>NC_083702.1:3730000-13730000 GCF_033118175.1 Dama dama
CCCTCTGCTGGTCCGTGTCCCTGCCGACTGCCCGCCACCAGCCGCCCTCCCTCCCACTGTGGAGGCTCCCCAGACGGTGAGAACCCCAGGCCCAGGGCAGCAGACCCCGGGGAGCCTGAGCCCAGGGGGGCTCCACGCTGCCCCTGGAGCTGGCAGAACACAGGCGGTGTCTCAGCCCTGGCCTCCCAGCAGCGCTGAAGGTGCCCAAGGGCACTGCTGGCCTGTCTGGTCCCCCCACCCAGCAGAACGCGGACAGCGGCTGCAGCCCTGCCTCCGGCCGGGGCCAAGCAGAGCCTCTCTGGCCCAGCCTGGCTGGAGGGCCCCTGGTCTTGGAAGCCACGCAGCGCAGTGGGAAGTGCCAGCCGTGTCCGCTCCGACCCCTGCCCCACCCTGGGGACGTGCCCTGCTGGGGGGCCTGGAACCAGGGGAAGGGGACGTGGGGGGCTGCAGCCCTACAGGTGGAGCAGCACAGAGGAGACCCTGGGGTGGCTGCACTGACAGTCCCTAGGGAGCGGCAGCCTTCTCCTTGCGGGGCTTGCCCGCCTCACAGGGCAGAGCCTACACTGCCGCCCCTCCCAGCCCCCAGGGCGGAGGGGCTGTGCCGCTCCAGGCCCAGGCACCCCTGCGCAGGGGGCTGCTGCAGCTCTGGAAGCTCCCGAAACCACACTGGCCACCCTAACACAGGCTCACAGCCAGGGCCGGCAGGGCCGTGGCGCCAGACTTGAGGCGGGCCCCCTGAGCAGGTGGCAGCTCCTACACCAGCCCTGAGGCAAGTTCCAGGCACGGTGCCACTCCCAGCTTTCGCCTCCCACAGCCCCGGGGACAGGGCCTGGCTGCGCAGAAGGGTGACCCCTCTGCTGGAGAACCAGAGAACCTCCTCGTCAACCCTGCGTGGCCTACCCGGCCCCTCCCATCTGGGCCTCACACAGGCCAGCAGGATCCACCCCTCCTGCTCAGCAGGAGGCCCAGGCCTCACTGTGGGCCGCAAGCCCTGCACACTCTGGGGCCCAGGTCCCGGCCCCGATTTCAGGCTCCTCCCTGTGACCTGCCTCAGAGAGAAGGGGCACCGTGCTGGGTGATCTGACGCTGCAGCTCTGAGCCACACTGGGGGCTTCTGAGTCCTGCGGGCTGCACAAGTACCCATGCAGGTGTTCCCCATCAGCCGCACCTGGAGGGCCGTACTGCGCGGCCGCTGCTCTAGAACCTTCTACCCCTCAGGAGGCAGCGACCACACTTCTAGCCCCAAGGCGGTGGAGGGAAGCAGGAGGCAGTGCTGGGTGCTCGAGGCTGTTCATCCTGGCATACAGAGCCTGTGGCGGGGGCCTCCGGGCAGGGCACCAGGGACCCTGGGGAGCCCGGAGCCAGGGCAGGGAAGCTGGAGGCAGTGGGGCATGCAGACACCTGCCCGGAACAACTTCCCACCTGACTCAGTGACAGCACCTCCCACGGCACAGATGCCACAAGGCCACGGGGAGGCCAGGCAGAGCACCTCCAAACCTCCCGCCCAGGCAGCCTCAACCTCCCATGGTAGGACGACGGTCGCCCCAGGACTCAGTGGAGACCAAGACGCCTTGCCAAAGCCGGCTCTGAGGGGCTGTGTTCTCTCACCAGTCAAGCAGCTCCGGCCGGCCCCGAGCCACCCGTCCCCCAGAACTCGCACACGCACACATACCCCTGGGTCGTGTCTGGGTCCCGAAGCGCACAGGTGAAGCCCAACGCCAGGTGCCCTGGGGTCAGGAGGCCTCGGGGAGGAAATTGGGTCCTGAGGGTGAGGCCCTCGGGGACAGGAACTGGTGTCCTTGCATCAAGCCCAGAAGGGTCCCGGCCTTCCAGCATGAGGACACAGTGGGAAGCCAGCCATCAGTGGCCTGTGAGCGCACCCTGCCCCATCTGAGGCCGGACCCTGGTGTGGCCCCGGCAGCTGAGAGAGAAGACTCCCGTGTCAGTGAGCCCCAGCTCTGCAGTGGTCCATCACGGTAGCCTGAACAGACCGAGGCGTGCGCACCCACCAACCTCCTCACGGTGACCCCGCCCGGGGGCCCAGGCACCTCGAGTCTCTGATGCACCTGGCCAGGGTGCTGGGCACTCTGTGGTAGGGTGCTGGGGGCTTCCGTGCAGCTGCCCAGACTCGGGGCAGGGCCGCACTCAGAGGGGCCTCAGGCCTGCAGCCCACCCCGGCAGACACCCTGCAGGCTGGGATGCAGCTCAAGGCTGCTTACACGGCCCTGCCACGGGGGAGGGTGGGCACAGGCGCGAAGGGAGAGGCAGAGAAGCGGGACCCACCCCTCCATGCTGTCCCCCTGATTGGCCACACACAGGGGTGCCCTGGAGCCCCGAGACAGCCCCCTGGGCCCCGCCCCCCGGAGGCACCGCCAAAACCTACATCCTGGACAGAGTTTATTGGATGCTGCCCCTCCTGGGGGTGTGAGGGAGGAACCCTACAAACGGGCACCTGGGACACAGCCTCCAGCCAGCACTGGAGAGGCTGCCAGGTCACCGGGGGTGGCAGGTCAGGCTGGGCTCCCGCAGGCTCAGCAGCAGCGCTGAGCCCCCGTCGGCTCCCCGGGCTCCGCTCCGTCCCACCCCTCCTCCCGCCAGCTCTGCAGCGGCCGCTCCGCCTCTGTCAAGGCGCGGGCCCCAGGCCCGGGTTGTCGCTGGAGTCCTCTGTGGCCACGCTGGATGTTCTCTGGCCCTTCTGCAGTGTGTAGGTGGATGGCCCCAGACGCAGGATCTTCCCACTGCCCAGGCACTCGTCCCCTTTGTAGAACACGGCGAACTGGGGGGACAGAGGCCACGTCACCTGCAGCGGGACCCGGGCTCCGGGTGCCCTGAGCAGCCTGGATCCATGCAGCTGGTCTAGCACTGGGGGACGGCGGGCCCCGTGCCACAGGCAGGCCAGAGCAGGGCCGCGTGCTCGCAGCAGTTGGGAGAGCAGCGCCAAGCGCGGGGCTGGCCACGTGACCAGCACCCCACACCCCCTCTGCCCCCAGCCCCTCACTGTCTGGAGGAAGAGCAGGCTGTCCGTCCTTCCAGAGCACAAAGCCCGCTACCACAAGCCTGCATCTCTGCAGGCCGAGCTGGTGCTAAGAAGGGCCACGTGCAGCTGCGGGGCCACGACCCCATCTGACCCACCAGCCAGAGTCCCCACTCACCTGTCCCGGGGCGAGAGCGCGCACAGCCTTCACGGCCGTCACCCACACGGTGCCATCCTGATTGAGGGTCAGCACGCAGGGCACTGGGTGGAAGAGAAGGACCCTTGGAGGGGGCACTAGCCTTGCTGAGTGTGCAGCCTCAGGTCTTAGCCCCGGGGGAGGAGGAGCAGGCAGTGGGGACAAAGGAAGCTTGGGGCAACAACAGCCAGAGGGGCTCAGCGCTGCCCAACAGGGGCCAGGGGTACACACACCACCTGCCACTCACCTGCCAGCTGGACCGAGGTGCCCCGCCCCTCCCCAAGACCCCCCTGCATCCTGGACAAAGGAGGCTCAGCTGGCCTCAGTGCCTCCAGCCTGTCTCTGCAGGCAGAGGGTGAGGAGGGCTGAATGGGCTACGTGATCTGGACACTGAGGCCCTCCCTGCCCCAGGTCTGACCGCCTGTCCTAACCCTGCCCTGGCCCACAGGCTTTCCCTGCCCCAGGTCTGACCGCCTGTCCTAACCCTGCCCTGGCCCAGGGCCCTCCCTGCCCCAGGTCTGATCCCCTGTCCTAACCCCACCCTGACCCACGGGTCCTTGAGCAGTCACCTAGCGCCATCTGGTGGCGGAAGCGGAAGTGACACGCCATCATCTTGTCGCGGACCAGGGCAGCAGGCGGTTCCTCCGCGATCCAGTGAATGCGGCCGGTCCGCAGCAGGTCTCTGTACAGCGCCGGGTGGTCTGTCCGGGGGGCCTGCGGGACGGAACGCGAGGCTCCTCAGCAGAGGGTCCCTGCCCTAGAGCCCCCTCGCTGCACTCCATTCACGACTAGCAGTGAGCACGCAGTGAACACCACACTGACCCGTGGAGACTGGTGCGTGTCCCTGGAGACGCCCTAACTGCGCACATGAGCGCACGGAGAGGAGGCCACGCGCATGCGCCCTCGGCGAGCAGCAGAGGAGCACGCGGTCCGCCCACGGTCTCACTCCTCTCCTCCTGCCACACCCTGCCTACCCAGCGCCGGGGAACCCCGGCCAGCCGCACTCCCACAGGGATCCCACCAAGGCCCTCATGGCTGGGAACAGGCTCCTGGGGCCTCCACACACGCTGGCCTCCTAGCACCCAGCAGCACCCCCGAGGCAGGACGCAGAACACCAAGTCCAGGGCTCTCCGGCTCTAAGCAGACAAGGAGGCCCGCCCAGGGTCAGCGGACCACCCTTTCCCAAAGCAAAAGACACCACTGAACATCACACTGCAGTCACTTTAATTCACCCCGATCAGAATCGCTGCCCGGACTTCTGCACCAGGGCCCTCCCAGGAGGAAATGTCCCAGCCCCGGTGGGCAGGCTTGCTGGCCCTCCACCTGGTCTAACAACAGAGCGTGTGCTCAGCCAGGCTGCTCACCCCCAGCCCTGCCAAGACTGGCACTAGATCATTCTGCAGGGGACAGGGTCCCAGGCTTCACCCACTATACACCAGCAGGACCTGATGCCCGCCCCAACGCTGTAACACTAAAAATGTCCCCAGGCCCTGAGAAATGTCCCAGGTCCCAGAGCCCCGCTACAGCAGATGGCCTGGGCTGGTCCCAGCTCTGTTCTGTCATTCACCAGTGACTCGCTGGAGGCCCCCGTGAGCCGGCCCATCCCGGGCACTGACCACCCTGTCCACGAGGCCTTCCACATGCTACTTCAGCTTTGGGTCCGTCTCCTTTGTACAATCAGAGGAGTGACATCTACTTACGGGGACTGATGTCATGATGACCAGCGTGATGGGCATACAGGAAGAGCTAACAAGTACCTCACACAGAACCTCTGGTACCGGCGTCAATCCCGGAGGGCACCGAGGGAGGCCCTGCAGAGCGCCCACCCCGCCTATTCAGCCCCATGGGCTCTGCCCAGCCTGGCCTCCATCACCTCCCCGCCGACTCACCACAAGCACGTCGCCCTTGACACCATCCTTCTCCACCACATACCAGGGCTCCCGTAAGCCTCCTATGTTGGCTCTCTGCCCCAAAGTGTACAGGAACCAACCTACGGAGACAGGTTCTCGCTGAGGTGGAAGGAGACCCCTCGCAAACGCCCTGGCGGGACGGGGGCGGCAGGCAGGAGGCGCCCCTCTGTGGGCCGCTTGTGGCAGCTGGGGTTAGGCTGTATCTCCCACCCCGCAAGGAGCAGTTCCAGCCGCGGGGCCACCCGGCCGGCAGTGAGCGGGGCCCACTCCTTCAGAAGGTGGACCTAGTGCCCTGCCAGAAGCCACGAGCCCCTCTTGCTGAGCCTCTGGGGGTTTCACAGGCGCGCCCCGCTCCAGTGGATGAACCACACGGGGCAGGCGCACCAGAGTGGGCACGCCTCCTCTGTGCGCCCCCACTTTATATGTCTGTTCAGCCTCACCTTTATGTGTTCCCAGAACCTTGTTGTCTTCTATAGAAATAAACCGGCCAGGTCGAGGCTGTAAGTACTGGAAAACAAGTGCTCCATCACCAACAGCTCCAGGTTCAGAGCAGAAACAGGGCCCCATCCTTCCACATCAAAGAACACTCACCTCAAGGATGAAATTTTCAAAGTTCCTTTTACCAATGAAACAGATGCCCATGCTCTGAAATGAACGGAAGGCCAGGTGTGAGATGTACGGCCGGGCGGGGGTCCCACGCTCCACTCAGAGACCCCAGGCAAGGATGTGGGTACAACACAGGGCCTCCTGGGGCTCACCCGTCCTGAGCCACCACACCCTCCAGGCCAGGGGCCCTGGACACCCCTCCTCCAGGGCCACAGACACCAGTCAGAGCCACGCGCAGACCTCGTGGGCCTTGTTTCAGGTCCCAGACAAGGACCCAGCGGCTACACAAGCAGCGCCACCACCAGCCCGGCCCACACTCGCGGCAGACCCTCAGGCCAGCCGCCCAGGAAAGGAAACCAGAGCTGCTGGAGGCCTCAGACACTGTCCGTGAGGCTGGGGGAGAGACAGAGGCCAGAGCAGGAGCAGGAAGCACAAGCCAGGCCACAGGGCGAGGTCGCAGGAAGGTCAGAGTCCCGTCTCGATGTCTAGCGTGAGACACGCGAGTGGGAATGGGTCACCAGGCGTCCTCGCCTACACTCTTGCCTTGTGTCTCCCTAGAACGGGGGCCCCCTGAGGGCAGCACCCTCACCCCCTACCAGCAGCAACGCCCCTCAATCCTACCTCCTTCTTCTGAAGCACATGATGAAGTCTGTTCTCAGCAGCTATTTTCTTTACGAAATCTTTCGTTAATTCCCCCAGGGGGAAGAGGGTTCTCCTTAGCGCCTCCTGGGGAACCTGGCTGAGAAAGAAGGTCTGGTCTTTAAAGCTGTCAGCTGCTTGGAGGAGTTTTACCGCTGCCAAGAGTAAAGAACAAAAAATGTTGCAGGAACAAAAATAACCATACTTTGCTTTTAATAGTGTCCTTCTGTTTACCTTGACAGGTTAGCCCTGGTCTGGCAGAAACAAAGATCAATACTCAACAGCACACTTCCAGAAAAATGATCTGCCATGGTTAAGAAAAATTCCCATCCCTAATTTATCTACTGTTGGAAAAAATACATGGAAGGGAGATTTTACGTGATAAGGAAATTTATTCTGGTTCACGTGTTAGGGTATGTTTTCAAAGATTAAACATCACATGACAAAAACATTATGAAGTATTAAGAAAAAAACAAAATGAGCCACATTTGGGAAAATCAGACGAGACGCCCCAGCAAACCCTGCTGAGACGGTGGGCTGCGCTGTTTCCCATTAACCACAGGCGATCACGCCCCAGCTGCTCTCCTCACCTCCCACCCCCAGTGGACGCCGACCACGCTCCCCAGCAGCGCCTGCTTCCCAACCCACTTCCCCGCCTGCTGACAGTGGGCTTTGCGGAGTCCAAGCTGCCGCCTGTCAGCCGCTCCTCTGTGGGCTCTCTAAAGGTCCGCGTGTGTGCTAAGTTGCTTCAGGCGTGTCTGACTCTGCCAGCCCACGGACTGCAGCCCGCCAGTCTCCTCTGTCCATGGGATTCTCCAGGCAAGGAGTGGGTTGCCATGCCCTCCTCCACGGGATCTTCCCAGCCTAGGGATCTCTCACAGGACACCTGCATCTCTTACATCTCCTGCATTGGCAGGTGGGTCCTCCACCACTAACACCACCTGGGAAGCCCCTCCAAAGGTCTGTTTCATTGTAAAGACTGTTTCCACCTTGATGGCAATGGTGCAGAGTTCTACCTGACCCTGGCCTTGGGACGGGGTTCGGAAAACAAGGTCCAGCTCCGCCTCTGGCCGCCAGGTCCTGCCTGGCGTGTTACAGACCTTCTACGCCCACGAACACTGGGTCCTCCACTCTGCAGCTCAGTGACCAATGGAGGAGATGCAGCGTGACACCTGTGTCACAGCCTCTCTCCATGTGTCTCAGGACCAGGGCTAAGTGCAGCCTCAGAAAGTCACACGCAGAGCTCACACCTGCACAAAAGGTACAAAGAGCCCAGGTACAGCGTGTGACCCGGCCTGTCACACGTGTAACGTGCTCTCCGTGTGGTTTTCCTTCTGTGACCTCAAATCTGACCCTCACGTTAGCCCTACGACAGGTTTATCCCCATCTTCAGGTGAGGAAACCGAGGCTTAGATAATTAAATGACTGCCCACAGGGGTGCAGGGAGATGAGGGCAGAGCTGGAAACTGAGCCCAATCACCTGGGTTCCGTTCCATCAGTTTTTACGTACAAAACAACAAAATCGAGTGAAAAGTGAAAAAGAGAGTCCAGTCAACCAGTCATCAGGTAGGCAGGCTCATTTGCCAAATGCTATTTTTTGTTTCAAAACTAAATTTAAACAAACAAACAAAAAATCTATGATTTTTAAAAAAGAGAGCGGGTAACCCTTGATCAGGAAGAGGGACTCCTACTAAGGGAGGGTTTGCCGGCACCCAGAGCTCCCTTCAGCACCTGCCCTGCTCCAGGCTGGCCAGCGTGCCACCTGCCCCGACACGGGTGAGGACACAGGCTGCCCCTGGGACAGGTAGGACACAGGAGCTCAGGCTGGGCACGCTGACCCCGTGCCCTCTCCCCAAGGACTCAGGCCAGGAGGCTTAATCTGGCCTCCAGGGCAACTGAGTCAGGACAAAATAAAAAATCTCTAGGTGTCTTGAAAACACACAGAGAACAAAGACACTGCAGCATCGTTACAATAGCTACACAGACCACAGCATGCACCCCGTGATCAGGTCCGGTCAGAAAGGCCAGCCAGCTCTGCGCAGTGGCACCTTCTCCAGGAGATAAGCAGGGACGCTACGCGACACAGAAACGAATCCTTCATCTATTAATGACCCGGGACCCACGACCGCTGGGTCTCGGGGCCTGATTCTGCTGTGGAGTGCCCGGGTGGCAGGGCTGGGCGGTCACGGCCAGGTCCTCCCGGTGTGCGGGGCGGGGGGGTGTTTCCCTGGTGAGGGGTGCCCAGGAGTGTACAGGCAGCACCCAGGGAGAGAAGCGGTCATCTGCCCCTGGGCACCAGTGCCCCCCAGGGGACACAGTGCCGTGCAGGCGGCAGCAGGGGGCCTTCCCAACACCAGGAAAGCGGCGGCCTTGTCTGGGCCCGGTCAGTATGCTGATCTGTGGCCTCGGCTGCCATGAGGTGGAGGGAGGAGGAGAGAAAACGGCAGCTGAGCTGCGGCCAGTAACTGGGCTGGACAACATGGAGGACCAGGAAGGAGCACAGACTGTGGAGCTGGGTGGACTGGGCTGGGTCCGGCCCCCGACCCAAGGCCCCCCTGTCAGAAATGCAGCCAAGCTTCAATTGCTTCCTCAGAGAAAAGGACCCGGAGACCCACCTGCTGGCCCTGCTAAGATGGGTGCAGGGAGGGGACACCTCACGCTGGGGTCGGAGAGGGAGGCGGTGGACAGGAGGCAGGCCAGGGCAGGCCAGACCTGGAGAAATGCCAGGTTTGCTACGGTCCTGTAGCCGAGGAAACCGTTTGCAGAGACATGGCTCTGAGTTCCATGCCATCTTTCACTTCATAAGGATATAAATTTTTCTACACAAATGTGCACCAGGACAAGCCAACCGCCTTCCAGGGGACTGCTTGGCACTTTCCAGGCTGGTGACACCTTGTGCCCTTTGACACTGATAACCTAATTTATACACGTAATCTTTCAAAGCAAGCTGCCAGGCCTGTGCCATGAATGTTAGAAGCCAGCCTCATTTCACACTGAAGTACCACGTCACACCTCAATCTCGAAAATGCGAGGCTTGAGAATTGGGCCTGTGACACTCCAACACTGTCGCCTGCTTCCCCCAGAACTGGGTTAAGTTTCCCAGCAGCCCTGCCCGGGCGGCCGCCTGAGCCAATTGGAGGCCCTGGGGGAATGACCCTTGAGGTAACTGTCCTTTTTTGAAGAGGAAACCATAGCCAACAAGCTCACCTGGAAAACACGGGGAGAAGTTGGGCAGAGTGCCTGACAATGCGCAGTCACTACTTCGTTTCCGAATAGCTCAGCCCTGGCCTGGACACGTGTACTCACCATTCCTAACTTCAAACCGGTTTCTGAAGAGCCCTTCCGGCCTCTTGATGTGCTTCTGCTGAAACACCTCTTCATCTTCCAGGGACGTTCTTGCGTAGTGACCTGTCGCCACTGCATCTGCGCCTGGGAGGTTTTTAAAAGCATGAGGGTAGGAGTTTAGACGTGCACTTGCTGGCCTCAGTCGGTCTGGGCCCAGGGTGCTCCACAGGGCAGAAATGCCAGGTCTCACACCAGGCAGTCTGCGCAGGGGACCCGCCTCACCCCCAAATGCCCAGATCCCAGGGAAGATACACACTCCTGGGATTCTGTTAAACAGGTGGTCTTTGAAGTCTCTAAACTGATAAAATCTTAGCCACAAGGTTTTGCTGCATATCTAAAATCCTTTGAAAAGTTAGTATTGGGAATTCCCTGGCAGCCCAGTGGTGAGGACTCAGAGCTTTCACTGCCAGTGCCCAGGTTCGATGCCTGATCGGGGAACTAAGACCCCACAAGCCACATGTCCAAAAAAAAAGTTAATATCTATTCATTCATTCTAGCTTAAGGAAAACGTCAAACATGTACACAAAGGTTTAAGTACAAAAAGCTCATTTCAGTGCTTTTTACACTAAGGAAAAACTGAAAACAACCAAAATGTTTAACACCAGGAGATTACGAATAAAGCATCACTGCATAATAACAATACCTCATACACAGAATTTTTAATGGCACTAGGGAAATGTTCATGATATTGTTCAGCAGAGAAAGAAAGTACAGGATCCCACTCTTCTCAATGTACAGGAAAACCGGAAGACAGGCAACAGAAAGTCTTTCTCTTTGATTCTGGGAGGAAATTACAGATGACACTTCCCCTCCTCTTCTTACGCTTCTAAGTTTTAAACTTCCTTTAATAAATGCATATTACTTTTATCACAGTGAAGGACCATCCAGTAAAATCAATTTCTTCTTTCCACACTATGCAAAAAAGTTAAAGAACCTACCAAGGCATATATTAATCCACAGCCCTTGCACTGTGTGAAAACTTCACAGACATTCAGGATTGTGAGACTATTTCCCAGAAGCTGCAGCAAAACTGACCCAGCACTTAGCCAAAGAATTGTTTAGTCGCTAAGTTGTGTCCGACTCTATGTGACCCCACAGACTGTAGCCTGCCAGGCTCTTCTGTCCATGGGATTCTCCAGGCAAGAATACTGGAATGGGTTGCCATTTCCTTCTCTAGGGAATCTTCCTGACCCAGGGATCAAACCCATGTCTCCTTTCTTGGCAGGCAGATTCTTTACCACTAGCCAACAGGGAAGCCCAGTCAATCAGTTGTCGTTGTTTAGTTGCTCAGTCGTGTCTGACTTTGCGACCCCATGACCGCAGCACGCCAGGCCTCCCTGTCCTTCACCATCTCCCAGAGCTTACTCAAACCCATGTGCATTGAGTCGGTGATGCCATCCAACCATCTCACCCTCTGTCGTCCTCTTCTCCTCCTGCCTTCAATCTTTCCCAGCATCAGGGTCTTTTCAGATGAGTCAGTTCTTCACATCAGGTGGCCAAAGGACTGGAACTTCAGCTTCAGCATCAGTCCTTCCAATGAATATTCAGGACTTATTTCCTTTAGGATTGACTGGTTTGATCTCCTTGCAGTCCAAGGGACTCTCAAGAGTCTTCTCTAGCACCACAGTTCAAAAGCATCAGTTCTGCCTGGCACAGCTGTGATTCTCACTCCAGAGTTGGAGGAAAAATACTCGTCCAATGCTGGGTGAGCTCTTCATATTTAAGCTTTACATCCTCAGATCCGGAAGATACATGCTGAAACCAACCTCAGCTCCTGGAAATCTCATGATTTTTAAAAAGACAAACGAAGCTAATCCAAATCACTTACCAAGATTATCCACAGCATAATTAAAAAAACAACGGAATTTGATATGCTTATTGCAGACTATGTCAGGATTAGGAGTTCTTCCTTTTTCATATTCATTTAAAAAATCACTGGAATGAAAAGAAAAGTCTTTTTATTTCTAAGTGTCAAACATACTATGGAAAAATAAATGAGGTACATGACTTGCTTAGAGTTTCTCCCTGTTTTACTAAAACTATAATTTTCTGCAAGATAGGAGCTTCAGTACAGAATCATTTTCAGTGTTTTCATCAAATGTTTGTTTAAAGCCAGCTGCACTTTCCATCTGAATCTGCACTCACCAGGCACCAAGCCCCATTGCGCCATTTCCCAAAGTAAGACCCACGGGACCCCATCCCTGTTGATGTGCAGGTTGCAGGGCCTGGCCCAGGCTCGGGTGTCTGTTTAACCAGCACTCCAGCTGGTTCCTCAGCCTGACACCGATGGCCCTGGGGCTTTGTCCTCAGGGACCAGCCACAGCCGGCCTTCCAGAGCACACCTGAGCCCTCGCTCTCTTATGCTAATTTAGCAGCAGAAACATCTCAAGGTTGAAGAGACGTTAAAGAGACCTCTGGCAGGTGGCACAGTAAAAGGAATACGGGCTGGGGTGCTCAGGATGCAGGTCTGGCTTCTAACCCAGACTCCCCAGGGGTGGCCAAGGCCTCCTGCACGTGGTCCACGGCACCACGGCCTGTAAACAGAAAGCGCTGGCGGGGCGTTTTAGCCTGGCTGACCCCGGCAGGCCTGCTGTTGAACGGCTCGCGTCACCGCAGGAAGCCCCCCGCGTTGGGAGCGCCCCCACCTGAACACGTCGTTCCAGTACTCCTTCACGTAGGACACCTGCCGGAAGGGGATGTCCAGGATCTGGCACACTCTGTAAGCGTCCTCGCAGTCTCTGTCGGCAGTGCAGACGCCGTGCTCGTCCAGGGAGTCCCAGTTCCTCATAAACACCCCTGTCACCTGGTAACCTGTGGGGAGGAGCGGAGGAGAGGATGTAACATCGACCTGGAGTGGAAAAGGCAGCGCCTTCCGAGCTCTCCTGCGCCTCTGTGCACTGGGGCCTGGCAGTGCCTCCGGCCGCCGCGTGGCCTGCAGCGCTCTGACCGCATCTTAATGCAAACCTCCGCGGACGCTCCGGCAGAGGCTCCCACCCTGACCCTCTGCTACACACACTTGGTAAAGGCCTCCATCATCACAACACCCTGTGGGGCTGAACTGATGGTGTGCATCTCAGAGGTGTGAACATCCTGGAGGTGTGAACACGATGGCATCTTCTCATGCCCACACTGTGTGGGCGTACAGAGACTTGGCAGTGTGACTGCGTGAAAGAAGAGCAGAAATTCTACACGACTTTTCAAAACAAATACAAACTACCATTCAGTTACCAGAAAGGCAAACTCAATCCAAAAGTTATTTCCAATTACCCACTCAGAATTAGCTTCTAAGCCATCAGCCATAAAGACATTCAAAATTTTGGTTGCTTTATCATGGGGCTTCCCTGGTGGCTCAGACGGTAAAGAATCTGCCTGCAATACAGAGGACCCAGGTTCAACCTCTGAGTCAGGAAGATCCCCTGGAGAAGAGAATGGCAACCCGCTCTAGTACTCTTGCCTGGAGAATTCCATGGACAGAGGAGCCTGGTGGGCTACATACAGTCCTTGGGGTCACAAAGAGTTGGACATGACTGAGCGACTAACAGGCACACACATCTATATACTCTGAGACCTCTTTTTTCCCTTTTCTGTTGCAGACAAAGTATCAAACCAAACGTTGGGGAGACCAACTTTGTAACTACATAGGTGTCTACCAGGTATGAAAAACGTTTCTTTTGGGTCGGCTGAACTTAATGAAAGACAGGGCCATGGACTGTAAAAGGTTTAACACGGTACTCCAGAGAGCAGAGACTTGGTGACAAAGCTCTGCCAAACATTAATAAAAAGACACGTGAGCAAGGCCACTACCCCAATCCCAGCAGGTCCTCCCTCCTCTACATCCCAAATCCCCTGACCCTGCTTCCCTAACAGTGCACACTACACTGGGCTCCAGCCGTTCCTGTCCGCGCCCCTGCAGCTACTGAAGTGAGGCAGTCTTCCACCTGCCAACGCTGTCTCACACCCGTTGTGTGCCCAGCGCCCAGCAGTGCTTAAGAACAAGAGCTTAAGCAGAACAAATACACAACTCCACAGCCAGAGCTTTAAAATCTCCCTCTTCCATGGCCTCATCTGCCTGATCTTCCTTCTCCTGGAGACGTGACCACTCACGTGGCTGAGCCCTGGTGCTCCAGGAGACCATAGCGCTTTGCCGGCCCTTAACTTTTCAGGAGGCACGTGACAGAACATGCACCTCCGACGAGACTGAAAAAGACCTCCGTGTTGAGGGGAGAGGACCATGCTGCTTCTCTGCTGCGCCCATCAGCTTCCCAGCCAGAGGAGCAAAACCCAAGGGAGCTGATCTGTGAAGCTGCTCAGCCTGGATTCTGGGAAGGAGCACTTGGCTTCCTGATGGAGTAAAATAACGTAACTCGTGTAGTTACACTAGACACTAACCAGTGCACTAACCAAAGGCTGGGGCTCAGGAGGTACGGAGGTATTCTTAGTAACCAGAGCTGTTCCAGAGTTATAATAAAAAGTGTCCAACACAAGTAGAGGCAGGCTGTGAGCATATATAATTGTGATAAAGCAGGCCCTTAACCCAGGGATGTCTGCCACCTCGCCCCAGACATGTCACTGCCTCGTCAGAGCCCTTCACGGGCTCGGCACTGTCTTCTGGCACAGCCTGAAGCCCTCACAGAGCCCGCCCCATACGCGGCGCCCGCCCTGCCTCCCCCCACCCGCCCCCTACCTCCCAGACCCAGCCAGCACTTCTCCGCCTCTGAGCTGCGCACCCGCTGCTGACTGCGCCAGAGATGCTCCCGCCTCACCTCCTGAGCCCCAGCCTTTGCTTAGGGGACTCCCACTCTTCCTCCAAGTCGCGATACCACAGATATGAGAGGATCCTAGGTCTCTCATCTTCCAGGTTGGTACCTCAATGAATAAACCTTTCTCTGCTCCAAACTCAAACTTTCAATTTGTCTGGCCTCACTGTATACCACTGGACACATGAACTTGGCTTTGACAGCAGTCTCAGCGCAAACACCATCTCTGTGATGCTTTGATTCCATTTTATCGCAATTATATATGCTCACAGCCTACCTCTACTTGTATTTAAGACTTTTTATTATAACTTTTGTAACAGCTATGGTTATTAAGAATATCTCCATACCTTGTGAGCCCCAGCCTTTGCTTAGGGAACTCCTCCTCCTCCAAGTCGTGATACCACGGATGAGAGGATCTTAGATCTCTTATCTTCAGGTTGCTACCTCCTGGACGAATAAAACTTTCTCTGCTCCAAACTCAAACTTTCAGTTTGTCTGGCCTCACTGTACCATTGAACACACGAACTGGGGTTTGACAGCAGTCTCAGGGCAAACACCACCATCTCTATGATGCTTTGATTTCCTGCTTTATCGCAATTATATGTGCTCACAGCCTGCCTCTACTTGTATTTGACACGTTTTATTATACCTTTTGTAACAGTTTGGTTATTAATACGAACTAATAACCTCTCCTGCTGAGTGCCTAATGTGTGCTGGGCACTGGGGTAAAGGATTTGTGTGTCCTGTTATTTATTAATACTACCTCCAGTATCCCTGGGAGGTAGGCGCTCCCTCCATTTTACAAACAGAGGGAGCTTGAATCACTTGTCCCAGGTCAGGAACCTTGGGTTCCCTCTGCATTCCAAGTGCCCAAGAACGAAAGGCGCCTCAACAACAGAGGGTCTACAAGTGCCATTAGGTACAGGAGGGCTCACACCGGGAGAGGGTCAGACGGACGCAGAATTAGATAGGCAGCGAATCTCGGCCTCAGGTAGGCGCCTGAGGAAACGGAAGCGCTCCTGAGCAGAGTCTGTCATCCATCGAGTGGAAAACACAGCCGTGACTTGATAACCACACCGCCCGTCGGGACTGGTCGCACACGTCTCCAGACGGCCACGCCGTGTCGTGGAGACAAGGACCTCCACGGAGGCTGCAGTGCCCACGTCAATGGTCCTCAGGCCGGCGCTCCTCAGGCCTGGGCTGAGTGCGGACGCCGCCGCCACCACAGCCGCGGGAGCAGGGCCTCGGGGCCAGGGAGAAACGCGGCCGCCGGGAGACGGAGACCCACTCTCCCCTGCTCCACCCGGCGGCAAGTGGGGGCCTCACGGCGCCCCGACAGGCGGAGCGGCGGCCGCGCGCTCTCCCACCGCCAGGCGTACAGTGAGGGCCGGGGCGCCGCGCCACTAGGCAGGGCTCTCGGAGAAGGGGCCGCTGGGAGGCGGCCGGGTCCCTCGGCCTCCTCACCTCTCCGCCTCAGCAGCAGCGCTGCCACGGCGCTGTCCACGCCGCCGGAGACGGCGCACACGACGTGCCGAGCCGCCTGCATCGAGAGCTGCCGATTCCGTCACTG
The DNA here is from genome assembly GCF_033118175.1 of Dama dama. Taxonomy (NCBI): domain Eukaryota; kingdom Metazoa; phylum Chordata; class Mammalia; order Artiodactyla; family Cervidae; genus Dama; species Dama dama. Next base: position 3,745,998 of record NC_083702.1, read on the forward strand.
CCGCCGTCGCTTCCGCTTCTAGCCGGAATTCCCGCCCTCCCCTGCGGCGAGACCGCAGAAGAAGCCCGGGCGGAAGCAGGTGCTTGGCGCCCTGCGTTCCTACGTGCCCGCTGTTCCCTGGCGGGTCTGCGACCACGCCCCCTACACTCCTGGCTCTTGCTTACCTCTCTGCGCGCAGCTGCCAGACACAATCTGCGTGCGTGCGTGTGTGTGTTCTCTCTGTGTGTGTGTGTGTGTTCCCAGCACACAAAGGTGTGTGTGTGTGATGTCAACTACAAATTGGCACTTAACAAGACCATTGCCAAGGACTGAACAACAAAGGCGTTTGCCATCTGCCACTACGGAGATTGAACCCCATGCTGCTAAAATAGCTCTTGACCTTCAACAACCCCTGAGGGAGTTCAGGGTGCAGTGAAGCGCTCTGCGCTCCAGGGAATCCGGTGGGACCGGTCTTTGGATAGTTGGATGTTTTTAGGAACGGATTTTTATAATCTCCATCCTTCAGTTCAGTTCAGTGCAGTCACTCAGTCGTGTCTGTCTCTTTGCGACCCCATGAACTGCAGCAAGCCAGACCTCCTTGTCCGTCACCAATTCTCGGAGTTTACCCAAACTCATGTCCATTGAGTCAGTGATGCCATCCAACCATCTCATCTTCTGTTGTCCCCTTCTTCTCCTGCCCTCAACCTTTCTCAGCATCAGGGTCTTTTCCAATGAGTCAGCTCTTCACATCAGGTGACCAAAGTATTGGAGTTTCAGCTTCAACATCAGTCCTTCCAATGAACACCCAGGACTGATCTCCTTTAGGATGGACTGGTTGGATCTCCTTGCAGTCCATGGGACTCTCAAGAGTCTTCTCCAACACCACAGTTCAAAAGCATCAATTCATCAGCACTCAGCTTTCTTTATAGTCCAACTCTCACATCCATACATGACCACTGGAAAAACCATAGCCTTGACTAGATGGACCTTTGTTGGCAAAGTAATGTCTCTGCTTTTTAATATGCTGTCTAAGTTGGTCATAACTTTCCTTCCAAGGAGTAAGCATCTTTTAATTTCATGGCTGCAGTCACCATCTGCAGTGATTTTGGAGCCCCCCAAAATAAAGTCAACCACTGTTTCCCCATCTATTTGCCATGAAGTGATGGAACCAGTTGCCATGATCTTAGTTTTCTGAATGTTGAGCTTTAAGCAACATTTTCACTCTCCTCTTTCACTTTCATCAAGAGGCTTTTTAGTTCTTCACTTTCTGCCATAAGGGTGGTGTCATCTGCATATCTGAGGTTATTGATATTTCTCCTGGCAAACTTGATTCCAGCTTGTGCTTCATACAGCCCAGCGTTTCTCATGATGTATTCTGCATAGAAGTTAAATAAGTAGGGTGACAATATACAGCCTTGACATACTCCTTTTCCTATTTGGAACCAGTCTGTTGTTCATGTCCAGTTCTAACTGTTGCTTCCTGACCTGCCTGCATACAGGTTTCTCAAGAGGCAGGTCAGGTGGCCTGGTATTCCCATCTCTTGAAGAATTTTCCACAGTTTGTTGTGATCCACACAGTCGAAGGCTTTGGCGTAGTCAATAAAGCAGAAATAGATGTTTTTCTGGAACTCTCTTGCTTTTTCGATGATCCAGCGGATGTTGGCAATTTGATCTCTGGTTCCTCTGCCTTTTCTAAAACCAGCTTGAACATCTGGAAGTTCACAGTTCACGTATTGCTGAAGCCTGGGTTGGAGAATTTTGAGCATTACTTTACTAGCGTGTGAGATGAGTGCAATTGTGAGGTAGTTTGAGCATTCTTTGGCATTGCCTTTCTTTGGGACTGGAATGAAAACTGACCTTTTCCAGTCCTCTGGCCACTGCTGAGTTTTCCAAATTTGCTGGCATATTGAGTGCAGCACTTTCACAGCATCATCCTTTAGGATTTGAAATAGTTCAACTGGGATTCCATCACCTTCACTAGCTTTGTTCATAGAGATGCTTCCTAAGGCCCACTTCACATTCCAGGATGTCTGGCTCTAGGTGAGTGATCACACCATTGTGATTATCTGGGTCGTGAAGATCTTTTTTGTACAGTTCTTCTGTGTATTCTTGCCACCTCTTCTTAATATCTTCTGCTTCTGTCAGGTCCATACCATTTCTGTCCTTTATTGAGCTCATCCTTGCATGAAATGTTCCCTTGGTACCTCTAATTTTCTTGACGAGATCTCTAGTCTTTCCCATTTTATTGTTTTCCTCTATTTCTTGGCACTGATCGCTGAGGATGGCTTTCTTATCTTTCCTTGCTATTCTTTGGAACTCTGCATTCAAATAGGTATGTCTTTCCTTTTCTCCTTTGCTTTTCACTTCTCTTCTTTTCACGGCGATTTGTAAGGCCTCCTTAGACAGCCATTTTGCTTTTTTGCATTTCTTTTTCTTGGGGATGGTCTTGATCCCTGTCTTCCGTACAATGTCACGAACCTCTGTCCATAGTTCATCAAACATTCTGTCTATCAGATCTAGGCCTTAAGTGTATTTCTCACTTCCACTGTATAATGGTAAGGGATTTGATTTAGGTCATACCTGAATGGTTTAGTGGTTTTCCCCACTTTCTTCAATTGAAGTCTGAATTTGGCAATAAGGAGTTCATGATCTGAGCCCTAATCTGCTCCTGGTGTTGTTTTTGCTGACTGTATAGAGCTTCTTCATCTTTGACTGCAAAGAATATAATCAATCTGATTTCAGTGTTGGCCATCTGGTGATGTCCATGTGTAGAGTCTTCTCTTGTGTTGTTGGAAGACGGTGTTTGCCATGACCAGTGCGTTCCCTTGGCAAAACTCTATTAGCCTTTGCCCTGCTTCATTCTGTACTCTAAGGCCAAATTTGCCTGTTACTCCAGGTGTTTCTTAACTTCCTACTTTTGCATTCCAGTCCCCTATAATGAAAAGGACATCTTTTTCAGGTGTTAGTTCTAAAAGATCTTGTAGGTCTTCACAGAATGTTCAGCTTCAGCTTCTGCAGCGTTACTGTTGGGGCACAGGCTTGGATTACCATGATATTGAATGGTTTGCCTTGGAAACAAAGAGAGACCATTCTATTGTTTTTGAGATTGCATCCAAGTACTGCATTTCGGACTCCTGTTGACTGTGATGACTACTCCATTTCTTCTAAGGGATTCCTGCCCACAGGAGTAGATACAATGGTCATCTGAGTTAAATTCAGCCATTCCAGTCCATCTTAGTTCGCTGCTTCCTAGAATGTCGACGTTCACTCTTGCCATCTCCTGTTTGACCACTTCCAGTTTGCCCTGATTCACGGACCTAACATTCCAGGTTCCTGTGCAATATTGCTCTTTACAGCATCGGACCTTGCTTCTATCACCAGTCTCATCCACAGCTGGGTGGTGTTTTTGCTTTGGCTCCATCCCTTCATTCTTTCTTATTTCTCCACTGATCTCCAGTAGCATGTGGGGCACCTACCGACGTGGGGAGTTCATCTTTCAGTGTCCTATCTTTTGGCCTTTTCATACTGTTCATGGGGTTCTCAAGGCAAGAATACTGAAGTGGTTCGCCATTCCCTTCTCCAGTGGACCACATCCTGTCAGAACTCTGCACCACGAACCATCCATCTTGGGTGGCTCCACATGGCATGGCCTAGTTTCATTGAGTTAGACAAGGCTGTGGTCCATGTGATCAGATTGGCTAATTTTCTGTGATTGTGATTTTCTCCATCCTTGCATCTCCTCATATCTAGAGAAGCACTAAATCCCTTCATGATGACATCAGATACTCATGACTAAAGAAAAACCCTTTTGTAAATTTTTAGAGTGCTTCATGGTATTGAACGCCCCCTTCACCAAAACCTTATATATTGACTTTCCCCCACCGCCGCTTTGGAGCAGGCTCTCAGAGCTATCTGAGATGCTGCCTCCCAGGCTGCAGTCCTCACTTTGCCCAATAAAACTTGAAACTCTCAAGTTGTACATCTTTTTTTGGTCAGCAGTGACTTAGGCAGGTGCCCAGTGAACAGGCTGCTGAATGAATGAAGGGTGTGAGAGGGCCCATCGGGCGTGGTGTCGAGCTGGGTGCTTCTGGAAGCGGGTGCAGGCCTTCCCTTAGCTGACCAGGAGGGGAGGATGAGCAGGCGGAGGGCCCGGCCCTGAGCGAAGGGCCCTGGGCCTGGGGACAGAGTGTGGGGCCAGACCCAGCAGGGGCAGGGTACCTGCCGACCCCAGTTCAGTTCCAGGGAAATGTTCGTGGCTGCACTGTGGACGGGCGCTGAGAGCCTGGTTGGGAGACTGCTAGGTCAGGCGTCATTATCAGTGCTGGTCCTGCTGCTCTCTGCTTCCAAAATCAGTACTCACCAATGGCAGAGAGGCAAACTGTCTTTAGTCCAATGACAGCAATCTGCGGGAGGTGGTGGGCTCTCTGTCCCCCATAAACCACCTCCGGAGATTCTGCTTGGTTATGAGTTTTTGAAGGGGAACAGAGAAGTAGCCTCAGTCATTGACATAGGGGGTCAGAGTCACCAGTAGATTTTTTTTTCCCCAAATTGAAGTTCTTATTTACTTATTTATTTATGGCTGCGCTGGGTCTTCATTGCTGTGCACTGGCTTTCTCTAGTTGTGGTGCCCAGGCTTGCCACTGTGGTGGTTTTCCCGAGTCTAGTACAGGCTCTAGGACACCAGGGCTTAGTTGCCCTGCAGCATGTGGAATCTCCCCAAAACAGGCATCGAACTCATGTCCCTTACACTAACTAGCAGGTGAATTCTCAATCATTGGACCACCAGGGAAATCTTACTTTTCCTGTTTAAAACTGCTGGAAAAGTGAGGGTTTCCCTTGTGACTCAGCAGGTAAAGAATCCACCTGCCGTGTGGGAGACCTGGATTTGATCCCTGGGCTGGGAAGATCCCCTGGAGAAGGGAAAGGCTACCCACTCCAGTATTCTGACCTGGAGAAGTTCATGGACTGTAAAGTCCATGGGGTCACAAAGAGTCAGACACAACTGAGCGACTTTCAGATTAACTGCTGGGGCAGTTCACAAAACTGATTTCAGGTAGAACTTGAACTACGGTTTGAAAAAAGTAGGGGAGGAAATGCATTAGAGATGCAGATGGTTTTTATTTTTGTTTATTTACTTCTGGTCACACGGCATGTGGGGTCTTAGGTCCCCGACCAGGGATGGAACCCACGCAGCCTGCAATGGAAGCTCGGAGTCTTAACCACTGGGCCACCAGGGAAGTCCTGCTGATGATTTTTTAAATCAGGCCAATAACACACACCAAAGCTTGGCATTAAAATCACATTAGCTTCTTAAAAGGTTGACAGTGGACATTAATGTCTAAATGTGGATAATTCTTAAGGCAAGTCATTTTCTTGAGAACAGGAGTAGTTTTAATTAAGAGTTCAGAGTGAAGGAATTCCCTGGCAGTCCCGTGGGTAAGTCTCCACGCTTCCACTGCAGGGGACTCAGGTTTGATCCCTGATTGGGGAACTAGGATCCTGCATGAAGAAGAAAAAAAAAAAGAGTCTAGAGTGAATTGAGGAAGGCCCCACATCCCTGTTTCTGAGACAAGCAGCAGGAACTGCCAACTGAGAGTGCTAAGAGCAGGAGGGGTGAGCTCTGTGTTCGGAGGGAAGGACATGGAGCCCTGCAGGGAAACAGAAAAAGGACTACATTTCAGAAGACTGAGGTGTCAGGAAACATCCTATAAGGGGACAACGGCATCTTGCATTTCCTGGGGGAAATGATACCTGGCCTTCAGAGGATTTCAGGGTGAACATTTAGCTGAGATTGTGGGGTGGCCCAGCTGATGTCACTGGACTTTGGGCTCTGTCTGGGGGACCCGCCTGCCTGAGGCAGAGTCCAGTATCATGCCCAGCACACGGCCTTGGGGTTAGGAGAGCTGCCGCCCACCCCAAGGTGGCGGAAACGTGACACCTTGGCAACGTGTTTTCTGCTCCTTCTGTTAGATGGTATTAGCTACATGGGGTCGCAAAGAGTAGGACACGACTGTGCAACTGAACAACAGCCGTTAGCTACTTAGTAGCTCCAAATCCTTAATCACTGCCTAACCCAGGTGCACGATGGACCGGCCGTGTAAACGACAATGACATCCCAAATGCCCCGACAACTGCAGTGTGAGCTGTGAGACGTGAAAGCATTTGCACCTGAGAATTAATGGAGCGTGAGGATCACGTGAAGTTGGGCCTCTAGAGCTGGAAGGGTGGCCCTCTGGCAGCAGCCGAGGTTGTTCACCCCCAGGTACCGAGGAAAGGGCAGCCCCTTCCCTCCCCCTGGTCTCCCTTCCAGTGGTGGGCTTGGGACCTGGGACCAGAGAGGAATGGTGCTTTGTGGGACCAGCTAGACAGAAACCAGGCAGGAAGGGAAGGCGGTGACCCAGGTGTGGGGTGGCAGGCACTGCTCTACCCACTGGTCACTCTGGGGCCTCCCAACTGTCTGAAGGCTTTAGATCAGGTTACGTCTGTCCTGCCCGGGACACCTGTAGACTGCACATGGCACCGTGGCCCACAGGAGAGCGTGGCCGCTCCAAGGAGCCTGGGGGGCAGACAGGGGCCAGGGCCCAGCTCACCCCTCAGCTGTAGGCGGGACGGCCAGAGCCCCTCCCTCCCGCCCCCCTCCACGCCCCCAGAAGACAGCCATGTGCGAGCTTTGCACCCCCGTGACCCCTGCCCACAGGAGAATCTCCGTAAACATTCAGTGAATGGATTCAACCCGATTTTCGTTTTCCCCTGTGAAATGAGGAGCCAGACCAGACATCAGAGGACCCTAGTGGTAGATTAACACCACACTGGCCACCGGAATGGAGACAAGGGCGGAGGAGAGGACCGCCGTGACTCCCATGGGCTCGGCCCCACTGGTCTGGGGGAGCTCCCGGGGCGAGGACTCTTCTAGGTCAGAATGCAGGGGGGCCGCCCTCCCAGGTAGCCGCTGGCTCCAGGGACAGCCGGGCCCAGGCAGGAACCCCACCTTCCGAGCAGCCCCTCCCTCACCTGCGGCAGCGCCACCCAGGACGCACGTTTTACTCTTGATCCACTGGGGTCGTCCTTCCAAACGACGACACGGAAGCGGTCACCCCCAGAGGGGTCAGGGGGAGCCCTGGATGGGAGCCCCATGTGAGTCCACTTAGCAGCATTCCTACTGTTTGCTGTGACTGGAGAGATTATCCGGACAGACTAGCGGCTTTCAGGCCCGCTCGTTTTCAAGGAAGATCAAGTCAGGACAGCTGCAGACCGGGAGTGCGCCTCCCAGGGGCCCCGCCCCCCCCACAAGGATCGCTCCTGCTCCAGCACCCCAGGAGTCTGTCCCCCGCACACCACCCGTCACCCCAGCATCCCTCCTCCCCCGTGCTCCCCTCCATCCCGCCCCCGCACACCTCCCCTCCCCTCAGGTGTGGTCTCTGGACCATCACCTCGGGACCACCTGGCTGCCCACTGATGTGCAGATGACAGGCTGCCCTGGACCTGGGGGCTGGGGCCTGGGGTCTGCACTTAACCAATTTTTCTTCATGCTAAATTGTGAAAATCACTTTGGTAGAAAGAATTAACATTTCAAATAATATACATCGTGCATACTGATCAGTAATAAAAACAGCCATCTGTCTTTGAAAATTAGGATAATCTTAAACATCAAGAGGTGGTTTAATCCATTTTCATTTACTTTACCATTTAACTTAAACTAGAATATTTAACTTTTCATACAATCTTAACTTTAAAGATGGTCACTTGCTATTTTATATGCAAAAAATCCAGACTCGTCCAGAACGTACCCATTTTTCACTCTGCACCCAGGACGGGAGTGGGGCCAGGAGGATGGAGGCCATTGGCCTGCAGTGACCTTAGGTGGCCAAACACCGCCCCCCAATACCACGGCCCGCTCCAGGCACGGTAACTTCACTTAGGTTTTTGTTTCGTTTTACAACTTTTCCAACACAAATTCTTCTAAAACTTATCTCTGACAGTTGAGTACCACTTTAGGACTGTTCTTGTAACTGAGTAAAGTGCACAGAGTTTCACTCCACTCAGAACTTGAGGAGCGGAGATTCCATGTTCTCCTTGTCAGCCCCAGGGCTCAGCAGGATCAGAGGGGAAGCCAAGTCTATGAGCTGCAGGAGAAAAACCACACAGGTGAGTGGAGTGTCCGCAACCCCCTTCCTGGCCCACAGACCCCCGAGGGACTGGCCCTCTGAAGCCAGGGTTGCCTGCGGCCAGTTCCCCGTGGTCTGGCCAAACTACTGGGTGAACCTGGCTCGGGCCTAGTGGAAAGGCACCCTGACCACCACGTTTAAGCAGCTGGAGGAGAAAGTGGCACACCCAGAAGAACTCTGAGTTCCTCTGGCATTTCTGCTCCTGTTAATAAGCGCTGGGGGCCGTAGCCCCAGAAGAGCTCCAGGTGAGACGCCTCCTTGGCACTCACACTGCTGAGGCTAAGGCGAGCCGAGCCATGTGGCCCTCGGAAGCCCCAGCGGCCACTCTCCGGGTCACCGTGACGTGCCTGAGCCTCAAACCCAGCAGAGACCACCCGAGGCCAGGGCCAGTAGGCCCTGCGACACTCGCCTGTCCCACCTCGTCTGGCGGCTTGGCCGCGGCCCTCCTGGGCGCCTCCGGGGTGTTTGTCAGGAGGTCGGCCAGGGGCCCACTTCCCGACGGCAGGGCCACAGCCGCCTCGGGGCTCCTGCAGAAGTCGATGAGCGGGCGGTCGTCCGGGGCTGTGGCCACAGCCTCCACGGCGAGGCTGAGTTGATCCAGTTTGACGTCCACGAGGAGAGCCTGGACAAGAAACTAGACTGAAGGGCCAGCCCAGCATCTTTTGTCAGCTGTCTGGGGAAAGCAGGTGGGTTCTGCCTAGGCCCCAGGGGCTGCCAGTCTGCAGGCCTAAGGAAGGAGGCTGGGACGGCCCTCGTGGGCCGGGCTGTGGTGTGTGAGCACCGAGGAATCCCCTCCTGCTGCCTTCACCCCATCACCCCCTCCTGCCAGCGGTCACCATGGGAAGCCCCTCCCCTGTGAACCCCCATCCCTGCTTCCCACCCCTCCCGTGAACCCCTGTCCCTGCTTCCCACCCCTCCCGTGAACCCCCGTCCCTGCTTCCCACCCCTCCCGTGAACCCCCGTCCCTGCTTCCCACCCCTCCCGTGAACCCCCGTCCCTGCTTCCCACCCCTCCCGTGAACCCCCGTCCCTGCTTCCCACCCCTCCCCTGTGAGCCCCCGTCCCGACTTCCCACCCCTCCCCTGTGAACCCCCGTCCCGACTTCCCACACCTCCCCTGTGAACCCCTGTCCCGACTTCCCACCCCTCCCATGAACCCCCATCCCTGCTTCCCACCCCTCCCCTGTGAACCCCCATCCTGACTCCCCACCCCTCCCGTGAACCCCCATCCCTGCTTCCCACCCGTCCCCTGTGAACCCCCATCCTGACTACCCACCCCTCCCGTGAACCCCCATCCTGACTTCCCACCCCCTCCTATGAACCCCCATCTTGACTTCCCACCCCTCCCGTGAACCCCCATCCTGACTTCCCACCCCTCCCCTGTGAACCCCCGTCCCGGCTTCCCACCCTCCCGTGTGAACCCCGGCCGCCCCGATGTCAGACACAGGGAGATGCAGCTTCTGTCTCCTCCAGGGGAGGAGGTCCCAAGGCCTCCCGCCTCCCAGCTGTGGCCCAGCTGACAACACAGGCCCCAGGCCACAGGTGACGTCCTCAGTCACCTGTGGGACCCAGGAACACACTTGTCAGCCCTGCCTGCACCCCTCACCTCACTGGGGGCTGTGGCTTCAGGGGGCTGCGCTTGGTCCAGGGCGACTTCTGCAGTGATACTTTGTGAAAAAGTAAAATCACTCTTTTCTGGAGAAAAGTCCAGTGCCTGCGGCACAGCAGACAGAGGTGAGCAGCTCCCGTCAGGGGACAAGTCAGGGCGCCTGGACGCAGGCTGGCCGTCGCCTTCCCTGGCAGGCGCAGTTCTGCAGAGAGAAGAGGGCATCCATCAGGAGGCTCCACATGATGCTCTCATCTGCCTGTGACCCGGGAGGACCGCAGCAGGAGCGGAAGCGACATCTGGTGGAGAGCGGACCACCCCCAGCACACCGTCACTTGAGGTTTTACGAACTGGAGATGAATGGACTGCAGCCTTTAACTCTTACCTCACTGTGGATTTTTTCTGGGGCTCAGAAGAGAGTCGCCGAGCAGATGCAGGCAGGGGAGAAGCCAGAGGCCTGGGCCTGGATGTGGGGGTTGCCAGAGGGAGGGTGGAGAGCCGGCGGCCGGCAGGCGTAGGCAGGGCCGACAGGCGCCTCGTGCTCACGGGGGTCCTCGAGCTGCTGACAAGGCTCTGCGCGGCTGAGGACCACCTCACGGGAGTGCTGTGGGCCACCCTGGAGAGAGGAAAGCCTTCAGCAGAGATGACCCAAAACAAAACACTAAAGACTCAGCCACACACCAACAGTAGAACACCTGTGGCTTTACTGTGACAGGCTCAGGCCAGCGAAGCCCGCTGCAGCCCTGGGTGGCGGGGGGCACGCGGCACGGGCACCAGCCCCCGGGGCCCTGGGGCGGGCTGTGGCTCCTCCATGGGCCCATCTGAGGTTCTGATCTGGCTCGGCTGCACGTTAGGGGCGGAACCAGGAGACATTTCGTGGGAGTTCGTGGGGCGCTCCGAGTCCCCTCTTGCCGGCATTCCTGTTTCCACGAGGGAGTCCAGGCCCAGGGCGGGCCGGCGGGATCACGCAGCTTCCCTGCGTGCACCTGCTCGGAGTCTAAGGCCCTGGAACCAGGGCGAGCACAGGCGAGTGAGCCGGGTGCCAGCTTCCCCATGCGCCCCCCCCTTCCCATCCTGACGACTGTGACTTCCGCTGCCTACCAACCCTGCCTCACTGTTGCTTTGTCTTGTTGCTGCCGATAAAAGGAGGCTGCAGAAAATAAACTGCTATCTTAGGATAAACAAGTCTAAGACCTCTCACAACAGGAGCCCATGGGAGGCTGGGAGACACACGTCATCTATCAGTGACAGTGTGCATGTTCAAGAAGAATCTAAAAGCAAACTTGCATCAGCACCGACTGAAAGGCAGAGTCGCCGCAGGGGTGTGGGCAGGAGGCGCTGTGACCAGGCCGCCGCTCCCTGCAAGCTTCTGAAACCTGCCCCACATCCTTCACTGAGACCACTGGTGGTGCCAGACTCCAGCGAAAATAGAAATACAAACGAACGTGGCCTTCAGCGCAGCGCCGGCAGGTGGGAATACTTCCCTACGGCCTGGCAAGAAAACCAAGGCGCAGGGAGGCGGCCAGCGGCCGTCCGCTCTGGTTTCGCCCTGACCCCACGTGCGTGGCAGGGAGGTGGCCCAGCGTGGCTGGTGCTGGGAGGGGAGGCCTGGCCCAAACCCAGGAAGTGCCTGCCAAGTTCACGGACAAGCAGAGGCAGGCCCAGAGCCCTGGAGAGCCGGGAGGAGGGCCCTGGCCTCAGGGCTCATGTTGCCCGTCCCAGCCCGCGGGGTCCGAGGCTGCACTCCCACCCTGCTCACGGCACTGGCACCAGGCCCCTGCCCCGGACCTCACTGCACCCCACCCCCAGCTGACAGACACAGGACTGAGGGGCCGGGTCCCTGCTCTGTGACAGCACTCAGAGCTGGGGAGGGCCAGGTGCGAGGACGGAGCTGCCTGCCCCCTCGGGGGGAGGCCCTCTGTGTGAAGGACCCCAGAGTGCACGCGTGCGTGGGGTGTGTGTCGTGTGTGTGCTCACGTGCCTGTGCATTTTCTTACTGTTCTCCTGGTTCCACGCCCACTGGGCAGACGAGGAAATGAGGCCAGCAACCTTCCCTAAGCTGCACGAGATGCTGACCAGGCAGCAGCAGCCCCGGGACCCAAACCCGAGTCTGAGCCAGGCCAGCGGTCTTCAGCCGCAGCACACTGGAGTCACCTGAGACCCTGCAGGCCCTCGACTCCAACTAAACCGACCGAGCAGAACCTCCGAGGAGGCTGGGCGGTCTGGCCGGAGACCTGCAGGCTGAGAACCGGCAATCCCGCCCCCGGGGGCGAGTCTGTGCTGCCGCCAACCTCGAGGACACCACAGTGGCTCAGGAGACGGGGCTCAGGCCGGGCCCGCGGGGCCAGGCTGTGGGGGTCCCACACGTCAGAGGCCACGCTCTCGGAGGTTACCAGGGACGCAGTTTGTTCTCATAAGAAGACAGGAAGCAGACAGATTCAGTACCTCCCCACCGACGTGCAGGACTGTGGCCTCTGCGCCCGACAGGACTTCGGCGTCGCACCGTCCGGGGGTTCACCTGAGACGAGAGCGAGTGAGTGGTCAGGCAGCGGGGGGCACCTACCTTCACCACACAGGCAGCCTTCTCTAAGCGTCTCTGTCCTCCCAAGTGGCAGGGAAAACCTGCGGCCCCAGAGTGTGGGGGGGACCCACCCCGGGACCAGCGGGTGCAGAAGAGGGAGAGCCCTGGTCCCACCGCTGCCCTCGGCCTGGTTGACCCCAGATGGGGACAGAGCCCTCAGCAGATGACCCTCTCAGGTCTCCACGAGCCCCCGCAGCAGAGCTAACAAGGGGGGTCGGACGAAGGTTCCAGGCGGGCCCCACGGAGCCTGCCATGGCCTCTGCTCTCTGGAACTGGGACGGCCCAGGGTCATCAAAAGACACAACGGTATTTACCTGCCGTCTGGCGGCTGACAAGCGTTTCCCCATGTGATCTCACCTGGTCATGGGGCAACGACAAGCAGGCTCAGAGGACTGAGCCCTGGGCCACCGTCCACGGGAGCGAGTCCCAGACTCACCCAGGGCCAAAGCTCAGGTACCACGCCCTGGGCAGCACCCTGCTGTCATGGAGGCCACGGGCTGAGACCATGACAGCCACAGAGGGGAAGATGGCCCGGGTCCCCGAGGAACCGGCAAAGGCCCAGGCCAGGTCTCCCCATCTCAGAGCAGCCTGCACTGGCCCCCGTGCACCAGGCCCACTCCCTGCCCCCATCACTTCCCTGCGCCTCTTCACAGCAGGATCTGAGAGAGCCGCCTGCACAGGCTCATACCCACCCACCACCTCCTGTTCCCTGTAGAAGCTGATCTTATCAAAGTGGTTCCCGCACCAAAAATAGACAACACAGGGTAAAAGCCACCCCGCCTCCAACCTGTCTCCTGAGGTGCTTGCCTTCTGTCTCTGTATTACACATCCTGTGACTTCTTGAGACACCTCGACCGGAGCCAGCTCCCGTGGGGTCCCCACCCCGGTCCACACGGCCGCCTGGCCCCCAGGGTTTCTGGCATCGAGAGTCTAAGAACAGCACACAGCCCACCACCCTGCAGCACCCTCCCACCCCGCCTTGAGGGCTGAGAACTGCTTCCGCCTTTTGCTGGTTTTTTATTGGGCGCCCTATGATGAAACGCCCCACAACGTCCTTGGCAGCATTCCACGTGGTTACCTCTCAGACACCAAGTCCACACGTTTCAGGCCTTCTCCTGAGGGAGCCTGCACTGACCAACAAGCTGAGAGAACCTGCCTAAACTGTTTTCCAACTTCTTTTATTCATGCCATTAAGCACAAGCTGGAATCAAGATTGCCGGGAGGAATATCAATAAGCTCAGATATGCAAATGACACCACCTTTAAGGCAGAAAGTGAAGAGGAACTGAAGAGCCTCTTGATGAAAATGAAAGAGGAGAGTGAAAAAGTTGGCTTAAAGCTCAACATTCAGAAAACTAAGATCATGGCATCCAGTCCCATCACTTCATGGCAAATAGATGGGCAAACAGTGGAAACAGTGTCAGACTTTATTTTTATGGGCTCCAAAATCACTGCAGATGGTGACTGCAGCCATGAAATTAAAAGATGCTTACTCCTTGGAAGGAAAGTTATGACCAACCTAGACAGCATGTTAAAAAGCAGAGACATTACTTTGCCAACAAAGGTCTGTCTAGTCAAGGCTATGGTTTTTCCAGCAGTCAGGTATGGATGTGAAAGTTGGACTGTGAAGAAAGCTAAGCGCAGAAGAATTGATGCTTTTGAACTGTGGTGTTGGAGAAGACCCTTGAGAGTCCCTTGGACCACAAGGAGATCCAACCAGTCCATCCTAAAGGAGATCAGGTCATCGGAAGGCCTGATATTGAAGCTGAAACTCCAATACTTCGGCCACCTGATGTGAATAGCTGACTCATTTGAAGACCCTGATGCTGGGAAAGACTGAAGGCAGGAGGAGAAGGGGACGACAGAGGATGGGATGGTTAGATGGCATCACCGACTCAATGGACATGAATTTGAGTAGATTCTGGGAGTTGGTGATGGACAGGGAGGCCTGGCGTGCTGCGGTTCACGGGGTCGCAAAGAGTCGGACAGGACTGAGCGACTGAACTGATACTTACAATTTGACAGTACACTTATCTGACTGCATTTCTTATCTTTTACTAGAAAAATGTAAGTTCCATCAGTAGAAGCTATCTTACCATGATGTCCCTCGTACCTGTAAGACTGCCGCACAATGGACAACACTCAACCCACAGCTCATTCCTTCTCTGGGGCGGGGGTGGGGGGGGAGGGGGGCTGCGGGGGGGCTCCCCGAGCAGAGACTGAACCCACAACACCTGCCGTGGAAGCGCAGAGTCTCAGCCTGTGCACCAGGGAAGGCCCAGAGCGGCTCATTCTCACATGAGCAGGAACTCCAGTGAACTTTTCCGGTGTTAACAGCTCCCTGAATTGGTCAGCAAAGCTGACGACTTCAAGATCCTGAAGCTGCTAGACAGCACGTGCTTGAGAGAGGCCAGAACCACCCCGGCCCTTCGTCAGCACTGGGTAGCCTCCTGCATGACACACGTTCCTCAGATGAACTCACCTTGACCAGATGCCGCACCTGCCACACACCACGCGGGGCTTTCTGCCCAGTGGCCCCGGCAGACGCTGCAGCAGTGGGAGAGCCTGAGGAGGCTGGAACTGGGAGCAGCAAAGGACTGGAGAGGAGGGAGTTAGAGAAGAGAGGACTAGAGAGAGAAGGCGCTCTAGGAGCCCGAGAGGGACCCCGAGTCCCGGCTGTGCAGTAAGCGCCGGGACCACCGCCTCGTCACAGGGCAGAAACATGCCCAGCAGCCGGCCAGAGGGGACACCTCGAGGACATAAGGCACAGGCAGGCGGGGCTCGCAAGGGCCACACCTTAGTGGCAGGGCTGAACTATCCTGAGAGTAAAGGCTGAGACCCTCCCCCACCATCAAAGCTCTAAAGGAAGCCTTGAAAGGATCGAGTTCTCCTGAAACCTAACTGCCTGTCAAAGCAAGGTTCAACTCCTTAAAGAAAGACAACCAAGTCCAGACATGCAGAAAATTTATGATGTCTAGCAGACAATAAAAAATCATTAGACATGTGAAGAAGCAGGAAAATGTGACCATAACCAGGAGGAAAATTAGTCAATAGAAACAGGCCCAAAATGATACAGAGGATAGAATCAGAACAAAGAGACTTTAGAGCAACCATTATAGATGTGTTCAAGAATTCACAGGAAAACACACACCATGAGGACAATGAAAGGGGAGACTCTAAGGTCAGAAATGAAAACTTAGCTGGATGGAATTACGAGCAGATTAGACACACTGCGGGGGAAAAAGACGCGTGCACGTGGAGAGATGCCAATAGAAACGAGCCAAACAGAAGCACAAGAGGAAGGCAGGGGACAGGGCCTGAGTGACCGAGAGGACAACACGAGGAGGCCTCTGACCCAAGCGACTGGAGGCCCAGGACCCGAGGCGGGGCAAGAAAACATGTCTGAAGAAACAACGGCCACATCTTCCCCAGATCCAATTAAAAATATCAACCCACAGAACAAAGGAGCTCAAGAACGCCCAAGCAGGATAAACACAAAGAAAGCCATACAAAAATATGTTAGTAACCAAAACCCTGAAAATAACAGCAGAAAATCTTAAGAGCAGCCGTGGAACAACAATGTGTTTACACAGAGGGGAGTAATTTAAGAAATTCACTAACTTATCCAAACCTACAAAAATTAGAAGACATATAAAATGCTTTATGAAAAATGAAAGCAACCACCATCACCAAAACTGATAATTATTTGAACTGTAAACATAACTTGTCCACTATTTTAAAAACATGTTAAAGTTCATCTGTGACTTACCAGTAGAAAACCCGGGAATTTTAAATTGATTCGCAGGGGCAGGCACAGCCTTCGCCTTGGAGTTCAGACAGGAGCCGCGCCTCACTGTGCCTCCGGTCTCGCCCCTCTCAGGAGACCGTGACAAACCACAGTGAGAGTGCGGCCCAGGGCCTCCCTGGTCCGGGGTCTGGGGCTGGGGGAGGGCTGCTCTGCGGGGCCCCCTGGGCTGCTCCGCAGGCCACTCCGCAGCCCCTGGCCTCTGGCTTTGCCTGCAGGCCACGCCCCCAGGGCCCGCCTTCAGGGTTGGCCGTGGCAGGCCGTGCCCCGTTCTGCCCGTCTGGCTGGAGCTTGACCGGGCACTGTCCACAGAGATGCCTGGACGTTCACTTGGTTTAGCTGGAAGAGGAGACAGGAAATCTGGTTGTCACTCAAGCTGATGCTGTGTTTAAATGACGAAGTCATTTAACACACACACACAAGATACGCGACCTTTAGCATATCTACCTTAGAATGTGGAAAAGAAAACGACTTATTTCTATCATGCTGATTTCCATATTAAAAAATACGACATAGGAACAATATTCTGCATGTGTGCCAGGCAACATCTTCAAACACAGGACAACCCGGGTTGCTCATGTGATCTAAGGCGCTAATTCTAGACATGATCGCCAAGATGTATAAGGATGCATGAACTGAAGCTCTCCTCTCCTGACTAGGTCGACAGCAGAACTCTATCCCAGCCGAGCAGGTGAAGACGGACAGTCTGGTCAGATGCTGCATCCGGCCAATCAGGGGTGTGGGCAGGGCAACACGGAGAGCAGCTGTGCCTTACTGGTCAGTTCCTTTCCGCCACAGGGAGACTGGGTCCTGTCAGTCACCAGCACTATTTAAATGAGCTGGGTGAAAATACTCAGCTGCCAATACAGCCAGCACGGAGGCCAACCTGGTGAAAGGTTCTTAAAGAGAAACTCAGGAGAAGGACTAAACCACAGCCCACGTCACACAGCGTGTAGGGCTCACGACACTCTCCCCCCAACACTGTCTGAGCTGACCCTGGGGATTTTTGCCATGGAAAACAGAGAAACACGCACTCACCGGAAGGCCCCCCCAGCCTGTCTCGACCTTTCCCAGAGGCAGGATCGGAAATCAGAGACAGAACTGGTGCTGATGCCTGAACCAACATAGCCGGATTCACAGCGCCTAATGTAACAAAACTTCGTTTCCCTGAACACGTGCCACATGCCAGACACAGGGCTGGGGCATCATGTGGTTCTCAGGCCCACAGGGACACTGTGAGGGTGGTGCCACCCCCCTGGTCTGTAAAGGTACAGACGTAACTTCACCTCTCCTAACCACCCAGGCGGCCAGGACTCCAGATCGGACCAGCCTCACTCCAGAGGAGAGACATCTCACATTTGTGTACAAAACGCAGGCTGTCCTGCCCGGCTTAGAGCCTGCACAGCAAACCTGCTTGGAAGACGTTTTAGTCCTTGAGAGCAGGAGGCCGCGCGCCTTCCCCACAGCCTCCTAGGGTTTCTCCCCTCTACCAGTAGATGGCACCCTTGGCTTGGAAAGACAGCAAAGTCACCTGAATTCAAACAGGTTTGAGCAGATTTAAACAAACACCCAAGAGTTACGGCTCCTACGCCCTACACAATCTGGAACAGCCCTACTTTTAAAAAAACCTATGTTTGATCACGTGGCTGAGGCTGGCCTCAGCGTCATGCCAGGCCCTCTGGCACCAGGAAGGCATGCCCACCTTGTGACGGCTTGTGCTCAGTCGTGTCTGACTCGGCGACCCCGTGGACTGCAGCCCGCCAGGCTCCCCTGTCCCTGGGATTCCCCAGGCAAGAGTGCTGGAGCGGGTTGCCATTTCCTTCTCCAGGGGCTCTTCCCAACCGAAGGATCGAACCCACGTCTCTTGCATCTCCTGCACTTGGCAGGCGGGCTCTTTACCTACAGAGCCATCTGTGGCAGCGTAACTCAGCCGAAACTAGACCGCCCGCCTGACTGCCTCTCGGAGGAGGAGGGCAGGCACCTTGAGGATGGAGGCCTCAACAGTCTCCCCACCCCAGACCACAGCAAGCTTTCCAGAACCTGCGGCTGAGCTGAGTCGTTCTGTGAGGAGTTTGGCAGGAACAAGGCGCTCAGGGCTGGCCTTACCTCTGCCAGCCGCAGGAGAAGCGGAGCTCAGGCCCGAGACAGACCCCGACGAGGACCTTCCCGCCAGGCCACCAGCACACCCAGGTGGTTTCAGCATGGTCTTCTTCGGCCCGGACTAAAACAGAGACTTCATTACCCACCCAAGACTTCCTTCTGCAGAAGTCGGGGTTTTCAACAGTTTACAAGTTATCATCTCCAATCAGAGAAAGGTCAAGCAGTGCTCCCCGGTGTGGCCGCCAGGTTCCCTGTGTGAGGAGCACTGGGAGCCTGCTGACCGCGGGCGTGGGGCCCGGACCCCAGCTTGTGCAGTCGACAGCTGCAGGGCCCAGTGTGGGCAAGCTTAGCAAGTACCACCAGGGCCGTGGCACTTTCACAAGCTCACGGAGCTCAGCGCTGGGAAACAAACGGCAAAGACAAGGACGGCCGCCCCCACGCCTGCGAGGAGCTGTAGTTTTCACACACTGACAGCCCATCTCCTCGGCGCACCAACCCCCGAGGGGAGCAGGGGCGTCTCGCCGTCAGACACCCTGATGGCGGCTGGGGGCCAGGGGGCTGACGTTCCGCGGTGCCCACGGCTCCCCGGGGGCAGTGGCCAGGCCCTCACGTGTGCCAGGCCTGCGCGCCCTGCATTTCACCATGCTGCCCTTCCTGGATCCTGTCTTCAACCTCCTAAACCTTGATTTTGGTCCAGACGTGTCCCACATCCTCAAAGCTGCCCCTTACTCCCTGCGCTCACAGGCCAATCCCCACTGCCCCAGCCCCGGCCAACCCACCTTGTTTGGAACTGGGAGCGACCGCTTGCCTGGGACCAGGTGGCTTCCACTGGCTGGCAGGCTGGCGACGTCCCGGGCGGTGCTGGGCTTGTCCGGGGGCATGCTGCTGTGGGCGTCCTTTTCATTTTGGATTTTCATCCCGGGAGGACTAGCTGGTTTCTCTCTCGCAGGCTGAAAAATTGTAAATTGAAATGTGAGAACTGTCTAGTCTTTCACAATGTAGAGACACACGAAGGCTTCAATTAGAGGGCAGGCACCATCCATCTTCCCAACATGCAGTCCTCAATTCATCAACAGGAGAGAAAAGAATATAGCGGTTCACTTCCTCCACCAAATTACCACAGAAAAAAATGATGATGGAGCCTGCTTCCTCATTAAAAACAGGGTAAAATAATACCGAGACAGACCATTAATAGGAGAGAACTCCTCTAGGGCTAGTCCTCAATCAGGATTCTTATTTAAGGGTGATAATGAGGAAACTGGATCTAGTTACACAAATTTTAAAATGCCGCACGGAAAGGAATCATTCATTAAATGGTCATGCCCTCTACCAGACGAGCTGCTCAGTTGCAATAAATCTTCATCTAGTACTGAAGGGCATTTTTCATCAGCGAGCAGAGCCCAACAAAGAATAAATTCCTCACTTCTAGGTACAAGGGCATTCGTGGAAGTAATTCATGCTTCCATAAATAACTCCTCATACCAAGAAGAGTTCGTAAGAAGCAAAAGCAGCTCATAAAGCAGTAACCTTCTTTCTCTTTTACATCATTTTTTATATTGAGATATGCTTCACGTGAGTTAAAGTCCACCATTTTAAAGTGTACACTTCAGTGGTTTTTACAATACCACCACAGCATCACTTGACATTTTTGTTGCCCCTAAAAGCAACTCCTGGCCATCAGCACTCCTTGCACCTCCCAGCCAGGTGTCCACGGATCCACCGTCTGCAGAGCATGACACAACTCGCCTGCTACAGTCACTTCCTGTAAGTGAGACAGTACAACATGGGACCTTCCGCGTCTGGCTTCTTTCTGACCATGTTCCCCAGGGTCACCCGTGTTTACCACGTGTCAGTCCAGCATTTCTTCACAGCCAAAAGTATCCCAACTGCATGGACAAATTGCATTTCCCTTATCCAGTCATCAGCTGGTGGGCATCTCGATTATTTCTACTTTTTGGTTATTATGAATGAAGCTACTCACAACAGTGCTACACAGGTTTCTGTGTGAACATATGTTTTCAATTTTCTTGGGAATATGCCCAAGTGGAACATGTGGAATTGCTGGATCATGTGATAATTCTGAGTTTAACTTTTCCAGGAACTGCCCAACTGTTTTTCCACTGCGGCTGCACCACTGCACAGCCCTATGGGCAATGCACGGGGACGCAATTTCTCCACGTCCTCATCAACACTTCCTTTGTTCTTTAATTCTCACTACAGCCATCCTGGGCTTTCCTCATAGCTCAGTTGGTAAATCATCTGCCTGCAATGCAGGAGACCCTGGTTTGATTTCGGGGTCGTGAAGATCCCCTGCAGAAGAAAATGGCAACCCACTCCAATATTCTGGAGCCTGGTGATCTGCAGTTCATGGGGTCACAAAGAGTTGGACATGACTAAGCGACTAAGCACAGAACAGCTGAAATCACATCACAACCCAGCCCTGAGTCTACGCGTTATACACAAATCCAGGCCCAAGTTCAGTGGTGCACATGGACCCACGCTGCTTTCATTCTGGAAAAGTCACTTCAGAAATGTACATCCAAACGATCTCTGGAAAGAGGCATTTGCATGACTACATGACAGCTTCAGCCCTGGGGAAGCAGAGGCCACGTGCCCCCTCGAAGGGTCTCCGTGCAGACCCCGTCCAGCCTGGTTCAATTCTGGGTTCTGCTAGCAGGAAGTCATGGGGGTCAGAATCTGTGCTTGCGGAGGGAAACAGATTTTCTCTGCCCGTGCTGGGTGTTTTGCACTGACCTAACCCTGCTGACAGCCCTGCAAAGCAAAGCTCCTCTCTAAGTGGCTGGGAGTGCCAAAGCTGGCGGCCAGGGCCGCGGAGCTGGAGACGGCGCAGGGCAGGCTCGCGGCTGCTCCCTTGCCTTCCCTGGGCTACCGCCCCGCCCTGAGCTCAGAGCCAGCGAGGCAAACCCAGGAGGCGGCCGCAGCCTGACCCCATCCTGCTACCCATGAGGCACTGGGACCCCCAGCTTCCTGGAGCTGGCTGGCTGCACCCCAAAGGCACACGTGTCCCCCACCACATCCCAGGGCAGCACCTCCACTCATATCTGGGAGGAAGGCAATCTAAACACAGTCACGGTTCAGAGGGAGACTCATGGCCATCCAGGAGGGGGATTTGGGGAAGAAGCTGCTTAACGCACCTAAAATCCCTAACGGGGGGTTGGGGGGGTTGGCGAGGGGGAAGGTCCAGTGCTGTAACAAAATGAAAGGGAAGATCTCAAACGGAATGGAAGAGGAGGTGTCCTTGAGTCACCACAATAGGGACGCAGCCCTGCCCACGCCGCCCCCACCTGGCTCCCCACGCCACGGACATAGCTCCCTCTAAACATCCCACGCCTGCACCTCAGAGCCCTCCCTCCGAGCAAGACATTCCCAGGTTCCCCCCACAGTGGTCTGTTCCAGGGCATAAACCCACAGGGCGCGGAAGCAAGGCAGCATCTGATCCCCAGATAAAAGTGCTGGTGGGGCTGGGGGGGCTACCTTCTCCACAGCCGAGTGAAGGCTCTTTCCTCGAAGGGACGAGGTTCGGGGTGGCGGCAACTTGCTGGCGACCTTCTTCGGGGCCCCGGCCTGGTTCGGAGGCTGAGCAGCACTAGGCTCTGCTGGCAGAGAAGGGCACAAGGCAGGTGGCATCCCCGAGGTCTCGGGGCGGCTGGCCTGGGCAGGAGAGGCTGGCAGGGTTGTGCTGGAGGTGGGCTGAGTGCCCCGGAGCAGAGGTGCCCTCCAGAGGCCGTCCGACAGGCAGTACGTCTCCCGCTTAAGTGACTTGGGGCTTTTCTTCATTTCGTTTTCTCTATCAAAGAGGTTTACTTTGAGTTTTGACTCCTGAATGAATCTTTCCACTCCCTGGCTCCCAGGGTCTTCGGGCTGGGCGGCCTGGACCGCCTTGGTTCTGCCATTGCTTTGTATCTGGAAGGCCAGTAGGTGAGCTTCTTTATAAACTTCCACAAACTTTTCCCCTGTGAGTGGACTCCAGGTGAAGTGTCTTTCAGAAGCTGGCAAAGGAGGTTCTTCGGGAATTTGATTATTTAATTCTAAGCTGGCAGCAATACATCTTTCTTTATGGCCAATAGGTCCAAAAAAGACTTCATCATCTTCATTGGCACTATTTTAAAAGAAAAGGATTATTAACAACACTAGCATTTACATGAAAGACTTGACTGAACGTGGTTACACCAAGGCAAGGGGAGAAAACTCATCTTTTTTACCTTGAAGAAGACAACGAAAGGTCGAAGTCAAACTTTTCATCAGCCAACAGAAGAATGTCTGGGGAGGAAAAAGTCAGCCGTTACCTTAGGGGTGGGCTGATAATGAGAAAACATCACCAGTCTCCACAGCAATCAAAACTCTTCTCAAATTTCACTTCTCCGAGTGTGACATCAATATTGTAATAATCACATTTTCTCAAAGGGCTCTAGCTTATCTTAATTTTTCCTTTAAAAAAAAAAAAATAGCATCAACCATTCTGTGTTCGCTAAGCTGCCATCAAAGCCCAAGTCCTTGTTTTTAAGTCCTAAAGACATGATCTAAAATGCACTCACTGAGCCATTCGATTAGTCAGGCATTTTCTGGTACAGCACATTTTCAAAAGACCACCTCCTCAGCTCCCCAACTCCCCATTTACAGACTACACCCAGTCCCCTTTCAAAAGCCAATTTAACGCTCCTCACAGGCACAGTAGGGGCTCCATGCACACCTGAGGTCCATCACCTCTCCCTGGAGCCCATCACGATAAACCACAAACCGCTGCTGACATCCTGTGTACACAGGGCCTTTGCCAGCCCTGCCGGCCCAGGCGCCTCTGGGCGAGCACACCACTGGGCTGGGGCTACCGCTCCCTGCCCGCCTCCGTTAGGGCTCCCTAGGGCTCCCACAGCTTCGGACCTGACCTCTGCCTTAGCATCCCCATCCTCTAAGAGTGTCTCGACCTTCTGTGGCCCCAACTAGCCTGGAAGCTCCTCCAAAACAGTAAGTGTCTAGTTCTCTCCCAAGCTCCCCAAAGTCCACCTCAAGGTCTGGCCACTTAGCAAATATTTCTCAAAATGCAATGAACTGGGGATTCCCTGGTGGCCCAGTGGTTAAAAGTCTGCCTAAATCAACACTAAGCAACATTAACCAACAAGTGAACAAAAGGAAAGAATTTGGCGGTTAAAACTGCTGCAATGGACAGATGCTATGATTACATACAAGAAATATCAAGAAAATCAACCGAAAACTATTATAAATTGTGAAAGAATAAAAGCAAACATCTGAGGACAAAATTATTACACAACAAATCAACAGCTTTCATATCTAAAAAGAACAGAAGATATAATGGAAGAAAAGACCTCATTTACTATAGCACCAAAAAATGCAAAACACCTATGAATTAACAAGAAATATGCAAGATGGATCTAAAGGAAGTTTAGTATATCATAAAAGTAACATATCAAGTAAAAGAGGAAAATGCATTATTCAATAAATGGTATTGAGACAAACTAGACAACCCTTTGAGAGGGAGAAATACATGCATCTGACGTTTGATCCATAGCTCACAGACCATACCAGGACAAATCCCAAAAAGGTCAAAGACTTAACTAAAAAAAGCGAAAGTCCAAAAGAACAAGAAACCATGGGGAAATTCCTGTATAGCCTGGAGTGCGAAGGTCTGACACCAAGCTGGAAGCCATAAAACAACAGGTTGATAGTCCAATATATTAAACATTAACATCTCTGCATGACAAAAACCACCACGAGCAAAGCTAGAAGGAAGAACAGACAGGGAAGGGAACACATGCAGCTTACATCATGAAGGGCTGCTGGTGAGCACTCCTACAGACTGCAGGCAAACAGCTGACACGTGAGGAAGAACGGGCAAAGGACATGAACAGAGGGAAGTCACAGGAGATAAAATGAAACGTTCTGAAACATATGACCAGTGCAGTCACACTCAAAAACAAGAG
Organism: Dama dama; assembly: GCF_033118175.1. Classification (NCBI taxonomy): domain Eukaryota; kingdom Metazoa; phylum Chordata; class Mammalia; order Artiodactyla; family Cervidae; genus Dama; species Dama dama. The sequence goes on from NC_083702.1 coordinate 3,770,188, forward strand.
CAACGAGAAACTCAGAGATTCCCAGGACTCCAGTTTTCATAAAAATCTGAAAGTTTGGTTTGTAAATTACTGCAGCTCTACAGAGGGTAGCCTGACAGTACCCACCAAGAAAGACACGCACACACCTTGACGGGACGCTTACTGCTGTCAAGGACTCCACCCGGTTTACTGCACTTGGAACAGCAAGATACCAGCCATTAGCTAAGTTAAGAGTTCCCGGATGGCAGGTAAACGGACAGCACATCCCCACAGTGGAATGGAACATGACTTGGGCTCAGAGAAGAACAGTAACACTTCCTATATTGATACACAGAGCTCATCAAGATAAATTAGAGGCAAAACCCAAGATGGCGCCCAGGGTTCTACATGCTATAGAAGAGGGGGCCTGGACTGACAGGTACTACCTTGCACGTGCACAAGTCAGGTCTGGACTGCCCAGGAGACCAAGGAGATCGGTGGTCTCTGGAGGTGGTAACTGGGCAGCGGAGGGACAGAAAGGAGAAGGAGATGGACTTCTCACTTTTCAATGTGTCTAAAACCTAGGAAGTCAGTTTCATGGGTCACTACCAGAAAATTCCAAACGTCTGCTGTGGGAAAAGGAATCCTGGGCCAGGAGTCAGGGGAAAAGCCTTCTACGCCAGGCTCCGCCACAGGCTCAGGGTGACTTGGGTGAGCCGTCCCGTTCATCCACTCTGCAAACACGGGCTGCGTCCTCTTCGAGGCGTTCCTCGCGGGCACACACCATGAAAGGCAGTGTGGGGAGGGGCCCCGGGGTGTGGGGACACCTCTGAGGCCACTGGCAGGAGGAGGTGGAAACGCAGGTCAGGTCACATCCTGGGCGGCGTCCAAGCCATGGCAAGCTTTTGGATTATTCAGAGTGCAATGGGACCTACCAAAGGGTTTTAAGCAGAAGACTGTTGTACTCTAACTTTTGTTTTTAAAAGGCTACCCTGGTGGATGTGCTAGAAAAGAAGCAGGTGGTACCTACTGAAATTACAGTGCACACATTGGCTAAAGTGCAGAATATACATGTAGGTGGAGGCAAATTAATATGGCTGAGACCAAGGTGGTGGCATTTGGGTGGAGCTGGAAAGACGTAGATGGATCCAAAATATACGGTGGAAATGACAGTAATTGATGACTGAACAAATGCTTTACAACTTTCTCAACCGGGTGAATGGACAGGCAATTGACTTCTATTACAGAGACAACAGAGAAGAAAATAGCCACCTACTCCCGAATTCTTGCCTGGAGAATTCCGTGGACAGAGGAGCCTGGTGGGGTACAATCCATGGGGTCACAAAGAGTCGGACAGGACTGAGTGACTGAGTTTATTTTCACTTTTCACAAAAGACAAAGAACCTGCCAAGAATGGGGGACCTGCTGTGTAAGAGGTGGGAGACATTCACGTGAAGACACCAGCCAGCCAGGTGCATGCACAAGCCCAGAGCTCAGAGGGGAGTCTGTGCTCCAGACAAAATGTGGGCACCACCAGAAGGTGAAAGAATTTAAAGCCATTTAAAGCAGAAAGATTTAAAGCCATTTAAAGGGAAAGGATTTAAAGGACTGTCTGAGAACCTGTAGGAGGGGAGGGGGAATTCAAAGAGACCCCAGACCAGGTCCTGGGGAGCTCAACTTCGCAAGGTGGGACAGAACGAGAAGCCTGCAAAAAGATGGAGATATACCGGCCAGAGTGTGCAGAAGGAAAAGCAAGAAGCCAAGCTGGCCAAGTTTCCTGTAGGAGAAAAGGCCAAAAGTCACTGAAAGGACAGAAAAAATATCCATGGATTTCACAACACAGATGTGCTCAGTGACGGACAAAGGCAGTCTGGGTGAAGTGAGAGGGCAGAGAGGGTTCGGAGGGGTTGAAGGTTGTGGGAAAAAACAGCGAAAGGAGTGGAGAAAGTTCTTGCTCTGAAGTCTGGCTCTAAATGAGGCCCACAGCAGTGGCGAGGGTGTGGAGCGACAAGTCAGACAACGGGACCTATTCGTACATCAGTGATGAGCATGAACAAACAGACAAGAAAGACATAAAAGATATAAAGGATGGGTGACGGACAGATGAAGCCCTCAGGAAGCAGCAACAGGGATTCAGCTGCACGTGCAAGGGACTGGAGAGGGAGGGCGTCGACGCGAGGGTGCAGGGCGGGGTGCAGCAGCAAACGCTGTTCTGGACCCGGGGCAGCAGCGCTGACGACTGGCAGTCTTGGGGCTGTCTGTGCAGAATGGGGGTGTTAAGGAGAAACCGGGGTACCCTGACTCACACACGTGTCATGAAGACAAAGGATATAAAGGATGTCCCCACGCTTCAGCAGAAAAGGAGGGCAGGGCCCTTAACTCCTTTTGTGAGGCTGAGCTCTCACGTCCACATTCACAGCAGACAGGAACGGAACAAGACAGCAAGGCTACAGGCGAGGCCGTCTCGCGGATGTGCAGGCAAAGATCCTGGACAAGTCTCAGCAACCAGCCACAAGGCATCAGTTCCACAGACCTGAGTGCCTACGGAGTGTGTCAGGCCCTGCGGACACTGAAGTATACAGAACGGAGAAGAATCCCTGCTCCGCGAAAAGTCACAAATGGGGGATAAAGGGAATGCAGAAAACCCGGAAAAGAAACAAATTAGAGGAATGCAAAAACTCCGGGTAGACAGGGAGTTTACCGGGGCGCAGAGAACGGGATGAGTACTGAATAAACGAGCGAGTTCTCTCAGGAGCATTAAATCGACCTGCGTGTTCCCTGAGACCCCCGGGCCAACAGCGCTGCGGAGACTAGGACGTACCTTCCTTCTTGGGAGCCTCCATCTCCGCTTCTTAGGGGGGCCAGGCAGGCTGAAGGCACGTCGCTGCCGCCCCCTCCTTCCGCGGCCAGGGTTGTCAGAGGTCACAGCAAGGAGCAGGAGACAGAAGCGGGGCGGGTGTCGGAGCCCGAGTTCCTCCAGCCCCCCAGGGAAGCCCCCACCGTGCGCGCCGCTGTAGCACCGGCTGGGCAGAGAGGGCGAGTCAGGGAGAAGCCGCGAGGCCGGCAGAGGCCACTAGGTCAGGGAGAGGCCGCGAGGCCGGCAGAGGCCACTAGGTCAGGGAGAGACCGCGAGGCCGGCAGAGGCCACCGCGGCCGCAGCCCAAGACCCTCCGCCCCGGCCTGCTCGCCTCCGGGCCGGCGCCGTCCGAGGCAGGCCGGAACGGGGGCCCCGGACCTGGACAACCAGACCTCCCCGGCTGGGCTTCACGCCAGGGGTCTTCGGCTTAAAGAAGACCTCCTTCAGCCTCGCCGGAGTGCGCGAGGGGTGTCCCGCCGCCCCCGGCCCGAACCCACCCTCCGAGGACCCCTGACCGCCACCCACTCACACAGCCGCACCCGAGTCGCCCGGCGACCCACTTACTCCAGAGCCGCCGCGACACCCGGCCGACGCGCCTGCGCCTTATGTTTAAACGCGGCGCGCAGGAAGCGCTGAGGGCTGTTGATTGGCCGGTTTGAAAGACCGCGGGTCCCGGTGCATCTTGGGGGTTGTAGTCGGAGCCGCAAGGGGCGGGGAGGAAAAAGGAGGGCGGCGTGCGTGCGCACTGCCTCGGCTCGCTGCGCGCGCCAGACGTCCGGCCACAGCCGGGCCGCGCGGGGCTGGATGCCTTAGGGCTGGCTGGGTAGGCTCGGCATCAGGACAGCTACGTGTCGCGTAGGACATGGTTCCGACACCGGATCTTCATCCTTAAATGAAGATCCAAATCCCATAGTAGCAAATAGGTGCGTATACCCGCTTTGTAGACCACTGCGGGTTCGTTCTGGGGGGTAAGAAAATCCGGTCCCTGCCCGCGGAGCGCCCGGTGACTCTGGGTGACCAGACACCCTAGTGTATGCCCCTGGACCACCCTGACACCTAGTTCGTATTTAGGGGCTCCCTCTGCAGCCTTCAGCCTCGCTCTTTGCGGTCCCCTTCACTTCTGATGTACTGGATACCCACCCCCTCAACCTTCCCTGAGCCTCCGTCCACCGGCTCCCTTCTGAGTTCCATCATCTGTTCAGGATCCTACTTAACTGGAGAAGAGAGATGGGGCCAGACAGACCTAAGGCAAATCCCAGCTTCAGATACTGGTCACGAGCCTCGCGGTTGCAAGTAACAGAAGACCAGCCTCAAGCTGGCTACAGAAAAAGAATTTATTGACTGGAACTGGAAGTCCAGGAGCGGCCCTGGCTGCAGGCGTGGATGGAGAGAGGGGCTTGAAGGAGGGCACTAGGTCGAACTGTCCCCCAGCAGCCTCTCTGGGTCTTGCTCAGCTTCCAACGGGAGGATTTGTTGAGCCCACCCACTCAGGGGCTCCTGGCTGCCGGGGCCTCCTGAAGACAGTGGCCGGCTTAGTGTTGCGTGTGCTCAGTCCACAGTCCCAAGGCCTGGCTTTGCCTGATTCATGACCACAGAGCCCAGTGGGTCCTAGACTCAAGGGGTATTCAGCCAGGTGTCAGGTCCACACAGCCCTGGGGGTGTCTGCTGGGGGCGAGGGTCCCCAAACACCCACTCCCGATGCCCCCCACCCCCTGTATCATGTCAGCACGTGAGACTTGGTCAGTGAACACACTGTTAATAACTCATGGCAGCTAACTGAATTCTACCTTCATCCATCTCTTCTCTTGGGCCCCTCCTCTCTTCTGTCAATGGCCTACCCACTGTCGATTCTTTTCTTCCTGTCCCAAGTAGGATTCTGCTTCATTTTGTAATGCACTCATTCAAGGGCTCATTCACCAGTCATGGGTTCACTGACAGGTAGTCGGGGCGGGTTCCGTGCTGGGAGATGCTGGGACACAGATGTTGTCCCTGACCTGGGGAGGGCAGAGGTGGGGAGAAAGGCGCAACAGCAAGGACTGTGGGGCCCCAGGCTGCAGTGGGAGGCCGGAGGCCTTCCTGGAGGAGGGGACCAGGGTTCCTCCTCCCCTGGCCAGGCTGTAGCTTGCTTGGAACCAGGAGAGGGGAGGGTACATGGGGTGCGGGCAGGGGAACTTGCAGGGAGGGACAGGTCAGAACGGGTGGGCAGGCTCCCCTCGGGACGTGCTAGCTCCTGGGGTCAGACAGCATCTCTCTTGAAATTCTGTTGTAATGACTCTGCTCTTGACTCACTGCCCTGCTCCACCCCCACATTCAAGGAGAAGCCTGCCTTCCCAGGACCCAGCCCAGGCCTGGCACATGGAGGAGGCTCAGAGGTGCCCACCCAGTAACAGTCAGGCAGAGGAACCAATTAACTAGTTTATTTTAATCCCAGGAAATGTGTCTAGTCAATTTAGAGGTGTCTGCTGCCTCCCGGAAGACCTGCCCCCCTCCCTGCCCCCGTGAGTCCCTTCCCTAATTTCAGTTTGCACTGAAGGAACCAAAGACACACCAGTGGGCTGAGACTGCCTCTCACAGCACCACCAAGTTGGACGTCAGGGCCGGGTTCTCCGCGGGGAGGGAGACAGAGGCAGCAATTATAAAACTGGCTCCGATCTTGTTAAAGCCACATCACAAGGCTCTGGTTTCTGCCTCTGCACTCAATCCTCAATCCTCAGAAAGCACAGCAGACCAACGAGTGTGCATACGTATGATTAAAATCATGGTTGACAAAAATAATCAGCAAGGACCTACTGCAGAGCGCAGGGAGCTCTACCCCACAGTCTAACAACCTAACAGGGAAAAGAACGTGAAAAATAGCAGACATGTGTATGTGTAACTGAACCACGCTGCTGAAACTAACACAACATTATAAATCAACTATATTCCTGTGTGAAGCAAAAATTTTTAAGAATCATGGTTGACAATGTGCAGTTTAGAATTAAGAGAAAATCAACCCAAATCAGCGCCACTAAAGCCCCAAGGGAAGCTTGCAGGCGTCTTTGCAGACACAGCAGAAGGGCCGAGGGCCCAGGCACTGAGGTGGGGGCCCCTCTCTCCCAGGAGGCACAGGGCCCCCACTAGTTGGGACCCTGGGCAAGTCACTCCCCACCATGGGTACCCTCACCCAAAAGGTGGGACAACAGAACCTTTCCAGAATATGGAGAGGAAGGCAGAATGATGGGGTTTATCCCAGGGGCAGCCTAGAGTGGGGAGAGGGGTGCCTCTAGGGCTGGGTGGGAGACACCCCTCCCCGAGCTGAGCCCACCACCACCCCACCCCTGCCTTCCAACCCTTGAACAACTGGGAGGTGTAAGGCAGGGTCCCCTGGGAAAACAGTTTTTGAGGCAAGTGGAATAGCAGCCCCCACCTCGGCTCTGCTTAAAACCGCACCATGGCCCTGAGCGAGGATTAGAAGAAGATTTGGAACCATGTTGAAAATTGATTTCTGCCCCTTCTTCCTGTAATGCTGCTGGTTACAGGGCCTTCTCCTTTACAGGCCTGGCCACCTGTAACCCCGCGAAGCCAATGCAGCAGCCAGTCTGAGGGCCACGGCGGCCCCGTGGGGCGGGCAGCCAGGCTGGCTCACTACAGGAGGTGGATGGCGGCCGCCTTGCGGATGAGCCTGGCGGTCAGCGGGGAGTTGGGCTTTAAGGCATCTCGCTCCATCAGAAGGTTCCTGGGGAAACAGAGACAGGGTCGGTGCTGGAACCTTCTAGAAGCTGGGGGACGGATGGCTCTCTACCCCAAGGCAGGACACAAGCAGCACGGGCCACGGCTGAACTGGCAGAAAGCAAGATGCCCCCTCACCCAGTAGTGGAAGGAGGGGCTAACATCACAGCCCAGGGGACAGGTGGGACCAAGGTCCAGAGGCAGGAGACGGGGCCTTGGCAGGGGCGGGGACCAGCCAGCAGGTGGGCAGTGCTGTGAGGCTGAGAAAGCCTGGGCTCCCACCCCGTGTTTTCATGCTGGCCCAGGCCATGGTGATTGAAGAGCACCCTGGCAGTGTTCCGGTGATGCCCAAGTGCAGAGCGTTTCAGGGTGGGCACAGCCCTGTGGCCTGACCTGCCCCGGGACTGGGGGCCTGACCCCTTGCCATAAGGAGTGCCTGGAACTTATGAGGTGGGGCGTGACTGGAGACGGGGGGAGGACCATGCCTGAGAATGCTGGAAAAGACCCTGATGCTGGGAAAGACTGGGGGCAGGAGGAGACGGGGACGACAGAGGATGAGAGGGTTGGATGGCATTACCGACTCGATGGACATGAGTTTGAGCAGGCTCCGGGGGTGGGTGATGGACAGGGAGGCCTGGCGTGCTGTAATCCATGGGGTCACAAAGAGTCGGACACGACTAAGTGACTGAACAATAACAGCAAGCCTGAGAATGTTCTGGGAAATCAAGCGGCCAAAAGGATGGTGAGGGGAAAATTCCAGCTTTCAACAAGGGAGGGTAATTTAAGACAAAGACACCCCCCCCCCCCCCAAACAACTGGCCATAGTGATCCTTTGCACGGAGGGCGGGGTTAAGGGGCTGGGCCTGGCACTGGGGGTGGGGACACCATGGCACGGGCCGAGGCTTTCTGCTTTGGAGGGGAGGGGGGGCTGAGCAGCGTGAGGACGCCAGGAGGGCACCTGGAGGGGGTGCGCCTGGGACCCCGCCAGCAGCAGGCTCCCCAGCATGCCCAGCGTGGACCACATCGTGCCCCCCAGCTGACCCTGGCTCCCCTGCTCAAGGCCTCGCCCGCGTCTCTGTCCACAGGGCCCCACCCTCCCTGCCCAGCTGCCACCAAGCCTGGAGCTCCCCAAGCAGCTCCAGCACTAGAGAATGTGTGCGGCTTTGCATGTGGCCGTGGGGGCTGACAGAGAGGGCCATGCGTCCCAGGGCGCTGCAGGGTGTAACCACGTCCTGTGTGTCTGTCCACACTCGTGGGACACAGCGTCCGCGTCTGTGTCATCAGCGCCGCCAATGCCCGCTGCTCGGTTTGGACCCGCCTCTGGGGAAACTGGGCCTTGCCTGCCATGGGCTACACAGACTCTGCCCCTTCCACCGGGCCTCTAACCTCCAGAGTCCAGCAAGGGCCTCTGGGGCCCCCTGTGCAGCCTGGACTTGCAGCAGCAGCTTCATGGGGCCTCAGGACACCTCGTCTGCCCACCTGGCACCCCGGTTCCCCTTTCCCCTCGGCGCTCCAGCTGGCCAGGAGACTTGGGCGAAGGGGTCTCATCTCACCCCCAGGGCACCGGGGCCGGTGGGGCTGAGAGGAGCCAGGGGTGGGAGCACGGAGCCTGCGGCAGAGGCTGCCTTCCCAGAGCTTTCTTCCTGGGGTGCCCCCACCCCAACACCCCCAATCCTCCAGCTGCACCCCTCCTCCTGAGCAGATCACCTCTGAGCCAGTTAAACCCGCTTGGTCTCAGGAGTCCCTCTGAATGTCACCTCCACGGGCACTCTCCCGCCCTGAACCCCCATCCACTAAGCGTCTCCATCACGGCATCCTGGGCAGCGTGCCCACGCCCATAGCGTTTTCACACGCATTTGTGGGATGAATCGCTTATTCCCTGCAGGAGACGGAAGCTCCTCGCAGCCTCGGCTGGGGCCTACCCGCCCACCTCTCCCCCTGGCACCTGGCACAGTCTGGCAGGACAATGTGTGGCAGGACGGTGTGAGCCAGGCCTGAAGGCTCAGTGGGTGGGTGCAGGAGAAGGACGGATGTCCCGGGCAGAGGGCAGCACGTGTGAAGGCCCAGGGGCCTGCAGGAGTAAGGAGCTCAGCGTGGCCAGAACAAGGAGTGCGCTGGGGGGGCAGGCGGGGGGCGCTGAAGGCAGGGCCCACGCACGGCCCCTTTGGTCAAGTTGAAGATGCTCAGAGGGGAGAACCAGGCACCCTCGGGGCCTCGTATCTCTGCAGGCTTAGAGACGGACACCACTTTGGGCCAAGGCAGGTGGGAGCCTCTGGGCCCCTGCAAGTCCAGGGGGACCCCCGAGTGAGAGGGGCTGGGCTCTGGACCGGAATGAGGAACTCACCGGGCCACGTGCTTGTGGAGGTCAGACGAGCAGTTCAAGGCCGCGTGAATCAGTAACTGGTTGAAGACGTCTCTCTGAAAGATGCATTGGGCACGTGAGACCCCATGATGTGGGACGAGGGGTGGGGACTCCCTTCCCCACTGCAGGCCAGCCAGTCCTCAGGGACAAGCTCGTGGGGGTGTGAACTGCAAGGACCCTCCCACCCCGCGAGCGCCCACGCTGCACGGAGACGGGGGCTGAGGGGTCCAGGGGCTCCTGGCCCCAGGGCCCTTGCGCGACACACGCGAGGCTGGGGCTCACCTGGGCGTTGCTGCCTCCGATCTGGACCAGCCGGTAGCGGATGGGCAGGAGCAGCTCCACCACGCGTTCGGGGCTCCCATCCTGGGCCTCCACCAGGGCCTGGCACAGGGGCAGCCCCACGTCGCGGGCCAGGAGGTGCTGACAGTTCTCCCCCGGGGACCTGCCGGCCCGAGAGGGTGCCCTCAGCCCTGTGCTGTCCCCCTGACGGCGCACTGGTCTCCCACCCGACTCAGGTCCCTAAGAGGGTGGCCTCCTCCTCAGCCCAGTGTAGGGGCTCTGATCAGGTGGGCTGATGGAAGGACAGGCCACCAGGGACGGGAGAGGACAGGGTTCGCAACTCAGTTCAACGGCGCTGTGGCCTCGGGCCAGTGCCCCGATGCCTGGCCTCAGTTTGCTCATCTGTAAAATGGGAGTAGCAGAGCCGACCTCGCAGGGAAAGCAGGTCAAGGCTGGTACTGGAGCTGGTGCCGCCCCTGGACTGAATGCACAGCTGGGGCGGGCCTCGTCTTCCCAGGGCCCTCAGGAGGTGGCCGATCGGGGTCATGAGGGCTGGGGGCCTGAAGCTATGGCCAAAGCCCCAGGAGGAGGGGCAGGGCAGGTGGCTGTGGGTGTCACCCTCCCCTGGGCAGCAGGGAAAAACCACCAGGGCTCCTGGTCTCCCAGCTGTAGCTCTCCAGTCGGGAGACCAGGGCTGGCCACGTCCCCGGTGGCCTGTACGGGGCCTCCCCAGACTCTGTGGCCCCCGCTGTGATTGGGACCAACTCCCATGGTGCTAGGAACGGAGCGAGGGATGTCGCCACGTCACTGCCCCCATTCTCCTACCAGCCTGTCCCACCAGCTGAGGAAACAGGCCGAGAGCAGAGAGCTGAGACCCTGTAAGGGGCAGTCCCTCTGGCTCCAGGGTCTCCCCGCCTCCCCTGGGCGCGACACTGACCTTGACCTTGAGGCCTACGGGACAGAGACTGCTCTGTGTCCCGGGTTGGGGGAAGCAAGTGTACCCTTGAAGGGCACGCCCCGTGGGGACGCACACCTGGGGGAGACTGAACACCCGGGGCACACACCTTCCGAGGATGCCCGTCTAAGGGCACCCCTGGGAGGAGCCCTCCACGGGCATCCGTGTGGCTGTGCTCTCCTGGGGCCTCCACCCCAAGCCTCCCAGCAGGCAGAGGCGGTCAGCCCGCGCTGCCCCCGCCTACCCCCCCGCCCCGGCCCTCCACGTACTCGCTGGCGTCCCGCAGGGTGGTCAGCAGCTCCTGCGTGGTCTGGGCATCCCCCGCGCCCAGTGACGCCATCAGGAAGTGCGCGTCGTTGAAGAGCAGGACGTGGTCTCGGCTGTGCTTCCGGGTCACAGACAGGACGTCCTGCCACCGCTGGCCCACGGAGACCCCTGGGGACACGGGGGGACACCCGCGGGCCTGGCATGAGCGCGGTGTGCACTCCAGGTGAGGAGGCCCCATGAAGCTGGCAGGCGGCATCTGGCCTCGGGCTTAGGCCTTTGGGCCTGGCTTACGTTAACTTTGTTTAATCATAAAAGCAGCAGGTTGGTAAGGTAGAAAGCAAATCAAAATAATAAAAGCTATGGAAGGGTGTTCAGTAAAGTCTCTGGCCCCTTTGACAAACCCCAAACCACTGTAATGGAGAAGGAAATGGCAACCCACTCCAGTACTCTTGCCTGGAGAATCCCATGGACAGAGGAGGCGGGTGGGTTACAGTCCACGGGGTCGCAGAGAGTCAGACATGACTAAGCCACTGAACAAAACCACTGTCAAAGCTCCTCTTGGGGTTCTCACTGGGAAGGCCCCTGACACAGGGCAGGGGGCCAGTCAGAACCTGCGGAATTCATAAAGAGCACCCTTTAGGTCTGCCTTTTGGGGCTTCCCTGGTGGCTCAGATGGTAAAGAATCTGCTCGCAATGTGGGAGACCTGGGTTCAATCCCTGAGTGCAGAAGATCCCCTGGAGGAGGGCATGGCAACCCACTCCAGTGTTCTTGCCTGGAGAGTCCCATGGACAGAGGAGCCTGGCGGGCTACAGTCCATGGGGCTACAAAGAGTTGTCGCAAAGAGTCGGGCACGACTGAGCACCCCTTTGGGTCTCGATTTCCAGCTCGAGCCTGTCCCTCCTTCTGCTCTGCTCTCCCACACCACCTCCCCTCCCGTCCGTCATGGATCCTACAAGTTACCTGACTCCCCCTCCTGCTCCTCGCGGTCCTCCCGAGACCCCATGGTTGCCCAGACCTCCATGTCTCTGCCCGTCAAGTGGAAGCAGCCTGGAGGCTCTATTCTGCGGTGAGGAAGTGAGTGACCTTCCTCTCCCTTCCCTGGCCCCGCGGCACCCCAATGGGGCCTCCCAGCCTCCAGGCCAGGGCCCGGCCCTTTTAAGCCCCTCCTCACGGGCGTTCCGGGGGCCCAGACTTGAGGCCCGGGCTGGGCCTCCACAGGTGAAGGGTCAACGGGATCTCAGAGTCAACAGGACTCAACTTCCCCTCCCCACCCAGTTCTGGAGGGTTTTGGCTGAACAGAGACACAGGTCCCCACCGGCCGGGTTCTGGGGTCCCAGCCCAGTCACTTGGACGGCAGTGAGGGCTCCTCGACGATGCCCTGGCCTCCAGCCTGGCCGCCCCTGGCTCAGCCCACCTGCTGGACGGAACCTGATCAGCTTGGCCCCACGGGCCCTCCAAGACCCAGACAGAAGCAGCACTCATCACCCTCCGTCCCCGCCCCTCAGCCTCCTCCGCTCCATCGGGGCCGTGGACTGTGCCTCTCGCTGGTCCCTGGAACAGGCCACCTGCTGCCGTCCTTGGGGTGCTGGATAGGCCGCTCCCTGCTATGATGCCCTTTCCCATCGCCCCTCGGCAAAACCCTATGCTCCCTTTTGTGGCTTCCATCTCACCTCCTCTAGGAAGCCTTCCCAGAACCCTCTAGAAACAGCCTCATCCCCACTCTGTCCCGCTGACCCGGGCCCTAGAGTGGGCAGAGGAACCTGCTGAATGTGGGAGGGATGGGAGAGCCATCAGGTACCCCAAGCAGTCGGCCGGAAGCCCTCCGTGGCCCCCATTCAGGCCACGTCCAAGCACTGGGTGACACTGTGGTGAAACTCTTCTCTCTGAAATCCCCAGGCATTGAGAAACTGAGGTGGCACCCAGAGACGGGTAGCCAGGTACCGCCTGTCCCCGGCAGGCCGAGCAGGTAGGCTGTGGGAGCGGCACGGGCCCGCCAGGTTCAGAGCCGGAGGCCTGGGCTCCAAGGGGCAGTGGGATCCAGGAGAAAGGGCCGCGGGGGCCTGGGCCCCTGGCCTGGGGCCGGCTGGAAGGCAGCCGCAGAGCTAGTACCCGGGGCCACGCTGTCCTGGGGCTGAGAGCAGACCCTGGAGAAACTCGCTCAGGCGTTCCCGCCGGCCTGGGCCCCAGCCATGGCCCCGCCCCTCGTCACCCTGGAGCGGAGGGACCAGGAACCAGACGGGGCTACCTTCCATCTGCAGCCGGTACAGCATGGAGCAGCTGTCCACCACGTCCAGCATCGCCCCGCTGGCCTGCAGGCTGGGCAAGATCTGGAAGACAAGGGCGGGTGGGGGTGAGGGGCTGCAGGGACTGCCTGAGTCCGCCTGTCAGGGCCAGGCCCTCAGCCCACGGAAGCCACCGCCAGCGTCCCCTCCACCCTACCCCTCAGGGCCGTTCAGCTCTCAGGGCCTGGGCCGCTCCGGGTGCCCGAGGGGCACTGGACAGACTTGGGAAAGAGCCCAGCGCACTGGCACCTGGGGGAGTGTGCGTCGGGCCCTGGCCCACCGGTCACCTCGTGTCCCCTCCTGGCCTGATAATGACTCCACCTTGAGCAGGTCTGCACCCCACGGCACAAGCTCTTGTCACCCTTCGTAGGATGAAACTTATATAGGGTTTCCTCTTGCAAGAAACCCTGCTGAGCGTCCTTCTCCAGGGTTCAGATCCTCAGATAGCCAGCATGTTTGTGCCCCACCCCCCCAGCCCGGCTCCGTTCTTAAGCCCACAGCGGGGTGCCCAGAAGCTGTGAGTTAGGCTTTTTGTTTTTTTTTTTTCTTTTAAACACACATCTTTGACTCAAAAGTTAAGAGTCTGCCTGCTAATGCAGGAGACTTGGATTCAATCCCTGGGTCAGGAAGACCCCCTGGAGAAGAGAATGGCAACCCACTCCAGTATTCTTGCCTGGAGAATTCCATGGACAGAGAAGCCTGGTGGCCTACAGACACGACTCAAAGACTCAGACATGACTGAGTGACAAATACTTTCACTTTCAAACATGTACTTAGGGCCTGGAGAGAGGGGGAATAGTTAGGGTTTAGTAGGTGGAGATTCTGTTTGGGAAGATGAAAAAGTTGCAGGAATGGATGGTGGTGAAGGCTGCATTGCGATATGAATGTACTGAACGACACAGAGCTGTACATGTAAACTGGTTACCATGGCAACTGCACATTTAAACTGGTTACGGTGGTAAAATACAGTAGGTATGCTCTATCTAAGCTCAACTGTGTCCGACTCTTTGCAACCCACCAGGCTCCTGTCCATGGGATTCTCCAGGCAAGAATGCTGGAGTGGGTTGCCATTTCCTTCTCCAGGGAATCTTCCCGACCCAAAGATTGAACCTGAGTGTCCTGCACTGGCAGGCAGATTCTTTACCACTAGCACCACCTGGGAAGCCCCAGTGTATATTTTACTACAATAAAGAAAAAAAAATTCCCGGCAGTTCCCTAATGGTCTAGCGGTTAGGATTCAGCACTTGCACTGCCACCTGGCCCGGGTTCAGTCCCGGTCAGAGAACTGAGATCCCAGAAGCCACGCAGCACAGCCAAAAACATTTCAGGCGGAACAATGTTCTCACCAAATAAAGGCAATCTAAATGACTAGAAGGAAGCCTGAGATCTCAGAGATGACCATCTGACATGTGCACTCTTCCAATGCCCACAGAGGGGTGTGTGTGTGTGTGTGTGTGTGTATGTGTATGCACACGCGAATTCAGTCATGTTTGACTCTTTGCAACCCACTGGACTGTAGCCCGCCAGGCTCCTCTGTCCATTAAATTTTCTAGGCAAGAATATTGGAGTGGGTTGCCATTTCCTCCTCCAGGGGATCTTCCCAACCCAGGGATTGAACCCACATCTCTTGCATCTCCTGCATTGGCAGATGGATTCTTTACCACCGAGTCACCTGGGAAAGCAATCTCCCAATGCCCACAGGTGAGCAGAGTCAAACCCCGTTCTGGGTTTCAACACTGCCCTTGGAGAGAATCAACGCTGTGAGGTCTTACACAAGAGCTGTGCTTCCGCTCCAGCTGTGGGTCTGTCTGGGGCAACACGGGCCCGCTTAGGAAGCCGGTCGAGACTGAAGGGAAACTGACGCAATAAACTGAATCGAGTGCAAGCGCGGACTTACGTGGTCGTCGTAAATGGTCAGCGCAGCCTCGTATTCGCCCTGGAAACACGAAGTTCCGGGATTAACACAGGGAGAAGGTGAAATGAGATGCCGAGACATGAACTGAAAACGCCTCGACAAAGGCCCGGCCTGCCTGCCCACGGCTTGGTGGGTCTTGGGATGGGCGGAGAGGAACCCCTGCCCCGCAGCCCTTCTTTCCCCAGGTAGGGGACACAGCAGCAGCTGCCGCTAGCGGAGCCCTTTCCACGAAAGCATTGCTTTTCCCATGAGGCGCTTGTCAAGCGGCTGTGAGCTCTTTCATCTATTTCCTCCAGGACTGTTTCTTCCTCTCTGTCTTTTCCTCATGGCCCATTCAGCTGGGTTCACTGCTTTCTTGAAGATGCTGTGTTACTGCATTCTGCATATCCTTACAGGGCCCTTACCTTCCAAGCATTTCTCTTTGGGCCTTTAGGGAACTTCTAGATTTTCTCTACGACAAACTGCAAGAAGAGCCCTTATAAATGGGACCCAGTGGTGGGATCGCTGGGGTCAAGCATGACCCCACACCCGCGCCCCCACTGGGGTGAAGCACTGTGAGGGTCCCGTGGCTCGTTCGGGTACAACCGTGGGGTGCGGGCCTGGCAGTTCACTCCAGGGGCAGAGAGGTACTGGGTCTACATTGTCTCTACAAATGGCACACGTGTGCACAGGATTTCTGAGTCCAGGACAGTGGGAAATACCTAAAGGAGTTCAAACCTGAAGAGCTGTTTGAAAACGTGAGTGCCCTACTGCCTCAGAACGCCGCTGGAATGCACAGACACACAGCGCTGCTCCACAGGGTATAAAGTGCAGCAAAAGGCGGAGAACATTTCCTTCCTTGGAGGGTGAGACCTCACAAAGATGTAAGGCCCTACATCTTTGTAGGTTAAGACGGCGGGTCCTCTTACCTTTTCAATCAGATATAAGGCCCAGTGCCAATAATTATGACAAGCAAGCATGTCAGAGTCCTGGGGAAAGAACAAGAGCATGAGAAAAATCTGACAGCCCGGCTGGGCGGTTGGGGTGGGTACGGGGGGGTAAGCAGCTGCTGTCTGTGTCAATGCAGAACCCCACAGCTTTGGGGGCAGGAAACACTTCCCAGCTCCTGCCTCAGCTGCCCTGGCCAGCAAGTCCATGCCTGTCCATTCCTTTGGCCCTGAGCCTCGGCAAGCGGTGTGCCTGAATTTACCTAGGGCGCTGAGGCTACAGCAGGCTGGCATCTTAGCCCCAGGACAAGGAGGCAGGAGAACCAGAGCCACCCAGAGGGGGCCACTTGGCACCCCAAGCCTCGCCTTCCTTAGGTGTGGTGTGGAGAAAATGAAGAAGCCCATCCAAACGGCTGCAGAGGCCGACTGTGCCCAACAGCACAGGACGTCCCAATAAAACCCGACGGACCACTGCACCTGGGGCCAAACCTCCGCAGGTCCTGGCACACCCCACAGGATAAAGGGGCAGGGGTGACACCTGGACGGCTGCAGCTGCTCTGCTTTGGGCCCCGCCACGAATGCCAGCCTACGTGGCTGCGGCAGACACTTCCTTCTCTGCTTGGACACCACCTCCCACGTCCTGGGAGGCAGCTGACGCCGCCTCCTCCATGACCCACGTCTACACCTATGTCTGAGGATTCAACCCTCCCAGCTCCCCTCCCTCACAGGCCACTGCGGGCTTCTGTTTACAGTGATCCTACACTTCCCTGTCCTTTGTCTACAAACTCCTACTCACCCTTCGACATTCATCTCATAGGCTGCCTCCACCAGGAAGCCTTCTCTGACTGCTCCCCCCTCAAGCCCAATTGGGTAGGATGCTTCCTCCGGGTATCCAAGAGTGCCCCAGCCATGCTATGGTCATGCTGGGAGCTGCTAGCTCCACTTGATGGGTCTTTTGTAGACAGAGCAGCCTGCGCAGGACCCTCAGTGGGGTCCCTGGGATGAGGTAAAGCCCGGGACACTGACTGGAGCCTGAAGAACTGAGCTCGGCGCCGGCAGCCAAGGGCCGGGGGCAGGCGCCGGAGGACAGGAAGGGGAGCCGCGGGCCCCGCCGTCTGTCTCCCGGCCAGGCCGCCAGTCTGGAGGTCGCCAGGAGCCTCCGCAGGGGCCGTGCACAGGCATCGGGGCCCTGCACAGGCATCGCGGCCCAGCGCCTGCCAGGAGATGAGCCCAGCCATCACTGGCTGCCTCGTGTTACAGAGTCAGACCAACGTCCAAGGGCGCTCCTTTGGGGCCAGGGGCCTCATGGCGGTGGCAACAGCAGGTTTTTCAGATGAGGAAACTGAGGCCCAGAGGGATCGGGCTCTTGCCCTGGGGGAGAGGCCAGGCCTCAAGCACCCAGGCCCAGGAAATCCAGAGCCTGGGGCAGGAAGTAAATGGAATGAATACAAATGACCCGGCCCTGACCAGGCCTCCCCGGCCTCCGCCTTGGAGGGCACGGCCGCCCAGGCGCTCCCTGGGTCAGTACCTGCCGGGGGGGCCTGAGGACAGGGGCCCGACCCACACTGCGCCCCCCCACTCCCCACCCAGGGCCAAGTTCAGGCCCAGGGTCTGGGGACCCTTACAAAGACGTGAGTCTGAACCTAATGCCGTCACAGTTCTCCAAGTTTACCTTGCACCTGCTCGCCTGCTCTACCTAATAGCCCTCCTGGAGAGGCCAGGACGCTGCCTTGTCAATGACTCCCCACTGGCCTTCCTGGGCCACACTGAGGTCATCGCGCTAGCCCCTGCTCCCTGCCCAGGTCCTGGTCTCGCCTTCGTTTGCTCAGCCGCTGACCAGCGGCTGCTGGGTGCCCACTGTGGCCCAGAGAAGGGCAGGGCAGCAGACCACCCCTGGACAGGCAGCCCGGGTGGATGCCAGGGACAAACCCGAGGACAACAGGCACATGTGAGGAGACAGGGCCACCGCAGCTGGGTGCAGGCGGGCACAATGAGGCCCCAGGAAAGGGCCGCCTGGCAGGGCTTGAGGGGTCTGGAGGGCATGGGTGCCACTGCCCCACCAGGGACCTGACCCCCGCATGCCAGCCCTGCATACAGTCGCTGGGCCCTCATCCACCCCATCGGCCCCTGGCTGCACCAGCTGCGGACACTCTGTGGTGCTGGGGTCCATGTCCAGCCCTCTAGCCAGTGGCGGAGGCGGCAGCTCAGAGCCTTCGTGGTTCTCACCAGTGCCAGGCTCTTGTTTGTCGCCATTGTTTAGTCGCTCAGCTGTGTTCGACACTTTGCCACCCCGTGGACTGTAGCCCGCCGGGCTCCTCTGTCCATGGGATTCTCTAGGCAAGAATACAGCAGTGGGTTGCCATTTCCTTCTCCAGGTGGGGATCTTCCTGACCCAGGGGCTGAACCTGAGTCTCCTGCAAGGATTCTTTACTGCTGAGCCACCTGGGAAGCCTGGGTTCTTGCTCACCCAGTAATTTTTCTCATCCATTCCTTCTACAGCCAAATGCCTCAGGCCACGACCAATTCTAGAATTACCTGCAAAACGCCGGCAGGTGTTGGGGAGCTGTGTGGCTCCCGGGGGACCTGGTGGTTTGATAGAAACGCTTCCAAGCGGAACATAAGTTTCCCCAGAACTAAGCTGCACCCGGTAACTCTATCTGTTAATCCTCAGCTTAACTTAGGAGGACAGATGGAATTTTCCAGGCGGGTGGATGGACGAGCACCATACCTTCCAGTGGGCTTCCGAGTGCTGCATGAACTCCAGGCCTTCCTGGACCTCCGCTTTCATCTCGTGAATATGCGCAATGGTGTGCACCGACCACGCATCCGTCGGGTTAATGGATAAAGCCTACGTGGGCGGGGGGCGGGGAGGACAAATCGAGATGATGTGTGAGTCAGTCCGCCTGGTGACAAGGCGTCCCAGCTGCAGGGGCACCAGGGGCCTGGGCTCTGCCTCAAAGTAACGACCCCAGAGACCCGCCCGTGAATCAGAGACTGGATGCTGCCAACGAGGGTGTCACTGCCCACTTCATGGATGAGGAGACTAAGGCTCAGGGAGGCTGATGACTTGCCCAGAGCCGCGCAGTGGGGCAGCAGTGGGGTCTTCCCAAAGCAGGGGCTTATTCAACCCCTTCGCCCCCAGCCTCGGGTCCACAGCTGAGTCACGTGCAACGTGCCGCCCAGCGTCCCCACCTTCCTCTCGAGGCTGCCGTGGAGGCCAGTGGACAGAGTGTGTATGGACTCTGGGGGCTCTCAGCTGCCCCTCCCGACTAGTACACACACAAGGACCACACGTGTGGCTCTCCAGGCTCGTTCTGATGCTACTGCGAGGAATGACAGCCACTCACAGGGCTGGTGGACTTGCCAGTGACGACGTGGCAGGGGGACGTGAGGGTACTGAGCGCCTACTGAGCCCGGCACGGGGCAGTAAGCCGAGCTTCACCGTGACCCTGGGGGAGGGGGACCACCCACACGAGCCCGGGCCCCCCCCGGCCCTGCTCCCTCGGCTCCCCCGTGCCTTCACCCCTGCCCCTGGCCCGGCCCCGGCCAGGCGGTCTGCGCCGCAGCGGGTGGTGTGCAGCCCCACTGCAAGGCCCGGCCAGCCCGCGTGGGGACGGAGAGGGGGCCCGCCTGCAGGGACACGGGAGGCCTGGGGCGCAGCCCCACAGGACCAGGACGCTGCGGGAGACCCCGGGCGGGCAGCCGGGCAGGCCGGGGCCCCGGGTCCTGTGAACGGGCCCACGAAGGGTGCAGCTCGGGGCCGGGGCTCACGGCAGGGGCTGCTCACCCCCTGCGGGGATCGTGGCCACCCTCCCCCGCTGACCTGCTTCCCCCCCACAGTTTCCTGGGGCAGAGTCCACCTGGCCAGGGCAACCTGGCCCTGCTGTCCCCAAACTTTGCTCCCAGCACCCGCCCCGCCTGTCTCTGCCCTAAGCCTTGGTCTATCAGCGCTCCATCTATCAGCCAGCCCGGGCCTGCCATTCCCCTTCCTCACAGCCGCCCTTTGCTCTTTCTGCCCTGGGGGTTCAGCCTGCAGATGAGGCCCGGGTGTGACCATCATGAAGCCTCTCCTGATCCCAGAGGAGCCTGTGCAGCTTACTCCCAGTTTCCCAGAAGCCTGGCCTTGCCCAGTATCTGTCTGGAGTGGACTGGTGCTGGGGTCAGAGTGTGGGCGCCGGCAGTAGACCAAGTGTGAAGGGACAGAAGGGGTCCCCCCACATCACCCTTCCTGCTCCTGGCGGTTGTGACTCTTATCTCAGTCCCCCTCTGACTTCCTGAACCATCCTGCCACCCACAGGTGCCCACACGGACGGCGCCCAGCAGGAGGGCCCAATGCCAAGGTGTCCAGGGGACCTTCCTGCATCTGGCCCCCTGGGTGGTGACGCCTGGTCCCCTAGCACGGAGCCAAGATTACAGAGAAGTCCCCTGTGTCCCCCCTCAAAGCCCTGACTCAGGACTGCATCACAGACCCTGTCACCTCCTGTCAAGTCCCACCTCTACTTCTGTGAACCCAGAGGTCTGCAGAGACCCAAGTGCCCTGTGGCCCCAGGAGGGCAGCAATGCCCCCTGGGGAGGACAGGGTGCTGGGAGCCCTCCAGGGCAACGTCTGGGGGACGAGCCCTGCTGGGAGCTGGGGAGCAGGTCTGTCCAGGGAGCATGGACGGTGCTCAGGCAGCCTGTGGAGCCTGGCGCTGCCTTCTGTGGGCTGGGCGGCCTTGGCCGTGGCCTCCCGGAGCCCGGCTGCTCTCCTCTGAGTGATGAAGGGGCTCAGTGCCTCATGGCATTGCATCCAGCAGATGGACCGGGCACGTCCAAGTGAGGGCCAACCCTGAGCCAGGCCCAGGAGCGGTTGTCACTCCCGGGTACATGGTGGTCCCTCCCTGGGCCTCAGTCTCTGCTCCTGGGAGGGGAGGCGCTGGAGGAGGGGCCTCTGAGTCAGACAAGCCGAGGCCCCGGGGCCTGCAAGCCAGGGTGTCCAGGGTGCGTCCAGGGTAGCGGCCAGCCAGTGTGCCCCAGCACAGAGGGAGGGGCCAGGCCCGCGGGAAGCACTTAGCATCCCACCCGGCTCTGTGCCCTTGGCTGCGGCTGCCGCCAGTGGAGGCGGTACTCAAGAGAAGGCCTGGCCAGCAGGCCCCAATGCCAGGTCAGGGCCCACCGGAAGCGGCCTGATGAGATAAAATTTATATTTTAAGGGAGGACCAGAAAAATGAAGCCTAAGATCCTCTCTGTGCCTGTTCGGGCCTTCTCCCTGGCTCCCCGATGTGCAGCGCACGCCTGCATCACACATTAAACCAGAGCTCCTCAAAGAAGGGAGTGCCTGCTCCGCCCTGGAGACGGAGTCTTCCCTCTCCTCGGATGCCAGCAGTCTAAGTTCTTCAGAGAACACGGCCCTTCCCAGCCCTGCAGTGGGGCGTGGTGACTTGCTGCTCACTTTGTTCGTGCTTATCCAGACTGTGTGTCCTTGGTGACCTTCAGGGAAAATATCAGGATGTCTTTTTGATGTTCGGTCCTTTGTCTCACAAAAGTAGGCGACTGTACCTTCAAGTTCTAACAGGCAGAACAGTGCTCAGAACTGTAAGCTTCCCGGTTTACAATCCTCAGTTTGGCTCGAGTAAAATTCCCTTTCTTTCCTTCTTAACTTGATAGCTCAGTGGCGACAGTTTTTGGCGACAAGCCTCACTCAGCACCTAATGGTCCTCTCTTGGAGGCTTGGTGCTGTCGGCGACGCTTAGAAACCTGCGGTTCTAGGTGGGAGAAGCAACGCTGACACCCATTTCCCACCTACACAGTTTAGGTCCAAAACACACACGGGGGGCCCTGGAGACACGGAGCTGGGGGTGCACAGGGCCGTCACGCCGTGTGACCCGGAGGGAGAGGGGTGGACGGAACCTCACGGGCCTTCCCCCACCTGTGCAAGGTAGCTCTGCAGACCCGGGGGGCACAGGTGACCGGAGGGGGCTGCCCTTTCTGTTAACACAAGCCCTCCCAGTAGGAATTGGGGTGCAGAATGGGGGGCTGAGCCTGGCCTGCTCTGCCCCCCCTGACACTGCTCCCCCAGGGGCCCCGCACCTGGGAAGGGCCCACCTACCTCTTTGGCCAGCTTTTCTGCCCAATCATAGAGATTGGTTTCCATTAGTCCGAAAGAATAGATGCCTTTCACGTAGCTGGAAACAGAAACAGAGATGATTATTTTTTTTAAATTGATGGGAACCATTCCACCCACGACACGGCCAGAGCAGGGTTGTGACCCCCCCAGACGGTATGTCTGGACACACGCCCTACGTGGAATTCGAATCTTTGCGGCTTATGATCAAGTTAAGATGAGGCCATCCTGGATGAGGGTGGGCCCTAAACCCAACGACTGGTGTCCTTATAAGAGAAAGGAGAGGAAGGCAGAACACACAGGGACACACACACACACAGAGGACAGACAGTCACGTGGAGACGAAGGCAGAGACTTGCCAGTCCCCACAGTCACTGGAGCCAATTCCGTAAAATAAATGCACCTCCCTCCCTCCTCTGCCCTCTCTCTCTCCCTGTGTGTGTGTGTGTAAATAACATAGATATAGATATACATATCCTGGGTTTCCCTCGTGGCTCAGTGGTAAAGAATCTGCCTGCCAATGTAGGAGACTCGGGTTGGATCCCTGGGTCGGGAAGATCTCTTGGAGGAGGAAATGGCCACCCACTCTAGTATTATTTCCTGGAGAATTCCATGGACAGAGGAGCCTGGCGGGCTAAGTCCATGGGGTCGGACACAAAACTTAGTGACCACATAATAAATACACATCCTATTGGTTTCTGTTTTCTGGAGAACCCTGACAACACAGCTCTTCAACCTATTAATCCACTTGCCCTTCACAACAATCCTATGATTAAGATGCAGTGGAGGTGACCCCGGGTGGCGGTCCCTAGGCCTGCTCACAGTTATTCCACGCCTCCCTCTCCTTCCAGCCTATGGTAGTGCTGCGCTTCCTGGCCTCCTGAGGCGGGGGCGGGGGTGGGGGGGTGACTGGATCTGGCCAGCGACTCAGAGCACTTCACTCTGAGCACTAATGCCACTGCGAGTCCCCCAGGAGAGCTCTCTTCCCTCTTAGCAGCTGGCGTGTCCAGAAAGTCGTGGCTTCACCAGCTGGGATCCCAGAGGGAGACAATGGTGTGGGCCCAGAGCCTCTGCCCGCCTGTGATGGGACACGTATTATGAGGGAGAAGCTCGCCTTTCTTGTAATAAGAAGTGGAGAAAAAGATCTAGAGGATGTTTGTTACTGCAGCAAAACCTACCTTGTGCTGACTGATACATAATAGTATTACTTCATTCCCAGGATGGAGTAAAGATCAAGTGAAGATGTGAAAACTTTTCACTTTTTTTTTTTTTCTGGCCAAGACCTGTGGCTTGCAGAACCTTAGTTCCCCGACCAGGGGTCAAACCCAGGCACAGAGACCTGACCCTGGACCACCAGGGAACTCCCACCTTTTCACTTCGGAGAAATAGGAAAGAGCAACAGCAGCCTCCCGAGTTTCAGGGCAGGGCCTCTGCCATTCTTCAGGGCAGAGGAGAGAGGCTGAGACAGGAATGATGTGACTGCCAGCTGGCACTGACCTGCTCAGGGGGATGTCGGGTGTCCAGAAGGGATAAACTCGAGCCACGGAATCTCGCATTTGCTCCTGGTAGCCCAGGTAAAAGTAGGCATCGTGGGAAAACTTCAGGGCCAACATGTCTGTTGGGTGGTCCCGGAGAATCTGCTCCCATAGCTCACAGGCTTTCGGGAAGTTCCTGGAAGCCAAGAGAGGCGTCTCAGCAACCCCGAGCCCAGTTCACACACAGCGAGTGGAAGGGGCTTCCCTTCCTGCCAGTGTCACGGCTCACACTGAACTGGTTAAAATACACAGGCACATTTCTGTGTCAGGTTGTGGCTCAGAAAATGCAAAAGCCAGTGGGATGTTTTACTTTCTAACTCAAGCAAAAAAAAAAAAAAAAAAAAAAACCCGTTTCACAAGTTGCCAATTCACCTAAGACCAAACACCAGCTGTGGGAAGTCTGAGAGGTGGAATTCCAACCCTGCGCTGACATTCACACTGATTCCCCAGGAAGACAGTGAAGGACAGGGAAGCCTGGTGTGCTGCAGTCTGTGGGGTCACAGAGAGTCAGACACAACTTAGCGACTGAACAACAGCAACGACACCAGGGAGACCGGGACAGAGCTCTGTCACGGCTTCAGAACTCGGTCACCCAGGTCTGCGGGCATCTCCCTGCACAAGCAGACACACGGGGTGTCCTGGGGGCACAGGACACACAGGGGGACAGCGTGGGAACCAAAGGGGCAGGGGGCAATGGGCAGATGCTCATCTGGTGTGTTAGGACCAGGAGTCTAAGGGCAAGGGTCTTCCTCTCTCTTTTATCTATTTATTTACTGTGATCCTATTATTTTTGATGTTGTCATCCAGTCGCTAAGTTGTGTCTGACTCTTTGTGACACCATGGACTGTGGCAATGATTTTTGTAATGAAAATAATAACCAACTTATTCAACGAAACCAAATAAGCTGCTTCGAATGTCAGACTAGGAATCTGAACCAACCGTGTCCTCAGTCAGCTGAGGATACCGCGGCAGACAAGGTGCGGCTCTCGGTCAAAGAGGCATGGGAGGCAGGGTGGGCATCACCCCCCAGCCCCCTCTGCACAGTGCTGGGGCAGCCCGTGGAACTGGCCAGCGAGCGTGGTCCTGGAGGCCAGCCCCTGGCCCAGGGAGGCCCCTCACCCCTTGGCAAAGGTCTCTACTGCATTCACGTGCAGCTGCTCCCGGTGGGTCAGGGGCTGGGTTTTGGAAATCTCCACCATCGTCTTCACGGCCACATCCAGCTCTTTGTCCAGCCTCACGGAGCTTCCGGTGCCAATCAGCACGAGGCCATTAGCGATGGCGTGGCCCATGGCTGGCGAAAAGTGGGAAAAGAGCTGGTGATTCAGACGGTCCTGCCCAGCCCAGGCAGGCCCCGCAGGTGAAATAAACACCCCATGTCCTAGGAGGGGCAAGTCAGGAGGCTTTAGGCTGTGTCTCCACCAACAGTGCAGAGCTCGGACCCTCACCATGCGCGTGGAGGTGCAGCAATCCTAACACATCCTGCACCCCGCCGAGCACTTTTCCAGCAGGACATTCCGGGGAGCACCAGTGTGTGGGGCACCTGTGCCCCCCCTCACTGGATGAGCTGGTTAGGGGCTGCCTCAGGGCGCTTCGGAAGCCCCTCTGCTTCCTTCATCAGCTGCTATTATCACTGCCACCAGCACAGGGCCTCCCAGGGGCCCCCCAGTAGATGCTGTCGGGGGGGCCGGCCCCCAGAGCACAGAAGCCGTGATCCTGTCTTGGCTGCCTTCCTGCGCTGAAAACTTGGTGGCTGAGAAAGATCGGGGCGCGGCGGGGGGCGGGGGGCGGGCGCTGCCTTGCGGCCCTTGCAGCAGTCTAGGCCCCCGCGACCCACCTGGGATTGCCAGCCCCCGTCCTGACAGAGGAAGGATGTCCACTGGTGTTTCAAACTCCAGTCCCTAGTCCGGGTCTGGGACCTAGGACCCAACCGCAGTGCTAGGACCACATGTGGCCCCCGCGTCTGACCTGCGGGCCAGGGTCTGCTCAGAGAGCCTGAGCCCATGCCCAGAGGCTAGCTCCCCTGACAGCTTCCTTCATCCCCTGTTCTGTGCCCCTTGCCCTCAGTGGGACCTGGGCATGGCAGGGGGCAGCGGTGGAGGGGGGAGTCCCTGCTGCCCTCCCCTCTCAGCCCTTCCCCCCAGCCCAGAGCCTTACCCAGGCTGGGGCTACCCTGCTGGGGTTCTGGGATGCACTGGCCAGACCCCCATGCCTGCCACGCACATGGCTTGCCTGTGACCGCAGCCCCTGTCCCCAGGTTGGTCTCCCCTGCCCCAGCCTCTCTGGGGAGGGCCTCACTAGGAGGAGGCCTCACTAGTGTGCAGAAAGGCTGCAGTGGCCACTTCTTGTGTTTCCAGGGGGGTCCAGGCTTTGGATTGAGACAGCCGTGTCTGATTGCAGATCCCCAACTACCAGTTGGGTAGCTTTGGGTGTATTTCTTACTCTGTCTGAACCTCAGTTTCCTCATCTGAGAAATGGGATCAGAGTCTTCCTTGCATAATTGATGTACAATTAAGGAAAATATTTGGAAGATATCTTCTATAGAAACTGGCATCTTTATGGGAGCAGCTGTTATTCCAAGCACAGTGGTGACTGTGATCTTCCCTTCCTCCCAGCCTGGTCACTGCCACAGGCCTGCCCTCTGTGGCCCAGCTGAGGTCTGTACTCAGAGAACCAGTAAGGGGCTGGACTCATGAAACACGGCCCTCAACCCAGGGGAAGCATCACTCACCGAAGGTTGGATCTGCTGCTTTGAGCTTTGACAGGCAGCTCTCAATGCCACCAAGGCCCTGGTCGTTGGTCCATTTTACGTACTGAAATTTAAAAGGAGAAACAAAGCTGTCCCCAGGGAGCTTTTAGTTCATGTAAATGAAGGTGTGTATGTAAACCTTTTTTTTTTTTTTCTCTCTCTAGAATACTGAGTATTTTCTGGACCTCAGCTCAAAGAAAATACAACTGGGGTGCATCTCAGATGAAGAGACTTAGTACATATAACTCAAAGCACATTTTCAAGGGCTAGTGAGGCCTCTGTGTCCAAAAAAGATACATCTAAAGGAAAGTCCTTCCTGATAGGCGACCTGCCCATAGTGTCAGCCTCGTCAGCCTCAAGAGGGCACTAGACATTTGGGTACTTCCATTTATTCTTTTAAAAAAGAACCATAGTAAACATTCATTATAGA
Source organism: Dama dama (assembly GCF_033118175.1). Taxonomy (NCBI): domain Eukaryota; kingdom Metazoa; phylum Chordata; class Mammalia; order Artiodactyla; family Cervidae; genus Dama; species Dama dama. The sequence goes on from NC_083702.1 coordinate 3,796,512, forward strand.
AAGTTAGGAAGGGCTTCCCGGGTGGCTCAGGGGTAAAGAATCCTCCTGCCGGTGCAGGGGACACAGGTTCCATCCCTGGTCCACAGTCCACAGACCGTGGAGCAACTAAGCCCCGTGTGCCACGATTATCGAGCCTGTGCTCTACGCTCTACAGGCCACGCTCTGCAACAAAAGGAGCCACTGCAATGAGAAGCCCCCGCTAGCTGCAACTAGAGAAAAGTCTGAGCAGCAGTGAAGACCCAGTGCAGCCAAAAATAAATTTAAAAATATATTAAAAGAGAAAAGAGGAAGCGGCGCACAAGCTGGAAGATCAAACTTGTCCTAATTTCCCTGGTGGCTCAGCTGGTAAAGCGTCCACCTGTGATGCAGGAGATCCCGGTTTGATTCCTGGGTCAGGAAGATCCACCGGAGAAGGGATAGGCTACCCACTCCAGTATTCTTGGGCTTCCCTTGTGTGGCTCAGCTGGTAAAGAATCCGCCTGCAATCTGGGAGACCCGGGCTTGATCCCTGGGTTGGGAAGATCCCCTGGAGAAGGGAAAGGCTACTCACGCCAGTATCTGGCCTGGAGAATTCCATGGACTCATATAGTCCATGGGGTCTCAAAGAGAGTTGGACACGACTGAGCGACTTTCACTTTCACTTTCATCCTAATTTCCTCTCATCATCGCTCTTGACAATTTGTTTCTAGTCTCTCTGTTTTAATGCCTACTTACTGATTTGGCTGCACTGGGTCTTAGCTGTGGCACTCGAGATCCCCGATCTCTTACGGCAGCGGGACCTTTTAGTTGCAGCATTGGAGTTCAGTGGCAGCAGGCAGGATCCTTGACCAGGGATGGAACCCGGCCTAGCACTGGGAGTATGAAGCTGCAGCCACTAGACCACCAGGAAAAATCCCTTAATGCCGAGGTTTTAAAACTCTGTCAGACATTCCTGGTGGTTCAGGGGTTGAGATTCTGTGCGCTTCCAATGCAGGGGCTGCATTTCCAGTTCCATTCCTGCTGGGGGAGCTAGGATCCCACTTGTCGGGTGGCCCAAAGCCCAAAACATAAAACAGAAACGATACTGTAACAAATTCAATAAAGACTTTAGAAAAGATCCACACACAAAAAAAATCCTAAAACCATAATAATGCATTAGATTTTAGAATGTGCTCTGTCAGATATCCAACCTCCATCTATACAGAATTAGCACGTAGCATTTTAACAAGACTTGAGGGAGTGGGCACAGAGACAAGGACTCATGGGAGAGCACACACACTGGCAGGGTTTGGAGCGTGGGGCTGCACTGGGGAATGTTTCCTGTAACAAATCATGCTCCGCAAAAGCCAAAAGGGGAAGGGGACAAACAGGCAAAGAGCTCAGATGCACACAGTGGAGGCCATGTCACCGTTGTCTCTTGGATGGCCCTCGTTTCTAGCAGCTTCCTCGGTCCTTATGCTACATGGATGGAATCAGTAGGTAGCGGCCTTACTGCTCTTGGAAGAGCCCCGCCCTAGTTTTCCATCAAGGTGTGTAGACCCAGGTGCCTCCTGCCCCTCTTAAGTCGCTGCAGGAGTCAGCCCCACGCTCCGGGCCTCAGCTCCCCTACCTGTCAACCAAAGTATTTGGACCTTACCTCTGTGACGCTCCTAGTTCTAAGACTATAGGCTCCTTCACTGCAGTTAGAAATGATTGGTGATACAGTGGAAGGTCTTAGAACAGCCACAGGTGGAGGAGTATATTCACAGATTAGACCCAGAAGGCGGGCGGGCGGGGGGGGGGGGGGCGGAGGCTGATGTCCTAAACGGAGGAGATCCACACCAAAAACCCCAGCACCCTCACAGACCAACGCCTGCCGCCTGGAGGACCTCCCAGCTATGTCCTGGGGCCAGAGGAACTGTTCCCCCATCCTGAGGATACAGAGGACATGGATTCTATTGCACTGGATTGCTCAAGTCTGCATGCAGCTTAAAAAGCATCCATGGCTTTCTGAGCCACTGACTGTGGGACTTGGGAACAGCCTGAGCCATTGGTCCTGGGCAAGGATGCTTCAAGGCATCATGAAGGTCCCCAGGAAGTCTTTCTACTCTCGAGTTTACCAGGGTACAATAACTCTGGGTACAAGTGGGGTTAACGGGCTACAATGTTTATAAAATCAGGATAAAGTGGGAAAGCTCTGAATGCTTCCAGTGCCATGCCTGTATGCGGTCACCACTGACCAGCTCAACCTGGACAGCACATGGCACTTGGCAGTTTGGCTGTAACCTTCAGCAAGCTATGCGGACGGAAGCTGGCGATCACTGGGCCTGTGTGGAAGCGCCATGTCCTCGTGGCGCAAATAAATGCAGCCGTCAGACACACCCAACATTTATCTCATGAACACAAAACCCATTCACCAATTTTAGAAACCTCCTCTTGGATCTTTACAGACACAACTGCCACTTCCCTCTGCAAACGCACCTGGGTCAGGGTGGCGTCAAACAGCCTGCAGGCCTCATTGCTTGGTGTTGAGAGTGGCAGCCGGGCATCCTTCCATGCCTGCGCACAGCAAGAAGCGGTCTTATTCCTTGTAGCCTTCCCAAGGAGCACGCGCGAGCCTCCACCCCCAAACCCGGAGGAAGCTGATGCCTGTACTCTGCAGGTACGGGCCTGGAAAAGCCCCATCCTTGTGGGGCTGGTGCGGACTCCCAGATTTCATAGATGGTGCAGTTCAAGGAGAGTTGAATCCTGGGTGGGACTACCCCTAAGTAAACACCAGGGACGTGAAAGCAGCCAACTGCCCTCAGGCAAGCTCCTCCCTCCCTCTGACCTTTGTCTGGCCCCTCTGTGAAATGGGGCTCTGGAGGATACCTGGGTGACTGGGACGTGTCCCCCAGGGATCCCACGCTCAGCAAGAGTGAGGCACTCATCAGGCTGCAGCAGGGTATGCCAGGGCAAAGGAGGGGCTAGAGTTGGAGTCCAAAACCAGGTGGGTGGTCCTTCTCCCTCGCCGGGAGGGTGCCAACCACCAAAGGGATTCCTCTCATCCCAATTTTCAGTCACACGATTCAGACATTAGGGAACACCTCCAGCTCTCAGAATTCTGCACTGTAGTGACAGCCCAGGCATCCTGCCGGGGGCACAGGCCACTCTTCTTACTCCCGGAGCGCAGTCGACGGCCCCTCCAAGTAACAGTGGGGGCAGGTCCCCTCACTCCTCCTCCTCGGGTCCCAGCGAGACCCAGACGACACCCTCCAATGCCCGGCCTCCTCTCCGTGCTGGGCTACGCAACCCCGAGGATTAAGAGGCTCTGGGCTCTCCGAGGGGCCGGGCCTCCTGCCACAGATCTCTCGGGTGCTGGGGAGCACCGGAGTATCCTCTGGTGCCTTCCGTGCGCCCGGGACACCCGCGGGGCTGTCGGGGGAACCTGTCACCACTGCACCCCGGGAAGCTCTAGTCCTACCAGCCCACATGTCGCCGGGCCACCCCGGGGATGCGGGGCCGCGGGCGCTCGGCCGAGGGCGGCCTCCGGGTACCTGACAGTCGCGAAGCGGCGTGGTGGCGGCCATGGTGCGGGTTCCTCGGCCGCCTTGCTGCCTCTGCGACCTTCCGCGCGGGGGCGGGCTGTCGAGCCTCGGGGGCGGGGCTGGGGGCGGGCGCGGTCCCCGCCCACTACTGGCCTCCGACACACCCGCAGCGCCAGGAGGGTTACCCTCCCGGCGGGGGGAACCCAGGGCCACCCCAGGCTGGCAGCTTTGGTGTGAGCCCCACCTACCCGATCAGACAGGAGCCAGGGGCGGCAGGGGTGCTGGGCGGGCGTGGGAGAGTGGGTGGGATGAGGGAGTCCCTTTCCATGGGGACCCCCTGAGAGGTGACTGCAGGGACCCCTGGGAGGCAGAGGAGCCCTGGGGCAGCGGTCCCTTTGAACAACAAGTGGGACCAGGGGCCGTGCTGTAAGGGCCCCGACCCCGGATGCCTCTGTCCTGGGTGTGGCCCGGACAGTTGCACAGGGCCTCACACTTAGAAGGACCCCATGCTCGCTTTAAACCTCTGCTCTGGTCATCTTGAAATTCTTGACCATCTTTGAACAAGGTTCCTACATTTTGATTTTGCACAGGGCCCTGAAAATCATGTAGTCGGGCCTCTGACAGCCAATGCATTAGCACGTGCATCTTTTCTGAATTCCCCACAGCACACCACCTCCATGGCCACTAACCCCAAACTGAGTCAGGACCAGCTCACTCACATACCGAGCGTTCTTGCAGCAGGCAGGCCTGTGCCTTTGGTTTCCCTTGACCCCGCCTAAGAGGCCCCTGATCCTTCAACCCTGTCCACCTACAGTCTATCTCCCTCAACGCAGAAGGATGCTTCCAACCTGGAAATCAGATCAGGCCCTTCCCCGCTCAAAACCCTCAAACACTTCCCAAGCTACTTGACATAAAATTCAAATACACGACCATGGTCTCTGAGGCCCAGCTTGCTCTGGTCACTGGCCGTCTCTCCAATGACATCGTCTACCACTTCCTCTCCTCTCTGCTTACTCAAGCCCACTAACCTTCTCTCTCTTTCCTGCCTCCCTGCATTTGTACTTACAGGTCCCTGTCCTAGTTATGCCCTTCCCTAGCTCTTTGTGAGGCATGCGCCCTCATTTCATGGTGATCTGTGGGCTCAGAGGGCACCTCCTTGAAGAGGCCTTCCTTGATTCCCCATCTCACTGTCATTCATATCTCTACCTGCCTTATTTGTCTTCATATCACATCTCACAGTTATACTCAAAATCCCTCACGCTTAGGTTAGTTTTGATTGTCGCTCAACCTGTTACGGGAAGCACACTGATTGAAACCGCCCACCCTGGCCAGGCACCACAGTAACCATTTGAATGAGTTGTTTTATGACAGGAGGTCCTGGTAAGGAACAGGGAACTAATAAGCCTCCAGCAACCAAAGAGCTCAGGAAAGGTAAAAAGGAGACACCACCTGTCCAACCACCTCCCAGAATCCTTCTCTCTGGCATCCATCTTGGCTGAACAAAGCGTGCACCACCAGGAAGGACTCTTGACTCAGAATGATTGGCTAAGGACAACCCATAAACTAATCCCATCACCATAAAACCCGAGACTGTGAGCCATGTGACAGAGCCGTTCTCCTGGGTTCCCTTACCCTCCTTATCTCCACCCGGGTGCCCTTTCCCAATAAAATCTCTTGCTTTGTCAGCACATGTGTCTCCTCGGGGCAATTCATTTCTGAGTGTTAGACAAGAGCCCAGTTTCGGGCCCTGGAAGGGGTCCCCCTTCCTGCAACAAACCCCTTTATAATGGAAGCTCCATGGGAACTAGGCCTAGGGCTAATGCCTAGAAAAATGCCTGGTGTATAGTAGGTGCTTGAAAGCTGTCTAAAATGACCGATGTTAAATGAATTAATGGGGAACAAAAAGGAAAACAATCAGACATAACAATGGATAATCGGAGAAAGTAAGAAAACAAATAATTGAAGTGACAGATCTAATCCAAACATATCAATAATCACATGAGATGCTGAGCGTACTTGCATTAAATGCTGATGGCCATTTCTTGTTGTTCAGTCACTAAGTCCTGTCTGATTCTTTGCCAGCCTATAGACTGAACCTCGCGAGGTTTCTCTGTCATTCACTGTCTCTCAGAGCTTGCTCAAACTCCCATCCATTGAGTCGGTGATACTATCTAACATCTCATCCTCTGCCCTCCCTTTTCCATTTGTTTCAATCTTTCCCAGCATCCGGGTCTTTACCAAGGAGCTGGCTCTTTCCATCAGGTGACCAAATATTGGAGCTTCAGCATTAGTCCTTCCAATGAATATTAATGGTTGATGGTCTAGATAACTCAGTTAAAAGGAACAGATTGAATGAGTGGATAAAACTGTAAAACTCTATTAAATGTTGCTTGTAAAAGAACACTATAAAATAAAGTCATAAATAATTTGAAAGCAAATAAATGAAAAAAATACATGCCACCTAGAAAATAAGCATGAGAAGGCAAGTGTGGTCATCTTATTGGACTTCATCCCCACCACCACCACGCACCGCCCTGTTTTATTGATATATAATTGATGACTAATGTGGTTATTTTCATATCAGGTAAAGGAGATTGTAAAACAAAGATTCTGACCAGAGATAAAGACATTTCACAATGATAATAGGGACAGTTCAGCAGGAAGACATAATGACAATTGTGTATCTACCTAATAAATAGAGCTCCAAAATATAGGAAATGCAAGTTAACAGAATTAAAGTATGAAATACACAATATCACAGTTGCAGTAGGATATTATCATCTTCACTCAGCAATTGCTAGAACTAGAAAACACTGCAGACAATACATAGATCTAAGGAACAGCACCACCCTTCTTGACTTGACTCCCAAACAGAGGACAGTACACCCAACAACAGTGGAAGACACATTCTATTCAGGTGACATGGGACACACAGATGGACCTAAGACAGACCACACGGTGGACTCACACGAGTCTCAACTCGTTCGAAACGGTAAAGAATCGCACAGAATATTCTGTGACCATAACAAAACTGAATTACAAATCAATAACTGTGGGGATTTTTACAGAAACTCTAAGTATCTGTAAGTGAAAGTGTAAGCTGAATTCACAGGTCAGACCCAAGGAGAGGAAACTGAACGACTGATTTCCTGGGCCGCAGGAAGCCCACTGATCACGCTGACCCAGGCCACCGTGGCCCCCGAACCCCACGCCCGCCGTGACCCCGGCCCGCGCCCCGGCCGGCCCGCGCCACACACGCCTTGTCCGTTGGCCCTCCGCCCTGCGCCTCCGACGCAGCTCGCACCGGGCGCTGCCATGGGGCCCGGGCCGGCTCTCCTGCTCCTGGGCCTGGGCCTGGGCCTGGGCTGTGGGCCTGGCCGCCAGCCTCCGCCCCCGGCTCCCCCGCAGGCGCCCGGCTCGCCGTCCCGAGACCTCCCCGTCCCGACGCCCGCCTCGGCCCGGCGTTCCCCTTCCGAGACCCAGGCCCTCGTCCAGGCGCGGGGCCCGGAGGCCGCGCTCCGCTCGGTGAGGGCCTCCCGGGACCCTGGGGAGCGGGGCGCAGGCTTTGGCGGCCTTGGAGCCGGCCGCGCCCGCGTCAGCCTCCGGGCCCGCGCGGCCCCGGGTGGCGGCATCTTCCTGAGCGGCCGCCGCGGCCTCTGCCTGCCGGCCGGGCGTCCCGCGGGCCTCGCGCCGCGCTGCCTCCGCGCGCACGTCCAGCTGCGCGCCCGCCGCGCCGCCGCCACCGCGCCCGCGCCCGCGCCGGTGGACCTGCAGCTGTCCGCGCCTGGCGGCCGGCTCTCCCTGCGCTGGCTGTCCCACCTGCCGCGCTCGCTCGGGCCTCTGGAGTGGACCTTCCGCCTCGGGCTGCTCGGGCCTGCGGCCGCCGAGCACCACGCGTTGCCCCGTCGGGCTCTGCACCGCGCCCGGCGCTCCTACCCGGGATTCGTGGCCCGAACCGAGTGTCCCACGGACGGGCCCAACCCGGTCGTCCTAGAAGCTGTCAGCCCGAACAGCTCGGAACCCGCTGAGTCCTCGGTGTCCTGTCAGGTAACCCGACCGTCGCTCTGTAAATTGGACCCTGTGCGGATAAATAGGAACGACGATAAACCGGTGCGACTGACCAGGGACATGGGAGACACCTTCAATGCAACAGTCATCCTCTTCTGTCCACTCCAACAGTACTATGAGCGGATATGGTATATCTATCCCGTGCCCTATGTAGGAGCCGTGCCCGACTGGAGTAAACCTCTGAAAAACCCACCGGTCAAGTTAGCTGGATTTTCAACAGTGTTGACTCTACCCCCATATTCTTTCACTTGGGGGGTGTATTTGTTTAATTTCACGGTGGTTGTCAGAACGCGGGATCCCCGGGTTCCAGGGCAGAATGACTCAGATAGCATCTATGTCGTCATTTATAGACGTCCCCTGAATGCTGTTATTTCAGGGCCTTCCAACATCACAATTAATTTCACAGATGGAGTGACTCTCAATGGAAATATGTCTTCTGATCCAGAGGAAACAGACCCTCTAGAGAGAGAGAGACTTAAGTTTCTCTGGTACTGTACCACAGACTCAAGAAACTATGATGGAGAAAACATAACAGTGATAAGCAAGGAAGTTTGTCTCCCGGAGCAGGTTGATCTCAAGTGGACATTGGCCTCTGGTCCTATTCTCACACTTTCTCCAGGAACACTTCAAGGTGGCCGTGTATATTTTTTCAGACTGGTGATCCAGAAGACCGGCAGGTCAGCATTTGCTGATGCAACACTGCACGTGCTTCAAGGAGCCCTGGTAGCAAGCATCTCATGTATTGAAAACTGTGACCAGGTTTTGGTTTTATCAGAGAGATTCTCGTTGTCTCTGGATTGCACAGGTTGTACGGCAGGCCGAGATGTCTATTGGTGGTCCATTCTGACGTCGTCAGGTCAGGAGGTGCCTTTTGACTGGACGGGGCAAACGTCAACAGGACGGAATGGTGCCTACGTGTCTATAAAGCCTTTTGCTTTCTGGAATTTCAGGGAAGATAAGTTTTGGATTTCTCTAAATGCAGCAACTTGGAGTGGAGTCACCTTGGCCTTAAGGTATCCTTTCGTTATTCGCCATGTGCCAGTAATCACAGACTGCAAAATTGTTCCAGAGAAAGGAATTTCCTTCATTACAAAGTTTGTTGTCATCTGTACTTGTTTCAAGGATAAGAACATTGTTCCTACATATAAAATAATAGTTCCTGATGTACATGGTTTTGGTGAAATCAGTTCTGTGAAAGAGAATAACTTTGGATCCATCCTGTATTTGGGGAAGAATTGCACATCGCCCCCTTCCTTTCTCCCTGTTGGTGTGTTGGACAGTCACTATTCCTTGAAAATAATAGCTCAGGCATATAATACCTCTCTGGGAGCTTTTTCTCAGGTTAACTTTTACGCCACTGTGCAGCCTCCCACTGATGTAAAGTCATCAACAACTGTGCTGGAGGAGTTATCCAACTTCACCATGGGACCAAATTCCTCCCTGTCTACTTTGCTTCAACAGCAGGATTTTCTAAATGCAAGTTATTTAATATATGTAATAGCATCTGTCTTGAATAGCATGCAAACCGACTTAAGTCTGCAAGCTGACAAAATTAAACTGCGAGAACACCTTTTCAATCAGACACTCATTCTTCCTATAAACACTTTGGTGAATATTAGCCAGGTGGTCATGGCTGTTACTAAATTAACAGAGAAAACCTCTGAGATCAATGCATTCTCTCAGAAACTGGCCACGGTGAGGACTTGGCAAGCAAGCCAAGCCCTCCAAGATAGTCATCAGAGAGATAAGAGCATTTCTTCTGAGCAAATAGAAAGTGTGTGCACTGGAATATTAATAACCTTGTCTAATATCCTGAAACTGCTGGTTCAACACGAAGTGTTCGAAGAGCCTTTCCACGTGGTTGAATCTCTAGCAGACACGGTATTGGCTGTGAAAGTGCCAGAGAACGAGACCACTGCCTTGAGGACCTCCAACTTTAGAATGTATGTCAAGAAAACAGAAAAGTGGAATGTTACCAAGTTCTTCAGCACCCAGAAGCACTGTCAGAATTGCTTTTATCCCACCCTAAACGTGAACAGCATTCCTAGTCTGCCTGCCAACGCTCCGATTTCCACGATGTTTTGTGAATTTGTGGATGACCCTTTCCCTTGGCTAAATTATGGGGAAAACAGTTTGACCCAGGTGGTTGGATTCCGAATGACAGGAGTCGAGGCCACGGGTGACGGGATTGAGATCCCACCTGATGCAGTGGAAGTGTATCTCATCAGGAAAAACCTGAGCTTTGGAACTTTTAATCTCACGGTGGGACCCAGCTCAGAGCCTTATGCAGTGGATGAATCATTGAGAAAGACGACAGGGGCGTTTAGCTTTGTTGTGGACTGTACAGCAGGGAGGGACGTGTTGATCCACATCATGGCAGAAGTGTCCGTGTTGTTCACGGTGTCTGTGTACGTGGGCCGTGAGATCACACCCAACTCTTTTATGACCAGCTACCTGGTGCCCCATAAAATCCCTCCAATTGCCAACGAGAGTGACCTGTTTGACCCGGAGTGTCCGGTGAAGGAGGCCCGAGTGGTCTGTCTCCCCGCGGCCCTGCTGCAGCTCATAGCTCAGCGAACCGCTTCCTCCGAGTGCACCGTCGGCGTGCTTCTACAGGCACCTCGCTTCGTCCTAAAGCGCAATAACAAGTTGGTGAGAATTTCTGTTTTCAGCAGTGAATGCTTGGACATGTTTGGGATCCAGAGCGATTGGAGAGAAGACACCTGCATTGTTGGAGAGAGGACCACTTGGCAAAGAGTGCACTGTGTCTGCAAGAACCCGCGGCGGGCCAAGCGGCAGCTGGATACAATCAAACAGGCCAACCTTCACCTGCGTACCCACTATTTGACGGCCAAGGTGATCGTGGTCCCTAACCCTGTGGATTTACAAGTGGAGGCAGTCAAGAACATCACCCAAAATCCTGTGACCCTCTTCACTGTACTTCTCATTTTGCTGTTGTACTTGGTCCTTGCCTTCTGGGCCTTGCACAGAGATGAAACGGACCAGTATCTTAGGAACCATGTGATAGTTCTGCTTGATAATGATCCTTATGATAATGTGTGTTACCTAGTCACTGTTTTTACAGGAAGCCGTTGTGGTTCTGGGACCAGGGCCAATGTCTTTATCCAACTGCATGGAACCGAAGGTAGCAGTGATGTGCACTGTTTAAGCCACCCACAATTTACAACTCTCTACCGAGGAAGCATCTGCACTTTCCTCCTAGCGACGACAAAGGACTTGGGGGACATCCATTCCCTCCGTGTGTGGCACAACAATGAGGGCAGGTCCCCTGAATGGTATTTAAGTAGAATCAAAGTGGAGAATCTGTTCAGCAGACACATCTGGCTCTTCATGTGCCGAGAATGGCTTTCTATTGACACCTCTCTGGATCGAACCTTTCATGTAACCCCCCCAGATAAGCCTCTGGAGAAAATGGACTTTTTCCTCATCGATTTTAGTTACAAGCTGGGGAGAAGCCACTTGTGGTTCTCTGTTTTTTCTGGTGTCATTTCTGCACCGTTCAATAGGCTCCAGAGGCTGTCCTGTTGCTTAGCCATGTTGTTGTGCACACTTCTGTGTAATATCATGTTCTTTAGTCTAGGGAAGGAGATCGAAGCAGAGCCACAGGAGCAGAGGTACATCAGGTCGATGGTGATCGGATTGGAAAGTGCCTGTATTACCCTCCCTGTGCAACTAGTGATCACATCTTTGTTCATCTATTCCCAGAGGAGACCTCAGGTGGCTCTAGGTGAGGTCACTCCTCAGATACATCCTTTGAAACCAGCAGCAAGCGAGCACTGGGAAGAACGACTGGGAAACTGGCATGCCTATGAAATTGACAAGGCAAGTTCCCAGGAGCCTGTGTCTAAGAGACATCATGTGAAACCCAAGGCTTCTGTCAAGGTCACCTCTCACAGACAGCCCCTGGTCAAACAAGCAGAAAGCAAGGTCTCTCCCATCAAAAGCAAGGTCTCCCGTACCCAAAGCAAGGTCTCCAGAAGCCAAAGCAAGATCTCCAGAGTCCAAAGCAAGGTCTCCAGAACCCAAACCAAGGTCACTCAAGCACAAAGCAGGTTCTCCCACATCCAGGGAAGAAATATAAATACCAATGACCCAAATATTGAAGACAAAACAAATGTTTCTGATGAGGAGCAGACTCCCCAGCCAGGTTCGACAACCCTTAAAGAGAAGCCCAGAATGGTCCTGCCACATTGGTGTGTTTGTGTTGCCTGGTTCTTGGTGTTTCTTACCTGTGGCATATCCTCCTTCTTCATTATATTTTATGGACTGACTTATGGCCTCGAAAAGTCAAGAGCATGGGTGTTTGCATCGATTTGTGCATTCACTCAGTCAGTCTTTCTAGTGCAACCATCTAAAATCATATTCCTGTCAGCCTACAGAACACGGAAAGCCAAGTACTGTAAAAACATTTCGTGGATCGGCAACAGCCGCTTTGCTGAGATCAAGCTGCACAACATCCAGAAGGGCCCAGAAGAAATGGACAGATGCCACCGGTACGTCATGGAGCTCCGAAACTCAAGAATGTACCAGCCTCTCACCCAAGATGAAATCACGATATTCAAAAGAAAGAAGAGGATCAAGAGAAGAGCTTTCCTGTTCCTGAGTTATATCCTCACCCACTTCATCTTTCTGGCTCTCTTGCTGAGCCTAGTCACAATCCTACACTCCACTGACAGCTTTTACTACAATCAGTTTATTCGTGACCAGTTCTCTGTGGATCTGGCAGGCGTGACCAGGCTGGAAGGCATCTATCAGTGGCTGAATGGGGTGCTGTTGCCTCTGCTCCACAATGACCCAAATCCCACGTTTCTCCCTGACAGCTCCTCTAAAATCCTTGGCCTGCCGCTGATGAGGCAGGTGAGGGCGCAACCTGGAGAGATAACGTGTCTGCCGGCCAAGAAATTTGTGGAGGGCAGCCTCAAAGGAGAGATTCGCTGTCACCCCGAATATGGGATGGACCCAGAAGACACAAAAAACTACTCTGGGTCATGGAATAAAGTTAGCAAGCGGGACACTGACAAGACGACCAAAGGGTTTACTTATAAGCCTCCAGAGAAGAGATGGGCGTACGCTTCCCATGGGCTGCTGCATACCTACGGCTCAGGAGGGTACGCCTTCTACTTTTTTCCGGCAGAGCAGCAGTTTAATTCCACACTGAGGCTCAGCGAACTCCAGAAAAGCCACTGGCTGGATGAGAAGACCTGGTCTGTGATTGTGGAACTGACCACCTTCAATCCAGACATCAGTCTCCTCTGTAGCATCTCGGTCATCTTCGAGGTCTCTCAGTTAGGTGTTGTGAACACTAGCCTGAATGCTCACTCCTTCTCGCTCACTCATTTCAACAGAAAAAACTCAGCTGACTCAGCAGAAAACTACTTGTACTTGGCCATCTTCATTTTCTTCCTTGCCTACACTTTTGACGAGGTTTACATAATCACACAAGAAAGGACTGCCTACCTGCAAAGTGTATATAATTTGCTCAACTTTGCTCTAAAATGCATCTTTACCTTGTGGATCGTGCTCTTTTTCAGGAAGCACTTCTTGGCCATTGGTGTAGTTCGGGCTTACCGGTCAAACCCTGAGGATTTCATTCCCTTTCATGCAGTGGCTCAAGTGGATCACACCATGAAGGTGATTTTGGGTTTCCTGGTATTTCTGACGATTCTGAAGACGCTCCGGTATTCCAGGGTCTTTTATGATGTGCGTCTGGCTCAGAGGGCCATCCAGATTGCCCTTCCTGGCATCTGCCACATGGCATTGGTGGTATCCGTGTATTTCTTTGTCTTCATGGCATTTGGCTACTTGGTGTTCGGGCAACACGAGTGGAACTACAGTGACATGATCCACGCCACACAGACAATATTTTCCTACTGTGTCTCAGCTTTTCAGAACACGGAATTTTTCAATAACCGGGTTCTTGGTGTCCTCTTCCTCTCATCTTTCATGCTGGTGATGATCTGCATATTGATCAACTTATTTCAGGCAGTGATTTTGTCTGCCTACGAGGAAATGAAGCAACCTGTGTATGAGGAGCCCTCAGAAGAGGCGGAAGCCATGACCTATCTGTATCGCCGGCTAAGATCTGCTTTTTGCTGCCTGTGCTTCAAACCCAGGGCGGAAGACGAACCCAAGTTCCTCATCAACATGGTGTACGGGCATCCAGAGAAGAACAGCCGCCGCTACCTGGGGCTGAAGACCAGGAACATTAATGGGAAGAAAATGGTTTACCTCGTCGTGTGATTCAGGACAGTGTCAAGACCCACAGGCAGGTTTCTCCCCAAGGCTCAGTTTCTGGGATCAAGGAATGTTTAGTGGCTCAGTTGTGTTTTCTCTCCACATCCTTCACAGTGCACACCCCCACGTCTGGACACGTCTGCCGTGGTGGCCTCCACTCTTGGGACTTGAAAGGAGGGTCAAGGGCAGTGTGGCCTCTGCGGAGAGAGGAGGGCGACCATCTGTGAGTCCTGGGTTCATCTCCCTTTTTCTTAGAAGTTGCTGTCTTTGGCACCAACTGCAGTTTAGAGGGTTAGAGACCTAGATTTGGGGGAGGGAGCTTTAAGGGCCCCCAGCCTCATCTCAGCTTGTCAGAGCAGCAGGTGAATGGTCCTGCTGGCCCTTCCCTTTGCTGACGGGGCTGCAGAGCCTCCCGGCCCCTTACTCCCCTCTCCACACTCCAGCTGGGCAGGGCTGGAGGGGCCTCATGAGGGGTCCCAGGAGTGGCCCTTTTGCCTGGAAATGGAGGGATGTGGACCAGGGCGCAGCAATCTGAAGCTTCCCATCTGCTGCTTAAGGCCAATGCAAGTTATGGATGTAACATGTTTCTGGCCACAAGACATGACTTTTGTTAAACAAGAAGGTGTATATGTGTGTGTGCGTGCTGTAGGGTTCACACTGAAAGGTAGTAAATGTTCTATGTAATGAGTGTAGCCATACATATATATCTCTCTCCAGGATTTGGGCTTTTGGTTATTGATGGCCTGGTGGGTTGTTTAGAACACATTGTATAAGAAAATTGGTTAACAGCTCCTGTATTTTCCAACCAAAGCATTTTCCTTATGTAAATGCCATGCTAAGCTTGATCAGAATTAAATATGTGATTCCTCTGTGCTGCCTGTAGTGATTTCTGTGAGAGGGGCACATATACAGATGGCTCCTGCCTTCCAAATGCAGTGCCTGCAAAGGGGATCAAATTGCAGGTGGTCACTGCTTTGACCCAAGTGTTTGTCACTCGCTTGGCACCCTGATGGTGCTCACTCAGCTGCACTGCATGGCCATGGAACCGCGCACCTTGGCAGGTATGGGCACGTGCACATGTAGAGGCCTTCCATCCCTTCATCCCTGGGGTCGGGGTTGTCTTCCTGCCAATTAGACAATACTCTTTCTGACTCAAACAAGACCACCCAAACTGTCATAATCAAATGCTCAGTTCTGTGTTTTCTAACTTCCCTGGTGGGAATTCACAGGTGTGGCAAGGTTCTGGTAGGCTGGTTCTGGGTGAAGTGTACGTCCTGCATAGCATTTCTCATTATCACCCAACTTCCACCTGTACTAATTTTTTAGAAGCATGGCCTTGCCCAGTAACTGTACGGGACTGGTTCTGGGGTCAGAATGTCTGACTCTTGAGAACCCATGACTGTAGCCTGCCAGCCTCCTCTGTCCTTGGGATTCTTGAGATAAGAATGCTGGAGTGGGTTGTCATTTACTTACCCAGGGGATCAACCCGACCCAGGGATTGAACCTGGGCCTCTAAAGTTGCAGGCAGATACTTGACAGCTGAACCACCAAGGAAGCCCACAGGAGAACAAGTGTGAAAGGAGAGAGAGGGCCCCCACATCACCCCTTCCTGCTCCTGGCGGTTGTGACTCTTATCTCAGTCCCCCTCTGACTTCCTGAACCATCCTGCCACCCACAGGTGCCCACACGGACGGCGCCCAGCAGGAGGGCCCAATGCCAAGGTGTCCAGGGGACCTTCCTGCATCTGGCCCCTGGGTGATGACGCCTGGTCCCCTAGCACAGAGCCAAGATTACAGAGAAGTCCCCTGTGTCCCCCCTCAAAGCCCTGACTCAGGACTGCATCACAGACCCTGTCACCTCCTGTCAAGTCCCACCTCTACTTCTGTGAACCCAGAGGTCTGCAGAGACCCAAGTGCCCTGTGGCCCCAGGAGGGCAGCAATGCCCCCTGGGGAGGACAGGGTGCTGGGAGCCCTCCAGGGCAACGTCTGGGGGACGAGCCCTGCTGGGAGCTGGGGAGCAGGTCTGTCCAGGGAGCATGGACGGTGCTCAGGCAGCCTGTGGAGCCTGGCGCTGCCTTCTGTGGGCTGGGCGGCCTTGGCCGTGGCCTCCCGGAGCCCGGCTGCTCTCCTCTGAGTGATGAAGGGGCTCAGTGCCTCATGGCATTGCATCCAGCAGATGGACCGGGCACGTCCAAGTGAGGGCCAACCCTGAGCCAGGCCCAGGAGCGGTTGTCACTCCCGGGTACATGGTGGTCCCTCCCTGGGCCTCAGTCTCTGCTCCTGGGAGGGGAGGCGCTGGAGGAGGGGCCTCTGAGTCAGACAAGCCGAGGCCCCGGGGCCTGCAAGCCAGGGTGTCCAGGGTGCGTCCAGGGTAGCGGCCAGCCAGTGTGCCCCAGCACAGAGGGAGGGGCCAGGCCCGCGGGAAGCACTTAGCATCCCACCCGGCTCTGTGCCCTTGGCTGCGGCTGCCGCCAGTGGAGGCGGTACTCAAGAGAAGGCCTGGCCAGCAGGCCCCAATGCAGGTCAGGAAGCCAGCCGGCTGAAATAAAACTTGTATATAAGGGGCTAAACTTCTTAGGACGACCTGTGGTCTCTGAGCGGCCAGGAAACGCGCATGTTTCTTGGGGCCTGGCTGCACTGGAGAGTCCCCTTGTCCCTTCCGTGTGCCCAGGACCCGCACTCATCTCTTGGGGACCTCGCCCCTCTGGTCCCCAGGAAGGTCTGATCGCGCTGCCACCCGCGCACCAGGCCACCTCGGGGATGCGGGTCCGCGGGCGCTCTGCCGAGGGCGGCCTCCGAGTACCTGACAGTCGCACATCGGTGTGGTGGCGGCCATGGTGCGCGCGGGCCCCGCGTCCGCGGTGGTCTGCGCGTCGCCGCGCCCTTCCGCGCGGGGGCGGGCTGTCGAGCCTCGGGGGCGGGGCTGGGGGCGGGCGCGGTCCCCGCCCACTACTGGCCTCCGACACACCCGCAGCGCCAGGAGGGTTACCCTCCCGGCGGGGGAACCCAGGGCCACCCCAGGCTGGCAGCTTTGGTGTGAGCCCCACCTACCCGATCAGACAGGAGCCAGGGGCGGCAGGGGTGGAGGGCGGGCGTGGGAGAGTGGGTGGGATGAGGGAGTCCCTTTCCATGGGGACCCCCTGAGAGGTGACTGCAGGGACCCCTGGGAGGCAGAGGAGCCCTGGGGCAGCGGTCCCTTTGAACAACAAGTGGGACCAGGGGCCGTGCTGTAAGGGCCCCGACCCCGGATGCCTCTGTCCTGGGTGTGGCCCGGACAGTTGCACAGGGCCTCACACTTAGAAGGACCCCATGCTCGCTTTAAACCTCTGCTCTGGTCATCTTGAAATTCTTGACCATCTTTGAACAAGGTTCCTACATTTTGATTTTGCACAGGGCCCTGAAAATCATGTAGTCGGGCCTCTGACAGCCAATGCATTAGCACGTGCATCTTTTCTGAATTCCCCACAGCACACCACCTCCATGGCCACTAACCCCAAACTGAGTCAGGACCAGCTCACTCACATACCGAGCGTTCTTGCAGCAGGCAGGCCTGTGCCTTTGGTTTCCCTTGACCCCGCCTAAGAGGCCCCTGATCCTTCAACCCTGTCCACCTACAGTCTATCTCCCTCACCGCAGGAGGATGCTTCCAACCTGGAAATCAGATCAGGCCCTTCCCTGCTCAAAACCCTCAAACACTTCCCAACCCACTTGAGATAAAATTCAAATACACGACCATGGTCTCTGAGGCCCAGCTTGCCCTGGTCACTGGCCGTCTCTCCAATGACATCGTCTACCACTTCCTCTCCTCTCTGCTTACTCAAGCCCACTAACCTTCTCTCTCTTTCCTGCCTCCCTGCATTTGTACTTACAGGTCCCTGTCCTAGTTATGCCCTTCCCTAGCTCTTTGTGAGGCATGCGCCCTCATTTCATGCTGATCTGTTGGCTTAGAGAGCACCTCCTTGAAGAGGCCTTCCTTGATTCCCCATCTCACTGTCATTCATATCTCTACCTGCCTCATTTGTCTTCATATCACTTATCACAGTAAAAGCCCACATGGTATGTCATGTTTGGATTATTTTTGATTGTCTTTTACCCCCATTATAATGGAAGTTGTATGGGAACTAAGCCTAGGGCTGATGCCTAGGAAAATGCTGGGTATAGTGTAGCTGCTTGTGAACTCTGTATGTGATAACTATAGTTCAATGAATTAAGGGAGAATGAAAAGGGGAAAAAAATCATATATAATAAGGAATAATCAGGGATAATAAGAAAACAAATAATTAGGTGACAGATGTAAGTTCAGATACATCAATCATTACATGATCTGGTTCAAGATGGCAAGGTAGAGGGATGTGGGCTCATCTCCTCCTGCAAGAGCACCACAGTTGCAACTAGCTGTTGAAAAAACAGCAATAGAAGGATGCTGGAACCCACCAAATAAAGATACCCTGTGTCTAAAGACAAAGAAGAAACTGCAGTGAGATGGTAGGATAGGTGCAATCAAGATCAAACCAAATCCTATACCTACTGGGTGGGTGAGCCACAGACTGGAGAACAATAATCCCAAAGAAGTTCTCATACTGTTGTGAAGGATTTAAACTCCATGTCAGTCTTGCAGCCTCGGGATCTGATAAAGGGACTGGGAATGCCCAGGGAATCTGGCCTTGAGGGCCAGCGAGATTTGATTAAAGGACTTCCAGAAGGGTGGGGGAAACAAAGACTCCAGTCTTGGAGGGCACCAACATTTCGCCTGCATCCAGATCCAGATGAGAAAAGCACTGACCCCACAAGAGACTGAACCAAAACTACCTGCGAGTGTTGGAGGGCCTCCTGTGAAGATGTGGGTCATCAGGGGCTCACTACAGGGACAGGGGCACTGGAAGGTCCCCCTTGGCGTAAGCCCTCTTGGAATTCACCATTAACCCCACCATAGAGCTTGCAGTGGCGCTGGAGTGGCTACAAGAGATACCCTGCATGAAGAGGTACCCCACGTCCAAGGGCAAAGAAGCCCCAGCAAGATGGTAGGAGGGGCGAGTTTGTGCTTAGAATCAAACCCCATTCCCGCCAGAGATGCTCAGAAGGCTCAAACCTCCCTTGTGGGCACCAGGAGCCAGAGACCCCAGAGAGACTGAGACAGAACTGTGTTTGAGTGTCTCCTGTGGAGGTACGGGTCAGCAGTGGCCTGCCTCAGGGGCAGGGGTGCTGGGTGCAGCAGACCTGGGTAAGGCATAAGCCCTCTTAGAGGAGGTCTCCATTAACCCCACCATGGAGCTGCCAGAACTCACACAGGACTGGGGAAATAGACTCTTTGAAGGCACAAACAGAACCTCGTGCACCAGGACCCAGGAGAAAGGGGCAGTGACCCCGTGAGAGACTGACCCAGACAGGCCCGGGAGGGGCCAGGAGTCTCCGGGGGAGGCATGGGTCGGTGGTGGCCTGCTGCGAGGTCAGGGGCACTGGGTGCGGCAGTGCCTGCCTGGGACCTTTTGACGGAGGCCGCCATGATCTTCATTACCTCCACCAGAGTTTAACCCAGGTAAACAACAGGGAGGGTACACAGCTCCACCCATCAACAGAAAATTAGGTTAAAGATTTACTGAGCGTGGCCCCGCCCATCAGAACAAGACCTTTCCCCCTCAGTCAGTCTCTCCCATCAGGAAGCTTCCATAAGCCTCTTATCCTTCTCCATCAGAGGGCAGAAAGCCTGAAAATCACAATCAGAGAAAACTAACCAGCCTGATCACATGGACTATAGCCTTGTCTACCTCAATAAAACTATGAGCCATGCTGTGTAGGGCCACCTGAGATGAACAGGTCATGGTGGAGAGTTCTGACAAAATGTCGTCCACTGGAGAAGGGAATGGCAATCCACTTCAGCATTCTTGCCTTGAGAACCCCATGAACAGTATGAAAAGGCAAAAAGATAGGACACTAAAAGATGAACTCCCCAGGTCAGTAGGTGCCCAATATGCTACTGGAGATCAGTGGAGAAATAACTCAAGAACGAATGAAGGGATGGAGCCAAAGCAAAAACAGCACCCAGTTGGGGATGCAACTGGTGATAGAAGTAAAGTCCGATGCTGTAAAGAGCAGTAGTGCATAGGAACCTGGAATGTTAGGTCCATGAATCAAGGCAAATTAGAAGTGGTCAAACAGGAGATGGCAAAAGTGAACGTAGACATTTTACAAATTAGCGAACTAAAATGGACTGGAATGGGTGAATTTAACTCAGATGACCATTATATCTAACTGTGGGCAAGAATCCCTTAGAAGAAATGGAGTAGCCATCATAGTCAACAAAAGAGTTTGAAATGCAGCACTTGCATGCAATCTCAAAAATGACAGAATGATTTCTGTTTATTTCCAAGGCAAACCATTCAATATCACAGTAATCCAAGCCTATGCCCCGACCAGCAATGCTGAAGAAGCTGAAGAGTTCTGTGAAGACCTATAAGACCTTCTAGAACTAACACCCGAAAAATATGTCCTTTTCATTATAGGGGACTGGAATGCAAAAGTAGAACGTCAAGAAACACCTGGAGTAACAGTTAAATTTGGCCTTGGAATACAAAATGAAGCAGGGCAAAGGCTAATAGAGTTTTGCCAAGAGAATGCACTGGTCATAGCAAACACACTCTTCGAACACAAGAAAAGACTCTACACATGGACATCACTAGATGGTCAATACTAAAATCAAATTGATTCTATTCTTTGCAGCCAAAGAAGAAGATGCTCTATACAGTCAGAAAAAAACAAGACAGGAGTTGACTGTGGCTCAGATCATGAACTCCTTATTGCCAAATTCAGACTTAAATTGAGGAAAGTAGGGAAAACCACTAGACCATTCAGATATGACCAAAATCAAATCCCTTACCATTATACAGTGGAAGTGACAAATAGATTCAAGGGATTAGATCAAATAGAGTGCCTTGAAGAACTATGGACAGAGATTCGTGACATTGTACAGGAGGCAGGGATCAAGACCATCCCCAAGAAAAAGAAATGCAAAAAGGAAAAATGGTTGTCTGAGGAAGCCTTACAAATAGCTGTGAAAAGAAGAGAAGTGAAAAGCAAAGGAGAAAAGGAAAGATGTACCCATTTGAATGCAGAGTTCCAAAGAATAGCAAGGAGAGTTAAGAAAGCCTCCTCAGTGATTCAATGCAAAGAAATAGAGGAAAACAATAGAATGGGAAAGACTAGACATCTCTTCAAGAAAATTAGAGATGCCAAGGGAACATTTCAGGAAAAGATGAGCACAAGGACAGAAATGGTATGGACCTAACAGAAACAGAAGATATTATGAAGAGGTGGTAAGAATACACAGAACTATACAAAAAGGATCTTCACAACCCAGATAATCATGATAGTGTGATCACTCACCTAGAGCCAGACATCCTGGAATGCAAAGTCAAGTGGGCCTTAGGAAGCATCACTATGAACAAAGCTAGTGGAGGTGATAGAATTCCAGTTGAGGTATTTCAAATGCTAAGAGATGATGCTGTGAAAGTGCTGCACTCAATATGTCAGCAAATTTGGAAAACTCAGCAGTGGCCACAGGACTGGAAAAGGTTAGTTTTCACTCCAATCCCAAAGAAGGGCAATGCCAAAGAATGCTCAAACTACTGCACAATTGCACTAATCTCACACACTAGCAAAGTCATGCTCAAAATTCTCCAAGCCAGGCTTCAATAGTACGTGAACCGTGAATTTCCAGATGTTCAAGCTGGATTTAGAAAAGGCAAAGGAACCAGAGATCAAATTGCCAACATTTGTTGGATCATCAAAAAAGCAAGAGAGTTCCAGAAAAACATCTACTTCTGCTTTATTGACTACACAAAAGCCTTTGACTGTGTGGATCACAACAAACTGTGGAAAATTCTTCAAGAGATGGGAATACCAGACCACCTGACCTGCCTCTTGAGAAATCTGTATGCAGGTCAGGAAGCAACAGTTAGGACTGGAAATGGAAAAACAGACTGGTTCCAAATTGGGAAAGGAATAGGTCAAGGCCGTATACTGTCACCCTGTTTATTTAACTTATATGCAGAGTACATCATGAGAAACATGGAATCAAGATTTCTGGGAGAAATATCAATAACCTCAGACATGCAGATGACACCACCCTTATGTGGTGTGAAGTGAAGAGGAACTGAAGCCTCTTGATGAAAGTGAAAGAGGAGAGTGAAAAAGTTGGATTAAAACTCAACATTCAGAAAACTGAGATCATGGCATCTGGTCCCAATACTTCATGGCAAATAGATGGGGAAACAATGGAAACAGTGACAGCCTTTATTCTCTTGGGCTCCAAAATCACTGCAAATCTTGACTGCACCATGAAATTAAAAGACGCTTACCCTTTGGAAGGAAAATTATGACCAACCTAAGACAGAATATTAAAAACCAGAGACATTACTCTGCCAACAAAGGTCCACCTAGTCAAAGCTATGGTTTTCCCAGTAGTCATGTATGGATGTGAGAGTTGGACTATAAAGAATGCTGAGTGCTGAAGAATGGATGCTTTTGAACTGTGGTGTTGGAGGACTCTTGAGAGTCCATTGGACTGCAAGGAGATCCAACCAGTCCATCCTAAAGGAAATCAGTCCTGAATATTCATTGGAAGGACTGATGCTGAAGCTGAAACTCCAATACTTTGGCCACCTGATGCAGAGAAGACTCACTGGAAAAGACCCTGATGCTAAGAAAGATTGAAGGCAGGAGGAGAAGGGGATGACAGAGGATAAGAAGGTTGGATGGCATCACAACTCAATGGACATTAATTTGAGTAAACTCCAGGAGTTGGTGATGGACAGGGAGGCCTGGAGTGCAACAATCCATGGGGTCACAGAGTCGGACACAACTGAGCTGACTGAACTGACTGAGAAGTTGTAGATCCCAGTGTTGGGTTGACTCAGACCAAGTAACTAACAAGGAGAGAGTGCAACTCCATCCATCAGTAGATAATTGGATTAAAGCTTTATCAAGCAAGGCCCAGTTTTCCCCATGGCCAGTTCCTGTCATCAAGAAGCTTACACAAGCGTCTCAGCCTCATCCATCAGAGGGCAGACAGAAAAAGCAAGAAGAACGACAGTCTGACAGCAGTTAAATCAAAAACCATATTACAGAATGTTAATCAAGATGAAGGGCTTCCCTGATAGCTCAGTTGGTAAAGAATCTGCCTGCAATGCAGGAGACCCCGATTCGATTCCTGGGTCAGGAAGCTCTCCTGGAGAAGCGATAGGCCACCCACTCCAGTATCCTTGGGCCTCCCCTGTGCTTCACCTGGTAAAGAGTCCGCCTGCAATGGGAGAGACCTGGGTTCGATCCCTGGGTTGGGAAGATCCCATGGAGAAGGGAACAGCTACCCACTCTAGTATTCTGGCCTGGAGAATTCCACGAACTGTATAGTCATAGTCAAAGCTATGGTTTTTCCAGTAGTCATGCATGGATGTGAGAGCTGGGCCATAAAGAAGGCTGAGCACCGAAGAATTGATGCTTTTTTGAACTGCAATGTTGGGGAAGACTCTTGAGAGTCCCTTGGACAGGAAGGAGATCCAACCAGTCCATCCTAAAGGAAATCAGTCCTGAATATTTATTGGAAGGACTGATGTTGAAGCTGAAACTCCAATATTTTGGCCACCTGATGGGAAGAACTGACTCATTGGAAAAGACCCTGATGCTGGGAAAGATTGAAGGCGGGAGGAGAAGGGGACAACAGAGGATGAGATGGTTGGATGGCATCACTGACTCAATGGACATGAGTTTGAGCAAACTCCAGGAGTTTGTGATGGACAGGGAGGCCTGGCGTGCTGCCATCCGTGGGGTCGCAAAGAGTTGGACATGACTGAGCGACTGAACTGAACTGAGAGTCCATGGGGTCACAAAGAGTTGGATGTGACTGAGCAACTTTCACTTTCAATCATGATGAAAAAGCAGAAAGTTATGTCCTATATGAAGGGACAAGATAAAACCCCAGAAAAACAACTAAATGAAGGGAAGATAGGCAAACTTCTTGTAAAATAATTCAGAACAATGACATTCAAGATGATTCAGGATCTTGGGAACAGAATGGAGACAAAGACTGAGAAGATTTTAGAAATATTTACCAAAGACCTAGAAGAACTAAAGAACAAAGAGAGATGCATAATATACAAGATGGAATCAGTAGCAGAATAACTGAAGCGGAACAATGGATACATGACCTGGAGACCAGCATGGTGGAAATCACGGCCACGGTGCAGCATAGAGAAAAAAGAATGAAAAGAAATGAAGATAGCCGAAGAGGTGTCTGGGACAACATTAAATGCAACAACATTCACATTATAGGGGTCCCACAGGGAGAAGAGAGAGCGAAACGACCTGAGGAAGTATTTTAAGAGATAATAGCTGAAAACTTCCCTAACATTGGAGAGGAAATAATCAACCATGTCCAAGAAGCACAGAGAGGCTGAGGCAGAATAAAGCCAAGGAGGAACACGCCGAGACACATAGTAATCAAGCTGACAAAAATTAAAGACAGAGATAAAATAGTTAAGGCAACAAGTGAGAAATGGCAACATACAAGGGAACTCCCACCAGGCTATCGGCTGATTTCTCAACAGAAACTCTACAAGTCAGAAGGGAAAGTCATGATATATTTACAAGGATGAGAGGGAAGACCCTGCAACCAACAATACTTTACCCAGCAAGACTCTCCTTTACATGTGATGGAGAAATCAAAAGCTTTCCACATAAGCAAAAGTTGAGAGAATTCAGCACCACCAAACCAGCATTACAATAAGTGGTAAAGGAACTTCTCTAGGCAAGAAACACAAGAGAAGGAAAAACACTACAGAAAATAAACCCAGAACAATTAACAAAATGGTAATAGGGTCCTCAGTTCAGTTCAGTCTCTTAGTTGTGTCCGACTCTTTGCGACCCCATGGATTGCAGCACGCCAGGCCTCCCTGTCCATCACCAACTCCCAGAGCTTGCTCAAACACATGTCCATTGAGTTGGTGATGCCATCCAATCATCGCCTCTCTTTTGTCCCCTTCTCCTCCTGCCTTCAATCTTTCCCAGCATCAGGGTACTTTATAATGAGTCAGTACTTTGCATCAGGTGGCCAAAATATTGGAGTTTCAGCTTCAGTGTCAGTCCTTCCAATGAATATTCAGGACTGATTTCCTTTAGAATGGACCGGTTGGCTCTCCTTGCTATCCAAGGGACTCTCATGAGTCTTCTCCAACACCACAGTTCAAAAGCATCCATTCTTCAGCACTCAGCTTTCTTTATAGTCCAACTCTCACATCCTTACATGACTCCTGGGAAAACCATAGCTTTGACTAGGTGGACCTTTGTAGGCAAAGTAATGTCTCTGCTATTTAATATGCTGTCTAGGTTGGTCATAGCTTTTCTTCCAAGGAGCAACTGTCTTTTAATTTCATGGCTGCAGTCAACATCTGCAGTGATTCTGGAGCCCAAGAGAATAAAGGCTGTCACTGTTTCCATTGTTTCCCTATCAATTTGCCATGAAGTGATGGGACCAGATGCCATGATCTTAGTTTTCTGAATGTTGAGTTTTAAGCCATCTTTTTCACTCTCCTCTTTCACTTTCATCAAGAGGCTCTTCAGTTCCTCTTCACTTCACACCACATAAGCGTGGTGTCATCTGCATATCTGAGGTTATTGATATTTCTCCCAGCAATCTTGATTCCAGCTTGTGCTTCATCAGCCCAGCATTTCACATGATGTACTCTGCATATAAGTTAAATAAGCAGGGTGACAATATACAGCCTTGATGTATTCCTTTCTCAATTTGGCACCAATCTGTTGTTCCATGTCCTGTTCTAACTGTTGCTTTTTGACCTGCATACAGATTTCTCAGGAGGCAGGTCAAGTGGTCTGGTATTCCCATCTCTTGAAGAATTTTCCACAGTTTGTTGTGATCTACACAGTCAAAAGCTTTGGCGTAGTCAATAGATGTTTTTCTGGAACTCTCTTGCTTTTTCTATGATCCAACGAATGTTGGCAATTTGATCTCTCCTTCCTCTTTTTCTAAATCCAACTTGAACAGCTGGACATTCTCGGTTCACATACTGTTGGAGCCAGGCTTGGAGAATTTTGAGCATCACTTCGCTAGCATGTGAGATGAGTGCAACTGTGAAGTAGTTGGGCATTCTTTGGCACTGCCCTTCTTTGGGGTTGGAGTAAAAACTGACCTTTTCCAGTCCTGTGGCCACTGTTGAGTTTTTCAAATTTGCTGGCATATTGAGTGCAGCCCTTTAACTCAGCTGGAATTCCATCACCTCCGCTACCTGCCGGGGTCCAGCCTTGACAGGATCCAGGGGGTACCCTCAGGATGAACGGTGTCGGCGAGAGAGAGAGAAGACACGTGAGACTAGCCTTGATAGGGCCAAGTCTGTGAGGGAGAGAGAGAGAAAGAGAGAGAGAGAGTGAATGACCAGACGGGGGTGTTTGCAGGGTCTGGCAGAGTCTGGCAATGCTTTTTTACCATGGCTTTTATACCCTAAATTAGTACATTTCTAAGGGGAAGATAGTTTAACATTACGTCAGCTTGTTCTTCATGAAACCAGGGTGTTTTCTGCATACTTCTTTGTTTATGAGGGTCTTGTACATTACCTTCTGACCTTGGGGCCTATTAACATTTTATGCAAGTCAGGTGAATATAAACCTATTTTCTGTTTCTCTGGTGACCTTAACTGAAAGGTAGCAGTCTCATAGGGAAACAGTACAGAGTAGAAGTATAACCTTGTTAACACAAAAATTAATCCTTCTGCAGAAGTTGTCAGTTGCGTTTATCTAAGAAGTTTACCCCACACTGACTCTGTGACTTTGGTGAGGCAGCTTCTGCCTAGCACTCCTGGCTGACAATTAACAACCATTTCATTGTTACCACACTAGGGCTAAGTTCTTATTTTTCTAGATCTTTAACTATATTAACAGTGGTTTCTATAACACAACCTTAGCACATTAAAAGCAAAAACACAGTAAGCAAAACACAGCAAGCAAATCTCAACCCAATAACCACCTATAGAATAATTTTTCTTATGTTTTCTAATAGGACTCCTTTACCCCTTAAAAAGGTTCTATGTCTATTAGGGCTTTTATATAATCAGGTTCTTTATGCTATTTTATGATTAGGATATTATAAGCAATCATGCATATTAGTACCAAGGGCATAAATGCATTTGGCTAACAAACTACCAGCAAAGGAGTTTAAATTAAAACACTCCTTTCACCCTAAATAATTTCATAAAATACCACCACCCAAAAAACTTATAAAGTTCTAAATTGATTCTTATTTGGAAAGAAATCTGGGAAGGCCTTCTGCCTATGTTACAGAAATTAGGGAGTAGTCTATTAAACCAAGCATCAGAAGAACAGATACCATCTTTAAGGTGAGCACCGGGGGCAGCTTTGGGGCAGCTTTTTGGAATCCTTGAAAACCTGATCCGCCTCGCCCATCAGGCTTTCTCCCCATGACCTTGTCATGGGTGGGATCTCGTGAGCTAGCCTTTTCGGAATCCTTGAAAACCTGATCCGCCTTGCCCGTCAGGTTTTCTCCCTCACGACCTTTTCATGGGTAGGATCTCGTGTGCTGGCTCCAGGCAGCTACCTTCGTTCGTAGTGATGCTTCCTAAGGCCCACTTGACTTCTCATTCCAGAATGTCCGGCTCTAGGTGAGTGATCACACCATCATGATTATCTGGGTCATGAAGATCTTTTTTGTATAGTCCTTCTGTGTATTCTCGTCACCTGTTCTTGATATCTTCTGCTTCTGTTAGGTCCGTACCATTTCTGTCCTTTATTGTGCCCATCTTTGCATGAAATGTTCCCTTGGTATCTCTAATTTTCTTGAAGAGATCTCTAGTCTTTCCCATTCTGTTGTTTTCCTCTATTTCTTTGCGTTGATCGCTGAGGAAGGCTTTCTTATCTCTCCTTGCTATTCTTTGGAACTCTGCATTCAGATCTTTCCTTTTCTCCTTTGCCTTTCACTTCTCTTCTTTTCTCAGCTATTTATTTGTAAGGCCTCCTCAGACAATCATTTTTCCTTTTTGCATTTCTTTTTCTTGAGGATGGTCTTGATCACTGTCTCCTGTAAAATGTCACGAACCTCCATCCATAGTTCTTCAGGCACTCTATCAGATCTAATCCCAGAATTAGTTTGTCACTTCCACTGTATAATCATAAGGAATTTGATTTAGGTCATATCTGAATGGTCTAGTGGTTTCCCCCGCTTTCTTCAATTTAAGTGTGAATTTGGCAATAAGGAGTTCATGATCTGAGTTATGAACAGGTCCTGTCTTGATTCTGTTGACTGTATAGAGCTTCTCCATGTTTGGCTGCAAAGGATATAATCAGTCTAATTTTGGTGTTGACCATTTGGTAATGTCCATTTGTAGAGTTATCTCCTGTGTTGTTGGAAGAGTGTGTTTGCTATGAGCAGTACATTCTCTTGGAAAAACTCTGTTAGCCTTTACCCTGCTTCATTTTGTACTCCAAGGCTAAAGTTGCCTTTGGCCTTGTATAAGGTCATACATATTGATAATTACCTTAAATGTAAATGGATTAAACACACCAACCAAAAGACATAGAGTGGCTGTGGGTGAAAACATGTTCATGTATACACTTCCAGCTACCACATCACTCTGCTTGACCCACCCACAAATTGTATCTAATTATTTTATATTGTTAACTTAATAATGTTCCCGTTATGGATTACAATTATAATTATCTTTTATTTTTGGTCTGGCTATTGATTGTGAAAACTGATAAACATCTTTTACAGTTGTGATTATATAGCTATTGCTCACCAAATACCATTATATGATAATTGGTCAACAGAAAAATAATAGAACTCTATACCACCAAAATTAGGATCTAATAGAAAAACTTGTCCTAACTTTTAAAAATTCAGATGCATATCAGAATTATCTTGAAATTTTTTGAAGAATACAAACGGTCAGGTATCGCCTTTTTTCTCTAGAGGTCCAGATATATTTCTAATGAGCTGCCGCTGCTTAGTCACTTCAGTTGTGTCTGACTCCATGCAACCCCATGGACTGCAGCCCACCAGGCTCCTCCATCCATGGGATTCTCCAGGCAAGAGTACTGGAGTAGGGTGCCATTGCCTTCTCCTTCTAATGAGCAGTCATGTTTAAAACAACTAGACTATAGGATGATACTTCACTTTTATCTAGTTGCTTCACTTTTTCTATGTCATATTTAGTGCTTTCATCTCATTTAGTTTATGTTCTTCAATTTTTTCATCTTTTTTTTTCTTTTGATGTTTTTTCTCAAGCCTCTATCAAGTGTAATAGAAAGGCTTTTGTATACATATATATATATAATTATGTATAACATATATTTTGGAAAACTTACAAGTTTTGACTAAGAAAGTTTTTGCCTAATGAATAAATTTGCCTAATAAAAAAATTATCACATTTTTATTTCACTTGACTTAGCATGAATAGAATGCTAGATTTCTAATTAAAAATAGACAAGCAAGAAGCAACAAAGGCTTACTGTATAGCATAGGGAACTTTAGTCAGTATCTTGTAATAAACTATGGAAAATAATTTCAAAAATAATATTTATGTATTTGTATAACCGAACCATGCTGCTGTGGACCTGAAACACTGTAAATGAATGATACTTTGACAAAGTATACACACTAAAAATAATAACAGTAAACACATGAAATGCTGAGAGTAATTACACTAAATGGAAGTGGTCTTTTGTTGTGGTTGTTCACTGGCTAAGTCCCGTACTATTCTTTGCCATCCCACAGACTGCACCTTGCCAGGCTCCTCTGTCCCAGACAGTCTACCATAGAGTGTGTTCAAATTCATACACATTGAGTCAGTGATGCAATCTAACCGTCTCATCCTCTGTCCTCCCTTCTTTTGCCTTCAATCTTTCCCAGCATCGGGGTCTTTTCCAATGAGCTGGCTCTTCTCATCAGGTGACCAAGTATTGGAGTTACAGCACTAGACCATCCAAAGAATATGCAGGGTTGATGGTCTAAATAACTCAATTAAAAGGCAGAGATTGAATGAGTGGATAAAAGAGAAAAATTCTATTAAATGTGGCCTATAAAACACCACTTATAAACATAAAGACATGAATAAGTTGAAAGTAATTGAATGAAAAAAACAAATGCCACACAGACAATATGCATGAGAAGGCAGGTGTGGTCATTTTATTCTACATCAATCCCCCCCCACCGCCCACCGCCCTGTTTTATTGAGATATCACTGACATATAATGTGGCTATTTTTTTAACAGGCAAAGGAGAACTCAAATCAAAGACTGTCACAAAAGATAAACACATCATAATGATAATAGGATGAGATGGTTGGATGGCATTACTGACTCTATGGACATGAATTTGAGTAAGCTCCTGGAGTTGGTGATGGAAAGGGAAGCCTGGCATGCTGCAGTCCATGGGATCGTAAACAGTCGGACATGACTGAACGACTGAGCTGAATGATAATAGAGACAATTCAGCAAAAAGACAAAACCACAATTGTGTATCTACCTAATGATTAGAGCTCCAAAACATAGGAAGCAAAAGTTAACAGAATTAAACAATGAAATAGACAATTCCACGGTTACAGTAGGAGAGATTATCACTGTCTCTCAGCAATTGCTAGAACTAGAAAACACTGCAGACAATACATAGATCTAAGGAACAGCACCACCCTTCTTGACTTGACTCCCAAACAGAGGACAGTACACCCAACAACAGTGGAAGACACATTCTATTCAGGTGACATGGGACACACAGATGGACCTAAGACAGACCACACGGTGGACTCACACGAGTCTCAACTCGTTCGAAACGGTAAAGGATCGCACAGAATATTCTGTGACCATAACAAAACTGAATTACAAATCAATCTGTGGGGATTTTTACAGAAACTCTAAGTATCTGTAAGTGAAAGTGTAAGCTGAATTCACAGGTCAGACCCAAGGAGAGGAAACTGAACGACTGATTTCCTGGGCCGCAGGAAGCCCACTGACCACGCTGACCCAGGCCACCGTGGCCCCCGAACCCCACGCCCGCCGTGACCCCGGCCCGCGCCCCGGCCGGCCCGCGCCGCACACGCCTTGTCCGTTGGCCCTCCGCCCTGCGCCTCCGACGCAGCTCGCACCGGGCGCTGCCATGGGGCCCGGGCCGGCTCTCCTGCTCCTGGGCCTGGGCCTGGGCCTGGGCTGTGGGCCTGGCCGCCAGCCTCCGCCCCCGGCTCCCCCGCAGGCGCCCGGCTCGCCGTCCCGAGACCTCCCCGTCCCGACGCCCGCCTCGGCCCGGCGTTCCCCTTCCGAGACCCAGGCCCTCGTCCAGGCGCGGGGCCCGGAGGCCGCGCTCCGCTCGGTGAGGGCCTCCCGGGACCCTGGGGAGCGGGGCGCAGGCTTTGGCGGCCTTGGAGCCGGCCGCGCCCGCGTCAGCCTCCGGGCCCGCGCGGCCCCGGGTGGCGGCATCTTCCTGAGCGGCCGCCGCGGCCTCTGCCTGCCGGCCGGGCGTCCCGCGGGCCTCGCGCCGCGCTGCCTCCGCGCGCACGTCCAGCTGCGCGCCCGCCGCGCCGCCGCCACCGCGCCCGCGCCCGCGCCGGTGGACCTGCAGCTGTCCGCGCCTGGCGGCCGGCTCTCCCTGCGCTGGCTGTCCCACCTGCCGCGCTCGCTCGGGCCTCTGGAGTGGACCTTCCGCCTCGGGCTGCTCGGGCCTGCGGCCGCCGAGCACCACGCGTTGCCCCGTCGGGCTCTGCACCGCGCCCGGCGCTCCTACCCGGGATTCGTGGCCCGAACCGAGTGTCCCACGGACGGGCCCAACCCGGTCGTCCTAGAAGCTGTCAGCCCGAACAGCTCGGAACCCGCTGAGTCCTCGGTGTCCTGTCAGGTAACCCGACCGTCGCTCTGTAAATTGGACCCTGTGCGGATAAATAGGAACGACGATAAACCGGTGCGACTGACCAGGGACATGGGAGACACCTTCAATGCAACAGTCATCCTCTTCTGTCCACTCCAACAGTACTTTCTGCGGATGTGGTATATCTATCCCGTGCCCTATGTAGGAGCCGTGCCCGACTGGAGTAAAACTCTGAGAAACCCACCGGTCAAGTTAGGTAGATCTGCAACAGTGTTGATTATACCCCCATATTCTTTCACTTGGGGGGTGTATCTGTTTAATTTCACGGTGGTTGTCAAAACACGGGATCCCCGGGTTCCAGGGCAGAATGACTCAGATAGCATCTATGTCGTCATTTATAGACGTCCCCTGAATGCTGTTATTTCAGGGCCTTCCAACATCACAATTAATTTCACAGATGGAGTGACTCTCAATGGAAATATGTCTTCTGATCCAGAGGAAACAGACCCTCTAGAGAGAGAGAGACTCAAGTTTCTCTGGTACTGTACTACAGACTCAAGAGACTATGATGGAGAAAACATAACAGTGATAAGCAAGGAAGTTTGTCTCCCGGAGCAGGTTGATCTCAAGTGGACATTGGCCTCTGGTCCTATTCTCACACTTTCTCCAGGAACACTTCAAGGTGGCCGTGTATATTTTTTCAGACTGGTGATCCAGAAGACCGGCAGGTCAGCATTTGCTGATGCAACACTGCACGTGCTTCAAGGAGCCCTGGTAGCAAGCATCTCATGTATTGAAAACTGTGACCAGGTTTTGGTTTTATCAGAGAGATTCTCGTTGTCTCTGGATTGCACAGGTTGTACGGCAGGCCGAGATGTCTATTGGTGGTCCATTCTGACGTCGTCAGGTCAGGAGGTGCCTTTTGACTGGACGGGGCTAACGTCAACAGGACGGAATGGTGCCTACGTGTCTATAAAGCCTTTTGCTTTCTGGAATTTCAGGGAAGATAAGTTTTGGATTTCTCTAAATGCAGCAACTTGGAGTGGAGTCACCTTGGCCTTAAGGTATCCTTTTGTTATTCACCATGTGCCAGTAACCATAGACTGCAAAATTGTTCCAGAGAAAGGAATTTCCTTCATTACAAAGTTTGTTGTCATTTGTACTTGTTTCAAGGATAAGAACATTGTTCTTACGTATAAAATAATAGTTCCTGATGTACATGGTTTTGGTGAAATCAGTTCTTTGAAAGAGAATAACTTTGGGTCCGTCCTATATTTGGGGAAGAATTGCACATCACCCCCTTCCTTTCTCCCTGTTGGTGTGTTGGACAGTCATTATGCCTTGAAAATAATAGCTCAGGCATATAATACCTCTCTGGGAGCTTTTTCTCAGGTGAACTTTTACGCCACTGTGCAGCCTCCCACTGACGTAAACTCATCACTGACTGTGCTGGAGGATTTATCCAACTTCACCATGGGACCAAATTCCTCCCTGTCTGCTTTGCTTCAACAGCAGGATTTTCTAAATGCAAGTTATTTAATATATGTAATAGCATCTGTCTTGAATAGCATGAAAACTGACGTACGTCTTCAAGCTGAGAAAATTAAACTCCGAGAACACCTTTTCAATCAGACACTCATTCTTCCTATAAACACTTTGGTGAATATTAGCCAGGTGGTCATGGCTGTTACTAAATTAACAGAGAAAACCTCTGAGATCAATGCATTCTCTCAGAAACTGGCCACAGTGAGGACTTGGCAAGCAAGCCAAGCCCTCCAAGATAGTCATCAGAGAGATAAGCGCATTTCTTCTGAGCAAATAGAAAGTGTGTGCACTGGAATATTAACAACCTTGTCTAACATACTGAAACTGCTGGTTCATTATGAAGTGTTCGAAGAGCCTTTCCACGTGGTTGAATCTCTAGCAGACACGGTATTGGCTGTGAAAGTGCCAGAGAACGAGACCACTGCCTTGAGGACCTCCAACTTTAGAATGTATGTCAAGAAAACAGAAAAGTGGAATGTTACCAAGTTCTTCAGCACCCAGAAGCACTGTCAGAATTGCTTTTATCCCACCCTAAACGTGAACAGCATTCCTAGTCTGCCTGCCAACGCTCCGATTTCCACGATGTTTTGTGAATTTGTGGATGACCCTTTCCCTTGGCTAAATTATGGGGAAAACAGTTTGACCCAGGTGGTTGGATTCCGAATGACAGGAGTCGAGGCCACGGGTGACGGGATTGAGATCCCACCTGATGCAGTGGAAGTGTATCTCATCAGGAAAAACCTGAGCTTTGGAACTTTTAATCTCACGGTGGGGCCCAGCTCAGAGCCTTATGCAGTGGATGAATCATTGAGAAAGACGACAGGGGCGTTTAGCTTTGTTGTGGACTGTACAGCAGGGAGGGACGTGTTGATCCACATCATGGCAGAAGTGTCCGTGTTGTTCACGGTGTCTGTGTACGCGGGCCGTGAGATCACACCCAACTCTTTTATGACCAGCTACCTGGTGCCCCATAAAATCCCTCCAATTGCCAACGAGAGTGACCTGTTTGACCCGGAGTGTCCGGTGAAGGAGGCCCGAGTGGTCTGTCTCCCCGCGGCCCTGCTGCAGCTCATAGCTCAGCGAACCGCTTCCTCCGAGTGCACCGTCGGCGTGCTTCTACAGGCACCTCGCTTCGTCCTAAAGCGCAATAACAAGTTGGTGAGAATTTCTGTTTTCAGCATTACATGCCTGAATATGTTTGGGATCCAGAGCGATTGGAGAGAAGACACCTGCATTGTTGGAGAGAGGACCACTTGGCAAAGAGTGCACTGTGTCTGCAAGAACCCGCGGCGGGCCAAGCGGCAGCTGGATACAATCAAACAGGCCAACCTTCACCTGCGTACCCACTATTTGACGGCCAGGGTGATCGTGGTCCCTAACCCTGTGGATTTACAAGTGGAGGCAGTCAAGAACATCACCCAAAACCCTGTGACCCTCTTCACTGTACTTCTCATTTTGCTGTTGTACTTGGTCCTTGCCTTCTGGGCCTTGCACAGAGATGAAACGGACCAGTATCTTAGGAACCATGTGATAGTTCTGCTTGATAATGATCCTTATGATAATGTGTGTTACCTAGTCACTGTTTTTACAGGAAGCCGTTGTGGTTCTGGGACCAGGGCCAATGTCTTTATCCAACTGCATGGAACCGAAGGTAGCAGTGATGTGCACTGTTTAAGCCACCCACAGTTTACAACTCTCTACCGAGGAAGCATCTGCACTTTCCTCCTAGCAACGACAAAGGACTTGGGGGACATCCATTCCCTCCGTGTGTGGCACAACAATGAGGGCAGGTCTCCTGGATGGTATTTAAGTAGAATCAAAGTGGAGAATCTGTTCAGCAGACACATCTGGCTCTTCATGTGCCGAGAATGGCTTTCTGTTGACACCTCTCTGGATCGAACCTTTCATGTAACCCCCCCAGATAAGCCTCTGAAGAAAATGGACTTTTTCCTTATAGATTTTAGTTACAAGCTGGGGAGAAGCCACTTGTGGTTCTCTGTTTTTCCTGGTGTCATTTCTGCACCGTTCAATAGGTTCCAGAGGCTGTCCTGCTGCTTAGCCATGCTGTTGTCAATGCTTATGTGTAATATCATGTTCTTCAATCTAGAGAAGGAGAATGAAGGAGAGACACAAGAGCGGAGGTTCATTGAGTTGATGGTGATCGGATTGCTAAGTGCCTTTATTACCCTCCCTGTGCAACTAGTGATCACATCTTTGTTCATGTATTCCCAGAGGAGACCTCAGGTGACTCTAAGTGAGGTCACTCCTCGGAAACATCCTTTGAAACCGCCAGCAAGTGAGCACTGGGAAGAACGACTGGGAAACTGGCATGCCTATGAAATTGACAAGGCAAGCTCCCAGGAACCTGTTTCTAAGAGACATCGTGCAAAACCCCAGGCTTCTGTCAAGGTCACCTCTAAAAGACAGCCCCTGGCCACGCAAGCAGAAAGCAAGGTCTCTCCCATCAAAAGCAAGGTCTCCCGTACCCAAAGCAGGATCACCAGAGCCCAAAGCAAGGTCTCTGGAGCACAACACCAGGTCTCCCACACCAAGGGAAGAAATATAAACACTAATAACCCAAACATTGAAGATAATACAAATGTTTCTGTGGAGAAGCAGCCTTCCCAACCAGGTTTGGCATCGCATAAAGAGAAAAGCAGGATTGTCCTGCCGCGATGGTGTGTTTGTGTAGCCTGGGTATTGGTTTTTCTCATCTGCAGTATATCCTCCTTCATCATCATATTTTATGGACTTGGTTACAGCTACGAAAAGTCAATAGCATGGCTGTTTGCATCATTTTGTGCATTCATTCTCTCAGTCTTTCTAGTGCAAATGTCTAAAATTATATTTATCTCAGCCTATAGAACAAGTAAGGCCAAGTATGGTAAAAACCTTTCATGGATCGGCAACTATCGCTTCACTGAGATCAAGGTGCACAACACCTGGAAGGACCCAGAAGAAATGCAAAGAAGCCAGGCGTACGTCATGGAGCTCCGAAACTCAAGGATGTACCAGCCGCTCACCCAAGATGAAATCACAATATTCAAAAGAAAGAAGAGGATCAAGAGAAGAGCTTTCCTGTTCCTGAGTTATATCCTCACCCACTTCATCTTTCTGGCTCTCTTGCTGAGCCTAGTCACAATCCTACGCCCCACTGACAGCTTTTACTACAATCAGTTTATTCGTGACCAGTTCTCTGTGGATCTGGCAGGCGTGACCAGGCTGGAAGGCATCTATCAGTGGCTGAATGGGGTGCTGTTGCCTCTGCTCCACAATGACCCAAATCCCACGTTTCTCCCTGACAGCTCCTCTAAAATCCTTGGCCTGCCACTGATGAGGCAGGTGAGGGCGCAACCTGGAGAGATAACGTGTCTGCCGGCCAAGAAATTTGTGGAGGGCAGCCTCAAAGGAGAGATTCGCTGTCACCCCGAATATGGGATGGACCCAGAAGACACAAAAAACTACTCTGGGTCATGGAATAAAGTTAGCAAGCGGGACACTGACAAGACGACCAAAGGGTTTACTTATAAGCCTCCAGAGAAGAGATGGGCGTACGCTTCCCATGGGCTGCTGCATACCTACGGCTCAGGAGGGTACGCCTTCTACTTTTTTCCGGCAGAGCAGCAGTTTAATTCCACACTGAGGCTCAGCGAACTCCAGAAAAGCCACTGGCTGGATGAGAAGACCTGGTCTGTGATTGTGGAACTGACCACCTTCAATCCAGACATCAGTCTCCTCTGTAGCATCTCGGTCATCTTCGAGGTCTCTCAGTTAGGTGTTGTGAACACTAGCCTGTCTGCACACTCCTTCTCGCTCACTCATGTCAACAGAAAAAACTCAGCTGACTCAGCAGAAAACTACTTGTACTTGGCCATCTTCATTTTCTTCCTTGCCTACACTTTTGACGAGGTTTACGTAATCACACAAGAAAGGACTGCCTACGTGCAAAGTGTATGTAATTTGCTCAACTTTGCTCTAAAATGCATCTTTACCTTGTGGATCGTGCTGTTTTTCAGGAAGCACTTCTTGGCCGTCAGTGTAGTTCGGGCTTACCGGTCAAACCCTGAGGATTTCATTCCCTTTCATGCAGTGGCTCAAGTGGATCACACCATGAAGGTGATTTTGGGTTTCCTGGTATTTCTGACGGTCCTGAAGACGCTCCGGTATTCCAGGGTCTTTTATGATGTGCGTCTGGCTCAGAGGGCCATTCAGACTGCCCTTCCCGGCATCTGCCACATGGCATTGGTGCTGTCCGTGTATTTCTTTGTCTTCATGGCATTCGGCTACTTGGTGTTCGGGCAGGACGAGTGGAACTACAGTGACATGATCCACGCCACCCAGACAGTAGTTTCCTACTGTGTCTCAGCTTTTCAGAACACTGAATTTTTCAATAACCGGGTTCTCGGGATCCTCTTCCTCTCATCTTTCGTACTGGTGATGATCTGCATATTGATCAACTTATTTCGTGCTGTGATTTTGTCTGCCTATAAGGAAATGAAGCAGCCTGTGTATGAGGAGCCCTCAGAAGAAGTGGAAGCCATGACCTATCTGTGTCGCCGGCTACGATCTGCTTTTTGCTGCCTGTGCTTCAAACCCAGGGCGGAAGACGAACCCAAGTTCTTCATCAACATGGTGTATGGGCAGCCAGAGAAGAACAGCCGCCGCTACCTGGGGCTGAAGACCAGAAACATTAATGGGAAGAAAATGGTTTACCTCGTCGTGTGATCCAGGACCGTGTCAAGACCCACAGGCAGGTTTCTCCCCAAGGCTCAGTTTCTGGGATCAAGGAATGTTTAGTGGCTCAGTTGTGTTTTCTCTCCACATCCTTCACAGTGCACACCCCCACGTCTGGACACATCTGCCGTGGTGGCCTCCACTCTTGGGACTTGAAAGGAGGGTCAAGGGCAGTGTGGCCTCTGCGGAGAGAGGAGGGCGACCATCTGTGAGTCCTGGGTTCATCTCCCTTTTTCTTAGAAGTTGCTGTCTTTGGCACCGACTGCAGTTTAGAGGGTTAGAGACCTAGATTTGGGGGAGGGAGCTTTAAGGGCCCCCAGCCTCATCTCAGCTTGTCAGAAGCAGCAGGTGAATGCTCCTGCTGTTGTGGTCCCCCTCTCCCCGAGGCTGGGCTGCCAGGGCTCGTGGTTCCGGGCAGAGCCCAGGTCCCTCAGTCCTGCTGGCCCTTCCCTTGCAGATGGGGCTGCAGCGCCTCCCCGCCTCCTTACTCCCCTCTCCACACTCCAGCTGGGCAGGGCTGGAGGGGCCTCATGAGGGGTCCCAGGAGTGGCCCTTTTGCCTGGAAATGGAGGGATGTGGACCAGGGCACATCAATGTGAAGCTTCTCATCTGCTGCTTAAAGCTACTGCAAGTTATGGATATACAATTTAGTAACCTTTCTGGCCACTAGAATGACTTTTGTTAAACAAAGGGTGGGTGTGTGTGTGTGTGTGTGCGCATGGGCGCACGTGCATGTGTACACTGTGGAGTTTACACTGGAAAGTAGTAAATATTCCATGTAATGTGTGTTGCCATATATACTTCTAGGATTTGGGCTTTTGGTTATTGATGGCCTGGTGGCTTGTTTAGAGTACATTGTTTAAGAAAATGGGCTAACAACTCTTGTATTTTCAACCCAAAGCATGTTTCTTTATGTCGATGCCACGTTATGCTTGATCAGAATTAAATGTGTGGTTTCTTCCATGAGGTCTTGCAGTGGTTTCTGTGACAGGGGTGGGGACAGAGATGGCGCCTGCTCTCCAAGTCGAGTGCCAGCAAAGGGGGACAACCTGCTGGTGGTGACTGGTTTGTATCAGGTGTTTATCACTCGCCTGACACACAGATGGTGCTCAGTGGCACTGGAATTGCCGTGGCACCTGGCACCTTTTTATGTCTGGGCATGTGCACATGTAGAAGCCTTCCATCCCTTTGTCCCTGGGGTGGGGGTGATCTTCCTTGCCAGCTTAGATAATGAAGAGGCTTTGTGACTTGCCCCAAACCACCCAAACTGTTAGGGTCAGAAGTTCAGTTCTGGCTTATTAATCCCTCATGGGAATTCACGGGTGTGGCTAGGTCCTGGTCCACTGGTTCTTAGTGAAGTGCACGTTCCAGGAGTACTATTCTTATTGTTATTCAGTCAATCAGTTGTGTCTGATGCTTTGCGCCCCCATGGACTGCAGCATGCCAGGCTTCCCTGTCCTTTACCATCTCCCAGAGCTTGTTCAAACTCTTGTCACTGACTCGGTGATGCCATCTAACCATCTCATCCTCTGTCGTCCCCTTCTCCTGTCCTCTAGCATCCGGGTCTTTGCTAATGAGTAAGCTCTTGGCATCACGTGGTCAAAGTACTGAGCTTCAGCTTCAGCATCAGTCCTTCCAATGAATATTCAGGACTGATTTCCTTTAGCATGGACTGGTTTGATCTCCTTGCAGTCCAAAGGATTCTCCAACAGGCATCTCTAACACAACAGTTGAAAAGCATCAGCTTTCGGCACTCAAACTTCTTTATGGTCCAACTCTCACATCCATACATGACTACTGGAAAAACTATAGCTTTGACTAGATGGACCTGTATCAGCAAAGTCTCTGCTTTTAAATATGCTGTCTAGGTTTTTCATAGCTTTTCTTCCAAGGAGTAAGCATCTTTTAGTTTCATGGCTGCAGTCAACATCTGCAGTGATTTTGGAGCCCAAGAAAATAAAGTCTGTCACTGTTTCCATTGTTTCCCCATCTACTGTAATGAAATGATGGTCCACTTCATGTTCCTGGGTAGCACCTCTCATTATTCCCGATTTCAATCCTTAATTTCCTAGGACTATAGCCTTGCCTAGTAACTGTCTGGAGTGGACTGGTGCTGGGGTCAGAGTGTGGGCGCCGGCAGTAGACCAAGTGTGAAGGGACAGAAGGGGTCCCCCCACATCACCCTTCCTGCTCCTGGCAGTTGTGACTCTTATCTCAGTCCCCCTCTGACTTCCTGAACCATCCTGCCACCCACAGGTGCCCACACAGATGGTGCCCAGCAGGAGGGCCCAATGCCAAGGTGTCCAGGGGACCTTCCTGCATCTGGCCCCCTGGGTGGTGACGCCTGGTCCCCTAGCACAGAGCCAAGATTACAGAGAAGTCCCCTGTGTCCCCCCTCAAAGCCCTGACTCAGGACTGCATCACAGACCCTGTCACCTCCTGTCAAGTCCCACCTCTACTTCTGTGAACCCAGAGGTCTGCAGAGACCCAAGTGCCCTGTGGCCCCAGGAGGGCAGCAATGCCCCCTGGGGAGGACAGGGTGCTGGGAGCCCTCCAGGGCAACGTCTGGGGGACGAGCCCTGCTGGGAGCTGGGGAGCAGGTCTGTCCAGGGAGCATGGACGGTGCTCAGGCAGCCTGTGGAGCCTGGCGCTGCCTTCTGTGGGCTGGGCGGCCTTGGCCGTGGCCTCCCGGAGCCCGGCTGCTCTCCTCTGAGTGATGAAGGGGCTCAGTGCCTCATGGCATTGCATCCAGCAGATGGACCGGGCACGTCCAAGTGAGGGCCAACCCTGAGCCAGGCCCAGGAGCGGTTGTCACTCCCGGGTACATGGTGGTCCCTCCCTGGGCCTCAGTCTCTGCTCCTGGGAGGGGAGGCGCTGGAGGAGGGGCCTCTGAGTCAGACAAGCCGAGGCCCTGGGGCCTGCAAGCCAGGGTGTCCAGGGTGCGTCCAGGGTAGCGGCCAGCCAGTGTGCCCCAGCACAGAGGGAGGGGCCAGGCCCGCGGGAAGCACTTAGCATCCCACCCGGCTCTGTGCCCTTGGCTGCGGCTGCCGCCAGTGGAGGCGGTACTCAAGAGAAGGCCTGGCCAGCAGGCCCCAATGCAGGTCAGGAAGCCAGCCGGCTGAAATAAAACTTGTATATAAGGGGCTAAACTTCTTAGGACGACCTGTGGTCTCTGAGCGGCCAGGAAACGCGCATGTTTCTTGGGGCCTGGCTGCACTGGAGAGTCCCCTTGTCCCTTCCGTGTGCCCAGGACCCGCACTCATCTCTTGGGGACCTCGCCCCTCTGGTCCCCAGGAAGGTCTGATCGCGCTGCCACCCGCGCACCAGGCCACCTCGGGGATGCGGGTCCGCGGGCGCTCTGCCGAGGGCGGCCTCCGAGTACCTGACAGTCGCACATCGGTGTGGTGGCGGCCATGGTGCGCGCGGGCCCCGCGTCCGCGGTGGTCTGCGCGTCGCCGCGCCCTTCCGCGCGGGGGCGGGCTGTCGAGCCTCGGGGGCGGGGCTGGGGGCGGGCGCGGTCCCCGCCCACTACTGGCCTCCGACACACCCGCAGCGCCAGGAGGGTTACCCTCCCGGCGGGGGAACCCAGGGCCACCCCAGGCTGGCAGCTTTGGTGTGAGCCCCACCTACCCGATCAGACAGGAGCCAGGGGCGGCAGGGGTGGAGGGCGGGCGTGGGAGAGTGGGTGGGATGAGGGAGTCCCTTTCCATGGGGACCCCCTGAGAGGTGACTGCAGGGACCCCTGGGAGGCAGAGGAGCCCTGGGGCAGCGGTCCCTTTGAACAACAAGTGGGACCAGGGGCCGTGCTGTAAGGGCCCCGACCCCGGATGCCTCTGTCCTGGGTGTGGCCCGGACAGTTGCACAGGGCCTCACACTTAGAAGGACCCCATGCTCGCTTTAAACCTCTGCTCTGGTCATCTTGAAATTCTTGACCATCTTTGAACAAGGTTCCTACATTTTGATTTTGCACAGGGCCCTGAAAATCATGTAGTCGGGCCTCTGACAGCCAATGCATTAGCACGTGCATCTTTTCTGAATTCCCCACAGCACACCACCTCCATGGCCACTAACCCCAAACTGAGTCAGGACCAGCTCACTCACATACCGAGCGTTCTTGCAGCAGGCAGGCCTGTGCCTTTGGTTTCCCTTGACCCCGCCTAAGAGGCCCCTGATCCTTCAACCCTGTCCACCTACAGTCTATCTCCCTCACAGCAGGAGGATTCTTCCAACCTGGAAATCAGATCAGGCCCTTCCCTGCTCAAAACCCTCAAACACTTCCCAAGCCACTTGACATAAAATTCAAATACACGACCATGGTCTCTGAGGCCCAGCTTGCTCTGGTCACTGGCTGTCTCTCCAATGACATCGTCTACCACTTCCTCTCCTCTCTGCTTACTCAAGCCCCACTACTAACCTTCTCTCTCTTTCCTGCCTCCCTGCATTTGTACTTACAGGTCCCTGTCCTAGTTATGCCCTTCCCTAGCTCTTTGTGAGGCATGCGCCCTCATTTCATGGTGATCTGTGGGCTCAGAGGGCACCTCCTTGAAGAGGCCTTCCTTGATTCCCCATCTCACTGTCATTCATATCTCTACCTGCCTTATTTGTCTTCATATCACATCTCACAGTTATACTCAAAATCCCTCACGCTTAGGTTAGTTTTGATTGTCGCTCAACCTGTTACGGGAAGCACACTGATTGAAACCGCCCACCCTGGCCAGGCACCACAGTAACCATTTGAATGAGTTGTTTTATGACAGGAGGTCCTGGTAAGGAACAGGGAACTAATAAGCCTCCAGCAACCAGAGAGCTCAGGAAAGGTAAAAAGGAGACACCACCTGTCCAACCACCTCCCAGAATCCTTCTCTCTGGCATCCATCTTGGCTGAACAAAGCGTGCACCACCAGGAAGGACTCTTGACTCAGAATGATTGGCTAAGGACAACCCATAAACTAATCCCATCACCATAAAACCCGAGACTGTGAGCCATGTGACAGAGCCGTTCTCCTGGGTTCCCTTACCCTCCTTATCTCCACCCGGGTGCCCTTTCCCAATAAAATCTCTTGCTTTGTCAGCACATGTGTCTCCTCGGGGCAATTCATTTCTGAGTGTTAGACAAGAGCCCAGTTTCGGGCCCTGGAAGGGGTCCCCCTTCCTGCAACAAACCCCTTTATAATGGAAGCTCCATGGGAACTAGGCCTAGGGCTAATGCCTAGAAAAATGCCTGGTGTATAGTAGGTGCTTGAAAGCTGTCTAAAATGACCGATGTTAAATGAATTAATGGGGAACAAAAAGGAAAACAATCAGACATAACAATGGATAATCGGAGAAAGTAAGAAAACAAATAATTGAAGTGACAGATCTAATCCAAACATATCAATAATCACATGAGATGCTGAGCGTACTTACATTAAATGCTGATGGCCATTTCTTGTTGTTCAGTCACTAAGTCCTGTCTGATTCTTTGCCAGCCTATAGACTGAACCTCGCGAGGTTTCTCTGTCATTCACTGTCTCTCAGAGCTTGCTCAAACTCCCATCCATTGAGTCGGTGATACTATCTAACATCTCATCCTCTGCCCTCCCTTTTCCATTTGTTTCAATCTTTCCCAGCATCCGGGTCTTTACCAAGGAGCTGGCT
This sequence comes from Dama dama, assembly GCF_033118175.1. Lineage (NCBI taxonomy): Eukaryota > Metazoa > Chordata > Mammalia > Artiodactyla > Cervidae > Dama > Dama dama. The sequence continues at coordinate 3,840,105 of NC_083702.1, forward strand.
CTTTCCATCAGGTGACCAAATATTGGAGCTTCAGCATTAGTCCTTCCAATGAATATTAATGGTTGATGGTCTAGATAACTCAGTTAAAAGGAACAGATTGAATGAGTGGATAAAACTGTAAAACTCTATTAAATGTTGCTTGTAAAAGAACACTATAAAATAAAGTCATAAATAATTTGAAAGCAAATAAATGAAAAAAATACATGCCACCTAGAAAATAAGCATGAGAAGGCAAGTGTGGTCATCTTATTGGACTTCATCCCCACCACCACCACGCACCGCCCTGTTTTATTGATATATAATTGATGACTAATGTGGTTATTTTCATATCAGGTAAAGGAGATTGTAAAACAAAGATTCTGACCAGAGATAAAGACATTTCACAATGATAATAGGGACAGTTCAGCAGGAAGACATAATGACAATTGTGTATCTACCTAATAAATAGAGCTCCAAAATATAGGAAATGCAAGTTAACAGAATTAAAGTATGAAATACACAATATCACAGTTGCAGTAGGATATTATCATCTTCACTCAGCAATTGCTAGAACTAGAAAACACTGCAGACAATACATAGATCTAAGGAACAGCACCACCCTTCTTGACTTGACTCCCAAACAGAGGACAGTACACCCAACAACAGTGGAAGACACATTCTATTCAGGTGACATGGGACACACAGATGGACCTAAGACAGACCACACGGTGGACTCACACGAGTCTCAACTCGTTCGAAACGGTAAAGAATCGCACAGAATATTCTGTGACCATAACAAAACTGAATTACAAATCAATAACTGTGGGGATTTTTACAGAAACTCTAAGTATCTGTAAGTGAAAGTGTAAGCTGAATTCACAGGTCAGACCCAAGGAGAGGAAACTGAACGACTGATTTCCTGGGCCGCAGGAAGCCCACTGACCACGGCCACCGTAGCCCCCGAACCCCACGCCCGCCGTGACCCCGGCCCGCGCCCCGGCCGGCCCGCGCCGCACACGCCTTGTCCGTTGGCCCTCCGCCCTGCGCCTCCGACGCAGCTCGCACCGGGCGCTGCCATGGGGCCCGGGCCGGCTCTCCTGCTCCTGGGCCTGGGCCTGGGCCTGGGCTGTGGGCCTGGCCGCCAGCCTCCGCCCCCGGCTCCCCCGCAGGCGCCCGGCTCGCCGTCCCGAGACCTCCCCGTCCCGACGCCCGCCTCGGCCCGGCGTTCCCCTTCCGAGACCCAGGCCCTCGTCCAGGCGCGGGGCCCGGAGGCCGCGCTCCGCTCGGTGAGGGCCTCCCGGGACCCTGGGGAGCGGGGCGCAGGCTTTGGCGGCCTTGGAGCCGGCCGCGCCCGCGTCAGCCTCCGGGCCCGCGCGGCCCCGGGTGGCGGCATCTTCCTGAGCGGCCGCCGCGGCCTCTGCCTGCCGGCCGGGCGTCCCGCGGGCCTCGCGCCGCGCTGCCTCCGCGCGCACGTCCAGCTGCGCGCCCGCCGCGCCGCCGCCACCGCGCCCGCGCCCGCGCCGGTGGACCTGCAGCTGTCCGCGCCTGGCGGCCGGCTCTCCCTGCGCTGGCTGTCCCACCTGCCGCGCTCGCTCGGGCCTCTGGAGTGGACCTTCCGCCTCGGGCTGCTCGGGCCTGCGGCCGCCGAGCACCACGCGTTGCCCCGTCGGGCTCTGCACCGCGCCCGGCGCTCCTACCCGGGATTCGTGGCCCGAACCGAGTGTCCCACGGACGGGCCCACCCCGGTCGTCCTAGAAGCTGTCAGCCCGAACAGCTCGGAACCCGCTGAGTCCTCGGTGTCCTGTCAGGTAACCCGACCGTCGGCCTGTCATTTGGACCGCGTGCGGATAAATAGGAACGACGATAAACCGGTGCGACTGACCAGGGACATGGGAGACACCTTCAATGCAACAGTCATCCTCTTCTGTCCAACCCAAGAGTACTATGAGCGGATCTGGTCTATATTTCCCGTGCCCTATGTAGGAGCCGTGCCCGACTGGAGTAAACCTCTGAGAAACCCACCAGTCAGGTTAGGTAGATCTGTAACAGTGTTGATTATACCCCCATATTCTTTACCTTGGGGAATATATCTGTTTAATTTTTCGGCGGTTCTCAGATCGCGGCATCCCCAGGTTGAAGGGCAGAGCAGATCAGATGGCATCTATGTCGTCATTTATAGACGTCCCCTGAATGCTGTTATTTCAGGGCCTTCCAACATCACAATTAATTTCACAGATGGGGTGACTCTCAATGGAAATATGTCTTCTGATCCAGAGGAAACAGACCCTCTAGAGAGAGAGAGACTTAAGTTTCTCTGGTACTGTACCACAAACCCAAGAAACTATGATGGAAAAAAAATTACAGTGATAAGCAAGGAAGTTTGTCTCCCGGAGCAGGTTGATCTCAAGTGGACATTGGCCTCTGGTCCTATTCTCACACTTTCTCCAGGAACACTTCAAGGTGGCCGTGTATATTTTTTCAGACTGGTGATCCAGAAGACCGGCAGGTCAGCATTTGCTGATGCAACACTGCACGTGCTTCAAGGAGCCCTGGTAGCAAGCATCTCATGTATTGAAAACTGTGACCAGGTTTTGGTTTTATCAGAGAGATTCTCGTTGTCTCTGGATTGCACAGGTTGTACGGCAGGCCGAGATGTCTATTGGTGGTCCATTCTGACGTCGTCAGGTCAGGAGGTGCCTTTTGACTGGACGGGGCAAACGTCAACAGGACGGAATGGTGCCTACGTGTCTATAAAGCCTTTTGCTTTCTGGAATTTCAGGGAAGATAAGTTTTGGATTTCTCTAAATGCAGCAACTTGGAGTGGAGTCACCTTGGCCTTAAGGTATCCCTTCATTATTCGCCATGTGCCAGTAACCACAGACTGCAAAATTGTTCCAGAGAAAGGAATTTCCTTCATTACAAAGTTTGTTGTCATTTGTACTTGTTTCAAGGATAAGAACATTGTTCTTACGTATAAAATAATAGTTCCTGATGTACATGGTTTTGGTGAAATCAGTTCTTTGAAAGAGAATAACTTTGGGTCCGTCCTATATTTGGGGAAGAATTGCACATCACCCCCTTCCTTTCTCCCTGTTGGTGTGTTGGACAGTCATTATGCCTTGAAAATAATAGCTCAGGCATATAATACCTCTCTGGGAGCTTTTTCTCAGGTGAACTTTTACGCCACTGTGCGGCCTCCCACTGACGTAAAGTCATCAATGACTGTGCTGGAGGAGTTATCCAACTTCACCATGGGACCAAATTCCTCCCTGTCTGCTTTGCTTCAACAGCAGGATTTTCTAAATGCAAGTTATTTAATATATGTAATAGCATCTGTCTTGAATAGCATGAAAACTGACGTACGTCTTCAAGCTGAGAAAATTAAACTCCGAGAACACCTTTTCAATCAGACACTCATTCTTCCTATAAACACTTTGGTGAATATTAGCCAGGTGGTCATGGCTGTTACTAAATTAACAGAGAAAACCTCTGAGATCAATGCATTCTCTCAGAAACTGGCCACAGTGAGGACTTGGCAAGCAAGCCAAGCCCTCCAAGATAGTCATCAGAGAGATAAGCGCATTTCTTCTGAGCAAATAGAAAGTGTGTGCACTGGAATATTAACAACCTTGTCTAACATACTGAAACTGCTGGTTCATTATGAAGTGTTCGAAGAGCCTTTCCACGTGGTTGAATCTCTAGCAGACACGGTATTGGCTGTGAAAGTGCCAGAGAACGAGACCACTGCCTTGAGGACCTCCAACTTTAGAATGTATGTCAAGAAAACAGAAAAGTGGAATGTTACCAAGTTCTTCAGCACCCAGAAGCACTGTCAGAATTGCTTTTATCCCACCCTAAACGTGAACAGCATTCCTAGTCTGCCTGCCAACGCTCCGATTTCCACGATGTTTTGTGAATTTGTGGATGACCCTTTCCCTTGGCTAAATTATGGGGAAAACAGTTTGACCCAGGTGGTTGGATTCCGAATGACAGGAGTCGAGGCCACGGGTGACGGGATTGAGATCCCACCTGATGCAGTGGAAGTGTATCTCATCAGGAAAAACCTGAGCTTTGGAACTTTTAATCTCACGGTGGGGCCCAGCTCAGAGCCTTATGCAGTGGATGAATCATTGAGAAAGACGACAGGGGCGTTTAGCTTTGTTGTGGACTGTACAGCAGGGAGGGACGTGTTGATCCACATCATGGCAGAAGTGTCCGTGTTGTTCACGGTGTCTGTGTACGCGGGCCGTGAGATCACACCCAACTCTTTTATGACCAGCTACCTGGTGCCCCATAAAATCCCTCCAATTGCCAACGAGAGTGACCTGTTTGACCCGGAGTGTCCGGTGAAGGAGGCCCGAGTGGTCTGTCTCCCCGCGGCCCTGCTGCAGCTCATAGCTCAGCGAACCGCTTCCTCCGAGTGCACCGTCGGCGTGCTTCTACAGGCACCTCGCTTCGTCCTAAAGCGCAATAACAAGTTGGTGAGAATTTCTGTTTTCAGCATTACATGCCTGAATATGTTTGGGATCCAGAGCGATTGGAGAGAAGACACCTGCATTGTTGGAGAGAGGACCACTTGGCAAAGAGTGCACTGTGTCTGCAAGAACCCGCGGCGGGCCAAGCGGCAGCTGGATATAATCAAACAGGCCAACCTTCACCTGCGTACCCACTATTTGACGGCCAAGGTGATCGTGGTCCCTAACCCTGTGGATTTACACTTGGAGGTCATCAAGAAGATCACCCAAAACCCCGTGACCCTCTTCACTGTACTTCTCATTTTGCTGTTGTACTTGGTCCTTGCCTTCTGGGCCTTGCACAGAGATGAAATGGACCAGTATCTTAGGGAGCATATGATAGTTCTGCTTGATAATGATCCTTATGATAATGTGTGTTACCTAGTCACTGTTTTTACAGGAAGCCGTTGTGGTTCTGGGACCAGGGCCAATGTCTTTATCCAACTGCATGGAACCGAAGGTAGCAGTGATGTGCACTGTTTAAGCCACCCACAATTTACAACTCTCTACCGAGGAAGCATCTGCACTTTCCTCCTAGCGACGACAAAGGACTTGGGGGACATCCATTCCCTCCGTGTGTGGCACAACAATGAGGGCAGGTCCCCTGAATGGTATTTAAGTAGAATCAAAGTGGAGAATCTGTTCAGCAGACACATCTGGCTCTTCATGTGCCGAGAATGGTTTTCTATCGAATCCTCTTTGGACCGAACCTTTCAAGTAATCCCCCCAGATAAGCCTCTGAAGAAAATGGACTTTTTCCTCATTGATTTAAATTATAACCTGGGGAGAAACCACTTGTGGTTCTCTGTTTTTTCTGGTGTCATTTCTGCACCGTTCAATAGGCTCCAGAGGCTGTCCTGTTGTTTAGCCATGTTGTTGTCCACACTTCTGTGTAATATTATGTTCTTTCATCTAGACAAGGAGATCGAAGCAGAGCCACAGGAGCAGAGGTACATCAGGTCGATGGTGATCGGATTGGAAAGTGCCTTTATTACCCTCCCTGTGCAACTAGTGATCACATCTTTGTTCATCTATTCCCAGAGGAGACCTCTTGTATCTCTAAATGAGGTCACTCCTCGGAAGCATCCTTTGAAGCCAGCTGCAAATGAACACTGGGAAGAACGGCTGGGAAAGTGGCATGCATACGAAATTAACAAGACACACTCCCAGGAGCCTGAGAAGTCTAACAGCCATCCTGCAAAACCCAAGTCTTCTGTCGAGGTCACCTCTAAAGGACAGCCCCCGCCCAAGCAAGCAGAAAGCAAGGTCTCTGGCACCCAAAAGAAGATATCAGGCACCCAAAGCAAGGTCTCCAGGCCCCAAAAAGATGTCTCCAGGACACAAAGAAAGGTCTCCGGCACCCTGAGAAAGGTCTCCGACACCCCAGGAAAGGCCTCTGGCACCCAAAGAAAGATCTCTAGGGCCCAGGAGAAGAACAAAAACACCAATAACCCAAATGTTGAAGACAATCAAAGCGTTTCTTCCGAGGATCTGCCTCCCCAGCCAGGTTCGCGAGCCCTCAAAGAGAAGCCCAGGATGGTCCTGCCACGGTGCTGCGTTAGTGTGGCCTGGCTCCTAGTTTTTCTCACCTGTGCAGTATCCTCCTACTTCATCATATTTTATGGACTGACTTACGGCCTCGAAAAGTCAATAGCATGGCTGTTTGCATCGTTCTGTGCATTCACCTTGTCAGTCTTTCTAGTGCAGCCATCTAAAATCATGCTTTTGTCAAGCTACAGGACAAGTGCAGCCAAGTATTCGAAGAACCTTTCGTGGATCAGCAACTATCACTTCACTGAGATCAAGCTGCAAAACCTCTGGAAGGACCCAGAAGAAATGGACAGACGCCACCAGTTCGTCATGGAGCTTCGAAACTCAAGGATGTACCAGCCTCTGACCCAAGATGAAATCACAATATTCAAAAGAAAGAAGAGGATCAAGAGAAGAGCTTTCCTGTTCCTTATTTACATCCTCACTCACTTCATCTTTCTGGCTCTCTTGCTGAGCCTAGTCACAATCCTACGCCCCACTGACAGCTTTTACTACAATCAGTTTATTCGTGACCAGTTCTCTGTGGATCTGGCAGGCGTGACCAGGCTGGAAGGCATCTATCAGTGGCTGAATGGGGTGCTGTTGCCTCTGCTCCACAATGACCCAAATCCCACGTTTCTCCCTGACAGCTCCTCTAAAATCCTTGGCCTGCCGCTGATGAGGCAGGTGAGGGCGCAACCTGGAGAGATAACGTGTCTGCCGGCCAAGAAATTTGTGGAGGGCAGCCTCAAAGGAGAGATTCGCTGTCACCCCGAATATGGGATGGACCCAGAAGACACAAAAAACTACTCTGGGTCATGGAATAAAGTTAGCAAGCGGGACACTGACAAGACGACCAAAGGGTTTACTTATAAGCCTCCAGAGAAGAGATGGGCGTACGCTTCCCATGGGCTGCTGCATACCTACGGCTCAGGAGGGTACACCTTCTACTTTTTTCCGGCAGAGCAGCAGTTTAATTCCACACTGAGGCTCAGCGAACTCCAGAAAAGCCACTGGCTGGATGAGAAGACCTGGTCTGTGATTGTGGAACTGACCACCTTCAATCCAGACATCAGTCTCCTCTGTAGCATCTCGGTCATCTTCGAGGTCTCTCAGTTAGGTGTTGTGAACACTAGCCTGAATGCTCACTCCTTCTCGCTCACTCATTTCAACAGAAAATACTCAGAAGAAATCTACTTGTATGTGGCTATCTACCTTTTCTTTCTTGCCTATATTGCCGATGAGGTCAATGTCATCACGGATGAATGGACCGCCTACGTGAAAAGTGTATATAATTGGGTCAGCTTTGCTCTTAAATTCTTCCTTGCCTTGTTGATCGTGTTCTTTTTCAGGAAGTACTTCTTGGCCATCGGTGTAGTTCGGGCTTACCTGTCAAATCCCGAGGATTTCATTCCCTTTCATGCAGTGGCTCAAGTGGATCACACCATGAAGATGATTTTGGGTTTCCTGGTATTTCTGACGGTCCTGAAGACGCTCCGGTATTCCAGGGTCTTTTACGATGTGCGTCTGGCTCAGAGGGCCATCCAGATTGCCCTTCCTGGCATCTGCCACATGGCATTGATGCTGTCTGTGTATTTCTTTGTCTTCATGGCATTCGGCTACTTGGTGTTCGGGCAGGACGAGTGGAACTACAGTGACATGATCCACGCCACCCAGACGGCAGTTTCCTACTGTGTCTCAGCTTTTCAGAACACTGAATTTTTCAATAACCGGGTTCTCGGGATCCTCTTCCTCTCATCTTTCATACTGGTGATGATCTGCATATTGATCAACTTATTTCGTGCTGTGATTTTGTCTGCCTACGAGGAAATGAAGCAGCCCGTATATGAGGAGCCCTCAGAAGAGGCGGAAGCCATGACTTACCTGTGTCGCCGGCTACGATCTGCTTTTTGCTGCCTGTGCTTCAAACCCAGGGCAGAAGACGAACCCAAGTTCTTCATCAACATGGTGTATGGGCAGCCAGAGAAGAACAGCCGCCGCTACCTGGGGCTGAAGACCAGGAACATTAATGGGAAGAAAATGGTTTACCTCGTCGTGTGATCCAGGACCGTGTCAAGACCCACAGGCAGGTTTCTCCCCAAGGCTCAGTTTCTGGGATCAAGGAATGTTTAGTGGCTCAGTTGTGTTTTCTCTCCACATCCTTCACAGTGCACACCCCCACGTCTGGACACGTCTGCCGTGGTGGCCTCCACTCTTGGGACTTGAAAGGAGGGTCAAGGGCAGTGTGGCCTCTGCGGAGAGAGGAGGGCGACCATCTGTGAGTCCTGGGTTCATCTCCCTTTTTCTTAGAAGTTGCTGTTTTTGGCACCGACTGCAGTTTAGAGGGTTAGAGACCTAGATTTGGGGGAGGGAGCTTTAAGGGCCCCCAGCCTCATCTCAGCTTGTCAGAAGCAGCAGGTGAATGCTCCTGCTGTTGTGGTCCCCCTCTCCCCGAGGCTGGGCTGCCAGGGCTCGTGGTTCCGGGCAGAGCCCAGGTCCCTCAGTCCTGCTGGCCCTTCCCTTGCAGATGGGGCTGCAGCGCCTCCCCGCCTCCTTACTCCCCTCTCCACACTCCAGCTGGGCAGGGCTGGAGGGGCCTCATGAGGGGTCCCAGGAGTGGCCCTTTTGCCTGGAAATGGAGGGATGTGGACCAGGGCACATCAATGTGAAGCTTCTCATCTGCTGCTTAAGGCTACTGCAAGTTATGGATATACAATTTAGTAACATGTTTCTGTCTATGAAACATGCCTTTTCTGAGAGAACAAGTCATGTGTTTGTGTTGAGGGGTTCACACTGAAAGATATTAAATATTCCATGTAATGTGTGTTGCCATATATACTTCTAGGATTTGAGCTTTTGGTTATTGATGGCCTGGTGGCTTGTTTATAACACGTTAGTTAAGAAAATGGTGTAACAGCTCCTGTATTTTCACCCTAAAGCATGTTCCTTTACATAGATGCCACTTTAAGCTTGATGTGAATTAAATGTATGATGTTTTCTATGAGGCCTGCAGTGATTTCTGTGATAGGGTGGGTACACAGATGGTGCCTGCCCTCCAAATCCAGTGTCAGCAAAGCGGAACAACCCACAGGTCGTGGCCGCTTTCTCCCAGGTGTTTGTCACTCATCACCCCTGGAGAGCAGAATGGCTTCACTCCAGTATTTGGGCCTGGAGAATTCCATGGACAGAGGAGCCTGGCAGGCTACAGTCCATGGGGTCGCAGAGTTGCACACGACTGACTAACATTTTCAATTTCACTTGGCACCCCGGAGGTGCTGATCTGCAGTGCATGGCCATGGCACTTCACACCTTGGCAGGTATGGGCGCATGCACAGGTATAGGCTTTCCATCCCTTCCTCCCTGTTGTGGGGGCAGTCTTCTTCATCAGGTGAGTAAATGAAAAAGCTTTGTGACTTGCCCAAGGCCACCCAAACAGTTAAGAGTCAGAAGCTCAGTTCTGGGTTTTCTCTCTACCCTGGCGGGAAGTCCCAGGTGTGCCCAGGTTCTGGCCCACTGTTCTGAGTGAAGTTCATGTTCATGGTTAACACCTCCCATTAGCACACGACTTCTGAACTGGTTGAGAGCGTGGAAAACTGGGGCTAACTCTTCATACTGGGTTCTGGTCAGGTGCACTCACCCATGGAACACAGAGCTGAGCAGTGTAAGCCCGGGCAACGTGCAGGAACTGTGGGCCAGGCCCCTGTTAGCGGCGGGGAAGACCCACGGCAGGTGAGGGGGTCTCAGGTGCTCTTTGGGGGAGGGTGGGGAGAGCCCAGACATTCTTCCCAAATTCAGGCATCCTCCTAAGTCTCCACCCCTTCTGATGCTGTGGGAGGCCCAGGGTCACACTATTTGGGCTCCCTTCCCTGGAAATAAGCCCCCACGTCAGCACAGAATCTCATGATTTGGAGGCGTGACAGAGTCAGCAAGCAGTGGCCAACTTGGCAGTCCAAGAACAAGGCTGGGGCTGGGGAGCCCCTGAGACAGGATCAGGGATGGCAGCTGAATGCCCCGGGGAGACACGACTCTTCACTTGGGGCTACAGGGAGAAGTCTAGCAGATTCGCAGGGCTGTTCCCATGTGTACTGGGAACGAAGGGAGTGCCAGGGGCCTTCCAGTGTAAGCAATGACACGTATTCTTATAGTTTCGAAATCTCAGAGATGCCAATTATAACATCGTCAGTATGGAAATGAATAAAGGGAAACCTCATGAAAATGGAGTCGGGAGGCCAGATGCAGGGTCTCATGCATGTCCCACTCAGGTCAACACAGGTCCCAACTGGAAGAGAGGTACTGGCAGGAAGTGATGCAGGAGGAAGAAAGATTTTCTCCTTGCCTGGCAACTGCATAGCCAATGAGACGCTGTCATAGCTCAGCCAGTGAAAAGCCCCTCCAGCTACCCTTTCTCTATTAAAGACTTCTCTTTTCTGTGTTCTACCAGACTTACATGTCTGAAACTGCAGTTCATTGCTGCTCCTGAATGAATCCATTTTTCTGGTAAAAATAACTGGCTGTTTTATTAAGTTAATATCAGGAAAACAAAGTAATGAGAAAACTATAAATTCAGGTTTCTTTAGAAGGTCATTTTCCTGGAACATGGCATCAGTTTCTAAAGGAGTCTTTTAAGATGCTTTTGTTCTTACCACGTTTCCAGGCACAGGACAGGTATTTTTCAGAACAAGTTGGAAATAGTTATTCATGCCTCCTGAGTGTGCATTGCCCAGGAAAATGAGATAGACGTTCTTGGATTTGTTTTTCACTCAGAGGAGTGGAACAAGCTTTGTATGCAGAGAGATGACACCGTCTGAATCTACATGTCTTTCATCTACCTCAAACTGTTGTGTTAATTAAGAAGACTTGTATTTGTAAAGCCTGCTTCTGTGTGTATATTATACTCTTTAAGTTCAGTTCAGTTCAGTCACCCAGGCGTGTCCAACTCTTTGCGACCCCATGAACCGCAGCACGCCAGGCCTCCCTGTCCATCACCAACTCCTGGAGTTCACCCAAACCCATGTCCATTGAGTTGGTGATGCCATCCAGCCAACTCATTCCCTGTTGTCCCCTCCTCCTCCTGCCCTCAATCTTTTGCAGCATCAGGGTCTTTTCAAATGAGTCAGCTCTTCGCCTCAGGTGGCCAAAGTATTGGAGTTTCAGCTTTAGCATCAGTCCTTCCAATGAATATTCAGGACTGATTTCCTTTAGGATGGACTGGTTGGATCTCCTTGCAGTCCAAGGGACTCTCAAGAGTCTTCTCCAACAACACACTTCAAAAGCAGCAGTCCTTCGGCACTCAGCTTTCTTTATAGTCCAACTCTCACATCCATACATGACCACTGGAAAAACCATAGCCTTGACTAGATGGACCTTTGTTGACAAAGTAATGTCTCTGGTTTTCAATATGCTGTCTAGGTTGGTCATAACTTTTCTTCCAAGGAGTAAGCGTCTTTTAATTTCATGGCTGCAGTCAACATCTGCAATGATTTTGGAGCCCATAAAAATAAAGTCAGCCACTGTTTCCACTGTTTCCCCATCTATTTGCCATGAAATGATGGGACCGGATGCCATGATCTTAGTTTTCTGAATGTTGAGCTTTAAGCCAACTTTTTCACTCTCCTCTTTCACCTTCATCAAGAGGCTCTTCAGTTCTTCACTTTCTGCCATAAGGATGGTGTCATCTGCGTATCTGAGGTTATTGATATTTCTCCCAGCAATCTTGATTCCAGCCTGTGCTTCCTCCAGCCCAGCATTTCTCATGCTGTACTCTGTTGAACTCCCCAGGTCAGTAGGTGCCCAATATGCTCCTGGAGATCAGTGGAGAAATAACTCAAGAACGAATGAAGGGATAGAGCCAAAGCAAAAACAATACCCAGTTGTGGATGAGACTGGTGATAGAAGCAAGGTTCGATGCTGTAAAGAGCAATATTGCATAGGAACCTGGAATGTTAGGTCCATGAATCAAGGCAAATTGGAAGTGGCCAAACAGGAGCAGACAAGAGTGAACATTGACATTCTAGGAATCAGTGAACTAAGATGGACCAGAATGAGTGAATTTAACTCAGATGACCATTATATCTACTACTATCGGCAGGAATCCCTTAGAAGAAATGGAGTAGCCATCATAGTCAACAAAAGAGTCCGAAATACAGTACTTGGATGCAATCTCAAAAACGACAGAATGATCTCTGTTCGTTTCCAAGGCAAACCATTTAATATCATGGTAATCCAAGTCTATGCCCTGACCAGTAACGCTGAAGAAGCTGAACAGTTCTATGAAGACCTACAAGACCTTCTAGGACTAACACCCCCCCAAAAGATGTCCTTTTCATACTCTTAAATATTTACTTTAAAAATATACAACAGTTAAAGGCATTTTGTCTCTTGGCCATAAATTCAGTTCTCTAAATGCATGCTCCCTCCATCACCCTACAGAGGGCCAACCTTTCCTTTGAGCCAGAAGAAACCTCTAGTGTCTCGCATTGTGGAAGACTTCACCTGGCTGCTGGATACACTGTCGTATTTACTTTGTGAGATTTCACCTTGCTGCACATTTAAGAAGTATGTATTTTTCTGTATGTATGTTATACTTTTAAGAGTTTACTTAAAAACTAAGCCCTGCTTCTAGCATTTCATTCAGCACTAAAAGCAAAATGCCAGTCTTTGGAGCTTAATTTTACTGGAAGAAATGGAGAAGGGAAGAGTAAGGTTGTACTTAAGTGAGATGAAGTGCATAAAGAACGAATCCTCCAGAGTACCCCCTTTTGTTGCTAGTAGCAATGCTTTGCTTTAGATTCTAATCTGCAGCCAATTTCTTATTTTTCAATTTTCAAATCTTTCTCAGTCTTCACTTAACTAAAAATATATAAAATGAATAGTATTTCCAATGTTCTGCCTTTTCCCAGAATGTCATAGAATTGGAACCATACACTATGTATCCTTTACATATTGGGTTCTTTCACTTAGTTATATACACTTGCATGTCCTCCATGTCTTATCATGGCTTGATAGCTCATTTCTTTTAAGTGCTGAATAATATTCCTTTGTCTGTAGTTTATTTATCTATTGACCTACTGAAGGACATGTTGGTTGATTCCAAGTTTTGGCAATTATGATTAGGAATAAAGCTGTAATAAACATCTGTGTTCAGGTTTTTATATGGACAGAAGTTCAATTCCTTTGTTGAATACCAAGGAGCACACCTGATGGATGATATGGTAAGAGTATGTTTATTTTTGTAAGAAACTGAAAAACTGACTTCCAAAGTGGCAGCACCATTCTGCATCCCTGCCAGCCATGAATGGGAGTTCCTGCTTTCTGCACCTGCAGCAGCATCTAGTGTTGTCAGTGTTCCAGATTTTGGCCACTCTCATAGCTGTGCAGTGATATCTTATTATTGTTTTAATTTGCATTTCAATGATGATACAGGATGTGGAACATCTTTTCATATGCTTACTTGCCATTGTGTACCTTCTTTGGTGAGGCATCTATTTAAAGTCTTTGGCCCATCCTTCACTGGGTTGTTTTTATTACTGTTGTTGAGCTTTAAGAGTTCTTTGTATATTTCAGATAACAGTCCTTTATCATATATGTCTTTTGCAAATACTTTCTCCCATTCTATGGCTTGCCTTTATTATTTTTTAATTGGAGGCTAATTGCTTTACAATGTCGTATTGGTTTCTGCCATACAACGTCAATCAGCTGTAAGTACACATATGTCCCCTCCCTACTGAACCCCCCTCCCACCTTCCACCCCACCCCACCCCTCTAGGTTGTCAGCCAGCACTGGGTTGAGCTCCCTGTCCTATACGGGAACTTCCCACTCACCATTTTATATACGGTAATGTATATTTTTCAGTGCTACTTTCTCAGTTCCTCCCACCCTCTCCTTCCCTTGCTGTGCCCACAAGACTGTTCTCTATGTCTGTGTCTCTATTCTTGCCTTGCAAATAGGTTCCTCAGTACCATTTTTCTAGATTTCGTGTATATACATTAATATACAACATTTGTTTTTATCTTTCTGACTTACTTCACTCTGTGTAACAGGTTCTAAGTTCACCCACCTCACTAAAACTGAGTCAAGTTCATTCCTTTTTATACCCGAGTAATATTCCATTGTATATATGTACCACAACTTCTTTATCCATTCCTCTGTTGATGGACATCTAGGTTGCTTCCATGTCCTAGCTGTTGTAAATGGTGCTGCAATGAATGTTAGGGCACACGTGTCCTTTTGAAATATGGTTTTCTCAGGGTACATACATGGCTTGTCTTTTCATTCTCTTGATTTAATGCCTATTTCACATGCAGTTTCTTTTGGGAAACAATTTTTTTCTAAAGCTTTATTAGATATTTTAAATCCTTTTGGAATTTTTGTAAACTTTTCCTTTTATCAGTAACTGTTGTTGTTCAGTCTGACACTTTGCGACCCCGTGGACTGCAGCACACCAGGCCTCCCTGTCCTTCACTATCTTCTGGAGATTGCTCAAACTCACGACCATCGAGTCAATGATGCCACCCAGTCATCTAATTCTCTGTTGCCCTCTTCTCCTCCTGCCCTCAGTCTTTCCCAGCATCAGGGTTTTTGCCAATGAGTTGGCTGTTCACATTAGGTGACCTAAGTACTGGCGTTTTAGCTTCTGCATCAGTCCTTCCAATGAATATTCAGGGTTGATTTCTTTAGGATTGAATGGTTTGATGTCTCTGCTGTCCAAGGGACTCTCAGTAGTCTTCTCCAGCACCACAGTTTGAATGCATCAATTCTTTGGTGCTCAGCCTCCAGCTCTCACATCCATACATGATTATGGAAAAACCATAGCTTTGACTATACAGACCTTTGTTAGCAAACTGATGCCTCTGCTTTTTAATACACTAAGTTTGTCATAACTTTTCTTCCAAGGAGCAAGCATCTTTTAATTTCATGGCTGTAGTCACCATCTGCAGTGATTTTGGAGCCCAAGAAATTAAAGTCTGTCACTGTTTCCATTGTTTCCCCATCTATTTGCCATGAAGTGATGGGACCGGATGCCATGATCTTAGTTTCTTGAATGTTGCGTTTTAAGCCAGGTTTTTACCCTCCTTTCATTTTCCTCAAGTGGCTCTTTTAGTTCCTCTTCACTTTCTGCCATAAGGATGGTGTCATCTGCATATCTGAGGTTATTAATATTTCTCCCAGCAATGTTGATTCCAGCTTGTGCTTCATCCAGCCTGACATTTCACATGATGTACTCTGCATGTAAGTTAAATAGGCAGGGTGACAATATACAGCCTTGATGTACTCTTTTCCTAATTTGGAACCAGTCCATTGTCCCATCTGATGCTTCTTGACTGGCATACAGGTTTCTCAGGAGGCAGCTAAGGTAGTCTGGTATTCCCAACTCTTGAAGAATTTTCCACAGTTTGTTGTGGTTCACACAGTCAAAGGCTTTAACATAGTCAATGAAGCAGAAGTAGCTGTTTATCTGGAATTCCCTTGCTTTTTCTATGATCCAACAGATGTTGGCAATTTGATCTCTGGTTCTTCTGCCTTTTCTAAATCCAGCCTGAACATGTGGAAGTTCTCAGTTCATGTACTGTTGGAGCCTAGCTTGAAGGATTTTGAGCATTACTTGCTAGCATGTGAAATGAGTGCAATCAAATAACTGTGGACAGCTCAAATCAAAATTAACATTATTTTCTGCCTAAGACCACATGATTTGCTCTTTGAATATTATTTCACTTAGCTCTTTCAGTGCAGCTAGGAACTTGTCCAAACTAATGGCTTTGACAGCATTCATGGGATAAGCTGTCATATATCTGAGAGTGGATTTAGGTCAAATTGGCAATGCTTCATCAAGATGGTCCATCTATGGCCAGACTCAGAAATAAAAACCAACAGTATATAATCGTTGAATTGACCCCAAAAATGCCATTGCCGTAAGCACACGTCGAGGTCATGTTCTAGTAGTATAATAAAAGTGATTGCTAATTCCTGAGACTCTGGACAGGCGCATTTTTTTGGGTCAATTCAAAGATTATATAGTATTGGTTTTTATTTTTGAATCTGTCCAGATGACGAAGGGCATTGCAGGCCACTTAGATCACTTCAAGTCTTTGGAGGAGCACAGTGACAAGCCCCAGGTGCACACAGTTTTCAAGGATAGCAGGAAGGGACAGGACCGATTTTGAACCCATTTTATCTGTTGTCTCAGGGGACACAGTAACCACTGCCTGTAGCGCTCGCCACAGAACCTGGGCTTCCGTCCTAGTGAGGGGACAGGTAACATGAGAACTAAGACCAGAGCATTTCTCTCAGAAGCACAGGGTGAGCGAAACCGCCTGGGGCTACAAACCCCAGGGCGTGGGCGGTCTGTGGGGCTGCACACAGGCAGCACCGACTCTGCGGAGCTCGAAGGAAACCGAGAAGGAAGCTGAGAGCCTCCGAGCAGCCAGGACGGCAGGCCAAGTCGGCGTGAACTAGTCAAGGCGCGCCAAGGGCTGCCCAGCCCCTGCCAGACAGCAGATCTCGGGTGTGGGATGCCGCCGCCAACGCGGAAGCGAAAATGAAAGGCATTCAGTCGTGTCTGACTCTTTGCGACCCCAAGGACTGTAGCCCCACCAGGCTCCTCTGTCCATGGGGATTCTCCAGGCAAGAATACCGGAGTGGGTTGCTATGCCCTCCTCCACGGGAATCTTCCCAACCCAGGGATCGACCGCGGGTGTCCCGCATCGCAGGCGCAGTCTTCACCTTCCGAGCCAACGCAGAAGCCAAGCGGAAGGCGAAGAGGAAGTCCGCCACGAAGCCCCGCCCCCGCCGCGCAGCCCCGCCTCCGTCGCGCAGGCGCCCAGGGCAGGCGGGCGGCCGTGGGGGCAGGTCCGCGCACGCGCCCAGGGTCGGGCCTCGCCGCCTCAGAGGCAGCGGAGGTGAGTGGCGCGGCCTGGCGGCCTGGAGGGACCGTGAGGGGACGTGTGCGGCCGCGCGCCGGTCACCTCATCGGCGTCCCGCTCCTGGCCGGGCCTGGGTTCCTCCGCGGAGGACTCGGGGATTCTGAGAGGGGAGGCAGGCGCCTTGGGGCCAGGCCGCGGAACTTGCGCCCGGCTTGTTCCCGCGCTGCGCGGCGCTGCGGGCCCGGGAGCCGTCCGAGGGCCGGTTGGCTGACTGGACAGAACCGAGGGAAAGAGTCAGTGAACTTGACGGCAGGGCGGTAAACACGACGCGAACTGAAACTCAAAGAGAGTGACAACATAGGTTCCGAGAACCGCGGGGACACTGCCTGAGCTCAACGTACTTGTATTTGAGATGTCCGTGGAAGACGAGAGAGAAGGGGGCTGAAGAAGAAATGTATGAAGTGATAATGGTTAAGGATTTTCCTAAACTACAGATACTAAGCCACAGATCAAACTGCTTAGTGCAGCACAAGCAAGATAAGTAGGTTTAAAGGGTGGGGCGGGGGTGGGGGTGGCGGGAAAGTAGATATATATTCAAACAGCGGAAAGCAGGGAAGCCAGAGGGAAGTCCCCTAGGTGGAGACACGAGGGAGACCCTCCAGGCGGCGAGAAGGCCAGGAACGAGGCCGGGAGGTGGGAGAGCGCAGGGAACGCGTGAAGGATGCCGAACCTTCACCGCAGCTCAGCCTGCTGTATGGACAGTGGAGGGTGGAGTCTTTGGGAAAAGATAATTCCTGAGTTAAAGAGGCCTCACATGCCCAGGAAGGTTTGAAACACCACTCAGAGCCTTGAATTTTGTAAAATAACTGCTGAATTCTCTCATGCTTATAATTTATGCATCTCCTGAAATGATGGTGCCCTGTTTGTTCCTGTATTGTTACTCTCCTGAGTTGCATTCCCTGGTTTTCGAATGTTGAACCAGGTTTGCGTTCCTGGGTGGAATCCAGTCTGCCCTGATGCTCTAGGCCTCTTATGTATTACTGGATTCAGTTTGCTAATATTTTGCTGAAGAATTTTGTTTGTGAAGGATATTGCTCTGTTGTGTTGTTCAGTCGCTTAGTCGTGTCCATCTCTTTGTGACCCCATGGACTGCAGCACGCCAGGCTTCCCTGACCTTCATTATCTCTGGGAGTTTGCTCAAACTCATGTCCATTGAGTTGGTGGTGCCATCCAACCATTTCATCTTCTGTCACCCCCTTCTCCTCCTGCCCTCAATCTTTCCCAGCATCAGGGTCTTTTCCAGGGAGTTGGCTCTTCACATCAGGCTAAAGTATTGGATCTTCAGCTTCAGCATCAGTCCTTCCAATGAACATTCAGGGTTGCTTTCCTTTTGGATTGACTGGTTTGATCTCCTTGCAGTCCAAGGGACTCTCAAGAGTCTTCTCCAGCACCACAGTTTGAGCGCATCAATTCTTTGGCGCTTAGTCTTCTTTATGGTCCAACTCTCACATCCCTACATGACTACTGGAAAGACCATAGCTTTGACTATACAGAGCTTTGTCGGCAAAGTGACGTCTCTGCTTCTTTAATACACTGTCTAGGTTTGTCATAGCTTTGTAGTTTTCCTATAATCAGTTCAGTTCAGTCTCTGAGTTGTGTCCAACTCTTTGCAACCCTGTGGACTGCCGCATGCCAGGCTTCCCAGTCCATCACCAACTCCTGGAACTTGCTCAAGCTCATGTCCATCGAGTTGGTGATGCCGTCCAACCATCTCATCCTTTGTTGTCCCCTTCTCCTCCTGCCTTCAATCTTTCCGAACATCAGGGTCTTTTCCAAGGAGTCAGTTCTTCGCATCAGGTGGCCGAAATATTGGCATCTTAGCCTCAGCATCAGTCCTTCCAATGAATATTCAGGACTGATTTCCTTTAGGATGGACTGGTTGGATCCCCTTGCAGTCCCAGGGACTCTCAAGTCCTCCAACACCATAGTTCAAAAGCATCAGCATTCTTTATAGTTCAAAAGCACTCAGCATTCTTTATAGTCTAACTCTCACATGCATACATGACCACTGGAAAAACCATAGCTTTGACTAGATGGACCTTTGTCAGCAAAGTAATGTCTCTGCTTTTTAATATGCTGTCTAGGTTGGTCATAACTTTTTTTCCAAGGAGCAAGCGTCTTTTAATTTCATGGCTGCAGTCACCTTCTGCAGTGATTCTGGAGCCCAAGAAAATAAAGGCTGTCACTGTTTGCATTGTTTCCCCATCTATTTGCCATGAAGTGATGGGACTGGATGCCATGACCTTAATTTTTTGAATGTTGAGTTTTAAGCCAGCTTTTTCACTCTCCTCTTTCACTTTCATCAAGAGGCTCTTTAGTTCTTCTTCACTGTCTGCCATAAGGGTGGTGTCATCTGTGTATCTGAGGTTATTGATATTTCTTGATTCCACAATCTTGATTCCACCTGTGCTTCATCCAGCCCACGTTTCACCTGATATACTCTGCATATAAGTTAAATATATGCAATATACAGCCTTGACACACTCCTTTCCCAATTTGGAACCAGTCCATTGTTCCCTGTCTAGTTCTAACTGTTGGCTTCTTGACCTACATATAGATTTCTCAGGAAGCAGGTGAGATAGTGTGGTATTCCCATCTCTTGAAGAATTTTCTACAGTTTGTTGTGATCCACATAGTCAAAGGCTTTGGCATAATCAATAAAGCAGAAGTAGATATTTTTTTTTGGAACTCTCTTCCTTTTTCTGTGATCCAACAGATGTTGGCCATTTGGTCTCTGGTTCTTCTGCCTTTTCTAAATCCAGCGTGAATTCTGGAAGTTCACACTTTACGTACTGTTGAAGTCTGGTTTGGAGAATTTTGAGCATGACTTTGCTAGTGTGTGAGATGAGTGCAGTTGTGCGGTAGTTTGAATATTCTTTGGCATCACCCATCTTTGGAATTGGAGTGAGAACCAACCTTTTCCAATCCTGTGACCAGTGCTGAGTTTTCCAAATTTCCTGGCATGTTGAGTGCAGCACTTTCACAGCATCATCTTTTAGGATTTGAAATAGCTCAGCTGGAATTATGTCACCTCCACTAGCTTTGTTCGTAGTGATGCTTCCTTCCTAAGGCCCACTTGACTTTGCCAGAATGTCTGACTCTAGGTAAGTGATCACACCATCGTGATTATCTGGGTCATGAAGTTCTTTTTTGTATAGTTTTTCTGTGTAATCTTGCCACCTCTTCTTAATATCTTCTGCTGCTGTTAGGTCCATACCATTTTTGTCCTTTATTGTGCCCATCTTTGCATGAAACGTTTCCTTGGTATCTCTAATTCTTTGAAGAGATCTCTGGTCTTTCCAGTTAATGCTGTCAGGAATCAGTTAATCAGGTATAAGGTTTCAGCTGATAGTCTAGTCCAGTTAATGGTATCAAGGTAGTACTGGCAGTTTGGTTGTTCATGTGATAGGCTCAGAATTTCTTTGAAAGTTTTGTTTCTCTGTATTTTCTTGTTTCCTGTGATTTGTTTATTTGCTTCTGGTTGCACCGGGTCTGTGCTGCGAGCAGGCCTTCTCTGGTTGCGGGGTTCAGGGGCTGTCCTCTGGTTGTGGTGTGCGGGCTTCTCACTGCGGTGGTTTTCGTGCTACAGAGCACAGGCTCTGTGGTGCGTGTGCATCGACAGTTGCGGCTCCCGTGCTCTGGTGCATGGGCTTAGTTGCTCCTCCACATGGGGGCTCTTCCTGGTATCAGGGATCCGTCCTTTGTATCCTGCACTGGTGGGTGGATTCCTTACCACTGAGCCACCAGGAAAGCCCCCCTGCTCTGTATTCAGAATGTTTCTGTAGGTTGGTGTTACTTCTGTTAATGCTTGACAATTTACAGCCATCTGGGCATGAAGTTTTGCTGGTGCTCTATTTCATTTTAAAGCAAAGTTTAAAATTACAGATTCACTTTTCTTAATAAATATAGGTCTTTTCAGGTTTTCCATTTTGAGTCATTTTTGATAATTGGTGTTTTTTTCAAGAAATGTGTTTGTTTCATCTAAACTGCCAAGTTCATTTAGTAAAAAAGGTCATTGCATTCCCTTATCCTTTTAATGTCTGTAGTCTCAGTTATGTCCCCTATTTTGTTCCTCATTGTGGTAATTTGTATAAATTTTCTATTTTTCTTGATCAGTCTAACTAGAGGTTATCAACTTTATTGATGTTTTGAAGTAACCACCTTTGGTTTTATTGATTTTTTTCCCTGTTTGTCCATTTTCTATTTCTTTCATTTCTGTTCTTTATTATTTCCTTTTTTCTGTGTATTTTGGGTTTAATTTGCCTTTTTCTAGCTTCTTAAGGTAGAAAGATGACTTAACTTTAAACCTTCATTTCCAGTTTAGGCATTTAAAGCTGTGAATTTCTCTAAAATCAGCTTAAACTGCATTGTGTATATTTTGATATTTTAGTTTTCATTTAGTTCAAGCTATTTTCTAATTTCTCTTGGGATTTCTTTTGTGAATCATGATTTATACAGAAATATATCACTTAATTTCCAAATATTTGGGGATTTTCCATGTATCTCTTTGTTACTGATTTTAATTGAATTATTTCAGGGTTTAGAGAATGTACTTTATGATTTCAGGCTTTTAAAGTTTGAGGCTCATTTTTTGGCCCAGCATATAGTCTTGTCTTGGTGATTACCTCATGTACACTTGACAAGAACGTGTGACCTTGAGCAGGTCTCGTAGTTGCCCTGAACTGGGGATCCCTTGTCTGTAAGGGTCGCGTCTTCTCTGTGGGTAAGAAGCAGGCAGTGGGGAGCTTTGAGATGTGGGTGGTTCTTGGTTCTGCAGGTGACATGCCCCATCTCTTGACCTTGCAGATGGCGTGTGAGACAGAGCGAAACCCCCTGGGTGTGTTCAAGTGCCAGCTCTGTGCCTTAACAGCTCCATACAGCTACAAGGGGCAGCAGCCCCCTGACAGCCAGTCTGTCGTGTGAGTACCAGTGTCCCAGCCCAGGAGCACCCCCAGAGCTCGCCAGCCTGAATCTGACACAGAGCTTGGGTGTCGTGTCTGGGCCCACCCTGCCCGGGCTCTGGGTGCTTCAGGTGTGACCCACACCTGAAGGGTTCAAGGGCCATCTGGCTCTGCTGGAACCTCCCAGTCCCTCCCTCCATGTTAGGCCCAGGGGCCAGCCTCGGGTGGACTTGCCTGCCCATGGCTCCTGTTCTGGTGGGAGTGAGCCCTGAGGGCCAGCATCTGCCCAGGGAAGGCCTGCAATAGAGCCAGTGGGTCCCAGGCCTTGATTCTTGACCTTCAGCTCGTCCTTCATTAGGCGCCACCTTGTGAGGATCTGACCAGTCCATTACATGGGACAGGTGGTGGAGGCCAGGCCTCTTCCCTCCAGCTGCGGGGATCCTGGGGGTGTCGCCTCAGGACTCTCTTGGTCTCCTTTCTGAGGTGCATGGAGGCCAGCAGGGCACCCACCGGCAGGCTTCACGTGCTCCCTGCATGGAAGCAGGCCGTTTGGGAGTGGGTGTCTTCCTGGGGGCAAGGAGAGGCATCATGCCTGCCCCTAGCCCCGTCCTGTTGAGTCAGATGGGGTCTGGGGTGGAGTTGCCACAGCTCTTCTCTGGGCTGAGGAGGAGCGGCTCTCTGTCTCGGCGGCGGCTGTCGCGGAGCCTGGAGCAGGTCTCATTTCAGTCCCAGCCTGGCCCCTTCACTCCTCTCTGCTCCTGCTTGGTGACACGGGGGGCCCGGCCCCTCCCCGTGATGAGCACCCACAGTGGGCGGCCCCCAGGGAGGTCTGTGCAGCTGCTGAGTCCCTGTCAGCAGAGGTCCGGGCCTTCCCGCCCCCACTTCCTGTCCTGCAGCCTCCTGGAGGAGAGCTACGTGCTGAGGGACCCCTTCACCCCCGACAAGGGCAGGTTCCTGGTCGTCGGCTCGAGGTGCAGCATGTGCAGCAGGCTGGTGTGTGTGGGCCCGGTGGGTAAGCCGCGTGTGCCTGGGGACGCCTTCCCTCTCTCCCCCGTTTGAAGGTCTCGGGAGAGGTGACCTTCGTGCCGTTCCCAGGGGCAGTGTGAGCGGCACCCTTTCCTGGCCTTGGTGTTCCTGGGCCCCCTCACGGTCCCTTGGGGGGCAGCTGCTCTGCCTCATCATGGGTGGGTCCCTGCAGTCAACAGAGGGCTTGGGGACAGGGAGGCTGGGGTCAGTGTGAGGGTCTCTGGGGGTTGAGGAGAGAGATTCTTGGAGGCTCTGCACCACCACCCCCCACGCCCCTTAGCCCCAAGTTGCCTCCCCTCCCCCACCAGGTGCAGCTGGCGTTGTGCTCTTCCCTCCGTGGGGTCATGGCCTTTCCAGTCATCCTCCAGGGCCCTTCCAGAGGAAGGGGCGCGCTTTCTGGAGCGTTTGTTGTGTGCTTGGGACGTGTGTTGCCAGCAACGCCTTCTTCAATCCTGTCCCCGCCTGGTTAGGCAGAGCAGTGCTGCACCCATTCTATAGGTGAGGAAACTGAGATTTGGAGAGGTGGAGTTGGCCCAGTTCACTGGGCTAGCTGAGCCTGTTGTTTGAAAGCCCGAGGACGGATGGAAGTGCAGCTGTGTAGACCCTTACCCTGACTCTGAAGCCCAAGCATCCCCTGCCTGCGGGCCAAGGGCCAGCAATGGAGGGGCGGGGGGCTGTGTCACAGAGCAGATTGGAACAGCCAGTCTCCATCCATCAGAAGTCAAGGTGATGAGACTGGCAGGTGGGAGGAAGCCTCAGCTCAGGCAAAGGCCCGGAGGGAGCCACACCACCGTGGGGGTGTGAGGAGCTGGGCAGCTGGTGCGGCTGAGGCCCTGTGTGGACGGGAAGCAGCTGGAGTCAGGGGAGCGGGGCCAGGCGGGGGACAGCCAGGACTGCCGCCCCGGGAGCTCGGGCCGCGCTTGGTGACGGGGCGGGGCCCCGTATGGCATCAGATCTCCACGGTTGTCTTGGTTGAGGCACAGCCTAAGCTCCTGGGAGGAAAGGACAGATGAGGCGAACAGAGCCCGGCCCAGGTGGTCCTCAGCACAGGACCCGTCAGGGCCCCTGGGGACGTCGCCGCTCCACCGTCATGTATGCACCCCCGTTGATGGGAAGGGACCGGAGCACACACGCCTGTCCCTTCAGAGGGCGTGACCAGGAGGCGGCACACAGCTGCGGTGACGCCGCTGAGCAGACTCAGCCACGTGGCCACACCTGGCTGCAGGGTGGCTGGGAGGCAGGTCTGGGCCCTGCGCCAGATGGAAATCAGTGCAGTCTTAGGGATGCCACGATCGCCACTGTACGTGCTGGAGCAGTTCTGACCTCCTGCCCGGACCAGCCACTCGGCCGTGGCCTCCGGCTCTGTGGGCTGTCCCTCCCGTCCCCGGCTGCTCCCAGCGCCGGTGTCACCGAGCCCCTGTCCCACCACTGTGATAGCCGGGAGAGGGAGGGACCTCGGGTTTCCAGCCCGTTGGGCCTGGCCTGTGCTCATCCTCTGCCCACGGTGGAGCCCCGCCCTGCGGAAGCCAGGCTGCACCGTCTCTCCTGGCCGCCTTTGCAGGTCTCACCCAACCAGTCCCACGGCCTGCGGGCTCCGGCCCTGGCTCATTTGCCCCCACTGCCCTCCTGGAGGCCCACTGGCTCTTCTTCTCTTACATGAGGACCACCCTCCTGGAGGTGGGCAGCCAGGCCCCTGCGCCCCCCTCTCCCTCTTGCTGTCTGGCTCTGGCCACACCCCCAGCTCCTCTCTGCTGCTGTGTATCTGGGGGCCTCGCCTTACCCCCCTGCCTTGCCTGCAGTGAAGGGCTGCCCTCTGGGAGATGCTGCACTGGGTTTCTTGTGGCACTCAGAACTCCCCCCTGCTTCTTTTAGGAATGCAGTTTATTCTACTCCAAGAGATTTTGCCTCCCCTGTGTCCAGGACAACATGGATGCTTTCCCTCAGGAAATCCAGCAAGACTTGGAGAAAAAGAAAGTCCCCTCCACGAGGCCTGCCAGCCAGCGCAGTTCTCGACCATGAGTGCAGTCGGGTACCAGGTCCGCAGCGATGCCCACCTGGGGCTCGTGCCCACGTGGGCTTCCATGGCCCACGTCAGAGACGGGGCCGAGATGGAGCCGCTGTGCCGGCCTTCTTCCTGGGCCACTGGGAGCCGTGTCTGCAGCCCGGAGGGGCTGGGGTCTGCCTGCAGCAGCACCAGGGTCAGGAGCTGGCAGAGACGGCGCCCATAGCCAGACCCCAGATGCCAGCGCTCAGGGACCGCAGCCGCCCACCCTCACAGCCCCCAGCTTAACAGCTGGTGAGACGCTGACCATGGGCTCGCCCTGTGCCCCCAGTCCTTAGAGGGCAGAGCTGCTCCTGTCCTAGTCTGTAAGTTCTGCAGGGCCAGCGCACACTGCCTGGGGGTGATAGAGACATGTCTGATGAGGGGACGAATAAAGAGCTTTTACTGACCGATGTTGGTGCTGAGTTTTGTCTTCTGGGGCCACACTGTCCCAGGCCCACTCTGTTACTGAACCCTGACAGGTGGAGACAACGTCAGGCTTGGGTTCAGGGCAGACCCTATAGTTGGGACTTGTTTTTCCACACAAGCAGTTCATCTCACAGCATCACTCAAAACTCCTCAAATAATTTTTAAAAATAGTTTATTTTTTAAAACCATTAAGGCAATACTGTACCCTGAAATTAACTCTTTACATTCATCAGTCTTACAGTAGGACATTCCAAACATATAAGTTCCCATCAATTTAGGATAGAAATTAATATATATGATCAGTTCAATCTCCTAAAGGGAAATGAATAAGATCCTTTTTTTTTAAATTTAAATTAACGTTATTTTATAGCCATTTTCTAATTGCCTGGCACTACCACCAGGAAAGTGACCAAGGAGATCCCACTCGCTGTCCTTTGCATACCCTGGCTTCCCTGACCCCAGGTGCCCCACTGATCACACCCAGGGGGCTGAGCCTCAGAGGTCATTTGGAGCCTACCCAGAAAAGCTCTGCTTTGGAATTGCTTCTGTTTAGTATGAAATAACAAGGGGTCTGTCAGCCCCTAAGTGCTTTGAGAGCATTAAGGCACCAAGAACAGTAATGGACCAACACACACCAAGGAATCACGCTCAGTCCTGGCTTTGGAAACTGCATGGCTCTGCCGGACATCTGGCAAAGGCTGCTTCTGTGCTCCATGTGCCCCAGGCACAGACACGTGTCAGGAAGAAGCCCACCCAGGTTTGGAACAGGTCGCCTGGGAGATGCACGGGGTCTGTGGCTTCCGCTGGAAGCTGCCAGAGCAGCTGATGAGAGTCCCTGTCTTGGCATCTCTCAGATTGCAGAGCTCTTTGGTCACAACCCCAGGTAGTAATTACCTGAAGAGCAGACAGCTGCTTACTACACAGAAGTTCCTGGTCTCCAGCGGGACCCTGGGTCTGCCTTGCTGACAGACAGGCTTGCCTGTGCTGCTCACGTGCGAAATGACGAAGAGAACAGATTTACAGGGAAATAAATTCCAGGTGGCTCAGAAGAGAAGGAAAGCTCAGACGTGTGTACGTGTGTGTGTGTGTGTGTGTGTGTGTGTGTGCATGTGGGGCGGGGGGAGGGAGGTGTCCGGGAAGGGGCGGGCCTGTGTGCGCATGCAGTTGTATTTCTGTTGTGACGTTTCAGGTTTTTTTGTGTTTCCAACAGGTCCAAGAGCCAGGCTACTAAACAGTATACATCAGTTCACACTGATTTCAGAAAAATCCCAATGTTTGTTGTTAGATGCATGATTGTAGGTTAGTAAAATATTAGGATTTAAAAAAAACCCTCAAATCACAGTATTTAAGATACAGCTATTAACATAATTCCTTTTACCATACAGTGTAGGAAAAAAGAAAAGTGATACTCGAACACAAATACTGTAACTATAGGGCACTGAGTGGTATCCATCTCGTGTGAGGTACGTTGTTTTTTAGGCCTGAAAAAAGGACCAGACCATCTGTGCCTTTAAAAAGAAACTTCCCCAAAGCGAATGATTTTTCCTGGAAAAGAGCAGCTACTCCTCTTCAGGGCCTCTCACCGCGTGGCCCCCACCTTCTGTCCCAGGAGGCAGGGCTGGTGGTGGGGTCTTGTCTGCGCTCCGGCGGGCACGATGCTGCACTGGTCACCACGCCGCTGGGGGCCGGGGCGGGGAAGGCAAGGGAAGAGGAGGCTGCTGCGTTACCTTCTCTGGGGGAAACGGGGATGCTGTTCACATTCGACCCAAACTAGCAAACACATTTTTAAATGAAAAAAACGGACCCAGGTCTCAGTTTGCTGTTTTGCGATGTAAAAAATTGGTATTCGATTTTTTTTTTCCCTCAAATAATGCTTTTAACAGCCACGGGGGCCCCGAGGTCCTCGATGTTATGAGTTGCTCAGTCAAGATGTGACCTTGGCGTGGATGCAGTGTGGTCTGTTCTGTGCAGAGGGTTCCAGCTGAACCACATCACGTGGCCCCCTCTTCCTCAGGGGGGTTATACTTCTCCTGCCTCAAACTGAAATTCTGAGAAGCAGACTAGATCTGAGGAGTCTGGGCGCCTCAAGCCAGGAAAAGGCGTGTGGAAGTCAGCCTCGGGCAGCAGCCTCTCTGTTCTAATGAGTGGGCCACGCCCATAGCAGCCCACTCTATGGGAATAAAGTAGGAACCTGCCGCACCCCACAGAAACAGCATCATGGAAAGCGTTATGTAACTCTTCGAGTGACTTTGAAGACGTGTGGTCTTTTTTTCCCGTAGAGCACTTCCAGTACCAGTTTAGTTTGTCCGGCAGTTCCCAGAGAAGGAGGAGGGCCTCCTGTGTCCCCAGTCAGACCGAGCTGCTGCCCTTGCTTTCAGTCTGGTGTGTCTCTGGCTGAGGGTTGATAGCCATTTTCCTAATTGTGCTAAAAAATGGTGCCTAAAAATAGATGTAAATCTCAGCCAACACTCAGACTTCAACCTTTGGAGCCTAATCTTGGATCTTCCTGGAGAGAAGTTCCCCAGAGGAAAGCATGCCCCCAGAAAAGTCCTAGCCCTGGGAAGGGGGAACATGCGCAGGTAGAGGGGCACAATTGGCAGCATTCAGGCCGGCTGGTCAGCACTCGCCGCCACGGCCCTCCGTCCGCTCCTCCCCGCGGGGCTGTCCACGGGGCCTCCCTGCTGCAGGCGGGCCATGCCATCTGGAGAGCCAAGGCAGGAGTCCCCTTAGCTGATCACTCCAGGAAGAGATTTCGTTGCCGAGGATCTGTCACCCCAGGGAACCAGGCAGACCTTCCGAGCCGGGAGCACCTGCGTGTCTTCCTTGCAGGATCCGCGTGGGATCTTGGTCCGCTTGGACCAAGACTTAAGATCAAATACAGATATAGTTCAGTGCCTGCAGCAACAGCACCACGAAAACCCTCCCTGGACACGTCTTGATAGTGAAGCCCTCTGGGTGGCATTGGTCTTAGTTTGTGACATCTAGGGACAGTACAATTTCTTTGCCTCCCTTAAATCGACACCGCTGTTGTGAACTTAGAGAGCAAGCGACCCCCCCCAGGAACACGTGTGGCCAGGGGACCAGACTCAACTACAGGGATCACTCTGAAGCACCCTCACCCGCCTTAAATGCAGGGGTGGGAGCGGGGAAGCAAGCCACCCCCGGGTCCAACCCGCACGACCAGGCAGACCTTCCGAGCCCAGTGTTTTCACCTGAAGGTGGGATGACACAGACTGACCCCCTCGAGGGTCTGAGGCCTGGAGGTGACACCAGAGCCTGCGCTGACGATGCTGGGAGCACCTGCGTGTCTTCCTCGAAGGATCCGCGTTTTGAAAGGCCGTGCAGGTTGAAGAGGCACTTTCAGGTGACTGGTTTTCCAGGGTCCCCGGAAGCCCCTACTAAAGGCCAGGCCAGTGGCCAAGTTGGTCTTAGCTGGAAGCACCTGACTCCCTGGTTGAAACAGTGGACTTATATTTAAACAGGACTTTTAAAGACATTCCAGAGACGAGTGTGGTCATTGGGTCAAGACAAAAGAAGCTCTCTGTCATGCATCCGGCCGCGAGCCGTCAAAACATGTCTGGTGTCACAGTGGCTTGAAAAGGAGTCAGGCAGAGAGGGGCTCAGGTGTGACTTGGGGGTGGAGGCGCGGGGAGCCACGGCTGCCGAAGGCTTGCATAGAGACATCTCTCTCTGCCCTCACCTGCCAGCATCTCCCTGTGAACAGGCTCCCCCTTGGCCAGCAGGCGAATCTGCAGAGGAGGCAGGCCCTGGGTGGGCCAGTCACCTAGGCCCTCGGCAGCGAAGGCGCGGAGTCCTAACCCCTGGACCAGTGGGGAATTTCCAAGGCTCCCTTTAAATGATAAAATTTCCTTTAAAAATCCACGTAGGCTTCCGTGTCTCAGGGTGTACACAGCAGAGGTAAGCACACAGTCTCTGAGCCCTGATCACAGACGGTCTGACTAGGGATGCACCGAAGGCCCCAGTGTTCCATGGACCTTAGATTTAACAGAGGCTCGTGACAGCCCTATTGACGTGGCTGTCCAGCTGCAGATTTGGGGAAATAGTAGCTGCTCAATTAATAGCTTTCTCATCATCAATCATCCAAACAAGGGCCCTACCTGTGCCTGGAGCTTCTGGTCAGATCGTAGGCTGCCGCGTTCTGTGCTCTTAAATAGGAAGGAAGGGCTCAACAGGGCCGGCTCTCGGGCATTCTGGAATTCTTTCCCTTCGATTCACAGTCACTGTTGACACCTGTGCGTGAACCCTCTTTGGGAAGATGCTTTGAGCCCCTCTCCCCAGAAAGCTGTGTAGAGGTCACAGGGCTCCCGGAGGCCAGGCGGGCAGCGGGCAGGGCTGCCGTCAAACTGCTCCTCTGACACTGGACGTCAGGGAGGCGGCGTCCTGCGCATGCAGCAGCCCTCAGGCTTCTCGCCGTGTGGCGGGGGCAGAAGTGAGCCTGTGGGACCCCCCCACCGGAAATGCCCAGGAGGCAGAGAGGAGGGCCACTGTGGGCAGCAGGGCGGCCCGGAGGCCCCATGGTCCACCTGTCCAGACAAAGGCCGCCGGAAGTCTGTGGCCTCTGGGGAGTTTGGCACTTGGTGTTAAGTGAGGAAACGAAGAACCAGGTTTAAACAGTGGCTTAAGAGCAGATCAAGGTGGTGAAAGGGGGGTCCCACCATGACCTGCATCCAGCACCGCGGGCGGCTGGCTCTACACTGGTCGTCTGAAGTTTCTGGAACCTGCTTCCACTGGACCTTATGCTGATGTCTGCTAAAACCTCACAAGCAAGAAGCGTGCTCCTTCGATAGCTCCTGTTTGAAACACTACCATATACTAAGCTGGTGAATAATTCATCCATAATTTGACTATCAATGCTCGGAGAAATCTCTGATTGTGTGACCCCAGATATTCTGAGTGGCAATGAGTGGCTCTGTTATTTCGTGAATTTCTTCCTATTAACAAGTGAACAATGTCAGGTTGCTTTCAGGCCAAGGTCCTCTGTGGCTTCACCATGGGCTTCCCTGGTGGTCTGGCCGGACCCCAAGAGGACCAAATGCTTGCTGACACCATGGATGCAGAGGCTGGGCCGGCAGTCAGCTTGTTCAGTGGCAAATGTGAGTTGGGAGCGGTTTCAGATAGGTCCTACGAAAAGCTAAACAGAACCAACAAGTCTTCCGAAAGCCTGAGTCTTGAGCCTCACTTTCCAAAGCCGTGTCTCTGTGTGTAGACCTGTCCCGAAACACCAGAGCAAGAGGCGGTACACACACAGGATCCAGCCCGCGACCCTAAGACTCACACGAGCCACAGGCCTCCAGGCTGTGGGAGTCAGCCCAGGGAGTTCCCATCTCAGGGAAGAATGGGGACACGGGTGCACCTGTGACTCAAAGCTCACCTCCTTCCTGACTTAGGGTGACCCCTGACTAGCGTCATTCTAAAGAGGAAATGCTTTCATTTGTTTCCAGCAGGTCCTTTGATTGCATCTTAAAAAAAATAAAAGATAAAAGCATCACCGAATGTATAACGTGTACAGAGATGTCCTAATTGTAAGGCTTGCTCTTTTTTAAGCTGAAGTCTTAGTTTTTTTGTATGATAATGCTGATCTTGGGGACTTTTTCAAATTCAACCCTAGCCGTTCTTTAACAGCAGATAATAATGACCTTCTAGAACCAAATGTCCTAAAGACAGAGGGGGAGGGGCATCAAGGGTCAAAAATGCTGCTGGCCCAGGAGGCGTCCAGGGGCTGAACCGGCTGGGGGGTGGGGAGGCACTCTGGCAGCTCTCTGACGGGACAGTTAATCCGAGTGGTGGACAGGACCATGTGCTCTAGACACAAACCATAATCCACACTGCCTCCAAACTGGACTGAGGTTGAAAACTTGACCTTTAAGGCTGAATCAGACATATTAGATTTTGGTAAAACCACCTTATATATGTAGCTGGAAAAGGAGACAACTCTTGAAATCCTTGCAAAGACCACCGGCCTGTTGTGAATCCTGAGACCAAATAAAACCATTTCATTTCCACCCCCCAACCCTGCCCCCAACCCTGGCCCATTCTCCAGATAAGACCCCTGTCCCCACCCCCGTGCCCCACCCCCACGCTATGAAGTCACAGATGCCTCATCCTCTCCACCCCAGGGAGCAGCTACCACAAACAGCGGTTAGAAAGAAAGAAAGCTGCATATTTAGCAAAGCAACGTAGAAACAGACCAAGGAGCTGCCTTGACAGAGGGGGCCTGGAGCAAGATTTACAAATAACTTGTCAGTTTGCCCCTGGAGACACGACCCTGGCCCCCAAACAGCTCGGCTCGGTGGATTCAGATTTGAAAGGGAATCGAGCCGAGAGGAATGGGAAGCGGACTACACTTCAGAGTCCCTCTTGTTCCTGTTGACCACAGGTGCTAGCTTAAAACAGGGAGGGGATCGAGTCCAGAGGGGCCTTGAGACATGGCTTTCTGGAATCTTCTACACACGCCTGGGAACAGGCTTTTCCACATACTACTTACAACCACAAAAACAGCAAACTGAAACGAAACAACCGATGCATTTCGATAAGCTTATTGAAATCATTCTTTGACATTCTAAATCCTGTGATTCAAAAATAGCACGTTGTCTTTCTTCGAATTCAGGAAACAGAACCGAAGTCTTCCAAATAAATATTTCACTGCTTTTAAAATACTTAACCTTTGGAGACGTCTATGTTTACAGGATTATAAAAATTTAAAAGTGCTGATTAGTTTTCAAAATTATAAAAGAGCACAACAGTCAAAAAGCGGTAAAAAGGGAAGACAGACCACGTATTTTGAGGTTAATTCACTGATAAATTCCTAACACGATATAAAGAAATCTGCATTGATTCACATCAGGCACATTAAAAATCAGACCGCTGAACACCATTCCCCATCATTTCCCAAGTCCTGACTAGTAGCTGCTTCTCACCAGCATCTCAAAACTGCACTGCTCTCAGAAGTGGTTACAAAAAAGAAACGTGGAATAGCGTTCCGGTTACCTAGCGAGTATACTTCCCGTGGTTCCAAGGTTTCCATGGTGGACATTTGTGCAAAGCTGCGTTGCTCCCATCTCTCCTCTGTGGTGCCGTCGCCTCTGAAAACCCGCGAGAAGCCCCCTTTCCGCACGCGCGGCCGGGACGTCAGTACATGTCCCTGTAGATCTCCTGCAGCAGCGGGTGCAGGGCGGCGTCCGACTCCGTCTTCTTGATCACCTGCACCAGCTGCGCATGCTCCGTGACCAGCTGCCGCAGGTCTGCCATCTTTTGCAGGAGTTTTGGGAAGAGGAAGACGTCGTCAGGATGGTTGTTCTGTAGGTGGAGTTTGAGCACGTGCACAATGCCCTCCTGCATTTTTTCAATGTGTCCTACGTTTAGGAGGCCGGGCCGATCTACCCTCAGGAGAGAGGAGAGAGGTTTGAGTGGCGTGACCAGCACGTTAATGCCTAGTAACAGGCTTCCAGTCTGAGAAACCAAACATCCTGACCGGACTCAGCCGCCTTTACACACAGTCCACTTGCCTAGAAGACAGAACTGCATTTTCCCCAAATCGCTGGGCCTGGGATAAACAGGAGGAATACTCGTTCCTAAATATTTCTTTTCTTTTTTAAAAAAATGTATTTTATTTATTTGGTTGCAACAGGTCATGGCTGCAACTCACGGGATCTTCTATCTTCACTGGGGCATGTGGGATCTAGTTCCCTGATCAGGGATCGAACCTGGGCCCTCTCCACTGGCCTCGAGGAACCTCAGCGGCTGGACCACAAGGGAAGTCCCTCTCAGTATTTCTATGACCTTAAAACCACTAGCTAGCTTACAGGGTGACTGCTTCATTTAGAGTTTATCTGATGGCCACCTGTCAGGGGAAAACCCCCAAAACATTAGGAGTAGCAGCTATACATACAACCTACTTGTGCCTAATATGGAAAATGACATCCTTCTTCCTGCATCTTCTTAGGTACTCCACTTCTACAATGTGTGAGGAGTGTGATTATGTGCAACGTAGGTTTTGTGGTATAAAGCGCCGTCCCAGGCGCCTTCTGATGTGTGTGAATATGTGTGCTCCGTCGCTTCAGTCGTGTCCGACTCTCTGCGACCCCCCAGGCTCTTCCGTCCATGGGATTTCCCAGGCAAGAATACTGGAGTGGGTTGCCATTTCCTTCTCCAGGGAATCTTCCTGACCCAGGGGTTGAACTCATTTCTCTTATGTTTCTTGCATTGGCAGGAAAATTCTTTACTGCTGTGCCATCTGGGAAGCACACCTAATAAAAATCAGCCAGAAAGTAGGTGGAGCCAGAAAGGAATGAGGGGATGGATACAGGCTGGAGAGGGGGCTGAGGACACCTGGAGAGGGGACATGTGAGGCTTGGAGCAGGAAAAGCGAGGTGGACACCAGGTGACCTCCCCAGGGTGGCTCAGACACGGGCACCCGGCACCTGAGACAGCTCAGACCGCTCATCCTGAAAGATCCAGAAAGATCAGCCCCCGCCATCCATATTCAACAGGCAGCGCTCTCTTTGGAATCCCACACATCAGTAGGGTTTTCAAAAGTGTTGTGCAAAATATGGGCTTGTCATTTTTGGCGGGGGGTGTAAAATAAATATTAGGTTTTTAAAGAGAGAAGTTTTAAAAAAATAATAAGTGAATCCCACTTCATAATTGTAGCCCCATCATACAGATTTCATGTATGTCTCACCAGATATTTTTCTGATCTGATTATAATTTCTTTTATAAAACTGAGGTCACACTACTTATATAAACAGTCATGCATCACTTTCCCCACCACACTGCATCTTGAGCACGCAAAGGACAGTGACAGATTATGTACGACTGCCTTGCCACTCTGCTTTTTACCTCCACCTGACTGTGCCCAGCTGGATGGTCAGAGGGACAGACCTCGCGGAGCTGGGCCACCCTCACCCAGCTCTGTGTCCAGAGTTGGGGCCACTGCAGCCGGCCTCAATTCCGCGAGTGAGGGACTCACAGGGGGCGCTACAGCTTCAGGCAGCATGGCCCCGTGGGTCTCCCTCGTGGCTGGGTTGGGTCAGCCGAGTTTACAGTAGAGGGATGACCTTCTTAGACCCAGGACAGGGCTATTTAAAGGAACGGGAGGCTGAGCCAAAACTCTGCAGAGCTAGCTCCCCGCACAGAGGCCCAGGTTTTCCTTCACTGGAATCCATTTCCTCTGGCAAAGCATACTGTGCAGTCATACCTGTTAGCTGACTACTGATGTTTTCATTTTGAAATTGCATAAGTACACCAGTACAGACAGCAACTGGGCTAACACCCGTGTGGCACGTTATAGAATACTGTCTGCAACATGGACACAAGACTATAGTAACAGTTATAACACGGTCGTCCCATGGTATCTGTGGGGATTGTTCCAGGACCCCTTGAGAGTCCCTTGGACTGCTGGGAGATCCAACCAGTCCATCCTAAAGGAGATCAGCCCTGAGTGTTCATTGGAAGGACTGATGCTGAAGCTGAAACTCCAATACTTTGGCCACCTGAGGCGAAGAACTGACTCATTGGAAAAGACTCTGATGCTGGGAAAGGTTGAGGGCAGGAGGAGAAGGGGACGACAGAGGATGAGATGGTTGGATGGCATCACCGACACAATGGCCATGAGTTTGAGTAAATTCTGGGAGTTGGTGATGGACAGGGAGGCCTGGCGTGCTGTGGTTCATAGGGTTGCAAAGAGTCGGACACAACTGAGTGACTGAACTGAACTGAACTGAAACACCTAAATCCGTGAAAGCTCAAGCCCCATACATAAAACGGCCCATAACCCGTGCACATCCTCTCAAACATATTACATCACTTCTCGACCACCTGTAATGCCTCAGTCAGTGTAAAGAGTATGTGAACAGTTGCCAGTGTGTGGCAAATTGAAGTACTGTTTTTTGGAAGCTTCTGGAATTTTTTTTCTGCATGTTTTCCATCCACAGTTGACTCTTCAGCTGCAGAACCAACGAGTATGGAGGCTGACTGAATATGATGGTGTTATCATAACACATATACATTGTAATATTACCACAATTATAGCTGATATATAACAGTGGGCATGATAGTAATGAAAGTGAAAGTCACTCAGTCGTGTCTTACTCTGCGACCCCAGGGGCCATACGGTCCGTGGGACTCTCCAGGCCAGAATCCTGGAGTGGGCAGCCTTTCCCTTCTCCAGGGGACCTTCTCACTCAGTCGTGTCTGACTCTGCGACCCCAGGGGCCATACGGTCCGAGGGACTCTCCAGGCCAGAATCCTGGAGTGGGCAGCCTTTCCCTTCTCCAGGGGACCTTCTCAATCAGTCGTGTCTGACTCTGCGACCCCAGGGGCCATACGGTGCGTGGGACACTCCAGGCCAGAATCCTGGAGTGGGCAGCCTTTCCCTTCTCCAGGGGATCTTCTCAATCAGTCGTGTCTGACTCCTTGCGACCCCAGGGGCCATACGGTCCGAGGGACTCTCCAGGCCAGAATCCTGGAGTGGGCAGCCTTTCCCTTCTCCAGGGGATCTTCTCACTCAGTCGTGTCTGACTCCTTGCGACCCCAGGGGCCATACGGTCCGCGGGACTCTCCAGGCCAGAATCCTGGAGTGGGCAGCCTTTCCCTTCTCCAGGGGACCTTCTCACTCAGTCGTGTCTGACTCTGCGACCCCAGGGGCCATACGGTCCGCGGGACTCTCCAGGCCAGAATCCTGGAGTGGGCAGCCTTTCCCTTCTCCAGGGGATCTTCTCACTCAGTCGTGTCTGACTCTGCGACCCCAGGGGCCATACGGTCCGTGGGACTCTCCAGGCCAGAATCCTGGAGTGGGCAGCCTTTCCCTTCTCCAGGGGACCTTCTCAATCAGTCGTGTCTGACTCTGCGACCCCAGGGGCCATACGGTCCGTGGGACACTCCAGGCCAGAATCCTGGAGTGGTCAGCCTTTCCCTTCTCCAAGGGACCTTCTGACTCAGTCGTGTCTGACTCTGCGACCCCAGGGGCCATACGGTCCGCCGGACTCTCCAGGCCAGAATCCTGGAGTGGGCAGCCTTTCCCTTCTCCAGGGGACCTTCTCACTCAGTCGTGTCTGACTCTGCGACCCCAGGAGCCATACGGTCCGTGGGACTCTCCAGGCCAGAATCCTGGAGTGGTCAGCCTTTCCCTTCTCCAGGGGACCTTCTGACTCAGTCGTGTCTGACTCTGCGACCCCAGGGGCCATACGGTCCGCCGGACTCTCCAGGCCAGAATCCTGGAGTGGGCAGCCTTTCCCTTCTCCAGGGGACCTTCTCACTCAGTCGTGTCTCACTCCTTGTGACCCCAGGGGCCATACGGTCCGCGGGACTCTCCAGGCCAGAATCCTGGAGTGGGCAGCCTTTCCCTTCTCCAGGGGACCTTCTCACTCAGTCGTGTCTGACTCTGCGACCCCAGGGGCCATACGGTCCGTGGGACTCTCCAGGCCAGAATCCTGGAGTGGGCAGCCTTTCCCTTCTCCAGGGGACCTTCTCACTCAGTCGTGTCTCACTCCTTGCGACCCCAGGGGCCATACGGTCCGCGGGACTCTCTAGGCAAGAATCCTGGACTGGGCAGCCTTTCCCTTCTCCAGGGGATCTTCTCACTCAGTCGTGTCTGACTTTGCGACCCCAGGGGCCATACGGTCCGTGGGACTCTCCAGGCCAGAATCCTGGAGTGGGCAGCCTTTCCCTTCTCCAGGGGACCTTCTCACTCAGTCGTGTCTGACTCTGCGACCCCAGGGGCCATACGGTCCGTGGGACTCTCCAGGCCAGAATCCTGGAGTGGGCAGCCTTTCCCTTCTCCAGGGGACCTTCTGAAACAGTCGTGTCTGACTCTGCGACCCCAGGGGCCATACGGTCCGTGGGACACTCCAGGCCAGAATCCTGGAGTGGGCAGCCTTTCCCTTCTCCAGGGGACCTTCTCACTCAGTCGTGTCTGACTCTGTGACCCCAGGGGCCATACGGTCCGTGGGACTCTCCAGGCCAGAATCCTGGAGTGGGCAGCCTTTCCCTTCTCCAGGGGACCTTCTCATTCAGTCGTGTCTGACTCTGCGACCCCAGGGGCCATACGGTCCGTGGGACTCTCCAGGCCAGAATCCTGGAGTGGGCAGCCTTTCCCTTCTCCAGGGGACCTTCTCACTCAGTCGTGTCTGACTCTGCGACCCCAGGGGCCATACGGTCCGTGGGACACTCCAGGCCAGAATCCTGGAGTGGGCAGCCTTTCCCTTCTCCAGGGGACCTTCTCACTCAGTCGTGTCTCACTCCTTGTGACCCCAGGGGCCATACAGTCCGCGGGACTCTCCAGGCCAGAATCCTGGAGTGGGCAGCCTTTCCCTTCTCCAGGGGATCTTCTCACTCAGTCGTGTCTCACTCCTTGCGACCCCAGGGGCCATACGGTCCGCGGGACTCTCTAGGCAAGAATCCTGGACTGGGCAGCCTTCCCCTTCTCCACGGGACCTTCTCACTCAGTCGTGTCTCACTCCTTGTGACCCCAGGGGCCATACGGTCCGCGGGACTCTCCAGGCCAGAATCCTGGAGTGGGCAGCCTTTCCCTTCTCCAGGGGACCTTCTCACTCAGTCGTGTCTGACTCTGCGACCCCAGGGGCCATACGGTCCGTGGGACTCTCCAGGCCAGAATCCTGGAGTGGGCAGCCTTTCCCTTCTCCAGGGGACCTTCTCACTCAGTCGTGTCTGACTCTGCGACCCCAGGGGCCATACGGTCCGCGGGACTCTCCAGGCCAGAATCCTGGAGTGGGCAGCCTTTCCCTTCTCCAGGGGACCTTCTCAATCAGTCGTGTCTGACTCTGCGACCCCAGGGGCCATACGGTCCGTGGGACTCTCCAGGCCAGAATCCTGGAGTGGGCAGCCTTTCCCTTCTCCAGGGGACCTTCTCAATCAGTCGTGTCTGACTCTGCGACCCCAGGGGCCATACGGTCCGTGGGACTCTCCAGGCCAGAATCCTGGAGTGGGCAGCCTTTCCCTTCTCCAGGGGACCTTCTCAATCAGTCGTGTCTGACTCTGCGACCCCAGGGGCCATACGGTGCGTGGGACACTCCAGGCCAGAATCCTGGAGTGGGCAGCCTTTCCCTTCTCCAGGGGATCTTCTCAATCAGTCGTGTCTGACTCCTTGCGACCCCAGGGGCCATACGGTCCGAGGGACTCTCCAGGCCAGAATCCTGGAGTGGGCAGCCTTTCCCTTCTCCAGGGGATCTTCTCACTCAGTCGTGTCTGACTCCTTGCGACCCCAGGGGCCATACGGTCCGCGGGACTCTCCAGGCCAGAATCCTGGAGTGGGCAGCCTTTCCCTTCTCCAGGGGACCTTCTCACTCAGTCGTGTCTGACTCTGCGACCCCAGGGGCCATACGGTCCGCGGGACCCTCCAGGCCAGAATCCTGGAGTGGGCAGCCTTTCCCTTCTCCAGGGGATCTTCTCACTCAGTCGTGTCTGACTCTGCGACCCCAGGGGCCATACGGTCCGTGGGATTCTCCAGGCCAGAATCCTGGAGTGGGCAGCCTTTCCCTTCTCCAGGGGACCTTCTCAATCAGTCGTGTCTGACTCTGCGACCCCAGGGGCCATACGGTCCGGGGGACACTCCAGGCCAGAATCCTGGAGTGGTCAGCCTTTCCCTTCTCCAAGGGACCTTCTGACTCAGTCGTGTCTGACTCTGCGACCCCAGGGGCCATACGGTCCGCCGGACTCTCCAGGCCAGAATCCTGGAGTGGGCAGCCTTTCCCTTCTCCAGGGGACCTTCTCACTCAGTCGTGTCTGACTCTGCGACCCCAGGAGCCATACGGTCCGTGGGACTCTCCAGGCCAGAATCCTGGAGTGGGCAGCCTTTCCCTTCTCCAGGGGACCTTCTGACTCAGTCGTGTCTGACTCTGCGACCCCAGGGGCCATACGGTCCGCCGGACTCTCCAGGCCAGAATCCTGGAGTGGGCAGCCTTTCCCTTCTCCAGGGGACCTTCTCACTCAGTCGTGTCTCACTCCTTGTGACCCCAGGGGCCATACGGTCCGCGGGACTCTCCAGGCCAGAATCCTGGAGTGGGCAGCCTTTCCCTTCTCCAGGGGACCTTCTCACTCAGTCGTGTCTCACTCCTTGTGACCCCAGGGGCCATACGGTCCGCGGGACTCTCCAGGCCAGAATCCTGGAGTGGGCAGCCTTTCCCTTCTCCAGGGGACCTTCTCACTCAGTCGTGTCTGACTCTGCGACCCCAGGGGCCATACGGTCCGTGCGACTCTCCAGGCCAGAATCCTGGAGTGGGCAGCCTTTCCCTTCTCCAGGGGACCTTCTCACTCAGTCGTGTCTGACTCTGCGACCCCAAGGGCCATACGGTCCGTGGGACTCTCCAGGCCAGAATCCTGGACTGGGCAGCCTTTCCCTTCTCCAGGGGACCTTCTCACTCAGTCGTGTCTGACTCTGCGACCCCAGGGGCCATACGGTCCGTGGGACTCTCCAGGCCAGAATCCTGGAGTGGGCAGCCTTTCCCTTCTCCAGGGGACCTTCTCACTCACTCGTGTCTGACTCTGCGACCCCAGGGGCTATATTGTCCTTGGGACTCTCCAGGCCAGAATCCTGGAGTGGGCAGCCTTTCCCTTCTCCAGGGGACCTTCTCACTCAGTCGTGTCTGACTCTGCGACCCCTGGGGCCATACGGTCCATGGGACTCTCCAGGCCAGAATCCTGGAGTGGGCAGCCTTTTCCTTCTCCAGGGGACCTTCTGACTCAGTCGTGTCTGACTCTGCGACCCCAGGGGCCATACGGTCCATGGGACTCTCCAGGCCAGAATCCTGGAGTGGGCAGCCTTTCCCTTCTCCAGGGGACCTTCTCACTCAGTCGTGTCTGACTCTGCGACCCCAGGGGCCATACGGTCCGACGGACTCTCCAGGCCAGAATCCTGGTTGGGCAGCCTTTCCCTTCTCCAGGGGATCTTCTCACTCAGTCGTGTCTGACTCTGCGACCCCAGGGGCCATACGGTCCGCGGGACTCTCCAGGCCAGAATCCTGGAGTGGGCAGCCTTTCCCTTCTCCAGGGGATCTTCTCACTCAGTCGTGTCTGACTCTGCGACCCCAGGGGCCATACGGTCCGCGGGACTCTCCAGGCAAGAATCCTGGACTGGGCAGCCTTTCCCTTCTCCAGGGGATCTTCTCACTCAGTCGTGTCTGACTCTGCGACCCCAGGGGCCATACAGTCCGTGCGACTCTCCAGGCCAGAATCCTGGAGTGGGCAGCCTTTCCCTTCTCCAGGGGACCTTCTCACTCAGTCGTGTCTGACTCTGCGACCCCAGGGGCCATACGGTCCGTGGGACTCTCCAGGCCAGAATCCTGGAGTGGGCAGCCTTTCCCTTCTCCAGGGGACCTTCTCACTCAGTCGTGTCTGACTCTGCGACCCCAGGGGCCATACAGTCCGTGCGACTCTCCAGGCCAGAATCCTGGAGTGGGCAGCCTTTCCCTTCTCCAGGGGACCTTCTCACTCAGTCGTGTCTGACTCTGCGACCCCAGGGGCCATACGGTCCGTGGGACTCTCCAGGCCAGAATCCTGGAGTGGGCAGCCTTTCCCTTCTACAGGGGACCTTCTCACTCAGTCGTGCCTGACTCTGCGACCCCAGGGGCCATACGGTCCGTGGGACACTCCAGGCCAGAATCCTGGAGTGGGCAGCCTTTCCCTTCTCCAGGGGACCTTCTCACTCAGTCGTGTCTGACTCTGCGACCCCAGGGGCCATACGGTCCGCGGGACTCTCCAGGCCAGAATCCTGGAGTGGGCAGCCTTTCCCTTCTCCAGGGGATCTTCTCACTCAGTCGTGTCTCACTCCTTGTGACCGCAGGGGCCATACAGTCCGCGGGACTCTCCAGGCCAGAATCCTGGAGTGGGCAGCCTTTCCCTTCTCCAGGGGATCTTCTCACTCAGTCGTGTCTCACTCCTTGCGACCCCAGGGGCCATACGTTCCGCGGGACTCTCCAGGCCAGAATCCTGGAGTGGGCAGCCTTTCCCTTCTCCAGGGGACCTTCTCACTCAGTCGTGTCTCACTCCTTGTGACCCCAGGGGCCATACGGTCCGCGGGACTCTCCAGGCCAGAATCCTGGAGTGGGCAGCCTTTCCCTTCTCCAGGGGACCTTCTCACTCAGTCGTGTCTGACTCTGCGACCCCAGGGGCCATACGGTCCGCGGGACTCTCCAGGCCAGAATCCTGGAGTGGGCAGCCTTTCCCTTCTCCAGGGGACCTTCTCACTCAGTCGTGTCTGACTCTGCGACCCCAGGGGCCATACGGTCCGCGGGACTCTCCAGGCCAGAATCCTGGAGTGGGCAGCCTTTCCCTTCTCCAGGGGATCTTCTCAATCAGTCGTGTCTGACTCTGCGACCCCAGGGGCCATATGGTCCATGGGACTCTCCAGGCCAGAATCCTGGAGTGGGCAGCCTTTCCCTTCCTCAGGGGATCTTCTCATTCAGTCCTGTCTGACTCTGCGACCCCAGGGGCCATACGGTCCGTGGGACACTCCAGGCCAGAATCCTGGAGTGGGCAGCCTTTCCCTTCTCCAGGGGACCTTCTCACTCAGTCGTGTCTGACTCTGCGACCCCAGGGGCCATACGGTCCGCGGGACTCTCCACCCAGAATCCTGGAGTGGGCAGCCTTTCCCTTCTCCAGGGGATCTTCTCACTCAGTCGTGTCTCACTCCTTGCGACCCCAGGGGCCATACGGTCCGCGGGACTCTCCAGGCCAGAATCCTGGAGTGGGCAGTCTTTCCCTTCTCCAGGGGACCTTCTCACTCAGTCGTGTCTCACTCCTTGTGACCCCAGGGGCCATACGGTCCGCGGCACTCTCCAGGCCAGAATCCTGGAGTGGGCAGCCTTTCCCTTCTCCACGGGACCTTCTCACTCAGTCGTGTCTGACTCTGCGACCCCAGGGGCCATACGGTCCGTGGGACTCTCCAGGCCAGAATCCTGGAGTGGGCAGCCTTTCCCTTCTCCAGGGGACCTTCTCACTCAGTCGTGTCTGACTCTGCGACCCCAGGGGCCATACGGTCCGCGGGACTCTCCAGGCCAGAATCCTGGAGTGGGCAGCCTTTCCCTTCTCCAGGGGATCTTCTCACTCAGTCGTGTCTGACTCTGCGACCCCAGGGGCCATATGGTCCATGGGACTCTCCAGGCCAGAATCCTGGTTGGGCAGCCTTTCCCTTCTCCAGGGGATCTTCTCACTCAGTCGTGTCTGACATTGCGACCCCAGGGGCCATACGGTCCGTGGGACTCTCCAGGCCAGAATCCTGGAGTGGGCAGCCTTTCCCTTCTTCAGGGGACCTTCTCACTCAGTCGTGTCTGACTCTGCGACCCCAGGGGCTATATTGTCCTTGGGACTCTCCAGGCCAGAATCCTGGAGTGGGCAGCCTTTCCCTTCTCCAGGGGACCTTCTCACTCAGTCGTGTCTGACTCTGCGACCCCAGGGGCCATACGGTCCATGGGACTCTCCAGGCCAGAATCCTGGAGTGGGCAGCCTTTCCCTTCTCCAGGGGACCTTCTCACTCAGTCGTGTCTGACTCTGCGACCCCAGGGGCCATACGGTCCGACGGACTCTCCAGGCCAGAATCCTGGAGTGGGCAGCCTTTCCCTTCTCCAGGGGATCTTCTCACTCAGTCGTGTCTGACTCTGCGACCCCTGGGGCCATATGGTCCGCGGGACTCTCTAGGCAAGAATCCTGGACTGGGCAGCCTTTCCCTTCTCCAGGGGATCTTCTCACTCAGTCGTGTCTGACTCTGCGACCCCAGGGGCCATACAGTCCGTGCGACTCTCCAGGCCAGAATCCTGGAGTGGGCAGCCTTTCCCTTCTCCAGGGGACCTTCTCACTCAGTCGTGTCTGACTCTGCGACCCCAGGGGCCATACGGTCCGTGGACTCTCCAGGCCAGAATCCTGGAGTGGGCAGCCTTTCCCTTCTCCAGGGGACCTTCTCACTCAGTCGTGTCTGACTCTGCGACCCCAGGGGCCATACGGTCCGTGGACTCTCCAGGCCAGAATCCTGGAGTGGGCAGCCTTTCCCTTCTCCAGGGGATCTTCTCACTCAGTCGTGTCTGACTCTGCGACCCCAGGGGCCATACGGTCCGCGGGACTCTCCAGGCCAGAATCCTGGAGTGGGCAGCCTTTCCCTTCTCCAGGGGATCTTCTCACTCAGTCGTGTCTGACTCTGCGACCCCAGGGGCCATACGGTCCGTGGGACTCTCCAGGCCAGAATCCTGGAGTGGGCAG
Source organism: Dama dama (assembly GCF_033118175.1). Taxonomy (NCBI): domain Eukaryota; kingdom Metazoa; phylum Chordata; class Mammalia; order Artiodactyla; family Cervidae; genus Dama; species Dama dama. The sequence goes on from NC_083702.1 coordinate 3,883,670, forward strand.
CCTTTCCCTTCTCCAGGGGACCTTCTCACTCAGTCGTGTCTGACTCCTTGCGACCCCAGGGGCCATACGGTCCATGGGACTGTCGAGGCCAGAATCCTGGAGTGGGCAGCCTTTCCCTTCTCCAGGGGACCTTCTCACTCAGTCGTGTCTGACTCTGCGACCCCAGGGGCCATACGGTCCATGGGACTCTCCAGGCCAGAATCCTGGAGTGGGCAGCCTTTCCCTTCTCCAGGGGACCTTCTCACTCAGTCGTGTCTGACTCTGCGACCCCAGGGGCCATACGGTCCGCGGGACTCTCCAGGCCAGAATCCTGGAGTGGGCAGCCTTTCCCTTCTCCAGGGGATCTTCTGAACCCAGGGATAAAACCTAGGTGTCCCGCATTGCAGGCGGATTCTTTACCAGCTGAGCCACAAGGGAAGCCCATGATAATAATACATATCCGTAAATTTTAATTATTAATGATACTTAATATATTTTGTTGTCGTTTAATCCTTCAGTCATGCCCAACTCTTTGCGACCTCATGGACTGTAGCCCGCCAGGCTCCTCTGTCCTTGGGATTTCCCAGGCACGAATACTGGAGTGGGTTGCCATTTCCTTCTCAAGGGGATCTTCCCAACCGAGGGATCAAACCTGCATCTCCTGCATTGACAAATGGATTCTTTATTGCTGAACCACCAGGAAAATGCCACCTAATATATTTTATTACTGGAGTGGGTTGCCGTTCCCTTCTCCAGGGGATCTTCCTGACCCAGGGATCAAACCCAGGTCTCCTGCATTACAGGCAGATTCTTTACTGTCTGAGCCACCGAGAAAGCCCTGATATAGTACATCCTGTTACAAATAAAATATATATTCGTGTGGATCCACAGGGGCATATTCCTACTTCAGAAATGCATTGCTGTCTTGTCACTCAGTCACGCAGCCGTGCCGACTCTTCTGCGACCCTGTGAGCTGCAGCCCAGGAGGCTCCTCTGGGTTGCCATTTCCTTCTCTGTGGAGCCTTCCTGACCCAGGGACTGAACCCACATATCCTGTTCGGTAGGCGGATAATGTGTTTTATATAAAGTAACACGAAGTTTGGGATTGACATAGACACACTGCCGTACATAAAATAATCAGCAGAGACCTACTATGTGCCACAGGGACCTACTGCGCTGTAACAACCTAAATGGGAAAATAATCTGAAAAAGAAGAGACGTCCGTGTATGTGTATCTGATTCACTTCGCCGTACACCTGAAACTAACAAAACTGTAAACCAACTATACTCCAGTATAAAATAAGAATGGTTAAAAATAAAAAGTGAATGCTCTGAAACAGGAAAAGTTACCTTTGCTACAATATGATCCGACACGGACCTCCTTCTCACTGAATCCCGGTTAGTTTAACTGTGGGAGCTCGGACGCCCTCCTCACCTCCCCCCAGTGGCGGCTCCATCCCACTCACATCGGATTTAGCGCTGCCAGGCCCTGGAGACGGGAGGCCGGAAGCACCCTGGCCCCGACGGGAGATCAGCAACCTACCTCCACAGCAAATGATAGCGGCCACAAAGAGGGAGATATCACTGTCGTCCAGCTCCAGTGCATTGAACTTCATCGCGAAGTCGAACTTGGGCTCCATGATATCGCAGAAGGGTTTTCTTAGGCTTTTAAGGAATTCACGGGTTATGAAGCCATTCCCATAGGCTACCAACATCCCGTCTTTATTCATCACAGAAGACAGCATGGCAAATATGGCTTCGTAAACACCATACTTCAGCAGCGTGACCTGGTCATTCAAGTCCAAGTTTGCAAACCCCGGGATGGACTTGGCGAACTCCGTGAGCTCAGTGACGGTCTCCACGGACGTGCACTGGCAGCAGTGGAAAATGCGGACCTCCGCCTCCTTGTTCTGGATGCCGTTGGCCACCAGCTTGGCCACCAGGGTCTTCTCGGCCAGACACAGCGTCTCCATGTCGTGGATGACGAAAGGCTGGGGACAGAGACACTGCGATCAGTTGGCTGATTGGCAACAAGCTGTCCTCTTAATTATCATGAAACTGTATTTCAGCCACCTGAGAATCAAAGTATGTACAAAACACAGTCCTCATTCTTAAACAACCTCAAAATTAGTTGGGGACAAAAAGACTTTTAATAGAGGACAACACACACCAAAAAAGATGGTCATCATCATCGCCTGAAACTGGGTGGGAATTTCATTGCTAAGGAAGTGAAGGACTTCCCTGGCAGTCCAGTCGTTAGGATTCCGTGATTCCACTGCTTTGGGCCTGGGTTCAGTCCCTGGTCAGGGAACTAAGATCCCAGCACGGCCAACAGCAACAAAGTGAAGTACTGATTTTGGCAATAAAGCTCACAAGAAAGAGAATATTAGCTAACCACTCTAAATATTTGATAATTTTCTCTGGATTCCCAAATGCCACTGCAATAGCCAGTCATTACAATGTCTTTTTTTCTATAAACAATGGTGGTGGTGGTTTGGGGGTTTAGTGGTTTAGTTGCTAAGTTGTGCCCGACTCTTGTGACCCCATGGACTGTAGCCCGCCAGGCTCCTCTGTCCATGGGATCCTCCAGGCGAGAATACTGGAGTGGGTAGTCATTTCCTTCTCCAGGGGATCTTCCCACCCAGGAATCGAACCCACGTCTCCTGCATTGCGGCAGATTCTTTACCGACTTAGCTAAAAGGGAAGCCCTGAGCTACAAGGGCTTCAAGCCTTGAGCTATAAACAATAATGGTTCATTTATTCCAGAGACTCTAAAAAACCAAATCCTAGTGTTTATTTTGGCAAAGTCATATTTAACTCAATGAAAAGTGATAAAACAAATGAAATGATCATAGTCACTGATCATTGGGGAATATGTGCTATTTTAACTATGAACTTCTGGTAAGTTGGGATTTCCTGGTGGTTCAGACAGTAAAGAATCTGCTTGCAATGCAGGAAACCCAGGTTTGATGCCTGGGTCAGGAAGATCCCCTGGAGAAGGAAATGGCAACCCACTCCAGTATTCGTGCCTGTAAAATCCCATGGATGGAGGAACCTGAAGGGCTACAGTCCATAGGGTTGCAAAGAGTTGAACACGACTGAGCAACTTCACTTTCACTTGGTAAATTGTTCATACGTGCATGCATACTAAGTCGCTTCAGTCGTATCAGACTCTTTGCGACCCCATGGACCATATCCCTGCCAGGCTCCTCTTGTCCATGGGATTCTCCAGGCAAGAATACTGGAGTGGGTTGCCATGCCCTCCTCCAGGAAAATTATTCATACCATAATTTTTAGTTTTTCCATTTTATGAACGTTAGAGATAACTTACCCAACACTGACTATTGAATGAATAAATTTCGCATGTAAATAAATGTAACTCAGAAAGTTGGCATCTGTGTAGAACTAAACAAACACGTACTGTTAAACTCTTGCTCTCTGGGGATAAACCAGAAAGCCTTGCAGGACCCCCTTTCCTGATGCAGGAGACTGAAATCTCCCCACCACTGCTCCACATTCTGAGACAGTCTCCACAATCTCCAAATGCTTGTGGCAGCTCCCGAAACATGGCCTTACCATGTGCATCTAAACCCACCAGTCCTATCATTTTATAAAGATCTAATGGGCTGCCCCGGTAGCTCAGGTGGGAAAGAATCTGCCTTGAATGCGGGACACCTGGGTTCGATCCCTGGGCCGGGAAGATCCCCTGGAAAAGGGATGGCAACCCACTCCAGTAGTCTTCCCTGGAGAATCCCATAGACAGAGGAGGCTGAGGGGCTACAGTCCATGGGGTTGCAAAGAGTCAGACATGACTGAGCGACTAACGCAGTGGAGGACAGATAAGATGGCGGGCCATGGATTTGGAGCCAGTGTGCTCAGGAGAGACGGTGTGTCTGGTGGGGCTTGGGAAAACGGGCACAGATAAACACTGCAGCCAAGATGCAGCCAGGGCTTTATGCGGAGCAGAAGAAACGGCCGTCTCCGAGGCAGCACTCTGACTCTTCTACAGGCCGGTGAGGACGCGGGCTGAGGCATTATGTTCAGCCCCCGCTGGACAAACACTGAGTGGACGGGCAGCCCAGTGATTTTAAGAACCACTCTGCAAGTGGGCAGATCACATCACTGACAGTGCCTCCGGGCCCCACAGCATGACGTGTGCCCTTTCTGGGCTCACGAGCATCGGGATGAGCCACCTGCAGGGCACCTGTGGGTACCTGGCACAGAGGCGGAGGTGCTGGGATAATCTGACTCACTGTCTTTGAAATGTCTAAACAGAATTAGAATTCGCAAGATAGTCTTGAACCAAAAAAAAAAAAAGGATCTGATTTCGCATCTGAGGCAAGGGAGTATTTTTTAAATTATCTGTGAAGGACTGCAAACATCCTGAATACAAAAGTTAAAGCCAAATTTCAAACAATCTCAGGTTTGATGGAGAAAGACTAAAACTATCTTTTTCCAAAGACTTTAAAAGCAGGACAGGTTGACCTTTTGGGGGGAAAGTTTGGGGGCAGTTTCTATGAAATTGGAGCTTGGATTTAAGGGATAGATGGCAGTATTCCCTCAATTGCAGAAAATACAATATAAGGCCACCTTGACTTTATACAGATCACTGAGTTTTTAAAAGCACATTCAGCAGAAATAAAAATGTTCCATGAATTTTTTAAAAAATGAATTTTGCTGTTAAAAAAAAAAAGGCACTGGAAAAATACTGAGCTAAACGAAGTTATGGCCTGCCAGCGTCTTTAACATAATGAGTGTACATCGTCAATCTTTAAGAATGGAGTTAGGGACTTCCCTGGTGGTCCAATGGTTAAGGCCTTGTAATGCAGGGGATGCCAGTTCAATCCCTGGTCGGGAACTAAGATCCCACATCGCATGCTGCTGAGCCCAAACTAGAGAGTCTGTGCGCCACAATGAAAGATCTCACGCCTCAACTAAGACCTGATGCAACCAAATAAATATTTTTTAAAAAAGAAATCACCTGCTAAAAAAATTTATTAAAAAAATAGAACTGGGTTAGCATAAGCAGCGGTTTCCAGTGTTTGACTACAGAATGCCTATTTATTATTATTATTTTTATTATTGGTAGGACATTTCATAGGACTAGCACAGACTGGCTACATAATTTTCAGGGCCTAGTGCAACATGCCAGTCACTTACTCAGAAGCGATTAAGACTTTCAAGACAGTGACAGAGAGCATGAAACCCCAGTGCAGGGCCCGCTATGGGGGGGGCGGTGTGAGACAGCACACACACACCCAGGATGCCGGCCCTGGACTAGTTTTACGTGAAACATTCTCTCATAAATGAAGACTTCGATCATAACGAGTATTTCAGTTTTATAAAATTATCAGTTGGGTTTTGGAAGGCAGGCCTCATTAACAGGCAAAATTAGAAACCATTTGGATTCAAAACAAGTGTGAACATTTAAAATCATGTTTGTTACAGCCAAAAAGAAATTGTAGAGTAAGACCCTTGAAAGTTTGCCAAACTTTATTGAGAAGTATTATCCATTAGACTATTTTAGAAGTCCTAGAAGCTTTCATTTAACTTCGGAATGAGCCTTTTCTACTCAAGCCTGAATATGAATATATCTGATGTTACAGGTGGTCATTTCAAATCAGTGAAGCACATCATAAAAAGTTTAAACAGTACAAGGCAGAAAGCTGTCCACTTTCCCCTCAGAATTGTGCGTGCACGCATGCTAAGTCCCTTTAGTCACCCTCTTTGTGATCCTATGGACTGTCGCCCTCCAGGCTCCTCTGTTGAATTCCTCAGGCAAGAACACTGGAGTGGGTTGACATGCCCTCCTCCGGGAGACCTTCCTGACCCAGGGACCACACCCTCACCTCTTCAGGTCTCCGGCATGGGCAGGTGGCTTCTTTACCACCAGTGCCACCTGGGGAGCACCCACCCCAAATCACTCCAGGCCGAGTCCAGAAGGCTCCCCTCACTGATGACATTTTTTTTTTGCTCACACCTGAAGTGTTTTATGTGTATTAACGGTGTTCCCTATAAGAGTTCATTTCCGAAACACATTCAAAGAGCATTTTCTGTGAAAACTTAGGCAGCGCCATCTTTTAGGGGAAATTTAATTGTGAGTTATTTGGTAGAATTGCTTTGGATGACATTATCTAACAAGCTCTTGATGAGGTTTTACTACACATTTCTCGACACAGTATAAAACAGCATGCTTTTCAGCCTACTGACAACTGAAGTTATAGGTGTGATACCCCAGGGCGTGGTGGGAGGGGGTGCCAGTCCAAGACCCACCATGCGTGGGCAGGTCTGCCTCCGTCTGAGCACAGAGGGAGCAGCCGAGACTGTGGCCCCAAGTTGGATGCTCCAAGCTCTGGCGTGCCCTGGGCAGGCCAGATAGACAGGAGAAGGGCCACATCTCCATGTATGCAGGGCATGGGGTGGGAAGTGAGCCCACCTGGGAGCAAACAGGGTCATCAAAGGCAGTGACTGTCCCCTGGACACCCCCTTTCCAACTGGTATCCGTGATGCGGTGGTTTGGAGGTGGGGGCAGAAGCTAGAGACGGACCCTTAGCGGTACCCTGAACTCCACTTTTGCTATCCAGTGAAGCCCAGTCCTAGACTGCTTGTCTATTATTTATTTCCTTAAGGCCAAAACACAGATTCCTCTCCCCAAGTCACTGTGTGATAGTCCTCAACTGTCCAGGTTTCCACTCTGGCCTTGGGTGACGGGCTCCTCCTTGGAGTACGTGGACCTCAGTGACGTATGGGAAAGATACTGTACAGAAATCAAGTTAATATTAAACAAAAGTGTTTGGCTCAGAGTAAAGATGACTTTTAAGTTTGCTTTACATTCTGAAAACCCAAGGGAGAAGTAGAAGATCTCAGCAACATCTCAAAAGATTCAAAGAGATAAAAAATTTGGACTACAAGATCAAACCAGTCAATCCTAAAGGAAATCAACCCTGACTGTTCATTGGAAGGACTGATGCTGAGGCTGAAGTTAAAATACTTTGGCCACCAGATGGGAAGAGCTGACTCACTGGAAAAGACCCTGATGCTGGGAAAGATTGAAGGTGGGAGGAGAAGGGGACGACAGAGGATGAGATGGTTGGATGGCATCACCGACTCAATGCACATGAGTGAGCAAACTCTGGGAGATGGTGAAGGACAGGGAAGCCTGGTGTGCTGCGGTCCATGGGGTCGCGAAGAGTCAGACATGACTTAGCAACTGAACAACAGCAACAACTTGGGGCTATACCAGTCATTTCCAGGAAAGAAATTCAAAGGTGAAAGGTTACTTTGCTTTCACCCCTGTGATGTGGAAAGGACTGAGTCTGTGCTGGCCCAGCGTGGGTGCAGCTTTACCAATTTAACGAGAGTTTGCTCAAACCCTTCTAAAGTACCTCAGCCTATTTCATTGGAGAAATCACCGAAGAATGAAAAGACTCAGTAAAGAAGAGGCTGGGTGTGTTCATGAAAGTAAGCAGCTTGTGAAATGCTTTACTTTCCTGTGACTAAAAGTTGCAGCTTGTAATTCCCAACAGGGATGGCTTCAAGCTACTCATTAGTACAAATTAAACCTGTTGCACCACGCTCATAGGGAAGAGGCAGAACGTCTTGATTTGCCAACCTCGGGCCATGCCCTGCTTTGAAGGCCACTCTGAGATCAGTCCTGTAACGGAGACAGAGGCTTGGCTCACTGTGGGGTGGGGGCCAGGTACACCAGGGACATTCTTAGTTGCTCCCAAGAAGGTCCAGAACCGTCCAAAAGACAGGAAAAATAAAGTTAATGAAAACAAGAGGACCCCTTCTAAGCCTGGAGCTGTCATTTGCTTCTCCCTGGAGAAAAAGCAGATGAGGGGTGGGTAGGAAGGGGGAACACTGGAGAGGAGAGAGTATTTTTTTAGGAGCAAGGATACAAGGGCACATTTTGAGTCAGAAGGGAATGGTTTCATTTTCTGAGATTAAAAAAAAATCACTTACACAGCTCTAGAATCTGGTAAACTATTAAACAGAGTTTTTGGGCACATTAATTACCAGTCAGTATACTAACTTGGTTGCTGGGAGCTTTGAGGTGGATCAAATGGATAGGAATTGCTGTCAGGCTGAGTTTCATAGTCTCTGAACGAAAATGTTTCCATTGCATTGTCTGTCGTTTGCCTTGGGGATAAATATTATTTTCTCAACATTCAGAACATACTTCCTCCACCCTCTGCTATGACGCGTGCTGACGGGTGGCCCAGGGAGCCGTCAGACTGTAACAAGCAGAGCAGAGCCACCTACCGGATTGTTGTTGGTCTTCCCGGCAAGGATGACCCGGGCCTTGACCTTGTTCATGTTGAAGTTCTTCAAGTAGGCCTCATAAATCCTCTTGGCCAGAGACTTGAGATCTGCGGTTTCGGAATCTTCTAGGTCATGTTCACACGTGAGGATTTCTGCTTTCAATTTTGCTTTTTCAGATCTTGGCATTCGTCCAAACCGAATTGCTGGGGGTCGGAGGGGAGATACAGAATCATGGAAAACAGAGAAATGAAGGACATAACGGGGAGTGATGACTAACAGCTACAGGGAAAGTTCACACCACGGGTTAAACTGTGGCCGAACATTACCAGGAAGTCAGAACGCACTTCTCCACGACTCAGCTTTCTCCCTCGGAGAGGTGAACGTACTACTCAAACTCCATATATCCCAGACTTTTAAAACCAAAAGGTTAAAATAAAAATTAGCACCATTACTCACTTCACCAATAGGATGGGCTCAAGGTCACTTCATGTCATTAAGTATATAATTGACCCTTCCAATCAAGGAGATGAAAGCGAGCTTAGAAGGAGTTAACTGTTACCTTTTTCTCCTTCAGAAGGCAGACATGCAACTCTCATGAACATCATTTTAAACTTTGACGTAGTAGTTGGCATGTTTTAAAATAAGAGTAGGGGGCCTTCCCTGGTGGTCCAGTGGTTCGGACTCCACACTTCCAATGCAGGGAGCGTGGGTCTGATCCCTGGTTGGAAAAGGATCCCACATACCACATGGCCAAATAAAAGATATTAAAATAAGAGTATGATTGAATGTAATTAAACCTATAATATGGTAAAATGTTTGAAATGGCACACACTTCATATATAAGATATGAACATTATCTCTGTGATTTCCAGTTGGTTGCAAAATCTTATTTGCAGGTTTCACCATTTGAAGTTTTTAACCATAATTCCAAGGGCTCTACTGGACCTCTGCTCTTTGAGACTTACTTTCTTAGGCTCTTGTGTTACAAAAAGACCTGAGTATTAAATGCTGCAGCACATTCATCAAAGTACAGCACATTCCGAGCCCATGAGGGAGGCAGACGAGGCATGGGTGGGTAAAGCTTGAGAGACAACCTTACCTACCATTATGGGACATCCCAACCGAAAGGCACTTGTGGAAACGACAGTATTGGCACTTATTCCGATTCTTCTTCTGAATCTTGCAACTACGGTCACATTTGTCATACACCAGCTTCAGCCGAATCGTTCGCCTAAAGAAACCCTGCGGATTAACATACAGTTTGTTAAAGAGTGGGACCACTGATGAATCAATGTCATTCCTTTATTCATGCTTCTTGTTGTTCATTTATTGTCTCTTTTAAGATGAACTAAATGTAGAGAAATGGTTCATCTAAAAAGTCCAATGTAGGGACTTCCCCGGTGGCCCCGTGGTTAAGACTCTGCGCTCCCAGTGCAGGGGGCACGGGTTTGATCCCTGGCTGGGGAACGAGATCCCACGTGCAGCACAGCATGGGCAAATAAATAAATAAAGTTCTTAATTTTTTTAAAAAAGTCTGATATAATTGAGGCAAGTTGAAAATTTGAAATTTCATTACATGGAAAAGGAAAAGTAAGAAAATGAGGCAAAATTCAAAGTAATACCAATACATCCTCACCTAGGCAAACACACAGTCCCCCAAAGAGTGACTCCACCCAGCTAAGATTTCTACAAATGTGACTTTCTCTTCTCAGAGAACAGGTCCATATGGGTGATGAAAATGTTCTAAGCATTTTTGTGGGAGAACATAAACTGTCTAAAAGATAAAGATTATATAATAAAGGGAGGCCAGCTGGTTGTAAATAACTTTCTTACTTTATAAAAGCATCTTAAACTTTACCCAGTGAGAAACAACTTTAAAAAAACCCAAAGTAAACAAAGGTGACTAAATCATGGCCCAGTGGAAAGACAGCTTTGCAAGGAGCAAAATACATGCTGTGGAGCCCGCGGTTCAGGTGGACGGGCCCCTGGCCCCAAGGGCACACTGCAGGGCGAGCCGCAGAGGCTGCGGAGGGCTCGGCCCAGGGTCTGGCCGTGGGCCGGCATGCGCTGTGGGGTCCTGACGTGGCCGATTCTCGGGAGGACCACCGCCCTCTGCGGCCTTCTGAGGACGATGGAGAGAGAATGTGCGCCAAAGCTCTCTGACCTCGCGTCACCGTGAAGGCAGCAGCCTCGCCGTGGCTCATTCTCTTTCAAATAGCACACTTGCCTCATCACGTATAAGGAGCAGCCCAGCAATACGCCACAGGCTCTCCACAGAGCAAAACGAGCCTGCTCCTGGGATCAGTTTCTGATCGACGGCTTTCACGTGCTTGTACCGAGCCACTTCCGTCGTGTCCGACTCTGGGCCACCCCGTGGACTGTAGCCTGCCAGGCTCTTGTTGTCCATGGCATTTTCCAAGCAAGAATACTGGAGCGGGTATTCCTTCTCCGGGGACCTTCCCCACCCAGGGACTGAGCCCGCGTCTCCTGCGGCTCCTGCATTGCGGGCGGATTCTCTACCACTGAGCCACCAGGGACGCCCTTTGGCAGATCTTTCTCACTAACAACAAACATTTGCATATAAAATAAAGGGAAGCACACGTGGTCCCTGAAGGCCACTTTTCTCCGCACCCAGGGCCCCGTACCTTGCAGCCCTCGCACGCGTGGACGCCGTAGTGGTAGCCGGAGGCTTTGTCCCCACAGATCCTACACTCGATGTTCAGGGCGATACTGGATGACTCCTCAGCGCTGCCAGGGACCGTGGGGCAGGAGACGGACGAGGGGCTCGAGGCCGGGGACAGGGTGTCTAGGGAAAGAAGGGGGGGTTGGTGAACTTCCGTGCCCTCACCATCCACCATCCAGGCCAGCTTTCTGAGGATCTGACCCCCGCCCACCCACTCCCCCAGCTCCCCCACTCCACCGCCCTGGGCTGTCGCTGCGGAGGCTTCAGCGGGTGGGTAGGGCTCCCTTCCTGTGTCAGTCCTGGCCCAGCCCTCCCACAGCGACCCGGGCAGGGACATCTGGAAGCTCCCCCAGCCAGGGACTCCCCAACTAAAAAAAAAAAAAAAACTGTACTCTTTACTCCATAAAAATCAAAACAAAATGGACCAAATCTTGGCTCTATAGAAAAGGCCGCTTCATGAGCAGCCTATACATACGAATGCTCACAACAGTTTTATTCTTCATTACCAGAAACTGAAGTGTCCCACACAGACTTGCTTTTTTTTTGCATCCTCCCTTCCAGCCATTTCGTACTTGTTAACTCAGTAAATTGCACCAGAAAGACAATAAAAATCCATGTGGGCAACCCAGAAGCACAACCCAAGAGAAAAAGAAGTTGGGTTTTCTTAAAATTAAAAACTCCTGCTCTGCAGAAGACACTGTTAAGAAAATGAAAAGACAAGGCACAGACCGGGGGAAGCTATTTGCAAAACACATACCCAGTGATAGACTTGCACCCAAAATACATGAACGAGTCTTACAACTTGGCAGTAATGAAACTAAAAACCTCAATTAAAAACAGGCAAAGGATCTGAATAGATATCTGGCTGAAGAAGACACACAGATAGCAAGCAAGAACATGAAAACATGCTTCCCATCAATGGTCACTGGGAAACTGTGAATTAAAACAAGACATCACTGTGCAGCTATTAGAATGGCTAAAATAAAAAAAAAACTGACACCATCAAATGATGGTGAGGAGGTGGAGGAAAAGACACTCTCATTCTAGGGAAGCAGATTGGTGCAGCCACTTTGAAAGACAGTTTGGCAGCTTCTTATGAAGCAAAACAGTCTTAAAGAATCACACTGCTAGATATTGACACACGGTGATGGAGGAGACTCTTGAGAGCCCCTTGAACATCAAGGAGACCCAACCAGTCCTTCCTAAAGGAGATCAGTCATGAACATTCATTGGAAGGACTGATGCTGAAGCTGAAACTCCAATACATTGGGCACCTGATGCAAAAAACTGACTCCTTGGAAAAGACCCTGATGCTGGGAAAGACAGAAGGCAAGAGAAGGGGACGACAGAGGATGAGATGGTTGGATGGCATCACTGACTCAATGGACACGAGTTTGAGTGAACTCTGGGACTTGGTGATGGACAGGGAGGCCTGGTGTGCTGCAATCCATGGGGTCGCAAAGAGTTGGACCAGACTTCGCAACTGAACAACAATAATAATGTTGACAAAAGTTATCTGAAAACGTGTGTCCACACAAAAACCTACATGTGAATGTTTTCAGCAGCTTTATTCTTTTTAAAACATTTTACTGAAGTATAGTTGATTTACAACGTTGTGTTTAATAACTACTGTACAGAAAAGTGACTCAGTTATACACATGTTTGTTTCATCATGGTTCATCACAGGATATTGAACGTGGTTCCTGTGCTATACAGTAGGACCTCGTCGTTTATCCACCCGTCTTTACTTAGTTTGCATCTGCTAATTCCAACCCCCAATCCTCCCCTCCCTCCCCCTCCTCTCCCTTGGTAACCACAAGTCTGCTCTCTACGTCTGTGTGTCTCTGTTTTGTAAATATGCTCATTTCTTGTCATGTTTTAGATCCCACACATAGGTGATGTCATATGATATTGGTCTCTCTCTTCACGACTTACTTAGTATGATAATCTCCAGTTGCATCCATGTTGCTCCAAATGGCTGAGAAAAATGAAAAAATTACTTTGGTTTTTTTAAATGTCCGAGTGATATTCCATTGTACGTACATATGTACCACATCTTCCTTATCCATTCCTCTGTCGATGGATGTTTAGGAGGTTTCCATGCCTTGGCTATTGCGGACAGTGCTTTAGCAGTTTTACACTTAATTGCCAAAAATTAAGAGGCCAAGAGGCCCCTCAATAGGTAAAGTCAGTTCCAAAAGGCTAAATATGTGGTTCTTAATATCTGACATTTGGAGAAAGGCAGAGCTATAGGTGGTAAAAAGTTCAGCAGCTGGAGTGGGGATGGGGGAGGCAGGGTTGAATAGGTGAAGCACAGTGGCTTTTTCGAGGTGGTGAAACTATTCATGTGAAATTGTAATGGTGAATACACAACATAATTTATTTGTCAAAATCCACAGAGTTCGACAGTTCAGAGTGAATTTCAAGGTGTGCAAATAAACAAAAATAATTGAGGAGGTCCAGGGGCCCCAGAATGGCACAGAGAATGCAATTATACAACCTAAGTATATCACAAACGTGGGGAACATCTGTAGGAAACCTAGATGAAGATGTTTGCCTGCATGATCTTGGAAATGCATGGAGTCTGTGAGTCCAGAGGAAAGGGGAACCGCACCTGGTCACTGTCCTCACTGATAGGGTTGTTTCCGACAGGGCTCTGGGTGAGCAATTCTGATGTCACTGTACTTGCTGTTCTGTCATTCCGTCATGTCCGACTCTTTGTGACCCCATGGACTGCAGCACAACAGGCTTCTCTGTCCATCACCAATACCTGGAGCTTGCTCAAACTCATGTCCAGCGAGTCGGTGATGCCATCCAACCATGTCATCCTCTGTCGTCCCCTTCTCCTCCCGCCTTCAATCTTTCCCAGCATCAGGGTGTTTTCCAAGCAGTCAGTTCTTTGCATCAGGTGGCCAAAGTATTGGAGCTTCAGCTTCAGCATCAGTCCTTCCAATGAATAGTCAGGACTGATTTCCTTTAGGATGGACTGGCTGTATCTCCTTGCAGTCCAAGGGACTCTCAAGAGTCTTCTCCAACACCACAGTTCGAAGGCATCGATTCTTCAGTGCTCAGCCTTTTTTATTGTCCAGCTCTCATATCCGTACATGACTCTTGGAAAAAAACATAACTTTGACGTAGGCAAAGCAATGTCTCTGCTTTTGAATACACTATCTAATTCTGTCAGAGCTTTTCTTCCAAGGAGCAAGCATGTTTCAATTTCATGGCTGCAGTCACCATCTGCAGTGATTTTGGAGCCCAAGAAAATAGTCTGTCACTGTTTCCACTGTTTCCCCATCTATTTGCCATGAAGCAATGGGACCAGATGTTATGGTCTTAGTTTTTTGAATGTTGAGTTTTAAGTCAGCTTTTTCACTCTCCTCTTTCACCTTCATCAAGAGGTTCTTTAGTTCCTCTTTGCTTTCTGCCGTAAGGGTGGTATCATCTGCGTATCTGAGATTATTGATATTTCTCCCAGCCATCTTGATTCCAGCTTGTGCTTCATCCAGCCCGCATTTCACATGATGTACTCTGCATATAAGTTAAATAAGCAGGGTGACAATATACAGCAGCCTTGACCTACTCCTTTACCAATCTGGAACCAATCTGTTGTTCCATGTCCAGTTCTAACTGTTGCTTCTTGATCTGCATGCAGGTTTCTCAGGAGGAAGGTAAGGTGGTCTGATATTCCCATCTCTTGAAGAATTTTCCACAGTTTGTTGTGATCCACACAGTCAAAGTCTTTGGCGTCGTCAGTGAAGCAGAAGTAGAAGGCACTCCATTGGAAATGAAAAACTAAATGTTCACTTAATGATGGTGGATGGATGGATGATGGGTGGATCGTAGATGGACAGATAGTAGATGGATGGATGGATGATGGGTGGATGGTAGGTGGACAGATAGTAGATGGATGGATGGATGATGGATGGATAATTGGATGGTGGATGGATGGATGGATGGTTGGTTAGATGGATGGTGGATACTGTTGGAGTGTGAGCTCACAGATAAGAAGAGGCTAGAGTGATCCATGAGGTGGTGGATTAGAGGTGCAGACATTTGTTTGAACTCATATTACCTTAACATAGAGACAGACAGCTGTATATAGAAATACAGACATGTGTACATATGTGGGTTTGTATGTACACATACATGTCTGCTCCATCAGCTGAGAGAGCCTAAGAGGAAAGATACTCCAGGGAATTTCCTGGTGGTCCAGTGGTTAGGACCCCAGGCTTTTACTGCCAAGGGCTCAGGTTCAATCTTTGGTTGGGAAAACTAAGATTTCGCAAGCTGTGGAGTGTGGCCAAAAAAAAAAAGGAAGGTAAAGAAAAGATACTCCAAGAGCAGCCTCAAATGCTTGGAGGGAACAGTGCGGAGTATCTCAGAGTTGTTAGGACCCTGGGTAAAACACTCGAAAGGGTTTTGCCTCAGAACTGGGGCAAATTACCTCTAGATCAGCACTGCTCTGGTCCCGTCTAACAAAGATTAACCACAGGATCTGAAAGGATCAGCATTTTCCATGTTAAAACTTAACTGCCTCCCAGAACAGGATTTAAGAATATTTATGTAAATACAAAATATCCATCACCAACAAAATCCACAATGTATGGTATCTAAAAATAAACTGTAAAAAAAACATGCAAAGAAGCAGAAGAACAGGATCCATTCCACTCCTATTTACCCAAGAGAAGTGGAAGCACTGTTCACACAGAGGTGTGGACGTGAACCTTCCCAGCAGCTGTATCTGTAACAGCCAAGACCCGGAGACAACCAGACGTTTATCAACAACGTGGACAAACAAACTGCGGTAAACCCAGACAGGGAATTTTAGAAGATGAACTGTTGATACATGCTGTCAATGCAGATGAATCTAAAGATAATTTGGCTGAGTGAAAGGAGTTAGACTAAAAAGAGAGCATGCTGCATGATTTCATTTATATAAAATTCTAGGAAACACAAACTGGCTGATGATAGAAAGCAGACCTGTGGTTACTTTGGGAGGGAGGGAGGTGTGGGGGGACAGGTAAACTTTGGGGTGACGGGGCTGCCGTTTGATTGTGCTGACGGTTTCACAAGTCTCCGCGTGTGCGTGTGTGTGCATCTGATTGCACTGTTTGAATATGTGAAGTTTTTATGTCAATAAAGCTGGCTAAGAAATATTGTGGGTAGGGCGGGAAATACAGACTAGCAGAGCAGTCTCACCCGTCCAATCTCCTAGGTGCACAGTTTACCGTGAACACATTTTATAGAGGGCCCTCCTGTATCTGCAGTTTACATAACTTAGAAATATCACCGTTAGAGACAAGAATGAAAAACCGAATTTACGAATGAGAAATCATTTTCTCTCTCAAATGAAGTGGTAACAATAGCAGTGAAAAATCTAGCAAGGAGATACAGATTTTACAGATTACGAGATGATTCTAAACGATCAAAAGGGTTAATTAACCATGACAAGGAGAACTGGAGTGAAGTAAAAATGGATGAGCACACACCCACCACCTTAGCGGCCAGTGGCCGAGAGTCAAGGACGTGTGTCTGGTCACTTTCTGTAAGCTCCCCTTTCTTCCTTTCTGCCACGGTGCACACCCCGTCACAAACGCCACCGCAGTGCAGACCCCCGTGCGTGAGGTGAAGCAGGCTCGCTGGGTCGTGCACGCTCAACCGCGCTCTCTGTGACACGGGTTTATCCGTGAGCACGGCTGCCAGCACCGCCAGCCTCCCTCTCCCACCATCACCGAAGGTCAGCGCATGGTCTCGGGAACATCTTCCTGGGGTGGGGACATGGGAGAAGACGGTGGGGGAGCAAGCCCTGGACACAAGGGGAGTCGTGGGGGTGAGGGAACACAGAGAAGTCCCACCAGACGCTGCCGGGAGAAACTACTCGGTTCTCCCAAGAGAGCCGGGCTCATCCTCGATCAGAGGGGTAAACTGCAAACACACCTCCTGGCCAGTTCAATCCTGACTCCTCCAGTCCCAACTCAACACCCACTCCTGCCAAGAAGGACCGTGGGGTCAAGTCCTCCCCAAAGGAGCCTCCTTTAAATCAGGGGTGCAGCTGACACCACATTATCCCAGCCCAGCTTTTTTTGGGAGGGGCCATGCTGCAAAGCTTGAAGAGCCTTAGCTCTGCAACCAGGGACTGAACCCATGTCCCCTGCAGTGGAGGCGTGGAGTCCTAGCCACTGGGCCACCAGAGAAGTCCCCGGGGTGGCTTACATGTTGCCCAGAGAGATGGACTGTGCCGTGACCCCCTCTTTCCCAGCGAGGTTACCAGACTAGATCCCACATTTTACTGCTTTGTATCTGCCTTGCCTGATGCCTGATGTAGTTCTTTGTTTTTTTCTACCATAACCATCTTAAAATCCCTTTTTTTTTTTACAGTTTTAATATTTTTTTTTTACTGAAGCATAGTTGATATGCCACTTTGTGTTAATTTCCGCTATTCAGCAAAGAGATTCAGTTGTACACATATACATACATACGTTCTTTTTTAAAATATTCCTTTCCATTACGGTTTACCATATGGAAAAGACCCTGATGCTGGGAAAGACTGAAGGCAAAAGGAGAAGAGGGTGGCAGAGAATGAGATAGTTAGATGACATCATCAACTCAATGGACGTGGATTTGAGCAAACTCCGGGAGACAGTGGAGGATAGAGGACCCAGGCGTAGAGTAGGCCAAGAGTCGGACACAACTGAATGACTGAACAACAATGACAAATTTAATACACTTCTCCACGCTCTGCAGTAGGACTTTGTTGTTTTTCCATCCTAAACATAAAAGTTTACTAAAGAGTAAGGAGATGGTTCATATCCATTTCCAGACAAGAGAGTGATTTTTATTACAATAGGCATCTCTGCTTTAAAGAAACATAAACTCACAGCATTATATATAAAAAAAAGCAGCTGCCAGCTGAATTTCAAGCATTATGTGGCTTATGTCCAGCTTTTATAAAGAGGACACACCGTGAGATGCTGCGAAAGCCCAGTGGTGCTGCATGCCACGCTCTCACGGCTGAAGATTTCAAGGCAGAAAGACGTGACTTCTCCTCCAGGTGAAGAGAACACTGTTCTCTGCGGAAAAAACATTTCTGAGTAAAGCTTTCCAGGAAGTGGTACGCTTACCTGTAATAACAGAGCCATCTGATCCTGGACCACTTCCTAAGTACTGGTATTCTGTAAAACTGAAGCTTCCGGAACTGTCCTCCCCAATAGACTGAGAAATCTCTTGAATGGTTCCCATCTCTTGTAGGAAGTCTGCCGAGAGCGGGCTTTCCAGATCATCAGCCTCCAGTGGGGAGAGGGGACCGATGGGGCTCTCTGTGTCCACCATCTCCATCGGGAGGAGCTGGTCCCACTGCCTAGCTCCGATCTCCTGGGAGGAGAGAGAAGCCATCGGTGAAAACACTGAAGACCCGGAGGACCACTGGCTTTCCTCGAGTGGAAGCATCACTGGCCAGTGGAGACACACCTGAACTCACAATCGAAAGAGTATCTTTGTCAGCCATCCTTCCTCCGCTTGACTCTTGATAAGCTCAGTAAGAAAAGGAACAATTTTATTATTTTTATTTTTTATTTTGGTCAAGCGGCTTGCAGGATCTCAATTCCCCGACCAGGGACTGAACCCAGGTCCTTGACAGTGACAGAACCGAATCCTAACCACTGCACCACCAAGGAAAAGCAAGGTCGCTCAGTCGTGTCCAACTCTTTGCTCCCCCGTGGACTGTAGCCTACAGGTTCCTCCGTCCGTGGGATTTTCCAGGCAAGAATACTGGAGTGGGTTGCCATTTCCTTCTCCAGGGGATCTTCCCAACCCAGGGATTGAACCCTGGTCTCCCGCATCGTAGGCAGACGCTCTACCATCTGAGCCACCAGTGCACCACCAGGGAACTGCCCCAAAAATGAGAAAATCTAAACAAGAGCTCGTCTCAGGAACTAGAGCTGACCCGGCCAGGAATCCCTCTGCGTTGCTGCGCGCCCTCTGTGTGTCGGAGGAAGACGGAAATGGCAGGAAGACGGACACAAGCTTAGTTCCAGCTGCCCCAGGGCAGCCCTTCCGGTGGGGACATGCCTGGACTGTCTGATGGGCATGCAAGGACGTGGGGGGGGATGGGGAGGGCACGGCTGCCAGGGGGGCTTCGCTTAAAAGGGCGCAGACCCATGCAGGAACCAGGGAGAGAGCTGTGCAGACGCCTTGGGGAGAATGTTCCGGCGAAAGGAGTGGCAAGTGTGAAGCCCCCAGGATGGATGCCTGCGGGGGTACTTGTAGGCACAAGCAGGTCAGTGTGGCTTGGCTGGGGTCCCGGGGGGAGCGGGAGGGGCAGGCAGCTGGCAGGCATGCTGGGCACAATATTATATGTTCTCTGTGCACATGGGATGCGTCATGCAGGTAGGTGTTCCTAAAGTGACTACGCAGTGACAAATACATCTAGTGTTACAAAAATCTAAACAGGTCAGTCCCGGAGAGTGCTAGGCTGTTTCAACTCACACACAGAAGAACGCTCTCTACGTGGGCACTTTCAGGCTGCAGCGTGCCCCCCAGATTCCGGTGTGGGAGTCCTGACGTCTGTGCGTGCCTGCTCAGTCGTGTCTGACTCTTTGCAACCCAGTGGATGGTAGCCCGCCTGGCTCCTCTGTCCATGGGACTCTCCAGGCAAGAATACTGGAGTGGGTAGCCATGCCCTCCTCCAGGGATCTTGCCCACCCAGGGATCGAACCCGCGTCTCCTGTGTCTCCTGCACTGGTAGGCGGGTTCTCTGCCACTGAGCCACCTGGGAAGCCCTAGGGCCCTAGAGTGGGGTTACATTTGGACATGAGAAAGGGGTGATTACATTAAGATGAGGTCTTCAGAGGGGGCCCTAATCCAATCTGGCTGGTGGAAAGAGAGATGGGGGTGTACACGGGGGGTGGGGGGGGGCAGCCCCTGAGGACACAGCGGACAGTGGCCCTGTGACCCGAGCAGAGGGGCCTTGAGAAGAACCAAAGCCGCCCACACTTCGATCTTGGACTCCGGGCCTCCCAGACGGTGAGAAGCAAACATTGTCGAGGGCCACAGCCCATGACCCGCCCCGGGGGTACAAAGTCAAAGCTCAGGTCCTTCCGTGCAGGCTGGCTTCACGCTGCTGCCCAAACCTCGGAAACCACTTCCTGCGACCTTCAGACCAGGGCCCGGCCTCCTGCACAATGTGGGCCCTGGTGACACACCCTCCCCACCTCACCCTGGTCACCCGCCCCCACGCCCCCGAGACCAGCGGCACGGGTCATCGCCCCGTCTAGACCCCCAGTGCCTATCCCGGCCCCCTGCCTGAACCGCCCTCCCCTCCCCGCCCTCCCGAGGCCCCTCCAAGTTCACCCCCGAGCCCGGCCCGGTCCCTCCTCGCCAGCGAGGCCGATGAGGCAACATTCAGCTTCTGAAATGGTCTCAGGGAAGCCCACGCACACATCGAGAATGGGACCCCGGGGGTGCGTGCCGCCAGTCCTGGCCGGGGCTCAGCGGGGCGAGGGGCTGTGGTCCCTCCACGACCTCGGAAGGCTGGGCTCTTGGGACCGAGGAAGAAAAGAAATGAAAGAAAGGGAAGTCGCTCAGTTGTATCCAACTCTTTGTGACCCCACGGACTGTAGCTTACCAGGGTCCTCTGTCCATGGGATTTCCCAGGCAAGAACACTGGAGCGGGTTGCCATTTCCCTCTCCAGGGGATCTTCCCAACCCAGGGATCGAACCCGGGTCTCCCGTGTTCCAGGCAGATGCTTTACCCTCTGAGCCACCACGACCGTGGACGGCTGGGCTCTTGGGACCAAGGGAGAGGACCCTGCCAAAAGCAGACCCGTGGGATGCACTTGTCAAAGCACCTCACATCTCAGCCCAGCTGCGCCAACAGCAGCTTCAAGTGCAAAGATGAAGGGATGGTTTGCTTCCTTTAGAGATGAAAAATGGGTCCAGTCCACATGCTTTTGTGAGATTCACATCTCATGCCAGGATTCTGACAATGAATGATCATAGTCAACGATAATGCCACAACAGAAAAGAAAAGGGAATCATTGAACTTCCATAAGATTAAGAAGATGTTATCATCTTTTAGGGTAAATCAGACTGGGAATCTGCACTTTTTTTATTATATTTTATATTGCATCATATTTGAATTTCTTCAAGTGGCAAGTGAGATAAAGGGATTCCTTAAGATATTATCTGGGAGGTCCCTGGTGGTCCAGTGACTATGACTTCACCCTCCAATATGGGGGGTGCAGATTCCATCCCTGGTTGGGGAGCTAAAATCCCACGTGTCTTGTGGCCAAAAAACCAAAATATGAAAGAGAAGCAATATTACAAACTCAATAAAGACTTTAAAAATGGTCCACATCTAAAATAGATTTTTTTAAAAAAGGTATTTTCCACCATGAACAAAAGGTTCCAAAGTGCAGTCATTAACTTACTACCTCCACCATAAAGTTCAACCTCAAAAATATACGACAGCCAGGCACAGGCCATGTTATCAATGGGGCCGTGACCACCTCCTCCTCTGCGACGTCGTATTCTCAGAGCTGCAAGGAAAACACACGTGGAAGCAGCCTTGTGTTCCTGCAAACATCCTATGTTTCAACCAGGCGCGCCCAGATCCAGACGAACTCAACTCCGACTACAAACAATGTCAGTCTCCCCGGCGTTCCAACAGGGCGTTGGAATGCTCTGCCATCTTTTCGTTTTACCTTTCAGTTGCTTTCCAAGGGTACCTGAGATTTATGGAGAGAAACATCAGTGTTTCTGTTAATGAAGAGCTAAAGGATGTGAGAGTTGGACTATAAGGAAAGCTGAGCGCCAAAGAATGTATGCTTTTGAACTGTGGTGTTGGAGAAGACTCTTGAGAGTCCCTTGGACTGCAAGGAGATCCAACCAGTCCATCCTAAAGGAGATCAGTCCTGGGTGTTCATTGGAAGGACTGATGCTGAAGCTGAAACTCCAATACTTTGGCCACTTAGTATGAAGAACTGACTCATTGGAAAAGACCCTGATGCTGGGAAAGAAAGATTGAAGGCAGGAGGAGAAGGGGACGACAGAGGATGAGATGGTTGGATGGCATCACCGACTCCATGGACATGAGTTTGAGCAAGTTCCAGGAGTTGGTGATGGACAGGGAGGCCTGGTGTGCTGCAGTCCATGGGGTCGCAAAGAGTCGGACACAACTGAGCGACTGAACTGAACTGAAATGAGATCCCTGGAAGTGAGGCAACACCATGACCTCTGGCCAGAGGACCGGCCGCCACACATCACTGGACACACTGGCCCTGCCTGCTTCCAGCCTGAGCAGATAAGGGACACTGCCCTTTGGACGTTTCTAAAGGTAAAGTCGAGGCCGCGTGGCACACGGCCTACCCCGCTGGCCGGCGGTTCCTGGTAGCCTCTGCACATGTTGTCTCCACATCACTGTCACCTCTGGGATCAGGAAGGTCACGGCAAGTCCCTGCCTCTGGAGCCCACAGAACACGGCCGCCGCCTGGTCCATCAAGATGGGCAACAGGCGCCAATTACCATGCCCTGTCCCCGGGGTCCTAGGTCCTCTGGGGCTTCAGGAGGGAGAAAAAGACATCACCAATGATCTCTCAGCAGCTCCCAGTGTAGCCGAGAGGCAAGACATCAGGAGATGATGCGGATGGAAGTCAAACAGGCCTCGGTTTCTGGGCAGGGAGAAGCTAGGGAAGGAGCGGCGGGTGCTGAGGATAGGTGATAAAGCCGAGTTCCAACAGAGACGTGGGGGATGCATACTCCATCCCCCTTCCTGGACAATCCGTTCTGAGACTCGCTGGCTTCTAAATGCATTTTTCCCCCTTTCTCATCCAACTTAAGTGTTAGAACTGTATCCTGTATATGAGAAACTCGAATGTAAACTGCTAAAGTTCTACTTTTAGTAGAACATTGATCTGTCAAAATATTGATGGTCCAGTGGTTAAGACTCAGCCTTGCCAACACAGGGGGTGTGGGTTTGATCCCTGGTCAGGGAACAATTATATAACCCCACATGCCGAGCAGTGCAGTGAAAAAAGGATTTAAAACAAAATTAAATGAAAAAAAAAGAGAGAGAAATTAACAGAGTGAATCATAATCATTAAACTAAGCCTGAGAGACGAAACAAACAAAAATCTAAGCACCATTGTTTGTTGTCGTTCAGCCGCTAAGTCATGTCCAACTCTTTGCGTCATGGTGAACATAGTGAACGACAGAGTCCGAGTGGCAGGAAGAGGCAGGCTTCACAGGGGAGGTGGGCGGGTGGGCACACCTTTATCCTGAGGACGGGACCGTGCCCACGGCCTAGGCAGCCGCCTGGCACACATCACCGACCCCTCAGGAAAGGCGTGGACAGAGCGCCAGTCTGACTCTACTGGGGAAGGAGCACGCAGAGAACGTGCAGAACGTTGGGTTGCAAACCAGTGCTTTGAAGAGAGTCGGGAAGTCTCATTATCTGATTGGAATAACGAAGCGGGGACTCACTTGGCTGTTGTCTCCCAAGGGTGTTGCTGTGTCTCACCCATTTTTGCCCTCTCACGTTACTTTTTAAAGTTTTTTTTTAAAAGAATCCATTTATTTAATTAATTAATTTGGCTTATTAAATTCTTTGGCTTAGTGGTAGCATTCGGGATCTAGTTCCCTGACCAGGAAGCGAACCCAGGCCCCCTGCGTTGGGAGCGTGGAGTCTTAGCCCCGGGAACACCAGGGAAGTCTCCACACCCCCACACACATTATTAACAGAGTTTCTTGGACCTAGAAGGCCTTTTGTAAATGTTCTCTGAAATAAAGTACTAAATAAAAGTTCACCATCTAAACATATTTCTATGCTGTGACATCAGATACTAAAGAAAAAGAGCAAGTGGAATTAGGCTGGAGTTCTCTCTCAGAACCTATGTTTGACTCAAAAGGGTCCAGCTAAATAGCTGAGCAAGTGTCAGCCTTTTACTTTGCTGCTCTTTACCTCCCTCTGTTCAGCTCTGACCGTACCATAAAGCCTTTGTAGGTGATCCCTTCTCAGGACTGATCATGCCGCCTTTGAGCGACCTGCTGACCACTGTCTTCACTCAGTTAAGTCTGGCTAGACTTCATTCAGTGGTTAAAGGTAAAAGAGGGAATTTTTGTCAAAAGAGTACCATTTGTGGAGCAGACAAGCAGCTTTCAGACAAAGAATTTTTCCACTTTTCATCAACTCTAATTTACTACCTTGTCAGATTCTTTATACTTTCCTGTATACTTTATGGAGATTACACAACTATTGAGATGGCTTTTGGCTTAACTTGTTGGGTTAGGACTGGAAACAACATTTCAAAATAAACAAAATAATGCTAAAAAGCCCTCTGCACCTTTACCTTGCACCTGAAGTTCACTGAAATAGATTAATCATTAGTGCCTGCATAATGATTAACAAAGTAAGTGTAGAAAAGGCCTAGGAAACACATTTAAAACAGAAAAGTACCAGAGTATAATAAGAAGAAAACAAAGGACTGTGTATTTTAACGAATTAAATCAAACATACCAGGAGTAGTTTGCACAATAGGTTTGACTAGAGCTTTCTAGATCTTTCCCAACAATGCCTAAGGCGTGAAATTTTGTAATCAAGAGTCTGGCAGGCAGAAACGGGAGACAAAAGGATAGTTGTGAGCCTCTATATCTCTGTCTTTAAAGGTGCAAAGAGAATGTTTCCGATCATTTCCAAGAAATCTCCCTCCAGTTTTATACAAAGGTCACACTCTATCATGTAGGTGTTCCAGCACTTCAAACCCAACTCCTTCCCATATTTCTGAAAATGGAGTTAACTTTCTTAAATATAATCTTACTTTTGTGGATGGTGATACCAAAATAATTGCAGGAAAGTGGCAACTTTGGACACGCGTTGGTGTCAGCTACAATGGAATTTGAGTGAGAAGCTTGGCACAGGAACCAAAGTCAATGGCTGCAGCCACTATGGAAAACAGTATGAAGTGAAGTGAAGCGAAGTGAAGTCACTCAGTCGTGTCCAACTCTTTGTGACCCCGTGGACTGTAGCCCACCAGGCTCCTCCGTCCATGGGATTCTCCAGGCAAGAATACTGGAGTGGGTTGCCATCTCCTTCTCCAGGGGATCTTCCCAACCCAGGAATCGAACCCAGGTCTCCCGGGAGACATTGCAGTCTCTGACTGCAACTCAGAGACTTTAACCTCTGAGCCACCAGGGAAAAACAGTATGGAGTCCCTCAAAAAACCAAAAATAGAGTTGCCATGTGATCCAGCAATCCCACTCCTGGACACATATCCAGACAAAACCATAATGCAAAAAGATACGTGCATCCCCGTGTTCACAGCAGCACGATTTACAGCAGAGACATGGACACACCCTAACTGTCCATGGACAGATGAATGGGTAAAGAGAAGTGGTAAAGATATACACATGCATACTACTCAGCCATAAAAAGGAATAAAGCCAACGGCAGCAGCACGGAGGGCCTTTGAGATTATCATACTGAGTGAAGTAGGTCAGAGAGAGAGAGACAAATACTGTACGATATTGCTTACATGTGGGGTCTAAAATACGACACAACAGAACCTATTTGGGAGACAGAAGCAGACTCACAGACAGAACAGATTTCTGGTTGCCAAGGGGGTGGGGGGCTGGAGAGCAATGGTCTGGGAGTCTGAGGTTAGCAGATGAAAACTATTACACATAGAACGGATGGACAACAAGGTCTTACTGCATAGTAAAGGAACTATATTCAATACCCTGTGACAAGCCATAATGGCAAAGAACATGAAAAAGAATATATATATATATATATATATGGCTACTATGTAGCTCAGTCAGTAAAGAATCTGCCTGCAATGCAGGAGAGCCAGGTTTGATTCCTGGGTTGGGAAGATCCCCTGGAGAAGTAAACAGCAACCTACTTCAGTATTCTTGCCTGGGAAATCCCATGGACAGAGGACCCTGGCAGGCTATAATCCACGGGGTCACAGAGTCGGACATGACTGAGCAAATAAGCCATCACCATATGTGTATACATATATATATATAATGGAATCACTTTGCAGCAGAAATGAACACAACATTGTAAATCAACTCGACTTCAATTAAAAAATAAATTTTAAAAGTTGTGAGTGAAAGTCCACAGAAATGAAACTCACATTTACGACATGAACACTTTGACCCAATGAAAATGGAACCATGGGTAGTGGGGAGGACACTGAACTTCACCACTCAGACGACAGACAAGCAGCAGAGAACCAAGGACCTGGATGGTCACAAAGCTGAGCGGTGATGCTCCAGGCAAGGAGGGCCTAATGGGTGTTGGTAGGGACATCCCACAGATGGCAGGACGCGAGTCAAGCTGGGGCTCACCGCTGGGATGGGAGCCGTGTTTTGTGAACTTGGTGGACCATGTGAGTTCCCCTGAGCTGACAACCATGCTTCTCCTGGAGACATCTTAGAGGGGGACCCACAGCTCCCCGCACACAGCTCCAGGGCAGGGGTGTGGGAGCTGAGACAGGGCGGGGAGGGGGTGCAAGGAGCACTCTGGGAACCAGGCCCTCCGTAACAGTTTACTGCAGTGCTATGGGTAACAGTTACTATGGGTCCACACTGGGGCAGGGGAGGCAGCCCTGGTCCCACTGACATCGGGGACCAGAGGCTCAGAGAGGGACATGCCTTGTGCTGCCCGGACATGAAGAGAGAGAAATAAATGAGTGACGGCAGAGGCAGTGTGACGAGGGCCATCTGGGGACACCCTGAGGGCCAGGGAGCCTCCACCAAGGAGGGGATGTCCATGCTGAATCCTAAGAGGTGGCCAGAAAGAAACGCAGCAGGAGAAAAAGGGTGAGGAGGAGTTTCTAAGGAAAGGGCATAGCCCGTGTGCAGAGATGACCTGAAACATCCCTGAGTAGCTGAGAAGGTTGGGGTCATCCACGCGGAGGGCGCTGGGCCCGTGACCCGTGGCTGCACCGCAAACAACCCCACAGCTCAGCGGCTTGAACTCCATCCACTGTATTTGTTCACAGTTCTGCGGGTCAGCAACTCGGGTTGGGTTGGCTGGGTCTTCCTTGGTCAGCAGGTCGCCGTGGTTGGGGGGTCATTGGGGACGGACGCTGGGTGCGGGCTGGGCCCTTCTGACCACGTGGCCTCTATCCTAGGAGGCCAGCCCGGGCTCCTGCAGGTGCCTTCGTCTTCCAAGAGGGAGTGTGGGAGCTTGGCGACCTCACTCGTAAATACTGCATCACTTCTGCCAACTTCTGCAGGTCAAAGCGAGTCAGAGGTGAGCTGAGATCCAAGCAGTGGGGAAATGAGCCCGGTCTCCAAGAGGGCACCCCAGAGAACCTGGGACCCTTTATTGGTGCAGGGTTGGGGTTGGGGGTGGGGGCCTTCCCCAGGGGGAGAGGCCGGCAGTGCAGTCAGGGTGCATCACCGCTCACGGCTCAGGACTCAGCCTGTGGTCTCCACCTTGCAAGCAGGAAGCAGCCACAGAGGCATGCGGGCAGGACAGTGACATGGGAGGAACCGCATCGGGCTTGTCCTGGCAGCAGGTGGAATCCAGGGTTAAAGGAAAGCAGGCAAAGTGAGAAGCCCCAGGACTCCTCCAGAGGAGGTGGTAAGTGCCCCCCGTAAGAGGGGACACGCCCCCAGGGCTGATCTGGGGAGGCCTGAGGTAAGAGGACGAAGACCTAACATGGCCAGCGGGCAGGGATGGAGCAGCGAACTGGGACAGAGCCTGGGGTACACCTCCTCTCCGGCTCAGGTAACTGGGAGACACCATGAAACCGGGAACGTGAAGAGAAGAGCCGGTTCCCAGAGCCGAGAGAGTCGTGGAGGGGGAAGGTGGTGAATTCAGGGGTGGGCTGCGGTGACGGTGTCTGCAGGACACACAGGCTCAGGCTCTGTCAATGCCTCCTCTTCCGGAAAGCTCTGAGGATGTTACCAGCGTTCACCTCCTACAGCTCCTAGCAGCAGCAGCATCGGGCGGGCAGATGAAGCCCCATCCTCCTCTGGGTGACCTTAGATACCTGAAACGCAGTCTCAACAGCTGTGATGGGGTTACTAACATCCACATGCTGGTTGGCCCAAGCATGTGTGGATCGACGGGCCCGTGGTGACTGTCCCTCCTCCTTCCTCAGGTCCCCCCGCCCCACCTCCACCTTTATCCCTTAATCACGACCTTCCTCCTGCCTGGGTGGACTTTAAAGAAGGCTGAGGGCCGAAGAATTGATGCTTTTGAACTGTGGTGCTGGAGAAGGCTCTTGAGAATCCCTTGAACTGCAAGGAGATCAAACCAGTCAATCCTAAAGGAAATCAGTCCTGAATATTCACTGGAAGGACTGGTGCTGAAGCTGAAGCTCCGATACTTTGGCCACCTGACGTGACCCTGATTCTGGGAAAGATTGAAGGCAGGAGGAGAAGGGGGCGACAGAGGATGAGATGGTTGGGTGGCATCACCTACTCAATGGACATGAGTTTGAGTAAGCTCTGGGAGCTGGTGATGGACAGAGAGGCCTGGCGTGCTGCAGTCCATGGGGTCGCAAAGAGTCGGACACGACTGAGCGACTGAACAACAACAAAGGCAAGAGCAAGCTGATGGAAACATACAGAGAAAAATACCCCTCAGGTGTGCGGAGCTGAACACCAGGAGGAAGGGGAGACGAGGCAGCATTTGTATTAGATTCTACAAGTACCGGGAAGAAATGCTGGAGACCTATGAGGCCTTCCTGTTGCTGAAACAAAGTGAGACAGTAGGAAGCAGATTACTCAAGGCTGACTGATGGCGTCAGCCCGTGAATGCATTTCCACTTCCTGCCCTGCGGTGCTGAGAGCCTACACAAAGGTTTCATGGGAAAGAGAAAAGTCCCTTTATCTTTAACTTCTCCGGGCCAACTCAATGAAATCTAAGTTTGTTCTAAACCACGAGAAATCAAGTAGAAAGACAATTACTTCCGGTAGTTGTATATCCTGGAGGCTAATTTTGGCTTTATGATTTCAGAAACTTGATAACAGATGTGCCCATTATTTTCTTTTTTTTAAAAACTGTTAAAAAAAATCAAAGTATAGTTAATTTGCAATGTTGTGTTAGTTTCAGTGTATAGCAGGGTGTTTCAGTTGTACACAAATATACATATATATGTTCCTTTTCAGATTCTTTTCTATTACAGGTTATTACAAGATACTATATATAGTTTCCTATGCTATACAGTAGGTCATTGTTGTTTATCTCTTTTATACATAGTAGCATGTATCTGTTGTGCATGCGTCCTCAGTCACTTCAATCATGTCTGACTCTTTGCGACCCCGTGGGCTGTAGCCCACCAGGCTTCTCTGTCCATGGAATTCTCCGGGCAAGAATACTGGAGTGGGTTGCCATTTCCTCCTCCAGGGGATCTTCCCTACCCAGGGATCGAGTCCACATCTGTCGGTGTCTCCTGCATTGCAGGCAAATTCTTTTTTTCTTTTTCATTTATTTTTATTAGTTGGAGGCTAATTAATTACTTTACAATATTGTAGTGGTTTTTGCCATACAGTGACATGAATCAGCCATGGATTTGCATGTGTTCCCCATCCCGATCCCCCCTCCCACCTCCCTCCCCATCTGATCCCTCTGGGTCTTCCCAGTGCAGCAGCCCTGAGCACTTGTCTCATGCATCCAACCTGGGCTGGTGATCTGTTTCACACTTGATACTATACTTGTTTCAATGCTGTTCTCTCAGAACCTCCCACCCTCGCCTTCTCCCACAGAGTCCAAAAGTCTGTTCTGTACGTCTGTGTCTCTTTTTCTATTTTGCATATAGGGTTATTGTTACCATCTTTCTAAATTCCATATATATGCGTTAGTATACTGTATTGGTCTTTATCTTTCTGGCTTACTTCACTCTGTATAATGGGCTCCAGTTTCATCCATCTCATTAGAACTGATTCAAATGAATTCTTTTTGATGGCTGAGTAATATTCCACAGTGTATACATATACACAGGCAAATTCTTTACCTACTGAGCCACCTGGGAAGCCCACATATCTGTTAATCCCTGCTAATTTATCCCTCCCCAGGACCATCCCCTCGGGAAACCATAAATCTGTTTTCTATGTCTGTGAGTCTGTCTCTGATTCATTAGCAAATTCACGGATATCACTTTTTAGCTTCCACAGGTCCATGATAGCACACAATCCAAGTCTTTGTCTGACTCGCTTGACTTTATGTGATCACCTCGAGGTCCGAGCCTGCCGCTGCAAATGGCAGAGACGCGGCTGGTCCAAACCGCTCTCCTTCAGCTCCCCCTTTGTGGGCTTCCCTGGTGGCTCAGAGGTTAAAGCGTCTGCCTGCGATTCAGGAGATCTGGGTTCGATCTCTGGATTGGGAAGATCCCCTAGAGAAGGAAATGGCAACCCACTCCAGTATTCTTGCCATGGGGTCGCAAAGAGTGGGACGCGACTGAGCGACTTGACTTCACTTCACTTCACTTTGTTCTGAATGAGGTCAGAGGCATCGCATTCAACACCGGGCCGCATCGGGCAAGGTCTGAGCGTCCTCCCATTTTTCCGGTCTGACACGGAGCAGCAGAGGGTCAGACACGGGGACCTCAGAGTAAAGCGGCCCTCCCTCTAGTGATAACGTTAGGAGAGGCGGGAAGTACTAGAAGTTTCTGGAGAGACAAGCCCCCGCCAGTAATGCTCTGAATGCCCAGAGCCAGCTCGGCCCGCAGAACCGTCTGGGAATTCAGCATCAGCCCTTCCGTAAACACACTCGGAGGAGCAACTTCATGGACATGGTCCCACTTTCTGGGAGATGAGCACCACTTCCGGACGTTTTCATAAACCACGCTAAGGTACAAAACGAGTCAGTGTGTCCAGCGTTCAGAGCGGCCTGCCTTCTGCTTCTCTGACTTGACTGGACCGTGACGCGTGCTCACTCCGTGTGTTCTGCTCTGCAGCAAAGGAGACAACAGTAGGAAAAAAGCCAAAATCGGGGACAGTAATATAATGTTTTCACTGGCTTCATCCTCCTCCATAAGGATAAAGAGATCGGGGAAAAATCCACTTCGTCTCTTCAGCAGTTCTATTTAGACATCTGACACACAATATTACAATTTTGTTTCTACGGTCACCGAGGGATGGTTTATCTTCAGCTTTATGGGTCTGTGAGCGTCTGTGATAGGCATATTGGGGAGACCACCGACTAAGACATCATTCTCACTCTTGAGTTCCAAGTAACTGGGAGGGGTGGAAGATAAAACATGCTCACCAGTAATCACCCCAGAAAACAGAAAACAAGATGGCACTGGGTATTGTAGACAGAGAGCTTCAGGAGAAAAACCCAGTTAGCACACTCAAAACTTAAACAGGAGCTTATCTTTGCAGAACTTCAAAATTTTTTTAATTTCTTTATTGTTTTTATTTTTTGTGATTTTTTTTTTTCAGGGTGCTGTTCAGCCTGTGGAATCTTAGCTCCCTGACCAGGGACCAAACCTGTCCCCTAGGAGCGGAAGTGTGGAGTCTTAACCACTAAACCACCAGGGAAGTCCCAAAACTACTTTTTAAAAAATTCATTTATGTTTAATTGGAGGATAATTGCTTTACAATATTGTGTTGGGGTCTGCCAAACATCAACACGACTCAGCCATAGGTACGCACATGTCCCCTCCCTCTTGAACCTCCCCCGCTCTAGGCTGTCACGGAGCACCGGTTTGAGCTCCCTGCATCTAGAGCAGATTCCCACTGGCTGTCTAGTTTCCATAACGTAATGCGTACGTTTCCACGCTACTCTCTCAGCTGGTCCCACCCTCTCCATCCCACCGTGTCCACAAGTCTGTTCGTGTCTGCATTTCCATTGCTGCCCTGGGAACAGGTTCATCAGTACCGTCTTCCTAGATTCCATACACACGCCTTCATACACGATAATTGCAGGACTTCTTTCTTTAAATTCAAGCTTTAATCTTAGCCCAGAGAGTAGGAAGTGTGAGTTCTGGAGTCACCAGAACCGCCACAGCCGCGCAGGAGTTGTGTGACTCTGGAGCTGACTTACCAAGTCCCTGAGGGCAGGAGGATACAGGCCATCATCTCCCAGAAAGCAAAGCGAAACGGCAGATGGAAATGGGAGAAGACAGAGGAGAGCGTGAGCGGAGCAGTCCAGGGGCGAGACTCATCCAAGCAAAGATGTCCCAGAGGGAGGGAGGCGGGGAGGCGGGGCAGAAGAAACGATCTGGGCGGAGGAAACGGTCCGCAAGAACCGCTCTCAGAACTGAAGGCTGAGTGTTCTCAGGTCCCCGGTACAATGGGTGAATGCAGACCTACATCAAGGCAGAGCACGGGGAAATGCTGGAACACATTGGGACCAAGAGAGGCCAGCAGACCCTTCAAGCTTTCAGAGGGAGAACACGTGCCCCATGCAAAGCGTCAAATGCAGTAAGTCCTCTACATAGGGATGAACTCCATCCCCACAGCACATCTGTAAGTCCAACAAGGTTAGCCGAGATACCCAACCAGCACAACAGGCTATATAGTGGTCGTTTTAGTCTCGAAGTTGTGTCCAACTCTTTGCGACCCCATGGATTGTAGCCTACCAAGCTCCTGCCCATAGACTTTACCAGGGAAAAACACTGGAGTGGGTTGCCACTTCCTTCTCCATCAGATCTTCCCAAACCAGAGACTGAACCCATGTCTCTTACACCTCCTGCACTGGCAGGCAGACTCTTTACCACTGAGCCCCTAGGGAAGCCTGGGCTATATAGTACTGCACTGCAATAGGCTTGTAACACTTTCACACAACTAACACCTAAACACAAATAAATACAAAAAGTAAGGAAAACACTTTTAACCTTACAGTACAGTACCTTGAAAAGTGCAGTAGTGACTGCAGTAATGAAATTAAAAGACGCTTGCTCCTTGGAAGGAAAGCTATGCCAAACCTAGACAGCGTATTAAAAAGCAGAGGCATCACTTTGCCGACAAAGGTCCATCTAGTCAAAGCTATGGTTTTTCCTGTAGTCATGTATGGACATGAGAGTTGGACTATAAAGAAAGCTGAGGGCCAAAGAATTGATGCTTTTGAACTGTGGTGTTGGAGAAGACTCTAGAGAATCCCTTGGACTGCAAGGAGATCCAACCAGTCCATCCTAAAGGGAAGCAGTCCTGAATGTTCATTGGAAGGACTGATGCTGAAGCTGAAACCCCAATACTTTGGCCACCTGATACGAAGAACTGACTCCTTGGAAAAGCCCCTGAGGCTGGGAAAGATTGAAGGCGGGAAGAGAAGGGGATGACAGAGAATGAGATGGTTGGATGGCATCAGAAACAATGGACACGAATTTGAGCAAGCTCTGGGAGATGGTGAAGGACAGGGAGGCCTGACGTGCTGCAGTCCGCGGGGTCGCAAAGAGGTGGACACGACTGAGCGACTGAAGAGCAACAACAGAAGAGCAGCTGGCTCGAGCAGCACCAGCTACATCACCGCCGCTTTTACACTTGCTTCTGGACATCCGCGACTTGAAATAGAGACACTGTACGACGGTACTCACAAGCACAACCACTTGCAGAGGACGCACGCACACAACCATGTACACCAGATACCTGAACCAGCTGACACGACTGGACACGTCAACGCACGTTCAAATCTTGGAAAGTGTGCAACCTGAAGGCTCATATGTAGGCGACCTGACTTACTGCTTCAGAATGCATTTGAATTTCTCAACAGCAGCACTGGAAGC
This sequence comes from Dama dama, assembly GCF_033118175.1. Classification (NCBI taxonomy): domain Eukaryota; kingdom Metazoa; phylum Chordata; class Mammalia; order Artiodactyla; family Cervidae; genus Dama; species Dama dama. Next base: position 3,917,279 of record NC_083702.1, read on the forward strand.
AGAAGACAGCAGGACAGCACGTCTACAGTGGGGAAAGGAAGGGGCTCCCAATCGTAACTCAACATCCAGGTGAACGGGCCATGAGGTGGGAAGGTAGGAAAGCTCCGGTGTATTCTTTTAGCGCGGTAACTGTGCCTCTCTCTGAGACTTTGGAGTCTCTCCCTCCCCTGATAACCCGGTACTTATTTCATCTCACAGGCAACGATGGGGGAATGTGTTTTTTAAATGGAGTTATAAAATTCAGCTCAAGCATCTCTTCTAGCCATCTAACCTGTGGTAAAATGTTGAAAGTTGCTCCTATCTCAGCTGCTGTGGTTTTATAGGCTCTTATGCGTCAACTTGACATCATCTTCGGCCACCATGCAGACACTGTGCTGCCCTAAATTAGAGATTTTGTTGCCGTGGATGATGGAGGCTAATGCTCCTTGAATCTTGATCACGTGTCAAGCGTGCGTTAACTCGCTCCATCCTCGCAGCAACCCCATGAGGAAGGTCGTGTGAACATGCTTCCTTCAGAGGTAAGGTAACTGCAGTACAGGGAGGTTACAGTCCCGGGCCCAGGGTCTCAGCACGAGTGGGGCTGGGGTTTGATCCTTGCCAGCCAGCCTCCAGTGTCCGCTCCTAACCCACCACACTGTTATCCTCGGCAGAGTTTATGGTGTAACATCTTCCAGGGCTCATGTCTCACAGCCTTCTGGTCAACTACTATGATTTTTGAGATTTATCGTCTAGTTTCTGAATTACCCGCAAGCTGTTTTTCCTTCCCAGTTTAATCTATGTTAAGAGCAGACACTCTGTTGTAGGAATGTTATTCTTAACTAGACTGTCTAGTAAAGTTTAGAGCTGAGAAAAAAAACAGCATCATTTCAATTTGTTTATTAAGTGGACATTGGAGGTTTAAAGTCATGGCAAAGTGAAACATAGATCATTAATGGAATTCCCATTTCTCATGCTGCTGTTTGGATGTTAAGTGGAAAATTGTCTACTCAGCTTTGCCAGTGGAGTCATTTTTGCAAGTGTCTTTACGTTGGGCCATGTGAGTCTTATGCCATGACTTCAGGGCCAAGCCTACAGTTTTAATGCCAATTATGAGTAAATCATTTTTTGTTTGTTTTTTAGTGTCGGCTTTACTGATGTATAATTGGCATACAATAAACTGTACATATTAATTTTTTCAATTTGTATTATTTTTTTTTAATGTAATTATTTTTCTGTGTCGAGTCTGAGTTGCTGCCCGCAGGCTCCAAGGAGCTCATTAGTCAAAGCACACAGGCTCAGTTACCCTACAGCACATGGGACCTTAGATTGCTGACCAGGGAATCGAATCCGTGTCCCCTACATTGGAAGGCAGAAGCTTAACCACTGGACCACCAGGGAAGTCCCTGTATGTGTTTATAGTATACGGTTGGAGAAGTTTTGATATATGCACACACCTGTGAAACCACCATCGCTATCAGGATAGTAAAAACATCTGTTGCCCCCAGAATTTCTTCCTGCCCATCTGTAACCTCTCTCTCTCTCTCACACCTCTGGACCCCCACCCTACTGATCTGCTTTCTGTCACTACAAATTATCTGCATTTCCTCGAGTTCTACATAAATAGAATCATTCAGCGTATACTCTTTTTGTCTGTTTCCTTTCACTCAGCGTACTCCTTTGAGATTCATTCATGTTGTTGTACACATCCAGAGTTCATTCCTTTTCATTGCAGAGTAATATTCCATTCACCTGTGGATGGACATTTGGACTGTTTCCAAGTTTGAGTTATTACAAACAAAGCAGCTATAAACATTCATGTATCAGTCTCTATATGGACAGATGCTTTTTTTCCTCTTGGCTAAATACCTGGGTGTGGGATTGCTAGTTCAAATGGTAGGTATTTAAGTTTTTAAGAGATTGCCAAGCTGTTTTCCAAAGCATTTGCATTGTTTTTCATCTCTACTAGCAGTGTATGAGAGGTCCAGTTCCTCCATGGTATGGCCAACATTTGGTATGGTCACTCTTTTGAATCTTAGCTCTTCTAATGGGTCTGTAATAGCACCTCATCAGCTCTGTGAAAACTGTGAAATCCTAGTACAGGGATTGTAGGTTTAATTTGCATTGCCCTGGCAACTAATGAAGTGGGGCATTTGTCTCACGCTCATTGGCTACCCACGTATCTTCTTTGGTGATGTGTCAGTTCAAATCTCTTGCCCATTTAAAAACTGGGTTATTTTCTTAATGAGTGAATTTCCTAAGTTTTTCCCCTGTGTTCTGGCTATAAGTCCTTTATGAGGCTTACGCTTTATGAAAACTTATTTTCAGTCTGTACCATTTTCATTTTCCCAACACTGACTTTTGAAGAGCAAAAGTTCATTTTGATTAAGTCCAATTCATCAGTTTTTTCCTTTTGTGGATTGTGTTATTGGTGTCATAACTATGAAATTGTTGCCTAACCCAAGGTCACGTAGATATTCTTAATTCTTGCTTTCTCCTAGAAGTTTTATAGTTCTAGATTTTACATTTAGATCTACGATCCATTTTGAGTTCATTTTTGTATATGGTGTGAGGAATGGATCAAAGTTCATTTTGGGCACATGGATAAACATGAAAAGATTGTCCTTTCTCCACTGAACTGCCATTGTACCTCTGTAAAAAAAACAGTGATTTCTCTTAGTAGCAAATATGGAATTTCATCAAAAGCTTCTTCTACATCTATTGAAATGAACATGTAGTTTTTTTTTTCATTCTGTTAATTTGGTGAATTAGGCTAATTTTTGATGGTTAAACCATCCTTACATTCCTGGGCTGAACCCATTTGGCTATGATATAACATTTTTTTATACATCATAGATTCAATGACCTAAACTATAAATTGGAATTTTTGTATCTGTGTCCAGAAGGGATTTTGGTATTTAGTTTTCTTTACTTGTAATGCCTTTGCCTAGTTTTGGTATCAGATTAATGCTAGCCTCCTAGAATGAATTGGAATGTACTTTTTTGGAAGATTTTGTATAGAATGGTATTATTTATTCTTTAGGTATTCGATAGAATCTACCAGTGAAGCCATTTAAGCCTGAGGTTTCTTTGTAGAAAGATTTTTAACTACAAATTCTATTTATTTAATAGATGTAGGGCTAGATAGGTGATCAATTTATTCTTGAGTTTAGTTTTGGAAATACGCATATTTCAAGTAACTTGTCTTTTTATCTGAGTTGTCAAATTTGTTGACATAAAGTTCATAATGTTTTCTTATTATCCTTTTGATAGCTGTAGAACCTGTAGTGATGTCACCTCTCTCATTGCAGATATTAGTAGCTTGTATCTTTTCTTCTTTTTCTGAATAAAACAAGCTAGAAGTTTATCAATACTATTTATCTTTTCAAAAGAACCAGCTTTGTATGAATATTTCATTGGTCTTCTCAGTTATATTTGGCTTTCTATTCATTGATTTTACCCTGATCTTTATTATGTCCCTTTTTCTATTTACATCAGGTTTAATTTGCTCTTCTTTTTCTAGTTTCTTAAGGAGTTCTTTCTTCTTTAGTTAAATTTGCATCTAAGTACTGCTATAGCAGATTCCACAAATTTCAACATGTTGTTTTTAATTTTCATTCATTTCAAAATACTTTCTAATTTCTTCTTTTATTTCTTTTTTGATACATGGCTTATTTGGAAGCATGCAATGTAATTTCCAAATATTTGGTGATTTTTCACTCATGTTTTTGTTAGTGACTTCTAATTTAATTCCATTATGTCAGAGAATCTACTTTATATGACTTAAACCTTTTAAAGTTTATTGGGATATGTTTTATGGCCCAGAATACAATGTATCTGGTAAATGTTCTGCATGCACTTGAAAAGGATGCATATTCTGCTGTTGTTTGGTAGATTGTTCTATACAAAAATGTCAGATCAAATTGTTTGATAATATTGTTCAAGTCTTCCATATCCTTGTTGATATTCCCTATATTTAATAAATTATCTGACTATAATTTCATATTTTTCTGTTTCTCCTTGCAGTTCTATCAATTTTTGCTTCATGTATTTTAAAGCTCTGTTATTAGATACATAAACTTAAAGAACTATAAATCTTCCCAAAGAACTGACCCCATTATTTCTTCAAATGCTTTCTTTCTGTCCCCGTTTTTCCCTAGGGTCTCCAATTATGCATATATTAGGCAGCTGCTGTTCAACGATAGAGATGGCTCTTTTCATTTTTAAAAATCATAATAACTATTTTACTGCTTATATTTGGCTTTCTAGTCATTGATTTCACCCTGATCTTTATTATGTCCTTTTTTCTACTTAAATCGGGTTAAATTTGCTCTTTTTTTTTCTAGTTTCTTAAGGAGTTCTTTCTTTCGTCTTTTCCAGTAAAGTGCTTAATGTTATAAATTTGCATCTAAGTACTGCTATAGTGGTACTTGGAGAAGGAAATGGCAACCACCCCAGTGCTCCTGCCTGGAGAATCCCAGGGACGGAGGAGCCTGGTGGGCTGCCGGCTATGAAGCGACTTAGCAGCAGCTTAATCTAACATATATACACATCAGTATATATCAGTCCTGGGTAAGTTTCAACTCATTGATCCCCACCCCCCAATTATGGATCCTCTTTTCTGGCTTTTTTGCTTATCTAGCAATCCTTGATTAGATGTCAGACATTGTAATTTATTTTTTACCTTGTTCAGTGCTGAGTAATTCTGTATTCCTATAAAGATTCTTGAGCTTTCTTCTAGGATGTAGTTAAATTACTCAGAAAAGATCCTTTTGTATATTAATTTTGAGAATCGTCAGATAGGATCACAGCAGCATGTAATCCAGTGCCACTCTCCCCCTACTGGGGCAAGATCTTTCTGAGTACTCTGTCCAATTCCTCTTGAAGTATGAGGTTTTCCAGACTGGCAAGTGGAGACAGGCACTGTTCCCAGCCCCATGTGCGTGCCAGGCACTATTCCTGGCCCAGCTTGACTGCTGGGCACTGATCCTTCTAACCCGCCCAGACAGTTCTTTTACTGGCCTCAAGCAGTTTTCCTCACACGCCTGCATCAAGCAGCACTTAGCAGGCATCCATAGCTTTCTCCTCTGGTCCTCTGCCCTGGGAACACTGACACTTCAGTCTCTCCAGACTCTCAGCTCCATCTCCTCAACTTGAAGACCCTGCCAAGCTCTGCCCAGGCTCCTCCTCTGGCACCACGGCCTGGGGACTCACTTACATCATACCTCTCACCTTGTTTGTCTTCAGCGCCATTCATTGTCTGACGTCCAACGTCTTGAAAAACACTGTTTCAAATATTTGTCTGGATTTCTGGTTGTCTCTGGCAGAAGAGTAAATCAGCTCCATTCCATCTTAGACAATGGAGCCAATCATTTTTACACACACAGAATAAGTTGGTTACAAGGTCACAACCACTTTCTCTCAATCTTTTTAACGTGAAATATGAAACTGTTAACATAAAGTTATATGACCCATCAATGGCACTGGGGTATTTACACCAGTGACATGAAAATTTATGTTCACAAAGAAACCTAAACACATACCAAGGGCACAAGTTCCAAAAGGAAAAAACAAATTGGATGTTGAAGTTTTTTTTAAAAGTGTGCTATAAACATTATCATCAAGAAAGTGAAGACAACTCACAAAATGGGAGAAAAATGTGAAAATCAAATATCTGACACAAGACTTCTATCCAGAACATATAAAGCACTCTTACAACTCAACAACAAAAAGGCAGATACCCAATTTAAAAATGGGCAAAGGATTTAAGTAGACATTTCTCCAAGAGAGATATACAAATGGCCAACAGATGCATGAAAAGATGCTCATCATCTTTGGTCTGGGAAAAGCAAATCAAAACCACAGTGAGATACCACTTCACATCCACTAGAATGACTATGATACAAAAGACAGACAATAACAAGTATTGGTGAAGATGTGAGGAACCTGGAACCCTCACACATTGCTGCTGAGATTGTAAAATGATGGAGCCATTTGGAACACTGTTAATCATAGTTCTTCAAAAAGGTTAGACATAGAGCAACCACATGACACAGAAATTCCACTTCTAGAGAAACGAAAACATACATCTCCACAAAAACTTGTACCTGAAACGTTCATAGTAGCATTATTCATCACTGCCAAAAAGTGGAAATTTCTCACAAGTCCACCAACTGATTACTGGATAAATAAAACATACTAGGCCAGCAAGCACATGTGCTGCTACTTCAGCTGAGTCCGACTCTTTGCGAACCCACGGACTATAGCCCGTCAGGCTGCTCTGTCCGAGGGGATTCTCCAGGCAAGAATACTGGAGCGGGTGGCCATGCCCTCCTTCAGGGGATCTTCCCGACCCAGGGGTCAAACTCACATCTCCTGAATTGGCAGGCAGGTTCTTTACTACTACCGCCACCTGGGAAGTCCCAAAATGTACTATATCTATACAATATTCTTGGTGACGAAAAGAAGTATTGATTCGTGATACAACATGGATGACCCTTGAAAACATTATGCTAAGTGAAAGAAGCCAGTCACAAAAGACCGTGTATTGGGTAAATCCATTGATATGAAACTGTCCATGATAGGCCAGTTGTAGAGACAAAGTAGGTTAGTGGTTGTCGAGGGTTGGGGGTGGGGTGTGCAGGGAATGAAGCATGATTGTTAGTGGGTATGTGGTTTCTTCCGGGGGTGATGAAGATGTTCTAAAATTAGATTGTGGCAATGGTTGCACAACCCCATAAGTATAATGGAAACCATGGAATTGTGTACTTTAAACCATTGTTTAAACATACCAGTTACATACCAGTGTATGGTATGTAAACTACATCTCAATGGAGCTATTTAAAACCTGCACAGCACCTTTATTCATAATAACTCATAACTGGAAAGAATCCATGTGTCTTCTGATGGTGAATGGTTCCACAAACTTGGTACATCTGTTCCACGGAATACGATTCAGCAAAAAAAGGAATGAACTATTAATATATCCAATAACCTGTATGAATCTCATGAGAGTTACGCTATATGAAAAAGCTAGCACCAAAAGGTTACATGCCATTTTTTGTTTGTTGTTCAGTCATTAAGTCCTGTCTGACTTTTTGTGATCCCATGGACTGCAGTCCTCCATTATCTCCCAGAGTTTACTCAAACTCACGTCCATCGAGTCGGTGATGCCATCCAACCGTCTCATCCTCTGTCACCCCCTTCTCCTCCTTCCCTCAATCTTTCCCGGTATCAGCGTCTTTTCCAATGAGTCGGCTCTTCGCCTCAGGTGGCCAAAATATTGGAGCTTTAGCATCAGTCCTTCTAATGAATATTCAGGGCTGATGTCCTTTAGGATGGACTGGTTGGATCTTGCTGTCCGAGGGATTCTCAAGAGTCTTCTCCAGCACCACATTTCAAAAGCATCAATTCTTCGGCGCTCAGCCTTCTATTGGACGCATTATGTACCACTCTCGAAATGACACAGTGATAGAAATGGAGAATAGACCACCAGGGTAAGGAGGAGGCTGGGTTTGAGAGATCGATGTGGCTCTGAAGGCAACGAGAATGTTCTGGACACAAGACTATATCCTGGCTATGAAGCAGCACTGTGGTCTTATAAGATGTTTCCACGGGGGAATCAGTGTAAACAGTATGGGGATCTCTCTGAATTATTTCCTACAACTGCATGTGAATCTACAATCAGGTCAAATTTCAAAGGTTTTTTTCATTTTAAAAAAGTACTAAAAGGGAGATAAATTAGGAGTGATATTTTCAGAACAGGTGAGCTCAGACTCACATTTCTGATCTGCAGCTTGGTAAATAAACATGGTAATGAACGTAGCTACAATCCAGATGGGAGAACTTGTCCATTTTTGTTTGTTCACTTTTTTTTTTTCCACTTGGAAGTAATTTCACTTACAGAAAAATTGCACACGCATGCAGAATAGTATAAAGAACACTGTGAACTCTGTACTCTTTATCATATTCACTGATGATTAACATTCTCCCCACTTGCTCTGTCTTTGTAGGCAGGTAGCCATACTGTGTGTGTGTATTTGAAGCATGACTCTATCTCCCTCAATAACAAAGTACCTATTTTCTAAGAATCAGGATATTCTCTTATACACTAGAGTATGTTTATCTACAGGACACTTATCAATTTCAGGAAACTGAATGGAGATACAAGACTTTAAGATTCAAGGTCAGATTTTCATCAGTTGATCCAATAATATCCTTGACATTATTCCCTCCAGTACAGGATCTAGCGTGGGGGTCACCTACGGCATTTCGTTGTCACTTCTCTTTTAATGTGAAATGCTTCCGCTGCTTTTGTCTTTTCATGAAAGTGACTTTTCAAAGGCTCACCATTTCTACTCCTGTTTTTAAATAGAATGTAGACACTGCTTTAGGGGAATGGCAACCCACTCCAGTATTCTTGCCTGAAGAACTTCATTGACAGAGGAGCCTGGTGGGCTACCACCCACGGGGCTGCAGAGTCAGGCATGACTGAGCGAGCATCACGCACATAGTGGCTTGTGTTTCGGTAGGTGTCCAGGGAGAAGAGCCAGCACTTCTGCAGAGCCTCTAACTTGAGATATCACAGGGTCCCTTCCGGAGCTGGGTGCTTCAGCTGCCTCGTAGCCTCTCTAGCAACTTTTGTCCGTGTGCCAGCTGGAAATGTTTGCCAGGCCTTCCTATGTGGAACTAGAGGTTCCCAGAGCCACATAGCTTCCATTCCTATTCACCATGATGAATAAAGCAAAACTGAAGACACGATTATTCTGTAAATTCCCAAATAAGAAGAGGATGACCTGACGCTGATTTTCAGCAGCTCTATAATTCCAACATTTAGCGAATGCTGGTAACAAGCAACCAAGGGCCCTCTTCTGTAGCGGGCTGTAGATCAATTGCTTTTCTAAAGAAACCAGGATGAATGCGACTTAAAGTGACAAGGACACGACAGGAACAGAAGCAAAATCTGTTTAAGGGAAACTGAACCCACTGCTATCAAGTCAAACTCTGCATGGAAATAAGAGAACCGGGAACTCTACGCAGGGTTTATTCATAAGACCCAGTGCCAGGGCTTACGAGGAGGAGATGGTCCTATATCTGCGGTAACTGGCTATTCGCATCCACTGGACCAAATCTGGGAGGGGAGCGGGCTCAGGTGTCGATTAAAGCACCAACATCTGACGCGCAGGAGGCTCCGCTCAGCAAGGCTGCCAGGGGAGAGCAGGTCTGGGGCGGGAACAGCTGCCCACACGCCTCATAAGCAGCATGCCCTGCCGTGACCTTGGTCTTAGGGCTGACAGAGTTGCAGCCTAGAGTCTTTTGGATAATCTGGTTTGCTTGCTTCTTATTCGTTTTGATAGATTGCTTTCTTTCTAATTACTTGCCTCTGTTCTGTCTCCGCCCAGCCCATGGCATCACTCCCCTCCCCTCCCTGGACTTCGGCTACACCCTCCTAACTGGCCGGCTAGCCAGCCGCTCCCCTCTCCGAGGGTCTCCTGCTGCCAGGTGCATCCTGAAGTCCCGCCCTGATGGCCTCACCCCTGCTTTACGCATCCCTCTGAGGAGCATGGCTTCCAAATCTCTGGACTTACAGGTAAGGAAGGACATGACAACCCACTCCAGCATTCTTGCCTGGGAAGCCCTCCACACACAGGAGCCTCCAGGCTACAGTTCGTGGTGTTGCAAAGAGTTGGACACGACTGAGCACCTGAGCATGAGCAGACCGAGGGAAAGCATCACCCAGGGTCACACGGCCGCTCATCCGCCAGTGTCTGCCCCACGCGGGGCTGCGTCCACATCACCTGGCGGCCCAAGCTGCTCTTTGCCGGGCCCTCGGTGAGCCCCGAGAGCCTCACGGCCGGCCTGTGGCTTCCGTCCCTAGCCCCAGACGTCAGCAGAGGGAGCCTGGACCAGCTGAAGAGCGGTGTGCGGCAGTCCCCGACTCAGACCCTGCTCCCGGGGGCGCTGCGTTCACAGAGCGCACAGCCAGAGCACTCACAGCCCCCCACGGCCCTCCAGGGGACCTGCTGCCACCTCCCTGCCGGGGCCCCGTGTCCTCCGCATGCTCCTCCGGTGAGCCTGGCCCCGGCTGCCCTTGACCCAGGGACGCTCCCCCCTGCAATCTGTGCAGCCTCTCACCTTCCAGTCCTTTCTCAGACGTCATTTTCTCGGCGAGGCCGCTTGGCCATCCTTCCAGGGCCCTGGTCCTTCCCTGCATGCACGCCCGCCCGCCTGCCCACACACAGCATCTCTGAACACACCAAGCCGAGCACAGACGTGTCCACTGGGCTGATCGTCCATCTTTCCCCACCAGAGAGCCAGTTCTCCAAGAAAAGAGATTTGTGGATTTTTGCTCCTTTATGTATCCCCCGACCGATGCTTAAGAATGATGCCTAGCACAGAGAAGGAGCTTAATAAACATCTGCCGAAGTTTTATACTAAACTGATCCAAAATCTCTTCATTCCCCTTTGCAACCCTGTGTTCCAAAATAAACTATTCAGGGTCTTGCCAAACCCACCTCCTAATTTCCAGCCTCTATACTTTACCCTAGTAGTCTGCCTGGAATGCCTCCCATTCTCATACATGTTGGGGGAAGTTCAAATACAATTCCTCCCTGAAACTTCCCTGGATTCATCCAGATGGAAGGACCCCAACCCTCACATCACAGGAATTGATTGAAATCTATTGATGTCTATTGTTTGGCCCCCTGATGCACAGAACTGACTCATTGGAAAAGACCCGATGCTGGGAAAGATTGAAGGCTGGAGGAGAAGGGGACAACAGAGGATGAGATGGATGGCATCACCAACTCAATGGACAGGAGTTTGAGTAAACTCTGGGAATTGGTGGCGGACAGGGAGGCCTGGCGTGCTGCAGTTCATGGGGATGCAAAGAGTCAGACACGACTGAGCAACTGAACTGAACTGATTGATGTCTAAATGCCCAGCTGACCTGGGACTCCTTAAGGCAGTGTTCACACCCCAAAAGGCAGGTGTTCAATAAGTACAGACTGATTCAATCTAACATCAGTGCTACACTCTGGACATTGATCCCTTTCTTAGAAAAACGCTCATATCATTTTAAGCAATGAACCAGAGAAAGTTTACGTGGGGAACACAACCAGGGGTCAAAGGGCATGGAGCGGGTGCTTTTCTGAAGAAACGGGTTTATGCAACTTCAAGTGACAAGAAAGGTAAGGGAACAGAAATGATCCGTTTAAGGGGAAGAAAAGATGGCAAAGCTCCTGAAGCACGTTGGAAGGCATTCTGGGGAGCGGTGCACGCAGGGCTGTCGGGGCCGATTAAACCGTCTGCAACCCGTTTCCAGAGTCCACGCCGTTCAGCCGAGCACAGTCGAGATGCCCACGTGGACCTGGTGGTGAGCTCAGAGGTCACTTTCCCCTGTTTGGTACGTGAGGCCTTTCTAGAGAGAACTGACCCCTTCCCAAAACTGAGCTGTCTCCTCCAGAAACACCTTACGGCCATCTGTTTATTTGGGCTACATTTAATAGAAACACTCAGGTTTGATCCCTGGGTCAGGAAGATCCTCTGGAGAAGGGCATGGCAACCCACTCCAGCATTCTCGCCTGGAGAGTCCCATGGACAGAGGAGCCTGGCGGGCTACAGTCCTCGGGGTCCCAAAGAGTCAGACACGACTGAGCGACTAAGCATGCATCCATGTTAATGTCAACGGTGGGATCAATTATCTGAGTAGAGGTCTTGTATACCTGTTTTATTAATAGGTTTATTCTTAGGTATATGACATACTCAGTCTAATTTAATCCTTAATAGAATGGATTTTATTAGAGTAATTTTTTCCAATTTTTAAATTGAAGTATAGTTGATTTATAATGTTGTGTTTATTTCTGTTGCACAGTTCATGATTCAGTTATACATATACATAATCCTGTTTTTAATATTCTTTTCCATTATGGTTATCATAAAATATTGAGTATAGGTCTGTGTGATGTACAGTAGGACCTCATTGTTTATCCGCCCTATATATAAAAGCTTATATCTGTTAACCACTATGTTCCACTCCATCCCTCCCCCTACCCCCTCCCTCTTGGCAACCACCAGCATGTTCTATTTAGTGTAGTTCAAAGTTTACAGAAAAACTTAGAAGAAAGTACAAAGAGTTCCCGTGTTCTCCCATTAGTAACATCTTGGTAGGGTCATTACCACTGAAGAGCCAATGTCAATGTACTAATTAAAGTCCATAGTTTACATCAGGGTACACTCTTTGTGTTGTACATTCTGTGGAACAAACATATAAGGATATAAATAAGCTATGGTTTTTCCAACAGTCATGTACAGATGTGAGAGTTGGACCATAAAGAAGGCTGAGTGCCAAAGCATTAATGCTTTTGAACTATGGTGCTGGAGAAGACACTTGAGAGTCCCTTGGACAGCAAGGAGATCCAACCAGTCAATCCTAAAGGAAATCAACCCTGAATGTTCATTGGAAGGACTGACGCTGAGGCTGAAGCTCCAATACTTTAGCCACCTGATGTGAAGAGCTGACTCACTGGAAAAGACCTTGATGCTGGAAAGACTGAAGGCAGGAGGAGAAGGGGGCAACAGGGGATGAGATGGTTGGATGGCATCACCGACTCGATGAACATGAGTCTGAGCAAACTCCGGGAGATAGTGAAGGACAGGGAAGCCTGGCGTGCTGCAGTCCATGGGAGGAGCTGGATACAGCTGAGCAACTGAACAACAACACGTGCTTGTTACAGTATCACGCAGAGTAGCTTCACTGACCTAAAAATCCTCTGTGCTCTGACTCATCCTTTCCTCCACCCAACCCTGAGCAACCGCTGATCTTTTTACTGTCTCCGTAGTTTTGCCTTTTCCAGAAAGTCATAGCGTTGGAATCATATAGTCTGTAGACTTTTCAGTTTGGGTCCTTCAGGTATATGATATTTTTGGTAACAGTGTCAGTGATATCACTTGTCAAAATGTTTTACAAAGAGGCGGTACCACTTCACACTCCCATCATCAGTGTGAGTGCCTGCCACACCACGTCCTCAGACTTGACACTGGCTCAGTCTTCTTAATTTATCCATTCTGGTTGGGGTTTAATATCTCTCTACTACTAACAGCAGACTTCCCTGCTGGCTCAGACAGGAAAGAATCTGCCTGCAAGGCAGGAGACCCGGGTTCAATTCCTGGGTTGGGAAGATCCCCTGGAGAAGAGAATGGCAACCCACTCCAGTATTCTTATCTGGAGAATTCCATGGACAGACGAGCTTGGTGGGCTACAGTCCATGGGGTCACAGAGAGTCGGTCACAACTGGGAGACTAACACTTCACTACTAATAGCAATATCTGCTACTATTAATTTACATTTTCCTAATGACTAACGGTATTGAACACCTTTTCTTATTCTTTTTTGCCATCCAATAACCTTTTGCTGAAGAATTTGTTCAAATATTTTGCCCACGTTTGCTTTCATTCTTAATTGGGTTGTTTGTCATCTTCCTATTGAACTGTGAGAGTTCTTTACAGATACGAGTTCTTGGTCAGAAACATGCTTTGCAAATATTTTCTCCGAGTCTGGGGCTTGTCTTTTATTTTCTTAAGTGCCTTTTGATGAGAAAAAGATTATATTTTTTAAAATTTTATTTATTTATATATGGCCATTGTGGGTCTTCATTGCTGCGTGGGTTTTTCTCTTATTGTAGCAAGCTGCGGGTGCTCCTTGTTATGGCGGGTGGGTTTCTCGCTGCAGCGGCTTCTCTTGTTGGGGAGCGCAGGCTCAGGAGTTGTGGCACACGGGCTTACTTGTTCCACAGCCTGTGGGATCTTCCCGGACCAGGGATCGAACCTGTGTCTCTTGGATTGGCAAGGGGATTGGATTCTTTACCACTGAGCCACAAGGGAAACCCAAAAGTTTATAATTTTGATGAAGTCTAATTTATTAAATTTCTTTGGTAGCCTGTAATTTTTTATTTGTATTTTGTATTTTTTTGTATTTTTATTTTTATTTTTTTTGTATTTTTTAAAATGATAATCTTTACCAACCCTGAATCACTAAGATGTACTCTGTTTCTCCTAGAAGTTTCTATAGTTTTCACTCTTAAGGTTAGGTCTATGGCCCATTTCAAGTTCTTCCTTTTTAATATGACATGATATGGGGGCTGAGATTTGTTTTTTTGCAAGTAGCTATCCAATCGTTCCAGCACAAGTTGTTGAAAAAATTATATTTTCCCACTGAAATAATTTGTCACTCTGTTCTAAATCAGTTGACCACATAGTTGGGTCTATTTCTGAACTTGCTAATCTGTGCCATTCCTTTAGTTTTCTATTTTCATAGCAATACTATATTGTCTTGATTACTGTGGCTCTATCATTCTTGAAATCAGGTAGTCTAAGTCCCTCATCTGCATTCTTCTTTTTCAAAGTTGTTTTAGCCACTTCAGGTCCATTGCATTTCCATATAACGTTAGAATCAGTTTGTCAACTTCTACAAACAGGCATGCTGAGATCTGACTTTGATCACTGAACCTGCAGATCATTTGGGAAGAACTGCCATCTTAATGATACTGAGTCTGATAACATAGGAGCATGCTGTGACTCGTCCTTTATTCAGGTCTGTCAAAATTCCTCTCAGCCACGTTTGGTAGATTTCATTGCTCAGATCTTACGCATCTTATCCAGAAGCATTTCATGCTTGTTGATGCTTGATTACTTTAAAAAAATTTTCTAGGTTATTTTAAAAAATTAATTAATCTTTGGTTGTGCTAGATCTTCATTGCTGCGAGGGCTTTTTCCAGTAGCTTCAGCACCAGTCCTTCCAATGAATATTCAGGAAGGTTGGTTGATTTCCTTTAGGATGGACTGGTTTGATCTCCTTGCTGTCCAAGGGACTCTCAAGGGTCTTCTCTAGCACCACAGTTGGAAAGCATCAGTTCTTCGGTGCTCAGCCTTCTTTATGGTCCAGCTCTCACATCCATACATGACTACTGGAAAAACTGTAGCTTTGACTAGATGGATCTTTGTCAGCAAAGTGATGTCTCTGCTTTTTAATATGCTGTCTAGGTTTGTTATAGCTTTCCTTCCAAGGAGCAAGTGTCTTCGAATTTCATGGTTGCAGTCAGGGTCTACAGTGATTTTGGAGCTCAGAAAAATCCTCCTTTCTAAGTTTGAATCTGCATCCAACATTTTATCCTTTGTACTTTCAATGTTGTGAAATACCTTAGAGAGTTCTATTAATGTGATTGGGGAAAGGGCTAGGCTCTCTTCCTGTGTGACACTTTCAACCATTTTCCTCAAGCATGTGGATAAATCACTTTCACTAAGCTCCTCTGCCTGCCCCTCTAAAGTCCTAAATAGCAGCAGTGTCCACATCCCCACTTTTGAGCCTTTAAAAAACAGAGAACCTTCTCTGGCTGAAATGAGGCAGAAGGGGAGGTGAGAGAGGTTCAGGGCATGGAAGGACCACACCCACACAGCAGGTTTGGAAAACCACACGGGGCCACGAGCCGAGGAATGTGGGCACCTCTGGTTGACAATCAGGAAGAAAACCGGCACGGAGGATGCTCAGAATGCACAGAACTGCCCATCCAAAAAGGATGGACTTTACTGCATGTAAATTACACCTCAGTAAACTTGACTTTAAAAAGACCTGAAACCCATTTCCACTGTCTGAATTTTAGAGACAGGTCGCTCAGTGGTAAAGAATCTGCCTGCCAATGCAGAAGACGCAAGAGACGGCGGTTCGATCCCTGGGTCAGGGAGATCCCCTGGAAGAGGAAATGGCAGCCCACTCCAGTATTCTTGCCTGGGAAATCCCATGGACAGAGGAGCCTGGCAGGCTACAGTCCATGGGGTCTCGAAGAGTCGGACACAACTGAGCGACTGAGCAATACAAAGAGGTGAGTCTGGTGTTAGAAGCTGACCCAACACACATCACACCCTTGGAGCAGGGCGGCCATGGAGGTTCTCCAGCATCTCCAGGTGGCAGCCCTGCTCCCACCTGCTGTAACCAAGCTCCTGACCTCCTGGGCGGGATACAGCCCTCTCTCCCTACCACCCCAGCCACAGGAGCAAGAAGCCAGGGGCCCTGGAGGCATAGACATCAGCCGTCTATGGTCCTAGGAAAGGGGCTTGTGTGTGTCTAAGGAACAGTTCACCTCATTCACTTCTATGACACCAAACAATGGCAGGCTGATGGATACCTGATCTCTGATGCTCCTGCTCCTTCAGGAAGCAACCACCCCGCTTATACGACGAGGACAGAATCACTGCTTGGCGGGCTGTTCCACTCCTCATGCTTAACCATCAGCAGAGACACCAGACCCGCAAGTGTAAGTGCGGTGCTTCCTGGAGATAGGTCATTAGGTGCGGGGTGGGAGTCTCTATGCCTCTAAGGTTTAAATCCGGCTGACCTAAGTGGGGCAGAAGGATTTCAGCTGAGCATGAACTGAAACGGGTGCGACAATGGCTTGGATCACCTATGTTCACTCGTTTCCTTTCTCCCAAGTCAGCTCCTTTAGCTCAGGGGTCCTGAACCCCTGGGCCATGGACACGTACTGCCCTGTGGCCTCTTAGGAACTGAGCCCCACAGGAGGAGGTGAGCAGTGGGCAAGTAAGTGAAGCCTTCATCTATATTCACAGCTGCTTCCCATGGCCCCCCCATCACCCCCCGATGGGACTGTCTAGTTGCAGGAGAACAAGCCCAGGGTTCCCGCTGACTTTGCATTATGGTGAGTTCTGTAATTATCTCATGACACATCACAATATAATAAAAACAGAAATGAAGTGCACAATAAATGGAACGTGCTCGAATTCTCCCCAAACCATCCCCCAGCCCCCACCCCGGGCCGTGGAAAAATTGTCTTCCATGAAACCAGAAATTGTCTTCTAACTTGCCCTGCGTCAGAAAGACTGGGGGCTGCTGCTCCAGTTGAAAGGATGTGTTAAAGACAAGTATTTCTTGAGGCGCTTGTGCAGACCCCTATTAAATCACTGCTGTCCCCCTGGCATCCTAGAGGCTCGGAGAAGGCCAGCCTTGCCCATCAGGTCCCCTGGGTTGGCTGTCATCATGCAGCACCGCCTTGCTTGGGTGCATGCAGCACCGGCCTCTCTCCTGAGCCCAGGGGTCCTGCTTGCCGTGTGATGCAGTGCTTCCTGACGGCAGGGAACGCTGCCTGCCCTCTTCCGCTGCTGCCCCCAGCACTTGGAACACTGCCTGGCCCATAGCAGGGGCTCAGGAAAGGTGTGTTGAATAAACAAATGAGCTCAGGGATGGATGACTGCAATACTCAATAAACAGCTGCAGAGGTGAAGGTAGAACATGTCCAACCAGAGAGACTCAAACCGCGGTACAGTGTCTGAGTGACAAAATTCCTGCCTGTCTCTCGGGTAGGAATCAAGGAAGGCTTCCTGAAGGAGGCGGTATTTGATTAGGCCTGGAAGGAATCTCAAACGGACGGGTAGCTGAGCTGGAGGTCACACAGCTTGTCCCGAGGCCCCTGCTGGCGCACGTTCTGGTGATTAGAGCGTGAGGCATATGTGGTTTCCTGCCCCAGAGGGTCTGCGACCCAGCTGGGGAGGGTGACTTGCACCAGGCCGCCACGATGAACACGTGATGGGCGAGCGTGCAGGCAAAAGCACGGGACGCTGCGCCAGACAGACCTGACCCGGGCAGGCAGGGTGGGAAGGTTTCCCCAGGAAAGTGATTTGCACTGAGAACTCTGGGGTAGGGGCAGGGAAGGAGGAAGGGTGAGCGGCAGGGTGAGCGAGCTTCCCTGGCACAGACGAGGAGCTGGCCGCAGAGGAAGCACGTGGGCCTCTGGGCGACAAGGCCCTGCCCTCCCGTCACCACCGGAGCCGATAAACAAGGACGAGTAAGTCCATGTCACAGCTAGAGAGCTAGTGACAAGCGAGGAAACAACAGAGCCCCAACAGCAAGGTCCTACTGCGTAGCCCAGTGCCCATGATAAACCATAATGGGGAAGAACAGGAAAACAAATCTACACGTGTGTGTGTGTAACAGTCTTACGTCCTGTACAACAGAAATTAACACAACACTCTAAATAACTATCCTTGAATAACCACTGGAAAAGTCAAAGCTTTGAGTGTATGGACCTGTGTCGGAAAAGAGATGTCTCTGCTTTCTAATACGCTGCTTAGGTTTGTCATAGCTAACCCTGACTGAATTCATTGGAAGGACCGATGCTAAAGCTCCAGTACTCTGGATGCCTGATGTGAACAGCAGACTCACTGGAAAAGACCTTGAGGCTGGGAAAGGCTGAGGGCAGGAGCAGAAGAGGGAGACAGAGGATGAGATGGTTGGATGGCGTCACCGACTCAATGGACTTGAGTCCGCACAAACTCAGGAAGATAGTGAAGGACAGGGAAGCCTGGTGTGCTGCAGTCCATGGGGTCACAGAGAGTCGGATGCGACTTTGGCGACTGAACAACAAATTCTTGAATAAAGTAAAATTTTTTGAAAAAGCCTTCTTGGGAATTCCCTGGTGGTCCAGGGTTTAGGACGCCACTTTCACCGCAAGGGGTCCAAGTTTGAACCCTGGATGGGGAGCTACAATCCCACAAGCTTCAAGGAGTAGCCAAAAGTAGTGATAATGAAAATAAAAGGCCTTCTTCCTCTGCGCCAGGTGACAGCCTCCCACTCAGAGCCCTAGCAGGCCCCACCTGCAGACAAGGGGCGCGGGTGGACGGGTGGTGTTGGTGGCCAAGAGCCGCTCAGCGGTCAGTGCTGCGCCTGCCTCCATGGCCCCACTGGGAGGCCACTTATTGGACTAGGAGGAGGACCAGGGTCAGGGAGGGGAAACGTGGGGGGCTCAGAACCGACATTCTGAGTCTGAGTCTCAGGGAGGCAGGCTGGGGCGCGCGGGACCCCCAGTCACAACAGCGATGGCAAAGTGCCGCTCTGGGGAACCTCTGCTGCCGTGGTTCAGTCTAACATCATGTCTACAAAGACAAGGGCTTCCCAGGTGGCTGAGTGCTATGGAACCCGCCTGCCAATGCAGGAGCTGTGGGTTCGATCCCTGGGTCGGGAAGATCCCCTGGAGGAGGAAATGGCAACCCACTCCAGTATTCTTGCCTGGAGAATCCCATGGACAGAGGAGCCTGGTGGGCTACAAAGAGTGTAGCCTGGGGTCTGAAAAAGTGGGACATGACTGAGCACGCACACACACACACACACACACACACACATACACACACACAGAGTACAAAGATGAAGACCTCATCTGGATGGAGGTGTTAATATCTTCGGTTGGAATATCATCTTCTCATCTCTTAAAAGTGATTTCCTTTCTAAATTTTGTTTACTAGTTTTTGTCTCTCAGAGGTCTCATTCTCAAAGAGACCGCACCAGGTCTGACATCACAAGCGGCCATGGATCTTTCTGAAACGTCTTTTAGAAAACGACTTACCCCACTACGGAAGCCCACATTTGAACTCATCCGTTCCACAGAGTTACTGAGCCCTTCCTCGGATTTGTGCCCTTTCACCAGTCCATAAACCAGTCGTGGGTTTATCTGCTTTCTTGGCTATTTTTTTCCCTTCTAGAATCTTCTTTCTCTTAAGTCCTGCGCCTCTCTTAGTATTAAAGATTATCAGCCGTCCTTGAATGTGGTTAAATATTCACTTTCACTTAGACTTCTGACCTAGACACTGAAAGCTAACTTTGCTGCCTTCAACTAAGTAAAGAGAAAGCAGCAGGAAAAAGGTCGATAATTTTTGGTTTCCAGAGTGAAAGAAAATACCCTATTTTTTTTTGTATTGATAACCTGCTAGGTACTCTTGTTTAAAATTTTTGTTTTACTGAAATATTGACCGACAGTGCTGTGTTCTGTTAGGTCCTGACATCCACACACAAGCTGGACTTGGAAAGAATCAGTCCCGTTCTTCATGGGACCCTTCCTCTCATCACCGGCCACTGTCACCCTCGGCCAGGATGGGGGCCTTCCTCTTTCCGTTCAACACACCAGCCCTGGAGGGGGGCTTCCTGCCCCCAGGCTGGGGGGGTTACAATCTTCGGTTCCCAGGCTGCACGGGTGGAGGGTGGCAGAGCCCCCCACCATTGCAGAGCCAGCATCTAGACCCACCCTTCCTCTCCCCTCCCCAGGCATGCGGGCACCCTGCCTTTTCCTCCTTGCCCAGGTCCAGAACCTTCCGGCTCTGGCTCAGACACCAGTATTTCCACCCCCACAACCTTCTGTCATCGCTGGTCCAACACATTCTTTTAACCCTGTTTGTGCTGGTTTTTTTTTCTCTCAAGCAACATCTGCCCCCAGGGCATGTGGATACTCTGATGCCTTTCTCTGCACGCCTGTTCTTCTTCGAAGCCTTCTTGGTAAGAAGCCTTCTTGGTCGAGCGTCACCCCCCACAAGCTCCTGCCATGGTTTTTGCACAACTGAACTTTGTGAGTTTTTTCCCAACCGCTCCTCTCTGTCGGGACCCCTGCCTGAAGGTGGTGGATGAGCTTTACTTTTGTGGCTTGAGAAGCACTGCTCCGGAGTGCCTTTCTTCCTGGAAACGGCTCTCGAAAAGTGAGAATTCGAAGGAAAGGAGAGAAAGAAAGAGGCTGTTTCCTGAACCTGCGTGTGCTCTGGACCGATTGCTGTTAACGGTCAGGGGGACACTGCAGAGATGGGGCTGGAGTCCCCTTGCCTAGAGGTGGGGATAGATTCTGCAACAGGTTTCAAGGTGGGAAAGAAAAGGTGATCATAATATTCAGGCAAGATATACCCCCCACAAGTCCTAAAGTCCAAGGATATTGTTAACACATCTAATACTACCTTTTTGTTTGGACTATAAATAACTTCAGTACACCAAGAGATGCTTCTATTTAAACCAAATTTCAAATTGCTCTGAACCATTTTCCTTTTATACGTCACTCCTGTTAATCCCATCCCCAATACACAGATAGAAAATCAGAAATAAAGTGAGTGGATAGAGAATAAGACAATAACCCACTTGTCAAACTGTCCCAAAAAATGAACCAAAATGAGATTACCAATTAGAATTTATCAAATTGATTCACAATCCTTGACAGAGGGAACATACGTTCTTCATGCTGGCAGCCTAATAGATGTCAACTTGTCCAAGAAGGAACACTGCCTGAAAATGCTTCTGAGATTTTTTTTTGGTTAAAAAAAATCCCATTTAACATACAGGTAATAGAAGAAAACTTGATTTCAGGTCATCAAGATCTGATTGTCACTTGAGTCCTCTGTTTAGCCACATTGCTTCACTGTAAATATGTACTTAAATACACAGCAGGCTAACAATTTCTTAGAACATTTCAGAAAGGGCCATGGCCACGTGTCAGCCTCTAAATGACTTGGTCTGTGTTACTAGAACTTGGCAACCTGTCACCTCAGGGTGGTTATCACACGACCGCAGATGCACGCAGTTGCAAATAGCCTCAGGGGACTTGGTACCTTACTCACTCTTAAAAATTGGGGGGTGTGGTGGGGGGAGGAACTCTAGTATACTGTTTACTTAACTGTATTATCATTTCCAACCTTTCCTGTGAAGCTTCATAACCTTTGAGACAACTCATTCTGTCTTTGTTTTCCAAACTCCTCCTGTTTCAAGGGGATCCTTTTTCAAAGTTTACTTGTGGTCTCTGAATTAAAAGTATAAAAGAAAGTAGATCAGAAGAGAACTCACCACTCTTTTTTATTTGCAAATCTCTTTGTGTATGTGTGTGTGTGCTCAGTCGTGTCCGACTCCTTGTGGCCCCATGGACTACACACTGCCAGCCTCCACTGCCCATGGAATTTTCCAGGCAAGAATACTGGAGTGGGTTGCCATTGCCTCCTCCAGGGGATCTTTCCCACCTAGGGACGAAACCCCTGTCTCTTGTGTCTCCTGCATTGGCAGATGGATTCTTAACCACTGTGCCACCTGGGAAGCTCCACAAATCTCTTTAAATAAAGCAAAGTAAAAGCAGTCAGATGGGAACTATATTCAATCTCCTGTGATAAAACATGATGGAAAAGAATATTTTAAAAATATATATATATGTATGTGTATATATATGTGTGTATATATATATATATTTATATATAAAATTGAGTCACTCTGCGGTACAGCAGAAATTAACACAACACTAAATGAACTCTACTGCAATAAACATTTTTTAAAAATTAAAAGCCAAGCAATGAGTGTGGCATCTGAACACAGAAGACAAACCTCTGCAACGCTTTGTCTAACTTCTCCTGTGTGTCTTATCTTCACAACTGGGGAGCCAACAGGATCCTTGCCCTGTTAAATAATAGCACATATCCCAACTCACAAAGATTTAGAACACAACTCTTTCCTTCTGAGTCCGTTGTTTAGAATGAGAACGCATGATCTTGCAGAAAGAAAGAGCTGCTCAGGGCATCCCGTAGAAACCGTATTTCATGCTTAATATACCCCAAATCCGGGCTTCCCAGGTGGCACTAGTGGTAAAGAACTCTTCTGCCAATGCAGGGGACATAAGAGCCGGGGATTCAGTCCCTGGGTCAGGAAGATCCTCTGGAGGAGGAAATGGCAATTCACTCCAGTACTCTTGCCTTGAGAATCCCAAGGACGATGAGCCTGGAGGGCTGTAGACCACAGAGTCGTAGAGTCGGACTCGACTGAAGCAGCTCAGCACGCACGCCCCAGATGGAGTGATGTTATAAACAGAGTCGTCTGAATGGCGGCCGCCACCTTTGTAACACCTACGCCGCGGGAGCCACAAGTGGGAGCCCAGCAGGCGTGCAGGAGCACGCCCGGCTAGCGCAGGTGGAAGGAGGGGTTCTGGCCATCTGGGTGTGAGGGACGTTGCAAAATGTCAAGGGGAAGTCCTCCAGCAGGGGTGGGGAGGCCCCTGCTGGACTTCTGAGTCCCCCCCAACTGGCTCCCACCCACATCTGAGCACTGGTAAAGAAATCAACAAATACTCGCTGAATTCAATTCTGTTCATGTCTTAGCGGTCCAGGGAACAGGCACAGTCCTCCATTGGCGTCCTCAAGGATGGTCCCAGGCCCCCCAGAGGGCCGACACCTGCCAACCGTGCTCAAGTGCCTTAAATAGCACGCTGTACCATTTGCATACAGCCCACGCATCCTTCATAGACTTTAAATCACCTCGAGATTACCTGCAATGCCTAATACCACATGCATGCCATGTAAACAGTTGCGGATACAATGTAAATGCTATGTAAATAGCCATTGGCAGGTGGCAAATTCAAGTCTTGGTTTTTGGAACTTTCTGGAATTTTTTTCCCCTCGAATATTTTCAATCCATGGTTGGTTGAATCTGGGGATACAGAATCTGTGGATGTCGAGGTCCTACTCAGGATACCGGGCAAGCCGGGCAAAACTGTCTGTTCTCATTGAGTTAGACTCAGTGGAAGAAGACTTCATTCAGCCTGCATTTCCGGAGACCCTCCAAGGAAGAGGAACAACTGTTTTCAGGGTCTGGGGATACCAGAGTAAGGACAAATGCTAAATACATCACCATCAAAACCTGAGCACATGGATTTCCCTGGTGGTCCGGTGATTAAGACCCCACGCTCCCAGTGCAGGGGGCCCAGGTTTGATCCCTGGTTGGGCAACTACTGAGCCCGCGTGCCGTAACTGCTGAGGCCAACGCACCTCAGAGTGTGCTGCGCAAGAGAAGGCACCGGAAGGAGAAGCCTCCATGCTCCGCATTGAGAGAAAAGCCTTCACAGCAACTAAGACCCAGCTCAGCCAGGGATGAATACATAAATAAACAAAAGTTTCAAAAAAGAATAAGTAAAGAAAAAATTGTTTTAATAAAAGTGTATATGCAGGGTGGGGGACGTGCTTCTTTCCAAAAGCCTTTGAAAAATCATCCAGTGGTTAGAGCCAAAATAACACAGGTACCAGATCCGGGAAGGTGGTACAGGCGTGCTTCTTTAGACCCTGGCTGGGCGAGAGTGGCTTCTTACATGCCACAAAGAATCTTCACCTGCACTTCTTTGCCACCACTTTTGAACCTCCCAACGCTTCAAAGAGGTGGAGCGGAGCGGAGCCCCATTTTGTGATGAAAAATCAGTGTCTAGAGAGGGGGACAGAGATCCCCTGGCCCAGCGGGTGTCCCTGAAGGGACACAAGTCAAACCTCGTGATGACCTAGCACCTCCTCCACTCTGTCAGACTGCTTCTCTGACGCGACCACAAAACAAAGGCAGCTCAGTGACCAAAATAACGTATACTAGGTCTGACTTAGTAAGGAGTACACTCTCCATCTTTTGAAGCACATAAACCCTTCCCCAATACTGCTACAAGAAGATGCCAGTTAAATGTTCTAGAAGCAAAGAACGAACACCACTCCAAATAACAAGCCACCCAGACTGGGTGAGGTCTGTTCCCCACTGGACAGGTCACTGCGTGTAAGTGACAGAAATACTGGGAAGAAAAAACAGGTTCTGTGAAATCTGGCCCGCTGGGACATCAAGGGCTTTCCCTGTTTGGTTCCTAACCTTAAAACTATCTTCACACCAAGTTGGAAATTAAAATTCTTTGCCTAATTTCCCCCAACCACATGGCCTTAGAAGTGAGCTAGCCTGTTCTATGTAATTACTAAGGCAGAAGTAACAGACACAGCACATGTCTATCCTACAAACAGAAACTATGGCATTACTTGAAGTGTCTATGAAGCCTACACCAAGCCACCAAAACCAGAAATAAAAACAGAGGCCTTCAAATTCCCAAAAAGCCACATCCTCTAACTGCAGTGGAACAAAATTAGTATAAACATTCACCCCAAACGCCGGTCACTTGGAAGTTAAGACATTCTGCCATTAAGGATATATTCATTCACACACAGACAGAAAGAGGAAATGTGGCATGTTTAAAATCTGTTTACAGTAAGCAAAGAAATGTTTTAATAGAAGTTTTTAAAGATGATTACTTAATCCTTATAAAAACAGATGCTCACAGACAACACATCTGAAAAAAATCATTTAACCACAAGGTGTATGGCAAAAATAGATTCCCTTTCTGCACCGCAATTTCACCTTCTTTCAGCTCATTTTTTATATTCTGGTATAAAAATCAGCTTCATGAGCAGATTCACAGTTGCCTTCCCCTATACTAAACACAATATCCCAGGGCAGCTAAAAACTCAGTAAATATTTATAGAATATATGAATTTCAAAATGTACATCTATTAAAGAATTGGCTTAATAACTATTCTAAGCATGATGAAATATATGATATAGACACAAACACATTTATTCACATGAAAAGATTTTCCATAACCCAATGCTTAATAAAGAAGCTTATACAATAGTTTTTATAGACGAAACACATTTTTTTCTCCCCTCTCTCATGCTCTCTCCCACACACACACCATGTTTAAAAATCTGGGTACAAGTTGGACAAACAAGAGCTAGTAACAAGAATTACTTTATGATTACGAAATAACTTTTACACATCCAAGGTGTGAGGAGAGGGAAAACGTTGCTTTCTGTGATCAATTAATTTGCTGTTGCTTCCAAGTTGTATAGAAGTTTGTCAAGCTCCCCGCCTGGTCCCTCAGTGACCAGTGAACCACTCAACCTGAACCATCTCCTCCAGGGTATCACTGTCCTGGCTGATGGCAGTTCTAGACCTGGCCTACCAGCTCGGCGAGCATCTGCTTGATATTCAAATTAGAATTAAAACAGCTAAGAGGTAGCATGACTCCTGACTTGTCAGCGTCTGTATCTTAAGTGCCTGTTAAGTGAAAACATCTCTCACAGTCATATTATCTAGTTTTAAATTACGTGGAACCAGCCTGCAGTAAAGAAAGGAATTTCCTAAAGGACACTGACACAATCAAGTTTTTCAGAACTTAAAAGGGAACCTTATCCACATTTAGCTTACTTTCAGAGACATGAACATAGACATAACTGTGGCATTGCAAGGTAATAATTAACCCTCAAATTGCTAGTCTGTAGGGCAATAGAAGTAAAGACTTCAATATTTCAGTCTGGAAAAAAATGAGTAAATCAAACCTCTTATTTACCTGTGATGACAACGTCTTGGTCCTGGGCTGCTCCGGCTACAGACTGTTACTTCCCAGAGGAGGCAGGGCCCTCCTCCTCCGGCCTTGGCGGCAAGAAGGTAAAGGTTCTCCCCAACTCTCCACCACCTTGAAAGAGGAAAGTCACCGTGACCCTGCGTCTTCAACCGCTATGGTGTGGCAGGGTCGTCCCAGAAAAGCCCAGCCCCGCCTCCCTGCCCCACGCACCCCTTCCCAAGCAGCCCGGGGGAGGAGGGGACTCCCGGGTTTGGGGAGGGGCGGCGGGGCCTAGGGGTGGGCAGGCGGCTGCGAACTGCCCAGGGCGCTCCGCGAAATCCAAGGCAGTATACAAGCCCGGACTTTTCTTAGAAAGAACCTTGACGTTTGCGGCGCAGCCACCAGCCTTTAAACTTCACAAGGCAGGACAGCACGGGTGTGCCGTTGTTCCCGGTTAGACTGCGGAGCGCGTAGGGGCAGAACCAGCCCTCCGGACTTCCGCCAGGACAGCCGCGCGCAGCCGGGAACCCGGGGACACCCGCGCGCGGGCGCCCAGTCCCAGACCCGCGGGCCCCGGGCTTGGGAGGGCCGTCCCGCGGCGGAGGCTGCCCTGGGCTCGCCCGGCTCGACCCGTCCAGGTCTCCCGATGGCCCTTAGGCGCAAAGTGGGGGCAATTCCTCAAAGCTGAACTAACCCGCGTGTGTCTCTCCCATCAGAGCTTAGCCGCAGGGCGCACGAGGGTCAGTCTGCCAGACCTCGGGCCACCTGACCTAGGGGATCCTCGGAGGTCTCGGAAACGCCCCCAGTCGGGGACAACCAAACTCGACCGTGTAGAAGGAAGGGCGAGCCTGGTGCTCCCGCCTGGAGGGCCTTCTCTCCGGGGTTGGGGACAACCTGAGCACCTAGTGTCTCTGAGATCCCAGACCTCGACCCCTGCCCAGGCCCCAGTCACAACCGACAGCTGCGGACACCGGGGCTCCAGGCAGGCCCCGGGCGCTCGGAGGGAGGCCGACCAACGGGAGGCCCCCTTGGCCCCGGGATCCCCAGTACTAGCCAGCTGCGAGAGCCTTCACCCCGCGCCCCGGGGCCCCGCGCATGCGCCACCCGGCCCCTCCCCGTCCGCCGCCGCTCTGAGGGGGAGCCCGGCCCCCGGACCCCCGCGCGCGCCCGCCCGCCCGCCGCCTGGCACCTGGGGCCGCGCGGTCCGCCGCCTGCCGGTCCGCCGGGCGAGCGCGCCTAGGGAGGCGGCGCCGGGCAGGGCGCTAGTGGCCGCCTCCGCCCCTGCCGCCCGCTGCCCCCGCCGTGGGGCCGTCGCGTCCCCTGCCCCTGCCCAGCGCCGCCTCCCGGCTCCCGTGCCAGCCGCGCCCCCGCGGCACGCGCCGCCCCTCTGCCCCGCGCCCCGGGCCGGGCAGCTCGGGCGGCTCGCGAGGGGGGCTCCTCCAGGAAGCCCCGCCCCCGGCCCCACCCCGCGCGGGGACACAGCCCCCGGACGGCGGGGCCCGATTGGCTGCCCGCGGGGGCGGGGGTGGGGCCGCTCTCGGCTGGAGGCTGCCCACCTCCTGTCCCACGGCGGCGGCGCCGGCGGAGAAACTGAGGCCGGGGCGGGGGTGCGCGGAAGTTCAAGGTCACCCGGGTGGGCGCAGCGCCCATGAGAGCACGCCGCGTGTGGCTGGACCTGGGCGCGCGTCCGGCCCCGCTTACTGGGGGAGGGCCGAAGCCTAGGAGGGGCGGGAGCGAGGCTGCGGGCCGGGTGGAGGTTCCCGCCCGCGGCCCGGGCCACGCTGGCGAGGCCCCGCCTTCCCTCCCGGAGCCCAGCTCTGCCCGGCCCGCGCGAGGAGCTTGGTCTAGACCCGGGACCGAGGCGCGGGGTGCCCTCGAGTCTGGGGAGAGCGCAGGGCCAAGGGCGGACGGGGAGGGACCTTGTCCCGGGGACCCCGGATTGCAGAGGGTGGGGGAACGGGAACGCTGGCTGGGAGGGCGCATCAACAGGTGGCAGAGTTGCCCGGGGCGGCGGGCGGGGGACGGAGACGAGTGAAGGGCACCGGGCCCAGGCGCCCGGAGGCGCTGTGGAGTCTGACCAGCCGCCCGCCACCGCCCCCGGCCGGCCCCCGGCTGTCCGATGAGCCTGCCCTCCCCCAGTGAATGTGAATCGGGGGTGAGGGGCTGACTCTGTGCTCAGCCGAGGAGCTGGGCTTCTGCCAGCGTGGGGGGGTGGGGGGGAGGTCGCGGCCCGGGAGCCAATGGCTAGCAGCAAGAGCGCGAGCTGCAAAGCGGCTTTGTTTGCGCGGTGACGCCCGAACTCCCCGCGCGGAAGGCACGACGCCCCAGGTGCCAGCGCACCGGGACGCCCCTCCTTTGGGAACGAAATGTGTGCCCTGTCGGCCCTGCTCCTTGCCCTCCCGCGACTCCGTCCACTGTTCTATTTGTGGCGGCGAGCGCACAGAAGGACCTACTGGGGCGGGAAGCAGCTCCAAGCAAATTCCCGCATGACACGCAGACGCTGGAGACTCGGCGGACGTGGCCCCTTATACGGATGTATTAGGCTCACCCTTGTTGATTGGCTGCATACCTGTGGCGAACTTTGCTCCACCCAGCAGACACCCTCAACACCTTCACACCAACACACACGAACAAGCCCAGCTTTTATTGCGCATGCTATATAGCGATGGGCAGTTTTTGTATTACGTTTCAGAGTTTACGAAGTGATCCGTGTACATTACATCCTGGATATCTCACAGGCTGAGCAGGCAACAGTATTGTTTATTTATGGAGCTAGAGGGCCCATAACTGGGCTCCTGTCCTCCTGAGGGCATCCAGCTCGGAGATGTCACCTGACATACTGCAGATCAAGAATGGAAGAGTCAGAATAGAGGGGTGCCAGCTTCTCTCCCCAGACACACCCGTAAATCTTAAACCAGGCAGTTAGAGAGACCTGGTAAAAACTGTTCTGAATTAGGGCGAAGGAAGCTGCCTAGGGCTCAACAGAGTCGTGTGTACACCCACAGACATACAGAAATGATGCTCTTGGGGCTCCCAAGATTTTCGGGAGAGAAAGCTTGTTCTCCCTGCATGTAATGTAATCAAAGCTATCACCTTTGAACAAATGCTCTCAGCCGGCCCCTTGCCTCCCCTTCCCCAGGAAACAGTAGAAGGATGCTCAGGACTTTTCTCATGGGAGTAGTCAAACGCAGTTTTCATACACGCAGCCCCCAGGGGACTGTGGGTTCCTGTTTACCTTGAGCAGACTTCTGTTGGCCATGAAAAACCCGTCAGAGCCAGAATAGGAGATACTGTCACAAAGGACATCCCTCTCCCTCCCGCCCCCACCCCGCCCCAACTTCTGTGTTGATGACAAAGCTTGGGCAACACAACAACATAGACAGCCTCCTACACTGGGCCAGAGGAGCACCTTGTAACTTCAGGGGCATGTTAGTGCTCCTAAATACGCCTCTGAGCATTGCCCCAGTTCCTCTCTGCAGCCTTGGTAAATACCGGGAGCGGTGGGGGGTGTGTATCTTCGTTCACAGCTTCCATTTATTTGGTGCTGATCTCTTTCAGATCCTGTTTCACATTTTCTAATCGTGGAGACGTTTGGAGAAATAATTATTCTTGTGCCCACATTACAGTAGGCGGACTGAGGCAACACCCTCCTCCCCTCCACTAGGTCATACTGACCAGTCGCAGAGCCCAGGATAGGAAGCCTGTCTGTGGTGCCCACACCTGGATGGACCTAATCCCACGGGGGCAGACAAGGGTTTCCCATGGCCTCTGGGGAGAAGTCAGCTGGGGACGTTCAGAGGACAGGAAGGGAGTAGCTGGCGGAGGCTCCCGTCACCAGATACCAGGCGGCAGGTTAGACCCTGAATGTGTAAGCAGGTGAGGTCACCACCTGTTTTCAGAAACTGGCCCTGACCCCTTCAGGAGTGAGGCGTCTGCCATGAGTTGGGTCCAGGCCCCAGACAGAAGTCTGTCTGTTTGCCGTCCAGTCAAGTGAAGCCCTTTTCTGGGATCTGTCCAAGCCTCTGCGGGTCACTTGCTTGCCCTTTGCTGATGTGCAAAGCCTCTCAGTGAGATGGAGTTTGTGCTTCTGGGGTGTCATCAACCAGGACAGTGGCCTCTGGTCTCCTGGACACGTGACCTCCAGTGAGATGGTGGAAGTCAGCAGGGGCAAGGGACATGGGCTGAGAAAGGGCGAGTTCACTGTTGGCCGGTTCAGAGCCACCCTATGGTCCGGACTGGGGTCAGCGGGGACCAACCCTGAGTGTGTGTGCGGCTGCTCTCCTGGTAGTGATGGCGAAACCTCAGGGGTCCAGGTAACCAAGTCTTGTCACCCGAAGGCTGGAACTCACAAAGGTCCCAAAGAACAGCTGGGTTCGTCTCATTCTGCAGAGGTGGAGACAAAGGGAGTGACAGCCCTTGGCCAAGGTCTGAGAGAATGAGCGGACACCTGGCTCTCCGAGTCCAAACCCACTCTACCATGGGTGCAGACGAGGGCGCCAGCCTCGAGGAACCCCAGGGTGCAGCTGCCTGGTCCCCAAGCCTGTACTCTCCTGGCCCGACGCCCCGGCTGTCTCCGGCGGGCCCAGGAGCCGAGTGTGAAGGACCAGTCTGGGCCCAGTGCTTCAGCAGGGGCACAGCACACGCACAAGCTTGTGGCTGGAGAAAGAGGCCGTGTTCAAGGGGACAGTGGGCAAGGCACAGTACAGGCGGAGGTGGGCAGTGACCTGTGACCCGGCGGGGAGGGGGAGGTCGGCTTGGCTCCATCACATCAGTAACAAACTACAAATGATACATGTCACCCAGTTGTTATCATGGAAGTGGGGGTGGGTGGTGGGTGCAGTGCTGTACCCGCTTGAGGGATGCAGGGTCTGGAACCTTCTGCAGGTCCAACAACGTCTTCCATCATAGATGCCAGGCCCTTTGATTAGTCACCTGTCCCCAGCCAAAGTCCCCAGACTGGCTTTCCTATAGTCTCCACCTGGGCATGGGCCTCTGTCTCCAATCTCTGTCTCTGTTGTTCTTAAGAACCCCGAGGCAGCCCACCCACAGCCGTGATCCTCCAGCCCCCACCATCCCTCCCTAGAGTCAGATTCCCTCATCATCATCACAGACTCCTCCGTCCCAGGTGGCTTATGCTCCTTGGGATAGGCTGGGTCACGGATGTCATTTGCTGGGTTCTGAGCTTGGACTTGGAGCTTCAGAACCTGAGTGATGCAAAAGGGGAGAATCTCAAAGTATGATGGATGGATGCTGTATGATGTATAAAGCATCATCCATATAAAGCACGGTATATCATATACATCATCATACATATAAAGCACAGTGAAGTATGATGTATACAGAAAGCTGAGCACCGAAGAATTGATACTTCTGAACTGTGGTGTTGGAGAAGACCCTTGAGAGTCCCTTGGACTGCAAGGAGATCCAACCAGTCCATCCTAAAGGAAATCAGTCCTGAATATTCACTGGAAAGACTGATACTGAAGCTGAAACTCCAGTACTTTGGCCACCTGATGTGAAGAACTGACTCATTGGAAAAGACCCTGATGCTGGAAAAGATTGAAGGAGGGAGGAGAAGGGGACAACAGAGGATGAGATAGTTGGATGGCAACACTGACTCAATGGACATGAGTTTGAGTAAACTCCAGGAGTTGGTGATGGACAGGGAGGCCTGGCCTGCTGCAGTCCATGGGACCGCAAAGAGTCGGACACGACTGAGCGACTGAACTGACTGATAGATGTTGTGCCATGAGTGCGTGCTCAGTCGTGTCCGACTCTTTGCAACCCCATGGACTGCAGCCCGCCAGGCTCCTCTGTCCATGGGATTTCCCAGGCAAGAATACTGGAGTGGGATACCATTTCCTTCTCCAGGGGATCTTCCTGACCCAGGGATTGAACTCACAGCTCCTGCTTTGGCAGGCAGATTCTTTACCACTGAGCCACCTGGGAGGCCTGATGTATGGATGAATTTGGTCAGTAAAGGACATTCTGCCCTGCTGGAGTTCTCAGTTATCTGACTTGGGGGGGTCCTGAGTGTGAAGCGCACTGTTGTGGGTGGGCAAGGTCTGGGGGTAGGGGATGCAGAGATAAGACAGGTGTTGACCCACAAATGCAAAATAGATTCATGTATATGTGGGCATCGCTGCCTGTCTCTGGAGCACCCCCAATTCCCTCATGAAATTAATAAACAGAACCTGGGATTTGGAGTCAAACAGACCTGGATTCAAAACCTTGCTCTGCCTTTTACTCATACCATATTCCTAGACAAATGGCTTGAACTCCTATCTGAACTTTTTCCTAGAGAACTTTTTCCTGGGGTGAGAATTAGGAAGGAGGATAGAGGAAGTGCAGGGACAGGGCCTGATAGGTGGGTCACATTTGGGGCCTGGTGACCACCTGCCTGAGGGCTCTGCCAAGGGCCACCTCCTCCAGGAAACCCGTCTGGCATCCATCCCACCCACAAAGCTGCCCTCTTCCCTGTGTTGCCACCCGCCCCCACATGGCTCTTGTCTGGTTCAGCACTGTCTTTACAGTGCCTCTCCCCTGCCTGCCTCGCCACGCGGAACGGCTGACACGATCGAGACCTTGCAACTTTCTGACACCAGGCGAAGTACCTGTTCCTTGTTCCCTCTCGTGATCCTCAGATCTGCACCGGGGCCCGCCTTTAGGGCTTTCTGGGTAGCTCAACCATAAAGAATCCTCCTGCCATGCAAGAGATGCAAGAGACTCCGGTTCGATCCCTAGGTTGGGAAGATCCCCTGGAGAAGGAAATGGCAACCCATTCCAGTATTCTTGCCTGAAAAGTCCCATGGACAGAGGAGCCTGGCGGACTACAGTCCCTGGGGTCGTGAAGAGTTGGATTCGACAGAGCACGCACCCACCTTTTACAGAAGCGTTCTGCCAGCCGGTCAAGGCAGCGTGACCTCCAGCCTGGGCGGCCTGCGGGTTCCCACCCCGGCAGCCAGCTGCCCTTACCCAGGTCTTCATCCCCGAGTGCTCAGGGCCTGGAATCCACCCCACCAGCCCCCATAACGTGACAGGGAGCGGCCGGCATGTCTGGCAGCATCTCCAGGCCTCAGTGTTCACTAACATGACCAAGCGGCCCGTGGTCCCCAGGCCCCTGAGGGGACAGCCCATGTTTAATGAAATGTTCCCAGTCTGTGGCAAAATGGACAAAAGAGCTTTTGGCGAGTTCTCTGTAAAGCTAGTTGATCTAAAGAAGGGTCCTCTTTGTCCCTGGGTGTGTCCTTGACATTTCCCTGGTTTCTTGTCGAAAATGCCTTTTCTTACTAAAAAGGTGCTGATAATAACTGATAATAGCTGTGTTCTGACTCGGCGGACCCACGGCCGTCCCCCAAACCGGGTCAAACGTGGATCTGTGAGCCCAGGGTCTGCGCCCCACTGGCCCCGGTGAGCTCTGTTTGCCGATAAACACACAGCACGTTCGAAGGCCTCCTGATTCTCCCGGCCTTCTGGCCCCGGCTCTCTCCTCCAGATTACCTTCTGATATTTATTTTCCCATCAACACGTCGGCTTGTGTTGCGACTTGCAGCTAGGAGTATAAAGTCCTACATGAGGGCCTGATTTTGATCTCTGATACAGTGTGGGCAGCGGCCTCGGGAGTCTGCTGGGATCACACCCACTCGGGGCCCCAGCTCACATGCCATCCACTACCCTCGGGTGGGGGCCAGGCCTGGGGAAGAGCACTCTGCCTGGGAGCCTGAGGTGTGCAGGGCCGGACTTTCATGGGAGGCGGGAGGGAAACTGAAATCTACACTCTGGAACACTCTAGAAGGTGCCGGGGGCATGCAGCAGAGAATGAGGGACCAGCATCCTGGCAGATGGGGTCCTTTGGTGGCTGGTGGGAGAGACACTGGGGACTGTAGACCCATCATTTCTTTTCTCTAAGTTGAAGCACGTTAGATTAAACCAACTTTCCAGGCAAGCATTGGTGCTGAGTTTAATTTCAAAATGGTCCCTCCCTGCAGGGAGATCTAGTGATCGTTAAGTAGATGCCAAGGACCGAGATGGCCCCTTCCAAGAATGATGCCAGTTTCACCACCCAGGGACCCCAGCCCTGACTTCCTCTAGGAAAGCAAGGTGGACCCCCTTGTTCCTGACTCCCCGGCTTCCAGCTTAAAACAAAGAAGAATCCCTCAGTTAGATGCCTCTGATCTTGACTTCTGTCCTTACATGTGCATCCCACCACCCCAAGGTCAAGGCCCAGCCTTTCCAGATTGGCAAAGGCCCTCAGGACAAAATGGCTGCAGCGCCATCTCCCTGTTCTTGCTCCCTGCACTCCCCCTCCCCGCCAGACTTAGCCTCTGGTGGTTCTCCGCTACCTCGGCCACACTTTCAGGCCTGTAACATAATTTTTAAATAACTCCTTTATCCAAAATGTTTACTTGCTTCCAGAGAGAGTCAGTGCAAAGAATCTGGCCTGCCATTACTAGACACAGAGGCTTAAATCACTGTTTCAGTCCTCGATGATATTTACTTATCTTCTGGGTCAGCTGTTGAGCAGCTTGAAAACTGGGCCTTGGGCTCCTCGTGTTCCCAGCCCACCTGGTACAGGGAAAGTGGCAACCATTCGGGGATTTTTGAACATGTCCCTGAAGGGTGCTGTTGGTCCAAAGGAAAGCTGGTGGGTAACTGCCCTCTTCTAGGGCAGAGGGTCAGGTGCCCAGGGTCCCCTCCTGGTTCAGCTGCCTGGAGAGGGCGTCGGCGAGGTCACCCATCTCTCTGAGCCTCATACCTGGGAACTGCAGGCCTGGGCCCGGTGCCTGTCGGTCGGGCTCACGTGTGCTCACTTTTTCCACTGTGCCTACCCCTCCCCTCCAGGGCTCTGTGACCTTGGGCAGCCACGACCGCCCTGTGTCTGTTCCCCAACCGTAAACTGAGAGGCCGGGCTGGCTGATCTCAGACGTCCCCTGCCAGCTTGAGACTCTGCGTTGTGCTCGGGGGGGGGGGGGGGGGCGGGGGGGTGTGGCTGTGACGTACCCCAGGAGCCAGCTGCCAGGGCCCACGAGGGAGGCATTTTTTCCTGCCTCACTGGGGGGAAAGCAGACACATGACTCTTCCAGCTGATCTCTTGCGTGAATTAAGATCAGCGTCTCGTGCTCTGTGCTTTGGAAAGGCGATCAGGACCAGCCTCCCAGGTCTGCGGCCTGGGGGAAATCGGCTCCTTCTTTGGGCTGGAACCTTCCAGACCAAGGCTGGTCCACTGAAAGTCACGCACCCCTGCTCCTGCAAATGCCCAGCAGACAGACTGTGCCAAGTCCTGTCCCAAGGCCACATCAGGGAGGGGACGGGGCCTGGGCTTCTGCTTCCTCTTCCGGGGACTTCTCCTCTGCTGCCTGCTGCTTCGGTCTAAAAATATGCTCTGCCTTCTTGTTACAACCCAGTAGGAGTGATAGATCCTGTTGACAAGAGGAAGAAGTTATGGGATGGGGCACACTTTGGTAAATTCCCAGGACGGCGGGAACCTGGGCTGGCTGCCCCATGCGTCCTCCACTCACGTTAGGGAAACAGAAGGCTGCTGCCCAGAGGGACCCATGCCTCCCCACCCCATCACTCCTGCCCCGCTTTGGAAGGGAGCCCCAGAAGCTGGCTGGGGCAGGGCCGCTCGGCAGGACCAGAGATCCACTCGGAAGTTTCTGGACTGGGGGGCGGGTTCCTTCAGGGCAGGACCCCATGGAATCCTTGCTGAGTCTCCTGGGGCCAGGTCCAGGCCCTGAAGGGAGGCTCAGAGAGCCCTGAGGGGGCTCTCCCTGTCGCCATCACCCATTTTATTCAGGGAGCGAAGCCAAGCGGAGAGTCTGAGCTCTAATCCCAGCTCTGCTGGGTGAACCTGGCCAGTTGCCTCACCTCTCAGCTCCTCAGTTTCCTTGTAGGGGGATTTAAGCCTGCCCTTGGAGGTCACTGTCAAGGTCGGCCTAACGAAGGGCCTCACAGCCCCTCACTCCGCCCCCAATCCTGCAGGTCACCCTTTCCTCAGGGCCCTCACGTCTCACCTTCCCTACCCTCCAGCGCCAGGCTCTGCCCTGACGGCACCGCCGCTCCCCAGCCCGTATTCCTGCCCTGCTGGCAGCTGGACAGGCCTGGGCAGAGCCCTTGGGACAGATACCCAGGGTCAGCCAAGGTCATACTCCCACCTCTTTCTCCAGCCTCTCTGCTTGCAGTCCACCACATCCCATGCGCTTTTGTTCCTGCAGGGCATCTCCTTTTCCCTCTTCTGTTTTTCCTGGCACCACCTCTTCCAGGAAGACCTCCCGGGTCTCCCGTCTCTGGGCTGTGCGCCTCTGCTGAGCTCTCTGTGTTATTGTACTTGTCCCTTTACTAGTCCATCTCCCTCACTGGATTGGAAGCTTCCTGGGGATTAGGAGCTTATCTGAGATTATGACTAACAATAAGACAGAAATGACAAACTTTTTTAAAAAGTCCCTTTTAAAAAATATTTTACATCGTGCATGTTCAGATTTAACAATACCCAGCTACTTTGTGCAGAAAATTTTCACTAGTGAATGCTTTTTTTCATACTGCAGTTATTTTATAGTGAAGTTTGGCACATGTCTTATAATTTTGCTTGTTTTTATTATGACACATATGATATTCCTTATGCTTAAATAAACAACTTCCTTTTAACACAGTAATTTTTAATTGTGATAAAATATACATTACATGGGCTTGCCAGGGGGCTCAGCCCACTCCAATATTCTTACCTGGGAAATCCCATGGACAGAGGAGCTTGGCAGTCCATGGGGTTGCAAAAGAGTCAGATATGACTTAGCAACTAAACAATAAAATGCATAACACAGGGAATTCCCTGGTGGTCCAATGGCTAAGACTCAGAGCTCCCAATGCAGGGGGCCTGTGTTCAATCCCTGGTCAGGAAATTAGATCCCACATGGCGAGACTAACACCCAGCGCAGCCAAATAAATAAAGATTAAAAAATACATGCGTAACATAAAATGTACCATTTTTAAGCGTATGGTTCACTGGCATAAAGGACATTCACCTGTTTGCTTCCATGACCAGCATCCAGAACTTTTTCATCTTTCAAAACTGAAACTTTGTTCATCCCGTGCAACTATGACACCCCATTTCTCATTCCGGATTTTTAGCTGCTGTAAAGGAGATTTGGGGAACATTTAGTGAAATCAGAATGAGGTCTGTCCCATAGATAGTGCTGACTTCCTGATTTTAATCATTATATGGTGGTTGTGTAAGATAGTGATTTTTAAACATTTTGGCTTTATGATTCCTTTTTCTTCTTAAAAGCTATTGAGAGCCCCAAAACATTTTGTCTCTGAGGGCTATATTTGTCAATATTTCTGATGTTAGAAAATAAAACTGAAAAAACTTTAAGTATTTATTAATTCATATAAAAATGACAATAATAAGCCCGTTGTATCTTAACATATAGAAAATGATTAAAAGTTTCAAAACCTTACCCCCAAATGATTAAATGTTTCAAAATGATTATGAAATGATTAAGTTTCAAAACCTTACCCCCCAGTTTTGAAAAACATTTTTTCAAATCTTCTTAATGTCTGGTTTAATAGAAGGTAGCTAGATTCTCACCCACTCCAGGGTTCTTGCCTGGAGAATACCCGGGACGGGGGAGCCTGGTGGGCTGCCGTCTATGGGATCACACAGAGTCAGACCCGACTGAAGTGACTTAGCAGCAGCGGCGGCAGCAGCTAGATTCTCACGTCTGCTTCTTCTTCTTTGTTTTTCTGGATGGTCCCTAGTTTCAAAAAATTAACTTTAAGTATAGTTGATTTATAATGTTGTATAAATTTCTGTTGTACAGCAAGATGACTCAGCTATATATATATACACACACATGTCCCTCTTATCACTCTTCCGTTTTGGTTCATCACAAAGTATTGAATCTAGTTCCCTGCGCTCTATGGGATGACCTTGTTGCTTATCCTCACTCTGCTTCTGCAACCAGTCTCTTGCAATCTGTCATTTTTGTCGACCTCCGTGAAGAAAATCCAGCAGGTAGAAGGAGCGTAATTTAACAGTTACTGTGGATATTCTTTGCCACTGCCCCCAGAATTCAACAAACGGATGTTTCCCTTTCTCTCCTTTTCCGAAGGCACGCTTTACTGCTATCTAATCCACACGCCATAAAATCCACGCCCTTAGGGGGCGCAGCACTCACGGCTTTAGTGCCTCCTCGCTCCCAGCTCTTCCGGGACGAGAGGGCATTTGAAGGAGTGTGCTCAGTCCAGGGGAAAATCAGGGTCCTCCCCACCACGCACACACCTGAAGGAAGACAGCGTGGAGGGGGGGAGTGCCGCCAGGAAGACAGAGGCGTCTAGGAGCACCCTCCAGACTGCAGCGGACTGCAGTCCAGAGGACTCTGAGTCCTCCCCTGTCTCCCGCCGGAGACCACACGGGACGAGGAGTTTCAGCAGCTTTGACCCTGCCCGTGGCAGAGAAAGTCTCCCCACCCCTGGCGTGGTAGGGCTGATTTTGGGTCTACCAGGAGTGGCATAGACAAAGCCTCTAAGAAAGGGGGGAAGAATTCATGAACTGCTGTTAAGTGAGACAACAGAAGCCCGTGGAGGTCAAGAGTCCAGCCATCGTACAAGTGTCCTGAGGCCGCTGAAACAAGTGACCACCAGAGTAATGGCTGAATAACCACCAGTGGGACTTCCAGGAGGCCTAGTGATTAGGGCTTTGTGCTCCCCATGTAGGGGGCCTGGGTTCGATCCCTGGTTAGGGAACTAGAGCCTGCACACTGCATCGAAGACCAGATACAGCCAAATAAATCCAACTAAATAAACAAATAAAACAACCCAAGTCTCTCCCATAGATAGTGCTGACTTCCTGATTTTAATCTGGCAAGTCTTGAAGTCAGAGTCTCACGTGGGCTCAGGACATGTGTGGGCAGGGCTCAGCTTCCCCTGGAGGCTCCAAGAGAGAATCCATCTCCTGGCCTTTGCCAGCTTCCAGAGGCGTCCACATGCCTTGGCCCACGGACCCTTTCCCCACATCCAAGCCAGCAGCTCCGCATCTCCTGGTCTCTCTGTGATGCTGACCTCCTTCTTCCTCTCATGACCCTTGTGATGATGTTGGACCTTTGGAGAAAATCGAGGACCATCTCCCCGTCTCAAGGTTCTTAACTAATCCCATCTGCAAAGTCCCTTTTGCCGAAGAAGGCAGCATATCTGGACTTCCCTGGTGGTCCAGTGACTAAGACTCTGCACTCCCGGTGCAGAGGGCCCAGGTTCGAGTCCCTGGTCAGGGAACTAGAGTCCACACGCCTCAACTGAGAGTTCGCACGCTGTGACTGAAGATCCCTCGCGCCGCAACTAAGATACGGAGCAACCGAACACATGAGTAAAGACATTTAAGAAAACAGAGGGAAGAAGTTCACAGGTTCTGGGTATCAGGACGTGACCATCCTAGAGGGGCGTTACTATGTCCGCACGGGGCTCTAGGGCCTCGGACAAGTCATTTCACCTCTGCATGCCTCAGTTTCCACATCTGTAGAGAGAAGACAGTGATAGTCCTACCCCGTTAGGCCCACTGCTACTTCCACAAGCCCTTCTGGCAGATGCAGAGGGCTGTGGGCAGTGGCCACATTTCCGGAGGCTTCCCTGGCCATGGCCCAGGTAGCTGGGGAGGTGCTGCTCACTGATCTCACCATCTGTCTGTCCATCGCCCCCTGCGAAGGGCAGTTCCGGTGGCACCCCTCCCCCAACCCGAAAGCCCCCCAGACATGCCCTGGGAGGGGCCAGGAGGGCAGGGAGGTGGTGGTGGGGGCCGCCACGGCCACACACAGCTTTTTCCTGCATTTAACCGGATTACAGGACTTGAGCTTCCTTCCGTGTGAGGTCCTCCCAAGCCCCTGGGAAGTCACGGGCGCTGAGCCTACACTTGTTGGGTCATGAGTCACCCATTGGCTGAGGGGTAGAGAAGAGATGGAATCAGGATTTCGGCCCTGGCCCGCTCAAAGCCTTCATTTTTCTGTGAACGTATAGTGTAGAGGGTACTTATTTCAGAACAATAAAGGGATGGTGACCTCGATAGCGAATCCCTCCCCATGGCCTGGGGGGAGCACAGCCAGCCCCCAGCCTGGGGTGAGGGTCCGCCCCCTGTGCCCCTCCTGGGAGCCACCCTTGGAAGTCGGGAACTGCACAGAGAGAGCGAATCCGACCTTGAGCCGAGCGTGTTCTGCCCACAGGGGAACACCGGGGAGCTCCCCGAGCCCAGGACGCCGCCTCCCCATCATCCAGCAGAGGAGAAAGGTGAGGGTGTGCCCATCCCCAGGCTCTGCACAGCTGAGTCACTGGAGACGTGGAATCACCCACCTGCCATCTTGAGCTCACATACATGTGCAAGACCAAGTGTGCGCGTATGTGTGTATGTGCTTGTGTATGGGTGTGCACACCAGCGGTTTGCAATTATGTCTGCGTGTGTGTACACGTGCACATGTATGTACATGTATGCACGCGTATGTACACAAATGCACGCGTGCACACACACCTGTGTACAAACATGGGTACACGCTCGTGCGTGTACACGTGTGCATCGGGGTACCCAGGTCTCTGTGTGCATGCTTGCCTATGCGCGTGTGTGCCTGCGTGGGCAAACATATACATGTCTCTATGTGTGCTCACATCTGTGTACGAGTGTGCATCCACTTCGGCGTGTGGGGGCCCGTTTGTGTGTGTTCGTGTCTCTGTGTGCACACACGCATGAGTGTTGCATTTTCTACCTCAGGCAATCCAGATGGCTGTGGCAATTCGACACAGTGGTGAAGGTGGACGCCAAGACAGGTCCAGGGGAAGGTGCCGGCACGGCCCTGCCTGACGCCTAGCCACCGTGGGCTCGGCCAAGCCAAGAGTGTGGGCAGGAGGCTCCCAGGACCGAACTGCCAGCACCTTCGACCAGCTGCGTTGCTTATTTCTCAACCACTCCCACTTGAAGTCATCTTGCCATGTATTTTGGTTTCAAGCCCAATGCGAGGGCCAGCTGCAGCCCATCCCGAGGGAATATCACCTTGCTTTGGCACGTGCCCACCTGCTCCAGGCCAGCCTCTGGGGACCCCTCCCCGGGCTCTGGGGGGCTGCTTTTTAAGACCCCCACCATCGTATGAACAGGGTTGGTCTCTTGATCATCGGCTTCATGGGGAACAAAGGCAGAATTGTGACGGCTGTGGGAAAGGGCAGCAGTTTCGCAGCACAAAGAATTTATTTTTTCTTTCCCTGATCTGAGCCCTATCGGGGGCCCGCGGGCTGCCTGGGAATTCGGAAGCAGCTTCTGGGAGAAGGCTGGGCAGGCAGTGTGGGTGGCCGGCCACTCAGGGTGCCCACTGGCCCCCCAGTGCCTCCAGGGCGTCTGTTCCATCCCTGGAGCCCCGCCCATGGCCCACCAACGTGTTGGGGACACACTTGGGCTCTCCTGCCCCTCTCTGATGCCACGGCCCCTCCAGCCCTCCTTGGCTTTGCTCACACCCAAAGCATGTCCCCCGCTGCTCCCGGCTCTGCCCATGCAGTCCTCCCCCTCCTCCTCCCAGTAGATCACCCTCCACCCCATCCCCATCCCACCCCCACCACCGTCTGGCTCCATGGACCCCACAAGAGGCAATGCTTCCTGGTCTGTCTCCAACTGGGTCTGCCTCCCAGGTGCCTCGCAGGAACCCCCAAATTGCCCTGAAGTCTGACCCCCTCCATGGTCCCTGTCTTGACCGACGGGGCTACTGGACAGCCAGTCTGTCTGAGCCAGCTGTCAAGGCTGGTCTGCACACCACATGACCTGCCACCCCTCCAACCCATCACCAGCTCCAGCCAAGGCTCCTGAGAGCTCTCTCCTGTCTCCCCCACCGCCATCTCCCCCACTTTCCTCACCTCCCCCACCTCCCTCACTCACCCACTAAAACCATCTATCGCTCCCTGTGGCCTTCGAGGACCCAAGGGTCCCCAGGCCCTTTACAGCACACCCACCCACCTCTTGCCTCCAGGTTCTGCTCCCTCTAGCAGCTCCGTCCCCTGTGAACACCACACTTCCCTTCCCAGCCCCACGCCTACCCCTTCCCTTGACGGGCTCCTCATCCCTGAAGACTTGGGTTAGCGGTCACATCACCTCCTCCCAGAAGCCTTCCCAACGCTGGTGACTGCATGCCTCCCACAGCCCTTGCTCTTGATCTGCCCTTGATGGAGGAACCCCCTTTGTGAGGTGGGGTGGACTGGTTTATGGAGACATCCCTGCAGCCCGGTGGGAGGGTGTGTAGGTGGGGGATGTCGCCTTTGCACCCGCAGACCTGTACCTGACCTTCCCGATGGGGGCATGACCTCAGGGATGGTCTGTGAGACAGGGCCCCGCGCCCCCAGTAGGGGCAGTGGGGTGTGAGTGATGGGAGTGTCGGCAGGGCCAGCAGACACTCCCAGCCGGGTGACCTTGGGTTGACCTTGCCCAGCCTCTGTCTCCTGCCTGTAGGCTGGGGACCACAGAAGAATCTGACGTTAGAGCCAGACCTGCAGGAAGGTCCGGGGCCCTGAGTGCCCAGGAGCTCAGCTGGGCAGTCAGAAGCCTGGCCCGAGGAGGGGTTCCAGGGACAGAGGGAATGCGGGGTCAGGCGATATGGCCGCCGCCTGGCAGTCTGCCCTTGGGAGGGTCGCCAGCCTCCCGAGCAGACCGCCCTTCGGAGGCCCCACGTCTTGCCTGGGTCCTGCCTATGTTCCCAGGCCCTGGGTCATGGCCAGGCCGCCCAACTGCCTTGGGAGCTGACCTGGGCTGACTGTGGCGCTTGGCCAAGTCGTGTCTCTGCATTTAGCACCGGAACCAAGTCGTATAAAGCAGGGTGGGGGAGCGGGCACCTCCTTGTCCTCTGCCTGCAATGATGGAGGAGCCAGGGGGCACCTCCCCACCGCCAGGGCCCCTCCGGTTGCTGACCACTGGCCCCCAGCCTGGCCAAGAGCCCTTCCAGCTCTGACAGGCTCTGCTCAGGAGTCTGTTCTCCTTCTTTTCAATTTTATTCATTCATCTCTGGCTGTGCT
The DNA here is from genome assembly GCF_033118175.1 of Dama dama. NCBI lineage: Eukaryota > Metazoa > Chordata > Mammalia > Artiodactyla > Cervidae > Dama > Dama dama. The sequence continues at coordinate 3,960,254 of NC_083702.1, forward strand.
GGGTCTTCGTTGATGCGCAGCCCTTTCTCGAGTTGCAGGAGCTTCTCCTGTTGGGGATTCCAGGCTCTAGGGTGCGTGGGCTTCAGTGGGTGCAGCTCCAGGGGTCAGTAGTCGTGGGGCAGGGGCTTAGTCGCTCTCTAGCATGTGGGATCTTCCCAGATCACAAATCGAACCCGTGTCTCTGGCATCGGCTGGCAGATTCGTTACCACTGAGCCACCAGGAAAGCCCCGATCAGGAGTCTTGGGGCTGGCGCCAGCTCGGGCTGAAAAGACGGCCGGATCACGTGGGTGGCTGGGGGCAGCCGGGCCTGGACTGGTTACTTCGCTCCCAGTCCTTGGTTTCCCCACCCGGCCCCACAGGAGGATGGAGGCCGTGCCGCTGTGAGCGCCCCGTGGCGGGTGAGCAGGTGGGCGCCCCTGGGCCTCTGCCCGGCCTGATTTGTGCATCAAGGCTGAACCTTCTGCAGCCCACCCTGCCCCCCTCCCCAGACAGGGCACTCACTCGGCCGTGGCCTGGGGGGTGGCTGTGCCACGCTGCCCCTAGGTCCCTGGGGGACACTGGTGAAGGTTCCCGTCTGCAGCAAACTGCTCGCCCCGGCCAGGAGCAGGCTGGGCGGTGGGCCCAGGGCCCAGGTCATGCAGGGCAGCTCAGGTTGTGGATGAGACAGGCTGCCAGGCCCCCATGGGCCGCAGGACTCTCAGTTCCTGGGCCGAAGAATGGGCGGACATGAGCAGTGCCCGCCTGGCAGCTGCTGGAAATATCCCGAGGGTCCTGTGCAGCCCTGAGTGGCCAGAAAGAAGCAGGACGACCAACACCATGCCTCCCCTGACCTCCTGGAGGTTATGGCCAGGGCCACACCGGCCCGGTCTCCAGGGCACTGCTCCCCAGCCCCTGGCCACTGCACGGGGCTGAGTACTCCGACCAGCGCAGGGGCACAGCTGTGGACGCTGCCACGGGGCCCCCGCCATCCTCCGCAGGTCAAGGTCACTCCCTGCAAGGGCCCTCGTGAAGCCCGCGTCCTGGCACTGGTCTCAGCCTGGGCTCCAGGAGCAGCAGCTCAGCTCTGCCCACCCAGCCACTGTGGCCCCCCACCCCGGGGCCCCCCACTCCACCTGGGCCAGGGAGCACACACAGCCAGGCACTCACTGAGCCTTTGTGACTCACTGCTGGGGAAGGGGAGACAGCTTCCCATGGCACGGGGATGGGGCGGGCAAGGCCTGGCCTTCTCTGCCTTTGCGGTGGAGCCGGCTGGAGAAGCGGGGTACACAGAGGAAAGCAGTCTGCAGAAACGGGGACCGAGCCCTGGGGGTGCCCTTTGAACCAGCCCTGCCTGACGCTGGTCCAATTCTCAGATTTTTTTCTTACATAAGGCGGTAAGTCCCTCTCTGGGCCTAAGCTGGTTTGGCGTGGGTTTCTGTCACCTGCAACTAAATCTTCCAGATTAATTCTGAGACCGACTCTAGGAAGGACCTGCCCTTTTGCACATGCGGGGCCCGGGCTCCCACGGGGAGTCCCCGGCCCTTCCACCCCAGCAGCATATCCCAGGGCAACTCCCACAGCCCCCCACAACACACACGCAGTGAGTCCCCGACTACGGGCCTTCCAAGTGTGCACGTGTGTCTGCGTGCCCAGTCCCGGCCGGCGTGAGGGAGACAGCAGCTCGCCCTCAGGCTCCTGTGGCTGACGGCCCTTCAGCTCCCCCATCTCCCGCCTCCTCTCGCGGCTCTGGCCAATAACGCCTTCTGCCTGTTCACTCGAGGCCAGGCTCGGTGTGCCAGCTCTTGCACTGAACTACTGTATTTTCAGGGTGCTGTCCTAGGAGATTAAAGGTGTTTTTTGGTTTGTTTTGTTTTTATGTCTCATTTGTGTGAAAAGCATTATAAACCTGCTGCAGTATAGTACTCTGGAGCAGGAAGGGGAACCTCACTTCAGCGTTCTTGCTGGGATGATCCCACGGACAGAGGAGCCTGGCGGGCTACAGGTCACGGGATCTCAGAGAGTCGTTCATGACTGAGTGAGGGCACACACGCGGGACCGTCCTGTGTACCTTATTGTGTTAGCCGGGTGCCTAAGCTAACTGTGCCGGACTTTCAAGCCAGCTGGACTCAGAACGGGGATGACCACAATCAGGCTGCGAACGTGGGGGCTTCTCATTTCTTTCCCTACTTTGTGGCTGGCAAACTCCTCCTCACCCCACAGAACCCCACTCAGGACTTCTCTGAACCAGGAAGCTCCCAGTGAACTCCCCCCGCACGTCTGCTCTGTGGCCCTCCCTCCTCCCCTGGGCCCCCAAGGCCCTCGGCATCGTTCCCCTAATCCTTGGGCGCAGTGAGTCCCTCTTCCGAGTCTGTCTCCCAGCCGGAAAGGACTGAATGAAGGACAGTTTGGAGGGCTGCACCGTTAGGTGGATCCCTCAAGGTGACGAACATTCCGTCCTGGCTGTTCTGCAACTGAAGCTGCCCTGGCCCCTGAACCTCTCCCTCCTCCACCGTCAGCCATCCACAGCTGCTCAGGGATGTCTTGTTCAAGCATAGGGGAAAGACGGCTGCCAGGAAGGTTCCCTGGAGGGGAAAGAGGCTGGACTCCTGCCTCCTGGACTGGCTGGTGGAGGCAAGGCTGGGCATGCCGGGGTTTGTGCAAGTCTGCCTGGGCCCGGGGTGCTCCTGAATGGGTGTCCTCCAGACCCTGGGGGTCTCGGGCAGGCTTCTCACTGAGACGGATGGAAAAAAATAACACCTACAGGAGGGTCAGATGACAAGACGGTGCCAGGTATACATGGTTGGTGATTAACAGAAGCTGGGGTGGTGGCCACGATGGAGGCCCAGGGAAGGTACTGGGGACAAGCGGCAGCAGCAGGGGCGTCCCAGGCCGAGGCCTACCGTGAGAAGGGCTGTGCCATGCGCTCTGGGGAGCAATGGCCTCCTGCGGCTGGAGGGAGGCTGGTGGGGGAGGGTTGCTCCCGCCGGGAGTGAGCCTTCCACCGCAGGGGGAGATCAAGTCAAGGCTGTGAACCAGGCCCGGGAGGACTGGGGACTGTCTGGCCCCAGCAGTTTGCTGTCTCTGGGTGGCTGCCCCTGTGCTGGGTGTGACAGTGGCCTGACCTTCGCCTGTTCAAGACCAGCTTGTTCAGACCCAGTGAGACGGCACAGCCTATAGCCTCCCAGACAAGGCTGCCCGTTAAGCACCAGTCTCAACTGGAACAGCCAAGCCCACTGGGACTGGCCCAACTCCCAGCCTGCTCCCTTGGGGCCAGGTCAGCAGTTGCCCACGTCCACTGCCAGTGGGGCAATCTCACCCACTGGGCTGCCTGCCTCTCACTGGGCTGTGGGTCAGCCAGACTAAAGAGCCCGTGGCTCCCATGCCCACGTGTGCCCGGCTCCTATCAGCTGCCAGGGGTGGCGCCTGCCCACAGCCCAGGGGTGGTACCTGCCTACTTGTCAGCGCTGCCCACCTGGCCAGGAGTCTATCCTGTGAGCCCTGAGCTTCAGGCGGGGAAAGTCCCTGTGGCTGAGTGATACCCCCAGGTTTCTCTTGGGGGTGGGACTCCCTGAGGGTCTAAGAGGGTGGTGACTGTGCAGGGCCAACTGAGCAGGAACCATGCTGATAAAACAGCGCTGACGGTCTGCCATCCCTGACTGGGCTCACAGGGTGCAGAGGGGATTGAGGAAGGCCCCCGTCCTCGGGGGACACGCTGAGTGACCCCGGACATGGTGCTGACCTCTGGGCCCAGGGCACAGGGATGGGACACCTGACTCCACTCCTGTGGTGGGATCAGACGAGACCACCCCCCACCACCACCAGGCAAGTGGAGGACAGCAGGGCTTTCGTCTTGGGTCTTCTGTAGCCTAGGCCCCTGCTGTGTGTGACCTCGTGACCTCACCCATGCAGCCTTCTGCAGCCTGGCACAGGTAGCACCCTCCATTTTGTAGGGCGGCCCTGCTGGGGACCCCCCCACTTGCAGACGCTGGCCCGTAGCGGGTGGCCAGGGGCAGAGGGGAAGGGGTGCCGTGGTTCTTTTCTGTTTTGCAGATGGGGAAACTGAGGCTCAGAGAGGCAGAGGTGTGGGCTCCCGTGACAGAGCTAGGGGCGAGCGCGGACAGACGCCAGGTCGGACCCCAGCCCAGGGCTTGGACACAGCAAGGGCAGCTGTCCTCCCGGTGGCAGGAAGGGGGACTGTCTTCCACCTCCCCACGGCCTCTGGAGCAAGACACTCACCCCGGGCACGTGAGGGGAGAAGAGGCCTGGCCTCCTGTGGGGGCGGCCAGCTCGAGGAACCCACCTGCCCTTCTCCCCCTTGCTCTTGACCCCGCTGGCTGCCGGGAACAGGAAGGGGGTGTTGGGGGTTGGGTGGTGAGCGTCTGCAGGACCACCCCCTTCCCAAGCCAGAACTGCGCTATTTGCCAGATTCAGGGCGCCACCTGGTGGTCACCTCAGGCCTCGCCCATCCCACGTCGTCGTCTAGTTACTAAGTCGTGTCGACTCTGTGACCCTGGAAGGACTGATGTTGAAGCTGAAACTCCGATACTTTGGCCACCTCATGCGAAGAGTTGGCTCATTGGAAAAGACCCTGATGCTGGGAGGTATTGGAGGCAGGAGGAGAAGGGGACGACAGAGGATAAGATGGCTGGATGGCATCACCGACTCGATGGGCATGAGTTTGAGTAGACTCCGGGAGTTGGTGATGGACAGGGAGGCCTGGCGTGCTGCGATTCATGGGGTAGCAAAGAGTCAGACACGACTGAGTGACTGAACTGAACTGGACTTTGGCCTGCCAGGCTCCTCTGTCCATGGGTTTCTCCAGGCCAGAATACTGGAGTGGGTAGCCATTCCCTTCTCCAGGGGATCTTCCCAACCCAGGGATCGAACCCAGGTCTCCTGCATTGCAGGCAGACTCTTTACCAGCTGGGCCACTCGGGAAGCCCCCAAGCTCCTCTGTCCGTGGGATTCTCCAGGCAAGAATACTGGAGTAGGCTACCATGGCCTCCTCCAGGGGATCTTCCTGACCCAGGGATCGAACCCAAGGCTCCTGCACTCCAGGCGGATTCTTGACCGACTGAGCTATGAGGGAAGCCCATCCCATGCAGCTGAAAAAACAGCTGGGACCTTCAAGTTCATGCCTCCTCATGCAAGAACCTACTCGCTGGAAAAGACCCTGATGCTGGGAAAGACTGAGGGCAGGAGGAGAAGGGGGTGACAGAGGATTAGATGGTTGGATGGCATCATCAACTCAGTGGACATGGGTTTGAGTGAACTCCGGGGAATGGTGATGGACAGGGAAGCCTGGTGTGCTGCAGTCCATGGGGTCGCAAAGAGTCGGACACGACTGACTGAACAACAACAATATCATGCACATGGGGGAACAGGGGCTCACAGGGGGCCAGGAGCTCTGTGGGTCCCTCAGGGAGGCAGAGCTCCGGACACGGGTCCAGAGGTCATTTCTCTCTGGTTGTGCTCAGGGCTATGTGTTTACAAAAGTCGCTCAGTCGTGTCTGACTCTGTGTGACCCCATGGACTGTAGCCCACCAGGCCTCTGTCCATGGGATTCTCCAGGCCAGAATACTGGAGTGGGTAGCCATTCCCTTCTCCAGGGGATCTTCCCAACCCAGGGATCGAACCCAGGTCTCCCACACTGAAGGCGGATTTTTTACAGCTGAGCCACCAGGGAAGCCCCGGTTGTGCTCAGGGCTAAAGTGGCTTTAGACACATGGGGACCTAGGCCCAGGGCGGCAGAGACTCAAGTCACGGCTGGCCTTGTGCAACCCCTGCCAGGGGGTCAGGTCTGTCTGCCCTGGCCAAGCAAGAACCTGCCCTGCTGTGCTCCTCACCCTTCTCAGACCCCATTGCTGGCTGAGATCTTGGGGGAACATCCCCTACCTCGTGGCCACACCCCCAGCTCGTGGCCACACCCCTAGCTCGTGGCCACACTCCCTAGCTCGTGGCCACCGATAGATGGGACTGGCTCGGCCTGGTCCTGAGGCCCACCTGGCCTGGTTGCCTGCCTGCCTGTCACCTGGACTCCACCAGGACTGGGTCCCTCCCTGAGAACAGAGCACCAGGATCATCAGTTCCTGTTCTGCTTTGGGGGCCTTCTCAGGGCTCACTGCTCAGCTCAATCCTGTTCTGGGACCCTCCTCTGCCCCACACCCCGCCCCGCACTGTTCTCGCAGGAGCAGAGCGTGAGGCGCACTCCCTGACCCCGAGGGGGCCCAGGAGTCTCTCTCGGGTGCCCCTGGGCAGGGTGTGTAGGGCGGGTGGGGCACAGGGGCTGGGCTGACAGCACAGGCCTGTCTTCCTGCAGGGCAGACCTCCAGCCACATGGGGTCCCCAAGGTCAGTCCCTGGAGCATATCCAAAACCTCACCTGCTCCAGGTCCTAACAGGGTTCAGGTTCGGGTTGGGCCTGGCTTTTCTGTTTCAGTAGGTGTTCACCCATCAAGCTGGAGAAGCCTGGTCCTCCCCCGCAGCCCACCGCCCACCCCGCCTCCGTGTCTCTGCCCCAGTCAAACCTGCCACTTCAGTGCTCTCCTGGTCACCACCACAGGCCGGGCACAGCTGCTTCAGCCTGAGCCCAGGGGCCACCACCACTCAGAGTTCTGCCTCCAAGGGGTCCTCTCCCCTCAGCGAGGGACCTCTGGCAAATGCAGAGCTGCCTGGCCACGCTCCTGTCCTGTGGAATAGCCACTGGTATGACTTGACCAGCGAGGCTGCTGCGGTCAGGCCTGTCTGGGAAACGGTGAGGTAAACCAAATCCAAGAGGTCTGTCTCCTCTCTGTAGGCCTTGTCAGAGCCTTTAATGGGCTCACCTCAGTGTGACTCCAAGAGAGCCGCAGCTCAGTCCAAGAGCATCTCAAGCTCTTTACAAGGGACAGCCAGCCCGCCTCTCTCAGCCTAGGTCCTCAGGACCCCCAGGGCCTGCCCATCTGCCCCACCGCCTCTCCTGCCAGTTTCCCTCATGGCGCTGGGCTCCACCCCACCAGACTCTGTGCTCACTCCAGTTTGTCTGTCCTTTCAGTGGGCATTTATTACACACCCACGGTGCACCACCAGGCGGGCTTCCCTGGCGGCTCAGTGGTAAAGAATCCGCCTGCAATACAGGAGACACACAGGTTCGATCCCTGGGTTGGGAAGATCCCCTGGAGAAGGAAATGGCAACCCACTCCAGTACTCTAGCCTGGAGAATCCCATGGATAGAAGAGCCTGGCGGGCTACAGTCCAAGGGGTTGCAAGGAGTTGGACGTGACCCAGAGACTAAGCACACGTGTGCACCCGGCACTAGACCAGGTGCTGGGGATAAGGCAGCGACAAGATGACACAGGTCCCTGGAGCTCAGCCTCGGGGGGGCGGGGGGCGGCCACACGCAGGTCGATAAGGAACATGGGGTAGGGGCAGGTGGGGCTTGGAGCTGCAGGGAGCAGCCCCGGACGTCAGCTGGGTCTGGCAGTCCTCCCATGGACACGAACAGTTTCACGGAACACCAACACCCCCAGGGTGATCACGGAACACAGAGAGCAGCGTGGACCTCGTCCAGGCCACAGAAATGTTCGGACCTCCCCACTGCGGCTCCCCACTCCCAGCTGCGGGAGTGGCCGCTGCTTCCGGGGGGTGAATCACAGTCCCGCCCCCTGCTGTCATGGTCACGCCCCTTCCTGACAGCAGCCAATTGGAAGCGAGCTGGCCTCCTCAGGCCCCGCCCAGCAACCCAGGCACCTGGTGTTGAGAAGCCCCGCGACGTCGCCTTGTAGCTGAGACCAGTGAACATCTTGGCCCACCACGGGGGAGCCCCGATTTGCTTTGACAGCAAGCAAGACAAGAGTGGGTAGTGGGGAGAGAAAACGGGGACACAGGGAACGAGTGCGGGCGCTCTTGGCCCGGGTGGCTGTCGGGGAAGGCCTGGGATGTCTGGGGGAGGGAGGCAGTGGGGCACCCCGTGCCCCGAGCAGCGCTGGACCCTCACTGCCTCATCCTGCGGGGTCCGCCTTCTCCGCCCACCTGGCCGGTGTCTGTGGTCCAGGGACCCCGCAGTTCCTGCAAGTGCCGCTCTGCTTGTCCTCAGTCTGGATGAGGAGATGGGTTCAGAGAGGGCCTGGGTCACACAGCTGGGGTGTGGCTGAGAGGCGGAGGGCGAGGCCTCTCTGCGGGGTGGTCTCCTGAGCCTGTGTCCCTTCTGCCACACCCTGGGCCCCCTCCCTGGCAGCAGGGGCTGCTGGGCTGAATGCCTGTGGGTCAGAGGGCTGGCAGGTGGCTGGCTGACTCCCTGGTGCCATGCTCTGCCTGTACCTGGGGTGCCTCCATCTGGGGGTGACCGCAGACAACCTGGAGGGTGCCTCCCCCATCCCCAGCCCCACCAGGGCTCCTGCTGGGCTCTGCCCCAGCCTCAGCCCCAAACACTGGGTGGTGGGACATCTGGCTGGGCCCTCGGGTGCTGGGTTCCTGGGCCACTGGCGACCCCCAGAGGACTTTCTCCCTCCTGGAACGGTCCTGCCCCCACCTGCCCCCATGCTCCGGGGGGCTGTGCCCACTCTGACCTGCGTGGCAGCCTCCTACAGGTGCCTCCTTCTCCCGAAAGGACCCCCACCCCCTGGACTGGTTCCACCGCCCTTCCTCTTCCGCACCTGCCCTTCGGGGGGCGCCTGTCCTCCTCCCTCCCAGCCCCACACCCCGAAAGCCCCCTCCCAGCCCCACACCCTGAAACCCCCCTCCCAGCCCCACACCCTGAACCCCGCTTCTCAGCCCCACACCCCGAAAGCCCCCTCCCAGCCCCACACCCCGAAAGCCCCCTCCCAGCCCCCCACCCTGGAACACCCCCTAACACCCCCCTTCCAGCCCCACACCCAGAGCCCCTCTCCAACCCCACACCCTGAAACCTCCCTCCCAGCCCCCCACCCCAAACCCCCCCATAGAGGTGCCTTCACACACCCCCTTCCTCCCTGTCCTCTGTCCCCTCATCCTGCCTCTCCGATCCCCCTAGGCCTTCACCTCTCTCCACCAGCTGCTGCCTGGGCCCCGATGCCTTCAGGCCACAGGCCAGCTGCTCGGGCCTCCCTGCGGTGCATGGGGGATGGAACATCCCCACAAGCCAGGGGCCATGGACTTCTCTACTGCCCCAGGAGAGGTGTGGGAGGGGGGTGCTGGGGGAGACCCCATGATGTGGGGGGCAGGGAGGGGAGGAGGGGAAGGAGGGGGCTCAAGGAGGGGGCGAGGTCCTCTCCAGGATGGGCTGCCCTTTCGTGTTGGCTCCCTGGAGACCTCAGCGGTCACCACGCTGCGCTGCCCTGCCCACCTGCGGCTTGGCTGTGGGATTGACACCCAGGATTTGGGAAGAAGGCGGAGCGCTGGGGCCCAGGCCCCACCACCTTTAAGCCCTGGTCAAGCCCGCAGGGAGAGGGAGTCACTTCCTTCTGAGGGGCCAGGTGTCTGGAGTGTGGGCAGCCACTTTGTTCTTGTTAAAGTGGACCCTCGTGTGCGAGGCAGATGGCAGAGGACCTTGGGCAGGCCCTGGGCTGGGTCTGCTTCCCCGGCCACAGGGAAGGGAGTCCAGAACTCCACCCGCCCCTTCTCTGCACCCCCATCCCCTCACCATGGGCAGACCGACACCCCAGGGTAGCGACAGCTGCAGGACCGCCTGGGGTACACAGGCCTGGTTGCGGTTCCAGCTCTGCCCTGGCCCCTGTGTGGCCCGGGGACGGTCACTGAGCTTCTCTGAGCATCAGTGTCCACACCCATGAAACGGGCTCAGGACTGCAGCCCCCTGCCTAAGGGCCAGAGACATGGCCCTGGCACGTGGCATCCCCAGCGGGGGCTGACTCGGGAGTATTTACGCCAGTGGCTGGAGCCTTCCGCTCCCATCCCTGGGAGACTCACCCCTGCCACGGAGACCTGGTCACCATGGAGATGTGCAGGCGCTGGGGCCATTTTTGCAGCAGGCGATCTAAGAGGTCATGGGAGCCTTGGGGCCAGAGGCACTTGCTGCTCCCAGGGCGGATGATGAACTTGGGCCACCAAGCAGGAAACTGGGAAGGCGGCAGCCTTGGGTTCAAGAACAGCTGAGGCCACGGTGGGATTGGAGCCTTTGAGCAGACCAGGCCTGAAAGCCCTCTCCTCCTGGCCCATCTCAGACCTCCAGATGTCCAGGCTCTGCCAAACCTAACTGTAGCTGGTGCCACCCCCTCCTCTTCTAGAGAGACTAGCTGAGCTCAGCCTCTTCACCCACCTGACCCAGGGATGCCCCTAGGACCCCCGCCCCACCCCCCAGCCCACCCTGGACCCTCAGACCCTGCCTGATCCAGAAGGGACAACACGGTGGAAACCCATCTCTGCTAAATGACACCGATGGGCATGAAGTTTCTCCAGGCGGCCCTGGTCCTACGGCAAGAGCCAGACCCTGCCCTCCCGTCTCAGCCTGGCATCTGAGGCTTCCACGTCAGGCCCCTCAGCCGGGGCTGCCCCCATCATAGGGTCTCCGTCCTCCCAGGCACGGGGACTGTCTCCCTTCCTGCAGAAAGCGTGGCCTCAGGACTGCAGGTGGTGCCTGGAGACAGGGTGACAGATGTGGCAGGGAGCCCTGCCCCTCACAGGGGTGCTGCGGGTGTGGCCATGAGGCAGGGCGCCAATGGGGGGGCAGGGCGCTGCCAGCTGGGTCACCTGGGGCCATGCAGGGGTGCACCCTGACCAGGGCGTGGGGGGGGCAGTGAATGCTGCCCAGTCATTCGTCCGCAGGGAGATCTGGGGCCCTCCCCGCCAGGCTGACCTTGAACCCCAGGCTTTTGGCCCCTGGTGGGGTCAGCCCCTTCCACAGCCTTGGGCCACACGGTGTCGCTGTCGAGGATGCTCAGTGCCATGGCAGGGGCCGCCCCGGGGCCCTGCCCAGCCCGCCCTCCAGCTGGCCGGGGAAAGGGGGACCGAGGGGGATGAGAGCAGGGCTGGGCCCAGGGCCAGGGAGGCGGCCGGGCCACGGAGCTGAAGGAGGCAGTGCTCACAGGCAGGGCCCAGGTTGGCTGGGGGGGGGGCGGGGGGGTGTCGGGGGAGGGGTGCTTCCTCCATAAACATGATTACAGAACATGTCTTAGGACCCGGTGGCATAAAGACCAAGGAACTCCAAGCTGGTTTCATTGCTATGGATGCCATGTGTTAAATAGTATGTATTATTATACACAGTCACTACATATATCGTATATTACATGTAATATATAGTCAGTATCATTGTATTCATTTTTCCTTCGAGTTTTAAACAGAATTGAAGTGAGACTTTCCGTTGTTCACGAACAGTTTATGTGGGCCTTGGCGCTGTGCCCACCCTGCCGATGGACAGGTTAGCTGTGCCCCGTGACCCTGAGTGTCCCCTGAGACATTGGACCCTTGTCGTCTCGCCCGAGTCACCTCAGCCTTGAGGGCGGCCTGGTCACTCTGTGCCCACTTGGCCAGGCGTGCCCTGGCTCAGTCGTGGTCTGTAGGATCTAAACGCTGGACTGGCTCTGCCGTCATCCCTCCCAGGGGGTTCAAGGTCAGCAGTGGTCCCTGTGAACCTTAAGGCCCCTGGTCTCTCAAAGGCCCCTCACCTTGGACAACCCAGAAGTCCCTCGAGTCCCTCTGATGAGGCGCCTCCCAGGAAGGGCAGGAATGCGCAGACCTCTCCCCGGCGGGACACAGTTGCACTCCGTGGCCTGTCTCAGCCGGCAGAGGTCCGAGGGAGGCCTGGCTTCTGCACGCCTGGGGACAGGGGATCACCTCCAGGGTCATGGTCTCTAACTCTCCACCAGCACTCACCCACATCTGAGCCTGGTCCTGGCCTATCCAGGGGGTGCTGACGGTCTGGGGGCCCCCAGCCTACTCTCCACCCTGCTCATCTGCTGGCCAGACCCAGGGCTCACGACGGGCCAGGAGCCACTCCCTGGTTAGGCAGCAGGTGGCAGCAGGCGCCCAGCTTCAGACCAGCGCTCAGGGCTGGCCCCCAGCTCCTTCCCTCCCACACCCCGCTCCACCACCCCAGCTGAGCAGTTTCAACTGCTAGCTCCTTCCATCCATCCAACAGCCCCTATGAAATTGAATAAGGAAACAGGCTTGGTGAGCAGAGTAGCTGCCCAGGCCTCTGCTCCTGAAGCTGGGCCCTTTCTGCCACCTCCCAGGGTCTCACAGACAAAGTAGCTGCTTTGCCCACCCTGACTTCATCCAGTTTGTTTTGAGATTCAGCTGCTTCCACACATTACTGCTGACCAGGTGATAGGTACCCCTGTCCCTCATGCCCCTCGGGCCCGCATCTGGGGCCCTGTTGGTCTCTGGGGTCAGCCAGTTGGTGTCAGAGGAGAGGCTGGAAGTCGGTTGACTGGAAGGTAGAGAAAGTTGCAGGGTGAGCCAGGTGTCACCTCCTCCAGGAAGCCACCTCCGATTGCAGTGCTGGGCCCAGGGCTCTTCAGGGCTCTCCAAGCCCCTGGGCTACCGTCATCTTGGCGCTGACCACAGCAAGTGGCTGTTGTGTGTCTGGCCTGCTCCCTATCAGGCCATGAGCTCTGATCGTAGGGCGGGGAGTGGACCCGGTCATGGCAGCCCACCCCCCAAGGGTACTCTGGGTCAGGGCGATTGGTCTCTTCAACACCTGGGCTGGGGTCTTGGAGACAGGCCTGCAGCAGCCACTGGCAGACAGCCTGAGACCTCCAGCAGAAGCTGGGTGAACACTGGGAAGGCAGTCAGCCCGGAGATGGACCCCTGACGTTAAGGGCTACTCCGGAAACTGTCCTGAGGGCGCTGGGAACCTCCAGGCTCCAGTCAGGCACCAGGTCTGAGGGGACGTCGGGGGCCGGGCCTGGACTGTGCTCTGAGCAGCTGACGGGGGTCCACACCACCTGCAAGGGGGCCTGAGAGGGCCTCTCCACCAAGGTGGGGGCCCAGGGATGCCTCTGGAGCCTGGGTCCCACAGCTTGTTCTCAAACGGGGTGTGAGAGGGGTGGGGGCTGGGGTCCAGGACTGCACCCGCCAGGAGGGCCTGAAGGTGGCCGGGATGGCAGACGAGGGTGTGCTGACCCCCCAGCAGCCCAGAGGTGGCCCCCCGTCAGGCCAGAGCCACTCTCCCAACCCCAATGCGCATTCCCTCCAGCACCCAGCCCCCAGGCTCCCAGAAGGAACAGGGCCAACTCCATCTCCACGTTGAACAGCTTTATTGAGCTCCAGGTGTGTACGCCGCAGCCTCCCGCCCGCCCACCCAGGGCTGCAGCCACCCAGTGGCCTGCTGCGCGCGGGGACGGACCCTCCGTGGGACGTCACTGGGCCCCTCAAGGAAGGCAGTAGGTTGTATAGTTATCTTCCGACGGGGCAACATCACTACCCTGAAACCACACAACCTACTACCTCACCCCGCCGGCACCCGGCTGTGGGAGGGTCCGCCGTCCGCCGCCTGCCCAGCCCGCGGCCCCCGGAGCCGTGGAGGGCCACGCCGACTGCACCACGGCTCCCCCACGGCGGCCGGCCCGCCTGCGGGCGCGGGGAGTGGGCACGGGCCCCACGGGGCCGCCGCGGGCTGGAGAACGCGCCTCTCGCTTCCTGCCCGCGACAGCGGAGCCCCAGCCCCCCTCCCTCCTCCGACCAGTGGCCTGGCCCTGAGCTGGACAGGCTGGCGACTCGAGAAACGGGTGGATCAAAGCCGCCCCGGGACCTGCCCCAGGCCACACAGCACCGCCCCACCCTGCAGAGGCCGCCCCCCTGCCCCCCCACCCCCCAAGCCAGGGTCCTGGGTGCTGGCTGCTGTCGGTATTACAGCCACTTCAGGAAAGACAGTAGATTGTATAGTTATCCCATAGCAGGGCAGAGCCCCAAACTATACAACCTACTACCTCACCCCAAAGGGCCGTCAGTCAGTCTTGGTGCCTGGTGACTCCCGGAGGTGCTTCCTGGAGGCGGCGGTGGGGGCAGGAGCTTGGGGTGGCGCTGCAGGCTGAGGGCCCGGGGCCCTGGCAGGCAGGTCAGCAGGGGCCTGTGCGCCCAGGGAGCTGCCCTGCCCGAGACCGCTGACCAGGACGGGGAGGGAAGGAGGGAGGAGAGGGAGCGGGGACACGGGTGCAACCAAGAGGGCCGCGGGGCTCTCAGGAGAGGCTCACAGGCGGCAGGGCCGCTCCCATCTGGACAGGAGAGGCCGTGGTGTCCCCAGGCAACCTGCGCTGGAGACGCTGGGAGGAAGGCTGGCGTCTGTTAGAGATCAACCTGTGCCCAAAGCGGCCACAGTGCCCACCGCGCCCCCATCTCACAGCACCGCCACCCCCGATCCCGCCTCCACCCACTGGACCTGGGTGGGGGCACTCCCTCCCCAGAAGCCTGGTCCTGCCATCAGGGTAACCCGGGCTTTCCCCCTGGGGAAAGGCTCTAGAATGTTCCCTCCTTCCAGAAGCGAACCTGGCTCTCAGGGAAGGGTGTCTGGGCTGGAGCCGCAGACACAGGCCCCGGCGCCCGAGCCTGAGGCCCACACAGGTCATGTGACCGTCTCGAGGTCACACCACCGAGGTGACAGGGCAGAGGACAGGTCATTCTGCTTCCTGCCTGGTGACACCTCCACCTCGTAACTGGTACTGCTGTACAAGGGCGCCGAGCCGTCAGACGCCCCTCACCTCCCCCCATGCCCCTTCCGAGCAGGCTGCCTCCTCCAGGCAGGCACCGGGCTGCTCTGTGCCATGGTGAAGCCAGGATCACTGACGCCAGTGGGCCCCGGGCAGGGGAAGGGCCCGCCCCCTGGCTCACCCCGGCTTGGCCTCGCTCACTACAGCAGCGGGGGTCTCATGCCCAGGCCCAATAAACAGCACAGCGGCTGCTCCCCAAACAACCCCGAGGGGTATGAAGTCAGTGCCAGGGCCCTCAGCCAGGGATGAGGACTCCAGCGCCCACTCCGGGCTGTCCACCCAGAGGATGAGACTGAGGTGCAGCCACTGGGGCATGAAGCCGGGAAAACCCCAACACGTGGCTGTCCTGTCTCTCCTCGAAGCCCCAGAAGGGACTCTGTGTGAGAGGGCCTCAGGGTCCCGTCCCACTGTCTCTGCCTGAACTCCCCGCCAGCAGTCAGGACCAGGGAGTCCCCGAGGACAGAGCCAGCCCGCCTCTGAGGACAGGAGTTGAGGAGAGGGTGACCAAGGGTCCTCCCTGACGGCTGAGGTCACAGGGCATCACAGACACAGCTCTGTCCACATCCCTCCCCGTTACAATCCTCCCGCTGTGGCTCCTTACTTCCCAGCACCAGGATGGCCGGAGGGGCATGCACAATCAGCTGTGGGGGACAGTCACCGCACCGAGGCCAGGGTGGACCGGTGTCCCGCAGCACAGGGGCCTCCTGGGGGTCCTGGCTGGGCTCACCACGAGGAACGCTGGCCTCACGCAAACACTCCCATCTCAGCGTTACTTCTTGGCCTGTTGGGGTTTAGAAAAAAAGTCACAAGCATCAGACGTTGCGCAAGAGGTGCAGCCAAGCCTGAGCTCTGGCCGCTGCTCCCCGCCTCCTCCCTGGACTCACCCATCCACCTCCTTTGCATCCTGCATCTCAGCCCAGCCTGTCTCACTACAGTCCCTCGCCTGGGGACACGCCCCGTGGGAAGGCCTGGAGAGTGCGGCTGCTCTGGCTGCCCGACGACCCCTTGTGGGGAATGAACAAGACCCAGGCTTCATCCCTGAGTGGCCAGGGCTGCTGGCGTCCCCATGCTGGGTGGCCAGACCTTCCACGCCCACTCTAGGGCCTGGACATTTGTGGGGGGCCGGCCAGGGGAGAAGGGATGGGTGCTGCTCCCATGTGTCAGGCCGTTTGTGGGAGTCAGGAGGAGGAGCCAAACTCCGCAATTCACAGAGGAGGCTCCCGACAACGAAGTTGCAAAGTGAAGCCTCAGACCTGAAGCCTCAGACCGTCCCGAGAGTGGAAACACCGGGAAGGGGCACCCGGGACCCAGTCTGAGGCCGCAGCCGTGGCCCACTCAGCGACTCGCGGCCCCACCTGGCTCCAGCCCGCTCAGCCAGCTGGAGGGCCTCTGAGTCTCAGCCTGGGCCACTGGACCTGGAGCCAGACCCACTGGGGTGTGTCCAGCCCTGGCATGTGCCAACCACGGAGCCTCGGTGTCCCCGGCCACTAACAGGGACGGAGGGCGGCCCACCGGGCCGCGGGGGTGCTGTCCTGCCCCCTGTCCCTCCGTGCTCCCAGAGGCCCGACGCCCATCAGTCACCTGGGCGCACATCTCTGTGCCCCGCCCGGCCCGGCTCCCGTCACTTCCCCCTCCAGCCTCCAGAGCAGCAGAGTGCCCTGGGCAGCTCTCCCCACCCTGCCACGGGCCTCCTGGCCTTTGCCCGGGCCTCTCCTGAGCCAGGAGTGATTGCCCCGTTGCCCGTAAAGACTCTGTGCTCCCCACACACGTTCCCCTCCCTCGTCGGAAGGCTGGGGGGGGGGTGCTCCCCAGTGAATTTTCATTCTGTCCTGGCTCTGGAACCTGGCCTTGCCCTCCTGGGCCCCAGGTCTCACGTCTGGACACCCAGACATGCAGTAGGCGTGCAGCTGACTCAAGCGGTGCCCGTGAAGATGCCCGCAGACAGGGGGACTTCCTCTTTCCACGAGCACCGGTTGGGCTCCCGCAGGTCAGCCCAGCTAACGGCTTTCCAGGTGGGCAGGAGGCAGGTGTACCCCCAGCAGGGTTCCCCAACTCGGGCTCTGCCTGCCCACCAGGGAACCGCTGCCACACAACCTGGCTCTTTCTTTAGCCAACGACCCAGGATTGGCGGGAAGGAGGAGGGCTGACCCAGGTCTGAGACCCAATTGTGGAGACATTTCAGAGCTGGGGGGGAGGCGCCAATTCTGGGTGTCAGGAGGCACACTTTGCTCGGCCCACTGCCCCACAGCCCTAAAAGTAACCGTGGGTCCGGCCCAGGGAGAGTCAGCAGACACCTCCCCTCTTCCAGTGGGGTGGCAGGGGTCTGAGACCTCCTAAGGGACCCTTCCTGGTCAGCCTGGAGCGGGGGTGGCGGCAGGAGCAGGCACTGTGCCATGAAAGGGGCTCCCTGGGCAGGGCTGCGGGAGCGAGTGGTCAGCAGTTGCCCTGCCATCTGCCACCGCCGGCCCAGCCCCAGGCCCCAGCGTCCGCCCGTGGGCAGGGCGCCGGGCAGGGAGCAGACAGGCCAACCGGGGACAGGTGTGTGGGAGGCCTCGGTGGGCAGGTGGCCCTTTCAGGGCCGGGCGGATGTCTGGAGCGAGCAAGGCAGACAGACGGTGTCACCCCGCAGTCACCTCGGGCTTGGCTTGGGGCCGCCGGGAGCCGGGACCCCCCCCCCCCCCATGGCGGCCCCCACCCCCCAACCGCCACCCCGATTAGGTTTCTCCCCATAAAGCAGCCAGTGTTTCTGCTCGGCAAGCCGTGCCAACAATGGAGTCTGGGAAACAGGCATGGGGGGTGGCATCTGGGGGCCAGGTCTCCCTACAAACATGGCCCATAAAGTTAACGAGACGTGCACCCGGCAGAGGCCGGCTGCGGCTGGGCAGAGGCTGGGCAGGACCGGGCACACACTTGAAAGGGGCAGCCAAACTCATGAATCAAAAGTTGCCATGTAAAATTTTTTTAAATGCAAAAAAGGCCTCTGGCATAAGAAAGACAAACTTATGGCAGAGCGGAGCCTTACTGACTTCTGCTTGAGCTCAGCTGCTTGCAGGGCGTGGTAGCTTCAATGCCCCAAGATTACCCCGGGCGGGGAGGGGACACGGGAACAAAAACTAGACCTGGAAGCCGGCCTTCTGACCCCGGCTCTTCGAACGGCCCCGTATACAGCCCAGTGGTGCCATGCAGGTGGGGAAGGGGCGCCCACAGACGCTGGAACGCCTGCCTTTCTCTTCAGGGAGCCAGGGGGCTATCTCGTTGGTGCCCTTCCTGCCCAGCCTCCCCGAGACAGACGCCCTTGTGCCCTAGGTCAAGGTCTCCCATGCCCGGAAGTCTGTGCCAGGCCCTGGCTGCCTGCTCTCCTGTCCTCCTCCAAGCTTGCAGCTGGGAGGTGGCACGCAGGGTAAATGTCCACTCCCCAGGGAAGGGGCCAGAGGTGCACCAGGGCCCGAGGGTCACTGCCCATAGAGGTGTGAGTCCGAAAGCCCCCAGGAAGTTCTAGCATCTAGGAGGCTGGGGGTTTCCTCCTGGCCAGGAGGCTAAAGCTCCCCAGGCAATGGATCCAGCCCTGCTCTGCAGACACCCCTGCATTCACTGGGGCCATGGGCACGGGCCAGGGACACATGGCTTTGGGAGCTGCCTGGCCACAGTTCTGTCCCCTGCTCTGGCCTCAACCAGCGACAGGCCTCAGGCAAGTCAGTCAGCACTTCTGGCCTCAGCTGGTTGCTCGGTAAGTGGGGCAAGGATGCCAGCCAGGGCTGTGGGGAGGAAGGTCCAGGTGCCCGTGCCCAGGGGCGGGGCGATCACCGGGGAAGCGGCTTCTCACCGTGGAGGGTCTGCTCAGAGTCCAAAGGGAACAGCAGCCAGGAAGGGGCAGAGCCCTCTCCCGGCCGGTGGGTGTCTCCGTCTGGCGTTTAACCGTTAGGCAATCCTTTTAACCTCAAAGGCGCGTATTTATCTGGAAATATTCTCAGTCGCAGCCGCAGTCTGGGTCACAAGGCAAGGAGAGGGAAGAAGGGGGTGGGTGGGGGACCAGATGCAACCACATCATTAAAAACGCCCGGCGTGAAACCGCGCCCCGGGGCAGCCCCACCTGGCCGCAGCCCCTCAAGAGGTGCCTTCTGCTCGCCGGGGCTCCCTGAGCACCACCCCGCCAACCCCGGGAGGCTCCGGACCTGGCCGGGCGTGGCACCACCCAGTCCTTGGCTGGGTTTCCCAAGTGGGCGGTGGGAGGGCGCAGTGCGCAAACCCTACTCGATGGTGACGGAATGTCGTCTCCGGGAACCGCGAGGAGCGGGGGTCTGGGGAAAACCCGGGGGCTGTGTGCTCAGCAGCCAGCCCAGCCTGGAGGGCCTGGCGGGGCCGCGGGTGTCCGGGGATGCCGCCCCACCGCTCCCGAGGCCCTGCGGTGCGCTCTGCTATGCGCGTGCTGCCCGGCGAGGGCCTAGCCTTGGCCAGCCGGGGACCACAGGCCAGAGCGTGGCCCCGGGGCCGTCCCGTATGCCAGGAAAAGGGCACAGCCCCTGTAACGCGCACGCCCTCTCCTCCAACACCAGCCCGGCCTCTTTTCCCGGACACAGCTCTGCGCCCCTCTGGGAAGCACGCGGACCGCCATCGGAGGCCCTCGTCGCTGGGTCCTGCGGGCGGGCACGGACGCCCAGCGGCTCCCCGTCCACGGCCGCCGCCTCTGCCCCGATCGCCTGGCGCTGACTGGGGGGGCGGCGCGGGTTCACACAGAGTCGACAGCGGGGTGCGGAAGGAGACCCAGGAGCTCTGTCTCTGGGAGGGAGAGGCCCCGGCTCCGGGGCTCTGGGCGGGGTCTCAGGTCTGGTCTCCAGGGAGCAGGGGGCCGGGGTCTCAGGGTCTGGTCTGCCGGGGACCGGGGTCTCAGGGTCTGGTCTCTGAGGAGCGGGGCGGGGTCTCAGGGTCTGGTCTCCAGGGAGCAGGGGGCCGGGGTCTCAGGGTCTGGTCTGCCGGGGACCGGGGTCTCAGGGTCTGGTCTCTGAGGAGCGGGGCGGGGTCTCAGGGTCTGGTCTCCAGGGAGCAGGGGGCCGGGGTCTCAGGGTCTGGTCTGCCGGGGACCGGGGTCTCAGGGTCTGGTCTCTGAGGAGCGGGGCGGGGTCTCAGGTCTGGTCTCCGGGGGTCTGGGGGAGCGGGGTCTCAGGGTCTGGTCTGCCGGGGACCGGGGTCTCAGGGTCTGGTCTCTGAGGAGCGGGGCGGGGTCTCAGGGTCTGGTCTCCAGGGAGCAGGGGGCCGGGGTCTCAGGGTCTGGTCTGCCGGGGACCGGGGTCTCAGGGTCTGGTCTCTGAGGAGCGGGGCGGGGTCTCAGGTCTGGTCTCCAGGGAGCAGGGGGCCGGGGTCTCAGGGTCTGGTCTGCCGGGGACCGGGGTCTCAGGGTCTGGTCTCTGAGGAGCGGGGCGGGGTCTCAGGTCTGGTCTCCGGGGGTCTGGGGGAGCGGGGTCTCAGGGTCTGGTCTGCCGGGGACCGGGATCTCAGGGTCTGGTCTCTGAGGAGCGGGGCGGGGTCTCAGGGTCTGGTCTCCAGGGAGCAGGGGGCCGGGGTCTCAGGGTCTGGTCTGCCGGGGACCGGGGTCTCAGGGTCTGGTCTCTGAGGAGCGGGGCGGGGTCTCAGGTCTGGTCTCCGGGGGTCTGGGGGAGCGGGGTCTCAGGGTCTGGTCTGCCGGGGACCGGGATCTCAGGGTCTGGTCTCTGAGGAGCGGGGCGGGGTCTCAGGTCTGGTCTCCAGGGAGCAGGGGGTCGGGGTCTCAGGGTCTGGTCTGCCGGGGACCGGGGTCTCAGGGTCTGGTCTCTGAGGAGCGGGGCGGGGTCTCAGGTCTGGTCTCCAGGGAGCAGGGGGCCGGGGTCTCAGGGTCTGGTCTGCCGGGGACCGGGGTCTCAGGGTCTGGTCTCTGAGGAGCGGGGCGGGGTCTCAGGTCTGGTCTCCGGGGGTCTGGGGGAGCGGGGTCTCAGGGTCTGGTCTGCCGGGGACCGGGATCTCAGGGTCTGGTCTCTGAGGAGCGGGGCGGGGTCTCAGGGTCTGGTCTCCAGGGAGCAGGGGGCCGGGGTCTCAGGGTCTGGTCTGCCGGGGACCGGGGTCTCAGGGTCTGGTCTCTGAGGAGCGGGGCGGGGTCTCAGGGTCTGGTCTCCGGGGGTCTGGGGGAGCGGGGTCTCAGGGTCTGGTCTCTGGGGGCTGGGGTCTCAGGATCTGGTCTCCGGGGGTGCTGAGGCGGTGGGCGCAGCCGGCTGTGCGGCTCAGGCCGCAGGGAGCGCCCTCCTGTAGGAAGCAGCGCCTCGGCGTCCCTAGGACAGGCAGCTTCCTCGGGACAGGCGGTGCCGGGTCCCACCGGAAGGCCTCCTGAGGCTGCTCAGGCGGGAAAGCGGGTGACTCGGAGGGCCCAGGGCACCGCCTGCCTCCTCCGCGTGGCCCACACAGACCTGCCTCTGTGTGCGGCGTGTCCGGCGGCCGGCTCCCCCCCGAACCGTGTCATTTCTAGAACTGTCCGCGGCGGCCGCGCGGTTGTGAGGTCTCCCCTCAGGGCACGGCCTTCCCGACTGAGCCTCTCCCGGACGCTGGCGTGCGGTGTCTCCTCACGCTCGGCGGGCTAGCCTGGGGCGGCAAGGGGCCGGCAGGGTCGGGGCTCCCAGACGCCTCGCCAAGACGCCGGCCGTTGCCAAGCCTGCGGCGGCCACGGCCAAAGCCGGGCTGGGCTTGGGCCAGGCCACGCGGGGCCCTCCCCGGCGCGGGCCGCCGTCCGGCTCACAAAATGGCGGAGGGCGGCGGCCATTTTGTGCGGCTCTGGGAAGACAAAGGCGGGCGGCGCGGAGGGCAGGGCGCCCGCGGCAGGAGGACGTCCACTCAGGAGGCAGCCCGGGCCGAGTGGGCCGGGCCGGGGAGAGGAACAGGCAGCGCCCTCTCCAGAACCTTCCTCCTGCCCGAGCTCCCGGTCACCCGGCTGCCAGAGGGCTTATTGCCCCTTCAGGGGGGTTCTGGGTGGCCTCCAGAATGGATGCCTCACGGGGTCTGGGTCCTCATTGGCCTGAGGTCGGGGCAGCCTCTGACCAAGTGGCCTGAGGGGCTCTCCTGCCTTCTTGGGACACCCCGGCACAGCCACCCCACCGTGATCCAGGCTGGCACCTCCTGTCTGTCCAGTGCGGGGGGAGGGGGCCACAGGGGCGGCTGCCAAGAAACGCCCCAGGGGTGCCTGGCCACAGCTCGCGGGACCTCCTGCAGCACTGAGACCCAGCCTGAGCCGGGCAGAGCCGCCCACAACAGCCTCTGACTCAAGATTCCTGTGCTGCTTGCCTGACTCATGTCCCTGCTGGGGAGCCCCCTCCCCACTTCCTCTGGACAAGAGGCACGGCACCCTCACCCCATCAGCCAGTGCCTGGCTCAGAACCCCAGCCGTGAGGCAGAGGCCAGCGACACTCTCCTCGGAGCCCTGAGTCCCGCCATTGCCACTCCTTCCTGCTCCTGCAGCGGGAATACTCAGGATGGAGACCAGCCTCACTCTAAAGATGGCAGACAGGTTCAGAGGGTCCCGGTGCACGGACCTGGCTGCACCCAGCAGGGGAGCCCTTGCAAAGCAACCAACTCAGGGGAGACGCTACTCACGTATCTGGGGTACACCAGGGCCTGGTGCCCTGATGGAGACGGGCAGGGGCAGAGCCTGTGTCCAGGTCTGGGCCCCGGGCCGTGCCCTGATCTCTTTCCCTGCCCACCCTGGTGTCCCACCCCGCTGGGCAGCAGGCGGGAGCCTCGTGGGGCCCAGTCAGTACCCCTGCTGGCCGGTTTTCTGCTGGGAATTGGCCCCATTCTCCCTGGTGCCCTGGGGACCTGTGGATAGAGGCCGCCCCGCTGGCTCTTTAGGGGTTTGCATGGATGTGGGTCTACAGGACACGCATGCGTGCGTGGTGGGCCCAGCGACCCATGGCAGAGCTACGTTGAGAAGCTGTACCTGCTGGGCCCAAGACTGCCAGGAGTCTGGGGTCACAGCCTGGAGACAGGGTCCCCACAGCGACCCCTGCCCCGGGGGTATCCCAGACCCCCGAGGTTTTCCTGGCCCGTGGTACCCCGAGAGGATCTGGGTGCCCCTGACCTGTGCTTGGCCTTGTGGAGTCCTGGGGTGGGGTGGGCCATAGCCAACAGGGTACAGAGGCAGGGCGTGTGCCCCACACACACCCGGGGACGTGCCCTCACGGCCTCCTGCATGTCTGCCAGGCCCTGGGGGTCGGTCGCAGGGCACACTGGTGCCCCAGCCTGGGTGCTAGACACAGTTCTCAGGGCCCGTGTCTCCACGGGGTGGTGGGGGGGGGGGCGTCTCCCCGGTGACGGCCTGGCGGTCCCCGGTCCTCCTCTCGTGTCGTCCTTCCCGGGGCCTGGCCTGCTCTCTGCCTCCACGCGTTTGCACTCTCCTTTGCTCTGCTACACTCCCATCAGGTCTCTTCCCCGTCCCTGATGTCCCCATGGGGGCCTCCCCCCTCCCCGCCCTCGGGCAGCGGCTGGCGCAGGCCCTGTGTCCAGACACAGAAGCTCTTGGGCGGCGTCTGCGGAGTCTGGCGGGCAGGCTGGACCTGTAGACACGCGAGGCCCAGATGCCAGAGGGGTCCCAGGTCCTGTCCAGGCAGACCTGGGAGGCAGGCCTGTCCCGGGCCGTGGCACCAGGCAGGGGGAAGGGAGAGGCTGACGGTCCGGCCCTGACCCTCACGGACCCCGTGGCCCTCTAGGAGGCTGGCAGCAGCCAGGGGGGGCCCGACAGTCTGCACTGCAGGCTGGCTCCTGGGAGGGGCAGGGTGTGGGCAGGGGGGCCCAGCAAACTCGGAGCACAACGGCTCCATCAGGGCACGGGGCGAGCGAGGGGCAGGCTGGGACGTCCTCACGTGCCGAGCCCCTGATCTTTGCACAGTGGTTACTGGGCCCCAGCTCGCCGCCCAGGCCCTCCTGCAGTGGCTGCCTCCTTGCAAAGGGGACTTCATCCACCATATGTGCCTGGGCCAGCCAGAAACACGAGTTGAGCAGCCTGGGGGAGACCTCAGCAAGCCCCTCACTCCGTACTCACCTGGACCCTCGGCTGCAGAAAGAGGCTGGCGGGAGGGCAGAGCTGAGTGGGGTGCACCCCCAGCTGAACCTGAGCAAATGGGCAGGAATTGCCTGTCTGGCCCCGTGACACCCTCTCTGTCTCTCACACGCACGCACGCATGTGTGCTATACGTCTGTGTTCTGTCAGACATACCCAGCCCAGGGTGGGGCGCTCTGATTTTCAACATCCAAATGCTGCCTGACCTGAGCGTGGTACAGTCATCCGAGCTCCAGGCGTCAGCAGAGTACTGAGGCGTCCGGGCGGAGGGATGAGGCCTGGGAGGAGAGAAAGATCCTGCTTAAGTCGTGGGAAAGCGCACACCCCGCATCTGCACACTGTTGGCTTCGGCCCTCCCAGAGACCCCGCCCTAAGACCCCGCAGCGGCCAGCACAGCTCAGGGGCACCCAGAGCTCTCGGGGGACACCACGGGCCAGGAGCACGTTGGGGGCCTGGAATACCCCCAGGCAGGTGGGCCATCTATTCCGGTGATGTGCAAACAGACCCGCGACCAGCAGGAGGCTGCTGAGACTCTGAGGCCTCAGAGAGGGCCCCTCTCCCCACTCAGCACCTCCAGCAGAGTCCTTACTCGGACGGCTGCCTCCATGCCCTTCCCAAGCCTGTGACACTGACCCGAAGTCCGTGGTCAGTTACCACAG
Organism: Dama dama; assembly: GCF_033118175.1. Lineage (NCBI taxonomy): Eukaryota > Metazoa > Chordata > Mammalia > Artiodactyla > Cervidae > Dama > Dama dama. The sequence goes on from NC_083702.1 coordinate 3,984,580, forward strand.
CAGGCCTGGGTTCCTGGGCCACCGAATCCCTCCTGGCTGCCTCAGAGGTGCTGCTGACAAAGCCCCGAGCCGCCTGGAGGCTACTGCCAAGTCCCCTTTCTGCATGGGGCAGTGGCGGCTCTGCCTTGCCTCAGGCTTTCCACTTGCTCTGGCAAAGGGAGACGGGGCCAGCAGGGCGCCTGGCTGGGGAGTTCTTTCAGTGGATCATGAAGAAGTGGAGGTGTTAGTCGCTCAGTCGTGTCTGACTCTGCGACCCCACGGACTGTAGCCCACCAGGCTCCTCTGTCCATGGGATTCTCTAGGCGAGAATCCTGGAGTGGGTTGCCATGCCCTCCAGGGGATATTCCCAACTCAGGGATCGAACCCGGGTCTCTTGTGTTGCAGGCAGACTCTTTAGCGTGTGAGCCATCTGGGAAGCCCTTCAGTGGATCATAAACCCCTGCAGAGACCAGGTTCCACCCCCAGGCTCCTTGCTGAAGTCGAGGGTGCGCTGGGGTTCACTCTGCACTCCCAAGCTCTGCTAGGAGGTGTTCCTGCCCAAGTCTTACGGAAGGGTAAACCGAGACTCAGGGCTCCAGAGAAGCCTGTCGGGCCGGACAGCTTGTGGGAGGTGGTCTGAGGGCTGCAGGCACTGACAGCGCTGGGTGGTCTCAGGGGAATCTCTGCACTCCGGTGGGGGAGGGGGCAAGCAGCCCCCCGATTCTGTCTGCTTTGAGGATTCTGACCAGCACCACGGCTGTGCCACACGGCAGGTGCGGGGATTGGCGGCACCACAGCAGACAGCAGTCAGCCACTCTACTCCCCAGTTCCTGGTGGTGAGGCGGGCACCCCTGGGCAGTCTGGGCACAGCTGGCTGCAGGTTGGGGCCTGCAAGGAAGGGCTGGCGCTGGGGTCTCCCAAGACCGGTCCATGTTCCCCTCCCGGTCAGGCCGCTCACCTCCTGGGCTGCCCTGCCACCCAGACGGGGCAGAGACTGCTACACGTCCCTGGAACGTCTTCCGAAGGCCACGACAGGCATCCGGTTTCCTGGAGGTGCTCTCGGACCAGCCGTGTTCTACGAGAAACAAAAGGAGCAAGGAGTCAGCCCCACGGGTCTGGTGGCTTGCGGCCCAAGCACAGAGGGGCTCAGCGGGCCTCTGGCCTGCCCTCATCTGCCCCACCCCGCCGGATACTGCTCCTGCAGACCGCCCAGCCCTCCACACATGGCCAAGGAGGGGCCTCCGCACCAGAGATCAGGGACCTTAGAGGCGGAGGACCACAAAGAACCTTTTCCGACAATCTGACCGCCGCACTGTCGTCCCTGGCGTTGGACTCTCGCTCAAAAACAAACCCACCCACCGCTCCCTTGCAGCCCAGCCGCGCATCCTCCCGAGTCTGCAGAGGAAGGGGGCTGGCAAGACTCAAGGCGCCTGCTCCCAGCAGAGCAAGCTTGCCGCGTCATGGAGCCCCGCCCTCTCCACTCTGGCCCTGCCTTGGCACCCAACTAGCACTTGGGGCCAGTTCTCCTGCCATCAGAGGCCCGATTCCTACCCATCCTTTCAGTCACCTCCTCCAGGGGGGCCTCCTGGGTCAGGAGCAATAGGGCCAGCTCTAGCAACAGGCTGGGGTCCCTCAAAATCAGCTCACAGAGGCTCTTGCTACCTGTCCCCCCTCAGGCTCCAGCTCCTGACCCTGGTAGAGACGACCTCTTTGCAGCTGTGTGATCCTCACACTTAGCATGGTGCCCAGCACCCAGGAGGCCTGGAAATACCCCCACAGAATTTATTTTCTTGAGCTCCTAAATCACTGCAGATGGTGACTACAGCCATGAAATTAAAAGACACTTGCTCCTTGGAAAAACAGCTATGACAAAGCTAGACAGCATATTAAGAAGCAGAGTGATCACTCTGCCAACAAAGGTCTGTATAGTCAAAGCTGTGGTCTTTCCAGTAGTCATGTGTGGATGTGAGAGTTGGACCATATAGAAAGCTGAGCGCCAAAGAACTGATTTTCAACTGTGGTGCTGGAAAAGACTCTTGAGAGTCCCTTGGACTGCAAGGAGATCAAATCAGTCAATCCTAAGGAAGTCAACTGAATATTCATCGGAAGGACTGACGCCGAAGCTCTAATACTTTGGCCACCTGATTCGAAGAGCCGACTTATTGGAAAAGACTCTGATACTGGGAAAGACTGAGGGCGGGAGGAGAGGGTGACAGAGAATGAAATGATTGAATCGCATCCCTGACTCAATGGACATGAGTTTGAGCAAGCTCCGGGAAATGGTGAAGGACAGGGAGGCCTGCCGTGCTGCAGTCTGTGGGGTCACAGAGAGGCTTAACGACTGAGCACCACCACCGTCAGAAACGTGCCTGCTCCCTGGGAATAGAAAGTGCAGATGCGACTTTGTGTCCTTCCCGAAGGAGCCAGTACGGGAACACCCTGGGACGAGGCCCAGGAGGCTGAGCAGAGGCCCGGAAGCCAGCCCTCAGCCGACGGCAGCCCAGGCCCAGCCTTCTGCTCCTGCCCGGCCTGGGCTCGGGCCGAAGGAGGCATGTGGCGCTCCCAGACCAGGGATGGCTCATCCTCTGTGATGACGAAAAGCCAAACCCAAACGGAGGTCCAACCTGCCATGACTGGGCATTCTGCTGGGCCTTGAGCTTCGGGCCAGGCTGGGGGCAGACACCCAGGCCTCTCCTCTCTGGCGTCTCTGACCTGGGCCCAGTGGGAGGCTGTGGCCAGGACGACGGCGCGTTGGGGCGCCCAGTCCCTGGGAGCACACCAGGACCTCCCCACGCCCGGGCGCAGGTGTGCGGTCCTCTCCGGGGCGCCCCTGTCACTGAGGCCCGGCCGTGCTCCCTGGGGACAGGTGAGGGCTCCCTGGGGACAGGTGGGCACGGGGCAGCTCAGTGCCCTCCTCTGCAGCAGGGCCTCTTTCGCGGGACACGTGTGGGACGCCTAAGGCCCTCAGGGTCCACAGGGGACCTGCTGGTGGCTTCCCCGGGATGTGCCCGAGCCTTACGACACCTCAGAGGCTGTGCCAAGGTCACCCCTTCTCTGGAGATAGAGATGGGACCCTGGGAGCCCACCACCTGTGACCTACACGTGGCATGGGCACTGGTTCTTGTCTTGCCGCCCACTTGGCTCACTACCCAGGCCTCTCACGGCTCCCGTCTCCCTGACTGTCGGATGGGGCGACGAGGTCTGCGCCCCGGAGCCCCGAGCAGATTCCGAGAGAAGCAGGGGGCCGGGCGGTCAGCCCAGGCCTGGCTGCTGCCACCTGCACAGGCCGCCGGCCTCAAGCCCACCACTGTCCTAATGGTTTAATGCGTGTGTGGCTGGGCTGGGTTGGGGCACGCGGGATCTGCCATCTTCACTGTAGCATGTGGGGTCTGGTTCCCTGACCAGGGATCAAACCCCGGCCCCCCGCACTGGGAGCACAGAGTCTGAGCCGCCGGACCAGCAGGGGCGTCCCCACTGACCTGTTTATGGGAGCAGGGAGCACCTACGCCCGCCTCCAGAAGGGATGGCCCTCACCGCCTGCCCCCACAGGATGGACTGAACGAACCCCACTGCCCAATGAGGAACTCCCATCTGACGGCCCCTCCTCTGTGGCCCTGAGGCTGGGGGGCTCGAACGCTGTCCCCAGAGCGACGGGGCAGCAGCTCTGGGCCCCCACAGGAGAGCCCACAGCGTGGACCCTCCACCAGCTCGGGGGAGCTGACAGCGACGCACCCAGTCTTCTCTCTGGACAGCGAGTGCGACCCGGCCAGCGTCCAGAGGGCACCACCGCGGGCCACACACTGAATGCCCACGGGCCCCACGGCTGAGACCCCCCTTTCTGCAAACAGCCCAGGTCAGCATCCTCTGTGGACGCTGGCATCAGAGGCTGGACTTCCAGGCCGCCTTCAGCAGAGGAGAGCCAGCCAGAGGTGGGTGCTGGCCACCGTAGGCATGCTCAGCACACCTGGGGCTGGCATTTCCTCCAGAGGGTGAGGGAGCTCCCGCTGCAGGCCCGGGGACGGCCTGGGGGCCCTGGTTGGATGGCTGAGCGTCGCAGGAGCCGCACGCAGCTATGGCCAGAAACCTCACAGGGACAGCCACCCGCCGAATGGTCCTAGAGCCAGGGCGCCCCTTCTGACCTCACAGCAGCGTTTACAGGAGGCCCTCCCTCTGGGCGCTCAGCACCCCTGAATCCTTTCGCCCACCCGCCCAGCAGCGCCCATGGAACCACCAGGCTGGCTGACCGCTGGGCTCCCCAGTCCGGTGCTCTGCACAGCGGTGCGGGCAGCGCCGCAGCCTCGGGCTGCAGTCCTCACCCTCTTCTGCTCCCGTCCGCGTGTTCCCGGTTTACGCCATGGCACGTTACCTGCCCTCGGAGCCTTTAAAGCGGTCCTGGGAGTGCAGACTGCCCCCGGGGAGGGCCTGAGCCTCTCCAGATGGGCCGGCCCACATGCTGAGCTTGAAGGGTGGCTGGGGGCCTCAGCCTGTCTCAGGGTCACAAGTGAACCCCAAGCTGAGATCCCTTGTGGACACAGGCCCCCTGTTTTGTGCGGGGACTGGGAAGGCAGGAGAGTCAGTCAGACCCCCTGCCTCCTCACGCTGTGTGACTCCAGGCACGATATGGGACAGCCTGTCCCCCTTGTAGGGCTGTGACATCACGGACGACAGGAGGAAAAGTCCCAAACCCAAGGCAGGCTCACAGTCAGGCTCCCCCTCTCAGCCCTGGAATCCCACAGGGTCCCCAGAGCTCAGAGTCCCTGCCCCGTGGAGGGGTCGCTCGGGGGGCAGGTCCTCTGTCCACAGGCAGTTTTGTCCCCGGAAGCTCCTGGCCCACAGAGGCTGGGCGAGCCTGCTGGCACCAGCACCAGGCCCAGCGGGATGCCGGGAGGCTCACCCCACCCCGCCCCGCCCCGCCCCAGCCCCCGAGCACCCCTGGATACTGGCACACTGTGGCGTCCAGCCACGGGGGGCCAGGGGCCATGGGGTTCCATCTCAGCTCTGTGCTTGTCAGCCTGGCCAGGCCCCTTCACCTCTCCGGGCCTCCACCTCCTCGTCTGTGACAAAGGGGCAGCGATGCGGTGCTCCCCACCTAGGACTCACCCGGGAGATCAGGCACACCGTGTGCCCACCCACCGTGGGGCTCGGGGGACGGCAGCGCCCACTGCTGACCCTCCGTGTGATTTCCAGGACACAGGCAGCCCCTCTGGTGCCTGCGGCCTATCGTCAGACAGCTGGCCGACCCGCCAGGGCTCAGGCCTGGGCCTGAGTGGACCCAGCTGTGGGCAGGCCCCAGGGTGGGAGGCTCCGAGCCGCCAGCAGGAACTCCCCTGTCGGCCAAAGTGAGGGCCCAGACCCACGGCACGCAGCGCCCCCGGGGGCTCAGCCCTGCCTCTGCACAGGAGCCTTCAGCGTCCGACCCGGCCCCTCTCAGAGATCACGTATGGGAGAAACTCCTTCCTGGAGACGCCAAGTGCTAACGAACCGTGGGCAGAGGTGCCGTGGGCACCCTGGGTGGGGCTGCACCAGGACTCAAGCCCTCGGAGGGGCCTGAGACAGGCCGGCAGGGGTCAGAGGTTGGCAGGCAAGCCTACGGGCCACGTCCTCCAGCACCGCCCCCCCGGGGGGCTCCCAGATGCACAGACCGGGGGTGTGTGCCCCACTCTGCCGCCCCACTGTGGCCGAGACAGCTCCTGGAGGGCCTCGGGGGGCTGACGGCTCCCAGGGCAGGCAGCGTGGGCAGGGTGCCAGTGAGCGCGAGCTGCTAAGACGCAGCATCTGGGGGCAGAGGTGCCAGCCCCGGGAGAAGCTGAGGCCCCAGAGCCCGTCAGGGCCACAGAGAGCCTTCTGGGCTGTGAGACCTGACCTCTCCAGGCCTCCTTCCTGTGCCTTCAGAAGCAGCCATTTACACCTACCGCCCAAAGCTGACGTCTGAGCAAACGAATGCGGAATTCCCAAGAGCTTGGCAGGCACACACAGTGGGTCCGCACCGCAGGCCGCTGGCGACAGCAGGCTCGTCACCAAGTTGGTCCGGGGAAGCCGGCCTCCACCAGGCCCGCATCTTGGGTGGGGTTTACCGCAGCCGAGGACAGCGCCTGCAACAGCATAGTAAGAGCTGGGTTCTAGCGAGACAGCAAAATACAGTCCTGCACATCCTAGAGATTCCTTCCAGGCTTCTGACTCAGAACACGGTGAACACGCGTCCAGACGTCAGATGGGCTCTGATTGGAGCCACGGTCCCGCCACCTTGGCGGGGTAGGGGGGGCACCCCATGTCAGAGCATCCCCTCCCGGCAAGTCACCTCCGCTCCCTTTAAATGGACAGCCTGAGACAGGGGGGAGGCTGCTTCTGAAGGCGCCGGGATGACGGTGCTGCCCCCACTGTGACCACCGGTGCCCAGGGAACGTTTTCCTTCAGGGGAGAACACAAGGAGAATTTCCACGGGTCAGTTTCACTCTGGTGGTTAATTTCGTAATTTAAAAGAATGTTTTCTTCAGTTACCAAAGGAATAGATGCTCACGGAACATGATTTTGGCAAACAAAGGCGAAAGAGGCAGCGAACATTTTGCATCCTCCGTGAACCCAGCACACGGCAGGCCTCTGCCCAGCCCCAAGGACCCGCAGCCCTTCTGGAGGCACGTGCATGTGGCCATAAACCCTGGCATGTCCTCCTGACAGGCCTCAGCCTGCCACCCGTGACCTCGTCACAGCTGCCCAAACCACACAGCCAAGCCCAGAAGGACGGCCGGGCCCATTTCTCAGCTTTGTAAGAGGCGTCAGTGAGGATGAATACCTCTCATCTTTGTGCACAAACCTTCCCTTGCTCCCCCGGGGAGACCGCTTGAAGTGGGATCCCAGCTCAAAGCCCAGGGCACTCTCACATGTCTGAGGTCGCTGCCCCAAATGTGGCCCCTCAGAACCTTCCAGAGACAGACCCGACGGCACAGGCGCAGGTCACAAGGATGGTGCAGCAGGGGCAGAAACAGGCCCACCACGGGGCAGGGACCGACCCATGACGGCGCAGCAGGCCGCCCACAGCGCCGGGAGGCTGCTGAGGCCCCTGCCGGCTGGCCGGTGATCTCCCCACGGCGCGCTTTCATTTTTCATTTTCTTTTTTAAGATGTATTTTGTTTCGTAAAGTGTTTATTTGGCCGAGCTGTGCAGCACGTGGGGATCTAGTTCCCTGACAGGGATCAAACCCGCACCTCCTGCACGGGAGCACCAGGGAAGCCCCCCAAGGCACACCTTCAAGTGGCCTGAATGGACTCTGCACGGCTGGACAAAGATGCCCCAGAAGGGTGCCGGGCGCTGACACCCGCGTTCACCACAGCCCGTGGAGGTGAACAGTGGTAACGACGGGCTGCGGCACGTCCCCGCCGAGGGGCAGCAAGCCCAGGGCTGACCTGGCAGGAACCAGCCGCTGCAGGGAGACGGGAGGCCAGAGGGTCCCTGCACCTTCTCATCACCCCCTGGAGGGGACCCCTGGGAGCTGTGACAATGTGGGGGCAGGAGCGGGTAGGAGATCCATGAGTCAGAAATATCTCACTTAAACAGAATGTGCGGACGGCCCCCCGTCCGTGACACCAGGCGGACTGACGGATTCCGCCTCTCATGCCCAGTGATGGGCGAGGAACGGGCCCCACAGTGCCCGCAGGCAGCCGGACTCGCTGGTCTTCCCGGCTAGGACCCTCGGAGGCCACGTGGTCCTCCCGCAGCCTGGCGTTCCCCACCGTCCGCGCTCTGGGGCCATGCCCCGGGCCCCAGTGCACCATTTGTGACGAGGTGTGGCTCCACGGTTCTGGATTCATCCTAAAAGGGAAGGTGTCTGGTGGAGGCAGAAAAAGAAAGAAACTCTCTCCCCGTTTCTCCGGGAGCCTGGAGTCCTGGCCGCCGCGGCGAGCTGCTGGCTTGTGCCTGGTGCAGAGCCTGGGGAGTCGGCACTCGGCCTTCTCTTCTTCTGTTTTAGTCTCCGGATTCCATTTTGTCCATTCATGAAACGTTCCCCAAGAGCCTGCCCTGTGCCAGGCTGGTGGTTTTGGCCCGTCCTTCCTGAAGCGCCCAGTCTCCCAGGGCGAGCGGTCTGTGGGCAGTGGGCGTGTAGGGAGCAGGGAGGGCTTCCAGGAGGAGGCGATTCTGCACTGCAGTCTGGAGAGGTGGGGGATGGCGCCATGGAGGGGGCAGGACAGGTTGCTGGGGGCCTCTTGAGTCCCACCAACGGGACACTGGACTGCAGCCAGGAGCTGGAGGCAAGCCTGCAGAATGGGCAACAGGGCAGAGGCCCGCGCTGCGACGGCCTGCTCCTGGGTGGGCAAGACAATGGACGCCATCTGGCGGGGGGGAGGAGGGTGTCCGGGAAACGCTGGACTCCAGCAGTGCTGGAAGGGCAGTCCGGGTGTGGTGGGAAGGGGAGTCGAGGATGACGGGGCAGAGCAGCAGCTGCAGGGACATCCCCCAGGAATTTTAGGAGGGAGAGGAGACGGGTGTGGTCACCACAGAGGAAAGTCCCCGTGGAAGCCACCCAAGGTCAGGCCCAACACGGCGCCCTGTCCAGGCAGCCCAGCGTCTCCCGTCTGGTTACAGAGCAGACCCAGATCCCCGCCGGGAAGCGCACCTTCTTTCTTCTGCCCGACTGTGGTCTTGGCTGTCCCCCTCCCGGGGGCCACCCCCACTCTGACTGGTCACCTTTCCGAACGGCCGCCCCCCAGGCCCCGAACGAGGCTGTGGGCAGAGGGTCGTCTCTGAGGTCTAGGGCACCGGCTGGTCTGGCTCGGGCGCCACCATTTAGCTATGCAGTGGGGGCTCAGCCTCCAGACCTCAGTTCTCCAGCTGGTGGCATGTCGGGGTTCCATGAGGTCGCCCCGATAACCAACGTCAGGGCTCGGCATGCAGAGGGGCTCCTAGCACAGGTGCTGGGCGGCGTCTGGGGGTCTCTGGGCTCGGGGGCACGGAGACGGGAGGCAGCAGTGCGGCCAGCCAGGGGAGCCCGCTGCCCGCCGTGAACCACCGCGCCAGGCTTTATAATTATCTGGGCACTTAGGCTCCTCTTTCTTTTCCTCCCACTTCCCTGGGGAAATTTCCTTCATTTCCTCCATCATCCCCGGCTCCCTGTGTGTCTAAATCAACCTCAGCACATGCAGCAGGCTGCTTCTGCAAGCTCACGCCCTCGGCCCACTTTACTGGCGAGGGCGGGCTGGGGTGCCAAGAGGCAGGGGCTGCTGGGGTGCCATCTTTGCTCAAACTGAAGCTCCATCCCCACCCTGGACAGAAAACCGAAGGCGCTTCCCCCTACCCTTTAAGCTGCAGTGACCGTGTCCCTGGGGCCCAGGGGCTGCCTCTCCCACCACCACGATCTGACAGCAAACCCAGGCCGCCTCGGGCAGGGGGTTCCACGGTCCCTCAGCTCAGACGACGAAGCGGAAACACCAGCGCACTGGCAACCCAGGAACAACCAGCGGCGGGTTCCAGGTGACCTTGAGGAAGGTCAGGCTGTCCCCACTCTCCCTGGAGCCGTGCCGGGGGACGGGCAGCCCCTCCGTGGGTCTGTAACAGCCGGGGACGTGCAAGCCTGCTCGTTCTTGATGGCGTGGGGTGGGTGCTGCTCTGATGCCAACTCCTGCGCATATCCAGCCTTGACCCCAAGTCTCACCGAAGGTGGGTGTTGTGTATGCTCACTCAGTCGGGTCTGACTCTGTGACCCTACAGACCACAGCCCGCCAAGCTCCTCTGTCCACGGAATTCCCCAGGCAAGAATACTTGGGTTGCCATTCCCTTCGTCAGGGGATCTTTCCGACCCAGGGATTAAACCTGTGTCTCCTGCATTGCAGGCGGATTCTTTACCACTGAGCCAGCAGGGAAGCCCGACCCCTAAGTAACTTAAATATGTATTAATTTTTTTAACACTATCCTTGAGAAGTAGAGAAGGGGGATTAAAAAAAAAAAGCAAATGTAGAAAAAAATACGGGAAACCTATTGAAAATCTGTCCGTTTTACAGATGAGGACACAGAGGCCCAGGGAGCAAAGCAGTCTGCCCAGACCACCCGGAAACTGCTCCCCGCCGCCCCCAAGGCTCTGCTCCCCATCATGAGCTGAAAAGTGTCCCCCGGAGAGCAGTGAGAGGGAGCAAGCAGGGGCCAGCCCCCGAGGTACCCGTGACAGGTCAGAAGCAGCAAGTGGGTGCTGAGGGGTCTCATGGGCAGGGTGGGCAGAAATGTCCCCAAGACGTCACCCATCGTCTCCTGTGAGAGGAGCAGGTGAGGAGGCCAGGGCCGCCGCCAGGGCGCTGGGCAGGGCCTGGGGCAGCAGCCACGGAGCAGCCCTGGGCGAGCTCATCACAGGTACCCGAGCATCGCCACTCCCCAGGGCCCCTCACTGGGCTCCCTGGAAGAAAAGCCAGCTGGGTTTCTTTGTAAAGCTGGATCGCATTTTCTGCCCACATTTCTAACCTCCAGAAACCTCTCGGGTAGTTCTCCAGAGCCCTCTGGATTCCATCGGGGGCACGGCGCATGCCTCTGCTCACTGCGTTCACAGCCAGGCCGCCGGGCACCCGGCACATGCCAGGAGGGGCCTAGCGGGCACAGCTGCACAGGCCCCCGGCCGCCCGCAGCCCAGCTGAGCCTCCCTATCACGGGTCTGTGGGCTCCGGCTGGCTCTCGGCCTCTCAGATTTGATCTCCGGTCAAATTCCATGGCCCATTCCTTTTTTTAAAAAAAAATAAATAAAAAAGTCCCTCTTTGAAAACAAACAAAAATCCCAGAACAGACTCCAGAAACGCTGGCCTGCGGCAGCTTCATCTTCTCATTCTCTTTCCTTTCTGGCATCGCAAGGAACTGGAGGGACAGGTCAACCCTGTCATTTCACAGAGGGGTAAACTGAGGCCCAGAGAGGGGAAGGGGCCCCTTCGAGGTCCCCCGGTGACTCCCTGGCACAGCTGGAGTGGGAACCCAGGGTCCCCAACTTAGGTCCAGCGTCTGAGACCAGGCAGCTGCTGGCTCGGTGGGAGAGGAGGCGGGGTCTGAGCCTGTTAGAACGAGAGCCGCCGCGGCCCTGGGCAGGGCTCCAGGCACTCACCCCACAGAGGGATGCCCATCAGGATGGGCAGGCCCAGACCACCAGGCCTCCTGGCACAGGAGAGGCCAGCACTCGGTAAATGCGGGAAGAAGCCCCTGTCGGGGTGAGGGGGAGCCCCGACCTTCAGGGGCAAGCCTCAAGGAAAGCAGGCTGGCTCTAATGGAAACCAGTCCGAGGGCCAAAGGCGGCAGGACCCCCTCCCCGCGGTTTCCATGGGGACGGAGCTGGGAGGTGGAGTCCTGGCAGGCTCACTGCAGCAGATGTGGCCTGTGCAGGGCTGGCGCGGGGCGGCGGGAGGGGCGGCGCCGGGCGGCAGGGCCCTGGGACGTGGCAGGCCCGGCCGGACTCGCGCACACGCCCGGAACCGTGGGTCTGCCACCTCCAGGAGGCCACCCAGATTCCCCTCGCCCCAAGGCGTTCGCACTGGCCACTCCAGCCTGAGTTTCTGCTGCCCGCCTGGCTGGGCCCAGCCTGCTCCTGCACCATCTCTGTGGCCTCGCAGAAGGCGCCCGTGTTTGCTGAGACACGAGCTCTGGGGACAGACCCCCGCCCCCCGCCACCAAGTCATGGCTCTAGCCCTCCGGCCAGTGAGAGGGTGCTCCACAAGGTCTGCCCCTCTGGTCCCTGGACAGTGCCGCCACCGGTCCCTTCCTGCGCTCCGAGCTGGCCCCCTGACCGCCCCGCGAGGTGCCCTGGAGAATCGAGTGGGTGCTGAGCTGCCCCGGGACACAAGGAAGCCGCGGGGTCACTGGCAGAGCACTAGCGAGGCGGCCAACGGATGGGGCCCGAGTATCAGGATCTTGGACACCGGACGGGGCCCCCGTTCGCTTGCAGAGAGATGGTTTCCATGAGCTCACCCCCCCGCCCCCGCACTAGGCGCCTCCCCCCCAACCCCTGTCCTGCCCTCGCCGGCAGGAGCCCTGCAAATCGGGACCGGGGCAGACTGTGGGGCATGCGGGCCCCAGCCGTGCCAGTGACGCCCTGTTACTGACCGATCTGGGAACCCCAAGATCAGGTGGGCGCGTCTCAGGGTCCCTCAGACATCCAGTGGTGCCTGCAACAAGCCCCACGGAGAAAAACCCTGGGCTCCTGGTCTACACCACAGGCTCCCGGTATGATGGAAGGGTCTGGCTTTGGCACAGAGCAGAAAGGACCGTCTTGAGAATGTTGGAGCCTGCAAAACAGTCTTGCCTGTTTGGGGGTTTTAGGGCATCTCCCAAAGGTTTGACTTGCGGTTGTCCGAGTGTTAAAGCCTCAATCACCTCGGCCTGCAGCCTCACTCCTTCCCACTCTGGGCTGGGGGGACACCGAGATGAAGGGTAGCCAAGGCCCCCTCCCTCCCACCCCTCGCTGACACGCTACGCGTCGTCCACGCTGGGCCAGCGAACGACACAGAGGCCTGGAGCCTCATTCAGCAGGGCACTCAGGGGCGGCGTCAGTCCAACCAGCGGGCCTGAGAGCTCAGAGAAACGGCAACTCAGGTAGAGACAGGCCCGGGGCTCCCAGAACCGCCACCGCCATATGGTCCCCCGGAAGGGAAAGACGGAGGCAAACCCTGACTCTCCCTTGGGGCAGGCCAGAGGACAGGACCTTGTGGTGACCGGCATCCGGGGAGAGCCCCTCGAGGTCGGCATCCCTGAGAGGGACCCTGCCTGGCTGTCCCCAGCCGGCCAGGGGAGACGCTGGGTCCTGCAGTCAGGGACCCGGGTTTGAGGGCAGGCTCTGGCGCCTGCTAGCTGTGTGACTCTGGGCAAGTTCCTCGGCATCGGTGAGTTTCGAGTTCTCCCAGGTAGAGAACCGTTAACACCCACCTTCCACGCGGGCAGGGAGGGTGGCATCCTGTCTGTGCCCTATCCTGGCACCAGAACAGCACTAGCTCCTGCTGGCTCTGACTGGATGTTGAAACAAGATGAAATCGAACAGATTAAATTTAAAAATAGATGTTTAAAAGAAGTGGATTAAAGAACTCGGCCCCAGGGAGTTCCCTGGTGGTCCAGTGGTTAGGACTCTGCACCCCACGGCGGGGGACATGGGTTCAATCCCTGGTTGGGGAACTAAGATCCCACAAGTTGGGTGGGGTGGCCAAAAAAATACAGAAAATTAAAAAAAAAAAAGAAACAAGGACTTGACCTTGGGCCTGGCACTTAGTAGGTCCATGAAGGTCAGCTTCCCCCAACCCTAGGGAGCTCACTCTTCTTTGCAAACTCAGAAACGCACTGGCCTCCCATATGGGGGAGACAAGGGTGGACCCCGACCCTCAAGGCAGAGGATCTCTGATTCCCGAGTCCCCCACCCACGGGTCCTGCCCCAGCCTGCCTCGCTCACCCTCCCTGGCAGCTGGACGCGCCTGAGGCGGTGGGTCACAGCGGCGTGCCAGGCGGCCAGGCCCGGGAGCCACTACCCGGAGGCTGCTTCGCTGGGCCTCCCCTGGGCACTGGTCACAGCCTGGGCAGGAACACCAGGACCGCAGCGTAGACCCTCGAGGCCCACGCACCCGTCCACCCTTCAGGGCCGAGAGTCTCCCACATGCTGGCGCGGGGCGACTTACGATTCCGTAAGTTCCCAGTGACAAAGGCGCCGGCTGAGGGCACCCTGTTCACACCACCGAGCACCCTCCACAGCTGCTGCGTCGGGGGCGCTGCTGGCCTGGACCCAGCATGGCGGGCCCAGAGTTCAAGGAAGCAGCACGCCCGGGAGGCTGGGGCGGGCGGGAGTGGCGGGAACTGGCCGCCCGCCTCTGGGATCCCTCCACCCACGGCAGCCGGAAAGCGCGGGCACACCCACCGCAGGAATCCCCGGCAGGGCCAGCGCCCAGGAAACTGGGCCAGAGGTTCCTGTGTGCGCTGCAGCAGCCAGACCCCCCGAGTGCCTCCGCTCCCAGTTCCCTTCAAGCCCCCAGCGAACCTCCTCCAGGGACTCCCCCAAACCTGCAGGTGACACGGCCCGCCTCCAGGGAGCCTGTGGGTAGGATCTACCCCCTGCCTCCGGGTGGGGAAACTGAGGCTGAGAGGGGCAGGTGGCTCCCCAAGTAGCCAGGCCCCACACTCTTCCCGCAAGGCTGCAGCATGGGATGAAGCAGGCTGGCCGCCGGCTTCCAGGCAAGACCCCTACTCGCTGCCTCTGACCACTCTCCCAGGCCAACACTGTCTCCCCCACATCAGAGATGAGAGAACCGAGGCCTGGCAGTGAGAACCGTTCTTATCGAGGCCTTGTCTGCTCGAAGGTGGGCTGGGGGTGCACACCATCTCATCAGATCCTGCCCCCCAGTCCCCGCTGTGTTCCTGGTGGGGAAATGGTTCATCTGAGCTCCTGGGTGTGCGCTCAGGGCCCCGAACCCAGCACGCAGGTGCGTGTGCACACGGGAACACACGCATGCACAGGCACACACACGCAGACCTGCACCGCAGGCCAGCCCTGCCACCCGCTTCTCGGAGGAAGGCGCCAGCTGGAGGACGCGCGCCCGCTGGGCCCCCCGGCCGCTCCCGCCCTCGGCGGCCTTCCCGGGCCCCGTCCTGGGCCTGCCCCACCGCCATTTCCTCTCTGGGCCGGAGGCCCAATGCCAGTCCTCCGGGTCTGCAAATGGCCGGCGTCCGGCCTTGGGCCTGCTGCTCCGAGGAGACTGTGGGGGCCTGACAGGGGCCCAGAGCGCAGCCAGCCAAGCCACGAGCCTGCCTTCCCTCACTAGTGCCTGGCACCCGGGGCCTGTCCACCCAGCACCGGGAGAACAGCCAGGCAGTGGAACGCCCCGCCAGGCATCTTCCGGGGTGGCCCACAGACCTGGGCCCCCGCGTGTATGCCCACGCTATGGTACCACCGAGGCATGTGCATGCAGGCCGAGGGACCGTGAGAGCCACAGGGGGCCAGCATGCAGACACGGTCCACACCTTCACTCAACGCAGCAGGCACACAGGCTTTGGAGGCCTGCAGGCCTGTGCTCACATCCACCACAACCCGCATCATCCGGCTGAACCTCTGAGGCTCATCCCCTGCAGAAATGGCGCTGGCGACCCCACCACGCAGGCACTTCTGAGACTCAGAAACAAACCAAGGAGGAACAGCACGTATGGCGTGCTCTCCGTGAAAAGTGTTGAGCCAAGTGCTCTATCTGTATTACTGTGAGGCAGGGACACTTACTGCCCCCATTTTACAGATGAGGAAACTGAGGCCACAAAGGGGAAATAACTCGCCCTTGACCTTGAGCAGCACAGCCAGCAAATCACAAGGACTCAGCATGAACCCTGGCCATGAGTTCCAGAGCTCACGCTCTCCGCCACCCTCCTCCTCCAGACGGGAAGGAGGCTGGCGTGGAGCAGGCGGCGGAGCATTGTCATGGCGACCATGCCCACCACCACTGTCCGTGCTCTGACACCACCCCTCTGAGGCTCTGACCGTCTGTCGGGACGCCTTGTTGCACCTCCTCTTTGAGAGCCCCAGACCAGCGCCACATTCACGGCGGCTGATACTAAACCCAGTTCTGATGCCCTCTGCGAAGACCGACATGGGAAAGGAGAAAGTGGTTAAAAAAAAAAAAGCAAAAACGAGAGCACAGCTGCTGCAGAAAGCAGCTCACAACCCGCCCCGGCAAATTTCATCAGCATCTCACTTTTCCTATTATTCCCCCACATCTCCGCCAACAGGTAGGTTCCTTCAAACAAACAAGCCACAACAAAGCGCTTCTGCTGATAAATGGAACGGTGTCGGGAGCATTCGGGACACAGCAGAGGGAGCACCGGATCTCACCGAGCATGGCATGCACTTGGGCGAGCTGCTCTCGCCCAGGAAGAGCCTCCGAGGCCGCAGAGCCCGAATCCAGAATTCAGACGTGCAGAAGCGAACATTTAAAGATAAGGAGGAGCTGGGAAAACAGAGCCCTCAGAACCGATTACATCATAATGCGAGCAAATTCACAAAATAAACAGTTATCATCATTTGCAAATTACCGTGGCTGTAAAACCACTCTGCCCTCACGTGTGTTGATATGGACCAATAAATTCTGCACTTTATCTTGGTGAGATAATTTTTTTTAAGTTTATGGCTACTCTTTGTAGCTTACCTGTTGAATTTTTTTTAGCTTGGATTTAGATGTATCTTTAGACCACGTGAAATATTTATCATCTGGTTTTTCAGAAGCTTCTCAAAATAATTTTTATGAATGTCTACATAGAACAGTGAAAGATTTCTTTCCTACAGAAATTATAAAGATAGTAAAATCAAAAGTCCCAAACCCCATAATTTTTAATATAAATTACTGTTAGGCTGTTGATGATGCAAAAAAAGATAAGAACTGGTAATTAATTAAAACATCTGAGGTCCTTTGACATAGGGTATTTGGAGTCTTAAAAAGGTGCAGATGAAGTCCAAATTTTAAATTAAATTTTAATAAGGTGACGGTTGTTCTGCTACCAAATGTTTCAGGGGATCAGAAGATCATTTAATAAGACTGCTTTGATGTACAAAGGCAACTTGTTTATTTTGACCTCAGTTCTTCGAAATTGTCGACTCCACAATTGAAATATGCTGTGTGTTCCAACAAGGACCCGGCAGTCATAATGACAGACCAGCCCATCTGTGCTGTGAGAATGTATAATTTCAGTCTATAGTGGAATTTATATAGAAGCGATGATGTGAAAACTGCTATGTGTGGTACTTTCTTAAAAAAAAAAAATACTGCTGAGAAGTACTGGGTGCCATGGAGAATGCTGATATTTTTGCCTGATTAAAACAATTTTAAAAAAAAGATTCTGTGGAAATTTACTGATTTGGGAGAGGTACAGTATTACCCAAATTAAAAAATAAAGATGATAATTGATCACATATTACTATCCCAAGTATACACGGTGTAGGCTGGAAAATGTGTTATTCATATACATTAAAACCATTAGGTGAACATAATCTCGGTGGAAAATACTAATTTAGAATGAAAATGCTCATTTATGAAAATTAATTGATTTTATGCTACTTGCGCTACCCTGTCCAAAAAGAAGATGAATTAACGCTCAGGAAATTTGACTATCACTCCAGGATTTAGAATTAAAGGCCTACTCATCTACGTTAATCACAAGAAAATTATAATTTTATCATGCAAAATTTTTAAAAAATGAGGAGTGGGCAGCTATTAAAAGTATAAATTCTTTAAAAATGATCAACCTTCCTCTCCATACCCCTCCAACCAACCTCTCTGTACTGTGGACTCTTTTGCCTCTAGAATTTGTTACACTGTTTTTTTCCTATTACTTTTATTTTGTCACCAGTGTTTTATTTGGTGCTTGCTAAATATTTGGGTGGAATGATCTTCCAGCTTGCAGCAGCAGAATGTGGCTGTCACAATCATGAAAATGTTTTAATTATCTCTGCTCTATGCGCCTGTCTCTGCAGCCCCAAATCCTCCAGGAGCGACTGCTGTCGGATCTCAGAACAAAAGCAGCCGCAGACACTTCTCGCGTGTGCCGAGCTCCGTTCCAGCATTTGGTGGTGTCTGCTCCGGCCGGCTGCTCAGGCCTGCACAAACAGGACCCCCACGCCTCGGAACCAGGAAAACAAAAAAGCATTCACGTGGGAATTTTCCTCTCAGTCGCAATTTAGAACTTTCAGGGCCTGATTTTCCATTTTCCATAAATCAAGACCCTGGCTGCTGCCCCTCCAACGTGGGGAAACCAGGCTGTGTCAGCGGGCGCTTTTGTCAGCCTGCCAGAGGGTGGAGGCGAGCTCAGAGCTGAACTCGGCAAAGCCCACCTTCTAAATGAAAAGGTTCCGGGCCCAACAGAGAGACTCGGACGGCCACGGGACCCAGCTCCCGGAGGGCAGGAGCAGTGTGGCCCGGGAGCTCGGCGGTCTCCCAGGACTCACTCCCCACCCCAGTGGACAGGGCTCAGAGCCCGGATGGTCGGGATGTCTCAGTCACAGCTCTGCCAGTCGGCAGCCAGGGCGGGGTTGGGGCACAGGCAGGTCCTGGGGCCACTCAGGGCCCCAGAGGAGCGAGTGGGCGGGTGGGCCCACGTGCACCCCACGAGCTGTCCACGGGCAGGCTGGATAGGAGCCGGCATAGCAATGTTAGCTGGAACCCCTGGCTTAAAGAAGTGCTTAAAAAACAAAGCCCAAAACAACCTAAAAAAATCTGCCCACACTAAGCTGAGAGCTGAAAACAGCTTCCTTTTCTTGCCCTCCCCAAAAATAAAATAAAATAAAAGGGAGAAAGAAACTGGATCGCTAAACTGTGGATATGGCAGCATTAAAGACACTGGACAAAATGAAAGGGCCTCTGTTTCTCAAGGCAGAATCCAGCCTCCCGTGTGCCCGCCTGGCCCTGCCTGCCGAGGAGTTGGCTGGGGAGACCGTGGATGTTTCTGGTGTTTTTTCCCTTTGCCACTCCTGGTCTGGCCGAAAATTAAAACAATAATCACAACAATAATGAGATCTCCCCCCTCCAAAAAAATAAAAATAAAACTGGTACAACTGAGCATGGAAGAGTAAGGCCGTGCCTATTAATACCTCCTGAAACATTCACTCAAATTATAATTGAACATGCAGCTACTGTGAAATAACAAACATTCATTTTTATTGTGATTTCGAACACCCTGTAGCTTTGGATCTTAAAAATAAATGGGTTTGGCTTCTGCCTCTTCCCTGCAGTTTTTGGAAGGGCTTACTTCACTGAAGATGGTGGGGTTGGGGGGGGGGGGGGGATCTGAAATAGAATTTTGAATTTCGGGTAACCAATTAGAGAGAGGCAAACGTAAGAGGCACAAGATGGCAGAGCCCTCGGCTCGCCTCCAGCGCGGAAAGCACTGAAGAGGAGGGAGACTTACCGGGCGCAGGAGGACGGGGAGCTGCTCCAAAGCAAGGCAGTGAAAGCGGCGGCGTCGCCCCGGCCAGGCACCGCGGCAGGCAGAGGAGGGCCGGGCCCGCAGGCCGGGGGGCCAGCCCCCGGTGCCAGCCCTCCGGGCGACGGGCCCTCGGGCGCCTCGTCTGCGGCCGCCACTGTCCACCGGTCCCCTCGGTCCCGGCCGGCGTGGCCGGGGCCTCGGCGGCCTCGGCAACCCGGAGGCAGGGCCGCCGGGAGCCAAGGGGCGCTGGGGAGGCCCCGCTGCCAGCCCAGGAGGACGAGGAAAATGCTACTTTTGTCTCCTGCTCTCATCTGGCACTAGCTGCCGGGGAGGGGGGGGCCAGAGGCGGCCGCTGCGGCTCGGCCCCGCCCACCGGGAATTTTTGAAAGATGCTCGTGGGTGCTGGGAGGGTGGCAGACGTGGCAGAGGCGGGTGGGCCGGACCCCCAAACCCATCGCCGGGGGCCGGCCCAGCGGGAGAGGGCGGAGGCAGCCGCAGCGTCTGGCCACTCCGTAGCCGGCCCGGGGAGGACGCGGGGGGCCGGGCTGGTCCAGGCGCCAGCCCTCCCCGTGGACAGGCGGCGCGGCCCCGGGCGCCATGTTGCGGGCGGCCGCCTGGCTGGCCAGCTCGGGGGATAGAGGCCGCATTGTTCCCGCCCTGGGCCCGGCCGGGGGTAGGGGCAGCCAGCACCCCGGCCAGGCTCTCCGGGGGCCCCCCAGGGCAAGCCCCCTCTAGCCGATGCCCCCAGAGGCCGTGCCGTTCAGGCTGAGAGCCACGCCACAGACCCGAACCCAGCCCTGGGTCCTAGCGGCCACGCCACCTCACTCAGCCTCAGTTTCCCCATTGGTACCTGGTGGACCCCGGCCACTCTGGGCTGCCGTGATGACACGGTGAGGAATGCTCAGCCTGGCCACGATGAGGGCCCATCACCACACCCCAACCAGACAGTCACAAACCCACCGGTCTCACCCCGGCAAATCCAGCACTAAGAGGAACGGCCACCCGTGCCGGGTCAGTGGGCCTGAGGCTCTAACAGGGGCGCTTCCACCTGGAGATTTATCAGACCCAGCGGGCCTCTTCTGCGGGCACTGGGCCGTGCCGCGTGGCCGGCCGGTCTGCCCAGGCCTCTCGTTTGGACCTTTCTGTGGCCCGGAACTGAGGCGATGACCACCGGGCTGTCCCCTGGTGGCGATGGGCCACCAGGCTGTGCATGTGGGCAGGGTCCCCAGGCAAGCAGAGCCAGCTCTGGGGGCAGAAGGGACGGCGTGCGGGGACTGAGGCTGGGCCGCCGCGGCCGGAGTTTGCTCTGGGGCCCCTGGGGCAGCTTCCCCGGCTTCCAGGCCTTTCCGTGGACGGAGCTCCCGCTGCACCCTGGCTGCCTGGAGTGTGTTTTGGTTCAACACTGCTTAACAGCTGCACAGAGACCGTGCCCGGAACACAGGCACAAGCTGGGGAGCGAGGGAGAAGGAAGCGGCAGGAGGAGTCCACCGGTCCTCGGGCTCCAGGCTCACGCACACGGCCACGTGACTAGCTCACCAGCTGATGCCAGAGACAAAGCAGGTAGGATTCCAATGCCACGCGCCTGACCAGGAACGCCGGGAATTCCATTCCAGGAACCGCGTGGCACGGCTGCCAACAGCCTGGGCCCAGGAGGAGAGAGTCCCCCATGCTCCGTGGGGGAAGCCACGGAAAACTGTAGGCGATCGGGGGCGGGGGGGCGCCCCAACAAGGGAGAGGAGGCAGAACCTGGGTCAGGGCGCCCCTCCCCCACCTGGCACACACAGCACCCCAGACGTGCCCAGCTGGCCACCCAGGAGATCAAGGCCTCCGTCCCCAAGGCCTGCGGGTCCGCGTGGGGCTCGAGACCCAAGAGAGCAGCCAGGCCCGAACCAGGCCCATCCCGGAGGGAGCCCAATGCCATAAGGTTTGGCAACATCGCTGCCATGCCGGGGTCAGAATTATCCACAGGTCCTTCTCCCAGGAGCGTGGGGAGGGCCTGGCAGGTGACATGCACGCCCTCTGACATGTTCAGGACACATGTGGGCCCTGCAGGCCAACACCTGCATGTCTGATGCCTGCTCACGCCTGCGTGGAGCCCAGGGCTGTGACGTGATATGCAGCCCGCCAGAGCATCTCTTACAGTTAAAACATGTGGAAGACTGAAGCCCCGGCTCCATCATTTCATTATAATTTAAAATGTAATTATGAAAGGCTGATTTGAATGTAAATATCGCTTTTAAACACATGAAAGGCAAATCTAGATTTAAGAGCCCCAAATCAGCAGGTAATATATCAGCTAAACTTCCTAACCATCTCAAATCCTAGAATTAAAAGAAGGGTGATTCACCGAAAAACCTAGCCCCAGCATTACAAAACGGAGGCAGCAGAGACAACATGCTTCCCGCGCCCCCAGCCCCCATCTTAAGCGGAAATTCTATTACTCCAAAAACAGAGAAAGAAAATTTGGGCTTTGCTCTGTAAGTCCCATGCACACATTTTCTAACCAGAACTACCAGGCTCATTTAGCGATAATAACCATCGCCTCTGCTGGCCACATCTCTGCTCAGAAAACCTCTTAGCCACTGATGCACAACAGTGGGCCAGGCCAGCCGATTTACCATCCACAGGATTTCTGAGCCGTCCCTAAAGGCAAGACTTCTGAATCCAGAGTCTTGAAACAACAAAATTCTGTCCAAAATTTCACAGGAAGACTTTGCAGCCTTTTACTTGCAAAACTCCTCTGCAAAAAAAAAAAAAAGAAGTAAATAAACTCTGTGTTTTCGGGTTGTCCTGCCTCATGAGAAGGGGTTTCAGTCTTTTCCATTTTAATTTTATCAACTCCAAGCACGGGCTCGGAGCCTGTTATAGGTGCCCCCGCCCCCACCTCCCGCCCCAAGAGAGCTCTCTTCATTATATTTTTTTTTTTTTGGAGGGAGGGGGTTAATGCAGAAGGTGAAATAGACCCCAGTTAAGAGGTTCCAGGATTTTTTTTTTTAAGAAAGATGCAACAGCAGGTTTTGGTTTTTAAAAAAAAAAAAAAAAACTCATTTTTGAAGCCAGATAATATAATTTGCCAACAGTCTTTTGGATAAAGAGGAAACCCCACTGCTTACCCTGATGGGGGCCACTCCCTTTCCTGCCGTCCACCCACCAGACCGAGGACCCTTTCAGCCAGTAGGGGTCTCGGCCGATGGCCCACCACAGCCTGCCAACGCCCCCCACGGCCTGCCAACGCCCCCCACGCCCGACACCAGCAAGACTGGCGCCTCAATGCTCCCGTCACAAGCCACAGCCTGATCCATTCCTCCCGGGGTCCCTAACGTGAGCCTGGGGTCCGGGCCTCGCGTCCCAGGGCTCCTTCCTAGCTGCAGCGAAGCTAGGCCTTGATCAGGAACCTGGGTCAGCAACGTGGGCCCCACTTAAGCCTCAAGGCAGGGAAGTGGGGGGTGGCTTGAGAGCAGGCCTCCGAGTAAAAGCCTGCTCCTTCGCTTAGCTCAGAGAACGTCTATCCAGCAGGAACCCTGGGCCAGGCCCGTCCAGCCGGGGAGGGTGTTGAGGGCCCATGTGTGGCTTCGCCAACTCAGGTCAGACTCTCTGATAAGCTGCTGGCAGATTCCAAGTTCATCGGACAACGCGATTTGCGGAGGAGTAAGGGACGCCGGAGAATCACAAATACTGTCCAAGATTGGCTCCCGCTGGCTTTCCTTTCACCCCACCCCCGTGAGGACCCTTCTTCCTCCAGTCCACTTCCGTCCTGCGTCCCACCCCCCCAGCAGACAACAGCCAGCCAGGCCTGGCCCCAGCAAGGCTCCGTCCAGCCCACGGTCCAAAACCTGGCTACCTTTCCGCTGTGTGCCAACATGCCCCTGCAAGCGGCCATTCAGAAGAAATCACAGAGGGAGAGAAAATAAACTTGTGAAAGTTTAAACTCCACTCAATAAAGAAAGCCAGACATTCCCACTGAAATTCCCCAAGAATCACAGGTCAGGGGACTCTCTCTTTTTTTTTTTTCCCCTTTTCTGTACATCTCGTCCCTGAGTTCTCAGGGCCTGCGATGCCGAGCCACCGGGACACCGGTCGGCCCTGAAAATAAATATTTCATATAAAAGGTCCATTGTCTTTGCTCGGAGACAATTGTTGCTTTTTCTCTCTCCTCGGCTCCGTAACATCAGCAAGCAGGGCCGATGCCATCTGGGGTTCTTTCTTGTTCCGACAAGATGTTTCCAGAAAGGGCAATCTTGCTGGGTCTTCCCAGATGATCAGCTAAGAGATAAAGCTCTCTTAAAGCAAGCATCTTGGTAAAGGCACGTTCGTATGGGGTCAAAGAACAATTAGCCTGTCAAGAGTGATGAAGCCCCATCAAACTGCCAACCTGAATTGCAGGCAAGGATGCCAGCAGCTGGTGTGGGCACTCTGGATGCCTGGGTCAGGACCTCTTGCCCTTGTCTCTCCCTGGTCAGCCCCCGAGGTCGGCTCCCAGGTGAGTGCCATCCTTGAGGCGGTTCCACTCCTAAAAGGTGCTTAGGACGGGGCACCTCCTCCGTGAGCACATGCCTAAGCCAAGTCCCCACGACAAGGAGAGCGCTGGCTTGGAAGCGCCTGGTCGTCTACCTTGAAAACACCAAGGTTCACTTTCACTGCCACCTGGTCAGGGCTGGAGGAGAGGTGATGTGTCGTGAATGCCCAGGTGTCCTTTCCAACGAAACCAAAACTAGCTTCCCTGTTTCTTAGAAGCTCAAAAATATGATAACAACTAGCAATAAAAATGGCGATTACCATTTACAACGAAAACAATTACAACGACAGCCATTTATGGCGTCCCTGTCACGTGCCCCAACTGGGGTTTATGGAAATAACCTCGTCTGAACCTTCCCGAGGACCCTCTGAGGTCCGGGCTCTTATTCCTGCTTGAGAGTGTGGGCTGCAGTCCCAGGAGGGGACAGGACTTGTCCAGGATCCCACGGCGAGCCAGGGGCAAGGGGCTGGATTGGAGCGGCCTGGCCGTGAGCTAGGAAACCGGCATTTGGCAGGATTACTGCAGGGGTAGCTCTGCGCTCCCTAAACACGCAGAAACGCCCTCCCAGCCTGAGAACAGCCAGGCGTGATGGTTTTAAGATGTTTCCTTGCCCGGTCCGTGGGGCTGCCTGCCTTCCCCGAGCACTGTCCCTCACCAAGGGCACACATTGGTTGCCCTGGACACCAGGGAACACCCACCCACCCAGGCAGAGAGCCCGTCAGGGTGGGCAGAGCCCTTGAGCCCCTCCCTGGGACCCACCAGCCGCCTTCCCGTCAGGCCTCGTCCACACCGGGATGAAGATGGAAGCAAGTGAGACCCGTTCACGGCATCGGCCACAGCTGGGTGCAAACTCCAGGGACCCGAACGTCCCCCCTGTGGCAAAGCTCCCCCCCCGCTGGTCCCGCTGAGCAGAGCAAGATGCCGTCTGTACCTGTTTAGGGGGCAGGGGAGACTTGACTGTGGGCAGGGGAGACTTGACTGTGGGCAGGGGCTAGTCACCACCACTGCCCGTACTGGGCAGCCATCCCCACCTGCACCCTGGAGACCCCCCCAGGCCAGAATCGGGGGGCCTCAAGTGGCCAGAGGTGGGGCATGGCAAAGACTCAGTGCAGTCCAGGGGGCACCTGGCCCTGGTTGTAAACAAAAGACAAGAGTGCCAGGGCCACCCTCCCGCCAGCCTGCTGCAGTCCATGAGACCGTGTCCCCTGCTTAGCACATTCTTCCCCCTAAACCCAGTGAGAAAAACCAGGCAGGCACCAGTTCCATTTTCCGAACTTTGTGTCACGTGCACATCCTCAAAAATGCATTTTCTCCAGATGAGACCTCCCCGCGTGGTGAGAAGACCTCCCCGCATGGTGAGAAGCCCCTGGCCGAGACTCGGGTCTCCACGAGGAGTCTCCAGGGTATCAGGCTGGCCCTAAGGACAAGGACAAAGGCAGGACAGGACGGCATGGTGCCGAGGCAGGGCCTCCCTCCGCGGAGCCGGCCTGGCTCTTGGCTGCGGCCTCTCAGCCCCAGTGCATCTCCGGTGCCAGGGGCACACGTGGGGCGGGCGCTGGGCCTCTGGAGCCTGATGAACAGTAGCCCCCCGCACCACCTGGGGGTGCCTCCTCGGATGCTCAGGCCTCTCCCTGCTCCCGGTTTCTGGCCCGTGGGCTCTCAGAGAGGGAGCAACCAAAACCCCTTGTTTTGGGGTCTGTTTTAACCCTGGGGGGATGCCCAACAGTCTGAGCAGAATGCCACACCATGCTTACCCATCGTGCGCTATACTACGGGTCATCTATGGACCCAGGAAAATGTCTCCTGCATTTTACAAGCAAGGCCCCAGTGGAACCTGGGGTTTTTGTAATTACTAACCCGTCTCTGCCAACACCACGGCCAGCGTCAGCTCCCAGCTGGAGGGGCAAGCCACCCTCCGTTTCTGAGATCACTCCCCAGTGTCCCTCCCCGCGTTTCAAGTCTGCTAACTGCCTCTGATAAAGTCATAAAGACAAATTCAAAACAGGAGACTGGGGTAAGGGGCGATGGCCTAGCTAAAAAGATGGCGAGGATGGCTCTACGGCAGTTCACAGAAGCACACCCTCAGCCTCGGGGCCAGGTGGGCAGATCTTACTGAAACCGTCTCTTCGTTCCTCTGGGTTCTCCTCTCGGTTCTGGAAACCAGGCAGCCCTGGGAGAGGGAGGCACGAGGCAGGCCTGGGCTACCCAGGCCTCTGTCCACATTCCCGGAAACACGGCCTCCGAGTGCCAGCTCACAGCTCTGGGGTGTTATGGAAATAGGCCCCCCTCCCCATTATTTTGTGGTCAAAGCACCCCGCAAGGTTGTCCAAACCACATCAATAAGATGAGGCAGAGTCAAGGGGAAATCGCACCTGTGATACGATCATATTAAAAAGCGGGTTTAATCTCCCAGTTATGAGTTTCATTTTAACAGGGTAGGTAACACACAAGTACAAACGTGCTTTTTTAAAATCCCAAACAGCTAAAACCAATGAACTAAAATAAAATGAACATGGTGCTGGCCTACAGAGACTGCCGTGGCCTCTGTAAGCCCAACTTTGAAGAAATTAATTTCAGCGTTACCTTAAAACCCTGTAATTACGGCAAACATGCATTCCTTCACCCCTTTCTTGCTCCCCACAGATTCCCCAGGGCTGCGGGCTGGGCCCGTGTGTGACCCATCTATAAAGAGGGATTTATTATGAAAAGTTATGAGTTGTTTTTGTTTTATGCACCATAAACAACAGCACCCACACATGGGGCTTTCACTCCAAGGGCCAGAGCGACCAGTCCTTGACCCAGGGCCGCCCTAAACCAGCTCTCCATAAATGCCTCACCAGCAGGAAAAAAAATAAAGAAGCAGCAGCACTGATGGTTTAGGAAGTGAATGAAAGATTTCAGTTTTTCAAGAAAGGACTGTGGCTTCCAAACAACCTTTCGGAACACATCTGATCTAAAAACTGTTGTTTTCTCTTTTGCTCGTGTTCTATTTGGGAGGCCTGCTATTTGGCGTGTTCGACCAAATTCTCTCTGGCAAATGGCCAGCACACATCTGAGATTAAAAGCTGTATTTCACAAATTCCAAGTTCCAGAATTTTAATGACAGCCATGGAGTTGCTGCAGGCTGGTGCGGCTTCGGGTCCAAGATCAACCTTCCTTCCCGGTCCCGGGTCTGCGGAAGGCCTGCCCTACAAAAGGGCTCTTCTTAGAAATCCCTTCATCAATATTTAAATATTCACTAAGTAGCGAAAGTGAGAAATGCACTTACCGTCCTCAAGAGTCGCCTTGAACCCAATCGAGCCTGGGGCGCGCTGGTCGGCAGCTCTGCCCTTGCCGGGAGGATCGCTCTCGAACGCAGCCGGCGCTGCGCTATCGCGCCCACGGCTGCACGGGCCCTGGCCCATCGGTCCGAGTCCTGGCTTCCAAAATGATTCTCCCCTTCACGCGGCAAAAGGGGCAGAGAGCAAAGCAGTGCCATCTCCCACAACTCTTCCCGGGGCAGGACAGCTCCGGGACGGCGCGGACGAAGCGCACGGCCAGGCCCAACTCCCCGGGTCCCGCACCGCGCCTCCGACCGCGCCGCTCGTTCTCTTCTCGCTCAGGCTTCCCCGGGTTGAACGATCGGACCAGCCCGCAGAGTGACCCGCAGGACACGGTCTCCACGTCCGCGACCTGCGCCGCGAGGGACCTTTGTCCGGGGCGAAAACGAAAGCGCGCGGGGCCGGGGGCGCCCACGCCCTGCCGCGGAGGTCCGCGCCAGCGCGCCCCGCGACTTTCTCCAAGTTCATGTGCATCCCGGGGAGGGCGGGCGAGCGCCGTGGGCCCGAACTTCCAGCGCCCGGCCGTCGGGAGCGCTGCGGGGTGCGGGCGGTCACCGGACGGCCCGGGGCGCAGGCCCGGGGCACAATGGGAGCCGGCCGGCCGGCGGACCGGCGGGCGAGCGCGGGGACAGCGCGGGCTCGGCCTCCGCGCGGCCGCTCATCGAGCGCGGCCGGGGCGCCGAATGCCGCGGCGGCGGCGGCGGCGACTGGGCACAGACGCGCCGCGCGCCCGGTGCATGCTAATGGCCGGCGGCCGCGCCATGAATTATTCAGCAGCGGCGCGGAGGGCGGCCCGGCCCGCGTGTCCCCCGCCGCCGCGAAGCCGCCGCGGCGACTTCCCAAACTTTCCCCGATCGGCACCGAGGATGCGGCCCCCGCGGCGCCTCCGTCCCCGCCCGAGCGCGCCGGCCGCGCTTCCCCCGTTGCCGCCTATTTTATGTCTTTTGTCTCGGAGTTGGCACCTGTCCCAGAGAGCGCGTTTCCCTGCCCACCCCTTCGCCGCCGGATCAGGGCGGGGGAGGGGGTCCGGGGGACCTGGAGAGGAGGGGACGGGCGGGGGGAGCGAGGCGCCTACGGCCCCGCAGCCTGGGGGAGACCGCCCGGGGGCGGCGGCCGTGCAGCGCTCCCGGGCGCCCCAGTTCCGCGGGGAGATCAGGGCTTCGGCTGTGCCCGGAATACCAACAAGGCCTCCCGGGGCCCCCGGCCGTGCCCGCTGCGGGCAAGGACCCGGCCCGGCCCCTCCCCGACTCCCCCTCCGCCGCGCACCCTCCTCCCGGCCCGGCGCGCGCGGGCGGGGCGGGAGGCGCGAGCCGCGGATTCGCCGCCCGGGCCCCGCGCCTCGCCCCGCAGCCCCGCGTGCGCGCCCCCGCGGGCACGCCGCCCTGGGGGCTCCCCGTCCGCGCGGTCCCGCGGGGCTGGGGGCACCGCGCCGCGGGGACTCATCAGCCTTCGGCTTGGCGCCCTGCGGCCCGTAAGCCCGGGTCCCGGCCCGCCCCCGCCGCCCTGGCACCGAGGCGGCGGCCGGAGCGCGCTCGGCGGCTGCGCTCCGAGGCGCCGGCTGCCATGATTGCGGGCAGCGGAGCGCGCGCGCGCACGCTCGGGCCCGGCTTGGGGACCCGGGGCGGACCGACGGTCCCTGGCCTGACCGCAGCCCAGCGCGCGCGGCGGAGTGGCGGCTAGACCTCCGGCCTCCTCCCTGCGAGGCTAGGGCTCGCCGCGGAGCTCTAAACGAAGCTCCAGGACAGGGCTTGGGATCGCGGGTGGCAGCGGGCTTCCCCCAGGGCACGGTGCGCACCAGGAGGAGCCCGCGGCGGCTTGTCCCGATCCTGCCTGCGGGGCTGCAGGAGGGGCGCGGGGTCCAGTGGGGTGGGAGACGAAGTGCAGGGGACCTGGTGCAACGGAGGGGGCAGCGCGCTGTGCCCAGAGATGGGGGCCGCAAGGTGCCTGGCACAGGGGAGCCCTCATGGTGCCCGGGGAAGGCATGGAATGGGCGGGGGCACCGTGCCCGGAGCCGCTGCCCAGTTCCAACCTCTCTCTCTTCCTTCCCCGCAGAAACAACTTCCTGCCACCCCCTCACCCCCCGGCCCAGGGCGCAGGAGCTGCGGGGAGAAGTTCTAGGCCGCAGCTTTGCTATCTGGGGGCCGGACGACGACGCTGCTGTCCCCGGCCCGCTCGCGACTGCGGGCAGGAACCGCGCGGCCCGGGGCTCCAGGGTCCGGACCCTGGTTAGAATGACAAGAAGGCCACAGCTGCTTTTTTTTTTTTTTTGTCTGCTCGTAGGGCCGCCTGAGTGATTCCTGGCGCTTGGGGACGCCGACACGGGGTCGCCCTGCCTGGACCCCATCCCCCTACCGGGACATGCCCTCTCTCAGAGCCAAATGGACCTGGTTGTCCCCAGTGCCCGCGACAGGGGCCCGAGAGAAACAAGGCCTCCTGGGCCCCATCCCAGTGTCTCTCTGTGCCTGTCTCTCCCCCACCCCACCCCCCCCCCCCCAGCCGGCCTTGGCATTCTAACCAGTGTCCCTTGACGTCACATCTCGCCATCTCTGTCAACCAATTGAAACTTGCCCGTTGTCATAAAAATATATATACTTTTTATGCCATTGGTAAATTCAAAAGTTCCTCGTGTGCCCTGCTTCCCAGGAAACTTCATTCCACACTGGACTGCCCAGGCAGGGGGTACCCGCCATGGTGCCAGGCTGGGCTGGGACAGCCAGAGCAGCTCAGGCCAGGGCCTCCCTTGCCCACTGACCCACCTTGGAGACTGCCTAGGCCCACCCTGACCTTGGCGTTGAATCGTGCTAGACACATACACACACATGACTGCCACCACCGTCTGACATATACGATGTGGGGAGGAGGAAGGGAAGGAGGGAGGGAAATAGGATGGATTAAGAAATCTTCCAAAATTACTTTCCTGTGTGTTAGAATCTTCCTAGTGGCCCCTTCTTTGTAGGGACAGACTTTCCACCCCCCTCCCAGCCCACCCCTCAACCCCGGCCATGAGAAAATTCAGTTTTAGAGACAGGAGTGGAAATGTTTTCTGGTTAATCTTTTCACCGAAACCCTGACCAACTTTCACTTTCTACGGCTGCTGACACCAAGCGAGAGGGCCCAAGCTGGGGTGGTCCCACGATGGGGTGGGTTTCGCTCCTGCCCCGTGGAAGGTCCAGGGTGACCCTTCCCAGCTTCCAGGGTTGTGGGGTCCCCTTGGGAAGCCCAGGAATTCTGTGCTCTCCTTCCTCAGAAAAGGACTCTCAGCAGCCGTAGCCACACGTTCCAACAAGACAGCAGGAAAAACCAATCTCTCCTTAGCGCAGTCCTTTATAATTTTCTCCACTATGACAGTTCCCAGCCCCGACCAGGACATATGGGGG
Source organism: Dama dama (assembly GCF_033118175.1). Classification (NCBI taxonomy): domain Eukaryota; kingdom Metazoa; phylum Chordata; class Mammalia; order Artiodactyla; family Cervidae; genus Dama; species Dama dama. The sequence goes on from NC_083702.1 coordinate 4,014,660, forward strand.
AAGAGGACACATTCCCACGAGATGAGCACTGCAGGGCGGCCCCCCCAAGCCGCACAGACCCTGCCGTCACCCCCTCCTGCTCTGGCCACACCAAGGAAGAACCCAACCACTAACTGCCATTATAAATTCCCCCTTTCCCCATCTTTACTGTATGGTTCAACTACTTTATAAAAAACATATTAAAGACATTTTGTGGTTTAGCAACTTTGGGGACTCTAGAACAACAGAAATGCCTCAGAGACCAGGCTGGATGCAGAGATCTAAACACTGGACGTACCGGGCCCTTTTAATACCAAATCTGTGTTTTTCCAAAATAATGAGCAAGCTTGGTAAGGACCAAATGGAGATTTTGAAAATAAATATCTGGTGACTCTTCTCACGGAAAACCATTCCCAAGTGCAAACTCCAGAAAGGCTTCATACCTTTGAGATAAATTCACACACACACACACAGACAAATACTACAACCAATGCATTCAACCACCACACTATAATCTATTTATAATCACTTTCCTAAACACTATAAATATTATAACTAATGTGATATATGTTGTGTGATTAAATGGGTGGATTAAAACACTGAATTTAAAAAGCCACAAAGAAAAAGATTATCTTCCATTATGCCACTTACAACTCTTGTTCCATTGGCACAAATACCGATTTGACAACTGTATCATTATGAAGGCAATGACTAAATGCCAAGATATTAGCTTTGTAATTTTCACCTGAAATCACTGTATAATCGTACTGGCTTGCTAACCTTTTTATTAGCTGTTTTTTTTTCTTGCTCTCACACACAGTAATAAGTTAATTTAATGCCTTTTTCCTCCTCCCAATTTTTATTTGGTAAAACAAGAAATTGGGTGAGTCAGAATAATATTCAAGAACACACACTTTTTTATCCTCTCTATACTTGGCAAGGATTTACATATAATTTGGTTGCAAATTCAGAAATCAAATTCTGCTTTACGTAAGAAAAATAATAGCACTCAGGTTGTTCTGTTGGGTATTTTTCAGGTTTCAGGTTTGTGAAGTCTTTTTCCAACTCGCTATCATATTGTATTGTTCAAAGTAAATAAATTTTTTAAAGGGTGCTCACATTAGCAAAAAGGAAACATGGAAATTGACTTTGTTGGACGAATATTCTGATGAACAGCTTTCTTGGAGGAAGAACTTGGTCTCTGCCTGTGGGCCGCACCATGCCCGCGGTCAGCTATTTGAAAAATAAGTCAGAGGAAGGTTCTCGCTATACCAGGATGTTTATAGTATCAGCCTTATACAGTTATTTTTTCCTGATTTCTCCCAAGATTTGCCTAATGGGAATGAGGCCGGCCACTTCCTGCAGTGCCCCAGCACAGCTTTCGGCCACAGTCCAGCCTCACAAGGCCGGGGCACTTGAGTTTAGTTTCCCTGCTCTTAACCTAGCAGTGTTTAATAGTTTAAAGTTTTCGCTGTCCAAAGCATTAGGAGGACTTGGTAAACAGATGCATTTAATCTAATTAAAGTAAGCAGGATGGAGTGTGAGTGAAAACTTACATGTTCACTTGGGTTTTAGACATTCGACTTGCCCACCCCAAGACTCTGACGCTTTAAAACCTAGCCCAGTAAACCGGAGGTGGCCAGTTTGAGGCAGCTCGTGGGTAAGATGCCACCCTTTCAGTCATCCCAGACAAAGTGTCCTTTTGAGCAGCCTCTGCAGAGCTTGGGTACCGTGCGGAAAAGCAGTCCAGGCTCACGATTTTATTTTTTCCTTCTGCCTTTGTCAAAGTAGTTTGTAGGTTTGGGATTCCATTTTGATCCATCTATTTCGTAATAATTTGTACCCTTGCTTTCTGAAGCCTTCATTTTAACTCTCAATTATTTACCCACAAACCTATTAGCATCCATTTACCTTGGGTAAGCTTTTTTTTTTCTTAGAGAGAGGGGACAGAAGCCTTCAGATGAGTAAAACAGTTTCTACAGTCTCAGGGTGGTTACGGAAAAGTGAGCACGTATCCATAGAAAGGATTCTTTCCTTCCAAAGGTAAAGAAGCATTTTTCAGAACCTTTTGCTTTAGGTTACTTGGTTTTGAGTTAACGAACAATAGAAAGGAAACTCTGGCCATGGGACAGCATATCTGAGGGACAAGGCACAGGGCAAGGATACTGCATCGGTAGCCAACCCTCGGCCCCACAAAAAGAGCGTGCTGGCAGGGCATTCCTGTGTTTTCTTTCTTTAAAAAAAATACACACATGCAAAGAACAGACTCAGTGTGCCCGCTTCTGACAGTGATGAGCGGGCTGACGGGTGGAGCGCCACACCACGCAGTCACCTGTCTGGTTAGAAACCTTCTGTGAGTGGCTGTTTTATCATATTAAATACACTTTGGAAGTCTACACGTTCACGTTCCATAATGTTACCTGTGCGTGTATATCAAAAAAGTCTATTAACCCTGAGGGCATTCTTTAAGGAGTTAATATTTTTCAATTAAAAGGAGAGCATCCAACAACTAGAAGTCTAAAATAAATGTGTGTTCGATCATGGATATAAATATGTGAATATACTGTATAAAATACATATGTGTTAGTATGAGAAATTTCCCCTTACCAATGAGGAACTACAATGCATATTTTCCATTGCAAAATAGTAAGAAGCACAAATCAGAAAATACGAATTAAAGAAGATGGGCCAGTATCCCTTGTTACATATGCATGTATCAAATGCCAAAGCTATATTCCTGGCTTCATACAAGGAATGAGAAAAGCACAGTACAAACTAAATTTTTTAAAACATCAAAATTACCTTTCAAAAAGATGTGGGTGATGAATCTATGTGTTTAGGTTGCTCAATTCTGCAATTTCTAAAATGGAATCATCATAAATTGGGAAATTAACTTTTTTCTAAAGAATTTATTGTGCAGCTCATAGCAATTTTTTTTTTAACAATTAAAGATATATTAGAATTTGAACTGTAACAGTTTCTGGTAGAAGGAGGTACTAATTTCCACAAAAACTAAAAGACATCAGAAAATCTGAAAAGAATTTCACTCCCTCAGTTTTCAAGGAATGCCTTCCTTTCACGGTTGAAAAGTATCGATTTTTTGGAAGTATTTTTTATATCTTATCAATCCTTTATAGGAGTCTGATAGTCATTATTAGTCATTATTCTTTTAAAATTATATCTAAGCAGAATTTAGCAATTAAGAATTGAAAGCAACTTTTAAAACTGTCAAATGTTTATTTTTTTTTTTAGTTTAAATAATGCTGAAATGCTAATGAAGATCAGTATGGAATTTTTTTTCTTCCCCACAGACAAAATGGGAATTTTAATATCATTTCTTAGTCCTTCAGTGAGCTAGATAAATTATAACCCCTCTAGATTAAAGAAAAAAAGAAAAGAAAAAAACCCTGATTTAGAATTTAGATGGTTCACTGCTAAATTGCAAGGCATAGCAGGAACTTGTTTTTTAAATAAAGATTTCACAGATTACATCTTTAAAATGACTGCAACAAGACCTAAACTGCCTGCAAAATGAATCCATACAGAAAGGAGGACTTTTTAGGGAATGGGAGTGTCAATTACAAATTGTTTGAAATTTGACCACACTGGTCTTACTTATTGAAATACTCCCATTTTATTTTTTTAAAAACTCTAACATGATTTCACACAATACAAGTACTTCACTTTATGCATAATGACAGTTTCATTTTCCTGACAATGTATAAATATTATAGTTTTTAGATCTGGTTAACAGAAAGATAAGGTTAAGGTTGGATTTTTCATATATGTCCTTTCTATAAAAAGTGAAAAAATGTATCACTAAAAATCACTAAATTTATCACTAAAAAAATTTATCACCTAAATTTATCACTGCAAGACAAGATAATATTTAATGGCTGCAAAATAAAGTACTAAAAAAGAAAGCCAACGCTTTTGTTCTGTTTTGTTTCTTGCTATTTATAGAGCAACTTTTGGTGTAATTCCTAATTTTAAAGAAACATGAAGTTCATTGTTTTTTTTTTTTAACCAAAAGAAAGAGGTCATGTAAGCAATCAGACAGTGGACGACGTTAGACTTGAAAATAAGGGTCTAAATAATTTTTACATGATGAACACATATTTTTTAGATGTATTTGAAAATAACCAGAGACGTGGACAAGCATTTTCACGGCTGTGCTTGGCTTCCAACGATGTTCAGAAAGAGGGATTTTCAACTACCGTCAATGTAGTTGCTAACATTTCAGCCATTCACCCGTTTTTCAGTTCTGTGTTCTAAACAAGCTACAAGATCCTGCTTCCAAAGTCCTTCCCAGGCTCAGTGTCTGAGGGGAGGCAGTGGACGCAGGCATGGCCACCTCCGCCTCTCACTCACAACTTTCCTGAAATTGGCAGTCTCTCTCACACACACAGGACGCGGAAATTTCTAGGAGGACCCCAAGGCTCACCGGGAAACTTCTTGCGCTGGGAAAAAACTTCTCAGCGCACACCTGGATCTACAGATTCGGAAAAATTAACCAGCTGTAGCCAAAAGCCAAAGCACTCAACCACCCGAACACAGCCTGCGAGAAACACAGAGCTCTTTGACGTGACAAGAAGACTTATAAATAAAATAGCTCCAAGGCAGACAGGCTGAACGAGCCTTTCAAGACAGCCTGTCGGTGCCTCAAACTTGAATATTAGAACATTAAAACGTTGGCAGCATGAAGATAATATCCTGGGATGTGTGCATGTGCGTGCGTGCGCATGGACTCCCATGTATGTGTGTGTGTCCACGTGTACGTGTGTGTGTAGGGACATACGTTTTGCAGCTCTTACGGCTTGGGGGCTCCCCTGAGGTCCTGGTGGCCAGCGCCGAGCCCCTATGAAGGGCAGGCCCTACCTGTATTCTTTTGGGGATCACTCCTATCACGACACATGTGCAAACACCAAAAGCCCGTGAAAACATAACCTGCTGTAGGCATGAAGGACCAACCTCAGATATAGAAAAACTTTCCCTGCAATTAAAAAAAAAAATTGTGTTTTGTGAATGGGAAGCCAAGCTGACCTCATTTGGCGTAGTCAGGACCAAAGCGGCCAGGCCAGCTTCGGGCAGCACGGCTAGGGTCCCGGGCTGGGGCATGTTCTCTGTCCTATATCTCCGAAGCCGGGTAAGCCTGATCCCTCAGGAGAGGAGGTCAGGCTGGGGTTCAGGCCCCAAAAATCACTACCCAAGCCAGGCTGGGTGAGGCTGCAGACAGAGCCGTGGAACCTGGGATGAACGTGCCCGGGCTCTCGGTAAACACGCCAGGAGAAGGAGGGTCTACAAAGCATCAATTCCAGTCCTCCAAAGTGGAGGCCATCTTGCTAGCAGGATCAAAGGCCTTGAGGGCACCAGGATGCTCCATATCTTGTCCAGACTCTCCCCACACTCAGCTCACACCCAGCTCGTATCACTGCATAGGGTTTTTGATACAGTTCGAATCAACAAAAGCACCCCAAGCGTTTAGTCAGTGCCAGATATCACGAACCATTTTCAGAAAGCAACGACTCGCAGTGAAGATTTTTGCTAAGGTAGCAGGGATAGCATCTCGTGTGCGTGTGTAGCAAGCATCTTGTCACTTACACAGCGAGTTCCGAGCCCCGTCCCACGTGATCCTCACAACCCGAGTGGCAGACGGAACAAGAATGGTCAAACCTCCTTAAAGATGAGAGAAACTGAGGCCCAAGTGGCTGCAACAGTGACTATGGCCCGTCACAGAGGCCACGCACATTGCTTTGTTATTTTTGCTTTTTCTTTTTTTTTAACGGAAAACATCACCACCATCCCTTTGCACTCAGGCTTCTTATATATATATATATATATATATATATATATATATATATATATATATATATATATATATATATATATATATATATATAGGTAAGAACAGTTTCCAGGAAAAACAGAGCTCCATTGAAATCTGGGTCTCAGGACTGCCTTGAGCTGGCCAGCTTGGGTGATCTCCCGCCCCCCGCAACAGCTCTGGTCATCTGAGGTGTCCACTCCTCCCGACCAGGTGCATTCACCCTCAAAGCTGGGCTGGACCAACTGACCTCCTGGTGTAAAATCACACCCGAGCTGGGCCTGCCAGAGTCCTCGGAACAAAGCCGCCTCGCCTGAGCCGAGGGCCAGAGTGCCCCCTGTCCACCATCCCTTCTGTTGGGGTGCCAACACCCCGCAACCAGGGACTTCCCCTGCCACGCAGCCAGGAAAGCTCCCAGCCCCAACCTGAGCCTTCCCTGGGTTCTGGCCCTCTGTGAGCCTGGCAGGTCCCGGCCAGTAGTCTCAATGTAAAAGGCCAAACGGGTGACGACGATGGCCTGGGAGAACCTCAGAGCAAGCATCCCTAATGACAGGCTCCCCGTGGAGAGGCTCCGGGGGCAGTTCTCTTCTGGAGGGGTGGCCAAGGTCCCGTGCCCAGATGCCAGCGGTCTGCAGGGGCACATGCGTTCCCATCAGACGGTTCCTGCTTCTCAGAAACGGGAAAGCACAGGGGATACTGCCGCAGTGGGGGAGGGGCCAGGACAACAAGGAACGGGTACAGAACGAGGGAACCGGGTTATCTGGGAAATGGTTGGACTGAAGGTGATGCTGGCAGGGCCGGTCGCCATGGTATTGCCCTCTCCAGCAGAGACCTGCACCACGGGGAGAAACTCCCCACGCGCCTGCCTCCTCCCGGGGCTCCTGGTACATGCTGACCCCACCAGATCACCCTCAGGACAGGACGTCTGCCCCAAAGCCAATTTCCATCTCAGAATATTGCACCCCATAAACGACCAGCTCAGAAACAAACTCAGCATTTTATAATGTCTCCTCAGCAAAGCCAGGTGAACAAAACCCACAGAACACAATGAGGCGCAGGCCAGAGGGTCTGGCTTGGCCAAGAACTTGAAGCCGCCGCCCTGTTCATTTTCAAAGGCAAAGTCTTCCAAGACTCCTTTTTCTCGTTTCCTTTTTGCGCTTAATTACAAGACAACGGGCTTAAAAAAAAAAAAAAAAGACAAAACGTTTAAAAAATTTAAAAAAAGGTTACAAGGTGCTAAGTCTCAAAAGCTGCTTGGGATAAAAATTATAACCTTGTCCAGCACTGGAGGAGAAAACAAAGGCGGCAGAGGATAAGTGTTCAAGGCTGAGTGAATCGTCACCTGCCTTCAGCACGTCCTGCCGGAGGGCCTCACCTGGGCCTGCCCCGGGGTCGCTGTAAGGCAATGATTTGGAGGAAAAGGCAGGGCTGGGAGGGGTGGGGGCCGCATCCCTGAGCAGAAGCGTCGGAAGGCCCCTGTGTCCCCGCCGAGGACTCTGGACTAGGCACCCCAGGAGCACCTCTGCTTTTCCGACGGCAGGACGCCCACAGAAACCGAGGTGCGGAGAGAGGAAAACTTGGCACCCCAGACCCTCCTCCGCACCTCGGCGGCGGCTCGTGGTCCCTAAGGCGCCTCCAGCCGGGCGCCGGCCTGGACGAGGCGGCGGCCGCCTGGGGTCCGTCGTCGGACCAGCGCATCGGCGACCTGGGCGGGCGGCGGGGCCGGGGCTATTCTCCTCCGGGCGGGTCCTCATGGCCCAGGAGGCTGGGCGGCCTCGTGCGCCTCCTCCAGGCAGGGCCAGGGCCGGGCAGGTGGCTCGATATCTGGGGGCCTGGGGTCCGCATCGGGTGGGGAGCGGGGCGGCGGCCGGGTCCACGTGGCTGGGAGTCTCGGAGTCAGTCTGGGGCGGGTCCGGCAGGCAAGGATCAGGGTCCGAACAGGGATCAGGGTCCGGGGCCCAGTGTCCGAGCGCCCGCCGGGAACGGATGGGCGCCGGGGTCCCCAGTTCCGGGGTCGGAGGGCCTGCCGGAGTCCAGGTCCGAGGCGGGGCCGGGGTCGCGGCGGCGGCACGCGCCCGAATTAGCCGCGGGCGGGCGGCGGGGCGGCCCCATTGAGGGCGAACAAAGGGCGCGACCCCGGGGTCAGGGAGTCGCGGGCCGGCGGCCGCTGCCCGGTGGGCCCGCCTTGTTTACTTTGCCCGAGCAAAGCGGACAATATAGTGACTAAAGCGGATTAGAGGGTCGCGCCCCGGAGGCCGCAGGACCTCCCAGCCGGGCGCCTCCCCGCCGGCCCTTCCCCGGGTGCCCCGCCGCCCGGGCCGCCCCGACCCGCGCACACGGAAGCCGCGGCTCAGCGCGCGGGGGCCGCTGTCCGAGGGGCCCCGGGGCCCGGCTCACCTGCGCCCCGTGGCGGCCCGGGCGGGGGTCACTCCGGGAACCGCTCCCCCTCCACCGGGCCTTGTAAACCAACCTCGGGCAGGGAGTCATTGATTTCCCGACCCTTTCCGACACTGCTGGTCCGGGGAATTCATTTAATTCATTTTACGGGACAGCAAATGACACTTGCTTGAAGGCTGATGTTTTTAGATGCAAACACGGACAGCGTTTTTCAGGTCACATCATCCTGCAGCGTTAGGGTTAAAAGAGAAAATGCCCGCCTCTTGTCTGGACACTGCCCGGCAGCAGGTGACTTAAGGCTGCAGAATAATATACATTTTAAAAATAATATGTTGAGGTAGAGAAGTCCTGGGAAGTACAAGCTGGGGGAAAAATTATGTTTTCTTTCTTTCTTGTAAAAGAAAGCACATGAGCATATAAATAAACCCCAAGATTTCCACCCAAAGACCACAGTGTATCATCTGGCATGCTGAATTCAAGATCTATGTTCTCCAGATAGGAACTTGCAGGATCTTTTTAATTGCCCTTAAAAAACAAGCAGTAGGAGCAGAAAGCACAAACTCAAAATCAAGCAGTCTAACCATTGGGGGGGGGGGGGGGGGAGGTTATTGGACCAAACATCCAAGAAAAATAACGCCTTTCCCCCACTTCTTGATGCTGTTGTTTATGGGGACAAAAATACTTCTTAAGTTCAAACAAAATCTTAGTTGACATTTTTATGCCTTAGCTGTTCAAGTATATATATTTGACTAGGAGACTCATGTAGGGTTTGATTAATAAGCTATCAACAAACAAATCTTTTATAAGAGAACGAATACTATTTACTGACTATACATATTTGTTGACCTAACGAATATTTCTGCTACATGCCATCTATCCACAACTATTGAAGGAAAATATGCCATTTGTCTAGATTTCTACTCACAAGACTTTAAAAATGATTTTTCCTTGCTTATAAAAATACCACATGTTTAGAGAAGGCATAGCCTAATCTAAAGCATAAGTAATTTAAAAGTAAAATATGAAGATAGACATTTTAGAGATAATTTAAGTAATAAGAAATATAAATAATCCAAGTCTAAAATACAGGGGAAAAGGAAAATTCACCTACATGCCATTATCTAGAAAATAATATTCAACTGCATTTCCTTCCCAACAGTGAACAGATGCATACAGTATTAATACATAATTTACATACATATTTACTGTTTGGGAAATACTGGCTCCCATACGTCCCTAAGCGCTGACAAACTCTTTGTCAACAGTATTTTAACAGTGACATGATTAATATTCCATTATACTGTTAAGTGATAATTCACCCCAGAACTCCCTATTATTATTACAAACTTCAGTTCTTGCTAGTATTTCTGTACCGTAACTAACACTATAACCAATGACCTTGCCTGTGAAGTCTGTCTGAGATGTGGGTTGTTAACAAATTTCTTAATGATCCATCGTTAATCTGACGTTGAAGCCACAGCGTTATCTGAGGGGGTCAAGACAGAGCTTCGTAGACTTCACGGCAGCAGCAATGAACTTACAAATTCTAGAATTCACTTCAGATCAGTTACTGCAGATAGTGATACGGAAATTCGTTTGTTTCCCCCTCCAGAGGCCTGGTAACTGTGGAACTTTTGCCTGATGGGTTTGTGGGACCAGCCGAGGCACATGCCCGATTGCAACACAGCGTTTGGGAACCGTGCCCTTGCATGAAAGCTCTGGCCTCTGTGTGCCTACCGAGTCACTTGGCACCAACCACCATCCACTTGGTGAGTTTAAGTCAGGACCAGAGAGCTGAACACCTTGGAAACATTATCTTGACAGCTCTGTCAAAATTTTGCACGTCTGAGGAGTGCTTTGGCCCGAGGGGCTTTCTTTGGGAGAATTCAGACCTCAGGCCTGCTTTTCAGCACCGCCTGCGCGGGGTGCCTGCTGTCCTCCCACGACCTGGCCCTGATCAGCCTGGAGGAGGCCCGGCCGTGCTGCTGGCCATCGCCACGGTAGGCACCACCGTGGGCACCGTGGGAGGCTGTGTTTTCGGCCACTTGCCCCTTGTCCCCGAGACCCCGGGAGAGGCTGGGCTCTGCCCTGGGGCCTCGCTGGCGGCCTGGCCTTATGCTGACACGGCTCCCAGGAGGGCAGGGGAAGGGGCCCGGGGACCACAGAGCCGAGGTCTTCTCCCCAAACACCAGGACCTGCGTGAAGGTGGCAGCCTGGAGCTGGGCGCTGCCACCGGAAAACAGAAACACAAAGAGGCCAGGTGGCCCCAGCCCAAAAGTGCCATGGAGTCATCAGAAGTAGATGCTATGACGAGGCAGAGAAGACAGGCTCGAAGGAAATCTGTGGACATGGGACCAGAGCTTCCGTGGGTGCTGAACGATTTCTCCCTGTCATGCCTTTTCCTGCATCTTCCAAACTTCCTACAGTGAGCATATATTGCTTTCATAATGGAAAGGGATCCTATTACTGATAAAACTATTATTAAAGTCCAATAGACAGAATTCATCTTAAGACTAAGATAAATGATTATTACTACTCAGGGGTTGAACATAAACAATAAGAACCATATATTATTGCCAGGAAAGTTTTTAAGATGATAACGCTGGGTCACATGTCTCTAGCACTTTACCCTTTAGAGAAACGCTTTCAAATAGAAAATGAAACTGGGTAGCCTTGCTATGCAAATTTTGGCTGCCGTGTGAATAATTCTTGCAACAACCCTTGACAGTGAGCAGGGAAGGACACTTTCTTCCTCCTCTTCAATTTGGGACACTCAGGGGTGGAGGAGCTGACTTAAGAGCCACAAGATTTGAATGAAGGCTCTGAGTCGCCGCCCCCACCCCACTGTCCGTCTGGCAGCTTCCGGACCTCCATCTTAGCACCTTCCTGCAGGGGAGATGTTTTTCCCAAGGATCCAGTGTGTTTCCCGTTTTTTTCCATTATTTTTCCTCATTACTGGAGGTGGTGCCTATGGCCGGGGCGGAACTGCAATGAATGAAGATTGTGTTGGGTTTGCTCGAAAACAATGGTATTTGCACAGGATCCAATTATCTCAAGAGGTGTGTTGCAGCGAAGTGGCCAGGCAGAGGTGTGACAGCGTCTCAGAAAGGCAGGGGTTGTCTTGTTTTCATATGACACTATAGGTGAACGCTGCACTCCTCCTGGGAGGGAAAAACACGCCGTGGCCCCTCTGGGGCTCCAGTTCACCCCGAAGAACTTTCTCTGCCTGTGTGGGAACACGCCTTTTCCTACCGTACTTTGTCAAAGTGGGCCATTTCCAGCCCCTAGATAACAACGGATGGGAACAAATCCACGAATCAAATACGTTTGATCTTTGGTGTCTTTCTTTCAAAGGGAGTTAAAAGGCAAACCAGCATGCTGTTTTCTACTCTAAAAGGCAATTTCTAAATTTGGATTTTGAAAAAAAAATTGTACTCCAGCTTGAAAAGCCAGTGGCCCTCAGAATGCAAGGAAGCTATACCACTCTGTGTGAAAATCATCTCAACTGGTTTAAAATACATCAGAATGAAAGGGTGTGAGCTGACCATAAGTCTCCCATCACGTATGATCTGAAAGCAGAAGTGGGATGCACATAGACCAAATGCTCCGTCCCGAGAGCCGGCTGGGCCCAGAGGCAACATTCAGTGATTTTTAAGAGACAGTCACCAACATCGCAGGGGCCAAGCAGGTCCAAGCTTGTGATATTCCAAAGCCATCCTCAATTTTTAGATAAGGTTTAAGTGTGATACAATAAATAATTACAAAATGTCACCCACAGGTAAGGTGAAGACATTGGAGACATCTATCTCCTCCAAGAAAAAAACGTCTGGCTCTTGGCTTTTTAAGCTGTCAGGAAATGGGCACATTTTCACAGGACCTTTTCTTTTACTTCCCCTTGTTACCCAGGGCACAGCAAATCATCTCTGCCTTCTAAAATAAAAACACATGCCACTTTAATTTCACAAAGAGAAGCCAGCATGCAGAATCTCTGCACAGATCATTTTTAAATTAAAGAGAGAGGGGGGAGGCTGTTAACTGTGTTTTATACCTTTTGTGGCGGGGGTGGGGGCAGTTACCTTCTCCACGTGTTAATAATTTAACTGTCAAATCACAACAAACAGCTAATTCCATTTCTGAGATGCCAGGATTGCAACCTACAAGGGGAGATTTTAATTGTAACTGCTAAATAGCAAATGCTGACAGAAGTCCTGTTTCCAATCCCTAGACAAGGCTGGGACATGACTAATTTATTTTATCTTATCCATCTATCTGTGCGCAGGATTAAAATATTTATATCAGTCTGTTCACTTTAAAACATGCAGTGCAGGCACCAGCTTCAGGGCCACTCCTTAATTTTTCACAGTTTTGGCTTTTCATTGTTTCCAAAAACGCACATTCCCTGCGTGGCGAATATTCTCAAATGCTGATGGGATCTTTAAGTCACAGAGACCCAGTCCCGCAGCCACACAAATGCCCCTGGCCACGCTGACGGCAACACAGCTGTCCTGACACCTCTGTCCCCAGCGATGCCAACGAAATCACGCAGGCCTGAGCCCGACTTCGAGAGGAAAGCTTGCCTCTGGCCGGGGTGGCTGATGGAAACCAGAGCCTGGGAACGCTGTCCCGCCCAGGTGGCCAGGTAGGCGGCGGGCAGCAGGGGGTTAAGCGGCGAGTGGGGAAGGGTGCAAACAAAAGGCCACGGGCAGGGGAGACCGGGCTGCAGGGCCCAGCCCGAACAGGCGCAGACACAGGGAGCTCTGTCTGCCTGCCCGCTGCCCGGCACTGTGACTAACCGCCCCACTATTGTGCCCTGAAGCCAGCCCTTTGTACCACCCCCCTGGCGTCTGGGAGCGCGGCCGAGGAACCTTCCTTGTCCTGGAAACTCGCAGCCTCGACACCCATTCTTTCAGCTCTCGGGGCTGCTGGGGGCATGACTAGCCAGGGCAGAGTCCTTTCCCCTGGTCAAGAAGGGATAGCAGCAAAAAAAAAAAAAGCAGAAAAACCAGTCTCCCCAACTCTGGGGGAGGGGAGCCCTAGGGACCGCTAAGCTTGCCCTCCCTGCCTGATGCCATGGCCCTTCCTGACACAGGGCCACGGAACCTTTGAACTGTGGAGAGTCCCTCGGAACGGAGATGTACGTGCAAAATACACTCTGGATTTCAAAGACTTAATACAAAACCGGGGGTGGGGGGGCAGGGAAGGGAAAATATGTCATTAATAATTTCGTATTAATTACACATTGAAATGCATTATTTCGGATGCATATTAAAGAAGTCGTATTACTAACGTGAATTCCACCTGTCCGTTTTTACTTCTGTAAAAATGGGGAACATGTTAAATTACAGATGCGGCTGCCTTGGCAGCAGTGTTTCTACCGGACAGAGCTACGCCGGGCTGTGGGTTCCGGAGCCTGGGAACAGGCCTTGCCCGCAACCTGCTTCCTCCTGGGCACACAATGGGGACACCACTGTCCCTCCCCGCCCAGTGGCAACCCTTCGCCCAGTGGCCCAGAATCCAGGCCCTCAGGGCCTCACCTGACCAGCCTGTGTTCACTGCCTCGAGGACGGGGTCTTGCACACTCAGGTGTCTGGGACCCTTTTGTAAAGCATGTGTGTGCAGGAACACGCAAACGCATGCTCGAGGGCCCTGACTCGTCACTGCAGGCCGTTGTCAACCATGCCGGCTGGAGTTCGGAGAGACCCGGTTCACAGGGCACCCAAAGGCCCCCCTGCAGCTGGACATCTGACCCTTTGCTCTGGGACAGACCGGCCTCGCCCACGGCCCCATCACGACTTTCCTGGACTCAAGCACTTTCGCTTTCATGGCTTCTTCCTCCGCAAATATTAAAAATTACATTTTATGACTGCATTGGTGTCAAGAAGAATATAACCCACGCTGAATTCATCATTATGTGTTCATTATTGCTATAGTTATTTTTTTTTCTTCTGATTAAAATTAAAACGTATTTCTGAACCCTGGGCACTGTGCTTGCCTGGACCATCAGTCCGAGCACCGCTGACCACTCACTGAACGGCATCCTCACCCACAGAGGTGCGCTGGCCCCTCTTTCTGCATTTGGGACTTCCCTGCCACCCCTCCAGTGACCCGATCACCCTCCCCATTCTAGAACTCCTTCCTTAAGTCCTGCCCTGGATGAATGGCTTGTGAAGGCCCCACTAGACACCAAAAACCTTTCTACATTATTTTTAAAACACAAATGTTGATCATGAGCAAGGCCCGGGATCGCAGCATGACTAAAGGCCCCAAGTCGGTGAGAACCAAGCCCCCCCATCCCCACCCAGCTCAGTGCTGGGGTCCCTGACCGGGTGCCCTGAGTGCCACATTCCCCACCCGGAGATGAGCCCACCAAATATGGGATGGCGACCCAAGGGGTGACTGTTAGGGTGTGCAGCGGGCCACCACCGGCCAGCTCTGGGCACCCACGCCCTCCAGCCCTCACACCCCCGTGTGGGGCCCAGCCTCTGGAGCCAGGGTGAGGAGGCTGGGCTTCTCAGCCCCTCTCGGAAGGAGGCATCGAAGCTCTCGCCACCCACCCCTCCTCTGGTGCCACCGTGCAGGGCCTGGGCCACCCTGCGGGGGAAGACAGTGCAGGAGATGGTTAAAATTCTGCATCCTTTTTGCATCCGCCTCCAGAGGAAGCGCTGCTTTTTTTTTTTCCTCTCTCTCTCTCTCTCTCTCTCTCTCTCTCAAGCAGGAGGAGAAAAAAAAAAAAAAAAAGCTGAGAGCAGCAATTTGCAGGCCTTGGGATGTTTTTCTCCTTGACAGCCCTGGGCCCCGCCTCGCTGGGCCTTCCTCCGGCCAGAGCGGCCACAGCGCGGATGCAGCGGCTGCCCAGCCCCGTGCACGCGCGGCCTCCCCGTGGAGCCGGGCTGGCAGGGCGGGCGGGAGGGAGGCAGCGATGCCTGGCACTGCCCGGCTTTGTGGCCGCGTCCTCTGCCCGCCTCCCCTCTGCCCACCCCGGGCCTGCTCCCGGCTGGCCGCACCGCCCGCGGCCCGCTGCTGAGCCACCCTGTGCCCACCCGGGGGTCCCTCACCTTCTGGGCCCCAGCCTCCGGGCCTCGGGTCCTGCTGGCGCCCAGGGTGCCCGGCCACGTCCTCACTGCCGCCGCCGCTCACCCCACCCGGCTGCCCGCGCTCAGCAGCGAGCCTGGCACGGCGCCAAGCTGCCTGGGAGCCCGGCCCGGGCTGGGGAACTTTCCTGTGAGGGTGTGTGTGTGGGGAGGGGCGGGGGTGCGCTGGTGCCAGGGGACAGAGAGGCCCAGATGCCCGCCGGCCGCCCCCCCACCCCCGGCCCCCTGTCTCCCGAGTCCCATAAAGGCACAGACAACACGGGCGGTTTAGTCAAAACAGTCATGTGCAGGAGCCGGCAAACAAACAAAAGCCCTTATTTATTTATTTAGTTCACACACTCAGATGAGGAGACGCCTTTTGTGCACGTAATTTCACACACACCAGAAAGGGGGCGATGCCTCCATGCTCCCCGCAGCCCAGGGCCCGCCCGGACAGCCTGCCTGGCCAGAGGAATAATCGCCTTGCCCGGCCTGGGTATTTCCATATTTAAATTGGGCAGCAGTGTATGATTAATTAAGAAGGAAAAAAGGCAAAAAGGGAAGAAAAGCAGTGGGGGTGGGGAGCCGGACGTTCTGGGCGGCACGACGTGCCAAGGTGCCCGCAGCGGCTTAACTCCTCCCATGCCAGGCCAGGCCCGGTGCGGAGGCGGCTGCAGCAGGCGGCAGCGGGGAGGGGTCCCGGCCTGGGGGTCCACGCCCTCGGCTGCCCTCAAGCCACCCCAGCTTCAAAGGCGGCCTGCGGAACATCCTCTTCCTCATTTTCTCCTCCCGAGCGGCTTGGCTCCGTGCCAGTGTCGGGGAGCGACGCCCGAAAGCCCCAGGCAGGGCACCCACCTGGGAAGAGCTCTGGGACCGCTTGTCCTTTGCCCTCGGCACCCTGACCCTCCCTACCAACACGCAGGCTGCAGTGAGGCCCTGCCCACCATGAACCCTCCCGCCCAGATCCCTCCACACTCACATGAGCGTCCTGCCCAGGGCTCACGTCCCCTACAGGCCGTTCTGTCCCCTACAGCAGTGGCCTGTTCTGAGAATGGGGCGGGAAGCCTCACCACCCTTCTGGAAAGAATCAAGAACTATGTCTGAGAGCTGAGAAAGACCACATTCCTGGAAGCAGGTGGTGGGCCCCTTGGAACCCAAGTTTAAGGTCCAGCCATCACCAAGGTTCAGCCCTGCCCCTTGCCAGCTATATGGTCTTTGACAAGTTATCTGGCCTGTCTGGGCTTCTGTTTGCCCATCTGTAAAATGGGGATGATAGCAATGCCCACTGCGCCTTACCCGCAGGGCTGAGGAAGAGAAAGGGGAGCTCCCAAATTGACACAGAAGCTGCCAGAGTCCCCAGACCCTCTGCCCTTGAGGTGGACAGAGCCTGGAGCCGAAGTGGCCTCGGGCAGGAAGCTCCTCAGCCCAGGGATAAATCCAGAACAGTCTGAATCCACTCTGCAAGTGATGAAGTTAAAGGTCTGGAGCTGGGAGAGCAGCTGGATTATCCAGGCGGGGACGAGCTGACAACAGGACTCCTTCCCAGCTATGATCAGAGAAAGCAACACACCACTCTCTCTGAAGATGAAGGAAGGGGCCACGAGCCAAGGAATGTGGGCACCTCCAGAAGCTGGAAGAGGCCAGGAAACAGATTCTCCTCCAGAGCCTCCAGAAGAAGGCAGTCCTGCCCCCACCTGATTTGAGGCCCGTGAGACACTGCAGACTTCCAGCCTCCATAACTTCTGACCTCTTGAGCCATCAGATTGGTGGACTTTGTCACGGCAGCACCAGGAACCTGACACCCCACCCTGCCCCCAGCAAGCCCAGATGCCTCCGAAGGAGACCTTGGGGATGCGGCCCAGTCGCTGCATACACGGAGCTGCACGGCGCCGGGCAGCTCTGGGCTGGGGTTAGCAGATCTCACCCCTGTGGTCAGGAGCCTGTGGGCGGGTGGCCAGTCGCACTGAGGGCCGTCCTCGCCCGAGGGGCTGTAACCTCACCTCCCGGCTCCCCTCCTCCTCCTCCCAACCTCCTCCTTCTCCTCCCCCTCCCCACCTCCTCCTCCTCCTGGTTACCACCTTGCTAAACCTTGTCTCATCCCGTCCCCAGCCTGACAGCCTCGGGGTTCTAGGCAGCCTGGACCCCCAGATCCTCCCGGAAGTCTGCTGGGGAGAGGGACCGCTTCCTGCTTCGTAATCACGAACGTGGCCTTCTCAGCACAGGACAGGCAGGAGGGCCCCGGGCCAGTGCCCCTGGCCTCGTCTGTAAAGGGGGGCTGGTTACGGTCCATCACGGGGCAGCCATGGACGCAGCAGCCAGTGCTGCGTGCTCACCACTGAGTCAGGTCAACTCTGACGAGGGCTGAGTTTCCCTCTAAAAGTCAAAAGAGGCCCAGCAGGCCCTCCCCTCAGTACTGTTGCCGTGCAGGTGCTGGGGGCTGAGCCCATGGCCAAGGTGGGATTTCAGACAACCTCCAAAGGCTTCTGGAACCTGAAAGTTTCTCCTAACAGCCTTCGATCCCTTAGGAAATAAGCCCTAACACGCACACAGACATTCCCCAAACAACACAAAAAACTGGAAATAATTGGGAATAACGGAAGTGTCCAATAATGAGGGGTTAGTTAAAGAGTTGTGGGGCTTCCCCAGGAGCTCAATGGTAAAGAATCCCTCTGCCAATGCAGAAGACACAGGAGATGTGGGTTCGATCCCTGGGTCAAGACGATCCCCTGGAGGAGGAAATGGCAACCCACTCCAGTATTCGTGCCTGGGAAATCCCATGGACAGAGGAGCCTGGTGGGCTACAGTCCATGGGGTCACAAATGGACACAACCGAGTAACTGAGCCCATAAGGACATTCATCAGTGGAATATTAAACAGTCATTAAAAACCAACTCGCAGAAAAGTATCTTCTGATTTGGGGAACCAGTTGTGATAAAATATTTAGTGAAACAAGCAGAAGACAAAATGATACATATAATCAGATGCTAAGATGCTCATTCTGCTTAAAATTATGTTTTATAGAAGCTAGATGAAGTGTTCCCACTGGCTATTTCTGAGGGTTGTTTCACAGGTGATTGAAGACTTCTTTTCTTCTTTTATGAGGATTCAAAATGTTCTAAAATTAGCATGTAACATCGGTGATGGGGAAAAAAAAAATCATTGCAGGAGAAGAGTCATGCTCCTTCAATAGAGCTGCCGGCAGGCCCTCCCTGGCCCTCAGCACGCGGCAGGAACACGTGCAGGGAGCCGGGCCAGCTTGGGGGGGGTGGCGGCCTGTGGCGTCTGCCACACAGGGCCCCGCGCTCAGCACAGCCCTGCATTCCGAAGGTCCCACACTTGCTTTAATGCTCTGCTGTCACCATCCTGAAAATCTCAATACTTTTGGATTTTAATGTTGCACTGGGTTCTGCACTGATGCTGGGCTTCCCTGGTGGCTCCACAAGTAGAGAGTCCGCCTGCAACGCCGGAGGCCCAAGTTCAACGCCAGGGTCAGGAAGATCCCCGGAGAAGAGAATGGCTATCCACTCCAGGAGTCTTGCCTGGAGAATCCCACGGATAGACGAGCCTGGCGGGCTACAGTCCACAGGGTGGCAAAGAGTCGGACGCGGCCAAGCGACTAGCACTTTCACTTTCGCTGCCCCGACGTAGCCAGTCCCAGCAAGGAGCCCGGGGCCTCCAGAGCCTGGCCCTTGCTTCCCAGCTTCCTGCATGCAGCGGCCCACTCTCTGTCCTCGGTTTGTCTTATTTCACACTGCGTGAACCCTTCTCTCCCGCTTCTCCTTGCTGCACATACTATTGGCAAAAATAGGAAACAGGGCTCTGTTTTGCAAAAACATGCATCGATCATGTGCAGTGCTTTCCCTGGAGACTGAAAATCAGCACCTGGCCCCATTTTTAGGACCTACTTTCCAGGTGTGTGTTTCCCAGGAAAACCAAATGCCTCAGACCCAGAACCACAGCTGCAGTCCTGTCTCCCTCTGGTCCTACCAGTGAAGGCTCCTGAGAGCCTTCTAGGAGGCTTCCTCTGACAGCTTCTACAGAAACACTGCTAGAGAGGTAGTGAGCTGCTCATCCCTGGGGGCATTCAACAAAGCCTGCACAGCCAGCAGCAGGAAACAACCTTCTCTGGACAGCAAGTTAGCTGAGAGGGGCTCATCCTCGTGTCATAATTGCACAGGGCACCCTGCAGCTTCTCAAGGCAGGCCCGTATCAGACTCACCACTCGACCCCCTGTATTCAGCACAGGGCTATAAACACGAGTGAGTGGCTCGGTGATGGTTTCCTTAGGGGTAAGAAAAGAAACACAAAAACTGCAGAGAGGCAAGCCGTTGAGAGTTGATACGAGATTTGAAAAGCTACCCCAGAAGCAGGTGCCGTGTTAGAGAAGCAGGAAGCCACAGTCCACCTCAAATAACAGCAGCTAGATTTCCCGGGTGCCTCCGCGTGCTCGAGCCGCGCTGAGCAGGCACACGGCTGTCACAGCTCTCCCCCAGGACTCCGCTGAATCAGAACTGCTATTGAACCCATTTTATGAGTGAGGAAGTTGAGGCTCAGAGAGGTGAGATTCCTGGCCCAGGGTCATCCAGCCATAACAAGACAAGGTCTGAGTGCAGGACTGCCTCACAGAAGAGATGACCCTTCATTGCAACAATAAGCCCAGGCTTTCTTAACCAGCAGCAGCAGCGGCTTAATTGCCTGGGATGTAAGAAAGTTCAAGTTCAGGTTCACTTTCTGCATCCTGCCTCTCCTTGCTCACTTGCAGAGAATCAGGGCCCCAGCTCGAGTGGACAGGCAGGTTGCCCAGAGGATCTGGGGCCAGGGTAAATTGGGTACTTAGGTTTAGGAAGATTTTGACTTTAGAACAGCTCAATTAAGCAGATCGGGTCTTAAAGAGACAAACCGGCTTCAGCCACCTGAATGATTCAGTATATGGAGGTGATTCCTTTGAGATGAGGCACAAACTCCCCCCTCCCTGCACCTCAGAGCTACAGGGCTTCCTTGCAATAGCTTGGACTGGGGCTGGGGTCTTTAAAAAACCTGCCCCCCACCCACTTTAACACTAAACAGCTCATGGAGACACAGGGGTTGCAACTCAGGGGGCCATGGGCTGGCTTCACCCCAGGGATGCATTTCCTCTGTCCTGCATTTGGGGTTTTCAAAATCTGGGCATCCTGTGCACAAATCTAGATTTCCTTCCCCTGAAGAGCCAGAAGCTCTGGAACCCTAGGCTTTTACCTGCTGGGCAGCAAGTGGCCAGAGTCGTCGCAAGGCCTCCTCTTAGGGCAGGTCTGGGCTCTCTGTTCCCACCATCCCCCAAACTCTGCACTGCACCCCACCTGATCCCTGAAGACTGTCCACTCGAGGCCCTTGCTGGAATGTCCAGGGTGCCAAGGGCAGTGACCGGTCCAGACCCCCGCGGGCCCAGGCCTTTTCCATTCGTGGCCTTCTGTGGAGGGGACACTGGGGTCCAGGTGTCCTGGGGATGGAGGTGACCTGAGCCACGGCCTCTGGAAGGTTGGGAACTGGTCCACGGGCAAGAGCAGGCCCAGTCAGGCCTTCCCTGCTGGGGTTTGGGGGATGCGGCCTGGGACGGGGGAAACGGGGGGTAGTCAACCTCAGAGCCTCAGAGCCCGGGGCACTGCTCTGGGGGGTCTACGATGCTTTGCCACCACCCACCCCCTGGGTGCCCCCCAGGGATCAGGCCACTCACAGGAGGCCTTGTCTCAGGCAAATGGAGGGGGAAGGTGCAGAGAAAGTGGCTGGAGGGGGCCTAGGCCTGCGGGCAGAGGCCAGTGGAGACACACTGTTCCCAGCCCTGCTTCCCGGGACAAGTCCCCCCAGGGCCCAGGCCGCCCGCCCCCCCAACTCAGGCCCTGACCACGCTGCGAGGCTGTGTCCCCAAAACCTCCCACCGCACTTGGCACTGCGCTGCCTTGGCACAGGGCGGCAGCTGGTGGCGGCTGGGGGTCCACTCCGGAGGATCACCCCGGGGGGCCACGGGGAGGCGGCTCAGGCAGGAGGCGAGGATCAGAAGCCCCCCCAGGGTCCCCTGGCAGGGCAGTGGCCGGGGACAACAGGGCGGGGTCCAGGGCTGCCTCCCCCTGGCTGCCGGGGTCTCTCACCCCACAGGCCCTGATCTGCCTGCAGCCCGGGCTGGCCCGGGCCTGGCGGGGTGCTTAACACCTGAAGCTGGAGCAGCACGGCGCCCCCTCCTTCCACTCCTGCCAGCGCGGGTGGGGGGCGAGCAAGACCAGAGGGCAGAGCAAACCAGAGCGAGCTTCTGTCCCCTTTAAGAGCCCTGATGGCCGCCGCCCAGACCCAGCGGCCGAGGTTGGGGGGGGTACGAAAATGTCGGGAAAGATTCCCTTCCGAACTTCCCGAGTCTTTGTTCGCAAGGCCGGGGCGGGCGGCTTCGCTGGGCGGAGGGCCGCGGGCTCGGCCGTGCGCTCCATGGCGGCCACGGTCACGGCGGCGCCCCCCGCTCCCGCGCACGCCCCCCGGGCGCCCCCTCCCGGCCCGATCCCCGGCCCCGAACCCCGGCCCAGCCCCGGACCCCGGCGGCCGCGGGGGGCGCCGAGGGCGAAGGCGGCAGAGCCGGGCGCCGCTTACCAGGTCATCCCCGGGTGCCCCGCGGTCCCCGCCGGAGTCAAGTTCACGTCCGGCCTGCGCACGGTCCGAGGTCCGGGCGCGGCCGGGCCGAGCGAAGCCGCGAGAGGCCGCCGGCCCCGGGGCACGCTGCACCCGGCCCCGCGGCGCCGCTGTCACCCCGGTCCCGCGACCCCAACTTTGCGCACAGTCGCGGAGCTGGAAGTTTCCGGGCTTCGCGGGGCGCTGGGCTGGGTTTCAGCAGCGTCGTCTGAGCTTGGCAACAAAGAGGGAGCGCAGGCCTGGAGAGGGGAGTAAAGAAAGAAATACGACGGGGAGACGCCTGGCTACTCAGAAATCTCCAGGACCTGAAATTCCACCCAGAAGCTGTTTTTGGCTGTTTTTTTCCTCAAGTGGTAAACAACCACCCCCAGCTCAGGGCGGGGCTGTTTCCAGGGCCCCTGGTGCCCCAGCTGAGGCACCTTCCTTGGGCACCTGCCTGTTTCATAACCCATGCCAGTGCATCTTGGGCAAATTTTTGGCAGGGGGCGGGGGCTGGGGAGTGAGGTGGGCCCCAGATTTTCCCGGAAGGTGGTTGACCCCAAGGCAGCAGCAGCCGATCTGGACTCCGAGGGGCTCCTTCCTGTCTTGTCCCCCCAGCACACTGGCTTGGTCAGCCGCTGCAAGCAGCTCCCCTGTGTTTCCGTCTGAGAGCAGGAGGACAGCTGGGACCCCGATGTCCAGAAGAGGACCTGGGCTCCATACAGGGTCCAGGGTCCGGGCCACCTGCCTCCCTGGGGTGCGGTGAGGGTAGGACCCAGTCTTTGCCCTCTGGGTAGCTGTCCCGTGCGAGGCAGGAGGGTTCACAGGCTGGCCCTCACCTGGAAACTCAGGCCTCCTCTTCTCGGGAGCTCCCTGTCTACTGGCACCATCCTCTGCCCTTTGGGCTCTGCTTGGCAGGGTCCTGGGCACGTGTCTGGGGCTCGAGAAGGCAGCTATGTGAGCCCTGATACAGGAACATCCGTTGTCACTCGGCCTTGGGATTCTCATGCCTGTTTGTCAGTTTGTCTGTCTGTCTTTCCCGGCAAGACATGTTCATAGAGAAAACAGTCCCCGACCCACTTTCCAGAGCTCTGTGAGAGGCTGGGAGAATGGGGTGGGTTGTTCGTGTAAAGAAAAATGGGTAAGGGGACTGTGGAGACAGGTTGGGGTTGGAGGGTGGGGGGTATGTCGTCTCTTGTCCCAGGAAAGTGGGTGTTCCCTCCAAGTGTCAGAGAACTTCTTGCCGCAGTGGGTATTTGCCCCCCACCCCAACCAGTGACTTCTCAAATGTGACCCTTTGCGGAGTCAGTCCTGGATGTCCACAAGCAGGTCACGGAAGAGGCTGCACATGGGGCCACCTGGTGGGTGCCGCCCACTCATCTGGAAACTTCAGAACTTGACATGGACACAGAGGTGGCAGCGGCGGACAGGTCAACCTGGGGCTGCCCAGGGCGGCACGTGGAGCAGGTGTTCAGAGCCTCGGGCGTTTGTCAGCTTACGGACCTAGGCTGCCGGTTCACCCCCTGCAGTACCTGCAGTTTGCCTCATCTGGAAAAGAACCCACCCACCAATGAAGCCCAGGAGCCTTCCCCAGAAGCGGCGTTCTCACAGGACCAAGCGTTTCTCCCTAAGACCCAGTTGGTCAGCCCCACGCTCCAGCGACACGCTGAAGATCCCCCCCATTCAGTGCTGAGGTGCACCCTGCAGGAGGCATTTCTTGTTGACACGAAAGCCCCCCACTCGGGGGCCAGGTCCTTTCTGGGGGTGGGGACAAGCTGCCTGTTCTCTCCCCGGCATCCTCACCGGGGACTCCACTCCTGAGCTGCAATCACTGCGTTTCCAAGACTGAAAAATGCACCCAGGACTGCATGGCTTCCTGAAGCTTGAGCCCACCCATTTGCTTTCAAATATGTGGTCACTGGTGGTCAGCTTGTTCCCAAAGGGGACGTCACCTTAGCTTTGCCAAAAACAGCCAAGATCTTGTTTACGGGTATGTAGCCTGCGCAGTTATGCTCTATGCTCTGCTGTCCCTGTCTTATTTTTAATCAATTTTTAAAAATTTCAGTATAGTTGATTTACAATGCTGTGTCAATTTCTGCTGGACAACAGAGTGACTCAGTTATACATATATATGTATACACACACACACACACACACACACACATATATGTATGTTCTTTTTACATTGTTTTCCATTGTGATTTATCAGGACCTCGTTGTTTTTAAAATTCTTATTCCTTTTGGAACAAGGGGCCTTGCATTTTCATTTTGCCCTGGGTTCTGGGCTGTTGCCTACTTTGGCTGTTGGCTAACAGGGTGATAAAGTTAAGGGCGAAAAAACCAGATGATTTTTAGACTTGTTTTATTAAATTTTGTATATATAAATAATTTCAGATTCTATCTAAACAAGATAAAATATTTGAATGAAAGATCATTGTATGTAGGAAAAATGTTCACTTTGAAGAGGCAGAAAATTGTTTTGGAAAATAGTGCAGTTCTGAGAGTTGGAACCATCCACGTTCAGCCCCCCACTCTGCCACGTGGGTGCACGTAGGACCCAGGGCCTCGACTGGCGTGTGCCGGGGGTGACAGCTCCCGCCTGTGGAGTGTCTGAGGAGCCAGGATTGTGGGAGAGTTTGGCAGAATATCTGGCACATATCAGATACTCAATAAAAATACCCTGGGTTGTCTGTCGTGATGTCATTTGACATGAAGGCTCAGGTGAAATTTGACTGGTTTTAGTAAGAGTATATTTTGTCCCTTCTTATTATGAAACTAATACCGATGACAGTATGCACGCACACACAGAAAGTAAGCATGTGCCTCTTAATCCTCTTCATCGAAAGCCACCTTTGGCCACTCACACTATGATTTATTTCTTTATATAAATAGACATACAAACACATTTCATGTTTTAAAACTTAGCTTCTATTGCAGAAGAGTTCCTTTACAATGTTGTGTTACTTTCTGCCCTACAGCAAAATGAATCAGCTGTGCGTATACCTCGATCCCCTCTTTTTTGGATTTCCTTCCCATCTAGGTCACCACAGAGCACTGCGTTCCCTGTGCTAAATGGTGGGTTCTCATTAGTTACCTATTTTATACGTAGAATCAGTAGTGTATAGTCCTATGGTCTAACAGTCCATGCTGATCTCCTGATTCATCCCATCCCCCTGCACTTCATTTAAAAATTTTTTTCTTTGACTCCATCAACTTGTTTTTAAATGGGAACCCTGTGAGGCCCCGCAGAAGAATCCAAGCAGAACTACCGGCCCCCACACTGTGGACTGAAGCCGGGCTGAGCACAGTCCCGTCCAGCTTCACACGCAGGTATGAGCCCCTAGTTTCCACTGCCACCTGCTCCCAAGGACCACAAATTGTGACATTTACGGTCACCAACGTGCTGGGTGATAAAAATTCTACATCACAAAATGTCCTTAACCTGCTGCTGCCTCATCTTTCCCATTTGTGACTTGGTTTAAAAAAAAAAAAAATTTTTTTTAAGGGTTTCATGCTCTTATTTCTAATTCTGGCAGTCTGCTGTTGAATCTGCTCAGTCGAGGAGGGGAAAGAAAGCCATTCAATCAGATCTCTTCCTCGGCACCTTTGTGAGGCCAGCTGGTTGGAGGGGAGAGGCCCGATAGGGGAGGGGATCCCAGCAGCTCTAAACTCGGGCAGAGCCCAGAGCTCAGAGGAGCTCACATTCAGCTGCTCAGCCCAGCTGACCCGTCCACCGAAACTGCGGTAGATGGTAAATCGCACGATACCCAGAGCGGACAAAAGGCACGAGAAAAACACAGCCCGTGACCCCCAAACCCATGCTGCATTAATGAGCTGTTTGGTTCCCAGAAGCTCCTGGGAGCTGAAATTTAAAGGCAGTAGGAACCCAGGCGTTGGGGCAAATCTGAGCTGCCGGGGGGCTACCATCGGGGTGACTCTGGGCAACTCACGTCTCCATTCAGTGTCCCCGAGCTTGGAGGGAGTGGGAGTGACAAAGAATAGCCCCAGCCTCCTGGGGCCGCTGGGGCAGGAGACTTTGGCCATCCCCTCGCCCCCTCTGCAGACCTCCCCGAGGAGGACCTCTGGTAGCAGGGACAGTGGCACCGGGGCAGAGGCCAGAACGCCAACCTACCCTTGCCCACGGCAGCAGGGAAGACTGGCACCATCGCAGCGGCGCAGCGGGCAGGGCTTGGAGTCACAGGTTCCTGTCACTCCAAACAGGAAGGTCTGGCTTCCCGCTCACCCAGGCTGGCCCAGGCACCCTGCTTCTCCCTGCATTCGTGGTGCTCAGTGGGCATGGCAGCCCTCAAGAATAACCCAGCACAGAACCTGGGCCAAAGGGGTGGGGCTCTGCCCCACCCTCACGCTCCCATCGCCACTACCGACTTCCAGGCGGTTCCCTTTCGCTGGACCCGGGCATAGTCACTGTTCGGTCCCAGAGCCCAGCCCCGTGTCCCTGGCCAGCTACAGCTGGAAGAAGGGACAGGAGATGTATTTGTTTTTTATTTAATCTGTTTATAAAAAGAAAAGTGTTTGTTGTAGAAAATTTGGAAATATAGAAAAGCACAAAAAAGAAAACAAAAATTACCTGTGAGATAATTATCAGGTACATTTTGTTCAAAGTCCTTCTGGTGTATTTCCAAACCACATATGTATATGTACTGTGTGTGTGTGTGTGTGTGTGTGTGTGTGTGTGTGTGTGATCACAGTATAGGTTATTTCAGAATCTTTTGGTTTAATGTGCTTTAAGTGTTTATGTCATTAAATTTTACTCTTTCCAGAATTTGAAAAAGAAAATTTAAATACCATTTATTTTTAAAAAATTAGCTTTACTGAGGTATAATTTCCATGCAATGAGATCCTTTTCACTTTATTGTTCAATGAGTTTTCACAATGTTTTCATCCCTCTAAAAACCATTTCAATCAAGAAAGAAAATACCATCACCACAAAATGTCCCTTGGCAGGCAATCTTTGCCTCCTTGGGCCCAGGCAACCACAGACCTGAATTCTACCACTATAGATGTTTTACCTTTATTTAACATAAATGGGATCACAGAGTGTGGACTCACACAGCCTAGTCGACATTCATCTGTCTATCAATATATCCGTCAACAGCTCAGTCTGTTGATTGTTTTATTTTATCCCATTACATGCCCATCACAGCTTGTTTACCTGTTTTGCTGTTGCGGACAACTGAGTTGTTTCTGATGTTCTGGCTATTGTGAATAGAACTATTATGAATGCTTTTTTAACAGTGTCACTGGCACAGGTTAAGGACCCATTGCGTGGGCACAGCCTGTGTACTGCCTGCCTGGATTACTCCTGAGAGCCGTGTTCTCATCCATCTTATCATCCTTGCCACAACTGCCACTTGCTGGACGTGTAAAGTGAAAGTGAAAGCTGCTCAGTCGTGTCCGACTCTTTGTGACCCCATGGACTACACAGTCCGTAGAATTTTCCAGGCCAGAATACTGGAGTGGGTAGCCTTTTCCTTCTCCAGGGGATCTTCTGAACAACCTAGGGATCCAACCCAGGTCTCCCACATTGCAGGCAGATTCTCTACCAGCCGAGCTACAAGGGAAGCCCTGCTGGATGTGTAGTTTTCTTTAAAGTTTTTGCGGGACTTCCCTGGTGGTTAATGATCCACCTTCCAAAGTAGGGAACGGGGTTCAACTCCTGGTTGGGAACTAATATCCTACATGCTAGCAGGGAAACAAAGCCCACAGCAGCAACTACTGAGACCTTGGGCACTAGAGCCTGTTCTTTGCAACAAGAGAAGGCCACCCGCTGCAACAAAGACCCAGCGCAGCCAAAATAAGAAAAATAAAAATAAACTTTTTGCTACTAGAAACAATGCTGCTGGGGGGCTTCCCTGGTGCGAACTTGTGGTTAGGACACCACACTTCCACTGCAGAGGGCACGGGTTCAACCTCTAATCAGGGAACTAAGATCCAAAAGCAGCAAGGTGTGCCCGCCACCCCCCACCCCAAATGCTGCTGGAACATCTTTGTACTGACAGTTTCACGTGTGGCTATGTTTCTCTCCTGAAGGTAAATTCCCAGAAGCAGGCAAGTTAGGTCAAACGGTGTCCATATTTTTAAGGCCCTCGCTGTATGAGGTCAGGACTTTTAGACACGCTTGTATCCGTCCCTCTGGCTCCCAATTTACTTTTCACATTAAGGATAGACAGCATGATCCCCACTGTTCAGATGGAAAAGCCAAGGGCTGGAGAAGTGATCAGCCAGAGGCCACGGAGCCCGTTAAGTACAAAGCCAGGAGGAAACCCCAGCCTCTGAGCCCTGCACTCTTCCAGGACCACTTCCTGCCTCCCTCTCACGCATTTGCCTATGTCACAAACGCTCCGAATTTTCCCACACAGATTTCCATGAAACTCTAACTGTGAACTGAGAGATGAAAGGCAGCCGTGTGGTAATTAGCCTGGCTTTGGTTTGGTTCGTCCACTGAGCCTGGGTGTGTGTGACTCTCCTGGGTTCATACACCCGCACGTTGGCACTCTCACACTCACGGACACTAGCAGCGGCCAGTCCAGACGATCCGGTCCAGATTCACCTTCCAAACTGCCCGCAGAGCTGGGAGCCACGGGTCTCCTGACTTCACAGTTCTGGCACATTATGGCACTGAATGGGTGGGTGGGGGCGGGGCTGGCTTGGCTTCTGCACCTCTACTCAGCCAACTTGGCCCAAAGCACATCTGGCTATTTCCAAAATCAAATCTCTCCCAAGGACGACAATCAGGCTGCTGGGGTGATTTGAAAGAATGATGCTTTCCTGAGATGACTGCTTCCAAAGAGATGCTGCAGCTGGTCTGAGGGTCGCTGAGTCGTGATGCTCATCTAGTGCCCCGCGGACAGGGGATGTGGAGGTGCTCTGTGAAGTAAGGGAGTCCTCGGTATTTGTAGAGGGTTCTCAGGCCACTCTTACGGACGGAGCTCACCACTGAAACTGAGGCATTACTTGGTTTCTTTTACTTATTCATTTGTTCTCTTTGTCTGACAGGGCTATACTAATTATCTTATTTCGTCCTCAACAACCAAATATCGTTACTCCCATTTTACCGATGAGAAAACCCAGGCTCAGAGAGGTTAAGAAACTTACTTGAGGTCACACAGCAGCACACACCCTAGTGTGTCTGCTCTCTGTGGACATCAGGTCCCAGCCTTTCTTTTGTTAGCAAGGTCTCTACCCTGGTGTGTGACTAGTAGGCCTCAAGAAACCCACACTCACCTGAAAATGGTTTGAGCACAACCCAAGATGACTCTCAAGTGCTTGGAAGATACAAATGGCCCAGACTCCCCCTCCCTTCACCCCAATCCTGTTCAGGCTCCTGAAGGTCTTGCTTCCCGGGACCACACTCTAGGCCCACCCCAATGCCGAGTGGACTCCTAACACTCATTCTCATCCCCATTTAAGAATGTGGGTGGGGACTTCCCTGGTGGTCCAGTGGCTAAGACTCAGTGATCCCAATGCAAGGGGCCCAGGTTCAATTCCTGGCCAGGGAAGATCCCACATGCCGTGACTAAAGATCCTGCTCCAATGCAGCAAAATAAACAAATTAAAAAAAAAAAAAAAAAAAAGAATGTGGGTGTTGTGCCCTGAGTTGGGGCAAAAAATAATCACCTTCTTTCAGCCCTGGGTCTGAGGCCTCCTGGCTCTTGAAGCAAGGAGGCCTAAGAAGGCCTTTGTCCACGGGAGAAGAAACCAGGAAGGGAAGAGCCCATTCTCTCAGAAAACATGTGTTTTCTGTTTACAGAGAGGCCTGTCCAGTTCCCATGCTTTGTTCTTTAATATGGAGCCAAAAAAAAAAAAAAAAATCAGATGTGCAGTTTCCTCTCTGAGGTGCTTTTGGAGGCTGGAAAATCTGGATTGCTGCAGGCATGCCGTGCTGGGCCTCGAGCTGGCCGGGGCTGGGGCCTCGCGTCCCATCCGCTGCCAATGTCCAGCATCACGTGGTCTTCATATACCAATCCAGAAAGTCGCATGGAACAAAATGCCCCCTCAGCGCCTCCCAGGAAGTGGGTGTGTGGAGACGACCGAGGCAGGCAGCCCTGGTATAACTGGGGGTTTGGTTTCTTCAACAGAGTGTGCGTGTGTGTGTGTGTGTGAATATCCTAGGTTGCTCTCACTCACACTTCCTGGCCTTGCACTACTGGCATGGCTGACCTGGTCCAACAAACAAACCATTCTGGAACCACTCGATTTTTCATACCCTCTTCTCAGATGCTGGGCAGAGGGTGTCTTTCCCAACACCTGAGGCAAACAGGTGGGTATTAACTTGGGAGGTCTCTAGGCTCCTGGGGCAGAGCTGGTGGGTGCTGGGCACCTTCAGTGGGGCAAAATGGCCTTAGCTCTTAGTCTACCTGCTGGGGATGAGGCAGCAGTGAGCCAAGGTAAGTTAAGAGCTGGCAGCCAGCTGTGCCCCCCACCCCTCAAGAGTCAGGTTAGCACCAAGTGTAAGCCTGAGATCCACAGCTGGGGATCGGGGCCCGAATGCAGACTGTGACCCTTCTCCTGGGAGGCCTTGGAGGAGCCTTCTCTCGGAGCTCGGCCCCTCATCTGTGAGAAGAGGTGAACAGCACTCAATGGAGCTGCTACGAAGGCACAAGGCCCAGGCCTGCCTGGCACTGTTTTTCAATAACCGGCAACTGCTCTCATGACCGCGGGGCCTTCTATGTTAGCAGCAGCATTGCAAACTCAGTCTGGCTCACACGCCTGAGGCCGCTGCGACCCCTCACGTGGGGCAGAGTCCACCGGGGGCAGGAGGAAGTCGCCTGGCCGGGCCCGTTCGGCCGGCTGACTGCAGGTCCGGCGTCCTGGCCAGTCTTTCGCTCTCAAGGGCGGGCCCGGCCTGGCGCGCTTTGATCCGCCCGCGGCGCGCGTCCCCGGGAGGCGGGGGGAGGTCCGCCGGCCCGGCCCGCTTTGATCTCTGCCCCCCTCGGCAGCGCGGCCTCCTCTGTGGCCTCCGCGACCTGAGCACCTGGGGGCAGGCGGGGACACGACTGAAGCGGACAGAAGGAAGCACGCTCGGGGGCTCCTCAGGGAACCGCGCCCTTCCGTGGCTGGGCCTCGTAGCCTCGGCCTGACTGGCTGCCCGCCCTTCCGTCCCGCTCCGGAAACCAGGACTTGCGCGACGGGCGGCGCGGACGCAGCGTGGCGGCGAGGGGGCGTGGCCTTACGTTCCCGGGGGCGGGGCCTGTGGCGCGGCCGGCTCCGGAAGCCCTGGCGAGGGCGCGGCCCGCCAGCTTAGAGGTCCGACGCAGCGGCGCGGCCGAGAGGGCGGGGCGGGGCCTAAGGGCGTGGTCTATACGCTCCTGGGGGCGGGGCCTCTGCGGGAGCGTCGCCGAACAGCCTGGGCAGAGGGGTGTGCGGACGTAGAGTCCCGGAGAAGCCTCTTAGGCCTGGGCGGGGCCACGCGCGGTCGGGGGCGGGGCTTGGGCGGGGCCTGTTTTCTGGTGCTGCGCTAGTGGGTCGGTTTCCGTGTCCCGCCTCCTGACTCTGGCTAGCTGTTTGGTCGCCTGTCCGAGGTATTTGAGCTAAATTTTATCTCATTCAGATTCTCATTTACTTTAGGTTTTCATTTTTAAAAGTTTAGCAGTTTTCCTTCTTTTTCTATCTTGCCTAACTAGATAACAAAACAACCAGACCCTAGGGAATATGGAAAACCTGCGAGAATACAAATAAAAATGAGACATCTCAGAATCTCAGCGCAGGGACCTTTTTTATTCATTTTTCGATGTTATTGTTAAGTCGCTCAGTTGTGTTCGACTCTTTATGAATAGATACGTGAATATTTTTTCACATAATCGGGGTAACACTGTGCATATACTTGTGGATACCTTAAAAATAATTGACTTTTTTTCTTTTTTACTGTAAAGACACATGTTTATTGCAGAAATAATTGGAAAATTGAAAAAACTATGGAGAAGAAAATAAAAATAACCTGAGATTCCACCACAGGAGATCACCACTATTAATATGTTGGCATTTTTCCTTTCTCTTTACAGAATCACACATATGTTTGAAACAAAACTGGGCTCGAACTGTAGATACTGTTTTGCAGTTTTCTGCTTTCATTCTTGGCTGATTACAAATGTGCACACATCGTGCAGAGTGCTCATCTACAATGTTACTTGTAATAGCAGAGTGCCCTGTAGAGTGACCCGTGTTTTGTTTAACTTATATGCTCTGGTTAGACATTAATCCTTGCTTCCTCCTTCCTTTATGATGAACATTCTTATGGTTAAATCTTTGTGCATGTTCACAAAAATTCCTTATGACAAATCCCTAGATGTGGAATTGTTGAGTCAATAAATATAGTCACTAATGCTTCTTGTATCCCTCGTTTTTCTTTCCATGTTTTCCAAATTTAAAAAGTAATTAGTGAATGTTTTAACAAGTACTATGACCCCGAAATACATATATGTGAAAAATGACTGCACATATCCAAAATATATAAAGAACTCCTACAACTCAACAACAACAAAGCTGATTAAAAAGCAGACAGAGGACTTAAATAGACATTCCTACAAAGTTGATATACAGATAACCAATAACATAGGAAAAGATGCTCAACATCACTGATCATTAGGGAAATGCAAATCAAAACCACAATGAAACCTCACATACTAAGATAGCTATTATTAAAATAATAATAGCAGGGATTGGTGAGGATGTAAAGAAATTAGAACCCTCATGCATTTGCTAGTGGAAATGTGAAATGATGAAACTGCTGTGGAAAACTGTATGGCAGTTTCCTTGAAAAGTTAAACATAAAACTTCCATGTGACCCAACAATTCCACGCCTA
Organism: Dama dama; assembly: GCF_033118175.1. Taxonomy (NCBI): domain Eukaryota; kingdom Metazoa; phylum Chordata; class Mammalia; order Artiodactyla; family Cervidae; genus Dama; species Dama dama. The sequence goes on from NC_083702.1 coordinate 4,047,380, forward strand.
GGTGTATACCCCAGGGGAGTGAGAGCAGGGACTCCAGTTATTCACTCATCCACGTTCACAGCAGCATCATTCATGGTAGACAAAAGATAGAAACCATCCCCTGTCCACCCACAGGTGAATGGATAAACAAAATGTAGCATGTATATACAATGGAATATTATCCAGCCTTAAAAAAGAATGAACTTCTGACCCATGCAGCAACGGGGATGAAAGTTGAGACTATATCCTAAGTGAAATAAGCCAGATATCAAAGGATAAATACTGTGTGATCCCACCATATGAGGCACCTAGAGTGGTCACATTCATTGGGGAGGGGAGAACGGAGGGTTATTATTTAATAGGTAGAGAGTTTCTGTTGGAATGAGAAGTTCTGGAGATGGGCAGTACTGATGATGGTTGCACACAAATGTGAATACTTAATGACACTGACATGGTAAATGGTAATTTTTATGTGTGTTTTACTACACACAAAAAAAACATTTCTTGTGGAGGGTAGGGAGATCTCTCCCAGATTCTGGTTCTAAGGTACCTGGGTGGAACAAGGCTTGTACATGTCACAAATCTCCTGGTGGGTGACCCTGCCCAGGTGATCAGGACAGCCCCTTCTGGAGAGCTCTGTTCTAGAGAAGCAGGGGCCAAGCTCAGCCTTACACATCCAGCGTTTCCCATAGACATTTCCAAGCTGGGAAAGAGAAACCTGCTTTGGGGAGGTAATGCGTCACTGTGGATCTTTATCTGAACTTGCTGTTTTGTTTCTGGGCCACTGAAACACACACACACACACACACACACAAGCAAATCTCTTTGACTCAAGCAAAACTCTCTTGACTGTAAATGTGATACACGTTTATTGTCATCAACAAATGCAGAAAGGCACTCACAAGGAAGTAACAAATATATAGAATCCTGTCTCTAAAAAACCACAGCTTACATTCAACCATATATTTGACCAGTGTTTCTTCTGTATTCGTAACACATACCTAAAATCATGGTGGTTATCAGTTCAGTTCAGTTCAGTCCCTCAGTCATGTCCGACTCTTTGCGACCCCATGGACTGCAGCACACCAGGTCTCCCTGTCCATCACCAACTCTTGAAGACTGCTCAAACTCATGTCCATCGAGTCGGTGATGCCATCCAACCATCTCATCCTCTGTTGTCCCCTTGTCCTGCCTTCAATCTTTCCCAGCATCTTCAATCTTTTCTAATGAGTCAGCTCTTCGAATGAGGTGGCCAAAGGATTGGAGCTTCAGCTTCAGCATCAGCCCTTCAATGAATATTCATATATCATGATGATTCATGACCAATGGTGGTTATATAACATGTTTTATCATCTTGTTCACTTTCGCTAATACACAATGAACAACTCACTTTGTCTTTCAATATGTTTTTATAGCCCACATTTTTTTTATGATTGATTTATTTATTTTCATTGGCAAATTACTTTACAGTATTGTAGTGGTTTTTGCCATACACTGACATGAATCAGCCATGCGTGTACACGTGTCCCCATCCTGAACCCCCTCCCACCTCCCTCCCCATCCCATCCCTCAGGGTCATCCCAGTGCACCAGCCCCGAGCACCCTGTCTCATGCGTCAAACCTGGACAGGCGATTTGTTTCACATATGATAATATACATGTTTCAATGCTGTTCTCTCAAATCATCCTACCCTCACCTTCTCCCACAGAGTCCAAAAGTCTGTTTTTGTATCTGTGTCTCTTTTGCTGTCTTGCATATAAGGTCATCGTTACCATCGTTCTAACTTCCATTTATATGTGTTAATATACTGTATTGGCGTTTTTCTTTCTGACTTATTTCACTGTGTATAATAGGCTCCAGTTTCATCCACCTCATTAGAACTCATTAGATTCAAATGCATTCTTTTTAATAGCTGAGTAATATTCCATGGTGTATATGTACCACAGCTTTCTTATCCATTCGTCTGCCGTTGGACATCCAGGTTGCTTCCATGCCCTGGCTATTGTAAACAGTGCTGCGATGAACATTAGGGTACACCTGTCTCTTTCAATTCTGGTTTCCTTGGTGTGTATGCCCAGCAGTGGGATTGCTGGATCGTATTATAGCCCACATTTTAATGTTTGCAGAATGGTCCATTGTTCAGACATCCCCTTTATATAGCTTCTCTACCTGGTTCATTGTTGACTATCTAGGTGATTTACAAATGTGGTGTGCTGAACATCCTCCCTGTACATCTTTAATAATTCCCAAGTTCTAAATTCTTTTTTTGTTTTAGTCTAAGCTGTGTTTTCTTTTTTTTTTATTTTTTAATTGAAGTATTGTTGATTTAATGTGGGGTTAATTACTGTTGTACAGCAAAGTGACTTCAGCCAACATTGAAGCAGGTACAGAAGTTATATAAAGGGGCTGTCTGAACAACGGACTATTCTGCAAACATTAAAATGTGGAGAATAGTCCATTGTTCAGACAGCCCCTTTATGTGGAATTTCAGTTGAGCTATTTCAAATCCTAAAAGATGATGCTGTGAAAGTGCTGCACTCAATATGCCAGCAAATTTGGAAAACTCAGCAGTGGCCACAGGACTGGAAAAGGTCAGTTTTCATTCCAGTCTCTAAGAAAGGCAACGCCAAAGAATGTTCAGACTACCCCACAATTACACTCATTTCACACGCTAGCAAAGTAATGCTCAAAATTCAGCAAGCCAGGCTTCAACAGTACGTGAACCAAGAGCTTCCAGATGTTCAAGCTGGATTTAGAAAAGGCAGAGGAACAAAGATCAAATTGCCAACATCCGTTGAATTATTGAAAAAGCAAGAGAGCTCCAGAAAAACATCTACTTCCGCTTTATTGACTTCGCCAAAGCCTTTGACTGTGTCAGTTCAATTCAGTCACTCAGTTGTGTCCGACTCTTTGCGACCCCATGAACTGCAGCACGCCAGGCCTCCCTGTCCATCACCAACTCCCGGAGTTCACCCAAACCCATGTCCATTGAGTCGGTGATGCCATCCAACCATCTCATCCTTTGTCATCCCCTCAATCTTTCCCAGCATCACTGTCTTTTCAAATGAGTCAGCTCTTCACATTAGGTGGCCAAAGTATTGGAGTTTCAGCCTCAGCATCAGTCCTTCCAATGAACACCCAGGACTGATCTCCTTTAGGATGGACTGGTTGGATCTCCTTGAGGCCAGGGGAGTCTCAAGAGTCTTCTCCAACACCGCAGTTCAAAAGCATCAATTCTTCAGCGCTCAGCTTTCTCTATAGTCCAACTCTCACATCCATACATGACCACTGGAAAAACCATAGCCTTGACTAGAAGGACCTTTGTTGGCAAAATAATGTCTCTGCTTTTTAATATGCTGTCTAGGCTGGTCCATCCTGAACTGAACTGAACTGAGGCCGGTCATGACTTTCCTTCCAAGGAGTAAGGGTCTTTTAATTTCATGGCTGCAATCACCATCTGCAGCAATCTTGGAGCCCAGAAAAGTAAAGTCAGCCACTGTTTCCGCTGTTTCCCCATCTATTTGCCATGAAGTGTTGGGACCGTATGCCATGATCTTAGTTTTCTGAATGTTGAGCCTTAAGCCAACATTTTTACTCTCCTCTTTCACTTTCATCAAGAGGCTCTTTAGTTCTTCTTCACTTTCTGCCATAAGGGTGGTGTCATCTGCATATCTGAGGTTATTGATATTTCTCCCGGCAATCTTGATTTCAGCTTGTACTTCCTCCAGCCAGTGTTTCTCATGATGTACTTTGCATATAACTGTTGTGGATCACAACAAACTGTGGGAAATTCTTCAAGAGATAGGATTACCAGACCGCCTTACCTGCCTCCTGAGAAATCTGTATGCAGGTCAAGAAGCAACAGTTAGAACCGGACATGGAAAACAACAACACAGACTGGTTCCAGATTGGGAAAGGACTATGTCAAGGCTGCTGTATATTGTCACACTGCTTATTTAACTTATATGCAGAGTACATCATGTGAAATGCCAGGCTGGATGAAGCACAAGCTGGAATCAAGATTGCCGGGAGAAATGTCAATAATCTCAGATATGCAGATGATACCACCCTTATGGCAGAAAACGAAGAAGAACTAAAGAGCCTCTTGATGAAAGTGAAAGAGGAGAGTGAACAAGTTGGCTTAAGTCTCAACATTCAGAAAACTAAGATCACGGCATCCGGTCCCATCACTTCATGGCAAATAGACGGGGAAACAGTGGCTGACTTTATTTTTGGGGGTTCCAAAATCATTGCAGATGGTGATTGCAGCCGTGAAATTAAAAGACACTTGCTCCTGGGAAGGAAAGTTATGACCAATCTAGACACCATATTAAAAAGCAGAGACATTACTTTGTCAACAAAGGTCCGTCTAGTCAAGGCTTTGGTTTTTCCAGTGGTCATGTATGGATGTGAGAGTTGGACTATAAAGAAAGCTGGGTGCTGAAGAATTGATGCTTTTGAACTGTGGTGTTGGAGAAGACTCTTGAGACTCCCCTGGCTTCAAGGAGATCCAACCAGTCCATCCTAAAGGAGATCAGTCCTGGGTGTTCATTGGAAGGACTGATGTTGAAGTTGAAACTCCAATATTTTGGCCACCTAATGCGAAGAGCTGACTCATTTGAAAAGACCCTGAAGTTGGGAAAGATTGAAGGCAGGAGAAGGGGACGACAGAGGATGAGATGGTTGGATGGCATCACCCACTCAATGGATATGAGTTTGGGTAAACTCCGGGAGTTGGTGATGGACAGGGAGGCCTCTCGTGCTGTGATTCATGGGGTCGCGGAGAGTTGGACACGACGGAGCGACTGAACTGAACTGATGTTACACAGTAGGACCTTGTTGTTCATCTACCAAGTTCTAAATTCTATTAATTTAGGTACTCCTCGGAGAAGAATTCCTGGAGAAGGAAATGGCAGCCCACTCCAGTATTCTTACTTGGAGAATTCCATGGACAGAGGAGCCTGGAGGGCTACAGTCCATGGGGTCGTGAGAGTCAGACATGACTTAGCGACTAAACCAGGAGAAGAATTGGGCTTCCCTGGTGGCTGAGAAGGTAAAGAATCTGCCTGCAATGCACGAGACTGGGGCCAATACCTGGGCTGGGAATATTCCTGGAGAAGGGAATGGCTACCCACTCTAGTATTCTTGCCTGGAGAATCCTGTGGCCAGAGGAGCCTGGGGCAGGTTCCATGGGGTGGCAAAGAGTCAGACATGACTGAGTGATTAACACATAAACACAGGAGAATTGTAACCTCACAGAGGATCTGCTTTTTAAAGGCTCTTGAATATATTACCAATTGGCCCTCCAGGAAAGATGAACGGAGTGTTTGTGGATCTTTTTTTTTTTTTAATAATAATAAATGGGATTGTACATTTTATTTTTATGCTTTTATTTATTTTTTGATCGTGCCTCGGGCCATGCAAGATCCCCAACCAGGGATTTAATCCGTGGCCCCTATGGTGGAGAAGTGCAGTCTTAACCACTGGATTGCCAGGAAAGTCCCTGCCCCCCTCTCTTAAGCAGGTGGTCCCTTGCTTCTCTCTCCAGCCTCACCTCCCACCCTTTCTCCAACACTGCCTCCCTTTTCTCCCTCCAAGAGAACTGCCTGCATTTTCTCACTTGCTGTTCCCTCTGAAAGGGATGTTCTTCCCACCCACGTTGCCTTCCCAGCTCCTGCTCCCTTACTCCTACCGTGAATAACAATAGCAGCTGCCATTATTGGTTACTGAGCAAACACCGCAGACAAAGGCTCAGTCCAGCTACCACTTCCTCCAGGAAGCTTTCTGGGGTGGATCCCCACCACTCCAGCTTTGGAAACCAGCTCTGCATTCCTGCCTTGGAGCCCCACTGAGCTGCAGGCGTGCGGAGAGCAAGAGCTTGAGCCTTTGCTGTTCTCAGCACCCAGCCCAGGGTCTGTCCCTGGTGTCCAGGCACATCCTCTTTGGGGCAGCAAGTCCAGGACCCCACGGCAGGTAGGAGTGAGCCGTTGAGCACTCATACACCAAGCAGAGCTGATCAGAAATTAATTCAGACCGTCTAGTTTCAAACAACCATCTGAAAACAGGAACGCTTGAACTTTGATCTCAACAGAGGGATAAAAGGGTAAAGGAAAGCTGGAAACAAGATTATGAGTTCGTGTCACCCAGAAGAGCAGTTGTTTTTCCAGTGTAACCCTGCTGTGTCACCTTGGGCATGAGCTGTCCCTCTCTGGGTCTCAGCCCTCAGTGACCACCCCGGGCCCCCCAGCTCTAAGACGGGGTTCAAGATGTCCATGTTAATTACTGATGGTATCCACCTTGTGGACCCTGGACAGATGGCTACTAACCAGAATGTAGATGGTAAAGAGACTGCCTGCAGTGTAGGAGACCCGGGTTCAATCCCTGGGTCAGGAACATCCCCTGGAGAAGGAAATGGCAACCCACTCCAGTATCCTTGCCTGGAAAATTCCATGGAGGAAGGAGCCTGTACAGTCCATGTGGTCGCAAAGAGTCAGACACGACTGAGCGACTTCACTCACTTTTCCACCTTGCAATCAGCAAGAGGTCCGTGGTGCAGCCTGCTGGTGGAAGTGAGGATGACTCTCCTTCTAGAACATTCCTCAAGGTGCACTGCCACAGCTTCACTTGAGGTGGCCCTGCCCTCCCCTCCTCCTCCAGTGGTTGGCGCTCCCCTGCCTATGGCCCTGCAGGCCACCCATGGGACCCTCCTCATGGTTCAGCTCATTGCAATGGTTGATCGGGTACCCTGAGATGGTTTCTGAGAGGTACAAAGTTAGAGGACCCCAGTGGTGTCAGGGGACCATCAGGTGACCACCTGATCCAGTGGAGTCAGGAAATGAGTAGTTCAGAGAGGACAAAACGCCCCAAGGAGGGCCTGCCTCGGTGAGGGACCTGCCATGACCACGGCTGCAAGTGTTGATGACAAAGAAATGACAAATGTGAGAATGGCGTGGAAGTTATTCATAACGCCACGTTTGATCAGCATGAAGAGATGGCCTTTATCTTGAGATTCTCTTCCTATTTTTTTTTTGTTTGTTTAAAAGCACGCTTTCAAAAAAGGAAATTATAATTAGTTATTTTTCTAAAGATCCCAACATGGAAAAGTAGAAAGTTGCCAACAGATCTGCAGTATTTTCTTTGAAATTGGGCAGATCTGTGAGTTCCAGATGTCTGAGGACCCCTTTCTGCGTGCTCCCTGTTGAGGCCACCGGCGAGCGTTGTCGTTCTGAGTATAAAGCTTGCAGTGGCTCCCTACTGCCCTCGGGTTTGGAGCCTAGTATCTTAATGCGGCATGGGAAGTCTAGGAAGGTGGGAGGAGGGAAGCAGGAAAGCAAGGGTCAGGGCAGCTTTCCGGAGGAGGCGGTAACTGAACCACACCTTACAGGCTGAGTAGTGGGCAAGAGCTGGACGGAGAAGGGTTGGTGGCAGGCAGGAGTTCGCCTTTTGCGCCACCGAGAAGCATCGCAGGAACGGATGGTTGAAACAGCTAGGAGTGGGATTGGCTGAGTGGGGACAGGGTTAGGGAAGCTGGAGAGTCTAACCCCAGGGTCCTGAGAAATGCTCCGGCAATGAGGAAAACTTAATCACGCCCATTTCATAGGCTCTCAGAGCCTCCACCAGGGGCAGGGGCTGGGGAAGGGACTTGAACCTGAACCTATCTGATTCCTTAGATCAGACTCTCCACCTCCGGCTGGCAGTCCCCTCTCTGGTGCCCTGTGCCCCCACCCCACCCCACCCACTCCCTTCTTCTCAGGCCTAAGCCTGCCTAGGCCACGAGGCTCAGCTCAACCCCCCGCTGCTGCTGGAGACCCATGGAAATGCACCCAGAGCACGCACCTCCCCACCTGCAGGTCTGAGCTGGTGCCCTGAGGGCCCCTGATTCTGCAGCGCCAGCCTCTAGGCCTCCTGCACCGCGCTGGGGCCCTGCATGCCAGCTCATAACCCTCCCCGGACAGTCAGAGGTGGGGACACTCCTGGGGGACAGTGGGGCTCCCCCAGGAGAGGCCTGATTCCGCTTCGCAAGACAGGCTGTCTGCCTCTTTCCCTGGAACACCAGACGCCATGGCCTGTACACCTCCACCACCACACAGCTGAACCCACACGGGCTGGCATCCACGCATTCGATTGTGAAGACAGTAGGTACATCCTGAGTGCCACTGTGAGGTGGGGATATAGCAGTTTCTGCCCCCAGGAAACCAAGGGGTGATGGCCTTGAAGGGGAATGATGGTCATGACACGGAGCCGTGAGCCTCTGCTCACCAGGGCACCTCCCACACAGCCACACGGTCAGCCCTGGAAATGTCTCAGGCTTTCAGAAGGAGCGGCTGCCCTAGGCCTCCAGGCTGCCATGCTGGAGGGCTGCAAGAGGCCAGATCCCGGAGAGGGCGGTCTAAGCACCCCGCTGCCCCAGGCCTACAGGAAGACACAGCCCGGTCCAGATGGGCCCCTGGAGACCTTCCAGGGCAACCTGCAGGGCTGTTCCGCGAACCTGAGGCCCGGAGAGGATGCCCCGGCCGCCCCAGGGGCCTGTCCGCGCGGGGGCAGGGTCCTCGGCCGCGCTCCGCGCCCTGGCCAGCCACTCCTCTGACGGTGGGTCTGCCTTTCCCACGGGCGGCGCGGGAGGAGGGGAGGGTCTCGTGGTCGGAGGGGTGGCGGTGGAGAGGGACGGGGACCCGGCAGAGACGCGGGGAGTGGGGAGCCCCTGGCAGGGGACCCGAGGGCCTCCGGGCCGCAGGGGGAGGCTGAGGGCCTCCTGGCAGGGAGCGCGGGGGCGCCCACCGGGCCGCCCGCCCGGACGCGCTGCCAGGCTGATTAGCATGGGCGAGGGGCGCTGGCGCGGGGGCTGAGCCGGGCGAGCTGGCACGTCCCTCGCGGGCCCAGCTGGCCGGGCCGAGACACAAAGCGCCTCAGACGGCGGCGGCGGCGCTCGGCCATTCACGCGCAGGGGCGGCCCGGGCGCGGGCGGCGAGGAATTCCCGCCGCCAGGGGCGAAGAATAGCGCCTGGGCCGGGCGGGGCTCGGCCGCCCCGCGCTCCTGACCTTGAACCTTTGTGACTGGAGCGCATGCAAATCGCGGCGGGGCCGCGCCAAGCCCCGAGGGCGCTGCGCCGCCCGGGGTGTCCGGGCGAACAATGCGCCACTGTCCCCGCGCGGAGCCGCGGGCTGGGAACGGCGCGGGCACGCACCCGGCGGCGCGGCGCGGAATGCCAATGCGGATCCACCGCGCCCGCGGGCGGCGACCCCGGCCCCGCGCCCCCCGCGCGGCTGCGGCCTGGAGATCTCGTAGGTTTTTTTTACGTGACTGTCTCTCCCACCCTGTCTTTCTCTGATTGGTGTTAGTTTTTTAGATCCTCTAAGTAATCGGTAAAAAATAAAGGTGGCCCCAATAACCGCCTCCCCCTGGAGGGACCTGGTGCTCCCCAGGGTGGGTTCCTGCCCCGGTTCCCTCTCGTCGGAGAGGGCTGCAGTCCATGGGGTCGCAAAGGAATCGGACAGGACTGAGCGCACACGCACACACAAATTGAACCCAGAACGGCTGTGCCAGGCCAAAGTGTGGGTTCTTCAGCATCAGTCCTCACTGGCCGGATAATGTCTGTATCATGTGACTAAGTAGCAACCTTAGAAAGCATACGTAGCACCTGGGAAGCTTACCGCCTCTCCTTCTCCCAGCTGGGGTGAGAGGTGCGCTCTCACGATTCAGAATCTTGCCTTTGTCACTGGGCCTTTCCCTTTGCCGTCCGCACCCCTCACCCATGTCCCTTCTAACAGTATTGAACAGTATTGTTCTCCCTGACTGAGCTGTGGTCCCTGACGCCTGGGTGTCCCCGGGACTCAGGCTTGTCAACAAGATCATACCAGTCCTTGAGGAGCCTTCCAGAGAGAAAAGACTCAGAGGGGAATGTTGCCATGGTCCCCTAAATTATAACTCGCTAAATTGAACCCAGGCTTCGCAGGTGGCTCAGTGGTAAAGAATTCATCTGCCAATACAGGTGACACAGGTTTGATCCCCGGGCTGGGAAGATCCCCTGGAGAGGCAACCCACTCCAGTATTCTTGCCTGGAGAATCCCAGGGACAGAGGAGCCTGGCGGGCTGCAGTCCATGGGGTCACGAAGGAGTAGGACAGGACTGAGCGCACACGCACACACAAATCGAACCCAGAATGGTTGTGCCAGGCCAAAGTGTGGGTTCTCCAGCATCAGTCCTCACTGGCCTGGATACTGTCTTTTTTTTTTTTTTTTTTGGATACTGTCTTATTATGTGACTAAGTAGGCATCTTAGAACGCATACTACCACCTGGGAAACTTAAGCAGGCTTAAACACGTGAGTGACCAGATGATTCCAGCACCTTCTACGGATTTGAAATTGGACACATTCACCGTAGCAGACAGAGGCCCAGCCCAGAGACAGATGTTCCAGCTGCTGCGGGGAAGGGGGACCCCTTCCAGGGCCTGGAGAGGGGGCTCTGGTCTAACTCTCAGCAATGAATTGTCCGAGAAGACACACGAACTGACAAAGCAAGAGACTTTATTGGGAAGAGGCGCCCGCGTGGAGAACAGCAGGGTAAGAAAACCCAGGAAGACTGCTCTCAGTCTCGAGTTTCATGGTGATGGGATCATTTTCCAGGTTTTCTTTGGCCAATCACTCTGACTCAGGGTCCTTCCTAGTGCTGCACGCTTTACTCAGCCAAGATGGATGCCAGTGAGAAGGATTCTGGGAGGCAATAGGACATGCGGTGTCTCTTTTTTGACCTTTATTGAACTCTTCCAGTTGTTTCTGTTGTTCAGTTGGCTAAGTCCCGTCTGACCCTTTCGACCCTGTGGACTGTAGCACACCAGGCTTCCCTGTCCTTCACTATCTCCCAGTTTGCTCAAACTCGTGTCCATTGAGTCGGTGATGCCATCCAATCATCACATCCTCTGTCACCCCCTTCTCCTCCTGCCTTCAATCTTTCCCAGCATGAGGGTCTTTTCCAGTGAGTTGGCTTTTGGCATCAATTCAGTTCAGCCGCTCAGTCATGTCCGACTCTTTATGACCCGATAGACTGCAGCACGCCAGGCCTCCCTGTCCATCACCAACTCCCAGAGCTTACTCAAACTCATGCCCATCCAGTCGGTGATGCCATCCAACCATCTCATCCTCTGTCGTCCCCTTCTCTCGCCTTCAGTCTTTCCCAGCATCAGGGTCTCTTCCAGTGAGTCAGCTCTTCGCATCCGGTGGTGGAAGTATTGGAGCTTCAGCTTCAGCATCAGTCCTTCCAGTGAGTATTCAGGACGGATTTCCTTTTGGATTGACTGGTTTCCCGGTTGGTGGTAGCTCGTTAGTTCCGTGTTCCTTACCAGGACCTCCTGTGACAGTAACTCACGAACGTGGTTATTATGGTGCCTGGCCGGGGTGCGCGGTGTCAGTCCGCGTATTTCCCTCTAACACAGCTGGGAACCTGGCTCCTGACTGGTACCATGTTCTCCTGGGACGGGGTCTCGCAGCCGCTTGCTCATTTCACGGAGGCAGTGGGTGTGAGGGCTGAGGCTGTGGGTGCCAGAGGCCGCCCAGGTGTGAGGGAGGCCCTGTGTGTGCGGGCATTGTGTACAGGCCCCTTCCCACCGAGGTGCCGGGGAGCCCGTTCTGCCGCAGAGAGGGCCCAGGGCCGGAGGGAGAGGACCAGGCGAGGTGACCTTGGCCTCCGCTTCCCCAGGTGACGAATAAGGGAGCTTAGAGAGAGTCTCTGAAAGTTGTTCCCGCTGTCTGAGAGACACGAGGAGGACGGCTTTTCAAAGGATTGAACAGAGCCCAGGGCTGCGTCCTTTGGAGCCAGGGCTCCTGAACGTGCCGGTGTTACTGGTTCTTAGCAGGTGACTTGCATACTGACACCTCTTTGGGCTGGATGCTGGGATAGACCCCCAAAGGGCATGACCCCCGACTCCCTGCCCCTGTTTTTTTTTTTTTTTTTAAACTGTTTGGCTGTGCCTCGAGGCATGGTGGAATCTTTGTTCCCCAACCAGGGACCTTGGCCCCCTGCATTGGAAGGATGGAGTCTTAACTGCTGGACCACTAGCGAAGTCCCTGCACAGTCCTTGTGTGTCCGGCTCTTTGTAATCCTTTAGACTGTACCCGGCCAGGCTTCTCTGTCCATGGGGATTCTCCAGGCAAGAATGCTGGAGTAGGTTGCCATGCCCTCCTCCAGGGGATCTTCCCAACCCCAGGGGTTAAACCCACATCTCTTATGTCTCCTGCATTGGAGGTGGATTCTTTACCACTAGCACCACCTGGGAAGCCTGCCCAGTCCTTAAGAAGCTCAAAGCTGGAGGGGGGGTGGGGGATGGGATTGGAAGGGGTGGAAGGGAGGGTGGTGAGGTGGTGTACTCTTGGAGCAGAGAACAGAGAAGGAGGCAATGGTGGGAGGGTTTGGGAGGGCTCCCGGGAGGGGGCTGCCTGAGCTAGGTCTTCAGGAGGATGTGTAAGTTCACCTGGAGATGAGAGTGGGCCACACTTCAGGCCGAGCGGGTTCAGGGGACACAGAGTGAGCATTGTAGGCAGGGGGGCCTTCTGACAGGCCAAGGACAGGGAGCACGCACGCGCTGGAAATCCCTCCCGCAGGCAGAGTGTTCTGCTTCTTTGCCTGTCTACGCTCTGCCTCCTGGGTGGCCAGCAGGATGAGAGACACTAAAATTAAAGTAACATCTCCGAGTGGGTCTGGCTAAGGGAGGTGTCGGGGCAGGAGAATGAGATGGGGAAGGGCTGAGGTCGGTGAAAAGACTCCTCTTGCTCTTGAGGAGTTGCAGGTGGGGCCACTCTTGTCCTCAGTGCAGAAGACTCAGGGTGCTGGGGAGCAGCTGTGTGCCCAGGAGACCGGCAGCTGGACTGTGCCCCTGAAACAAGACCAGGTCCTCACCTCGTCCCTCCGACAAGCTGGGTAGCAGGCATCTCGCCGAGCCGAGCGCGGTGCCAGGGGCCAGGGCTGCTGCTCTCAGCGTGGGCACAGCCGCGAGGAGAGAGGGCATCTCAACATGCTGGGTGGCATGGTCTACTCGGCTGGGGTGGTGGGAGGGGGGCAGGGGGAGGGCAGTGCCAGACTTGGAAATCAAGGAAGGCTTCCTGGAGGAAGCGACGCAAGAGAGTTGGCCTGATTCCAGCAGGCAGGTTAGCATGGCTGCAAAATGGTGAGAACCGTGGTACAAACCTCCCAGGATGGGCAAGGATGAAGATGAGCCTGGCACAGGGTGAGCCCCAGGGACAAGACACACCTCCTCTGTGCCCTCAGTTGGCTGAAGATCTGGCTGCTCCAGAGATAAAGCTGAGACATGCAGAGGGCTGCGGGTGTGTGTGGCGGGGGGAGTGCGCGGGGGGAGAACCACGGAAAATTGGTAAGTCACGGTTGACTGCTCTTCGCTCCCAAAGACACGTTTGAAAACAAACAAAAGCCAGGAAGGCTGCAAGCCCCAGCTGCTGCCCCGACCCTCCTGGGCCTCACCCGCACCTGGGCATCTTGGCAAATGCGCACTGGGACGGGGCCCTGAGCAGCACGGGCCCTGGCTCCTGACCCACCAGAGGGGAGACTGAGACCCTGGCGGCGCGCTTGTCTGAAGCCCAGACGGCCCGGGTCTCCCGCCTTCTAGGTCTTTCCACTACTTCACCAGATTCCTCGGAAATTAGCAATGGAAAAGCGATCCCACGCTGGGGGAAGAAGAGAGTCATATTTTCCGTCCTGGCTCCTTGTGAGCACCTGGGACGTGGTGGGTCCCCCCAGATCCCATGCAGAGAGAGGAGCTGGCTTCTGTCCCCCTCAGGGGCAGTTAACGAGGATGCTTCGGCAGTGCCGACATCACGGGCTGGGCTCCAGCGTGAAATCAGTGCTGGGGGCTCCGGCTGGGGCAGTACCCGCCCACCGCCACCCCCACCCCCACCCCTGCCAGCACCCTGGGCCCTGGCCACCGGCAGAGGGAGGGGGTCAAGGTGGGCGGCTGGCTGGCCTGGGGGCGATGGCAAAGCGTCAGAGCCTCTTGGGCCCAGGAGAGGAAGGACGCGTAGATGCTCGGCTCAGGGGGGCCCCCAGCGCCGTCCTGCTCTTGTCCTGGGTGGACCTGGAGGCCAGGAAGGCAGCACCGGAGCCGGCCTGCCTGAACTTGAGTCTGGCTCGCTGCTCACTGGTCCTGCGCCCGCAGCAGGCTGCTTCGCCTCCCCGGGCTCCTTTTCCTCCCCCTGTGAAACCAGCCAGCAAACGTAGCCCGGTGCTCGGCCCATAGTAAGAGGTCAGGAAGTGCCAGCATTTATCTGATGCTCAGACTCCCCCCACCCCCACCCCCCAGCCTCCACCCCCATCCTATACCCAGACGTGGAAACCATGTCAGTTTTGTCTTTTCTCCCCCACCTTCTGGTCCCCAAATCTGAGGTCTCAAACTGCTCCATGTGGAAGAAGCTGGGAGCTAGAGGAAAGGGTCTGAGGGTCCGACACCCATCACTGGCACCCAGATAAAGCTTGCTGGCTGGGTTTTCCTGCCCCAGGCTGTCGGGAGAGGGGTTCAAGCTGGAGGGGACAAACTGACTGAGACCCTGAAGCTGGCAGCTTCACTGAGGGGCATGAGGGCCTCTAGGGAGGCCTTGGTCCCAAACGGTTGGCAGGAAATCACTTTCTGGGTCCACTGCTCCCCCACCCGCCCTTCTATCCTTGCATCCTTTCCTCCCTTTCTCCTTCTTTCCTTCCTTCCCTCCCTCCCTGCCTTCTCTCTCTGCTCTTTTTCTATTTCTGTCCCTGACTGTGCTGGTCGCTGGAAGCAGAGGGTGAAACTGAGCAGACACTGACTCTGTCGTTTCCATACCTACAGTCTAGCGCAAAGCAGCAGGTATCTTGCAAATAATCCAGAGAAATGGCGTCCAGTAGAACTTTCAGTGTTCTGTATCTGAACTGCTCACCACAGTAGCCACTAGACGTGTGTGACCAGGGAGTTCTTGAATCGTGGCTATCGAGGAGCTGAATTTTAAATTTTATTTCATTTAAATTAATTCAGATGTAAAGAGTCCCCTGTGACTAGGGGCTACTGCCTCAGACAGCCAGCACGGATCTAGTCACAACTCCTTGACACCAGGCTGTCACTTCCACACGGCACATGTCTTTATCCAAATGTGTGAGTTCAGTTTTTCATACTCTGTCTCTCTGAGATGGCATTGCCTTAATCTGGTGTCCTTGAAAGCAGGTCGTGAGATAAAGGCTTGCTGTGTGGTAGCTCGGTGGGGAATGAGACCCTGGAGATAACCAAGAGAGGCTTCTCCTGCCTGCCCCCAGCCTGGCTCCTCCTGCTGGCGCGGTGACTGGCAACTTGCCTGTTAGTACACTGGCATGAGGAGCCAAAAGGACCAGTAGAGGGCTGAGGCCTAAGACAGTGGAATCTTTAGTTTGTCCCCTGGTGGAAGAATCCCTGGGGGAACCAGACCTCTCCCTTGACAAAGCCCGAGGTTCGGGAATGACCCAGGACCGGTTCTACTTCTTGGGCCGGTGTACTCCCCTTGGTTCCCGGACCGCTGTGTTCTTAATATCAGGGACACGGCCCCGTGTGTCGGAGCCTGTCTCCCACCCTCTGGCGTTGAAGGGACCTGCCACTTACGGTTCATAAGATTTTGAAGAGATGAGCCACGAGTGTCTGAACAGAATGAAAGTTCCATGAAAACAAAATTCTTGTCTCTGTGGGTCGTTATCCTATTTCCACTCCCTAGAACAGTATTGGACTAAAAATAGGAATTCAACAAATAGCAGAATAAATAAAGTGAAAAATTTTTTCAAGTGGAATTTAATATCTGTAAAATGTGCTATAAAGCAAATATTTTCAAAAAAGTGTAGGACTCTCACTGGGCTGTGTGGATCAATAAAAAGAATAGAAAGTCTAGAAAGAGATGAAGGTAGATATAAGTTTCTCTGTCTAGGTATACCTTTTTTTTTTAAACAGTATAAATACATTTTTTTAGTCTCTTGTCTTCTGACTTAAAATACAACTGCATGAGGCAACAATATCAAACTGTGGTAATGGGCTTATAAAATATAGAAATATAATTTGTGTGACAATTCTAGCAAAAAGAAGAGGAGAGAACAAAGTTATAGAGGAACAAAGTTTTGTCGATGTTTGTCATTAAGTTGGTATTAAGCCAAACTAGATTTTTATAAGATGTTAATTATAATTTCTATAGCATCACTAACAAAATCACTTTATATATAAAAGATGTATAAAGAAGTTAAAAAATTAAAATGGTACACTACAAATATCTGTTTAACACTATAAAAGATAGTAATGAAAAGAATAAATGAATAAAAAAACAAATGGTAAAAGAGCAGACATAAATCTCATACCTCCTTTTTCTTTAGATCAGTATCAGCATTCATATTAAAAACATCCTTTCCAGCATCCTCATAACATTTGTCCATGGTGTTTCCATCACCTGGAATACCTTCTCCCCTTCCTTTTCTGTTACACTTAAATTCTATCAATCTATCAAGACCAATGCAAGTTACAGCAGAAAAATTAGAGATGGAGCAATTGGCAACCATTCCAGAAAATGATGGTAGACCCATGTCTCTCTTCTTCCACCATAAACTTGAGATGCATTAAGAATCTTAAGGTAAAACAGTAAAGCTATGAATATACTGGGAGGGAATATATTTATTTATATAATTTCTGAGTGGATAAAAATCTTCCTAAGCAATGTCGCATGCATCAGGAGCCATAAAGGAAATGATGGGGCTTTTTGCTATAAAAACCCTACAAACAAAGTCAAAATACAAAGAATGAACTGAGAAAAAGTATGCACCATAAAAAATAGTTCTAACTCAATATACAAAAATCCCCTTGCAAATCAACAAGACAAAATATCTGCAGAGATACGGAAAGAAAACTTATAGAAGAGAAAGTTCAAATTTCCAATACTTCTATGAAAAAAATTTAATGTCAAATTTAATGTCAAAGGATGCCAATTAATCTAAGATTACAATTTTCAAATATTAGATTGGAAAAGCTTATGAAATGATGAAAATACCTATAAAAGGTTGTAAATACCACTGAGAGTTCAGGGAATGAGCAATCTTATGTGTTGCTGGTGAGACAGCAAATTGGGAAAATATCCTGGAGGCAAAGTGGGCAACGTTCATTCATTAAACAAATATTTATGAAGCTTCTCCGTGTGCCAGGCACGTGGCAAGAACATACTGCTCGTCTTTGCTCTCATTTCACATCCAGTGTGGTGGGGAGATAGACATAAAAGAAGAAAGTATACAAACAAGTTTGTAATTACTGCAGTTGTAGAATGCACTTATAATGTGTTTAACAAGGGGTCCTAACCTGGTCAGGATGACTGGGGAGACTTCCCTAGCAGGTAATTCTGTAGCCAAGTCTAGCACGACGAGAAGGATTTAGTGAGGAGAATGGAGGAAAACTGTTTTAGGCAGAGAAAATGACAATGTGCACGTTCTGACGAACTCCGGGGTTCTCCCCATCCTGCACCTGTCACTCCGGGAATGCTCTGGCGCCTGCTTGTGTTTCCTGACTCAACTCCTGATTCCAGAGCTGCTACAGTATAGTATCTCCAGTAGCCAGTTTTCACCTCAAAATTATTGGATTATCCGAGAAACTAAAGAGTGTGTCTCACAAAGGAAGTCAATAGAGAAAAACTCTTGAGTGGACACAGATTTCAAATTTAGTAGTTATGTACTTCAAAGCAGCTACTCTAAATTCAAAGAATTAAAGAAAAACATGTTTAGAGAAAAACATGTTCAAGGAATTAAATGAAAATAACTTGCCAATGAGTGAACAGATAGGGAACCACCACAGACAAATGAGATCTTAACGGAAGTTCTTGAGTTGAAAAGGACAATAACTGAAATTTTAAAAAAAAATTCACCAGATGTGCTCCAGATGAGATGGCAGAAGAAAGGATCAGTAAACCTGAAGGTAAATCAACAGAAAGTATTCCACTCAAAGAAAGGTGAGAAATAGGATTGGAAGGAAAAAAAAAAGAATAGAACTTCAGAGGCCTGAGAGACAATATCAAGTGGTCCAAATGCATGTCTTTTCTCCAGAAGGAGAGGAGAAAGATATCAGGGCAGGGAAAAAATGAGGAAAGGAGCCCTCTCAATATTAATGGAAAATTTAACTTAAATATCCAAGCAACTCAAAAACCCAAGCAGGGTAAACGCAAGCAAAAGCACTTCTAGGTAAATCACAGTCAAAGTCTGAAAGCCAGAGGAAAAGGGAAAGTCTTGACAAGTTTGGAGAAAAGGCAAAAACCCAGCTTGTTCCGTGAAGGGGAACTGTGATAGGGTTAATACCTGACTTCTCACCAAGAAACAAAGAGACAGGTCCAGAGGTTGCCTCACTTATTTATTGATGTTGTTATTCAGTCACTCAAAAGTGGATATTAGTGAGAGGGGAAAATAATATTTAGAAACAAACTAAACAGGAATTCCCTAAAACTGAAGAAAGATGTGAGAGTTCAGATTAAAAATGCTCAGTGAACATCAAGCAAGATAAATAAATGAACAAAAAGAAAAATCTCAACATTCCATACCAAGGTGCGCCATAATGGAATTGCAGGACATCCAGGAAAGAGAAAAAAAAATCTAAAATTTACTACACTACTAGTTTTTTAAAATAATTATACAAACATTATAAAGGTATTATATATTACAAAAATCACTTATAAAAGTTTATAAGTACCAGCTAGGTCAGAGTAGAAGTCAAGCTGTAGAAAATTGACTATTGGGCAAATGATTTTTGTCCATAACAATACAAATGAATTTTTTATAGTAGAGCTACAATTGTATTCTGTCTCATAGTAAAGATAATCCAAAACAGTACTTTATAGGACATTAACAAGTTTTGTACCTATCAGCAAATTCATTTCAGCATTTCTGATTGCCCACATATATGTCTCTCTTTCAAATTCCCCTTTGAACTGTTTCTCATGTATTACTGGTTCCTGTATTAATTACTGAGTTAAGCAAAACCTTAGGTGTGTTCCTTTTCTATTTGCATGAGGATCATGCTTTTTTTTTTTTTTTTAGATTTCACTTTGCCTTCTTTATTTAACACTTAGAAAGATACGTTTGGAATAATCATTATCAAATGTAACTTTCACGTATTTTTCGTTTTCTTTACATCTTGAAAGTCTAAAAATCTGGCACATCACCATCTATAATGCCCAAAGTTTTGGCAATTACATAAGAAAGAAAAAAAAAAAGAAATTCTGATGGTCTGATATTAGTGGCTTATTAGTTGTGATATAGTATGGCCTGAAAAGTTGCTGCTACTGCTGCTAAGTCACTTCAGTCGTGTCCGACCCTGTGCGACCCCATAGACAGCAGCCCACCAGGCTCCCCCGTTCCTGGGATTCTCAAGGCAGGAACACTGAAGTGGGTTGCCATTTCCTTCTCCAATGTGTGAAAGTGAAAAGTGAAAGTGAAGTCGCTCAGTTGTGTCCAACTCATAGCGACCCAATGGACTGCAGCCTACCAGGCTCCTCCGTTCATGGGATTTTCCAGGCAAGAGTACTGGAGTGGGTTGCCATTGCCTTCTCCGAGGATCATGCTTTTAAAATTTTAATTCTTTTAGTTCGCCGACCAGGAATTGAACCTGCATGTCCTGCAGTGAAAGCTCAGAGTCTTAACCACTGGACTGCCAGGGAGGTCCCGTGAAGATCAAGCTTTAATCTCTTTAAAAATCATTCTTTGTCTACAAGAAGCTGAATTCGGAATATATGATATATAAATACAAAAAGAGCTCCTACACAGAAAAAAAGGAAAACACAAATTCACTTAAAAGTGAACAAACCTGTTAAACAGAGACGTGGCCTCATCACTATTCAGAGAAAGTACACTCGCAACAGGAATTAATCATTTTTCACTCACAGCAGCTTTCCAAGGGCCTGAAAACATGGTCCACGGAAAACTGACCAAGAAGTGGAACAGGGCCTGGGAGTGGTGAGGGGCTGGCCGGGGGCAGACTCACCTGTGAGGTCTGAACATCTTAGAAAGAGCCTCGGGCTGCTGGGTGGGGGTGACACCGGCGGTACCCCAGGGGAGGGATGGCATGGCTCAGATCTAGATGGTAGCAGAGACGATGCCCAGAGAAGTCCAGGTGATGTGGGACACCTACCTGTGGTCTGAGAGTGACCCCGGGGGCCTGCAGGGAAAGTTCAGTCTCCTTATGCCACGGGTGAGTCAGAGGTCAAAAGCCACGGAGCTGGGATAAACAAGGTCCTGCTGCACAGGTCCGTCTAGTCAAAGCTACGGTTTTCCCAGTGGTCATGTTTGGATGTGAGAGCTGGACCACAGTGAAGGCTGAGCGCCAAAGGATGTTTTTCCCCCAAGAGGGAGAGGGACATGCTGGCTGCTGGAGGGAAGGGGGCCAGGGAGAGGCAGGAGAGGCAGAAGGCGGTTGCCACCGAGGCAGAGGCCGTGGCCGGGGCCCGGGTAAGCAGAGGGGGCTGGTGCAGAGGGCAGGGTGTGGGCCTCGCAGGGCGTGGACCCTGCAAGCGGCTCTGGTGGCAGGGTGACAGGGCGTGCTACCGAGAAGAAGCCGGGCGAGGCAGCGACTTGCCCCAGGTCAAGGGACTGCTTCTACCACCCCCCGCCCCAGCACCTGGGACGCTGACTTATCCGTGTGACGATCTGATGGGCTGGGGCAGCCCCGTGGGAAGACAGCTGGAAGGACGTCTGGGCTCAGGAACACACAAGTTCTGACAAAGAGCTCCACCTGGGCAGTGGCGCGGGCGCCACTTCCGGGCGCCCTAGGCTGCAGGTCTCGGCCAGAGCCCAGAGCCCGGGTAAAGGAGGCCAATCCCAGCAGGTCCCGCCCTTCCATGGGCGCCGGTGGGGGGCGGAGGCTGACTCAGGCCCTGACTCAGCAGGGCTGCCGCTGGGGTGATGGAGGGGGTCCCCAGGGGCCCCGGCCCACCCTGAGCACCCTTTCCTGGGCGTGTTCTGGGAATGCCTTTTAGAGGTCCTAAGTGGAGCCTGTGGCTTCCTTCCTCTTGGAGTTCAAAGACATTTTCTGGGCTGGTCCCGCGGCCTCTGAGCTCAGGGCTTGCCCCTCGTGGAGCTTGAAATGAAATCCTTCACCATCTTCAGCGTGATGAAATTGGTTCATGGTCACTCCGATCTCATTCACTCATTCACGTGTTCATTCATTAGTTCCTCCCTTCCCTCCTTCTCCCGTGTGTTCACCGTGGGCCTGCTGGGCCCTGGGATGCTGTGAGATGGAGGAGACGTGGGCCTGCCTGGGAAGCCCGCGGGGAATCTTTCTCCTGCAGCAGCAAAGCCAGTAAGCGGTGGAGAACCCTGAGCTAGGACGATGGGCCAAGGAAGGCCTCTAAAGACCTCAGCTGAGAGCAAAGGAATGACTTGGGGAAAGGGCAAAGGAGGGTTTTGGGGGCACAGGTGGAGGTGAGTGGGATGTGGTCAAGCTCTACGGGCCGTGCGGGTGGCTGAAGCCGGGGTGTGAGTGGAGGAGACCCCGGGCGGGGACTGCGCTCGGCGAGGCCTGGGGAGTGGAGGCTGGGGGCCTGGGAGGTCGGGGCGCAGGTAAGGGCGAGGGTGGGGAAATGGGGAGGGGTTCAGGGGGCGCCAGGCTGGCACCGTGGAAGCGCGGCTTCCCCAGACCTGCAGCAGGAGGCAGGAGGGACGTAGCTGGGGCTGGGGGCTGAGGGTGAGGGGCTGGGGGCACAGCGGGGGCAGCTGGACAGGAGAGGCCCCTGGGGCAGCGCCTCCCTGCGGGGGCTCCGAGCCTCCTCGGCCCTAGCCTCCGAAGGTCTCCCCGCAGCGTGCTCAGGCCCGCGCCCTGGCCCCTCCGCCTCTAGAGGTGGAGACCCTCCTGGCCCGAGGTCATGGCTTCCCCGGGCTGGCCACAGAGACGCTGGCAGGCCTGTGCACCGGGTCTGGCCGACTGCCGTCAACTCCTGCCCACGCTGGTGGCCCCTCTGGTTCCAGAGCTCCGGCTGGGTCAGTCCTCGGTCCAGGCCTGTATCCTTGCCCTCCCGGCCACAGTGGCCACCCCGGGCCATCATGAACTGATATCCTGGTCCCCGAAGTCCGCCCCGAGTAGCTCTCCCCCCCGGTGCCCACACTGCCCCCACCCCAGTGCCCAGCCCCAGGGGTGGGGCTGAGACTCCAGCAGAGAGGGCAGCTCAGCCCACCAGGGGTGCTGGGCACTGCCCCACCCACAGCAGAGGTACAGTCAAAGTGTCAGCAAGGGGCTTCTGGAGGCCTGAGAGCTGTGATTTGTGCAGACTCCTCGCTCGGAGACCCGTCCCCATCTCCACACACCCCTGCACACCCCAAGGCCCAGTAACCAAAACGCTGGCAGAGACCGCTGGGGAGGCCCTGGCTGCCCCTAGGTCTTCCCAGGAGCCAGCCCTGAACCATCCACTTGTGTGAGCCAGGCTTACTTGGGAGGGGACCCCAGGAGACATGAGGAGGGTGTGAAGGAGGGTGACAGGGAGGGGACCCAGCTATTACGGCCGGCATCATCAGGCGTGTCACATCTGGGGCTGCTGGGGCTTAGTCCCGGGCCCCTGGGGAGTGCTGGGGGCCGGGGGTGGGCACAGCTTGGTATGGCCCCGGCTGGGGGCAGTCGGCTGCCCGCTCCAGGCGTGCTTGAGTGGGAGGCCGCTTCTGGGCATCTGGGCTTGGTCTGACTTAGGGCTAGAGACAACGTCTGTCCGCAGAGGCAGCAGAGACACCCTCCGGGGGGGTGCCCCTGGGAGGGGCAGGAACTCCATGGGTGTATCGCCGCTGACACCCTGGTCCCCCGGCTCCTGGCCCAGCGACGGAGGGGCATCCTATTTCTTTATCTGAGGAGCTTCTGCTGGCCCCCAGTCACCTGGGACCCTCAGCCAGGGAGCCATGGGCCGGGCAGAGTTGGGGAGGGAGCGTCCGCCCTGGCCCCCAGCCCCAGCGCACCCCCCAGGTGTCCGAGGGGCAGGCCGTGGGGCTGGCAGCTTGAATCCAATGGCCAGGTCTGAACCGACGTTCCACCCGCCAGGCCCGCGGGCTGCCCTGGGCGCCCGGCAGCCAGCCTTTGTCCTGTGGTCACAGGCGCCGCGCTCCGGGCCCAGCTTGTTTCCCAGGCCAAGCCGGGCAGGCAGGAGCCCCGCAGCCGTGGAACCGACACAGACCACCTGTCCCGCCCCGCTCTGTGCTCTGCCCAGCCACTGTCTCAGACTCTGCGGACCTCCTGGTGCGCTGGCCCAGGCCCAGCCGCGCTCCGGGCAGACCGGGACTCGGCCCCGCCTGCCCACCCGGGGACCTCAGCTGGGCCGCTGCAGAGAGAGCCAGGGGAGCCCCAGGGGTCCCCTCACCTGCTCCCGGCGCTCAGGGCTCCGAGGATCGCGGGTACTGGGGGCTCTTTCCTCTGCCATGTGCCTCCCACTTCTCTCCAGCCGCTCGCCCCTGGGGCCCGCGCAGGGGGCCGGCTCAGAGCCTTGCTCCCTGATCAGAGCTGCCCCAGTATGAGACAGGCTGTCTCGAAAAGTGGTGAGCTCCCCATCGTGCTAGACGAGGAACTGCTAGAGTAGACTCCTGGAGCCGCTCTAACGGGAGTCCCAGTGTGCGTGGAGAATAAGTGACTGAATGAATGGGCGTGGGAAGGGCTCTTTCACTCATTAGTTCATTGTCTCATTCTTTTGTTCAGTGAACACCAGTGGTGTCCACCTTTGGGCTAGTCCACGGGCAAGGGCTGGGCAGGTAATGGTCATTACAGTCATGGCTGCTGCCTTCATGGCAGGCAGAGGCCGGCAGATAAGTGGACTTCGGGGGAGACACACATATTCGGCCCCCAGTCAGGCAGATCGGGAGCCCAGAGGAGTCCCAGAGGTTAGGAGTTCAGTGCCGGATCCTGTTGGTGGGGAAACCGAGGCTCAGGGGGTGACCATGCCACCCGGAACCTGGGTCATGCCCCGGAGCTTCGGGTCCACGGTCACCCACGCTGCAAAGGCCCTGGAACTTCTGAGGGAGGGAGCCCCTTCTCCAGATTTGGGGAGAGACCCGGGAGCAGCGCCATGAATGAGGCTGGACGTTTCGTATTTATTCAGCAAGGCCCCTGAAGAACTGGGCACACGTCAGGCTGGGCTGAGGACCGCCACGAGCATGAGGAGACTCTGCTCCTGGGACAGTATTCCAGGTTAGGACAATCTTGCTTCCCAGGTGGCTCCGTGGTAAAAAATCCACCTGCAGTGCAGGAGACCTGGGTTTGATCCCTGGGTCAGACCCAAGGAGCCACCAGCACCCCCAGACCCGAGAGGAGAGGACAGAGACCTCACCTCCCCACAGGAGGAGAAGCAGGGCGTTGGCAGCCATATTTAGCACTGCCACACGACTGCCTATTCCTAGCCTCCAATTTCTTCCTCTGTGCTTTGAAAACTGCCATCGGCCAAGCAAATGAAAGTTGCTCAGTTGTGTCCGACTCTTTGTGATCCCATGGGCTATAGAGTCCATGGAATTCTCCAGGTCAGAATCCTGGAATGGGTAGCCTTTCCCTTCTCCAGGGGCTCCAGGGGATCTTCCCAACCCAGGGATCAAACCCAGATCTCCCACATTGCAGGCAGATTCTTCACCAGCTGAGCCACAAGGAAAGCCCAAGTATACTGGAGTGAGTAGCCTATCCCTTCTCCAGTGTATCTTCCTGACCCAGGAATCGAACTGGGGTCTCCTTCATTGCAGGCAGGCTCTTTATTAACTGAACTATCAGGGAAGCTGCCGTCAGCCAGGGCTGGGCTTAAATCTTAAGCCAGAAAACCAAACCTTCCTAATAACTCCTATCCTTAGTAGCACTTTCTGCTCACACACACGCCCTTGGTTAGGCCCCTTTCTAATGGACAACGAGGGCGGCCCTGAGCGTGAGACTCCTCACCCTGCCTGTGTGTGTTCTCTTTTGGCTCAGAGCTACCCTGTGAAACATTTCAGAGGAGGGGGGCATCTCACCTGGAGTTTTGTAGGATGAGTAGGAGCTCTCCAGACAGAATTTGAAAGAAGGTGTGACAAGCTTGGGCACGCACAGTCAGGTGTGGCTGGAGGCCGGAGTCTCGCTTCCCTTGGAGCAAGGAGCTTTTAGTGGGGATGTGCACCAGACAGCCCTGACTCTAACCCCAACCATTCTGGCCCCTCCTGAGTGAAGACTGGCAGCTGGCCCAGGACACGCTGGTGCTGGTGCTTGCCCACCAGCATCCCCCAAAGCTGGTCTGCCTGTCTTCTCTGCCTTATGTGGTTTCAAGAGTCCTTCTAAGCATTCTCTGGGGTAGGTGGGTGGGCACTGTTAGCCCCATTTCACAGATGAGAAAACTGAGGCTCTGAGGGATTCCTCTGGAATCCAGGTGGAGTGGGAGTGCTGGGACCAGGGATTGGGAGCTCCTCTGGTCTGCCCCACACCCTCACATCCTTCGGGACTGACCTCAGGCAGGGCGGGAAGTTCTTCCTCTCCCCCCAGCACCCCAGCTGTCCCCGCAGCTCCCCACCCCTCTCAGCCCTGACCACATGGCCCAGAAAGGCCGATTCAGAGCCAGCTGCAGCCAGCCGGGCCTCTGGTTTAGATCAGCAGGCAGCGGAGAGCCTGGTCACGTGCTCACTCATGTCCACTGCTCCTTGGGGCCACGGGCGGGGGAGGGCGAGAACTCGGAGGGAGAGGTGCTGGATGAGGGGAAACCAAGGCCTCTGCCACTAGCCTCGGCCCGGCTTCCCCTCCCGTCCAGTCCTTCGGTTCTGGCTCTTGAAAGCCTTCCTCCACCCGCCAGGTAGCCAGCCAGCCCTGGGGCCAGTGCCCTGCTGCCTGCCTGCTCCCGCCTGGCCTGGTCACCCCGAAGAGCTGACAAAAGCCAGCTGCCCTCCCAGCGGTCACCCGGCAGGCAGACACCCGGAGGCGTGACGCCCGCCCTGGTCTGGCACCGGAGGCTGCCAGGAGGGCCCTTGGAAAGCTCCACTCCACTCCCACTCCCAGGGGCTCAGCAGCTCCTTTCCGGAATGGCTTCCCGATGAGGTCATGCTGCTCGGAGCGAGGGAGGAGGCCGCCGGGGAATGCTGCTGGCCGGGGCCCCAGTTCGCCTGGAAGATGGCTGCCCTTGGCCTCCCGGCCCCACTGCCCGGTAGACCCGACAGGGCCCCGCGGGGAGAGGACGCGGGGATGGGGTGCTGGTGGCCTCGCCTGGGGCGGCCAGGACCCGGGACGTTCGTTCCTATGCTGGCCTCGATGCCGCAGCCCCAAGGCCTCACTGAGCCCAGAGCCGGGCCTGGGACCGCCGCGGCGCCCGTGGGGAGCTGAGGCTGGCTAGGTGGGAGTGGACGCTCACTGGGCCACGAGGGAGGGAGGGCCCTGGCCGACCCGCAGGCTCCGACCTGCCAGGCTGCGTGTTCCTGGACCGCGAGTCCCTTCCGGCCACGGGGCAGAGAGCTCGAGGCTGCCCGCCTTCTGGGGCTGGGGCTGAGAGGGCCGTGCGGAGGTTGGCTGGGGCCCACCCTGGGGCCCCTCCACCCACGTTTCCCTCAAAGCCAGGCCCCCTTCCCTGCAAAATGGGACCTGCCCACAGGGAGCTGGGGAGACACGGCAACTGAGTGTAGGAGTGTCCCCAGAGGTGACTCCCCTCCCCACCAGCGGAGGCCGCAGGAACTGGCTGACCCCGCAGCCCTGGGGCCTCTCACGGGGAGAATGGACTTTAATATCTGATACAGCCCCACGAGGGCCGGCGAAGCAGGGCTCACAGAGGCCTCCTCGGGTCCTCCTCGGGGCCTGGGAGCCGGAGGAGGTCACCTCCGCTGCGCGGGGCCCAGCTGGAGGCCCGGCAGGACCCCTGCCCTTGGCGGCTTGGGGACGCTGGGGGACGCTCTCGCGCAGAGCGAGAGAGCAGCCCTCGGCGGCGTCTGCAGCCCGGGGCTCTGTCTCTGCCTCCGATGGGCCGTGTAGCGTCAGCCAAGCCCAGCTGCCATCAGCAGACCGGAGGCTCGTCCACCCCCGGGCCTGACGACCCAGGACCAAGGCCTCACTGCTATGCGGGGGCAACCGGTCTCTGGGTTTCAGCTCGAATGTCTGTGTTGGAAGAGACCCAGCGGCCATAGAGGGGCGCCCGGTGTGCAGAGGACGGCCGGGTGCGGGAGTCAGCAGCAGGGCCAGGATCCGAGCCCAGCCTCCTCTGCTGGCCCTGAGTGACCCAGCTGGGCCTCCTTGTCTCCCGCCCGCCTCCCCTTCTCGAAGCACAGGCTCCCAGAGTGGATATGCTCCCCTCTCCTGCCCCCTGGTGGCTGAAGTCACACATGGCGGTCCAAATCCCTCGCCCAGCAGGGTGGAGTACCCATCAGTTCTGTTCAGTTCAGTCGCTCAGTCGTGTCCGACTCTTTGCGACCCCATGGGCTGCAGCACGCCAGGCCTCCCTGTCCATCACCAATTCCCGGAGTTCACCCAAACTCATGTCCATTGAGTCGGTGACGCCATCCAACCATCTCATCCTCTGTCGTCCCCTTCTCCTCCTGCCCTCCATCTTTCCCAGCATCAGGGTCTTTTCCAATGAGTCAGCTCTTCACATCAGGTGGCCAAAGTATTGGAGTTTCAGCTTCAGCATCAGTCCTTCCAATGAACACTCAGGACTGATCTCCTTTAGGATGGACTGGTTGGCTCTCCTTGCAGTCCAAGGGACTCTCAAGACTCTTCTCCAACACCACAGTTCAAAAGCATCCATTCTTCAGCGCTCAGCTTTCTTTATGGTCCAACTCTCACATCCATACATGACCACTGCACCCACCTATTAAAGACACCCACAAACGTGTAGCACCCATGGTCTGGGGCGCCCACAGGGACACAGCTGCGCTCCCTGAGAGCCCTGGTCAAGAGCACCACTGTGCCCCCCCAGGGCATGGTACAGACAGGAGGTACTTGGCTCTCATCTACCCCTGTGCCCTGGTGCAGGGGTCCCCAACCTCTGGGATCTAATACTCGATGATCTGAGGTGGAGCTGATGTAATAATAGAAGTAAAGGGCACAGTAAATGCAATGCGACTGGATCATCCCGACGCCATCCCCCCATCCCTGGTCTGTGGAGAAATGGTCTTCCTTGAAACTGATGAAATGGTCTCCCATGAAACTGATGAAATGGTCTTCCATGAAACTGGTTCTTGACACCGCAAGCTGAGGGACCACGGCCCTGGAGCCTCCCGTCTCAGGCGGGACGTGTGCAGGGAGGCGGGGGCCGCGTGAGCCTGCAGGGGGCCCTGCGCAGCTGGTTGCAATTAGGAAAGCTGAGAAGTTATTGTTTGGGGTTAAGTCGAAACTGATCTCCCCAAGGTGACGGCCAGACACCTCAAGAGTATGTTCCCCTGATGGAGCCCCTTGGGCACCAGGAAGCAGGGCCCCTGGATTCCAAGGACGTGAGGAAAGAGGACAGTGAGGGTGCCACTGCCCCCCCCCACCAGGGCTGGTCCGGCGGGAACAGCAAGGCATGGGGGTCTCCATCCCACCCTCCAAATCCCAGCTCCGTCCGCCTCTCACCGAGGCTCTGCCCTGGCCCGGCTTCACTGTCGGTCAGCCCGGCCCTGCCTGGCCTCCACGGGGGTCTCCCCAACCGTTCTTCCGCCTCTGTCCACCACCTGAACAGTTTTCTTAAAATTTCAAATGGCCCAGTCCTGACCCCTGGCCCTGGGGGAGGCCTCACAGTACCCCTCAAGGCTTCCCTAGTCCAGTCCCCACCTTGCACCTCAATTTCCATGGCTTCTGACACCGTCTTCCTTTGTTTGTCCTATGACAGCTGAGGGGCATTTCAGCCCATTTCACAGATGGAGACACTGAGGCCGGGGAGCAGAAGGAGCATTCAGAAGGTCCCAGGGTGAAGGTGGCAGAGCCAGGCCTGAGTGCAGGGTCTGAGCCCCCATCTGAGGCCACCAACCCCCTCCTCCCTCCCAGTGTCCACCAGATAGAGACCCATGGGACCCAGGAGCTGGGGGGCAGGGGGGTGCGGGGCTGCCGCCACCTCCACCAAGGGACACAGCCCGACTCTTGGCCTTGAGTGGCCTCCAGTGCACGGGGCAGCCAGGCTGCAGGGGGCCTGGAAACTTGACCATGGCTGTTTATTCAGCTGTCTGAGTTGGCGCCGGCTCCCCCACTGGGCCTTCTGGAGTTAAAACAGTCGGCCCTGTCCCCACCGCCGGGCAGTGACCTGCTCAGAGCCGGAGTCCCCTGTGGGCGGTTTGCAGGACCCCGGGGGCCACCCTCTCCGAGCCAGAGGAAGCATCTCCCCTCCCTGTCAGGCAGAGTCCCTGTGAAGGAGAAGCAGAGAGCATCCTTGGTTTGGGTTGCGGAACATTTAAAGAAGGGACGTGGGCGCAGAGCTGAGGACTAGCTGCTGGGTTTGAGCAGTCCTCTGGGGCTGGTGGTGGAGGGGTGAGGGGGGGACTGGGTCCCAAACCTGGAGCCGGCTGCCGGGAGAGGACCCCCCATCCTGAGTCCTGCTGGGCCGCCTCCCATTGGCTAAGCCCAAAGGGACGTCAGCGCTCAGGGAGACTGTCGATGCCTCCCTCCACCCAGGTCAGCCTCTGGGAAGATGGAGTGGGCGGAGAGTGGGTCTGCAGATGCGAAGAGAAAAGGGGGCAGCAAGCCCCCCGAGGAAGGGAGCCTGTGCCTGTGGAACATTCCTCATGGGGCTGGGAGTGGGGGCAGCCACGGTACTTTCCTGCAACTGAAGCACAGAGAACACCGCTTGGAGCCAAACCCAAGGATGAAGCTCTGTGGCCTTTCTTTAGAAACTTGCTGATGTCCCATCCAGGGGCGACATCTAACTCCCCTCCCCTTGGGAGTGGGGGGAGGCCCTGATGGCCCCGGTGAGTCCAGAGTGTGGAAGGGCACCGGTGGGGGGGGCGGTTCAGAGGCTGGGCTGTGACTACCCCAGCCTCCGCCTGGCTCTCTCAAGCACCAGCTCTAGGAAACCAGCGGGTGAGAGCCACCACGTGCAGGGGTCGCAGGTGAGAGCTGACACTGCCTGACGTGTGAATGAGGCTGCCTGCCCCGATTCCAGCCCCCCCGGGGGCCCTGAGCCACCTCCAGCAAGGCCCCCGACCTGGTGGAACAGAGGTGAGGCATTCCCACTGAGCCCAGTTCAAATTCTGGACCCAGGGAGCCCCTGAGGGTGATAAACCGACCGCGACAAGCCCCCGTCTTCTGAGGCGACCTGTCAGCAGCTCACCCAGCATCTGGAACAGGCATGAGACATAAGTTGGTCCTTTCTGCACCGGAAATGAAGGGATTTCTGCACTGTCTATGTGGACAGTGTTGAACCACCAGCTTCTCTCTCTTTACTCCGAATGTCGCCTTCTAACATTCACGGGCGCCCCACTGCTGGAGTGCAGGGAGGCAGGGAGCAGGCCCCAGGCAGGGCAGTGGTGGGGAGGGACGGAGGGGGAGGAGAGGGGTGGCAGCGCCCGGGAGTCAGGCGGAGGCGAGGCCCCCAGCTGGGATGACGGGGTGACCAGGGGCTCCGTGTTCCCATCACAGGGTCACGGGATCAAGGGGTCAGCCGAAGAGGAGAGAGCGAAGGGGGCCGTGGAGTGAATCACCGGCTGAGGCTGAGGGGTGGTGCCCCGAGGACACACAGATCTGCTGAGCATGAACCTGCCTCGGCAGCCTGCCTCTCTTCTTCACCCGCAGGAGTGACAGGCCGGGGGCTGGGCCGGGGTCAGGTCAATGGGCTTGTGCTGATGGCCTGGCAAGCAGGGGCCATTGTGCCCCGGCGGCATGATTCGGATTGAGCCCTGACGCCTCTGACTCTAACCATAGAGAACAACTTCTGTATATCTCCACTTTGCCTTGTTGCCTTGGCTGCTGGGGAGCTCTGAACCAAAGCCGTGAGCTTATCTCTGGCTCCACTTAGACTAAACTCATTTTTAAAAACTTAACTGTATTTTTATTTATTCTTTTATTTTTGGGTCTTTGCTGCCTTTGCAGCCTTCTCTCTAGGCTTCATCAGTATATGAACAGAGAACTTCCAGATGTATGAGTTGGATTTAGAAAAGGCAGAGGAGCCAGAGATCAAATTGCCAACATCCACTGGATCATAGAAAAAACTAGAGAATTCCAGAAAAACATCTACTTCTGTTTCATTGACTACACTAAAGCCTTTGACTGTGTAGATCACAACAAACTCTGGAAAATTCTTCAAGAGATGGGAATACCCCACCATCTTACCTGCCTCCTGAGAAACCTGTATGCAGGTCAAGAAGCAACAGTCAGAATTGGACATGGAACAATGGACTGGTTCCAAATAGGAAAAGGAGTACGTCAAGGCTGTATACTATTGCCCTGCTTATTTAACTTATATGGAGAGTACATCATGAGAAACGCTGGGCTGGAAGAAGCACAAGCTGGAATCAAGATTGCTGGGAGAAATATCAATAATGTCAGATATGCAGATGACACCTAACGGCAGAAAGCAAAGAAGAATTAAAGAGCCTCTTGATGAAGGTGAAAGAGGAGAGTGAAAAAGTGAATGTTTAAAACTCAGCATTCAGAAGACAAAGATCATGGCATCTGGTCCCATCACTTCATGGCAAATAGATGGGGAAACAATGAAAACAGTGACTTTACTTTCTTGGGCTCCAAAATCATGATGGATGGTGACTGCAGCCATGAAATTGCTTCTTGGAAGAAAAGTAACGATAAACCTAGACAGTGTATTAAAAAGCAGAGACATCACTTTGCCAACAAAGGTCCATCTAGTCAAAGCTATGGTTTTTCTAGTAGTCATGTATGGATATGAGAGCTGGACAATAAAAAAGGTTGAGTGCCAAAGAACTGATGGCTTCAAACTGTGGTGCTAGAGAAGACTCTTGAGAGTCCCTTGGACTGAAAGGAGATCAAACTCATCCATCCTAAAGGAGATCAGTCCTGAGTGTTCATTGGAAGGACTGATGTTGAAGCTGAAACTCCGATCCTTTGCCCACCTGATGTGAAGAACTGACTTATCTGAAAAGACCCTGATGCTGGGAAAGACTGGGGGCAGGAGGAGAAGGGGACAACAGAGGATGAGATGGTGGGACGGCATCACTGGCTTGATGGACATGAGTTTGAGTAAACTCCGGGAATTGGTGATGGACAGGGAGGCCTGGCGTGCTGCAGTCCATGGGGCCGCAAAGAGTCGGACACGACTGAGCGACTGAACAGCTCCAGTTGCGGCAAACGGGCTTAGTTGCTCCCCGGCACATGGGATCTTGGTTCCTGGACCAGGGGTCGAACCCACGTCCTCTGCTTTGGAAGGTGGATTCTTAACCACTGGGCCGTCAGGAAAGTCCCTTTCCCTTCATCTTTTGCCTCTGCTTTTCATACCATGCCCTGTGGCATCTTGGTTGCACGACCAAATCCTTTCTGAGCGAGGGACCCCTGAGTCCTCCCTTCAGGCTCCTCGGTCCCCACAGCCCTGCAGGGGACCCCCTACCCATGAATGACATGGACTCCTGCCCTCGGGGAGCACGCCTGCCAGGCCTGGGATGTTCACACCCTCAGCCCCAACTCAGACCCCTTCTCCCCACCTCCCGGCCGGGTCCAGGCTGCCGCTCCACCAGCACACCTGCTTCCTGGGGGTCAGCGCGTCCAGCGAGGCTGCAGGATGGAAGGACTGGGCGGGCACAGGTAGCAGCTGCCAGCGTCTCTTCTGTTCCTCCTCCTGTTTCGCACGGTTTCATTTACTGATTCTTCACTGCGCGGGGCCTTGGTTCCTGCGCGGGCTTTCCTCGAGTTGCCGTGAGCCAGAGTGGCCCTCTCTAGGGGCCCAAGCTTCCCGCAGCGGTGACTCTCTCGCCACGGAGCACGGGCGCTAGGTGCACGGGCTTCAGCAGTTGCAACACTTGGGCTCAGAAGCTGTGGTTCCTGGGCTCTAGAGCACGACTCAACAATTGTGGTGCCCGGGCTCAGCTGCTCCAAGGCACGTGGGATCCTCCCGGACCAGGGATCGAGCCGGTCGGTGAGCTCTTCACCACTGAAGCCTCCAGGGAAGCACTCTCCTCCTGCTCTCATCCTCAGCTCAGCACGTCCGGCCTGGCCCTCAGGCTTCTGAGTGGTGGAGGCAGCAAGCCTGCAGCAGAAGGACCCCAGCGCCCCACCCCTGACCGGTCCCCTCTCTTCAGAGAGGATGCCCCGTGGATGGCACCCCAGGCCTCCGTCCCGAGGAACTCAGGCTCGCCAGGAGACAAGGTGATGGAGCAAGTCCTGGGGCTGTGAGAGCCTGTGGGGCGGGGGGCATCCGGAGAGGCTGCCTGGAGGAGGGGGCCTCACAGGTGAGACCTGAACCTGAATAGGGTCGATCGGGAGAAGGGGGTGTGGGGGCGAGCAGGAGGGCAGGAGGCTGTGAAGAGCGGTCAAGACAGGTGGGTCCATGGCCCTTCTAATGCCAAGGAACTGAGATGGCCCTTCGAAGCTGGCCCTGGGGCACCGGGGCCTGGGTCAGCGGAGGCAGGGCTCCCCTGTGCCAGGGGAGGAGGCAGCAGGCAGGAGGCTGGGGGAGCACACTGAAGCTTCTGGGAGGAGGGTGTGCTGGGCTCTCAGACACTCACTCGGGGCACAGTTCTGACCTGATCGTTCAGTCGGGCCTGAGGACCCTCTCACCCAGGAGCCTGACCCCCTTCGCCTGGAGGGGGAGTGTGTCTTTCACCCCAAGATTGGCACCAACCCCCCCCCACCCAGCCCCACCGTGCAGCAGCAGAGAGAATGGTGATGACTTGGGGGAAGGATAACGGATTCTGGCCAGATTTCTGATGTTAAAATAGACTTTGAAAAGTATGGCTGAGACAACAGTTTTGGAAGAAAAACAACAAAAGAAGCCTCTAGAAGCCAGTGCCCCAGCCAACATGGGTTCAGGCCTCAGAAAATGGCTCTGGGGAGACGATCAGTTGGTGACCCTGACCTGGCACAGCCTCAGGCCTCCAGGGGCTTGGGGACCGAAGGGGTCCCAGACCCTCAGGACAGGGCGGGGCGGGCCGGGGTCCCCTGCCCCGGGAGCACAGTGAGTGCCGACACGTGTGGGCCCCAGCTCTGCGGAAGGTGGGGTGGGGCGGATCTGCAGTGGTCGTGAGAGCTGCTCCACCTTTTCAGATGCCCTGGGAGACCTGGGTTAGATCCCTGGGTCGGGAAGATCCCCTGGAGAAGGGAACGGCTCCCCACGTCAGTATTCTGGCCTGGAGAATCCCATGGACTAGTCCGCAGGGTCGCAAAGAGTCGGACACGCCTGAGCGGGTTTCACAACAGGGCTGGGCAGGGATGGAGGCAGGGGTGACCCCGGGGGCACCCGGCTGGAAGGAGGACCCTGGAGTCTGCCTGCCCGGACAGAGGGCGTCTGAGGCTGGGCACCGCTGCGGTGAGGCTGCAGGAGTCAGATGCTACTGGAGAAGGAGGACTCTGAGCTGCCTCAGTTTACCCTGTTGACCAAGATGCGCTGCGCTGTGTGCCAAGTCGCTCAGTTGTGTCCAACTCTGCAACTCTATGGGCCGCAGCCCACTGGGCTCCTCCGTCCCTGGAATTCTCCAGACAAGAAGACTGGAGTTGGGGGTCTGCTTGAGCCGGAGCACCAGGTCCAAACAAATGAAATCCATTCTCCCCTCTGTCTTTCCCCAGGGATGCTCAAGGTGGGGGGGGGGGGGGGGGTCGGGGGGAGTGCTCTGTGGTCCTGAGACCTGGGGGAGGGTAGACTCAGGCTGGGATGTCTGGGACCCTGCAGCCCCTATCCAGGGTGGGTGCCATGGAATCCAAGGAACACCAGGGTTCCCGGGTTTGACCTCTGTGCTGGCCCGCCCACCAAGCCCTGGTCCCGTGGTCTAAGGTCCAGTTCCCTGGGGACCAGAACTGAAGCCTCTGCGGCTGCACTGCCTCGGTGGGAACCTAAGAGCTGGATTCTTTCCTTCAGGGAGGAGGCTGCGGCCAGCCCCAGAGTCATTTCACTTGTAAATTAGGTCTTGGCTTTTCTCTCCTCTGGCTTTCCCCCCCTCCGCCTTGGCTGGGAGGTGACCATCTGCAGTATGGCCAGCGATGGGCTGGTCACCCCTCAGCTGGGTGACTCGATGGTTGTGGGAAGAGCTGGGAGGATGGAAGGATAGGGAGGGGTCCCAGCCTGGGAGGCTGTGCTGGAGGCGGGGGCCTGCCTGTGGTGTCCAGCCTCTTCACTTTAGGTTTCGCCCTCCCTGCGGGGGGCCCAGTTGGGTTGCCCTCCCCCAGCCCCACGATCCAGGCCCCTGGGCATTGTCGGGGGACAGGGCGGGGGGTGGGGGGGTGGGGGGCGAGGTGGCCAGTGGCATCCGCGCAGACGCGGAGCCTGAGCCGGGTCAAGGTCCCCCAGGCCCCGCCTGCCCTGGGCAGGAGCCGCTTCCGGCCGCAGGGCAGACAATGTGCTGGCTGGGGAGCCGTGGCCCCTGGCCAGATCCCCCACCCCCACCCCAGCCACACAGGAAGCCGGAACTCAGAAGACAGCGTGTCCTGGAGTGAACCCTCCGGCAGGCACTGCAATCCACGGCGTCTGATTCCCAGAGGAGGCGCCTCCAGTTGAATCCAACTGATTCCTTCCAGCCTTAAAATGACGAGGGGCCCCAGAGCCCTCCTGGGGGTGGGCTGGGGGTGGGGGGACTTCAGTCTTTGCCCTCAGGGTACGCTGAGTTTCTTCCTAACCGTGAGGCCTTTGCACTGGCCGCGCCCTCTGCCCGCCACGCTGGCCTCCAGGTCCCTTCAAGGCCACCTCCTCCTGGTTGCAGCTGCAGGGGCCTGTCCTGGCCCACATCTCCCCTTCCTGTCGGGGTTTCACAGGCGGTCCTCCCCTCTTCCCTCACCCCAGCCCCCAACACCAGCTCAGGCCTGTGCTGGACCTGTCTGCCTTGGTCCCTGCTGTTGCCAGTGAGTCTGGGTGAGTTTCCCCCAACCACCCCGACCCTGTGTCCGCTGCCCACCCCCTCCAGGCAGCGCCTCCCTGCAGGCCCAGCTCGCGTGGCCCCCGCGCACCTCCGGTAGCACATGCACCGTCCCTGTGCTCATCTCTAAGGGGCCCAAAGGCTGGGGGCTGCGTACCCCAGTGACTGTCGTTGTCAAAGTCACGAACAGCCCCTTTCCTCTGCACCCCCAGGGCTTGCCCCTGGAGACAGGCCTGCGGACCTGCTCCTTGGTGGGCCGTCCCATCTCCCTGCCCCCAGCGGAGGACTGGCTCCTTCCCAGGCCTGCCGTCCCGTCGGCCCTCGCCTGGCCCCAGCCTCCCGGGCTCCTTTCTGCCGAGAGGCCCCCCAGGACCTCGAATCCCCTGCCCTGGGCCAGCTGGGCTCCTCACTGCCCGCGCTCGCCCCGCGGGCCTCAGGGAGCCCCGTCAGTCTGGTCAGTCTGCGGCTCTCGGCGGCATCTGAGGCCGCCTGAGACCCACAGGGCTCTGGGCAGGGGGGCTTGTGCAGCTCCAGCTGGGTCTCACCTCTCCTGCCAGACTTGGCTCCGCTTTTTATTTTCAGGGTGAAGGAGTTAACTTTTTGCTCACTTCTGCATTCTCCAAAACCTTTAGCATAAAACCTGGTACACACTAGGCCTGAGAAAGATGCTTGTTGGCTGACACATGACTGAGGGAGGGAGCTGGGAGGACAGCGCGGCCCTCAGACAGTGAGGGGGCGTGTCTGTGCGTTGGTGTGTGTGTTTGTGGGTGTATGTCTGGGTGTGTGTCTGTCCAGGTGTCAGGCTGGGTCTCTGTGAGTGCGTGTGGGCGTATGTGTGTCTGTGTGAGTGAGTGTGTGTGAGTCTGTGAGTGTGTGCCTGTGTGAGTGTGTCTGTGTGTGTGTGTGTGTCTGTGAGTGCATGAGTGTGTGAATGTGTGTGCCTGTGTGAGTGTGTGTGTGTGAGTCTGTGAGTGCATGTGGGCATATGTGTGTCTGTGTGAGAGTGTGTGAGTCTGTGAGTGTGTGCCTGTGTAAGTGTGTGTCTGTGTGTGTATGTGAGTCTGTGAGTGCATGAGTGTGTGAATATGTGTCTCTGTGTGTGAATGCATGAGTGTGTGTGTCTGTCTCTTAGTGTGTGTCTGTGCATGAATGTGTGCATGTCAGTGTGTGTGCCTGTGAGCCTGTGTGTGAGTGTGCATGTCTGTGTCTCTGATAGTGTGTGTCTATGTGCATGTGAGAGTGTGTGCCTCTGAGAGTGCGTGTCTGTGTCTCTGAGAGTGCGTGCCTGTGAGCATGTGAGAGTGTGTGTCTCTGAGTGTGTGTCTCTAAGCCCGTGAGTGTGTGTGCTCCACCGCCGCCTGGAGCACGCTAGACTTCACACTTGCTCTGCGGGTCTGCTCACCTTGTGTCTCTGGAAGTTTCCCGGAAGGACTGATGTCCCCCAGCTTCTGCCTCCATGGCCGCCCCTGACCCTGGGGGGCGGTCTGCTGGCTTCAGGGGGTCTCCCTCCTGCCACTGAGCCCCTGAGGAAGAGCTCCAGGTATTATTCAGCCATAGAAGCAGGAGGTGCCGGTCACACCACTAGGAGGCTAAAGAACAGTAACAATGAAACAGAAGTGCTGGTCACAGGAGAGGAGAGACTGGAGGCCCCGGGGGTGCAGGGGGGAGGTGGCCAGTGCCGTCACCGTGGACACCAGTTTGATGGCTCCTCAAAGGCAAAACGTGGTGGGTGACCGGCAGTCCGTCCTGGGGTGCCCCAGGGACCTGAAGCAGAGTCCCTGGACACCCCCCCTTCCCGGGCACATCCACAGCCACACCGGCCGGAAGATGGACACACCCCGGTGGCCCCAGCGATGAAGGGACGCACACACTGCTCCCCATGCTCACCCGGCCTCTGCTGTGTCCCTTTCGAGGTCCTCGGGGCGCTCACGTAGCCCCGTAGCCCCATGGGGACCCCGCATCCAAATGGTCGTCCAGCCTCAGTCTCCCCGCCTGGGGGGAGGAGCCCCCTCCCCAGGCCCCCCACCGTTCACCTCCCAGCCCCCCCGGCAGCACCCCCAGGGAGGGGCCTGCCCGATCTCAGACCTCAGCCCTCCACGAGTCTGCCCCCCAGCGCCCTGCCTTAAGCCTTGCCGGTCCGGGAGCCACAGCCGTTCCCGGCTGCAAGGCGCCCTCTGGTGGGAACGCTGGGGGATGTCAGGGACTCCGGAGGAACCCAGAACTGGGTTGGACCCCCAAGGTCAAGGGCAAGGGGCTGGGACT
This sequence comes from Dama dama, assembly GCF_033118175.1. Classification (NCBI taxonomy): domain Eukaryota; kingdom Metazoa; phylum Chordata; class Mammalia; order Artiodactyla; family Cervidae; genus Dama; species Dama dama. The sequence goes on from NC_083702.1 coordinate 4,085,500, forward strand.
GTCTGGGGACGGAGACCAGCCCGCGTGAATCCTAGGGACCAGGGCGGGGATACTCTTGGTGGGGCGGTGGAGGGGACAGAGACCTGTGACTTGTCAGAAGTGAATGTTGCTCTTGTCCCCACAGTTCAGATGGAGCCAGGAAGGGAGGTGTCCCCAGGCCCCTCACTCAAAGGACCCGCTTCCCCCGCCTCACCTCTGCTGCCAGGCTGGGGTCACCCTGCCATCCCGGGCAGCCCTCCTTGCCCAGGGGGTTCCAGGCCTCCCCAGCCCCCAGCCTGGCCCGGCTGCAATCACCCAACCCTGATCCTGACTCCCCCGAGAGGAGAGGGAGGCCCCTGCCCTCCACACTCAGGCAAAGAGGCTCCAGAGCCCAGTCCTGAGGGCCAGCCGGGAAGCCTAACACTGAATTTATAGTAAGAAATACAGGGACTTCTCTGGCGGTTCAGTGGTTGACTCCATGCTTCCAATGCAGAGCACACAGGTTTGATCCCTGATGAGGGAACTAAGATCCCACAGGCCAGCCAAAATCTTTTTTAAATAATTTAAAAGGTTCAGCAAAGGTTGCCTCCTCCAAGAAGCCTTCCCTGAACACCCCTGTCTGGCCTCCTTGGGGCTCCCGGGGTCCTGGGCTCTTGTCAGTTTCTGGAGCATCTTCCCAGGAGGGCAGAGTCATCCGATTTCTTTCTGGACCCCGGGGTCCTGGACAGCATGGCTTGCCCATCAAACATGACCGGTGGCCCCCTTTCTTCTGGGGCTATTGCCAGTGCCCTGAAGGAGCCTCTGTCCCAGATGGGTGCGGACGCTGGGCCCAGGGATGCTGGAGCCTCCCCCATGGTCTCCCTCCAGGTGGAACAGCAGGCCCCTCCATGTGTGCCCCATCTCTGCCCTCCTCACGCGCCCGTGGCCTGGGTCCAAGAGGGCATAGCGAAAGCTTCAGAGCCTTATAAAGTCTGCACCCATTTCTCTGGGCTCTTAAAAGCTCAACCAGATTATCCTCCAATTAACATACTTAATTAAAAAAGAAAACAACCAGAAAAGGCCCTTTTTCTGGCCAGAGAAGTGAGGTGAAAGTCGCTCAGTCATGTCTGACTCTCTGCGACCCCATGGACTGTAGTCCACCAGGCTCCTCTGTCCATGGGATTCTCCAGGCAGAGAAGGAGGTATCAGCTACGTTGACCCCATCAGCCAAACGACTGCAGGGTGGTTATCATTTGCTTTAAAAGCCCAGCGGCCACAGGGCCCCAGCGTCCTCATGGGCGGGGTCAGAGACCCCGTGGAACTCAGTCACAAGCCCATCCAGCAACCACAGCGCATTTTCAGCACTTTTCTGGGTCAGATTCAGGTTCAGGTTCGTCCTGGCCTGGTTCTGAGAGAAGACCAGATGCAGACACTTTCACCAGCCAGGAAATCAGTGAGATGTGCATGTTTGAGGCAGGCTCACTTGCACCATGCTGACTTCCACCCTCTAAAACCTTTCCTATGTTGTCTCCAGTTTTGCTGGAGAGAATGTCGTAAAAGCCCCAGACTCCTAGGAAGAAATTGGGTGTCTCTGCCCTCCCGGGGGGATGCCACAGAAACGGACAGGAGCCTGGGGCCATGGGTGCCCCAGGGAGGCCAGCACCCGATGGGGGGAATCAGGGAGGGCTTCCTGGAGGAGGCAGCCTTTGCCGAGCCCTGAAGGATGAGCCAGGCAGACCGTCTTAAGAAGCAATCATCGGGTGAACGGGCCAGCACCGGGGAAGGTGGGGAGATGTGCAGAGGGCAGGGGAGGGGAGGCTGAGCGTGGTCCCCAGGCCCAGGCACCGTGGCATCTCTTTATGTCCACCACCCAGCAGGCAGGGAGGGGAGAGGCACCTGGAGCGCGCTCAGAGCCATGCAGTGGGGCCCAGGAGCTGCTGTTCCCCATGTTCTGGGTGGTGGGCGAGGGGGCAGTGTGCCACAGCACCCACGTTCCCGGAGGCGCGGCTCTGTCCTGGGTCCTGGCCTGGACTCACCCTGTCCCTCCACAGGGGTCCCCGCTGGAGGAAGAGGACGCGGGTGGGACTGCCTTCGTGTGCCCACCCGCTCTCTCTCTTGGGCACAGCTCCTCACAAGAGGAAGGGTCTGGACTTCCCTGGTGGTTAGTGGTTAAGATTCCACCTTCCAATGCAGGCGGGTGAGGGCTCGATCCCTGCTCAGGGAGCTAACCTCCTATACTGCTCTGCGGCCAAAACACTAAAACATAAAACAGAAGCAATAATGTAGCAAATTCAACAAAGACTGTAAAAATAGTCCTCATCAGAAAAAAAAAAAAATTAAAAAAAAAAAAAAAGAGCAGGTGTCACGGAGCAGAGCAGTTTCCGTATCACAAGCGCCCTGGAGATGCCCCGGTGTTTGCAATCATGCCTGCACTGCCAAGACGCCTCTCCTTAGAGGGCATGAAATGTGTGCCAGGCCCCACTCAGGGTGACAACCAGGGAGGCAAGAAGCAAGCATCTCATGGACGGGGAAACTGGGTCTCAGAGTCACAGAGCCTGGTGCCCACAGCCCCCGTCTCCAGACCCTGTCCCTGGCCCTCCCCCACATTGAGCCTGCTCACCAGGAGCCGAGGAGCCAGCTGTGAGTGTCCCCTCCCAGAACCCCCTCACACCACACCAGGGTTGGGGGGCTACAGCGTGATAGATGATAGAAGGAAGCAGGGTCTGGCAGGCCCAAGGCGGGTCCGTCACCTCTTTCATTTGTTCGTTCACCCATTCATTCATTCATTCACCATCACGGAGATGCCACCAGTGATCAGGGATCACAGGGCATCAGTGCTGCTGGCCAAGGCCTGAGCACTGGTGACAACCTCCCAAGAGCCAAGGCCCCGAGCTTTCCAGATCCCAAGGCATTTCCCGGGCCAGGACTGGAGACGGCCCTGAAGGCCGGGTGTTGCCCTCTGGTGGCCTGTGTGCATCTCAGGCCAATGTGAGGGGCATCTGTGGAGTCCAGGTCAGCGTGCCCACCTCCCCAGGGCCCTGCATGGTGGGATGGATGCAGGCGAGGAAGTCCATATTGCCAGGCCAGGGGCCCGGGCCCCAGGGCTGGATGCTGGCTCTGCCGGCTGCAGCCACAGGAGCAGGGCCGGGTGAGAACCCCCAGGCACCCTGGGTGCTGGGGCGGCACAGCCGGGCTCCTCCAGTCCTTGCTGGGCCACTGGATGACCCTGGAGGTCCTTTTCCTCCCTGTCAGTCTTCCCACCCTTAAAGCCATGAGGGCCATGAGTCAAAGTCTTTGTTCGTGAGTCACATGGGGTGTGGGGTAAGGATGCAGATTCTCAGGCATTATTGTGGTCAGTGGTCGGCTCTGGTGCACTGGTTCTTGGTGCCCAAGACAAAGAACAAACAGCCCATTGCTTTTAGGAGATCAACCTGGTAAATAGGATTATGGCTTCAGATGCAATTACATTTCAGACAGTTAATCCAACTTCTTAAGGATGAGTCCCCAGTTCAGAAATGAGCTTCCCCCTCCCCCACATGATTGGCCAGTCATTCTCGGAGAGGCTGGGAAAGCGAGTGACTCAGTCCTGTTTTCTAAAGAATACTTGGCTTAAGAGGCATGAAAAATGCATGACGTTAAACGCAGTGGCAAAGTGACGACCAGGAGACATGAAAGTGTTTGCATTAGACAATGAGGCCTCGCCTGCAGCCCCCGGCCATGTGTCAGTGGCTCTGCCCAGATCAGCCTGGGCTGGCTCTGACTCAAAACTCTTCTCATCAACAGGGGTGGCTGGGGGTGTGGTGGGGGAGGGGGGTGTCCACCTGCTCCTTTATTCCTTCAGCCCAGAGCTTCTGGATCTGACTGCAGCCTGGGGCCCAGCTCAGCCCCAAGGGAGGAAAGTCTGGACAACCAGTTGCCCGCAGTCTGAATGGACTGGGGATGAGGACGTCCGAGTAGATCGCAGGGTGGGGAGAAATCAGGGATCGTGCGCTCCAATAGCCATCTCCCCACCTGCCTCAGTAACGGAGCTCCGGTTTTACCCGGGTCTAGTGCCGCTCAGCTAAAATGTCACATTTCCCACCTCCCTTGCAGCTAGGTATGATCACATGATCAAGTTCTGGCCAATGAGAAATAGGAGTATCCAGGAATGGGAAGAGACCTGCCCTTCTTTGGCCCTTTGTCCAGCCAGCAGCCTGGAAAGCAGATGTGATGGCTGAGCTCTGGCAGCCACGTTGGAGTCTGAGGTGAAGGAACACATGCTCAGGGATGTAGAGCAATGAGCGGGCTGGACCCTGCGTCCCTGGTGACATGTATGGCCTTCACCGCAGCCCTAGCTTGCCCACATCTAGAGTTCTTTTATGGGAAAGAAAAAACACACATTTACCTTGTTTAAGCACTGCAGTTTTGAGCTTTGCTGTTATAGGCAGTCAACCCTAGTCAAAGCTGATATAGTGGGGAAGAAGTCTTGAAGAAGAGAGACCAACACGAAAACCAGAGGAGTGATCAGGCCGAAAGACTGCATGTGCTTTGGGTGGCTCACATGGGACCAGTGGATGACCGGCTGGGTCAGGACCTGACTCTGGATGCAAGGTCTCCTGTACTAAGGTAAGGGAGTAAGGGCCTAGAGGGGCTCATGGGAATCCGATGGATAGCATGGGAGGATGTCAGAAAATGGCTATGGGGGAGGTGGGGACCAGAGCCTAAAGGAATGCGAAGGACTGTCATTTGTCCTCCAAAACCCACTGCCCGCCTCTCCCCAGTCTGGGTCTGTGTGACCACCAGTCCTCTAAGTGGAAACTGGCCTGGCCAGCAGCTCAGCTCATGACCTGGGTTCCCTGCCCCTTGTAGCTGAGTGTGAGCAGAATCCGGCCAGAATCAGTGGAATGTGGGCAGAGGGAATGCAGATGCTGCGTCACGGGCTTAAAAGGAAATTGCTTATTTGGAATTTTCTGCTTCCGCCAAGCAGGATTGCAAATGTGCCCATGCTTATCTATGCCTGGCTGACTCAGCCGTGTCCTGGGGATGTCCGAGCCACACGATGGACAGAACCTGCATCCTCCACCCTCACAAGTCCACACCTTGTAGCTTGCACCTCTGGTTCTCATTAGGGTATCTGGAAATACTTTGGGTTGTTCCAATGAGGGGAGGGATGCTATAAGCTTCTAATGGGTGGAGGCCAGGGATGCGACTAAACGCCTTCCAGCGCCCACCACGGTGCCCCACCCCCACCAAGAATGGTCCAGCCCTGAAAGCTCGTGGTGCTGCCATTGAGAAACCCCAGCTTGCTCAGGCACCTGAGGGCATAGTGTTTGGCTCTTGCCAAGGACAAGGTCCAAGGTCTTGGTCTGGCTCTCAGAACCCTTTATGACCTGACCCAGCCTAAGGGCTCAGGAGATAAGTGGTCAGAGTCAGGCTGTAAATAGTGGTAGAAAGGAGAAGGAAAGCAATTCCTGGTGGGGAACAGGATGGAAGAGCGTGGAAAAGGCACAGAGGCAGCGTCAAATCATGGACCAGACTATTGCCGGGACTCCAGGCTGAATGGCTTTAGAGGAGCAAGTGAAGGGCTCAAAAGACCGGCTCTGGGGAGAGAGAGCAAGGGAGGTAGATGATGAAGTCCAAGTATTTCCTGTCATGCTGATGGCGCAGCCTCGGGTCCGTGATTTCTAAGAGTTTCTGTCTGTCTGTCAAGAGTTTCTCTTTGTTTTTTCCAATCAAGGAGTCTTCAATTTTTCTCAGTGTCTTTTTGTCATCCTTGGAGATGAGCTTGTGGCCCTTCTTCCTTGAGCTACTGATGGAACAGGCCGTGGTAAGTTTCCAATACGCGATCACCCTCAAGTCCCTGAGCAAGGCCTCAGTTTGCTCATCTGTAAATGGGGTGATAATAAAACCTCCCTCACAGGGCTGTGATGAACAGTAAACGAGTTAATGACAGTGCCTGTGCTATATAAGTGTTCATTAAACACAGAGCTTTCAGCATGCAGTGGACACTGGTTATTTTTCCCACCCAGCATTCACTCTCTTTTTCCATTTCCCTCTTGGAGCCACTGCTGATGGGAATGGCCCCAATCTGGGCTCCAAAATCCTAGGACAGTGCCTCCCTCCCCAGCCATAGTAATCGGCTACAGGATAGGCATGTAGCCCCCTCCAGGCCAGTCAAAGGCAATGGCAGTTGATCTTAGGACCTTGTTGGCTCCTGGGAAAGAGGAGCTCTCTTTTCTGTGGTTGTCAACCTGCATGGCAGAACCCTGGAGCGGTGAGGGGCCACTGCCTGCCTGGGATGTGGCTGACTTCTGGGTTAGCAGAATTGACAGAGAGATAAAGAATCACTGGTAAGTTTGTTTGAGCCCTGGATCCAGCTATGCCTGAAGGCACACTACCATCAGACTCTTAGATTCTTTAGTTATGTGAATCAACAGTTTCCTCCTTTTTTAAAAAAAATTTTTTTTTATTGCTCACAGCTTGGTTTCTGTCATTTGCAATGGAAAATATCCTGGGAATACAGGAGTCAGCAAGCTGTGTCTGGGGGCCAAATCCCCAAGCTAAGAATGGATTTTACATTTTTGAAGAGTTGTTAAAAATTAATAAATCAAAGAAGACTATTAAGAGACTGCATGTGGCCCAAAAAAGTTTAAAATATTTACTACCTGGCCTTTTTTTTTTTTTTTAATCGCTAAATCCTGGACTAATGCATTACTTATAAAAATTCTTAATCTCAATACTTGGTTCACTTATTTTCATCTTTCCTTTTAGTGATCAAAGCAATACATCTGCCTCTGAGTATGGCTTTCAATGTTTTCTGCAAGTTGTGTAAATCAATAGTGGTTATCTTCTCAACTGTCTGCTCCCATCCGAGTACTGATATGGGGACATTTCTTTCCATACTCACTGTCCATCACTGTCTCCACCCTCTGTCCTGTGGGGCTTCTGAGTACCATGGAACTTTGAAAAGAGTGAAGAGAAGGTGTTTGCATGGGGAAACTTGGAGAGGGAGTGAAAGGGGCTGGGCCCCAGGCAGACCTCCTTCCACGAGAAAATGTATGGATGTCTTAGCAGGTGCCGATGGAAGGCTCTTAGTCTACAGCAACGAGAAAAGGAATTGCTCTAGCTAAGGCCACCAACTCGGCCCAGTTCGCCTGGGACTATCTGGTTTTAGAACTGAAAAATCTCTCATCCTGGGGACCCCCACTCTGTCCTGGGCAAGACAGAACAGCTGGTCAACCTAACAGCGTCTCCTCTGCCTAGGCAAGCACGCGGCGTTCTCCTGCATGGCAGCAATCCTCAGATACTGGATGGACTTCCACGTGATGGATCACATCCATAACGCTCCAAGGACTGGCCCAAATATCCTCCTAATGCCAACCTCTAGTCCTTCCCCCTCCCTCTGCCATCCTGACCCCAACCTTGAAGGTTGCAGCCCATTTCCTCTCAACCTCATCTAGCCCAAGGGGCCTTCCTCCTGTAGATGGAGCTTTGGCCTCTCTTCTTTCTCCAGTTCTAAGACTCTCAGCTCATAGAGGCTATCTGAATTTCTCACCATGAAGTTCCTTCCGTCTTCAAAGCTAACAGGGGCACATCAGATCCTTCTTGGGCTTAGAATCCTCTCACTGCTTATGTAGACGGGACCCAACACACATTAGTGTCACCTCAGTTGGAGATCCTGGGGTTCAGGAAACACTTAAGAGTGAAGCCAATACAAGATGCAAGAATGAGGCAGGAGGAAGTGCACAAGAATGGGGTGTGGCCAAGGCAGGAGATGGTGGTTGAGATCAGACTCAAGGTTCAAAGGAGCCGATGTTAGGTCCCTGCTCTGCAGTCATGGATGCAGCTGCCTCCTGGAAAATCACTTACTCCATAGCTGCTTATAGAACCTGTACTATATGCCAGGTTCTCTCTTATCTTGGGGATAGGGCAGGAGCCAAAGCAGAGGTGGAGATGGTCCCCAAGGAGCACCTGTTGTAGTTGCTCAGTCACTAAGCTGTGTTTGACTTTTTGCGACCCCACAGCATACCAATTCATTGGACCTGAGTCTGAGCAAAGTCTGGGAGATAGTGAAGGACAGGGAAGACTGCGTGCTGCAGTCTGTGGAATCAAAGAGTCGGACAAGACTTAGTGACTGAACACCAACACGGACTGTGGCCCACCAGGCTCCCCGTCCATGGGATTCTCCAGGCAAGAATGCTGGAGTGGGTGGTCATTCCCTTCTCCAGGGGCTCTTCCTGACCCAGGGAGCAAACCCAGGGCTCCTGCATTGGCAGGCAGATACTTTACCACTGAACCATCAGGGAAGCGAAAGGGATAATTAGGAAACAAATAACCACATTTTGTCCTCAGTGTCACGAGGAACAGCAGCGTTGTGATAGAGGAAACCAGTGAGTACGTTTGGGGGAAGGAACGTGAGCACCCCTCCAATGCGCTTATGCTAAGGCCACAAAGAACCAGGGAAAGAGCACTGTGCCAGAAGAGACAGCATGCGCGAAGGCCCTGGGGCAGAACTAGCTCAATGTGTTCAGGTAGCAGAAGACAAGACAAGGGGGAGGAGAACAAGGGCGCTCACGTGTGTGATGGAGTTGAGGGGCAGGCAGGGGCCAGAGTTGCCAGGCACCTTCACATGGGTTAACTCAATCAAATGTCAGAACCCCAGACTGTGTAAGTGCCATTGCTGGTCCCAGGTAGCCATGAGGAAACCCAGGTTGCAGAGCTTGAGTGCTTTGCCTGAGGTCACACAGGGAAGAGGGGCTGAGGCCACTGAGCCCCACTAAGGTGCCCTAAGACCCATCTGGGGTTCCCAGGGCACTCTGATCCTGGATAACTCTTCCTTTGGGCATCAGCATGTCTCCACACTCATTGAGTACCAGAACCCCTTTCCTAGCAGAAGCACCCCCTCCACTTCCAGCAAACAGATGAGGGACCCTTGGAGCCAGACCCTGGCCACCACCTTATTCAGGATGTCTGGAGCTGCAAACCCATTTGGGAGGAGGGGTGTGGGGGAGAAGGGATGGGGCTGGAGGAGGCAGGTAACCACCTGTGTCTGCAGACCTTAGAGCCTTTGGAATGGACCCTGGGGACCCAGACTGGGAAGGGACCTCAAGCATGCGGCCTCTGTGTGTGTGTACGCACAGACACACGGAGAGGGATTCATAGAGCTCTTCCACACGAGACTTCTGCCAACCGTGGAGCTATTCAGGAATCCCCTTGGAGATGCCAACAAGAAATCGGACCCCAAGCAGGCGTGCCTGGAAGCCGCCCAGAGGTACCTGCTCGGCCGACATTCGGCCCCGCGGCCAGCAGGGGGCAGCACGACGCTGCGCAGTGGTACCCGAGTCTCGAGAGGCGCGCTCTGCGCCCGGTTCTCCCGGGGAAACTGAGGCCGGGAGCAGCAGGCAGAGGGGGTGGACTAACCGAGGCGTCCCTCTCCCGGCCCCACCACGCCGGGTTCGTCCAGGAGCCTGCCCGACCTCGGAGGTCTCCCTACCCGACCCGGGGAGCGGATCGAGGTCGGGGCGGGGGTTCACGAGGCATGAGGTCTCGGCAGTCGCCGAGGCTCCGGGCCGGGGAGAGGCGGCCACTGCGGGGTGGGGGGTCCTTTATCGAAGTCCCGCCATACTCCGCATGTCCCCGGGATTCGCCCCATTATCGGAGGCGGAGACTGAGGCTGGCGGCGCTGGGGGCAAGGTGGCCCCCGGAATCTGTGCCCAGATGGGGCCACGCTGTCCGCTTCGCAGTCCCGAAGCCCCGCGTGGCCCAGCGTCCCGCGACACCCCCTCCCATCCGGTCGTGGAGAGCCCGCAGCCTCGCGTCCGCACGTCGCCGCCGGGTGGCAGCATCGGCTCGCGCGCCCCAGCCGGCCCACCCCCCCTGCTCCAGCCACCGGCAGCAAGGGCTCAGCCCGACTCTCCGGTTTCCAGGGCTCAGCTTCCCATTCCGTGAAATGGGGTCACATCTGGGGCGCTGGGACGCAGAGAACACTTGGGGGTGAGGCTACTATAGTCATGTCTCTTTTTCTGTGCCTCAGTTTCCCTGCCAGTGAGGCTTTTCAGCGTCCCTCTCTATCTGTGAATGCTCCCTGTCTGCCCGCTCCGCGAAGCTGCACCACCGGCCTCGGATCAGAGGCCGAGGAATGGCCCGCGCCTGGGTGGTGGCAAAGGTTCAGGGGATTTGCAAGGATTAAGAGGGGATCAGGAGCAGGGGGTCGCACTGCAGGGTGGGGGGAGCGGGGCCCTCAAAGTGGGGGGCGGGTAGTCTAGGTGGGACCCAGGCTGGCTGGCAGCAGCACCCTGCCCCTTCCCGCCTGCACTCCCACACCAGCAAGTTTCAGGTCTCTGCTGGTCCTCGGAAACTAAGTGCTTCCTAATTCCATCCCTTCGCCCAAGAGGCGTCCAGGTCTGTACACTGGAGCAGGACAGGAGCCTGCCCAGGGCAGTGCTTAGGCGGAGGGCCACTGACCCGCCCTCTCCAGACAGAGCTTCAGCCAAAAGCAGGCCGTGTGCCCCCGGGGTGCCCGCTGGCCGGCCCTGAGCCAAGTCAGATGCTCTGGTGTGGGAGGCACCACTCTGGTTCTGACCTCGCACCCTGGGCACTGCGGAGGAGAAGGTGTAAGCCGAGGGGTTCGGGGTGATGGGGAGAGCAAGGAGGGGATCCTTGGGGTGGGAGCTTCCCACAGAGCCGAGGAAGCCACCCCAGCATCCTCCCATCTGTCTCCACCATGGTGCTCAGCCAAACTGCTTCCCTAGGAGGTCATGGAGCCAGCCCCTTGCATCTGGCCAGGCCCGTCTGTCTGTCCGTTTCCTGTCCCTGATCTCAGTAAGCGCCACCGGCAGCGGTCCTGACAGGTGTGGGGACCCGGGGGCTGGAAGAGGGGCTCTGATGGAGGTCCTCTGGGCTGGCAGAAATGCCTGTGCGAAGGGCGTGGTCCTGGGGGACCCCAAGCGGGGTAATTTCTGAGGGGTAGGGGAAACGTGCCCAGAACGGGGATGGGTGTGGGTGGTCTCTCCCTTCCTCCCTAGAAACTGGAAGACGAGTGGCTACACCGCCCGATGGGGCCACTCCTGCCGGGCCCCCACCCCCACCCTCGCGGGCGCAGAGGAGCCGCCAGCCCCTCCGCAGGTGTCTCTTCGGGGCCGCGCCCTCCCCGGCTCACCCCCCCTCCCCGCGCTCCCAACCCCCTTCTTCCCTCCCAGTCTGGGCTTGGCGATCGGAAGGGAGCCGGCTTGGGGAGGGGGTTCCGGGGGAGAGATGCGTTCGTGTGTCACGGGGGAGGGAGGAGAAAAGGGAGGGGAGAGGCCGGGAGCGAGGGAGAGAGAGCGCGCGGCGAGCGAGGAGGGCGGGCGGGAGGCGGGTCCTCCTACCTGGGGCGCGCTCGCTCGCTCGCAGCTCGCTCGCCGGGGCCGCGAGTCACCTGGGGAGGCCGACAAGTGCGGACACATTGGCCGCCGCGGCGCTCGGCGAGGCGCGCACGGCCCCAGGCTGCTGCGCCCAGCGGAGGCAGCACCCGCCCGCCCGCCGCGCTCGGGCCCCGGCCCCCGCCGGCGCTCCCGGGGCCCCGCGGTCACTCAGCCCGGCTCCGAGCTTGCAGCCCCCGGCCCAGGTCACTCCCCCAGGCGCACGCGGCGGCGGCCCGGGCTCACCATGGTGGCAGCGCGCGCCCAGTGCCCGCGCGTCGCCGGCCGCCGGAGCCGCAGCGCCGGCTGAGCGCTGTCCACCGAAGCCCCCTGCTCCTGCCCGTCCCTCGCCCGGCCCGCGCGTCCCCTCCGGCCGCCGCGGTCTATGGCGCAGCCCCCCTCCCTGGATCATGCACAGAAACTTTCGCAAGTGGATTTTCTACGTGTTTCTTTGCTTTGGCGTTCTCTACGTGAAGCTCGGGTGAGTAGCCCTGTGGGCAGGGGCGGGCACCCAGGATGGGAGCAGCCGGTGGGAGCCGCCTCCAGGGGCTCCCCGCGGGGACCGGAGAGGGGGGTCGGGCAGCTCTCGGGGATCCCGGGCTGGCCTGCGTGTTGAACTCGCGGCCCGGCCCGGCGGAGTTGAGCGGCGGGTACTCGCGAGGGGCGCCCTGCCCAGGGCTGGGGCAGGGAGAGCCGGACGCGCGGGCGGCCAGGCTCGCGGGTAGCGGCGAGCGTGCCCGGCGCGTACTTTCACCTGTTTGGGCTCCAGGCCCCGGGGGTGGGACGCGCCTTCCCTCCCCCGGGCTGCGCTGGGCGCGGAGCCCGGGCCGAGCGCTCGCCGCCCGGAGGGCGCGCCGAGGCGGGGGCGGGGGGCTTCGGGCGGCCGAGGGCCCCGAGCGGGCGGGGGGCGCACCCCCCCAGGAGCTAGCGCGCAGGCCTGGGCCCCCGCCGCGGCACTTCGTCTCTATCCATCACCCGGACGTGTTGAAATTACCTTGACAACTCGTCGGGCTGGCTCGGAACGGGCCGCGCGGGCGGCCGGGCCGCCTCGGGCTCCGTCCGGGCCCCGCCCGCCCCGGGCCCTCGGCCGGGCCCCCTCTTGCCGCGCTCCCCCTCGCGCGGCCCGGCGGGCGGGCGGGCGGGCGCCCGGCGGGCCGCGCTCGCTGCAGTAGCTGCTCCGAGTCGTATTTCCACATTCCTGAAGCCAGCCGAGTCCTTACCTGTTGAGCTGCGATCTCCTTTAGACAGAATCTGTCTCGGCCTCGCTCGGAGTCGGGGGCGGGGTGGGGGGCGCGCAGGATGACCGTGACGGGGGTGCGGTGTACCTCCATCGCCCCGACGCGCGCTGCGAGCCTACTGTGCGCCGCCAACGGTGGGAGGGCAGGCGGGTGCCGGCGGCGGGCAGAGCCAGTGAACAGCCCCGAGGGAGGGCCGGCCGAGCCGCGGCCTCCCAGGCGGAGAGGTAGAAGCAGACCTAGGAATCATTTCATCCATCGCCCCTCCGTCCGTCGCCTCCTCTGCCATTTTACAGATGGTGAAACTGAGGCCCGGGGCCGGTAGGGACCGAGGCCAGTGGCCACAGAGGCAGCCTGGAAGCGCCCTGTCCCAGCCTCAGCTCTGCAGGCCTGGGCGGGCGTGTCTGCGGCTGCTGGTGGCTCTGTTTATTGTGGGTCTGTGTGCAGGCTGTGTCCCTGGGTGTTTGTTTATGGGTGGTGAGCGCTCAGTGCGCTGAGTGTACCGGGGGCGGGGGCGGGGAGGAGGCACTGTTTTCCTGACCCTCCCGGAGGTAGCACCTGGGATTGCCCTTCCTGTGCCCCATAAAGTAATAGGCAACCCCCGCGGGTCCTGCCTTCTGCTGCCTGATCCTCAGCACCCAGGCCTTGTGCCAGACCTTTGCTCTTCTCGTTGTAAGGACTGGGAAACGATGGGGCAAGGGAGGCCAAGCCACTGTCCTCAAGGGTGAGAGGCAGAGCTGGGCCAGGCACCCCGACCACGTCCCTAACACCCACTCCTCAGCGGGGGTCATCTGAAAGCACCCCTCCCCCAGCTGCGGGAAGAGCTCTATGAACCCACCACCACCTCCCCAGCCCGGGACAGTGGAAGGAGCTGAAGGGGATGCCCAGCCTGAGCTCCCAGGGCTGGGGCCAGGGTCCCCCGACCCCCAGTCCTTCCTAAGTCCCCCTCTCCCCTCTGGCAATGGGACTGAAGCTCTGGCTGCCCTGGGTAGGATGGAAGCTGGTGTCCGTGCAGAGAACCCAGGGAGTGAGACCAGTCGGTGCGCCCAGGCACCTGTGCCAACCTCCCTGGGAGCGCGTGAGACAGCCAGGCAGTGGCCCCAGCTCTATCCTCTGCCCGCACCAAGGGTGAGGGTGAACTCCTCCCCCTTGGCGTGCCCCGTAAAACATACACTCACCCATCCTGGGAGGGGCGAGAAGACCCGGTCCGCATACACCCCTGTGGAAGCACATCCAGGAAGCCAGAGTCACCCTGGGGTCTGCCAGGGGGAGGGGACTCAGCCCTGGCCCCCATGGCATCGATGGTGCACGTGTTGGAGCGAGAGGGGCCTGCACGAGATGGGGAGGAGGGCAGCTGGGCTAGATGTGGCCTAAGGGGCTCGAGGACCTGAAGCCTGGTGCCCAAGGAAAGGTCTGGGGCTCCACCCCCAGCACACCTCACTGGGTGGCTTTGGGCAGGCTATTTCACCTGCCAGCTCACCTTCCCTCATCTGAAGCTTGGGGTAACACTTGCACCTCCTGCCCTGGGTGCTCGGAAGGTCAGTCCCCGGGATGGGGGGGGCTTCGCTCTAGGGGTGGAGGAGGTCCCAGTCAAGTCAACCCTTTCTTGTTGTTAATGACATCACAGCAGGCACCCGGGGACTCCTCCAGGACCACAAATCAGGAGTGGGGGTTTTAGGGTCAGACAAGTTCCAAGTAAACATCTGAGATCGTGTGTATTGGGGGGACTACTCCATGATCACAGCCGCCTCCCCCAGCCTGTACCCCCATGTTTATGAATGTTCAGGGGAGCTTCCCTCCCCCCACCTCGACAAGTGTGTGCGTGCACACACACACACACACGTGCCCCACGGCCCCGATGCCAGTGCAGACGTGCAGCCTTGGGGGAACCCCTGGGCCGGCAGGAGGGGAGAGCTCAGCCCCTGGAATCCTGTTGCTGATCGAGGCCCCACGAGTAGACGTGCCTTGGATTTGGGGCCATTTCAAAACAAATGGCTCTGAGACTGAGCAACCTGCAGGATGCCGCCCTGGAGGAAGCCAGGCCGGGGCTGGGAGGAGCCGTCTGGAGCCTGGGCACCCTCTGCCCCCCTGGAACTGGGGTCGTGAAGTCCCAGGAGCGACCTTGCTTCCTGCCTTCCCCCTGCTCTTGGGGTTCAGGAGAGGCAGAAGGGCCCAGAGGGATGGGACCCTCCTCCTGGGTGTTGGGGACAAGTCTCCATGCCAGCTCTAGAAGCCAGGAAACCTACTCCCTCTGGGACCCCTGGCCCCACTGCACAGGCCCCTCTTTCCTTGTCATTCTCTTTGTGCCTTAACTCCTGCTTAAGGGATCTACACCTCATCGAGAGATTCATATGCAGCCCCGGCTTGGCAGACAACAGGAGATGGGACTCAAAGCCATCTTTTTGTTTGGGGCTTTAAAAAACAACCACTGGAGGTTCAGAAAAGTGTGTTCTCCTGGGTTGGCTCCACCCCACACCTGTACCAACCAACCCCTCAGAGGAGGGCAAAAGAGTGAGGTAGGGGAAGCCAGGGTTGGGGGCTTCTGTGCACTTGTTTGGGGCTGTGTTTCCATTGTCAGGCTTTCCAAAGAGGTTGGGAGGCCGGAGCCTGCAGAGATACCGGTGCGCTGGTGCACAGGTGAGCCCTACCACTCTGGGCCCGGTCGGCCATGGCGGTGAGCGCCTCCGACCCACAGCCAGTCTCCCCAGACCCAGGGGCGCACGCAGGCAGAGGCGCAGCGAACACAGTGCATTTGGGCGCACACACCTGCACCCCCACAGACGCGCCCACGCCGCCGCAGGCACGCACAGGCACGTGCATGCACACAGGCGCACACGGCGCCTCGCACAGCACCCCAGAGCAGCGCACGCCCCCACGCGGTTGGCCCGCCATGCCTGCCCCCCGGGTGCGCCCTCCAGAGCGGACCCGAGCGGTGGGGCTCGCCGGAGTCGGTGGGGGAGCTGTCCGAGCCAGGGCGGTTTGGGCAAGCCCTGGAGGCGGCTCCCGCCACACGCTTCGGTCAGCCTCCCCTTTAAAAAAACCCGCCCGCGGAGGAGGCGGATGTAGGGGTGGCCCGTCCAATGGCAGCTGGGCGCCTCAGGAGACTTGAAGACGTGAGGCTGAGCGAGCGACAGAGCTGGTTCCGACCGATCGACGGACTGAGGGCCGGACGGCGGCCGAGGCGCACCCGCCGCCCGCGGCCCGCGCCCCCACCGGGCCCTCCAGCCTCAGCGCGCGCCGCAGCCCCAGCCCCGGCGAGATGCGAGGCCCTGGAGGCGGGGCACGGGCGACGGCTGCGCCGGGGCCCGCGCGGTCGGGTCCCTAGCGCCCCGTCCCGCCGCCCTGCCTTGGGGAGGGCCGCGGAGACCCCGGCCTCAGCCGGCCCCCGCGCTCTGCCCGCGGGGCCTGCGCGGCCCCGCCGGGAGCGCCGGCCCACCATGCTGCTGCTGTCGCCGCGCAGCGCGCTGCTCTCCGTGTACTGCCCGCAGCTCTTTCTCATCCTGTCCAGCGGTAGCTACCTGTGAGTGCCGCGGGCCGCACGCGGGGCGGGCGGGCGGGGCCCCTTCCTGGGCCTCCGGCTGCGGAGCTGGGCTCGCGGGGAACGCCGCGGTGAGGTCCTGGGGCGGGGCGCCGGGTGCCCGGCACGCGCGGGAGCTGGGATACTTCGGGTCTCCTCGCCGGGCTCAGCCACTAAGGTTGAGGAACGTGGGCGGGGGGGGGGGGGGGGGGGTTGCTGAAGCAGTGAGAGGTTCTGGCTTTGAGGTCAGAGAAAGGGCGGCCCGCTGAAGGCCTGACGGCGCCTGTAGACCGGCTGCGCGCACCGAGCGCGAGGTCCGAAGGGCGCGCGGGCAGCGCCAAAGATCCCCGGCGCGTCCCAGCCAATGCCCTGAACCAGTAAGGTCCCCCTCCTAGATAAACCCACGCGGGCCGCACGGCCGTGCCAACCTCGAGAGAGCCGAACGCACACGCCCGCTGCCCCGCGTGCACACTGGCGCACACGTGCCCAGCGCGTCTCACCAGACAGCACCCAGGCTGTCCCCCGAGTTTGCCGAGGTTTCGCGCGGCTTCCTGCCGCGCCGAGCGGCCGGACCCTCAGCGGGGGCGAGGCGGGGCGCGCAGTGCCCGCGTGCGCCCGGCTGTCCCGGGCAAGGCATCGCGAGGCGCGTGGGCCCGCGTGCGCGTCGGCCCGGGCAGCGCCCGCCGGGCTCGGGGAGGCTCCGGGCAGGGCCCGACCGGGCCCAGGGAGCGGAGGGGCGCGTCGGCGCAGCGGTGGCTTCGCCGGATTCCCTAATGGGACGCATATGCCCTGGCCTCCGATTTAAAAAAGACGTTTGATTTATGGAACCGCCGTTTGGGGGAACTGAAGCTGGATGCTACTGATTAAACCTCAGGGCCAGGGCTGCCTGCCCTCCCCCTCCCGCTCCTTTACACGCGGGCCACGTCCGGGGTCGCCTAACGCGGCCGGAGGGGCCAGCCGCTGCCTCCCGGCTCCGTGTGCCGCCCCCGCCCCCCGCGCGGCCGCAGTCCTAATAAATCGCCGCGCCCCCACCCCCTTTTAATAGAGACGCAGCCAATTTCTCCTCCAGCTCCTAGGAAATTACTATCCTACCAGTTTTCCTTCTATAAATAGTCGCGCATCTTGAAACAAAAGTTCGCAACCGCAGCCAGATGCTGCGAGGCCCGCGGTTTCCCGGGCTGTGGGACATAATTACAAGGTCCCGGCGCAGAGAGCGCTCCAGGCCCGGCGGGCAGCCCCGGCTGGCTGCGGAGGCATCGCCTGGAGCGGGGAGGGGGGCAGGCCGCCCTGGGCAGGGCGCAGAGCCGGGAGGGGACCTCCTGATCGTCGGGGACTTAGGCTAGCAAAGTGCCAGGCTAGAGTCCTGCTTCTGGCGTCCCTCCGGGGATAGGGGTGAGCTCGGGGAGGTGTTGAAATCTCAAGCCCTAGTTCTCAGAGGTGGGAGGTGGAGACGGCTCCTGCTCCCCAGAACCCCCGGCGTGTCTGTCTTAAGCCTTGCTGGAGAATCAGCAGCTACTCTGCTTAACAGATCACTTTCGGGGCCAGCTGGCTGAGGTCTGGCATTGATGGGGCGGTGGTGTCCAGGGATGGGAAACCAGGAGTCCTCCCAGGGTGGTTTGGAGCAAGAAGCTGGGGGGGGCGGGGGGCTCATCCCCGGTCTCAGGAGCTGATGAGAGTGGGGTGCCCAGGCTGCAGCTGAGGGGCTCAGGGGCAGGTGGTGGCCAGTGTACCTCCATGGACCTGGAGTTTTCCACTGGGGTTGGCACCCCGGATCCAGGCCTGCAGTGACGACCATCTGTGCCCACAGAGGCTCGCTCCACACACTTCAGAGTGTGCGCTGCCAGCTTTGTTGGCAGAAATTCTCCTCCGGCGACAGCTTTCCGGCACGTCCCTGGGCCAGTGCTGGGGGTCTGGGGTGGGTGGTGGTGGGGAGGGCAGTCAGACAGACTCTGCCCCCCTGCCCTGCCTTCAGCACCCCCGCCCCAGTGGGGTGCTGGTCTTCAGCCCCGGGGGTGGGGGGGTGCAGAAGCAGAAAGGGTTCCCAAGAGTGAGCGAGGGAGGCCCCCGCATCTCTGGGGTTTCCCCACCTGCTGGTGGGCACAGGGCTGACTTGGGTTAGGGTTAGGGGTGCGAGACGCCATGGGGTGGGAGCAGGGCCTCAGTAATGCAAACGAAGGTGAGTGTGTGAGAAGACCCTGCGGGGTGTCTACGCCCTGGCCTGAATGCAGATGAGGCGGCAGGTGAGGCTCGGCGACGCAAAGTCCTTCCATCAGCGTTGAGGGTCAGCGGTAAGGTAGCGCTGTGGGATCCGCAGATGCCAGGGGCAGGAGGGGCCCTGGGCAGAGGCGTCTTTCTGCTCCAGAGAACTTTCCAGAAGGCATCCATGGCTGGGATCACAAGCACTGGCGGACAATTGATCCTACCCCTTTCATCTGGGCTGCTCTCCCAGCTCCCCGTCCCGGGCTGTGGTCCGCGCACAGCGAATCCCAGACGCATGCCTGGGCCGCTGCCACTGATCTGGTCGGACGGGTGTGCTGGCCTGGAAGAGCCCTGAGCCCCTGCCGGACTCTGAGCTCGGCCAGCCGGCCATCCGGGCAGGGCTGCTCTTCTGTGTCATCAGGACAGGCGCTCTTGGGGCCCATGGGGGTCCTCAGGGTCTCTGGGAGGGCAGGTGGGAGACCCCAGGCTGAGGGGAGGGCCCGCAGCACCCGGCTGGCTGGCAGGGGGGCCTGGTCAAGGCCTCGTGCCAGGGCGAGGCTGGCCCGCCGTCCCAGGCAGGTCCCTTCCGGCCTCGGCCTCCTGCTCCCAGATGTGGGGGTTGGCTGCAGCGATCCCCCCCAGACCTTCCGGGAGGAGTTTCTCATGGTGACCGCCCGCTCTGGGGAGCCGGGTGAGTCACGGTGACGGGGCAGTTACTCACCGACCACCTGGCTGTGGGGGGTGAGGGGCGCTCTCCACTGCCTTGCCAAGCTGGCCTCTTCCCGGCTCTGCCGCTGTGGCTTTCCTGGTGGTGCCAACCGCAGACCCAGAGGCCCCGTGGGCATGACCCTGGGGGGTGGGGGTTGCTGAATCAGGCCCACTCCCGGGGCATCACCAGCCCAGGCAGGGGCAGAAGAGGGCCACAGGGTCAGGAGGAGCAGCTCCCAGCCTGGGAGACCGTGTCTGTCCAGGTGCGGGCGGGACGCTGCTGGCTGCCCTCTGGGCCCCAGTCTGCGTGTCGTCATCAGGCGCCTCGCAGGCTCAGGTCAGGCCCACACGCCACTGGAATTCAAGAGTGCCTGTGACTCTGGAGAGGGGTGTGCACGCAGGTGGTGGGAGCCGGGGGTCTCAACGAAATCTCAGCCCCCAAGAGACCCCAGCTCAAGATACCCAAATAGAGGCGTTTTGATCGCAGAGAACTTCGAGACACCGTTGACGTGCGCGTGAGGCCCCGCAGCCACTACAGGGGGAGCGTGCATCTGGATGTGGCTCCTCCGACCCCCTGTGTGCGGGGTGGAGGGCCGACGGGGAAGGTGGGTTCCCACAGGCTTCCTCCTGGGGCCGCGTTAGGCCCTGCAGCAGTGTACTGAGGCCCGCAGGAGAAGGGCCCATTTTCTGACTAGCTGTCCCTGTTGGTCCTTGTGAGACCAAGGGCCTGATGGTGACCCAGATACCGGGCTCACAGCTCCCGTATTGCCTGGGTGCGTCTCATAACCTCAGCTGTGTCCAGGGGAACATTAACCCAGACGGGTGTGAGAATTAAACAAGCAAATGCAGGGATGTACTCAGCTGGGTATCTAGTATATAGTAAGTGCTCAGAAGATGGGGTCATTTGCAGTTATTAGGAGCAGGGAGGCTCCCCATGACAGAGGGGAGCCCTGCGGCTGTAGTTGCTCAGGAGAGAGTAATGAACTCTCTAGGGTATCTCGGAGGGCTTCCCGAGGAGGTGACATGTAGACAGGGTTTTGAGGGATCAATAGGAGTTGCCGGGACTAAACAGGAGCATGAGAGAGACTCCCAGAAGAAGGAATAATACTCACTGTCAAACACATTCACCCTGGGTTTCTCTCCAGGGAGCCTCACAGCGTCCTCCTGAGGTGGGAAGACATGAATGCCAGGGTCCAGTAGAGAGACCCTTTGCTGAGGTCACCCAGGCCCGGGGATGGCAGCCCTGCCAGCTCTGGTCCAACAGGGAGAGGAGCCCGGCGGCTCTGGGGCCCCGGGGTGAGGCGCTGCTGGGGGTGCGCTGGAGCGGTGGGGGTGGGGGATGGAGGTCCTGACCGCAGAGAGGCAGGTGGCTTGTCAGCTTGGGACGGGGGTACCCTGAACAGGCTGTCCCCATGCGGCCTGCAGGCAGCCCCTAGCCTCACGGGGCCCTGCTCCGCCAGGGGCCGATAGCAGGGCTTCAGCTGGTTCTTGAGGCCTCCACGTTGCGGGGCCCTGGGTCCAGCTCAGATAGGGCTCTGCTCCCCCCCAACTCCCCAGCAAGGGGACAGGAGCCCGGCGCCCTCCCTTGTCAGATGAAACCCGGGCCCAGGGCTCCCTCAGCATGATGAAAGGGTCATTGTGTGGTGCGGGCCGCCCGCTGGCCAAGGACAAAACCACCATTTGTCCTCCTTCCCTGGCTCGGGGTGGGGGCCTCCCCTCAGGCTGACCGGCAGGAGAGGGGGGTGGGCACAGGTGCGCGCACTCTTCCCTTTCCCCGTCTTCCCCGTCTCCCTCACGGAGGAGCCGCTGCCCTTGCCCAGGCACCCCCCTCCCAGTCCTGCTTCCCACGCAGGGCATCCACACCTTCTGGGCCAGCCCCATGGTTGGCAGGGAGGCAGTGAGCTCTCTGGCCTGGAGGCATACAAGCAGATGCAGCAGGGAGGCTCAGGGATGACGGGGAGAGGCCTCGCCTGGAAGGAAGCCCGCACTCGTGGTCCTCTGTGCGAGGCAGCCACGTGGCGTAGCCGCCCTGCTCCGTGGACGGGCTGCTGAGGCCCCCAGCAGGTCATCCCGCAGCCTCAGCAGCGGAGCTCCGAGTGAGGCCTGGCACCCTGCCCACCGAAGCCTCGCCCAGCCCTGGGCTGGAGCAGGTGTCCTCTGAGGCGCTCGGGATGCCAGAAGGGCTCGGTCTGAGGCTGTGAGTGGAAGACACTGCAATTCTGCAGTAGCCGCTGCAGCCGCAGACCCTCAAGCCTGGCAGCTGCCTGGAGCAGGCCCCGGGGGGACCTGGCCCTGCCCAGCAAGCGGCTCCCCAACTTCAGCAGGAGGAGCCCAAGTCAGCAGTCCTGGCGGTCCCAGCCCAGTGACACCTGTGGGCTTTCATCCCTTCCTGGAACCACTTACCAAGGCCACCCCTGCTCCCGACCCTTCCCCATGTGCCTCCTGGGCCAGAGGTATTCCTCGTGCTGGAAAGCCCCAGTGCCAGGCCCCACTGGAGCTGTGAAGGGGCCAAACCCTGGCAGGAGTCTGGCTGGGGCCTGGGTTCACCCTCCCATAGCACCTGCCAAGGCTCCCAAGGGATCCGGAGCCGGGACTTAGGCCCTCAGTGAACCAAGCTGCAAAACAGATGAAAAATGCTTTTGAATAGGAGTTCCTTCACTACCTGCTCTGTGGGCCCCTGATGGGGACCAGCGCTTTGCATTCCGCCTCTGTGGGACCAGGGCTCCTTGGAAAGGCTCACTCTCACATCTGGGGTCTGCTCTGAATCTGTTCCCTCCTGGCCTGCCAGAAAGGGGAGCTAGGAAAGCGCCCCCCCCCCGCAACCGACTTGGGAGAAACCTGAAGGTCAGAACACGGAGTAACTATCTAGGTCATGTTCAGTGGGGCTGAGCCCAGACTGAAGCTGAATCTGCTTGACTCTTGAGATTCCCTGGTATCTCAGCTGGTACAGAACCTGGCCGCCAATGCAGGAGAGGCAAGAGACCCCGGTTCAATCCCTGGGTTGGGAAGAATCCTTGGAGAAGGAAATGGCAACCCACTCCAGTATTCTTGCCTGGAAAATCCCCATGGGCTGCAGCCCGTGGGATTACAAAGAGCCAGACACGACTGAGCGCACACACACACTCTGCCTGACCCTTAGGTTCTGTGCTGCCTCTCAAGGAGTCCCGCTGATGGAGGCTTCCTGCCTGCAACAAATTCCCCTGCTTTCTAATTCGCTGCCTGTAACCTCACATGGGTGGAGAAACCAACTAACCCAGCTGGTTAGCACTGTCTGCTGACCAGGAGTTCTGTGGCTCCGAGTGAGGGCTGCCTCCACGTTCAGATTTGGGGCCAGCAGGGCCGCTTTCCCAGAGGGTGCAGGGAGCCAAGAAGGCCTCAGTTTCCTGCCCTGGGTCTCTCCCTGCCTTGGGCCCCAAGCTTTCTCCTCTGAGACCAGCTTGAGCAGAGAGGAGGTGGCCCTAGCTCGCCAGCTTGTGACCTCTGTGGGGTCAGCATGTGTATGGTGCCCTGTGCCATGGACTTAAGCAGCCTTGTGGGCAACCCTGCCCCTTTCTGGGCTTCAGTTTCTCCCTCCAGGTGATGGGCCTAGATGCTCAGGGACCCCTTCTCGGCCTCCAGCCCTCCCGCCATCAGCTGGCGGGCTCCCCAGCATTCCGAGCTCATCTCCACACCAGCGATGCCCATTCAGCCTCTGTGTCAGGGGGACAAGACTAGCCGTGCTGTTGCTGTTTATTTGCTCAGTTCTGTCCGACCTTTTGTGACCCCACGGACTGCAGCACACCAGGCCTCCCTGTCCTTCACCATCACCTGGAGCTTGCTCAAACTCACGTCCATAGAGTCGATGATGCCATTCAGCCATCTCATCCTCTGTCGTCCCCTTCTCCTGCCTTCATTCTTTCCCAGCATCAGGGTCTTTCCCAATGAGTCAGCTCTTCACAGCATGTGGCCAAAGTATTGGAGCTTCAGCTTCAGCATCAGTCCTTCCAATGAACACCCAGGACTGATCTCCTTTACGATGGACTGGTTGGATCTCCTTGCTGTCCAAGGGACTCTCGAGAGTCTTCTCCAACACCACAGTTCAAAAGGATCAATTCTTCAGCACTCAACCTTCTTTATGGTCCAACGTTCACATCCATACATGACCACTAGAAAAACCATAGCTTTGACTATACTGGTCATGTGTGCGGCGGTAATTGGGAAGCCCCCTTCCTTCTGCATCACTGGGCCACGCCCTGTGGTACCCACAGCAGGAGCCCTAATCCATCAACAGTGAAGGTAGAGCAGAAGGTGACCTCTGACCTGGGTCCTGGAGAATGTGCCGGAGAGAATGGTGTCTGTGGCAGCGCGATGACCGGGAGAGGAGGGTGGGGTGGACGGGGAGGAGGTGGCCCTGGCTAGAGTTGGGTGGGGCAGTGGGGGGTGAGGGCTGCGTGGAGGCAGGGCGGGGGCCGCAGGCCTAGGGAGCCGCAGGGCACGGGTGAACGGCTTCCTTCCTAAGGGAAGACCCTGGGTGCAGAGTGACCAGTAGGGGAGGGTTGGAGGCTGGTCCAGCCAGCCTCAGCGGGAGGGCTGCCCGGGGACGGCAGATCAGCAGGGCTCCTGGGCGGCCGAGTGTGGGAGGGAAGCCCTGTCAGCACCCAGGCTCCGAGAGGCCAGGCCTGTGGTTGTGGGATTGACCGCTGGTCCCCCAGCGCCCAGCGTGGTGCTCAGTTCTCAGCTGCTTCCCAGTACACACAGGTCGGCTGGTCTGATGGCGGCTTGCGTGTCGTGGGCCCAGCAAGGTCAGGACCCCCTGCCCAGTGCGGGCAGAGGCCTCACGGCCCCAGGTGTGTTGGCACCGGGGGGCTGGATGACGGCCAGGCTCCCCAGACCCCCATTTTCCCAGGGTGACTGGCAAGAGAGCGGGAGTCTCCAGGGGCTGCTGACACCCTCTCCGGAAGCAGCCAGATCCATCCCCTCCCTGCACCCATCCTCTCAGGCCTGTCCTGCGTACCCTGTCCCCAGCGGCCCCGGACAGCCCTGCGGCAGGCAGCCCCCATGAACCAGGCCCCGGGCCCCGCCCGGCAGGGTCCCCGCCTCTCATGGTGCTGCCGCCCCCGGGGGCTGGAGCTCAGGGTCCTGCCTGCCCAGGTTCCCGTGGTGAACCTCCTGAGCCTCGGGTCCACGGACTGGGCTGGGATGGCAGTGGCCTGGGGGTGCCCCAGGTCGTGTGCCCAGGGGTTGGCCAGGCCAGGAGCCCAGGGCTGGCGGTGAAGCTGGTGTCGCAGCTTGTCAGCTACCTGGGGCTTGGCCACTTCCCCTGTTCCCAGGGGTTCAGAGCACACAGGGACCCTGGGTTCATCTCCCAGGGCACAGGGGGCCCCGAGGACAGCGGCCTGGAGATGCCGGCTCAGTGTGGTCAGGCAGGGCTTCATTCCTGGCCGCAGCTCCCCGAGGGGCTGTGTAAGGGACCAGACCCTCCCCGCCACCTCCCCTGCTCCTTGATTTCCTTCCGCCTGGCTCCAGGAGCAGGCAGGGGCTGAGGGCTGATGACTCCAGCGGCTGGGGGAGTCCCCCTGGACGTTTAGCTTCTGCCCCAGGAGTGGGCATAGGAGGGCAGGCTCTGGCTGATCCCTCCCGGGGCCACCCTGTGGTAGTTGCTCAGACTGGCAACTTCTGAGGCGGGGGCAGTGGGGGGCGGGCAGGGGATGGCAGGAGCCAAAGGATGCTGAAGGGACGGACAGGGCCTGGGGCCGAACCAGAAGTGGGGAGAAAGGCTGCAAGGCCTGCTGTTGGCTCCGAGACCAAACCCCCGCCAGGTGGCTGGGCGGCTGGGGCCAAGGTCCTGACCCCTCCTTTAACCCGGGGCGGGCTGCAGGAGACAGGGCCAGTGCTCAGGGCCTGGGCCGCCTGGGCCAAGCCCTGGGGAGCCCTGAGCTCGGGGAGGTGTCCTGAGGGGGTGGCCCGAGGAAGTTGTTCCAGTCATTACAGCCAGGCTGCTGGGGTCGGAGCGGGTGGTGGAGGGGCTGCTCCTGGGAGGTCCTTGGCTGGGGAGGCCCCGGTGGCCCAGGACTGCTTGGTGGGAGCAGTCCAGAACAGAGGGCTGCTTTAAAGAGATGGGGGTGGCGAGGGCGCTGTGCAGCGGCGCCTGGCCCAGAGCAGGTGCCCAGCTTTGGGGAGAGCAGAGGGCGGACCGGAGCGCGGGAGAGCCTGGGCGGGTGGGGTTCACTGAGTCTCACCGTCACTCGGAGATGCCGAGCGGCCAAGGCAGGCCCCCGCCCGCACCTGCTCCTGGAAGAGGGACCCTCTGGGGTGCTGGCCTGAGGCTCGGTGCCCGGGGTGGGGACTGGACCTCGCTGTCTGCCCCGAGGGGATGGCTCATTGCCCACTGTCTGACGGGAGTGAGCCCCCCAGACCTGCTGCTCAGACCGTGTCCAGGGTGGTCAGGAAGGCCGCGGCGCTGGCCCAGCCACTAGGCGCCCAGACTCCCAGCCTGGCCACGGGCCGGCGGGGCCTGCCAGCTTCCTCCCACCTGTTCTGCCCACCTGTCCGTCCATCCGTCTGTCCTGAGGTTTCAGACTGCCTCCTGGTCACCCAGGCCTGCAGGCGCCCCCGCATCCAACAGATCTGGGGCATCAGGGCCTCATACCTGCTCAGGCCTCAGCTCACCGTGGGGCCTCAGGTGCCCGGGCACCTCTAGGCATCAACATCCCCACCTGTACTTCAGAGAGTGAGGAGAAAGGTCAGCGCTCAGGCCTGGGGAAGGTCTGGGCACAGCAGAGGGTGCAGGAAGCACGGCCGTGGCCTGGGCAGACAGGAGCTGCTGAATTGTAGCCCCTCCTCAGGACGTAAGGCCTCCTCAGGAGCCTGGCATCGATGCACCCATGTTGGGCAGAGGAGGGGAGAACGGAGGAGAGACCCAGGTGGGCTTCTTGGAGGAGAGGGCGTCAAGCTGGGCCTTGAATCTTGCCTGGCTGCTGGAAGAGACAGTGTGGCTGGGAAGGGGAATTGCTGGCACAATGTTGGCCAGAACCCAGGAGTGTTGTGAAGGGCCTACACGCCCAGCAGAGGTCTGGACGTTTCTGAGGTCAGAGGTCAATGTCCTGAGTGACTGGGTGAGGTTTGGACTTCACAGATTTGGCTGACATGGGGGCTGGATAGATCCTCCAGCTCCCTGGGCCAGGGAGGGTCTGGGAGGGCGTGGGCTGTGCGTGTCCGCCTCTGGGGGCTGTGGCCCCTGCCCAGGACCCCTGCCTGCCACCTGCTCTCGCTCAGGCCGCCCGGTTCCTCTCCAGGGTGGGGTCCCCGATGCCAAGCCAGGAATGCCAGCTATGCAGGGAGGGCGGGGGGCCGCCGCCCACCACGGGCGCGAGGGAGCGGGCGGACGCCGCGCGCTCTTCCCCGGGAACACTGCGGGCAGCGAGCTCAGCGGGGCAGTGGCCTGGAAAGACTGCAGCCCGCGGACCCGGGCACAGGGAGCCAGCCCACAGGAGACCCCTCCTGCGAGCGGGGGCCGTTCCCCACAGGGGACGGATGGGTAAACTGAGGCTCCCAGGGGCCAGTGAGAGTCAGGGGCTGAGCCGAACCCGAACACAGGATCCCGACCCAGAGAAGGCTCTAGGATCCAGCTGCAGGTACCTAGATGGTTGCCCAGCCCCCCTGTGCGGATGGGACACTGAGGCCTGGGTGTGGTGTGGGGGGCCAGCGGGGACCCCTCCTCCCTGACCCCCACCACGGAGCTCCCCGCAGGGTGTCCTCTCGGAATTGCAGTCTCCCCCTCTGGAAAGGGGGCTGGCAGGGCCCACCCTGAAGAGACCTGCTGCAGATGGCGTGGGACACAGGGGAGGAGGCTGCTCGGGAAGGGCGGTCTTTTTGTCCTGTGGCCCCCTCCTCCCTTCTGGTGCAGGCCCTTTGACTGGGCAGGTGAGGGGATGCCTCAGATGGCCAGGCAGACTTCAGTAAAGCCAGCCCTCTGCACATCCTGCCCCCCTGACTGTCCCAGGGGGTTAAAGCACTTCCTGACCCAGTAGAGGAAGAAGCTGTTTGCCAGCAGAGGGCTGACTGTGCCTTACTATCAGATGAGAAAGCTGAGTCTCAGAAGAGCAGCCTTGGGGTGGCCTTCCTGAAGTCTGGGGACGTCCCCAAGCCACATGCCTCCCCTCAAGCTGGCCTAGAACCCCAGCAGGGGAAGAAGATGAGCAGATTCAAGGCAGATTCGAGAGTTGGGGGAAGGTGGCCTGTGTGCCCCTGGGCCTTTGCACTGGCTGCACCAGCCTCCTAACCTGCTATTCCATTCTCTCCTGATCCATCCGACCAAGGAAGGCTGTGGGGACCCTGCTGGTGCTGAGCTCTGGGGCTGTGATGGGGACCCAGGGGGTCTGCAGAGTGGCCTCTGACCCGGAAGACATTCTTGTCCGCATTTGACAAGCAGGAGCACTGAGGCCACCAGGAGTCCCTTACCCCGACTCTGCCCCTGAGGGCCCTGCTGGGCTCCAGAAATGAGAACCTCTTCCGGCTCATCTGTGGCTGGGAAGTTCTGGGCCAACCCCTGGCCACCTGAGGGAGAGGCTGGCGGGGACGCAGCCGTGGGTGGGCGTGGGGGCCAGGTGCCTCCCTCCCAGGTATTTGCCCAGTTACTTCCTGGACAAGTGGACCCAGGCTCACCTCCCTGGCTGATCGCAGATAATTAGAACATTCTTCAAATATTTTGCCGGAGGATGCCCGAGAAGGAAGAATTACAAAGTGCCCCGGGCTAGGAGCGTGGGCTGGAGGAGCTCTGGGCCGCTGGGCCCCCCGGGGCCAGGCCAGGGTTGGGGGCCTGGAGGGAGGCGGGATCTGGTTCAGCTCAGCCAGCCTGTCCCTGCCTCCCAGGGTCCTGGGGGCAGGGCTGGGGAAGGGAGGGGGGTCATGTCCAAGGTCTGGCTGGGTGCCAGGCACTGTTGGGGACCCCCTCCCCCAGCTGGCGGTGGTGGATAGACCCTGCCCCACATGGCCTCAGGAAAAGCAGGAGGGGTCAGGCTTAGAGTCTGGCTCTCTTGGGGGGCCAGGGGGGTGGGAAGGCCTCTCGGAGGAGGGTCTCTGAGGTGGGGAGGTCAGTAGGTCTGCGAGAAGGACCCGAGGATGAAGGTGCAAAGGCAGAACACAGAGCTAGTGACCCGAGTGATAAGGGGTGTGGCAGCCTCATGATTGACAGCACCCAGGGCCAATGAGAAGCCCAGCTCTGGGCTGAGGCCTTGAAGCCACGCCCAACTGGTGCTGGGGGCGGGGCATAGGGTCAGGCCAGGGGTGGGGTGGGCGTTCCCAGAGGGAAGAGGTGGCCGGCTGGCT
Source organism: Dama dama (assembly GCF_033118175.1). NCBI lineage: Eukaryota > Metazoa > Chordata > Mammalia > Artiodactyla > Cervidae > Dama > Dama dama. The sequence continues at coordinate 4,113,801 of NC_083702.1, forward strand.
GTTGGCTTGCGGGGAAACCCTTTCTTCACTGCTCACCTCCCCAAGACGGGTACGTGCTTCCTTCCCAGGGGGAAGGCAGGGGTCAGAGGTTCCCCCCCCCCCCCCCACGGTGACCCCACCTGGCTCCGGTGGCTCTGGGAGGGGTCAGGGGTGTGGAGGCCCAGCTGGGCTCAGTCATGAGGTCTGGGTTCCGGAAAGTCCTTGGCTCCCAGCCCCCCATGGAGGGCTGCCCCAGTCCTGGGCTCCAGAGCGTTCCCAGGATCCTTTGGTGGGTTCAGGGCAGGCTTAACCCCCAACCCTGGGGTGGGGAGGTAGGCTGCCTCAGGGCCGGGGCTCTGTCCCATGAGGGGGGAGCTGGGGGTCCCTGCGGCAGCAGGCGTTTGCCCTCTGCGGGGGCATCTTTGTCTCAGACTGTGGTTTGCGGGGTCGGGCATCGGGGAATTTGTAGGTGAAGCAGCATGCCAATGTGGAGGTGCCGGGCCCAGTGGCCACATCCGTGGCTGTCTCCTTAAGGCCCTGTGGACAGATCAGATGGCTTGAGGCTTCCTCTGGGCCTGAGAGGCTATTCCGTCACATGGGCCGGGCTGGCAGTGACACCATCTCTGTCTGGCTTTTTCATCAGGAAGACAGGGATGCCAGTGGATCAGGGCCTGGGGGGGGGCTCTTTGGGGTGGCCTCCCCCCATAATCACAGCACCCTGCCCACCTCTGGGGGCTTGCAGTGCTAGACCTCATACGGAGGCGGGCATTGACCCAACAGTGTGTAAAGTGGCAAGATTCTTGTTCAGTCGCTAAGTCAGTCGTGTCTGACTCTGCGACCCCGTGGACGGCAGCACGCCAGACTTCCTTGCCCTTCACTGTCACAAGCTGCTTTCTATGGACCTGGAGGAGTCAAAGAGAAGATGGGGTGCGCCTGGGTCCCCGCCCTGCCGAGGGTATGTCAGCAGCAGTGTCCTGCACTTTGTGCGAGGGGTGGGGTCCCTGTCCGTGGGAGGCCCCAGTGGATGTCCGCACGCGTCCTGCTCACTCGCGGGTCCGTCCGGCATCCATGGGGACCACTGAGGCTGGACGGGGCCTGTCAGGCGGGACAGAGCGCACTGTGGGGAGTGAGTCAGCGAGGGGAGGCCGCCGGCATGGGAAGGGCCCGGGACCTGGACCCCGCTTCCAACCTGGCACAAGTGTGGGGGCCTCCTTTTGCAGCGCCCCCAGTGCAGCCCCTGGGGACTGATGGGGGAGGATGGTTCTCCAGGTGGATAGGTGACCCTCCAACTGTCTTTGAGGGTCAAGGATGAGGCGATGAGGTACCGACAACCTGGGACCAGGCTTCTTCCCTCCCTCCTTCCCTCCCTGAGCTCCTGGGCAGGTGGTTGGACCTTCTGGACCGTTCAGTACTTATTCTGAGGAATAACAACAACGGCTATCACTATTATTGTTATAACACTCGCCTCCCCACTACTCGGGGGACTCTGAGCCGAGTCCCGCACACAGCAGGCTCTCATGCCACCTTGAGTCCAGCAGCAAGAAGGATTTAGGCCAGAGTACTAGCCGCCGGGGCGGGTTTGGAGGGTGTTGTCTCCTGAGCGCAGCAGGGGCATCCTACACAGGGATGGGGAGGGACAGGATGGTTCTAGTCCTGAGCACTGGGGAGACTCTGGCTCCCCCCAGTCGACCCCTCTTGGGTCCTCAGCATCCCTGAGGTTGTTTCGCAAGGACGCTGGTGGAGCCCCAAGGCTGGGCCATGGCAGGAGAGGGGTCTTAGTGGGGCAGCGCTGGGAGGAGGCTGCCCGTCAGCACCAGGCCCGGCTCCTCTGGCAGAGGACAGCTAGTATGTGGGCAGCTCTGCCTCCGGCCCCAGTGCTGCCCAGGCCCTGCCTCGCGCACTACCCCCCACTCCAATGAAGGGCTCCCTCCACCCCCAGGGCCCTCAGGGTCCCTGTGCCCACCTTCCTTACTGCCCCCGGAGCTGCTGGGGGAGCCTGCCTCCCTATTCAGGGTTCCCAGAGGACCAGGACCCTGTGGGCACAGGCTGGCCACATCAGTGGACAGAGTCTAGGCAGAGGCAGAGGGTGGTAGGCAGGCAAGCAGGCAGGCAGTGGCCGGCCCGAAGCAGAGCTGGGCTGGGGGTGCCCTTTGATCCTGGGGCTTCTGAGCATGGATTTGGGCCGTGTTGTGGCCCAGCTCCGCCTGCAGAAGGGGGCCAGTTCACAGCTGCCCCTGCAAGCCTGTGCTGCAGGAGAGGTGAGCGGCCTTCAAGCACACAGGAATCATCTTTAAGGTTCACGTTTTTAAAAATATTTATTTATTTGGCCGTGTTGTGGTCTCAGTTGTGCCAGGATCTTTCGTTGTGAAACAGACTCTTTAGCTGTGGTCTGAGCGCTTAGTTGCTCCGCAGAGTGTAGGATCGTAGTTCCCTGACTGTGGGTCGAATCTGTGCCCCCTGCATTGCGAGGCAGATTCTTAACCACGGGACTGCCAGGGGTGTCGTCTAATACTCACGTTTTATTTCTTAAGGGTGCTTTTTTATTTTAGTTTTTGTAAGAAAACTTGGAGTTTCATTCTTGCCTTGTTCTGCCAGCTCAGTAAAGTCTTACGCAGTAAGACCCCTACATACGAAGGAGTTTCATTCTGAGAGTGCATTCTTAAGTCCACAAAGTTGGCCCAGGTACCCAGCTAACACAACTGGCTATATAGTACTGTACTGTAATAGATTTATGATACTTTTCACGTAAACCATATGAACATAAAAAACAAACACAAAAAATAAAGACAGTTTTAATCTTACAGTTACAGAGGAGCCTGGTGGGCTACAGTCTGTGGGGTCGCCAAGGGTCAGACATGACTGAGCGGCTAACGCTTTCACAGTACCTTGGAAAGCACAGTAGTTGGCACCCAGGGGCTGGCAGGCACGTTTACAACTTTGAAAGTTCACAACTTGAAGGTTTGTATGTAGAGGACTTGCTATACTGCAACAGCTTACTTTTTATCGAGGTATAACTTACATAAAACACAGAAATCTCAAACGGACAGTGTAAGCATGTCTATGTACACGGGCACCCGTGTAACCACTGCCCAGCTCGAGACAGAGAACATTCTAGCCCCCAGGAGGCTCCCCTGTGTACCCCTTCCCCCCAGCCAGCACCTCCCACCCAAGGGTAACTCTCTCCTGACTTCTGGCTTGATGCTGAGTCTTACCTGGACTGGAGCTTCTGCTATGTAGGAGCATTTGTGTTGTCCCGTCTTTCACGCAGCGTGGCGTCTGAGAGTCACCTGTGGTCTCGTCACCCGTGGTCTCGTCCCGCGGGGTGCATATGCCATAATCTTCCTGTCATTCTCCCGGTGGTGGTGGGTGGTTATTCTCAGTTTGAGCTGGAGACCTGCATGCGTGTCCTTTGGCAGACATAAGTGCTCGGTTTTCTTGGGTGTATAGACCCCAGGGTGGAATTGCTGGGTCAGAGGGGAGAGCTGGTCCAGGGATGAACCCCTTGGTGGGTGGGTGCATTAGCCGATGTGGCACCCACCGGCTGCAGAACTGCTGGTTTAAGCTTTGGTCCTCCGAGAGCCACAGCTGCTCTCTCCCTGGTCCCCACAAGGGGACTGGACCCTGGGGGCTCAGTGAAGAGGGCCAGTGATGGGTGCAGCCTCAGCCTGTGAGGGTTGGTTACTAATGGCTAACGCCAATGACCTCTCCCCACAGGCCAGCTACAACGCGCCATGTTCTTCGACTCATGCTCCCCTCCGGGCAGCTCTGTGATGTACCAGTGCAGTTATTACTCCCACTTTACAGATGTGGAAACTAAGGCCCTTTGTGGTTAAGAAGCTTGCCTGAGGTCTCAGAGCCGGGAAAAGGCAGAGCCAGGGTTGGCCAGGTTGGCAGAGCCAAGCTGGCCAGCACCAGCACTCACGTTCCTTACCCCTCCCCACAGCATGGCCAGGTGGATAGCCTGGGTAAGGGCCCTGCAAACCACCCCCCCACCCCGCTGCCCATCAGTTGCCTGGCAGCACGCCTTCCCCTCACCCCCACTGGAACCCCTCATCCTACAAGTGGTCCCACCCACATGGACCGCTCTGGCGGGTAAAAGATCTTCTAATAGTTCAGGGGCAGCTGCCTCCTGTGCCAATGCTGGTCTCAGCACCCTCTGGTCTGAGACCGGATAGCCCTGTCCACCGCCCGCAATGAAGAGGGGAGGGCTTCCTGCCTGCAGGGCCTGAACCTTCCTCCTCCAAACTGCCCCCACCAACCCATGGGACTGGCCCTGGCTGGGGTGAGCAAAGTTCTGGATTTTCAGCTTTGCCCACTCCCTCTGGCATTTGCCTGTGTCCCGAGGCCCCCCAGATAGCAGAGGGGATGAGCCCGGAGCAAAATTTTCCATGGAAAGTCAGCGACTGAAACACGAGCGCCCCGCCCAGCTTCTCTGGGCTCGGGGCCCCACAGAGCTGCCCTGCCAGCCTCTCCCGGGGCACCTGGGCGGGCAGCTGAGGGTGGGCAGCCTCCTGGAGGGTGAGAGCCACCCCACCCCCGGTGGGGCATCTCTCTTACTAAGAGTCCCCTTAGCCTGTCCGCACCCGCAAACTGCCAGTTATCCCAGCATGCGGCCTGCGTCCGCCCTCCTGTCTCCTGCAGGGCACCAGTTATTTAGCGATCATGTGTCTCTTCCCCTTTCCCACTCGGACAGTTTGGTTTCCTAACTCCCTGGTCTCTCACATCTGCAGCATCCCTTCTTCCAGGCGGAAGGAACAGTCCTGGGGTGTGGGGGGCCAGGCCTGCTCAAGGAGGTCAGTGGCAGGAGGACAGGCAGGGCGCTAAGACTGGTGGCCAGACCTCGAACGCCAGCCACAGAAGCTGCCCAGAAACCTCGATCAACTAACAAGTGACCTGGAGGATTCATTTCATTTTATTTATCTGCTTATTTATGTATGGCCACACCGTGTGCCATGCGGGATCTTGGTACCCTGACCGGGGATTGAACCCAAGGCCCTTGCAGTGGAAGTGCGGAGTCTTAACCACTGGGCCGCCTGGGAAGTCCCCCTGGAGGATTTTAAACGCAGGAAGAACGGAAGCTGTGCTGTGAGAATGAAAAGTGGGGGTAGTTTCCCACCCCAGGCCATCTTCTGTGTTACGCTCCAGCTGTGTGCTGCACTTGGTGCGTTGGCTTCCCCAGTGGTTCAAGCGTAAAGAATCTGCTGCAATGCAGGAGACCCAGGTTCAGTCCCTGGGTGGGGAAAATCCCCTGGAGCAGGAAATGGCAACCCACTCCAGTATTCTTGCCTGGAAAATTCCATGGACAGAGGAGCCTAGTGGGCTACCGTCTGTGGGAGCGCAAAGACTCGGACGCGGCTGAGTGGCTGAGCACGCACATGTGCCGTCCTCTGAGCCACACTGCTGAGTTCTGGAAGCAGAGGCCTGGCGGGATGGCCTGGGGCGGGTCCCCCTCTCTGAGCTCCAATCTGCACACCTGTCACGTGAGGGTGGCAAGGCTCATCCCACCAATGGAGGGTTGAGACTGCAGAGGCCTGTGTGGCCCAAGGTGGGTGCTCAGAATAGGAGTATTGAATATTTTTAGGGGGAAAAAAGTCCCCGCATTCTAAAGGACACAGTTCTGAAATCATTTCTGAATTATCAACCGTCTCTGATTACTTATGCTTCTGGGGTGCAGTGCAGCTCTCTTCTCGGAAGCCCTTGCTGTTGTTGTTGCTTAGTTGTGTCTGACTCTTTGCGACCCCATGGACTGAAGCCCACCAGGCTCCTCTGTCCATGGGATTCTCCGGGCAGGAATACTGGAGTGGGTTGCCATTTCCTCCTCCAGAGGATCTTCCCGACCCAGGGATCGAACCCGGGTCTCCTGCATTGGCAGGCAGGTTCTTCATCACTGAGACACCTGGGAATCCCTTGTCTCACCTCTAAGGCACATGCTGGCATCTGGGGGATGGCTGGGGCCCTGTCCCCGTCCTCTGTCATCACCCCCACCCTGGGGGAAGCAGATGAACAGCCACAGGCAGGGAGTTGGCCGGGCGGAGCCCCTCTCAGCCCCTTCCACACATCTCACCCACGGCCGGGGTGTGCAAGTCCCGTGTACAGATAGTATTGTTTAAAATTGTGTCTAACCTAAAATTTCCACTTCCACGGTTGAAGTACACAGTTGCGTGGCGCCTGGTGCATTCGCAGTGTTGCGTAGCTATCACCTCTGTCGAGTCCATAACTTCTCCGTCAGCCCAGGTGGAAATCCCGCAGCTATGAAGCAGGAACGCCCCGCTGCCCCTCCCCCAGCTGTTTCCGTCTCCGTGGGTTTGCCTTTGCCCGACGTTTCTTATCAAAGGGATCCTACAACACGTGGCCTTTTGTGTCTGGCTTCTTTCACCGAGCATCATGTTTTGGAGGTTCATCCATGGAGCTTGTATCTGTGCCCCATTCCTTTTTATGGCCAAATAATATTCCACTGTCTGGAGAGGCCGCATCCTGTTTGTCCATTCATCCGCCGATGGACCTTTCTGCTACTTCCTCCTCTTGGCTCTTGTGACTGGTGCTGCTGCGAGCATTTGTGTGCAGGTTTTTGTTTGAACACCTGGCTTCATTCTTTTGGGTACACATCTAGGAGTGGACTTGCTGGGTCCTGTGGTCATTCTGTATTTAACTTTTTGAGGACCATCCCAACTGCTGCCCCGTTTTGCATCCCCACCAGCGATGCAGAGGGTCCCAGTTTCCCCACGTCCTTGCCCACGCCTGCTATTTTCTGTTGTTTTGATCGCAGCCGTCCCGGTGGGCGGGAGATGTCTCTTCACTGTGATTCTGGTATGCATCTCCCCAGTGCTTAGTGATGTTTAGAATCTTTCCACGGGCTCGGGGGCCATTGTCTTTCTTCGGAGAAATGGCTGAGCCCTTTGTCCATTTTCAAATTGCTCTGCCTGCTTGTTACTGAGTTGCAGGCGCTCTTTTAGACACGATCCTTGAGTATCTTTATTATTATTATTTTTGGCTGCCCTGGGTCTTTTTGGTGACTTCTCTTGTTGTGGCTCACAGGCTTAGCTGCCCCGTGGCATGTGGGATATTCCCGGACAAGGGCTCGAACCGGTGTCCCCTGCATTGGTAGGTGGATTCTCAACCACTGGACCACCAGGGAAGTCCCAATCCCTGAGTATTTCCTCATTCGTCCATTGATTCATCCAGTGGGGCAGTGGGCTACATGGGGGCAGCCGCGAGGCCCCAGGGTCAGCTCACACCTGCACTGCCGTGGACACATTTGTGGTCTTGGGGTGGAGGGAGGTCAGGTGTGGAAATAACGACTGAGACCAGGGCAGGGGGGTCCTGTGTCCACGAGACCAGTGTCCCCCATAGTTGTCCTGGGCAACAGGCCCACGTGATGCTGAAGCTGAAACTCCAATTCTTTGGCCACCTGATGTGAAGAACCGACTTATTCGAAGAGCCCCTGATGCTGGAGGGCAGGAAGAGAAGGGGATGGCAGAAGATGAGATGGTTGGATGGCATCACCGACTTGATGGGCATGAGTTTGAGTAAACTCTGGGAGTTGGTGATGGACAGGGAGGCCTGGCATGCTGCAGTCCATGGGGTCGCCAAGAGTCAGACACGACTGAGTGACTGAACTGAACTGAATGGGCCGAGGGGCTTGAGCCCAGGCGGGCTTGCCCTGGAGCCTGGGAGGGAAGGAGAATTTACAGGACAGAAAAAAAGGGAGGGAGACCAGCGTCGCAGGCAGAGAGACCAGCAAGAGCAGAGGTGGCAGGGTCGTTAGGGGGCGGGTCCAGGGGAACTCCGGCTCTGGGCAAGGAGCCTGGGGAGCTGTGGGCTCTGAGGGGCATGATGGGGGGGTGTGGGGGGTGAGGGGTGGCCAGCCCGGAGGAGGGGCCCAGAGCTACACAGCCTCTTTTTGCCCCCGGGTCTGTCCTGTTAGACCCCGTTTGTCTGAAGCCCTGCCCCCAGCGCAGGGGTTCTCACCCTCGGTGGCCCAGAACCTGCTGGAAGAATCCAATGGGGAATGTGCTTTCCGCGTCCAGGCTCCGACCCGAGGCCTGGAGGCCGGTGCCCGGCAGAGTTCCCATCCATCTCGTTTCCCCGGCTCGGTTTTCTGAGCGTCTACGGTTACTTTGGGCTGAATTCCCCAGATTCCTGCCCGCTCCCAGCCCCGCCTGCCCAGATGCTCTTCCTCCAAGCCAGCCCCGGGCATTTCAGCCCATTGTGCCTGTGGGAGACCCAGGGGGGTCCTGGCCAGATTAGCGGGTGGGGCGGGCGGGCCACAGGGATTGAGTGTCACCGGGGCATCCTGGGCACAGCACGTGCTGTGGGCTCAGGCCCCACGGGGACTTTCCCAGCCGGTTCTGGGTGCCCAGCTGCCCTGGAAAAACACTGACTCGCTCCTGTCCAGAAAGGGGCTGGCATGCCGGGGGCAGAAGGCTCCAGCTCACTGTGCTGGGAGACCAGGGCTTGGGCAAGGGCTTTGGGGAGCCCCTCGTGGCCTCCCCACTCCCATCTCTTGCCCTCTGGTCTGCTGTTTGGAAGTCAGACACTGTCTTAAAACCAGCTGTTGCTGTGGGCCTGCGAAAACCAGCTCCCCTCTTTTCAGCTTGCTGTCCCTTCCCTGGGTGCTTAACGTCAAACGGCTGATGCAGCTTCTGTGGGAAACAGTCTGAGGGTTCTTCAAAGAGCAAAACAAACGACCAGGTGACCCAACAGTTCTGCTCCTAAGAATGGAAAATGAGGACTCAAACTAAACCTGTGCGTGTGTGTGCAGGGCAGGGTTATTCCCAAGAGCCAGAAGGTGGAAGCAAACCCAATGTACATCAGTGCCGAGCAGGTAAACAGCATGTGATCTTGCCATATGGTGGAATATTATTTAACCATGAAAAAGGAAGTTCCTGATACAACGAGGATGAACCTTGAGCAGGTTGTACTAAGTGAAAAAAAGCCAGACACGAAAGGGCACGTGTTGTTTGATTCCGTCTGTGTGAAATGTCCAGAACCAGCAAGTCCACAGGCGCAGAAAGCAGAGTCCTAGCTGCCAGGGGGCTCGGGGGGTGACTGCCGAGAGGGAGGGGGTACTTTCTGGGCTGGTGACAGTGCTTTGGAACTTGGTAGCAGTGGTGGTTGACGAACACTGGGAATGTGCTGGAGATCACAGGGCTGTAAACTGCTAGAGTGCCTGCCACATGAATTCCACCTCCTTAAACAGACAGTCGGGCTGATGACAGACACCCAGAAAGTGCCCCGGGTTCCTGCAGGGTGCTGGGGGCCTAACTCAGAGCGTTTTCAGGAAGTACCGCCCTGAGGATGCTTCATTGCAGTCAAGCGCCTGCCAAGTCCAGCACACAGGCTCAGTTCATGCCAGCTCCTGTCTTCTCCTCTGCATGCACCCTGTCTTCCAGAAATGAGAATAAAAATAACGACAGACATCCCCGTGTGTGTGGCCTTTCTCCCCCATGCTTCTCTGGTCTGAGCCTGTGTGGTGGGAATAGGTGTTTTATACAAACCCACATTAAGGGTGTGAAAACTGAGGCTCAGAGAGACAGGCTACACGCGGCTGGAGTCAGGACCCTGTGGGCTTGGCCCCCGGCCTGGCCGGCCCCCTTGGCAGCCTGCCTGGCTTCGAGCCCCTGGGGGAGAGGGGAGCTGGGGGTCTCCAGGGGATGGGGAAGTTGGGGTTTGCTGCTTGGAGGCAGCCGCGGACAGTCCCAAGTTCATGGCTGTCGAGTCCTGCAGTCTGTGTGTCTGATTCTGAGGTTCAGAGAGGCGTGGTTCCTTGTGTTTGGAGGACTGTCGATTCGTCAGACTTGTGACTCTGTGGTCCTTGTGATCCCGTTCTTGTGAACTCGGGGCTGAGGGGACTTGGAGGGTGCATGCGTGTCTTTTCAAAACAGAGTCCCACGTGCGGGTCAGTGGGTCGTGGCCCCTTGAGGGCAGGGGTCTGCGCTTCATTCCCTGGAGGGCAGGGCGTGACAAGGGCTGGGCTCCCGGAGCATGCATTCGCAGCCCGAGAGGCTGGGCAGGGCGGGCACGGCGGGCGTCTCACCTCCTCGGTCCTCTCCCCTCCGCAGAGCGCTGTCATCCGTCGTGGCCCTGGGAGCCAACATCATCTGCAACAAGATCCCTGGCCTGGCCCCGCGGCAGCGCGCCATCTGTCAGAGCCGGCCCGATGCCATCATCGTGATCGGGGAAGGGGCGCAGATGGGCATCAACGAGTGCCAGTACCAGTTCCGCTTCGGGCGCTGGAACTGCTCCGCCCTCGGCGAGAAGACCGTCTTCGGGCAAGAGCTCCGAGTAGGTAAGGGTGCCTCCAGGCCCGTGGGAACCCGCCGTCCGGGCTGTGGGTGCCCGGGGGCCAGGCACGCCCACACCCTCGCCCTCAGAAGGCTGGGCCAGCGCTCCTGCTCGCTTTTCTGCGCCCGCTGGCTGGTTCCTCTGCCGTCCCAGCACTGCTCTGCCTGCCCGGCCCTCTGGGGCTCTGCCACCTCTGGGACGAGGGGGGTGTCGATGGAAGCCAGCCCGTGTGAATGGACACGAGCCCTCCATCTGCAGTGTCCTGGGGTGGACGAGAGCGGCAGGCTGGCCGCAGCGTGATGCAGGGGGGCGGTTAGAGGCCCGCCTTGCAGATCGGTGGCCTCCGGGTGGTCCTGGGCGTGAGGCTCTGTCTCCCCACTTTGTCTCTGCGTCTGTGTCTGGAAATGAGCTAAGGGTCGCAGCTCCTACGGGGGTTGGGCAGGGGGCTTGATGGGAAAGGCCCCCAAGATGTGCTGTGTAAATGCCGCTGTGATTCTGAGAGTGGAAGGGACTGTAGGCAGGGGTCAGGGCGAGCAGAGGGCACGGGACACCACAGCGGACTCACGGGATAGGGAGGCGTCCGGCTGGAGGGCTGGCCGGGCGGCTGGGTGTGCAGAGCAGCCGGGGCAGGAAAGAAGTGGGCCTCTGGGGACATCGACAGTGACAAGCCACTGCAGCAGCCAGGCAAGGTTTCGGGGGGCCGAGCTCCACTACGTTTGCACGTCCATGAATCCTGCTCCCCACGGCGCAGGGGTAGGCTCCCTCGAGCCTGCTTTCCAGGGAAGGAGACAGAACTAAAGGGAGAAGCGCGTAAGGCTTGCGGAGTCCGACCTAATTGGAGCCGCTGTGTGACCTTTGGCCTGGCGCTCAAGTGTCAGTTTCCTCATCTGTCTGGGTCCCCCTCCCAGGGCCTCTTCCAGGGCCCACCTGTGTGCGGGCTAAGTTGCCTGTCATGTCTAACACTTTGCGACCCCATGAGCTGTAGCCCTCCAGGCTCCTCTGTCCATGGAATTCTCCAGGCAAGAATACTGGAGTGGATTGCCATGCCCTCCTCCAGGGGATCTTCACGACCCAGGGATCAAACCCAGGTCTCCCACATTGCAGGCGGATTCTTTACCGTCTGAGCCACCGGGAAAGCCTATGAATACTGGAGTGGGTAGCCTGTCCCTTCTCCAGGGGATCTTCCCGACCCAGGAATCGCACCCATAAAGTCTCCCGCGTCTTGCACCTCCTGCATCGGCGGGTGGATTCTCTCCCACTAGCGCCGCCTGGGTAGCCGTAGGTGCTTAATAATCAGCTGCTGCACAAGCGGGGCGGGGTGGGGGGGGGGGTGCGCGGCGAGCCGGCCTGCCCCCTCCAGGAGTGTCAGAGGGTGGGGAGTGAGGACCGGGCGCAGTGCCGGCGCTCTGTGACCCCAGGCCCCCGCTGCAGGCACAGGGCGGGCCTCCAAACGTGTGCGCAGGTCCCTCCCAGGGAGCCTGGGCCTGCCTGCCGAGCGGAGCCGCAGCCGCTGGGACCCAGGCCAGCGCTGAGCTCCTGGGGTTCAGAGCGCCTGTGTGGGGCTGGGGGGGGGGGCGCAGGGGAACCCCCAGGGCCCCTTTGCGGTGGGCAGCCTGTGGGTGGCACCTGGCAGCCCCAGGAGGGTGGGACCGCCCCCACCCCGGAGGGGCCCACCACCCAGGAGCGTCTTCCCCTCTCCCGGTGCGAGAGGGCGGAGCTGCCTCCACACCCGCCGCAGCTGGGAGGGCCTGGGCCCTGGTGCCCACTCAGCTGCCTGGCACCCCCTCCCCCGAGATCCAGGGCTCCCAGAACATGGAGGTCCATGGCCACTCGGGGGAGCTGGGCTCAGATCCCCCCTTCTGATAGCCCCGCCTGTCTCCCTGGGCAAAGGGGACCTTGGTGGACGTGGTCCATGGCCTGAAGAGAGGTAGGAGCTTGCCCTCCACTTAGGACCTTGAGACACAGGCGGTGAGGGGGATCTGGCCACTCTGTGCCTCTCCTCAGGGCCGCGCCCCGGGCGGGGAGGTTCACCAAGAGTACCCAGGAAATGCTGGGCTCCACACAATGCACCCTGCAAAGCCCAGAGGAGTGCTATTGCCCCCCAACCCCCACCAGGGACTGGCCCACCCCCGCAACAGGGGACCCAGATCACTTTTCCTGAAAGCATCCCCTGGTGCTTCCAAGGCTCTTGGCTAACAGCTCCCAGCTGCTCCTTCTTGGAGACCAGCCCTCTAGCCACTGAGAGAGGCGCCTACCGCCAAGGAGGGGTCGATGTGGTGGGGAGGCTCTGCCTGCGACTTTCTTCATGCCCTGAGCTCCTCTGGGATCAGGCCTCTCCAGCTCTGCTTCACCCGTTTCTCTCTCAGGAACACTTCAGAGGCAGACTTTAGGCAGAGATGTCCACCCACCGTCCACGTCCCTCACTTTGCCCCCCTCCTGTCATCCCCGTGCATGCTCAGCCACTCAGTCGTGTCTGACGTTTTGCAGTAGCCTCCAGGCTCCTCCGTCCGTGGGGATTCTCCAAGCGAGAATCCTAGAGTGAGTTGCCATGCCCTCCTCCAGGGGATCTTCCCCACCCAGGGATCGAACCCGCCTCTCCTCTGCCTCCTGCCTTGGCAGGCAGATTCTTTACCACTGCGCCACCTGGGATGCCCCTTGTCACCCTCTGCCAGGCCATTCGTTACCTTCGTGTGGCCGACTGACCCTCTTCCTTGGCCGGCCTTGGTTCCCATGCGCTTCTTCTTGCTTCTCTGGTTGCTCCTTCCCAGCCCCACCCCAGGCAGCTCTCCCCCAGGGTCAAGACCAGCATGTCCCCCGCACCCCCGGCCATGGACCGCTAGGTGAGGCTGACCATGGGCGCCTCTGGCTGAACACTCAGTGTCTTGCCCATGAAAGCTCCATCCTCAGCCTCCCCTGCTGGCCTGACCACCCCGTCATCTTGGCGGTAACAGTCTCTATCCCTCTCTCCACGCTGCCCCGGGGTCTGCCTCTCTGCCGGCAGCTGTCAGTTCCTCCCTCTGCCTCCTACTTACACCAGCCTTGTCACTCCCTTCCCCCGAAACCTGAAGTAGCTCCCTACTGCCCAGGATGACAGTGGCTTCTTAGCGTGGAGTCTGAGTAGCGCCTGCCATACCTCACCCCTGCCTCCCTCCATCCCTTCTCAGAAGCCGAGCTCCAGCCATCGCCGCCTGCCTTCCCTTCCCCTTCCCTCCTCTGGGACTTTGCTCCCGCCGCTTCTCACCCTGGGAGGTCCTCCGCCTCACTCTCCTTGCTCGATTTCCCCACTGGCCGGGAGGGCCTTTTTCCACCCATCCCCGGCTCTTCCTCGTCCACAGCCAGGCCGAAGTCCCGTCCAGGAGCGTCACCCTCCCGGGGTCGCTCAGCCCCTGCCCTGAGGCCCCTCTGCACTCTGCCTGCAGTGGGCGGGCTTCCTCCGACCAGACTGGCTCCCGCCCGGGGCCTGGCGCCCTCCCTGGCCCCTTGCTGACCTCTAAGGAAGGCCCAGCTCTCAACCAGGGGGGCCCTGGCTGCAGGCCTAGCCGGGCTGAGCCCTGGGCCAGCAGAGTCCCGCCGGGTGCGGCGATGGTGGTCCCAGCTGGCACCCTGCTCCTGCCAGGGCTCAGCTGCTGGGAGTCACGAGCAGGAAGTGAGGCCAGCCCGTGTCAGAGGTACGCGGGTGCCCTGGGCACGGGATCAGAGCCCGACTCTGGGCGGGCAGGCAGTCACTCGAGCGGTGCCCATTAATGATTGGCCCTGCGAGGGGGGATGGCCTGGGTGGGTGGGACAGGCCCCCTTCAGGTCCTACCCATGACCTTGGGCCATGCCCAGTGTTGAGAGCTGCAGGGAAACCCTTTAAATGCACTGTTCAACCTTGTCCAAGTTCCAACTCCTTTTCCGGCTCCTGGTGCTGTGGCTTGCATGCCCCCGGAACGGGGGCTTACTACTTCATGTGAAATTGATGTCTCTTATGATGACCCTGCGCCAGCTTTGGCCTAGGGTCCTCTGGGTGCCAGTCTCTGTCTGCTGGCTCTTTCCTTTTGAGCTGAGGCCCACCCTTGCCCACTGTCCACCAGTGCGGTCTCCCCTCATGCCTGGCAGCCTCCACCCTTGGACCCCGAGCCCACCCAGGGTTATTTCCTCATCGCGAGAGTGAGGTTGGGCCACCCTGGCCCCTTCAACGCATCTCTCCCATTACCTGGCAATGGGCTTGTGGGGGTGGGGTATGGGGTAAGGATGGAGGGGACGTGAGAGTCTCCAGGGTGAACCTCGTATTCCAGGGACACCTGTTAGCGACTCAGGGCCCCCAGGGCCCCTGACCGAGGCAGGGCATTTCTGACAGGCGCCGTGATGGAGCCAGGAGTCCTGTGGAGCGCTTCCTTGATGGGGTGAGCGTTCGTGGAGACCCAGTGGCTGTCAGAGTGACCCAGATCAGCATGAAGCTGAGAGCAGGGAAGGGGGCCCCAGGTGGAGGGAACGCCAGGAGCCAAAGCCCAGAGGCCAGAACGCGGGTGGTGTTTTTCCAGGAACTGCGGGAATGTCAGAGCACACCAGAAGATGGGCAGACCCTTGGCTACCCAGGAGGGGTCGGGGCTGGAGGTGCCCGCAGCGCGAGTGCTGTGAAGGCCAGGAAGGCCCAGATGGGTCCCTGCCGCCGCTGCCCTGACCCCGGCTGAGCCCGGCACCCCTGGAGACCCTCTGGCACGGGTCACGGGGGGCTGCGGCTGCGGCACTCGGCCCCCGCCCGCACCCTGAGCTGTCATGGAACACTGAGTCCCGCCCATCACATGCTGCTCGGACATGACCAGGCATAGGGCCACCCCTAATCCCGCCTCACGTGGGGCCCGTTTGCTCTGTGGGTGAGATCGGCGTTGGGAGCAGGCCCTCTGCCTGCTGGCCGCCGGCAGCGGGGGCTCAGCAAAGGCCGTCTGTTCCTGAACAGTCCGAGGGAGCAGAGAGACCTCCCTTCACGCGTCCGAGAGGGGCCGGTCTGGGGGCTTCCCCGTTGGGGCCTCGGAGGAGGAAGGGTAACTCCGGAGCCCTGTGCCCCTGTGCGTGCCTGGACCCCTGCCCGGGGCCCCAGAGCGCAGGCTCAGGGAGGTGCCAGCTGAGTCCCCAGGACGGACCAGGGCTCGAGGGCTGCCCTGTCCCCTCTGGGGACACAGGCCTCCGCAGGCAGGGGAGCCACTTGAAATATGGCCCGTGCAAACCGCCATCTGCCGTGTGTAGGATACTGACAGATTCCAAAGACGTCAAAAGAAAAAAGCAAGTAAAATGTCTCTTCCGTAATCTTTACATTAAGATGTTGAAATGGTAATATTCTGGCTTCCCTGATGGCTCAGTTGGTAAAGAATCCACCTACAATGCAGGAGACCCCGGTTCGATTCCTGGGTCAGGAAGATCCACTGGAGAGGGATAGGCTACCCACTCCAGTATTCTTGGGCTTCCCTTGTGGTAAAGAATCTGCCCTCGATGCGGGAGACCTGGGAGATCTTTACATTAAGATGTTGAAATGGTAATATTTGGATATATGGGCTAAATAAAATATGTCACCAAATCTAAGTTCACCTGCTGATCTTCACTTGTCTTCACGTGGCTGCTAGAGAATTTTAAGTGACTCCGGTGTCTCGTGTTTGGGACCTCTGTTTGTGACACTGCTCTCAGAGGGGTCAGGAGTTGCCTTGAGTCACCCTGATCAGGGGCAGAGTGGACGTTTGAACCCAGATCTGAGTGTCTCCTCCCAGGACACCGTCCTCCAGCTCGGCCGAGGGCAGAGGGTCACGCCGTCTGCCTCCTGGGGCAGCACTTGGGTGTGAGGGTGGCTCCCTTCAGCAGCCCCTGCCGGCTCAGCCTGCAGGCATTGAGTGCCTGCTATATGTCAGGCCTGGGGCAGGCGCTGGTGGTGGCGTGAAGGCCACCCGGTGCTGCTCCTGGGTGAGCCGATGGGGCCGGGAGGCCCGGCTGAGCCCTGGCCTTGAACCTGCACACCCTCTCAGGGATGAGCATCTTTGTTCCGTCTGTCTGGCCACTCCCTACCCCCACCCCCACCTGGGGGCCCAGCCCGAGGCAGCAGAACAGACCTTTTTGAGGCTCAAGGCTCGGAGTCCAGGCCGCCAGGAGACTAGGGACACCCAGGCATCAAATGTCAGAGTCGGGAAGACGTCCCTGAGGGCAGCGCTCCCAGCAGTTCACTACTGGTTCAGGACGGATGAGGCCTGTGATCACTCCGGGGGCCCTGGCTCTGCGCCTACATCGGAAGGCCCCTAGCTCCCCGGAACAGTGACTCCTGAGGCAAGCAGGCTCTGGACCGTCCGACGGTGACCAGCTGGGGGCTTGGGCTGGCCGGTGGCCGATCCCTCCACGTGGTCCCTCGAGGCCTGCCTGGCGCTCATCCAGGGTGGGAATTTTCCAGCCTCGGCTGGCAGAGCCTGGACAGGCAGGACAGGCAGTGGGTGGAGAGAGGGCACTGCAGGAAATACAGAGCAGCCTGGGCCAGCTGCCCTGGTCCCACCAGGTGACCCTGGGGAGGGTCACAGCCTCACATGCTTGGGGCCTCCGGCTGCCCACCCGCCCCGGGACCGAGGCCGGGGTCCTGACTCCCCCAGGACTTGGGACGATGTCTCCCCAGAATAGGGGCAGGAAGTTCCCTCGGCGCCCACCCCGGGGCCCTGCCCAAGGCTCCACGGACAAGGGGTCCAGGCCTCTGGGCTCTCGTCCACCGCAATGGACACAGGTCACCGCAATGGACACAGGTCACCGCATGGGCAGGCCTCCACCCTCGGGCTCCCGGGGCAAACCTGGCCCAGATCTCAGCCTGTCTCCCCGCGGGCCCCTCCTGCCGCCGCAGTGGGGGCACCACCCCTCCCGAGGCCGCTGCGGGCAGGCCCTCACGCAAATGCCGCTCACTCCCGGTTCCACTGTCCACATGGCAGAGACAGAGGCCCCGGAAGCCTGACCTGCCCGAGGTCACACATGGGTGAGAAATGGTCATCTGATCCCAGAGGGCAGCCCTGTGCCCAGCGATGGTCCAGGCGCCTGGTTGGGGAGGGGGCAGGGGGCAACTGTGGGATGAGGGGAGGGGGCTCTGGTCACGCCGAGTTCCCTCTCACAGGCATCCGCTGATTTTGCTGCAAGGCCTGATGAGGGGGGGAGCATCTCCAGGGCAGGCTGCCGGTGCTAACCCCCCTCAGGAGAGGGGCCGCCCGCTGGAAGCTGGGGTCCCGGGAGACGCCTGGCCTGCCCTCCCAGAGCCCCAGGCAGGACAGGAGCCCCTGGAAGTCCAGCCCAGCTGGGCCTGCAGACCCCTGGGCCCTGGGCCACGTGGGCCCCCTGGGCCCAGCCCGAGCCTGGCTCCGCGGGAAGGCCGCTGCGGGTGCGAGGGCTCCGCTAGGTCAGAACAAAGGCCTCGGGCGCGGGTGTGCCGGCGTGTTCGGACCTGGCACGGCTGTTTCCAGCCCTGTGTTTATGACAACGGCGGGGAAGAGCTTAGTGCGGAGACACTGACTCAGCCAGGAACCAGCGGGGTGGGGGCCGGGTGGGGCCGGAGAGGCGGGGGATGCAGCGAGGGACAGAGGGATGGAGACGCAGACGGGGGGCGGGGGGGGGACCGGCAGAGCCTCCCAGCAAGAGCGACCCGGGGAGGGCAGCACACACAGCAACAGGCACGCACACGAGCACACACACAGCACAGAGGCGGGCTTGCGCCCACCCGCTCGCCCACCCAGGCCCGGGGTCCAGGTCGCTCTGAGATGAGTGATAAAAGCAGCCTCCTGCGCTGAGCACTTCCGGAGCCCTCACGCCACTGCCTGGACCCTGAGAGGTGGGGAGGGGGTACAGAAAGAGGCAACAGGGAGCAAGAGAGCCTCTCTGCCATCACTCAGGCGGTCCAGGCCAGGCCCCCTTTCCCAGAACCCTAGGTCAGGCCTGCAGGGGCCGGTGGGATGGGGGCTCTGGGCTCCTGAGTCTTCGGGTGCACAAATGGGGCTTGGGGGCCTGGCAGCCTCGAGGCCCCTGTGGGCTTGCCTACCCCCACCTCCTGCCTCCCGCCACATGTGCCGGGACACAGTGCAGGCAGGGGGCACCTGCCCAGGTCCCGCGACTGGGCCAAGACTGGGGCCCAGGGGCCAGGCTGGGGTGTGGCAGCTCTGGGGGGCACACGGGCACTGCACCTACCCTGCTGGGGGATCCCGGGAGCCACTGGTGCAGCCAGGGATGCCTCCTGGCCTCTGTCTCTCCACCTACACACTGCGGGTAGGGGAGGTGTTCTCCCCGCCTTCCAAGCTCGTGGGAGTCTGAGGCCCAGATTGGGTGGGGGTCTCAGAGGACCGGGGGAGCCCACCAGCGGCGGCGTCCCACTGGCTGAGCCTGGAGGCCCCACGAGCCCACCCTGGCCCACGCGCCTACCCTCCTGGCAGCCTCACTTGGACCTCGAGTTCCAGTCTGGCAAAGGTTCCTGTTAAGGAGGCCTGGAACCCACTGCACTGGGCCCCACCCCCGTGTTACGTGGGCAAACAGACTTGGGGGAGTGAAGAACCAGGCCAGGGCCACCCAGGAGCCCCGGGGCCATCAGGACGGGTCTGCGGGTCTCCCGGGCAGGGCTTGAGTACTCGGCTGCCCCCTACTTGTGGCCAGTGCAGCACCTTGATTTCCCCCAGCCGGGACCTCTCCACGCCTCTCCTGGTGACGGCCCTACCAGCTGCCCATTCCTTTTGGACGTGTCTTTCCCCAAACCTCCTCACCCAGTCCCCCAGCTGGTCCCATTGGCTTGACCCTCAGACTGTATCCCAAGCCTGGCTACTCACCTCCTCCACCTGGCAGGCCATCAGGGTTTCTTACCCAGACCCTTCCACAGCCTCCCCATGGGTCTCCCTGCTTCCACCACACCCCTGCCATCAGCAGAGGGTCCTTTCCAAGGTCCATCACAGCAGCCCCTTCCAGGGGCTCTTTGTCTTTGTAGAACAAAATGTAAACTCTTCCCCATGGGCTCTCAGAGTCGACACAGTGTGGCTGTCTCTCCTGCATCAAACCACACACCCCCAGCTCATTCTCTCCTCGGGGCCTTAGCATTGCTGTTCCCTCTGCTTGAACACTGTTCCTTGCGCCTTTGCACGACTCACTTCTCTTGTGGTTCAGGACTTCCCTTCGGTACCCTTGTTTATTTATTATTTTGGCTCTGTGGGTCTTAGTTGCAGCACACAGGATCTTCATCTTCATCGCGGTATGTAGGGTCTTTTTAGTTGTGGCATGTGGGACCAACTTCTCTGACCAGGGATCGAACATGGGCCTCCTGCATTGGGAGTGCAGTCTTAGTCCCTGGACCACTAGTGGGAAGTCCCTTCAGCCTCCTTCCTGAGAGGGGCCTGCACTGGCCGCCCTCCACCCAAGTGCCTCCCTACAACCACCCTGTCCGGCTGACCCTCCGTGGTTCTGACCGAGGCTGTCTGCCTGCACGCCCTGTGAACCCCTCCCAGCCCATTAGTCTCGTCCTGCTGTTTGGTGGCCTTGGGCTTGGGGATGGGTGGGGGCTCCAGTCCGTGGGGTCGGTGAGGAGGGCTGACTGTGCTTGGCGTTGGGGAGACATATGGATGGTAAGTGCAGGGACGTGAGGGAAGGAGGGGTGAGGTGGCATGGGGTGCCTGGGTCCCTGGTCCAGTCAGAGAGGCGGGAGACAGACCATGTGGGTTCTCCATTCTGGTGGGTGGAGAGTGGCCTGAACATGGACTCCGGGGTCCTGGGTCAGATCCCAGCTCTGTGGTCAGCCTGCCGTGTGACCTCGGGCCGGTTCCTTGCCTCCTCTGAGCTAAGCACCCTCACTGTGAGGGGCGAACCCCATGAAGGTTTAAATCGTCTAGAACAAGTTGTGTGCAATCCCCTGAAAGACTGCTTAGGGTTTTTTTGTTTGCTTTTGGTTGGGGGCAGTTTTTTTTGCTGTATTTTTTTTAATATTTATTTTATTTGACAGCATCAGTGCAGCACACAGGGTCTTTGATCTTCCTTGCAGCATGAGGGATCACTTTTGGTTGCAGCATGTGGGATCTAGTTCCCTGACTAAGGATCGAACCTGGGCCCCCTGCATTGGGAGTATGGCGTCTTAGCCACCGAACCACCAGGGAAGTCCCTGCTATGTTTGTATAGCAGCTTTATTCAGATATAGCTCATATCAGTACAACCCATGCGTTTAAAGTATACAATTCAGTGGTTTGAGAGTAGTCATAGGTTGTGCAACCATCACCATAGTCGATTCTAGAACATTTTCATCACTCCAAAGAGAAACGCTGTACTCTCAGCGATCACCCTTCAGTCCCCCTCGCCCTTGGCAACATTTGTCTGCTTTCTGTCCCTGTGGACTCACCTGCCCTGGGCATCTCACATCAGTGGGGTCATCAATAGGTGGCCTTTTGTGTCCGGCACCTTTGAGCGTCACGTTCTCAAGGCTCATCCACGTCGTAACCTGAGTCCGTACATTGTTCCTCAATGTGTCTGAAGTGTTTCATTGTGTTGAGGGACCGTGTTTTCTTTATCCACTCATCCTTTGATGGATATTTGGGTTGTTCCCACCTTCTGGCTGTTGAGAATCATGCTGCCATGAGTATTCACATACAAGCTGTTGCATGGACACGTGTTCGTTTCTCTTGGGTTCATATCTAGGGGAGGGGTTGCTGGGTTACAGAGTAACTCTGTATTTAACATTCTGAGGAACTGCCAAACCGTTTGCATAATGAATGCACCATTTTCCATTCCCACCAGTGGTGCATGAAGGTTCTGGTTTCTCCACATGCTCATCAACACTTGTTAGTGTCTTTTTATTTTAGCCATTCTAGTGGGTGTGACAGGATGAGAGGGTTGGATGGCATCACTGATTGACTGGACATGAACTTGGGCAAACTCCAGGAGATGGTGAGGGACGGGGAAGCCTGGCGTGCTGCAGTCCACGGGGTCACAAGAGTCGGACACGCCTTGGCCACTGGACAACGACAGCAGAGTGGGTGTGACATGCTCTCATCGTGGCTCTGAGCTGCGCTCCCTTGATGGCTGATGATGTCGAGCATCTTTGTGGGCTTAATGGCCATTTTTATACCTTCTTTGGAGAGCTGTTCATTCAGATCCTTTGCCCGTTTTTAATTGGGTTGTTTGCCTTTTTATTGCTGAATTGTAGAAAATACTGTGTTTTTTCAGAGCAGGGGAAGTACAGGTTGGCAGAATGGTGGGGTTTGACAGAACCGAGCTGTCGGCCACAAGAACGGACACACATTTGCTCACGCTCGTGGGAACTGCATTTGTGCACATGTAAGTCCAGGCATACAGCCAGGACACGTGTGTGAGGACTCCGGCAGCGGTACACAGGATGCCTGGACCTGTGCACACCACGGGAGCCCGTGTGTGGTGTGTGACACACGTGTGGACAAGAAGCGCAGGTCAGCGACCCCTGTGTGCTGGGCCAGGCCTGCCCCTGGGACCACACATGGGTCCTCTGACACGGGGACTCGGCTGTATCAGAGCAATTATCCTTCTTGTCCTTATTTTGCAAAGCAGGGACACCAAGACATACAAAGGCCCCTTGATTGGTCCAAGGCCACCCAACTGGTCAGTTTTAGGGTCCAGACCTGAACTCGAGGGCTCTGACTCCAAGGCCCCTCCCTGGGACCTTTGACTCTGACCTCACCTCAGTTGTTTCAGAATGTCAGGTCTGGGTTCTCCACTTCCTGGGCTGCTGCATGACTTTGGGCTGCATGCTGCCTCTCTCTGGGCCTCAGACTCCTCGTGGAGTAGCACCAGATGGCCCCCCAGGCCCTCCCAGCTCCCCTTCTCGGAGGGAACAAGCGCCTTTCTCACCTTGCCTCCCAGGCCCGCAGTTAATCAGGTCATCATGAGCTCAATTAGTGCTGGTCGTGGCTTTCTGAAGATAGGTGCCAGGCCCCTCGGGATGCTAGGAAGTGGGATGTGACTTTGAGTGGACTGTGAGATAGGTGTGTGTGCCTGGGGCCTGGGGCGGGAGGGCAAGGGAGCTCTGCCCTGGGAGGGCGAGAGGAGCCCTGTTCTGCCCAGGCCCCCGCGTTACCCTGTAGCCTCATTTGTCCCCCTCAGTGTGTGCATGTCTGCTGGCACTCAATCATATCTGACTCTCTGCGACCCCACGGACTGTAGCCCGCTGGGCCCCTCTGTCCATGGGATTCTCCAGGCAAGAACACTGGAGTGGGTTGCCATGCCCTCCTCCAGGGGATCTTCCTAACCCAGGGATCTAACCTGTATCTCCTGCATTGCAGGCAGATTCTTTACCGCTGAGCCACCTGGGAAGCCTGTCCTCTCCAGTAACTGCTCACAAATCACTGCCTGGTCCCCAGCGTCCTCCTTGAGGTCAGGGTGAGGGGATGGCATGGTGGGCGAGGCCCTGATGATCCGGGAAGACCCTCTTTCCCTGGACTTCAGGTCTGGCTGGCATGCAGTGGCCGGGGTGGGGGGTGCGTCTTTGCTCGGGGTAGGGAGCGAGGTTAAGTCTGAGTAACCAATAGGAAAGAGCAGAGCCGGGTGGCCTCTGAGTGGCCAGCGCCTCAGTTTACCTAGGGGGCAGTGGTCTCTGAGGGTCAGCTGTTCTGGATTCATCTAGAATATGTGTGGAGGGGGCAGCTGGGCAGGCTGCCTGGGAGGAGGCCGTGGATAGCGCAGAGGTGCCTGGCCCGTCCTAGGGGCCCCGAGCTGTACCTGGCCATCCGCGGCCCGCCCTGGCCCCTCATTTGGTGTCCGTGAGGGCGATGCCTGTTTATACTGTTTGCTCTCCTGGGACTGTGGGGTAAATGGGGGCACAGGCTCAGAGAGCGTTTGTGACCGGCCTGGGGCTGCACCGCAGGTGTGAGATTACAAGGCCAGGGCGTTCCTGCCTGCTCCTCCCCGCGTATGCCCGAACCTCCCTCTCTGCTTCCCTGAAACCTTGGGCTGGGGGCAGGGCTGGGCTCATCGAGCCCACCTTGACTTCCCGAGTGCCAAACAGACTGCCAAACCTACTGCTGGCTCTGGGGTCTGCGGGTGCAGATCCGTCTGGGGTGCGCTCCGGATCCCAAGCAGGGCCCCTGGGCTCCAAGAGCAAAGAGTGCCCCCCAGGACAGCGGCTGGCCGCACACAGACTGTCCCCGCTGCCTCCACCCAGCTCCCCACCCCCATCACCGGCTGCATCTAGAGCAGCCGCTGAGCTTGCGTGTCCATCGTTGCGGCTGCCTGGGCAAATCACTTCCTGCCACTGAAGCTCAGTGTTCGCATCTGTGAGATGGGTCTCATCCAGAGGAGTTATTCTGTGGGTGGTCATGAAGATAGAAGGGGATGATGCCATGGCACGCATCCAGCCCCTGCCCTGCTCATGTCCAGGCTCAGGGGGCAATGCTGCGGGGTGGGGGCACACGGAAGAATCAGACGTGGATCCCACCCACCACCCCTGAAGCCCGTGGGCACCTGGCAAGAGCCAGGGGAGGCCATCTCACCTCACGGGGGGGCTTCTGGAAGCAGGGGTCCTCCTATCTGCGTTCAGAGCCTGGGTGCGCTGCGGGCACGTGGGCAGGCAGGCAGGGCTCCAGGAAGAGGGGGCCAGTGTCCCCCACGCAGGCGGCAAGGAATCAGGCTGCTGTTTATCCCAGCAGAGTGGTGTGCATGGGGGCACAGCTGCACCTGCCCACAGGCCACCAGCTGTTGGGCTTGGACAAGCAGGGCTTCCAGGAGTGGTGGGTGGGACGCGTGGGCCTCCAGGGCTAGAGGGCATCTCGGGGCCCGGGAGTCCCGGATGTTTGCTGGGAGAAGGCCCACGGGTTTGAGGGGCTTCTCTCTAATCCCAGCCCTCCCCCGTCTCACCCTGGAGGACAGGCAGCCAGCCCCTGTCCTGGCTGTGATCTGGTCGGGGAGGGGGCAGGCCATGTCCTCCCTCCGGGCCGGGCACACTGTGAGTCAGCCCCGAGTCAGCGTCCAGTTCTGTGAAATGGGGCAACAAAGCCGTTGCATTAAATGAGATGCGCCTGCAGAGCGCGGAGGGGGCGGGTGAGCGATCCCCTCCATCCCGAACCCCACGTGACTCCTCGGCTCCCCAAACCATGCCTGCCTCATGCTCACCTCCCCCTTGTCTCCATGGTGAGATGAGAGGGCTTGGCTCATTAAAACCAAATAAAAAAGGAATTAGCGGGAGTGGCAACCGGGTGAGTAACTGATGAGTAACTGGGTCTGAGCTGAGCACGGGCAGAAACCAGGCGGGAGCAGAAAAGATGGGGCGGGGGGGTGCTTTTTGTGAAATGCCCTCCAAACACGCAGCCCGCCCTGGCCCGGGCACCTGCTGGCCTGCTTGGCGCTTTAGGGTGGGGGGTGTGGGAGTCCCCCTTCTGGCTGCTGTTTGGGGAAGAAGAGGAAGGAGGGGTCGGTGGGGGGGGGGTGTCCAGGGCCTCCGAGGGCACGCCCACATCCTGCTCACTCAGGCAGGGCTTGGTTGTGGGACTTTCAACTCCGTGGGCCTGGCCTCCTGGTGGATTACACAACCGAGGAGATTCCTCACACTCCAGCGTGTGGCACGGCCCACTCCGAGGCTAGCTCCGCCTCACCAGGGCTCCCAACCAGTGTTCAACTGCCAGCTATCACTCCCCCCCACCCACCCCACTGCACGCCTGGGGTCCACAGATGGTCCAGAGGCAGAATCCCCCTGCCAAGGGGCTGTGCGTCCTCTTCCCCGGTCTCTTCCTGCCCACTATGACTGAGGGCAAAGGGGCCACGGAGGGGGTAGGATGACCTCCGTGACCTATGCCCCAGGCCCTCCCTCTGCAAAGCTGGGCTTGGATTCCACTGCCCGGGTTCAAGTCATGCTTCAGCCATGAACACCTTGTTTCACAGCTTCCTGATAGCTCAGTTGGTAAAGAATCCACCTGCAATGCAGGAGACGCTGGTTCAATTCCCAGGTCGGGAAGATTCCCTGGAGAAGGGATAGGCTACCCACTCCAGTATTCTTGGGCTTCCCTTGTGGCTCAGCTGGTAAAGAATCCGCCTGCAATGAGGGAGACCTGGGTTCCGTCCCTGGGTTGGGAAGATCCCCTGGAGAAGGCAAGGGCTACCCACTCCAGTATTCTGGCCTGGAGAAGTTCATGGACTACAGTCCACGGGGTCACAGAGAGTCGGACACGACTGAACGACTTTCCCTTCACTTCACTTCACAGCTTCTGTGTACCTCGGTGTTCTCACCTGTGATGTGGCAATAAGGATAAAACCTCCAGTTGTCGGGAGAGGTCGATGAGAACACGTATGAAGGGTCAGGGGGTGCTGGTGCTATGAGAGCTGGTGAGGAGGAGGGAAGCATAGCTCCGCTGATCTGCTTGCTAATTAGTTCCAGGAGCCCCCGCCCCCAGCAGCCAGTGTGAGCTCTAAGATCTGAACCCCACAGCTTCTCGCTCGCCCCCACACTGGCAAAAGTGCCACCTGCTTCACGGCAGGTCGCTGGCCACCCGCACGTTGGCTCCCTGGCACCTCGGCCACCTTTTTTCATGACTCTTGATCTCCTACTCCCAGCCCAGGAACACCAAACTGTTGTACACCTCTGCACCTACTGTATGCACACCAGGAGCGTGCACCCACCACACACACAACACACACACATTCACACGCACCCATGAAGAGTTAACACATACTTCTTGTTAAGACTTAAAGAGGTCACCTCTTGCAGGAAGCCTTCCCTGACTGCTGCACCCCACCCCCAACTCCCCACCGAGAGGCAGATTGAGGAATCCTTGGAGGTTCCGTGGTTCCCTGTGCCCCTCCTCGCAGAGCTCTGTGGTCACCTCCTCTCCTGGAATCCCCCAAGTTCACTGCCACCTCCCCTGCCCATACATGCCCATGCATGAGCTAGTCAGCAGGCTCTGCTGGGCTCGGGCAACACCAACACGAACAGAAGGAGTTCAGTCGCCCACTTCCCACCTTGCTCTCCCTGCCCCTGTCTGGTGCTCCCGGCTAGTGGCCTGGATGGTGCAGGACCAGGGCTCCTCCAAGAGCCCCTCACTGGGCTGAGGCTGACTTCTGATGGAGCAGGGCCATCAGAGTGGTCCCCAGGCAGGAGGGGAAAGTGTAGGCAGGACGGGCCCGCCCGGGAGGAGGGGCGGGTGAGCAGCAAGGCCCTGGGAAGGTGGTGCCCTTTGCAGCCCCTGGTCTTTCTGGGGAGGAAGGGATGTTGGACACCACCCTTCCCTCAGCTCTTCTCAGAGGATGGAAGTTTCCAGGAAGCCACGGCCCCCTCCGAGAGGCAGAGGCCAACCAAAGCCTCCTCCACCCTGGGCCCCTGAGACCCTGGTCCTCATCCTGAATGGGAGACACCCCAGGAGCAGGGACCCCAGATAGGTGGGCCCCCAGAGGGAAGACACTCGCTGAAGCTGAGTACCCCACCAAGGGTGAGCCTGCTAGGGGAGTGGGGACCCCTTTGAAGGAGCCCCCCTCAGCCAGTTGGTGGGTGAGGAGGCAGGCCCCAGAGCACATGGCCCGCACCCAGGACAAGGCCGGGCAGGCAGTCGGTGCTCAGTGGATGCTTGTGGAATGGACCTAACTTGACTCTCAATCCTCTCTCAAGCTGGGAGGGACCATGCCAGACCCCTACTGTCCTCAGGGACAGTAGGCAAGCACACGGGGCATGTTGGCGCTCGTAGGGCACAAGCGCTGGGCTTATATGCTCCTGGGTTTCCAGGGCACCGCTGAGTCTGACTGGGCCATGCCCTGCTGTGGCTGAGGGCACTACCATTCCCGCTCACCAGACCTGGGCTTTGGTCCAGTCAACACCACTGAGCTCCGGGCCCGGAGTGGCAGGTGCTGGGGACCACACAGTCCCGGCCGTGGCCCTCAGGGAGCCTCTCTGCCCTTGGGCAAGGGGAGAGGTGCTCGAGAGACTGGGGCTGGGATGGCTGGATACATAGGCTGGGGACGGGGCATGGAAAATACAGAATTCAAGCTGGGACTGCCAAACTAAGGGGCCTTTGACCCACGTGGAGCCAGGAAGGCCCAGTGTTGGTCCCACCAGGTGGACACTGTCAAGAGCAATGAGAGTCAGATCTGCCACTGAGAGTGGTCAGGGAGCCCAGGCTGTCTTCTGGCTGGTGGTCTGGGAAGGCTGCTTGGAGGAGTATTGGAACTGGCTTTGGAAGGTTGTAAAAATTGGGGCATGAAAGGGAAGGAAATTCCACCCAAAAGACCAGGAAACGTCCAGGAGCATGTGAATTTGAGTTTGAGCCCCGGAATTTGAGTTGTTTGCGGTGGAAGATAGGGAGAGAGGGCTGGGGATCCAACTCTGCACGGACTTCAGACCTTCCCTTTCCAGCTCAGGCAAAGGAGAGGGAGGGAATGTGTGTGTAGTATATGTGTGTGCAGAACTGCACTTTGCACTCGCCTGGAGGATGGCTGGGTAGTGGGGTTGGCAGGGGAGACTCACGCCCCGGCCTGGCAGTTCAGTGGCCCCTGAAGCAGGCAGGGGTGATGGAGAAGGAAGATTCAGGTGGCCAGGGCCTAGTGAGGGGGTGACAGTGGGTGGTTAGAGAGAGAGATGGCAGCAAAGGGGTTTGGGGTCCACTGCAAGCTGGGGGCAATCTGCCTGGCCCCTGGCCGGTGGGGTGGGCGCCCCTAAAGGGATCCTGGGCACAGGTGGTCCGCTCCTGAAGAGCAGCGCCAGGAAGCTGGCAGAGGTGCAGGCCCAAACAGTCCCTCCCAGGACCCCTGACTGCTGTCTCCGAGGAGGAAACTGCCTCCCCACCCCGCACTCCCCCCACCCCCCCGCCCAGGCTCCTGGAACAGAAAGAGAAGGGTCGTCCGTGCGGGCGGCAGGGCTAGGGCACGCACCGAGTGCCCAGGGTGTACTGGCCTTACGGACAGCCCTGCCAGTTGGGTTCCATCAGCCCCACGTGGCTGAGTCGGAAGCTCAGAGAGGGTCAGGGCTGAGCCCAGGGTCACACGGCCGGCTGGCAGCAGGATCAGGGCCCAGCACCTGGCCCCCTGAGCCCACGGGTCGGAACCTGCGGGGTTCATCGTCCGCACTCGTCCCCTCCCCGCAGGGAGCCGTGAGGCCGCCTTCACGTACGCCATCACCGCGGCCGGCGTGGCCCACGCCGTCACCGCCGCCTGCAGCCAGGGCAACCTCAGCAACTGCGGCTGCGACCGCGAGAAGCAGGGTTACTACAACCAGGCCGAGGGCTGGAAGTGGGGCGGCTGCTCCGCCGACGTGCGCTATGGCATCGACTTCTCCCGGCGCTTCGTGGACGCCCGCGAGATCAAGAAAAACGCCAGGCGCCTCATGAACCTGCACAACAACGAGGCGGGCAGGAAGGTAGGGCGGGCGCGGGGCGGGGCGGGGCGGTGGTGGGCGGGTCTGGAGGGGCGGGGCGTCGCGGAACTGGGCGGGGCGCTGTGAGCAGTGGGCGGGGCGGGAGCTGGGAGGGGCGGGGCGACGCGGAACTGGGCGGGGCTCTGTGACCAGTGAGCGGGGCGGGGCGACACAAGCAGCGGGGCGGGGCGGGGCAGGCCTGCTTCAGGCATGACCACTGAGTTACCCAGTTATCCAGGGAGGGTCTGGACCTCTCTGAAATTTGGGCTTCTCTCCTAGCGGAGGGAGTTGGTGAACTGAGCCCTTGAAGGTGCAGGATGGGTAGTGTTGAGCACAAGCCATCACTTGTCCGTCCTAAGCTCTAAGCGTTGGGCCTTTCTATTCCAATTGCAAAGATTTGAAAACTGAGGGTGGGACTAGAGAATTTATGTGTCCGCAGCCCTCATCTGGTGGGCAGTGGTGTGAGACAGGGACCCTTTTTGCACATAGGGTAGGAGCCGGGCCTGGCAAGCGTCGGTGGTGGGGGAGGCCTCTAGGCCACAGTCTGTGTCCCTGCCCCACTCCTATAGGAGTCATGCCGATACACTCAGAAAGGCTTCCTGGAGGAGGCGGCCTTTGATTCATTTTGAGAGTCTGGAGGAAGGGGTGGTGCCAGGAAGCAGGAGCAGCCTGAGGAAAGGCAGAAACTGAGTTGGAGCCTCTTGAGCAGCCAGCTTCATGCGTGGGGTGGGGTGCAGAGAGGTGAGTGATAAAGGAAGACATTCAAGCCGGGACACAGTGGGGAAGAAGTCAGGGCGAGTCCAGCCCCGCCTCGGGGAGATGAGGGCCCCAGATACTGGGCTGGGAGGAGCGGCCGCCATGGCGGCAAGATGGCCCGAGATAGGGCAGCCAGCCGAGTGGAACGCCTCTGGGTCTGGCTCTCCAGCCCCGGGGGCTGCACCCAGGGCACCAGGGCCTGAGGGGCTCTGCAGGCCAGGGACAGACTAGTCTTTCCAGGCAAAGAAGACTTGAAAATGCCCTCTGCCCCCAAGCCCAGAGCTGAGCTCATTCACTCAACCAATGCCCCTGCCGGGTCTGTGTGCTAGGCGTCATGCCGGGCACGGGGCCCAGGTGGAGTGAGACGTGCCTTGGCTGTGGGAGCTCCGCCAGCGCCCAGTGGGCCCACATGCAGGGAGCCCAGGGGCCTGAGGGAGGGGTAGCGGTAGCTTCCTGAAGGCAGTGGTGTCCTCGGGGGGCCTTAAAGGACATGCCAGAGCTGAGAAGAGCAGAGCAGAGTGTGAGGGGTGAGGGGGAAGGACCTGGGGGAAGAGGGGGCAACTGCAGAGGGTTCAGGCTTGTGGGAGTACCAGGGGTGGGTGAGACAGGGCTTGAGACACATGCAGGGGCCAGCCCAGGATGGGCCTTGAGCGCCAGGCCCAGGCTTTGACTTCATCTTATGGAAGTGGAGGTTGCCATGCAGCCAGTGGTTGTTCAGTTACTGTCAGATGAACAAATGAGTGAAGAAATGAGTCTTCATTTCTGGACCTCCATGGAGTTTACAGAAAACATTTAGGCTCCATTCTCCATGTCTCTCTGTGTGTGTCTGTGTGTGTGTGTTAGTCGGGTCCGACTCTTTGCAACCCCATGGACTATAGCCCCCCAGGGTCCTCTGCCCATGGAATTCTCCAGGCAAGAATACTGGAGTGGGTTGCCATTTCCTTCTCCAGGGGATCTTCCTGACCCAGGGATCGAACCTGGGTCTCCGGCATTGACAGCAGATTCTTTACTGTCTGAGCCACGAGAGAAGCCCCAGGCTCCATTCTCTGGGCGCAGGCAATGGTGATCTGTGTCTGGAAGGGCAGAGGAAGAGAGATTCACTTACATGGAGGGTACCAGGAGGGCTCCCTGGAGGAGGAGGCACATCTGAAGTCTAAACTGAACCAATCCCCTTTGAGCCTCTGCAGTGGTTTAGGTCTTGAGCAGGGGCTTTCCCACACCCCTGGGAGAACAGTCTCACCATCTCCATTTTATATTTGGGGACTTGGTGGCTGGGAGGATAGGGGGTGGCAATTGGTAGGTGGTAAAAAAGTGTAGCGGCGAAGGCAATGGCACCCCACTCCAGTACTCTTGCCTGGAGAATCCCAGGGACGGAGGAGCCTGGTGGGCTGCAATCCATGGGGTCGCGAAGAGTCAGACATGACTGAGCGACTTCACTTTCACTTTTCACTTTTATGCGTTGGAGAAGGAAATGGCAACCCACTCCAGTGTTCTTGCCTGGAGAATCCCAGGGATGGGGTCGCACAGAGTTGGACATGACTTAGCAGTGAAGTGACTTAGCAGTAGCAAAAAGGCATAGGGGAAGTGGAGACTAGCAGGATTGGGCCTGAGGAAGACAGGAGGGCTGACAGCAGGAGGCTGGTGATGGGCCTGGGGCTGTTCGGGGGTGGGGAGGAATTGGGATGGAGAAGAGTAATATATTGAGGGGGTTTGACTGGGGTGGAGCCTTGACACCCGGAAGCCATGCACTAAGGAGAAGCAGAATGTTGGAGGCAAGGGGATGCAGATGAGCTGTGCGAGGGCCTGTCGGGGCCAGGGGAGCCGCAGCAAAGGCCTCTAACCTGGTTGGCAGCCAGGATTCTCCCGCTGACACTGTCCCCAGCTGTCCGCAAGGCCCTGGCTGGCCCCGCCCCTCTCCCACATCCATCTCCTCCCCCTCAGGTAGAAGGCGCCATGTGCCCCAGCCTGTCCCCACAACAGCCCCGACCCTGTGGGGCCGTGCTGCCCATGTGTAGTCTGAGCCCTTGGAAAAGGCCAGTGGTGGTGACCACACGGGGCCCCGGCTTATCATGGCAGCTGAGACCAGTGGGTATGGCTTCTGAGGTTTCCTGGAGAGCTGAGTCCAGACCTTCACGGGTCACTCTAATGTTGGGGCACCCCGGCCCCGTCGTAGAGCAACCAGGCCCAACCCCCAGCCCCCGGGCCTTGGACGGAGTTCAGCAAGTCAGGTGGAGAGGGGGCTGTTGCTGCCACACCGAAGTCCCACAGTGAAGTGGCTTCAAGCAAGAGGAATTTGCTCTTGCACAGAGCCAGAGGCCCAAAGTCATGGTGTCCGCAGGCCTGAGCTCCCTCTCGAGGCTCCCCAGGAGGGTCCTTCCGGCCTCTTCCAGCTCCGGGGGCCGCGGGCGCTCCTTGGCTTGTGGCCGCATTGTCCAGTCTCGGCCTCTGTCTTCACGTGGCCCCTCCTCTGTGTCGTGTTCCCTCCTCTTCTGTCTCTTACAAGAACACAGGTGTATCTCATTGCGAGTCTTACCTTGCTTACATCTGCAAACTTCCGATCTCCAAAGAAGGGCACATTCTGAGGGGCTGAGTGGACACACATTTGGGAGGACACTCTTCAGCCCACCCCAGACTGGCACACGGCCCACTGAATCCCTCGTGGGCCAGGATCAGACAAGCTGAATGTGCAGACCTGCTCAACTCTGAGCTCCTTCAGGGCTTTGGGCCACCAACCGGGAACACCCCCTAACTGAGCACCCTCCCCATAGAGTAGGCCAGCCCCTACTCTGGGAAGAACCCCAGTCTGCCCTTTTTTGGAGCTCCCTAGGGCAGGAGTGAGGCCCAGGGCTCAGTCAACAGCTCCTCTGGGCAGGGTGGGTCGCTCTGCACCCTCCTAGGTGGTCTCCTGGGGAGGTGGGGGCTGGCGCCACCACCTCTCTCTCTCTCTTATCATGAGGGCACTGAAGCCGGAAACAGCACATTCTTGAATCCTGTGATCACTTCCCAGGAGAGTGAGCCCCGGGGACCCAGCCAAGCGAGGCTTCAGCTCCTTGCTCTGCACACAATGGTCCAATCAACTTCATCTGAGGACTGTCACCATTCTGGCAACAGCGGAGCTGAATGTGGAGGGAAGGGGTTCAGGGCGGGCGGCAGAGCGAGGCAGGGGCAGCCGTTCAGCAGGCCAACGTGGGCACACCGATGGAACACCCGGCCTGCACAGACACTAGCCTGGACACTCCCGCCAGGTCTCTGGCCATCACTGCCCATCTGAGGAGGCACCTCCTGGGTCAGCAGCATGGGGCGGGGCCAGCTGCCCCCCAGGCTGGGGCTCTGAGAGGGCTATGCATCTGGTCAGCCGCTGGCCTGGACCATCCATGGCAGGCAGAGTGACCAGGGCAAGGGAAGCTTCCAAGCTCTGAAGGGCAGATTAGTAGAGCGAGGGGCTTTCAGGGAGAGGGAAGATTCCCTGGAGGAGGGCATGGGAACCTACTCTGGGATTCTTCCTGGAGAATCTCATGGACAGAGGAACCTGGTGGGCTACAGTCCATGGGGTCTCAAAGAGTCAGGCACGACTGAGCGACTTAGCACGCAGTGGTCCAAGCAAAGATGATCGTGGGGTGGAGGGAGGGGAAGGAGAGGTTGGGCTGGGATGAACAAGAGTGAGGAGAGGGGTGGGAGGCAGAGGAGAGGCCTAGAAACATTTTTTCTGAAGAGGTCGCACCTTCACCCAGAGCCCCAGACCAGACTTCTGGTCAGTGCCTTCGACCCAAATGCCCCACAGCAGTCATCAAGCCCTGCAATTCCAGTTCTGAATATTTCCCTGGGCCCCCTTCCCCTCCTCCGAATGCGGGGTCCCTCCCCACTTCGGCCCGCCCTTTGTGGAGTATCAGCCTCCCGCCTCCTCCCTCCCGCCTCCTCCCCAGATTCTCCCGTTCCACCCAGGACATCATTCACACAGGAGGAGAGAGCCTCGGCCCTTAAACTTCAGGCCGCTAGCCGCAAGTTGTGCTCATTTGGGTCGAATCTTCCTTTCGTGGTGATGGTGACAGCTCTCCAGACCTTCTCGCGACGCTCCCCTCCTGGAATGCAGCTCCTGTTTGTCTAATGAGCTTCTGCTCCTCCGTCAACACCTAGTACGGGCACCACCTCCTCCAGGAAGCCCCCACGCCTGGCCACCGCCCCCCTCACAAGCCCCTGCGCTGTGTATCAGTTTCCTGGGAGTCCCAGGGTTCGTCACCTTGGTCCAGGGCCCCGTGCGGTCAGGGCAGGCAGGAAAGGGATTGGGCAGTCACCAACACCGTGGCATGTTTCTCTCTCTGGTTCTTTCATTTCTTCATTCATTCATTCATTCACTGAGGGTCAGGGCTGGGGTTCTGGGCCAGGAGGCAGAGGGTGGCCAAGACCTCAGGCTGTCGCAGTGAGGCCAGCGGGAACTAAGACAGCTGACAAATGGCTCTTGTGCAGCCGTGGGGCGGCGGCTAATGATTCCCCGTCTTTAATCAGGCCCGGCTGGCAGGGCCTTTTCGATCTGAGTAAATGAGTGCCCGGGGTCAGGGCTGGCTCTGGGAATCAGCCTTCCGGGGCCAAGGAGGGAGGCCCAAGGAAAACACACGGCTGCACCCACTGCGGGCCCTCAGGGAGCTGGGGAGAAAGAACAACACTGGTCGGAGGGCGGCTTCCCAGCAGACGGCACGCCTGGGCCTCACTGATCCGTGCGCTCACCTCCCGCCTGCCCCCACTCCCTCCTTCAACAAAGGTGTGCAGAGCTCCATGTGCGTGCCAGGCTTCCATTGAACAGCCACTTATTAAGTGCTGACTGCATGCCAGAGCCTATACCAGGCACAGGGTGAGGGGTTCACATTTACTAAGCACCTGTTCTTGCTGGACCTGCTACCTAGAGGGGGGCATGCACCAGCTTCTTCACCTGCTGCTCTGTGACCTGCAGTGAGCCCCACGCCTACCCCATCCACCCAGCCTCAGTTTCCTCATCAGTGCATAGACTTGCAGCTCCCTGAAGGGTTGTGAGAATCTTGTGGAACTCATTTGATGAGCTCACGCCTCGCTCTGCTGAGGTCTGAATATTCTCACGGGGACCCTCATAGGGTCCTGTGCAGTAAGGGACCTTGTGGTCAGTAGCCCCATTTCATGGATGAGGAGACTGAGGCTCAGAGAACAGGAAACACTGATGTGTGGTCACACTGTGGGAAGTGGGGAGTCAGATCCGGGTCAGATGGAGGTGAGGTGGCAGGCCCCCCACCACCTGCCTCCGCCCCCCCCACTCCTCCCCAGCCGGTACTGAGCCTGTCCTGTGGCCTGCAGGTCCTGGAGGAGCGCATGAAGCTGGAGTGTAAGTGCCACGGCGTGTCAGGCTCCTGCACCACCAAGACGTGCTGGACCACGCTGCCCAAGTTCCGCGAGGTGGGTCACCTGCTGAAAGAGAAGTACAACGTGGCCGTGCAGGTCGAGGTGGTGCGTGCCAGCCGCCTGCGCCAGCCCACCTTCCTGCGCATCAAGCAGCTGCGAAGCTACCAGAAGCCCATGGAGACGGACCTGGTATACATCGAGAAGTCCCCCAACTACTGCGAGGAGGACGCGGCCACGGGCAGCGTGGGCACACAGGGCCGCCTGTGCAACCGCACGTCGCCCGGCGCGGACGGCTGCGACACCATGTGCTGCGGGCGGGGCTACAACACCCACCAGTACACCAAGGTTTGGCAGTGCAACTGCAAGTTCCACTGGTGCTGCTTCGTCAAGTGCAACACGTGCAGCGAGCGCACCGAGGTCTTCACCTGCAAGTGAGCGGCCCCGCCCACCCCGCCGCGGGCCCGCCCCGCGCCCTTGGCACCTCTGCCCGGCCGCCTGACCGCGCGGGCAGGGGTGTGTGCAGGAGGTGGGCGCTCCAGGCGCGAGAGGGCTCCCACGGGGCGGCCACCTTTTCCTGGCCCACCAGCGGCTCTCTCCTGCCACGCCAGTCCCCTCTTGTGGCAGAACAGTGCCCGTCAGCTGGTCCAGAGGGCAAGGCCGATGGCGTGAGTGTCCCCGGCGGCGCCCAGTGCATTTCTTTTCTCCGGGACAGTGAACCTCAAGGACACACACTTACCCGGACTCGGAGCGTCCTTCTCCCCCAGCCTGGTGGTGCAGGACGCAGAAAGACTTCGTCCCAAGCCTCAGCAGCCACTGGGCTCCAGGGCAGTTTGGGCAGATGTCGACAAAAATTATTTATGTTTTCTTAGTATCCGAAGAGGATTTTAGCACTAAGGCATAGCCGGTCCTAACTCCGTACTCTGTTAGCGTGTCCCCTTGCCGCCCTCTGCTCCCTCTTCTGGCCCCTGGGTACCCGCGGGAGCATCCCGGTGTATGGCCCTGTCCAGGGGGAGGTGGCTGGTGCAAGTGGTCTCTACGTGAGCTGGGTGGGGCGCTTGGTGGCTGGCACGGCTGAGACCGCCTGTGAGGAGAGCCACTGACAGGGACCTCTGGCCCCTTCCTCCCTTCTTTTGAAAATCATATCGAGCAAATCAGATTGTCACCCACATCAGGTTCCAGGAGTGCTGTGTCCCTGAATGCAGTTGCTCTTCCAGCCCTCCACCAGCCAGATGCTCCCCTAGTTTACAGAACCCCCTCCTGCCCTGGAATCAGCTGGACCCCCAGGACAGCACCATGCCGGGGCCGGCTGGTGGGACAGGGGGACAGTTCAGGGGTATTTGCCTTATTTGACAGATGGGGACCCTGAGGCCCAGAGCAGCTCGAGCACTAGTGAGAGACCCCCCAAGGCCGTGAGTGGGGGCTCTCTCCCGGGCTCAGGCTCCCTGACCGTCATCCCAGGGCTCCTGACCTTAAAGGCCATGCTCTGGGGACACCCAGGGTGACAGGCAGTCCCCATGCCTTGAAAACTCTGGCTGTGCCCCTCCCTGCCAGCTTCAGTGGGGTCCACGCCCCCCTTCTTGAGGTGCCTTTGAGGGTTTCTCTGGTGGTCTCCTTGCCCAGTCCAGGTCCTTTCATCCTGACCCTGATGCTGAGAAAGCTCGGATCCAGGGCACTGCTCCGCCACGGTCCCACCTGCTGTGCCAGCAGATAGCTGCCCTCCAGTCATCCGTGGTCCCCACCCCACGTCAAGTTACCCTGAAACCTGGGAGACAGGAATGGAAAGGGGTCCTGCTTGGTTCTAAGCTGTGGGCCGGGTGGGGAGAGAGTAGGGGCCTGAGATTCAGCGCTGGACATGCCTCCTGCCAATACTCCTGCCCACCATGGGGAGACCTAGGCACAGGGTCCCGGGGCCGGGAAGGACGGCGTGCGCCGGCTTCTAGTGCACCGCGGTCCTTGCACTCGTCCCGGTCCTAATTTGAGGTGTCTTCTCACAGAATCCCATGTCAGTGTATCTTCAGGCTACTAACCGGACAAGTGTGCTGGGCACTAGCCTGGGGTGAGTGACACTGGGCCCTGGCCCCTGGCCCCGGCGTCTACCCTGCCTGCCTGCACGATGCCAGGACATGCCACCAACAGCTGCTGTCCTGGGAGCTCCCAGGCCACTGTGAATGCCCCCCCAGGCCCCTTCCCACTCCCCCACCCCAGGTCCCAGGATACCCCCCTGAGTCCACAGGCCTAGCATCCTCTGCCAAGAAACCTGGTTAACTTATATTGTTATATAGCGTCGAAATGTCTATAGTGTCTCTTAAGTTATTGTGACCTACACTGGGTACTGGGGGGCGGGGGGATGGCCGCGCTGTCCCCGAGCTAGGCGCCTCCTTCTGCTTGAAACCGGCCCTTGGACCCTTGGGGCCCCTGATGCCACCAAGTCACGTGCACTGTCCCTCGGCGACTCGGTGGCCCCCACCGAGACCCCGCCCTCCCCTAATAGGCTGTCACCCTTCCCTTGGGTGGGGGCGGGGGTGTCGTGTGGCCCAGGCAGGGACGCTGGTGGCCGAGGCGCTGTGTGTCCCTGCGGTGGCTGTCCCCCCCGCCCGCCCACTTGAGGAGAGCTGGCGGGTTTCTGATGGGCTGTGTCTGGCCTCCCCAGGAGGGGAGCGCTCGGCTCCAATAAAGCTGGAATCAGAGAAGCAAGTGTGTGAAGTGTCTGCAGTCCTTGCTGCGGGGGTGGGGGAGGGAGGCAGGAGCTGTCCCCTGAGGACAAGGCCCCCCACCCTTTGGCGCCCGCCGTGTGGGCGGAGCTGGCGCTGTGCTGATGGCCCTTCCCCCACCCCGTCCTTCACACCTTCTTGGGGGGCTTGGTTCTCATGCCTGCCCCCAAGAACTTTGGGCCTGTCCCCACCAAGCAAGGGCCACAGCTGGGGGGCTGGACACAGACTCTGAGGCCTCCCCAGACAGCCTGGGTCAGGTCACAGGGGCAGGGGGGGTCATGGCCTGGTGCCAGGGGGCTGCTCTGGGGAGAAGTGGGGCTGAAGGTGGGAGGCCCTGGCCCCATCTGTCTCCCTCTGTGTCTCCTTCCCCTTCTGACCCAGTGGGGTCTGTCCTCAGAGTCCCCGTGGGTCTGTCCAGCTGTATCTGGGGGGTTTTGACTCCATGACCCCCCTGCCCCAGGGCGCTTCTTGCCCTCTCTGGGTGAGGCAAAGCAGCCCGAGGCCCCTGGGAGCTCTGCAGGCCCCTGGCTGGCCATCAGGCCTCGCTGCTTCTGCCAGAGGCCCTGTGAGCAGGGAGGATGAATGGCATTCCTGCCGAGGGCCGGAGGCATGCGGCGGGGCCGGTTTGGCCACTGCCCGCTGTCCTGAGGCAGCCTGGCATCACACAGCCCCCATCCACCTGGGCACCGAGGCCCAGATCCACGGAGAGGGGCCCCCAGGTGGGCTTTCGGAGGAGGACGTGCCCCTCAGGGCGTGGAGAGGCGGGGAGACAGGGCGAGCCCTGGTCCTGAAATCTCAGCTCTGTCCCTCCCGGCGCACCCCGCCCCCACCCCGGCCCTGGGCACAGCCTCTGGCGCCCGTGCCCCTGTATTCATCAGCATCTGAATCAGATACATCAGCGTCCCTAACCCAGAGCAGGAGGTGGCTGGGGCCAGGACTCGGGGGTCAACAGGATTTGGGGGGCCCCAAGCCAGGCCCTGATGCCCCGGGGAGATTGGCAGGAGGCCCCTACTCCCCACGAGACAGTGAGTGCGTCCGCGGTGGCGGCGGCTGTGGAACGCCAGGGTCCGGCTACTCCCACAGGGCCAGGAATGAGGAAAGAGCTCTGAGAATGCCCCAGCCCTGGTGCCCAGACTGTACTCACTGCTTGGCCACGGTTCAACCCCAGCCCCGGCCTCCCAGGGCCGCCCGACACACCCTCCAAGGAAGCGTTCCCCAGGCAGCCCGGCACCCCCACGGCCCCCAGAGTGACACCCGTGACCCCATCTCTCTCTGCGGGCCCTGGGTGTGCAGGCCTGTCCTGCCTCTGAACTTGCCCAGAATGCAGCTTCCACGGGCTTGCCTTCCCGCTGCACCCAAGACAGCAAGGATCAGCAAGGCTGGTGGGTCACCAGGGCTTCCCTGGGCAGGATATGGGGATGCTGGGGCAGGATAGGGGGCACCTGCAGTCCTGGGGGCATGTCTCCACTGCCCACTCATTCATTCATTCACTCACTGGCTCATTTAGCCTTGCTGGAGGCCGTGTCTGGCCCTGGAGATGGCGGTGGTTCAAGCTTGGCCCTGACCTTCAGGGTCTCCAGGCCTTCACTTCACTCCTGCCCTAAGCAGGGCAGCCCATTCCAAGGGTGTAACTGGGCTGAGATGGCCTGGGAGAGAGAAAAGGGCTTTGGACTGGCTCATCTACCCCTCTGAGCCTCAACGTGCCCCTCTGTAGAATGGACACAGGGGAGCCAGCTCTCTGGCCAGGCCAGCGTTCCTGCTTTCTCTGTCTGGAGGACACTCCTGCCCACACTTTGCTCTCAGGCCAAGCTTTGGCAACAAGGTCTCCCACCCTGTTTCCCCACAGGGCTCCCCAGGCTGCCCACTCAGCTGCTGTCCAGTGGCCAGCGCTCCCAGGGGGTCCTGTGGCCGTGGTGACAGAGACTCTCTCCTTGCGGCCTTGGACATCCTTCCTGACCTGTCTCATCTCCTACAGCCAACCTCTGCCCCATTCACACGCAAAGCCCCTGGCCTGCCAGCAAACCTCTCCTCCCCAGACCTACCCATCCCCTCCACCTCCCGTCCAGCCTTCGCTCCAGCTGTGTCTCCAGCTAGGGAGATCCTTTCTCCTCCCATCCCTCACCTGCAACCCTCTCCCCCGTGACGCCCACCTTCCCCCAGCAAGCTTGCCCAGGCTCCGGCCCTCCCTCACTTTCCATCCTGGCTCTCCGCCCTCAGAGTTCTCATTGCTGTGAGACAATGCCCCCGCCTCCTCATCAGGTCCTTGCTCTTGTAGGACCTGGGGACTCAGCTGCCTGGCCCAAGCATCCAGGAGTCTTGGGAGTCTTGTAGGTCTGAGGACACGGGGGCCGCAGGGAGGCCTGGCACCCCCAGGAGTGCCCAGCAGAGGCCTGGGTGGTAGCAAGTGGTCTGCCAAATGCGTTGGCAAGGGGGTTCAGGGCCCACCCACAGCCTGCCCTGGGCGGGCACTGCTCCTAGGGTGCCAGGAGTGAGCAGTGCCCAGGCAGAAGTGCCTGGCCGGTCCCCTCTGGCTGGCCTGTCCTCTTGAGGTCTGGGTGGCACGCTGCCCTGAGCTCAGCTGGGATCCTGCAGCCTCCTGGGATGCCGAGGAACAGCAAGCCCTCCAGCCTTGCCGAGAAGCAGCCCGGACGCGGGCCTGGATCGGGAGTCCTCTTACTCCACCTGCAGGCAGAGGCCGGCGCCGGGCTGGACGCCCTCCAGCTGCTGGACACAGGTGGCCTCGCGCGGCCCCCGTGGGCGGCCGGCCCACCCACCCTCAGGCCCCAGGGTGGTCTCTAGGACTCCAGTTTGCCCAGACTAGCCCAGCGTGGGGTCTCGCTGGTAAGGCTAGGCAGGACCCCCAAGGAGGCCTCTCCGGGGGTCTGCAGCTCTGGAAGCCCCCTGTCTGAGCTGCGGGGGCTGGGCCATAACGGGGGCCTTTCTGCTTATTCACCATGTACCGGGTGCCCAGGCCCGCAGTGGGCTGGGAGGCTTTGACCAAGTCCCTCCCCTTGCTCCTGGTTCAGACCGTCACTGCTGGCTCCCGAGTCCCCCTTTTCCTCTGAGCAGGACAGGACCGCGCACCCACTCTTCCCCGCATTCCTTTGTCTCCTCATCCATCACTGCTCATCTCCTCGGGGCCCAGCGCTTGGCCGGGCCTGGCAGGGCCCAGAGCAGAGGCTGAAATCAGGTCCTTTAATAGCTTCAAGCCAGGACGGCGGGCAGAATGATGAACAGCAAGTCCCTTCATCCCTCCTCCCTGCCCCCAGCCCTGAGGCTGCAGTGGAGACAGGAGGAGTAGGAGCCAGAGGGGTGGGGAACTGACCCTGGGGGGCGTGTGGCTGTTGGCAAAGCTCCCTGGAGGAGCCGGTGTAGAAGAGAAGGGAGGAAAGAGAGGGTTGGGAGTGAGACAGGCGGGAAAGAGATGCTTCGAGTGAGGGTCTCGGGTGGAACCTGGGGCTGG
Organism: Dama dama; assembly: GCF_033118175.1. Classification (NCBI taxonomy): domain Eukaryota; kingdom Metazoa; phylum Chordata; class Mammalia; order Artiodactyla; family Cervidae; genus Dama; species Dama dama. The sequence continues at coordinate 4,154,662 of NC_083702.1, forward strand.
CTGGCTGGAGGGACGCAGAGCTTGGAGTGTGCAGAGGCTGGGCAGTGGGGGGAGTAGAGCTTGGACAGCTGCCCCACCGCTGACCAGGTTCCAGAAGGTTCTGGGAGGACAGGAGGGAGCCTGGCCCTTGAGTCTCACGGTTTCCAGCTTTTTTCAGAACTCTCATCCCCACTTCTCCTTTCCTCAGGGCCATCACAGATCCCAGATCCCGGATCCCGGATCTGGGCCTTCTGGGCAAAGCCAGCTGGCTTCCCTGACACCTTAACTGCAATCTACGGCCCTCTCTTCCACGGGAAAGTCTCTCAGTGAGACTTCCCCGGTGGTCCAGCGGCTAAGATGCTGCGCTTGCAATGTAGGGAGTGTGCGTTCGATTCCTGCTGGGGAACGAAGGCCCCACATGCCCAGCCCACTGCAAGAAAGAGGGCTCTCAAACAAGAGCCACCAGGCTGGGAGGGGCGTGGGCAGGAGGGCTGGGTGCTGAGCCCCTCCGGAAGCAGCTGCCCCGCCCCCTTGGCCCTCCTCCCCTGAGCCCGGGCTGTCCATCGCCCTGTTGGCCAGTGGCTCCCTGCGTCCTCCTCAGACCCAGGATGGGCCTGGCCACCCCCACTCCCCACACCTCCCGCTCTGAGCTGCTGAGGCCGATGTCAGGGCTTTGAGCTTCTGCTCATCAACCCGTCCGAAGAGGCGGCCGGCTGCCGGCCAAGTAACCGGGGCTGGCCTTGCAGACAGGGCCTGACCCGGACGCCCGCTTCCCCTCCTGTGTTCCCAGGGAAGGAGCATCGATTAAATCTCAACGGCAAACAGGCGAGGGGAGGGAGTGGACACAGCTGAGTCACCGGGGCTGTCTCCCCGGGAGCTGGGGTGTGCCCACTGCCAGGAGGGGCAGTCTCCCATCCCTGCTCCCGTGGAAAGGGCCTGCCAGCACCGCTCACCAAGGGCATGGAGGGGCAGCCCTAGTAGGTCCGGTGCAGGGTGGGCCTCAGGCCACATTAGAAGGACTTGCTCACTACCTGAGCTGCTGGAAGGAGGGAGCTCCCCGTCACTAGAGGAATTCAAGCATGGTTTGACCTCCACACAATGGCAAGGGAGGGGTGCAGGCCCCACGGGCTTCCGATTTCACGATTCTCAGACGCAGAGAGCCTGTGCTTTCTGTCTAGTGTTCCAGGGGTCTCCGTTCTGTGGCCCAGGGGGAGGTCATGGTCCTGAGCCAGGGCCCAGGTGGGGAGGGGATGGGTGGTGTTGGGTTCTGGGAGGCCTGCTGTGCCCTGGAGGCCCCTCTGGAGGCGAGAAGCCCTCGTCTCACTGGTTTGCTGGGCGAATTTTACTGTGCCCGTCTCGAGTGTCAGATACCGGGGAGGCAGTGAGAGTCCTGCCCTCGGGGAGCTGACCATTTGGAGGGGCCTAAAGGCAACAAGCCGTCTATTAGAAATGTAAGGAACAGCATAAACCATGAAGGGTCCAGCGTGCGAGAAGGGAGACAGGGCTGAGGAGCAGCCAAGGCAGGTGACGTAAGACGGGCGGGCGGTCAGAGTGGACCACGCGAGATGGACGAGCTGCCGCTTGATGGAGGCCAGGGCAGAAGGTGGAGAGGGTGCCCCAGGCAGCGGGACCCACAAGGCCAGAGGCCAGGAGGACAGGGGACGGCTGGTGGGCTGGGGAGCTGGGTGCCAGCAGCCCCTCCGGTGCAGGACAGGGGGGCCTCTGCAGGGTGCTCGGGGTCGGGGAGGGGCCAGGACGCAGGCCTGCTCCCCGTGCAGAATGCCAGGGCCTCCCTCACCCCTGTGGCCTGTGGACGGAGCGTGGCTGGCTGGGCCCGGGAGCTGGTTGCCAGCAGGGGCTCTGGGACTGACCCTTTCCTGTCCTTATGTCTTTGGTCCACTGTGCCTCAGTTTCCCCCCCATAAGACAGGACGGACTGCCTGTCTAGGGCCTGCGAGGAGCGTCCAGCGAGATGGCCTGTGTGGAGCACCCAGAACTCGTCAGCCCTCCGCCCCCCTCCTCCCCTTCCTCACCATCCGTCCAACCGAGGGACAGAGGGAAGAAGTGTCCCCCAGGCTGGCAGCCAAGCAAGGATACGGGGAAGCCCCTCTGCCACCCACCCTGCTCGGCCCCCGCTTCGCTGGACAGGCTCGTGGGCAGTGGGGGTGCTGTAGGAGTGGGCAGCCTGTCCCTGCTCGCCCCCCGACCCCGAGGGAAAGCAAGACTGTCCCCCTGGGGAATTCCCCCTGCAGACAGACGCCCGGCAGCCCCGGCCAGCCCGGGCCAGAGTGGGCACAGCACTTTACAGTTGGCATGGAAAGGTCTCAAGAGCCCCACCCTGGCGTGCCCACCGCACTTTACAGTTTAAAGCTTTCCCTGATGACCACTGTCTGGCTCAGCCCCAGGGCCCGGGAGCCCCAGGTCCCGACCTCTCCTTCTCCTTCCGGCCCCCCCAGCCAGTGCCCTTGCCCCTCTCTGGTTCCTTCTTGGGGGAGTCTCCTCACCCATTGCTGGCCCCTGTGTGGAGCGGGGGCTCAGGGACCCTGGCGTCCCCCCACTCCCATCCCCTACGGGGGTTCTCGCGGCACAGGGCTGTCCGTGGTTCTGAATTACTGTCTCCCGGGCCAGGGTGGCTGTAGACCTCCTCCAGCCCCTGGCTCCTGCAGGTGGCCCCAGCACGTCCCCCAAACTGCCCTCCCCCTCTGGGGACTCCCTGGGGCCACCTGCCCTGGACCCCACCCCATCGTCTGGCCAACCCGCCTCCCTGAGTCCCCCCAAGTTCACGCCCCCACTGTGCCCTGGACGGCAGCGTGGCCGTGGCGTGAACAGGCCCCCGGGCGGAACCTCCCCGCACTGTTCAGACCCTCCGAACCTGCTGATCACCTGTCCTTCCTCCCTCCTCCCCCTGGCCCGCCCCCCTCCCTCACCCCTTTCCTGGGGCCCCTGCCCCCTCCGACTGATACTGCCCCTCCCCTGGCGGCCCCCGGTCACCCCTCGGCTGGGACGCGGCTTCTGCCCGGACGGCTCGTTTGTGCCACTTCCACGCCCCCAAGCGGAGTGTGAGTGTTGCCTCTTTCCTTGTTAGTGCAGATGGGGGGCTGGTATCGCTATTACCCTCGGGTGAAGGGGGCCCGGGACGGTGTCCAAGCCCCTCTGGGGACCCCCACCCCTGATGCATCCCCGGGCCCGGCCAGCCCGGCGCTGAAGCGCCCGCCGCGCCACCGTCATGGGCACCTTAATCCCGTAATCGTTTTCTGATAACCTTCACGCTCCTGTCACCAGCAGTTAAGTCAGAACTTGGCAGGGGCCCCGGAGCGCCAGGCCAGGCCCGGCCCAGCGGCAGGCGGGGCAGGAACCCCCGCCGGGGTGGGAGAGGCGCCTATTTTTAGCCTGGAGAAGAAAACTAAACCCCAACACACACAACATGCAGCACAAATATTTGTTTTTATTCTTAAAAGGGCTTGGGCGGCGGGTCTGGGGCCTGCAGCACACGCCTGGCTGAGCCACGCTGGCTTGGGGAAGGCGCGCCTGTCCCCGCACGCCCCACGGCCCCCACCCCGCACTCCAGAGCCTCCCTGGTCCGCACCCACCAGCACCGTCCCCCAGGAGCCAGAACCAGGGAGCCTGCCCGGACACCATGCCCCTCTCCGCTGCAGCCCTGGAAACCCGGCCTCCTGGGGTGTCTCCCCCGACCTGCCCCTGGACGGGCCCTCCATCAGCCGGGGGGCTGCACTGTGCTGGGCTTAGTCGCTCAGTCGTGTCCGACCCTTTGCGACCCGTGGACCGTAACCCAGCAGGCTCCTCTGTCCGTGGGATTCTCCAGGCCAGGATACTGGAGCGGGTTGCCATGCCCTCCTCCAGGGGATCTTCCTAACCCAGGGATCGAACCCAGGTCTCTCGTGTTGCAGGCGGATTGGTTTCGGTCCAAGCTACCAGAAGACCTTTTTAAATGAGAAAGAAAGTGAAAGTCGCTCAGTCGTGTCCAACTTTTTGCGACCCCATGGACCACAGCCTGCCCGGCTCTGTCCTTGGGGATCTTCCCAACCCAGGGATGGAACCCAGGTCTTTGTATTGCAGGGGGATTCTTTACTGTGTCAGACATGCCCTATTTGGGGGTGCCAGTCTGACTGCTCCTGTCGGCTCCTGCACTGTGTCCTGGGCATGAGGAAGACACCCCACAGTGCTCACATCCGGGGCAAAGGGTGCTGGACCATCTTCACTGCCTTGAAGACGCTGCCCGGGCTCCCCCGGGTGCTGGGGGAAGGCGGGGAGTGTGCTCTCTCCTGCAGCTGCTCTGACAACCCGCATGTCAGGTGGCTTTATCGCTGAGGCAGAAGTCTGGAGTCGAGGTGTGGGCAGGACTGTCCCCCCGGGAGGTTCTGTCCCAGCTCCAGGTGACTGCCAGCATCCGTGGCTTGTGCTTGCATCATGCCTGCCCTCAAGACCAGCCTCTCCCCACCTCTCTTGGCCCCGTCCCCCAGGCCTGCTCCTCCACATGTGTCAGAGCCCCTCCGCCCCCTCCCGGGACTCCTGTGATCGTGTTCAGGGCCCACAGATAATCCGGGATAAGCTCCCATCTCAGGACTCTCGCCTCAACCACACGCACCACACAAGGGAAGATGTGCAAGCTCGGCATTTGGATCTGGCCGTCTCGGAAGCCACTGTTCAGCCCAGGACCGGCAGCCTGGGGACTCCCCAGGAGGGACACCCCAAAGCCCCCGAGAGGCAGCGCCTTCTGAGAAGAGGGCAAAACTGGAGGTCCACAAGGCAGAGGGCAGCCCTTGTCTCCAGAACTGGGGTTTGGGGAGAGATGCAGAACTCCTGGTGCACCCAGCCCGCCAGGTGTGACTGCTGGCTGGGTGGGGAGGGCCGCCCTGGGGTACAGCGGGCCGTGTGCCAGTGAGGAAGCATTGCCCGAGGCTGGTCGGGGTCACCCCACCTCCGAGGGCCCTTCCTCACGAAGGCCGGCAGCACCTTGCGGGTGAGGAGTGAACCAGCCGTACACGGTGGCTCTCAATACTCTGCTGACTCTGCTCCGTCCCCGCCCAGGACTATGTGATTCATCTCCAACTTGGCCAGGGTCTGCCCAGGTCCCCTCGGATACCTCCTGTCCCCCCGCCTGACTCCAGAGTCTCCTAAAAAACGTGTGGCCGTTCCCCTGCTTTGAGTCTCAGGCTGGCGGTCACCAGCTCAGAAACAGTCTCTCAGGCTCCAAACTGCAGAGGCCACGTCACTGCCTGCCCCGTTCCCGGAGCTGGTCTCATGGAGCTGGTCTCCAGACTTTCGCCTGGTGCCACCAGTAGGCACGACCATCGCTGGCTTGTCACTGCTGAGGCCTGGCAACAGGGCCCAGGGCGCAGCAGGAATGCAGCAGTGTTCTGTTGACCCAATCGATGGATGGATACTTTCCAGACATTGGTTCATGAGAAAATGCCTTAAGTACCAGAAAACAACAGTATGGAAGGACAAAGCCTGAGAGGTGAGTGATGCTAACAGAGCAGCCTGCAGACGGCTCTGGTGACCCCAGGAGCGCAGCGTGTCCCTCCCCACCCCCAGCCCGCCCTGGGCTGAGGTCCTGGCTGGGTTCCGGTTTCTAGGAGATTAGAACTCCAGTGAGTGCATTTATTGGGCGCCCACACGGTGGCTCAGTCGGTGAAGAATCCGCCTGCAATGCAGTAGATGCAAAAGATGTGGGTTCAGTCCCTGGGTTGGGAAGATCCCCTGGAGGGGGAAATGGCAACCTGCTCCAGTATTCTTTCCTGAAGAAACCCCTGGACAGAGGGGCCTGGTGGGCTGCAGTCCACCGGGTCAGGACGTACCGACCCCACCACCAGCACCAGGGAATGCCAGGATGCCAAGACCACTCGATGAGGAGAGTGCCCTCTCCAGGCACCCTCCCGGGCTGGGGGACCCTGACGAGGCCCCGAGCCCATCCTCAGAGCCCAGGAGATCTTTCTGGGGAAGAACTCAAGGCTGGACATCGTTCCCTTGTGTCTCGGAGCCAAGCACGCCGTCGGGCTCAGCGATGACTTGTGAAGCAAATCAAAGGGAAGACTGAGACGAGACCCGGCTGTCCTGGTGCCCACAGCCGGGCAGAACTCTGGAGTGCTCTGCGTGGTTTGGACCCCAAGCCCTCTCCCCGTCACGGTCCGCGTGCATGCAGCGGGGAAGGGCTCGGGGCCCACTGCACTGGCGTGGCCAGCTTGTAGGGGGTGGCCACAGGACCAGCTGGCCTTTCCTGCTCAGACCTTATTTTCAGACGGGGGCAGCACGGGGCAGACGTGGGGGCGTCGGGCTCCAGGGCAGGGGCCCCAGGCCCTCTGGCCCTCCTCTGCAGGGCAGCTCCTCTGTGACCGCCTCTGCAGGCTGGGGTTCCACAAACGCTGAGTTTGCCTGAAGGGCTCTGCTGCTAAAAATGTTTGACAACCATGAAGGGACATGAGGCTCGCAGAGGGATGCTATCTGCCTCAGGCCAGACAGGTTTCACTGGTCCCCCCCACGTCTGCCAACGCAGGGATACCCCCACACCAAGGCTCCCTGAATCTAGGCGCTCAGCTTCTGCAGAACCTCGAGGGTGGCCTGTGACAGAGCAGTCCAGAGCTGGTCCCATCGCCACCCCCCAGCCCCGACTCAGCCGGGGCCCCTGAGAGGAAGCCAAAGGCGAAGGTCTGTGCTCAAATGTTCCCAAGTGAAACTGTCACATGAAAGACGAGTTCCAGAACCGCTTGGAGCGCTTTCAGCCATGCTAATTGGCCACGGAGGTCGTGGGTCAGGGCAGGCCGCACAAGGACACCTTGTTACCAGGTGCAGGCTGGCTTACCTGGGGTGGCAGCGGGAGACCCACCTGCCCTTTCCCAGGAGGTCTGACTGTGGCTGTCACTGCTGGTGTCACCGTGCAGGGAGGGGACGTCCAGGCACAGCCAGGCGAGTGGGCGGAGTCCCCTGCGCCCCGTGCTCAGGCAGATGGAGGCCTTCAGTGTTGCCTGATCTCACGAGGCAAGGGCACAGCCCGCCAGCCCACCCCACCACAACCCCACGCCTCCGGACTGGAGGCGAGAAAGGCTGGGTTCTCCAGGAGGAGCTGCCCAGCAAGGGGCCCAGAGAGCAGCGCCTGGTGGGAGGCAGGGCCGAGGGAACCACTCGCAGCTTCCCAACGCCACGTTCAGCTTTCCAGATCGGGCTGGGAGACCGGGGAGGGGATTCTAGAGCCCAGGCCAAGGGCAGGGAAGGCCAGGTGAGCATCTCAGTGCCCACGGGGAGCCAGCGGAGCTCTGGGTCCAGAGTGCGCCGGGCTGGAGTGCCCGTCTGGACCACCCACTCTGCGGCCCCCACCCCCTCCCCCAGGAAGCACACCAGCCCTGGCACAGCCACCGACAGGAAGCGTCCTCCTCCGCGGCCCACACCCAGCACCTGCCCAGGCCTCCCTAAGGTGGCAAGTGGAAGGATGGTCAGTCGGATGGGTGAACAGAAGGCTGCGTGAGTGAACGAGAAAAGGAGAGAGTGAGGACCTGGTGAGGGGCGGGATGGGTGGATCGGGAATGAACGCGTGAGCGGACAGCCTCCCCAAAGGACAGCCACCGGAGCGGGGGCAGAGCAGCCCCATGGCCCCCCCAGGGCCACACGGGGTTCAGTCTGGGGTCAGCCCGGATCCCCGTCCCCAGGCCCTCCACGGCCGCTAAGTCTTTGAAGCCCCAGTGGTTCCCCGGGGTCCCGCAGGTTGTCAACACAGCCTCTGTGGCCCGTCCTCAAGCCCTCAGTCCCTCAGGGCCCCCTTCCTTGGTACCAGCCCCTGGCCCCCTGGTTCTTGCCTCCCCCAAGGTGACTTTCCAATCCTCTCTGCTGGCAAAGTCCTGCGCACGCTTCAAAAGCGGTTCACGAGTCCCCTCCTCCCGGAAGCCCCAGGTGCTCCACAGACAAGGGCCGGAGCAGGGACTCCACGGCCCACTGCCGACCCCTCCCAGCGGCTGAGAGGGGCTATGCTGTCGGCCTGTCGGCACCCAGGGGCTCACCCCACGGCGGGCCTGCCCCAGAGTCGGGGAGAGAGACTCCACGTGTTGGGCACAGAGGGGCGGGCGGGGTGAGAGGCTTGCACAGCCCCGTCCGTGTCCTGCCGGCTGGGGGCTGCCGTCCAGATGAGGTCTGGTCTCCGCAGCCTGGATCCATTCTCCCTGAACAGTGAACTTTCTCTGACCCATCAGGCTGCCCAGTAGGACTGGGGAGGGGGTGTGGGGGCACCCCTTGGGACTGGAGGGGCCCAGGAAGTGGCCCTGTGGTCCCGGGTCTCTGGGAAAGCCCCCCGGGTCCCCTCTGTGGCACCATCACAGCCACAACCCCACTCCTGTGAGCTGACGGGGCTCCTGCCTCTCCCGGGGATGCCTCAGAGCTCGGAGGGGCCCAGCGGGCTGTGGTCAAACAGGCCAGGAGAGCCCGCGCGGGTGGGCCCCTCGAGGGCCTCCGATCCTCGTCCATGATAATCCCAGGCCCTGGGAAGACGCCCCAGGACTCTGCTCAGCCCCAGAGGGTGACCCCCGGGGTTTCCACCGGTTGCCCCACCCTTGGGGTAATTGAGAAAGCGGCTTCCTTTTAATTAAAGCTCCGCAAAGGGCCCGGGCTCCCCAGGAAAGGAAAAGTGGAGACGCGGAATAATTAGCCACACAAAAGGCAAATCCTCTTAGCGTCTCCCTGGGTGATCGCAGGTTAATTGGCTGATGCTCCCACCGCCCGCCCAGGCCAGACACCGGGCTTTCCCCAGCCTCCCGCTGCTCCGTGACCCCGAGGCCACACCTGCCCCGCTGTCCGGCGTGGGAACCCAGCGGGGACTCCTGTTGCCCTCTGATCCTCCCTGCCCCGCTGGGCCCTCTGCTCAGCCTCCGCCCCGCCCTCGTTGCCCCGTGGAGCCCGGGTGAGTCTGGGGGAGCCCTGGCTGGTCTCCCCGGAGCTCCTGCCGCCCTGGGCCAGTGTCCATACTCTGCCCCAAAGGCACGCTTTCCCTTGGCCCGGTCCAGCCACGCACAGCACCTGAAGATTTGACTAGGGTTAACCCCTCTGCCTGGCTGGCCCCGCTTCCCAGTGGACACCCTCCACCCCTGCCACCTCGATCCTGGGATAACGCCTCCTGCGGGGGCGAGGTTGGCCCAACCTCTCTCGAGACCATCCTTGGGCAGGGAGCCGCCATGGGCCCCTCACAGCAGGTAGCCTCGTTAGCTACTCACCCCGACCTCCAACTGGTCCCAGTCCAGATCCGTCCCCAGGCAGGATTGGGGTCCCCCCAAAGACTCAGGGCCCAGAACGCCGTACACCCTTGAGGACGGCCCGGTGCCTGCAAAGGTCACTGCAGGTTGGAGTACAGAGGGTGCTGCCCCAGAGAAAGGTTATCAGAGGATGAGAAGGAAGGACGGAGAAAGGGAAGAAGGCAGGAAGGAGGGGGCGCAGGCCCTGGGGACCAGACTGCGGCACCTCTAGGGTCATCAGACCCCCCAACTGGGCAAGACGTCCCGGGAGGCCCATTCCACTTCCACCTTTGTGAACGATCTTTCTGAAACGTCCGCTGTCCTGATCCGCTCCTTGAGGCCTTCTGCGGGCTGTGGCCCCCGGTCAGATGCCGGAGCCACAGGCACTGCGGTCACTGTCCACAATCGTGGACGGAACAGGAGCGCCGGCCCACCCCTGGGTCAGGCGGTGAAGCCACGGAGGCCCGGGGCGGTCAGCAGCTGAGGCTCGGAAGAGCTGGGTGCAGCAGGAGGGGCAGAGCGTGGGGCCCCGACGGGGCGGCCTGGCCTGAGGTCTGCGCGGGGCAGCCCCGGGCCTGCCCCCTCCCCAGTGGCTGGCCGGTGACTCAGCCCCATGGCTTGGTCTGAGGCCACAGGCCCGGCGGCGTTTCCAGTTGTGGAGAGGGGCGGACAGCTGTTTATTTTCCTTGCTATTGAGGGGGGCGGCGGGGGCGGGGGCGGAGGGAGCTGACCCCGCTGGTTCTCACACTGGCGCGGACTCCCCAGGAGCCCCCGAAAGGAAGGCGGCCCCGGGGACAAGCCGCCAGGGCTTGTGGGGCCGGGGCCTCCCCGCCGCACTCTGGGGGCAGCCGGCCAAAGCCAACTCCACAGGCCAGTTCCTGGAGCGGGGTGTTGGGGTTTCCGAGGTCGGGAAGGAACTGGCAAGGCCCAATCCATGATGTCACCGGCCCAGCCCCAGCCCTGGCCCCGGCCCCGGCCCCGGCCAGGCCCCCGCCTCCTGGGGATGAGGGGCACACTGGGGTCTGTGCAGAGCCACCATGCTGGGGTGTCCGGGGTTGAGGGGGGACTCAGGGGCCTGTCCCAGGGTGGCCTTGCCCATCCCTGCCCCTGGACACCCAGGACATCAACTTGGGGGCCCCCTGGGAGGTGGGGACCGAGTCCCCTGTCCCTGGGCTGGGCCTCAGGGGCATCGAGTGGGAGTTTCCCGAACCAGGAGATCATGCTTCCAGGATGCAGTGATTCACCCATCCCGGCAGGCTCAGCGCTGGAGCCCCAGGGCGACAAAGACCCCCGCCCAGTCCGGGGCCCAAGGTGTGGGGTTAGGGGGCCAGGCGATCTGTAGCCTAGATGTCCCCTTCGCAAGCCTCCCGCACCCCCCCAAATCGAGGACCCCTCCCGGTAGGCAGAGGATGGACAAGAGGAACCACCTTCCTTCTTTTCTGGGACTTCCAGTTTTCTGCCGCAAACACTATTTTTTCTGGAACTTTTTAATGAAGTATAACCCACAGGAAAGTGGACGCAGAAGTGTACAGCTCGACGAATTTTCACAAACCAAACCCTGCACGTAAGCGTCCGCAGACCAGGAACGAGAGGCCGGTTCCCAGAGGCCCCGGAGCCCCTCCTGGCTGCGGTCCCCTCCCTGGGGCCGCGCCCCTCACTTCCCGCCCGCTCTATCCCCGCAGGGAGGGTCACACGGCCTGTCCCTTCGGCTGTCCAGATGCTGTGTTCAGCTCTGTGTCTGTCAGGGAAGATGACTGTGTGAGGTGAGGGACGTGTGAGATACCTGGATCGAGGTAATCACCACCCCACGCGTGCTTCATCAGATCTTCACATGGTGCATCTCAAATAATACACTTCTTGGGTCGGCGGTACCTCAGAAAAGCTGAAAATGAAAGTGTACATCAACAAATAAAAACGGTGTTTGCAAGATATTGTGTGTGGTTGTAACTCACGTAATGCCCCTTGCCGCCCACCCCACCCTTTTGTTGTTTTTTCAGCTGTTCTGCATGTGGGATCTTCCCCAACCAGGGATCAAATCCATGCCCCTGAATTGGGAGCACGGAGTCTTAACCTCTGGGCCATCAGGGAAGTCCAACGCTCCATATTTCTTAAACAGACTTTTTAGAAGAGCAATTTTGGTTTACCAAAAGAATTGAGGAAAAACATGAAGTTCCCTTATACCTCACTCCCCACACCCTTGGAGTTTCCCCTGTTATTAGTAACTACAGTTAGAGAGGTACGCTGTCACAGCTGATGAGCTGATGCCGATGCACGTTTGTTAATAAAGTCCGCGGGTGGTGGGGCTCACTCAGTGTTACACGTTCTAGGTGCTTGTGCTTGGCTGTGCTGAGTCGCTCAGTCATGTCCGACTCTTTGCAGCCCTACGGACAGTAGCCCGCCAGGCTCCTCTGTCCATGGGATTCTCCAAGCAAGAACACTGGAGTGGGCTGCCATCTCCTTCTCCAGGGAAACTTCTCGACCCAAGGATCGAATCGGCTTCTCTTGTGTCTCCTGTATTGGCAAGTGGCTTCTTTATCACGAGCATCACCTGGGAAGCCCAGATACATTCGACAGGTTTGAACAAATGTGTAAGAACAAACATCCACCATTGCAGGATCATACAGGGTGCTTTTACTGCCCTTAAAGTCCTCTGTGCCCCACCTAGTCTTATCTCGTCCCATCCCCTCCCTAACTCCTGGCAACCACTGGTCTTTTTACTGTCTCCATAGTTTCGCTTTTTCCAGAATGTCATAGAGTTCGAATCATACAATATGTAGCCTTTTCAGTGACAGACTGTATTTTGGGGGCTCTAAAATCACTGTGGATGATGACTGCAGCCATGAAATTAAAAGACGATTGGTTCTTAGGAAAAAGCTATGACCAACCTAGCCAGCATGTTAAAAAGCAGACATCACTTTGCCGACAAAGGTCCATGTAGTCAAAGCTATGGTTTTGCCAGTAGTCATGTATGGATGTGAAAGTTGGATCGTAAGGAAGGTTGAGCACTGAAGAATTGATGCTTTTGAACTGCAGTGCTGGAGATGACTCTTGAGAGTCCCTTGGACTGCAAGGAGATCCAGCCAGTCCATCCTGAAGGAGATCAGTCCTGGGTGTTCATTGAAGGACTGATGCTGAAGCTGAAGCTCTAACACTTTGGCCACCTGATGCGAAGAGACTCATTGGAAAAGCCCCTGATGCTGGGAAAGATTGAAGGCGGGAGGAGAAGGGGACGACAGAGGATGAGATGGTTGGATGGCATCACCGACTCAATGGACATGAGTTTGGGCAAACTCTGGGAGCTGGTGATGGACAGGGAGGCCTGGCGTGCTGCAGTCCATGGGGTCGCAGAGAGTCAGACACAACTGAACAACAGCAAGCCTTTCAGACTCGCTTCTTTCACTCACTCACATGCACTCAGGGTTCCTTCCTGCATGTCTTTCTATGACTTGATAGCGCATCTCTTTTTAGCACTGAAAGCTATTCTGTTGTCTGGATGGACCACAGTCTGTGTATCCATTCGCATGCCAAGAAACATCATGTTTGCTTTCAAGTTTGGGCAATTACGAATAAAGGTGCTAGAAACATCCAGGTGCAGGTTTTTCTGTGGACGTGTTTTCCACTTCTTTGGGTAGATACCAAGGAGAGTGAATGCTGGAACATATGGTAAAAGTAAGTCTAGCTTTATAAGAAACTGCTAAACCCTCTTCCAAAGTGGCTGCACAGATCTGCATTCCTGCCTGCAAGGCACAAGTGTTCTGGTTGTTCCACCTCCTCGCCAGCATTTGGAGCTGTCGGAGAGCTGGATTTTGGCCGTTCTAATAGGTGTGTATTGGTATCTCATTGTTGTTTTGATTTGCGTGATGACGAGCATCTTTTCATATGCTTTATTTTCCGCAAGGTGGGTTATGAAGCAGTCATTTCATATGCTTATGTATCATCTTTGGCGGAGGTGTCTTTCCAGACTTTTGGTCCACTTTTTAAATTAGGTTGCATGCTTTCTTTTTGTTGAGTTTTAAGTGTTTGTTTGCTTGGGTTTTTTCGTATATTTTTTGTGTGTGTGTGTGTTAAAGATACCTGTGTTTTATCAGGTTTTAAGAGATTACTCTTTTAACTATTTTTGGCTGTGTCGAGTCTTTGTTGCTGCATGGGTTTTCTCTAGTTGCAGTGTGCAGGCTTCTCTTCGCGGTGGCGTCTCTTATTGCAGACCATGGGCTTCAGGGTAAGCAGGTTTCAGTGGTTGCGACATGTGGGCTTGGTAGTTTGGAGTCCGGGCTTAATTGTCCCTCAGCATGTGGGATCTTCCCAGACCAGGAATCCAGCGCTTGTCCCCTGGTGGATTGGGAAGCCCCATCAGACGTGTTTTGCAAATATTTTCTCCCAGGCTGTGGCTTGTCTTCTTCCCTTGACGTTGTCTCTCACAGAGCCACAGTGTTTCACTTTAAAAAGTCTGGCTGATCAATTATTTCCTTCATGGATCACACCATTGGTGCGATATCTGAAAAGCCATTGCCTTTATCAAGGTCATCTCGGTTTTCTCCTGTGCTATTTTCTAGGAGTCTTATTGTTGGTGTTGTTCAGTCGCTAAGTCGTGCCTGACTCTTTGCGACCCCATGGACTGCAGCACGCAGGCCTCCCTGTCCTTCACTGTCTCCCAGAGCTTGCTCAAACTCTTTTCCATCGAGTCGGTGATGCCATCCAACCATCTCATCCTCTGTGGCCCCCTTGGCCTCCTGCCCCCAATCTTTCCCAGCATCAGGGTCTTCTCCAATGAGTCGGCTCTTCACATCAGGTGGCCAAAGTATTGGAGCTTCAGTTTCAGTATCAGCCTTTCTAATGAATATTCAGAGTTAATTTCCTTCTCCTTGCAGTCCAAGGGACTCTCAAAAGTCTTCTCCAGCAGGAATCGAACTCGGGTCTCCTGCACTGCAGGCAGATTCTTTACCGTGTGAGCCATCAGGGAAGCTCAGGAATCTTACAGTTTTACATTTTACATTGAGGCCTATGATTTTGAATTAATTTTTGTGGAGGGGTGAGGTCTGTATCTAGGCTCTCTTTTTGCGTGTGATTGTCCAGCTATTCTAGCCTCATTTGTTGGAAAGACTTTCCTTTGTTCCAGTGTGTTGCCTTTGCTCCTTCATCAAAGGTCAGCTGCCTGCATTTGTGGGGGCCTATTTCTGGGCTGTCTGTTCTGTCCCACTGATCCATTTGTCTGTTCTTTCACCAGCACCGCACGTCTGGATTACTGTAGCTTTACAACTCTGTGTACTGTGCATCACCGTAGCTTTCTAGTGAGTCTCGTGTAACGCTCCAAAAAACCACCAGTACTATTTTTAAAAGGTGTCACAGTAGGAAGGACTCCGCCTGCAGCTGCCCTGCTCTTTGGGGTGTCTGCTCCGCTTGACCCCTGGTTCCTGGCAGTACTCTCCAGGCCACAGTGGACCCTTGGGGGTCAGGGCAGGGGGGAGGGGGACCCCTCCTCATCTCTCCATTGTCGGTCAGTTGGGTTTGTTTCTCAGGCTTGTGGTAAGTGTGTGTACACGGGGGGTTGGGGAGGGGGATTTCCTTGCTGCGGTTTAAACATTAACCATTTTATCAGCCAGACGAGGCCCGGGGGTGCCCGACGTGGGATCCCTGTTCCTCCGGGGTGGACCTCTCCCACTGATGGCTTCCCATGGCCACTCTAGAGAGGACTCCCCGTCAATGCTATTGCAGGCTCGGAGCGGGGAGGGGATGGGGTGAGGCGGGGAACCGAGTCCCTGCGGGACCTGGGCAGGTCTCTCTCTGAGCCTCTGTTTCCTCACCTGCCTCAGCCCTGCCCAGAGAGGGAGTGAGGTCTGGTCAGGCAATGGGCAGAAAGCCCTTCGCAAACTGTAAAGTGCCAGGCAGACCTGTGAATGCCAAGGTCAACAGGAGCGTGAGCATGGTGCAGGCAGCCCAGGGAGGCGGTGGAGAGGGGCCGGAGGGGAGCTCTGAGGCACCTCTGTCCCTAAGTCACAGGGGTCTCCCTGTCCCCCAAGGGACAAGCGGTGTGACGTGCCCGGCACACATGAGGTGCAGGAGTCACGGGGGGCCCCAGACCCGGGTCCCTGCCTCCCCGCACCGGCTCACTCAGAGGCCGGCTATCCACCTGGTGAGGATTGAGACAACCCGCTGGCCTGGCGCCTGGTTAAGGGGATTATAAGAACTAAGACTGGAGCAGCAGGAGGGGTGTCAGCCAGGCCTGGGCGTGTAGACTGTTCTCTGGGCAGTGGGAGCCATGGAAGGTTCCAGGGAGGGGAGCACGTGGTGGTGGAGGGAGACCGCCATGGGGGCCCTGGTAGGTGGCTGTAGCCCCTCTCAGGACGCTTGACTAAAGGAGCACATTCAAGGCTCTGGAGGCGTCGCCGAGTTGAGGAAGCGAGGAGGCCCCGCTGGGTGTGGGCTCCCGGCGGGCTCCTCTGCAGGCCCAGGCTGTGCTCCCGGCGGGCTCCTCTGCAGGCCCAGGCTGTGCTCCCAGCGGGCTCCTCCCCAGGCCCAGGCTGTGCTCCCGGGGCCTCAGGGACCGTGGACAAGCCCTCGTCTCCCAGATCTGGAGATGAAGCCAGGCCTGCCCAGGGCAGAGCCCCATGGCCGCTACAGGGCACACAGCGCCCAGTAGGCCGCAGAATCACCTGTCAAGTCCAGCGGGCCCCCCAGGCTCCCGAGGAAGATGTTAGAAAATGGCCAAACCAGCCACGGGAGTGGGTTCACCTACCACCAGCTGCACGGGGCACAGGCCACGGAGGTCTGCCCAGACAGGGCCTCCCTCTGCCGGAGGCCTGGCCTCCGCTCCTCCCCTCCTGCCAGTCTCCTCGCCGTGGCCCCCCAACCACCAGCAGCCCTGCCCACCCTCAGACTCCAGCTGGGTCCTCGCCCCCCTTCTCTGCCGGGCTGACTTTCTCACCTTCTGAGACAAAGCTCCAGCTGCCTCCCTCCTCCAGGAAGCCCTCCCTGCTTCCTCACCAGGCAGGGCCCTGATGAGGGACACCCAGGGGCCATGGGAGCCCTGCCGGAAGGTCAGGAGGGCTTCCTGTAGGAAGTGATAATGGAGCAGAGGTTTAAATCAAGAGGCAATAAGAAGGAGTCATTGAAGGAGGAGAGGCAGGTGGGCCTGACACTGGCCACTCACATTTCTATGGAAACAAGGAAGGTAGGAGAACAGTGGTCAAGAAAGTGAGTTCTGGGGGCTTCCCTGGTAGTCCAGTGGCTAAGACTCTGCGTTCCCAGTGCAGAGGCCCGGGTTCAACCTCTGGGCAGGCAGTTACATCCCACATGCCTCAACGAAATCTGGAGTGCAGCAAATAAGACCCCATGCAACCAAATGAATAAAGAAGAAAGTGAGTTCTGGGGACCCTGCTGTGACCGTGACCTCAGTCAGGCCACTCAACACCTCTGTGCTTTGCAAGAGGAGAGTGAGCCGCAGCTGGGTTGTGGGCCCTGAGCGGTCCTCAAGTGGATAGCGGGGGGCTCAGTGTGGGTGGGGAGGTACAGCGGGAAGGCTGCTCTGAGCGGTCCTCAAGTGGAGAGTGGGGGGCTCAGGGTGGGTGGGGAGGTACAGCGGGAAGGCGGCTCTGAGCGGTCCTCAAGTGGAGAGTGGGGGGCTCAGGGTGGGTGGGGAGGTACAGCGGGAAGGCGGCTCTGAGCGGTCCTCACATCGCAGCCGCTCCCCAGGGCAGGGCATGGGGCTCCACGGTGGTGCTGGCCGGGGGCTGTGAGACCCCAGGGGTCTGTTCTGGGGTGCCCCGGGGTCTGGGCACACTGGCCTCCTGGGGTGAGAGCGGGGACACGACCAGGGTTGCTGCCCCTGGGGAAGGAGGCCAGCGGGGCCCTGCCTGGCGGTGGCGGCCCCTTGGGGATGTCCCAGCTCCTAAGCTGCTTGTCCGCAGCCTGACGTGGCGGCACGGTGGCCGTCCACCCACGGCTCTGGGCGGTGTTTCCTGCGCCTCCGTGACCACCGAGGCCTCTTACGGTCCAGCTGTCGTGCCTCGAGGGGTTCCGTGAAGCACAGTTTGGGAATTACCAGGCAACACCTGCTTTCATCACCGCTGCAGTGAGGAGCAGTCGGAAGAGGCCGCCTGGCCCGCGGGGTGGCCTCTCGCCATGGGGCCTCCCTGTTCAGCCTGAAGCTCTGCCCCTCCCTGCCTCAGTCTCCCCACTTGTACAGTGAGGTCCCCGAGCGTTCATGCTGTGGGGCGCCCCTGTCCTGGGGCCTTGGGCATGCGGTGCAGGAAGACACAGGGTCCCAGTGAGGGTCGCTCATACGGTTCAGACCCTACGGAGGAGCCCCAGTCCTGCCCACTGAGACCCCAGAGTCCTAGCTGCCCGGGGCCAGGCCCGGACCGGGAGGCGCAGGAGGGGGAGGAGAACCAGGCCCCGCTGCTCAGAGAGGCTGCCCGGCACAGGCAACTTGCCAATAGGCAGAAGGCCCCCGAGGGTCACTGTGGGCAGAAGAGCGCCCGAGGGCCAGTCGGGGCTCTCTCGGGAGGCACTCTGTGAGACACGGGGTCACTGGGCCCAGGCGTCGGGCCCGGTCAGCCCTTCCCTCCTCTGGGCCTCAGACTCTCATCCAGAAAGGAGAGCTGCAGAGGTTGGGGTGGCCACGTGGGTGCAGTGACAGGACTGCAAAGTGCCCAGGGTCCAGGCTGTGGCTGAGAAGGAAGAGGACTCTGTGCCCATTTCACAGATGGGGAGAGCTGGGGGCGGGTCTGGGGCCAGAGCGGTCCGGGAGGCCCTGGGTGTCCCAGGTCCCCCACTGGAACAGGCACCTGCTCCCAATGCCTGTCAGCTATGCGGTGGGGCTGAGGAGGCAGCCGTGAGCAAGACAGACCCCTGGGGAGGGGCCGCCCGTACCTGCCCCTCCATCACGGCTACAGGGAAGGACCGAGGAGGCGGGGGCTCCGAGGAGCTGTGGTCAGGGGCCCGCAGGGCCGCTGAGGCAGGAGGGACGGGTGGCCGGCCGTTCCAGCGCAAGGGGCCCCGTGTGTGTGGGTAGTGAGCATCGCCTGCTGGTGCCAGGGAGAAAGCCCTCGGGGGAGGAAGGGTGGTGGCTGGGGGCAGGCGACGGCTGTGCGGGCAGGAGCGGTCGGCCCCAGATGCTGTACCCGGCAGAGGCAGAGGCAGGAGGATCTGCCGACGGATGCACTCAGGGCTAGAGAGAGGAGGCGGGGGTCCGAGGTTTCGGTCTGAGCTCTTGGGAAGCAGGAGGAAGGGGTGTTGTCAGAGTTGGGGGGTGGGGAGCCCAGGTGTCAGGGACCTACGGAGGAGCCCACGAAGGGTGGGCTGATGGGTGGTCTTGCTCTGACGCACCGTGGGCGAGGGCGTGCCGGGGGTGGTTTCTGGGGCCTGGCGCTGTTGGCGCTTTCCTCTCCGGCAGCCTGATCACTGCACGCGTCCCAACACCGTGTCTCTGCTCCCTTGCACACACGGCGGCACTCACACTGTCTGCCGGGCACGGGGAGCCCTTGGTGCCTCGGGCTCAGCCCTGATTTTCGCAGATCAGAAGCGAAGCCAGGGCACTTCCCTGGTGGTCCAGGGCTAGGACGACTCTGTGCTCCCAATACAGGCGGCCGTGTTGGATCCCAGGTCAGGAAACGAGATCCCACAGCTGCAGCGAAGATGGGAGATCGCATGTGTGACCTCTGAGAGCTGGCACAGCCAGATAAAAGAAGGAAAATAGAAAAGAAAGAAACAAACCCAAGGCCAGTGGGAGGGGGTGGCTTGCCTGGAGCCCTGCCTCAGTTAGCCGAGAGAAAAGCTCCCTGCTACCCTGCAGACCCTCGTCTCAGGTGGGAGGTCCTCACCCCTTTACTAGATGGGCAGCCGGAGCTGGGAGGGGTGGGAACACGCCCCAGGCCTCAGGGCAGCGCGGGGATTTGGCTGCGGGTGTCGGAGGCCAAAGCCGCTGTTTTTCCAGGGCTCACGCCTGCCTCTGGGGCCTGTGGGAATTTTCTCTCCCGAGAGTCCTGAAAGGCCCGAGGGGTGGGGGTGCTGCGCCCAGCTGATGGAGGCGAAAGGGCCACAGGCTCTTTGTGGTTGAATTATCCAAACACTGAATCGCTCTATCCGCCCGGGCGGCTGTGAACGGGCCGGCTTTGTCCAGCCTGAGAACAGCGGGGCGCGGGCCAGACAAAGGCGGGCGCTGACGCGGCCTTTTCCATGGTCCGGCAGAGAAAGGACGGCCCGGGGGACAAAGCCTGGTGGAGTCACGGCGGGGAGGCGGGGGGGCCCCGCTTTAGTCACGGTGGGGCTGGCAGGAGGGGCGAGGCCCCCCCCGCCCCGAACTTCCCACCAGCCGGCCCTCCCGGGAGTGTCAAGACCAGAGCGTCGTGGCCGGAGCCCACCTGCCCGCGGCCCTCTCGATCCCGAACACATGAGGCCCACCCAGAGGAGGCCTGAATGACATCAAGAGACCCCCTCCAGGTCCCCACTGCCGTCACCCCCCCTACCGTGGGCCCCAGGGCCAGCCCGCCCATCGCGGACAGAGGAGGGCCGGTCTCACCATGCCCGTGTGGGCAAGGCCTCTGTAGCCCGCAGCTGCAGTGCCCACCTTCCAGCTGCAGGCCTCAGGGGCCGAGTGGCAGCCCAGGGGATCTGAACCGGGGCCCCCTCGTCCTCAGCGGCCTGGTCTCTGGGCCCAGCTCTGCACGTCCAGGGCACATGCCAGACCTGTGGGGCTCGGGGTGGGGCCGGGGGCCTGAGCTGCGGGCAAGGGCAGGGTGAGGGTGTCTTCAAGAGGAGGAGACCCCGGTGGGGAGCAGGGGCAGAGCCAGCACCTGCTCGGACCCCCCAGCCTCGGTTCCCTGGGGTCTGTCTGAGGGTTCAAGGCCACACCCTGGGCCCCAGTAAGTGGGCAGCCACTTTGTCTGAGCCCAAGGCCCCGGGGCACAGTGGGCTTCAGGCTGATGGTAAGAAGCAGCGGGGGCAAGGACAGGACGCCCCCTTGGGCTCATGCTTCAAGGGATGTAGGAGCTGCAGGGGCAGAGGGAAGGGGAGGTTCTGGGAGGTGGGTCCTCCTGGGCACCACCCTCCCACAGCCCCGAGGTCGCAGAAAGGAGCGCACAGGCGTGGGTGGACAGGCTCAACCTGCATTTGAACACTTTCTCTAGGTTGCCTCGAAAGGGAGCTGGGATGGGGGCCCAGCTCCACCCAGGGTGGGCAGTGGAAGCACTGTGGACCACCGAGGACTGCATTCAGTCCATGGGGGGCACTGTGATGGTGGTGGTGGGCAGCCGGGATCCCTGGGTGAGCTGGAAGGAGGGTGGGGCCTGGGGCCCACAAGAGGACCGTCCTGCTCGGGGGGGCATCCAGACTCCAGAGCAGCAAGCCCTAGACCCTAGACACCAGGGCCTGACCCACCAGGCCTGGCACAGGCTCCGCACGCCACGGCTACGCTGGCGGCACGCTGAACTGCCTGCAGGGTGTTACCACGTTTACTCCCAGGGAAACTGAAGCTCAGGGGGACTGGGCAGGCCAAGGACTCTGGGGGCCTCCCCTCGCTGTGTCCGGAGGCTGCCCTGAATAATCCCAACATGCAACTGACCTGAGACACCCTGTCTTCCCGCAGGCTTGCAACGTCCCCGCAGGTGAGGCGAGCTCGCCCCAGCGCTGAGCCCCCCTGGGGGCCCAGGGCACAGCAGACACAGGTGGTGGGCTGCTGGGAGACCACTGGGTGTCAGCGTCCTTGTCTCTCAGGCAGAGCAAGGCGCCCCCCGAGCTGGGAGGTGGAGCCCCCGGCCTCGGCCCGGCCTGCTTGGCCCTCCAAGGCCTGCCCCGCTGCCCATCTGGGTCCCATCAGCTTTGCCCTCGGCCAAGAGCGTGTGGCATCCGTGGGAGTTGGAAAAACAGCCGCAGGGGCCCGGCCTGCTGCCGACCAGCCTGGGCGCCACCTCCCCCCCCCCCCCCCCCCCCCCCGCCAAAGCCAGGAGGGCGCATTTCTGATGAGGAAGCAACTCAGCTGAGCCGTCTCTCATCAGGTGGGGCCCGGGGAAGCTGCCCGGCCCCCGCCCCGCCCGGGCCACCAGGCTCCGGCCACGGTCTTCCGCCAGGATGTGACTAAAGGCCTGGCCGAGATCCGTGGGCGGAGGGGAGGGCGGCCCGGCGGGCAGAGGGTCAGGAGTGGCCCCGTGTGTGTGTGTGTGTGTCCACGCCAGTGAGCTTGCGTGCGTGTGTGCGCGTGGCTCGCACTCAGGTCCAGGCGCCAGGGGGAGGAGGAGGGGTCCTGCGAGGCCTGTCTGGGTTCTGGGCACCCCCTAGACCCTGGAGGCCCCCATCAGACAGACTGGGGTTCAGGCCTCCGCTTCATTTGTGGGCCAGCCTTGCCATCTGAGCCTGCCCTCCCCCCACCCAAGGGGACAGCGTGAGGGCTGAAGCAGGTACGAAGAGGATAGGAATCACCCTCTCAACAGTATAGAACCTTCCGAGATGCAGCCAAGGGCATCAGAGGGACCTTCCACGAGGAGCAAGGAGACTTCTACATGATCTCTACCACCTTGGATTTAGTAAACCTTTCCCAAAGTCCCACAACAGTCCAGGCCTTGGGCCTGGGGCCCAGGGTCCAGGGCTAAGGTTCCCAGGGTGATCAGAAGGTGCTCCCTGCCCTTGACATCTTACCAGACCCCAGCACCTGCCTCACTGGGCTGGGGTGCAGTCAAGGAGGCCTTCATGGAGGAGGGAGCGTTTGAGTTAAATGTATAGAATGAGCACAGGCCGGCTGGGCTGATGGCGGGGGTGGAGGTGTGAGGGGGGCTGGGGGATGAGCCCGAGCGGGGCACAGACCCCTCACAAGGCCCACACGGAAGGTGGGCTCTGCATTCCTCTGTGACCATTCCCCCCTCCAACCCCAGGCGCCTGGCATGAAGTGTCTGGTTGGGTGGCCACCCACCTTGCCTGACACGGGGTGTCCCAGAGTTGCTGCCTCTGGGGGTGGTGTGGTCAGATGTGTGGTTCCACACATGGGCAGGGGGCGGGTGGGCAGAGCCGCCCAGGACCAGGAGGCAGCTGGCCCCAGTCTCCCCTGCAGGTGGCCGCGTGGGCTTCCCAGGGTGCTGGGACCCTCCGGGGGCACTCGGCTAAGCCTGGAGGGCCCAGAGTTGCCTGGGAATGGCATCTGAGTTGTGGATAATGAGGGCGGAGAGAGCGTGAATTCCAGAAAGCTAATGTGTTTGGAGAGAGCAAGTAAGCGGCCCGGAATGCTCAGTCACCGCTGGTCAGTGCTGGGCCCAGCCTTTGTTCCCTGGCCTCTGGGAGCTGGAGTCTGGGGGTCAGGGGTCCTCATCACAGGCAGATCCCAATCAGGATGGGGGTGGGTCACTCCAGGTTCCCCCACCCCCACCCCTGATCACAGGGAGGGTGCCCACCTGACCCCCCAGGTTCAGGTCCAGTGGGGTAGGCAGGCAGGGAGACCTCCGGGTGGGTGGCGGTGGGAGTGGGGATTGTCGGGGACGAGGTGACACCCTGAAGGCTGAACTCGAGGACGGGGGCCCTGGGGAGC
Source organism: Dama dama (assembly GCF_033118175.1). Taxonomy (NCBI): domain Eukaryota; kingdom Metazoa; phylum Chordata; class Mammalia; order Artiodactyla; family Cervidae; genus Dama; species Dama dama. Next base: position 4,177,377 of record NC_083702.1, read on the forward strand.
AGGCTGAGGGCTGATGCTGTCCTTGGCTCTGTTCTGGAACCCAGAAGTGCCCCCTCTGGGGACCGGGGCCCCACTCAGCCTTCTGACAGTAGGGGGCTCCCCAGGGGGTTGTTCAGACGCACGCACTCCAAGTTGACTGCCCACCCTGCTCTTGGGGGCTCAGAGGTGCCCCCAGCAGGGCCTGCTGCAGGCTTCTTGGTGGGTCCGCACCCTCCGAGCAGACAGACCAGGTCAGAGGCCACTGGCTGGGTCCAGGAATGGGGGGACGGAGCCTGGGACGGCAGCGCCCAGGGAAACTGAGGCTGGGCGCCCCAGGGAAGGGGGAGTGACGTGGGGAAGGAAGCGTCCTTGTCACCGCGGCTGGAGCCAGGTCAGCACTGAGGTTCGGGGCCGGGCTCCCAGGCAGCGGCTCCTGGCAGTAAATCATCACCTTTCCAGGGACTGCTAAGCGCCCCCTGCCTTGCTCACCGGCAGGCCGCCCCCTCCAGCGTGTCAGTGACGGGGCAGTGACAGCTGCCTCCCGTGGCCTCTTGGGGGGCCCCCTCCTCCTGGTTCCAGCTACCCATCCCCCCCAGCACCACCCCTCGAGGTCACCCTATTGCAGTGTGATCACAAGTGAGGTCAGTGAGCTCCTGAGGTTCCCCAGCCCTTCTCGGTGAGGGAAGGCCTGGCTCAGGCGCCCGTGAGCTCCGCACCCTGACATGAGACTGGGAACAACCCTGCAACCTGCTGGGGGTTATGGTCATCATCACTTTCCCTGGAACGTGTTCTGCTTCCTCCCACCCCACAGGGCTCCCCACCGCCCGCAGGATGAGTGGATGTTGGCCTCCCCACGCTGTCGGGGCCCTGAACGTGGCCATGCCTTTCCCCGCAGTTCCTGCAGCGGGGGGCCTTGTACCGTGTTCCCTGTCGGGGCCTCGAGCTCTCTCCAGGACTCAGCTTGGGGCCGAAGCAGCCCCAGTCCTGTGCCTGGCCCCACCCCATCCCCAGCTCCTGGCTTCCATTTGCGCTCGTTGAAGCCATTGATGGCACAAGCTGCTGGGCATCTCGCTCCTCTGGGTTCCCTAAGGATGGAGGGTGCCCTTCTCCTGCGTCCAGCGTCCGGCCCTGGAGACCTAGTTTTGGCCGGGGACCAGGCTCTGCTCCAGGAGCTGTGCTTTGGGGGACCCCCTGGACCCCTCTGGAAAGCGGTGTGGGCCGGACCTCGGGCTAGACAGGCACTGATCTCAGAAGTTCCCTCCAGACGGACGCAGATGCTGTCAAATCCAAGGATGCAAAGGGGCCGGTTAGTGGTCATGGTGCCACGCTCCCCGTCTGCCTCAAGTAACGCCTCCAAGCTTGGAATTATTGTTCCCAAATGTGTACTTACTTGGGTTTGCTTTTGAAAAGGTTAGGATTTAAGTATCACCCGATAACACACACATGCCCGGCTACACCCGCAATTACAGAGCAGCCAGGCCCAGGATCTGGCGGGCGCCCATGGCTTGCTGAGGAAGTGCCCTGGGCGGCAGGCCACTCTGCCCAGGGAGGGCCTGGTCTGGGCATTGCCGCATACCCGAGTTATCGCAGGATGGGGGCTCAGGATGCTGCTCCCTGGGTCGGAGGAGGCTTTCCAGGGCACCCTGAGGACAGAGGGGCACTCTGGCCGGCTGCACTCACACACCACGATGGGTAACCAAGAACAGACACCGATTCATTGTCCTGTCCAGGCTGGTATGGAGCAGTGGCTCCTGTGATCTGTTAGGACCCTGGGTTGCTGACACTTGCCATCCTTGGGGCCCTGGGCATATTTCCTACCCTCAGTTTATCATCCATAAAATAAGATGATATACTTGCAACAAGTAGAGAGTTGCAAGTGTTGCAAGATTTTGCAAGAGAGTTGCAAGACTATTGCAAGTAGAGAGAGGTGTGCAAAGACCAACCCCAGGGCCTACTCGAGGCAACACCCGAAGATCTGGGGGCGGGAGCAGCCGGGAGTGGGGCAGACGACGGCGAGCCCGGGCGTGGCCCTCCCAGCACGTCCCGAGCTCAATCACGGTGATGGTGGTGAGATTTATCAGCCACATTCTTGTTCTTGGCCACCTGAAGACCACCGGGGGGAACGAGGGAGGCAGGCCAGCGTGGGTGATGCATGTCAGGGGGCTCCGCCGGACATAAAAAGGCAAGGCTGCAGGTGGGAGGAGGCAGCATCGGGGAGGAGCCTGGGGGGTGAGGGCAGGAGCCCGGGACACATGGACCCACCACCCCTTCCCTCCTCGCTGTCTGTAGGACGAGGCCCATGTTCTGCTGCTGCAAAGCCAGGCTGCCCAGATCAAGGGCCAGGCCCCCAGCACCAGCGCACACACTTGCACGAACCACCTCCCCAGCAGCCTCTCTTCCCAGGCCTCCGTCCCCACCCTCACCCCCTGGCTGTCCTCTCCCTCTCCAGCCACCGCTGCAGGGAGCCTGGCAGGTTTGTGGGGACCTGCTGTCTCCCCTCAAGCTGTGGGACTTCGGGACAGTTGGTTAACCTCTTTGACCTTTGTTTCTTCTCTGTTATTTATTTATTTTTTTTTTGGTGGAACTTGAAGTGTTCAATTAAAAATTAATTTGTAAAATGTTAGCTCCTTCAGAAACATCAAGAACTGCAGTCCATCTAGGACATTTTGTTTCTTATTTGGATGTTTGCTAAGGTCTTTATTCATAGAACACCTTTCTTCACTGTCATTGCTGTTGCTCAGTTGCTCAACTGTGTCTGGCTCTCTGCGACCCCACGGACTACAGCACACCAGTCTTCCCTGTCCTCCACCGTCTCCCGGAGCTCAGACTCCTGTCCACTGAGTTGGTGATGCCATCCAACCGTCTCATCCTCTGTGGTCCCCTTCTCTTCCTGCCCTCAATCTTTCCCAGCATCAGGGTCTTTCCTAATAAGTCAACTCTTCACATCAGGTGGCCAAAGTATTGGAGTTTCAGCTTCAGTATCATTTCCTCCAATGGATATTCAGGACTGATCTCCTTTAGGATGGACTGGTTTGAACTCCTTGGTGTCCAAGGGACTCTCAAGAATCTTCTCTAACACCACAGTTCAAAAGAATCAATTCTTTGGTGCCCAGCCTTCTTTATGGTCCAGCTCTCACATCCATACATGACCACTGGAGAAACCATAGCTCTGACTATGCTATGCTCACTCAATCGTGTGTGACTGTCTGCACCCCACAGGCTGCAGCAGGCCAGGCTCCCCTGTCCTCCATCGTCTCCCAGAGCTCAGACTTCTGTCCACTGGGTTGATAACCCTCCGACCCTCCGTCCTTCCCATCAGGAAGCTTTCACAAGCCTCTTATGCTCATCTGTCTTTCTTCATAAATCCCAATAACAATTGTTCAAGAGAGCAAAAGACGTCATATTATTTCTATAGCAAACACACAATCTTCTGACGTATATGCACACACAGCAAGTGGAAAATAGTTGAAATTTCATTAGAAAAGAATGTGTTTTCTAAGTAGGGTGATGGATAAACAGTGGTAAAGGAATGTTATATGTACTGGAGGGTTAATATTTGAAGAAGTAGCAGGTCACTTAGCCAGGGGTTTCATTACGACTGCAGCATGTCCGTCTAATAGCAAGAGGCATTTAACCTCTTCTCTGTCAATAACAGTAACAGTGGCCCCCCAGGGCGGGGTGGATGGGGCCCAGCCTAGAGCCAGTAAACACAAGTTAGATTGGCCCTGGGGACGGTGCCTGAGCCCTGAGTCCAGAGCTGGGGCCCGTGACCCCACCGTCCAGGCTCCCTGGGGCCTCCTTGGCCGCTTGGGCCACCTTGTTTAACACATGGTGTGTGCTGGTCAGCCAGTTGGCTGCTGGGCTGCGGGCTGGCCCAGCTCAGGGACATGGATGAGGGGTCGCCCTGGACTGGTGTGCGGGTGCCTTCTCCCACTGCACCCTCAGCTCCGGGGCAGGGCGGGCCCCTCCCGGGGTCAGGAGTGTGGCTGTTTGCCAGCTCCCAGTGTGTGTTGTTGCCCGACCAGCGGGCAGTGACACGCGGGCCTGGGGAGAAGTCACAGGCCAGCAGCGTGGAGCGGGCAGCCGTGTGACCCTGGGCTCATCACGGCAGTGAGTCAGGGCGGGGGCGACTGTCCATGAGTCCGTTCACCCGTCTGCAGCGGACGTCTGTCCCCACAAGAAGTGAGAGACGCCAGGGAGGTCTGGCCTGGAGGCGGGTGGTTTCCATGGCCACAGGCCCTGAGAAGATGGGGCTGGCCTGAGCCTCAGCAGCTGGGCAGGCCAGGCCTCCAGCTGGAGGGCGTGCCAGCGTGGGACTGGGCACAGGGACACGCAAGAGAGATGCCCAAAGCCAGGGCAGCAGGGAGGCCCAAGTTCAGATCCGGCCTGGATGCTGCAGGGCTGTGCGGGTGAGCGGCTCCGCCACCCCTAGCCTCAGCTTCCTCGTCTTTCACAGACGCGAGAGAGCATGAGAAGGGTAGATGGCATCCCTGACCCGATGCACATGAGTAAGCTCCGGGAGATGGTGATGGACAGGGAAGCCGATGCGCTGCCATCCATGGGGTCGCAGAGTCAGACACAACTCAGCAACTGAACAGCTACAGCAATGACGCAAGCAGAGGCCCCAGGAGAGACGTGAGGAGGCCGCGGTCACCATCCCCGGGGTTCCTGCCTCTCGCCCTTCGCCGCATCCCCAGGGAGTGCGGCCGGCGGGAATGAAGACTGGGGACACCCCACTGACCTGGCTCAGTCTGAGCCCATCTTGGGACGACGGTGGCGGGCTCCGGAGGTCAAGTTTCAGAGGCCTCCCTCGCTTCGCTGGCTTCGGCCTGAGAAACCCAAACCCAGACAAAACGCAGCCTCAGTCCCCGCCAGGCCTTTGTGTCTGGACAGCCTTCCACCCTCTGGGACATCTGTGGCAGCCCCAGCAGGGAGACACACTCTGAATAGGGTCTCATGGCGTCTGCATTCAGCAGGGGTTCCCCCCCACCCCCGCTGCCCCTGCCCGGGGGGGCTTCCTTCGGCGGGCCCCGCCCCCCGGGACCCTGGCTGCCTCCCGCACTCTCTCCTCGGGGTGGTCCCCAGCAGCCCCCATCGCCCCTGAGGGATGCCCAGCGGCCTGTGGGTACTGTCCCCCCACCCCCCGGCCACCTGTCCTGTCCTCTTCAGGCGCCGCGTCATGACAGCTCTGGCTCATTCACAAGGGCTGAAAGGAGCCCCTTCCAGGCCACTGCCCGCCTCCTTGGCCACATCTGAACTGGGCAGGGGGAGGGGTGGGGCAGAGGCAAACAGTCTTTTTTCTGTTCTCTCCTGCACAAGCGGAATTCAATTAGGAGAGAAGAAACCCAAGCCCAGCCAAATAGTGCTTTAAAAAAAAAAAATCCTTCAGGGAAGAGTCATCTTCCCAGATCCTTAGCAAATCAATGCGATCAAGGGCTCCTGTGCGGTTTTTCTCCCCAGATACATAGGGTGCAGCCAGGGAGTGCTCTCCTGCACCCAGGGGAGGCCAGGCAGTGGGGGGATCACACCCCCTCCCCGTTCCCACCCCACCAACTGTGGTGGGAAAGCAAGACTGTCTTGGGCAGGCAGGCGGCCAGCAAAGCAGGCCAGCTCCACGCGTCCCAGTGCTAGCCCCCGGGGTGGGTCACGGGTGTCGCTGGACTCTGAGTGGGAAAGTCTCCCCCCACGGCCCAGCCGCCTGCCCCCGCTCCTCCTCCAGGGCTTGGCCGCTCCCCAGAGCTGCCACAAGCAGGCAGGGGCATCCTGGAGCCTGGATGCGGGAAGTCACGGCAGATGTCTGGATCCATGGGGCCTGCCTCCCATGACGGCCTCTGTCCCCAAGTCCTTCCCAGGTGCTCCTAGGGCCTCGGGGAGACACTGCTCCCAAACGAGAGCTGGGAGGTGGCTTCACTGTCCCCACGCTTCATGAGGAGCCGCCCACCTGCAGCCCAGGAAACCGCGCCAGCCTTCTCGGAGCCGCCCTGGCGGACAAGCCCCGCTCCCAGCCCGCCTGTGGCCCTTCTCTGGAAGTGGACCGAGGGCCTGTCGAAGAGTCCCATCTCATCTCCAGATGCTCCGTGTCTCTGGAGACTTCCTCTGCCTTAGAGAGCCAACTATTTTCGGAATATCAATATGACACCAGAAGAGAAATCGAACCAGCCTTTTTTTTTTCCCTCTCAAGAGTCCCCTCTAACCCTAGGAAGAGGCAAAGTCCATCCAGACCTGAAGTCCTGGGAAGACCACGGAGCTGAAGTCCCAAGTGTCAGGGCTCTGATCACACCCTCCGCCCCCTGCCAGGCTCACTGCAGTTCGGCAGACCCTTGCTGCTCTCACCTGCTCTGGGAAGTGGGCACGTTGAGCCCGGCACCCAGAGCCCTTGGGGAAGACGGGGTGGTGGTCGTGTCGCATCTGTGGGGAGGCTGCCCCTCCCCAGGCCTGGAGCCAGAGTGCTGGTCTGAAGGCCCGCTGCCCAGTTCCCCAGCCCCCAGTCCAGCTCCTCTGCTGTCTCTTCCTCCGGAAGGGGCCCCTTTTGCCCCAGACGCCGGGCATTCTGACCAACCCCAGGCTGTGAGCTCCCTGAGGGTGGCAGCCCCTCTCTTGTACCACTTGTCAAGCCACCAGCCCCAGCGCAGAACTGGCACATGGAAGGGACTGGGTGAACCTCAGGTCCGGCCCGAGGGCAGCTGAGTGCCCTCGGAAAGAGCAGGGGGCCAGGACCCTGCCGCCGGGTGCGCCAACTCACCTCCCCCGCCGCCCACAGCCCATCCTGCGGATGCCACCGGTCCAGGGGCGCCCAGCTGGAAGGAGCAGGAAATGCCCGGGCATTTGAGCAGGCACCGGCTGATGTTCAGTTCCCTTTGATGTTCGGAACCAGAGGCCGGCTTGGCTACCAGTGCCTCCTCTCACAGATGCCGGGCACTAATTAGCGCTAATTAGAATCTGATCAACTCGCCAAGGCAATCTGTCCTGCCGGGGCAGGCGGGGTCCCAGGAGCACGTCTGATCTTGAAGGGAGCTTGGAGCCTTTTCTGCAGAGACCCTGTGTGTAGCTTTGAGGGGGAGGGCTGGGTGTCTTTGTGCCTTGGTGCTGGCTTTGAGGACCTCGCTGTTGGAAGCAATTCTGTTCAAATGATGTCCGACGTATTCCAAGGGGAGGCAGGACAATCGCATGCCTTGGAGAGATGGGCCAGGAGGAGCAGCAGCAAGGCTGGCCAAGTGTCATCTCCAGCGTTTCGTGCAGAGGCAACCATGGGGCGTCACAGGCCAGGGTTGCCATGGGAACAGACCGAATGGAAGAGGCAGGTGGCACCCTGAATCTTGCATCCCTCTCCTCCCTCCCTCCTATACCGTTGTCTGCTTTTCCATTCACTGGTTGATAGACATTTAGGTTGTGTCCATTTGGGGAGACAAACAAGGCTGCTGTGTGTATTCATATGCAAACCTCTGTATGGAGCTGTGCTGACATTTCCCTTGGGTAAACACAAGCGTGGAATGACTGGATACCAGGGTAGGTACATGTTTAACTTTGTAAGAAGCTACCAAACTGTTTCCCGAAGTGCTTCTACCATTTTATATTCATGGCTACCATGAGTGGGTGAGAGTTCCAGTTCCTTCACATCCTTGACAACACTTGCTATTATCGGTCTCCCCAGTTTTAGCCATTCAAGTAGATGTATGGGGTACCTCACTGGCATTTTACTCTGCATTTCCCTAATAAGCATATTCCCTAACGAGCAATAACTCTAGAAAGAATGAAGAGATGGAGCCAAAGCAAAAACAACACCCAGTTGTGGATGTGACTGGTGATGGAAGTAAAGTCTGATGCTGTAAAGAGCAATATTGCACAGGAACCTGGAGGGTTAGGTCCATGAATCAAGGCAAATTGGAAGTGGTCAAGCAGGAGACGGCAAGAGTGAATGTAGACATTTTAGGAATCAGCAAACTAAAATGGACTGGAATGGGTGAATTTAACTCAGATGACCATCATATCTACTACTGTGGGCAGGAATCCCTTAGAAGAAATGGAGTAGCCATCATAGTCAACAAAAAAGTTTGAAATGTAGTACCTGGATGCAGTCTCAAAAATGACAGAATGATCTCTGTCCATTTCCAAGGCAAAGCATTCAATATTACAGTAATCCAAGTCTATGCCCTGAAGAGTAATGCTGAAGAAGCTGAAGTTGAACGGTTCTATGAAGACCTACAAGACTTTCTAGAAATAACACCCCAAAAAGATGTCATTTTCATTATAGGGGACTGGAATGCAAAAGTAGGAAGTCAAGAGATACATGGAGTAACAGGCAAATTTGGCCTTGGAGTACAAAATGAAGCAGGGCAAAGGCTAATAAGAGTTTTGCCAAGAGAGCGCACTGGTCATGGCAAACACCGTCTTCCAACAACACAAGAGAAGACTCTACACATGGACATCACCAGATGGCCAACAACAAAATCAGATTGATTATATTCTTTGCAGTCAAAGATGGAGAAGCTCTATACAGTCAGCAAAAAAAAAAAGACTAGGAGCTGACTGTGGCTCAGATCATGAACTCCTTATTGCCAAATTCAGACTTAAATTGAAGAAAGTGGGGGAAACCATTAGACCATTCGGGTATGACCTAAATCAAATCCCTTACAAGTATACAGTGGAAGTGACAAATAGATTCAAGGGATTAGATCTGATAAACAGAGTGCCTGATGAACTAAGGACGGAGGTTCATGACATTGTACAGGAGGCAGGGATCAAGACCATCCCCAAGAAAAAGAAATGCAAAAAGGCAAAATGGCTGTCTGAGGAGGCCTTACCAATAGCTGTGAAAAGAAGAGAAGCGAAAAGCAAGGAGAAAAGGAAAGATATTCCCATTTGAATGCAGAGTTCCAGAGAATAGCAAGGAGAGATAAGAAAGCCTTCCTCAGTGATCAATGCAAAGAAATAGAGGGAAACAATAGAATGGGAAAGACTAGAGATCTCTTCAAGAAAATTAGAGATACCAAGGGAACATTTCATGCAAAGAAGGGCTCAATAAAGGACAGAAATGGTATGGACCTAACAGAAGCAGAAGATATTAAGAAGAGGTGGCAAGAATACACAGAAGAACTATACAAAAAAGATCTTCACGACCCAGATAACTACAATGGTGTGATCACTCACCTAGAGCCAGACATCCTGGAATGCGAAGTCAAGTGGGCCTTAGGAAGCATCACTATGAACAAAGTTAGTGGAGGTGATGGAATTCCAATTGAGCTATTTCAAATCCTAAAAGATGATGCTGTGAAAGTGCTGCACTCAATATGCAAACAAATTTGGAAAACTCAGCAGTGGCCACAGGACTGGAAAAGGTCAGTTTTCATTCCAGTCCCTAAGAAAGGGAATGCCAAAGAATGCTCAAACTACCGCACAATTGCGCTCATCTCACACGCTAGTAAAGTAATGCTCAAAATTCTCCAGGTCAGGCTTCAACAGTACGTGAACCATGTCACGCTGGATTTAGAAAAGGCAGAGGAAAGTGAAAAGTGAAGTCACTAAGTTGTGTCTGACTCTTTGCGACCCCATGGACTGACTGTAGCCTACCATGCTCCTCCGTCCATGGGATTTTCCAGGAAAGAGTACTGGAGTGGGTTGCCATTTCCTTCTCCAGAGGATCTTCCCGACCCAGGGATCAAACCCAGGTCTCCTGCATGTAGGCAGACGCTTCACTTTCTGAGCCACCAGGGAAGTCTTCCAGAGATCAAATTGGCAACATTTGTTGGATCATCGAAAAAGTAAAAGAGTTCCAGAGAAACATCTACTTCTGCTTTATTGACTATGCCAAAGCCTTTGTTTGGATCACAACAAACTGTGGAAAATAATTAGAGATGGGAATACCAGACCACCTGACTTGCCTCCTGAGAAATCTGTATGCAGGTCAAGAAGCAACAGTTAGAACTGGACATGGAACAACAGACTGGTTCCAAATCGGGAAAGGAGTACAACAAGGCTGTATATTGTCACCCTGCTTATTTAATTTATATGCAGAGTACATCATGCGAAATGCTGGGCTGGGTGAAGCACAAGCTGGAATCAAGATTGCCAGGAGAAATATCAATAACTTCAGATACACAGATGACACCACCCTTATGGTAGGAAGCGAAGAACTGAAGATGTTCTTGATGAAAGTGAAAAAGGAGAGTGAAAAAGTTGGCTTAAAACTCAACATTCAGAAAACTAAGTTCATGGCATCTGGTTCCATCACTTCATGGCAAATAGATAGGGAAACAGTGGAACCAGTGACAGACTTTATTTTGGGGGGCTCCAAAATCACTGCAGATGGTGACTGCAGTCATGAAATTAAAAGACACTTGCTCCTTGGAAGAAAAACTCTGACCAACCTAGAGAGCAAATTAAAAAGGAAAGACATTACTTTGCCAACAAAGGTCCATCTAGTCAAAGCTATGGTTTTTCCAGTGGTCATGTATGGATGTGAGAGTTGGACTATAAAGAAAGCTGAGTGCCGAAGAATTGATGCTTTTGAACTGTGGTGTTGGAGAAGACTCTTGAGAGTCCCTTGGACTGCAAGGAGATCCAACCAGTCCATCCTAAAGGAGATCAGTCCTGAATATTCATTGGAAGGACTGATGCTGAAGCTGAGACTCCAAAACTTTGGCCACCCGATGCAAAGAACTGACTCACTGGAAAACATCCTGATGCTGGGAAAGACTGAAGGTGGGAGGAGAAGGGGACGACAGAGAATGAGATGTTTGGATGGCATCACCAACTCAATGGACATAAGTTCAAGTAATCTCCGGGTGTTGGTGATGGACAGGGAAGCCTGGCGTGCTGCAGTCCATGGGCTTGCGAAGAGTTGGACACAACTGAGCTTCTGAACTGCACTGAACTGAATGAGCAATGTTGGCCTTTCCAGGTGGCTCATTGAAAGAATCTACCTGACAATGCAGGGGATGCCAGAGATGCAGGTTAGTCATGGGGCTTCCCAGGTGGCTCAGTGATAAACAATCCACCTGCAAATGCAGGAAACATGGGTTCAATCCCCGGGTCAGGAAGATCGCCGGGAGAAGGCAATGGGAACCCACTCCGGTATTCTTGCCTGGGAAATCCCATGGACAGAGGAGCCTGGTGGGCTACAGTCCATGGGGTTGCATGAGAGTCGGGTGAGACTTAGTGGCTAAATAACAACAGCAAACAACAACGACAAATGGTTGCTTTACAAGGCTGTTAGCTTCTGCTGTACGGCAAAATGAATCAGCTCTCTGTATACCCATGTCCCCTCTTTGGATTTCCTTCCCGTCTAGGCCACCGCAGAGCCCTGAATAGACTTCCCTTCACTGTGCAGTAGGTCCTCGTTATCTGTTTTATATATAGCAGTTATTTATGTTAATCCCAATCTTCCAATCCATCCCACCCCCTCAGACCCCCTTGGTTATAAGCTTGTTTTCTACAACGAAAAAGCTTAATTATTATAAAGTCAAGTGCATCAGTTTGTCTCTTAGTGAATAATGCTTTTGGCGCCATACCTAAAAAATCTTTGTCTAACCTAAGATCACAAAGACCTTCTAAAATTTTATAGTTTAGGCTTTTCGACTATGTTCTAAAGAGATTCAAATTAAAAAAAAAAATGTTACATACTTACCTATGTAGATACCATTTCCAGTGTTCTTAATTTCTTTGTTAGACCCATGTTTCCTGATGGTTATTATTTTTCCTTTGCATGAAGGATGTTAACATTTCGTGTGGTTCAAGTGTGTTGCTGATAATTTTTTTTCCTGCTTTTATATGTTTGAAAATGTTATTATTTCACTTTTGCTTTTCAAAGCCATTTCACTGGGTGTATATTTGCTGACATTACCTTTTGAAAGATATCTTTGTTTTAGAGACAAGTATAGACTGAACTGAACTGAAAGGTGTTGCTTCACTGTCTTCTCACTTGCATTGTTTCTGACAAGAAGTCTGCTGTCATGCTAATTTCCCTCATCTCTATGTAATATTTCTTATTATCTGGCCGCTTTTTAAGATTTTTATCGTGAGCACTGCCTTTGAGCAATTTGGTTATGATGTGTCTTGTTTTTCTTTATACCTGTTGTGCTTGGAGTTTGTTGAGCCCTTGGACCTACGGGTTTATAGATTTCATCCTTTTGGCAAGTTTTTGGCTGTTATTTCTCCAAATATTTTTCCTGTTTTCTGCCTCCTCAGGGACTCTAATTACACGTAGGTTAGGCTGCTGGAAGCTGGCCCACAACTCAGTGATGCTCTCTTCATTGGGGGATTCTTTTTCCTCCGTGTGTTTCATCCTGGATGGTTTCTGTTGCTATGTCTTCAAGTTCATCCACCTCTCCTCTAATGTCTAACTTTCTGTTAATTCCATCCACTGTATTTTTAAATCTTGTGCATTGCAGTTTTTCATAAAGTTTGACTTGGGTCTTTTTTTATCCTCTATATGTCTATTATCTGAACTAGGGGGAGAATTAAGATGTCCCTCTCCGCTAGATCCTAACATCTGTGTCTATTCTGGGTCAATTTTGATGGATTATTTCCTCATCATGGATCACACTTCCTGTTTCTTTGACTGCCTCATAATCTTTGGTGGAATGCTTGACATTTGTAAAAATTTACCTTTGGGGGCATTGGCTAGTACTGTATCTCCATGAACATTCCTGAACTGTGACCTGGGATGCAGATAGGCTACTTTGACTAAGTGTGATCCTTTGGGGTCTCGCTTGCATGATATGTTAGGTAGGTATGGGGAAGGATTCAGTCAAGGGATAATTATCTTCCACCACTTTTCCAAGTCCCCTGTGCTCTTCCCCCAAACGTCTCACTCACCAGAACTACGACGTTTTCCAGTCTAGCTGGTGGGAACAAGTATTAGTCTTGGCCCCATGGGAGCACTGGGCACTGTTTCCTTTAATCCGTTAGGATGATTCTCTCATAGGTCTTGAGTAACGTCCTCACACACAGGCAGGGACCAGTCCTTTGGGGAATACTTGAGGGGCATTCTAGGGACATCTCCGGAGCTGCCCCCGTGCAGTTCTCTCTTCTCTGATACAAAGCCTGTCAGCTCGAGCACCTTGGTCCTCCTGGACGCTCAGCTCCATCTCTGGGACTCAGGGTGATTCCGAGGGTCTTCCAGGGGCCCCTTCCCTGTGCTGTGGCCTGAGCACTCTCAGGGCAGCAAGCCAGGCATCTTGTAGAGCTCGCCTTGTTTACTGTCTCTCAGAGGCCACTTCATTTCCTCGCATTGCCTGATGTCCAGTGTCTTGAAAACTGCTATTGAATATATTCTGTCTGGTTCTTTTGGTTGTTTCAGTTCAGTTCAGTTGCTCAGTCATGTCTGACTCTCTGCGACCCCATGGACTGCAGCACGCCAGGCTTCCCTGTCCATCACCAACTCCCGGAGCCTATTAAAACTCATGTCCATCGCATTGGTGATGCCATCCAACCATCTCATCCTCTATCTATTGTCCCCTTCTCTTCCTGCCCTCAATCTTTCCCAGCATGAGGGTCTTTTCCAATGAGTCAGTTCTTTGCATCAGGTGGCCAAAGTACTGGAGTCTCAGCTTCAGCATCAGTCCTTCCAATGAACACCCAGGACTGATCACCTTTAGGATGGACTGGTTGGATCTCCTTGCAGTCCAAGGGACTCTCAAGAGTCTTCTCCAACACCACAGTTCAAAAACATCAATTCTTCAGTGCTCAGCTTTCTTTATTGGTTGTTTCATGTGGTGGTAAAAATAGCCTGTTACTTCATCTTGACCAGAAACAGAAGCACTCTCTCTTTTCACACCAAGTATTGGCTGCCTTCCCCTTGCTGGCTGTGTGACCTGGAACGCTGGGCAAAGCACGGGCCCCCTCCTGACTCCGGGTCCTCACCACGCCTCCCGAAAGACAGCCAGTGTGGGGGAGGGGGAGAGAAGTGGCAAAAGGTACAGACAGAGGTTTCAGCAGAAGGAGTGAAATGTGATTTGATGCAAGTTGTCAGGTGCCTGGGCTGGTCAGGGAAGGACACGTCACCTGGACGCAGACGAGCCGGCCTCCTGGTCAGCAGGGATGCTCAGCGCCTCTGCTGCTTCAGATAAAAGGAGCCTGGTGTTCAGTGAGAGGGGCGGGAACCCCAAGCTCTCGTTCCGGTTGGTGATCAGGGAGCGGTTTTCTCCTGAGTTGTAGAAAAAGACTGATGTCCCAGCAAGGAAGGTCCGTGGTGTGACGGGTCAGTGAGAAGGGTGTGACCCAATCTACCCAGAAGAGGGCAAGACAAAGTAACAGCCGTGGAGGAGTGTACTGTAGCTCAGGGTGCATTGATAGAATCAGTGACAATAGCCAGTCATCACCACCCCGTCTTTGAGAGGCCCCTGTGCCCCTGTGCTTTGGGCCCTTCCCGTTGGTCATCTGGTTTGGTTCACACCGTGACCAGGGGGACCTCCTTATACATTTCCACTTGGGCAGCAGTTACTGAGGCTGGTGCTTGTCCTGTGAAGTGGCACAGAAGCAGTACGGCCCCTGGAATTGGGAGTAAAAGGTGATGGAGACCACATCCTGCCTCTGGGCGGGGCCCTTGGCTGTGCTGTGAGACGCTAGGCAAGACCACCTTGACAGGAGCGGCTGCCAGTGCCGGCTCTCTGGGCTCGAGTCTGAGACCAGGGCATGGCGAGCTATCAGCAAAGGCAAGGGCCCCTGGCTCCCTAAACAACGCACACATGTGTGTGCGTGTATGTACATGTGTGCGTGTGTGCAGGTGCGCACACATGTGCGCGCATGCGTGTGTGCAAGTGCACGTGTGTGCGTGCGTGCATGTGGGTGTCTGCATGTGTGTGCATGTGGCGTGTATGTGTGCATGTGTGTACATGTGTGCGTGCGTGCAGGTGCACACACATGTGCGTGCATGCGTGTGTGCAAGTGCATGTGTGTGCATGTGTGCATGTGGGTTTCTGCATGTGTGTGTGTGTGTGTGTGTGTGTGTGTGCGTGCTCGAACGGTAGGGGCTCCCAGAGGTCTGAGTCCAAGTCTGAAACTGGAGCCGCTGAATCTCCCAGCCGATAACTGTCACAAGAATGTGGCAGCCGGGGTTGAGCTCAAGCCAATCTGGCTTTGATGCTGACCCATGGAGCATCCAGAGCGCTGGGGTCAGGACCACCTGCTCTGGCCTGGAGAGATGCTGAGTGGACTCGAGCCCACCCAACCTGACTTGAAACCACTTGAAGGCTGGCAGGTGGGGGCCAGAGAGCATGTGCCCCAGCACCTCCCTGCTGGGACGCCTCGTTCTGAGAACAGGGCCAAGGGCCTTCCTTGTGCCGTTCACTCGGCAGACAAGTCCCGGGCACCTGCCGGGTGCCAGGGCCGTTCTGGGCGTGGGGTATGGAGCAGCAGGTAGAGAGGGAGAAGTCCTTGCCCTCAGGAACCCGGGACTACATGACCCAGCCCTGGGCCAGCGGGTGGCCGCACGCGGAGGGGGCAGAGAGGGCTGCTGTGGGGAAGGGCCTGAGCGGCAGGCTCACTGAGAAGGGGACGCTTCAGCCAAGACCAGAACGGGCTCCCGGGGCGCAGGGGCGAGAACCCACTTGCCAGCGTAGGAGAGGCGAGACGCGCGGTCCCTCCCTGGGTCGGGAAGATCCCCTGCAGGAGGAAATGGGAACCCACTCCGGTGTTCTTGCCTGGAGAATCCCACGGATGGCGGAGCCTGGTGGGGTCGGAGAGGACTAAGTGCCGGAGCACACGCGGGGCAGGGGAGGGGGCAAGCCGGGCAGACGCTGCGGGAGGGGTGCTCGGGGAGGGCCGGGCCCATCGCAGGGGCGCAGGGGAGCTGGAGGGCGGCCGGTCAGAGCAGGCAGCCCCGCGGCCCCCTGGGACGCTCGGCCCTGCCCTGGACAAGAGCAGAGTCTGGGGGGCTTTTGGCAGAAGAATGACCTAAGCAGGCAAATCCCCAGCACCCCAGGGAACAACGGGGGGCGGCGGTCTGTGGAGGCTTAGACCGCGGTGCTGGGACATGTGATGGCGAGTCTGCGGCCGTCAGATTACGGCTGCTATTTAAAGCTTTGAAACTGGCCAGGTTTCCAGGAGTAAGTGGATGCCGAAGAGAGAACTCCACCATCTGCACCCTGGAGAAGGACGGGCTTTGTGGGCTGGCGGAGGAGGACGAGGCAGCGGGGCGGCTGGCAGCCGTGGGCAAGGACGGGGAGAAAGGGCCACGGCCGCGCCCGGGGAGCTCTGCATGCCTGTCACCCGCTGACAGACGTGACGGTCTCTGGGGGCCTGGGCAGGGGTCCTCTGGTTGCTGCCCATGAGGGAAGACCCCGAGCCGGGGGCCGGGGGGCCCACGGGGCAGAGTCTAGGACAAGGGGCGCAGGGGGCAGGGGTGTGACCCGTGGGCAGAGGTGCTCAGGTGCTGCACGCGGGCACTGCCCTGCTGCGTGGCTGATGCTTCCCCAGGGAAGAGAGCAGGAGGATCTAACCGCGGTTGGGGTGATGCCGGAGAGGAAGAGTCCCCCGTGGGAGAGGGTCCAGGGCTGCATGTGCAGGCGCTGATGGAAATGAAGGATGCCCTGAGCCGAGCGTGGGTGACAGAGACAGAGGGAGTTCGTGGAAGGGTCCGGTGTGGAGGGGGTGGCAGGAGGATGCGGGGAGCAGGTGGGGGGCCGTGGCTTGGGGGCACCTGGAACTAGAGGTGGCTGTTGGCAGGGACAAGTTCCAGGCTGTGCCCGTGGGAGGCGGAGGCTTAGCGGGTCCCTGGCGTCGCTCTCTGAGCCTCAGTTTCCTCATCTGTAATACAGAACTAATGGTGGCACTGCCCCAGAGACTGCTGAGGGGCTACACCTGGTGTGAGCCGCTCATCCGCAGGAGGGGGGCGCCGGACATGTGCCAGCTCCCATCCACACCATCACGGGGAGAAGGGGCACCGAGGACCCGAGCCAGGGCGGCCAAGGCGGTCTCTGGAGGGGAGGTGTCCAGGCTCCACCGTGGAAGTCTTGGGAGCCCACAGTAAGCAGGGGGCCGCGGGATGGAGGGAGATGTGGGGGCAGCCCCCAGGGGGCATCTGGGGGCCAGGCTCCCGTGCCCAGGGCCGTCCCCCAGAGGGCAGTGCAGGCTTGCCTCTGGGCCGCACACCTCCTCCCGGGGGCTGGGGAGCCAGCTCTGCCTGGAGGCCTTCCACCTGCCCGGCTTGGGTTCTGCCCTGAAAGCTCCTGTCCTCCTCCTGTCCCGGCCTGCGGCCCTGGATCGGGGAAGCAAGAGGGGCCCAGGGTGACCCTGAGCTGTTGTGTGTGTGCCGTCTCACGGGGCCCTCAGAGCAGCCCCCGGAGGTCGGGACCACTGTCCCTCCGCTGGTTTCATAGAGAAGGAAACTGATGCCCCGAGAGGTGGACCGACTTGCCCAAGGCCACCCAGCCAGGAAGGAGGGGCTGGGGTCCACCTTGGGGAGCCGGGGCCCTGGTCCCTCCACGGGGCTGTGGGCCTCTGTAGGCTCCCTGGCACCTTCGACAGGGTCCCCCTTCTCCCCCCACCCACCAGCTCGTCCCCTCCCCAGCTGTTCACCAGCGGTCATCCTGTAACTGGCGTCGGGATCCACCCCCCTGGACATCAGCTTCCGAGGGCAGGGACCCGGCCTGCACAGGGCACTTGTGACCGCCGTCAACCGCATGTGGGCACAGGAGGAGGGCAGCCCACTCCAGGTCTCCCGGGGCTCCACTCCCCCAACAGCCAGTCTTCCTTTGACTGGCAGGTGCCACATGGCTCCGCGGGCCAGAGGCCGGATTCGCAGGGGCCCAAGGGAGAGCGCCACTCGCACGCCTTCTTGAGCCCAGGACCCCACACCAAGTCTGTGAGATCCCCCAGGACCTGCCCCTCCCCTGGGTCTCGCTTGCCCCCGCCACCCTCCAACTCCAGCCAGCTCTGTGCCCACTGCGTGGGGCAAGGAATGAGTGCGCCCAGAACCAAGGGTGAAGGGGGGGACCCCAGAAAGAAGCAGAAGAAAACAGAGCAATCAAGAGAAGGGGCGGAGCAGAGAGGAGTAGCTGGAAAGACCGAGAACGCAGGGAGGAGGAGGAGAGGCCAGGAGGAGCTGAGGGCCTCAGGAGCTGGGCTCCAGAGCGGATTTATTATTTACAGGATCTTAATTGCTGGGAACAGACTGCAGCTGGAAACCCTCTAGGTGCCAGCTCAATGCCTCAAAGAAAACCCTCTCTGTGTGGGACCCGGGGAACAAAGGCCCCACCTAAACGTCTCCTGAGGTGCGAAATCTCTGTGACTCAAGGACCTCACATCCAGACACCGAAGTTGTGAAACCCGAATCCCTGTGAGGCTACCGAACTGTCTCCTGGGCCTGATGGTAGTGGAATGTTGACTTTCCGAGCATGAGTCATCGGCAGCCGTACCTAGGAAAATGCCCAAGTCAACCCAATTACGGCATTATCAATCGTGCCATCGCTCTGCAACCCAACCCAGTGAAACTAGAGGAAATGCCAGCTGCGCATGGCCGGGAGGAATCCAGCCCTTGGCGAAGGCTGCCCCCCTGGCAGCAGCCTCCGCAGCCACGCCAAGCCACAAGCCCTGTGTGGTCGCGGTGTGCAAAGGTGCTGGCCCCATTTCACAGCTCTGGAGGCTGAGGCCTGCCGGGGCCCAGGCCACTCCAACCCACGGCAGGGAAACTTGAAAGAGGAACCTGGAGGGGGCAGTGGCCTCGGGTGTCCGAGGGCGGGGCAGGGGGCGGCGTGTGCTCTGGGCCACCGTCTTGGCACTGGCCCGGTGATCCATTGTGGGGTGTCTGTCCTGTGAGGGCAGGTGCCAGTGGTCGGCCTTGCATGATCTCAACCTCTGCCAAGTAGGCGCTGCTACCTCCGTTTCACAGATGGTGAGACGAGGGCCTAAGGGGCTTGTCACCGCCCAGGATCACTAGCTCATGAGGAGTGGGCCTCTACCAGCCCTACCTGACCCCACATCCACGCTTCTTCCGGGGCCACCTGCCGCCTCTCTGTCCTCCTGACGCAAAGGTGAGCTGAGTGAAGGGACGGGCCCTGCCTCACGGGGTCCGTTTCAGCGCCCTGCGTGCACCCACGTGCACAGCCAACCATCACCGCAGACGGGCGCTGGGCACCCCAACCGCCCCCTGCCTCTGCCGCCGAGCCTGGCCCCGCAGCACGGGGAGGCAGATGACCTGGCCCACCCATGAGCCGGGAGCGCTGCGTGCCCTTAATCAGTAAGATATGTTTCTGGAATAAAAACCGCATCAGCATTTTTATTTTCAAGTTCAGACAGGGAATCTTTTTTTTTTTTCCTTCCAAATTTTCCCTTCACACAGGTGAAGCTAATCCTCTTGCTTTGACTGACAGGTCTTCAGCCTTCGAAGGCATGCAGAGAAGCAGAGAGTCAATGATAAGAGCGTGGCGACGGGGGTCGGGGGGGTCCTTCTCGTCTTCCTTGTCTGGTCTCGGGAAGACCACTGCCTGCGATCGTTTAAGAGGAGACGGCAGACCTGGAGCACGCCGAGCAGGGGCTGAGGGTGGCTCTGGGCCTGCCCAGGGTTAACCCGCAGGCTCTCAGCTCTCTGCCCGCCAGGGTGGGCGCAGTGGACGGGCGCTGCTGGACTGGGAGCAGGAAGGGGGAAAGCCCGACATGAGCCCGGCGGTGGGGGAAAGATGAAGGAGGGTATTAAAAAGCAGAGATGAAACGGGCCAGGGAGGGGGGTGGGGAGGAGAGGAGGCGGGCACATTCTGGGGCCCAGGTGTGGGCCGGAGCGCCAGGGATACCACTTACAAAATGAAGATCAGGACAGAGCCTCTCCTTCCAGAGTGGGGAGGCTTAACCATGCTTCCCCGTAAATGTTAGAATCTGCAGCCCATCGCCTCTCCGCACTGAGTGATTGTCAGTGTATATTGAAACGACAGTCTCCGCTCCTAGAACTGAACCTTTTACTTTAATGAAAAGGGTACAGGAGGAGGGAGGCAAAATTGACGCAGTCCATGTGTAGGGAGGAGAAGGAAATGGTGACCCACTCCAGTGTTCTTGCCTGGAGAATCCCGTGGACGGGGGAGCCTGGTGGGCTGCTGTCCATGGGGTCGCACGGAGTCGGACGCAACTGAAGCGACTTAGCAGCAGCAGCAGAAGTGTGTTAGGGGGGCGGAGCCCTGAAACCTGCCCCGAGAGGGGAATAGCCAGGTGAACGAGGCCTGCAGGCAGAGCCAACAGCATATCTTCCCCCACAGGGGGCGCCCAGAGAAGAGTCAGCCTGGCAGGTCAGGGTGAGCCTTCACCGTGGGGTCTGATCCGGGCACTGCTCGATGTCTGACCGCTCTGCCTGCTCAGCGTCAAGAGACGACATCCATGGTGCTTGTGACAACTCGCGCTCCCAGGCTTTCCCAAATGTCCCGTGGTGGGGGTACCGGGTGTTGCCAGCGGGGTAGAAGTCAGGCATGTGCACACTCCCGTGTCGGGGGGTGGGATGCACAGAATGGGGAAGGACGGTGGTCAGAGACGAGGCTGTGAGGAGGCGGGCTCAGCCTGCCTTCAGAGTCACTCTGGGTAATAAGCCACTCTTCGGGGCAGGGGATGGCGGGACAGACTGATGCTCCAGAAAGACCACCCTGGCTGCCAGATGCAGCGTGTGTTAGAGGCTTTGAGAGAGAAGACAGAGGCTTGGGATTCTCTCTGTGGAAAGATCAATCGCACATTTCCTTAAGAGATACAGGACTACCTGGGATTTTCTATTTCTTTTTGCGTCCATTTCGATAATTCACGTCTGTAAACAGAAACAATTTGCTTTCTTCAATTATTTTCTGCATGAAGTTGTTTGGCACCCGGTCCCATCACTTCACGGCAAATGGATGGGAAACAGTGGCTGACTTTATTTTCTTGGTTCCAAAATCACTGCAGATGGTGACTGCAGCCATGAAATTAAAAGACACTTACTCCTTGGAAGAAAAGTTATGACCAACCTAGACAGCATATTAAAAAGCAGAGATATTACTTTGCAACAAAGGCCCATCTAGTCAAAGCTATGGTTTTTCCAGTGGTCATGTATGGATGTGAGAGTTGGACTATAAAGAAAGCTGAGCACAGAATTGATGCTTTTGAACTGTGATGTTGAAGAAGACTCTTGAGAGTCCCTTGGACTGCAAGGAGATCCAACCAATCCCTCCTAAAGGAGATCAGTCCTGGGTGTTCATTGGAAGGACTGATGCTGAAGCTGAAGCTCCAATACTTTGGCCACCTGATGTGAAGAGCTGATGCATTTTGAAAGACCCTGATGCTCAGAAAGATTGAGGGCAGGAGGAGAGGGGATGACAGAGAATGAGACGGTTGGATGGCATCACCGACTCAATGGACATGGGTTTGGGTGAACTCTGGGAGTTGGTGATGGACAGGGAGGCCTGGCGTGCTGCAGTTCATGGGGTCACAAAGAGTCAGACACACCTGAGCGACTGAACTGAACTGAAAGTTGTTTGTGTTTCCCTCGTGCTCCCTGGTTTTCCTTTTAATGTCTGTAGGATTTGTAGTGATGTCCCATCTTTCTTGCTGATATTGACAAGCTTGTGTGTTTATCTTGCGCATGCTCACTAGAGATTTGTGAACTTTATCGATCTTTTAAAAGAACCAGCTTTTGCTTTCAGATTTTTCTCTACTGTGTGTCCATTTCCTATTTTATAGATTTCTGCTTTTTATTGGTTTTGTTCCCTTCCTTAAACTTACTCTGTTTCATTAGCTCTTCTCTTTCCAGTTTGAACACAGACTTGAACGGGGTGGGTCCATTCAGACTCAGATTCCCCGCCCCCACCCCCACCCCCCACTGCTGCAAGACATGATCCGGCTGGTTTTATCTACAGACGCAAGACCTGGGGCTGACAACGGGACTTGAGCATCCGTGGACTTTGGTATCTGAGGTGGGTCCTGGAACCAACCCCCCCCCCCCCCGCCCCCCGATACTGAGGGATGACTGAATTGTGTTTCTCTTATCATTTAAACATTTAAAGTTTGTTTCATAATCTCTTCTTTCACCCACAGGCTACTTAGTAGTGTGCTTTTAAATTTCCAAATATTCAGATACTTTCCAGGTATATATATTTTTTTTCATGGATTTTAGTTTAGTTCTGCTCTGGCCAAAATTTTATTCTGTATGTGAAATTGTAATACTCTGTGTGATTTCAAGCATACAAATACTACATTAGGATAAAATTCTGTGACTAGAATAAAATATAAATGCAGATTCCAGATGAAAGTAAAAATAATATTTCCAAATATTAAAAGAAAACATGTTCACTTTGAAAATGGATTATGTCTGGAACCACATTTTTCTATATTTCAATTCTACTAAAATCATTAAAGGTGTGATGCTAACAGTTCTCTTTAAAGCATCCCTGCTGTTTGTTGCAAATTATATCATTTAGAACTATAAAGATTTAAGACGAAAAAAGATATCAATTTGAAATGTTGGTGTAGATTTTTCCAAAGTTCTTTTAGTGAAACGTGAACAAAAAGTTTGAAGACAAATGAGCTAAATAATGAGGGTATCTGAAATTTTTTTTTTTAAAGGTGGGTGAAACCTGAGCCTGTTGGAAAGGAAGCAAGGAGGACGGAGAGGCTGAAGATAGATGCTGCTGAGGCCAGGATCCTGGTGGGGAAGGACCAGCGGCACGACGGCCTGTGAGGAAGGCCCAGCCCTCAGCGAGGCGGGCTCCCCCACTGACAGGAGGGTGAGGGACGGGGGCCCAGGCGGGAAGGCATGCTGGTCTGGGAGTGAGAAATGCCGCAGTCCCTGTTCAAGGGTCCGGGGAGGCAGAGGGAATGGATGTGGGTGGGAACAAAGGTTCTGCGGAGTTCCAGGGGCGTTGACACCGAGATGCGCGTGGGGGCGAGGGGGCACGGACGTACACTCTCACAGACCCCGGTGTCTGAGATCAGGCGTCCACAGGGCTGGCTCCCTCTGAGCGTCTCCCGAGACTGCAGACGGCCACCCTCTGAGCACGCCACACCCTCTGTGTCCCAGTGCCCTCTTCTTACACGGAGACACTGATCAGACTGGACTGGGTCCACACATGAGCAAAGTGCATCATGAGAAGTGCGGGCTGGATGAAGCACAGCAAGCTAGAATCAAGCTTGTCAGGAGAAGTATCAATAACCTCAGAAACGCAGATGACACCACCCTTATGGCAGAAAGTGAAGAAGAACTAAAGAGCCTCTTGATGAAAGTGAAAGAGGAGTGTGAAAAAGTTGGCTTAAAACTCAACATTCAGAAAATTAAGATCATGGCATCCAGTCCCATCACTTCACGGCAAATAGATGGGGAAATAATGGAAATAGAGAGAGACTATTTTTCTGGGCTCCAAAATCACTGCAGGTGGTGACTACAGCCATGAAATTAAAAGAGGCTTGCTCCTTGGAAGAAAAGCAATGACCAACCTAGACAGCATTTGAAAAAGCAGAGACATCTCTTTGCCAACAAAGGTCCATCTAGTCAAGGCTATGGTTTTTCCAGTAGTCATGTATGGATGTGAGAGTTGGACTATAGAGAAAGCTGAGCACCGAAGAATTGATGCTTTTGAACTGTGGTGTCAGAGAAGACTCTTGAGAGTCCCTTGGACTGCAAGGAGATCCAACCAATCAATCCTAAAGGAGATCAGTCCTGAATATTCATTGGAAGGACTGATACTGAAGCTGAGACTCCAATACTTTGGCCACCTGATGTGAAGACCTGACTCATTGGAAAAGACCCTGATGTTGGGAAAGACTGAAGGCGGGAGGAGGAGACGACAGGGGATGAGGTGGTTGGATGGCATCACCAACTCAATGGATATGGGTTTGGGGGAACTCCAGGAGTTGATGATGGACAGGGAGGCCTGGCGTGCTGCAGTTTATGGGGTCACAAGAGTTGGTCACGACTGAGCAACTGAACTGAACCGGGTTTACACGGACAGCCTCACTTTAACCAAGTCACCTCTTTAAAGGTCCTGTCTCTGAATTCAGTCACATCCTGAGGAGCTGGGGGTCAGGGCTTTGACACACAAATATAGGTGACATGATGAAGCCCTGCACAGCACCAAATACACAGGGCACATGAGACACGGGCCCTGCTGCCTGGCCGGCCAGCCCAGCAGGGACACAGGTGGCCCAACAAGCTGTCGACAAAGGTCTATGGGGGCAGCAGGGCCAGCTAAAGGTCCCTTCCCCTGTGGCCGCTGCAACGAGGCACCTGCATGCCCCCTACCTCATGGACCCTCCCGGGACCCTGAGAAGGGGCGATGGTCATTCTGAGCCAACCTGCCCGGGCCACGTGTGGACAAGTGGTCAAACATGACTGTGGGCGTGTCGGGAAGCCTGATTCACACTGGAATCCGGTAAGCAGAGCAGACGGCCCTCTCTGCAAGGGCCGCCCGAACACAACGAGGCGGCCAACACTCCCCGGAGAAAGGGCTGCTCCTCCTGCCTGCCTGCCTGGAGCTGAGACACAGGCTTTCTTCCCATCTTTGGACTGCAAGTAACTCTGGCTCCTCCTGGGGATCGAGCCTGCAGGCCTGCAGGCTGGGGCTTCACCGCTGGTTCCCCCAGACTTGCCGCCTCCAGAAAGCCACAGGCGACAACTCCTTCAACACATCTCTTAGGATGTGTGCAGACATTCTGTGGGGTCTGTTTCCCTGGAGAAGCCCAACATTAACATGCAGATGCTGCACTGTCCTTGGTGTTTCACCGAGGAGGAAGCTCAGGCTCACGTGGACCTGGAAAAGGCCTTGCACCAGGGCCTGGCACTCTGCCCGCCTTCCCTGCGCCCCAAGGTGGCACAGGCTGCCGCCTCCTGCTCCCAGGAGTGAGCCACGCACCCCATGAGTCAGCCCTCCAGGCCCTGGCCCGGCAGCGAGGGCTCCCCGCCCCAGGCCTCCTGCTGAAGACAAGGCTCTGTGGATTCACGCCCTCCTCGTCGCCGTCTCCCGCTCCCTGCCCCTCATCCTCCCCTCAACCACCCTGGCTCGCGCCCACCCCTGGGGTCCGGGGGTGATTGGCTCCTCCAGCCCAGCCCGATGCGCTCTCCAGGCACAGGGCGGTGTGTGTCCTCACGGTGCATTTTCCCTTGGGACTCTCCGGCCAGACACTTGTGCCCACTTGGCCCTCAGCTGCACGAGGAGGCCGGGGACACCAGAAGGAAGGGCCGGGAGGAAATCCCTCGGGTGCACGGCTGACCTCACAGGTGTGGGCACTGGGACAGAACCCACCCCCTTCCTGCCATCAGGGACCACCAGCGCCCTGAGGGGGCACAAGCCTCCCGACCAGACACAGCCTGGGCTAGCAACACGCAGGACGAGGTGAACTTTACAGAAAGTCACACAGCGGGCCTTCCCCGGTGGCTCGGACAGCAAAGAATCCGCCTGCAATGGGGGAGACGCAGGCTCGGGAGAATCCCCTGATGAAGGGAACGGCTACCCACTCCGGTACTCCTGCCTGGAGAATCCCATGGACAGAGGAGCCTGGCAGGCCACAGCCCACGGGCACCTACAGTAATCACCTGTAATGCTGGGCAACCACCCCGCTGAGTGTGGCTGCAGTCCCATACACTCCTGCCATTGCCTTCTCACGATCTTACAGGTGATTCTGGAGCTGTTAATAAAGCCCATTTTAACCACTTTCGTAACACAGTTAAGAAATCTTACCCTAAAGTGAGATTCATTTTCTACAACTCCTAGTAGTTTATTTTTCCTATTTTCAGACTGACAATCCAAGTAGGAAGGGACATTTTCACATGATACAAGATAGGGGTCACTTTGCCCCTTTGCCCTCTCTAGATATTCAGTGGTCTCAGCAGGATTTGATGGAAAGATCCCCCTCTCCCCGTGTTCTGTGACGCCACTTTAAATATATACCCAGTGTCCACTTGTGAGGGTCTGTTTCTGGCCTCTGCTGTTTCTCTGGTTTATTTATTTATCCTTGTGCCAATGCATACTGTCCTACGGAAACTTGGCTTTCAGTTGTTCAATCCACTGTGTTCTTTCAGCCCACTGTGCTCTTCTTTCAGTGTCTTGGCTGTTTTGGGCTTTTTGCATTTCCTTATACCTTTTTTTTTTCTTTATACGTTTTTAAATTAAAAATTTTTTATTTCCTAAATGTTTGTTGCTAGTCTGTAGAAATTCAATGTTTCTTTGTATATTAATCTTGTATTCAGTAACCTTGCTATTTTCATTGATTCATCCTAACTTTATGTACAGACTCCTTCTGCATTAGCTGTATCAACAATTCTGAGTTTTTCTCCTTCTTCCACCTCCTTTCTTGGTTTTTTCATTGGCTATTTCACCTTTCCATTGTAAGTGGTGAACTGTGACTAAAACCTTGCTTTTGTAATGTCAAGAGGACAATTTTCAACATTTCTTCATTGCCTGGTATCTGCTGAGTGCATGTTCATAGGTAACTCCTTATCAGAATAAGGAACTTCCCTCCTGTTCCTTTTCATACTGTTCATGTGGTTCTCAAGGCAAGAATACTGACGTGGTTTGCCATTCCCTTCTCATGGACCACGTTTTGTCAGAACTCTCCACCATGACCCGGCTGTCCTCAGTGGCCCTACATGGCGTGGCTCATAGTTTCACTGAGTTAGACAAGGCTGTGGTCCATGTGATCAGTTTGCTTAGTTTCCTGTGATTGTGGTTTTCATTCTTGTCTGCCCTCTGATGGATGAGGATAAGAGGCTTGTGGAAGTTTCCTGATAGGAAGGACTGGTTGTGAGTACAACTGGGTCTTGCTCTGGTAGGCAAAGCCATGCTCGATAAATCTTTGCATCCCTAGAATATGGTTTGTTAGTAACGTGCTCAGGACGTTTGGATGGAGTACGTTCAGGCATGAGACTAACATCAGGATCATGCTGGCCTTACAAAAATTTGTGAAATCGCCCCCTTTTCTGGAATTTTGTGTGTGGTTGGCAGTATTTCTAAAATGTTGGTAGAATTTGTTGCTGACGCTGAGCCTGGAGTCTTCTCTGTGGAAGTATTAAAGAGTCAATATTAAAACTAGGATTTTCTTTTTTATTTAAAGCAATTTGTCCATGTCATCTTAAAAGTTCAAATTCACTAACATAAAATATTTACAATATTCTTTTAAGGACTTTTAATGTCCACAAGATCTATAGGGATAATGATTTTCTAAGTGTCTTCTTTACTGGTCTTAGCACAGATTTCTCAATTTAATGTATTTTTCAAGGAACCAATTTTTGGCTTTATCTTTTTTGTATGTTTCTTATTTTCTGTTTTTTTATTACTATTGTGGTTGCTTCCAGTTTATTTTCTGCTCTCATATTTATTCCTTTATTATCCTTCAACTGTGGTTTTTCCTATTTAAGATAATGCTTAGCTTATTGGTTTTCTGTCTTTTCTTAGAGAAGCACTTATGGTAATAAATCTCCATCTAAAAATAGCTTTAGCTGCAGCCCAAGATTTGTGTGTGTGTGTGTGTGGCAGCGCCATGTGACATCGTGGGATCTTAGGTCCCTGACCAGGGCTCAAACCCATGCCCCCTGCCTTAGAAGTACAGCGTCTTAGCCACTGGACTGGCCAGGGAAGGTCCTGCAGCCTGCAAGCATTGACATGTAGCATTTTCATTAACATCCAGTTAAAAATATCTCCTAATCTCTATTTCTTCATTTGACCCTTAGGTATTTGAAAAACACATTATTTAATTTACAAAATCGAAGGAATTTTCCACTTACCTTTCTGGTATTGATATGTAGCTTAATTGTACTAGGGTCAGAACATACTGTGTGTATGATTTCAATCCTTAGAAATTCATTCAGACCTGTCTTAGGGCACAGCAAAAGGACCAATTTTTGGTAAGTGATTCCATGTATATTTTAAAAGAACATGTACTCTGCAGTTGTTGGGCGTATTGTTCTATAAATCAAAAACAGGAAAACTCTGTAAGTATAGTCATCAAACGTTTACTCTCCTTTACTATTTTTACCATTCACTGAGAGGAGAGACCATTGCACGCTGACCACAGGATGGCTCCATCCATCGTGCAGATCAGGGCAAGAACATCCACAAGTAGTCTCGAGACAGTTGGCTGGGAGCAAGGGACAGCTGAGGCCCAGCGGGGGAAAGAGTGAGGGAGGGAGGGAAGAGGGGGAAGAAAACGACCCGATTGCCCTGGAAATGCTGTCCCTCCCCTGGGCTGCTCACAACTAACTACCCCTGAGTTTACTCAAGGAGAGAGAAGCATCGTCCAAGATGCACACGAGGTGAATTCTCTCCCGCTGCTCCCTCTTTGCTCACCTGAAGTCAGAACGAAACTACATCCTCACCTTGTTTTCTTCACGGCACGGACTAGAGTATGTGATGCTCTTGTTGCTATCTGTTCCTTCTCATCAGAATGTCAGCTTCAGGGGACCATGGACTGTGTCCTGTTTAGTGCTGTATCCGAGGACCTGCCTGGGATGCTGCTCAAGAAGGAAACGGGCTCAGAGTGGTCAAGCAACCTGAGCAAAGCCACAGAGCTGGCAGGAGGTGGAGCTGAGATGTGAGTTTGGGTTTTTCTAATCGTGCTCTCCCCATACAGCTTCCCTGGTGGCTTAGAGGGTAAAGCCTCTGCCTGCAATGCAGGAGACCCGGCTTCGATTCCTGGGTTGGGAAGATCCCCTGGAGAAGGAAATGGCAACCCATTCCAATACTCTTGCTTGGAAAACCCCATGGACAGAGGTGCCTCCTAGGCTACAGTCCATGGGGTCACAAAAAGTCGGACCTGAATGAGCGAGACATGCTGGGGCTCTGTATCGACAGCCACAATTTAGGCATCTCTGCTGCATTTATTTTCTCTGCTTCTGGGGAAAGAAGCCGTATTTTTCCCCTCATTCACTCCCTGCTAATTAACCACAGCAATTATTCATTAAGCATCTACTGCTGTGTGACCCCAGGCATTAACCTCTGCAACTCAACTTCCTCATCCATGTAATGGGATTAATACTGGAACAGACTGCCTAACTGTTGTGAGGATTAGTGGTTAATATTTTTTAAGTGCTTAGAACATTGCCTGGTACATGGAAAGCACCTGACAAGAATCCACAAAAGAAACAAAATACATTTAGTGAGCACCTACTGTATACCCAGCACTCTGGTGGGCTGAGAGGAGGAGCAGAAGACAAGACAGTTTCCACACATGCCCCTCAGACACATCACAATGACGGTGTCGGAGGCTTAAAAATGGCAACGGTAGCATGAGTGAGTGTTTACCACGCATAAGCCACTGTCCTAAGCGCTTCCACACACATTCACGCTCATCCTCACACACTCGGAGAGGCTGTACGTGTTACAAGCCCCATTTTCGTGATGAGAGTATCTGCCCGTAGTCTCGCAGGTGAAAGAGGGGGCCTGGCCTCCAGCACCCATTCCGAGTTTATGCTCTTGACCACCACACTGCACACGGTGGTGGTAAAAACTGTTATCCAGGCTGTAAAACACCACGTGAGCGCCTGCTTAACTGAAGGAGAAGCGTAAGGCAACTTTATATGCAAATGAGCAAGGTATACTATGTTGCTTAAACAAAACAAAACATTTTACTTAATTTCCTAATTTAAGGTTTCAATTTAAGCAGAAATAAACAACTATCAAAGCCTTCAGAAAGTCATTTCTTCGACATAATTGTTTTTGGTTGTGATGAGGGAAGACATGAATAAATTGTAAGCACTGCATCTACAGAAAAAGCTTACCTTTAAAATTTATATATATTATAGATAGTAAATCGTGTTTATATTGTAAAATGCCACCTAAATAGGAAAAATCCAAAAAAATATATTAAAATACGTAGGGAAGAAGAAAATAGATGTTCCATCATATAAATACAAGGGGAGGAAAAAATCTAAATTTCTTTTTTAAAAGGTTTTTAACTGATTTTCCTTATTCAGGCCACTATAGCTGAAATTATCAGAACCTTGGACAGCACTGAAAGGACCTTTTCTCTTAAATGTTAAGGTACTTCCCTCCCTTCCCTTCCCTGCCTTTAAAAATTCTGTCTTATCTTACTGCCTCTCAAACACAGACCGATTCCTTTCTGTGCAGAACTTACTGACAGCATTTTATATAAATATGTATTTAGGTCTTCTTCTTGCAAACAAAGCATTTTTGTCCCCAAACCTTGGTTTACCCATGCATATTTCTCATTATTCATATAAATAATACAGATCAAAAGAGCACAAAAAATTTAAGATTTAGATGCCAGCTGTCACTGTGACAGCTGCAGATCAATGCCTTCAGAAGCTAATGGACACAAGATGTACACATGTAAAAATCTCAATTTCTGATTTGAGATTTACTAATAGCCCACATGACCTCGATCATTCCTCAAACAGGCTTCCTTCGGCAGCTTCCAAAGCATTCTGGTCAGTTTCAGAAGTTACCGAACAAAAATGCATCTGGTATCAGCTTCCAAAAGAGTTAAACCTATGAGGTGTATTAACAGAATGGACATAAAGACAAATTCTAATAGTTTATGACTAAAATTGTGAATACAAGTACTTCTGAAAAACTAACATCCGTTGTTAAGGTATTAAAAGACATCACGCTGTAAATGCTCGGATTCGATGCTGAGCAGAAAGGCCTTCCTCTGCTATCTCTGAGAACAGACCAGGCTACAAAACTGAACTGCTTTGTCAGTCTGCTCTTGAAAGCAATAATACAGTCACAAAACTTGCTGTGACCGCTCTCTCTCTTTACAAATTCTGTAAGGCTGGGATGCTTTTTTTTTTTTTTTCCCTCTCCTTCTAAATGACTGATTGAGGTGGTGCTTTAATCCTCTGTAGCGTGTAAAACAAGGTTCTCAGAAGCTCCAAGTCCCTGGCAGAAGACAGGGAGGCTGTTGTGTTCAGGAATTAGTGTGTCGGGAGGCATCAAATGCGGCCACAATGCAGCCATCAGCATGTTTTCACTATGCAAGCCCTGCATTTCCTATTTAGAAAACACACAGTCCGCATCCCATTCTGTATTCTCACAAGGCTCCCTGTGATGTATGTGTGTTTGTTATTGCATGGCTTATACCGACATGTTTGTGTGATGCCACTGGTGTGCACACATCCATTCAGACAGGAAAAAAAAGAAGTGTCTATTGCAGACTTGTTAGAAGGAAAAGGGACCCCCACTGCTTTCCCCTTTGGCCAGACTTCTAGTTAGAGACGAGGGGTTTAACTCCTTGTGTCCTGAAGAGAAGGGCTTCTTCGTGCATTCTGGATTTTGCAAAGGATTCTTTACCAACGGAATGTCACAAAGGACAGAAGTAAATGTTATTCATAGACAACTACAGTTGTAGAAGCTGGCATTTCCTCAGTTATATAGTAGACATTAGACCGCATGTGGGAAAACTTTTACTTCATTCTTAACATGCTTTAGCTGGTTTTTTTTTTTTCCCCCTACAAAGCAATTTAAGCACAGCTACAAAAACTTAGGAGCACTTTACTTTGGAACAATCAGTAGTATTTCTGGAAAACTTCTGGTTGGGTCTTTGCCATTTTCATTTCAGAAGGTTCAACAGGAACCATGCAAGGTTTCACGTGACGGTTCAGCTCAGTAACACGGCTGTTCCAGAAGACAACACATGTTAAGCATCCGCAACGTGACCCGCCCCGAGCACTTGCTGATTACATTAGTGAGCCTGGTGGTTACAAAGGCTGCAGTGCTCGTTTGATCCAGTGCTACCTCTGAGTGTGTGCACACTGACACACACGGGTCAAGATGCCCCTGCTCCCCCAAGCTACTTGTGCAGTTCCGTTGCCCCGGCCAAAACTGAGCAGCGCCTTCCAGAGACCCGTGCTTTTTAAACTGAGGAAGCCCCGGATGAACCTCTAATGCCGAGGTTCTGCACACACAGACAACCGTGAGATCTTCCTTCCTGCTTACAGCCAGGGCGGTGGTTGACGCAGGCACTGGCTGGTAAGCTTCAGGGGTCTGGGGACGCCTAGGTCTAGGGTGATCTGGAATGGGAAGAGTTAATGGCCCACATGTCCCCTCACTCGCTTGCTCCTGCCACATTCCAGAGGGACAGGGCTCAGTGACAACGCCGCCCAGGACCTGAAGTGAAGAGCGAGAGCCCTCTATTCTTCGCCATCTCTCGAATTAATTAACTGGAAATGAGTCTTGTCAATGTTTTGGAAAGGCAGAAGGGGTGAAAAGCGATTGCTAGAATTAATCACAGTGAGAAACTACTTCAGCCGCCTGCCAGAGCCCAGAAAACCCCACAAGAGGAGACAAAGGGAAGGAGTGAGTGGACCTGAGCAAACTTCCAAGTCTTTGCCAAAGAAGGGACATGCGCTCAGCAAGAGGAATTTATTTTCTGCAGCCACAGTAAGTACAATCTATCACTTAAACGCACATTGTATTCCATGGGGACAGAAGCAAACCAGACAGCTACATTTTAAAGCAAAGAATCAACAGGACACTCAAGCACTTTCACTTTTAAGCTTATACGCATTTAACTCTATTATCTAGCAGATTCACAGATTCTTGAACGTGTATGTAATAAAATCTTCAAACACTTGCGATTTCACATACTGCGAAAGATCCAGGAAACAGATTCCAAACATTCACATTTTTTTGGATGGAGAGTTCATTCACTAAGAGGGAAAAAAATAAAAAGAAACAAAATTGCAGATGTAACAGAGCTATTTACAAGAACCATCAAAGGAAAAAAAATACAAGAGCATTTTGGTCAATGACAGAAATAACGGAAAGAAACCTGAAACAACCCATTCAATATCATACAAGGAGTTTTCTGTTCTTTTCATTGCAGTTAACATTAGCTATCTTTTAAAGAAGGTCTAATTACTGCCAGAAACTTTTAGAACACATGAAAATTTTGATATGCCTTTTCTTTTTCTCCCCTAAAACAAGTTTGAAATTTCAACTCTCTTAAGAAAATGGCATGCACAAAAGCATGAACAAAAAGTTATTTGCAATTAAATGTAGGGCTTTCTTTGCCATCTCAGGAGGCAAACTATATCTACCCATGTTCTTATGAAGGAATCATGTCACTTCGAAGGTTATGGGGAAGTGGGGACCACTTCCCACAGACTGAAGGGGAACTAGTCCTCCTCCTGGCATACTTACCAGCTGAGGTGTGTCGTTAGTCGACTTCAGAATCAGCTTGTCACCCCTCTTTTCAACTTCAAACCCCATTTTCTTAAGCAGGGATGCGTCTGCCAGACCCTGCTCCTCCATCTTCGCAATCAGGTCTTGGTTTTGGCTGTTGTCTTCCGTGAGGTTCCGGATGGCGTACACCACCCACTGGGTTAGAACTGGGAGCAGAGTGAAGGAATCAACATGCTTTAACCCGAGCATCACTAGAGAAGGAGGAGACGGCAGATAACCCTAAAGACCCAGAACCAACGAACACTTTCTCCTGGAGGATGTGCTATGAATATGCACGCAGAGCAGGAAATAATTCAAAAGGCATAAGACACATACATACACACGTGTGTCCAACACTGTGTGTGTGTTGTCCAGCAACTGGCACGGAGAGGTACTGGACTGAAAGAACAAAGGAGGCGGCAAAGGCTTAGAGCAGCCACACAGGGAGTGTGTGAACACAAGCGTGTACGTGGGAGTGCGCACGCACATAGACACACTCGTGTGTGAGTGCTGGAGAGCTTTGTCACTGAGTCACCAGGGAAGGAATAGGAGCATTATAGAAAGAGTCACAAAGACGCTAGGGTAGAATCAGGCAAGAAGATCATCCTGTTTAAAGCAAGCCCAGTTATAGCTAAAAACTATCTCCTGGGAGTCACCATGGAATTTCCCTCATTCTGTATTTTAAAGACGAAGGAGGCCTTTGAAGCCTTTACTTTTTAGTCTGAATGCGGTGCCTCACTGTGCCCTGCCCCTGATTTAGGTGTTATGTACGGTGTCCGTCATGGCACACACAGACAACTTCCGAGGAACACAGAATCACAGCGCTCTTTTCTGAGGTCTATGCTCACTGAGAGCTGTGGAAACCTCAGGAGGGCACTAGGCGGCCACTGTAACGCCCTTCCATGAAACTGCTCTAGTCTTGGGCACAGGGACACAGAGACGCGAGGAACAGTGGGCCTGGCACCCTCTATTGGTTCAGAAGGAACAAAGTGCCAAGCGTGGAATAAACACTTTTTCCAAGAAACAGAGGCCTCCCTGCCCTGTGATCAGATGGACGGTAGCAGGAAAAATGAGTCCCTCCTTGTTAACAGTGTTTCCCAGGCAGGCCTATCTGATGCCACATCGAGGCATCTGCTCCCCCAAAGGCGATCAGGCGGGTCCCCGAACTCAGGAGTCCGCACTCCAGATCCCATCCCAAACCCGGCTCAGCAGTGAGGCTTCTCTCTTCAGCACGAGAGTGACACAGAAAGGCCTCCATGCGCACAAAGCGCGGGAACCCAACTGCCCCTAGTTCACTGACCTGGAAGGAAACCAGCAGAACACGAGCCCGTCCAGTCGAGTCAGGCGGCCAGGACACAGGAAGCCGGCGGCTCTGGGCTCAGGAAGTGCCTGCTGGTTGCTCCCTCTCGGTTCCTCCGACGCGGCCCGCAGTCGTGAGTGCACATGGACCCCACACGGGATGGGCTCCGTCAGAACGGCTGCAGGTCAGCAGGAGGCCATGACCCACTGGTCTCTGGAGGCGGACCACCAAGACCACTGGTGGGTACAAATGACCAACCTTTTCCAAAGGGCAGAGAACGGTAGCTGATGCAATCCTATAGATAACTGCCTGTTTGGTGGGAAAATGCTCTCATCTCGCCAGGACCTGTCACCCTCTGACGACAAAGCCCAGGGCCTTTAGAAGGCTGTACGTCTTATCTGGAGATGAATCCACACTCTCAAATGCATACAAGCTGAACTTCTCCTTCTTCTCCACAATCACCAAACCCCCACTTTTGTGACAGGAGAGAGAAAAGGATGATCCTCAGCAACAAAGACCTTCAACACATTATTGACTTTCTCAGCAAGGATCACTCATTACAATTCACTTCTCATGCAGGACGACATCATCATCATGCAAACCCATTTCCTCCCTTGTTGCAGAAAGAGATGAGGCAGGGATCAAGAGAACTGAGTGGAGGAGCGAACATCTGAGGGTGAATCTGGGCAAGACCGTGTGTAAGCCTGGAGCGTTCCAGTTCGTGTGTGTGACAACTCTCCAATGCTAAATAACAGGCGCAAAACACTTCTTTCTGAAGCTTCCTGGTTATTCACTTTAATTGAAAGAAAGAGAGGGGAAATTCCCATAAATGCATTGACAGCGCCTCACAACTGGAAGGCTGGCTAGCTCTGCAATCGAGGCATCGGATGCCAGGCTTGTCACCACCAGCTGCCAGTGCTGAGTGTCTCTGGAGGAAAGAGCCATCTTCCAGAGCTTTGGACTGTCAGATATCTCAGTTCCAGGGCAAATGACACCCCGGGCTCCGGCAACATCACCTCGCCAGGCGCCCCCTGTCTTTGCACATGCGAGCCCTGACCTGGGACCCGCTCCCTCTCACCTGGCCCTCCCCACCCAGGGCACGCAGTTGAGACCCCGCTCCTGGAAACCCACCCGCTCTGTCCCGGCCAGCCCCAACACCAGTTTGAGCTGGGCGCGCCTACTGCATGTTTCCAAAACATTCTCTCCCTTTTTCTTTTTCCTTTACCAGTTCTCATCACATTGCACCTGCTGATCTGCTTGTGTGTCTGGGAGCTTCTGGAGGGAAGGAGCCACACTGAGTCCCTTTTCTCATCCCCGGCATGCAGCTAGACCCGACACACAGTGGATGATGATGTGTGTGCTGACATCTTGGGAGCTATACTTATTTGTCAGTATTTCCGTCTGCCCCAACGCCCTGTGAGCTCTTCACAAGCCAGGATGATGGCTTATTTACCTTCTGTCCTCTGCTCCAAGCATGGCACTGGAAACATGTGTGTGTGTGAGTGTGAGTGTACGTGTGTGGAGGGGGTGTGGTGGCAGTGCAGTGACCACACGGGCTGTGCTTTTCCTTTCTGCTCTTGGTGTGGTTTCCTGACTCAGGGCTTCGCAGGGTGGAAGATTAGATGAAAGTTAAACCAATATAAATGCAACGAGAGCAAGGAAGCTGGACTGTATAAATAAAAGGTCCAGGATGACAAAACACAGGAGAATTCCGGTATGGATGGATAGAAGGGAGGGTTTCAGTCACATCCACCTAGGGAGTAACCCCGCATTCTGTGGATGTCCTGTAATGGTGTTTCAACATCCTACCCCACTGTTCACCAGCTCATTCCTGTAGAAAGCTCACACGGTCACTACTCTGAGCGGAGGAAACAGTGAGATGAATGACGGCTGTCCTGATGACCACCCCTATGCGCGCCTGGGCGAGGGCGGGGCTCCCAGGCGGAGCTCTGGTGACAAATGTGACCATCACTCCCGGGAAGCAGGCTCCTGGCACAGCTTGACGGGGGCAGCCCTGGAGCCCAAGGCAGAAGAGGCAGTTCAGTCTTCTTCTGAAACTGGAGTTCAAAGAGCAGAGAGATGGGTTAAGTAGAGAGCACGGGAGGGGTCTGGGCGGTAAGGCCACACAGCCACGGCAGGGTCAACTTCCCAGAGCACTGAAAATCGAAAAATACTCAAAACAATAGCGAGACCCCAACAAGTCTCACTCAGATGTACATTTCATATTCTTTATGTCATAAGTGAAACCAACCTTACTTCCTCTTTAAGGCAGACTTCACCAAGTCCTGCCAGACACTCTGCGTGATTAGATGGACACTCAGCGTGATTAGACATGAACGGTGTGTGCTCCATCTCGACCTAAGTGAGTACCGCGTATGGGGTTTGTACTGTCCGCCTATAAATCAAATGCCACACCAATATCCTCCGACGTGTGCCTATTTCCAGTGAGAACATCCTGGCACTATTGTCCAGGGTCTCTGAGTTCCTAATTTTAAGTTGTTCCCTCATAACATCTGCATTGAAGAGAAGCAGGGAATCCCTGCCCCGGGCCCGGCTCATGAATATGCACAACTCCCCTCGTTAGCAGCCGGAAGGGCCAGGGCCGGGCGCCCCCGCAGACCCAGACAGCCTGGAGGGTCACAGGGAGATGAAAGCGGCCTGGTTAATATTCACATTGCCCTCTTGTTCCCCCTCTACCGAGACAGAAAGCAAGCAAGAGGGGGGTAGAAAATTAAACATCTTCCAGAGTCTCTAATCCTACCAACACTCCAAGCGCTTCATTGTCTGCTTGGCTTTAAAAAGAGAGCTTCTAACGTTTCCATAGCTACTCCAAACAGAAGGCGTGAGCCTGTTTGTAACAAAACTGCCTTCAAAGAACCCTGCGATCAGCACCGGAGTGAGGACTCACAGTCCGGCCCCTCATCAGAGCATGTGGTACCCTGAAAGAGCTAGTGATGAGCGCGCGGACTGAGCACCTGGGAACCTCGGGGCCTGGAGAGGTGGGAGTGAGACGTGGTCCCTGGACCGAGCACCTGAGTGGCAGCAGCCATGAGTGCATCATCTCTGCATCGTCGGCTCCACGCTGAGCCCTGTAACCTCGCACCAGGCAGGTGAGGAGACCAGGCAGGGGAGTGCGGACTGGGAGGCGACTGGAGACAAACCCCACGGCCATGACACTGCTAACCTAGGCTAGGACTGATGTGCCAAACTCACTCTGAAAAAGTCAAGCCAGGTGAGTTAGAATACTGATCCTGAGACCGCTGATGAGAACGACTTTCATTGGACTTTCAGTTACTGGAATCAGTGCTACTTGCAGTCCTTCAAGTGACAGGGACGGGGGCCCCGCGATGACAGGGACTCTGCTCTGGTCACTGTGTTTGGTGTCTAGAAGCTGCTGAAAACAGGGGCTGGGGGAATTATGGCCTGTGTTTTCGCATGGATGCAAGCTAACAAGTTTTCATATTTTTTAAATTAACTAGCTTACTTTGGCCACGCCATGCAGCTTGTGCAATCTCAGTTCCCCAACCAGGGACTGAACCTGGGCCCTCAGCAGTGAGGTCCTAACTACCGAACCTCCCACGAAGCCCCTAGTTTTCATGTTTTTAAATGGTTGGGGGAAAGAATAAAAAGAGAAATACCAATTTGCGACACACAAAAATTACTTGAAATCCAAATTTCAGTATCCATAATAAATAAAGTTCTATTGGCACACAGTCACACCCATGCACGTACGATTCTTCCACGGTCACTGTTGTGCTCAGCAGCTGAGCTGGACTGCTATGATGGGAGAGAGAGCGCTTAGCAAAGCCAAAAATACTGACTAAAAGGAGCCCTTTACAGAAGAGGTCTGCCAAACTGCCCTGGAACATGGAAGGAACCGATAAATACTCACTGAATGAATGAATGAACTTTTCAAAGTACTGGCACTAAAAATGTAAACTATTTGCTGTTGTTCAGTCACTCAGTCGTGTCTGACTCTTTGCGACCCCACGGACTGCAGCACGCCAGGCTTCCCTGTCCTTCACTATCTCCTGGAGCTTGCTCAAACTCATGCCCATTGAGTCGGTGATGCCATCCAACCATCTCATCCATCTCGCCTCCTTCTCCTCCTGCCTTCAATCCTTCCCAGAATCAGAATCTTTTCCAATGAGTCGGCTCTTCACATCAGGTGGCCAGAGTACTGGAGCTTCAGCTATTTAGACTAAAACAATTTAAATGCTGGAAGATTTTACTGACTTCTTAGGATATACGTGTGTATGTACATAAACTATGTAGTATCTATTTATGGTCTTTTATATATTAACATGTCTGTAGATGTATAATGTGTATATATTTAATATTATATGTATAACATGCACATAACAGATACGTATGCTACAGATAGTATCTATATTTCCTTTAGGTTGCAGAATATTTCAAAAAATTATTTTTAGACAACAAACCCATGTACAGCCAGGGGTTTACACACCTAACAAACTTCCCAAGCACACCACTGAGCAGGGCAGAGAACACACGTCAGCACCTCGGATAAAGCTGGCCTGAGGACAGGACACCCGGGCCACCTCGTGAGGCTTCAAAACCACATCGTCACCTGCCCTGAGACTTCCCTCAACACGAGGATGCTTCGGAGTTAACGTCCACATCTAAGCTAGTATCTTTTAAGACTGATGAAAACTGCAGAATTTCTCGGAGCGCAAAGCAGTAGTTCTGTTTCAAGACTTTTCTGAAATGCTTCATGTTGCTGAAAACCAAAACACCTCAAAATATGGCAGTTCCCGCCAGCCAGAGGGGACGAGGGCGGGAACAGGACA
This sequence comes from Dama dama, assembly GCF_033118175.1. NCBI lineage: Eukaryota > Metazoa > Chordata > Mammalia > Artiodactyla > Cervidae > Dama > Dama dama. The sequence goes on from NC_083702.1 coordinate 4,216,517, forward strand.
CTGAGGGCGACTCCTCTTCCTGCCGAGTGACAACGGTCCTGCGTTTCCCCGGCCACGCAAGTCAGAGAGACAGTGAGCGCCCGGGGGGCCGTGTCCCTGGTGGGCTCACTTCTCTGACCCCAACCCCGTCTGCAGGAGACCCCTAACCAACCTCTGCTCTGCTCTTCAAGTATTTACTCTCTGAGGGAAAAAAAAAACAAGGCATTTCCTAAACTGCTGTCAGGGAAGCCCAGGCCACACCAAGGCTGCTGCTGCTGGAGTAGGAACCTGTGCAAACACACCACAGCGGGCACCTGAGTGGGGCTGGGGTGGGTATGGGCTCCCTTGGATGGTGGGCAGTCTGCCCGTGACACAGAGGACCCAGGAGAGGAGGGTCCTCGTGGAGGAGACAAGGCTGAAAAACACTGCTACTGTCTGCCAACGAGGAGCCACACCCCCACCTGCAGGCTTGAGCTCTGCCTCCAAACGTCGGGACACTCTGCTGCATGGTGACCTGCATCCAAGCTCTGCCTTCATCTCCAACCATCACTTTGCTCAGTTAAACTGTAGGCTCTCCTAACTCAGAAAGTCAGAGTCCTCACTGGGCAGACGGCGCACCGGCCCCTCGCAGAGCGCTGGAAACCAGCGTGTGTTCAGGCCCCACCACGGACCCCCCCGGACCCCCCCCCCCCCCCCCCCCCCCGCCGCCGCCGTGCTGGTCGCTCTTCCTTCTCCGAACTGCAGGTGTGTCCCGGGTCTGATTGCGTTTCCGCATTTTAACCCTAGGGCACATCTCTGCGGCCTAGGTGTGTCAGCACCGTGCCCACGCAGACCACCCGAGGTCTGGAGTCCATCCTGGCAGTGAGTGCACGTCAGTGTCTGTTTGTTCTCTCAATTGGCTACTCACAGCTGACGGTCACTGCTGAACACAGTGAACAAGCCCTGCGAGAAGAGGGGAGTGACAAGTGAATGAGCCCGTCACTCAGTCGTGTCCCACTCTCCGTGACCCCATGGGCTGTGGGATTTCCCAGGCAAGAATATGGAATGGCACAGGTTGCCATATCCTTTGCCGGGGGATCTCCCTGACCCAGGATCAAACACTGGTCTCCTGCATCGCAGGCGGGTTCTTTACCAGTTAAGCCACCAGGGAAGCCCCAAGAGAAGAGCACAGGGGGGGCAAATTATCGCCAGATTTGCAAACTGAAGGTCACAATCACAGTAAAGTAACACACTCGTGTTTCGCAGGTGCTGCCAGAAGGCGCAGAGCCTCAGTCTTCACTGCGGCAGAGCGTCGTCTCAGAAACCCCTCTGCTCTGAGCGCTGCGGCTCCTTTTCAGCCTCCAGCTGCCCAGGGAACTAGAACATCAAAGGAAGTGGCACAGAGGCCGAGGGGAACACTGCTGAATTCTCACAGAAACATCCCAGCACACAAGCGTCCACCAGAGAAACACACCCCGCCTGCATCTGAATGATTCTGAAACAAAGGCTGCATTCACCGTTCTCGGTACGCACGGCTGACTTCCCATCCACGACCGCCTACAGGGGGGGACGCTCACAGCTCGAAGGGTCCTCTCCGCTTGGAAACCAAAGCTGTCCTGCTGTCTCCCCAGGCTCCTTGCGTCACACGAGGCGAGGCACGGCGAACCGCTGTCCTCAGCCTGGCCCCAGCCGTGATGAGCCTTCAGGCCCTCAGGGCCCAGACGGGTCAGGCGCCGGCCTCCGAGGCTCGCTACCATTGCCCCGCCTCGTGGCCTGTCAGTGTGGGGCCAAGTCACGGAAGATGACCCCCCCTTTGTCTGTGGCCACCCCGCGCTCCCCACTCCAAAGCCCTGTGGTGAGTGGGGGCTGGCAGGCAGGTGCCTCATGTCCACGGGCTCTGTGGGAAACGGTCCCCCAGGCCTGAAGCTAATCCTGTCCATGACACACTCCGGGACCATCTCACCACTTCAGAGCGCCGCGTGGAGAGCCCGTCGGTCTGGCATCAGCCCCACAACAGGTCTCAGACTGGGATGGAGCAAGGCCGCGTCTAACCAAACCACACCAGAGGGCCAGGAGGCCAGGCGGCTCCGTGTGTGCTCGGGGGCACTCAGGCCCGTCTGAGACTGACCAGCCTGGACGGGGCGGGGCAGGGACGGCCACCCCAGGGCCCGCGGCCCTCGGTCCCTCCGCCGCCACCGCTCACCCTGACCCTTCTGTGGGACGTGGGCTCGCACGTGCGCACGCTCCCCCCGGGGGAGGAGGCGGTAAATGTTGCGGGCGCCTGGCCTTCGTCCACTAAGAGGGACAGACCCCAGTTCTCCTGCCAGAGCTGAGCAGTACGTGCGATGCTGCCAACGGCACACAGGCAGGCCCCCCACCACACCACCTCAGCCTTCGGGCTCCAGGGAGACCTCCTCCAGGAGAGGCCTTCTGGACGCAGTCAACTGCTCAAGGGAAGCCAGGACCCAGGCTCTGCTCACGTCAGGGGATCCGCTGGCGGCTGTGATGTAACCGGAGGTCACTGGGCTCTTACGGAGAGAAACTTGTGAGGAGCAGCCAAGGAGGCAGGGACCCTCAAGGGCCCGCCGCTAGGGGAGAGGGTATGTCCACAGCACTCTGCTCTCTGGAAGAAAGAACTTGCTGGCCTGAACAAATTTCTAGCTTCAATCAATGTAGGCAAAGCTTTGCAGGGGAATTAAGTGTCTCTCACATAAGCCACTGCTATTTATCTGCATGAAGTCATAACAGTAATAATAAGTGTAACAGAACCAGTGGTGTGATGACCCGCAGGGCCACTCCAGGCACTGACAAAGCCTCCAGCTTCGCCAGCACAGCACTCACGGGAGGGGATACCAGACCTTCTACTGATGAGGAAACAGACCCAGGAGGCAGAGGACCCTGGGGGTCAGGCCTGGTCTGGACACGCGCTCCAGCCCCCGTCCCTCTGCCCTAAGCCCTCCTCAGGGACCAGCCCATAAGCGGGGACCAGCCCATAATGGGGGACCAGCCCATGAGGGGAGACCTGGCGGAGGCCCGGGGCAGTCCCCTCCGGCCAGGCTGACTGCAAGCTTCTGAGCTCTGCCTATACATCAGGGGAAGGAGTGGCAGGTTTTATAAGACTTGAAACAGAGTCCCTTTTTCTCAAAAGATAAAATAAGCCCTCAGATCCTGGTCAGAGTGATTACCTCCACAAAACATCTTTATAAGTAACAGTGAACAGTTTAAAATGAAATTAAAGTTTAGAGTAGAAAGGTGCATGTGTGCTCAGTCACTTCGTCGTTATCTGACTCTTTGGGACCCCGTGGACTGTAGCCCACCAGGCTCTTCTGTCCATGGGGATTCTCCAGGCAAGAATACTGGAGTGCGTTGCCAGGCCCTCCTCTAGGGGATCTTCCCGACCCAGGGATCAAATCTGTGTCTCCTGCATCGTAGGCAGATTCTTTACCAATGAGCCACCTGGGAAGCCCAGAAAAACTAAGTAACTGCATCTAAATTATGGAAGCTTATTGTTTGCCTGGTACTAACAACATCTTTATATGAATAAAGCATAGCCAGGGGTCAAAAACAGTTCTCAAATGCAAAGGCTTACATGAAGAACACAAGCAGTGTGGGGGCTTCTGGAGGGTTCTGGGCTAGACGAGAGCCAGCCGACTCTCAGTGCACTGCACGTGCGGGCTGCCGAGCACCCACACCACCGGTCCTTAGTCCAAACGTCACTAGTCTCTGGACACGATGAACCCCACGGTCACCCAGCCCATGCTGGTGGCCTCTCCTCCCACCACCCACAGCAGCAACCAGTCAGCAGGCAAGAGCAGCCGGCCCACAGGTCTGGACGGGCACAGACCTGTGGAAGTCTCATGCTGTCTGCGTGCACTGCAATCACAACCAGGCGGGCTGAGGGCTGGGCGCACAGATGATTCTCACTAGAGGAGGAGCACTGCGGTGTCCACTTCACAGTCAAGACAACCTCAGCAGGAACTGAGAGCGTGCAGATGACTCCAGCACCAACTGGAAATAAGCACCCGTGACACCTGAGCCAAGCTGGCTGCAGGGGGATACTAACGTCTCAAGCTCTTCCTTGATACAGGTCTTTTTAAAACTTCTAAAGTACTGGCTGTCCCACTTTGTGGGGAACCTCACTCAATTTCAGAAATCTAATACTTCAACATGTTTTCGCTGTCCTCTGTGAACATGCTTCTTGACACTTCCACTGGAATGAGAGCAAGCGATTTAGATACAAACACAGGCTTCCACTGTTAACACATACCCAGCCTCTCAGGATCTAACTGTCATCTGGGTGCTCATCTGACAAACAGGAAGGCTTGGTGCCGGGGATCCAGTAACTAACGGGACACGCAGGTCCCCACCCCTCTGGCATTCTAGACAGGAGGCGGGCATCAGCCTCAGACAGACCTTCAGGCTGACACGGTCAAGCCTGACCACAGAAGGACAAGGACCACCGATGAGGGAGGTGGGAGACGGCTTCTCTGAGGGGGGGACTGAGCTAAGAATTCAGGATAAAGAGAAGCTGGTCACCTGGTGCGCTGGGGAGACAGCAGCAGCGCCGGCCGTGTGGGACCCAAGACGGGAGACATGAGCTAGGCAAGGCTGGGACTGGAGGCAGGATGCTGGTAGAGAGCAGGGGTCGAGGCCAGAGGAGTTTCAGGCTGTAAGAAGGAGTGTGCATTTTATACAATGAGAATCCACTGAAAGAGCTGAAGCAGAAAAATCAGGCAGCTCTCTTTGGGAGCCATGGAGGGTGGCTTGGAGGGAAGACGGCGTGGGGAATGGGGACCAACCAGCATCTGTAACAGCAGGAGTGAGTGTGGCCGAGGAAGGACCTAGGCTCAGACTCCAGCACTGCCAGCCTAAGCTCTAGCACCGGGCGAGGTGGCTCCGCAGGTGGCGCAGCAGTGAGGAACCCGCCTGTCAGAGAAAGCAGATGCAGCTTCCCTCCCTGGGTCAGAAGATCCCCTGGAGGAGGACAGGGCAACCCAGTGCAGCATTCGTGCCTGGAGAGTCCCATGGACAGAGGAGCCTGGGGGGCTAGAAAAAGCCAGATCACTCAGGTCGATGAAATCCCATCTGCTCAGTTATCAACAGCGGTTAGTTCTCCAGCTGCCCCTGCCACCACTCCACCCTAGGAAGGGTCGGTCGCCTGTTCATGGCCTCTCCCAAGTCAGTGTTTCTCAACCAGCATCAGAAGCCACAAGAGGATCTCATTAAACACAACACCATTTCTCAGGTCTTTATTCTCCCTGTGCCAATCTCCAACTAAAGGACGGAGAGTCAGGGCAATCACCACGGAGGGAGGCAATGCAGAGAGGTGGGCACGCGCATGTTTATCTGTAAACTCAGCTTCAGCTAAGTGTCCACGAGGTGAAGGCCTGATGCCGCAGTCCTCCTGAACTTCCGAGAATGTTCAGTAGAGAGAAACAAACACTACTAACTGCTGTAACAGCTACAATATGAAATGACAGGATAAACGAAATAATAAAAAGGGGCCTCATTTGAACCAGGATTCTGGCAGACTTCCCTCAAATAAATAAGGTTTAGCTCTAACCGGGAGAATGGCCAGTGTAGACGGAAGGAGACCCCGGGAGGACAGCCGGCAAGGGAGCCACGGTGCCATAGGAGAGTCAGGAAGGGCTGCCTGACACTGGGTGTGGCAGTGTGGGGACCGTCTAGTGAAAATAAAATTTAAACTTTAAATGGTGTCTGTTAAATCAACCACCCAAAGGAGCAGAACTTTAAGGACAAAAACGAATGGCAATAAATGTTCGCATAAAGTTTTGTTTCTGGTTTGGAATGAACTGTACATGGTGGCACTTAAAACATTAATAGTAACCACTGAGAAGTCAAATTAAGAAAACAGTGACATCTCCAAGCCAGGTGGGTCAAGTGACTGACAGGAACTCGAGCAGCTTCCACTTTCTCACCAACCCAGGAGGAGTGGGAACAAGGGGCATGTGGTCACTTGCAGGCCACACGGTTCACGCTAAGCACCTCACCTCGGGAAGGGACAGACTCCCGATTTCTAAGTGACGTGACAGTAAACCTCAAGCAATCTTGCTTCTCGTGCAAGTAAACAGGCCAGAGCAGGACTGATGCACTCTGACCTCTGAGGAGAGGGCATGGCTGAGTGAGGCAGGCTGAGCAAGACCCGTGGGTGGCCTGGCCCAAGGTCAGAGGGCAGACCACGCACTCTGGCCTCTGTGCGCGCAGGAGACGTGTGCCGCTCACAGACTCCACACGCGAGTGTTTCAGTGTGGTGATGACGGTTTTCATTTCAAGCCGCTGTGATCTTCACGATGTAAGAAAACAAGATGCGCACAACCAAAAGTAGACACAATCTGAAGGAGTATAACTGGAAGCATTTACGTCTCATTTTAAAACAGCTGGACCATCTGCCAACACACCTGAACAAGGAAACAGAGTCCCCTTTTGTGAGCGTCTCATTCATGACAGGACATCCCACGCCTCCAACTTCTGGCTTCCAGTGCTGGGGAACCAGCTGCTAAGATACTGTGAAAGCTGCATCAAACAGTTGCTAGGATACTGTAGAAGCTACATCAAACGGGTAGGGCTCCTGCCCTCTCACTCTGAATGTGTCTGGCCTGCATCTGTGGAGCCTGAGGGACGCGGGGTGCAGCATGGCGGCAGAGCACTCCCCATCCTTAGCCCCACGTCCGCTCGCTGCACACAGGGGCCCAGGGAGGCCTCCGTGCACCCGCCAAATCGTGTCCATGCTTGTTTGCTCTGGACGAGGACAAAGACTTGGTTCGCACACCTTCAACCACACTAGGTGAGGGGTAAGAGCATCAATGAGAGGCTTTAAAAAACCTACATCATGTAACTGGGAAGCCAAGCCCAACGTTTATCTCTTTAAAGCCAAACAGCAGTAAGAGGTTTTCTAGTTTTAATTAATGTCAGCTCAACAAATGAGCAAAAGATCACTGAACGACCACCAGCTGCATGATGCTGGGGACAGAACTTAACACTAGGCATCGCTCCCCTCCGGAGGATGAAGACCTATTTCAGCAGGAAGACGTCCTGCCATGTGAGCGTCAGGATGGGCAGAGGCAGACGGGGTCAGCAGGCATGCAGAGCGCATAGCATGAGCGCCCCCCTGGTGTGGGACCGCTGATGCCTTTATAGGCAACAGCAAGGCCAGCCAGCGCTGCCAGCCTGGAATGCTTGAGGTGTTTCCTCCAACGCCTCCCTCTGGCGGCAGCTTGGCAGGCCCAGATTGCTGGTGAAGAGAGGACTGAATGGAGCGTGTTCCCAAGTTTCCACTAAAATTCCTGCATTCCCCAAGATGTGGCACTGTGGCCCAGAATTTCCAAAATGCATACGAGAACTGCACAGATTCCAGGGAGTCCTGCAGCAGACACCTCTTACCATAGGTCTGACATGTGTATTATTACTTAGAAGACTTCTCTCATATAATAGGTATTTAAGATACTGCAGACAGAAATATGCCCTGGGACACACTGCGCTGACACCCCTGGGGTCTGCGGGGTCCAACGTGGAGTGTGCAGTATGACATAGATCCCGCCCAGGACAGACTTTTCTGGAGGGAAAGGTTACACATCCAGGAGTCTGTGCTACGCTCACGGAGGGGCAAAGGAACACAAGTGATGCACAGAGAGACGAGGCGCTCGGGCTCAGCTAGGGGGTGGCGGGAGAACTCCAGAAGAGCACGCGTGCTCAAGTCTAAGAGGAGGAAGGGCTGGGCTGGCGGAGAGGTACCCATTTTCCAGGGTGGCCACCACCTCAGGGTTTCAGCATCCACCTGGATCACTACTGAGGCCAGAGCGGAGCGGGGGAGGGAACCACGTGCTAGACATGTGACAAGACTGGCGCCAACACAGCTGCACACCCCCGTGTCCCCCCGGGAGTCCACCTGAGAAGCACTGTGAAGGGGGGCAGGAAGCGCCCGCACAGAAGTCTGGACGCGTGAACAAGGAACAGGGCACAGACAGCGCGGGGCTGGCCCCGCGGCCCCACTGCCCAGGAGCTGGCAGAGCCAGCTGTGCTCGGGGAACCAACTCCATGAGCACCACTCTTCCCATCTGGGAAATGACAGTGCTTAACAAAGAGGCCTGTTAAAAAGAGGAGGAAAGAAACCGCCGTGCAAGGTAATGTAGGTTAAAGGGTGTATATATGCAGCACGGGGTTGGGCGCCCAGAAACCATGCAGTGAGTTTTAAGTGTCATTGTGACAAGCAACAGAAGGCATGCCTCCTCGTGAACATCCTGACTGGTTTTCCCACGGGTGCACATCACAGGAGCCCACCCAGATGGCCCCTGCAAGGCCCCTGGGTGCCACTCCCCGCCTGTGCCCACCCTACTACCCATCAACGTAACCGCCATCCTGACTGCTACTGTCACAGACTGATTCTGCCTGTTGTTACACTTTCTGTGCATAGAGTCAGAGTGTGCACTCACTTTGAATCTGGCTTCTTTAGCTCTATGCTGTTAGTGAGACTCACCCATGTGACAAAGGGCAGCTCATTCTTTACTGCTGTACACCGCTCTGTGGAATGAACGTCCACACTCTTCCATGACTGCTGACTATGTCCCTGCTGCCCTGAGGCTGCTGGGCCAAAGAGGTCTTGGGCATCAGCCCCTTGCTCGCCCCTTCCCTCCGCCGAGGCCCTCTGAGCTCCAGCACCTTGCAGTGTGGAGACAGCCCCTGCCAGCAACCTCCCCTCCCAGGAGGCCTCAACCGAGGCCTAGGCCCAGGGGAAAGGCGCCAGCGGGGATGAGGCTGGGGAGGCGCCCGGGCATGTCTGGACCCAGTCCCCGCAGCCTGCCCCTTGGTGGGGCAGTACCCCCCCGGAGGCCAGGAAGGTCTGGGCAAGGCTGGCCAGGGGCAGGGGCCCTGCTGGGTCCTGCCCCTGGCCTGTGGGGCCTCTGAGCACAACCGGCCCTCTCCCGCTGGAAGACCTCCCCGGCTGCCTCCAAAGGCCGCTTTGCAAGCTCTCTCGCCCGCTGTTCCCGCAAGCCGCGCACAATGCTCCCAAGCCCGGGAGAAAAGCGCTTCGGGGTGGTCCTCGCTCCGGGCCCTTGCCCCTTGATCCTGGGGGCCAGCCAGGGGGTCCACACTCCCAGGCCAAGGCAGAACCACATGCACACGTCTGTTCCTGCCCCCTGCACCGGCAGAGAGCTCGGGGGAGCCAGAGTCTGTCAGGCAGCTGCTGGGCTGGCCGCCTGTGTGGGAAGGGGCAGAGCCGACCTAGGGGCACACTGGGCCTCTTGCTCTCCCTGCTGCCCTGAGGCTGCTGGGCCAAAGAGGTCTTGGGCATCCAGCCCCTTGCTTGCCCCTTCCCTCTGCCGAGGCCCTCTGAGCTCCAGCACCTTGCAGTGTGGAGACAGCCCCTGCCGGGCTATTACAAATACCGTGACTAGGAACACTCCTGCACATGTCTTATGAGAGACACATGTACGTGCTTCTCCCGGGGGTGCATCTAGGGGTGCAACTGCTGGCTCACAGGGCGGGCGAACGCCCAGAGTTAGCAGACACTGCCTAAGTTTTCCAAAGGGATTTTTCCAATTGACACCTCCCAAATCAATTCATCACAGTTCAGGCTGCCCCACACCTTTGCCATCCATTGGTCCTGTCATCTCATCAGCCCTTCTGGTGGGTTCCTAACTGTGGGTTAAACATGCACTCCCTGATGAGGATGCTAAGCTCTTTCTGTACCATTACTGGCCATCCAGGTTTCCTCTTTTGTGAGATGCCATGGGTCTTTTGTTCATTCTCAGAACCTGAATTATCTTTTGCTGTTTCACATCAGTCCTTAAATTAGTATGGGGATAAGTCCTTTGTCAGATACATGTTTACAATGCAAACACTTTTTCAAAGTTAGTGTTTTCCCAGTTAAAATTTTGATGTCTTGTTTAAGAAACCTTTGCCTATTCCAAGACAGGAACCATACTTTCTTATGATTCCTTCTAGAAGCTCTTGTGTTTTACCTTCCACATGAAGGTTTATGAGTTATCTTCAATTAGTGTGGGTGAATGGGGTGACATATGGGTGGCAGGTTTTTCTTCCCCGTAATGGATATTAAATTGGTCTAGCATCATTTATGGAAAAAGACCACCCTTTACTCTTCAACTACAGGGGGTCTTTGTTGTGTATGTGAGAGTACGTTTCGGGACTCTCTTTTCTGTTTTATGATATTATTACTATTATTTAAGTTCTACCACTGACCCACAATGTGCTCATAGATGAAAATTTACCTTTCTCCTAGGCAGTAACAGCTGTAATAGGATATCTGTATGACAACATCTGTTTGTTGAGAAACTATAGGCTGGGCAGTTTGCACACAGCATATTTTACTTTCACCATAACCCTCTGGGGGTCAGTCCCATTTTAGATAAATAAGCTAAAACTCATAATACAGGTGAAGTGACGTGTTCAGAGGTTGATAAGTGGCAGAACCTGTGTCTGCGTAGGCCCAGAGCTGATGCTCATGCCACCTATCCATCCCTCCTTGACATGAGATGGGTGGGGAAACTCTGTTTGGTTATTCTTCCTATAAAGTTAACATTTCTGGGCACAAGTAACACTAACAACTGAGGCTTTTCAATAAAAAAAGAAAAAAAGAAAGAGAAAAGAAGGAAGGAAAAGAGAGAAAAGAACAGAAAGAACCCCAACCCAGTCTGCTCATCCTATCCTTGTTCCCTCCTCCTCCAATAAAAACTATATATATATATATATATATACACACACACACACACATATATATATAAAACCCACATCAAGGACAACTGATCAAAACACAGATCAAAAAAAGGATCAAAGAAAAACATTTCAAATAAAGTTCAGCTGTTTCTATTTGGAAACAACAACAACAAAAAATCCCACTTGCCACAATAAACTGACAAATAAGAAACTGACTCTGCGGTGGCGGGGCTGGAACCTTCCAATGGCACATCTGCTACTGTGTCATTATTGCGGGTCCCCAAGGGAGCGGCGGACGGACAGCTGGGCTGTGTCCTGATGCAGCACAGCCGCCGAGGGCCGTCCTTCGGGGCGAGCAACCCTTTGGGAGGTTGTCTTTTCCCTGGAACTAGAAATCCCAGTCCATCACTAGAAGACACCTCCAAAAAACGGGGCAGACAGGCTTCCAGCCCCGTTCCTAGCCTGAGGGCGCTGACAGTCCAGTTTGCTTGGATATGCCACCTAGAAATTCCTAATCCCCAAGGGTGGCGGAGAAAGAGGAAGTCTTCCAGGGGGTCAGAACCGCTGACTTCCCACAGGGAACAAGGATGCCTAACCTAGGGTAACACGAGCCCTCACCCCCAACCCAAGGACGATGCGTGAGCACAGAACACAGCCCGCCGATCCAAAGCAATCAGAGAATGGAGCTGTTTTTATTAACTGATGTTTATGCTCAGCTCTGATTCCTAGTCTGCTGCTGCTGCTAAGTTGCTTCAGTCGTGTCCGACTCTGTGTGACCCCACAGACGGCACCCACCAGGCTCCCCTGTCCCTGGGATTCTCCAGGCAGGGTCTAGGCATATGCAATATATATTGCTTTCTTTAACACAAAATACTGAAATTAAAGTTCAATGAAAACTTGACTGGTGTGAGTTATTAGAAGGGGCTGAATCACCAAACAAAGCTGAAATAATACTGCTGCCAAACCAAGCTTATTCAATTCACAAAAGAATCATCAAATCCATGGGAGAAATTTCTCCTCTGCTTAGAACCATCCTCCCGACCTGTCAAATAAACACACACATACTTCATCAAGCTGCTGCTTTTTCATTCATTTGTTCACCACCTTACTCAGTCATGTACCCATCTAAAAATATTTATTGGACATTTAGTATGTGCCTGTCAGTGGCATATTACACTGAGATAAAAAACAGAAAAAAAAATGGTCCATGCCCTTACGGACCTTCATCTAGAGGGTAATTAAGATGCAAATACACAAATAATTACACACTGAGACAAGCTGAAGGAACAGAGGAGGTCCCAGGAGGGGCTGACGAGGCTCCGGGAAGGCTTCCCTGAGGAAGGGAAGAGGAGGCTGAGCCAGGGGAGAGAGTTCAGCCAAGGGAGGACGATAACGACTTCCTTGAGGTGAGAAATCACAGATTCAACGAACAAAAAAGGAGGCATGTCTGGGGAATGCTAAAGGAGGAAACCAGTCTGGATCTAAATGAAGAGGCAGGTGGGGCCAGAACACACAGGACCTGTCAAGACATGCTGGAACCTATGGACATATTCTAAGTATGGTGGACAGGCTTGGAGGTTCTGTAAATAGGGCCAAGTTTATGAGAGATGGAAAAGAAAAGACCCTGATACTGGGAAAGATTGAAGGCCGGAGGAGAAGGGGACAACAGATGAGGTGGTTGGATGGCATCACTGACTCAATGGACATGAGTTTGAGCAAGCTCCGGGAGATGATAAAAGACAGGGAAGCCTGGCATGCTGCAGTCCATGGCGTCGCAAACAGTCGGACACGACTGAGCGACTGAACTGAACTTATGAGAGATGGAGGCGGGCAGGCAGAGTCCAAAGGCATTACCACCTGAACCCACCATCACTCGCACGACAGCCTGAACCATCTCCACCGCACCCCCCATCCCAGTCTGTGGGAAAACTGTCTTCCAAGAAACCAGTCCCTGGTGCCAAGAAGGCTGGGGACCGCTACGCTGAAACACTGAGATCCCACAGCTACCCCAAATGCTGGAATCAGGCACACATTTTCTAACAAGCCAAAGAGTCCCTCACCCATGAACCCATTTTAAAGGAAATTCTAAAAGAAAGACTTCAGGCAGAAGGAAAATGACCCCAGGTAGACAGACAAAGCTGTAAGAAGGGGTGAAAGGCAGGACAGGAGTAAGTATGTGAAGGCATCTGAGTGAAAACTGATTTTATGGAACTATAATAATAACATTTTATAGGGTTGTAAAAATAGATTGAAAATATATAACAGTAGCATATAAGGTAGGAGACGCTAAGCAGTCCTGTATTATCTGGAAAAGGGGTAAAGATCTGAAAAACATTATATTTTCCTTAGTCAAGGATGCAGGTTATAATTTCCCAGGGAACTATGAACAGAATAGAAAAAAATATTAAAAAATTTAAACTAGAAAAAGACAAATGCTTAATTATATAAAACAATTCAAAAGAAGCAAGAGAAAAATAAAATAGAAAGTAAATCAGAGTGGCTTAAATATAAACAGATAAGCAATTACATTAAATATGAATGGGCTAAATACAATAGCTAAAAGGCAAAGAAACTAGACTAAGAAAAAGTCAACTATGCTCTTTACAACAAACATTTCCGATATAAAAAGACTGAAAATAAAAGGACAGTAATGGTTTTACCATGTAAATATCAACCAAAAGTGAGGTAAAAAGCATTCATGTCAGGCAAAAAGCATTTTTAGAGATACAGAAGGTCACTTTACAATGACAATGGGGACATTTTTCAAGACCTGATAAATATTTTAATAATACTGTCTCAAAATATATAAAGAAAAATGCTATATAACTAAGAGGAGAAATTTAGAGAAATCTATAGTCACAGGCTGATTTTTAAAACATCTCTGTAACTGGTAAACCAAAATAGACAAAAGCATCACTAAAAATGTAAAAAATTTACAAAATTGACCTAAAAATACTGTACTCCACTACTAGAAAACAGATGTGACTTTTCAAGCACACATAGAACAGTTGCAGAAACTGACCATATAGTGGGTCATAAAGCAAGTCTCAATACATTATTTAGGACAAAGAACATCAAGCACGTGCTCTGATCATAAAATACTTATGTCAGAAATGAATGCCCCCCAAATAATTCTTATTTGTTCAGAATTTAAGAAATGCATTTCTGAATAATGCATGGGTCAAAAAACCCCACAATAATCTTAAATAAATGGCAAATATACCATCATCATGGGTTAGAAGACTCAGTATTGTTTAGATGTCAATTCTCATTAAACTGATTCTCACCAATGCAATTTGAATGAGTAGAGATTTTAAATTATTTTCTTTGTGACAGTTTTATGCGTGTACATGTGTGTGCACATAAACACACAAGCACGAATGTGCAGACTCTGTCTAGCTGCTTTTAAAACTTTTATGGGCAAATACAAATGACCAAACATAGCCATAACACTCTAAAAAAGAAGAAACAAGTTGGAAGGACTCAATCAACTTAATCAAGGACTCAATCAATCGACCTACAGTATGTTACAACTGTAGAAAGTGATAGTACTTAAGACTATAGTACTACAGACAGACACAGAGATCAATGGAAAAGAAAGGAGAGCGCACATCCACATTTATGATACACACGGCGCTACAGTAGCCAATGTGTGTTCTTTTCAATAACTGGGCTGGGATAATTCTGTGCTCTGACGGAAAAATACAGAAACAGACCTTTACTCACATGCACAAAAATCAATTCCAACTGAATTACAGACCTAATATATAAAAGATAAAAATACAAAGTATTCACAAGATAATGTAGATTATCATTATGACCTAAGTGTATGAAAATATTTAACAGGATACACACCCAAATAAACTAATCATAAAGAAACAGTGGTAAACTTGACTGAAAGTTAAGAAATTCTGTTAATAAAACTATAAAGAGAATGACAAGTAATAGAATAGGGGAAAGGAAATATTAGCAACATATGTAGCTGACAAAGGACTTCTACCGAGAATATATAAAAATCTATTGCAAACAAATTATAAAAAGACAACCCAATGAAAAAATGGGCAAAAGGTTTTGATCAAGCACATTTTACACACACGCACACACACTCCAAATGGCAAACATTTTAGAAGATGTTCAACCTAATCAGAAATGCAGACGACAGAGCAAATGGGATCTTAAGTACAGTGGAAGCACGAGGAAAGGAGGAGAGGGGGTGGTAACAAAAGCTAAATCCTAGTGTCAGGACAAAGTAAACGACTAACCTCAAGATCTGACAGATCAAGGAACGGCAGCAAAGCACATTACTTAGCTAATAGCAACAGCTAAGAGAGTCAACAGCAACGTGCTGCACGGTGGGCCAGAGATTCCCCTCTCCCACTGACACCTTTGGCATTAAAAAAGCCAACAGATTTAGTATTTTGATGAGTAAAAACATATAGGAGAGAAAAAAACATAAGAAAGGAGGGTGGGAAAGGGAAGGAGAGGTAAGGAGGCAAGGTGAGGGTAATGAAATAATACTTGGGGAAACTTCCCTGCCAGCAGGAGCAGAGAAGAGCGTGGAGAAGCGTTGGGTAGATTCACTCTGTGATCTGTATACGGCCCTGTCTGCTCTGAATACTAGGAAAGCCAGGTTTTAACTTATGGCTCACATCTAAAAATTGAATCCCTAAAAAATCTGAATTCCTAGGCTATAACGCTTTTTCATTTCTGACTATCACTCTCCCTTAGGTCTCATAATTTTGGTATGTATCTTGTATCTTAAGTGTATCTTACATGTCTTTAAAATCTAGTAGGCCTTTATAAAACAAAAGTCCCAACAGTTACTAAACATACATAATACTAAACATCTAACATTTCACCTTTTCTTGACAATTTAGAGAAGATTCCTGAATCTTGCAATGCTTCATTAATAACCATTTAAAACACCAGTTATCCACACAGACTGTCCGTATAAAGTTTTCAGTGTATAATTCCGAGTCATTTCTCCACTACATTCGCATCTTACTGTGCTCTCTCTGCATGTGTTCTGACCCTCCCAGTGACTCATGGGAGGCAGTTCAGAAAAGTGGCTGAGAAATCAGGCACAGGCCAAGCTTAACCTCTGAGTCTGACCTTTAGGACAAGTCACTAAGGTCCTTATTTTCTCAACTACAGATGGGGAAGATGATGGTAATAGGACCTGCTTCACAGTGTTGTCAAGACTAAATAAGGTAACGTATGTAAACACATAGTAAGGACTCAATAAATGTTTCCTGAAAGGAATGAATGAATGAATGAATGAATATTTGGCAAGGAGACGCCAACATAAAAGACTTAGTAAGCATGAACCACATGCAGCATATCTGCAGAGCTGTCATGGGCTGTGTGCAACAGCCTTTTAATTTTTCAGTCTTTGCTAAAGGCCAGATATTAGTAATAAAAAACCGTTCTTCACTAGAAGGCCAATTCATGGAATATAAAAGTGAAACTGTGTGAATTTTTTGTTTGCAATAATAAATCATCTTTTTCATCCAGAAACCCAACACCTGCAGTTACACCTGAATGTCCTTTTACTGCTTTCCTGTGAAAGCTTTCTTTTCTCCTTTCCCTTTTTGGGGCTAAAAAATTTCAAACCTGTCTAAGGAGCACAGCCTGTAGTGCCTGATCATAATGCAAGGCAGTGAACCGACTGTTTTACCTTGAAGAAAACTCTTCAGAGGCTGTTTACTTGTCTTCCTCTGACTGAGCTTACAAGCTATCATGCTCTTTAAAATACGAAATTTTCTTCCATTGCTAATCAGACAAACGACAGTATCTTTAGCACAAATAATAAGCATTTCTCAATCTACTTACTTGCAACACATGATTTTCATCAGCTCCTTTTCTCTTCCTGACAGAAACCAATAGTGATGATTTTAAACAAATTTCTCCTCCTCCTTGGCCTCCCACAGGGTCACAATCTCAAAATCCTGGCGATGGCCTTATTAACCCTCCCCCCTCCCCGCCAGCAATAAGCACAAGGCCGTGCAACAGCCAGGCAAGGGACTGGAAGGTCTTCAAGTGAAGCAGATTCTCTCTCAAACCTACACAGGCTCTTCATCACTGTACTAGATCCATTTCCCACAGGGAAGATCTAGGTGGAGAGGTGGGGAGTGGGCAAGTTCCTTGCACAACACCCTCCAGAAGGGTGTTCAGGCCAAGGAGGGGCAAGAGCCAGAGCCTCCGACATCAGTAACTGAGGGCCACAGGACAGCACTCAACAAAAACCAGAATCTCGGGCCCCTGGGATGCTTCTCCCCACTTCTGAGCTCTCAGAGGTCTCCAAGCTAGAATGGCTCTTCCAAAGGACTGGATGTCGAACCTCTACAGCAGAGACGTACACTTCTCCAGTCACTCCGGGAACACGTGGTTTGGAAAGGTGACGTCAGGGACATGCAGTGAACACAGGGCCCAGAGACAAGCTTTCAGCTGGAGCTCAGGCACTCTGGAGAACACCCCTCCCCGAGAACCTGAGCTCACTGCGCTGCGCAGGCTGCAGGACCGCGACGCGGCCCCCGCTCTGACCAAGCGGCTCAGTTCTCAGGGACGGAGCCAGTGAGAAAGCCAGCCGACTCCCTTGTGAGGGGCGCCAGGCGGAGGCCCCGGGCATGAACTCACTGGGGGGCACGTCAAGGATACAGGGGTTGCTGTCGTCGAGGCCACAGCTGTCGAGGATCAGGGGGATGCCATCCAGCTCATTCACCTACAAAGAAAAGAGAAGGCAAATTCACACACTCGGCCAGCCTGGGGGTGTGGGGGCTACAGGAGGTCCACGGCTCCTTTTCTATGTCCTGACTCATTCCTGTAATAATACGGTTAGTGCAATTACCCGAAACGCCTCTATCAGTCCAGAAATGTTTAAAAAGAGACATGCAAACAAAAAATGACACTCTTTCTTTTCATCCTTCCTCTGAAAAGTTGGGCAACTAGGCAGACATATTTTAAAAAATACAATTGAATACAACATTGCAAACCAACTACATTTTAATATACTTCAAAAAAAATATAAAGTGGATCTCTTCCCAATATTATTCACCAGCGTAAACTTCAAATGAATCTCAGTTTACTAGTAAGTAAATTCTTTCTCTAAGTCAGAAGCAGTTTCTATGGTTCCAAATCCAGAAGCAACAGAGACAAATTTTTAAAATTTAACTACATTTTTTAAAAAAGGCAAGTGAAGGCTGTAATAATTATTTGAAAGATACCACAGGAAAAGGGTTAATATTTTAATATGTACAGATTTTTCAGAAGTTGAGAAAAGACCAAGACTCCAACAGAAAACTGGATGAAATACATGAACATAAATGGCACAGACGAAAGAAATGTGAGTGGACTGCAGAGATATCAAAGTCTGCTCAACTTTGCTTCTAATTATGATTCAGGCAAATTACGACATCATCCCTCAGCTGCCACAGCGGAAAAGGCGCCTCTGACGACATGAACAGCTGGGGAGGCGACAGGAACTGGCTCCCTTGGACACTGCCTGAGTGAACGCTTAGTGGCACGACCCCAACGGAAGGGGAAATAAAATCACATGCTAAAAACTGACATTTCAAAGCAGACTGTAAGGGTGAATTAAAGCGTTCTTGGAAATCATGGTTATACTAGAGCCATGCCTGAACTCGGGGTATGCATTCCTAGGTAACTATTTCTCATTCGTACCGCTCCGTTATGAAATGATAAGAGATAACTTTTTATAGAAATTCATTAGATGCTTATAACATAAGCGACCTATTCTAGACAGAGGACGGTAGTGACACTGTGACACACACATGACGACACACTGGAGAGTGAACGCAGGCGACGGTCACTGAGAGAAGGACCCACGGGCCTGACACCTCCAGGAGACACTGATGCGGGGTGTCATCACCACGCTTACGCTTACAGGCTCCCGCCCCTGCTGAGCGAGGAGCTCGCGTCAGGGGCGGGGAAACAATTAGGAAACGAACACGTTTTATTCTGTTCACACACCATAAAACAGGGAAGTTGTTTGTTTCTTTAGCTAACGTGTTGGGAACTGATTCTAGACCCATGCTGAGTCACAAGTTGTAGTAACAGTTCCTACCAGGGAGCCAAGCTCAGTCAACGCTTCACGACAAAACACATCTCGACAAGACGGCAAGTCTGGCTTAAACAAGCGAACACTTAGCCTCTGGAAATCAAGTGCAGACAGCAGGGCGGCTCGTTGACTGCTAACTGTTCTCTCCCACCATGGCCAACACTAATCTCAGAGAATGCACTGCAAACTGGGCAGGCCCAACTCAAGTAGTATCTAAGCTTCTTTAGGGAACAATGTATTAGGTTGACAAAAAAAAAAAAACAGAGGCTCCATTATTGTCTGCTCTCACACTGAATGGAAAATAGCAAAGTGAAAACAACCTGAAGAAAGACAAGAGCACAATGCCAATGCAGGACTGAATCTCCTATTTAAACGCCCAGTGAATCAATGTAACCGACACTTGATCAAAGTGCGTTTGTGGCACTGGGCTGCAGGATAGATGCACATATGCACAGGTGAGCAGAGGCCTCCTGCCGAAGCCCGCACACGGCCAACGTGGGTGTGCCAACGCTCAGACAGGGCTTTGATCAACAGATGAAGCAGAGGTGACCGCCAACCCAGAAGGCTCAAAGCCTGAGGCGGAAGGAGGCAGACACTGGGTTCACCATCACTGGACCATCTGTATGAGATGTGGGTGTACCTGCCCACGGGGGAGACTAGCTGCCATCCCCAGGACTCAGAGCTTGGGGGTTACTTCTGGAGGCAGACAGACCTACGGGAGAATTCCAGCTCAGCCCTCCAGCCATGTAACCTGTGGAGGGTTCTGAACTTCAGTCTAGAGTTTCTTGGGTGTAACAAGAGGGTTGGAGTAAGCATTACATGAATAAACAAACAGTACAGCACCCAGCAAGGACAAAGGAGACAGCAGCTGCCTGTAATGTCATCTTCACTTGGTTCTGATTCCAGAGGATTCCTTTAGCACCCACACTCGAAGAGGGCTGGGCACAGTCATCCCTCAACAAGCACAGGCAGTTGTTCAGCAAGGCCTGAAAATATAAAGATCTGTCTCCACAATCACAGTACATTTGGTAGGTTGCTCTGAGTTAGTACCACACTTTTCTTGACTGCCTCACAAATCGGGTACACCTCTGGTTACTAATTTCCATCCACCGCCTCTCCTGGTTTTTGCCTCACACAATCAAGTCTACGTCTCACAAAAGTACAGTGCTGTTCATCTAGCTCTGTGCTGCATTCATTTCCACGGTGCCCTGTGCGACTTCTTGACTGGGCATTTCACGACTGAGCTCTGCCCTGTTCCCACTGCCAGAGGAGCAGCCAGAGGTGTTACTCAGGAAGCAACAAGAAAGCACAGCACCTGCCCTTTGCAGACAATCTTTCTCCAGGACTCAGAGCAGAAGTCCAGGCGAGTGGTTCACAGCCTTGACTCCACGTCAGAATCACTTGGGGGAGGTCAGAAACAACCAGTGCCGTGGCCCCAAGCCCAGGACACGGCGAGCAGACTCGCTGGGGGCAGAGCCTGGTCATCAGTGTCCTGAACCAACCCTTCGGGTGACCCTGACAACTAGTGAGTCGTGGACTCCTGCTCCCCGCCAAGGCCAAGAGCACCCACCAAGGCAGACAAAGTCCGAGATCTGCGGTGAGCCCTCAAAGAAACTCCTAAAACACAACACCCTGTCCTTCACCCCTTCACCCCAGTGCTGTTTTCTTTACTTCAGAAGCAGACTTGGCGGAGACGCGCCTTACACACAGCAGCCCGTGACTGCACCTGTGTAACCACTGACCACAGGGTGGGGGGTCCTTCCTTCACCCAGGAGTCCCTGAGCAACCACTGCTTTAGTAACCACTCTCTGCTCCTGTCTCGGCAGGCTGATCTGGTCTGTTCCATGCTAGCGTAGGAATAAGACTATATGAAGAGACGTCTTTCTCAATGTTTTTAAGATTTGTCCATGTTGTTACATGTATCAGTTTATTTTTGTTTCTGATTATGAATATACCATTTATTTATGTGCTCAAGTCTTTGTATTACTCATGTATCAGTTTAATTTTATTTTTGATTAAGAACATACCATTTATTTATCCATTCACATGTTAATGTATTCAAGTGTTTATATTACTGAGTTTCTTTCACCTTGTTCTAGAATTTGCAAACCTTACAGATCTCTCTCTCCTTTCAGTCCTGTCAGTTTTTGCTTAATGTACTTGCCAAAGTTCTCTTAGCAATATGCTGCTGCTGCTAAGTTGCTTCAGTCATGTCCGACTCTGTGCGACCCCATGGACGGCAGCCCACCAGGCTCCCCCATCCCTGGGATTCTCCAGGCAAGAATACTGGTTGCCATTTCCTTCTCCAATACATGAAAGTGAAAAGTGAAAGTGAAGTCGCTCAGTTGTGTCCAACACTTAGCGACCCCTTGGACTGCAGCCTACCAGGCTCCTCCGTCCATGGGAGTTTCCAGGCAAGAGCACTGGAGTGGGTTGCCACTGCCTTCTCCATCTTAGCAATATATGTACATGCTTTTATGTTTTCTTCTTGGTGAGTTGATCCTTTAATCATTATGAAATATTCCTCTGTACATCTCAAGTCTATTGTGTCTGATGTTAATATAGCCACTCCACCTTTTTAAAAAGCGTTTGCTTGGTATGCCATTTTCATTCTTTCATTTTAAACCTATCTTCATCTTTACATTCAAAATGTATTTCTTGTAGCTATCATATAATTGAGTCTCGCTTTTAAAAAAAATTCAATCTAACACTCTCTCTCTTAATTTTAATATAAGCCATTTACTTTTAATGTACTTATCAACAGAGCTGTGTCTGAGGGTATCATTCTGACATTTGTTTTCTTTTTATCCTAAATGTTACTTTATTCCCCTTTTCCTCTTATCCTGACTTCCTTTAGGCTGAGTGCTTTTAAATATTCCATCTTTTCCCCTCTACTACTAGCTTATTAACTAACTCTCTTTCCTTTTTTTAAAGTGGTTTTTCTAGGTTTAGAATATGGATCTTAACTTGTAATAGTCTGTTTACATATAATATTACACTATTTCACATACAGTGTAAGAATCTTACAACTATATACTCCACTTGACATTTGGGCAATAGCTCTCATACATTTTATTTGTACATACATTATAAAACCCCAAATACATTACTATTAAGATTGCTTCAAAGACCCAATTGTATTTTAAAAAATTAAAAAGTGAAGATAAAAGTATTTTATTCTTGCCCACATGGTAACCATCTTCCTTCACCTGGTACAACATCCATCAACATTTTTCATGGCACAGTTCTACCGACAATAAATCTGCTCAACTCTTGTCTGTCTGGAAATGTCTCTATTTTGCCCCCATTTTTGAAGGATATTTTGGCTGGATACATGATTCTAGTTTTCTTTCGTAGTTTTAAAACGTTGTTCTTTAGATTCCTGTTTCGCGTTATCTCTGGAGAGAAGTCTGCTGTCACTCTTTATCTCTGTCTCCCCTGGACTGACAGGCGACAGTCCATGCGCCAGAGACTGAGGGCACACAAAGGATGAGCCAAAGCCAAAAGCTGGTTCACGGCGAGCATCAACAGAGTGCAACAGTCCCAGAGAGACTGACGAGGGAGAAAGAGAGATATCTATTTAAAAAGAGCAGAATGAAAAGACAGAATGAGATATAGAAAACATAAATGATTAAATATTATGAATTTAATGAAAAAACTGAAAACTGAGATGAAACAGATACTTTGAGAAAAACTGACATAAATAAAAAGCTTGAAAAGGTCAATACTTTAAACAGTTACATTTAAATAAAGATATGAAAATGACCAAGACTCACGGACAGAAATAAAGACCCAAACAGCTACCCAAGTAAGTACCATGAAGTTTCTAAAGCACAGATAAATCTATTATGTATATCTGTTGCTGGTATTTGGTCGCTAAGTTTGTGTACAGCTCTTTTGCAAGCCCATCGATTGTAGCCCACCAGGCTCCTCTGTCCATGGGATTTCCCAGGCAAGAATACTGAAATGGATTGCCAATTCCTTCTTCAGGGAATCTTCTCAACCCAGGGATCAAACCTACATCTACTGCTTTGACAGGCAGGTTCTTTACCACTGAGCCACCAGGGAAGCCCATTATATACATAAGTTATTCAAAAACAGTGAAAAAGGAGGGAAAGTTCCTCAATTCATTTTATGAAGCTACCATGGCCTAATTCTAAAAGCAGGATTAAGACAGACCAAAGGAAAATAAACTTACTTATGAACATGTACCCCTTCCCAAGACAACTCTCGCAAATTCCTGGAAAAATAATAGGTTAATTAAACATACCCTAAAAATTCATCACCATCTTAATATAGATAAGAAAATGTACAAGGCAATTATCCTCATTAACGTACCAATAATTATTTCACTATCACAGAAAAAGCATCAGGTAATACTTAGCACCTATTTATTGTTTTTTTAATTCTCAGAAAACTACTTTAACTTGAAAATGGCTTCTGCCAGAACCCTACAGTAAATATCATACGTAATAAAATTTAGATAGACCCCAAGACCAGAAAAAACACAAGGCTATTGTCTTCTTACTGTGCTGGAGAAACAGAAACTCAAGGAAATTCTGCAATTTTAAAAGGTCTTTTCTTGGACCATTCTGCCGCTAGGAAACAAACAGCAGTTAAGAGTGGTGTGAAAGGTGGTTTAACCTCACCACCGGAACAGAGGCAGTGGATGAAGGAAAATAAGGCAAACAGGAGGTCTGGAGTCGGGAGAGTGACCGGGGTGGGGGTGGGGAGGGCCAGGGAGAGGAAAAGACGCCCACTCGCGAAGACAGCCCCTTGGTGACCTCAGGCAGTGCCGGCTGCAGGGGGCGCGCTCTGGCTCGTGGTAACTATCAGGAGACTGGGAGCCCACATGTCTCCTGACTGTGGTGTACGGGGGCCAGTGCACAATAAGCCTGTGTCCTGTTCACCTCTTTTTTTGAAGGCATATCAGAGATTTATTATTGGGGTTCATGAAACCTCCAGATGCCCACCCAAGCTACTGTTGTTAAAAGACTCCTGACCCCCTGTAGGCATTAAAAGCGCCTCCAGCTGGGATTAAAAAGGATAAGAAATTGGGAGGGTGCATTCTGAACTTTAATTTCTTTGAATTTTAAGTCACATGGGCAGAGAATTTGACTTTAATGTTTTGGACTTTAATTTAAAATGAAATGTAATCTTTGGATTTTAACATCTCCCTGGGAATTTGATAATGAGATAGAATTAATATTCAAATAGAGAGTATCTCTTGTGGGCATTTTATGATTACAATGAATTTAGGCCTTACACTGGAGTACCATAATATGGAATAAATTTTCTGCCTTGAGGTCAAAGTGATTTGGAGTTAATTTGATTCATGTATTGGTCTGACCCACTTAAGAATCTTTGGGCGGGGGGGGGGGCAAAAATCTCTCCTCCCTACCAGTTGCCCAGGAGAAAGAAGGTGTGTGGCTGGGTAGGCAGGAGTGGCCTTAAAAAGGTGGTGACCAAGGGTCCCCCCAAGTAAAGGACACACCTCTGCCCAACACACCAGCAGAGCAACAACAAGACTCTTCTCTGTGATGCTGTGGCGAAAGCTGAACTAACTAACATGAACAGTCCTTGACTTCTCTGGGCCTGCGACTGGCTCCTTCTCAGGGTCGTGACAATTGGATTAGTGAGTCTGACTGTATGAAGTTCATGGTATATAGCAGCTACTCATTTGATGGTCTGATTCTTTTATTAGACTCTGGGATTTACAACTGAATGAAGTATGTTTCGTTCGTTCTTGATATTCCCTGCCTTGCTCTTCGATATCAACAGCTACCTGCTGAAAAAATGCATGTGTGTGAAGGAGGAAAACAGCTCTTATGACCAATCCCATCACATATCTGTAGGTAACAAGTCATCAGGATTCCTGGGCTCATGACACTTGGCCTAGAGACAGACAGACAGAATCAGACAGAGAGACAGAGAGAGAGAAAGAGCATGAGAGGGGGAGAGTGCATGAGCAAGAAAGAAATGAACAAATGAAAAAACACATTTACAGATTATGATAATTCCTATAAGGAAACAAGCAGGATGATCAACCAGAGGGACAGTGGAGGCAGGACGTCAGAAAGGGTAGTTAGGTAAGACTTTTCTAGAAGACGATGATATCTGAACTGTAAAAATGGGGCAGGGACGGGAAGCGCAAAGACTCACAGGTGAAAAAAATTGAGCATAACTGACTTATGGAAAGGAAGTCAGTGTGGCTGTGTGCAGGGAGACGATAAAAACGGCAGATGAGGCTGGAGGGTGGGGCTTGTGGAGTGGTGGCTCCTCATGGGTCCCTGGAGCAGGAGTATAAACATCGCCTGGGCACCTGCTCTTTAGAAACGCAAACCATCGGGCCCCAGCCCAGACCTACTCAACAGGGAAGTCTGGGGCTCCGGGCCCCGCAGACAGCGTTTCTGTTTCACAACTGATCTACAGGACTGGTAGTTCCAGCTGTCCAGTATCACTCTACATTACAAAAAGACCACCATGCTAAGTCCAGTTACTGTCTGCCACTCTACAGAGCTGTTAGAGCATTACTGACTGCTTTCTCCACGCTGTACATTTTGTTCCCGCGCCTCATGTATTTTAAACTGCGAGTCTGTACCCCTCGGCTTTCATCACCTACTTCATTCATTGCCTACCTCCCTCCCCTCTGGCAGCCACCTTTGGATTTTGCTGCTGTGATTGTCTCTGCTTTATTACTGTTGTTCACTCGCTCTGTTTTCATGCTCCGCACCTGAGTGGAATCTGCAGCATCTGTCTCTCTCTGACGTCGCACTCAGCAGAGCGCCGTCTAGGTCCGCCCACGCTGTGACGACGGCGAGGCGCCGTTCTGCACGGCTGAGTGACATTCCTGCGTATGTGCACGTGCGCACATGTGTGTGCCAGGGTCGCTGGTACAGAGCAGTGCCATCCTCCTGGGGAGCCCAGGGACAGGTCTGGGCTTGAAAGGTACTCTGGGGTCATCTACACATAGAGGGTCTCTGAGGCCTGGGAACTGGAGGTCATGGGTGGGGGGCGGGGGCGGGGTTGGATGCAGACAGTTAAGAGCAAATGTAAGCACTCACTCCAGTGGGTTAGTTTGTAAGCAATATGAACCTTTTTTCCCTGGAAAGAGATAATCAATAACTCACACACAGTGAGTAAGACTTCCTTAAAACTTAAAGTTATCATCATCAGATTATTTATCCACTAGGAATTTTTCAGGGTAACTTAAGGAGCTCATCTCCAAACTAAATTATACTGTGAACTGTAACATATGCAAATTTTTGACCTTGTTCTGTTAAAACTACATAGGAATAACACAGATATACATACATACATAGTTCATGGAAATATTTTCATTCCAACCTACTCATTATGTCCCAGTTCAAGCCACAAGAAGAGCAAAGACGAATCTGATGAGAAGTTCAACTTCAAAAAGACTGAGGGACGAGGTTCCTGTGAAGTGAGTCTGTCGAACGCCCCAGGTAAGAAGCTGTCAGTCCTGGGAGTGGAGGCTGGGAAGAGGGAGGGAAAGAACCAGCGGAGGGCTCAGGGGGCCCATGGCAGGGATGCAGCGAGGCCAGGAAGGCACCCAGACACGTTTAGAGGCTACGGTCCACAGGCTAACCCCACCCCCACCCGATACTGTGTGGCAGAACACTCTAGAAAAGAAGAGCACACGAAAAGTAAGCCATCTAACAGCTATTTTATATATACACCAGAAGAGAGTTCAGAGACAAAATGACACTGCAGTTCCACAGTGAAGCTCAATGGGGTACAGAGTAGAGCTCTGAAAGTGTTTACAGAAAAACAAAGAAGCTTTTCAAGAACAGTAATACTGAGACTATTAAAATGTCCAGAAGTACAAAGAACAATGTGATCAATACAAATATTTTCTAAGTTCAGCCACCAAATTCAAGGAAGATTAACAACTAACTTTTCTTCGGCAAACATCTGCATCTGAATTTGGTGCAATTTTCTCATGAATTCTCCACTCAGCAGATAAAACCTTTGTTTAAATAATGAATGAAATTAGCTGGTTTTAAAGAAGCTTACTATATTCTGCTTACAAGACTGAAAAAAGAGTCATTGTCTTTAAGTGAGAAGGAAGTGCCTCACACATGGTAGGAACTCTAGTGAATGAGCGCTAAGTCACAGAGAGCATCTGCTTCCACACTGACCACTTACGAAGCAACCAGAACCTTAGGGCAGGATGTCAGAAAGGTATTTTCAGCTGATCTGGAACAGAACACATCACCGAGCGTCTGGTCCAGGAGAATGGGGGTCAGAGGTGCCAAGCAGATCCCTCCCACAGGATGGAGCCTCGGCCTCGCAGGGCACGGCTCCGACCCCCAGCCCCCAGGACGTGATGGCAGCGAGCAGGAGCAGGACCGAGCGCCGCCGTGTGAGCCTGGGCGTATCACCTTGACCTCACGTGGAAGACAGTCCAAAAGCTCCCCAGAGAGCAGAGGGTGTCCTCAAGCAGGTGGGGAGAAAAGAGAGTGACTCCCACAACACCTGGCTTCCAGGAAGTGCTCAAGAAACGCTCGATACGAACATCATCTTACTTATCCTTCTACTTTCGGCATTTCCCTTGCATTCTTTGTGAAGAACTTCAGATTGGCTGAAACATGAGGGAAAAGACCAGAAGCAAGG
The DNA here is from genome assembly GCF_033118175.1 of Dama dama. Lineage (NCBI taxonomy): Eukaryota > Metazoa > Chordata > Mammalia > Artiodactyla > Cervidae > Dama > Dama dama. Next base: position 4,243,881 of record NC_083702.1, read on the forward strand.
TGTTATTTTGCCATTACTGTCATTTCAAGAGTTTAATTAAGCAAAACGTCAAAAGCTGACCAGCGAAATATGTGAAGAGCTAGATGAAAGACCTCTTTTTTTTTTTTTTAAAAGACCTCTGTTTTTAAACAGAAGCAGGGGAATATATGAATCTAGAAGCAAATCTGTCTCCAACGCGCTTGAGCGCACACAATGAAAGTCCCCCTGAGCAGCCTCTACACAGAACTGAGGACACGACTGGAGAAGCAGTCACACTGGAGAGGGGTCGGGACGCCGTGTCAGCAGCGGGGAAAACAGAGGCACGCTGAGCTAACACACACAGCTACACTCAGAACAAAAATAACCCACAGAGCAAGTGTTTTTCTTTTTTTTAAAATATGCATTCCACCTCTGCTACTTGGGGTATAATTCCCACCCGAAATGCACGGTCTACAAGGTCACACTTCAGTGCTTGAACAAACAGAATTCTGTCCTGTTTTCATTCAGTCTTTAATTTTTAACCCACCGACAGACTCTCAACTGCTTGCTGTATTATGATGAGCTACCTGCCACTAATAAATACAGACTCGGAAACTGTTTATCAACTGGCCCATGGTGTTTAAAAAAAAAAAAAAAAAAAAAGACTTTCTATGATGAGCCTCCAGCCAGTGCTGGGAAGGGCAGCACACGGGCTGTGGAAGGAGGATTGTGAACGAGGGAGACGGTGGTGAGAACACAGGAGCGCCGGGCCTGCAGGGGGCCCTGCTCTGAGCTGCCCACCCTGTGGGCACAGGCAGGAGGAGAGCCAACAAGTGTATCTGCATGGGACCGACACCCTGCCCTTCTCCCCCCTGCCTGACTGGCGGACACCGCCACAGCCCCCGAAGGCGTCATGTGGAGGCCCACTCTCACCCTTCAATAGGAGACCACCGGGAGGGGATGCGCCTGTGAACAAAGATGCCACATTTCAGAAACACACCCACTGTGAGAAACGTCACTCGCCCTGCTAGATAACAGGCGTGGAAAAGAGGAAGGAAACCTGCACCAAGTATCTTCTTATTCACCAAGGTTTTACAGGCAAAAATGGGTGCTCGTGAGAGCTCTGCAAGGTAGGAATCAGACAGACGCGATTTGTGAGGGTTAATGGAAATGTTTGCAGTCATAGAGTTGAATGAGTAGCAAAATCCAAGTTTGTTAAGTTTTAAAACTCATGCTTTTTTGCAACTGCACCATACAAACTGCAGGAGGATGTAGTTCAGGTCTTCAGAAAAGAGATAATGATTGGAGTAATACTAAATATGCTGGAAAACCTCAAAGTATACAGTCTAGAGTGCTCAGCCCTGAGACAGGACGAGGAAGGGGCCAGTGAGGCAGAACAGGGACACGGTGGGCAGGCCCTGCCCGGGGAAGCAGTCAGGAACCACCCAGGAGGAGGACCTGGGAGCCAAACTCAACCAGCCCCAAGTGGCAGGTTTCTGTGGCCGATCCTCCAGTTCCCCAGGAATCTCACCATTAGCCTGACATGAAAGCCACACTTCATCTTCAGGGCCCTTCTGATTTCCCTGTTTGCTAATACTCAAACACTTGAAAATCTTTTCATCTACAAGTGTGTGAAAGTCACTCAGTCATGTCTGACTCTTTGTGACCCATGGACTATACAGTCCAGGGAATTCTCCAGGTCAGAATACTGTAGTGAGTAGCCTTTCTCTTCTCCAGGGGGTTTTCCCAACCCAGGGGATCAAACCCAGGTCTCCCGCATTGCAGGTGGATTCTTCACCAGCTGAGCCACAAGGGAAGCCCAAGAATGCTGGAGTGGGTATAGCCTATCTCTTCTCCAGGGAATCTTCCTAACCCAGGAATGGAACTGAGGTCTCCTGAATTATAGGCAGGCTCTTTATCAATTGAGCTATCAGGGAAGCGCCATCTACAACTACTTGTTAATTTGACAAAAATTTAAAAGATAGCTAGCCACTTAGGACAGACACTGTATTGGGCACTAAGGGGTGAATGAAATACACTTATTGCCTTACCCAAGTTGGCAGTGGGGATAAGGGAGAGAGAAAAGGCCCCAGAGACAAGCAAAACCCACCACCAATATCCAAAGCTGGAGGACACACACAGCATCCTGGGAGTGCAGGAGAGGGACACACCTAACCCCTCTAGGCGGGCCTGCATGGGAGGCTCAGAAACCAAGGTTATGAGCTTCACCCTGAAGGTCTCAGAAAGAGTTTACATGGAGATTTAAGCTTCAGAACACATACTCATTTTAAAACCGAATTTACTACAATAAAGCATGCAATTCTTAAGTTTGATCGCTTAGAGAAGTTTCACACGTGTGTGCACACATGCAACCACTACCCAAGGTCAAGACAGAGAATGTTCCAGTACCTACCAGGGCATGAGCCCTTATGGGAACTGGGACTCTCACCCCTATCATCTCTGATCACTTCTGCCTTCTCTGGAATCTGGGGTGGTGGTATTTTTCAGTTGCTCAGTCATGTCTGACTCTTTGCTTCCTCATAGACTACAGCATGCCAGGCTTTCCTGTCCTTCACTATCTCACAGAGTTTGCTCAAACTCAAGTCCATTGAGTCAGTGATGCCAACCAACCATCTCATCCTCTGTCACTCCCTTCTCCTCCTGACCTCTTTCTTTCCCAGCATCGGGGTCTTTTCCAATGAGTTGGCTCTTCCCATCAGACGGCGAAAGTATTGGAGCTTCAGCTTCAGCATCAGTCCTTCCAATGAAAATTCAGGATCGACTGTCTTTAGGGTTGACTGATTTGGTCTCCCTGCAGTTCAAGGGACTCTCAAGAGTCTTCTCCAACACAATTGGAAAGCATTTATTCTTCAGCACTCAGCCTTCTTTATAGTCTAACTCTCACATCCATACGTGACTACTGGAAAAACCACAGCTTTGACTAGATGGACCTTAGTCGGCAAAGTAATGTCTCTGCTTTGTGATATGCTGCCTAGGATGGTCACAGCTTTCCTTCCAAGGAGCAAGCATCTTTTAACTTCATGGCTGCAGTCACCATCCTCAGTAATTTGGGAGCCCAAGAAAATAAAGTCTGTCATTGTTTCTATTTTTACCCCATCTCTTTGCCATTAAGTGATGGAACCTGATGCCATGATTCTAGTTTCCTGAATGTTGAGTTTTAAGCCAGGTTTTCACTCTCCTCTTTTACTTTCATCAAGAGGCTCTTTAGTTCCTCTTTGCTTTCTGACATAAGGCTGGGGTCATCTGCGCATCTGAGGTTATTGATATTTCTCCCAGCAATCTTGATTCCAGCTTGTGCTTCATCCAGCCCAGCATTTCACATGATGTACCCTGCATAGATGTTAAATAAGCCAAGTGACAATGTACAGTCTTGACGCACTCCTTTCCCAATTTTGAACCAGTCTGTTGTTCCATGTCCAGTTCTAACTGTTGCTTCTTGACCTGCATATAGGTTTCTCAAGAGACAGGTAAGATGGTCTGGTATTCTAATCTCTAAGAATTTCCCACAATTTTCTGGGATCCACAGTCAAAGGCTTTTGCATAGTCATTGAAGTAGAAGTAGATGTTTTGCTGGAATTCTTTTGCTTTTTCTATGATCCAACAGATGTTGGCAATTTGATCTCTGGTTCCTCTGCCTTTTTAAAATGCAGCTTGTAATCAGGAAGGTCTTGGTTCACATACTACTGAAGTCTAGCTTAAAGGATTTTGAGCATTATCTTGCTAGCATGTGAAATGAACACGATTACATGGTAGTTTGAACATTCTTTGGTATTGCCCTTCTTTGGGACTGGAATGAATACTGGCCTTTTCCAGTCCTCTGACCACTGCTGTGTTTCCCAAACTCGCTGACATGCTGAGTGCAGCGCTTTCACAGCATCACTGGGTGCGTGGAGTCCTACAGCGCGCACCCCTCCTCTGTCTGGCCCCCATTACTGCACCTGTCTCTGCGCCGCACAGTGGCCTGCTGCCTTCACTGCTGTGTATTACTCCACTGTATGCACATACCATGGGGTACTACCTGCTCTACTGGAGAGACATCTGGGCTGTCTCCAGGTTTTGGCTATTACAAATAAGGTTGCTATGAACATTCGTGTACAAGACTGTTGGTGGACACAGCACTCATATCTACTGCATTTATTACCCGGGTTATTGCTGGCTCACGAAAACATAAGAAATTCAGCAAGAACACTCTCTTGTTATGCTTTTACTGAAAATGCTGGCTGATGTAACCTTGACGAAGATAAGGCAAGAGGATCTTGGTCATTAAGAATAGAAGACAGAAAGCAAGATCCTTTCTTAGGACAGGTGGGTATCTGGGATCACAAACGTTTCCAGAAGTGTCCCAGAAGTTTCCAGAGTGTCCCAGAAGCTGGGACACTCACTGTCCACAAACTGAACTAGGAACACATGCCCTGCTCTTGACCCTCCTGAACCCGTCGGTTTGGGTTTTTTGGTCAAATATGGGAAATGGTTTCTCTGAACACTTCTTCAGCCCCACCCTCTTTCTTCTGTTCTCCTGGGACTCTGATGACAGAATGTGAGAGCATCTATTAGAGTCCTGCATGTCCCTGATCATTTTTTTCCCCATCTGTTTTACTCCTGTTATTCAGACTGGATACTTTACATTCTCTCCTCACATTCACTGACTGTTTTTGTCTGTCCTTTCTGTTGTGCTACTGAACCAGTCCAGTGAGCTTTTCACTTTATTTTGAGTTGTTATATTTTTCTGCCCTCGAATTTCCATTTGGATTTCCTTTACATCTTCTCTTTCTCTGGTGAGATCTTCTATTCCCTCATTTGTGCCCATTGCTCACAACTGCTCGTTGAAGCACTTTCACGAATGCTGCCTGAACATCCCCGTCAGATAACTCCAGCATCGGTGCCGTCGAGGTGCTGGCATCTGCTGACTCTGCCTTTTCTCGTTCAAGTTGAGATTTTCCTGGTTCTCGGTGTGGGATCTTCAATTCCTCTGAACATCAGGGTATGCTCTTGACTATATCTTTACAGCAGTCTCCTGTTTCAGCTGGCCTCCCCTAACACCACGGTGGGGACAGGGGGCAGCACCCTGCTACTGCCACATGGGGGCGAGGCTCACTCGGCCTCCTTCCTGCTGGGCAGAAGGAGGTCAGTTTTACACATTTGGGACAGGTATGCAATAGCTGTGACCTCCAGTTCCCCGTGTGCCCTCCACTGACAGCAGGGTCAGGCAGGGTGCCTGTTAAGAGGAGCAGGGACGAGCGTCCTGGCTGCCCACCCAGTCTTCTCTGACCCCAGCTAGAGAGGGGGTGGGGGTTACCTCATTACATTCAGGTGAAGGTTTAAGTTTAGGCTCCCCACTAGGCCACTGCTGATGGGGGTGTGGGAGGGGCTCTACAGTTTTTCTGGGGTGCTTGTCTAGAGTAGGGAGTCATCGTCTAAAAGCCTATCTTGCTCAACTGCCCCTTTCCTGCCCTTTAACTAGAAAGAGCAAGCTTCTCTTGGGGGCTTTTAGGTCTGCTCCCGTGTTTCTGGATTGATAGCTTCTCTAACATCTGGTCTGAGAAATACGAGGCAAAAAGAAAACCCAAGGAACATACCAGGGGCCGTCCCTGGAGCCCCAAGGCCCTTGGAAGCTGCCATCTCCTCCACCTTCAGAGTCTCCCGTGCTTGTTCTACACATGATGCTCAGGGTTTCTGCCTCCGTAGCAGCAGGAGTCTGGAGAAGCACATCAACACATCCTTGACCCACAACTGAAAAAGCCCCGTTCCCAAGAGGCTGCTCTGAAGGGGACAGAGGACCTCCAACTAGGAGATAAGGACGGAAGTCGAGGATGGCCCACATTCGGATCCAGAAGAAAGATCAGGATCTCTCAGGCAAACAACAGTAACTGCAGTTCGTATTCGCTAAGGGTCTGCCTAGCACTGTTCATGTCACGTGGACTATGTCTAACTGTCCCCGTCCTCCCAAATGCATGAGGGAGGACTTTCCACTATCCCACTTTCTAATGGGAGCAGGCTCCTGCAGGGCACTCCCTGGTCCACAGCATGGCCCGGGTTTGGCCCTGGATCACCTGAATCCAGAACCAGAGCTCCTCACCACCACACTCCCTCCTAACGCCCCTCACCATGAGCCAGCCTCTGAAACTGGCAGGGAGGCGGCCTTCATTCACTCTGCTCCCTGCCGCAAAAACACATGACACTGAAACAGACCAATGATCAGCAGCTTAAAACTATACTGCCGTCCTTTTATCTACATAAGCCTTCTCAGCTGGGATTTCATAAGTCTCGAATACTGCAGATATTAAAACTCACAGGTAGCATTAACTGCATACATATTGTATGTATATGTATATAAAACTTTTTGACCTATAACCTTATATGTTTAAGGGCAATGATTCCTAATAGGTTAAATTGCTGAAGTGTACTTTTCCATTCTACTTCAAGTGATTTTTTTCAAAAACATTATTACTAATTACCCTAAAAATGAAAGTTACAGAAAAACGGCATATTTTCAAATAAAGTTCAGATGATTTTCCTTTGTATTTTCAAAAAAGTGTGTATGAATTTTGCTTGATCTCTGCCAGACCACACACCAAAAACTACAGATTTCAAGTCTCAGTTTGTACACTTGTAATTATACCAGGCCATCTTGAATTGGTCACTTCCCATCATATATACTTTTAGGCATAAACACTTCCTACAGAGTTATGTGAAAAACAGACAGCTTAATACGAAAGAGGATCTGCATAAACACCACAGAAAAACAACAGAGGTGCCTACTGAGAACCTGCATCACTACTGGGGGTCACAGCCACCCGCCGACTCAGACAGCAAGCCTAGTCCTGTAACATTCCCAGCTGTGGAGGTTTCCCTTTCCTCCACCTTAAGAGAAGAAAACAAAATAACACAGCCTTCTTCCTTCCGGTCCACCTCCCATCTTCTAAATCTTATTCTGGAATCTCAGAATGTCAGAACTGGAAAACACCTTACGTCATTATGTGGTCCATTATACCCCCACCTACGGATGAGGATTATGAAAGGAAACCATCTTGATTAAGAAGATGAAGAGACAGACAACTTCTTAGGAAGGGCAGGGCCCTCTTACTCTAATATTACGTGTTCTGTACTTAGAAACATGAAGAACCAAGGGTGTCACGTCACCACAGCAGGGGAGAAGGAGCGGTTTCTGGCAGGAGAGAAAAACAATAGAAAGCTTTCTACTTTGGGCAACCTGGTCAAAGAGAAAATTCACAAATCACACGATTAGGGCTGAAAAGGACGTGGAAAAACTTGGTCCAATCTCCTTACTTTACAAATGGGAAAAGGAACAACACTAGGTATTTTCCAGGTCCTCTGACAGTATGTACTCAGTCTACTCGCCAATAAGCTCTAGCCCACCCCATACGTCACTGAGGGCCAAGATGTGAACACAAGGTCTTAGGACCTTGTGTGCAAACACCAATTTAATTAGATTATCAAATTTAAGTATATAAGGAAACTAGTATCAGTTTCATATTTTCTAATGTTAATCTTCAGTCTTAAAATGTCATCACACTTGAAGGGATTATTAATCTAAGCTTATCCTTACATTCCTGAGTGTCTCTTCTCCCTACTCTGAGATTCAAAGGTCTTAAGAAAGGGACCTTATGTCTAATGAGAATTTAAAATATGGAATGAGCATACAGTTCCAGGCTTTCACTCCAAGTTCCAAAAATAAATACCAAGAGACCAAAGGTATGAGATGTTTGCTTCTCCTGCTCTCATCTTCTCCACCTGAATAGTCCTCTGTACCCAGAACAACCCAGGGACTTCACACAGCTCTTAACTGGGACCTCAGTGGCGCTATTTTATACACTTAGTGGAGATTACACACAGTTTATTACAAGCTATTCTCTATATAGGGTAATGCTACACTCCTTATTTACTTCAAGTTATTCACTCTTTCAATAAAAACATCAGTTAGGAACAGTGAGCATGGAATTACAAGGGTTCCAGCCCTGAGCTGAGGTTTTACTTTGTTTTACACGTTAACAACCTCAGATGGTAAAGAATCTGCCTGCAATGCAGAAGACCTTGGTTCTCTCCCTGGGTTGGGAAAATTCCCTGGAGAAAGGTACAGCTACCCACTCCAGTATTCTTGCCTGGAGAATCCCACGGACAGAGGAGCCTGGCGGACTATAGTCCACGGGGTCACAAAGAGTTGGACAGCGACTAACATGTTCACTTTCAATCCTACACTTGGCATAACAATAACATCAAATACCAGTAAGCTTGTATTCTCTTTACGATGCCTCACGCCAAGGAATATTCTCAATGTGGTTTTACAAGGATTGCTTCATCCAGTCCTCCCTGTGAGCTGTTGTTATCCTCACTGAGTATGTGTCACTGGAATGTAAGCTCCGTGAGGGCAGGTGTCTGGGTGTGTCCTGCTCACTGCTGCACTTCCTGAGCCTAGAACAATGCCTGATGCACAGCAAGCAAACAATACTCAGTGAGTGGATGGACAAATAGTATTCACAGAGGAAAAACTTCAGTACTAAGTTTACAGACGATCAACTACGGTCATGGGTATTGAGTGGCACAGCTGAGACTCAAATCATGATTTCTGATTGCACTGTATCAGGGGCCAGCAAACTCTTCCTATAAAGGGTAAGAAAAACAGCTGAGGCTCTGCAAGCCACACAGTGGTCTCTGTCCCAACTACCCAACCGTGCGGGTGCTGCATGTGAGCAGCCGAGACAACCCTAAAGGGAGGAACGCTGCTTTGTCTCCATGAAGTCACTGACATAAACAGATCTGCCAGCTGTAGCTGCTAGGCCCGCATTAGACCCTCACAATAATCAAGCAGGGCAGATTATCGAGAACCAGAGGCTCAGCTACTGAACACTTCGCCCACAGTCACACCACGAATCTTCAAGTTTGTGCTCTTTCTACGAAACCTCATGGTCTCCACGCAGATCTACTGTGTATTCAGAACTTGCTCCTGCACTTTTACGGCACAAAGCAGAACGTCCACTCTCTTGCATCTTGAAATTAAACCCATAACCGTAGCAGGTTGCTGGAGCTTAAGCGCATGGGCAGGTGTGGAGGGGTGTGTGCAAGTGCACAGACAGAGTTAATCCAAAATCTGTTTTCACAAGAAAATCTGACCTTCCGTTAAGCACCGTGATGTGGAAACAATGCAAAGACTCCATCTGGGAGACAGGCAGGGCACAGGATTGGCCATTTTTGTTCTCACAAGGAAAACAGCCTAACCCAAACTAAACACTAACCTGGTTACACGTGAGGCTGAACATTGCTGAATGCATTAATCATCAGACAGGATAATAAAGGGAAATATGCAAGCTCTCTCCCAATTGTTTACCACTTTTATTTTTCTTGGAACAGAAATGCATTTTATATATTATATGAACCTGTAAAAAATACACGCCTGGTAAAATATTTAAACACATACTATGTACCAAGAGTATTAAAACATGAAATATTCCATCATCATAAAAGAATTTTGAGTTCATGAAGGTTTAAACACCCACCCGACTTCAGCTATAGCAACAAGTATGGAACAGAAACTAAACTGCACTTTATGCTAACTGGATAATCTTGATAATTACAGGCTATTCAGTATGTAGCAAAGTTTGACAAACTCCTCCTTTGGCTGATCTCAGTAAGTAAGGTACTACTTAGGAGTGACATTGCAGAATCTCAAAAAAATATTCAAATCAATTCTTTCTCAAAATATAAAACTAGTGCTTTGGTTCATTTAAGATAAATAAATATATATAAAATCTATTAAGTTCAACTGCTCACTACTCAACTGACATAAATACTACTAGGCTTTAAAAGTTCAATTCGATACATTTACCAAGAAATTATGTACAAAATATATGTGAAAATAAAAAACTGAGACAGGCATAGTCCCTCCTATCAATAAACCTTAAAAAAAAAGAAAAACCCTCACATTTGTCTCAGACTCTCTGGTACAAAAACTAACTTAATTAGACTGTAAGTGCTTAAAAACAGCGGCAGCAGCAGTGAGTATTTGTCGGTGACTGTCAAATACCCAGCACTACTTGATGGACTTTACAGACATGATGACGCGAGGTGAAGTGTTAGTCGCTCAGCTATGTCTTACTTTGCGGCCCCATGAACTATTCAGCCCACCAGGCTTCTCTATCCACAGAATTCTTCAGGCAAGAATACTGGAGTGGGTTGCCATTTCCTTCTCCAGGGGATCTTCCTGACCCAGGGATTGAACCCCAATCTCCTGCACTGGCAGGCAGATTCTTTAGCATCTGAGTCAATATGATAGTTAATATTTAAAACAATACTGCAAGACATGATGCATGTGCTATTTTTCTCCTTTTTCTCCACTGAGAAAACTGGGGTTCAAGTATTCCCGCCCCAAGCTCCTAAGCACCTACATGATTTAGAATCAGGTCTGCCAAGCCTTCCTTGGTAGCTCAATGGTAAAGAATCTGCCTGCCAATGCAGGAGACGCAGGTTCCATTCCTTGATCAGGAAGATCCCCCCTGGAGGAGGAAAGGGCAGCCCACTAAAGTATTCTTGCCTGGAAAACCCCATGAACAGAGGAGCCTGGTGGGCTATAGTCCATGGGGTTGCAAAGAGTTGGACATGACTTAGTGACTAAACGACAACAACAACTGCCTAGCCTTCAAGTCCAGACTTTTCTTCCACATCAGTTCAACTTCTTTAAAGCAGGGTTCTGACTTTGAGGTCCAAAAATAGTTCCCAGGGAATTCATGGACCTCTGCAAACTCTATGAAAAACTGCATGGCTATGGTACGTGAACTTTTCTGAAAGGAAAAGTTTTTTACAGGAGAAAAAATAAAAGGGACTGTCAGCTGAAATATACATATCATGTGTCACACCTGCAAAGTATGACCACTGTCCTAACCACCACCTGCATGCTGTCATGTCTGACTCTCTGTGACCCCACGGGCTACAATGTGGCCGGACAGGCTCCTCTTCCTCCGTCTATGGAATTTTCCAGGCAAGAATACTGGAGCGGGGTGCCATTTCCTCCCCAAGGGTATCTTCCCAACCCAGGGATTAAACCTGCATCTCTTGCGTTTCCTGCAACGGCAGGCGGGTCCTTTACCACTAGCGCCTAAACCTACTGCTCCACCCACCTCCGTAATTCTGAAGAGAACAGTGATGCATCCTCTCCGGCTTGGCTGTGAGACAGGAGGGCTATGATACAGCTCAGCCCTGGAGACTCCTAACTCTTCACCTTCAGAATGGCAGGAACTGTCCACTCTCACTTTCCCCATGAGAAATGCACAAAACACAGGCACAGGTCCCCGGTCCCAAGACAAGCACCACTGTGAAATGTCCGACTAACTGGAAACCATTTCTGCTTCCCCTGAAACAGGAAGCTCACCCTACACTCTCTGCGGGAGCTGATGGAGAGAGGCCCTCCGCAGCCACTGCCTCCTCTTCACACACACTGCGACTCTTGAGAGAGTGTTTTTGAGCAAAGACAACTATTTTGCAAACCTCCTTAAATGAAGTGCATGTAAAGGAGCTTTGTAAAATGTAAAACGCTGCATAAAGATTCATTATTATTAACAAACATATGTAAGATTCAGGCAAAACACAGTCCACATTTCTTAGGTTTTGGATGGAAAAAATGGAAACAATCATTTGCAGCCTTTATGCAGCGGGTGTTGTTTTTTCATCTCTGCAGAATATTCCCCCTGTTACAGAATATATTACCATCTTGGTTTAAGGACATGAAAACTAAAGTTCAGAAAGAGCACACAACCTGCTCAAGAGTGACAACAGGCGGCCCTGGCCTCTCTGATCAGGCCAGCCCCAGGCAGACGGGTGACGTATAGGCCAGGGATGGACAAACGTCAGTGCCCACAGCAGCTCCTCTTGGCCTCCAAGCTCCACCACAGGCCTGTGGTCAGGGGCTGGGTGATCTCACCTAAGCACTTACTGCTTGTGGCTCTATGTTAAATCAGCTGAAGATCCATGCGTACCACGTAAGGCACAAAGTCTTTATGCATGAAAACTACTCAGACGCTGCTTCACAAAACATCCATTAACAATACTCCAAATTGTGTCTGCAGCACAAACAGTCACACTAAGGAGAAAAACTGCCCGAAGCCACCTTAGGCATTCACCTAATTCTAGCCATGTTTTCCAGTGTTGATTGTATTTTAATAAAATGGAAGCACTATAGATGGAAGCACTATAGAATAATTATTTCTGAATGATTCAACAAGCAAATAAGTCCATGTTTGAACAGATTAAAAAGAGCTAAAATGTGAGCTAAATATAAACTTCTGGCAAGTGCATGCCCTTCTATAAACCCTCGTGATGTTTTTATTTTCTAACTTTAGTCTTAATTTCTTATAAAATCTCAAGGAAGCTACTTATAGAAGGAGCACACAGTCCTGACGCGGAGGTCCTGACTGACAGCACGGGACCCAGACACAGAGTCCAGCTCAGAACCAGTGGGCTGTGGGCTCTGCTGTCAGTTAGAAATAAGACCCCAAACTCTTTAGTAGGCGCACACGGATCTCTCCTCCCCCGTCACCCCACCCTTACTTCTCCGAGGATGCTAAGGACTAAGGGGCAGTGTTTCTCAAAGGCGGCCCGGGGCTGCAAATACAGCCTCTGGAAATGGCAGCCTGAAGATCTGCTGGTCAACAAGGGCTTCTGGTGACAGGACACCGCTGACCATAACCGTCCAGAGTGGGGAGCAGAGACAGAAAGCAGGAGGGCAACACGCTCCAGTGTGATGTCACCCACTCCTCAGCCCCACCCATGGGGCTTTTAAAAAGCGTGTAAAATCCTCTTTCCTCTTCAGCAAAGTGACCTGGAAGACTCCCTGCTGGGCTGCTTTGCTGCCCACTCCGGTCAGGGCTGGGAGAAGCAGGGGAGGCGGCAGCGGCTGGCGTCTGACAGGACCAGCCTCTCTCCATGAAGCGCGGGCTCTTCCTCTCCTCCAAGGCAGCTCTGGTCTCCCTAGGAAGGGCTGGGGGACAGCGGCAGGTTCCCCATGAGTGGCCCCTAGACCGTCTCAGCTCTAAGACTGGGCCACGCTGGAAGAGACAGTGCTGCACCCGCTCTCCATCCACGAGACAAGGGGCCACGAGAACCGGAACAGGGGCACGGCCACAAGCTGACAGGCGTCCAGAGGAGGTGGGGACTCACCAGGCTTCTAAGGCACTACCCTATGCGGAGTTCTTGCTAAATACATGATGATAAATGAAACGTTTTCTATTCCATCTTATCTTGCTCTTTTTTTAAAAAAAATTCTGGCTATGATGAATTAAACAGGCTTCACATTCCATTACGGGGTTGCAATCTACATTTTTTAAAATACTCTGCTTAGGATGGACTTCAAATAGATCTAGGTTTCAATCATACTTTGCTCTAACTGGTTTGGGCAAATTATTTCTATGACTCTGGGGTCCTTCATCTGTGAAACAGCGGGGATACTTCTTGTATGTACAAGACCAGCATGAGGCACAGACCTGACACAGTAAGCTCTCAAGAAGCCCAGCATTATTATTAGCAGCACAGAAACCCTAAAACCCATTTCGTCGGCTCCGAGCCTCACCATCTGGGACACAGCCTGCTCTGTGGAGCTGCATCTGGGCATCCTCATTTAGAAATGTATTTATAGAGCGGCAAAATACTTATGGCCAAGTTTACTCTTGAGTCAACCAACATGTTTATACCTTGTGTTCCCCCAAAAAAGTTTTCATGTTCTTTCATCTTCCTGACACTCTTACAGGCTTTTATTCAGGTCCGTTTCCCTCACTGTATACAGAGTAAATTCATTCAACAAGTTTTCTCAGTAGCAAGCAGGCACTATACCAGGCTACTCAGGGAGACAGAACAAACGCGGCCTGGCTCTGGGCCAGAGTGGCACTGAGCCGGCTCCCAGGCCCTGTGGAATCTGGGCTCTGTCCACCCCTCCTGACCGAGTCTATTCCACAGTCTCCCCAGCTCACTCTCCTTTCCTTCCTCTCTCCCTGTGCTGGGACAATCCATCCCTTTCGAGTATCTCTTCACTGCCACACAGCTGACTGTTACCTGCTGGGCCAGGTCCAAGCGCCTCCTTCCCAGGCGGCATCTGCTGTGCTGGCTGGGCCGTCCGTCCTTCTCACGGGCCAGGACCCTAACCACTTCATCCTTCACTCCCCATCCACCCAGCACACGCTGCACCAGTCCCATTACATGGCAGCTGTCATGCCTACGAACGTTATCGGTAAAAACATGTACATCTGTGTGTGCGGCCCGTCACACACAGATATTGTTCCACTGATGAAGCTGTTGTTCAGATTCCACCATGATTCCCCCGCCCACTAAGGGTTTCAATCTAAAGTCAACAATAGGAATTAAAAGAGTTTTTTGGTTTTTTTTTTAAAACCCCTTTTGGTGGAACTTTCCTAACATGCCACAAACTTAGAGACACAGGTACAATACATACCCACTTACTCAATATCCAGCTTCAAGTTACCATGTTGTCAACCTTGTTTCTCTACCTTTTTCCATACTTTCCACCTCTAGTGTATTCAAAATAATACTTAAAAACAGGTACCTCTAGAGAATTCTTGGATAAAAAAGTGGTAACCCACTCTGGTATTCCTGCCTGGAAGATTCCATGGACAGAGAAGCCTGGTGAGCTACAGACCTTGGGGTTGCAAAGAGTCAGACAATACAGGGCAAATGAGCCACAGAGAATTCTAGTCCAGCCCCCTCACTGTCTATTCCACACTGTCCCTTTCTCTTACAGTTAACCGATTTTTAATAATTAGTTCATAGTTTATCCTTCCATGGCTTCTCTTTGAAAATATATGGAATTCATATTTCTGCCCCTAGATTATACAAAAGACAGCATACTCAAAGTCCTCTGTGGCTGCTGCTTTCACACAGACTATGTGGAGGACCAGCTCTGCTACACTCACTCTAAGAACAAAGCCCAGGTCCCCACCGAGGGACACTGGTTGTTTCAAAGCTGAGGAGTTGTAAATAACGCTGCAAGGGTATCGGCTAGTATGCATTTGTCTTTTTATGACCAAGCCTGAGCAGTGTTTCATTAGTATGATGGCTCCTTGTTCTATTTGTCTATAAATTATTCATCTTGTATAAATTTTAAAATAGGGTTATAGGTTCTTTTTCTTAATTTTAGAAATAACCCGATTATGGCTATTAGCTTTCTATTTGTAATTTAAGTTGTAAATATTTTCTTCCACTTTGTCATCTATCATTTTACTTTGCTTATTTGTTTTCTGCTGTGCAAAGGCTTTTTAAAAAAGTATATTTAAGTCTTTTAAATTTCTGTTATTGCTGTTCGAATGAGGTATATAGGAAGGTTTTTCTCTACTCAGTGTGTAATGTAAAAAAACTCATTCATGTTTTCTCTTAATGTCTGTACGTTTCAGGTGTTTTCACATTTATGTATTCGGGCTGTTACTGCTCGTTTATTCATCTAAATAAGGGTGCATCCGTGCTCAGTCGTGTCTGACTCTTGGGACCCCGTGGACTGTAGCCCGCCAGGCTCCTCTGTCCATGGGATTCTCCAGGCAGGAACAGTGGAGTGGGTTGCTCTTTCCTCCTCCAGGGGATGTTGCTGACCCAGGGATTAAACATGCGTCTGCTGCATTGCAGGCAGATTCTTTTCCACTGAGCCATTGAACCTAGCTCCAGAAACAAACCTGAGAACACTACTGAGATCATATTAAATTGATAAATAAACGACAGGGGAAATATCACCTGTGTGAAACCAAGTCTTCCTGCCCCAGCACATCGTAAGCACAGAGACCACTTTCAAATAGAATGCTTCCCTTTCAGCAGTGCTTTTATGAGAACAACCAGTATTTGAACAGCAAGACCCAGATTTACAATTTGCTAGGAAATAACTTATGTCCAGGAGTGACTGGTAACATAAGGGGCTTCTGAAACATTTGCACAAAAGATTTAAGTAACCAAGAGGGGAGAACTCGGGCAATGCCACGGTGCAAGTGGAAACGGGGTTAAAACCAGCAGCATTCAAGCCATCCATCTCAGTGCAGCCTCTAGAGCAACTTCCTGCTGTGAAACTGGGCTGAGAGGTCTTAAATGCTCCCTAAATCCTCAAGGACAAACTCATGCATGGATGAATTATCGTCTCTCCTAGCCACTGACTGAGTCCGGCTTTACTGAAAAGCCTGCCAGGCTTCCCCCAGCTCTCAGGCCCCCTCCCGTGGGCTCCCAGACCTGCCTTGCTGCTCTCTGCATCCCCATCTTCGACTCTGACGGCCAGCTGCAACCTACTGCTTTTCACCACCGCTGCACTAAGCCCAATCACTTCCTTTGCCACTGCTTCAAGAAGGGGCGTGCTCCAGGACCAACCCAGAAATCTCCTCTGATACCCAGAAATCTCCTCTGATACCCAGAATGTTTCTACAAGTGGGCATACTTGCCCTTACATTGCTTTCCTATCAGCACAGCTCTTGAAAACCCCTGAAAGGGAACTTCATCATTTACAAAACAGAAAAATGACCGTAAGTTCATTTGTGTTGTAAAGAACCGGATTACTGGACACCATGGTTGTTGGGAATGAACTGTTTGATAAATGAACAGCACATACTAAGGATGGGAGGCTGTTGACAATCAAAATCCAACGAAGTTGAAAATGGACAAGAATTTCCATGGTCGCTGGTGTGCTAGCATATGGGGTTGATATTCTCGTTGTTTGACGCAGAGAACTCAGCAGCATGTGTGAGGAGCTAAAGCGTCTGTGAATTTCAGTAAGTACACAGCTTACTAAATATACGTGCGGTTTTGAAATTGTGTTATTTGTTCCATCCAGAGAGTCTCATTTTAACACAGTTTTGAAAAAATTCCTTGGTTGCTTAAAAGCTTGTTTGGTTCCTCTTCAGCAAAGCATGCAAGGGTTTGATGCTGAAAAAAGAGAAGACCCTATCTTCACTTAAATCTGCCCACAAAGGATGGGGGGGAAAACATCAACAGAAGTGCCAGAGACAAAGGACAATAAACGCAGCCGGACTGTGCAGCCTGCAGACAAGGCCAAACCAACCCCGGTGAGCCCGACATTTCTGAGCTCAGACACCAAGTCTGAGGACACATGAGGGGGAGGAGGAGTTGCACATATTTCGTATGAAGGGAGTCTTGCCGGTAGAAACCCTCCCCCCAAGTCCTAACGATGCCCTGCCCTGTGAGGACAGGCTCGCAGGGAGAACCCACCTGAGAGGAAAGGGCAAGCAGGCTGGGGCGAGGGGGCGGTAGCGGGCCTGGCCGTGCAGAGAAGGAACTCTCCCACTGGGGGGAAGGTGAAGACGACTCAAGGCAGAGTTCAGACTCAGAAAGAAAGCAGGCATCTGAGGTTGCGCTCCGGGAGCTGCGGTCCCAAGGCGATCCCCTGCAGGCAGCGAGAGTGATCTGGGTGCTCTGCGGGCCTTGCACAGCACGTCAACGTCACAGATGCCAACGCAACTGACATCTCATGCTATTCAGGGCCCCTGACCCATGTAACGGCCTACTGTAGGTCAGTGAGATCTAGGCAGTGGGACAGCGACGTGTGAGACACACGTGGTCCAGGTCCACCCTCACTGGACTTCCAGTCTAGGATATGAACGGGGACTGGGCGCAGATGAAACCTCAAACATCGTATAAACATGTCGGACGACAGATGGTAGCGAGTGTGACAGAGAAGTGGAGCCAAAGCCAAAGAGCGGGGAGGGGGAGGGGTGAGGAAGGGGCACAACTTGAGAGGGAGGAAAGGCCGCTGATGAGAGGAGCAAAACCCTCCTGGAAGTGAGGGATGGAGCCATGCAGCTCTGGGAACAGGCAGAGAGGAGTAAAGGCAGAAGCCGAGAACTGAAGGGCAGCAGGCCCGCCTGGGTGTCAGAGCGGCGATAGCGGGGAGTCCACTTGAAACTTGAAGGCCATCCACAACCCTGACCAAACTTCTCCTCACAGGCCTGTCTCTTAGGAGCCTCCAAACAGACTCTTCTTTTTCCAGCCAGTTACCCCTTGCTCTCCTCCAAACACCTCTGCAGAAACATCTCCTGTCAGCTTACCCCCAGGACACTCTGCCAAGTGAGACAGTTACCAGGGTGGGAAAGAGAGGGGGGTGGCCATGGGCCCGGCCATTTTCAGGCTAAATGCTGCATTCATGACCTCTTTCTCCAGGAAACAGCCACGCTGTTCTCTGTGCAGGAGTGGCCATGGCCTGCAATGCATGTGTGCATGTGTGTGCTCAGTCGTGGCAGACTCTTTGTGACCCCATGGACTGTAGCCCACCAGCTTCCTCTGTCCATGGGATCTCCCAGGCAAGAACACTGGAGTGGACTGCTGTCTCCTTCTCCGGGGGGGTCTTCCTGGCACAGGGATGGAACCCTGCTGCGCCTCCTGCACTGGCAGGTGGTCTCTACCACTAAGCCACGAGCATGTCTTAAACTTTACTGTATATTCAAACCAGCTGTGCATCTTGCTAACGTGTAGGCTCTGATTCAGTAGGTGTGAGGCAGAGCCTGAGATTCTGCAGCTCAAAGCCCGTGGGTGGCCCCTACGCTTGGTCCAGGGTCCACACTGAGTTGTGAGGGACCTCCAACAAGGATGGAAACTGACCCAGGAGAAGCCACACAATTCTCGTTAAGACTTGGAACCAAGACAATTAGAGACGACACCTGCCAGAGGCAGGTTCTGAGCAGTGAGGTAAGGAAGCACCAAGGGTCAGGCTGGTGCCACTCGGGGCCACAAGCAAGAGACGGCAGTCTGCAGAGCGAGGAGGCTGGGCCGGACGCGCCGGCTGAGGCAGAGCGTGAGGCAGCGTGTGAGGTCTCTGAGGGCGTCGCTGGCACCTCCAGTTCCTGCTCTAGGAGTCCAGGCACTCGGCGGATCCTTAAGCTCTGGCCCAGCTCTCCATGAGCCAGCTTGAGAGAGACCGGAAGGAAGAGCCTGGTTCAGACCCAATCAAGGGGTTAAGGAGGACGGCCTAGAAAGTCCAACACCACCTTACACCTGAGCCAACCAGAATGAGAGCGCTACTTCATCTAAAGGGCAAGTGTAGCGCAGAGACACACTCGAAGCAAAGATGCTATATTCAAAGTGTGTGTGTGCACTCACACGCGCAAGTAACAATATTAAACAAAGAAAATACAAGAGTCAAAAGAATTCTACTGCATTTACTTCTGGCTGAAATAACTGATTTTACCTCTTATCGATCATTACTTCAAAGCTAAGTAAGAAACAGTCATCCGTCCTGTCTAGAAAGCGGACGTGTCCCTGAGTACCTGAGCACCCCCTGGGGCCAGGCCCCTGGTCAGTAACGTACACACAGAGAACAGGAAGCCAAGCACCCAGCTCTAAAGAAAGCACACAGACAGACAAGGGAGACACAGAACGGACACACACAGTCTCAGAAGTGCCACGGCCAAAGCTAGCACAGAGAAAATTATCTACCTTTTTACCCGTTACTTTGAGCATTTCACTTTCTCGCTAATTGTTATGAGCATAATATTTCCTTTTATGATCAACTTTTGTTGTTCAGCTCACTTAAGCCATGAAGTGAAATGTTAAACATATGTTTAAATAGGCATTTTTTTAAAAATCAGAAAAACCTGGGAGTCAGAAGACTCTTAAAGGCTTATGTGGTCCATTCACCTGCTTAAAATTAGGACCACACCTACCACATCCCAGACAGATGTGTTTTTTTGTTTGTGTTTTTTTTTAAAGCCAGAGTATATTTTAATCCATTTAAGTACAAACAGTTTCAACCTGACTGCACTTAGATCAGCCTCTTCTGTTTTAGGCAGTACTTTAAAAATATCTGCATCACAACAACCTAATTTTTTTCAGCTTTAATTAGAGACCATTTAGATAAGCAACCAGCTTTTGTTATTCCCTGGGGTGTAGTTTAAAACAGATTTTTATATAATTACTAATAAGGACTAGGCAAAAGCAGGGAAGAGGTGTATAATAAAAAAGTAAAGAGCAAAGACTTGTATAAAAGGTGCTAGTCACTGTATTCAGAAGTTTCAAAACAGGAAAAGATATTGTCTAGCAGAAACTGCATTCTACTGTGACATTACCTTTACCAACACCTCTGTAAAGGAGTTTAGCAGAGACATTACTTTGTCAACAAAGGTCCGTCTAGTCAAAGCTATGGCTTTCCCAGTACTCAAGTATGGATGTGAGAGTTGGACCATAAAGATGGCTGAGCACTGAAGAACTGATGCTTTCAAACTATGGTGCTGCAGAAGACTCTTGAGAGTCCTGTGGACAGCAAGGAGATCAAGCCAGTCAATCCTAAAGAAAATCAACCCTGAAAATTCACTGGAAGGACTGAAGCTGAAGCTCAAATACTTGGTACACCTGATGCCAAACAGCCTAGACATAGGAAAGGACCCTGATGCTGGGAAAGACTGAGGGCAAAAGGAGAAGGGGGTGGCAGAGGATGAGATGGTATGATAGCATCACAGACTCAGGGGACATGAGTCTGAGCACACTCCGGGAGACAGTGAAGGACAGGGAAGCCTGACCTGCTGCTGTCCACGGGGTGGCAAAGAGTTGGACACAACTTAGCAACTGAACGACAGTTTTATTACAATTCTATCAATTGTCATTCTTGAACCTAATCTCCCTAGAAAGGCTGGAGGAAAATGAAAAAGCAGCAAATGTAGCATTAAATAAGAGCCAAGAGAAGTCTAACTGTAAAGAAACAATTATATTTAAGAATATTCATCTGTTCATCCCTAAAAATTCTGAGCACTTGCTCTGGGCAAAGCACTGTGCTGGCGGCTGAGGAGAGTGAGGTGAATGGCAGGGGGTTGACAGGCTCCTAGGGTTATAAACAGTATTTAAATCTCTGCTGAAAATCAGCACTATAAATACCAGAAATAGTCCCTAAACTGAATGGGTAAGGCAACAATGAAAAGCTAACTTCTTTCCCACAAGTAGAGCAACAGTCAGGTACTGACACCCTCATCCCAGCAAAGGAAAACACCCCCCTGCATTCCTGTCCTCCTCAGATTCCTCCCTCTCCCAGCCGTCCTCCTCTTCCCAGCGTTATCATCACACCCCTGACCAGGCCTCCCGTCCTCCCAAAAGGAAAGCACCCCCTACATCCTTGTCCTCCTCAGACCCCTCCCTCTCCCAGCCGGCCCCCACTCCCCAGCGTTACCATCACACCCCTGACCAGGCCTCCCGTCCTCCCACCCCAGACGCCTGGCCAGTTTCCCACTGATCCCGCCCCGGGAGCAGCTCTTCTCCAAGCCCTTCCATGTGGATGCTCTTAGCAAGTCAGGATAGGCCAGTTTATGCGGCAGAAACAAACCCGAACAAATCCGAGTGGCTAAAAACGACAAAGCTCATTTAACAGCTCTGTGGTCGTGGGCACACAACTTCTCTGGCCCTCAGTTTCCTCATCTGCAAAATTGGGAAAGTAACCTCAAGAGGGTTAAATGAGTTAAGAGCAAAGTACGGAGAAGCAGGCCCAGCTCTCAGGAAGCGTAACTGCTACTCTTGATGTTGCCGTGGCTACTCCCAGGAGGCTGCTGCTGATAGCCCACGTCCTGATCAGAAGCCCTGTGCGTCCCTCCTTCCAAGCTCTGACCACATCATGTCGCAGTGCTCTGCTCATCTGGGGCCCACACTACCTCAGAAGCTACCTGAGAGTAAGGTCTGCATCTGAATCAGTTTGAACCCACAAGTTTAAGACCATCTGGCACATGGGAGACCCTCAGTAAATGCTCGCTGAGCTAAAGGGGGTAATGTGAACCAATAACTCCTGTGCGTGACTCAACCCCCATGTACTGTGCACACATGCAGAGGACTATGGTAACGGAGACATGCTCACAGAGGTAACAGACCCCTCGTGAAGTCTGACTAAGGGCACACGAGTAGGGTCAGAATGGTCATCTGAAGATGGAAAGACTGAGTGCTGTCAGGCCACACCCAAGCTGGGACCTCCAGAACTCAGGCTGCTGCTCCCAGGGAGTCTAAGCCGAGGCCCGTGGATGCAGGGGCTCAGGCCCACAGCGAACGGGCACCTAGGGCCTCAGGCCTGGCTCGGGCGTGGCTTCCCTGCACGAGGCTGAAGCTGCACACGAACACCAGTCCCAACACAGTGGAGAGCTCTGAGTTGATGAGAGTGTCAGATGTGTCCTGGTTGGAGTGACAGTAGCACACGTGATAGGTCTCCCCAAACTCATCAAATCACTCATTTAAAATCTGTGTGTATGGACCTTCCTGGTGGTCCAGTGGTTAAGAATCTGCCTGCCAATTCAGGGGACTTGGGTTTGACCCCTGGCCCGGGAGGACGCCACGTGACTCGGGGCAACTAGGCCCATGTACCACAACTACTGAGGTTGGTGCACTTAGAACCCAGGCTCCCCAACAAGCGAAGCTACCGCAAAGAGAGAGGACCAGGAGTCACAACTAGAAAACAGATCCTGACTGCCTCAGGTAGAGAAAGCCCAAGTGCAGCAATGAAGAACCAGCACAATCAAAATTAATTTTAAAAAAAGTTTTAAAAACCTGTGCATTTTGTCTGTGTGTAAATTAGACATATATACTTAGATAAATAAATATATACACCTAGATAAATAAATCTAGACAGTGTATTTACAAGCAGAGACATCACTTTGTCAACAAATGTCCATATCGTCAAAGCTATGGTTTTTCCAGTATTCATGTATGGACGTGAGAATTGGACTATAGTGAAGGTTGAGCGCCAAAGAACTGATGCTTCTGAATTGTGCTGCTGGAGAAGACTCTTTGAGAGTTCCTTGAACTGCAAGGAGATCAAACTAGTTAATATAAAAGGAAATGAACCTTGAACATTCATTGGAAGGACTGATGTTGAAGCTCCAATACTTTGGTCACCTGATACGAAGAGCCAACTCATCCCTGATGCTGGGAAAGATTGAAGGCAGGAGGAGAAGGGGGCAGCAGACAAGTTTGACAAGATGGTCAAACAGCATCACTGACTCAATGGACATGAGTCTGAGCAAACTCCGGGAGATAGTGAAAAACACGGGAGCCTGGTGTGCTGCAGTCCATGGGGCTGCAAAGGGCCGGACATGATTCAGCAACTGAACAACAACAAACCAGAAGACAGAAACAAGGTCTGGATACCACCAACTGGTGGCTCCTCAGCTCTGACCCCCTCCCCAACTGGAGCTGAGGAGGGAGAGCAGCTGTCCGTCATGCAGGTGAGCCCAGCCTCTGCTGAGGACATCACCGAATCCTACTATCCTGAAAGACTCAGCCCCTCCTCCCGCTCACAGCCCCATACAGAGGGCGACATCTGTCCTCCCTCGCCCCACCACAAGGCACTGACTTCTCTCCTCCATCCCAAAAAGGACTTCCCAGATGCCACCATCTTTCACCTTTCAGCAGCTTCCTCTGGGCTCTGAGTCACTTAAGGACTGGGGCCATTTCTTCCACTGCCTTCTCTGCTGCACTTAGCAGAGGGCTGGCACACAGGATGTTCTTAATAAATATTTGTTTCTCTGCAGTATGTTTTTAAGGTTACCTTTAAAGATATGAAATATACTGCCTTTAGATAAGAAGGTTACTTCTAAGTAAGAATAATGGCTAAACTACATTAAATCTTGAGAACTCGGTAAAGATTTAAATCTCTTCTTTTTTGGATATGTATGAATCTTACTGTCATGATTTATAAGTCCATAAAAGCCATATATTTACTGGGCAGAACAGACAGTAAGCCTGGAATGCATAAAAGCATGAGCATTCTTGCTGTGAAGATTACTGATGCCTCAGGCTTTTAAAAAAACGAGATGTCACACGAAGCTGCGCATCAGGAGCTTGCCCTAAATATAAAACACTACCCACTGCTCTATCAACTCCACTTTAAATCACAGCTCCTGGCACTGCGGCGAGTGTGGAGGCATGCATGCACGCGCAAGCACACAGGCTGCGGAGTGTTTAAATTAACACCTGGCAACCTAAAGACAGTATCTTAGAGGTAACTGTCAGAGCACGAAACACGGCACTCACCGAGGATGTCTAAGGCTGTGAAGGGGCACAGTGACATATCCAAAGCAACCTGGAAATCTGGTATGATATTCTGCAAGGAAGGTCAGATTTCCCAAGATCGATACTTTGAAATAATTTGAAAAGGCAAAAGGAGAAGGGGGAGGCAGAGGATGAGATGCTCAGATAGCATTACCGACCCAATGGACACGAATCTGAGCAAACTCCGGGAGACAATGGAGGACAGAAGAGCCTGGCGTGTTGTAGTCCATGGGGTCACAAAGAGTTGGGCACGATTTAGCGAATGAACGACAGCTTTGAATCAGATGTTTTGAACCTAAATCATAACATACAGCATTGAAGGGGGAGTATCTCCAGGCACAAGTGTGCAATTTTATAAAAGTAAAACTGGCTTTTCTGAGCTTTTACATGAATTTGAAATAGCTAGAAAGTTGCAATACTACACGGAGACACTGATGGTTCTGTACGCCCATGCTCCACACCCTGTGGCTCAGGTAACACTCCAACAACCCTACCAAGCCGACGGCAGACCTACTTGGCACGTGATGGAGGGGAGCAGGCTGGACAACCCTGAGCCAAAGGCGTCAGGCAGGAAGCTGGAAGCTCCAGATGACGTGGGTAGGGTGGGGGGTGAGGGGCTGACTTGGGCTGGGATCCCCTAACCCCTGTTGGGGACCTTTCTGATAGCAGTGTTCTAGTGACAAATACTTAAGCCCCTCTCTGCAGTTCAAATTTTGAAGTATCAGCAATAGTTTGAATTTTTTGCATCTTAGCACAGAAGCTGAGCTTGTGTTTTCTTCTCCTTTAGAAACATAAATAAAACTAATAAACAGTGTACACAGAAGTCTAATAAATGCCAATTTAATAAATGTACCCTGAATGAATCCAATGGATTGGAAAAAGTGTATCAGGCTTAATTTTCTAATAAGGGTAAGCTCAACTGTTTATAAAAACTATACAAGAGAATAATACTTAAAAGAGAATAGAATGTCCATTAATTTGCATGGGAACTCTAGTCACAATTCTGACATTAACCAAAATTGCAAAACAATCTGACATAAAGTCAGTATACTAAAAATTCCTTGAATCCTATGTGCCTGTGAAAAGGGTTTTTAAAAATCCTGTCCAAATTTACCAATGCTATAAAAATCTTCTTCTTCTAAAACTGCTAGAAATGATTTTCCAAGATTGAAAACAAGTCCATCTTAAAGGCATTACAGAAAGGACTGATTTCTTTCTTTCTTCAAAATGCTCAATGAAACATCCCCCCTCCTTCTGGAACATGTTCTCCAGGGGCCCTGGAGGGGAAAGAGCAGAATTCTAAATCTGACTAAGATAAGGGTGCGGGCCCCTGTTCTGGGCCTCCACTGACTGGCCTTGCTGCCAGAGCTGCTGGCAACAGAGGCCGCTCCTCAGCTGGAGATTGGGGTGGGGGGTGGTGGTGGAGGGCTGCCCATCAGCTGGTACTGCCCCTCTCTGCACTGAAGCTCTGAGACATTTTTGTTTGGTTTGGGTTGGACTGGGGGAGACAGGAGGATTTAGCTGAGAGCTGCCAGGGCTGAAATTCCAGCAGGCCAGGGACACGCCTTCCCCCTCCCTGCTCCCAGTCGGATTTTTCTGTCAACGCCCCTACCCCGCGCCTCCCAGCTCAGACTTCCCAGCCGGGCCTCCTCCACACCTCCAGCCCCCAGGCTGTCCTTCCAGAGCTGCAGGTGCGGACCCAAGTCACTCCTTACCACAGAAAGGGGCAGGGTGTGATCTGTTTCAGGAAACATTTGAAACTGTATTCTCGTCTCATCTCACCTATGATCCTCACATCTTCTCTTCTTCCATCTTCAGGCACTGCCTGCGTGGGCCTCAAAAGACGAAATTTCAACTCCAGGCCCGCTCCTGTCCCAACTCTGCATGGAAGGGACTTAAAGTTTTTAAGGTTTCCTGTTGGAGTTTTCCAGTGGGTAACTTCAACACTGAACTCATACCATGTAAATAGTGATGAGTCATTTCCAGAAATTAGTCTCACATTAAACCAATTATTCCAATGTCTGAGAGTAACATGAGCTAACTGTCGCTTGGGGAAGGATTTGTAACATAAGATGTACAATAATACAAACAGTCCAACCCAAAAAGGACAATCACACCCCAGCCACCCACCCAACAAGCAAGCTCACAAGGGGGAACAAGGTTTCCTGCGATTCTCAGCAGAGGGGCTGAAATGAAGTCAAAGGGCCTTAGCGGAAAATTTCAGTCGAACACAAACTAGAAATATCCGCTAAGAAGTTCATCACAGCTATTTAGCTATTTTCTTTTAATGCCAATAGTTCATTGTCTCTAAATGATTACAGAACACATATCCTCTCTGCTTAGGTATGATGAGAGATGTGTGTGCTCAGTCGTGTCTGACTTTTTATGACCCCATGGACTGTAGCCCTCCAGGCTCCTCCGTCCATGGAATTTTCCAGGAAATGTGTGTGTGTGTGTGTATACTATATATTATTAGATAAAATTTTCTTTAACAAAAGTACTCTTTTGGAAATATCAGTTTTCTGAGACTGTACTCAGAGTACTAACTATACTTAAAAATAGTCTGGATAAGCAAAGAGAATAATTTTTACTCTTACACCTAGAAGACTGATACTGGACATTCTGCATGCATTCGCTTACAACCAGAAATAGAATCTGTGATCACAGGGAGAAAACGGGAAGCACCATGTCTGTGGCTAATGATGTCCCCAGCAGACAACCACCACAGAGACGTGGCCAGCAGTGCGTCTGGGCCAAGCGCAGGGCCAGGCAGCAAGTCGTCGGGAGGCCATGGAGCCAGGCCGCCCGGGTGCTCACGTGGCTCCCCCGCTGACTGTGTGTGTGACCTCCGGCAGCTGCTTAACCTGACGGGCCTCGGTTCACAGGTGTGTGTGATGAGGATAACGTCACCCACTCGAGGAAACTGCTGTTGTTCGGTCGCTCAGTTGTGTCTGATTCTTTTCGACCCCATGGAGCCCGCCAGGAAATACTTGAGGGTAAACGCACTGGCATACGTAAACAGACTCGAAGGTGCCTGTCGGTCAGCACTATGCAATGCTTGCTTCTATTACTGGGATTGCTTTATTGTTACTCATTCGTTGTAATCCGCCTGCCAATGCAAGAGCCACAGGTTCAACCCCTGGGTCGGGAAGATCCCCTAGTGGAGGAAATGCAACCTCCTCCAGTATTCTTGCCTGGGAAATCCCATGGATGAGGAGCCTGGTGGGCTGTGGGGCGTGAATGGGGTTGCCAGGAGTAGGACACAATTCAATGACTAAACAACAACAAAGGAAGAGACTACACTGACTGACCACAGGCTTCAGGCTCAGTGAGGAGGAGAGTCTTGGTTTCTCCCAACCACATTACCGAGTTTGTTCTTCAGACAAGACAGAAATACAACACACAAATACGTGAAAACCTGACAAGGGCTTGAAGCGTTTCCTCTCCAAGGTGTGTGCGCATCGTACACAAACTTGAGCTGAAGGAAACACAAGGCTGATGACAGAGCTGACAGCATGACGCCGAGGCGGGGAGGACTGAAGGTCGGGGAGAGCTGGGGCTCCCCGCCCCCTCAGGGCGGCCCCCCACAGATGCGGGAGGGCTGACGCGGCTCTCCTGCCCAGCCCCGGCTCCAGGATGCTGCCTCCGAGAGAAAGCCAGCCAGGCCTCGTGCCGAGGGACGGCAGCGACCATCTGGCAGCTCCCAGGCAGAGGAGGAACCGGCAGGGCCCAGCCTTCTCCCTCTTCAGCGCCTTGCGTGGTGCCGCCCCCCAGAAGCCCACAATGAGAGCCACGAGGAGGACATGGCCACCGCTGGGGACGACGGCCGCTCCGCGAGCCCGGTCCCTCCAACACTCCGTGTTCAGAGACGCGGGCAATGTGGTGGAACACGGGCCTCAGCACAAATGGGACAGACAGAACACCCCTCCAGACAGCCCACTGAGGAACACCAAGGAGGCACGCATAAAGAGCAGTTATCATTATGAAAAATAATTTAATCTCAGAACAAACGTATGAAGTCAGTAATGGTATCTCATTTTACAGATCAAGAAGCTGAGACTCTGAGAAGTAAAGTGTACCAAGCTTGCCTTCTTAGTAAGTAAACAAAAATGGAATTTAAACTTTTCCCCCAAATCAAAAAATCCCCATACACTGTACTGAAGGTAACTGTGAGAACACCAGAGGCAGGGAGTCCGGGGGAGGCTCAAGCAGCAAACGTCTGCCTGGGCTCCCTGCCAGCTCCGCTGCGGGGCGGAGTAGTCCCGGGAAGGCCCTGGGGGCCTGGGGCACATCCTGCCACTGGGCAGACTCTGCACCACCCGTGGTGCCAAGAATGAAAAGCCACAGCAGAAAAGGAGAGTGGAGGGATCTGGGATCCAGCCAGGACCAAGTTCCTAGAGGCTGGGGCACACGCTGAGGGGATAAGAGGATCTGAAAAAGGAACAGATCGTTTTCAGAAACAAAAGATATTTTAATGATTCTACCAAAATAAAGACTGTCTCCTGTGGAGTTCAGAGTCTGTCAGCATGGCAAACAAAGGCCTGCTCAGCCTAGCTGGCCAGCCCTCCACTCCAGCCCCCTCCTTCGTCCCCTGCCACCCCACCACCTCACCTCCCACCCCTGGGTCCTGGTGAAGTCCAGCACACAGCACGTGGCCCCACACACGTGCTCACAGGAGCTCCATTCTGCCTGCCAGGCCAACCCTCTGGTCTGCCAGCCTCTTGCTCAGTTCATCCCTGAAGGCCTAGATCCCAGAGCTCCTGCTGAAGCTCCGAGGTGAACCTTTTGTATGAAGCACTTAGAAAGTTTCTACTATTCATTCTGAGGACTTTGCACACACCACTTACTACCCTGTGTTCACACCTGTCTCCCCCTCCGAGTGTGAATTCCCTGAGAGTGAGCACCGGGCCAAACCCATCTCTGCAGCCCCAGCGCCTGCAGTCCTCGCCGCCACACAGCAGACGGCAGACACAGATTTGTTGAACTGAACTAAAAGCTCTCGCGATGCCAAATAGCACATTCGTTCATATTTGGAGTCAAAATTATTCCTGATTTTACTCTTAACGGCAACACAGCAACAGATTCAAATTCAACTAAATTCCACAGTATGAGACTAAATATCATTCTCAGTCCACTAGAATGGGATAGGTCTGAAATTAAATTATATCAGGACGAGATAAGCAATAGGCTTTTAAAAGCAGGAGAAGCGAGCAGTCCAAGAGGGACTTCAAGTATTGGTTTTTTTCTTTAAAGGCTTTTTATATGAACATGACTTTGATCCTCTTAATTTTCAGCTGCAGCCAGGGGCAGGGGGGGACACGAAATATGCTAAAGATCAAAACTGTTTTAGATGTGTGACAGACAGCTCCATTATATTTTTTTTTAGAAAAGGAGAGAACTCTCTAACATTTGAAATAAGTGCACTTTTCTCATTTAGCCAAAGAAATGAAGCCTGGGGAGATACAAAGAAATTTCACAATATCACAAGCACTCCGATTTTATTAAGCGGAGATAAGTAACAGAAGTCTTGGAAATTGATGCACTCAGCAAAAGCTAATGTACCCAAATTAGAGGTCCTGACAATAAAGGCTGAATCTGAATTCCTACTCCTCTTAGCGTTCCACACCTTGGAAGAATAAGCTTTATTATTTTCTCTCCTCTCTGTTTCCTACACACACCCCATGCACTATCCCCAACCCAGCTATTATTTTTTGGCAAAATCATCCAGATCCTAGGCTCATGTCTTATTTTTTCAAGTCCTTCCACTAAAAATAAATTTAAACTGCAATTATTAAAGCCTCCAGACCTTGGTTGGAGGGGTCAGGATGGTGTCCTACTCTGAAGTACAACAAAGAAAAAAAAACTACCTTGGTTGCTAGTGAACTCAGTACACACTCTTATCACAGAGGAAAACCAGAAGTCTACGTTCAGGCCTGTTTCCTTTCTTAATAATGTTTTCTTCTTATCATTAAAGTGATTCATGTACACTGTATATGACTATGGGCTTCCCAGGTGGCACGAGTGGTAAAGAACCCGTCTGCCAATGCAGGAGACATAAGTGAGGTGGGTTTGATCCCTGGGTTGGGAAGATCCCCTGGAGGAGGAAATGGCAACCCACTCTAGTATCCCTGCCTGGAGAATCCCACAGATAGACAAACATGGTGGGCTACAGTTCATAGAATCACAAAGAGTCGGACACGACTGAACTAAACTGAATTGAAGTCT
Source organism: Dama dama (assembly GCF_033118175.1). Classification (NCBI taxonomy): domain Eukaryota; kingdom Metazoa; phylum Chordata; class Mammalia; order Artiodactyla; family Cervidae; genus Dama; species Dama dama. The sequence goes on from NC_083702.1 coordinate 4,274,091, forward strand.
CAGATAACTCTTATTTCGGATACTGCAAAATACTGATTTTTACTATTGAACACAAATCCATTTAAAACCCTTATTGTCTGGAAACTGACCACTTGGCCTAGCAAAGAAAACTGAATTCTGGGCTTTTATAAACTGCTGAGTCACCCCAGGCAAATGACTTTCACACTCTTTCTCTTGGTATCTAAGAAACGTGTAAATGATGCTTCTGAGAAATATGTATATCCCTGAAATGCAGTTTTCTATACTAATCTGAAGAAGTTATAGACTACTGAAAACAGTTCAACAGGAATTAAGGAACGCGATCATCGCCAAGAACAAAGTCAGTCCCACATGCGCTGTTTGACAGAAGATGCCCCTCCTTAAGGACTCCTACATGTTGGTCCAAGTCGTCAAATGTCTTTCTCCAGCCAATGTGGACGCAGGGAAGCACAGCACAGTTTGAGTCTGGAGCTCAGAGGTCAGCCTGTTACCACTGCTCCAAGTAAGTAACTCAACTACCCAAGCTTTGACTAACCAGTAAACAGGGCTCTCACCCTCTGCCCACTGCTCCTCACACTGCGGTTTGGGGTATGGCAGGTGTTAAACCAGACCCGGCGTGTCCTGCCTGCAAAGGAGCTTAGTCTCTGAGGAAGACAGCGGTGGGAACCACAGGAGAAAGCATAGCCTGGCACGGGCTGGAGCCCGGTTAGTATGAAACAGACAACAGTGAGTTGCATTGTATTTCTGTATTTAGCATGACTCTTCCTTTGAAATAATGTTATACCTTTTCTGCAGAAGAAGAGCTCATCACTCTAGAAGATACAGACAGCTGCAACACACTCAACCATGGTATGTGTCCTCTAGCTAGGAATTTTAATTTCATTTACTGCAGCAGGAACTATAAGTTCAGGAAACTAACGGTGACGGTTTGATTTATGAATTTTGACATATTTCTTGAACTCGGATTACATTACAAAGATGTGGAATTCTAAGCAAGCCAGCTCTTGTCTATACATTCAATCTTCAAATCAATAAGCTGGGATTCTGTGCAACTAGTTTCCAACAGAGGAAAACACACGGTCTGAGATGGGCCATGAACCTGTAATTCAGAAGTCCCTTAAAACACTCTCAGGACTGAGCTAGAACCGATTCTGGAATCCACACAGAAAACCCTTCAGCTCTCTAGTCGACAATAACAAAAGGGAAATTCAACTGAGAAAGTGTTGGTAGTCAAACTAAAGAGGAACAGGAAAAAAAAAAAAGATTCGCATGCTTTGCTTTCACTCTGCTTCCTCCCCAAAGTTCCATTTATTAGAAAAGTAATAAACACAGAATGGGACTTCCCTGGTGGCTCAGTGGTAAAGAATCCACCAGCCAAGGCAGGAGACGTGAGGTTGATCCCTGGGTTGGGAAGATCTCCTGGAGAAGGAAATGGCAACCCACTCCAGTATCCTTCCCTGAGAAATGCCATGGATAGATGAGCCTGGCAGGCTACAGTCCAAGGGGTCACAAAGAGTTGGACATGACTTAGCAACTAAACAACAAAGCACAGAATAGGAAATAGTCTGTAAATGCCTGTGAGATGCTGTGTACAAATGTCTATTTAAATAACCATAATGGGGAGACGCTGAAATGAACTGCAGCTACTCACTCCCAGTGAGGCTGGAGGTGGTGGGGTGTGGGGGGAAAGGAGGGGGTGGTAAGTGACACCAGACAGACTGTCAAATGCTTTATGTGTAAGTGATCACATTTAATCCTTCCAACCCCGTAAGGCAGGTGTAACAGTTCCCACTTTACATGTGAAGAAGCTGAGATTCAGAGAGGTTAAGTCACTTGTCCAAATTTACACTTTATAGCTAAGAGGTGGTGAAATTAAGAGGTAATGTGGGCTTCTCTAAGCCTTGTCTGGATTATCTGCACTGTCCCAAGCTTTCTGTCTGTTGTAAGGTTTCCCTGCATACATCACTCATATTTATGGAGCCAAATGTTACAGGCCAAGGGAAGAGAGAAGAGCCAGTGCCAGAAGGACTCAATGCCAGGACACTTTCAATGGCCTACCTGGAATTCCCCAATTAGTCAGGCGTAGAGTTATGGTATTAAAGCTTCCTGTAAAAACGGAAAAATATGTATCTGGGAAAGAGGGCGGATTAACCATTATCATCCAGGAAGATCTAGGGCAACAGTTTCATAAGGGAGTAGTCCTCAAGGGAGAAGCAAAGAAAGGTGGTGATGGCTGTGGGTGACTAGGAAGAAATCGCTTTTACTTGCTAAGTGAAACTTGAGTGATACTCAGATCAAATTCTGTGTGTCGTGGTTTTACTGGCGGTCAGTTTATGCGCATCACACTGAAGTCTTAAGTAGAAACACCAACACACAAGTGCTGCAATATGAACTAGAAACAAAAACTGATACTACATTTACGTACAAAAGCTGGGGGTATGGGGCAGGGTGTAGAAAGCAGGGGAGTTGGACAAGTCTAAAGAACATTCAAAACACTGCACAACTGCGCTCATTTCATGTGCTAGCAGGGTTATGCTCAAATTCCTTCAAGCTAGGCTTTAGCAGTACATGAACCGAGAACTTCCAGAGGTACAAGCTGCATTTAGAAAAACCAGAGGAACCAGAGATCAAATTGCCAAGATCCGCTGGACCACAGAAAAAGCAAGGGAATTCCAGAAAAACACCTTCTGCTTCACTGACTATGCTAAAGCCTTTGACTGTGTGGATCACAACAAACTGTGGAAAAATCTTAAAGACTTGGGAATATCAGACCATCTTACCTGCCTCCTGAGAAACCTGTATGCAGGTCAAGAAGCAACAGTTAGAACCAGACATGGAATAACGAACTGGTTCCAAGTTGGGAAAGCAGTGTGTCAAGGCTGTATACGGTCACCCTGCTTATTTAATTTAACTCATATGCAGAGTACATCAAGAGAAATGCCAGGCTGGATGAAGCACAAGCTGGAATAAAGATTGCTGGGAGAAATAACAACCTCAGATATGCAGATGACACCACTCTAATAGCAGAAAACGAAGAGGAGCTAAATAGCCTCTCGATGAGAGTGAAAGAGGAGAGTGAAAGAGCTGCCTTAAAACTCAATATTCAAAAAGATCATGGTCCCATCACTACATGGCAAATAGATGGGGGAAAAGTGGAAACAGTGACAGATTTTCTTTTCTTGGGCTCCCACATCACTGTGGACAGTGACTGCAGCCATGACATTAAAAGACACTTGCTCCTTGGAAGAAAAGCTATAACAAACCTAGACTGCCTATTAAAAAGCCGGAGGTATCACTGCTGGGAAAGATGAAGGCAGGAGGAGAAGGGGACACTAGAGGATGAGATGGTTGGATGGCATCACCGACTCGATGGACACAAGTTTGAGCAAGCTCTTGGAGATGGTGAAGGACAGGGAAGCCTGGCGTGCTGCGGTCCACCAGGTCACAGAGTCGGACGTCACTGAGGGAGGGAACAACAGTTAACAAGGAGCAGACAGACAGGGTAGAGAGGGGAGCACAGAGTAGACCTCAGAAGGTTTTGCAGACAAAGCATCCCGTGACCTCAGCTCTGAGGGCTAAATTAAGGTCACTGGGATGAGTGCAGGCTGGGACCTGCGCACAGGGCGAGCACAGGCCAAGAAGGCAGATGCCTCCCTGCGTGAGGGCTGAGCAGCAAGGGCACTGCCACCCAAGCCCACTGACCTGCACGCGGGCGCCCAGTCATGTCCGCCTCTGCGACCCCACGGACTGCCACCCGCAGGCTCCTCCGTCCACAGGGTTCTCCAGTCAAGAGTACTGGAGCGGGCTGCCATTTCCTCCTTCAGAGGATCCTCCCAACCCAGGGATCGAACCCAAGTCTCCTGCACTGGCAGGTGGATTCTTCACTCCTGAACCACCTGGGAATCCCCAAACCCACTGAGAGCAGCATAAAGGAAAACACCAGCACACGCTTGTCAGTGGTGCTTTCTCTGCAACTGTGACAAATAAATGACTCAGTCAATTGTCTGGGTGACTAGTAAGTCAGCCAGTAATGATGTACAAAACAAGGACTGATCCCCGCCGAGAGCAACAACCTAAAGAAAACAATCAGGAAAGAGCAACAGATTTTTTTAAGCTTCATGATTTAACAGGCAAATATGCTGCTTAAGAACATTTCAAATAGAAAGAAATCATTTTGAAAAAGGATATAATGGTTTGCCTGTTTGTGGTTCCTCCCATATGGATGTGAAAGGTACTCCTCCCCCTTAAAAAAGGGAGGTAAAAATAATCCTCTTATGAATGCTTACAATCATTATTTAGTCTAAAACTTTAATGAAAAAAGTGCAATCAGAGCTACAAAGCTTAAACTTTGAGTTAAAATTTTTAATAACTGGCAAATATTTTATACTATATATTAACATATGTCCTTACAGTCTAAAATGTGGCTGTGGATAAATCAAATAAAAATAAGGCAAACTACAAATAATTAGAAAAGCCAGCATTTAGTGGAACATTCATTTTTGTTTGAAAAAGTTATTTTAACTGCCTGTCTTTGTTTGCAAACACGGTCAGGAAATTTTATAGTAAAATATAGGTTTTTTTGAAGAGGAAGAGTGTGTCTTACTTGCTTTATATTTTCAGCATCAACAACTGTGCTCAGTATGTAGTGGACACTTGACAGATGTTTTAAAACAAATTCTCATTCAAGAAAAATTTAATGAATGCTCATATGTGGCATGTACAATTTAGATGGTAGGGGTCACACAGTGGGTAAAACATTTTATTGGAAAATGCATCACAAAGATACAGAAATGAAACCTGCCTTCACAATAGACAGTTCTAAACTGGAATGGCCAAATAGTTTATTGTCTTTACATGGGGAACTTTTCCATGTAGAACGGACTTATTTTTAAAATGAAGTCATGCCTGTAATGAAAGCTTTATGGGTGCATATGTCTGAACACATGGGATCAAACATATGTGTGAAAGCTAGCAATCTTTCAATGAGGAGCAGAAGGGGGAAGAGAAGACACTGAACAGCATTTCCACAAAACCTTCAGCAGAAGGAATTCAGCCACAACAGTGGACAGGCCACCTCAGTCACCACGAGCTCTTGGCAGGTGGGGAGGGCAGTGCGAGAGAAGGTAGAGAAACTCGATCACCTGCTCATCCATTTTGAAGAATGCATTCAGCTTTATGAAAAAAGCAAACACTGCATTTGGTTTCTCTTCTATTCAATAGTAAAGCACCCACTTAGAGCGTCCATGACAATAGCGAAGAGAAGAACGAGGAAGAAACACAGCAAACCGAACATTCCTCGCTCTAACAAAGAAGCAGCTGGAGAGCGCTTTCGCCATGTTTGCAGCTTCTCACAACAGAACCCAAAATACAATCTCCACTTCAGGTCCGCAAAGGTCTACACGTAAATGAACCACCACAGAGCTGGCAGGAAACCACCACGTGAGTTGAGCACAAAACACAGGTAAGAACAGAAGTCACTGGGTATTGTATTTAAGAACATTTCCCTACGATGACTTGGTAAAGGGAAGTGGAGATTCAGGAAATTACAATTCAGGAAATACTATACCCCACCATGTGTACAGACCTAAGACTCATGGAAAACTGGGGAAGATAAATTTCTGAGCACATTTTCAACCGCAGACCAGGCAACCTGATCCTCCTAAAAACTGCCCATGGGCACGAATGGAAGAGATGACCCCCCCTCCCTGTTACCATGGTGCAGGCCAGCTCCCCTCCAAGTTCACAGAGGGCTGCTCCTCTCCCACTGCGCCCTCCCCCTGAAAGCAGGGACTCTGGCTGGAGCTGCGGGTGCCCTGCACACCTCCCTACTAAGGTGAGCACGCAGCACACAGCAGGCTCCGTCCCATACATGCCAGCTGAATTAAACCCCTGGCGGCTCAGACGGCCAAGCGTCCGCCTGCAAGGCAGGAGACCCAAGTTCGAGCCCTGGGTCGGGAAGATCCCCTGGAGAAGCAAATGGCAACCCACTCCAGTACTCTTGCCTGGAAAATCCCATGGACAGAGGGGCCTGGTGGGCTACAGTCCATGGGGTTGCAAAGAGTCGTACACGACTGAGCGACTTCACTTCAGTCCCTCTGAGCTTTGGTTTCTTCATTTAGAAAATGATGACAATATCTTTTCAGCCTTGCCACAGAGGTGTCGAAATGTTCCAAAGAACTAATGCAGAGGAAAAGACCTTTGCAACAGAGAAAGAGTCATATAACTAATCATGGGGGAGTCATCCGCCGGTGGGCACCACACCCAATGCAATGAATGAAGTTACACAGATAAGCAGAGACCTAGCTGGGGTTAAATGACTTCTGACCAAACCTCAGAGCAATCAGTAGTGCACGAAGATTGCAGGAAATGTGTGCCAATAACTCTGGGATTCTGGTTCAACAAGCAAGGACGGTCCCTCAGTGCTCCAAGAGGGGAAGCTGCACAGGAGGAGACTCCGGCTTGCCTTATCCATCTAAGGGTCCCCAAGGCTAGGGCCACCCACAGTTGATGAATGGATGACTCAAGAGACAGAGATGTGCGCTGCAAAAGGGTGGCCAACCTGAACCAAGAGCAGGCCCAAGGAGCCCAGTTAGCCTCCAGCATCTTCGGTCTGAGGTCACTCAGGTAGTCTATTTAAGGCATCGTCTCCAAACCCCTGGGAAGCTTCCAGAGGAGAAGCCCCATGGTAGAGGGGAGAGAGCACAGGACCAGGCACTCAGACAAACCTACCTCTGCTCTGGGCCTGCAGCTCACTAACTGATGGCTTCTCCCTACAGTGTGGCTGCAGAACCTGACTCCAGGACCGATGCAAAGATGAAAGAGGATATTACATGTTCATAAGCACAGGGCTGGACAAAGCAGACACTAAACAAGCCATCAGCCCCATTTCCCCTCTGGGTGAAGGATTAACTTAATTAAGCTTGATGATGTAAAACCCCCTAACACGTATCTTTAGTCATGGAGAAAGAGCCAAACGGTCCTTCTAGGCCCCAATCTGCAGAGAAGTCAGACAATCCATCCAGATGCTATAACGAAAATCAACAGCATGGTGATAAGGACCTGCTCTAGAACCATCCATTTTTCTAAAATGAACTCCACTCTCTGTGGCATCAATGAGCAAGGCTAACACCCAGTGAGTCACGGTTGTGATGCTGTGATAGCTTCTTTGGAAGGAGAACAAAATCCCACAAGCAATGCTTTCAGGCTAAGCGTTTTGTTGGCGTAGGTAAAAAATGCAGGAGAAACAGAGGCATCCTTACACTCAAAGAACGAATGCCTTCATACTTTCCAGAGTGTTTGCTCAGAAGTCAGCAGAGCTATCAGCAACTGCACATGTGAAGGACACACCGCTGACTTCCTGTGAGTCCCACGACCTCTCCAGAGCAGCCCTGGGGCACATTCCGTATTTACTTACGCTGCAATCCGATCCACCCTCAGCGAGTTATTTCATAAGTCTTTTAAGGGTTACTACATTTTGTTCCTTTAAGAAGGCAATCCAAATTAGCAACAAAAGAATAGTTAAACACAAGAGAACCACCTCTTTTGTGCTCCTGAAGAAAGGCAGTCTTGGTCATTAAAAAGGTAAAGTATTTTATTCTCTGTCAACTTTCTCTTATAAAAATCAGTCCAGTAATTTTCCAAGGGTGGATTAGTAGTCTTCCACTCGTACCTGTTTATAGATGAGGAGTCACTGAAACAGCATACGTGTATAATAAAAGAGCAAACTGTCCATCATGTCTATGCCATGTCCTGTAAGAATGATTCCAGTTACCAAATGCTGCACAACACACTACCCCAAGATTTAGCGTCTTAGGAAGACCACTTCATCTTCAGTCTTTCCCCTTCTCTGTTCTTTAGACTAGATGACTTCTACTGCTCTATCTCCAAGTTCACTGACTCTTTTCTCTGTCCTCTCTATTGAATTGTTAACTTCATTCGGTAAAATTTTTATGTTATTTGGATACTGTATTTTTCAGTTCTAAGATTTCTGTTTGGTTCTTTTATATAGTTTCTACTTCGCTGCTGAGAAAAGCGATCTTCTCATTCACTCAAAGCATGTTTTCCTTTGCATCCTTGAGCAGAGTCACAGCTGCTTTGAAATCCACATCTGTGTCATCACACAGTCTATCTCCACTATCTTTTTTTGTCTTGATAATGGGTTATATCTTCCTGTGTTTCATGTAAGTTTGGGCTGTAAGTTATCTTGGACATTGTGAATGCTATGGTATGGAAAACTCTAGGTTCTATTATATTCCTCTACAGAATATTGGTATCTTATTTGTTTCAGTAGGTAATTATCTTGGTTGGACTTAAACCGAGACTCTTAAGTTGGCGGCTCAAATCTCAGTGTCATTATCTTATCCCTAACTTAGTTGCTTGGAGCCTGACGCTGTGTCTTGGATTCAGGCACCAGCAGAGATTCAGGCGATTGGTACGTAGTATGTAGGGCTTACTTTCTTCTTTCCAGGATTTCCACTTTCACTTTCCAAAAGCTGTGGCTGCTCCAAACTGTCCTTTGACTCTCTAAGCCAGAAGAACTAGAGATTTTCTATCAGTCTTAACTGCCCCACAGGGCATACTCTGTTGTGCCCTTCATCCAAGTGTCCTCTCGACTCCAAAATCTAACTATGTCAAATTCCAATGTCTTCACATTGCTGTCTTTTGTCCAGAGTTTATTACTTGTAGGAGGATCAGTCCAACAGTAGCTTACAGGGCCATTAACAGAAGCAGAACCTACACAACTTATTTTTTCCCCAAAACTTTTGCTTTTATTCACAATGCTGTGGGTCACAAATTCAGAAAAGGCTTTGCCAGGCAGGCTGTCCCTGATTCATGCATCAGCTGGGCAACTGAGGAACTGCGCTTGGAACAAAGAAACTGGGCAATGACCTAAAACGTTCCAAGATGGTCTCTCACGTCTGTGCCCGGTGCCCTGGGGTTTGTTTACCAGTCCCTTTCTCTCTCATCACTGCATCTCATGCTCCAGGGCTTCTCTATGTGGACATGGTAATCTCAAGGAATCTGCACTTCTTACATGATGACTGGCCTCTAAAAGGCTAGATACGGAATCTACTTGACCAGTCAAGGGCTAGACCAGAGGCGGTGGCGGATCCCTCCCACCATATTTTATAATTCAAAGCAGTCACAGGCCTTAGTCATCGAGATTCAAGAGGATGGAGAAATAAATCTAACCTCTGACGGGGAAGTGGCAAAGTCACATTGCAGGAATACATACAGAATGATAGATATTTTTGCAGCCATCTTGGAAAAATATAATCTGCCCCACATATGTTCAGTATCTGACAAAGCAAAACAAAACACCACCAAACAAAAGCAAAACTCTACAAAGACACAGGCAGGCTGTTCGAAGGGAAGCACATGGTCCAACCCTCCTGCTATCTCCTTTTCTCACCCTCTCACATCAGCAACACAATCACCCTCAGCTGTTCAGCACAAGAGGCTCCCCCCCCTCCCAGCGGCCTCTGAGAGAGTCCAGCGGTTTATGTCCACGTCAGAGCATCTGGAAGGAACGCTTATGATGCATAAATGCAGGGCACAGATGTTAAGATCTGTTTGCTTCTTAAGATAATGATCCAAAAGAAATTCTGTTTATTAAATGTCCACTATGTGCTTGAAAATTTCTAGGTTCTCTTTTTCACTCACCGTGCTCCATATAAATAAGTAGTGTGTTCAAACACACAGGCTTAGGACAAGAACTAACTGTTTAATACAAAGGAGACTGGTTCAAACCCACAAAGAGCAAATATAATGCAAAAAGTTACAAAAAATACAAACCCTAATACAAACAAATATGAACATTATGTCAATCTGTGGAAATATACACGTATACATATACCTCAAGCTACTCTCTAAGCACTTCAAGGCTTCATTTCCAGAAAATGAATAGATTCTAAATCCTAAATACTATATTCTAAATAAAGTCGTATATGTATAAAGCACACTAAGAACCTTACCTTGTCTTGGTTATCTTTATTCTTGTAGCACAGATTCCCAATCAGGCGAATGAGGTGAGACTTGAAGCCCTCAGCCACGTTGGAGACGTCCCCTTCTGCTTTAATGGAAGCACAAGTGCTGAAGATGTTTGTGGAGTCATTGCCGGCCACGTGAATCAGGCGTAAAAGATCTACAACAGAAAGGATACACTGTTTTCCACAGGAAAATTTTTGTTTTGTACTCAGTGCAGTTCAGTTGTTCAGTCATGTCCAACTCTTTTGTGACCCCATGGACTGTGGCACACCAGGCTTCCCTGTCGATCACCAACACCCAGAGCTTACTCAAATTCATGTCCATCGACTCGGTGATGCCATCGAACCATCTCATCCTCTGTCATCCCCCTCTCCTCCCACCTTCAATCTTTTCCAGCATCAGGTTCTCTTCCAATGAGTCAGTTCTTCACATCAGGTAATCAAAGTATTGGAGCTTCAGCTTCAGCATCAGTCCTTCCAATGAATATTCAGGACTGATTTCTGTTAGGATGGACTGGCTGGATCTCCTTGCAGTCCAGAGTCCCTTGTTTTGTATTAGATTCTCATAAATAAATGTAATTTATTTTAATGGATTAAAATAAAATACAGGTATAGTATTCTTGCCTGGCGAATCCCATGGACAAAGGATCCTAGAAGGCTACAGTCCATAGGGTCTCAAAGAGTCAGACAAGATTGAAGGGAATTAGCACACATGTACGCACAGAATACTGAAAGCTTTCATCAAAATAACGGTTAGAAGGCTCTTCAGCCTTAGAATTTACTGTAACTCTGATCTGGGGGATGATAAGCCAAAATGATTACCCCAACCCGGACTTTCTATTTATCCACACAGAAAAGTCAGCTAAAAATTTCCTTCCATCTTTCCTAGTACAAGGTTTCCAAATCCAACGTCTTTATGTAGGCACTCATGCGGTAACTACAGTCAGCTAAGTCCCAACTGCAGTGCGTGCTAAGTCCCTTCAGTCCTGTCCAACTCAGCGACCCCGTGGACTGTAGCCCGCCAGGCCCCCCTGTCCGTGGGGTTTCCCCGGCAAGAACACTGGAGGGGGGTGCCATTTCTCCCTCCAGGGGATCTTCCCGACCCAGGGATCGAACCTACATCTCCTGCATTCCATGTGGATTCTTTACCATTTAAGCCACCATGGACACCCCTAAACTTCAGGACCTATCTGCAATGAACTATATGATAGAAATCAAGAAGCACGTTGATATTTTTTTTTCATTGTTCAGATAATCAGAAGTCAGCACAAGTTCTCTATTAATATATTTTGGGTACACTCAGAAGAAATACCTTAATACTATACTCTATGAAATACTTGTAGGCAGTCTGTGAAAGTAGACAATCTTCCAGAGGCTTTATAAACTGTTTCCACATTATCTCATTCCGCTCTCAACAAAGTCATTAAAGGCAGGTCACTTTCCTGACTTTAAAATGAAGAAACCGTGTTCAGAGAGGTTAGTAACCTGGCAGTTGGGCTGACAACCCACGTTTGCTCAGCCTCCAAACGCACACTTTTCCTGTAATAATTCAGTTTCTCAGTTTTGTGATGTCTTATTTTAACTATCACTGAAAGCACTGCATTCAAAATAAAACACTGATGTGAAATTCTAAATATCTTCTAAAGTTCGCTGCTAACCCCTCTACCCATCTAGACGCCAATTCACCTTTCTTGGAAGATGGTCTCCAGGATAAGTGTACTCTCTTTATAGAGGGAAAGAAAGCCAACAGTGATCAGCGACCACAAGCAACAGGCTGTAAGTGAACTATTTTGCAAAGTATTTTAGCAAAGATAATATTTCAAACAATAGCTGCCCATTTAAAACAATTTTCTTATAAGAATGGAATACGTCATTACTATGGGTAAGGGAACTTCAAGTTCCCTAAGTGAAACTGGGAAAAATTTACTAACAAGACTGGTAAAACGACAGTAGCATAAAAGTAACCATCACCACTGAAACCCCCCATCACTCTCATAGCCCTCCCCCACCCGCCACCATCATCACAGCCACTGCTGAGGGGACACCACTGGAGGGCGCCCTGCGTGGAAGGATGAGGTCCTCATCTGCTGAGCGGGCGCCAGAAACAGCGAGCAAGGGGCGAAAGCCAGAGCTGCTACCAAATCACGGCAATTCCTTTCAAGAAAAAACATTCCAAAAAATCTTAAAAGACCAATACACTGAAAATTAAGGATCTGTGTTTAAACTTCATACTATAGTATGACAAGTCAAAGATTTTTTTGATTAAAAACAACACTATGTGTGATATTTCACTCACCAATCACTCTCTCCAACAAGCCAGGAAAAACCTGCAGGTAGCCGAGCAGGTCAGTATTAGCAGTCATTTCGCAAAGGACATCAAGAAGTCTAATTGTAGCCAGTGCCTCCTACAAAGAAAAAAAAACCATGACTTTCAAGACAAGCTAAATAATGTGACTGTTACAAATAACTGTAGGAGAACAAAATGTTACAAAAAATAGTCAAGAGACAATACTTGTAACACAGCTAAAGAGACAACCAGAACTATCAAGAACAAAACAGAAGTATTAAATACATACAGAAATAATCGTTTTCACTAACAGACATCTGCCATCAAGAATACAAGATTATGCAGCTTCTTTGAGCAAAGAGTCAGAAAAGTTCTTATTCAAGCAAAAATACCTTCCAACAGTGGAATAAGTGTTCAAAATAACTAGCTATGTACATAACACTTATGCAAATACTTTCTTTTTAAAGAATTCCCAGCAAGCAAGTTCTACTAAGTAACCCATGAAATACATTAATTTCTTGTCCACAGGAATCCTGTAAAATGCTGTGGTTGAAAGAACTATGACTGCAATAACTTGGATTATTTCTGGGTAAATACAAACCTATATGCTATCTTTAATAGTTGGAAAAGATAATATTATTTGAAAATGTTCACATAACTATTAAATAATTTATATCAAATAAACTACATGATCAAGAAACTACCAACTGCATGGCATCAGGTAGTCTAATTTTCAAATGCAACTATTGCACAGATTTTTTTTTACTTCATCTCTACATTATTTGAAACAATGTGGTAAATAATGTAAATTTAACTCTTTATTATCTCAGATAACATTCTTCAAAAGAAAAACGAGTTATTTCCTTTTAAAACTTCTAAATGTATATTTATTATTCTCCAATTAGTAGACTATATTTTAATATACTGTTCTGAAATCTGATATAGCAAGAAACACACATTTTTGGTATCTTTAACAGCTTTCTTGTGCTAGTTTAAAAGTTAAGAGAAAATATCCAGATGCTAAGTCTGTTTAAAAGACATGAGCAAACCTATCAACTTATTAGCACGGCGCTGGCATCCTCTTTTATTAAATGAGTAGCTGCCCGGACTGGCATCTTTAGACACCACTTCTCCTTCAAGAAACGGCTGCCTGGCTGTAGGTCAGGAAAGAGCACATATGAGATTGCCCTGGACACCCTGTCATACCAGAGAGCAAGGCAGCTATCAAGAAACTCCTCAGTCATGTCGGAAGAAATCAGAAGGAACTGGAAGAGCCTCCCCTGGTTAGCACAGGAGACCATCAGGAAGAATCAATGCTAAAACTGAAAACAAATCCAATGGTTTGTAAGCCATGACTTCAAAATGATTAAAAGCAAGACTAAATAACTCATCATCTTTGAACAATTTCACAAAACCAGCTCTAAAAGGCTATTTAAAGGAGATTTAAGACACAGCAACAAATTACATATGGCTCTTACTTATATCCTGATTCAAAGACATAAACTTGAAAAAAAACATTAGACAATGGGGAACAGTTGAATACTGTTCATCTGATATTTATATTTTGTTAAGTTTTCAGATGTGTTACCTGTATTTCACTCATGTATTAATATAAAGTCTCCTTATCTTTCAGAGACAAGTATAAAATGTTAACTGATGAACTATGTGGAACCCTATGAGAATCTGGGACATCCAGTGTAAGAATGGGTAGGACTGTGGATGAAACAAGAACCGTGAGGAGCTGATAAGTTCTGGAGCTAGGTGATGGGGTTTAACAACATTTTTTCTCTTAGTCAATGTTTGAAATTTTTCATGATAAAAATATATAAAATTAGGGGGTAGGAACAGATGATCTGAAAGTTTCTTTTCAACTCCTCATTTCTATGTTATTATCTGAAATAAACCCAAAAGAAAATTAATCTATCCTCACCTAACCAATTTCCAATTTTAATCATCAGAATGCTTTCATTAATGAAATGCTTCTAACAAGTATTTGGAAACTAATAATGAAATAACAGCCAGGAAAAAAAATTCTCTTAAAAAAACAAGAGAAATAAGTGAGATGCCATTCCAATATTTATAAATATTGTAAAACTATGTATATTAAGTCAGGCACTAGTAGGGGGAAAAAAGATGTAGGCAAAGCAAAGGAATACTATTTTAAAATGAGTAAAAGAGAAAAACAGATTGTTTTTCTAGATCATCTGTCTGGGTTCACTTTACCATTCAGTGTCTCTGAGCTATTTTACAACACTGTCAGTTGCAGAAAACTGATAATAATGCAAAGTATTCTTGTCTACAGAAATGCAGATTACTCCTGTCTGGCTGGAATGCAATTAATCACTGCCTTGTTCATTGACCAGTTTCTGCATCTCTTTCTAAATTCATTTCAGCATTCCTTTATCACACATAAACACGTGGCTCTTTGAATTCTTTAACAGAGGTTAGTATCTTAACAGTTTCTACTGTAAAAGGCTGGAAATACAGAAATGGATGCAAAATTATGTTAAAATTTTAACATATGATTTGGGTGGCATTAAAATTAGTAGAAATGATGAGATTATTCAACAAATGGTACTGATACTATAATTAACAGATAACATTTAGGGAATATTAGCTAGGTACCAATCAGGATACTAAGTGCTTATATTAAAATACAACTCATTTTACAGGTAAAGAAACTGGGGCACAGAGAGGGTAGGTAACTTCCAAGATCACACACCAGAAATAGAAGAAATTCAGGTTCAAACCCAGCTGTCTTCTACCAAAGATTATATAGTCTTGGAGAGTTAAAAGACACAAGCAATTCATTTGGATCTATGCTACACTTCTTACACAAAAATAAGTGAGTGAAGTGAAGTCGTTCAGTCATGTCCAACTCTTTGCGACCCCATGGACTGTAGCCTACCAAGTTCCTCCATCCATGGGATTTTCCAGGCAAGAATACTGGAGTGGGCTGCCATTTCCTTCTCCAGGAGATCTTCCCGACCCAGGGATTGAACCCGGGTCTCCTGCATTGTAGGCAGACACTTTATCGTCTGAGCCACCAGGGAAGTCAAATAAATCCCTGGTTAATTAAAAATGTGAACAATGTACTGAAAGAGCTAGAATATACAGGTGTATATTTCCACAATCTAAGTGAAGATGATTTTACTAAATCTGTAAAGAAATTCAGAAGTCATAAGGATAAAACTGATAAACCTAACTGAATTAAAAACAAACTCCCAAAAGGCTAAGACTACCATAAATAAATTCAAACAAAAAATTAACTATGGGCAAAAAAAGTTTCTTCTAATTGTGACAAAACACTTAACTTTCTGAAAATGCTCATTAAAAAAAGTATCTTAAAAGGTAACCTGATGTGAAAAACAAACTAACATATAGGTCAATGAAAAGTAAGAGAGAAATGATAATTAGATTAGTGAAAGGGTGCAAACCCATATACTCTTGTGCATTTAGGTGTGTTATTTAGAAACAACTCTTACAAATTTTAAATAAACAAGTTTTAAATAAGTTCTCTGTGACTCAGAAATTCAATTACCAGGAATTTATAATCCCAGATCGACTCGCCCAAAACTGCAAAGTTATTTTTATAAGGATTTTTCACTGTTGCAATATTTGTAAAGGTTTAAAAAAAAAAAGTGTAAGCAACTCATGTACATCTATGGGAATAAATGAAAAAAATTCTGATGGCTCTATATAGTGTAATACTATTCAACTATTAAAAAGAATGGGATGAATACATGTGTTCAAGTGTAAGATATATCAGAGTAAGTGAAAAAGAAAGTTACAGAACAAAATATATAGTACTGTATTTTAAAAAGTAACAAAAATATATAAGTGTGTATACACACAAAAAAACCTTTGGAAGTGAAATAGTATATGCTGATAAGTTTATAGAAAATAGATGGGGCCTGGGTGAAAAAGAGGAGTTCTTAACTTTGTTTCACTGCTGTGGCTTGAATTACCTTTTCTTACAACAAAGGAAATATTATGTTGTAAGAAAGGCAAGTTTCACTGCAACAAGTGACAAGACTGAAACTTAAGATAAAGCAAATCTTAAAAAAGTAAGCATACCAGAACTGACAAAAAAACACCACACACTGGAAGCAAGTAGTACACCAAAATATACCAAAGGACAGAAACTTGTATGTTAATATGAGAACCTAGGATTATTTGTATAAAAGAATATATGAATGAAACCTCAGAATTTTAAAGCCATGTAATTATATAAATTAAAAAATGTGTGCTGTGTGGTTAGTCGCTCTCGTGTCCGACTCTTTGCTACCCCATGGCCTGTAGGGCTACAGGCTCCTTCATCCATAGGGATTCTCCAGGCAAGAATACTGGAGTGGGTTGCCATGACCTCCTCCCGGGGATCTTCCCAACCCATGGATTGAACGCAGGTCTCCCGCACTGCAGGCAGATTCTTTACCATCTGAGCCACCAGGGAAGCCCAGATGCTACAAACACATCTACTTTCATTCTGATTTTTAGGTCACAGCATCATGAGAACTTTATCAGATATCTTGTCCTCAAAACATCACAGGTGGGTAAATGCAGTGGCTTGCTGGCAAACTGACATTACAAAGTTAACTGGTAAATATTCGCTGCTCTCCAAGGTATAAATACCTCCGCCATGGCTGATTTGAAACTATCAAGAGTTTAATAACCAGCTCAACATTACTGAATAGTTAGTAATAACTGACTCTCACAAGTTGGAAGAGGTCAGCTCCAATACACCACAGGGTTTATGATATATTAAATACTGAGGTATGGGTCTCCTTAAAAACTACTAATGCTTTTTTAAAAAACATCGAACTTAAAGGACAACATACATATATTAACATGCACAAGTCACGAGCATATCAGTTCAGTTCAGTCACTCAGTCGTGTCCACTCTTTGTGACCCCATGGAATGCAGCATGCCAGGCTTCCCTGTCCATCACCAACTCCCAGAGCTTACTCAAACTCACATCCATCGAGTCAGTGATGCCATCCAATCATCTCATCCTCTGTCATCCCCTTCTCCTCCCTCCTTCAATCTTTCCCAGCATCAGGGTCTTTTTCAATGAGTCAGTTCTTCCCATCAGGTGGCCAAAGTATTGGAGCTTCAGTTTCAGCATCAATCCTTCCAATGAATGTTCAGGATTAAATTCCTCTAGGATGGACTGGCTGGATCTCCTTGCAGTCCAAGGTACTCTTAAGAGTCTTCTCCAACACCACAGTTCAAAAGCATCAATTCTTCAGTGCTCAGCTTTCTTTATAGTCCAACTCTCACATCCATACATGACTACTGGAAAAACCATAGCTTTGACTAGACAGACCTTTGTTGGCAAAGTAAAGTCTCTGCTTTTTAATATGCTGTCTAGATTGGTCATAGCTTTTCTTCCAAGGAGCAAGTGTCTTTTAATTTCATGGCTGCAGTCACCATCTGCAGTGATTCTGGAGCCCAAGAAACTAAAGTATCTCACTGTTTCCATTGTTTCCCCATCTATTTGCCATGAACCAATGAGACCAGATACCATGATCTTCGTTTTTTGAATGTTGAATTTTAAGCCAGCTTTTTCATTCTCCTCTTTCACTTTCATCAACAGGCACTTTAGTTCCTCTTCACTTTCTGCCATAAGGGTGGTGTCATCTGCATATCTGATGTTATTGATATTTCTCCCGGCAATCTTGATTCCAGCTTGTGCTTCATCTGGCCCTGCATTTTGCATGATGTACTCTACATATAAGTTAAATAAGCAGGGTGACAATATACAGTCTTGAAGTACTCCTTTCCCAATTTGGAACCAGTTCGTTATTCCATGTTTGGTTCTAACTGTTGCTTCCTGACCTGCATATTGATTTCTCAAGAGGCAGGCAAGGTGGTCTGGTATTCCCATCTCTCGAAGAATTTTCCACAGTTTCCTTTGATCCACACAGTCAAAGGCTCTGGCATAGTCAATAAAGCAGAAGTAAATGTTTTTCTGGAATTCTCTTGCTTTTTCTATGATCCGATGGATGTTGGCAATTTGAGTGTATAGATCAATGGATTTTGAAAAAGTGGACTATTTGGGCTTTCCCAAAAAAACTACAATTTTCTAGCTATTAATACATAATAATTCCTCCCACTGTTAAAGGAAAAAGTGTGAAAGAGACAGCTTTTCCTAAACATAAAAAGTTACACCAGGTAATGTCTTATTACAATATTGAAATCATCTATACTGTAAATGTACGTGCCGTGAAAAAGTTTAAAGCTGTCATGTAACAAGTACTAAGCTTTACTTCATTTTCTGTCTCCTGGAAAATTCATTTTTAAAACTTCCTTGAAGCATAGCCCACTGCTCCTCCTGCTGGAAACGGGCGACTCTTCCTGCAGAAAGGAAAGCAGCCCAGGAGTAAGGCTTCCCTCTCTTCTGTCACAGACTTAAGAACAAGAAGCGGACCTTATGAGCAAGACCCAACACGGCCTGTGTGAGACAGCACAGAAAGCCCACAGCAGAGCACCTCTGAGAGCGGTGTTTTCACAGAGAAGGAAACGCACTTGCGCGGCAGAGGGGCACAGTCACAGCGGACATTTACTGTGTGAGTGAGCAGGTTCACAGCCCCACACACAGCCCTCAAGGCAATGCTGTGGGCTGGGGTCCACGTTCCCACCTCCCCATCCAGAGACAGCGAACAGATGGCAGCACTGACTGTAATAAACAGAAACAAGGACACCTCAAATGTCCAATTATGACAAATTCTTTACACAGAATGCTACAGCAGCATTTTAAGACACTCACTGTGTGTTCTTTATGTATGCACTCAGCAGGGATTCGCTAAGTGCCTGCTCTGTGCACAGTTCTAGGAACATTACCGTCAAAACTCTGCCTTCATGCAGCTTTTCACACTCAGCAGAAGAAAATACAGGAACTGACAAACAGGCAGCATAAAATGATTTCTCTATGCACACCTGTGTATGTGTGTGCATGCACATATTTGATGCTGACTGCCTAGAAGATACATTCATTACAGTTTCTTAAGTCATTAACTCAGGATGGTAAGAGTAAGGGCACTGCTTTCCCTAATCTGTATTTTCGTAACCGTTCTAAAATAATACTGTCTTAGCTTGGGCTGCTGTAACAAAATACCACACAGGGTAGCTCATAAACAACATTTATTTCTCTTAGTTCCGGAAGCTGGAAGTTCAAGATCATGGTGTCAGCCCGGCTGGGTTCTGGGGAGGGCCCTCTTCAGGGCTGCAGAGGGACGACTTCTCTCTGTGGCCTCACGTAGTGCGAGGGGTATGGACACTTTCCAGGGTATCTTCTACAACCTCATCCGTGAGGCCCTCCTGACCCAACTGCCTCCAAAGGCCCTGCTCCTGACACCATCACCCTGAGCACCAGGGTCTGACCAGGAACTTCAGGGGCGGTCCAGCCACAAACATTCAGTCCCCAGCAGGTAGGTTCCTTACATAATACTTAAAAGTTTTTATCACCAAGGACCTGGCTGAGTCAGAAAACCTCTCTGTTCTCTCACCTCATCGTCGGTGTGCTGTTCAGAGGTCAGTTTCAGCACAATCTTGCACTGATCCACAAAAGTGCTCGCGATCAACTCAGCATGGCTCAAAAACACAGGGGCGTCATCCTTGGTCAGTGGCTCATCGCTCACTATTTTGGCGATCATAAGGTCTAACAATGTAACCCTGTGAAACAGAGATGATTTTTACATGAATATGTAACACCGAAATTGTAGAATACCAAAAATATTTATAGAGACCATTTTAAGAGAGTACTTTTATTTTTAAATTCCTAACTTATTTATAATGTCTACTAAGGGAAAACATTATTTTTTGTGAATACAATTAATCAATTACCTATGTTTCAAAATCTTGATTTCTTTGCTGTGACTTAGCTACAGAAACAAGCACCTTGTTATATCCATTACTTTGAGCCGTGAAATAAAATTCTACATTTCAATAATGCTGTCTAGGTAAGTTATACAATACATCATCTATTGTAACAACAGCAAAGTTAAGTAGGCTAACTTTTTTATTCACTATTTACTATTGAGCTAACAGCATTTTACATACATTTTCTCTTTTCATCTACACAGAAACTTCAGAGGCAGGTACTGTCACTGGCCCCCACAATAAAGGGGTGAATGAGGCTCAGTAAGATTAACTAACTTACTTGCCCAGTGTCACCGGCACTGACTGTCACGTCAGGACCCAAGCACAGGAGTCAGCCTCTGTCTCCTGGGCTAAACCTTTAGCCCACTCATTTAACTATCTTCCTTGTGAAGGCTGGCTTTGTAGTTTGCTTCATTATTTTACTTTATGAAAACACAAATCTGAAGACCAAACAAATGCCATTTTTGCTTCAATATTTAAACTATCACGTAAATATTTCTATTCAACAATCTCTTCCCTTCGCTCAGGAAAAACAAGTCATACACAGAGCACTCTATTCAGCATAAATCAAGTAGAATGTTTCTTAAAAGTGTTTTCAAGTTTGAATTATTTCTGGTAACGCATAATTCTCACTTATTCCTCTATCAGAAATGATACAAATATCTAAAATGCTTAGCAAATGGGGGAAAATACACTTGCATTAGGTAGGGAGCATGTCTCACCAAGAGAAAAATAAGAATTATTTACTGCTTCAAGTAGAAAACAGAACATGCTGAACTCTCCCTGTATTTTTGACCAAGTGCAGGGAAAGATCATTCAGTTCAGTTCAGTTCAGTTGCTCAGTCATGTCTGACTCTTTGTGACCCCATGAACTGCAGCATGCCAGGCCTCCATTACCAACTCCCGGAGTTCACCCAAACTCAAGTCCAATGAATGGGTGATGCCATCCAACCATCTCATCCTCTGTCGTCCCGTTTTCCTCCTGCCCTCAATCTTTCCCAGCATCAGGATCTTTTCAAATGAGTCAGCTCTTCACATCAGGTGGCCAAAGTACTGGAGCTTCAGCTTCAACATCAGTCCTTTCAATGAACACCCACGACTGATCTCCTTTAGGATGGACTGGTTGGATCTCCTTGCAGTCCAAGGGACTCTCAAGAGTCTTCTCCAGCTCCACAGTTCAAAAGCATCAATTCTTTAGCACTCAGCTTTCTTTATAGTCCAACTCTCATATCCATATATGACTACTGGAAAAACCATAGCCTTGACTAGATGGACCTTTGTTGACAAAGTAATGTCTCTGCTTTTTAAAATGCTGTCTAGGTTGGTTATAACTTTCCTTCCAAGGAGTAAGCATCTTTTAATTTCATGACTGCAATCACCATCTGCAGTGATTCTGGAGCCCAAAAAATAAAGTCAGCCACTGTTTCCCCATCTATTTGCCATGAACTGATGGGACCAGATGCCATGATCTAATTTTTTTGAATGTGGAATTTTAAGCCAATTTTTTCACTCTCCTCTTTCACTTTAGAGAGGCTCTTTAGTTCTTCTTCACGTTCTGCCATCAGGGTGGTGTCATCTGCATATCTGAGGTTATTGATATTTTTCCCAGCAATCTTGATTCCAGCTTGTGCTCCTTCCAGCCCAGCGTTTCTCATGGTGTAGTCTGCATAGAAGTTAAATAAGCAGGGTGACAATATACAACCTGACGTACTCCTTTTCCTATTTGGAACCAGCCTGTTGTTCCATGTCCAGTTCTAACTGTTGCTTCCTGACCTGCATACAGGTTTCTCAAGAGGCAGGTCAGGTGGTCTGGTATTCCCATCTCTTTCAGAATTTTCCACAGTTTATTGTGATCCACACATATTGGCGTAGTCGATAAAGCAGAAATAGATGTTTTTCTGGAACTCTTTTGCTTTTTGGATGATCCAACAGATGTTGGCAATTTGATCTTGGTTCCTCTGCCTTTTCTAAATCCAGCTCGAACACCTGGAAGCTCATGGTTCACGTATTGCTGAAGCCTGGCTTGGAGAATTTTGAGCATTACTTTACTAGCGTGTGAGATGAGTGCAAATTGTGAGGTAGTTTGAGCATTCTTTGGCATTGCTTTTCTTTGGGACTGGAATGAAAACTGACCTTTTCCAGTCCTGTGGCCACTGCTGAGTTTTCCAAATTAGCTGACATATTGAGTGTAGCACTTTCACAACATCATCTTTTAGGATTTGAAATAGCTCAATTGGAATTCCATCACCTCCACTAGCTTTGTTCATAGTGATGCTTCCTAAGGCCCACTTTACTTCACATTCCAGGATGTCTGGCTCTAGGTGAGTGATCACACCATCGTGATTATCTGGGTCATGAAGATCTTTTTCGTACAGTTCTTCTGTGTATTCCTGCCCCACCTCTTCTTAATATCTTCTGCTTCTGTTAGGTCCATACCATTTCTGTCCTTATATTGAGTCTACCTTTGCATGAAATATTCCCTTGGTACCTCTAATTTTCTTGAAGAGATCTCTAGTCTTTCCCATTCTATTGTTTTCCTCTATTTCTTTGCACTGATTGCTGAGGAAGGCTTTCTTATCTCTCCTTGCTATTCTCTGGAACTCTGCATTCAAATGGGTATATCTTTCCTTTTTCCTTTGCTTTTCACTTCTCTTCTTTTCACAGCTATTTGTAAAGCCTCTTCAGAAAGATCATTAGTCTGTGAAAATCACCCACAGAGCTTAGCAATTTTCAAAACTCCTAAAACTTCACATTTCTTACAGCAGTTATTAATCCAAAATAAAACAAACAATCCCTTCAATTGAGCACAGAAGAACAATGAATAGTTCAGTATTCATTCAGATACATCTGTTTTCTCTAATTCACATATAATCCTTGAAGACAACAGGGTGCTCCGGCCACAATGCCAGGCCTCCCACCTTCCCTGAGCAGGACGACCTCCAAGATGCCAGGGAAGAGGCCACATAGGACATGTGATTCAAGAGGAACTTGAAGGTCTGCCCTAAAGATATTCCCTGTAAGTTGGGATAATGTGGCAGGTATTACCAGGTCTAAGAAGGCATGATCCTAGCACCCAGGGGACAATCACTCAGAACAGGGTAAAGAGGAATGAGGAACAGACAAACAGGTCCTGACTGGGGGCAAGGACCAACAGCACGCGGATGCTGAATGAGGAAGAAGCAGATCCTGAAGAGCTGGGTGGGGTCAGGACAGAGGCAGGCCATAGGGTGGTGGTAACCGAGGCAACCCGTTAGCCACAGGAAGGCCCTGGGGTCCCAGGGCCCCACTGAGGGGGGCTGCCCTACGTGGCAGGTAAACGCAGACTTGCTGGCTGCCTTGCAGCCAATGGGCCGATGCAGCGCTGCCCCTGGGCATCTCCTCTTTCAGGAGGGGCGCCTCTGCACTCTATGAGGTGATCCTGAGATCGGAGAGCTAAGCGACAGGAAGGGAGTGATTTTGAACAAAAAAAATCTGGGATGAATCTTTAAAATATAAAAAGATACACACCAAGCTTGAAAAGTACCTGGGAATAAATTATACTTCATTAAATGATCCTACTTATATTGAAGTCATCTAGCAATAAAAACTTTTAAGGGCTCCCACTGTCAGGGAGTGGGTCTAAAAACTTTGTCTGGAAGATGGGGTCCTCCCACCCGGAGTCCCCACTGAACTCTCTAACTCCCTCTGCTTCTAGCCACCATCCAAATCATCCTTCTCGGGGATTTTCTGGCAGTCCAGTGGTTAGGACTCCCCGCTTTCACTGCCAAGAGCCCGGGTACAAACCCTGACTGGGGAACTACGATCCCACAAGCCATGCAGTGCAGCCAAGAAAAACAAAAAGCAAACAGACAAACAAAAAACCAAAAAAAAAAAAAAAATCCCATCCTTCTCATAAAATAAAGGAATCACACACAGGACATAGAACTTGAGTAGGAAATTTTTCTTCAGGGGCATTTATTTTGATTGTGCACTGCCTTTGCCAGCCCCATCTCTATGCCAGAAAACATGTGTGTGTTGAGAAGTACTGCCAAGTCAGGGGAAACAGGACACAATGGGGAACGTCTCACTTCCCCGCACTGAACACTTGCTTGAAAACACAACAGAGCACGAGTGGTCTAAGAGACCCACTCACCCAGGAGTGAGGGCTGTAGAACCAGAAAGACCCAGTCAGAGGTCAGAGACCGGCTGTCCAAAGCTATCACAACACCTCAGCCTCACTTCCTTCAACCCAGAAATCATCACGGGAGCTGCCTCGGGCCCCCCAGACGCACCCCTCAGCTCATCCCTTAATCACTGGCTATCATGAGCAGCCTGCTTCTAATGCACTTCTGAGAGTTACATACTCTGTCCTCAAAATGATGATTCCTGTTTCATAAAAAAAACTGATAGCAATGCACATGGGAATGGTTTTATGGGAAAAATCTACATCAAGATTCATATTTTAAAGTCATGCTTCAGTTGATGCAGTCTACAATCTCAAAAGCCGTGCTTGCACCGTCCTAAAATGGGTAGTTATGAGAGGACTGGAGTGAGGGGGCAAAGGATGAGGGGAAAATGAAAGAGGGAGTTTTACAAGCATTCTGGGGTAGGAAACAATATCTTACAATTCTGGAAATAAAATATCTGTAATTCAAAGACTGACATCTCCAACAAATTCTCAATTTATATTTGAACTACTCCACCTGTATGATTTGTTGAATGGCATGCCACAAAGGCCAAAGCTTTCATTAACCTGGACAACAGGATAACCAAGATACAGGCTGTTGCTGAATTAATCTCATTAATCCCATCATAAATTACATATATGAGAAGCTATTGCATTACAGGGAAAATGATCAATGACTTCGGCATCAGACATACTGAGTTCAAATACCACCTCAGCTACCTCTGTGAACCAGGGCAAACACCTTAACCTTAAAAGTCTCAGATACCTGGTGTGAAAACACGGCAAGAATAAAACTATTTCAGAAGGTGTCTCTGAGGAGTAAAGGACAATGGTCGCATGCTGCCTCCATACATAACAGCGATACTACCTGGCGGAAAAAGTCAAGCTCACCAGAGTAGTAGTAATAATAGAAACATGCAAGCAGAAATACCAACTCACTTTTATTGAGTGATGATTACATGCCAACACTGAGAGCTTCATACGTATTTCAATTAGTAACCACGACAGTTTCATGGGGTGCCTACCATTATTATCCTCATTTTACAGATGAAACAAAGTTCCAAGAGGTAACTTATCCAAAGTAGAGAGTGACATAACTAGCACCAACTAGCCTCCGCTCTTATACCCTATGCTATACAGATTATAACTTTGCAGACAGCTTTGCTGAAGCTCCAATCCTTTGGCTACCTGATGTGAAGAGCTGACTCATTGGAAAATACCCTGATGCTGGGGAAGATTGAAGGCAAAAGGAGAGGAGCGTGGCAGAGAATGAGATGGTTGGATACAATCACTGACTCAATGGATATGAGTTTGAGCAAACTCTGGAAGACACTGAAGGACAGGGAGGCCTGATGTGATGTAGTCCACAGGGTCGCAAAGAGTCAGACACAACTAAGCAACTGAACAAGAACACAGCACAGATTATAAAGCTGGTAACTACACAAGCTGGTTTCTAGGAGCAGCTAGTTTAATTCAGTATCACTCCAATTCACTGGGAAGGGGAAATAGGAAACTGTATAAACGCAGGCACTCATTTCTGCATAATCACACTATGTGAGTTGACTTTAACCCTGTATCCAAAATATCTTCACCCAGTAATCAGTCCAAATAAACTACCAAGGTGAAGGAGTCAACTCACCATGACAACCAGAAGAGCCAGCACAAGAAAGCATCGCTTCCCCATTACACGCCCACGCCGGGGGCAGGGAGGGGGCACCGTTCACACCCTCAAGCCCCAGGGGCCACGAGGAGGGGCTCAATGAACACGGTGCCTGTTTCACTGACTGAGCCCTCAAACCCGACTGGATTCTCTAGTTCAGCAGCTTGGGGCCACAGCCTGGGCATTCCTCAGTAGACTGCTGTGTGTCCCCAATTGAGACACCACAAGTGCCCCGGAAATCTTCAGTGCAGCCCCTCATCTGAACCCCAGAATACGGACCTGTCCTGTCTGCTCAGTTCTCACAGGACGGCATGGAGCATCACTCCAGAAACAAGGGGCGAAATTAGTCTCATCAAACATCCCCATTGAGAAAAACATGTCTTCTGTCAGCACAGCACTCAAGAATTATCCATCATTGCCCAAAACGAGACACCAGGGAACCCAGCAGCCTCCACTTCTCCATAGACCTCTGAGCGCTCTTGTAAAGCCCCAGTCCCCTCCTCCTGCCACTGAACAAAGACAAGCCGCCAGGCCCAGCAGTTCCCACAGCCGACTTCACCCGAACCAGCCGAGCCACGCCAGGCCTACGGCAGCAAACCACGTCCTCCTGGCGGATGGGGTCATCTGTGGTCCACAGTATCGACAGAGTCAGCATCCTGAAGAGATGCTTCAGTAAGTATTTGGTATCTGTAGAGTTTCCCATTCCAGTAATGTTCCAGTACTGATTCTGGCAAGTGTTAAGAAGAGAGAACTCACAAGATTCGATCTTTGTCCTTGAAGAATACATATTTCGGCAGAAAAGCAAATAATCAGGATAGATGCACAGGTGAGGATGCAAATAACTTTGCCTCGGCAACTCAGGAGAGCCAAGGGAACACAGGCAGTATCTGCAAAGGCCCACACGGACATGGAATTTTTCAGTAAACAGGATCCACCGCATGACACCATCTGCAGGCAGTTGAATCTGAGGATGCGGAGGACCCTTGGATGCAGAGGCTGGCTGTAAGTTACACTCAGGTTTCCCACTGCGCTGCTGGTCGGCACCGCTAAACCCTCGAGGTGTTCAAGCATCAACCATACTTAGAGGAATCAAATTCACAGCAACAGAAAGTAGCACGGTGGTTTCCAGGGGCTGGAGGAGGGGGAAATGGGCAGCTGTTTAATGGGTAGACTTTCCTTTTTTCAATTTTTGGCTGCATCAGGTCTTAGCTGTGTTCTTGGGTTCTTCCTTGTGGCATGCAAGCTCTCAGGTTGCCCTGCGGCACGAGGGATCTTAGTTTCCCGATCAGGGATCGAACCTGCATCCCCAGCATTGCAAGGCGAATTCTTGAACACCAGGCCCCCAAGGAAGTTCCCAATGGGCACAGTTTCAATCATACAAGATGAAACAGTTCTGAAGACTGGCTGCACAACAACATAACTACACTTAAACTACTGAACTGCACATTTTTAAAAGGTTACAACGGTAAATCCTGTATTAGGTGTATTTTATCACAGTTTTTAAATAAACTAAAGCCCATTTCTAGTCAAAGGTGGTATGTAAACCAGAGCTGTGACAGGAATGAATCTGCCACATACTAAGATGGTCGAGGTGGTAAGGCTTACTGACCAAGGGAAACTGAGAGGGGGAGGCGGCGGCGGCGGCGGGGAGAGCACTGAGCTTTCCAACCCAGTAGGTGATGTTACAGTGATAAACATACCAGTGAGAAAATCCACTCAGTCACACAAGCTTTCATTCAAAACTTTTTTTAGCACCTATCATGTGCCAAGCACTGGTTCAGAAACACAGACAGCACAGAATATAAAAGACCAAATCCTGACTCTCACACTGACGATCCAATGCTACTGTCACACACTAGCCAGCAGGTGTGTGAGAAATAGAAGTATTTCTCCTTTGGAAGAAAAATAATGGGGCAGGGGAGGTGACATCTGAGCAAGAAATCTGTGTGACGCTGCAAAGCAGTGCCTGCAGTTTCTGTAATAAAAATGGGAAATGTTTAGTCCGTCATCTTCACTGGGTTAGGAAATGGATCAGTTAACAAAAGATCATTTGATAGGAACATGTGAAAAACAAGTTTGGATATTGAAATACAATGAAACTGTGTGTTCTTGTTTTCGGATGTTCCTCATTGCAGAGCAATGTACTAATTTATAGCACTGGTCTTCATATTACTTATTTTAATTCTTTTTCTGCAGGAGAAGTATGCATACGTGGTGGTGGTAGGGGTACTGGATTTATAAATATGGCATTTAAATGAATTTTAAAAGCATGAACTTTTCCTTTTTGTTAAAGATATTAAAGAATAAAAAAACACTACTTAACAAGACTACAAAGAAGTGCATAAAGATTAACTGTTGGAACCCAAATGCACTGAAAGAATTTCAAAACCGCAGCAATTATAAAAATTGTGACTATAATCAAAAGATTAACATTTTTTAAGGTTTTTGACATTAGATCAGTGATTTCTGAATAAGTTTTGTTTTCCTAAGGCAACATTTCCAATCAGGTTAGGAAAAACATACACTTTGGAGATGGACAGAGTCCTAGGATCACTTTACTCACTCCTCTGATTTTACAGGCCAGGAAACTGAAAACAAGGTGAAAGACCTGGCCGAGGTCACCCAGACAACAAGGCGCAGGGCCAAGGTGTCACGGTCTCTGGGCTCCGAGGACACAGCCCCACCCACTACACGGCAGGGAAGGCCAAAGACACGTATTGATTTCCTTTCATTCTAAAGTAGACACTGGAAAACTGCAAAGCTACAGAGTGGATCCCGAATCCTGACAACAGGGATGTGAACAAATGGGCACACTCCATCTATACAGCTCTAACACACAGATGCAGGAATTACTTTAAACACGAAGGACAAGCCTAACATTTTGTTCTCCACATTTTCTGATATGGCTTTACCGAATCATGGCGCCAACCTGGATTCTGCAACGCTGGGTAAATCGCTGCTGTTGTGGCTGAGCTGTAATGCTAACCAGCCAGTTTAAAACCATCACTGACACAGAAGCATGTATTTAGAGATTTTGTGCCAGCGAAGAAACCACACAGTTTCTCAGTCCTGTGTACAGGATGCTCTATATGGAAAGCTAAATGCTCAAAACCACACTGGTTTTGGGGTTACCTTTCTTGATTGCTCATTTTGGCATACATGGCTTTAACCAATTCCGGGCTCTTCAGAAAATGGTCTGTAATAATCAAGAACCTAAGAGAAAAGGAGGAAAGGGTTAGGTTACTAGAAACACAGTAAAACAGACAAGGCCTCATCTACTTTACAAGCATAGTTTATACATAAAGTACTCCTGTTGAATTTTTTATTAGCTTCAATTAATCTTCAAATGTTTTAAGAGAGTCACATATTATTTTTCCATTAGCAGTGAAAAGAAAATAAAAGCCCTCAAAATACTTTTCTCCAATTTTACTTCTAAAAACTTTATCACAGTGATTCAAATTTATTAAATTCAAGGAAAGGACCTACCATAGTTTTTACCAATATCTAAGTTACAAAAGGAAAAAGTTCACTATAGTTTAAATGATAAAATAAAATTTAGCTACAAGCTCAGGTATAACAAAACATATTAAACTGTTTTAGTCAAAAGCGTAGTGTTAACATTAACCAGAGAAACAGACATGTCCTACTTTTTACTGAAACATATGCTACCAACAGTCATGAATACTGGCTTGATTATCTACTCCTTAAGCACTCTCAAGTTACCACGAAAACATCCTCACTGTCAAGCAATGCACTCATCGAAACTCAGAGATCAACCTGGGGAAGCCCTGAGGCAAAGATTATAAGCATACTTCTTCAAAGTACTACTGTGACAACTAAAAAGATTGAGGAGTACTATTAATTAACTCTGAATCATATTTACCAGAGGGTATCTGAAGACTTAAGAACTAAGGAATATACTGCTCATAACCAAGGTTAGTACTAAGCATGACAGTAAAGCATTAACTATATTGACAAACACAGTTTAATCACTTCTTAGTAAGTAACATCGTAAAAGTATACCTTTTAAGTATGATAGTCAAATGAAACATGTTAACTACCTTAACACAGCGTCACTTCATATAAAAACAAAACCGAAACACATATTCTATTTCTCCCATAACCTTTCAAATAACTGAACAACACTGACATAAAATATTTCTAACAATAATGAATAATATTCAAGTTCTCAACTTTCACATCAACTTAGGTAGGTCATCTAAGTGCGACAACAGAAGTTCAACCTATCAAGCCAGATATACAAAACTGTGATCCTAAAGTTCATTCATAAACCACCTACTTGGAGCTCAAAATATCTTCCCTCAAGAACTTTCATTCAAAAATGCAATGTTCCAAATACTGTGTGTAAGGGGCTAGGTCCCAGCCCCAATTCCAAACTCTAACAGTGAAGAAAGACACACGCACAGATAGGTAATCAGAGAAAAACGTCTTCAGTGTAACACAGAGACACACATCATGGATTACAGAAACAGCAGAGTTGATCTAACGAGAGGGCTGGGGGGTGGTGGGGAGAGAGGTGATGGATGGGGCAGGGAAATCAAGAGTCGGTGAATCCCTAATTGAAGAGGGAAGGAAGAACATTTAAACTAGAGGTGACAAAAAAGGACTTGAGAAGGCAACATGAAAGAAAGAAGAGCAGTGTGCTCTTGCTATTGTTAAGTCACTAAATCGTGTCCGACTCTGTGATCCCATGGGCTGCAGCCCGCCAGGCTCCTCTGTCCATGAAATTCTCCAGGCAAGAACACTGGAGTGAGTTGCCATTTCCTCCTCCAGGGAATTTTTCCAACCCAGGCATCAAACCCATGTCTCCTGAATCACAGGCAGATTCTTTTACCACTGAGCCATCGGGGAAGCCCCATTTTCACTGTAGAGCTATTTAAAGGATAACAACTGTCATTCATAATTTATCAATACGAATACAGGCAGGAAAAAAGTATTCTGTCTGGACATCCATACAGACAACTGGAATTCTTTGCTACATTACCTTATGGCCTAACACTGAATGTCATAATCCTGGCTGCAAATAATATTACACACACAAAGCAATGAAGATGGAATACCAGTGAGAGGTAGGTTTTTTTCCTTACATCTCAAAAGCGGTCATTTAAATAGTTGTCAATTACCTGGTAAGTTTTTATTATGTTAGCTGCTGGGCCTGTTTTTCTAAATATAATATTACTCTCTGTCCTAGGGTGCTGCACAAAGTTACAAGTAAACTCTCAACTTTCACTAAGATTTCATCGCACTGACTTTCTTACCCAATATCTGCTCCAGGGAAGAACCAAAGATAAAGACCTTCATAACCAGAAGAGATCCAATCATGGTTAACATTTTCTAAGTGACAAAATTCAAATGTGAGATTAAATTCTTACAGAATTTATAAATTTATAGATTCTTATAGGATTACTATTTCTGTAAATGCAAAAATTTTGTGGTAATATTTTATGAGGGAGGTGGGGTCCCACTAATCTGAAACATAAAATGCCACAAAGACATTTTACAGCCTGTAAGCAATACTCCAACTTTATGGAAAAACAGAACAAATTACCTTGGGAAAGGATCAAAAATACACTCCATTCAAAGCAGAAGTCCAAGTAGAAAGGGCATGAGAGAAAGACATATTTACTTTACAAACAAAAAGGGCTAGAAACAGGATCCATTCCTAAGGCTTTTCTTGTTTTTTCAACATATGTTAAACTTTAACTTATTGTTCAATTGTTGTAATTCAAGTTTTTACTCAGAACCTTTACCAGGAAAGTGACGTCAGCATGTTCTTAAGCAGTCGCATGTCTAACAAGACACTTACGGCCATTCGGACTCAGGCTGCTTCTGGTGAGCTTCTACGACATCAATCGCAATATTGAGGTTTTCTTCCAGCTCCTTCATTCTTTCAGAATTCAGGGATGTGAACAAAATCATTGACGAGTAGGCAACAATTTTTCTGTCTGGATGATTTAGGCAAGATCTTCCAAATAAAGAAATCAGGGTGTTAGCCCAATAATAAAATATGACAACTCATAAATGACAATAATCCAACTAACAAATTCAGTATACACTGACATTTCTAAGGATTTAATGAAGAATCACAACTTTGAAACATTATTTCTGGCAAAAATAGCAAATATAAAATTAGTCACAAAACAAAGTATCCGATATGAAAGCTGCAGTTGACTCAGAAACAAAAAAGCAAATAACATCTGCTTAAAGAAAAAAATAAAGTGATTACTTTATAAAGCATTGAAACGCTCATTCTTATTAGAAAGAAAAATTAAAAGGCAAAAAAAGATACTTCCAAGACTATAGGCATTTCTTTAACAGTTTGAGGGACAGAATGTGCCAGGGAAAGATGATAGATGGAGAACTTGGGAGTCAAAAGCCTCAGGATAACTCCTGGTTCCTCCATTTATCAGCTGTGTGACCTTAAAAGGTCACTACGTTATCAACTGTCAATTCTATTATGGTCATGGACTATGGCAGGACTTCTTTTCATTTAAACCTCATAATACTCTTTTGAAGGAGGTAGTACCCTTTTTCACAGATGAAGAATGTGTTGACTTTACTCGCCCAAGGGCACAAAGCCAATACCTGCCAAAGCTGAGTTCAAACCTGGTTGTATCTGTCTCACAAACGCATAGAGTGAAGTCACATAACGTCTTTCAGTGTGTTTTTTGACACAAAAATGGAACAAGATAGCAAGACCTCCTTGGCTTCTGTGAGCACCAGGTCTGAAACGAATGTAAAACCACCAGGTTAAAAAAAAAAAAAAAAAAACCCACCAGGTAAACTCCGGCTGCCCTGTTCAGGACCTCTCCTATGTTCCTGTGACGCCTGGCCTCCCGAGTCACATCCCTTCTCACACAATGACACGTCTCCAGCATGGGCTTTGGGGAGTAGTGGATATACCTAAGCTACCCTTCCTCCAATCAACTAGTTCAGAACTTGGCAGATACGACGTGCTCAGAGAGTTTTCAAGGAACACACTCTCAACAGTGAGCAGTGTTTATTTCTATAGCTTGAATTCCACAACTCTTCCTTCCAACCTAAGCTCAATTATTACTAACCATGAAGATTTCTTGCCTTCAACTCTAGTATCTGCAGGAGTCTGAGAACCAGTTATCAGCACAGTGAGCTAGAGATAACACGAGCATTCACCTCATCCTAACTCTGTACAGATGAGACCAGAAAACCTACACAATCACGGCACAAAGTTTGGGCAGCTGGTATTTCAAAAGTGTAGACTTGGATCCCAAGGGCAGCACTGGACTCCCGCTGCAGCTGCGCCATTCATCAATGACAAGCATCAGTTCCGTCGTTTGTCCAGATGGGGACAGTACCGCCTGCCCTGCAAGCACGTTGTTGTTGTTCAGTCACTAAGTCATGGAGTCTGCCCTCTGCCCATGGGATTTCCCAGGCAAGAGTATAGAGCGGGTTGCCATTTCCTTCTCCAGGGGATCTTCCCCACCCAGGGATCAACTCCGTGTCTCCTGCATTGCAGGTGGATTCTTTACCGCTGAGCCCCCAGGGAAGCACAGGGATGTTATACAGGATGGGAAATACACTGTAACAGCAGCTCAGGGCATCTGAACAACAGCTGCTCTGGTGCTTACACTGTGGCCACCACAGAAGACACCCCTGGGTGGCAGCGGAGCCTGGACCAGAGGCAGGCCTCCTGTTCCTGGCCAGGCCTTTCCTATGGCCACCACCAGCCCACTTTTCATCTCAAGGCTCCATTTCTTATGCGCTAACACGGCTGAGCAACGCAAAGCATTAAGCACCAGAAACAATACCATGAACCAACCAACTGAGACAAACACACTGACCTTCCAACATCTTACACTTGTCCATATCTACCAAAACGCACAGCACTGCATTGAGCACGTAAGAAATGCTCAATTAATAAATATGTGATTCATTCATCCCCCATACTTCAATGCCTTATCATTTTTTCTTTTAAATTTTTTCCTTATTAAAAAGTGTCCTAAACGGTATTTACTTTAACCAAAACTTTTATTCACATAAAGTAAAAACTGACACACAATGAAGGGCACAAATCTTAAGTGTACAGCCCAGTGAATTACTAGGTATGCACACACCTATGTGACCGCCACCCAGATCAAGACACTGAACATTCAACCCAGGAGACGCCCTCACGCCTTCTCCCAGCAGAACCCGCCACCACCCACCAAGAGCAACTACTGTCCTGAGTTCTATTACCAAGGTTAGCTCTTCCTGTTTTGAAACTTCACGTAAGTGGAGTGATATAACTACAACCTTCTCAGAAGTCAGAAAAACTCTTAGCAATGTACTCACAAGAAGAGCTCCGGGAATGCATGCATCCAAACAACAGCCTGGGAGTCTTCGTTCCGTGAGGCGATGTTGCCCAGAAACTGCAGGCCACAGCGAAATGCTGAGGGTTGACAAGAGCAAAACAGATTTGTGACGAAGAGTCTTAACTCACTAAAATATATCCTAAAAAGAAATATTCTCATATTATTCAACAAGAAGTGTCTGTTAGCTTCTCTCAACTATGAAAGTCTCTCACCACAGCGAAACTTTGGGCATGACGTCAATATTAAAATACCTTACCAAAACCATACATGCTGCTGTTGTTTAGTCGCGAAGTCACTCCTGACTCTTTGCGATCCCACAGACTGTAGCCCACCAGGCTCCCCTGTCCATGGGGTTTCTCAGGCAAGAATACTGGAGTGGGTTGCCATTTCCTTCTCCAGGGGATCCTCCTGACCCAGGGATCAAATCC
Source organism: Dama dama (assembly GCF_033118175.1). NCBI lineage: Eukaryota > Metazoa > Chordata > Mammalia > Artiodactyla > Cervidae > Dama > Dama dama. The sequence goes on from NC_083702.1 coordinate 4,308,829, forward strand.
GAGTCTCCTGTATTGACAGGTGGATTCTTTACCGCTGAGCCACCAGGAAAGCCCTCACCAAAACAATATTCTTATACAAAATTACTTAACTTTTAAAAAAGACTGTAACTGTAGGCACAAATTTACCTGTAATCACATTAAACATCACTGGAATATGTGTTTCAATTGAAACAGTTACCCTTAGATTGGATTTAAAACATACATGTAAAATACAAAGCTATAGAAGTACTGATGGTTAAAGAATGGTGAAAAGATATACAAGGCAAATACTAGCCTACAAAGGTAGTCATACACCACTTAAAATCAGACATAATGAACTTTAAGGCAAAAAGCATTATTGGAAGGTTTTTTAAAAAGTCATTTCAGAATTAATTTATCAGAAAGGCATAATTTTAAATTGGAATCACCTAATAATATATATTATCAAATTTATATCAAATATTATATATATAATCAAATATATATAAAAGAAAAAGACAAAAGTATAGAGCAAAGAGAAAAATTCAGTTAAATTCAGCAATAACAATATACTCTTCCCAGTAAATTAATAAAACAAACAGACAAAACGATCAGCATATTTAGAAGATTTGAGTAAGATTTAGTAACAACTTGGTTGACATATTCAGACTATTTCAACAAATAAAACTGCAGAATTCTGGACAAAACCCAGCATGCTGTCAAGTGCAGGAGAGGATGTGGAGCGGCAGGAAACGCTGGTTCACTGCGGGTGGGAATGAGGCTCACGTAGCCACTTCATGAGACAGTCTGGTGGTTCCTTACAAACCCAAACATACTCTTAGCATACAACTCGACAATCGTACTCCGTGGTATTTACCCAAAATAAATGAAAATGTATGCCCATACAAAACCCTGCACATGAATGTTTACAGCAACTTTACTCCTAACTGCCAACACCTGGAAGCAGCCAAGACGTCCTTCAGTAGGCGAACGGATAAACAAACTGAGGTCCATCCCAACAATGGAGTACTATTCAGCACTAGAAAGAAATGAGCTCCCAAGCTATGAAAAGGAACATCAAACACATATTACCAAATGAAAAGCCAATCTGAAAAAGCTATGTACTGCATGAGTCCAATTCTACGACATTTTGGAAAAGGCAAAGCTATGGAGACAGTAAGAAGACAAGTGGCCGCCAGGGGTGAGGGGACAGGAGTGGGTTTGTGAACAGGTGGAGCAGCGGGTTTTTGGGGTAGTGAGACTTCTCTATACAATGTGACAATGATGGATACATGTGCTACACATCTGTCCAAATCCACAGAACATATATATGTGTGTAGGTGTTATTGCTGTTCAGGCGCCAAGTCATGTCCAACTCTTTACAACCCCACGAACTGCAGTCCGCCAGGCTCCTCTGTCCATGGGATTGCCCAGGCAAGAATACTGGAGTGGGCTGCCATTTCCTTCTCCAGGGGATCATCAAATCCGCACCTCCTGCTTGGCAGGCAGATTCTTTACCGCTGAGCCACCGGGAAGTCCATGTGTCTACATACACATACGTATATAGGAAAAAGCACTAAAGCCCATGGGAAAACCACAAGATTGTACTACACACACACCAGACTGGCAAAAATTTCAGTCGGAAAATAACAAAGCATTCATGAGAACGCAACGCACTAGGAACTAAAGGTTCTCTGAAGTCCTTTACATCAGTGAACAAAGCACATTTGAATTATTTTTGCCTGAGAACCAGCTACCAACTGCCACCTCTTAGCTTCTCGGCCCGCTCTGCAGACATGAAGGCGGGCCTTCTGACCCCTCCTCCATCAGCTGGCCTGGCCCGCCCTGTGGGGAAGGGAGAGCTCCCCTCTGGTTCTGGGGGCATCCTCTGGCCAGGCTTCTCCTGCTTCTCTGGGCTCAGCTCCTGCAGGAACAGCTTCTCCAGCGACGCGCTCCCACACAGCAGGACAACCAGCAGTGTCCAGAGGCAGGAGCTTCCTCAGGACGCTTCGAAGCCAGTTCCACGTCCTGGAAGCGTCCTGTTGGACAACATCCCCCTGCACCCCAGAGGGTGGGTGTCCAGCAGGTTCCACCAACATCAGCCCTCAGCAACTTCAGCACCACCGCGCCCTCCCCAAGGAGGCCTGGATCTCAGACCTCAGGGGGCAGGGGGGGAGCCTCTTCTTGAGACACTCATCCCAGCCCTGTGGCCCTGGTCGCTCCTCCTGTGTGCAATTCCTGTGTTCTTTGGCATTCTCCTTACTTCTTAGTAGTCAATCCCCTGTTATTTCAAGCCTTTGTTATAGTTAGTAATTCTTTCTTTTAAATTTTCCCTATGTGAATTGCAGTGTGGTTTCCGTCTCCTGGTTGCACCCCAGCTGGTTCAGAGATGGCGAGAAGGGCCAGGGGCAGCAGGGAGGAAGGGAAACAGGAGCAGGAAAAGATGTTGTCAAGCACAGCCTTGGAAAACACGCTCAGCTCAACCCACCAGGACCATATCGTCAAAGAAGCCGAACTATCCTTTAACAAAGAAAATTTAATATATGGCCATTAGTTAAACTAAAAAGGCATGACTGAGGTAACACGGAGGTAAAGGCTACCAGAAACAACCAGTCACCACCCTTAAAACTGGAGGTCCAAGGGTACGAGGACAAGGCTCTGAGCACCCAGAAGCCTGGCGGCTCCAGAGGTGGCCCAGACCTCTGGGGAAGGGCTGCCGGGCTGGTACGTCTGGAGCCCTGAGCACAGCCTCAGCAAGAGCCAGGCTGGCTGACAGGTGTCTCAGAGGGAAAACCAAAAGGCTCCCGGGGGAAGGGAGCTGGAATAGGGGCTGTTCAAGGGAGACCCGAGTGGGGAGCAGTCGCTCTCCCTCCTGCTGCCTCCACTCACCCATGAGATCCTCCGCTGGCTGAACCTCACAGAACACAGAGGAGACACGAGTTTGTGGACACCCCTTACCCCAGCAACACTGAACGGCACAGACGGCTAAGCTCAAAGCTGCGTAACGACAGCCTTGGAACCAGAGCAAAGCCTAACATTGGTCAATCACGAATGCAACTCGCACCGTTCTAAGTGTTTTATTTTACATAGATTCTTATTTATTATAACTTCCACCGTATGGCAGGTATAGTCATCTCCATTTTACAGGTGAAGACATGGAGGCACAGTGGTCAAGCACATGGCCCAGGTCAGCAACAAGCCAGGGCCCTGGTCCACACTGGCTGCCGCCCCAGACCGAGGAGGGCAGTCAGCCAGCCACTTCTCATGGGCACCCAATCCTGGTATATAGTCTGAGGTCACAGACACTGCCGTGGACGCCTACACGCCCACCCCTGCCCCAGCCCCTCCTCAGCTCATACCCAAGACCGCAGGCCAGTGCCCACAGGCCCCAGCTACGCCTGGCACCCACGCTGAGGGGTCAGCGCCCACAGCCTCCTGTTTGCTGGACCCAAAAAGTGGTTCCCTTGGGGCCAGGGCGGCCCATACAGACAGAGTGGAGTGTGATGAGACCCTGGGTGGAGACAGCAGGACACTTCTGAAGAACGAACACCAGCATGAACACAGCCTCGAGAACCTAGGCGGGAGGTCAGAGGCGACAGTGGTAACAGGCATGTGCTGTTTCCTAAGAGCGGACACCCGCGTGCGGTCTGCATCATCTCATCGAACGCCACAACACCCTCGTGGACTCGGGGGTAGCATCATCCCCTGTGCACAGTCACCACAGCTCAGAAGGTCGGGTCACTGGCCCGGGCCACCAAGCCTGCAAGTGGCAGGAGCAGGACGGGTGAGAACAAGCTGCAGCTCTTCCCAGGGACCGGGACCAGCTCATCAGGAAGGAGCCACAGGAGAAGCTGGGATGAAACCAAGGCCCTGCTCCCTTACAGGAAATCCCGTCAGGCAGTGACCAGGGGACATCTTCAAGGGCAGAGGACTTGCAGGCCTCCAACCTCCCAGATGCGTGCTCTGCTGGGCACGCGGGCTCTGTCCACAGGCTCCCGGAACCCAGGCCTCCCTTCAAAGCCCGTCGCTGCTGCTCCAGCACCTCAAAGGCAGAGCGGCTGTGAGGATGGAGAAGGCTGCGGTGTATGAGCAGTGTGGGCTAGTCACTTACTCAGAGTAAGGCAACAACTGGTCACTCAAAGAGGAGTTGCGGGACTGTGGCCAAAAAGCAAAACACTGAGATAAAAAAACTCTGCAAACAAAATGCTGAAGCAAGACCCTCAAAACTGAACTAAGTTAACATTTAATCTAAAATAAAGCAGGATGCAAGACTGTAAGCACAGGTTCACACCCCTACACACAAACACTGAAGATGACTGAAAAACAGCGTCTAACATAGCCTGCACAGACGACGACAATTATTTTTCTTCTTACTTTTTTGAGCTTTTAAACATTCCTCTATAAGTCCACCAAGAAGAGTGCCTGACTGACTCACGACCCGCCATGGGATGGAAAAAGGGTGCTGGCATACATTATTTGTCAAATTTGGACAAAAAGATAAATTCTTATAGAAATTAAATAAGGAGAAATTACTGGACAGAGGGATGAGCTAAGGAGTAAATCCTGTTACTCTGATTTTTCTTTTGCCTAACCCTCTTTGCAATCAGATGAAAAACTGTTTTGACAATAACTCCAGAGATGCATATTAAGGCCTTTTTTAAAATTTATTCATTAAAAAAATTACTCTATAATAAAATTTTATAAAATGTTCATAATTTAAAAATCTTCATTTTAATCTTGCCATAGTTTAAAATGACATTAATATTTCTTCTGAATATTTCAGAATATTAACACTGAAATCTTTGTAAAATTTTAACACACTCAAGAAGAGTCAACAATATAAGTTAGTCTGAAAGCCAACGAACCCAGCAACTCATCAGGCAACTAAAAATTAGCTCTCTGAATCAGAACACAATTCTGGGAAGGAAAAGGTTTAAAGATGTCCTAGAAACAAGAAAAGAAAACTCAAGGCAAGTACAAATGACAGTTTACTTTTACCAAACAGCTTATCGACTGATCTTTATGTAAATATTGCAAATGTTAACAAAGCCCCTCAGAAAGCCCAACATTATTTTTATAGATTAGGGAAGAACAAAGGCCAAAAACAACACCAATAACTCAATTAAAATAACTCATGCCTATGTTTACATAAAATTTGATGAGCATAAGATATTCGTCACACCACTGCAATTATTCTCTGAAAATAATACTCTAAATATTATTTTGACAACGTAATTATAGTTCTTACCTCAAGAGCGGTAACAAAACTCTGGCACCAATACCCAGCTAAAAATCTATGAAGAATAAGGTTCTCACAGAAAAAGAATCAAAAGATAGTACAGGCGCTGTATTAGGAGCCAGAACACTTTTTAAAAAAAGATTTGTATTAGGTTTGAACTAATGCACTATAAAATGTGTTTAAGTTTCATGTGGCACCAAAGTTTCATTCTTGAATTCCAAATAAGATTAACATCACTGGCTGCCTCTTTCAAGAAGGCATGAGAAACATCACTTCCAGTCTCCTCCCTGCCTCAGTAATATCCTTCCAACTCCATTAATAAACACAAGTTATCTACTTGAAATTAACACAACTGAAAAACTAAAGGAGACCTAAATAAACGGGAGAGATGGCCCATACTCATGGACCAGAACACTCAGTATCGTTAAGATGGCAATTCTTCCCAAGTGGGTCTACAGATTCAACATAACTCCTAGTATCCACAATAAATAAATAGCTCTCACAACCTGACAATGAAATTTAACAGCCCAATTAAAAACTGGGCAAAGAATCTGAATAGACAGTTCCCCAAAGAAGATTTATAAATAACCAAACAGCACATGAGAAGATGTTCAACACTGTTAGTCATTAGGGAAACGCAAATCAAAACCACAATGAGATACCACTTCACACCCACAAGGATGACTATAATCCAAAGAAAGGAAAACAAATGTCAGCAAGGATGTGGAGAAACTGGAACCGTGCTGGTGAAAATATAAAAGCATCAGCTGCTATGGAAAAGTTAGGCAGTTTCTTAAAAATTTAAATATAAAATTGATGTACCAATTCCACTCCTAGGTATATACTCAAAAGAACTGAAAAAAGCAGGTACTCAGATAAATACACGTACACACATGTTCATGGCAGCACTATTCTAAATAGCCAAAGAGTGGCCCAAGAGTCAAACGATGGAGACAATGAATGAACAGATGAACAAAAATGTGGTCTGTGCATACAACGGAATATCACTCAGTCATAAAAATAAACGAAGCACTGACACATGTTCAATGTGGATGAACCTCAAAAAACATTATGCCAAGTGAAAAAAGCCAGACAAAAAAGGTCACATAATTCTATGATTCCATTTATATGAAAAATCCAGACTTGGCAAACCCATAGAGACAAAACGCAGAATGGTGGTGGCCAGGAGTGGGAAGTGGGAAGCAACCTCTCAGGGGGCACGGGCTTTGCCTCTGGGGTGATGAGAACATTTCTGTCAGACAGAGGTGGTGGTTGTACGACGCTCTCAATACGCTAAATGCTACCCGACTGTTCACTTTAAAGCGGTAAATTATGTTATGTGAATGTCCTAGCATAAGAAATACACTAATGAACTGATACAACTGCAACTACCTAGACTGTGAACAACTCTCAACGCATCTTACATAAAACAGGTCTATAAAGATCTACTCTCTCTGACTGGTAAATATCAATGAACAGCCAAGCCACTGACCAAACGACTAACTTATCCATCAATGCAAACTAGTACATTAACAGTTTTGGAAACTAGCTCCTCAGATTTTTCTGTTAGATCATCTATTTGCTTCAGGGAACAGAAAACTGATCCTGAGAAGAAGGGATAGAATAATCTTTTATCCTATATTGTTAACACCAAGTAACCAATCTTCCGCAGCCACTGAGGGACAGAGAAAAGGGACAGTGCTCGGGAAGGACACAGAGTCAAGGGGACAGATGGAGAGCAGGAGAGCACATCGTATTACACGCTGACAGATGATGGAGCAGAGAGCAGAAAATGCTGAGAGGAGAGCTAGCTGATCTCTGAGTGGGCGAGTGGGGGCGGGATCCTAGCACAGTGGAGGAGGCCGGCTCCTCACTAATAGTTATTTAATCACAGCGTTTGTGCAGCTTCCTCTGGACGTCTTATTTAGGAATCCATCATTACGAGAGAAGCCTACTCCTGCCCACCCCAGTTCCTCAGTTCTGTCAGGGACATACTACCCACCACATCGTACTTCACAGCAATTACAAAACGTAGTACATTCTGAACTCCCTGTCTGAATTACCATACCACAGTCAGACTTCAAAAATAACTGCCTTTCCAGGCAACACAGTGAAATCTGTATTTTATTGCTGTTCTTTAATCCTCCAATTTGAGCTCTGAGGCTTTTGTTTTATCATAAAATGGAGCTACGAAAATACTTTTAAATACATAACATTTTAAAACATTTTACAACCTAATCCTACACCCTACCAAATTGAGAATACTCAAGAAGTTACTGCTGTTTCAAAAAACTTAGAGCAAACACTTTGTGTGCAAATTCTTGCATGATTTAATTAGTTCAAAAAATAATTACAGGGCCTTTCCTGGTGGTTCAGTGGTTAAAGCAAGACCCCGAGTTCCCAATGCAGGGGGTGCCAGTCTGATCCCTGGTCAGAGAACTAAGATCCCACATGCCATGTGGTGTGAGCCACTCCCCCAAAAAAACTTTAAAAAACATAAATAAAATAAAAACAAGTAAGTAAATAATTACAACATCCCAGAGGCAGAATTCTAAATCAAATAGAATGATGCAGGAATCTTAACAAATGCGTCTTAAATGAAAATACTAAGAAATCACAGTAGAATGAGAATTAAACCAAGCCAGCCAGCACCTCCAACAGCTCACTTAGCCTATTTCCCGTGGGCCTCAGTTTCCAGGCCTGTGAAGGAAAATGATCAGCTCAAATTCTCTACCTCCTCACAGCAGCGTCCCACTAACACTCACAGAAGTACGCTTCACTTTATGTAAGCATAGGCATTAAGAACTGTGTATAAAGTAACTTATAAATCAAATCATATTTTAAATACAGCTGGAAATTTCTCATTTAAAAGTAATGATTCATTGAATTATTTCTAAAAAAGAATTTTCTTCACCTCTAATCTAGTACATTTTATAAACTGGATATTTAATACATTTGAAATGTTCTTATTAAATGACAGGTTTACCAACAAGTATTTCAATTCTTTGGGTAAAGACATCATCTGTTAAAATTCTGTTTTTTAAAATATAATGTTATGATAATAACCCCTGTCCAAAGGAGTCATGTTGATGCAAGTAGCCAAAGAACCAAAAACATCCCAAAAGCCTGGGAGGAGTTCCTATCTTCATATTAAGGAGCGTGGTTTCCTCTTAACCCCACATCAGCAGCTATTAATAATCAGAGCTAACTTCCTTCCCTGTCATGCTATACATTTGACTTATTTAATATATGTAATGCAAGGCTGCCCCCACTGGAACGTAAGCACCCTGAAGACAGACATGTCTGTGTGCTACGGTCACTGTTCAGATCATACCCAACACCTAGGAGAGGGCCTGACACGCCACACCTGTTAGAAGACACTCCCTCTGCTAGGGCTGCCTTCACAAAGCACCATGGACTGAGGGGCTTGAACAAGAATTTGTTTTCTTCCGGTCAGCAGGCCTGCTTTCCTCTGAGTGTTCTCTCCTCGGCTTACAGATGGTCATCTTCTGTATTCACGTGCTCAGCCCCCTGCACTTATCTGTATCTTAACCTCCCCTTCTTGTAAGGACTCCAGTCTCGTCAGATTAGGGCCCACCCCTATGACCGCACTTCATCTTAATTCTCTCTGTAAAGGCCCTGTCTCCACAGGTAATCACATGTAGAAGTGCACCAAGGGTGAGGACTGCGACTTATGAATGCGGGAAGGAGACACAGCCTACAACGGAGGAAAGGAAGTTACTATAACTTTCTTTTATGATCACTTTAATATCACTAATGAAGTTTCTTGGTTTCACAACATATAGAACATTTGCTCTAATGAACGATGTAATACTCAAAGCAATGATATTTAAATCCTTGTCAAAGATATAAATAATCCACGATTCATACTGTCAGTTACCTGTCAACAGGGAGTCCTGTTCCACTCGCAGTTCACGAAAAAGAAGAATCAAGTCAACAGCAACGCCAATTGTACCCAAGTTCCTGTATAAGGTGTTCAAAAAAGACAAAGTCAGACACATTCCTGTTCTTAAACCTGTACTTTGAATGATGATCCCAAGAATGCAGAGACCACTGACTAACAGTTCTTATGGTGGGCAGATTTATGGCCCTCCAAGGTACCCACATCTTAATCTCCCAAACCCATCAATGTGTCACTTTACGTGGCAAAGGAGACTTCTGCAGTGGTGAGTAAATTAAGGACCTTGAGATGAAAAGACTATCCCAGATTAACCAGGTGGCCCCAGTATATCACAGGTCTTACAAGAGTCAGAGAAGTTGGCCATGAGCCAAGAAATGCAGGAGCCTCTAGAAGCTGGAAAAGGCCAGGAAAAGACTCTCCTAGAGCCTCCAGAAGGGACTCAGCCCTGCTGACCCACTGTAGACTTCTGAATCCCACAACTATGAGATAATAGATCTGTGTTGTGTTAAACCACTAAGCTTTAGTAATTTGTCACAGTAGCAACAAGACCCTGACTTGGGTAGCAGAAATGAGGTGCTGCTGTAACAGAAGAGAAAATACACGCAATGGTTTTGGGCTTTGGCGACAAGCAGAGGCTGAAAGACTTTTGAGAAGCATGACAGGAAAAGCCAAGACGCCTTGAACAAATCACTGGTAGAAACGTGGACACTAAAGGCACTGCTGGTGAGATCCCAAAAGGAAGTGAGGAACGGGAGTGGAAACTGGAAGAAAGGCAATCCTTTTTCTACCATGGCAGAGGCTTAGCAAAAGAGGAAACTGGATATTTAGCTGAGCTGATTTCCAAGCAACACACTGACGGTGTGGCCTGATTTCCTCTTGCTACACATGGTAAAAATGCAAGGAGGGAGAGATAAAGCAGACTAAAAGGGAGCCAGGTATAATTTGGGAAACTCCTGACCCAACCAGATAGCAAGACACTGAAAACTAGAATATTCACTGTTAGGAAAGTGTGCTCTGGAGAGAAAGCCGAGGGTGTGGCTGAACAACCTTTTACTAATGACTTCAGTTCAGTTCAGTCGCTCAGTCGTGTCTGACTCTTTGCGACCCCATGAATCACAGCACGCCAGGCCTCCCTGTCCATCACCAACTCCCGGAGTTTACTCAAACTCATGTCCATCGAGTCAGTGATGCCATCCGGCCATCTCATCCTCTGTCGTCCCCTTCTCCTCCTGCCCCCCCCAATCCCTCCCAGCATCAGGGTCTTTTCAAATGAGTCAACTCTTTGCATGAGGTGGCCGAAGTATTGGAGTTTCAGCTTCAACATCAGTCCTTCCAATGAACACCCAGGACTTATCTCCTTTAGGATGGACTGGTTGGATCTCCTTACAGTCTAAGGGACTCTCAAGAGTGTTCTCCAACATCACAGTTCAAAAGCATCAATTCTTCGGCACTCAGCTTTCTTCACAGTCCAATTCTCACATCCACACATGACCAGTGGAAAAACCATAGCCTTGACTAGATGGACATTTGTTGGCAAAATAATGTCACTGCTTTTTAATATGCTATCTAGGTTGGTCATAACTTTCCTTCCAAGGAGTAAGTGTCTTTTAATTTCATGGCTGCAATCACCATCTGCAGTGATTTTGGAGCACAAAAAAATAAAGTCTGACACTGTTTCCACTGTTTCCCCATCTATTTCCCATGAAGTGATGAGACCAGATGCCATGATCTTTTGTTTTCTGAATGTTGAGCTTTAAGCCAGCTTTTTCACTCTCCCCTTTCACTTTCATCAAGAGGCTTTTTAGATCCTCTTCACTTTCTGCCATAAGGGTGGTGTCATCTGCATATCTGAGGTTATGGATATTTCTCCGGGCAATCTTGATTCCAGCTTGTGCTAATGACTTAGAAGAACTCAAAGGTGAGTGTTCAGTCACCCAGAGAGCTCTTTAAGGAGATCAGGCATGTTCCTCATTCTTTCTGGTCATCTCAGCAGCAATCAGGAACAGAGATGGGTTATCTGAGAAAGCTCGACAGCACATCCTGTACTGCTCACTGGTGCATAAATCCCCATGACATACAAGTGAGACCCACGAGGTTTTTAAGAATGTTATACCAGTAGAAACTCTGCCAACGTGGATGAAATGCACAGAGAAAGAATGAAAGAAGGCTGTTAAACTCCCAAAGTCTATGAGCAGGAAATAGGCTGATAAAACTATTCGGGTGAAAACACGTGTTACCCTTACCCTTCAAGAAAAAGGAAGGATGACTCTGAGGGTAAGAGCAAGGGCAGAGCCTCAAGCCACAGAGGATTATTCCCAAGCCTCAAAACCCGAGTTTGCCCAAGTGGATTTTGAAATTGCTTCGGACCAATGACTCCTCTTTTCCCTCAATTTTCTCCTTTTTTAGAGGATAATGTCTAAAACTGTTACCCTATGCCTGTTCCTCCATTGTATTTTGGGAGCAGACAACTTGCTGTCCAGTTCCACGAGCCCAAAGATAAAAAGGAATTCTGTCCCAGAGTGAATCATACCCAGAATCTCAACCATATATAATTCAGATGTAAGATTTGGGACATTTTAGCTAAAGAGACTTAGATCTAAGATTTTGGACTTGAGTTGGTGCTGTAACGGGTCAAGAATTTGAGGGATCTCAGGATGAGATGAACGTATTTTGCACACAGTATGGACATGAATCTTTAGGGGCCAAAGGGTAGACTGTGCTAGGCAAAATAAGGGTCACTGAAAAACGTCCACATACTAAACTTGAAACTTTGAAAGTTACCTCACATGGCAAAAGAGGTGTGATATAAGAAATAGATATTTAATCTTTGTCCTCAGGTTCCTGGCACAGAGCTCCTGATATCCTTGAAGTCCCTGTGTGACAGGAAGGGATCTCTTTAATCCCAACAAGCCCCTTCAACCCTCCTCAGTTTATGCTAGTAAATTAGGTGACTATCATTGTTATTCCTAACAAGCTCCCTTCAACCCTCCTCAGTTTATGCTAATAAATTAGGTGACTATCACCGGGCCTGTAGACAGCTTCAGGAGGGGGCCGCTGCCACAGGAACCAACCATAAGATCAGATCAGACAGCTGAATCTTTCAACCCAACCTCCCATCTCAGAGGAAGGGAAGACAGCTGGAGACCGAGTTCAATTACCATTGGCCAATGATCCAATCAATTGTGTCTATGTAGCAGAATTTTCATGAAGAATACTAAACAATGAGTTTGGAAAGGTTTCAAATGGGCTGATGAACACACCAAAGTGTCCAGAAAATGGCAGGCCTAGAAAAGGCCTAGAAGTCTGTGCCCTGCCCCATCCTGAGTATCCCTTCCGTGTCTCCTTTTCCAGGAGAATGGAATAGAATGTAATGTAATAGAATGTAAAGTGCTTCCCTGAGTTCCCTGAGTCGTTCTACTGAATTATCAAACCTGGAGGTACCCTGGGAAGCCCTGACTTTGTAGTTGGCTGGGCAAAAATGTAGCCTGGGGACCCCGTTTGCCCCTGGCATCAAGTGGGACAGTCCTGTGGGATTGAGTCATGAAGTTATGGGATGTGACATCACTAACTTGAGGTAGTTAGGGTCAGAATGGATTTGAAATGTTGGACTCCGGGCTGCTTTTGGAGAATAAGAACTGGTCAGAAAATACAAGAGACTTTTCTAGGTATGATTAAATTAACAACTTGAAGATGGGAAGATTATCTTGAACTACCTAGGTGGGCCTCATGTAACTATAATGGTCCTTATCAGAGGGACACCAGATGGTCAGAGTCAGAAAGACTGGAAGATGTTACAGTGTTGCTTTGAAGATGGGAAGACGGAGCCATGAAGGAAGGAAAGCAGACAGACTCTAGAAGCTACTAACAGATTAGCAAGAGAATGGATTCTCTGCTCGAGACTCAGAAGGAACCAGCTCTGCTGACACTTCAACTTTAGGTCAGAAAAATGGATTTTGGACTTCTGAACTCAGAAACTGTCAGATAATAAATTTGTGTTGGTTTAAGTAACTATATTTGCAGTAATTTGTTACAACAGCAAAAGGAACTCATATGGCTCCCTACATTCTTCACTTCTTCTCAACAAGAATCAGCATTAGGCCAAGACATTCACTGCTAAAGACGAGGGTCAGGGTGAGTGTGCAAAGGCGAGGACCCTCTCGCCCCTACCCAAGCCCAGGTGGGCAGATGGCACTGCCCCTGTCCTCTTTTTTCAAATACAGGAGTGAAGGGAAACGCGGCTCGGCGCCTGCCTCAAAAGAGAAGAAGCTATTGCCCCTTTCTGCCCTTGCCTTTCGGAAGAGGCAATGGCACCCCACTCCAGTACTCTTGCCTGGAAAATCCCATGGACAAAGGAGCCTGGTAGACTGCAGTCCATGGGGTCGCTAAGAGTCGGACACGACTGAGCAACTTCACTTTCACTTTTCACTTTTACGCGCTAGAGAAGGAAATGGCAACCCACTCCAGTGTTCTTGCCTGAAGAATCCCAGGGACGGGGGAGTCTGGTGGGCTGCCGTCCATGGGGTCGCGCAAAGTCAGACACGACTGAAGTGACTTAGCAGTAGCAGCCCTTGCCTTTACATGTGCAAACAGCTGTCAAGCGACTGGGCGCACTGCCTACTTCTGTCAGCCAGATTTCGGGGAAGGAGATAAATGCAACTTCATGACATGCGAATTCTATGAAACTCAAATTTCGATGCTCACAAATGAGGTTTTATTGGAACATAGCACATGCGTTTGTTCACGTACTATGTATGGCTGCTCTCACCAACGACGGGAGAACCGAACCACTATGACAGAGGCCACAGAGCCTGAACTATTCACCTGGCTCTGTGCAGTGACAGGACAGCAGCCCCAGCAACAGGGTCATGTTTACAGGCAGGGCTAACTGCTCTCACCAGGCTTCTCTGAGTACTTCCTGAAATTCCATATGACTCAGATTGTTTGCTCTGCTCTATTAAATCCCATGTTCCATACAGCCTTGGCAAAAAATAATTCCAGTCCACACAAAGCGCAATTTTCAGACAAAGGATATAAAAAGACCTAGGCCCTAACAGCATCCTACTTTTTAATTAATTATTTAATAACTTAAAACATCAGAAAAATACATTTTTCTTGAGATCTGAACCTTGACAGGCTTGGCAACATCAGCTTTAGTTGACGTTGACCGGAATCTCTCTTGTATTTCTGACTAGAGGAATGGTTCTTCCAAAAGCTGATGCCCCAAATGGTTAGCATATCCATTCAGGGGTCTCCTTCCCCCTCTTGTCACACTAGAGGCCTACCTGCCTGGAAAGTGACAAAATAAACTCAGTTCTGGCCTGCTGCATCTAGCATAGAACTAGTTACACTTTCTCAATGTTAACTATTAATACCAAGATTATTACTGTGTCTATCCATTTATCTGCATAGGATGCCATGTTCAATTCTGTGCTGAGGTTAAAGCCTCGCTTCCCCCCCCCCACCCCGTCCTCTCCTTTGATCTAAAGAATCTCATTAATCACATCCAAGCCTCAGGTGCAGACGGTCCAGGCAGTGCAGGGAACCCCCCCACTGGCTTCTGCACCAGCTCGCCTTCACTCATCCTGGCAGCTGACAGCAAGGCCCCTGGGCTCTGTCTGCACTCGAGTCCAGGAAATAAAGGTGAGCATGCTCTATGGCTTCTGACTTCACCTCAAGTAAAAACTGTTAATAAAAAGTAGATTCCATAAAACCAAAGAGGAAAGGTGCTCAGTTCTGGGAGGAAAGTGTAACGTGTAAGAGAACAAGAGCAGCGCAGGCAGTTCTCTCCCTCATCTCGGTAATGACATTTTAGTCGTACATTGTAAGTTAGGTGGACGTAAGCTGGCAAGTTTACAGGATCTTAAGGAAAGCTGAGAAATTCACGAAGTGCTCCCTGTTCAAAGTAAAGACAAGAGCAATTAATTAAAACACGAAAACTAATTAAATTTTTACAACTAATAAGTGAAGTCTAGAATTGCATATGCCTTTAGGCAGGCAGAATCAAAGGATCAAAGATAAGTTCAAATCACTTATATGTAAAAAACCAAATACCTCTAAACTTATAAATACAAGTAAGAAACGGAGGTAATCTTAATGTTAAACATGCTGTACCTTTATAAATTCATCTAAGAGTCTCCCACAGCAAGTCTTGCAGAACACTTGTCCCCAAGATGTGGAGAGACAGTCTGAATCTAAACAGGCAGCTGTGATGCCAAAATCATTTCTACTGGATAAGCCAACACGGCAGAACCAGCACGCACAGACACAAAGAAATACAATCAAAGCAGGCATGCGTGCTAGGTAGCTCCAGTCGTGTCTGACTCTTTGTAACCCCGTGGACTGTAGCCCACCGGCTCCTCTGTCCATGGGATTCTCCAGGCAAGAATAATGCAGTGGGTTGCCAGGCCCTCCTCCAGGGGATCTTCCCGACCCAGGGACTGAACCCACATCCCCTGCATCTCCTGCACTGGCAGCCGAGCTCTTTACTACTGGTGCCAGCTGAGAAGCCCATATAATCAAAGGCATGTATGTAACTAGAAAGAACAGTACCTGATTGAATTCTGGTTGACGGAACACTCAATACAGGCATTCCGGAGACACCGGAAGCATTCCGTTATCAGCTGCAGACTGGAAGCCAGATGCTCCACTTGGGATGGATCTCTGCAGGCCAGCTCAACAGTGTGAGAAGATTTCTTTAAGATATCCAGGACTCTCTGGAAGATAGTCCTGGGTGCTGTTTCTCTGAAAAATGATAAAATTGTTGCACATCAGTTAAAAAAAAAAAAAGACTAACTTCCAAACGTCCTTTTCAGAACACTGCCTGTATTGATAACTTTATTTTATGGGGAGGTAGGTTAGGCCTATCTGTTTCAGCTCCTTGATTTATGACACAAAAGAGCTACACAGACTGAGCGATTCACCAACCATCCCCTGTATCATCTTATTGAAGCTTCGCATTAACCTTATGAAGCCAACACTGTCCTTGCCATTTTAAAGATAAGATAACTGAGACAGAGAGAGGAGTCTGAGTAACTTGCCTCGTCACTAAGCTCACGACCCTCGGAGCCACAATCCCAACCGAAACTGTTTGACTTCCACTCCCCACGACAACCCAAATCCCCATTTACAGTGACTGTTTATGGTCAGTTCTGTAGGTTTTTGAGATTGCACCCAAGTACTGCATTTCGGATTCTTTTGTTGACTATGAGGGTTACAGATTTGCTCTCAAAACAGAATCTCTGCATCTCCTGATCTGGACAGAGAGTATAACCACGTCCTCTGTCACCCAGTATCTGTACCTAAAGTAAAATTATGAGAAAGAAAACTCATGAAGGATTGCCTGGGGGGCAAGACACTATGCATTCTCAGATACAGCAAGCCAACAGCAGTTTTCTGAGCTTATACACGTTCAACCAGAGAGAGAGGGGCTCGGGGAGTGGGAAGGAGGGAAGGAGACAGAAGCAGAGGGAGACGCAGAGGGAGAGAGAGAGCTGAGAGCGAGCCAGTGCGAGTGCCCTTCCCGGGAGAGCGTGTGCCTTGGGGAGGCAAGGACCCTGCGCGGTTCCCACCCCCGCAGCCTGCACCTCGCTTCCCACACGCCTCTGACGCCAGGAGCACTGCCCGTTCTGGCTATCATCTCTGAGTTATGAAGAGAAGAATTTTTGTGTGCAACACGGCACCTAAATGCCAGCCAATTTCTTCATTCCGTGAATCCCCTAGAGAAACAAGAGTCTGCTTTAATGGTAGAAGACAGATTGCTGTTAAGACAATTGAAGAGATGCTCACAGATCAGTTCTGACCACGTGGGGTTTCTCTCTGTGCTCTCACTGTGGAGTGAAGGGGAACACTTCACCCCTGGATGAAGCCAGACCATGGGGAGGGGGGGTTGGAGTGAAGTGCATTTCCACATAACCATTGCCACTGAAGCGCCGCAAGCCACTGAGACACCCCCTCTGGAAGCTTCAGGACCATAAATACTTGTACTCCAAGTGTCGTCTTTTCACCTTAAGGATGGACAGAATAAATCACATTATTCATCATGTCTTCTTCCCTGTCTTTGCCTTTAAGAAGTATGGAGTCAAAGCCACCACCCATACTTAACACTACAAACTCCTCAGCGTGACTCTGAGTGCTAACTGTATTTTTCCTATCTGGCTTTTCCCTCCCCTCCAACTTCCTCCCTTACCTTTTATTTTATCTAGCTGTATTTATTTATTTTTGCTCGGTAACTTGATTTGATTACGGATATCAATAGTATTACATTTTCCCCCAATTTATATACTGTTAGACTAAAGTTACACAAAATTTATACACAAAAATTATAGTTTCAAGTTTAGTGAATCTCTTTAGAGTTACTCAATGTCTGAAGTCATGGAGTAAGTACCCTGAGTGGCAAGCTGGGCCAAGTGTGGGCTGTGGAAAGCAAGCAGCCTTAAGTCCTATCATTTCTGCTCCAGCCTATGGCTGGTACAGGCTTGGGGAAAGGGGACACACCTGCCTATTTTAAAAGATGAGCTAGATTTTCGTGTTAAATCTGATTTCTAAACGTTGGCACCTATTTCAATAATGTAAAAAACACTTTGTGGAAAAAAAAAAAAGAAAAGAAAACCACTCTGTGGGCAAAAAAGAAAGAAAGCATGGTTCCCACTTCTTGATCTATGCTCCAAACCAAGGAGAACTTCCATGGGGTATTAGTTGGTTATTTCTGATGACCTACAAAGTATTTTTTTTTAAAGCACTTCAAATTTTGTTTCAGAAAGAAACAGTATAAATTAACCAACTTGGAAAATCACCCATGAAATAACTTGCTCCCCCTCTCCCCGCCATCAGCCCTCTCTAAACAAGGATCATGAAGCTTTGACTCAGGCTCTCAGTGACTGAGTAACCAACTAAAAAAGTCAAAGTTCAGAGCTGTAGCATTAGTCCAGCCTCAGAAACCAGACAAAACAATGAAATGTATAAGCCACTTTCAGAGAGACAATAACATTCACTAACTCCATCAAGACAGCTCTGAAGAGCACTGTTGGGGGGGTGGGGGGGGTGGGGAGGAAATTTCCCATTCTACCCATCTTGACTTCTCCAGGCTGGACTAACAATAAAATCGACAGAGTAACAAGAGAAACAGAAATTTTAATTTGTGTGCATGGAGGTCTCCTAGAAACGGGACCAAGAAAGTGGGCCAGAGCAGGCAGCTTTTATACTTTTTAGACAAGGAAATGGTACATTTGTGAGGAACTGACAGAACAAAGAAACAGGCTTGGGTGCTTAGTTAGCGAAGAACCTAACCAGAGTCTGCACTTGGATAGTAAATTCAAGAAGACACCAGGTTTGTTCATACAGGCTTCTGGGCCCTGAATCCGTCTTGGGGGGATAGCGGCCTTTTGCCTCGGGAGTCAGGGAGGGTACCTCTCACATGGAGATTTACTGCCTGCTTTCAGACACAGACAGGAGGGTCAGAGGGGCCCTCCTGCATCAGCTCTTTCTTAAGTAACTTTAATTCAAAAAACTCAACATGCCATTGAGGCTTATTTGAAGAAGCATGCTCTGGGCTCCAACAGTACTAAATATAGAGCAGGCCCTATTAATACACAAAGAAAATACCCAAGGGTTTAAAGAATTCTGAAGAATGCCAAGAGTGATCAAGATTTCTACAACAAAGAATAAGCCTAATTACTTCTATCTGCTCCATCTGCATAAAGTTTTAAAGACATTTATTACTTAATCTTCCAGTCAAATAAAAGTAGAGCTCTACAACTTCAATAATCTGCTACAATAAAGCCTCTTTTTTTCTACTATGATGACTAAGAAGCATGTGTCTACACCTGAGAGAAAGAAGCCAGTGTAGTTTCTTTCAGCCAGTCCTTCGCAAGCTGCCTCTCACACAGGTACCACCTCCCTACTGTGTGTGAATGGTCTTCTCTGGTGTCACTCTTTTTAACATCTATTTTACTCAAAACTGCTGTGGAGCACAACAAAAGCTTTGAAATCAAACTATAATGCAAGGAGATCAAACCAGTCAATCCTAAAGGAAATCAAGCTGAACATTCATTGTAAGGACTGATGCTGAAGCCTCCAATATTTTGGCCACCTGATATGAAAAGCCAACTTACTGGGAAAAAAAAAAAAAACAAACCCTGATGCTGGGAAAGATTGAGGGCAGAAGGGGGAGATAGAGGATGAGATGGTTGGATGGCATCACCGACTCAATGGACATGAGTTTGAGCCAACTCTGAGAGATAGTGAAAAACAGGGAAGCCTGGCATGCTGCAGTCCATGGGGCCGCAGAGCCGGACACAACTCAGCAACTGAGCAAACAACAAATAACAGACTACACTAAATAAAAGCACTGTTCTTAGGAAAACTGGGTAACTGATATTCCAAGCATAGAACAATCAGTAAGTTCAGGAACTACTCCAAATAAACAATTTCCAATGCTACACATTTTCTGTGTGTCATACACAGGCCTCTATTACACCATGCCTCTATTACACTTTCAGCCAAAAGAAAAATGTTTAACTGAACTAAAGTCAATCAAAAGACTCCTGACACACAAATAACTATTAACAACTCCTCAAGAGTAATCCTGGCAGCATCTATTCCACACACAATAGTTTACATTTTTGATACAAAGAGAAAATCAATGGGGCCTGTGATCACGTGGATTCCTGCGAGCAGCAGGCACTGGCAGTCCTCTGGGTTTATTCACACATGCACCCTCCACCAGAATCCCTCCTCATACCACCCCCACCCCAGCCTCTGCCTGGAAGAAAGAACCCGGGGGCTCCTGGTGGAACTCCTCAGAGTATTGTACGCTCCCCTGGAATTCAATCCATAGCATGGAATAACACTTCTCCACATCGGATTACATTCACTGATCCGGTCCACCACCCCAGCTGGACTAGAGATCCCAGAAAAAGAGAAGACCTTATTTTTTCTGTACCTCTAAGGCCCAGAGCTGCACTCACTAATTTGCATTTGTTCACATTTAAAACAGAGACAAGACTAGTCACATCTTCAGAGTGGCATCTCACTGCTTCACAGGCTCCCCACAGAACAAACACTTACGGAGCGTGTGCTCTGAGCCCGCAGTCAGGCGCCAGGCCTGGCGGGACCAGTACTTTGCAGCAGCAACCAGAACCAGGTAAACACCCAGGAACCAGCTCAACTCACCCATTAAGAAACCCACACCCCTGGGCCCAAACACTTGGGAAAAAGGGTCATATTTTAAGATGTAGGCTTGGTATTTAAGAAACAGCTAATTTCTTCTTCCCTACTACATGATACAGTGGGTAAGCTTAAAGGGGGAGAGAAAGGAGAGGCACTGTAACCCAATTAACTACAATTTACATTTCTTGAAAGCAGAGACTATTTCTTAGATGTCTGCATCCCTCTATAAAGGGTGAAAGAGGGGGGAAAAACCCTTTTCCTCCAGAGACATACAATAAATAGCTACAGATCTTACTCACCACATTTTAATGCACTGTAATACACAACTTTCATCAGATGAGGACAAAGAAAGCTCTCCATGAACAGTAACCAGGAGGAAAGCATTTGACTCTCTCTACCTTCCCCATGGCCTTGAATGGAGGCTATTTGGCAGCACAGATACAAAGTGGTCCTAAGGTACTCTGTCTGCAAATTCCACATTCACTGTCAAGACGGCACAGCTAAGGATGTGTAATGATTAACGACAGTGAAATAACTAGTGAAGATCAATCGTTTGTATAAGTGTTATTTATAATAAAAATTGCTGTCATTTCTGCTTCAACCAAACTAACACAAAATATTCGCAAAGACTTTAAAAGGCTTAGCTACCTCATTCACAGAAAGCCGAAAGTGCTTAGAAAGACAATTAAAATCCAACCGTTAGACATTCCTTTTAGATAGGAATGCATACCCTGAAGACAACTTAGAAATGAAATGTTACATTACAGCACAAAAACAGCCTCTGAATTATACAAACGGTAGAATTTCATTTCCTTCAAGTTTGAACAGATCTATAGGTTTAATCTTGGCAAGTCCCGTTTGAGTAAAATTAAAGAAAACTACCGGTGATTATGTGTAGCAGTTTAGAGAGGCCTAACATACTATCTGTACACACATCTTACAGTTAATTCATCAGTGGGACCTCCTACTGAAAAGGAAACTAACTGCTTGTCACTATAACACTACAACTAAGAATTTCATCCTTGTTAAAAGATTTATTCTAATACCTGAGATTTAATTAAAAATTGGCACACGTGCTTTAGAGTAGTTTAACCACTGTCACTGAGGAAAACTATTAGAACACACACAAGTTCAGAGATTAAAATAACAACCACTGGTTGTTATTTAAAACCATAAACCTCTTACTGATCTGACTGCATTAGGAAGAACCAAAACAGAAAATAAAAACATCTCTAGCTCCTATCAGAAACAGTCTACACAAAAGTCTGAAACTCATTTTTGCAGACCTCAAAACTCTCCTTTATACAACTGTCTTCCCCTCTTCTGTCACAACAAGGACTCTCAAGCTGTCCCTGAGACAGAGCTGCAGGGCTGGCAAACTTTTTCTGCAAAGGGCCAGAGAGTAAACATTTCAGGCTGTGAGGACCTGATAACTCTGTCCCAACTGCTCCGCTGCTACAGGGTTAGGGCCGTCAGAGACAGCATCCAAATGAACACACATAGCTGTGTTCTAGTGAAAATCTTCCTATGGACGCTGGGATTTAAAGCTCACATCATCTTCATGTATCACGGAATTCTATTCATTTATTCTCCCCTACCATTAAATACGTAAAAATCAGTCTTAACTCAAAAACCATTAACATAAAAAAAAAAAAGAAAAAACAGGTGGCGGGTCAGTTTTGGCCTACAGATCAAAATTTGGCTCTGACCCCAGCTCTGAAGGGTTTCAAATAAATGTCCTCTCCTCATCCCCCCAAAACTCCTGACTCCTCCTCCAGTGTCCTCACCATACTCAAAACGCATCTCTCATCAGAACAGACTCTCCCATGCATTATACCAAAGAAAGCAAGCAAAGAGAATGCGGGATGCCCAGAAGTAGACAGGGTGTCCAGAAAAGAATTGCACGCAGAGAAACCTGGCGGATGGCAGGGCTGGCACTAAAGGTCCCGAGGAGAAGGCCAGACTATTCTAAAAAAGGTGCTGGAACAACTATCAGTCATATGGGAAAAAAAACAGAATCGGAGCCTTAAGTAAAAAGTAACTCCATTTGGATTTAGGAATATATGTTAGACACAGGCTCTGCAGGCCACTGAAAGGACCACCCACCTGATGAGAAGCCAGGGAGGGTTCTGATCAGAGTGACCTGCTTTCACTTTTAAAGGATCCCTCTGCTATTCTGTAAACAACTGATCACAGCAAAAGAAAGAAAAGATACACGGAGATCAGTTAGGACACTCTTCCAGGATGCAGCTGGGAGAGGAGGGGACAGCGGTAGACATAATAAGCAGAGACCAGACTCTGAATATATTCTGAAGATGGAGTCAATGAGATTTGATGAGAAATTATTATGAGGGGCATCTGAGGAAGCAGAGTCAAGGATGGTGCCAAACTCTGACCCAACTCCAGACTAAGCAATAAATGGACGGATGTATCTGCTGTTTACTGAACTGGAGAAGACTGCTGTAAAGATATTGGGGGAGGGGGGATATCAGGAGTTCAGTTTGAGGTTTGCTACATCTGAAATGCCTATTAGAAGTACAAGCAGAAATGTGGCGTAGGCAGATGAACATACAAGTCTAAACATCAGGAGAAAAGTCCAGCTACAGAAAGTGTTAGAGCTATCACCAACTCTAACCAAACCCAAAGACTGAAGGCAATCATCACAACAGCACAGGTAGGTGGGGAGAATTCTGAGGGACTGAGCACTGGACCTCAGAGAGAACAGCCAATAAAAGAGAAGAATCAGAAAGGGTGGGGTTCTAGAAGCCAAATGAAGACAGTGTTCCAAGGAGAAAGAAGTGATGAGTGACGTCAACCAGCAGAGAAGATGAGGATTTTAGGTGAAGACCAAGGGGCTTGGCAATGTGGAATGGGTTCAAGAGAAACGGGAAACTGTAGCAGATGAATATAAAAAACCCTCAGAGAAGTTTATATAAATGGGAGAAAAAAAAGAGGGAAATGGGGGAGAGATTCTTCTTAGGATGGGAAAAATTACAGCAGATTCAGCAACTGATGAGAATAATCCAATAGAAAGGGTAAAACGGATGATTTAAGAAAGGGGGGGTGAGGTAAGAGAATTGTTGGAGCAATGTATGCAAAAGGGAGAGGAATATGTGCAGACCTGTGGAGGGGGGGCTGGCATGTGGAGAAGGGCAGTTCACCCACAGTACCTGAGGGAAGGCGAACTATGGGGACAGACAGAGGCAGCAGGGTGGAGAGGAAAGCGGGAATTCCTGGAAACATAGGAAGCTGAGAATGAGGATGAGGGAGAACCAGTGGAGACTGAGGGAGAACCAGTGGAGACTGAGGGAGAGCAAAAGGCATAAGCCAGCTGACCAGGAAAGCGGAAGGGTCAAACAGACCAGGGCAATGGCACTAAATCCCTACACAAGGTCAGTGATCATCAGTTACAGAAAGACCAATCAGTATGTTGTTGCGTTTTTCTCCATCCTTGTTCAGTTATTTGGGTGCAAGTGGAAAAGCAGCAGCAAACTGGATTTAACTAGAGCTAGAGTTTTGCCAGCAAAGTGTAACAAAGAAGAGGAGGCAAGGGAAGTGAGAATGTATACAAAGAAATGCTTTATCACTGATCCATAGGTCTAACCTGGATTTAGGGATACATGATTATAAGGAACAGAAGGGACAGAGAATAGGAAGGAGTAGGATCAACAGACTGCGTGTCCAGCGGGGAGCTGAAGACTTGATGGAGTAGGGGACACAGAGAGAGACAAGACAGAACAGGCAGTCAGAGCGGGACTCTTGGAATCAAGACTGCGGAGGGCATGCAGCCATGGTTAGTCACAAGGCCTAGGTAGCACACGCAATGTGTGGTTAGACAGGGGGAAGCAGGGGAGGCAAGAGGTGTTCAAAGTCAAGAAATAAAAGGTCAGGGTAATGAAAAGGATCGTCTGTGTAAACACTACAATAGCCAAGACTTGAGACGGGAGAAGCAATGCAGTCACAGTGAACCAGTTAGATTCTTCAAGGGATGAGAGTGAAAACCTGAACTTTTAACAGTAGAAGAGATTGTCTATGAGCTATAAACTCTGATGGCATGATATGGAAAGTTGCAGAGATTATGGAGGAAAAAGTTCTGAAAGCAGCAATGACAGTTACCTTCACACCTACACACCTTCGAGCTAAGCAATACACGGGATATAGGAGAACACAGCCCACTTGAAGGACATTCTGGGAAAGGTTTGTCCTTAGAAGTGAGCCCTATTTCACCTAGATCAAGACGATGACAAGACTGTCCAGAGAGGCTGAAGACACAGGGAATTTTGCACATGGTTGTGGTTTAGTCACTCAGTCGTGTCAACCCCATGGACCGTAGCCCACCAGGCCCCTCTGTCCATGGGGATTCTCCAGGCAACAATACTGGAGTGGGTTGCCATTTCCTACTGCAGGGGATCTTCTGACCCAGGGATCGAACCCAGGTTTCCTGCATTGCAGACAGCCTCCTACATTGCTGGCAGATTGTTTACTGACTGAGCCATCAGGAAAGGCCCTTGCACATGGGAAGGGTTTTAAAAGTCGAGGAGTCAAAAAGGTTCTATACAAAGTCTTAAGGGAACCAGTGAGTAATAGAAAACCTAGTTTCCTATATTAATTAGAAAATCAGCTTGTAAATGTGTAGCAAAAACCCTGCTGAAATTTTACCTTTGAATGGCACCGAAACCACAGGTCAACTTGGGGACAAGTGATGTCTCTGTGTTACTGAGTTTTCCTATCATATCACTGTATAACCATCTAATCTCTTTTGATAGTTTTATAATATTGTCAGTGAGGATGACAGCCACTTGTACTTAACTGTGCTTATGCCATGCCCAGCACCTTGCTAAGCACTACATACACACACTCCTCCATGGCCATCATAAGTGGATCCCTCACTTACAAACTGTCTTTGTTACCAAATGCAAGTCTGCGTTCCCAATGCACAGAGACGCCAGGCAATACCAAAACTGTCAGAGTCTGGAGCAGAGACAGGTTTATTGAGGGCAATGCAAGAAAATGGGTGGCTCACGCCTCAACAACCCCAAGTTTTCAGCAAAGCCCTTTTCTAGGAAAGGTGAGGGAGGGGCACAGTCAGTTGTTGCAAGCTTCTTGGTGTCAGGTCACAGTCAGGAGCAATGCTCCTGTAAATCTACCAAACGAACGTTATTCTCTGTTCTGACAAGAAAAGACAAGGTCCCAAGACACAACTTTCATCCTTCCTGGTCCTGGCTAAGAGAAGGCGCCCCAGTGGAACCAGGACCACTAACAGTAGCTCACTGACAACTGGTTGCTTGTGGGAGGATCTCATGCAGCCCCGACCAATGGCCGAGAGGGAACCAGGACCACGAGCGGGGGCCTGCTGACAGCTGGCTGCTTGGGGGCGGGCCCCCCGAGGCACAGCAACAGTAACCGGCTCCTGGTGAGGGGGTCGGGTCACCTGTGCACAGCAGCAGCCCCGGCTAAGGTCTGCGCTCAGTCACGCTCCATTACACTCTTAGCTCTAATGGGACTTCTCTGGGCTTGTGGCCGTCAGAAGTTGACTCAGCCTGCAGTGGGCCCCAGGGTTCCTCTGCCTTTGAATGAGTGTCCTTGCCCACAGTCCAGTGACCACACCCTCTGGTCCAGGGACCACTACAAAAGACTAGGAGGATGAAAAGAGCTGAGAAACTCTCCTCTGAGGGCACAGTGGGTCACCATTCTAACCTTATTTATTTTGATTTGCTGGCTCAAACTTCTTCCTGTCTGCTTTGTCCATTTAAGATAATTGGATGTGCGGGGTGGCTCACACTGACCACATCTGTATTTTGAAGCTGAGTCAGAACACCTTACCGACTGGTTCCGTGTGGCAGTCCAGCTCATGGCACAGGTAAAAATAAAGGGAACTGTCACCACACTCCACACAGTTCTGTTTATAGTGCTGCATAATTGACGTTCTCTCTCAGCACAGCTGATCTGAGTCATGGTTGAGTCAAGACAGCATGAGGCCCTTCACTAAGCTGACAACTCATGGGGGTCTTGAAGGGGGCTTCTTCTGTGTTGTGGGTTTTGTTTGTTTGTTTCGGCTGTTGTCTTTGGTGCAGCCAAAGACTTGCTGGCCAGAGGCTCAGTTGTGTTTGGGGAAAGCCTGTGTACATGCAGATGACTGGTTTATTCCGAGTTCTACATTATGCCGGCCTCTCAAGTGCTCAACAGTCCTTTTCCCTATGAATGTTAGTCTACGTCTTGATGCAAGCAATGAGGGACACCAAAACATTTCTGACCTCTACGACCCTCTGTCACATCTGATGCTTTATACCTCTCTTGCCAGAGCCCTTCCTATGCCGACTCCAGGAAATTAACTATTTAAGGAAGTAATAAAAACACAACCAAGGGCTCATTCTGTGCTAGGTATTAAAGGAGGCCCTGAGGACACAGAGGTGTAAGAAGCCTGCCCTCAGGTTTGGGCTTATTCTAGTGGATAGGTAGGTGATTAAGTGATCACAATACTCTACTGCAATTCTCTGAAAGAGGTAAGAGGAACATAAGGCAGAAGCACCCAGGTCATAAGGCAGAAGATCTAAGGTCATCTGCAACTCAACTGCGGCATGATGGAGACCAATGCACCTTGTGGTGATCAGAGCCGCTATGGGACAATCAGTGTCAGGACAGGGTGACCGGCATCTGGAGAGAGAAGGAAAGAGCCAGACTCAGGGCAGCCTTGGGCTTCCCAGGTGGCTTAGTGGTAAAGACTCTGCCTGCCAATGTAGGAGGTGAAGGAGACCCGGGTTCAATCCCTGAGTCAGTAAGAGCTCCTGGATGAAGGACACGGCAACCCTCTACCGTACTCTCGCCTGGAGAATCCCATGGATAGAGGCGCCTGGTGGGTTGCAGTCCATGGGGTCGCAGAGAGTCAGACATGACTGACCACACACACAAGCAGTGTAGCCCTATGTGTGGGTCACATGCAAAGCTGTGCACCTCCAACATTAGGAGGGAGACAGGAACTTCAGAGACGGGACCTGGCCCACAGTGCTGGCCAGCATGGTGACCAGTTACACGAGCTCCCAGTATCGCTAGGATACAATCAAGAGAAGGAAGGCCTGACCTTAGGCTGGGGTCACTGGGGAAGAAGGCAGAGGAAAGGTCAACATGATTATACAGGGAACAGTGAGCCCCAAAAGGCAGAAAACGCAACAAATCTCTCAAGGTGAACCAGCAAACTAAAAGTTCACAGAGAAAATCTAACCCTAGGAAAATCCGGCCTTTCCTCAGCACTCTCTGTGACAACCCTTCAGACTGTGTGCTTCCCAACCTTGCAACTCTAGAAGGTGCTGGGCCAAGCCCGAGTCGAGGACACAGAACTCCATCAGGGAGCACAGAAAGGATCGGGGTGCCTCAGAGTAGGCCCACAGAACAAGCACTTTGAGATTCTCAAGCTAGCAAACCAGCAGGCAAAGAAGACGTGCCGACACTGGAGGGGTAACGCCCCTGATTAGCATGCAGAGCCAGGGCTGTGATGACACGCGGCGGGCAGGGAGGAGTGGGTCTGAACTCAGGGTTGGATGGGCTGTCTCTTGGCTCCTCTGTGTCCAGGGATAACAATGAACAGGCGGCAGCAGCAACCACACGCTGACAAGAGCAAGGCCACCCAGGGCTCAGCCCCCTCGGCATCAGAGCCCAGGGACATGCTGGAGAGTCGGGGAAGATCAGACTGGAAGCTGGAGTCGGGAGCTGACTGTCCACTAACGGCCTCAAGGACAGGCTGCACCAGAGGGACCGGACTCACTGCTCCAACATGCCTGTGAGGCCTCTTCCTTAAGACTCCGAACAGCTTTGGCCTCCAAGAGTCCGAGACTGAGGAGAGTGTCAGGCAAGAGGTCTCAGGAGAAGGGCAGACTGCAGTAAACGCTCATGGTGTCCCTCATCGCACACCCTTGGCCCATCTAGTTAATGACCCAAGGGGCAATTCTCATGACCCCTGTGCTCAGACAATTCAGAGGTGCCCCCCACGGATCCCCAGCGGGGTTGAGCCCCAGCTGCCTGCAACAGCCGCCACTGAATACGGCATCCTTACGTCAGCTATCTCTCCTTCCACACCTAGCTTCCCCTCTCCCACACTTCTGATTGCTGGGGCTTGCCTACTGTTAAATTACTTCACCCAAGTTCCTACCTCAAATTCTACTTTGGAGAAAAAACCCAACAGATCAGGTATACAAGGAGGCATTTATAAAGATGGTCTCTACAGTGCTGTTGGAGTTACCAAAAATTAAAGACAAATCCAAATGCCCAACAGTAAGAAAAGGTACATAAATGATGATGTAATCTTATGACCGTACACTCTACAACAGTTGAAGCTAATGATATAGCTCTCTATGTATGAAAACTGGTAGCACTCGAAAACAGAGCAAAAATTAAAGATGCAAACTGAAGCGTATAGAGCGTATAACGTACCATGTAACATGGGGACGGCGGGGGCGGGGGGAGGCGCGAGGAGACTGGAGAGTGAAACAAAGAGCCCCTACCCACCACATCCACCGCCGCGTAGTCATACCCTTCTGTGGCAGCAGGGCAAAGGCCAACAGTGTTGCTAAGAGAACACACAGGTCAGAGTACACACTCTCCTCCAACAACACAAGAGAAGACTCTACACATGGACATCACCAGATGGTCAATACCGAAATCGGATTAATTATATTCTTTGCAGCCAAAGATGGAGAAGCTCTATACAGTCAGCAAAAACAAGACCAGGAGCTGACTGTGGCTCCGATCATGAACGCCTTATTGCCAAATTCACAGTTAAATTGAAGAAAGTGGGAAAACCACTAGACCATTCAGGTATGACCTAAATCAAATCCCTTATGATTATACAGTGGAAGTGACAAATAAATTCAAGGGATTAGGCCTGACAGACAGAGAGACTGAAGAACGATAGACGGAGGTTCGTGACATTGTACAGGAGGCAGTGATCAAGACCATTCCCAAGAAAAAGAAATGCAGAAAGGCAAAATGTTTGTCTGAGGAGGCCTTACAAATAGCTGAGCAAAGAAGAGAAGCAAAAAGCAAACAAGAAAAGGAAAAATATACCCATTTGAATGCAGAATTCCAAAGAATAGCAAGGAGAGATAAGAAAGCCTTCCTCAGTGATCAACGCAAAGAAATAGAGGAAAACAACTGAATGGGAAAGACCAGAGATCTCTTCAAGAAAATCAGAAATACCAAGGGAACATTTACTGCAAAGATGGACTCAATAAAGGACAGAAATGGTATGGACCTAACAGAAGCAGAAGATATTAAGAAGAGGTGGCAAGAATACACAGAAGAACTCCACAAAAAAGATCTTCATAACCCAGATAACCACGATGGTATGATCACTCACCTAGAACCAGACATCCTGGAATGTGAAGTCAAGTGGGCCTTAGGAAGCATCACTATGAACAAAGCTAGTGAAGGTGATGGAATTCCAACTGAACTATTTCAAATCTTAAAAGATGATGCTGTGAAAGTGCTGCACTCAATATGTCCACAAATTTGGAAAACTCAGCAGTGGCCACAGGACTGGAAAAGGTCAGTTTTCATTCCAATCCCAAAGAAAGGCAATGCCAAAGAATGTTCAAACGACCGCACAACTGCACTCATCTCAGTTCAGCTCAGTTCAGTTGCTCAGTCGTGTCCAACTCCTTGTGACCCCACGAACCGCAGCACGACAGGCCTCCCTGTCCATCACCAACTCCCGGAGTTTACCCAAACTCAGGTCCATTGAGTCAGTGATGCCATCCAACCAGCTCATCCTCTGTCATCCCATTCTCCTCTCGCCTTCAATCTTTGCCAACGTCAGGGTCTTTTCAAATGAGTCAGCTCTTTCCATCAGGTGGCCAAAGTATTGGAGTTTCAGCTTCAACATCAGTCCTTCCAATGAATATTCAGGACTGATTTCCTTTAGGATGGACTGGTTGGATCTCCTTGCAGTCCAAGGGACTCTCAACAGTCTTCTCCAACACCACAGTTCAAAAGTATCCATTCTTTGGCACTCAGCATTCTTTATGGTCCAATTCTCACATTCATACATGACTACTGAAAAAACCATAGCTTTGACTAGATGGACCTCTGTTGGCAAAGTAATGTCTCTGCTTTTTAATATGCTGGCTAGGTTGGTCATAACTTTTCTTCTAAGGAGCAACCGTCTTTTAATTTCATGGCTGCAGTCACCACCTGCAGTGATTTTGAAGCCCAGAAAAATAAAAGTCTGTCACTGTTTCCAACGTTTACCCATCTATTTGCCACAAAGTTATGGGACCAGAGGCCATGATCTTAGTGTTCTGAATGTTGAGTTTTAAGTCAACTTGTTCACTCTCCTCTTTCACTTTCATCAAGAGGCTCTTCAGTTCCTCTTTGCTTTCTGCCATAAGGGTGATGTCCTCTGTATATCTGAGGTTATTGATATTTCTCCCAGCAATCTTAATTCCAGCTTGTGTTTCATCCAGCCCAGCGTTTCTCATGATGTACTGTGCATGTAAGTTAAAGAAGCAGGGTGACAATATACAGCCTTGACATACTCCTTTTCCTGTTTGGAACTAGTCTGTTGTTCCATGTCCAGTTCTAACTGTTGCTTCCTGACCCACATGCAGATTTCTCAAGAGGCAGGTAAGGTGGTCTGATATTCCCATCTCTAAGAATTTTCCACAGTTTGCTGTGACCCACCCAGTCAAAGGCTTTGGCATAGTCAATAAAGCAGATGTTTTTCTGGAATTCTCTTGCTTTTTTGATGATCCAACGGATGCTGGCAATTTGATCTCTGGTTCCTCTGCCTTTCCTAAATCCAGCTTGAACATCTGGAAGTTCACAGTTTATGTACTGTTGGAGCCTGGCTTGGAGAATTTTGAACAGTACTTTAGCATGTGAGATGAGTGCTACTGTGAAGTCGTTTGAACATTTTTTGGCATTGCCTTTCTTTGGGATTGGAATGAAAACTGACCTTTTCCAGTCCTGTGACCACTGCTGAGTTTTCCAAATTAGCTGACATATTGAGTGTAGCACTTTCACAGCATCATCTCTTAGGATTTGAAATAGCTAACTGGAATTCTATCACCTCCACTAGCTTTGTTCATAGTGATGCTTCCTAAGGCCCACTTGACTTCGCATTCCAGGATGTCTGGCTCTAGGTTAAGTGTGAGTGATCACACCATCATGATTATCTGGGTCATGAAGATTTTTTTTGTACAGTTCTTCTGTGTATTCTTGCCACCTCTTCTTAATATCTTCTGCTTCTGTTAGGTCCATACCATTTCTGTCCTTTATTGAGCCCATATTTGCAGTAAATGTTACCTTGGTATCTCTAATTTTCTTGAAGAGATCTCTGGTCTTCCCATTCGATGGTTTTTCTCTATTTCTTTGCATTGATCACTGAGGAAGGCTTTCTTATCTCTCCTTGCTATTGTTTGGAACTCTGCATTCAAATGGGTATATCTCTCCTTTTCTCCCTTGCCTTTTCCTTCTCCATGCCTTATGAAAGCCTTTCCCCCCTGAAACCCACTGAGTCCCAGAAGGTATCAGTATTTCATACCAATACATCTCAAGGGGGTGAGGAAGACACTCCCCAAACTCAAATTGTTTACAAAACCATTTCTGTCACTCTGCACAACCACCCGTCTTACCCAGATGTCCTGACGAGCCACGATAAACCACCTCTGCCCCACACAAGCAGCATGACATCACTGCGAAGTGAGACTCCAAAAGCACCCTTCCACTGCACTCTTCAGTGGACAAGGACCTGAACTCTCCA
The DNA here is from genome assembly GCF_033118175.1 of Dama dama. Classification (NCBI taxonomy): domain Eukaryota; kingdom Metazoa; phylum Chordata; class Mammalia; order Artiodactyla; family Cervidae; genus Dama; species Dama dama. Next base: position 4,340,866 of record NC_083702.1, read on the forward strand.
GAGCCACGTTACTGCCCGCACCCTTCCAGGATTACTTTCCTTTTTTCCTAGATTTGGTCCCCAGCACTTCATGAGTATCAGTCACCTCAGCCCATCTCAGGCTCTGGAAATACAGAGAGAGCACTGTCTGGCATGGAGGAACACATGGATCAAAACCCGACTCACTCTGAATGTACCAGTTCCCTCTTCTCTTCTTGGAGGAAATTTGACAATTCAGAAACATTGTTTTATCAGTGGTAATTCTCAACTAGGAAGCAGAAAAGACCAGTGACATTTCCACAAAGTTCTTCCACCATGCTGGCTGAGATTCAGCTCAAGTAAGTTCTTCTGGGCATGGCAGGGAGAAGAATAATTTTACACACAGAAAACAGATATAATGGACAGTGAATTACACAGATGGCTAGGATTTCATAAATATGTCAAATCCAGGCAACCCATCTGGCGAGAGCATGTTTCCCTCACTTCAGAAAATTCCCTAATGCTCCTTCCCAGTCAATCCCCAGCCTCCTGCGACAACCACTGTTAATGCCTTCATTACCAGCCAGCGATACAGAGAAGGTCAGCTCTGCGGAACTGCACAGACCCACAGAGTATGCAGTCTTTGTCTGGCTTCCCTCACTCAGCGCATTCTGAGATCCATCCACACTGTTGTGTTTACTGGGGGGGGGTCATTCAATTACCAGGCAGTTTAGTCATCCTCCCACTGACGGACATTTCAGTAGGTTCTAGTACTTGGCTATTATCAATAAAGCTGCTACAAGCACTCTTTCACAAGTTGTGTGGACATATATTCTAAGATAAATACCTAGGGTTATAGGCAGGAGTATGTTTAACTTTATAAAAAACTGTCAAAGCGTTTCCCAAAGCGGGTGCACCATCCATGCTCCCACCAGCAATGGACAAGACCCCCAGCTGCTCCACATCCTCACCGAAAGCTGTCAATCGTCTTAATCCCAGCAAACCTAATGAGTCTGCAGAGGTATCTCATTATGGTTTTACTAGTTTGTAACAGTTTTACTGAGACATAATCAAACAAAGCATACAATTCATTCATTTAAACTACATAATTTTATCAATTTTGGTATATTACATTAACTTCTTAATTGTGGTAAAATATGTATGCATTAAGGGCTTCCCAGGTGGTGCTAGTAGTAAAGAACCTGCCTGGCAAAGCAGGAGACATAAGAGATGTGGGTTTGATCCCTGGATAGAGAAGATCGCCTGGAGGAGGTAATGGCAATCCACTCCAGTATGCTTGCCTGGAGAATTCCATGGACAGAGGAGCCTGGTGGGCCACAGTCCACAGGGTCACAAAGAGTCGGATACGACTGAAGTGACTTGGCGACAGTAGCATGTATGTATTAGGTTAGAAAAAAGTAACAGCAGTTTCGGACTGTGAATTGTAAATCATTATAAGTAGGGTCAAACATCTTTATTAATCAAAATAGGAACCATTACAATCAACACATTTTTACCAATGAGAAATGTTTATTCCTGTAGCATAAAAATCTGTACTTCAGGATTCGACGAACTCTTGGAAAGCATCTTCTGCCTCCTGCTGGTTGTGGAAATGTTTTCCTTGCAGAAAGTTGTCAAGATGCTTGAAGAAGTGGTAGTCAATCGGCAGAAGGTCAGGTGAAGAAGAGGTAGTCAACTGGCAAAAGGTCAGGTGAGTACGGCGGATGAGGCAAAACTTCATAGCCCAATTCACTCAACTTGTGAAGCACTGGCTCTGCGATGTGGGTCAGGCAGAGTCGTGGGAGGAACTGGGCCCCCTCTGCTGACCAACGCCAAAGCAGGCGTTGCGTTTTCAGTGCATCTCATCGGTTTACCGAGCACAGTTCTCAGATATAACGGTTTCCCTGGGATTCAGAAAGCTGTAGGGGATCAGACAGACAGCAGACCACCAAACAGGGACCATGACCTTTTCTGCTGCAAGTGTGGCTTTGGGAAGTGCTCTGGAGCTTCTTCTTGGTTCAACTACTGAACTGGTCACACCAGCTGTTACATAAAATCCACTTGTCATCACACATCACAATCTGATTAAGAAATACTTTGTTGCCGCTGCATAAAGAGAAGACAACACCTCAAAACCACAATTGTATTATTTTTGGTCAGCTCCTGAGGCACCGACTTAGTGAGCTTTTTCACTTTTCTAACTTGCTTCAAATGCCCAATGCCCACAGAATGGTCCACGCTGCGTTCTTTGGCAACCTCTTGAGTAGTTGTAAGAGGATCAGCTTCAATGAATGCTCTCAATTGGTGATTGGCACCTTTCAATGGCCTGCCACTACATTCCTCATCTTCAAGGCTCTCATCTCCTTTGCAAAACTTCTTGAACCAACCACCACTGCACTGTATGTCTGGTAGCAGTTCCTGGGCTAAATGTGTTGTTGATGTTGCCAGTTGTCTCCACTGCTTTACGACACATTTTGAACTCGAATAAAAAAAAAAAAAAAAATCACTTGAATTTGCTTTTTGTCTAAGATCATTTCCACAGTCTAAAATAAATATAAAATAGCAAGTAATGTCATTAGAAAAAAAATAAAGTGAGAAATGTGTATTAAAATGATGTACAACACAACCAATTTAAGAATGTATTCCAATATCAAACAACAAAGTTCAACAATGCCAAACCAAATTATTTTCCATTCTGAACATTTTTTAGTATAGAATTCAGTGGCTTTAATTATATTCATATAGTTGTACAAACCTCACCACTGATTCCAAAAATTTAGTATCCCAAACAAATTTGTAACTATTAAACAATAACTCTTCCCTCCCCCGCATTCCAAGTAAATTCTAATCTCCTTTCTGTCTATGAATTTGCCTATTCTTAGTTCTTCACAGAAGTGGAATCATACAATATCGGTCATTTTATGTCTGGCTTCTTCCACTTAGCATGTTTTCAAGGTTCACCCCATTACAGTATGTACCAGTACTTCATTCCTTCTTATGGCTAAACAGTACTCCACTGTATGTACATATGACATTGTAGCCATTCACCTGTTGATGGACACTTGAGTTGTTTCCATCTTTTGGCTATTATGAATAATACCTCAATGAAAACGGGCCCACAAGTATCTGTTTAAGTTTTTGCTTTTAATCCTCCAAGGTACATACATACCTAGGAGTGGAACTGCTTGACTGTGTCCTATGTTTAGCTTTTTGAGGTAACACAAAATTTGTTTTACGTAATAGCTGAACCCTTTCACATTCTCCCCAGCAATGTGCAAGGGTTCCAAATTTTCCACATCCTTACCAACAATTTTTTTCCTTTTTTTTTTTTGGTAACAAGCCATCCTAAAGAGCATAGAGTGGAGTTTTTAATTTGCATTTTCTCAATGATTAACGATGTTGCGTACTTTTCCATGTATTTGTTGGCCATTTATATATCTTCCTTTCTAAACCAGATTTATTTTCTGCCCAATTTTTTTACCAGATTGTCTTTTGTTACTGAGTTTCAGGAGCACTTTATATATTTTAAGGCAAATTCTTTATTAGGTATATGTGTTGTAAATATTTTCAGTCTATGACTTGCCTTTTCCATCTTCTTATTGGTATCTTTCGATAGGCAGAAGTTTTTTTAATTTTGATAAAGTGTAATTTGATAATTTTTCTTGAAAGGTCAATATTATCTGTGACCTGGATAAGAAATATTTGTCTACACACAAGATTACAGATTTCTCCCATCTTCTAAACATTTTATAGTTTAAAATTTTATGTTTAGGTCTACAATCCATGTGGAAATACTTTTGTGAATGGTGCAAGGTATGGGTCAAAGTTCATTTTATTTCATTTAGATATCAAGTTATTCTACCACCATTTTTTGAATGAAATTGTTTTTAGACTGATTTTGGTTTGGAGCTTGCACATAGTTTGGAAATGGTCTTAACATTCCTTATGTGACATTCAGCATTCAATGACGAGAAGACCAGATGACTACACACAAGACAGAAACTGACAACAGATACTTATCAGGCACATTCTCTAAAATAAGCATAATTAATATGCTTAAGAAAGTAGATGACTATGAATTTCAACAGAGCAATCCATTTAAAAATCAAATAGAAATTCTACAAAACTCAAAACTGCCTGAAACTAAGAATACAATAGACAGCACATGAGACACAGCAAAAACCAGAACAGAGAACGAGAAGACAGGAGGAAACTTTCAAACCAAAGCTCAGAGAGAATCGGAAATACAGAAAAGAGGCTTTGAGATACACAAAATACAGTGAAAGGTTTAACATATGTGTAATTAAATTCCTTGAAGGAAAGGAAAGAATGAGAGAGAAGCAACAGCTGAAGAAATACTGGCTGACAATTTCCTAAACTGTTCAAAGACATCAAATTCAAAAGGCATGATCCAAACAGGGTAATTACAAAAAAGCCAAAAAAAAAAGAAAAAAAGCCAACTATATCTGTCCTCATGGGCCTTCATTCTGGAAGAAGACAGAGAATAAATAAGAAATCTCTATGAATAATTACACAGTATGAAGAATCTAATAAGTGCTTTCTTTAAAAAAAAGAAAATAGGGTTTATAAGGTAAAGGGTCTCCAAAGCATGGAGGGGAGGGAAGCATCTGCCCTGTTACACAATATACACAAAGCCTGGAAGGAAGAAATCAGGAATATACTTTAGACTAAACACACATTAACAAGAAGAAAGAACCACACTGACAGAAGCTTTAAAAAAATTTACCAATACAAGTATGGAACAAAAAGACTACACACGCACCATGAGTAACTGTGCTGTGTGCTCAGTCGTATCCGACTCTGCGCGACCCCATGGACTGTAGCCCACCAGGCTCCTCCGTCCATGGGATTTGCCAGGCAAGAATACTGGAGTGGGCTGCCATTTCCTTCTCCAGGGGATTTTTCCCAGTCAGGGATGGAACCCAAGTCTCTTGCATCTCCTGCATTGGCAGGCAGATCTTTACCGCTGAGCCACCTGAGAAGCCGCATAAATAATGACTTACACAAATAGCAGTAATTCCACAAGCCTTTGTTAAGAACCTACAATTATCAGACTGTATGCTAGATGCTAGGGACCCAAGGAACGTGATATGCTCACTTTACTCAACAAGCTTTTCAGATGGAAGAACAATAATGTATCAGTTTAAGGATGAGAAGATTTATGGAAAGCAGTACCCAAACGTTAAAACTAGTTCAAGAATACTCAAGAATCCTATAGAAAAAAACACAGTAGCATTACTCAACAGAACTTTCTGTGATGATGGGAATAATCTGTATCTTCCTGGTCCGAGAAGGTACCATTAGCCACGTGTGGCTACTAGTACTGAAAATGTGGCTGAGACAAGGAACGGAATGATTAATTTTACTTACTGCTGATTAATTTCAATAGCCGCATGTGAGCAGCTGCATGGACAGTGGAGGTAGAGTTATCACCTGGCTTTACACTGAATACAGGGGAGCTTCCTGGTGGCTCAGACAGCAAAGAATTCGCCTGCAACGCAGGAGACCTGGGTTCAATCTCCGGTTTGGGAAAATCCCCTGGAGAAAATAATGGCAACCCACTCCAGTGTTCTTGCCTGGAGAATCCCCATGGACAGAGGAGCCTGGCAGGGCTACAGTCCATGGAGTCACAGTCAGACACAAATGAACGACTAAGCACATTGCTACATAATAAATGAGCCCCAAACTGAGCAATTCATGGTTTCATACAGGTCAGACTCCCTCATCAACTTGTACAAACAACTGTGGGCTTGGCTGGGACCAAGGATCTGCTTCCAGGATGGTCCTCACACGGCTGCTGGCAGGAGGCCTCAGTTCCTCACCGCACAGACCTGTCTAGGTGGACCCCTGAGTGCCCTCATAACACGGCAGATGGCTTTCTGGGAGCAAGCGATCCAAGAGAGAAAGCAATGAGGAAGCTTCAGGGCCTTCTGTGCTCAGAAGTCACACCCTGTCACTTCCCCCACATCTGTTATTTAAAAGCCAGTCACTAAATGCAGCCCACGCTCAAGGGGAAAGGTCAAATTCCTTCTTACTTTCCTCAGTATGATTCCGCTGTATCTTGTGTTTTTCACTTTGCTACTGTGATGCCTCATTCTGCTTCACTTTATGTCCCACGCAGCCTCTGACACCTCCGCCCATCCTCCCTCTGGGTCCATCAGCATTGGATGGATCTTCGCAGAGCAGCTGGCCTCTGGAAACCCTGAGACCCTTCTGAGGGGCAACTAGTGATTTGCTCAAAGACATGCTGAGAAGCAGAGGCAGAACCAGAAGCCTGTCCTCACAAACCCTCATCAAGCGCTCTCTGCACCACCACATACTATCTGCCTCCTGATTCCAAGACCTACACATCAGGTCACCTTTCCTGGCCTTCAACTCTTCCTGAACTAGAACAGAGTTCCTGCCAGCCCCAGGAAAAACTCAAATCAAATATGGGATGCACCTTCACCTCTTCTCATTCTTCCCCAGCAATCCAACCAGTCCCTGAGTCTTGTCCATTCAATCTGGTAAAGATGTTTCAATATCTATCCTACCCATCCCCATAGACAATACCCTAAATTCAGGCACTTTTCTCTTTCTCTTGGGCTTCTCCATCAAGTCATCTGCCTCTAGCCTCACCCTAATGTATCTCTCACAATGGCAGCCAGAGATTTAATACACAGATTTGCCAGGCCATGCCCTTAATAGAACCTCCCACTGTTGTTCTGTTCAGTTGTTAAGTTGTCTCTTTAGAACCCCATGGACTGCAGCATGCCAGGTTCCTCTGTCCTCCACTCTCTCTGCAGTGTGCTCAAATTCATATCCAGTGAGTCGATGATGCTATCTCACCGCCTGCTGCCCCTTTCTCCTCCTGCCTTCAATCTTTCCCAGCACCAGGGTCTTTTCCAATAAGTCAGCTCTTCACATCAGGTGGCCAAAGTACTGGAGCTTCAGCATCAGTCCTTCCAATGAATATTCAGGATTGATTTCCTTTAGGGTTGACCGGTTTGATCTCCTAGCATGGTTCCCCATAAACTCCCCTCACAGGAAGCAGAGTCAGGAAAGGCCTTGTAAACTGGCTCAGGCCCTTGAATTTTATCCTTCAGCTTATAAAAAGGAACTTGATATTTGACTATGTCCTCTGTACCAGATGCCTTATCTATGTTATTTCATTTAAACTCAGAGACCATGCAAAAAATCAGCACACTGTTCCTCTGCACATACTGTTCTTACTAATTAGCCCTCTCATCTGTAAGCCTAGAAGCCATAGTAACCTAAGGCCTTTCCCAGCCCACAAATCTCTCCACCAGATCCACAGTTCCCCCAGCTCCATCATCTCTTCTTGGCTAGACCCTCTTACAATTTGTTTACACGGCAATTACCCTAACCTGCTTGAAAAAAGGGAAATCACGTTCATCTTTGCACCTTCGGCCCTAGCAAAGAACCTGCTTCAGAGCAGGTCCCCAGTGAAGGCTGATGACTGGTTGACTAGAAGGAGAGCCCATCATGGTATAGCTATCCTAAGCATCAACGCAATCAACAAATCTCTCTGAGGTATCGCATCAATTAACTTATCTCCCAAAAAGGCAGGAGCAGTGCCCAGGGCTCTTGACACTCTTTGAATTGCTCCACACTCACTGTGATTTGGGGCAGAAGTGCTCAGACCGACTGAAACTCTAAGACCATCTAGCGTTCTCCCACACTCCCTCTCCTCTTTGCACATATTTCTGCGATTCCAGAGCAGGGCTTCCCAACAACACACTTAGGGAGAACCATCCGTCAATGTGTGAAGGGACAGTATCAGCTAACTTGATTTAATACTACGTGTCAGCTATGTGCCAAGGACTTAATATGCATGAGTTCACTTAATCTTGACAAACAACCTCACCAGCAAAGTACTGTCCAACCTCATTCCTATTAAATAGACACAAAAACTGAGGCCCAGAGAAGACTAGAACAAAATTAAACAGGCACTGACTGGAGATATCAGGTACTTTGTATTTTCACGTGCTTTATTTCATTTATTCCTCTGTACAATTTAGCAATGAAGTCGAGTATTACATTCCCATTTTTAGGCAGGAAGTCTTAAGGCTTGGAGAAATGACACCATAACGCACCGCTTGTAGGGCTAGGAGCCAAATCCAGGATCTTCAGACTCCTAGGCACCTTATACAACGGAGATCTGGCCCTTCTGTGGCAGAGTCGGGACTGAAGTGGCCACGGTGCAAAGCGGGGCCACCAGTGGGGATGCAAAGCCTGGGCTCACAGGACGAACGGAGTGACGCGGCCTCCCACCTTGCACATCTGCAACGTCTGTCTCCCCCACCTGCACGTTCTGCTGCCTCTGGGGGCTTGCCAGTCTGTTCCAACCAGGCCGAGGAGACCACCTTGCACGTTACCCGGGCGCCATCACCGCGGCTCAACTAACCCAACAGGCAGGAGGCGGCGAAGGGCTCGCTTGGATCGGTCCCCCTTCCTGTGCCCGGCCTCACGCCCGTTCTGACGAGTGGGAAGCAGGTGTCACCCCCGCCCCCCAGCCCGAGGCCCTCTGGTGAGGCGCAGAGCTGCCACCCCGCCGCCGCCGCCCCGGGAGGAGGGGGCGCCCCCGCCCCGCTCCCGCCAGCCCCCCCGGGCCGCCCCTGACGCCCGCGCGGTTACCGATTCCGCTGCTCTTTGAAGAGCGCCGTCAGCGCGCGGAGAGCCTCCAGGTCCTGGATGGGCGCGGGCATCATGACGCCCGACAGCCTGCCGGGCGGCGGCCTGGGCGCCGCCATCTTGCCGCTCGCAGCTCGGGCCGAACGGCCGACGACGAGAAGCCGGAGGAGGAGGGGCAGGAGGGCCTGCGGGATGGGGTGGAGCGCGGGCTGCTGCCTCCGCACGCCGCCGCCGCCGCCGCCTCGGCGCCGCTGCAGCCCGCGGGCCCTGCCCGGAAAGCGCGAGAGCACGCGTCCAACGATCGCCTCAGGCCGGAGAACGCGACGGCGCGGCGAGGGGAGGGGGGCGCGGGCGGAAGTCCCGCCTGCGGGGAGGGGGGCGCCCACCGGAAGTTCGCCCTGTGGGGAGGGGGCGCAAGCGGAAGTTATGTTTGAGGGGGTGGGGACGTCAGGAGGGCGGAGGGTCCCGGAGGAGAAGTCGGAGGGGTGGGGGTCGGGCCCGGGACGGAGACACCCTGAGCGGGGAGATGGGGGCAGAGGGGGTCTCCATGGGAGCGGGTGTGGGGGACAAGGACACCCTGAGGAGGAGATGCGGGCAGACTGGGGTCTGCGCAGGAGAGGATATGAGGAAGGCTGGGGAGGCCTGCGGAGGCTCCCCTGGAGGAGAAGGCTGAAGACCTCGATCCTGCGGTCGGGAGGGTTGATCAGGGCTCACACCGACCCCCTGGGAGCTGGAGCAGTCTGGGTCCATCTTGCAAGTCTCAGTCCCTGGAAGCTCAGTTCCCAGTTCTTCAGTCAGTTCAGTCGCTCAGTCGTGTCCAACTGTTTGCTACCCCATGGACTGCAGCACGCCAGGCTTCCCTGTCCAGCGCCAACTCCCGGAGTTTCCTCAAACTTGTGTCCATGGAGTCAGTAATGCCATCTAACCAGCTCATCCTCTGTCGTCTCCTTCTCCTTCCCTCAATCTTTCCCAGCATCAGGGCCTTTTCCAGTGAATCAGCTCTTCGCATCAGGTGGCCAAAATATTGGAGTTTCAGCTTAACATCAGGGCTTCCAATGAACATGCAGGACTGATCCCCTTTAGGATGGACTGGTTGGATCTCCTCGCAGTCCAAGGGACTCTCAAGAGTCTTCTCCAACACCACAGTTCAAAAGCATCCATTCTTCAGCGCTCAGCTTTCTTTATAGTCCCACTCTCATATCCGTAAATGACCACTGGAAAAACCATAACCTTGACTAGATGGACCTTTGTTGGCAAAGTAATGTCTCTGCTTTTTAATATGCTGTCTAGGTTTGTCATAACTTTCCTTCCAAGGAGTAAGCGTCTTTTAATTTCATGGCTGCAATCACCATCTGCAGTGATTTTGGAGCCCAGAAAAACACAGTCAGTCACTGTTTCCACTGTTTTCCCCATCTATTTGCCATGAAGTGATGGGACTGGATGCCACGATCTTAGTTTTCTGAATGTTGAGCTTTAAGCCAGCTTTTTCACTCTCCTCTTTCACTTTCATCGAGAGGCTCTTCAGTTCTTCACTTTCTGCCATAAGGGTGGTGTCATCTGCATATCTTAGTGATCACCTCCTGGCGGTGGCTCAGAAGGTAAAGAATCTGCATGCAATGCAGAAGACTGGATTCGATCCCTGTGTTGGGAAGATCCCCTGGAGAAGGGAATGACTACCCACTCCCATATTCTTGCTTGGAGAATTCCATGGACAGAGCAGCCCAGTGGGTTGCAGCCCATGGGAGCGCAAAAAGTCCAACATAACTGAGCGACAAACACACACCGACAGTAACATCATTTACCAGGCCTGCTTGGGGTGAGACTACTGTTGTTTCAGCTCACTGGTGAGCTTTAGTCCCTAAGTTTAGTCTTTGCAACCCCATTGACTGTAGCCCACCAGGCCTCTCTGTCCATGGGATTTCCTAGGCAAGAATACTGGAGTGGGTTGCCATTCCCTCCTCCAGGAGATCTTCCCAACCCAGGCATAGAACCCGCATCTCCTGCACTGAAGGTGGATTCTTTACCACTGGGCCACCAGGGACTCTGTTCCAGTTCATTAAGGGCTTTATATACAATTTGAATTCAAGGAGCTAAATTCTACAGAGTTAGGCTAAGAATTGTGTTTTTCTAAAGGAAGTGAGATGAGATGGTTGGATGACATCAACTCAAAGGATATGAGTTTGAGCAAACTCTGGGAGATAGTGAAGGACAGGGAAGCCTGGTGTGCTACAGTCCATGAGGTTGCAAAAAGTCGGACACGACTCAGTGACTGAAAACAGCAAAGGGAAATGAGTATATTTTACAGGAATCAGACAAGGCTTCTCTGGGGGTGGTGGTAACTCACTCTTTTCTTTTCACTGCACTTTATCATATCATGTATATATTCTTTGAACAGACATTGTTGCCAGACCCCATGATAGGTACAGGATGAGCTGTGATCTCACAGTATCTACATGGCGTTGGTTCCAGGACACCCCCGCACCACCGCAGACACCAAAAACCTCGGATGCTCAAGTCCTATAGTCAGCCCTCCATATCCACAGATGCTGCAACTCGTGGAGACAGAGGGCCAACAGTGTAAAGATCTATAAGAGATGATCCCAACCCTGAAGGAACTCACAGACTATTCAGAGAGAGAGGCAAACAAAATTGAATAGTTGATTACTGCTATAATAGAGGACTGGACAAATTGCTGTGAGGCCAATTAGAATATATAAATAATACTCTCTACATTTCGACTTGAAGTGTAGGGGTATGTTTATAACATATTTTTGATGTTCTTTACTAGATAAAATTTAAAGACCTGATAAATACCACCAGAATATGCAGGAGAAATGAAACATGAACAGGCAAGTCAGCTGAGACTGTAATTCAGCCCTATCCCATTTAACTGACGACATATTCATGAATTCCACAAATATTTCTACGTACCTACTTTGTGCCAGGCATTATATCGCCTAGAGATGCTCAAGACCATCAAAAATGTTCAACAATCCTTAAACTAGCAGGGCAGGATCTCCTAATTTTTCCCCGAGGAACAGGGAGTAGTAAAATGTATTGTCACCAATCAAGATCTTACCCCTTAGCTTGCCATCCTCAATTGTAAAACAAAAGCAACTACTCTGATTCTTCTAGAAAACATGTCCCATAACATTCAAATTCATTGGCCTGGAATGTTGCAGTAGGAACCTGGCTGCTCTCTTTGCTTCTTCTCTTGTCTCCCTATATTATAAGTCCTTTAAAAATATGAGTCAACATTTCATTTTGCTCAAAACCATCCAAAGAATTTCCATCTCACTCAGAGTAAGAGTCAAAGTTCTTCCAGTGGAAGTGTTCCTAAATAGACTGCCTCCCTCACCGATTCTGATCACATCTACTAGTCTTTTCATCCTCCACTGAGCTTCAACTACCCTGCCCTCCTTGTCCTCCACCTGGGGAGGTATGCTCCTGCCTCAGGATTTTGCACATGCTGTTCCTGTTGCATGAAACACCTTCAATGTTTATCTAGCACATACTTGCATGGTTTATTTCCTTCATCTGCTCCAAAGATCTCTTAATGAGTTTCTTTTGTCAGTCTTTAAAATTGTAGCACACCACCCAAATTCCTGATCCTCACCTCCTCAGGAATTTTTCTTAATAGCCCTTAAAGCTTCCTATATCACATCAATTTACTTGCCTATTTAATTATTGTTACCATTTTGTTTACTGCCAAAACGTTTAAGCTACACAAGGACAGAGATTTTGGTCTTTTTTTACCTTTATCTCTCCAGCCTCTAGAAAAGGACCAATTATGTGGTAATTGCTCAATAAAGATCAGCTAAATTAATGAACAAAATATTTTAAAATATATTTTCAAAAAGGAGAAAGAAAATAACATGCCTCCAGAAGAGGGTCAACAATCCAAACAGTACAAGAAAGAGAAAAGGTGGAAGATAGGAAGAAAAACATCATTAAAGGACACGAGAACAAAAATAGAGGTAATAACAGGACAGGCTAGAAGTATAGGTGAGTATGAGAAACAAAAGGATATGAAATTGGTCAAACCATGGAGTGTTATTGACTGCCTAGAATTGGCTAGAGGATTTCAACCTTGGATGAACTGACAGAACTAAGTTATTATATCACTTGGGCTAAATAGCATTTTTTTTAGCATTTTAAAAATGTTTTATAATTATGCCTTATGATGATAAACATGCCACCATGTAGATGTACATGAATTAAACTTTAGATGAAAATTTGTAGTATGTTCGTGTCTTGAGCCTGCTGCAGAAGAAATGGATCTGCCATGGTTCAATAATCAAGAAATGAAAATAAATAAAAAGAAAGGAAAAAGAAATGATGGAAAGAGACTTCGCTGGTGGTGCTGTGGTTGAGAATGTACTTTCCCCTGCAGGGAATGCAGATGTGATCCCTGGTCAGGAAACTCCATCCCACATGCCACAGCCAAGTGTTCGCATCCTGCAACTAAAGATCCCGCATACCAGAACTGAAGATCTCACATGCTGCAAGCAAGACACCGCGAAATAAATGTTTTTTTTAAAAGAAAGAAAGCGTATGCCATATATCAGCTCCTCTTCCAAAACATAATGCTCAGTGGATGCTCAAGTCAGTCCATACCTCTCTTTGGTGCTAACTTTGGAGAATTCCCCTTGTACTACACATGTATTTATGTACTGTCCTTTGAATCTGAGATTCCTCAAGGCAGGGACTTTATTTTCCTTATCCTGTTCAGGACCAAGTTCAAAGCCTTGTGTCTAGATTCAACGCTATAAATATTTGTGAAACTGAAAACTTTGAAGACCAAAGGAAAAAATAACAGAATAGTGTAATTATTAAGAGCAGGGATCAGCAAACTGCAGCCTGCAAGCCAGATCTTTCCCACTATCTATTGTCATAAATTTTATTGAAAATTGTCACACTCGTTCATTATACACATTGCCTATGGCTTCTTTGATGCTATAGTGATAGTGTTGAGTAGTTGTATAGCGGAGACTGTACAGCCTACAAAGTCTAAAATATTAACACAGTTTGGGGACTTCGCTGGTGGTCCAATGATTAAGACGCTGAGCTCCCAATGCAGGGGGCACAGGGTGCAATCTCTGGTCGAGGAACTAAGAGGCCACATGCTATGCCATGTGGCGAAAAAAAAAAAAAGTAACTATTTGGCTGCTTGGTTCTCCATAGGAAAGGTTTGCTAACTTCCGGTAAAAAGCATGAGCTCCAGAACATTAGACAATCTTGGATGATGGGAATTGTGTCTTCATCTCTTAGCACCTAACTTTGGACAAGTAACCACCTCTTAAAGCTTATTTTTCATTTGTAAAATGAAATATTAATAATACCTACTTAATTGAGTGGTTTGGAGGATTCAACAAGATAGTCTGTGTCAACCCAGTGTGTGTCATATATTTAGCTCAAGAACTTTAGGCTAAGTGAAGTAAGCCATTCGCAAGAAAGACAAATACTGCACAATTCCATTTATATGAGGTGCTGAGAGTAGTCAGGAGTCCTAGAGCGGAAAGTAGAATGTGGCAGCCAGAGGTTGGAGGAGGGAAGAATGAGGATTTTTTTTAATGCATGTAAAGTTTTCAGTTTCATAAGGTGACAAGAATTATGGAGATGGATGCTGGTGGTTACTACACACTAGCATTTAATATAACTGAAATATACACTTCAAAATGGTTCAGATAGCAAAGTTTAGGTTATGTGTATGTTATGCCGTGGTTTTAAGGTAAAATGTAAGTAAGAGAATTCCTCTCCAACAGAACTGCACCATGGGAAATGCTAAGGAAGCTTCTTTGGGCTGAGGGAAATGCTATCAAACAGAAATGCAAATCCTAACAAGGTGGAAGAGTATTGGAAATGGTAAATACCTGGGTTAATGCAAACAGCCATTTTCTTCTATTTGCCATTTTCCTCTTAATTGTTTCATAAACTGGTTTTATAATAAAAATTAGAACATGTTCTTGTGAGGTTATAAATGTTTGAAGTATAGCAGCAGTAATAGAAGAGAGAAGATAATGACCTACGAGGTCATTGTGTAATAGATTCCTGGCGACAACTACTTTAAAAATGCGAAGAATTATAGATAAGATGCCAAAAGAAAAACTGAAATGGAATTCCTAAAAACATTCCAGGAACTTCCCTGGCGTTCCAGTGGTTGGGTTGCCTTCCAATGCATGGGGTGCAGGTTCAGTCCCTGGTGGGAACTAAGATCCCCCATGCTGTTGTTGTTTAGTTGCTAAGTTATAGCGGACTCTTGCCACCCGACAGACTGTAGCCTGCCAGAATCCTCTGTCCACGGGATGGCCCAGGCAAGAATACTGGAGTGGGTTGCCAGTTCCTTCGCAAGGGGATCTTCTCAACTCAGAGATCAAACCCAAGTCTCCTGCATTGCAAGTAGAGTCTACCATCTAAGCCACTAGGGAAACTCAGGATAAGGTTAAAGCAGCGTTTAAAAGGAAACATAGTTTTAAATGCTTAGATTGGAAAAGTAGAAAGAGCTCAAACACATTATCTAAGCTTTAACCTTGCGTGTGTGTGTACTAAGTCACTTCAGTCATGTCTGACTCTTTGCGACCCCATAGACTGTAGCCCCCAGGCTCCTTTGTCCATAGGATTCTCCAGGCAGGAATAATGGAGTGGGTTGCCATGCCCTCCTCCAGGGGATCTTCCTGACCCAGGTGAGTTCTTTACTGCTAATGCCACCTGGGAACCCCAAGCTTTCACCTTAAGATACTAGAAAAAGGAGAGCAAATTAAACTTAAAGCCGCCAAAGGACGGAAATAGTAAAGATAAAGGGGGAAATCATTAGAATAATGAAGAAAATAATTGGAACTTTAGTGAAAGCAAAAGCTAGTTCCTTAAAAAAAGTAATAAAATCAAGAGACTTCTAGTTGGGCTTCTTAAGAGGAAGGTACAAATTTCCAATATCAGGAGTAAAAGAGAAGACATTACCACAGAATCTATAAATAATAAGGGTATGTTATTGACAACTTTATAGCGATAAATGTGACAATCTACATGAAGCAGACAGATTCCTTGAAAAACAGAAATTGCCAAAACTCACCCGAGGAAAAATATAAAGCTTGAGGAGCCTGCTATCAATTAAATAAATTGAATTTATAAATAAAACCTTCCCATAAAGAAACTCCAGAGTGACGTGGCTTCAGTGGTAAGTATTACCATGCATTTAAGAAAGAAATAACATCCATTCTACACAAACTCTTTCAGAAAAAGAAGAGGTAACGTCTCTCAACTTATTTTATAAATCTAGTTAGTATTATCCTGATTCCAAAACCAAGCAAAGACCTCATAAGAAAAATAAAAGAACTATAGACTAGTATCTCTCATAACCATAGACCCCAAAATTCTTAACTAAATATTAAAAAGCCAAGTTATATATTAAAAATGACAATATATCAGGACCAAGTGGGTCCATATTCTGAATGTAAAATTAGGTTAACATCCCAAACTCAATCAATATGTTTCACCATATTAATAGATTAAAGAGAAAAGGTATATTATCATTTCAATAGATGCAGGTAAAAGCATTTTATATAACTCAAGAGGCTTTCTTGGCAAAAACTCCCAGAAAGGTAAAAACAGAAGGGCATTTTCAAAACCTGTTTAAGAACATCTACAAAAAATTTACACCCGACATCAGATTCAGTGGTGAAACACTCTGTGCTTGACGAGGTAAGGATTCGCACTCTTGCTATGTTTATTTAACATTTACTGGAAGTCCTAGTCAAGACTAGAAAGAGAAATGGAAGATATACAAATTAAGAAAGACAAAAAAATGTCCTTTTTGCAGACCACTTAATCATGTTTGTAAAAATCCCTAATGAACCTATAAAAACTCTACTGGAACTAGTCAGGGAGTGTAGCAGGGTTATATATGAAAATCAATTGTATTTTTATATACTAGGGATGAACAATTACAAATTCAATTTAATGAACAACTTCACTTATGATAACATCAAAAATACCTAGGAATAGGGACTTCCTGGCAGTTCACCGGTTTAGAGGCTATGCTTTCAGTGTGGGCGGTACGGGTTCAATCCCTGGTTGGGGAACTAAGATCCCACACATCATATGGCCAAAAAAAGAAAAAAACTTGGGAATAAATTTAAATGAAAGATATTTAAAACCTGTACAATGAAAACTATAAAACATTACAAAGAGAAACTGAAAAAGACCTAAATAAATGAAAATATATACCATGTTCATAGATTGAAAGACCTAATATTATTAAGATAATAGCCCTCCTCAAATTGATCTATAGAGTCATGCAGTTCCAATGAAAATTTTAACAGTCTTTGTAACAAGACATTGACATTTAAAAATTTGTATGAAAAGACAAAGAACCTAAGACAACCAAAACAATTTTGAAAAATAAGAACAAAATTGAAGGCTGCAAGCTATGTGATTTCAAGACTTACTCTAAAGCTACAGTCAAGACAGTACGGAGCTGGCCCCGGATAGATGGAATAGAGAACCCAGAAATAAACCCACACTTCAACAGTCAGTTCGTTTTTGGCAAAAGTACCAACGTAATTCAAAAGAGAAATCAATGACATACCACTATGCATCCATTAGAAAGGCTAAGTTAGGAAGACAGTAACAGTGTTATTGGTGATGCAGAGAAACTGGTGGGACTGAAAGTTGTATGGCTGCTTTGCAAAACAGTATGACAATATCTTTAAAATGTACATTTACAACATGTCCCAGCATTTCCTTATACACAAAGTATATGTACATACCTTTCTACACAAAGACGTATACAAAAACGCTCTTAGTAACATTATTCATAATAGCCTCAAACAGGAAGTAATCCAAATGTCCATCAGCTGGTAAATGGGTAGACAAATGGTGGTTCAATTCAGTTCAGTTCAGTTGAGTTGCTCAGTCGTGTCCAACTCTTTGCAACCCCATGGACTGCAGCATGCCAGGCCTCCCTGTCCATCACCAACTCCCAGAGCTTGCTCAAACTCAAGTCCATCGAGTCAGTGATGCCATCCAACCATCTCATTCTCTGTCATCCTCTTCTCCTCCTGCCTTTAATCTTTCCCAGGATCAGGGTCTTTTCAAATGAGTCAGTTCTTCGCATCAGGTGGCCAAAGTATTGGAGTTTCAGCTTTAGCATCAGTCCTTCCAATGAATATTCAGGACTGATTTCCTTTAGGATGGACTGGTTGGATCTTCTTGCAGTCCAAGGGACTCTCAAGAGTCTTCTCCAACACCACAGTTCAAAAGCATCAATTCTTCAGTGCTCAGCTTTCTTTATAGTCCTACTCTCACATCCATACATGACCACTGGAAAAACCATAGCTCTGACTAGACGGATATTTGTTAGCAAAGTAATGTCTCTGCTTTTTAATATGCTGTCTACGTTGGTCATAGCTTTTCTTCCAAGAAGCAAGCGTCTTTTAATTTCATGGCTGCAGTTACCATCTGCAGTGATTTTGGAGCCCAAGAAAATAAAGCCTGTCACTCTTTCCATTGTTTCTCCATCTATTTGCCATGGAGTGATGGGACCGGATGCCATGATCTTAGTTTTCTGAATGTTGAGTTCAGATGGTGGTATTTCCACACAATGAAATGCTGCTCAGCAATAAAAAGGAACAAAATATTAATGCACGCAATGACATGGGTCATCTCACATCATGCTAAGTGAAAATACCAACCATGAGACTACTGCATAATTTCAAAATTATGGAAAAGGCAGACTTACAGTGGCAGAGAGACGTCGCATGTAGAGGTGAGGCAGGAGGGCATGAAGGGCTGTGAGGAAGCATTTTAGGGTAAGGGAATTGACCTGTATCATGATGGTGTAGGTGGCTACCGATGGTACGCAATTACCAAAACTGTTCACACTATGTACTTTAAAAAAGGTGAATTTGTATATAATAATAGCTAGTGAAAAAATTGGACTGCAAGGAGATCCAACCAGTCCATCCTAAAGGAGATCAGTCCTGGGTGTTCATTGGAAGGACTGATGCTGAAGCTGAAACTCCAATACTTTGGCCACCTCATGCGAAGAGCTGACTCATTGGAAAAGACCCTGATGATGGGAGGGATTGGGGGCAGGAGGAGAAGGGGACGACAGAGGATGAGATGGCTGGATGGCATCGCCGTCTCGATGGGCATGAGTTTGAGTAAACTCCGGGAGTTGGTGATGGACAGGGAGGCCTGACGTGCTGCGATTCATGGGGTCGCAAAGAGTTGGACACGACTGAGCAACTGAACTGAACTGAACTGAACTGAGTGAAAAAATTCAACAACAAGAAAATCATGACAAGCCATAATAGATAACAAACAGCAGACTTGCCCTCATGCTTATAAAGAACTAGAAAACTGGACAAAATATATGGAAAGACCCTTTTTAGACCTTGAATAATAGGCACGTAGCACCGGGATCCCCAAGAGAACCCAAGTTCATGAGGGGGTCTTTGTGATCACCCAGCGTTTCTGCAAGGACTCACTTTCCGCATGGCAGTGCAGAAAGCAGGGGACTCTGGACAACGAGTTCGTCTCACTGAATTAAGAAGACAGAGATCACAGGTTGCAGACCAGAGTGGCTGGAATTCGCGGAGGTGGGAACCCTGCAGAGAGCAAAGCAGATAGGAATCTGCTCAGGTTTCGGACTATTAAACTGTGCGTGCACAGGGCAAGAGTTGGTGAAGCAAGACAAAGAACAGCTATGAGGAGATGTGACGTCCCAGGCCCAGCACTCACACAGAGAGGAAGGTGTTCTGGCTGGCCGGTCAGGTTGGAGAGAGAAATAAGCACACAGATGAACCTTAAACACATTTCGTGTGCGTGCGTGCGTGCTCAGTCGTATCCGACTCTTTGCAACCCCATGGACGGTATCCTGCCAGGCTGCTCTGTCCATGGGATTTCCCAGGCAAGAATACTGGAGTGGGTTGCCACTTCCTACTCCCGGGGGTCTTCCCGACCCAGGGATCAAACCCACATCTCCTGCCGTCTCCTGTGTTGTTGGAGGATTCTTTACCACTGAGCTCCCAGGGAAGCCCAGCCAAAGACATTAGGATAAGTGAAAGAAATCAGACAAAAGAGACACCATATGGTGTGATCACATTTGTTTGAAATTTCTAGAAAAGGCAAACACTATGGAGACAGAAAGTAGAGATGGGGGTAGGAACCCAGATGGACCTCAAATGGACAGGAGGGAAACCTGGGGGGATGATGGAAGTGTTCTAAGACTGAAGTGTTGGGATGACACAATTGAAAAACTTACCAAAACTCATCAAACTGATCAATTTTAAAAACTCCTTGCCCTGTTTGGAAAAGACAGCTTAGAAGTTTATTTGGAAATCAGCAATTTTTAGAAGATGGCTGTTCTCCTCTATTAGTCCTGGACTCCAGCTGCGACCTTCCAGGCCCCAGCCAACCCTGCTCTCTTCAGACTGGCCCCCACAATCCGAGTTGGCTCTGACCAATCTCTCCTGCTACTGTTTGTTCTGAATTCAGTGAGTTTCATATACTGACAGACTCTCGATTTGTCTCAAATTTGAGGTCAAGGGGAGATTCCGTCAGCAACTAAGGAGCTCTGTTCAGTCCTGAATGACAAGTTTTTCCTCCAGTTCCAGGGCTTGTCCTTATACTTGCGCTCCTAAGGGTGTAGTTACACCACCCCTAGATTGCCTAGTTGGTCGATTTATTGTGCAGTGGTAAATACATTGCACCCTTAAAGCTGTTTATCCATTTCATCTTTATTTCAAACATCTGAATGTATGGTGAGCATCTACTTGAACTCTTGGTGGAATTTAAATGTTAATAGAATGGTACACTCATTAAAAAAAAAAAAAAAAAAAGCTTCTGGCATGCTACTAGGCGTTGGCAGACATGGGACACCTAACTGCGATGTCAAGAGACCATGTGGCCAGTATTGCCCATTAAGAGCTGAATTCCACCAGACCTTCCAAGGGTGCAACAGCCATTGGCTGTCGGATGGAGGCGGCATACCCCAGACTGAGGACCAGCCATGTCAGCAGGCGAAAGTAAGTAGCCCAAACTCCTGTCCTCCACCATGGCCCTGGTTCAAGTCCCTTAGCTCTCTTCCCCTCTGGCCATACCATGGGAGTCTTTTATGATCAGATGGAGAAGAAAAAGAGCCAGCTTGGTTCGCCGATGGGATTGCTCCACATAATATTAGTTTCTGCAGCAAATGATTGCAAATTTAGAGACTCAAAACAACCCAAACTTAGTATCTTACTGTCCTGAGATTCAGAAGACTGAACTAGATCTCACTGGGCTGAGATTGAGGTGTTGACAGGGACACGCCTGTGTTCTTTCTGGAGACCCTGGAGGAGAATGCTTCCTGGTCCTGTACAGTTTCAGAGTCCACCCACATTCTGTGGCTTGTGACCCCTTCCTCCACCATCAGAGCCAGCAACACAACTGCAGGTCTGAGCGCTTCACACACCGCTGCTATCTCTCTGATTCTTGCTTCCATCATCACACCTCCTCTTCTGACTCTTGCAATAATACCCCTGCCTCCCTCTTTCGTGTATAAGAACCTTTGTGATGACACTGGGCCCACTCAGATAATTCAGGATAATCTCCCATCTCAAGATCAACTGATTAGCAACCTCCCACCTGTATCCTCCATTCCCTCTTCCACGTAATTTATTCTCATTGGAAAAGACCCTGATGCTGGGAAAGATTGAAGGTGGGAGGAGGAGGGGACAACAGAGGATGAGATGGTTGGATGGCATCACCGACTCAGTGGACATGAGTTTGAGCAAGCTCCGCGAGTTGGTGATGGATAGGGAAGGCTGGTGTGCTGCAATCCATGGGGTCGCAAAGAGTTGGACACAACTGAGCGACTGAACAACAGGTTCCAGGGATTTGATGGGGCCATCTTTGGGGACAATTATTCTGTTTACCACCCTTGGCATGTGGGTATGGGCCAAAAGTGGACTGTGGTCTCCCGTAGCCCCATTCAGGGATGGCTTTGAAAGACATCAGTGAGTTGAAATCTTAAGGGACAGAGTTTGAAGCATGGGCCTGGTCAATCATTTCATATGGGAAGAGATTTGGTCCAAGGTTAGAATATATAGAGACCAAAGAGCAGTGGCAAATAGCTTGCTGCTTGCTCAGAGTCCTGAAAGAAGAAATGTTAGAAAATTGGGAACAAGAAGATCTGAGAAGGAAATGTGTACGAACTTGAGAGAACAGGCACCAGGAACAAAGGTTTTTGTCTGCTAATGCTCACCAGAGAGCATCCAATACAGAAAAAGGTGTTGGACATCTAAGTGGACAGAATGACTTTAGCATCAGCCTTTGTCACCGGCCACCCTGGGACTGACACATGAATTGTCATGAGTTGATTGGCCGCAGTGGCAGAGATTGGGGCCATCCATGCATGGGCCCAGCAGCATGGGCAGCCCCCCACTAAAGCCAGTGTGCCCACTGCCTCTGTCAAATGTCCCATCTTCTCCCTGCCCCCCTTCCCTGCAGTTCTGCTGCCTTCACGCAGGTGTTGGTCCTGAGAGGTCTTCCCAATAACTTCCTGCACGCAGATCTCTATCCCCCACTCCCTGGGGACCCGAACCTGGGACAGGTTGCTCCACACCTATTTGTTGGATGGACTTGGACTACCTGCCTCCATCATGGTCAGTGCCATCCTTCTCCCGACCGTGGAGAAAGATGGCTGAGGCCCCCATCCAAAGCTGGTAATCCAATCATGTAAGGACCCAGTCCTTTCCTAGATGATCGACTGACCCTGGAAATGCCCCCACTACCGTGCCTCCTACTGTTGTTGTTCATTGTTCAGTCTCAACGTTGTGTCTGACTCTTCGCGACCCCATGAACCGCAGCACGCCAGGCCTCCCTGTCCATTGCCAACTCCTGGAGTTTACCCAAACTCATGTCCATTGAGTCGGTGATGCCATCCAACCATCTCATCCTCTGTTGTCTGCTTCTTCCCCTGCCTGCAATCTTTCGCAGCATCAGGGTCTTTTCTGATGAGTCAGTTCTTTGCATCAGGTGGCCAAAGGATTGGAGCTTCAGCTTCAGCATCAGTCCTTCCAGTGAATATTCAGGGTTGATTTCCTTTAGGATCAACTGGTTTGATCTGGCTCCCACTGGTGGGTCTCAGTAATTCAGCCACTGAGCTCATCACGTCCCCAGAGACAGCTGCTCCCAGGGCAGGTGACCCTGTTTTGCTAAGAACAGGATCCAGAGTGCACACCCCCGAACAGGTGGAGGTGTGTCTTCCAGGCGAGTGGGTGGTGAGTGAGGATAGGAGGCCGACAGCACACCTTGCCTCCCGGGCCCCCACTCTCCACCCTTTCTCAGCCGGCCTGCTCTGCGCTCTCATCAGTGAACTCCGCGGCTTCCTTTGCTGGCCATGACACAGTCTGCAGTTAATTAGCACAGTCGTTCGTCTACCTGTGTACCGTCCATCTGCTCTTCTGAAACACGAGCTTCATGAGGGTAGGAAGATTGCCGGTCTTGTTTACTGTTTTACCTTTAGGATCAGGCAGAGTGCTTGGCTCTGTGGATTAGGAGCACGCGTTTGAGGGAATTCCTGGCCGCCCATCGGTTAGGACTCGGGGCTTTCACTGCCGGGGACCCAGGCTCCATCTCCGATCAGAGAGCTAAGATCCTGCAAGGGCACAGTGCAGCCAGAAGGAAAAACAAAGCCCACGTGTGAAGACAATAGCCTACTGTTAGCACTTAAGGGGCTCTGGAGCCTGGGGCCACTCACGGCGCCGCTGGTGCCTTGGCTGTGAAAGGAGAGTGAAGGACGGTCGCTGTGAAGATAGACAAGATAACGTGGGGCAAAGCATTTAGCGCGGTGTGCCCAGGTAGGCAGCGCGGAGCAGGTGGCGCATGCCGAGCGCCTCTCTGTCCTCCGTGAACCGGGAGGCTGAGCTGTCTGCTGGGGGCAGGTCTCGGAGGACTGGAATAGATGCCCAGGAGCGGAGGAGGTGGAGTCCTGCCCGTGGGCAGCTGACTCCGGGTACCATGGCCTCGTGGGCACTGAACATCCTTGTGTGGGATGTTCTCCATCGGGGCAGAGGAGACAGGTGCTGGAGCAGATCCCTTGCTCAAGTCTGGCCGGATGAGCAGGACGGAAGGACACCGGGGCAAAGCAGTTGAGGGTCCTGGCACCAGCACGGCCCTAACATGCCCTGTGCTGTCTGGAGGCCTGGAGCCGGGAGCCGGGAGGCGCTGGTCCACGTGGGAAAGTCCAGGGACTGGGGATCAGAGTGAGGTCAGCGTGGGGGTGTGGTGGGACGGAGGCGGGAGCGGCCGGGCCGCGTCGGAAGCTGCGGTCAGGGAGTGGGCTCCTGGAGTGATGACAGGGCCCGGGGTGTGGGCGGCCGGAGGGGAGCGGAGGTGAAGGTCACCGGCCGGAGGGGGCATGGAGGGCGGGGCGGCGCGGAAGGTCGGCCCCTCCCGCCGGCCTCCTCGGCTCCCGGCGCCCCCTCCTCCCTGGGGGCCGGTTCCTGGGCCCTGCCCTCCTCTCTGCCTTGCCGCTCACCCCGGCCTGTCCTTTCCGTCCTGCCCGCCAGCTTCCCTGTGAACAAGGTTTCACCACCCCTGACGGCCGAAGGTTTCTCAAACAGAACTTATTTTCTTTACACCAAAGCCTTCCCTTTCTTACCACCCTATCATTGTCTTCCCAATCCCCCAATTTTTCTGTCACTCATTTCCTCTCCTTCTCTGAAGCTTTTGCTGCCACTGCCATCTAGTCCATTGCAGATCCTTGGACACGATCTTGGCCATAACAGGGGTTTTCAGCTAAGCCCCTTCTTCCAATTTTCCGAGCTAAAACCCTACCCGCGAGTTGGCAACACAGATCTGCAAAGTGAGGGGTGAGAGACAGGCTGAATCTCCAGTGGGTGGGGGTACAGAGGAGGAGACGGGCAGGAAGGAGCCCTCAGACCGGGGAGAAATAATACGACTTTGTAGTCAGACAGATGTGGGTTCTACTCCGTCTGTGCCAGCCACCGGGGAGCCTCAGGAAAGCCACTTCTCTCAGCCTCAGTAAATTGAGGGAGACGGTGCCTAACGCGGGATTGCTGTTGTTGTTCAGTTGCTAAGTCGGGTGTGACTCTTCGAGACCCCATGGGATGCAGCACACCAGGCTTCCCTGTCCTTCACCATCTCCCGGAGTTTACTCAAACTCATGTCCTTTGAGTTGGTGATGCCATTCAACCATCTCATCTTCTGTTGCCCCCTTTTCCTCTTGCCTTCAATCTTTCCCAGCATCAGGTCTTTTCCAATGAGTCAGCATTTCACATCAGGCGGCCAAAGTGTTAGAACTTCAGCATCAATCCTTCCAACGAATATTTCAGGGCTGATTTCCTTTAGAATTGACTGGTTTGATCTCCTTGCAGTCCAAGGGACTCTCAAGAGTCTTCAGCACCACAGTTTGAAAGCCTTCTTTATGGTCCATCTCTCACATCCATACATGACTACTGGGAAAACTGTAGCTTTGACTATAGGAACCTTTGTCAGCAAAGTGATGTCTCTGCTTTTTAATACACTGTCTAGGTTTGTCATAGCTTTCCTTCCAAAGAGCGAGGTTCTTTTAATTTCGTGGCTGCAGCTACCATCCACAATGGTTTTGGAGACCAGAAAAATAAAATCTGTCACTGTTTCCACTTCTGGTAGCTCTTAACATACCAGGCACAGAGTAGGCACCTGCTGTATGCTCGTTCCCTTCCCGTAGAACAGCTACAGCCGCGGCCTTACCCAGAGTGCCCTGGACGGCAGAATAGACCGGGCCTGAGTTAAGCCCTGCGCCACCCCGGACGGGCCGCCCAGCGGGCCTGTGGGTCTGTTTCCTCGTCTGTAAGGTGGGGCACTAACATTGGCTCTGTGCTCTGCTCAGGCCCCTTGGGAGAGCCACATATGACTATGTGGGTGAAGATACTTAGCAAGTGATGGTGTTCCATATTTTATTTTTTTGCACAGATAAAGCAGTTAGTCTTTAATTGTTGTAATGGTATATCCTTTTAAACATTATTTTGTTTGGATACTTCCAGTTTTTTTTTTTAATTAATGTTTACTGGAATATTGTTGATTTACAGTGTTGTGTTATACATATACAGAATCTTTTCCCATATAGAGTGACAACATTTTAGTCTCAAATATGTAAGCAAACTATCGTCCCGGGCTTCTTTCCTGATCCAGGGATTGAACCCACATCTCTTACGTCTCCTGCACTGGTGGGCGGATTCTTTACCCCTTGCACCACTTGGGAAGCCGTAACATGTACCTACCATCAACATGGGTCCCTTAGCCTGGATCTGAGGAGAGGACTCTCCGAAAAATGCTATTTTATTCATAACATTCAGAACCTTAATAGCGGGACTTGTGGCAGTCCAGTGGTTAAGACTCTGCCTTCTAAGGCAAGGGGCATGGGTTCAATCCCTGGTGGGGGAAGTAAGATCCCACATACCATGGGGTGCAGCCAAAAATTAAAAAAAAAGAAGCAGCAGCCTTGTAGTGGAGGCTGTGGATGTAGACTGGTTGAGAGGGGAGTTTCGACCAAGCAGCCTGTGCCCAGACCCCTGCCTGCAGCACCGCCAGCCGTGTGCCCCGCCGTGTAACGAAACCTCCACGTGACTTGGCTCCCACAGCTGAAGGGTGGGTGGGCCAGCGGTGACAGGCCTGCCTCACTAGGCAACTGTGAGCATTTAATGCCAGGGTGTGGGAAACTCTAGAACAGTGTCTCATGTCGTGGGTGCTCAATACACATGAGCTATCACTATCAAACCTTCTTTGAGTTCACCCCACTGTCTAAAAATGTCCACATGTCCCCCCGATTGCATGGAGCCCCCGGTCATCTGCCCCCTTAGGATGGTCACACGAGCTCACACCCTGGGCTGAGCACCCCCCAAGCCTGACACTCAACCACAGAAGGGCCTCCCACCTTCCTCACTGGTTCCCAACTTTGTTTTCTGTTGTTTTTATGTCACATACAATCCACCCCCCGCCCCCACCATCTGCAGGACCGCCCCGAAGGAAATGTTAAGTCGTTGGCGGTTTGGCCATTTTTTAACCTAGGCTTCTGGGAGAGGAGATGTTCATACATCATCTGGAAGGGCAGTGAGTCCCAGGGTGGGGTGGGGAAGGTTTGGAGCAGCTCTCAGGATTTACAGGAATTCCTGGTGACCCCTGGGTGGCCAGAAGATTCTGCTTCCTCCATACGGGCATCCCTGGTTTCTGCCTCCATGCACAGCACATGCCATTCCCCACCCCTGGGGGGTGTCCCTATCCCCTTGGTCCCCCCCCCCCCCCCACCACAGCTTTCCAAGCCAGCTCCTGGCCTCCCCAGTGTATCCTCTGCATGGACACACATCTCCCTGTGTTCTTCACCTTTATGATTAGAGCTGTTTTGGTTTCAAAGGTGTCTCCTTGTGTCAGTTTTCAGTGTTTAAGATGCTTCTTTTCCTTCAATCCCAAGTACTCCACATCCTACCATATGCTTTGTTCTGTGATGTGGGGACCAGAAAGGTGGGAGATGTCCAGGGCTCACAGTCCAGACGTTGAAACAGATCAAAGAGGCGGGCATTCACGGGGCAGACGACGGGAAGTTACAGAGGGACAAGCAACGTGCCTGGAGTGGGGCCAGACACGCTCATTCCCGGAGAGGTAGCATTTGGAGGGCTGCTCGGAAGCCCCTGGAGGCCCTGCTGGCCTCTCCTGCTCTCTCAGGCGCTCACAGAGGTGTTTCCATGGGGACTGTCTATGACGTTTTTCACCCCAGGAGCCACACCTCTGTGGGGTGTGCCCCCTGGGGGGACAAAGCCAACGGAAGGGTCTGCGAGAGGGGGAGGAAGTTGGTTGAGGAGGCAGAGGCAGGGAGAAGAGAAGGGAGCCATTTAGCAGAAGAGCAAAAATACCTGCCACGCAGAATCTTGGAATGTTTCTGCTGGAGGCAGAGAGGAGAAAAATGTCAAAGCGGCTGAAAAAAGCCGCTCTCTGCTTGGGGCACCAGTGAACTGGCATTTGAGACCATAGGGTGACACCCAGTGGCCACCGTGGGAAGTGCTCTCTGCTGAGGCTGCCGGCCGCTGGTGGGTCGGGGTGGCGGGGGGAGGTGTCCCTAGAACTCAAGACTCTAAGGAAGGGGGCGGGAGAACCTGGGCCGGGTGCTCGCCCCGGAGAGCTCACCTGGCTCTGCTTTTGGAGGACGCCTGGAAAGACCATGAGTGAGGACTCCGGCATCCAGTGCCTGCTCAGACCCCAGCTGCCAGCTCTTTCCTGCTGCCCCAGTGTTCTGGGACCCCCGTCCTCTGCCAGCCCCCAGCCCCGCCACACACACAGCCCCTGTCCCCGCTGTCCTGCCCACCCTCCTTGTGGGACTGGAGTGGGCTTGGAGGAAGGGCAGGCTCCTCAGGGCATGAGCCAACCTTTAGAGCTTCTCCAGTTGCCCCCAATGGAAGATTAACTCGATGGTGGGTGGAAAGCAACCACCTAAAGGAGATCAGTCCTGAGTGTTCCTTGGAAGGACTGATGCTGAAGCTGAAACTCCAATACTATTGGCCACCTGATGCGAAGAGCTGACTCATGTGAAAAGACCCTGATGCTGGGAAAGATTGAAGGCAGGAGAAGGGGATGACAGAGGATGAGATGGTTGGATGGCATCACCGACACAATGGACATGGGATTGGGTAAACTCCGGGAGTTGGTGATGGACAGGGAGGCCTGGTGTGCTACGGTCCATGGGGTTGCAAAGAGTCCAACACGACTGAGCGACTGAACTGAACTGACTGAACTGCGGCCCCTGACAGAAGACAAACTCAACAGTGGGTGGAAAGCAACCACACAGCGCTCTGCCCACCCTGAGCGCTCCCAGAAAGATCTGTGGAGGGAAGAGCTCTGGATCTTGAGTGGGGATTCTTGCCCCAGATAAACATAAGTACTACAGAGATGGGAGCTGTACACTTCTTCTAGAAGGTTCTCCCTGTTCCTTAGTCAACATTGACCTCTCTACAATTTTGCCCCATTTGTTCTTATTCAGCCTTTTGAAGCAATTCAAAATCTTTTTTTTTTTTCATATGCAATGCCCACAAACAGCTTTCATATTCCCTGTCAACTTGTCATCTGGGGCTGAAAAATGCCTGACTTCCTTCATTCTTCAGAGCAGTGCTTCTCAACCGCAGACGACTTTGCCCCTCAGGCAGCGTTCTTCAGGGTCTGGAGACCTCTAGGTTGAAACACTTGGGGGCGGGAGGCTGCTACTGACCTCTAGTGGTCAGAGGCCAAGATGCTGTAACTGCTGCAAAGGAGGGGACTAAGCCCCCTTCCCCACCACACAATTATCCAGAGATGATTTTTTTTAATACTTAATCTGAAATTCAAATTTAATTGAGCATCTAATTAAAAAATTTTTTTTGGCTGTGTGGCATGTGGGATCTTATTGCCCTGAGCAGGGATCGAACCTGTGCCCCTTGAATCAGCACCATGGAGTCTTAACCACTGGGACCACCAGGAAAGTCCTCAGCGACGTCTTAGTGCTGAGGTTGTGGAATCCTGCTTCTGAGTTCTGAGATGTCTCAACAACCTGGCCTCTTCAAGGAATACTCTTCATTTGTCAGCAATGTTTCTACCACGATGGGGTACAGAACTCCAATCGGGCTCCCACCAACCTGGGCACCCTGGGGTCGGGTCTACACGCTGGACATCTCTCAGTGGAGTCCAAAGATCCCATCAGCCTTCTTAGCAATCCTTGGCTCACCTGGTCACTGTGTCCTTGGTCAGTATTTCTCACAAAGAACTTACGCAGTCAAACATGCCTACGATGAAATAAATACTACTAGAAAAAGTAGTATTCTCTCCACACACAAAAATATTGGGTAAAATATGAACATTCCTATCAGGTGCATTCAACTTTTAACGATTACTATTATCTAAATATGTCTTTTAAAACCACTCCTCTTAACAAAGAAATGGCAAAGCCCTGCAAAGCTCTCCAGAGCAGGCAGAACAAAGGCAAAAGATGCTTGTCAAGTGAAATATGAAAGGCGCTCCAAACCCGGCTAATTACATCTTGGAAGGGAAACTTTGTCCTATTGACATTCGGGATCATTTTTCACAAGCTCAGGTTACCCCCTTGAAGTTTTTTAGGAAGTTCCATGATATGGAGACATTGTTGAAAAATTGGCTGGATGGCTTCTGCTAAGCAATCAGATATAGAGATCAAATCCATTTCTGCCCACTTAGCTTTAGAGCAGTTCTGGTTATCTCAGGCAAAATGACTTTGCAACTTTAACTTTTAAGAGGTCAGATGGTTTCCCTGCTGCCTTTTCAAGTGTGGTTTTTACAAAGAATTTCTCAGGTAGCTTGGGGACTGATCTCTGAAGTATGACATACCTGTATTCATAAATACCAGCATATTTAAGGAACAATAAATACTGTTTTTATCTTTATAAACTGGAAGCAGAAGAAATAGCATTGCTTTCTTCAGACCCTTAGACCTTTCCTTCAACATAAAATTCAAAAGCAAATTGTGTGTTACTCTTGCTAGATCCTGAATTTTAAGTGTTTGACCCCTTAAACTATCATGAAAACTTAATGAAATTGAGCTTGCTTGACTCTGTAGAATCCTAATTTATGCACATCTGTTTACACGTTCGCAGAGGCACTGGTGGAGTGGATTTTTATGTGGGGTCAAGATATTAAGTAGACCTCCTGTTTTTTTGCACTAGGCCTTCATTCCTGGGAACAGGAGTGTCTAGCAAATAAGAATATATTATAAATCACATTTTTAGTGAGAATGACAAAGCTTAGTAACCCTTGCCTTAGGGAACTGTCCAATTTATCAGTTAAAATTCAGCCTTCTGATATAAAACGAGCCCGTTCATGTCGTGTGAGGGCTGAGTCCCTGCGGAAAGAATCTGTTGGGAGCGGTAGGGACACCGGGTGGAATGTAGGGACCCCCGCGGAAAATTTCTGTGGCCCAGCCCCCTGCCCCCCAGACGCTCACCCATCTGGGCCTTGCTCAGGCCCCAAAGGGGCACAGTGGATGAACCTCTAAAAACTTGGGGCTCCCATCCGGGGGAGTTTTTGCTCTGAAAAATTAGGACACAGGTCAGAGTCTGTAAGTGATATGAACAGGACAATGGAAATACCAAGTCTAAAAACAATAGCTCCCTGGATGGGAGGTGAGTTTGGGGGAGAATGGATACATGTATATGCACAGCTGAGTCCTTCCCCTGTTCGCCTGAAACTACCACATTGTTAATTGGGAATACTCCAATACAAAATAAATTTAAAAAAAAATAGCTGAAGTAAAGGTGTTTCATTGACAGGAGAGGGTGAAAACAGACCCATTTCCACCCACGGTTGGGTCTAGACTAGACAGGCCTTGCTGGGGAAGGAGGAAGGAGTGGGTTTTGACTTTGAACCCTGTTATTTGATGATCCTGAAGTGGCTGATGCCACGGACAGATTCAACAAAGGGCCTAGTGGCAGCCATGAATGGGGACTTTATTCTGGATGATGACCTGACTACAAACGCTTTGCTCCCTCACATGGTCTCCACACCCAAACCCAGAGCAAGTCCAGTCCCATCAGGCCTGTGCTCCCGAGGCCTGGCAGCTCTCAGCCAACCCGGCCTCCACTGGGTCTGGCACCAGCCCCGGACCAAGGCCTGGAGTGCCACCTGCAGACCACCTGCTTTAGGATCCGTCACTCACTGGGCTGGCTGACACCTCACCTTCTCGGGCCCCATCCCGGCCCTTCTGCGTCTGGCTGTCCACCTCTGAGATTTGGCTGCTTGCTAAATCAAGACCGACAGGGCAAGCGTTGGTGGCCAATCCAGTCTGCCTTTCTGTTCTTTGTCCAAGGGTGGACATCCATCCCAGCCGTGCTTCACACTGTGGGGTTCCACCCAGATTTAGGAAACAGATTAGAGTCTGTAACCAAACAAGACATGGAAATACTGAATCTAAAACGCCACCTGGGCCAAGGTCCTGCCCCATCCCTGCTACTTTCCCAAGGAGCTTCGCACACACACCCTGCGTGCCCGTCTCCTCCAGCTCCTGTGGCTGAGGGCTCCCCTGGGGTCAGCCTGGGTAAACCCCACCAGCGGGCAGCACCAGGTCACTCCTGGGCCCGGACGCTCCCGCCCGAGTTGAGGCTGATGCTTGTTGGATCCGGGATCCCGGGGCCCGGTCGTCACCCTGTGCCCGGCACAGAGGTGCTGCTCTACGCGTCTTTATGGGATGGGTGACTGCCTCTGATTCAGACTGTTCAGCCTCTTGGGGAGGAAGACGGCCGACTGTCCACGGGGCGTTTCGGGAGTTTGGTCCCGGACCCTTCAGGCTGCGTCCCGGCCACGCAGCTTCTGGAACGACGGCTGACCTCTCTGAAACTCAGCGGC
Organism: Dama dama; assembly: GCF_033118175.1. NCBI lineage: Eukaryota > Metazoa > Chordata > Mammalia > Artiodactyla > Cervidae > Dama > Dama dama. The sequence goes on from NC_083702.1 coordinate 4,372,855, forward strand.
TTTATCTACAGAGCCGGGAGATGGAACGCCTCTACCTCTTCTTGGAGCTGGAAGGGCTCTGACCGCACACGGCCAGCCCTGGGGGTGGTGGGGGTGACCCCCTTGTCGTCCCACACTCCCCTTGAGCAGTGGAGCACGGCCACTGCTCTGGGGTTTGCCCCCAGCTCGTGGTTGCCCTCAAAGCCGAGTGTGGCTGCAAAGTGCCCAGTGGACCTCGCAGGCCACCTGCTGTCCCCTGTCTAGGATGCCCCCAGCTACAGGACCCCCCACCCCCACCCTGGTGTGCCTTGGAGCTGGAGCCGGCAAGCTCAGGAGGACATTTGGGCCCCACTTTCAAGCAGCACCCCAAGCCCCCTTCCTCTGAGACACAGGGACTCCTCCCAAGGCCCCCTACCCTGCTGCCGAGGCCCCTGGGACCTGCTCCCACCAAGGCTGACCATTAGCATGGGACAGGCCCTCCGCAGCCCAGGTACGACCTCCTGACCGGGGGCTGCCAGGTCTGTGAGTCTGCATCACCGACTGGCCCGAATGGCCGGGCACCGCTGCCCTGAGCCCCTGAGGTTCAAGGGGGGTGAGAGTGGCTTTGCTTTCAGAGTCCTTAGGGTCTGACAGGAAGCTTCCTCCCCCTTTGTCAAGGCCCCCAATGACCCCACCCCTCCCTGGGGTTGCTCCCTGGCTCCCTGAACCTCTGCAAACTTGTCTTCATTCCTCAAGACCCACCTCAAAAGCCACCTCCTCCAGGAAGCCTCCCCTGCTTTCCCTGCCGCACCTGGTTCCCAAGAGCATGATCTGCCCTCTCCCCTCTGCTCCATCCTGGGGCTCCAGGCACCTCTGGATCACACCTGCCCAGGGCCGTGACTTTCCCCATCTCCCTTCACAACAGTTCCTCCCAGCAAGGAGTATTAATGCGAGTGATAAGCACTCTCTCTGCTCCTGGCTGATGATTCACTGTCCTCACCTAGGCTGTCCGGACTTGGCTCCCAGAGCCCAGGAACTGCACTGGGAGCTCCCCTCCAACCTGCTGGAAGGCAAACGATTTCTTCTCCTTGGTCTAAAGGGAAGGGGTGGGCGGGGGCGGCCTGAAGCACCTCCTCATTTAATGTTCCAAGCAGGCTCTGCAGGCGTCCAGTACCTAGAGCAGGGCCAGGAGGTGGACTGGTGCCAACCCAGCCCAGATCCTCTGGGCTCTGGCTCCCCTCGCTGTGGCTGGCAACATGCACAGAACCTCCAGGCGACGCTAACAACTGCCATTGTAGGTAAGTGCTGGGACCGACCCGGTTTTGAGGAGGAGGAAATCATGGCACAGAGAGGCTAAGCAACTTGCCCGGGTCACACAGCTCTGACGGTGCAGGAGCCCCCACACACCGGCGTGCACTTGGCGAGCACCCCAGGCCTGGCCCTGCGGTAGAGGGCCCGGCTCCAGGCTCACGCTGCCTGGTGGCAATGATTACGGCATCTGTCATCCTGAGAGAACGCGGGTACGGGGATGAAGGGAGGGTTTTCTCTGAAGGTGGTCTGGGGAGGAGGGCCAGAGGCAAAGCCCAGCTGCATGGGTTCACCTCTCGCTCACCCCCGCCGGGACCCCCAGGCCTGGTGGGCACCCGAAGAGAAAATGCTGACTCACTCGGTGGGCAGAAATAATAGGAAATAGTGAGAAGCCAGGACACTCTCTCGTGTTGCAGCCTCAGCCTCCCGGGGGGTTCTGGCCTTGCCTTGGCCACCAGCCCCGCATTCCTCCTGGGTTTGCATCAAGGCACAGAGGCCCTTCCGTCCCTGGAGCCGGGGCCCCTCGCCGCCTCCTGCCAGCACCCCTGCCCGTGACACAGAGCCTGGCCACCATTGCAAATGTCCCCGTGAAAATGGACATAATCGTGGGGCAAACAGTGTGCCTTTGCCTCGACTCAATCTGTTTGTCAAGCCAGACAGTGCTTTGTGTTTAAGTCAAACTATCCTTAATGCGTTTTCCATTCTCTACAAAACCCACAGCCGCCAATTAAAAGGGGGAAAAAAAAACCACGAAGCACACTTCTCTTGCCTGGTTTCTCATTCTCTTTGATCCATTAAAATCCGAGAGCGAGTCCTCCCTCAACTCAAGAGTGAGGCCAAGAGGGAATAATTATCCATAAAGTGGCCATCCGAGTGTTTGCCTTGCGATGAAAGAAAACTTTTGAGAACTTGGGATAAAGACGGAATAAGTCTCTCCAGCCTCCATCAATAATAATATTAATGAATTAATGATTTACTCGAGGGCTATATGTCTATTTGCTTTGCTGTTCATAAGCCTACATCGTTTCCTTAGAAACCTTGACATCAGCCCAAACTTCATCTCTCTGAGAACTAAAGGCTCCTCTCAAGGAGAGGCACACAGCTTCTTTTGCTTTTTTCAATGTTTGCGAGGGGGGAAATGATGAATTGATTTATTCTAAAGGAGCCATTTTTCTTCTTTCCTTTCCTTCTCATTACCATTGAAATCTGACATTTGAAACACCTACTGTATCAACATCTAATTCCACCACCTTCCTTCCCAACAAAGCCTTCAGTCTTAACCAAATAACAAGGCTTTCACCAACGTATGCCATTTATTTAGAGACGTGTATGTGCGCACACACGCATCCACACACATACACATACATATATGCCATCCACCTCTCGCTAACAAATAAAAATGTTGGCTTATTTTCTTGGTTGACTTTCAAAACTTTACTAATCTCATTGCTTGTATTCAGGACCATCAGGACTTAATAAGTGCTATCAAAGTCTTGGTGGATGAACATGGAAGGTTCTGGATTTGCAGAGTAAAAAGCCCATGTATCCACACTAGCTCAAAAGGCAGCAAGTCAGATTGCCTTGCTGCAAATATATGTAAAGGAATCTGGTCAGACAGAGGGATACAGATGGCTAAGAACTGAATGAATATAGATTCAGTTTCACACCCAACTCAATAACATTTTTTTCCACTGCTACTGAGAATATACTTAAAAGAAGAGTTTGTAATTTTCCTTTTGAAGAACAAGTTATACAAGAAATGGCAGAGATGGGAGGGGAAGTCTGCTTGCTGGGGAAAAACTAAAGGGAAAATTTGACGTTTTCCAACAAGCATAAACCTGGGAGGTCAAGACAGTCTCCTCTCATTTCAATGAATGCCTTTGTATTTTTGTAGCTTTCCCCTGTTCTGCAGTAGCTGCCTTATCTTGGGTTTGAGGAGCACAGGTTATGGTTGAGGTGAGACTCAACAGTAGGGGTGAGTCAAGCAGGTGGCGCTTGCCCAACCTTCAACCAAATGAGGGTGTCCTAGGGGCTGACCTTGGGCGGCCTCTGCTCTAGTTGGCTGGACTGGATACTATAATAGCCAAGAGGCAGGGTTCATTTGGCTTGAAAGGGTTGGAAAGGCATTGCCTGGACATAGGTTGAGTGAGATCTAGGCGGGTGCACCGGTGGAGGGAGAAGACATTATTTTATGGCAAATTTCAGACTCCAAAACTATCGCTTGCCTTCCCGCATTAGCAAAATCCACCAGGAGCAAACAACCAGCCAGGGTTAACCCCTTCTGCCCCACCAGCCCATCTGCTCCTCGCCTGATGGTTGCAAGTGCCAATGAGATTTCACTTCTTAACTACGCAGTGGTCAGTTAGTCTGAGTATTTAGAATGCAAACTTAGGCTGAGTGGCTCCAACCCTCATGATACCCAGATTTAATATTGTTAGAGTCACATGGCAGAGAAATGAAAGCTAACTTTGCAATGACCCATTTTGTTGACAACCAAGTGTCCTGTTTTTTTTTCTGAAATGAACCAGGCATTTGAAGTTTTAGTATGGGAATGCTAGAACCTTCCGAATGGAATCCAGTTGGCCTGGGGCCCAAACCATGAGAAATCATTAGAACTTGCCACTGTTTTTATCAAACATGGCCCTTACTCGTCTGCTACTTGACCCTGGTTTTGAGGAAGTGAGGTCAGCTTGCTTGACTGTTAGAGGGGGAACCTGAGACTAACATGTTTGGTCTCTGGCCAGCTCAGGTTTTCCAGTAAAAATGTGACCAACACTTTTCATAAACCGTTCTCATACCAGGGTAGCCTTCCTGAAGTGAGGTGCCTAGCAAGTGAGTGGTGGGTGATCACTGGCTGTGGTTACACAGAGACAGGGAAGGTTGCAATACCACCATCCACTCTTACCAGACACAACCTAGCCCTCTCCATCGGATCTGCACCAATCGGGCCTGCAGCCAAGACGCCCAGAAGCAAGGCCTTGGAAGGTTCTGGAAGCTCCTGCGGGTGACTCCTTTTTCAGCTTCTAACTAGACCTTGTGATCCTGCGAATTTTTCCCTCACTCTGTGTCATCTCTGAACTGGCTGGGTTAACTCGGCCCTACTCCAAAGGGCATCAGAACCAGCTGCTTACAATCAGTCAGTCAACGGAACGCTCCTTGCTCTGCTGCTGTCCATCCGATTGGGTTAAATTCAGGCGAGCAGGTCATCAACGTTTCCATCCAGGTACAGTGACACAGGGGCATCGCTGGGGGCTCGGCGGTAAAGCACCCGCCTGCAACGCAAGAGCAGCAGGAGACGCGGGTTTGATCCCGAGGTCGGGAAGATCCCCTGGAGGAGGGCATGGCAACCCACTCCAGTGTTCTTGCCTGGAGAATCCCATGGACAAGTCCATGGGCTACAGTCCATGGGGTCGCACAGAGTCGGACACAACTGAAGCGACTAAGCACGCGTGCCTACGTAGTAACATGCGACAAGGGGGTCCCTGAACCTCCTGGCAGCCCGTAATTGTCGCTTGCACTGTCCTTGGTGCTACTCGGGACCCCGCTCCAGAATGAAAGCACAGTGTCCCCACAACTAGAGGAAGCCGGCGTGCAGCAACAGAGACCCAGCGAAGACAAAAATCAACAAATAAATAAATAGAAATTAAAAAAAAAAAACAACAGCACAGTGGAAGGCCGACTTGGAGACCTCTGTCCAGTCCTTTCCTGGTGCTTTTCCTTGAGGAATCTGGTCTTTTCTTCTTAAAGACCCAAGTTATGCAAACTTCTGATGCTGGAGGAAAAAAAAAAATGACCCAATGTAAACTAAGCTGGTGGTTTTAGAATACAGTGTCTTGATTAGACTCCATCTGTGAACGGATATTTTTGAAAGTACTGAGAAGACCTAGAGCAGAGGGTGGGCTTCCCGGGTGGCTCAGCTAGTCAGGAATCCGCCTGCAACGCAGGAGACCTGGGTTCAGTCCCTGGGTTGGGAGGATCCCCTGGAGGAGGGCATGGCAACCCCGCTCCAGTGTTCTTGCCTGGAGAGTCCCATGGACAGAGGAGCCTGGCGGGCTGCAGTCCATGGGGTCGCGAAGGGTCAGACACGGCTGAGCACACACGCAGAGCAGAGCGGTTCGGGACGGAGCCTGGCTGCCGTCCGCACCCCCAGCACGGGCTGGCGCTGCTGCTCCTGCTGCTGCGTGACCTCGGCAACCTCTCTGGGCCTCAGTTTCCCCACCAGCTGTGTGTGGTGCAGGATTTTCGCTCTCCACCTAGCTCTCCCGGCTTCATACCAGTGACCTGGTCTGTGTTGGGCCAGGCTTGGTCCTGCGGCCAGCACTTCCGCAGTGTAGCCTGACTCAGTCCCTGGGAGGAAGGACCCTCACTCCTGGGAAGCGGTGATTAGCTCGCTGCTTCTCCAGCCTGAGGCTTTTATCAGCCCCATCCCTCCCGGAGTCTTAGTTTCCATGACTAATATTTCCCAGGGTCGACCCTGAACCGCACACACCAAGGTGGCTTCTTGAGACAAAACAATAGACGCGCCTTCTTGCTTGGGTGGTTTGAGGTTAGGTCACAATCCCAGGCTATCAGGTAGGAAAATAAACACTGGCGCCCCCCGCCCACCCCACCCCTGCCCCCCACGGAAGGGAAGGCGGGCTGCGAACTTTTCTTTTTCCATTGCCTGCTCTGGGGGATAAAGAATCACTTTCAAGGTGGGGTTAGCCAGAGGAAAACTAGACAACTTGCCCCTTGGCCCATGGGGAAAAAGACAGCCTGGCCACTTTTCGGAGGGTGGGGGGTGATGCTGCAGGACTGGGTCCCGCCTGGTCTGAGGCCCCCGGGTGGGCGGCCGTGGACCCAGCGGCAGCGCCCAGAATCCCCGGCTTGTGCCTTCCCAGGCTGGGAGCGCCCTTCTGCCTGTGCCTTCTTCCTCCTCGTGGTCTTCTTCTGCCTCCGTTAAGCAATACACTTACTGCTTTATTTCTTGCTCTGTGAACCAGTGGAGACTGACTTCCTCTCCTGTGCTGGAACATTCCTTTCTCCGTGTTTTTGGTTCTAGTTTTACGAACGTGGCATCTTCTCCAGTCTCTCTGAGGATCCTAATTAGAGGTTTTCGTGGTTCTTCTTGTTGTTGTTTTTGCTCTGGCTCATCCTCGTAATTCTCTGTTGATTTTGGTCTCCAGTGTCGGAGGCTTTCCTCGAAGTCCGGCTTCCTTGTTTGAGGCAGAAAACGTACGGACCCAGAGCCCTGGACAGGTGGGCAGGCCGCACTGGTGGGCTTTCGTTTGGACTGACCAGTGGGTATCAGCTCTCTACATATCAGACTACAGGAGCTTGGTCTTTAGAGAAGGATTTTGGTGGGGGAGGGTATGGCCTAAGCCCTGGAGTTTTCAGGAATAGCTGGCTAACTGTTCTAGAAACCCTCTTTCGAGTTTATCTCAGAGAGACTTCGTGTTCAAATCCGATACCCCCTCGAACAGCTAGGGTAAGTCTCTTAGTCTTTCTAAGCCTCTGTTTTCCCATCTGTGAGATGGAGAGGATTCTAGCTGCTGGGTGGTTGAGCCAACCCCTCTGGTCTTGGAAGCATGATAGGACCCCACGCTGTGATGTGCCCTGCTCCTCCGACCACCTAAGTCAAGCGGAGGTGCGGCAGGATTGCAGGGCACCCCAGGCCAGCATGAGGCTCTCTCACAATGCCAAAGTCTCCGTCTCTCTGCTTTGTTCTTTGTCTGGGGGCGCAGCTCCCTCCCAGACGTCCTTGCCATCCCCACCCCCCAGGACTTTCTCAAGGACAGACCGTGCACCACTGTTCCTCCTAATTGCAATCTACCTCATTTGCATGTGGCTTTTTCATTAGCATTCCCTGAACCTAAGTGCCCACGTTGCCAAGGCAACTGAGAACCAGCTGGCTCTGCGCTCTCGCTCACAAGGTGTCAGGGAGACCCTAGCATTTCTTGGCCCAGCTCCAGCTGGGCGCTTGGCCCCACTGACAAGGCACCGATGGCAGGTCCCTCCTGCTTGTTCTATCTGTTCCTCCAGGAGGTCTTCGCAACCTTGACCGGTGCCCCCAGCTCCTCCATCTCTGCTGGTGACCTCAGGGGTGTGCACCCCTCCCCCACCTCCCCGGCACAGTGAACCCTGTGCTTACTATTCCCCGCCCCCGCAGCTGTGCTGGCCTCCGGGTTCTTGTGATGCTAAATGAGATGCTGTGTAGGAAGCGCTGAGCAGGCGTAATCCCCAGGACCAGGTACATTCGTCACCTGTTGTTATGCTCTGGGGGCCCCCGCTCCACACTCTCAACACGACTCTCAACGTGCGTGACTCTCAGCATGTGTCTGCTGAATCAGGAGCCCTGTGGCCTCTGCCTCCTGCATGGGTCTCAGGACAGTGCTACCCAGATCAGCTCTCCTGCCCGCTCCCATTAGCCGCCTGTGGTTCTTGTGCCAACCCCGTGCTTCCTCGCCTTAAAACAGCTTTTAAACGGGAAATTCCGGTGAATCTCTTTGAACTGCACTGTTGTTCAGTCAGTAAGTTGTGTCTGACTCCATGGCCTGTAGCCCACCGGACTCCTCTGTCCATGGGGTTTCCCAGGCAAGAGTACTGGAGTGGGTAGCCATCCCCTCCCCCAGGGGGTCCTCACGACCCAGGGATGGAACCCACGTCTCCTGCAGTGGCAGGTGGATCCTTACCACCTAGCCACCAGGGAATCCTCAGACAGGGAGCGGACGTAATAACGGATAACAGCGGCGGGGACTGCTCATCAAGGCAGGCAGCTCACGGTGAGGAGGCCCTGACTCGGCGCCAGGCTGGGCACTGTCCACAGTACAAGGCAGGCTTTCACCCTGTCATTATTCCCACTTTATCCACCAGGAAATGGACTGGGGGAGTTGAATTGACTTGTCCAGACTCACAGAGCTGCCAAGTCCGTGGTTGCATTGCTTTGGTAGCTTACATGCTTGGCGCCATTTTTATTTATTTTTTAAACTGTCTTGGCTGAGCCTCTTGAGATGAATTTTTATTTACTGATTTAGGCTGCACATAGAGCCTGTGGGATCTTAGTCCCCTGACCAGGGATCGAACCTGTACCCTGAGTGGTGAAAGCTTAGAGTCCTAACCACTGGACAGCCAGGGATTCCCCTTGGAGCCATTTTTAAAAGACAGAGGCTCTATCTCCCTAAAGAGATTAGCGAATGCTTTTTTTTCAGTTGCCTCTAATAGCTGTACTTATGTGCTCAGTTGCTCAGTCATGTCGGACTCTTTGCAACCTCATGGACTATAGCCCTTTAGGCGCCTCTGTCCATGGGATGTCCCAGGCAAGAACACGAGTGGGTTGACATTTCCTTCTCCAGGGTATCTTCCTGACTCAGGGATCGAATCCACATCTCCTGCATCTCCTGCAGGTGGGTTCTTTACCACTGAGCCACCTGGGAAGCCCAACAGCTAAACTTAGCATCACCAAAAAGAAAAAAGAAAACAGAAAAGAAAGGAGGAAAAGAATCTTTTAAAGATGCACAGAAGTCCCCATCAGGGTGTGCTGAGTGGAGACGGAATGAATGCTTTTGCTGCAGAGTTAGCACCACTACAAATTCTGTTTTTCTTGTTGTTGTTGTTTTTTTTTGCTTAGGCAGTTACTCCCTCGTAAAAGATGATTGCCAACTTGAAGTAGCTACAACTTCATTGCCATAAATCTGTTTCACTGACACGAGTTCATACACCTTTGCATCTTCTGCGTGTGTTTCTGAGTCGTTTCTGAGCTGGTTCTGGCAAGGAGACAAATCGATAGTGTCCCCTCACGCAGCACGCCGAGCATTCAGATGGAACTGTCTGGGTTTCTGGAAATATTTTACAGAAGCAAACATGCCCGACTGCAGTATCTTCATTGATTTGTTATATCCCATTTCACTTGAGATTTGGGGCATTGTTCTGTTTTACCTGGTCCCTGGAAAGGAATTCAAGGGTGAGACTCACCCAGATAACCCAAGCCTGGACACCCCCTCCCTCCTCGTGAAATCAGCACTGGAGATGAACCCGTAGATAAGTGAGGGGCCCTGACTGCCGGGCCGGGTGGCCCACACTGCGGGAAAACACGGCGCAAACTCGGCCACCACCTCATCCTACCGGCCAACCTGGGACTTTGCAAGGAAGGGTACAGAATTTTAAAAGTTCACATTTCCACATCTTCCGTAATCGTTTTCAACACCATTAAAGGTTTTTGCTGTTTAAAAAATTTTTGTTTTTCCCCTGTTTATGTGTGTAGGTGCGCTCAGTCGTGTCCGACTCTCGCGACCCCAAGGACTGTAGCCCACCAGTCTCCTCTGTCCACGGGATTCTCCAGGCAGGAATACTGGAGCGGGTTGCCATTTCCTCCTCCAGGGGACCTTCCTGACCCAAGGACTGAACTTGTGTCTCTTGTATCTCCTGCATTGGCACCACATGGGATGCCTTCCCCTATTTACACCTCCACCCAAGTCAAAAGGTCGGTCAGCAACCAGAGTCCTCTTCTTACTAAATGCAGGAGGGCCTGGGCCTCAGTGTTCTGATTTGTCAGAGAGAAACTAAGAGAGGACTCCGTCGTGAGCGATCGTACGTGACACCGGCAGTGCCTGGCTCAGAGTGGCTGCCGTCGCTCCTACGATCGGCCCCACTGGGAGCGCTCAGGATCTGATAAAGGCCTGTCTGCTGGGCTCATGCTGGCCTGGCACCGGGCTGGGGTTTTTGTGGGAGACAACAGAAAAAGGTAAGAGAGTCCTTGCTCCAAGGAGCTGAATCCAATCATGACGATGTGGCTCATACAAGTGAAACAGGGCCCCTGTGGCCAAGGTATTCTGACCTGAATGGGGTTTTCACCCCAGCTTCTTGAAAATGAAACCCATTCCTTATGAGGCGCACATTCCTCAACCCTAGTAACCTCGAGATTTCTTTTCCTGGTGACCACACCCGCCCTTGTCTGAAGAGGGCTGGGCCCCCCGCTGCAGAGGCGTTTCTCACACACATGTTCCGTCCTGGAGCCAGCAAGCTTTGCCAGCGATGACTCAGGTGAACATGCCCACGGGCCGCCAGCCTGCAGCCGGTACAGTCACGCCAGCGGCCACCCCTGCTCACCTGCGCAGCGCCCAGAAAAGCCCCTGGCTTGTCTCCACTAGAACCGGGACCCAGGAGAAGGAGGGAAATGAGTGGGAGGAGAAAGAGGAAAGCTGTGGGGAGGACGGAGGTGGTGGAAGAGGGAACAAACCCCAACCTTGCCGGGTGCTCAGCTGGGGGCTGGGAGGACGGCCGGGAGAACGAGGGGCTCCTCTGCCCATGGGACTCTCCAGGCAAGAATGCTGGAGTGAGTAGCCATGCCCTTCTCCAGGGGATCTTCCCCACCCAGGAATCCAGACCCCTGCTTTCCAGGAGCTTTAGATCTAGAGGAGGCAACATCCATAAGTGACACATTACATAAATAATAAGAAGACTCATTCTGTGATCAGGAGGTATGGCAAGTTCTAGGGAAAAAAAAAGCCGGGAGGGGGTGATAAAAGGTTACAAGAGGGGCCTGAGGCAAATCAGAGAGGGGTCAAAATGGACAACTTTATTATCTTGTTTTTTTCTTTTTCTGGCGGTGCTGCTGGGCCTGTTGGATCCTAGTTCCCTGATCAGAGGTCAAACCCGGCCCCGGCGGTGAAAACACTATGTTCCAACCACTGGGCAGGCAGGGAATTCCCAAAATACACACCTTTAAAAGGAACGTTTAGGGACTTCCTTGGCTGTCCAGTGGTTACAATTCCAAGCGTCCAAAGCAGGGGATGTGGATCTGATCCCTGGTCAGGGAACTACCACATGCTACTCAGCATGGCAAAAAAAAAAAAATTATTTAAAAAAATAATAATAAAATAAAGGAACATTTAAATGAAGACCTGCAGGAGTGGGACTTAGCTCGGTGAAGAGGGCCATGATAAGCATGTTAACCAAGGGAACAGCACGCAGGACTCCAAGGTGGGAAAGAGTTTGGAGTGTTTGAGGAACTGAGAAAGGCCAAGGCAGCCAGTGTTGTGAGCAAGGGAGAGGGTGGTTTGATGCCATTGTTTCATGAACATATGTATTTTACTCTGCTTAACAAACTCGGCCTTCCCTGGTGGCTTAGACGGCAAAGAATCCTCCTGCAATGCAGGAGACCCAGGTTCAGTTCCTGCCTTGGAAAGATCCCCTGGAGAAGGAAACAGCAACCCTCTCCAGTATTCTTGTCTGGGAAATCCCATGGACAGAGGAGCCTGGCGGGCTATAGTCCGTGGGGTCACAATAGAGTCGGACACGACTGAGCAACTAACACTTGGAACACACCCCCAAAAACACACCCAAAGTGGGTGGGGGCCTCTATCAGCTTCTCACTGAGAAGAGGGGAATATGGCAGAGAAGCTGTAAGAGATTTTTTTTTTTTTAAAGACAAGCGTAAATGTTTGAAAAGCGATGTCATGTGCTTGTTCTGGCACTGACTACACTGACTTTGGATGGACTCGGGGGAGATGGCGCAGCCCCCAAGGGTGACATGCAGATTTGTGAAACATTTCATGTTTTTGGAATCCAGGAGACAATGGAATAACATCTTTAAATTGCTGTAAGAAAAAGAAAGAACCCTAAAGCCTGCCAACGTTTTTGAAGAAGATATTCTGCAGAGATGCAGGCCAAGCAAAAATGCCTTCTAACAAAAACTAAGAGAAGTAGTTACATCGACGCTACAAGGACTCCCACCGAAGTTCTTCAGGTGAAGGAAAGGGACCCCAGGTGGGCACACTAAACTTCAGGAAGGAATGATGAACACTAGGAAGGGTAAAGATAAAAAAAAACACAAAAGGTTATTTACAGCAATAATAAATTATTAAATGCTAAAAGACATAATATGAACGGCACCGGGGTGGGGAAGGGATAAATGCAGCCATGGAACATTTACCAAAATAGCCCATATGCAGGGCCCTAGAGCAAGTCTCAACAGATTTCAAAGAGCTGGAATCACACAGAGTGTGTTCTCTGACCACAGTGCAATTAAACAAGAAATTAATAACAGAAAGATAATTGGAGAATCCCCAAGTGTTTGGAAATTAAGCAACACACTTCTGAATAACTCATGGGTCAGAGAAGAAATCACAATGGAAATTAGAAAATACGTTTAACTGAATGTTAATGAGAACAAACATACTGAAACTTGTGAGACAAAACTAAAGAGTACCTGAGTGGGAATGTTTTTCAGTTTTAAATGCATCAATTAGAAAATAAGAAGGTTGAAAAGCAATGATTTAAGCTTCTGTCTCATGAAACTAGGAAGACTGTAAACAAGATAAGATAAACAAGATAAGAGTAGGAATCAATGAGCTGGAGAACAACGGTGCAAAAGGAAAAAAAAAAAAGAATAAAGCCAGGCTAGGTGTTTGACAATCCCCTCAAAACTGATCAAGGAAAAAAACAGAAAAAAAAAAAAAAAACTCCCACATTTTAAAAAGATTCCAATAACAGAAATTGGAAGGGGCTTTCACTACAGATCCCAGTGTTACGTTAAATGTAATAATAGGACATTATGAACAACTATGGCTCAGTGGTAAACAATCTGCCTGCCAATACAGGAGACGCAGGAAACATGGGCTCGATCCCTGGGTGGGGAAGATCCCCTGGAGTAGGAAATGGCAACCCACTCTAGTATTCTTGTCTGGAAAATTCCATGGACAGAGGATTCTGGTGGGCTGCAGACCGTGGGGTCTCAGAGTCAGACATGACTGAGTGACAGGCACACAGGCTTCAGCTGGGCTTCCCTGGCGGCTCTGACAGCAGAGAGACCGCCTGCAGGGCGGGGAGCCTCGGTTTCCATCCTTGGGTCAGGAAGACTCCCTGGAGAAGGAAATGGCAACCCGCTCCAGTATTCCTGCCTGGAGAATCCCATGGACAGAGGAGCCTGGTGGGCTACAGTCCATGGGATGCAAAGGTAGACCTGTCTGAGCAACTAATACTTTCACTTTCACTCAGGCTTCAATAGTACTTGAACCAAGAACTTCCAGATGTTCAAGCTGGATTTTGAAAAGGCAGAGGAACCAGAGATGAAATTGCCAACATCCATCGGATCATAGAAAAAAGCAAGAGAGATCCAGAAAAGCACCTACTTCTGCTTTATTGACTATGCTAAAGCCTTTGTGCAGATCACAACAAACTATGGAAAATTCTTAAAGAGATGAGAATACCAGACCACCTCACCTGCCTCCTGAGAAACCTGTATGTGGATCAAGAAGCAACAGTTAGAACTTGGACATGAAACAATAGAACATGAAACAATTTTGAACATGGTTCAATATTGGGAAAGGAGTACATCAAAGCTGTATATTGTCACCCTGTTTATTTAAGTTCTATGCAGAATACATCATGTGAAATCCCAAGGCTGGATGAATCACAGCTGGAATCAAGATTGCCAGGAGAAATATCATCAACCTCAGATATGCAGATGATACCATTCTAATGGCAGAAAGTGACGAGGAACTAAAGAGCCTCTTGATGGAAGTGAAAGAGGAGAGCAAAAAAGCTGGCTTAAAGCTCAACATTCAGAAAACTAAGATTATGGCATCCAGTCCCATCACTTCATGGCAAATAGGAGGGGAAAAAGCAGAAACAGTATTTCCAGATTTTCTTTTCTCAGGCTCTAAAATCACTGCAGATGGTGTCTGCAGCCATGAAACTAAAAGACACTCCTTGGAAAGAAAGCTATGGCAAACCTAGACAGTGTATTAAAAAGCAGAGACATCACTTTGCTGACAAAGGTCCATATAGTCAAAGATATGGTTTTTCCAGTAGTCATGTACAGATGTGAGAGTTGGACCATAAAGAAGACTGAATGCCAAAGAATTGATGGTTTTGAACTGTGGTGCTGGATAAGACACTTGAGAGTCCCTTGGACTGCAAGGAGATCAAACCAGTCAATCCTAAATCAACCCTGAATATTCACTGCAAGGACTGATGCTGAAGCTGAAGCTCTAATACTTAGGCCACCTGATGCAAAGAGTCAACTCATTGAAAAAGACCCTTATGCTAGGAAAGATGGAAGGCAGGAGAAGCGGGTGACAGAAGATGAGGTGGTTGGATGGCATCACTGACTCAGTGGGCATGAATCTGAGCAAACTCTGGGAGATAGTGAAGGACAGGGAAGCCTAGTGTGTTACAGTCTATGGGGTCACAGAGTTGGACATGACTGAGCAACTGAAAAACAATCTTTTGAAAAATGTGCAAGACTTACATGAAAACTATAAAACATTTTTAAGAGAGATTAAAGAAGACCTAAATAAATAGAGATGCTATGTCATGAACTATAAAGTTCAAAATTATCTTAGTGGCAAGTCTCAAATTGATCCACAGATTCAATGTAATCTCAATCAAAATTTCAGCAGTAGTTTTGTAATGGATATTAACAATCTGATTTAAATTAAATTTCAAAGAATGTAGAGCAACCAGGAAAATTTTGAAGAAGAACAAAGTCGGGAGACTTACTCTAGTAAATATTGAGACCTGTTATAAAGTAAAAGTAATTAAGCAATGGTAATTAAACAAGGTGATATTGCTGTTAGAAATGGCATCACAATGGAACAGGAATAGACCCACACACATATGGCTACTTACAATAAAGCTCTTAAGCAAGACAATAGAGGACAATGTTCTCATGAATAAATGATGCCAAATTGGATATTCGTGTGGAAAAAAGTGAATCTTGATAGCATTCAAGATTAACTGTATTCCTAATGAGAAAAGTAAAACAATAAAGCTTCCAAAAGAAAACAGGAGAATATCTGCACGATTTTCAGATAAGCAAGGATTTCTTAAGTAGGACACAAAGCCACTAACTGTAAATGAACGGGTTGATAAATTGGGCTTTACCAAAATCAAGAACTTTTGTTTACCAACATAAATGAATAAATGAGTAAAAATATAAATCCAGACTGGGAGAAGGTGTTTATGTTATTTGTATCCAATAAAGGGCTCATATCCAGAATGTATAAAGAAACTTTACAAATCAATTTAAAAAGACAAGTAACTGCATCACAGACACAATGGACATGAGTTTGAGCAAATTCTGGGAGACAGTGAAGGACTAGGAAGCCTGGTGTGCTGTAGTCCATGGGATTGCAGCATCAGACCCTACTTAGCAACTGAACAACAAACCACATTGAAAGTGAGCAGACGAGTTAAAGAGGCAGCTCACTAAACAGAATATCCAAATACCCAGAAAGCATAATTAAAAGAGCTCGGCATCACTAGACATTCCCCCCAAAATTCAAATTAAGACCACAATGATACACAACTCATAAAGTTATGGAAGTACTCAAAATCTTACAGTCAACTAGGATGGCTAAAATGAAAATGACACAATACCAGTGTTGGTAAGGATGTAGAATAAATGAAATGCTCATGCATTGCTGTGAATTGGTACAACTATTTTGGCCTTCACTATGAACCAACAATTCTGCTCCTAAATTTATACCCAACAGAAACAAGCACATATGTCCACTCAAAGATACACACAGGGAAGCAAGCAGCTGTTTAGAACTTGTAGTTTATTCATACAATGGAACACAACACTGATTTTAAAAAAAATGAACTCCTGATATCACGGCATTACGGATGAATCAAAGGATGGATGGTCAAGGAAGTCAAACTTGTCAATCCTAAAGGAAATCAACCCTGAATGTTCATTGGAAGGACTGATGCTAAAGCTGAAGCTCCAGTACTTTGGCCCCCTGATATGAAGAACTGATTCATTGGGAAAGACCCTGATGCTGAGAAAGATTGAGGGCAGGAGGAGAGGGGGTGACAGAGGATGAGATGGTTGGATGGCATCACCGACTCAGTGGACATGGGTTTGAGCGAACTCCAGGAGTTGGTGATGGACAGGGAGGCCTGGCGTGCTGCAGTCCATGGGGTCATGGAGAGCCGGACACAGCTGAGCAAACTGAGCAATCATAACAATGGACGAATCTCGCAGACTTCTTACTGTATAAAAGAAGCCGGACACAGAAGAGTGCATGCAACATGAGCCCATTTACATGAAGCTCAAGAATAAGCAAAGTTATGACAGGGTTCAAGACAGCGGTGACTTCTGGCAGGCTAGTCACTGACAGGGACAGGTTGTGGTGGGCAGATGGGTTCCGGATGCTGGAAACATTCTGTATCTGGGTGGTGATTACGTGGGTGTGTAAAAGCACAAAGGTTCTTTCAGCTGCGTGCTTAATAACTACACACCTCACTGTATGATTGTTACACCTCACTTCAAAAAGTAACAGACTAATGCCTAAGTAGAGAAATGACCATTTAAAGAAGTCATTGTGGTTGAAAAAAACATTCTTTAAGCTGTACACTTCAAATCTATGCATTCCACTGTATTTATGTTAAACCTCACATAAAAAAGAAGACCCACGTATAGAAACGACCTTTGTAGGAAATTATTGTGGCTGAAAAACAGGTCTTCTTTGAGCCTCAATGGGCTTCTCCTGTGACTCAGTGGCAAAGGATCTGCCTGTAGTGCAGTAGATGGAGGTTCGATCCCTGGGTCGGGAAGATCCCCTGGAGGAGGAAATGGTAACCCACTCCAGTATTCTTGCCCAGAGAATCCCAAGGAGAGAGGGGCCTGGTGGGCTACAGTCCATGGGTCCCAAAGAGTTGGCCATGACTTAGCAACTGAAAAACAACAATGAGCCTGATTAAGTATTTTATTCGCAAGACTGCTTATATTCTTGCAGGGGAACAGCTACATTCTGCCCCCCTGCGTGTCCCCAACAGAGGTCTCACGGGCAAGCCTTGACACGCAGCTGGTCTAGTCTTGGTCTTGTGGTCCTCCTGGACCACAGGAGCCTGGGAGGCCAGTTAGGCACTGTTGCAAGATCATTTCTCATTGTCTTCCATGACCGCTGGCTAAGCAGGCTGTCGGGAGATGGTTGGTAAAGGAACTGGATCTCTAGTTTCCCACCACCCCTGGGGCTTGAGACTTTCTGCCTCTTCTGCCTGAGATATAGCTGCGGATGATCCAAGTCAAGCCGTTCGAGTTAGCCCCTCTGACTCTGCAAGACACCGGCCAGAGCAGCTCTCAGAAGGGGACGGTGGTCAGTATTCCTGAGGCTGCCCTCCCCGTGGATGGAGGGAAGTGACCCCTGAGCACGCAGGGAGGGGCGGGATGGTCTCTGGAGTCTCTTTTCAAAGTGTATTTTTTTTCGTTGGAGGATAGTTGCTTTCCAACGTTGTGTTGGTCTCGGCCATTCATCAGCGTGAGTCAGCCACAGGCGTGCACATGTCCCCTCCCTCTCAAACCTCCCTCCCGTCTCTGCACCCCCCCACCACACCACCTTCTAGGTTGTCACAGAAACCAGTGCTCTGGGGCTGGAGACTCGTTAGCAAGACCACCAGGACGGTATTTCTCCCCGTGGGCTGACGGGGAGGTGGGAAGAAGGATGGGGGAAGGGGCCTCGGTGGCGGGGACCACACTAGGAGCTTTTGTAAGGAGCATCGTGGTCCCCGCATCAGCTTCAGAGAGGTTTAGCAACTTGTCCAGATCACACAGCTCCGCAGCGGCAGAGCCGGGACTCACAGCTGGGCCAGCCGGCTTTATATTTCCGAGCTCCTTCTCACTGCCCTCTGGCCATTGTTAGCGTCGGTTGCCAGGGAACCTGCGTCCATCCCCTGCCTCCTGCAGGTCCCAGTCCCCTCCGATTCAGGACTCAGTGGGTCAGACACAGCACCACCCGGCCTCCAAGGGCGCCAGCTGGCAGGGTGGCCCGGCCTCTGTCCACCTCCAGTAAAACCGGCCTTGGAGGCCCCCAAGGACGACCGCAAGGGCCCAGGAAGCCCTTTCCCGGGCCCCCGTCTGTCAACAGCCACCGTGGGAGCAGCAGGCACACGGTCACCCCCGCCAGCTTCCCTCCCGCCCCAGGGAGACACGGCTTCTTTTTCTTTGCTCTGCGCCCCCATGTTGTAACGGTACTTCCCTCCCCCAGCCGGCTGACAAGCAAAATTGTGGATGATGATATAATAGGACTAATAACGGGGAAGCAGTGTGAATCCCCGGAGGCCAGAGATAAAATAAAGCGGTGATGACAGTTGCGGCGGCTGCTGAAAGGCCACATTTACCATGCTCCTTCCCCATGAGGCCTGTGGGCTGGGAGGTGGGGGGCAGCGTTGGTCCTGCTGCTTAGCAGACGCCCACCTGCTCTGGGGATTGGGGTGGCATCAAGTTACAGGGGAGCCCCCTGTTAGTCAGCGTCTACACCATGGATGGCCTCCTTGGCGAGGCCCAGAACTGGTCAACTTTGGTAGGGGGATGGATAAATCCACATGGAAGCTACTGTATTGTCCTTCTAAGAAAAACCTAGCAGAAACTGGCCTAGGGCATTTTCGATAGGACAAACATTTTAGAGTGCTCACTTTTGGGTGATTTTTTTTTAAGTGGTCTCTTTTTTTTGGTAGCAAAATACATACAAAAGAAAATTTACCATTTTAGTCATTTTTAAGTGTATGATTCACTGGCATTAAGTCCATGGACACTGTTATATGACCATCACCACCACCCACCTCCAGAACTTGTTCATCTTACACAACGGAAGCACTGTGCCCATCGAACGCCAACTCTGCCAACCCCCAGCCCCTGGCCCCACCCTCTCACCCTCTGTGTCTACGAATCTGACTTCTCTGGCTACTTCAGAAAAGGGAGATCACATAGTATCTGTCTTTCTGTGACTGATCATTTCACTCAGCAAAATGTCCTCAAGGTTCATTTGTATAGTAGCCTGTGTCAGAGGGCTTCCCAGGTACGCTAGTGGTAAAGAATCCATCTGCCAATGGGAGAGACACAAGAGATGCTGGTGGGATCCCCGCTCAGAAGCTCCTGGAGGAGGCAATGGCAGCCCGCTCCACTCTTCTCGCCTGGAGAATCTCCTGGACAGGGGAGCCTGGAGGGCTACAGTCCACAGGGTCACAAAGAGTCAGACCCGGCTGAGCACACACCCACACTATCTCAGAATTCCCTTCTTTTTTTAAGGCTGAATAATATTCTAGTGTACACATAGACCACATTCTGTTTATCCACCCATCCATTGTGGGACACTTGGGTTGTCTCCACCTTTTGGTTATTGCGTCAGGTGATTTCTATCATAATATCCATTTTAAAATAAAATTATTTCTAATTTATGCCTCATTTTAAAAAATATGCGATGACTTGCTGTGAAAATCATGCTCTAGCACAGAACAGAGTAAAAAAAAAAAGGAGATCAGAAACAAAGGGAAAGGTTAAGTTAAATTTTAAATGTCAGATAGGGTATTATTCAATTGGACATTAAATTTAGATTTGAGCTTCTCAGTTGCCAAAGTAACTGCTGGCTCTTAGAACTCTAAAAGCATATGGTGCTTTTAAAGATATACATTTATCGCTTTTATTTTTTTCAGTTTAATTTTTGGCCCGGCTGAGCGTTCGTGGCTGCACGCAGGCTTTCTCCATTTGTGGCGAGCGGGGCTTCTCTCGTGGAGCTTGGGCTTGGTCGTTGTGATGCAAGAGCTCTGTTGCCCTGCAGACGTGGAATCTTCTGGGGCCAGGAATCGAAGCTGTGTCCCCTGCCTTGGCAGGCGGATTCTTAACCACTGGACCGCCAGGGAAGCCCATCACATGGTACTTTTATTAGCAAAATTAATTGTTAATTTATGACCAGCTCATTGGCTCTTTCACTGAGAATTTTTGTAAATATATGTGAAAGGGAAATGAATCTGGTCTTAAACATCTTGTTGCACAAAGCGAACGCTAACAAAACATACGTGACGAAAACAAAACTTAGTCCAGCAAGTTTGCAGGAGACAATTAAAGAAACCAGCTTCTTCTGGACCTGACAGATTCCCTCTGCCCATTCCCTGCACTCCCCACTGGCCTTTCTCCAGAACTGTGATGTGGAAGATGTGCAATAAAAGTTTGTTTAAAATTAAAAGAAGAAACTTGCCATATGTAAAATGGATAGCCAGTGGGGATTTGCTCAGACCAGGCGCTCTGTGACAAACTAGCGGGGTGGGATGGGGGTTGCAAAGCATTGGACACGACTTAGCGACTAAACAACAGTGACAAGTGACAAGTCGCCATCGGCCCAGGGCAGAGGGTTCTCCTGTGACCCCAGCACCACCTGCACGCGGTCCGGAGATGCCGAACACTTTCTCTGCTAAGATTTAGGTTTGGGGGCAGATGCTGTCACGTTTCCAGGGCAACCAGCTGGAAGGGTTCTGTTACTTCTTACCCATAAGGGCTCATGGAAGGGACACTTTGTGATCCCATGGACTGTAGCCTGTCAGGTCCTCTGTCCATGGGACTTACTTGCCTGGCAAGAATTACTGGAGTGGGTTGCCACTCTCCTCTCCAGGGGATCTTCCAGACCTAGGAATCGAACCTGGATCTCCTGCATTGCAGGTGGATTCTTTACCCTCTGAGTCACCAGGGAAGCCCGATTTTAACCAGGAGACTGCTAATCTAAGCAGACAACAGGGAAATGGTTCCTTTGTACAAACCCATACTCTTCATGCTGAGGCAGGCAGACTCTGCTGTTTAGAGCAAGAAGTAAGCACCTGCTGTGTGCACAGGAGCCTACTACTCAGAGAGGAAAGGATGTCCAGGAGGGTGTTTTCTCAGCAATCTGAAGAATCCTTCTGGAAACCACCTGATTGTGACCGTGAGAAATGCAGAGATCTGCCTGTTCTAGTATCTCACACGGAGTCACACTGTATTTGGTCTTTTTTTCTCTGCCTTATTTCTCTTAGCCTAATGTTTGAGTTTCATCCATGTGGTAGCATGGATTAGCAGGAATAATGTTCCATGGTATGGATTGTGCAGTCGCTAAATCGTGTCCAACCCCAAGGACTGCAGCATGCCAGGCTTCCCTGTCCTTCACCATCTCCCAGAACTTGCTCAGATTCATGTCCATCGAAGTGATGATGCTGTAGTATGAATACACGACATTTTGTCTATTTGTTCATCAATGGACATTTGAGTTTCTACCTTTTGGCTATTGTGAATATTGCTATGAACATTTGGTTTACAAATATTTGAGTCCCTGATTATAACTTTTTTGGTCCTATTTTGTTTATAAACATTTGCCTAGCACAATGCTGAGCTCAGTAATTACTAAATAAATGAAGGGATGATTTATTGGGGAAAAAAAGAAATGCAGAAATAAACATTCACCTCTTAGGAATGATCCCAGTCACTGGCCACTCCACAGACCAACTGGAGTAATTTACCCGTCAAGGTGCAGGAGCCAGAGCTAGGAGCTGAGTGAGGGTCTCGTGCAGGAACACAACGTCAGGGTCAAAGTTGTTGCCTGATGTTCCCATCGTGGTTGGCTCCAGTAACTACTTAGATTTTCCACGGAGGGTCTTGGAACTTGGCTACTTCCCTAAGAGGTCCGAAAGCAGGGGTCTTAGATGGCCGCCCCTGCTCTGTGTCATTTCAAAAGCTTCTCCCTCTCACCCCCAGGTGACCCTCCCTTTCTCAGCTCCACAAGGGGCACCCTCCTCTCCCCCAGCCTCCCACCCCGTCTGTCCCTCTTCTTAATGGTCTTGCGCAAAGCCAGGGTTGCAGGTCCACACAGAGGTCTGCAGAGGGAAGAAGGGGTGCTGGAAGGGGGCTCCGGGCTTCCCCACACCTTGGGCTTCTGCAGTTATCCCAGGCTCATGGGTAAGTGGTCACAAGTTGACCCTACGCAGAAACCACGTGCTTCATCCCCAGGTTTTCTGCAGAGGGAGACAGAAAGTTAGAGGGAGTGTGCAGGCCAGTGGTGTGATACGGTTATTCCACCAGCCCCTTGACAACTCTGGGCCAACCCTCTCTAGCCCGTCTGCTCCCCCCGTCCCTCCAGGCCATGAGCCATTAGAGTGGGGAGAGACCCTTGGAAATCTGTGCCCGGCAGATGAGGCCCCAGAGGCCAAGAATGCTGGGGGTGAGGGGTTCATTTAAAGAATCCAGTCTATCTAAGGACCATTTCTCTGACCCCAGCACCCAAAGCATTTGGTCCAGTGGTGCCAGGGCACACTTGCCAGGTGACTGAGTGATGGCTCTTCTTCTCGGAGGCGGAGAATATCCAGGTGTGGCTGCAGTGGTTTCCCAGCATCATGACTCGGCCGGGGCTCAGGGAGCCAGCCCGGGAATGGGTGCATCAGACCCTGGGCAAATGCACGGCCTTGGGAACCATGACGGGGAGGGGCGGAGGAAGGAAGTGGAGGCCGGCTTTCCAGAAGCCTCACAGAGAACCCCAAGGGCGAACGGCCAAAACCCCCAGGGAAATCCCTGACTTTCCAGCCTCAAGATGGGGAGACAGCAGCACCTCATCCACCCTGGCAGGGTCTGGGTTCCAGAACCACCTCCGACTTGACCCAACAGAGCCAGCAGGCAGCGGCAAGGCCCTCTGGTTCTCAGGCCAAACTGTCCCTGTGATCAGATGTGAGCCCAGGAGCCCTGCAGCTCCCCGACCCCGGAACCTGACCCAGAGGCAGGCCTGGCCACTTTCCATAGGAGTGGGCGTTGGGCTCCCCACTCCTAATAACCACCTTCTCTGGCTGAGTTACCTACATGCAATTAATTATGCAATTATCTAGGCTGGGCTGAGAAGAACAACCATCAAGTTGTCAAGCTAGGCTGGGGGTGAGAATTCTTCCCTCTGCGTAGTAGAAAACATTCCTTTCTGATTTCTGAGTCCCAAGAGGGCGATTGCAGTGAAAGCAACACCCAGCACTTTGGGCATAGCCCAGCTTTCACAGGTATGTATCATTCTTGAAACCTAAACTGTAGGTTGAAATGCTGAGCTGGATGAAGCACAAGCTGGAATCAAGATTGTCAGGAGAAATATCAATAACCTCAGATACGCAGATGACACCACCCTTTTGGCAGAAAGTGAAGAGGAACTGAAGAGCCTCTTGATGAAAGTGAAAGAGGAAAGTGAAAAAGTTGGCTTAAAACTCCACATTCAGAAAACTAAGATTATGGCATCCAGTCCCATCACCTCATGGCAAATAGATGGGGAAACAGTGGAAACAGTGACAGACTTTCTTTCCTTGGGCTCCAAAATCACTGCAGTCATGAAATTAAAAGACGCTTGCCCCTTGGAAGAAAAGCTATGACTAACCTAGACAGCGCATTAAAAAGCAGAGACATTACTTTGCTGACAAAGGTCTGTCTAGTCAAAGCTATGGTTTTTCCAGTAGTCATGTATGGATATGAGAGTTGGACTATAAAGAAAGCTGAGTGCTGAAGAATAGATGTTTTTGAATTGTGGTGTTGGACAAGACTCTTGAGAGTCCCTTGGACTGCAAAGAGATCAAACCAGTGAATCCTAAGGGAAATCAGTCCTAAATATTCATTGAAAGGACTGATGCTGAAGCTGAAACTCCAATACTCTGGCCACTTGATGCGAAGAACTAACTCATTGGAAAAGACCCTCATGATGGGAAAGATTGAAGGTGGGAGGAGAAGGGGACAGCAGAGGATGAGATGGTTGGATGGTATCACCAACTCGATGGACATGAGTTTGAGCAAGCTCTGGGAGTTGGTGATGAACAGGGGGGCCTGGTGTGCTGCAGTCCAGGGGATCGCAAAGAGTCGGAAACAACTGAGCGACTGAAATGAACTGAAACTGTAGCTACAGAACTATCTATCATGCAGCGCTTTTTTTTTTAATGATATCATATATCATATCACTGCTTCTGCCCCCAAAATTGGCAGGGGACTTGCCTGGCAGTCTAGTGTTTAAAGCTTCACCTCCCAATGCAGGGGATGTGAGTTAAATCCCTGGTCAAGAAGTTAAGATTCCACATGCCTCACAGCTAAAAAAAAAAAACCCGAAACATTAGACAGAAGCAATATTGTAACAAATTCAATAAAGACTTTAAAAATGGTCCACATTAAAAAAAAAATCTTTAACAGACTTTACTGGGAGAGGGCAAGTGTTTAGGACACAAGGATCCTGGGGAGTGGAGAGGAGGAGGACGGTGCATTTAGGTTAGAACTCAGAAAGGACTCCTCGCGGCAGGAGACCCTATAGTATCTGAATCCTTGAGAGATCACAAAGCCCTCTGGAACGTTTATCCCCGCCTCAGCTCCCTTCAGTGCCAGCTGCTCACACCAGCAGCACTGATGTTGCATGCGTGTGTGCTCAGTCATGTCCAACTCTTTGTGACCCCCTGGACAGTACCCGCCAGGTTCCTCTGTTCCTCTCTCCAGGCAAGAATACTGGAGTGGGTTGTCATTCTCTCCTCCAGGGGAACTTCCCGACCCAGGCATCAAACCTGAGTGTCCTGCATTGGCAGGTGGAGTCTTTACCACGGAGGCACCTGTGGGGAGTCCCCTACCGACATTAACTGGTCATCAAATGGCTTGACCGTCTGCGTCTGTGAGCACTACATCCATTCCTGTCTGTTTGCCATATTAGTCAGCTTTGGCCACCATCACAAAATACCAAAGACTGTGGGACTTAAACAACAGACCTCTACTTCTCCTAGCTCTGGAGTCTGGGCAGTCTAAGTCTAAGGTCAAGGTACTGGAAAATTTAGGTCCTGGGAAGGGCACTCTTCCTGCCCTGGAAACATCTACCTTCTGGCTAGCGTCCTCACCTGATGGCAGAGACAGAGCTCTGGGTCCTCCTGCTCTTCTTCCAAGGACCCTGACCCTATCAGACCAGGGCCCCACCCTTAGAACCTCCTTCAGTCTTCGTCACTTCCTCAAAGGACCTATTTTCAATCACAGTCACATTGGAGGTTAGGGCTTCAACATATGGATTTGGGAGGACACAGTTCAGTTCAGAACACAGTGTTTTTATATTTTCCATCCCATAAACACCTCCTGAGAGCCTGTTCTGTGCCCAACTTGGTCCTGGGAGAGGCCCAGAGCTACCTGCCAGGTGCCCCACCTCTGACAAGTGAGTGGACTTTTATTAAGGTTGTTCTTAAGATTATATTTTTTTTATGTGAACCATTTTTAAAGTCTTTGTTGAATTTGTTTCAATATTATTTCTGCTTTATATATATATATATATATATTTTTTTTTTTTTTTTTTCCTTTGGCTGTGGGTCATGTGGGATC
Source organism: Dama dama (assembly GCF_033118175.1). Classification (NCBI taxonomy): domain Eukaryota; kingdom Metazoa; phylum Chordata; class Mammalia; order Artiodactyla; family Cervidae; genus Dama; species Dama dama. Next base: position 4,398,194 of record NC_083702.1, read on the forward strand.
TAGTTCCCTGACCCTGGATTAAACCCGGACCCCCTGCATTGGAAGGTGAAGTCTTAACCACTGGACAACCAGGGAAGTCCCTAGGGACCTCTTATTAATAGAATCATATAATATTTGTCCCGTGTCTGGCTTATTTCATTAAGCATACTGTTGTTAAGTTCTATCCATGTTGCATCATGTATCAAAATTTCACTCTCTGTTATGAATAATTTCCCATTGTATGGGCAGACCACATTTGGTTTATCCATTCATCTGCTGATGGACACTTGGGTTGCCTCCACCTTTTGGCAGATTATGAGCAGTGCTGCTCTGAACACCTGTGTACAGATATCTGTTCGGTCCCTGCTTTTGACTCTTCTGGATGTATACCTAGAGCCGTTGGCATCCCATGCTGGGTCGTGTGGGGTCAGGAGAAGTTCACTCGCAGAGAAGGGTTGGGGGAGGTCATTCCAGGTGAATGGATCCTCCTATGCAGAGGCTCAGAGGCCTACAAGTCCGAAGTTACAGAGCCTGTGTGTCTGGACCCTGTGTGGAGTGGATGGTGGGAGTGGTGGGCAGTAAGGGTGTGGCCCAAAGGTGAAGGGTCCCGCAGCTGTACCATAAGCTTGGTGTCAGAGGCCCTGAAGGACGGGAGACCAGGAGGTGCTCCCATCCAAGCCGGTTTCTTCAAAAGATGACCTGGAGGAGGCTTAGACAGAGAGGGGAGGAGACTCAGGTAAAATGAGTCACCAATGGGAGGGGTGTGAAAAGAAGTACCTGGATGAATCAATCAACAAACTAAAGAGAGTAGATGGAAGGAATGGGATCAGGTGGTTGAGGGTCTCGCCAAGGAGGTGGAGGAGCTGGGGTCAAGTGTATTTCACTCCGAAGGAACAAATTACCAGGAAGAAGCAGGACTGGAGGTCAGGGCGGTTGGAGGAATAGGAGTAGGATGGTCTATTGACCAACTCTAACTAGGAAGAGACCTGCGTTCATTTCACGTGGCACCACTCGGAAGGTGGCTCACAGAATCACAGCACTGGACTCGAGTTTCTGCAGAAAATCAGCAGGGAACAAGCCAGAGGGACATTTATCTGCAGGGAGACCAAGTCCAGGAGGCTTTAATCATCAAAGCAATCACTCCAGTCTGACTTGCCCCCTTGACCTTCCTATGCATAATTTCATGGGTGATTATAATGCCATCGCCTAGTTAAATGACACTGATTCATGCAGGAGCCGCCACACATGTTAATAAGGCGGCTGTGTTAAAGACCGATTGCTTGCCACCGTGCGCCAAAGCCTCCAAACGCCCCGTCATGGTTAATAATTGAACAGTGACACCTTGAACTTGCAGTGGACGCCGTGAATCAGGGTGGAATTGTCCAAAGGGAACGAAGAGGCATTTTGGTCTTCAGTGCCACCTGCTGTCACTCAGGATGCCGGACTTTGGTGGACCATTATGTCGAGGTGGTGATTCCTGTGCCCCGTGCCGCCTTTCTGGCCAATTCTCAGGGAAACAGGCCATCCTGATGGGCCTGGTCTGCTCGATACCAAGGCAGCACGCATCTCCACTCCAGTGGGCTGTAATTTGAAAAATGTGAGACAGGCTGTAGAGCTGAAACACACAGCATTGCAAATCAACTATAAGAGTATTCATTCACTATCTGCGTTCTGCAAGAAAGCAATAAATCTTATATACTGATGCTAAGTCGCTCAGTTGTGTCCAACTCTTTGTAACCCCATGGACTGTAGCCTGCCAGCCTCCTCTGTCCATGGAATTCCCCAGGCAAGAATATGGGAGTGGGTTGTCATTCTCTTCTCCAGGGGATTTTCCGGACCCAGGGATCGAACCCTGGTCTCTTACATTTTCTGCATTGGCAGGCAGGCTCTTTACCATTAGGCCCACCTGGGAAGACATAAGTTACTGAGCAGGAATTAAAAAACATATATTGGGGTTCCCTGGCAGCTCAGATGGTAAAGAATCTGCCTGCAATATGGGAGACATGGGTTTGATCCCTGGGTCAAGAAGATCCCCTGGAGAAGGGAAACGACAACTCGCTCAGGTATTCTTGCCTGGAGAATTTCATGGACAGGACAGAGGAGACTGGCGGGCTGCAGTCCATGGGGTCACAAAGAGTCAGACACGACTGAGTGAATAACACTTTCACGTTCATACATATACATGGGCTTCCGAGGTGGCACTAGTGGTAAAGAACCCTCCTGCCAAGCTAGGAGACATAAAGACGTGGGTTCCATCCCTGGGTAGGAAAGATACCCTGGAGGAGGGTGTGGTACCCCACTCCAATATTCTTGCCTAGAGAATCCCACAGACAGAGGAGCCTGGCAGGCTGCAGTCCACGGGGTTATAAAGAGTCGCACATGCCTAAAGTGACTTAGCACGCATGCACACACTTACATATATATATGTGTACACACACAAACACACACACACAGCACCAGTTTTCTAGGGATGCTGTAAGAAATTAACACAAACTTAGTAACTCAAAATGACAAATATCTATCATCTTACAGTGGAAGCTGGTGGTCAGAAGTCAGGATGGACTGACTTCTGTGGGTGGAGCTGACTCCCTTTGGAGTCTCCCGGGACTGCCTCTTCCCCGCTTTGGTCACCATCAGCAATCTCTGGCCTGGGGACACCTCCCTTCAATCTCCTCCCCCATTTTCACCAGGCCTTCTCCCGTATATCTGTGTGCTGAGTTTTCCCTTCTTACCATTATAAGACATTGGTCACTGCATTTTTTTTTTTAAATCTTTTGACCACGCCTCAAGGCATGTAAGATCTTAGTTCCAGACCAGGAATCACACCCACACCCCCTGCAGTGGAAGTGTGGAGTCTGAACCACTGGACCACCAAGGAAGTCTCCAGTCATTGGATTCAGAGCCCGCCCCAAATCCAGGATGCGCTCATCCTGAGATTCTCAACTCGATCACACCTGCCAAGATTCTGTTTCCAAAGAAGGGCACATTTCCAGGGACTTGGTGTTAGGACTTGAACACATCTTTTGGGGGATGCTGTTCAATTGCTTGCACATACATAAATGGTACCTTCTAACTTTAAACTTGATTTCATTCACCAAACAGAGTCGGGGTGGGGGTGGGGAGCTGTCCTTCCCTCCAGCTGGCCTTTGCCCAGCCTCCTCCCCGCCCTCCAGCCTCCCTACTCCATCCAGCCTTGGGGGCGGTACACAGGGCGTCCCAATCATGCTATTCCCCTTACTCCTCTTGCCTGGGCTATCGTTCCTGGCTCTGACCACCTGGTCTAGGTGTGGCCTAGAGTCCTGCTTAGGACCAGATGACCATATCTGGAGCCCCAGGTCAGGCAGCCTTGGGAGCATTTGGGGTGTGCATTTGAAATATGTATTGTAGGAACTTCCCTGGGGTCCAGTGGCTAAGATTCTGAGCTCCTAATGCAGGGGGTTGGGGCTCGATCCCTGGTCAGGGACTAGGTCCCACAAGTCACAACGAAGAATTCACATGCTGCAATTAAAGATCCCACGTGCTGCACCTAAGACCTGGTGTAGCCAAATAAATAAATAAATAATTTGTTCACTTGTAAAAAATTAATTAAAATTTAAAAGAAAGAATCCCATGTTGTAGGAGGGAGTCTGGGCCCTGGGTGGTTGGAGTCCAAGAGACAGACGCCTCAACTCTGGGAGGCATGTTTGGGCTGAGACTTGAAGGATCAAAAGGGACAAGTCTACTTTTTGTTAAACCAGGAGCACAAAGGGGAGGCTGGTTTTGTAAAGCAGTCCCAAAGTGAATCCTTTGGTAAATGAAAAGTTCCTCCTGTTGAAGAAATGTGAAGTGAAAGTCACTCAGTCGTGTCTGACTCTTTGTGACCCCATGGACTATACAATCCATGGAATTCTCCAAGCCAGAATACTGGAGTGGGTAGCCTTTCCCTTCTCCAGGGAATCTTCCCAACCCAGGGATTGAACCCAGGTCTCCCTCATTGCAGGCAGATTCTTTACCAGCTGAGCCACACGTGTTAAGGAAATAGCTGCCTTCTATTTTGCCCCCATCCCAGGGAGCAGGGCTTGCATCTTCCTTATCTTTGTATCCCTCCTGTGGTCCTTATACCTGTCTTACTAAATGCTTCTTGAGCTGAATTAGAAATATAAGCTACTTACTAGAAAATATTAAAGACTCATTGTGAATATGGTGAGGTGTAATGGGTGTGGTGGTGAAAAGTCCTTATCTTTAGAAATGCATATTTTGAATGCATCAAAGATTTTGAAACATGGAGTGACATGGTATCTGGGATTTGCTTGAAAGTCTTCCTGCACCCTGCCCCTCAACACGCTGGAGAGTAAGTCCTTCAGGCTGACTTGTGCATGGTGAACTCCTCCCAGAGTCCAGCGCTGGTGAGGGGCGGGCAGGGCGACTTTACAGTGGAGAAGCCTGACAGGCACATGTCTGCCAGATAACCAAGATCAGTGTCCCAGGGACGGTCATGTCACACGCGCCAACATGTGATGGGATGCGATGGGCACTTCACCTCTGTGGTCATCCCCTCAACACACATGAACTCAGTCTAATCCCGAGAAAAACATCAGGCGAAACCTAACAGAGGGGCATCCTACAACCCCCCACCTCAGTCCTCCCCAGCACTGCCAAGGTCATCGAAAACAAGGCAAGTCTGAGAAACCGTCACAGCCCAGAGGAGCTAAGGGGACAGGATGATTACACACGGGATCCTGGGTGGGGTCCTGGGATGGTAAATGGGTGTTAGGTATGAACTAAGGAAACCAGAAAAAAGGATGTATTTTAATTAATAATAGTGTGTCTAATATGGGTTCATTATCTTTCCTTCAAGCTGGGAAAGATCGAGGGCAGAAGGAGAAGAGGGCGTCAGAGGATGAGATGGCTGGATGGCATCACCGACACAATGGACACGAACTTGGGCAAACTCCAGGAGACGGCATGGGACAGGGAGGCCTGGAGTGCTGCAGTCCAAAAAAAAGAGTCAGACACGACTGGGCAACTGAACAACAACATGGGTTCATTAACTGTAACCATCGTACCATATGAGAGTAAAATATTAAAATGGAGAAACTGGGGGGGGGGGGTATACAGTAACTGTACTATCTTCACAATTTTTCTGCCAATCTAAAATTGCTCTAAAAATAAAGTTTATTTTAAAAAATACTCCTGCAAAATAAGAGGAGTTGGCAGGCGTGGGGCAGGGGTGGGGGGCAGGGGAGATAAAAGAAGATGGGCAGAGAGTCAGTAACTGTTGAAGCTGGGTGATGGGGGCAAGAGGTTTTGTATATTCTTCTCTGTACTCTGGGCTTCCCTGGAGTCATGACCATCCCTGGGACACTGACCTTGGTTATCTCCCTGCAATGCGGGAGACCTGGGTTCAATCCCTGGGTTGGGAAGATTCCCTGGAGAAGGGAAAGGCTACCCACTCCAGTATTCTTGGACTTCCCTTGTGGCTCAGCTGGTAAAGAATCTGCCTGCAATGTGGGAGACCTGGGTTCAATCCCTGGGTTGGGAAGATCCCCTGGAGAAGGGAAAGGCTACCCACTCTAGTATTCTGGCCTGGAGAATTCCATGGACTACATAGTCCATGGGGTCACAAAGAGTCAGACACGACTGAGTGACTTTCACTTCACTTCACTTCTCTGTACTTTAGTGCATTTTAAAAAATTATATAGTAAGTTTTTCTTAAAGTGGGAGTCACAGACCTAGTATATCGGGGAAGAGAGCCTTTCACGAAGAGTGGTGGGTACATACTGGAATAGAAAGAGCACAGGACGGGAGATCACTCTGTAAGTGGTGGGAGCAGAGGACCAGCCCAGGGGTGAGGCCGGCAGGAGGCCTCTTGGCAGGAGATGGGCCTGAACTAGCCTGGCAGAGGGGCTGAGGGTGAATCGTGTGTGTGTGTGTGTGTGTGTGTGTGTGTGTGTATCGGGGGACCATTACAGAGGTATTCCTGGCCCATAACAGGTCTCCAACAGAGTACCATAATTACAAGAAGTCACGGTGACTGTCACCAGACTTCCCCCAGGCCATATTATAAAAGCTCTGCAATGGCTCTATTTCTCTCTTATGACGTCAAACATCATCCAAGAGTCTGTTTCCGTCTCATTCCACTTCCGGGATGAAGAGGTTCAGCCTTAACACTGGTCACTCCAGGGGCGCCAGGGGACCCAGGCACTCCTGCCACGTGCCACGGCACTGCTCTGAAAGTTGGAGTCGTTTCCCTTCATTCAAAGCAGACACAGCCTTCTGGGAGAATATTGTGATATGAGACCTTCTGGAACCTGACAGTACTGGGTGCTGACAGTAATTGCTTTGCAAGAATAATGGGAGGCTTTTCTGCCCATCAGGTGCCCAGCCTGGAGCATGATATAAAATGTGAAAAATTAGGCTCTTGTGTAATATAGAGAACCGTCTGTAACCGCATGTCTCGCAAAGGAGTAAGAGAAGGAAATGCAGAACTAAAAAGATGCCTGGCTTCAGGAGGACATTCGTGTGGCTTGACAGTGGCAACAGGTATCATTATCATTATCGTTACCTCTAAGGACGTTTGATGATAAGGTCTCCTACAGGTACACAGAACTTCACGGTTGCAAAGCTCCTCTGCCCCCGTCACCTCCAGGCTCCTCACTGCCTTTGGGGAGCCAGGCAGCGGATCAGGGATTCCTGGCTCCACTTTGTAGATGCAGAAACTGAGGCTTGGCAGGTGGTAGTGACTCAGGCAGCTGGCTCCGCCAAAGTGAAGTTCAGAGCCCGCCCCTCTGGCTCTCTGAATCGGACGGGACCCGGACTCCCTTCCCTTGTCCCCTCTGCTTTTTGACCCCTCGGCCGGGGACCTCCCCACCTGTCCTCTGCCCTACGTCAGGAAGATCTGATTGGCCAGCTTGGGTCACGTGCTCATCTGAGAGCCAATCGACAGTAGGAGGCTTGGCTCTGTTCACCAATGGCACCTCTCACCCTAACTCTATCAGGAGTGTGGGAAAGGCTGTTTCCCAGAATGACTCAGCACTACGTCTTCCCACCCCACTCCACCCCAGTCCTCAGAAGGAAGAGGCTCTCGGGAACCCACCTCTCCCAGGGCCTGGGCTTGGAACTTCCCAGGTTCTGCAGCCTTGCCCTGAGAGCGGCAGATGGGAACCAGAACCTGTGTATCCCTTCCACTCCCCCCACCTCCTTAATGCACTGAGGCGTCCGTTCCTGTGATCAGACTCCAGGCACCCTCCCCTTCCCTGCCCAGACCCCAGTTCACAGGCGCCGAGAGCTGCTCAGATGTCCCCTCACCCTCCTCATCCCTGGACCTGACTCCAGGACAGCCCAGCCCTACAGTGGTTCTTCCCCTTCCCGCCAAGATGTGACGGGCTTGTCCAGGCCTGGCTGGCTTTAGTGGACGAGTGCCCCAAATGAGTGGCCTTATAAGCGCTGGGTGTTCCCGAAGGTTCGAGAGTTGGACATGCTCGAGTTACCACACACCGGCCATGCTGCAATCCCACTACGGGGCCGAGGGCGTGGCCAGTGCCAGGGTCCCTGCTGCTGAGATGACCTGGGGCATGAATGGGATGCCTAAGAAGATGGGGTGAAGCCTGGGCGGGACTTGGAGGAAACGTACGTGGAGACCAAGGGCATGGATGCTGACTCCTGCCGGTGCAAGCAGGCCTGGAGGCGTAGGCTGCCCTCGGTCCACTGTCCACGCCGAAGGTGGTGCCAGGATCCCCATAAATCCAGTCTGTCCACGTCTCTTCTGACGCGGGCTTTTAGAGAGGAATGTTGTTTGGAATCTGATAAACAGAACCTGAATCCCTTCTTTGTCTCTAAAAAGCTGTGTGACTTTGGGGAGTTGAGTTCCTCTCTCTGAGCCCAATTCTGTTGTTGTTTAGTTGTTGTTCTTGTTCAGTTGCTAAGTCGTGTCCCACTCTTTTGTGACCCCATGAATTGTAGCCCACCAGGCTCCTCTGTCCATGGGATTTTCCAGGCAAGAGCACTGAAGTGGGTAGCCACTCCTTTCTCCAGGGGATCTTCCTGACCCAGGGGTCGAGCCTGGGTCTCCTGCATTGGCAGGCAGATTCTTTACTGCTGAGCCCCCAGGGAAGCCCTGAGCCCAGTTCGCTTGTCTCTAAATCGGACACGATCGCACCCACATGGGTGGGTTTCCAGGAGGAATAAATGAAGCACCAGCTGCCGAGCGCAGGGGGATTCAGTGCTCTGGTGGTCTCTCCTTCCCACGAAAGAGAAGCCTCATCGCCCCCCTGGCAGCTTCTAGAGGGGCTCAGAAAGCCCACAAGGGACGTCATCAGCAGAGCTCCGTGATGCACCTGCCGGGCAGAGCCTGGGGCATGGAAGGTGCTCGAGCCACGCTTCCTGGGAATGGGGAGGGGGACAAACTGTCAAAAATGATGTGGGTTGGAGGCTTTCCCAATACAAAGGCTGGGCCCCACCCCGGAGCCTTGGGAGGCAGGAGGGTTTTGAGAAGGTCTTGGGGTATACTCGCAAGCCCTTGGCTAGTCAGGACCGCCCCTCTTAAACGATTCCCATGCACACAGCATCAGGAGGCTCACAAAGCTGTTTATTTTCCCACCTATGATACAGGATGGATGCAGGGTGCAGAAAACCCAGTGACTGCTTTGGCAAACATACTGGAACTGCACACAACCTAACAGGCTGTGGCTTTAGGCGGGGCTCCTCTGTTTCCACACAATTGTAACTGACCTTTGAAGGGCTCCCCGGGGCACTGCGGCATGCTGCTTCTGGGCAGAATTTATCATACCTGCTCTTCTTTGGTAACTGTGTCTTTAGAATTTCATATACAAAACTTGATTGGCAAAAAAAAGTACCAATGTCAAATTTTCATAAAATCAGGGCAAGAACTGGTCTTCTCTTGCCATTTGGACTTAGCTGCCCCTTGAAAAATGTTTTTTTTTTCCCCCTTGGTCATTTAGCAATGCTCAGCCCAGAGACAGGAAAAGGGAGCAAAATTTAACCTTTGTGTTAAAAGAGAAGCAAGGTTTTCAATCAAACAGTTAAGTCATTGGACTCATTATTTAAACACCAAAAGACAACAGATGGACTTATTCATCTGGCCCAGCTTAATACATGTCGGCCTAACACTACAAACAAATACATAAAACCGAGATATGTCTGGGTGGTACAGACGGGGCAGGGCGTCGTCACAGGGCTATGACTTGGCCTGAAGGCACAGACTGGGCTGCGCTGCGAACCGGCCCCTCAGAACCAATACTCAGAGACGAAGATGTGGACGTTGACGACATTCCGGTGGGACACCACACCCCCAACCACGTAGTTCATCTCCAGCTTCAGGACGGCGTGGAACGGGCCCACGATGGGCCGCACCTGGCGCACGACACCTGGGGAGAGAGCAGAAGGTGTTTCGGGAGTTAGCAGGGACCAGAGCAATGTGGAGACCGGGGACACGATTTCCCTCCGGGAATTTTGGAGCTGCAGGAGGGCTCGGACCTCATCACGTCCCGCCTGAGCCAAGCGCTCAGCATCTCCCTCCAAGTGGTCGCCCCCGGGCTCTGCCACCATCCCTGGGGACGAGCGACGGCGGGCTCACTGCGGCCTGTCCGCTGTGTGCAGCTCGGACTGTGAGCGAGTCTGTGCGCATGGGCTTTGGAGTCCTTGCCTTAGGCTCCGTGCCAGCTCCTTTTCTGTCAGCCTGGGTTTCCTCCTCTACCACCGTCGACCTAACCAAGAACTGAGAGTCTAGATAAAGGGCCTGTCACGGAGCAGATGCCCAGAAGACACCCGTCCCCCTCTCTCCTAACCCACTATGCCCACTTGTGACCCGTGGGGAGAAACACAGCATGTGTGAGCCTCTTCCCCCCATCTCTCACGCTGAGGATTGTCCTGGGGACCTGGAAACCCTTTATCTGAGCAGATAACTCCCAGTTCCCTATGGGACACACTCCTGGGTCCTTCGCCCTCCACACCTCTTTTTTGGAGGGTGACACCTGAGCCCCTTGTTTGGCGTTCAGGGTAATAGGTGAGCAAGCGGTGGCTCGAGTCCAGCCGAGATGGGTCAGGGCAGTCAGGACAGACGGCACGGGGGAGACAGGTGTCTGTCTGGGGAAGCAGAAGCCTGCTGTGTAAAGCTGCTGGGGGATGGCAGGGAGGTCTGCCTGGACCATCATAGGGACCCAGCAAAGGCCATGATGGTGGCCTCCCCAGACGGGGCTCAGAGGGAAGGGCAGATAAGTTCAGCTCAGTCGCAGTGGACGAGGAAGAACCCCAAGTGTTCTGTCCCCACAACTTCCATGTCTCCAGGCCGGACCCTGACGTCACCGCCTGCCCACGCAGGGCACCCAGCATCTCACGGAGAGAACGCCCCTGCGCTCGGGGGCCAGACGCTGGGGCTGAGGTGAGCACTCTCCTCCCGGCTGGACGTGGAGAGCCCACCGCCCTCTCGGGCCTCGGATTCCTCAGCGAGCAGACGATGCCACGTGACCCTGTGCTTTGCACAGACTGATCCCGAACCCCCGCCTCCCCAGCTCGGCGTCCACTAAGGTGTGAGCTCCAAGGGTGCAGGGCTACTTCCCCGCCGGACAGGCGGGCTCAGTGCCCCACTTCCGCACGCGTTCACGCATTCCTCAGTGGGTACCAGGCGCTGGTCACGGTGATGCCGAGGAAACAAACAGAGTCCTGGTCTCCACGTCGGTGGTGGACGCAGGTGAGTCCCATGCCTGACAGAAGTCCGCACGCCGTCCAGCGGGGGTGAGGATGGAGGTGAGGGAGGCGGGGGAGTCAGGAAAGGCTTCCTGGAGGAAGTGCCTCGCTCCCTGCAGATCCCCGTGCCTGGCACAGAGCGGGTGCCACCCCTCCAGCTGCTGACATTTGGGAGGGACCCTCTTCCATCTCCCCGGCTCTGATATTAGGACCTTCCGAAAGCCGTGTGGTGCAGGGGTGTGCTGGAGCAGCCGGCCCTCTGGTTGTGCCATATGACAATTTCCAACCCCAGCGTGACGTCCCTGAAGGCGGGGTCAAGAACAACCCACCACTGCAGGGCTGTCTGCAAACAACACCCTAGAGCCTGAGAACCAGCCAGAACACAGACTGTTTGCTGCGTCCAACTGCTGACTGCAGGCTGGCTTGTACAAACAGCCCTGCCGCCGACTTGGGAAATGGGAACCCAGCGTGGCCCTTGACACCCAACCTGAGATCAGTGAAGGCTCTGGGGAATCTAAAGGGGCCCAAGGCCTTTTGCACCCGTGGCTGGTTCTTGGTCAAGACCACCAAGTTCATGGTCAGGAAGGGGATTTCGGCAGGCCATCCCCGCTTTCACTCCCTGGGCTTGTGTTTCAAAGGTGAAGTGCCCAGCAGCGGGGTGGAATTCCAGGCTACTCCAAGCAAACAAGGGCTCTAGCTCTGATGGAAAGATAAGCAGAAGCTTTGGTGGGCTGTCAGCACCCTTTCTCTGCCCCTGCCTGGCGATGACATCCTAGCTCTGTCCTGTCGGAACGCCCACGAACATCGTCGACTCCCGGCTAAAGATGGGGGCTTGTCACCACCCTCGGTTTGCCTGCGGCCCCCTTCCTGGGCACCGCCTGGGGCCGGGGGCGTCGTGGCCCCTGTGGCAGGCACGGCCCCAGACTCTCCTGTCCCTGAGCACCCTCACCAGCGTGACTGTCTCCTCTCCCCGGGCTGGAGACCACTGCTGGCGCCCACCAGCCTCAGTGGCCTGGGTTACCTGCACCCATCCCTGGGGCAGTGCTCAGAAGGGCTCAGGGGGCTTGAAGGAAAGAGGTGAGAGGCTCAGTGAGCCAGAGAGCTAGTTTGGGACAGACAGCAGCAGAGGTGGAGGGAACACTTCCGCAAGCTATGATCAGACACGTATTTATTTCTATATGTTATCATTATACTGTGTGTGTGTGTGATAAGCCGCATCAGTTGTGTGTGACTCTTTGCAACCCTGTGGACTGTAGCCCTTTAAATATCATATAATCAGTACATGATACATAAATACATGGGCTCCCAGGTGGGGCAGGCAGTAAGGAACCCACCTGCCAATGCAGGAGACCCCAAAAGACACGGGTTTGATCCCTGAGTCGGGAAGATCCCCTGGAGGAGGGCATGGCAACCCACTCCAGTATTCTTGCCTAGAGAATCCCATGGACAGAGGAGCCTGGCGGGCTACAGTCCGCAGTGCAAAGAGTCAGACACAACTGAAGTGACTTAGCACACATGCGGCGCACACACACACACAAATATAAATATATAAATAGTTTAATTATTATAAATACAAAGTATATATTGTTGTTTTGTTGTTAGTCGCTCAGTCGTGTCTGACTCTGCGACCCCATGGACTGTAGCCTGCCAGGCCCCTCTGTCCATGGAATTCTCCAGGCAAGCCTACTGCAGTGAGTAGCCATTCCCTTCTCCACTGGATCTTCCCAACCCAGGGATTGAATCTGCATCGCAGGCCGATTCTCTACTGTCTAAGCCACAAGGGAAGCCCCTTCAGGGCACAAGGTTTGAGTCCAATTGACTTCAGTCAGCAGCATGATCCCAGGTTGCTTACTGAACCTTTCTGAGTCCCCACTTCCTCTTCTGTGAAACAGGGATTAAACAGTCACCTTCAGAGTCAGAAACAAAACCATCACAAGGCCATCCTACTAATGCTGGATATCAAAAAGCTCTGCAACATTCTAATGTGATATGAGTTTCAGTTCAAGTAGGACTGAATTCCTCCATGATTGAAAAATAGAGCAAACGTTGAATATTTTTATTAGATTGCCTTAAACATTGACGAGAAAGGAAAGCCCTGGATGTCTAGAAAATATATTTAAATCTCAACATGTACTGTTAGGGCTCTTCATGAGGGTTAGTTTCTAAGATGCCTAAGGACCAGAACGTCATGCTTCGGCTAAGGGTTCCGACTGTAAACAGCTAAGAGGCCAAACAGAACACTAATGGGAGCTAAGAGCTGCTTTAGAGAAGAAGGGCATTGAGAAGGGGAAGAGGAAGCGGAAGGCTGAACTTCAGATACAGGTCACACTCAGGGCCTGGATTTTCTCAGGATCTTTGCATTTAACAAGAGAACAACTGAGGTGGAAGACACAGGCATCTGCAAGGGCTCAACAAGGCACTGTGGGAGTGATACAGCAGGTGCCCAGGGAGTCAGCTGCCCTGTCCTTCTCCTGTGACCTGGGGTCCACACTCAATCCCCAACTCTGTCTGTAACCCTAGTCGGTCCCGGGATCCCTTCCCAGGCCACACCCACTCTGTGGACCTGATCACTACTTCTTCAGCCTAGCCACACTTCCCAGGGGGCTCTAATTTTAGTGAACATGCCCGCTTCATTCCCAGGTTAGTTCAAGCTTGAGATCCACCTCCTGGTCCTCACCTTCACTGAACCTAGACTTTCTCCTGATATCACTTCTTTCTTCACAGCTTTCCTACCCATCCATCCATCACCCATCCCTAAACCCATCCAACTATCCAATATCCATCCACCTATCCATCCATCCATCCATCCACCATCCATCATCCATCCATTATTCATTCATCTACACATCCATTCATCTGTCATCCATCCATCCAATAGAGGCCATTCTGCACAAGAGAAGTTTAAGGAAGATTCTACACAGGAGCTGACTTCAAATTGGAAGACTAAAGTAAATTTAAAGTCAAATTTAAAGACTAAGTAGGGGGCTTCCCTGGTGGTCCAGTGTTAAGAATCTGCCTCACAATCCAAGAGACACTGGTTCGATCCCGGTCAGGGAGGATCCCACATGCTGTGGAGCAACTAAGCCCATGTGCCACAAGTACTAAAGCCCGAGTGCCTAGAGCCTGTGCGCCACAACCAGAGAAGCCACAGCAGCGAGAAGCCCAGTGCAGCCAAAAAATAAACAAGTTTAAAATAAAAGAGACTAAGTAGGCGCCCGACGAGGTAAGTAAAGTGAAGGTGTCAGCAGCTCAGTCGTGTCTGATTCTTTGGGACCCCATGGACTACAGCCAGGCTCCTCCATCCATGGGATTCTCCAGGCAAGAATACTAGAGTGGTTGCCATTTCCTCCTCCAGGGGATCTTCCCAACCCTGGGATCGAACCCAGGTGTCCCGCATTGTAGGCAGATTCTGTATCATCTGAGCCACCAGGGAAGCCCAAGGAGGTAGGCAGGACCTGTGCAAAGGCCCCAAGTGTCAAGGTTCGAGTCAGTTCTGGGAAGAGAGTTAATCTTGGGGAAAGAGACATAGGAGCCTAAGGAGGTGGAAAAGGGCTTCTTCAGGGCCCTCACAGCTGGTCAGGCTCACAGCACTGGGAACCCAGACCAGTAGTCTCCTGGCTTCCTCACCACCACCGACGCTAGACCTCTGTTCTTTCAGAACCACCACCAACCTTCCGGGTGCAGGGAAACCAGAGAGGGAACTAGAGAAACGCTTGCTGCCCGAATGTGGCATCACAGACATTAGAAGCGGAACCTCCACCAGGGGTCTAACTCCATCTGTCACTTGCTTCTACAGACATGTGGTTGGCATCTGCTCTGTGCCAGGTGCTGGGGACCAGCTAGACCGCCTGCGTCCTCTTTCATGAAGGCTTGCCAGCCCCACTCTGCACCACCTGCGTCTGGTCTCCCTCGGGGGAACCTTCACAGTCGACTCCCCCTTTGGAGGCAGGGTCTACATCACGTTCATCTCTGTCCACTGTCCCCAGCCCAGGGCCCAGGGCAGGACACAGGGGGAGCATCGTTATGATTATCCAGTAGGATCAAGGCAGAGGAAGAGAGAGAACAGAGAAGAAGGAGAGAGGGGAGGAAAGAAGGGACCCAGCTCCTTGAGGGCCCCTCAAACCTTTTTCCTGAAGGGAAGGGGCTGCTGAAGGCTCTAAGCGGGAGCAGCTTTATGTGGAAAGACCATTCCTGCAGCAAAACGCAGGAGAGAGGGAAAGGCTTTCCATCACGCCTGCCTTGTCCATCTTCCCTGCTGTGGTGTTTACCTCCCTAGCTTTCAGGAGCCCCAGGAAAAAAAAAAAGGCCACGATGCCGAGTTCAACTGTGTTAATCTTCCAAATCCTCATCTTTGGCATTTCTGCTTCGGGTCCTAGACACTGCTGGTATTCCTCGGCGTGTCTGTGCCTCTGAAAGATATAATTAAGTCTTTTTTTTTCCCTTTGAAAAATGTAGGTCCCCTCGGGCACTTCACCTTCATGTCTCGTCTGTTTTGTAAATTGCAGCCGATGTGCCAGGAGCCCGAACACAGAGACCTCCATCGCCTCCTGGGGACTGTGGTCTCGATTCCGGGCCCCTGCAGCCATCCCCAAGCTTCTGCCGCTTGACTGGGGTCGCAACTGATCAACCACAGGTTGTCTGAAAGGAGAAGGATCATCCACGAGGGCATCTGCATGAGACACTGGTCTGTGGAGACCTGGAATCACAGCCTGGCATTCCTATGCTGCTTCCTCATCGAGCAACCCTGTGACCTTGTATGAGTCACTGTCTTTCTGAAGTTCAGCCTCCAACTCAGAAGTCCTGCAATTCTAACTGACCAAGTATAATGGCATGAACAGGGCTGTCGAAGAGCATCTTAGCAAAAACGACGATCCATTCAGAGATGGCATGGTACCTCATGCCAGTGGAAATGAACTGTGCTTTTCAAAAGACAGAGCTTCAAGTTAAAAAAAAGGCAGAGGGAAGGAAGTTGGCATCAGATGAGACTAAGATGCAGTCGCTACCTGAAATCAGGTTATAGAGTCATTGGTCTTCTCGGTTGTTACGGTCTCCCTGCCGCCGTGTGAGGCCAGAGGCCAAGGGCACCGACTTTCTTTTCTGGTCAACCTTTTTAAAATTTAATTAATTAATGTTTAGTTGCACTGGGCCTTCGTTGCCGCAAGCAGGATTTCTCTAGTTGCAGCCAGAAGGGGCTACTCTTCATTGCGGCGGCTTCTCTTGCTGCAAAGCGCAGGGTCTGGGTGTGAGGGCTTCAGTAGCTGTGGGCACGTAGGCTTAGCTGCTCTGCGGCCTGTGGGGCCTTCCAGGACCAGGGATCAAACCCGTGTGCCCTGCACTGGCAGGCGGATTCTTATCCACTGCGCACCATGAAGGTCCCCCTGGTCACTCTCGTATCTCTGGTTCTTGGAACAGCAGGTCCTTGGTCCTACTACAGACCTGACACATAGGAGGCCTGCAATAAGTGAATTCCTAAATGAATGCATGCTAGAGACCAGAGCACCAACCACGGTTTATAAAGTTGAAAGTTATCACCCGGGGAACAAAAGTGGCAGGAAGGAATGGATGACAGCCATAGGTCGCTGGGTTTTCAGGTGCGGCCCATGTGCAAGGAGAAAGGCGACATGTTAGAACCGGGCCTTCCTGTCTGGCCCCGGCGGCCACCACACAGAGCCATGAGCCAGGGGGAGGTGATGAGTCGGCCTGTTCGGACAAGGGGCCAGGACCGAGAACCTTGGCGCTCAGAGGAGACCCACGTGGCTTCACCAAACACTAACACAGTGGGCGACTGGGAAGAAAGCAAACCATCACCCGGATCTCGGGAAATTCTCCTCAACAGGGAAAACTCCAGGCCAGGATGAACAGCACAGACCAAAGGCAAAGCGGAGAACGCAAGAACAGAAGAAATATGGCCTGTACGTCTAACGTGCAAAGCTATGGTGGTGATGGGCCGGGAAAGAGGTCCACAGCGGGGGAGGAGATGGGAACGGGCGGGCCCCCGCGTCCACTGTTCCATCCCGTTCTCCCCACACTCCTCGGGGAGGGGCGGGGAAGGACCATCGCCTCCCTCCCACTGGGGAGGAGATCAGGGCTCTGGGGGCTGATGCCTCAGATCACAGGGCTCTCAGCGCACAGCGCCCATCCAGACGAGACGGACCCTGATCTTAGTTCTCTCCACCCGACTGCACCTGGCTTGATGTGGTGTGGAGGAAACTTCCAGAATGTGCTGCCCTTGGCTGAGTCATCCATACAAGGCAAAAATGGCAGAGAGGAACTGTAGGGCAATCCTATTGGTCACGGGCAGTGAAGGAACGGAGCTCCCCAAGCCCTGTCTTCTCTTCTTCTTGCCTGAAAAACACCCAGTAAGAGCTTGGAAGGAGGGGGACAGGGGTCTCGGTTGCAGATTTAAAGTCTGCCTCAGCAGAACCATCCTCCCAACTTCTCGGCTCTCATAAACACACTTCCTCCTGGGTCTCTCATGACCAAACCAGGGGGTCTGGACGGGGCAGCAGCAGGAAACCGAAGAGTCATCCCACCCCCACCCTCCCCGGGCCCACCTCTCCCTCGGGCAGAAATAGGAAAAGAAATGTCAGCTCCACACTAAGCCTTCCAGGCTCCTTTCTGGACTCAGGAACCAGCATTTCCAGGGGCACATGGTGGGGATGAAGACACCCCCATCTACCATCTCCTCCCCTGACATCTCAGCCACACGTACTGGGGCCTCACAGTTCCAGGAGGAGCAATGGGAGCTCTGGGGGTGAAACGAGTTCTGAACCAGAGACAGCAAACCTGCCCCCGAAGCCAGCCCCTGGGCTGCTGCCCTTCTGCCAAGCCGCCTGGCCTCGCCGGAGGGAGAGATGGTGTGGGTGCTTTTCTGGAAGGGATTTGCCATCTGATGCACCTGCTTTTACCAAGTTGGCCAAGGATGTGACAGTGATGGGGAGGATGAGAGTCCTCCCCTCTTTCTCTGTGAGTCCTCCCGCCTGGATCAGCCTCCACCCACTGACCTGCTGGGGGCCTTTCCCCACCCTTAGACCCAAACTCATCAGCCCCCTTGCATGTCTCCAGGTGCCCCCAGATGAGAAATCTCAGGGCTGGGACAGACCTCAAAGAGGAGGACTCTGCCTGGTTCCAGGTCACACAGGATGGTCGTGGCAGCAGAAACCCCACATCCAACCCCACCAGGCTGTGTGCAGGCCTCAGGCATGCCCCCTGGGCCTGGAAGCCCCTCGGAGCCTCAAGTGTCCTCACCTGGAGAAAGGGGCCGTCCCCCACAGGGTTAAGTGACACAGCTCTTGTTTAGTCACTCGGTCGTGTCCGACTCTGTACCACCCCATGAACTGCAGCCCGCCAGGCTCCTCTGTCCATAGGATTCTCCAGACAAGAATACTGGAGGGGGTTGCCCTTTCCTCCTCCAGAGGATCTTCCCTACCCACAGATGGAACCCTTGTCTCCTGCATTGGCAGGGGGACTCTTGACAACTGACCCGTCAGGAAACCCAAGTGACACGGTACGTGTGGCCTACGTGCTGGGAGTGTCCAGCACACAGCGGTGCTCCTGCTGCTGAGACGACTGTGACCGTCGAGGACCCGACACTCGGAGTTCTCAGCCACAAGCACAGATCGAACGCCCTGGGAACGTCCCATCTGGGAACACCCGACTCTGAGGCTGCGGGAAGTGCTCTTAGTGACAGTGGCTGATGGTGGCCGTCTGGGTCCTCTGTGTAGTTACGGTTGTCAGGTGAGGCCGTCGGAAGATCCGTATCATCATCAGACTCTTCTTTTCCCCCCCCTAATTTTGCACAACATGCCTCTGCTGCTGTTTGGCTAAAAACACTTCATTTTCTTAGAAAAAAAAAAAAAAGAATAATTTATGAACGGGCCGGTGATCTCAAAGGCTCTTCAGAAGGTGCATAACAGCAGCAGTAAGAGCGTCACAAATCATTCTGGACGCAGCCGATCCGCAGGAGAACTCGGGAGATGCCGAGAGAGGCCGCTCTGGGCTCACTTAACCCCCTGGTGACTGTACATGAGCGGGCCAGTGTGATCCTGCAGCCTGCTGGGCGCCGGGTCTGGGGAACCTCTGAGTGGGCGTGCTGTGTGTGTACATGAGCGTGTGCATGCGAGGGTGTGCAAGAAAGAAAGACAAATAGGGTGACGGGGCGGGGGGTGGGGTGGGGCACAAATGAACCCCTTGTGGGCTCTTGCCTTCAGAAATTTACAACCGGTGGAAGAGGAAGTCAAGCAAAAACTCACAGTGGGGACTTCCCTTGGTGGTCCAGTGGCTAAGATTCCACGCTCACAACGGGGGCCTGGGTTTGATCCCTGGTCGGGGAACGAGATCCCACACACTGCAGCTAGAGCTTACATGATGCAACTAAGACCCAGTGCAGCCAAATTAAATAAATAAATATTAAAAAAAAAAAAACTCACAATGCCGTGACCACACACCCTCCCCACTGGCCCCAGAATTTCTCCACTCGCACACACAGCAGACCTTCCGGAAGGAGACCCCTGGTGGTGCCTCCAGCATGCCCACCCTGGTGTGTCTCCCCTCGACCCCACTCCACTGAGCACGGCCTGGTCAAGTCACCATCCGCTGGGGCGATACTGAATCCAGTGGTGAATCCTTTGTCCTCATCTGACCAGACTCACCGTCACTGACACGGCTCATGCCCTTTCTCCTGGGAAGGCCTCCTCCTCCAACCTGGCCTCCGCTCATCTTCCCGACCTCTGAGCACAAGACACCGCAGTGCTCCAGCCTCCTTTCTCCTCTGTCTACACTCAGTTCCTCCATGAGCTTGTCTGGTCTCGGGGTGCCAGCTCCCATCCACCCACAATCACCTCCCAGACTTACTCACTCTACCCCTGCGTGGCCAAGGGTGTCCCTCAAGGCCCACAATCTTAATGCCAAAGGGAACTTGCGACCTCCCCAGAGCTGCTGTGCCACAGTTTTCCCCAGCTCACCTGCTGACAACCCGTCTGCTTGTTCTTTAGGTCAAGACCCATGCAATGCATCTTTGTCTCACACCCAACTGGTCAGCAAAACCTAGCACTACCCCTGATGTATCAGAAATCTGTCTGCTGACCACCCTTCCTGCCGGAGCCACACGGTCAAAGCCACAGTCACCTCCAGCCTGGATCACAGGTTTTTTGAAAGGTTTTGCATGAAAGTGAAAGTCACTCAGTCGTGTCCGACTCTTTGTGACCCTATTGGACTATACAGTCCATGGAATTCTCCAGGCCAGAATAATGGAGTGGGTAGCCTTTCCCTTCTCCAGGGGATCTTCCCAACCCAGGGATCGAACCCAGGTTCCCCACATTGTGGGCGAATTCTTTACCAGCTGAGCTATGAGGGAAGCCTATAGAGTGAGTCACGAAGTTCAGAGGCTAAGACTCTGCACTCCCAATGCAGGGGGCCCAGGTTCAACCCCTGGTCATGGAACTAGGTCCCCAGGCTCACCCAGGCACCCAGAGGGATCGTCTCCCACCTCAACCCAAAACCCTCCTGTGGCTCCCACCTCACTTGGCGGTAAAGCTGGAGCCATTGTGGCGGCCTCAAGACCCTGCCTTGTCGGCCGCTGATTCCAACACGCCGGGCTCGCCTCTGCCTCAGGGCCTTTGCACCTGCCGTCCCCACTGTCTGGAGCTCCCCCTCCAGATCGCCACACGGCTCATTTCCTCAGCTCCCCGGGCCCTTAGACTAACGTCTCCCACCACCAGACACAGTGGCGGCCCGCTCCCCTCTCCTCCCCTGCCCTCTGCAGAGCACTCACACTGCCTGACGGTGTGGATGTTACACGTGTCTCCTGCCTGCTCCTACCCCCGGAAGAAAACGTGTGCTTGGCTAGGATTCACCTATGTCTGTCTCTCCTGGTGGTTGATGCATCCCCTAGAGCAGGGCCTGCTCCCTTGGGACATACACATTATTTGCTAGAAGAATGAAGACCAGAGTTCTATAAGAAGCTCGGCCCTGGGGCTTTGGGAGCACAAAGCAGGAAGCCACTCTGCCTTTGGGGGCTGGGGCATGGAGGGCGTGTGAGAGGAGGTGACGCGGCTGACTTGGGCTCTGAGGGATGAATAGGAGCTTAACCAAGAGGAGAAGGAGGTGATGCCATGGCTCAAGTCCAGGAGATGAGAGAGGCCATGAAATGGATGGGGTCTGGGGCATGGGCTGGTATGTTTGGACCAGAGTGAAGGGAAGAGGAAGGGATTAGAGTGCTGGACACTGGGGAGGAGATAAGCAGGCTGAGGCTGAAGACGTCTCCAGCCGGGCGGCAGGACTGGACGTGAAAGGTGGGGGTTAAAGCCTGGTAGACCCAGCAGCAACTGGCTGCAGGGGGTGGGAGGAGGGGAGCAGAGGGTCCCTGGCTTCAGGAGCCTCATGGCTGGAGCATCATTCGCCATCATGTGGAAGCACCCTGCTGGGGGGGCGGGGCGTGGCTTCGGCCAGGCTGGTGGACCTCACGGCTGGGAGATGACATTGGGGGCTGGGGGCAGGGGGCCAGCAGGTGTAAGAAGCAGCCCACGTGATGCGTGGGTCCACGGGCAGGAGCAGAGAGGTGTCCAGTGAGGTTCCCTGTGGCCCTGGGTGCCGACCTGAGGAGTAGCCTCAAAAGCAGGGGACCCCTCTGAGCCCTAAGAGTCCTGTGCCAGCCTGGGGGTGGCCTCTGAGAGTTTCTGCTTCTGTGAAACTGGGTTTCGGGAGCCCTCCTCACAGGGCTTTGCAGCAGGAATAGCTGCTTCTCTATGAGTCACGATGGCCCTGGGCCCAACGTCTATGGCCCGTCACTGCCCCGAGAGGCCCCCGCACAGTCAGCACAAAAGGTGCTGGGGTCCGTCCCCCTCTCACGCCCCGTCTCAGGCCTCCAAGAGGGCACCGCCTGCCCTCTGCGTCCCCCTGACCTCCCAGGACCGCCAGCCTCCAGGTGAAGTTGGGCCGAGGCCCGCCCCTTTGCATCCCCCTGGAAACGACTTGGCTGCCGGCCAGGGTGTGGCCCCGGGGGGTGGGGCGGGGGCTGTGCCTCCCCTAGAAGAGAAAGCGCCTAATCCTGGGATTTGCCGTGAAAGCAGGACAGGGCCGATCACTCATCACCAGCAGAGACGGCCGCGCTGTTGTTTTTAGGTGGAATTTCTGAATCTCATCCGTAATGTGTACTGATCCTGGGCCAAGCTTTCTGAATCAGGCTCCTGGACGGGTCAGCAGCGTGTGTTTAACCCCTTAAGAGGTAAAGATTTCGAAGAGGTGATCTGGGCCCTGCAGGCTGGAATGACTGAGAGTGACTTGAAGGCAGACGGCTGGGCAGACAAGCTCTTTGCTTTGCATGAGGCTTCCCCTGGCCAGGGGCTAAGGTACAGCAGGTAGCTGTCCTCACTCACAAGCTCTTGTACTGGGGCCGCTGCATGCAGTTGACTAAGTAAGCTGTGCCCTGCACGTAGAACAGGCTGTGAATGGTACCCCCTAAGTTTTTCAGTGCACAAAACAGTCAACTGTACACGGCAGCCTTGCCACATTATTACTTGTCTCTCCCGCTGAGACATTAACAGAGACAAAACCTACTGCTGACAAATAAACTGTAGGAACTCAGATGGCAGGATGCTAGGGAAGCTAGGCGGCAACTTCTTGAAAGCAGGATTTGTGGCTTGGGTGTAAACTTGTTCCCCAGCACCCAGCATGGGGTTAAGCATGGAGTAGGAATCCAGGAGGTTCTTGTTGAATAACTAATTCAAGGATGACAGAACTTGGGAGGCATGGCCTCTACCATTCCGCTTCCGGCCTGACTCATCAGCCCAGGCCACGAGGGGTGCTGATGACACAGCTCCCAGGTAACTGGAGCCACTTTGGGGTGAGTAGTCCCGGCAGCATCCCATGTGCCCCCCGCTGGCTGCTCTCTTGTCCTTTCACGGGGCTCCAAGACCTCACCAGCTCTCTAGCCCCAAACGGCCTCCTCACAGTGGCTCATTTATCCCCTAACAACCTGCCCAGCTATGTTAAAATACATACAACTCCTTCTGGTCCTCATACCCCGGCAAGGCAAGTATTACTATGGCAATCTCACTGAGATCAGAAAACCGAGGCTCAGAGAGGTTATGAGACCTGCCTGAGGTCACACAGCTAGATACAGACAACCAAGCAAGAACCAGCGCCGGGACATCTGACCCCAAGTTCAGCGCTCCAACTGTGGAAGCAGGGACTCCAAGGTGTTTTGCCCTAAAAGGGCAAATGGCCCCAGCCATTGATATTTTTCAAAAGTGAAATAGAGTAACAGTCTTTGTATTCTCACAAATAAAACTTAGAAGACTCTTTCAAAATGTACATAAAAGCTTTTGGTTCCCTTTAGGAAGGGGAGTGAGGATATTGTTATGAGGGTGGTGACACACGGGCCAAATTTAGAGGCTTCGGCACAGACAACGTGGGCTATGGGAAAAGGTTTGGGTTCCACGAATACTGACCTCCAGCACACCTACTACGTGCCAGGTGCTGCTCGGGGCTTTCCTTATCATTTCATCTAATGACAAGAACGGTGTCTGCAACTAGGGACTATCCCTCTTCAACCTAACCCGTGTCCATGCATACATGCTCAGTCACTCAATCATGTCCTACTCTTTTGCAACCCCATGGACTACAGCCCACCAGACTCCTCTGTCCATGGGATTCTCCAGGCAAGAATCCTGGAGTGGGTTGCCATTTCCTCCTCCAGGGGGATCTTCCCAACCCAGGGATGGAACCCACGTCTTCTGTGTCTCCTGCATTGGCAGGCAGATTCTTTTTACCACTGCACCAACTGGGAAGCCTTACAAGGTGAGCTGGACCATCTCCATTCATTCAGACTTTATTGGGAGCATGGCTGGTTGCCATGGTACCCAGGCAGGAGCTGAAGATAGGAGCACCTCTGATTCTCAGGGGACCCAGCGGCGGATGAGGAGCCCAGGGAACAACCCAGAACAGACTGGACATCCAGCACGCCTGCTTGCCAACTGACACTGAGGCTCTTCGGTTTTTTCCTATAGAAACGGTGACGTCCACCGAGGATCGAGGGGGCCATTCATGAAATCAACCTGTGGGTCTAAAAAGTAGCTTGAGCTGAGCGCTGTCTAGTTCCTATTGGCTTTGGGGAGGTTCTAGTAGAAATTTTGGCAAAGTACACCCTCCATAGAGACAGATATTTTTTCCTCCCTGTCCTTAGAAAAACAGTTAAAAAGGAGTAGTGAGCAAGGAGGGGTCAGGGACGGCTGAGGCTCAGATACCACCAACCACCCAGGGGCCTGGGGAGTCCGGGGGGAGGGTCCCCCGTTGCTGGTGGCTGAGGATACACAAACTGCACCCACCTCACCAGGGCCCCCCGTTAGTTATCTCCAGGAACTATTACCTGAAAGACCCCTTCTGGAGCAGCCCCTAATCACAGTCGGTGCTCTGCTGGGTGGAGAGTGAAGCCGGGGTTGGATAAGGAAGGCTTTGTAGTGGCCCGAGAATACCTCAGGCATTAATAGAGCATTTTTTGCACAGGTCGAAAATGCATTCTTCATTTTTCATTGACAGCTGGTGAAAGAGGAATGTTACAGGGCGGCTGCACCCGGCTTTACGGAGAGAGCAGCTCAGCCCTGCTCAGAGCTGCCTTTATCCCTGCGGAGAGCTGGTTTTTAAAGGACGCATTAGGGGAAGGTCTGGCCCTTCCAGGTTCTTAATCAGTTTGGAGAGCTTTCTCCTTCTGTTATCTGGGGGAGCAACGACCTTCACTGTGTCATGGTCTCAGCGGCTTGTGCATTGGCTAATTCTCTGGGACACAAACTCTTGCTAACTCTGCCCGGGTCAACACCAGCCGTCTGAGAATTCCAGCTCTGGGTATCTGGGGAAGACTGGGCTCTAGGACTGCTCTGCCTCCAGCAGCAGGGGTGCCTGGAACAAACCACACCTGCCTTCTCTGGCCATCAGTCCCTCCTCTGTTGATGGGAGACTCCCAACATGTCACAGAGTGTGGCGGTGACGAAGAACTTGCTTCCACACTGAGTGTCAGCTGCTCCTTCACGTGCATCACAACCCAGCTCAGGCCTCACCTCCTCTAGGAAGCCTTCCTGACCCGGTGCCCAATGTCCATTCGGGGTAAGGCCTAGAGTAGGCAGGGGTTCAGCCTATGAATAGGTGTGGCCCCTTCCCAGGTGCTGCAGGCAGCAGGGGGCTTCATGGGGGGCGGGCTCAATGGGCCCAGGAGCCCGCCACGGGAGGCCTGAGAGGCCCCACAAGACACTTTCTCCCTCTCCAGGGACTTAGAGGGTTTCTATCTAAAACATTGCTTGAAACAAGGATGCACAGCCGAAAACACGCCTGCAAACTTCCCGGGCCCTGCGGTTTTTGTAGCTCAGTCTCAGGCGGTCATTACCTTAGCTCCCTCCTCTGCCCGACGGAGACAGTCATGGCCCCAGAGGTGTCTGCAAGGACTGAGACGGGGTGCGGGGGTGAGCGTGCCCAGGGACTGTTCTCACGCTGCTCAGCCTGGGCTAGAGTCCAGCGGCAGAACAAGCCATCACAGGTGGACAGGCCCGTGACCAGGCCTGGCGTGTGCCAGGGCGGCCACCCTCAGAGCCCAGATGCTCCAGGGGGCACAGAAGTTCTTTGGGGCAGGAGAGGGCTGGGGGGGGGGGGGCATAAGGAAGTCCAGGCAAGAGGCCCCAAGGAGAGAAACAAGGCAGCGACCTGCGGGTGTAGAGACGGGGCTCAGCTCAGCCTGGGTCGCACCCCAGGGAGACGCCCATCCCCTCTGGCCTTCGCCCTCCAAGTGAGAGAGCTCACTGGCAGGCTCCAGGGGCCCAGCCAGACGAGACGTCCGGCAAATGGACTGAGACCCTGAAGACACCAGGCCCAGCCTGGGCCAGCCTGGGCCCTCCCCCGGCACCAAACCCGAAGCAGGGCCCGCGGGGCCAAAGGCGGCGAGGAGAGGATGCTCTGCCTCCGCAGGTGGCACCTGTGGTTGCCTCTCACACCGAGGTCTGTCCCCTCCTCGCCAACCCCCTCCCCGGCCCAAGTCACCCTGGGAAGACCGGCCAGGCCCCCTCGCTGCTCGGGAGTCCCCCTCCAAAAGGAGTTGGAAGGAGTGGCCTCCAGGGAGCCTCCAGGCTCCGAGGTGCCAGGATTTTCTGTCCCAGTGGATGGGAACCCAAGAAACACAAGGTCCCAGGTTGGTTCTGTTTGGAGTATCAATGCGGCTAGAAAAACGTGCTGTGAGCACTGGCTCTGGGCCCAGCTGCGGCCCAGCCCCTGGCTCAGTCACTCCAGGAGGGTTTAGCTGGGAACCGAAGACACAGCACTGTCCGGAGTCCCCAGCGAGGCCTCGCAGCTGCTTGTCACTGTCTCTCCACCACTACGTTCCCATGACCTGTTTCTGCCTCCCTGCCGCCACCCGGTGGAATGCAAAGCCCTCAGGGGCAGGGGCTGTGCGGTTGGAGCCATCTCTCTTTCCACAACGTCAGGCCCAGGGCTAGTGCAGCGAGGGAAAAGCCCAGAAACGCAAAGAATGAACGAGTGCGTCAGAAGGTTCTGACTCCATCTCCTGTGGTCCAAGAGCTGAGAAGTGCCCCCAGGGTGGCCCAGCCTCAAGCACAAGGGCACCCCCAGGTGGGCTTCTGTGTGCAGGTGCCCGCGAGCCGCTCACCAACCCCCACGCCGGGAGGGCGGGCGGGGGGGGGGGTGTACACAAACCCTCGACCCTGCCTCCTGCTGCCTGCCCCCATCTCCAGGCGCCCGAAGGTCCCGTAACACGTCGCTCCACCTAACAGTGGGGGAAACTGAGGCCCAGGGCGGGCAGTGACTCAGGGGCAAGCAGCAAGTTCTATGGCTGCATGCCCTCCCCTCGGAATCCCAGTGAGGACTCCTATACTATTAATTGTAATTAACTAATTATTCTTGCTGCCAACTGGCGGAGGAGGAGGCCGGGGGAGGGGGGCCCCCAGATGACTCAGTCATGTTTACAACATGCAAACCCATTTAAGAGCTTGTAAAGTCGCTATAAATGGCTCTTTGGCAACAGAGGAGTTAACGATCCCGTCTCCAGCTGCAGCTGCACAACGGTCGGTCGGGGCTGGGGGGCCTCGGGGACGAGGTTCTGAGAGCCAACAGTGCCACCTACAGACCACGTTCCGTAACACTCCGCTCAGGCCCAACAATATCCAGGACCTAGGAGACCAAGGGGCTTCCCAGGAGGCTCTGTGGTAAAGAACCCGCCTGCGATGCAGGACCGAGGGGTCGATCCCTGGGTCGAGAAGATCCCCTGGAGAAGGAAATGGCAACCCAGTCCAGTGTCCTTGCCTGGACAATCCCACGGACAGAGGAGCCGGGCGGGCTACAGTCCACGGGGTTGCAAAGGAGTCGCACACGACTTAGCAGCTAAACAACAAACCACAGCAGCAGCTGGGAAGACGGAGAGCAGGTGGCTCCACCCCCCGGACGCTCCTCGCACCGTGATTGACAGGCGGGCGTTTCCAGCTGGGCCCTGAAGGACCCAGGGACCCGGGTGGGAGCCGGGCAGGTCCGCGACAGGCCGCGGCTGGGCCACAGGCTGGAGGACCAGGGGGCGTCTGGGTGCACCTGCTGTCTCCGGGCACTCACCCACAGTCATGCCGTCCATGTAGCGCTTGATGATGTCGAAAGAGTCACGGAGGTTCCCGTCCGTTATGTCGAAGATGATGTCCGCGTGGTTGGCAGGATAGGCAGGCGTGATGGCCCGGAGGAAGATGATCTCTGCCAGAGAGAAGTGAGGCATGAAGAGGGTGCAGCGCTAGGCCCCGCAACCCCGGAGAGGCCTGACCCAAGCCCATGAGGACCCAACACAAGGACCCCGTGCATGGAGAAGGTGCAGGGGTCCCAAGGGACCCCAGGTCACAGCCTGTCCCCACTTTGCACCAACGGGGAAGCTGAGGCCTGGCGAGACTTCGGATCCTCCCTGAGGTCATGGAACGCATTAGCTGGTAGGGCCAGCACTAGGAAGTAACTGGTGACTGCTCAGGAGTCTCCCCGAAGCTGGGAAGATGGGGAAGGGGGGCGGATGACGGATGTGGGAGAGAGGTCAAGATGGTCCCTGCCCCACCGGGATGGGGGTCGAACAAGCCCCTCCTCGGGCTGGGTCCCAAGCGGGTGTGTGGCTGCGTCCACCTCCCAGGCCACCTGATGGTAAATCAGGCCTGGGAGCACAAGGGCCCGATTTACACCAGCTCTGCGCAATCTGGGGTGGCGGGGGGAGTCCTCTCTGAGCCTCAGTCTCTCCACCGTAAAGTGCAGCAGGCGGCCGACCACTGCCCACCAAGGGTCCTCGCCACGGGAACAGTCAAGGTCTAGGTTTCCTGGCCCAAGATGCTGACAGGTACCTCTAACCACACCCAGCTTCCCGTCACACCAAACTGTGGGTCAGCACCGGCCGGGAGCCTGCAGCATGGGGGAGAGGGATTTGGGAAGGATCTGCATGGTCTGGGGGAGCCGGTCACGGTGCACGAGGCAAACCACAGAGCCAAGTCCGCGCCACCCTGCCAAGGTCCTGTGCCTCCCTTTTCTAGAGGGACGAGGAGGTGGGGGCCGGGGGGGCAGGGCGGGCAGGGCCACCTCTGCTGCAGGTAAGCCCGTCCCTGGGCGCCTCTCCTGCCCTCCCACCCCCACGGCCAGGCTCAGTGTTCCGGTATGCGCACCGAGTCACTCCCTGGACCCCGTGGCCATGTACAGACACAAGGCAACCTGTCCAACCTCCCTGAGACGGATGGAGCACTCTTGTTCACCACGGCGTCCCAGAGCCTGACACCCAGGAGGCTCAGTTGGCCGAATGAATTCTCATGGGGAGCTCTTCCGAAGGCCGCAGGGGAAGGGTGAAGACTCCACAGAGGAAAGGGGTGTCTGGAGACCACGCCGGCCCTGGCATGTGGGCCGCACACCCCAAAGGAAGGCACGCAGAGCAGCTCCCCGCCCGCAGCCTTCTGCCAGGCACGGGGAGCCCGCTGCCCTGGCCCCGCGTGTGGAAAGGGGCTCTGACCGCAGGTTGACACTGCAGGTGGAGCTGCCTGGGGCGGGTACTCTGACCCCTTTACTGCGGGGTTCCCTGGAGTCGGCCTAGCCACACCAACCCACCTGCCCCTCGGTCTCCAGGACACAGCTTCTGTGTGCAAAAAGCATCAGTCACGACCCTCTACTGGCTCCCAAAACCTTGGAGTTGAAGCCCCAACTCCAAGTGCAGGCTCCCGTCTACCTCTGCAGCCCATCTCTTGCCAAGCCTCCACCACTCCAGCCAGAAAAACTTGGCTTCCTTCCTCAAAGACCTACACTCCCCACTCACCTCCAGATTTTCCGGAGGTATTCTGATTTGGCCCTCTCTTCCACTCCCCACTTCCCTACTTTAACCTCCTACTGGCCCCTCAGGGCCCAGAGTAGGGTCACTGCCTCCTGGAAGCCCTCCCTGATAACCCCACACTTGGCAAAGAATCAACACTTAATAGCTATTTGCTGAACGACTGTTATCCCCCAAATGAGATCCACACCCCCTTCACTGAACTGAGGGCAGGGAACAGGCAGAACCCGGGTTGCCTTGTGGTCTGAGGATACGGAGGAGATGCAGAAGGAGGGGCGGGGTCAGCATTCCAAGCCCCAAACCCACATCTCGCCAAGGAGCTGCTCCTGCAGCCTCAGCAAGGAGGCTGCCCTGGCAGGGATGGTCCCCCAGACGCCGGCCTCCGCCAGGACCCCCGCGCCGGCTCCAGACTTGGGAGCGGCCACTCACCTTCGGGGCGGGTGAACTCGCGGAAGGTGGGCAGCGAGACGACGGTGTGGGAGACGGTATGCACCGGGTCCAGCACGCAGGCGACGTCGTTGGGGCGGCAGGACTTGATGCAGCGGACGGTGTCTGTCTTCTCCTGGCGGAGCCTGAGGAGAGCCACAGCACGAGAGGGGGTGGGACGTGTGGAACCAGGACACCCACAGAGACAGGGCCCCGGGCCCGGGAGAGAAGCAGCTGGCTGGGCAGCAGCACCCGCCCCAGGCTGGCTCCGCCATGGGAGACCCACACCGGCCTCCCAGCCCAGCTGCTCCGAGGGGATGCTTCCAGGTCCTTCTACAAACTGGACCGGGAGTCGAACCCCCGAGACACACCACAGTTTCCAACTGCTCCAGCCAAGATAAGCGAAGTTTTGCTATTTACCAGCTGCACGAACTGAGCTTCAGTTTCCACAACTGCAAATCACATTCATTCATTCACTTGCTCAACAAGTGTGTTGGGACTGTCTGCTGGGTGCCACACACCAGGGACACCAAAAGCAAGCAAGGGAGACAAGGTCCGGCCTTCCTGGGACCCTGGGTCGGGGGGGGCGGTCACAGGTAAAGCATGCAGCTCTGTACCCCACACAAAGCAGTCAAATCTCCAGTGTCACGTACGTGATGGACGGGGAGGAGTGGCCTGATTTGCTACAGGTGCAGGCATACTTTTAAAAACCTCTTAATCATAAAATAAAACACCATGTGAGAGTTACACGAAGCAAAGTTACAGCTTAAAGAGTATTATAAGGCAAACTGCTTTACAATCAGCACCCAGGTCAAGAAAGAGAACTTCAACCTGGCACTCAAGGCCGCTTTGTGGGCCCAGATCTGTCTTAACCCTCTCGTGCACCCCCAAAGTAACCCCTGTCCTGTCTCTGCCAGCAATCGCCTACCTGGGTTCCTTTATGTCTGTAACACACATGTGCATCTTGAGAAAATCACTTGAATTTGCCCATTTAAAAAATTGTGCTGTATCTTTATTTATTTATTTATTTTTGCCGTGCCCTGTGGCATGAGAGATCTTAGTTCCCTGGCCAGGGATTGAACACATGCCCCTGCATTTGGAGCACAGAGTCTTAACCACTGGACCACCGTGGAAGTCCTTATTCTATCTTTATTTATTTTTTTCTGGCTGCCTGTGTCTCCATTGCTGAGCACAGGCTTTCTCCAGTTTTGGCAAGTAGGGGCTACTCTATAGTTGCGGTCATTTCTTTTGATGTGGAGTATGGGTTCAGTAGTTGTACATGGGCTCAGTTGCCCCGAGGCATGTGGAATCTTCCCGGACCAGGGATCGAACCTGTGCTGCCTGCGTTGGCAGGCAGATTCTTAACCACTGGACTACCAGGGAAGTCCTCTCCTGAGTCCTTTGGACTCAGCCCCAGGAATCTCTGATGGCTCTCTTGCTATCTGGCTTAACAAGGTGTTCCAGCCTCATCTTACACTTCTGCTGTCCCAGCTATTTCCAAGAAGTGTTGGGTTTGTTTTTTGTTTTTTAGTGGAAAATGATATTTCAAGACCATAATCTGGATGCCAAGAATGCTCAGTGCTACTGAGTTGGTCACTGTTTCTAGGCCTCTTCAGTGGAAAATTTTAAAGATCATATACAGTATGAGTTCATACTGATATTTACAGTCAAAACAAGAAGCACATAGGTTTTTACTTAACCTCTCCTATATACCAAAGGAATCTCCTTTTTTCCATATCAAAATTCTGGCTCTTAAGAACACAGGATATGGTAGAATATCCCATAATTATTTATTTCAGTTTATTCCATATTTTGACCCAGTAGTCTCAAAATAACAAAACTAAAATTACTACCACTAACATAATTACATAATTACTTAAAGTAATAATTTGGGGGTTAAATTCTCCTTATTCTACCTACAATTTTAATAGATGTGCTAGATCTACATAGTCTGAGCCTACAGTGATTCATACTATACTT
Source organism: Dama dama (assembly GCF_033118175.1). Lineage (NCBI taxonomy): Eukaryota > Metazoa > Chordata > Mammalia > Artiodactyla > Cervidae > Dama > Dama dama. Next base: position 4,429,578 of record NC_083702.1, read on the forward strand.
TTTTTTTATAACACTCATTTAACTGTAGTTCTATGAGTAATTATGTTTAATGCTTTCAGGCTGACAATTTTGCATTAGTGCTAATAGTTTGTGCCCTTTGTACATAAAGACACAAAGACTTCCCTGGTAGCTCAGATGGTAAAGAGTCTGCTTGCAACTTGAGAGGCCTGGGTTCAATTCCTGGGTCAGGAAGATCCCCTGGAGAAGGAAATGGCAACCCACTCCAGTATTCTTGTCTGGAAAATCCCATGGATGGAGGAGCCTGGTTACAGTCCATGGGTTCACAAAGAGTTGTACATGACTGAACGACTTTCACTTTTGTACATAAAAGTCTGTTTTGTTGGGCATAAAATCCTTGACTTACATTTTCTTGAGTATCCTAAGTATTAATTTTCTTCTGGCATAAGTGTTGTTGTGGATAAATTTGATGATAATACAGTTTTTTCCCTTATAAGTCTCTTGCTGTTTTTACCCAAAGGTATTTTTGTTTTCTCTTTATATCTTGGTGTTGGCTGCTCTGAGTCAATATGTTCAAATATATTGGGTGTTCATTCAATATGGAATTTTAAATCTTTTTCCTAAAATATCTGTAAAGTCTCTTGAATTATCAATTTTAGTAATTATTGCCGCCCTCCTTTGTTTTGCATTAATTCTTCAGAGATTTCTATTACCTGTAAGTTGGATCTTCTTTGTCTTCAACATCTGTCACTTTCTCTTCAAGTCTTTTCATCTCTTTTGTTATTTATTTTTCAACTTATGAGAACTTTTTTCCCAGCTTTTCCTTAAGTATTTATTTCTGAAACTGCTTTTTGCTTTAATTTAAAATAATTTCTTGAGTCTCATCACTTCATTTCTCAGTTTTTCCTAATTCTGGCTTACATTTTTCCTTCATTTTTGGTTATATTTTCAATCCTTTTAGTTTGTTTGATTTAGGTTACAGCTTTGATCTCCTCTGTAAGCATATCTTCCTGGAATACTTTCATTCTCCAGAGGGATGTCATTCTGTTCTTTATTCTCTTTTTTTCCTACAATAACTTTATATGAGATTTAACCTGGACACTTCTTGGCTAACCATTTTTATGTGAAATCAGTGTCACATAAGGGATGGTCCACACTTTTCCTGATTTCACAGGGCCCCTTCATCTGTTGTTTTTGGCAGCCTGCTCTTTGACAGGCCTCTACATTTACCTGGAACTTCATTTTCCACAATAACCTCTTTCCTACTCAATTTTCTATTTCATTTCCAGCAGTTTCTTCATAGTATGAGATCCTGACTTTCAAGGAAGCCTTGATGGCCCAGTTTTAAAAGTTTAATGGGGCTTCCCTGGTGGTCCAGTGGTTAAGAATCTGCCTTGCAAAAACTAGGAATAAAACTACCATATGATCCAACAATCCCACTACTGGGCATATACCCTGAGAAAATCATAATTGAAAAAGACATATGCATCCCATTGTTCATTGCAACACTATTTACAATAACTAGGACATGGAAGCAACTGAGATGTTCATCAACAGATGAAAGGATAAAGAAGTGTGGTATGTATATACAATGGAATATTACTCAGCCATAAAAAGGAATGCATTTGAGTCAGTTCTAGTGAGGTGAATAAACCTAGAGCCTATTATACAGAGTGAAGTCAGTCAGAAAGAGAATAACAAATATTGCATATTAACACATACATATGGAATCTAGAAAGATGTACTGAAGAACCTATCTGCAGGGCAGCAATGGATACACAGAGAACAGACTCACGGACACAGTGGGGTAAGGAGAGGGTGGGGTAATTGAGAGAGTAGCACTGGAATATAAACATTATCATATGTAAAATAGATAGCCAGTGGGAATTCACTGTAGGATGCAGAGAGCTCAAATGCGGTGCTCTGTGACAACAGGGATGGGATGGGGTGGGAGGGAGCCTCATAGAGGGGAAACATGTATACCTATGGCTGATTCATGTTGATGTATGGCAGAAGCCAACACAATATTGTAAAGCAATTATACTCCAATTAAAAATAAATAAATTAAAAAACAAAAAAACCTATCTTACAATGCAAGGGACTCAGGTTCTATCCCTGGTCTGGGAAACTAAGATCCCACACGCTGAGGGGCAACTAACACTGCACACTGCAGCAAAAGACCCTACATAACACAACAAATATCCTGCTCGTCACAACTAAGACCTGATGGAGCCTAAAGAAATGTTAAAAAAAAAAAAAAAATTCCTGGTAGCTCAGCTGGTAAAGTATCTGCCTGCAATACAGGAGATCCCGGTTCGATTCTTAGGTTGGGAAGATTCCCCGGAAAAGGGAAAGACTACCCACTCCAGTATTCTTGGGCTTCCCTGATGGCTCAGCTGGTAAAGAATCTGCCTGCTATGTGGGAGACTTGGGTTCTATTCCTGGGTTGGGAAGATCCCCTGGAGGAGGGCATGGCAACCCACTCCAGTATTCATGCCTGGAGAATCCCATGGACAGAGGAGCCTGGCGGGCTACGGTCCATGGGGTCACAAAGAGTCGGACACGACTGAGTGACTAAGCCCAGCACGGCCTGCTCCACCCCTTCTTCAGTCCTTGCACACACTGGCCACTGCAGTGAGCAAAGTGGCTCCCAGCCTCAGCCACTGCGCTTTCTACAGGACACTGCTGGCTGCCTGAGGTTCTTTCACTGCTTCCTCCCGCACGGATGCCAATACCATGTGGGTGGATTTCATTTGAACTATATGTGGGGGTTGCCTTTGTTTAGTTGGAAACGTTTCCCATGGATGAGAAACTTTCTTATCTGGTCATCGTGGTTTTGCTTAGGATCCGGAAAACTTCCAAAATTATGCTGCAACGTTATCCCAGATGACTGTGCTGGACAGTCTGCACACGTCACTTCCTTGACTCTTCACAGCTCTTCCCTCTTCGCCCCACTGTCTCCTTCCTCAGCTAATAAAACACTCTTGTTTTTCACTTGAGAATTTTAGAACTGGGCTGGTATGAAAGGAAGCTCTTCCTTTGAGAGGAAGCTAGAGTAACAAGCTGATGAGCACTGAGTGATCCCGGCAATCCTGCCCCCTTTTGCCTCATGGGGCTGGGTGTCTGAGAACAGGCTCCAGAGCCAGGCTGCCTGGGTCGGAATCCCGCCCCACCTTCTATCAGCAGGGGGACTTTGGGCGGGTTACTTAACCTCTCTCTCCCTCCATGTCTTCATTGTGAAATGAGGATCATAACAGCACTTTCCTCAAAGGCTCCATGAGGGTTAGTTAATTGCCTGGCCCACAGAGGCACTGCCTAGGTGTTAGCTGTGATAGTTGTTAACTATTTTATCATTATATGATAATCATAATTATCATCCTTCACCTTTGGGCTTCCTGGTGTCTCAGTTGGTAAAGAATCTGCCTGCAGTGCAGGAGACCTGGGTTTGATCCCTGAGTTGGGAAGATCCCCTGGAGAAGGAAATGGCAACCCACTCTAATATTCTTGCCTGGGAAATCCTGTGGAGAGAGGAGCCTGACAGGCTACAGTCCATAGTGTTGCAAGAGTCAGACATGACTTAGCGACTGAACAACACCACCTTTGGGAGCTTGGTTTAGCATAGTGACGATCAGAAGTGCACACACATGGGACTTCCCTGGATGCCCAGTGGTTAGAATGCTCTGCCTTTACTGCCAAGGGCTCAGGTTTAGTCTCTGGTGGGACTAAGTCCGTGTGGAACTGAGATCCCACAAGCCACGTGGTGCAGCAAAAAAAAAAAAAAAACACACAAAACTGCACACAGAGGTCCAAGAGTTGGAAGTGATGGCAGCTCTACAAACCCTCTGAACTTTCATTCTCCATTTAAATCAAGATCCAAACGAACACTTGAGTACCTTCCAACGAATGGAGACACCAACACTCATTAACTGCCTACCACAGCCAGATGCTGCCTTGTGTGTAAGTAACTTCATGTCATTTCCAAAATAGTTCAGGAAGTGGGCCTCAAAGCTCTGAAAGGCAAATGACTCATCCGAGATCACAGAACCAGTCAATGGCAACAAGGACATTCGAACTCTTGTGTTTCGTTTGGTTGGGTGGGTGCGTTGGCTTGTTTTTTCTGCCCTGTGTGATCTCAGCAGGATGATACAGGAATACTGCTACATGTCCTCCAGGGACTGCAGAGAGGTGAGCGGTCAGGTAATTCAGATACCGCCATCCCCATGTGTGCACTCAGGTACACACACAGACACATCAGAGGTGTTCTCGAATGGAACAGGCCACCTGAAGAGGTAGGAAGTCCCACAAACAAGGGAAAGTGCAAGCAAAGCTAAACAGTCAGTGGAAATGTAGAGGGGATTCTGGTAAGCCTTATAAGGTCACCGAAAGGCTTCTAAAGCCCCCAAGAATCCCCCCACATCTTAATACTCCTAGGGGAAAAGAGCTCCCCCAGCCTCAATAAGCAGGACCACGATGAAAGAATAGTGAAAGTTGCTCAGTTGTGTCCGACTCTTTGTGATCCCATGGACTGTAGTCCATGGAATTCTCTAGGCCAGAACACTGGAGTGGTAGCCTTTCCCTTCCTCAAGGGATCCTCCCAACCCAGGGATCGAACCCAGGTCTCCGGCATTGCAGGTGGATTCTTTACCAGCTGAGCCTCCAGGGAAGCTCAGGAATACTGGAGTGGGTAGCCTATCCCTCCTCCAGTGGATCTTCCTGACCCAGGAATTGAACTGGGGCCTCCTGCATTGCAGGCAGATTCTTTACCAACTGAGCTATGAGGGAAGCCCCCAGATGAAAGCCCCAGATGAAAGAATAACTGAATACAATGACGAATCCCTGCTGTGTCTTGTTGATTTCACAGAAGAGGTGGTATTTGAACTAAGCCTTGAAAAGACTATCCACCCTCCATCCATCCATCCATCCATCCATGTTTATTCAGATGTTTACTGAGCTCCTTCTACAGGCCAGACATTCTGAAAAGTATAGAGAATACAGACACAATCTCTGCCTTTAAAAATGTGATGGTAAAAAGTAACAAAAACAAGGACTTCCCTGGTGGTCCAGTGGTTAAGACTCGCACTTTCTGTGCTTCCACTATGGGGGGCGTGGGCTCGATCCCTGGTTGGGGCACTAAGATCCTACATGGTGCATGATGTGGCCAAAAATAAAATAAAGGAATTGATAGCACCATTTAAAAAGTATTTAAAAAAAAAAAAAAAAAGAACAAGATGACAGGGTAACTGCTCTGATGGAATACACCTGGCTCTGGAAAGCTCAGATTAAGGATAGCCTTCACCAACAAGGTGACTTTTAAGCTACATCTTCAGGGAGAATGGCCATTTGCAGGAGGAAGGCATGGCACATCTATGGCCTGAAGAAAGCGAGTGTAGAGAAGGGCAAGTGTTCTGCGTAACTAGAACACTGGTCACTAGCAGGGGGTGAGCCAGAGTTGGGAACAGGTGGGAGACGTGGCTGAAAAGGAGGGCAGAGGCTGGAGCAGACAGGGTCTCAGGTGCCATTCCAAGGGAGTTGGGCTTCATCTGCTAGTCATAGAAGGTTCTAAAGAGGGGAGGGACATAACCAGACTGGTCCTTCAGAGAGGGCCTCTGGCTTCAGCTTGGAAGATGGGAGACTGCAAGCTGATCCAGACCAGACATGCTCAGAGAGGGGTCTGGGAGACAGCAGGGGTTTGGGAGCAAGTGTATGCTCCTGAGGCAGGTTACCTGCTGCTTCTGTCATGGGGCACGGCGCACGGTGTTAACTGTATACCTGTCCTCTCCACTAGACAGCAAAGCGGGCCCCTTCCCCATCTTCTTTCAGGCCCTTGTAGGAAGGACTTTAGGCCCCTCCAGTATCCTTTACTTGATTCCTCTTGACATTCTCTTCTCCCTTTCATGTTCCTACTTGAAAACAGCATCTGCAGCCACAGCAATGCTAGATGTGCCAAGCAATGTTGGCAGGAAGTCATCCACTCCCTCAACAGACAGGAACAGAGCACCTACGGATGCGAGCGCTCGCCAGGAGCTTAGGGACACAGCACTGAATGAGACCAACTTGGTTCCTGGCTCCCCGGAGCCTTCTGGATGGTGGGGGGTAAACAAAAGTGAAACACAGGCAAGTGGGACCTGCAAACTATGAGCATCACAAAGGCAGAGGCAGGAGAAAGACTGACAGAAGAAACATAACCCACGGGTGTCCAGGGAGGCCCAGTGGCGACAGGAACACAGTGACTGAGGTTCAACCAATATTCAGGCCAAGGGTGAAAAAGCATGTGCAAAGGGCCTGTGGCAGCAGAGAACTCAACAGTGTGGTTCAAGGGAAGCGAGGCGAGGGAGAACTTTTGAGGTCAGGCTGGAGGTGGGCGCCAGGGATAAATGATGCCGTGCCTTGAGAGGCACACTGGGGCTTGGCTGGGATCATGGTGGAAGATATCTTCGCAGACAGGCAGACTGATCGAGGCTCATGTTGGCGGTGTTGTGACGGAATGGAACAGTCAGAGTTGTGCCATCAGCAAACCAGGGTTTGAAGACCAACTGCGTGACCTTGTGCACATCACTCACCCCACCGAGTCTCTCTGGGGACGACACACCTGCCCCACAGGAAGGGAAATAGCGCACATGAAGGCCCCGGGGCTTACTGAGGGGGTCCCATGAGTGACACATTCATCAGGCTCCCTTTGCCTCCTCCTGGTACATAGCTGGGGTCCTCTGTGGAGGGAACCAACCTCCCTTAGGTAAGGGCTGCATCTAAAACGCTATGATCGCGTTCAGTGTTCTTCCACAAGTTCGGGCTTCTCGTCAAGACAGAATGGGAAGTTTGAGTCTCAAGATGGAGCTTTTATGGTCTCGGTTAAAGGCTCAGCTCTTGGCAATACAGTGAGGAAAGGCTGGGGCCAGAAGACCTGGCTCCTAGACTGCCTCCTACCATACACAGGCCGAGTCTCCTCGGCCAAGCCCCTCCCCTTCTCTAGGCCTCAGTTTCCACATCTGTGAAGTGAGAGAGGAGGGAGCTCAGCCATCCCTAGGGGCCTCCTTCACCTCGTCCTTGGGGCTCAGCACAAGTGGGGGACAAAGAATCATCTCAGATGAAACACCCGGCCTCGCTCTGCCCTGGCCTGGGCTCCCTGGTGGTATGGACTGTGACTCCCACGCACAGGGGCTCCTGGGCGAAGACCCCTCACTGAAAACACTCCTTAGCCACCCTTGGGGGGCGCCAGGCAGTGCTGGGCTCCCCCTTCCCCACCAGGAACAAGCAGCACAGACACTCCCGACCGCACCAAATAAAACCAAGGCACGCCAGCCATGCTGTGTGGGATTGCCCGCTGAGCCTTTATTGGCATCCCAGAGGGGAGGGTGGGGAAAGCAACAAGAGGGGCCCCTCACGGCCCAAAGCGCGTGCTCAGAGCTCTGCGGATACAAAGATGTAAAGCTTGGCCACAAAGGAGCTGACGGTGCCGTGGCGGGAGAGGTCCATCCTGACGGTCAGGAGCATGTCCCTGGGCTCGGGGACGGGCTTGGTGAGGGCCACCACCCCGCTGTGGTGGTTCACCTTCCGGGTGGTGAAAAAGCCCTCCTCGTTGCCGCCGGTGATGGCCAGCTGCATGCTGTCCCCGGGGACGACACTGGAGGGGCCCATGCGGAAAACCACGGCGGGCACTTGGATGTTGGTGGGGAAAGAGAGGTGGTAGTAGGTTATTCTCAGAGGCAGCTTGGGGCACTCCTGATTCTCATGGCAAGGCAAGCGCTCACAGCGGCTGCAAGAAAAGTGGACAGAGAGACAAGGAGAGGGTTAGGGCCCATTCAGCAAGCGGAGAAACAACAGAGCGTGGGGCAGGGTAAGCGGGGGGCCTGCTGGGCGGGGCCTCCCGCCGCCCCTCTGGCCAATCAGCCAACGAGAAGAGCACCCCTCACTCACCTGTGGGAGGTGTCGGGGACCTCCAGCCGCGACTCAGGCACTAGCCTCTTCCAACACCCTCGGGGGGTGCTGGGGGGGCTGGGGTCGGGGTTGTGCCTGGAGCAAGGTGTGTCCCCTTCTCACCGGCAGAGCCCCACCCAAGGCTGTCCTCACCAGGCACACCCTGCCCTCTGAGTGTCGTCCAGGCTCCCAGCTCCTCGCCCAGACAGTGATCAGGGCGACACTGGGCAGCTGTCCAGGCCAGCAAACATGGCTGCCACCATTTACAGAGCGTTTGGCTATTCGTCAGCACGCCTTTGGTAGAATGATCACACCCACACTGTGAGGGGGCATTGAGGGCCATTTTTCAGATGAGGAAACTGAGGCTGAAAGAATCAGTGGCTTTCTTGAGGTCACAGAGTGTGTAAGGAAGCTAGATTTGTGCTCAGTCAAGTATTTTCCTGTCTTTCCTCACTAAAGCTTAGTACTCTAGGCCCAGTTCCCTGCCTGTATTTACAGGACCAGCCAAGGCTTGGGGCAGAGATGGAGACAGGTCCTAATTTCCTGTGACAATATGAGGAGCGGTTTTAACTTCCTGTGACAGGATGCAGACAGGTCCTAACCTCCTGTGACAGGTCCTACCTTCCTGTGACAGGATGGAGACACATCCTAACTTCCTGTGACAGGATGCAGACAGGTCCTACCTTCCTGTGACATGATGGAGACAGGTCCTACCTTCCTGTGACAGGATGCAGACAGGTCCTAACTTCCTGTGACAGGATGCAGACAGGTCCTAACTTCCTGTGACAGGACGGAGACAGGTCCTAACTTCCTGTGACAGGACGAGACAGGTCCTAACTTCCTGTGACAGGATGCAGACAGGTCCTAACTTCCTGTGACAGGACGCAGACAGGTCCTAACTTCCTGTGACAGGACGAGACAGGTCCTAACTTCCTGTGACAGGATGCAGACAGGTCCTACCTTCCTGTGACAGGATGCAGACAGGTCCTAACTTCCTGTGACAGGACGGAGACACGTCCTAACTTCCTGTGACAGGACGCAGACAGGTCCTAACTTCCTGTGACAGGACGGAGACACGTCCTACCTTCCTGTGACAGGATGAGACAGGTCCTACCTTCCTGTGACAGGATGCAGACAGGTCCTAACTTCCTGTGACAGGACGGAGACACGTCCTAACTTCCTGTGACAGGACGCAGACAGGTCCTAACTTCCTGTGACAGGATGGAGACACATCCTAACTTCCTGTGACAGGATGCAGACAGGTCCTAACTTCCTGTGACAGGATGCAGACAGGTCCTAACTTCCTGTGACAGGACGAGACAGGTCCTAACTTCCTGTGACAGGATGCAGACAGGTCCTAACTTCCTGTGACAGGATGCAGACAGGTCCTAACTTCCTGTGACAGGACGAGACAGGTCCTACCTTCCTGTGACAGGATGCAGACAGGTCCTACCTTCCTGTGACACGATGGAGTCAGGTCCTAACTTCCTGTGACAGGACGGAGACACGTCCTAACTTCCTGTGACAGGACGGAGACACGTCCTAACTTCCTGTGACAGGAGGGAGACACGTCCTAACTTCCTGTGACGTGATGGAGACAGGTCCTAACTTCCTGTGACAAGATGCAGACAGGTCCTAACTTCCTGTGGCAGGATGCAGACAGGTACTACCTTCCTGTGACACGATGGAGTCAGGTCCTAACTTCCTGTGACAGGAGGGAGACACGTCCTAACTTCCTGTGACAGGAGGGAGACACATCCTAACTTCCTGTGATGTGATGGAGACAGGTCCTAACTTCCTGTGACAGGACAGAGACACATCCTAACTTCCTGTGACATGATGGAGACAGGTCCTAACTTCCTGTGAGAGAATATTTATTGCTTCTAAATTCCTGTGACAGGATTATGAGGATAGGTTTTAACTTCCTTTGACAGAATAAAGACAGATTCTAACTTCCTGTGACAGGATGGGGACAGGTTCTAACCTTCTGTGAGACGATAAGAACAGGCCTATCTTCTGTCTCTTGAACTCCATCACAATGAGAAGGCAGCTGCCTTAGAAGCAGAGCCAAGGTGCTGAGCCCCACAGGACTTGACAGAGCGTGTCCCAGGAAGTTTCGCCATCTTAACTGTGCTTGGATTCTCCAGTTGGCAGTATCTACTACTGTCCTTGTCTTCCATCATGCCTCCATTTCAGCTTTTCAGTTTCCAAGCCTCGTGTTGGGTGACCAGAACTTATTTAACACTTGGCATTTATTGTTAACAAGCACTGTCTCTTTTTACATCCTATGTCCAGGCTCTTTATCAGGACTCACTCACTGGAATCCTTTCATTTACTTGGCCGTTTACCATTTTGAGCTCTTAGAAATGGCAGCCCTAGGAATGAGCTCCATGCTAGTAAAGGCATGTGACAATCAGGAACACTGAAGACGAAGGTTTTGTGAGGGAGACAGCTGACAGGCAGAGGAGAGCAATGGGAAAGAAAGCAGGTGTGGGTACTGCTGAGGGGCAGCCCACCCCCACAGACACCCAGGTCCAGGCCAAATTGGGGTGCGCCAGGTGACTGTGGAAAAACCATGGAACATGCCTGGCCTCGTGCTGGGTAAGTCAGAGTTTCTCTTTCCCCAAGCTCCCCTTGCTGTCCCACACGATTCTTGTTTTACTAACAGGAAGACCAAAGCACTTGTCCATGACTCCACAGTCTGTACTGAATGGCAGAGGCAAAGTTGGCCCGACTCTTTGTGACCCCACGGACTGTAACCCGCCAGGCTCCTCTGTCCATGGGATTTCCCAGACAAGAATACGGAAGCGGGTTGCCATTTCCTACACTAGGAGATCTTCCTGACTCAGGGATCGAACCCATATCTCTTATGTTTCCTGCACTGGCAGCTGGATTCTTTATCACTGAGCCATCTGGGAAGCCCTCACTTCAGAGGCTGTGTGTACACACACACACACACACACTCCCAGCTGCTCTGGGAAGCCCTCACTTCAAAGGCTATGTGTACACACACACACACACACACACACACACACACACAGCTGCTCTGGGAAGCCCTCACTTCAAAGGCTATGTGTACACACACACACACACCCCCAGCTGCTCTGGGAAGCCCTCACTTCAAAGGCTATGTGTACACACACACAAACACACACACAGCTGCTTCAGGAAGGGCCTGGTGGATCTGGCCAGCAGGTGGTGCTAGAGTCTCCATCATGTGTGTTAAATTTTCCCACGTCTCCCACGTCCAAGATCAGGCTTTTGACTTGCCAGATGATTAACACGGCATGTGTGGAAGGCAGGGAACGTGAGGTGTGTGTGAAGTTCTGCTATCGCCCCCACAGCCATCATACACCAGAGAGCAGAACACTACTTCCTCCCCGATGGTCTCCACACCCCCAACCCCACAGAGCACCCAAGCCCTTCCTCCCTCTGGGCATTTCTGGGCCCGGCTCCTTCCAGACCACTCCATTCCCACGGCTCTTTGGCTTCGTCTCCAGTACCCAGCATCAGCTTGACACTCACTACGTGCTTTATATTAATACACGCGCACAAGTAAATTCGGCCCTGATTTTCCTGGTCAGTTGCAACTTCAATGATCCCACTCTGCTCTACCCCATACTTACTAAAAACATCCCAGAAAGCGTAACTACTGCCTCTGGCAAACTGCCTGTCAGACCGGGGGCGGCACTGAAGTCTTTGTCAGCGGGTGTGTATCGATGGAGGAGGGGCCGTCGCCACCGCATCTATCACAGAGCAGAGGAGGCCCAGAACCCGGGGACCACCCACCTCGTTTTCCATCTCGACCCGCATGAGAGAACAACGTGCCCCAAGTTTTCAGTTCAACGACTTTACTCAGGACACCCCAAGTTCCACGAAAATGCAATTATTGGAAGTCACCACACACCAGAGAAGAAAGGTCCTCAAGGCCAGCGCATTCTCCCGGGAGGTATGGCCACCTGAAGCTCACAGCCGTCCCCGCCGGCAGTTCCTGTCGTTCTGGACACAAGCCCCAGGAACTAGCCAGGGCAGGTTGCCACCCACTCCGCTCACCGGAGTCACACCCTGGGGCCGGGAGCTGTGCCAGCTAAGGCTGCCAGCCTCCCTCTGGCCCCAGCGTCTGAGACCCTGGGTCTCGGGGCCTGCCCCGCTGAGGGGGTAAAGAGGATGTTTTCGGTCCCATCCCAGGCTCAGGGACACTTTGAATATCCCTGCTGTGGGGAGGAGGGAACTGTGTGGTCAGGATCTTAACAGCCTGGTCAGTCCTTGGGGCCCAGACCTGCGGTTTGTGGCCCGGCCTGCTGGGTCATGCTCCAGTTACCGCCCTTCGGCCACCGGGGAAACTGGCCAGAAGGAGGCTGTTTGTGGAGAGAGAGAGAGAGAAGGCTGAGGCCCAGCGACAGAGAAAGAGAGAGACTCAAATCCTGCTGGTCAAAGCTCCCTGAATGTTAAACCATGGAAGTGCCGGTTCCTGGGTCCTTTCTAATACAGCGCTTTTAACTTGTAAAAATTGCTTTCTGAAGGTCAGATAAATTCTTTAAGAGAGTTTTTGCAAAAAAAGAGAAGGGCCGTGAAACAGAAAACTCCAGTCTGAGGAGTCCGCAGGGCTGAGAGGCTCAGCTTCGCCTCACCCGGCACTCTGGCCTGTGTCCTGCCCACATCTACACGACGTGGCAGTGGCCCTAAGCTATCGGGGCTCCTGTGCTCCCAGAGACACAGCCCCCCCGATACATGACAAGGCAACCAAGACAAGACCCCCACCCCCCAAGGCCTGTCAACCGAGGATTCCAGGCCCGGCCCCCACTTTCTGCGCCCAGTGCTGGGCTCCTAGCTGGCCCATGATTCCTCAACAGCCCTTCAGAAGCCGAGTCTCGTCTTCCCGTCTGAGGACCGAGCGACCCTAGACCCGGACGGTCACACAGTCAGCCCACAGGCATACAGTCAGCCGCGGAGCCACAGCTGCAGTTGCTCTGAGGAACGTCTGGATTCTGAGGATGAGAACAGGGTGGCTGGTGGCCATCCTCCTCACCACCACTCTGTTTCACAGGCATGATGCTGGCTGTGGGCTGGGCACCCAGAGCGTCACAGTTAATCCTCAAGGCGCTGACAAGTAGGTATTGTCAGCACGTGTTACAGAGGAAAACGGGCCCCAAGGTGACCAAGACCCCAGATCACGGCACCGAGGAACAGGAGAGCCAGGCGGGGAGGGCAGGATGGGAGTCCCAGGCCTGGTTCCTTCCTCCTCCAGGCAGATTCCCAGGTTTTGTCCTGAACCAGACACCAGGGCCACCGTCTGCCTTCCTTCCGTCCATAAATACTGGCAGTAAAACGTGCCTGGGGGCACCTACCTGCAGCCCCCCAGGCTGAACCCAGAGCGAGCCGTATCCCCACAATCGCAGATCATCCAACAGGAACCCAGAGGGCGACACCACAACCCCTTTACAGCAAGAAGTTCACGGGACCTGCTGACGGTAAAGGGCAAGGGCAGGGGACCTGGAATGGACCGAGCTTGGGAGGCAAACCTAAGTGAAGCTGACACCAAAGCCAGATCATTCCAGAATGCCACAGCATCTCCGTGAGGCTTGAGAACTGTGAGGGGGTCACAGACCAGACCCTCAGGGCAGAAGACTCACCTTTCCCAGCTCCACCCACCTCCCAGCCTCTGCTCCGGCCACTGGGTGGCGCTGGCAAGCAGCACCTGCTCAATGGGTCCACAGTCTTCCCTGGAGGGGCTGCTCAGAGCCTCAGCGCCCCCACCCCCACCTTGACCATGGATGGATGGCGCCCACTTCCTGCGCTTAATACAGACAATGATGATGCTCCCTCCTTATCATCCCCCAGGGAGCAGGGTGATGAACCCAAGTGATGGGTACAGACCACGCCCTGGAGCATCAACCCCTCAGTCAGCAGGCGTGGTTCCTTGCTGGGGCACCCCATTTCCTGGCTGGAACTCCTCTGTTGTCCTTTAATGCAGGTCCACGCCCATCCCACCCTCCACTCCCTCCCTCTCACCAACTCTAAGTACCCCTGCCTTCTGTTCCCAACCCCGCCGCTAGCCGGAAGCCCTCCTTGATGAGGGCACACCTGCACTCTGCCCACGGCTGTTTCTGCATGGGCTCCTCCTGGGCTCAGAGCAGGGCACCGGGGCCCTTTGCAGGCCCACTGTCTGCCCAGGTGCCCGCACACAGTAGGCTCAAGGTGAACAGTCCCCAAACAAGTAAAACCATCCCCAGCTGCGGCGCGGTGAAGGACTCCACAGCACCCACGTGTGAGGACCGGGGAGGGGAGCCGACCACAGCCACAGTCTCAGCATGCGATGCCAGCCTGCCCACCCCCAGCGTCGGAGGCGTGAAGACCCCGTGCAGGGCAGCCTCCTCCTCCCCGTTTGCCTTTGTGACTGCACCTGAGTCTGAGGTCAATAGCAACCAGCCCATCTTCCAGAATCCTCGAACCCAGACACAGACAAGGGCCTGGGAGGGAATGAGGGAGCATGGACAGACAGACAGGAGCAGCTCAGCCTCAGAAAAAGGACATGATCGCTCTTCCCGGCTCAGGAGCACCAACACTGCCTGTTGTATAAGCCCCCGGCTCTTGGAAGGCTGAGTGCTGGCAAACCCAGCCCTGAGGTGGCTTTTCCCTACTGGCAAGAAGGCCTGCTGGGAAAACAGAGAGGGTGGGGAGGGGGCGAGGCCAGAGGCTGAACATCCCCGATGCTGCGAAGAACAAGAGCATCTCCTGCTCTAGCTTTAGGCCAGAACAAGTACACGACAGGGCCTGGGACCCTTGCCCCAGATGGCGGGAGAAGCAGGGCCAAGGTCAAGAGGCCGAGTCTCCCAGGCAGCCTGGCTGGGTGCTGGCTCTGCCTAGGCCAGGAGGGAAGGGATCCCACATCCACGCTCCTGAGATCGGCTCCCACCAAGGAGCTTTCCCTGAAACGATCTCTGGGGGCAGGAAAGGAAACTCAACCAACAAAGCAAGGGGTGGGGTCGTGTGTGGCGAGACCAGAGGGTCGTCACTGCTCCCTGAAGAGCAGGGTTTCTGGACACCCCAGCAGACATCCCGTGGCCTGAGAGTCAGTGAGCTTACAATGACACATGGACACATAGCTTCAAGCTGAGAATCCAGACCCTTCTGTGCTGTTCCCACACCATCACTGGGTCGGACAGAATCTGGTTTTCAGGTGTGACCCACCCAGAGTCATCGCTACCTCCATCCGAGTTGGCACGCTCTGCCTCCTGCATCCCACAGAGGTGGACACTGAGGTCCAGACAGCTGTCCCTTGCCCAAGGCTCCACCCCAGGAAGCAGAGGCCAGGTTTCTGCCTGGCTCCACGTGCAGGCGGGTCAGCGAGGAGGCCCGCCGACTTTCAGCCCGTTTGAGGCCAATTTCCTTCTCTGAGACCAGTCTCGCTGGCATTTAGGCGCCTGAGAACCAGGGATCCTTGAGCTTCCCAAGACCCTCGTGGGAGGACACAGCTCATGAACACCCCCTTCCGCCTCGTGTAGGCCGGGAGCCCGGCCCCCAGGAAGGCCAACACAGACAGACGACCGCGGGGCCCGAGGAACTTACGTGTCTGTGGAGCGGCGGTAGTTCTCGGGACACTCGAAGGCCAGGCAGCGGAAGCCGCCCTGGATGTTGAAGCAGGTCTCGTTGATGGAGCAGTTGTGGATGCCGGTCACACACTCATCAATGTCTGCAGGAGACCCCAAGGCAGCACGGTGAAGGCTGAGGCCCCCCAAGCCATCCCCGGCCCAGATGGGGGTGCCCAGGGTTTGGGGGATCGGGTCATCTTTGCCCTCCGTTGGCTGCTCTCCTGAGCACAGCCCCGGGCCAGCTCTTTTGTTTATAGGAGATTTAAATTTAATTTACTGACTATTCATGATCCCTGGAGTGAGCATAGTAACAACAGCAACCTCTAAATGATGGCCCTTGAAGTGTTTTACAGGAAACACTTGATTCTCAGTATAATTAAATGAGGCAAGTACTGGTTATTATCCTCCTTTTAGGAGGAGCTCATGGGCTTAAGTGACTGGTTTAAGGCCACACATTTTATAAGTGGGGGACCTGAGCTTTGAACCCAGGCAGCCAGCACCTCTCCAAGGCTCTCAAGGTACATCAGCCTTACCTCACATGCCACTTCTAACATCTGAGGAGGGAACAGGCAGAAGACACTGGCCCCACGTTACAGATGAGGAAACTGAGGCGGAAAGGGAGTCTATGTTGTGCCTGGTTTCCAAAGTCAGTGGCCATCTGGGTTGGACCAGAACCAGGCCTGGGGCACAGGAGTCGTCCCCCACCCCACAACTGTCTGGAGTAGCCAAATGGTGGGTCCAGGGGACGTCACCATACTAGAGGCATCAGCTGCATGTATGCGTGCTAAGTCATTTCAGTTGGGTCTGACTCTTTGTGACCCCATGGACTGTAGCCCACGAGGCTCCTCTGTACATGGGATTCTCCAGGCAAGAATACTGGAGTGGGTTGCCATGCCCTCCTCCAGGGGATCTTCCCACCGTAGGGATCAAACCCACATCTCTTTTTTCTCTTGCATTGGCAGACGGGTTCTTTACCACTAGCGCCACCTGGGAAGCCCTGAGGCATCTGTGAAGAGGTGCCAAATCCTGACCATTGGTGCAAAAACAGCAGGCCCCAGTCTCAAAGCCCGAGAGAGGCTCAGGAATGTGTTTTCGCTGTGTCTGGCAGGACCCCAGGCTGCGGTGAGGGCGCCTGGCCAGGTCATCTGCTCCTTCAGAAATGTGCAAACAGAGCGACTTCCATCCGGAGCTCTGGACAGCCGAGCAGTCCCTCCCAGCAAACGCCGCAGCTCCTGCCGCCTTTGATCACAGTCTGCAAACCCCCTTCATGACCAGAAAGGACATCTGCAGAACCCCGGCCCCCAGAGCCTCCGGGCCGCCAGCCCCGTAGGAGGCTCGCTGCAGGGGCTGGACAGTCCCAACCTCTGATTCAGCTGCCGCAGCCATTGCCAAGGGTAAGGCCAGCACGCCCGTTCTGGGGTTGCTCATTCACAAATATCTCCTTAGCTCCCCTCTCAGTAACCCAAGAGACAGTGATGCGATGACCCCTGGCGTGTTCTTAGAACTGGGAGCCGAGAATAGGATGAAGGCCATTCACCCTTCATTTAGCTGATCCCTGGCCCCTGCGGGAACCCCGGCCATAAAGTTCTTCGATACAGAGACCTCAGGGTGGGGACTCACCCTGACCAGGTCCATCCCCCTGCCAAGGGGAGACCAGCGCCCTGGGACAGAGGCCTGCACCACCGGTTCCCTGCTTTGCCCTTAACTCCTGGCAGGGCCTGGGTGTGTCAAGTGACTTAATGAGAGACTAAACAGCAATGCTAAGCTGTGGGGTCTGCTGGGTATTGAAGTCCTGCCTCCTTGATGCTGGACGTCTTCCTTTTAAAGGCTATCAGCACCCCCGGGGCTGCCTGAGGCAGAACAGGAGGACTCAGAACCCCCGCTGAATAAGCGTGCCTGAGTATGGGAGACCAGGGTGCCCGTGGGGCGAGGACACACCCAGGATACAGAGTTGTCCCCCCGAAACGCACCCCATCTGTGCTGTGGCTGCTGGGCCTCAGGTTCCCACCGCCCAGCAGAGCCCCAAGACGACCTGGGAGACCCCGGGACCCCGCCCCACTCACCTTGGCAGTTGCGGCCGTTGGGGGCCAGCCGGTAGCCGGTCGAGGGGCAGCTGCACTGGAAGCTCCCAGGGACGTTGATGCAGCGGTAGGAGCAGATGTGGCCCCCCGTGGGCAGGGCGCACTCATCGATGTCTGCGATGGCAAAGCTCACCCTCAGCATCCGTGTGGACCCCCCACCCAGGCTGGGCTACATCCCCCAGTGGGCTGAGCTGTGACCTGGAAGTCAGCCCCGAGGGTGAGCTGGACACAGCGGGTCTCAAAGTGCCAGGGCTGGGGCAGCCACTGAGACCATCCCGCCAGAAGGGCGTGCTGAGTCCCAGAGAGGGAGAAAGCCTAGCCTAGGGCCACACAGCAAGTTCTTGGTGTGAAGTTTGCGGGCCAGGGAGAGGGGGGCTGGGGAACAAAGGGGATCCAAGGGTTTTGCAATGGCACAGACAGAGGTACCCTCCCGGCTCCATCCTGATGCCATGATTATAAACGTGCTAACAGACACACATTATATAATAAAAATAGGAATAACCTTACAAACAGCTGCCCTCTGAGCACCAACATTGTGCCAGGCACGTATGAAGTGCTCTTGAATCATCATTTGGTTTCATCCTCTGACCACCGGGTAAGTGTGGGATGAACCCGGATGTTACAGAGGAGGGTGGCCCAGGCCTGTGAGGGGCTTCTGAAAGGCCAGAGGCCAAGGGTCGAGTGAGGGATGTGCCTCCTAGGCCCCGCCTCCGCCACCCCCGCCCTGCTCGAGGTCCGGGCGGCACCCATGGCCATCACCACTATTCCGTTTTATGGCACTAAAGAAAATCCAGGAGTGGGTTTCCTCCTTTAGGAACCTCACTCTCAACAATGGGTAAAGTCCATCCAAACACATCTCAGAGAAAAGAAACCCAGGCCACTCGCCAGCCAGGAGGAGCGGGGAGTGGGGGACTGGAGAGAGGAGGCCTCTCCCCGCTCACCTTCGCAGGTGACCCCATCCACGTCGCTGAGCTGGTAGCCTCGCCGGCAGTAACACTGGTAAGAGCCGTAGACGTTGGCACACTCCTGGCTGCAGGGGCTGCTGTTACACTCGTTCACGTCTGAAAGAGACAGGGTCCCCGAGGCCACCGCTCAAAACTGAGTCCCTGGGCTCCTGGTTGAGGGGTCATGACCTCCCTCGAGTTAACACACACACAGAGGCAGAGGCTGCCACATGCAGGGCCAGGGACCTGCCTGAGGTTTCCCCAAGGGAGAGAGGCTCCCGCTCCAGCCCCTCAAGGCTGGGGGCTCCGGCATCTCCCCACCCCCGCCACTGCCAGCTTCAAGCCACACCCACCCTGCAGCTCTTGATTCTGTTCCCTTTGCCTAGAACAGGGATCAGCAACCTTTCGGCCCACCACTTGTGTTTGCAAATAAAGTTTTATCGGTACACAGCCACGCTCATTCCTTTGCCATAGTCCACGGCTGCCTACACACTACAATGGCAGAGTTAAGGAGGCACATGGGACGCGGCTGGCAAAGCCTAAAATATTTACTGTGTGGCTTTCAGAAGAAAACAGTTTGCCGACCTCGGGCCCAGAAGTCCCTTCTCACTTTTGTTTACTGCTAATTCTTAGCAGGGCAGGAGGGGTGAGCAGGGGAGAATGTCCTTTACTGTCTCACCCCTTCTCACCCCTGCAGCCCCCCATGCCTGGCCTGGCTGTTACCTGACCCCCTGCGCGCTTGGTCACCTCTGCCCAGCGTGGTGTCTCATCACGTCCCAGGGACACTCCCTGAAGGCAGGAACCATGTTCTCGCTACACACCTGGAGCAGAGGGTGCTTTACGACTGCTCGCTGGTGGAATAATGCAGCAAGGCTGGCCGGGCCCCGGGTTTGGGGCAAAATCGTCCAGTAACAGGTAGGAGTATCTACTATTCAGTCGTTTAGGAGTCATCACGGAGAGCACAAGCCACAAACGATAATAACAATGATGCCAGCAGTCTCCACGTCACAAGCGTGTCATCTCACGCGGGGCACCGTGAAACACTGGACAGGCTCCATTGTGTTTCATCCTCATGACCCCTACGAGTGGTATTAGGTGGGTCTCACTAGCCCCATTTTGCAGATGAGGACCCTGAGGCCCAGAAATGCCAAGTTACTCTCAAGACCATAAACGTGACAGAGCTGGGACTTGAACCCAGGCCCGAGGGACCCCCCCATCCCGCCATGCATGAATCTGGTTCCTTGTCATTACGTTTGTGTGTTGGGTCTGGTTCCTGGGGACGAATCCCAGAATCTCAGGGGAAGCCTAGCACCCAGGAGCCCCTCATACTGTCCATCCTTCAGGGTGAGAATTACATGCCGGGGTGCATCCTGGCACATCTGTGATCATCCTTCTTAATGCAGAATTATAAGACCTGCCGTGTCTGGAGGCTGGCTCTACAGGTCAGCCTCTGGGAACTGCGCTGCAAAGAAGGGAGTTTGTGAGGGACTGCCGAGGGTGGCCAGAAACCCTCAATTTCTGCTGACCTCCTCACCTAATTCCTGTATAAGATATGACATCCACTGAGCACCTACTATGTGCCAGGTCCTGGGCTTATCATCTCATCTCAGTCCATCCCATCAGAGGGAGGCAGTGTTATTCTTGGCACCAGTTCGACTTGGTTGAATCCACCCACCAGAGACCTGACCAAATATCAGAATCAGCCCCAGACATGACCCTTGAAATGCCTGCCTGGGAAAGCTCCACGCTGCCAAAGAACTTGCTGTGTGTTCCAGCCCACGCCGGACTGTAGGTCCTGACCTCCGTTTTCCTTAGAGGCATTTACTTCAGAAAACCTGCAGATGTAAACCCTTCCTCTGTCCCTTTGAGATGTATCTTCTTCAACCCAGGAGTGTCCTTCTGAGGACATGGGAACCAAGCCTTTGAAATGCAGTCAAGAAGAGGGAGCCCCCCCTCAACTCCCACACTCTGCAGGAGGGTCAGAGCCACTGAGCAGACACAGCCGGCCTAATTGCACTGACCGCCGACCTTAACATCCTTCTGTGCTGCTCCTCAGCAGGCCCCAGCATTTAGAAAGCCTGCACCTTTTGTCTTGGTGGAGTTAAGACCAGTTTATGCCAAACTCTCTCTCCTCTATTGCAGAAGTGTAAATAAAATCTGTCTTACCACTTTAAACAAGCATCCAACTTTCGCTTCCCTCTGTCGTTGTTGTTTAGTGGCTAAGACATGTCTGACTCTTGCGTCCCCATGGACTGTAGCCCGCCAGGCTTCTTTGTCCATGGGATTTCCCAGGCAAGAATACTGGAGTGGGTTGCCATGCCCTTCTCCAGGGGATCTTCCTGACCCAGGGATCGAACCCACATCTCCTGAATTGGCAGGCAGATTCTTTACCACCAAACCACCAGGGAAGACCCCTCTTTGGCATAAACAACCTCATCTCCCCCATGAGGACACTGAGGCTGGTGAGGTCAGCCACCCCCCAGGGTCATGTGAGGAAGGCGGTGGGTCAGATGCCCTTGGATTCCACACCCTCAGCCACATGCCACTCATCCATTCTCATGTGTGCACAGGTGTTATTGGCACTCCCCGGACCCAGGAGAAACCGGGAGGGCCATCATCTCTGACAAGCAACTTTTGAGAGGCATCGCTCCTGCTGACACATCATCTGATACGTGTTGGGGTGCAAGTGAGTCGTTCCCAAGCGGGCCTGCCGGGAGAGCGGCGGGGAGGCAGGCAGCTCAGGGAAGAGGAGCCGATGCAGGCCCAGAGCCCCCCGACCCCCACCCACGGCCGGCCCTCACCTTCACAGGAGCGGCCATCGGAGGAGAGCCGGAAGCCCATGGTGCAGCTGCAGTAGTAGGAGCCGGGCGTGTTCTCACACTTGTGGCCGCACAGGCGGCCCGGGTACCGCCGACACTCGTTGATGTCTGAAACGGAGCGGGCGGGCGGCTCAGGCAGCGTCCTCCCTGTCAGCTCGCGACCTCTGTCCCCCACCTCCTCCGCCCTCCTCTCCTGGGGAAAGGCGCAGTGACCGGTCCCACAGCAAGTCAGCGGGGGCGCTGGGACCACCCTGCCTCTCTGCCCACTGGGGAAGCCTCGCGCTCCTTCCAGGACAGTATGTCTGGGCATGTGGCCAACCACCCAAGCCCTCCATCCTGGAGCCCAAGGGAGGGTCTTCTGGGACCCGACAAAGGTGTCGTGGGACTGAGCAGGGGAGGGCAGGGACCAGCCTCTCCTGAGCACCCTGGCTCGGGGGCGGCAGGCGTCCACCAGCAGGATCTGTCCTGGTTCCCCAAGTTCGGGTCACCATGCCATCCCGGGTTCTCACCGCCCAGAGGGAGCACACAGCTCTGGGCCCTGCGCCCTGCAGGTCAGCAGTGACTCTCTGGGAAATCACAAAGACTCTGGGGCATCTGTCCAGGGGGCTGGAGTCTCGGGGCTAGCAGAGCACCTGTTCTACAGGTGGGGAACCTGGCTTACACCTGGGAGCACCCCTCAGGAGCTGCACGACTGGAACTAGAATGGGGGTCTCCCGATCCAGGTCTCTTCTCCAGCACTGTCTGGACTCAGGATTGTCAGAGGTCAGGAGCAGACCACGGTCACTGCAGGTGCAGCCTAGGCTGGTTCTCCTTGGTGTCACTTGGCCAGCCGCCCCCCCGCCCCCCGCAGGGATGCCCACACATACCCACACACGTCCTGCTGATGCCATCGAAGTAGTACCCAGCCTTGCACTCACAGCGGAAACTTCCAGGGGAGTTCACACACAGGTGCCCCGGCCCACAGGGCTCAGAGGGGGGAGAGCACTCGTCCACATCTTGCAGAAAAGAAAGACACATTGAAAACCCTTTAGTGTGGGAGGGGGCATGATCAGAACGGAAGGCAAGGAAGGAGCCTGCTAAAACGTAACTGACAAAGCGGCACCATCTAATTCTTCAACGTGATTTCCCAGATTACGTCCTATGCACTGGGGAGACAGCTGACTGGATGCAGCCTCTACCCTCGGGGGACTCCTGCTACTGAGAGCCAGCAGTGGCCACAGTTAAGTAAAGCAGGAAGTGCCGCAGGACTGGGGAGAGGCTGAGGAAGGAGGAGACTCCTTTGCGTGGCAGGGATCTGGGCAGGATGGGCGCAAGATGCCTTTGCCTGAACCCACAGGAAGGTAGGAGCAGGTGGCAGAGAGATTGATGTAAGAGCAAAAGTCACACAGACAGAGACGGGCAGGGCTTGTTGGGGGAGCAGCAAGACCTGTTCCATCTGGATTAAAAAGTTTGTGAGCGTGGGGTCAATTCAGGAGGACTGAATTGTAAGCAGGGCTTCCCTGGTGGCTCAGATGGTAAAGAATCCGCCTGCAAAGCAGGAGATGTGGGTTCAAACCCTGGTTGGGGAAAGTCCCCTGGAGGAGACCATGGCAACCCACTCCATTACTCTTGCCTGGAGAATCCCATAGACAGAGGAGCCTGGCAGGCTATAGGGTTCTTTAGGGTCCTTTAGACCCCTATAGGGTCCTTTGCGACCATAGGGTCGCAAAGAGCTGGACACGACTGAAGCGGCTGAGTACCCTCACATACGCACGAATTCCAAGCAGGAGCATCAGTCCTCTGTCTGCCCCAGTGAGGAGTCATCAGCAAAAGGAGCTCTGAGCAGGAAAGGGCGAGAGAGCTTTCAGCTCAGAATGAATGGGACAGACTTGAAGGGGCAAAGCTGGAGGCAGTAGGTGGGCTGGCATTCTACTGCAACGGTCCAGGCAATAGCCAGTAAAGACCTAGGCTTGGAGACCAGCCATGGGATAGATGAACAGGTACACACAGCTTCCTTTGGGGATCTGCTCTCTCCTTCCAGAGAAGGGAGGGTTGTGCTGGAGCAGACAGAAAAGTTCATTTCAAACTGGCTTTCTTTTTTAATACCAACCAACGCAGCGGGTTCCCTCCTCGTTGAGATGGTAGCCACGGCCACAGTTCGGCACGTTCTTCTGGCACGTGTAGGAGCCCTCCGTGTTGATGCACGTCTGCCCAATAGGGCATGGGGCACTGATACTCAAACACTCATTGATATCTACGGGGGGAAAGACAGATGGCAGGGTTAAACCTGGAGGGCTTTCCCAAACCTAGCACCCAGATCTCCAGAAAACTCCCATCTTCCTCCTCTTTATAAAACCACAGATGGAGTTAAGATGATGCGCTCAGCCTGGACCACATAGCACAACCTCCCCACCGGCTTCCAGATTTCAGTAGCACACCCCACCTTAAGCACCCCTTACCGGGCCCATCTCCCTGCCCCTAAACCCACAACACCTCCATCTTCCACTGCACGAAAGCCAAAGCCACCTGCCTGAGTCCCACCCAGTGAACTTGGCAATTTAGGTGCCATCCTGGGTTCACACGCTCCACACGGTCAATGAGTATCTTCCCTGAACTGAGCAGGGGTGAGGAACACAGACGTGGCGGCCCCCTCCGTGTCGGCACTAGTGTTTTGGGCGCCTCCAGTGACTGGTGGGCCCCGCCCGCCTCCCAGCCATGTGGCCGGTCTGTCCTGCAGCCCAGCCTCTGGCCTCAGCCTCCAGAGCCACTTGATTCCCACTCCGGGCCTGCCTGGGGAGCCATCGCCCCAGTCTGCCAGGTGGACACGCCTCTCATATAAGCACAGCCTCTGGGGCACAGCTCCCCCAACGTCCCCATCCCTACTCCGGGGTCCGGGGGTGTCTGTGTGAACTCAGGCCCCGGGGAGGGGCAGCTCTGAGCTCACGGCCCAGTGGGCTCCCTCCCTGACTGCACACCCCTCTGAAGGGGGACTCCTGTGACGAACACAGACCCAACAGGTGTAAACCAACCAGAACTGGGTTTACATGGCTGCTCATGCTCAGCCCTGGTGCAAAACTGCAGAGTGAAATTCCTACCAGAAGAAGCCTTCTGAAAGGGCCTAAAGGTTTTCCAAATCACCTATAATCATCGGGAGCTAATAGAAGGGGGTGATGGTGGAGGACCAGCTGTGCTTCTCCCCTCACAGCCCAGCCCCATCCTCCCCAGACAACAGCCAGCCCGGCTCCCTCCTCGCCCTGTCAACAGCCTTTGTCAGAACGGTCTCACCGGCACAGCACTTTACAGTTTACAAAAGCTTTTGTCTCCAGTCCTGCCCTCGACCACCACATCGAACCCACAAGACAGGCTTACAGGGATTAAAATCTGCATTTTAGAAACAGGAAAGTCCCCGAACTCAGGCCAGAGCCAGGGCCCACTCAGTACAGAACCAGGGTCTCCTGCTTCCCGGCTGCGACAAGGGCCCTGAAATCTGGGGTGGGCACAGCCTGTCAGCCACATCCAGCCCCCTTCCTGTCTTTGTAAATTCCATTCTCCTGGAGCACAGCCAGGCCTGTGCTTTTATGCGTCTAAGGCCGCTCCCATGTGGCTATGACAGCCCCTAGGATCAGTGAGGTTGGTATTTATGCTCTAGGCCTTCAGAGAAGAAAGCTCAGCCGTGTGTCAAGAACTAATGCAGCGTTCAGAACCGACACCGCTACCTCCCCTCAAGCCTTGTGCACGATCAGATCTACAGCTCCCAAATCCTGCACCACGGACACCGGTGGCCCTTGAGAAAACCCGCGCCCCACAGAGGGGTGAGCTCTCCAGCCTGTGAGCGCCACAATGCAGGGCCCAGGCCACAGGGAGGGAGCCAATGAATGGGTGGCCGGGAGAGGGGACAAACAGCAAATAACAGACAAGGTCTCAGGAGGGTGCGAAGGCCTCGTACAAGCCTCTTAGGGCCCCACATGGGAAAAGCCCGGATGATCCCAGCTGCCAAGGACCCCCGCTCGCTCTGTTTAACCCATGACCACAGAACCCAGCACCCCTGGCATGGATCAGCCGTGCGGGCAGCCCAGTGCCAGCCTCTTCTCTCATCCTCACCAAAGCAGAAAGGAAGATGGGCCGGTGGAGGGAAACAGAGGAAGAGAGAAAACCTGGAGAAGACATGATAGTGGCCAGGCCCTCGATGACCAGACCTGAAAGGCCTAGAACATTCTATGCTTTGTGACTGGGAAGGAGGCCTCTGCCCGCGAAGACCCACTCCCATCCTGCGCGCTGGTCCCCTGGGTGGAGCCCTGCAGCTACGGGGCCGCCCAGCGTGTGGCCAGCGGGGAGCAGACAGGCTCCCGGGGCCCAGGGCTGGCTCCAGAAGCCCCAGGAAGATGGTTCTGGCTATACTCGAGGCCAGAGTTTCCCACCACAGGTCAGCGTATCCTGCGGGAGGAAGGGTGGCGTCCCGGCAGTGTGTGAGCAGGGAACCCAGGATCGAGGGTGGTAGAGGGGGACTGCCCTGGCCCTGAACCATCCTGACACCCCTCCTTTTTCCTCGATTCACTTTCTTGTGAAGGTTTGTTTGGCACGATAAAAAGATGACATAAAGGTACTGACATGAAATGATATCAAAACACATCAGTAGGTCAAAAACAAAGCAAGTGGCAGAACTGTCTGGTCCCACTTCGAATAAAAACAAAAGTCTAGGACTCACACACATTGCCGAGCAGGGAAGAAGCCGTCCCTTTCTACATTTGGGTTTTGCTCGCTTTTTTACAAATAAAGAGGGACAAAACTTTTTAAATCAATAAGAATTTTTAAAAACAAAAGCTCCTGAACTTGGTTGCAAGGATTGTGGGCACACGAAAAGAGAGACCCCTCTAGGACCTCCAAAGACCCAAGTTCAGGGAGTGGGGGGAGCCGGGCTGCGGCCAGTCCTGGGCCCCCGGCTCCTGCTCTGGCCCCTTCCCCTGCGCAGAGGGGCACCCCCAAACTGGGGTGGGGGTGGGGAGTGGGAAACCGGGGCTAAGTCGAGACTTGCAAATGCTCCTTCTGTGTGGAACTCGGGCTGATTTTGCCATGAGTCAGGGTTTCCAGCCCTGACAGACGCCCTCCTCCGCAGAGCCCCCTGCGAGCCCCCTGCAAGTCTGGGCAGGTCCCTCCCCCTCCTGGCCCCGGGAGAGCGGTCAGCCTCCTGCTCCCCAGCCCCCTTCTTTGAGTGACGACAGCTCGGTGGGCAGGGGG
This sequence comes from Dama dama, assembly GCF_033118175.1. Lineage (NCBI taxonomy): Eukaryota > Metazoa > Chordata > Mammalia > Artiodactyla > Cervidae > Dama > Dama dama. The sequence goes on from NC_083702.1 coordinate 4,456,100, forward strand.
CTGGCTAGGGGCCAGGGCAGCCAAGCTGAGGCCCCTACCGCTCAGATGCCTCCCGTGAAAAGGGGGCGTTTCAGGAACAAAGACTGGGGTTGGCTGCAGATAAAATCACCCCCATCCTAAGGGGCTGCTGCTGTTTGTCTTTAAATATCCTGGGATGGCAATCAAAGGGGGCAGGGCTTTCAGTCCAAACCACCATTCCAAATCAAAGATCGATACAGATTTATCTGCAAGGGCCTGAGACAGACAGAAGATAGAAAGTCTCGGTCCCTTGTCGTGGCGCTGCCAGCCTTTCCAGGGGGGTGACAGGGCAGCCCCAGTAGCATGGGTTCTGGCTGGTGGCACCTGCAGCTCACATCCAGGGGGACATCTGTCTGACCTCAAGGGAGGACCCAGAATCTTCTGCTGGGGCAGAGGGCAAGGACAGGTGGCAGACCTGGACTCAAATGCCAAGAGCATACAGTGATCCAGCCAGGTGGCGACTGCAGGAGAAAGCAGGCCCACCTCCTGTCTCCTGGGCTGGTCCCAGGGCAGCAGTGTGTTTAAAACTAACTGAGGGCTTCCCTGGGGCTCCCAGGTGGTGCCAGTGGTAAGGAACCTGCCTGTCAATCCAGGAGACATAAGAGACGCGGGTTCGATCCCTGCATCGGGAAGATCCCCTAGAGAAGGGAATGGCAACCCACTCCAGTATTCTCGCCTGGAGAATCCCATGGACAGAGGAGCCTGGTAGGCTACATCCCCCATGGGGATGCAGAGTCAGACACTACAGAAGTGATTTAGCACGCACTCAGTTCACTCAGTTCAACAGCAAGAGTCTCTGATTTCAAAATTCAAGCTCTCTTGAATGCATCGGAGATTGCTAAATTAGACCCCTGGGGCCCAACACAGCCTGTCGCCTGTGTTTGTAAATAAAGTTTTATTGGGACACAGCCCCGCCCACTTGTTTACCTAACTGTGGCTGCTTGCCAGCTGCAACCTGCAGAGCAGAGGAGTTGCAACAGAGACCGCACGGCCTGCAATGCACCATTTATTATCCAGCCTTTTATAGAAAGAGCTTGCCAACCCTGTTCTGTCTGCCCTGTGCAGGGCCCCGCCTTCTAGAGACAGGGCCCACGGCTGGACGGTTACCCTGCCTGGCGGACCCCGTGAGCCCTGGCAGCGGTGTCTTACCAATACAGTTGCCTAGAGCATCTTGTATAAAGCCACTCTTGCACTGTAGCTTGGGTCTGCAGCGGAAGGATCCCAGAGTATTCTGACAGATAAAATCGGGGAGGCAGTTATGAATACCACTCTCACACTCGTCAATATCTGGTACATCATAAAAAAAGGAAATTGTTAGCAAGAGTCCCGCCAGAAGCATCTTACAACACTTTAAAATCACAAGAAAGCTTTTTTCTTTTCTTTAAATGCTCATTATTCAGACTATAACCCAAAACATTCCAATAAAGAGGTCACATACAACAAGAGCCTTAGCCAAACAGTGCTCGTGTTGCTAAAGACTTAAAACTCTGACTATCCCCCCAAGGCTCTTATGATGCAAATTTTCTGTTATATAATAAATAACCCAGACATTTTCCTGGCAATAAGTGGTTTGGTTTGGTTTGGTTTTCATTTCAGGCTAAGCACATGTTTAGTTTTAGATTATAAAGCGATGATGATCTTAGTGGCAATAAACACAGTCCCTATAAACTTATTCATTCTTCAGTCCTTGCAATATTCCAAATATTAACAATGGTGACTGTCATGACTGAACGTGTTGGCTGCCCTTCCCTTGAAGTTCATGGGCTGTCAGATGTTCAGAAGTGTATATTCAGCTGGTGGGGCCCCTGGGTTCTCGCGGTCCAAACCGCCCAGTGAGTCTGCAGGGGTGGGGAGCACCGAGCCTGCCCAAAGGCCCTCAGACGTCAGGAGGGTGTGACTTGCTTTTGAGTTACCCTCATAATTCAACCAACGTTTTTACACAAGTGGTTTTGTCGTTCTGAAGGGTTGGAAACCCTCAGCAGAAAACTATGTTCTAACAGATCCTCATCAAAGGCTTATCTGCCAAATAACATCTATGGTTTGGCGGGGAAAAGCCAGCAGCCAAAAATGTCATGCTTTTTACGCAGCGGAAGGGAATATGCTTTGAACTTCAAGGGAGGCTGGAATCAGATGGACGGCAGCTGTTGTGCAAAAAAAAAAATGGGGGGGATGGGAGTAGGAAGCACATGTGAGCACCTGAAATTCATCTCGGGTCTTGTTGTTGTTTTTAAATTGCTTTTAAGCCCTTATTCTTTTTTATTATTATTATTTTTTTTTTATAAGCCCTTATTCTTATATAGTTACAATATTGCCTCCCTTTTATGTGTTCTGGTAGTTTGGCCATAAGGCATGGGAGATATGAGCTCTCTGACCAGGAACCGAACTCATCACACCGTCTTGCACTGGAAGGCAAAGCCCCAACCACTGGACGGCAGGGACGGCCCCGGTCTCGTTTTTAAATGATCGTGCTTTGAGCCTTTTCAGAAACCCAAACTCTCCACTGTCATTAACTCAGCATGACGGTAAAGAAGCTAAGTCTTCACTAGTGACAGGGCCGGCCGGCGCCCCAGGCAGTCACCAGGGGACACAGCATGCGGAGCCCGGGACCCCCCAAGCCACTTTCTCATCACATCACATCTGCTCCCGGGGGCGAGGTTCTGTGACTCGGAGCCTGCCGTACCTTTGCAGTCATTGTCCTCTGTGAGCTCATAGCCAGTTCCGCAGCTGCTATCACGCTGGCAGCGGAAAGAGCCCACTGTATTGATGCAGGTTTCTCCGAGCCGGCAGTTTTGGCTGCCCTTGATGCACTCATTGACATCTAGGAGAGACACAGGCAATGCAGAAGTAATTGGCAAGGACAACCGATCCTGACGTGTCATCAGAAGGAACGGACCAGGAAGCAGAGTGGGGTCAGTTCTCTGCATCCATCAAGTCCCCCGGGTCTGTGATAGTCACGCTCTGTACCGGAGTGGAGCCCTGGGTGCTCCCCACCAGAGCAAAACGAAAGCAATGGTTTGTCTCACTGGCTGATCTATTTCAGATCTATTGCTCCTTCTGAGCATCTGCTCAGCAAGCTCCAGGCCCCGAACTGAAGGCGTGTGACCCTAGAGACCCCCTCCTATTCAGGGCTGTCCCCTCCCTCCATCTCCCCCATCTCACAGATGAGGGGCCAAAAGAGGCTTGGGATGCCCCCAGGGCCACTCAGCATATCCTGGACTCAGAGCCCAGTCAGACCCCAAGCCCACCCCCTTTTCCCAGCCCAGTGTTCACATTCTTCTGGCTGAGAGCCCTGGCTGCAGGATACTGGAAAGCTGGTCCTGGGCCACAGTTCACCTACGAACAGGGCCCCTAGTTGTGCAAAGCGGGCCCTGCCTGGGTGTCAAGCGGAGGCAGAGGCTCTCGGAGCAGGATGACATTTACCTTCACAGGAGACGCCGTCTGGGAGCAGCTGGTACCCCACAAAGCAGGAGCAGACAACTTCCTCCCCCGTGTCCCGGCATTGCTGTTTGCAGGGCCCGCCGCCTGGAATCAGAGCAAATGTGAGCAGAGGCCTGGCACACCCAGGGACCTCCTGGTGATTTCTCTTTGTTTGGACAGGGCCAGAGGAAGTGCCCTCAAGGGGGACTGATGCAGAAAGGCAGGCTCCCCAGGCTGGAGCCCACCGCAGCCTTCCCAGCACCCCCCTTCCCATGGGAGACCCCCAAGGTCTGGCCCTGATCTGACAGATGGAGGGGTGTGTGGGGCCCCAATACCCCACTTCCACTGCCACTGCTTCAGTTCCAGTCGCTCACTCACCTGGTACCCACCCCTCCAACCACGCTTCTCATAGGGCAGCTAGCGAGATGCTCAAAGAGCTAATCTCATGGGGACAAACCTCCACCAAACAAAGATTCCATGAAATAAAGTTTGGACTGCTGCCCAGGGCCTGCACGGCCTGCCCACCTCTCCAGCGTCTTCCCGTCTCCCTGCCCCTCCCCCGACCCACCGCCCACCAGGGCCTGCTGCTAGGGGTCTTCAAGTCTCTGCTCCAGTTGCTGCAGTACCCCCACCCACGTCACTCCCCTGGCTAGTCCATCCTGCCCATTGCAAACCAGCTATCCCCCCCCTCCTCTAGGAAGACCCTCCCACGCTCCCCAGGAAGGATTATGGGTCTTTCTGGGGCTCTCTGCTTTCCCTTCCCCCACCTGAGGCCTCGGTGCCAAGTGTCACTATAACAGACCACCTTATTTTGTGATTAAACTGGTTCCCTAATTAAAGCCCAACCACAAGGCAAGTCACTAAATGTCCCCGGGGAGCAGACCTGCCAGTCCAAACGTGTAGGAATGTTCCATCGTGAGAAATAAATTCTTATCTTAAGGAAAACAATGCTGCAAGGCCCCACTAACTTTAGATTTGAAAGCATCACTCTTATGAGACAAAGGGATATTACAGATGGTACGGCTGGAGCTCCAGGCCACAAAATGAAGTGACACTCACCCGCATCCCTTAAGGGGCGCCAGCCTTGGTGGTCCCTGCTCAGAGTGACCCCCCCATAGAGTTATCAACTGAGTCTGTGGGCCGTGATTGAAGGGCGTTGAATGCTACCCTCTTCGCTACAAGCCACAAGAATGCAGCCTCTTCGCCAGAAGCCCACCCTCTCCCTCACTCGCCCACCGGGTCCCAGCGAGCAGGAGAGGAAGGGAAGGAGCCCAGGAGTGCAGGTGACCGGGACCTCCAGCTGACTGCCAGCCAAAGGGCACGTCTCGGGTGAATCCGAGTGAACCCGAGCAGAGCCTGAGGTCAACTCCCAGAGAGATTAGCATGACCCTCCTTCGGGCCTCGTTAACCATCAGCCGGCCCCAGGGAGGCGCCGGACTCACCTCGGCAGCGGTCATTCAGGTAGGGGTCCTCTTGTTCCTCGTCGATCTCAGAAACCTTAGCTAAGGGGAAAGAGGCAGAGAGACGTTTGTCCACACACTGTCCACACGGCGCTCCACACCCACATGAGCACACAGGCAACTCCAGATGTTTTCTCTTCTTGTAAACGCCAGGCAGCTAATGCCTGTCTGTACATCTCCTTATAAACAGTTCAGTGTTCATGTTATCCTTTTGAAAAACAGAGCCACACTTACAAAACAAAATGTCGCTATATCTCTAAAAGATCCATTCTAACAGAAACAGCACTGGCATGAGGGTCTGTTAGCCATCCACCAAGTGTGGTTATGTTGTCCGCACTGCTTGAATATTTCCACAAATGCAGCCACAGCCCTACTATAAACTCAGTCACACCCTCCAAAGCGATGCACCTGGTGAAAGCTTATTGTTACGGGTTGAACTGTGGGTCCCCCCCACCAACCCCCACCTCCACAGAAGATGTGAAGTCCTAACCCCCAGTGTCTGCGAACGTGATCTTATTTTGGAGAAGGGTCACTGCATTTGATCAGGTTAAGATGAGGCCGTGAGAGGGGGCCCTAATCCTAAGATGAGTGTCCTTATAAAAAGGGGACATTTGGACTCAGTGGCAGATATACAGAGGAAAAGGGAGTGGAGAAATAGGGAGAAGACAGTCATCTCCAAGCCAAGGGATGCTGGGGGAGATATTCAGAAGGCCCAGCCCTGCCAACACTATGGTCTCGGACTTCTGGCCTCCAGACTGGGAGACAATATCTCTGTTGTTTAAGCCCCCTAGTCTGCGACGCCTCATTAGGGCAGCCCCAGGAAGCGAATACACAGATTTCATCCACTTGCCCTGCAAAGCTCAATTTAGTGCCAGTCATCCATAGTCACTCACTTGGCTCATTCAACAAAGGTATCTGAGCACCGGCTCTGAGGGTGAAGCACTCGGCACAGAAAAGGCCCCCCCTCTTAATAAAAAGATTCAATAGAGGGGGTGGTCCAGTGGCCAAGACTCTGCCCTCCCAGTGCAGGGGGCCCAAGTTTGATCCCTGATCAGGGGACTAGACCCCACAAGATGCAATGAAGAGTTCACATGTCAGAACTAAAAGATCCTGCATGCTGAAACTAAGAGGCACTGAAGTCAAATAAATAAATAAAAATGTTTTTAAAAGAGATTCAACATGGTAATAGAACAGAGAGGGATGCAGTGGGGGACAAGGGCCCGAATTTTTTTTTTTTTTAATTTAGTAGCCTGGCTAGCAAAAGATTCATATAAAGGCTCTTACAAAAAGCTTATTCAAGAAGTGGCTCAAATGCAGTGCTCTGTGGACATAGAAGGATAGCCTAGGATTCTGGGGCTTCCTCTTATCCTGAATCCTGTACTCTGAAGGGTGGTTGTGTTCAGTTGCTCAGTCCTATCTGACTCTTTTGTGACCCCGTGGACTGCAGCATGCCAGGCCTCCCTATCCCTCACCATCACCCAGAGCCTGCTCAAACCCATGCCCACCGAGTCGGCGATGCCATCCAACCATCTCATCCTCTATCGTCCCCCTCTCCTCCTGCCCCCAATCTTTCCCACCGTCAGAGTCCTTTTCAATGAGTCAGCTTTTCACATCAGGTGGCCAAAGTATTGGATCTTCAATTTTAGCATCAGTCCTTCCAATGAATATTCTGGACTGATTTCCTTTAGGATTGACTGGTTTGATCTCCTTGCAGTCCAAGAGACTCTCAAAAGTTTTCCCCAGCACCACAGTTCGAAGGCATCAATTCTTCTTTGTCGCATGACCCTTATTCCTAGGGTTTGCCCTTTTCTCCTTCATTCAGGTGGATTTATTCGCCAGCTGTACTGTCACAGCTAAATTTTATATTTATAATCACTGCAACTTGAGGATATATTGCTGCTGCTAAGTCACTTCAGTCGTGTCCGACTCTGTGCGACCCCACAGACGGCAGCCCACCAGGCTCCCCCGTCCCTGGGATTCTCCAGGCAAGAACACTGGAGTGGGTTGCCATTTCCTTCTCCAATGCATGAATGTGAAAAGTGAAAGTGAAGTCGCTCAGTCGTGTCCGACTCTTCGCGACCCCATGGACTACAGCCTACCAGGCTCCTCTGTCCATGAGATTTTCCAGGCAAGAGTACTGGAGTGGGTTGCCATTGCCTTCTCCGCCAGGGCCCAAATTTAAAAGGGTGGTATTGCACTGGCAGTTCTGACATAAAGGAAATGCGTTAGCCCTTTTAACTTGGGTGGATACACCCAGGAATCCCTAGACAATTTGAAAACCAAGCCCCCTGCTAAGGAGGACCCTCCACAAGATGGAATGACAGTGACCACAACTCCAGCGCAATTCAGCAGCCATCACATTACAAGGCTAGGTGGGAAAGCACAAATCTAGGGTCTCCTCAGTGCAGCTGCGCCTACAGGGGAGAAGCGAAGAGAGACAGAAAAAAGACTGAAAGGAAATGTGACCCAGAGGAAACGGTGTCCATCTCTGTGTTGACTTCCTCTTCCTTCTACCTTCCCATGTCTTCTAAAACACATACATGTGAGAGCATGATACACCCTCACTGGAAAAACAGACCTCAGTAAAAAGACACACATTAGTAATTCTGCAGTAAATTTCAATGTAACATAATTTATAGACACTAACTATGCAAAAGACACAGGAAGGCTTCCCTTGTAGCTCAGACGGTAAAGAATCTGCCTGCAATGCGGGAGACCTGGATTTGATCCCTGGTTCGGAAAGACACCTGGAGAAGGAAATGGCAATCCACTCCAGTATTCTTGCCTGGAGAATCCCATGGACAGAGGAGCCTGGCGGGCTACAGTCCATGGTGTCGCAAGAGTTGGACGCGACTGAGCAACTGATACTTTCACTTTCACATAAAAATATGGGAAGGGCCCCTAAATAATTCAAAGAACTTTTCAGCTGGGAAGAAACTAAGCAAAAGACCTTTAGGGTGTGAGTCATCTCTAGGCTGGGAGGCTGGGAGCACCTTTGCTCAGAACGGTTAATTTGGGTGCAACTAGAGATGATCATTAATGGCAGAAGGAGAAGAGGAACTAAAGAGCTGCTTGATGAAGGTGAAAGAGGACAGTGGAAAAGATGGCTTAAAACTCAATACTCAAAAAACAAAGATCATGGCATCCGGTCCCATCACTTCATGACAAATAGATGGGGAAAATGTGGAAACAGTGTCAGATTTCATTTTTTGGAGGGGCTCCAAAATCAATGCAGATGGTGACTGCTTGCTCCTTGGAAATATAGTTATGAAAAACCTAGACAAATGTATTAAAAAGCGAGACATCACTTTGCCAACAAAGGTCCATATAGTCAAAATAATGATTTTTCCAGTAGTCATGTATGGATGTGAGAGCCGGAGTACAAAGAAGACTGAGCGCTGAAGAACCGATTCTTTCAAACTGTGGTGCTGGAGAAGACTCTTGAGAGTCCCTTGGACTGCAAGATCAAACCAGCCAACCCTAAAGGAAATCAGTCCTGAATATTCATTGGAAGGACTGATGCTGAAGCTGAAGCTCCAATACTTTGGCCACCTGATGCAAAGAGCTGACTCATCTGAAAAGACCCTGATGCTGGCAAAGATTGAGGGCAGGAGAAGGGGGCGACAGAGGATGAGATGGGTGGATGGCATCACCGACTCAAAGGACATGAGTTTGAGCAAACTCTGGGAGTTGGTGATGGACAAAGAAGCCTGGCATGCTGCCGTCCGCGGGGCTGCAAAAAGTCAGACACGACTGAGTGACTGAACGAGAGATGATCACAGCGCTTCCCTGTTGGGTGTGGTAAAGAACTGATATCCCTGAGTCAGGAAGATCCCCTGGAGAAGGAAATGGCAACCCACTTCAGTATTCTTGCCTGGAAAATCCTGTGGGCAGAGGAGCCTGGCAGGCTACAAGAGAGTCGGACACGACTTCACGACTAAACAAGAGATGATCACACGAAGTGGAGTGAGTCAGAAAGAGAAAGACAAATACCACATGATATCACTTACATGTGGAATCTAAAATATGCCACAAATGAGCTGTCTATGAAACAGAAACAGTCCCACAAACAGAGAACGGACCAGGGGTGGCCACAGGAGAGGGTCTTGTGAGCAATGGACTGGAGGTTGAGGTTAGCAGATGAAAGCTCTTACAAACAGAACGAACAAACAACAGGGTCCCACTGGACAGCCCAGGGAACTATATTCCATACCCTGTGATAAGCCATAATGGAAAAGAATACGAAGAAGAAAGTCCATATACGCATAACAGAATCACTTTGCAGTACAGCAGAATTTAATACAACACTGTAAATCAACTATACTAGAAGTTAAAAAAAAAGAGAGAGGAAAAAAGAATGTTTGATTTGGGGACCCTTCATTCACTTGGCATTACATCCTGGCAAAGCCCAAGTCCCTGCCACGTCCAGGCACAGGCCAGGGTGATCGGAACCACCCTCCAGAGGATTCACGGTGACAAGGCCAGGGGGATTTGTGAGAGACTACTACCTGGGTGATAAAGTCATTAAGATTTCCATAACATTCTTTGGGAGCTAGTATGCTGGGCAAAGAATGCTAGAAGAGGAATCTGGAATCCAAGCTTCTTGCAGCTTCAGTCGCCCAATCTGTAGAATGGGCATAACCAAGATACACCCCAGCACAGTTCTACCCAAAAGAACAGCGCTCTTTCCCCCATCTGAGATAACTTATACTTCAATATAACAGCAACAATATTGAAGATAACAATACTTTGATAACTCAAAATACAGCTCATTAGAAAAAGGTTAAGAAAACAGACACAAATCCCAACTTTATATTTAGATTAAACAGATGTGTGTGTGTGTGAGAGTGTTAGTCTCTCACATGGGGTCTCACACTGCGACCCCATGGTCTGCAGCCCGCCTGGCTTGTCTGTCCATGGGATTTTCCAGGCAAGAATACTGGAGTGGGTTGCCATTTCCTTCTCCAGGGGATCTTCCCAACCCAAAGATAGAACCTGGGTCCCCTGCATTGCAGGACAATTCTTTAGCATCTGAGCCACCAGGGACACCCAGATATGGGTTACTCTGTATCAGATGCTTAGAGAAGTTTCTAAAAGGCTTACTGTCCATTTCTGTAGGTATTTAACCTCAGGCCGGCACTGGTCTGCGGGCCCCCCATGTGGCCCCGTGGTAGCACACAGTAGGCCCACAGTAAACGTCAGCGGAAGACAGGAAGGCAGGTCTGTGTCTGAGCGAGGAGGGAACACAGGGAAGTCCTCACAGAGACACTGAGGAAAGTCTGGAGCAAGAAATGAAGCAGATGAAAGATGAGGGAGAAATAAGACGTCTGGAGCAACAGAAAAGCTCAGACACCATTAACGAACCAAGATATAAATCAACAAAAGTCCTCCCCGGAGACACAGGAGAAAGTCTCCACCAGGGTGAAGAATCTGAGTTTGTTTAAAGTGAAAACGTCATCTCAAAAGTCAAGGAGGGAGCCAGAACGTGGTTCCAGTTCCCTTTATGACTAAGATATCTGAAGTCAGCTGCACGGCGGAGCCCTGGACTTGAGAAGTCAAAACAAAGAATGAAAGATGGGTCATCTGACCCAGGGCCCCAAAGCCACAGGAACGGATGGCCTGGCTTAGGGACCACTGGTCTGTGAGCTCTTCCTCTGACCTGCTCCCTGCCCCTTCCCCACATTGAACAGAGGGCAGACGGAGCTCAGACTGAGAAAGCAAAGGTCCCGGGCAGGCAGCAAGCTTGGGGCAGAGCAGACGCCTGAAATTTTCCAGGGCTGTTTCCATTATGGCACAGGAAACCATTGCATAAGTGGAAGAGATGATTAGACAACGGAGAAGTTTCCTGAACCGTGTAACTGAACCATGCCCCAAGGCTTCAGGATTGACGTGGCTTCAGACAAACGGAGGGTGGGGAGCTAAACTGATGGAAATACAGCTGGGAGCTGTCTTGAAGCTGCTTTGGGGGTCACTCACCCCTACACTGAATAAATATCTATGTTTGAATGCTCACAGACTGCTATTAATGAGTGGTCCCCCAGCCTCTTGTCTACATGTCATCAGCTCCAGATGGAGAGAGGGCACTGGCCAGGCATCGGAAGGCCAGAGTTCTGCCTCCGCCGTGAGTCGGCCATGTGACCTTGAATGCCAGGACCTCATCTGTGAAACACGGGTAAACAAGAGCGTGGCCAGCCACCTACGCTGCCCTAGGCGGTTGGAGGGATGAGACGAACTGTGATGGCAAACACCATATACCCCTTCTCCCATTTCATCCCAGCAACCTGAGAAAGTGGGACTGTAGGCGTCCCCATCTCACAGATGAGGAAACTGAGACCTGGATCCATCAGTTTGCCCCAAATACATCAGGACAGGGACATGCACACAGATTCGTCAGATCCCAGATTCCAAGCCCTTGGTTTCACTCCAGGACAGTGAGAAACATGAACCTGCTCTGACAACCAGAACCAGTCTCTGCAGAGTTAAGGCAATGGTCAACGTGCAAGCCCACACCACCCGTGATGGTCAGCTTTAGGGGTCAGCTTGGTGGGGCTACGGTGCTCAGATATTTCATCCAGCACTAGTCTGGACACAGCTGGGATGGTATTTTTTAGATGAGATTGACCCTTAAATCAGCAGACTTTGAGTAAAGCAGACTGCCCTCCATCAAGTGGGTGGGCCCCATCCAATCAGATGAAGGCCTTAAGAGAAGGACTGGCCTCCTCCAAGCAAGAAGGAGCTCTGCAAGCAGAGGGCCTTCAGACTTGAGCTGGAAGATCAGTGCTCCCCTGGGCATCTGGCCTGCGTACACAGCCTGCAGGCTTCAGACCTGCCAGCTCCCCCAGCTGTGTGAGCCAGTGTCTTAAAATAAATCGTCTCTCCCTCCCCACATCCTATGGGTTCTGCTTCTCTAAATAACCTTGACTGACTGCCCTGCCCCAGAGGGAAGAAAAGGGGGACTTACCTGTTTCTTGGAGGTCCCCACCGTCCCCCGGGGCAAAGTCTGCCGTCTCCTGGCCCTTGACGCAGCACGCCCGGAAGACCAGCCCACACTGGTAGCCGACCATGAGGCTGTACTCACAGCTCTGGCCCTGGGCCTGGGCCGCCCGCCCCAGCAGGCAGCAGTGGCAGCACCTCTGCAAACACAGGCAGAGACTCTTGATGGAGAAGCCAGACACGCAACACAGCGGATCCCACGGACCCCTCAACCCCCACCCCCGTGGGGATTCTCCCCGGACGGGGAAGACACACGCCTGACTCGGCTGCCTCTTCTAAACGCTGGCAGGAAATAGCAAAGCCAGCTGAGCCCAAGGCTTGCTGCCCCCCGAACCTCATAGGTCCTGGTTTTGAAAGGAACCTTAAAGGGGCTGATCCCAGCACACACTCCACAACATCTGACTGACCCCCCCCCCAAATCCCAGCCGGTCCAGCAGGGCCTCCAGGAAGACGGGGACTAGGAGAGGGTCCCCCGGGGCTCCCACAAGGGGGGCTCCCTAAGGGTCCACACCCTCCGCACCCGCTGAGATTTCTCTACCACGCCTGGGACGATGAATATACACCTGTCTCTCCCTCCTCACCCCAGTCAGGGTGGTTCGGGCAGCAGGAAGAGAACCTCAAGACAGGTCAGCAGGTGGGGGACAGAGTTGCCGCTGTCACCTGCATACCCCAGTGTTCCCCAAAGTCACATCTGAAGTCCAGAAACAACATTCACCCCTGGCACATGAAAAGCTCCATTTCGGTCATCACTCTAAGAAATGCACAGAACGTTCCAAAGGTCTGGAGCAGGAGTGGGTGGTGGGGGGTAGGGGTGTGGTTTTGCCTGAGTTTCATGGAGGCCGAGGGTCTCACATCCTGCAGAAAGAGCAGGAGTCCCAGTGACCTCCTCCACCTTGTACGTCCTCAGTCATCATTCCCAGAAACACAAACGGCTCATCGGCCAAGGCGATCAGTTTCCACACCCCTTAGAATGTTCCAGGCCTTTCTCTGAAGTCTGAGGACCCAGGCAGAGCCCCCTTTCTGGGAGGCCGGCTCTAAGCATCTCAGGCCCCAGCTCCCAGGAACCCCCTTGACCAGCCCCCGCTCCCCTACCCGCCCCCCCAACCTCCTCCTATGAAAAGCCCACAAAAGCTGAGAGTGGGCAGAGGGGTGCTGGACCTCCAACTCCTCGACGGGGAATATCCCTCCATGTCCCACTCTGTGTGAAAAGACGCGCTCCAGAAGGGAGACCCACTCCCCCTCCCGGAATCCAGACCTCATTCCAATTCTCTCTCCTTGAAATTACTTCATGGGTTCCTAACGGGCAACAGGAAATCTTTCTTCCAGGGAATTCGGTTTCGTCACCTGGCACCTCCACCAGAAACCCAAATGACCAGGTTAATTAACTTTCCAAACTTGAGCTCCTCATGGTCGGGCTATTTTTCTCCCTTGGTAAGTGGTAAGGGAGGGACAGCCTGGTTTATTTGCAGTTTTCAGACCTCGGAACGTTCTCAGGAACCTCTCCACATCCAAGCAAAGATGCAGGCTTCCACAGGGACGGAGGCCGTGGGGACCTGGCCTGGGTCTGGAGTCAAGGATGCATGACATCCATTCATGGCTGACCTTCTGGACAGGGCTCCCTCTGGGCCAGATGACCCCGCTCCCAGCCTCACCTCACTGCTGATCTCAAAGGACCCTTGCTGAGAGGTCACTTTGGAGTGTGGGCCTCTCTGAACCTCAGTTTTTTCTTCTAGGGCAGTTATGGAGGTCATGCGTTCTCAGAGGCATATGTATGGGCCCATTCTGAGCTCTGACTAGCTGGGGAGAGCAGAGAAGTTTGAGGGCCTCCTGGGGGCGGAGGTGGGGATGCCTACCTTGAATTGAGGGTTCAGAAGGCCCTAAGCCCAGGTGACCCATGCGCTGACCTTGGAATCCCTATTTGAAGCCCTGGGACTGGCAGTCAGCGGTCCCCAACCTTTTCAGCACTGGGGGGCTGGTTTCATGGAAGACAGTTTTTCCACAAACTGGGGTGGAGGATGGTTTCGGGGTGATTCAAGCGCACTATGTTGATTGTGCCCTTTACATCTAATCCGATGCTGCCGCTGATCCGACAGGAGGTACTGATCCATGGTCCGGAGGTTGGGGACCCCCGCTGGCAGTCTTCAGGGCAGGGCTGGGTCACTCCATCCCCGTTTCCCCAGTGCTGGACAGGGCCTGGGTTGCAGCGCTAAGTCTGCACGCCCAGTGCAGGGGACCCGGGTTCAACCTCTGGTCAGGGAACCAGACCCCGTGTGCTGCAACTCTGGGGTGTGGCCCAGAGTTTCCTGGATACACTAGAGCTGGTGGGGAGATCTGAGTGGTCCTTCCGGCCCCCGGGGCTTTGCACACCCTGCTGTTCAGAGGGAAAGGCTGCCTGAGTGCGGGGAGCAGGGAGGAGAGCGCCCCAGGCCTCGGGTCCTCACCTTCACGAACACGGCCTCCAGGCTGGCGTTGCTGCCGCGCGGCGGGGTGCAGCCGTCCTGCTCGTTGGCCAGGTTGATGCCCGTGGTGCAGTGCAGCTCCTCCAGATGGCTGTGGCAACACTGCTCCTGAACCATCCTGTGGGCAGAGGGCGTGGGGTGTGCCAGGGGCTCGGCGGGGTGGGGGGCCTGCCAGGTGTACCCAGGGCCCGGAAGCAGCAGCCGCTCGGGGACGGCAGCCCTGTCACATCGGACAGGGCTTCCCCTTCCCCACCCCTGCCGCTCATCCACAGACACACACCGAGATACACACACAACACCCGCATACGGAAGGTGCTCGACAGTGTTTAATCAGAAAGACTGAATGCAGGGTGGTGCCTGGGAGTGGGTTCAAGAGACCAACTTCATCTCTCGAGCACTGAGCCTCATCCACAGAAAGTTCCCAGCTATCTGTAACACAAACCAGATTACGGCTGGGATTTCCCTGGTAGTCCCGTGGCTAAGACTGCGCTCTCAACGCAGGAGACAAGGGTTCAATACCTGGTCAGGGAACTAGACCCCACGTGCTGCAACTAAAGATCCCACATGCTGCAACAAGACCCGGCACAGCCAAAGGAGTTATTTTTTTTAATTAAAAACAAATTAAAAAAAACAGATGAGGGCTGGCTCGGGTCTGCACCCTCTCTTCCTTTATCAATACACATCTCCCCAGGTTCTGGAATCAGAGGAAATAGCTCCAGCGAGGCGGAGGAGGCTGCCCATGGCCAAGAGTGAGCCAGGGCCGCTGTACCCTCATCTCCTAGCCCTGCTAGGGTCTCCAGGAAGAAGGTCCTCGAGGTGGACCTGCCAGACGTGGTCCCTCAGAGACAGCTCCAGGCAGGGAGGGCAGGGAGCAAGAGGTGTGTGATCACAGGCGTGGCTCCCCCCAGACCCCGGACACTCCCGGCTCTGGGGCTGCCAACAAGGGCAGGAAGAGCTGCCAGGCCTGTGCTGGACCGGAGAGGGTGGGGCCCCGCCGGCCCCCCGCGTGGCTGGCCAGGCGGCCGTGGCCCCAGCCTCCACTCTGTGGGGCTGGAGCTCTTCACCCGGCTTCTCATGCACTTCTAGAACTGTCCATGGGCTCCAGCCTGGGTCTGCCAATACATGCAAAGATAGACTACAGGTTTACTTCCAGACCACCACGGTAAATCAAGTCACATAATTCTCCAGTTTCTTGGAGCATATAAAAGTTACGCTTGCACTGCACTGCAGCCCATGAAGTGTGTAATAGTGTTATGTCTAGAAAGCAATACATACCTTAACAAAAATCATCATTGCTAAAAAATGCTAGCCATCATCTGACAACATGGAATTACCACAAACCTTCAATTTGTTTAAAAAAAAAAAATTCCAACCTTTGAAGCACAAGAAAATGAAACATGCCTATACTCTGTTACCACACATTCACTCATGCCCTCGGTCAATTTGCAAATAACCGACATTCTACTAAATTGTTAGGGAGAGCAAACAGATGTGCGTCCAACTATCCGTTCACTCAAAGATGTTTACTGGCTGAACAGAAAAGAACATGCATTGCGGAGAAATCGGAACCTCGTGCACTGCGGGTGGGGTGTTAGACGGTGCAGTGTGGCAGTTCCGCAAAAAATTTCAAACAGAATGAGCGTCGGATCCAGTGATCCCAACTCCGGGTATAAACCCGAAAGAACAGAAAGCAGTTGACTCAGACGTTGGCGCACCTAGGTTCACGGCAGCATGATTCATAACCACCAGAAGATGGGAGCAACCCAAGTATCCATCGAGGAACAGACAAGCCAAGTGTGGTCTGTACATAAGAAGGGGCTGAATGCAGCCTCAACTAGGAAGGAAACCCAGACACGTGTTACAATGTGGAGAAACTCTGAGGACAGAGAGCTAAGTGAAAGAAGCCAGACACAAAAGGATAAATACTGTGATTCCACTTGTGTGAGGGGCCCAAAAGAGTCAAACTCATGAAGATGGAACACAGAAGGGATGGGCCGAGGCAGGGAGGGTAACAAGGAGTTTCTGCCTCAGTTTAGGAAGATGAAAAAGTTCTGGGGATGGTGGGACAGTGATGCAAATATACTAAACTGTACCCCTAAACATGGTCACGATGGTGCAATCTGTAGGAAATGGCACCCCACTCCAGTGTTCATGCCTGGAAAATTCCATGGGCAGAGGAGCTTGGAGGGTTACAGTCCATGGGGCCACAAGGAGTCAGACACCACTGAGTGCTATGTATATTTTACTGCAATTTTTAAAAAATTTGGTTGCAGCCCTACTGTGTGCCAGGCCCCATGCAGAGGCTTCAGGGATGAGAGAGGGATGCCCTGGAGGGGAAGCACAGCTTCCCACACTGGGGTCCTTCCGGGGCAGCAGTTATGAAGCTCTGCACTGGTGGGCCTGGGCCAGAGCTGGGTGTCCAGAGAGCTGGACAATCAATGGTTTAGTCGCTCAGTCGTGTCCGACTCTTTGCGACCCCATGGACTGTAGGCTGCCAGGCTTCTCCGTCCGTGGGATTTCCCAGGCAAGAATACTGGAGTGGGTTATCATTTCCTCCTCCAGGGGATCTTCCTGACCCAGGGATCGAACCCGAGTCTCCTGCATTGCAGGCAGATTTGGAGCTGCTCTCCCCTTACTGCCCTTCGACTTGGACAAGTGATCTTGCAGTCACTCGGCTGGCTTACTCGCCTCCTTCAGGCCCTGATGAGACACCCATTCTCAGCAAGGCACCCCCAGACATCTCTATCTGAAATTGTAAACCCACTCTGATCAGGAGACCCGGCCTCTTATCCCTAGGCTTTCCTTTCCAAGACACCTCGTGCCTTCTTACGAACCAGAGACATCGTCTGCTCACCCTGAGCTTAGGACAGCACCGAGGATCAATCAAGATTTGCCAAAGGAATGAAAACTTAAAACTGGAGGGCCTGGCACAATGCCACTTTGAAAGGAGAAAAACAGCACTTGAATTATTGAGTTACCAGGTGGCCGGTGGTTCTTGTTTCCTGTGCCCTTTAACCAGTAAGAGGAGCCTCTTAAACCAGCTTTGACTTCTGACCTGCTCTCTCCCTTCTCGCTCTTCATTAAAAATGATAACACTGAACTTGTGGGGACTTCCCTGGCGGCCCAGTGGGTAAGATTCTGTTCTTCCTCTGCAGGGAGCACGGGCTTGAGCCTTGGTTGGGGAACTAAGATCCTGCGAGCTGCAGCCCCCCCAAAAAAGTTTTTTTAATAAAAATGTTTTTTAAAAAAGAAAGACTAGGACAGAAACACACAGAGAGAGGAGAAGAGATGAGGATGTGGGGAGCAGGTGGCATCTCCAGGCCCAGGAGAGAGGCCTCAGGAGGAACTAGGACCTCAGACGCCTGTCTTCAGACTGTGAGACAGTAAATGTCTGTGGTTTAAGCCGCCTGGGCAGAGGTGTCTGTGCTGGTGGCCTGAGCAGACAAGTACACTCCTCTGCCTAGGGCGGTGGTCCCAGCTGCTTCCCTCCCCTTGGTCATTATCACTGTCCTGCTTTAACGTTTGGGGAAACTGAGGGTCCAAGCTGGCTCAGGTCACACAGTCTGAAAGCCAGCCCGATGGGTCCCCAGGGCCCGTCTGCCTCTCTGGGCCCAGTCTGTAAACAGAATGTTTGGCGCTCACCGGCCAGCTTCGCCCCAAACTGCCAGCCACCCTCTGACATTTCTGGTGCGAAGCCTCACGCCGCAGTCTCAGCTCTCACTCATCAGACGCGCCGTAAATCCTCCCGGCACAGTCTCCCACTCAGTCCAGACAATCCGAGTGCCCTGTTCTCTCCATCTTTTGTTTGGTCTATGATGCTTTTGACTTTTCAAGAATTTCCTCAATGGAGCTTTACATACTCCGTCACTGCTGGCAGGCAGCAGCCTCTCAATGCTCGATGCCAACACAAATGCAAGACTCCAGAATGAGGCGGACGAGCCTCCCCTGCACATTCTTTCTGTCTGTGGCAGCTCTCCACCCAGAACCCCCAAGTCAAAGCTGCTCTGGCTCAGATCAGGGGCAGAGAGCATGAACGGATGGCATGTGATGGAACGTGTTCATACCCTTGCCTCCCGATCTCTGCTCCCCAGGGAAGCAGATCTGGGTCCAAGTCCTAATGCCCCCAGCTGAGCACTCTGGGGAAAGGTCAGTTTTCTCATCTGTAAAATGGGTCAGTAACGGAGCTAAACAAGATGCTGGGCAGCACAAATGCCCAGCACAAAGTAGGTGCTTCCTAAAGACTTGCTATTATTTTCGTATTATTTTGACAGTGATGCTCAACATGACATATCTTTATCATTTATTCTAAGCTTGCAGTCGGGTGCTCAGTCACCTCAGTAGTGTCTGACTCTTTGCCACCCCGTGGACTGTAGCCCGCCAGGCTCCTCTGTTCATGGGGATTCTCCAGGCAAGAATACTGGAGTGGGCTGCCATTTCCTTCCCTAGGTGATCTTCCCAATCCAGTGATCAAACCTGGGTCTCCTGCACTGCAGGCATTTTCTGTACCACTGAGCCACCAGGGAAGCCCATTCTAAGCTTACGTCCTCCCAAACCTTTGAAAGAGCTTGAGTTAATTTAGAGAGAGAGGAATAAACATAGTTGATCCAGACATTGGCTATTGCATAAGGTGGACAATGGCCTAGGAGAACTTATGCTCTGGGACTGGTTCGTCTGTGTGTCGGGGTCTGAAAGCGGCCCGTGCTTTTATTGGCAAAGCACTTCCAGTGCTTTGAGATCACATGACTTCCCCCGTCCCCAGTAACCACCCCCTTTCTGGGTGACTTGGTCACAGTGCCCAGCTGTGGCAGCGGAGGCTGCAAACCCAGGTCTTCTTGCGTGCAGCCTGGCGAAACATCAGGATGCCCTGATGATGCCAGGGAGGCACGGGAAGGGTGAGCAGAGACATGTACGGGGACCATGGGGGCACAGAGTGGGGAGGGAGGCAGGGGTCAGCAGCCCATGCACCACCCCCCCACCCACAGCCTGGTCCTGGTGCCTAGGCTCCCCCTGGGGGTCTGCCACCCACTCTCCCTTCCTCCCCTGCTTTTGTCTAGAGGGACGCTCTTCTGGTGAAGCGCTGGCAGACGTACCTGCATTCCTTGGATTCCGAGGCATAGGGCAGCGAGCAGTCCCTGTGTTCAGTGGCCATTCGATGTCCGTCTGCACAGCAAGCCTCCATGGGGACGTCTGCGCCCGCTGTGCGGGGAGGATAACAGGGTGACAGGAGGCAGGTGACTCACCACCACCCCCAGGGCCCCTGGGATGGGCAGCCTCCCTTGGGTGGCCGAGGGCACCCCCCTCCCGGCCGCACCATCTGGACGCCGCCTCACAGCATCCCGGGCTGATGCTGAAGCATCCTTCAGTCACCCGACAAGCACGTCCTGAAAACTCCACTGGGGCTGGGGCTAGGAGACCCAGGAGCGTGCTCCTCCTGAAAAGGCCTGAGACCTCAACCACGATCTTCCCAAAACCGTTCTGTCGGGGCTGTGGCTCAGCACCCAGGATCCCTGCTCCGGGGCCAGAGGCTGGGGACGCAGACAGCCTGGTGGTCAGGGTGTCCAGGACACGACCGACCCCACTCCTGCGGGGGTCACTAAAGACAAAGTGCAGAATGGAGGCGGCCTGGAGCACCCCCCAAACTGGGACAACCAAAGAAGGCTTCCCCGGAGAGTAGAAAGTGAACACCACCCAGGGGGAGGGTACCGCGGGAGCAGAGCCCAGAGGAGGGAACGGATACCCGGGGGCTGCAAATGCAGCCAGCCGGCTCCAGGGAGAAGCAAGGAGCCTGCATTTCTGAGACCCACCTGCGCTCTCGTTTAATTGTCATTGCCACTTGCTAGGGCATCAGAACTGAAGCTGGTGACAGTTTCTGCCCCAGACTTGTCACAGATTTGCCTCTGCTTACAAAGAGGAAAGATGGCCGCTGGCACACCGACGCCCTCGCGGCTGCACTGGGCACCCAGCCCTCCATCCGCAGCCCAGGCTGCCCCCTGACGGGCCCCCCGGCTCACGGAAGGACAGGACCCCATGGTTACCAAAGGGAGGAGCCGCCAGGCACCAAGGTGCCCTCAGCCCCAGTTCCTCCCATGGCCAGGAGGGGGCGAGAGGGGCAACAGCCTCTGCACCCGGACGGAAGGTCACCTCTGGACCGGCCATTTCAAAATTGGACTTTAGGAACATGCTTTCTCATGGCTGGCTTTTGTGCACCCCATGGGATAAATCCCACCAGGCTTGGCAGCGTTTCCTGGCACCAATGGCCTTGGGTGTTCTGTTTGAGCCCACCGTCCTTCAAAGGCCCAGCCCTCGAGGTGGCCCCAGAAGAGAGGGCCATTCCTGGACTCAGCTCAAGGCCAGTGTGTCCAGTAACACCGGCTGTGACGACCTGCCCACAGTTACCTCGAGCACCTCTGGGGACAAACTATGCCTGGAGCCCCGAGGCAGCAAGTGGTCACCCCCAGAAGATCCAGTGGGCATGGTCCATGCTGGCGTGAAGAGCCAGAGCCTGGATAGGACATTTCTTTTTAAATTATTTTTTATTAATTTACTTTTTAACACTGAAAGCATTTTGCATTGAGGTATAGTCAATTAACAATGTTGTGGTAGTTTCAAGCGAACGGCAAAGAAACTCAGCCATGCATAAACACGTATCCATTCTCCCCCAAATCCTTCTCCCATCCAGGCTGGCACATAACATTGAGCAGAGTTCCATGTGCTACGCAATGTCTTTGTTAATATCCATCTTAAATACAGCAGTGTGTACATGACCTTCCTAAAGTCCCTAACTATCCCTTACCCCTGGCAACCATAAATCGATTTTCTAAGTCTGTGAGTCTCTTCCCGCTTTGCAAGTTCATTTGTATCATTTCTTTTTAGATTCCACATACAAGGGATGTCCCATGGCATTTCTCCTCCTCTGTCTGCCTTACTTCCCTCAGGATGACCATCTCCAGGTCCATCCACGTTGCTGCAAATGGACCGGCCACCTCCCGAGCAGGAGAAGGAAGGGCCTCGCCAAGTCCCCTACCGGTGACCCCAGGATCCCCATCCCAGGGCCGGGGAGCGCTGAGCAGAAGATCCACCCGCCCAACCTTGGGCTGGCAGTGGGAGCCCCCGGGGGGCTGATTAAGGGCGAGGGGGCTGATTAAATGTCACCCCAGAGCAAAGCCTGCCAGCCCACTGCCACCCGGCCACCCGGCCCCTCCCCACCACAGCTCTCCCCGTCCATGCTCCCCCCCATTGCCGTTTGGTGACTGTGGGGGACACCGTGGGCTGGGGCCCAGATAGTAATAAAATGAGTGTCACTGGCTTCTCAAATGAGAGGTCCCCCACGAGCGGGAGACTTCTGGTTGCATGGATGACCTCCAGGGATCCCACTCCTTCCTTCCTTCATTTTTGCTCCAACTGATTTTAAGAAAAGCATTCACGAAACACCAGACCTGAGCCGTCCTAGACACGATGCCCGTGGTTCACTCGCAGGACGACTGTGACCAGCCACGTGGCCGGACGCTGAGGCTGATATCCCCTGTGCTGTCCCCCTGCAGCCCAGCCCCAGCGGGCCCCACTTAGCTTTCCCGCCTGCGGCCTTGCCCCTTGGGGCTCTCATAGCCCCTCCAGCCCTGGCCCACCCCACCCCCCTCCCATCCAGTCTCTCCCCGCCTCCTGCAGCCCGCCTGCCAGCAGCCCAGCCTGGAGCAAACTCTCCATCGACATGTGTCTGCCTCACCCTCCCACCCACGCAGAGCTGGGCCTGCTTCTCGTCCCGGACCTCAGCTCAAAGCTGGCCCTTTGCAGTGACAGGGTTGAGCAGGAAGAGAGTCAGCTTTGGAGCCGAACAAGGCTTGGGATCAGATCCCAGGTTCAGTGCTTGCTTGCTCTGTGACCCTCCCTGGGCAGGACGCTTCCCCTCTCTGAGCCACAGCTTCCTCGGCGGCAAAATGGGGGCTCACGACACCTTTGCAGAGTGGCTGAGGAGACGGGTAGAGCTTATAAAGTTCCGAGCACACAGGGGGTTCCAGTAAACAGTGGCTGCACGACACGTGAAAGGAACAAAGGAAATCTGCTTGCCGTTGCCCGTGAGGAATGGGGGCGCCGTGGCCCCCTCCTGGGGTGCAGAACGGCTGGGGTACCAGTGGCAGCTCCTACGCCTCCCTCAACTCCGAGAAAGGCGAGCATGAGGAAAGCTCAGACTCCCGCAGCTGGCTCAGCAGGGCAAGAACTTTGTGCCCCAAGCTGCAGAAACATTTGGAAATGATTCCCGCTGGGGAGCCCTGAGCACTTTGAAGCTTATTCTCAGTAGAACAATAAAATGTGAAGTCCTTCCCTCAATCCAGAAACTTGGAATGCCCCCAGAATGCTTCAAGCCGCCCTAGAGCTGGAACTCCCAGTGACTGAGGTCAGCACACCCTCCTCGGTGGGAGGTGACCCCCCAAATACTCCCCCATCAGAGGGGTCACAGGGAGCCCACGGCGAGGCGGGATGGTGACTCGGCAGAGGTCAGAGCAGACAGAACACTGCCGTCTTCCTCGTAACAGCCCTACACGGGAGGCTCCCCTTGGAGACAGCCCTCCAACCCCCCACCCCTCACCCCTTAAATTCCTGCTTATGCCACCGTGCCAGGACACGTAGCTTCGCCTCCAGCCCACTCCCCCTCTCTGGACGTCTACACCACTTGATATTTCACTACAGGAACAAATAGCTCTGGATTGAACATCTTCTCCACCTGTCCACCTTGTCTTCAGATTCCAAAGGTCCCCAACTTGGCTACTCCACTGAAACCAGGTTGAGTGCGACACGCTATCTTTCTTTGTGTCCTGTTGACATCGGTTATGTATGCATCCTTGGGTCAAAATTACTTTGGGTAACTTTCCCATGATTGTTGTTCTGGGGAGCCGAGCACCCAACATTAAACAAAAACCCTTCTTTCAAACTGTTACTGTTGCTTTCTGGAGGTGATGGGAGAACTCCCTGCCAGCATCATTTCTCCCAACCACACTCGGCAGGGACTCAGCACCATCGGCAGGAGGGGAAAGAGGGACGGAATTCTAGGCCGTGGCCCTACTTGTCACAGGGCACAGGGGTAGGCCGGGCGGGAGGCAAGAAGAGAACCGAGGTGTCAACCCCACCTGATGCTACACCTCACCAGTACCAAGGGTTTCTGCAGCAGCCGATGGCATCTGGCCCACCAGCAGACCCTGAAACCATCTCCCAAAGGGAATAAAATGGAAGAGACCTCAGGCACAGCCTCCGTGTCTGAGCCGCCTTCCTAAACCATGCCATGAGAGCAACCTGGAGCGACAAGGCCATCACCACTATTTTGGTCCCCAAGACTGGGAGCAATGCCACTCACTCACACCCAGCATGTGCTAACTGGTCACTCAACGCCCGTCCTGGGCAGGAAGCGCTTTTTAGAGAGAAGTGGAGCTTCGGGCAAGTCTGGAATCTTTTCCCTCGGGTTACTTCCCTCTCTAAGAAGAAACCTCAGCAAAGCACTGTTTTCATCTCCGGTCCGTGTGATCTGACTGTGTGGATGAGACTCACAAAGACGGAAGCCTGAGACCATGTCCTTTCAAACTCTGGGGCATCAGAATGCCCTTCACACACATGGAATGCTGAGATATGAGATGGTGGTTGGTTAGCTCTCTACTTGGTTTTATTTTAACCCCCTCATTGGGGAAAATGAAGAGTTAAAGCAAGGCTCGCAGCCCAGCTGCCCCACAGCACAGCCTGAAGCCGCAGCAGAGAGCTGGAGGGGGTCCCCGTGGGGTGCAGGACCCGCATAACTGGGAAGCCTGAGCTGCCATGAGATGCCAACGGGAAATTCCAACCAGACCGAACCATGCCAGACTCAGTCCATCCCCACCCCCTGCAGGGCGCCCCCCCCCAAGCCTGGGGAGCCAGCAACACCCCTCTTAGGACTCTTCCGTGCGCCAGGCTCCCTCTGAGCCGGGAGTGTGGGCTCCAGAATCAGGACTCTGTCTTCAAGGAGATGACAACCCAGGGAGATGCCAGGAGACTGTTCCCGGGTGTGTCCCAGCGCCTCTGCATCCCCCTGTGGCCAAGCACGAGGACTGACCCATCTCCCTCCTCGAGGCCCCCAGCCTCCCCGAGAGGAAGCAGGGGGCGCTGAGGCTGCTCTTATGGATCCAGTCCTGTCCCCAGCATTAGAACAGCTGGTGCCCACACACCCCTGGACAGCAGCCCCCAGCAGAGAGACGGGGTCTCGGATAGAGAACCAGCTGAAAGGAGGCAGCGAGAGACAGGACCAGAAGGCACACCCCTGAGAAGGGGAAGAGAAGTCCATTCCACGCCACTCCCTCCAGGCAGCTCATGTGATCTCCTGGACCAACCCCCGAGGACGTGCGGGCCACCCTCCTTCTGCCCCCATCTCTCCAGCATCTCCCCCTGCAGGACCCAGCTCCTCTGCTTCCCCCTCACCTCTCAGAACACATGTGCACACCTGGCAAGTCTCTTCTGCACCCGGCTTTTGGAAACTGAAGCTCTGCCAGGCTGGGGGGTTCCGGGTCCACTCCTCTGCTCGGACTAGTTCATTCACACCCGTTCAAAGGCCCTCTCCTCCAGGAAGTCCTCCAGAACCAACGCCCCCCCCTCCCCCAACACACACACCCATGCACACACGCAAACACGGGGCAGCGGCCTTTCCTTTCATGGTCTCTTTGCTCCCCTAACTTCCCAGCGCTTTGGCACAAATAATTAACTGTGTGTGTTCCGGTGCCATGAGGGCTGGACGGAAGACTCATTCTGCCCCTGGCCCCGTGGCTGTCCCAGAGCCAGGAAGTGTCCAGGAAGACACGGCCAGATGAATGATCTCGTGTGATCTGAGCAACTCTGGACACAGGGGATGGAAAGAGATGCAGCCCGTTGCCCAAGGCCAGGGGACAAACAGGCAGCATTCGAATCCGGCTGTGACTCTAAAGCTGACACCCACCCACCGTAAAACCAGAAACGGTGGCTTCTGCCTGAAGCTGGACTTAGAAAAATGGCAGACTTTTCAAGTGGAAAGACAAGTGAGGCAGTTCGTTCAGCGTCCTGCTTTCGAAACACGACGAGAGAGCCAAGCTGCCCATGTTCAAATCCTGGTGCTGCCACGAAGCAGCTGTGTGTCCACAGCCACCCTGCCTGGCCTCTCTGTGCCCGAGGTGGGGGCCGTCATACCAATGATGGAAAAGGTGCAGCGGGTTTCGGAGAGAAGGCTCACATCAAAACGAGACACACATGTAGGTTAACAAAACTTCCAGGACTTTTCACTCCGGCAGGCAACACAAGTCAGAAGGAAAAATGGGTTCAAAACAAATACAGGCTCATAAAAAAAGAAAAGAAAAATACTGGTTCAAGCCGTTAGCACAAAGACACTCTGAGAGCTGGCCTCTAAAAGCCAGCCCTGGCAGCCTCCTAGCTGCCACCCCGGGCCCTGGGGACGCCCCTGAGGAGGGGTCCTCTCTGCTCTTCCCTCCTCAAACTGCCGGGAGGGCTCAGTGCCTCCGGCCCTTGTTCCCTCTTCTTCCATCCCCGCCTCCCTGGGTGGTCTCGTCCAGCCTCACCTTCGGGCCGAGACTCCCTCATTTCTGTCTGTCCAGACTCCACCCGGACGTCTAACAGGAGACCTAAGATGTCCACTCGGGACTCCGAGGCCCACCCCCGTCCTGCTTCTCCGCCTCAGTAATTAGCAGTCATCCTGCCTCCGGAGGCTGAGGCCAAAATAACTGGGTCAGCCTGAATGATTCCAGCTCCCTCACCGTCCACATCAAGTCCTCAGCAAGTCCTAAGTCCTGTCCACTCAACCTCCCCAACTCTCTAGATCTGTCTGCTTCTCCCCAGCCCCCAGGCCACCACCCTCTCCAGGGCATCCCTCACCCTGGACCCTGCAGGAGCCTCACCCCCACCCCCCGGCTTATTCAGCCTCCCTTCTGGTCTCCCTGCGATCCATCCACCATCCATCAACAGAGGGGCTGCTGGAAACGTGAGGCAAGGGATGTCACTCCCCTGCTTAAGAGCCTCCGGCCCCGGGGCATTTGGGATAAAATCCACAGTCCGCAGCATGGCTTTTAAGGCCCTGCACAAACTGCCGTGGCCCCCCCACCTCCCCTCCCGTCACTCCATCCCGTGGTCCCTCTGACACACCGGGCCCCACCTGGAGGCCTGTGTACGCCTTCCGTCCCCTTTGCCCAAACGCTCCTCCCCAGGTCTTTTCACAGACGGCTCCCTGCCGCTGACGTCTGAGTTCCAGGATCACCGCGCCCCCACCACCCACCTGAGAACCACCGGAGTCCCGCAGTCACGTGTTACAGTCACCGTGGCAGAGGGCCCCACGGGACTTCCTGTGAGCGCATCTGTTTCTGTGTTTACTCTCAAGGGCGTATAGTGGCTTCAGGGGTGTCCCCTAGAAAAGACACATCCGTGTCCTGACGCCTGGAACCTAAGAATGTGGGCTTATTTGGAATGAGGGTCCTTGCAGCTATAACTAAGGATCTCCCAGTGACGTCATCCTGGATTATCTGGGTGAGTCCTAAGTCCCAGGACAAATGTCCCTAGAGGCGCACAGAGGAGACGGCCACAGAAAGACGGGGGCAGAGGCTGGAGGCTCACCCCCTTGGCTCTGGGCCCCTGGTGTGGGGAAGGAGTGACCAGGGGCCCGTGCCCATGGGATCCCCCAGGAAGTCAGGGACGGAGCCGGGTGGGAATCTGGTTTCCTGGCCCTGGCCAGGCTGGCACGTCTGCGGTGGGACAAGCACTGGGGGCTCTGGCTGCTCAGAGGGGGCTCCTAAGCCCCTCCCCAGGGGGCGGGGAGGGGGGCCTGACTCAGGCCGCAGCTGAGGGAGAGAAGGACCAAGTCGGGCCCCGGGCTGGATGGCCCGACCAGCACTGCACAGGCTCATCCACCGATCCGCTCTCCCCTCCTGTCAAGCCAGCCGTGAGCCCCTCAGGGGCCCCGGTTGCCGTCTCCTCCCTAGCACGCCGCCCCCCGCCTCCACCATGGAAAACACCTGTCCTTTGTAACGAGCCCCTCGGCTGCACAGTGAAACCGAGCAGGGCCTTAAGTTCGTCCCTCCCCTCCACGTCCTCTGCCTGCCTCCGCTCTGTGGAAAACTTGAGTCAAAGACGTTTAATCAGAGAAATGAGGAACCCAGAAGCAAAGGGAAACAGTCAGAGGAGACCAAAGAATAACAATGTCGTCAGTGGGCACAGTCGAGGACCGCTGGTTCTTTCTCAAGGACTACAGATAATACTCTGAGCCATGTCCTGTGAGCTGTCTTACAGATACTGAAGCCCCAGGTGGAAGAAGTTAACTGCACGATGACCAGACTGTACCCATGACAGAAGCTGCCACGATTTCGAGAACTGGCCTCAAAGAAATGGGAACAGATGGACCCCAGAACTGAAGATTAAGTGAACCTGAAACAAGCAAGATGACGCCGGTCAGACCACCGGTGAGCAATCTGAAGATGACGCTCAGAGCTGACTGTGCTGTTTCTGCGTGTAGCCTGCCCCGCCCCCCACGTCTGTCTATAAAAGCTCTTGCCCACAGTTTGCCAGTGGAGGGGGGGAGTTGGCCTTTGGACAGATAGATGTCTGCCCTCCCCCTGCCCAGTTGCGGGCACCTAAAATAAAGCAAACTTTCCTTTCCACCAACCCGCCCTGTTTACTGGCTTTTGGGTGGCGAGCAGCCGGATCCCACACTCTTTCGGTAACAGGAGCGCTCAATTATGGGACTGAAGGGTCCGTCCAGTCGAGTGGTAAGGCACACGGAGTCCCGTGTCCTCCACTGATGACGAACATTGTTGTGAGCAAGGACTGATTGCCGGGACCGGCTCTGAAATGCCAGAGCTCAGAGGGTTTTCATGCTAATGGGCTGAGCCAGTATTTTTTTTTTTGAACCTGTTCTTCCTTTTGGGTCAAGTCACCTGTTGGAGTAACTGCTCTGTTGCTCAATCTCTAAGTCATGTCTGACTCTTTGCGACCCCCATGGACGGTAGCCCACCAGGTTTCCTTTGTCCGTGGGGATCTCCAGGCAAGAACACTGGAGTGGGTTGCCATTTCCTTCTCCTAGGGGATCTTCCCGACCCAGGGATCGAACCTGCGTCTCCAGCATCGGCAAGTGGATTCTTTACCGCTGAGCCCCCTGGGAACCCAGCAGTAAAATGGGAATAACAGTTGTACCTACTTCATGGGGTTGTTGACAGCGCTAAATCAGTGACTAAATGTAAAAGACTTCAATTATAATAAGTTCCTAGAGCAGAGAGCTTTCCTTCCACATTTAAGGAAACAGAGCAGAAAGCGTGTGGGAGTCAGTCAGGCTCTCTCGGGTCACTTTCGGGTCCAGTCTCCTAACCCTGGTGGAGTGCCCGCTCCCACCCCTGGGTGGGCTGGCGTAGGACACTCCTGATAACATGCAGGCAGCTGGCTCCCTCCCGCCCCAGCCTCTTGTCAGGACCAGCCTTGGGGGTTAAAGGCGGTGACCAGCGGAAAGAGTGACGGCCGCAGGGCACAGCCTCCAGTCCAGCCCTGCCTGCTGCAAGCTGGATAACCAGGGACACACGACTTGCCCTCAGCGCCACACTCTCTCAGCACTAAGCTCCCCTCCAGGCTGAAGGGTCTCTGATCCCAGGAGTTGACCTAATAGGTTCCCACCCACCTCGTTTCATCTGAAACCATTACAAGGAAACTGGAACCATGTGAAACCTGCACAAGCATTTATTAATGAAATTGTTATGATCTGATGTTTTGCAAAAGAAAAACCTTTTATTGTGTGAGATATACTGGCAAAATACTCGTGCACCCTATTAGAATTGTTTTCCTGCAAAGTTGCTCCACCCACCGCATCCACTGCTCACAGAGCACCCCCTTCAGAGGAATGGCAGAGGCTGTCTGGATGGTGTTGGGGAGGAGGCTCCTGAGGAAGCTCCCCAAGCACGAGGTGGGGGCAGAACTCCTGGAAGCCCCACGTTCTCACTCGCTTTCTCAACCTTTGTCCATGGTGACCCTCCCCACCCTCCATCTGCTCCTTCACATCCCAGTTTGCATGCCACTTCCTCCAGGAAGTCTTCCCTGACTCACTCCCAGCTGGAGTTGGTCTGGAACCATCTACTTTTCAGGATCTCCCGGAAATTACGCCCCATGAGCAGAAGGCTCCGGTCTCTTCCTCTCTGCCATATCCCCAGGACCTAGAACAGTGTCTGGCACAGAGCTGGCCCTCAGCGGATACCTCACGTATAGATGATCAAACGCCTAAGGAGGCCAGCTGAGCCACTTTGCATGATCTTTACCAATACGGCTTTGGCACCTGAGAGCTGCCTCCCTCCCAGCTCCTGGCTGGGGACATGCAGTCTCAGTAGTGCAGTCTTGGGGAAAAGGACACTGTCCTACTCTAGGAAGGGGACAACACATATAACAAGTAATAATGACAGAGCTCCCACGACAGGTATCCTACGGTCTTGCCCTCAATCCTCCTGTGTGCTTAGTCGTGTCCGACTCTTTGCAACCCCACGGACTGCAGTCCGCCAGGCTCCTCTGTCCACAGGATTTCCCAGGCATGAATATTGGAGCAGGTTGCCATTTCCCTCTCCAGGGCATCTTCCCAACCCAGCAATCGAACCGGTGTCTCCTGCTTTGCAGGCGGATTCTGTACCAGTGAGCCACCTGGGAAGCCCCCTCAATCCTCAAAGAGACCTAAAAAGTCGGTTTCTGTTATGTCCATTTTACAAATGAGAAACCAGGTCATCCCGTGGTTCTTTTCTGAGGGACGACAGGCAAAGCTGTTGTCAGTTCCACAAATGAGCTCTCCTAGAAGTCTGCTAGGTGCCAAAGGGGAGTGAGCCACCCTCCTCCCCCACCACCATCAGGGCTCAAATGCACCCAAGGTGGGGTGGCCCCGGGCAGTGCTGGAGGGGGCGTAACCTGGAGCTGTGGCCCCCCAGAAGAGGCCCTGGCACCACCCCCCAAGACACCCTGAGTCTCATTCTCCTGCAGCCCCCCTCAGCCTGTCCAGCCCCTGCCACCCGACTGGGAGACTTCCGGAGCAGCCGCGGCGCAGCCGCGTGTTTTCAGGCCAAGTCCTCCCTCCCCTTTGTTCTCCTCCCAGCGACGTTCTCTGTGATCAGTCGGAGAGGCTGCCCGGTTGGAGCCAAGAAAGTCTTGGAGAAAACACAACCGTCTTTCCCAACACCCTCCCTCCTCCTCTCTTACTCCCTCCCACCCTGGCTCTTAGGAAAGCCCAACGGGACAGACAAAAGGATGCAGGACAGACCGGCGGTTCCCACTCCGCCCCCGTGGCTCAGAAGTGCAGCACCCCTCTGCCTTCCTGTGGCCTGGTCACTAAGTGAGTTCCGAAGGTTAGCTAAAAGGCTCACCATCAAGGCCTTTTCCGCGACCCTTTTAAACTGCACATTTCCTCTGGGACCCCCTCAGCTCTATGGGGGTGGGTGGGGACAGTGTCACTCTCGGCCTTACAAGGCTTCGGGAAACTTTACAGCGTCTGAGTTTGCAGGTACAGAAAGGAACCTGGCAGATCTCTCCCCTTCTCTCACCCCAAACCATACCAAACTTGTTGAAATTCAAGAGAGGGACCTCCCCAAAGATACAGGCATTCTCATCAGTGGGCAAAGGAGAGAGGCTTCTTTACCCGCCTCAAGTGAGGACCCACTCTAGGAAGAAGACGGCAGTAAACCATCAGTCAGGGCTGGGGAGCCATCCCAGCCTAGCATGCCTCGGCACTCCTTCAAAGCTGGACTCTGCCAGCCTGCAGGGGACCCTTCTCACACAGGAGGTGGGATAGCGGTGGAGGGTCTGGGGACTCGGCCTCAGCAAAGCCCAACTAGACCTTCTCTCTGCGACTCAGTTTCCTTGTGTGTTAGACACAGGAGGTGCCGGGCCCCCCTGGGCTTTTGATCCAGCCCGCTGTCCCCTGAATTCCCTTCCGCCCCTGCCTGCCTGACCAGCTCCCGCTCAAGCACCCACTCCTCCAAGAAGCCTCCCATCAACCCCCGGGCCCGGATGGCTCTCACTGCCAGTACTGAGCCCCGTTCCTCCACCCACGACATGTCCCGGGCACAGGCCCGCGCCCGGAACAGACAGGGCTCCGTGAAGGTCTACGGCAAAGGGGGCCAGGGAGCCAAGAAACCTCTGCAGAGCGCAGAGCCCTCCCCGCCCCCACCCCCAGCCTCCCAGGGACCCCTGAATCCCAGTAAGGTATTAGCTGGGACAAGTGACCTTTGACAGAGGAAGGGGAGTGGTCACCAGAGAGTTTAAAAGCAGCTCAACTAAGCCAGAGATAAAGAACCGGAGATGCCGAGGGTGGTCGGAGCCCTAATCTGAGCCTGGCCCCAGGAGGGCTGGCCTAGCTAATGACTGACGAGCAACTGGGGTCAGTGGAAAGGTCAGAGGTCATGGCTGGGATTGGCAGGGCCTTGTGGTCACCCCTGAGGAGCGAGGCCTTGAGGATTAAGGGAGAAAGGATGAGCTGGGTGCTCACCATTCCAGCGCTGTCAGTCCCAGGGCTGGGGGCTCTGCTGGTGGAGACCCCCCTGCACCCCCTTGCCACCAGGCGGTTGGGTTTGGAGGTGGCCCGACCCTGGCCGCACTGAATATGGAGGCTGGCAGCACCTCCGTCTTGGGGTCCTCAGTGTCCCAGGAGGGCAGACAGCGATCTCCCCACACACAGCTGTGACCCTGAACACCTCCAGACTACACCCTTCCTCTCTGTGGCCTTCACCAGCGCCCCCTACTCCATGACGGGTGCTGTGTCTTGAGCAATTTACCCATCCCCACCCCCCAGTCTGTTTTCCCATCAGAAAGCTGGGTACCACAGCCCCTGCATAAGGGTGGAGGTGGGAGGAGTGAGAACAGGTATGCCAAGGGCGCTCCAGGGGCAAGGGGCAGCCACGGGTGTGGGGATGGGGGTGGGGGAGGGGGAAGGGTGGGGGTGGGGCGGCGACCTTGGCCACCACCAGCCTTTCCCTCTCCCAGCCGGCACTTTGGCCCCGGCGGGTGGATGGGCGCTAGGGTGGGCAGGGTTTGGAAGTGAGAGGACCTGCGGGAGAATGTGTTTGGAGGCATCCGTCTCTAAAACAAGTCCCCAAGTCAGCGGAGGTGATCAGGATGGAAACCAGGAGGCGGGTAGTTGTGGGGTGGCGAGGGGAGCGCCACCGGGCAGCTCAGACGCCCCAGGACCGCCGACGGGGGCGCAGCTCCGGGCTTGCGTCCCCAGGCGCCGGCAGTCCCAAAAGTCCCACGGGGCGCGGGGTCCCCAGGGGTCGGGGGTGGGGGTGGGGGAGTCACTCAAGCGGGGGCCGTGGACTCGGGGCTCCCCCTCCCTCCCGACGCCCCCCTGCGCCCCTACCTCGGGCC
The DNA here is from genome assembly GCF_033118175.1 of Dama dama. NCBI lineage: Eukaryota > Metazoa > Chordata > Mammalia > Artiodactyla > Cervidae > Dama > Dama dama. The sequence goes on from NC_083702.1 coordinate 4,488,807, forward strand.
GCCAGCAGCGAGAGGCCGCCGAGCAGCAGCAGCGGCAGCGGGACCCGGCGCGACGGGGCGGCGCGCTCCATGGGCAGCGGGCGGACAAAGGCGCGGGGCGCGGCTCTCGGCTTCGGGCAGCGCGGGCTCCAAGCTCCGGCCGAGCCTCCGCAGCCAACGCTGGGCCCCGGCCGCGCGGTTCAATTATCCCGCCCCGGAGGAGGGCGCGGGGAGGGCGCGGCGGGGGCGGGGCCGCGGGGCGCCCGCTCCCCTCCCCCGGCCGCTCCCCGCCGGAGACCTCCGGGCCCCCTCCCTCCTGGGGTGCCCTCCCTCCTGGCACCCATCCTCGAAGGGCGCGCAGGCCCACGGCCGGGGCGGGGACAGGGACCCCAAACTTCTGCCCGGTGTGGGGGCCTGGGAAAGGGGGGGCGCGATAGGCGGGAAGCACCCCACCCCCACCCCCGCCCACACCCCCACCCGCCCTGCGCGAGTGAAACCCGATCCCCTCCGCACCCATCGGCCCGAGTGGCGGGCTGGGTATCTAAGGTTAGCTCCGCCCGGCTCCACCAAAAGGGCGGGTTGGGGGAGCGCCCCCAGAGAGGGGGGCGGCCCCATGCAGCGAGGGGTCCCCAGGATCGGAGGCGCCTTTTGAGGGAAAATAAGGGCGGTCCATTCGGGGAGCCCCCTGCGGGACTCGGCCCCCGAATGTTGCCCGGAACCCACAGTCTGCTGGTTTCCCTCCCCCTCCCTCCTGCGCGGGGGGTCGTCAGGGGCTCTGCAGGTCGGTGGTCGACCTCAGGTGTGCCCGAGACTGCCACCTGGCTCTGCCCTCAGGGGACCGCCCGTCAGGCTCACTCCACCAGCATCCCAACGCCCGTGGAGGGTGAAGAATCCGGGACACCCAAGCTCTGGGGAGAAAGAGATTCCTTTTTGCCCATGAGGAAGCAGCCTTTGAGCTGGGCCTGCAAAAGCCACTCCGTGTAGGAAATTCATGGCTGCAACCAGTCGGTGGTTACTGAGGATGAATTAGTCTGCTGAACCCAGAAATAGAATTATTTCAAAGAATAAGAAAAACAAAGATGTGCAGGTGGAGATGGGAGCAGGGGGATGAGACCCACAGGGACACCCTTAGCCAAATGTCGGGGTTCCCTGACCCAGGAGTCGCACTCGGTTTTATACCAGGCAGAAAGGCATATGCTGTCCTGGGCACTGAGACAAAATCATGGGCCAGAGTGCCCATTGCCTGGCAGTTCAGGACAGCTTCCAACAGGGAAGGGCCGAGCTCAGCCGCAGCGGAATGCAGGCACTGGGCAGTCAGTGTGGAGCACTATGCAGCCCTGAAAACCAGCGCTTGACAACCTGGGCAGCTACTGGAAGGTTCTCAGACAAGAGCCACTGTGGAGCCAGTTGCTGAAGAACATTTCCTGCAAGATGCCATGAAGACAGGAACAAGTTACAAGTCAGGAGAGTGATGGGTTAGGGACCAGAGGGGGTCTGAGGTGGCTTTTAGGAAGAGGGGCTGGTTGGGATGTTTTTTTTTTTTTTTTAATCTCTGCGTTGGTTTCAAGGTAGGGTTCAGTGTGTGAGTTTTTATCAGTCACTGATACGTGCCCTTTTCTGAATGAATGTTAGATTTAAACATCAAAGACAGAAAGACACAGCACTCATTCCCCCACACAGGGTGCCTCTCCAGTCTGAGATTTGCAGAGAGCCAGGAAAAGCTCCTGAAAGGCGTGGGACCGGCCCTTGAAAGGTGAGCAGTAGCACGAGAATGGTTTCCTGGGCAGAGCAGGTGGCGTCTACAATGGCATGGGGGCGGCAGAGACTCCGGGCAGCCTAGAAAGATGACCTGGTCCATTTTGGCTGGATGGTGCGGGTCCCTGAATCCCGCAGAGCTGGTCTGGTAAAGTCCCAAAGGCAGTGAACATGGGGATATAGGAGCTTTAAGTGCGAGGCCGATGGAGACTCATTACTACTTTAACATTAATTTGATGTTTTTTAAGCCATAGGTTGTCCTGGAAGGAGGTTAGAGAACCAGAAAAAAATGTGTTTGCAGCAGATTATAGGCTTGTCTGTTATTTTATTAATATTCACAACAGCCCTGGGAGGTGCTTTAGTACCCCCATTCTACAGATAAGACCAAGGCTCAGAAAGGTGAGGTTGTTGGTCAGATTCTCATGACCAGTGACTGGCAGCTATGGGTTCTGAATCCAGGCCGACTGACTTCCAGTCCTGGGCTGGAAGGGCTTTGTTGTTCACCAAACACTATAGCATAAGCCTTGCCCTGTCTTATTAGAAACCTGCGTTATATATCTAGCCAATGAATAGTATACAGGTTGTGCCCACGTGTACTTCCATGATCATCTCTAGGTCTATCTATGTTGTTGCAAATTGATTCTAGTGTGTTTGTTGTAGATGGGCAGAGTCTGGTTCATTTACAGATGAACCACTTTCCGATTGCTGGATGTTTAGATCATTTCAATGTTGGGGGTTACAAATCGTTGCTCCAGTGAAACCTGCATTCTCTGGGCTCAACTCCCAGCGTGGATGCCCTCGAAGAGCGGATGCTTCATCCAGAACTGGACTGAGTCACCCCAGAGAGAGACAGGAGCCAAGCCTTGGGCTGCTGCATTTCCTCTCCAGCACTAATGTCCTTGTTCAGTCTGGACTATTTCCACAGGCAAAAGGACAGGCGTCTCAATGCTTCAATGTATGTTTTTAATTAACATAGAATTTGAACATTTTTCATATAAGTATTTGTCTTTCATAACTTTGATTCCTTTATTCTTTAAAAGTTTTTTTATGTGGACCATTTTTAAAGTCTTTGTTACAATATTTCTTATTTTTTTAAAATTTTTTTTTGGCCGCAAGGCATGTGGGATCTTCGGCTTCGTCACTAGGGATCCAACCCACACTCCCTTCATTGGAAGGCAAAGTCTTAACCACTGGACCACCAGGGAAGTCCCTTATTTATTTTTATATTAGCAGAATTGTTTATTACAGTGAAAATTTAGAAAAAAATGCAATGTCCAACAATAACCTATACCCAGTATGTACGATTAAATTCAACAATGTTAATAGTGATTCAACAGAATATTGTGCTTTTGTTGAAAAGGCTAACTATGATGCCTTACTACAAATAGGATTTTTGTGAATTAATTTATGTAGAAAAAAAAGTGGGGGAACAAGATTGGGTGAGAATGTATAAATTCACATTGCAGTTATGACTCTGTAAAAGCTACATTCATGCAGCTAAAGATCAAAAGGGAGCTAAATGAAAGTGGGTGTTGTGTTTGACTAGGGAAAATATTGTTATTTTTATTTTTGAAGAAACCGTTGAGCCAGGAAGGAATAATTATACCATAAAACTGGAGTGGTATAATTCCTGCGCTTAAACCTGACTTTTGAGTTTCTTGGCAGCCAAAGCAAAGATCAGATTAGGATCACTTAGGCAGCCCCTGTTTTCTGACCAAAGGAAGTGTATCCTTTTATCAGGAGAGACAAGCTTCTTTCTGGCATTAGCTTCTAATCAGTTTCCTTCTGGGTCTTGATGTTAGAGTCAGGAAACTTGATGAGCTGCACATTTCCCTGTAGCTGGTGGAAGCTGGGCTCATCTTCAGAGAGGTTCCACGGGGGGGATTAGGGACCGAGGAGGCCCCCACCATCTGGCCCCTGGTCCAGGGCAAGATGACACACAGCCCTTGGATTCTGCTCTAGGCAGGAAGTCATCCGTTATGTCCCGCTGTGACAGGCCAGCTTTCTTCCATCACCGAGGAGCAGGACAAACGGCCACCCCCATCCTCTCGGTAACAAGTAATGCTCTGTTTGTTTGAAAGATCATTTTTGGCACACGTGGACTGTCTTTTCCCCAAGTCAGAAAGTAAACGGCTTTGATGCTGCCCAGCCTCTGGAGGACAGGCTGCTGTGGGGCTCCTGTGGGGTGCTGCCACCCACCTGAGCGGTTTCCTCAGGGCAGCGACTGCCCTGGTCCCTCCCCACCCCTCCAGGTGTCTCTTGGTCCCGTGGATCTTGTATCAGCAGCCCCGGGTCCTTTCCTCGGCTTCTAGAACAGCCAAGCGCCTCCCCTCCCTCCCTGCCTCTCAGCTCTGCCGGCTCCATCCTGTCATTCAGGTCTCAGCTGAGAGGTGGCCCCCTTCCTGACACTTCTCCTGCTTCATGTTCCTCTCTTTCTTTGTTAAAGTCTTAGTTTTCTCTCCACCCACTAGCCTATGAGCTTCTTGAGGGCAAGGCCTGTGTCTGTGCATCTTTGATACTCAATAAATCCTGTCGAGGGACTTCCCTGGTACTCCAGTGGCTAAGACTCTCAATGCAGGGGGCCTGGGTTCAATCCCTGGTCAGGGAATTAGATCCCACATGCCGCATCTAAAGTATAGAAACAGTGAGAAACAATGGAAACAGTGAGAGACTATTTTGGGGGGCTCCAAAATCACTGCAGATGGTGGCTGCAGCCATGAAATTAAAAGACGCTTGCTCCTTGGGAGAAAAGCTATGACCAACCTAGACAGCATGTTAAAAAGCAGAGACATCACTTTGCCGACAAAGATCCATCTAATCAAAGCTATGGTTTTTCCAGTAGTCATGTATGGATGTGAGAGTTGGACCATAAAGAAAGCCAAGCGCCGAAGAATCGATGCTTTTGAACTGTGGTGTTGGAGAACACTCTTGAGAGTCCCTTGGACTGCAAGGAGATCCAATCAGTCCATCCTAAAGGAAATCAGTCCTAAATATTCATTGGAAGGACTGATGCTGAAGCTGAAGCTTCAATACTTTGACCAATTGATGTGAACTGACTCATTGGAAAAGACCTTCATGCTAGGAAAGATTGAAGGCAGGAGGAGAAGGGGACAACAGAGGTTGAGATAGTTGGATGGCATCACCAATAGATGGACATGAGTTTAAGTGAGCTCCAGGAGTTGGTGATGAACAGGGAGGCCTGGCGTGCTGCAGTCCATGGGGTCACAACTGAGCGACTGAACTGAACTGAGATGAACCGCCACAACTAAAGATCCCACAAGCCACAACTCAAGACCTGAGGCAGCCAAACTAATTTGTTAAAATAGACTTTTAAAAACTCCCGTCCAGTGTGTGAATGGAGAAAGCACCTCTCTGGCAGCTGGCAGTGCAGCGTGGAGGGAAATGCATGACTTCGAGGCAGAGCCGTGTAATGCCCAGCGTCACCACCTCCGCCGAGAGGGGCACCTCTTCTTCCCCCACCAGGACAGCTGGGGAGACCATGGCTCAAGGAGGTGGCAGAGCTGGCACCACTGTGGCCCGGACGTTGCCCTCTGCTGCCCCCCGGGGACGGCCCAGGGCTGCCATCCACCCACCTCCGCTCCAGAGTCCATTCACTGCCCTCTCTGGTCCCTTCTCCACGACACTAGTGTCTGCTCCGGAGGAAGGTCATGGGGGCAATCGTGTGACTAGAGTGACAAATGAGAAAAGAATTCCATCCCTTCAGCTCAGAATGAGAACTTCCGCATTTTGCCGGGCACGCAAGCTGTGGAGGAGCCCTGGGCTCTCGGTCCTCGCCCAGATGTCTGTCTTCCAACTCCTGACCCTCGAGCCTGTGCCCCACACACAGTGTGGCAGCCCCCGCCGTCAGGGCTGGTGGTGCCGGGGACGTGACTGGAAGCCCTGCCTGGGCCAGCCCCGTTGGTCCACTTCCCCACTAGGCTAAGGATGCTGTTCCCACCTGTCCTGCATCTTTGCACACCTCTGGCTTGGAGCCCATTTCACTCTGCATGTGTGCGTGCTCAGAAGCTAAGTCATGTCTGATTCTTTGTGACCCCCTGGACTTGGCCCACCAGGCTCCTCTGTCCATGGGATTCTCCAGGCCAGAATACTGGAGTGGGTTGCCGTTTCCTTCTCCAGGGGATCTTCCCCAGCCAGGGATCGAACCTGCGTCTCCTGCATTGGTGGGTGGATTCTTTACCACCGAGCCACCTGGGAAGCCCGTTTCACTCTGCGTGAGCTCTATTTCACAGCAGGGGAACCAGGACCATAGAGGAAGACCCTGCCAGCCTCACATAGACAGGGAGCAGGGCCAGGATGTTCCCAGGCACATCTGGATGGTGAGCCCACACATTCATCACCACCCCACAGGGCCCACCCAGCGCAGCGGCAGGTGGTTGGTGAGTGTTCGGGCTGAATGGGATCCCCTTAAAAGTCACAAACGCTAACCCTCAGTACTTGGGAATGTGACCACATTTGGAGATGGGGCCTTGAAGAGGGGATTAAGTTAGATGAGGTCATTGGAGTGGTCCACAGTCCAATATGACTGGGGTCCCTAGAGGAGGAGACAATGAGGACACCGACACACACAGAGGAGAGACCGCGTGAGGACACAGGGTGAGGACAACCATCGACACGCCCGACAGAGGAGCCCCAGCAGGGACCAGCCCTACCAACATCCGGTTCTCAGACTTCCGGCTTCCAGAACTGGGAGGAAATGTGTTCTTAGTGTTTAAGCCCCTGGGTCTGTGGCATTCATTATGCAGCCCCAGCAAAACTAACGCAGTGAGGGAGGGGAAGAGATGTTCTTTGTCTGGGGTCTGGGACTCTATAAATAGGCATTGGGACCCAGGACTCTGTAAATAGGAGGGGAGAGCATCAGCCTCCCAGGGACGTTAAGAACCTCAGCTGTCTTGGAACTTGTGGTGGTCTGTGCGTGGGTTGGAAAAGAATTTTCAGACGCGAGGCAGGATGAGAGGAGAAGAGAGTTTATTAGAGTGGGAGACAGTGTTAGAGCAGCAGGCCAGCCCAAGGGAGAGCCGACCCCTTTCACAGGCTAGTAGCCAATTTTTATAGTCTCAAGACAGAGAAATTCCTACTGGAATGGTGGCATTAGGTGACTGGTTGGATGCTATAGGGTGGGTAATAGGGTGCTATATATTACCCTAACACAGGGTAGGGAATTGGCCGGTTTAGATCTGGAGGTTCGTGGCAACAGTTGCTATGGGGTTGGTCAGTTCCAGAGATTTCTGTCCTGTGACCTTGGTACAGAGCTCCTCACAACTCTCCACGGATCAGACGAATTATCAGGGCAAACTCAGATAAAGCCACCATCATTTATTTTTACATGAAAACATATTAATAGTTCTTTGAGGAGCTGTTCAGTGGTGTTGGAGAAGACTCTTGAGAATCCCTTGGACTGCAAGGAGATCCAACCAGTCCACCCTAAAGGAGATCAGTCCTGGGTGTTCATTGGAAGGACTGATGCTGAAGCACCAATTCTTTGACCACCTGATGCAAAGAGCTGACTCATTGGAAAAGACACTGATGCTGGGAAAGATTGAGGGCAGGAGAAGAAGGGGGCGAAGATGAGACGACTGGATGACATCACCAACTCAATGGACGTGAATTTGAGCAAACTCCGGGAGACAGTATTGGACAGGGAAGCCTGGTGTGCTGTAGTTCATGGGGTCGCAAAGAGTCGGACATGACTTAGTGGCTGAACAACGACAACAACTCTGCTTTGAGACTAAAGCTCCTGCCTCACACAAAACTTAAAAATGCATATATGCTAGGCTTTGTTAAACTGTATATATATATCGAGAATACTGGAAGAAAAACAGTGTCATTAGGTTAGTGGCTTTTGTGGGTCTTTTTGCACTGATTATTTTTTACTCTGTACATGTATTATTTCTGGGCTTCCCAGGTGGCTCAGTGAGAAAGGATTCATCTGCCAATGCAGGAGATGTGAGTTGAGTCCCTGGGTTGGGAAGATCCCCTGGAGGAGGAAATGGCAACCCACTCCAGTATTGCCTGAGAAATCCCTTGGACAGAGGAGCCTGGCGGGCTACAGTCCACGGGGTCGCAAAGAGCTGGATGTGACTCAGCAACTGAGCGCACATGCATGTATTACTTCTACATTAAAGGGAAAAAATCCAAAACAGGCCACACATGTGGTTATTTCAAACTTGTTTTTACAAAGTAGAAAGTTCTGTGTCTACCCTAGGAAAACCAGCCATTGTTTGTTTTGATTTTTTCAGGATTAGAAAATACTTTTAACTGTAACCACATTGCAGAAGATGGGGGAGACAGGGGGAAAAAGTTACCCATAATCTCATCCTCTTGACATAAGTAGAATGGTGGTGTATTTTGTTCCAGTATTTGATATGCATAGTTTACATAGCTCGGCTTGGAGTACATAGTTTGTAACCTGATTTCCTTAATTAAACTTCTTCATAACCACCATCCAAGTTGCTACAAAGCCCCCACAGCAGACCCTCCCAGTGGGCAATAAATGCCTTCAGCTCACCCCTTGTTGGATGTTCAGGCTGACTCCAGTTTCTTTGCTGTTATGAGAAACACCGCAAGGACCATGTTATTTGTCCGTGAGCCTTTCCCACATTTGGGATTATTTCTTTAGGACAGATTCCCAGAAGTCAGATGAGCAGGTCAAAGGGCACATGCCCCTCTAATGAGCATCTCTTTCTAAGCCACCTGCCGTTTGCTGGAAGGACAAATGGTTCTAATTAAAGGCCTGAACTTTCCTCACAGGTCCCAGCTGGGTGTATGGGGGAGCTGCTGGGGTCTTTGCAACCAGAGCAAACTTGTTCAACTAAATGAGGAGGGGGAAGCGGGGAGGGAGTCTTTGTAGGTAGTGTTTTTCTAAAGGAATGCAACAATCTTTTCATTGTAAGGATTCATATTTTAGGAAAATCTGCACAGCTGTGAGCCTTACCAAGTGTTGCTTCACTCAGCAAGGCCTTCCCTGGAGCCGCCATCATCCCTGTTTACAACTCAGAGTTTAGGAAGGGCATTCATCTCTCTTCGCCACAAACTGCTCCCTTTATAAAGATGAGGAAACCGAGGCTTGAAAAGATGAAGGAACTTGCCTGAGATCAAGAGTAATTAAGTAGCAAAGCCAATGCTCCATCTCATCCCTCCAGCTCCAGGGCCTCTTGAGAATCAGTCATGTTGGACTGGATTTGTTCATTCACAAATGCTGAGCACAGATCTGTGCCAGGCCTGGAGGTGTCAGGACTGGCTCCCAGAAGCTCATGGCCTGGGGGAGACCACAGGTGCCCTGATACACTGCAGGCTGCAGTGGCGGGGGGCACGGGGTGCTCTCAGGGATGCTCAGCAGAAGTTTGCCAGGTGGAAAGGAAAGGAGACACGGAGGAGAGGTGATGTTGTTCAGTTGCTCAGTCATGTCTGACTCTCTGCAACCCCAAGAACTGCAGCACACCAGGCTTCCCTGGCCTTCACTATCTCCCGGAGTTTGCACAAACTCATGTCCATTGAGTCAGTGATACCATCCAACCATCTCATCTTCCGCCACCCTCTTCTTTTGTCTTCAAAATTTCCCAGCATCAGGGTCTTTTCCATGGAGGTGAGAGGATGGTGCATTTGGGCAAGTGGGGCCTGGCCTGACTCTCAAGAAACTCAGCTCCAGGTCTCCCGGATGGAGACCATGTGTGTGAGACACCCGTAAAGAAGATGGTCATGATCCCCCCGCCCTGTACACACAGAATGCCGAGGGAGAAGGTTAGAGACCACAGCCTCCTGTCTTATGCCTGGTGGTGACTCTGATGACCAAGAGCAAGCTCTGACCTCACAGGCCTCTGTTAAAACACTGTCTCCACCCCTCACGGGCTGGCAAGACACTCACCTGCTCTGAGCTGCAGTGGATTCTTTATTAAAAAACAAAAACAAAACGATACTGACATTAGCCTCTTACGGGTTTGGGAGGGTTAACTTGGATATCATAGGCGAAGCGTCCAGATCTGTGCTTCACACATGGAACCGGTCTGATAAGTGTCAGCTCTGATGAAGGAGGAGGAGAAAGGGGTGGGAGAGGGGATGTAGGGGGAGAGCTGGTCTTGGAAACTTCGTGGAAACTTGAGCTGGGGGGAGGACGGGGAGTTCTGTGGGAAGAGATGGGAGGCGAGCAGTGCCCAAGGCAGAAAGAACAGCAGAAGCTTGAAGAGAGGCCTCTGCAGGTGAGCCCTGCTTTTCCCTATGTCCAGGGGCCGGGCCCCATGCCACGTGCTGGCCCACTGGGCTGTGGAGCTGCCGTCTTCCGGGGGAGGCCCTGGGGGTTGGATGACCCCGGTACCCAGGTGCCAACTGTGCTCGGGGCCCAAGGTGGCCTCCTGCTCCTTGCAGTCTCTGACCTTGTCTTGCCCTCGGCTGCGGGGCCTGGCTTCCTGGGCTTGGGCTGGCCACCCGCCTGCCTTCGGGCTGCCTGGCTGTTCTCAGGATGGCCCCCCCACCTCGTCTCGCCCTGTGCCCATGCGGAAGGCAGGGCCGGGAGAAGCTCTGCGGGCACCACCAGCTTTACAGCCACCGGGCCAGGCCCCCGGGCTGTGCTGGAGGGCTGCGATGCTTGTGGCTGTGGCCACAGCCCTGCCCTGGGGCCAGCTGGCCCCATGCCCGCTGCTCCCTCCCTGCCGGGGCCGCACAGCTGGGCAACGGGCAGAGGGATCTTTCTGCATCTCCGCTGGCTCCTCGCTCTCTGCAGGACGGTGTCCAGGCCCTCCGACGGTCCCAGGAGGCCCGGGATGCCCTGCTCTGATTCTGTCTCCTCTCCAGCCTCTTCTGTCTGCATACCCAGCCAATGGCTCGCTCATCGGCTCCCTTGGCAAGTATTTTCTCGAGCACCTACTACATGCCAGGCACTGTCCTGGGCCCAGCCATGGACCAAACAGACAGACCCCTGCCTTCGTGGAGCACACGCTCTGGGGGTCGGGGTTCCCTTCAGACCTGGAATACCCCTCCTTTGTCTGCAGCTGCTGTTCCCTCCCCTGCAGGCCCTGCTCCTCCTGGCAAACCATTCTCACACTTCAGAAACTGGCCCCAAGTGTCCCGGTAGTCTCAGGAACAGTGTAAGGAGGGCCTGGGACACCTCAACATCACCCCGCCCCCGGACCCCCCCAACCCCAAACACAAACAGAAACTTCGGGATCTGAGAAGCACAGCGGACAGGGGGCCGAGTCACACCGCAGGGGGTTTCCACTTTATCTCCAGCTTCAGATTTTAGTCTGGGTCTTAACATGAAAAATGCAGTGTTTACCCTGACGCAGGAAAAAGTCAGCCTGTGTCTTAGATTTCACATTCTACGAGGCTGACTTCACTTACGAACGTACTTGACACGCTCTCGTGTTTCAGACGCCAAACGCCTCTCACTCCGTCTGGGACTTGGGGGTTTGAGGTTGGCCGAGGCTGGGTGGTCTGTGGGCACGTGGATGTGCAGGCCTCCTCTCCCCCGGCCCCTCTGGGGGTGTCCCCCGGTCCTCCACCCTCACTCCCGCACTGGCCAGCTCGTCCCGGCACTGACGCTTTGTCCGTTTCTCTCATTGCTGGGTGGGGTCACGCTCTGCTTACCCCAGGGACCCCCGTTCAGGAGGAAGTGCACCCTGGTCCTGCCATGGCCACGTGGTGCCCATTTAAACGTAGGGCATGAATGGCAGGCCTGACATGTGAAGGTGTCTGATCAGATCAGCCCGCACGCCCTGGACCACACACGCATCCCTCCACCGGCGGCCTGAGCCTTGCAGCGTTGTCTTGCTCACGTCCCCAGACCCCAGGGCTCACATGCAGACTCAGCCAAGCCCTGGCCAGCCGCACACAGCATGGCCTTGAGTCCTTAGCAACCCGTGAGATAGGGATACCGTGCCCACTTTACAGATGGAGAAACCGGGGCTCAGGAAGGCCAGGGGCTCAGCAGGCGTCCTGCAGCCCCTGAGAGCCCAGCCCGGTGCACCCATCTCTCCAGCTGTCCTGACTCCAAGTCTAGACAGAACTCAGTCCACTAAAGGGAAGGGACCAAGAACCTGGGACCCCATCATGCAGCAGACCTCAGGCGGGGCCGCCCAGCCTGGCCTGGATTTCCAAAATAATATTTTTGAAAATTCTATAAACCACATTTTAATCATATTAAAAGAAATCAGAAGTCCAAGAAAAACAGACAACCTCACTGCCCCAACCCATTAGGCTCATTTTCCACGTTCCTCTCTAGTTCTTGTTCCCTTGCATGAAAGATGTTTACAGCTATAATCAGAGTGTCAATACAATTGTGTATTTATTGTGTACTTAAGCATGGCTTCTTTTTACAAAAACAAGTTTGTGGATAAACTGTGTAGGAAGCACTCCTTTTCTTCTTTTTAAATTGGAGTAATGGGCTTCCCTTGTGGCTCGCTGGTAAAGAGTCTGCCTACAATGCAGGAGATTCTGGTTCGATTCCTGGTTAAGGAAGATCCACTGGATGAAGGGAAAGGCTACCCACTCTAGTACTCTTGGGCTTTCCTGGTGGCTCAGCTGGTAAAGAATCTGCCTGCAATGTGGGAGACCTGGGTTCGATCCCTGGGTTGGGAAGATCCCCTGGAGAAGGAAAGGCTACCCACTCCAGTACTCTGGCCTGGAGAATTCTGTGGACTGTATAATCCATGGGGTCACAGAGTCGGACACGACTGAGCGACTTTCACTTCACTTCACTTCAACAGGCTGGTATTCCCATCACCTCCATTTGAAAAGCTGGGTAAATTGCAAAAAATCATATTTTTAAAGACACCAAAGAGCTGTGGAAGCAATGGGGCTTAGATTAAATGCTAGCATCGGCGACCCCAAGAGGAGCTGACAGTCTCTAGCCATTGTTCTCTCTGAGGACTGAAGATGGGGCTGCTTTTGGCTGGGAGGCTCAGCCAGGGGAAGGAGAAGCCAGCTAGTATCCAGTGGTCACACGGGACAGTGGGGTAAGGAAAATTGAAGGGGTTGGGATGCACAGGCCAGTTTTCCTGGGAGCACATTTGCTGAGTTCTGGGGCTGTGCAGGGATCTGGGGAACTAGGAGGAAATCAGAAAGGCAGGGTGGGGCTGAGGACACAAGAGCCCAGGCTGAAAGAAGACCTCCCTCCAACAGGCAGCCCGCCTTTCTGTGCCATGTAGTTGCCAGGAGTTGAAGCTACTTGGGCAGGATGCAGAGGGGCTGACTGTCCTGTAGCCTCTCAGGGCTGGGGGCACACAGCCCAGCGGGTTCCCAGTCAAACGCTCAGGAGGGTGAGAAATGGGATATTTCCTGCCACGCCAGTAAACAAGGATGTCTCAGTCATCAGCGATTGCAGCCCTCTGGTGTGAGCTGCTGAGCCGTAAGGGCAATCAGCAACAAGACTGTGTGTGACCTAGCAGCCACCAGCCTGCAGCCACTGCCGACGGTGAGCTCCCTCCAAGGGATCCTGGCCCCGGATAGCTGAGACCCACATGAAAGGAGATGACTTCAGACAGCCCAGACGCTTGCATCCTCCCATACATAGAAAAATGCTAAACTTCTTAACTTGGGATATCTGATTTTCTTTCATTAACAGTCATCTTTGGATGTTCAGACTACCCTCCCTCTGTTGTAAAAATTCTGTACAACCTGGCTCCTCCCCTCGCCGCCTCAGAGCAGTTCTCTCAAGGTCACTTGAGATGATGTCTCGGGGGCTTGAAGTCCTAAAAATTCCCACCGAATAAAACGTAACTCTCAACGTTTAGGTTGTGGATATTTTTAAGTCAACAATGGCATGATCTGGGAACAGGGATGCCCCAGAGACAAACTTGAATATACTCAAACCAGCTCAGCCCCTCCCTACTCAGTTCCTGGTTGGATTGAGGTGAGAAGGCTCTCGTACCACTTATCCAATAGGGACAGTTTTGGATTTAGCTTTTCTTCATGTAAGCAGAGAGATTTTTAGCAGGTGAGGAGAAACCCTCCCCAGAGGAGAATAAAGTCACCTGGAACCTCCTTTCTTTCCATACAATGTCCAGCATTCAGTGAAAATTTCTATACATGAAAAGAGTGAAGACAGTAAGACAAGTAATGTGCAGAGAAGACAGGCAAAGGATTCATAACCTCAGCTGATCCACATATTGAAGTCATCTGATAAGAGTTTTGTAATAATAATGATTCATATGCCAAAGGGACAGAAACATAGACAAAATAATGAGAGATAGATTTTCAAATAGGAAACTGGACTTCTTAGAGAAAAAAGAACCAAATAACCAAGCTGACATTCTAGAACTGGAAAATTAAGAACTCAAGGGAGAGCTTCAACAACAGATTAGGTATAGTAGAACACAAGAAAAATGAGATCAAAGATAAGTCAATAAAAATACGTAAATTGAAACATAGAAAAAAAGAAGAATGGGGGCTTCCCTGGTGGTCTAGTGGTTAAGAATCTGCCTGCCAATGCAGGGGACATGGGCTTGATCCCTGGTCCTGGAACCCACCTGCCAATGCAGGAGACATAAGAGACTTGGATTCAGTCCCTGGATCAGGAAAATCCCTTGGAGGAGGGCATAGCAATCCCCTCCAGTATTCTTGCTTGGAGAATCCCATGGACAGAGGAGCCTGGTGGGCTACAGTGCATAGGGTTGCAAAGAGTTGGACACGACTGATGAGACTTAGCATGCAGCATGCCAGGACGATCCCACAGACTGCAGAGCAACAGCCCGTGCGCCACAACTACTGAGCCTGCGCTCTAGAGCCTGCGAGCTGCCGCTGCTGAACTCACGTGCCCAGAGCCCGTGCTCTGCAACAAGAGAAGCCACCGCAATGAGAAGCCCACGCACCGCCACAAAGAGCAGCCCCAGCCTCTGCAACTAGAGAAAGCCTGTGCACAGCCACAAAGATCCAGAACAGCCAAAGAAATAGATCTTTAAAAAAAAGAATGGATTTTAAAAGAGGATAAAAGACCTATGGGACTCAGTTCAGAGGCCCAACAGGCATGTAATTGTAGCCCCAGAAAAACAGAGGTGAGGGGGGCGGGGAGCAAAAGCAATACTCAGATTACGGCCAAGAATTTTCCCAAAGCAATGAAAGAGGCCAGCCCACGGATTCAGGAAGTTCAATTTATCCAAAATAGTGTAAACACAAAGAAAACCGCATTCTAAATACCAAATAGTCAAACTGTTTTAAAACAAACACAAGGAAAAATATTCAAAGCCGCTAGGGGTGGGGTGGGGGGAAGGCTTTATGTTCACTACAACAGTGATAAATTGGGGAGGGCAGAGGAAGGGGCAGAGGGGACCCAGGATCCCCCTGTTCTGATCACAGAGACACAGTGATGCCTGGAGACACAGTCCCTCCCAGGGCAGCTCACAGGCCAGGAAGGAGACAGAGGCCGTATCAGCTGATTTGTTTACGACAGTAGGACGCAAAGGGGATAAGCAAACCCCATGGAGAGGAATCAGGGAACCCAGACTTGAGAGGCAGGTGATCTTCCCAGAGAAGGAACATCTGGCTGGAGGCCTGAAGAACAGGTGAGAACCCCTGGGGAAGACAGAGGATGTTCCAGACGGGAGCCACCGGCACGTTCTCTCTGCGTGACCTCCAGTCGGCAACCTCCACCCCACTGCCTCCAGGAGGGGAAAGTCCCTCCACTTCAGGGTTCCCCAGGACTTCTCTTGGGATTCCCCGGTCCCCAACACGTTCTGAAGGGGGATCAGGGCTCAGGGCTCAGGTCCCACCAAGGAACTCGGAGGCATCAGGCTCTCTTCTTGCCTCTCTGGAGTCTCTCCTTCCAGGCAAAGCAGCTTCTTGGATTTCAAGGCACTGCGTCTGCTTGGCATTCCAGAAGTCCATCTTGGAAGTGAAAGGCACCACAGCATACTTTGCCCCGGGGCATGGATCGGACTCTTGGAGACCCATCCTTGCAACACAGCTCCTAATGTCACACACTCTTCAAATAATCCTTTCAGCTGATGTCTCCTTAGCACCGAACGCTGTCTGACACTGAGTTAGGGGCTGAAAATTAAGAAATGAATGAGTCCCAGTCCTGCCCTTGGGGAAGATACTTAATGAGAAACATTTGGGGGCCAGTCATTGGGCAGACTGCTTTCAAGCCAATGTGCTGTAACGCTGTTTCTTCCTGCCCACTCCCCGCCCCTGCCCCAGCCTGTCTAATGGGGTTAAGCTTGAGAAGTATGTTTGGCAAGTACTTTTAACAACCTGCACTGCTCCTAGCCCATGCTCCTTATTGGCGTAAAAGAACATTGGAACTGAGACTATCCAAATGCATGAAAAAAATTGGAGGTATATGATCTCATAATTTTATGCCTGATCTCAAATACCAGTTTTCCATGTTCAAGTTTTGGCAATTTACAATCACAGTGGGGACGTAGGCCAAACACACACACCAAAAGCCCAAAGCAAAAAAAAAAAAAAAAGTGTATGAGTTAAAGTCATCTTTTCTATGCAAGAGTGAACCCCGAAATCAAATCTGAGACATTCCCTGGAGAATGGGTGTACAATTTGTGGCAGGTTTTACACATGTCTGATCTTTTTCAGCACACAAAAATCACTTTAATAAAACTTCCCCGCATACTAACACTGTAGAAAGAAAGCATCTGTTGGCAATTCTGAGGTCTTATGACTTCATCCTGAAGCCAGAGAAAATTCAAAATATATTTTTTAAACTTCGATGGAAAAATGAAACAGCCCATAAAGATAGGAGATGTACTTTAGAGAGACAAGTAGGAATTTGTTCAGAGCTATACAGAATTTGTGAGACTTTATTTCTGGTCCAAAAAATAAAACTTTGTTCGACACACTCAAGTCATCACTAAGACTTAAAACCAAGGGCCGTGGCGCCTTACGACCCTCTGTGCTCTGGCAGGACATCACTTTAACGGCCCTTTGAAAACACCAGGCGCTAACCACTCAGCCATCAAGCGCGTTTGGAAAAGAGCCAGTCCCACATGAGCTGTTTTTCCCCAGTTTTAAAGCTTCTCCCTTCCAGCAACACGCCTTTGCTTCTTTATTTTGACAGTTTTGAACGGAAAGAGTTTCAAAATGTAGAAACACATTTCCTCGCCTCGAGAAACAGAGCATGAGTTAATTTCATCATGTTTTTCTTTGATGGTTTCTAGTCTTTATGCGGATGATGTCCAGTCCTGAGTCGTCCTGGACAGGACTACGTCTGGCTCAGTCCTGAGCGGCCAGCTCACGGCCCTGCCCGGGACAGACACGCAGTCAGGGTTTGTGGGTTGACCCTTTCCAGGGAAGATGAAGACACAGGGGAGACAGGCTCCAGCAGCCTGGGATGAATGACTACAAGAACTGTCGCCTCTTCTCAGGGAGTCTGCTCCCCAGATCCTGGGTGCTGTGACCTAACGCACCAAGACAACCCCAGGAGAGGATGCCAGCTCATGGGCACTTGTGGTCAGCTAGTCAGGAAATGCTGTGCCAGCCCTGTGCCCTGCCGGTGAGAATCCTAGCTGTGCCCGGACTGATCAGCACATCGCCAGGCGTTTCTTATCTCTTCATCCCTTTGGCTAAGTCCCTGCCACTTTGCTGGGCGACGCCTGCCTGCTGCCATAACTCCCCCGCCTCCCCAGGTTCTTTCTAAGCATTCTCACGCTTTATTGGAAGCTTGCAACCTCAGGGTGGTAAGAGTGAGAGAGAAGAGAAACGAGGCAGCGAAGGAGGGTGAATCTATGCAAGGAAAGCAGAAACAGAGCCACATCTATGCCACTTCTGACTTCTCAGCTGGTGGGGCTCATGTGTCCTCTGCTGTGTGCTCCACGTCTTAACGAAGGATGCAACTGGGGTTATGTATAGGGGTTGCAAGCCAAAGGTCTGGGGGCAAGCTCCACAGATAAGTTTTTTTTAATGAGGATTTTTTTAAAAATTTGATTTACTTGAAGTATAGCTGATTGACAATGTCGTGTTAATCTCTGCTCTACAGCAAAGTGATTCAGTCATACACATACATTCTTTTTCATATTCTTCTCAACTCTGGCTTGCCACAGGATACTGCATCGAGTTCCCTGTGCTGCACACCAGGACCGTAGTGTTCAGCCATCCTATATATGAGAGTCTGCCTCTGCTGATCCCGAGCTCCCAGTCCGTCCCTCCTCTCCCACCCTCGGCAACGACAGCTGTCCTCTGTGTCTGTGAGTCTGTTCCTACTTCGTAGATAAGTTCATTTGTGTCATATTTTAGATTCCACATGTAAGCAATATCAAATGGTTATTCGTCTTTCTGGCTCACTTAATATGATCATCTCTAGGTCCATCTCTGTCGCTGCAAATGACATTATTTCATTCTTTTCACGCTGAGCAGTATACCACTATGGGCGTGCACCTCTCCTTCCTCCATCCGTCTGTCGATGAACATTGAGGTTGCTTCCATGTCTTCGCTCTTCTGAACAGTGCTGCAGTGAACACAGGAGTACATGTATCTTTTTGAATTAGTGTTTTCTCCAGATACAGGTCCAACAGTGGGATTGCCAGGATTGTATGGCAACCCTATTTTTAGCTTTTTAAGGAACCTCCATACCGATTTCCATAGTGTCTGCAGCAATTTACATTCCTTCCAATAGTGTAGAAGGGTTCCCTTTTCTCCACACCCTTTCCTGCATTTGTTACTTGTAGATGAAGTTTGAATTTGAATACTTTGTCTTTTAGCCACAGACTCTACTCCTCCCTGGACTTTCCTTGTGGCTCAGTTGGTAAAGAATCTGCCTGCAATGTAGGAGAACCCGGTTCGATCCCTGGCTTGGGGAGATCCCCTGGAGAAGGGGTAGGCTACCCACTCCTGGCCTGGAGAATTCCACGGACTGTATAGGCCACAGGGTCACAAAGAGTCGGACACAACTGAGCGACTTACACTTCATTCTCACTACTCCTCCCTATTGTGTTCAGCTGTTTCACCTATTTCTGCTACTGGCCCAGTCTTAAAGCCATCTGAAACTTGGCAACGCTTGGTTTATAAACACAAATTTATTTATCCCACATGCACTAAGTACCTACCATATTGGCAGAGAGATTGAGGGTTAGAGGGAAGATTAGTAAGTGAATTATATCAAACATTTAAGGCAACAGTAATCTCAACTTTACATAAACTCAGAAAATAGAAAAGGAATGAATACTTCTCAACCCATTTTGTAAGACCAGCATTACTCTCTACAAGAAAATGAAATTGCAGTTCTATATCCCTTATAAATATAGACACAAAAATCCTTCACAAGATACTGTAAAGTCAAATCCAGTAATATATAAAAGGTGTAATGCAAACAAACAAAAAAAAGCATAATGTATCATGACCAAGTTGGAATTACCACAGAAGTACAATGTATGTTTAACATTTAAGAATTAATCAATATAATTCACTACATAAGACATAAGATATATAATTATATATATATATGCTTATATATATATATATATATAAGCATCTGACAAATTTAGCATCCACCTATGATAAAAAAAAGTCTCAGCAGTCTAGGAAGGGAAAGGAACTTCTCAACTTGATAAAAACCACCCACATAGGCTGACAGTAAACAGGCTCAGTGAAGGCTGGAGGACACATGGGCTGTTTCTGAGTTCTGGCCATCAAAAAGAAAGCTGTTATAAATGTTGGTGTACAGGTTTTCCTGTGAACAGAAATCTGCATTTCTCTGGAATGAATGTCCAGGAAGACAATTGCTGGGGCATATGGTAGGTAATTGAATGTTTATTTTTTTAGAAAACTACAAATTGTTTTCCAGAGTGGTTGTACTATTTCACACTCCCATCAGCAACATGTGAGTGATCTCATTTCTCTGCATCCTCAACAGTATTTGGTGTTGTTGCTTTTTTATTTTAGCCATTTTTATAGGTGTGTAGCAAATCATCACACCATGGGTTTTTTTTTTTTTTCCACACCATGGTTTTAATTTGCACTTTCCTAACGGCTAATGATGTTGAATGTCTTTTCATGTGCCTGTTTTTCTTCTGTATATTTTCTTTGGTGAAATGTCGTGTTTTTTTCCACTTTCTAATGAACTGTTTGTTAATGGTTTTCATTAGCGTTGAGTTTTGAGAATTGATATATTCTAGATACTAGTCTTTTGTTGGACATGTGGTTTGCAAATTTTTCTTCCAGTCTGTAACTTGTCTTTTCAGCTTTTTAACAAGATTTTTCTCAGAGAAAAAAAAAAAAAAAAAAAAAAACTTATGAATTTTTCCTTTTCTGAGTAATGCTTTTGGGGTCAATTCTGAGAACTCTTTACCTAGTTCTAGATCCCAAAGACTTTCTTCTATGCTTTTTTAAAAAAAGTTTTATGTTTTACATTTAAGTTTGTTATTCATTTTTATTTTAGTTAATATTTTAGGAGCTGTGAGACTCAGGTCATGGGGTATAATTCTGTGTATATACTGTTAAATTCTACTTACTAATATTTTGTTAAGGATTTCTGCCTGAGGGATTTTTGGTCTGTAGTTTTTCGTTTCATTTTTTATTATACTGTTTTTATCTTGCTTTGATATAAAGACAGTATGAACTTCATAAAGTGAATTGGGTGTTCCTCCTATTTCCTGTAAGAGAGTGTGTAGAATTAATATTAATTCTTCTTCAAATATTTGGTAGAATTTTTCAGTAAAACTATCTTGGCCTGTAGGCTTCTTTTTTAGGAGTTTTAAACTCAGGAATTCAATTTCCTGGATAGTTGTAGGATTCTTCAAATTATCTATTTCACATTGGATGAGTTGTGATATTGACATTTTTCCTTTCAGTTTTGTCAATTTTTGTTTCACACATTTTCCAGCTCTGTTCTTTTATAAAGACACATTTAGGACTTGTATGTCTTGTTAATGAATTTTCCCTGTTATCTAGCAATTTGCCTTGCACTGAAGTCTGTTTCTTCTGATATTCATATAACCATGTGATTTTTTAAGTTAATATTTGCATGATATATCTTTTTCTAACCTTTTGCTTTTAAGCTGCCTATACATGGGTTTCTTAGAGATGGCACATAGTTGGGTCATTTTTAAAATTCACTCTGACTAGCTCCTTTTTTAAACTGCCAATTTCTGTCTTTTAATTGTCCTTAAAAAATAAATGACCATTTTCATTTTAAAAATTATGTATGTATTTATTTAACTGGCTGCATTGGCTCTTAGTTGCAGCATGCAGAATCTTTTGCTGTGGCTTGCAGGTTTAGTCACCCCAAGGCATGTGGGATCTTAGTTCCCAGGCCAGGAATCGAACCCGAGGTCCCTACACCGCGGGTCACCAGGGAAGACCCAGTAAATGACCATTTACATTTAAAGCAGTTGTTGATATGTTAGGGCTTAGGTCTGCCAATTTATATTTTGTTTTACATTTGTTCTATCTTTTATTTTTCTGTTTTCTTTTCCCTGTCATTTTGTGGGTTAATTGAACATTTTTTAGAACTTCATTTTTATCTACCTATAGCATTTTTAATACATTGCTTTATATACCTGTTTTAGTGGTTGTTCTATATATTATATTATGTATGTATCACTTACCAGCCTATTGGTATCACCTTACCAGTTCAGTTCAGTTCAGTTCGGTCACTCAACTGTGTCCAACTCTTTGCGACCCCATGGACTGCAGCACACCAGGCTTTCCTGTCTATTGTCAACTCCCAGAACCTGCTCAAACTCATGTCCATAGAGTTGGTGAAGACATCCAACCATCTCATCCTCTGTTGTCCCCTTCTCATCCTGCCTTCAATCTTTCCCAGTATCAGAGTCTTTTCCAATGAGTCAGTTCTTCGCATCAGGTGGCCAAAGTATTGGAGTTTCAGCTTCAGCATCAGTTCTTCCAATGAATATTCAGGACTGATTTCCTTTAGCATGGACTGGTTGGATCTCCTTGCAGTCCAAGGGACTCTCAAGAGTCTTCTCCAACACCATAGTTCAAAAGCATCAATTCTTCAGCACTCAGCTTTCTTTATAGTTCTATTCTCACATCCATACATGACTACTGGAAAAACCACAGCTTTGACTAGACGTACCTTTGTTGGCAAAGTAATGTCTCTGCTTTTTAATATGCTATCTAGGTTGGTCAAAGCTTTTCTTCCAAGGAGCAAGCGTCTTTTAATTTCCTGGCCGCAGTCACTGTCTGCAGTGATTTTGGAGCCCAAGAAAATAAAGTCTGTCACTGTTTCCATTGTTTCCCCATCTATTTGCCATGGAGTGACGGGACTGGATGCCATGATCTTAGTTTTTTGAATGTTGACTTTTAAGCCAGCTTTTTCACTCTCCTCTTTCCCTTTCATCAAGAGCCTCTTTAGTTCTTCTTCACTTTCTGCCATAACGGTGGTATCACCTGCGTATCTGAGGTTATTGATATTTCTCCCAGCAATCTTGATTCCAGCCTGTGCTTCATCCAGCCTGGCATTTTGCATGATGTACTCTGCATATAAATTAAATAATCAGGGTGACAATATACAGCCTTGAAGTACTCCTTTCCCAATTTGGAATCACTCTGTTGTTCCATGTCCGGTTCTAACTGTTGCTTCTCAACATGAGTACAGATTTCTCAGGAGGCAGGTCAGGTGATCTGGTATTCCCATCTCTTTCAGAGTTTTCCACAGTTTGTTGTGATCTACACAGTCAAAGGCCTTGGCGTAATCAATAAAGTAATCAAAAAAGTAGATGTCTACCTGGAACTTGCTTGCTTTTTCTATGATCCAACGGATGTTGGAAATTTGATCTCTGATTCCCCTGCCTTTTCTAAGTCCAGCTTGCACATCTATCTATAAGTTCACAATTCACGTACTGTTGAAGCCTGGTTTGGAGAATTTTGAGCATTACCTTGCTAGCGTGTGAGATGAGTGCAATTGTGCAGTAGTTTGAACATTCTTTGGCATTGCCCTTCTTTGGGATTGGAATGAAAGCACCTTTTCCGGTCCTATGGCCACTGCTGAGTTTTTCAAATTTGCTGGCATATTGAGTGCAGCACTTTCACAGCATCATCTTTCAGGATTTGAAATAGCTCAATTCCATCACCTCCACTAGCTTTGTTTGTAGTGATGCTTCCTAAAGCCCCTTGACTTCCCATTCTAGGATGTCTGGCTCTAGGTGAGTGATCATACCATCGTGATTATCTGGTTGTGAAGATCTTTTTTGTACAGTTCTTCTGTGTATTCTTGCCACCTCTTCTTAATATATTCTGCTTCTGTTAGGTCCATACCATTTCTGTCTTTATCGAGCCCATCTTTGCCTGAAATGTTCCCTTGGTATTTCTAATTTTCTTGAAGACATCTCTAGTCTTTCCCATTCTGTCATTTTCCTCTATTTCTTTGCATTGATCGCTGAGGAAGGCCTTCTTATCTCTCCTTGCTATTCTTTGGAACTCTGCATTCAAATGGGTATATCTTTCCTTTTCTCCTTTGCCTTTCGATTCTCTTCTTTTCTCAGCTATTTGCAAGGCCTCCTCAGACAACCATTCTGCCTTTTTGCATTTCTTTTTCTTAGGGATAGTCTCGATCCCTGCCTCCTGTACAATGTCATGAACCTCCGTCCATAGTTCTTCAGGCTCTCTGTCTATCAGATCTAATCCCTTGACTATATTTGTTGCTTCCATTGTATAGTCATAAGGGATTTGATTTAGGTCATACCTGAATGGTCTAGTGGATTTCCCTATTTTCTTCACTTTAAGTCTTAATTTGGTAATAAGAAGTTCATGATCTGAGCCACAGTCAGCTCTCAGTCTTGTTTTTGCTGACTATATAGAGCTTCTTCATCTTTGGCTGCAAAGAATATAATTAATCTGATTTCAGTATTGACCATCTGGTGATGTCCACGTGTAGAGTCTTCTCTTGTGTTGTTGGAAGAGGGTGTTTGCTATGATCAGTGTTCCCTTGGCAAAACTCTATTAGCCTTTGCCCTGCTTCATTCTGTACTCCAAGGCCAAATTTGCCTGTTACTCCAGGTGTTTCTTGACTTCCTTCTTTGGCATTCCAGTCCCCTATAATGGAAAGGACATCTTTTTTGGGTGCTAGTTCTAGAAGGTCTTGTAGGTCTTCATAGAAGAATTCAATTTCAGCTTCTTCAGCATTACTGATTGGGGTATAGACTTGGATTACTGTGATATTGAACGGTTTGCTTTGGAAGCGAACAGAGATCATTCTGTCGTTTTTAAGATTGCATCCAAGTACTGCATTTCGGACTCTTTTGTTGACTACGAGGGCTACTTCTTTTCTTCTAAGGGATTCTTGCCCACGGTAGTAGATATAATGGTCATCTGAATTAAATTCGCCCATTTCAGTCCATTTTAATTCACTGATTCCTAAAATGTAGCTGTTCACTCTTGCCATCTCCTACTTGATCACTTCCAATTTGCCTTGATTCATGGACCTAACATTCCAGGTTCCTATGCAATATTGCTCTTTACAGCATCAGACTTTATTTTCATCACCAGTCACATCCACAACTGGGCATTGTTTTCACTTTGGCTCCATCTCTTCATCCTTTCTGGAGTTATTTCTCCACTGATATCCAGCAGCATATTGGGCACCTACCGACCTGGGGAGTTCATCTTTCAGTGTCCTATCTTTTTGCCTTTTCATGCTGTTCATGGGGTTCTCAAGGCAAGAATACTGAAGTGGTTTGCCATTCCCTTCTCCAGTGGACCACGTTTTGTCAGAACTCTCCACCATGACCCGTCTGTCTTGGGTGGCCCTACACGGCATGGCTCATAGTTTTATTAAGTTAGACAAGGCTGTGGTCCATGTGATCAGTTTGATCAGTTTTCTGTGACTGTGGTTTTCATTGAAGCAAATTGTGTTTGCTTCAATGTCAAACATAATTTAGAAAATTCAAGAGAAAAATGAAAACTTATTGTATTTTCCTATATTTTTTCTTACTTTCCTGTTTTTCCTGTTTTATTGTTTCCTTTCTGTTTATAAAAATTGCTTCAGAAATTCTTTTAAGTTAACTGACAAAAATTTCTCTCCTCTGAGTTTTCCTTCATCTTATAAAGTCTTGATTTTCCCTTAATTTCTAAAGAATATTTTCTCTGAGTATAGAATTTTGAATTTTTCTTCTAACCCTTATTAAAGTTGTGCTACTTCTTCCTGATATCCATTAATTCTGATGAGAAATCTGGTATAATTTGAATTGTTTCTCCTACCAGTAAAGTGCCATTTCTCTCTCATTGCTTTCAACATTTTTTCCTTTATCTTTAGGTTTTAGAATTTTGACTACAGTGTGTCCTGGTCTGGATTTCTTTGTGCTTATCACATTTGGAGTTTTCTCAGCTTCTTAAATGTATGAGTTTATGGCTATTGCCAAATCTGGGAAGTTTTTTGTTACTATTTCAGCCCCTACTCTCTTTCTCTTCTCCTCCCAGGACTTCATGTAAAAACATTAGATCTTCTGTCATAGTCCCTTGGGTCCCCAAGGTTCTGTTAATTTTTTTCCAATCTATCATCTCTCAAGTATTCATATTGTGTAATTTTTATTGTTTTGTCTTTCAGCTCACAGATGCTTCCCTTTTTATGTCTGATACATCTTTGTTGAGACTTTCTACTTTTTCATTTGTTTTGAGCATATTGTCATAAGTGCTTTGAAATCTTTGTGGGACAATCTAACATCCCTGTCATTTCAGGGTTGAGCTCTGTTTACTATCTTTTGTCCATTCAGTTTTAGATCTTTCTGGTTCTTGGCAAAGTGAGTGATTTTCATTATTTGAAACTTGGACATTCTCATACTACATATGCACTTCTGGATCTCATTTTTTTTCTTTTTTGATTACTATCCTGAAATTCCAGTACTTCTTTTTTTATTTTTTGACTTCTTTAAAAAAATTGTAGTTATTTATTTTTGGCTATGCTGGGTCATTGTTGCTGTGTGGGATGTTTCTCTAATTGCGGTGGGCGGGGGCCACTCTCCAGTTGTGGCGGGCAGGTTTCTTACTGTGGGGACTTCTCTTGTGGAATATGGGCTCTAGGGGGGTGTGGGCTTCAGTAGTCGCAGCTCCCAGGCTCAATAGTTGTGGGGCATGGGCTTTGTTGCTCTGCAGCATGTGGGATCTTCCTGGATCTGGGATTGAACCCCTTGTCTGCTGCATTGGCAGGCAGATTAGAGAATCTGAACCATCAGCGAAGCCCCCTGGATCTTATTTAAAGCTTCTTTTTCAGCTGGTTTCCACTCCCTCTGCTCTGGCAGAGGAGGTGGGGTGGGGTGGGGTGGGGGGGTGTCTGCCAAGTGGAGATAGAAATCTTGGTTTCCCGCCTGGCCTTTGCTGGCACCCATGTGCTCCTCACTACCGCTGGCGGGGGTGTGGGCGCTCCCCTAGCCTCCACCAAGATCTCCCTGGCTGGGGCGGGCGGAAGGGCTTGGGTTCCTGTCTCCACCTGGACACATGTCGAGGGCGGAGGACCGGCCTGACTCTCTGCCCGGCCTCCTCTGACAAAACCCCAGTGGGGAGGAGGAGAGATGATTTGTCACTTGCCAGCTTGGGGTGGAATTCTGGACTCCCCACGTGTCTCTACAGACACCACCAGAGAGGGGCCTCGTTTCCAGCTGGCAGAGGTGAAAGGCCTGGCTCCCCACTCAGTTCTCTGACACTAGCCCAGTGGGGACATTGGAACACCTCATTAGAGTCTGGTGTGGGCGGGACTGTGTTTTCTTCTGTGTGTTTAGTTAAAGTAGGGCAGTGATTGTCTAAAAGTTTTCTGTCTTGCTTGGCTGCCCTTTCCTGGTCCTTTGGCCCAGGAGACAGGCTTTTGTTTTCTGTGCCTGTTGGCGTTTTCAAACACCAGCTTTTCCACCTCCAAGTCCGGGATGTGTGTGTCTCAGTCGCTCAGTCGTGTCTGGCTCTTTGCGACCTCTTGGACTGTAGCCCGCCAGGCTCCTCTGTCCATGGAATTCTCCAGGCAAGAATATTGGAGTGGGTTGCCTTTTCCTTCTCCAGGGGATACATGAGGCAAAAGAAAACCCGGCGAACTGGCTGATGTGCAATTCCTCGGGTCCTGAGGTCCCTACTCAGCCCACCTGCCTCTTTCCCCTTTTAAGAGTCTTCTTATATTGTTGTTGTTATTGTTGTTCAGTATCTATGTGGTGTCTGACCCTCTGCGACCTCGTGTCGCATGTGCTACCCCATGTAGCACACCATGCTTTCCTGTCCTTCACCATCTCCCGGAGTTTGCTCAAACTCATGTCCATCGAGTCAAAGATGCCATCCAACCATATCATCCTCTGTCGCCCCCTTCTCCTCCTGCCCTCCATCTTTAGCTTTATATAAAGCATTCATAATTTTCAGCTGTACTTAGTGGGAGGAATAGGGAAAAGTACATGGACTCTATCTTTCCAAAAGCAGAAATGTCTCCCTGTGATATTTTTGCAACTTCCTGCGAGTCTATAATCATTTTGAAGTTAGAAGTTTGAAAGAAATTCAAACATAGATGTCTCACCAATTCAAGTGTAAGAATCTGAGACAGTTACTCTAGGAGAAGAAGCCTGTTCATCGACTTACATCAAAGTCTGATAAACTCCAAAAGACAGCAGCTCAGGGGGAGGGGTGGGGTGAGGGTGGGGGAGGGGTGGGGTGAAGGTGGAGGAGGGGCTGACGTCACCAGGAGTACATTATCCAGACAGCCCTGCCCGGAGAATGCTGGCTGGGCCGGCATCTGGGGACAGACGTGTGGGGCAGTGTCCCAGAAGATCACCAAGCACTTTTCATATCAGTTCAGTTCAGTCACTCAGTCGTGTCCGACTCTTTGCGACCACATGGACTGCAGCACTCCAGGCCTCCCTGTCTATCACCAACTCCCAGAGCTTACTCAAACTCATGTCCATCAAGTCAATGATGCCGTCCAACCATCTCATCCTCTGTCGTCCCCTTCTCCTCTCGCCTTTAACCTTTCCCAGCATTCAGTCTTCAATAAAAGGCCTCATTACCGCTCCCCCGTGGGGGTCCTCCAGGGCTGGCCCAGGAGGCACACAACTGCTGCCTGTTAGAGCTGGAAGGGGCCTTGGGGCCCATCCGCCCAGCCCCCACCCTGCAGCAGGAAGCGAGGCCACAGCCCCACAGCTCCAGCCAGGTGGTGGAAGCCGGCCTGAGGCAGGCCGTCTGTCTGCGAGGGAGGCTGGGCTGGAGAGAGGCCCGCAGAGGGGGCCCAGCTGGCCAGCCGGACTCCTGGCTGGGGCAGCCAGGAGCATCTGGAAAGCATCACTCACTTTGACCAATCGGTGTTTAAAGGCCAGACAAAGCCACAGTGAGCACTGCCGGGTTTCTTCCCCCTTCCAAGTCGAACAGCACATCTGGGTGTTTCATTTTAGCTCACGGTCGCTTGCTGCCACGGGATTGCCTTGGGCGGGGGGGGGGGCACGGGAGCCTCTTGCCATCAGAGGACAGAGTTACCCACCTTTAACTCCCAGGGCTAGGCTGATTTCATGAAAACAGAAATTTACACTTGCCTAAGGAAAACTGGAAATGGATGTTCAGATTTCAATTTTTATTCTAATCCTGAACCAGGCCCTGGGGCGAGATGGGGTGGGAGGGGGGCTTGGATAAAAGTAAGAGTAAGTCCCTGCCCCAAGCCATCTGCCCTCTTGTGGGAGACAGGAAAGAGAAAGAGGGCTGCATGGAAATCAGGGCACTTGTTCAAAAGGATGACTGAACACCTGCAGTCTCTTCCTTGGGGTCCCTTCCGTGACCCCACCCTCCCCAGGATCGTCTGGTCCCACCAGCCACAGCCTCACCTGCCCGTCCCGTGTTGTGCTGCTGGGGGCTTGGACCTGGATCTCTTCTCCCTCCACTCTCTCTCCTGGACGGACTGCTCCGCCCCTGTGGCCCCAGTTACCATTTCTTTACCACTGACCACTCTCTCACCAATTCACAGTCCCAGCCAAGCGCTTCCCTCTGAACCCAGACATACACATCCAACATGGCTTCTTGGGTGTTTTCACGGTCCCCAGGACTCAACCTGTTTAAAAGTACATGCACTGGGGCTTCCATGGTGGTCCAGGGGCTAAGACACTGCACTACCCCGCAGCGGGTACGGCTTTGATCTCTGGTTGGGGGATAAGGATCTCACGTGCCACACGGCATAGCCAAAAAGGAAGAAAAAAAAGCTAAACACATCCTGTTACAGGCTGAACTGTGTCTTTCCAAGATTCATCTGTTGGAGTCCTAATCCTCAGACCGGGACCGCACTTGCAGGTGGGGTCTTCAAAGAGGTGATTAAGTTAAACTGAGATCCTTACGGTGGGTCCTAATGCAATATGAAAGTCAAAGTCGCTCAGTCGTGTCCGACTCTCTATGACCCTACGGACTATACAGTCCATGGAACTCTCCAGGCCAGAATACTGGGGTGGGTAGCCTTTCCCTTCTCCAGGGGATCTTCCCAACCCAGGATTGAACCCAGATCTCCTGCATTGCAGGCGGATTCCTTACCAGCTAAGCCTCCAGGGAAGCCTGGTGTCCTTCTAAGAAGAGGAGATCAGGACACAAAGACAGGAGGATGACTGTGTAAGGACTCAAGAAGACGCCCAGCTGTGGGCCAAGGAGAGAGGCCTCAGCAGGAACCAGCCTGCAGCCACCTTGACCTTGAACTTCCCGCTTCCAGCACCGAGAGACGATAAACGTGTCTACATCTGCGTCTGCGTTTCAGCTCCCCCGGCCTGCAGTACTCTGTGACGGCAGCGCTAGCGGCTAATATGCAGGCTTTCACCCCACCTGGCTTGCCTCCTGTGTCCCCGTCCTCTGTGAAAGACCAACCAGGCAGCGGCTGAGCCAGAAAGAAGCTAAGGGTCCCTCCGCTTCCTCCCTCTCTGTGCAGTTGCCCGCGGCACTCCATGTTGTTGTTTAAAATGTGTATTTATTTATTTTTGGCTGCGCTGGGTCCTGGCGGCAGCACACGGCTCTCCGTTGCTGTGCAGAGGCTTTCTCCTGTTGTGGGGGGTGGAGGCTACTCTCTGCGGTGGTCCTCGGGCTTCTCCCTGCCTTAGCTTCCCTTGTCGTGGAGCACGGGCCCTAGAGCGTGGGTAGTTATGGCCCACAGGCTTAGCTGCCCTGCAGCATGTGGGGTCTTAGTTCCCAGACCAGGGATCGAACCCATTTCCCCTACATTGGAAGGCGAATTCGTAACCGCTGGACCACCAGCGGAGTCCCCTACATAGCTCTCAAATCATTAACTTCTCTCCATGTCTTCAGCCACCACTCCCCAAAACTGACTGACCACACAAGTAGGCAGAGCTGCCAAGCTTAATGTTTCTCGGCAGCTGGAGCCTCAGTGGGCATGACCTTACATTGCCAGGTGGGTCAGCACTTCGTGGCAATGGGGGCCTGCATGTGGGTGCCACCCAGCCACCCTCCATAAGCCATAGACCGTGACCCAGAATGCCACACTGCTGTGGTGTTTGGAAAACCCACCAGGAACTTGGGTATTACACCCAGTTCACACCTCTTGCAGTCATAGAAGGCATGCGTGCGTGCTCAGTCGTGTCCAACTCTACGGCCCCATGAACTGTAGTCCGCCAGGCTCCTCTGTCCGTGGGGTTTTTCAGCCAAGAACACTGGAATGAGTTGCCATTTCCTCCACCGAGGAATGACCCAATTCCTGACTCAGGAATTGAACCCATGTCTCCCCCATCCCCTGCACTGCTGGTGGATCCTTTACCTGCTGAGCCTTTGAGGGGAGCCCCCGTAGAAGGCAAGCATGGTGTGATTTCAGAATGAGGTGTTTAGGAGAGTAAGAGTTTCCTACTTAGGGCTCCTCTCAAGTCAGAAAGCCCCTACCCTGGACTCACAGGATGCTGTCCCCATTAACCCAAATGTGTCTCCTGGGAGGAAGTTCGAGGCTGAGGCTCGCTCACCAAACATCTTCCTGGGCCTTTCCTGGTGCGTTGCCAAGATCCTGGCCTCTGGTTCATTGAAATGAATGGAACGTCCACATGATTTACGTGTCTTTGTGCTTTCCCTCCAGGCCTCTGCAGGATCATTTCACACAGGCCCAGGACGCCAGCAAGCCAGGGGCACCAAACAAGTATGAGAGCAGACAGACTAGAATCTTGCAGCCATCAGATCTAGAAAGATGCTGTTTACAACAAACATTAGGTCTGAATCTCTGACAGGAGCCTAACCTGGAATTCTGGTCTAGGAGGGGGATGCAGGGAAGAGAGAGATGGGGCCCTTCTCTGCCAAACCCTGCCCACAGCAGCCAGGCCTGTCTCCTAGGACCCACTATTGACTGCAGGAGGCGGGCTGTGAGCACCGAGAAGCTGCCAGGCATCCCGTGACAGACGTACACGGTGGGAGCCGCAGACCTGAAGGAAGGAAGGAGGGAGCTGGTCTGAACAGAGACCAAAAAGACCGATGCTCAAGTGCGCATACTGAAAGATAAAGAAGAGGGGTTTGCCAGGCAGACTGGATGGACAGACAACCGCGGAGAGGCCTTGTATGGGGAGGGTTTGGAGTACAACTGGGGCAGGGTGGGCAGGGCCCACTGGGATGTGGCTGCAGTGACAGGCAGGAGCCTGCCCACGGAGGATTTGGACCACACCCGCCTGCTCCGATGTTATACAGAGGGGTGCCCAGAGGACTGGGCAGAGGGACCGGTCAGATGTGTGTAAAGAAGCTTAAGGGGCTGC
Source organism: Dama dama (assembly GCF_033118175.1). Classification (NCBI taxonomy): domain Eukaryota; kingdom Metazoa; phylum Chordata; class Mammalia; order Artiodactyla; family Cervidae; genus Dama; species Dama dama. The sequence continues at coordinate 4,520,117 of NC_083702.1, forward strand.
TTCTGGTGGCCCAGTGGTTAAGAATCTGCCTTCCAATGCGGGGGACGTGGGTTCAGTCCCTGGTCAGGGAACTGAGATCCCACATGTCTCAGAGCAACTAAGCCTGAGTACTACAACTACTGAGCCCACGCACCCTGGAGCCTGTGTGCCGCCTCTAGAGAGTCCATGCATTGCAACGAAAGACTCCACGTGATGCAGGGAAGATACCACATGCTGCAGACAGGACCGCACTCAGCCAAACAGACGAAGAAACTTAAAAAGGAGCTTGGACCTCACAGACTTAGAGAAGGAGCTTATGGTTGCCAGGTGGAAGGATCGGGGGAAGGGAGAATTAGGGGGTTTGGGATGGACGTGTGCACACTGCTGTATTCAAAATGGATCACCAACAAGGACCTACTGTGTAGTACAGGGAACGCAGCTCAATGTTATGTGGCAGCCTGCATGGAAGGGGAGTTTGGGGGAGAATGCGTACATGTGTATGTACGACTGAGTCCCTTTGCTGTCCACCCAAAACTATCACAACTGTTAACTGGCTGTATGATGACATAAAATAAATAATACAAAAAATAAAAATTAAAGAGGCTTGGCCCCATGGCCCTTGTATTTTCAAATGACAACTTCAGTTTGCCCATCTGTCAAATGGGGATGATAAGAGAATGTGCCTCATGGGGCTCGGTGCAGATTGATGAGTTGATACCACTAGGCATGCTTAGAATAGTGCCTGGCACACACAGAGCATGGATCAATATGACCTCTTCTCTCATCGTGTCACTGGAACGGGTCCTGGGTGGCAGGCTCCGGAACACCGTGCACTTGTGACTGATGGCCTCCTTGCTGAGGGAAGTCAGGGCCGCCCAGCATGAAGCTGTTTACTGCACATGACGCCAGGCCAAGAGGTGAGCGGTGGCCTGGATGCCGCCCACTGCAAATGGGCCAAACTGAATGCCTGGACATGGGACCGCACCCATCCAGAGAGCGGACGCCCTTTTCCAATCTGCCAAGCCTTCCATCAGGAGAGGCAGCTGGGGACTGTCTTTAATTTGTGCCTGATGTCCTGGGGTCCCCAGGAAAGGTGAAGAGGGCTTCTTTGTCACTACCATTTAGGGCGAGGGCTGGAACGTAAGCGGACATCTCAGTGTGGTGTTAGGGGTAGGGAATTGAATTAGGAGGAAGGTCTGCCCCCTTGGTCCCCCAGGTCAAGGCCCCTTCCAGGGGGCACACTTCCAGGGCCAGGTGAAGGCCAGTGGAATTCCACACTAAGCTAGAACCCACAGAACTTTGGAAGTGCGTGTCCCCAGTGAGTGTCTCCAGCCCCAGACTGAGTGTCATGTTCAACACAGAACTTAGAGTCAAAGAAGCCTGGATTCAGATCTCAGCGTCCCCAAGCCGCTGTGGCTGGGGCCTGACCTGCCAGGGCTCGGCTTTCTCATCTCGAACCTGGCATGATGATAACAGCTCCCCCTGGCACCCGGTAACAAGACGTGAACAAAGGCACAGATGGCGACCAGCCTGGTGCTCAGCACAGAGATGACTCCCCAGGAACACCAGCGACTCACAGCCCATCCAAGGCAGGGAAATGTGCACAAGCGCTTCCCACCCGTCCCTAAAATCCATGAGAAGGTCTTAATTTGGCCAGAGGTTTATTTTAATTAGCTAGCAGCAGGAAAGATGGATTCAGGAATGTGAGTGCTTGACGATTTCCCCAGGTGGTAGGGAAAAATATGAAATGACAAAAACAAACCAAGAAACATTCCTGAGGGGAAAAAGAGAGAAAGAGAGAGAGGGCCCTGTTACTAGCGCTGCCTAAATATAGCAGAGTGTATTTTTGTAGATGGCAAAAATGGTGTCCAAGCTGGTGAAGAAAATGCTGCCTCTTCCCAAATTTTCCAGCTTGCTCTTTCATGAATCGCGGTGTCCAGGCACGTCTGGAAGCGTCCAGTTGAGGGAATGTCAGCTTGTCAGCCTGACGACTGGGCATGATCCAGTGCAGAGGGACAAAACTTAACCATTTTCCAACCCTTCCCATCATACCCAATGTAGTGATCAGACTGCGAGACCTTGTTCTTTTTTTATTTTTATTGGCGTGTAGTCACTCTACAATGTTGTGTTCAGTTTCTGCTGTACAGAAAGTGACTCAGATGTACATATAGAGGCATCCCCTCTTTTCTGGATTTCCTCCCCATCCAGGTCACCACAGAGCACTGGGGAGAGTTCCCCGCGCTATACAGTCGGTTCTCATCGGTTACCTGTTTTATCATAGTGCTGGGAGACCTTGCTCTTTCTCACCTCCATGGGGCTCTTCTTTTCGTCTGCATTTTAAAAAGGAAAAGATGAGCAGGAACTCCACAAAGGGGCTTCAGAGGCAGAATGTGGTCAAAGAGCTTCACAAACAAACAGGCGGCCTGCAGCCTTTCAAGCCACTAATTGGGAACAGGTTAGCGGAGGCGGAGCCGGGAGTCGCCATGTGGTTCCCGACAGCGGCCTTCTCCTCGGAATTCTTTCGCTCTGATTTCGACATAAGCCATAACACCACCATGCAGAACCAATTAAAGCCGGCTCCTCAGAGGGGGCCGAGACTCAGGCAGGGCAGGGTGGCTGGAGGGGGGACGCCCTGGGACAGCCTCCTCTGCGGGGGGCCATCCCCCACCGCTGTCTGGCCCGTGCCCTCCCAGAGGAAAACCACACGGCGTTTATCGTGAGTCCGCTGACAAGCTGGAGCGTTCCGTGGGTGGCCAAGAAGGTGATGACCTCGGAGCTGACCGCTGGTTGGGAGCAACCAGGGCATCAGCCGCTTGGAAAGGGCAGTGGGTCCATTTACACGGCATGAGGGGAGAGTGGGAAACTCCCCTTCCGGATACCAACCTACGGCTGCAGACAGGACCTTCAGTGCCGAATCCAAGAGAAGCGCTGCGTGGGGTGGGTGGGGTTTGGGGGTGGGTGGGTGGGAGTGGCTGGGGGGGTGGAGTCTGTTTGACATCTGATTAAATAAAGCATCCAAGAGCTATTTCAGCAAACATCGGCGGGTGCCAACTTTGTGTCAAATCCTGACTCCGCTGTTGACCCACCGAGTGATCTCGGACCAGCAACCTCGCTGACCCCGGTCTCAATTTCTCACCTGCAAATGGGTGTGATTATAGTGTGTAGCCCACAGGTTGTAGTCAGGCTACACATGAACCAGTTCAAGCAAAATGCTTTGGAAAAAGCAGGGGTGCAGCAAACATCAGCTGCTCTTAAGATTCCACTAGAGGGGTCACCATGTTGACAAAACCACACTGAATTTGTCAACTTTGCCTTCTGGGTGTCATGGGCAGACTGATAGGGCAGCAGGTTTAGGTAAATTCACCCAACAAATATTTAGTTCCTAGCTGCTTTCTAAGGCAAAGATTCATGTAGTCAAAGCTATGGTTTTTCTAGTAATCAGGTATGGATGTGAGAGTTGGACCGTAAAGAAGGCTGACTGCCGAAGAATTGATGCTTTTGAACTGTGGTGTTGGAGAAGACTCTTGAGAGTCCCTTGGACAGCAAGGAGATCAAACCAGTCCATCCTAAAGGAGATCAGTCCTGAATATTCATTAGTGAAGTCACTCAGTCGTGTCCGACTCTTTGTGAGTCCATGGACTGTAGCTAGCCCACCAGGCTTCTCCATCCATGGGGTTTTCCAGGCAAGAATACTGGAGTGGGTTGCCATTTCTTTCTCCAGGGGATCTTCCCCACCCAGGGATTGAACTCAGGTCTCCTGCATTGAAGGCAGACGCTTTACCCTCTGAGCCACATTAGAAGGACTGAAACTGAAGCTCCAATACTTTGGCCACTTGATGCAAAGATCTGACTCATTGGAAGAGACCCTGATGCTGGGAAAGATTGAAGGCGGGAGGAGAAGGGGACGACAGAGGATGAGATGGTCCTCCGGAGGAGGACCCCAACCAGGACAGGGGCCAGGGGACGAGAGGACTAAATCAGAGAGAAAAGGGCCAGCATCTGACAGCTATGAGAGCAGCACGGGCAGGGGAGGGGGTCAGGAAGGATTCCCAGATTTCCAGCCCAGGACGAGGCAGTGCCTCTCACCAACGTGGCGTTTGCAGATAGCAGAGCCGGGTTTGGAGAACCTGGTGACTTTTTGGATGTGTCGAGTTTGAGACGCTTGTGGACAGCCAGGTGGAGAGAGCTCTAGTGGCTGATGGGACAAGCCAGAGTAGGTGGGAGGTGGGCGTGTCATTTTGGCTGCAGGATGTTTACTACCAACCGTGACTCCTTCCCCCAGGACACTTCATCCCAGGCCTCCTGATGCCGGCTGGGAGAGAGGAGGAGTGTTGCAACATCCGAGGTGATTTATAGGGAAAACGTCCTGTGTGTTTGTTTCTCAGCACTGCCTTCCAAGTGGGAATCTAAAACCCCACATTCTGATCCAAAGTGTAATTTCCAGTCATTTCCACCGGCAACATTTGGTTCTTATTATCAAAAGATACTCACACAGATGTAGCATTAAAATCTTGGCTTCAGTGGATAAAGAAAACAAGATAATCTAAAGTATTGCAGCAACTCTCAGACATTTACGATTCCAAGAAATGGTTGTTGGAAAACTGCTCTAGAATATCCATTTCCCACTGTGTTTCTGGGTGGAAGGAAGACAACCAGTTGGTGAGTTTTAGGCTGTTGAACTGAACTCTCAATCAGGAAGGTCCCAGGGCCTTAGACGGCGAATTCCTTGGGGACAAAGGCCTGGGCATTTCCCCCTGGCAACCCCTAGACCACACCCACAGGCAGGCATACCCACAGGGCTCACTGAGTGTTTGTTGACTGAAAAAAGAAACAGCTGAATTCCTTAAGTCAGGACACGCAAGGTTTTCTCATTTGACATTTCCTTCCAAAGGCTCCGAGGGCTTAAGTTACAGGGAGAGGCAGCTTCTGTAAGTCAGAAACGGAAAAATATTTATACGGAACTGACGTCTTGAACTTGAATGGAGAACTTTATTTTTCCTGTGTCAAATTCTGTATTAGTGGTTTGGGGTCCCTTCAAGTCCCAGTAACTGGTGTGGTTTTCCCCATTCATGAGTCCTGGATATCCTGAAAGCACTTTTTTTTTAAAAAAATGTAGTAATAGCTAATATTTGTGAAGTATATCTTATGTGCCAAGGACTTTAATGAATTATCTCATTTAATTCTAACAACAGTTCTGGGATGATGACATGCTTATTATATACAGACCTCATGACTCAGCCTTGGGAAATGTAGACAATTTTTCCAAGAGCCATTGCTAGTCAGAGGCAGAGCTGGTCTTTAAGCCTAAGGGATGTGACCCCAAGGCCCAATGACCCACTGTTCCTGGTGCTGCACGGCAACGCACTGCAGTATTCTTGCCTGGAAAATCCCATGGATGGAGGAGCCTGGTGGGCTACAGTCCACGGGGCCACAAAGTGTTGAACACAACTGAGCGACTGCACACAGTACGCCTGGTGCTTCTGTGCTGACAGCGAGTTGGGGGCGGGAGGGATGGGTCTTCACAAACATTCCTCTGCTGACTCCTCTCCTTTTGGTAACCCTGAGCTAGGTGGTGTTACGGTCCCATATTACAGCTGGAAAACAGCCTCGCAGAGGTTAAGCTGCCTGACACAACGGACTTGAACCTGGGTCCGAGGATGCCAGCGCGTCCCTTTGTCCCCCCATCGGCCCCAGCACTCTGCTCCTCTCTCTGTGGCCCCCGACACCCCTCCTTGCCCGAGACCTACCATCAGACAGCAGGTCTCCATCAGGTCCTTTTGGGGCACCCAAGCTGAGAGGGGTCAGCTTCAGCCCCGGGGACCTCCAGGACCCTATGGGGTCTCAGTGGAATGTGGCCATGCCATGCGTGGATCAAGAGGCAAAAGGCATTGGACCTCCTGCAGCTAATTCCTCATGAAGGAAGCCTGGATCCCAGCACACATCCTTCCTTTTGGCATCTCCCGTGCTGTTCGTCCTGCGCGCCCGGCCACGTGGACAGAATCAAGAGACCAATCCAGTGCAATCCCTCTTAGGAGGCTGGCTTGCGTGGCAGGTCTGCCTCAAGGTCAGGGAAGCCTGTCTTCCTCCCTTGTGGTGCCTCGGTGACCAGCCAGCCCCTGCCCCACCCACCTGCCGCAGCGTGCAGCTGGGCCCTTGCAGCACAGGGGAGAGGACTGGGTTCCCTGAAAACAGCCTCAGATGATGCTGGAAGCTGCCTGCTACAGAGCGAGCACCAGCAGCCCGTTCTCACTATCTGCCCTCCACCTCACCGTAGTGTCATGGGCTCCAGGGGCGGCGGTTTACGGAGGCCTCTTTGGACCAGGCCTCAACGCAGACATTGCATGGAGTCCTCCCATCAGCCCAGGCAGGTGAGCGGGTTTATCTCCAATTTACAGATGGAAGGTGATGTCCGAAGTGGGCTTCGGGACCGCACAGCCCAGGCGCTCGGTGGTGGTTGTTGCTGTTGTTCAGCCGCTCAGGCATATCTGAATCTTTGTGACCCCACGGACTGCAGCACGCCAGGCTTCCCTGCCCTTCACCGACCCCCAGAGCTTGCTCAAACTCATGTCCATTGAGTCGGTGATGCCATCTCACCATCTCGTCCCCTGTCGCCCCCTTCTCTCCTCCTGCCCTCAATCTTTCCCGGTATCAGGGTCTTTTCTAATGAGTTGGCTCTTTGCATCAGGTGGCCAAAGTATTGGAGTTTCAGCTTCAGTCCTTCCAATGAATATTCAGGGCTGACTTCCTTTAGAATGGACTGTTCTGATCTCCTTGCCGTTCAAGGGGCTCTCAGCTCAGCTAAGTACTGCCTGGTTTTGAGCAAATCTCTTCACCTCTCTGTACCCTGGTTTGTTCATCTCATCAGCAAAATGGGTGCAATACAGGGGTTCTTCATCTGGGTCCACAGATTCCTGAGAAATCCTTGGAAAGGATGGAGGGGGGCCATAAAAGAGGATGAGAAAAGTTACCTCTTTATTTCCACCAACCTATAACTGAGGTGTAGCATTTCCTCCACCAACACCTCCAGAGGCACCAGTCCGACTTCCAGGAGAAGTCACAGTCCTTGCAAAGGCCTGGACGGTCAATGCCAAGCCCGCTCCCCCTTCCCCAACCCTCCCCCACTCTGCTCCAGTCTCCTGGACCACTGGAGCAGCCTTCCTCCTCAGGACCCATGCACTTGCTGTTTCCTCTGCCTGGGAAAGTTTTGGTCCTCAGGCCTCCAGATTCTACGTCAGCATCTTCTCATTGAAGTTTTCCTGCGGTAGTGGACACCGTGAGGCCTTGTCCAGACCCCTCTGCAGGAGTGGAGGGCTGGTCCTCTGGCTGCTGGGAGGCACCTTGCTCTCAGCCCCTTTGAAGATTGTCTCTGCATCCCAGGTGGCTCAGTTGGTAAAGAATCTGCCTGCAATGCAGGAGATCCGGGTTCCATCCCTAGGTCGAGAGGATCTCCTGGAGAAGGAAATGGCAACCCACTCCAGTATTTCTTTTGTGGTAAATCCCATCGACAAAGGAGCCTGGCAAGCTACAGTCCATGGAGTCACAAAGAGTCAGACACAACTGAGTGGCTAAACCACCACCATGACCATTTGCTGAAGAAAACCTCCTGTTTAAGGACGCATGTCCTTCCAAGGCAGCCTCGTCCGATGACAGGTCAGCACAGGGTATAAAAGTCAGATCTGAGACAATTCTGAAAGCTCATCTGTGTCCACAGCTCCCTGGAGGTTGGCTGAGCCTTTTGGCCTAAGTCTCAGTTCAACTTCTCCCAATGCCCAATCCTGCTTCCCTCCCCTCCTCCTCCTACACTTGGGGATCCCAACTGCACTCCCCAATAAATACCCCCACCCTAATCTCCAAATTGAGCTTCCCAGGTGGTGTTGGAAGTAAAGAACCTGCCTGCCAATTCAGAAGACATTAAGAGATGTGAATTCGATTCCTGGGTGGGGAAGATCCCCTGGAGGAAGGCATGGCAACACACTCCAGTGTTCTTGCCTGGAGAATCCCCACAGACAGAGGAGCCTGGTGGGCTACAGTCCATGGAGTTGCAAAGAGTGGTACACAACCAAAGTGACTTAACACACACGTACACCATCTACAAATCAGAGCCTGCTCCCCTGAGAACTGAGTGACCCTGGGCACCCCACCTAAGATTGCAGATCCTCTCCCCAAACACTCACTGAGCCCTTCCTTCCCTGATCGCTGGCACCCGTCACCATCTACAGGCCCAGACTCACTTGTTTTTTTTCTGTCCTCCCACCAGAATGTAAGCTCCATAAGGACAGGATCTTGTTTTGTCATTTCACTGCCCAGAACAGTATCAGGTGCCATAACATCCACCCAAAATTCGTGGAATGAATGGTAGTGAGTAGCCACACTGTCCTTGACTTGTGGTGAGCAAAATCCTCCACATTCTGTCTCCACGCTCTGTCGACTCTGACCTTCCAAGCTCGTGTAATGGATCTCGGGGCCTGACTCCAGATCTGGACAGCTTGTCATGGCTAAATTCCATCCTGCTGATTGTCTGGGTCCTGGGTCTGGCTCTAATGTGCTGGAGACCTGAGGAGCACTTATTTTTTTTAATTTTTATGGGAGTATATTTGCTTTACAATGTTGTGTAAGTTTCTGATGTTCAGCAAAGTGCACCAGCCACACACACACACACACATATACCCCGCTTTGGACTTCCTTCCCAATCACATCACCACAGTGCGTTAGGCAGATCTCCCTATGCTCTCAGATTGGGATTTGGGTGCAGTCCCTTAGACTGCAAGGAGATCAAATCAGTCCATCCTAAAGGAAATCAACCCTGAATACTCATTGGAAGGACTGATGCTAAAGCTGAAGTTCCAATACCTTGGCCACCTAATACAAAGAGCCAACCCATTGGAAAAGACTCTGATGCTGGGAAAGACTGAAGCCAAAAGGAGAAGAGGGCAGCAGAGGATGAGATGGTTAAATAGCATCATTGACTCAATGGACATGAATTTGAGCAAACTCTGGGAGATAGTGAAGGGCAGGAGAGCCTGACATGCTGTACTAATGCGGTCGCAAAGAGTCAGACACAACTCAGCAAATGACGAACAAAAACATCCTATGCTCTACAGTATGCTAAGAAGCTTGTAATTTAGAACTTCATCCAAGTCACCATTAAAAATGCTGGCATAAAAACATAAAATGCTGCATAGAACCAAACAGCTCTCCTAGTCACTTTCTCGGTAACGTTCATGTCTGCTCGTGTTGATCTCGTCGTGTGTTTATTTGCTGGTTTACTTCCATCCTCCGGTGAGCCTGCATGTCTTGTTAGCAGCTGCAGCCCAGGGCTTAGCACGGTGCCTGGCGTGCTGTGGGCTCTTGATAAACATGCATCAAATGAATGAACCGCGCTCCCCCTTACAGAATGTGAGCCGTTTGGGGCAGAAGTCACATCCCATCACCTTTGAATCTGCCAGGAAGAGGTCTTTCGGTCTTAATACATGAGTTACGGGGGCTGGAAGATGGCTGTGATTCAGGAGGTGTTGTGCTGGCCTCTTGGCCCCGTCACCCCCAGGAGGCGGGTGTCACGCTTGCACACACAGGCCGGTCAAGCTCTCTGACCCCAAGGGGCATCTCTCAGGGACCACCGCAGAGACAGGCTGCCTGGTACTCCCTGTGGCTCCCAGGGATGCTGGTGCTTGGGCTTCCAGTGCCATTGCCTGGATCTCTAAGGGAGCCCCGTGGAGCTAGCCACAGCTCTCTCCATCATCAACCAAGCCACTAAGACCAGGAAACACTGTGTCTGGACTGTCATTTTCCCCACTGGCAGTTTTTCCCCAGCAGCTCTCCAGTTATCACACAAACAAGACCTCAGTGGGTTCACCCACTTGCTCTCACGATGTGCCCTGAGTACGTCTGAACGCTGGGTGGACCAGCTCAGCTTATGAAACTCACGCCCCCTCCTTCATCAATCTCGTGCACCAAATACATGTCACATACTGTTTAGGGCTCCGGGAACAGAGGCAAACAAAGCCAAGTCCCTGACCTTAAGGGACATACACTCTAGTGGCAGGGGATACATATATGCATCAGGCGATGGGTGCTGTGGGAAAAAATAAAGCAGGAGAGGAAGGAGGAGCCGGAGCCATGGAGGAGGGGTGTTCCCATTTTATTTAGGGGCAGAAAGGGCCTCGTCTCAAAAGAAGGTAGCTTTTGAGATGTGTCCCTAAGGAATTGACAGAGTTGGCCACAGTGATATTCAGAGAAAGAACCTCTTAAGCTGAGAAAATAGCTGGTGCAAAGGCCCTGAGGCAGGAGTGTATTTGGCATGCTCAGTGAAGAGCAGGGAAGTGAGCAGGGTTGGGGTGGAATGAGTAGGGGGTGGTGGGGGGTCAGAAGGTAGAAGAGGAGATCAGAGAGACAGATATCAATCCACGAGGTCAGACGGGCCTTGGAAGACAACCAGCTTCACTCTACTTGAGTTGGAAACCATTGGAGGGTTTGAAGGACAAGGACAGCCTGACTTGCACTTGAACTTGGTTTCCGGGGCTGCGGTGTTGAGATTGAACGGGCATGGACAAGGGGAGAAGCAGGGGTATGTCAGTGAGGAGGCTAATGCAGTTATCTAGGCAGGAGATAAGGGCTCAGCCAAGAAGATGGTAAGAAGGGGTCAGATTTTTTATATATGTTGAAGTCCAGCCAACAGGATTTGCTGATGGAATTGGATGTGGAATGAGAGAGAGAGAATCCAAGGATGAAGCCACACAATTTGGCCTGAGCAGCTGGAAGGACGGGTCTGCCGTTGACGGAGTTGGAAAGGAGTTCAGAGGAACAAGTCTGGGATAGAGCTGTCTGGACACAGGCTTTCTGACCATCTGTTAGCCATCCAAGCAGAGCTATCAAGTCAGTGTTTGAAGCTGAGCCTGGGGCTCAGGGCAGAGGTCAGGCTAGAGAGATATTGGAGATCTGTCCCCCATGTCCACTTTCTGAGGTACTGCTAACCAACCTTCTGGGCACTTTGTTGGGGGTCAGCCTGTGGGACTTAGGGGTCAACGCCTGGCTCCAGACCTTGAGAAAATCACTCCTATTCCCTAAGTTTCAGTTTCTCAACTGGGAAATACAACTAGCAGTGTTGTTGTTTAGTCACTGAGTTATGTCTGACTCTTTTGCAACCCCATGGACTAACAGCCCGCCAGGCTCCTCTGTCCATGGGATTCTACAGGCAAGAATACTGGAGTGGGTTGCCATTCCCTTCTCCAGGGATCAAACCGGTGTGTCCTACATTGGGACATGGATTCTTTACTACGGAGCCACCGGAGAAACCCCAGACTAGCAATAACACCCTCCAGATTCATGAAGGTTTCAATCCCTGGATTTGCCTTGTCAGTATTGCTCTGGCCTCAACGAGCGCGGCGCCTACAGATGCTATTTTGCTGGATGTGTTTGTTGTTGCTGCAAGCCCACCACTCTTTGGACCAATGGTTAACTCTGGGCCATATCCCCCTGGCCACATCGAAAGGGACCAGGGTTGGGCCTGTGACCTCTGGACTGCCATTTGAAACGATGACCTGGTTTAGTCAGACTCCCTGGGCATGAATTTGAGTTGGGAATGAGGAAACCGGGGCCGTCGGTGGTGGGTCTGGAGCCGAAAGGCCCTTCTGGGTCACTTTCCATGTGAGCAAGCTGAGGACAGTGTGACCTTGAGTACAAAACTTCAGGAGGGCTGGCTGGACCCTGCTTCCATCCCAGGGGGGCCTGGAAGGTCATCTAGCCTATCCTCAGTCCCTTTGAGTTCCCACTGGACGTCCGGTCAACAAAGGCGTATTTGTTGAGCCCAGGAACCTCAGTGGGAACTTTATGGGGCGATGAGTTCTGGTCAGCTTGCTATGCAGGGGATGGCCCCAGCTGCTTCTGTCTCCAGCGGGCTCTGGAATGTTCCACCCCCAGCAATTGTGGACAAGAGGGTTGAAGTCTCTTCGAGCCCTGTTAGAACAAGTGGGTTCGGAAAGCTCTCTAGAACTTCTGGTAAAAAAGACAAGACTGGCTAAACCACAGGCCTCCCGTTTTCCCACCTCTCTACGCACGTCCACATGCGGGGCCACACCCCGCAGTAGGGCGGGCCCTGGAGGTGCCGGTCTCATCTTCCGATGGGCGAAAGAAACCAAGGAAGACAGACACCCCAGCCACAGGACGAGCGAAACCAGCTTCGCCGGCCCTGGGCAGAGGGGTAACCGGTTCCCAGGATGGGGCAGTATGAACCTGGGGGCGACCCCTGGGCCCCACGAGGTGGGGGTCAGCACAGAGGGGTAAGCCCCGCCCTGAAACTACTTCCTCCTCAGAGCTCGGTCTTGCTCCCACCAGGCCTCTTCCAAATTCTTTTCATCCAGGTGTTAACATCCTGCGGACACACTGGACGTGATCAAGAAGGTGCCTTGTTGGGAAAGTGTACGGAGAAGGCGCCTGCTTCATATCCCGCTCCACCCCGCGGACCACCACCCGCCCCCGTGGCCAGGCAGAAGCAAGGGGGCCTGTCATGCCTCACTGTGCCAGCCTGCAGAGCGGCTGCCACAGCCCGTTATGCCCACAGCCCCCACGGCGGCCCCGTGTCTGTGCCGGGAGAGACCAAGACACCCGCGGAAGGCGGCTCCCGGCCTGGGGCCCCGCGGAGGGCTGGTGCAGGCCGTGCGGAAACGCCCCCTGCTGGTGGGCGTTGGCGTGGGCAGCCAGCGGCCTCATTTCCCGCCGCCTGCTGGCAGGCGTGTTGAGGCCCCTCCTCTGGCTGGCTGGATGGGGGTTGGATTGGGGGGGCAGGTCAGCGTGTTTTCTCCTGTACATTTCCATCCTTCCAAAAAATTGCCCACACCCTTTGCAGTCATCCTCCGTCCCCTGACCTAGGTAAACATATACTTTTGTTCATTCTAGAATTTCACTCATAGGTACTGTATTTCTTTCTGTACTTTTGGGGGGTCTGGCATGATGTCTCTGATTCTGGTTTCTGATTCATCCACTTTGTTGGGTGTATCAGTGATTTGCTTCTTTCAAATCAGTGAGTGGTACAGGTGTAACATTTATTTCATCGCCTGGTGATAGACAGTTCTACTGACTGCAGTTTTTCATTATTATGAATAATGATGCTATGAACCCTACTGTAAAAATCTTTTTGTGGACATGTTTTCATTTCTCTTGCAATAGCTTGTCATAGGATAAATGTATGGTTACTCTGTTAAGTGTTAAATATATGATTAAGTGAAAACTGCCTCTTTTCCACCAGTAACGAGTTACAGTTCCAGTTGCTCTGCATCTTGACAATCATTTGGTATAATTTTTTTTTTTAAATAATTTTAGCCATTCTAGTGCATATGTGATGGTAACTCATGGGCTTCTGAAACACTGAGATACAATTTACATACCATAATATTCACCCTTTTAAAGTGTACTTTTCAATGGTTTTTAATATATTGAGTCGTGCAACCTTCACGACTATCTAGTTTCAGAACATTTTCATCACTCCAAAACACTTTAGTTCCCGGAAGAATGCTAATCTACTTTCTGTCTCCGTGGATTCACCTATTCTGAACATTTCATGTAGATAGAATGATAAAATGTGGCCTTCTGTGTCTGGATTCTCTCAGTATACTGCCTTCATTGTGGATCTGCACTGTGGCATTTATCAGACTTCATTCCTCTTTATGGCCAAATAATATTCTGCTGTGTGTATACACATACACAGTTTGTTCACACATTCCTCGTTGATGGACATTTGGGTTGTTTTCACTTTTTGGCCACTGTGAATAAAGCTGCTCTGAACATTCATGTACAAGATTTTGTTTTTGTTCTATTTAATAGTTTTTGGCCATGCCTTGCAGCATGTGGGATCTTAGTTCCCTGACCTGGGATCAAACCCGCATCCCCTGCACTGGGAGCATGGAGTGTTAACCACTGGACTGCCAGGGAAGGACAGATTTCTGATGGGCATGTTTTTACTTCTTTGGGCATACACCTAGGATTTCACGCATGGATATTGTATTTCTGTACTTTTGGGGGGTCTGGCATGATGTCTCTGATTATGGTTTCTGATTCATCCACTTTCTTGGGTATATCAATGATTTGCTTCTTTCAATCAATGAGTGGTATAGGTGTAACATTTGGTGCTGCTGGGTCATGCTGTAACTCTGCTCCACAAACTCAGCTTCCCTGACGCTGAGCTCTGCCTCCTCGGCTCTGCTCGGGGTCCCCTCCCCTGCGGAGGTACGGCCACGCCTCCAGGAAGAAGTCCTGAGCGATTGTACGGCTCACGGTGTTCCCTTCCCTCGGGGATCTCAGTCTTGTGCAGTCTGTGGTCCAGTGTCTGAAGCTGTGGTTTTATTTTGTCCAAGTTTCTGTTGTTTATCGCAGAAGAGATAGTCTAGTTACTCCATTAAGTCTGGAAGCTCAAGACCCATATTTAAGATACCGCTGTCTGATAACTTCAACATCTAGTTCTAAGAGGACTTCCCTGGTTAAGAATCCACCTTCCAGTGCAGGGGACGTGGGTTCGATCCCTGGTCGAGGAACTAAGATCCCACACAACAAGGAGCTACTGAGGCCCCGTGCTGCCACTAGAGAGAAGCCTTTGAGCTACAGTGAGGAGCCCGCCTGCCGCAACTAAGACCCAACACAGCCGAAAATCATTACATATTTTTTTTAAATAGTAAAGTTCTAGGGAGACTTAAAGTGGGTGGTTGTTTCCGCTGACACTCATGGCACTCTGTTTACTTGTATGTTTTTTTCTGTCTGTGTGAGCTTGTCTTTGGTCAAGTTTAACCCGAGAAGGAATCAGGAGAAGTCTAAATTGGCATTGCTTCTTCTAGAGATTGTCTTTGCTTCTATTAGGTACCAAGAATGCAAAATTAATCTGAGAACACTTAAATTTTTCTGCTGGGGATTTTTCTAACCTGCTGAAAAAGTTAAAACTCTGGGGCTCTGTAAGAGTGAGCATGTTGGGTGTGAATTCTCAAGAACCACCATCATCACCACCATCATCACCACCATCATCACCACCATCATCACCACCATCATCCTCAGAACTGCCACCATGATCACTGTCTCAGCCACAGTGAAGACGCATTGGCTTCCAGCATTTTCTCTAAGGGTGTAGCCATCTTCCAAGGTCTCAGATTAATGCAGAGGTCTCAGTTTTGGTGCTCTGCCTTTATGAGAGTCTCTTTAATGAGACCATTAAGCCCACAGCTCTAGGTTCCCGTTACCAGCCTTTGCCACCAGCAGCTCGAGCTTCTATTTCTTGTTACTGGAAACTGTTCTGCTTTCAGTCCACTGTTCCTTCTTGTGTGTGACCACATTTTTTCATGCTTTCATTTACCCTCTTGTGAGCTCAGCAATGCATATAAAATGCTTGGTGTAATTTATCGAGGATCTAGTTGAGTCGTCATGGGTGGATTTTTTAGGATATTTAATCTGACATATACATCATTCTTTGGAAGCAGAAATCCTCATCAGTGACTTCATCTGCAAAGAACGGAGATGATCTGATTTCTGAGGATTGTTGCAAGGAATGGAAATATGCGAAAGGAATGTATACTTAACATAGTACTTGGCACAGATGGAGACTGCCCGCAGTACCCATTCTGGGGGTTTCTTGCTTGAACTGGGGCTCTCTTTGAGGACAGACGGCCTGAGCACTGATGCAGGGGTCAGCAGGAGACGGGTTTGAATCCTCACTCTGCTCTTCTTATGCTCTGATATTATTTACCTCTCTAAACCTCAGTCTTCTTATCTCTAAACTCGGGTAATAGACAACTGCCTATCTCACAAGTCTGTTACAAGGCTCCAAAGACATCATGTCAGTGACCCGGGTCTACAATGCTGCGTGGAGATGCCAGGGATCATTAGTGGGTAGAACTGGAGGGAGAGCGATGGCTTTCTGAAGGCGCAGTGCTCTGGGTCCATGAAACAGGATTGGCTGGTGGTGTTACTGAGTCCCAGCTTATACTGCTGGCTGCTCTACAGGCCAGTAAATCAAAAGACGAGTTGCTGGGTCAAGAAATAGGGACTTGACTTGAAAAGCCAGCAGGCCGAGATGATGGTGGACTCATGTCCCAAAGACCCATCTTGCCTGAGTTAGAATTCAGGCTTCTTTTCTACTGAAAGGGGAGGGGAGTAAAGTCAAACACTTCCTCGTTCCCATCAGCCTCTGAGGGGGAGGGTGTGTGTGTGAATTTCTTCCTCCTACAGTCATTCACAGGCATGAGACAGGCCTGGGACCTGGGACCCTTTGCTGCAATGCTTGCACCTGGACACACCCCTCCTCAAGCAACAAAACACAAGAAAAGATACAGACTAAAAATAACTGCGTGCTGTGCAGTCAGGGCAAATTCTGGACAAAAAATGCAAAGAGACAAAAAAACCGAACTGCTACTTTTGAAGAGCCCCGGAGCGAAAGCAAAGGGGTAGCAAAAAACAGGGTACTGTGCATACTCCCTGCACTAAACATCACCTAAGGGGGCACCCACCTGAGCCACCCCTCGGCTTCACCCCTGGACACACCCCTCCCCTCCCCTCACATTAGAAACAAGCTTGCCCACCTTCAGGGAGCGACAGGGCAAGAGAACTTGTTGTTTGTTCTTGACCCCACTGCTGCAGCAGGGCCCCCAACAAAGCCTCGCCTGAATTTCTTGTCTGGCCTCTGACCAAGCTCTATTGATTACAGAGGGCAACAGGAGCTTCCTGGGTGGCTCAGCGGCAAAGAATCTGCCTGCCAACGCAGGAGACTTCAATGCAGGAGACTTCAGAGACACGGGTTTGATCCCCGGGTTGGGAAGATCCCTGGAGTAGGAAATGGCCACCCACTCCAGTATTCTTGCCTGGGAAATCCCATGGACAGAGGAGACTGGTGGGCTACAGTCGTTGGGGTCGCAAAGAGTCAGACACAGCTGAGCAGTTAAGCAGATCACAGCAGCAAGGGGGTCAAGAAGCCCGCCAGTAACAGGTGGGCCTGGTCAGGAGGGTTCCTGCGAGCTAAACAAAGGTATTTCAGCTTCATGCTCCTCCCCTGGGAGGCAGGATTCCCAGAGATGGGCCATTACATGTAATTTAAGAGCACAGGCAGCATCCCTTTAGTGATTAACTTGTGACAGAACACAAAGCTTCTTCCCTAGGTCAGGAGCAAAGGGTGGTGGGGAACACTCAGAGTGGGTGGAGGAGGCAAACCGGTCTATCTGGGTCTGAAACCAGCTCCGCCCGTCGCTAGCTGCTTGACCTCTGCAATCAGTGACTTCTCCACCCTTTGGCTTCCTCATCTGTAAAAGGAGGGTAAATAGCGACCATGCGGTTGTTGTGATGAGCTGACGACCCATGGAACACACTTCCCTGAGCTCCTACCCGGGCACATAGTAGGTGCTGGGTTCGCAGGAACAGCTTCCATAATGGGGACATTTGAAAGCCAAAGGAACGTGGCCCACACGTGACTGGGCTGTCAGAGATGATGGAGGAGCATTTTACACTTCAACTATGTGAACCAAGTGTGAACTTGGCCGCGAGAGCTGCGATTTTCATATTTGGAAAACAGACAAAAGCAAGAGAAAAACACTCAGCAGAGGCAAGAAGATTCGCCAAAAGTTTTAAAAATAATTGCGTCAAATGATTTCACACCAGCCCCTTAGGCTGAGGCTATATGTTTTCCTGTAGAAAATGCTTATTAAAAACTCTGGATGAGAATCTTGGAAGAGCATATGATATGAAAGGGCCAAGTTTTGCAGGCAATGGTGTGGGCAAGAACCAATGAAAACTCTCTGTTTGGAGCATAGTTTTTAGAGGGCACAAACTGATGGACAAATTATACACATACCGTCTGAACAGGTAAGGAGGTACCGACATAAAAATATGCCTCCAAATTATTTCTTTAGTCAATCTACCCTTTAGCAACGTCAGAAGTGCTGAGCCCTGAGTGGTGACAAGTAATAGCAACATAATTTTACTAGGTTTTCCTAAAGGAGGGCAGGCCAGAGGAAGTAGGCAGGGGAAGATACTAGTAAAAACATTGAGATGTAAAATAACAAGTTTCTGATGTGTGCAAAGACAGAGATTATTGAACACACAAACTGTGCGTGTGCAGCTTCTGCGTCTGTTACCTGATCAGTGTGTGTGTGCGCCAAGTCACCTGAGTCGTGTCCGACTCTTTGCAACCCCATGGACTGTAGCCCGCCCGGCTCCTCTGTCCATGGGATTCTCCAGGCAAGAATACTGGAGTGGGTTGCCAGGCCCTCCTCTAGGGGATCTTTCCGACCCAGGGATCGAACCTGCATCTCTTATGTCTCCTGCACTGGCAGGCGGGTTCTTTACCTCATCAGTAAATGTGTTCTGTTGGTGAAGTAACGACCCAAAATTTAAATATCTATATTTGCCATTAAGATACTACATAGTGTTTAGGTAAAAAATAAAATGACTAAGATTGAAAAAAAAAAGATGCTATGCAGTGTTTAGGGTCTTAATTGTTCAAAGATTCTTGATATTACAGCAGCCTCCACAAATTGATACTAGGACAAGGCAGGATCAGGGCAACAGGGCCCAGATAGGAAAAAAGGTGCAAGGACTTCCCTGGCCATCCAGAGGTTGAGATTCCATGCTTCCAAGGCAGGGGGCGCAGGTTTGATCCCTGGCAGGGGAACTAAGATTTCACATGTCTCAAGGCGTGGCCAGTAAATAAATAAAGGTGCACGGTTCACGTCTGTATCATCATGCAGTCATGAAACGCTGCATGCACGTTCTCTCCTTTGGGCCATCTGTAAAGTAGGGATAGGAGGATAGACAGGGAATTTGGCTCTAGGATTATATACTCTGTGCTCAGTTGCTCGGTCATATCTAACTCTTTGCGGCCTCAAGGGCTGTAGCCCGCCAGGCTCCCCTGTTCATGGGATTTCCCAGGCGAGAATACTGGAGCAGGCTGCTGCTTCCTCCTTCAGGGCATCTTCCCGACCCAGGGATCAAACCCGTGTCTCTTAAGTCTCCTGCATTGGCAAGCAGTTTCTTTACCACTATCTCCACCTGGGAAGATCCTAGTCTGCAAATGAATTCCTTCTGTACATACTCAACTAGAACATACAGGCGAGGCCAGGAGTGACACAGAGGCTACGAACGAGAATCCTTACATTTCTTAGCATGGAGCTAATCTTTCATTTCTGTTTCCCCTCCACTATTCTGAACACTAGAATTTGAACTCAGAATAAAGAACAACATGCAACTGACTTTTTTTCATTCCTAGTTATCTTATGGCTTCTTTTATATATCAGACTTTACTTTTTAGGGCAGTTGTAGGTTTACAGAAAAATTGAGTGAAAAGTTCAGAGAGGTCCTAGATACCTCCTTCACCCACCCAGTTCCCTTGTTATTAACCTCTAGCGTTAGTGTCGGAGAAGGCAATGGCACCCCACTCCAGTACTCTTGACTGGAAAATCCCATGGATGGAGGAGCCTGGTAGGCTGCAGTCCATGGGGTCGTGAAGAGTTGGACACAACTGAGTGACTTCTCACTTTTCACTTTCATGCATTGGAGAAGGCAATGGCAACCCACTCCAGTGTTCTTGCCTGGAGAATCCCAGGGACGGCGGAGTCTAGTGGGCTGTCGGCTATGGGGTTGCAGAGTCGGACACGACTGAAGTGACTTAGCAGCAGCAGCAGCGTTAGTGTGGCACATCTGTTATAAATTGATGAATCAACACTGATACATTATTATTAACTCATGCCCATAGTTTAATTAGGGTTCACTCTTTGTGCTGTGCACTCTATGGGTTTAGACAAATATTTCAATTCAATTCAGTCACTCGGTTGTGTCTGACTCTTTGGGACCCCATGGACTGCAGCACACTAGGCTTCCCTGTCCCTCACCAACTCCCGGAGCTTACTTAAACTCATGTCCATCGAGTCAGTGATGCCATCCAACCATCTCATCCTCTGTCGTCCCCTTCTCCTCCCTCCCTCAATCCTTCCCAGCATCAGGGTCTTTTCCAATGAGTCAACTCTTCGCATCAGGTGGCCAAAGTATTGGAGTTTCAGCTTCAGCATCAGTCCTTCCAATGAACACCTAGGACCGATCTCCTTTAGGATGGACTGGTTGGATCTCCTTGCAGTCCAAGGGACTCTCAAGAGTCTTCTCCAACACCACAGTTCAAAAGCATCAATTCTTTGGTGCTCAGCTTTCTTTATAGTCCAACTCTTTGTAGTCCAATCCACCACTAGAGCACCACATGAAACAACTTTACTGCCCTAAAAATTCTCTGTGCTCCCATTATTTACAGCCCCACCCCCAAATCCCTGGCATCCGTTGATTTTTATTATTATTATTGACTGTGTTGGGTCTTTGTTGCTGTGTTGAGCGTGGGCTATCTCTAGTTACGGCAAGTGGGGGCTACTCTTTGCTGCGGTGTGCGGGCTTCTCATCGTTGTGGCTTCTCTTGTTGCAGAGCTCGGGCTCCAGGTGTGGGGGCTTTACTCATTGGCTTAGTTGCCCCACGGCATGTGGGATCTCAGCTCCCTGACCAGGGATCGAACCTGTGTCTCCTGCATTGGCAGGTGGATTCTTAACCACTGAACCATCAGAGAAGCCTTCAGGGTCTGGTCTCTTCAGATTGGCTTCTTCCACTCTGTGATAAGCATTTAAGGTTCCTTCATGTCTTCTTGGGGCTTCCCTTGTAGCTCAGTTGGTAAAGAATCTGCCTACAATGCAGGAGACCCCGGTTCGATTCCTGGGTTGGGAAGATCCGCTAGAGAAGGGAATGGCAACCCACTCCAGTGTTCTTGCCTGGAGAATCCCATGGACAGAGAAGCCTGGCGGGCTATGGTCCATGGGGTCACAAGAGTTGGACATGACTGAGTGACTAGACCACCATCACCACTTTTCATGTCTTCTTACGGCTTGATAGCTCCTTTCTTTAAAGCAAAGAATAGTATCCCACTGTTTGGCTATACCACTGTATTTCTGAATATTTGAAAATTTTCACAATAAGTTTTCGGGAAAAAACGAAAAAGCAAAAACCAAAACTTCTTGAGTGTGTACGTCTGTAAAATCGTAATGGGGCCATTTAGAGGAGCCATGGAGAGGGTCCCACCGCGCCTGGACCCTGGCTGTGCTTTCAAAGGAAGGTCAGATTTTTCCACCTCTCTTCTTTTCTCTCAGCAGGATGGCAATCGCAACACCCAGTGATGCATGGGTGTTGCAAGAACCTGCCCACCACTGGCGTGCAGTAGTCGAATCAGTCACGGGGCTCATCCCCTGTCTGGGAATGTACCATACTGCTGATCACCAGCAGAGGGCATACTTGAAGCAAGCAAGTTGCAAGTTTTCAAGCTTTGTCTTTGCAGAATCCCTTCCGGAAGGACGTGAAATTCAGACTCAAAACAAGCCTCTCCACTTTGGACTCGTGATTCCAAGAACAGAACTAGTATTGCCGCGTGATTCCAAGCACAGAACTAGTATTACTGATGGCTGCAGCATCCTCCTCGCGCTGTCTCCCTTCTAGCCTGTGCCCACCCCCCCCCACCCCTCCCCCCTGCTTCTGGGCCAGGACCTACTTCCATATCTGGACCTCCCACTAACCTGGAAGAGATCCTAGCCTGGGGCCTGGCACGGCATCCAGGACGTGAAGAGCACGCGGTGTGCACTGAATGGGCTGACGTCGCCCCCCATCACCCACTACCTTCCTGCCCCAAAGCAGGAAGGTGAACAATCTACCGAGGCTGTCACTCAACCAGTGTTCTCCTTGAAGCACGGCTTGTTCAGCCTGGACAGCAACATTCTTAATGGGATGATCCTGGGAAGCCATGGGGCCAGGGGGCCCTCTGTAGTCCCCCTGTTAAAGGCTGAATTGTGTCCCTCCCTCAAAGTTACATTAGAGTCCTAACCTTTAATGCCTCAGAACATGATCTTATTTGGAAATAAGGTCATTGTAGATATAATTAGTTTGATGGTGGTTTAGTCACTAAGTCGTGTCTGACTCTTTCAATAGTAATTCTCCAGTAATTAGTTTGGGCAGAGTCATTATGATGGACCCTAATCAAATATGGCTAGTGTCCTTATAAAGTGGGCTTTCCAGATGGCTCAGTGGTAAAAAGAACCCGCCTGCCAGTGCAAGAGATGCCAGATACTCGAGTTCGATCCCTGGGATAGGAAGATCCCCTGGAGGAGGAAATAGCAACTCACTCCAGTACTCTTGCCTGGAGAATCCCATGGACAGAGGAGTCCGGTGGGCTACAGTCCATGGGGTCGCAAGAGTCCGACATGACTTTGCAACCAAGCACAACCACAGCCTTAAAAATGGAGAGAATCTGGATGCAGACTCAGCAGGATAACGCCATGTGAAGAGAAAGGCATGGATGTGGGTGATGCATCTACAAGCCGGGAATCACCAAAGACCACTGGCAGATCCCCAAAGCTGGGAGAGAGGTCAGAAGCAGGTTCTCCTGCAGGGACTCAGAATGAAGCAGCTCTGCCGACACCTTCCTCTTGAACTTTGCACATTTCTGCTGCTTAAGGCGCAGCCTCCCCTAGTGTATGGGACTTTGTTATTGGCAGCCCCAGGAAACTATGCACCCCCAACCTGCTTCCAGGAGGGTGTCCAGCTCCAACTGATCCATGTGGGAAAACCTAACAAACCTCAGCCAGTGAAGGGTTTTGAGCGTGGGAAGAACAGGAGCTGTGTTTAGACACTGAGGGAACACGAGCTGAGCTGCTAGCACGGGTGTATCCGGCTCCATCTCGGCTAACGATGACGTGCCACCAAGGGCTGCCTTGATGACTCAGATGGTAAAGAATCTGCCTGCAACACGGGAGACCCAGTTTCGATCCCTAGGTCAGCAAGATCCCCTGGAGAAGGAAATGGCAACCCGCTCCAGTATTCTTGCCTGAAGAATCCCATGGACAGAGGAGCCTGGCAGGCTACAGTCCATGGGGGTTGCAAAGACTGAAAAAATGGAGATGACTGAAATGTATAGAACTTGCTGCCCCTTGTCACTGGCCCTGTGTGTATCAAGACGCGTACATGGAGGAGGAGCGGTAACTGAGTGTGACCCAGCGATCCTGGGCCTGGGGTCTAGAGACCCCACTACTGCTGGACAAACTCCCTTCCTAACCCACCCTCCCCCATGTAACTTGCCTCTCCACCTCCCCTGTGGCAAATTCCAAATCACCATTCGGGACTCCCTCTGGCAGACAGCTAGCTGTCCCCAGTGGGTCTCTTCCATCTTTTACACCATTAGGGAATTGCTGCCTGCTCAGCCTCCCAAGCTCCACGGCAGCCAGGCACGGTCACGTGACTGCAATCTGACCACTAAGGTGTGAGCAGAGGTGAAATGTACAGTTCTCGGGAGCCGTGGCCCAGAAGGTGTGCTGCACGGGTTCTCATATCCTCTTCCTTCCCGATTTCTCCTCCCAGCCGGCCACAGTGTGACAGCGTCACGGGAGGTGGCAGGGCAGTGAGGCGGCACCATTCAACCTGGGCTCTGACAGGAGGAGGAGATTAACTTCTGCCTTTTTGGCCACTCTGGTTTTGGGTCTCGTTATGGGAGCCAGGGGGGCTTCCCAGGGGACTTGGTGGGTAAAGGATCCTCCTGCAATGCTGGAGACACAGGTTCCATCCCTGGGTCGGGAAGATCTCCTGGAGGAGGGCATGGCAGCCCGCTCCAGTATTCTGGCCTGGAGAATCCCATGGACAGAGGAGCCTGCTGGATACAGTCCATGGGGTCGCAATGAGTCGGACACAACTGAGGTGACGGAGCACACACACGTGGGAGCCAGGAGAGAGAAGTGCTTGAGAGCCAGATTTCTCAGTGTTCGACCCCAGGTCCACCAATTTCCGTCAGCGTGACCTCGGGGAAGTCACTTAATGTGTCTATAGCTCAGGCTCTTCACCTGAAGACTGTGAGTAATGAGAACACCCACCCCCGGCTGCTGAGGGAGCAATTAGTCCACTCCATGTGAAGCAGGTAAAATGATTGCTGTGGGGACTTCCTGGGAGGTCCAGGGGTGAAGACTCTGTGCTCCCAGCTCGTGGGGCTGGGTTCCGGCCCTGTTCAGGGAAACAGATGAGAGTCTGCACGCCGAAACTAAAGGCTCCTGTGTGCTGCAATGAAGACTGAGGACCCCACACGCTGCAGCTAAGACCCAGTGCAGTCAAATAAACAAAATCAAAATAAAAAGAAATAAACAAACATGACACTCTTTAAAATAAATAAATAAAATGATGCCTGTGAGTGTGGGTGATGCACCACTTGAACCGAGAGTCTAACTTGCAGGCCTTCATCCCTGGGTCCACAGCACCCAGAGGTGCTCTGGAGACGGTCGGAGCGGAGTGCAGTGGACAGGAGTTGAGTGGACAGGAATCCTCCTCACAGAAATACAGGAAGAGGTTTAATCAAGCTTTGTCTACAATGGAAAAATCCAGTTCAAATGGTACTTCTGGACCAAAGGGTGCATTTTTTTTTTTTTAACCAGCTATGACTCTTCAAGATAACTGCGCTTTATACAGAAATTGTTCAGAGGAAAGGAAGGTGAATTTTTCCTTATCGACTTCCTGTATTAAATTGTGTGAAATAATCTTCAGTGGCATGATTGGTACAGAGTTCCTTCATATGTTTTTTCCTGATAACGAAACAAGGAGAAAAAGAAATCAGCAAATGCCTGACTTCCTAAATGTTCTACTTTTTATTGGTGTCTTATCCCCAGGAGACACAATCCATCCCAGCACTATGCGCTCAAGGGGAAGAAGGGGCGTTTCGTCGCTGCTGATTGGTTAGCCTGGCGTGCTGCAGTCCAAGGGGTCGCTAAGAGTCTGACACGACTGAGCGACTGAACTGAACTGAACTGGCTGGTTAGCCTAGGGACCTGTGCGTGCGAGATGGGGGACATCTTAGAATTCCGTGATTGTAAAGATGCTTGCTCCTCCCATTTGATTTCTGTGAGATGATCCCTTAATTCTCCTCATTTAGGCCCCCAAAGATGGAGCCACCAGTCCACAGACATCTGATTGGAAAAAAATACCTGTGGGTCCCCTCTGAGTTCAAGCCAGAGCTTGAAGAATAGATAGATTTAAAAGTTAAATAAATAATGTGTTTTTAGTGACAGGTTCACCTGCTACTGCTACTGCTAAGTCACTTCAGTCGTGTCCGACTCTGTGTGACCCCATCCCTGGGATTCTCCAGGCAAGAACACTGGAGTGGGTTGCCATTTCCCTCTCCAACGCATAAAAGTGAAAAGTGAAAGTGAAGTCGCTCAGTCAGGTCCGACTCTTCGTGACCCCATGGACTGCAGCCTACCAGGCTCCTCTGTCCATGGGATTTTCCAGGCAAGGGTACTGGAGTGGGGTGCCATTGCCTTCTCCGAACAGGTTCACCTCCTGATCTGCATTTGACATTTTCTGCAGCTGGAAGTCTGAACTACTCCTGGGGCCTGTCCATAGGGAAGAAGAGACTGCTTCTTCTCGGCAGCTCAGGAGCCCCTCCCTCTGCCCGGCGGGCCCTCCCTGCGGTGGGCAGCTGGCACTGTCGTCCCCTGTGTCTAAGCCACATGCCGCCTCCCAGAAGCCCACACGGAGTGCTCCCCTGGGGCTCCCGGGGCCCTCCGTGAACTCCGTCACCGGCACCTGTGTCCGGGCCCGCTGGGCTTTGCCGGCGCCCAGGTGAGGACTGTCCAGGGAGGGGTGTCTACGGAATCTGGGCACAGGGGAGTCTCCATCCCTCCCTGGCCTGCGTGGGGACCGATGGTTTCCTAGCACTTGATTTCTGGCTTCCTAGCTCTGAGCCTTCTCCCGGCTCCTCTTTCCTGAGTGACTGTGCCAGAGCCCCACCCACTGCCGCTAGGGTTGGGGGGCGGGGGTGGGACCTCGTGAAAGATACCCCAAGGGTCCTGAGCCTGTGGGCGGGAAAGCTTCAGGGAAGGTGAGCCAGGTTGCTCCATGGGCCCTGCACGACACCAGCTCTCACCTCCCCTTTCCCCAGGCCTGGTGCCCTCGACGGTGCTCCCAGGGCCCTCCTGCCCCCGCCCTTGACCTTGACCTGTTCCCAGCCCCCTCCGCCAGGCCTCCCCAGCCCTCCCCCCACCTCCCCGCCCCCCCAGGCCCCGCCCCCCGCCGCCCGGTGCTCACTGCAGAAGCTGCTCCCTGGCCAGGCTGAGGTTGCTGCAGTCCAGGGCCCTTCGCAGGCCACGCTGCTGGCGCCGCTGCTGCCGCTCAAACAACAAGGCGGCGCGAGCCTTCTGAATCCTCCGCCGGTCCCAGTCCATGTCTCGCTGGCGCTGTTCCTCCTGGAGCCTCTGCAGAGAGGAGCGGCGACTCACCACCGCCCGTCCCCCAGCAGGAGAGCCTCAGAGGGGACTGCCCTGGTGGTCCGGTGGCTAAGGCTCCAAGCCCCCAATCTGGGTTCAATCCCCGGTTGGAGAACTAAGATCCGACCTGCCACAAGTGAGTTCACATGGTGCAATAAAGACCCTGCATGCCACAGCTGAGACCCAACGCAGCCAAATAAATAACATAATTAGAAAAAAAATGCCTGGCTGTGCTCTAATTAAAAAAACAAAAGAATTGGGAACAATATGGGGATATAGAAGCCCACACTAAGAGACAGAGTATTCTTAGCGTGATCTCAACTTTCCAAATTATGTCCTTGTATAGAAGAGGAGCCGGGAGGGACAGGATACCAGAAGACATGTAGGGGGGATGGGAGAGGGGTCTTCTAGGTGTGAGATTTCACGTGGGATTTTTTCTTCTTTTGTGTTTCTCTAGCTTATTAAGTAAGTTTCTACAGATACTGAAAATCAGACCAAAAGTGCTGCTTTCGGGACAGATGGCCGAACTTCCTTGCCAGGCAGTTGGGCTGAACTACCGTTGTGAAGGGCAGAGCCGGGCCTGGCGAAGGTGGCCATGTCCCCTGCATCCTGATGCCAGCCTCAGGCTCCTCCCACTTTGGGCTGACTCCCCTGCCTCACCCCCTGGCTGCCGTCTGTATCCCCTCCCAAGGCGAGCTGCCCGACCTGCTCCCCATCTCCTGGTCCAGGCCACCGCCCCTCCCCGCACCCATCTGCTGGGGAGCTCACACCGACCACAGCATCACACCAAGCGTGGCTGTCATCTGCGGACCCTGTGGGAGCCTCGCCCATCCTCTGCAGGTCTGAGAACATCTCCAAATCTCTCTCCTGTTGTGATTTCGCGTCATTTCGACATCCTCAGAGATGACCCTTTCCCTTCCTCCCAGTGATTCTGCCTCTTCTCCAAAGACCCCCTTCCAATCTCTCAGCCATCCCCTCCAGGGGGCAAATGATGCCCATGGTCCTCGAACTCCAGCGGGTGTCAGAAGCCCTGGCGGGCAGGGGGCACTTGCTGAGTGTTTCCGGGTCAGTAGGCCTGGCGAGGGCCTCAGAATCTCCATCGCTCTCGAGTTCCTAGGCGCGGCTGGTCCAGACAGCCTGCTCTGGGAACCTCTGCCTTCACCCTGTCGTTGCCAATACCACCACCCTTCCGAGTCTCACCTTGGAGTCCCGTCCACCGCAGTGAGGACCTGCCCCTCTCTCTCCACACCCTCGTTCCCACGGGGTTCCCCCACACTGTGACTGCCAGTCCTCGGACTCGATAGCCCCCCACGGCCCCTTGAGCTCCGTGTGTCTTTATCTTCCTCCTCATTCAGCCCAGCGTCCACAGCTGACACCCCCTGGCAGACACCTGGGCACCCCGAGCCTCCCACCTGGTCCCACTTGCCAGGCAAGCCCTGAGCATCGTTGAGTCTCAGCTCTCCCGTAATAGGCGAGCATGGCCCTACTCACAAGGGTCACTTCAAGTTCATGACCGGGACTCAAAGTGGGGGGAGGGAGGGGAGATGGGGCTGCCTGGCCACTTGCCCCTTCCCCTTTCCAGATGACCTTTTAGCACTTTGGTTCTTGCAAAACTCCTACCCTGACCCGTCCCCCTCAGCTGCTGACCACCCTCCTATTTCGCCAGCAAATAGGGGCTCCAGAGAAGCCCCTCAAGGCAATACAGCCCTACCCACCCCCCGCACTGTGGCTGCGGTCAAGACGGGCCTTCCTTCCCCAAGGACATGGTCCTTGCAGTTCCCACCCCCGCAGAGAGAATCCTCTCCCCGGGTGACTCCCCCAACCTTCAGACCTTTGTTTCAAGGCCCTGAGTCCCGTGATGACCCTCACTCCCAGCACCCTCATGCCCCACCCCAGCCTCCTCTCCTCCCCAGCATCCATCACCTGCGGGAGTACTCCACTCTTGTCCTCCCCCACAAATGGAACATGGACTCCTTGAGGGCAGCTTCTGGGGCCCAGGGTGACAGCGGCTATAACTAGATGTTTCAGGAAGGCGGGAGGGAGCACAGAGCCACGTCTGAGGGCTGGGGCGGGTGGAGGGGGGCGGTGGTGGAGGGAACACTGGGGGGCTTGGGGAAGGGGGGAGCGGACAGGCACCAGCTTCTCCTGGACTTGCTGTTTCTGCACCAGGCGGATCTCCTCCAGCTGCTCCTGGCTCA
The DNA here is from genome assembly GCF_033118175.1 of Dama dama. NCBI lineage: Eukaryota > Metazoa > Chordata > Mammalia > Artiodactyla > Cervidae > Dama > Dama dama. Next base: position 4,548,568 of record NC_083702.1, read on the forward strand.
TGCCCTTCCAGCGGTCGGGCACCACGCGATGCGGCCCGAAGGAGCTGGCTGCCTGCTGCGGGTTCTCCGAGAGCAGGTCTCCGCGCAGTAGGTTGGAGATCTCTGCTAGGTTGTCCTCCTGTTCTTGTTTTCTCTCTTGAATTTTCCTTTCCGCTGACTCCAGGGCCTGCGCAGGGGAAGATACTAAGGATGATGCTCTGAAGGGGTTTCCCTGGTGGCTCAGACAGTAAAGATTCCACCTGCCATGCAGGAGACCAGGGATCCATTCCTGGGTCGGGAAGATCCCCTGGAGGAGGGCGTGGCAACCCACTCCAGGATTCTTGCCTGGAGAATCCCACAGACAGAGGAGCCTGGCAGGCTACAGTCCGTGGGGTCGCAAAGAGTCAGACATGACCGAGCAACTCAACACATTGTCTAAGTGAGCCTGGTGGGACTGAGGCACAGGCTGGCAAACCTTGAAGGGGCCCTTGAAGGAAGAATGTGCTAAACAGGGCTCCTGGGCGGGTGGGTGGAGACTTGTCAGGTATGGATGTGGGGCGGTCCCTGGACCCCTGGCTGCCTGGGTGATGCTGGGCGAGTGCGCTGGGCTCAGAGGATCGCTACCAGTTGGTCACGTGCATAATCCCAGCAGGTCTTTGTCTGCGGTGATTTGCCAAAACAGGGAACCACCTTCCCCCATTAGGCAGCCATCTCCCCTCGGCTTGGCCTCACCCACCCCCAGGACAGTGCTGCGTACCCTTCCCTGTGGTCCTGGTCACCCAGGGCAGGCCACAAAGAACTGCCAACCACGTGATTCGTGGAAGCGGTGATTTCTAAAAGGTGCTCCTACTGCCCGGCAACCTCAGCCCCCAAGACAAATAAATTCCGGGTCAAATCCCTGCTTACATGAAGGCGATGGGTAGAAGGGACAGGCCCTCGCTGTGTGACCTGCAGCAAGACACCTTCCCTCTCTGGGCTACAGTTATCTCTCCGTCAAGTCAAGAGAAGGATGAAACCAGTTCCCTTTAATATTGGACAGACGGGGCACTTTGCTGGGTGCCCGCACACAGCAGGTGCTCACAAGAAGGCCAGCCTCACTACATTACAGAAGTGCATGCTTTGTAATTGGACACGTCTGATTTGAATACTGGACTTGTAGTATTTGGAAGTCCAGTGTTTGAATCTGCCAAAGCAAATCAGATTAGTACTCAGCTGTCTCTAAGAAAGTCAGTTCCTCCCTCTGAGCCTGTTTCTTAATCAATCGAGTTCATGGTGCCTCTCTGACACGGCTGTTGAACACAGTGACTAATAAGATCAGATAATTGTTGCAGAGATTTAAAAATATATATATTCTGGGAGTCCACCAGTGGCCTAGTGGTTAGGATTCCTGGGCTTTCACTGCCATCGTCTGGGTTCAGTCCCTGGTCAGGGAACTCCGATCCTGCAAGCCACGTGGCGTGGCAAAATAAATAAATAAATAAATAACCATGGCTGTCACTGATGAGTTGAGAAGACTGGGGCACCCCAGGGAGGTGGCTGTGTGTCTCCCCCCTCCAGACAGGCCTGGGGTGTACACCTGGTTCTTGTTGAATTCTTTCACAGTTGCACAAACCGCCTTCCGGGTGGCGGTTTCCAGATTCTGTAAATGCTTGGCTGTCTCGTCAAACTGCAGCCTTGTCTTCAAGTAGAGCTCCTCTGAAAGGAAGAAAAATACAGTCAAAGCTTGTGTGCCTGCCCAGGCACACATCCTTCCCAGATGTGCAGAGTGCCCTGAGGAGCGTTGTTTCTGCGTCCGCTCCCCATCATGCTCCCATCAGAAGGGGGACGCGGTGGAAGGCTCATGGGAGACGAAGATGATTAATTCAAGCCAAGCTCTTAGACAAGTGCCTGGCAGTGTTAGCAATCATCTCTGTGGCCTGGTGATGTCTACGGACACGACTGAGCATGCATATCTGTGGCACCAAGCGAGAAGGGCTCAGGGGGCAGCGTAGTAGGAGATAAGGTCAGGCTGTGAAGGCCTTGCTGGTACTTGAAGTAAATTTGATTTTTATTGAGTAAGTGTTAGTTGCTCAGTAGTGTCTCTTTGCAACCCCATGGACTGTAGCCCGCCAGGCTCCTCTGTCCACGGAGTTCTCCAGGCAAGAACACTGGAGTGGGTTGTCATGCCCTTCTCCAGGGGATCTTCCTGACCCAAGGATCGAACCTGGGTCTCCCAGATTGCAGGCATATTCTTTACCAACTGAGACACCATTAATGAGTAAAGTAAGAAGCTATTGGTTTTGAACAAAGGATACCACTTAATTTTTTATTTCTGGCCATGCTGTAAGTCATGGGGGATCTTAGTTCCCCAACCAGGGATTTAAGACATGTGCCCTGCATTGGGAACATGGAATCTAAACCACTGCACCACCAGGGAAGTATCAGCTTTATGTATATACATATTTGCCTCGGCACATGGGATCTTTGCTGAGGCAAGCAGGCTCTAGAGCTCGTAGGCTCAGCAGTTGCCATGCAGGCTTAGTTGTATCATGGCATATGGGATCTTAGTTTCCCTACCAGGGATCAAACCTGTGTCCCCTGCACTGGACGTCAGGTTGTCAACCACTGGACTACCAGGGAAGTCCCTCAGCAGTTTTTTTTAACAGGATCATTCTGGCTATTGGGCTGAGAAGAGAGTGTAGGGAGACAAGGGCAGAAGCTGGGAGGCCAGTTAGAGGTGACTTTGGTGATCCAGTTGGGATGTGCTGGCCTTCGAGTCTAGTGGTAGTGGTGGAGGTAGTGATGGTGGTTGGAACTTGAGATGACTTGTTGTGGGAACGCGTGCGGCATCTGAGAGAAAGGAAGGAGTCACGATGACTTGGTTCGGGCCAGAGCAGCAGAAAGAACAGAGCTCCCATGGATGGAGGTGGATGGTCAAGTTCGGGGGATGATCCAAGTGTCTTACTGGACACGAACTGACATAGGCTAGACCTATGTCTTTCCCACTGTCTCCCCAGCAGGCTGTGAGCACACGGAGGGCCAGACCAGAGCTGAGTCACCCTGGGCTCCAGGACCCCACGGGTGCCCTGACAGACCACAAGCTCAGAAAGTGTTTCCTGCATGATGGACGTGTGACTAAAGGCATCCAAATCCTGAAACACAGGTTCTGATGTCTCTTTCTTTGGCCATGTGGCTACAGTAGCCTGTTAGTGAGACTTCAGAGACAAAAATGAAACAAGAAAAAACAAACAAACTGGGGTTGATTTGTTAAACAAAGTATTGAGACCCACTTGTCTTTTTGGTTCTATTATTACCTGCACATTTTTGGTTCTCCCGACCAATCATCCATTCCTTTTGCTGTTGCAGGGACCATTCCCTGTTTTGTTCCTCTTGGAATTTCTTCCTCAGATGGAAGTTTAAATCCTCTCCCATGAATTTCTGCATTCCTGATATTGTATTCCAAGCATCATAATCTGACTGCCGGGCTGGACGATCTTTCTTAAGGGCTAGGGGGTCAGAGAGGTGAAATTCACGGCGCGTTTCCGGCCTCTGAAAGCTCTGTTGGAAATCACTGATAGCTTTACAGAGATTTTTCCTATCTCTCCTTTCCCGGTTTTCTGATATGCATGCGATCTTGTCATTTTGTCTCATTTCAGCAGCTAGAAAAGATACAGCATATTCATTAGCGAAAGATTCAGAGGAAAGAAAGAAATTTGAATTCACCCAAAAAAATAATTTTTAGTGATTCTAAAAGTCATCCAACTCTCCCAAAGGTTAACACAACCATTAAAGGATTAGAATTCTGAATATAAAAAAGCACCTACAAATCAACTTAAAAACAAACAACCTAAGCACAAATGGGGCAAAGGAAGGGAAAAGGGAAATCACTATAGAGAAACCTGAATGATCAATAAACTTGTGAAAAGATCATCAACCATTCAAGATGGGAAACATCCAGTGAATTGAAGAAACATTTTAAAACGCTAAAAATAGCAGGTATTAGTAAGCACATGAAGAAACATAGAGATTTCTCATTTACTGCTTGTGAGAGTGTAACTCGGTACTTCTATAACCATGGAAAGCAATTTGCCAACATCCCCTAAAACTGAAAAGGTGCACATCCTATGACCCGGCAATTCCACTTCCGGGTCCACCAGGAACATGAGCATTGGGACACAGTGCAGGGGAGTTGTGAACATTGTTTGCAATTATTTAAAAAACTGAAAAAAACCTAAATCAGCCACCAGCAGAGGAATGAAGAAACTGTGGTTAAAGTTCACATAAGAAAATATCATAAAGCAATTAAAATGAATATTCTGTATGGAGATCACCTACAAATTCCCAAAATAGGTTGTTGAATTTCTTTTTTGTTTTTTTTTGGTTGTTGAATTTCTTAAATGTTGCAAAAGGATACTTTCAATACATCTTTTATGTAAAAATGTAAAACACACGCACAAATTTTATATTGTCATGGATATACATACATGGAGGGTACAAGTACAGAAACATGCATGGGAATGATCACACCTCTGAGGAGGGACGAAGAAGAAAATGGTAAGATAGAGGAGAGTTTTAGCTACTTCTGTGTAACACTTAATTCTCAAAAATCATTCTTAATATAAGATATCTAAAGCCAGGTTGGCAAAACGTTCACATCTAGTCTGGTGGTGGGTCCGTATATGTCTGTCACATCATTTCCGTAGGTTTGAATTACTTTTGTAAAAAAATTGTATTGAAGTTAATTTATTTACCATGCTGTGTTAATTTCTGCTATACAGCAAAGTGATTCAGTTATACACACACACACACACACACATATATATATATATATATTCTTCTTCATATTCTTTTCCATATGGTTTATCACAGGTTTCAATTACTTTTACACTAGAATTTTAAAAGAAAATATGAAACACTATAAAGAAGAAAAGACCCTGATACTGGGAAAGATTGAGAGCCAAAAGAGGGGGCAGTGACAGAGGATGAGATGGTTGGATGGCATCACTGACTCAATGGACATGAGTTTGAGCAAAGTCTGGGAGATAGTGAAGGACAGGGAAGCCTAGTGTGCTGCAGGCTGGGGGTCACAGAGCCAGACACGACTGAGCGACTGAACTGAGCTGATAAAGAAGAAAGTAAACTTCACTCATCATGCCATTACTACAAATTTACCACTGCTCATATTTTGGTATAGTTCCTTTGTGTCTTTTTCTAAACATATTTTAATATATTTTTAACTTATACACATTTATATATTTAAACTTAATTGATAAACCATTGTACATATAATTTTGTATCCTTTTTTTTCTATTCAAAAAATCCTTATGGTGCTTCAAAAGACATTGTTGGACATGATGGGGGCAGAAATGAATACTATTTGAGAATCTGACCCACAAGCCAGAACACTGTTACTTGAACCAAGCCTGGTTCTGAGTCAGCTCTGGGGTGTGGGCTCAAGAGTGTGTGTTGTCTACTGTTACCAGCTGTCCCTGGTAGAAGGTCTTGAGCTTTTGGCAGAGAATATGTGTGTGTGTGAGGTTTTTCATACCTAGTTTTTAAAGAAAACAGAAAAATATACATGTCTGCTCATAATATATTTCCTACTCATATAGAATTCAATAGCTAATTTTCAAGTGTGGAAGAATCGGTGCATTAAGTTAACTGAACACAAGAAACTGTGAAATTTTAAAAGGAAGAAGAGCGTGAAAATGACAAGGCTTTACACACGTGAGGAATGTGACCTGGGTCTAAAGGCACACAGCCCTGAACCACTCAATGGCCATTTAGAGAATGCTCACCAAAGGTTTCCTCTCTCGCTTTTTCAGTTGCTGCTTTTATGTTCTGGTCACAAACCTGAGCATCCCAGGCCGTGGTGTCTCCCTGGGAAAGGAAAACAATGGGAGAGAATAAGAGCCAGACAATTTTATTCAGTTGATAACAATCCTACTTATCTTTTTATAAACCAAATCGTCTCGTACCCAAATGCCCTTGTGTGCCTCTGTTGGTTCTTCAGCCTGTTTTAACTTTCCCCAAAGCTTCCTTCTTCCTTTCTTATTCAGTAGGTCCTCATCCTCAGAATACTACTTAAGCATCACCTCCTCTGGGAAGCCCTGTTTTCCCCTCCCAGCCCTAGCTGGTGCTCCCTGGCACCCTGTGCTCCACCCCCCACCCCCATACACACACAGCATTGACTTCCCTGCATTATAATGTGACCATTTTAATGCCTGCCTCGTCCGCTGGTCTATCAATTTCACAAAGTCAAGGATCGCCTTATTCCTCATCTCCTAGGCCTGGCTCAGGCTTGCCACAAAATAAGAACTCTCTCTACTGGTATTTGTCTGTTGAATGGACTGGAGGAAATTCCTGGCAATGTAGAAAGTCTGGCTCAGAGAGAGGAGAACCGCATTCCGGTCTCTGGCCACTAACTCCAGGCAAGCTCGCTCCCCGCTGCAGGACTCAATTTGCTTGTCTGGCAAGTGACAGGGAGCATTTTTCGGTCTGTTATGAGGTCTCCCTCAACCTCCGCAAACTCGATACGTGGAACAATTCTTCCCGGCAAAGCTTGGAGCCGTCCGCAGCTGTGCCTGGATCAAAAGTTTCATTCTAATGGTTCATCTCCTCTTGTCGCTGGCTGCTCGCCTCTTGTTTCCCCCGCCCCCTCGACCCCTCCCCTCCCTCGCCATTCCCTCCTGGCTCCTCTCCCTTCGGATCCGGAGGGTCTCACCCCAATGATCCTGTTCCTGGCGTTGAAAATCCGTTTCTGCCTGCCCAGCTCCGCATATCTTCTTTTGGCCAGGACCAAGTCTTCCTGCAGGTCCTTGGGCTGCGCTACCTCCATGACTGCGAATTGCTAATAAATTCTAAGAGGGTTCAAAAACACGCGAGATTAAAAGAAAAGACAACAAAAATAAAACAAACTCAAGCCCAGCGAGGCTGGCTCCTTAGGAGTCTGGGCAGGAGTCTGGCAGGATGCGAGCTTGCCCAAGAGGCTTTCAATCGGCCTTCTCTCACTGCGCCAGAGGCATGGAGTCTCGGTTTCCTCGGAAACGTAAACAACTCCGGTTGCCAAGAAACAGCGTAGCGCTCGTCGGTGTTCTCGCTTTCCTCTCGCGAGACAGCACGAGGCGCTTCCCGCGCTTTTCCCCGCCAGCGTGTGAGGACGCAGCTGAGGCGCGGAGGGCGCAGCCATGGGCCGTTTGGAAGTGCTGCTTGTGGAGAACTTTAAGTCGTGGCGGGGTCGCCAGGTCATAGGCCCCTTCAAGAGGTTCACCTGCATCATCGGCCCCAACGGCTCCGGTAACTCGGGACCTAGAATGTCTTCTCCCGCCGCAGTCGGCTGAGCCGCTTCTTGCCTGAGGAGACGTGAGGGAGGCCTCAAGGCCTGGACTCAGGCTCGACCCTCGCCACCCACCTCAGGGACGGGGTGGGATGCAGGATAGGGTGGGAAGCGACCCTCAGACTCCGTCCAGGGCGGGTTGGAAGTGGCAAGGAGCCTCCTCTTGCCGTCCGCCCCGGCCGACCGTCACCCTCAGACCGACCCCCAGGGGCCTGACCCTCGCCCGCTGCCCTGGCCCCCAGACCTTTAGACCACACCCTCGGGGGCCTGACCCTTGCCCCAGCTCCCCGACCCTCAGACTGCACCCCCAGGGGCCTGACCCTTGCCCCAGTTCCCCGACCCTCAGACCGCATCCCCAGCGGCTTGACCCTTGCCTTCTGACCCCGGCCCTCAGACCCCACCCAGGCCAGACCCCCGCCCTGCACCCTCTGTCCGAGGGTTCCACCCTGGACTCTCCTCTCCTTCGCCCCTGCTCTTCTGCCCTGTGGGTTCCTCCTCTTGCCCTTAGCCGTGGTTGCTCTCCTCTCCATCCCTTTCCCTTTCTCATCTCAGATGACATAGTGGGAACCAGATGGGGAGGAAGTCATTGGTTCCAAGGGGCTCGAACAACCATTTGAATCCAAGGAACCTTCGCAGGATTATTATGGAAATGACTGTGATAACTGAACTTTCCCCAAATTCCTGGCACCTTTCTTTTTGTTTAATCTTCACAAATACATATAATTTCCATTTTACAGTGGAGGAAACTGAGGTTCAGAGGGTCCAGATGACTTTCCAAGACAGCCCAGTAAGTGGCAGAGTCTGGACTGGAATTGGGGCCTGGCCAGGTTCTGCTTGACTACATGTTTGGAAAGAGTGGGATAATGACCCAAAGCAGGTGGGAGTAAGCCCTAAAACAATAGTGACCTTGAGATTTTTCCCAAATCTGGAGACTCCAGTTTGCCTTTCTCAGTCCAGATTTCCTTTCTTAGCTCAGGAACCTTGTTTGAGTTGAAAGATACCTGTTGCCTCAGTAAGTTAATTTATATGACAGACACGAATAGGACACTTAAGTGTGTGCTTTCTGGGCACACCAAATCTGGAATATAATTATTGTGGAAGTGTTGTGAAATTTCTGTTGCATTTTAGAAACAGCTGTTGTTAGAAGGTTTTCTTTTGCATTTAGTATATGTGAAAGAGTGCTTACTCAGTCCGCCTCTTTGTGACCCCCTGGACTGTAGCCCACCAGGCTCCTCTGTCCCTGGGGATTCTCCAGGCAAGAAACTGGAGTGGGTTGCTATGCCCTCCTCCAGGGGATCTTCTCGACCCAGAGATTGAACCCAGGTCTCCCGCATTCCAGGCAGATACTTTACCGTCTGAGCCACCAGGAAGCCCACGTGAAGGAATACCTGAGCTTAGATGTATTCACATATTTGATTTCCTTGCCTCTTCTCTGTAATGTATTTCTTCATTTTCATTTTACTCTGTTATCAGAAAACATTGAAAAATGATTATTGTAATCACTCCTGCATTGTTATCCTGACTCCACTCAGGAAGTTACTGAGCCCACCACCAGGTGATTTTCATCTTTTAACTGATGGTTATGTGAAGGGTTGCTCAATTCTGTTTTGCATCTGCAATGGTGTGATACTTGAAATGAGTGTGCAAAGTCTTGAACTCCACTCAGTACACTTGAACTGAACTCAAGTGTCTTTTCATGTGGTTAAAGGTCTTTTGTATTTCTCATTCTCTTGAGTTGAACTGAACTGAACTGATTCTCTTGAGTTGCCCTTTTATGTTCTTTACCCATTTTTCTGGTGGGTTGTCTTAGAAATCTTTCTAAAACATATCTGAAAAAGTCACTACTATTCCTGGAATCCTTTGTAGCTTCCTATAATCTTCAGCATCAAGTTTTGTTTCTCTCTTGTCATTCCCAACCTTGCAAGCTTTGCTCCATCTCTGTATATTCAGTTCAGTTCTGTTCAGTTGCTCAGTTGTGTCCAACTCTTTGCGACCCCATGAATTGCAGCAGGCCAGGCTTCCCTGTCTATCACCAACTCCTGGAGCTTGCTCAAACTCATGCCCATCGAGTCCTTGATGCCATCCAACCATCTCATCCTCTGTCATCCCCTTCTCCTGCCTTCAGTCTTTCCTAGCATCAGGGTCTTTTCAGATGAGTCAGTTCTTCGCATCAGGTGGCCAAAGTATTGGAGCTTCAGTTTCAGCATCAGTCCTTCCAATGAATATTCAGGACTGATTTCCTTTAGGATGGACTGGTTTGATCTTGCAGTCCAAGGGACTCTCTGTATCATTACTTACCCTTTTCCTACTATAATGTGCTAAGTTGCTTCAGTTTGTCTGACGCTTTGCAATCCTATGGACTGTGACCTTCCAGGCTCCTCTGTCCATGGGATTCTCCAGGTAGGAATACTGGAGTGGATAGCCATGGGGGACCTTCCCAACCCATGGATCAAACCAGAGTTTGTTATGTCTCTGCATTGGCAGGCAGGTTCTTTACCACTAGTGCCATCTGGGAAGTCGATTTTTACTAGAATGGTACCTTGCTTTCCCGGTTGTACCTGTGATCAAGCTATTCTCTTTTCCTGTAACGGTTATGTTTACCTTCAGCATCACTTCCCCAGACTTCTACTTCCTCTTTAAAATTTAGCCCGTAAGTTTCTCCTGCAAAGCCTATTCAGAGTCTCCAGTAGTTAGTGCTGCTCTTAAGTGCTTCATAGTTTTTTGTGTATTAATTTTAGCTTAGAACTTACTGTAGTAAGTTATAATTTCCTGCTTTTAATGGGAAGAGTATAGATTTTGGAATTAGACACCTAACCCCAAAATATGATTGTGTGAGCATCTGCTTTTTAATTTATGAAATGAAGTTCAATAAAAATTGATAATATTCCCCGCTGTAAGCACCTTAAGGGAAAATCCCACATACTGTTTCTTTTTTAGCCTCGGTAATTAGGAGAATGCCTGGTTAATAGGTGTTCCATAAATTTTGTAGAATGAGTGAATGAATTTGAAGAGGCAAGAGAGTGAATTTTGAGTCCAGCTAAGAGTCTTCTGAAAGTAAGGAGGGCTTGAAAAACTAGAAGAATGGTAAGGAAGGAGAAGAATGGAAGAGATATGCAGAGTTGAAATCAGAAGGGACTTAGCAGCTCTTGGTAAGAGGGCAGATGAGTGGCAAAAATTGAGGTTTTGAGATGGGAGAGTGATACTGTAATTTTTAGATCTTTGAATATTTGGTTCATCTTCATCAAGTGATGATAGTCTAAAATATTACTCTTCCAGAATTATTTTCCTGATGTTGATTTTGAGTTATTTATAGCAGAGGTTCCTGCTCTGACCATTACAAAACTTAACTTGGTTGGTTCACTCATTCATCCATTTTTGTCAGTAGGTGGTTGGTAATACATGGTCTCCTGCATTGGAGGCAGATTCTTTACTAAATGACCCACCAGGGAAGTCCCTACTTAATAAATGTTTCTTGATCCTATCAGAAGTTACATCTCCCAGCTACCCTCTGTTTCATCCCTCAGTTTGTTTCCTCACCGATACTTACTATAATATATAATTATTTTTTGTTTATTGTTTGACTTTTTAGTATATTATAACATTTGTTAGACAGGGTTGTCATCTCTCTTGTTCTTTTACTGTATCCTTATGACCTAGCACACAAAAGAATTAATGTAATGAATTAATTTGGATGGGGAGGTATTTATTTTAGGCAGATTTTAAATAAGGATTGCTAAAACAAATTTCTGTTTAATTCTGTTTCCATCAGACTTAATAACTTCAATTAACATTCTATATATGTAACCTACATATGCTCAGGTGGTAAAGAATCCACCTGCAATACAGGAAACCCTGGTTTGATTCCTGGGTTGGGAAGATCCCCTGGAGAAGGGATAGGCTACCCACTCCAGTATTCTTGGACTTCCCTTGTGGCTCAGCTGGTAAAGAATCTGCCTACAGTGCAGGAGACCTGGGTTTGATCCTTGGGTTGGGAAGATCCCCTGGAGAAGGGAAAGGCTACTCCAGTATTCTGGCCTGGAGACTGCCATGGACTAGTTGCAAAGAGTCAGACACGACTGAGCGACTTTCACCTTCTATATATGTAACCATCATACAATAGTTTTCAATCTGCACATTATCGATTAACCCCCCAAAAAGTCATGTTTCATACCTGTTGGTTAACTGAAACTTAGCTAATTATATTTGCAGCATTTTTAACCACTTCTAGTTCTTTTTTAAAAGACCATGAACTTCCAAACTAAGCCATATTTCCAGTGATTTGCAATATTCTTCTATGTTACTTTTTCTGCTTTTGGCATGAGAAATTTAAATTGCTTGTGGATATGAGGGAATGAATGTGAAAAAGAAAAAACATTAAACAGAGATAGTTGTAGTTGAAATGACACTGCACCTTGGAAATTGTTTTGTACTATGTGCTCCTGGTTGTAGAACAGTTTGCCATTTGAGTTGGGAGTCACCAAGACTACCCCCAGTTTTGGTGATTCATTGGGAGGACTCATAGGACTCAGCATATAGTTGTACCCAGGACTGTTACTCATAACAGTGAAAGGAAACAAAGAAACCTCAGCAAAGGGAAAAGGCACATGAGGAACCCTAGGAAACCAGTTGCAAGGTTCCATGAAACCTCCTCCAGTGAAATCTCATAGGACAGGCTTAATTCTTCCAGCAACAAGTTGTGACAACATACATGAGATGTTGTTAACCAAAGACTCGTTAAAGACTCAACTCTGAGGGTTTATATTAGGGAATGGTCACATAAGCACCTCCATTCCCCCAAATTCCAGACTCCAAGAAAGAAAGCAAGTGTTCAGCCTAGATCATATTGTTTATACAAACAGTTTAGGCACAGTGATGCATTCTTAACAGAAAGTGGTGGAGGGACTTCCCTGGCGGTCCAAGGGTTAAGACTCCATGCTGCTTCCACCGCTCGGGGCATGGGTTCACTTCCTGGTGAGAAACCAAGATCCCACAAGCCATGGAGTATGGCCAGAAAAAAGAAAGTGGTGGGAATCCTCACAGAATCCAAATCCTAATCCCACAATACCTGCTAATCTTGTAAGCAAGATTTTCAGAGGATAACAGCCTTGGACATGCTATGTAACTGATCTACACTGTTCAACACAAACCCACCATAAATATTCTAGCAACCCTAGTCTAGCCCTTGGGAAAATCCTGAAGATACCCTTTTAAAAAAATGTGACACTTAAAATTTCTAAGGTGGAGATAACTGAAATTCAGAGAAGTTAAATGATTTGCCATGGTATAATACTTGATGGTGGGAGAGAGCTGAGGCTTAGATCTGGTATAGATCCTTACATTTATATCACTTAATACTCTACCATAGCTACATAGAAACCAGTTATCTACATAAAATTTTTCAGTCACATGCATTTTTGAATACAGGAAAAACTACTACTTAGACATGTATATCGGCTGTATCAGGCTTCCAAGGTAGCACTGGTGGTAAAGAACCCGCCTGCCAGTGCAGGAGACATAAGAGATGCGGGTTCCATCCCTGGGTCAGGAAGATCCTCTGGAGAAAGAAACGGCAACCCACTCCAGTATTCTTGTCTGGAGAATCCCATGGACAGAGGAGCCTGGTGGGCTACCATCCATGGGGTCTCAGAAAGTTGGACACGACTGAAAGTGACTAGCACTAGCGCATCGGTTGTATTTCACTTTCCTTAGTAGTCTGGTTTCTTTGGCGCTGGGCAAGACTTTTTATCATTGAAAATAAATAACTTTTTTTCCTGTCTTTCCTTCCCCAGGGAAATCTAATGTAATGGATGCACTTAGTTTTGTAATGGGAGAAAAAATAGCTAATTTAAGAGTGAAAAATATTCAAGAACTTATTCATGGAGCACACATTGGAAAACCTGTTTCTTCTTCTGCAAGTGTAAAAATTGTATATTTGGAAGAAAGTGGAGAAGAGAAGACATTTGCAAGGACTATCCGAGGTATTTTTTTTTTTCCCCTTGGGATAGCAGATATCAGAAGCAAATAATAGAACCTATTTGATTCTCCACTGGACTTTTATTTAAGCAGACATATTTATTTAAATTCCCCTACTGTCAGATAGCGTTTTTTCTCCCTGGTTATTGGTTAAAATGAAAGAGGGAGTTTACCTCAAAGGTGGTGATATCATAAAAGTCCTTCCTGAGATTCTTTATGTATCTTTATCTGGTTTTCCTAGTGATGAAGTAACTATAAATGCATATTTTTGGTTTGTATAGAAAGTTTATCCTAGCACGAAAAAGCAAATTGCATGAAATATTTGATTTTCTATATTATGATTTATTCGCAAATCTTTGTATTTCCTGAGTAAATAAGATTCAGAGTTATATATATATATATTTCTATTTATACTAGGATTTTACTGGGCTTCTGTAAATAGATGCCTCTTGGTTTTGTTTTTTAAAAGTCCAAGATGAGGGTGCCAGCATGGTTGGATGAAAGCTCTCTTCTGGTTGCAGACTTATCATTGTATACTCACATGTGGATGAGACTTGGGAGCCTTGTAGGATCTTTTTATTTTATAAGCACCCTAATACTATTCATGAGGGCTCCACTATCATGACCTAATCACCTCCCAAAGGCCTTACCCTCTAACACCATCACTTTTGGGGTTAGGATTTCATCACATGAATTCAGTGGAGACACACTTAGACCATTAAACAATCCTAGTTAAAATAGTAATGCCTGTTTCTCCTACACAGAAACTTCCATACCCCTTTCCTACCTCCATTTTACTCCTTAGCACTAAACACTTTCCCACATGATATTTATTTTACTTACCTATCTCATTTTTGTCTGCCTCCATTACTAGAATATAAGCTTGAGATGAGACTTGTCTGTTATGTTCACTGCTATAGAATACTCCTTGGCTTGTAGTAGACACTCAGCATTTGTTGATTGATTAAATGCATTTATTAACATGTATATTACTGCCATAACTGGCCATTTCAATAGTTTTTGATATATAGCTGGTATTTATACTTCCCATAACAGCATTTGTTCTTTTATTTTAGGAGGATGCTCAGAATATCGTTTTAATGATAATCCTGTTAGTCGTTCTGCTTATATCACAGAGCTGGAAAAGATAGGCATAATAGTCAAAGCACGGAACTGTCTTGTTTTTCAGGTAAGTGGTGATAGTATTTGATTTTATTCATGATTTTGAAAGTGTATCACCATATTTTATATGTTGATGTGCTTAACTATTTTTGAAAGGGAACTGTGGAGTCAATTTCAGTGAAAAAACCCAAAGAAAGAACCCAGTTTTTTGAGGAAATCAGCAGTTCAGGAGAGCTTATAGGAGAATATGAGGAAAAGAAAAGAAAGTTACAGAAAGCCGAAGAAGATGCACAATTTAATTTTAATAAGAAAAAAAATGTAGCTGCAGAGCGCAAACATGCAAAATTAGAGAAAGAAGAGGTAAGATGTCATGATGTAACCAATTAAGTGTTGCATGCAAAACCTGTGTTAGAATTTTAAGTACTGGTTTGGGGTTACTAAAAAAAATTCCTTTAATAACGTAAGTAAAGCCCATTATTCATCAAAGATAAACTTTTTGGTTTATTTTCCACTGTTTGGGTTTCTTTCTCCGAAATAGGCAGGACAACTTGAGCTGCAAAGATGTCTGATTTTCCTAACTAAAATTAAACTTGAGGGATTTATATCTCACATGGCAGAGGCCCTCAGATTTTTGGATCTTATCCTTTTATATTTTAAAAATTATTGAGGACCCCAAAGAGTTATCTATCAATATTTATTGTATTTGAAATTAAAACTGAGACATTTAAAAATTATATTTTGATGATTTATTGTTGTTAAAAATAGCAATAATAAACTCATTGCATGTTAGTATAAATAGCATATTTTTATGAAAAATAAACTGAGTTTTCTAAAACCAAATAATTAGAAGGGTAGTATTGTTTTACCTTTTTATAATTTCATGAATATCTGGCTTAATAGAAAACAGTGAATTCTCATATCTGTTTCTGTGTTGAACCTGTGGTGAGACCTAGGAACTTTACCCTCCTTTGGCTTTTACACCATTGGTGCACATGTCAACACGGTAAAAAGACAAATGAAATCTGAGTATTATTATGAAAATAGTTTTGATTTCAGGGGCTCCATGAAAGGGTGTTCGGGAACTCTAGGAGGCCATGGTCACACTTTGTAAATGCTATTCTGTGGTATTTCTTGGTGTCCTTCACCGTGCCTGGTGTAGTGCCTTGTAAACTGTTGATTATTGTTTGCCTTTAGAGTATTCTTTATCAAATGCAAAGCAGATTTTGCCATTGTTTTACATAAAACCTCTTTTGGAGCAGTGCTTTCCACTGCACTGAGAATCTAGTCTCCCTTCCCAGCCTGCTGATCTGCCTCTTGTTCACCTCTGAAACTTTAACTTCCTTTACTCTTCAACCACATTGACCTTTATCATTTATTGAAAATACCACGTTCTCTTGTGTTCTAGAGCTTTTGCTGTTTCCTCTGCCTAGATAATTGTGTGCCTGATTTTTACATGACTAATACTCTCATTCAAGTTTTCATAAAGAAGCCATTTTCTCAGCCAGACATTTGCTGTCCACTCTCCCAATCTAAATTAGCATCCCTTCGCTGGTACTATTGCATTACTCTATTTTGTTTCTTTTGTAGCATATTTTGCTGTATGAAATTATCTTGTGTATTATTTATTGCTTATTTATTCTCTGACTCTGCTTCCCTCCCTGCCCCACTAGGATAACTTGGTTGTAATCTATGAAGAGCAGAGACTCTTTCTACCTTGTTCCCTACCATATTTCACAGCACATAGAAGAGGGCCTGGCACACAATAGCCAGTTAATAAATATTTGAAAAAATAAATGAAAGGTGGACATGTTCCTTGTTAGTGATTTTTCTCTGTTGCTTCAGATTTTTATAAGTGTGCGTGTATTCTTGGTATAGTATTTGTAATATACTAAAAGAACTTATAGCAGAATAGAATTGCAGAACTTTTAAACATTATAAGGATAGTTAGAATAGTCCAACTTCATGATTATTTTTAACAACATCCTAGCAGATGGCTGTTTACCTGTTACTTGGAATATTTCATTGATTAAGAGTTTTCTTCTTAAGGTAGAACATTCCTTTTTTCTTTACTAATGGTACAAATACTCAGGAAATTCTCCCATCTCGCATGTAATTTAGAACTTTAACAGTCCTATTAGTTCTATTCATAGAAAAAATTGCATTCTATAGAAGAAATTTTACCTGGAATCTTTGAATTTAAAATCGCCAGAACTTTAAAAGTGATACTACTTCCTTTAGTTTACAAGTGGGGAAGCTGATGTCAGACTTGCTTGCCAAACTTTTGAGGTCAAGACAGAAGTGGGACAGGACTCCGTTAGTGGGTGCCCCAAATAGTTCTTTTGGAGAAGAAAATGGCAACCCACTCCAGTATTCTTGCCTGGAGAATCCCATGGACAGAGGAGCCTGGTGGGCTACAGTCCATGGGGTCGTAAAGAGTCGGACACAACTGAGTGACTAACATACGGTTCTTACCACCATACCACTGTGTGCATGAATATAAAATCCTTCACTGGTTTATTGTAGAAGTATATGCAGAAGCCTTCTTGCAATAATGGTACTTTGGGCAAGAATATAATTTGTTAATGATATAAATGAAAATTCATTAGAGATCATTTGTTAGTATTTTAGTTGAGTTTATGAAAGGTCAGTGTAAGATATACTCCCTCTTAACTGTTGTTGAATTTCACTATTGTAGGCAGACCGTTACCAGAATCTCCTTGAAGAACTGAAAATTAACAAGATACAACTGCAGCTTTTCAGACTGTATCACAATGAGAAAAAAATTAATTTTTTATATACTGAGTTAGAGCGTGTGAATAAGAATTTGAGTGTCACAAAAGAGTCTCTTTCTCATCATGAAAACATAGTTAAAGCCAAGAAAAAGGAACATGGAATGTTGAGCAGACAACTACAACAAACAGAAAAAGAATTAAAGTGAGTTTTCAAAATCATTATTAACAGCTGGATTTTATTTAGATTGATAGGAATATTAAGTGATGCTTTGAAAGTTGATTTTTTAAATAAACTTTTTACTTTGGAATACTTTTGGATATACAAAAAAATTATAAAGGTAGTGTAGAGAGTTCCCATATTCCCCACACTCAATTTCTCTCACTTAGAAAAGGAGGAGGAGGGGGCTACAGAGGATGAGATGGTTGGATGGCATCACCACCTCAGTGGAAATGAGTTTGAGCGAACTCCTGGAGATAGTGAAGGACAGGGAAGCCTGGCGTGCCGCAGTCCATGGGGTTGCAAAGAGTCAGACACAACTTAGGTACTGAACAACAAATAACATCTTACATTATTAGTATGCTACACTTGTCAGAATTAATTAATCCATATTTATTCATTATTACTAACTAAATTCCATACTTAATTCATTTTTTTATGTTTTAATGTTCTTTTTCTGATCCAGTATACCATATTATATTTAGTTATCATGTCTTCTTAAGGTCCTCTTGGTTGTGACAGTTTCAGACTTAAACCTTGTTATTGGTATCCTTTACAGTTTTAAGAAGCATTGGTCAAGCTTTTTGTAGACTGTATCTCAATTAGTATTTCTCTTTTAGTTTTCTCATAATTAGACAAGTTTATGGGTTTGGGGGAAGAAGACCACATAGGTAAAATGCCATTATTATCATAGTACATCAGGAACGTCAGCGTATCATATACAGGGAATTCCCTGGTGGTCCAGTGGTTAGGACTCTGTGTTCATGTTGCTGAGGGCTGGGGTTCAAGCTCTGGTTGGGGAACTAAAATCCCACAAGCCACATGGTGTGGCCAGTAAATAAATAAAGTGACTCTACCATAAATTTTTTAATATATGTGTTATATTATTAAATCATCTATCTAATATAGTATCAGCCTGCCATCATTATTGATGGTTTTTTGGGGGCTTTTTGGCTGCACCACACAGCATGTGGAATCTTAATTCCCTGACCAGGAATTGAACCCATGCCTCCTGCAGTGGGAACATGGAGTCTTAACCAATGGACTATGAGGGAAGTCCCACATTATATCCATTTGCTTAATTGTTCAATTCCAGTAATCATGTATGGCAGTACCAGAATTATTAAACCATGTCCTGTGGGAAGCAAATTTATCAACTAGAGTACAAGGCTTGTGTATAATTATTTTTGCTTTTAATTTTATGGACTCTGCTCATTTCCAGCATTACTTAGGTTAACACGTTTCCCCTTACGCTCTTCAGTAAGGTTGTTTCATACATTTGTACTACAGTTAGATTATTTTGTCACTTTCTATATTTTATCTGGGATCGCTCACCTTTAAGTGATTTTTATAAAATTCGTGTGTTAAAGTTCACCCTTGGAGCTATAAATTTCTGTAGGTTTTGACAAATGCATGATGTCATATGACCATCACTGCAGTATCATACAGAGTGGTTTATCACTCTTTAAAAATTCCCCAATGCTTCACCTATTTGATTTTCCCTCTTACCTGGCAACCGCTGATGTGCTTACAGTCTCTGAAAGTCAATATTTAGCATTTCTTTTTAAATGTATAATTTGATCAGAAGAGCTTCTTGCCTTTATATAAAATTTTCCTTTAAAGCAAACTTTATTTTTCTTTTTAGATCTCTTGAAGCACTGTTAAATCAGAAGAGGCCTCAATACATTAAAGCTAAAGAAAATACTTCTCACCACCTCAAGAAATTAGATGTGGCTAAAAAATCAATAAAGGACAGTGAAAAACAATGTTCTAAACAGGAGGATGACATAAAAGCCTTAGAGACAGAGCTGGTTGATTTAGATGGTGCATGGAGAAGTTTTGAAAAGCAGATTGAGGAAGAAATGTTACATAAAGGGCGAGACATTGAACTAGAAGCTGGTCAGGTGAAAAAGTTGGCATATGGGAAATCATTTGTTTTTATTGTTTCAGCTTTTCCTTTTGATTAGAATTTAAAGGATGACTTCTCTTTCTGATTATTTTAAGAGATTGTCTGCAAAATTTAAACTATAGGGATTTTGATTTTTCAGCCTATATGGAGAATCTAAATTTAATCTTTACACTAGGCTGTTTTTTCTTTATAAAAGTAGATGACATCATAACATTTGTGAGTTAACTAAAGTCATAGAAAATACTTCAGCAAGATTACATGGTATCATTTTGTAATAAAATGAATTATATTCATATGTTTTTAAGGTAATTATTTTTTCCTCATGAATATTTTAAAAAGTTAAAAGTCAGATTATATATGGCTTTGAAGAGACATGATCACTTAATTGACAGGAGGGAAATTGGTTAAGATTGTTTAAAATGTTAAGTGATTAATGAATATCCAACTTAGTATACAAGATAGAAGTCGACAATAGATATCCAGAAATTTGTAATTCAGAGTTTTCAAACATTCTTTTAACTAAATTTCTATTATGTATCTTTTTCATTAATTTTATGATAACTTTATTTCACAATATATATGCTAAAATAATTGTGACTGTATAAATAGAAAAATACTTAATTTTCTTTGAACTCCTCTTACTCTGGACCATTAATGAGTTTTAATGTGCTTTCTCTTACAGAATTTCTTACAGAGACCTTATAGAGTTGGTTTTGAATACCTTGTTGATCTATCTAAACAGTTTTAAATAAGATGTTCATTTTGTGTTCATGCTGTCTTAGCTGGAGAAGATGGCTAATTATAGTATAATTTATATAAAACATTTTTATAAGTTTAATTATCTGCTAGTAAAGAATATAGAGAGAATTTCCTCTCACACTTCTTTAAATTAATTATCAATGGTTAAATGCTCTTTATACAGCTGGTTCAGTATAAAGAACTTAAGGAACAAGTAAGAAAGAAAGTGGCTATAATGACCCAACAGTTGGAAAAGCTGCAGTGGGAACAGAGGTCTGATGAAGATAGATGGGCATTTGAAAAGAGGAGACATGGGGAAGTTCAGGTACCTCGGTTTGTGCAATAAATGATTTAGAATTATTTTTCATGAAATTTTATTCACTTTTTATATTTGTTTTTCAGTATATAAATGGTTTTACATCAGATATGAGGAATTAATTAAATTTTCTTTAATTTAGACTTTTAGACTGCTTAGTACCATTTAGGTGCTCTTTCATAGTCTTAAGATATAGACAGTGTAAGGACTTCCCTGGTGGTCCAGTGGTTGACTCCGCCTTCCAATGCAGGGGATGCAGGTTTGATCCCTGGTTGAGGAACTAAGATCCCACATGCCGTGAGGCAACCAAGCCCATGCACCAAATTTAAGAGAGAAGCCCACGTGCCTCAGTGAAGACTGAGCACAGCCAAATAAGTAAAATAAAAAGTATAAAGAAACTGATAAAAATAACATAAAAATAGTGTCTTCCTTCACATAGTCAGTAAGCATTTTATGCATACTTGTATAATGATAGGCAGAAAGCAAAGAGGAACTAAAGAGCTTCTTGACAAAGGTGAAAGAGGAGAATGAAAAAGCTGGCTTAAAACTCAACATTCAGAAAGCTAAGATCATAGCATCCTGTCCCACCACTTCATGGCAAATAGAAGGGGAAAAGTGGAAACCGTGACAGATTTTATTTTCTTGGGCTCCAAATCACTGTGGATGGTGACTGCAGCCTTGAAATTAAAAGATGCTTACTCCTTGGAAAGAAAGGTATGACAAACCTAGACAATGTATTAAAAAGCAGAGACATCACTTTACTAGCAAAGGTCCATATAGTCAAAGCTGTGGTTTTTCCAGTAGTCACGTACAGATGTGAAATTTGGACCATAAAGAAGGCTGAGTTCCAAAGAATTGAGCTTTTGAACTGTGGTGCTGAGGACTCTTGAGAGTCTCTTGGACAGCAAGGAGATCAAACCAGTCAATCCTAAAGGAAATCAACCCTAAATATTCATTGGAAGGACTGATGCTGAAGCTCCAATACTTTGGCTACCTGATGTGAAGACCTGTCTCATTGGAAAAAACCCTGATGCTGGAAAAGACTGAGGGGAGGAGTAGAAGGGGGCGACAGAACATAAGATGATCAGGTGGCATCACCGACTCAATGGACAGGAGCTTGAGGAAACTGGGAGATAGTGAAGGACAAGGAAGCCTGGCGTGCTGCAGTCCATGGGGTCACAAGGAGTGAGACATAACTTAGCGACTGAACAACAACATAATGATAGGCACAGGTGGATGCTATTGTCTATTCTTACAAGTAGGTCAGTCCACTGAGGTTAGGAGGAGCATAACTAAAGGGAAAAAAACGAACAGCATAAGTGAAAGGTCATTTGGAAACATTAAGGACATAGCCCAAGAGGAGCTTAATAGTCTGCATTGAGGTGACCAGCAAGACAGCAGTATACTATTCTGCCTTAGAGTAAGAGAGACTTGGCTTCCATCCAGTCTTGTCCTGTCCCTGACTGTGTTGGTATAACTAAATCATTTCACTTCTTTGAACTTTGATTTCTTCATTTGTACAATATCTTTTTTTTTTTTTGTCTTTTTCTCTGTCTTTTTTTATGGCTGAGTAATATTCCATTGTATATATACCACATCCTTCTTTATCCATTCATCTATTGATGGACATTTAGGTTGCTTTCATATCTTGACTATTGTAAATAATACTGCAGTGAACAAGGGAGTGCATATCTTTTCTAATTACTTTTTTCTTTTCTTCACTAAAATATCTAGGATTAGTATTGCTGGATCACATGGTAGTTCTATTTTTATTTTGTGAGGAATCGCCATACTGTTTTCCATAGTAGCTGCACCAATTTACATTCCCACCAGTAGTGCATAAAAGTTCACTTTTCTCCACATCCTTGCCAATACTTGTCTTCTTGATAACAGCCATTCTAATAGGGGTGAGATGATATCTCATTGTGATTTTACTTGCATTTCTCTGATGATGTTGAGCATCTTTTCGTGCACCTGCTATCTGTATGTCTTCCTTGGAAAAATGTCTATTCAGATAACCTGCCCATTTTTTAATTAGTTCTTGTTTTTATGTTGAGTTGTATGAGTTCTTTGTACATTTTGGATGTTAACCGCTTACCACATACATTGTTTGCAAACATCTCCCATTCAGAGCTGCTGCCAAGTCACTTCAGTCATGTCCGACTCTGTGCGACCCCATAGACAGCAGCCCACCAGGCTCCGCCATCCCTGGGATTCTCCAGGCAAGAATACTGGAGTGGGTTGCCATTTTGAACTGCTACCTCAGCTTAAATCACTATAAGCTCCCCTCTTAGGACTACTTTTGCTGCATTCCATAGGTTTTGGATCATTGTATTTTGTCTCTAGGTATTTTTTTTTAATTTCTTCTTTGATTTCTTCAGTGATCCATTGATTGTTTAATAATAATTGTTTAGTCTCCATATGTTTGTTTTTTTGGCAGTTTTTTCCTTCTGTTTGATTTCTATTCTCGGTTGTGGTCAAAAAACATGCTTGATATGTTTTAGTTTTCTTACATTTATTGCGACTTGCTTTGTGGCAACTCCTGGTTCTAGATCACTTAGTAAAGGAGTAAGATTAATCTTGCTGTAATGCACAGGATGAATTAGACAGGGAAAAGGTTAAAGATAAACAAATTAAGACTACCACAATCCTTGGACTTAGTGATAAAGTGAATGGAGCAAGACTTGTGAAGTTCTCCTTCCATGAACCTGTAGTTGCCTTTTAGATTCCTATACAGTTATAGCATTGAGCCACTCTAGTGGAATTACTTGTCTGTTTCTCCCACCAAACCTTAGTCCTTGAGAGCAGAGACTGTCTTGTTCATTATAGTATCTGTAGTTTCTAGTACATGGTAGGCTGTGAATAAATATTTGTTGAATGAGTTAGTTTGAGAGAGAGATATGACTGTATATAGATATTTGAAAATAATCCCCATGGGATTTAAAGTTACCAGAGTAAACTTGCTGAAGATAGATATCTAGTAAATGATGGAGCCAGGATTTGAACCTTGATTCCTGAAACCTCAGAACACTTTACCATACTGCCTTTTCAAAATTAAAATTTGCTCTCCTGAGAATTTTCATATGGTTATCTATATATTTCAAATTTAGAACAATATATGTATATTTCAAATTTAGAACAACTTATGCTATTATAGGCTTCCCCAGTGGCTCAGCAATAAAGAATCTGCCTTCAGGGCAGGAGCTGCAGGAGAACGTGGGTTCGATCTTTGGGTGAGAAAGATCCCCTGGAATAGAGGGCATGGCAGCCCACTTCAGTATTCCCACCTAGAGAATCCTATGGACAGAGGACCCTGGTTGGCTAAGGTCCAAATGGTCACAAAAGAATTGGACATGACTGAAGTGAGTTAGCATGTACACATGCATGCTATTATAGGTTCTAGGCATCTAGTGAAAAACTATTTGTTTGGAGTTGCTATAATTGATTTCAGATTTCATTTCCTGTTTTAGGAAAATATAAAACAAATAAAGGAACAAATAGAAGATCATAAAAAGCGAATAGAGAAGTTGGAGGAGTATACAAAAACATGCACGTAGGTATAGTAAAAAAAATTGCTTGCAGCTTTCTTGTATCTCAAGGGTCTTGTATATTTGTGGTGAATGCTTCCCCTGTATCATAATGTTCTCACTCTCCCATTGTTTTTTTATTTCATTGTAGATATTTAAAAACTATAATTAACCACTTAAG
Source organism: Dama dama (assembly GCF_033118175.1). Classification (NCBI taxonomy): domain Eukaryota; kingdom Metazoa; phylum Chordata; class Mammalia; order Artiodactyla; family Cervidae; genus Dama; species Dama dama. The sequence goes on from NC_083702.1 coordinate 4,572,577, forward strand.
GTTGAGATTTTGAAAATATAAATGTGTAACAGTGGTGAAACTTAAAACTCTCCTTTGGTATTGATATTTTATATTAAAAGTATGTCATGAAAACTGTCAGCACTTAAGTATTCTATCAGTAAGAATTTCTTTTAAATTGATATTTACTTACTGTTAAGCTCATGATGATTGCTCTGGTTATAGTGAGTGATCTTTCTTCTCAGAATCCAGAAATATGTATCTTTTGACTCAAGAAAGAATGATTAAAATATCTTTTGCTCATGTTTGGTGCTAGGTTTATTATATTGTATGTTTCACCGTTTGAAATTGATAGAGCACTGTCCCATTCCCCTGTGATGCCAGGCTAGAGTGTATTGCACTTCCTAAATTTTGGTTTTTCTTTTTGCTGTATAATGTATTATTGTTATTGTCATATAGGAATTGCTTGAAAGAAAAAAAAGAGCAGGAGGAAAACTTAGTGAATGAAATGGAAAAAACAAAATCAAGAATGTCTGAAGTTAATGAAGAGTTGAATCTTATTAGAAGTGAATTGCAGAATGCTGGAATTGATACCCATGAAGGAAAACGTCAGCAAAAGAGAGCAGAGATTCTGGAACGCCTTAAGAGACTTTACCCAGATTCAGTGGTAATTGAAATAAAAAGGCTAAGCTTTCTTATTTGTGATTAAAAATTTGAAATTATTAGGAGGTAATATTATTTCAGAAACCTATAAATTTTGTGTTTTATTATTTATATTTAAGGCATAATAGTAACTGCAGTAAAATGTATATAATCCCCAGTAATGTCTATAGGTAAGTAATTATTGGGGAGAAACATTATTGATATGAACACATTACCCAGAAAGTCCAGATATCCCCAAAGGATATGGGTATATGAAATAGTCTGTTGCCTTGTAGACACATAGCCTCAAACCTCATTTTCTTCATGACTTCAGTTTTTTTAAAAAGTACTTTCTTCAGTGGATATTGTTGGCCTACTTCATTCACTTTTGAACAGTGAATTTTTATTCTCTAAATCTGACTGTTCATCCAGTATTACTAGTTTATTTCATTAGCCCCAATGCAGCAATGTCTAACGTGTTATGTGAGGTGTCCGCTTCATAGAATTATTTCTTTTGGTATCGGGGTCTGTCATCTCACTCTCTTGTCACTAACACCAGTGTACACTGTGTGCTCCTTGTTTCATGGCAGCCTTCCTTTTCAGCATTTGACACTGTTAACCACTTGCACTTTTTGAAACACTTGTTTGTTGGCCTCCTTGATACCACACTGTTGGTTTTCCTATTTCTCTGGTCACCCATCTTCATTTCCTTTATAGCATCCTATTTGCCTTTCTGACTCTTAAGTGTTAGTCTTAGTTTCTAGATAGTGATAGAAGAATAAGGGTGGGTCACAGAATTCTTACCCCAATACCAGGAAAATCACAAAAACTAGTGAAAAACTAGTTCAACAACCAAAAGAGGAAAGGGGCTCATACATCATGCTCTATTAACCTTCAGAAAATAGTAATAGTCCAGGATTTGTTTTTAAAGATTAAAATATAGCATTGTTAATTCTTAATTCTGCAGAAGGCAAACTGATAAATTGATTAATTCCTGAGAATTCTCACTTAATATCCCTTAATTTTGCAAGAAGCAAACTTTTGTTTGTTTCCTTCTGAGTAAAAAACTAGCACTCAAGTTGAATCAGAGAATATGGACCTCTGCTTCTCTTAGATGGAAGTGAAAGCTCTGGAGCTCTTCATTAAATTGAGAAGCCAATTCAAAGCCCTCTCCCCCAAAACGGGATTTGTTCTCTTTCCCCCAAGAAGAAAAACCTTAGTATGGGATATTAATTGAAGAAAGAACAAAACTCAGTTATTCAAGTAAAATATGTGCATAGCTTTAGCACAGCTCTTACTTACCCTCGCTTTTCAAGCCCTGGGCTCCCTGGTAGCTCACCTGGTGAAGAGTCTTCCTGCAGTGTCAGAGGCCCCGATGTGATTCCTGGGTTGGGAAGGTCCCCAGGAGGAGGGTATGGGAACCCGCTCCAGTTCAAATCTGGGTGATGGGCAATCAGAAAATTCTTGGAATATAGAACAGAAAATACTTGGTCCATCATTTGTTGCTTACCATCTCAGTTTTAAGTGAGACAATCAAAAAAAATTAGCCATCACAGAAAATAAAAGGTTTACACAGAGCTGCCCACATTAAATACAGGAAAGGTGAAGAGAAACTGTATGGCAGCATGCTGCTGCTGCTGCTAAGTCACTTCAGTCGTGTCTGACTCTGTGTGACCCCATAGATGGCAGCCCACCAGGCTCCGCCGTCCCTGGGATTTTCCAGGCAAGAACACTGGAGTGGGTTGCCATTTCCTTCTCCAGTGCATGGAAGTGAAAAGTGAAAGTGAAGTCGCATAGGTACATATATTAAAAGAAAAAAAAAATAAAAGGCGTTTAGAAGTCAAATAGCCTTGTGGAAGAAAGTTACAGAACAAAATCCCCCATAAGTTTTTTGTGCTGTAGACAATTTAATAACAGCTTGAATTCACAAAGTCAAATTCAAATATGAGTTAGAATAAAATTTAAAAAAGCTGTAGAGCTAAGAAAACAAATCAAGAACAAACATTACTGAACTAATAAATTGCAAATAGCAAGAAGTGGGTTACATAGCTGAAAATCAAATTACTGACCTAGAAGTCAGATTTGAGTTAATCATAACTGAGGAGAAAAAACAAGATAATAAATATTAAAGACAATGATGATCTATCATAAAGAAATTGGTATTTCTGACGTAGAACCTAGCAGATGAAGAGTCTAAAGATGTAAAATTGAATCTGCGAGAGCATTCAATACATTGATACAATACAATGCTAGGGAGCATTGATACAGGACGGCTGGCATTCTGATGTTTTCTAGACTTTTTGAACTTCAGTCTGATTCTTGACTGATCCTCAGAAACACTTCTCTTTGGGAAGCCATCTCTGGCTTGCAGGTCAGCCTGGTCCCTGTTATATATTCTCAGAGCACTCTGTGCTTAGTCACAGTGTCTATTTTAGCTCTGCTTTGTACATGCATACAATTATTGATTATTTTCTTCCCCTACTAATCTGAAAGCTCTGTGATTGTTAGAGAGGATCTGTTTTGTTCAGGCATGTTTACCCAGTGTCTGGCTCAGTACCTGCATGCAGTAGATGCCTCACAGATTCTTACTTAATAAATAAGGTCATGAATGAATACTGTTTAATTACTAGCTTTGTAAAATACTTTAATACCTTGGTATGACTAGTCTCTCCTTACTAGTCTCTTGTTAAATGAAATATGACACACCTAACATATCTCATGTGCTGTGTTGTACTTAGTAGCTCAGTTGTGTCTGACTCTCTGCAACCCCATGGACCATAGCCCACCAGGTTCCTCTGTCCATGGGGATTCTCCAGGCAAGACTACTGAAGTGGATTGCTATGCCCTCCTCTAGGGAATCTTCCCAACCCAGGGATCAAAACCAGGTCTCCCACATTGCAGGCGGATTCTTTACTGTCTGAGCCACCAGAAATTTATTTCTATTTTCCATTTGAGACTGTTAAATTATGATTATAATTTTGTAAAATTAGTTTTGGTCTGTGCTGCTTTGTTCCATTAAAAAGTGATGAATTATATGTTTCTCATTAATGTGTTTGTTTTTTTCTCCTTTTTGAAACCTGCTAAGTTTGGAAGACTACTTGACTTGTGTCATCCTATTCATAAGAAATACCAGCTGGCTGTTACTAAACTTTTTGGTCGGTACATGGTTGCCATTGTTGTAGCCTCTGAAAAGGTAGCAAAAGATTGTATTCGATTTCTGAAGGAGGAAAGAGCTGAACCTGAGACATTCCTTGCACTAGATTACCTTGATGTAAGAAATTTGTAATCCTTAGTATTTAGTAGTGATAAAATTCTGTCTTTTAAAGTATGTCTTTATTGCCTGAGACTATGGTAGTGATTTACAAAGTTATTGATTAGATGCCAGTTAGTCATTCAGATGGCTGGTGTAAATATATTGACAGGCAAAGAATAATATCCAGAGAAGGTGATGGCAACCCACTCCGGTACCCTTGCCTGGAAACTCCCATGGGCGGAGGAGCCTGGTAGGCTGCAGTCCATGGGGTCGTGAAGAGTCCGACACGACTGAGCGACTTCACTTTCACTTTTCACTTTCATTCACTGGAGAAGGAAATGGCAACCCACTCCAGTATTCTTGCCTGGAGAATCCCAGGGACAGCGGAGCCTGGTGGGCTGCCATCTGTGGGGTCACATAGAGTCGGACACGACTGAAGTGACTTTGCAGCAGCAGCAGCTGCTGTCTTTCTTGCCTTCATATCATTTCTTCCTAATCTAGTTTTGCCATAATTTACCTTTATGATTTTGAGCACATTGCTCTAGCAGTGTACCACTAGCCAGCAATTTATTTTCTCCTGTAGCATAGTATGTTGGAGAAGGATGAAACATATGTTCTGTAGTGAAATGCTAACCCAAAGTTTCAGTTGTAAATGTGGGGTCCAGTAAATATGTGTCAGCTATTGGTGGAGCAAGCTAAATTTTGAGCTTTGAGGTATGTATTGAAAGGTCTTAAGAGTATCTAAAATTTACATAATATTTATATGTGCACATATATTTTGGTTATATATAGGGTTTTTGTTTTATGAAAATGAAACTATACTTGCTGGTTTTCAGTAACACGTTGCAAATATCTTTTGATCTCCTTATCAACCCAACTTAAATCATGTCAAAGGGGATCTACAAGCTTTCCTAATACTTAAGCCTAAAATGGTTTTCTGAGTTCCATACTATTGTGCCACTCTTTTGAAAGTATATAAATAGGTATTTTCTCCCACTAGATTTTATGATTTTGAGAGCAGGAAGGGTTTCTCAGTCATTGCTTAATTCCAACTAGTTAGTGATAAAATTTAATCTGGAAATTATATCTTCTGACATTTGATGAAGTGTCTTTTTAAAAAATATTAAATGAAGCCAGGGGTATTTGTTCATCAGGATTCTCGTCAAACTTTTATTGTGTGTAAGTGCATGCTACTCATCCCTTACTGTCATGTCTATATGTGTTCTTTAAAAAAGAAGGTACTGAGTATTTGGTTTATATTTTAATAAACCTAATATATATCAAGTATTTTTTAAACCTTTTAGATCAAACCAATCAATGAAAGATTAAGGGAGATTAAAGGCTGTAAAATGGTGATTGATGTCATAAAGACTCAGTTTCCTCAGCTGAAGAAAGTAATTCAGTTTGTGTGTGGAAATGGCCTTGTCTGTGAGACTCTGGAAGAGGCAAGGCATATTGCCTTCGCTGGACCTGAAAGACGGAAAGTAAGAGATTTAAATTGCAGCTTTGGATAATTTAAAGCAGTATTTGTAAGACTAACATATTACATATTCAAATATTTATATATGCTTTCACATGTTCTCCTATGTGAGGAAGACTAACAACCTAAGATGTTCATGGCTGCAGTAGTTTTTATAATGTTAAGTATTCAAAAAATTAATTTCTCTAATATTTACCCAAATCAGAAATCATATTTTGGAAGTTAGATTGATTGTAGTGATATTCTAAAGCTGTTAATTTTTTAACTATATATACAATAAATGTCCCTGTTGGATCTCAGATTTTCCCTGTATTTACATATATAATACATACATTTCTAAATACCACGAAAGAATTTAGGTGCTTATTTTACATTCTCAGTTATTCTTCTATAGTTTAATGAAGCTACTAACTGTCCTTTTACACATTCAAGGTTTTAACACATTTGAAGTTATATAGAAATAGCACAATTGAAATGAGGTTACTAAATATTAGTCTCTCAAATAATTTAGGTTTTAAAAATACTGTTTTCCTCTCAGTTGAAATAGAGTTTGTATTTAATTAAGCAGTGTAAAATTATTCAAATTATCTGATATAGTGTTTTTTAAAAAACTACTTTGTGATAACATAGTGCTTAAGGGCATTAACTATGGAGTAAAACCAGTTAACCAGTTCCCTGATAGCTGGTAAAGAACCTGATAGCTGGTAAAGATACCCTGATAGTTGGTAAAGAATCTGCCTGCAATGCAGGAGACCCCAGTCGATTTCTGGGTGGGGAAGATCCACTGGAGAAGGGATAGGTTACCCACTCCAGTATTCTTAGGCTTCCCTTGTGGCTCAGCTGGTAAAGAATTGACCTGCAGTGCAGGAGACCTGGCTTTGATCCCTGGGCTGGGAAGATTCCTGGGTCGGGAAGATCCAAAGGAGAAGCAAAAGGCTACCCACTCCAGTATTCTGGCCTAGAGAATTTCACGGACTGTATAGTGCATGGGGTTGGAAAGAGTCAGACATGACTGAGCGACTTGCAAAAAAAAAAAAAAAAGACCAGTGATACGACTTAGTAATTAATTATGTTAATTTAGGCAAGTTTCTAAACCTTTTAGTTTGTTCATCTAAAGTGGCGGAAATAACAGTACTTATTTCATAGAGTTATAGGATTAAATAAGTAATAACATGCAAAATGCTTTTATAGTGCCCAGGAAATAGCTCTCAAAAAAGTGATAGTCATTTTGTATTTACTAGTCAGTTTACACATTTGATGTGAAATGTCCAGAATCACAAATTAACACAACGCAGGCTATTCTTATGAAAGATAGGAATTTCCAGCATTAAATGTATTGACTTGTCTTATATGATTAACTTCTCATACACTTTAGTAATTGTAGCTATAATAATGTGATCTCTGTCATTGATTTCTCTATATTAAATTTAATAATAATAATAAGTGAGCTACTAAGATATCTTCCTTACTTTGCTACCTCATTAACTATACTAAAGTTGACTTTTGTATATTTGTAAAATTGGTTTTTGAAGATTTGTGTGGTGAATTTAAAGAAGTCACATAAACATAAGACTATGTTTAACTCTTCCTTCGTTCACCATATATTTATGGTTTATATCTTGTTCATAGTAATATGCCTTACCCCTTTAAGCTATATTTTGTTCTTTTTGTTATTTCAAAATTTTAATCAGCTTTATATATCATCTTTTTATCTTGAAGTATATTCCAGGGACTCTTCTTCCCATTATTATTATTCCACTTGAAGAATATTCTCTGTGTTTTAGGATGCAGGAGACATTTGGATAGATGTCATATTTTCACAGAAATCATCTGAGGTTTTTAATTTGTGCTTTTTGTTTTCCATGGACTTGATGTCTTTCCATTGACTTGATAATGTGGTTTAAAATTTTCTTTGTTCAAACATTGCAAGTTACATCACAAAATTATATTTTTGTTAGTTTATGAACTACATATAGTATATGTAAACTATATAATAATATAAATTACAGTGATTTTGCTAGCTGTAGTTTAGTCATTAAGATATTTATAACTCAATCTTAAAATATTTTAAAAATTTATGTAACAAAATTTTAAAATCTAGAATCTCTTTCAATACATGTGATTATTTCATCCATTTCCCTTAAGCAAAGAAACAACAATCATTTGCTTCCTTTTCCCATAAACTGGATGGTTATTTCTGTAAATCATATATAGATATATCTGTTTATGCTTTGGGCTTGCCTAACAGCTCAGTTGGTAAAGAATCTGCCTGCAATGCAGGCGACCCCAGTTTGATTCCTGGGTTGGGAAAATCCACTGGAGAAGGGATAGGCTACCCACTCCAGTATTCTTGGACTTCCTTTGTGGCTCAGCTGGTAAAGAATCCGCCTACAGTGCAGGAGACCTGGGTTCAGTCCCTGGGTCGGGAAGATCCGTTGGAGAAGGGAAAGGCTATCCATTCCAGTATTCTGGCCTAGAGAATTCCATGGACTACAGTCCATGGGGTCGCAAAGACACAACGACACCCATGGGGTCGTCAGACACAACTGAGCGAGTTTCACTTTCGTTTATGCTTTACCCTTCTAATATGATGTAGCAAAAAACAGACCCAGTAAAATGTCATTAACTAACTGGTAATCTGTGAAAACATCATTTTTCCAAAAATTAAATACATTAAACAAGAGAGAATTAAAAATGCAGGGTACAGTAGGTTGAAAAAACTGGGTATCATCTGGAATAAAATATGGTTGAATCTATACTTTATACCTTATATCAGTATATTCCTGGATTAGAATTGTAAATGTTAAAAAATAAAACTGTAAAGGTACCAAGAGAAACTATGGGAAAATTTTTTCTTAATCTCAGAGATAGTAAGGCCTTTCCAATATGACCAAAAATATAAAAAGCCAACCCCAAGGCTAAAAACATGGGTGAAAAGTGAAAGTGTTAGTCACTTAGTCATATCCAACTCTTTGTGATCCCATGGACTGTAGCCTGCCAGGCTCCTATCCATGGCATTCTCCTGGGAAGAATACTGGAGTGGTTAGCCATTATTAATGGCTATGGGTAAATTTACATAAGCATAAACATTTCTGCATAGAAAAGACCATTATAAGCAAAATCAAAAGACATGGCAAACCAGAGAAAATATTGTCTACTCATAAAAAAGAAAATTTGCTACAAATCAATCAGGTAAAGAACAGAAATAAAGGTGAAAAATAGACAAAGGAGAGGAGCAAACTTAGGTTCATAAAAGGAAATATAATTGCTATTAAATATGAAAACTCACCCTCACTTAAAATACAGGAAATCCCATTAAAGCTACACTGAAATACTGTTTTCACTTGTCAAATTGATCAACATCAAAGTTTGATAACACTTTATGGGGAAAGAGACCCTTGGGTTCACTGCTCTGGGCATGTAAATTTGTGCCATCTCTGTGAAGGGCAAGTCTAGCAGTTGTACTTCATCAGAACTTTACATACACATAAACTCATATATGTATAAAATGATATACATACAAGATTTAGTTATTGAACCATTGTGTGTAGCAAGAAATTTGGAAACAATTTGCTTAAGACTGTTCAGTAAAATTATAATGCATTTATAAAATGGGACACTATATAGTATTAAATAGAGGGAATTAAACTCTTTATGTACAAGTGTCAGATAATCTCCAAGCTGTCAGTTCAGTTCATTTGCTCAGTTGTGTCCGACTCTTTGTGACCCCATGGACTGCAGCACGCCAGGCCTCCCTGTCCATCACCAACTCCCAGGGTTTGCTCAAACTCATGTCCATTGAGTTGATGATGCCATCCAACCATCTCATCCTCTCTTGTCCCCTTCTCCTCCTGCCTTCAATCTTTCCCAGCATCAGGGTCTTTCAGATGAGTCACTTCTTCACATCAGGTGGCCAAAGTATTGGAGCTTCAGCATCAATCCTTCCAATGAATATTTAGGACTGATTTCCTTTAGGATGGACTGGTTGGATCTCCTTGCTGTCTAAGAGACTCTCAGGAGTCTTCTCCAACACCACAGTTAAAAAGCATCAATTCTTCAGCGATCTGCTTTCTTTCTTTTTTTTTTTTTTGCTTTCTTTATAGTACTTATTTCATAGATGAAATAGGCAGCAAGACTGTACATGACTACTCCAAGATATAGTCAGTTTTAAAATAGTAGTGAGTAGACTAGTGTTTATTATGTTACCATTTGTGTAAAACATGAGGAAAGGAGATGTGTATTTATTTATGCAAAAATATTTCTGGAAGAATACATAAGAAATTGACAGCATTGGTTATCTCTGGGGAGGATAACTGGGTGGTGGGGCCTAGCAATGCAAGGGAAATTTTTTACTCTATGCCCTGTATCTTTTGGAGTTTGAACTATGTGAATATCTTACCCATTCAAAAATAAAAGGAAATGTTAAAGTATATTATTTTCCATACCTGTGAAAGACAGCTTGAAAATACGTATAGCCTGTATAACACAAAAGTTATAGAGGATCTGCTTTAGCAGCTTATAACACTGAAACAAAATTTCTTCAAACAGTTGAAGTTGATTCAGTGGAATGATCAGATATACCTCAGAATAAATTTTTAATGCCAAAGAAATCCTCCTTTTCCTAAGCTGGGCTCTCTGGAACGTTTATTTAATGCTACTAATACTTAAAAATTCCTCCAACTCCTTATTTTATATGAGATCCCAGTTGTGCCATCTAAGTTATTTTTTTGGGAATGCAACCCCCCAAATAGGCATAGGATGACTGCACTGAGCAACCATTGTAAACTATAAATTAAGGAATTTGCAGGCTAGAAATAGAAATTGTAGTCCTTCCGGAATAGCTTTGACTGTCAATCAAATGAAAATAGGTTATTTGATACTAAGTTTACTTTTTAAGTAAACATTTTAATAAACCTAGAAACTATTTTTAAAAGCCCTATAATTTTATGAATTGCTGCCTATTTCATTTTTAGAATTAAAGGAGGTCTATAACATGTTGATTGTTAAGAGAATGGACATAGATGTTTGATCAACTTTTGATTTACGGATTTTAGTCCCTGTCTTAAAGAGATGAGAATACCAGACCTCCTTACCTGTCTCCTGAAAAACCTGTATGCACATCAAGAAGCAACAGTTAAAACCTTACATGGAACAACTGACTGGTTCAGTTGTGGGAAAGGAGTATGTCAAGGCTGTATATTGTCACTCTGTTTATTTAGCTTTGTGCAGAGTACATCATGTGAAATGCTGGGCTGGATGAATCATAAGCTGGAATCAAGATTTCCAGGAGAAATATCAACCTCAAATTTGCAGATGATACCACTCTGATAGCAGAAAGTGAAGAGGAACTGAAGAGCCTCTTGATGAAAGTGAAAGAGGAGAGTGAAAAAGCTGGCTTAAAACTCAGCATTCAAAAAAATGAAGATCATGGCATCAGTCCCATCACATCATGGCAAAAAGAAGGGAAAAAGTAGAAGCAGTGACAGATTCTGTTTTCCTGAGCGCCAAAGTCACTGTGGATAGTGACTGCAGTCATGAAATTAAAAGACTCTTGCTCCTTGGAAGGAAAGCTATGACAAACCTAGACAGCATGTTGAAAAGCAGAGACGTCACTTTGCTGACAAAGGTCCATATACTCTGGGTTTGAGTGAAAGTGAAAGTTGCTCAGTCATATCCAACTCTTTGCGACCCCATGGAATAGTCCATGGAATTCTCTAGGTCAGAATACTGGAGTGGGTAGCCTTTCCCTTCTCCAGGGCAACTTCCCAACACAGGGATCAAACCCAGGTCTCCCACACTGCAAGCAGATTATTTATCAGCTGAGCCACCAGGTAAGCCCAAGAATCCTGGGGTAGGTAGCCTATCCCTTCTCCAGCAGATCTTCCTGACCCAGGAATTGAACTGGGGTCTCCTGCATTGCAGATGGATTCTTTACCAACTGAGCTACCAAGGAATGGTTGTGAGAGTTGGACCATAAAGAAGACTGAGCACCAAAGAATTGATGTTTTCTAGTTGTGCTAGAGTTGGCTTAAAGCTCAATATTCAGAAAACTAAGATCATGGCATCTGGTCCCATCACCTCATGGGAAATAGATGGGGAGACAGTGGAAACAGTATCAGACTTTATTTTTTTGGGTTCCAAAATCACTGCAGATGGTGACTGCAGCCATGAAGTTAAAAGACGCTCACTCCTTGGAAGGAAAGTTATGACCAACCTAGATAGCATATTAAAAAGCAGAGACGTTACTTTACCACCAAAGGTCTGTCTGGTCAAGGCTATGGTTTTTCCAGTGGTCATATATGGATGTGAGAGTTGGACTGTGAAGAAAGCTGAGTGCCGAAAAATTGATGCTTTTGAACTGTGGTGTTGGAGGAGACTCTTGAGAGTCCCTTGGACTACAAGGAGATCCAACCAATCCATCCCGAAGGAGATCAGTCCTGGGTGTTCATTGGAAGGACTGATGCTGAAGCTGAAACTCCAATACTTTGGCCACCTCATGCGAAGAATTGACTCATTGGAAAAGGCCCTGATGCTGGGAGGGATTGGGGGCAGGAGGAGAAGGGGATGACAGAGGATGAGATGGCTGGATGGCATCACTGACTCAATGGGCATGAGTTTGAGTAAACTCCGGGAGTTGGTGACGGACAGGGAGGCCTGGCGTGCTGCAATTCATGGGGTCACAAAGAGTCGGACACGACTGAGCGACTGAACTGAACTGAACTGAAAAGTGTTCCAGGAGAGGCAAGCTTTTATGGAGAGGTCAGAGGAGTAAGGTGATCATGTAACAGCGGGCTTCCTAGTCAGGGAAACTTCCTTCTGGACCAGAGACCACCTGCAGGAGTTCAGTTTCCATGCCATTGCTGTTGGTATCTGGTAGAGATCTAGTGTCCTTCCCGAGTTCAGACCTGATGAGAAAACTCATTGCCAAGCTAACAGCTGGGAGGGAAGGAAGCCCCCAGGGCCTTCCAGAAAATAAAAGGCCGGTCTCCTCTGAGGGGTAATCCAAGTAAAATACTAAGGGTGGTAGAGCGGTATTACAGGAGTGTGGGTTAACTATGCAACCACCATACATACACTGGAATGTTATCTCTGTAATTGCAAAAGAGAAATAGACTAAGTTTTCTGTTAAATATAGTTAATCTAATTCTAACTCATACCTTTGATAAGACGGTATCAAACGTTTTCACGTTCATCGCCTCTGGAAGCCTTCTGCAAACCTTCCAGGCTGGGTTGGAACACCCCATTTTATGCTTCCAGATTATTCTGTTTCTGTTGTCTCATACTTTACATTGTAATGATATGCTTATATGTTTCTTTTCCTTACTAGAATGACTCATGAGGGTCAGTGCCATATTGGACTCTCTTTTGGTCACTCCAGTCCCCAGTATAGAATGTCTCAAACACAGCAGTGACCCAGAGTGTCTAAATCTAGGAATGAATGAGGCTCCTGTTGGCTTTTTTTGTTTTTAGTTTACATTACATGGCTTTAGTCCTCGACAGGCTGTCTCCTCTGCTTTGACTAATTAATTAGAAACATTTTAAAAACACTGAGAATTGCTTTCATTTGTTCCATAAAGCAAAACTAAATTTCAAGCTGTTTTATACATTTGACTCAGTTAAAATTTGGGGTCCAATTTCATATTCATTTTAGAGTACATGATATTTTTGATATTCTAAAGTAACTAAGGCTGTTTTCTAATAATGTCTTTGACATGTGATGTCAGAGTCTTTAAAATACAGTATTATATAAAAAAATAAAATACAGTATTATATGATGCAAAGTATGAGATATTAAATACAAATATTTGTGCTCGCTTCGGCAGCACATATGCTAAAATTGGAACGATACAGATAAGATTAGCATGGTCCCTGCGCAAGGATGACACAAAAATTCATGAAGCGTTCCATATTTTTAAAAGCTTTTGCACAACAAAGGAAACTATAAGTAAGGTGAAAAGACATCCCTCAGATTGGGAGAAAGTAATAGCAAATGAAGCAACAGACAAAGGATTAGTCTCAAAAATATACAAGCAACTCCTGAAGCTCAATTCCAAAAAAATAAATGACCCAATCAAAAAATGGGCCAAAGAACTAAACAGACATTTCTCCAAAGAAAACATACAGATGGCTAACAAACACATGAAAAGATGCTCAACATCACTCATCATCAGAGAAATGCAAATCAAAACCACAATGAGGTACCATTACATGCCAGTCAGGATAGCTGCTATCCAAAAGTCTACAAGCAATAAATGCTGGAGAGGGTGTGGAGAAGAGGGAACCCTCTTACACTGTTGGTGGGAATGCAAACTAGTACAACCACTATGGAAAACAGTGTGGAGATTTCTTAAAAAACTGGAAATAGAATTGCCATATGACCCAGCAATCCCACTTCTGGGCATACACACTGAGGAAACCAGATCTGAAAGAGACAACGTGCACCCCAGTGTTCATCGCAGCACTGTTTATAATAGCCAGGACATGGAAGCAACCTAGATGCCCATCAGCAGATGAATGGATAAGGAAGCTGTGGTAGATATACACCATGGAATACTACTCAGCCGTTAAAAAGAATTCATTTGAATCAGTCCTAATGAGATGGATGAAACTGGAGCCCATTATACAGAGTGAAGTAAGCCAGAAAGATAAAGAACATTATAGCATACTAACACATATATATGGAATTTAGAAAGATGGTAATGATGACCCTATATGCAAAACAGAAAAAGAGACACAGAAGTACAGAACAGACTTTTGAACTCTGTGGGAGAAGGTGAGGGTGGGATGTTTCAAAAGAACAGCATGTATACTATCTATGGTGAAACAGATCACCAGCCCACGTGGGATGCATGAGACAAGTCCTCGGGCCTGGTGCACTGGGAAGACCCAGAGGAATCGGGTGGAGAGGGAGGTGGGAGAGGGGATCGGGATGGGGAATATGTGTAAATCCATGGCTGATTCATATCAATGTATGACAAAACCCACTGAAATGTTGTGAAGTAATTAGCCTCCAACTAATAAAAAAAATAAGAAAAATAAATAATAAATAAATACAAATACTCTTGGTTTTTTTCTTCTCAATACTGAATATGCTTGAAACTAGCATAATTTTGTTTTGAACTTTTTATATTGCTGTTCATTTGTGCCTGAAAAAACAGAGTTTGTTGGCTGGTGTCCCTCATAAGCTAGTTGTCTTATTAATAGAGTTCAGTAAATAGTTTTTCATAACTACATATTCTTAGCTGTATAAGTTGTTGTGTTATATTCTGTTTTTATCTTTTTCATGTACCTTTCTCCAAGGTAAAATATTTTTAATTTTACAGACAGTAGCTCTTGATGGAACGTTATTTTTAAAATCTGGAGTGATCTCTGGAGGGTCAAGTGACTTGAAATCCAAGGCTAGATGCTGGGATGAGAAAGAGTTAAAGAATTTAAGAGACAGGAGGACCCAACTAATCCAAGAATTAAAGGTAAATCCATGTTGTAAAAATTGTAAAATACTAAGTAGAGTAATTGTGTTTTTAAGCTAATTTCTTAGGTAATGAAAGTACCATGCCTTTAGTTTAAAGAAGTCAAATTATGCAGAATGGAGTAAAGTAAAAAATAAAAACCTTTCCCTTGCCCATCCTTACATCTCAGTGGTATTTGTTACACATAGTTTGATGCATATACTCCCAAAATTTTCTCTGTATATGCAAGTCTATGTATTATTTTCCTGATTTGTTTTATAATAGACTTTTGCTATTGATTGTGTTTGCAACAAACTTTTTACTTAGTATCACAACATGGACAATGTTTTCATTTAGCATATAGAGAGCTACTTTGTTTTTTAATGAGTCCTTCCTGCTATTTTACTATATAGATTTTAACCAGTGTCACTTTGGTTTTTGTTATTACAAATGAGGCAGCATTCAACTTCCTTTGGAAAGAGAAAGTAACGCAGTGCCTGAGAATATAAATCCTATGGCCACACTGTTTGAGTTTGAATCCTGACTTGCCCACAGCAGTATGACCTTGGGCAAGTTCCCTATCCCCTTCGTACCTTGAAGCTTTTAAGAGTTACTTTAAAGATTAAATCAGCTATTTGAGATAAAATGCTTAATGCTTGACAAAAATATAAGTACTGTATAAATATTTGTTGTTAGTATATCTTTACTTACATCTCTAAGATGATTTCCTACATGTGGGATTTCTGAGGTCTGAGGATGTGTGTATTTAAAAAGCTGATAGATGGTGCTAAATTCCCATTGAAAGAAAACCTGTAGTAGAGTGTATATGTCCCTAGATTGCAACACTAGATACTAGCAAATATTTTAATTTTTGCCAATCTGGTAAAGAAAAAAATGTAATCTAATTGTTTGAATATGCATTTCTTATAACTGAAGTTGAGCATTTACTCATATTTATTATTTATTTACTCTTGTATTAATTTTTCTTCTGTGAACTTATTATTAGGCTATTTGTCTTATTAGCTACTTTAAGAATTATTTGTATAATAAGCAAATTGCTTCTTAGCAAGTATGTTGTAAATATACTTTATATTCAGCTTTTTTTGTTGGCTATATTATAATGTATATACAATAACAGTCACCAATTTTAAGTGTACGGTTTGGTAAGTTTTAACAAGTGTATGTATTTACCACCAAAATCCTGGTATATAAGATTTCCATAACCCCCCCCCCACACACACACACAATTCCTTTGGGCTCCTTTGTAGTCATTCCCTTCCCCTGGACTCCGTAGGACCTCTGGACCTGGCAGCTCAGTCTGCTTTCTATTACTGTACCTTTTTCTCACTTAGAGTTTCATATAAATGGAATAATCATACAGTAGTAGTCTTCTGTTTTATGCTTTCTTCATTTAACCTAATGCTTTTGAAATTCAGGTTGTGTGTATCACAAGTTTATTTTTACTCTTCAGTATCTGTTTGACATTTAACTTTGTTTTGTCACACACGTATTTTTAATCTTTATGTAACCAAATTTATTAATCTTTTATAACTTCTGGATTTCAATGTCATGCTCAGGAAGACATTATTCTTTCTGAAAATAACAAAAGAAATTCAGTAATGCTTCCACCCAAAGTATCATTTATTTGAATATTATAGTCCCACACACAAATTTACTTGAAATGTAAACTTTAACAGATAGTAAATCAGGATAATGCTTTTAGATTATTTATTTATTTTTCCTATTTAGCGTTCTTCTTTTGTTTATACAAATGATCAATTTTTGATTCAAGGAGGTGTTCTGGCAAAGTTACTCAGCTAATTTTAATCTTTTTCTATAAATATGAGACCACAAACTATGCTTTGATCTAAGGTATACAAAAATTCAACTTTTAAAGACTTTACAAATTTAGGCCTAGGTACAGGGGGAGTTTAAGGAAAGTGGCAGCTTGAATGAATCTGGTTTCCTATCTGTGTTTATACTAGGTTCCCACCTGTGTGTCTCTCACCTGACCCTAGTGGAGAGATGCGTGTGAATTAGATCTTGGGTTCTGGGAAAGGCTACCAGGAAAAACTGAGGTAGGGCTTCTCTTTTGATCTTTGAAGGAAGCTGGGAGAAGAATCGGGGCATAGGGGAGTCCTGAAAGAAAAGAAAGAGAGAAAGCTCAGTCGTGTCCGACTCTTTGTGATCCCATGGACTGTAGCCTACCAGGCTTCTCCATCCGTGGAATTTTCTAGGCAAGAATACTGGAGTGGGTTGCCATTTCCTTCTCCAGGGGATCTTCCCGACCCAGGGATCGAACCCGGGTCTCCTGCATTTCAGGCAGACGCTTTACCATCTAAGCCACCAGGGGAGCCAGGGGAGTCCTGGAGGAAGGTTAAATATTTGTCCCATGTGAATATGCTTAGTCTTAACCCCCATGAAGCTAAATATTAGTAGGTTATGCCCCCCCCCCCCCATTGCTGAGTTTGTGAGAGTCTAGGGAGACCAGAGACATTTTTTCCTCTATCTCTGAGTGGGACACTGGCAATTTTCTGTTGTATTTGCTTTCCTTTGGGTGTGGAGAATATCTGTGGCGCATCTGCTACTAGGGGTGCTTTAATTAACCCAGGCCTAAACCTCAAATAGGCAAAAAAATGCATAAATGCATTTAAGGTGTTCCAGGAGCCATCAACACTTGAACAAAAAAAATAGAAGCAGTAAAGAGATACGGAGTTTTCCCTGGTAGATCAGATGGTAAAGAATCTGCCTGCAGTGTGGGAGGTCTGGGTTTGATCCCTGGGTAGGGAAGATCCTCTGGAGAAGGGAACGGCAACCCACTCACATATTCTTGCCTGGAGAATCCAATGGACAGAGAAGCCTGGTGGCTATAGTCCATGGGGTCAAAAAGAGTCGGACATGACTGAGCAACTAACACACACAAGGAGATACAGTGTAATGTTGACCTCTCTGTAACCCCACACACAAGAAGACTTTCACAAGAAAAAAAAATATGTTTCTAAACCATAGAATGCAATAGATGGATTGCAGGATAGGATCGCCATTGTTGAGATCCATATTAATAACCTGGAAGACAAGTGAAATAGTATCTCAGTGAGAGGGAAAAATTGCAAAGATAAGAAAATAGTGAGAAAAATAGAAACTTAGGTAGACTCAGGAGTCTTGGTATGAGAATAATAAAATTTTCAGAAATTGGAAAATGAGCACAGAGGAGAAGTAATTTTAAAAAAAAGAAAATGTGTCTTAAACTGAGGATCCACCTTAATTTACCACTTGAAAGGACATGCACAGTTCCATGTGGGATTAATGAGAAAAGGCACACATTAACACAGATGTAGTTGTAATTCCCTAAGTCATAGGTTTTAGAGGCAATGCTAAAACACGTCACCCCCGTTCAGAAAGATTCCTTATACATTAAAAAAATTAAGCTTGTATCAGACTGTAAAACTAGTTGAGACTAGAGTAAGAGCTGTAGGCAGTCGAGGGAGAAGCACTGCATCCCAGGATATTTACGTTCTAGGAACCTGCAGGTAAGCAGATTCAGAGACAACATCATCCACATGCTCCACATGCAAACACACCAGAGAAAGTGCTCTCAGCAGCACATGCCTTAGAACAGACCTAATGGTAATGAATGAACAGTGCTAACCTAACTCAGCAAAACCTGGGAACTAGAGATGGAGAGAGGAATGAATATGTCCCAGAGATCTTACCTGTGAGGAGATGAAGAATATTCTGAAGATTGTATCTCGGTGGGTGGAGGGAGTTGGGTGGGACTAGAGTGTGTAAAAGTACACTAATAGCAACAAAAACGTAAGAAAAGAATAAAGGATAACAAGTAAGATGGGGGAAATAAAATTTTTGCTTATTAATCATTATCGTAAACATGAGTAGATTTAAGTTTCCCGTTAAGACCAAGGTCGGGCTTCCCTGGTGGTCCAGTGTTTAAGAATCTGCCTGCTGACACAGGGGACATGGATTTGACCCCTGGTCCAGGAATTCTGGTCCCACTTGCTGTGGAGCAGCTCAGCCAGTGCATCACCACTACTGAGCCCATGTGCTGCAACTACTAAAGCTTGTGCCCTGGGGCCTGTGCCCCGCAGCAAGAGAAAGCCACCTCAGTGAGAAGCCCGTGCCCCACAACTAGAGAAAGCCTGCACACAGCGACGAAGACCCAGTGTAGCCAAAATAAAGACGTAAATAAAAATGTATGTGTTAATAAAAGGCCAAGATCATCATAGCTTAAAAGGCAAAACTCAGCTAAATGTCATTTGTAAGTAATTGTCTTAAAATTGAGTGTTGAAAATTACAGATGAGCACCTGGCAAATACAAACAAAAAAGAACAGGAGTAACAGTATCAGACAATGTGAACTTTAAGGTTAAAAATCTTCAACTATATAGTAAGCTTTAAATAAGTATTTATTGAGTAAATTGAATAAAGAAGGATATTATGTATTAAAAAATAAGATCTCCGTTTTAAACCTCTTTGCAGCACATAGTGCCTAAATATTTAAAACAAGACTAGTTAACAGAAATGAAATTATAATGAAGCATTTCACTTATGTATGTCTTTCAAAATTGGACACATCTAAGTAGACAAAAACAATAATTTAGAGGAATTGGTAATTCAATCAGTAAGGTTAAATCCAGATTCTATTTCTAACACTTACTAGCAGCTTGGCTCTGAGTAAGTTACTTAAATGCTTTAATGCTTTAATTTTCTCATCAATAATAATGGATATAGTAATAGTACTATTTCATAGCATTGTTAAGAGGATTAAATAGGTTAATGTAAACTTTACAAAACACGTGCTCAATAAATTTGAGATATTATTTAAATTATCTGTGAAACACTAAAAACTGATCATATGCTTGTCCACAATGGAAACCTCAGTAATTTTTTAGAGATTTTTATAGACCATCTTGATCATAATTTAATGAAATAGAAATAATGACCAAAATTTTTTTGTCTACATAGAAATTAAGAAATGTACCTGTCAATAGTTTGGGAATCAAACAAGTAATCAAGAAGAAAATTGCAAAATGTCTCAAAAATGGTGAACACAAAAGTCTTTGAGATACAGTAAAGCTGTATCAAGAGGAAAATATGTTATTAAAGAATAAAAATGAAATATAAGGGAATTTATTACTTTAAGAAATTGGAACCACAAAATAAACAACCAGAACAATAACAAAAATTTTTAAAGCTACAGTTAAATAGAAAACTTCAAGTAGAAAAGGGTAAATGAATCTAAAAACTGGTTGTTTTGAAAGGCTCATAAAATAAATAAATGCTGCAACTCTAATGAAGGGAAGAAAAATTAGAAGTAATCATATACAGATTAGGAATGAGAAAATTAGAATAATTTTAAGAGAATCTTACAAGCAAATAATTATATAGTTAAAACATTGAAAATCTTTATGGATGATGTTCAGAAAAATATAAATTGCCAAGATTAATCAGGAAAAAAGTGGAACATTTGAAAAATTAGACAGTGGCAGGGATTGGTGTAGTTGGCTGGCCTAATACCTATCCACAACCTTTCCTTCCTTGCTTGCATCTATTATAGAATCATAAAACTAAATTTGATTTCTGAAGTTTTCTTGTAGCTAGTAGAGGCCGTGTGACAGTTTTGGCAGTATAAATGGGAATGTTCATATTGTCTTTTGCATTTTTCCCTTCCTGACTGGGATGCAGTCAAGAGGGCTAGAGGTGCAGCAGCAGTTTTATATCAAGAGAGCAAGCTTGAGTATAAAAGCCATTGTATTAAGAAGCCAGCATTGTTTGTTAAAAGCCCAATACGGGCTTCCCTGTGGTAAAGAATCTGCCTGCAGTGTGGGAGCCGTGGGTTTGATCCCGGGTCTGGAAGATCCCCTAGAGAAGGAAATGGCAACTCATTCCAGTATTCTTGCCTGAGAAATCCGATGGACAGAGGAGCTTGGTGGGCTTACAGTCCATGAGGTTGCAAGAGTTGGACATGACTCAGCAATTAAACCACCACCCACCATACCCCAATACAAAATAAAAAGTGTGGAAAAAAAAAAGCTGAAAGTTAGATACCATTGTTGAGGAACCACATCATTGTAGACTGCTTTTGTGTGAGAAAAATAAAGCCATGTTTTTTCAAGCCACTGTTAGTTGAATGATCTCCCATTGAAAAGAGACTCCAGGAATGTAAAATAATGAGGTAGCTATGGAAAACTGTGGCAACTCACAAGAAATTAAAAATAGAATTATCAAATGATCCAGCAATTCTCCATCTGAGTATATACCCCAAGGAATTGAAAGCAGAATCTGGATAATACTAGTTAATAGTATTAGATAATAATAGTATTATTCATAATGTAGTAGCCATGTTCATAACAGCATTATTCACAATAGCCAAAAAGTAGAAGCAACCCAAGTGTTCAGTAGATGAACAGATGAACAGAACATGGCCTATACATATAATAGAATATTATTCAGCCTTTGAAAGGGGGGAAACTAACACATGCTGCAAAAATGGGTGAGTTTTCAAGATGTTCTGCTACGTGAAATAGAATGTGAAGGTGAAAGTTGCTCAGTCATGTCCGACTCTGCGACTCTATGGACTATACAGTTCATGGAATTCTCCAGGCCAGAATACTGGAGTGAGTAGCCTTTCCCTTCTCCAGGGGATCTTCCCAACCCAGGGGTCGAACCCAGGTCTCCTGCATTGCAGGTGAATTCTTTACTTAGCTGAGCCACAAGGGAAGCCCAAGAATACTGGAGTGGGTAGCCTGTTCCTTCTCCAGAGGATCTTCCTGACCCAGCAATCAAACTAGGTTCTCCTGCATTGCAGGCAGATTCTTTACCAGCTGAGCTACCAGAGAAGCACATGAAATAAGTAAGTTACAAAAAGACAAATATTGTATGATACTACTACTTGTATGAGGTCCCTAGAGTAGTCAAATTCATAGAGGCAGAAAAGTAGAGGACGGCTGCCAGGGCCTGGGGAATAGAATGGAAGCTTGTTTCATGGGTATAGGTTCAGTTTTATAAGATAAAAAGAGTTCTGGAAGTTGGTTGCACAACAGTGTGAATGTACTTAAAGACTGTTGAACTGTACACTTTAAAATGACAAAGATGATTAATTGTATATATATTTTGCCACAATTAAAAAAGATTAGGAACAGGTGGGTTTACAGCTGAGTTCTAATATAATTCTCATGTTATGTAAGCCATTCTAGTTCATAGAAGAAGGTGGAAACATCTCAGTTTATTTAATATAGGTAGTATAACTTTAATATCAAATATTATAAAGATAGCCACAAAAATAAAACTAAAGACAGACTTCCCTTGTGAGCATAATGTGTAGTTTCTAATTTAAATATCACTATTGAGAATTTAGCAATGTCATGAAAGAAAAATATATCTGTTGAATAGAATTTGTTCTAAGAATACATGGGTGTTTCAATGTCGCCATCAGTCAATATAATCAATTATATTTACAAATTAAAGGCAAGAGAAAAGTCATGTGATCCTAATTAGAAAGATTTTATAAAGGTCAGCAGCTGGTCCTAATTAAAGTTCTAAGTAAAAGAGTAATTTGTGGAAATTTACTTTAAAAAAATAAATATCTCTTGCCCAAAACAACAGAAATAATTGATTAAATGGTGAAACATAAAAATTATTTTAGTTAAAATCAGGAAGTAAACAGATATCTGCTATCACTGTTATTATTTAACATGGTCTTGGAAATTATATTAATTATATTTAGGCACAAAATGAAATAATTTATATAAATTTTTGAGAAGGAGAAAAACTAACCTTTTGTTGATAAGATTGTAGTTTAAAAACTTACTAGATTTAATAAGGTAATAAGAGGGCTGCATAAAGAAACAAAACTCTGAAGTTTTTCTCTTTACCGTAAAAAAGCATCTAAAATGGGGAAAATATTCTACTCACAATAGAAATAAATATGAGTATAAAGACATGTAACTATTAGAAAACTAAATCTTACTGAAGGACAAGACAACGGAAAGAAAAGGCATACTGTTTTCTTGGGTTAGAAGTTCTCCAATTAATGTAATTTGAATGCAAGTTCAAGTAAAATATTAGCAAGGATTTTTTATTTGATAAAGTGATTCTCTAATCCTTACAAATGAAGAATTTCCTGAGACTAGTCAAAAAATATGTAACAAAAGAGTGCAGTAGAACTTCTCTTGGAAGTTCTAATGGACAGGTTAATTGAGAAAGAATAGGAACTTCAGAAATAGGGCCCAGTTATATTTGACAGTTTAACATACAACTGGGATGGTATTTTGGGCTTCCCTGGTGGCTCAGACAGTGGAGAGTCCGCCTGCAATGCGGGAGACCTCAGTTCCATCCCTGGGTTGGGGGCGATCCCCTGGAGGAGGACGTGGCATACTACTCCAGTATTCTTGCCTGGACAGTCCCCATGGACAGAGGAGCCTGGTGGGCTGCAGTCCATGGGGTCACAGAGTGGGACACGACAGAGGGACAAAGCACAGTGCAAAATGAAATTTTAGTTTGGCGAGAAAAGAAGAGATTATTTAGTAAATGGTATTGGGCTTCCCTTGTGGCTCAGCTGGTAAAGAATCCGCCTGCAATGTGGGAGACCTGGGTTTGATCCCTGAGTTGGGAAGATCCTCTGGAGACGGGAAAGGCTTCCCACTCCAGGATTCTGGCCTGGAGAATTTCATAGACTGTATATAGTCCATGGGGTTGCAAAGAGTCAGAAACAAGTGAGTGACTTTCACTTTCATTGGCACATCTAGGGGAAGTTAATTTTGTGCTCCATATTATGACATATAAAAATAAATTATGGATAGATTGAAAACTTAAAAGTAGTACTTTAAATGAGGATAAAAGCCATTGTATAATTTTTTTTTAACTTTTAAATGAAGACTGTTGGTTCTGTACTATCAAAGAGTTCTATAAATTGATTTGAAAAAGCCATGATAGAAACATCTAGGCAAAGGAGGGGTTTAGGCAGTTCATAGAAGAAATGGCTAGTAAACCTGAAAAAATTCTCAATATAGAATATAGTACTCAGGGTTACTTCATGTGTATCAAGAAGAGTTGGGAAAAATATATATGCTAGTAGACTTATAAAGAAACACATACTCATACATCATTTATAGGAATATGAATGGTTAAAGCTTTGGAAGAGCAGTTAGTACCAGCTAGTATAATAAGAACATGAACACCTTTGACCCACTGATCTCACTCTGGGGAATCTATTGCATGGAAATAAAAACAGCAGTGTTTAAGGGTACACACAGAAGTGTGTTACTGCAGTGCTGCTTGTGGTGGCAAAAACCTGGAAACAAAATGAATGCCCATCATTAAGAGTGAAATAATTTTGTTACAATCACACTGGAATAATATACAACCATTAAAAGAATGAATTTAAAGCTTTATCAGTTGACTTTTGTGAGTAACTGAATGAGTAAATCAGGAGGTAGAAAAGTATGTTGAATGTGATTCTAAAATTGCAAAACAAGACTGACAAAAACATATAGGTGAGTATGTATACACATGTTTTCATATACAGACTTGAAGTAAAAATATAGAGGAACATATATGAGGGAGTTTATTTGGTTGCGCAATAGGATAGGTGAAGAGAGAAGGAAATGGATGAGGCAAGCCAAGGACGCACTAAAGAAAGGCAACAAAGATCGCATGGTCTCATTTACACCATTTATGTGCCTTGGATAGAACGCGCACCCCCCATTCTTCATTTTCATGCCTTTTTCCTGTGAGGATGTGAGTTTTCTGAGGAGGCTGTATGGCATCTTGGTTACTCCAGATGACTTATGCGCTTAGTTGCCCAATCTTTTATCAGAAGAAGGAAAGGTAGAGTTGTGGATATGGTCACATGTAAAAAGCAGTGATTTATGATCTATGAAAGTACTGTGAAAAGTGAAAGTGTTGTCTGTTATAAAATGTTATTATATCTCCCTTTCTTTTTAGGATTTAATGAAGATAGTGCGCAAGGAAGCAGATTTGAAACTAATACAGGCTCTAATACAAGGAACTACTACACGACTCAAATATGCACAAAGTGAACTAGAAATCCTTAAAAAGAAGCACCTTGCTGCTTTTCACCGGGTAATATAGATTTACATAAAATTTAATGGAAATTAGGACCAAGATATAGAATTTGAGGAATTACATTTATAAAGCACCATGTAATTTTTATACCTTCCCTTGTGATTGAGGTATATTATAGTCCTTTAAGTTACTTGATTTTTATGACTTTATTTTAATGTTGTTATCCAGTTGTACCTGAATTTACCTTATCTCACAGATTCTCTTTTTTTTCTGAAAGATACCTATCATGTTTTTGGCTTTACTATATAAAGCTAAAATAGCCATGTTAAAAAGACATTTTTTCTTTTTTATAATCAGGAACAATCTCAGCTACAAAGTGAACTACTAAATATTGAATCTCAATGTGCCATGTTGAGTGAAGGAATCAAAGAACGACAACAAAGAATTAAAGAATTTCAGCGAAAGATAGATAAGGTTATGGGTGATATATTTATTACTAAATGGCATGTGGCTTGGTTCTAGACCAGATACCAAATTTAAGCCTTCTTCAGTATGTGTTAAAGCAAAGTTTGATAAATGCTAAGTTTTACTGGTTTGCCAAATTAATTTCCTTGTATTAATTTCCTTGTATTCCTTGTATTTTTTGAGACCCACTATTGCTCATCTCAAGAGACAATGACTACTAGTACATGGTTATTCTCTTCAGCTGTCCAACCTCTCCTTGTCCATTGTAAAATTTGTAGTCATTTTCTTTCTTCCACTGCCTAAGAAGGAAAGAACTTGGTCCCTTGTCTCATCTTTTAAGGTTGTGTATTCACTCAGTAATTTTGTCTTGAACATTTATTTATATGCCAGGCACAGCTGCTTGGCTCTGGGGTCCCAAAGATATGATCATCTAACCTCTGCTTATAAAGTAACAGGAACTTTCTGGCTTAATTCATTCCACTGTTGCTTATCTTTAACCTTTAAAAAATTGTTTGCTACAGCATCACTCAGTAACTTTCACCCATTGCCTCTAGTTCTGCCTTTTACCACATAATTTGAAACTACCCTGTGTTGCCCCTTATCTCTTTTCCAGGTTAAATATTGCTAATTACTTATTTATTTATATTTACTCTGGATTTAAGACCAGTTCTGGTAACCAGCCTTTGGGTACTCTGTTGTCAATGCCTAGAACAAAAAATAATATGAAAATACTGTCTGACCAGTATAGAGTACTCTGGAACTCTGCACACAGAAACATAATTTTCCATGACTTGGATTATCTCCTTATACAAATTTATAGATTACTGTTGCATTAGTCATATCACTTTCATATTTAATTTATGTTCAACTGAAGTCTGAAACTTTTACATGTCCTGTGTCTAAAACAGGTCTCTCTTATCCTATAATCGTGCATAAATGCTGGGCTTTAAAAATCTTTGCATAGACTGTAGCCTGCCAGGCTCCTCTGTCCATGGAATTAATTCTCCAAACCAGAATACTGAAGTGGGTAGCCATTGCCTTCCCCAGGGGATCTTCCCAACCTAGGGACTGAACCCAGGTCTTCTGCATTGCAGCAGATTCTTTGCCTTCTGAGTCACTAGGGAAACTTAAAATATTAATGTTAAATGTTACTTTGTTGAATTTGGCTTATTCTAGTTTTTCCAAATTTTCCGAGTGTTAATTCTATGCTTTAGTCCTCTTGGTTTTATATTATTTAAGAATCTATAGTATTACTCATAAAAAATATTTTCTCTATTTATGTACAATACTATGTTTTGGTATGGCTAAAGTAAACATTCCAATTTTGTATTAAACACTTCATAAAGCCAAAGCACTTAAAAGGCCACCGTGAACTTTCTATTTTTTTTTAAGCTCTTTAATATTTTATCTTTTTTATTTTTTTTCCATTTATTTTTATTATTTGGAGGCTAATTACTTTACAGTATTTTAGTGGTTTTTGCCATACATTGACATGAATCAGCCATGGATTTACATGTATTCCTCATCCCGATCCCCCCTCCCGCCTCCCTCTCCACCCCATCCCTCTGGGTCTTCCCAGTGCACCAGCCCTGAGCACTTGTCTCATGCATCCAACCTGGGCTGGTGATCTGTTTCACCCTTGATAGTATACTTGTTTCAATGCTATTCTCTCAGAACACACCATGAACTTTCTTATTTAGTTTTTAGAATAAGAACTTTGAAAATAGGTAAGTGTAGTTTATGGAATTAAAGAGAAAGCACCAACTTTACAGAGTAGTGTATAGTCTGTCCTAATCCAGAAAATCTTGGTGGGAAAAACATAGATTTAAGGATTGTCTATATATTTTTGTAAAATTGATTGTTAAACCATTTGGTTTTAAAATAATTTAAAAGGTTGAAGATGATATTTTTCAACACTTCTGTGAAGAAATCGGCGTAGAAAATATTCGTGAATTTGAGAACAAGCATATTAAACAGCAACAGGAAGCTGATCAAAAAAGGTATTTTTATTAAAAGATGTTGGTAAGCAATTATTTATATATAAATGTAACTTATTTCATAATTTAAAGGAATTATGCCCTAGGTAGTATTTATTTCAGTTCATCAAGAAATAGCTAATAAACATTGCAGTTTTTATAAAGAAGTCTAATTCTTTTATTCCACAATTTTTAAAGAGAAAAAGCACAAATATGCACAATAAGAGAATGGGGAAAAAATTACACACACAGTGGTTATTAAAATGTACTTCAGTTCAGTTCAGTTCAGTCGCTCAGTCATGTCTGACTCTTTGCGACCCCGTGAATCGCAGCACGCCGGGCCTCCCTGTCCATCACCAACTCCTGGAGTTTATTCAAACTCATGTCCATCAAGTGGGTGATGCCATCCAGCCATCTCATCCTCTGTCGTCCGCTTCTCCTGAGGCTGCTTGTTTATAGAAAGGTCATACAATTTTATCTACATATATGGATATTTACAGAGAACTAAGTACATTTTTTCCATGCGAAGAGTTGACTGATTGGAAAAAATGTACTTAGTTCTCTGTAAATATCCATATATGTAGGTAAAATTGTATGACCTTTCTATAAACAAGCAGCCTCAGGCCACTTGCCAGAAAGGAGGAGGATATTCCCTTCTATTTCTAGCTTGCTGAAATTTCTTTTATTATGTGAGTGTTGAATTTTGTCAAACACTTTTTCTGCTATCTATTGGGATAATAATACTGTTGGAGTTTGGGGGGAGGTGGCTTACTAATATACTAAATTACAGTGATTGATTTTTAGAATGTTAAACCAACTTAGCATACCTAACGTGAACCCCACTGGGTCATGTTGTATTATTCTTTTCAAATACTTTTGGATTGACTCATTAAACTTTTGGTACAGATTTTTGTATCTGTATTCATGAGAGTATTGGTCTATATTTTTCTTGCAAATATTCCTTTTTACATTTTTGTATCAGGAAATGTCAGACTCATAAAATGAGTCAGGAATTATTCTCTCCTCTGTTTTTTCATGGAGAGTTTTTGTAGAATTTTATTATTTTTTTCCTAAAAGTTTGGTAAATTTTGCAAGTGAAGCCATTTGGTGCTACCCACTTTTCTTTATGGGAATATTTTAAAATTACAAATTCAGTTTCCTTATTAGATATAAGGCCATTCAGGATATCTTTTTTTCTTGAGTGAGCTTTGGTAGCTTGTGTGTTGAAAATAACATTTGTGTATTTCATCTGAGTTATCAAATTTATTAATATAAAGTTATTAACATTTCCCCTTTCATCCTTTTCAGTTTTGTAGGATCTGTACTGATGGCCCTTTCATTCCTGATATTGCTAACTTGTCTTCTTTTCTTCTTCATGTCTAGCTAGAGTTGTATCAATTTTATGGTCCTTTCTAAGACCAGCTCTTGGCTTCATTGATTTTTCTCTATGGTTTATCTGTTTCTATGTAGTTGACTTCTTTATTTCCTTGATGCTACTTATTTTGGGTTTAATTTACTTATCTTTTTCTTACTTTCTAAGATAGAAGCTTGCTTTATGTATTTTACACTTTTCTTCACTTATAATACAAGCATTTAAGCTGTTTATTTTCCTTTAAGCACCGCTTAAGCTCTATCCCACTGCTTCTGGTATGTTTTTTTTCATTTTCATTCCATTTAAAGTATCTGTTAATATTCTTTGTGGTTTTGTTCTGTGATCTATGGGGTGTTTAGAAGTATTGTTTAATTTAACAGAAATTGTTGTGATGGGGGAGGATTTAGATATGTTTCTGTTACTGATTTTTATTGTGATAAGGAATATATTTTGCATTATTTAAATCCTTTTAAGTTGATTGATGCTATTTGATAGCATGGCATGTATTATATCTTAATATTCTGTGTGCTCTTGAAACGAATGTGCTTTGTTCTGTTGGGTAGAGTATTTTCTGAGTAGCTTTTAAGTCAAGTTGATTGGTGTCTTTTGTGTACTTACTAACTCTTTGTCTAATTGGTCTAGTGTTCCCTAAGAGAGGAGTTTTGAAATTTCCAAGTACTTTTGGATCTGTCATTCTCTTCTTCCAGTTTTCTCAGTTTATATTTCATGATTTTTAAAGTTTTGTGATTAGGTGCATTCATATTTGGGATCATTATGTTTTTTTGAGGAATTAATCCCTGCTTCAGAAAGAAGTCACTCAGTCATTTCCAACTCTGTGTGACCCTGTGGACTATAGCCTACAAGGCTCCTTCATCCATGGGATTCTCCAGGCAAGAATACTGGAGTGGGCTGCCATTTCCTTCCCAGGGGATCTTCCCGACCCAGGGATTGAACCTGGGTCTCCCGCATAGCCGGCAGAGGCTTTACCCTCTGAGCCACCAGGAAAGCGGAAAGAATGAAGAGGCTGGGCCAAAGTGAAATCAGCACTCAGCATGGATGTGTCTGGTGGTAACAGTAAAGTCCAGTGCTCTAAAGAACAGTATTGCATAGGAACGTGGAGTGTTAGGTCAGTGAATCAAGGTAAATTGGATGTGGTCAAGCAGGAGATGACAAGAGTGAACACTGACATTTTAGGAATCAGTGAACTAAAATGAACAATAAAAGGTGAATTTAATTCAGATGACCATCTACTACTATGGGCAAGAATCCCTTAGAAGAAATGGAGTAGCCCTCATAGTCAACAAAAGAGCCCAAAATGCAGTACTTGGGGCAATCTCAAAAGCAACAGAATGATCTCGGTCATTTCCAAAGCAAACCATTCAACATCACAGTAATCCAAGTCTATGTCCCGAACAGTAATGCCAAAGAAGCTGAAGTTGATTGGTTCTGTGAAGACCTACAAGACTTTCTAGAACTAACAACAGAAAAAGATGTCCTTTTCATCATAGGGGATTGGAATGCAAAAAGAAGGAAGTCAAGAGATACCTGGAGTAACAGGTAAGTTTGGCCTTGGAGTACAAAATGAAGCAGGACAAAGGCTAATGGAGTTTTGTCAAGAGAACACACTGGTCACAGCAAACACCCTCTTGCAACAACACGAGATGGCTACACATGGACATCACCAGATAGTCAATGCTGAAATCAGATTGATTATATTTTTTGCAACTGAAGGTGGAGAAGCTCTATACAGTTAGCAAAAACAACCTGGAGTTGACTGCGGCTCAGATCATGAGCTCCTTATTGCAAAATTCAGGCTCAAATTGAGAAAGTAGGGAAAACCACTAGGCCATTCAGGTATGACCTAAATCAGATCCCTCATGATTGTATAGTGCAGGTGACAAATGGATTCAAGAGATTAGATCTGATAGAGTGCCTGAAGAACTATGGATGGAAATTCATAACACTGTAAAATAGGAGGCAGTGACCAATACCATCCAAAAGAAAAAGAAATGCAAGAAGTCAAGGTGGTTGTCTCAGAAGGCTTTACAAATAGCTGAGAAAAGAAGAGGTGAAAGCCTAGGTAAAGATATACACAACTGAGTGCAGAATTCCAGAGAATAGTAAGGAGAGACAAGAAAGCCATCTCAAGTGAATAATGCAACGAAATAGAGGAAAACAACAGAATGGGAAAAATGAGAGATTTCTTGAAGAAAACTGGAAATATCAATGGAACATTTAATGCAGGGATGGGCACAATAAAGGACAGAGATGGTATGGACCTAACAGAAGCAGAAGAGATTAAGAAGAGATGGCAAGAATACACAGAAGAACTATACAAAAAAGGTCTAATGATCCAGATAACCACGATGGTATGGTCACTCACCTAGAGCCAGACATCCTGGAGTGTGAACTCAAGGGGCCTTAGGAAGCATTACTACCAAAAAAGCTAGGGAGGTGATAGAATTCCAGCTGAGCTACTTCAAATTCTTAAAGATGGTACTGTAAAGTGCTGCACTCAGTATGTCAAAAATTTGGAAAACTCAGCAGTGGCCACAGAACTGGAAAAGGGTCAGTTTTCATTCCAATCCCAAGGGAAGGCAGTGCCAAAGAATGTACAAACTACCATACAGTTACACTCATTTCACATGCTAGCAAGGTCATGCTCAAAATCCTTCAAACTAGGCTTCAACAGTGCATGAACCGAGAACTTCCAGATGTACAGGCTGGATTTAGAAAAGACAAAGGACCCAGAGATCAAATTGCCTACATTAGTTGGATCATAGAGAAAGCAAGGTAATTCCAGAAAAACATGTACTTCTGCTTCATTGACTATACTAAAGCCTTTGATTGTGTGGTTTGCAACAAACTGTGGAAATTTCTTAAAGAGATGGGACTACCAGATGACCACCTTACCTGTCTCCTAAGAAACCTGTATGCAGGACAAGAAACAACAATAAGAACTGCACATGGAACAATGGAGTGGTTCCAAATTGGGAAAGGAGTATGTCAAAGCTGTATATTGTCACTCTGCTTATTTAACTTATACGCAGAGTACATCATGCAAAATGCCGGGCTGGATGAATAACAAGTTGGAATCAAGAGTGCCAGAAGTAATATCAATGACAATATCAATATGCAGATCATACCACTCTAATGGAAGAAAATGAAGAGGAACTAAAGAGCCTCTTGATGAAAGTGAAAACAGGAGAGTGAAAAAGCTGGCCTAAAATTCAGCATTCAAAAACTAAGATAATGGCATCTGGTCTCATCACTTCATGGAAAATAGAAAGGGAAAAAGTTGAAACAGTGACAGGTTTTATTTTTGTGGGCTCCAAAAATCACCATGATTGGTGACTGCAGCCATCAGATTAAAAGATGCATGGTCCTTGGAAGGAAAGCCAGGACAAACCTAGACAGCATATTAAAAAGCAGAGATATTACTTTGCTGACAAAGGTCCATAGATTGAAAGCTATGGTTTTTCCAGTAGTCACGTATGGATGTGTGAGTTGGACCATAAAGAAGGTGAGCACCAAAGAATTGATGCTTTTGAATTGTGATGTTGGAGAAGACTCCTGAGTGTCTTGCACTGCAGGGAGATCAAACCTGAACATTCATCGGAAGGACGGATCCTGAAGCTCCAATACTTTGGCCACCTGATGTGAAGAGCTGACTCATTGGAAAAAAACTCTGATGTTGGGAAAGATTGAGGGCAGGGAGAGAAGGGGGCAACAGAGGATGAGATGGTTGGATGGCATCACTGACTCAATGGACAAGAGTTTGAGCAAACTCTGGGAGATACTAAAGTACAGGGAAGCCTGGATGTGCACACCCCATAATGTGGCAGGGAGTTGGACATGACTTAGCAACTGAACAACACATTAAATATTACTCTTTTTTTGTCATTACTGCTGTTGTTGCCTTTGTATTAGTAGTATTTAGCACAGTGTCTGATACAATTAGTGCTTTAAAATGTTTCTTATATGAATGATTCTATAAGGTTATGTGAGAGAGGATAGATGGAGAAAGGATGAGCTACAGTTGATATTGGAATTCTTTTTTTTTAAGATATGACTTTTATTGATTTATAGTTGATACACAATATTATATAGTTACAGGTGTACAGTGTACTGATTCATAGTTTTCAAAGAATATACTCCATTTATTATTATAAAATACTGATTATATTCCCTGTGTTATTCAGTATATCATTGTAGCTTATTGTATACCCACTAATTTGCACCTCTCTATCCCCTCCCCCTATGTTGCTCCTTTCTCCATCCCTCTCCTCATTGATAACCACAGTTTATTTTCTGTGTCTGCTTTTTTTTTTAATAGTCACTAGTTGTATTTTTTTGGATTCCACATATTAGTTATAGTATATAGTATTCGTCTTTGACTGACTTCACTTAGCATAATACTCTTCAAGTCCATCCACGTGGCAAATGGCAAAATTTTGTTCTATTTTATATCTGAATAGTATTCCACTGTGTGTATATAATACATGTGTGTGTGTATATATATACACCACATCTTTATCCATTCATTTGTTGATGAGCACTTATTTGCGTCCATATCTTGGCAATTGTAAATAATGCTGCTATGAACAGTGGGGTGCATGTATCTTTTTGATTTAGAGGGTGTTTTTTTTATATGTACCCAGAAGTGTAAGTACTGGGTCATAATGGAAGTTCTATTTTTAGTCTTCTTTTTTTATTTTTAGAAATCTCCATATTGTTTATAGTGGCTGTACCAATTTACATCCCTACCAACAGTGTACCAGGGTTCCCTTTTCTCTACATCCTTGCCAGCATTTGTTATTTGTGTTCTTTTTAACAATAGCCATTCTGACAGGTGTGAGGTGAATTTGATTTGTATTTCCCTGTTGATTAACAGTGTTGAGTATCTTTTTGTTTATCTGTTGGCCACCTGCATTTCCTCTTTGGAAATATATTTATTCAGATCTTCTGCCCATTTTTTCATTGGTTACTTGTTTGGTTTTGAGTTGTTTGAGCTGATTGTATATTTTGGATATTAACACCTTAGCAGTTACATCATTTGCAAATATTTTCTCACATTTAATAGGTTGCCTTTTTCTTTTGTCAATGGTCTCCTTTGCTGTACAAAAGCTTACAGGTTTAATTAGGTACCATTTGTTTATTTTTGCTTTTATTTCCTTTGCTTTAGGAGACAGATTCAAAAAAATATGTCAAAGAGTTTGACATACAAAGAATTTGGCTACAATTTATGTCAAAGAATGTTCTGCCTATGTTTTCCTCTAGGAGTTTTCTGGTTTCTGATCTTACATTTAGGCCTTTAATCCATTTTTAGTTTATTTTTGTATATGGTGTTAGAGGATGTTCTAATTTCTTTATTTTACATATAAAAGAAGTCCAATTTTCCCAGCACCACTTACTGAAGAAACTGTCTTTTTGATACTGGACTTCTTTATGGGGAGTGTATGAAGTTCACATAGTGGGAAAGTACGTCAGGAAAGAACATGTTCTTGAGCTCCCAAGTTTGGAGTCTGTGAACAAACTACTATTTGAAAAGACAAATTGACTAAATAGAATAAACATATGAATTGTAACTTAAAGAAAAAGATAAGGAAACTATAGATTGTAAAAGATTTAAGAAACACACTCATATGCAGTATATGAATCCTGATTCAAACAAACCAGTTTTTTTAAATTAATGAGAATCAGGAAATTTGGCAAAGATAGCACTTTGATATTAAGGATGTTATCATTTCTACCTATAGAAGTTTATGGTTATGTATTAAAAGTCACCTCACTTTCAGAGAAACATTAAGATATTTATTGATGAAATTACATGATGTCTGAAATTTGCTTTAAATAATCCAGTGATGGGAAGGAGTAATAAGTGGGATTATAGGTAAAACAAGATTGACCATGAATTACTTATTAGAGTTGGGTAATAGCTGTATGGGAATCCATTGTAGTGTTCTTTTTTTTATGTTTATATTTGTTTGAAGTTTTCCATAATAAAAACCAAAAAAATTTTTAAAAATTAAAGGACTCTGTTTACCACTTGTAATGCTTGACTTTATTATACTAGATTAGAATTTGAGAAACAAAAAACTCGGCTTAATATTCAACTTGAATATAGTCGCAATCAGCTGAAGAAGAAACTGAATAAGATAAACACATTAAAAGAAACTATCCAGAAAGGTAGAGAAGACATTGATAACCTAAAGAAGGTAATTAATGATATGTGACCAAAGTGTCATTGAAATGATGACTTTCTTTGATGAATAAGCATTTGTTGAGTTCCTGAAAAACTCTAATAGTGATAAAAGGTGGGGGAGGGGTACAGATTTGAGAAATACTTAATGTGAAGTCCACACAGCTTCATGAATTACTAGATGTTGAGAGGATGGTCCTGAATTCTCACTTGGGTGGAAAGGAGGAGAGATTAAGGAGAGAAAATTCTGGACCTGTGGAGCATGACTTCCCTGTGTGACAT
Source organism: Dama dama (assembly GCF_033118175.1). Lineage (NCBI taxonomy): Eukaryota > Metazoa > Chordata > Mammalia > Artiodactyla > Cervidae > Dama > Dama dama. The sequence continues at coordinate 4,607,696 of NC_083702.1, forward strand.
CTAAACAGCAATTTCTGACAGGTAGTTAGCGAGTACATGGATAACAGGAGACGTCTAGGCTGGTTTATGGGAATGGATTGAATCCATTGTGTAAATTCAGAGAGTAGGCGCAAAGAGCAGTGGAACAAGGATGGAGTTCCGGAAGGAGTGGTTGCCTCGGTTATGAGGAGAGCCACGATCCCCAGGGTGTGAGGAGAAAGGAAGTGAGCAAAGTTAAAGTGACAAGGCTAAAGTTAAAGCCCAGAAGGTAAAGTCTGGTAGGAAGAACGTTTTCACTGGACAGTGGAAACAGAAGTCAGATGGCAGCAAGCTGGGAAATGAATCCAAAGTGAAAGAGAAAGGTAGGTAGTGATTACCTGGGAGTGTAAACAGGAGTGGGTCACATTCTACAGTGGAGGCTCTGGCAGCATGCAGGACAGGGTTTATCTTGGAATGACTGGTATGGTTGTATTAATAATAAGATGACCTGTTGGCCTTACTAATGTAAAAGATGGCAAACCTGTAATGTAAATCATCTCCATACAGGTTGAAGAAAATTGTCTGAAAATTGTGGATGAACTCATGGAAAAACAGCAGCACCTTAAGGATGAATTTGTCACTCAGAATACCAACGTTGAGAAAGCCCAAGCTCAAATTGAAGAGGAACGAAAGAAGTTTTTGGCCATTGATAGGTGATTAAGAAATTTATCAGTGTTTAAAAAATGTTTACCATCGATTTGAAATTTATTATAGAAGTTTTATTATTTGAATGTGTACCTTTTGTGGCTTTTAGTCTCCTATTGTATCTATCAAGCATTGCAACTTAGGGGAAAAACCAGGAGAGGTGGTTAGTTGTTTAGAGTGAATAGTACTTTTAAATGAGTAAAAACAGATCTATACAAAGAGTTCAGTTCAGTTCAGTCACTCAGTCGAGTCTGACTCTTTGCGACCCCATGAACTGCAGCACGCCAGGCCTCCCTGTCCATCACCAACTCCCGGAGTTTACTTAGACTCATGTCCATTGAGCCGGTGATGCCATCCAACCATCTCATCTTCTGTCGTCCCCTTCTCCTCCGGCCTTCAATCTTTCCCAGCATCAGGGTGTTTTCAAATGAGTCAATTCTTTGCGTTATGTGGCCAAAGTGTTGGAGATTCAGCTTCCTTACCGTAAATCTGCATGACACCGGTCCCTTCCTCTTGGGAAGGCCCTGCGGGTCTGTGTGACAAAGCATAGCAAGGGAGGTGTAGACTCTGGAGCCACACTGCGTGGTTCCAGGCCCCAGCTCTGTTGCTTATATGTGGTGCCTTCATTTTCTTAGCAGTCAAGTGGCGGTGGTAATAGTGCCTACATCATAGAATAGTCGTAAGGGTTAAATGAGTTCATATGGTACTTAGAACAGTACCTGGCATATGATGAGCATGTATTTGCTGTGATGGTCATCAGTAGCACTTTGAGTCCACTGGCCTGTTGAACCAGTGACATCTGCTCTCCTGTGTGATTGACACAACCATAAGTGAACAGATGCAGAGAGCTCTGTTTTTGCTCAAACTCTTGAATATTTCACAATGTTCAAAGTCTTAGTGTTTCAAGATACTGCAAGAAAATTCTTTGTCTTTCGATTTTTGAGTGGAATTAAGTTTGTTTACGCATGATTTTTTTTGGCTCATATTTAATTTAAATAGAACCACATCTCTATCATCAGGTTCTTGAAAAACATATAATTCTTAATTTATTTTCTTTTATTTTTAGTCTTCTAGGTCCTCTTTAAGGTCCCCCCTTTTGTTTCAGCTGGTAAAACTCCTAAGCCCTCGTTAAGATAGAAGGCCTTACATTAGTGGTGGTGATGGTAGTAAAAAAGTTTAGACTGTTAGGTGTGTTAATGACTTAATTGGTAAGACATTTATCTTGCTAACAGACTCTCTCTTGGTTTGAGGTTCTAAAATGTAGAACTTATATTTGTTATGCCTGATGTCCGAATCCCCGAGCGGGAAGAGAGAAGGCTTCCAAGACAATGCAACTCGCAAAAAAGGGAAGTTTATTGCTGGCTCGAGTCAGGGCTTACTGCCGCAACCAACGCAGTGGTGCAGGGTCAGAAAGCGCTGAGCCCGAGCTGTTACCCAATTTATAAGGTGTGCATAAGCAGTTGGTAGCTGGCTTGAGTGGATTGGTTACATGTTTGTAAAGTAATCTTATTGGCTCAAACCTTCGCGGGCTTTTTTCAAACTTGGGCGTTCGCGGGCTTTTCAGCTTTCCCCTGATAGGTTCCCTTTTCCTTACTGGGCGCATATTGATTGGCTGGCTCCAGGTGGCCTGATAATCATGTTACCCTGGAAAACCAGGCCTACTCCTAATCTAGGCTGCCTGTCATGGTGCAGCCTCACAATATTGAGAGAGATACAGCTTGAAAAACTGTATAGATTTAAAAATAAGGTGACTTGGAGAGCACTGTACTGTTGTTAGCCTGATTAAAATAATAATGTTTATTATTGGAAATGTTCCCTTGGATTAAATAATTGTATTCGTGGCCTTTGTCAGGAGTGTTAAAGTTTAAATTAAAAGCATTCATGGGCTAACTCTGCAACTTAACAGCACTTGAAAGAAAAAATATTTTTTTCATGTAAGTTTATATACATGCTTTTCTTCCTTGATGGAACTTTATGTAATTAGTAAAATATGATCACTTTTTCATATCTATGTATTTACAGGGAAGTGGGAAAATGGCAAAAAGAAGTTGTGATCCTTCAGAGTTCTCTGGAACAGAATCGATTAGAGAAGCATAACATGTTGCTTGACTGCAAAGTTCAAGACATTGAAATAGTTCTTTTGTTGGGGTCACTGGATGACATCATTGAAGTGGAGGTACACTAGCAAGTGATTTTAAAATATGTGCAGTTGTGTGGAACTTTATGTAAGCCTTTGTCTGCTTAGTGAAGTTGCAGCCATGCAGATTCTTAATCTTATTCTGAAGCTTTATTAGGAGCAGAAAAAACATCTCGTCTGGGAGGGGAAAAGAGCAAAATGATCCTCATTCCAGAAGACTGGGCACTTTGTATAGCTCTCTTATTTCTCTTACTAATCCATATCCTTTTAGCTCCATAGGGCCAGTTTCTTACCTGTATACAGACACCCAAGAGGAATCAGAGAACTAGACCATTGGCATTCAGGGGCATTCTGGGGAGGGGGGTAGCCACAGTCCATTGCAGGCAGGGACACATGCCTGATAGCATGAGCAGTGCTGTGCTCTGGGAACTCTGTTGGTGGTGTGTGCAAGGATCTTGTTCTGCACCTTCACCAACAACCTGGGGTCCTTTTCAGTAGAAACATGCCTCACTGAGTCTGTCCAGGTGATGAGAGTATGGGGAAGGTGATAATAGATACCAGGGAATCAGAAGAGGAGACTGAAGTCTCCTCATGGTGGACGTTTTTCTGTTAGCCTCCTTTGCTTTCTCATCACATTCATACTATACAGTACTCTAGGTCGGCAGGACACTTATATACCCTTTGTTCTGCTGCTCATGTTAGGAAAGATATGATGACATGGTTCAAGAAGAGTATCTTACTGTTAGCTAATGCAGAGGATGGTGAACATAGTTCTTTTACCTCTCAAATTATCTTTTAAATCTTTAGTGATTTCTTCCCTGTAGTCCCCCTTCCACCTCCTTCCTCCCCTTTCTGCTTTGCCACCGGTCAGAAATCCATGCATTTCCCTCCAGTTTCTACTCCAGAAGAGGTGTTCAATCCTTTGGTTTCTTCAGTATGAAGCAACTGTGAAACAGTTTTTCTCTTGCTGATTTTGACTACTTCTCATAGAATAATTCTGGTATTATATTATACTCAAAAGTCAATTTTGAGTATACAGTCTCACTGCCAGGGCCCCCAGTTCGATCTCTGGTCAGAGAACCAATATCCTGTAAGCTGCACGACTCAGCCTAAAAAAGAGTCTTTTTTCTCTGTTTTAGCAGAGATCACATCCCAGATGGAAGGAAAGGAGAAGCTACTTTACTGGCCACAAATGTCATGAGCCCCACTCAGATGGCTTTAAAGGGGGAATGGGAGGTAAGGGGATAGGACTGAAGTGGAGGCTGCCTTCCCTGTGACGTGGTCCAGGAATTTGAATATTGTGGAGAACTTAGTATGTATTGGTTTTATTTGTTCAGATCAGCTTTCCTCACATGGCTGCAACTGTAACCACTAGCTTTGACCAGAGGGGGAAGACACCTCTCTCCTGCCCTTAGTTAGAAAAATCCTGAGGAAGAACTCTGACTGGTTCATTCTGGGTCATGTGTCCACTCTTAAGGGTGCAGAAAGAGGGAGGGGAGGGTCTGTAATAGAAGTGGATGGAAGCAGAAAAGCAGTACTCAAAATAATATAGAGAGAAATAGAAAGTCTATTTAAAAGGCTGTAATTTTAGAAGAGGTTTGTCATAGAATAGTGGACAAGCAGCAGCAGCTTTAATGACTGACATCTAAGTAAATGCTTCTGGTCAAGTATTCCTGCTGATGCTTTGGTCCTACTGTTTTTTCAGTTAGTGAACTTTCAGAAGTATTCTCCAACATATGTGCCCACCATGAATGTGAAATTATGTACTTGTTTATTAGGGTGAATGACTTTCATATTCATAGTGGGTTATTTCAGAGCACGTATTAATACCTTAAGCTGGATTAATACTGAATCATTATCTAAAAAGTGATAGTTCTGCTCTACTTTGTGCTGGTCAAACCACATTGGAATGTTGCATTTACTTTCTAAAGCATGATGTTTTCTGAGAGTAAAGTGTTCACAGTAGTGAAAAGGCCCAAACTGTTGTCATGCTGAGAAGAGAAGTCTTGGGGAATATGGTTATTCCCCTCCAGTAGAAGAAGGTCTGTCACAGAAGACAGAACATACTTGTTCTTTCTAATCCTCAGGGGGACACTGGGGTTAGGGATGGAGGACACAGAGTCAGATTTCTTTTACTGGGAAACACTTCCTCCTAGAAAGAGGGAAGGCCTCTAGTGGTGAGTTCCCTGATTGAAATTTTACAAGCACATCTAGTTGTTGTTTAGTTGCTAAGTCATGTCCGACTCTTTTGCGACCTCATGGACAGCAGCCATGTAATGAGGGTGCTATACAAGGTCATCTAAATCCCAAAACTGAAAAGGCATCGGGTATAAATTGTCTCTTTCCAGAAGGCTGGACAAGGATCACCACATAGAATTAATTGTCTTATGCAGCTGTAGGAATCGTCTTACAACCACTGTAAGGTAGAACTGAGATTTCCCTTCCATGGGACGTGTGCAGACATGGGATGAGTTACCTACATCTGCCAGAGTTCTCATGGGAGATTCTTATGTTGTGGGGAAGACTGTACCAGATCACTGGTTCCCAAATCCTGCTGTGCACTGAAGCCCCTGGGGACCTTGTTTCCCAGGTGAGGCCCGCTCTCCCCGTCCCAGTGATCACACTTCCAATAGCAAGGCATTAGGTGACTCGTACAGAAGCTTAATACAAAGTGCATTTTTTTTTTCAAAGTGCAATGTTGAATCATATAAATAGTAGTTGTGAGATTTGGGGGTTCAGTGTTACCCTTTGTGTTCAAATTCCCCTTCTGTGTGAACTGTTTTGGTATAAATATATTATATAACATGTGGACTTACTTCCAAAAGTAGTTTTATTGGTTTGTTTCAGGTGAGAACATCTGTAAAAGAGTGAGAAAGGGGTTTTCTCTTAAGTTGTAGGTCTTGCTTTTGGTGTCAGCATTACACCAAAGACCAGTCTGCAGCTGAATAAGTGCTTCTTTATTTGTTCCTTCTTTCCTCCTCTTTCTTCATTCAGAGAGTGACATATATTGAAACTGAAGTACATGTTTTCAGCATTGCAGTAGGCACTGAGACTATAGCAATGAATATAACTGCCAAAATCCTTTCCTTCACATTCTACTAGGGGAGAGATAGACACAAATGGTAGACAAATAAAATATTTATGTGTTTGGTAGTGGTATAGGCTAAAGAAAATATAAAGCAGGGAGGGAAGTAAAGAGAATTTGATGCAGAGGCCCTGGATGTCCTGAGAGAAGGTAGCTGGCTAGTAGACGAGGTAAGAGATGAAGAGATGCAGCTGTGTAGAGGAAGGGCGTCCAGGCAGAGGGCCTTTTGCCAGCCCTAAATGGATGTGTACACGGTCTGTTCCGGGAGCCCAGGTTGGCTGGAGCAGGGAGACTAACACAGAGTGAAGTTAAAGGGGAAGCCGAGGCCAGATCACTGTGGCCTTGCCGGCCTACGTAAGGCTTTTATCTTCTAATCTGAGTGAGGTGGCCATCAACTGGAGGACCTGGGACAGACACAAGAGTAGAGAACACCATTTTCAGATAACAAGGAAGGGGCTTCGTGTGTTTTTCAGTTGGGAACTGAAGCAGAAAGTACCCAGGCAACGACTGATATATATGAAAAAGAAGCAGCCATTGAGGTGGACTACAGCTCTCTAAGAGAGGATTTGAAGGTAACTGGAAGATTTCTGTTGTTTATGAGTAACTCATGGTAGTATTAAATATTTAAATCCTACAGAATAATTTTTAGATGACAGAGCATAGTTTAGGGGAGAAAGTAGATTTCCTAATAGTTTTTAAAGAAATAGTATAAACAGGTTACATATAAAATGCTTAAAACATTTAAAGTGTTTATATCAGCATTTCTCACTCTGTAGTACACCAATACCATGAAAGATCTTGTCAAAGAAGAAAAGTTTCTGCCAGTATTTTGAAAGGCTGTTCCGTTCTTGAAGATTCACAATGAATAAAAAAAGTCATTGAGAAGTCCTGAAACGCACAAAAGTAGCCAACACACTCCAGCATCCTGAATCACCCTGTCGGCGTCTCAGTGCAGTACCTCAGGAAGTGACAAGTTCTTCATAGTGGCAGAGCACAGACCGGAAATCCAGTTTCACGGTCTCTTTAATTTAATAGCTCTGACTCTGTTTCTGTTACCCGTGTAACCATATGTTGCTTTGTGTTTTGATTTTGTCCTGAAGCTGCTTCTTTTATGAGGGCAAAATGACTGGCCTTTCTTGCCTTCCAGCCAGTACAACCACAGCCCTCAGAGAAGAGAGAGTGCCTTTTGTAGTGGTGCCATTGTTAAGATTGAAGAAAGGCTTTTCCACAGAGGTCCGGCAGTTGTCCTCTCATCATAGTGTCCTGAATTCGGTCACATGTTCACTCCTGACCAGTCACTGTTGGAGTGGGATGGGCTTAGCTTAGGCCGAGCAGGGTTCATGGGCCCTATGAGGGAGACATGGCCAAACATGGGCTCTGTTAGAAAGGAAGAAATGGAGAAATGGGTGTCAAGTAGCAATAACCACCACGTCTTTTTATTTCATGTTTTTAATATTAATATATTTTGTTAGCTTTATTGAGATCTTTCATTGTTAATTGTGGTGCTTTGGGAAATCAGAAAATAACCTCTTATCTATTTTATAGGTTATTCAGTGCTTTCATATTTAATAAGTCCTATCCTACAACATTAATATAAATATTTTCTTCCTGTTAATGATTTTTTCTTTTCCTGTTTATCTTAAATTTATCTTTGTATATGGTATGAGGTAAGAATCTGTTTCTTAAAAGGTACATAAATTAACCAGTTTACTCAGCATCTTCTAAAAAATTCTTTCCTCCAACGAATTAAAACACAACTTTATCAGATGTTAAATAATGCCTCTACGGGGTCAAGAAAGTTTTCCAGAAAGGTAACGGCTGCCACACTTTTTCCCTTCTCTCCTCACTCAAATTAGTTCTGTTCATGGTTTAGGTTCTAGTTTAAGGGTTACCTCCAACTGAGATATTTAAAATCCTAAAAGATGATGCTGTCAAAGTGCTGCACTCAATATATCAGCAAATTTGGAAAGCTCAGCAGTGGTCACAGGATTGGAAAAGGTCAGTTTTCATTCCAATCCCAAGGGAAGGCAGTGGCAAAGAATGTACAAACTACCATACAATTATGCTCATTTCACCTGCTAGCAAAGTAATACTCAAAATCCTTCAAGCTAGGCTTCAGAAGCACGTGAAGATACTAAGAAGAAGTGGCAAGAATACACAGAAGAACTGTACAAAAAAGATCTGCACAACCCAGATAATCACAATGGTATGATCACTCACCTAGAGCCAGACATCCTGGAATGTGAAGTCAAGTGGGCCTTAGGAAGCATCACTACAAACAAAGCTAGTGGAGGTGATTCCAGTTGAGCTGTTTCAAATCCTAAAAGATGATGCTGTGAAAGTGCTGCATTCAATATGCCAGCAAATTTGGAAAACTCAGCAGTGCCCAAAGGACTGGAAAAGGTCAGTTTTCATTCCAATCCCAAAGAAAGGCAGTGCCAAAGAATGTGCCAAAGAATGCTCCAACTACCACACAATTGCACTCATCTCACACGCTAGCAAAGTAATGCTCAAAATTCTCCAAGCCAGGCTTCAACAGTACTTGAACTGTGAACTTCCAGATGTTCAAACTGAATTTTAAAAAGGCAGAGGAACGAGAGATCAAATTGCTAACATCCGCTGGATCATTGAAAAAGCAAGAGAGTTCCAGAAAAACATCTATTTCTGCTTTATTGACTATGCCAAAGCCTTTGACTGTGTGGATCACAATAAACTGTGGAGAATTCTGAAAGAGAAGGGACTACCAGACCACCTGACCTGCCTCTTGAGAAACCTGTATTTGCGTCAGGAAGCAACAGTTAGAACTGGACATGGAACAACAGACTGGTTCTAAATAGGAAAAGGAGTATGTCAAGGCTGTATATTTTCACCCTGCTTATTTAACTTACATGCAGACTACATTATCCGAAATGCTGGGCTGGATGAAGCACAAGCTGGAATCAAGATTGCTGGGAGAAATATCAATAATCTCAGATATGCAGATGACACCACCCTTATGGCAGAAAGTGAAGAAGAACTAAAGAGCCTCTTGATGAAAGTGAAAGAGGAGAGGGAAAAAATTGGCTTAAAGCCCAACATTCAGAAAACTAAGATCATGGCATCTGGTCCCATCACTTCATGGCAAATGGATGGGGAAACAGTGGCTGACTTTATTTTTCTGAGCTCCAAAATCACTGCAGATGGTGACTGCAGCCATGAAATTAAAAGACACTTACTCCTTGGAAGGAAAGTTATGACCAACCTAGACAGCATATTAAAAAGCAGAGACCTTTGCCAACAAAGGTCCATCTAGTCAAGGCTATGGTTTTTCCAGTGGTCGTGTATGGATGTGAGAGTTGGACTATAAAGAAAGCTGAGCGCCAAAGAATTGATGCCTTTGAACTGTGGTGTTGGATAAGACTCTTGAGAGTCCCTTGGGCTGCAAGGAGATCCAACCATTCCATCCTAAAGGAAATAAGTCCTGGGTGTTCATTGGAAGGACTGATGTTGAAGCTGAAACTCCAGTACTTTGGCCACCTGATGTGAAGATCTGACTCATAGGAAAAGACCCTGATGTGCGGAAAGATTGAAGCAGGGAGGAGAAGGGGAAGACAGAGGATGAGATGGTTGGATGGCATCACCAACTCAGTGGACATGAGTGTGAATAAACTCCAGGAGTTGGCAATGGACAGGGAGGCCTGGCATGCTGCCGTCCGTGGGGTTGAAAAGAGTTGGACGTGACTGAGTGACTGAACTGATTGACTGATTGGATCATAGGAAAGGCAAGGGAATTCCAGAAAAACACCACTTCTGCTTCATTGACTATGATAAAGCCTTTGGTTGTGTGGATCACAACAAACTGTGAAACAATCTTAAAGAGATGGGGATACCAGACCACCTTACCTGTTTCCTGAGAAACCTGTATGTGGGACAAGAAGCAGCAGGTAGAACCAGCCGTGGAACAATGGACTGGTTCAAACTTGGGAAAGGAGTATGTCAAGGCTGTATATGGCCTCTCTGCTTATTTAACTTCTATGCAGAGTACATCATGTGAAATGCCAGGCTGGATGAATCACAAGCTGGAATCAAGATTGCTAGGAGAAATATCAACTTCACATATGCAGATGATACCATTCTTATGGCAGAATGTGAAGACAAACTCAAGAGCCTCTTGATGAAGGGAAAGAGGAAGAGTGAAAAAGCAGGCATAAAACTCAACTTTCATAAAACTAAGATCATGGCATCTGGACTCATCACTTCATGGCAAATAGAAGGGGGAAAAGTGGAAACAGTAACAGATTTTCTTTTCTTGGACTCCAAAATCACTGTGAATGGTGACTGCAGCCATGAAATTAAAAGACACTTGCTCCTTGAAAAAAAAGCTATAAAAAACCTAGACAGAATATTAAAAAGCAGAGACAACACTTTGCCAACAAAAGTTTGTATAGTCAAAGCTATGGTTTTTCCTGTAGTGATGTATGGATGTGCAACTTGGACCATAAAGAAGGCTGAACACTGAAGAATTGATGCTTTCAAATTGTGGTGCTGAAGAACACAGAGAGTCCTTTGGACTGCAAGGAGATCAAACCAATCTAAAGGAAATCAACCCTGAATATTCACTGGAAGAACTGATACTGAAACTCCAATACTTTGGCCACCTGATGCCAAGAGTTGACTCATTGGAAAAGACCCTGATGCTGGGAAAGATTAAGGGCAGGAGGAGAAGGGGGCTGCAGAGGAGGAGATGATTGGATGGCATCATGGACTCAATGGACATGAGTTTGAGCAAACTCTAGGAAACAGTGAAAGACAGGGAAGCCTGGCCTGCTGCAGTCCATGGGGTTGCAAAGAGTTGGACGTGACTTAGTGGCTGAACAAGAACCAGATGGGCTGGATCCCTTCTGCTGCCCCATAGTGTTCATGCTTACCTGGTGGAGGGCTTCACACTGTTGTCAACGCCAGTTTGCATGTCTGACTTCCCTGTTAGCTCTTTAAGGGCAAAGACAGAGTAGTTTTCATCATTCGATCCTCATACATAGTAGATGATCAATATTTTTTCATGAACGAGTATATGTCCATTGACAAATGAATGGATACAGAAATTGTGGTACACATATACAGTGCTATTAAAAAGAACACATTTGAGTCAGTCCTAATGAGTTGGATGAAGCTAGAGCCTTTTATACAGAGTGAAATAAGTAGAAGAAAAAGACAAATATTGTACATTAATGCTTACATATGTAATCTACAAACATGGTACTGATGAATCTATTTGCAGGACAGCAATGGAGACGCAGACATAGAGAAAAGACTTGTGGACACAGTGGGGGAAGGAGAAGGTGGGGTGACTTGAGAGAATAGCATGGAAGCATACACATTACCATATGTAAAGTAGATAGCCAGTGGGAATTTGCTTTGTGACTCTGTGCTCCGTGACAACCTAGAGGGGCGGGATGGGGAGAGAGATGGGAGGGAGGGTTCAAGAGAGAGGAGACATATGAATACCTGTGGCTGACTCATGTTGATTTATGGCAGAAACCCACACAGTATTATAAAGCAATTATTCTCCTATTAAAAATTTTTTTCAAAAGAAGCAATAATGTGAATTGTTTACTTTTTAAGCCAGATTAAGAAATAGTAAGGTGAAGTGTGTTTCAAGAGGGCAGCATCCATGACGCCTGAGCCCTCAGAGAGGGCTACCGGGGCCAGCAGGGCTGGATGCAGAGCGAGGGAAATAGGGGCCGTACCCTGAAGGACCCTGTGCCTACTTACCTCAGCAGTTTGGATCAAAGTGGCATGCTAATCACTGCTGTTCTTTACCAATAATAGGCTCTACAATCTGATAAAGAAATTGAGGCCCAACTTAGACTCCTCCTACAACAAGTAGCATCCCAAGAAGACATCCTGTTGAAGACAGCAGCCCCGAACCTAAGAGCCGTGGAGAACCTGAAGACTGTCAGAGACAAGTTTCAGGAGTCCACAGACGGTGAAATTAAACTTTAGTTGATAGCAAGATCATATTCATTGGTATTAGGGGTTTTGATTTCTGTAACATTTACCAATAATCCCCCCTGAACTGTTCCTTTGTTTTGATTATATGTATATATATTTTTTCCCCTGTTATCTTATAGTAATGTACTTTTAATGCTGAATTATTAATTTCTTCCTTTTTGAAAAGAGTTTTGCTTTAATTTAAAAACAGGTGTATTGGTTATTTTTGAACAGTGTCTTATTTCATACCAGCACAAGAGGCATACTAGATACTCTGTTGGAATTTGTTATTATTATTTAAAAATCAGCCCTACCAAGCAAAGGGGCTCATCAATTTTAATAGTCATTTTCTTGGACTTAATAATAGCTGAGATGTTTTGAAGGTAGATTTAATTCAAGATGGCCAAACTCAAAATCTCGCTTAAAAATGTTTTATGCTTTAAAGTTAAAATAAGAAAAGCCCTCAGTGATCTTCAAAATAAAGAACATTGATTCTCTCTTAGCTTTTGAGGCCAGCAGAAAGGAAGCCAGAATATGTAGGCAAGAGTTTGAACAGGTGAAAAAAAGGAGATACGATCTTTTCAACCAGTGTTTTGAGCACATCTCAATCTCAATTGATCAAATCTACAAGAAGCTCTGCAGAAACAACAGTGCCCAAGTATGTATTTCTCACCCTCAGTTATGAGTAGCAACTTTGTGTTATTTGTATTGTTCTTCTTTAATGGTGGTAAATCACCATCACTCTTTCTTGAGCAACCCACTTACTGGGTAAAGTCAGCGCATGAAAACTGGTTATCACAGTGACCTATGTTCTAGGTCTAGTCATCCTGGCAAGTCAAAATCTCTGGTCCTGCTTCTTTATCTGCACAATGAGTGGGTTAGATCATCTGGTTTCCAAGTTCTCTTTCAGTTCTGGAATTCTGTGATCTGTACTAATTTGACTTTGTAGAGCTGTGAGTGGTCTCTGCAGTAGAGTTAGGGTAATGTAGGGGAAAGAGGTTGATGTGGGGTCTGTGGAGAGGGAAGGAACTAGAGGCAGGGTTCAAGTCTAGACACGCCCCTTGTCGTGCTGGTCTCTCCCTTCCGTGATCAGGACCCACAGCAAATACTGTGCAGTTGGATGTGGACAAAAGATGTAGACCAGGTTATATATACTTGGGTTTCCCTCTTTCTCATGATATTCTTTTATGACTGAAGTAATCTTGAATCACATACTTAGAATTTCAACCAAGAATAGCGTGGTGGTGGTGGTGGGGTGGTTTTTTTTAGTTAATTAATTAAATTTTAATTGGAAGCTAATTACTTTGCAGTATTGTAGTGGTTTTTGCCATACATTGACATGAATCAGCCACGGGTGTACATGTGTCCCCCATCCTGAACCCCCCTCCCATCCCTCAGGGTCATCCCAGTGCACCGGCTTTGAATGCCCTGTTTCATGCATCGAACTTGGACTGGTGATATATTTCACATATGGTAATATACATGTTTCAGTGCTGTTCTCTCAGATCATCCCACCCTCACCTTCTCCCACAGAGTCCAAAAGTCTGTTCTTTATATCTGTGTCTCTTTTGCTGTCTCACATATAGGGTCATCGAGACCATCTTTCTAAACTCCATATATATGCATTAATATACTGTATTGGTGTTTTTCTTTCTGACTTACTTCACTCTATATAATAGGCTCCAGTTTCATCCACCTCATTAGAATTGATTCAAATGAGTTCTTTTTAATAGCTGAGTAGTATTTCATTGTGTATATGTACCACAGCTTTCTTATCCATTCGTCTGCCAATGGACATCTAGATTGCTTCCATGTCCTAGCTATTGTAAACAGTGCTGTGATGAACGTTGGGGTACACATGTCTCTTTCAATTCTGGGTTCCTCAGTGTGTATGCCCAGTAGTGGGATTGCTGGGTCATATGGCAGTTCTATTTCCATTTTTTTAAGGAATCTTCACACTGTTCTCCATAGTGGCTGTACTAGTTTGCATTCCCACCAACAGTGTAGGGGGGTTCCCTTTTCTCCACACCCTCTCCAGCATTTATTGTTTGTAGACTTTTTGATAGCAGCCATTCTGACTGGCGTGAGATGGTACTTTATTGTGGTTTTGATTTGCATTTCTGTGATAATGAGTGATGTTGAGTGTCTTTTTATGTGTTTGTTAGCCATCTGTATGTCTTCTTTGGAGAAATGTCTGTTTAGTTCTTTGGCCCATTTTTTGATTGGGTTGTTTATTTTTCCGGTATTGAGCTGCATGAGCTGTTTGTGTATTTTTGAGAGTAATTCTTTGTCAGTTGCTTTGTTGGCTGTTACTTTCTCCTATTCTGAAGGTTGTCTTTTCACCTTGCTTATAGTTTCCTTCATTGTGCAAAAGCTTTTAAGTTTAATTTGGTCCCATTTATTTATTTTTGCTTTTATTTCCATTACTCTGGGAGGTGGATCATAGAGGATCCTGCTGTGATTTATGTCAGAGAGTGTTTTGCCTATGTTTTCCTCTAGGAGTTTTATAGTTTCTGGTCTTACATTTAGATCTTTAATCCAAAAAATAACTCATTTTTTATAAAGTAAGACTAGAAGAAACCCATTAACTCCTTGAGGGCAGGATTCATCTCTGTTCCTATAGACTTTACCCATAATAGGTGTTCAGTAAAGATTTGATGAGGGGACCAGTGGAAGAATTGAATGCAGGCTGTTTCAGTAAGACTGCAGCATATGCTTCTGAACTCTGAACAGCAGACTGATGGGAAGAGTTTATCTTCTGTGTGTGTCAGAATGTTTTCCCTGTACTCCCCATCCAGTGAACCTTGTTATCTCTGATTACAAGTAGAGCTGAATACATTATTTACAAGTATTGGTATATTTTTCCATCAAATGGAGAAAAACAGAACCAATAGTATTTTGCAGTTCCAAGTTGAACGTTACTAATAATTTAGCAGTTTCTGATACTGCTAAATAAATAACATGTGTTTCAGGCATTTCTTAGCCCAGAGAACCCAGAAGAGCCTTACTTGGAGGGGATCAGCTATAACTGTGTGGCCCCAGGCAAACGGTTCATGCCGATGGATAACTTGTCAGGGGGAGAGAAGTGCGTGGCCGCATTGGCACTCCTGTTCGCTGTGCACAGGTACGGTCACAGTGAGCCCTCTGACTCTGTGTCAGGGCAGAGACCAAACGGCCCTTCCTACAGAAGGTCTGCTAATTACTTGTCTTTATGCAGCGTATGTGGTAAAAAAAACATTTTTTTTCAGCCAGACAATTCAGGTTATGCTATAGGCCTGTAATAATTTAGACAGCAAATTTAAGAGAGAATTCAGTCTTTGACAGATTTTTATTCAATTTGTTATTATCAAAAGCTGCTAATGTCCAGCTTAATTGAAAAGAAAGGAGAAAAGGGGGTATCAAATGGTCAGTTTTGAATTCAAGATTGCCAAAAGACAATTCTAACAACAAATCCAAACAAAATAAAAACACCTAACTTTTATGTTATTTTCCTAGTCCATATTCAGAGATCAGTGATATAGTAAGGAATGTTAAGCAAAGTATTTCTTCTGAAAAAAAAAAAAAAAGTTTAACCTCCTCATTTCCACTGATGATGGTGACACTTGTGTCTGTAAAATAAATCATGGGAAAAATGTTAGCTAAAATTAAAGCATTTAACTTTTCAACGTTCAAAGCATTAGATGAAGAACTAATGTATAGATAATAGAGCCTCTCTATTTTCATTATCAGAAAGATCAACACAGAAGTTTTATAGCTGTTTGTTACTGGTCTCAAGAAGGATAAAGAATTAGTGATGATAGGAAAGGGAAAGAAGATGCCATTAATGCAGGAAGACTTGAGAAAAAGAGGAGGCAGGGACTTAAACAGGAACCTGTGTGGAGTGATTCTTAGCAGAATATGACTGTTACTAGGTGTCACCCCCATCCATTTATTCAACAGATATTTATTAAATATTTACTGTGTTGAGTGGTGTTAATGGGCATTGGAGAGACCGGAGTGAAAACAAATACCCTGCCTCAAAGAGACTTAATTTTAGTTGGGGAAGACAGATGATAAATAAGGTGTATTAGTAAATTAGTTCTCTAATATAGAGACTATTAGAAAATGACAGTTGCTATAGAGACAAAGGAGGGAATGGCAGTAGTAACAGGGAAGGGTTTGCAATATTAAAAAATCTTCTGGGAAGGGCTTTTTGAAAGGGTAATATTTGAGCAAAGATTTGAAGAAATTAAGGGAGCAAGTCACATGGGTGGGGTGTTCTAGAGAAGAGTTCTAAGGGAAGAATATTCTAGACATAAGAAATGAGTCCAAGTGAGCCTGGTGCCTGTAGAGAACAGACTGTCTGCAGTGGCAGGCGCAAGGTTTAGGGAGCTGTTTTAGCAATCAGGGTTGAAGATGGTGGCGGTTCGGACTAGTATGGGAGCAGATGAGGCACGGGGTAGGAGGGAGCCTAATCAACTAGAGGGATAAGAGCTGCCATTAACTGAACTGGAGAGGAGCACAGGAGGGGTGGGTTTGAGGATAGGTGAAAAGTTTGATTTTGCTTGAGTTTGAGCAGACACCCACGCGAAACTGAGTAAACCATTGGACCAGTGAGGCAAGGGTTTGAGAGGTCAGAACTGTCAATAGAAATGTGAGAGCATTCCATCAATGAATGATACTTAAAACCTTGAGAGCAGATGAAATCATCAAAGAATCTAGTTAGAAGAGTGCTCTGATCACTGAGCCCCAGAGGCACCACAGTGTCGAGAAGTTAGACTGTGGAGGAGCTGGCAGAGGAGACTGGGACCTGGAGCAGTGGTGGGGCGGGGAGCGGACCGTGGTGTCCTTGACTCAGAGGAAGCTGGGGAGCACCGCCCTGGTTCCATCCACCTTCCTTTGAAGGGATGTGGACTGGGAATTGAGCACTGTATTTATCGACATAGAGGCCATTGGTGACTTAAACAAAGGCATACGAAACGACACGTTTTATTTGTTCTGAATGTTCTTAGTCCTGTCCTCCAAGTCTCGTAAAACAAAGTTGTAACTGACTTGATTGTAATTTTTTTCTAGTTTTCGGCCTGCTCCATTCTTTGTTTTAGATGAAGTAGATGCAGCGCTGGACAATACTAACATTGGCAAAGTAAGTTCCTTTCTGATTTAACTTCCAGTACAGTGTTTACAATTCAAGGGTCAGGATGCAGTTAGAAGGCAATTTACTCTGAACAAACATAGTTTGACAGTTGCTGTATAAAAGCAAAATCTAAGTTAAAAATCTAAAAATAAGATGATTCAGGGTAGTAGTTTTCACTCAGGGTTTAGGGGACTTAAGTAAGGATCACTGCTGGATCCACAACACTGCTACTGGGTGAGTTGCTTTTCCCCAAATCTAGGTATTGGGACCCAGAGGGTCTAAAAGTAGACCATATGGCAAATAGGACCAAATTAGTTGTTTAATAAAGACCAAAATAACACATCTAAATAAAATTCCAGAGGAATTACAGTTCAAACTTTTGCTCCCCTTCGTGTATTAAAATGTCTCCCATCAGCTAGTGCGTTTCCACATAACGCTGTTTTCAGTATTCGAGACCATAAGGGAACTAAGGACACAACTGAAAATCAGCCTAAAGGTCAGCACACAGACGGACAGACCGCCTGCGAGACTCTCAGATGCCTCACACACCTTGACTGTAAACTTCGGACATGAGAATGGGGTAGACTGGAAGGAGACCACCGGATGGAGGCAAATGCTAGCAGCCCCATCTTGCAGAGACCCTGGGCCGTGGTCCTATTGCCAGAGCCATCCGTTTCCGGAAGGAGACGAATTAAACTCCTGGTTTTGATTCTAGGTTCATCAGCCTTCCAGAAGTGACTGGACTTTGCATTTATAGCTGTTTATAAGGAGGCTGCTCTGGTCATGCTGACAGAGAAGGTCTCTAGTAATTTGTTAAGTTGGCATTCTCCGTTATACTTTTTAGTCTTACAATCTTGGTTAATGAGTCCAGCCCTGAGAGGTGTATTGAGTCTTGGGCACCACCCTGAGTCTCTGAAGTTGACCTCCCTTGATTTCTTTCTGTTGAGCCTCTTGTGTGATGCCTGGGAGATGCAGGGACTTTCCAGGAGCTACAGCCTGGGGTAACTTCTAGTGGCAACAGTGTCATCTCCCAGCATTTCCCAGGCTGTATTCATCTAACCCAGATCTCAATAGGGCCTTGCTTTTTGAACATGTCACGGTATACGTAATAGCGTATCAATGCCACACCCACAAAAGTTAGGAACTAAATCACGAGTCCCCTGAAACTTGTAGCGAACAGGTCAGAGCCACGTTCTGTGACCTGCTAGAGATGTTGGGAAGATTGGGAGAAGCAAACACAGGAGTAAAGAGAGAATCTTGATTCATCTCTTTGGAATGCCAGCCAATCTGTATCAGCTAATTGGACTCCAAGGCTGGACTCATTTGGGAGAATTTCCCCTCAGGAGGTTAATTTTAGCACTTTGTATCCCATCTCCCCTGTGTGGGGGGGCGGGGGTGGCTCTATCACTGTGGACTTCGTACACTCCCCTTCTCTTTGAAGAGGAACTGAAGCATATTCTGTTGTTGTTTAGTCACTCAGTCATGTCTGACTCTTTTGTGACCCCATGGACTGTGGCCTACCAGGCTTCTCTGTTCTTCGGATTTTCCAAACAAGAATACTGGAATGGGTTGCCATTTCCTTCTCCGGGATCTTCCCGAACCAGGGATTAAACCCGCATCTCCTGCACTGGCAGTCAGATTTTTTACTGCTAAGTCACCAGGGAAGCCCAATATATCCATATCTTCTAGCAAAATTTAGATGTTTGTATTAGTGGAATCTTTAAGTACTAGGTCTTACTTACTACTCTTTTCTATTGGCACCTATCCTATGTACTAAAAGCCTCTTAATTTCCAGTTTCCCTTTGAGATTTATGTTCCTGGCACCCCACTGCTGAATTGAGTATGAGCGTGATGTAATATGAGCAACTGTGAAGGAGCTTCCACTCCCGCTTGTGGTCAGGGTACCCAAACTTTATCACAGGTGACTCCTAGCAAAATGCATGCTTTACATTTTTGCATCCTATCTCCTCTTCCATTCTGTCAACATCCCAAGACTTTTTAAGACCTGTCTCATAGTGGCTACCATTGCCTCTAATGAGGGAGTTCCTTCCATGAATTCAGCCTCTTAGCCTGAAGCATTTTCTCCCTCTCATCATTCACCTCAACTGCTGACTCATTCCTCAACTGCAGCTGCCATTCCTGCTTCCAAAATGTGTCCTTCGTGTCCTGAGTGCAGTCAGGAGAAGACACAGTGTAAGCTTGCAGAGAAATCCAGGGTGTTGGCAAGAAATCTGTTAAACTGTAGTTTGAGTTCAAAGTGTTCTTCATAATTTTCCAAGTTCTGAGTAGAGTCTGTCCACCAAGACCCATTTCTGTTCAGTCTATCTTGTTCTTATTCCTTGGAATTAAGCCTGCTGAAGGAGTCTTTGAGTTCCCCTCTAACCAAATGAGTTGATTATGGATTATGAATATATAATTGCCATATTTTTCTCATCTTGAGGCTTTGATGGCAATATAGGAAGTTGGAAGTTTAAATGCCACCCTTTTACCCTCAAAATATCCGAGTGGTAGTTTCATCTTATTGTCAAGACTGATTGCCGATTCACATCATGGTATCTTAAGTTAGAGTTTTATTCTTAAAAATATTCTTCCAAGTTTTCAATCATAGATTTAATGAGCCTTATATATTTTTTTACTAACCTCTTATTTTACAGTCTGAACTATTTCCATTTCTGTAGTGGATTTATTGAGTTTACAGAGAGAAGTAAGTGCCTCGTCACCTAAAATGGGCAGATTCAGAAACCTGTAGAGTCTGTCCTCAAAGCGCCTGCAAAGGAGGCCTTTGCTGATGAAACGTGTGCTTTCTGTTTCCTCCCAGGTGTCAAGTTACATCAAAGAGCAGACTCAGGAACAGTTTCAGATGATAATCATTTCCCTGAAAGAGGAGTTCTATTCCAAAGCTGATGCACTGATAGGCATCTATCCAGAGGTAAAGATAAGTAAAGAGAGATAAAGTCACCTTATAGTGTGTCCTGACACCACAAGTTCCTAGTATAGATACTGTTTGATTTCTGCAGTTTATTAATATAGGCCTAACTATTTTTTAGTCAAATGAGACTTAATAGTAACTATTTAGATATTTTTCTATGGCAGTACACAGAAATTCAAGTTATATTTTAAGTGAAAAGGGAAATAAAAAACTGCACAACAGTAAGTATAATTTTGTTTTTAAAACAATAGTACACATTAACTTACACAGAGTAAACTGTTGATATTATCTTCCATATTTCTGTGTTTGAATGTTTTAGCAACAACAAATGCACTGTTGTAGAACTAACAAGGAACCATTTCTCTTCCAAAACTACTAAAAGAAAAAACAAAGAATTTGACAAAGCTCCAAATTGTATAGTAATTTCTGTAATTCTGTTTCTTAAGCCGTTGAAAGTACGTAGCTGAGCTAATGCAGCAGAGCAGCTCCTCCAGATCACTCAGTGCTTGAACAATTATTAGGTATTACTTCCTGAGTTTTCCTTTAAGATAAAAATTAAGGCAACTGTACTCCAATAAAAATGAATTTTTTTAAAAAACTGGAAAAAAAAGCACTAAGATTAAAAATAAATTTCCCCCCAAAAATAAAATAAATTTCCCTTCCTGTGCCTAATTAATGTCAGGGGGTCACTGGAAGCATGCTGCCAGAGAGAAGTGGAAGTTCTCACTACTGTGTAGGGGAGGGGCGAACTCTTCAGGGGTGAACCCAGGTCTCAGCTGGGCCCTGTCAGTCACACCAGACGGTTCATTAATGTGCATCGTGCATACACGTGGGCATACCCAGCAGTGAGTAACTCAGAGGGGTGAGAACTTGGACTTGTAGCCCACCCTAGGCTAAAATAAGCAAAAGGCCCTTGGGGCTTCTGGGAAGGGAAGGCAAGCGATGGGACAGTGACCCGAGAAAGCACAGTAGCCAGACTGTTCAGTCGGATTTGCTCTGCTGGCTGAGTGCCTTCTCCACTGAGGAAGAGTTCAGAGTGCAGAGGATGTCACCTTTACAAAGATGTAAATTTCCTTTACAAAAGGGAAATTTGTGCTCAGCTTTTAGAGCTTTTCCTGTATCTGCTGGTTCTCAGTAGCCTCTGGCTCAAAACAATCCACATGCAAAAGACGCATATTTTTGGGTGGCGTACTCTGGTGCCCTTACCAAAAACAACACATAAAGCTGATGGAAATGCAGAAGTTAACACCTCAGATGGCTATAAGAAGGTTCCTTTAAAATGCAAATCCAGACTCACTAATGGCTCTTACTTTACATTTAATACCTCTTACTCTCTACTTGCACTGACTTTTAACTGTCTTCTCTCCATTTCAGCACGATGACTGCATGTTCAGCCGAGTTTTGACCCTAGATCTTTCTCAGTATCCAGATACTGAAGGCAGAGAAAGCAGCAGGAGACAGCGCCAGTCCCTGTAGGACCTAGAGGGTACTTGAGCCGGGAGCAGCCACGCGGTGCTCAGGCCAGTCTGGTCAGTTCAGACCCAAACTGCTTCTGGAGCAGAAGCTAGGCGGCCTTTGTGGCATTTGTGGAAAAGCTTGACTGTTACAGGCAGAGAGGCTACAGCTCACCTCTGTGAAGGAGTGTCCAGGCCCCACTCCAGTAGGTAACGTGTCCCATGAGAGTCAGCTTTGATTGAGTTTAACAAAGAAACCACCACAGTTTAAATTTGCATTCTGAAAGCCGGTCAGAAAATTTTGAATCCTGCATCATCTTTACTCTAATTTTGTCTTGTTGTATGTTTAAGTAATCTTTAAGGGAAACTCATAATTTTTAAATAGTTATAGGGTGTTGAAACTGTTTCATGGAAAGTTATTTCAGAGAAACTGAAGTTAATATTGGAAATGCCAATAAAAAAGTCTTAATTTCAAATGTCTACAATCTGCAATTTTCGGAACACAAAAAATTTTAAGATGAAATTGAGTTATGTCTGCTTCTATGCCTTTTAAAGTTCTCTGAATATAATTTCTGTTAAGGAAACACTGAAGAACACAGGCTTTCCCAATTAACACTGACTTCATAGGGAAGCAGTCGTCCTTATCTTTGGGCATCATGGATCTCAAAATCCAAGCACACTCAAGTCCTTTACACAGATTGGTGTAATAATATTTGCGTATAACCTATGCACATCCTCTCATATACTTCAAATCATCTCTACTATTATTTATAATGCTTAGTATTAATGTAAATACTATGTAACTAGTTGCTTGTACACAGCAAACTCAAGTACTGCTTTTTGGAACTTTTCAACATCTTTTCTCAACTATTTTCCTTTTTTTTGGGCCATGTGGTGTGGCTTGTGGGATCTGAGTCCCCTGACCAGGGATTGAACCTGTGCCCCCTGCCGTGGAAGCACAGTCTTAAGCACTGGACCACCAGGAAATTCCCTTTCCTATTTTTAATCCAAGTTTGGCTGAGTCTACAGATATGTAGCCCAAGGATACAGTGGACCCTCTCTGCACTGTTAGGGATAGGAAAGAAAGTTTTAGTTTTCAGTAGTACTTCATTTCCATTTAAAAAATGGAATTAAAGAATTCTAAGGTACTGGTGGTCGGTGGTCTTGTATTTAAGGCTGCTTTGGGCCCAAGTTCCATTTAATCAAGGAGTGGCCTCCTAAAGTAATGGAGTGAGTCACTTTTGAACAATATTATTTCAGGTAAACAGAATGCACTCTGTCCCTAAGAACTGGAGCTCTCAGGTGCCACTGCAGCTGTCCTTGCTCCTTTCTCAGTGGTGGGAACACCACCGAAACCACCGCCTTCTTTCCTGACGGCCAGCACCTAACACTGAGCTGCCCTTTGACACCACACGGGCTCAGGGCAGACCCTGACCTCTGCCTGGGCTATGCTCTCTCGTAACTCGGACTCATGGAGTGCCACTGATCCTTCAGAGTACATCACTGTTCTGCTGTAACGCAGTATACCCGTACTCCTGAAAACCCGCATGCCATGCAGAAGCACACAGTGAGAACCTCAGGGTGATGGGAAACCATGCCCCCCGCTCCCCAAATAAAGAGACAGGAGCTTAATAAACAGCTGGGTTTACACACGCTAAATAGTTAACACAAAATGTAAAAGCTATTCTAGCTTGAGGCAGCAAACAAAGCCATACTTAGTCACTCCCTGACCCACTCTTTCTCAGAGATGAAATTATACTTGTATGCATGTGTGCTAAGTCGAGTTAGTTGTGACTCTGTGCGACCCAATGGACTGTAGCCCACCAGGCTCCTCTGTCCATGGGGATTCTCCAGGTGAGAATACTGGAGTGGGGGCCATGCCCTCTTCCAGGGGATCGTCCCGACCCCGGGAGTGAACCCTGGGTCTCCTGCAGCCCCTGCATTGCTGGCGGGTTTTTTACCGCTGAGCACCAGGGAGGCCTGTGCTCAGATTGCTTCTAGTGTATCAATCATGCTGGGATGAATTTTCATCTCAAAGTAAGAATCACAGCAGAACTGGCTATAGACACATTGATTCATTATAGCAAGGAGGCCTCTGATTCTCTGTGGTGCTCAAAGCTTATCCTGAGCGGACTCTTCCTTCTCCAGTTTTATATCCTGTTTCATGTCATTTCTATGCTTTAATATTGCTGCATGCTCAACGGCTAAGTCGTGTCCAACTCTTTTTGACCCCATGGACTAGCCCACCAGGCTCCTTTGGCCATGGGATTCTCCAGGCAAGAACACTGGAGTGGGTAGCCATTTCCTTCTCCAGGAGGTCTCCCTGACCCAGGGATAGAACCCGCAGCTCTTGCGGCTCCTGCATTGGCAGGTGGGTTCTCTACTACTGAGCCACTTGGGAAGCCCGATATTGTTGTATCCTGTGTCTGACCAACCTTCACATATGTTGCCTTGGTTGCATTTTGTAAATGTATCAATTTTTTAAAAGCCAACTTAAGATGTTTGCTTTTCAAAAATATTTAAATATTCCAAGTAATCAATTTCACAATTCAAGGTAAAATTTCTCATTAAATACATGATACCACATTGTGTCATAACCAAAGACAGGACGAGCAAACAGAGCTGAAGATAAAATTTTATTTCTGACCAGAGTGACATAAAAGATTTGTTTTCCATGCTTCAAAAAGGAAGAAAAAAGGTCTTAAGGAGCTCTCTGGCTTCTCTCTCACTCCCTGTTCCTGGTCCTTGTTCTTCCCTTTGTCTAAACCTGTGGGGAGCTGTAACACAGAAGCCTCGGCAGAGAAGCCACGCAGGGCCGGTGCCAGGGTCAGAGAGCGACTCCGTGGGCACAAGTACACGGCCTGCGAGACAGCAGCGCGCTGTCTGCCCCCGTGAGCCCTGACGTCTATAGTGCTCCCACAAGTCTCTGTCAAGTCTTCACTCTGCAAATCCTTCAATGTGGGCCGCGGGGAGAGGACTTGAAAGAGCTAAGAACAGAAAGGCTGGACCTTAACCCCTAGAATAAAGGCTAGGAGAGCTTGGGATTTAAAAGTTTAAAACTTGGTCTTGTGCTCCACTTACAGTTTCTCGGTTATCTGTAACATGACACACCTGGACACTGCCCTGTGCTTTTGAAAAGGCCTTCTGCCTCTTGGAGACTTCACTTCTTAGTAGCAGATAGATTTGCCCTTCTTTAAAAAACAAAATAACTGCAAGTACAGAACTCCAAAGAAGCCCTACAGATCCAGGCACCCTCACTAGTTCCCTCAGTGCCTCCAGCATCCATTCCTTCTTCGGTAGTTAACAATGTAACAAACATACTTCTAATTTTTTTTCTACAGTAACATGTTTCCACACAAAAATTATAAAATTTAAGTGTCTCCTGTGCTATTTTCTCTTTGGCAACTACTGTTGCTTGGACAGCCTTTACTCTCCCCCTTTCACTGGAGGAGAAAGACCACCTCAGGAGGAGGCGTGTCGCGTGGAGCTGGGAGTACCAGGAATGTCCCTGCCCGCCGCTCTGGCCCCCGAGGGAGCGGTCTCGTCAGTCCTCACACAGGACACCTGCTGTGTGCACGCGTCACCTCAGAGTTCAGCACGCGGCAGACTCCCTCACCCAGCTTCGCGGGCACGTACCCACGTGGCTCTCGGGGTCTTTGATGGTTTAGGATCGAGAGAGCCTGTGTGGAGTTCTCTAACATTCGTCCTCGTTGGGGATGGCACTGTGGTTACAGAAGGCTGGTTTTCAGGTTGCAGCTTTTATTGGTTTTAAAGATTTCAAGACCCTCCAGCGTCATCTGTTTCAACAAAAAGAAAGGAATACCACATTAAAGTTGATCTTAAAAAAGTATTTGCAATGGGATCTCTATTGCAGAGGCTGTTTACAGTTTTCTTATGTGCTAAAGACTTTGAAAATACCTCCATAATGGAAACAGTGGCTGCTGTCTAAAAATGGCTTTCTGACTTATAAATACCATCAGGGGACAAAATCAGTTATGACATTAGATTTGCAAAGCTCTGTGGAAATTTCAGCCCAGGAATAGGAATTATGCTCCCCCTCTTAGTGGGCTGGAGAAGGGGCAGTTTCACCACACATCCAGCGGGAGCGGACTGGCAGGGTGTGTGCACGACAGGGCTGCCTGCAGCTCCGAGAGGATGAACCTGGGTCTCACCCACACGCAGCGGGACAAAGCTTTCCGTAAGGAAGACGAGACGGCGTTCTCCACTCGGCCAGAGCCGTCTGGCCAGGAGGCTGCTGGTGTGGGCGGGGCATCCCCAAGGAGCCCACCGCTCCTGAGCCCCACCAGGCAGTGTGCTCTGCTGCCAACAGGCGCACACACCACCACGCGGAGGTCGGCTGGGGTGGGACGAGCCACGCGCATGCAGCAGCAGCATCCGCACAGCCAACGCGGACAGTCGCCCAGGCCACCCTCTGACACGGCAGCAGGCGACCGAGGAACCCCCGACACAGAGAGACAGCAGCAGGAGAGAGTCTGGAGGGAAAGACTCTGTCCTGGAGGGTCAGACACTGACGTGACACAAATCAGCAGAGCGGCCGCCCCTGAGAGGTGAGGGGTGAGTAAAACAGGGACGAGATGGGCTGGGCAGGCTCTGGACAGTGTTTCATTTGAGCAGGAGGCGACGACGTGGGTGTATTCATTCACTTTGTGAAAACTCACTGGGCTGACCTTACGTTTTGTGTGCTTCTCTCAGGTTTTTCTTTAGAAACACGCTAACTTAAACAAAAAACGTTTAAAGTGGGTCTCTCTGGGCAGCTGGAACAATGTACGCATCGCTCCTTCCCCCAGAGCCCAGGAACACTGAAGCAAAGCACAGTGACTGCAAATACCTACAAGCAACGCCTACCTGCAGTGGCCCAGAAAGGACAGACTGTGTACCTGTATCTGACTGTCTGAGTTTCTTTGAAACTTCAATTCCGTTTTCTTCTAACTTCCTCTTTGCACAGTCCTGGCATGCATTCCCTGAAAGATGAAAACTTTTATTAAAAACTTTATCTAAGAATGGCTCTTATGGAAAAGAACATGAATAACAAATACTGGCAAGGACGTAGAGAAACGGGAACCTCATACACAGTTGGTGGGAATTAATCGAGGGCAGCCACTGTGGAAAACTATCATGCTTTCTCAAAAACTAAAAATAGGATTACCATTTGATCCAGCAATCCCACTCCTGGGTATATATCCAAAAACAACCTCCCAAAACTCTTAATTAGAAAAGATACACACACCCCAGTGTTCACAGCAGCAGGATTTCAGTTACCAAGATATGAAAGCAAGTGAATGTCAACAGATGAAGATAAAGAATATGGTGTGTGTGTGTAGACAGGTATACATAAGATGGAATACTACTCAGCCATAAAAGACAAAATTTTGCTATTTGCAGCAACATGGACGGACTTCGAGGGCATTATGCTAAGTAAAGTTAAGTCAGACAAATATTGTAGGGTATTACATGGAATTTAAAAAAATGTAACTAGTAATACAATGAAAAAGAGTCACAGACACAAAGGAAAAAGCCTAGTTACTATGGGGAGGGGGGAGGGGAAGGTGGTGCAGGGGCAGAGTTGGAGGCACAAGCTGTTGGGGCTGCATGTGCGGCCCCGATCGAGCCAGGGTTTTATAACTGTTGATGGAGATAACTTAAAAATGTGAATTCACTGTATTGTACGCTTGTGACTTATATAATACCATACCACAACTGTACTTCAATTGAAAATTTTTATTTAAAAACCACTTACTATTCTAGAATTTACCCTCCAAGGACCAGTTTGTAAATCTGATTTTACTGAAGAGCTTACCAACTAATCCCTGTGGTTAGGTACAGATGTCTGTCAAGCTACTGCTTTTTTCAACAGAGATGGATGGTTCTGGGAGTCAAAAGAAAGCAACTAAAATAAATATGTCCTTTCACATAGAAATAAGTTAGAAATGGAAAGCTGAGTGTAACTTCAGTAATTCCTAAACCAAAGCCGTCCAGCACTAACCAGTTTCCATCTGTGGCTCTGCTGAGATGGGCAAGGAGCCCAGGGCTCCAAGGCCCCTGCTGCACTGACCAGAGAGGAGCCTCTTCTAACCCAACGGACTGAGCCAGGTGGGGCAGCCTGGCTCAACATTCACCAGGGGTGGACGCGGGGCGCCCGAGTTCAGGCACAGCTTGTCAGTTCACAAACAGGCAGAGTATTCACATCTCAAAGAAGTAGTAAGTAAATAGAAAAATTTACATGAACACTCAGAACCTTTGCAATTAAAATGTCTGAAGAGAATGGGTCAAAAGTTAACTGTTAATACATCTCAGACCAAATGGTATGATACAAATAGACTCTTCCAATCCCCTGGCCTCTGGGCTCTAGGACAGGACATCACTCCTGGCGCCAGTAGGTGGCCCCTGTCTGACAGAGCTGAGCCCCGCAGTTGAAGGGCTGTCTCTTTAACCCCTTCGTGGCAGCAGCGACCCTCATGAAGGTGCTGCTGTTCGTCCTGATGGGGCTGTCCTGACACAACACAGGTTAAGTATTTAATGTGAGAAACACTTCTCTGATTTTATAAGTGACGGTAGGAAGACTAGAATGTGTAAAGAAACACCAGGCTGGCGAAAATCAAGATCTGCTTTACCCAACAACGTGGTACTGTCCACTCGATCGGCATCTGGAGAAGAAAGGAAAACAGTCAGCAGAAGCCGCCTGACAGCTCTCCCTCCTCGGCCGTGGTGGAGGCGGGCGAGGCTGGCTCTGACGTGGGGGCCCTGCCCAGCCTCAGGGGCGCTCAGCATGCGGGGCAGCTGGGCCTGACTCCTGACCGTCCTCTCCACCCTGGGACGACGCCCCCGAGCCAGCCGGGCACCATCGTGCCACACCCCCCTCCCCCGCTTTCCCCAGCCCACCTCCTGCTCTCAGCAGGAGGACACCTCAGGGCTGTCCCCTCACACGTGCTCAAAGACACAGCCACAGATGCTAAGTCCAAACGACCTTCGGCCCCCGGCAGCCTGTCAAAGCCACTCAGCTGCTAGGGCCTGGGAAAGGGGGCCTGAATGGGGACAGGAATCCCCTGCCAAGAAGGACACAGGCGGGAGGGAGCCCCGGGTGAGGTCCGCGGAGAGCGGGGGAGGCAAGAGCTGCTGCCCAAGTCAGCAGGCAGGCCTGTGTGGGGCGCCCTGAGGGCACGTCCGCCTGCTGTCAGTCCAGGACCCCAATCCAGCTTCAAAACATGGGCAACTGAGCCACCTCTCTGAGCTTGTCTCAGCAGCCCTAAAGTCATCTGCTTAGTAGCAGTGGATTTGTTTAGCCGCTCAGTCCTGTCTGACTCTGCAACCCAAGTGACTGTACCCCCAAGATCCCTCTGTCCATGGGATTTCCCAGGCAAGAATACTGGAGTGGGTTGCCGTTTCCTTCTCCAGGAGATCTTCCTGACCCAGGGATCGAACCCACATCTCCTGCAGGGCAGGTAGATTCTTTACCATGGAGTCACCAGGAAGCCCAGTGGCAGTGGATACTGTAACTAAAAATGAAATAAGGTCAAGGACATAAGATTCATAGCAATGTGCAATAGCAAGTGTCAGCTCCCTGCTCCTTCTCTTAGTAAAAAGCTGCCACCCTGATGACACTTTCATTAATGGAAATGCAACTTAAATTGGCCCCTTTTGCTCATTACCGTCAATTCTGAAAAGGGCCAGTGGGGAGAAACCAAGCTGCCAGATCACCCTTGCACTGTGCACCCTGGCCTTCGCCTTCTCCAGGCTTCGAGTCCACAGCTGGTCATGCCCAGGCAGCACTGCGGTCACCCCACTTCCACCACCTGTGGGTGCCTATGTCTGGGCTCCTATCACAAGGACAGGTGAGCCCACACAGACCTCTCCGGGTCTGCCATCACCCATGTTTTATGATACAAACTCCAAGCCACAAGCTGCCCTGATGGCAAGATGACCAGCTGAACAAGTGCTCATGTATCATGGCCACTCCTGGTAGATGATCAGCTCCCCAGAGGAGGGCTGAGGAGAATTACTTAAAAGGGGCGCTGCCTTCAGCAGAACAGGGAAAAGATGTTATTTGAAAAAAGAAAGTAAGTCTTCATGCGATCGTTTTGTGCTGCGGTTTTAACTTTTTAACATGCAGCGTGAGAGGATAAAGGTGTGAGACAGCGGCGTCTGCAGGCTGCCAGGGTCACAGCTGATGGAGCTGGCGGGGCAGCTGTCTTTCTCGGTTAAGGTAATCTGAAGCAGGGCATGTCATCTGAGACAGGAATGGACGTGTACAACTATACGCGCAGCTTTAACTAAAAAACTCAGTTTGCAGGCTATCACGACCATGCCAATGACCCCAATCTGCTATTCTTAAGTACACAGAAACATTAAAAAAAAAAAGAAGAAGACTGGTGAATCTAATGGTATGTAAAATTACTTCTCAATTTTATGGCATTTAATTTATATCTATAAAAAGGGGGTAGAATGGAAGAATCCCATCGGTTTTATACACTGAAATGTGAAAAAGCAAACTAACAAACAGAAGAAGCCATACCTGGACTCCGCTGCCTGCAGATCTGAGCGGCGAGGTCTTGCACGTACCCGGGGAAGTGGTCGAAGCAGTCCCCGTAGGACACTACCTTGATGCCGTGCAGCAGCATGTCTGCCTGGTGCTTGAAGAAGTGGTCCTCGCTCTCCTTGAGGACCACCATGTAGTGCTCCAGGTCCACCTTGTTGGGCACGGAGTAGAGGAAGAGGGCCTGGAAGATCTGGTCACGCAGCGTCTCCCCGCAGCCCACGAACAGGAAGGACTTGGTGCGGTACAGGTTCTGGAGAACCTCCTGCGAAAGCACCGACCAGGAGGCTGGGCTCGCGACTGTGAGCAAGCTCTCACGGCGTCACGTTACCTGTGTGCGACGCCGCGTCATCGCTGCTCCCCGACAGGCCTCTCCCGAGAGCCGCAGAGGAGCCAAGTGGGGACGGCAGAGGGAGGGAGGGGGCTCGTTCCGGGAGCCAGCGTGTTGGCCAGGCCCCCATCAGCGCAGCGGCTGCCCCCTCCGCCCCCACCTGCAGCCAGAGCAGCCTCTCAATTCCAATCCTCCAGAATCACATGCAGTTTAGAATGTTCAAAACATACGATAAGGACATGGAATTTTTCTTCAGTTCAGTTATGTGGAGACACCTAGTCCCTGCAACTGACCTGTCTCAACGAATGGAGGACGGGAGCTCCGAGGGGAGGGCCTGGCATCAGGAGTGAGGGCAGAGGAGCTGAGGGGGAGCTGAGGGGGGCAGTGATGGTGCCTGAGGCGGGGGCACAGAGGCTCATCGCTGACCCAGACACCCAGAGAGGCACAGTGTCGGCCAGGACTGCCCCTGCCCGCCCACGGCCATGCCAAGGCAGCGGAGGGGCCCAGCCCGTCACCACCCCGTGCCTGGGGAGCGGCAGCCTGACCGGACCGTGAGCTCCAGAGCCATCAGTGAGGACCCCCTTGGCTTCTAAGTGCATAAAAAGTGAGTTCACAGTAAGCCACAAGGCAGTTTCGCCACACCTCCTTTTGTCTATGACAACAAAAAAGCCTTGCAGAGAATGAAATTTGAAAACTAGGTTTTGAAAGAGACTGCTCAGTAGAGAAAGGAAAGGAGGTGCCCGGATGGACAGAGAGGACGAGCACGGAGGGACGTTCCCAACCTCAGCTGGGCCTGTGAGTTGCCCTCCCGAAACAGAGCTGCATCCCTGGGCAAGAAGCTCGCTCGAGTTCACAGAGCCTCTGTTCAAGGGGCCGAGAGGCGGGAGCCCTGGACCCTGCTAGACCACCCATGGCTAGCAGCCCCCACACAGCCCCAGGGGCACAACCAGGGCCACGTCGGGGAGGGCGTACCATGACCTCCGGGTCTTGAGTGACGTCTTTATATCCCGAAGGGTCCAACACCATCCCGCACGGGTCGGTGTACAAGCCGTGAATGTGAAGAACTCCGAACCTGATGTTCCCCCGCGCCCACTGAAGGACCTGGCGGGGCAGACAGAGGAACACAGGCTGGGGAGAGTGCCCGACCCGACTCACGGCTTCTCAGACCTACCCGCGGTGTAAGTAAGAGAGATGCTATGATTTGTTATTATCTCTTTAAACCTAAGAGAAACTCAGCTGTCAGGGCTGGTTTTCCCGTCCTGCCATATTAAAAAGAACTTCTCTGTTTCAAGACCAAGACAGTTATACAGAAAGTATCTTTAACATTTCAGGTGATAGCAAATGGCTAAGACTGATGACTTTAGGGAGATTATGAAGGTTTCCATTCTAAATCACGTTATATTTTAATTACTGTTAGGTATACATTGATTTTACACCCTGAAATATATACATACAGAAAAAATAAGTTATCAAGTAGCTCTCTACTGGCTTCATTTCAAGACACAGAATGAAGGTCCTGGAGAAGCTGTGCGTCACGTACATTCCTTTTATCTTCACACCCGGGACCTTGCCATCAGCGCGCTGGACTGACCACCTCAGACAAACAGACTAACCTGAAGACCAACCGACGCGCGCGGGCAGAGCAGCCAGAGAAGGCTCCCTGCCATCTGCAGCTGGTTCCTAGACGCTCCAGGTACCACAGTGAGCGGCCCCACGGACGCAGCCACGTGACTCGGACGTGGAGCGGGCGTCCTGTCGTGTGTCACTAATGATTCGGGGGAGGGTGCGAACCGGAGCTCCACCACGAGGCGTCAGCCCAGCGGCCCTTGGTGTCCCTGCGTGGGGAGTGGGTCTGGGACCGAACCCGCGGCCCCCGCAGTGAGGAAAGAACAGGCAGGGATGGTGTAAACCCACAGGCGCGCACACACACAGAAAACTCAGCTGATACGATGAAACCATGGTCAACCTTAGCAGTAACAGAAATAAAAGCATAAAATGGGAGCCCCATCCAATGGGAGAAACGCACTGGGTTGGGTTTTTAGCAACGCCACGGGCTGGCAAGGTAAGGAAGGTGGGTTACCCTCCCACAGCTGTGGTGTGTAAGCGGGGAGCCTTTCTGGAGAATACTTGGATAATTTATATCATCTGTCTTTAAAACAGTCATACCCTTTGACCCTAACATTTTTCTAGGAACTTTTAGAAAGGGTAAGAATTTGCATTTAGCACTATTTATAATTGTGGCAAAATGCTCACAACAATGATAACCTCGTCTCATAATGAAATTCCATCTAAAACCACACTTCTTAAGACGGCTTCGTGATGGGGAAACGCTCACAGTAGGACAGTAAGGAAAAACCGCAGGAACAGACTTGACACGCACTGCCATCGCAACACAGGACGCCCTGGCGCCGCGCCTCCGCCCGCGGGTGCCCCGCCCCGCCCCGCACCTTGGTCTTGTCCTTCAGGTCCAGCGACTCCATGGGCTTGCTCTGCTGCTGCCCGAAGATCTCCAGCAGGTTGTCGTAGTTGGTGGTGAGGACCATGGTACCCCGCTCCATCAGGCTCAGGATGGACTGCAGCACCAGCGGGTTCTGGATGTGCCGCTCCAGGTCGTCGAAGACCTCCATCAGGCAGTCCTGGAAGAAGTTGGGCTTGCTGTCGCCCGTGCGCTGCGGAGAGGAGGACCGGGGTTACAGAGACACCGTCTCTCCACCACCACTGAGCCCCCAGGCACAAGAGAACAGTCTAGGTGCCAGAGAGACACTTGATGCCTTCAAACTGTGGAGCTGGAGAAGACTCTTGAGAGTCCCTTGGACTGCAAGGAGATCCAACCAGTCCATCCTAAAGGAGATCAGTCCTGAGTGTTCATTGGAAGGACTGATGCTGAAGCTGAAACTCCAATACTCTGGCCACCTGATGCAAAGAGCTGACTCATTGAAAAAGACCCTGATGCTGGGAAAGACTGAAGGTGGGAGGAGAAGGGAATGACAGAGGATGAGATGGTTGGATGGCATCACCAACTCAATGAGCATGAGCTTGAGCAAACTCCAGGAGTTGGTGATGGACAGGAGGCCTGGCGTGCTGCAGTCCATGAGGTCCCAGAGTTGGACACAACTGAGTAACTCAACAACAAGAGAGACAGTAGTATTTTTTATAAAAGAAAGAAAACTGCTGACTTCATAGAGTTTTTTAAAACTCTGGAAGAGGGAGACAGTGTGTCAATATGTTAATGAAATGTCAACAGCAATCAACGCTATCAAAGCAGAGCAGAGAAAGGGGGCTCGGCCCTGTGGGGGAGAGGGTGCCCGGGTCAAGAGCATCGGGAGGACCACTGATACAGGACTCTGAGCCCAGCGCCAAGGAAGAGGCAGCTCTGGAGAGGGCACGCCCAGCAGGAACTGACAGGAGGTGAGCGAGGGCATCTGACACAGGTGAGGTCAGACTGGTGACCCGGAACAACACCCCGGGTGTCCTGCAGACCTCAGGGCCGCCTGGGCTCTCCCTCCTCGGGAGCCACGGAGGCCCGGGGCTGGTGGCGGGCGCCCAGGGAAGGACACTGTGTCACGCTGCCGGTGCTGCAGAGCCCCGGGGTCAGGAGAGGGATGGGCCCGGGACGCAGCGCCGAGGTCGCTGGGGCCTTGAGCAGAGCTGCTTGGTGGAGCCGCCCGGCAGGGCCAGAGGGAGGCGGGCGGACGCCTGAAGAGCAGGGGGGGTGCTGGGCAAGGAGGCCCGCATGACCCCGGGGCGCCCCAGCCAGCCTGGCCCTGGGCCTGTGGCGTGCACGCACGAGCGCCCACAGGACCCACTGCCCTCCAGGCTGTCCCCGTCTCCTAGCTCGGGCTCCCGCTGCCAGACGCTCTGGTCCCCCGCCCCCATCCGTTTCCACGGGCCTGCCCTCAGGGAGCCCCCACACCTTCACACTCTCTTGTGAGCGTTCCCCTCCTTCTCCCCTGAGAACCAGCGTCCACGTCCCTGGCACCGCACGCCTGACCGGTGAAGACCTGGCGGACCTGCTCACTGCCGTGTCACAGCGCATGTGGGTCCACGTCCAGCGACCCTTCCTGCACCACAGCGTCCGCACGCCTCCGTCGCCTCCTCCGGGGACCTCCACACCCCAAACCATAGCAGGACCAACAGCCAGCCTCTTCCCAGAAGTCCCCCACCTGCCCGACTCATCACCCCGGCTCCTGGGAGGCTTAGCCCCACCAAGACCCACCACCACTGACCCCATCTCTCACGACCCCACCGGCCGACCACAGCACGCGGCTCAGGCTCCACAGGGTGTCACAATAATTACCCCTAAAAATGCCTGCAACTTCCCGGCCCTTCCTGGCTCCCCGGGAATCCCCAGGCAGAACTCCACCCCTGGGAAAACCGACTCCACACTCACTCCACGTCCCTGCTCCCAACCAGCTGAACACAGAAGAACACCACCACTCTAACTGGCCTCACTTTAGCTCTTTATGGAAGTTCTCAAAAATACACAAAAAAGTAGAAAAGATAAAGCCCCGGACACTCATGTTGATTAACCTCGCATAGGAGCTGCCCCTCAGAGGGGACACCCTCGCCCGAGGCCCGGGGCCCGCCCAGAGCCCCCTGGCCCAGCGGCCCTGCTCTCTCCCTGCCGAGGGGCCTCCGGACGGCAGACCACTCTGGGCTCGGCGAGTGAGGAGCTCAGCGGCCGGTAGCCGGCTTTCCGGAAGCATGAACGCAGCCCTAAGTGATAGGTAAACGGACGTAAAAGCTGGTTTACTCAAACCAGCAGTAGCCACCCGCCTATGATGGAGCCATCCCGTGTTTCACACTGCACCCACACCTGGCACCATCACCCAGCTGACGCTTCCCAGACTCTGGTACAGTCACCACGGCCACCGGGCAAATTCTGGCAGATGTCGCGACAACGCGACTGGTCTGTGGTGCGTCAGACCCCACAGGAAGGACGCACGGCCCTCCGCCGCTCTCCCCCGCCCCCCTCCGCCGGAACGCTCAGGTCACTCAGGCAGGAGTCGGGCAGCCGGCCTTGGGCGCGAGGCGGAGGCCGCACGGTCTGCGCCCCTCCCAGGCTTTCACGTGAGAGTGTAAACACCCTGTAAACGCCATCGCCATCAAGCCGCGCTTTCTCTGGGTACCAGTTTCATTTTCTCCTCTGTGAATCCTCCTATATCTCTCCGCCCCAGATGAAATGATGGCTGTACTTTTTCAGAAATGGAAGAAACGTGCCTGGGACCTCCGCTCCAAGGGCAGCCTGTTCAGGAAAGACGCGGCCGCGCCCTGTGGGAGCTTCCCCGCTTCTGCACCAGCCCGACAGGCTCTGGGCACCACTCAGCGAGCACGCGCCCCAACGCCAACCTCTCTTCCTTGCTGGGTCCTGTCCCAAAGAGACAAAGATACTCTGTTCTCTCCCTGACACTCTGGGGACCCACCTGTCGTGTGAGGAGTCGCGGCTGACCTGCTTAGACCCAAGCAGAGCTGGCGGCCGCGCCCCGCACTGAACCAGGACAAGGGCCCTGGGCTGGTCCCCAGAGCAGCCTGGGACCCCCATTTAAAGGTTCCTGGGACCCTCATTTAAAGGGATGCTATCTTGATGAACTGAAGGCCTTCTGGCTCGTGAGCCCAACTCGTGGAGTCATTTAAGCCCCGTACTCCCGGTTCACCAGCCTGGCCTCGAGCCAAGCTGCCCCAGGGAGTCCGGAAGCACTGACCTCGAAGCACTTACCGGGGACATCTTCCGGATGAGGTCATGGGCGACCACCAGCAGGTCCCCGTCCTTGGTCAGCTTTCTGCGGAACTCGGCCACGTCCCCAGGATGCAGCACCTCCAGCTGCTCCGCAGCCTCGATCACGGCCTCGATGCAGCTCCTCCAGGAGCACAGGGCGGGGATCCCCGGGGCCACCGCTGCGCTGACGCCCGTCCCAATGACCAGGAGCAGCTCCTGGGGCTGTTTCCGGATGAGGCTTTTTAAAAACTTTCTGCTTAAAAACAAGGGAGGGGGAGAATGAAAGCCAGCATGGAAGCACTGCCACCGCGAGGGAGACGCTGCAGCCGTGAGCGTCCGTGAGGCGGCGGGTCCAACACAGCCGGCGCTGGACCCACGCCTCGACCCCGCCACACTGACCGCAGGGCGAGCCTGTGCGCTGCGCTCCGTATGCACTTCCCTTTCTGTGTACGCATCTCACTGGTTCAGTCCTCACTCCGTAAGGGACGTGGGGACTCTACTGTCTTGTCCGTCTCGAGTCCCCCATGGTGTTGATAAGAGTGATGCGTGTATGTAAACAAAGAAGCTCAGCAATTTAAATTCCTTTAAAACTGCCAAGAGCTTGTAAATACAAAACTATGACGATAAATGATCCCTGATTACAGGGACAGAAAAGAAAATCCCTGGCAAAACGCAGGTCCTCCACGACCCACTCCCCGGCAAGCACTTCCTCCTGCGTTACTTCATGGAGTAAAGTTTATCACCTGCCCGTTTATCGTCAGAGATTTCTTTCCTGCAAACCACAATACCCTCCAGCCTTAGAGGTGACCCTCTGCTTCCCTGCTGCTTGGTGCGGAGGCCAGGCGACAGTGGTTTCCTTGGGCAGAAAGAGAACTGTCTCCTGGAACGTTTCTTACATTGAAGCAAAGGCCTCTGAGACCATCTCCTAACCCGCTGTGACTGGCCCTCGCAGGTACTAAGTAACACATGAGGAGCTTTGCAGTGGAGGCTATACACCCGTGTGAAGGTGCACTCGACGTCATTTACCTTGATTTTTGTTCACTTCTATTTGTTGTCTTTTCCACTGAATCCATCTGTGAGCCCTAAAGAGATTCAGAGGCAACTTCTACTTCCCAGGTGAAAATTCTTTCATAAGTACCCTGAAAAAGATGAGGCTGGAATTAAAATCAAAGGTCCCAGAGCTCTCTCTAAATCAGAATTACTGAAAACCATCACATACAAAAACACAATCCAGAATGGTTCCTAAGCCTGCACTCCTAATCCTGTGACTTAATAGGCCAGGCAGAGCCTTAGACCTAGGAGCCCCAAAGCCCGACTCTGGAGGGAGGAGACTGGGAAGGAGTGCGGGGGAAGGAGGCCACGCAGCGGCTCAGGGCCGGGGTTTGCGCTGTCCCTTTACCACTCTGCTCTAGGACCACTTCCGGGGACATGGACACCAGGGATTTATCACGGGAGGGAAAACAACGTCAGGGGACAGCAAAGCAAGTCACACGGGTCTCCAGGACGAGCCTCGCTCTCGAAGGCACCGAGCGGCTCACTGAGACATGCCAGGCCTCCGCCCAGCCACGCTAACACCCAGTCCAGCGGAACAGTCTGAGTCCAAGGTCAGTTCTTAGCTTACACAAAACAGGACTCTCAAACCAGCTAGGTCTCTATTGCCAAACAATCTCCACATTCTATCATCTTTCCAGAATCATATTGCCTCCACCAATTCTATACCTAATATTTACTGTAAAGAAGGAAATATACAGAAAAATAAAGATTAAAAAGCCCATAATCCTACTACCTACAAGCAATGACTGTTAGCATTTGTATAGTTCCCTCTAGATTTTTTACTTGAAAATGTTTACATCATTCGAGACCATAGGTCATATCTTACTTTTTCATGCATTTTAATAAAAACATTTCTTTATGTTACTCAAAACTATTCATAATGAGAAAAAACTAAAGGAAAAAAAAGAGGAAAGAAAAACTGTCCATAAGTAGAAGTGTTACAGCAACATGCATGAACTTCTGTCCCACTGCAAGGCCATCAGGCACTTCATCCACCCCATCCCCCCAAGGCAGGACATCACTGGAGCTCTATGACAACCAACTTTGTACACAAAGCTTTTATCTACTTTGAAATTTTATTTAGGAGAGATTTCTGACAAGCAGAATTGCTGAGTTACAGAGTATGAACCCTGTAAAATATCTCAGCACATGCTGCCAAAACACTTTCCAGAGAAGTAGTCAGCAGAATGCCTAAGTGCCTGCTGGTCACAGCCCAACTCGCACTAACCGAAAACCACCTTTCACACGTGTAATCTTTTTTTCCTCCCCC
This sequence comes from Dama dama, assembly GCF_033118175.1. Taxonomy (NCBI): domain Eukaryota; kingdom Metazoa; phylum Chordata; class Mammalia; order Artiodactyla; family Cervidae; genus Dama; species Dama dama. The sequence continues at coordinate 4,645,968 of NC_083702.1, forward strand.
CTCATTCAGAACTGGGTCACTAAAAATGATTTTCCAGGGTAAGGAAACTAGGCTTAACCAGTCTAGGAGCATCGTTAGGCTTTAAAGAGGATCATAAGAATATCCCCTGAAAATGGACACAGACCCGTGCAGCGGCCTGTAGGCATCACCCCACCCAGGGGAGAAGGTCCAGGGGGCCGTCAGGTGTCAGGGCCCTTCCCCAGATGCTGAGGCAGGCCTGCAGGCGAGCTCAGTGCTGCCCCCTGGTGCCCACCCTGTGCCAGGGTGCTGCTGGGCCCTAACTCCTCCCGAGTCATCAAAGGTCAGGTCCTTCCATTCCTCTCTGCTAGATACTTTCTAAGGAAAGGAGAAATATTGAGGTTTCCCACTGTACCTTATAATCCCAAGGATAAGCGACCTTGGGCCCTAGCCTGGCGATTTCAGTGACTGACCTAGCTCTTCACCAGCCCTCAGTGTTAACAGCTACACAACAGGAAACCTTGCTAACAGACCGAGTTCTGCAAGCTTGGGAACCTCTCGGAGGAAAAGTGCTCTGGACTCAAACCCTGGAGTCAGAGAGCTCGGGCACCGCAAAGGCTTTCTCAACCTCCCCCCTCAGGACAGAGCTCAGGGTCCTTCCTACTCCTCCCTACGAGAGGAGTCAATACGAGATGCTCACCAGCTGATGAATCCAACTGCCCCCCAAATAATCTACGCCACTTCCCCACATGGGACGGAGTCTTTTATCTCACCCTGCTGTACACGACAGTTTAGAATATTGTCTGAACAGTCACTGGGCGCCCAGTGACTGCAGAAGTCACATGCCCTAAACTGTCACCACTGTGAAGAACTTTGGAAATCTGTCTGTCGTTCTCTCGATTATTGTTCAACTACTTTTGACACTCCTTTATATGTATGATCGCAGATACAAACTGAAAACCTAAACACTACAAGCACACTTCTGCAAAAGAGTGTGAACAACTTAAACTTTTGTGGGCTGGACTTAACTCCAAAATGAAGTGATTTCCAAGTTTTCTTAGAGAACAAGTCAACACTGCAGGCCCTGAGCACTTACGTAACAGGTGAGGGCTGGTGCTCCTGGGCGGCCGGTTGCCGGCTTATGTGCTCAAACCTCGTCCTCCTCCTAGAGGAGGAGGTGATGAAGGCCCAGAACCGGCTCCCCAGCACGTTCAGGCAGATGAGCCTCCAGACTCTAACGCTGATGGCTACCTTTAAGGATCACACCCGCCAACACAGGAAGTACCCAATCACATTAAATCTCAACACAATAACTATGCAGTGATGAACTGCATAGCTGCCCATATTTAGACATTTACAGTTCATTGTAACATTACATGTTTAAAGACATTACCTCATTTCCTGTTCTTTCAGCAGCATGATTATCAGAGCCAAACCCCACAGTGACTTTAGAAAGTACCCCAATCTGGCCTTGTTTTTAAACCCAGGGCCCAGCAGGAGATCTCCGCAGCGCTGAGTACCCGATCCTAGAAGTCCCCACAGGACAGCGCGCCTCTGGCACTCTGCCCCCAACCCCAGCACCATCCTCTAAGCCCATCAGCTTCCAGACGACGACAGTAACAAAAGCCTCCAGGGACCTTTCAGAAGCCGCATCTTTCGGTTTCCCTGGTGATCGTGTCGTCACCGCAGTTTGCAGGCCCAAAGCCCAGTCATCATAGCAACCCATTCCTTTTTACAAGGACCTAACAGCATTTTCTGAGAGCAAAATCCGGCCCCAACACAGATCTGTATAAGCAGTTCCTGTCCTTTTTATCCAAAGTCATGAATAAAAGTTTGGATAGGATATTTTCTGCTTAAATTTGAGATTATGAGCATTTTATGAACGAACTTCAGAGTAGTCAGAGACTGCCTTACTCGTTGAATGCCTATGTTCCACCCTAAATAAATGTTTATCTAACTGAGTCTAACGCAAAACACAACAAACTACACACACCAAACTCGTTACTTAGAGCTAGCAAAGCAAACCCTGCTTCCCAGCTCCCTAACTCCACGTGCCGGAGAGTTAACCCTCTCCCCTTCACCATGCCCTGGTCCAGTCAGCCCCTCTCACTGACTCCGGCTTGGTCATATGACTTCTTTGGCCAACGGGATGTCGGCAAACAAGCAAGCAGGCGTGTGATAAGCACACTGGGGCTGGAGCCTGCCCTGCTGGAATGGACTCAGCCCCGTTCAAGCTGGTCTAGCCTCCAGGACAGCTACCAGTGGACAGCACACCTGCTGGGCCAGCCAGAATCCAGCTGAACCCGGCCCAGGTGCTGACCCCTGAAACCCTCATTCCCGCACACCCCACGCCATACATCACCAGAAAGAGGAGAGGGACGGGCAGAAGACCAAGCGTATCAAGATAAAGAGAGAAACGAAAAAAAAGCATGCATCAGGGAGTCAATGAGTCAAAGTTTCGAGGGGGAGGGAGAAAATGCTTGTCAAGAACAGTGTTTTATTACAAGTTGTTTTAGTTGGTCACTCGTGTCCAACTCTTTGTCACCCCATGGACTGCAGCCCACCAGGCTCCTCTTCCCATGGGATTTCCCAGGCAAGAATACTGGGGTGGGTTGCCATTCCATTCTCCAGGGGATCTTCCCAACCCAGGGACAGAACTGTGTCTCCTGCACTGGCAGGCAGATTCCTTACCACTGAGCCCCCAGGGAAGCCCTTTATTACAAGTAGCATAATGAAAAACTTAAATCACTTTCTGTGACAAATTACACCTTCACTCAAGTACAAACCATGAAACAGAAGTTTCAAATCTGTGGGATCCTCAAAAATATCCTTAGGAAAAGTCAATTTCTTTCTATAAATGAATTATCACATGGTTCTTGAGCAGTATAAATGAGCATAGAGATAAGCAGGCATGTGGGAAACATGCTCAAAATACATTCCTCTTACACAGCAAGGGACGGGACATTGTAAACATTCATGAAAATCTCCAAATGTTGGCTTTGAACTCATGTATCCAATCCATCAAGCGATGGAATAAAATGCCCCCAGAATTTGTGGGAAAAGTCACACCCCTTTGACTACAAACGACTTGGTTCAGATGAAGGCCTGAACAGACAACGCAGCAAGCTCTTACCCTCAACACCCCCATTTGCTCCAGTTACCCAAGGAACCCACCCTGAGGAGTGATTTCTACACCTGCTGCCCTCAGGGGACAGGAGACCTGGAAATGACAGCTGAGTGTTATCCCCGTGTGGTTCCTAAAGACTGGAACGTCCCTACAGGAGGCCAAACCCGGGTGAGTACACCCAGGCGGGTCTGCAGGCCTCCGGCCACAAAGCAAGCTCTTCGTCAGCAGAGCCCCTCCTCCCCTGGCCGTTAACACCCTCAGGCCCTCAGTCTCACCTGATTCCCACAAACTGCCTTTTTCCAAGCAATCTGGTTCCCCCAGCTGACCTGGGAGGGGGCCACAGAAGCAGAAATCACTGGGCAACAAGAGGAAGTTTTCAAGCACTGATGAATTATTGGGAACCTGACTGACAGAGGTTATTTCTGGCGAGTGTGTTGGCCTAATTAGGTTCACTTGAGCTGAAAACGAGCTGCAAAAGGACAAAAACTTAGCTTCCAGAACTGCAAAGGAGAGGCCTGCCCTGAAACCACAACACCCAGGGCCACGGTGGAGAAAACAGGATCTGGAGACCAGAAGCATCACCACTCTCTAAACCTCAGTTTCCAAATCTGTCAAAAGGGAATGCCATCATCCCCATCACTGATTGGATTCTCCTGAAGATTTTAAGCGCACCAAAGACCTGAAAAGCACTTAACCTGAAGAGGTTTATCTATTACTGACAACACCCCAGCAGCCAGCTTCTCTCCCTCAGCATCAGCAGACTTTCATTTTAACACTACTTCTCCACAACTACATACGCATCTAACCTGGATTCTGGTGAAACTTGACCACTTGACCTAGCCATTACTAGTGAGAGGTCTCCAGGATGAGCTGGTTTTTTTCCAAGTTTCAGGAAATAAAAAACCTCAATTTGAAAACACGCTACTTAACCAAACGCTTTTTATTCAGTCGACATAAACTGCAGCGGAAAAAAAATCCTTATTCTGTAGTGATCGAAACGTGTCCGTTTGCTTCTTGAAAGCAACTCCAGAGTAGCCTGGGCTCACCTGCTCAAACCAAGAAAACAACAAAACCCACCACTAACAAAAAATGTACAGATCACCATTTAGTTCAAAAAGCAGCACTAATTATTGACACCTTCTACACCCCTGTTAGATCCAAGGGCAAACACTACGCGCTTACAGGCACAATCTCATTCATTATTACCTCTCACCTGGCCAAGGCTGACGTTAAACCCTTTCAAGAGGCCAACCACCATGATAAAGGTAGTCGTCCCAGTTTTCTCCGAACATCAGTGCGGCTCAGATGGCAAACAAATACACCTGACCTTTTACTCGGAACACTGCCAACAGCTGAAGTGTTCACTAACAGTCTGTCCATCGGATGTGACACGCTATAGTAACTCAAAGAGACATGTTACTCAATAATAAGCCAATAATGGGGAAAATGTGTCCGTACAGAGGCTAAGGCATGCTGAACCACCAGCGTTATCCATCCCAAGAGGAATAAGAGATGTTCTATTAATAGAAAATAAACCTCCAGTGAAATCTAAAATTATAGAACTGCAGAGTTGGAGGAGTCTTAAAGGTTCTGTGATGTCAAATACCCTACTTTACAAATGTGAAAATTGAGACTGAGAGACAGTGTCTTGGTAAAGGTTCCCCAGGAAGTCAGGGGACAAGCAACACTCACTCCTGGCCCAAGCCCCATAATCCTGCCACTATCCCAGGCACCACCTGGTCCACTGTGACCCCCAAAAGTTCATGTAAGGCACTAATCTATAGCTCTTTTTACTACCAAACCTTTACATCAGGGCTTCCCTGGTGGCTCAGATGGTAAAGAAATCTGCCTGCAATGCAGGAGATCCTAGTTGGATCCCTGGGTCAGGAAGATCCCCCAGGGAAGGAAATGGCAATCCACTCCAGTGTTCTTGCCTGGAGAATCCCATGGACAGAGGAGCCTGGTGGCAGCCGTCTGTGGAGCAGCAAAGAGCTGGACACGACTGAACAACAAACACTTCCACTTTACAAAAATCAAACCACATGGCGCGGCTGGTCTGCAGGTTCACCTGTTTCCTTGCTCCATCCATTCTCCAGGAATGCTGAAATAAACAGCCACCATCAGGAAGATTCAGAGGCAGCAAGAAGCAGCCTCAGGCAAAACAACCAGCTCAAAGAGTTTTGTTGGGTCCCTGCCTGCGGCTTATCACACAACAGCCTGTGTTAACTTTAGCAGAGACAGATAAGGAGGGCTCAGCCTGGAAACAAAGCCACCTCTGGAAAGGACTTCACTCTCCTGGGAAAGAGACTTTGAGGCTCTTTGCGGGAGGAAGTAGGGTCCAGCCCAGAGAGTCCAGCCTTAGAAGTCTGACAACCGAGTTTACCGGCTGAACAACTTCAAATAGGGGTCAGTTACTCAGCCTCTCTGAGCTGTGTATTTCCTTTATCTTATTATCTCAAGGTTGCTAGAACATGAAAAAGGCTAACATTTAAACTAGCAAAGCCTACGACAGTGTGATTGCCCTATACCCCATGCAGGAAGTGGGTATTCTTCCTGGGTTTATTCAAATAAAATTAAATAACAGTGAACTTCATTTCCTTGGTGACACTAGTCTCATTTTAAGTGCTTAAACTACACACATCCCCACGAGTTTACTGGAGGGCACGAACACAGAACATCTTCATTATCACAGAGACTTCTATTATTGTACTGGGAGAGACTCCCTGCCCCTCACGCCAAGTCCAGACCTCCACAAACAAAAGTCGTGCGCCTTTCTCTCTTAAATCGCTCTCTAATCCACACCCTCTGCCACGCCTTGTGGTCCTCTCAACTTGTCTAGGCTGCTGACAGGCACCCTGCTTCCGGTTTCAGCCCCTCTGGTCCCAGTCTCCAAAGTGACGTTTCTGACACAACACATCTGAACTCTCAGGGCCCCCAAGCCCAGCTAATAAACCAAATCCATGATCTGGTTCCATTCCTGAGACCCAGCCTCTCCCCACTGCCCTCCCACCCACTGTGCCCCATGTCCCTCTCCTGCGTGGACGCTGGACTCACCCTGACACACAGACAATCACCCTGATGACGTCCTAGGTGACCTATAGGCAGAAGGACCAAACCTCTTCTAAAAAGACTAACTAAGTTCCTAACGCCAGTGCCCAGGCAGAAAACTGTGGGCTCAAACAGGAAACAGCAGGATTGATCTTTGGGTCTAGACTTTAAGAAGCTCAGCCACGCATGAGGTCCTCGCTAGCAACATGCTGGTCCAGGTCACCTGCCACCTTTCCCATGGTCTTGCTCCCTCCAACCAATTTTCCTGCACCAGACCCAGCGACAGTTCAAAAACACAAAATCTGTCTTCACTCTGCTCCTCAAGCCCCTCGATGGCCCCCACTCCTTTCCAGGACCAAATCCTCTCTGCAGTGCTGAGTTGCTTCAATCACGTCTGACTCTGTGACCCCATGGACTGTAGCCCGCCAGGCTCCTCTGTCCAAGGAATTGTCCAGGCAAGAACACTGGAGTGGGTTGCCATTCCCTTCTCCAGGAGATCCTCCTGATCCAGGGACTGAAGCCGGGTCTCCTGCCTTGCAGGCAGATTTACCACTGAGCCACCGGGGAAGCTCCCAAACTCTCTACTGGGCCTTAAAAGTTCCCCCTGCTTTGGTCCTGCCCCTCCCCATCGCACTCTGAGCTTCCCAGTTTCCTCCATTCCCGTTTCCCCTACTCCAAACACCTCCCTCACTCCTCATGCACTGACCAACACCCACCTTCCTTGGCTCTGAGCTGGTCCAAAACACACTCAGAGGGACAGTGAAAGCAGGAATTCAGGAAAGGGCCAAGGGCATGGGGCCTCAGGGAACAAAGCTGGATTCTTCCCACTTCAGGTTCTAATTGCCTGAGGACCTTGTTCATTAAGGTCTTACACCTCCAGTCAGAGGCTTACCTGGGGGCACAGGGGCAAAGAACCCACCTGCCAAGCAGTAGACTCAGGCTCGACCCCTGGGTGGGGAAAATCCCCTGGAGAAAGAAATGCCATCCACTCCAGTATTCTTGCCTGGGAAATCCCATGGACAGAGAAGCCTGGCGGACTAGTCCATAAGGCTGCCAAGAGTCAGACACACTTAGCAACTAAACCACCACCACCACCACCTTAAAGCGTGTTGATCCACCCCAAGCCCCTCACCTACCTAGCTCTGCCTCCCTCCACAACACATCTGTTCTGCAGGTGCTTCTGTGGGGCCGTATGAACCTCAGCAAAGGGCATTAAAAGTTAAACACTGTCCTGCTTTGGCCTCAGTGCAACAGTCAACTCAGTGCAAGCGCTCCACCCCCTGCCCGGCCACAAAGGGTCATCAGATGACTCATTAGACACCTCTGCTTCTTTCATACTAAGAATTTACAAAAGCCGGGGAACTCTTTCACAGATGCCCGATGGATCCACAGACCGCAGGTTTGAGAAGCCCAGCCTCCAGACTTGCGTGGACAGGGAGCATAAAGGGACTGAACCTCAAGGGCAGGTAGTGGAGGGCTAGAAAGAGATAGCACAGTGGCGGGGGGCGGGGGGGGGGCGCGGCGCGGTGCTTCGCGGCCCAGGGGGGTTCTAAAGAAGCCTGGGAAGGGAAAGTCAGGGACAGTCGCGGGGGTCCTGAAGGAATCTGGGGAGGTTTCTAGAACTGAGGATCCTCGGGGTCCCGGGACCCTGAATCGGCGGCAGGGCCTCAGGGGGTCTCGGCGTCTGGGGCGGGGCGGGGTGGGGGGGAAGTCCGGAAGGGTTTCGGGACTTGAGGACCCTGAAAAGTGTAGGGGCAAAAGGTGGCCGGCGACTCCCACAGGGTCTCGGGGGCCAGGGGTGTCTGAAGGGGCCGGGGCGGATCCCGGGGGGGGGGGGGGGGGGCTTCGGGGCTGGGGTTCCCGAGAGAAGGGTTGGGGGTGGGTCTTGGGCACCGAGGTCATTCGGGATCCTTCAGGCGGCCGTGGATCCCGAGAGTGGCCGGGGGGTCTGGAGGGGCAGGGACGGGTCCTGAGGATCCCGAGGTCTTGAGGGGGCCTCTCTCCACTCGGCACCCCCGGGTCGCCCCCAGCCAGTCAGCTCACCCCAAGACGCCTCCTCCGGCTCAGCGGGTCCAAGTCTCAGGGGGCTCCCGGCGGCCGCGCGCCCGGGGGTCACCAGGCCGAAGGCGGTCTGCGGGGAGGGCGACAGCGCGCGCGCCGGAGCCGGAGCCGGAGCCGGAGCCGGAGCCGGAGCCGGAGCCGGAGTCGGAATGGGAGGCGGAGCTGGAGAAGTCAACGCCGCGCCGCCCTCAGCCGCGACTCCAACGGAGGCGGCCGCTGCACAGTCGCAAAGCCTTCCCCCGCGCGCCCGCCCGCGCCGCGCGAAGGTTCCGCCCCGAAACCAACGGCTCGGAGCCGCAGGCCCCGCCCCCTAGAGGCTCCGCCCCCACCTTTGGCGCAGGCGCGGTCGAGTGCGCGGGGAGCGCGATTCAGTTCAAGTCGGTCGCTCAGCTGTATCCGACTCTTCGCGACCGCATGGACTGCAGCACGCCAGGCCATCCTGTCCTACTTCAACTCCCGGAGTTCACTCAAACTCATGTCCATTGAGTCGGTGATGCCATCCAACCATCCCATCCTCTGTCGTCCTCTTCTGCCTTCAGTCTTTCCCAGCATCAGGGTCTTTTCCAATGAGTCAGTTCTTCGCATCAGGTGGCCAAAGTGCTGGAGTTTCAGCTTCAGCATCAGTCCTTCCAATGAATATTCAGGTCTGATTTCCTTTAGGATGGACTGGTTGGATCTCCTTGCTGTCCAAGGGACTCTCAAGAGTCTTCTCCAACACCACAGTTCAAAACCATCAATTCTTCACCGCTCAGCTTTCCCTTATAGTCCAACTCTCACATCCATACATGATTACTGGAAAAACCATAGCTTTAACTAGAGGGACCTTTGTTGGCAAAGTAATGTCTCTGCTTTGTAATATGCTGTCTAGGTTGGTCACAACTTTTCTTCCAAGGAGCAAGCGTCTTTTAATTTCATGGCTGCAGTCACTGTCTGCCTTGATTTTGGAGCCCCCCCAAAATAAAGTCTGTCACTGTTTCCACTGTTTCCCCATCCATTTGCCATAAAGTGATGGGACTGGATGCCATGATCTTAGTTTTCTGAATGTTGATTTTTAAGCCAACTTTTTCACTCTCCTCTTTCACTTTCATCAAGAGTCTCTTTAGTTCTTCGCTTTCTGCCATAAGGGTGATGTCATCTGCATATCTGAGGTTATTGACATGTCTCCCAGCAATCTTGATTCTAGCCTGTGCTTCCTCCAGCCCAGTGTTTCTCATGATGTACTCTGCATATAAGTTAAATAAGTAGGGTGACAATATACAGCCTTTACGGGCCTCTTTTTCCTATTTGGAACCAGTCTGTTGTTCCATGTCCAGTTCTAACTGTTGCTTCTTGACCTGCAGGTTTCTCAGGAGGCAAGTCAAGTGGTCTGGTATTCCCGTCTCTTTAAGAATTTTCCAGAGTCTGTTGTGGAAGCACAACAGAGGCACAACAAAGCCTACAGCCAAAGGCTTTGGCATAGTCAGTGAAGCAGAAGCAGGGCACGGGTGGGGCTGAACCTCTGGTTGGCCCTCCCCTGCAGGTGCTCGCAGTGTGGCCTCAGTTTCTAAAACAGGAGCAGGCACACTTTGCAGAGACATAGAGGCCAGCTGTGCTGCTGGGGAAGACTCGAGAGTCCCTTGGACCCCAAGGAGATCCAACCAGTCCATCCTAAAGGAGATCAGGCCTGAATATTCATTGGAAGGACTGATGCCAAAGCTGAAGCTCTGATACTGTGGCCACCTGATGCAAAAAACTGGCTCATTGGAAAAGACCCTGATGCTGGGAAGGATTGAAGGCAGGAGGAGAAGGGGACGACAGAGGATGAGATGATTGGATGGCATCACTGACTAAATGGACATGAGTTTGAGTAAACTCCAGGAGTTGGTGATAGACAGGCAGGCCTGGTGTGCTGAAGTCCACGGGGTCACCAAGAGTTGGACACGACTGAGCGACTGAACTGAACTGAACTAAGAGACCATTAAGTGGGATCGGAGGCACCTCTCTGCAGCCAGGCCCTGCACCACACTCATGGACAGCTTCAATTCTCCAACCCCAGATGGGTCCAGACCCAGGCAGATCTCGGGTCCCCTGCTTGCCAACTGCCTGGCTAAAATCTCCAGTTCGCTCCACTTACCCAGGGTTCTTTTCCTTCAGAGTTCTTACAGCCCTGAAACTATGTTCACTAATTATCTGTGTCTCCCCAGCCCTCCCAGGGGAGCCAGGACCTTATTCCCCATGTCCACCCCTGGGAGCCCACCCTCCACCATCCTCCACCTGGGAGCCCAGAAGCTAGAACGGTGCTGGGCACACAACTGCTGCCCAAATGTCGTGAATGAGTGAGTGTCCACCCATGTTCTTATGAAGAAATACACTCACCCGGAGACGGGGAATGGGGCTGGCTAGGGTTCGGGTCCGTGAGTCTGTGGGCCACGCCCAGCTGATTTCGTGTCTCCAGTTGATATTCCTCGCCTCCCTTGTCTGCCCCTGGAAACCTTTCCCTGCCCTGAGCAAGACTTAACCAGATCTAAAGCCACTTGCTCTTGCCAGCCTTCCAGTGTTTCCTGAATCCACACTCCCTACCCCGCCCAGGCCAGCCAGAGTTAATGACTATTTCCTCTCTCCTTAGCAGTTTGTCTTTGCCCCCCACCCCACCCCACCCCTAGCTGATTTTAAAGTTGGCTAACATACCCCACCCTGTCTCCACCCCCACAGGAAGCCTCCCATTTGTGGGTGAAATTCTGCTCCTGAGTTTTGGCAGCCTGTGAACTCTCTGGGGGCCCCAGAGCCCAGAGCACTGTGGGGGCCGCTGACTCAGGCCACTGAAGGAGGAGCAGAGATGGGCTTCCCATGGGTGCCAGCACTTGCCCAAGACCTTTCCTGTGTTCTTTAGGCCTAGGAAGAAGGAGAGGAAGTCACCGACGTTACTGTTCCAGATGGGGAACATGTAACCCCCGCTGCAAACAGTTCCTCCTGCCCTGGACAAGGGGTCGGGATGCAGTGTTTCAGTCCTGAGTACCCGTGTTACCTGAAAACTGGGCTCACCTCTTGGGGGGTGTCAAGCCAAAGACAGCTAAGCCAAACAGCAGGAGAAGGAAGGATTTATTCTCACTTGCAGCAAGTAAGGAAAACTGTTAGGGGTGTTTCCAAAGCAATATCTACCCGAACAGCAAAATTGGTGAAGTATTAAGCTAAGTAAAGTGAAGTAAAGTTGCTCAGTCGTGTCTGACTCTTTGCGACCCCATGGACTGTAGCCTACCAGGCTCCTCCCATGGGATTTTCCAGGCAAGGGTACTGGAGTGGGTTGCCATTTCCTTCTCCAGTATTAAGCTAAGGGGACAGGCATCTTCAAGAAGGGGCTTGAGTAGAGAATTCCGCACTGAATGGGGCAAAGTTCAACAGAATCCAAGCCTTAGTGGATTGAAGTCAGGAAGGTCAACACCATCTTTCCATCCTCCCCCTGGGCAGGGTCCTTAGTTCCTGCAAATGGTAAAGACTGTATTACATTATGGGCTTGAGTTCAGTTCAGTTCAGTTGCTTAGTCATGTCCAACTCTTTGCGACCCCATGGGCTGTAGCCCGCCATTCCTCCTCATGGAATTCTCCAGGCAAGAATACTGGAGAAGGTAGTCATTCCCTTCTCCAGGGGATCTTCCCAACCCAGAGATCGACCCCAGCTCTCCCACATTTCAGGCCGATTCTTTACCAGCTGAGCCACCAGGGAAGCCGGGGAGGTGCTGGGTCTCTGTTCTATCACTGACTATTGTTTCTCGGCGGCTTTTCCTTTGTTCCTGTGTTCCCTCACTTGTCTTAAGATCTTTGATTACTGAGACTTGTTCAAGGGCCAGGCTTAGATCCCCAAAAGGTTTAAGCCAAAAATGGGTTTTCTTAGGTCAAGAAAGCCACACCTGGTTCTTTCTTCAGGGAACCCCTACCCTACATGATTATACTCTTGCCCTTAAAACACGGCTCCTGCCCTTAAAACACAGCTCCTGCCCTTAAGGTCCCAGGCCCCAGCTCGGATCTTATAAACAAGACCCTGTGGCCTGGGTGTGTCAGAGGTCAGACCCAAGGTTCACTGGGGTCCTGGGCAGGGCGTGACAGGGTGGTGGAGCTGGAATAATCAGTTCAGCTCCAGGCAAGGGATAGGCTGGAAGTCTCAACACTCCACCAAAAAGCTCAGCCAGGAAGCCTTACCTGGCTTCCCGATGGCTTGGCGCATAAAAAGTCCGCCAGCAATGCAGAAGACACAGGAGATGCAGGTATGATCCCTGGGTCGGGAAGATCCCCTGGAGAAGGGAATGGCAATTCATTCCAGTTCCAATATTTTTGCCTGGAGAATCCCATGGACAGAGGAGCCTGGCTGGCTACAGTCCATGAGGTCACAAAGAAGGCACAAGAAGCCTTACAAGGACAAAGCCAGCAGAAGGGACACCCTGGGAACCTTGCCTTTCCCTCCCCTCCCACATATCCAGGAGACATGCAGCCTCTCTCGAGCTGTGGAAAATCCCCGGGAGGCCCTGCCGCCTGGCAGCACTGCCCACACTCGAGGCAGATAAGGCAGTGGCGGGACAGGGAGCCAAGGGGCCGGCTCCGTGCTGGGTGACTGCGTCATGTGATGTTGGCCCTGCAGGGTGCGGGACTCCTGGCCTCCCTCACTCAGCATATGATGAACACAGGAGCGAACACGTGTGCGCGTGAAACTGCTCCCCAAGCCCCCGGACAGACCCCACTCACCTCTGTGCTAAAGGCGCCCTCCTGGGCACACAGCAGGAGATGCCCGGTGGCACAACAGTGTGTATGGAATGGACATGCTTTCTCAAGAGTGTGTACACTGCTGTGAACCATGAACTTCCAGATGTTCAAGCTAGATTTAGAAAAGGCAGAGGAACCAGAGATCAAATTGCCAGCATCCACTGGATCATCGAAAAAGCAAGAGAGTTCCAGATAAACATCTACTTCTGCTTTATTGACTATGCCAAAGCCTCTGTATGGATCACAGCAAACTGTGGAAAATTCTTTAAGAGACAGGAACACCAGACCACTCTGACCTGCCTCCTGAGAAATCTGTATGCAGGTCAAGAAGCAACAGTTAGAGCTGGACATGGAACAATAGACTGGTTCCAAATAGGAAAAGGAGTACATCAAGGCTGTATATTGAGTAATCACCCTGCTTACTTAACTTATATGCAGAGTACATCATGAGAAATGCTGGGCTTGATGAAGCACAAGCTGGAATCAAGATTGCCGGGAGAAATGTCAATGACCTCAGATATGCAGATGACACCACCCTTATGGCAGAAAGTAAAGAAGAACTAAAGAGCCTCTTGATGAAAGTGAAAGAGGAGAGTGAAAAAGTTGGCTTAAAACTCACCATGATCTTAGAAAACTAAGATCATGACATCTGATTCCATCACTTCACTTCAAGGCAAATAGATGGGGAAACAGTGGAAACAGTGACAGACTTTATTTTGGGGGGCTCCAAAATCACTGCAGATGGTGACTGCAGCCATGAAATTAAAAGACACTTACTCCTTGGAAGGAAAGTTGTGACCAACCTAGACAGCATATTAAAAAGCAGAGACGTTCCTTTGCCAACAAAGTTCTGTCTAGTCAAAGCTATGGTTTTTCCAGTAGTCATGTATGGATGTGAGAGTTGAACTATAAGGAAAGCTGAGCAGTGAAGAATTGATGCTTTTAAAGTGTGGTGTTGGAGAAGACTCTTGAGAGTCCCTTGGACAGCAAGGAGATCCAACCAGTCCATCCTAAAGGAAATCAGACCTGAATATTCTTTGGAAGGACTGATGCTGAAGCTGAAACTCCAACACTTTGGCCACCTGATGCAAAGAACTGACTCATTGGAAAAGACCCTGATGCTGGGAAAGATTTGGGGCAGGAGGACAAAGAGATGACAGAAGATGAGATGGTTGGAAGGCATCACCGACTCAATGGATATGAGTTCGAGTAAACTCCGGGAGTTGGTGATGGACAGGGAGACCTGGCGTGCTGCAGTCCATGGAGTCGCAGAGTCGGACACGACTGAGTGACTGAACTGAACTGTACACTCCTGTTTATTGTTGATGTTGTTTAGTCACTGAGTCGGGCCCAACCCTTTGGCGACCCCATGGACTATAACCCACCAGGCTCCACTGTCCATGGGTTATCTCAGGCAAGAATTCTGAAGTGGGCTGCCATTTCCTTCTGCCAGGGATCTTCCCAATGCAAGGGTGGGAACTGCATCTCCTGCATTGCAGATGGATTTTTTACACACTGAGCCGCCAGGGAAGCATCCATCATAAGCCACATGCTGGTCTCTCCATGTGCCTCCGTGGTAAAGAATCCGCCTGCCAACGCAGGAGATGTGGATTCGATCCCTGGGTGGGGAAGATCCCCTGGAGAAGGAAATGGCAACCCGTTCCAGTATCCTTGCCTGAGAAATCCCATGGACAGGGGAACCTGGTGGGCTACAGCCCGTGGGTGGCAAAGAGTCCAACACGCCTTAGCAACTAAACAACAACAAGCAATGCATATTGTGTATCTCTGGGCCACACCTGCATAGATAACACACAGCACACACCCTCACCCTGGGTGTACACTGCCTTGTGACACATGCTTGCTGTAGATGTCCTAATGGAAAAGAGGCCGACAGTTGGACACCCACAAGCATCTGAACGACCACAGGCCTTTTGAATCCTCCCCACACCTCCCCCCACACCAGCTTCCCGGAGAAGCTCCCGCCGCTGTACCTGTGTCTGGCAGCCTGGCAGGTAGGACTGCGATGCCAGCCTGGGCAGCAGGCGGGGTATGTGTGAATGGCTGGACGGCTTTGCTGGCAGGAGAAGGGAGGAGGGGAGCTTGGCAGAAACACCTTGGAAAAGTCTCCCTGGCCCCTCTTCTCTGCTGTTCAGTCCTCCCCCACTGTACCCTGGCTCCAGCTCAGGCCTCATCCCCACAGGCCTGGAAATTTGCAACAGGCTGCTCCCCACTCAGCAGTCAAGGGCCCTGCCCCCTAGTAGCCATGATAAGGCCAGGGGGACCGGCATGAACACCCGCTGTCCTAGGAGCTGAGGACATGGCAGGAAAGCAGCCCTGCCCTCATGGAGCTGATGATGTAGACGGGAAACAGGCGGTAAACTCTGAGTCAGAGTGGGGGGAGGCTGTAAAGAAAAGGGGAGCTGGGTTAGAGACAGACACCCTATGAAAGTAAAAGGAGCAATTTGCAAAACACATATCCAGCTAAGGACCCGATGTAGAATATGCTAAGAACTCGTAATTTGATAATAAGATGAGCAACCCAGTTTTTTAAAACTGAGCAAAAGATCTGAACACGTTTCATCAAAGAAAACATGTGAACAGCAAATAATGACCTGCAAAGATGCTTCCCTGGTGGTTCAGATGGTAAAGTGTCTGCCCACAATGCGGGAGACCTGGGTTTGATCCCTGGGTTGGGAAGATCCCCTGGAGAAGGAAATGGCAACCCACTCCAGTGTTCTTGCATGGAAAATTCCATGGACAGAGGACCCTGGTAGGCTACAGTCCATGGGGTTGCAAAGAGTTGGACACGACTGAGTGGCTTCACTTTCACTTTCTAAAGATGCTCGACATTGTCATTGGGAAATGCAAATCAAAACCACCCCTTGCCACCAGAATGCTCAGAAGATTTACTGAGCATGGCCCTGCCCATCAGAACAAGACCCAGTTTCCCCTCAGTCAGTCTCTCCCATCAGGAAGCTTCCATAAGCCTCTTATCCTTCTCCATCAGAGGTCAGACAGACTGAAAACCACAATCACAGAAAACTAACCAATCTAGTCACATGGACCACAGCCTTGTCTAACTCAGTGAAACTATGAGCCATGCCGTGTAGGGCCACCCAAGACAGCCGGGTCATGGTGGAGAGTTCTGACAAAATGTGGCCCACTGGAGAAGGGAACGGCAAACCCCTTCAGCATTCATGCCTTGAGAGCCCCGTGAGCAGCATGAGGAGGCCAGCATCTTTGTGGGGGAAGTAAAATTGCTTCACAAAGTTACGTGAGTTTCTGCTATACAACCAAGGGAATCGGCCACGTGTGTGCACACATGCTGTCCGTCCTGGGCCTGCCTCCCTTACCCCACCCCAGCCATCTGGGTCATCACAGATTTGAGCTCCCTGTGCTATATGTCGGCTTCCCACTAGCTAGTTATCTCACACATGGGAGTGGGTATCTGTCAATCCTAAGCTTCGTCTCACCCTCCCCTTCCCCCTCTGGGTCCATATGTCTGTTCCCTATGTCTGCAACTCTGTTCCTGCCCTGGAAACAGATTCATCTGTACCATTTTTCTAGACGCCACATACATGCATTAATACACAGTTTTCTCTTTCTGACATACTCTGCTCAGTATGACAGTCTCAAGGTTTACCCACATGTCTACAAATAACCCAGTTTCATTCCTTTTTATGGCTGAGTAATATTCCAGTGGAATGAGAAATAGATTTATGGGACTAGATCTGATAGACAGAGTGCCTGATGAACTACGGACAGAGGTTCATGACATTGTACAGGAGACAGGGATCAAGACCATCCCCATGGAAAAGAAATGCAAAAAAGCAAAATGGCTGTCTGAGGAGGGCTTACAAGTAGCTGTCAAAAGAAGGGAAGTGAAAAGCAAAGGAGAAAAGGAAAGATATTCCCATCTGAATGCAGAGTTCTGAAGGATAGCAAGGAGATATAAGAAAGCCTTCCTCAGTGATCAATGCAAAGAAATAGAGGAAAACAACAGAATGGGAAAGACTAGAGATCTCTTCCAGAAAATTAGAGATACCAAGGGAACATTTCATGCAAAGATGGGCTCGATAAAGGAAAGAAATGGTACGGACCTAATAGAAGTAGAAGATATTAAGAAGAGGTGGCAAGAATACACAGAAAAACTGTATAAAAAAGATCTTCATGACCCAGATAATCATGATGGTGTGATCACTTACCTAGAGCCAGACATCCTGGAATGTGAAGTCAAGTGGGCCTTAGGAAGCATCACTATGAACAAAGCTAGTGGAGTTGATGGAATTCCAGTTGAGCTATTTCAAATCCTGAAAGATGATGCTGTGAAACTGTTGCACTCAATATGCCAGCAAATTTGGAAAACTCAGCAGTGGCCACAGGACTGGAAAAGGTCAGTTTTCATTCCAATCCCAAAGAAAGGCAATGCCAAAGAATGCTCAAACTACTGCACAATTGCACTCATCTCACACGCTAGTAAAGTAATGCTCAAAATTCTGCAAGCCGGGCTTCAGCAATATGTGGACCATGAGCTTCCAGATGTTCAAGCTGGTTTTAGAAAAGGCAGAGGAACCAGAGGTCAAACTGCCAACATCCACTGGTTCATCAAAAAAGCAGGAGAGTTCCAGAAAAACATTTATTTCTGCTTTATTGACTAGGCCAAAGGCTTTGACTGTGTGGATCACAACAAACTGTGGAAAATCCTGAAAGAGATGGGAATACCAGACCACCTGACCTGCCTCTTGAGAAACCTGTATTTGCGTCAGGAAGCAACAGTTAGAACTGGACATGGAACAATAGACTGGTTCCAAATAGGAAAAGGAGTATGTCAAGGCTGTATATTGTCACCCTGCTTATTTAACTTATATGCAGAGTACATCATGAGACATGCTGGGCTAGAGGAAGCACAAGCTGGAATCAAGATTGCCGGGAGAAATATCAATAATCTCAGATATGCAGATGACACCACCCTTATGGCAGAGAGTGAAGAAGAACTAAAGAGACTCTTGATGAAAGTGAAAGAGGAGAGTGAAAAAGTTGGCTTAAAGCTCAACATTCAGAAAACTAAGATCATGGCATCTGGTTCCATCACTTCATGGCAAATAGATGGGGAAACAGTGGAAACAGTGTCAGACTTTATTTTTTGGGGCTCTAAAATCACTGCAGATGGTGACTGCAGCCATGAAATTAAAAGACACTTACTCCTTGGAAGGAAAATTATGACCAACCTAGACAGCATATTAAAAAGCAGAGACATTACTTTGCCAACAAAGGTCCATCTAGTCAAGGCTATGGTTTTTCTAGTAGTCATGTATGGATGTGAGAGTTGGACTGTAAAGAAAGCTGAGTGCTGAAGAATTGATGCTTTTGAACTATGGTGTTGGAGAAGACTCTTGAGAGTCCCCTGGACAGCAAGGAGATCCAACCAGTCCATCCTAAAGGAGATCAATCCTGGATGTTCATTGGAAGGACTGATGCTGAAGCTGAAACTCCAATACTTTGGCCACCTCATGCGAAGAGTTGGCTCATTGGAAAAGACCCTGATGCTGGGAGGGATTGGGGGCAGGAGGAGAAGGGGACGACAGATGATGAGATGGCTGGATGGCATCACCGACTTGATAGGCATGAGTTTGAGTAAACTCCGGGAGTTGGTGATGGACAGGGAGGCCTGGCATGTTGTGATTCATGGGGTCGCAAAGAGTCAGACACGACTGAGCGACTGAAATGAACTGAATATTCCATTGTGTGTATGTACCACATCTTCTTTATCCATTCATCTGTCGTTGGACATTTAGGTTGTGTCCATGTCCTATCTACTGTAAATAGTGATACTGTAAACAGAGGGGTGCATATGTCATTTTGAATCATGATTTTCTCAAGATATAAGCCCAGTAGTGGGATTGCTGGCTCATACTGTCATTCTGCTTTTAGTTATTAAGGAACTTCCATACATTCACAGTGGTCATATCAATTTACATTCCCACCGACAGTGCATGAGGGTTCCCTTTTCTCTGCACCTTCTGCAGCTTTTATTGTTTGTAGATTTTTTGATGATGGCCGTTCTGACCAGTGTGAGATGATACCGCTTTGTAGTTTTGATTTCCATTTCTCTAATAATTACAGACAGTAAAGAATCTGCCTGCAATGCAAGAGACTGTGGTTCAACCCCTGAGTCAGGAAAAACCCCTAGAGAAGGGAATGGCTACCCATTCCAGTATTCTCGCCTGAAGAATTCCCTGGACAGAGGATCCTGGCAGGCTACAGTCCATGGGGTTGCAAAAAGCAGCTAGCACTTTCACTTTCAGTAATTAATGATGTTGAGCATCTTTTCTTGTGCCTCTTGGCCATCTGTATGTCTTCCTTGGAGCGATGTTGATTCAGATCTTCTGCCCATTTTTTAATTGGATTGTCTGTTTTTTTGATATTGAACTCCATGAGCTGTTCATACCGACTAGCCAACATTTAAAAGCCTGACCATGCCAAGTGCTGCCACGGAAGTCTCACACCAGGGGTGGGAATGTGAAGGTGTACAGCCGCTCCACACCTATCAAAGGGGCTAAAATTAGAAAAAATATTAACACCAAGTGCTGGTGAGGATGTGCAGAAACTGGTCACCCATACACTTCTGGTGGAACTGTAAAATGGTTTCCAGCTTCTCTGGAAGATAGTTTGGTGACTTCTTTTCAAAGTAAACATTCACTTTCCCATGCAATCCAGCAACAGCACTTAGGTCTTCAACCCAGAAAAATTGAAATTATGTTCAGGTAAGAAGCTGACATAAATATTCAGAGCAACTGTATTCACAACAGCTAAAAACTCGAAACAAACAAACTGTCCTTCCAGAGGGAGAACAGATGCACAAACTGTGATCCGCTTACATCACGGGGCAGAACTCAGCAATAAAAAGGAATATGCTGTTTATACCTGCAACAACCTGGACAGACCTCAAGGGATTTATGCTGCTACAAAAATTGTTTTTGTTCAAAGGGGTATATGCAGTATGGTTCCACTTATACAGAATTTTTTAAAAGACAAAATTGTAGAGTTGGAGAGAGTAGATGAGTGATTACTGGGGGTTTGGGGGGAGGTTATGAGTGGGGTAGCAGGAGGAAGCCGTGTGGTGATGGAAAAGTTCTGTATCCTTTTCCTTCTCTTTTTAAAAACATTTTATTTACTTTGTGTATTTATTTTTCGGCTGTGCTGGGTCTGCCTTGCTGCCTGCGGGCTTTCTCTCTCGGTGACTCTTGGAGCGCCTCTCCGGTTGCGGTGCTCAGGCTTCTCCCTGCGGTGACTTCTCTAGTTGCAGAGCATGAGCTCCCGGGCGCGAGGGCTCAGTAGTCGTGGTCCCCGGGGTTTAGTTGCCTGGAGGCAGGGGGGATATTCCCAGAGCAGGGATTGAGCCCTGCAGTGGCACTCAGATTCTTAACCTCTGGACCACCAGGGGAGTTCTGTATCTTTTTTTTTCCCCTAATAGGGGCTTCCCTGATAGCTGAGTTGGTAAAGAATCCACCTGCAATGCAGGAGACCTGGCTTTGATCCCTGGGTTGGGAAGATCCTCTGGAGAAGGGAAGGGCTACCCACTCCAGTATTCTGGCCTGGAGAATTCCATGGACTCTACAGTCCATGGGGTCGCAAAGAGTCAGACACGACTGAGCGACCTTCACGTTCACATTCTTTCTGATTTACAGCATTAACAGTTCTGTATACTGCTTGTGGTAGGAGTGACGCAAACCTACACAGGGGATAACATCGCACGGAACACACACAGACACATTAAGTGCTTGTAAAACTGGGCGACTATGAATAAACTCTGTGGCTTTTCCCAATATTAACTTCCTGGTTTTGATATAACGATGCTATTGTTATACAAGATGTTCACACTGGGGAAAACTGGGTGAAGGGTCCACAGGTATTCCCTGTATTTCTGTGGCTTCGGGGCAACTTCCTGTGAATCTCTAATGGTTTCAAAGTAGAAGGGTTTTCTGTGGTCCCACCCCTAGGGATTTACCCAGGAGAAGTGAAACATGTGTCCATACAGGAACTTGCACACGAATCTTCATCACAGCTTTAGTCACAACAGTCCCAAGCTGGGAACAAGCAGATGGCACGTCACCAGCTGAAGGACGGATCCGCAAATTGGAGAGTGTTGACAAAGCGGATTCCTCCTCAGCAGTTAATAGGAACCAAATGGTAGTACACGCTGCAATGTGATGCATCTCAAAACAAGGTCTGGGGTGTTTGTTTAATTATTTTGGCCACACCACTGCTTATCTATGGCACGTGAGACCTTCCAGCCGCGTCATGCTAACTCTTAGTTGCGGCATGTGGGATCTAGCTCCGTGACTGGGGATCGAACCCAGGTCTCCAGCATAGGTAGCGTGGAGTCTCAGCCACAGGACCACCAGAGAAGTAATTCAAAATAATTGTTCTGAGGAGAGCAAAGCCAGACAAAAAGAGACCTTTCTATGTGGTTCCATTTATATGAAATTCTAGAATGTGCTATAGAATCTTTAGCGTCAGAAAGCAAAATCAGTCGGCGGGGGAGTGGCAAGGAGGGACAGGAGGGCGGCTGTGCAAAGCAGCAGGAGGAGACTTCTGGGGGTGGCAGGTGTGTCCATCATCTCGATGGTGGTGGTGGCTTCACGGGCTCTGGGGAGGGCCTGGAAGGAGATCGAAGGAAGCACTCCCAAGAACCGTGCAGGGGATCGGACTGAGCCTCGTCAAAGAGCAGCTTAGCCCCTTCTCTCTTGTCAAGCAGACTATGTGCTCCACTGCTTGCCAAATTTAGAATTATTCACTTAAAAATGGAGAAACAAGAAAGATAGATGGCATTCCAGGAACTTTTTACCTTTAATGAGTGTCTGTCTATTGGGGACAGGGCATGGAACATGACCTCTGGCCTCGGGAGCTCTGGGATAGAGATGGTAGGAAATTGAGGAAAGCACTGCCTCCTCCAAGAAGCCCTCCTGGCTGTGCCTGCCCTGGTTGGGTGGGGAGGGGCATCTCACCTCTGGTTCTTACACCTCGAGCCTGACCTGTGTGTCCAAGGTCAGACCATGCTCTGTCCAGGGTCTCCCCTCTGACAACTCCCCTGTGCATTTCTATTCTGACCAGACGGGTGACTCCAAGCTTTCCTAAGCTTGGGGCTCAGGGTTTGGGTGGATTTAATTGAATGATATTCCCTTGGGATTGATTAGGTTTCATAAAAAATCACCTATTTTGGAGCAACCTTCCGAAGCAGCCTGACTCTCTACGCACAGAGGCAGTCAGAGAAGCGCAGAGAGGGCATGTCCGTGCCCCCAGTCACACACCTGTGTGTGGTGGCCGGCTCATGCATGAACCATGCCTGAGGTGGGAGGGAGGGGAAGCCACATCTGTGCAGAGGTGGACAACTCAGCTCGGAAGCCCTGGCCTCTCAGTCATGGGAAGAGGGGCTCCTTCAGAACCTGAGACGTGAGCCAGAAAAATGACTTCTGTGGGTATGTATCATTAAACGTTTCTGGGAAGTCTGAGTCCAGCCCAGAACCCAGCAGCCAAGCCCAGCCTCTCCTGCCCATCCCCAACCCCCGGCTTGGATTGTTTTGCTGATTAATTAGAACTGGCTGGAAGCTGGTAAATGCTTGACCTCTGCCCTTGAATCCAAGCTCACCGCCCCAATCCCCAGCTCCCCAAAGACGGTTTACCCCTTTTCCACGGGGACCTCCTGCCTCATCAGCTATGGACCCCTCTGGTGCCTCTGGACACATCTGGCATCCATGGCCCTGGAGGACGGTCCGGTGTTCTGAGAGCACCCCATCAGCCCGCGGGGGCGCTTTCTCACGGTGTCAGGTAGCTTCCTGCTTTAAGCAAACCTGCTCTGACAAACCTCTTCTCTTTCTTGGCCACCCCATGGCATGTGGGATCTTAGTTCCTCACCTAGGCATCAAACCCCTGCCTGCTGCATTGGAAGCATGGACCACTGGGGAAGTCCCCTGACCAACCTCTTCTTTCAGTGATGGGAAGTGGGGCTGGCTTGTTCTGCACACCCCAGAAAGGGAAGCGGTCTTGCTACCTGGCTCAGAAGACAGCATGGAGTCATCTAAGCAGAGACCCGGGGCTGGGAGAGCCTGTCCAGCCCCCCAGGAGGACTCGGTGCCCCTCCCCCGTGTCATCTCTGGGGGGCTCCTCAGAGAAAACTGTGAAGGGACCCAGGCGTGCGTGACCCTTAAGTTAACTGCCTACATCAGCCCATTTACAAATGGGGAAACTGAGCTCCAGAGACAAAGAGCTGACGGGAGCAGAGGGGAATGTGATGCCCACAGAGCCGCACCCTGGGTCCAGATCGGACTCCAGGACCTCAAAGCCAGCAAACCCCAAATAGCATCTAATAACCACACGTGTGCCCATCTGGCGTGCGTGCGTGCTTAGTCGCTCAGTTCTATCTGACTCTTTGAGACCCCTTGGACTGCAGCCTGCCAGGCTCCTCTGCACGGAATTCTCCAGGCAGGAATACTGGAGTGGGTTGCCATTTTCTCCTCCTGACCCAGGGATCGAACCCGGGTCTCCTGCATTGGCAGGCAGATTCTTTACCCCTGAGCCACCAGGGAAGCCGGTAACACTGCACCAGCTGGCCCAACACCCAGCAAGTCCTCCACCTTCCTGCATCACATGACCTGGCCCTCGAGGAAGGGAGGGAGGGAGCGAGCGAGGATGAGGTCTCAGGGCAAGTTATTAATCCAGTAACCTGCCCGTGTCTGGGGACAATTTTCTGAGTAATGGCATGAGTCTGCTTGCCCAGGTTCCCTTGAGGACCACCCCCGGCCCACCCCCACCACTTACGGTGGTCGGTGTGGATGGGGTCCGACCATAGGGTCTGGTCCTGTACCAAGCCCAAGGACATATTGACCAGTACGGACTTGAACCTGTCATAGGGCCGGCCCCTAAAGCTCCTGTGAGCCCATGGGGGCGCTGATTTCCCACCTTCCAGAGGAGAAGGTGTGCCACCAGCCCTGATCTTACCCTCTGCACCCTCGCCTTGACTGAAAGCTCGCCCCCTGCCCCCACCCCCTAGAGAAACAATGCAACCCGTCAAAATGACAGCGACTCATTCATTCATTCAGCATCTCAGTCATTCTGTACATCTTTATTGAACTCTGAATCTCGGGAAGGTTTTATTAAGCGCTTTCCTGTAGTTGGATCCATGGGCCTGTGTTAGTTCGCCTTGGGTGGGGTCCGGGTGTGAACACTGTCCCCCGCAGACCCCCGGGCAAGGCCCTCAGGGGGACTGTGGCTGCCCAGAAGAGGCGCCCGGGCTCAGTCCTTGGAGCTTGCTGGTGTACACCTTGGCCCTGTCCAGGGGCGGCCCCCGGTTCACAGACGTGTATGGGGTCTCCGAGGTCCCCAGGGACTTGGGGGCAACCTCCTGCGTGATCTGGGAGTCGTGGCTTGTTGCCCCGTCAGCATCGCCCCTGTCCCTGACAGAGGAGATGAACAGAGCCAGGGTTAGGGGCGCAGAGCTAACCCCACCCCTCAGCTGGGCAGGGGCCTTTCTGCTTAGACATGGCTTTCACAGAGGTCACCTTCGGCCTTCATTTAATAGACTGGTCTTTCTGAAGTGCCTCCTGTGTGCCAGGCCCTGCGTTAAGGAAAGCGTCACTCTTTTGGAACCGGGTGGGCAATTTACAAGTCTTACTGAGCTGGACAAATGTCCCCAAAGAGCTAAGATTCTATGGGAGATAGACCACAGCAGACAATGACCAGGCATAGTGGACAAATCCGGGGAGGGAAGCCACTGGAGGGCTTCCTGGAGGAGGGGGCAGTTAGTCTGGCCTTAAAGGAAGAGAGTGGAGGCACAGAAAGGCATCGCAGGCATTTGATAGGAAGGACTGGGGTGTGTCTGGGGTAAGAATGGGGAGCTGGGGGCAGCTGGAACTGGGATGTCGCAGGTAGGAGAGACCAATGGAAGAGCCAGACTGAGGTCAGATAACAGGACCATGGTTAGGATGCTGCCCAAAGGGAGGGAGGGACGTAACCACATCCCACCTGCTCCCAGGTCTGGCCATACAGACCAGTCCCCTGGTGGCTAATCTCATCTACTATTTGTTTTTATTAATCTAAATGCCAGAGAGCAATCCAATTTCCAAGGTCACTGCTGTCTCCCTACTCCCTCCTTCACCCACCACAGATGTCTTTAAATCTGCCTGGCTAGTTTCTATATTTCCACTTAATTTCAGCCACTCCAAGAAGCTTTTCCATCCACCCTCTCCACCGACACTGGGACAAGCATCCCCCCCTCCTTCTTTAAAGCTGCCTGGGTCTCCTGCCTCTCTTGCTGAGATGCGCACTGCACATGAATTTTCAATTCATCCCAGTCCTGATAAGAATTTGTTCCTGCCATCCGTTCCTCCAGGAAGCCCACCCTGATACTCCAGGGAAGATCTGCACTGCCCTCCTCTGGATTCCCACAGCAGCTGCACCCATGGGTGCCTTGATTCACTCCCTGCTCCATCCTGTGACTGAACGCCTGTCTTCCCATCAGGCAGCTCTGTTAGCTGCTCCAGACACCCCAGGAGACCCCTCTAGTCCTAATCTAAATAGATGCACATCAGAGTTGTCAGTGGACTCAGGTGACTTGGGAGCTCGGGGCCAGCTCCGTTTTAACAGGCTGTGTGACCTTGGGCCTCCTTCCCCACTGCAGACCTCAGTGTCCCCATCCTGATAACAAAAGCTAAGACCTGTTTAGTACCTGGATTCCGCCCTGAAACTAGAAAAGACCCTGATGCTGGGAAGGATTGGGGGCAGGAGGAGAAGGGGACGACAGAGGATGAGATGGTTGGATGGCATCACCCGATGGACATGAGTTTGAGAAAGCTCTGGGAGTTGTTGATGGACAGGGAAGCCTGGCGTGCTGCAGTCCACGGGGTCGCAAAGAGTCGGACACAACTGAGCGACTGAACAGCAACTGCCTGAGTGCTCAACAGGCCGTAGAGTAGAGGTAATATTTCATCTATCCCTTGCAACTCCACAGGGTAGACAATATTGATCACAATCTCCATTTTCCAGAAGAGGGCACTGAGGCATAGAAGGATAAGATATTGGGTTGGCCAAAAAGTTTGTTTGGGTTTTTCCATAAGATGATACGAAAAGCCCGAACGAACTTTTCGGCCAGCCCGATCCTTGCCCAAGACGCACCGCTGTGTCAGAGCTGGGGTCTATCCACAGAGCCTCGGCGCGGCGCCCCTCTTACCCAGCTGAGACTTGACCTGGGCCTCCCCGGGACCCTGCTCCCCTCTCACTGGACCCCCCCTTCCCCACCCAGGGCAGAAGGCAGCTTTGCTCCCAGGCTCTCCCCACCTCGGAAGAGCCTCCCGTGGGGTGTGTCCCCAAACCCTGCCCCCCCCAGCTGGCAGGTACTCACACAAGGCTGAGGATGATGGCGCCAGCAAAGCCGACGAGCAAGAAGAAGGGCAGGGAGCCCAGGATGGACGTGATGACGATCATACCCCCACTCCGCCGGCCGGGCCACGTGTCTATTGCCGAGTACGGGGTGACTGCGGGGGGCAGGTGGTCACTGCCTGGACAGTGCACCGCCCAGCCTCCTCCCAGGCATGGGGGGGGGGGGGTCGGGGGTGGGGAGGGCGTGCCTGCCTTGGCAGCCAAAACTCTCAGGGATGAAGCGAGGCCAGGTCAACGCCTCCCCCTGGGTCTGAGGTGGAATTATACTCGCCTCCGTATTCCACTCCCCAACTTTGTCTCGCGTGTGTCTACTCTCACCCTCTTATCACTGTCTTTTCTCATGATTTTAAATGATAAACGGTCTCAAGTCTTCCAGTGAAGACGGATGGAATACAGATTATAAACAAAATACAGGCGGAGCAAAGAAAGCTGAGCGCCGAAGAACTGATGCTTTTGAACTGTGGTGTTGGAGAAGACTCTTGAGAGTCCCTTGGACTGCAAGGCGATCCAAGCAGTCCATCCTAAAGGAAATCAGTCCTGAATATTCATTGGAAGGACTGACGCCAAAGCTGAAGCTCCAATACTTTGACCACCTGATGCAAAGAAATGACTCATTGGAAAATACCCTGATGCTGGGAAAGATTGAAGGCAGGAGGAGAAGGGGACAACAGAGGATGAGATGGTTGGATGGCATCACCGATTCGATGGACACGAGTTTGGTGTTGGAGTTGGTGATGGAGAGGGAGGCCTGGCCATGATGCAGTCCATGGGGCCACAGAGTCAGACACAACTGAGCGACTGAACTGAACTGAACTGAAAGGTCTCTAATCTGACGGAGCCAGGGGGTCTGTGGGCCCCCTCTGCTCTTACCAGTGTCACCCATTGGACCTAAGTGGACAATACTGTGAGCTGGCCGCTTCCCATCCAGTGTCCCTGGTAGATCCCATGAGACCCTGATTTGCAGATCACTTACTGCAGCTTAGGGAGATTGCATGCCTGTTCAACAGGACTCGGACTCCAGCCTCAAGCCGGAGGTCTGTCCCGTCCCCAAGGGCGTGCTCTCCACGCAGACTGATCTCCAGGCCCTGCCCTTAGAGAGCAGGGCCTGGGGCTTTCATCTGGACTGCCCAAAGGAGCCCTGCTGGGGAAGTGGGGCAAGGATATTCCTTCCCATTTCTCAGATGGGAAAACTGAGGTTCTGAAGGGCTCACACAGCAGTAAGGCTCAACGGCTGGGACTGAACTTGGCACTCTTGATGCCAGGGCAGTGTTGATCCAGTGGGACCACAGAGCATGGCTGTGCCACCGGAGGGTGGCGAGGAACCACCCAGTCACACCTGGGCCTGCCCGTCTGCACCCTCACTGGCTCTGTGACCTCAGGCAACCTCGCAGAGCCCTAACTGACCCACGAGATCACTGTGAGTGGCAGCAGAGTTCTTTGGTTTTTTTGGTTGTGCCATGCAGCCTGTGGGATCTTAGTTCCCCAACCAGGGATCAAATCTGGGCCCCCAGAAGTGAAAGCGTGGAGTCCTAACCACTGGACCGCCAAGGAAGTCCTGGGGAGGTCTAAAATCAGGGTCATGGGTTGTCAAAATTACACTGGGAAATCACTTCTGTTGCCCCTAAGCTTTAGCAGACACGATTCTGAGTTTATAAACCTCAGATCTGTGTTGAGAACACAGCTGGAGGCTTGAGGACGGACGGACAGGCAGGACCACGGGCAGATGCTTGGGCCTGCAAGACCACCCACTTTAGAAAAACCACAGGAGAATGGCACCCTGCTGCCTCCAGGGTTCCTGCCCCTGTGGCTGAGATGCCTCTGGAACCATCTTACGTGATAATGATGCCGCCATTGGCAGGGTTCAACAAAGGGGCAGGTTAGGGTCTTAAATGCACGATAACCTCTCTGCCCTTTGGAGGCAAATGCATCATCAGGGCTGAAGATGCCGGTCGATTCTGTCTCCAGTTATGTCTGTCCAGATGGCCAGTGCGTACTTAGTCGCTCAGTCATGTCTGACTCTCTGTGACCCCATGGACTGTAGCCCACCAGGCTTCTCTGTCCGTGGAACTCTCCAGGCAAGAATACTGGAGTGGGTTGCCATTTCCTTCTCTAGGGGATCTTCCTGACCCAGGGATCGAACCCACATCTCCTGTATTGGCAGGCAGATTCTTTACTTCTGAGTCACCAGGGAAGCCCATAACACCCGCACCAGTTATCCAAACACCCGCAAGTCCTCCACCTTCCAGTGTCACATGACCTGGCCTTCGAGGAAGGAAGGGAAGGAGCAAGGGAGGATGAGGTCTTGGGGAAAATTATTAATCCAGTGACCTGCCCGTGTCTGGGGACAATTTTCCGAGTGACGGCTTGAGTCTGCTTGCCCAGGTTCCCTTGAGGGCCACCCCCGGCTCAGCCCCACCACTTACGGCGGTCGGTGCGGATGGGGTCTGACCACAGGGTCTGGTCCTGTACCAAGCCCGAGGATATATTGACCAAGACGTACTTGAACCTGGAAAGAAGTGGAGCGGGGATGACTTTTATCCATCCCATGAGGCTTGGCCATGGGGAGGGGGCAGGATTGTGGGGTTGGGGGCCGAACTGGGACTTGTGGGAGATGAAAATCTAGGTGGCCACAATGGGTGGGGTGGCAGGGGAGTGTTCTGGCCGCAGGCTGCTGCTGGACTTTGCATTGGCATCACCTTCTCCCTGGGCTGCTTCCCCAGCTCAGACACCTCCTCCACGAAGCCCTCAGAGCCTACTCTGTCCCTCTGGGAGCCCCTCTGTTTCTCTGCTGCATGTATTACACACATAGCTGATTTGCGGGGTATTGACCTATTTGTCCTCCCTGCATTTTTGCCTTCCTCTATTCCTAGCCTGGTCCTTGGTCTCACAAAAGTGACTTTAAAAAAAAAACAATAACAAAACTGCTGCCCTCTGATAAGGGCTAACTTTATAGGCAGAAAATCCCAACCAAGGGTTGCAAATCATAAAGGAAGATCAGGTGATCAGTACAGAATACCCATAGCCTTAGGCCTTCTTCACCTTCAGTTAAAAAGGATGACTGTTCTGAGATCAAAGAAATCAACAGCCTCTAGTTTGACATTTAAATGAAGACCCTTAAAATCTTCATACCATCCAGCATTTTGCTTAATCCCCTGTTTTGATAGGTTTGAAGATGGGAATTTCAGAGGCTGGGATGAGTCCCCTAGGTAGGGTGGGCTCAAGTAGGAGGGAGAGGTTTTCTCCCACGAAGAACAAGGTCAGAGGTAAGGGTTGAGGGCAGGGGCAAGGACATCCAGGACTCAAGTCCTGCCGGTGGCCGAGTAGAGGGGAGGAGTGGGCTCTTTGAGAGGATGGAGGGGAGTGACGGCCTGGGTCCACGTGTGGCCCAGAGGGTACAGAGACCCCTGTCCAGGCGTCCCCATGGGAACTGGAGTGTGTGTAGTCAAGGCTTGGCACTGGGTAAGACCCCCGGGCCTGGGTCACGGCTGAGCCCCCAACTCGGCCCCAAGAAGATGCTCAGGACATAGGTGTGAAAGTGAATCGGGGACCCTCGGTCCTGGAGTGAGCCACGGTAGGGCACACTGTGGGGAGCAGGGAGAAGCCTTCACACTGAACCCCAGCTTTTCTCAGAGTGACCCCCCTTCCACTTCTGGACCACCGTTCCTTCCTTCCCCGTCAAACAAATGGCTACACGGGTGATGGGCCAGAATCAGATGTGTACTTTGTGGGGCCCGGTGCAAAAGGGAAAATGTGGCCCCTTGTTTAAACATTAAGGATTTCAGGATGGTGATGGCAGAGCGTTAAGCCAAGAGGTAGTCCCTATGAGCACATGGTCGCCTGCCCAGGAAGCCAGGAATCCTTCGTGGTACCCAGGACATCCTGGCATGTGGTAGGCTCCGAAGGAATGTGGCCTCTGACGCTTCACCCAGTTCTAGGCCGCCCCCTTCCCCCGCACTGAGTCGGGGCTCACCTGCCACCTTCCAGCAGCAGCTCACACTCACCTATATTCTGTGGCTGCAGACAGGGGTGGGTTGCAGAGGCCCTGGAAGTTGGGGTCCGACAGGCAGGTCCCGTTGGCACCCACCCTGATCAGGTATGCATTCAGGATCTCCGAGGCCCGGGACACATCCCGGACATCATCCAATCTGGGCGAGTCGCTGCACGGGGTCAGGTCAAAGGCCGCGGCCTTGTAGGGCCCTGTCCTCCCCCCCTCCGTCTGCTGGAATGTCGAGCTGAGAGGGGTCTTGGTGCTGTCCTGCACAGAGGCGTTCCTGAAGCTGGCTGTGGAGGCAGTGCTGGGCTGAGTCACCCACTCAGTCATTCAACAAATGTCCCTAAGCATCCTCTCTGCACCAGTGCCGAGCTGGGCCTTGGGATCTCTTCCTTACTTGCTGGGTGATTTTGGACCACTCACTGTATCTCTCTAGACCCTTTGTGAAATGCAAGGGAAACACCCCGCAGTGCCCACAGACTGGGCTTGGGCATGGGTAGGCAGTCAATGAAATCATGGCCCTACATGAGCTGTTGTAAATGGCTGAAAGCTAAGAGGCAGTCATCGGGTTCCTCCTCCGGGATCCCAGCATCGCTGCCAGAGAACAGGTGAGGCTGGCCCAGAGCCAGCACGTCTCCCAAACACCCATCTCAAACCACCTTGGGAAGCCTTGGGAAGGACTTGAGCTTGAGGACCAGAGACTCTGATTTGATTTCCAGCTCAGGAGCTCCCACGAGTCACTCTGCCTCTCTGGGCCCTGATTATTTGCCCCTGTGATGGGCATCCTAATGGACACCTTGCAGGCAGGTTGTAACAATTAGCTCTAAGGTCTGCAAAGCACCAAGCAGGATGTAAGTGCTCCATGATCGATGCTGTTATTTCCCCCTCTAGACTAGATGTCCCTCCAGGGCAGATGTACCCAGCCCAGGGCTGGCACAGAGCAGATACCCGAGCGTGTTAGTGAGGTGCCTGGGGTGGTCTGATTGCACCGATGGAGCACCCTCGCCTTGTCTCCCCGCCTCCTGGCCACAGACAGCTCAAAGCCCCTTTCAGAGCAGCCCGAGGGCAGCAGGACCCTTACCCGAGTCGACCAGCACATAGAGGTGGACCTCGTAGGTGCCGTGAAGGGCCGCTGAGCTGTCAAACATGCACAGGGGCTTTTCCAAGGCCACCGTGGTGAGGGTGGGGTTGTTGGTGGCAAAGGTCACGCTAGCCAGTTGGGGCTGGAGGTTCACACCTGGAGGAGGCAGTGAGGATGGGAGCTGACCCCGGGCAGAACTGCCCACACCCAAGGGCAACCATCTGCACGCCCACACACGCAGGTCTGCAGCTAGTGAGCAGCTGTTGGCTCCAGGCACCGGCTTTCCCTCTCCCCACAGGCCATCTCAGGAGCTTGTCTCAGACGTGGGGAGAGCCCCTGTGCCCCTTCCCCCGCCCAGCCATCCTGAGCAGAAACCAGGCAGTCCGGCTGAACTGCTGCCGTCTCGCTCCCCCCAACAGACAGCCGGTCGCCAAGAACCCCACGGCCCCTCCCATGCATCTCGCCAGTCTGAGTCCACCCTCTTCACCTGGACCCCAGGAACCAGCCCTCCCTCACCCTCTGCTCTCTGACCTGCAAAGCTGACTGCAACCCCTTCCCACTGGGCCCCTTGGGGGATCTCCGTTGCTCTCCAACACGGTCCAGCCTCTCTGGAGGGGCAGTGAGGCCCTGAAGCTCTGGGCCTTGCTTCATGGGTCCCCAGCCTGACCTGTATGCACACCCCCTGACCTCAGGCTCCAGCCACACCGATGGACAATGGGCGGGAGGTTCTCAGGGTAGACCCTGCCGCCCGCCTCCTTCCGTGCTGCTCCTTCTCCTGAAATGTGCCTCCCCTCCTGATCAAAGCATCACCATGAATCTAGTCCAGACCGTCCCCTGCTCTCCCGCAGCGCCTTGTCTGTCTGTCTCTCGTAACAGCCAGCACGGAGCCCTTGAATCCCCATCAGAGAAAGCTTATTACTCAATGTTAGCTATTAGTAGTCCTATCTGGGTCCCCAGAGCCTGCACAGGGCCTGACGCAGAGCAGGGCACCCACGCCTATTCCTGGAGTGAATAAGACAAGTTCCCATCCAGGTGCCTCTCACGACCCTTCAGGAGAATTGCGGGGTGCAGGACACCCCCCACCCCGTCCACGGTGGGCACAGACGCCCCCCCCTTCTCACTCCCCGCTTACCGGAACCAAGTCGCAGGCAGCCGAAGGCCAGCACGACCCAGAGCGGAGGCATCGCCTGGGAGAAGCTGCGACGGACCGGACGGTGGTCCAGGGGGCGAGCTTGGACCGCGCCTGTCCCGCCGCGAGCACCTGTCGGCCCTGGGCCAAGGGCACGCCCCGCCCCCGCCCGAGCCAGCCAATCCCCGACCTCCTCGCAGGAAATTTGCATAAACTCGGCCCTGGCTCCCCCGGGACCGCGAGGTGCTCAGGGCACAAATCCATCCTCACCGAATCCGCTCCCCCACCCCCCCCTACCCCCGCCTTCCCCTGACCAAAGTGCTTTGTACTGGGGATGGAGCAGTGTTTTCAGGGCGTTTCTCACCTAATGAGACCTTGAGGGCAAACCAGCCCCTCTCTGAGCCTCAGTTTCCATACTGTAAGCTCAGTTCAGTTCAGTTCAGTTCAGTTCAGTCGCTCCTTGCGACTCCTTGCGACCTCATGAATCGCAGCACGCCAGGCCTCCCTGTCCATCACCAACTCCCGGAGTTCACCCAAACTCATGTCCACCGAGTCGGTGATGCCATCCAGCCATCTCATCCTCTTTGGGCCCCTTCTCCTCCTGCCCCCAATCCCTCCCAGCATCAGGGTCTTTTCCAATGAGTCAACTCTTCGCATCAGGTGGCCAAAGTACTGGAGTTTCAGCTTCAGCATCAGTCCTTCCAATGAACACCCAGGACTGATCTCCTTTAGGATGGACTGGTTGGATCTCCTTGCAGTCCAAGGGACTCTCAAGAGTCTTCTCCAACACCACAGTTCAAAAGCACTAAAGAGGCCCTTAATTTCTCTATGGAATTCTGTTTATGGAAACCCTACTATGTGCCATTCACTGGGCTCTTGTGAAGGTGAAACAGGTTAACGGGTGAAGTTGGTGTTGTGGAAACTTTGAAGTCCTGGGTGCATGAGCTGTCCCGAGACCTCTGGTGTGACTCAGTTCACAGGTGCAGGGCCAAGGTCCAGGGAGGCCAGGGATTTGCCAAGGCTGCCGGTGGGCCCGAGGCTGACGAAGCACAGGAGTCCTGCGGCCAGTCCAGGGCTGTTTCAGAAGGAATGGAGCAGAGTTTTAAGGCCTGCTCATTGGGGGGGACTTTTGACAGTAGTGTTGGGGTCTTCACCTGGACCATAGGGTTCCCTCCAGAGTCAGGAATCGTGCACGTCTCCCAGTACACCCTAAATATTAGATTTTACCTTTAAGAAGTAAAAGTAAAAGGATGGAGGAAAATGTAAATTGGAATCCAACACTAACTAGTGGATCTGTGTTAGATACTGATGACATAAACACTTGAAGAAAAGGGCAGTATCTGAGGGACTTTGTCTGCCTGCGTTCCCTTGGTGGAGAGTCCTCTAAGGACAAAGAGACTCTGGTCTTTGCTTGTGAGGCAGTGGGGGTGGGGGGTGGGCGGTGAGAGGCAGAACATTTGGGAAGCGACTTTGGGGTCCCCTGGGACTGGTGTTGTCAGGACCCAGGCTCTCACATAGGATGAGGGAGGTTTGGAGTGAGGGTAAAGAGAGCTCTGTGGTGTTTTCAGTTAGCGATTTTGTTATGAAACAGTAACAAAATGACTCCTCAGCTCTGTCTCCTGAGAGGACCTGGAAGGAAAAACAGCCAGCTGGAAGGAACTTACTTAGACCCAAAACTCCTCTCCCCAGGGAATGGCACCGGGGACCCTGGAGGGACGGCCACTCCAGGACTGAGACGGGGAAAGTCCAGAGGAGCCTCGAAAGTAAAAAGATGCTCTTGAAGAATGATGGGGACAGGACAGAAAGATCTTGAAAGGGCTCCCAGTGGCCAGATTGGGGGGGAACTTGAGCACAAAATCAATAATCAAAGCAACACATTTAATCCATTGGATAAAATACAAATCAATGAGTACTGATACTTTTTAAAAGTTTTTGTTATATTTTTTTTTTGGAGGGGGAGCGCTGTGCCACATGTGGGATCTTAGTTCTCTGACCAAGGATCAAACTTGTACCCCCTGCACTGGAAGCATGGAGTCTTAAACACTGGACCATCAGGGAAGTCCTAAAAAGTGTTTTAAAGGAGAAGGGGAAATTCTTCTTCAAAGAAGAACACCAGTGAATAAAAGGAGAGGGAATGACAAAACCAAAAATTACTATTTTACAGCCATCCTGGTAATAAGTGATTCAAGAAAGAATCATCTCAAAAGATGTTAGGGCATTTCTTGGTGGTTCAGTGCTTAGAACTCTGAGCTCTCACTGTCGAGGGCCCTGGGTTCAATGCCTGGTTAGGGAACTCAGATCCCACAAGCTACGCAGCATGGCCAAAAAGAAAAACAGATGTTAAAACCATAGGGTAAAATATTTTTAGGGAAGAAGAAATGAAGAAATCTAAGGACACCAACTTAACAAAATAATAAGACCTAATGTCACCAATAAGGCTTCCCTGGTAGCTCAGCTGGTAAAGAATCCACCTGCAATGCAGGAGACCCCAGTTCGATTCCTGGGTCAGGAAGATCCCCTGGAGAAGGGATAGGCTACCCACTCCAGTATTCTTGGGCTTCCCTTGTGGCTCAGCTGGTAAAGAATCCGCCTGCAGTGCAGGAGACCTGGGTTCAATCCCTGGGTTGGGAAGATCCCCTGGAGCAGGAAATGGCAACCCAGTCCAGTATTCTGGCCTGGAGAATCCCCATGGACAGAGGAGCCTGGCGGGGTACAGTCCATGGGGTCGCAAAGAGTTGGACTCGACTGAGCGACTCAGCACAGCCCAGAGGGAGACACGCTGGGTTCTTGTGGACGCAGCGTCACGACATCTGAAACACACGTATTTAAGGAGGGAGAGGAAGTAAGAGACAAAGCAAATGTAGTGTAACGTCAGCAACTGGTCGATGCACATATTCACTGTGCCCTTCTTGAAATACTTCTATAGATTTGAAATTTTTCAAAGTGAAAACATTGGGAGAAAAAGATTCTCTTCTCAAGGCATAAACGCATCATCCCTCTCCTGATGTCAGTTTCTTCTCTGTAAAACAGGGCGGGGGCTTGATGGCCTCTTAGCCCTGACCTGCCAAGAAGTTGAAGAACAGATCCTTATCTCCAGGGAACAGGAAACGCCCGAGATAAAGAACTCTTGAGCAAACGATGGGGTGTTCCTCCAGGAATTTTTATGGACTGACACTTCTTGTCCAACGACCATGGGTGTGTGGACCGGAGTTTGTCAGAGGCCAGCAGAGCGGAAGTTGAAGGCTCGGCCCAGAAACCCCCGTGAGAAAGAGAGAAGGCCTGGGAACCCACTGAGTTCTCTGAGACACTGCAGTTTCTTCTGAAAAAGAAAATGCCAAGAGTCCTTGGTCTCTTGCCTTGCCCAAATATGGAGAAAATATTTGGGGGAAAAAGTTAAAATAATAATCTGCTAAGGCCCAAAAATGTTCTGCAAAGAAAAAATGTTTTGGATTTATAAACAAGTTTCCACTTCAAAGATGCTGCCTTTTGTCTGGCAGACTTCATAGTGGCAGATTTGCCAGGGAGACACTCACGCTGGTGTCCATGGAGGGAAACTGGGGACAAAGAGGTCCAGACACCCGCCAGCGTCCTCCTGCTACAGCCCAAGTGCCCACGTGGACGTTCCAAAAATATTTTTTTGGCAAATACCAATATTTAAAAAATTTCCCCTTTGAAGAGTGAAACATATGAAACCTCTCAGAAAACAAAAACACAATTTGACTGTAAGAGCAATTCAGAGATATTATCCAAACATTTTGTGTTACAGGGCCTTAGAATTGTTGTACATAATGGAAATCAGTAGTTTATCAAGAATTTGTCAACGTTTTTAAAGTATTAAACCACCATATTAATTATTTAAAGTATTCTTTATAAAATCTTTCAAGACAAAAAAAAAATAATTTTCCCCTTTTGATCAGGCCAGTTCCAGGACCCTGAGTCTTCTGTCTGACAATTTTTTTACTTCAAGTTTTATTGAGATAATTGGCATACTGGGCTTCCCCGGTGGCTCGGCAGTAAAGACTCTGCCTGCCAATGCAGGAGATGTGGGTTTGATTCCTGAGTCAGGAAGATCCCCTGGAGGAGGGCAAGGCAACCCACTCCAGCATTCTTGCCTGGGAAATGCCAGTGGGCAGAGGAGCCTGGTGGGCTACAGTCTATGGGGTTGCAAAGAGGTGGACATGACTTAGCCACTAAACATGCTGTAGGTTACAACCCTAGTACTTAAG
The DNA here is from genome assembly GCF_033118175.1 of Dama dama. Classification (NCBI taxonomy): domain Eukaryota; kingdom Metazoa; phylum Chordata; class Mammalia; order Artiodactyla; family Cervidae; genus Dama; species Dama dama. The sequence continues at coordinate 4,682,753 of NC_083702.1, forward strand.
TGTCTTATAACTGGAAGTTGGTAGCTTTTGCCTGCCTTTGTTCATCCAGATCCCACTTGCCCTACTTCCCACCTCTGGTAACTACAAATTTGATCTCTTTCTCTATGAGTTTTGTTGCTGTTTGTTTATTTCGTTTTTTTTTTTTTAAGTATCATTGACTACAGCACTATGTTAGTTCCACCTGTCTTTAAATCTGTCCATGTATCTCAATCCATCAGACCATCTTTCTGAACCCTGGCCTAGACTGCGTGCTTGCTGGGAGGCCGTGGAGCAGGAAGTCGTGTGATGTGAAAGGTTATACAAACCCAGCCCTGTACAGGCCTCCTCTGAATCTCAAACATGGGGAATTTATAGACTGCAAATTCTTGACCCAGAAATGTTTCTTCAAGGGCCAGAGAGGCCAGAACTGGTTTCTTTGATGTCAGAGAAGCAGGGGGTCATCCTCTCCACCACCCCAGCAAGCACGTGGTCTTGGCTGCCTCTGTAGGGTTCTGGAAGACAAGTTTCTTCATGCATGGAGACTCAGTCACTTTCAAAGCAGCTCACCTGTCTACCGCCAGCTCCAAGTTGCTCTCACCAACCCCGTCCCTCTCTCCACCTCCACGCCCTCCAGCTCCAACCCCACACCTGCAGAGCACCCCCAGGAGCGCCCCGAAGGGCTGTGGCTCTGGTCCTCAGAGGCAGTGCCTGTTCTATCCAACGTTTTAGTTCTTTTTCAGTAAACTGGGAGGACTCAAGGTGCCCCCTGGCAGAGCAGAGGCACGAAGTGCGGTCTGGGGTGAACGTGACTGGGGAGCTGGGCAGTGTCGGGGGGTAGCCCTCCAGCCCTTCACGCCCAGCCCGGCCCCGTCAGGAGAGACCTGCCTTCTCCAGGCCATCGAAGGCCTCCCTTTCAGGCCTCACTCTCACAGGATCCAACCTTGTGTGTGTGCGTTAGTCGCTCAGTCGTGTCCGACTCTTTGCGACCCCGTAGACTGCAGCCCACCAGGCTCCCCTGTCCATGGGATTCTTCAGGCAAGAACACTGGAGTGGGTTGCCATTTCTTTCTCCAAAAGGAACTATAGAAAGAAAGAAAGTGAAGTCGCTCAGTCATGTCCGATTTTTTGAGACTCCATGGACTGTAACCTACCAGGCTCCCGCATCCGTGGAATTTTCCAGGCAAGAGTACTGGAGTGGGTTGCCATTTCCTTCTCCAGGATCCAACCTTACTCTACAGGCATTCGCTGAGTGCCTACTATGTTCGGGCACACCAGTCTCCCCCGTGGCTCAAATCCATCTCTCCTCTCTGGTCTTGCTACCCTGCGGCACACGGTCTTACTTTGCTAAAGAGTTAGTTGCTCAGTCGTGTCCGTCTCTTTGCGACCCCATGGACTGTAGCATCTGTCCATGGAATTCTCCAGGCAACAGCACTGGAGTGGGTTGCCATTTCATTCTCCATACTTTGCTAAGGCTGCCATGACAAATGCCACAGGCTGGGTGGGGTGGGATGCCGGGACTTAAAGGACAGAAGCTCAGCTTCTCACAGCTGGGGAGCCTGCAAGTCTGCGATCCGGAAGTCAGCAGAACTGGTTGCTTCTGAGTGTCTCTGCTCCGCTTGCAGGAGGCCACCTCCTCCCTGCATCCTCACGTAGTCCCCCTCTGCATGCCCGGGTCCTAATCTCCTCTTCTTCTAAGGGTGTCTGTCGCGTTGACTTAGAGCCCACCCTAATGACCTCATTTAACCTCACCACCTCTTTAAACACCCTGCCTCCAGTTACAGTCACATTCTGAGATACTGGGGATTATGTGATATGTGAAAGTCACTCAGCCGTGTCCGACTCTTTGTGACCCCGTGGACTATACAGTCCGTGGAATTCTCCAGGCCAGAATACTGGAGTGGGTAGCCTTTCCCTTCCTCAGGGGATCTTCCAACCCAGGGATTGAAGCCAGGTCTCCCGCACTGCAGGCAGTTTCTTTACCCGCTGAGCCACAAGGGAAGCCCAAGAATACTGGAGTGGGTAGCCTATCCCTTCTCCAGCAGATCTTCCTGACCCAGGAATCGAACCGGGGTCTCCTGCATTGCAGGTGGATTCTTTACCAACTGAGCTGTTAGGACTCCAGTGAATGGTGAGTCCTGTGACACACACACTTGGCTCTGTCTATGCCCTCCTGCCTGGACTAGTAATATAATAACAATTGCCCTCATGTATTGGAGACTGTACTGAGCGTTTTACGCATATTAACTCATTGATCACGTCCAGTCTGGGAAGCAGGTACGAATATGACCCCATTTTACAGATGATGAAACTGAGGCTCAAAGAGGTTGACTAAGTGCCCACTAGACTATCAGCTCTTCCACTCCAGCACAGAGCCTGACACTCCTGGGCAGGGGAGGTGGACATGCCCAGTGGCCCCTAGGTAGGAAGTAGGGAGCAAATTTTAAAGCCGTGCCATCACAAGGCCTCACCTTTGAAGGCCTAACCACTGCACAGGCCCGCCTCCTCCTTCGTCTCCTCTTACTTGAAAACCAGAGTGACATTTCTAAAGTGCAAATCTGATGTCACTTCCTCATATAAAACCCTTCTGCGGTTTTGCTCTTGACCCTCCTCAGGACACAGCCCATGCTTCTTACCTTGGCCTCCAAGGCCCTTGTGTGGCCAGTGAGCTCCCTCCCACCTCTCAGGCTTCCCTCTCCCCCCGCAGCCCAAGCACCAGCCCCACCAGCCCCTGGCATGTCCCCAAGCTCCCCTCGCACTCTCCTGCCCTGCGTGACTCCAAAGATGAGGGCTTTGGCTGTGTTCCCCAACTTTGATATCAACCACTGATGCTTCCTCAAGGCTGATCTTAACTGCTGCCCTCAGATCGCTGTCCAAAGGCCTTTGCACATGCTGTGCCCACTGCGTGGTCACTGTGCTCCATGCATCTCCATGGAGACCTGGCCTGAATCCCTCCTCCTCCAGGAAGACTTCTTTCCGTGGCACATGACATAGCTACTAGGATGACATCATGCCAGTGGTGTGTCTTGCTCCCTCGAGCCCCAGACTAAGAGCCCCTCCTGGACTGTGATAGAATCTTCTTTGTTACAGTGACTCCTGGGCCCTGGACGGGGCACATGCCCATCAGTGTTTGATGAGTGAATAAGTGAAAGAATTTTCAAATGCACTTCACTGTACAGCGGAGACTGGTACAATACTGTCAATCAATTATTGTTGTTGTTTAGTTGCTAAATCATGTCTGACTCTTTGTGACTCCATGGACTGTAGCCCGCAAGGCTCATCTGTCCATAGGATTTTCCAGGCAAGGATACTGGAGTGGGTTGCCATTTCCTTCTCCAGGGGATCTTCCTAACCCAGGGATTGAATCCTTGTCTCCTGTATTGGCAGGCAGATTCTTCAGCCCTGAGACACCTGGGAAGCCCTTCAATCAATTATTGTTCCATTTAAAAAGAAAGAAAAAGAAAAAAGAATAAAGGCAGCAGGGAGGGTTTGGGGAAACAGCTTTTTCAATTCTTAGAGTTTGGCATACTTTTTTTTTGTTTTTTATTTAATGAAAATCAAACTTTTAAATGTAAAAAAAATTCTTTAGTGAATGTAAGCAGAAGAGTGTGGCTCTTCCAAGGTGCCAAGTTCATCTTGGTTCACACCGGACGCCCTTGGGACGGAGCCATGGCAATGTGGGGCGGCTGGGGTCAGCGGAGGCAGCAGGCACTGATGAAGGCTGAGTTACCAGGATGCTGCTGATGGGCTGGGGGTCGGGTGTGGATAAGGGGGGATCAAGGGTGGCCTCAGGCGCTGGTGAGGGAGGGCCACTCTCTAGGTGTGGTGAGCGGGCCTCTCACTGTGGCGGCTTCTTGTGGGCCCCGGTAGCTGTGGTGCACGGGCTTATTTGCTCTGTGACACGTAGACTGTTAGTTCCCGGACCAGAGATCAAACCCGTGTCCCCTGCATTGGCAGGTGGATTCTTTTTTTTTTTTTTTTTTTAATTTATTTATTTTAAGTGAAGGCTAATTACTTTACAATATTGTGGTGCTTTTTGCCATACATCGACATGAATCAGCCACGGGTGCAGATGAGTTCCCCATCCTAAACCCCCCTCCCACCTCCCTCCCCATCCCATCCCTCAGGGTCATCCAAGTGCACCAGCCCCGAGCGCCCTGTCTCATGCATCGAATTTGGACTGGCGATCTGTTTCACATATGGTAATATACATTTTTCAATGCTATTCTCTCTAATCACCCCACCCTCACCTTCTCCCACAGAGTCCAAAAGTCTGTTCTTTACAACTGTGTCTCTTTTGCTGTCTCGCATATACAGTCATCACTACCATCTTTCTAAATTCCATATATATGCACTAGTATACTGTATTGGTGTTTTTCTTTCTGGCTTACTTCACTCTGTATGATAGGCTCCAGTTGCATCCAGGCGGGTGGATTCTTAGCCCCTGGACCAGCAGGAAAGCCCCTCAGCTGAGGCTTGTGAGCCCACAGAGGGCAGTGCCTGGGCCCAGCCGCCCCGCCCTGCCCCGCCCCGCAGAGACAGAGACAGACTCCGGTCATCCTCCCACCCTGGATGGTTTCCATTCCAAGATCCGTGAGGTCGGTTCCCTGATGAGGAACCCATTCCTGGGCTCTGGGGGGAGGTTTATAGAGCAAGTGGCCGCTTTTCCCACCCAAGGGTGGCAGGAAGTGGGGGCAGGGCTGATTTACACCCTGAGTGCAAGCAATGTCACCCCGTGCTGCCATTTAGGTGCCCAGCCCCCTGCTGGGCACAGGGGTCTGAGGGCAGTCAGCCCCACAGGCCCTGAATGAGCTTCCAGGGCCCTGGTATCACCAGGCAGTCCTGCAAGGTGGAGAAGGGTCAGGGGAGCTCTGGCACGACCCCGGCCTCCCCCACTGCTGGGGAAAGGTGAGGCTTGTCTGGTTGAGAAGTGGCAGACTGGTTTGTCCGTCCCTGGAATGAAGCCCAGCTTAGACATGAATGTCTCCTTATCTGTGTCATCGGGAGGCTGGGAGGCATGGGGGCCCTGGCCTGCCCAGCCCTGAAAGGCCTCCGTCAGCTCAGAGGAATCGTTCGCTCTCTGTCACAGGGGCCATGGGTGACCCAGTCACCCCGGACTGGGCCCTCACCCTGGCCAACACTTTGGGTCAGAGCCCCAAGGGTGAGAGTGGGGGAGGGGGCACTGGACAGCTCCCAGGTTCAAGTTCATCCCCCTCATCACTTTCCTGCAGCCCCGCAGCGGCCTGAGGAGGTGGCTGGCCTCACCCCCACTTTACAGAGGAGAAAACAGGGTGCACAGTGACTTCCCGTCTCCCGCCCTGCCCCCCCAGCTGCTGGCTCTGCATACACGGTGCCACATGAAGTGTGTGTCTCAGGGGTCCTCGGGGGATGGGAGCTATGGATACAGGGGAAGAAGCAAGGCAGCCCCAGGCCCTGCAGAACGTCCGGGCACGGGGAGCCTGGACTCCAGGACTCCGTCTGATTTGACTGCAGCTCACCCACCTCCCCCGTCCATCCCAGGACGGCCTGGCCAGCGAGGAAGGGCTTGCGTGTACGTCCAGATCCACCCCCTTGGGGTCTGGTCAGGGGACTTCCAGGTCGTGCCAGTGGTGAAAAACCCGCTGCCAGTGCAGGAGACATAAGAGATGAGGGTTCGGTCCCCGGGTCGGGCAGGTCCCCTGGAGGAGGGCATGGCGACCCACTCCAGTGTTCTTGCCTGGAGAATCCATGGACAGAGGAGCCGGGCGGGCTACAGTCCACGGGGCCACAAAGGGTCAGACACGACAGCAACTGAGTGTGCACACACACGGGGACACCGAGGCCTAGAGGGAGCAGCTGGGGACACTGCCCAGCCTGGGCCCCGCAGGGTCATCTCAGAAGCCCGTGTCCTTGCCCCATTTCCACTCCCATCTCCATCAACATGCAGGCACCCCAGGCCCCTTCCCTGCGTCTCCCAGCGCAGATGCAAAGCAGCTCTGACTTGATCTTTTCTGATGCTGCCCTTCGGGTGCCAGCCCTGGAATTTGAACACCCTGCCAGTAACCTCAGTTCTCAAGTGAGTTCTCTATTTCATGTTCTTGTCCTAACCAACCCTTCAATGGCCACCACCCTAAACATCTGACAAACCAGGTCACAGGACTCTGTGAATTTCTGGGGGGTGAGGGGGTGCTCTTGGACAGCTCCTGCGGAGGCTGGGAGGCATTCAGGTTAAACTCCCAGATTTGCTGTCAGTCTTCATGGAGTCGCAGAGTCGGACATGACTGAGTGACAAACACTTTCACCTTTTTCTGTGGCCTTGGGCATGTTGACTGTAATTTGCACTGTGTCCTATTTGAAGATGATGAGTTGGAAAATGTAATCTCTTCTTCATGGATTTGCTTTAAGGATTAAATAAGTGAATGTGTGTAACAAGGGCTCAGGGGTCACGATTAAATGAGATGGGACACATCACGTGCTGTACTTAGTCGCTCGGTCGTGTCCAGCTCTTTGCCACCCCATGGACTGCAGCCCAGCAGGCTCCTCTGGCCCTGGGGATTCTCCAGGCAAGAATACTGGAGTGGGTTGCCACGCCCTCCTCCAGGGGATCTTCCCAACCCAGGGACTGAGTCCAGGTCTCCCGCACTGCAGGCGGATTCTTTACCGTCTGAGCTGCCAGGGGAGCCCTACATATCATGAAAGTGAAGCCGCTCAGTCATGTCCCACTCCGCGACCCCATGGACTGTAGCCTACCAGGATCCTCCATCCATGGGATTTTCCAGGCAAGAGTACTGGAGTGGGTTGCCATTTCCCTTCTACATACCATGAGTACTTGATGAATAAACCAGTGCATCCTGGGCATCTCCTGGTTCAGCAGTCTCACTCCAGACAACCCCACTGAGGGGTTTAGCACACCAAAGGGAAGGGAGCCCATCAGCGCAGCCCCTGGAGGTCAGCAGGGCGCCGGCAAATGGAAAGACGGAGAGGGAGTTGGGAGGGACACACGGAGAGAATCTGGGCTTTGCCTGGCCCATGCCCGATGGCTGAAGACACCTTGGAGCACTCACACCCCAAGTGTGTCCTCCCCAGCTTTGGAGCTCAGCTTATAAGCCTTATATTCTAATGCATGATGCTAACAAATGTGAACACTGAGAAAAGATGTTTTTTTTTTGCTATGGAAAATTTAAAACACGCACAGAAGTACAGAAAATAGAATGTACTTATCTCTTGGCTTCTACAGTGATTAACATTTTGCCAATTTTGTTTCATCCATCCTCTGACTTACAATAATCTTTTTATCACGGAAAATTGTAAATGTATTACAAAAGTCGAACAATGGAACCATGACTCTCCCACCTTCAACAATGATTCCCTCTTTCATCAGTTACCTGGTCTATACTTAAACCATTTGCCCCTACCCTGAAATGATTATGAAGCAAATCCAAATTTACGATCAATGGAAGTTACAAAATGTGGGATTATTCTATCAAGTTCTCGCCTTGAGTTGGAAAATGTATTCAAACAAATGTATTCCTTATTAATATAATAACTCAATGAGTGATAAAAGAACCCAAGGTCATCTCCCTGGGGATATTTTCTTCCACAGATCTCCATTTCTTTAACATGAATTTTTAACTTTTTATTTATATTGGGGTGTAGCCCACGAACAATGTTGGGATAGCAAAGGGACTCAGCTGTGCCTGTACACGTATCCACTCTCCCCATCCCGGCTGCCACCTAACAGGGAGCAGACCCCCTGTGCCGCGTGACAGGTCCTTGCTGGCTACCCATGTGACTAATTTACTGGGGTGGGTCAGCGCTTCACTGCAGCGCGCGGGTCTCCATCGGTGCCTCGTGCGGCATCCTTCGCTGTAGCGCAGACACGCTCTAGTTGCGGTGCTCAGGCTCAGTAGTCCTGGCTCGCAGGCTTAGTCGCGCCCCTGGCACGTGGGACTTGCGTTCTCTGACCAGGGATCAAAGCCGTGTCCCTTGCATTACAAGGCAGATTCTTAACCACTGGACCGCCACGGAAGTCCCTCTCCGTTTTAAGTACAGCAGCGTGTTCATATGGATCCCAAGCTCCCTACCTATCCATCCTTCCCTCTTTCTTGGGGATATTATGGTAACTTTTTATCATGTGTATCACTATGGAGTCATGGTATTTCATAGATCCAATGTGTTTTAATCAAGTACAGTCAATTTACTTATTTTAGTGCTCAAATTGCCAGACCTTCAGCCAATGGGAGGCTCTTTAAGTAACCACTGTGCCCTCTTGATAGGATTTGAGTGATCCTTAAAAGCTTCCTTGCCCCCATGACGCATCACGAAGGCCCAGGTTTACCAGATGGCTCTTGGCCCACTCATGGGGACAAGGAAGATATGTTTATATCATTGTTAATGATTACTAATGTAGTTATTTCAGATCATGAGTTTCTGTCAGTATCTCCAATGCAATTCTGACATTAGAGCATTCTCACTTACATTGTTTGACTCTACAATTGTTATTTATGTTCCTATCAGAAAATCCCAACTCCTAACACATGAACATACATATTTAGTTGTTTTTGCTTATAATACAATAAAATAAATCCAAAAGAACTCTGTCAGATTCATACCGGGGGAAAAAAAAAAAAGAATACTACAGAATCAAGTCCTGGATTTTAAAAGAAGTTCCTTTTTATGCATCCATTTGTGATGGTTAGTTATATGTGCCAACTTGGCTGGACCACAGTGGCCAGATATTTGGTCAAACATTAGATGTTTCTGTGAAAGTGTGTTTTGGATGAGATTAGCATTTAAATTGAATGGACTTTCTTCGATGTTCACCTGAAACTATCACAACATTGTTAACTGGCTATACCCCAGTACAAAAGAGTTTCTTAAAAATTAAATCGAATGGACTTTGAGTAAAGCAGATTCCCTTCTATAAGGTGGGCCTCATCCAATCAGTCGAAGGCCTGAACAGAACAAAAGACTGACCTCCCTCAGCTGCGCAAAGAGGAATTCTGCCTCCAGGGGGCCTGTGGACTTGAACTGCAGCGCTTCTTTGTCACTTTCCTGCTGTCTCCAGTCTACCAGTTACCCTGGAGATTTTGGACTTGCCAAGCCTCCAGGATCACATGAACCAATTTATTAAAACAAATCAACGTCCTAACCAAGTACTAACCAGGTCCAACCCTGTGTAGCTTCTGCAGTAATTAACACAACATTGTAGCTCAACTATACTTCAATAAAGAATAAACTAAGCTAAATTAAACAATAAAAAAATAAACTCTCTCCACACGTGTGTGTGCGCGCGCGCGCGCACACACACACACACACACACACACACACACACACACACACACACACACACACACACACAGAGCTGGTTCTGTCTCTCTGGAGATCCCCAGTACACCCTTTAGGGATGCTCTGGAAAATATTTTTGCTCTGGAGCTGAGGTTTTCAATTGGGTCCACTCTGCCCCCCAGAGGACACCTGGCCCTGTCTGGAGACGTTGCTGGCTCACAACCAGGCTGATTTTGGGGGGCGGGGTGGTGCTGGTGCCGGCAGGGTGGAGTCCAGAAATGACAATATACATCCCACAACGCACAGCAAGAAGGATCCGGCCCCAAAGACCACTCTGCTGAGTTGGAGAAACTAAGGCACCAGTCATTCACACGTGGCCCACCCACGCATGGGTGGGGTGGGGGCCCGGACCTCCACCACCATCCACCCAGGAAAGCTGCGTGGGTCTCCCAGCTCCCGTATTTATCCACCTGAAAACCATTTCTCTAGGTCATGCTGGGGTCACGCGTGACCCAGGCCCATCCCAGCCTGAAGACTCCCGGTCCACTGTCTTAGAAGAAGGAAACAGCGACAGTGTGGACAGGGCTCCAGGGGCTTTTGGGAGCTCAAGGGAGGCGCCTGGCTCAGAGGACTTCCTGGAGGCGGTGGTACCTCAACTGGGTCTCATAGAGGAAAGAGGGGCCGTGAAGTGCACAAGCGGGTTTTTGGTGCGGCAGGGACCCTGGAGCGGAGCCCGCAGAGAACCGCTTGGCCTGCGGAGCGCGGGCCCGGGTCCCCTCCCCACTCTTCAGCGGGGCCGCGCGCCGGGGTCGGGCGCCCTCTGGCGGCGCCCCGCGCGCGGTTCGGACCCAGGAGGAGCTGGATGGTGGACGTGCTGGGAACGGCAGGACCGCGCCAGGCCGACTGAGCCCAGTTCTACTGGCATCAGAAGAAACAGGAAGCTTACAAGAGGAAAATATTTTAGCAAATCACTTTCGTATATTTGTCTCTAGACTAACGCTCTAAAGAAAGCTGAGCGTGGAAGAACTGATGCTTTTGAACTGTGATGTTGGAGAAGACTCCTTGAGAGTCCCTTGGACTGCAAGGAGATCCAACCAGTCCATCTTAAAGGAAATCAGTCCTGAATATTCATTGGAAGGACTGATGCTGAAGCTGAAGCTCCAATACTTTGGCCACCTGATGCAAAGAAATGACTCACTAGAAAAGATGCTGATGCTAGGAAAGATTGAAGGTGGGAGAAGGGGACAACAGAGGATGAGCTGGTTGGATGGCATCTCAGACTCGATGGACATGGGTTTGAGCAAGCTCCAGGAGTTGGTGATGGACAGGGAGGCCTGGCGTGCTGCAGTCCATGGGGTCACAAAGAGTCGGACACGACTGAGCGACTGAACTGAACTGATATTAATGCAGTTTTAAAATACTTTTAATTTATGATGAAGAAATATTTACATATTGAGGTTTGGGGAAGTCATTCTGGCATATACACGACTTATTAACAACTTGAAATGTATGCTGTCTTGGCTCTCTCTCTCTTGAGTTAACCTGATCAACTCCCCCCTTCCCGACTCCCGGGTCCTCCTGTTTCTGGTGCTCCCTGAGTGGCAGCAGGAAAGACCCAGTGTGGACATGTGTGTCCAGACACCCCACCTCATTCCTCAGCACTTAAAAGAAAGTGAGCTCTGGGACTTCCCTGCAGGTCTAGTGGTTAAGACTTCGCGATTTCACTGCAGAGGGCACAGGTTTGATCCCTGGTCTGGGAACTAAAATCTCACATGACTCACTGCCAAAAATTAAACAATAAATTTTTTTTTTTTTTAAAGAAAAGCCAATAGATACAGGAGATCCTCCTGTCTTCCTGAAGTCAAGGAGAAGTGCTCTGAGCTTCCCAGAAACCCTTTTCCTTAGTGGTTCGGTGCACAGATATAGTAAGGAGTGAAGGTGAAAGATTTCTCCAACTCCCTAAGGTTCCTGGGATCCCGAAGTTCCCGCAGAGCGGATTTGGTTGAACTACAGGAGCACAGAGCTTTGGGAAGATTCTGGGTCCCAGGACAGACCTTCGAGGGGTCTTGTTTCTGATATTCGGAATTAGCAGTTCCAAGAAGGAAGCTATGCAGAGGAAGTGAATCCTTGAGGAGCACGGGAATGTTACAGAAAGCACTGAGCCTTCCTTCCCCCTTAGAGATGGGGAGACTGAGGCAGGGAAGAGGCGAAGAGATGTGGCCAAACCACGCAGCCCAGTTCTGCAAAAATTTACCCAGAGCTGACCAGTCGAAGCACAGAGCCGCCTAAGCAAGGCCAGCCTTGGCGTCCCTCAGGAAGAGGGGCGAAGACGTGAGGGCAGAGCCCGGCTCACAGCGACTCCGGGCCGCCTGGCTCCTGACTTGGTGTTACAGACACAGAAATAAGGACCAAAGGAGTCCCGCACAATCCCCACCACCCTCCGCCCCTCACCCGTTGGACAGTCCCCGCTTTGGATCTTCTGTAAACGGGGTGAGGATGCAGCCTTCCAGGGTGTGATGTCTGTCCTGAGCCGGCCCTGTTCTGGGGTGAAGTCCAAAGTCTGGTAGTCGAGGCTCTTCTTAACCCTCCCGGCAAACTTCAGCTGCAGTCAGAATGAGCAGGGCCTCGTGGGGCCACCTGACAAGGGCCTGGAGGAACAAATCTGTGGCCCCTTGCTTAAAACCCAACCCCAGCTCTCTGGCGATTCTGCTGTCTCCATGGATGCCGGGCGGAGAAAAACCGAAAACTAGCAAGTGGGTCCAAGGCCAGCTGGGGAGCCCGTACTGGGTCCAGAGGGGCCCCAGGACCTCCAGTCCAGCTGATGGGAAAGCCACATGCAGCCGGTCAGTCCTGTTTCCAAGTAAAGTCAGAAATACAGATTTTTAAATATTTATTTGTTGCTGCCTGTGGGCTTTCTCTAGTTGCAGGGAGGGGGCCACCCTCTAGCTGCGGTGCTCGGGCTGCTTGCCGAGGTGGCTTCCCGCGTTGCAGCGCATGGGCTGTAGGTACACGGGCTTCCGGGGTTTAGCACGTGACTCAGTACTGGTGGCACATGGGCTGAGTGGCCCTAAGGCTTGTGGGGCCTTAGTTCCTCAACAAGGGATCAAACCCACACCCCCACATGGGAAGGCAGACTCTTAAACACTGGACCACCACGCAAGTCCCGCTCAGCATTATCATTTTGAGCTCTATCCATGGAGTTCCATGTGTTGAGTTTGTTCCTTTTAACTGCCGAGCGGTATCCTATCATCAGTTCAGTTCAGTCGCTCAGTTGTGTCCGGCTCTTTGCGACCCCATGGACTGCAGCACGCCAGGCCTCCCTGTCCATCACCAACTCCCGGAGTTTGCTCACACTCATGTCCATTGAGTCAATGATGCCATCCAACCACCTCATCCTCTGTCGTCCTCTTCTCCCCTTGCCCTCAATCTTTCCCAGCATCTGAGTCTTTTCAAATGAGTCAGCTCTTCACATCAGGTGGCCAAAGTATTGGAGTTTCGGCTTCAGCATCAGTCCTTCCAGTGAATATTCAGGACTGATCTCCTTTAGGATGGACTGGTTGGATCTCCTTACAGTCCAAGGGACTCTCAAGAGTCTTCTCCAACACCACAGTTCAAAAGCATCAGTTCTGAAGGAAGCACTAAATTCCATCAGAACGGTGGACAGTTTGTTGTCCAGTTCACCTGTGGTGGACACTGGATTGTTCTCCCTTTTGTTCTCTTGTTGTTGAGTCACTCAGTTCTGTCTGACTCTTTTAGGCCCTGTGGACTCCAGCACACCAGGCCTCCCTGTCCATCCCCAACTCCCAGAACTTGCTCAAACTCATGTCCATTGAGTCGGTGACGCCATCCAACCATCTCACCCTCTGCCGCCCCCTTCTCCTCCTGCCCTCGATCTTTCCCAGCGTCAGGGTCTTTTGTTTCCTTATCTGTTACATGAAGCGTCCTTGAACATCCATGTACACGTCTCTGTATGTCTGTGTGGTTTTGTTTCTCTTGGGTAAATCCTAGGAGTGGAATGGTTGGGTCATGTGGAAGGCATATGTTTAACTTCTTAAGGAACGCCCATTGTTTTCCAAAGTGCATGTACATTTACCATCCCACCAGCCATGTATGAGGGTTCCTATTTATCCATATCCCTGACAACAATTGGGATGATCAGTTGTCTTTTTTTTTTAAGGGAGTCTTTGGTATTTATCTTCTTGATTTTTAGGTGTTTGGCTGTGCTGGGTCTTGGCTGTTTCACAGGTAACACAAGATCTTTAGCTGTGGCATATGAACTCAGTTGCAGCAGATGGGATCTAATTTCCTGGCCAGGGATCGAACCCAGGACCCATGAAGTCTTAACCACTGGACCACCAGGGAAGTCCCCAGATGGTCGGTCTTTAGTTTTGGCCACGCAGACACGGGTGCAATGCTGCTTCATCATGAGAACTCATTCCCTAGGCACTCATGCGGCTGTACTTCTCCTCATGGGCTCCTTTGTCATCCCCGCATATTCTTTGGTGAAAGCTTTATTCGAATCTTTTGCCCGTTAAGTGAAAATTGGGTTGTCTGTCTTCTTACTCTCTAGCCATAAGGGTTCTTTTTATGTTCGAGATCACACAGTTTCAATGGAGGCAGTAGTGCCCCCGAGGGGGTGAAAATTGGTTTTGAAGACGTGAAGAAAATCATACTCTTTTAATGTGGAAAGCATGAACATATGTACAGTACAGAAGCCGTATCTGTGCTATTAAAATTTCATGGGAGCAGTTAGGGGGGTGAAATGCCTGAAAAGGCTCCGTGGAGGAGAGAGGGGTGAAAAAGGCTGAGAAACATTGTTGGAGGTACTTAGTTGGATACTTTGCAAAGAGGAACATTTTTAAATTTGAAATAAGTCCAATTTATCGTTGTGTTTTCTGTGTATTATTCTAGGGCTTCCCAGGTGGCGCTAGTGGTAAAGAATCCGTCTGCCAATGCCCAGGCAATAGAGTGTACTATTCTGTAACAGAAATGTTTGCCTTAGTCACTTAAGATCACTAAGGTTTTCTCCTATGTTTTCTCCTAGAAGTTTCATAGCTTTAACTATTCCATTTAGGTCTATGAACCATCTCATAGACCTAAATAGATTAAATTTTGTATATTGTGTGAGATCAAAAAAAAAAAAATTCTTGGCATCTGGACGTCCAAACTGATCCAACAGTGTTTGTTGAAGCACTTTTCTGTTGCCGCTGAATTGCTTTGCTTTTCAACCTCTGTCAAAAATCAGTTGGTCAGGACGTCTGTGGTGGCTCAGTGGTAAAGAAGCCACCTGCCAAGGCAGGAGACACAGGTTCGATCCCTGATCCGGGAGGATCCCACGTGCTTCGGAGCAACTAGGCCGTGTGCCACAACTATTGCGCCAGTGCTCTAGAGCCGGGAGCCGCAGCTACTGACGCCTCTGTGCCCTAGAGCCTGTGCTCCACGAGAGAGTCGCCCCACTCTCTGTAGCTAGAGAACAGCCAGCAGAGCCAAAAATAAATAAGTAAATGATTTTTTAAAAAAATCAATTGACTGTAGACGTGTGGGTCTATTTCTGGACTTTCAGTTCTGTTCCAACTAACCAAAATATCTTTAATATACTGTGCAGACCAAAGAGAAGCTGGTCTTCGGTCGGCCTGCTGTGGGCCCTGCCAGTCTCTCTCTGTCTCCCACGCAGACCTCCTTGGCTGCCTCGGCCAGGCATCTCTTGATGCAAGGCCGCAGTTGCACCTGCTTCCTGGCCCCGCACCCTCTACCCTGAGATGACTCCCTCGTTCGTGTCTCCTTCTCTGAGAGGGAGGCCCCTGCTCGCAGGCAGCCCTGGCCCCTCTCCGTGGCCTCACGCTGTTGGTTTGGTTTTAGGAAAGCTCAGTGACATCTGCGGGCTTCCTTGGTAGCTTAGCTGGTAAGGAATCCACCTTCAATGCAGGAGACCCTGGTTCGATTCCTGGGTCGGGAAGATCCGCTGGAGAAAGGATAGGCTCCCCATTCCAGTGTTCTTGGACTTCCCTTGTGGCTCAGCTGGTAAAGAATCCGCCTGCAATGAGGGAGACCTGGGTTTGATCCCTGGGTTGGAAGACCCCCTGGAGAAGGGAAAGGCTACCCACTCCAGTATTCTGGCCTGGAGAATTCACGGAAGCAGGAGTGGCAGAATCAGACCTCAATTTTGGGAATGCCGCTTGGGGTGCTTTGTGGAGGTGGTCTGAAGGGAGCAGTGTGGAGGCCCCGGCCAGCACACAGACCCCGCCAGCCATGGTCCCGTCGTCAGAGCCAGCAAGAGCAGCGCCCGCAAGGAGGAAGGGAGCTCTGGTCACCCTCCGTCCTGGCCCTCGGGTGGTGAGCATCAGGGAAGGTAGAAGGTGGGTGTCCTGAGGAGGGGTGCTGGGTGGCTAGTGACCCCCAACGCCCGCTGGAGTAGCGGCACTCCCGAGGCGCTCCCTTGGGGTCAGGCCCTTTGGCCATCAGCTCCCCTTTGGCCAGCAGGGGTCGCAAACTCCTCTGATGATGGCACAGTGGCTCATCCCCAGCCTGGTCCACCCCTGCGTCTATCGACTCCGTGTGTGTTTATTGAGCACCTATAAATCGCCGGCTCGGGGCCAGGTCCTGGGGCGATGCCAGCATCTGACGGTGGGCAGACGTCTCTGCTCTCAGGGCCCCAGGCTGGTGGGGGAGGGAGACAGCAGTCAAGGAGGCACCCCCTGAATGGGTCGCTGTGAGCTGGGGGGTGCTCCGAAGGACAGGATGGGGCAGGGCAGACACAGGGGTCCCAGAGATCAGATGGGACAAGACTTAGACCTGCTTCAGGGACTCCTGGGGGCTTCCCTGGGGACTGATGGCTGGACCGCATGGGAAGGTGCAAAGAAGTTCCAGCAAAAGGCAGACCCGCAGGTCCCGCGGAGGGAAGGAGGAGGGCTCCTGGGGGGCTCTGAAGGGCTGATGAGGGAGGCACAGTGGGATCCCGAGAGCTGGAGAAGGGAGAGGCCTCGGGGTGAGGGCAGGCGCTCCAGCCACACCTTCCCTGGGCCACCAAGCCCTGCACTTCGACCTCTTCATGACCTTCGGACTCTGTCTTCTCTCCTTCCTCATTCCCACGGGACAGCCCCAGCCCAGGGCTCCCACAGCAGCCTCCTTCCCCTCACCAGCCTCCCTGACTCCGGTCCCCTCTGGGTCTTGGTGGCCCTTCTTGCACGCTCACAGCTGAGGTCACATGCTTGCCTGGGACTCCCTGGGCTCTCGGGGCAGCTCTGGGAGGGCAGGAATGATGTGCGACCCACTGGTTCCTGGGTCCTAGGAGAGCGCTGGGGACAAAGTTTCAGATACTATCGTGGTTTGCGACAATAAAGAGGTGATTTTTTTCCCCCACTCAAGTTCACAGACCTCCTGAATTCTTTCTACCAACCCCAGGATAAAGGGCTTGAGCTCCGTCTGTAACGAGGCGTGAATTGGCGCGCTCTGAACGGAGGGAGCAGCCTCACCGAGAAAGAAGAACGGGCGCCCTGGCCGCACTTTCAGCAGGGCCACCTGGAGGGCAGGAGGACAGACCAGGCCAGGAAGACAGCTTCACTGACAGCCAGCCGGCCCGGAAGAGCCAGAGGACTGGAGCTTCAGCTTCAGCATCAGTCCTTCCAATGAACACCCAGGACTGATCTCCTTTAGGATGGACTGGTTGGATCTCCTTGCAGTCCAAGGGACTCTCAAGAGTCTTCTCCAACACCACAGTTCAAAAACATCAATTCTTCGGTGCTCAGATTTCTTTATAGTCCAACTCTCACATCGATACATGACTACTCGAAAAACCATAGCTTTGACTAGATGGACTTTTGTCGGCAAAATAATATCTCTGCTTTTTAATATGCTGTCTAGGTTGGTCAAAGCTTTTCTTCCAAGGAGCAAGCGTCTTTTACTTTCACCATCTGCAGTGATTTTGGAGCCCAAGAAAATAGTCTCTCACTGTTTCCCCATCTATTTGCCATAAAGTGACGGGACCAGATGCCATGATCTTAGTTTTCTGAATGTTGAGTTTTAAGCCAACATTTTTTTACTCTCCTCTTTCACTTTCATCAAGAGGCTCTTTAGTTCTTCTTCGCTCTCTGCCATAAGGGTGGTGTCATCAGCATATCTGAGGTTATTGATATTTCTCCCGGCAATCTTGATTCCAGCTTGTGCTTCTTCCAGCCCAGCGTTTCTCATGATGTACTCTGCATAGAAGTTAAACAAGCAGGGTGACAATATACAGCCTGGACGTACTCCTTTTCCTATTTGGAACCAGTCTGTTGTTCCATGTTCAGTTCTAGCTGTTGCTTCCTGACCTGCATATAGGTTTCTCAAGAGGCAGGTCAGGTGGTCTGGTATGCCCATCTCTTTCAGAATTTTCCACAGTTGATTGTGATCCACAGAGTCAAAGGCTTTGGCATAATCAACAAAGCAGAAATAGATGATTTTTTGGAACTCTTTTGCTTTTTTGATGATCCAGCAGATGTTGGCAATTTGATCTCTGGTTCCTCTGCCTTTTCTAAATCCAGCTTGAACATCTGGAAGTTTTCGGTTCACATACTGTTGAAGCCTGGCTTGGAGAATTTTGAGCATTACTTTGCTGGTGTGTGAGATGAATGCAATTGTGTGATCCTTTGACCATTCTTTGGCATTGCCTTTCTTTGGGATTGGAATGAAAACTGACCTTTTCCAGTCCTGTGGCCACTGCTGAGTTTTCCAAATTTGCTGGCATATTGAGTGCAGCACTTTCACAGCATCATCTTTCAGGATTTGAAATAGCTCAACTGGAATTCTGTCACCTCCACTAGCTTTGTTCATAGTGATGCTTCTTAAGGCCCACTTGACTTCTCATTCCAGGATGTCTGGCTCTGGGTGAGTGATCACACCAATGTGATTATCTGGGTTGTGAAGATGTTTTTTGTACAGTTCTTCTGTGTATTCTTGCCACCGCTTCTTAATATCTTCTGCTTCTGTTAGGTCCTTATCATTTCTGTCCTTTATTGTGCCCATCTTTGCATGAAATGTTCCCTTGGTACCTTGTATTTTCTTGAAGACATCTCTAGTCTTTCCCATTCTATTGTTTTCCTCTATTTCTTTGCTTTGATCACTGAGGAAGGCTTTCTTATCTCTCCTTGCTATTCTTTGGAACTCTGCATACAAATGGGTATATCTTCTCCTTTGCTTTTCTCTTCTCTTCTTTTCTCAGCTATTTGTAAGCCCTCCTCAGACAACCATTTTGCCTTTCTTTTTCTTGGGGATGGTCTTGATCACTCCCTCCTATACAATGTCACGGATCTCCATCCATAGTTCTTCAGGCACTCTATGAGATCTAATCCCTTGAATCTATTTGTCACTTCCACTGTATAATGGTAAGGGATTTGATTTAGGTCATACCTGAATGGTATAGTGGTTTTCCCTATTTTCTGCTATTTAAGTCTGAATTTGGCAATAAGGAGTTCATGATCTGAGCCACAGTCAGCTCCTGGTCTTGTTTTTACTGACTGTATAGAGCTTCTCCATCTTTGGCTGCAAAGAATATAATAAATCTGATTTTGGTATTGACCAGGCAGTTTGGCACCACCAAAAAAAAAAAAAAAAAAGCAGTGTCCCTTCTCCTTCCTCCACCCCAGTCTGCACCCCCAGTGGACCACGACCCATGCTGTGGGTCATCTGGGAGGACAGGGCCATTTGCAGGCATTTGTTGGCCTCAGTGTAATTCTTGCTTTTGGAGGCTCTGTCCACACGGTCCCAAACATGAAGGTAGCCTTATAAAATGTAATCTTTTTTCAAAAACAGATTCTGAGAGGATTTTCTATAATTTTTCATTTGAATTGACTTGGTTCCTTGCCCCTGCCTTTGATGACCTTGGAGCAGATACTTAACCTCTTTGGGCCTCCTGGCTCCTCCCTGAAAGAGCAATAATGGTGTTCCTGAGTCACAGGGTCCAATGTCAACATTTGTAAAATCATAAAACAGTGCCCCGCACATAGCAGACCTGCAGGCACGTCGGCTAAATAAGATAAAAATACCAGCAAGTTTTCATTTCTGATTTCTCATCAATGACCGAATTCTCAGGACTCTTCTTACTTGAGAGTTTTCAATGTAATGAAACTAGCAAAACTTTCATAATTACCAAATCAAAAATAATGATGACATAATGTCACATCCTATAGGTATTTGTTATTTTTCAGTCACTCAGTCGTGTCCGACTCTTTGCGACCGCATGGACTGCAGCACGCCAGGCTTCCCTGTCCATCACCAGCTCCCAGAGCTTGTTCAAACTCGTGTCCACTGAGTCAGTGATGCCATCCACCACCTCATCCTCTGTCACTCCCTTCTCCTCCTTCTCTCAATCTTTCCCAACATCGGGATCTTTCCCAGTGAGTCGACTCTTTGCCTGTAGGCATTTAGTGAAGCATTATTTATTTATTTGGCTGCGCTGGGTCTTCGTTGCAATGCCTGGGTTTAGTTGCCCTCAGGCATGGGGGATCTTAGTTCCCTGACCGGGCATCAAACTTGTGTCCCCTGCATTGGAAGGCAGATTCCTAACCAGTGGACCACCAGGGAAGTCCCAGTAAAGCATCTTTTAAATGTCACCTTTTTTTTTTTTCCATTTGCAGTAGTACACAATGTTGGTTGTTAATACCAGTTCTATCACCCCAAGGGACAAAGGCTGCATTCACGGGCAAGGGAAGTGACCTCCAGGCAGGAGCTCTGAGAGCCTGAAAGAGGGGGAAAAGCAGGGCAGGCTCTCTAGCTCTCTGCCGGGCTCACCCGACCTGTCCTCCTATCATGTCCGGGCTGGACAGGCCCCAGGGGACATGTAGTTCAGCCTCCATTGACAGACAGGAGCCCGGGGCTCTGGAGCAGAAGGGACTCGCGCAAGTACAAAGTGTGTGGTCCCAGGTCTCCCTCCCAGTGAACGAATTTCTTTCCCTATTTCAATCCCGTCCACATCCAGCACAGCCCACGACCCCTCCCACATTCTTATCCCGGGTACAGTTGTTTTTCCCAGGAACAACCGGCTGCCCAGCAGTTCCAAGAAGAAAGGCTTCTCCTTTTCAAACCTGTCATCAAACGTGCACTCTCCAAGAGGCCTTCCTGCCCCAAACAAGAAAAAAAAGGACTCACTAATGCCAGATGGTGTGTGGGTTGCTGTCTCTCCCTTCCTGGCTCCAGGGTTCCAATCCAGACTCCAGGTCCACCTTGCTGTGTGATTTTAAGCGTGACTCAGCCTCTCTGGGTTTCACGTGTCTGACTTAGCACAGAAGAGAACACCAGTTGCCTTTCAGGGCTCAGAATAATCCATGTCCACATCCATGAAGCTCCTGACATCAGGCGGCTTCTCAAGTGATGTAGTTAAGTATCTCCCCAACCCCCAACCCTTTCCGGCACTTCCTCTTTCAAATTTGCTGAATTCCTTTCTTCTCCCCAACGTGTCGGCGCCTAATAATAATTTTAAGGTTATCCCTTCTGGGGGAATTTTAACAGAGATCTATTTTTAAAAAGTGGAGTGCTAAAGTTGGAGTTTCTGCCAACAGATGAGGATGAGAAACTATTTCGTGTGTCAGGCGGATGGTGGAAGAGGGGCCAGAGGATGGGAGAGGAGGTTGTTGGACCTTTCCAGGTAGATCCTCTGTCTTGGTAGCAGGTGAGAAGCACCCAGTGCTGGAGGAGCTGTTGCAGTCTTGATCTGAGGACAGTTGGGTTTGAATTTCCTGGTGAAAAAAAAAAAAAGGCTGAGGAACCGGAATTCCAAGAACCTGAGTCACAAGAAGGGAGAAGTCAGGCTAGGAAGCTGCTGACAACACACTCACATGACTGAAAAAAATTTTAACAGATTCTCAAGGGTGACTGAGAGAGCCTTTGAACCTGCCCCTTGGGCCTTCTGCTCATCCACCCAAGGAGAGGTTATTTATTCCTGATCTACCTCCAGAAATTAATTGTCTTTTCTTCTTGGGGACTAAGCAGAAAGGATGAACAATTGGTTTCAACTAGTGAAGAAGAACTGAAGAGCCTCTTGATGAAAGTGAAAGAGGAGAGTAAAAAAAGTTGGCTTAAAGCTCAACATTCAGAAAACTAAGATCATGGCATCCGGTCCCATCACTTCATGGCAAATAGATGGGGAAACAGGGGAAACAGTGGCTAACTCTATTTTTTGGGGCTCCAAAATCACTGTAGATGGTGATTGCAGCCATGAAATTAAAACATGCCTGCTCCTTGGAAGAAAAGCTATGACCAACCTAGCCAGCATATTTAAAAGCAGAGACATTGCTTTGTCAACAAAGGTTCATCTAGCCAAGGCTATGCTTTTTCCAGTAGTCATGTATGGATGTGAGAGTTGGACTATAAAGAAAGCTGAGCGCCAAAGAATTGATGCTTTTGAACTGTGGTGTTGGATAAGACTCTTGAGAGTCCCTTGGACTGAAAGGAGTTCCAACCAGTCCATCCGAAAGGAAATCAGTCCTGGAAGGACTGATGTTGAATCTGAAACTCCAATATTTTGGCCTCCTGATTCGAAGAGCTAACTCATTTGAAAAGACTCTGATGCTGGGAAAGACTGAGGGCAGAAGGAGAAGGGGATGACAGAGGATGAGATGGTTGGATGGCATCACCGACCTAATGGACATGAGTTTGTGTAAACTCTGGGAGTTGGTAATGGACAGGGAGGCCTGGCATGCTGCGGTTCATGGGGTCGCAAAGAGTCGGACACGACTGAGCGACTGAACTGAACTGATAGACTCACAGAACATTGGAAGTCCAGGAGGGTGCTTAGAGATCACCCGGTCCCACGGGCCATTATATGGACAGTAAACAATGCTCAGAGAACAGAAGGTTGGTGGCCAGGGGCCAGCATCAGGACTGCTGGCTTCTCTGATGACCAGTCCCTGTGAGAAGAGTTCTCTGGGAGCATTTGTTCCCAACACTGACAGGCTCTTTGAATAAGATCAGCCCCAAATATTGAGAGAGCAAAACATGAACCACCAATGCTATTGTCCCTTGTATACACAAGGATGGTGTTCAGGTCTGCGGGGCACAGATGTCAGGGAACGAAGCAACTGACCTGTGAAAGCAGACCGCCTGTGGTTGATTTTCCTCTGCACTTTGCCTGATTGCTGCTCTAATGTTTGCAAAATAAACCTTGGGGAAAGAAGGGCTTGAGCCTTCATCTCAGGTTTGCCCACTGCATTGGTTTTCTGTGGCTAACAACAAACTGCAGGTTAGAAATAAGACTGGGGGCGGTGGGGAGGAGACGGGTTAAAATCAAGGTGCAGGGAAGGCTGTGCTCTTTTCTGGAGTCTCTGGCAGAGAACCTGTCTCCTGGCCTTTTCCAGCTTTTAGAAGCTGCCTGCATCTGTTGACTCATGGTCCCTTCCTTAACCTTCAAGATCAGCAGCACCGCATTCATCTGATCACTTTCCTGTTGTCACCTCTGTGACTACAGCCAGGAAACCTCCAATTTTAAGAACATTTGTGGGGACTTCTCTGGTGGTCCAGTGGCTAAGACTCTTAATGCAGGAGACCTGGGCTCAATCCCTGATCAGGGAACTAGAGAGATCTCGCTGCAACTAAGAGTTCAATTGCCACAACTAAAAGGTCCCATCTGCCACAACTAAGACCCAGCACAGCCAAATAAATGAACAAGAATATATATATATATATATATAAAAGAATGTGTGTGATTGCATTGGGTAAACATGGGTAATTCAGGATACTTTCTCCATCTCAAGATCCTTAACCTAATCATATTTGGGAAGGGTCTCTTACCATGTAGGGCTTCCTTATAGCTCAGTTGGTAAAGAATCTGCCTGCAATGCAGGAGACCCCAGTTCGATTCCTGGGTCGGGAAGATCCGATGGAGAGGGGATAAGCTACTCACTCCAGTATTCTTCGGCTTCCCTTGTGGCTCAGCTGGTAAAGAATCCGCCTGCAATGCAGGAGACCTGGGTTTGATCCCTGGGTTGGGAAGATCCCCCGGAGAAGGGAAAGGCTACCCACTCCAGTATTCTGGCCTGGAGAATTCCATGGACTAGTCCATGGGGTCGCAAAGAGTTGGACACAACTGAGCAACTTTCACTTCACTCCACTTTTACAATGTAAGGTAATATATATTCACAAATTCCAGGGATTGGGGTTGGGCATCTTTGGGGACCACTGTTCTGCCTACATATTCTTTTTCCCCTTCAGTGGTCTCTCTAAAAATACATTCAATTCTTTGCAGGAAAGAACATTTTCATTGTCATGGGAAATACGGGTACACCAGAATTCTTTCAAGGACTTTAAATCTTTCTATCTTTAATTCTATTTTACATTCTGCACATATACAGAAAAGTGCATAACTCATCAAGTTACAGTCTGAGTTTTATAAACAGACCGCACCAACGTAACCAGCATCCACACCAAGAAGCAGGACACGCCCTGGGACCCCAGAAACCCGGTTCATGCCTGCTGCAAGTCCAGGGTATTAGTCAACATTTGTTGACATTAAAAAATTTCCTATGTGGGCAATACTTGGAGTATGATTGAATAAAAAGGAAAGAACCCAAGGGCTGTTCATTTCTTCACTCGATGAATATTTTCTGGCACCTCTCCTGGGCTGGATGCCAGGGAAAATGGGATGAGCTCATTGGACGAGGGTCGTATGGCACAGAAGCAATAGAGGCAATTGTATGTGTGTGTGTGGTGGGGGGTGAGGGGGTGGGAAGGGAGTTTGAGAAAGAGATAAAAATACAAACGCATTGGCCGGGCCTAAACAGAAGCCTTCCCATAGAATGTAGGCCCTGAAGGTGATCACACAGAGGAGAAGAAAGGATTTCCAGCAAAGGGGTGTCAGCGGGGCAGGTGGGGTCAGGTGGAGTTAGGGGAAACAAAGAAAGAGATGACCATTGGACTTGCCAGTCTGTGAGCCCTTGCTCAGTCATTCCCGTGTCCCATTTCATTTTCTTTTTTAAAAATTTTCTCATAAACATTTTATTTATTATTTTGGCTGCATGGGGTCTTGGTTGTGGTGCTCAGGGGGCTTCTCTTGTTGCAGAACACGGGCCCTAGAACATGGGATCAGTATTTGAGACACGTGGGCGTAGTTGCCCTGTGGCATGTGAGATCTTAGGCCCCCCATTTCCCATTTTACCAGCCCCAAATCCCAGCAGTCTGGACTCAGAACCAGAACCATAGCCCTCAGGCCAGTGTCGTCCTTTCAAAGATGGGGAAGCAGCCCCAGGGGAGAAGATACACACACACACACACACACACACACACACACACACACACACACACACACACAGAGCAGATCACTGGCTTCATCAATTCTCTTCCTCCACACGCCTCTACAGAGCCTCCCGAACCCCACCCTCCTCATGCCTGGCGTGGGCACACAGGGGTCAGACCCCCACCCTGCCACGGGGTGCTCAGGGTGGCACAAACCAGCCTTGAGGCCTGAAGCAGGATCCAGACCATCCACTTCCTCCAGTGCTGTTCCCGCACCCCGAGGTCCCTCACTGCCTCCTCCACCCGCGGCTTCCCAGCAAGCCTCTCAGTCATTCTTCATGTGCTCAGTTCACGGGGCATCTACTTCGTGGTGGGCCGCGTTCCAGGCACAGGGATACAATGGTGCAGAAGACAGGCCCCTCCCTCAGCGGGGACATCAGACAATAAACAGAACACAGAGCCTCTATAAGGTAGTGTCAGCAGAGGTAAGTGATGTGTGTGAAGAAAAATAAAGACCATCTTGGTGGTCTAGTGGCTGAGACTCTCAGCTCCCAATGCAGGGGACCTGGGTTCGATCCCTGGTCAGGGAACTAGATCCCACATGCCGCAAAGAAAGAGTTCAAATGCCCCAACGAAAGATACTGCAAGCTGCAACAAAGACTGAAGGTCCCACGTGCCGCAGCTAAGACCTGGGGGAGCCAAATAAATAAATAAGAAAAAATCCAAACAGGATAAAGGGCTTGAGGGGAGGGAAGGTGGTCTTTGAAGTTAGGTGGTTGGGGAGGCTCTTTGAGGAGGTGACACTGGGACCCAAATAAGATGAAGAAGCTTGAGTTGCAAGGGTAGGGGAGAACCTTGATGGGTGTGTGGACAGAGGCTGGTGTGATGGCAGGGGGACGTCCTCGGAGATTTAGTGAGTGGGATTTAGTGAGTGAGTTTCTCCCTCTCCATGTCCATCTCCCTGCTCCGCAGAAATGGGTCACCAGGGGTGAGGTCAAGGAAGGGCCTCTAGCTGCTTCCCTCCCAGATCTTCCTCTCTCAGTGTAGGCCAGCATAGGGATGGATGCCCACTGGACCTTGGCCTTTATCAGGATCACATGTCCAGCTGATCTCAACTCCCTGCCCCACCCAACTCCCTCAGTTCAGTTCAGTTCGGTTGCTCACTCGTGTCCGACTCTTTGCGACCCCATGGACTGCAGCACGCCAGGCCTCCCTATCCTTCACCAACTCCTGGAGTTCCCCCAAACTCATGTCCATTGAGTCGGTGATGCCATCCAGCCATCTCATCCTCTGTCCTCCCCTCTCCTCCGGCCCTCCATCTTTCCCAGCATCAGGGTCTTTTCCAACGAGTCAGCTCTCCCCGTCAGGTGGCCAAAGTACTGGAGCTTCAGCTTCAGCATCGGTCCTTCCAGTGAACGCCCAGGACTGGTCTCTTCTAGGATGGACTGGGTGGATCCCCTTGCAGTCCAAGGGACCCTCAAGTCTTCTCCAGCCCCCTTGTACCTAGTTAACACCCAGAGGGAGACCCCATCGCACCGCTGAGGAAGCAGGCGCGGAGCCTCTCAGCAGCCGGCACTGTGGCGGGCGGAGGCTGCGGCGGCGGCAGGAAGGGCTTTTCCACCGTCCCCCCCACCCCTCCCCGTGAGGCCTGTTTCTGGGGGAGGGGTGACCTCTTTCTGGGTTCTGAAGAGGAAGTTCCTAGCGGAAACCGGTCCTGAAAACAACTTGACTGAGGAGAGAAGGGTGACAACGGGGAGGGCAAGTGACAAACTCAGTCCCTCACGGGGCAGCGCGTAGTGGGTGGAGCCGGCCGGGTAGGTCCCCCGCAGCAGGTCACAGGCGGGTGATCCGGGGCGTGGCCTGAGGCGGGGGGCGTGATCTGGGCGAGTCAGGGGTGGGGCCTGGGCTCCAGGGGCGGGGCCTCGGTGTCAGGGGGCGGGGCCTGGAGGATGGTGGCAGGATCTGGGTGGCTGGGGTGTGGCCTGAGGGCGGGCAGGGGCGGTGCTGGGGGAGGGACTCGGGCGGCCTGGGGGCGGGGCCGGGCGGGGCCGGGCGTGGCCGGCGGCGGCCTGGAGGCGCGCAGGCGGTGTGTCAGCGACGCGGAGGTGCGCTGGTCTCGTCGGGCTCGGCGGGCGGCGACGGCGGCGGCGACGCGCACAAAGGCGGATTGTGGCTTCTCTGGTGCTGGCGGCGGGCGGCGCCGGGGCGGGGTCGGCGGGGCGCGCCCGGGGCCCCCGCGGGCACCGCGGCGCGGGCGATGAGTCGGGGCCCGGCATGGCCTCCGCGCGGCCGCCGGGCCGGGCCTGCGCCGCGGTGCCCGCGCCCGCGGGGCTCCGGGCCGGGCCGCCCGCCCTCCCCGCCGCCGTCGCCGTTTCCCCCGAGCCTGCGGGCGGCGCGGAGGCCGAGGAGCGCTCGTTGCAGCACATGCTGCGCGCAATAGCCGAGGAGCGCGGCCGCGTCAGCCTGCGCCGCGAGGTCTGCGGCCTCGGTGAGTGGGGCCGGGCGGGGGCGAGGCCGGGGCCGCGGCGGCGCCGGAGTGTCCGCGCGCGTCTCCGTCTCTGCGCTTGTCTCTGAGTCTCTGCGCGTCTGTCCCCGCGTGCGTCTCGGGGGGGCCCCCTGCGTGTCGTCCCCAGGTCCTCGCGTCCTGGTCGTTCCCGCGCCCCCGCGTCTCCGTCTCTGATTCTGGCCCACGGAGCGGTCCGGCACGCTCGCGTGCCTGCGTGTCTGACCCCCTCTGGCCGCCCATCCGGGGGTCGGCCCGTCTTTTCCCTCCCTCTCCTCTCCGTGGCTCCGCCGGACCTCTTCCGTCTCCGAGAAGCCGTCTCCGGGGCCTCCGTGCCGCAGCCAGCAGTGTAGACAGGGCAGGTCTCCGGCGCCCGAAGCCCTCCCCGGGGCCTCCGAGCGGCGGCCGGCAGTGTAGACAGGGCAGGTCCCCGGCGCCCAAGCCCTTCCCGGGGCTTCCGTGCCGCGGCCGGCAGTGTGGACAGGGAAGGTCCCGGGCGCCAGAAGCCCACCCCAGGGCCTCCGTGCGGCGGCCGACAGTGTAGACAGGGCAGGTTCCCGGCGCCCGAAGCCCTTCCCGGGGCCTCCGTGCGGCGGCCGGCAGTGTAGACAGGGCAGGTCCCCGGCGCCCAAAGCCCTTCCCGGGGCCTCCGTGCAGCGGCCGGCGGTGTGGACAGGGCAGGTACCCAGCGCCCGAAACCCTCCCCGGAGCTTCCATGCCGCGGCCGGCAGTGTGGACAGGGCAGGTCCCCGGCGCCCGAAGCCTTTGTCTCCCCGCGCGGCTCTGCGCCTTCGCTCTGACTGGGGACCTGTTGGACCGTGGGTCCCGAACCCACCCCTGGGCAGAGGGAGGGTGCGGTCGCCCCTCGGGCTGTGACTGTTCTCTGCGGAGGCCCCGAGTCCTAGATCGGCCGGTGAGTGGGGGCAGGGGTGTCCCGTATTGTCTACAGGGAGCCGGGGGTGGGGGGCTGCAGGCAGGGGTGGGGTCTCCCGGCGCGGCTGGGTGTGAGGTAATGGCTCCTGGTGGATCGTGTTCGGACTGAAGCGCGAGGAGCCCCCCACCCCCACCCCACCCCACCCCGTAGGGTGGGTTTTGCGGTTTTCTCTCAGCGAAGACCCCTCCCTTCCTCCTGCGGGAATGACTTCATTACCACGTTGTCACCCACCCCCACTCCCCAGTCTGGGCTGGGGATTTCTGAGGGGGCCACGGCAGCTTTTGGAGAAGGGGCTGTCCACCTTGGAGATTCTACGGCCCCGCCTTCATTCACCGTTGGGGAAACTGGGGCCCAAAGAACCGATGTATCCCCCACCCCCAACCCACCTGAGGTCTTAAGGCTTCCAGACCCCCTCAGCAGGCCACGCCCTGGAGGCCGGGATGAGGGCGGGGATCAATTTGCATCCTCCTTTTTGTGGGAGGCAGGCTGCCCTGGAATGAAGCTTTGCTCACAGGTGGGGGTGAGGGTAGTGGGGGTGAGGGTGAGGGTATCTACCACGCAGAGCTGGATGAAGACATAGGTTTCTGTGGTCTCTTCTGAAAAGGTGTCACTAGTGAGTTCTGAGTAGAAACGGAAGGATCCTCATTCCTCCATTCAGCAAACATTCGTTGAGCACCTACTCTGTGCCCGGCTGCATGCCCGCCCGGCAGGCTGCCTGTCACCTGGCACAGAGTGAAATGGAAGGGGTCTGAGTGCCCATCTGCTCCAGGCCCCTCCGCCCTGTTTGCTCAGCCGCTCCTGCACCCCTCCCCACTCCCCTGCCCACCCGTTCCTACGTCCTCTGAGCGTCCTCTGCCCTGTTAGACGGTCCCTGCCCCGAAGGGCCTGCAGCGCCGCCCCATAAGAACAGTAATCGTTTGCCCTGGCACCTAGTGTTCACTGAGCACTCAGTATGTGCCAGGCGCTTTGTGTAGGTGCCCTCCATCTGATCCTGACTCCCCTAGAGGAGTGTGATCTCTGTTTGACCGACGAGGAGCCTGAGGTCCAGAGAGGCAAGGGACGAGCCCAGGGACAGCCTGCGAGGAAGTCATACAGCTGGGGTTGACCGTGGTCAGGGCGACCCTGGCCCCTGCCCCCGCCCCCCGATAATCCCAACCGGGCCTCGTTGCACCTGCCGTTGTGCTGCATCTGGGGAGGAGGACCGCGTGTGCGAGGCCAGGGGCACTGGCTGATGGTCACACTTCTCACCTCTAGTTCCCCTTTACACACAAGGTCTCCCCATCCTACCACCCGCAGCCCCTCAGAACTCAGTCCCTGTGCTCCGGTGCTCTGCGCTTTTATCCCTGCTGTTTTCTGCTCCCGGGGCCACCTGCCCCGCACACTCACCAGCCCTATAGACAGCTGCAGGTCTGGCTTTGGTCCTCAGCGCTGATGCTGCCACCCAGGGGCCCTTCCTCCGCCCCTGTCCTGCTGCCTGGACGCTCCTTGTACCAGGCTCATGTCCAGTGGGTCATTGGACTGCTGTGGCTCTGTGATGCTGTCTCCTCAGTTAGCAGGCGACTCCTCCAGGGCCTTGCCCACATCTGGGTCCCCCCCCACCCCCAGTGCCCAGCATGTGGAGAGCAGGTGCCCGGTGCTCGTTCAGCAAATGAAGGAAAGGATTACTTTCTGGACTGGGGAGTGAAGGGCGTGGGTGGCAAGGAAGTTAGGATCTTCAACTTGTAGAAGGGCTCATGTTGCCCATCTGTTGCAGTTTTCAGATGAGAGGTGTGATGTTCAGAGAGGGGCAAGCTAAACAGTGACTTCATGCCCAAGCAGAGCTAGGACGGAACGACTGGCCTGAGCACCTTGGCGTGAGCCCCGAACGCCCTCCCCAAAGCACTTTGTTCATCCGGTTGCTCGCATCATCCTCTCATTTCCACTTGCAGCTGGGACAACCTGTTACAGTTATGAATTAACTTAAATCTCCCAGATTGTTGTTGACTCAACGCTTAGGCTGTTCAGAACCATGCCATGCCCTCTGAGGTTGTTTTGAAGGTATGCAGAGCCTCTGGGGGAGACCCTTGAACTTGGATGAGGTATTATTGTTTCTGAGTCAGTGTCTGTTTATGAGATGGGAGAAATTGACTACCCTCCCCACCCCCAGCCCCGCCCTGGTCACTCTTCACATCATTGCTTGGCTGCTATGATGAAAGGCACCTTGGAGACCCAAACCTGATTTCTGAATCTTGTCCACTGTATCCTCTGCAGCGGAAGCATTTTTCTGAACACTCGCTCTGTGCCAGATGGGGGGATCAGCTTGGATCCCTCCCACATGGGGCAAGGGACAGGTGAGTGGGGAAAGAGAGCCAGGTACTCAGGTGAACTCTGTGGAATCAGCCAGGCCTCTGGTCACTCTGAGCGGGGCTCTGGTCTTTTATCTGCAGGGAACTGCCGGTGCTTCCAGGGGACAGGTGAGCCAAGCTGGCGGTCAGGGTAGCTTGTGCAGGGACCAAGAATCTGAGCTGGGAAGAGTGAGGTGGTCCAGTGTGCAGGGACCAAGAATCTCTGAGCTGGGAAGAGTGAGGTGGTCCAGTGCCCAGATGTTGTGTGATGCTGACATCTGGACCAACGGTGGAGATAGCCTGATGCTTCCTCTCGGGGCTTGGGCCTTCTAATGGGCCCTGGATGTCAGCCCACGCACGCTGTGTGGACAGGCTCCCTTTAACATGGGCATCATGCCACTGGCATGTGGTCAAGTCATACGGACACAACCTGGGTGTGAGTTGTGGAGGGGTGCTGTGAGGGGAGGGGCCTCCTCACACTGCTTTTTTTTGGTGCCCTGCCTAGGCTGAGCATTATGTATTTTTTTAATCTATTTTATTTTATTGGCTTCTTTTTTTTTTTTTTAATGGCCGAAGCCAGCCTGTGGGATCTTAATTCCCCAGCCAGGAGTTGAACCCGCACCCTCGGCAGTGAAAGTGCAGAGTCCTAACCCCTGGACCATGAGGAAGTTCCCAGGGCTGAGCATTTTGGAGCTGCTTGTTCCTGGGCTCTCAGCACCGTTTTGGTGGCCTAGGGAGGTTTTATCTTTCTCTGGAGTGCTGCGCGACCAAACGGAGTCTTTCCCTTTCACCATGTCCTTTTATCCTCAAAATAATTCTCTTAAGGTTCAGGTAAGGTTCAGTTCAGTTCAGTTGCTCAGTCGTGTCCGACTCTTTGCGACCCCATGAATCTCAGCACGCCAGGCCTCCCTGTCCATCACAAACTCCCGGAGTTTACTCAAACTCATGCCCATCGAGTTGGTGATGCCATCCAGCCATCTCATCCTCTGTCGTCCCCTTCTCCTCCTGCCCCCAATCCCTCCCAGCATCAGGGTCTTTTCCAACGAGTCAACTCTTCGCGTGAGGTGGCCAAAGTATTGGAGTTTCAGCTTCAGCATCAGTCCTTGCAGTGAACACCCAGGACTTATGTCCTTTAGGATGGACTGATTGGATCTCCTTGCAGTCCAAGGGACTCTCAAGAGTCTTCTCCAACACCATAGTTCAAAAGCATCAATTCTTTGGCACTCAGCTTTCTTCACAGTCCAACTCTCACATCCATACATGACCACTGGAAAGACCATAGCCTTGACTAGACGGACCTTTGTTGGCAAAGTAATGTCTCTGCTTTGTAATATGCTGTCTAGGTTGGTCATAACTTTCCTTCCAAGGAGTACGCGTCTTTTAACTTCATGGTTGCAGTCACCATCTGCAGTGGGGATTATCAAACTCCTCTTTGTCCTGGTGGAGAAACACAGGTGCAGAGGTGAAGTAACGTGCCCCAGTCCCGTGATCAGTAAGCGGCAGAAGAATCTGCCTGAACCCCAGCTCTTAGCGGAGGTGAAGGCCCACACCTGTCCTTAGGTGCATGTGACCCGAGGTAGGCGTGCATAGCTGCCTGCCGCCTGGTGGCCTAGGGGCGGGCCCAGGTCGATGTGGGAGAGGTGGTGAGGGTCACAAAGAAGGTACCCCCCTCCGCTGATGGGGGCGGGGCGGGGCAGGGCCTCTGAGAGGGGGCCTGAGGCGGGCAGGACTTGCCAGGCCGGAGTGGGAATGCTTGAAGGGCGGCCGCGGGAGTTGAGGCCAGAGCTGCGTTTGGGGATCCGGATGCCTGGCTGGGACTCGGGTGTTCCTGGGGCTGGCCTCAGGCCACTCTGTGGGTGTTTGACTTGAGGACCAGCCGGCACTTAGAGAAGCTGTTAGTCCTGGGGGTGGGGACTCAGCCCGTCTGCCGTGTGCCAGCCCCGCTGGGCCTTCACTTCTGTCTCCTGTGGAGGCAGCTTCTGCTGTTACCCCACTTGACAGAGGAGGAAATCAGGCTTCAGAGAGGAAAGTGACTCCCCCAGGGTCACGCAGCTGGGAGCTAGCAGAGCTGGGGTTCTCGGGGTTCTAGCCAAGCCCAGTCAGGCGCCAGGAGCCATCCTGCAGAGAGTTGGTGGCATGGGGCTGTCAGAGGGCCCAGGGGGCAGTTGCCTTCCCGCGGGCCTCGCCTCTGCGCCAGACACCTGCACCCACCACCGCCCCGTCGGGAGGGTCCATGCACGCTCCGCTGGGTCTCTGTCTGGCTGGTGCTGTCGTGTCAGGCAGGGGATGTCCGTGGGAGGTGTGGCTGGAGGGGAAGACGGTGGGGCCTGTGCCTGCCACCCCTTGGGGCCTCTGTGTCCTCATCCGTGAAGTGGGGCCGGCAGGGTCTGGAGGGTCGAGGGAATCGTCTGGGAAAGGACGGGTGGCGTGGGGCCCCTAGGAGCTGCGGCAGGACCGGGCCCCACGCCGCCCCGGCACAGGCTGGCCCTCAGTGGCACAGACCTCTGGCTGTGGAGTTGGGACGGGACCTGAGCTCCGCAGTTGATGGCTTTGCCGTGGCCGTGGCTGGTTTCCCCGGGGGTCCCTGGGCGTCCCCCCACCAGCGCCAGGGTTGGCTGAGTGCGCGGGGAGGAAGTGTGGCCGTTGGAATGGGAGGGGGCCTCTCTCGGTTCCTGTGCCTATTTTTAAGGCCTGTGGGTTCCGGCCTCCACCGTTTCTGGAGCTGGAGTGGCCCCGGGCGGCTGCCGGTGGGTCCTCTGTCAAGGTCAGGACGCTGCATCCTTTCAGAGAACCCCGAAGATGCGGGCCTTCACTCTCTAAGGAGACTGAGGCTCAGGGCTGCAGAGATTCTTGGCAGAGCCAGAGGGCGGTCAGCTGTGTTGGCACCCACCGCTCTCCCCTGCCCGGGGCGGGAGTGCCTGCTCTGCCCCTGCCCCGAGGCCTCTCACGCAGTGCACCCCCTCCTTGAGGCACTGACTCCTTATTTACATCTGCCTCGATACCAGCCAAGCCACCAAGCCGCTGAAGAGAAGCCCCGGGTGGGACACTTGTTAAAAAAAAAAAAGCAAAAAACAGCCTCAGAAACCCCCAAACAAAAATTTTTTTTCCAATTAAAAAACATTACATGCACAATATAGAAACTGGGAAATATAAGAGAATGGAAAAAAAAAATCACTCATAGTTCCAGTTACACAGAGACATGTGGCATCACCGGCTCAGTGGACGTGAGTGTGAGCAAGCTCCGGGAGCTGGTGGTGGACAGGGCGGCCTGGCGTGCTGCAGGCCATGGGGTGGCAAAGAGTCGGACCCGACTGAGCGACTGAACTGAACTGGACTGACACTATTAACTGCAAAGTCTCCATTTTCAAGCTTTTTAAAGCCCCTTAACGGATGCTTGACATTCTACACATAAAGTTTCTTCATCATGCTTTCTCACTTAGAATTCCTAAAACCTGTTCCATGTTGTTCAGACTCGAAGCATTATTTAAATGACTGCAGGGTAGTTGAGTGGATGTGCCATAATTTACTTAATTGGTCTTGTCTTGTGGGAAACTTAGTTTGGATCCAGTTTTTCACTTCTATAAACAGCTTGCCAAAGCCTCTTCATCTGTGTGGAGCTTTCTGCAAGCGGAGGATTTCTTTATGCCTCCAACACGGGAGGCCGTTTCTTAGAGGTTGCTGCCTGACCCCCGAGGGCCGGCCTGAGGACATGCGTGGATAGGCAGGTAGCAGACAGACGTTTACCAAACTCACGGAGGACTTTCTGAATTGCTGGGGCCTAGCGCTTCTGGGGCAGATGGTAGTGGCAGGTGGGCAGAGGGTGACAGTTTGTGCTGTCCCTGCGTCCCGTCCAGCCCCTTCCCAGACCAGCCCAGACCCTCGCTGGGTCCCCAGCCCCCAGTGCCAACTGTCCTTGGCCATCTGACATGGTCTCCCCACCAGGGACCTGCCACTCAGCCTGGCCAGGCGTGGGCGGGGGTCAGCCCTTCCCCGCCCCCGCCCCGGGTCCCGGCTGGGCTGCACTGCATCCCAGTGGCTGCCACCCCTGACCACGTCTGCCGCTCACGCCCTGAAAGACTCCTCGAGGCAGCCAAGTCAGAGTGCAAGACCCTTTGTGACCTGGGCCCGCTTGCAGCTGCACCCCTGGCCGTGTGAGTCTCCTGGGGGCAGGGGGCTCCTCATGGGGAGCCTCACCTCTCACTTCCCGCCCTTTCCCGACCTCTCAGGGGTCGGCTGCCCCCTCCCCACCCTGTTCTTGGCACCGGTAGGGATGTCCGCCCCCAGGCCTGTGATGCAGTCTTCTGTGTGGCCTCCTCCCTCACCTCCCCTGCAGGGCCACTGGGCTGGCTCCAGGGCCCCTGTGCCAGCTCATGGCAGAGCAGGCTCAGGGCAGGGGGCTGGGGGCAGTGAGGGGGCGGGGTCGGCGGGGGGAGGGGTGTGCATGTATCTAGTGTATCTCGCAGTGGGGGAGGGGTCGGTGGCTTGGTGTCTGTTGAGTGAAGACAGCAGTCCTTCTTAGGAGGCAGCCCTTGTGTAGGGCAGTCAAGGTGTGGGGCGTCCTCCCCGGGCAGAGACAGAGCAGAGAAGGTTGAAGGGTTGAATGCTGTGTCAGTTTGGGGAGGTCCCCGCTGTTCTCCGATCCCCCGGAGGAGTAGGACTGCTTACTGCCCTGCGCCCACCTCAGGCAGACGTCGGCCTGCAGACCTGGAGCGCAGAGAGGGTCACTGAGGCCTCTCGGGGCAGGTTTCGGCCCCGGGTCAAGTCCAGGGGGCCCCGTGGGACTTGCTGCGGGAGGGCCCTTCCCCCGCCCAGCCCTCGGTTTCCTCTTGGGTAAAACAGGGAGGGGAGGTGGACTGGACCACTGTTGACAGCCCGTGGTTCTGGGACACTTGGTCACCAGTGCACAGGCCTCTAAAACTGAGCCACTGGCGGAAGCAGGCTGGTCCCCCCGTGCTTTGGGGCGCAGCGTGCCATTGTGGTTCAGGACGAGGGAAATGAGATTGGGAGAAGCAGTCGCAGGAGGAGCCATGCAGCCCACCCCAAGCTGGACGTAAGAACCGGGCTGCCCCACCACCCAGGGCTGCCGCTCCGAGCCCCCGAGCTCGGCCTGCAGGTCCGTCCTTCTGATCCCCGGCATGTGGAGGCTGGCGCTTCCTCGGGTGGTCCCCAAGGCTGTGCCCCTTCCCGGAGGTGGGGCCCTGGGTTTCAGGCTCCCCCCTGACCTGTGGAGGAGGGAGCTGCCCCCCGAGAGGGGCTGGTCAGCTCCTGGGAGTCCGAGGAGTCAGGGGGTCAGCCTTGATGACCGGAGAGGCTGTGCAGGGAGCGGGGGTCGTCCCAGCGGGGCTCTGTGTCAGGAGCCCCTCTCCAAGTCTGGGGAGGCCGCTTCCCTTCCCAGAGCAGCCACTGCTCCGTCACTGCAAGCCCAGCTCTGGGTCGTCCCCATAGCAGACCCCTGGTGAAGGGGGTGTCACCCCTGCTGGTGGACGAAGGTGGTGGGGCTCAGAGAGGCCCTTGGTCAGGGTCCCAAGTAGTCTATGCGGGTTCTGCACCCAGGCCTCCTGGAGGCTGTGTCTGTGCCTGTCACACGTGGACATCCGTTTTTCCGAAGGCATTTGTGCCTTTTCTTCCCCGTGGCCCCACCCTGGTCTAGTATATGAAGAAGAACCCTGGCCGCTGCTTTTCACAGCGAAGGACCTCTTAGAAGAAGTGAGAGTGAAGGAGGGAAATGAAAGAGGAGGACGGCCTGGGAGGGGGCATTCCTGGGGAGGAAGCCGGGGCTGAGGGCTGGCTGGAATTGCACAAGGCCGCCCATCCCCCGGACCCTGGGAAGGAGGAGAAATGAGAGGAGCCGCCCCTGGGGGAGGGGGAGGGGGAGGTGTGTTTGGGGGGGACTCTGTGGGCGACATTGAAGGTAGAACATCTGAAGCGCCCGTGTCTGTTGACTCTGCCCAGGGCCTGGAAGGGGGAGGCGGGCAGGCCTCCAGTCCTAGCTTCCCCCAGTGGGTCATCAGCTTTGCATCCTGACACGTTGGAAGCGCTTAGTCAACCTCAGCCTGCACCCTGAAGCCTGCAGGAGCGGCTGCTGGGGCGTGGCCGTGAGCAGGGCAGGCCTTCTGCTGGGCTCCCTGGGTGGGCTGGCCCAGCTGAGCCGGGTCCCCAGCCCCGAGCCTGGTTTGTGGGCGGGGGTGGGCTCCCACGTGGCCTGGGGTTGCTGGGTGGCACCACTGCTGGGTGGCACAGGTGTGAGCCTCTTGCAGGGCTGGCCTGGGCTTCTGGGATCCCGCCATGTGCCTCGTGCTGTGTGATGCGGCGGGACGGGGGCGGGAGGAGGCAGGATGGTGACCAGGGCAGGTCCCAGGTGACCTCCAGCCGGGCGGGCGGGCGGGAGCTGGGGTGTGCCGGGCCACAGCCCATGTCTGGGCTGGGCACCGTGCGTGGGTGTCCACGGAAGGTCACTCAAGAGAACGGCCCCTCCTTGTCCTGGAGGCCAGTTCATGTGCTGGACAAAGCAGTGAGTCGGGAGTTGGCTTAAGGCCACCTCGGTGCTGGTGACGTGGGGTTTGAACGGGGAGCTACAGTTTTGGCCCGATGAGCGCGCAGGCAGGCTCGAAGCCATTTGGGAGCGGTTAGTGGGGAGCGAGCTGGCCGCAGTCCCCTGACGGTGGCTGCAGGACTGCGGGGTTTGCACGCACTGCTGTTTGGGAGAATCCAGAGGAGTGCTTTTGGGAACTGTGGGGGCCGTGGGAACTCGAGTCCCCCCCGTGAAAGTGACCTTGAGGTCAGGCCTGGGTTTCTCCTCACTGCACCCGGGCCTCAGGCGATGCCCAGCACGGGGCAGGTCCGGGTGGGGGCCGAACCCGACCTGGAGCTGGCCAGTGGGGATCGGGGCCTCCCTGGGGGAGGCCCGGGGGTGTAGGAGCCCTTGGAGGATTTCTCAGCACTGCACACCCTGTGGGAAGGGACGGTGGCCTTGGGCTGGGTTTCAAAGCCGACGTGGTGGTGTCGTGGTGTCCGAGTGAGCCAGAAGCCGGAGTGTGTCACAGCCACACGGCCGCTGGCTCAGCGTGGCTGACTCCCTGTCCGGGCCCTGCCCTGTGCTGGGGGCTCAGCCACTCTGCCAGCGAGCTGCCTGCTCGCGGTGCGGGGACACACACGGGTGTCAGTGTGACGCGGTCCTACCCAGGGCCGAGCGCACGGCTGAGCGCTGGGCTGTGGTGGCCCTGCGCCTGCCAGCAGGGTGACCTCAGACAGGGGAGTCACACCCGCAGCCTCCACCTCCTCCTCAGCGGAGTGAAGACACCAACAGGGGCTTTAACTGAGTGTTAGTAGCTGAACCGGCCAAGACACATACGCTCTGAGCTTCTGATGACTTTCCAACGCCTCCAGTGTACACGCATATGTAGGATGCTCCCGTCACCTGCCTGGTGAAAACCTGATACTGAAGCCGCAGCTGAGCCCAGAGCCAGCACTTGCTGCTGGCGGCTGCCCGTCTCTCCTCACCGTCTCCTTTTGCACAACATCTGGGTAGAAATCCGGCTCTGACTTCCGCTCCTCGTCTTCTGGGGTCCATTCCTCAGCATGCTAAGTTTTCCCCCTTGTTTTGTTTGTATTTTTTTTTCATTGGTGTGGGGGCATTTGTTATATCTTTCTTTTGTATGTGATTTGCAATGATGTGCTTGCCCAGCTAAGCCTTGAATTGCACTTTAAAAATAAATACTTGTAACAGTGAAAACATTTTTTGATCTTTTGAAGATCACGTGCAGTAAAATGGCTTATGTGG
This sequence comes from Dama dama, assembly GCF_033118175.1. Taxonomy (NCBI): domain Eukaryota; kingdom Metazoa; phylum Chordata; class Mammalia; order Artiodactyla; family Cervidae; genus Dama; species Dama dama. The sequence goes on from NC_083702.1 coordinate 4,720,734, forward strand.
GTCAGGGGAGGTACATGGTGGGGGATGCAGATGGTAGGGACAGGCCCCCCGGAGGTGATGGCGAGCTGACCTGCATAAGCCAGGTTGGACTGGGCTCCAGAAGACACTCCATGGTGAGGGGAGCGGTGGCCTGGGCATGCGTAGGGTGTTCAGTCAGGGAAGAAGGTGCGGGGGGCGGCTGGAGCATGGGGGACCACACCACCCTCTGGAAGGGGTTCTCTGGACGGCCTGGCTCCTCTCGGGAGGGCGGCTGGACTTTCCCTGGGGAAGCGAGGAGCCAGGCAGGGGATGGCTCTCCTAGTAAGGCCCCTGAGCATCGCTGAAACCCCGAGCTTCCCTCGGGCTGCAGCAGAGGACCGGCCGGCCCGTGGGGTGGCTCACGTGGGGCCCGTCTGACCAGCTCTCCATCCAAGTGCCTCATCGGGGCAGCCCCGGCCTCCCAGCCCCGGGCCTCCCGGGGCAGCTGCTTTGTCTTCTCTGCCCCGGGGGAGGGAGCACGGAGAGCCATGCGTTGATGAAAGGCCTATTGAGGGGCCACAGAAGCCTATTCATGCTGCCCTGGCTGCCGGGGGCAGACGCAGCCCAGGGCTGCCCTGGACTCTCCCCAAAGAGGCCAGTTGACCCCCCAGCCTTTGGGAGGGGCCGGGCTGAGCTGGGGCCGCCCCCGAGCCAGGCAGCTCTCAGGAGGCCTCATGCGGGGCCCTTGGGCAGGCTGGACCCCCGGCATCCACAGGCGCGGGTCACACCTCCGCCCCTTCCTCCTCTCCACAACAGGGAGGCTCCATCTCAGACCCTTCGGGGCCCCCAGTCCTCTGAGGATCAGCACAGAGCCCCACCCTGCCAGCGGTCGTGTGAGGTCACGTCCTCCCCAGCCCTGGCTCCCACCGGCCTCCCGGCCCTTGGCCCCTTCCCCTGTCCCATCCTCTCTCCAGGAGGGCCTTGAATGCTGTTCCCCACCCCTGAACCTCCCCTCCTCAGGGCGCGCTCCCTGACGCCCTGGCCGGGTGCAGCTCTGCGGTGCAGGCTCGGGGAGCTCAGCCTGCCCTCCCCACCCTCCCGACACCGCTGTCCTGAAAGCGACGGGCGTCCCTTCACGGGAGCGCCGAGGAGCTCCAGGGCCGTGGTCCTGTGTCTCAGTGCGGAGGAGAATTCAGAGTGCAGAGTGGCTGATAAGAACGGGTTTACTGGGATAGGACACTTGTGAGGCTTGCGAGCGGGTGGGTGAGAAATGCCAGACCCTGAGAACGCAGTGGGCTACACCTGCCTGTGAAGTGTCAGTCCCTCAGTCTGTCCGACTCTCTGCGACCCCCTGGACTGTAACCCGCCAGGCTCCTCTGTCCATGGGATCCTCCAGGCAGGAACACTGGAGTGGACTGCCATTCCCTTCTCCGGGGGATCTTCCTGACCCAGGGACTGAACCCAGGTCTCCCGCATTGCAGGCGGATTCTTTACCATCTGAACCACTAGGGAAGCCCCACAGTTCTGTCATCAAAGGAGAAAGTGGGGAGGGGGAGAAGACCTTCTATGTCTTTCTTGCGTAAACGTCATGCTTCCATTACCAGCTCCTCCTCCAGGCTGAGCAGGGGAGTTTCCTTGTCCCTACATGGTCAAGCCAGGTCCACAAATGGTCGTTTTTCACGTGTGCGGAGAGCATGTCCTTGGGATCCTTAACTCACTGAGCTCATCGGACAGGATGTAGGTCTCGCGCCACCTCTGTTTCATTGTTCTGGGTCTTGTCGCGTGCTTCTGCCGCGTGGTTTGGTTGCTAGGCAAGCCTGCTTGGTTCTGTGGTTAAGCGAGCGTGCTTTCTCAAGTAATGATTAACTTCCAGAGGTCTCCCATATTTTTTCTACTTACAGTCAGTCCCGTACTGGGACTGACTGTTTAATCACCTATTTTGTCCCTTCATTCTGTCCCTATGATTGCCCCCTCCGGGTGTTTTATCCTTTATGCTTAAAAGGGGGTGAGGGTGACGGTCCTTCAGTCATTAGCTACTTCCTGCTGAGATGGGACAGAGGCCTGCCTGGGGAAGGAGCAAACAGCTGACTTGCTGTCCCGTCTCTGCTGGGAGAACTGCTGGTCGGCGTCATTCTGGTTAGCATCATCCTTCTCGCTCTCTCAGAAGTTAAGCATTGGAGAATGAGCCTACAAAAAGATGTATATAAGAAGAAATACAGCAATAAACATCAGAAAAGTCATTAAAAAATATTATAATCATGATTTTGAAGATCCAAACCATTTTTTAACCCCGATAGTTTCCAAATCTGGAAGGGGGTCACTTAAGGCCTCAATTTGTTTTTACTTAGGCCCAGAATCTCAGTGTTTTATATTTCAGAGTCTGTTGAGTGTTTTATTTCAGTTATAGGCTTAATCTGTTCCTTTTTTTTTTTTTCTCCTGTTAATAACATTTGGTGATGAGGGTAGCTTTCTTGCCCCTTGAGAGCGTGACCCCTAATTTAGTAAACAAGTAAGTTCCTTTTGTTGAAGAAATAGGACAATCAGGCACACACAGAAAGCAGTGTAGAAACAACCGGCATTGCTGTTACAGAAAAGGGGTCCCAGGAAAGTGTGCCCTGTCTCTCCTCAGACTCCCGTTTCATGTTTCCTACAGCTGTTCAGGTTTTCTCTCATTTGGGTTGAAACCGAGGAGGCTGTGCCAGTGTGTATGAGAAATTCTGTCAAGTGGCCCCCATTTCTGTGACCACCGAGGCTCAGCCTCCGTTACACAGATGTGATCTCTGGGTGGAGCCACTTCTGGCTTTGGGCCCCGTCCGTCTTCTGACTGTGAAACTGCCGATGACCGAGGCATTCCCTCTGTCAATGCCCTGCCGACCCCTGGTCAGGGAACTAGGTCCCCTGAGCCGCAACTAAAGATGCCATTGCCACAGCGAGGACCGGAGACCCCGCGGGCTGCAGCTGAGACCTGCCACAGCCACATAAATAAATATGTTTTTAAAAAGCCACTTATATCTCCCTTTGCCTTTCCATTCTGTTTGATTTTATTCTGCATCATATGAAACTTACTTGTTAAGAAAATTAACCCTCATTTACGAGCTCCGGTGATTTTTCCAGCGTGGTGTTTGTCTTGCCTTTATTTATGGTGTGTAGGACTTTTTGTTTTCTATAGAAATTTTTTATGTAGTTTGACTTGTCTATCATTTTTTAAAATTCTTCTTTTTTTTTTTACTATCATCCTTTTCTTTGGCAGCCTTTGTGTTCTACTTACAAGGGCTTTTCTCTTTCCAAGAGAATCAAAAAGACTCATGCATGGTTTATTTCATTTTCTTATGATTTCACTTTTAGCATCAGAAGTGTTTCTATTTCCAAAATTGGTTTTTGCCTGAGCAGGGGCCCAGCCTCATTCTCTTTCCTCAGCTGGCCAGTCTTTCCAAGGCCATCTGTTGAAGAACCAGCTTTATCCTACTGACTAAAAGGACAAATCTTTATGTGAACTAAATTACCGTGTGTTTTCATTCCGGTTTTGTGCTTTCTCTTCTGTTCTGTTGATCATTCTAATTGTGCACCAGCACCACCTTGCTTTCCTTAATCACTCAGTTCATCTCCTTCATTTAATTAGCCAATATTTATTGCTTCCTACAAGTCAAATACTGTTCTAGGAGCTGAGTGTACAGCAGTGAACAAAACAAGGAGGGGAGGTGCTCCGTTAAGACCAGATCGGTCCTAGTAAGGCAGGTGCTGGCACTCGAGGGCCCCAGGCCAGCTCCGGCCTGCTGCCCGTTGTTGTGAGGGAACTTCTTGGCACGTCGCCGTGCCCATTTCTTTATGTAGTGCCGTGGGTGATCTTGTAGTTGAGACAGGACCATATGGTGTGCAGAGCCTAAACTATTTTCTGTCTGGACCTTAATAGAAAAAGGTTACTGGGCTGCTGTGCTTGGGAAGGACTGAAAGCAAAGGAAACAGGTAAAATAGATATGATGCTATACAGTAGGAGTACAGGTGGTTCGGGAAGGCCTCCCTGAGAAGGTAGGCGTTTGAGTAAAGAGCTAAGGGAGGGACTTCCTTGCTGGTCCAGTGGCTAAGACTCCACGCTCCCAATGCCCTCCCTGGTCAGGGAACTAGATCCCACACGCCACAACTGAGTTAGCCTGCTGAGATTAAAAGGTCATTTGAAAAGACCCTGATGCTGGGAAAGACTGAAGGCGGGAGGAGAAGGGGACAACAGAGGATGAGATGGTTGGGTGGCATCACCGACTCAATGGACATGAGTTTGGGTAAACTCCGGGAGTTGGTGATGGACAGGGAGGCCTGGTGTGCTGCAGTCCATGGGGTCGCAAAGGGTTGGACACGACTGAGCGACTGAACTGAACTGAACTGACAAGCCTCGAAGATCCTGCATGCTGCAAGTAAGAACCGGGGAGGCGAGGAAGGAAGCCTCGAGGAGGATTTTGAGCAGGAAAGTGACAAGAACTGTTTCAAGTCTGGGGACCATTTAGGAAGCTGGGACAGCCACACAGGCAGGAGACGGTGGTGCTTGGCCCTGGCTGGAAGAGTGGTTTGTGGGAAGCAGTTGGATTCCGGATACATTTAAAGATAGGATCAGTGAAATGATGCAGAGATGAAGTCAGAGAGTTCTGGAGGAAAACAAAAGACAAACCCACCAAACAATGGTAGAATTGAACAACTCTGTCAGTTAACATGTCTGTCCCAGTAAGAGAGGACTGAAAAGTTTCTGTTGGAATCAGCGTCTGGTGAGACAATAGCTAGAGCTGTTTGGGGGTTAAGAGAGGGTTCGGGGTTTTTCTTTAACTTGGGTAATTCTTGAGTATTTTTTGGGGGGGTTATCTTTTGGTTAGAAGTGAAGAAACTTATCCATGGTAGCTTAGAAAGGGAAAATAAATCTGAAAAAGAATATATTATGTATAGGTATTGGAGAAGGAAAAGGCAACCCACTCCAGTACTCCTGCCTGGAAAATTCCATGGATGAAGGAACCTGGCAGGCTATAGTCCATGGGGTCGCAAAGAGTCAGACACGACTGAATGACTTCATTGTCTTTCTTTCTATAGTTCCTTTTGGAGAAGGAAATGGCAACCCACTCCAGTGTTCTTGTCTGGAGAATCCCATGGACAGAGAGGCCTGGTGGGCTACAGTCTATGGGGTCGCAAAGAGTCGGACACGACTAAGCAACTAACGCACACAAACGTATATGGGTATCTGAATTACATGTATTTATATAACTGAGTCACTTTACTGTGGACCTGAAATGCTATGTTATAAATCAGCTATCTTCAGTAGGGACTTCCCTGGTGGTCCAGTGACTGAGACTCTGCCCTCCCGATGCAGGGGGCCCCGGGTTCCATGCCTGGTCAGAGAACTAGATCCCAGGTGTCCCGACTAAAAGTTCACATGCCACAACTAAGATCCCATGCAACCAAATAAGGGCTGGCGCTAGTGGTAAAGAACCTGCCTGCCAGTGCAGGAGACATAGAGATGCTAGTTTGATCCCTGAGTCAGGAAGGTGCCCTGGAGGAGGGCATGGCAACCCACTCCAGTATTCTTCCCTAGAGAATCCCACTGACAGAGGAGCCAGGCGGGCTACAGTCCATAGGGTTGCAAAGAGTTGGACATGACTCAAGTGATTTAGCATGCATGCACACAGCCAGATAAATATTAAAAATAAAAGAACACTATACTTCAATTTAAGAAAGTAAAAATAGAAATTTATTGGCTAACAATCTGTAGAATATTGAATTCTAAGCCTCTGGAAGACTAGGAAAGCCCAACACTAAGAACTTGAGTGGATCTCCTCTCTCTCTCTCTGCGATCCCTCGTCTCTGGCTGTTTCCTCTCTCTCAAGTCCGCCTTCTCCATGTGGCAGGACAGCATTGTATGATTTGGGTTGATGGTGACATAAAGGTTTAGTTCTCCTAGTATGTTTCCATATCTGATAGGATTCATGGCTCCACGTCACTTTTTCTGCATTTTCCTGGCTGTTCTTATTTTGAAACATTCTTCTTGGCATTTTCTCTTGGGTCATGTTAAATTAATAGATCAAACTAGGTAGAATTGCTGCCTCTGTGATTTGAATATTCTATTGTGATTATGTTTGTTCTGGTGGCCTATGATCAGTGATCTTCCATGTTAACACTGTAAAAAGATTGTGACTTACTGCAGACTCAGATGACGGTTAGCATTTATCTGAAATAAAGGATTTTTAAATGGAGGTATGTTTTCGCTTTCTCAGACATAATGCTATTGTGCACTTGCTAGCCTACAGAATAGTATACATGTAACTTTTAATTCACTGGGAAACCAAACAGTGTGTGATTCGCTTTATTGTGATATTTGCTTTTATTGCCTTGGTCTGGAACCAAACTCCCAACATCTCAAAGGTCTATCTGTAATAGTGTGTTGTGATGATACTGGACAGTTAGAACTGGAAATGGAACAACAGACTGGTTCTAATAGGAAAAGGAGTATGTCAAGGCTGTATATTGTCACCCTGCTTATTTAACTTATATGCAGAGTACATGAGAAACCCTGGGCTGGAGGAAGCACAAGCTGGAATCAAGATTGCCGGGAGAAATATCAATAACCTCAGATATGCAGATGACACCACCCTTATGGCAGAAAGTGAAGAGGAACTAAAGAGCCTCTTGATGAAAGTGAAAGAGGAGAGTGAAAAACCTGGCTTAAACCTCAACATTCAGAAAACTAAGATCATGGCATCTGGTCCCATCACTTCACGGGAAACAGATGGGGAAACAGTGGAAACAGTGGCTGACTTTATTTTTTTGGGCTCCAAAATCACTGCAGATTGTGACTGCAGCCATGAAATTAAAAGATGCTTACTCCTTGGAAGGAAAGTTATGACCAACCTAGACAGCATATTACAAAGCAGAGACATTATTTTGCCAACAAAGGTCCATCTAGTCAAGGCTATGGTTTTTCCAGTAGTCATGTATGTATGTGAGAGTTGGACTGTGAAGAAAGCTGAGCGCCGAAGAACTGATGCTTTTGAACTGTGGTGTTGGAGAAGACTCTTAAGAGTCCCCTGGACTGCAAGGAGATCTAACCATTCCATCCTAAAGGAGATCAGTCCTGGGTGTTCATTGGAAGGACTGACGCTGAAGCTGAAACTGCAATACTTTGGCCACCTGATGTGAAGAGTTGACTCATTGGAAAAGACCCTGATGCTGGGAAAGATTGAGGGCAGGAGGAGAGGGGAAGACAGAGGATGAGATGGTTGGATGGCATCACCGACTCAGTGGACATGAGTTTGAGTGAGCTCCAGGAGTTGGTGATGGACAGGGAGGCCTGGCGTGCTGTGGTTCATGGGGTCGCAAAGAGTCAGACACGACTGAGCAACTGAACTGTACTGATGTTACTTAGTCTGTCTCTAACTTTTTCTTTTTTAAATATTTATATATTGTCTGTACAGGGTCTTAGTTGCAGCACATGGGATCTTTGCTCTTCGTTTCAGCCTGCGGCATCTGCAGTTGTAGCGTGTGGAGTCTGCTAGTGCTCCCCTGACCAGGGATTGAACCTGGGCCTCCTGCATTGGGAGCTTGGAGTCTTAGCCACCGGACCACCAGGGAAATCCCCGTTTCTAGTTTTTTCTCGTTGAGATACATATCATGTTTAAGGAAGTATTTATTTATTCCTATTTTATAGGAATTTTTAAAAAATCAAGAATGGGTATTTAATCTTATTGAATGTTCTCCCAGTATCTGTGGATACGATCATGTGTTATTTCTCATTTGAACTATAACTTTATCATGAATATATAAATAGATTTCCTAATATTAGACCATTCTTGTATTTCTAAGTTAAATTCTTCTTGGCATACTTTTAACAGATGGCTGGATTCTGTTAAATATTTAAGATTTTTATGTTTATGTGGTGAGTTCAGTTAGCCCATAATTTTCTCTCTGTGTTGTTTTTTTGAGGGGGGGGGGGTCAAGGCTGTGCCTCCTTGTTAAAAAGAATTTGCAAGTTTCTCAGGCTCTGAAACCTTGTACGTAGCATTTGAGCTGTCTTTTCTTGAAGATCTGGTAGTGAGTGAGTGATAGTTGCTCAGTCATGCCCAACTCTTTGCAACCCCATGGACTGTCTCCTGCCAGGCTCCTCTGTCCATGGAATTCTCCAGTCAAGATTACTGGAGTGGGTTGCCATTTCCTTCTCCAGGGGATCTTCCCCACCCAGGGACCCTGCATTGCAGGAGAGTCTACCATCTGAGCCACCAGGAAAGCCTGTTTTAAGAGACATTTGTAAGTATGAAGACAGGTCAACTGAAAAAGTATCAGCGGGTACATGCTTGGCTTTATCTTATAATCTATAGACAATACATTAGAATATGTAGTGAATGCATACAACTTTTCCAAAGGAATACCCAAGACAGAAGTAGAAGATCTGGTAACATCTTTTCAAAAACGTCTCTTGACTCCAGCGCGCTTGTTTAGGGAGTAGCTCTGGGGCAGTTTTCCTTATTGTAATACATGCCCATGATTTCTTTCTTTTTTGGGCTTGCCGTGCAGCTTGCAGGATCTTAGTTCCCCGACCAGGGATTGAACCTGTGCTTCCCTGCAGTGGAAGCGAGGAGTCCCAACCACTGGACCACCATGACCATCATTTTTAATGGCTGTAAACTGTTTTAAGTACGAAGTTACCATAGCTTGCTTCACCTATGTGGTTTACTGGTCTGGAGAAGGATTGGGGTTGTTTTCAAGGAATGCCTCCTAAAATCCAGTTCATGAATATTCCAAAGCTCTAGTTAGTGAGAGATAGTTCCAAGTTGTTAACAGTAGCAACAGCATGTTCATCCATTGAGTGTTGAGGAGGCGCCTGTTACCATTCTGAGCACGTGGGATTAGCTCCGATCTCCAGGGAGACTGTAGGACACAGCTCCTGGGGGCTCAGATGTGCAGTGGGAGGGTTTGGAAGCCTGAGTTGATTTCTTGGTTGCTCACCAGCGACCCTTCAGTGTCCTCATTATATAGTGGCTGGAAGACCCTAGGACCAGGGTCTTAAAGAGTAGGAGAGGCTGGGTTTGAGCCTCAGAAGCTCTTGAGCTACTGGATTCCCAGGCTTCTGTGGCCTTATCTTTAAACTGAAGCCTGAGGACTTTTTAAGCTCAGGTTATCCCACCTTATCAGTTAGAAGCAACAGTTAGAACTGGACATGGAACAACAGACTGGTACCAGATAGGAAAAGGAGTATGTCAAGGCTGTTTATTGTCACTCTGATTATTTAACTTGTATGCAGAGTACATCATGAGAAATGCTGGGCTGGATGAAGCACAAGCTGGAATCAAGATTTCCGGAAGAAATATCAATAACCTCAGATATGCAGATGACACCACCCTGGTGGCAAAAAGTGAAGAAAAATTAAAGAGCCTCTTGATGAAAGTGAAAGGGGGAAGAAAAAAAAAAAGAAAGTGAAAGGGGAGAGTGAAGAAGTTGGCTTAAAGCTCAGCATTCAGAAAATTAAGATCATGGCATCCAGCCCCACTACTTCATGGCAGATAGATGGGGAAACAGTGACAGACTTTATCTTTGGGGACTGCAAAATCACTGCAGATGGTGACTGCAGCCATGAAATTAAAAGACGCTTACTCTTTGGAAGGAAAATTATGACCGACCTAGACAGCATATTACAAAGCAGAGACATTATTTTGCCAACAAAGGTCCATCTAGTCAAGGCTATGATTTTTCCAGTAGTCATGTATAGATATGAGAGTTGGACTATAAAGAAAGCTGAGCACCGAAGAACTGATGCTTTTGAACTGTGGTGTTGGAGAAGACTCTTGAGAGTCCCTTGGACTGCAAGGCGATCCAACCAGTCCATCCTTAAGGAGATCAGTCTTGAATATTCGTTGGAAGGACTGATGTTGAAGCTGAAACTCCAATACTTTGACCACTTGATACGAAGAGCTGACTCATTGGAAAAGACCCTGATGCTGGGAAAGATTGAAGGTGGGAGGAAGGGGATGACAGAAGATGAGATGGTTGGATGGCATCACCGACTCAATGGACACAAGTTTGAGTAAACTATGGGAGTTGGTGATGGACAGGGAGGCCTGGTGTGCTGCAGCCCATGGGGTCACAAAGAGTCGGACACGACTGAGTGACTGAACTGAACTGATCCCACCTTATCAAGTTGCCATGGCGATCTGGAGAGGTCACAGGTGAAAGGACTTTATAAACTATAGTGTGTGCTAAGTCCCTTCAGTCGTTCCCAACTCTTTGCGACCCCATGGAGCCCGCCAGGCTCCTCTGTCCATGGCATTCTCCAGGCAGGAGTATTGGAGTGGTTTGCCATTCCCTCCTCCAGGGGATTTTCCTGACCCAGGGATCGAACCCTCATCTGTTACGTCTCCCGTGTTGGCAGGCGGGTTCTTTACCACTAGTGCCACCTGGAAGCCCCATAAACTGTAGAGCCCCATAAAGTGCAGGGCAAGCATGAGCCGTCGTCACTGTCAGTACTGTTGAGCTGTTGGCATGGTTACGTACCCCATTCAGTGTCCTGCAGAATGAAGTGGACAATCTGTGGCCAGGCGGCGGGAGAGCATGGAGCTGGGCCTGGGCAGCTCAGGTTCAGTCCTTGCACAGCGGCGTGCCCTCTTCCACGCGTCCCCAAAGCCACTAGCCTATAAAGGACTCTCCAGACCTGAAGTTCAAAGACGGTGACTTATGAAAGCAGGTCAGTTACTGCAGGCAGCGGGGGAGGCTGGATCCCATAGTCCCATTTGGAGCTGGCAGATTCCAGACTTTGTGATATGGCTCTTCCTCCTTATTCTCTGATTCTGTATTTATGGATTTAGCCACTCACCTAAATTTCCATCACCACACAGTCAGTACCGTGGGTGCCTTGTGGTTAACTGCAGATGTGTGCAAAGCCGTGGGAAACCCTGAGTCACCCAGGGTGCATGGTCACAGCTGAGGCTGAACAAGGCGACGCCTGCCTCCTTGTCTCAGCTCATCCTTTCTGCGGTCTCTTTGGTTGTTGTTCAGCCTCTCAGTCGTGGCTGCTTCTTTGCGACCCCGTGGATGCAGCATGCCAGGCTTCCCCGTCCTCCACTGTCTCCCGGAGTTTGCTCACACTCACGTCCATTGAGTTGGTGATGCCATCCGATCGTCTCATCCTCTGGGTCTATTTAGTGCCACGTACTTGCATGTTGTGCTTTTCGGTGGTGATTTTGCTATTTGAACTGGCCGTGGAACATGACGCTGAAGTATCTAGTCCTGAGCAAAAGAAAGCTGTGAAGGGCCTTATGGAGAACATACATGTTAGATAAGCTTCATCCAGGCACGAGTTAGCGTGCTGGTGGCCTGGAGATCAGTGTTAATGACCCAACTTATGGTGTTTTTAAACAGAAACACACATACCACAAGATAATGTATAGATCATTTGATGAAAACGCAACCAGAGGCTTGCAGGAGCCCAACCCCGTATTTCTGAAGGAGCAGCAGCTCCGTGTTTGCCAAGTCAGCGTCTGTGGCCACCTGATAGACGAGAGCTACCACCACGGTCACCGTGGATTAGGAGAGCAGGCGGGAGGACCCCAGCCCCGCGTGGGAGGCGCCTGAGGGCACGGAGCTGTCCGTGGTGCTGCTCCGCATCTGGGGCTGAGCGGATTCAGGGGCCGGACAGAGCCCTGGAGTTGAGGGAGCTCTGCTGCCCTGGTGGCTCCCGGGGCCTCTAACCTAGGGCATGTCTCGGTGGACAAGCCTTAGGACAGGATGCAGCGAGAAGGGGGCTCACCCGTGAGAGAAAGAGCCAGCGCTGATTCCACAGGCCACACGGGGGGCCAGCCACCCTGTGTCTGTCCTCATGGTTAGCACAGCGTGGGGTTCAGGGACACTGGCCAGTTGGGGAGTCGTCACCTTATCCGAGCAAGCCACGCTCTGGACAGATACGCAGGGCTGCAGTGCGGAGGCCCCACAGATTCACACGTGGCCAGAACTTTACAGCGTGCAGAGGACTTTCCGTATTGGCCCCCTCCCCACCCCCGACCTCACCACTGGTTCCGGGACAGTGGCAGGTTAGACCCCTCTGACAGAGGGACTCCCTGGGGTCCCCAGGGGTTCCAAGAACCGGCCACCTGGATGGGGAGGAGCAGAGAGCCAGGACCTGAGCTCAGGTCGTCTGGCTGCAAAGCCTAACACTGTACTGCGCCTCCCGAAGTCTGAGCCCTCACCCTGACCTTGACCTTCCTAGCTCCGGACTTGGACTGTCTCCCCTCCGTCCCTCTTCTCCCTCTGAAGACGGGGAGCCCCTTCTCCACCCCCTTCTCTCTCTCTAATGCACTCTGTGACACTAATCAGAAGTCATACATTCCTGGGCAAAAGTGGTGTCACCTTACTATTAAAAATATTAAAAGTGAAAAAAGTAAGAAGCAAGCGTATGTCCTGTGAGGCTCAGCAGCTCCTGCCGCTCAGGCGCACGTGTCTCCATCAGGCGTGTGTGTCCAGGGCCCCATGTGCAGGTGTGGTCGGTGTGTGTGTGGCCTGAATTTCTGCTCTTTCACCAGACGTTGTGTTACATGCCTGTCCACGTGTCTACTCGTCTTCACAGGCATCCTTTTAAAAGCGTGACGGCGATTTGGTTTAGTACATACAGCACAGTCTACCTAGATTAAATGTGAGTGATTACCGAATATTAGTTTCTTCTTTTTACTGTTATGCTGCTGCTATGTTATTTGCTATCATCAGTACATATGGAATGTCTTTGTGCATTATTTCCATTTTTTTCTTTTCCACAAGATAGAGTCACAGAAGAGGGAAGATGGTCGTTTGCCTTCCACAAAGGACACCGTGATTTTTGTTCTCTCACGACACACGAGAGCTCCCAGTTCAGTGTGATCTTGCCAGCTTTGGCTGTCATAGGTTTTTACCAACTCTACCGGAGTGTGGTGTATGTCAAATAAACTGTCCACGTCAAGTAAGCAGGTGGATGAGTCCTGACGGCTGTGAAGGCACCAGCATCAACACGCGGAACGTTTGGGGCGACCACCAGTCTGCTTTCTGTGCCTTTTCTGGAGCATCCTGTGAATGTGGTCTTTCAGGATGTAGCTTTTTTTTTTCTTGTATCTGACTTCTCTCGCTCAGTGTGATGGTTCTGAGATTCACCCTCCGCGCTGTGTCGGTCAGTAGCTTGTTCTCATTGCCGCTAATAGGCCGCTGAGTGGCTGTGTCACATTTCGGATGTGTCTTCCCCTGGTTTCCAGTTTGGGTTTATTCAGGAACAAAGCGTCTGTGACCGTGTGTGCACCAGTATCTGTGCAGACATGCGCTTTGTGTCTCTTGGGCAAGTACCTGAAAGTGGCTGAATCACTGGTAAACACATATTTAGCTTTACCAAATCTGCCGGTTTTCCTAAGTGATTGTTTTTTCTTTTCTTTCTTTCTGTTTTTGGCCGCGTTGGGTCTTCGTTGCCATGTGAGAGCTTCCCCTGGTGCGCCGGGCAGGGTTCCTCAGTCGTTGCAGGCGCAGGTTTCTCCTTGCAGAGCACGGGCTGCGGCTCGCGGGCTTGGCGGGGTCTTAGTTCCCGGGCCGGGACTGACCACGTGTCTCCTGCATTCACAGGCGGAATTTTAACCACTGGACCACCAGGGAAGTCCCCTGGTATTTTTATAAAAAGCAAATTTGCCTTCTTAGAAATGACAACTTGTTCTCTCAGTGTGATTTTTTTTTTCAATTGCTAGTGAGATTAATATTTACCCACATCTTGCCAAGGGGGTATGTTTCTTTTTTGGTAGTGACCTGTTTGGATATTTTACCCATTTATCTATTGGGGTCTTACACGCATTTTCTTTCTTGACTTGTTATGCTGTGAATTCTTTATATACAGACACTTATTTACTGTGACTTGCCCTGCCCTGGTGTTCATGTTCCCTTTGATTTCAGCTGTGCCTCTCTTGCGCACAAGGGGAATTTTGAGTGTTCAGGGTGGTGGGTGGGTCTTGACTTATGCGATTTCTCTTCTTGCTTTATACCGAGTGTTCCTGGTCTGGCCTCTGCCTGACTGTCCCACTGTCTGTCCTGCCTGCGTCTGGGTGTGGCGCCCACGGCCACTCTTGACAATGGTTCTGGCGTCTCACCAGTGAGAGGCGGGGTACGAGGGGCCCCCCGACAGAGTAGTTTTCTTCCTCCTGAGTTTGTCATCGGTCCTGAAATAGTTACACCGGTGATAACATCTGTGTGATGTCCCAGCCCGTTGCTCCTTTTGGAGGTTAGCACTGGGTCTCCCCACCCGCACCTGCGGGGCAGGCAGGGGCTGCAGGTGCACGGGCAGACAGGTGGGGAGGGGAGGGCCCTGTCTGGGTGCCCAGGTGCCTTCTCAGCAGGCCTGGCTGGTGCACCCGCCCGTGGAGTCACCGCTTTGAGCCCTGGGCGAGCTGAGCCAGGGGAGCCTCGGCCCTTGTGTTGTGTGTGGTGGTGGGGCCTCTTGGAAGGTTTTTCTAGGGTCAGGGCCCTGTGACTGAAAGAAAAGGACATGTTCCCACCCTGTGTCCTGCGTGGGGCACCCAGGCCTCGGGTGGACGGCGGCTGGGCCGCATCCGTGCTGTGGGCACCTGGGCAAGGCACCCACCTCCTGGAGCTCGTCTCCTGTTGGGACAATCCATTTATTCATGCAGCATTTATTGAGTGCCTGTTGTGTGACCTAGATGGTCATCCGGGCAGGTCCCTCCTTTTGGGAGGCGTTTGTGCGGTGGGGGACAGTCGTGAAACCCCAGATGTACTGATGGCAGTAAAACACGGTGAGGAGGAAGGGGAGCGCCTCCAGCACGTGTAATGTGGGGCCTGGAGTGGCTCCCTGAAGACGGGAGAGCCATCTGAGTCGCAGCAGGAATGGCAGGAAGGAGCTGCCTGTGCAAAGGCCCCGGGGCAGAGGGGCGGCATCCCCTGGAGGCCAGCAGGGCTGGTGAGCGGCAAGGGGAGGGGCTGTCACGGGGAGTTTTCTCAGAACTTTGGCTTTCATTCTGAATTCCACGGGAAGATTTTAAGGGGGATAGGAGACGACTTTAAATACAGACCCTGTAGCTGTGGTGTGGGGGGCGGACAGGGGGTGGGAGTGGACGGGGCAGTGGACGCATCCAGGGGAGCTGCCCCTGTCCCCCACCCTGGGAGGGGAAGAACCTGGGTGTGGTGCCCGTCAGGCTCTCTGAAGGCCGTGTGGCTGCCGGGAGTTGCCGGGAGAAGCATCCTGGCGGCGGGCCGGTGGTTCGGGAGCGGCCCGTCAAGGATGGGGGCACCGGCAGAGGGTGACCTTCGGGCTGGACCCCAGGAGCCCCTGTGTCAGGAGGGAACACGGGCAGGCAGTGTGCTGCTGCCTCCTTCAGTAACAGGGCCGGGTGGGCTGTGAAGAAAGCGATCTCTCGGCGTTTACAGCAGTGAAGTGGGACCCCTTGTGCGGACCTGCTGGGCCAGGTCTGGCGGCACCTGGAACCCTGGAGACCACGTTGGCACGTATCTTGTGCCGCTTCCAGCACTCCACTCCTGCACGCAGCCCCCCATCCCCCCACCCCCAAACCCAAGGACCCCTCCCTCGTCAGATCCCGGGGCTGTCAGCTGCCTGCTGAGCGCTTTGCATTCATTATCGGGGTCCATCACATTGTATTTTCTGAGAGCCTGAGTGTGTGTACGTGCGCGCGCGCGCGCGCGTGTGTGTGTGTGTGTGTGTGTGTGCATGGTCTGACAGGTCTGAGGACTCAGCAGTTTCTAGCTCTGGGATCTTGGGCCCCTTTTTTGACTCCTGAGAATCAGTTTCTTTTCTTGTGAAACCAGGCAGCGGCAGTAACAGGCTGTGGGCAAAGTTCAGTGAGACGGTCTGCAGGGCTCTGCCTGGGGCTCAATGTGGCAAATGCAGGAAGAACCGTGGCCGCCCACCTGGTACCGTGGGCACCACCAGGCTCCTTCTGCTTGCAGAGTAAAGAGATCGCCCCGGGGGTATAGCGCTTGAGCCTGACGCGGATGGTGAACTTGACTCACTGCGGCAGGTGGTGGGGTTTGGAGCCCAGACCCACTGCGTGTGGAGACCACAGCGGCTGCCGTAGGCCCCCCGAGGGACCAGGAAGCGGTGGGCGCAGGCAGTCTTGGAGCATTGAGTCTAGAAGGACTTCTGCTGGGCTGGGGGCTCAGAAGGAGCTGAGAGTCAACTGCCCCGGGAGCGTTCTTGTTTTCTTAGGAAGAACGTGGCCCCCGGCGTGATTTTGTGCAAGGGGGCTGTGGGGGGCTGTGGGCTGTGAGGGGCCGCTGCCTGTTGTCACCGTGGCAGGAAGTCTGTCAGTCCGGGGGCCTCTCCTGGCCTTTGCCCCTGAAGCTGACCAGTGACCTTTGTCTTGATCAGGCTCGCCGGCCTGGGCCCCTTGACTCATCAGACCCCGCTCTGTTTTCCTTCCGTGGGAACCAGCCAGGGTGTGGGCCTGGGTGGGCTGTGGACCGCGTGGGCGCAGAGGGCGGGAGCCTGTGTCGGAGAACTGATGTAAACAGGCCCAGGGTGTCCAGTCCTCCAGGGCCTGAGCGCTGAGCACCGCCCACCCCCCGGAGGAGCGGGTGTGGGTGCAGGCCAGGGGATCTGACCACCTGTGAGGACACGGGCAGCCCCGTATCCACCCCGAGGGTCCCGTCTCACGCGTTCCAGAAGACAAGTGTGAGGACTTGGTCACGGTGATGAAGTCGCTTTGGGAGAAGAGGGAAAGAAACCAGCAACAGTTTAGTATCTCGGGTTTCTAAGCAATAGCTCTGCAGCACATCTTGTGGCTTCATCAGGTCTGTCCAGACGCCCACCTTTTTTAGGTCCCGCGGGCCAGCCACGTCCGCGCTGTCAGTGTGCGTTCACCCCCAGGAAGCTGGGGATCTGAGAGGTCCCCGGGCTGGCCCGCTGTCATACAGCCAAGTGCAGAGCTGGAGTGGAAACCCTCAGCCTTCCTACCAGAGCCTGTGGGCTTTTTTCCTCCTTGCGTGAGAAAGAGGACCATAACGATCTAGGTATCAGGAAGAAATATTATCCGTAGTAAGAAGCAGAGTCAGCTCAGCGTGCTGGAAGGCTGCCTGCCTCCTGCCTGCAGCTGAGCCTGGCTGGCAGAGGGGCAGCTGGCCCTTTAAGTCGGGTTCCCGGGGTGGGGGTGGGGAGGGAGGTGCTGGCTGGATGGATCTCCCCTCCTGAGCCCTCGGGGCTCCCCGCCAGACTGTCTGCCCGCGCCTTCCCTCCGAGCTGGGCTTCCCTTCCCCACGAGATGCTGCTGATTCATCCTCGGGCTGGAGTCCCCAGTGGTGCGGGGCTCCAGGCCGCGCCGCTGGGTGGAGGGCTCGGGACCTCCGCGGGTGCCCCGTGGGGGCTGGGGCGTTAGGGGAAGGGGGCTCCGCACGTCGCAGAGGTCTGCAGGGGGCAGGGAAGGGGGGCCAGGGCTCGACCCAGGCCCCTCACAGGTGCACCCCCCCTCTGGCTTCCCTGCGCAGGGTGTTTCAAGGACGACCGCATCGTCTTCTGGACCTGGATGTTCTCCACCTACTTCATGGAGAAGTGGGCCCCGCGCCAGGACGACATGCTCTTCTACGTGCGCCGGAAGCTGGCGTTCGCGGGCAGCGAGGGCGCCCTGGACGGGCGGAAGGTGAGCGCCCCGCGGGCCACCCCCTCCCTGGGGTCTGCAGGCTTGTGGGGGGGCCTGCAGCCCCCCTCGTGCATGCTGAGAGGGGAATGCGGTGTTCATTCAGCGCCCGCCGGGTGTCAGGAGCTGGGTGGGGGCAGTCACTCAGGTGTCCGGTGCTGGGGGTGCTGGGATGCGCGGGCCTCATGTGGATATTATTACCGAGCTTCCCCACGACCCCGGAAGGCAGCGATGAGTCTCGCTACAGTGCCTTGGAGGAGACATGTCCAGAGGCTGGGTGGTCTGGCTGGCATCTCATCCTTAGTAAGTAAATGGTAGAGCGAAGACGTTGACCCCGGAGGCTGGGTCCAGCCTGGCCGTGGGCAGGTGACCCGGCTTGGTGATGGTGGTAATGGTGGTGATGCCTGCCAACCCCCGAGCCCTCACCTCACCCACGACACGGGGCTCAGCCTCTTGCCTCTCCATCTCCCATGTCTTCCCAGCAACTGGACAGGGCAGGGGTTATCATCGCCTTTTTACAGAAGAGACGGAAGGCTCACAGGTGACATGAGTCACCTCCGGTGTTTAACCCACTAAGTTTCAGTGTCAACAAGTTAATAGAACAAGCTTTGCATGTCTTTCAGAAGCTTTATTGTTTTGTAAAATGTTGAAACTACCTGTATGCCAAACATGCAAAGGTGTTGTTTTCATTTAAACACAAAAACGCTGCGGGCAGTGGAGACAGGTCTTTGTAGCGTACCTGCCCCAGCGCTTGTGACCCCGGGCTGGGGCTTGGTGGCCGGGGCTTGTGACTTCCCTGCCCTGTACCTGCTCTTTGAGTCTGATCGTACAGGATGGGTTTTCTGCAAACAGACAGGCCTGGTGCCTGCTGCAAAGGAGACATAGTGACCTGCGTGCCTGCAGCCAAATGGCTGGTCCGGTCGGGCTGTGTGACAGGCGGGAAGACCCGGGGGTGGGCCAGGGTGCTCTGTGACCATCTGGAGTGTGCAGCGGCTGGCCATGTGACCGGGTTGTCACTGGGGCCGGTGGACGCTGGGACCCAGAAGTGCATCATGTGGAGCCAACACGGTGTGGGTCACTATTGTGACCAGAGGGAGGGGCGTGGTCAGCGGAGGCCACCGGAGTGAGGCGGGCCTGGAAGGAAGGGAAGGGATGGTCCCGGTGGAGGGGCCAGTGGCCGAGCGGTGGGCCTGATCGTCTGCTGAGGTTTACGTTGCAGATGCCATGTGTTCGTGTGTGTGTGTGCAAAATCTTGGTGGTGGTTTGCAGGCAGTGTGTTGAGACCAGAGGACTGAGTCCACGTGAGATGCGGTCGTGCCTTGAATGTTGGTGCCTGGAGGGGCCCCGGTTCTGGTCAGGGAGGGTTTTCTTAGCCGATCTGGCCTTGACTGCGCCAGTGGGCAGGCGGGGCTGAGAAGGGGTCAGCTCTGCAGGTTCCCCGAGCCGCCAGGCAGGGAGGTGAAAGGAAGCGGCAAGTGCTGGCTCGCTCTCGGGGAGAGAACCCTGGACTCGGGCTTGAGCGGTTTCAGAGCTGGAGGCCTGAGGCTGTGTGTGAGGGCCTCTGAAGGCTGGGGGGGTGGGCAGCGGTGAGGTCAGTGAGGGGAGCCTGAGTTTGGGAGCGTGTGGCCGTCTAGCTGTGTGCGTGCTGGAACGTTCCATTGCACCCCTGCCCTGAGCCCTCTGCAGGCCCTTCTCTCCCGGCACTGGGAGCACGAGATGACTCAGCCTTGGCCGGGTCCTCAGGGAGCACGCGGCCACCCCGCTGCCCCCTGGCCCCGCATAGCCAGTGGCACGTGGAGCGGTTGGTGCTGTGATGGTGGGAGGAATGGGGTGCTGGGGGCCCACAGAGGCAGCGGCGCCTGGCCGCAATGTCCGTCAGAGCGAGGAGATGACGGTGGACAGAGGACATTTGCGGGGAGGGGCCAGCCAGCACACGCACGACAGGCCCCGCCGGGGTGGGTCTGCGGTGTCTGGAAGGCAGCAGGCGGGCCGCGCGCAGGGCAGACCCCACGGGTCTGGAGGTGCGAGGTGGCCGGGGCGGGGGAGGAGGGAGACCACACAGGGGTTTCCGGGCGGCCTCCCTGCCCGCCTCTGCTCGGAAGAGCGGAAAGGAAAGCCCCTGGCCGGCGTGCCGTGGGCGCTGTTGCAGGGCCTGCGCACTGCGGGCTCGCTGCGGCAAGCCCGGCCGCCTCCCGCCCCCTCCTCATCCGGGCCACGGAGCTGGCACCCGGTTGCCGTGGCAACCCGAGGGCCTCTTGAGCGCTCAGCCGGTGCAGAGGGTGGCTGGCTGGACGGGTGGACGGGTCGCCTGTGGGCTGGGCCAGGATGCTGGGATCTCCCCGCCCTGCTGCGGGGCCCAAGGGACGAACTCGGTGGGAGGCTGGCTTCTTGATGAACCCAGGGTGTGGGGGGGTCGGGTGGCCAGAGAACCCAGGAGGGAGATTGGAGCCCACGCCTGCGTGGGAGGGGCCAGGGAGGAGACGATGCCCCCACTCGGGGGCGGGGAGGGCAGTGAGGGCCGGGACTCACCTCTGCCTTGGGCCTCGCAGCTGGTGGAGGCCGAGCCGGAGGTAGAGGTGGAGGTGTACCGGCGGGACTCCAAGAAGCTCCCGGGCCTCGGAGACCCCGACATCGACTGGGAGGAGAGCGTCTGCCTGAACCTCATCCTGCAGAAGGTACGGGGCGCCCAGGGCAGGGCTGCCGGCGGTGGGGGCGGGGTGCTCGAAAGGCCCCGGGGAACAGCGAACCCCCGCACTCCCTGTCCCGCGTCCCTTCCAGCTGGACTACATGGTGACCTGTGCTGTGTGCACGCGGGCCGACGGCGGCGACATCCACATCCACAGGAAGAGGTCCCAGGTGAGCCCTCGGGGGCCCAGGGCTCATGGGGGCGAGTACCCCTCCCGCTGCCCGGCCCGAGGGGAGGCTGACTCCAGAATTTCCCTGCAGCCCCAGGGGCCTGTGGAGCCCCCCAAACCAGGTCCTCCCTCCCAACGGCTCCTTCCCCAGCAGCTCCTGTGACCCTGTGACCCGTGCCTTACAACACACCCCACCCCAGTGCATGGCTCCAGGCCCGGGTGTGGGGCACGGTGGGGTCTCACTTGGCCCCCTCCAATCTGCTTTCTTCCAGCAAGTGTTTGCGTCCCCCAGTAAGCACCCCATGGACAGCAAAGGGGAGGAATCCAAGATCAGCTACCCCAACATCTTCTTCATGATCGACAGCTTCGAGGAGGTGGGGGCCCTGTCTCGGTCTGGCTGCCTGAATCAGGGGATGTGATACCCCCAGCCCCTGGCCCCACCCCCCAGGCCTCACACACCTTCAGGAAGGAGGCGGGGGCAGGGCTGGGCTCCCACTCTCCCTGTTTCCTTGACTCAGGGCAAATGAGTTCACCAGGCTCCAGCCTCAGTGTTCTCATCTGTAAAATGGGCGTCCGGGTTGAAAGATCAGAGAGCTCACGCGTGGGAGGAGGCGTCATCAAGTCCTGCAGAGTACCGCCCGGGCAGGAGGGACGGTTATTACCACCCTTGAACCCTAAATAAGGCCTCCACACCTTGGGGTCCTAGGATGTCCACGATGGGTGGGGCTCCAAAAGTTACAAAACTGGGGCCCCGGGCAGCTCACTCGACTGGGAAATGCACGGTGCTGAGAAGCCAGCTGCGCCCCCTGGCGACCCTGCCAGCTCCTGTCCAGCCACCCTCCTGTTGAGGTCTGGGCCGAGGAGCTGTTCTCCCCATCACCCGCAGCGAGGGCCCGGGGTGGGGGGGGGGCGGTGCCCTGGAGGACTCAGGAAGGATGGGGCGTGGGTTGCAGGTCACTTCGCTTCTCGGTTTGGTTGGCGTCTTGAGCATCTCAGGTGAGGGGGCTGAGCGCCCTCTTCAGGCTCACACTGCTGGTCCGCCGCAGAGCTGAGATTGAAGCCGGAGTCCGGGCGACCTCAGAGCTCAGCCTGCACAGGACCCCCACCCCCGCCCCGTGCGCAGTGACTCTCGGGGGCGGCTGTCCAGTCCCCCGCAGGCCATCGCCCCCCGCAGGCAGGCAGTCTGTCCGTGCGGCTTCTGAGCTGGTGCCCACACACAGGCCGTGACGGCGGGGGCAGGGCTGGGGCGGGGGCGCTGCGCACCCGTAGCCGGCAGCCCCCGTGAACTGTGCGACTTCCTGGCGTCCCTCCAGTGGACGCTGGGGTGGGGCGCACCCTCTTCCGGTCCCGGAGTCACTTTAGATCTCAGCCCCTTGTAGACGCTGCCCCTGCCCGCGGGTGGGCTGCCCCGTTGCTGTGAGGGCCCCATTGAGTGGTGGCAGGCCTGGGGGCCTTGGGCGAAAACCTTTCCATCTGTGGCTCAGCGTTCTCACCTGTAAAGGGGGAGTTTCCAAGCAGCCCTCCCCGAGTCAAGGAGTGGGGCGGGGGCCTGGGAGCCGGCCGTGCTGGGGTGGGGGCAGCCGACCGATGCCATCCCCGCGTCCGCCTCGCGCCCCCCGCCCCAGGTGTTCAGTGACATGACCGTGGGGGAAGGGGAGATGGTCTGCGTGGAGCTGGTGGCCAGTGACAAGACCAACACGTTCCAGGGGGTCATCTTCCAGGGCTCCATCCGCTACGAGGCGCTCAAAAAGGTGTACGACAACCGCGTGAGTGCGGGGTGGGCCGGGCCCAGGGGTCGAGCACCCCACAACCCCCCTCTGTTCTCGCCCAGCTCCTGCAGCGCCCCCAACGCCCCTTCTAGGCGGCTGGGGCCTGGGTCACGTGGTGATCGTTCCAGGGAAACCCTCCTGGGATTGGTCAGGGCCTGACCGATGGGCCGAGGGGAGGGGAGTCCAGGTGGACGGGCGCCCTCCTGCCGCTGAGCACCGCCCCAGGTGTCCTCTCTCTGGACCCTGGGGCAAGGGACGGGGCGTGGTCTTCGGGCTGAGAGGGCATCAGACAGGGAAGCAAGGGTCCCGGCACCGCCCCGCCTTGTGGGCGAGCCCGGGTCAGCTGGGGCTGGGTCTCTCCGGAGGGGGGCCGTTGGCCCTCGGGCTTCTTGAGGGAGGGTCCCCCTGGCTGCTGGAGCCCCCGGGAGTGGGCACCCCCGCCTGCCTGACTCCGCATCCCCCACCCGCCTGCCCCCAGGTGAGCGTGGCAGCCCGCATGGCCCAGAAGATGTCGTTCGGCTTCTACAAGTACAGCAACATGGAGTTTGTGCGCATGAAGGGGCCCCAGGGCAAGGGCCACGCCGAGATGGCGGTCAGCCGTGTGTCCACTGGTGACACGTCCCCCTGTGGGACGGAAGAGGACTCTAGCCCGGCCTCGCCCATGCATGAGCGGGTAAGGCTACACTGCTCGGGGAGGGCCTCGCCCCTCCCTGAGGCCCGCCTCCCCATCCTTCCCGCCCCCGCCCCCGGGCGAGGTAGGTGTCATGGTCCCCACCCCTCTGGGGAGCAGGCCGAGGTTCAGAGAGGGCAGGTGACTGGCCCGGGGTCACACAGCAGGTTAGTACCTGGGGCCCGAGCGGCGGGGTCCCACCGCCCACCTTGGTGGCCCTGCTGGGCGAGGGTGAGCACCCGAGCAGCTTTCCCCGGGGGCAAGATGGGGATGACGACCAGCCAGCCGCCCATCCTGCTCCAGGAGGGTCGGCTGGGGCCCCCGGCTCATCTCTGCCGGGGCCGCTTGCCAACCAGGCTCTGGGCACCGGAACTGCTGACGGCCACCGCAGCTGTGGACGCGTTTGGGCCTTCCTGTCTGCAGACCTGGGCAGCGCCAGGCCTGCCGGGTTCCTTGTGCTGCCCTCTGCCGTGTGGCTCACGTGACAGCACTGGGCCTCTGAGCCCTTTCTAGGCCGCTGTCCTTCCCCGGGGCCGGGAAGCTGAGCTCAGTGGCAGCCTTATTCCCAGAGCCTCTGGGGTTGTGGGTGGGCGGCAGGGCTCAGGCAGGAGAAAATACCCAGCCCATCGGCTGCTTTGCCCCCATTGGGGGCTCCAGAGGAGACCGGGGGTCTTGAAGGAGGAGCGCGCCCTGCCAGGCGTCTCCAGGAGGGGCTGCGGGGTGAGCCGCGGTCCCGGCGCTGCTGTCCGCGTGAGCTGGGGCAGGTCTCTCCTCTCTGAGCCTCAGTTTGCTTGCCCAGAAATGGGGTGAACACACCCGCCTCCTGAGGTATTGGGGACTCAGGAGCCAGGGCATCAGGGGCCCTGCCGGGGGTGGGGCCGGCCGGGGCATCTGCCTGGAGAAGCGGCCCCGAGCGTGTCGGTCCCGCGTCCCCGCTGGTGCGCCCGAGGTCAGGGATCTGTAGGATCACCCTCAGCACACACAGCTCCAGGGAGTCAGGTGGTGGTTTTCTTTCTCTTGTTATGTTTTTCTTTTTTTTCCACTTTGAGTTTCCTGCAGTGAATGTGTTTTGTAAGCAGAGCAGAAACAACAAACACTCTCTTTCTGTGATGATGGGTGAGAATTCTGGGCAGAGGCCTCTGTTGTCTTGGGGACAGAGGTGGCTCATCTCTGCGATAAGGAGCCTGACTCCCCCTCGGTCCTCAGGTGCCCACTGAGGCTAACGACCGTGTGCGTGACAGTCCTCGTGAAGATGTGGCCTGGGCCTGGGCCTGGGCTGGACAAACCTGGGTGCCACTTCTGGCCGCGTGTTTGCCCAGTGACCACAGAGGGGTTACTGGACCAGCCCGGGCCTTCATCTTTCCGTCTGTCAAAGGGGGTGCTGGTCTTTCTCTCCAGGGTGGCCGTGGGGGGTGAAAGAGACAGTGCCTGGGAAAGCCCCTGGCCCGCAGCAGCAGGGGGAGCCTAGGGTCAAGGGGAAGGGCCTGCCAGGGTCACGCGGCTGTCAGCGGCAAAAGCCCTGACCTCCCGGGTCTGCCCGGGGCCCCCCGCCTCTGTGCTCGCCCCCCCTTTCCCAGAGGGGTCGTTTGTAACCAGCGCGTGACAAATGCAGACTCTGTGTGTATTGTGGTTTCTGGTGTTTTGTTTTTTTATCTTCTAAAAACCTTCCCCGGCTTGTGGGAGGACCGTCTGGAGCCCAGCGGCCGCCGGGACTGGTGGACGTCGGAGCCGTGACGAGGAGGCTGACGGGGCTCCCGAAGTCTCAGTCCCAGCTCGCCTGGTTCCTCAGATTCTTGTTTGCGTGGGGAGGAGGGAGGAGATGGGCCACGTTCCCTCTGCCTGGAACGCCCTTCCCCCCCTTCTTCACCTAGCTAACTCCTACTCGTCCTTCAAGACCCAGCTCAAGCGGCGTCTCCTCCGGGAAGCCTTTCGTGATTTCCCAGGCTGTTGATTCCTTTTGCCTCTGTGCTCCCCTGTATCCTCTGCTTCCTTTTTTTTTTTTTTTTTTTTCCTGTCTTTAATAACCAACATTTGGTCTGTGGTTGTCAACTTTTGGGTCTCTCGCCCCACCCTGGCAGACTGTGAGCTCCTTGAGGGCAGGGACCCAGGTCATGTGCTTCCCTGAGTGGGTGTGAAGAATGGTTGGTGATGGGCAGTGTGGTTAGAAGAGGAGAGGAGGAGATGGAGGGGTGGACCGCTTGACCACTGCACTTCTGTGGAAGGACGCTGGGGGAGAGGGGACAGGAGAAGAAATTAGAGGGAGAAGACCTGGGGTGCAGCCCTAGCATGGCCACCGTCCGCTGGGTGACCCTGGCCCTGCCAGGGTGACTGTCCCGCCCCAGCCGGCTCTCACGTCGAGGGTGATCGGGACTATTCGGTGGATTCGGTGCCTGGAGGGTGCTCGACCCGTGTCAGCAGCCAGGCTTGCTCTGTGCCCCAATGACCCCTGCCCGGCGGTTGAGGCCCCAGGAGGGCAGCAGGGTTCTTCCCGGGGCGGAGCTGGTGGCCAGCGCCCGCTGAGCCCCAGGCCGGCAGCGCTCTGCAGGCGGGAGATGGGTGGGCACCGGGCCCCCCTACCAGGTTGGCGGACCACCCTGGTGACACGCTTCTTGTTCCCAGGTGACCTCCTTCAGCACACCCCCCACCCCCGAGCGGAACAACCGGCCTGCCTTCTTCTCCCCATCCCTCAAGAGGAAGGGGCCCCGGAACCGGATCGCGGAGATGAAGAAGTCTCACTCGGCCAACGACAGCGAGGAGTTCTTCCGGGAGGACGACGGGGGAGGTGACCCTGCTCCCCAATTCCCCCCACCCCCGCGGAGCCTCCTCACTCCCTTCTGCACATTCAGAGAGCCAGGGGGCCGTGTGCCAGCCCGTCCTGGGCGGGGGTGGAGCTCTGGACAGACAGACAGCAGACGGCCACCGAGGGGAGCCCCCAGCCGTGGGCGCAGTGTGGCGGGCAGTTGGCACCTGATTTCAGGGGCTCAGAGGGGAGGGCTCTGGTGCATGCACGCATGTGCTGCGTCCCCTTCTTCTGCGAGGTGCCCTGCGGCCCTGCCGCCCCCAGCGGGGTGTCCCTCGGGGCTCGCCTGCCCTCCGCCCCGAGCCCGGGGGCCCGTCTGTCCGGTGGCCTCCGGGTGTCTCCGCGGTCCTTGATCTCACCCACTCAGTCCTCAGGGCCTCCCTGCTCCCCTCTCCGCTCCACGTGGGCCCCACCGTGGGAGCGGTACCACGGGAGGGCGGGGCCATGTTTATCAGAGGAGCAGCGGGAAGTTGTTCGAGGAGCTTAGAGGGTCCTGATTGGCAGGACCGAGGCAGAGGGCCTGCTGGATGAGACCCTGGCCAGGGCCGGAGACCCTAGCCCCAGCCTTGACCTGCTCTCAAGTGGGCTTGGGCAGTGCTGCCCTCCTGGGCTCTCCAGACCAGCGGGAAGGCGTCCACAGCGCCCACCTGCCTCCCCGGGCAGCCCACTGGCTGGGTGATGGTGCTGGGTCATTCCAGCTGTACCCCCGCGCCCCTCCAGGGAGAGGACCGGAGCGGGGCAGCCACAGGGCCTGGCACAGCGACGGGCCAGGGCCCCCAGGGGAGGCGCTCCAGGACTGGGGTGGGATCAGGCGGGACGGCAGAAGGGGGCTGGGCGTCATGGGCCAGGGAGGGGTCACCTGGGTGGGCGGTGTCCTCCCCGCGTCCCCCGCATCGTGGCCCGGGCCTGACCTGCCTTCTCCGCTGCAGCCGACCTGCACAATGCCACCAACCTGAGGTCTCGCTCCCTGTCGGGCACGGGGCGCTCCCTGGTCGGGTCCTGGCTGAAGCTGAACAGAGCAGACGGGAACTTCCTTCTCTATGCACACCTAACCTACGTCACTTTGCCGCTGCATCGGATTTTAACAGGTGACTCTGACTTTGGGGTGGGACCCCTGGGGGAACCACGGGCCCCTAAACAGTGCTCCTGTGGGCAGTGCTTGGGCGCCCACGTCGCCCCTCGGGGAGGGCTTCAGACCCTCGGCACGCGCCTGCTGCTCGAGGGGCAGGCGGAGTTCGTGCTGACGGGCCCGCGGGGCCGTGACTCCAGAGTCAGCCTGCCCGCGTGAGCCCCAAGCCCCGAGCCCTTGCCCGCGTTGCCCCGTTCCTGTCCGGAGGGAGGGTGAGCCCAGCACCGCAGGTCCCCCAGGGCTGGAAGAGCGCCTTGGGGGCGTCCCTCACAAACGGAGCACCGGGAAGGTCCCCGTGCTCCCTCTGCGAGCCCACAGGGTCACCCCTCCCTGTCTCCTCCACGCCCCCTCCTGCCGCCCTAGACATCCTGGAAGTTCGGCAGAAGCCCATCCTGATGACCTAGCCGAGTGCGGAGCCCGCGCGGAGCCCCCCAGCCCTGCCCAGTCCTGGGAGTGCTGCCAAGTGCCTACCTGCCCACCGCCACTGGGGTCTTCCGGGACCACCCAGCGCCGGAGCCGGAGCCAGGCGGGGCCGCCCGACTCCCGGGGCCAGGGCCGACTCCAGGAACACCAGCCCAAACTGAAGTGCCTCTTCCTCGTCCCTGCTGGCCCTGCTCCGGCCCCCGCGCCCGCCCACCCACCACCCTCAGCCTGTCTCTGGGGGAACCCTCTGCACCCCGAGGAGCAGACTCGCCAGGAGGCCGTAGGAGTGAGGGAGCAGCCGGTGGCCAGCCCGCGGACCCGCCCTCACCTCACAGCAGACAGCAGGGAGACCGCCTGGCTGGAGCCACGCCACGTGTCTAGTGCTCAAGGAAAACCGGTTTAAGATGTGGTGACCCTGACCGGATGAGCCGGATGAGTTAGTCCTTATCGTCTGTCCTCCCTAGCTTGCCCCGCGGTCGTCTTTAGATGGGTTTCCACAGGGAGCATGGCCGTCTGCTGGCTCTGCCCTGGGCTGGGAATACCTCACCCCGCACCCGGCTCCAGACCGGCCCTTGTCCCGCCAGAATGGCCTTTGCTTCCAGCCAAAGAGCATCACCCACATACACACACCTCCAACCTGGAGACGGCCCGTATGCACCTCGGCTGCCGTGACCGGCAGGATTGGGGTCCTGAGGGCAGGAGGGGAGGGGTCGTACCGACAGGAGAAGGGTGGGGTCTCCTGCCGGAAGGGTGGATGGTGCGCCGTGGGGTCGACGTCCTCCCAGGAAGGTTCCAGGCCGAGCCTCCGTCCTCTGGGGCCAGGGCAGGGGCTGGGGCGGCTTGTCTTCCCTGCTTCCCTGGAGCTCGTGTTTCCTTTGACTGGGTGTGCGGGTCCCACCTCTCAGGCCAGTCACTGAGGCAAAGAGGCACTGGCTTTCCAGCTGGTCAGGCCTCCTTCCAGCTCGGACGGAAGGTTTCCACCTGCGGGGATGCGCCGTGCTCCTCTCAGAACCACGAGCCTCCCCGGGAGCGGAAACACCGCTCCTGCCGTTCCCCACGGGGTGAGCCGTCAGCGGGGTCTCTGCTGCTCTCTGCGCGTCCTCAGGGGTATCTGAAGGGTCCCTGGGGTGCGGGTGGCGATCCCCCTGGGGGAGGAGGGGGGAAGGAGGAGGGGTTCGCGCTCCAAGGGTTTGCTTCGAGCTCCGGGAAACAGGGGGACTCCTTTGGGGCTTCTCTAGATTTTGTATGCTGTTATTAAAAGCGAGCTACTGCATTTCATTCTGCCTCAGTTTGCCCACCTGTGAATGGGGCTGATACCACCTACCTCACTGAAGTCTCCAGGGTTCCAGCGCACGACCAGGTCAGGGTGAGATGGCCAGTCATTCCGCATAGCTCAGCTCAGGTGTCGGGTCATAGGAATGCTTTTCTGCCCCCCTGCCCCCGCCCACCCCAACCCCATCACCTAGGCCAAGACGGGGAGCAGAGGGGTCAGGGCGAACATTCTCGCCTTCTCTGACAGTGCCCGGCTCACCCACATTTGGCCGCATCTCAGCTCCTTGCATGATTTGACGATCTGACGTCCCAAAGCTGCGTCTTCCAGCCCCAGAGCGCTGGAGTAGAGCTTCAGGGAGCCGGGAGCCGGGCCCAGGGTCCTGAGACGGGGGTTGAGTGTTCCTGGGCGCCTCTCCTTCCTGGTCTTCTGGGGTCTGAAGGCTCTCGGCCCAGACCTTGGGAGAAATGCAGTCCTGACGCATCTCCCGGGGAAGGATGAGGTCGTTCAGCACATGTGCAAGTGCAGGGCCCTCTCCGTTGTCAACAGCGAGGACCCCGAGGAGGGGCCTCCCGCTGGGGCCAGGAGCCATGCCTCGTAGGGTAACTGAGGGCCAACTGCAGGAAGGTTGTGTGCGTGCTGGAGTTAGCGATCACACCTCACTCGTAAAGCACATGAACAGACGCACAGCATGGTTTGGCTGTTTCATATCCAGCGTTGAGATAGTCCCTGGCATACGCAGGCACTGTGCTAGACATGTAGATACCATCATCACCCCCACCTTAGAGATGAGGAGGCAGCCACAGAGAGGTTAGGTGAACTGCCCGAGACCGAACAGCGAGAAGACGAGCACAGCCCAGGCGCCCGGCCCCCGTGGACACTGAGCCGCGACCCCCTGCCGCCCCAGGACGGACACAGGAGCCGAGCTTTCTCAGTCTTAAACCCTCCCCGGGGTACTTCTGACACTTGATCCAAACACGCGTAGAGGCGTTTGGTCACTAGGCAGTAAGCCGTTACTCTGAGTTTTGCTTTTTTCAGTCCCAAAGGACATCAGTAACAGAGTCACAGAAAGGCCCGTGACAGCTGGAACCGGCCGCCAACATCCCCGGGCGTCTCGGTGTTGCCACACCTCACTTCCTATAAGGTCATCTTTCATTTTCCAGGAACATGCCTGACTTACGTAACATGGAGGCGGCCAGAGCATGTGGACATCTCTTAAATGGGAACTGGAATTCAAGTCCGGGGTTCCCTTGAAGAAACCTGTAACCTCTAGGCTTTCTAAGGACGTTATGTCTTGGTCCTGCAGTCAGACCAGGCCGCTGTCTCTGCATCTCCCAGCACCTGAGGGTTCAGGCAGCGTTTAGTCTCCATTCTAATGTCTGACAGAAGGAATTTTCAGTTGTCTGCGAAAACAGCTGAGGCTTCTTACTTCAAACGGATATTATTTAAAACAAATATCATTTAAAACACTAGGTAACAGAGAAGTTGTCCAAGAGAAGCAAAGTATTCTATAGCCAGTCAACTTGGAGATAGCATGGGTTTTCTGGTGAGTCAGAGCCTTGCTAACATTTGGGCTTTTCAAGGACTGTGAGCAAAGCATCAGAAATCAACTAGGTTTCTACCAAAGATGCTAATGACAGAAAGGCATGTTCCTGATGTGATTTTTTCTCCTCCAAAGACTCTAGCTAGAATCAAACCAGGATCTGTTTTTGCTATTTTAATCACATAAACGAGTCAGTAAACATTTTTGAAGAATGATGTGAAAACATCATTATTTTTTTCTGTTAAATGACATTCCAGAGGAAGTCCCTAAGTAGTTAGTATTGTCTAATGACTGACATTTGAAAAACATTTGACATTATCATAATACAGGCATTTTAAATTGCTGCCCAAATTTTTAAGATTTACAGATAAAACTGTCAACTTTTTAATACACCTTGGTAACAGGTTCCACTCTGAGAATTCTGTTCAGTTTTCCAGTGTAGCTGGAATTTAGTTTCAAAAGCCAAGTGTCTTTTGACAGTACATGGATTATTCCTGTTCAGGCCTTTTCTCTCCTGAGTATCAGAAAGCAGAGCTGTTTCTCTTTGAAAGGTATCCGCCCTAGTGGGACAGACTCCAGCAGGGATGCTATGCTAGCCCCAGAGCTGGAGTGAAGTGGCTTCCGGGGGCATCAGTTGTCCTTCGGGCAGGGCTCCTCTCCGGCCAGAGTCCCGCCCCATCCTCTTGGGAGCTGGGTGCCGGGGGCACCGTGGCTTCTTGCCCTTGTCCTTGCTCACGGGCTGACTGGGCGCTGACGTGGCCCCTGGATGGAAAGGAGCCCTGGTCCCTTCCTTCGTCTGAGCCCCGGGGAGAGACAGCCCCGGAGGACCCCTGGGGCACCACGCAGAAGCCAAATCACTTGAGCACCGAGTGGCCTGGGGCTGGGTTAAGAGTCCACAGCGGGTAGAGCCTCCAAAGTGGAGGCAGCCGGCCTTTTGGAGGCGTTTGTGTTTACAGTTTTCTACCCTACCCGAGGCAGGCGGGCATCTTTGCGGCAGCGGCTCCAGCCCTGAGCTCAGCAGATCAAAACCCACAGCGATGCTCCAGCTCCGCTGTGGGTATCCAGTCTGTCGTTTCCCCACTTCCTGAAGGTTGGGTGATTTAGGTGTAAATAGTAATCTTTTATGGTCTCCAAATGAATTCTATGTGTGACGATATGTAAACCTGCAAAGAAAATCTGTGGAGGTTTTTCACGACTTTGAGGCTCAAATAAAATGATTTCTACAAAATATATTTTAGCAGAAACACCATGACGGCATATTTTGACTGTATTAGGATCTGTCGGTGGTATTTCCATAAGCACTGTCAATGGCTTCGGGATTAACCATCTTCCACATACAATAGGAATAATTTCTAAGCAGTAATTGTGGTTGGCTGTTAGCTGTGCTTTATGACTTTGCATTTCTTCTGAAAGTTGATTTGCATGTTGGGTATTATTTATTTCTTCTCTATTGAATCTGTACCGTTATTTTTTTTCTCTAATGGGTGTTTCGGATTAAATATGGATACTACTGCAATGTGTTAACTTGCTGATTGAATCTTAATTTTTTCCCCCAGAGATGTCTTAACCTCTGTAGCTTTCATACAAGTTACTCTATTGAATGACAAGAAGGCATGCCCTGGCTTTGGCGGGCCTGGGAGTTAGCCGGGAGGTCTGGAGGCCAGCAGGTGGAATGTCCTCAGATGCTGTATTTGCAGAATGAAATCATAGATATGCTGCAGGTTCGGCTTTCGGCCCCTATACAGCAGAATATAGTCTTTCAGCTATACCATAAAATTCCCCAAGCTTTTGCTAGAGAACTTCTTAAAAGGCCCTCAGAGAAGTGGGAAAAAGACTGGAATAAAAGTCATGAGTCTCAAGTTCAAGTGCTGGCAGGTTCCCAACAAGCTACTGGTCTTACGGAAGATGGTTTTTGGCTCTGTTGCCTCCTAGCCTGTAGCTGTCAGGTCGACACTGAGAACGTTCACAGCCCCCGCAGGCCAACTCCGCCAGCAGGGTCTGCAGAAGGAAACCGCTCAGGCGGTGGGCTGTTTCCATGGGTAGGTGATCTCCGATGTCATCAGGTGATGGGCAGAAGGCCCAAGACACCACAGAAAGTTACAACAAAAGGTGGGGTGTGTGGGGGGGGTGGGGTCGGGAGGAACACATACAATCAAGAAATGGGATCATCACTTCAAATGACATCTCGCAGAAGGTCATTGCATTAGAAACACGAGCCAGGATCCTCAGAACTGGCATCACCAAGGGCAGCCTGTACCTAGGAAGATGTGCAGATGGTGCTTGAGGAGGCGGCAGTTTAGTAGGTAAGAGGTGACTTCCTTTTCATCCAGTCAACCCCCTTTTCTTGTTGACTTTCTTGAGAAAGTCTGTACCCTGGAAGCTGGTAGCTGCATCCGTCCTAACTGCCTGCTCTCGAAGGCTACCTCTCTCCGTTCTCACGCTGACGTAGACGCACTTTAGGAACCACTGTCATGCCCTGGCTTAGAAAAAGAAAGTTGACTGGAAGGGAAAACCTTGAGGAATTTTCTACCGGGAGGAGGGGTAAAGAGGAATTTTCTACCGGGAGGAGGGGTAAATGTATAATAATCCATACAGTACCATGGTTCATTGTATATATACACGTTGAATGTGTGAACACGCTGTACTCTGCACTCGATTGTTAAAATGACAGGATGGTTGGAAAACTTGTATGAGGAAGGAAAGTATGTGTTTTGGGGATGATCAGACAAAAGATGTCTTTTCCTTTGATTACTGATTCATTCAGTTCTCTCCTGACTTGGCCTCCACGTAAGCCAACAGGCTTATTAACAAGACATTTCTTTCCTGTTTGTGGCTTAAGGAACCTGACTTTAATAAAACAATTAGACTGCTCCATTTGAAACATCATGGTTTTTAGTAAACTAGCGATATTTTTAAAATTAATTTTTATTGGAGTATACTTGCTTTATGGTGTTGTATTTCTGCTGTAAAGAGAATCAGTTGACACGTGCACATATCTACTCTTCATAGATTTCCTTTCCCATTTAGGTCTCCACCCATCATTGTAGGGTTCCCTGTGCTAAACAGTAGGTTCTCGTTAGTTACCTATTTTATACATTGATTATATTTTCAATAAACCACTTTGTTAAAAAATATTTTAGACAGTTTCAGAAACCCTTGAAGCTTAGTCCTTTAACGGGCACACACATACCTTCAAGTCACACTGTGCAGGGAGCCCCACGTGGCTGTTCCATCAACAAGCTCCATCTTGGGGTTTTCTGACCTGTGAAGAACCGCCACCTACCTTCGCAGACGCAGTGAGCTGGACTGAGACATGTACAAAGGCTGGTGTAGTTCCAGGCAACTATGAGGATCACTGTGCCAAAAGGGCATTTTATAGGTTATCTTGAAACAGTCATACAGGAACACAGATGTAGTCCACTGGTCCTCAAATTTGATGTGAGTCTGAAACAGCTGTGAAAATCCAGACGGCTGGTGATAAAATATTCTGGAATTATTGCTAACAGTTGTGATGGGCGTACAGTTCGGTGCATAGACGAAAAACAGCTGGACTGTACACGTTAAAAAGAATTCTCTAACTATGTGAACGACACGTGCCTCTGCTTCGGCAGGTGCAGGGTGGGTCCCTGAGCGTGATTCTGTCAGGGACCTGGGTGTTGCTGCCGTGGCTCCTGGGCCCACCCTGCAAAACCACTGCTCCAGCCCAGCCATTCAGCTGAGCGCCTCAAACGGCCAGCGTGGCTGCAACGCACTCTTCCTCTTTAGAGTACCTGCACCCTCAGCATCTTCAGTAGTTTCCATGAGATGTTGCCAGCTCAAGAAAAATATTTTGATGGATAACTTAGTCTTTGTAATAGTTTTCTTTACCAGAGACACCTCTTATAAATAAACCAAGTGAATAACTCAGGAATGTTTTAAAAATATGAACCTTACTCTAAATTACAGTTTACTGTGTTAATGCCTTAGTAGTGATTTCCTAAATCACCAAAAACAAGGTTACATAGACTCAAAATACATTTTTTTCCTTGATCATTTTGACCCTTAAGTTTCACAATGTTCTCCTGGACACAGATTCCCAAATCCACTTACTTTCTGGAAGAAACCTCACCAAACTCGTTTCTTTGGAAAGTCCACCCAGGAGCCCATGTCTGGAAGGTTTGCTGCAAGCACTGAACAAGGGAATATGTTAAAAGCTTCTAGCACAATGCTTCTCACAATAGCCAATGAAAGGTCCGTTATTCCCAGTCTAACCTGTAAAAACAGGAATCCAACAGAAAATCCTAAATGGCCTGGAATGGGTCTCATCCAGCACAAGTGATCCCAGGCACCTAGGGATCCAATGACAGGTGGGTCTGGGTCTCTCACCTCCCAGCCAACCCTCCTGCTAGGGGGTCTTCCAGGCATACTTCACATGGCTCCTCCCGCTCCGGCGGGCTGGACGTGCCCTAACACCAGGTGCAGCAGAGGAACATAAAGTGTCAAACACTGATTCTGTTTACTTTCTGTTTATTCACATTTCATGGATTGATACACTTGCTCAAAGGGATCATTCAAAAACTAATACACACCGAGATTACATTGTCTGACAATTCAAGTATTTTAGCTTTAGAAAACAGTTTCCTATGTAAAATAGAAAGCAAACAATTGATTCATTTGATATGCTAACAAGTTTCCCGTCTCAGCTACAACTGGGCCTGCCACACCAGCCACACACACGCACACACACACGTCTGCCACACCAGCGACACACAGAGGCCTTGTGCTCAGAGCACCACACGGGAAGGAGTTGTGACAGGTCCCTCCCTGTCTTCTACTGGTGCTACAGGACAAAGCGGTTTGTACTCAGAGACCTCACTTCCAGAATGAGGATGACTACCAGGGGTTTGGGAGTGAGTCGCTTAGTTTGTAAAAATGCACTGCACTTTCATTTGGATTGTTCGGAACTGTTCTGAAACAGAATAACTGACAAATGCTCAGAAACAATTTGTCAGGCAATTCGCTGACCTTTAAAACTAAACTAAAAAAGCCTTCTCTAAACTTTTAACAGTAAGGTAGAATGTTAGTTTTTTTCCCTCTACCCCAGAACAGGTAGATATTTTTTGGCATGCAGCATATCAAAAATATGATTTAGAATTCAAACTGTAAAACAATAATCCTTTTTAAAGAAAACCAGTCCATAAACAGACCTGTTCTTTCATGAAAAACACAATCTAAAGTTTGAAAACTGGACACACATTTTCAGCCTGTAATCTAATAATGAAAACAGCATAATACTCTATTTTTTTTGCTTAATGGGAATGCTCAAAAGGAAGAGATGAACACACAGCAGTTAAAAAAAGGCCAT
This sequence comes from Dama dama, assembly GCF_033118175.1. Lineage (NCBI taxonomy): Eukaryota > Metazoa > Chordata > Mammalia > Artiodactyla > Cervidae > Dama > Dama dama. The sequence continues at coordinate 4,756,107 of NC_083702.1, forward strand.
TGGGATATTCAGTATTTGTCAAGATACAACACAATCTGATTTAAAGATATATACACCCTTTAGGCCACATTTATGACACTCACTCTATAGATTCTCAAACCAAAGATAAAAACTTCATCCACATTCAACATTTTAAAGCCTAATTTCTAATAACTTGTTAAAAAATAAATCTAACTAAACCCAAGGGGTAGAATTGAGCTGTTAAACAGTGGGGACAAAAAGGCAAGCCCTCCAGGGGCCCAGGCGCCCCTCCCCCAGTAACACACATGGACTTAAGATTTTACAGTGAAATCAACATACACTTATTAGGCTCTTTTACACTCAGACATAATTAAAGTGGAGACCGGCAAGTTCCTAAAGTACAAGAGTGATTTTAAGACAATACCACATTTTGACTTACGGTATACATACCACATGTCTCCCTTGTAATTTCCACTTTAACAGTACAGTCTTAGCAAGAATTTGCTGGGAATGTTAGAAAAAAAGAAAGCCACGCACACCCAGTAATTTAAAAAGACAAACTTTTTAGGATGGTGGTGGGGAAGAGTTAATCCAATCATGACTTTCATGCCATTTTTGGTGAACATTCCACATCACATGCAAAGGCAAACAAAATAATGCACCAGAGTTCCTATAGATAAAGAAGTCTGTGAGCCTGACTTTCTGGTGGGACAAGGAGCATGTGTGGCTAAGCTAGGACATGCTGATGAGGTTTGTTCCCCTAATTTCCTCGTCCTTGTAACAGCTGGATAAACCTAGTGTGAACAGGGCAGGGCCAGTATTAAGTTATCAACCACTTGTTAACTAAAACTCATCTACAACGAACACTCATGAACATTCTCATTTCTAAAAAGTAAAAGAAATAACAATTGCCACTTCCTCCCCAGGCCTCATGATACAGCTGATTTCAATCACATTCCCTAATAGTGCATGTTATCTACCCAAAGTCACACATGGGGCCAAAGTCTCCCCACGGAATCAGAAAGGTGAGAATGCAGTAGTACAAGAATTTCATGATCAGTGTTGGCCCAACTACTTTACCTCAAGTATTAAAGAGAAATGTATCATAAAATGGTTTCCCTGCTCCCTTTACATCTAAAAATTGTAGTTTTTTTTTTTTTATAAAAGCAACTGTACTATCTACAGTAATTTTGACTATCTTTTTTTAAAGTCAGAAGACATTATGTTCTGAAGAACAGAATATACAAGTGTGAGCCCTCAGGCACAGACCCTGAGCCTATCTGGTACCAGCATTAAATGACTCATGAGGAATGAAAGTGGACATTTAGAACATTAAACCTGACATCTAGTTCGTGTGACCAGAGTCGTCAAAGAACGCTAGTGCTAGTTACCCAAAAGCTATGGAGAAGTAACATGGCTACCTTGGGTGCAACCATGGCTCCATTCCACAGGGACATACGGAACATCTTACCCTTAAAAAGTAAATGGAAATTTCAGTATCAAATGTAGAATACACTGGTGTCTAAAAGTTAAAGGCAACGTTTACACACACAACTTCCTCTTCCATTACCTTATTGCATGTTTCCTGCTTAGTTCACATGGCTCATGTGTAATAAAAGCTCCTATGACTTAAGTTTAGAGTTTAGATCCATAGGATTCATCACGGTACAATTAACTAAGAGCATATTCTTTCCCTTTTGTTGTACGGTTTAACCCTTTTTTCTATAAGCGTTGTGACCACTGTCTGTGGTCTACAAACTACCAAATTTGTGCTTTTAAACCTCTTTCCTGGCAACCCCCCATCCCTTTTGTCTCTAGGGGGATACAGAAGTAAGAGCACCTCAAGAAGGAACCTACAAAACCAAAGAACAAGCTATTCATTCCCTCTTAAAATGAAAGAGCAGCTCTGGAATCCTAGAAGAGCAGCCTGTGGGGTTAAAGGCCAGCGTCCACACGGAAACAGCTGAGGACCCACTGCCGAAGGCAAGCATCCCAGCTGTAAAGTAACGTGGTAAAACAAAGCACAGAGGAACATCTCTGCCCCAGCGCGGCAGCACGGCTCACCCAGACACCAGTCAGCCAAGCCTGCCAGAAGGCCCCTCAGGCAAGCTCCCCTCGGACGCACGGCCGTGAAGCTGTGCAGATGGTGGCAGCAGACCCCAAGCCCTGGATCAGAAAAGCCTTTGGGAAATCTAATCGATACCCTGATTTCAGTCCATTAAGAAATCACTTGTGGTTAGTTTAATAAATGAACGTTAAAAATCTTGCAAAATTTTTCTTTCAAACGTATTGTACACATTAGACAGTTCTTAAGAAGGGAGAATGCAGTTTCTTAACACTTATCATTAAAGGTTTTATTGGCCTTTTAATATTAATCTTCCTCACAAAAGTTTTAAGTTATCTCTAAGTCCTAGAAGGTCAAAGTAAGAGGAGAAGAAAACTGACTAAGCTCGGGGCGCTGGGGGAAGCAGCGGCTTGGCGACAGCTACTCAGCCGGGCATGCTCAGGCATCCTTCTTCTCCAGCAGAATTTTGTGCAGCTCATCCGCGTCCTCGCTTGTTTTCACCCGAATCAACATGGGAACTGGGGTGGCGGCGTTCTTTTCATCAATGGGCGGGTTTGGAACGCAGACGATGAGCACGTTGTTCTTCCCTGTGCGGGTGCAAGGCATGCTGGGTGCAATCAGGATGTTGAGCAGTATGTTGCCTGCATTTAAACAAAGGGGAAAAGTGCATCAAAATAAATTATTTTCCATGAAACTACACCTTTAATAGGCTAAACATTAAACACTGATGCAACACGTACTTAACGGAGCCAAAGGAATGTCACAAAAAGGGCCTGGTTCCCTGACAGACTCCCTGACAGTACGGGGTCCCTGAGAGAGGACCGTGGGGCCTCTGGCAGCATGTGGACTTGGCCCCACTGAGGAAGCCTTCTCCCCAAAGAGTGGTCCAGCTGAGAAACGGCTCTGTCACAGGGGCCAGCACACTCACGGCCAAGAGTGAGAACGCTGTGACTGCACCGCAGGTCAGCCGAGCCCACAGGAAAGGCGCTTCACAGGAGTCTGTTTCAGGGACACAGTCTGGTGTCGCCTGGCACCCACGATCACTTCCCCCCAGAACCCCCACCCAGGCACTACCCCCTCCTTTCAGAGGACTGTTGATGGTAAAGCTGGAGGGTGGACAACAACGAGTTAATGATTCTTTGCTACATAAAAAGGATTCCTTTACAAGGTTAACTCCCCTTGAGAGTCAACTAAACCATCCAACTCACCTAGTTTCTTAGTCACATTTCTGGCACAAAGGAAAATGAAACATTTCGTTACCTCCTCGCAGGAGCTTTTTAATACAACGAGGTTTTCTTATGCACTATTACCCCAGCATTCAACTAAATCTGTAAGTACTGAATCAGTACAGGATGAATTTGGCCTGAACAATCTCTATTCTATTCCAAAAAACACGTCAACATACTTGAAAATCTCGAAGACTAAAATCAGCAAAGTAGAGAGCTTTAATGTACTATGTAATCATGATTATTTTGTGCCACCTGAAGAAAAAGGTACTCACCTAAATTGGTGTCTGCCCGCACTAACAACTGCGTCTTCTGATTCGCTGTAGGTTTTAAATGCAGAGTGCCCACACCCTTCTCTTTAAATTCATTTTCTTTCTTGTAAAACAGTTTACACCTAAGGAGAAAAAGAATCAGTATGCTCAGTGACATGTCATGAAAGCCACACGATTCTCCAACAGGCCCTGCTCATGCTTGTGTGGAAGCCAGTCAGTAAGTACAGCAGAGGGAGCTTGGAAGAGTCTTCTGTTGACCCAAATCAGGTCTGCCTTACACAAGGCAGGTAAGAGAATCTGATTAGACAGTCTACAGTCTCTCCTTCCTTCTAACTATTACACAGCAGGCCTGATACAATTCTTTACAATGGTTTCTGAAACTATCCTTTCTCGGGTCAGTCAAAAATCACTGCCAAGCACCTTACACCTCCCTGATGTATCATTGGTCCTGAGCTCAAGAGCTGCTCCTGGTGCTTAAAGAACAGGAACATACAGGACAAACACTCTGCCCCTCACCCTCACCTTTTTCCTATTTCTTATTTTTGAATTTTCTTTAGGACTCTTTCATCTCTGTAGGTTATTAATAAACAAGTCAAAACTACTGTGTTCCTTTGATTCACTATGGTTAGAAAAAAATCTTGGGTTAGAGTCTCTGTGGTCCAGTGGTTAGGACTTGGCACTTTCACTGCTGGGGCCAGAGTTCAATCCCTGGTCAGGAAATTAAGATCCCACAAGCCTTGAGGAGTGGGGGGGGAAAAAAAAAAAAATCAGCAAAAAAATCTCATTCAAAACAAGCAAAACATCCCCTAAGTCAGGGTCATTCCCTTACACCATCTGTGTAACTACATTTTAAAACAGGCAAAAAGAATTGGTCTCTTTTTAAAAGTTCTCAAAAATAAACATTTGAAATACCACGGGATTTGGTGATTTATACTATGAAAATTGCTGACTTACTAAGTCTGAAATTTTTGTATTAGAAAAACACATCCAAGGGAAGCTTTAAGGGCACAAATGTTTTTCAGTAAAATCTTTGTTAAAAAGCACAAATTTCATTTAACTGAGAACTAAAAATTTCCCTTCAGCCTTTTTCTGAAAGCAGCAACTCTCATTAAACAAAATCCACCCACATGCCAAACCAGTTTGCATCCCAGGGGGAAGACAGAGTAAAGTAAAGCCAAATCTAGAATCACTGACTTAGATGACTATCTTTGTAGGGAAATGAGGGGAAAAAAGGAAGGAGAAAAAGGGAGAGAACGATGAGGTAAGAGATGAGGACAAGAAAAGAGTTTCTAAAGCATATGAAAAGCAGAAAGAGCTAAACTAACATGAAAGAGCAAGCTTCGCCCAGCAGGAAATTTTTACATCATATTATTTTTAAATAAACAGGCCCAGAATTCTTCCTTGTCCCAATTCTGGGAGCAGGCACAGCCTGACCCCAGGAGGGGTGCCCGGTAAACTCTGCAGGGACGATGTTGCCCATGGGCTCCAGCCAGAGGCCTGTTTCCACGTCTCTGAAAATAAATTCATCAAGTGGGTTGCCGTGACCACTACTTACTTTTTGGAGTAAAAAGCATCGTCTTCTTTCACTTCAGTAACTACTACTTTCGGTGGCTCATCATTCTCTTCTTCATCTCCACCTTTTGTAAAAACACCACCAATGAGATTCAGAACAAGAGCCTAAAAATGCGATAAAAGAAGTTTGCCCCCCTGCCCCTCACCTGAACCTAAAAATTACATGTAAGCTGATACAGAAACTGAAAGCACAATCTAACTGTGTCGGGGGGTCAAGGTGAGGAGGTACTTGGTGGATTTTTGTAGAAAGTCTTAGAACAAAAGTGTCCATGCTTGTATGCAGAGTGCAGGCAAAGTTACACAGAAAAAGTCAACACTCAGGTGCCCGGTTATACTCAGGTTGCCCACGAAAAGAAAAATCTCACACAGGCTTCTAGCACATGAAATTTCACCCCCAAATATTCCTGTAACCATTTCTGCATCATGCCAAAGAACGAAGGAACGCAATGGCCAAAGACAGAGAAAATAAGCATTTTACAGGGCACGTTGTCAGAGAAATGAGTCCCAAGCCAAGTGTAAGTAACTGAAGCTGTGTCTGCATCACCACGCATCTGGGCATGCTGGTACAGGGGGTGCCCTCCCGGTCTGAGCCCAAAGCACTATCCTTGACCCCAATGCCCCAATCATAAGGGAGAGTAAAGTCACTGGTGGACACAAATTACGATCCCCTTAAAGAGAAAGCAACTGTATAAAACTCAGTGATGAGCAACTAAGAAAAAGAATTTTGCTGCTCAAACAATTCAGGTCACAAGATTTAAATTTTAAGATGGTATGCCTGAGTTAGGCCCTGGGCATTTTGTTATTTTAACAAGTTCTCCAAGTCTTTTCGTGCATAACATGTGATAACCACAGGGTGAGGAATAAGTGCTTTATGGAGGGGTGCCCTGCTGAGATGGAGACTATTTCAATTCAGCATCCTTTCTACAAACAGCAGAGTGCCTGTGACTGTGACACACTGTCTGTCTTATTTAAGACAGACAAAGGGAAGCTCTTTATTCTCTGCTTTGCCCTGGAGGGCTCTTGCCTGAGGATACAGCTGAAGGCAGGGCAAAGCAACAGAAGGAGGTTTCCCTCCAGGAAGAAAAACAGTACTTATGGCCCCCTGGCAACTGCAGTTTTCTTTCTCAAAAATCAATATGCTAATACCTGGGGAATGCACTTTTAACTGCTTTTAAGCCTCTATACAGACACTACTTGTTCATGACCACCATGGGGTGAAGAGGGATAATGACACAACCCCTATTTGGAGATGTTCAAGCTGGATTTAGAAAAGGCAGAGGAACCAGAGATCAAATTGCCAAGATCAGTTGGATCATCGAAAAAGCAAGAGAGTTCCAGAAAAACATCTACTCCTGCTTTATTGACTACGCCAAAGCCTTTGACTGTGTGGATCACAACAAACTGTGGAAAATTCTTAAAAGAGATGGGAATACCAGACCACTTGACCTACCTCCTGAGAAATCTGGATGCAGGTCAAGAAGCAAGAGTTAGAACTGGACATGGAACAACAGACTGGTCCCAAACCGGGAAAGGAGAATGTCAAGGCTGTATATTGTCACTCTGCTTATTTAAGTTATATGCAGAGTACATCATGAGAAATGGACTGGATGATGCACAAGCTGGAATCAAGATTGCCGGGAGAAATATCAATAAACTCAATACGCAGGTGACACCACCCTTATGGCAGAAAGCGAAGAATTAAAGAGCCTCTTGATGAAAAGTGAAAGAGGAGAGCGAAAAAGTTGGCTTAAAGCTCAACATTCAGAAAACTAAGATCATGGCATCCAGTCCCATCACTTCATGGCAAATAGATGGGGAAACAGTGAAAATAGTGACAGACTTTATTTTCTTGGGCTCCAAAATCACTGCAGATGGTGACTGCAGTCATAAAATTAAAAGACACATACTCCTTGGAAGAAAAGTTATGACCAACTCAGACAGCATATTAAAAAGCAGAGACATTACTTTGCCAGCAAAGGTCCGTCTAGTTAAAGCTATGGTTTTTCCAGCGGTCATGTATGGACGTGAGAGTTGGACTATAAATAAAGCTGAGCGCCAAAGAACTGATGCTTTTGAACTGTGGTGTTGGCGAAGACTCTTTAGAGTCCCTTGGACTGCAAGGCGATCCAACCAGTCCAGGCTAAAGGAAATCAGTCCCGAATATTCATTGGAAGGACTGATGCTGAAGCTGAAACTCCAATACTTTGGCCACCTGATGGGAAGAACTGATTCATCTGAAAAGACCCTGATGCTGGGAAAGATTGAAGGTGGGAGGAGAAGGGGACGACAGAGGATGAATTGGTTGAATGGCATCACCGACTCAATGAAACGGAGTTTGAGTAAACTCCAGCAGTTGGTGATGGACAGGGAAGCCTGCCTGGCGTGCTGCAGTCCGTGGGGTTGCAAAGAGTCGGATGCAACTGAACTGACCGAAGAACAATGGAGAGAGTGGAGGGGCTGGGATGACGGCCTGGTTTGGGGCACTAACAAGACAGACCACGAACACTTGTAGAAAGGCGGCTGCGACCCAGACGTGTCAGTTTGTCCCACAAGGTTATGACGTCTGTTGTTGCTATTGTCCTTCAGTCACCAAATCACATCCAGCCCTTTGCCGCCTCACAGACTGAAGCACACCAGGCCTTCCTGTCCCTCGCCATCTCCTGGAGTTCGTCAAAGTTCCTGTCTATGAAGTCCACCTATTTTATTTATAGTAATGTTTTGCTATGTGAATTTATAAGCAAATCTCTTAAAACAATTCAGTGAACATCCATGATGAGTTTTTTTCAATAAAATAAATTTTCAAAAAATCTTGTTTTTTTTCTTAATGTAAAGGCATGTATTTGATGGGTTTTCAAAGTTCCTGTGCCAGATGTTTTTCTATTATTTTTATATTCATAATCCTTATAATAATCCTATAAAATAGGTCTTACTCCATTTTATGAATAAGCAATCAGAGAAATTAACCAGCTCTACCCAGGATCACACATGCATCTAGGCACTAATGGAGTCTGGACATGAATCCAGACCCATCTTACTCACAAGACTACACCCTTCCCACTAAACACAAAACTCACATGAACCTAAAACAGACCTCAAGCACTGAACTGTGTTTACCTTTGCATTCGTTGCCGCCACTTTCTGCTTGGCTCTCCGATGTTTTAGTGGAAAATGGTGAAGAAACTGGTTTACTCTGGGTAGTATCTTTGCCAAATAAACTGGAATTTCCAGAAGAAAATGAAAATCCAGTCAAGGGGCCCGAATTTAAGGAGCCCAAAACAGAACTATCAATTTTCTTGCCAAAATTAAACGAGGCACTTGTGGCTCCTAGTGATGGGTCCTTGCTCTTTTCAGACACAGTTTCCACCTTCTGTTCAGACGTATCCTCCGTTTTGTTGACATGAAACAAAAATGGTGACTCTGGTTGTAATTTTGTTGAACCAAATAGAGAAGGAGGCTGTGCGTCAACTGATATTTTGCTGGCTTCACTTTCAGAATCACTGTTGCCGCTGCTCCCGTGCTGCTGTTCGATGCTTGCCAAGTACTTCTCGTAGTCTTTGAAGATCGGTGTGAGGTCGCAGAGCGGGTTTGTGTCCACGTGCTTCACGATCCAATCCCGCACAGAGCGGTTTAAGGCTGCCAGCTGCTTGTGATAGGCATTCCCATGGCGGGCAGCACCAGAGGAGGGAGGCTGCTGACTGTCACCGGTAGTTTTAGGAGTTGCAATCTTTTTATCGACCAAGGAGGTAGGGCCGTTTATAGCAGTAGATCCTATAGGAAATTACATGTTTAAGAATTTATTCAGAAGCTGATTTAATTAAGCCATTCAGATTTTCGTACTGCTCTGCCTTCACATTTTCTTTTATCGTATCCCATTTTTGTTACAGTTCAAGATGCGTACATATAGTATTCAAAAACTAGTTATTACAAAAATCAAATCAAACATTTTACATGTATACATGAATGTGTGTGTGTATATATATATATACACATTTTTTTTTCACATGCTTGCATTAAACCTGTCATTTTAAAATAATCTTTTCCTTCAAAAGGATGCCCATTTCACCTAAAACTGTCAAAATAGTTAGTATAAAACTTAACCCCCAAGATTGTAGGAACATATATTAATGCAGTTAAAATCTTAACAGGAAGTGCTTATTTTAATCACACTAAACACTGCCTAATTTAAATGAAACAGTATACACTCTTAGAATAATTTGCTAAGTATGATTCAATGAGTCAGGATCACTTCCAAGAATCAAAGATTTTAACCCGCAAGTCCATTCTCTGTTGCTAATTCCAAGATTCTTGAGTAATTTCCTCAAAGCAGGATGAGTCAACATGTCCTGGGCAAACTAAACCACGCCTGGGAATGTAGGTGCATGACACAGAGGAAATTCTTGGTACATTATAATGAATGAGGTGGAGGGATGGGAGGCCTTCACCTAGGGTCCACTAAGCTTCTTTTTCTCTTTTGATCCTTACGTCAATTCTGAGGTCATATTCATTTCACAGCTGAAGGAAGATTTGGAAGCTCAAAGGTTAAGGAACTTTACCAAGGTCACACAGAACTGGTAGGTAACTGGCAGAACTGAGAACAGAACCCAGGCTCTTTTGGCCTGAACTCTGCTCACTCTGTAATTAGCCAAAAGCTCCCTAATTTCCGTCCCTTTCATCATTACCATGTTCTTGCTCCTACAGCCGCAGAACCCAGAGAAAAGCTCTTCCCCCCAAAAACTGCAAAGTTAGTTTTTATAGATTATCCTTCCACAGTAAGACGGGGAAGAAGTGCCTACTCACCGAAGGTGGCCTTGGTCTCAGTTGCTGCCCTTGTGCTGGAGAAGGAAGGGGCACTAGTTATGCTGTTTCCGTTCGACAGTCCTTCCAGAGGCTTCCCTCCAGCACCATTACCAAATCCAGAAAACCCTCCTCCTCCAGAAGATGCAACCAAACCTTTAAATCCTTTAAAGGCCCCTCCACCATCAGACTGAAAAATAAGGAAAGAGCACACACTAGATAACTCTTTTTGTTTCCAAATAAGCAAGCAAATGGCAGTATTCTCTTGGCTAAATAGTACCCACAACCCTCATGCAACCAGCATGAAAGGAACTGCCAGAACAAGCAGAGACAACATGGATTTTACTCATGATCAGAGATTTGCAATCTGAAACTGCCTTCCTATAACAGGAAGGATAGATGGAATCAGAATGAAATACTTTTTTAAAACCTATGTATGATATAAAAGGTTAAAAAAACTAATTCAAATAAATTAATGGACTCACCAGCAGCTACAGAACTATAAATAAAACATTCTCAACACAACCAAACCCCAAATGAAAGACTTTTCACATACTATTCAAAGACCAAGTGCCTAAGGAAGTTATAGAAACATCAAGTTAGGGTCACTCAAAGTATTTTACCCATTACTTACAATTTCCTAGGAACTTCTGGAGCTTTCAACCTGTGTTCAAGGCACAGAACGTTGATGCTTTGGGAATGTCTGGCCCGCTTCATGAAATCCGAAAGCTGCTCTCTGCACTGAGGCCTGCACCGCTTCTGCCTCTTCACTGTCACGCGCACACAACAGCTGGCCTGCCCCTCCTCGAGCCTATCTTCCCAGGCATCTTGTCCTCGTCACAAGTTCCCGCTCTCAGGCCTCTTGCCAGGAGCCCCCATGGCTTCGACCTCCTGGACGGGAAACTTACCAGAGCTGCACCCATCTCCCGACTCCTGTTCTGAGTGGCCAACCAGAATACCCAGCGGTCTCCTAGAGAACTCCATGTGGATGTACCACAGGCCCTGAAATACTTCTCCTAAGACAAAACCAATAACTTCCGCATGAAGTCCCTTCCCCCCTATATCTTCTCCACGAAAGAGCTATCAACTATTACTTGGCTCAAGGCCTACATCCTACCAGTCACCAGTCTTAAGAATGACACTAGGCCAGAAAAGAACTCAGAATAAAGAAAAACTGAACAAAGCCACCACAGAACATGCAGCCAAGTAAATTTATTCCAAGGATGCCACCCAGACTGTTCAAACAAGCCTCTCCTGCCTGACAAGAGACGTCCAGGTCACCAAGACAGGACTCACGGGTCTGGGGTGTATTCGAGGGATGAAGAGCTGTTAAACATGGAGTGACTGCTGACTATGGAGACGTGACGTCAGTTCAGGAATTATAACTCATGTTTTATCTTTTTGAACACAAGAATGAAACATTTTGCCAGGAAACAGCTATGACAAACCTAGACAGCATATTAAAAAACAGAGACATTACTTTGCCAACAAAGGTATGTCTAGTCCAAGCTATGGTTTTTCCAGTAGTCATGTATGGATGTGAGAGTTGGACCATAAAGAAGGCTGAGTGCAGAAGAATTGATGCTTCTGAACTGTGGTGTTAGAGAAGACTCTTGACAGTCCCTTAAACTGCAAGGAGATCAAACCAGTCAACCGTAAAGGAAATCAATTCTGAATATTCATTAGAAGGTCTGTTGCTGAAGTTGAAGCTCTAATACTCTGGCCACCTGATACAAAGACCCTGATGCTGGGAAAGATTGAAGGCAGGAGGAGAAGGACGAGATGGTTGGATGGCATCACCGACTCAATGGACATAAGTTTGAGCAAGCTCTGGAAGATGGGGGAAGGACAGGGAAGTCTGGTATGTTGCAGTCCATGGGATCGCAGAGTCGGACACAACTGAGCAACTGAACAACAAACACTAGAAGGAACACCAAAATGGGAAATGCTTCTATTATTCTCAAACGTATTACCCCACCTACACCTCAATCCTAGGAAACAGGTAAGACTTTGAGAATATCTTACATTTTCCTGTCTTATCCCAACACCCACTTCCCTTGTTTTCCAATTACTATATTCATTTTTCCACTTCATACTATAATACAACTTGAATTTGTCTACATCTACCTCTTATTTCCCCAACTGGATAAGCTCCCTTTAAGGTACAGATGTCACATTTATTATCTTTTATATCTCCCATGGTCTTCACCAAGGGTATGCAAAAGTGAACTAGGCATTTTAAAAAGCATTTATTAAGAACTCAATCAAAAAACGGACAAAAGGTCTAAACAGACATCGCCCCAAAGAAGATATACAGATGATCAACAGGCATGTAAAAAAATGTTCAACATCGCTAATTATTACAGAAACACAAATCAAAACTACAGCGAGGTATCACTTCACACAGGTCAGAATGGCTACCATCAAAAAGTCTACAATTAATAAATGCTGGAGAAGACATGGAGAAAAACGTGCCTTCCTACACTGCTGGCAGGAATGTAAATGGGTACAGCCACTAAAGGAGAAAAGTATGAATGTTCCTTTAAAAAAGAAAAAAAACAAAACAAAACCAAACAGAACTACCATACAATTTAGTGATCCCACTCCTGGGCATTTATCCTGACAAAATTATAATTCAAAGATACATGCACCCCAAAATTCACTGCAGCACTATTTACAATAGTCAACACATGGAAGCAACCAAAATGTCCACTGACAGATGAACGGATAAAGATGATGATGTGCTGTGTGCTCTGTCTTGCTGACTCTTTGTGACCCCATGGACTGTAGCCCATCAGGCTCCCCTGTCCATGGAATTCTCCAGGCAAGAATACTGGAGTGGGTTGCCATTTCCTTCTCCAATGATAAACCATTATATATTTTTAAAAGGCATTCTTGATAGATTTACATAAAAGATATTTTTTTTTTAAAAAGCACTTATTGATCTGATTGCTCCCAGAGGTGGAAATACTCTACAACTCAGAAATCAAATTAGTGTTTAGAACCAGAAGCTGTAAGGAAACACTCACTTCAAATCCAACATTTCTACGCTTTGCTTTCTTTATGGCTCTATTCTTCAAGACCTCCTCACTGGCCACCGAAAATGTTCCCACCTGCAGGAGTATACAAATTAAAGAGCAATAAGAAAAGGGCAAAAAGGTAAAATGCTGAATTTCTAAAAAGCTAGACCAAGACAAACTGATCAATAACGTCTGGGTTCTAAGTACTGTTAATACTGATAACACGAATTATGGAGAGCATATATTAAACTAAAGTTTATGTCTCTTATCTGTCTTATGAATTTCATTGCTAGTCAGGTGAATCAGAAATGTTTCAGAAACTACAAATCCAGACTTTGAACCACAATTCAGAGAGAAGAGTGTATACATCAACTTTCTAAGAAGACTAAGACCATCAAAACCTTGGCACAAAACTGTTCATGATCAATTCTTTAAATATTTCAAATATATTCAAAGACATTACCCAGATGCCAAAGCTAGCATCTTACTACTATAGTTTTCAAAAACTAAGTTCATAATACACATTATTTTAAAGAACAGCTCTGCCCATTTGCCCATGATCCAGAAGACCTCTGAGGGACCTGGGACTCTAAGTGACCTGTTGGAAATTTGCCAAAAATGTTTGGCTTTACTTTACCCTTTCTTTTACCTTGGAGAAATGGCATAGAATACTTGCTGTAAAAAGTTCTCTTCTATACTTATTTCAGATAATGTTAAACTGTGGAATCTCTGTACCCACAGAAAGGATCATCTGACTACGCCTGACTCAAATGTAATGTCCTTCCACACACGTTTCATTAGAATCTATATCCAAATGCAAGTTCTTTCATTTCTGAAATATTTTAATGTCAGAACAAATCATTATGTGGTAGGCCCAGAATGTGACTGTAGCCTAAAACATGGAAAAAACTGAGTTACCAAAGACATGCTTAAAAAGTACCAAGTCAGTCAGAGTTGTTCAAAACACTTCTTTATAAGCCCATACTTGTGATTTTGGTTTCCTTAAAAATATTAGTACACATATTTATAAAGGAAAAATATTAGTACTAGAAAATAGATTGAGAAAGAAAGAAAACAGCAATCGAAGAATCATCTTGGAAATGCTTTTGCAAACTATTTAAAATATATATGTGTATTTTTTAACTTAGCACACTTCTTTTAACTTGAAAGGCTAACTTGGTTCAGGCTTGCTCAGTGAACTGGCCTGGGAGTATCAAACTGCTGATGAGGCATTTCAGAAATGCAGCTGTGTTTTATTCTTTTTAAGAGAAAAATTAAAAGGTTTCCTCAGGGAAGACCATTTTTATTTTCTTAGGAAAGAAACCAGGCCATCTAAATTCTATTCCTGTTAACCCAGCTGGGGGTGGAGAGTATCTCAGATCTTCAATATGAAATAAAACAGGACTCTTAGAAGCAGTACACTAAGGGAGGCAAACTCAATCTTCTAAAATCTAAAACTGCTGAGTATGGCAAACTAAGACAGTGCTGGTAAAACACTTTTCAAGTTTAGTTTATAACTAGATCATTTGCGCAGCCTTCAATCTGGACTAAAACCATGGGCTGAGCGTGCTCAATGAAATGCTATATGAAATTCAGGAGGAAGAGGATTCTACAAAGGAGTATTGAAGGAACAGTTGCTAATCAAAAAGCACACCCATCAATTTCTATACTTAGCATAGATCATAAGAAACCGTATCATTTCCAGTTCAGGATGCTCTGAAAAAGGCCTTTTATTTTTACCACAGTCTTCACGAGGAATCACAAAACAAATTTAAATTTGGAAGTAGCAGGAACTCATTCTTAGGGAAAGCACTTTTTACCTCTTCTGCTTCGTCTTCTTGATCCCAATTCCTATCTGTCAATTCCTTCTCGGCGATTCTTTTGGCCATTTTTTTGAACCTAAAAGTAAAAAGATTAGAAGTAGTAAGCTTTTGTTGTTGTTAAGTCGCTCAGTAGTGTCCAACTCTTTGCAACCTCTTGGACAATAGCCTGCCAGGTTCCTCTGTCCATGGGATTTCCCAGAAAAGAATACAGGAGAGGGTTGCCATTTCCTTCTCTAGAGGAACCCAACCTAGGGTCAAACGTCAAACCCATGTCTCCTGCACTGGCAAGCAGGTTCTTTACCAATGAGCCACCAAGGCAGCCAGTAATAAGTCTGCTTTTCCAAAACATGATTTAACTCTTACAACGAATTTTAAAAATTTACTTTAGCATGAAATGAGATAAAAACATCCCTGATACCAGTGGGCACTTCTTTAATGAGAACGGTATACCACTGTTAGGCTCCCAGTGTCACAAATCCAACAAAAATTACAGGAGAAGGCAGCGAGGTCTTCTAAGACACAGTGAAAAACAATAAAACAACTCCATTTGGAAAAAAAATGCTAATGAAACACTGATTTTTTAAAAATCAGAAATCTACAGAACTGCCTAATAATCAACAAATGCTCAATTAACTCCATGCAAATTACATTTATACACAGCCTGGCTATAGGCAAGACATTTTTAATATTTAAAATTCTCTTAAGGATATTTAGTAAAGTTTGACCTTAGTTAAGAATGTGAACGAGGCATTACATTCACAAGATGGTCTCTGACTTCAAGGGTTCATCTTGCAAGCTTTCAAGTTTACGATGGCGGGAAAGCAACACTCGTTAAGTAGACACCTTCCTTAGATTTTGACTTTTTCTCAGGCCAGCAATATGAGGTATGATATTCTCCTGTGATCCTGGGCAGTGGCAACAAGCCACAGCTCCCAGCCAGCCAGCCAAGCCACCACAATCAAGGATACACTTACAACCATTCTGTACCCATATAACTAATCTGGTTTTCATTTTCCGTATAGTATTCAAAAAATTATATGAGATACCCAACACTACTATAAAACAGTCTTTGTGTCAGTTGATTCTGCCCAACTGTAGGCTAATGTCTGAGCACTTTTAAGATAGGCTGGGCTATGATCTTCAGTAGGTTTGACGTACTAAATGCATTTTCGACTTACAGTATTTTCAACTTATCATGGGTTTATTGTGACATAATCCCAACATACATTGATGAAGATAGTTCAAAATATGATTAACATGAATGTTAACATTCTTGGAATTCTTAATTCTTCAAAAACAAGCCATCAGCAGCAGAAACCAACATAACATTGTAAAGTAATTGGCATCCAATTAAAAAATAAATTTAAAACTAACAAAAAAAATCGCAAAAAAAGAAAAAGACGCCATCAGCTCAACTTCTATTCAAGGCTTGTTATTTAGTCGCTAAGCTGTGTCTGACTCCATGTATTCATCCCTTAAAATTTCCAATTTATTTTCTGACCCTAAGATGTGTATCTGTTGCTATTAAAAACAGAAACAATCAATGGAAAGCGCCACTGTGACCGCTGTGCTTGGCTCTTCCCTAACTTACCAATTAAACAGGCTGCACATCTCCTTACCTTGCCCAGACCAATTACCCTGGAACACTAGCCAGGGTTCCTGAAAACCAGCCTAGCTTCCTTCCTAGTCCTTCCCCACTCTTATTTGCCCTCAAGACCACAACCCACCAGAGAAGTTTCTAGAAGCTCATGGTCATTAAGACACAAACTTATACATCACTCACCGGGCACAGTAAGATCTGTAAAATAAAATTCAAAGCCAGCATTCCAAAGTCCTCCAAAATCCTATCCCCTGGTAGGATAATCCCATAGCAATTTTCAGCTTTTAATAAGCTTCTAATAATCTCTGAATTTTTCTTTGACCAAGTGCTTTTTTCTGATTACAGAATAAATGGCTTTAAAGCCCCCCCCCAAAAAAAGAAGAAAAAAGAAAAAATAAAGTCCCAGATTCTAAAACATACATGAGAATTAACATAATTTTGTCATTACTTGCAAATCTTTCTTAATGCCTTCGTCCCAAACACTTGGTCAAGTTTTGCTATTAATCTTGTCATTCAGAAAACAAACAAGGTACCCTTCCGCATAAATTCTTAGTAAACTTGAACTGTTCAGAGGCCAGGCCTCTGTGTGGCTTCTTTTGGGCCATTTTCCCATTCAGTAACTAACACCTCCACCAGAGGGCAGAAGAGAGGAAAAACTTAAACAGTCATTTTTTTGCTATTAACTTAATAACCTAACTAGTTATTAACAGGCAAAAAGGAGTGGAGCTGAAAGTGCAAAAACTTTATTAAGTGTTAAAATTGTAACACCTAACCCACAGCCACTACTAAAGACAACTGGCATAGTCAAATAACCTAAATTAATATACCAATTCACTTCCTATCCACATTTATCCAATCTCCATTTTTATCAAATCAATGAATAATCAGAGGGCAGGTATCTTTGTTTCACTCATTCAGGTACCTCAAAACCCGCCCCCCTCCACATGATAGATGGTCTAGAATCAGAGATCTGAGACACTGCAAGTTTGAGAAAAATACTACAAAATGCTAGCATCCAGTTTTGCCATGTTGTTGTTGAAGACCTTGGGCAAATTATTTCATTTTTGTGCCTCAATTTATTTACTTCACAACAGGGAAGTGCTGTGAAATTTAAATGAGATAAACAAAAACTTAGCTTAGAACAGTGCCTGCAACAGAGGAAGGACTCAATATATCTTATCAAAGAGAAAAGTTCTGTCAGAAACAAAGGCTTTCCCTCCCTAACTTAAAGGCTGTAGTGGAGAAAAACAAAATTAACTTGAATTATGAATCGGGCTCTAAATAATACTTTACCAAATCCATATTTTATTTCAAAGCATGGTACTTCAGACAGTAACATTTCTTTGAAAAAGGAAAAAAGTGCCGGTAAAGTACTTAGAACAAAGTCTGGTACCTAGTCTTTAAGTGTTAAGAACTAAGAACGTAAAAAAAAAGGTGGGCTTGTGGTTTAGAAGGCACCAAATCATGAAATGATTACGAGGTATGAAGCATACCTTGAGATAGGAAAATCGAAAACTTTCGGTAATTGGGGGAAACTTTATTTGTGCCGGATACAGGGAATTCTGTGATCTCTGCCACCTGGGGCTGCCTCGACCTTGGGGTGTAACTTCAGTCCACGTCGGTTTACTCCAAGACGGAAACAGATTGGAACATACTTGACAGCGTGGTCCCCCGAGGAAAAACGGAACATGGGGCCGGCCCTCGGAGACTGAAACGCTCGAGGAAAACGAAATCCTCGAACATTGCTTCTTAATCGAACAGAGTCAAGTGATCAGTGGGCTGTGGCTGCAGTACCGGAGGAGGGTAGTGGAGGGAGCGGAGAGAGACGAGTACCGCGAGGAACCGCGAGGAAATACACCGAGGACGCCTCGCCAGGACGGCCCCTTCCCTCTCCGGCTCCCGCCTCCGCCGGGGCCGCAGGGGCCCCGCGCCCGGGCCCAGCCTTCCCCAAGTCGGACACCGCAGCCCCGACAGGCCGGCCCCGAGCCCGGCCTCACAAACACCCCGCCGGGTTGCGTCGCGGCTGACACCGCGCCCCACCCTCCTCCGCTCCCTCAAGCGCCCCGTCCCCAGCCGGCGCCCCGCACCCCGCTCCACCCTCCTCGGGCTCCCCGTTTCAGGCCCGGGTCCAGCACCCGGGGCCCGGCTTCCTTCTTTACCCGGCGCCCGCCCCTTCCGTGCCGCCCAGTCAGCCCGCCCCTCACCTCTCCGGTGGCTGCGGCGGCCCTCGCTGGGATGTGAGCGCGGCGAAGCCGGGGTGCGCAGCGGAGACTAGGTGCGAGGTCGCGGCCGCGGCACTCGGGTCTGAAGCGGCGCGCGGTCGTTTCTGCTGTGCTGAGAGCCTCGAAGGATTCGGTGATCGGCAACCCCTGAGTCTCAAACACCATGTCCTTCGGGGGGGGGGGGGGTCTCGTTTCTCTGCGTTGAGCAGTGAGGGGAGGTAAGCCGTCCGTTCAGCAGGAGACGGCTAAGAGAACAGCGCCCCACACACCTAAGGCCGCCATTTTGTAACTCGAATCGAGCCTTCACGACCAATTCGAAAAAAAAAGGGAGGAAAGAAACGCCCGCGTCCAGCTACTGCGCAAGCGCGCCGGAGCCTCGGTTGGCAGCACCACCCACGGCGGCGGCCGGGCCTCCCGCTGCGCATGCGCCTAACTGCTTTGAAAAAACTGTCGACGTAGGCGCGTCTCTCGTTTCACGCATGCGCGCGCAAGCGCACGTCCCATGCTCTGGCTCCGGCGGAAGTCGGCGCCGGGGGGCGGGGCTTATGCGAGTCGGCCGCGTGTGGGACGCCGTCCGCCTAGGAGGCGGTCGTGCGCGGTTGGCTGCTGGTTGTGGGCGCGGCCGGGGTTCCGGAGGCCGGTGGGAGAGCGGAGTCTGTAGGGGAGCGTGGCGGGCGCTCGTGGTGTCGGGATCTGGTGCTGGAGGGCGGAGAAGGGAGCGGTCGTGACCTCCGGAGGCTTGAGTGAACTCGGGTAGCGTCACGTCAGGAGCTCAGTACCTCAGCCGTGGAAGAGAGCTGCCCCGTGGGCCGGCCACTTGGCTGCGACGCGCCGGCCGCGGATGCTCGGAAGGTCTTGGACTCACGGAACCCGGGAGGGAAGGTCGCGGGCGTGGATGAGAGAAGCGGACCGCCCACTGTTCCGTGGCCAGCTGTATTTCCTTTCCGCGGTGCGTGCCATAGAGGCGAAGTCACTTGCCATTTTGCACATATAGTCGGTATCAACGAAGATGAACTCTGCAAACGCGTTTTTTAAACTGTGGGACGAATACGAATGTCCAGGGTCAGGATGTGTATTCGTGTGCTTTTGCTTGAGTACTGCAGCATAGCATCTCAAGATAACCACGTACAGTAATGAAGTGAAAGTCGCTCAGTCGTGTCCAACTCTTTGCGACCCCTTGGACGGTACAGTCCATGGAACTCTACAGGCTAGAATACTGGAGTGTGTAGCCTTTCCCTTCTCCAGCAGATCTTCCCGACCCAGGAATCGAAATGGGGTCTCCTGCATTGCAGGCGGATTCTTTACCAGCAGACCCAATAAACGGCAGCGCACCAGGCTCCTGCGTCCCTGGGATTCTTCAGGCAAGAATACTGGAGTGGGTTGCCATTACCGTCTCCAGACAGAGCTATGAGAGAATGAGTAAAGCTGTACAAAGCAATTTAAACGCTCCTTGCCTTACAGTTAATAGGTCGCTGTGGGAATTAGATCCGTTACTAATTAGCAAAAATTGCTTCAGAAAAGGAACGTTCTTAGAGCAACGGTTCTTAACCTTTTTTTTTTTTTTCCTCCAGGCAGGGTTTATGATTATACTTGTGTGAAATGCCGGCTTCCTTGGTAGCTCAGCTGGTAAAGAATCTGCTTGCAATGCGGGAGACCTCAGTTGGATTCGCAGGTCGGGAAGATCCCCTGGAGAAGGGATAGGCTACCCACTCCAGTATTTTTGGGCTTTCCTGATGACTCAGCTGGTAAAGAATCTGCCTGTAATGCGGGAGACCAAGGTTCCATCCCTTGGTTGGGAAGATTCCCTGGAGAAGGGAAGGGCTACCCACTCTAGTATTCTGGCCTGGAGAATTCCATGGACTGGGGAATCGCAGAGAGTTGGACACAAAATGTGTGAAATGAAAATATCTCCTGCGTTTTTAATAAACAGGAACTGTAAGAAACGAAGTGAAAGAGGAAACAGGATTGGTTCCAGATGGCTGAGGTGCATATGAAAGGAGTGAATTCAGTGATACCTGGTCTTTGATGTTCAGACTGCCTGATTCCTTTGTTGCAAACTTGTGTATAGCCTGACTTTCCCTTCTGCCTCTTTGGAGCAGTTTTCTCAGAGCTACTGAGATGCTGTCTTCTGGGCTGGGAGTCCAAAATATTCCCACCAAATAAAATAACTCTCTGCTTTCAGGGTGTGGCTATATTTTTTTAGTCCACACTTGAAAGTGCAAAGAAAGTTTGCGTACATTCATGCAGAATCAGAAGGGTGGGAACATTCTTGGTGGCCAGTGAGGAAGTCTTGAAGAATAGAGCCATAAAGAAAGCAAAGCTGTAGAAATGTTGGGTTTGAATTGAAGTGTTTTCTTATAGTTTCTGGTACTAAACACTAATATGATTTCTGAGTTGTAGAGTATTTCCACCTCTGGGAGCAATCAGATCAATAAATGCTTTAAAAAAAATTATCCTTTTATGTAATCTATCAGGAATGCTGTTTAAATGTATGTATACAGTAAGTTCTTGGTTGGTTATCTCTTGTATATAGTAGTGTGTATATGTTAAGCACAAACTCCTAACTTATGCCCCCACTCCACATTTCCCCTTCCTAACCCTTGTTTGTTTCCTGTGTCTGTGAGTCTATTTCTGTTTCTGTTTGTATCATTTTTGTAGATTCCATATATCAACAATATCATATTTGTTTTTAGTTGGCTTACCTCAGTATGATCATTTGTAGGTCCATCCATGTTGCTGCACATGGCATTATTTCATTTCCTTTTTATGGCTGAGTAATAATCCATGGTGTGTGTGTGTGTGTACACCACATCTTTATCCGTGTCTTCCCTAGTGGCTCAGAGGTAAAGAATCCACCTGCAATGCAGGAGATGTGGGTTCTATCCTTGGGTTGGAAAGATCCCCTAGAGAAGGAAATGGCAACCCACTCCAGTATACTTGTCTGGAAAAATCCCATGAACAGAGGAGCCTGGCAGGGTACAGTCCATAAGGTTGCAAAGAGTTGGACATTGAGCTTGCAAGAACATCATGTAGGGAACCAATTTGCATATAATTTTAGGATGTTTATGAACCATCCCTAAAAGCCTATTCATGGACTGGTGTGTAAAGACTGCTTATCTAGATACAAGGATTACACGTTCAGTTCAGTTCAGTTCAGTTGCTCAGTCATGTCCAACTCTGTGACCCCATGGACTGCAGCACACCAGGCCTCCCTGTCCCATCACCAACTACCGGAGTTTGCTCAGACTCACGTCCATTGAGTTGGTGATGCCATCCAACCATCTCATCCTCTGTCATCCCCTTCTCCTCCCGCCTTCAATCTTTCCCAGCATCAGGGGCTTTTCCAGGTGAGTCAGTTCTTAACATCAGGTGGCCAAAGTATTAGAGTTTCAGCTTCAGCATCAGTCCTTCCAATGAATATTCAGGACTGATTTCCTTAGTATGGACTGGTTGGATCTCCTTGCTGTCCAAGGGACTCTCAGGAGTCTTCAACACCACAGTTCAAAAACATCAATTCCTTGGCGCTCAGCTTTCTTTATAGTCCAGCTCTCACATCCATACATGACTGCTGGAAAGACCATAGCTTTGACTACACGGACATTTGTTGGCAAAGTAATGTCTCTGCTTTTTAATATGCTGTCTGGGTTGGTCATAACTTTCCTTCCAAGGAGCAAGCGTCTTTTAATTTCATGGCTGCAGTCAGCACCTGCAGTGATTTTGGAGTCCAAAAACAAAGTCTGTCACTGTTTACCCATCTATTTGCCATGAAGTGATGGGACCACATGTCATGATTTTAGTTTTCTGAATATTGAGTTTTAAGCCAATTTTTTTCAGTCTCCTCTTTCACTTTCATCAAGAGGCTCTTTAGTTCTTCACTTTCTGCCATTAGTGTGGTGTCATCTGCATATCTGAGGTTATTGATATTTCTCCTGGCAATCTTGATTCCAACTTGTTCTTCATCCAGTCCAGCATTTCTCATGATGTACTCTGCATATAAGTTAAATAAGCAAAGTGAGAATATACAGTCTTGACATACTCCTTTCCCTATTTGGAACCAGTCTGTTGTTCCATATCCAGTTCTAACTGTTGCTTCTTGACATGCATACAGATTTCTCAAGAGTCAGGTGGTCTGGTATTCCCATCTCTTGAAGAATTTTCCACAGTTTGTTGTGATCCCCACAGTCAAAGGCTTTGGCATAGTCAGTAAAGCAGAGGTAGATGTTTTTATGGAACTCTTGCTTTTTCAGTGATCCAATGGATGTTGACAATTTGATCTCTGGTTCCTCTGCCTTTCCTAAATCCAGCTTGAACATGTGAAATTTCATGATTCACATACTGTTGAAGCCTGGCTTGGAGAATTTTGAGCATTACTTTGCTAGCGTGTGAGATGAGTGCAATTGTGTGGTAGTTTGAACATTCTTTGGCATTGCCTTTCTTTGGGATTGGAATGAAAACTGACCTTTTCCAGTCCTGTGGCCACTGCTGAGTTTTCCAAATTTGCTGGCATATTGAGTGCAGCACTTTCACAGCATCATCTTTTAGGATTTGAAATAGCTCAACTGGAATTTCATCACCTCCTTTAGCTTTATTCGTAGTGATGCTTCCTAAGGCTCACCTGACTTCACATTTCAGGATGTCTATCTCTAGGTGAGTGATCACACCATCGTGATTATCTGGTTTGTGAAGATCTTTTTGTACAGTTCTTCTGTGTATCCTTGCCACCTCTTCTTAATATCTTCTGCTTCTGTTAGGTCCATACCGTTTCTGTCCTTTATTGCGCCCATCTTTGCATGAAATGTTCCCATGCTATTTCTAATTTTCTTGAAGAGATCTCTAGTCTTTCCCATTCTATTGTTTTCCTCTATTTCTTTGCATTGATCACTGAGGAAGGCGTTCTTATCTCTCCTTGCTATTCTCTGAAACTCTGCATTCAAATGGGTATATCTTTCCTTTTCTCCTTTGCCTTTAGCTTCTCTTCTTTTCACAGCTATTTGTAAGGCCTCCTCAGACAACCATTTTGCCTTTTTGCATTTCTTTTTCTTGGGGATGGTCTTAATCCCTGCCTCCTGTACAGTGTCATGAACCTCCGTCCATAGTTTTTCAGGCACTCTGTCTATCAGATCTAGTTCCTTAAATCTACTTGTCACTTCCACTTTATAATGGTAAGGGGTTTGATTTAGGTCATACCTGATTGGTCTAGTGGTTTTCCCTATTTTCTTCAATTCAAGTCTGAATTTGGCAATAAGGAGTTCATGATCTGAGCCACAGTCAGCTTCCAGTCTTGGCATTTGCTGACTGTATAGAGCGTCTCCATCTTTGGCTACAAAGAATATAATCAATCTGATTTCAGTATTGACCATCTGGTGACGTCCACATGTAGAGTCTTCTCTTGTGTTGTTGGAAAAGGGTGTTTGCTATGACCAGTGCGTTCTCTTGGCAAAACTACTAGCCTTTGCCCTGCTTCATTTTGTATTCCAAGGCAAAATTTGCTGTTACTCCAGGTTTTTTTTGACTTCCTACTTTTGCATTCCAGTCTCCTATAATGAAAAGGACACCTTTTGGGGCTTAATTCTAGAAGGTCTTATAGGTCTTCATAGAACTGTTCAACTTCAGCTTCTTCAGCATTACTGGTCGGGGCATAGACTTGGATTTTCGTGATACTGAATGATTTGCCTTGGAAGCGAACAGATCATTCTGTTGTTTTTGAAATTGCATCCAAGTACTGCATTTTGGACTATTGTTGACTTTGATGGCTACTCCATTTCTTCTAAAGGATTCTTGCCCACAGTAGTAGATATGATGGTCATCTGAGTTAAATTCACCCATTCCAGTTCATTTTAGTTAGCTGATTCCTAAAATGTCAATGTTCACTCTTGACCACTTCTAATTTGCCTTGATTCATGGACCTAACATTCCAGGTTCCTATGCAATACTGCTCTTTACAGCATCGGACTTTACTCCCATCACCAGTCACACCCACGACTGGATGTTGTTTTTGCTTTGGCTTCATCTCTTCATTCTTTCTGGAGTTATTTTTCCCCTGATCTCCAGTAGCATATTGGGCACCTACTGACCTGGGGAGTTCTTGCAGTGTCCTATCTTTTTGCCTTATCATACTGTTCATGGGGTTCTGAAGGCAAGAATACTGAAATTGTTTGCCATTCCCTTCTCCAGCAGACCATATTTTGTCAGAACTCTCCACCATGACCCATCTGTCTTGGGTGGCCCTACACAGCATGGCTCATAGTTTTATTGAGTTAGACAAGGCTGTGCTCCATGTGATCAGATTGGTTAGTTTTCTGCAATTGTGGTTTTCAGTCTGCCCTCTGATGGAGAAGGATAAGAGGCTTATGGAAGCTTCCTGATGGGAGAGACTGACTGAGGGGGAAAGGTCTTGTTCTGATGGGCGGGGTCATGCTCAGTAAATCTTTAATCTAATTTTCTGTTGATGGGTGGAGCTGTGTACCCTCCCTGTTGTTTACCTGGGTTAAACTCTGGTGGAGGTAATGAAGATCATGGCGACCTCCGTCAAAAGGTCCCAGGCAGGCACTGCCACACTCAGTGCCCCTGACCTCGCAGCAGGCCACCACCGACCCACGCCTCCCCCGGAGACTCCTGGCCCGCCCCGGGCCTGTCTGGGTCAGTCTCTTGCGGGGTCACTGCCCCTTTCTCCTGGGTCCTGGTGCACGAGGTTCTGTTTGTGCCTTCAAAGAGTCTATTTCCCCAGTCCTGTGTGAGTTCTGGCAGCTCCATGGTGGGGTTAATGGAGACCTCCTCGAAGAGGGCTTATGCCTTACCCAGGTCTGCTGCACCCAGCACCCCTGCCCCTGAGGCAGGCCACTGCTGACCCGTACCTCCACAGGAGACACTCAAACACAGTTCTGTTTCGATCTCCAGAGGTGTGCTCTTTAAGTGTTTTTATGAACAAAAAGAGAACTTATAATACAGACCCTTTAGGATGCTACATGGCTAGGCAAAGCCATCCAGTTGGTTAGCGGCAGAGCTAGGGCCATAGCCCAGGTCTCCTTTCCAGCCCAGCATGCCTTTTCACCTGTCCTTTCAGCAGTCACTGAACACCTACTGCCAGAAATGCCACAGATACTACAAGTGGCTCTTCATCTCTTCCAGCTGTCTCAGGTAAGCTTCCCTGCTCATCATAGCTGCCGCTGCTGCTGCTGCTAAGTCGCTTCACTCATGTCTGACTATGCGACCCCATAGACGGCAGCCCAGCAGGCTCCCCTGTCCCTGGGATTCTCCAGGCAAGAACACTGGAGTGGGTTGCCATTTCCTTCTCCAGTGCATGAAAAGAAAAGGAAAAGTGAAGTTGCTGAGTCGTGTCTGACTCTTAGTGACCCCGTGGGCTGCAGCCCACCAGGCTCCTCCGTCCATGGGATTCTCCAGGCTCATCATAGTGGCTCTTCTAAATCCTTATCACTTAAACCTCTAGCCACATGTTTTCCTATTCAGCCTTCCTATCTCCAGCCTCCCCTCCTGCCTAACCATCCTCAGCACGTAATATGCACACAACAATAAGTGAGTGTGTGTATATTACCAAGTGAGTGAACCCTTCTTTTTCTTCATTGAGAGAAACATCATACTGGAGATTTCTGGGTCCTTTCTGACTATTAGCTTGTGAATTTTCCTGTTTGATTCTGTCTGTGAAGCTCATTCATTCCAAACTTTCTAGTGCCTTAGAAATTGAATGGTAATTTTCTTCACATGAAAGTATAATTACTAGTCAACTTGCTGTATGTAATATTTTCATCCTTACCATATAGAGGCTCCAGCTTAGGTAGTACTCTGCTTTCTTGCAGTCAGCACTGAAATGTGGCTAGTTAAAGTCACAACTTTTATTCTTGCTGTAATCCCAGTGTTTATCTTGTAAGGCTAAGCAAACTGGTACATTTACTTCTTAATTACACATTCTAGTATGAGGTAATTGACGCCTTTTAATGCAAATAACAAAGATTCATGCATATAATAGCGCGACAGTGCTTTAGCTGACTTGCACATTACCACGGTGGATTTGAGTGCTTAGTAGAATGACAGCTTTAAACGGGCTGTGATTCCGGAGGAGACTGGAGACAGTCTGTATGCAACCCCTACCTTCACTGAATCTGGATATATCCATTTGTCTCTCATTTTATAAAACAGTCTTCCAAAAGCATTAGCTAGTTTTTTTTCTGGAATCTACCTCTCAAAAATCTCTTTGCATTTGCTTAACCTCTGAGAATTTTTGTGGTTGCCAGGTTAGATCACTTTCATCTTTATGTTAAGTAAATAAGTAACCAGATACATTGGTTTACCTTTACCTAATTCAAAATGAGTTCATGGCAATGTAGTCATGCATTATTTTCTGCTGCTTAAGTTCCATGGTGGAAAGCAGCATTGAGTCAGCTTTGCCACCGTGATCAAGTTGTAAATGTCTCAGATAATTCAAGCCTAGAAAATTGCAAGATAATATCTGTTGATTTCAGGCTGTGTTCTGGCCTCTGTTTTAGGTTGAAAACCTTGAGATTAGAATCATTGTCTGGACTCACCAGAAAACATTCAACAACAGGAAGCAAACAGGACCAAACACACCGTGCTCCTAAGAGTAAGGAATTGTAAAAAGAAGCATCTGTCGATCATCAGCCCGGCAGAGGGGCTGCTGGCAGGCAGAGGTATTGCTGAAGACCCCAACCAATAGAAACGGGCCCCTGCTTTATGCCTGAAGTGACCTCTTTGAATCCAGAAATGCATTTGCACCTTCCTCCTTGTTTTGGATCATTCGTTGACTAGTATCTGTGCTCTGTCCTGGACTATCTTTTTACCTCAAGAATAGGAAAAAAAAAAAGGACAGATGGGCAGATAGCATCAGTCAGTTCAGTCGCTCAGTCGTGTCCGACTCTGCGACCCCATGGACTGCAGCACACCAGGTCTCCCTGTCCATCACCAACTTACTCAAATTCATGTCCATTGAGTCGGTGATGCCATCCAACCATCTCATCCTCTGTCGTCACCTTCTCCTCCCGGCTTCAATCTTTCCCAGCATCAGGGTCTTTTCTAGTGAGTCAGTTCTTCTCATCAGGTGGCCAAAGTAGATAGCATGGGATGCTGAAAAGAATGTCATGTACCACTTTTCTCATCCTGCCCTTCAGTTCTTCATGAGTTTGGTGTTGAATACTGATAAAATGATCCTGGTTGGTCAAGAGAAGATACGTAGTAAACGCAGCAGAATGAAGAATTTGACGTTATGACCACCAGACCACAGAGCGTGGAATCCTTAAATAGTTGTGCCACCAGAATTCACAGAGTTCTTGGAAGATTCACTTTTCCCCAGACCTGATCTGAGAGCCAGAAGTCTGGTGGGTGATGCGTGTACGTAGGCACCAAGAGTCTTGTTTTTTCCCAAGATTCTTCTTTCCCAAATTTGATCCTAGTGGAAAGTCCACTTCCTGTAGTTGTTGGGCGGGCAATGGTTATCCAGCCCAGCGAGGGAACGAAGATGAATCAAACAGTAAATATGGTGATTAAGAGCAAGTTTGGGGTTAACTGTCCTGAGTTTGATTGTTAGATGTGGTGTTTACCAGGTGAATAAGCTGTTGAACTCTGAGCTCAGTTTCCTCATCTGTTCCGTTCAGTCGCTCGGTCGTGTCTGACTCTTTGCGACCCCATGGACTACAACACGCCAGGCCTCCCTGTCCATCACTGACTCCCGGAGCTTGCTCAAAATCATGTCCATCACGTCAGTGATGCCATCCAACCATCTCATCCTTTGTTGTCCCCCTCTCCTCCTGCCTTCAGTCTTTCCCAGCATCAGGGTCTTTTCTAATGAGCCAGTTCTTCGCATCAGGTGTCCACAGTATTGGTTTCAGCTTTAGCATCAGTCCTTCCAATGAATATTCAGGACTGATTTCCTTTAGGATTGACTGGTTTGATCTTGCAGTCCAAGGGATGCATCTTCATCTCTAACCTGAAGGTAATAGTACCTTCATGGACCTGTGAGCTTTAAAGGAGAACGTTTGATATAAAGCACACAGTAAGGGCTCAGTAAATGGATTCTTATTAAGACAATAGCTTCTGTTTTTAAGTCTTTTGGAGGTTTTCCTTCTCAACCACCATGAAAGAACTTTATTTTTTTTCTGATAGGATTCTTGTCTTAAAAGATTTTGTTTACTATTGTAGATTGTATTTGTGAAATGTTAATTCAGTTTGCCTTTACTAATCAAAAATGTAACCAGTGCAGAGGTTTCTGCCTCCTCAGCACAACTAACATCATCTCACTGGGTTCTTGTTGTTTCAGCTAAAAACAAAGAACTGCGCTTTTATGGCTGGAGCAATTTTATGGTGAGTTAGATTTATGATTTCTAGTGGGCTCTTTGAAACGTTGCTTAAGGGTCAGAAATCCCTGTTCCTTTTCATAGGTTCTAGACTAGATCTTTCTCAGTTTCAGCACAGTTGATTCAAAACAAAAAATTAATGTTAAACTGAATTCAACTGGATTTTCTCCAGACTGAGCAATGCCCGACTGACTTTGTCCTGGAGGCTGTAGCCCACTGACTTGTGTTTTCATATTTCAGGCTTCAGTGCAAAAGAAAACCTAATGGTTAAATTTTCTAGAGCTGTTATTTTTTTCTTGAGGTTTTACAGTCTCAAAAAGCAGAAACAATATGTAGTAGGTTAAGAAAAAACTGTTGTGCTACTATGCATTATATAAAGTAGCATGCTGTTAGCTTTTTTTCTGGGAGCAAAATTAGCTGATGAAAATTAAATAGTAAACCCATCAAGAGACCTCATGGGGCCATTATGACAGATGCAAATTATAATGTTCCGAGGAGCAAGAAACACCACAAGCAGAAGTGATGAAGAAAATATCCACAGCACTGGGGCTAAATGCCCTCCAAGCAAGAGTGGATCTTGTTAAGTGGAGAGGAAGTGGGGTGGTGATGAAACTGTGAGCAGAGCACTTGTTCAGTTCTTAAGTCCTGTCCAACTCTTCTGTGACCCCATGGACTGTAGCCCACCAGGCTCCTCCGTCCATGGGATTTCCCAGGCAAGAACACTGGAGCGGGCTGCCGTTTCCTCCTCCAGGGGATCTTCCCGACCCAGGGATCGAGTCATGGCTCCACACTGCGAGTGGATTCTTTACCACTGAGCCACCGGGGAAGCCGAGCAGAGCACACAGAGGCGTAAGAAAGCGATTAAGGTTTCTGGTCTCAGAGAAGAAAGAATGGAAACAAGACAAGAGCAGATGTCTTTGAAGAGATCTGACTTGTTCTATTCCCCTCCAAGTCTAAGGAACACGACCCTTGTCTCCTCGGTTGCTTGTGCCTACAAGTGGTTAACAGTTTTCAAGGGCTGCTGTGAGTGGGCACCATTCTAGATGACAGAGTACAGTGACTGGACTGCCCTTAAGGATGCGTAGGACTAACCTAACAGGAACATTATCTGTGAGATGTGCCCACATGTGCCCGCACAAGATGTGCCCTTAACTGGCCCACACTCCTCGTGCGCGTGGCTCTGTCCTTGCTGCTCCGTGTTGACCCACTTCCTGCTTCACGCATCGACCCCTCGCCTGCTTCCTGTTGAGTCTGGCCCTCTCTAACTCTTAGCCCTCTTCCTGCCTGTCCACCCCTTCCCTGCCTCCCCTACCTCCCTTGCCGAATACTTTTTCTCCAGGTTTGTGACTTTAACGAACCCTTTCAGCAAGGAAGAGGAGAGTAGACATGGGTACGCATTTAGCAATGTCCAAGTGCCCAAACACGACATGACTATCATATGGTCTTAGGTTGCATTAGTTGCATATGACATTTAAAACCAGGGAGGTGGTCCTACTCTGAGAAATTGAGGCCATGGTTGGAGGAGGTCCAAGGTGGGGGGCAGCACAGGGGGGCTCTGGAGACAGGCTCTGTGACCTTGAGTCAGATACGTGACTTCTCTGTTGTGTTGGGGTAGGGGGGCCATAGCTGGCGTGTTAGACTAAGAATGTGCAGATGAGGACCAACTGAATGCGAAGACACAAGCCTCCCACGTGGGGGTCAGCAGTGAGCTTCCTCAGCATCCCAGCTCCCACTCTGGGAAGGTGAAAACACTGGGTTGTTTTGACTGAAGGCACGGTTTCAATACACTCACACAAAGGAAGCCAGGTCACTAGATTTACTACTTCTAGGTCCCGGAAATGGGGTTGGGGAGCATGATGAGTGAGTAGGGAAAGGGCAGCCCCCCCTCCCCTCCACCCCCACCATCCCAGGTCACAGTGAACAACATGTAGACAACAGGATTTATCAGTTCAGTTCAGTCGCTCAGTCGTGTCCGGCTCTTTGTGACCCCATGGGCTGCAGCACGCCAGGCTTCCCTGTCCATCACCAACTCCCGGGGCTTACTCAAACTCATGTCCGTTGAGTCGGTGATGCCATCCAACCATCTCACCCTCTGTCGTCCCCTTCTCCTCCAGCCTCCAATCTTTCCCAGGACCTATAAGGTTGCTTATGACTTTGCAGGCTCGACTCTAAGTGGTTATTTTAAAAGGTGCCCCCCAGGAAAAGCAAAGCAGGAATTTGGGGCGGACATCCTGAGCTCAGGCCCTTATCTAACTGTCCAGACTCTGGGTGTGAGCGGGGTGCTCACACCCACCACTGAAGCGTGCGAGCCTAGAGTCTGTGCTCTGCAAGCAGAGAGGCCACGGCCGTGAGAGGCTCGCGCACCGTGATGAAGAGGAGCCCCGCCAGCCGCAGCCAGAGAAAAGCCAGCACGGCAACAAGAACCCAGCACAGCTAAAAATAAAAAGAATGAACTTTAGGAAATTACAAAGTGGGCGACAAGGCTACTCACCTACCTCACGAGCTTGTGGAAGATTTAACTGAAGTAATAGCGTTGAGGTGCTTAGACCAGGTCCTGGCATGTCTGTACACAATACAAATTGGTTATAATTCATCAACCCTGGGAATCATTCTTTAGGGAAGCCTACAGACAAAATGCAGCAGGTTTAGGGGGTGTAACTGTAAAGGCAAGCAAACAAACCACGTCCTCTAAGTGAGGGCTGAAGGGATCAGGAATGTTGAGGCTAGAAAAGAGACAATTCAGATGATGGAAAAGCTTTTCACTTGTTTGGAGAAAGTGTGTATCATGTTTATTTTTTATATTCTGTTTGGCTCCTAAGAAAGGATCTTGCAATAGTTCTAAAGGAAATGAGGCAGGCACTGGGAGTTGAGAAACTGTAGTTTCATAATCAGAAAGATCAGAGTCTATCACCTGCTAACTGTATGACCTTGGAGGTTTACACAATTTTTTTGAACTTCAGTTTATATATCTGTAAAATGGAAATAATAATAATGCTTTCTACTGATGTTTTGAATGAAAGAGGTGATGGGATGGTTCATGGTAAGGCAGAAAGGTTTTGTTAGGTGAATTTATGGTCCAAGATCTGACCTTCAACTTTACAGGTCTAAACTTTTATTAACTTGCCCAGGATGATTTTGGTGACAGATTGACTCTAATATATCTCTTTCAGGGTTATAGTAGGTTGAGCAGGGCCCACAAAAGTTAAGTCCATGTTTGAACGCCTGAAACCTGTGAATGTGATCTTATTTGGAAAAAAGGTCTTTACAGATGTAATTAAAGACTTTGAGATATACTCCTGGACTTTAAGGGTGGGCCGAAAATGCCATGACAGGTGTCTTTATCAGATGGAGGAAGAGAGGATGGAGGAATGGAATGGAGTGATGCAGTTACAGGCTGAGGAACACCCAGAGCGAACAGGTGCTGGAGAGGCAGGAAGGATCCTCCCCTAGAGGCTTTGGAGGGAGCATGACCTTACTGCAGTCTGGATTTCTGGCCTCCACAATTTATTCTGCAAGAGAATAAATTTCTCTCATTGTAAGTCTCCCTTCTTGTGATAATTTGTTATATCAGTCTCAGGAAACTAATACAGTCACTGGATAAAGTCTCCTTGATTAGAGAAAGCTAGTCGACGTAAAAAATAAATTTAAGAAAACAATTCATTAAAAGAAATGTTGTTAGTGACAAAAGCCAGATAAGCTGGCTTTGGAGAAGAAACTTTTGCCCTGTGAATTCACCCACATCCAGGTGAAGAGGTGAGGGCCCTGGAGGATATAGTCATCCTGGTTCCTACAGTAATGAGTTGTTCTGAGGGGCAGGGGTGCTCCTGGTGGCTCAGACGGTAAAGAATCCACCTGCAGTGTTGGAGACCCCGGTTCGATCCCTGGGTTGGGAAGATCCCCTGGAGAAGGGAAAGGCTACCCATTCCAGTATTCTTGCCTGGAGAACCCCATGGACACAGGAGCCTGGTGGGGTGGCAAAGAGTTGGACTCGACTCAGCAACTAACACACAACATGCTATCACCACACTCATGGAGCTTCACCAGCACATCATCAAATATGATTTCTTAATAAAGGGATCTGAGACGTGATATAGAGTTATTCAGATTGATTATATTCTTTGCAGCTAAAGATGAGAAGATCTATACAGTCAGCAAAAATGAAACCGGGAGCTGACCATGGCTCAGATTATAAACTCCTCATTGCAAAATTCAGGTTTAAATTGAAGAAAGTAGGGAAAACCACTAGACCATTCAGGTATGACCTAAATCAAATCCCAGTGGAGGTGATGAATAGATTCAAGGGATTAGATCTGATAGAGTGCCTGAAGAATTATGGATGAAGTTTTGTAACATTGTATAGGAGGCAGTGATCAAAACCATCCCAAAGAAAAAGAAATACAAGAAGGCAAAATGGTTGTCTGAGGAGGCCTTACAAATAGCTGTGACAAGAAGGGAAGCAAAAGGCAAAGGAGAAAAAGAAAGATATACCCAACTGAATGCAGAGTTCCAGAGAATAGCAAGGAGAGATGAGGAGTCCTTCTTAAATGAACAATGCAAAGAAATAGAGGAAAATAATAGAATGGGAAAGACTAGAGATCTCTTCAAGAAAATTAGAGATACCAAGGGAATATTTCATGCAAGGATGGGCTCGATAAAGGACAGAAATGGTATGGACCTAACAGAAGCAGAAGATATTAAGAAAAGGTGGCAAGAATACACAGAAGAGCAAAACAAAAAAGATCTTAATGGCCTGGATAACCATGGTGGTGTGATCACTCGTTTAGAACCAGACATCCTGGAGCGTGAAGTCAAGTGATCCTTAGGAAGCACCACTATGAACAAAACTAGTGGAAGTGATGGAATTCTAGTTGAGCTATTTCAAATCCTAAAAGATGATGCTGTGAAAGTGCTGCAGTCAATATGCCAGCAAATTTGGAAAAGTCAGCAGTGGCCACAGGACTGGAAAAGGTCAGTTTTCATTCCAATCCCACAGAAAGGCAATACCAAAGAATGCTCCTTTCTTGCCTCTTCTGGTTTCTGGTGGTCCCGGCATTCCTGAGCTGTGACCTCATCACTCCTGTCTCTGCCTCTGTCCTCACGTGGCCTCTGTGTGTCTGCTCCCTGCCTTCTCTCCGCTCCTGTAAGGACACTCATTTGTGATGGCTTTTAGGACCCATGCAGGTAGTCTATCTGGATTATCTTCATCTCCAAATCCTTAATTTAGTCACATTTGCAAAGACCTCTTTTCTAGATAAAGAAAGTGAAAGTCGCTCAGTCATGTCCAGCTCTTTGCGGACTGTACAGTCCATGGAATTCTTCAGGCCAGAATACTGGAATGGGTTGCTTTTCCCTTCTCCAGGAGATCTTCCCAATCCAGGGATCGAAGCCAGGTTTCCTGCATTGCAGGCGGATTCTTTACCAACTGAACTATCAGGTTTCTAGATGAAGTAACACTGAAAAATTCCAGAGGATAAGACTTAGTATCTTTGGGTGGTCATTATTCAGCTGGGCCCAAGAGATAGAATGTATTCCCATTATACTTTTGTTTGTTTTTCTTTTGTGCTTATATTTTCAAATGAATCAATATTTAAAGATATAAAAATATACAGAGAACAATGTTCTATTTTTAAAAAATGTAAATACTGAAAGCCACAAAATGTCTTTCAGTCCATGTTTTCCCCTGTTTCTTACCTTCCCTTCTTATCCAAATTCTCCTTTATTCTTTCAAATCTCATCTCACCTAGTAAGTCTCTAATAAGTCTTTCCTGAGAGCTCTAGCTTTTGCTGGACATGTCTTCAGAATCCCACAGAACTATCATTTTTTATTTTTTAAATTTTTTTGGCCTTGCTGCTCAGCATGTGGGATCTTAGTTCCCTGACCAGGGATCGAACCTGTGACCTCTTCAGTGGAACCCCAGAGTCTTAACCACTGGACCACCAGGAAAGGCCCACCATAGCACATCATGCTTTTTTTGTCATCTTCCTCTGCATGGTCTGGCATTTAAAGTGCAAGTTTGTGCATATATGAACATGAATGTGTGATCTTCCCACATACAAATAAAATTCTGGAACATTGGTTTCCAACTCTGTGGTCTTCTGTTCTCCAGAGGTCTTAAAGGTGTGGTAATGTGTTTAGCACAGTTTCACACAGTCAGGGGTATAGCTAGAGATGTGAAAATGAAGGAGACATGGTCCCTATTTACAGGGGATTCAGAAGAAGGAGGGAGATATAGTCACATAACCACAGAAATTTCAATACATTTATGTAAGTGCTATGAGAGAGACACACTCGGCGTGTCTGTGTACCTAGGAGGAGGCACTTCACAACTGTTATGTTTCAAAAGTTTATCACTCGTCACATATCTGCCCCCCAATATCTTCACAGTTAAGATGTCAAATTTTCCTCTTAAGTTGAGATTTTATCAACTTAATATGGTGATTCTAGATGTTGCCTGCTGATCAGAGTTGATATATTGTCTTTGATTTTTAGAAATGAGGAATTTGTAAGTTGATAAATGTAACTTGGCAGGTGAAATCTTTCAAAACCTAGGAGTCCATTGCAGGGGGGATGAACAAATGACATACAAGGAGTCACCTTTCTCGTGGGCAGTGTCTTAAACATACGTGTATTGTACATACGATAGCTGTTCATTACAGGCGAACGGTACTCTTTGCCCCGCTCCCTGAATTCAGATGTTGAAGTCCTGGCCCCCATTGCTCAGAACGCGGCCGCGCTGGAGATGGGGTCTTTGTCGTTGTTCAGTGGCTCAGCCGTGTCCGACTCTGTGCGACCACCGTGGACTGTAGCCCCCCAGGCTCCTCTGTCCCTGGGATTTCCCAGACAAGAGTACTGGAGTGGGTTGCTACTTCCTTCTCCAGGGGGTCTTCCCGACCCAGGGATCGAGCCCAGGTCTCTGGTGCCTCCTGCATTGGCAGCTGGATTCTCTAACAACAGCGCCACCTGGGAACCTCCCGTCTGCTCAGGCTGCCGTAAGAAAGCAAGCTGAGTGACTTCAATGACAGACATCTGTTTTCTCATATTCCAGAGGTTTGGAGTCCCAGATGAAACTCTAGCGGGGTCAGTTCTCTTTCAGGCTGGCATTATAGATGGCTGCTTTCTCACGAAGTCCTCACACGGCATTTCCTTGGTGTGTGGTGTGCGAGGAGAGAGGGAGAGAAAGGAAGAAAGAGATCGCTCTCTGGTATCTCTTAAAGCATTAAAGCAGTGGTCCCCAGTTTTTTTTGGCACCAGGGACCGGTTTTCTGGAAGACAGTTTTTCCATGGACAAAGGGATGATTCGAGTGCATTACATTTACTGTGCACTTTATTATTATTACGTTGTGATATATAATGAAGTAATTACAAACTCACCATAATGCAGAATCAGTGGGAGCCCTGAGCTTGTTTTCCTGCAACTAGATGGTCCCATCTGGGGGTGATGGGGAGACAGTGGCCACTGCTCCCCAGTGCTAGCATCACCTCCTCAGCTCCACCTGAGATCATTAGGCATTACATTCTTGAAAGGAGCACTCAACCTAGATCAACTTGCACGCTCAATACACAGAAGGATTTTTGCTCCTATGAGAATCTAATGCTGCCGCTGACCTAATAGGAGGCGGAGCTCAGACAGTAATGTGAGCAGTGAGGAGGGGCTGTAAACACTGATGAAGTTTGCTCGCTTCCTCACCTGGGCTCCTTCTGTGTGGCCGGGTTCCTAACAGGTCCATGGTCTGGGGGTTAGGAATCCTTGCCTCACAGGACACTAATCCTATCAGATCAAGGCCCCACTCTTATTTCATTTAACCTTAATTACTTCTGTATAGGGCTTCTTAGGTGGCTCAGATGGTAAGCTGTCTGCCTGCAGTGTGGGAGACCCAGGCTTGATCCCTGGGTCGGGAAGATCCCCTGGAGAAAGAAATGGCAACCCACTCCAGTATTCTTGCCTGGAGAATTCCATGGACAGAGGAGCCTGGTAGGCTACAGTCCATGGGGTTGCAAAGAGTCGGACACGACTGAGTGACTTCACTTTCACTTCTGTATAAGCCTATCTCCAAGTACAGTCACCTTGGGGTTTATGGCTTCAACAAGACATGTGAATCTGGGGCTTGGGGGCACAATTCAGTCCACAACATGTGGCCCATCCAGGCTTAAAGTAATTTGAGAATAAAAGGCTCAAAAGATGGTTAGTGAACACGAGTCTTTGTCTAGATACGATCTGTAGACAGTTCTATTTTAATAAAAAGAATATTTTGAATAAAACGTGGATATAGGATATTGAACACAAGTGGAATGAGATAATCTGAAGTTGTGTGTGTACGTTATTATGTGCAGAATACTTGCACTGCGCTGTATTAGGCAAGGATACTACAATCCTTGGAACCTTTCCCAGAAGAACATGTTGCGTTTCAGATATCTGCAATAGCAATAAGCCACCCAATCTATGATTTCACTTAATTATTTCTATCATTGCTTTGTACTTTAGGTTCTTTTCTTGCCAGCAAACCTCACATTTGGCATAGGCTTCCAAATGCAAAATAAAATTTTAATATTCATGATTGGATAACTTTCATAGGAAAAGAGCATCTCAGAGAGAGTTCTTAAGACAGAACCTAAAGGTGGGTAGGGTTTCCCAGGTGGCGCTAGTGGTAAAGAACCCACCTGCCAGTGCAGGAGACGTAAGAGACATGGGTTCAATCCCTGGGTCGGGAAGATCCTCTAGAGAAGGAAATGGCAACCCACTCCAGTATTCTTGCCTGGAGCATCCCATGGACAGAAGAGACTGGCGGGCTGCAGTCCATGGGGTCACAAAGAGTCGGATACAACTGAAGGGATTTGGCACAAAAGTGGATAAACTACTAGTTGAAGTTCCACATTACAGAGAATGATGATATTCTGATTATCATGTCACTTTTGAGGTTTTTTTAAAATGAAGAATAATCAGAATACTTTTATTTGTTTTAATTGCTCTGTGTGGTGTGTGGCATCTTAGCTCCCCAACCAGGGATCAAACCAGCACCCCCTGCATTGGAAGGCAGAGTCTTCACCACTGGACCACCAGGGAAGTCCCACTTTTGAGTTCTTTTACAGTAAGAAAGCAACATGGTGAGAGAGGGATCATGGAGAGATGAGCAGTTAAAGGAACTAAATACGACACATAAAGCCTTGTACTGAGAATTGTGAGAACTTAATAGTGAGACAAACTAGGTTGCAGTCTACACAGATTCTGCACAGATTCTGCGTGGAGATAAAATCCGGACAGCTGTATAGTTTGATGACTATGATTTTCAGATGAAATATATACCTGGGTATGGCTTCCCAGGGTGGCTCCATCCCTGGGTTGGGAAGATGCCCTGGAGGAGGAAATGGCAACCCACTCCAGTATTCTTGCCTGGGAAATCCCACGGACAGAGAAGCTGGTGAGTTGTAGTCCACGATGTCACAAAGAGTTGGACACGGCTGAGTGACTGAGCACACACATACACGCAAATATCTGGGTGAAATATAATGTAAGTATACTGGAGACATGGTGCATATGATTTTCACAAGAAAAAACTGAAGAGGGTGTCAGAGGTCGATGTGATAGTTACAACTTTCTCTGAGCCCTCCCATACAGTACCAGGTGATGAAGTTCATTCAAGGATAATTCTGGCTGGAGAAATGAATATACTCATTGTACATTAAAAATACGAACCTTTATACTGCACCCTAGAAGCCACTTCTAGAATAATGTTGATACCCAGGGGGAAATCTCACATATTTCTACTTCACACATTTCTCACTTCTAGAATAGTGGACTAAGGGCTTCCAAAAATCAACTCTTTTTTAAATTTTTAAGAAATATTTATTTATTTGGCTGCATCACTTCTTAGCTGTGGCACGTGGGCTATCTAGTTGCAGCACATGAGCTTAGTTGCTCTGTGGAATGTGTGATCTAAGTTCATGGATCGAACCCATGTATCCCCCATTGCAAGGTGACTCTTAACCACTGGACCACTAGGGAAATCCTCAGAAACCAACTCTTTTATAAAAGCAGCTAGACTAAAGTACATGACGCAAAAAAACAACAGGATTGAAGGCAGAAAAAGACAATTCAACAATAAAGGTTGAAGACTTAGATATCCCACTTTCAATAGTGGATGAGTAGGCAGATGATCACCAAGAAAATAGATGACGTAAACAACCCTTTAAACCAACTGAAACTAACAGACATCTGTAGAACATTCCACTCAACCAAAACAGAGGGCACATTCTACTCAGTCGCACGTGGAACGTTCCCAGCACATATGTTAGGCCATAAAATAAGCCGCACAAAGTTGAAATGATTGAAATCACATAAAGTATGTTCTCCAACCACAGTGGAATGAAATAAGAAATCAATAACAGATGGAAATTTGGGGGATTAAAAAATATGAAATTTAAACATCACACTCATAAACAATGAATAGACAAAGATAATTGCACAAGAAATTGGAAAATACTTATGAGATGAATGAAAATGAAGCCACAATATACCAGAACTTAAGAAAAACAGCAAATGCAAACTTAGAAGGAAATCTCTATTACAAAGAAGAAAGATCTTAAAAACATCTTATGGAAATCACATTTAAAGTTCCTGAAGTTATACCACTCTAATTTTTTTCTTTGGATGCGTCGGATCTTAGTTGCAGCCCATGAGATCCTCTGTCTTCTTTGGGGCCAGGGAGCTCTTAATTGCAACATGTGGGATCTAATTCCCTGACCAGGGATCGAACCTGCACCCCCTAAATTGGGAGCTTGGAGTCCTAGACACTGGACTACCAGGGAAGTCTCACCCTTGGGTTTTAAATGAAGTTGGTTTTTGTCTGGTTTGCAGCCTCAGTGGTTTTAGAAGTCTGTTCCATTCATTTGGGTGATGAGGCCCTTGCATATACTAACTGTATTGTTCTCTCTGCTACAGGAATATCCATGTGAGCTTCTCCGACACATAGTTAGCACTCGGCTGGGGGACGTGGGGGCCCAGGGGCAGCTTCCAGCCACCGCGAGTGTCTCACCTGAAGTCTCTTTCTTCCTGCCCCTCATCCGCTGGGGAGTGGGGCTCCCTCCTCTTCGGCTTTGCGACTGGCCTGAGTGTGGCTGCGACCTGGATGTGTGAGATTGACAGCAGCAAAGGCCTGGAAAGCTCGGGGTGGGGACAGCTTTTGCTCATTCAGCTCCTTGTGGAGCTGACTTAGGCGTCTTCCACTCCTTGCCCTGAGGGCTTCCCAGGTGGCTTAGTGGTAAAGAATCCGTCTGCCAATGCAGGACATGCAGGAGATGTGAGTTTGATCCCTGGGTTGAGAAGATCCCTTGGAGGAGGAAATAGCAGCCCACTCCAGTATTCTTGCCTGGGAAATCTCGTGGACCAAGGAGCCTGGCGGGCTACAGTCCACGGGGTCGCAAAGAGTCAGACACAACCGAGCAACTGAGCATGCACGCTTCTCCTTGTCCCCACCCAAGCCTCTTACACGTGTAACTTGAACCACGGGTGTTTGTTTCCTCAGCAACTGCCTGAGCGCCTGGAACCTAATGTTGGAGGAGCATTGGATATATTTGAACCAGCCCTGTGACCTGGGTCAACTCATTATTTTATATCCCTGGGCTTCCTTCCATCATCTTTTCTGCCAAGTAGAGACCTACCTTGAACTGGATGCTCTCCTCAAGGTGACTTTAACTCCAAAGTTCTCATCTTCAACATGTGAATGTCACATACTAATAGCTTCATCAACAACTCTTTCCATCCCCCCACCCCAAAGACAGCTGTCAGCACAGCCCAGGGTTTGGGGAGATGAATCTAGTCTTACAAGACACAAATCATTTCTCCCATTTTCATTTCTTTCATATCTAAGATGATAATGATTGTTAGCATTTAATGATTTGTTGACCTGAAGGAGGTACCCAAGACTACTTTCAGGTTCAAAATTCTCTAGAAGGATTTGCAAATTTAGAAAGCTTTTATACTGATGGTCACATTAATTACCGTGAAAAGACACAGATCAGCATCAGCAGAGTTAAGAGGTCCAGAGGGCAGAGTCCAGAGGGGCCCTGGTGTGGGACTCCCAGCTGCCCTCTCTCATGGAGTCCTGTGGGCAGAGCTCCATTCCCCCAGGAGTGAAGATGGAGAGAAGAGGGTGAATTTGATGTATATTTAATCTGATTTGAGGATGTGTGCGTGTTAAGTTGCTTTAGTTGTGTCTGACTCTTTGTGACCCTATGGACCCCAGCCCACCAGGCTCCTTTGTCCATGGGGATTCTCCAGGCGAGAATACTGGAGTGGGTTGCCATGTCCTCCTCCAGGGGATCTTCCCAACCCGGGGACTGAACCCCCTTCTCCTGCAGCTCCTGCATTGGCAGGCCGATTCTTTACCACTAGCGCCACCTGGGCAGCCCTATAAGAATTGGCTAAACGTGAGCATTGATCAAATTTTAGGGGTCACGTGACAGGAGAGTCAAGGATGACTCCCAGTTTTCCTGCTTATGAGAGAGGGAATGTTGGAGGGGGCCTGGGTCTGGGGCAGGAAGGGGAAGGATGGAGACAGTGAGTTCAGTTTTGAATATATTGGTATGAGGTAACTGTGATATGCCCGTGTGGGTCTGAAGTTCACAGAAGAGGTTGGAACTGAGACTCATAAGTGTTCAAAGAATTAACAAAGCCTTGTGAGTGGATGAAATTGCCTGGAGGTGGAATTTAGAGTGGGAAGGCACGTTCTTGAGGAGTTCCATGGTATTAAAAATCACTAGAAGATGGAGAGCCAGCCTGGAGACTGAGGACACTCAGCCAGAAATACAGGAAGAAAACTAGGGGAATATGTCAGTGTTTCAAGAGAGAGGGGATGGTTAGGGGTGTTGACTGTGCTGAAAGGCTAAGTAAAATGAAGATGGTATTAATACAATGCCCATTGGATCTAGCAAAATCACTGGTCATTGTTGGCCCTGCAGTCAGCCGTTTTGGAGAAAGGAAGGTTGAGCAGAAGCCCTCTGGATGGTCTGAGAAATGAGGAGCAGACACATTGTGGACTGCTTGACAGAGGCTGGGCTGAGAACAGAAAGTCAGAGATCAGGAGAGAACTGAACCGGGTAACAGGGCGGAGGGGTGGTTGTTAAAATGTTTATCTTTAAAAGTAGAGGGGCTCTGAGCATGTTCAAGTACAGAGTGGAAGGATCTAAGAAGAGGCTGAAAACAAAGAAAGAGTGACAATGTTAGAATGTGGTTCTTGAGAAGGAGCGCCTGAAGCCAGGGCGAAAGGGGAGGCTTAACCCAGGAGAGCAGGAGGGAGGGAGCAGAGGATGGTTGCAGGCATGGGAGGGTCCGAGTGGTCACAGTCCCCTCCCTAATGCCACGGGAGGTGCCCCTTTTCTGCTCAGTTCAACTCCACAAACACTCTTTGAAATGCTGGCTTGTGCCAGACACAAGGTTACTAGCTGGTGATGGGAGAGCGAATCTGAGGCTCTCACGGGGTCAGTGAGAAGTGGGGGAGACAGGTGACCATGATCAGAGGTGACGTTTAGGGAGCAGGGACCAGGCTTGTTAACTGAGATCGTAGCACTTAGATCTCACGACAGCTCAGGGAGTGAACAGTGGTGTGACTCTGTCCTAACAGATGAAGGATGGGAAGCCCAGAGAAATTAAATGACTCATCCTCAGTTAAAAGAAACTGTGGGACTGAAATGAAAACCCAGAAAACTCCCCCTAGACTCTGTGCTCCTCGTGACAACATCACATGCTGGCTCTTGTCCCTAAACCACGTTGCAGGAGAGCAACTGACCAAGATTCCGGGCACCCGGCTATTTCTGGTTTTCCAGGGCAATCCTGGTTTAATGTCATCCTCATCTTTTCCGCAAAGGCAATTCATTAACTTTCCTTCTGGCATCTCTTCAGATGGCACGTTCGTACTCAGCGATCATAATCCAGCCTGTTAACCCACTGCTGCTTCTGCAAAGCTGGTCTCTGTATGTATTAATCCTTGTTTTTTTTTTTTTTTTTTAATTATAGCTCTTTTCTACATCCCAAACTGGGGCACACAGGACTTATTTTAATTTAGGAATCCGTGTGGGAATCTTACAAAATGATCACGTGGGTGGGTGGCGGGTAGGGCTTCTCTGGTGGCTCAGTGGTAAAAAAAAATCCACCTGCCAATGCTGGAGACATGGGTTTGATCCCTGGTCCAGGAAGATCCCTCATGCCACAGAGCAAATAAGCCCGTGTGCCACAACACCTGAGCCCGTGCTCTAGACATGAGTATGGAGCCCGCGCACTGTACCTACTAAAGCCCGTGTGCCCCAGAGCCTGTGCTCGGCAACAAGAGAAGCCACCGCAGTGAGAAGCACGCACGCTGCAACAAGGACCCAGCACGGCTCAAATTAATAAATAAAAATTTATTTAAAAAAAAAAAAGGCTCACAGAGATGATATGAGACTCTAATCTGCAGCCCAAACTCTGCCCTGAACGCCAGCTCCGTATACCCAGTGGCTTACCCAGCATCTCTGGATGTCACCTTTCAAAGCCTGAACCTTCAAAGTCTGATTTCTCCCTTGGACACCACGTCCCTGTCCGCTGCCCCCTGCAGTCTCCCTGTCATTAACCCTCAGTTAATGGTATCTCTGTAACTCCACTCTCCGTCTCAATTTATTTTTTATTTTTTAAATTGTATTGAAGTATAGTTGATTTACAACGTTGTGTTACTTTCTGCTGTATGGCAAAATGACTCAGTTAGACGTATATATATTCTTTTCTGTTATGGCTTTTCACCTGCGGTTCCCTGTGCCTTACAGAAGCTTGCTGTTTATCCATCCTACATGTAGGACTCTGCATCTGCTAATCCAAACTCCCTGTTCTTCCCTCCCCTGTACCCCCCTCCTTTGGCAATGCCAAGTCTGCTCTCTATGTCTGTGAGCCTGTGTCTCTTTCATAGATAGGTTCATTTGTGTTGTATTTCAGATTCCATATATATAAGTGATATCATATGGTATTTGTCTGTCTCTTTTAAAATAGATTTTGCTTTATTTTGTATTTATTTTATATATATATATATAATTTTTTTGTTTTTTGGTCATGCCATGTGGTGTGCAAGATCTTAGTTCCCAGACCAGGGATTGAACCCGTGCCTCCTGCATTGGGAGCATGGAGTCTTAACCACTGGACCACCAGGGAAGTCCCGGTACATAATTTCAACATGACTTAATCCTGGGGTGTTAACTTTGATCACTTGGTTTAGGTGGTAGCTTCACATTTCCACTCTGAATTTACTGTTTTCCTCTTCCAGTGTTCTTCTTTGGGACAGAGTCAAGTTCATCCTCAGGGGGCAGGACAGGCAATGAAGTGCCACTTCTTTGTGGGGAGAGTATCTTACATGTTGTTTGGAATTCTTCTGAGAGGAAGATTTGTCTCTTCTCCTTTTATGTGTTCAGTTGTTTATTCACATCATTGTGCACTCACATGGATTTTATCCTTTTGTTATAATCCCGTTCAGTCACTCAGTCATGTCCGACTCTTTGCGACCCCATGGACTGCAGCACACCAGGCTTCCCTGTCCATCACCAACTCATGGAGCTTGCTCAAACCCGTGTCCATGGAGT
Organism: Dama dama; assembly: GCF_033118175.1. Classification (NCBI taxonomy): domain Eukaryota; kingdom Metazoa; phylum Chordata; class Mammalia; order Artiodactyla; family Cervidae; genus Dama; species Dama dama. Next base: position 4,800,576 of record NC_083702.1, read on the forward strand.
CGGTGATGCCATCCAACCATCTCATCCTCTGTCATCCCCTTCTCCTCCTGCCTTCAATCTTTCCCAGCATCAGGGTCTTTTTCTAATGAGTTAGCTCTTCACATCAGGTGGCCAGAGTATCGGAGCTTCAGCTTCAGCATCAGTTCTTCCAATGACTAATAATCCAACATCACACCTTTCTTTTGTTTCACTTGTCCCATTTTCCCCCTAGCACTTCCTTTCTTTCTGACAAGTTTATGCTCCAAGTTTATCTTGTATTTTCCCTGCCCAAGCCCTAGAGTCAAACATATCTCCATATTGTAACATTTTACAAACACCTTAGCATACTTTTTAAAAAATAATTTCTTGATAGTTTTGAACAAATAGAACACCAACCTGAATTGTATTGAATGTTTAAGTATGAAAGAGTGGAGAGTAACACATAGATTGTGTTGATGGGGTTTTTATCCTTATGAAAAAAGAGAATTATCTGTTTATATTAATATGTATTGTTATTCACTTAAGTTCAGTTCAGTCGCTCAGTCGTGTCTGACTCTTTGCGACCCCATGAATCGCAGCACCCCAGGCCTCCCTGTCCATCACCAACTCCTGGAGTCTACCCAAACCCATGTCCATCAAGTAGGTGATGCCATCCAGCCATCTCATCCTCTGTCATCTCCTTCTCCTCCTGCCCCCAATCCTTCCCAGCATTAGGGTCTTTTCCAATGAGTCAACTCTTCGCATGAGGTGGCCAAAGTATTGGAGTTTCAGCTTCAACACCAGTCCTTCCAGTGAACACCCAGGACTGATCTCCTTTAGGATGGACTGGTTGGATCTCCTTGCAGTCCAAGAGACTCTCAAGAGTCTTCTCCAACACCACAGTTCAAAAGCATTTACCTTATCTTAAATATAATATTTAAATAACAGAAGCTGTTTCCTGCTTGGGTATGTGGAAGTATATTCTGAGGTATACTGTCCCTTAGCGCAGGTTTGCTAACTTTGATTTTCAAAAGCGTTTGGTGCTTTTAAGACCTTTTGGGCTTTTAATACCGAAGACCACAGTTCAACTCTGATATTCTGAAGTACGGACTCCTAAAAAAGTCCAGACTAGAATTCACCGAGAATCCTGAACGTGAGTCAGCTTCTTTAATTAAATTAGGGAAACCAGCTACCATCTCTTCCCTATTCTATCACCTCTGGAACCTCTTCCTTGCTCCTCAACTTCCTCTATTTTCCATCTTTATTTCTGTGTATATTGTATCCCGTGTAATTTCTTTAGGTCTGTCAGCCAGTTCACTAGTTATTTCTCTACCTCTGTCTAGCCAGATGTTTAACATGTTGATGTTTTTCATTTCAAGTTCTATGCTTTTTATTTCTATAAGCTTTCATTGTTTCTTTTTTAAATCTGCCTGGTCTTTTTCTGCAGAGTTTCTCATTTTGTATTCAGATGTTCCATTTTCTCTTTAAATATGTTGGATAGATTTACTTTCTGTTGTGTATCTGATGACTTTCAAAATCTGGAGCCTTTGCTAGTCTGCTTTATATTGCATTTGCTCACTCACTCATGGAGACACATCTTTGTGTGTGTGTGTGTGTGTGTGTGTGTGTGTGTGTGTTGACCAAAAGTTACGATCCTGGAAACAGTGTCAGTGGGAATTATTTGAGGACATGCTTGAGGGTGAAGATTTTAGTTTGATTCTGTCAGGCTCCTGGGACCACTTTGGATCAAATTCTCAGTTTAAGGCTTTTCTGCACCTGAGTGTGTGCTAAGTCGCTTCAGTCATAGCCCGCCAGGCTCCTCTGTCCATGGGATTCTCCAGGCAAGAATCCTGGAGTGGGTTGTCGTGTCCTCCTCCAGGGGATCTTCCCAACCCAGGGATTGAACCCACATCTCTTACATCTCCTGCATTGGCAGGCGGGTTCTTTACCCCTAGTGCCACCTAGGAAGGTGGTGTTAACAGAAGTCACGTACATGCGTGAAGACCAGTTTGCAGCTACGAGTTTCCAGGGCTGCTGTTTCCCCCTGCACCCAGAGTTGAAACGGAGACAGACTCATTTCCTCACTGACCCCTTTCAGGGCAGGCTCATCCTACCTCACCCTTGCAGTGGTCTCCGATGCAAACGCCCACCTGCATGCCTCTGAGACTTGTCTTCTACAGCTGAAGCTCTTGTTTCCCTATGGTTGACAGAGGATGCCTCTGGGCTGGTTCTCCTTCCAGCATCCCTGCTCCTGTTTTGCTTTTGGCATTGAGAACTTCCTTTTCTTTTTCACAAGCTCGGTCATGCATTTAAGAGGACACTGTTTACATTTAATCTAGAACGTTAGAATTTTTCGTGGGAGAGCGTCAGTATGACTTTTTGCTGAACCAGAAGCCTCTTGCAGAGCTCCTCCATCCTCTAAGTTGCAAGGGGATACGTGCTTCTCTTTCCTCATGCTTGAGCCTTCTTTTATGACAATGGTGGCCCCAGTGGTAAAGAATCTGCCTGCCACTGCAGGAGACGCAATGGACACAGGTTTGATCCCTGGGTCAGGAAGATCCCCTGGAGGAGAACTTGGCAACCCATTCCAGTATTACTGTCTGGAAAATTCCATGGAAAGAGGAGCTTGGTGGGCTACAGTCCCTGGGGTCACAAAGGGTCAGACACGATTTAGCGACTGAGCAGACACATTACGACTACACCTCTCACTCCAACGAACAGCTGTTCACTTTCATACAATTTCACATGGAGGAAACAGAGGGGGAAAAAAAGGAATGAAGTTCTGTCTCCTCCTCCTTTGCCAACTTAGAATATAAACACTCCAAGAGTGGGCACTCCCTTAGCAATGCTTTGTATAGTAAGTAGCTGCTCTTTTTTAAAAAAATATTATTTTTACTTATTTACTTAGCTGTGCTGGGAATTCGCAGTATGCAGGATCTAGTTCTCTGATCAGGAATCAAACCTGGGCCTCCTGCACTGAGAATGTGGAGTCTTAGCCACTGGCCACCAGGGAAGTCCTGAGTAATTGCTCTTAATCATGAACTCTCATGTGTTTCCACAGATCTGTATGACGAACTGGCTAGTTACTACCTTTAGATCGGCTTTAGATAGCTGAGTGCTGAAGAACAGATGCTTTTGAACTGTGGTGTTGGAGAAGACTCTGGAGAGTCCCTGGGACTGCAAGGAGATCAAACCAGTCCATCCTAAAGAAAATCAGTCCTGTCTACGGCCATGCCACCCTGAACGCGCCCGATCTCGTCTGATCTCGGAAGCTAAGCAGGGTCGGGCCTGGTTAGTACTTGGATGGGAGAAAATCAGTCCTGGATATTCATTGGAAGGACTGATGCTGAAGCTGAAGCTCCAGTCCTTTGGCCACCTCACGTGAAGAGCTGACTCACTGGAAAAGACCCTGATGCTGGTAAAGATTGAAGGCGGGAGGGGAAGGGGACGACAGAGGATGAGATGATTGGATGTCATCACTAATTCAATGGACATAAGTTTCAGCAAACTCTGGGAGACAGTGAAGGACAGGGAAGCCTGGTGTGCTGCGGTCCATGGGGATGCAAAGAGTCAGACACGACTTGGCAACTGAACAGCAACAGGATGGGTTTGGAGCTGAGCTGGCTATTTAAGGTCACCCCTGATTGACTCTGTATATTAAAAGGCATGCTTCGGTTGAATAGCATAAGAAATTTTGCTTAAAGTGGGATACTTTTGGTATTGTGCAGCTATATGTAGATTTAACCAGCACAAGGTAACTAGGGGAAGCCTCTGGTATTATCTTAGTGGGCAAAGCAATGACTCTTTCACAATTATATATTTGCATGTATGAAAGTTGCTCAGTCATGTCCAACTCTTTGTGACCCCATGGACTGTATGGTCCATGGAATTGTGTGTGTGAAAGTCGCTCAGTCATGTCCAACTCTTTGTGACCCCATGGACTATATAGTCCATGGAATTCTCCAGGCCAGAATACTGGAGTGGGTAGGTGTTCCCTTCTCCAGGAGATCTTCCCAACCCAGGTCTCCCGCATTGCAGGCAGATTCTTTACTGAGCCACCAGGGAAGCCCCAATTTATATATTTAACAGTCAGCAAATGTCCATCATCCAGAGAAGCGACAGGTAAAGCCATATTTCCTGGCCTCTGAGAAGCTGCCTTTGCCTGCTGCCTTTCAGCCCGAATGGGTGGATACCCACGTCAGGCTCACAGGTCCGGCAGGAAGATGCTTCTACTAAAGTCTGGTCTAGCAGAAGGATGACAGAGTGGTTGACATGCTTCATTATCCTAGGAGAACAGCTACTCATCACTCCTCTTATTTCTGGCAATAGTTACCTCCCCTGGTTCCTTTCAGCAGTAAGGGAATGCTCCCAGAGCGGAAGGCGACGCCGCAGCTTTGGACACTTCTCTGCATCATTTTTCTGGAAAGCACTGCCAGTATTTAGTTTGCTCCTGTCACCCAGAGCAGGGATACTCATCTAAAGTGAGCAAGGGCGTGTTTCTCCCCAAGCCTTCCTTCCTTGTGCCTCGGAGACTATGGGGAAGCCCAAAGGGTCCCATGGGCAACAGATCCCAGAATTATTTAGGAAATAAGGACTGGAGATGAAGTAAATGCTTTCCAAAGCTTTGCAACTCTCTCTCGCCAACCTACAAAGGACCGTTGGAGAGCTTCAAAATGAGGAAGTATAAGATAATAAAGACTGAGATCAGACTGAGGGGGAGCAGTCACAGTGAATGATCATCTTTCATCTTTGGAATCCTTTAAAGCTGTACATTGCCCTGGTCAGCACCAAAGATTCCAAGGAAAAGGTGCCCAGTGGTCAGTTGTGTTAAGAATCTCTAAAAATGGAGGCTATGCTTTGAGTTTAAAAAACTGTTGAACAGAATGATGATCTTTGTGTTATTTCATGAAATCTGAGACCTCTTAGACCTCCTTGCAAGCAGAGCTGTCTACACAATAACAAGTTCATCAGTGGAGCCGGGAGTCAGATGGAGCTTAGGCTGTTTGTTACTTTCCACTAGTCCGAGCTAGGCTCATTCATCAAGCAGCTCCTTTGTGTGCCCCTGGTCCTGAGTTGTCATTTCTCCCTCCCTCCCCACCAGTGTGTCTGCGTGGTGAAAGCACCCTGGAGCTGCCTTTTCACCGGGCAGCCCTTGCAGTCTTAATTAACGCGCCCACGTCTGTCAGGAAGCACCGTGTCCCGTGACATGTGGTAACATTGATATGGATCGCAGTCTAATTTCAAGCCGCTAAATGTCAGGAGAGCAGAGGCCACCCCGTCTTTGGACCTGGACTTTGAAGGCAGGTCTCGTTGCTAGGCTCCTCATCCCCTCCACCGGCTCCCACGGAGCCGCAGCTGGAAGAAGTCTTCGCACACCAGGGCAGCTTCCTTTCACGTCCCTGGACAATGGGTGAAAGCAGCTATTGTCAGCAGCTCCCAAGGTAGCCGTTCTTCCTGGGCAGAAATAAGAGGATGAATCATTTGAACAGGATCTTGAAATAAGAGTAAATATCATCAAATATGGAAAGGGGTATTTTCAGGGGGTTCCACCCCTGGCTACGAAGAATCGTTAAGGCAGACCAACTTTCCTACCATGAGCTATCATTTAAGAGCCAGATAAATTACCAAAGACACCTGTTTGAAGGCATTGGTGAGTAACCAAGGCAACCAGGATGTGGCCATTTCTGCCTTCGGGGCTTTGATGCTCCAAGACATGGAGCCAGAAGCAGAGCAGAAGCGCCGCCCAGGGTTCCTGGCAGTCTCAAGGTGCTGGGGACACAATGAAGTCCACTGCCACAAAGCAGTGAGGACACTGGTGGAACACTGCGAGTGGAGACACGCTTTACAATCCCAGTTGATCACCTGGTGGTGGTTTGGTCAGCAAGTTGTGTCCGACTCTTGAGAGTCCTTGAACTGTAGCTTGCCGGGCTCCTCTGTCCATGGGATTCTCCAGCAAGTATACTGGAGTAGGTTGCCATTTCCTTCTCCAGGGGATCTTTCCGACTCAGGAATCAAACCCAGGTCTCCTGCATTGCAGGCAGATTCTTTACCGACTGAGTTACGAGGGAAGCCCCAGTTTATCACTTAATTCACAATAAATAAGAAATAAAACTGTTTAATAAAGTGCTTGCTCAGCAGACCATGCCTTCCCCTCCTTTGACAGACAAACCTGCTCCTCATCAGAAAGTTCTTGCTGAGTGTGAAATCAGATTCTCAGGGGGGTGGAGTTGCATGTTTCCGGTCGGAGGCAGTCAGCCTAACTCGAGGGCTGGTCGCTTTGTGATGGGCAGCTTGAACCCTGGAGCAGGCACCCTGTCCCTGGACAGTACCAGAGAGGCACTGTTTTTGTTTGTTTGTTCTTTTTTTTAACTGTAAGAGCAGGCACAAAGTCTATTATTAGAGATATAGCATGCAAAAAGAAGGAGAAACAGTTTATTTTTAATATTTATTTTTATTTCAGTATTTGGCTACACTGGGTCTTAGTTGTAGCATGTGGGGTCTTCGATCGTCACTGCAGCATGTTTCCTGACCAGAGACTGAAGCCAGGCCCCCTGCACTGGGAGCTTGGAGACCTAGCCACTGACCACTAGGGAAGCCCCCAAGTAGGCACTATTGATTCGACTCTTTGGTCTCCCCTTTCCTCTCTTTCCTATGATCACCATTCTTTTAGTTTGCACAGAATTCCTTCAATCAGGGTAAAATATGATTAATTTGGTTTCTGCTCACTGGCTTACACTCACGTTCCAGTCCTGGGGTGTGCTGGAGCCAGTTCCTACTGGCTTGGGAGAACTGACTATGCTTGCCTCTTCCCAACTCTGCAGCCAGTTTTGTTGAGTCAATAGCTCGAACTGGCTGTGGTGGAGCATTTCCACCATGGAAGCTGTAAATCCTACACGTCAGGACTTCTTCCCAGAGAGCCCGTTGTTAAACACTGACCAGCACACCACTGCCCAGACCTCTTCATCCGAGTCTGGGGCGTATTCCAAACTCTTGGGTCTCACATTTCTAGAAATTCTCTGATTACTCCTGCAAATCATTCACATTGTCATCATCCAAGAGTTCAAGTACATCTCTGAACCAGTGAACCAGTGAAGTTGCTCAGTTGTGTCCGACTCTTTGTGATCCCATGGATTATAGCCTACCAGGCTCCTCCATCCATGGAATTTTCCAGGCAAGAGTACTGGAGTGGGTTGCCGTTTCCTTCTTCAATCTCTGAAAGCAGCCTCATTCCTCTTATCTCTAGATTCCAGAGGGGAATATTTCACTTTTGCCCCAAATACTAGAGAAGGAAACCCACCCGCATTATTCTTGCCTGGGAAATTCCATGGACAGAGGAGCCTGGTGGGCTACAGTTCATAGGGTTGCAAAGAGTTGGACATGACTTAGCGACTAAGCAATGACAACCACCAGCAGAAGGCTGGACTGTGAAGAGCCGTGAAGAGCAGCCTAAGATGAGTGACAAGGAGAACTAAGCTTGAACGCTGTTGTACTGCCCCGTGAATGGTGGCTACTGAGGCCTGCCTGGGCGCACACTCGTCTGCCACCCAGACTGTCATTTCATCCAAGAGCCACCTCATTCCACCACCTGGGGAAACGATCTCCCAGAATTACTGATGAGTCTCGAGGACTCTCAGAATGCCACTACACTTCAGTCCATTGCATACTTCTCTTTCCACACCTGTCTTCCAATTAGTCAATGTTTGGGGGGGCCCTTGAATCCCAGGAGATAGATAGTCTTAGAAACAGACCCTCAGGTCTGTTATGCCAAAACTAAGTCACGTCAACCATCCAGAGGACAGAAAGTCCGTGGTCATGGAATGACAACTTAATGGTTGATGAGAAGAATTCATGGTTTTATTGTGTTTATTTATACACAAGCATCTCAGGTGATTGTTGTTATTAATATACATCCAAAGTCTATTTCTTATAACCTGAGATTTTCCCGTTAAGCCCTATAATGACTGTACCCTGAGCAAGTAAGCTTTTGTTTTGCTTTGTTTTGCCTCAGAGTGTAGCCTAAAGTACAGTTCTGATTGCCCTGTAAATAGCATCTTCCTTGAGTAATTATCTCAGTAACCGCAGGTGGTTGTGGTTGATCGCAAAAATTTCCCTTGTGAGACAGAGTCTGTCCATGCTTCCCATTAAGTCATGGAGACCAAACCTAAGAGTGAGGTTGCATACTTATTCAATATTTACTCAGGGTGAGTTCACAGCAGCAAAGAGAGCTGAGAAAAATAAACAGCCATCAGCGCAGAAGAACCTCATTAAATCAGCTGATGGGAGCTGGTAGCTTCTCACATTTACTGTGACATGATGGTGTATAACTCAGGATTCTCCTAGAAGGCCTCCAGAAAACAGACTTAAAAAAAAAAACGAAGACGCAGAGCTTAAATATTCAAATTTGTTGTTGTTCAGTCTCTCAGTCATGTCCGACTCTTTGCAACCCCATGAACTGCGGCACATCAGGGTTCCCTGTTCTTCACCAGCTCCCAGAGCTTGCTCAAACTCAAGTCCATTGAGTTGGTGATGCCATCCAACCATCTCATCCTCTGTTGTCCCCTTCTCCTCCTACCTTCGGTCTTTCCCAGCATCAGGGTCTTTTCTAATGAGTCTGCTCTTCACAGTAAATATTCATATACTTTCTTTTAAAATAATATCTACCTGTGCAGCCCTTTAAGCTTTTCCAAAGATTCTTCATCTGTGTTATTTTATTGAAATTCTTATAACAACACTGTGAGGGGGTGAGGTGTGCAAACTATGTCATACCTCTCTCTTCTCACAGCTGCAGAAGGGGACACTGAGGTTCCAAGAATAATGATGCTGGCCAAAGTGACCCAGCAGTGGAATCACAGTAATTCAGGTTCAAGATTCTCGGCTGGGCATCTATTGTGCTGACCACAGGCTCACGGCCATTTGTTTTGAAGGTGAAACGTACTTAACTATAGGGGGATGTTTACTTTTGATTAAGATGTTTAAGTGGACTTCTCTGGTGGCTCAGACGGTAAAGAATTTGCATGCAATGCAGAAGACTTGGGTTCAATCTCTGGGTTGGAAAGATCCCCTGGAGGAGGAAATGGAAACCCACTCCAGTATTCTTGCCTGGAGAATCCCATGGACAGAGAGGAGCCTGGCGGACTATAGTCTATAGTCCATGGGGTCGCAGAGAGACGACACGACAGAGTGACTAACAGTTTCACTTTCAGAAGTAGCAAAAAGAGGTGTGGTTGGAATTCGGGTCCTGATACTGAGGCTAGTGTTGGCGCCGGTCTCCACAGTGGCTCTGCTGGACCCGCCCCTGGAATTCATCCTCTGTCCGGGCCCCGCCCACTCTGGCCACGTGACTCACTTCAACCAATACAGCGCGCACAGGGGATGCTGCGCCAATTCTGGGGCTAAGGCTTCCTTAACGGTGTTTTTGCACTTTGTGGAGCCCTGAGCTGCCGTGGTAAAGGTCCAGTTACCTGGAGAGATCACATGAAGAGGTTACACTGAGAGGGAGAAGGCCTGAGGCTACACGGGGAGAGAAGGAGAGACAGATGGACAGAGAGCGGAGAGGCAGGGAGCCCCTGCGGAGCCCTCTCCATCATTCCAGTTGTCCCAGCCTTGGGACAGGGCTTGCTGACCCAGAGCCTCAGTTCTGAATGACCTGAAGCTCATGATACACAAATTCCCACTCGACGAGTGTCTTTTCTGCAGAAAGGTAATATATTCCTCCGGGTTGTCATGATTTCTTTTCTGTTTTGATAAATTGGTGCAGCCACTATTAAACGTTGAGTTTTATTTATGTTTGGCTGTGCTGGGCCTTTGTTGCTGCGAGAACGTTTCTCTAGTTGCGGCGCGCAGGCTTCTCGTTGTGGTGGCTTCTCTTGTTGCGGAGCACAGGTTCTAGGGTGCATGGGGCTTCAGAAGCTGCAGCTTCCCGGCTCTAGAGCCCAGGCTCAGGAGCTATGGTACACGGGCTTAGTTGCCCCGCGGAGTGTGGGATCTTCCTGGATCAGAGATCGAACCCGTGTCTCCCGCCTTGGCAGGTGGATTCTTCACCACCGAACCACCAGGGAAGCCCTGTCACTATTTCTCAAGTAGCTCTATTGGTAATCAAGGGTCAGTTGTGGACATGTAGGGAATGACTGTGGCCTCTCTCCTCAAGTTTATATTCTCACCAGGAATATTTAAAAGTGACAGTAGGAGTTAGACAACAGTCTCAGTTGAACAACGATAGACGGTAACAGCACAAGCTGAGTCCCAGGACAAGACATGATGAACTCATCAATGGCAGGTCACAATGCAGAGAACAAGGAAGTGACTTTGGGCTGAGCTTGTTTGAGGAAGCTTCACCCAGAAGAGGACAATTTTTAAAAATTTTTGGTCACACCATTCAGCATGCTGGATCTTAGTTTCCTGACCATGGTTCGAACCCGTGCCCCCTGCACGGGTGTGGATCTTAACTACTGGACCACCAGGGAAGTTCCAAGAGGATGTGACCTTGCCGCCCTGTCACCAGTGGTAACAGCGTGCCAGACTCTCAGTGCAGCAACCAGGCCACTGGTCAGCAGGCTGAGGTCCCTTAAGCTCGACAGCCGAACTGATACCGTTATGGTGGGAATCAGTGTCCAGAGTGATTTATACTTTCCATCCCCCAGACCAATTGCTTTGTATTTCTTAGCATTACCTGATGAATCTGTGTGCTAATTAGTAGCTGTTACTTCATTCTCAGCAGCTTAGCCTGCTGCCAGAAATTCTGACGGAGCTAAAAATGAAAGATTGCCAAGAGACACTAATTACATCTCAAGGGACAGGCCCAAGATATTTAGATTATCTTTTCTCCTCCTTTATTGCCTTCCCCTGGTGAGTAAGTTTGCTCTAATCACTTTTGAAGGGAGCAAGTTACATTACAACTCCAGCACCTTGGGGTTTGTACGTGTAAGGGCTAAGAGGAGGATTCGATTCTTTAGCAGAGTGGTTGGCAGTCTTTGAAATGAGGTGTGTCCAGGCCATTTGCTGGCTGCACATTTGCACAAAGGATAAAATAGGGCAGATGGTGGGATGAGACATCACTTTGCCAACAATAGTTCGTCTAGTCAAAGCAATAGTTTTTCCAGTACTTATGTATGGATGTGAGAGCTGGACCAGAAAGAAGGCTGGGCACCAAAGAATTGATGCTTTCGAACCGTGGTGTTGGAGAAGACTGTTGAGAGTTCCTTGGACTGCAAGGAGATCAAACCTGTCAATCCTAAAGGAGATCTACTCTGAATATTCATTGGAAGGACTGATGCTGAAGCTGAAACTCCAATACTTTGGCCACCTGATGCAAAGAGCTGACTCATTTGAAAAGACCCTGATGCTGGGAAAGATTGAAGGCAGGAGGAGAAGGGGACGACAGTGGATGAGACAGTTGGATGGCATCACTGACTTGATGAACGTGAATTTGAGCAAACTCCGGGAGACAGTGAAGGACAGGGAAGACTGGTGTGCTGCAGTCCATGGGGTGGCAAAGAGTCAGGCATGACTGAGCGACTGAACGACAGGATGAGTACTTACTTTGCAGCTCCTGATTCAGGGCGTGGACTCTTGTAATCTGAAATGAAGGGATTAAGGCGGGCAACAGTACAGGAGGTCGTAAGAACCCGGACATGACTGAGCGACTAAACCACCACCAAGGTGATAGAAACAATTCATGTCCAGCAAAACCTCGGAAGGCGCTGCCTTTGGTGCATGGCGAGCCAGCTTCTCTACCAGGACCCCAGGGTGTCGGTATCCATGAACTTCCCACCGTACATGTGGTCGCATTTAACATTCAAGTTGATAGTTAAGGATTAAAGACCTTGGGTGTGTCGCCTTCAAAATAACGCACTACATGAGAGTTAAGTTTTATCTGGGGAAAAATGAGGATGGCAGCCCAGGAGACAGCACCTCAGATAGCTCTAAGATGCTGCTCCAAAGAGGCTGGAGGAAAGACAGTGTACATGTGATTTTAATGAAGGGGGTTACATTCAGTTGAGTACACATTTTTTGCAGAAAGTTTCTGCTAGTGTCATGAAGCTTCTGCGAGGCACTAGAAACAGTCATTACCATGAAGGATTTTAGTGCTTTTCTAGATATGAAGAGATATAAGAACCGGGCTCATAAAATCAGTTCCTGAGAATATCTAACTATCTGAAGACCTGTCCTGCCAGTTTTTCCCTGAGCTTGAATACCTCATTTCTGCTATTCACCCTAAACTCCTTTCAGAGGGTATTGAGGGTCAGCAGCTGCAGTAGCACATGACTTAATCCCTGTAGAGACAGATTTGTGCTCAGCTGCTCAGTTATGTCGGACTCTGTGACCCCATAGACTGTAGCCTGCCAGGCTCCTCTGTCTACAGGATTTTTCAGGCAAGAATATTGGAGTGGGTTGCCATTTCCTTCTCCAGGGAAGCCTGTACTATGTGGTTCCTTCCAAATAAAGCAAAAGCTCAAGGACTGCCCTGGATCTCCAAATATCCAGAGTGACTGTCCGTCCTCCCCAGCTGGCCCATCTGACAAGTACTGAAGGGCAGGACTTAGGTTACATGGTGTAACCTTCTAGGGTCTGAAGGGTTTGCCACTTAAACTATTATTACATCTGGGACCCAGCGAAAAACTGAACACTGATATCTGGTGTATGATTAATTGCCCAACAAACCTTATTTGAGCACCACGATACTTAAGTAATTGGAGAAGGAAATGGCAACCCACTACAGTACTCTTGCCTGGAGAATCCCAGGGATGGGGGAGCCTGGTGGGCTGCCGTCGCACAGAGTCGGACAGGACTGAAGCGACTTAGCAGCAGCAGCAGCAGCATACTTAAGTAGCTATTCAGTAACTGACATTTTGCTGTTGAGAACTGAATACAGGAAAGGCTTATTCCTGCCCTCCAGGAACTTCCTGTCAAAGGCATGAATAAGAACAAAGAGCCTCCAGAACAGCTACTAAGCTAAGTCCTGTGTGAGTCTTTGAGACCCCATGGACTGCAGCATGCTAGGCTTCCCTGTCTTTCACAATCTCCTGGAGATTGCTCAAATGCATATCCATTAAGTTGGTGGTGCTATCTAATTATCTCATCCTCATTAGGGTCTTTTCCGTCTTTTCCAATGATTCAGCTCTTCGTATCAGGTAGCCTAAGTTTTGGAACTTCAGCTTCAACATCAGTCCTTCCAATGAGTACACAGGGTTGATTTCCTTTAGGTTTGACTGAGTTGATCTCCTTGCTGTTCAAGGGACTCTCAAGAGTCTTCTCCAGCACCACAATTTGAAAGCATCAATTGTTTGGTGCTCAGCCTTCTTTATGGTCCGACTCTCACACCAACTCTCACATGACTGCTGGAAAGACCATAGCTTTGACTATGGTCTTTGTCGGCAAAGTGATGTCTAGGTTGTAAATACACTGTGTAGGTTTGTCATAACCTTCCTTCTAAGAAGCAAGCGTCTTCTAGTTTTATGGCTTCAGTCACCATGCTGAGTGATTTTGGAGCCCCAGAAGAGAAAATCTGTCACTGCCCACTGAATCGGTGGGCCCTGATCCAGCAAAACTGGAGTTCTTATAAGAACAGGGGACACAGAAGGGAGGGGCGCACAGAGAGGAGGCCGTGGGGAGGCAGCGTTTCTTCCCGGCTCGGTGAACTTTCCCCAGCATCTCTGTGGAGCCTGGCATCGAGAACACACCACCAAGTACCCCAGGAAATGCCCATACTCACCTGTGGGTAGGGAAGGCCTGGGAACTGAAGTCAGTATGCTGGAGGACGAGGTATGGTTTAAACTCTGTGTATCAATAAGCAGAATATATGGAATATTAGGAGATTAGAGTTGATAGAAGTTTTAGAAGTTGATGTGTTTTAGAAGTGTAATTATCTCATCATGTGGATTATGTCTTTGGTCCAGAAGTACTCAATAATTTGTCAAAATGCATAGAACAGGTTAATGAGAGGAATGTGTGTATGTGTGTGTGTGTGTATGATATTAAGCTACACCATAAAATATGTTGAGGCAATTTTTTCATTTTTGGTCACACCACTCAGCTTGCAGGATCTTACTTCTTTGACCGGGGATTGAACCTGGGCCCACGGCAATGGAAGCCCGAGTCCTAAGCACTGGACCAGCAGAGAATTCCCATGTTGAGACAATTTTTGAACAGTAGCCTATTTAAAAAGATATACATACACACACATATAATCAGGAATTTGATAAAATGGTAAGATTTCATCAACAACCACCTGACGTTCAGCAACCATTCATTAACGGTTTGCTCCATGCCTGGCACTGCTCTGGGCGTTGTGAGTGCGGTGGAGACTGAGGCAGAGAGGGCGCCTGTCTTCATGAAACTTTTGTTCTAGGCAGAGCAGGGAGACAGCCAACAAATAAATACAGAATGGACAGGCTGTAGTGATAAGTGCTGTAGCGGTTATAAGACTTGGTCAGCTCTTGGCTACTTCATTCACTGGACAAATATTTATTGAGCTCTGACTATATGCCAGGTACTGCCCTGGGCCTTGGTGACCTGGTGGAGACGGGACAGAACAGCTCCCTGACCTCGTGGGGATGCGGCAAACCCACGAGTAGGTGTAACAGCTGCAGATGACCAGCTGCTGCGAAGGAAGGAAGTGGGGTGATTATCTTGGAGCAATAGAAGGAGTGGCTTGGAAAGGGTGGATGGAGGGGTGGACAACTTAGATACTTCTCAGAGCAAGGGCGGCGTGTGCTGTCTTAGCTCCCGGACCAGGGATCCGAGCCACATCCAGGGTTCTTAACCACTGGACCACCAGGGATGCCCCCGGCTCCTCTGCTTTTAACCCTCACTGGCTGGTGGCAGATAGGCAGAACTTCAAGCCTCTTTTCTGGTTGGTGGGTGCTCCCTGGGGCCCCTGCCTCGCCACAGAAGGCTTTGTGAAGACAGTCTCTGAGTATTTGATGGCCTCCCAGGCTGACCACAGTGGTTCCTGAGCAACGGTTCTAACACATACTCAGCCCATGGAAGAGGTGTGCGCTATTTACTCCACGGTGCCAAGTAGGCCCCGGGGGGCTAATTGCCTTCATTGTATAAATCCACGCTTAGAGAAGGTGGGCGCTCGCCGATTATTCACTCAGCCGGCTGAAATGCTTCTCTGTGGCTGTTACTGTCAATGGTGAAAATCACACACACCACTTTGTAAAGTAGGCGATTTTTTTTTCACCTGATAGATCATAATAGCTCTCCAGAGTTGTTAAGGCCTAAGCAGTCCATTGAGAGCTTGTGGAGCTGGTGGCAGGGTGGTAGGGGGAAGTCGGGGAGTGAGAAAGGGCGTCTCATCTTTTCACTCCTTCCAGAGAGCCGGCACAAGACAAACTGGCAGGCATTTTTTTTTTTTTTTTTTAATTTTGGCTGTGCTGCATGGCCGGTGGGATCTTAATTCTCCAACCAGGGATCGAACCTGCGCTCCCTGTATTGAGAGCCTGGAATCTTAGCCACTGGACCACCAGGAAAGTCTTCTTTTTTGGGGGGGGCACTTTGGTGGCAAGCACTTTTACTGGCACTCCAGTCTTAACTCCGTCTGCACTTCAGGGGCTGGTAAATATCACTGGACCCTTTTCTGCATTTCCACGCACAGCTCTCCGGCTGGCGCCTGACTCCCGCTCTTTCTCAGTAAACCCTTTGTAGTGTGTGTCGAGAGCAGGAAGGGCCGTACATCGTTGAGGCCTGCAGCCAGTTCCCTCTGCTTTGAGGTCCAACGCAAGACCCATCTCTGTGAAATACCCTCATCCTCAAGGCTCCGCTTTCCTCTGAATCCTGGATGCTGACGGTGCCAACAGTGGAGACAAGGATGATGGTTGTGACAAGGATGACGACAGCCAGCACCCGCTGGGCCCTCTGTGAGAGCCTGGATCCACTGAGCCCTAAATCCCCTGTCCGTGCTAGTCAACGTAATAGTAACACAACAGCGCACCAAGCCGCGTAATGTTGTTCCCGTTAATTAGACCAGGAGGCAGGACAGGCTAAGTGACCGCCCTGGCCACACGGCCACCCAGACAGAGTGAGAATTTCCAACCAGGCCACAGGCCTTAGAAATTCAGTTTTGAACCCTGCCGGCAGGCTGCGTCGCTGAGGTCACGGGTCCTGGTCTTGCCCTTGTTCTTCTGCTGGGATTATCAGCTAACCGGCTCCACTACCGTGCCTCCTTCACTTCTCAAAGCCGAGTCATCTTAGTCTTTGTAGTCCCGAGGTGTACGCAGTAAGTGCTCAATTATCATCAGTCAGCTGGCCAAGACTCTGCTGGGCAGATGGTGAAAGGCTTTCATTTCACAGAAGCAGGCCCTGGGCTGGCCCTTTCATCCTAAGGGGGAACACCGTGGCCCTGACCCAGGCCCCAGGGGTGTCAGAAATCCAGAGATGCCTGGTTGAGGGGGGACAGAGAGAAGGGACACTCCCAGGGGAGCATGGGCAGGAGGGGCTGGTCCTGGGAGGAGAACTCTGGGGGTGGGGAAGAGGCGAGACCCAGTCTGCAAGGTCCGGTAGGGAGCTGCAGGGCTGGCGGGACCCCTGCAGAGACCAGTCCGGTCTGGGTCAGCTGGCCGGGCTGTTAGCCTGACTTGTCCTCGGGTGTCAGCAGCCTGGAGGGCAGGAGGAGCCCTGGGAGCAGGAGACCAGGTAAGGTGGCTCGAGGAGGCAGCCAGGCCGCCCACCCAGCTTTTGAAAGCAGTAGGCCGCACCTAGTAGGACGCAGGGGTGCTTTGGAGCTCCGGTCTTAGGGCAGAGCCCAGGCAATGGCTCCGACTCCCAGGTGGACTACAGGAGGCGGAGAGGGGCCCTGGCCCCCGGATGATGGGCTGTGGGAGGCAGGTCAGCCACAGTGCCTGGCACAACGAAGTAGGTGCTTGGGGCTTGCTGAATGAATGCACGAATGAATGGGTCAGAGCCGCGCTCTTCTGCACGAAGCAGTTCCACGCTGTCGTCCTGAACGTGGGGGCGGGAAAGGAAGGACTGTGTCACATGACTCAGCTGGTGGCCTACAGCGGACCTGGGGGTCCACAAGGGTCTTTCTCAAAGGGTGACCTATGGGCCGACCGCCCTGGAATGTGGGAGGGGCCCAGGAATCTGCTGTAGCAAAGTCTGTAGGTGATTCTTGTATGGAAGACGGGGCCTGATGATTAAGAGGAAAAGCAAAACAGAGAATGAAGTGTTCCTGTGAACTCAGAGCAAAACAACGGCTTCGGTCTAAGATGGCTCAGGGTGACTGAGTAACGCGACGCTCTTTTTAAAAAAATACTTATTTGGCTGCCTTGGGTCTTACTTGCAGCACCTGGGAGGTTTGGTTGTGGCACACAGACTCTCTAGTTGGGGCAAAAAGGCTCAGTAGTTGGGGTGCAAGGTCTTAGTTGCTCCATGGGATGTGGGATCTTAGGTCCCTGACCAGAACCCATGGCCCCTTCATTGGAAGGCAGGTTCTTAACCACTGGACCACCAGGGAAGTGCCAAACCTTGCTTTTTTGGTTTTTTTTTAAGTAAACAATTGTATATGTTAAAGAAGTAGAGCTCCATGTCTTGATATGTATATGAGCAGTGAAATCATTATTACAGTCAAGCTAATTAACATATCCACCCATCTCATAACACATTTAGCAGTTTTTGTAGCAAAGGCACCTGGAGTCTACTGTCTTAGCAGATTTCCAGTATATCATTCAGTGTGGTTAACTATAGTCACCATGCTATACGTCAGACCTCAAGAACACTAACACATTAGCTATATCAACGAACACATTTCAACAGCATCAGCTGGACAATTAATGTCAACGAACTCTGAAAACAAATTTTTATGAGGCCATATTTGTACAAGTGTGTTTTTTAAAAAAATTTTTATTAGAGTATAGTTGATTTTACAATGTTGTGTTGGTTTCAGGTGTAGAGCAAAGTGAATCAGTTATAAGTATACATGTAGCCACTTTAATTTTTTTGGAGAGTAGGACTGACATATATACACCAAGGTGTGTGAAATAGACAGCTAGCAGGAAGCTGTTGTATAGGTCAGGGAGCCCAGCTTGATGGCCTGGGGTGGGGTGGTGGGGCGTGGGGTGGGAGGGAGGCTCGAGGGGGCGGAGACCGTGTAGACATAGAGCTAATTCCCTTTGTTGTACAGCATAAACTAACACAACGATGTAAAGCCATTATGCATCTATAAAAAATAAATTTAAAAAGATTCTTTTCCGTGTAGGTCATCAGCTAGTTGTCCATGTTTAATTCTTTAAAGAACGGCTACGCCTAACTCTCTTTCTCCCTTCTCAGTAAAATGCATAGATTAAATGTAAGTTCCTATCTTTTGTCACCTCTCACCTCCTTGGTGACAGTTCTGTGGCCACCTCCACCCGCCGGGCCCCTCATCTGAGCACTTCTCTCTGTGTCCAGAACTCCAGTCGCCTTGAACCGAGTCAGTTTCGTCCTTCCCGGCGTCCCAAAACTCTGGCTCATACTTCTCTCTGTCACTAGATGGCGCACGAGAGTAAATTTTTTTTTTTTTTTTTTTCTTCCCCCTGGAGAGAAAGACCTTGTTTGTATCCTTCTCTTTGGGGTGGACAGTCCCCATGCCAGGAGTGGGGGGGTTGCTCTGCAGTGTCCCCTGTCTAGGGTCATGCTGACCAGAAAGTTGACAATATTTTTGAGCATCTAATGTCTTTAGCTGGAGAAGCCATCACGGGGTGGCTGGCAGATGGCCTGGAGGGAACTCTTGAGAGTCACAATATGCACAGCGGAATCAAAAGTCAGGGGCATCCATGCACCCCCTGGCTTTGGCTTTTAGCCCAGACGGCCTCAGTGGGTGGACCTGGTGGGAGCTGGGGCGGGGGGGCGGTGGGTGAGCAGGAGAGCTGCTTGGGGGTGGGGGGAAGAGGAGGGTAGGTGGGTAAAGGTAGACAGCCTCCATTTGTCTCCTCTGGCGCCTAAACTGAATACTTAAGCCTGGGGTCTTAAATAACTGACATGTGTTTCTCACGTCTGCTCGTGTGAGATCAGGGTGTGAGCAGGGCTGGGTTCTCCTCCTGGCTTGAAGACAGCCGCCTTCTTGCTGTATCCCATCATGGCATCTGTCTGCAAGCCAAGAATGAAGTCTGTCCTTCCACCCTCCCTCTCTCCCTTCCTTCCTCTCCCTCCTTTCGTTCCTCTCTTCAGTCTCTCCAAACTCAGCAGAGTATATACGTTAAATATATGTGCAGTTAATATGTCCAGATTGGGATCTATATCAATTATATTTCAAAAAGCTGTTAAAAACTGTATTTTTGACATTTTTTGTTTGCTCTGCTTTCTCTTCTCTTGCACTTGTGGCTTTATACATTTTTAAAATAATTACCATTTCGAGGTATGATTTATGTACAGTAACCTGCGCCTGTTTAAATGATAGGATTTGATGAGTTTTGATAGATGTCTGCACTTGTGAAGCTGCTACTGCACCAAAGAGGCAGAACATTTCTACCCAGATGTCCTGGTCCCTCTCTCTCCTCTCTGCCCTTCACTCTCCAGGCTGCCTTCTGTCACTAAAAAATTTGTTTGCATTTTTTAGAGTTGCATGCAAACAGGTTCTTAGAAGTTAAACACACACCCAAGTGCCTACCTAGTAAACTACAACAAGAGCTCTTTTGTGTCCGGGTTCTTCCACTCAGCAGGATGATTTTGAGATTCATTCATGATTTTGTATCGGTAATCTTTTTACATCTGAGTGTGATTCCGGTGTATGGACATACCATGATTTGATTATCCTTTTGCCCATTGGTGGACCCTTAGGTCGTTTTCAGTTTGGGGCTATAAGGCCACTCTAAACGTTCGTGTGCAAGTCTGTGTGAACAGACGCTTCCATTTCTCTCAGGTTAGTGCCTAGATTTGAAAGTCCTGGGTGGTTTGGGGTGTGTGTTTAACAAGATACTGCCGAGCAGCTCTGTCCTACACTCCCACCAGCCATGTGTGAGTGATTGACTTCTGCTACATTCTCTCCAACTTGTGGTGTTGGATCTTACATTTAAATAAACATTTTAGTCATTCTCACGTATGGATGGCATCACGGACTCAATGGACATGAATCTGAGGGAACTCCAGGAGACAGTGAGGGATAGGGAAGCCTGGCTTGCTGCAGCCCATGTTATCGTTCAGAGTCGGACGTGACTTAGCAACTGAACAATAACCACAAATGTGTGTGTAGCGGTATGATTACTACTGTGATCTAAATTTGCATTTCTCTGATGACTAATGTTGTTGAGCGTCTTTTCCTGTGTCTATTCATACATGTTCTCTTGTGAAGTCGTGAGCTTTTTCCTGATCCCTTTAATTGGTTGTACCGTTTTTCCCCCTTAAATTCCCATGACGAGGTACAAGCGAAAGGGTTACACTAGACGAGAACTGTCTCAGAGGCAGGAAGCGGTTCCTATCACCTGTGTGTGTCTTGCTTTGCCCTGTACAACCATCCTGTAGGAGTTCTATGAGGTTGTTTTCAGCTGTGTGACGGTGTCCCCAGCTCCCAAGACTCCACACTGCTCAGGAAGCGTGGGAAAGCCTGACCCTTCACTCTCCCAACTGAATAGACACACTAAGAAAATCGCTCTCTCTCCGCTGAGGTGAGCGTGAACATTAGCCAAAGCCATTCCGAGCTCCCTACATCTCTGGAGCCAGCTGGGAAGAGAAGAGGAACGTATCTGGAAGACAAATGACACGTAAAGATCTGAAAGGAGATGGAGGAATGGACAAAGAAGACGTGGTTTACACACAATATATACATGGTGGAATATTACTCAGCCATGAAAATGAAATCATGCCATTTGCAGCAACGTAGATGGATCTAGAGATTATCATACTAAGTGAAGTAAGTCAGACAGAGACCAATATCACACGGTGTTGCTTATGTGTGGAATCTAAAAAAATAAATGGTACAAATGAACCTATTTTTAAAAGCAGAAATAGAGTCACAGATGTAGAAAACGAGTTTATGGTTGCCAGGGGATTGGGGGGAGACATAAACTGGGACCCTGGGATTGACATGCACAGTACTACACATAAACAGAAACGAATGAGGGCCTACCGCAAGGCACACGGGACTCCGCTCGGTCCTCTGTAATGACCTATGTGAGAAGGGAGCCTAAAAGAGGGCATATGAGTCTGACCAATTCACCCTTCTCTACAGCAGAAGCTAACACAACATGGTAAATCAACTACACGCCAATACATTAAAAAAAAAGAAGATCCAAAAGGAAATGCCCATGGCCTATTTGTTCTTAACTTCACAAGATCTAAGCATTGATCATGTTAGTATTTGAGGGTCCTGTGATGGTGATGCTACAGGGCCCTGCCCCACGGGGCCCTGCTTACAACCTGAACTTTATGATTAATAATTTTTCAAAACATTTTCATGAAGCTGATCCAGCTACAGTAAAAACCACTATTATTCAACATCGTGGCAAAGTGCTGTTTTTGCTACAGATGAATAACTGAAGACTGCTCCTTTTTGGGCTAAAGCCCTTTCTTCCAGTTTAACTTTTTATTTTTATTCAAACCTTTTTTCTTTTTTATACAGTTTTAAAAGGTTATTCCATTTACAGTTATTACAAAATATTGGCTGCATTCACCATGTTGCACAATATGTTCCTATAGCCTATCTTACACCCAATAGTTTGTGTCTCCCGCCCCCCTATCCCTATGTAGCCCCTCCCCTTCATATTGGTATCCACTAGCTTGTTCTGTATATCTGTGAGTCTGCTGCTTTTTGTTCCATTTACTAGTTTGTTGTGTTTTTTAAAATTCCACATGTAAGTGATATTGTACAGTATTTTTCCCTCTCTGTCTGACTTATTTCACCTAGCATAATTCCCTCTGAGTCTATCCACGTTGCTGCAAATGGCAAAATTTCATTCTTTTTTAATGGCTGAGTAACACTCCATTGTGTGTATATACCACATATTCTTTATCCATTCATCTGTCAACAGACATCTAGGTTGCTTCTACATCTCAGCAGTTATAAATAATGCTGCTGTGAACACTCAATGGGGTGTGTGTGTCTTTACAAATTAGTGTTTTCATTTCTTTCAGATATATACCCAGGAGTGGACTTGCTGGGTCATACGGCAATTCTATTTTTAGTGCTTTAGAAACCTTCGTATGGTTTTCCACAGTAGCCGCACCAACTTCCGTTCCCAACACAGTGTATGAGGGCTCCCTTTTCTCCAGGTTCCCCCAACGCTTGTTATGTGTGTTCCTTTTAACAATAGCCATTCTGACAGGTGTGAGGTGATACCTCCTTGTAGATTTGATTTGCGTTTCCCTGCTGATCAGTGATGCTGAGCATCTGTTCATGAGCCTATTGGTCATTTGCATTTCTCCTTTGGAAAAATATCCATTCCGTTCTTCTGCCCATTTTTAAGATCACTTTTTAAAAAAATCTAGTGACTCATTCCCGGTTGCGCGGGGTCTGTGTTGCCCACGCGGGCTTTCCCTGGTTGCGCTGAGTGGGGGCTGCTCTTGCTTGCAGTGCTCCGGCCGCCCACTGTGCTGGCTTCTCTTCTTGCGGAGCACAGAAGCCAGGTTCTGGGACTCAGGAGTTGTGGCACGCGGGCTTTCGTTGCGCCCCAGCGTGTGGAATCTTCCTGAACCAGGGATCAAACCTGTGTCCCCTGCACGGGTCGGTGGATCCACAGGCAAGTCTCAGGTGGTTTGTGTTTTTGAGGTTGAGTTATATGAGCTGTTTCCATATGTTAATGACAACCCCTTATCTTCATATTATTTGCAAATATTTTCTCCCGTCCAGTCGGTTGTCTTTTTGGCTTGCTGATGGCTTCTTTTGCTGTGGAAAAGATTTTAAGTTTACTTAGCTACCCCAGTTTAACATTTTATGTGGAAACTGTTCTAAAGCAGAAGATATGCTTCTTCTCATTCTTTTTTTTTTTAAAAAAATTGTGATAAAATACACATAATCTCAGATTTAGCATTTTAACCATTTGTAAGTGTACAATTCAGTCCATTCACATTGCTGTTCAACCATCCCCACCATCTGTCTCCGGAACTTTTTCATTTTTCCAAAACTCTGTCCCACCCCTGGTACCCAGCATTCTACTTTCCATTGCTATAAATTTGAGGGACCTCATGTAAATGGGAGCATATAGTGTGTTTGTCTTTAGTGGGCGGCTTATTTCACCAAGCATATGGTCTCAAAGTTCATCCTTGTTGTAGCGTGCATCAAAATTCCCTTCCTTTTAGAAGCCACATTTTCTTTATTCATTCATCTGATGAACACGTGGGTTGTTTCCACCTTTGGTGATGGTGAATAATACTGCTATGAACACAGGCTTACAAATAACTAAGTCCTGCTTTCAGTTCTTTTGCGTGTATGTTCATAAGTAGAATTACTGCATCATGTGGTAACTCTTTGCTTAATTTTTTGAGGAATCACCATACTGTTTTCCATATTGGCTCAGCCATTTGATATTCCCGTACTTTCTTTCATTCTTAAACAGAGCGTCCTGGGTAGGATCTGGTCAGCATCCTGGAGTCCTGATCATGCATCTTCTTGAAAAGGCTGAGTAAGCAGGGACTCTCTCCCCCAGACTCAGCTCAGGCACCTCTTCTGTCGAGTGTTTCCTATTCCATTGCCCTCTGCTCATCTCGGATCTCCATCATAACTGTCTGTCTGTAAGTCTGTCTCCCCAGCTTGGGGCCAGGCCAGTTGGAGTCTCTTCATGAGGCTCCGTTGTAGGACTCCCAAGGATTTTTTTTAAACAATAAGGCCCCTATCTCTCTTGTTGTCATTTACAAGTTAAAGAACTTTAAAATTAGAAGGGGGACTTCCCTGGTGAGCCAGGGATTAAGAATCCACCTGTCAATGCAGAGGACACGGGGTTGATCCCTGGCCTGGGAAGTTCCCACATGCCCAGCGACAACTAAGCTGTGTTCACAACCACTGAAACCCGGGCACCCTAGAGCCCATGCTCAAGACAAGTCACGGCGATGAGATGCCCACGTACCGCAGCAGGGAAAAGCCCCTGCGGCCACGAAGACCCCGCACAGCCAAAACGAAAATAAATAAGTAAATCTAAAAAAATTAGAAGGAATCTTAGAAATAAATTTTAATACACTCCCCCCTTCTGTTGATCGGGGAACTGAGGCCAGAGCAGCTAAGCGGCCTGCCAGGGCACCACTCAGCGAGCTTCGGGCTGGCATCTTCGCCGTTCCTCCCAATCCTGCCCTCTTTGGTCGCTGTCACCAGCTGGTTTGAGTGGCTTCTCTCCGTACGAATCCCATGGACAGAGGAGCCTGGCGGGCTACGGTCCATGGGGTCGCAAAGAGTCGGACACGACAGAAGTGACTTGGCAGGCCCTCTTTCCTTACAATGCGCTGTGAGAACGGATCCCTGTTGCTCCTCCAGCCCTGCTCCCCCAGCTTCCCCTTTGCCTCTGGGCCCTTGCATGCCTGCTCTTTGGAAGGGTCATCCACCAGCTTCTTGCTTGCCTGATGAGGCACCTCGGGAGAGCTTCTCAGGGCCGACCCCTAGGCCAGACCCCTGCCGCGGAAGGGAGACAGCTAGTTTGGTCAGCGTCACTGTGCAGTGAGGGGCTGGACACACGGCCCCAGAGCCTTGTCAGCATCTGATCTGCCACCCGATTCCAGTTTAGGGGACACACACTGGGCCAGACCTACGCCTGCCCTGGTGGGGAGACAGACTTACAGACAGACAGTTATGATGGAGACCAGAGATGAGCAGAGGGCAGTGGAATAGGAAACTCTCGATGGAAAGGAGATGCCTGAGCTGAATCTGGGGGTGCAGGCAGGAGCCACCCGGAGGAGAGAGTTCCTTTTCCAGTGATCCATCTTGCTCTAGGTCTCAACACCTGTGAGAAAGATGAAATGCCTGGCTCCTAGCTCTTCTAGCTCAGTGCACAGCCTCCACCACTCGGAGGACCAGTTAGCTGGTCGCTGGCACCTGGGATTCTGCGAAGATGCTCAGCAGCGTCTCTCAGGGTGGATCTTGACGTTTGTCCATATTCATGGTGTGAGTGGTGATGGTGGGTGGGTAGTGCCTGTTTCATGTTGTTCACAAGAAAGAAGAGCTCACTACCACCACTAGCGTAAATGCCTCCCCTTCTGCCATAACGCGGATCTCTGAGAACAGCGAGTGGGAGAAAGTGGAGCTGCAGAAAGAGCAGGACTGGCCTGGAGAATAGTGACCCACAGCACAGTCCTAAGCATGTCAAGGGGCCCTGCGGGTTTAGGGAGAACAAGGCCCCTTCACATCGCTTGGGGTGGTTGCCAGCACCAGGCAGAGCCACGGATGGGGCTGAGCGCTCATTGAAAGATTCTGTTCTTAAAGACTGTGTGTGTGCGCTCAGGTGTGTCCAACTCTCTGTGACCCCATGGACTGTACCCCCCCCCCCCCCAGGCTCCTCTGTCCATGGGATTCTCCAGCAAGAATACTGGAGTGGGTTGACATTCCTCCAGGGGATCTTCACGACCCAGGGATGGAACTTAAGTCTCTTGCCTCCTCATCTTGCTTTGGCAGGCAGGTTCTTTACCACTAGCGCCACCTGGACTGTGCTTTGCTTAAAGGCATAAACAAAGACTTAGAATTTACCGAGCAGGAGAATCTTGGTTCCAAAACAAGAAGTGAACGTTCAAGTATTAGAACACATGCATCGTGTGCGTGTGTGTGTGTGTGTGTGTGTATAAAGTCACTAAAGAGCTTGGGGCAGGGTAGATGGACATTTTCTTTGGATCAAATAATGAAGGATCATGGATGGTTCCTCAGTGAGACTATTATTCATGGCTCGTTGTGAATAAATGTTTACAATTTTCTTTTCAGAGTTTGGATCCAGTCATTCTGAGAAAATCCTTTTGTCATCGCACAAAGCTTGGGATTAAAGACTCCATCCGCGGATTATTTTCTGCATATGGCTGGACCGGATTATGGTGCCAGAGGGGGTGAGCCAAGTAAACAACACTTTCTCCAGGATGTGGCTCCGATGAGGGGGTGTGTGCTGAGGCTGCTGCGTGTTGGTCCACGGGGCCTGGACCACTGGTTTTGCTCTGATCTCTGGTGCTTAGCAGAGAGAGCAGATGGCTTTTCAAATCCTTCTCCTGCTCCCATTCTCACTACTAAGCTTCAAATAGTCTTAATCCCTATAATTGGATTAAGGCAACCTGGGATTTCTAGAGGCCCTAGGTGCCTACCAGAAGCAAAAGTAAATCCTCTGTAGAGGAATACATCATTTTAGCCCTCAAATTATTTCTATAATTTTTCATACAGAACGATCGAGTCTGACACTCAATCAAAAATAACACGGCATCAAGGAAGGAAGACCATATGATCAAATCCCAAGAGAAACAATAAGCAATAGAAACAGCTTCACAAAGATTCCAGGTAATGGAAAGAACAGACAGAAAGTTTAAAAATAACCATGTTTTGAATGTGTTTGAAGACTTAAGAGAAATGAATGTTAGATCACTAGAAACTGTAAGAAAGAATAAAATTGAAATTCTGGTTCAGACAACAACCCCAATTCTCTATCTATATAGTAACTGAGATTAAAAATGAAAGGGTTTAACAGCAGGATGGACATTGCCAAAGAGAGATTTGGTGAACTGAAAAATAGGTCATACCCAGAATAAAGGATGGAGAGTCAAAAGAATGGGATATACATAACAAAAAGAAATTCTACTGCAGGAAGAAAAGCACATCCAGAAATATAAGAAAAATGCAGAACGCTGAGGATTTCTCAAAGAGAAGTAACAACTGACTTCTCTACAGACAGAATGGAAACCAGAAGCCCACAGGATTGATATCTAAGGTGCTACAAGATAATAAGTGTCAGTCTAAACCAATATCTTTGAATATAACCTTCAAGAATGATGGTAAAATAAAGATGCTTTCAAACATACAGAAACTGAGATAATTTGTCAGCAGAAAATATTAAAGAAAATACGAAAAGGTGAGACTTGAAAAAGAACAGTGATGCTGATGAACCTGTGGTGATGCTGAAAAGGAAAAAAGGCATGAATCCCCAGTGTCGGGAATGAAAACGGGGATCGTAGAGGCTATGATGAACAAAGTGCCAATAAATGTGAGCATGTAGAAGAAAAATTCCTAGAAATATACAGTTTATCAAAATTGACAGAGGAAGAAATAGAAAATATGAATAATCCTTTAAACAATTTGCAATTCAAGTCCTCTGGGTAAAGAAAATATTATGCTCAGAAAGCTTTCATAACCAAATATAAGAAGAAATAAAGTCAATATTTCACTGATATCTTTCTGAGGGTTGTCACACCCAGTCTGAATGATTCAGTAGTGATTAGAATTAAGTTCATGTTTCTTAGTTTGGTGTACAAAGCTTAAGATTTGACTTCTGTTTACTTTTTTTTTTAAGTGCTTTTTTTTTTACTTTTTAAAAAATTTTTAATTAACTTAAAAAAATTTTCTTTTTACTTTTTTTTTTACTTTTTACTTTTTTTAACGTGCTTCTTGTTTTATTTACTTTAAAATATTTAGTCACTTATTTTTATTTTATTTTATTTATTTATTTTTTACTCACTTATTTTTAGTATTTATTCATTTGACTGTGTCCTGTGGGATCTTTCATTGCAGTGCACTGACCCTCTAGTTGTCGTGTGTAGGCTCAGTTGCTCTGCAGCATGTGGGATTTTCCCGGACCTGGGATCAAACCTGTGACCCTGCATTGGCAGATGGATTCTTTACCGCTGAGCCACCATGGAAGCCCCTGGACTTTAGCCTTAATGTGGCGGGGTAGGTTGTGTTCTGTAAATAAACTTCAGGCAAACCAGGTAAGAAAGATTTGTACATCTGGGCTGAACCCTCCACACCTGCGGACAGGTGACATGAGCCGCGTGGGCCATCTGAAATCGTCTGGGAGGCACATCACAGGAAGGAACACTCAGGTTAAAATAATGCGAATCTTTATCTTATTTAACCCAGCACTTCCAAAATATTATCCAGTCAATGTGTAATCCGCACAGAAATGATGAAGGAGATACTTTACATTCTCTCTGTCATGCTTGCTGAGTCCTGCAATGCGGCAGTGATTGGCAACAAAGGCGTCTCGGACCCAGCTGCTACTAGGTGGGAATAGAGAACACAGAAGTGAAAGTCCACGCACGGTCGGGGGCGTCCAGCCCCAGGCCAAACACCGGCGCCACCTGTCCCCAGGGAGCCAGCGTCACGAGCCTTGTGGGCGACTCGGAGGCGTGGCTGGGCGCGTGGGCAGTGCTGCAGGCCCCCCTTGGACCTGGGGACCGAGGTCCCTGAGTTCTTGTCTTGTTTACTCAACCAGCACTTGCTGAGCACTACTGATGCAAAACACTCCGTGCTCCAGACTCGCGTGTCAGCGGTCCTTCCTTGTTAGATGCTGAGTCTCTAGTTTTGTCTCTTCCACTCTCCTGTCGATGCTATGATGGTCCTATATGTAGCTTCCTTTCTGTATTCTTTTTAAACCGAAGCATAGTTGACTTATAGTGTTGTGCTAATTACTGTTGTACAGTAAAGTGACTCACA
Organism: Dama dama; assembly: GCF_033118175.1. NCBI lineage: Eukaryota > Metazoa > Chordata > Mammalia > Artiodactyla > Cervidae > Dama > Dama dama. The sequence goes on from NC_083702.1 coordinate 4,829,044, forward strand.
TTTATATATATATATATATATATATATACACACACACACACACACAGTTTTTTATATTCTTTTACATTACGGTTTATCACAGAATAATAAATATGGTTCCTTGTGCTATACAGAAGGATCTTGCTGTCTACTCCTACACGTGATAGTTTAGACCTGCTGATCCCAAACTCCCCGTCCGTTTCTCTACTCTCCCCCTCCCCCTTGGCAACCATTAGCCTGTTCTCTGTCTGTGCGTCTGCTTCGGTTTCATCGACATGTTCATTTGTGTGTATTTCAGATTCCACATGTATGTGGTATCATGTATTTGTCTTCCTCTTTCTGACTTCCCTTAATACGGTCATCTCTAGGCCCACCCATGTTATCGCGAATAGCATCATGCCATTCTTTTTTATGGCTGAGTGGTATTCTACTTGAGGATCAAAATGAGTAAATATATCTAAAGTGCCAGAACGTACCTGGGGCATAGTAAGTGCTTTAAAATACCAATTAATATGTCTCAGTCAAATTAACAGCATCTCCTTAGAGACAGACTCTGCTCTAGGTGGGGAGGGGGTGCACGCATCAGGGAACCAACCACCTCCCGGGGCCTGAGGGTCGCTGTGGGAACCGGCTTGAGCCAGCTCATCTTGGCTGCTCCTCCTCACTGTCCTCCCTGGAGGTGGGCCCTTCCCGGTGCCCTCCTCTTCCTGAACTGCTCCACAGCTGCCCAGGTGCCCTGGCCGGAAGGCTCCCAACACCGCCCCCCCCCTTACCTGCTCCCTGGCCGGTCTGCCCCCAGCTCTGTGACAATATGGTGTCCTTCACCTCTCTCCATCCTTCCCTCCCATTGTTAGTGTCTTAGTATAAGGACCTCAGCATCTGTAAGGATCCTGTTAAAGGTGTGTCTACTCAAAGCTATGATTTTTTCAGTAGTCATGTATGGATGTGAGAACGACCATAAAGAAGGCTAAATGCCGCAGAATTGATGCTTGCAAACTGTGGTGCTGGAGAAGACTCCTGAGAGTCCCTTGGACGGCAAGGAGATCAAGCCAGTCATTCCTAAAGGAGATCCACCCTGAATATTCATTGCAAGGACTGAGGCTGAAGCTGAAGCTCCAAAACTTTGGACCCCCTGATTTGAAGAACCAACTCATCGAAAAAGACCCTGATCCTGGGAAAGACTGAAGGTTGGAGGAGAACGGGGCAGAGGAAGAGATAGTTAGATAGCATCACCAACTTAATGGACATGAATTTGAGCAAACTCCGGGAGACAGTGAAGGACAGAAGAGCCTAGTGTGCTGCAGCCCATGGGGTTGCGAAGAGTGGGACACAGCTTAGTGACTGAACAACAACAAATCTGTAAGGACCCCACTGTGTGTAAGGTCTCCATCGTCTGCAAGGACCCCATCAAGCCTTGCCTAGGCTAGTTCAGCAGCCTCCCAGCTGGTCTGATCACCCCATCCCTCTGCCAGTCCTTGTTCTGGAAGAAACTTTCTTAACCACAAATTCTCTCTGTCTGCAGGAGAAACAACAGCCCCACTCTCGTCTGCAAGGTGCGGGCAGCCCTCCACGTGGCTCCTCTGCCCATCCTGCCCTGGCCGTGGCCGTGCCTGCCTGCCTGCCCTTGGGGAGGGAGGACCAAGGCACTAAGGTGTTCTCAGGGGGGCTGAGTGCCTCGGTCAGCTCTGCGCATCACAAGACCCTCAAACTCGGGGGCTCAAATCAGCTGCTCCTTTGTCCTATGGCTCAGCAGGGTGGTTCCATTCTTGGGGTCTTTTCACGCGTCGGCAGAAAGCCCCGGGAGCATGCAGTTTTGCTGGCTCTGTCTGTCTCTCCCCCACCCCTTGGGCCTAGACTGGACCCCTGGGCCAACTCCCCCCCCACCCTCCTGCTCTCCACGTGCTTAGCCTGGGCAGGCTGGCCCTGGCTTCCTCCTGGGAGTGACACTCCCTCCCTGTCTGATTCTTTGCAAAGTGGTTATTGAAAATTTTAGAGGCAGATACCATGGGAGCCTGTGAGTCAATTCTTAGAACAGGACGTGATCATCTCTTCTGGGAAGAAGTGTTTGCAGCCACTGCTGATTCCTGACTGAGTCACAGGTGCCTTTATCAGAGGTGGGAGAGCACGGCTTAGGTGCCCGTGAGCTGGGTGAGTGTGTCTGCTTCTTAACCTTCACCATCCACAGCTCCGTGCTCACTGCACCCTTTGGATGAGCCAGTGGGCTGGGAAGGAAGCTTGGAGCCAACGTGACTAATAATTTCTAAATTCTCTAGGTGGCAATTATAGGGAATAAAGAGAAAGGTGTAATTTCAAAACTTTCTAACAGCATTGCTCTGGGTATCTCTGGTTATCTTCTTAACTCATTTTAAGAGCTCTAACTGTGTGCCAGGCAGGGCTGGGTTCTTTAGAAACATGATTTTATTTACTTCTACACAGCCTTGTGAGATGGACATGATTATTCACTCTGGGGCTCAGAGAGGTCATGTGATTTGTCCAAAATCACACAGCTAGAATCAGTTAAGTCTAGATGGGAGCTCACGTCCAACTCCAAAGCCAGGTCCTTCGACCTCCATACATTCCGTAACTGAATGCCCTTTGTCTTCCACCTGGAGCTGGGAAGAATCCGTCTATTTTCTGAGAATAGAGAATGTCAGGGAGTCAGTTCACAGGACTGGGTGCTTGCCATGGGATCTGTCTGGCTATAGGCACTGGAGAGAAGGCTCTCAGGACAGGCAATGCCCTCCAGAAGCTGATGTTAGACTCGGGGAAAGGAGATACATACTTGGACAAAGAAGATACCTGCAGATGCTGCTCTGTGCCTAAAGAAAAGGGAAGTAAGTCTTGGCACAGAGCATTCCTGAGTGGGTCAGCGGCCTGGGGAAAGGCCTCTGAAGGATGGATGTGTGAGCGGGGGTCTGAGTAACAACCTGGAGACAGCCAGGCGGCGGAAGGGCAGTGTTGCCAGCAGGAGAAAGTGTGCAAAACGGCCCCTCCCTGTCCGCTCCCCTCCCGCCTCCCTGCTGTTCCTCCCCAACCTGTGTGCCCGTTCCTCTGGCCCAGGCCTGCACTGTCCCAGCATTTCCCATCATTGCACACACACCATTGCCCATCCTAAAGCCCAAACCCGTGGACCCTCCTGGACTCCTCCTTGCCCCTCATCCCTGAAACAGAATCCACTGTGTCCTGTGGGTTCTGGCTCCGCCTGGTTCCTGACTCCCCCCGTCCTCCTCTCCCCAACTCCCTGCTGGCATCTTTGTCCAAACCACCGCCTCTTACCTGGGCCTGCCAGCCTGGGTCTTGGGCTCGGGCTGTGCCCTCCCAAGGTCCTCTTCGAAGCATGAACATGGTCCTATCACCCCTGCTGGACACCCTCCCGTTCTTTTCTCTAACTTAGGAGAAGGTCCGAGTCCTACCTGTGCCCGTGTTGCCAGGCTCAGCCCACCCCGCTGTTGTCCTCATCAACAAGCTTTCACGTCTCTGTGGTCCGACTGCGCCTCAAACAGGCCCCGCTGCCCCCTCCCTCGGGCCTTGGAGCTGGCTGAGCCCCCACCCCTCCCGCGTGCCCTTCCTCCTGGCCTTCCCTCTGGTCCTCAGCTTTTGTCTTGAAAGCTGCTCCCCAGGAGGCTTCCTTGCTCCCAAGTGAAACTCCCCCCAGAATGCAAGCGTGGGCTCTCTCTCTTTCCTGATGTTGGTTGGTTTGTTATCAGGACCCCCAGCTCCCCATTAAACCCTAGGCCCCACGAGAGCGGGACCCCAGCCGGCATAATTCTCTAACACATCCTGGCATTTATGCGTTAGTAGCTTAGCCATGTCTGCCAGGCTCCTCTGCCCATGGGATTCTCCAGGCAAGAAGACTGGAGTGGGTTGCCACTTCCTCCTCCAGGGGATCTTCCTGACCGAGGGACTGAACCCATGTCTCTTATCTCTCCTGCACTGGTAGGTGGGTTCTTTACCGCTAGCACCACCTGGGCAGCCCTCTGTCTGTATATCACTCAGCCACAAAAACAGGATGAAATCTTGTCATTTGTGACAGCAGGGGTGGACCCAGAGGGCATGATGGTGAGTGGGATAAGACAGAGAGAGAAGTGCTGTGTGATTTCCATTATGTGTGCAAGCTAACAGCAAAACATGTGAGCAAGGATTACAAAACAAACAGACTCATGGATAGGACAAACAAGTGGCTGCCAGACAGAAGGACGGAAGGGGGTATGAAAAGGGGACAAAAAGGGGAACCACGTGAGGTAACAAATGCTAGGTAGCTGAGTCTCGTGATCACGTCACCATGTTTATTTATATGAAACCATCGGGGTGTCCACCTTAAATATACATAGTTTTTGCAATTAAAGCTCAGTGAAGCTGAAAAAAGATTCTGAGCTGGTGAATCACACAGACCTGGCTGAATCTTGGCTTCCGTTCTCACCAGTGGTGTGACCTTGGGACAGCCACCATCGCAAGACTCAGTTTCCTAAGCTGAAAAGCAGGGGCAACAGTCACCACCTTACAGGGTGACTTACAGGTGGTTACAGGGATCGCGTGTACGACTGCGTGTAAAGAGCTTTGCACAGTCCTTAACACGCAGTAAGTTCTTCTATAGGACGGCTGCTGTTCTTTCATTATGCTTGTTATGACGGGGAGGAGGACGATCAGGGTCTGGAAATACTTGGCTCGTATTTTTAATGCACGCCCACAATGTGTTACGTATCTTGTTCTCTTTCTCACTTTCTCACCTACCCTGATGTTCGTTTCCGTCCACCCGTGAATACATCTCATCTGGCTGCTTTCCAGATGCGGAGTCATCCCCAGGATGTGCGTCCACTGTGCCCCCTCCCAGCCTCGGGTGGCCTTGACCCTGTGAGAACTCCGAAGACACGTGTCCTCTGAGGGGACTGGCTGCATCTCAGGCTAATACTTCTTTAACCTGAGACTCGGAGGTGTGAACTTTCCTTGGGGGTAGGTGGTGCAGCCCACCTCCCCCAGCACTGCCTGAAACCTTCTGTGTTCATTCTGTCCAACCCGTGGCCTTTTCCAGTTTCTGCCCCTGTAAAGGTGTGAAGTGAACACTCTGTTATTGTAGTCTTTTTGATTACCAAGGCTTTTGAGCATCTTTTCCTCGCCTTGTTGACGGCTTGGGTTTCCTCTTCTGGAAATCCACGCTGTTTTCTGCAGGGTGGTTGTCTTGCTGAGCTCTACATCTTTTTCAATGGACTAAATTATTCTTTTGATTTTGTCCTTTTCTTCTTATGTTTGGCATCTGGATATTGTCTTCAGTCTCAAAAACATTCCACAAGCCATGAAAGCTCACAGGTCTTTTGGAATGGTGCTGTTATTGCTGCTAGGATATTTTTAACAGGCAACATTTATTGAGCACTTATAAGGTGTTGTTCTATGTGCTCATATCATTCAGCCCTCAAGGCTCCACGATGAGGTAGGTGCTCTTAACTATTACCTCTTATAATTGTTATCATTCCCCCTGCACCACTTTCCAGATGTGGCACGAGGCACAGTTCCTCACCAAGGCCGCCATGGTGAGCAGAGTGAAGCCCCCGCCCAAGGGTGTCCTCACCTTAACCCCTAGACTTGTGCATACGCTGCTTTCCATAGCAAAAGGGATTTTGCAGGCATGATTCAGTTAAGCATCTTGAGATGGAGAGATGATCTCCATCTCCATGGAGAGATGTGCTGAGAGAGACAGAGAGGGAGAGAAGGGAAGATTGGAAGATAGACAATTCTACGATTCTGGCTTTAAGAACAGCAAGAGTGGACTTCCCTGGTGGTCCAGTGGCTAAGACTCCGGGCTCCTAATTCTGCGGGACTCAGTTTGATCTCTGGTCAGGGAACTAGATCCCATATGCTGCAACTAAAGATCCTGCATGCGGTAACCAAGACCCAGCGCCGTCAAATCAATCAATAAATACAAACAGAAAAGAATCTGCCTGCAATGCTGGAGACCCGGGTTCGATCCCAGGGTCAGGAAAATCCTCTGGAGAAGGGAAGGGCTACTCACTCCAGTATTCTTGCCTGGAAAACTCCATGGACAGAGGAGCCTGACAGGCTATAGTACATGGGGTTGCAGAGAGTCGGACATGACTGAGTGACTAACACTTTCACTTTGTTCATAGTAAAAAGAACAGGAAGGGGCCATAAAGCAAGGAGTGCACTTGGCTTCTTCCAGATGCTGGGGAAAGGAAGGGGAAAGATTCTCCCGGAGAGCTTCTGAAGGAGTACAGACCTGCTCACACCTTGATTTGGGGACTTGAGACCTGGCTGGGCCTGTGATGTTGAGAAGGTGCCTCCAGGTGTGACTCGGGGCTCTGGGCACAGGCCACAGGGGTTGAGAGCCACTCACCAGGGACATCCCACTGATTCAAGATCTTCAGAAGCTGTTGTCATCGAGACCACAGCCACAACTGGCTCAGTGGAAAAATAGGGTATATTTTACCAAAAACAACTTTGAAGCAGCCCGTTAGCTGAAATGCGTCTACAATAAGTCCTCTGCTTACAAAAATGTGTTCGTAAGTCCAGTTTATTTGTAAGCTAAGCAAAGTTAGGTACCCAACTAATGCAATCGGCTACATAGTACTGTACTGTACTATGGTTTATAATACTTTTCACACAAATAATAATGCATTAAAAGCAAACACAAAAAATAAAGCATTTTGAATCTTACAGTCCAGTATCTTGAAAAGATACAGGAATCCAGTACAACAGTTGGCACACAGGGGCTGGCATCAAGTGAACAGGCAAGAAGAGTTACTGACGGGAGGAGGGAGAAGAGGTGGGAGATGGTGGAGCTGAAGGATCCTCAGCAATAGGAGACGCTGTTTCCCGCCCGCCTGACACTGATGCACAGGTTCTGGTTCCTGGCTGGAACCCAGATGCACGGTCGTATCTCTGAAAATTCACAACTTGAAGGTTTGTATGTAGGGGACTTACTGTATTCCACACATTGGGGGTTTTACACGCACGGGGACATCAAGGGTGCATTCCTTCATTCTTTCACTCATTCTGTGCCTACTGTGTACGGGCTGTGGCTGGCCGGGAAACTCTGCCCTCCCCGAGTGTTCAGTCCAGAAGGGAGACAGACAGGGTCACACACACCAACGTGGATTACAAGCTGACAAAGGGGCGGAGGAACCATGTGGGGTTAGAGATGAGAGTCTGCTGGAGTGCCTGGATATTCAAGTCGTCCCCTGCCCGTGATGGTGCCAGGCACATAGTAGGGCCTCCAGGACCACTTGTAACAAAGCTGGCAGTGGGTTGGCAGCAGGGATGTGCCCCCCATAGGCTAGACCCTGGGGCCCTAAGCTGGGGGGACGGGGGCATCAGTCTTTTGACGCTCATCTCCACCACTTAGTAACTCACCACTTGTGTGTCTTTACCTCTCAGCCTCAGCCTCTTCATCCACAAAACGGGGACGATCACAGAGCCCACCCCGCCCCTCCTCCGCAGGATTGTTGTAAGGATTCACTGGGAAAAAACAATTAACCATAGAAAGCCGCTTGTAGCACTCTCGAGTGGAGGGAGAGACAAGGCCTGAACCAAGCTGGGCAAAATGAAGGAGGTTTGCAGAGGCCTGAGTTGGGGGGTGGAGCGCCTGGGGTGCATGTCTGGGCGTCCTCGTCCTCGGTGTTTGGGGAAGGTCTTCTGAAGTGTGACATCAGCCGCAGTGTTCTCTTCCAAGGCCCTCCTGGGTCTTCAATAAGATCCTTCTGGCTGCAGTGGACGGGACCAGATTGGACACGGGGAGGGCAGGAAGGAGGGCGGCATGTACTGGGGGAGGGGCGGCCGTGGGGGGTGGGGGCAGGCGGATCCCAGGGTCCTTTAGGGCTCGGTGGAGCTGTGCAGGGGGTGGGAGGGGGTTTGTCACGATGACTCTGGCGTGAGTAACTGGGTGGGTGGCACTCCTTTTAACTGAGGTGGGAAGAGTAGGGGAGGAGGGAGCAGAAGTGATGGGCAGAAAACACGGAGCTTTTCGGGCAGTCTTGGAGGCAATCCACAAAGAATAGAAATAAGAGACAATGGAGGGGAAGCTGTGGAGCTTCTGGGGTTCATGACTCAGGGGGTGTGTCCTCAACCCCCACAAATGTGAGGGGCAGGGTGGGAGGGGGGAGGGGTTCCAGCCCTTATTCCAGAAGGACTGTGATAGCATCAAGGAGAACCTGTGAGGTTGCTGTTTGCGACTCCATGGGCTGTAGCCTACCAGGCTCCTCCATCCCTGGAATTTTCCAGGCAAGAGTACTGGAGTGGGTTGCCATTTCCTTCTCCAGGAAAGTCTTCCCAACCCAGGGATCAAACCCAGGTCTCCCGCATTGCAGGCGGACGCTTTACCGTCTGAGCCACCCGGGAAGCATCAGGGAGAAGAACACCTAACTGAGACTCTGTCCTGAGGCCACTGGAGGAAAGAGCAGGGTTGTGGTCAGGGAGAAGAGCTGGGAGGGGGGCAGGGAGAGCTGTGTGTTTCTGATGGCCTCGTGCGTTGCTAAGGAACCACTCAGCTCTGCGGAAGGTTCTAGAACTGTCCTGGTGGAAACTGGACCAAACTACTGCCTAGAGGCTCCCTTTCCTGAGCGCTATAGAGGTTCTCCTGGAAACCTGGGCAGTCCACATGGCTTCATCCCTCGTCCCCATGGAACCCCACAACTCCTATCCAGGGCAGATTTTTCTTCTCTGGCTCCTCTCTGCCACTTCAAGGACACTGACCAGACTTACGCCCCCGACACCGGGAGGCGCTGCCAAGAGGGACCTTTTACAGCTGCTGCTGCCACCTGTCCCTGCAAAACCCGCCAAAGAGCGCCTTCCCCAGGGGGCGGGCGGGGGGCGGCCACCATCTCAGAGGCTGGGCACTGAGGCCCACCCTGCCCCCACCAGCTGGACAGGGTGGGGCTTCTGGATCCGCGTCTTCAGGAGGCTCTGTGCTTCGTCCTCCTGCCTTCCCTCCTCCCTCCTCCCTTCCCTCCTCCCTCCTCTTCCCCTTCCCTCCCCCTTCCTCCAGCTCACTCCTCCTCCTTGCACCCTCCACACTCACTCTGACCCTGCTGACCATCTGCCTGGAGGGCAGGCCCCCAGCTCTCCTTCTGACCACTGTGACTGGGGCTCGGCCCCACCCCCCAACCCTCTCCCTCCCTCCGACCTGCCCTCTTCCCTGAAATCCTCTTGCCCCGCTGCCCCCCTGGATGCTGCCCCGGTTCTCCAGGCTACGATCAGGCAGAGACCAGGTCAGCGCCACGTTCTCGGGGACCGGAAGGGCTCTTGGCACATAGTGCTTGCTCAGTCAACACAGGCGGCTGCACGAATCTCTACAAACAGCCGACAAACCTGGAGCGACTAGGTGATGAATCCAAAGCCACGTGGTTTATATCAGACGTGGTAGAACCAAGCTGTCTCTCTAGAAAGACAGAAAAAAAATTTAGCAGGGAGAGAGAAGACAAGGGAATGTATAAGCCCCTGAAATCAAAGCGGTATTTGTGGAAACGTTTGGTTTGCCTGGGGGTTGAGAAATGAGTTACAAAACTCTGTGCACTGTGTCAACATCTTCCATCATGACGTCTGCCGGGGATCCTGGACACGAGGAGTGAGGAACTCAGGAGGCGCCTACTACAGTTGCTCACTCGGAGATTTCATCTCTTCCTCAGCGGGCGTGCAGGGCCATCGCATTAAGATCTGTTGCCTGGAAAAACTGCTGTCCTCGAGAAGATCAGAGCTGCTAAATTACATCCAAAATAAAAAATAAATGCTTAAAATAAAATAAATAAATGCTTAGAGTAGGAGCCAATGGAGGCGGGGGTGAGTTATGTGTGTGAGTCTTGAAGTTTGGGGGTGGGCATCGGTTTTGAAAGGTTAGGAACCCATCTTTGCTATTTCTGGTTCTAGAGGAGGTTCCAATAGTGAGGGAGCCCGTGGCGGGTCTCCTGAGGCCAGGGGTCCCTAGGGGTTGGCTTGGCCTCGAGCCTGCGTTGGGAGGCCTGGCTCCAGCCCTGTCCTCATGGGCTCCTGGAGGAGGAGCACGTGCCTGTCTTCAGCTGAAGTGGAGCCAGCCCAGGGAGTCGGGAGTAACCAGCCCCAGGCCGTGGGCAGGCTTTCTGCTGGCTTCTGAGCTGCCCACAGTGACTAAGAATGACGCTTGAAAATAGCAGCTGAAAATGTCACCACCCACCTCCCAACTTTCCAAGAAAAAAAAAAGGAATGTTGGCCCAGGGAACAGCCGTTTGTGAGAAAAACGAAGAAACAACAGTTTATTTGTGGTCAGAGGGAAGGCTCCCCAGAATGAGCAATCTCAGGCCTGTCTTTGTTCATTACCCACAGGCCCTCGGGTCCCGTGATGGGTGTCAGTGGCTGCAGCCTGGCCCATTCCACGTGGTAAGGCCTGTCCCTCCCACTCGAGGGCGGCATGAGTTCGTGGTGACGTGGCAGGTCGACTACGCGATGTAGGACATCCACATAGGTCCGACAGCCTCCGGTCCAGCCCCAGGCTGCCTTCCAGGGTGGATGTGTTTTGTGAAGGAGGAATAACGTGCCATCAGCCCCCACCTGTAAACCTCTTTATCACAACTGTCCTGTCCTTGACTGCAGACCTATCTGATGGGTGGGAAGTGTGGGCCACCACGTCACCCAGGGAGTGGTCCTTTGCCCACCTTCCCACCCCTGCCCCGACGGGAACCTCATGGTGCTCCCTGACCTTGGGTCTGAGGACAGCATCAAGTCCTCTCCTCATTGAGATGGAAGGGGCTCCTGCCAACCTCGGTCCTCCCCATGGGGCAGGACATGTGGGAATACAAAGCACCCCGGCCAGCACAGACCTTCCTTATAAACGGCCAAATAAAATATTGAACCATGAAGAAAGCTGAGCACCGAAGAGCTGATGCTTTCAAACAATGGTACTAGAGAAGACTCTTGAGAGTTCCTTGGACTGCAAGGAGATCAAACCAGTCCATCATAAAGGAAATCAGTCCTGAATATTCATTGGAAGGACTGATGCTGGAGTTAAGCTCCAATCCTTTGGCCACCTGATGTGAAGAATTGACTCATTGGAAAAGCCCCTGATTCTGGGAGGGATTGAGGGCAGGGGGAGAAGGGGATGACAGAGGATGAGATGGTTGGATGGCATCACTGACTCAATGCACATGAATCTGGGCAAATTCTAGGAGATAGCGAAGAACAGGGAAGCCTGGTGTGCTGCAGTCTGTAGGGTCACAAAGAGTCAGATATGACCTAGCGACTGAACAACAACAACAGAAGTACTGAAAAGTATAACTAAGTGACTCTGAGAACCCAGTGATCTCAGAGTTTCAAGAGGAGTCGGAGGGTATCTGGTCCACCCACTGTGGGGCAGGATTGTTAATGGATGCAGAGGTGTGGCTCTGAGCCCCGCCAGGTTCCCTGGTGCTACACCCCACAGCCTGACCTCCTTCCTGGAGAAAATCTGGAAGATTTGGGTTGTAAGACCTATTTTTTTCACCTTTAGCAAGCAGGGTCATTTTAAGATTCTGATCATTAGTAATAGACCTTTAAAACCAGCCAGACTATTAACTAGAACAAAGCCACAGGAGGCAGATAGAGCAGCGGGAGAAAACAGTGATGTGTGAAGGAGACAGGAGAGGAGGGGAGAGGGATGGAGCAGGCAGAGGTGGTGGAAGTGGACACGCACAGGATTTGGGGAGTGACCAGAACGCTGCCTCCAGTCACAATGAGGACTTTAACACTGGTGGTTGCTAATCTTAATTTAGCTATTACCGTGTGCCTGGCAGTCTCTAGAGCTTTCCTGGGTTCACGAGTTTAGTCTGATTGAAGACCACCCTGTGACCTCCACATCCACTGTGACCCCCATCTGGTTGATGAGGAAACTGATGCTCAGAGACATGAAATGAATTGTCCAGCATCATTCTGTCGGTAAGTGACTGGTGAGAATGTGTGTGAGACAGAGAAAAGGAGGTAGCCTAAATCCTTATCTCTTGGTTTCCAGAAACTTCTCCTCTAAAATTTCAGTCTCCACAATGTAGTTGATGGGAATATGAATGCCTCTCTTTAAAAAAAAAAAAAAAAAAGATTTCTTTATTTGGCTGTGCTTGATCTTGTTTTGACGCTCAGGATCTTTAGTTGCATGTGGGATCTGTCTAGGCCCCTGATCAGGGATTGAACCTGGGCCCCCTGCTCTGGGAGCTCAGAGACTTAGCCACTGGACCACCAGGGAAGTCCTGAATGTCTTTTTTGTGGATTTATTTGTTTGGTCAATAATAGACTCAGGATTTTCTTAGTCTGCTTTGACTATCACATTGAGAGGATAACAGGCAGGAAGGCCAGGGGTCTCCAAACGGAGGAAATACGCTGCAAGTGTCAGACATTTTTTATTTCTACCTTAAGCTACAGGAGGAAACAAACTACAAGTGTCAGATTTTTTTCCTTCTCCATACAAAATTAAAAGGAGGTTTCTCTATGGAAATGTCTTTCTTAAGCTATGTTAATGAAACTATGTATTTGATCTGGAATTTGCCTTTCTTCAAAATGGTTGCACCTAAGACTAACTTTTTTTCTTTTCTCAAACCTTGGGCTAATAATAGCTCAACAAACCAGTATTCCTATCAATTGTTTTATGGCTGGGGGATGACACACCTCTGTCATCCTTATCTCAAAAATGCATATTGTGGGAGAGGGGCCTGGTGAAACTCCATCAGCCTTGAGGTGTCCCCCTTATCTGATTAGTAGCTTTCTAACAGACATAAAACAGCTTGCTAAAACTAGCAAAAAGGGGCACGCTCCATCCCCCTTCTGATGTCTACTTCAGAAGCTTTCTGCCTCCTTTTTTATACTTTAATAAAATTCTGCTATACAAAAGCTCTTGCGTAATCAAACCTGGTCCCTGGTCCTGAAGTTAAATCTTCTTCAGAGATCACAAATCCGACACCGTTCACCGTAAGCTATCAACACCGCTGCACTTTGCCTCAGAGTCATGGTTGTCTTTACTGAGCCGTGGATTCCACGACTGTGTACGTCTCTGAAAGCTCATAGTGCCATTCCCTTAAGATCTGTGTGTTTCCTTGTGGGTTGATGCGTGCGTGCTAAGTCGTTTCAGTCGTGTCTGACTCTTTGTGACCCAGTGGATTGCAGCCTGCCAGGCGCCTCTGTCCATGGGATTCTCCAGGCAAGGATACTGGAGTGGGCTGCCATGCCCTCCTCCAGGGGATCCTCCCGACCGGGAACCAGCCCTGTGTCTCGTATGTCTCCGGCCTTGGCAGGTGGGTTCTTTACCCCTGGCACCACCTGGGAAGCCCTGTGTGTTGATCCTTGTATTTAAAAAATAAAGAAGAAAAACTCTGGGGGGCCCCTCCCGTCTATGTGAACGTGTCCCATTTGGAGAACCCAGTGCCCGCTTCACCGCCTGGTGTCAGCAGGAACCCCTCTGACATGGGCCCCAGGGGGCCTGCCCAGCTTCCCCTTTGCAGCCAGCGCCCATCCAGCTCCCACCCAGGTCTTTCAGAGGTAGGAGAGCCAGGGCTGCCAGAGGCCCGAGGGAGCAGCTTTATGGGTTTGGGGTAAGGGGGCGCCGTCAACGTCTCCCACTGTTTATAGGGCGCTATGTCTTCTGTGCTACGATTCACCCTTTCTCTGAAGTACGCCAGCTCCTTTAGAACACAACGCATGGTGTTAAAACGAGCTCTGCTTGTGCGAAGGGAAGGTGTTTACATTCCAGACCAGAAGCTGGCAACTTGGGGTCCTGGAATTTCCAAGTTGGAAGTTTGGGGGCCACTGAGATCCATTCCACCCCCAAACACACACCAGCGCATGCACACACACCAACCCCTGTTCTTGCGGCGGGGCCCATACAGAGCCTGCAGTATATCCAGTTGGTCTGTTCACGGTCGGGTCTTCTCTGGAGGGTAGGTGTGACTTGGGGGAATAAATAATGTAGATAATGTAATGGGATAATGTAGATGGGAAAGAAACTCAAGGTGCATAACTACACAGCATGACCGAGGAGGGACCCTGTCCCCAGAGGGGACCCCAGTGGGATCACCCTGTGTGGTCCCCTCTCCGTGGGGGTAGATGCGCCCTGGGCTTCTCCCCAGAATACGGCAAAGGAGCCCGTGTCCCTGCTGTGTTAGGACAGCCACTTGTCAAGGTGCTGGGATGGCCCTTGGTTGCACCCCCTTGCCTGAGACCCCCTCAGGCAGAAGCAGTGGGAGACCCTCCCCCACTGGCCTTGGGGAAACAGGTTGCCAAGCTGAGAGGGTCTGCAGGCGGACGCGTGGTAAGAGGGACAGAGGCCTCTGGGAGCTGAGAGCAGCCCCCGCTGACACCCAACAAGAAGACGGGACCCCAGTCCTACAACCGCAGAGCACTGAATGGGCCTGGAGGAGGACCCCGGCCTGGTGGGCAGCTGGGTAGCACCAGTGAGACCCAACTAGAGGGCCCTCGCCGCCACGGAGCCGGCTCCTCCCGCACAGAAGCTGTGAGATGATCAGCGAGAGCATCTCTGCCAAGTTTGTGGGATTCATCACCGAGGACTAGAAAGCGAAGACCAGCACGTCCTCCACGAGGGGCCTTGGTGTCCGTATTTGCCTCTATATAAGTCCCGGGAGGACACGGGAGGAGCTGGTTACCGACTGTGTGTGTGGTGGCGAGGCGAGGGGGCTGGTGGCTGGGAATCTCTGCTCTGCTTGACTGATTTCACACAAAAAAGTGAATATCGAAACCTTCAGCAAGACAGTGAACACACTGACAGTGATTGTGGCAGCCGACAGTGAAGGGGGCCAGGTTTGATGCCCCATGTGTGAAATCACTCATTTAACCTTTCACTCTCCTGTGAGGTTGGAGGCCATTATCAGCTGCACTGGACAGACGGGGACACTGAGGCCCGAACAACTCCCTATCCTCCTCGGGCTGAGAGAACCCCCGGCTCTCCGGGGCTGGGATCTGGGTCAGGTCGCTGGGCTCCAGGCCTGCGTCATGCTCTGCTTGGCCCCTGGCTTTTGTCCAGGTATCCCACACTGGGGAGGTGGGTGGAGGCCCCCTGCTAGGCTAGGGGGCTGGGGTGACACTATCAGAGCTTTGTGAACTCCACACTTCATAGCCTGTGGTTAACTTTCAACAATCAGACCGGAAGGACACGCCTTTGCATTCTGGATATTTCCATGCCATGACCTTTGTAATTCACATCTCTATACATTTGCATCCACCCCTGTCCCCTTCACCCATTCCTGAGTCGCCTTTGGTAAAAATTCCAGTGGAAAAATCTCCTTTGATTTAAAAAAAATTTTTGTTCTTTGAAAAGGACTGTATATTTCTAAACTCGTTGTTTTACGTGTATGAGTTAGATTTCGTCAGCAGATTCTTGGAGTTTCTGTATTTCATTATACTATTTTTGGAAGTCCATATGCAAGCATTGTTTCATAGGCACCATTTCCGATCTCAGTATGTTTTTCTTTGGTTAATAAAAGCCATAGTTTGTAAATCAGACATAAAAGATGGCATTTCCCTCAGCACCCGGGATGGTGCCATGGTGAAAATCCTGCAGCTTATGTCTTCCTTGATTTTTTTTCTTTTATTCCTTTGAATTTCCCTTAGGGAAAGCCCTCTAAATAGTTTCTTTAGGAGATAAGGAGACCTATGTTTCTGGGCTTCCCTGGTAGCTCAGCTGGTAAAGAATCTGCCTGCAATGCAGGAGACCCCGGTTCGATTCCTGGGTAGGAAGATTCCCTGGAGAAGGGATAGGCTACCCACTCCAGTATTCTTGGGCTTCGCTGGTAGCTCAATGGGTAAAGAATCCGCCTGTAATGCGGGAGGCATAGGTTCAATCCCTGAGTTGGAAAGATCCCCTGGAGAAGGGCATGGCAGGCCACTCCAGTACCCTTGGCCTGGAGAATCCCATGGACAGAAGAGCCTGGCGGGCTGCAGTTCATGGGGTCACAAAGAGCCGGACACAACTGAGCAGCTTTCATTTATGTTTCTGCGAGTTTTATTTTCACGTCCAGGTGCACCTGCAGAATCTCTCCACTGTATCTCCCAGCTGTGAAGTAGCATTCTCACATAGCCTTGACGCCCCCTCCCATCCCGGGGGTTTTAACTGTGCTCCTCTTCTCCCTCCTCTCCCCTCCCTCCCAGTGGAGCATCTTGGCAGAAAGGGCCGCAGAGCAGAGGCGTGGAGAGTTAAAGACACTGAACTTTCACTCCTGGGCTTGCACTGTCTTATTCACTCTGTGTCCTCGGGTAATTGCTAAACCTCTCTGGCGCTTGGCTTCCTACCGTCGCTGGGGTCATCTCTGCATCTGTGTAGTGTTGCTGGGACAGACGACCTCTTTGCATTTCATTTTTGGTTGTGCTGAGTCTTCACTGCTCCGCAAGGGCTTCCTCTGTTTGCAGAGAGAGGGGGCTGCTCTTTGTTGGGCACACAGGCTCCTCACTGCGGGGACTCCTCTCCTCGCTGGGCACGGGCTCTAGGGCGCACAGGCTCGGTATTTGTGATGCACGGGCTTAGCTGTCCTTTGGCATATGAGCTCTTCCCAGATCAGGGATCAAACCTGTGTCCCCTACACCAGTAGGCGGCTTCTCAACCGCTGAACCACCCTGAACCACCAGGGAAGACCACAGAGGACCTCTTTACATAAGATGGTTGTTGTCACGATTGTCGTGAATCTTCGATCAGCGCTTGGCACGCAGAGACCAGCCGCCGGGCAAGCCTCCTGCTGTGGATCGACTGCCAGGGTGCTCAAAGGCTCGTTGTGAGACAGTCTGCACAGCGGTGAACAGGCGGTCACGGCCAGGCCCACACCCGTCCACTAGGTTGCCTCCTGGTGGCCTCAGACAGCTTGGAGTCCTTCTTTCTTTGCTGATAAAATGTCTTTGTGCTTCTGCCAATGGCTAGAATCTCCTGCAGAAAAACCCAGGTGTTCAGGTGTTACAAGCTTCAGGTGACTGCCAAGGTGAACGTCCAAGGGCTTGCAAAGAAAACGCTATTGGTCCTTTCATGTCTTGATTATGTATTTACAATGCGGTGGAAATTTCAGGACTAGAGGAGGAAACGTCCCACACACACAATACTGCCACGTGTGTCTTTGTGAAAGGTTCTGGGAGCAGGTCAATCAATGAACCTGTCCAGACTCTCGGCTGGGTGGTACCTTCATCCATCTGAACATCGGTAGGTTGAGTGGTCCCCTGCTTCGCTGGGGCTCCCTTCTGGCGATAACCCGGACACACTAGGGTGTTCCCTGGGCCTTGAGAGTGTGTCCTGTGACCTGCCTCCCTGGTCACCCCAGACGGGTCCACGCAGTGACCTTTCACCCCAGTTACCCCCTTTCCCTCTGGATCTGGTCACCACTGGCCCTTTGCTCCACAGTCCTGCAGGGGGCCTGCAGCTGAGCAAGTGATGTGCGTGCTGGGCCTTAGAGGACAGAGGACAGAGAAAGGAAGAAGAGTGAACCTCCCAGGATGCTGGCGGCGGGAGGGGCGCTGTGTGTGCAGAGAGGCAGGGCCCCGCATGGCACGCTCGGTGCAGGACAGTGTCTGACCTCCCCACGAGGCTGGCAGCATCCCAGGCAGCGGCCGCCCCAGGCCCTTGGCAGCCTGATCACCTGAGCAGCTCCCACGGGTCACGTGTGTGCTCAGTTGCTCAGTCTTGTCTGACTCTTTGCCACCCTATGGACTGTGGGCCCGCCAGGTTCCTCTGTCCTTGGGACTTTTCAGGCAAAACCCTGTTTCCTCCGCCGGGGATCTTCCTGATCCAGGGACCGAACCAGCGTCTCCAGCATTGGCAGGTGGATTCTTTACCACTGCCAATTACCACTGCACAAAGATATTATATCTTATTATATCACTTCCTTTACCACCACTGAGCCAGCTGGGAAGTTCCCCTGTGGGTCACAGGAAGGCCTGAATGCCAGAGCCCCGCACACCCAGCTGCTGCTTGCTCAGAGCAGACGGGCTGGAGTCAGCGTGCTGTGTCCTCGCGCCTAACGCTGAGCAAGCATTCCCCACTGTCCTCTACTCTCCCTCCGCTCCCCCCCACCCCCACCTTGGGGAGCTGGCGAAGTACAGCCCCCTGGGGTGTTTTTATTCCCCTGGAAGCCAAGAGAACTAATGTGTGCTGTAGCGTGTGATCTTCATAAAACCCATAACTGTTATTTGAAAACCAATTTCATTTCTTTTTAAATATGGCAAAGTCAGTGGTCTTAACTCAAGGACTCCAGCACCTGAGGGTTGACCTGATGGGCGAGTCGCAGGGAGAGACAGGGGAGATAAAAACTCCGTGTGGATCTACTGAGATGCCCCAGGGGACACCTGTGGGGAGAGGCGCTGGGGCATCTGAGGTTTTGTTTCAGGTGAAGGATGTGTTTCCAACGTTACCCTTTGAGCAAAGGCCCTGCTGGACCGGAGCCGCGGGTGGTCCTGGTCCACAGACTCCTCTGGGATTTTCTGAAGCCCCCAGCACTCTCAACCCAGTATATCCTCCCAGGGGGCTCTCCTCATGTGACAAGGGGCCCCCAGGATGAGTCTGGGTCACAGCCAGGTGTGTAAAGGGATCTGAACTTGTCAGATCTTAGACTCAGGAGGCAGGGATGGTCCTGTCTCTTGCCTGCTGGAAAGCCAGCCCCCCGCTGTCCCCCTTTCTGAACAGACCGAGCCTCTGTCCCCTACAGGGTCTGTCCACAGCCTTGGGACGAGGGTCCAGGCTCTCCTTTCTCCCAGCCCCACCGCTATCCCCACCACCCACAGAGTTTTTCCCTGCTAAACCCTCATTCTCAATTTCACTTTGGAATTTCATTTTTATGTTCTTTTTTTTTTTTTTTTTTTAGTTCCCCAACCAGCGATGGCATCCATGCCCCCTGCATTGGGAGCTGAGTCTTAACTCCTGGACCCCTAGGAAAGTCCTCCTTTTCTGTTCTTTTGCTTAGAATTTCTCTCCCAGACTTCTCATATTTCAATTCTCAATTTCCATGCCGCTCCCCTGGGGAAACCCTCTCTGACCCTTGGGCCAGGGGGTGCAGACACAGTGCCTGGGCTCCAGGGGTCCACAGCCTGGTGTGGCCGACGGAGCTGCAGTGATGACAGGACAGCAGGGGAGACGCCCCTACACAGGGAGGCACAGGCTGAAAAGGGGGCGCACCCCTTTCCTGGGAGGCCATCAAGGCGACCCGAAGAGACGGATGGGGGAGGTGCTGAAGAATGGCCCCAAGAGTGGAGGGGCCAGATGTCGGTGAGAGACAGAAGCCCCTCCTGTCCACACGCTTCCGCCAGCTCCTGCTCGGAGCTGCCTGACCGCCGTGCCAGCAGCTTACCCAGGCTCTGGGTGCCCCTCACCTCGGGGGCCAGTCGGCAGTCAACAAGGGGCTTGCAAACTGTGCACGTCATGGAGCCTGGTCTTGAGTCTGAAACACAGTGATGTCCAAAACAGAGGTGACTCTGAACACAGGTGACTCGGGAGGACGCTGCTGGCCTGGCTGGAGCACCCACCCCTGGAGGACATCAGTGTTTCCTCCTGACTCCCCCACTGACCCTCTCCCCCTCTCCGTAATCTGCAGGAATCCTCTAAGCTGTCACCCCCCTCGCAATCCACCTCACCCCTGCAAACCCAGGCGTTAGTTCTTTCTAGGTGAACAGAGAAAAATGGCACCTAATTAAGAGTAGACGTGCTGATGGGGTTCTTTGAAACTTATTTCCTTCTGCAAGCCAGTAATCTCTATCGATCACCCCTTTCAGGGCAAATAATTCACCCTGGGAGACAGTGGCCGTGTGCACTGTACCTGATTCATCTTAAATGGCTTTGAACTTTTAAAATGTCCCCCTTTAACTGTGGAGTTGAAATAGCTCAGAATTCTCATAATGATTGTAATTATAGCTGTTGTTTAGTTAGTACCAGTAATCTCCTAGACTCTTCACAGCCATTCTCTCTGCTTCCCAGAACTCCTCTGCCAGCCAGGGATTATTATTCCTGGGGTAGGGGGAGATTGAGAGGGATTGGGGATGGATATCTCAGAGAGGTTAAGTAATTTACTTAAGGTCCCACAGCTGAATGGATCTGAACTAAACCTGTCAGCCCATGCTTCCTTCATCCCCGAGTGAGGCTCTGATTCAAGGATTTCAGAGCTGGGAAGGACCTTAATCACATCCTCACTATTTTGCTTTTTTAAAAAAAAACTTTTTATTTTATATTGGAGTATAGGATCAAATCAGTCAATCCTAAAGGAAATCAGTCCTGAATATTCATTGAAAGGACTGATGCTGAAGCTGAAACTCCAATACTTTGGCCACCTGATGTGAAGAACTGACTCATTGGAAAAGACCCTGGTGCTGGGAAAGATTGAAGGCAGAAGGAGAAGGGGACGACAGAGGATGAGATGCTTGGATGGTATCACTGACTCGATGGACATGAGTTTGAGCAAGCTCTGGGAGTTGGTGATGGACAGGGAGGCCTGGCATGCTGTCGTCGTCGTTTCCGACTGCGCAAATGAGCGGCTGAACTGAAGTGAATAGCCAATTAATGATTTTGCAATTTCAGGTGAGCAGCAAAGGGACTCAGCCGTACGTATTCGTGTATGCGTTCTCCTCCAAACTCCCGTCCCATCCAGGCTGCCACAGAACGCTGAGCAGAGTTCCACGTGCTCTACAGTAGTCCTTGTTGGTGATCCATTTTACATATAGCTGTGTGTGCATGTCCATCCCAAACTCCCTAACTGTCCCTCTCCTCCACCCTTGCCCACTGGTAACCATAATTTCATTCTCTAAGTCTGTGAGACTGTTTCTGTGTTGTAAATAAGTTCATTTGTACCATTTCTTTTTGGCTTCTGCATCTATCCTTCCCTCCCCACCACCTGCAGGTGAGGACGCGCAGGGCCTGAGGGAAGCTGAGAACATCTGCAGAATTCAGAGTCCTGGGGGAGGGGCGCCGTGCGGGATAAATGAGGATGGGGGCTGTCTGTGCTCTGGTGGGGGCAGACGGGGGAGCGAGGGGGCGACCGGCAGCTGGAAACAGGCTAGACTTCTGCCAGCCAGGGACCTACGTGCTGGGTGTGTCGGGGAAAAAGGAACATGCCTGGAAGGGGAGAGACTGCGGCCAGGCGGGTCTGCAGCAGGAGCAGGCCGACCAGGGCCACAAGCGTCACCCCCACAGCTCCGGCCACCACTCTGCGCCCCTGCCGACCACCTGACGTCTCCTCCACCTTGATGTCACGGGTGCTCACAGCTCTTCCAGCAGGCAGAGTAGATTCTGGTAGATTCCCATGCTGTGTGCTCTGCCACAAAACCACTCCTTTAACCAGAAATAAAAAAATAGAAGCGGCCAGGCAGGCAGGACGAGGGGGAGGGAGAGAGGCAGTGCAGAGGCCTGGGGGTGAGCACGGGTGAGCTTGGGGACCGTGAGGGACCGCTGGTGGGCCACGTGGCTGGAGTGATTGGAGGCCGGGAGGGGGGCGCCAGCTCTCAGGAGCTCTCCATCCCGGGGCCGCCGACTTTGAGCTGGGGAGGGACAGGTGCCTGTTTGATAAACGAGCTGAAAGGAGGGGGGGCCCGGGCAGCAGGGCCACGGGAGGTCTCCAGGGGAGGGAAGTGCCCGGGTAGTGGTGGACACTTGGAGAGCCACTTCGTGGTGGGGCCTGGGGACGGACTGTCTGTGGGGGTGAGAGCCGCATGGGCGGGGGCCATTCACCCAGGCCCCCAGACCTGGGGGAGGAGAGGGCGTGGGGCTGGGATTCTGTTCTGTTCGCTTCTCTTGGTGGATGACCTCACAGATGGGCACCTGGACTGTGCAGGTGAGGGAGGCCACCTGCACAGAGACAGAGATTTGGTGGCAAACGGTCATTTGGCAACCTTGGGACAGAAGAGTCGCTTTGGCGTACAAAGGCAGAGGGGGGCGATCGAGAAGGGAGATGCTGCCTGAGTGATCCTAAGATCAAGACGGGCCCACACAGCCGGTGTCCAGCCCTGACCCCAGCTCCGTATTCATCTCCTCTGGCTGCTGTGCTTCGGCTACCTGATTCGAAGAGCTGACTGTTTGGCAAAGACCCTGATGCTGGCAAAGACTGAGGGCAGGAGGAGAAGGGGGCGACAGAGGATGAGATGGTTGGATGGCATCACCGACTCAACGGACATGAGTTTGAACAAACTCCGGGAGATGGTGAAGGACAGGGAAGCCTGGCGTGTTGTAGTCTGTGGGGTCTCAAAGAGCTGGACACGACTGAGCCACTGAACAACACCAGCGTGGTTGCTGTAACATATTATCCAAAACAGTGGCTTAAAATAACACAAACGTATTCTCTTACAGGTCTGAAAGTCACAAATCAAATCGGTTTCACTGGGTAGAGGCAAGGCGTTGGCAAGGCTGTCCTCTCGGACTCCTCTCTCATCTCAAGGCAAATGACATTCACCATCGTCACAACCTAGGGTTGAGAGCCACGGAAGAGTGCCTACGGCAGCTTCCCAGCCATGGCAGGATTCCCCTGTGTGGGGCCCTGGAAGAAATCTCTTCCTGGGACTTTCTAGTGGTCCAATCCAATGCACAGGGTCGGGTTCAATCCCCGGTTGGGGAGCTGAGATCCTACATCCCTTGTGGCCAAAAAATCAAGACATAAAAAAAAAAAAAAAACCACCCAGATACAATATTGTAACAAATTCAATAAAGACTTTTAAAATAATCTCTTCCTTTCCTGGTCAATGGCCAGCCTCATGGGTACATGCCCTGGACAGTGGCATGGGCTTTGGCACGCAGAAGGAGTCCACCCTGGATTGAACTCTCTGCTCTCACTGTCTTGAAACTCTTTATCGGTTTTTTCCATCTTAGGGTTCACTTTAATGAAGATGGTAATGTTGCACATTCCTATCAGTTTGGACAAAAGTATAATGACATATATTCATTATAATGTCATTCGAAGTATTTTCATTGCTCATAAAAACTTCTATACTCTGTGTATTATCTCCCTGCAAACTTCTGGCAACCACTGGTCTTTTTATTGTTTCCATAGTCTTGCCTTTTCCAGAATGGAATATAGTTAGAACCTATTTTTTTCTGAGCCACAAAGGAACAAATCCTTTACAAGACCACTCCTGGTGCACCCACGCCACCAGACAGGCTCTAAGTGGCAAGTTCCCCCACTTAACACTTCCAATATTGCGCGCTGTCCCACTGGCCCCGCCTAGCAGCCATGTGGAGGGGCAGAGGGAGACGTGTTGGATATTTGTTTGTAGGAAGCCCACAAATTTTGTGCCCCTTGTTACAATGAACCCAGATTCCTGTTGAGTGTGTTGTAAATCTTTATTATCTTTGAACAAGCAGCTCACATTTTCATTTTGTCCCAAGCTCTGTAAATTATGCAGCTGGTTCTGACTCAGCCCTAACCTCTTAGCTCCAGCAAAGACACCTAGAAATGGACTTCACAGTTTTTTTGAACACTTGACATAATTTTAGGTAATATCCCATGGTATTTTTCTGGTCTAACCATTCATAGGCATTATTAATGCCTGGGGAATAAAGTTTCTGAGTCCTCGTAAGATGTTCTTTTTATTAAGAGAGGCAATATGGTCGATGAAGATTCAAACACAGGCACCATTTGAATTAGGGAGTAATTATTCCCATTAAGAAGAGGTTCTTGTTTTCAGAAAAGGATTCCGTATGGGATTCTTTAAATAGCCGGCTTTCCTAATGCATTTTTAATGTGTTTCAACATATTAAAGATTATTTACAGGCAGGCTTCTCAGGTCCGGGTGTAGAACCAGCGCTCCCTGAGTTTCTGCCCTGCGCGGGCCCCGCAGGGTCAGGAGGGACTGCGTCTGGCAGGGTGGGGGAAGGTGGTCACTCTCGGAGGAGCTCTGCCTGCTGGGGGTGGGGGTGGGTCACCCAAAGCAGTGACGATGCAGACAGACAGGATCCGGTAGGATGCCCTGGAGCAGCAGCAGGAATGGGAATTCCAGGGACAGGAAGACCCTTGAAGGGGCTGAGGTTTGCAGGTGGGCAGGTGGGGGGGACTCTGGGAAGACCCCGGGCATTGCATCTGAGGGAGGGTCCCCAGGGGAGAGGCCTGGTTGGCAGCACAAGGGCCCTCCTGCTGGTCTGAGGAGCCAGGCCTAGGGAAGAGAGGAGAGAGGAATGCCAGGCCCGGAGCCACGAGGGGGGAAGATCACTGCCCGCAGAAAGGTAGATCAGAGCTCGGGGATCCAGGAGCTGCGGGCGGCAGAGAGGTGCTGTAACCGCCGTCAGACAGCAGAGCAGTGGCCCTGGGCAGACAGAGGCCCTGGGTGGTGGGGGGGGGGGGCACATGATTCACGAAGGGCACCAAAGCTGGAACGGGGGGAGGCTCGGGGGCGGGAGGTGCCCTGAGAAAGGTTACCCATTTGTAACTTGCGACTCCACGGACCGTAGCCCACCAGGCTCCTCTGTCCACGAGCTTTCCCAGGCAAGAAGACTGGAGTGGGTCCTACCATTTCCTACTCCAAATCCAAGCTGGGGGGAAGGTCTACGGCTGGACGTGCAGGCAAGTCACTTGGACCACATGCAGACACGAGGATCCGGGAGAGAGACCCAGCCAGTCCCAGGAGGCTTCTGAGAGCTGATTCTGCTGGACGCTTCCAGCATGGGGGCAGGAGACACTACTTAGGAGGAAGGCGAGGAGAGAAAAGTTAAATGTGAAACCGGGTGAGCCTGGCGGCAGGAGGGACGGGCTGAGGCAGGTGGGCTGGTGGGGGGGAATGGACCAGCTCAGGTGAGCGAGGCATGGAGGCTGCTCTCAGACACTGCAGGCCAGGAGCAGAGCCCTGGAGGGAGGGAGGTTTGTGGCCACTGATGCACTTCGGGGAGATGGGAAGTGAGGCTGGGGAAGGACGGAGGTTGGAGCACAGTCCATGGTCAAGGTCAGGGAGAAGCCCATGGCAGTGACAGTAGAAGACACCAGCCTGGGAGCTCCCTGGGGGCCCAGTGGTTAGGACTCCTCGCTACCACTGCCATGGCCTGAGTTCAATCCCTGACTGGGGAGCTGAGATCCTGAAAGCCTTGTGATGTGGCCAGAAAAAAAATTAAAAATTAAAGAAAAGAGGAAGAGACCAGTTTAAAAGCCACGGCTCTCACGTGGCAGGGCTGCTCAGTGCCCCTCGGCAGGTGCCCGTTTGACGGCCCCGTTGGGACTCCGACGCGCCCCCGTCGGCCAGGCCAGAGCACTGTTCAGCAGAAGGCCCAGCTTTAGGAACTTCTCTCTGCCCTGCTGACACTCCCCTGTTGAGGCCCGTCATCACC
Organism: Dama dama; assembly: GCF_033118175.1. Taxonomy (NCBI): domain Eukaryota; kingdom Metazoa; phylum Chordata; class Mammalia; order Artiodactyla; family Cervidae; genus Dama; species Dama dama. Next base: position 4,854,227 of record NC_083702.1, read on the forward strand.
TGGGTGAGGTGGCATCACCATCTGCATGTAAAAGGCCAGGGAGCTGGGTCACTCATCCGTAGTCACGTGGGGTAAGTGGGACTGCAGGCTGAGCCCGTCCAATTCAGGGCCAGCCAGGATCCTTCCCAGTACTGGGCACTTCTGCCAGCACCACTGGACCACTTACCCAGGTAACACTGTCACCTACCCCAGAAGATCACTGGCACCCACCCATGGACAGGTACCACCCATGAATGAGACATCACTTGCCAATGGAACCCCGGCACAAAGGAATGGACACAAAGGGAAAAGAGGTTCTTTAGGACGGGTTGGCCTTGAAACTTGTATAGGACATCCAAACAGAGATGGTTAGCAGCAGACTCTCTGGGGATTGGAGGGATGTTGGCACGCGGCTGACCATTGACGCCTCGGCTTCACAGAGGATCCCCAGGGAGACCGTATGGGGTGGGACCCTCAGGTGCCAGGGGACAAGCAGGGTCATCTCTTCACCTGGGTGGGCAGGACCACACCTGGCCACGCGGCCTGTCCATCATCAGAGACACAGGAAGGCAGGAGGAGCGCTGTCCTCCTTGGCCCCGGAGGCAGCCTGGTGCGTGGTGTCCCTTCCCTTTTCTTTTTCATTCAGAAATAGCTGCTGGACTTCCCTGAGGGTCCAGTGGTTGAGAGTCCACCTGCCGATGCAGGGCGCACCGGTTCGATCCCTGGACCAGGAGGACTCCACGAGCCACAGGGTGATGAGGCCTGAGCACTGCGTCGGCTGAGCCTGCAAGCCCTAGAGGCCGCGCTCTGCAAGAAGAGAAGCCACCGCAATGAGAAGCCCCTGCTCGTCCCAACTAGAGAAAAACCCACGCACCAGTGAAGACCCAGTGCAGCCCAAAATAATTAGCTACTTAAAACAAACTCAGGGCGGCCAGAATTTGGTATAAGAAATCAGTGAACAACTATCATGTATTAATGCATATACATGGAATCTAGAAAAATGGTACTGATGAGCCTATGTGCAAGGGCAGGAATAGGGATGCAGACTCAGAGAACAGACTTGGGGACACAGTGGGGAAGGAGAGGGTGGGACGCACAGAGAGAGTGGCATGGAAACACACACATCACCATCTGTGAAACAGATAGCCAGTGGGAATTTGCTCAAACCGGTGCTCTGTGACAACCCAGAGGCGTGGGATGGGGTGGAAGGTGGGAGGGGGGTTCAAGAGGGAGGGAACATGTTTACCTATGGTTCATTCATGCTGACGTGTGGCAGAAACCAACAAAATGTTGTAAAGCAATTATCCTCCAATTAAAAATAAATACATTTTTTAAAAAAGAAGTCAATGATTTTTGTAAAAATGGAATTGAATAATACATTTTTAAAAAGATTTAAAATCTTTTTAAATCTATTGTGGGTCCCACTGGGCCAGCACGGGGTATCCCCTGGCGGTTCCCGACCTCAGCCTCCCCATCATTAGCCAGGCAGTGAGAGAAATAAAGGGCTGGTCTTCGGGGCTGGGGAGGGGCAGCCAGTGATTTTCGGAGAGCAGGTGGGTTTTGGGGGGTAGGTTGGTCTGGGAAAATAAGGCAGGATGGCTGCAGACAAGGGGAGGGTCTCTGGTGGTGGCCAAGACCCCTTCCTTTTCATTTTACAGACAGAAGCCTGGCTTGGGGAGGAGAACGGAGCAAGGAGGGTGCAGGGACCCGAGGGGGTGCTCGAGCCCAGGGTGAGCCCCTCCGTCCTCAGCCGCGTCCTGCGGTGGGAGGTACGGTGGCCTTGAGCCGGCAGAAGCTGGACACGGTTCCACCCCGCACCTCTTATCGGCAAGGACCTTGGCAGTCGCTTTCGTCTCTTGAGCCTTGTTTCTCTCACCTGCTCAGCAAGGCTCAGAGGCCCCTCTGGCTCCGCCACCCTCACAGGGTCACGCAGGGATCAGACCAGATGGGGCGCCTCTTCCAGACCAACCCATCCAGTCCTCTGCTCAGGGGCTGGCTTCTGGCCCACTCAGCTGGGACTAGGGGACTGGCCGTGTCCTCCATTAGAAGCAATCGAACAAGAGAGAATGCAAACGCTTGTTCCCGAGGGAGATGGGTGTCCCTGGCAAACCGGAGCGCTCTCTTCTGCTTGCAACCACAGGTCAAGGAGACCCAGGATGAGCCGCCCTGCAAGTTGCAGGTGTGACGCGCATTCTGTGGCCGCCAAGGAAAACGGCCTCGACACACGGCCCAGATCAAGGCCGTTCTCTAGACGGCCTGGAACAGGGGTCGGTGTGAACCTGCTGAGGAGTGTTCTTGGCGCTGGGACTGGAGAAGGACAGGGTGTGGTGCCAGCGATCCGGCTTCCTTGGAAGAAATTTGCAGAATGTGGACGGAGCTGACTTTCCTTCTGTGCACCAAGCAGAAAGAGCTCCTAACAAGGGGGCTCCTGGTGAAGAGGCTCCCGTTCCAGTTCCCGCAGCGTCCTGGGCAGCTGGGAGCCCCGGCCCCCAGGTGAGACCCCACCATGGCTGGGTGAGAGAGGTGCCTACAGATGCCGTGAACATGGGCGCCTGAAATGCCCTGGCTCAGCTCCCAGCTCTTCTTCCCCTCTTACTGGGCGTCAGGATGCAAATTCAGCATCTGCTCCACATCTTTGAGCGCCATGGGGTTCAGCACCCCTCCCTCCCCCAAAGGGAGATGAAACTAACATTTTGATGAGACCCTCTTATGCAACAGGCCCTCTGCCCACTGACTTCATGTTGAAGGAGTGGACACTGGGGCTGGAAGTTTAGGAAACTCACCCAGGCTCTGGGAAGGCTGATGTTGGTGGTGGAGAGGTCCAAGGGGAGGACAGGGGTGTGGGGTCAGGGGAGGCCAGACCCCGGCCCCAGCTCCACAGTCCGCTCACTTAGAGGAGGTGTCAAACTCCCAGGATCTCGGTGCCTTTGGATGAGGGGAGAGGGTAGAAGGAAAGAATTCCAGACGCCCTACCTCAGAGAATGCTGAGAGTCTCAAGTGAAAATAAGGGCTTTCCAGGTGGCTCAGTGGTAAAGAACCCGTCTGCCAACACAGGAGACGCCGGAGATGCAGGTTTGATCTGGATGCGGGTTGGGAAGATCCGCTGGAGTAGGAAATGGCAACCTGATCCAGTATTCTTTTTTTTTTTTTTAATTTGATTAATTAATGTATTTAATTTTTGGCTATGTTGGGTCTTCATTGCTGCGTGGGCTTTTTCTGTAGTTGCAGAGGGTGGGGGCTACTCTCTAGTTGCAATGCCTGGCTTCTATCACGCTGGCTTCTCTTGTTTTGGAGCACGGGCTGTAGGTGCATGGGCTTCGGTAGTTGTGGCTCCCCGGCTCCAGAGACAGGCTCAGTATTGGGGTGTACGGGCTTAGTTGCCCTGTGGCGTGTGGGATCTTCCCAGACCAGGGATCAAACCCATGTCTCCTGTGTGGGCAGGTGGATGCTTCACCACTGAGCCACCAGGGAAGCCCTGTTCTGCGTTTTTAGGAGATGGGATACGTCAGCAGCTGTCTAGCCCTGGGTCAACAACTGTGTTGAAATTCTTCTCTGGCCGCTATCAGACAAATCTTCAGAACTTTCAAATTCACATTTTTCTTATATACTTAGCTTTCTCACTCCTCCCCGATTTACGAACTTTGAACTGTTTTCTAATTCCCCAATAAATGAGTCATTATTGCCGTTAACACTAGTTCTTGGCCTCTCTCATTGCAATAGTAATGATGCTCATTTCATCATTAGAAATGTTATTAATAACTCGTAATTCCTTAACTACTATTTCGCCAGGGACAGCCACATGGCAGTTGAAAGATTTTTTTACCTGTGTCCTCCGCTGAGGGTGACACAGCCGGGACTAGGGGCCTGTACCCCTGTCTCCCAGCCAACAGTGTTTTCCACTGGCCACAGTGGTCAGTCTCCCAGCCAGTATTTGTTGGGGCTGTTCTGTGAGGGAAAGCATCTCTTTATTTTTTAATTAATTTTTACTGAAGTCTAGTTGACTTGCAATGTTGCATTAGTTTCAGGTGTACGGCAAAGTGTATCAGTTAAACACACACATACATCCGTTCTTTCTTAGATTCTCTTCCCATATCAGTCATTATTGGGGATCTTTTGTGAGCCCAGCAGAGCTGTGACGTGGGCGGTTGGACACCAAGCTTGGACCTGGTCTAGTTTCGGTTAGAAACCATTACGTACTTCCTTGGCTAAGTCATTAGATGAGTTGGCCTCAGTTTCTTCATCTATATAATGGGGTTGGAGGGTGAAGGGTTAAAATGAGACCACACAGGAAGCCCTTATCATGATGCCTGCCATTTAACCTGCACTTGCTCAACAAGCCCCCCGTTATTATCACTTGAAACGCCTGTCGGGTACCTGGGGCATTCAGGGTGCTGACAAGGACTGTCTGATTTGGCTCAGATGAGATGCGGGGAGGCACGGTGGGTGCAATGGGAAGCGAGGCACTCTGCCGCTGCTGCTGTGGCATTCAGCTAACCGAATGGGTGGGGAATAAAAGAGGTTTGTTTCAAAAGTGCTTGAAAGTTTTCAATGAACTATGGGAAAAAATCTGGGCTGAACATGCAAATAATAATTGAGCTCACCATCTACGTCTGCAGACACCAGCCACTGAAGGCAGAGGAAGTCGGATTCGAGGACAGTGGAGTGCCAAGGTTGAAGACGGTTTCTCCCCCATCAGGACCAGAGGCAGAATGTGAAACTCAGCTTGCTGGGGAATAAGGGAAGTGCCATCTGATAAAGCCAGGCTGTGTGTGTTAGCTGCTCAGTCGTGTCCGACTCTTTGCGACCCCGTGGACTGCAGCTCGCCAGGCTCCTCTGTCCATGGCATTCTCCAGGCAAGAATACTGGAGTGGGTAGCCGTTCCCTTCTCCAGGGGATCTTCCCAACCCAGGGATCAAACCACGGTCTTTTGCACTGCAGGCAGATTCTTTAGCACCTGAGCCTCCAGGGAAAACAGAGTCAGTCTGGGGTGCTACCAATTAGGAGAATTAGATCCAGCCTCAATCCTCCAATCAAGGAGATTCAGGACTTGAGTTGGGGTGGCCCCGAGAAAGAGGTGGAATTCACAGTAGGATGAGGCCTGGCTGAGGAAGGAAAGATGGGGAGCGCATTGGTGTCCTGGGGTGGCCGTAACAGAGTCCCAGGTTGGGCAGCTTTAAACAGCAGAAACGTGTCCTCTCAAGGTTCTGGGAGCCAGACATCCAAGATCAAGGCACTGGCAGGGCCTTCCCTCTGAAGGCTCCAGGTGGGAATCTGCTCCACGCCTCCCCTTGGCTTCCGTGTGGCCAGTAGTCCCAGGTCCGTGGTCACGTGGCATTCTCTGCATGTGTCTCTGCGTCTCTCCCACTTTCATTTCTCCTATGAAGGGCCCACCCGACCCTGGGATGACATCGTCTTAGCTTAGTGAGATGGGCAATGCCCCTATTTCCAAATAAGGTCACCTTCTGAGGTTCTGGGGAGGTTGCGAATTTTGTGAGGATGTATCCAACCCCATATAGGAAGGAAAGTGAAGGGAGACAGATCAAGAGGGGCTGACGACAAACCTCGCTCCCCCTGCCTGCCCCTGCACTGGACCTGGCCGTTTAGGGTTCACAAAGCATCCCCAGAACATGCTTTGGGGAAGGTAGGGCCTTGACACCCCCGACCTTGTCATGTCCCCAACCTCCCCTCTCTGGCTCACCCTACCCGACTCCAGCACCCAGTCCCCCAGGCCGGAAACCCAAGGCTGCCCTGGACGCCCTCCTCTCTCTCACTCCCCTCCCCTCCCCTCCCCTCCCCTGTCCACCTGCATTACGCTCACTTTTCCCGCCCCGAGGGTCCCGCTGCTTGGCTCCACCCTGGCTCACCGTCCCAGGCTCCAGGGTCGGGGGCTGAGACCCTCCATCCAGTGGCGGCTGCGTGACTGCTGATGATCCGCCGCTCCTCGCCCCAAACCTCCAAGGCCCCTCCTCTTGGCGCCTGATGCCAGGACCTCTTCCAGGCGGCCGCTTTGCCAGGGTGTCCTGTGGGTGTTGGGGACCCAGCTGAACCCAGCACTGGCAGTTCCAGGGGGCCAGGTTCTGACCCCGCCCTGGCACTCGGGGCACTCGTCTGTCCCAGCACCCGCCACGTGGCTCACACGTGTTGCCAATAGGGAGGAAGTTCACTCACTTTCCACTCACTCCAGCTGGCGCGTAGCACTTCGGAACTGTCTACGAGTGGATGAGCCCCGTTTTATATGGAGGGGGAGACTCAGAGCAATAGCTTCCACTACACCATGCAGCCAGTGGGTGACAGCCAAGCCCCCAAATCCCTAACCTCAGGGGACTCCAGAGGTTAAGACTTCGCCTTTCAATGCAGGGGAGTACAGGTTCAATTTCTGGTCCGGGTGCTAAGATCCCACATGCCTTGAGGCCATAAAACCAAAACATAAAGCAGAAGTAATATTATGACAAGTTCAGTAAAGACTTTAAAAATAGTCCACACCAAAAAAATATTCTTCTTAAAAAAAAGACTTACTGAAAAAACCCACAACAAAAACCCAACCTCAACCAGCTGGACTACCCAACTCCCTTTCCTGATCAGGAAAAGACAAACAAGGGACCCCAAAGGGTCATCGTGGGGTCCCATCATCAGCCTCCAAGAGCCAGCGTCCGGGCAGACTTGGGGCAGCACTTCAGGGGCCATGGAGATGCACTGAGCTCCTCTCCACGTGCTCAGCCCTGCAGCTGCTGCTCTGGGTCCCCCCCGGGTCCCCCCTCAGCCCCAGTCCCTCCCAGACCTGCCCCTCGGCCCGTCAGCCTGGTTTGTCTCACAATCGCTGTTCGCCCAGGCTCACAGGTTGGACGCACAGAAGTCTTGGGGAGTCCTATCTGTCCTAGCAGTCCTGCCTGGGTGGGCTCTGCCCTAACTCCCACCCGGTCCTCAGCCCGCCTGCTCCTCCCCTTGGGCAGGGCTGGGACTGGCCTGTCCTCCTGGGGCAGCATCCTCACCAGTGGTCCTGGCCCACATCTCCCCACATCTGGAATCTGCAGACACAGACAATGTCACTGCACTTGTGTCCACGGCTCCCCATCGCTTGCCAGCCGTCCCAGCTGCGTGTGAATTGCTTGGCCTCTGCCTCTGCTCCTGGCTCATCTCGGATCCTCTCTGGATGGGGAAGATGCCACCCTGCTGTGTCCCTCTGCTGCACCCGAGGCTTCTGTGATCGTCTGGGAGGCCCTGGTCTCGGGACCTGTGGGCTCGCCCTGAGCTCTCACACTGGGAGCCCCGTGACCCTTCACGGTAACCTGCTTCTTAAGTCACCTTTGTTTGGGCTTCTTTCCCACAACCCACAGACACTTCCTGGGATCATCCCTGGGGGATCACCCCCCAGGGATCACCTCCTGGCTCAACTCCTTCTCGGGCATCCTAGTTCAGGGTCAGCTTCTGGCTCAAACCCAAGCTAAGCTACCACTTCCCCCCTCTCCCGGCGCACCCGTGTCCATACCTACCTGTGCACCCCCGCCTCAGCTCCAGGGCTCTCTGGGGACCTTGCCCCCAGAGCTACAACCAGAAAGCAACAGAGCTCAGACTCAAGCCCGGAGCTCCAGGATCTCAAGCCTCAGCTACCAACTAGGTGACTTGTAAGGGATCCAACTGCTTTGAGCCTCAGCTTCCCCATGTATTCCCCATGCTTTTGGACTGTGGTGCTGGAGAAGACTCTTGAGAGTCCCTTGGACTGCAAGGAGATGCAACCACTCCATCCTAAAGGAGATCAGTCCTGAATACTCATTGGAAGGACTGATGCTGAAGCTGAAACTCCAATACTTTGGCCACTTGATTCAAAGAACTGACTCATTGGAAAAGACCCTGATGCTGGGAAAGACTGAAGGCAGGAGAAGAAGGGGACGACAGAGGATGAGATGGTTGGATGGCATCACTGACTCAATGGACATGAGTTTGAGCAAGCCCCAGGAGTTGGTGATGGACAGGGAAGCCTGGCGTGCTGCAGTCCATGGGGTCGCAAAGAGTCAGACACGACTGAGCGACTGAACTGAACTGAACTGAACATCCCCACGTATAGTGGAGGTGATAGCAATCTCCCCACCCCCACCCCAGGGTCTCGTGAGGGCCAATGAGATGACAGAGTGTGAAACCCAGCAGTGGGGAGGGGGGCTCCCTCCTTGGCGCTCCCCACCTTGCGTACACCTCCTCCAGCATCTCTTCTGGAACCTCCTGTGCGGTGGCGGGCTGACGGTGTCGTCCCTCCCGCACGTCATCTGTCATGTGGAGCAGGACCCAGCCCTTTCTCACCCTGTTCCCCAGTAATCACCCCTCACTCCCCTGGGTGTGCTTCGGCTTGTGCACGGAGAGAGGAACTAGACTCGGGGTCAGACAAGCGAAAAATAACTTCCACTCTTGCTCTGCAGAAAGGTTCCAGGCTCCGAATCACTGCTGGCTTGGAAGTCTGGAAGTAAAACCATCACCAGGGACGTCCCTGGCGGTCCAGTGGTTAAGAATCCACCGCCAGTGCAGGGCACACGGGACAACTAAGCCTCAAGTACCGAGCCTCCACTCTAGAGCCTGTGCTCCGCCACAAGAGAAGCCACTGCGGTGAGGAACGCTTGCATTGCAGCTAGAGAGTGCGCCCTGCTCTTCGCCACTGGAGAAAGACTGCATGCAACCGTAAACAAATAATTTTCAAAAGCCATCACCAAATGAGAGAGGAAACCAGAGGACCAATTCCACCCTTGGGTTTGTTGGGTCTCCCGGGCGCACAGGTGAGAGAGACCAGGGGCTTGTCCCCCTTCCTGCCACCCCCCACGCTGTGTGTTCCCTCCCTCCTTGTAAAGGGCATCCGTCATGCACGGGCAGCGCACTCACGCGGTCTCCAACAGGAACCGCACAGCTGACTTAGAGCCTCTGAGGATGTGAGTGTGAAAGTACTAATTAGGATGGACATCAATGATAGAAGCTCTGGGACAGAAGCACTCTCAGGTGGGGCTGAGACTCGACTCCCGTTGTGCGGTGGAATTTACCTTTGGGGCACCCACAGTGAGGCTCCGGGCCATCGGGGACCCACCCGGGGGCGGGGGACTCTGTCCATCCCTGGCCACTTTCTCATTTGATGCCGCCTCAACCACTTTTAACAAGTGAAGTATGGCATAAAATTTGCTCAGTCATGTCTGACTCTTCGTGACCCCACAGACTGTAGCCCGCCAGGCTCCTCTGTCCATGGGATTCTCCGGGCAAGGGTACTGGAGTGGGCTGCCATTTCCTTCTCCAGGGGATCTTCCCGACCCAGGGATGAAACTCAGGTTTCCTGCATTGCAGGCAGATTCTTTACCATCTGAGCCAATAGGGAAGCCCCCCCAAACTCCCAGAGGTGAAACCAGGAGCCTGTGGCCACCTGCCAGGCCTTGACACTGGTTTCTTAGATGGCCAGTTATCACCTCCCCACTCTGTCCTTCCCAGAGAACTTCGTGCTGGGAGGTGGTGCAGAGATGCTCCACTGGGGACATGGAGATGGGGCCACACTGCCCAGACCACCGCAGGCTCGCCGGTTCCCACTGCTCAGCGCCCGTTCCTCCTGTTGGGGGTCCTGAAAGTCTTCCTTCAGGGCTTCCTTATCTTGAATTACTGAGAGCTGGCATCTTGGGATCCAGCAGACCGGGTTCAAATACAGGGCTCCCAGCACCCAAGAGAGGTGACTGGGTGAGTTCACATCACTGCACCTCAGTTTCCCATCTGTAAATGGGGCATCATGTCCTAATTTCCCTGGGCTACTGTGAAGAGACAATCAAATAACGTACCTAACACACCCAGTCAGGGCAGGCACTTGAAAGCCCTCTGCAAGCACTAATTCTGGTCTCCCAGGCACCACCTTCCTGGTTCCAATTCTCTACTGTAGCCCAGTGGACATTCCTTTCAGTGAAACAGAGGTGTTCGCTGGGGCTGAGACAGAGGAACCGACGTGAGCTCTGCAGTGGAACCTAGGACCTAGAGTTGGCAATGCTGCGTTGAGAACAAAGTTTTGCCAACAGGGTAGATCTCGTGCCACGTGTCCTCACCACAAAAGAAAAAAGTAAATGAAAAATACGCTTTTAATAAGGGAGACAAGGTGAGGGCCTTTTCTGGTGGTCCAGTGGCTAAGACTCCATGTTCTCAATGCAAGGGGCCCAGGTCTGATCCTTGGGCAGGCGCCTCCCCTGTGGCTCAGCTGGTGAAGAATCTGCCTGCAATGCAGGAGACCTGGGTTCGATCCGTGGGTTGGGAAGATACCCTGGAGAAGGGAAAGGTTACCCATTCCAGGATTCTGGCCTGGAGAGTTCCATGGACTGTATAGTCCCTGGGGTCTAAAGAGTCTGACACAACTGAGAGACTTTCACTTTTCACTTTCAGGGAACTAGATCCTGCATGCTGGAACCAAGACCCAGCATAACCAAATAAATGAAAGTGAAAGCAAAAGTCACTCAGTCGTGTCCGACTCTTTGCGACCCCACGGACTGTAGCCCACCAGGCTCCTCTGTCCGTGGGATTTCCCAGGCAAGAATATTGGAGCGGGTTGCCATTTCCTCTTCCAGGGGATCTTCCCAACCCAGGGATTGAATCCGGGTCTCCTGCATTGCAGGTGGATTCTCTACTGTTTGAGCAATCAGGGAAGCCCATCCTTACTCTTTAGCCAACTTGTCAATAAGTGTGTAGTTTAGAAATGCTTTGTGGATCAGCAAAAGTTTCTGCGGGCAAAAGCTTTGAGACTTCTTGGAATAACTGTATTTGAAACAAAAATGTCAAACTGTAGTCAATCAATGTCTGGCTGAGATCTAAGAGGGGAACCCAGGAGGACGGAGCTCCGGGCCAGCTCCCCTGACCTTGAGCGAGGGTTTCCTTTGAGAGCTGGTGAAGGAAGGACCCTTACAGGTCAGAGGATAATCACTCAAGGATCCCTAGAGACTTTGTGCAAGACAGAGCCTTCAAGGCGTCATCCTGGCCTCAGTGCCTCGGGGGCTCTGACAAGTACCTTCAGTCAACCAGTTCAGTTGCTCAGTCGTGTCCGACTCTGCAACCCCATGGACTGCATGCAGCACACCAGGCTTCCCTGTCCATCACCGACTCCCAGAGCTTGCTCAAACTCATGTCATCAAGTTGGTGATGCCATCTAACCATCTCATTGTCTATCATCCCCTTCTCCTGCCTTCCATCTTTCCCAGCATCAAGGTCTTTTCTAAAGAGTCAATTCTTCACATCAGGTGGCCAATGTACTGGAGCTTCAGCTTTAGGATTAGTCCTTCCAGTGAATATTCAGGACTGATTTCTTATAGGATTGACCGGTTTTATCTCCCTGCTGTCCAAGGGACTCTCAAGAGTCTTCTCCAACACCACAGTTCAAAGGCACCAGTTCTTCGGTGCTCAGCCTTCTTTATGAGCGTCTTGGCTTCCATTCACCGTTATCAGTGCTCAGTCACTTCAGTTGTGTCTGACTCTGCATCCCATGGACTGTAGCTCGCCAGGTTCCTCTGTCCATGGGATTCTCCAGGCAAGAATACTTCTTTCCAACCCAGGGATTGAACCTGTGTCTCCTGAGGCTCCTACATTGTAGGTGGGTTCTTTACCACTGAGCCACCATGGAAATTATTGTTATAAATCATGTGAAATGCATTGCTTCAGAATAGAGGGAAGTGGGAGAAGGGGGGTGGGAGGTCAGGGAGCAGATTCCAACTGAAATCAGCAAAAGGTCCAAACAGAAGCACATTTGCACTTCCTGGGCACGATCCATGGGACCAGACACAAACTCAGGCATGAAAACTAAGAACTAAGGTGAGGTTAATGAGTGTACCAGACACAGGGACCTAATAAATCGCTGTGAATGAATGAGCAGAGTGTCCCCGAGCCAGCATGCAGTTGGCCATCTCAGAGAGCAGAGCTCCAGACATGCTGCCGTGGGTGGAATTGTGTCCCCACGTTCCCACCTTGGAGTCTTAACCTCAAAATGTGGCCTTACTTGGAAATGGAGTCTTTACAGAAGTGAGCAGGTTTAAAGGGTGTCATTGGGGAAGGCCCTCATCCAACATGACTGATGTTCTCATGAAAAGGGGAGATTTCGGAACGTCCCTGGTGCTCTGGTGATTAGGACTCCGTGCTTCCACTGCAGGGGTCCAGTTTCGACACTTGGTGGGGGATCTAAGACCCCACATGCCATGCAGTGTGGCCAGAAAAATTCAGAAGAGGAAGCCAAAAGCAAGGGAAGAACCAAGACTTTGTACAGAGTGCCGTAAGACAACATTCTGTGGGTCCTTCACTGGGCACATATAAATCCTAGTTAATTTTTTACAGATATTGTCATATGGTTTTGACAAAAACAGAAGATCGATCATTTCTTTTGGCTTGAAGCGTGCTGTGACTTGCTTGTGCATCGTGCAGGGCTCAGGCTAGATTGTCATTAGATTGAAGTCTATCTTCACAAAATAAAAGTAGCGCTACGTGAAAAAGTCTGAAACAGGATTTGAGGAGAGTATGGTGGTTCAGACAGTTCTTCACTTTTCAAAAAATCTGATGCCAAGCCATAAGTTTTTTTAAGTCTGAGTTGAAAAATTACATTTCCCAAGTACTGCATTTCTGAGCTATTGAAGGAGATTAGGGAAAAGATTTCTCTTTGATATAATTTTTCTCAGTTTCACTGTGTGGAAAAAGAACGTATTTCCCATAAATGGGAACTCTAGTCAGCGTCTCAAGGAACATGTATTCCAGGGAGAACCGTGAGGCCTTTTTGGCGATAAGTCCAAAATTGACTCATACTTTTAGATTATACAGCTAATAAAAACCACCTTACTTTAATTACAGTTTTCTACACATGATAACTCAGGACATGTTTAGGAAGCTTTTACAAGCCTAGAGTGTTGTCCTAAGTTCTACAAAGCGTGGTTGCCTTGACTGTTTTCCTCTGTTCAGTGTATCAATTGTATTTTCCTTACCATGGGTTACATTTTTCATTCTCCAAATTAGATCTTTTCCTGGAAATGTTTTCATGTTTTAATAAATTGTTTGAAACTGAAAAAAAAAAGAAAGCCAGAAGAGGCGGGAGCTGCAGGGTCACCTGGGGTCCCCAGGGCTGGACCACATGGTGATGGAGCCACTGCAGCTTGTCCTGGGGTCGGCATGGGATGGAGGAGGCTATGCTGGAGGCCGGCCCTCACTTTAAGGCCAGTTAAGGGGCAGGGGCTGTGATTGGGGCTCTCCAATGAGCAAGCAACCAATGTCCAGGGCCAGGAGGAACTGAGTGGGTCTGGGGGTAACCTGTGGTTACGAAGGCTAGGAGATGTTGAGAAACTTGCCCAAGATTGGAGGCTCTTAAGGGATAGATCCAAGTCTCAAACCCAGATATCCAAGCTCCTTGTTCAGGCGCTCAGTACGCCTGATCACAATGCAAGTGAAGAGACATCTGGACGCCGGGATGAACTGCCAACACTGCTCACGTCTGTGGTTGTGGTTAACAGCCCACCTTTCCAAAAATGAAATGTATCTCCCTTTTGGGGAAGGAAATGGCAACCCACTCCAGTATTCTTGCCTGGAGAATCCCATGGACGGAGGAGCCTGGTAGGCTATAGTCCATGGGGTCGCAAGAGTCAGACATGACTGAGCAACTAAGCACATCTCCCTTTTAGCATTCATTCATTCTCTCATCCCCTCACTCACTTATTCACCAGGTAAGCATCTACTTGGCTCTAGCCCCTACTCTGTTCCTCCCTTCAATATCCACATACAGTCAGTCCTTTACACATGAATGGGTTATGTTCCAAGAGCACGTCCGTAAGTCCAGTTTGTTCATAAGTCGAACAAAGTTAGCCTAGGTACCCAGCTAACACAATCGGCTACATAATTCTGTACTGTACTATACTGTACTGTAATAGGTTGATAATATTTATCAAACAAATAATACATAAAAAACAAACAGAAAAACTAAAGAAAGCATTTTTAATCTTACAGTTCAGTACCTTGAAAAGTACAGTAGTACAGTACAATAGCTGGCACACAGAGGCTGGCATTGAACAGTCAAGAAGATGAAGATTGAAAAAAAAAAGAAGAGTAAGATGGTGGAGCTGAAGGATCGTCAGCAATAGGAGACAGAGGCTTGTGTGCCTGCTCAGTCATGTCCAACTCTTTGAGAGCCCATGGACTGTTGCCCACCAGGCTCTTCTGTCTATGGGATTTCCCAGGCAAGAACACTGGAAAGGGCTGCCATTTCCTCCTCCAGGGATGCTTCCCGACCCAGGGATCAAACCCAAGTCTCTTGTGTCTCTTGCATCAGCAGGTGGATTCATTACCACTGAGCCACCTGGGAGAGGAGACAGAGGGCAAGCTGCAATTCTGCTCACACCTGATGTTGACGGAACACATGGTCACCTCTTTGAAAGTTCACACCATGAAGGTTCTTAAGGAGGGGCTTATTGTACTGTGTCCTGCCCACAAGTCAGGCTCCAGTTCAGCTCAGGCCACAGCAGGGAAGCCATGGCCTCGATTATGGGGCAGAAGTCCCCCTTGAACATAAGTTCTTCATGGTGAGTCTCTAGAGGGAGGAGTAAAGAACTGATGTGCAGAAATTAGAAGTTTCCAGAAAAGGTGGCGTTTGAAGTCAATCTTGGAGGGCTAAGAGGACTTTAAAAAGCGGGTTCTGAGAGAAAGGGCATTCTGATGGAGAGCGTAACATGGGCCCAGGGAGGATGGGCTGGCGTGCTGGTCACTTTCAGGGTAAAGTGCGTCTGCAGCAGCGGCCAAGGATTCCTGGTAAGTTTCTCTCCCTCCACATAACCAATTCCCTCTCTGTCAGAGAGCACCCAGCCCCTGGCATTTGTTGCGGGCTCAGGATCTGGGTAACTCTGAAAACGACAGAGGGGCATGTACAGGATCATCACGGTAACTCAGATTAAATAATGTAAACTTGTAAACAGGACTGGCCCTGGTCAGCATCTCCCCGAGTCTGTGCAGGTTACAGACAACTTGAACATCCTCTCTGTTGATTCAATTACATACATGGTCAATGAACTTATTGTGAAATTTTACTAAACCCAGTGACATTTACAGATTACAGTGGGAACCCTGTCACTCTGGCTCTGGGAACACAGATGCGTGGGCAGTCCACTTTACCTGGCTGCCCAGGTAAAGCGCTAGGTAGAGGGGACCCCATTCAAGCTGGGCTGAACCTGGAATGGAAGGAGCCAGAGCCAGCCTTTTTTTATTGCATTTGGTGAGCCCTGCTCGACCAAACCCATGACGGTACTTAGGACAGGCCATGGTTTTGTGAGTCTTCAGCAAAGCTCGCAGAGAAATCACAGCGATTCCTCACTTAAGGGCCTCCTAAAGGCTAGTGCTGGGGTTGGGGAGAAGAAGCCCCCAGTCTTTCGAGGCCCAGTAAACACAGAAGTCACCGCCAAATGCCCTGAATAGGAGGCCAGAAGGACATTAGGGTCCCGACCTGAAAAAAAAAATTCCAACAACTTCTGCAGACAGTAGAAGCAAGGGAGCAGCATGTTGGCATATGCTGAAAGGGGCATTTGTTGCCTGCGTTCACTGGGGTATTTTGTGTGCTGCAGAGGAATCTGAACCTATAGTAATTTATCAGTGTAAACGTTTAACAGCTTAGTTTGAGTAATATGGTTGCACCATTTCTCCCCAGCTTCTCTCAAACATAGTAGGATGCTACCAACAGGGCACAAAGTTTTCCAACGTTAATTGATGAAGATGGTAACTCCACGATGCTATATCCACTCAGAGACGTCAACCTCCTGGCTGTGGGGCTGGGAGTTCTAAAATGCGATCTCCTCAGCTGTGGTTATAATTGTTTCATGTCACATTGACCGGGCACGTCTACGATGTTTAATACCAGTCTTAAAAAATTCCAATGACATCTGTTGAGAATTTAATTGTGAGTGTAAAAAAAAAAAAAGGAAAAAAAATCATTAAAGGCACAGTCAAGAGATCAATTTTCAGACTGTTTAAACAACACGGTGGCCATCAGGCGGTGGAGGAATCTGGCGACCTGACTAAGTTAATCTCCTGAGTGGCAGCGCCGAGTGTGCAGGGGGCAGGAGTGGATGGAAGACAACTTAAAATAAGTAGAAGACGGGCAACGAGGGATGAGGCGAGAGCCAGAGGAGACTAGGAATGGGAAAGTGGGCCATCTCCCGTCCCATCGGAAAGTGTCCCGACCCGGGGCTGATGCGGTGGGCGTCCCGTTTCCCGAGGGTTTGGCTGGAGGTGGGGGCGGAGAAGAAGAGAAGTGGCCGGGGGAGCCGCCAGGAGCCACTTTTGTTCTGCGCTTCGGGCGCCGGGTCGCGGCGGGGCGGCAATGCGCACGCGCGGGCGGGGCGGGGGAGGGGCGGATGGGGCGGGGCGGGGCCGGGGGCGGGGCCTGGCCGGGGCGGGCTCGCGCTCGGGCCCCGCCCCCCGCCGCCCCGGCCCGCTGCATCCGGGCACTGCCTGAATTAGCATCGTGCCGAGGCACAACTTTGCCGAGGCCCCAGCGAGATCCAGGCGCGCGCCGGAGGAAATATAGTCCCTGCCTCCTGGCAGCTCGCGCGGGGGCTGCGCTGGGGCTCCCGGCGCCGGGGCCGGGGGTGGGGGGGGCCATGCGCCGGGCCGCGCCTGCAGCCCAGGGACCCGGCGCAACTTGCCGGGCTGCCTGAGGAGTTGGGGGGGCGCGCGGCCGCCTTTCTTTCCCCCCCGTCTCCAGACCCCCTCCCTCCCTTTTCGGTCGTGGGGGAGGGGGCTCGTGTCCAACCCCCGCGCCCCCCGCACCATCCAGCGAGACCCGATCCGCCCGCGTCAGCCCCGACTCCCGCGGAGCCGCGCAACTCCCCGGGAGCCAGGGCCAAAGTGAGCGCAAAGTGCTGCCCAAGTTGCCGAGATGGAGCTGCAGAGCCGGCCCGAGGCGCTCGCCGTGGAACTCGCGCGCCACCAGGTAGGCGGTCGGGGGCTGCTGGCTTCGGGAGCCCGGGGTCCGGGGTCCGGGCTGCGGAGCCCCGCGTCCTCTTCTCCGTCGCAGGGCGCGCAGAGCTGGAGAGGCCCCCTCCTTTGAGCCTGCTGCCCCAGGGATGGGGGAAGTGTGTATATGAACGGACTCTCCTTTGGGCTTCCCCTCTGCGCCGCACCCCTCCCCCCCGTTTCGTGCAATCCTGCACAGTTTGAGGGATCGGGGACGCGTGGGACCCGAACCCAGTGTCTTCTCTTTCTCGGGCAGGATCTGCAGGACTAGGGTCCCGGGAGAGGGCCCCCTGCGTGCGCTTGCCCGGTGTGTGTCAGTGTGTGGGGGGTACGCCCACCCCCTCCGCCCCCACCCCCCAGGTGCAATCCTGCACAGTTTGCAAAAGTAGTTTTGGCGATTGTTGCTTGGGCGAGCAGCGGCGCGGCGGCCGGAGCCCGGGCGGTGTTGCGGCGTGCGCGCGCGCGCGCGTGTGTGTGTATGTGTGTGTTGGGGAGATTAGGACGCGACTTGAATATTTATGAGCTTTGCTCGACACGGACTCGCCGTGTTTACTTGGCTCTTTGTTCCTCCCCCCTCCCCCCGGCACACACACACACTCCCTCGCACACGCACCCGGGCCTGCAAACTTGCACGGCTCGGGGCGCGCCGCCGGGTGGCCGCGGCCCCCGCCCCGCCCCGCGAGCTGCCCCGATGAGGCGGCAGCCACAGGTAAGCGGCCCCACGCGGCACTGCCCGGCCGCCGCGCGTGCGGGACGCGGCCCGGGGAACTCGGGCGGGGGAGGGGGGCGGCGGCCCCGCGGGGCCCCGGGCGCACTGGATCCCCCCACCCCGGGGCGGCCGGCCTGAGCCCGCGCCTCCGTGTTTCCGCAGAACGGCGACCTCAAGAAACAGCTGCACGAGCGGCAGCCGCGGATCGCCGCGCTCAGCGACAAACAAGTAAGCGAGCCGGAGCCGGCCCCCCGCCCGGGGTGGCGGGGTGGGGGGACTAGGAGGGGTCGCCGGGCACTTGGGTAGCACCCTAAAAAGTGCTGGCCTCGGCGCCGCGCACTCAGACTCCCAAAGGAGTCTCTGCGGTCTTCAAAGTTACCCGCCCACCCCCTGCTTCTGGGAAGAAGGGGCCAGGGTCTTGGAGGCCGAGGCGGGGGGCAGCGCGGCTCCTACAGTGGCCGAAGGAGAGAAGCTGCCCTTAAAAGGCGGCGAGCAGCCCGGCGTCCATTTTGAGTTGGTGGACATGTTTTTGGAATGTGGACAATTCTCCCGGGTCGGTGTCCCCCCTCAACAGCCCCCGTCCCCGGCCTCCCGCGGGCGTTAGGGTGCGGAAAGAGGGGGCGGTCATTCGGGCCTGGACACCAAACTCCTTGGAAGTGGATTTTTTTTGGGGGGGTTACGCCGCAAATCTTAATTTAAAGAAATCGTTCTTCCCCCGGGCTCCCCCCTCCCCTCCCACTTCTCCGGCATCACTTTTATTCTCGGAACCTGACGCCAGCCAGCTCCCAGGGAACAAAAGAAAGGCGCCCCCGGGACCCCTCGGTTCTGCCCAACTTTGGGTCTCCGGGTACCGGGTGTCCACTGGGGCCCGCGAGGAGCTGCTTGCCGTGGGGACGGGGGACGGGGGGCCCGGCCGCCAACCCCTCCCGGCCCCCTCGGCGAGGAAAAGTTGTCCATTGTGACTTAGTTGCGCGGAGCTCAGCGCTAGAGGGGTTTCAGCACCGCGAACAGAGGCCGCCGCCGCCGCCGCCGGAGCGCGGCCGGCCGCGCGCCCCGCCCCCTCTCCCTCTCCGCCCCCGCCCCTCCCCTCCCCCTCCGCGCCCCTCCCCCCACGCCCCCTCCCCGCACTCGCACCCCCGCCCCTTCCCCAAGCCGAGAACTTTGAGCCGCGCAGCCAATGGCGCTCTCGGGCTCCGAGACTGGCGGGGGCTGGGGCGCCGGCTCCGTCCCCGCGGCCCCCTCCTCCCCCTCCCTCCGTCCGCCCCGCGGGCCCGCTGCCCCCGCCCCGCCTCGCCGAGGCCCCCCTCCAGCTCCCCGGGCCTTCGATCGCGCTTCCTTCGGAATGCCGGCAGCCGGCGTCAGCCTCAAACTTGGACCGCCCCCGCCCCCCGATCCGGTCCCCTTCTCGCTCCCTTAACTCCGGGTCGGGGGCGGGCCGGATCCGAAGCCCCCCCCTCTCCCCGGGGGGATGGTCGGTGTAGGGGAGAGACGTGGACGTGGCTGGCGGGGGATGGTGACGACCCCGGCGAAGGAGAACTCGGAGGCCGGGTGTGCGTTTCGAGTCTTTTTAAAGTTGCAAAGTGGTAGAAGGGGGGCGTGCAGAAGAGAAGGAGGGGGCCGGGGGCTGCGGAAAGAAAGACGGCTGTGGCCGCGGGTCGGCGCCTGGTCGGGGGCGTTGGGCTGGACGCACGGGTGGGGACGAACGCGTTAACCCCTTTCCCGCGGTGCCGCGGCCCCCCTCCCCGGCCGCGCGCCCCCGCCCGGGAGTGGAAGCTTCCATTCCCGCCGGAGGAGGGGGGGGCGCCTGGCGCGCGGCTCGGGCGAAGTCGGGGAGTTCGCGGGGGGGTGGGGGAGCGGGGAGGGGACCCAGGCTGGGCATTACCATTTTGATTGCTTTGATGCCATTTTTGGAGGGGGAGGGGTTGGGAGACCCTTCTCCGCTGAGCACAAAGATGTTTAATCACTGTGTGAAATCAAATCAGATACTTAAAAAAAAAAAAAAATCCATCACCAAATCTGGTACCGTGTGATAGCTGAGGGTTCCTAAGCTCCCTTCCCCCCTCCACCCCCAACTGGGTAAAACGGCAAGTTGTTGACTCTTCTGCTCGGAGTAGAAGATTTAAAAGAGAAAATTCCACTAAGCCGGCAGCTCTCTTCGCAACAATGTCCCTTTATGTGTGCTTCTACAATAAGTGGGAATAGTTTTACTATTTGGAGTGGTTTTCGGAGCTTAGGTTTGCTCCGTTCTGTATTGTAGCAACTATTTCCAGGCTGTTTAAATTTTTATGATGATAGTAAATGAGTAGCTATTTATTATCTGTCATGCCTGAATTTAGATGAGGCCGAGGAGAGAAACATTTGAAAATCGTGTTTGAAGGTTGCGGGTGCCGCTGGTGGGGGCGGGGGGGGGAGGGGCCGTCCTACTCAGGTCTGCCTTTGCCTTTAAATCTGAACTCGGAGAAGGATGCTGCTGAACGGAATGTACCTCCATCTTTTTTGTGTGTGTGAGTGTGTGTTTAAAAAAAGGAAGAAAGAGAACAAGGAAAACTTTTGTTCCCTGACCTTTTAAAAATATTTCTCTCTGAAATGACTAAAAATAACGTCTGGGAAGCGGCCAGCGTTTGTCCTGGCCATTGGAACTTGTGTTTGTCGCTGTGAGCGTGTTGTTTTTCCTTTTTCCTTTGTGGCATTTTATATACCAGGGGCTCATAA
Organism: Dama dama; assembly: GCF_033118175.1. Taxonomy (NCBI): domain Eukaryota; kingdom Metazoa; phylum Chordata; class Mammalia; order Artiodactyla; family Cervidae; genus Dama; species Dama dama. The sequence goes on from NC_083702.1 coordinate 4,874,583, forward strand.
AAGAGGGAGGGAGGGAGCTGGGGCCGTGGTGCAGCATGCTAATAAAGCTGCCTCGGCTCTCCCGAGCTCCGCGGTGGAATCTTTCAGAGGTCACCTATGAAATGAGTTGGTAGACTTAACATTTACTCGCCTCTGTCTCCTTGGGAGAGTTTGGTGGAGATTGGCAGCTTGGCTGGGGAAAGGGTCGGAGGAATGAGCCCTTGGAGGGGATTAAGGGCTGCACCGGGGGTCTCTCGAAGAGGGGTGATGGGCTCTGCTTGGTTATCCCCGCACCGGCCCAAGTGCGGAATGGACGATCAGAGCTGAAAAAGCCAGTAGCGTTTCAGAGTTTGCTTTCAACTCAACAGAAAAGTAAGGGTAGTGTCGCTTGAGAGATTTACTTGGAGAAAAACTCACACCATCTTCCCCTCTGGAGATGTATTTCTGTCCTGCTGTCGCTTGGACGATGGCATATAAAGGTTAAGTTTCAATTAAAAGTGCACATGAAGGTGATGAACTGGATAGTAAAACGGACGGATGACCTCATTATCCACATTTGTTAGAAATACAATAGCAACGAGTATTATCTTTTTGGTGCCTAGCCGTCAATTTCCCATTTGTGCCCTTGGCACTGGAATTTTTTTCAGTTACTTCTGGAAGCATGATCGAGGGCTTGAAGATGTTTTTCCAGGACTCCTAGGAGTAGATAGGTTGTTCGTTGGTCAGAAGTAGAGAGATACAAACTGTGTGTGAGTGTCCAGCATTTCTTCCACCATTGCTGTACTAGGGGGTAACTGGGAAACCAGCATCTGTAGGACCTTGCAGTTTGAAAACAGAGTTCACTTTTTTTTTGTTTAAAAAAAAAAAGAGGAAGCTGCAGGTAGTTGGTCAGTAGCCCGTGGTGGCCAGGCTGTTTGAGAACAGAGTTCGTGTTTTTTCTTTTTTTTAAAAAAAAGCAGGAGCTGTGGGCAGTTGGTCAGCAGCCCTCAATGGCCAGGTTGCATTCCTGGGTGGCCCCCCACCACCACTGGGCTGTGACCCGGATGGAGGAAGGACCCCTCGTCTTTAACAAGATATGATGTGTGAAGACTCCATTAGTTGCTCCAGTGGTTTTACGCCATGAATTTGCAGCACATGCAGAGAGGCAGTAACATTTTTATCTAAATTGTCAAGCAACAAGCACTTCCGTGTAAATAACAGGCCCATCATAAATACTGCAGGTTTTTTTTTTTTTTTCCTTTCCTTCCTCTTCGGAGTTCTCAGCACAACACTTAAATGCCATGTGAAGCAGGCATCTTCACGCAAGTTCAGCTTCACCTTGGAGTGAGAGGACCTCTGGTATGAACTGCAGGCCGTGCTGGTCTGGCAGAGAGACCCCCCTCCTCCCCACCCCACCACGCAGTGAACTTGGGGCCTTGCATGCTGCCCGATGCATCGATTTGATGAACTCTGGATTCTGAGGGGCTGTCCTCAAGTGCAGCAATAAAAATACGTCTTCTTGAAAGGTATTATGTATGTGGCATTTGCTCAGGCACTGAATCACGTCTTCACTGTGATTCACTAGCTACGGTGGACACCCGAGGGGTCCCACGGTGGAAGCGTTCACTGAACAGAACTGCAGGGTGGGTCTGTTCTGAACACTCCCCAGTTGTTTTCAGCCCTTCCATTAAAGGACGTTCCATTCTCCAGGCTCCAACCCTGTGTCTGCGCGAATCCAGGAGGCTAAATGTCAATCTTCCTCACCTAGAGTGCAAGATGTCATTCTTCAAACAGCACCTTTACAGGGGAAGGAGAAAACTGATGCTTTCTCCATCTTTCATAGTCTGGAAATGAGCGTAGGGTTGAGACAGCAGAGGCTCAGTCCTGGCTTTCCCCAAGTGCCCCCTGCTTGGCCGTGACCCGTTACTCCCCCCGCCCACCCCCGCCATAGCCAGTCTCTAGGACCCACACTTTTATCCAAGCCGCTGTTTTCCTGGAGTCTTCTTCCCCTCCATCTGTCCACCCCTCTGGTCCCTCCCCCATTAATCTCTTAGCTGGAAGATTGCAGTAGCCTTCTCACTGCATCCACTTTAAAAGCATTATTGAAATAGAATTCAGCCATTTAAAGTGTACAGTCAGGTATTTTTTATACCTTCACAGATGTTTGCAACCAATCACCACCATCAGTTTTAGAATATTTTCAGAATATTGTTATCATTCAGTCGCTCAGTTGTGTCAGATTCTTTCGACCCCATGGACTGCAGCACACCAGGCTCCTCTGTCCTTGACTATCTCCCAGAGTTTGCTCAAATTCATGTCTATTGAGTTGGTGTTGCTATCTAACGAGCTAATCCTCTGCCACCCCCTTCTCCTTTTGCGTTCAGTCTTACCCAGCATCAGGGTCCTTCCCACTGAGCCAGCTCTTTGTATCAGGTGGCCAGAATACTACTTCAGAGTATTACCCAGCCATTGTTGTTGTTCAGTTGCCAAGTTGTGTCTGACTCTCTTTGACCCCACAGACTGCAGCACGCCAGGCTTCCCTGTCCATCCCCTTCACCCGAAGCTTGCTCAAACTCATGTCCATTGAGTCAGTGGTGCCATCCAACCATCTCATCGTCTGTTGCTACTTTCTCCTCCTGCCCTCAGTCTTTCCCAGCATCAGGGTCTTTTCCAGTAAGTTGGCTGTTCGCATCAGGTGGCCACAGTATTGGCGCTTCAGCCTCAGCATCAGTCCTTCCAGTGAATTTTCAGGGTTGATTTCCTTTAGGATGGACTGGTTGGAGCTCCTTGCAGTCCAAGGCACTCTCAAGAGTCTTCTCTGGCACCACAGTTCAAAAGCATCGATTCTTTGGCGCTCAGCCTTCTTTATGGTCCAACTCTCACATCCATACATGACTACTGGAAAAACCATAGCTTTGACTAGGTGGACCTTTGTTGGTAAAGTGATGTCTCTAAGAACAAAATAATTCCACTTGCAGCAATGCAAACGGACCTAGAGATCATCATACTGAAAAATCAGTAAAAAAGACAAATGTGTGATATTGCTTATATGTGGAATCTAAAAAATTGGTGCAAATGAACTTCTTTACAGAACAGAAGTAGAGTCACAGATGTAGAAAGCAAACTTATGGTTACCAGAGAGGGAAGTGGGGGCAGAGGGGTGGGGTAAACTGGGAGATTGGGACTGACATGTACAGACTACTGTGTGTGAAATAGATAACCATTAAGGACCTACTGTATAGCACAGGGAATTGTACTCAGTACTCTGTGGTGACCTATGTGAGAAAAGAATCTAAAAAAGAGTGGAGAGAGAGATATATATATATATATAACTGATTCCCAGGTGGCTCAGTTCAGTTTAGTCCATTCCCTAAGTCGTGTCCGACTCCCCATGACCCCATGGACTGCAGCAGGCCAGGCCTCCCTGTCCATCACCAGCTCCCAGAGTTTACTCAAACTCATGTCCATCGAGTCAGTCATGCCATCCAACCATCTCATCCTCTGTCACCCTAGGTGGCTCAGTGGTACAGAATCCGCCTGCCAACGCAGGAGACGTGAGTTCCATCCCTGGGTTGGGAAGATCCCCTGGAGAAGGAAATGGCAACCCGCTCCAGTATTCTAGCCTGGGAAATCCCATGGACAGAGGAGCCTGGCGGGCTACAGTCCATGGGCTCACAAGAGTTGCAGATGACTTAGCGATGACTAAACCGCAAAATCAACATAACTGATTCACTCTGCTGTACAACAGAGGCTAACAGAACATCGTAGATCAACTATACTCTAATAAAAATTAAGAAAAAACATTGAGAACATTTTCATCCTCTCAGTAAGAAACCCTTTGGGTCTCACCCATCCCATCCCCGCACCAGGCCCCAAGCATCCACTCATTTACTTTCTGTCTGCAGGTCTGCTTTCTGTCGCTGTAGAGTTATCCGTTCTGCACGTGCACGAGTGGAATCGTATCGTGTGGTTTTATCTGTTGGGCTGCTTTCACTGAGCAGAAGGTTTCAAGGCCCACCCAGGTTGTGGCGTGTCGTACTTGGCTCCTCGTTATGTCTGAGTGCCCTCCGTCGTACGGGAGACTGCGTCCTGCGCCTGTTCACCAGCTGATGGGCACTTGGATGCTTCCCCCCCGCCAGGCTCTCGGAAGAGCGCACCACATTTCCTTGGGCCTCTGTGGTTCATCTTCCATTAGCGTGAGCGTCTTGAAACCAGATCGAGGTCACAGTGCTCCTTGTGGAAGCCCTTCTGGTGGTTTTCCGATGCTCTGTGGGGGCTGGCCCTGCTCGGCCTCTGCGCTGGGATCCTCACCTGCCCCACCGACCCCCGGCACAGTGCTGCTCCTTGGCCTCGGGTACCACAAACATCTTCCACTCTGGAGACCGCCGACCATCACTGTCTTCATCTTTTCATGGAAGTCCACTGTCCCTGCTAGACCCTAAGCTCCCTGAGGGGCGGGGGCTGTGCTCTCTGCCCCCTCCCCCGGGTTCCAAGGGCAGTGCCTTGTGGTGCTGCATGCATGTTGGTGGAACAGGCAAATGACTAAGAAGATGGATGTGCGGCTTGGCGGGTCAAGCAGCCAGCCCCAGAGGAGTCCCCGGGAGTTGTCCTCTGTAGGCATGCAGTAAACAGATTTTTAAAATCCTGCGTTTGGAATGAGCCGCACAGAGATAAGACTAGCAGCTCGCCTGGTCTTGGAAACCTCACAAGGGAGTGAGGTATAGATGACCATGTGTCAAGGGAGTTCCAGAAAATTCTGTGAAAACCGTGCTGTGTAGGCCCCTGGAGATGAGAGACACCTTCCTGGCGGAGAAGGGGCTTCCAGGATGCCTAGGGTCGTGCTGGGAGGAGCTGGTGCCCAAGCTGAGGGCTAATGGCCCAAGGAAACTGGCAGGTGCTGGCGAGTTTCTAGCAGTTGAACCGTGGAAGAGAGACAAACAGACAGCAGAGAAGGCAGGCTGGGGCTGGAACCAGGAAGACACAAAGCCGAGCAAAGGCCTGGGTTTTGTGCCAGGTCTGGGAGGCGACCTGGGGCTTTAGTTGTTGAGGGCAGCTTAGGAGGAGGAGGAGGAGGGAGCAGGTGTGTTAGTTGCTGAGTCGTGTCCGACTCTTTGCGACCCCACGGACTGTAGCCCGCCAGGCTCCTCGGTGCATGGGATTCTCCAGGCAAGAATGCTGGAGTGGGTAGCTGATCACTTCTCCAGGGAATCATCCTGACCCAGGGATCAAACCCGGGTCTTCTGCATTGTGGGCAGATACTTTACCCTCTGAGCCACCATGGAAGTCCGGAGGAGGGTGAAGGAGGGCTGAACTCACTCCTTGTGTGGCCCAGGCAGCTGAACGCGCTCCCTGGCGTCTGTCACCTGTGTGGGAGGCCCTTGCAGGGACAGTGACCCCCGTGTGTGATGTGGAGAGGAGGCTGTTGGACTTGGGTGACCAGCACATGACAGGCTTGAGGGCAGGGGGCAGTGTGCTGACCCTCCTCCTCCTGCCTTCAGCAGAGCTCCTTACCGCTGAGAAATGAGTGGGGGACGTTTCTAGAAACTTCTAGAAGGTGAATCGGGGCAACTCTGCTCGGTTGGTTTAAGGAAGAAAAGTGTGCATGTCTGTACATGACACATGGTTGCGCTTTTATTACTGATTTTATTTAGACTCTTTATAAATTGTATAATAACGAATAGTACAGTTGACCCTTGAACAACAGGGGTGTCAGAGGTGATGACCCTCCATGCAGACACTGCGCATACAGTTGGTCCTCCGTATAAGGCAGGGACTCGGTATCCTTGGGCTCAACCAGCCGTGGATCACGTAGGACTGCAGTATTTACTACTGAAAAAGATGTAGACCCATGCAGTTCAAGGCTGCATTGTTCAGGGGTCAACTGTATATTGATCTGTGCCAGTACATATGCACGGTGTCTATGCAGTATATATAAAATCAGTTGATCATTTGTCCAGGGTTATATTATGCACATGAAAAGAAGGATTTGTTGAAGAAAAATAATTTACCTTTCTCCAGCTTAAGTAGAACCTTATTGAGGAAGGCAGCGGTTAACATGCTTCCTATCATTTCTGTAAGCATTAGGAGCTCAGGGAGAATTCTGTTTTTCATAAAGTTTTTAGTGTGAAAGCAACACCTGCTTGTTGGAGGAAGACTTACGCAGCGCAGGTGTGAGGGTCGTGGACCGTGACCCCTCTTGTGCCCGCTCCGGGCACGTGGCCCAGAGCAGCCCTGGTCCTGGGGTGTTCGTAGGCTGCGGTCTGTACACGCAGTGTGTGTAACTTGGAGAAACATGCCTTGTGGGCACGCTCCTGAGCATGCTGCCACTACACTTGCTTGTTACCCTTGACATTGTGTGCTGGGCACCTCTTGGAAACAACTCGGTTTAATTCCACAAGCATTTCATGAGCCCCTGCCTGGTGGGGGGTGCGGGGGTGATGTTGTTGGTAACAACAACATCTCATGGTGTGAGGCTTCACCCTTCCAAAGTGGTTTCACCGGGTCTCTGCTCACTCCAAGTTTCACAGGTAGTTGGGGAGACAGGTGTAACCCTTGTGACCTGTGCCGTGAGCTCTCTGCATGGGAGAGGTTTTGCAGCGGACTTAGCCCACGGCAGTGTGCTGTGAGGAGGTGCCCGGGGTCGCCCTGAGGAGGTGACATCCGAGTGTGTGAGAAGCAAGATTCTGATTGCACACCCAGCGCCCGGCTATGTCCAGCACCCACGTTCTCCGGCAAGCCTGTTCCGACACCTCTTTGATGTACACGATGTGATTTGTCGGGGTCATCTCATGACTTGGCTCAGGCTGGGTGGGTGGGTCTTCCCTGCAGGGCAGGTCAGAGAAGGGCAGCTCCCCAAGGTCAGACGGCTCAGGGCCCCGAGAGGGTGCCCTCTGTTTCAGCCCTTGCCCCTCCTCTAGCCGGCCCCCTGCCTCTGGCGGAGTAGCTTCCAGCAAGTCCTTGTGCGTCCTCTATAAAGCGGGTGTAGTGGTTAAAACTGCCTCACCGGGTTGTTGAGATGAATCCAGATCATAGATGAGCAAGTGTATCTAAACTACCAAGCAGAGCGAAGGGGTTGATTAGAAGAGAATTGTGTTGACACTGCTGGTGCTAGTTCTTTAACCCACCTGCTGATGCAGGGAGGCGTAAGGGACATGGGTTCCATCTCTGGGTCCGGAAGATCCCCTGAAGAAGGAAATGACAACCCGCTCCAGTGTTCTTGCCAGGAGACCTGGGTTTGATCCTTGGATGGGGAAGATCCCCTGGAGAAGGGCATGGCAAACCACTCTGGTGGTCTTGCCTGGAGAATCGCATGGACAGAGGAGCCTAGAGAGTTAACAGTCCAAGGGGTCGCAGAGAGTTGGACACGACTGAAATGACTTAGGACGCGTTGGCTGCCTTGGTGCCCCCAGCACATGCCTGCCACACCCTGCCCTGGGTCTGCGGGGCTGGAACGTTTCCTCTGTTGCTGGTCCCGCTTCGGGGTGTTGCTGCTCGTCACTGCTGGTACGATGGCGGTGCCGTCTTCTCTCCCAGTCCAAGGAGTCGACTTTGATGCGTGAGCCTCTTAAAACACCTGCTGTCGGAATGGTACCATTGATTTCAATTAACTTGGAGTTTTTTTCACTGCGATGACTCTGATAATAACTTTGGTAATCCCATGATGCCTCATTAGAGCTGCTGGCTACGATGATCAGCTCTGTGGTTTAGCAAGTTTTTTTCTCCAGCGCCTTTGTCTTTCCAGGACTGAATCGCAGGCTCGCTGCGGGTTTTCACCCCACTCATGTGAGTGATGCTGAACGTGGCCGCCGCCCGATCTGCCTATTGAAACCCATCACGGGGCCGCACTCGTGGTGGGGGCCCTTCCGCGGGGGCAGTGTCTCAGGCATGCCCTGGCCACACAAGGGGAGCTTGAGGGTTGTGTGTTGGCTCGCGCTCCGAGGCCCCTGCCCCAGACACAGGAGGACTTTGGGGATACAGGTAGCTTTCTGGGGAGGGGGGCAGCTACTATTCACCTCCCCCACCCTGTTTGGAATTTATAGCTTTTAAGGAAATAGGAGCCTGGATTTGATTTTCCTTGCGGTCTCTTGAGTTTCCTTAGTCCCACTAAGGAGGCTTTGGTTTGTTTTTTTTTTTTTGGCCACCGGGTGGCCTGCGGGATCTTAGTTCTCTAACCAGGGATCAAACCTCTGCCCCCTGCAGTGGAAGCTCGGAGTCTTAAGCACTGGACTGCCAGGGAAGTCCTCACAAGGCTTTCGGCTCTTGTCTCCGAGAGGCGTGTAAGAAACGGGTTGAGCGCAGGCTCCACGACGGGCTGGAGTTGTAAACTCAGCTTCGTGCTTTGAGGGCTGTAAAATAAAGTAACCAACAGCACGGCGTGTGAGGCAGCCACGTGCCGGCCCATGGGAAGCGCTGCAAAGACCCAACGCGGCACCCGCCAGGATTAAACGAGACGAGACGTGAAGCTCTGGCTGCGGCGAGTCCTCAACAAGTGGCACCTGGGCGTCACAGGTCGCAGCTTTCCCATCCGATGCTGACCCTGGGCGAGGCCCTGCCAGTGGTCTCCACGGACCAAGTGGGTCCCCATTGGCCCTGCCCTTTGCAGGGGTGGGGGCTGCCTTTTTGTTTGGGGGGTGGCGGAAGCCCAGAGAGGTTGAGCGGCCTGTCGAGGTCACACAGCTGGTAAGTGGAGGAGCCGCGGGCCAGCTCGGGGTCACGGTGGCCTCACAGTCTCAGCCCTGTGCTGGTCCCCGCAGGGGAGACATGACGGCCCTTCTGGCTCTGTGTCCGAAGAGTTCGGAGTCATGCCATGCCTGGGCGCGGGTCCCAGTAAAAGAAAACAGGGTTAGGATGTCAGAGGGAGCCACCCGTGAGCTCTCAGCCATTTGTGATGACGAGTGGGAGCTTCACGCTGAGTTGGAAGGTCGTGGAACGTTGGAGGGGCCGGGTACCCGGTGGGGGGGGGGGGCGGGAGCGTGGGGCAGGCTGGGTGCAGAGAGGTGTCTCCGCAGTGGAGAAGCTGAGTCCACGGCAGGAGGTTTGGCTTTGACCCCCGAAGCAAATGCACCTCCAGCCTCGCTCTCTCATCCTGCTGGGGCCTGAGCCCCTCCCTGCGTGGCTGCTTCAGTTTTTCTTCTTACTATTATCGCTGTTTTGTACGGGGGAGGCATCTTTTCATTTTGAAATGGCCTCTGTTCTCCAAGGGAACAAACATGCTTCCTTGAGTTTGGTTTTTCCCCCCTTCTTTGGGTTCATTACTTATTGTTTCCCGAGTGTTGCAGTTTCCTGAGTGTGGTGAGAAATTTGCTGATGTGGCTTCCTTCCCGTGATGACCTCTGAGCGCCACCAGCGGGCGTCCCTGAAGTCTCAGATGGGCTGCGTTTTGCTTTCTTTTTTTTTTTGGCTTGGCACCTGTGTTGGTCTTGTCAAAGTGCAGCAGAAAGAAGTACATCCATGGGGGATATTTTTCTTTTTTTTTGTTCAGGGTTGAGTGGTCCTCAGCCCCCAGTAGCCTAGGAGGGGCCGGTTGTCTGGGTCCTTGGTTTAAAGTGGGGACGATGCTGCTTCCCGGGCAGGGCTGTCCTGAGGGTCGTGAGGGCACAGTCTTGCATGCTGGGTGCGATTCTCACCTGTAGTGGGACAGCCGTTAGAGGGAGATGTTATCAACAGGGTATTAACAGTCACATGAGGAGCAGGGATCTGGTGGTGTCCCCGGGACGCCGCTGCCTGGGTAAGTAGCCTGGCACCTGTGGCTTTTTGTTGGCACCAAAGCCCTGAGTTCCTCTTTGTCTCCATGGACAAAGCTGGAATTTGTGTGTGTCCACAGCTGGGACTGGGCCCTAAGCTTGGGATTCGGTAGAGATTGAGGGCAGGAGTCCCCCAGATGTGGTCTGCCTGTGTAAAGCATAGGGTAGGTGAGACTAGGGGGCCTTTCCAGGGTGCCTCCCGAAGCCCCCTTCTCCCAGCTGAAACATCAGCCCCGAGTCAGGGGGGTGATGGCGCTCGGGGGCCTCAGGGCCCCTGTCTTCCTGACCGCAGCGCAGCAGGAAGGCCGCTGTTTTTGTTTAAGCCACTGAATTCTGTTTGCTGCTGTTTCACAGGCAGCTTGCCCACATGAGTGGCTGCTGGGTCACATGTTCTGGGGTCCCACACATTGATGTTCTGGGGTCCCACACATGATGTCCTATGCCAACAGCAGGGCCAAAGTGGGCTCGACGCGGTGGTGTTCAGACAGTGATCAGACTTTCAGGGCAGTTACTCCGCAGGCCATGGTGCATTCTGGAACTGTCTGTTTTATGGGACGTATTCCATCAGATTTACCTTTGATCTGTAGGTGGAGGTAAATTGCAGAAAGGTCCATGCCTGCACATGAGTTCACTCTTGGAAGTAAAGATTGGTGGTGGGTGTATGTATGGCCAAGGTTGTAACCTACACATTCACAGACAGGAAAGTATCTGACGGATTTCGCAAAGTCACCCTCCAACATAGAAAAGGTGATGATAAAAGACAGTAATTCGGAGAGGGTGGGTGTAGCTCAATCGTCAGGAGAAATCATGGCTGCCTTTTGATCTCTTGGGTGGAGGCAGCAGAAAGTTTCTTGAAATGGCAGATGTGGGGTGTTTCTGGGGGCCCCCCCCTGGTGGCTGCATCCCAGCAGGCTGTCTGTGGGGGACGCCATCATCAATTTGGGGAGAAGCTTTTTGCCCCAGGAAAGAAAACAAGGCAGGGATGGGGGGGTGGGGAGGAAGGGAGGGAGGGCGCTGTTTCCCTTTGATGTCACTCAGGCGGAAAGCCAATCTGCACATGTAAATGAACTTGAAAATGCAATTAAAAATATATACATATTAGAGACTGTGATCCAGAATTTAATGTGAGATGCAGGTTACCCAGTGACAAGCTGCCTTCCCTGCAATCAGTGGTACCAACTCTCCTCTGTGATGAATGCATCTCAGAGTGATAAATGCACCCAGATGAACGCAGGATTATTCCTTAAGCTAGTTTGACAGCCTTCACCAAGCCTTATCTGCTCATATCACCCACCTCCTTCTCCCAGCTGTCACTGCGAAGGGGACACGGGCTCAGGAAGGTTCGTCCCCTTCCTGATGGGGATGGGCAAGACAGTGGGCAGAGCAGTCACCCGTGTTGCTGTGGACAGAGGTTGGGGGGCCCTGGACATTGTTACAGCCGCAGGCGCTGGGCGGCGGGCACGTTGCAGGGAGCCCCTGCCTGGGGCTGGGAGTAGGAGCTGGACCTGGGGGCCAGGCAGGTGTGGCGTTTGGGGCTGGAAGGGAGCAGCGGGGCAGAGAGCCCTGTGTCTCGGGCTCTTGGATGTTTTCTTCCAGGGCATGCCCACCGGCACGTGCAGAAGAGAACACTCAGATGGTGAGGGCGGCCAAGTGGTGACAATCTGGCACATGCTATGGGGCACCCACTCGGCGCTGGGCGCTGGGGACATGGCGGTGGACAGAGGCGTGCCCACAGTCCCAGAAGGGAAACAGATAACGGGCAAGAAACCTCATAAATGAGTCCCAGAGTCGGTGGGAAGGTGATGGGGGCTCCGGCAGAGGTAGCATGGGGGAGGTAGGGGGGTAGGCAGGTAGCTGTTTTAAATAGGGTGGTCGAGAGGGCCCTCAGGTGCGGCTCAAGGCCTACAGAAGAAGTTGGAGAACGGACCCTTGTGACTCCCTGCCGGAAGAGTGTCCTGGGCAGAGGGAACAGCCAGTGCAAAGGCCTTGAGATGGGTTGTGCCGGGCGTTTCTTGGGGAGGCCAGTGTGCCCAGGAGAGTCCGTGACAGCTAAGCAAGGAAGTCCTGGAGCGGATGGAACAGGGCGGGGACCGACCTCTCCAGACGGCTTGCCCCTGCCTTTAAATCACCGACTGGTCGCCATGAAGAACAAGAAATGGTTCTTTCTTTCTTTTTTTTAAAAAAAAAATTTGTTTGTTTGGTTGCCCCAGGTCTTAGTTGCAACATGTGGGATCTAGTTCCCTGACTAGGAATGGAACCTGTGCCCCCTGTACTGGGATCGTGGAGTCTTAGGCACTGGACCACCAGAGAAGTCCCAAAGTGGCCCTTTCAAGGGGCAGAATGTAGTACAGAAGTCGGAAGGTACCAGAAGGCAGATTTCAGCTCCCAGGCTGGTGAGTTCTCTTTCTGAGGGCTCTGCCTGGGGATCGAAATGGTTGTTCTGGGACCTTCAACCACCCGTCCAGCACCTCATGGTAAAGGGGAGGGCGTACCAGCGGCGGCTGGATGGGAGGCCGGGCTGGCGGGCCCTGCACTGAGGTTTTGTGGTTCAGAAATGCCCAGGCTCATCTGGGGTTCCGTCCTGGCCCAATCACCGCCTGGGATGCCCTGCCTCTTGCAGGACTGAAGACCCTGACCCTGCGGGTGGGCCTGCTGGGGAGACATGCCCTGGGCCCAGGGGCAGCCAGGCCCGGCAGCACCCCTGTCATATGGCATGGACCCCAGGCAGCCTGCTTTTTAAATTTTTTTTTTCAAGAGAGGCAGCAGCAGCTACTGCTGCTAAGTCGCTTCAGTCGTGTCTGACTCTGTGCGACCCCATAGATGGCAGCCCCCCAGGCTCCCTTGTCCACAGGATTCTCCAGGCAAGAATACTGGAGTGGGTTGCCGTTTCCTTCTCCCCAAGAGAGGCAGAAACCCCTGCTAAGGAGAAATCTGCAGTTTAGATGTGGGCAGAACATTCAGGCTTTTTCTAAATGCACTGGCTGGAAGGACACTCCTACAGCCCGGACCAAACCCACCTCTTCTGACTGCCCTTCCACATCCCCTCCCCAGGCCCTGGACACCTGGCTTCCCCCTCATCGTCCAGGCCCAGCGGAAGCAGGCACTTGTGCTGACCTCCCAGTGGGGTCCGGTGTCTGTCCGCCGGCTCCATCAGGTTGGGTCGTGACCTAGTCATTTCCTGCGTGATGCTGACATTCAGAGCTCCCGGGCTTGTAGGAGTCCGATGGTGAGCCCTGAGGTCCAGTGAGCCCACCGCCCTGGAGCCCCCCTGCCCTGAGCCGCCTGCTCCCCCCAACACCCCCACCCTGGAGCCCCCAGCGCTGTTAGAACTAAACAGTTGATAGTGGGGCTGGAGGGCCGTTGAGGTTCCTTAAGAGCCTTCGTTTCTTATTTAGATAAAGAAGTGGCCCTCAAATCTATTTCTGTAAATAAAAACAGTCCCGCCCCTCCTCACCCCAAGCCCTGGCCGAAGCCGGTGGCTTGTTGAAGTTAGTTTATTAATGAGTCTGCTGAGTGGGCCTGAATGGAGGCCGCGCTCTCTTATTGCGGATCTAATTATAAACACGAGGGACGGTACCAAATAAGCAGCATTTAAAGGGAGAAGAGTCTGGCAGCTCGGTTTAAAGTGTCCTTTAATGAACTTCTTTGGCACTTGTATCTTAGCAACACATTTTATTACATCCTGGTGCAGCTGGACTCGGGCACAGTAATTTATCCACCCCCAGCTCTCCCCCACCCCCCACACTGACTTTCTTTGGCGACTGGAGGGAGGAATGTGCTGACCCGATTTTCCAAGGCTGTGTTCACATCTCTTCTGCTTTGTTTAGTTGATGGAAAAGGCAAACGGGGTGCCCGGCGCAGGGCACCGTGCTGGCCGGCAGGAGGGGGATGGGCGCCCCGGTCTGAAAGGTGGGCGGCTGCCTAGGTCTATGGGGTGCTGCAGGCTGCCCTGGGGATGGGCTGAAGCTCTCCCTAATGCATCCTGGGTTTGGGTATTTTTATCTGGACTTCTTTCCTGTAATGACACTAATTTGGCTACGGCGGAAGTGGGGACATTTACAGATCTTTCCTCGTAATCAGCAGGCCTGTGAGTGGAGGTGGGAAGTGCTCTAGATGCGGGGAGTTGGGGCGGGGGGTGGGGGGGAGGGTCGGCAAGGAGCAGAAGGAGGGCCAGGGCAGGGACCTTCCAGCCTGGCTGCTCCTGAGCCCGGGGACCTTGGCTGGCTACTTCCCTTCCCGAGTCTTAACTCTCCTGTCTGCTGGGTGAGGCTCCTGCAGCCGCTGTAACAGAGCGCCCTACGGCGGGCAGATCAAACGTACTCCCTCCCGATGTGGAGGCCAGAAGTCTGAAATCAAGGTGCCAGCACGGCTGTGCTCCCTCCAGGGTCCAGGGGAGGGTCCTTCCTGCCCCTTCTGGGTTCTGGGGGCTCCAGGTGTTTCTGGACTTGTGACGGCATCCCTCTGGTCTCTGCCTGTCTCCCTGTGGCCGTGTTCTCTTTGAGTCTGGGTCCTCCCTTCTTACAATGGGGCTTCCTTTGTGGCTCAGCTGGTAAAGAATCCACCTGCAATGTGGGAGACCTGGGTTCGATCTCTGGCTTGGGAAGATCCCCTGGAGAAGGGGATCCACACTCCAGTATTCTGGCTTGGAGAATTCCATGGACTGTATAGTCCATGGGGTCTCAAAGAGTTGGACACGACTGAGCGCCTTTCACTTTCTTACAAGGACCCCACCTATTACATTTTGGGACCCTCCATCCAGTATGATCTCAACTAATTATATGTGCAAAGACCTGATTCCCAAAGAAGGTCACACTCTGAGGTTCTGGGTGGACGCTAACCCACGGCGTCTACCATTGGAACTAGTCACGCCTTCCTCGGGTTACGTGTGGGGGTCCCACTGCCCATCTCCTTCCCCTCCCAGCTCTCAGAGCCCAGTCCAGGCCCTGGCTCGTTCGCGTTGCTCTGCTCCCATCGCCACCGTCCTGCTGAGCCTCTGCTCTGGCTCGGCAGGCAGGGCAGCGCTGTCCTGTCCAAACTCTTGCGGAATCCTCCCCTGGAGTGGGTGCTTCCTAAGACCGCAGAGGGTGTGGGGCTGGAGGGAGTTACATGGAGCTGAATTTTGGCTTAACCTCCAGCACTTTCTAAGGATCAGGAGACAGTGTGTGGACAGAGCCCACTGCCCCAGGAGGTGACAAGCTCCTGTCGGGAGTGAGGGGTCCGGGGGGTGTTTGCACGTGGGGGGTTACACCAGGCCAGGTGGGGTCCCTTCTGCCCAGGAGTCGGCCTCTCCAACTCGGCCCAGCAGTCTGCCCTATGACCTGACCATGGCTCCCTCTTTTAGGTTGCTCACTGACACGTTTACAAAGTGCATTTTGGAAGGCAGGGCCCGAGGGAGGTGAAGCTCAGGGTTCTGGCAGCCCCTTCCCCATCCAGACCCCGCTGACCCCCTGGCCAGCACGGAAAAACCCATGGGGTGCTGTCCCGTGTCCCCAGATGAGTCTTCCTGCTGTGCGCCGGGGTAGAGGCCAGCAGAGCCCAGA
Organism: Dama dama; assembly: GCF_033118175.1. Taxonomy (NCBI): domain Eukaryota; kingdom Metazoa; phylum Chordata; class Mammalia; order Artiodactyla; family Cervidae; genus Dama; species Dama dama. The sequence goes on from NC_083702.1 coordinate 4,889,824, forward strand.
GGCAGGCTGCAGGAGGGGCCAAATGGGGCCCAGCTGAGGTGGGGGGAGGTGACGGAGGAGGGGGAGGTGACGGAGGAGGGGGAGGTGATGGAGGAGGGGGAGGTGATGCAGGAGGGGGAGGTGATGGAGGAGGGGGAGGAGGTGGTAAAGGTGGGGGGGGGTTGATAGAAGTGATGGAGCTGGGGAAAGTGATGGAAGTGGAGGATATGGGGGAAGTGATGGAGGTGGGAGAGGTGATGGAGGTGGAGGAGGTCAGGGAGGTCGTGGAGGTGGGGGAAGTGGTGAGCGGCGGCACAGAGCCGCCAGCCAGAACACGGCCCCTGGAAAGCTCTCTCCTTCTCTGGGAAGGTTTATTCATTCTCACTTCACCTCCTCGGTGCACAGAGGTGAAAATCCCGAGCATTCCTGACTGAGTCGTGCCCTGGCTGCGGTAAAGCCTGGCTGCATTGCTCTGGACAGTGGCCGAGGCTGTCCCCGGCCTGCGGGGGCAGGTCCCCTGTGACGGGCCCGGCCTGGACGTAGGTGGGGACCGGTGTCGGCCTCATCGTTGACCGTTGCAGCTTCCATTCGGGGGCACACAGAGCTCATCTTGGATGAACAGTTAGAGGGCTTTTGCGTGTTCTTTTCTTAACACAGCATAGATTTGTTAAGTAACACTGAATTTTCTATTGTGGTAAAGTACGTATTAGATAAAATTTACCATCTCAGCCATTTTTAAGCGGACGATTCAGTGGTATTCAGTACATTACAACCATCACCCTCTTCTCCTCTGGAACTGAAACTCTGTCCCTACTAAACAAACACTAACTCCTTGTTTCCCTCCCCCAGCCCCTGCCAACCACCACTTTACTTTCTGTCTCTGAAATGGATGACCCTTGTTTGGTCCCTCATCCAAGTGGGATCATACAGTGTTTGTCCTTTTGTATCTGACTTCACTGAGCAGTGTCCTTGAGGTCCGTCCGTGTTGCAGCCTGTGTTGGGGCTTCATTCCTTTCCGTGGCTGGATAACATTCCAACCTGTGAATATGCCACCCATTGCTTATCCATTCACCCCTTGATCAACAGTGTAGTCATTTCCACCTTTTGGCTCATGTGAATAAAGCTGCTGTGAATGTGGGGTGACAGATGTCTGTTTGAGTCTTTGGTTTCACTTATTTTGAACACATATCCAGAAGTGGAATTACTGGGTTGGATGTTTGCTTTACACCCTAGACAGGCCTGTGGCAGAGAGAAGCCTGTGGGGTTTCCCAGGTCGTCCCCGACTGGAGACAGTCTAGGGTTAGCCCCCTCTGTCAGACTGACATCCCGTGACCCTGGAATGCCTAGTTTTGACATCATCACCTTCCAGGGAACTTGGGGTATCCCTGCTGGCTTCCCAGCTCCTGACAGATCTCTGCCCCATGGGCGTGGGCATGAGTGGACGTGGGTGTGGGTCACGTGGATGCAGCAGAAGCATCCACCAAGCCTGTTGGTGGCTTTCATATACACACTTCACAAAGGGGCGGGCACAGCTGCAAGACTGTCTCTCACTAGAGTTCTGTGCTGACGTTAAAAACATGGACATTCACGATGTAACCTGCTTATGGTAGTTTGTGCAGACCTTGTAGTGGTATAGTGTGTGATTTATTTTTCATTTTGTCTCTTATGATGATCAGTCAACGCAGATGTGGCACCAATTCCCCGGAGTCTTTTCACTCATTAACAACTCACGTTACATAGCGGCATTTTTGTGTATCCGGTATTGCCATGTACGTTAACCCATTGGAAGGTCATGTTTCATGGGTGAAAAAGCCGTGTCCACGGAACCGGAGGACAGGAGGTCCCATGGGCTCGGGAGGCCGCTTCTTGGAGCCATTGTCATCCACCCGCCCACCACGGCCGGGTCTTCCCCATCCCCAGACCAAAAGGGCTCAAGGATTTCTGTTGAAAGTCTCCCCCGGCCTGCTCATTAAGCAGCTCTCTGAGTAGTTCCTCAGGCTAGGTTCCCGTTCTTTGCTGGTCTGGCCTGGCCCGGGTGAGGTCCCCATTGCCAGCATCAACCCAGGCTCCTCCCGAGGTGCAGAGAAGAGTGGTAACCCGCGGACTCTTCTCAGTGAGCCGGCTTCTTCTGGCATGGGTATCACTATTTCTTAAACTTTTGTTGTCTGGGCTCTCACAGAGGACAGAATGACGTAAGGAGTAGCGGACAGAAATGTGCAGTTGGCTGTGATTATTTTGAAGATTAAGGAGGATGTCTGCCAGTGTTCCGTTTGGTTCGTGTGTGTGTGTGTGTGTGTGTGTGTGTGTGTGTGTGTGTGTGTGTGCGTGCAGATAACTGTAGTTTCTGTTTTCTGACCCTGAAAACTTCTTTGTGGTTTCAGCTCTCAGATCCCATCTCTGACTCTTGTTCATCCTATGATCTTGAGTGAGTTACTGACGATCCTTAGCTTCCTGTTACTCACCTGAGAAGTGGAGGTGATCCGAACACTTGCTTGTAGGACTTGAAGGATGAGGCTGAGTGGAGGGTGGTAGGTGCTCAGCAGAGAGCTTGGTGCGTGGTGGGGGGCCCAGAGAGGCGAGTTCTCCCCCTGTGTCTTGAGACCAGGCCATCATGCTCCACCGTGAAGCTTCCAAGACACCCATCTCTCTGGGTCTCCTGGCCTCAGCTCTCATCCCCACCCCCAGCTTCCTACCATCATCTTGCCCGTTTCGCCTCCTAAATATTTCCCTCACTTTTCTCCACCTCTGCTTGTCAGCAGCCTCCTGACCGCCTCTTGGGTCTGTCTTCCATACCATGACTAAGGTTGTCTTTTTAAAGTTTAGCCCTTACATGACGTTTCTGTGCTTAAAAACCATCTCCTGGTCCCCACCGCCCACAGCAAGAGCTTCACGTCTGCCTTAGCCTCTTGCCCCAGTGAGTTGAGTCAGAGGAGCCGCTGTGCTGAAGCTGGGGTCAGGCCTGGAGCCCCAGCCTACAGTCTGCCTCTGGCCCCAACTCCAGGACCACTGACAGGTGGGAGACACCCTGGGCACCAGGGAACACAGTCTGTAAGTCAGTGCCTAAGGAAGAAGATTCAGAAAGTCTTTGTAGTCAACGGACTGGCCCTTTAATTTTCTGGTTTCAGATCACTTCTTCAACCTCATCTCTTGACACAAAGCTGTTGACTGTTTCCCAGACATACTAAATGCCTGTGGGTCACTGCTCTTAGCCTAGGGCATTGCTCCTCCCTGGACTAAACCCTTTTCTCTTGAATAAGACACTGCTCATCCCCCAAAGCCCAGGTCAGCTCCTTACCCTCTAGAAAGACACCTCTGGCTTCATTTGGGTTGGAGGTAATGGTGGTCACGGTGGTAATGGTGGTGGTGGTGGTGATGATGATGATGATGGGGAAAATAGGGGTGGTGAGGATGGTGATGAAGGTCATGTCAAAGATGGTGATGTTGGTGGCGACGATGGTGATGATGATGGTGATAAAGTGGATGGTGAGGATGCTAATGTAATGATGCTAATGCTGGTAAAGGTGGTGGTGATTATGGTGATAATAATGGTAATAATGATGACATCAGTGATGATCGTGCTTTTCACTATCAGCCACTTCCTGTGGCAGGTCTGAGTGTTTCCAGTGTAACTTACCGTCACAACACATCTCCATGAGGAAGCGTCGTCCCCGCTACACACTGGAGGAGCAGAGGCGTGTATCAGGTGCCAGGGCTGCTCAGTCGTATCTCTGTCTCACACACAGGCTCACAGCAGTGACGTGTGAATTACTAGACAGTGGATGTGCCTTAGAAACTGTAAATGTGATGGACATGCTCTTGCTGTTACATCCTAAAGACAAGAAGACAAGATGCTTGTGTAAAGAAAAAGCAAAAAGCTTGAAAAGTTTTGAAGTTCCTGAAGTGGGCACCCAAACAACAGAGCCCCTTGTGTCCCAGCCGGGAACCCACGCAGAGTTGATAAGAAGGTGGCACAAAATGCTGCTGACGTTACTTTTAAAAACTGTGAGGCTTAGATTCCACATTTTGGTGCAAGCATATCTTTCCAGGCAGTTATTTTTGTGACATCTGATGTCACTCAATAGGTCTGAGCATTCCGGGTCAGCTCTTGGAAGCTGTCTGCTCCTCTTATGTTCTGTTGGCCTCCAGCGGGTTCCACTGATGTTCGGGAAGGAAATCACAGGTGCCGGAAATGGTACATGATTTTTCTTGGAATTTAAGACTTTCAATGAAAAACAAGATAGTAATCTTGCCACCTTAAAAATGTACTTGAAAAATTGTGGAGCAAGCTTTAATACAGATACGTGTATGTGTGAAGTACTTCCACTGCTGTAATGGCCACGTAACGTACGTTTTTTTAACTCTCAGGTGGCCCTCTCCTCTCTACTAGTAATTTCAGACTTTGCAGAGACTCAGGCCCGGCTTGCACCTTCACTCGGGGTCCTCAGAGGCTGCCCCTTGACCATCTGCGTCTGCATCTCCCAGGAGCTCGTTTGCCAGCAGAAACCTGGTGTCACCCCACATTATGGACCAGGAGCTCCACCACTGGGCCCAAGGCACACTCCCCACAAGATTCTGGGGCCCCTGGAGCTCAAGAACCAGGGCTCTGGGTGAGGGCCACCCTTTCCCTGGCCACCTGACCGAGCAGAAAGGCATGGACAGCATGCTTCTTCAGCCCTTATTGAATCTTGTCTTCTTTGCGGTGGTGGTGATGGTGGTTCTTGTGGTGTTGGAGATGATGGAGATGATGGTGTTGGAGATGATGGTGATGATGATGGTGGTGGTGGTGATTTTGTGGTGATGCTGGTGATGGCTGTCAGCCCTTGCTGACCTCAGGGAAAGACTGGGGATGTTGGAGCCTGGAGGGAGAGGCTCAGCCCCGATCACTCACCTCACACACTTGGGGAAGGCATGGAAACTTCCTGAACCTCGCTTTCCTGGCCTGCAAAGTGGAGGCAGCAAATACCTTTACTAGCTGTAAGGCTTCCGCAAGCATCAGCGGTTTTATTATTTAAACCCAGAAGACGATGCTGGATTCTAGTCCCGTGACTTCTCTATGTCCAGGTGGAAGGAGGGCTAACAGTTGGTGAATAGTCTGGTGTCAGGCTGTTTTCACCTATTTTTGATGTATTTAGACATTTCTGTTCATCTGCATTGGTCCTTTCAGGATGAATTTTAATGCACATGTCTTTTAAAACTTAAAAAAAAAAGAATCCCAGAAAGGGCAGAAGATAATCTCGAGTCCTCATCACCTGCCCTGTGGCCCGGGTCCCTGGTCCCCTGTCCTGGCTCTCCCAGGCTTCCCGCTGGTGTCCACAGGGTCGCCGAGCTCCCCGGGCTGAGCGGCCTGGGTGGCTGTGCCTGCCCCAGAGTCCCCAGCCAAGGCCACAGAGTAGAAGGAGCCTGGCTCTCTTTCCCCATTTTAGGTTATTAAATGGGTTTCCTCCCACCTGGCCCCATCTGAACCCGATTCTGTTTTGTCCACCAGAACCTCATCTCCTGCCTCCCCTGGCTTTGATCTTGTCGTTGCAGTTGTGCTGTCTTCCGCTGCCAGCTCCCCCTTCACCCCAGGCGCCTCCTTCCTGCCACCGACCCTGCAGCTCCAGTAGTGCATACTCACCCCTAATGAGCTACTCAAAAAAATCAGCATTGATTTCTAGATAAAAATCACAATTAATTTTAAATGCCCTCTGTAAACCTTGTTACAGATAATTGCCAGAAACACATAAAGTCTGAAATTAATGAAAATCGACAGCCTCATTGGATGCAGGATGTGCGTCTCATTTTTTTAGTTATGTGTCTGAGCCTGTGTGTGGATGTCGTTTGGGCCGAAGCTGTGGCTCAGAGAATCCAGGCGGGAGGAGGAAGGGGGTTGCTGGAGGACGCTGGGCTGCAGCGGAAGGAAAGAACCTGGCTGGCAGCCCCGCCCCCTCTTTTGGTTGGTGGATGACCTTCCCAGCCTCAGGCTCCTCATGTGTGAAATGGGTTTAGTAACTGTGCCTCAATAACCTCAGATACGCAGATAACACCACCCTGATGGTGGAAAGCGAAGAGGAACTAAAGAGCCCCTTGATGAAAGTGAAAGAGTGAAAAAGTTGGCTTAAAACGCAACATTCAGAAAACTAGGATCATGGCATCCGGTCCCATCACTTGATGGCAAATAGATGGAGAAACAGGGCAAACAGTGACAAACTTTATTTTTGGGGGGCTCTAAATCACTGTAGATGGTGACTGCAGCCATGAAATTAAAAGACACTTGCTCTTTGAAAGAAAAGTTATGACCAACCTAGACAGCATATTAAAAAGCAGAGACATTACTTTGCCAACAAAGGTCCATCTAGTCAAAGCTATGGTTTTTCCAGTAGTCGTGTATGGATGTGAGAGTTGGACTATAAAGAAAGCTGAGCACTGAAGAATTGATGCTTTTGAACTATGGTGTTGGAGAAGACTCTTGAGAGTCCCTTGGACTGCAAGGAGATCCAACCAGTCCATCCTAAAGGAAATCAGTCCTGAATATTCACTGGAAGGACTGATGCTGAAGCTGAAACTCCCAATACTTTGGCCAGCTGATGCAAAGAACTGACTCATTGGAAAAGACCTTGATGCTGGGGAAGATTGGGGGCAGGAGGAGAAGGGGACGAGAGAGGATGAGATGGCTGGATGGCATCACCGACTCAATGACCATGAGTTTGAGTAAATTCTGGGAGTTGGTGATGGACAGGGAGGCCTGGCGTGCTGCGGTTCATGGGGTCGCAAAGAGTCGGACACGACTGAGCGACTGAACTGAACTGAGCGGTGTGCATGTGTATGCACTCAGTCATATCTGACTCTTTGTGACCCCATGGACTGTAGCCCACCAGGCTCCTCTGTCCATGGATTTTTCCAGGCAAAAATACCGGAGTGGGTTGCCCTTTCCTTCTCCAGGGGATCTTCCTGACCCAGGGATCGAACCCACCTCTCTTGCGTCTCTTGCGTTGGCAGGCGGGTTCTCTACCAGCAGAGCCACCGGGAAAGCCCATTATTAACAACAGCCACCTCCCAGAGTCTCTGGTCGTGATGGTGCGGATGTGCTGGCTTGAAGTCAGCACTCAGGGGTTGTTATTCTCTCCGTGTTCCCCCTCGCTCTCCCTTCCACAAAGCGGCCTTGCTCGAGTTCTGTTGCTTCATTCATTCCCTCCCTCCCTCACTGCTGCTGCCAGATAAACAGAAGCAGGCAGGAAGCAGAGAGGGCAGGGACGCCAGGCACTTCCTGTCATCTGGGCAAAAGCACCGGCCTGGGGATGGGAGGCGACTTGGTCCAGGCCTGCAGACCCGGATGAGGGCTGTCTCCACGTCTCCACCACCCCTCTGCTCTCGAGGCGAACAGGGCGAAGGGTGCTGGCCGAGTTTCTGATCGCCTGCCCTCCTGAAGCAAGCCCCTCTCTCAGCCCTGGGGCAGTGCGTAGGGCGAGGAAATTCTTCTGCATGATTGCTATAGTAACTAGGCGCATTTATAAGTTGCATTCACTGTCAACCTTTTGTAGGCTTCCATTCCAGAATTCTCAGACTGACTCCGGCGTGTCCTTGAGTGGAGCGCTCTGTGGCCTTCACATTTCCTCGTGGCTGCCCGTGTAGCTCGTGTTTAGGCCCCTCCCCAGCCAGCTTCCTGGAGGCGCACAGGCCAGGACTGACTCTTAGGTCGTGCTTTGTACTGGCCACAGGTGGCTCGGTGGTGCTTAGCATCCTCTGAGCCTCGGTCGCCTCGAGGAGAGTGGTACCGTCTCCTCATGAGGTCACGTGTTGAGTGTTTGGGAGTGTTTCCTGAGGTGCGAGATGCTGGGGAAACAGACCCACAGCACAGAGCCCCTGCCCTCGACAGACTCACGGGCAGGCCTGCTGGCAGATCAGAGCTCCCCAACTTGGTGAGTGCAGGTGGGGGGCTTAGACATCTGAGGGGGTCCTGAGAAGGAGCCGCCGGTCCAGCCAGCGATGGCAGGAGACTGCGTCCCCGCGAGGGAGGAGGTGACACGGGAACAGACCATGCGGTTCCCCTGTGACAGTTTCTCTCCTCCCCCCTGCCCTCTCTCCATGTCCACTTCCCGCCTTCTCTTCCAAGTCCCCAGGTATCCCTTCCCCTGTCTCCCTCTCTCTTTGGAAGCTCTGGACAGTAAAGGCTGGCTCCACTTCAGATTCCTTCTGTGCCTTTGGTCCCAGAGATAAATAAATGACTCTGTAGAGTCATGTCTCTGCAGAGAGTGGCTACAGAGAGGAGAGAACAAAGCTTGGGAGTTATTTATTTCTTGCTTTGCAGAAATGTTTATTGGCAAGCAGCGTAGCAAGGTGGAATGGTTTGATTTGATTAGCAAGTCTAAATGTATTAGCAGCGAGACAGAAACGATATTACAATTAGTGGTAATTAGCTGTGCTGATGACTCTGGGTAGCAGCGCCGGGTGACAGATGTTGCTTCCTGGTCCCGGGTTAGACAGAGAGGGTACTTTCACCCTTGTGAAGAGACTCAGCTCCAGGGCAGAGGTGGGGAGGGGGAGTGGTGCCCAAGACCCCGGCCCTATTGTCAGCAGGTCTTGAGTGATAGCTGATTAGTCGGATCAGAGAGACGTGTGTGTGAGTCCTGCTGGTACTGTGTAAAGTGACTTTGTGATGTTGGCGGGCAGCGGGCTTAACTTTCGGGGAGTCCGAGCCCCTCCCAGCCTGCCCTGAGTCGGCACCCTCTGATGACATCAGCAGTGGCTGGCTTTGTACACCTCAGTCTCTCTACAGGTCCTTGATTTAGCACAACCCCTCCCAACCCTGTTCATTGAGGTTTTCTTGTGGCCTCGCTCCCCAAGACCAGCGCCCAGTCAGGGCTGCAGCGAGGACCCCTGGGGTACTTTGCTAATGGGTGGTGCACGCCGATAGTGCTTTAAGGTGTTGGCATAGACTCAGGAGAAACTATGTGACCACGTGCTGCAAGTCAGTTGACTTGAATGTGTGTTGTCAGTGATTTTGAACCAGGATGGAGGATGGGATGGGAATGATTGATACTCTTCATCCTCCAGGAGTTTCCGGACTTCTCTGGGGACACCAGACAAGCATCCATCCTGCAGATGTAGCCGAGGGCATCGTGGTAAACGATGAGAATGTTTCAGAACTGGAGGGAGGTGGTGGTTGCCCAGCTCTGTGAATGGACTAAATGCCACTAAATTGTTCACTTTAAAATGGTTATTTTTATGTTATATCAATTTCACCTCAATTTTTTAAAAAAGCAAAGTGCTAAGAGAGAGTTTGGAAGCCCAGACACTGTAAACTGGGTGCATCTCAGAGAATTTAGTGAAATAAGTTTGCCTGTAGTGAGGTGAAGTTTCTGAAAACTCAAAGCTGGTAAACGGAGATGATCCTGGATGCTGAGTCTGCCTCTGAACCTGGAAAGAGCCGGAAGGGTGAGGAGGGGAGAGGCGTGTCTGTGATGCCCGGGGCGAGGTGAAGACCCAGGCTCAGGGGTGCAGGACAGCCCTTGGGGGATGGTGAAGAAGAGGTGGAGAGAAAGTGGGCAGAGGTGAGACCACGCTTCCTGCCTGCCTGTGGCTGCTCTCCAGGGATGGGGGAGGGGCACTGTGTGTGCCATCTGTGTGTCCGGGGGGGAGGCTGCCCTGATGCCCCCAGGCTGCCCGGGTATGTTGGAGGACACGGCAGCCTGTTGAGTGGGGCCCTGTCTCCCTGGCATCACAGGTGGACTCGGCCTCAGCAGCAGCATCCACCCATGCTTCTCGGGCCGGGGCGGGGTGGGGGGTGCAGTGGGCAGCCCCTAGACCACAGCTCCTTCCTGTCCCCCGGGGCCCACGGGCCATCAGTGACAACAGTGAACTAAGGAAAGCATATGCTCAGTCGTGTCCGACTCTTTGCGACCCCATGGACTGTAGCAGGCTCCACCGGACTCCTCTGTCCAAGGGATTCTCCAGGCAACAATACTTTTGTACTTGAGGTTGCATTTATACTTGAGTCCAAAAAAGAAGTTGCGGAAGACTGCTTTGGTTTGAGTCCATTTATAGAAAGTTCAAAACGTGCAAAACCATGTATGTTTCAGTCAGTTCAGTTGCTCAGTCGTGTCTGACTCTGCTCCGCCAGGCTCCTCCGCCCATGGGATTCTCCAGGCAAGAATACATTTGTATTTGAAGTCGCATTTGTACTTGAGTCCAGAAAGGAAGTTGCAGAAAAATGCTTTGGTATGAGTCCATTTATAGAAAGTTCAAAACGTGCAAAACAATATCTGTATGTTTAAATAAATGTATTTGTTCAACTCTAAAGAAAAGTCTAAATATGAAATAGTAAGCACTCAGATGTGAGAGAAAGTAGGGAGGGCAGGCAGGGGTATTTCAAAACTAGTGTTCCTTTTCTTAAGCTGGGATGTTGTATATAGATGATACTGTTATTCTTTAAATGCCACACGTTTCATTATTTCTAATATCTCTTCAGTGCTTAATAAAAACACACACATGTTCTCAACGTGAACTGCCATATGGGGCATCCTACCTCAAACCCACTGTGAGATTTTGAGCTTAGGCAGACAGGGCTCAGGGCTGTCCTTGGCCATAAAACCTTGGGGAACAAGGCAGCTCCAGGTTACTAGAGGAAAAGCATTGTGTAACTTTGGAAATAAGACAGAATGGTCAAAAGCTTACGAAGCCAGCTGTGGGGCGCCTGCCCTGTGGTGGTGCATAAGTCATAAATTTGCTTTCTTCCCCTAAAGTAGCCTGAAGCCCACAAATTAGACGCTTTGTTTTTAACCAACAGGAATTCTGGAAATGAAGCAAAACTTCATTATCGCCCCCTCCTGGGCAAGGTGGGAAGGAACCTTTGCAAGCCCGGTAGGAGGGCGGCCTTGCCTGCGCCGGTTCAGCACCGCGGACAGCGCTCGCGCGGCCCCTGGACGGCTGGAGCCGGGAGACCCGGGTTGGAATCCTGCCTCTTGGAATTCTTAGCTGTGTGGGCTCGGGCACATTCTCAAGTGAGGCCCTGGAGCCTCAGTTCCCTCCTGTCTTCCTGGTGGGGGCTATGAGCAGGGCGCCTACTGCCATGGTCCCCAGCATGTGCTCTGGGGGTGGTCAAGGCTGCAGGGTGGTGAAGGGGGCTGGGGTGGGCAGGTCAGAGTGAGAGAGGCCAGGTTCGTCCTGCTTGTGGGGCTCATGTCACGGGGGGAGCGGGTGCCATGAGTGGTGGCCGGTGTCACCAGGCCTGTCACAGGCTTCCTAGGCTGCTGGCACAGCAGGCCGGGCAGACAGGAACCCCACTACGGCCTGTCCATCACCTGCACTTCCTGCTCAGGACCAGCTTCGGGGTGGCCAGGGGAGGGCAAAGCCAAGCAGGTGGCAGGATCACCTCGGGCTTGTCCCAGGGGTGGGGTAGGTGCAGAGAGCAGAGGGGTCTCAGCCAGGAGCTTGGACACTTGACCCTCAGACTCTGGAGAGGTTGGCTTGATGCATGTGGTGCTGGAGGCAGCGGCTTCTGAAAAGCTCTGTTTTTCTTAGTGAAGGGGGAAGCAAGCTCTCTGTCCCGCGTGTGGCTGGGAGGAGGCCTGAGGACAGAGGTGAGGGTGGGAAGTCTGGAGAGGAGAGGATTCTCTCAGTTTTAAATTCTGGGGCACTTGGGACTTCCCTGGCCAGTCCAGCGGTTAAAACTCTGCATTTCCACTGCAGGGGGTATGGGTTCGATCCCTGGTTGGGGGATCCTGCATGCTGCGTGGTGTGGCCAATAAGTTAAAAAAAAGAATTCTGGGGCATTTGCTTCTAGTTACAGGCACACCTGTTTGTTAACATGTGTTTCTTTTTCGTTTGTTCAGCGGTTGGGTACTGGGAGCGTTACATGATCTAAACTCTCAGTAAGGAGGAACACATCCCATTAATTGAAACAGATGGGTTGACATCTACGTCTCCATATCCACCCCAGCCTTATTAAGTCTCAGTCACACTCACACTGGGCAGCTCTGTTTCGCGCTGTGAGCCCAGCGTGGGTGGAAGGATTCCCGCTGTTTGAAGAACTAGCCTTCTTTCTCCTTGATTTCTAGCCTGACGTGACATACACTGGTGTCAAAGCTGGGGAGGTGGTGACCAGGGCTGGAAGCGACCAGCTGTGGGGACAGTGCGTTTGTCTAGAGACAGAACTCAGCCTGAGTCCAGGGCTGTGGGGTCAGTCCTGCGTGGGACCGGCACATCTGGGTGTGCGGCTTGTGTCTGTGAGAGGGTAGGCATGGGTCACATGGGGCATGTTCACGAGGCCCCGTGTCCTTACACACGCGTGTTTACACCATCGCACACCAGCACTGTGGGGCCAAGGGTGGAACTGATGTTTCACGCCTGTCTACTCTCACACCTGCTGTGACCCCAAGCCAATGCTTACCGTGCTTCTGGGTAAGAGGGGGTCAGCTTAGGCCAGGGCTCCAGGGACACAGCTCCCCCTGCCAAGCCATAGCCTCGGATGGTTCATCAGCGTCCAAAACATACGCACCTGGTGGTGTTTCTGCTCATTCTGCCTGTGTCGTCCTTTCCTTCCTCCTCCAGCATTCCTGCTAATCCTTTAAAAACTGACTTTGGCACCTCCTCCAAGAAGTCTTCCCTCCCTTCACCGTGCTGGGCTAGGTCTTCTCCAGCTGGTTGCATGGGTCTAGGAGAAGGGGCCACATCTTCCTCCCAGGATGCTCCATCCCTCTTGAGATGCCTTGCCAAAGCTGGGAACACAGTAGGTGCTCGATATATGTTGTATTTCAGGATAGTTACTTTTTCCCTCCCCTCACCAGGTGTGAGAGGATTTTTCTTCATGTTCACTGTGAGAACCTAATGGGGTTCCTGGTGGTAGAACCCCAAAATACGGGCCCTCCCTTTAGACTGGCCCCTAGGAGTTTTTAACTCTCAAGCTCTTCTCCACTGGGACTCCAGCAGTTTGTTGAAGTTACCATTTAAGCGTTCCTGCCAATGACAAATTGCCCAGCTTCTGCTCCTGGTAAGCCGTGAGTCTCTGGAGCCACCTGTCTGTCTGTCCAGGCAGCCTCCTGCCTCCGTCCTCTGCCTGGCCTCCTTTGACTTGTTAGGACTCAGCCTCTCCTGGTGCCCCAGTTGTCTGGCAGCAAAGACACCATCACTGCTGAGTAAGGAGTTTCCTGTCTGTCGGAGCAAACAAACACCCACACGGCTCTGGTGTGCATTGATGGAGAGGAAAAGGGCTGGGATCATGTGAGTCCCGGGGGTCAGCTCCACCAGGGCCGGGCACCAAGGAAGCGCTCCTCCAGTGTTTGTTGACTGACTGGCTGAAGGCTCGCACAGGCCAGCTCTGTGCCGACTCTGGCCTCAGCAGTCCTGAGCTGAGCCACGTGGAGGAGTTTGGGTCCAACCAGGTGGGCCTAAGAGCCCCCGCCCGTTTCCTCCCTCCACTCAGACAGTCAGCTCAGCCAGGACTAGGTTCCACACTTCTTTGGCTTTTCAAGGTTGTTTTCCCCCACCCCTTAACAAAATGATAAAATGCATAATAGACCAAAATATGCCCACATCGAGCACTCATTATACATTTTCCCAAAGTTAAAAAAAAAAAAAAAAAAAAAAGAGGGAAAAAAAAATAGAGTTCTCCTTAATCACCTTTTCATATTTTCATTAACAGCATCAAAGAGATTAGGTCTGGAAAAAGCAATCGGAATCATAGTCATCTTGGAAGAAGTTGATGAAGAATGCAGAGGCATTTGAATTTCAAAGCCCAGGCTTTTTCTCTCATTAATGTTTTCTGCTCTGAGGGCTCCCCTAAGGCCCCACTGCCTGCCCCAGTCCTTCAGGGAGTTGGAGAACGTGAACGACATGGCATCGGCGCTCTGAGGCAGTCGCTAACACAGCGTGGGAGCCCCCTTCGCGAGCCCACCGGACCCTCCCCCTCACCCCCCACCCCACCCTCACCTGGCAATGCTTAGTGTCACAGATTCTGTGTGTCAGCAGCTGTGGGGCGCCTGTCCAGGGCCCAGGTGGGGCCTGAGGCGTGTAGGATGGAGCACCTCTTAGGGCGCCCTTGGTCCAGCAGGGGACAGACCCAGCCCCTGTGTGGGAAGGGTCAGCGCAGACGCAAGGGACAGCGCCCCAGGGAACAGAGCATCTACTGGGAGTATGGTGGCGGAGGGGCAGGTTCCTCGAGAGGGACACGGGCAGGCCTGTTTTCTCCGGCAGGCGGGGAGCAGACTCCCCAAAGACACTGAGCGTCCTGGAGGTGATCAGGGCTATATTGGGTCCTGGAGGCCTCCAAGGGTTCCGGGGGGCAGTGGTGGACACCCAGTGGACACACCTAGGGCGGCTCACCCCTTCTTTCCATCTTCCTGACTCTGGAGGGTCTGCCTTGGGCGCAAGGTACCTCGGGCACACTGCCTCCAGCACCGCCCCCAGGCCGGCCAGCCCTCACTGGCCCCTGCACGAGGCTGAAGTCCTGAAACCAGCCTCAGTGCGGGGAGGGGAGCCATTTCCCAGGGACTTGAGAGGCACCCACAGTGAATGGGCCTTGGGGCCTGGAGTGGGGGTGCTGAATGAGGAAACACAGTGACTGAAGGTCTCCCAGGGTGTGTTAGGAGCCCCTTCCATCCTGACTCGCCCCCAGGGCAAGGGAGGGAACGCTTGAAGCAGAGGCAGAGCTCAGATGTCGGGCGTGGTCCCCAGAGCTGCTCTGAGAGTGGGTGTATGTATCCGAGCATCCGGAGGAACCTTGCCCACCTTTACCTGTTGAGTCCACAGCTGCGGGGAGGGCGGGTGAGTCCGCAGGCGGGGGTGGGGGGTCAATTGCCGCTGTTGAGCATGGCAGCGGTGCAGAGGTCACTCGTCTGTGCAGGGAGGTGGCCTGCAGGTGCCGTCCTGAGTTGACCCGAGGGGTCAGCGTTGGTGAGTCATTGATGGTTATGCAGCGGGGTGGGGGGGGACGGGGGGGCTGCCTTCCCACACACCTGGCCCTGCCCAGCCCCGCCCTCACCTGTCCCAGGTGCTTCCTCTGGAGCTGTACCAGCATCTGCCCAGTAGCCTTGCAGAGTGGACTGGGGACTGCTGGAGTCCATTCTGAGAATATAGAGTGCAGGAAAGGAGTGCAGGGGCTTGAACAGGGGGTGGGTCAGGATTTGCTGATTTTTTTGCCATTAGGACCCTTTCAATCTTCCCTCTGCTGAGCGGTGAGCAGGCATGCACTCCCAGCTTTCTGCTGTGCTGGCTGGGTGCCCTCGGGATGGCCGCACAGTGTCTCTGCGCTCTCGAGTATCAGACACTGGGAGGGTGCTCTGGTTTCTGGGCCTTTGCGGAGCTCACTTCCTGCAATTCCTTGAGATGCTTGTGCTGGCAGGGTATGTGAGGATCACAGAGTCGTGACCCCAACGGTTTCCGGAGCTCACGGAGACACGAGGCAGGGTTCAGGTCTCAGCTCTGACGTTCAGCAGCGGGATGCCCTTGGGCCAGTTAATTAGCCTCCCTGTGTCTCTCTTTTCTTATCTGTACCTTGGCCTCTGTCACATTGGTCCCCACCCTTTTGGCACCAGGGGCCAGTTTCGTGGAAGACGGTTTTCCCATGGACCGGATATGGGGGGTTGTTGATTTGGGGGTGATTCAAGTGCATTACATTTATTGTGCACTTTATTTCTATTATTTCAGCAGCTCCACCTCAGATCATCAGGTGTTAGACCCCAGATGTTGGGGACCCCTGCTCTGTAGGACTGTGGCAAGGGACAAAGGAGGCAGTGGAGATTGATCCCATACAGGGGCACATGGCAAGCAAACACTTGACTTTACTCTCATCGAGCTCCTTCTGGCTTCCTGGCCGTCACACGCTGACCTCTTGTCAGCCTCACGCAGCTCCGTCGGCCAGTTGGTGAGCAGAGGTCCGGAGGTTGAAGCCTGGACCCCCTGACTCCACGGCTCATGTGCCATGTCCGGCCTGTGATGGAGCAGGCGCTGTGGGCAGTGGGGGATCCGAGGGGCAGGAACCCCTCAGTCGTTAGTTGGGGCCACTGCCTGTAGGCTGTCCTTGGTGCTGGAGACACCTGGTGCCTAGAGGTCTCCGGCTACCTGACGGGAGCCGGGCCAGACCACACAACAGTCGCGTGGAGCCCGTGTGGCCCGGACCCTTGTCCGTCGCCTCCATGAAGCCGGGCGTGACTGCAACCACAGCGAGTCTCCTTGACCTTCAGAGCATCTGGTGAAGGGTGCCTGGCAGCTGAGCCTCGTGTTGTCCTGGAAACAGTGTCACGATGGGGGTGTGTCCAGGGGATGCAGGATTCAGAGCGTCCCGGGGCTATGGCTGGGGCAGTTTGAACAACAAAATATGGTTTGGGGATCATAAACCTCAGTGTGAAATAAATGTCAGTCCGTGCTAATGTTAATAAGTGACTAAATAAGTGAATGAAGGAGAGGGACTTGCTTGGTGGTCCAGTGGTTAAGAATCCGCCTGCCAATGCAGGGGACGTGGGTTTGATCCCAATCTGGGAAGATCCCCCGTGCCTCGGGGCAAGTAAGCCCGAGAGCCACAGCTTCTGAGCCCACACTCGTATCTAGAGCCTGTGCCCCACACCGAAGACCCAATGCAGCCAAATAAAGAAAGATTAAAAACATGAACGAGAAGAGCCAACTCTGCCCCAGGCAGAAGAACGCCAAGTACATTACCTCGATACTCTGCCCTGGAGGCGGTGGGCCCCACCGCCACCCCCTAACAGTGGGAGCTCTAGGTGTCCTGACCCTTCCTGATTCTGCAGCGTGGACGCCGGACAGTCGCGCCCCAGCCGGGTGAGCGAGGCCAGCGTCACAGAGCTGGGTCAGGCTGACAGCACGTGCCTGATGGGAGGCGATGCGAAGGGCGCCTCATCTCTGTTCGTCCCCCCAATACCTGGGACCCCAATCTAAAGAAGAGAGAGAGAGAAAACCCCAGACAAAGAGCCTCCTACAAAACACCTGCCGGGTCATCCTCAAAGGCCGTGTGAAGTTATTTCTGAAATCGCCCAGCCCTGCCCCGTGTGGCTTGGCTCCATTGAAGACGGCTCTGCCTTCCTGATGGGCAGGTGAACGGGCCCGTGGAACCGAGGCCCTTGGAAATTAGATTCCCGGCTGGGGCTCCCGCTCCCGTGGGAGGAAGTGTTGTGTGTGAGGTGGGGGGCAGTGGGGGGTGGGGTGGGGGTGCATCCTTTCCCAGTCTCCTCACCTCCAGCATACGGATAGGAAACAGATCAGAGAGGTGAAGGCGCTTGTCCGGACTCACACAGCGGAAAGCAGCGAGTGCACATGACAGGCTGTTCTGTGAGACCCATCCAGAGAGGCAGCTTCAAGCTCAGCTTGTGGTGCGTCTCCAAAAGGCCCAGCGGCGGGTCTTTCCCTGGGGGCCGCAGGTGACTCAAGCCCAAACCCGGGGATGCCGGAGGCTTTTATCCCCCCTGCTCCCACACAAATAAATAAATCAAGAAGACCCGTTTCTTGTCTAAAGCCACATTAGAACTTTGCCTGCAGGCAAGAACTGTCCCCCAAAGATCTCACCCTGGGAGGTATCTCCCTTTAAAATGTAGTTATTAATCATCAAGGCTGATATTAGCATAATGGGTTCGTTTAAATGTGGGCACAGTGAACTGGGCTCTTCTGTGGGATGGGGGTCGTTGTCTTCCTGCTGGGGAAGGGGGTATGGGAGGGACGCCCAGGGGTCAGGCCTGAGCCCCCCATGAGAAGGACTGGGATGGTGGGGAGGGTGGGCAGTACATGGGCCTGCAGGTGGGCCACACAGAGTCCTTACCTTCTCTCGGGGCAGAAGTGCTGTGTTAGAGGCGGGGCTTGACTGTGGAGCGTGTCTCAGGGGCCAGGGCGAGGGGTCGGTCTGTGTTTTAAGGAAAATAACAGTAAACACCTTGTAGGGAGGACAAGGGGCCGGGACCTCCATCAGGAATCGTAGAATACAGCCACAGTCTGGCCAGATGTCTCCTCGTTGACTTCCTGGTGCTAAAGAGAAGCCGGGGCCTCCGGGTTCTGACACTCACAGCCGGACATGGCGGGGCTCGAGGTGGGAGCCCAGGCCGGCTGTCTGGGGCCAGTGCCCTTTCAGAGAAAAACCGTGATGCCCTCTGTCTGCCAGGCCTTTCTCCATCACCAGGGATCCAGAGAGTTGAGCTGAGGGCAGGTCACACGTTCACAAAACTAATCTCTAAAAATGCCTTGTGGGGCTCATCCTCTGAGTCCTACTCCATGTGGAGAGGGAAGCCCCGAGCAGAGGGCTTGTGGGGGGGCCCTCTTTGAACTTTGGGGGTGTTTGCCCCCGTACTTGTTTCTGGGGCCCGGGCCTGGAGCGACATCAGTCAGAAGCCCCCCTCTGCACCCCCGCCCCGCCCCCTGCGATGGTCCTGACGTCAGGGAAAGGCCTTGGGCACTGAAATTAAAGTGAAATCTGTGCTTCGCAAGCAGGTAGCGACTGAACTCTGCCTGGCTGCTTAGGAAGCACCTTGGTATCCCTCTTTCCTCGAGCCACCCTTTTGACCCAGGACGACGGCGGCTGTGGTGATGATGTCTATGATTGCTGGGAAAGGCTTAGAGAAACCCCCGTCAAGCCACCTCGGGGCCACCAGACCAGCTCCCTGCAGGCGCCTTTGTACCGGTTACTTTCCTGCTGGAAGCAAACGAATCTGTCGGCGCTGGAACGAGTTGCTGTATTCGGAGCGCCCTGCGTGGCCGTGTTCCCTTGTGACCTCCACCCTCTGCTCGTCAGCAGCTGCCTCACTCCCTGGGCCGTCCCGGCTGACCAGACCCTTTCCTCCTCATCCTCAGGTGAAGCAGGGGCTGGCAGAGGGTCCCTGAGGAGGGGGCGCTTGGCTTCGAGCAAAACCTTGATTCTGTGATGAGGTGAGGCCTGGAGTGAGCAACTTGCAACCAGAGAACTCAGGTCCCTCATCTTCAGGACGTCTAAGTGCAGGAGAGGGGCCCCGTAACCTGGGGAGAAAGAAGCCCATTTTGGTTGGAACAGGAGACGGAAGCTTCCAGAATTAAAAAAAAAGAGGAACTGGCACCTGGTTGTACAGAGAAGAGCTTTCTAATTCAGTCGGGGAATTTAGGAAAAAGTAGCAAGAGGACCATAGAAAACCATATCAGTGAAAACTCAAGGCAGGAAAAAAGCAGTTGTGAGAGAGGGAGAGTTGACTGTTGATTACGGACACACATTATTTAAGTGCGAATGCAGGTTTATTTGGGGGATGTCACAGGTGGCTCAGTGGTAGGGAATCCTCTTACCGATGCAGGAGAAGGGAGTGGCAACCTGGACCAGTACTCTTGCCTGGAAAATTCGATGGACGGAGGAGCTTGACAGGCCACATCCGATGGGGTGGCAAAGAGTCAGACACCGCCTAGCGACGAGACCACAGAAGTTAAATTAGACGCTCCCCCTGGAGGCGGCATGAAAGAGCAGGAGCAAAGTGCTGGGGCCGTGCACACCAGCCCTTCCCCGGACTCCCATCACCCTCTGCGTGAACCTGCCTTTGGCTCAGAAGGTTTTTCGTGCACGTAATCAGGGGAAGGGCTTCCCAGGTGGCTCAGTGGTGAAGAATCCACCTGCCAATGCAGGAGCGACAGGGGGCTCGGGTTTGATCGCTGGGTCGGGAAGATCCCCTGGAGGAGGAAGTGAGAACCCACTCCAGTATTCTTGCCAGGATAATCCTGTGGACAGCAGAGCCTGGCGGGCTACAGTCTATGAGGTCACGTGAGAGTCAGACACGACTGAAGCGACTGAGCTTGCACGCACGCAATCAGCGGGGAGAACTTTTTAAAAAGAGTTACTCCCTTGGTGGCTCAGACAGTAAAGTGTCTGCCTGCAATGCGGGAGACCCGGGTTTGATCCCTGGGTCCGGAAGATCTCCTGGAGAAGAAAACGGCAACCCACTCCAGTACTCTTGCCTGGAAAATCCCATGGATGGAGGAGCCTGGTGGGCTACAAGCCATGGGGTCGCAAAGAGTCAGACACGACTGAGCGACTTCACTTTCACTTTAATCCTTGTAAAGAACTCAGTCCTGTGCTCGACCCACGAACGGGCTGATGGGGACCTGGTTGTGCTTGCAGCCCAGGGAAGTGGGATGTGGTCCCTCTGTGGAGGGCAGAGGTGGGCCTGGAGGTGACTGTAGGTCCAGGGAAGCGGCCTGGGTGGTGGGCAGGGCGGGAGGAAGCCCAGGGAGGGAGTGGGCAGGAAGGATGTGGGGAGAGCGCTGGGTGGGGAGGCCAGCGCCTCCAGGTACAGCTCCCACCTGGGGAAGCAGAGTGCGGGGTGATGAAGTGATGCTCCAAGCACCTGGGATGCTGCCCTCAGGAGAGCACTTCCTCCCATCACTCCCAGCTATGGGGAGACCAGGCGGGGGATGGGGCGGGGGGCAGGGGGTGAGACGATCAGGAGGGACCACCCACCCCTTATTCTTCCCAAGTTTCCTGTTTCCAAAAAAAGGGCCCAGTGGGTTCGGGAGTGAGAAGCCCTGCCCTGGGAGGGTCCAGCAGTGGCCCTGCATGGAGGATCCCCCCAGGCTCCACCCCCTGGGCGGCGGCGGCGGCAGGCTCACTGAGAGAGCCCGGCAATTCCGAGTCCCGTAATGCGTGGTAAATCCCAATGTTTCTGCCATTAAACAATAGCGTCGCGAGGGCTGAATTGCCACCTGCAATGAGTAAATTAAATATTGACGATTTCATTGACTGTTAGATTTAATTTGGAGCCATCTTGCTGGGGCCGTAATGGGGCTGGAGATGACTTTGTATTGAATCCCAGCTGTCATCCCGTTAGGAGTTGAGTGATGAGGAAAAGATGCACTCGAGATCCTGACACGTCCCGACTCCACGGCCCTGGGTCAGGCCTCCGCCCCATCAATCTGGTGCCCGGGCTGGTTGGGGCCGCTCTCTGTCTGCACAGCCCCCGCCTCTGTGTTTCCTACTCGGCTCCTCTCCAGGCCGACTGGCTAAGCCTGGTCCTCCTCCTCCCAGGAGACGGCACCTCAGTGTTTCCCCCAGAGGAGCCTGGATCTCTGGCCCTCGGGGCCAGCCTGTTGGGACGTTGCTTCGGGACATACCCGTATCATTGCACTTCGTGGTCACAACCGCCCATGGTCACAGGTCGTGATTACCCAGATCTGAAGCCTGGAGAGGAAGGTTTTGACCTTGCTGAGAACACACAGCCGAGGAGGAGTGGACAGGACTCCGGGCCAGGCCGTTTGAGCCCCGAGCCACCCCTGCTCCTGAGCAGGGCCCGTGTCTCCACCCTGTGCCCAGGCGGGCCTGACCCCCAGCTAGTCGCCGGTCCATCCAGCGGTTGCTCTGAGCTTAGTGTGACCGAGGCTGCTGGGCTGGAAGCTCCCCGCCGGCTGCTGTCCCCCCGTGCCGCTCACACCTCCTTGCCCTCTGCCTGTCCCTGGAGGGTTGCCCCCGCACCTTCTGTCAAGATCGGCCCCTTCTAAAAGCCCAACTGGAGTGCCCCATCTGGTGCCCACCCTCCAGGAGGCCGGCTCTGCCACCACCCGTACGGTGGGGGTGGAAGGGCCCCTCCCCAGGGCACACACGTGAATGGATCTGGTGTCAGAAGGCCCAGGTCTGTTCAGGTCGGCTGCATTTTGCTGGGTGACCTTGGGCAGGTCACGTTACCTCTCTGCGTCTGTTTGAAAAGATGTTGATACCGTATGGTATACATGAAAGATGCCAACGGAGTGAATCTCAAAAGTGGATCTTAAAAGTGGAAACGGGAGCAGAGGCTCCGTATATGTCCCGAAGCAACTCCCAACAGGCTGGCCCCAAGGGCTGGAGATCCAAGCTCCTCTTGGGGAAACACTGAGGTGCCGCCTTCTGGGATGAGGAGGACCAGGCTTCGCCAGTCGGCCTGGAGAGGAGCCGAGCAGGAAAGACGGGAATGACTTTTAAGATACCAGAAAAGAGACTGTGACTGTGTAGTGATAGACGTTCACTAGGCATTTGGGGATCCCTCCACCATATAGACAAGCATCAAGTCATTCTGTTGCTCACCTGAAGCTAATGTAACGTCACGTGTCAGTTCTATTTTGGTAGCAAATAATTACCCAGCTCACAATGTCCTGAGCACGTGAACCGCGTTGGAGTCAGCTCCGGCTGCTTCGCAAACCTTATCTCTTTTCCTGACCGGAGCCCTCAGAGTGGATGCTGGGGGAGATGAGTTCCAGACGGTATGTGCCCCGCCCCGAGCCTCACAGGTATCAAAGGACAGAGCTGGGATTCAGACCTGGGCCCAGGGGATGCTTAGCCCGGGCCCTGAGCCCACCTCACCTCTTGGTCTGGGCTGCTCTCGTTGTGTGAATAGACCACCACCCGCCTCTGCCCTGGAGCCGCCTCTGCTTCCAGCTTCATCAGCCATGTTGAGGTTTGCCTTCGAAACGCGCCCCTCACGTCCCTGCCCGACACCCAGCGCCCTGGGTTCCGAGCAGCTGGGTTTTGCGTAACTGCACCTGTGCTGTGTCTGAGTTGTCCCTCTGGGGCCCCCGGTCCAGTCCAGGCCCCTCCTTCATTGGCTGGACAGTGAGCTTTAGTGACGCCAGCTTTAGCCCCGTGTGGCCTCCTCTGGGGACACCAGCAGGCCTAGGGGGAAACGCACCATCCACACGTGTATATACACGCTTGGATCTGGACACGGCCTTCGTCATCGCTTAGCTGGGGGCTCGACAGGCTTCCTGGAGAGGGCTAGACGGTGCGTCTTCTGGGCCTTGTGGCTCGTGGGGTGTCTGCGGTAACCACCCAGCGCTGCTGCTGTCCAGCAGCCGTGGACGGTGCAGAGGGAGCGGACCTGCAGTGTGACTTCGCTCGTGGACACCGACGTGTGACTGTCATGTGATTTCCACACGACACAAAATGCTATTCTCTATTTGATCTCCGCTCCTGGTGGGCTGTACAGAAATTGGCAATAGGCTGGATTTGGCCAGTGAGCCGTAGAAGCCCACTGGCCTTCCGGGGAGCCGGCCCCTCTTGTTAAAGACGGAAGGAGCAGAATCAGACTGAGGGTCCCTCACTCTTCTGGGTGTGGTCTGCAGGTGAACTGTGGGAGGGCTTGAACCTGACCAGGGATAAACTCGATGGAAAGATGTTGCTGTTGGTGCAGGGATGGTTTTGTGGGGAGTTACTGCTGCTCACGTCATGTGGAGACCTGAATGGCCCCAGAGAGGGCAGACAGGTGCCCGCAGGGACTCAGGTGTGACGGGATGAAAGCTGGTACCTGACACAGAGATACAGCCCATGTGGCTCAGGTTGGCTAGGTCAGAGCCAGAGACTCTGCTGGGGAGGGAGCAACCTCATTCACTGACACTGTATAACTGGCATCTTCCTAGGATGGGAGGAAAGAATTCAGCAAGTATCCGGCACGTGCAGGGCTCAGAGGGAAAGACAGTCGCTCACACACAGGAGGAGGGGCTCAGGAAGCCAGCGGGGGTCTCAACATGAAGGTGTTCGGGTCCAGGGCAGGGGGCACCGATCGACGTGTCCCCGTGGCTGCGGATTCTCCCAGGGGCTGGAAAGTGCTTAATGAGCACTGCCCGCTTGTGAGCGTGCCTTCCAAGGGGATTTGAAAAGAAAGAGGCTGTAGCTGTTCAGTGCATTCAGAGAAGACCTTGACCCACTGCTTTAGTGTTGTCGGTTGGCAAAAGCGTGGACCCTTCAGAGGCTGAGCAAGCTGTGGCTCACGCCCACTGGGGTCGGGTCTTGAGCTGGGGGAGGCTCCTTCGGAAGATGGACTGAAGCTGGAGGACCCAGCCTGACTCCTGGGAGGAGGGTGGGCAGGAGGGCCAGTCCCCGAGAGGAGGTGGGGGGGGTGGGGGGCGGCTCCGGTGGGGAACCCCAGCTGACGGGGAAGGGGCACCGTTAGAGCCTTTGTTCAAAACCAGATACGATAAAGTCAGAGCTCAGAGGCAGTGTAACCCCTGGGAGCTGCGGGTCTCAGGAGCGGGGTGGGACTCCCCTGGGGAGGCTCCATCATAGCAGGAAGCCCCCCACTCCACTCCCCCGCCCCCTCCAGGACACACTGGACAAGAACATATGCAGAGACCACGGCTGGGTTAGAAGGGCCACTCCAGGGCCAGGATTGTGTTGTGAGCAGAGGCTAATTAATAAGTTGGAGCAGGAGAAATAATGTGAAATGGAACATGGGAAAGCGAGGCGTGATCACACCACGGGAGCCCGCGGCACCTGTGACCAGTCTGCAGAGACTTGGGGGTGATGGGCTGGCCAACGGAGCTTCCACGGTGGAGCCACTGCGCTTTATAGTTTCCAGCGTCAAACTGGAAACGTCACACGTCAAACTGGTTGAGTTTCTGCCTAAAACAAACTGGGAAACCACACCCAGACCAGCAGTGTCTCCTGTCCGGGGTGGGGAGCAGCGTCTCTCCCTAGTGGGGGTCCTCACGGTCCCTGTGGAGGGCAAGGTAGGGCCCGTCTCTTCTGGTTCCAGAGCTCAGAGCCAGGCCTGGACGGTGGGCTCCTGACACCCAACCCACCCACCCCCCAGCCTCCCTGAGCTGCTACAGAAGAAACCCCAGGATCTCCAGAATCGGGGGGGGGGCGGTTCCAGGTCAGTAGGCTGAGCAGCATCTGCTCAGCTTTCCCAAGGGCTGACCAAGGGGGCCCTGAGAGGTGCAGGGTCCCCAAGCCCAAGCCCACCACCTCGTGGACTGAATCGATGGGTGACATAGGCCAAGCGGGAGGACGGAGTGAAGGGGCAGAAGGCATCTGTGACTGCAGAGGGGGCTACGGCATCCTCCCCCCACCAGCTCGCTGCTGGGACCTGGAGAGTCCTGGTCCCGCCTGGATCGTCAGCCCTCGGTAGAGGGCCAGGGTTCGGGTGTGTGCCTGCCCACAGCTGCCTGCCAAGGTCCAGTAAGCAAGAACTGATTACCCACCCCCACCCTGCCATCGGTATCTGGGGGGAGCCTTGCTGGGTGGCAGGAGACAAGAGGATGTCCAGAACCCCCATCACTGGCTGTGTCCCCGCTCCCGCCCTCCCGGGGCCTTCGGCCTGAGCTGAGGTGCAGGAGTCATGAGTATAGCAAAGATCAGGGGCCCGGGTCACGGGCAGGAGACACGCCCGGGCTGCTGGCCGCTGCCCTGGGACCCAGCCCGCATTCACTCGCGGAGCAGGGGATTCGCAGAAAGCAGAAGCTTCGCAAACTCTGGGTTCCCTCTCAGGACTGGAAAGGGTGAGGATTTAGGTGTGTCTCTGCATGATCTAGGCGTGTGTCTGTGTGGGACGTGCCAGATACCATTTCATCTGGCTGGAATGAAGTCACCCTGTTTCAGGCGGTGGTGGGGTAAGAAACTGGGTCAGACCCCTGTCTCTCTCCCTCTCTCTAGCTACTGGCTCCTACGAAAACCAGGTTGCCCGTTCTTCTCGGGGAAACATGGAGCCCACGGGCCTCCTAAGATGCAAGAGAAATATGAATTTGCTTGTGAACTAGAGCTTGATAAAAGCCCTCCTCCCTCAGCTCTTTCCACACACTGAGGGTTTGTGCACTTATTATGTCTATTCAAGTTGTGTCCGACTCTTTGCCAGTTGTCACTGGCAGTTTACAGGAATTAAGGCAGGAGGAGGGAGCAGGCCACTCGTAAGCAGGTTCTAGACACACAGACGGCCCTTGATGCAGAAACCTGTCATTCTATGAGGTCAGCGTGTTGCTTCAGCTTACGGCAGAGGAAACTTAGGCTCAGGGAGACAGAAAGTGAGTGAGCGAGGGTCCCGCTCTGCCTGCCCCCGAGCCTGAAGCACGCTTCTTTCCGGGTCCACAGCTTTATTTCTGGCTTCAGAGGGCGTCATCCCTCAGTCACTTGCTCTCAGGAGCCCTGCCCACGTCTTCCTCCCCTGCCCCAAGGATGCTCTCCCGACGTGGACATCCCCTGGCAGGCTGTGTCCCCACGCCCACGGCCCTGATGGGGAGCCAGGTGTACCAGCTGAACCTGGCGCCGGGTCAGCTTGCTGGTTAGTAGGCGGGGTGTGGAGCAGGCAGGGGCCGGGTCTGGCTGGGCCTCCTGGGTGGTGGACAGTACATCTTCCAGCTCTGCACCAGCCTGTTGCAGGTCCCCAGGTTGTCCCCGAGCCGAGGCAAGAACGCAGACGTGTTCCTGATGGCCAGGCACATGTCAGGGCCTCCTGGTGGCTCTCACTAAGTCACGGCCACTCTCAGCATCTAGAGAGCCTCTAAGTGACTAGGGAGGAGGAAGAACAGCTTCAGGTGGATTTTAGAGGCAAACACACCGGCTGGAGTCACAGCCCTCCCAACCCGCCACGGTATGGGTGTCCCTGACGCCACCAAGGCCTGGAGTGAGATCCACGTGGAAACGAAGCCCAGCTCCTCCCTGAGTTCCCCTTACAGAGAAGTGGTTTCTGAGCACGTCGCTGGGTTTTTGCAGCCCAGTGATGCAAGCGGTATGTGGAAGCATCCTGGGTACACAGCCCTTCACAGGCTACAGAACATCCTCACAAACCCCATCTCCATGTGATTCCTGCCAGCGGTGGTGGTGTCACTCATTTCCAGTTCACAGATGGGAAAACTGGGGCTCGAAGGGTCTCAGGCTGTTCCCGACAGTGAAATAGTGGGGGACAGGGGGTGGAGGGGGAGCCCAGCACACCCCCATCCTGTGTTGAGCCTTCACGTTGGACCTCAGGCGTCGGCCACTCCAGCCCCACACCCATCATATAGACAGGGCACCTGAGGTCCAGCCAAGTCCAGGGCTTTGCTAGATGTGAACTGGGTCCCTGCATGCCTACCTCCTCCCTGGGTGTTCTCCGAAGATGTACTTGAACCTCCCCGGAAGCTTGGGCACTTCTGCCCTCCTCGCAGCTTGCCTGCTGCTTCCCAGGTCTCAGCTCAAAGGCCGGGCCAGGCTGAGCTGCGGGCGGCCGGCGGAGACATGAGCTGCATGTTCTCTGGGCCCCACGCTCCTCATGGTAGTCGGAGCCCAGGCCCTGTGGCCAGGCGCGGGCTTGGACCCCGCCCCTTCCCTTCCCAGCCTGGACAAGTCACCCAGCCCAGTGTCCCGCATGTCGCATGGGGAGGAGTCTGCCTTCTCACGGGGCTGTCGGCGCAAGACCAGCCGTGCCCATCACGGCCCGAGTGTCCCGTGGGCACCGTTGGGCCTGCTGTCCTGTGGCTGTTGTGCCCCCAGTTCTGTGTTCCGTGGTGCTGGGCTGAGGGTACCCGTGGGGGCGGCCCGCTGCCCCTGCTGGGTGGTGCTGGCTCTGTGCAGTCAGGTCCCGTGGCCAGCTTCAGGTGAGCATCGACCTCTTTCCTGAGCCCACCTAGGAAAGGGGCGTGAACCCTCGGGCGGCGCCAGAGCACCTGTGGCCCTTCTGGCTCCATCAGGCCGCGTCCCCAAGGCCCCTTCTCCTGGCCAAGCCTGTGCTCACCTGTGCCCTTCTCTTCTGTGGTCGGGCTCAGGGTCATCCCCTCTGGGAAGGTGACCTGCACCCTCTGACCCCCCCTCCTCCACGAACAGGGCCAACGGTCTGTCCCCACTGAACTGCGAGCTCCCTAAGATGGGCTGCACAGATTCATACCTGGAACAAAATGCTGAGTGGAGGAAGGAAGGAATAGATAAAGCAGTGAGTGCAGCTCCAAAGGCTGGGTGTGGCCTCCTCCGCGCCCGATACGGCCCCCAGTGCCCTGACTGACCTTGGGCAGGTCACTCAGCCCTTTAGTCCTGCCTGAAAGGGAATAGGAGCTGTGAGCTCTGTCCAGGGTGCTGAAGCAGTCAATTAAAGTCAGGCCCGCGTGGCAACGTGGCAGGGGCTCAATAATGCTGGAGTCATCATTCTCTAATCCCTCTACTCATCCAACACATATTTGCTGAGCTTTTAAAAACTGGAACGAGCTGGAATGTTTAGAAGTTGGCATGTGAAAGTGAAAAGTGTTAATGGCTCGGTCGTGTCCAAGTCTTTGCGACCCCATGGACTGTAGCCTGCTAGGCTCCTCTGTCCATGGGATTTCCCAGGCAAGAATACTGGAGTGGGTTGCTGTTCCCTTCTCCAAGGAGGTCTTCCTGGTCCAAGGATTGAACCTGCTTCTCCTGCAGTGCAGACAGGTTCTTTACCGTCTGAACCACCAGGGAAGACATCCTAATGCTGGAAATTAAATTCCATGAATGGCAGTAAGTTGGCCAGTCCCCACTTCATCGCTCAGGTGGACACCTTCCACCCTCCCCCACCCGCCACCTCTCTGTGCCTGTGGCCCTCGGGTGACCCACGAGTCATCCTCCCTGGCGGATGCGGCCCCTGGTGTGTCCCACCCCACCCTCAGCCTGGCTGGTGTGAGTGGGCGGAGGCCCATGACCCCTGCTGGCAGGGAGCCCCGTGTGTCTGCAGCTGCCCCTGCCCAGCCAAGGCCTCCTCAGTAGGTGTCCAGGTGCTCGGAGGCCTCACGTGGGGGTTTGTCTGTTCCACCCTGGTCTCCCTTCCGACATGTTCCTTCCTCAAGTGCTGCTTGTTCCTTGTTTTTATTCTCAGCACTCCAGGGGACTTCAGGGCGCTGCCCCCTCTGCACTGGGGACAGGTGTGGGTGTACTCAGAGGGGCTCCTGGCCCAGGGTGGGGGCTCATGGCTGAAACCTGCCCTCCTTCTCCCTGCCAAGTGAGGGCCAATGAGATGGGCTCCCTGTGAGCCGTGCCTCTCTGGCAAACCCAGGGCAGGAGTGGGTGAGGGGCCCACACGCCTGTGCGGCTTGAACAGAAGCGCTCCCCCCCTACCCTGAGAGCCCTGCCTGCATCCCATCCTGGTCCACGCGGTCCTTGGCAGCCTGACTGACCCGGGCAGCATCTCAGCCTCCTGCTCCGGCCCCCAGGGGGTGTCCTGCTCCTCCTCTGGTCGTCCGTCATAACTCGAGACCCCAGATCTGAACATCTCTCTATCCTGTGGGCCCTGCTTCTCGGTGAGACCTCATACGCCTCACTGTTGTGGCTTACGAATGCTGGGATGTGGTCCGGACCACGCGGCCTGGGAAGTCGCTCCCAGCAGGCGGTATCAGCAGTGGTAATGCTGGTAGTTAGAACTGCACTGGGGATGCAGGGGCTTCCTTGGTGGCTCAGACGGTAAAGAATCTGCCTGCAATGCGGGAGACCTGGATTCGATCCCTGGGTCGGGAAGATCCCCTGGAGGAGGGCATGGCAACCCACTGCAGTATTCTTTCCTGGAGAATTCCCATGGACAGAGGAGCCTGGTGGGCTACAGTCCATGGGCTCACAAAGAGTTGGATACGACTGAGCAGCTAAGCTCACACAGGGACGCAGGCTCCCTTGGAATTTAAAGGCTGAGTTTCCTGTTTGGAGTATGGAAATAACTCAGCCAACCAACCGGTGGGCCTAGAGCAGGCCTGCCCAGAGGCCGGCTGCAGGATCAGGCCGTCTTGCCATGAGGAGTTGTGAATCTCCTCATGATCTTATGTCACTGTGTCTGGTGGAGGCTGGCGGTGCATTTTTACCGTGATGGCTCCCTTTTGCAGACGGGAAGACTGAGGCTCTGAGCAGTGGGAGTTTGCCCATGCTCTGTATCTCCCAGCCCCTGGTTATGTGGTTTCTGAGGACAAGGAGTTCACCTCTTTGCTTTTTAAAGTTTTGTTTATTTATTTACTTTTGGCTGCTCTGGGTCGCAGTGGGCGCGCTTTCTCTGGTTGCGGCGACTGGGGGCTTCTCTCTAGTTGGGTGCACTGGCTTCTCACTGCAGTGGTTTCTCTTGTTGTGGAGCAGAGGCTCTAGGCACGCAGACTCAGTAGTTTTTGCACAGGCTTAGTTGCTCTGCGGCATGTGGGATCTTGCCGGACCAGGGACTGAACACATGTCCTCTGCACTGGCAGGCAGACTCTTAACTGCTGGATTACCAGGGAAGCCCCACTTTTAACATAACTTTCCCCACCAGTGAACTCTGGGCTTTTACTGGGATTTTTCATGACGCGTGTCTCCTCCTGGTTAAACCACCCCTCCCCCCGCCCCGGTCTTCGTGCCTTGTCACTCGTATCACGTGGCCTCCCCGGAGCCCCCTGCACTTCCTGCCTGGCCTCCCTGCCTCCACTAGTGCAGCTTCTGGTCCCTCTCGAATCTCCAGGCTGTCCGCCCGTCACCCACCACCGTCGACGGGTGTAGCTCTGTCCATTTACTGCAGGTGTCGTGGTGCCAGGTCCAGGAGCCTGACCGAGGTGAGCGAACGTCCTCTGTCCCTCATAGCCCTCAGGGGGCCACCCCTTCCCTGCAGTTCCAGGTGCTTTTCAGAGATGTGAGGACAGAAATCTGTAACAGGACAGTGACAAACCCTGTCCACGATGCTGAGGCCTGTGTACATTTTATTTCCATAAGTGACCTTGTCCACTCCAGGACTTTCCTCAGTGCTACCCAGAGATCATACCGATTTCTTTCCCGATCTCAGTCCTTCCCGCCACTCCCCAAGCCCCCTGGAGTTGGGACACGCTCTTCATGCCTTAACTGACGTAGCAAGGACTGCAGATTTCCGTCCCAAAGTAGCACGCTGACTGTGAAGCTGCCAAAAGGTGGTAGGGGGATGGGGTGTTGACCCAGGTTCTCCCCCTCTGTGGGTGGTGAGTCTGGGCTCCTGCAGGCAACCCTCCAGTGCCCCCCCTTTTCCTTTCTTACCATAAGGGCTGGAGCTGCAGCTCTTGCCATTTTTTTAATATATAATTTTTTTTGCTTTGAGATATAATTTACATGCATTGAAATTCACTGGTCTTGATTGTACTGTTTGATGAGTTTTGATAGTTTATACACACAGGTAACTTACACCGGGATGGAGCAGACTGCCGTCCCTGGGGGGTATTGTGGAGCCTGGCCACAGTGAATCAGGGTGTGCATGACAGAGGGAAGGTCCTGAAACGTCTGCTCAGCTGTCCACCGGGGGTGGGGGAAGGAGCCATTCAGGAAAGTGCGTTGTGTCCGGGCGCGTGTCTGTGCAGAGGTGGCCTCTGGCGCTGTCTGCAGGGCTGCAGGAGTCGTTAGTGCTCCCGGGATGCCCTCTGGGCCGGGCTGTGTTAGGCAGCACCTTGAGGGAGCTTGGCTGCAGGGCCTCTGGCCCCGGTGAAGCTCCCTGAGAGGCGTCTCCTCCCACGTGTGCCTGTGGCCACGTGACATAGCTGCCCCGGGCAGACGGTCATCCTGAGGACGTGGAGGCGGCTTCTGGCGAGAGCCAGCCAGCGTTCATCCACGCGGCTCCACCGTGGCCAGCCTCGCCCGTGTCCTCTTGTTTCTGCTTAGGCCGGGACGCTTCTCAGAGGCGAGCTCTCAAACCCCGCCACCCACTCCCCCCAGCATAAGGTGGGTCTGGCGCCCAGCAAGCTCGTGGGGAATACTGAGCATCCCCGAGTTTCTGTCCTGCAGAATGAGCGGGTCAGCACAGCGCCTGCCATGTGGGGCGCCCTGCGGCCAAGCCTCCTGTGGTCGCCTCCACACTCGCTGCCCTGGGCCTGGCTCATCTCGGCGTCACGTTCAGAAGATACCTTCTAGGGTACCTGCCTGACTGTCTCCCTCCCCGGGTGCTGGTGGCCCCGTCCTAGAAATGGGGACACTGAGTCCAGAGATGAAGGCGCTGGTCCAGAGTCTGGGGTTGTTTCTCTGGCACGCGGGCAGGACGGGGGGGCTGCCTGGAGCTGGGCCCCTCCCCTCGGGAGCTGAGTGTGGTTCCCCCGCACAGGACCACGTGCAGAGGAGGGATCCCCGGGACCTACCACGGCTGCCGGCTTCCAGGTCCCAAGGCACCGCCAGGCGTCACAGTCCCCTCTGCCCTGCTCTGGATGGACTTCAAGTGCCCCCTGCGCACCGGGCAGTGTGGGCTGGGACACAGCAGGGCCCCACTTGGCCATGCCGAGCCGCGCGGGGACCCGGTACGCCTCTCTCTATGCCCCCCACCACCGTGGCTGCGTCTCTTCCCGCAGGACAGGGCCGCCCTCGGGTCCCCTCCCACTGGCATCTCCCCAGCTGCTCCCCTGGGGCAGGTCACTTCCGTTGTCCACGCTGGGGTCCTGAACTCACCTCCCAGAAGCACGGAAGCCACCCAGGCACGGCGGCGCTTTGTCAGTGACGGTCAGCACTCCACCCCCGGCCCCTCTGTGTTGGCGGGACCTGCATCTCTGCTGTCTGAGCAGCGTCAGGTCCCGGCTCACATCCTCATGTCCTGGCCCGGCACTTGCTCGGAGCCTGACCCCAAAGACAGGGACAGCCACCGTGCCTTGCTTGCTGTGTCCACACGGGGCCTGGCACGGAGCGGCTCTCGATAGACGGTGCTTGAGCCCAGTTACTGCCCGCGGGTCAGAAAGGTAGATGCCTGCTAAGTCGCTTCAGTCGTGTCTGACTCTTTGCGACCCCACGGACTGTAGCCCGCCAGGCTCCTCTGTCCCTGGGATCCTCCAGGCAAGACCACTGCAGTGGGTTGCCATTTCCTTCTCCAGGGGATCTTCCCCACCCAGGGATCGATCCTGGGGCTCTTAACGTCTTCTGCGTTGGCAGGTGGGCTCTTTACCAGTAGGACTACCTGGTCAGAAAGGTAGTGGAGGGTTAGTTCTGTTTTCCTATTGGCCGCAAGGTCAGGAAATCAAGCCAGGATCCCGTTGCCAAGAGCAGGACCCTGGTCCCTCAGCCAGACCCTCTTGGAGGGGCTCTTGGGAGCCTCTGCGGTTGCTAGAGTGTTCTGTATCTTGGCCTGAGTGGTGGTGACTTGGGTGTAGACATTTGTTGAAATCATCAAGCCATACACTCAGTTCTCATGCTCACTGTAAATAGCCTGTTTCTCAGTCTTACTGGGTTGGGGGGGGTGGTCTCTGGAGTGCCAGGCGCCTCTGGGGGCCCGGGGCTCACCCCTGCCCACCACTGCCCATGAGAGGCTCACCGCAGGGGACCTCTCCCCATAGGGAGCGTGTCCTGGCCGCCAGCAGGCTCCCTGGGGTGCCGTGCAGACACGCCCCCCTTAAATTAGATTCCAAGGCGTCTGAGGTGGCAGGCTGATGAGGCTGGGGCCAGTGGGTGCGGGCGCCCGCCAATCACACATGGAAATTAGATTTCCTAAATGACCGTTTATTTTCCAGAGGCCTGGGGTCAGTGGCAGGAGGCAGTTAGGACGTGCCCGTGGATGGCGTCTTCCCGTCACCAAGATTGGTATTGAAGGTGCACAGCGGTTGGTGGTGGCCTCTGGACCCCGGGGGCTGGGGAGCAGCTCTGGGGCCTCCTGTCGGGGGGACAGACACTACTGCCCCAAGTCTGGGGAGAGCTGGGGAGCGTGAGGCGAGGGGGCCGGGTGGTCCGTGGGGGCCGAGGGTTGGGGAAGGCAAGAGCCCAACACGCTGCCGCCTCTCAGCCCAGGCCCGGGAGGCGGCCCCTCTGCGCGGGGAGGGAAGTGACCCCATGCCCGCCTCCTGCTGCCCTGGACACGAGCCCACGTCCTTCCCTACAGGATTTGCTCCATCGTTCCAGGGGACGGGCAGGGGAAGGAGAGCTGGTGCAGGGTCTTCCCAGGGTGCCCGCGAGGCAGCAGCCGGCGGCAGCCGGAGCCGGGCAGGCCAACCAGGACTGCCCCCTCCCTGTGACTCTGGACGTATCCACGGGCAGAGCCGGGCAGCACGGGGGTGCCTCCTTCTCGGGGCACGGGTACCCAGAGCACCCGAGTAGGAGGAACAGGGGTCCTGACTGGCTCCAGCCTCCCCCACGTTCGGTTCTCAGACACAGTGCTGGTTTCCCAGTTGAGATGATGGGAGGTGGCTGTTCTTACTGGCCTTGTGGACACCCCCCCCCGGCCCGGATCCCGTGTGGCTTCAGACGCCGCCGTCTGCGGGCACATGGCCGGCGTGCCCACACCCTGGCCGCCCACACGCCCACCCCACACCTGTGGTTGCCGGGCCTCGGGGCCGTTCCTTCCCTGCACTCTCAAGATCACAGCCCCCGACACTTAGTCCACGATGCCATTTAGCGTGTGTATTTCCTACTAAATAGCATAAAATTACAGCCTTTCAAGTTAATTAAACCACTTTGCCACGCTGGGGGCTGCTGAAAGGGTGTTTTAAATGTCAGCGCGGAGTAGCCGCGTGTGTTCTCTGGGGCTCTCTGGTTAAGGATGGCCTCCCCCGTGTAGACCTCTGCGTTGGTTAAGTGGCCCCGGGCAGCCCGCCTCGGCCAGCCCCTCGCGGTCAGGGTCACCGGGACCCAGCCTGGCCGGAGCACCTGGGCTGGCAGCTGATCTCCCCGGGAGCACGCGGTCAACAGCTCTGCCTCCAGGTGGGCGTGTGCAGAGCCTCCTCACAGCACCCGGGCTTCAGGAAATGACTCCCCTCGTGGGGCGTGAGGATGCAGGTTTAGGAAGAGGGTTCTTGTTTTAAAGAACCGGTGTTGCGGTCTCCTGAGAGACCCGGGGTGTGGCCTCTCCTCCCCCAGGAGCAGCAGTGCCCTGGGGACCGGCCCTCGGAGCCCAGGAGGGAGCAGGATGCTCAGGGCGGGGAGAACAGTGGGTGTGGGTGCCTGTGGGCAAGAGCCTTGAGGCTTGGGCCAGCCCCAGGAGGGAAGATCACCCCGGCTGCTGCGGCACGTGGGCCGCTTGGACCCCCTGCCCCTCCAGGAGGCAGCTGGCACGTCTCAAGAGGAGAGAATCCACCCCCAGAGGGCTCCCTGCCTGGCCCACAGTGGGCACCCGGGTCCTGCTGGCACACAGCAGCTCCGGTTGGCCGGCTACAGCAGCCAAGAGCCCTCCCAGGCTCCTGATCGGTCTCAGGGAACAGCCAAGCTCCGGGTGGGGGTCCAAGGCCCTGCTCGCACGGGGACACGTGTGCGGTGGTTCACGCACGCGGGCGGCCGGGAGGCTTCCCGTCCTCTGAACATTCCCATCCGTCCGTCCCCTGCAGACCGACCGTCGGCCCTTCCCAGTCTTGCCTATCAAAGGCGCTGACTGGTGCCCGCACTTGTGGGCCTGGTGGCCCCGGGCACGCCCCGACGGGGACCTGCTGATCCTCACTGCACCAGGAGCCCCGCTGCCCTCCCGCCAGCCCTGTCCCCACACCTGGTCCTTGATGTGCGTGTGTGAACCGGGGGACCCGTGGCGTGACTCACACCGGCAGCTCAGTGCCAGGTGCCTCCCAGTGCCCGACCCTCTGGTCCCGGGAGCAGGGAAGGCGGTTCTCGATGCCCCAGCTTTGGGGGTGAGGACAGGGTGCTTGATGTGACCCAAGCCAGCAGGGGAGTGGAATTTGAGTGCAGGTTGGTTGGCCCCCCACCCAGTGACTGGAGCTCTGCGTATGTGTTGGGTCCCAGCCGTAGACACGGGACGTGGGCTGGGAGGAGACAGAGGTGGGCGTGCCTTCCCTGGGTTTTCACAGGCACCCACCCCCTAAGGCCCCCTGGCGGTCCTGTGTGGGTGAGCTTGGGGTTAGGGGAGGCGGGCCGTGGGCTTGGGGGCGCCGATCAGGGCTGGCAGAGCTCGCCTCAGCACAGGGAAGGACATCTCCGGCATTCCCGACGGTGATGGAGGCGGCAGTCGGATTTTATCTGCGAATAACAAGCTGGTTTTGCATGACTGTGAAAGTGGTGCTTCGGTTACGTTGATGTTTATTGGCACCAGTGTTGGAGCTCTGTTGTTATCTTTGCTCCACATCACAGCGGTTCCAGAAAGACACGAGGAAAATGGCAAGTTGGGAAGCTGCTTGGCCGCTGCAGAGCGGGCAGTTGGCCACCTTCTCCAGGGTGCTTCTCAGGGGCCTGGGGGCTGCCGCTCCCCTTTCAGGCGGGAGCTTCACGGGGTGCAGAAATCCAGCCCAGCCCCGCAAGACGTCTGGCTTCGCACGTGGCGGCCAAGGGCTCAGGCAGCGGTGACAGCCGGGTCCCGCCGTAGGCTGGCCGCGCGGCACCAGCCCCCATCTCGTCCCTCGGTGTGGGGGGGTGGGGAGGCCCGGCGGAGTGTTCTGGCAACTGGGAAGGGAACTGGCAACACCTGCATGGCTCCCTGTAGCCAAAGGAGCTTCTGCTTCTCTTTCCTGGTGAGTGACGAGGAGACAGAAGCCCCAGCCCAGCACCTGCCCGGGCCGAGCTTGGACAAAAACGCTGCTGCTTGGACCCAGCGACAAGCCGCTCCCCGACACACAACCGTATCCCCAGCCGCTCAGCTTGCAGACCTCTCATGGGCGCTGATTTGGGACTGAGCTTCCAGAAGTCTAGGTGGGAGGTGGCTGAAGGCGGCCAGCGGGGCGGCTGCTTTCCGTGGCCTGAAGTGCGGGCTTTCCCGGAGGAACCGGGAGCCGCGTCCTGGGGTGACCCTGGGGACACAGAGGACTTTCTCTTAACTCCTCGGCAAAGGGTAAATGCTCTGGGTCAGCAGTGGGGCCGCGGTGCCCTGTCCAGCCCCGGGGCCTCGGTGGACAGATGCCCCGCGGGCTGCCCCGGGGTGGCGGTGGGTGAGCCTCTAAGGAGCCGTGTCCACCTTGTTCTCAACAAGAAACACGTCACGTGGGTGTCATTTCTTTAGGAGGGCTCCTCTTTCTAGAGCTCCATCCGCATGTCCATTCGTATGGACCTCAACATGGTCTCCATACAGATGCAGAGAAGCCCAGCTGTCCTGAGTGTCCCATGGCGGCGGCCTGGGTGGGGTGCTCTGGAGACCAGGGGCGCTGAGCTGTGTTCGCCTGACCAGTCCGTTCCCTCGCCAGGACCGGGGGGCCGGTTTTGGTGGCTTGATCACCACGGCCCTGCTGGTACTGCCCCCGCGCGGAGGGCCCTGGGACCCACATGTGTGTTAGTTGCTCAGTCGTGTCTGACTCTTTGCGGTCCCGAGAGCCGCCACCCGCCAGGCTCCTCGGTCCATGGGATTCTCCGGGCAAGAATACACCGGAATGCGTGGCCATTTCTTCTCCGGGGGATCTTCCTGACCCTGGGATCGAACCCGGGTCTCCCGCATTCCAGGCAGGTTCTTTACCATCGGAGCCACTAGCCTGGGACCCACTTGGAGCTCCGACAGTTATCACTCCCGAGTTCTCAGAAGCCCAATGAGAGGGGAAGGCCATGCTCCCATTTTTCTGATGGGGAAACTGAGTCCCAGGTCACCCGGGCCGCCGTGGGGGGTGGGGGATGGGAGTGCAGGCTGCGCCCTCTCCCCAGGAGGCCTTCAGGAGGGACCTGGCCTAGCTGGATGCTCTTGTCCAGGACCTGCGAGCGTCCTGTGAGAGTGGGTCTTGCACGGCCTTCCTCGGCCCCTCCCATCCCCACACCCAGCATCTCCTTGGCTGGGTGATCGATTGAGGCCTGAGTCATCCACTGCTCGGCCAGTCGTCATAGCCTCCCGATGGCCTTGCTTCCCGAGTCTGCAGGCGCTCGGGGTCTGGGCAGGGTCAGCGAGCGAGGCGCCATCGTGGCTTCCTGTGTGTCTTGCACCCTGGCATGGCCCGTCCGGGGCAGGGCAGGGCCCGGCCTTGCTGCAGAAGAGGCTCATTCCTTCTGACTTCGTGGGCACCATCTGCTCTGGGCCAGCAAACCCCAGCAGAGACATGAGCTTTCAGCTGAGAGTCGCGTGGCCTCAGGGGAAAACGCCTCCAGCTTCTGGGCCCGCGTTGCTCCGTTGGTGAACCGAGGGGAAACTGTGCGGTGCCCAGGTTCAGGCACTCGCTTCACATCGTCCGGTTCTGTCGAGGGAGAGTGGGCACTTTGCAAGTCCCCTGAGCACCAACTTGGAAAGCTTCTCTTCTCCAGGTTCAGACTTTTTAAGGTAGAAAAGCTCCCTGGACCCTGATCCTGCAGCCTCTGAGCGGCGGCCCGTGGCCCTTTGTGCCCAGGGCTTGGGTCCTGACATGCAGGTGGGGGATCAGAGGGCAGGCCTGTCTCTCTGGTGACCGTGGGGAAGGACGGTCACTGCTGTTGGCGTCCCTGGGATCACTGAGCCCCACCCCCTCCAGGTGTGGACAGGACCCCAGGGCCCCCCAGGAGCAGGAGGGTCGCATGTCCGGCAGAAGGCAGTGCAAGACCACACGGGTACTCACACAGCCATCCGCCCCACTGCATCCCCAGGAGCCATTGCCATGGCAACCCCTCCCTGGTGCCGTCACGTGGGAAGGCCTCTCTGTGAGGCTGGCCTTGCCAGTCCTGAGTGGGAATAAGAGGAGTTTAAAAAATAGCTTCTGATGTCCCGAGTGCAACTGGAAGCAGGGTTGGATCACCTCTGGGGCACCTGTCTGAGGGTTGGTGGTTTGGGTTTGGGGGCTAAGGCTGGGGAAAGGCATGTGCCCTGGGGTCTGTAGGAACCTCCCACGTACCCACCCACTGGCCTCCCGAACTCACGCTCCAGGGAAGCCCTCTGTGCGGCTGGCATGGAATTGGAAATGTGTGAACGTTTCCAGTTCGGGGGTGGACGCTCACTGCAGGCTTCAGGAGGGACCACGTGTGGTGTGCTCAGTCCAGGGCTAAGCTTGGTCTGTCCGGCGCCTTCCCGCTCACTGTGACACGCCGATCGTCCTGGTGGGGGTGGTGGGAGGTTGTCTTTGGTTGGCCATTGTGGAAACTGAGGCACAGAGGGGCTTGGGAGCACCTCCACGGTGCTCAGTTGGAGGTTGAATTCAGGGGCAAGGTCAGGCCTGAGTTGAGTCCTGTGTGTGGAGCAAGTTCTGGCAAAGGGCGTCCGGGTGGGGTCTTAGAGGACGTGAGGCTTAGAGGGTGCACGCCCCTCTCTCCTCAGCCCCACCCTGCACACACTCTGTCCCGCCGCGGGGCTCGCGGTGACCCCCGGCCTGCTCCCGCCCTCCTGCCGCCAGGAAAGAGGACTGGGTTCCCTGACCTGCCGCCCGTCCCGGGGTCACTGCGTGCCCTCATCCTGGGGTTTTCTGTCCTGCCAGCTGGGACTGCCTGTCCTTGCCGTCACCATGCAGGATGCGGGGCCCTGGGACTTGGAGCTCGGCAGGCCCATTGGGAAAGCCCCGGGCGGAGGCCCACAAACAGTGCCGGAGGCATGGCCGATGAAGACCAGGGTGGACCCTGGCTGGGGAGCCGCATGGGGTTGTCCCATCCGGCCCCGGAGATGGGCTGGTCTCCACGGCTGGCTTTCTGTCTTCCTCAGGAACACGTTAATATAGACAGGACGGGGCCGCTTCACCACCCCTGGGCCTGTCCGCACCCACACCGAGGGTCCCGCTGGGAGGGCGGCTGGGTGAGGTCTGGCATCACTCACTCTGGTGCAGGAGCTAGAACCAAGCCCAGGGGTCAGGGGTCAGGTTTGCCCCTGGGGTGGTGGGCACAGGCCCGCCTTGTGGAGCGGGGGCTCTGGGTATGCCGGATTCAAGGATCCTGCTCCCTGGCCCTCGGCGGCCCCCTGAGTATCTCCTGGCAGGGCCGTCTGACAATGTCCATCAGACACCTCAGCCAGCTGGTGCCTGGGCCAGGCTGGGGCTGGCCTCTAGCACCCAGAGGGGTCTCAGCCTGACTGCAGCCTCCTGGAGCCGCCGTCCAGCAGGAGTGCAGAGCTGAGAAAGGCCAGTTCTGATCCATCCGGTCAGGGTCTGGGTGAGAGCTTCCCGTCCTGCCCAGCACCCCAGTTCCTGGGCCGTGCAGGTTGCCTGGGGTTCAGTGGGACCCCTGGATGCAGACTGTCCCCAGACACTCCAGGTCTGTCCCCTGATGCGGAGGAAGAGCTGTTGAAGCGAACACAGCAGGAAGCCCGGGACCCCAGGCTCTGATGTCCTTTTCTGCATCCTCACACTTTTCACGTTCGTGCACTTGACTCTCGTCATTGCGGGGAGACGAGCGTGTGTGCCCTGTGTGCAAGACGGAGAGATGGATGCTGGAGAGCAGAGCAGACTTCCGCAGGTCGGCCCAGCCAGAGAGGGGCCTCTGCAGGACTGGCTCCCGGATGAGCTGACCCCGAGGCCATCCCTGCTGGGGTACCAGGCTGTACCTCCCTCCCTCCCTTCCACGCTCGGTGTCCCGGGTCCAGGCACGGACCCGGCCGGGTCTGACCCACTCCCTTCACCTGGCGCTCGCAGGCTCTGTGTGGACCCTGGGCTCCCACTCCCGTTAGGCCCCTGCCTCGGAAACTCTCCCCGTCATGGACGAGAAGACCGGGCGCAGAGAGCGAGGGGGCCATGTGCACCAAGCGGGGTACCAGAACCCGAGCCCAGTCTGTCCCAGCCCGGGTACCGTCAGACACACCTGTCTGCTGGGTGCCTCCCACCCGCCTCGGCCGGCACCGAGCTCGTCCGAGGTTTCCCAGGCTGCCCCCGGGGACGCCACCGATGCGGGAAAAAACATGAAGTTATCTTTGACTTTTATGGCCCCCTTTCCCCTATTAAAATGCTTAAAGCTGTAACTGTCGTCATAAGGAGCTCATTTATCTTGACCAGAGTGCGGCCATAAACTATCCGGGGCTGGTGGAATAGCCTCTGAGATGATTGTTTCATCTATCGATAAATTCCGACACGGAGCAGAAAGGTCAGTCCCTGCTAGATAAAATGTCTCTTCAGCTTGTTAATTAAAGGTTTATAAGGACGTGGAAGAATGCGCTCTGGGCTAAGCCTTGGAGCGAAGGGGAACAGATACCTGGCGATGGGAGGATGGACTGGGGAGGAAGGGGGCTCTGGTGATCCTGGAGGAAACTCGCGGTTCCCGGAAACCTGCTCGGCAGCCTGTTTGATTAACTCATCCCCAAAGGCTAGGACTTCGGGCTCTGACTTAGGGAGTCAGCCGTGCCTCTCCTGCCCCCCTGGCACACAGGGCGCCCTGCAGAATGCTCCCTAAAGAGTCAGCGGGGACCCTGAGTCCCAGGCAGCGGCATCAGTGCCATCGGTTGGAGTCAGGCAGTATTGTAGTTCGTGGAGTCAGCGAGTGGATGATTATTCTGTGATCATCCCGCAGGTGTTCACTGTTTCCCCCGTGGCGGGTCGTGTTTCTTTCTTGGTCACCGAGTGTTTGAGAGTGAAGTCAAAGTAAAGCTCCCCCGTCTCCCCCACCCTCTGAGTCACCCCAAGCTCGGGGGCTCTGCCCCTCCAGCCTCTGCCCATGCCTCCCCTCGTGGTCCCCTCCCTTCTCCTCCCTGGCTGTGAGTTTCTCTGCGTCGACAGAAGTCACCGGCATGTCTCAGGTCAGGAGAGAGGGCTGAGAACCGACCTGCAGTGAAGGCGTAGGACCACGGACGCTGGTGCGTGTGAGACACACGGACACAGGGCAGAAGAGGAGCCCAGAGAGGAATTCACATGGAAACACAGAACGCATGTGCCCAAGTGGGCGCCAGAGAATCAAATAGCTGGTGCAGCAACACACCCAGAGTCAGACACACGGCAACCCTCATGCCCTCCCGAGCAGATACGCAAGGACTGGAAAAACATACAGATGGCGTGCAGCACTCACCTGGAGGGCTTGTTTGGGGATCGTAGCCAGAAGGGAGTCCCTGGGGAAAGCAGCGTTGTGCCTGTTCTCTGGCCTCTGTGGGTGCTGCGTGTGGATTTGCCCTTGCGGTCCTGCGGCCCTGGGGTCTTCTGTGCGGGAACCCCTGCTTCCAGGGCGCAGCACGGCCCCACCCACGGATGGAGCCAAGTGCCCATGTGGGCCTTTTGCCACAGAACCTGCTGGAGGGACAGGCTGGTTTCTTCTCGGCCCGCAGTCCCCAGGTTGGCAGAATCGCCTGGGAGTTTATTTAATCAAATGGTGCTCCCTCGGTGCCTGCCGCTCACCTGTGCAGCTCTGGGCCGGGGCCCAGGGGTTGATAGCAGACAGGCCACTGGTGATGCTGGATGCAGCAGCAGGTCCAGGGGCACCGCCTCCTACATGCATCCCTTTGCGAAAGGCAGGCAGAATCTTTAAAACATGGGCATTCGGCAGGGCTCGCAGGGCATGGTGCTGGAGAGGGGAAAACGGCATGGTGGATTGAGACACTTCCTCAGAGTGACCGTGTTTGCTTGGACGCTTTCTGCATCGCGTATAAAGCTCTATTCCAGCAAGTGTCCATGGTGAATTTCCAGTTAAATGTGGATAATTTGGCTCCATGCAGAGAGGCAGGCAGCTGGCTGGAAGGACATGAACCTCAGGGCTTTGTCCACTTGGGGCAGGTGGGAAATTCCAGAGGAGGGAGGGACCACCCCATCGTAACCAGGAGAAGCAGCTCTGTGGGTTGTGGGGCCTCTGTCATCTCATCTGGGGAAGGATGATACTCCTTCCAGGGACAGAGAGCTTTAAGGGGGGAAATAGGGAGGGAGTTTATTTTTAGCAGCTTTGTTAGAATAATATATACAATAAAGTGTTATATTTAAAAAGTTCAAGATGTTTGACATAGGTGTCCGTCTGTGAAACCACCACTAGAATCAAGATAGAAAACACACCCTTGACCCTCAAACGTTTCCCTAGGCCTTTGTAGTCCCTTCCTTTCGTTCTCCCATCTCGAATTTCATGTAGATGACATTATACAATAACATGTATCCCCTTTTCTGACTGGCTCCTTTCATCCAGCAAGACCACTTTGAGACTTATCCATGCTGTGCGTATCAGTTGTTCATTCCGCATTCCTTTTTCATTGCTGAATAATATTCCGTTGGGTGGATATGCCACAGCTTGCTCATCAGTGGACCTGTTGTGGACCCGTTTACGAACACCTGGGCTGTTTCCAGTAGAGCTGCTGGGAACGTTCTTGAACAAGCCTCTGTATGGACATGTGCTTTCATTTCCCTTGAGTAGTGTCTAGAGGCAGAATGTTTCAGTTGGGACTGCTACAACAAAAACACCATCAACTTGGGGCTTAAACAACAGACACGTATTTCTCAGAGCTCTGGAGGCTGGGAAGTCCCAGATCAAGGTGCTGGCTGATCTGGTTTGCGGTGCAAACCCTCTTCCTGATTTGTAGATGGATGCTACCTTTGTCCATTTTGGCTGTTAGAACAAAATGCCACAGACTGGGTAGTTCTCGTACACAGAAACTTACTGGGACTTCCTTGGCGGTCCAATGGTTAAGACTCTACCCTTCCAATGCGGGAGGCTTTCGTTCCATTGCTGGTCAGGGAAGTAAGATCCCACGTGATACACAGTGCAGCCAAAACTGGGGAAAAAAAAAGTGTTTTTATGAATGAGTATTAAACTTTACCAAGTGCCTTTGAGACATCCAGCAGAGATGATATTTTAAAAAAAGAAAGAAAAGCTTATTGCTCACAGTTCTAGAGGTTGGTAGTTGGAAATCAGAGTGCCAGCATGGCCAGGTGAGGGCTTTTTTCCAGCTTCAGACTTCTCCCCTGGGGGAAGGGGCTAGAGTCACTGCAGCCTCTTTTATAGGCATGAATCCCATTCATTTCATCAGGATTCCACCCTCCTGGCTGAAGCACCTCCCAAAGGCCTTGCCTTCTAACACCATCACTTCTAGCATTAGAATTCGAACAAGTGAATTTTAAGGGGACGCTAACATTCAAAGGTCTTCCTTGGTGTCTCAGACGGTAAAGAATCTACCTGCAATGCAGGAGACAGGGGTTCGATCCCTGAGTTGAGAAGACCCCTGGAGAAGGGAATAGCTACCCACTCCCATATTCTTGCCTGGAGAATCCCATGAACAGAGGAGCCTGCCAGGCTTCAGTCCATGGGGTCGCAAATAATCAGATACAGACTGAGTGACTAACACTTTCACTTTCAACATTCAAACCATGGCAGACTCCTTGCTGTGTCCTCACAGGCAGAGAGGGGAAGGAAACCCTCTCAAATCTCTCCTTACGAGGGCACTAATTCTGGAGCGCTTATCTAGACCATCTCTAATTCCTGAA
This sequence comes from Dama dama, assembly GCF_033118175.1. NCBI lineage: Eukaryota > Metazoa > Chordata > Mammalia > Artiodactyla > Cervidae > Dama > Dama dama. The sequence goes on from NC_083702.1 coordinate 4,933,495, forward strand.
ACTGAGGAGGCGGGGGAAGGGAACGAAGCCTTTTAAAAAGTTATTTCAATTGTTATTTACAATTAGTTTTATGTTGTGACATCTGATTCAAGACTAGGTTTAGAAAAGAAGCTAGGTCTCTCGTTGTGTCTGTCTGAAGGGCTTCCCAGGTGGCTCAGTGGTAAAGTATCTGCCTGACAATGCAGGAGACGCAGGACGTGTGGGTTTGATCCCCGGGTTGGAAAGATCCCCTGGAGGAGGTGATCACAGCCCTCTCCAGTATTCTTGCCTGGAGAATCCCATGGACAGAGGAGCCTGGTGGGCTGCCGTCCCTGGGGTCACAGAGAGTCAGGTATGACTGACTGAGCATGCACAATCCCATCGAGAGGGCTCCACGTTCATGACTTGGTCACTCACAAAAGCTCCACACAAAAGCTTCACGCTGAGGATTAGTGTTTCGACACGCACGTTCTGGGGGACACCAACCTTCAGTCCATAGCAATACACATATACTTAACTTTTTATGAAACTGCCAAACTGTTCCAGTGTGGTTACACCAGTTTATGTTCCCAAGAGAGGTGGACAGACCACTCCACGTCCTCACCAGCCCTGGACGCGGTCAGCTCTTCTTATCGTCGTTCTCAGAATGGGTGTGTTGTGTAGTGGTATCTTGCTATTGTTTAATTCACATTTCTCTAGTAACTCAGGGTATTTAGTATCTTTTCATTAGCTTAACTTATTTGCCATCAGCATATCGCTTTAGTGATCTGTTCTGTTTGAATCAATTTTTAACTGGGTTGTTTGTTTTCTGATTAGTGGATTTTGGCAGTTCTTTTATATATTCTGGGTACAAGTCTTTTTATCAGATAGGTGATAGGCAAAATGTTTTTTCCCCTTGTCCGTGGCCCATTTTTTTCCATTCTCTTACTGTCTTTCCAACTTCAGTTGTTTTTGAAGTTCAGTTGATTAACTTCTTCTTACGTGGACTATATCTTTGGTGTTGTATCCAAGACCCTGTGCCTGACCCACAGCCCCCCAAATTTCCTCGCGTGCTGCGTCCCAGCACCCCGTCCCTCCTGAGTGCCGCCCTCCGCTGTCTTCCAGGCTTTGGGAACCATCACTGCAGTGCCTGTCACCGGTCCTCAGGTCAGCTCCTTGCAGAGGTTGGCCGGGCAAGGAGCAGCAGTGCTACCTCAGGTGAGCGGCCTACAGCGGGCCCTGGGGTGTCTGTCTGTCCACAGCCCCTCAGCACTGAGGTTTTAGGTGCAACCACAAGGGAGTCCCTTTCCTCTCGTGCCTCCTCTGCCCACCCTCCAGAGCAGACGTTTGGACTAGACCCCACTTTTCACGCAGGGAAGAACTGAGAAGTCAGTTTAGTGGGTCATGACTAGGAATTTTTTTTTTTTTAATGGAATAAACTATGCTTGACTAGAACAGAGCAGACACATCAGAAACACTGTTTTGTGGGCAGAGTTTGTTTCCAGACTGGATCACGATATAATGAAGACTCTTGAGTATGGACCACGGTGTGAGGAACTCTGGACGACCAGGTGCATTTGGGAGACACTGGGCCAGTTGCCCCCGGCTCCAGTCTGGGGCCCCCGAGACTGGACTCTGCACTCTGGATGAGTCAACTGACCTGTAACCTTCCTGGGCAGAGTCTCCTCTTTTGCAAAGGGGGTGCCGGTGCCTCCCCGGCCTTGAGGGCTGAATCGGGACACAAAGCCTTTGTAGCTGGGCCAGGCCTGGAGCAGCCTGCCGGTGGGGACTCAGCTTAGTGGGACACGTGCTGCTGAGCTGCGAGGGGCTGCCAGCTGCCCAGGTGATGCCAGCTCCCGGCTGTCCTGGGGCTGCAGGCTGCACAGACGCCCTCAGCTGGGGCCCAGTGAGGGGCAGGGGCCCTGGGCCCTCTTGTCCTCGTGGCAGCCCCTCTGAATGCCCGCCTGTGCTGAATTCACCGGGATCCTGTCCCTAGCAGGCTCAGATTCCAGGAGGGGGACAGACAAGGAGTCAAGACGCTGTGAACCCAGGGTGATTGACCTGAGTCAGGAGGATTCCCGGAGTGCTGTGGGAATAGCACCTCATAGCCTGCCTGAAGGTCAGGGCGGGCTTCCTGGAGAAGGTGGTGCCGGAAGCAGGTCCCAGGTCTCTACACCGCCATCCCCTCTCCTCTAACACTGGGGTCTCTGAGCCAGGTCACGTCCCTGCCCCTGCGCTGGAGTCTTCCCTAAGTCCTGGCTCTGCTCAGGACTGTCTGTCTGACTGTGTGTGTCTGTCTGTCTGACCGCGTCCCCGTCCCTCCCTTCCCCAGGTTAGGCCAAAGACTCTGATCCCAGACAGCCTCCCCGTCACCCCGGGCCGGGACCGGCCACCCAAGCAGCCCCCAACATTCCAGAAGGCCACCGTGGTCAGTATCAAGAACCCCAGCCCCGCGCTCCCCACCGCCAACAACACCGTGAGCCATGTGCCAGCGCCCGGCAGCCAGCCCCGGGCCCTGCCCGAGCCCGCCGCCGTCAGCTCTCCTCTGAGCGGCGCCGGGGTGGCCTACGCCATCATCTCCACCGCCCCCAGCAATGCCGCGGCCATGGCCCCCAGCACCGCCGTGTCCGTGGTCAGCGACAGCGTCAAAGTCCAGCCCCTCCTCATCAGTGCGGACAACAAGGTGAGGGTGGGCTCCCCGCGGGGCCAGGTGATGGGGGGCCGGGCAGCGTGAGTGACTGGATGGCGGAATGATCAGTGGCCGAGTGAATGGATGGAGTGAGAGCGGAGGAGTGAGGGAACAGCGAGACTGAACCAATCAGTAAGGGAATGAATGGGGGTGGAGTTATAAATGAATGAATGAGTGGTGGTAGGATGAATGGTGTATGAATGAGGGGTCAAGTGAATGAATCGGTGCTGGAAGAAGGTGGGGTGCAAGGGACGTGAGTGGAAGACTATGTGGCTAGGGACTTTCCAGGTGGTCCTGGGGGCTCTACTGCGGGGGGCACAGGTTCGATCCCTGGTCAGAATCTAAGATCCCACATGCATTGCGGTGTACACCGCACCCCCCCCCCCAAAAAGGAAAAAAAGGACCGTGTGGTGAATGAATCAATATCCATGGGAAAAGAATAATGCCTCGACGGATGAAGTATTTCATTCATTGGAATAATTAACTGGCTAATAAAATGTGTGGCTGAATGGGTGGCTGGAAGAGTCCCTGCTGATGGAGGGAGGGAGTCAAGGACGTTTTAGGCCCCGGTTGCCTCCTCTGTGATTCCCCCCTCCTCATTCCTCTATGATCTTGCAATTGCAGGCCCTGTTCCCGAAGTGGGTGGACATACCTGGCCCCCATTTCTGCAGCCCTGCCCGCGGGGACCACTCCAGCTCCCCTCCACCCTCCATCCCATAGTCCCTGCCCGTGGGGGCCCCTCCAGCTCCCCCTCACCCCTCCACCCCGTCTTCCAGGTCATCATCATTCAGTCTCAAGTGCAGCCGCAGCCCGAGAACACCACAGAGTCGCGGGCGCCCACGGAGGAGCCGTCTCGGGGGGCTCAGGCCAGCAGCAGGAGGAAGGAGGAACGGCCCCTGAGCCAGGAGAACCCCGAGGTGGGTGGCGGTGGTCTAGGGACCGCTGTAGGACGTGCCTTGCAGGGGCTGGGGCGGGGACTGGCCCCGTGAGCCAAGGTCCCGCTGTTGCATGTCCCAGTCTTGCCGGCTGAGAGGCCATGTGGGGCAGTGATGAGCTCCGACCCTGGACCAGTCTGCCTGGCTTGGCCTCCCAGCCTGGGTGTGCCGTGGGTGGAGGGCATCACGTCCGTTTCCTCATCTGTGAGATGGGAGGGGTGAGTCTGCCTTCCTGGCAGCGTTGTTGGGAGGATCCCACAGTCTGTGTCCGCTGAGGTCCTGGAACCATGCCTGGGCGCTTCTGGCTGTTACCCCGCACCCCCGAGCCTGGCTGTCCCCCCATCCCGTCCCCCTGTCCTCAGGAGCCCCCATCCAGGGGACAGCCTTGCTCTTGGCAGCACGTGACCCTGAAGCAGTCCTGCTCCTCCCTCAACCCCACTGTTCACCGAACGACTGAAGGCAGCCCAGGAGGACCCTGCAGGCCTTGAAAGTCAGCTGTTTATTGAACAGCAGATGGCGTCCTTGTGTTCCTGCTGGCATCCTTAGCCGTCCTGGGCCAAAATCACCCCCTCTGGGCATTTTTCCTTGTGACTGCCCCTACCTGGCCCCCGTTCCTCTCCCTACTGACTGTTTTGTCTTACAAGATCACCTTCAGAAACCATCTCCTCCAGGCAGCCTTCCCTGACCACCTACCACCAGCAGATTCCTCTGGGCTCCTCCAGCTCCCTGTGATTCTTTTTATCAGAGCGCTGTCATCTAAAGAAGTTGTTCATCCATTCATCCAGTCATCCAGTCATTTGTTTGTCAGTCACATCTCAGCCTTTGCTGCAAGCCAGGCTCTGGGCTGAGGGTGGGCACAGTGAGACAGGGCAGACGTAGTTAGTCTGAGCACGAGGGACGCTCACTCCTACCGCCAGACACAGGCACGGCCGTTCGGACTTGAACCTGGGTTAGAATAAATGGCAGGTGTTGTCAGAGAATTACAAATTCTGAGCTGTGGGAGATCCAGGGAGAAGGAGGGCTTCCCAGGTGGTGCTAGTGGTAAACAACCCTCCTGCCAATGCATGAGAAATCAAGAACTGCAAGTTCGATCCCTGGGTCGGGAAGATCCCCTGGAGGAGGGCATGGCAACCCACTCCAGTATTCTTGCATGAAGGATCCCATGGACAGAGGAGCCTGGTGGGCTACAGTCTGTGGGATCGCAGAGTCAGACATGACTGAAAAGACTTAACACACAGGGAGAGGGAGAAGGCCTTGGAGGGAAGGGGTGTGATCACCGGGCTGGGAACAGATAGGGTTTCAGGAGAAGGACGAGTGGCAGAAGGATGGCATGTCAGCTGGAGGGCGCTGCCCAGGCAGTCACGTGGACATGCGGAAAGGACTCGGCACACCCTGGAAAATTAGCCAGTCTCTTTGGACCCTGGGTAGCACATGTGGGTGAGAATTTCTGAGAATGTTCTTCAGTCACTCAGTTGTGTCCGACTCTTTGCGACCCCATGGACTGCAGCAGGCCAGGCTTCCCTGTCCCTCTCTATCTCCCAGAGTTTGCTCAAACTCATGTCCACTGAGTCAATGATGCTACGGAGAACTTCTCGACATGGGGTTAAAGATGGACATCGGAGGTTGATTCTGGAAGACCCGGATGCAGGTGGCCAAGGAGGAACTTCATTCCTTGGGTAGTAGGGAGCCATGGAATGTCTTTGAGCAGGAGAGTGACTTGGTTATCATCCTGGGACACACCCAGAAAGCCTGCTGGGAATTGGTAGAGTGGACTCCTCACCACGGTTGAGATGCAGCCAGTCTGCTCTGTGGCTGCAGGCCCAATCTTGTCTCGAGAGAGACAGTCCGTTCTGTTTGGTGGCAATGAATGTGCACCTACTGTATGCGAGGTGGGGCTGAGGGGCCAGGTCACAGCTCAAGTTCCCATGAGCACCCTCTGTCCTCCGATGGGCTTCTCTGCACCCTTCATGTTCAGGAAGGTTTTCTGGGTGGCATCTCTTTGTTCTTTCAAAGTATATCTTAGTCAATTATTGTGCATTTATACAATTAGTATAATTACATCTAACTACATAATTAGCGTAAATACATGTAATGACTTAAATAGAACTTGCAATTACAACACGTCCTGGTGTAAAAATCCTTATTAAAGTTGCTTTTAGAAGAAGGCTGGAGCTGTTGTGTTGCACAGACACAGGCTTCCCAGAGGCCTTTGAACCTGTTTGTGAAGAACTTAAGTCAAGAGTGCTGGAGGCCAGAGCAGCAGCTGCCCCAGAAATGTCCCTGGATGCGCCAGTCATGGACCTGGGGGGCCGGGGGTGGGCGTGGAATGGGGCTAAAGAGACACCGACTGGGGCTGGTAAGGCTCAGCTGTGTGGTGGCTTCCAGGGCAGTGGCTGTTGAGGTCCCAGGGTCTGCACACCCCGCACACACACTGTCTTTGGAGCCCATGGCTGCCTGTGAGATGAGCTGGGCTCGGGCACACGACGCGACAGCACCCACACAAGGCATCGAAGGGATCCGGGGCAGTAACACCCCGCTTCCCTGCCGAGCGACCCTCCATCACTAACTATGCTTCCTTCCCTGCTCGCCCGCATCCTCCCAGCTGCTCTGCGAGGTGGGTGGGGCAGAAGTGACAGCGTTCACTGTACAGATGAGGAGGCGGGCTCAGAGAGGTCGGCGTGTCCACTGCCACCCAGCTGTGCGCTCAGCCGGGACGGACCCTGGACGCCTGGCTTCTGCCCCAGGCTCGGCCAGTTCCATCCTGTCCCAGAGCCCCTGGCTTCCTCAGGACAGAGCCTGGCCTTTTCTGTGCTACTCGTTTCCCTGGCCCTGGGCAGCATCTGACCAAACTGGTCACTCTTAGATTAGTCTGTGCCCCATGGAATGGCAGCTAGAGCAGGAGTTCTGGCCCTGTTCCAGCCTGGCCCCAGCCCTGGCCAAACCCCAGTCACAGCCACAGTCCTGGCCCTAGACACAGTCTCAGCCAGACCACAGCCCCGGCCACAACCCCAGCCCCAAACCACGCCCCAGGCCACACCCCCAGCCCCAGCCGCGGCCACACCCCCAGGCCCAGCCTAGGCCACACCTTCAGCCACAGCCATGGCCACACCCCTAACCACAGCCAGGGCCACACCCCCAGCCCGAGCCCAAGCCACACCCCCAGACCCAGCCTAGGCCACACCTTCAGCCACAGCCATGACCACACCCCCAGCCCCAGCCGCGGCCACACCCCCAGGCCCAGCCTAGGCCACACCTTCAGCCACAGCCATGGCCACACCCCTAACCACAGCCATGGCCACACCCCCAGCCCGAGCCCAAGCCACACCCCCAGACCCAGCCTAGGCCACACCTTCAGCCACAGCCATGGCCACACCCCCAGCCCCAGCCGCGGCCACACCCCCAGGCCCAGCCTAGGCCACACCTTCAGCCACAGCCATGGCCACACCCCTAACCACAGCCTAGGCCACACCCCCAGCCACAGCCATGGCCACACCCCCAGCCCGAGCCCAAGCCACACCCCCAGCTCCAGCTGGGCCACCTGTCTGGGCAAGACCCATGCACTTGGATGCTCCTTCCTTCCCTGCCACTCCTGCTGCCACAGCCCCCGTCCCTGCCTCCCCTCTGCCCAGGCTCCCAGCCCCCAGATAGTTCCTCTCTGCAGCCAGAAGGATCTTTCTACAATTCACCAAAAATAACCAAGTCACCCCCCCTTGTTTTTAAAAATGTTTGCCAGCTTTATCGAGATGTAATTGGCGTATAACCTTGCATAAGTTTAAGTGCACAACATAATGATTTGAGATACGTATATGTTGCAACAGGAGCACCACAGTAATTGCAGTTAGCATATCCATTGTTATGTTATCCGTTGTTGCCTCCACGGTTATTTATTTTTGTGTGGTGAGCACTTACTTTTCAAATCTACTCTCAGCAGCCTTCACATTTACAGTACGGTACTGTTGGCTTTAGTCACAATGCTGTACATTATTTATTGTAAAACTGGAAATTTGTAATTTGTGATCACTGTCACAGCCCAGAGGAGCAAAGGAGACAGGATGACTTATATCTTGTGGGATCCTGGAAGAGCGAAAGAGCATTAGATAAAAACTAAGGAAACCCCCAAATAGAAAAGCTGGACTAACCCTTCTCTGTTGCCTTCCCTCAGAAAATTGCCTTCATGGTTGCGCTGGGCCTGGTGACGACGGAACACCTGGAAGGTGAGGACCCTCGCAGTGGGGCTGGGCCTGGCTGCGGAGTGGGTGGGTCAGGTGGCTGACTTGGCATCACACAGAAGCAGTGGGTCTCAGGTTCCCGGTCAGATGTGACCCACCTTCCGCGAGGTCGGTGCCGAGTGCCTGGTTGTCATCACCGAGACCAAGGAGCCCACCTGCTCTCCCGGCTTGACTCTGCACAGAGCCCTCTGTGTGTCATTGGAGGGACTTTGTGGGTTCCCTGCCCCCCAGTTGGAGGCAGCACCATGAAGTGATAAGATCGGGGTGCCCAGCTCTGCCATGACTGATAGCTCAAGCTTGGGCAAGTCACCCAGCTCCTCTGGGCCTTAGTTTCTCCATCTATAAAATGGGGTAATAGCCAACTCTTCCTCCTGGGATTGTTGGATAGAACCAAGAGGAGCAGCAGCCACCTCCCCTTCTGTCAAGTTGGCCTGTGGGCTCATGTCCGCCCCCAGACCCGTCGGTGGAAATCAGCACATTGAGTAGACAGGTCGGCATGATACTACAGGTGCTGTCTGACTCTACCGATGAGAGCAGCTACAGATGAGCTCTGGGCATCGTCGTAGAATCTCGGGGCCTAGGAAGCAGAAAACCAACCTTCTCGTGGCACGTGTGGGGATGCGGAGGCCAGAGAAGTTGATTCACTTGCTCAGGGTCACACAACTAGTCACTATCAGGCCCAGGATGGCATCCAGGTCTCCTGACTCGCAACCCAGAGTGTTTTTCCACAATTCCAACCTCACTGCTAAAGACATTTTATAAAGTGAGAACACCCCCACACCCCAGGGAGACCTGGATTCAGGAAGGAAAACTAGATTGCTCTTCCTTCTTAAAATTGAGGGACGGAAGGGAGTAAACTGAATACCCCAGCACCTGAGGCACTGACCAGCTCTCATCTCAGGGGAAGGTTCTCTCCAGGACAGCACATAAAGCCAGGGGGAGGGAAGGGCCTTGGCCAGGCAACCCTGTGCCTGGCCGAGTCTAGGTGGGTTGGTCCAGGCCTTTCCATGGTAGCTGGGGTGTAGGTGGTGGGAAGGTACAGGGGCATGGCCTGGCCACTCAGATACCCTGCTACATGGACCTGACCCCGGTGGGAATGTCCCATCTGAGGACCCCTCCTCTCATGGCCCCCCTTGCCTTCTTGGAAGGAGTTCTGTGAATGTCTGAATCCTCCTGCTTGAGCTTGAGTGTAGGGAATCCAACTGTGAGTGGCGGCCTTTGAGAGCTGTTTCTGCTCTGTCTTTGGGGCCGTGGAGGCAGCCTGGGCTGGTGGAATTGGCCCCAACACTCATGTCGGAAGTCCCGTGTTCAAGTCCTGGCCATGCTGCTTAGAGCTGGGCGACCTTGCACCAACTCCTTCCCCACTCGGAACCTCAGTCTCTTCATCTATGACATGAGGAAAACCACTTCCTCGGACTTTGCAGGGTTGTCGTGGCGACTGAGCTAAAAGCACTCTGCGAATCCATTTGCGAGTGTTATAATTTGTATAAACAGTCCTCATTTTGCAAACTCTGCTCCCTCCTGCCTATGATACCCCAAATATTTTTGTATGTGTTTATTTGGACCCTAACTTGTTCCGCAGAGGGTCTGAGATGCCTTATGGGACACACATGAATAATACTGGGACAGTTTCAAAGGAGAAATCAGATCCGAGAAACAGAGACTAGGATATAAAGTCAAAATAGCTACAGACAGAGAGACAGGGCCCACCTGGCAGTCAAAGCAAAAGGGAGAAAGGAAAAGGAGGGAAAACCTGGTTCTCAACCTGCAGGAGGCTCACCACGCCAGGCCCCACAGGGAGGACCGTGTTTGTTGTCAAGAGGGCCGGGCTGGCTGAGCAGAGCGGGCACCTGCCTTCCCAGGAGCCCTCAGCCTCAGTCTGAAGCTCAGTCTGGCCACAGTCTGACCGTCAGGCACCAGCTGTCCTAAGGGTCCCAAGAGAGACGTCCCCAGGCTGGAGGATGGTACCGGAGGATGGCACATGGGGCCATGCTGAGAGTGGGTGCCTGGACTCTGAGCGTCCCCCACCATCCGCCCAGTTAGTCCTTCGTCCTGAGGCCAGCAGCTCCATCCTGCCTCAGAGTGAACAATTCTGGAGCCCCCAGCCCACTCAGGGCCACTCTGGGGCCCAGATGCTGGGCAGAGGGGCTACGGGGCAGGAGGCGGTGCCCAGGGTTCGTAGAGGAAGCATCCAGGGTTCCCAGGGCAGGAAGACTCCCGTAACTGCTGCATCTGGGCCTTTCCAGAGATCCAGAGCAAACGCCAGGAGCGAAAGCGGAGAAGCACAGCCAACCCTGCCTACAGCGGCCTCCTGGAGACAGAGGTGAGGGGCCCGCCACCCGCACACCTGGCGAGGGGTGGGGGGAGGCTCCCCGGGGCCGGCCTCCTCACCTGCCCTTCCAGATTAGTGCTCAGGGCGTGACAGTGAACAGCCCTGACCTCCTGGGTTCAGAATCTGGTGAGAGACAGGCAGAGGACCGCCGTGTCAGTAGCTTTTCAGGCGGGCTGCCCTGGGGCTGGGGCTGGATGCGGGTCGCGGCCAGCTCCCTTTCTTCGTCCAGATGATCCGGCATGAGGTCTGGTTGCAGGAGTGCTGGCCCCTGGTCCTCCTGGGACCCCTCGGGCCCAACCGGAGCCCGGCCGGCTCAGCCCAAGCTCCTGACTCAAGAGAGACCACAAAGAGGAGGGCCTGGGCAGAGCTGGGGCTGAGCGAGACTGGGGAGAAGGGTTGGCTGGAGGAGGGGAGGGGGTGGCCGTGACTTCACTGAGCTCCCTCTGTGGGCAAGGAGAGACCGCGCCTAGCATGCCCACCTCCCCCCCACCCCCGGCCCCTGAGCCCCAGTTCCCTTCACGTAGCTCTAAGACTGCTTCTCCATGATGGGCAGTGTGCTCAGATAGCTGAAACTGGTCAAATAGGGTGTGACAGTTAACTCCAAGGGAGGGAATGCCCCCTTCATCCAAATCCCATCCAACACACCACCCACCCCCAACCCGAGGTCGGCTGCAGCCCTACTAGGAGGTGATGAGAGTCACCAGTCGGTGATGCCGTTTAAGGACGTAGCCCAGGGAGCACCCAGCCCCTCCCAGCATCGCGTTCCCAGGGAGGAACTGAATCCAGAATGGGATCGCCTTGCCCGTGCACATCAGAGTCCAGAATTCTCAGCTTGAATCCAGATGTCATCTCCTAAAAACCAGGTCTGCTGGGGCTGCAGATGCTCTGGGCTTTCCTGCAAAAAAACGCCCTGGAATCTTGCCCTGAAAGGGAAGCTGTTTCATGAGGGCCCTGGAGTCAGGCAGCCCCCCTGAAGTGGAGCCAAGTTTGCAGAGCCCCAGGCCCTGGCACATCGGGGAGACCAGTGAGGCCCTGTGGGGCCCGGAGGAGGACAGGAAGATGCTGCGCTTGCTTCCCTCGGGGAATTCTTGAGTTGGGGCCAGTTGTCCCACATCTGCAGCTCACAAGCTGGACCTCACCGGGAGGGGATGCCCGTGGGTGCCCTGTGGGGAGAGCGCCCTGTGTCTCTGTCGCCTGCTCCCTAGCTCACCTGCCTGTCCTCGCTGGGACCCTCCCGACTCCCGCTCAGCACGCACGCATGTTCACACCCGCTCACTTCCTCCCTGACTTGCTGAGCACGCTGTGTCCTGAGACAGTGCCCCGAGCGCTGGGCCCCATTTGTGAGAGGCACCGAGCTGTTCCTCCATCTCCAGCCAAGGAAACAGCATGTCCTCTGTGCAGGACGGGCACCGTCCCCTTGGTTGTGCTCACGATGGATGCGGCCCCTGCTCTGGGGGCCAGGCCATAACCTCGTCTCCGAAATCTGTGGCCTTGACCGGAAATGACCTGATTAGCGAATCAGGAGCTGATGCAAAGCCCTGTGACCTTGAGTCCTGACACACATGTGGTTCTGTGGATCTCTCTTGACCTGAACACGACCCAAACATGTTGAGAGAGACGGATTTACAACCCGTCATTCAAGTCTACAGCCATCGTCTTGCCACAGCCAAACCCGCCTTGAACCACCAAGGTCTGAACCCACGTGGCCTGTCGTCGCTAAAACCCAGGACTGAAGTCACCTTATGGAATGTACTGGAAACTTCTTCCATTTACACGTGATGAGCCAAGGGCCACTCTTTGTTGTCAGGTTCCTGGACGTCATGCTAAAAAGTGGGGTTTAGGGAGCCAGTCCCTCTTAAGCCTCATTTCCCCATCTGAGCCCAGAAGCTGCTGAGAGAGAAGGCTCAGGAGGCAGACGGATGGATGGCCGGATGGCCGCTTTCTTGCTGATTTGCCCCACCTGGATATCTCTAGCCGTCCTTCCTGAAAGAGGCAGGAGTGCCCACGGGAGCCACGATGGCCCTCTCAGGCAGAGCCTTTGCTGGCTTTTGCCCTGGCTGACCTGCCTCTCCCCTCCCCCACACCCACGTTTGTCCCTGTTTCTGCCCCTGATCTCGGGTGTCTGGCTGGAATCCAGAGCCCAGGGTGGGGAGACCGTCCCAGGTGAGTCCTGGGCCGGGTCGGTGTCAGCCAAGGAGGGCCCCTGTCATTCAGTTCGGTTTTCTGTCTCTGCAGAGGAAGCGACTGGCGTCCAACTATCTCAACACACCCCTGTTCCTCACAGCAAGAGGTGAGCGCTTCTCCTGCAGGGCTGCTGTGGGGCTGGGCTGGGCCGCAGCTCCTTGCGCGGGCCGCCGCCTGACTACCCGGCCTGCCCCGTCCGCAGCCACGGCTGGACAGCTGCTCTCCGGCGGGCAGCACATCACAGCTCCCCGGGCCCTCCGCGCACCGCTGCCCTCACCCTCACCTGGCACATTACCTCCCTGAGCCTCAGTTTGCTGGTCTGTGTAAAGCCAGCCCTTGACAGCGCTGGCCTCTCAGAGCTGGGCCGGGGACAGCAGGGTGAACGTGACAGCACTGTGTGACTGTCGAGTGCGGTGCACACACAGGAGCTGTTCTTCCCACTAGACAGTATAATTTCCAGAAATTAGAAGGAAAACTATTTTTGAGATCATTAAATTATGTGGTTTGGCCATCCTTCACTGGAATGGAAGTGGGTTATGGAAGTGGGAATGGAAATGAATTGACAGTGAGTCACTTTGAGGGATCCCTGGAGCGATGTTTTCTCCACTGGACAGCTCACTGCTGTCATGTTCCTCAGGGAGCTTAGGGGGCCACGATGAACCTCTTTCTTGATGGGTTCTGGCCATGACCAGGGCAGAGACTTTACTCCCATGATGCCCTGGGTGAGGACCCAGGAGTCAGTGGGGCCTGAGATACTCCCAGCATGCCCTGGTGAGGACCCAGGAGTCACTAGGGCCTGTGATACTCCCAGAATGCCCCGAGGACCCAGGAGTCAGTGGGGCCTGAGATATCCCAGTATGCCCCTGGTGAGGGCCCAGGAGTCACTGGGGCCTGAGATACTCCCAGCATGCCCCTGGTGAAGACCTAGGAGTCATTGGGACCTGAGATACTCCCAGCATGCCCTGGGTGAGGACCCAGGAGTCACTGGTGCCTGTGATACTCCCAGCATGCCCCTGGTGAGGACCCAGGAGTCACTGGGGCCTTTGATACTCCATCATACCCCTTACACACTGGGCTTTGTGGACTCTAGTCCTGATCGGTGCTCCCCATGGCCACTAACATGTTCTCCGCCCTTCTTCCCTGTGCTAGCCAATGAGGACCCCTGCTGGAAGGTACGTGTCCCTTGGTCTTCACACCTGGGTGGGTGGGACATGCTTTCCATAGAGCCCAGGTAGGGTCACTCCTGGCAAGGAACCAGGGCCCCAGTGTCCTGCTGCTGTGAAATGGAGCGGTGGGTCTGGGCCCCACCCTCGGTGCTGAGGGCTTTGTACAGCACCAGTCCACTTTCCAGCCTGCCCCACAGAGTCGGGCATCACCACAGGGCTCAGCCCACAGTTCAAGCAGGAGCTCTCCAGACACAGGGGCCCCTGGAGCTGCAACAGCCCACATGGCAGCAGCTGATGCTGAGGGCCAGGGGGTTGTCTGGCCCTCTCTGGTCCTCATTCCCCACCTCATTAGGGACTGGACTCAGGTCTCAGGGTCCCACCCCATACACCTACGTTTCCGTGACCCTTTGAAACCCCACCCAGCACACACACACCACGCCCCTGCTTCCCAGGGTGTTTGCTGAGTTCTTCAGAGTTTATTCAGTGTTTTTCTTTACTAAGTTTCAGATCTAATTCTAAATTTCCAGTCCCTTTGTGCCACAGTAAGCCACTAAAAAGCAACATGTGATGACATTTCCATTAGACCATGTTGTTTGCAGCCCTAACCCTGTGGTGTCGTGGGTCCATGCTGGCGGGGGTAATGTTTGTCCACAGCCACCCTGTGCCTGGACGGCCAGGGCATGGGGACCAGAGGTGCCGTGAGCCTGAGTCCTGCTGCGTGGAGCCCACAGGCTGGGGGCCTTGGCTTTGAGGCAGGAGACGGGGATGCTCCTCCTGGTTTGTGGGCCCGCGCTCACCTCACTATCCCCTGTCCTTGGGGCTTAGTCCTCTCTCCCAGAGCTGCTGAAAACCCTGGCGGAAGAGCTGGGTCCCAGGCAGGTCGGGGTGGCAGCTGCCTGCCCCCTGCCCCTACTCCCAGTCCGCTGACTCGCCTCCCACCCTCCCATGTCTTCCAGAATGAGATCACCCACGATGAACTCTGTGCTGCCTGCAAGCGAGGGGCCAACCTGCAGCCCTGTGGCACGTGCCCGGGGGCCTACCACCTCAGCTGCCTGGACCCGCCCCTGAAGACGGTGCCCAAGGGCGTGTGGGTGTGCCCCAGATGCCAGCAGAAGGTATGAGAGGCTGTGTCCGTGTGTGGGCGACCCGACCCTCACCCTCTCCCTGAACTGCAGAGCCCTCCCTCACCGGGCATAACATCTAAGGCTGCTCAAACCATCCCTGCTTCCTGGAACATCCCCACCGTCAGCAGAGACGGGGAGGGCCAGGCTGGGGCGGGGTGAGGGGCAGGGGGTGAGAAGGGGGTCTGGGTAGAGAACCAGGCTTTGCAACCTCAGCACAACTGACCTTTGGGATGGGATGATCGTTGTGGGGGGCTGTCTTGTACACCATAGGGTGTTCGGTGGTGTCCCTGGCCTCTGCCCAGTAGATGCCAATCATAGCCCCCGTCATGGCCATCTCAGACACTGCCGGTTGAGGACCATGGGTGTACAGTGAGCAGAGGTGTCCCTCTGCAGCTGACTTAGCGATTCCAACTTAGTGTACTGATAACACAAACCACAAAAAAATAGCACCAGGTAACAAGTTAGAAAGTCGCTCAGTTGTGTCCGACTCTTTGTGACCCCATGGACTATACAGTCCTTGGAATTCTCCAGGCCAGGATGCTGGAGTGGGTAGCTTTTCCCTCCTCCAGGGGATCTTCCCAACCCAGGGATCAAACGCAGGTCTCCTACATTGCAGGCGGATTCTTTACCAGCTGAGCCACAAGGGAAGCCCAGATCTTACTGATAGCAACATGCAAATGAAAAACCATCAAATTAGCAAAAATGATAACATTCCCTTCTGGCAATGATGTGGTGAAATGAGCACTCTTAGACGTTGCCTTAATAATGTGTATACCTTTTAAACCTGGTGCCTTGCTTTGAGGAGTAGAACCTATGGAATAGTTCAATACACATAAAGTTCTATGCAGAAAGAAGTCCCTCAGCTTTTCTTTATAAATGGGAAGAAAATAGGAACAGCCTGGCTTCCCCGCAAAGAGTTGGTGAAATAGATTCTGGCACTTTCCTCAGTGAGATATTATGGGGTCACTGAAAATTATATTTTTTTACAAGGATTTTGGGATTCTTTGGGACTTGTTCATTATGTGGGATTACGTTTTTAAAAAATTAAAATAAAAAGAAAACAGGTTTTGTAGCTGCTGTTTAGTTTGATCATTAGCCATCTGACTGAGAAAAACAGGGTGCAGAATAGAAAACCTGGGCGAAAATGCTTTCAGGTGTTAATATTGTGTGTGGCTGGGTGGTGGGAAGTTTCAATGCTGTTCTAACAGTACGCTTTTCTATAGAGTGTGTTACTTGTAAAATCATTGGGGAAATCCTCTTTATTTCAATGAGGAAGCCTCTTTATTTCCACGGGGAATCCTCTTTATTTCAGAGAACACTCTCGTTGAGTTCCCATTGTACTGGGTTTTGTGGGGACCTGAGGAGACGGGGGTGTGGCAGCCCAGAGAGCTCGTGCCCGTGCCCCTGTGCCCCCCGTCCGCCCGCCCCAGGTTCCTCAGCCGGAGCGTGGCAGGCCCTGGGCTGTCCGCTGGCTCAGCCCCCCATCTGCCCTCCAGGCCTTAAAGAAAGACGGAGGTGTGCCCTGGACCGGGATGCTGGCCGTCGTGCACTCCTACATCACCCACAAGACAGGTGAGACACCCGGGCAACCGGGAAGGGGCAGCGACGCCCTTCTTGTTCAACCCCGCCCTCGGACTGCTGGACTCACTTTGGGCCCAGCAGAGGCTGTTCTGATCCAAAGCTCTGGAAAGAGGGAGCCTGGAACTAATCCTGAGTGGACCCGGCAAGAGCCTCTGGCTCCTGCAGGAGGATGTGGCCAGAGTGACCTCTAGGGACGGACCTAGGATTCTCCTTGCCTCTCCTGCTCAGCCACGGCCCAGCCCCGGCTGACCTGCCGTTCCCCGTGGGGCCCGGGGCCCAGGCCCTTGCCTAGTCCTCCCTCTTTCCTAGTCAAAGAAGAGGAGAAGCAGAAGCTGTTGCAGAGGGGCAGCGAGCTCCAGAGCGAGCACCAGCAACTGGAGGAGCGGGACCGGCGCCTGGCCTCGGCTGTGAAGGTGTGCGGGGCGGGCGGGTCTGCCCTGGGGACCACGGGGTGTCGCAGATCAAAGCGTTGCTCTCTGGTCACTGAGGCCCCAGAAGAGGACGGACTCAGCAATGTCATTCAGGGGGTCAGCAGGTGGAGAGGGCCGCTCTGCGACTCAGTAGACACATGGTTATCAAGCAGCTGGGCATCTGGCTCTGCTCCTTCTCAGCTCTGTGACCTCGGCAAGGCCCCATCTCTGAACCTCCATTTCTTCTTGTATAAAGGGGACATGGTGGTTTCTTCTCTGTAGAGTGGTGGTGAGTGGTGATGATGGCGGGGATGGTGATGATGGTTGTAGTGATGATGGTGGTGATGGTCTGATGGTGGTGGCGGTGGTGATGATGGTGGTGATGGTGATGAATTTGGTGGTGATGATGGTGACAGCAGTGTCAGGCCCTGGTAAAACTCCTTAAACATCATATTTCATTTAATCCTCTCAATAACTCTGTGAAGAGGCCCTATGATTATTCCTATGTTGGAGTTTTGGACACAACCTCAGGAAGTTGAAGTTATTTGCCTGAGCAGCAAATGATTCAAATTCTAACCACTTTACTGTGATGCCATGAAACCTAAAAGGCTAGAAAAAGCCGTGAACACAGCAGGCAAGAGAAAGAGCAGAGAACTGGCCAGCAAGCTCAAGGTCTTTCCGAGGGGCTGCAGTTGAGCCAGAGCAGGCTCCGCGCCTCCTCCAGCAGGAGGAGGGAGCGGCGTGGTCAGCTGGGAGCCCCCCACCCACAAGGGAGCACATTCCCACATCCCTGCACACACACACCATTTCCAGCCCTGAATTTTAAACCAACTTCTCCTGTGGATCTGGCTGCCATTTAATTCCTTTTTTCGCTTCTGGCTGGTGTGTGAAGCCCTCTTCCTGGTTTCTTTCAGCCTCTGCGAGGAAAGGGAGGGGCTTTGGGAGAAGGGGTTAAGTGGTGGCTACCCCAGGGGCCTGCATTACTAAATGCTGAGACCTTTCTCTCTGACACCTTCCCCGACCAGAAATGCCTGGAGCTCAAGACGAGCCTGCTGGCCCGGCAGAGGGGCACCCAGTCGTCCTTGGACCGCCTGCGGGCCCTCCTTAGACTGATACAGGGTGAGCAGATGCTCCAGGTCACCATGACGACCACCAGCCCCGCCCCACTGCTGGCAGGGCCCTGGACCAAGCCCTCAACAGCAGCCATACACTCTGCCCTCCAGCACCCCCAGGGGCACAACTGACCCCCGAGGGACCCGTCTTCATTCTTGGAAAGTCACTGGGACCCTGCTCGCAAGACCTGAGGGTTCTGTCAGCCTTAATTCATACACACTATGAATTTCAGACAAAACTAAGACCAGGAAAGAAGGGAGGAGGAGCTGAATGAGAGCCGGGATGGAGTCCTGCCCACTTCCTGTCAGACAGGACGCCTGGAAGCCAGCTGGGGGCGCAGACTCAGCTCCCCACTGCTGGGGGGGCTTGTCCAGGCCTCCGGTTTCTGGGCACAGCTGTCTCCTCGGCCTTGAGTCACCCCTGCTCCGGAGAGCAGGGCCGAGGCGCCCTACGTGCTTGCGGGAGGGGAGCCGAGGACACGGCATAGCTGAGTAGTAGAGCTAGTTGGAGCGAGAGGTGGGTAGCAAATCTAGGTAGACTCCGCCATCCGCCCGCCCTCACGGGGCCACCAGGCGCGTGCCAGGCCTTCCAGACGCCCGCCCCATCGTCAGTGTTATTAGCGTTCAGAATTGCAGCTGTTTAACTGGAAGGATGCTCTGAGGGTCGGACGCTGCTGTCGCCCAGCCTGCCTCTGTCTGGGCCCTGATCGCGGGGCCCCCTCACCTTGCGCCTCCTCACGCCTCTGCTGACTTTTTGGATTCGTCTTGCCCTCGGTGTCTCTGGGCGAGATGGAGCTGCAGCCATGCTGGGGAGGCGTTTGGCAGGTTTTCCATCTGGGGTTGAATCGTTCACCCTAACGACCGAAGCCTTTTCTTTTCTCCTTTCGAAGAGCCGATAAGATATTCCGTTCTTCTTTTCTTGCCAGTACAGACACTATGCCAAAAAAATAACTTTACATTTTTGTACGGCGTTTTTATTGTGAGATAATTTAATGTGAAGGGGACTTGGTGACTTCGCTTCCCGCTCACCGGGGTCTCCGCTGCCAGGGATGAACGGAAGCCCCCTCGGGTGGAGGGGGAGGCTGCCAAACTGGAGAGACCCAGAGCGGCTTTTAAGAAGTGGGGGGAGGGGGGAGGGAGAGAGACCAGTGGCCTCAGGAGACTGGAGGGTCCCTCTTCTTGCAGTCTCCTCAAAAGCGGAGGGAGGGTGCCCGCCATTGTAAAAGGGCTCCTGCGCCTGGGGTGGGCTGTGCAGGCTGGTCACGCCTTTCGGCTTCTCCAGTCCCCGAGGGACTTAGAACTTAGCACAACAGGATGAGCATCTGGGAGCCACGGGGCTCCCACCCCCAGCATATCACACGGTGCCGACCGCAGTGCACGTGTGTGCGTGCGCACACGTGGCCCCAGACACGCGCACACGCACGCACGATGCCAGGTGCCCGGCGAGGAGGCTGGCCGGCACCCCACACAGCCCGCTAGCGGTCCCTCCTGTCATTTCCACGACTCCGGGAGAAACTGTGCTGTACGATACAAATCTATTTTAATACACTCAACACTGGGTTGAACAAGATTTTTATATTCTTTTATTGATGAACAAAGTGAACTGTGAGACACACGTCTTATATATTGGTTACTCTAGATGCCAATTATGCATTACCGCGTGGCTTGCGATGTAAATGTCTTCAGGTTCCTTTTTTTTTTTTTTTAATTGGTTGGTTTTTCTTCTCGGATGCATTGAATTACGTTTTTAAAGAAATTGTTAATGGGAGGATGTGAAAGGTTGGACCCGGGAGGGGTAGCTGCCGATGTGTCCTGAGACTTAGTTTTTTTTTGGACCAGGGAGGACCGTCTGATGGCTAGTGAGGATAGAGAAACAGTGTTTGTCTTAAATATGCCGATGTAGTTTCCTTCTTACGATGCATTAAACTCGATGGATGGTTTCAGAGCCCTGTGGTTTGTTTCCTTGCCTTCAACAGAGAGGCCTCGGGGAGTACGGGGGTGGGGGAGGCAGGGAGGAGGGGATTGGAGGCGGTAAAGGTCAGGGTCCTGCCATCAGCCCACCCCAAAGGGAGGGAGGGAAGAGAGAACCCTGAGGGGGGCCACCACGCACAGATCCCCCAACCCCGGGGGGTGCAGGCACCCCTTTTAGAGCCAGGATTGACGATGGCAAGTAACAGAAGCTCAGACCAGGCGCCGTGCGGAGCCCAGGGGCCATGTGCACACTGCTCCCCCCCTCCTCCCCCTGCTCCTCCTCTCAGGATCCACGTGACCGCTGTCTCTGCCTCCCGGGCAGCGTGGCCCCAGGGTCCCACAACTGCCCTGGTCTCAGTCACACTGGGAAGCCAGACCGCCTGCATCCTTGCTCCAGACGTGATGTAGAGGCCTCTGGTTGGTCCAGCTGGGTGAGGAACCCATCGATGGACAGTCAGCTGTGGCTAGAGAGTGGGTGGAGGACACAGCGACTGTCCGCTGGAGTCCCCAGCGGGGTCTGCTGCAGCCAGCGCTGTGTGTTCCCCGCCCCCACCCCCCTCCCCTGCCTGGGCCCAGGTACCGGAGTCAGACCGCTTTGGCTCCGCTTTTGGGTCCGTGTGTGGCCCCCACTCCTCCTGAGTTCTCACCGGCCTTGTCCCACCTCCTGGCTCTCCGTGTGTCTGTGCTGGTATCTCCCCAGCCTTCGTCTCCAGCCCAGACCTCTGCCATGGACTCCCGCTGCCCACGGCCAGCCCCACTGACGTCAGCGGGCATCTCAGACGGCCTGGTCTCCCCAGGCCAGCCCCTCCGACCCGGGGAGTTCAGCCTCCTAATGACGTGGGCCGGCCTCCACCACGGTCAGCGCCGTCTGTCAGGTGAGCTTTCAGAACTGTCGCAGGATGTGCCGATCACCGTCTCACCACCCACACCGCGGCCTCGGTCTCACCATCCTCAACCTGGACCACCGCCGCCACCGTCTCCACACAGCCACCTCCTCCGTCCCGCGCGGCCCGTGTGACAGCACCTCCGTTAGACCCCCGCTTTCCCTCCTCCCTCAGCAAAAGCTCAAGGCCGCAGGTCCTGCCTCCTCCCGCCCCTTCAGCATCCCCTCCCACTTCACTCCACCTTCACGGCTCTGTTCTGGCCACTTGCCTCTCTGCACCGCCTGGAACCCCCTGGGCCTGCGCCTGCCACAGGCCTCTGCACATGCGGTAGGCTCACCCATGTGCCCCTGCCCCCCGTCGTCTCCCTGAGCATCTCCCCCACTTGGGGTCTTGACCACAGTCCCCTCCCAGGACAGCCGACCCCAGGCCCCCTGACCAAGACCCAGCGTTTCCTCTCCTTCCTGGCTCTGACTCCTGGGACATTCATGACCTGCCGTTGGTCACGTTCGTATGGTTTTGTCCGCTTCACAGAGGCAGGGAGTTCAGAGGCTGGACATCTGAGATGAAGGTGTCAGCGGCAGGGCTGATTCCTCCTGAGGCTGCGGGACAGACTCTGCTTCTGGCCGCCGTAGACTCATCACCCGTCCCTGCTCCGCCTGACACTTCTCCCTGTGGGTGTCTGTGTCCACATCTTCCTTTCTCATCAGGACAAGTTGTATAGGATGAGGCTCCACCCCAGTGATCACACATAAACTGTGTCACCCTGCTTCCGAATCAGGTCACGTTCACAGATCCTGGGGAGCTTGGGACTTAAACATCTTTTGTGGGGGACACAACCCATAACAGACACCTTCCGTGGGTCCTCTGAGATCTGCTTCTCTAGGTTTCTTCGCCCAGGACCACCCAGGGCTGGCCCCCTGGCCTCGCCTTCCCCTGCACAGCCCACGTAGTGTCATCCTGCCCAAGACCCCGTTCCCTGACGGCCAACTGTGTGCCCGCCCCACCTGGTTCCTTCCTGGGACCTGCTCTGACACGTCAGCCTCTCCCAGGGGACTTGAAATGCCAGGACCTAAAGGGGGACACACCCAGGTCACACGGCCAGCAGGTGGCTCTATCCCAGTCCGTGGTTCCTGGACACTCTGCCTCTCTGGACGCTGGACACTGGTCATGTGGGGCCCGTGTGGATGGCTGGAAGCTGCCCTAACCAAGTCACAGGTACGCGCACTCCGGACCCGGCTAGCTGGCCAGTCGGGGGCTGCAGATGGCGACCTGGCCCCTGGGTGACTCCACCGAGCGTGAGGGGACAGACGAAGGGGCACAGGCTGGCCAAGTGCTCCTGACCACACGCTGCCCCTCCCTGCCCTTTCAGCCCATACTGCGTGTCCCATGGGGGGGCAGTGCTCCTTAAACTAGACTCTGCTGTGCCCCCACCATCTCCCAGACCCCCCGGGGCTCCCCGAGAACAGCACCTGCAGTGTCTGGTGATGCCGCTTGGGGGGTCCTGGTCCCCACCTTGATGTCCTGCCCTCCCCTGAGCAGCAGCTCAAGTTGTGGCTGGGGGGGGGGGCTCCCCAGGGACCCCCAGGCACACCCCAGGGAGAAGTCTGGGCAGGTGGCTGCAATCTGAGACTGTGAGACCACCTTCAGGCCACCCCACCCTCAGCCTGTCCTGCTTCTGGCGGCCGCTGCTCACCCCACCCCCATCCCCTGCCTCTGGTCCCCCGGGAGGACCCCACACCAGGCTGCAGAGAGCTAGGTGCTGGCCGTGGCTTCTGCTACCCTCACTGGCTACCTTCTGCTTGGCGAGGCCCCAGCACCCACTCCAAGAATCTCTGGTTTCCAAACAGAATGGAAGGACTCCCACCCACCCGCAGGCAGCTCTGATCGGGTCCCTGTTGTCGTCGGGTGGCAGAGACCCATTGGTTGCAGTAGCTAGCAGCAGGCAGGTTCCTGTGGGGTCGGGAAGCCAGGCTGGGGAAGGCTGGCTCCGGGAGGGTGTGTGCAGAGGTGCTTCCACCCCCAGCTTCCCCGACCCCCCAGTGTTAAGTCAGAAGGAGGAGGGGTCCCCACCACCTCCACTGCTGGGCTCTTTGAAGTGGAGGCATTGCCCAGAAAGCTGGGGGCAGGAGCAGCCTGGGCGGGGCCTCCTCTGGAAGCATGGCAGTGGTGTCAGAGCAGGCTCGTATCAGCCCAGAGAATCACTGTGTGCGTCACTTCCAAATCCACAGTCACTAACTTCACGTTTATTTCCTGACCACGCTACGTGGCATGCGGGATCCTGGTTGCCCAACCAGGGATCAAACTTGCCCCCTCTGCAGAGGAAGCACAGAGTCCTAACCACTGGACCACCAGGGAAGTTCCTCAAAAAAATAGTAAAGTTCCTTTATTATCATCTCCATTCTCCTACTAAACTTATCCAATGGGTTTCTTTTTCTTTCCTGTTTGTAAAAAATAGTTTTAAATACTGTATTTCACTCTTACAGAATTCCCCTGTTTTTAAAGATTTCTATTTTTGTTTTTCACTGTGATTTCCTCTCTTTTCATTTACTTTAAGCATATTTTCCTTTATGAACTTGAGAGTGTGTATAATAACTGCTTTAACATCCTTGACTGCTATTTTCAACACCTGCATTATTTTCAGGTTGGTCTCCATTGATTGTTTCTCGAGGTAGCGCTAGTGGTAAAGAGCCCGCCTGCCAATGCAGGAGACATAAGAGACGTGGGTTCGATCCCTGGGTCAGGAAGATCGCCTGGAAGAGGGTATGGCAACCCACTCAGGTATTCTTGCCTGGGGAATCCCAGGAACAGAGGAAACTGGCGGGCTACAGTTCATGGGGTCACAAAGAGTCAGACACGATTGAAGTGACCTACTGTGCACGCATCATTGATTATATTAGACTGGATTGCATTTTCCTGTTTCTTTGTATGGTGAATAATTTTTAACTACGTCTTGGATGTTGTGGGCATTATGTTGTAGAGACCCTGGGTTCTGTTATGTTCCTTTGAAGAGTGCTGATTTTTGCTTGCGTTAGCAGGCATTGAACTTGGGCCCTAACTACAAACTCTGTCAGCAGGTGGCTCAGACCCCGGTTCAGTTCTTTTATCATTAGCTGGTGTCTGTCCTCCATTTGAGACTCAGCGATCAGAAAGAACTTGAAACGAGGTTTAAATGCTCAAAATACAGCCTCTCCCTGTCTGGCTCTCTCCCGTCCAGAACTCCCAACCCACCTCCTAGTGACCGTCCCAAACTCTGCCCTCTGCTCTTTAAGCCAAAAAGACTGTTGTTTCCTACTGTCGACACAACCATTCTAACAGAATTGCCAACTTCGGCCCAGATCAGATTAAGAGCCACATAAAGGAAGCCCATCCGTGCCAGTCACTTCTCCAAGTGTAGACCTCCCTCGAGTCTGTCCTCACTCATTCTCCAGGGCCTTCACATTGTTGATTTCCTGTTTGCTTACCTGTGTTCTTTTGTATTTTGTCTAGAGCTAACAGACGTTGTTGTAGAAAAGTCAAGTCCCAAGAGAGTTATTCAGCCACACTGGAAGCAGAGCACTTGGATTTACTAAGAATCCTTAGAAAACTTGAATGTATGTGTGTGTGCTCAGAGGTTCAGTCGCGTCCAGCTCTCTGTGACTCCATGAATTATAGCCTGCCAGGTTCCTCTGTCCGTGGAGATTTTCCAGGCAAGGATACTGGAGTGGGTTGCCATGTCTTCTTTCTGGGGATCTTCCCAATCCAAGGATCGAACCCTCGTCTCTTGCGTCTCCTGCTTTGGTGGGTGGATTCTTTGCTGCTGAGCCACCTGGGAAGCCGCTTAGAAAAACTTAGGCTAAAGTAAGAGTGAAAGACCACTTTCCAATTCAATTTTTAAAAAATTCCTTCTGGGACTTCTCTGGTTGTCCGGTGGTTAAGAATCCACCTGCCAATGCAGGGCACACCAGTTTGATCCCTGCTCTGGGAAGATCCCACATGTGCTGCAGCTCTAGAACCCCATACACATTAGAGCCTGTGCCCCAAAAACAAAAGAAGCCACCGCAGCGAGAAGCCTGTGCCCCACAACTAGAGGCTAGTAGCCCCCACTCGCCGTGACTAGAGAAAGCCTGAGCCCAGCAATGGAGACCCAGTGCAGACAAAAATTAAATAAAATTTGAAAATGCCTTCTGTACATTGTTCCAGACGTGTAATATTTTCAATTCATAAACTATATACAGGAGTGGGGCATTTTAAAACTTTACACAAGCAATAGCACCCTGTATTTATCATCCTGCAACTTCTCCCCCTCTCCGCATAATACTAGAGATTCAGTCACATGGAAATGTACAGATCCAATTTATTCATTTTACCTGCAGGACACTGTTCACTCTCATGGAAGTCGCTTTCCTTCATCTGCCTTTTCTTCTATTGATGGGCACACTCAGGTCGTATCTGATTGTCTGCTCTGACAACAACCCTGCAGTAATCTCTGTACCTCCCTTTTTTGGTTTATTTCTCTCGACTCACAATTGCTGGATCAGCTTTAACTTCACCAGCTTGCTAAATTGTGATTGTACCAATTTACATCTCTACCAGCAGTGCAGGAAAGTGCCAATTCCTCAAAATATGAACAATGCTTCTCTCCAGGCGGTAAAATTTTAAATGATGCTCACTGCCTTTGTTTGCACTTTCTGTCAGCGAACTTTTTTTCCCCTGAGCAATTATTTCTCTGATAACAAAACAGGAAAGCTTTTTGTTATCAAACCAACAGCAGGGCTTGCCCTGCCTCTTCCACCCCATCTATATCTGGGGAGGACCCGACTTCGGGGCCCAAATCACTCAAGCCTGGGAGCTGCCAGGACCCTCCCCTGTCTCCCCACTCTTTCCCACCCCTGCCTGAGTCCTGTTCATACTGCGGTAGCTCTAAAAAGATGTATCTGGGGACTTGGTGGTCCAGTGGCGAATACCTTGAGCTCCCAACGTCAGGGGCCCCAGTTCGATCCCTGTTCAGGGAATTAGATGCCACAAGCCATAGCTAAGAGTTCACGTGCTATAACTAAGACCCAGTGCAGCCAAATAAATAAAATGGAAAAATAAAAATAAGTAAATAAATGTTTTAAGGTATTGGAAGAAAAAATATAAATGAAAAATAATATAAAAAATAAAAAAGGCATATTTTGTGCTTTTATTTGCTTTTCTCCCCAGCTCTTCTGCAAGCCCCATGAAGGCAGGATGTATACCCCCCCACAAAACCTCTATAATTGTGAGAGTGTTACTGCTGGGACAAAACAGATGCTGCGAAACACACAGAGGCCCGCAGAGCGAAGACTGTTCTTCCTATTATGCAAAGGAGAAGGAGCTCCAAGAACTTACCCCAACCACACTCCCACGTGCAGGACAGAAACTCAAGTGGAGCCTCCTCACTTTGAACTCCCCGTGTTGGGCAACATGACTCACCTAGGCTCACAGGTCTGAGTCTGAGCTGTACCAGAATCGGGGAGCCCAGTGCCTGGCCCCCCGGTGATGGCAGTCTGGCTCTTTGGAATGGACTGGCCACTTGCTCTGCCTACAGACGCGTCTACTCAGGGCAGGATTCATTAATTCCTGGTAGATGTCAGCTACAAGTCCTGGGCAGCCTGCCTAATCTCTGGAGTCGCTTAAAATCTCTGTCATTTCTGCAAAAGGGAATGTTTGGGCAATTTATCTCACACATCCTTGTCAATAGAGACACTCCGGGGCCCTGGTTCCAGCCTCACGTTTCATTGTTTCAGGCTGATATGCGCCGCGTGGGTCTCCGACACATTATCACCGTAATCGCTTTCTCTTGCCGTGGAAATGGTGCTTTGATACAAGGAAAGGGTGACAGGACCACGCGGCGCTGGCGCTGGGATTCCACAATTATCGCTTGTGAAAGGGAGGCTGCCATCAAAGCAGCCACGGGAGAGCGTCTCGGGGCCACCTCTCAGAGTCAGAAAATTTGAAACATATATTTCACAAATGTGCGCCACACTGGAAACCTTTCTGCATAATGCATGAGATTTGATTTAATGTCGTTGTTAATTCTGGTGTTCACAGTGGTGTCCTCTTAAGGGAGCCATCATTTTTTTTATTTCAGACTTCTTTTTCTTTTCCTGGCAGCACAACTCTGAGGCCGTTTTCAGGTTGTTCTGAAGTGTATGAGAACAAGACGCCTTTCTGGGGGCGAGGGGCGCAGATGCCAGCTGCGCTTCCAGCGGCCAGTGGGGCTGGCCGTGGGTTTGCCTCGGGCTCCGAACTGAACCCCTTGGGGGCGGGGGAGCCCACTCAGGCTGGTCCGAGCGCCCCCAACCCCCCGCCCATGCCTGACTGTGGTTGGCTGGATCTGGAGTTTTAAAAAAAAGAAAAAAGGATGTAAGAGAAAAGAAAAAGAGCTTTGTAGGGGAATAGAAAAGAAACAATAATACTTTTCAAGTGGTCCAAGAGCACTGTTCTGGCTGCGCTTGGCTGTGAGAGAGGGAAAGCTGGAAGGAACAGCAAAGATGGATGAAGAAGGATGGAGGGAAAGAAAAAGAGAAAGTGAAGTCGCTCAGTCGTGTCTGACTCTTTGTGACCCCATGGACTGTGTGTAGCCCACCAGACTCCTCCATCCGTGGGACTCTCCAGGGAAGAATACTGGAGTGGTTGCCATTTCCTTCTCCAGGGGGTCTGCCCACCCCAGGGATTGAACCCGGGTCTCCCGCCTTGTAGGCAGACGCTTTACTGTCTGAGCCACGAGGGCGTGGGGGGTCAGACCAGAAGCAGGAGGGGGGCTGTGGAGAGACAGGTGAGAAAGAGGGGGCTGGGAGGAGACAGGCTATGCTGCTCAGATCAGCGG
This sequence comes from Dama dama, assembly GCF_033118175.1. Taxonomy (NCBI): domain Eukaryota; kingdom Metazoa; phylum Chordata; class Mammalia; order Artiodactyla; family Cervidae; genus Dama; species Dama dama. The sequence goes on from NC_083702.1 coordinate 4,960,899, forward strand.
ATCCTGAGGGGCTCCTGGGGCCCAGGACACAGGGCCAGAACCCGGCGCCATGAGGGCACAGGCTGCCACCGCCCAGCTGGGGAGGCTGGCGTGGAGCGAGCACACGCTGCAGCCTGTGGAGTCCATCCTGCACAGAAGTCCGCCGGGCTTGGAAGGCCTGAGCTCCCTCGGCCTCTGTGAACATCCGCCATCCACTTAGGGTGACTGCAGCTGCTGAAGAGGTGTGCCCAGGGCTGGGTGGGGGGTGGGGAGGAGCGTGGACAGCCACCCGGGTGACCAAGACCTGTTTTTTTTTTTTTTTTTCAGAATAGCAATTCTTTTTATTGAACTTCCCGATGTAATGTAGTTGTTTTTGTTTTTTTTTCAGGAACTAAAAGTAGTTTATTTCTTTCTTTCTTTTTTTTTTTTCTTTCAGTGGGTTTTGTCATACATTGATTTTCTTTTTTTTTTTTTTCTTTTTTTTTTTCCACTGTGCAACCCGCTTCAGTGCCTGCAGCCTACTGGCAGAGGCCAGGCAATGGTTCGGGGCCGCATTTGCTCTGGCATGGGACACTATGAGAGGCTGTCATACATTGATATGAATCAGCCATAGATTTACACGTATTCCCCATCCCGATCCCCCCTCCCACCTCCTTCTCCACCCGATTCCTCTGGGTCTTCCCAGTGCACCAGGCCCGAGCACTTGTCTCATGCATCCCACCTGGGCTGGTGATCTGTTTCACCATAGATAGTATACATGCTGTTCTTTTGAAACATCCCACCCTCGCCTTCTCCCACAGAGTTCAAAAGTCTGTTCTGTACAAGACCTGTTTTAAGTTCAAAGATGTAGATGATTCTGGTCCAACCAGGAAGTGTCCAAGATACAATTTGGCAGCAGACAAACCTTTTTTTTTTCTCCAGTTTTATTGAGAACTAACTGATGTACACCACGATGCTTTTTTTCTTTTTTAAATTTCATTTTTAACTAGAGGATAATTGTGTGTGTAAATGTCGCTTAGTTGTGTCCGACCCTTTGCAACCCCATGGACTGTACGTCCATGAAATTCTCCAGGCCAGAATACTGGAGTGGGTAGCCTCTCCCTTCTCCACGGGAACGTCCCAACCCAGGGATCAAACCCAGGTTTCCTGCATTGCGGGCAGATTCTTTACCAGCTGAGCCACAAGGGAAGCCCTTGAGGATAATTACTTCACAATATTGTGATGATTTTTGCCATACATCAGCAGGAATCGGCCACAGGTATACATATGTCCCCTCCCTCTTTAACCCCCCCTCCCACCCACTGGGTAAGTTTAAGGCATATAGCATGTGGGTCTGGTGTACGTGTATCGTGAAATGATTATCATAATAGGTTCAGTTGACATTCATCATCTCATGTAGACACAATAAAAAGAAAACAATTTCTCCTTGTAATGAGAACGCTTAGTATCTACCCTCTAACAACTGTCCTATGTATCAGACAGCAGGGGTATCTATAGTCATCAAATTGTTAGTTATATTCCTAGTATTATTTATCTTACGGCTGAGGTTTGTAGCTTTTGATCACTGTCTTCCAATTCCTCCTTCCCCACTTCCTGTCTCTGGTAACCACAAATCTGATCTCTTTTTCTATGACATTGGTGGGTTTTGTTTGTATTTTGTTCTACATATTAAATGGGATCATAGGGTTGTTTTTTTTTTCCTCTGCCTGACTTATTTCACTTAGCATAGCATCCTCAACGTCTATCCATGTTGTCAAAAGTGTTAGGATTCCCTTGTCTCTATGGCTGAATAATCTTCCACTGTATAAATAATCACATCTTCTTGGTCCATTCATCCACCGAGAAACACGTGGGTTGTTTCCAAGTCGTGGCTGTTGCCAACACAGGGCAGACAAACCCTGATGTCCACACTGAATCATTCAAATGTGTTCAGGCAGGAAGCTGGGCCAGGAGGTTGCATCTGGTCAGTCTCAGGTCTCGTGGTTTCTGAGCTGCTGTCCTGGCAGCTGGAGGGGAGTGTGGAGTGTGAACGCCCCCTCCACTGTGAGGTGGGGAGACGGAGGCCCTGACCCCTCTCTTTGGCCCCCACAGCACAGGGCTGCACAGAGCCGAATCCCTGCTCTGCCACGTCCAAGCTGTGTGGCTTAGAGTAAGTTCCTCCACCTCTCTGGTCCTCCAGGTCCTCGTCTGTAGACGATTGGAGTAGACATGTAGGCCCACCTGCCCCAGGAGGGACTTCACCAGGGAGGATTAATCCTCCTGGCCTCTCTACCCACCCCCTTGCCCCTCCCGTGGGAAGAGGAAGGAATATTAAGAAGGTGGGACTTGGAAGTCTGGAGCAAACTGCCTGCAGAACACGTGGACTCTGGCCCGCATCTTGCCCGGGCTCAGGGATCAGGTGGTGTTTATTGAAATCAGGGTGACTAGTTAGTGAGCGCCCTTGGCCACAGACAGAGCCCAGGCAGGCAGGGCCCTGGCCAGCTCGAAGCAGGCACTTTGACTCCCGGGTCAAAGTCTGCCTTTTCCTCAATGTTCTCTGTCTGGGCACGGAGATGGCTGTTACTTAAAGCCGCTCAAGCCCCAACCATGAACGCCCACCTGGCTGGGCTCCCCCAGGAGGCAGAGGCAGGTGGGAGGTGGTTCTGCAGCAGCCCCTACACCGCAGGGACCAGTGAGGACAGCAAAGTCTCCTCCCGGCGTGTGGCCCGCGTGGCCATGTGTCATCCTGCGAGCCCCATGGGAGGGACCCGGCTCAGCCCCCAACCATGTCCTTGTGGTGGCCGTCCGAGCGCAGGTCGGAAAAGAACTTCCAGACACAGAGCATTGAAGGAGGGAGTGAGTTCATTATAACAAAGAACAGAGATAATGTGGGCACTGGGAGCACGGCAGGCCGAGCTCTTGACCCATCAGGGAGAGCCGATAGGATGCTGTTGGAACAGCGGGCCGGCTCCAGGGAGAGCAGACGCTTTCATGAGTTGTTGTTCAGTCACTAAAGTCGTGTCTGAATCTTTGCGATCCATGGACTGCAGCACGCCAGGCTCCCCTGTCCTTCACTATCTCGCTGAGTTTGCTCAAACTCATGTCCATTGAATTGGTGATGCTACCCAACCATCTCACCCTCTGTCGTCCCCTTCTCCTCCTGCCCTCAATCTTTCCCATCACCAGGGTCTTTTCCGATGAGTCGGCTCTTCACATCAGGTGGCCAAAGCATTGGAGCTTCAGCTTCAGCATCAGTCCTTCCAATGAATATTCAGCATTGATTTCCTTTAGGATTGACTGGTTTGGTCTCCTTGCTGTCCAAGGGACTCTGAAGAGTCTTCTCCAATACCAATTTGAAAGCATCAATTCTTTGGTACTCAGACTTCTTTATGGTCCAACTCTGACATCCATACATGACTACTGGAAAAACCATAGCTCTGACTAGACGGACCTTTGTCGGCAAAGTGATGTCTCTGCTTTTTAATACACTGTCCAGGTTTGTCACAGCTTTTGTGGGTTAGCAGCCAATTTTTACAGCCTCAAAACAAAGAAAATTCCTGCTGGAAGGGTGCATTAGGTGATTGTTTAGGGGCCATAGAGTGAGCATGGGGTGGGCATTTTTGCCTAACTTGGGGTCAGGAAACTGGCTGGTGATGATCAGGGGGGCTTTTGGCAACAATTGAGAAGGAAATGGCAACCCACTTCAGTATCCTTGCCTGGAGAATCCCATGGGCAGAGGAGCCTGGAAGGCTACAGCCCATGGGGTCGCAGAGAGTCGGACACGACTGAAGCGACTCAGCACACACACACAAAGGGACTCAGTCAGTTCCAGAGGTGACCTTGGTTTTGGGCTCCATGTCTGTTGCCTTGGTGCAAGGCCTTGCACCTGTGACCTTGGACTGGGACTCCACAGCCCACCCTGCTGGGGCTGGGCCTGCCTCTCCCCAGGAGGACGTGCTGTGTCAGTGGGAGGGTCTCCCCTCCAGCACCCATCACCAGCTCCACCTCCTCCACCCAGAAGCCACAGGAGGACCAATGTCCTTACCACCTGAATGGCTGGGACTCAGGGGCCCTGTGCTCTGGCCTAAACATGACAGGGAACCCGCATCAGAGAAACGAGAGGATGCTCCCCTGCTCTCGGTCTGCCAGGTCCTTGAAACGAGGGGTCACCCACTCACTGCTGGGCGCTGGGAGGCGGCTCAGTGGGCACATGTCCCCTCCCTTATAGAGACGAGAACAGGCAGGCAGGTGGCCGCAGCCACAGGTGGAAGTGGAGTGAATGTGGAGGTGAGAAGAGGCAGGAGGTGAGCACGGCACCCACACCCTCCACATTCGAGAAGGAGCCCCAGGTGTTCATGGGATTCTCCAGGCAAGAATACTAGAGCGGGTTGCCATGCCCTCCTACAGGGGATTTTCCCGACCCAGGGATGGAACTCACATCTCTCGTGTCACCTGCAATGGCAGGAAGGCCCGTTACCACTAGCGCCACCTGGGAAGATAAAGTGAAGGTGTTAGTTGCTCAGTCGTGTCCAGGTCTTTGTGATCCCATGAATGGTAGCCTGCCAGGCTCCTCTGTTCATGGGTTTCTCCAGGCCAGAATACTGGAGTGAGTAGCCATTCCTTTCTTCAGGGGATCTTCCCAACCCAGGGAGAGAACACAGGTCTCCTGTATTGTAGGCAGATTCTTTACCGTCTGAGCCACCAAGGAAGCCCTTCTTACAGTGTAGTTAAAGTTAAATGAAGTCATGAGTGTGGGACCTGGGCCCGACAGGTCATGTGTCCTTATGATAAGAGAGACCAGGGAGCTGGCCCTTTAGTCTCCTGAGGACAGAGAGGAGGTGGCCATCTGCACGTCAGGGGGAGCGCCCTCGCCAGAAGTAAAGCCTGCTGGCACGCTGACCCTGGGCTTCCGGCCTCCACAATGGCAAGAAAAAAAGGGCCTGTTGTTGAAACCCTGGCCTGTGGTGTATGTTGTGGGGGCCTGCCCACACTGACCCATCGGGAACCAGCCCTCCTTTGCTGCCGGGTCTGTGTGGGGCACCTGACCCCGGCCAGCCCACCGGTGCCTGCCCCGGACACGTGTCCCGTCCAGGGTGAGACCTTGGCTCGGCCAATCAGGGATGCTGGGGGCTCTTTGCTGGGAACGTGGAGCCGTGACTTTTCACGGTTCCTCACTGTATGCGGAGCTGGGAACACAGAACCATCTCGCAACGCCAAAGGGCCGGCCTGCCTGAGACCGCAGGGCCAGGACACGTCCTGGAGCCCTCAGGCAGCCGATGGCCCCGTTTCTCCACCTCCTCATATCCACACCCTTTGCCCTTCCGCTGTGACCCTGGCCTTGGCCCCGAGGCCAGCTCTGGTCAAAGGGGTGTGAGTGTTAGTGACGTCACCCAAGCTCTGAAGCTGCGGTGCTAGCGTTCCTGCTTGGAGTCGGTTCACATCCAGGGAATGCGTGCCGGTTCATCAAACGGAAACGCAATGCCTGCGGGAGGGTGGAGTCTCCCCAGCCACCCTGCAGCCTGACACCGCCAAGCAAGTCCTGAGGAGACCAGAACTGCCCGCTGACCCACCGTCTTGCAGCCAGTGACCAGAGGCCGCTGCTCTAAGTCACTGGGACCGCATGGTTTGTCACGTGGCATCAGGGCAGCAGGAGACGCCTGGTACCAGGCCCAGCCAGTACATTCCCGTGGTGAGGCCAGGCTGAGTTCTGATCCTAACAGATCCATCATCTTGGCTCAGCCTGCCCTTACCCAACAAGAGGGGATGAAGAATCAGAAGCACGGAATTTTCACCGGAGGGTTGCTTCGCTAGAAGATCGTTTAATGGCAAGTTTACAAAACACAGATGCGGAGACCACCACAGACATTTCCAGCCCTAGAGGAGTCTCCAGGCCGTGGTCAGGGGGCGCGGAGGGAGCGGGGGCCGGGCGAGGCCAGAGGCGGGTCTGTCTTCAGCTGCGCCTCCGTCGGGGGCGGGGCCTCTGGCGCGGGGACCGCCCCGCTCGCCGGCCTGGGCCCCGCGCTCTTCCGGGCGGCGGCTGAAGACCTTCTCGTAGTACTCAATCAGCAGCTCGGTGAACAGGTTCAGGGGCACGAGGGCACCCAGGGAGGAGGCCCCCTGGGACGGCCAGATCAGATTCAGCCCGAAGACGCAGGCCAGGTTGGAGCTGTTCATCTTGTTCGAGATGCTCTCCTGGGACACCTGGGGCCAGAACATGCGGTAGACAGGGGTGTGACCGGGTGTTCCCTGCGCCCGGAGGAGGGCTGGAGCCGCCTGCCCGCGCTATGGCCCGTCCTGGCCTCAGTTTCCCGTCTGTAAAACGGAAGGGCTGGGCCTTGACAGCCCGGGGGGCCCACTGGCTCTGACCTCTTGATCTCCCTCCGGAATGGGAATGTCCCTAGCAGCCTCCCCACCCCACCCCAGGACTCAGGGGGTGGGGCCCTGGGGACAGAGTGCCCGGCTCCGAAAGGGGCTGCCCGCTCATCTCGGCCAACACTCAGAGCAACCCCAGTGCCGCGAGAGGAGACATTTCTATTGTCTTAGGGCCCCCGGTGTGTGGCTCATGGTGCAACAGGCCCCGGACACTCATGACACATCCTGCTGAGGCCCCACGCGGGTGGCAGACTCTGAGCACCCCAGGTCTGCGCACACAGCACCCCTGTCCGCACCCCACCCCGCCCCTGACCTGCCCCGTGACCTGTCGGGCAGAGGTGTGGCCTGGTCAGGCCTTGCAGGAGGCCTTTCGGGCCCAGAGTGGGCTCCAGGGCTGAGGGAGGTGAGAACCCAGGCCTGGTCTGCCCGGGCACCAGCTCGGCCCCCTCACCTCGTGCAGGAAGCCCATGAGGTAGCTGAGGACGGCGTAGTTGTGTTCTGGAAGGTTCTGCAGGATCTGGCGGCAGCAGGTCACCCGCAGGCTGCTCTCCACACCTGCCACGGCCCAAGGGTCCTTCCTGAGCGTCCCCTTCCTGTGTCCCTCTCAGGACGGGCAGGGGCGTGGGGAGTGGGGGACAGACTGCCCCATGCCTGGGCCTCGGGCCCATTTCCTTCCCGGTCATGTGGCTGTTCTCAGCAAACCCCCTCTTCTCCAAGCTCTGCCTGCTTCTTTACCTCGGGCACCATGACTGCTCCCCACCAGACGACCCCCGGGAGCCAGATCACCTTATGGATGGGATGGTCGATACAAATGACAGGCCGATGGTCGGTGGCCTACTTCTGTCAATAAAGCTTTATTGCCACAGACCCACATCCATTCATTTGTCCATGGCTGCTTTTGCATGATGGCTGAGTCTGGTACACACAGCCTAAAACATTTACGGTCTGACTCTATAGAAAAAGCACATGGATCCCGCTCTGGACTAACTCAACCTGTTTACAATCCACAGCTCAGGGCCCCACACCCCGCGGGGCCCGGAAGCAGCCAAGCAGACTGTGCTCCTCCAGTGGCCACCCCCCCACATACCCAGCTGAGCTCCATAAACTGCGAGTGCAGAGGTGCTACTCCACACGCATCCGCCAAGCTCCTGCTGCGGACACACGTGTGCACACATGGACACACCTCGAGCTTCCAGCACCCTAAACCTCCTCCCACTAAACCTTGGGCACGGTGACTGTGAACTAACACAGCCTCTGCTGAAAGACACAGAATTCCCTGCTGTGAACATTCTTGTTGGTTTTTCAACAAAAGTCATTCTTCCCTGAACTCAAGCTGTTGCCGGGTAATTTGAGCAGACTAGGAATCCCCTCGGAATTAATATTTACGAGGAACCAACAAGTCTTGTTGCCCTGGATCTCTGCTTTCCAGCCTTGATATCTTTCTTTCTAAGAGCTGTGGTCCCAGAATAGATATGGTACATTGTCCACCCCTGGCTTTTACTGTGGTTCCTTCGAGAAAGAATACTCCCTAGTGAGCAGGAAGGAGCAGCTTGCTGTCACAAAGCCGCCACGAACCAAGCACTTACTGTGTGCCAGGAATCATGCCAAGCGGTGTATGTGCCTTTCATGCTCAATGCAACCCCGCTTTTATATAGACGAGGAAAGTGAGCTCAGAGAGGTTAAGTGACCTGCCCAAGGTCACACAGCTAAGCTGTGCTGAAGCCCAGACTTGAGTCCCATTCTGTTCAGCTATGAGTTGGTGCTCGAAACCTTGCTATACCTTGGGCGACTATCCCCATGGCAGTTTCCTTTTTTTCCTGGACACCACAGGCCACCTGAGAAGCCCATTTCCTGCAGAGCATTCTCTGCAAGGACCTCTTGCATCACTTCAAGGAGACATGCACCCCACCTGGGCAGGGTTGCAAGATACAATAGAGGCTATCCAGTTAAATGTGAACTGAAGATAAACAGCAAATTCTTTTTTAGTGCAGGTACACCCTGTTCAATATTTGGCACATAATATACTAAAGAGTTTAGTATACTTACTTACACATAGATACCTGCTTATACTAAGAGTTCATTATTTATCTGAAATTCACATTTGACTGGACGTCCTGTGTTTTTTAAATGCTGAATCTGGCAACCCTATGCCGGAGTCAGGATTCAGTCAAGCTGAGTTGTTGAATGACAGCCGACAGGGTCCATAGCCTTCAGAATAACTAAGCTGATAGAATGATAGGCAGCTATTAAAAAGAACGAGTAGAGATGGCAAATGAAGAGGAAATAACTAGCTCATAATTGCAATCTTTCTACAGAAACTGCTCTAAGATGGGGTCAGGCACCTCTGTCCGTCATCAGGTTTTGGCTGGAACGAAAAGTGCTTTCTTGGGCAGGATTTTATTTGGGTTGGAGTCACCATCCTAGGGGTACAGCCTCGAGCCTTCTAACTCTCATTGTTAGAGACAAGCAGAGTGCCTGTTCAAATCTCAGCGTGTGCGTGTGTGTGGGGGGGGGGGCGGCGCGGGGAGGAAGTGGGGGCTTGGTTGTGTCTCACGGCTTGAGACCCACCAGGAGTCACATCCAGTCTGGGGGGAGCAGTGGGGGCAGAGGCCGTCCCATTTGATGGCAGCAGTGTTTGGTCATGTGCTTTCTCAGCATCCTCCAGCATCCCTGACTCGCCCTTGTTGTTCTTTAGTTGCTCAGTTGTGTCTGGCTCTTTACGACCCTATGGACTGTGGCCCGCCAGGCTCCTCTGTCCCTGAGATTCTCCGCGCAAGAATACTGGAGTGGGTTGCCATGTCCTTCTCCAGGGGGAAGACCCGCCTAGACTAGGGAGAGAGCCCATGTCTCCCGCATTTGCAGGCGGATTCTTCAGCACCGAGCCACCTAGGAAGCCCTGACGTGCCCTCACTGGCTGTTAGGAGTGACCAGTGCCACGGCCGGCCCTCGGTGCCCCTGGTCCATTCCAGAACGCCGGCATCACCATGCCCGAGAGCTGCAGCTCACGTCACGCCTCCCTGGTGTTCTCCACCAATCTGGGGAGACTCTCTCCTCAAATTCCAGTCAGCCTTTGTAGAGTTCTTTTATTAACAAAACCTCTGCTTTCAGGCTTCTTTTTGCCTCTGCACTGTCCAGCTTTATCAAGAGCTGTAAGTGAGTGTAATGGGAACCCTGATCACCCTTGCCATCTGATGGGTCCTCATCCCCCCGTCCCCCACCCCCTAGGGGATGTTGGACCACCTGGTCTGCCAGTAGCAAGAGTCCTTGGATCAGTGTAGTCAGAATCTGCCCCCGCCGACCCTGTTTCCCCTGAGTGATCGTCCATCCACTGACCACCCACTCCCTGGCTGTAAAGCCCCTCCTCCTGCTTGCGGTGTTTGGAGTTGAGCCCAGTCTGTCTCCCCACTGCAGTGGTCCCTACACCTCTCACGATGCCCCCCTGCCCCATAAAGGGGTGCCTCATTGTGCTTTCACAAGGGCCACGCATAGCTTTGTCTAACAGCAGGCCGGGGTGGTACCCCCCTTTCTAGAGGAGGAAGTTGAGGTGCTAGAAGTAGAGATCCTCCAGAGCAGTGCAGGGGGGTGCACTCTGACCGGGGAGATGTACCCCAGATCTAGCGATGCCCTCTGAGATCCCGCCTCTGGGCCCACGGGCACCTGATAACCCTTGACCCCGTGTTCCCTGACCCTGGGCAGGGCTGGCCTGGCTGAGGCCGGTGGGGGTCCAGGCGGGGACAGCCCCTCTCCTGGCCCACAGCTCTGGAGGGAAACAGGAGGAGGCCGGGCAGCCCGGCCCCCCCACCCTCCCCGGCCTTCGATTGGCACCCCGGGCACCTCTGGCCGGCACCCCGGCGGGTACGTACTGGTGATCTCGAGGATCTGCTCGTAGGCCTCGAAGGTCAGCAGTGGCTGGGGCAGCTCCCGCAGGAAGGTCTTCAGGATCACGGCCGGAAGGTGGATGTCCCCATAGTCATCGAAGTTCACGGGCTTCCCTGGACACAGAAGGGCGACTGTCTGAGTTCTGACGCTGGGCTGGGGACTCCAGCTGTCGAGCAGGCTCGGACTCGAAATGGCTTGAAACCTCCTGAGGGGAGGAGCCCGACGCCAGGACACGGCACCGTCCCGTCCTGCCGGGGTGTCACCTGCCCTCCTCTGCCTCTCCACGGCACCCGGCTGAGGCTGGGGGACACTGGGACATTTTAATGAATTAATTTGGTGGCACTGGATCTTCATGGCAGCATGCAGGGTCTTTGATCTTTGCTGCGGCATGTGGGATCTAGCTCCCTGATCAGGGATTGAACCCAGGCCCCCTGTATGAGGAGTGGAGTCTTCGCCGCTGGACCACCAGGGAAATTTCAGGGGGACACTATTGATTCTCGGCCATATGACCCGGTCCTGCCTGGACGAGAGCGCCCTGAGGTCAGGCCTGGCTTCCACTGTCCCCAGGATTGGGAGGGGAGGTTGGGGTCCGGGCATAGATGCACCGGGGCAGCTGTCCCCCAATCTGGGCTATTCCAGGGTTGGGGGTGGGGGGAACTCCGCTGGCTTGAGTGATGGGCTCTGTGGCCCCGGAGGCCCCTGTGAGGGTGGCAGAGCCGGAGACTGACAGGGAGGGTCTCAGGGAGCCACTCACCTTGGTTGTAGAGCCGCTGGATCTCGCGGACCGTCTGGACACTGGCCGATCTCCGGAACAGGCCCTCGGTGTGGAGTCCTGTAGGGAGGGTCCCCAGGCATCTCACAGGGCCCAGCACCTGAGGTTTCTACAACATTCCGTGACCCCCTGCCCACGCATCCCCCCACCGCAGCTGGCAGGGGACACTCTCCAGCCTGGCTCGTCTTCTCCCCGCTAGCCCCGTACCCACCCGTGTTTATTCCTCTTAAATCAAGCCTTTTCCATATTCCCCAGTCCCACCTGATTCCCCACCTCTGCAGACCCTAGAAAGGGAGCGTGGAAGAGGCAGACGCTTCAGGCAGACAGCTGGGGTCTGCCCGACAACGCTGCCTCGGGCCGGCTGTGTGACCTCAGAGAAAGCACTCAGCCTCTCTGAGCCTCAGCTGCCTCGTCTGCAAAGAAAGCCAGGAGCGCCTGCCTCCAGGGGCTGCGGGAAGGATGAATGGGGTGACTCATGGCCCGAGCCCAGCCCCCAGGACGGCCCCGAACAGGCTGCTCCCCTTTCTTCCCAGTGTCTGGAGCTGACCTGGCCTATATGGCGGCCACTAGCTGCCCATGGTGGTTTACATTTGTGCAATTAAATTTAAATAAAGTACACAAGCTCAGCACACGAGCCACACACACTGTGCTCCGTTGGACGACGGCCACACGTGGCCAGTGGCTACCGTCCTGGACAGTGCCGAGAGCATGTCCACGTTCGCCAGGACAACACCGGGCCCCAGATGCCCATGCTTGCCGCTAACGCCCTCCCCAGGCTCTTTCCACGCTGAAGCTGAGTGAGCTATTTGACACCTACATCCAAAGCTCATCGGCTCTGGCACGGAGCTCTTCCTGTCTCCATCAGTCATGGGAAAGCTGCTGTGAACCCATACCACAGACCTACAGGTCTGCCTACTGCCGCCCTGCTCTCCTGCCCAGCGCCCCCCGCCCGCCCCTCTAACCCCTCTGTCCAGCCTCCACTGACTCCACGCTCCTTCCTACCTTCACCCTCTGCACCTGCCGTTCCCCTTGCCTAGGGGCCCCTTCTCCTCTTTCTTGCTGAGTGATTGTAATAGGCAGAAATCTGACATGGCCTCCAGACTCCTGGGCCCTGGAGTCCCAGGTATTCATTTAAACACTAATCTAGATGCTGCAGTGAAGGGACTCTGCAGAGAGAATTCAGGTCCAACGTAGTTGACCTGAAGATATGGAGATTATCTAGGGTGGGTCTGGCCTAATCAGGTGAGTCTCTTAAGAGGGACCCAGGTTCCTCCTGGCAATGCAGACTCAAAGCGTGGGGGGCAAGGATTCAAGGTGTGGGTGTTTCTCCAGGGAGAGGTCACACGGCAAGGAAAGCAGGCCACCTCTAGGAACAGAAAAAGACTCCTGGCTGACAGCCAGCAAAGATGCAGGCGACTTGGAACTACAAACGCAAGGACTGAACTTGACTGGCGCACTGGATGATCATGGAAGTGGAGTCTTGCCCAGAGCCTCAAGAAGAGAGCACAGCCTGGCCAGCACGTTGAGTTGAGCCCTCTGAGACCCTGAGCAGAAAACCCAACACCCGTGGCCAGACTTCTGACCTCAGACATTGTAACAATAAATTCATGCTGTTTCAAGCTCCTAAATTTGTGGCTATTTGTTACACAGCTGCCCATGGGTCAGAGCTCAGCTTCCCCTGACCTCTGTGACCGGCTCATCCCTGTCGTGAGTCTGTAGTTGTCATAGTTACAGCCCCTGGAAGGGACACAGGCTGTGTGTTGCAGTCACCATGACAACCCTAGTGCCTAGACCAGGGCTGAATGCAGCTGAGTGTCCAATGAATACACGTTTAATCCACATATTCATTCAACAGACATAGAGTGAGTTCCTACTGTGGGCTGTTTGTCAATTTTTTTTTTTAAATAAGGGAATTAATACATTTTTTTTAAAAAGGAAGACTCCCTTCCACAGCTTCTATGAAATTTTTATATCCAGAAGTTTTTTTTGTCCATTCCTGAGATACATAACGGAAAGGGCAGTACTACTCATGACAGAGTAGAAACAAATGTCGAAGGAGAGACCGCTCCAAATGTCAACCACAGACCCTCCAGCCTGAGAGCCGAGGTCTCAGAGAAGTTTTCACGCCTTGAGCGTGCAGTTCCTGGGACATGCTGAGAACCACCCCCAGGGACCCCACTTCCCCTCTGACTCTCTGACCCCCACAGCTCCTGCATCTGAACCTGCAGGCAACCACCCCTCGCTGGCAGCTCTTTCTCTCGAGAATGGTCTTCCTCCCGTTAAGGTGAAAGACACCTCCATGCACCTTTCCTGTGGATCTGAGCTCTGGCCTCAGGAGTCTCGGAGGAGCCACAAGGCTCATCCCCACATCACTGAGCACACCCACCCCACTGGCAATGGTGTCTACAAACCCAGTGCATCTCTCGTGATAAAGGAGTCCCTTTTATGGGGGTGTTCCCATGGACCAGAGCTGTGTGAAGCACCACACACACATCACCTCACTTAGGCTCCACAACAACCCCATGCACCTGGTACTGTCATTAACCCCATGGGACACATGAGGAAGCAGAGGCCCAGAGAAGATCAGTAACTCACCTGAGGCCACAAAGCTAGCACACAGCAGAGCCAGGATTCAAATCCAGAGAGTCCAGGTCAGAGCCCGTGGCTGGAGCCACTGTGCCCCAGGCCTGCCCATCCTGGTCATCCCCCCGTGCCCAGGTTCTAGCTCCTCCCATCCTCTGGCCCGCGGGGTGCTCAGGACCCCAGAGAGGCCTCCAGGAGAGGTGTCCCTGGCACCCTCAGCTCCCCTGGCTGGAGCCAGCTCGCACTCACCTTTCTCTCTCAGGTACGTCACTGTGTACCTCAGCACGGGGGGGATGAGTTCACCTTGATTTTTGTCTTTGAGGCTGAGGGCAGAGAGAAGGCAGCAGTTTTCACCTGGGTGTGATAGGTTACCGTGACAAGAACGAGGTCCTCACCACACCTCTGAGAAAACATGGGCCCGAGATGCCGTGCAGGGAGAGAGAGGCAGCCTGGGCCCCAAGGGGGTAAGTGGCCTGGTGGCCAAGAGAGGCAGAAATAATAAAAACGATGGTGCGTTATCTGAGCGCTCCACCAGGAGCGTGCACGTGCTACTGAGGAGCTCTGCGGATGGGGAGTGCTCCACACGGGGCAACTTCTGAGCTGGGTTTTGAGGGATGAGCAGGAGCTTGCAGGGAACAAAAGAGGAAAGGGCATTCCAGGCAGAAGGAAACACACAGAAGGCGGCCCAGAGGTGTGAGAAGGTCTGGCTGTGGAAGCAGAACCAGGAGACCTAATCAATCAAAAGAGATGCTTTGTGAAGACCAAGCACGTTGCCTCAGACAGGCTGTCAACACTCAGTCTCTTATGTAGTAATCTGATACAGAGATTCAGGAAACTTTAAATGCTTTAAAGATAAGGAAACTTTAAAACACAGATACAATTATCATTACACGCCAGTCAGAATGGCTGCTATCCAAAAGTCCACAAGCAATAAATGCTGGAGAGGGTGTGGAGAAAAGGGAACCCTCTTACACTGTTGGTGGGAATGCAAACTAGTACAGCCACTATGAAGAACAGTGTGGAGATTCCTTAAAAAACTGGAAATAGAACTGCCATATGACCCAGCAATCCCACTCCTGGGCATACACACTGAGGAAACCAGATCTGAAAGAGACATGTGCACCCCAGTGTTCATCGCAGCACTGCTTATAATAGCCAGGACATGGAAGCAACCTAGATGTCCATCAGCAACAAATGGATAAGGAAGCTGTGGTACATATACACCATGGAATATTATGTGGCCATTAAAAATAATACATTTGAATCAGTTCTAATGAGATGGATGAAAGTGGAGCCCATTATACAGAGTGAAGTAAGCCAGAAAGAAAAACACCAATACAGTATACTAATGCATATATACGGAATTTAGAAAGATGGTAACGATAACCCTATATGCAAGACGGAAAGAGACACAGATGTACAGAACAGACTTTTGGACTCTAGGGGAGAAGGTGAGGGTGGGATAATCTGAGAGAATAGCATTGAAACATGTATATTATCTAGGGTGAAACAGATCGCCAGTCCAGGTTGGATGCATGAGACAAGTGCTCCGGGCTGGTGCACTGGGAGGACCCAGAGGGATTGGATGGGGAGGGAGGTGGGAGGGGGGATAGGGATGGGGAACACATGCAAATCCATGGCTGATTCATGTCAATGTATGGCAAAACCCACTACAATATTGTAATTAGCCTCCAACTAATAAAAATAATTGGGCAAAAAAAATTGAAAAAAAAAACAAAACAAAACACAGGTACAATTATATGAATGGCTCTTCCAGCCTCACCTCCTCACACCCCAGCTCAACTGGCAGAGTCAAAAATCTGAAGCCACAGCCTCCTACACTGACCCATTCTACGGACCCCTGGGCTCCCTCTAAACATGTTTGCTTCTCTTTCCTCATTTGCTGGATTTTCTTGCCCCAAAGGCAGCATATTTGAGAGACTGGGCTAAGTTGGTCCAGGCTCCTCTGTCCGTGGAATTCTCCAGGCGAGAATGCTGGAGTGGGTTGCCATTTCCTCCTTCAGGGGATCTTCCCAACCCAGGGATCAAACCCAGTCTCCTGCATTGCAGGTGGTTTCTTTACCGTCTGAGCCACCAGGGAAGCCCCCGGCTAGATTGAGGGGCCAGGGCTCTGAAGTCACACATTCCTGGCTGGGATCCTGCCCTGCCACTTTTTAACTGAGCAGAATGTTTTGCTGTTCCTAGGATGCCTGCTCTTTCAATGTCAGTTGGGTTAATTTGACTGATTGTGTTGCTCAAGCTTTCTAGACTGTTGTTGCTGTCTGCTTGTTCCATCAACTATACCGAGCAGGGTACTGGGGTCTCCTACCAGGACTGTGTATCTGCTTCTCCTTTGGTTCCCCCAGATTTTGTTGCATGTATTTTAAAGCTGTTACTAGTGAATAAACTCTTAAGATTAACTTCTTTATTATTACAAAATGTTCCTCGCTACACCACAGAAATCAGGATACACCACAAAACAGTTGTTGTTTGAAGCTAGGTGCTGGGGGAACTTATGATGCAGCCACAGATTAGGGGAAAACATGGTCACAGGTGGATAGAGCCGGAACTCAGACCCACAAGTCTGAGCCTAGAACCCTCGCTCTTAAATATTATCTACTTAATTTCTATTGTACTTTTGTTAGCCCCAGTCAGAGATGGGAGATGGACACTGGGAAAGTCCAAGTGACCAGCTTGAGGTCCCACAGCCAAGAGATGGCAGAGCTGGAGGCAAGGTGGCCACGACCCAGATGCATGCTCCTTCTGTAGCGATTCATCGGGTGGACGTGATATCCTTCCTGCTTTCCATTTCACTCTGAGATTTACAGAGGACCCAAGCATGAACACGTGGGCTTCCCAGGTGGCGCTGGTGGTAAAGAATCCACCTGCCAGTGCAGGAGATACAACAGATGTGGGTTCAATCCCTGGTCAGGAAGATCCCCCGGAGGAGGAAGTGGCACCCTACTCCAGTGTTCTTGCCTGGAAAATTCCGTGGGCAGAGGAGCCTGGTGGGCTACAGTCCATGTGGCCACGAAGAGCTGGACACAGCTGAGCGAGCACAAACATGGGCACCAGGAAAACCGCATCACCAGCCGCGACAGGCCTTCGCAGGCCCTGATCTCCTCGGAAAGCTGGGTTTACTCCTGATTTCACTTCTACTGAAGCTTGTCCCACCAGGACTCCAAACAATAATCCAGTTGGCAAATGGGCCCGAAGGATGGCCTCTGCTTTCATGAGGTCATGCTACCATAGGGATGCAAGCGGGACACTCCAAACCGCTTCCCTAACTTGATTCCCTGTATGTCCCCTCTGAGTGGGAGGACGCGGCCTGGGGCCCAAGTAGCGTCCAGAAGGTGTCCCCGCTGCACCCTGGGGAGGAGCGTGGTGGATGGGTCCTTTTCTCCCAGGACACTCCAAAGCTGCAGGCTCTCTTCCTCCTCCATTTACTTCGGGAACCACACAGATCTACACAAGTCCTAGGAACTGAGTGACCCACAGCCTGTCTCTGAGCCTCCCCGGCCTCAGTTTCCCCACATGGGAAACAGAGATGTTGGCAACCTCCCTCCAGGGAGAGCTGCAAGTCATAAACAGTGAAAGACAGGAAAAGCTTTGAGCTGTAAGTCAAAGATGCTGATAATTAAAATCACTGCAATGCTGAGGGCTGGGTGACGTCCCAGGCCAGACACAGAGGGCCCATTTCATGGACGGAGAACTGGGCCCAGTGTGCTTGTGAATAGACACAGAATCCTCAACAAAATGTTAGCCATGCAAATTCAGCAACATGTGAAAAGATGACATACCATGAGCACATGTGATCTATCCCAAGAATACAAGGTTTGTTCAACACATGTTAATCAATCAATGTAAAGTCACATTAATGGAATAAACGACAGAAGTCATGCGATCCTCTCAATAGAGCAAAAAAAGCATCTGACAAAATCTAACATGCTTTCATGAAAGAAAAAAAACCCAACACTCAACAGAGTAGCCACAGAAGGGATTTTCCTCAACCTGATCGAGGGAATCTATGAAAAACTACCATTATACTTAATGGTAAAGAGACTGAAAGCTCCCCCCTAAGATCGGTAACAAAACAAGGATGTCCATGCTCGTCACTTCTATTCAACATTGTACTGGAGGGCATAGCCAGTGCGACCAGGCAAGAAAAGGAAATAAAAGGAATCCAAGTTGGAAAAGGATAAGTATAACTATCTCTATTTGCAGATGGCATGATCTTGGATATGGAAAATACTAAAAAAAAAAAAAAATTCACGAAAAAACCTATTAGAATAAGTGAGTTCAACTAGATTGCAGGATATAGAATCAGCATACAAAAATCAATTGTATTTCTATACACTAGCAATGAACAATTAAAAATGAAATTAAGAGAGCAATTTGATTTACAACTGCATCACAAAGAATAAGAACTAAATAAATTTAATAAAAAAGTACAGAACTGTTACACTGAAAACTATAAAACATTTTTCAAAGAAATTTAAAGATTCAAATAAATGGTAAGATATCCTTGCTTTTGAATTGGAAAGAACCTACCTTGTCAATGCAGGAGACAAAAGAGACTCAAGTTTGATCCTTGGGTTGGGAAGATCCCCTGAAGGAGGGCATGGCAACCCACTCCATATTCTTACCTGGAGAATCCCATGGACAGAGGAGCCTGGCGGGCTACAGTCCATGGGGTCACATAGAGTCGGACACAACTGAAGCAACTTAGCTTGTAGCACACTGTTAAAATGGCAATAACCCCCAAATTAGCTTACTGACATGGCACAGTCCCTATTGAAATTCCAATTGCTTTTTTTTTTCTTTTTTGCAGAAATTGACAAGCTGATTCTAAAATTAAAAAAGAAATTCAAGGGACTCAGGAGAGCTGAAATAATCTTCAAAAAGAAAAACAAAACTGGAAGACTCACACTTCCCAATTGCAAAACTTACTATAAATCTACAACAATAAAGATCACGTAGCACCAGCTTACAAATCAATGGAATAGAATCAGGAGCCCAGAAATATACCCTCATATGCCTGGTCAATTAGTTCTTTACAAGGTGTGTCAAGGCAATTCCATGGGGGCAAGTATAGTCTTCTCAACAAATGATTCTTGCCTGTGTGGAGTATCAGGGAAGGCTTCCTGGAGGAGGGGATCAGAAGAAGGAAAAAGAGTA
Source organism: Dama dama (assembly GCF_033118175.1). Classification (NCBI taxonomy): domain Eukaryota; kingdom Metazoa; phylum Chordata; class Mammalia; order Artiodactyla; family Cervidae; genus Dama; species Dama dama. The sequence continues at coordinate 4,979,641 of NC_083702.1, forward strand.
GGCAATGAACTGGGCCTCAGGAACTGCTGATGTTGCCTGCACATTCTATTAAGACCCCATGACCCTGGAGGGTACAGAGAGCAGGGTTTCACCTGCAGTCAGAGGGGAAGAGGCTAGGGTGAGAAGTTACATCACGAGCTTGCCTTCCCAAAGCTGGAAAATGCCAGAGCTGGGATGTGACCTGCCTCCCCTCCCCTGCTCCCAGAACCCCTCCCTTTTTCCATCTTAACTGCCCAGTTCAGGGCTGTTTCCATTGTCCCTCCTCAGGGATGGCATGGAAGGCAGGCAAAGACTTCTTGAATCTCTGACTTCCCCTTAATATATTAACTTAATTAGCTTGTGCTAAGGTGATTACGTTCTGTTGTGTGTTTTTGAACTTAACTCAGCGAATTAACACTTGTGAATAGGATCTGCTTATGAATTTTAATGCCTTTCATTCATTCACAGTCCAAACAAATTACATATTTGGTGCTTTATTTAATATGTTTATTGCCATTTTATTACAGTCATTCGCAATGAAACAGCATAAAATATTAATTTAAAGAGGCAATCGCATGGATTAGCTCTCAAAGTGGCACGTGCAGAATGGTTTTCAGAGGTTGCCCAACGATAGTCACCATTCATTCCCTAAAGACGTAAGGAACTGACGTGAACAGACAACTGGTTCTGGAGCAGGGCTGGACCACAGCCTTTATACTGGATATCCCCCGCGTCTGCCGGCAGCTCTGGGGCTGAAACGCTGCATCGGCACCTTCCAAAAGGCACCTGCTTGAAACGTAAGGCCAAGGTGCCCTGGTGAACTTCACAGGCCGAGCGGTGCTCAAATCACAAACACCTCACACACACACACACACTGTACTCAAGCAGATGGCTTCAGAAGTCCACGAGTTGGGTGAGTTTTTGCTTTTCATTTTTAAAGCTTTGTTAGATGATAAGGAGACTTCCCTGGTAGCTCAGACGGTATAATCTGCCTGCAATGCAGGAGAACTGGGTTCAATCCCTGGGTCGGGAAGATCTCCTGAAGGAGGGCATAGTACCACTCAGTCGTGTGTGACTCTGCGATCTGATGGACTGTAGCCTACCAGGCTCCTCCATCCATGGAATTTTCCAGGCAAGAATACTGGAGTGGGTTGCCATTTGCATCTCCAGGGATCTTCCTGATCCAAGGATCGAACCCCGTCTTCTGCATTGCAGGCAGATGCTTTATCCTCTGAGCCACAAGGGAAGCCCAGGTGATAAGGAGACTTCCCTGGTGGCTCAGACGGTATAAAGAATCCATCTGCAATGCAGGAGAACTGGGTTCAATCCCTGGGTCGGGAAGATCTCCTGAAGGGAATGGCAACCCATTCCAGGTATTCTTGCCTGGAAAATACCACAGATGGAGGAGCCTAGCAGGCTACAGTCTGTGGGGTTGCAAAGAGTCGGACAAGACTGAGTGATTGAGACTTTGACACTTGCATTTTTCAAGGAGTGATTCTGAACAACAAAATGGGCAACCCAGAGAGTGCTGCTGGTCCTCAGGCAAGGCGCTGACGAGGCCAATGCCGGCGGCCTTGCACGCCCACCCTGGACCCCAGATATCAGCTCACACCCAGCTCAGGACCAGGGCAGCAAACTCAGGGCTGGGCTGAAAGCACAGAGCCCATGGCAGAAGCCTCGGTAAAGCAGTCACTAGGGCCCTCCTCTGAGAGCCAAGTTCTCACCAGCACTCCCCCGAGAGGGGGCCAGAGTCACAGCAGGTGTGTTCCAGGTCTTGCCTTCCTGGGGGTAGTTAGGGGGTAGCAGGGGTCACACCAGCACATCTTTACAATGTTTAAAAGCGAAAAAGGAAGTGCTGTTCACTAAACTTTGCTCCAGATGTATTTATGGAGATCGTATATGAACATACGGTATATTCCCTTTCGTCGTTCAGTCGCTGAGTCGTGTCCGACTCCTTGCGACCCCGTGGACTGCAGCGCGCCAGGCTTCCCTGTCCTTCACTATCTCCCGAATTTGCTCAAACTGACGTGCATTGAGTCGGTGATGCCATCTAACCGTCTCCCTCTGCCGCCCTCTTCCCCTTTTGCCTTCAATCTTCCCCAGTCACTAAGTGCTCACAAAAAACCGATTTGAGGGAGCACCGCTGTGTGCGTGTGTCTGACTGTGGGGGGGCACTGACACCCCGCAGCCTAGGGCCACCCTGCCCACCAGGCGGCGAGCGGCCACCTAAACTGAAATCAGTTCAAGGTAAATGAAGTGATAAACTCGGTGCCTCACCTGCACTGCTCAACCGTCACCTGTGGACAGTACGGGCCATGGCCACCATTGTAGAAGGTTCTGGAAAACAACGGTCCCTTTTGGCTGCTGGGACACACCCAAGGTGCCACTTCCGCCTCCTTACCTGGCCTGGGCACTGCCCAGAGCCTCCTCAGCTCCTGACCTTTCAGTGTCTTAACATCCAGCATGGGTCTTAAAGATCACGGGATTTTTATATAGAGACAGATCACAAGGCATGTTCCTAACAAGAAACAAGTGAAGTCGGGCAGACTGCTCCCCGGGATCCACCACCCTCCAGGCCCTAGTCTTCCTACATGTCGTGCAGCTCAGACCCAACTGCCCCACGGGGCTCATACAGTTAAAACAACCCCTTCATCTTCCGTCATTTCAGCTGCCTCACACCTGGCCACGTGCCGGAAGCAGAGACTAGCAGGAGGACAAGGATCTCACCTCTGAGCAGGGCAAAGAGCCTGAAGGACTCCCCCCTGGCGCCTGCTCAGAGCGGGGCTGCAATGGAGGGAGGCCTTATATGCAGTCTAGAGCATCAGGGAAGGCTTCCTGGAGGAGGCACCACTCTGATGAGTCTTAAAAGGGACGAAGTTGGCCTGGACGGGAGGCCCAGAATCCTCTCCAAGGAGTAAAGATTAAAGATCACATCGTGAAAAAACTCATTGAGTTTAGAAATAGGGAAACAAGCTGAGAGGGGGTGTGAGCTCAAGGTTCACGTGGCTAATAAGGGTGAGATGAGGCAGGAAAGGAAGGATACACTGCGGGAACAATAGTCCTTACAGCCCGGTGGCTGAGCCCCACAGGGGATCACTCCCCACTTGGGCAGCCCCATGCCATGGGCGTCAGTGGGAGGGGCTCTGTGGTCACCCAAGGAAGCGGGCCAGCCAGACATCGTGTCCACCCTGCCTCCGTCACCAGGAGAGGCCAACTGGAAACCAGCCCCTAAAGTTCCCTCCAGGACGTGACCTGCCCCGCGGCCGCTCCTGACCCCTTGGCCAGAGCAAAGCATGTGGACAAGCTTCACATGGGAAGTGATGGGAGGCATCCGGGCTGTGGCCTGGGGATACAGAACCAGAACTGCCCGCTGAGCAGTGATGCTGAAAACAGAGGCAAGGACCCCACCATCCCCACCCCCAGTCCCTCCTGGCCCACGGCTGGGTGCTGTGCACACAAGCATACAGACATACACAGTGGCGGGCACTCTGGCCTCGTGGAAAGCTCACAGGTCAGTTTCCCTGAAGGCTTAAGCTCAGCTGCAGAGGCTGAGGTCTGGGGAGAACCCCTCACTGCCGGCACACGGATGCATCCCACGGTCCCAGGAAACAAGGCAGACCCCGTCCCACTCACTTACTATTGCAAACTGACGCCGAATTGCTGGGTGGGCAGAGGGGGCCGCGGTGGGGGCGTCTTGGTGGGAGGGGGCAGCCTGCCGGCGTGCAGGTTCTGAAGCTCCTCGTCGTATCTGTGGACACAACAGAAGCTCAGCTGTCAGCCAGCAGGGGTGCAGCCTCGGGCCCCAAGGTGCTGCCAGGTCACACGCCCCACAAGCATCTTCATCCCTTTTAAGACTCATCACAGTGGTACCTCCTCCAGGAAGCCTTCCCTGATGCTCTAGGGAGCATTTCGGGTCACACACCCTTCAAGCATCTGCAGGATGGGACCCGGGGCGTCCCATCCTTCCAGGCCCACATCTCAGTCTTGCACACGCATGCACAGACACACGAGCCCTCACAAGCCCCTGTAGCCATGGGCATTCACACAAAAGCCAGCAAGAGCAATCCAACCTCTGTCAAACAGCCATCCTCTCCTGCCAACCCCTAGCTGACACTTTACCCATGTGTCTACACGACAGCTTCCCTCTGCTGGAAAGGGACTGTTCCTTGAGCTCTCGATATAGCCAATGGTCCCTTCAAAACTCACTTCAGGGGTCACCTCCTCCTGGAAGCCTCCCCTGATATTCCTTCCTCACAAGTCCCCTCCCCAGCTGGGTTCAGCACCTCTTTCGGGGACTTGTGGCCCCATTACCCGAGAGTGTCCTGAGGGCGGATGCACTCCCTACGGCGCTCTATATCCCCTGCGCCTGCCATGGGACTTGGGGCCCAGAGGGAGGGAGCCACCTCCACTCTCCCTGCAGGGCTTCCTCAAAGGAGCCCCCCCAGAGAGCGGGATGCAAAGGGCAGAAGGGCGTGGGGCAGGGCTCAGAGACTGGGCTCCATTTGGGCTGATGGAGGGGCCCTGGGCTGACCACATGCCTTCCTGGGCTCCCTCCCGCAACCTGAGCCCCTGTCGGAGGAGGAGACTGCTGCCTAGAAGACAAAGCAGCGGACCCATCAGCTAAACTTCCACCCAGAAGCACCAGGCCGGCGGTTCTGAGAACACCTGCCCCAGACCTGGGAGTGTTTCACGCGCGTCATCCACACACCCCAGAAAGTCCCCCTCATTCTCCGCCCCGAAGCCAAACCGGCCAACACCACGGCAGCAAACAGAAGTTACCAGCGCGGCTTATTTGTTTAATCAGTTTTGCAGCGGCGGGTGAGAGAAACATCTCATCCGCGTATGTACACAGCCATCCCCGCTCGCCTCTCTGAGTCAGCAGTCAGCATCTTTTACGGCGCATCCTTGTGGAGGCAGCGGATTCAGGAACCGGATCTGGCCGTGCACACGAATGGAAATGAAGCTTTCAACGTGAGGGGAGGCTGGGGCGGGCGGATGTGGATGGCATAGAGGTCTCACTCACCGCAGAACCTCCTGGGGGATGCTCAGCTGGTCGTATTTGAGGTGTTCACGGAGCTCGCTCAGATAGTTGAAATAGGTGACTTTTTTCCCAAACTTGTGACTAAAAAAGAAAAAAGACAGAAGAAAGTTGAAAAAAAAAAAAAAAAGATTAGGAGGCAGGAAAGAGGCCGGGAGGCCTGGGGGAGCGGGCTGCCGGGCGGGAGCCCTGGAGCAAACAGCGTGGCATTTTTCATATTAAAGAAGCATAAATGCTGACACCACCTAAACGCAGAGCAGAGAGGAAGCAGCGCACATCTGGCAGATGCTCTGCTTTCATCAGACCTCAGATGCACCCAGCCTGCTGGAGAGCCTCATTGGCATAAAAATCAGTATCTGCCTCCAGGGTGAGCGGCTGGGAACCTGCGGGCCACACGCAGAGTGGGTCCCGGGGCCGGGCTTCTGGGGTCGGGGGCGGCTTCAGCTTCGAACATCCCACCAGGCTTCTCTCTACGAAGCTAGAGTCACATCCCTGCAACTGTGGGGACCAAGCAAGACACCCTCCAATTTCCATCTAGGACAGTCACTCTTGGGGCCCATGATGGCGTGAGGATGACGACGCAGACAAGCCCTGGCTGAAGCCACTTTCTTCCCGTCGAAAGCGGGGTTCCCTGATGCAAAGAGTGCGACTCTCTACATGAACCAGCCCACTGTCTGATGCCTGGTGGACATTGCAGCCTGGGACCATTACTAACAACAAGACTCAGGACTTCCCTGGCGGTCGAGGGGTTAGGATGCTGAGCTTCCACTGCAGGGGGCGCAGGTTCGATCCCTGGGTTAGGAACTAAGATCCTGCATGCCTCATGGCTTGGCCAAAAAAAAGTTTTTAAATGAAAAAAAATATATATTGGACTTCTCTGGTGGTTCAGTGGTAAGGAATCTGACTTCTAACGCAGGAGACACGGGTTCAATCCCTAATCTGGGAGGAACCCACATGCCTCAGATCGACTAGGCCCGGGCGCCACGACGATTGAGCCTGTGCCCTAAAGCCCAGGAGCTGCAACTACTACTAAAGCGCAAGCACCCTAGAGCCTGTGCAACAAGAGAAGCCACAGCAATGAGAAGCCTGCACATCACAACAGAGAGCAACCCCCACCGGCCACAGCCAGAGAGAGCTGGAGCAGCGAGGGAGGCCCAGCACAGCCAAAAATTAGTAACTGATTAAAAAAGAAAAACCGAGCTTCAGTTTCCCCAACCGCAAAGTGAGGAGAAGCAGAGGACGCTGGGCTGGGTGAGAAGGTCCCTGCTGGGCCCAGACGACCCCCTGTGACACCACCTGCCCGCTCCGCTGCTTACAGCTTCACCGCTGTGTCCCCGACGCCCGCACGGCTGGACGGATTTCACATGCACGAGTCAATGAGCTTGCACACGTCGTACGCTGCGAGACCATCCCACAAGCAGGTCACAACGTGACCATCGCCCCTAGAGGCTTCCGTGTGCCCCTTGGCTGTGTGTGCGTGTGTGCACGTGCGTGGTGAGAACACTCGTCCTGAGGTGTGCCCTCTCTAGGACTTCTCCAGTAGGAGACACCGCGCCATCAGCCCAGGGTATCACCTCCCATAACCCAAGCAGCTGTCTTATCCCAGACCCACCGGAGCCCGGAGCCCGCGGGAGGCCGAGCCGCGGGCACCGGCTGCCCCCTAGTGGAGGAGAAGGAGGAGGCCCATCAGGTGCCCAGGCCCCCAGCCGTACCCACCCAGCTTCTGGGGTGAGTGACACTCATCTTGAGCGGCACAGGGAGGCCAGGGGACCGAGCTGACCTGCACAAACCCTCCCTGCCCCGGAGAAGACAGCAGGGAGCTGGGCTAGGGCTGCCGGCACGCCACATGCCTTTTCCAGATCCTACCCGCATCTTTTCCCTGTAAAGACTAGAACCACAAGTATGACAGCTTTCCCGAGTTCTGGGAGTGCTCATGGGGAGTCCCTGACCTGAGGCGGTCTCAGGACCCCGACACAGATACATGATGTGGGTGCTCAGGAAAAGGGGGCTATAAAAGGTCGGAGTTGACCTCACTGGGGTCGCGAGCTGAGGCTCCGGTTCATGACCGTCAGCCCTGTGATCCGACATAGCTGGGGGGTGGGTGGTTACCCCAGAGCAGGACTGCCCGGGTGCCCGGATGGGCTGGGCTGTCTGACCCCGGGGAGACCCCCGTGGAGAGCGGCTCGTACCTGACAAGGGGCTTCAGGATGGTCCACAGGATTTTGATGAAGTTGGTAGGGTGCACGACATACAGGGCCTTCAGATTCTTCTTGTACCTGAGGAGGGAGACGGAGGGGATCTCAGAGCACGCACATGGAGACACCCTGGGCTGGAAAAGGAACTGCAGCGCAGTAGCATCGATGGCGAGTCTCAGAACCTTCCATTCCTTTTTTTTTCTTTTTTATATTTTATTTATCTACTTATTCGGCTGCCTTGGGTCTTTGTTGCAGCGTGCAGGCTTAGTTGCTCCACGGCATGTGGGATCTTAGTTCCCCGACCAGGAATCAAACCTGAGAACTTCAGCTTGGAAGGCGGATTCTTAAACCCTGGGCCACCAGGACAGTCCCAACCTTGCGTTTCTGGACAGTCGATTTAAGGACATAGAAGGAGAAAATGACGACCCCACGCCCATCACTGGCAGTGTGCACACGGCACTTGACAGTTTGCAAGATCAGAGCCCCCCACTTATAGATGCTCACAGCGGGGCTGGGGGCGGGGACACACTGGCAACTTGGCAACAACCCCCGCTCTGCAGGGAACGGACCCGGGCGAGGGTGGAGCCGCGACCCCCAACCTCCATCATGCAACAGCACTAGGCATCCCCTTCAATGAGGCGCTTCTTAGCCGACTTCCCTTCCTCTTTCGTGATTAATTCAGTCCAGAGCCATCAGGCAGAGCCAAGAAGGCTGGTGTCCACCCAGGGCTGGAGGGAGGGGGCGGGCCCACTGGGGTCTGTGACGCCAGCAAGGGGCTGGCAGCCTGGTGGGGAGGGGGTGTCCCAGAGGGAGAAGGGCGTCCACACTTGGGTCAGCCAGGGACACCCTCAAGCCAGCTCTTCGCCCTTCAAAGAGCCGACTGCCAGAATTTCAGCCATTTGGGGAGCCAGCTGTGAAAAACAGCCGTTATTCAATAACATCAACTTACAATTAAGTAAATCACATGAAACACAAAGGTCACAACACAAATGGTCCAACCTCACTGATTCCTGATCACTCCATGACATTTACTATCTGCTGTGCCCCTGGGCTCCTTCGCCTGTTACATCCCAGGGGTGGGAGGACCCACAAGAAGGGATGGCCACCCATCTCCTCCCAGTTCCGTGTCCAGCGGGGCCACGTGGGCCACTTGGAACTGGTCACAGTTGCAGGACTGACACCACGGGAATCTGCAAACATTACCCATCAGTCTCCCCAAGTCCCCGGGAGCTGATCAGTAAGGCAGACACAAGCGAGGGGGGTGGACAGAAAGTCCAGCATGAGGTGTCTGTGTCCAGGCAGGAGGAAGATGGTGGGGACTGAGAAGGGACCCGACATTTCCAACCAACTGTGGGAGCAAGCAGGGGGCAGCCACGGTGGCCTGGTGTGGGCATCAGTCCAGGGGACACGGGCAGGAGCTGTGTGGGGGCGGGGCAGCCCCAGTGGTAACAAAGCTTCAGCGAGTGAGAGGTGGCCCTGCGATCAGCCACAGGCAGGCCAAGTAAGAGCGGTGGATTCCCAGGTGGCACAGTGGTAAAGAATCCTCCTGCCAGTGCAGAAGACACAAAGAGACATGGGTTCAATCCCCAGGTCTGGAAGATCCCCTGCAGGAGGAAGTGGCAACCCACTCCAGTATTCTTGCTGGGAAATCCCATGGACAGAGGAGCCCGGCGGGCTACAGTCCGTGGGGTCGCAGAGAGTCAGACCCCACTGAGCGCCTGAGCATGCACAAAGGCAGTGGAGCCAGACTCTTACTGGTGGAGAAGAGATGTTACAAATGCAGAAAGGGGAAAACTAGAATGAGCCCTGGTGGGAAAGGACGGGAACTAGTATAGATGTCGGTGTGAACATGCAGGTACCAGGAGAAACAGGTAAATGCAAACATGAACGACGTTGATGTGTGCGTGTACGTACATCTGTGTATATGTACACACACACACTGCAACTATCCACTGACTCGCCTGCGAGCCGTGACAGCCCAAAGGCAACTAACACACCACTTCCAGGGCCGGGCTCCTAGGACCGCCCGCCCTTAATGGAACCAAGGCCCAGAGAAAGGGCGGATTCCTGGGCTGGGTGTGCGTGCGCGTGTGCTAACCTGCTTTTAGTCGTGTCCGACTCTGTGTCCCCACAGACTGTAGCCCGCCCGGCTCCTCTGTCCATGGGATTCTCCGGGCAAGAATACTGGAGTGGGTTGCCATGTCCTCCTCCAGGAAATCTTCCCGACCCGGAGATCAAGCCTGCATCTCTTACATCCCCTGCAGTGGCAAGCGGGTTCCTTACCACTAGCGCCACCTGGGAAGCCACCTGGAATGTGCCCGGAGCATCTCATTGTCCTAGAAAGTAAAGGAGGCGCTCGGAGGGACAGGGACGTGTCTGTGGGACACAGGAGCCAGGCTGATGCTCACCTGGCCAAGTTTCAACAATTTGAGTGTTAGGATAAATATAGTCATGGATTATAAACTATTGAGTAAAATGGGAGATCCCAAGTCCATACGGATATAAATAAACCAAAAGAGAAAGCTCTTTGATACAGTAAAATGCCAACTACGAGCCCCAGTCACCATTAGCCACCTATCTTAATAATAATTAAGCCAAGAAATGGCAAGGGAGGCAAAAGATAGCACATGACACTGATATTTATACAGTCTCAGAGTATCTCCCGAAGGAATATTAATTAATTACCAGAAAAAAAGAAAAAAAACAGTCTTGCGATTCAGAAGGAGGAAGTTGCAGAGACTCTCAGGTGGTCCAAGGGCCCAGAGCACAGCTGTTACAAAGTCCGTCCCTACAGGAAGGTGGGCTCTCTTAGGTGTCACCCACGGCAGGAGCACCGGCACTCCTAGAAGGGGGTCACGTACATTCCTGGGTGGATGGTTCTTCCTTAAAGGAGCAACCTGGCAGAACAGTTTGGAAGATGAGAAGTCAAAAGCAGAGAGAATAGAAAAAGATGCAGGAAACCCACTGTATCCTTGTAGTGATGCTGGTGATGGTGGACAGAAAATCTCTGCTGTATATTCGCATCCAATTCGATTTGGAGGTCTGCTTACATACCTCCACTGATGGGGAACTCACTACCTCTAGCAGGCACTCCACTATTAGGTGGCTTTGAAGCCTAGGATGCCCCTCCTTAGGGGGCATATAGCCAAGATCTATAATTCTATCTTGGCATATAGCCAAGATCTATAATTCTACTCTTGCCCCCAGCCCACCTTTGAGAGAAGTGAGAGAAACAAAAGAAGTTCACTACCTTTCATTTGAAAATTTATCTGTTTTAGCTCAAGACAGGCATACACACATATCCTTCCACTGTCAGCCTGAGCTTATGGAAAAGATCTCTTTGAACATGTCATTTGCTTCTTCTCAAGAATCACGGGGCTTCCCAGGTGGCGCTAGTTGTAAAGAACCTACCTGCCAATGCAGGAGATGCAAGAGACGTGGGTTTGACCCCTGGGTCAGGAAGATCCCCTGGAGAAGGAAAATGGCTACCCACTCCAGTATTCCTGCCTGGGAAATTCCTTGGACTGAAGAGTCTGGCGGGCTACAGTCCATGGGGTCACAAAGAGTCGGACACCACTGAGCAGTCTTGCGTGGCTGCCCACCCCGCCCTAGATGACAGTGCTGGACAGAGGCCCCTGGCCCTGAGGGGTGGGCACCCCAATGCCCGCCTGGCCCTCGGGGTCCCGCCCTCGCCCACTGCACAGCCAGAAGCCCTCCTGTCACCTGAGCCGCCCCCTCACTCAGCCGGACACCTGAGGTTCCCCTTCACCCCACCCAAGGCTGGAGGGCACCCACCTCCTGTCAAACTCCTTGTAGGCGCTCTGGAGCCAGCGTAGGGACGGCTTGTTCCGGCTGCTCAGCCCGTAGTGGAAGTAGACGATGGTGTAATCGCTCTCCACGTACTGGTCCAGCGTGTACTTCAAATACCTGGGCACGGAGCACAGGAAATGGTTGTGAACATCTCATATTGATGGAAACCAAATATGCCTTCCCCGTAACGGAGCTGTGGGCACCCAGCAGGTGCCAACACTGGGGCATGCGGCGCGCTTCCAGGCCAACGCTGAGAATCCGCCTGCAGCAGGCCTGGTCCTCATTCCTTCCTCGTTCTTGTTTGGCTCTGCTCTGCTGCTTGCAGGCTCTTGTGTGGCATCTGGGAGCTTAGTTCCCTGACCAGGGGTCAAAAACAAGCCCCCTGCATTGGGAGCACGGAGTTTTAACCACTGGACTGCCTGGGAAGTCCCCTCTTCTCATTTCTTAGGTGATAACTAAAGCTCAGAGATGTTAAGTACGTTACCTAACCTTTCCCTCCCTCCACAGCCAGGGAGTGGATGTGAAGGCTTGAAAGTGGCCCCCAAAAGACTTCCAATGTCAAATCCCCAGAACCCACGAATGTGGCCTTACTTGGAAAAGGCTCTTAGTAGACGTGATTAAGACAAGGCTCATCAGAGCTGTTAATCCTGGATTATCCAGATCAGTTCAGTTGCTTAGGTGTGTCCGACTCTTTGCGACCCCATGGACTTCACCATGCCAGGCCTCCCTGTCCATCACCAACTCCTGGAGTTCACTCAAACTCATGTCCATTGAGTTGGTGAGGCCATCCAACCATCTCATCCTCTGTCGTCCCCTTCTCCTCCTGCCCTCAATCTTTCCCAGCATCTTTCCCAGGGTCTTTTCAAATCAGTGAGCTCTTCACATCAAGTGGTCAAAGTATTGGAGTTTCAGCTTCAACATCAGTCCTTCCAATGTACATTCAGGACTGATTTCCTTTAGGATGGACTGGATGGATCTCCTTGCAGTCCAAGGGACTCTCAAGAGCCTTCTCCAACACCACAGTTCAAAGGCATCAATTCTTCAGCGCTCAGATTTCTTTATAGTCCAACTCTCAACATCCATACACAACAACTGAAAGAACCATAGCCTTGACTAGACAGAACTTTGTCTGCAAAGTAATGTCTCTGCTTTTTAATATGCTGTCTAGGTTGGTCTTAACTTTTCTTCCAAGGAGTGTCTTTATTTCATGGCTGCAGTCACCATCTGCACTGATTTTGGAGTCCCCCAAAAATAAAGTCTGCCACTGTTTTCACTGTTTCTCCATCCTTTTGCCATGAAGTGATGGGACCGGATGCCATGATCTTAGTTTTCTGAATGTTGAGCTTTAAGCCAACTTTTTCACTCTCCTCTTTCACTTTCATCAGGAGGCTCTTTAGTCCTTCTTTACTTTCTGCCATAAGGGTGGTGTCATCTGCATATCTGAGGTTATTGATATTTCTCCCAGCAATCTTGATTCCAGCTTGTGCTTCATCCAGCCCAGTGTTTCTAATGATGTACTCTGCACATAACTTAAATAAGCAGGGTGACAATATATAGCCTTGACCTACTCCTTTTCCAATTTGGAACCAGTCTGTTGTTCCATGTCCAGTTCTAACTGTTGCTTCCTGACCTGCATACAGATTTCTCAAGAGGCAGGTCAGGTGGTCTGGTATTCCCATCTCTTTCAAAATTTTCCAGTTTATTGTGTTCTACACAGTCAAAGCAAGAATCCCTTAGAAGAAATGGAGTAGCTGTCATAGCCAACAAAAGAGTCTGAAATGCAGTACTTGAATACAGTCTCAAAAATGACAGGATGATCTCTGTTCGACTCCAAGGCAAACCATTCAATATCATGGTAATCCAAGTCTATGCCCCAACCAGTAATGCTGAAGAAGCTGAAGTTGGATGATTCTATGAAGTCCTATAAGACATTCTAGAATTAACACTCAGAAAAGATGTCCTTTTCATTATAGGGGACTGGAATGCAAAAGTAGGAAGTCAAGAAACACCTGGAGTAACAGGCAAATTTGGCCTTGGAGTACAGAATGAAGCAGGGCAAAGGCTAATAAAGTTCTGCCAAGGGAATGCATTGGTCATAGCAATCACCGTCTTCCAACAACACAAGAGAGGACTCTACATATGGACATCGCCAGATGGTCAACACCGAAATCAGATTGATTATATTCTTTGCAGCCAAAGATGGAGAAGCTCTGTACAGTCAGCAAAAACAAGACCAGGAGCTGACTGTGGCTCAGATCATGAACTCCTTATTGCCAAATTCAGACTTAAATTGAAGAAAGTGGGGAAAACCACTAGACCATTCAGGTATGACCTAAATCAAATCCCTAAGGATTATACAGTGGAAGTGAGAAATAGATTTAAGGAACTAGATCTGACAGACAGAGAGCCTGATGAACTATGGCCGGAGGTTCGTGACACTGTACAGGAGACAGGGATCAAGATCATCCCCAAGAAAAAGAAATGCAAAAAGGCAAAATGGCTGTCTGAGGAGGCCCTACAAATAGCTGTGAAAAAAAGAGAAGCGAAAAGCAAAGGAGAAAAGGAAAGATAGTCCCATCTGAATGCAGAGTTCCAAAGAATAGCAAGAAGAGATAAGAAAGCCTTCCTCAGCGATCAATACAAAGAAATAGAGGAAAACAATAGAATGGGAAAGACTAGAGATCTCTTCAAGAAAATTAGAGATACCAAGGGAACATTTCATGTAAGGATGGGCTCAATAAAGGACAGAAATGGTATGGACCTAACAGAAGCAGAAGATATAAAGAAGAGGTGGCAAGAATACACAGAAGAACTATACAAAAAAGATCTTCATGACCCAGATAATCACGATGGTATGATCACTCACCTAGAGCCAGACATCCTGGAATGCGAAGTCAAGTGGGCCTTAGGAAGCATCACTATAAACAAAGCTAGTGGAGGTGATGGAATTCCAGTTGAGCTATTTCAAATCCTAATGGATGATGCTGTGAAAGTGCTGCACTCAATATGTCAGCAAATTTGGAAAACTCAGCAGTGGTCACAGGACTGGAAAAGGTCAGTTTTCATTTCAATCCCTACGAAAGGCAATTCCAAAGAATGTTCAAACTACTGCACAATTGCACTCATCTCACACGCTAGCAAAGTAATGCTCAAAATTCTGCAAGCCAGGCTTCAACAACATGTGAATCGTGAACTTCCAGATGTTCAAGCTGGACTTAGAAAAGGAACCAGAGGAACCAAAAATCAAATTGTCAACATCTGCTGGATCATTGAAAAAGCAAGAGAGTTCCAGAAAAACATCTATTTCTGCTTTATTGACTGCCAAAGACTGACTGTGTGGATTATCCGGGGGGGGGTGCGGGGGGGGGTTGGGGGGGCACTAAATGCAACCTCTCATATCCTGGTAAGATGGCTCAAAAGAGGGAAAGTCACATAGCGGAGTGAGCCACGTGAAGACAGACGCAAAGCAGAGAGCAATGCGGCCTGGTGGCCGGGAGGGTGTGAAATCGCCGACAGCCACCCCAGCAGAAGCTGCAAGAGGCAAGAGGCGAAGCTTCCCCTGGGGGGCCTGCGGCCCCGCTGACAGGACACCGTGCCTTCAGACTCCCGGCCCCTGCGACTGGGGGAGAATCAGTGTGCTGCTTTACACCACTCAGTGTTTGGTGATTTGTTGCAAGGGCCACAGGAAACTGACACAGTGGATGAACTGGGATTCAAACCCAGGACTAACTCAGCTCCTCCGCTTCAGACTCCTTGCTGTCCGGCTGTCTGTCTAGTAGCAAGTGATTCCTCCTTTTCAGATTCGCTCCTAGCACGCTTTCTCTTGGGCTTCCCAGGTGGTGCTAGTGGTAAAGAATCCATCTGCCAATGCAAGGGACGTGGGTTAGATCCCCTGGGTCGGGAAGATCCCCTGGAGGAGGAAGTGGCCACCCACTCCAGTATTCTTGCCGGGGGAATCCCATGGACTGGCGGGCTACAGTCCACGGGGCCACAGAGAGTTGGACACCGCTGAACATGCACACAGACGTTTTCTTTTCACTGGAAAGCAGACCCGCTTCTGTCCTTTGACCGCGCTCCACAGGATAAGCTCTACAAATCCCGCCACCACTCTCCAGGCTGCAGGGCGTGCCTCTTCCCGGCCTGCGCAGGTGACCTGCCTGAGAAGCCCTTGTCCAGCCACCTGCACTGGAGCTGTGGATGGAGCGCTCCTGACCCCGTCAGCAATCTGCCTCGCGACATCCAGCTGGTTTGGCCAGGTTCTCGCACCTCGAGTGGTCTGAGACATTCATCATCTAGAAGCACAGCCCATGATTAATCCGGCCCGGCGCTCCGGGAATTCAGGCACAGCTTCTCTGAGTCGGTGATGGGACCACAGCTGCCTTCCCTGGGAGCCTGGCAAACACAGCCTGAAGGAGCCCAGGGGCCGTTCTATCTGCAGCAGCTGGTGGAGGATCCTTTAACAAACTAGTCGGATGCCTGGGGTCCCAGGAATTCTCACGAAACAAGCAGCCCAAAGGCTTCCGGACGCGTCTACGATTCAACTGTGCCTTCGTTCACTTGGGAGTTTGGGGCTCCAGGCCACAGTGGCGGATTTGAGCTGTGGCTGGGCTTTCTCGGTCGAGAGAAAAGTGGATCTGGAAGCAGTGATGGCGGAGTTCAGGCCGCCGAGCCGTCCCAGCAGTGGGCGAGCCCGCCCTGGGCCAGACTTCGCTCCTCTGTCCCTCACAAGGGGACATAAACATTCCCAGGGATGCCCAGCGCCGGGCCGGGGCTTGACTAAGTGAGTGAAGAGCCATTGGCACGTGGCCAGAGAGGAGAATCCGACGGCTGAGCAGGAAATGCCCGGGACATGGTGTCCAAGAAAGTCACATAGGCCCGGCAGGTAACCTGGGCGGGGACTTGGCCCCCAGCAGGACCTGCTGGGCAGGAGGGCACTTCGCTCAATTTCAAGCAGCCTCGGTGGCCTCGGCATGCAGCTTTCTCCTCCCCGGGCGGAGCCTCTCACCAGACCCGAGGTCGCCTGCTCACTGGGGCGACTCCGGGCAGGAGCTTTGCAAAGGGGACCACGCCAGCTCTCCCGACGCTCTCGGGGTCCGGCCGGGGAGGGGACCCCGGGGCCAGCGCGGCCGCACAGAGAACAGGGACAGGATGCAGGACGAGGCCACCGCGGGTCAGGGGCAGTGGGGAGGGGCTGCCTCCCGAGTGGACAGAGAGGGCCGCCTGCGTGGCTTGGACGGGGGTCAGGCATCGGTCCTGCGGGGGGGACTGACCCCTGGCACTGACAACACCCCCTCAGGGACCAGAGAGTCCGTCGGTGTCTGTTAGCCTTTGACCCTGAGCATCCACTCTGTGCTGAGAGTGACGGAGAGGCATCTGCCCAGGGAGAGGGACGCACATGGGGGAGGGGAGGGTGGCGCCTACGGAGGAGGGACGGGGGCGGGGGCCATGCAGGGCACAGGACAGACTTACTCCAGCAGCCGCCTGTGGTTGAGCTCGTGGGAGGGGGGCATCCGGCAGCAGCAGAACGTGACGACTCGTCTTCCGAAGTGGTCCTCCCCTGCGGGGCAGACGGATGTGAGCCCCGGTCCTGGCCTGACACCGGAGACGGCCGTCTCCCGCCACGCCCTCCAGCCATCACCAAAGACGGCCTCCGTCCAGCCCACCCATCAGAGGCACGGGCAGCTGGGGTGAGGGGGCAGCATCACCTGTCAGGTGGGTGCTGCTACTTGAGGCTCTGGGTGCCTTGGCCAAAGTCGCTGTCACCAGCCCCTGCGCCCCAGAGCACACGCTTGCTGAACCCGGGGCTCAGACAAGGTCCCACAGTCATTTCCTGACTGCCAGAAGGACTGGTTACAGGAAGACTGCGCGTGTGTGCTCAAGTCGTGTCCGCCTCTTTGCGACCCCATGGATTGTAGCCCGCCCGGCTCCTCTGTCCCCGGGATCCTCCAGGCAAGAGTATGGGGGGTAGAGTGCCATTTCCTCCTCCAGGGGATCTTCCCGACTCGGGGATTGAACCCGCGTCTCCTGCATGGGCAGGTGGATTCTTTACTGCTGAGCCACCTGGGAAGCCCTGCAGGAAGGTTGTCGGAAAACAGAAAGGTGCCCTTCCAGAACTGTCCGTGACTCTGAACTCACTGTAACTCACCGTAAACAAGTATTTACAGCTGCTGTCAGATGTTTACTTAAAGTAAGAAGAAATGACAGCAGAGCATCTTCTTTCCTCCACCCACCCCGCCCCAGCTCTCAAAGGCAATGCGTCAAGCTCTCACGCCCGGCCAGGATGGCTGTTTGTTATTTAGGGCACATCCGCTTCTCCCAGGAGCCCGAGAGCCACTCCGACCTTCAGAATGCGAGAGTCATTTTGGTTGCCAAAGACAGCAGCCTTTTCACAGGTTCCTTGAGAATTCTGATCATGGCTTCTGTTTGTTTAGAAGGCGCTTGTTGAAAGGGCTGCCGGGGGCCCAGGCATTTATCTGCTTCCCTTGCCAGCTGGGCATTTCCGTCTGGGCACAAACCCTTCGATGGCTATGCCTGGAGGTACAGAGTGTTTTCCAGACAATGTTTCTAGCATCATGGTGGCCAGGCTCCACGGCTCACCTGAGCCTGTGCTCGCCTGCGAGAGGGAGGAAAGGGACCACTTTGCTCCTGAAGATGTGAACTGTTTTGTGTGGCGACTGGAGGAATAGGGAATTAATGCCCCTGGCGCTGAAAGAGAAGATCGACCTCCACGCGGAGATGTCAGTATAGGAACCAGACCAAGTGGAGAGTCTTGGGGACGTGCTGAGTGATTGGTCAACGGGAGGCCAGGCCAACACACACTGCGGGCTCACTGTACGCCCAGCTCTAGAGAGAAAAGGCCAGACATGGTCCCCACTTGTCCACAGTCCATGGTCCACGGTCGAGGGGAAAGGACAGTCAGTGATAGGGTGCTGGGGGTCTTAGCTCAGCTCTGCGATCCCCTCTCTGAAAACCTTCAATGGCTCCAGCAGCCACATCCATCTCTGCAGGGACTTCCCAGGTGAGGAGGGTGCTTCCTCCACAGACTGGCCCTCACTTCAGACACCAGCTATGCATCAGGGGTCCCCAGGCCTCCCTACTTCTGTCCAGCTGCCTATAGATTGCGAGGTTCCCACTTCCCCCCTCACAACTGATTGTTCACTGGCTCACAGAACTCTGGAAAGTGCTAGACTTCAATCAGCTTTATTATAAAGGATACAAGTCAGAACCAGGCAAGAGGGGAGACCCACCGGGGAGTCAGGCAGCCCTGGGCCAGCCTCTCTGCTCCTTGGCAACATCGGGATAAGAGACCTGACTTTGGGGGGAACAGGAAGACCTGCACCCATAGTTGAAATAAAGCCTTGCTGAGCTGGCACACAGCAAGCAGGTGCTCGATAAAGGTGACCCGTTAATTACCACATGCCTGGAAGGATGGTGGGTGCATGCAGGTGTGCTGTTTCATCGGCAGGTGAGAAAAACCGGGGTCCAGAGACACCAGGTGAGTGTCAGAGTTGAGCTCCTGCTCACAGCTGGCTGGCTTCTGGGGCAGCACCCCCAGGCCGGCCTCCTCTGCCCCTAATGTTCCCTCCTATGAAGGAAGCCGTCACAGCCCTGAAGCCCCCGCAGCCCTGAAGAATCCCCAGGACCCCCGGGCTCCGACCCACTGAGCAGCCGCCGGGCGTCTGCGTTAACCACCCGCATCAGGATGAGTCAAGGCCCTCCCGCTCACCAGCGACACAGGCCGGCGTATGGAAAACAGGCTTCAAAATGATGTCATATGGGAGGAAATGAAAACTATCAATAAAACACAAACTCTACAAGGGACCAGTTCAATTCACGGCCCTGTCTTCTCCCCTCTCTGGTCCACAACACAACATCGCTCACGGTCTCTGAGACGGAAAAGCCCCGTTTCTGCAGAAAGAAATGAGTCCCGTGCCGCGAACCGTGACATGCCCGCCACCATCCATCGCCAGCTCTGAGACAGAAGGACGGTTAAAATGCATAGTAAAGGCTCAGCGACCTCCCGGGACCAGTGCAGGGGAGTGTCTGAGTTTTAAGGTGGCTGACCTTTTACTGCGGGAGTGAAAGAGGATTCTGGCCGCCCCGCGGGGCCTCACCTGCCACCTGCAGAATGCCGTGTCGGGCCACATCATAGAAGGGGTGGCTCAGGCTCAGCTCGGGGTCCGGGCCAGCCGGGGGTGCCACAGAGGGTGCCGCCGAGGGCCTTCTCGCAGCACGAAGGGCGGCGGCCTCCTCCTCATCTCTCTGCAGCTCTGCGGGAGACGGCAGGGTTAGGGGAGGTCACTTGCGTTCCCCAGGAAGGAGGACAGCGAGGGAGCCGCCTGAAGCCTTTTAACAGGACACGCACCTCGCCTTGCTGTGCACCCACTACACGCCCATCCCTGCTGTGCACCCACTATGCGCCCACTCACTGTGCATGCATTATGTGCCTGTCTCTGCTGTGTACCCACTATGTACCCACCCACTGCACGCCCATTCGCTGTGCACCCACTATGCGCCCACTCAGTGTGGACCCACTACACGCCCATCTCTGCTGTGCACCCACTATGCGCCCACTCAGTGTGGACCCACTACATGCCCATCTCTGCCATGCACCCACTATGCACCCACTCACTGTGCACACATTATGTGCCTGTCTCTGCTGTGTACCTACTATGTACCCACCCACTGCACGCCCATTCGTTGTGCACGCACTATGCGCCCACTCAGTGTGGACCCACTACACGCCCATCTCTGCTGTGCACCCACTATGCGCCCATCTCTGCTGTGCACCCACTATGCGCCCATCCCTGCTGTGCACCCACTATGCGCCCATCTCTGCTGTGCACCCACTATGCGCCCATCCCTGCTGTGCACCCACTACGTGCCCACTCACTGTGCCCGCATTATGTGCCTGTCTCTGCCGTGCACCCACTATGTACCCACCCACTATGAGTCCACTCGCTGTGCCCCCACTATGTGCCCACCTCTGCCGTGCTCAGTACACAGCACCATGGAAAGAGTAAAATGACCCCGGGGGCTGGACACTGTCCTCTGCACTGGCAGCAGGGGTGACTGAGGCTCAGAGGAGAGAACGACCCTGGGGTCACACTGCCAGTTGGCAGCAAGGTGTGGACCTGAGCCTGATTTCCCAGCTCTGAATTCTGACTGAGGCCCTTCCTGAGAGATGTGGACACTGGTGGCCGGCAGGAAGCCGTGGCTGGGGTGAAGGGCAGCAGCTGGGGTCCCTGTGCTATGAGGCAGGAAGAAAGGGCTGCCTTCCAAAGTTTAGTTTTAGTACAGAAGGTTCCTTCATACAAAAAAATCCAGGTTCCTTCAGAAATGTTTTCAGTTGGAAAAAGAGCAGGAACTTCAAATTTCGGGTGAGGGTAGACTTCAGTCTCCAGATACACTGTATGAATAGTGTGACCACAGAATTTAAGTCTACCCAGAAACCCATGATATGACCTTGTTTGGAAACAGTGTCTTTAGAGATGAAATGAGTTAAGGTGAGGTCACACTGGATTAGGGTGGACCTTAAATCCAATGCCATGTCCTTACAAG
Source organism: Dama dama (assembly GCF_033118175.1). Classification (NCBI taxonomy): domain Eukaryota; kingdom Metazoa; phylum Chordata; class Mammalia; order Artiodactyla; family Cervidae; genus Dama; species Dama dama. The sequence goes on from NC_083702.1 coordinate 5,000,224, forward strand.
AACAGGAAAAGGGCTTCCCTGGTGGTGCAGGGGTTAAGAATCCTCCTGCCAATGCAGAGGACACAGGTTCAGTCCCTGCTCCAGGAGGATCCCACGTGCCTCCAGGCAATTAAGCCCATGCCCACAGCTACTGAGCCCCTGCACCACAACTACTGAGGCCCACGGGCCTAGAGTCTGTGCTCCACACGAGAGCAGCCGCCCCAGGGGGAGGCCCACACACTGTAACGAGGCGTGGCCCCCGCTCGCCGCAAGTAGAGAAAGCCTGCGAGCCGCAGTGAAGACCCAGCACAGCCAAAACTCAAAATAAATAAATCTTAAAAAAAAAGAAGAAGAGGAAAGGACACAGAGACCCAGAGAGGAAACCGACAATCTCCTCCCGGGCCGGGGCTGGAAGAGAACATACTTTACCTATTTCGGCCAGCTCCTCCAGGTCCAGCCCGGACATGCTCTGCTGTCCCGACGCCGCCTCCCGAGGATCCGGGCATGGAGTCCTTCCGACACCCTGAGGGAGAAGCACATGGAATCGGCGAACATTTAACGCAAGGGCGCCGAGCGTGAGGAATAAAGGAGCGCCCTCCATGTGGCCTGCTTGCTCTTCAATTTCCCTCCTTGACGAAGAAAAAGCAGCCACCTCCGATTCGCCTGGACCTCAGGTCTCTTTAGTGTTCGGCGATCAGCCTGCCAGCGCAACCCCTCACCCCCGGCCCGTGGGAAACTTGCCCCTCGAGGAACCACGTGAGGTCCTGGGAGCTGGACCCTTGGATGGTGGCATCCACCCCATGTTTGGGCTCCTGTATCTGACCTCCTCCTCTGCAAGTCCTGCCCACTGATGAGTGCACGTGGACGGGGCACCCCCTGCCCAACAGCCCCACGTCCCAGGAGAGCAGGCAGAGGGCAGTGGAGGGGGGAAGGGACGTGGAGAGAGAACAGCATCTTTCCTTCTTCACCACCGCCTCACAGATTCACACACTCACTCCTGTACCCACGTTACAGAGGGGGTGACTGAGGCCGGCAAAGATCACTTAGAGCGGCGCCTGGCTGCACAGCATGTAATCACCACCAGCTAAGAGTTTCACCTGGTTATTCTGTGCCCCGGATGCTGATTCAAAAACTGTGCAAATCTTTACATTTCTATCCAAACGACGAAATATAATGGTACATAAAAAGGAATGAAGTATGGACACCTGCTACGACATGGATGATTCCTGAAAATATTATGCTAAGTGAAAGGAGGGCCCAGCAACTCACTCCAGTATTCTTGCCTGGAGAGTCCCCATGGACAGAGGAGCCTGGCGGGCTACAGTCCGTGGGGTCACATGGAGTTGGACATGGCTAAAGCAACTTAGCATGCATGAAAGAAGCCAGGCCACAAAAGATGACATGAGTCCACAGAATGAGTTCATTCTAGAAAAGTCTAGAGCAGGCAGATCCATAGAGACAGAGAGTAGATTACTGGGTACTAGGAAGTGGGGCGGGGGGTGGGGGGCAGAGATTAGGGAGGCGATAGCAGAGCAGAATGGACTCTTTTTGAGGTAAAGAAAATGTCCTAAAATTGACTATGGTGATGGCTGCCCATATCTGTAATTACACTAAAAGTCATGGAACTATAAACTGGTAAATTATATATTTTGTGAATTACATCTTAGTAAAGGTGTTGTTAAAAATGAACCAATGCTGGGTGAAAATGGCACATACAGTTTGGTTTAGTATTTGAGTAGTGAAAAGAAACAGAACATTGCTATATTTATTTATATTTTGCCGTGCCTCACGGCTTATGGGATCTTAGGTTCCCTGACCAGGGATTGAACCAGGATCCCGGCGGTGAAAACTGGCAAGTCCTAACCACTGGACTGCCAGGGAAGTCTCTAAAACATTGTTTGTAAATAGCTGGTTTCAATGAGTTCTAGAATTAGGATTTATAAATCCATTTATTTTCCCACATTTGTCCCTTTTTCATTTTTGCAAAAGCCTATATTACCCTTAATATAAGGTTAAGTCATATGAACTAAAATAATAAAGTTTTATGAATACAAAAACGCTTTAAACCTTGACTTCTTTAAAAAAAAATCCCCACTTGGTAGCTAAGTGCCTTATCTTACAGATGGGAGAAGTGAGGCAGAGATGAGGGAGCCAGCCCCTGAAGGGCAGTGCCGAGGGACTCAGGACCCTGGCCACAGATACAAAGAGCAGAGGGTCAGGGTGGGGGGCAAGGAGGGGGAGGCCAGCCCCCTTTCAAGGGGGATCCCTCAGAGCCAGCTCAGCGAGGCCGCACCTGCCCACTCTGGGGGAGACGTCAGAGTCCATGCTGGTCTGCGACAGGTGCCAATGTCCAAACACTGCAATCTAATCTAACATGAAAAAAAAATCTGTATGCCCCAAACTCCACAGCTCCACACACCCAGCAGAATGTGTATATCTGTGTGATAAAGGACGCGGGCTGGAGGGTTCTGAGCTGCAGGCTAAAACAGCCCCAAACTGGAAACGACCCATGTCCACAGACGGTGAAGGGAGCTGTCGGTGCGAACGGTGCGTCTCAGGGGTGAGGATGGTGTGGGGTTAGGTAGGAGAACGTCTTTACGCTCAGCATCTGAGCAGAGGAGGCAGGAGGGCTGTACCACCTTCCAGGAGTTCAGCTAAGAGAGAGAGAAAGGCAGACAGAGAAAGCCCACAGCGGATGGCACCGATTTCCAGATCAAGGGGAAAAGCATGCGCTTTCTTATGTTTCTGCACTCGGAACAACTTTCTTAAAAACAGCTGGAGACGGGAGGAGGGCAGGAGGGAGAAAGCCCTTGCCTGGCTCCATCACCCCATTTGTCAGAGAGCAAGACTGAGGCCCGTGAGGTGCAGAGAGTGGCTCCAGGTCACACAGGGCGCCTCCTAGGACTCCTGTCTCAGAGTTTCTCTCTCCTGACACAGGTGAGCCTGGGGTTTTGGCGTTTCCCTTCTGAGAGCTCTCCACCGTCTGGGGGCCACGTCACCAGGGCCTGTTTCCTGGTGTCCAGTTTCAACCAGCCTCCTCCCTGCCATCCCCCTGCCGCTGCTCCCCGGGGGGCGCTCTGCCGGCACAGATGGCTGTGTGGCTTTGCCAAGGGTGGCGCCCTCTCTGGGCCGAGGTGTTGCAAGAGCCCGGCTGCCTGCGGATGGAAGACCCTGGGCAGGGCACAGGCGGAGAGCCCGTGAGAGGGGGAGGGGAGGGAAAGAGGGGCAGAGACCCCAGGAACAGGGGTGAGGGCTCACGGGTCACTGGCACACCCTTCTACAAGCCCTGTCCCCCGACACCTCCTGGCGCCTCTGTGCCTGCAGTTCTGGGGAGGGGGGCCCTCACTGTGATGCCTCTTTTAACACCAGCAGTCCAGATGCTAGACCAGCCCCACCAAGAGCCCACACTTACACCAGCGATGGGGCCTGCCACCACCTCTGCCTGTAGCCCCCCACTGCACCCCTGCCCGGGGCCTGCCTTGCATGCCTTCTTCAGAGGCCACGGCTCCGGAGGCGGGGTGGGCTGCGGGTGCAGTGTGCCCGCAGGATTGGGTTTTCTCCTGGCATCATGCAGGGCATGGAGCACCAGGCAGAGGAGGCCCCCACCTGGGCCCCCCGCCCTCCTTCTCCACGTCGGGAGCACGGGGCCACCTTCCAAATCCTGCCTTCCCCAGGCTGGGGGCCCTGCGAGGGCAGTGGGCGTGACCCTAGGCCTGAGCCCCTGCACTCAGGCCGGGCAGGCACCCCCCACACACACACCAGCTGCAGTGAAAGTGAGAAAAGAAATTCAATCGTCTAGACCCACAGCCCTGGACCCCCCCCAGGCGGGCAGTGTGCCGGGAGCCCTGGCGGGAGCCTGGAGAACTACAAACCTGATCCCCAGCACAGGGGCATGGGGGGCTGCAGCCGGCCCTGCGGGGTCTCGGGGCCACCCTCTCACTCCACTGACACCTCCCGAGGTTTGAAGATGGGAGGGGGGCACCCTGTCCGCACCCCACCCTGAGCGCCCGAGCTCCCAGCCCTGCGTGTCCGCCTCGGCAGGCCAGCCTGTCACCAACAGCTTGAGACCAACCAGCTGAGGGCACTGGGCGGGAGCCGGGGATGGGGGCGCCTGACTGGAAACACACAGGCCACTTCCTGGGGGCCCGCCCACCAGGGGAGGAAACACATCCAGAACATTCTAGCTTCAAAGCCTCGCGGGAGGCGCTGACACCAGGGTGAGCCACCAAGGGGTCCCAGGCCGCCCCCTCGGCCCCCCGCGCGGTGGGGTGGGGGGAGCTCCGGCCAAGCCGGGAGCGCAGCCTGAAGCCCCCGACCCTCCGAGGCCAAGAAGGCTTTGTTTTTCCTCCAGACTCTGTTGCAACACCCAGAGTGCTCGTCACTCCTGTTTTTCCCTTTGCAAGCTCAAAACCTTCACCCGGCCGCCTATCTCAAACAGCACAGGCAGCGTTATCCGTTTTGAAGTCTGTGCACCGGGGCCTGAGCGTGTCACACACAATCCGTGCTTTGTTGTGGTGACGGAGGGCTGGGGGAGGGTAACAGTCGGGGTGAGCTGGCCCCGCAGGCCCGTAGTTGAGGGAAATAGAAGGCTCACCTACTGCTGTGGGCTGCTCCCTGGGCTTGGATCAGGGCCCGGGGGCCTGCCTCGGCCGCCTGCTGCATGTGCTCAGGGGGACCCCACCCTGTGTGGGTCAGACACACGGCCAGGGCAGGGGAGGAAGACCCCCCCCAACCCCGCCCCAGGCTGCCCAGGCGATCCTCAGGGAGGCCAGCGTCCTCCTCCCACCAGGCCCCGCACAGCTTCTCTCCAGGCCCAGGAGCCCCAGCTGGCTCTGATGGGTCGGGAAGGCCCCTGGAGCTGAGGGTTCTGCGCCAGCCTTGTGATGGTTGGCTTTATACGTCAACTTGGCCGGGCTACGGTGCCCAGCTGTTTGGTCAAACTCCAGCCTAGATGTTGCTGTGAAGGTGTTTGTGGATATGATTAACATTTACAACCAGAATCGGGAAAGGAGCCTGTATACTGTCACCCTGCTTATTTAACTTCTATCACCCTGCTTATTTAACTTCTATGTAGAGTATGTCATGCGAAATGCCAGGCTGGATGAATCACAAGCTTGAATCAAGACTGCCGGGAGAAATATTGACAGCCTCAGATATGCAGATGATACCGGTAATGGCAGAAAGTGAGGAGGAGCTAAAGAGTCTCTTGATGAAGGGGACACAGGAGAGTGAAAAAGCTGGCTTAAAACTCAGCACTCAAAAAACTAGGATCACAGCATCCAGTCCCATCACTCCATGGCAAATAGATGGGGAAAAAGTAGAAACAGTGACAGATTTTATTTTCTTGGGCTCCAAAATCACTACAGATGGTGAATGCAGCCACGAAATTAAAAGACCCTTGCTCCTTGGAAGAAAAGCTGTGACAAACCTAGACAGCTTAATAAAAAGCAGAGACATCACTTTGCTGACAAAGGTCCATCTAGTCAAAGCAATAGTTTTTCCAGTAGTCAAGTACAGATGTGAGAGTTGGACCATAAGGAAGGCTGAGCACCAAAGAATTGACGTTTTTGAACTGCGGTGCTGGAGAAGACTCTTGAGAGTCCCTTGGACTGCAAGGAGATCCAACCAGTCCATCCTAAAGGAGATCAGTCCTGGGTGTTCATTGGAAGGACTGATGCTGAAGCTGAAGCTCCAATACTTCGGCCACCTGATGCGAAGAGTGGACTCACTGGAAAAGCCCCTGATGCTGGGAAAGATTGAGGGCAGGAGGAGACGGGGGTGACAGAGGATGACATGGTTGGATGGCAACAGTGACTCAACAGACATGAGTTTAAGCAAACTCTGGGAGATGGTGAAGGACAGGGGAGCCGAGCGTGCTGCAGTTCAAAGGGTCACAAAGAGTCGGACGTGATTTGGTGACCGAACAGCAAACCTCACAAACGGACCCTTTCTGCTCGGTAGCAGGCTCCAGAGCACCAGCTCCATCACCCCCGGCCCCCTCACCCTGCACCTGAGTCCACACATGCCTCATCTCCTCCCTGGGCCTCTCGCTGCCAAGCCCTTTCCCTCCGAGCCGGGCATCGCAGCCCGAGGTTGGGGGACATGGGTGCCAAGGTCCCGCCAGCATCGCGAGGCTGTGCCAGCCGGAGCTGCAGACCAGGGGCACCAGCATGCCAAAGAGGCTTCTGAGCACCTGACGGCTCTGACCATAATTCACGCAAAATGGCTCGTTGCTATAAAAATGTATTTGCACATCACACAAATAGACCCTCGCAGCAATTATCCTAATGCCGTAGTTACAAATTATCACCTACTCACCTCGGGCAAATTAGCACCAGATTTAATTTGAGTGGCGCAGGAAATGTGTGGGGTGCACGGAGTGACAGCCGACACCCCATGTTTGCACAACCCTGCTCTCTGCTCAGGATGGTGGGGGGCTGATGAAAGGCTCTGTGGGGGAGGGCGGGGGTGGGCTCGAGGCCATCCAGCTCTAACCCCGTATCTGCAGGGAGGGCACCCAGAGAGAAACGGGCTAGCGCAGGGTCCCATCGAGGCAGGGGTGCAAGTCCAGGCGTGAGGGGAGGGGCTGAGAAGGGGGCGACCACTAAGCTGGGACCCCAGGGTCTCGGGGTACACCCCATCAAGAGCAGTTTTCACCCTTTTGTCTCAGCAATGTCACAGATTTACGGATACAGATCCCCACGACCCACTGCTCATCACAAACACCACTGGGTCCCAGAGGTTGGGGAGAAGGCAGGTGTAGACGATTCTCGCAGGCGGCGGGGCCTGAAGCCACTGGGACCCGGCCCGACAGCTGGGTGAGACATCCACAGGTGGCAACAGCAAAGTCCACATGAGCTGTGACCTGTTGCACGACGTGGTCAGAGGCCTGCCCACAAGTCCCAGGGGTGCTGGGCTGAAAAGACAAGGTGGGGGTGGCGGTGGAGTTCTGCTGAGCGCTGCTGGGGCCGCCCACCCCCTCCTGTGGTTCTTGCAGACACCAACCTCAAGACTGGGGGCCGCTCCCCTCCCCAGCACCCCTGCGGCCCTGCCCTTGGTACCCAGGGGCTCGCTCAGCTGTGCGCCTCTCACCTGCACGACCCTCAGGAGCGCAGCTCATACCTCTGCACTCCACCCCCGCCGTCTCTGCTCCAGCCACGCAGGCCTCAGGCTTGAGCCTCAAACAGGCCAGGCTGTTCCTGCCTCAGGACCTTTGCACGTGCTGTCCCCTCTCCCTGAAACACACGGCAACTGCAGGGAGTCAGCGATCCATATGATTCCTGTTATGACCACTGGTTCAAGTCCAAGTCAATAATTCAGGCTGAATTCAAATCTGCCTCCTCACTGGTCCCCTTGGAGGTGGGAGCCACAGGGATAAACCTCCCCTCCACCTTCAGATCCTTCCGTATAGAAAAATTGGGTTATAGTTTAGCCAGGTCAAATAAAGACTTTCCTTTTGGAAGAGAAGCTATGACAAATGTAGACAGTGTATTAAAAAGCAGAGACATCACTTTGCTGACAAAGGTCCATATAGTCAAGTCTATGGTTTTTCCAGTAGTTATGTACGGATGTGACAGTTGGACCAAAAAGGATGAGTGTTGAAGAACTGATGCTTTCAAATTATGGTGCTGGAGAAGACTGTTGAGAGTCCCTTGGACAGCAAGGAGATCAAACCAGTCAATCCTAAAGGAAATCAACTCTGAATATTCACTGCAAGGGCTGATGCTGAAGCTGAAGCTCCAATACTTTGGCCATCTCTTGCAAAGAGCCGCCTCACTGGAAAAGATCCTGATGCTGGAAAAGTTTGAAGGCAGGAGAAGAAGGGGCTGACAGAGGATGAGATGGTTGGATGGCATCACCGGCTCAATGGACATGAGTGTGAACAAACTCTGGGAGCTGGTAAATTACAGGGAAGCCTGGAGTGCTGCAGTCCAAGGGGTCGCAAAGAATTGGACACGACTGAGCAACTGAATGACAAGAACAGTGAAGCCAGAGAGAAAAGCTCCCCACGTCCTGGTGGACGATCAGGCCACCCGTGCTTTCTGGAGCCAGGGACCTGGTTCTGCCCTCTCTTTGTCCCATCCAGAGACCCCTGTGTGCCCTGCAGTGTTGACCCCCAGCCCCTGTGCTGGCACTATGAGCAAGCAGCACAGAGGAAGAGTCAGGGGAATGGGTTCACCCCAATCAGGGGGCCCCCGCAGAGCCTACTTCCCCACCTGTGAAATGGGCACAAACCCTGCCCCCCACCAGTGCCACAGTGAGGAGCAAATGAAGTCCACATGAGCCATCACTCTGAGAGGCTGGGCACTCGAGACAGGTCCTCGGTAATGGTCACCAGGGCTGTGCAAGCCAGGTGGTGATCAGAAGACAAGATTAACCTTATTGAGATCCTGACAAAAAATAAAAGAACTTATTTACGGTCCAACTCTCCCATCCATACATGACTACTGGAAAAACCATAGCTTTGACTCTGGACCTTTGACTATGAATATGGTCCACGACTAGGGACCTTTGTCAGCAAAGTAATGTCTGCTTTTTTAATATGCTGTCTAGGTTGGTCATAGCTTTTCTTCCAAGGAACAAGCATCTTTTAATTTCATGGCTGCAGTCACCATCTTCAGTGATTTTGGAGCCCCCCAAAAATAAAGTCTCTCACTGTTTCCATTGTTTCCCCATCTATTTGCCATGAAGTGATGGGATCAGATGCAATGATTTTAGCTTTTTGAATGTTGAGTTTTAAGCCAGCTTTTCTCTTCTCCTCTTTCACTTTCATTAAGAGGCTCTTCAGTTTCTCTTTGCTTTCTGATGTAAGAGTGGTGTCATCTGCATATCTGAGGTTATTGATATTTCTCTTGACAGTCTTGATTCTAGCCTGTGCTTCATCTAGCCTGGCATTTTGCATGATGTATTCTGCATATAAGTTAAATAGGCAGGGTGACAATATACAGCCTTAATGGACTCCTTTCCCAATTTGGAACCAGTCCATTGTTCCACGTCTGGTTCTAACTATTGCTTCTTGACCTGCATACAAATTTCTCAAGAGGCAGGTCAGGTGGTCTGGTATTCCCATCTCTTGAAGAATTTTTCACAGTTTGTTGTTATCCACACAGTCAAAGGCTTTGGCATAGTCAATAAAGCAGAAGTAGATATTTTTCTGGAACTCTCATCCTTTTTCAATGATCCAGCAGATGTTGGCAATTTGATCTCTGATTCCTCTGCCTTTCCTAAATCCAGCTTGAACATCTGGAAGTTCTCAGTTCACGTACTATTGAAGCCTGGCTTGGAGAATTTTGAGCGTTACTTTGCTAGCGTCTGAGATGAGTGCAATTGTGTGGTAGCTTGAACATTCTTTGGCATTGCCTTTCTTTGGGATTGAAATGAAAACTGACCTTTTCCAGTCCTGTGGCCACTGCTGAGTTTTCCAAATTTGCTGGCATATTGAGTGCAGCACTTTCACAGCATCATCTTTCAGGACTTGAAATAGCTCAACTGGAATTCCATCACTTCCACTAGCTTTGTTCATAGTGATGCTTCCTAAGGCCCACTTGACTTCACATTCCAGGATGTCTGGCTCTAGGTGAGTGATCACACCATCGTGATTATCTGGGTCGTGAAGATCTTTTTTGTACAGTTCTTCTGTGTATTCTTGCCACCTCTTCTTAATATCTTCTGCTTCTGTTAGGTCCTTATCATTTCTGTGCTTTATTGTGCCCATCTTTGCATGAAATGTTCCCTTGGTAATTTTTGAAAAGATCTCGAATCTTTCCCATTCTCCTGTTTTCCTCTATTTCTTTGCACTGATCACTGAGGAAGGCTTTCTTATCTCTCCTTGCTATTTCAGGAAAGTGAAAGTGAGAGTCACTCAGTCATGTCCGACTCTTTGTTACCCCACGGGCTATTCAGTCCATGGAATCCTCCAGGCCAGAATACTGGAGTGGGTAGTCTTCCCCTTCTCCAGGGGATCTTCCCAACCCAGGGACAGAACACAGGTCTCCTGCATTGCGGGTGGATTCTTTACCAGCTGAGCCACAAGGGAAGCCCAAGAATAAAGGAGTGGGTAGTCTTTCCCTTCTCCAGCAGATCTTCCCGATCTAGGAATCAGACCAGGGTCTCCTGTATTGCAGGCGGATTCTTTACAACTGAGCTATCAGGGAAGCCCTTGGACCATCTCAAATTCTTCAGTAAATCCATCAGCCCTCCCACCTACAATGCAAGCTGTTACAATAACACAGACCTGGGAGCTCTAGGGACAAAGGTGGATGCAGAGCCTCTCACAGCAGCCAAGGCCCGCAGAGGCCCCTAGAACTTGAACCCAAGGGGTCATGGCCCCTGAGGAGGTGCTTTCCGGAAGCCCCACACATGCCCCGCAGGTTCAAATCCTCTGCCGTCTGGCTTCAACCACCCGCAGCCTTTCTGTGGATGGTAAAAGCCTGACCCAGTCCCCAGGAGGCTTCCTTTGTTTTCATTTTATAACCAGGTAGGGGGAGGGAGTGGGCAGGTTCCCAGAAGGCTCTGGACTCCTGACCTGCCAAACCAGTTCCTTCTATGGAACAGCCACTGGCTCCAACCGTCCAACTTCTTGCGCCCTGCTCTGACCAGGGTCACTGCAGAAAGAACGGCTGGGGAACAGGTTCCAACCAAGCTCGGTCCTTACAGTCTTCCCTGGGTGTGGGGGGAGGGAGGCGACTAGTCCTAAGAGGGGTAAACACGGATAAAGCTGCCACGCTCTGTTTTACATTTGTTTCTTCCTCCCAGGAACCCCAGGAGTAGGTGACAGCACTGCCCGTGTTTTATGGGGAAACCAGGGCGCAGGGTGACCAGCTCCTGGCAGGCAACTCTCGGTCACTCGGCTGGGATGAGGACTCAGGGAGGCAGGCGCCAGCGGCAGCTGTTGGCCAGAGCGCAGCCCGCCTGCTCCAAGCCTTAGGACACCCCGCCCTCCTGGGAGGGGAGAAAATGGGAACCTGACTCAGCCAGGTCTCCTGCCTGGCGGGGACCTGGGAAAGTGGACAGAGGCCCGATCCAGCTGCCAGCAGCCTGAGGCTCCCAGGGTGTGTCTGAGGGCACCCCCGCCCACAGTGCCGGGCCCAGAAGGGGACCCGCCGATGTGCCCCGGGCGGCCGGGGAAGCCCCTGGATACACCCGTCACAACTTCCTTGAGCATCAGTTTCAACCAAAAGAATTGAAGGAAAAGTTAATGTACCTGAAAGGAAACTGAAAGCATTTCTTTTCCAAGCTACTCTCACGCGGACTAGAAGAGAAGTCACTGGAAGGCTTGGAATGTCTTCCCCCAGGAGGCAGACCTCAGGGCCCTGGGACGTGCCCCTCCTCTCCCTTCCCACCCCCTTGCCGCTGGGGAGGGCGTGGATGCTTCTGTCACAGCATGGTAGGCCTGGCTCTCCACTTTCTGGCTGGCCATGTGACCTCAGAATGTCACCTGAACCTCCCTGCCTCAGTTTCCTCATCTGTAACAGCCCCTGTGAGGCATGTGTGAGTGAAGAATAAGGCAATTAAGTGCGCAGTTAGGGCACTTCCCTGGTGGTCCAGGGGTTAAGAATCCGCCTTGTAGTTCAGGGGATGTGGATTCGATCCCTGGTTGACAGCCTAAGATCCTGCAAGTCGTGAAGCAACCAAGTCCACACACCACAACTGCAGAGTCCGTGCTCCGCAGTGAGGTCCCGCGTGACCCAAGGCAGCCAAAAAAAGGAAAAGCATGCAGGGAGGCCTGAGAGCCTCAGCAAAGGTGAGTGTGACCTTCTGCGGGAAGGATGGTCAAGGGCGTCACTTTACAGGTCAAAAACCAGGTCCCTGATTCCTCCTGGGGCTCCCTGTCCCCATCCAGCCGCTTCCGTGCCTCGGCGTCCCCATTGGTGAAAGAGGGTCAGATCAGGAGGCGGCTGTGCCCGTCAGGCACCTCCAGGGTGGCGGAGCTCTTGCTGTCCTCTCTGTAACCAACCATGAAAGCCTTTCTGAAAGCCACCATCCATGGTGTGCCCAGGACAGCCTCACATGGCACTGGCTTGTCAGAGAGATGCCAAGATCCAAGGGATGTTTAGTCAAGTTTCCAGACCTCAAAACATCTCACTAGAGTGCTCATTGGCTAAAGATGTGGCGTAGATACACAATGTAATACCACTCAGCCATAAAGAATGAAATAATGCCATTTGCCACAATACGGATGGACCAGGAGGGCATTCTGCTTTGCGAAGTACCTCAGAACAAAAGACAAATACTTTGTTTTCACTTACTTGTGGAACCTCAATAGCAAAGGAGTACACCAAATGAACAAGCATCTCACGGAGGCTGCAGTTCAGTGACTCAGTGATATCATCCAAATAAATGCATTCCTACCGCCTGCACCTGAGCACCCGTCAGACGCTGCCCAGGTATGTCTAGCCCACCTCGCACGTGACTTATCCCCAGGCAGCCGCAGCCCCCCAGCTTCTGTGTGACCTTCGTGTGCTGCATTCTTTCCTGCCTACCTCTCACCCATTTCCCAGCTCGATGGTCACCTCCTCCAGGAAGACCTCCCAGACCTCCCACAAGCCTCTGGCTTCCCTATGTCACACAGAGGCTTGACTCTGAGTTCCCCTTGGGCGGGGGCTGGGGAGGCGGCCGTCCACAAAGACTAGATGGGTTCAGGCCCTCAGCCCCTGCTCTGCCGCTGGCTTGAGAAATGGCTTAAAGTCACTGAGTTAAAGCAGAAACTCACAAACAAGAGGCTAAAACCGCCGACAGAGACCGACCAAAAGATACCTGGTGGTGAGTCTTAGATTTCGAGTTCTCACCAGGACAAACGTCAACACTGCATTTCATGGACAAGCGGCACCTTACTCCTTGGAATCCACACAGCCCTCTGCCACAAAACCTCCAGTCTGGGAGCTCCAGGCAGTCAAAGCCAGGTCCCCACCCAGCCCGAGACTCAGGAATTCCTCCCCGCCCACCCTGCTGCCTTCTCCCTGGGAGCTCTCCACACAACTGGCCAGGCCCTGGGGAACCCCCAGGCCAGCGCCGTGGACAGTGGCCCTGGACCAGGGTTTGCGAAAAGGAAAGGTAGCCCGGGGCTCTCTCCGAAACTGGGAGGCTGATTTAACTTCGGGTCGTATTAAGTCTTGGGGAGGGTCCCTCCCCTGTGACCAGCGGCTGTAACCCCCAGCTGGAGCCCCTGAGTTTGAAGAGACTCCACATGTTCTGCCTCAGTCTTCTCATCTGTGAAGCAGGTCGATGCCTCCCAAGTTCGGGATGAGGGAGCTGCTGTGTGGGCGATCGGGGACCCCGGGGAGGTCGGCGAAAGTTTGGGCTGAGACGGCCCAACCAGATCAAACCCAAACAAGCAACCAGAACAAACCCAAACAAGAAAGGGCGGGAGAAGCGACGGAGCAGGGAGGGAGGGGGGTGAAGGAGGGGGCTGGGAGGAGAGGCGGGGTCGGGAGGGGAGAAGGGCGGGCGCGGGGGAAGCGCGCGCGCGTGGAAAACTGGAGGTGGGGTGTGCGGGTGTGGGCGAGGGGCCGGGAGCCGGGCCGGGTTGGGGCGATCGCGGCCCCCCGGGTACCGCGCCCCACCTCGGCGTGCCCGTCGGAGCAATGGGCCGGGCCTCAGCCTCGCCGCCTGCCCGCCCGGGCCCAAGCGGGCTCCCTCCCGCGGGCAGCCCGCCGCCTTACCTGACGCAGCCCCACGGGCGCCTCACCTGGGCTCCGCGAGGCCCGGCGACTCACCTGGCCCCGCCCCGGACGTGGCTCCCGCGAGGCCGCGCCCCTCGCGCCGCCCCTCCGGCGCCGTCTCCCTGGAGCTCCGGACTGGAGTGACCCAGGGTCACCGCGAGCCAGGGCTGCATTTCTGCGCATGGGCAGAGCCTCTGCCCCAGCCCTTTGCCGGTGTTGGGTCGCTCAGTCGCGTCCGACTCTGCGACCCCGTGCACTGCAAACTCGCCAGGCTTCCCTGTCCATCACCAACTCCCGGAGTCTGCTCAAACCCATGTCCATCGTGTCGATGATGCCATGACCCCCTTAAAGTGAAAGTGAAGTCGCTCAGTCGTGTCTGACTCTTTGCGACCCCATAGACTGTACCCTACCAGGTTCCTCCGTCCATGGGATTTTCCAGGCAAGAGTACTGGAGTGGGTTGCCATTTCTTTCTTCAGGGGATCTTCTTGACCCAGGGATGGAACCTAGGTCTGCCGCATCGCAGGCAGACGCTTTACCGTCTGAGCCACCAGGGAAGCCCTACTGACCCCCTTAGGCAGGTGTCACATACTCAAGGAAAACCCCCAAATCCCTGGAGGTGCCATTGAAGAGTCAGGGGCCCCAGGCAAGGGGAGGACTGGTCTTCCGATAGGATTGCATTTGAATCCAGAGGTGGCTCAGGCAGTCAAGAATCTGCCTGGAATGCTGGAGACCCGAGTTCCGATCCCGGGTGGGAAAGATTCCTGTAGAAGGGCATGGCAACTCACTCCAGTATTCTTGTCTGGAGAATTCTGTGGACAGAGGAGCCTGGTGGGTTCCAGTCCATGGGGTTGCAAAGAGTCGGACACGACTGAGCGACTAACGCTTTCAACTCTCATCCAGAGAGCAGTTCAGGAGCGGCATTCTGAAGGTGGATCTTTCTATCAGGCCGGTGCCTGTCGCCCACCTTTCTGGCTGCAGCTCTGTCTCCATCGCCTCCCCCACAGTCTCCCTGGTTTCCGAAGGTCAGCACCGCCTCAGGGTTGAGTCTGCATTTCTTTTCATCCCTACCCACTCCCCAGCCTCCTGTTTTCAAAACAGCCAATACCGGATGATCAGCTAGATCTCCTGAATCCAGACTCCTGTTTCCGGACGCCCACTTGACGTCTGCACGTGCAGGCCTTCGAAGGCAGCTCAAGCTCCACATGTCCATCTGGACTCCTCTCCCAGGAGTCCCACCTCCTTCTCCACCAGCACCTTCCAAACCGAGGGCGCATCCTTGGCTCCCCTTGCTCCCTCACCCTCCACAAGCGGTCCTAGGGTGAGCCCCCATAGCTCTCCCTCGAGGACGTGTCACAATGCCACCACTTCTCTCCACCCACACTGGTCCAAGTGGCCCAGGCCGCCAGCATCTCTCACGTGGCCCAGGGCAGCAGGCTCCTGACCCATGTCCTGGTTCTGTCCTTGCCCCCTTCCCTCTGTATCAACACAGCAGCTCGGGGCGGGGGGTGGGGGAGTGGGGGGTGGTCCTTCCTGAGATGCTGTCCTGCCTCCTCCTCCCCTCCTCCTCTCAGGGGAGGGGGCGGGCACAGTCCCAGACTGCCATGCATGGAAGGTGGCGTGGCTGCTGGCAGCTCTGGGGTTGCAGGTAGGGGCTCTGTGGTCCCCAGTGGCCAGGGTACAGCTGCCAAGACGATCGGGTGTATTGATCCTCCCCATTCTAGGGGGCGGGGGGGTCTGGCTGCAGAGGCCCCACTGTGGTATCACCTTCTGCCACAGGCTGGCGCGGGGTCCAATCACGCGGGCCTTCCCCAGGGCTCAGCGAGCAGTTTAGGACACTCCAGTTGGGATGAGCTGGACTTTGCCTGGAAGTTTGGGGAAGAAAAGAATCCTGCTCTGTCCTTTCCTCTCCCCCACCCTAGATGAAGAAGCATGGTGCTCCTGGGATAGCAAGCAGCCATCCTGGGGCCACAAAGAGATCTAGGCTTGGGATAAAGCAGAGATGGCGGGGAACTGGGTTCTTGGCGACCCTGTAGAGCCCCTGGATCAAACCTGGCTGAGGCCCACACTTCCTTGGGCACCAAGAGATTTTCTTACTGTTCAAACCAGCTTGGACTTTCTATTTCTTATGACCAAAAGTATCCTCTGATAAAACATCGTTATGCTTTTTAGCCAAATTGCAAAGAGTTTCTCTCCTTACAGCGATAGCAGAACAAAACCCAGGGAAGACCTGGGTGGCTGAGCCTGAGATACATGACCATTCCAGAGATAGGAAGGGGGTTAAACAGACCAAAACTTTATCCTCCCCAAGGTCAAGACAGCTTAGGGAATTCCCTGGGGGTCCAGTGGCTAAGAAGCTCCCAATGCAGGGGGCCCAGGTTCCATCCCTGATCAGGGAACTAGATCCCACATGCCACAACTAAGAGTTTGCATGCCACAGCTAAAAGACCCTGCGTGGGGCAACGAAGACCCCATGTGCTGCAATTAAGAACCAGCACAGACAAATAAATAGAAATTAATATAAAGCAAAACACAACTTCGTGCCAGTTGTGCTAATGGTAAGCATGAAATAAGTGAATACGGGTTAACTTTAATGGGAACCAGTACTTGGCTCTAAACATTAGCTGTTACCTTTCTGAGGCAGGCCAGCACTAGGAGGCTGTTTGCTGACAGTCCAAGTGTCCAGTCCGGCGTCCAACACATGGTAGTCACTGTTCTCAGTCAATATGAATGAACGAATGACAACAGTTTCTCTCTATTGTCCCCCAAGCAGCTTCCTTTTTCTGTGCAAAGAACCTGTGGCCATCCTGGCATGTGGGCTTGCTCACCTCATACAGACCAAAAAGTGAAAGTGAAAATGTTAGTGGCTAGGGCGTATCTGGCTTTTTGCGACCCCACGGACTGTAGCCAGCCAGGCTCCTCTGTCTGTGGGGATCCTCCAGGCGAGAATACTGAAGTGGATAGCCTCTCCCTTCTCCAGGGGATCTTCCCGACCTGGGGATTGAAACTGGGTCTCCTGCATTGCTGGTGGAATCTTTCCCGTTTGAGCCACCAGGGAAACACTTGCATGTTATTATTTGTAACTTCCTTGCTCCAGAAGGACTTTGGTGGTGAGAAGATGGAGGGGTCCATGGTGCTGCCTGACCTCTAAGTCACGTGCACATCTGAGCCCCTGGATGGATTGGGAAGGGGGTCTATTTCTAGATCAAAACTCTTCCTCCCTCTCAACACATGAAAGGAAATGGAGGAGATGCCCCATGACTTACATGCTTGATGGGTTTCAGCTAGTGTTTATGCTGCCTTCTCTTTTCCTTTTATGGAATATAAGCATATTTTATTATCAAGGTAAGATCAGTCTCAAGAAACGGGGACAATTTTCTGGTTCAAAAAGCGCCTTTGGACAGAAGTAAGAGAAAACACCCCCCTCCCCTCCCCAGCTGGTCTATGACTAGCAATGTAATTTCATGGTATTAAGATGTGTCGGGGGGAATGCTGCCCTCCTCGCTTCTGTGTTTTGTGAAAATCTCATACAAATTCCACAACCACAGCTTAGTGACATTAAAACATATACAACAAAGCAATCATACAGAATGATTCTGGGGAAAGAATGCAGGTGTATCCCGCCATTCATAATAAAAGGCAAAAGAAATAGAAAGAAACTGTGAGACCCACAGTGCCTCCCTTTTTGGTTCTTTCTTCGTTTTTTTTTCCCCCCAGCACGTCTAATCAGTCACCCACCAGTTAGTCATTCCCTTTTGTAGCCGTAACAATGTCTCCTTGCATTTCAAATGCTTTGCGATAGAAAAGAATGAATAATAATGCAAAATGAAGGAATTACATCTGAACGGTATTATTCCCAGCTTTATTAAATTTGCTCTGTACAAATGTTTATGAAGTCGGAGAGTTGCTTTTCCCCTGAGCTGCAAATTCCACATTAATAAGTGCGGGGGGATGGGAGCTTGAAAGGAAGGAGGAAAGAAAGACCCCTCGTCTGTGGTCTTGCGCTTCTCGTTTGTTTTTTTCTCAAATTTAACTCTCCCTGCCAGCTGCTTGAGCCAAGATGTGGTCTGCTTTGAATCCTACTAAAACCATGAAACCAAAGTTTCCCCACTAAGTGTGAGCTTGGGCATGATATCCAAGTTGAGCCAAAAGGCATCCAGGGGTTAGTGTCCCAACCCTCCCCTTTGTGGGCACAGACCGGGCGAGGTGAGGGGCTTTATTTGCTGCTGTGCAGTCCAGCCAGGAACCCGAGCAAGCTTTCCCGACCGCCTACCCTCCTATCACGTGCCCTGGTCCAAACTTTAAGCAAATGCGTTTGGTTGTTGGCATTGACTGCACGCTGAGTACACGCCCCTTGTGTCTGCTGCCATTGTCTGCACCTAATTCTCGAAACCCTTTGGATTTACAACTGAGCAGGTCCCATTCCTGATGCCTTTCGGTATCAGGGTGGAAGGCTGGTTGTGTCCTCTGACACCCTGCACCTTTCAAATGCCTTTGCTGTGTGCGGACTCCCCACCTTATTAGTCTCTCCACCCGAGGGGGCCAGACCTAGGGGCTTACCCAGAGTCCTTAGCAACCAGGACCCTGACATTGACTAGACTCCACCAATGTGAGCTACACTGTGACAGAGAAGGCGGCCCTGCAACATTTTATGGGAAAGGGAAGCCTCAGATGTTCCGCTTGGGCAGGGAGAGGGGAGGTGGGGGGCGGGGTGCTGCAGTGGATACAAGGTTAAGTACCTGGGACATGATTGCTATTGGTGCTGGTGACAGTTGTGGGTTTGGCCCAGGATAACTGGAGCATTGTTATGTGGTGAGAGCATTTCCATATGGTGGGAGTGATTTCAGGGGGGCCTCAGCCTGCAGCGACTTGAAGCAGGATTTTGGTTTCTGGCCAGAGACTGAAGTCAGGCCGCAGCAGTGAGAGCACTGAGTCCCAGCCACTAGACCGGTGGCCAGTGACAAGGCCCCGGCCGTATGGCTTTGCAGAAAATGAATTTCCACAAAGAAATGGAAAATGTGTGAAACAAGTAAAGTGTTTACTAGAAGGGGAAAAAAAAAGACTATGTGTGGATAGACACATGGATGGGCTCAGAGAGAGAGTAGCGCCCTCATGGTAGCTGGAAGCATCTCCTCTTGGTTCCGTTTATTTGGTTTATCCCAGTGTCCTCCTATGCCTGCACACACATCTCTTAGCCAAGATAGATTCTAGCGAAGAAGCCTATGAATAGGTTGACAGCGCTCCCTTTTGATCTCCAAGAAGCCTTCCTGTGCATGAATAGTTGGGAATGTCTCCTTGACCTCTAGAATGAGAAATATGTGGTCTCTCATCTGGGCAGGGCTCAGCTCCTCCTCTTCATCTTGGAATATCTGTCCACAGGGGACGAACGCCAGCTGTTCAACCTAGGGCCCATCTATCTCCTGCCTCAGCAGCATCTCTAAGTGGTCAGAGCATCTCTGAGTGGTAGGAGCATCACTCTGCGGTAGGAGCATCTCCCTGTGGTAGGAGCATCTCCGTGTGGAAGGAGCATCTCTGAGTGGTAGGAGCATCTCTCTGCAATAGGAGCATCTCTGAGCAGTAGGAGCATCTCTCTGCGATAGGAGCATCTCTGAGTGGTAAGAGCATCTCTGTATGATAGGAGCATCTCCGTGTGGAAGGAGCATCTCTGAGCGGTAGGAGCATCTCTCTGCGATAGGAGCATCTCTGAGCGATAGGAGCATCTCTGTATGGTAGGAGCATCTCTCTGCAATAGGAGCATCTCCCTGTGGTAGGAGCATCTCTTGTGCCTTAGCAGCCTCCCTCTGCAATGGGAGTATCTCTGTGGGGTGTGAGCATCCCTGTGCAGTGGCCGCAGTAGGGGCAGCTTTCCCATCAGGCCTGTCACATGCGATGGTTTGAGGCACTGTTCCTGGAAAGTAAGCCTCTAGCTTGGCCCTCCCCACCTCCTGGCAGCTACGTGTGTGCGCTTGGTCACTTAGTCAAGTCCGACTCATTGCGACCCCATAGTCTGTAGCCCACCAGGCTCCTCTGTCCATGGGGTTCTCCCTGCAAGAATACTGGAGGGGTTACCATTTCCTCCTCCAAGGGATCTTCCCAACCCGGGGATCGGGACCCCTGTCTCTTGCATCTCCTGCCTTGGTGGGTGGGTCTTTACCACGGTGCTGCATGGGAAGCCCCGACAATTCCAGGAGCCCCCAACATCCTTTAACAAACTCCTTCTCTGTGTAATCTGCCAGAATCTGCTTCCGTGGCTTGCAAATAAGAGCCCTGCCTGGCCCTGCACCCTTCTATTTCAGGCTACCCTGTCCCTCCTCCCCTACCCCACACAGGCTGACATAAATTCCCACGGTAAAAAGAGTAATGTCAGCATGAGAAATTTTTTTGTGACGATGTGGATGATACCTTACATTTTTATAGCATTTTACAGCCCGTTAAAGCAATTCTGAGCTCTCTGCAAACACATTTGTCAATGAGGGGAAGGGGTCTCAGGGCTGAAACTATCCGTTCATTCACCCATTATCGTCTTCAGGTCAAAACCCATTAAGTGCTTGTTGGGCTGCACACCCTGTCCCCTGCACAGAGCTTCTTCATGAAGGATGCCTGGGAACTCGGGGTTCATCATCTTACAGCCCCTGCTGTGTGTGTGTCCACAGTGCACAGATGAGCAGAAAAACATCGCCAGTCACAGGGTATGACATCTGGAAAGACCCTCACTACAGATCGGGAATCTGAGGATGGGTGACTCGGGCCATATGACATAGCAAGGTTATGACCAATTCAGGATCAGAACCCCGGGTCCTGGCTTTGCCCACAAGGGGTATGCAACACACATAAATAAATAAAATGCCATCACCCAGTATCAGCCTTCTCCCCACCCACAGACCACCCTCCTCTAGAGTGTTTGGGAAAGAGGAGTGTATCAGTTAGTCATACCAGGTTATGCTGCAGTAACAAACACCCCCCATCTCAGGGGCTTACATCAACCTGGGTCTACTTCTCATGCACGCTGCCCATCCGCAACCCCCTGAGAACCGGCCTACTCTAGCAGCCCCATCTGGATACTGCCAATCTCCACGCAGAGAAAAGCAGAGCTCTGGAGGATCTCTGCCTGGCAATGAAAAGATCCAGCACCAAAGGGCCCCTTGGCTCAGAACTGGCTGGCCAGAGCTGGTCACAGCACACCACCCAGACTGGGAAGGGTGGGCCTTCTATGTGCTTGGAACCCAAGTGCAGCTGGTATCCGGTGTAGGTCACGGCACGCGGACCCCCAGGATCTGGCTGAAACGCAGATCCAGCATCAGCAGGTGTGGGCCGGTCTGAGACTCTGCATCTGAGAGCAAAGGGGAGAGTGGTCACCCTGGAAAACCTACAACCAACCAACCAGCAAAACACAAAAACAGTGCGCTGGTCTCTCAAACCCCAGCCCTGGAGATGCAGACAGATGATCCACTGAAGAAGGGTCCCCTGCTAACCAACCTTCAGTTAACCACGGAACCTACACGTGCCGGGCACTGAGCTGTGGCCGGGGGCTCGGTGGGAAAAGGGTAGGGGGCCTTCCTGCGCACGGGGCTGCCTTCTCATGGGGAGACAAGTTAATAATGAACTCATTTCGGCAGGAGGATCTCCCAGGAGCTCATGAAGACCTTTGCGCCTCTTTCAGGTTCCAGGCAGATATATTAATAGTTTTTCCACTGTCTCTCTCCACTCTGCCCTTAATGACAGCCACGTGGAAGCTTCGGATCCCGCAGTCTCTGTTTTCAGGCCTGAATTTCAGACTGATCAGTGTTGTGAATCGGTGGGGAAACGGGTGGTGGGGGAGAGGTGGGAGAGGAGACCATGGCTCGGGGGTGGGAGGCGGGCAGGTGATGGAGCAGACACAGGACCACAGGCCAGCCTTGGCCACAGCTAGCCGAAGCCTGGCCTGAGCTCCCTGAAGGCCAAAGTGATACATGGTCAGTGGTGTTACCTTGGGTGTCGGGTTTGTTTCTCGGAAGGACACCTGGGTTTCACCTTGGACCAAGGCCCACACGTCTGCATATGATAGTTCTGCGGATCTAGAGTTACCAGGAATACCTGGTCTTCGAATCTGAGTTCCCTGGTCTTCATTTTTCATTTATAATTTACCAATTCATAGCAAGACGCTTTGATGCAGAGAACCTCGAACTTTTCCCCAACAAGGTTGGCTATAAAACATGGACACACTCAAAGCCCACCTAGGCAGCCTGCCCCTTAATGGGGGGGTTGGGGGCAGCCCAGGCTGGAGGCCCCGCCTGAGTGCCCCATAGCTGCTGTGGGACCTGGGCTCAGCACCCACACCCCCCGGGCTTCCGTTTCCCCACTGCCGCATCTGGCAGGTATCTGGGGGTGCCCTTCCTCCCAGGGTGGAGCGACCTGTCAAACAGCTCAGAGGCTCCTACAGACAAAGGTCACACCTGACCCGTGGGGCCATGTGCCAGCTGGTGTCAGAGCCCGCAGGGATCAGACAGGTCTGGGGTGCTCAGATCTCCAGCGCTGGGGAGGTGAGGGCAGAACAGGGCCTGAGGGGCCCTCCCCACCGCAGGCAGAGCGCAGGGAGCCAGCTCCCCACCTCAACCACCACCCTCCACCTGGTCCTTCGGTCTAGAGGGGACCCGGTCCATGATGCGCTCACCCCATCCCAAGCAGGTCCCAGGCCCAGCCCGGGGTTCTGTACGGGAGCTGGGAGCCAAGTGGGCTGCTTTAAGCGATCTCATCCCCACCAGCTGGGCTGAGTGGCTACATCCTCGTTGGTTCTCGGACCAGGCACAGGCTCCCGGCCCCATCTCCCAAACCTGCTTCCCAAGGCTGCTCTCTCAGCCACTTGTTCCAGGGACCTTCTCAGTGCTGGAGCAGTCACGAGGCCCCGCGTGGTCAGGATGTCCCCAGATCAGACTGTGAAGCTGAGCGCTTGCCCTGCCCGCTCCCTGGGCTGGAGCAGGGGCTCCTGCTTGTTTCTCCCACCAGGAGACACTCGTCCTCACGGAGAGCTCTGCGTGCAGACCCTCAGGGGCTGACGCCTGCCTCCAGGATCTGAGTGGCAGTACCCATCACACCTGCTCTGGGTCCATCCTGTTATCTGCTCGTACGTCACCCAGCCCTCACCTCCAACCAAAAACTGACTCCACGAGAGGGGAGCCCTTGGAATGGGACACGGGTCTCCCCTCACCTCGACCTGGGGAACCTGCCCCCTCCAAGAACAGGAAGGGGAGGCCCTGGTGAGCTGGTGAGTGGCCTGGGGCTGAGGACCCTGCAAGGAAGTCTGTGGGGCCAGGCGTCGCAGACACAGCTCAGGAGACAGGTAGACAGGTTTTATTCCACCCGACCCCTGCCCATGGCCGCCCCGGGCAGAGCGGGGGCAGGCTGCTTGGAGGGTCTGGGGAAGGGTGGTGTACAGGTGGTCTCGCTGTGGCCCCAGGCAAGTGGCAGAGGGAAGGTGGGTCAGCCACCCCCCCTGGGGTCTCTCCAGGGGCCTGGCCAAGCTGAGGGGTTCACAGTCTCCGTGGTGTGGACGCTGGAGGGCTGGGGTGCGGGCCATGCCCAGACACACACGCAAGGCTGGGCACCTGCTGGGTCCCCGACGCCCCAGAACAAAGGTGCCGGGGGTTGGGGGGTAATCTAGGGGGTGGCAACAGTCTTTCTGACAAAGACATTAAGGCCAAAGTGGCCGAGGTCGACAGGGGTCCAGACGGGAGAGTAGAAAACGCTCGCGCTCACGCACCGCACACACACGCCGGGTCGGTAGAATCGCCAGGCCGGAATCACACGACGCTCTGCCGGCCCCCGGCTCCCTCAAACTCAGACGTGCCCGAGCCGCCGCCCCGGCCAAAGTCAATGAAGATCCCCTCCGAATCCGAGTCGACCGATTCCAGGATCTGGTCGACCAGGTTCTCGGGGCTGGAGGAGGCCGGGGAGCCGCGGGCCGCGCCCGGACCGGGCTTGGGGGGCTGGGCCGGCGGGTACAGTCTGCTGGGGCAGGGCCCCGACGGGGGCGACGACGGGGAGGTGCCGAAGGCGCCGGCGGGCCCCGGGCCGGACGTGTCGGCGAAGCCCTGGGGCTCGGGGCAGGACGTCATCTCGGAGACGGAGTGCCGCCGGATGCCCGCGCCGCCCGCCGCCGCGCCCTCGGCCTCATGCTCCGCCACGGGGTTCAGCAGCGGCGTGTTGTAGCTCTTGGAGCGCACCACCGGGTTCTTGGCCAGGACGTCCCCCGAGCGGGAGCGCCGCAGGTAGTGCTTCTCTGCGGAGACGGAGGGAGAGGGCGTCATCAGGCACGGCCGGCCAGGCGCGGGGCAGCCCGGGCTCCCGCACCCACCGCGCGCCGGGCTCTGCACCCGGCGGCCGCTCCAGGCAGGGCAGTCGGGGCTCCGCCCCAGCAGACCCTGTGGCCATCCTTGGCGGGGCCGGCCCCCTCGGCCTGGACGGGGCGGGGCTCGACGGAATCGCCCGTTTGCACACGTCCCCACCCGCGGGAAGTCACCAGGCCCAAGCACTTGCTACGCGCCAGCACTTTCCTAGGCAGACAGAGCCCCTACCCTCAGAGCTGCAGTCCTACTGTGTGTGGGGAGGGGGAAGGCTAGAATCCCCTTTTGGGGGCCACGGCTCTGGCAGCGGTAGATGCTCCTTTGGGGCAGCGGATAAGGGCAGGGCTGGGGTTTATTCTGAGCGTCGGGGCGGGGGAGACCCCGGGATAGGGGAGGACGGCCATCGGGGCCGGGGCTCAGGCTTCTCCCCCCACCCCGCCCCGCTCCGCTCAGGGCCTGCGGTTCCACGCAGCCACCGCTAGGGAGCAGGGCTGAGCGTGGCCAGCGGCCCAGGGGCCGTTCCTGGACCACAGGAGACAGGCTCCCTCCTGGCCTGGCAGGGGTCTCGGGGTCCCGGGCGGCTCAAAGCTCTCCTCCAGCTGCTGGGGCCCACCTGAGCAGAGGCATGCCGCTGGGCACGTTTCAGACCTGCAGGTGGGTGGGCCCTCTGGACGAGAGATGAACTCTCCTACAGCTGGCCCCGGGGTCCTCTTGATGTTCCTCATCTCAGGCCTGGGTCCTCCCTGCCCTTGAGGCCCCCGCCTGGCCTTTCCTGAGCTCCTCGCCCATGGCGTGGGTCACCTCATGTCACCTGGCAGGGGTCACCCTGGGCACTCATCTAGGGATGGTTTCCTCACTGCTCTGCCTCCCCTGGTGGCAAGCACCCTTGACAGTGGGGTGTGGACCCCCCTGGACCTCAGGACCAAGAGCAGACGTTGGCACTCAGCAGGTGCCAAGCTGACACTGCTGCCTGAACCAACGGGGCCAGGCAGCCCCAGGACGGCCACCCCATAACCCCTTCACACCCCCCGGGAGCCCCCAAACAAGCTGGGATTTCTTGGGCTCTGGGTCACTGCATGTGCTGGGTCCTTGCAAAACCCTGGCCCCAGGACTGAGCACGGACGTGACTTCTGTGGGGGATCTGCGGGCCTCTGGGGGGCTCTCAGAGGAGCCACGGCAACGCCACTAATGCTGTCTGCCCACCAGGGCAGCCTTTAAAGGAGGGACCCCCAGGCGACCCACCCATGTGCCCAGTGACCTGCTCGTCACACGGCCGGTGGGTACTCGGGGCAGACCTGCTGCGTCTGCACCTCTGGTTCGGTGTGGCCTTTCACCGGAGGCCGGGTTCCCAGGCAGAGGTGTGGATGGGGCCAGGGGCCACCCCGCCCTCCACCCCAGGCCCAGGCGACCCCTACCCAGGATGCAGGAGTGCGTGAAGGCCCCCTCGCCAGAGTAGAGGCCGTAGGTGCCCAGGTAGGGCGACACCACCTTCTGGATCAGCGTCTCCAGGCGCAGGTAGTCCTTCGTCACGCCCCGGGACTCGTGCACGCCCTGTGAGAGGGAGGGGGCGGCAAGGTCACTGCTCAGCCTGTCCCCTGCCTCCCAGCCCAGCCGGGCGCAGCTCAGAGGCCACCACGAACGGCCCGATCCACCCCCTCTCCAGCCCTGGCCCCCACGGCAGGGGCCACTGCACCCTCCCTTTCCAGGCGTCTCTCCAGTTGGAACCTCTGAGTGGCTTCCTGCTTCAACGCCCTCGTGGGGGCCCGCTGCACACAGCAGCCGATGTGCCTGGGAGGCTGCGATGTCCGTGGAAAAGGCTCTGAGGCCAAATCAGGCCAGGTACCCTGAACCCCCACCCTGGACAGCTGCGTATCCCCTTCTGTGAGCTGGCTTCCCAGAGGCTCTGGGCAGTCCCGGGGGCCAAGCTCATCGCTGCCCCCCACCCCCGCCACCCATCCACTTGTCCCACGGAGCACTGCAGGCAGGCAAGGCTGCCCCCAGGGGCCAGGCCCAGGCTCAGGTCTGCATCCAAGCTGGGCGGTCAAGCCCCGTCCATCCGATAGCACCATCCATCCCCCTCCCGCACTGCTGGGTCCCATCCAGCTCCGCGCAACACCTCCCCTCACTCGGAGCTTTGAAGGGCTCTCCACCTGCTCCCGTTTCATTGGAACCAAGGCCTGAGGAATGAGGCTGCCCACAGGACAGCCTTGGTCTTGCCCACCCAGCTGTGAGCTGTCGGGGGGCAAGCTCTGGGTCCTCAGCAGCCCCGGCAGAGGGCTGGGCACACAGCAGGATTTAGTGAGCGCTGCTGAATGCAGGATGTTTCCGAATGAATGGATCATTCTCAAAGGACTGGCAGCAGTTAAGAAACAAGACACACGCAGGTTAACGTTAAACGACGGTTCAAACAGGAACAGAACCAGCTCTACGCTGCCTAGAAGAAAGCCACTTAAAGGACAAAGACACACACAGACGAGAAGCGAGGGAATGCAGGAGATTATACGGGGTAACAGCTCACCGACCACAGCAGGAGAAGCCATTTCAGACACGACCAACTTCAGACCAAAGAAATTTGGCAGGAATAAGGAAGATCATTAGCTAACAATAAAGAGGTTGATTCTCCCAGTTGATACAACAATCCCTAAAGTGTACACACCTAACAACAGAACAGGAAACTACGGAGGCCAAAAGTGATGGGGCTGCAAGGAGAAGCAGAGAAATCCATTCCCACAGCTAGAGACTCCAGCACTGCTCTCGGAAATAGATCCAGCAGAGGAAACCAGGAAGGACTCAGACGGACTCAGCAACACCATCAGTCAGCCGATACAATCGGCATCTATGGACAGCTTCGTCCAACAGCAGAATCCACATTCTTCTCAAGCTCACACGGAATATTCTCTAAAACAGACCATACTCTGGGCCATAAAACACACCTCGACACATCTCTAATGACAGAAATCAATGTCTACTCTCAGACCACAGAAGAACCAAACCAGAAACAGAATAACTGATAATCTCCAGATACACGGAGATTAAACAACTCACTTCTAAATAACACATGGGTCAAAGAAGAAATCTCAAGACCTATTCTTAAATATTTTGAAATAAATGAAAATGTGACATCCAAATTT
Organism: Dama dama; assembly: GCF_033118175.1. Taxonomy (NCBI): domain Eukaryota; kingdom Metazoa; phylum Chordata; class Mammalia; order Artiodactyla; family Cervidae; genus Dama; species Dama dama. Next base: position 5,027,312 of record NC_083702.1, read on the forward strand.
ATAGGCTGCATCAAAAGCAGCACTTAGGGGGAAACTGAAAATACTGAATGGATACATTAGAAAATTAAATGTCTAAAATCAATCGTCTAAGCTTCCACCCTAGGAAACTAGAAACAGAAGCACAAGCTCAATGCAAGGTAAGCAGGAAAAAAGAAATAGAGCAGAAGTCAGTGAAATGGAAAACAAAAATGGGTATAGAAAACCAACAAAACCAAAAGCTGTGAAAAGATCAATAAAATCCACCAGCCTCTAGCCAAGCTACTGAAGAACAAAAGAGAAGATAAAAATGACTAATATCAGAAATGAAAGAGGGGAGGACTTCCCTGGTGGGTCCAGTGGTTAAAACTCTGTGCTTTCAAAGCAGGAGGCATGGGTTCAGTCCTTGGTTGGGGCACTAAGGTTCTGCATGGCAAAACCCAACCCAAAACAAATAAACAAAAATCCCCACAAATAAACAGACAAAACAAAGAAATGAAAGAAGGAACATCTTATCACAGACGCCATAGTGATGTGTGCTCAGCTGTGTCCAACTCTTTGCGACCCCACGGACAGAGGAGCCTGGCGGGCTACAGCCCGACTCAAGGATTGGACATGCATTGGCAGGTGGATTCTTCACCACTGAGCCGCCTGGGAAGCCCTACGGATGCCCCCAGAAGTCATCCAGATGAACATGGAGGAACTGTCCCCGCCCCCAACCACAGCGCCGTGGGTGAGGATGTTAACCGCTGAGCTATGCTGGCCGTTGCACAAACCGTGTGTCCCTTCATCCCCAGGACTTGTTTGTGAAGCCTGGTCTCTGCTCCCCACCGCACAGTGAGGAAACGGGGCCCCGGGGCTGCGTTACTTGGGTGAGCTCAGATGCAGGGCTTCTCCCCCGGTGGCTCGGACAGTAAAGAATCTGCCGCCGTGTGGGAGACCCGGGCTCAGTCCCTGGGTCGGGAAGATCTCCTGAAGGGCATGGCAACCCACTCCAGTACTCTTGCCTGGAGAATCCCCATGGACAGAGGGGCCTGGCGGGCTACAGTCCGTGGGGTTGCAAAGGGTCAGACACGACTGCTCTTCAGCTTCCGGGGCCCCATGAGAAGGAACTGTGACTCTACACGTGGAGCTCAGTAGACCGGGGAACTCTGTGCTTAGAGAACACAGTAGGCCCTCAACACACGCTGACCAGGCAGCCAGGCGGGGCAGGACAATGCTGGGGGAAAACCGGCCCAAGCCCAGAAGCTGCACGAGGCATAGGGACCAGCAGGGGTCAGCGCTGCCCTGGGCCGGCCCGGCCCCCACCCAGGGGCTGCTCCTGGGATCCAAGTGAAGTGGCTCAGTCCTGTCCGACTCTTTGCCACCCCGAGGACTATAGCCTGCCAAGCTACTCTGTCCATGGGATTCTCCAGGCAAGAATACTGCAGTGGGTTGCCATTTCCTCCTCCAGGGGATCTTCCCAACCCAGGGATTGAACCCGGGTCTCCCGCTCTGCAGGCAGACGCTTTACCATCTGAGCCACCAGGGAAGCCCTCCTGGGATCAAAAAATCCATGAAAGTTAGTCCCACAGTCACGTCTGACTCTTTGCGATTCCACAGACTGTAGCCCGCCTGGCTCCTTTGTCCATGGGATTTTCCAGGCAAGAATACTGGAGTGGGTTGCTGTTCCCTTCTCCAGGGAATCTTCCCAACCGAGGGATCGAACCCAGGTCTCCTGCATTGCAAGCAGATTCTTTACCAACTGAGCCACTAGGGAAGCCTGGGATCAAGGTGATGCCCTATTCCTTGGCTGGAAATCCCAGCGTCGTCACTTCCTGCCCTCAAGAGCAAGCACCATGGAGGACTCGGCACTGGTTTCTTCCCATCATCCTTGAGCTTTCCCCCCAGGGAGGTGGTCCCACTCCATCACACAGATGAGGAAACAGGCCAAGAGATGCGAAGTCCCTCCAGCTGCTCCCTGCCCCGCCCCCACCTGGGGCATCCCCGCCAGTTCAGTTCAGTCCCTCAGTCGTGTCCCACTCTTTGTGCCCCCCCGGACTGCGGCATGCCAGGCCTCCCTGCCCATCACCAACTCCCGGAGCTTGCTCAAACTCATGTTCATCAAGTCGGTGATGCCACCCAACCATCTCATCCTCTGTTGCCCCCTTCTCCCGCCTTCAACAGAAAATTAGATCAACAGCCCCGCTCATCAACAGAAACCCAGCCAGGTTGGACCTAGAACCCCCTGGAATCCCGACTGCAGGCCTGGCACCCTACTTCACTGCCAGGACGACCACCAGTTCCCACCAAGAGCAGCCCCTGGACCCTTCAGCCCTCCAGGTTCATCAGCCCCTTCCTTGCTCTGCAGTCTTCAACCAGCTGCCCTGGGGCTCCCCAGTGACCAGCCTCACAGACCCTAATTTAGGAGGCTCGCACGTGCGTGTGTGGGTTCAGAACAGTGAGCTGGGTTTGGAGCCCGTCAGCCTCGGGCAAGCAAGGACTCTCCTTTCCCTGGGAGCCTGTCAAGTGGGGTGGCTGACGGTGCTCCCCCCGACCTGTGACGGCGAGGTCAGCCGGCTCACTGTAGGGAGCTGAGCTCACCGCGGGGTGCGGCAGTCTGCAGAAAGGTCCAACAGGAAGGTCTGGAATTGCTGTGGGGAGCGGGAGGCGGTGGTCCCCAGCCCCAGCGCGGGATGGGGGCCTGTTAAGGCCCGGCCCCGCTGCCCCCCGGGGACACTGTCCACACACCCCGGCTCCCCGTGGGGTCCCAGGCCGGCCTCCCCCTCTGCCCTGGCTGCCTCCTCTCCCTCCCAGGTTCTTCCTGAGGGTCCCCGCTTGGTGGGTCTCACGTGGACGAGGTCAGAGACTCGGGCTGTCCCCGGGGAGCCTGCCCGGCGCCCGGGGCCCCACCCACCTGCAGCACCAGCAGCATCTGCACGATGGCGGGGGGCACTCGGGCGTGGGCCCGAGCCAGCGCGTCCTCCAGCTTCACGCCCAGGGTGATGGTGTTCCGGAAGTGCAGCAGGGCCAGCTGGCGCACAGACGGCTCCTTGCCCTGCAGACACGCGGCCGCCGCTGTCACCAAGAGCCCGCAGACACCGGGGTGGACCCGTGACCCCCAGGCCCCGGTCCACCCTGCCCTCCTCCCCAGATGACTCTTGTTCCAAGGAGAAAGGGTCCCACGTGGCTTCCTCGGGAGAGGGAGGGGTGACCGTCACACACACAGAGACCCCTCCTGCGTGTGGGCTGCTGAGCATCGCTCAGGGCTTCCTGGGGTCCCGGGGAGGGGGCTGCCTTCCGTCCATCTCGATGTGTGCAGGCGCAGACGGCCCAGGAGCGCGGAGGGGCGCCCACCCCCAGGCCCGGCCGCTGACCTGTACGGGGTAGAAGACCGCCTGCAGGGTGGGCAGCACGTCGCTGAAGAAGAAGTCCCAGGTCTCCGCCAGCGAGTCCAGCAGCTTCTGTCCTGTGGGCACGGGGACCGTCACCACCACCCCAAGGGCGCCGGCAGACACTTCCTGTCTTCCCAGGTCACACATCGCCTCCTCGCACCCAGGGGAGGACGCGGTCCCTGGAGTTGACGCGGGGCTCTGGAGCCGGGACCCCCTGCTTCTCCTCCTGGTGCCTCAGTTTCCCCACGAAAACAGTGGGACTTGGGGGTTTCCCTGTGGCCCAGGGCATAGGACGCCGTGTTCCCACTGCAGGGGGTGTGGGTTCGATCCCTGGTTGAGGAACCAAAATTTGCAAACTACGGTGCAGCCAAAAAAAATAAAGGCCCGGATGGGGGAGCTGTTAATACTCTGCTCCCAAAGCTGATAGAAGGAAACCAAAGCAGGGCCTGGGGCAGAGAGGGTAAGGGGGTGGGGGGTGCGTGTTCCTGTTTCCGCCACACACAAGCCACCGCGTGCTCCACTCACACCCTGGTCTCATCCACTGCCGCCCGACCCCTTGTCTGTCTGTCTCCCCCAACAGACACTCTCAGGGCACCTACACTGTGCCAGGCCTGGCACCAGGGACTCAGCTGAGCCCTGAACTGCCCAAGTCCCACCACAGACAAACAGCAGCAATCCTGGCTGGGGGGCGGGGGGGTGGGGAGTGACCCCACCAGGCAGATGAAGAGCTGGGCTTCGGAGAGGGTCTCTCCCTCCAGGACCCGTGTCCCCGCCACCTGGGGCTGCCTAGGGTGGGACCAGGGGAGCAAGGATGACGGCCTTCAGCAGCTGAAACCTGTCCCAGGTAGGAGGGAGTCAGGCAGGGACGGTTCCTGGAGGAGGTGCTAGCCAAGCTGATTCAGGAGGGTTTTGCCTGGTGCGCTGACACCCTCGGCACAGAAACCACAGAGGCAGATGTGTGGGAAGCGGACATTTGGACGACGGGAAGGAGCGACGCCAGCCACAGGGTGGACAGACCCCCAGGGGAGGGACACTCTGAGGGGCCCCCCGGCTCTGGGCGTCCCCAGGAAATGCCAAGTGCTGAATCCTCAGCGCTTCTTCCTGGAACAAGCGGACAGCCGGGGTGAGGCTGCCGGCTCAGGGCAAGCAGGCTGCCGAGGTGTGTCGCTGAGGCCTCTGCTGCTGGCCGGGACCCCCACCGGGAAGCCAGACCAGCTGTTGGCTAGGGACACACGGGCGTGGTGGGTGGGTGTCCCTGGAAGCCGAGTGGCCAGGGCCGCAGACTGCAGGTTGGCCAGCCTCCCAGACCACACCACCCACGCCTGGCTCCTGGAGGTTTCCCTGGGAACCAGGTTGGTGAAGGGCCCTTGCCTTTTTGGTTCCGTTTGCCTGCATTCTGGGGGTCTCCCCCCAACCTGTAAGGTCCCCTGGTCTGTGGAGGTGCCAGGCTCCGAGAGGGCAGCCTGGCGGGGGGAGGGTGACCAGGGGGAGGAGGGGTCTCTGCATATGACCCGTCTGCCTGGTGGCCAGCTCCTGGTCTTCCCCGGGGGCCCCACAGCAGGCTGCATGGAACCCAGGATGGTGGGTGCCCATCCCGAGGAGCTTGGACTGCACACAAAGGTCCCTTGAGGTCCCCGCCGTCGCCGGCGAGAAGAAAGGCGGCTCAGTTCCCGGGCGGCCGTGGGGCGGCCCTGGGCGTGCGCCAGGCGGGAGTCTGGCGGAAACGCAGCGGAAAGGATATCTTGTTAAAACCGAGCGTGGGCCCGGGCGGAGCCGCATGCAGATCAGGGGTCAGGAGGCTCGGCCCCAACTCTTGGCTGGGCGCTCTGCCGCCCGGGGGCTGGGGGCGGGGGGCACTGGGGCTGTCAGCGGTGAGGCAAGCACGTGGCGTTAAACCCGGCCCCGGGGGGGCCCCATCAGCCCAAGCCTCAGCGTGGTCCTCTGTGAAATGGGCATGATCCATGCGTCCGCGCTCAGTAGGCTGAGTGCTGCCACACAGCAGGCGCTCGCTGTTAGCCTGACGCTGACTGGTGGGCCTGTGTGGTTCGTGGCCACTCAGCAGGGCCTGGACAGCCCTTGAGCCGGTTCTGGGATGGGGGTTTGGTCAGCCTGCCTGCCTTCCTTCCTCTGGTTTGATCGTGCAGGGCCCTGAGACAGAGACGGGCCAAGCTGACTTCGGCTCGGGTCTCGGCCGGAGGCAGCGAGTGGCCCCAGGGCAGCTGGAAAGGCCACCGCAGGGGCTCAGAGGTGCGCACGTGAGGGTCACTGCAGTGGAGGTGGGTGGCCTGACCTCTAACAGGCCGGGATTCCTGCAGGACAAGGCCGAGTCCAAGGCCTGGAGCCTACGCAAGACCCCGGGGCACCCCTCAGAGACCCTGAGTGTCTGCCTGCTGAGAAATGACCCCAGCTGCAGCTGAGTCCATGGAACTGTCACCTTGAATGTGTTCCCTGGAGGGAGGCCGCCATTTCAAGGCTGCTGCGGGCTTCCCACATTTCCAGGAATCAGTCTGCTTGGGAACAACGTTCAAGGCCTCACTGGAGGCTGGAGTGGGTAGGTGGCAAGGTCATGGGGCTGCCCCAAGTGGGGTGCTGGCCTCCCAGCAGAGGCGTGGGCTGCGGACATGGCTGGCCACAGGGAGCAGTCTTTGGGGATTAAACTGGGGTAGAAGCGGTGGGGTGGGGTGGGTTCCCAAGGCTGCCCTTCGGGGTGTGGCTGGGCCCTTGTTGCCGCTGCATGGGCTGAAGGAGGCCACATGTCCTCCTGAAAAGACCATGTTTCAAGGCCTGACTCCATGCAGCCCTCCCTGACTGCCAGGTGGAGCCAACCCTCCCTTCCCCAGGGCCTCCCTTCCTCCTGACACCAATCACATTGGACTGTCGCTGTGTGGCCACGTCTGTGTGCCCAGCCAGGCTGTGAGCCCCTGCCAGGCAGGGCCCAGGTCCACCTCCAGCTCCCCGGAGGCCCCCCGGGGCCTGACCTGTAGTGAGGGCACTGATGGAGCCCGTCTGACCCCCAGCGCCGAGGTGGGGACAGAGGGAAACGACGTGTCTGTGGCTGGCTGGGGATTGGAGGCCGGGCCCTCTGGCCCCCAGCCTGGGGCTCTGTGCCTGTCCCCGAGGCCAGGGGAGGTTGGATGGGGTTAGTGCTCCCTGCTGGGTGGCCTGGCGGCCACGGCCACCACGGGCAAGACTCCACCAAGCTGCACAAAGCGCCTCTTCTCCAAAGGGCCCGGCTCCCCTGGGCCGGAGCTGGTGGGAGGGCAGGCACTGCTGGAATGTGCCGAGTCAGGAGAGGCGTGTGGGAGGGCCCCCTCCACCAGCAAATCCTCCTGGTGGCTCAGGTGCCACCTCCTCCAGGAAGCCTGACCCGATCCCCAGTGGCCTGTGCCTCCTGTCCCCATGTCTGCGGTTCTCACGGCCCTTCTCAGGCTCCTGCCTTGACCGCTTCCACCCGACAGACGCAGAGCTGGTGCAGAAGGAACACAGGACACAGCTCTGAGGTAATGCTGAGCCCCCCAGGCCTCAGTCTCCACCTCTGTGAAATGGGCTAAGGCCCTTGCTTTCCAGGGTCAGTGAGGACGCGAGGGGGAACCCAGAGCAGCAGAGAGAGGAGTGCCGATTTGGGTGCCGGGCTGCCAGGGAGGGGCTGTGTAGCCCGGGCGAGTGACTCAGCCCCTCTGTGCCTCAGTGTCCCCAAGGTTCAGTGACAACGATGGAACATTCTGCATGGGTCTGTTGGGTGACCCAGGAGTTGGGCGATGGAAGCTCCTGGGATGAGTCCAGCAAAGGAGAGTGTGTGTGGGGCTTGGGTCTGGCACAGAGGGGCCTGCCCCGCATGGGGCGGGGCACACAGCAGGCCCGCAACAGCACATAATCAGCCTGAGCTGGGTTCTCTGCATAACCCGATTTATCTCTACGCCAAGTCACCCCTACCGGGAGGCATGCACTGCATTTGTCACCCGCCAGCCCACAAACATGGACATGGGGGAGCCCAAGGTTTCCAGGACTCGGCCTGTCCTTTCAGAGCTCTCGGCCCAGTCAGGAGCCTCCCTCTCCTCGCTGAGGGCCGCCGTGGGCAGAGAGGCCAGCTGTCACTCCTGGCCTGATCCCTGAAAGGGCAAAGGGGATATGTGCTGGACTCGGATGCCCTGGGTTCCAATCCCACCTCCACCTCTTACCTGCACTGTGGTTCTGGGTGAATTGAGGGCCACTGCTGCCCTGACCCCAGCTATAAAATGGGTACAATGACCCAGAGGCCTCAAGGGGCCCCAAACCTTGGCTGGGAGCCCAGGTCAGCTGCTCCTCAAGCCGGGGGCTCCCCGCTCTGCCGCGTCCCAGGTCTAGACCACTCCCCCTCTGGTCCTCAAAGATCCTGATGGGGGTTCTCCCAGGCTGCTGGGACGGGGTTCACGGGGGTCAGAGGGCCTCGTGGGCCGTGAGGTGAAGCATAGGCCTTCTACCCAACATCCCTCAGACCTCCAGGGCCCCCATGAAGGTTCCTTCCCACGGGGCCCCATCAAGGTTCCTTCCCAAGATCAGATCTTGGCGCCACAATCTTGGCATCACTCCTGCCCCACTGAGCCCCTCGCCCGGGAGGGTCACCCCACCTCCCCAGAGCCCCAGGTGGTGCCCAGGTGAAGCCAGGGTGCCCAGGAGTCACGCCCTCAAGCAGCATAGCTGGCACCCGCTCCTGGCCCCGAGGCCACCAGACTCACCCTCGTAGAAGCGGATCTTGTCTCGCAGGATCACCATGCCTTTCGTCAGCAGCTGGTTCTGCAAGGCACACGTGGAGATGCCGTCACCGCCCCGGAGGGGGACCTGGGGCCCCCAACACTTCCCAGCAGGCAGCCAAGGCCCAGAGGGGTAGGCTGACGACCCACAGCCTGCCTGCTCCAGAGCTGGGACCTCGGCTCTCCTAGTGGACACGGGTGACTGACCCAACCAGGTTGTCCTGAGACAGAAGGGGGTAAGGAACCCCCAACCTGCCCCCCAAAGATGGGCCAGGCTGGGGGCTCCTGCTCCAGGCTGAGCAGGTGGGCACCCCTGAACCCCAGGTGGAAGGAGGGTCTTTCAGGCAAGAGGGGCCCCGTGACCGAAGGACTGAGTGAGCGTGGCCGCCGTCCACCTGAGGCTCACAGGGCAGCCCCCTGAACCTCCCTCCAGCGACACCACGAGGTCTTCGCTTAACAGCTGGAGCAGCCAGAGAGCGGAAACGATCCGGGGCCAAGGACCGATGAACAGTCCCGGCCCACGAGGCAACATTACTTGGCCGTAAAAAAGGAAGACGAGGTTCTGACACAGGCACAACGTGGCTGAATCTCGAAAACGCTGTGCTCAGTGAGAGAGGCCAGGGTAAAAGGCCACGGGGCTATGCAATCCCACTGATGTGAAATGTCCACACAGGCGAATCCAGACAGAAAATAGATTAGCGGTGGCCTGGGGCTGTGGGGAGAGGGGAAGGGCGTGTGAATACAGGGTCTCCCTTTGGGGTGACAAAAAAGCCCTGGGATCAGACAGTGGGGACAGCTGTCTGTCCCCCCGAGAAGAGCTGTGAGTATGCTGACCACCACTGAAATGCACACTTTTCAGTGGACAGGCCGTGCAATGCATCACTTTACACCTCAATACAGCTGCTAAGTTAAAAAACCAACCCTAAGCCCACAGGATGGGAAGGAGCCCAGGCTGGTTCTGACCTCCCCTCTCCTGCGGGCGGTGGGGCTGGGCACCTGAGCCTGCAAGAGCAGACCCCTGCCTGCACCACCTCGGCCCTCCTGCCTGTGCGACCTCAGGGGCCCCGGGGTCCAGTGTGCTCCCTGTCTTTGCAGGCCTGTGGCTTCTGCAGCACCTGGGAAACGGTGACCTTGGTGACGCGGGCGCCACGCCGACAACTGTCACCACGCGGCTCGGGGTGACATGGCCCCGGGCTTGTAGATGACGAGCGTGGGCTCTGGGGACCAACCCTGATCTTCCAGGAAGAGGCGGGCCAGCCACCACACAAGTGACCTTCAGCCCCACGCCAGGCGGGGCTCTGAGTCCTCACCTGCCTCTGATCGCGTAACCGCCCCCGACAACCCGAGCTGGCTGGCTGGGGAAGCCGAGTCACGGCCAGGCAGACACCCCCCTTCCACCCCGTCCCTTCCGGCCCACTCAGGAAGCGCCCCCGGGCCGGACGGCGAGCAGAGCGCACCCACCTGCAGGTACTCCGTGAAGAAGGACCCCAGCTCCGTCTTCAGCAGCTGCCTGTGGGGGTGGTGGGTGGGGGGCAGGAGTCAGAGACCCCACGGTGCTGGTGAGCGTGGGGGGTGGGGTGGGGACTGCCTGCAGCGGGGGACCAACCCCCTCGGCCCAGAGCCCGGAGGATGTGGCTAGATGCTTCTCCAAGATAGACGAGTGGCTGATAACGCGGGGGAAGACGTTATTGGTCAGGTCAGGGGAAGACTGACCACTGTCAGTCACCAGGGGAACTCAACCCAGACCCCAACACCCACCCCAGCGCTGTTAGAATCAAGGCCCTGGGCTGTAACACGTGTCAGGGAGAAGCTGGGGAAACCGATCCCTCGCACATGGCGAGAAGGAACGCAAGACAGCGCGGCTGCTGTGGGCAATGGCGGGGCAGCTCCTCAAACGGTTCAGTGTAGACCCGAGGTTCGGTGTAGACCCCGAACCCTACCCTTAGGTGCAGACCCAGGAGCAATGAGAACAGAGGTCCACGCAAGGCCTCCTACAGGGATGCTCCCAGCAGCGGAAAGGTGCACACCACCCAAACGGCCCTCAAGACAGGACTGGGCAGACAAAAGGGCGTGTTTGTCATATAATGGGGTATTACCCGGCCATAAAAGAAATGAGGCGCTGCTACCGCTCCAGCCCAGAGGAGCCCCAGGCGTGGAGGCACCTCGGGCCGAGGGCAAGAAGCAGACGCCAAGGCCACGTGCATCATCGTGTGACTCCATTTATAGGAAACGTCCGGGCAAACCCAGGCAGATGAATTGGACTGAATCTCCCAGAGGCTGGTGGTGGGGGCAGGTGATAGGGAGTCACTGTTAAGGGGTCTGGGCTTTTTCGTGGCAGGGTGGGGGGGTGTAGGGGTGATGAAAATGTCCTGGAATTAAACAGTGGTGATAGTTGTACAAGCTGTTGAATGGACTAAAAAACACTCAACTGTACATTGTAAACGGATAAATTGTAGCTTAAAAAAACCAAACATATATGGGCTTCCCTGGTACCTCAGACAGTAAATAATCTGCCTGCAATGAAGGAGACCCAGGTTTGATCCCTGGGTGCGGAAGATCCCCTGGAGAAAGAAATGGCAACCCGCTCCAGTATTCTTGCCTGGAGAATTCCTTGGACAGAGGAGCCTGGTGGGCTACAGTCCACGGGTTTGCAAAGAGTCAGACACGACTAACACTTTGAAGGGCCACCTTAGGCCTTCAGGGTTGGGGTGGGGTGACCATGTCCCAGTCCGTCGTTTACGCCTGCCCTGAGCTGATGGGGAGGTTTGCTGCCTGTTTTCCCCAGACATTCTTTGGCTGCAGGGACAGGGTGGCACAGGCCGGGACAGGAAGGAGAAAGAGCACAGAGGTAGGAAATGCCTCCTTGCAGTAGCTGTGTGACCCTGGGCAAGTCTCTCGACCTCTCTGAGCTTCAGCCTCCTCCCTACAAGGTAGGACAAACACCTTGGCCTTCCCAGATGCCCTTGAACTGGTCTGTCCCAGCTCCCGCACCCGAGTTCAGGTCTCAACTGTTCGCAGGAAATGAGGGGTGTTCAACTGGGCTGTAATGGCCTTTCTGGGAACAAAACTCCCGTCATTAGGCAGGTGGGTCCTTCCTCTTTTAACAGAATAAATATCCTTCGCGATGCTCAACGGCAGCTGGGAATGTGGGCGTCATCTTGAGCCACTGCCCAAGTCCCTCCCCGTTTCCCCTGCAAAGCAGTCCTGGGCCAAGTTGGGGGGGGGGGGTGGTGTGAAGGCCACGGGACATGACTGGGGTCACAGCCTACAGGGCGGTCACCGCCCACCTCAGCTCTAAGGGCAGAACCTGGGGCTGGTGGACCGGGGGGCCTGCCTGGGACTCCCCCCTCTCCTTCCTAGCACGGCCCTCCCACCGCTCCCAGACCCGGGCCCGGACGACGGGACAGCCAGCCACTCACCGGACACCTTCGTTCAGGCTGAAAAGCTCCTGGTCGGGCAGCCCCTTACGCTGGAAGACGGCGATCACCCCGTTGTGGATGCTGCGGGGGGTGGTGGAAGGGGAGAGGAGGGTTGCCGACCAGAGGCCCTGAGCCCCAGCCCGCCTTCCCTCTCCCGTGGTGCCCCGCCCGCACTGCTCGAAGCTGGGCAACGGCCTCTGGCAGAGAAGGCAGGCCTGCAGCACACAGGTCGGCTGCCCCCAGGGGACCCCATGCGCCCCAGAGCCTCAGATCCTGTCTCGAGCTCCAGGCCTGTCGCCGGTCACCTCTCCTGGAGCTCCTGGGTACTTCTACACACTCTACCTCCCTTCCCGTAGCCCTGAACCCTCTGCACCCAGGTCAGAGACTAGGGAACACCCTCTGATGGCCTTCTGCACCCCCAAATGTCACCACCTTGTGATCCAGGTGCCCTTGAGCTGGCCCCTGACCCCTGACCTGGGTATCTGTGTCCGCACCTGGCCCCCGGGCAGGCTGCCCTCACCACAGGGCCTTTGCACGTGTCCTTCAGGTCCCAGGTGATCTCTGTGTTTACATTCCATCAATGTGCAGCTACGTGTTTACACGGGACTTGTTTGATGGACTGGTTCCCACCACTATCTGCAAACCTCAGAGCAGAGGGCCCTGTGCCATGAGTGACTGCACGCTCTCACCCGGCTCAAAGGAGAGCCCGTAAATGCTGCTCAGTCCCTAAGTCGTGGCCAACACTTTGCGACCCCGTGGACTGCAGCGCGCCAGGCTCCTCTGTCCTTCACCATCTCCAGGAGTTTGCTCAGATTCACGTCCATTGAGCTGGTGACGCCATCCAGCCACCTCGTTCTCTGCCGCCCCCTTCTCCTTTTGCCTTTAATCTTTCCCAGCATCAGGGTCTTTTCCATGAGTCGGCGAGTGACATTCATCCTGACTCTCCCCAGCCCTCCAGATCCAACTGGCCCTGAAGCCCTGCCCGTCTCCACCCCCAGATCTCTGCTGCACCGTGTCTTTCCTCCACACCCACCCGACCTCTGACTGCACAGTCGGCCTCCTCGCTGCACCCGCCCCAACCCAGGGCCCTGCAGATACAGCCTAAGGCCTGAATGTGGCATTCAAGGCTCGTCTGGAATGGTTCCTCCCCACCAGGCACCCCACACCCCAGTGTGACAAAGTACTGGTGCCAAACCTTAGGGTCTTTGTATCCATTTCTCCTACCTGCGGTGTGTGTGTGGGGTCCTTATGCTATCTACTAGACAAGTAGCTCTTCACCCTGGAGCTTTGGCTCAGAGGCCAGCACCTCCAAGAAGCCCTCCTGACATCCTCCCTTTCCCATGCAGACTCACGTCCTGGCACTTTGTCATTTACTTCCATGTTAGTTCTGTAGTTCCTGCCAACGGCCATAAGCTCCCAAAGGAGAGAACCAGGTCTGGGTGGCTCTACCGCCCTCCAACTCAGGATCTGGTCGCTGCAGTAAAGCTCAGCACCAGAGACCGCTTCTTGGTGTTTAGGGACAGTTGGACGCCTGCTGCTGTGCATACCATGGGGCAGGCAGTGGCCACCAAGCTCCCAGGGCCCCTGTCTGCTCTCCCAGCCCCGCCGCTCCTAGTAACGTGGACAGGCCACCCATTTTGCAGATGAGGAAACGGAGGTTCGGAGGGGCCAGGTTCCAGGAGGCCACCGAGCGCACCTAACAGCTGCCCCTCCTTTCTGTGGAGCCAGCAGTGGGCACGGCTTCCGGCTCGCACCCTGGAAGGGGCAAGGCAGGGGCAGGACCCACACGCCCCGGGTGGGTGAAGGCGACTCTGAGCAGTGCAGGGACACACCTACGGACCAGGCCAGGTGCCTCGCCCCCTGACCTGAGGCCCGACCACCCCGGGGCCTGCTGCTGGAATGCTGCTTATTCACATGGTCAGGGCCACACGCCCTCCCACTTGTTTCCTGCCTGAGAAATGGGGGTCACAAGTGTGCCTGCCCCCAGGCTGCCGGGAGGATGAAAGCCTGGCCAGGCCCGAGCCTCAGTGTGGACCCGGCTGAGATTGCGCTCGCCTCCGTCAGGAGGCCCGTGTGGACCCGGCCTACGGCTCTGACACAGTCAGGCTGTTCCCCATTTACAGGCTAAAAAAAGTAAGAGTCTGATGGGAAGTTGAACGGCCGCAGGAAGCCGGACTGCAGCTGTCACCCTGAAATCCGAACAGCCGGGGACTTGCGCCTGGTCGGGCTGCGGGGGGTCAGCCCCTCCCAGTCCTGCCGGCGGTGGGAGCCCGGGGCGCTGGCACGTGGGGCCCCATGGGGCCTGGCTGAGTCCTCCCTGGGGCCCAGGCCTCTGTCAGGCCGAGGGGACGGCCTGGGGGAGGCCTCATCAGCCTCCCGGGCCTGGTCCTGCTGTTCTCAGCAGCCTCTCCAAGTCCTTCCTCCTCCTCCAGTGAACCTTCCAGAGGGACCCCAGCCCCCTCCGGTCCACCGCCCAGAGGCCACCCTAACCACGTGGCTTTGGATGGGAAGACTGGCTCTTGGGAGGAGTCTTCCTGAGGCCCTCGAGGGTCCAGCACCCGCTGGTTCCGCCACCCCCGGTCCGCCTCCGGCCTTTGTCCTTGCTGTCCCCTCTCCTGCAGGCTCACCATGAAGTGAGGACCCTCTCCCCTCCCAGATGTGTGGGGAGTGTATTTGACCCTATCTTCTTTGCAAGAGGAGAGGTCTGTCTGGATTATCGCCTGCTGCCAGCAGCCCAGGCCTCACACGGCTCTGTGTGTATCTGAGCAGCGCCCCGCCCAGCCCTGGGGTCCCCCTTGAGCTCCCCAGCCAGCCCGGCCTCCAGCTCTGTGGACCCTGATCCTACCCTGCCTACCTCCAGCCCCCAGGCTGGTCCCAGTTTGCACCCTAGCTCTGGGCTCCCCGGCTGCACACCTCTGCCAACACTGGACCGCGCGTGCCTCAGTTTCCCCATCCATACAACAGGACTCATATAATCACAGCCCCTGGAGGAGACGCTGGGGAACAGATAGCACCCTGTGGGGTTATGTGTGTCAAACATCATCAGAATCGACTGTGGGGGTCGGGGGGCGGGGGTGCCCCTAGAAGCATCCACCGCGGCTCCACCATCTGCCCCGGGTTTTTCTCCATCTCCTTCTCACCATGGCATGAGGTGGGGACTATGACAGCCCAAGCTGCAGAAGGAAACAGTGAGGCTCAGAGAAGCCAGGGGACGCCCAGCGTCATACAACCTGATGCCTGGTGGGGCCAGAAAGGAGCCCGGGGCCCACGGTCCTCCCACCCCACGTGGCTGCTCCAAATGGGGGTGGAGGCCAGGCAAGGTCCTGCCCCTTCCCATTTCTCTGCAGCTGACGTTCCACAGTGTTACTAAAGTTTTGAGTTGGCTCAAGAATAAAGCCCTGCTGGGATAGAGAGGAGACGGCGGGTTGGGGGGAGAGAGGAGGGGAGTGGAGAGGCAAGGCCCTTGTGGGACTTCTCCCCCAAAGCAGAAGTGAAACCCCAGCCCATGGCCTCCCTGAGGAAGGCGTGCAGGCCCAGCGAGGACACGGGTAGTGGCCCACTGGAAACCGCAGGCGGCCAGGGGCCCGTGTGGACGCTGACCCATTACCTCCTCTTGCCCGGAGGCCCTTGCCAGACCTCCCGCCCACCTAGGGAGACAGGACGGCAGGCACCAGTCTCAGCACCTGTCACCGGAGCACAGGGCGAGGGGAGAAGCCCAGGACCCCGGGGTGAGGCTCCACGGCCCCCATGCTCAGGCTGGGGCAGGAAGGGCTGACTGTGGGGCTCTGGGGGGCCTGCCGTGGCTGCCCTGGCGTGCGCGGGTGCCGCTGTGGGGCCGCAAGCAGGGGGACCCCAGCAGGGCAGGACCCTGGCCGCGCCTCTCAGGGTCACTCATCTGTCTGTGCAGGAAACCCTGGCAGAGAGTAAGCAGGCGACAAAGCCCTGGCAGGTCACACAACACGCCTCCAGGGACTCCTGGAAAGGGCCGCGGCGAGGCCTGGAGGTGGAGGCCTGCCCCTTCGTGGGCCCTGCTCTGCTCCAGACCTGCCTCTGGAGCCTCAGGAAACAAGAGAGGAGTTCAGGCCTCCACCGGGTGCGCCCCTCACCCTCCTAACTGCCTGGTGCCCCAGACTGAGTAGGTGGGGGCAGCAGGGATGCCAAGCACCGGCCCCCACTGGCCTCCCCCTCCCCCTCCCAACCACCGGTCACCCTGGAGGCTTCAGCCAGCCTCCTTCGGCCCCCCAGAGACCCCCATGAAGTGGTGGCAAGAGCGCTGGACTTAGAACTGGACAGGCCCCCTTGCCTCTGAGCCTCAGTGTCCTCATCTGGAAGATGGGGGCAGGAGTCCCACCTTGCAGGCTGCTGCAGGGAAGGAAGGCAGCCCCCTCCACACCTAGGGTTGGGACGGGGCCTGATACCTGTTGGGGGTGGGCACCCCCATCGGAGGGACGCAGTGTTCAGGGCCCAGGAGGACAGCAGGGCCCAGGACGCTCTGCGCTCCCTGCCCCCCGCCTCGCCCCTCCAGGACCAGGGATGGGCGGACGAGCAGGGCGGGCTGCAGGCTCTGGGCTCTCACCGCCAACCCCTGCCCGGCCTGGCCCCAGTGGACATGAGCCCTGGGCCCTGGCTTCAAGTTGGACCAGGGTTCAGACCCAGCGTTAGCAGGGGCTCTTGGTCAAGTCCCTCTCCTTCTCTGGCCTCAGTTTTTCTGAAGACCACCATCCAGCCTTGGAGATGGGTCTGCAGGAGTGAGAGGGCCCCGCCCGTGCACTGCATGGGCTACCCCAGCCGGAAGGCAGGCAGGCGCCTGGCTCAGGCATTCGGGCGAGGAGTAGGGCTCCTTAATGGTCTATACCCTCTGGCCCAAACGCAGGACTCAGGCCAGGGTTTGGGGGGCTCTGTCTGTCCCCCAGCTGGCCCCTCAGCTCAGAAACATGACCTTTGTGCAGCTCGAGGCCCCGCACACACAGAAGGGTCCAGACCAGGCGAGGCGCTAACTGGGGCCAGCACGGGGACAGAGAGGGACACAGCATGCCGCCTCTGGGGAGGGGACGAGAGTCTGCGGGTGGGGGTGACAGGTGAGGCACCCACCCCTCTGCAGGGCCCTGGGCCAGGCACGGGGCACAAGCCTGCCCCGGAAAGCAGCCTCAGGGGCTTAGGCAACAGCTTCCGATGGTTCTGTTCTAGTTTCTGGTTTGTGAGTGCGGCCTGGTCGGCCAGCACTGCACCCAGCGCTCCCCTGCACACCCACGGGAGCGTGGTCTTCTGCCATGTGTGGTCAGCGTTCACACTCCCCCATGGTTATGCTCTTCCCAGCACTGACCACCACCTGCTCGGGCCTCGTGGGTTTACCTGCGGCCCTGTTTACCTCCTGACTCCCTTCCTCGACTTCCGACTCCACGCCTGGGGCTGGGACAGTACCAGTGGGTGAATGAATGGACGAAGGAAGGAACAGCCAGGTGGATGAGTGGACGCCACCGTCGTGGGCACGTGCTCTGTGCTTTGTCCCACATCCAGATGAGGGCAGAGGGGCCCAGGGAAGCCAGAGGACCGGGCCAGGTCACTGCAGTGGGTCTCCTAGAAATTCATGTCCTCCCAATGCCCTAGATCTTATTTGTAAACAGAGTCTTTGCAGATGTAATTAGTAAAGGACTCTGAGACAAAACCGGTCTGGATTTAGGCTGGGCGCTACATCCAACGACTGGTGTCTGTATAAGAGGAAAGAGAGGGAAGTTTGGATGCAGAGACACAGAGGACAAGACACAGAGAACAGAGCGGTGTGGCCAGAGGCCAAGAAGCCACGGGGAACTGTATGAGGCAGGAAGGACACTCCCTCCCCTGCAGCCTGCGGAGGGAGCGAGGCCCCGCGGACACCTGATTCTGGACTCCTGCGCTCCAGACTGGGAGAGGACTTTTTGTTGTTCTGAGCCACCAAGTTTGTGCCAATTTTTTTACAGTTGTCCTGGGAAACTAACATGGCCACACAGAAAAAGGGGGTTCACTTTGGACTCAAAATGAGGCATCCACAGCTCAGCAAGGCAGGTCCTGCACTGCCCCGTGCTCCGAGGCTGTTGTCCTGGGGAACAGTGGAAGGAATCGGGATGGGCCGGCAGGCAGGCCGCAGTCAGAGAGGCCCCGAACCCCCAGAGGTACCCGTGGAGCACCGGTGGGGAAGACCCTGCCCCTCCCAGACTCATGGCTCTCTCTGCCAGGGGGAGGACAGCAGGCGCTGTGCTCTGCAGCATCAGCACGGGCAGGCCTCCTGGTCCTCTGGGTGTGCCCCTCTAAATGGGGGTGGGGGGTAGTAATCACATCTCCCTTGCTGGGTTAGGATGGCGGCAGGCAAAGTGAGCCAGGGGCCTGGCTGCAGGAGTGTGGTGGGGCAGGCCGAGCTGCAGGGGTCCAAGGCTGGGTGGCTAGGAGCCTGGGGGAAGCTGGCTTCCGGCTGGGCCACACCCATAGTCCACCAGGGACGTGACCCAGGAAGGCGCTGAGGTCTTAAAGCTCCTTTAGGTAAAAAAAAAAAAAAAAAAAAAAAACAACAGTGGGGGGGCCCCACATGGCCTCTTCCTACAGGCAGCCCCCTGAGCTCCGGAAGACTCAGAGCCGACTCTAGGGTGCCCCCATCTCTGCCTGGAGACCCCCGAGTAGCGCTGACCACTGCGGGAGAAAGCGGCTGGTGATGAAAGCTCAGGAAGCAGCAAACTCCTGAGCATGCCCGTGTGCTCCGTTGCTCCAGTCATGTCGGGCTCTCCGTGACCCCTTGGACGGGAGCCAGGCTCCTCTGTCCACGGGATTCTCTAGGCAAGAATACTGGAGTGGGTAGCCGTTCCCTTCTCCAGGGCATCTTCCTGACCAAGGGACTGAACCCGCGTCTCTTAGGTCTCCTGCATTGCCAGGCGGGTTCTTTATCACCAGGGCCACCTGGGAACCTGTGAGAGGCCCCCCCAAAACCTATCCCTACAAGGCCCAGCCTGACATGTCCCCAGCGTGAATTGGAGCTTGAGTCGTGAGTTACCAAGGACCTGTTATGTGCTAGACACATGCTGAGGGCTTGAATATAGATCTTCACCTTTAATCTCTACAACGGCCTGGGACGTGGGCATTTTAAGGACAAGGAAATTGAGGACCAGGGGAGGCTCAGTGACTCTCAAGACCACGCAGCAGGGAAGAGGCAGACCTGGAATGTGAACTAACTGTGTCTGTCTCCTCGGGCTGGATCAGGGCAGAGAGACGAGAAGGGGGACTGTTTCTCTTTCAGAGCTGCGGGTGGAGAAACTGCCTCTTAGGGCTGCATGCGGTCACCGGGAGATGCCCCGAGGGGAGTCCCTCCCTCCCTGTCCCCACACCAGTCCTGTAAGAAGAAACGCCCGTTGCCTGCTGACCCATGGGGAAACTGAGGCCGACTGGTCCCTAACTCTCAAGCCGTTCGCAACCTGATAGAGGACAGAAGCAAAGGGCACAGAGGATGGTCTCAGGCTGGCAGTCCTGTGCTTCCCACCACGCTCAGGAATAGGCGAGTGTCCACGCTGACGGTCTCCTGGTGGCCCAGACCACAGACGGTGGAGCATCTGGCAGGGCGCGTGTGGTGGTGTTGGTGGGGCCCTCGCATCCACAGCCCCCCTGGACAGTCTGCACCCCTCTCTTCTCCTCCCCTCCCACTTTCCTTTCGGTGGAAATTATCTGTTTTTAAAAAGGGCTCCTGAGCAAACACGGTGGGAAATCCCACTAAACAAATCGTCTCTTTTTCCGGATTCCCTCAGCCTCGCTCTTCAAACAAAGCTGGTGGGGTGGGGGTGGGACTTCCCACGGCCCCTGCTCGTCTAGGGAGGGCTCGCTGGGGGAGGGTCGTCTCAGGAATGCCAGGCAGCTGCTGCTGCACCCCTGCTGACAGCTGGGAGGGCGGGGGCCCTCCCCCCGCGCTCAAGGGAAAGCCAGCCGCCCCCACTCCAGACCGAAGGGACCTAAACGCAGAAACAGGAAGCACAGCAACCCACCGACTGCGCCCGCGAAGCTCATCCGCGAAATGGGATAAATACTTCCTGCTCTATTTACCTCCCAGGTTGCCATGAGCAGGAGCGGGGGGCGAAGACGTAGGAAGACCCCCAGGGGAAGGCAGGCTTGCGGGATCCAGGCCCACCCCACCATCCACCAGCTGCGGGGTGGGGTGGGGGTGCCCCTGGGACCAGCCCCGGGCCCGCGGTCTCGTCCCTCCGTTCTAGAAACACGTTGCACTAAACTTCCCTCCCCGGTCGCACAACTCCGGCGGAGCGATTTCTCCGCACACTGGCGGGCGCAGAGCTGCCCCCCGGGCACAGTCCCTAGCTCCAGGCCCCCCTCCGCCCCCCCCGCTCTGGGACCCTCGGGGGCCGGCGGGGAGGGCGCGGCCTTACCTGTTCCAGGTGGCGTTGGCGCAGGCCCGGCGCTGCTGCGTGCCCCGCTCGTCCGCGGCGGCGGCGGCGGCCGGCTCTCTCTTGCCCAGGTCACTGAGGCTGGGCGAACTCATGAACTTCAACCTGCGGAGAGTCCTCATGGTGACCTCCCCTGGCGGCGGGCTCAGCGCCCACGCGCGCTCCGCGCCGCGCCCTGCGCCACGCCGCGCCGCGGGCCCCGGCCGGCGCTGCGCCCTCTACGAGGAAACTTGGGCGAAAGCAGGAAGCCGGGCAGCCCTCCCGGGGCCCGCCCCGGCCCCGCGCCTCCGCCCCAGGCCCCGCGCCGGCCGCCGCGCCAGGTTAATCATTTCTCCGAACGGCCGCGGCGCGCAGCGACCGGAGCTCGGCGTATACGGCGCGGACCCGGCGCAAAAGGGGCCCGGGGGCGGGGCCGGACCGAGGGGGCGGGGCGCAGGGCCGGGGGCGGGGCGTGGGCGTGGCCTGTGAGAGGGTGTGTACAGAGGCGGGGCCTCTAGCTGGGGCGGGGCCTCCGGAGAGGGCGTTGCAGAGGCGGGACCGACATGGGGGCGGGGCCTCAAGAGAGGGCGTGTTCAGAGGCGGGGCCACAAGTTAGGGGCGGGGCCGGCGCCTCGGCAACAACCTTAGCGGTAAAAGGTTTCAGCGCCTGAGTCCGCCCTCCTGGGGTCGTGCTCTGGGTCCCCTCTGTTCTTCCAAGGGCCACGAGTGCCCACCAGAAACCAACACGCATGACTGCAAAATCCGACCTCAATCGTCCACCCCGGGACAGGCCCTGCGGCCACACCCCGACGGTGCTCAGCTTCGTGTCCGGTCCCGGACCCCTGCGGCAGTTGGTATACCAAGTGCCCCCTACCTCGCCATCCCTCCCCACTAAAGGCTGCTCCTAGACAGAGTTCTCAAGACCCCGCCATGTGGACACAGACTCCTCCCTGGTTCTCATGAAGGTTAACTAGGTCGAGGTCTTCAGCCCATTTTCCAGCTGAGAAAACCAAGGCTCAGAAGGCGAAAGAACCTGCCCGACGCCAAACAATGAACAAACGGCAAAGCTGGACCTAACTCAGGCCTCCAGAGCCCATGGCACAACATCCCTCCAGCTTCTGGGATGCCCATGGGGCTCCCTGGCCCTTTCCCTCTCCATCAGACAGGGCAAGACAGTGTCGCTGCCCTCCTGTGTTCCCACGGCCTTTCCCGAAGCAAGGCCTTTATCACCAGAGGCCCTGCCTCACATCTTCCTATAAATGAGCCCCGCGTGCATCACTGGGGGAGAGGGGGGCAGAGCCTAGAGCCTCAGCATGGGAAGGAAGGGTGCTCAGACCTCCTCCCCCCGGTGCTGTAGAGGCCCGGGGGCTTCCCAGGTCCCCTATCCAGGCTCTCTGTATGAGATACCCCACTCAATGAGAGAGCCAAAGCCCCTGTCGCCACCCTCCCCCCACCCAGCTGGTCTTGGTAGTTCAGCCCGACACAGTGTAGGTCCACATTACCGTCCCCACTCAGAGACTGGAATCTGCACCTTGGTGTGGAGGAGGTGGTGATGGCGGGGGTTGGGGGAGATCTGGCTCAACTCCCCCCAAGGCCGGGGCTCTTTCTGCTGAATGCCCCAGGTGGGATGGTTTGCCAGGCCCAGGCTGAGCAACCAGTGAGCGTCTTTTGTGGCTCCAGGAGCAAGGAGAGCCTCATATGAGGTGTATGGACTGGGGAGGAGACACTGTCCAGGGAAAATGAACCAACATTTCCCAAGCACATACTGCACACCAGACATTACCCTCATCCTCGGGAGGCAGAGTCCTGCCCGGCAAACCCCCTGGTCCTGAGCTCAGAATCAAGGGATCAGAGACCTCTGACTCCCCCAGAGCCCATGAACCCCAAGGCTGAGACCTGCATGACCCAGAGTGAATGACAGGCCAGGAAGGAGCTGGTGGTTTCCACACCCTTGTAGAAACAACTGTGAACCCTGTCTGCTCCTTCCACCTCCTCTATCACCTCCCCAGCCCAGGACAACAGACACTCCCTGACAGGTCTGCCTGGGGCCACCCAGGTCACTGGACAAGCCTGTCCTCCAGGTGGTGACTGGGGTGATCCTTGGCATACCATGCGCCCTCCTGCACTTAGAGCTCCTTCTGGTTCCCACTGCCCTGGGGATCAAGTCCAGAGCCTGGAATCCTTGGAGGACCGTCCCGCCTCTCCTGGCTCCCGCTTCTGACTGCCTTCACCTTGGGTTGGGCTCAGGGGTTACCCTCTGGTCATCTGATGACTTTTCCATGTGATGCCTTAAGCCAGGGGTCCAGGACTGTGATAACTGGTTCACCACTACATTCCTGAACCCAGTACACAATAGGCATGCAGTAAATATTTGGTTAAATGGATGGATAAACATCTGTCTCACAGGTGGGAAGGGATTCAGTGCATTGTAAATACTGCCACACTGGGTCTTTCCTGGTGGCTCAGTGGTAAAGAATGTGTCTGCCAACGTAGATCCCTGGTTTGGGGAGATTCCACCTGCCTCGGAGCAACTAAGCTCTTGAGTCACAACTATTAAGCCTGGGCTCTAGAGCCGGGGATCCACGACTCCTGAGCCCACGGGCCGCAACTACTGAAGCCCGCACACTCCACAGCGTGGCTCTGCAACAAGAGAAGCCATCGCAATGAGAAGCCTGTGCACGCAACGAGAGAGGAGCCCCCGCTGGCAGCAACTGGAGAAGAGCCTGTGCGGCAAGGAAGACCCAGCAGAGGCAAACAAACGAATAAAATTATACACGAAAACAAAGAGGCCACACTGGACAGACGCAGAACCACTGTCACTGCCCCTGGTGTAAACGCCGCAGAGAACCACCAGGACCCGTTCACATCCCCGCGGACAGGATGAAGGGCGGGTTCCCAAGCTGAAGGCAGGCTCTCGGGGGAGGGGGCTGGCTTTGTCTACTCGGTGCACTCAGGTGGGAAGAACCCAGCCACTGGCACGAGGGGCCAGCTCCGTGCAGAGGGTGGCTGGACGGTTCTGGATGTGGGTGGTAAGGGCAGTCCAAGGAGCGGGGCAGGAGGGGGGTTAGAAGAGGAGAGGCTGGGGAAAGTGGCCAGCCAGAAATGCCGGAGGTGGGGCTGGCTGGCTGAAGGATTTAAAAGCCCTGCCCAGTCGGTGCTAAGTGCTTTAACTGCCCCCCCTCCCCCCCGAGCCTAGCAGCAGACCTCTGTTCCATCTGTCTGCAACAGCCCAGTGCTGGGGGTGTAGTGGAGACCCAGGGGTCTTCTGTGTTTGGGCTGGTGACGGGCAGGGAGGGGCCCGGGGTGGGTGGGGGCTGGACAGCCAGGGCAGCAGGCAGCCCCCAGGGCCAGAATCTGAGGCAGAGGCTAGGAGGAGACAAACCATCCCAGTCCCCAAAGCAGGGGACAACGGGGAGGCCGAAGACCACATCCGGGCCCTAAACATGTTCTGCACAGCTCGTGGTGTGGGGGAGAAAAACAAAAAACCCAAACTGCCCACAGCCAGGGTTTCACAATGGAGACACTGACATAGAAACCCTGATTTCTGGCTTCCTGGGAAATGTCAGGTGACCGGGCCTCCCGGGCCTGAGACCCCATGTGACCGCTCTGGCTGGGCTGCTGACCCTGCAGGCAGGCACGGGGTCTCTGGGTGCACACCAGGCCCTCTACTCACTTATGGAGGCTTCCGTGCCAGGTAAGGGCTTGGGGACTGAGCAACTGTATGGTGCGGTGGGGCTGGGTTGGGCCCGTGTGTGCCTGGGACTCAGGGACGGGAACGCCCTCCGTTCAAGGGAATGGGAGACAGGGGTACCCATTCATGTACCCCCGTGGCTGCCAGAGTAACCTTGCTGCAAGAACTGTGCCAGGCCTGATGGCATCAACCATGTCCTCTCCTCCTTCAGGAGCCAAACTTCATCCCAGCCCCTCCCCCACCAGCAGGAGATCAGTACCCTGTACAGGACCCCGGTCACTAAGGGGGACCCACAGGGCATTTCTCTCTGTTGGGGGAGGGGGCTCTGGGCTGGGGGGCCAGAACTGGGGTCCACTGGACCTGCCATCAAGTCAGGTGACCTCTCGGGTCTCGGTCTGCCCATCGGTAAGATGGATGGGGTTTAGGGACGTGGGAATGAGACCCCATAAAACCCTTCCCCTGCAAGGAGACCAACCCTGTCTATTCATTAGGACTGATGCTGAAGCTCCAATACCACCTGATGCGAAGAGCCGACTCATTGAAAAAGAACCTAAGGCTAGGAAGGATTGAGGGCAGGAGGAGAAGGGGACGACAGAGGATGAGATGGTTGGATGGCATCACCGGCTCAATGGACATGAGTTTGAGCCAGCTCCGTGAGGCGGTGAAGGGCAGGGAAGCCTGGCGTGCTGCCGTCCACGGAGCTGCAAAGAGTCGGACACAGCTTAGTGACTGAACAACAACAAAGCCCTTCAGGGGCCACGTGCCCCCTGCAGCTGTGGCAGGAGATGGTGACCCAGGTGTCTTTGATCCTTGAGGTATGGCTGATCTGGAGGTTTTGTCTTCATGGTCAAGGTGCTAGCATCGGCAAAGACCTTTAGGATGGGCTCAAGGCACTGGGACTTGGAGTCAGAAAGCCCTCCGGGGCTGGGAACTCCAGCCAGGATCTTTGGGGGTGAGGCCTGGGGTTGCTCGGAAGTATCTCAGGGACTCTGCAAACCCCTGGGTATGGCTCAGTCATGTGCACACTTCACAGATGGACAGCCTGACGCCTGGGAGCAGGACGGCAGGAAGTCCATGCGGCTCTGGAACCCAGGCCTCCAGGCTTCTCGGCCACCAGGGTGAGGACAGGAGCGGGGAAGAGCCAGCCACCAGCTCTGTCGTCCTCTTGCTGGCGCTGACCTCAGCCGGCTGCACCCAGTCCACTCGGAGGGGCACTTCCGCCCCCTGGTGGCGAAGGCTGGTGCTCCCCACAGCAGGCTGGGAGCATCCCTCCAGTTCGCTGGGGAATCCCACTGGCCAACGGCTCTGCACCCTGGGGGCCTGGACACCCCGGAGGGGCCTCATCCAGGCACTGAGAGCCCTGAGGAGAGTGTCTGACCCGTGTCTCCTTTCTCTGAGGTGGGCAAGCCCTCCCATGATGAGGGGAGGTGGGACGAGACCATTCACACAGTCGTGGGGTGCACGCCAAAGGGTGGCTTTCCTGCTGGCTGTGACAGCCGCACTGCAGAGACCGGAGTCGGGGCTGAGCCCCCGTCACCCGCGGTGAGGCCAGCTTCAGTTGCGATTAGACTGGCCATCTCCGAAGGCTTTGCGACGGTTCTCAGTGACTGTCCCAAGGCTGGACAACCAGTCCTCAGGCTGGATGGGCATCGGGCCATCAGAAGCAGTATGTACTATAGTTCATGGGTGAGGGGAGGCGCCCCTGTGACCAGCCTGGGGTGGGGGCACCACCACCAGAGGGGGGGTGGGTCCTGCCCTCAAGGTTGTTGATGTTCGGTCACTAAGTCGTGTCCGACTCTTTGCGGCCCCATGGACTGCGGCACGCCAGACTCCCCTGTCCTTCACTACGTCCTGGAGTTTGCTCAGATCCATGTCCATTGAGTCGGGGATGCGATCCGACCACCTCGCCCTGTGCCGCCCACTTCTCCTGTCGCCTTCAGTCTTCAGACGTGGGGAGCTTTTCTCTCTGGCTCCATTGTTGTCACTGTTCGGCCGCTCAGTCGTGTCCAGTTCTTTGCGACCCCGTGGACTGCAGCTCTCTAGGCTATCCTGTAATTCACTGTCTCCCAGAATTTGCTCAAACTCATGTCCATTGAGTTGGTGATGCCATCCAACCATCTCATCCTCTGTCGCCCCCTTATTCTCCTGCCTTCAATCTTTCCCATCATCAGGGTCTTTTCCAATGAGTCGGCTCTTCACATCAGGTGGCCAAAGTATTGGAGCTTCAGCTTCAGTCCTTCCAATGAATATTCAGGGTTGATTTCCTTTAGCATGGAGTGATTTGATCTCCTTGCAGTCCAAGATGCTCCAGGGAAAGTGTCCCTTCTGGTGGTTTCAGAGTTAGTACCGACTATTATTACCCCTGTTTCAGAGATGGGGACAGTGAAGGTGAGTGGAGGTGAGCTGCTTGCTTAAGTTGTCAGCTAAGAATTGTGGGGACAGGGATGCTGTACTGCTGGGAGGGACAAAGCCCACCTTCCCAGTGCTTTAATAAATGTGGGAGACATTTATTGAGCACCTACTACATGCCTGGCACTGCACTAGGTGTTAGGAACACAGCAGGGGGCAAAAAAACCAGGGTCTCTGCTGTCAGGAGGGGAGCTCACCATCCATCTGAGCTCTGCCACCTGACATCTCCTGACATGTTCACGATCCCCTCAAGCCTTCTCTCTCCCAGCGGAGCTCCCGCCCCCACACCGCTGCCACCAGGACCCGCCTGGAGCCCCCTCCCCACACCAGTGGCCTTTGTCCTCTGCCCTGAGAACCCTCCCCTCCTCCTTCTGCTCTGGATCCCAGGCCTGGGGTGGGGTGGGGGTGGGGTTCTGGCCAGGAGACGTCCCCGTTCTTAGATCCCAAAACGACATCCACGAGAGACTCTGCCAAGCCTCAGTTTCCCGTCTTCAACGATCGGTTCTCAAGGTCTCTCCTGGGCGAGTGTTGTGCAATCCTTGTTGTTCAGTTGCTCAGTCGTGTCAAACTCTTTGCGACCCCATGGACTGCAGCACGCCAGGCTTCCCTGGCCTTCAGTACCTCCCGGAGTTTGCTCAGACTCCTGTCTGTCGTGTCAGTGATGCCATCCAACCATCTCATCCTCTGCCGCCCCCTTCTCCTTTTGCTCTCCATCTATCCCAGCATCAGGGCCTTTTCCAATGAGTGGGCTCTTCGCATCAGGTGGCCAAAGTATTGGAGCTCTGGGTTTTTTGTGGAACCCTGATTCTGGTCTATAGATAGGTATCCTGTGATACAGTTAGGAGAGCAGAGCAGGAGAGATTCCAGGCTTCCTGGTCTTCCAAACTGGGTCTGCTCCCTGCTCAGTCACCTCCCCTGAAAGCCCCTATGCCCCCAAGTCTCTGGCTCCCCAGTAGAATGTCCCTCCCAGGGTGAGCGTGAGGATTAAATGAGCCTTCATTCCCTTCTCCATGAGATCTTCCTGAGCGAGGGATCGAACCCAGATCTCCCGCACTGAAGCTGGAAAGCTTTACTGC
The DNA here is from genome assembly GCF_033118175.1 of Dama dama. Lineage (NCBI taxonomy): Eukaryota > Metazoa > Chordata > Mammalia > Artiodactyla > Cervidae > Dama > Dama dama. The sequence continues at coordinate 5,054,377 of NC_083702.1, forward strand.
CTGAGCTACCAGGGAAGTCTTGAGCCTTCAGAACTATAAGAAAGTCAATTTCTGTTTTAAGCCATTCAGTCTGTGGCAATCGGTGAAGGCAGCCCCGAGATACCAGGGCATCGCCTTCTCCAGACAGAGCCTGCACCCCGGCCCGCCCAGACCCTGCCTTTGACCTCTGCGCCCGGGAAACCTCACAGACAAATCTGGAAAGGTCGGGGCGCAATGCCCAGCAAAGCGGAGACGCATTCGTCCCCTACTCCTGGATTCTCTAACAGGAGCACAGAGACTCCAGGAGACGGGAGGTGACAGGTAACTTCTGGCCAAGGCATCGTGGCCCCTGAACGCCAACAGAGCGGGGGGCCGCTCTGCCTTTCCCGACCCGGATACATGCAGCTCCGAGTCTCATCCCCACGGTGCAGCCAGGTGGACCGGGGCCATGCCGGGCAGAGCTGGGTGGACTGGGCTTGACGTCCAGTTTTCCCAGGCACTTTCCTGGCCAGCAGCCTTTTCTTAGAAGAATCCTTGGAAAGAGCGAGGACTGCGCAGGCCACCAGAGCTCAGACTGACGATGGGAAGCCCAGGAGAGGAGCCTGTGATCGTGGACTGGAGCGGGGGGAGCTGGGGGCCCCGGAAAGGTCTCCTCACTTATTTCTTCCAGGAATGACTAGTTCCAGGGGCTTGAGGGTTGTGGAGGGAGCCTGCATCCTTGACTTTGTAAATAAAGCCCACAGAGCCAGTGAGGAAGCGATGACAGTGGGTCGGCTGGACTCTGCCGAATCTAAGGCCTCGCTCCCAGAGGAGGGGGCATCCCTCCCACCACCATCCTCCTGATTCTGCAAGGACGTGGCTCCGTCCACCAGGTGACGCATTTAATGCAGGAGAAGCTGCTGCTGAGATTCGCTGGGAGGTGTGAAGGGGAGCCCCCTCCTCCAGCAACAGGGACCCCTTAATGAGGGCTGGCCCCAGCTGGCCTGGCCCACGGTCCCCACCTGGGGACCTGATTCCCTGCCAGCAGGGTGGCCTGATTCCCCCATTGCAGTGGATGTGGAGGCTCCAGGCCCTGACATCACCTGGCCGGTCACAGGCCAGGATGGATGCTGGGGTCCCCGTCCCAGTCCTGGCTTCCTCCATGGTGGGCTGTGGACTGAACCCCGGCCCGCTCCTGGGGGAGGCTGGGACCCTCCCCACCCAAAGCCCAGGCAGGTAGCGCCCCTCCCGCACTGACCCCGGGCCCCCACTGTCCCCCAGCCCCTGCCGGTTCAGCAAGCACAGGTCCGGGCCCTGCCCCTGGAACCAGCCCACCTCTGGGCCCCGAAGCCCCGAGGGCTCCAGACTTCACCACCTCCCCTTCCCCTGACCTGGCCTCCTGGCCTCTCAGTCTACAGGATTCCACCCCACTGCTGGCTGATAGAGCCACTCTGCCACCCAGACGTGAGCTGCCCATCGGCTCCGAGGCTTCAGCGGAGGCCCCGGCCTGCGGGATGAGCTCCAAATTTCCAGCGAGGTGGCCAAGACTCCCGCAGACCACCGCTGCTGCTCCTTGGTCTCTGCTGCAACTCCTACGAAACCCCTCCAGAACCCCTCCTAGAGCCCCCCCACCCCCACCCCCACCAGGAGACAAAGCGACCACTGTTCCCCAGTCTTTCTGCCCGCTTCCCACCTCCGGGCCTCTACCCAGCTTCTGCCTTGCCCTGGATGCCCCGTCCCTTCCCTCCAACTTGTCTCTTGTTCAGTGATGATATTAATAGTAAAAGGAGGAGAGAGCCATGATTTGGGGCGTGGACTCTGGAGCCAGCTGGCCTGGGCTGGACGGTGGCTTTACCAGTTAACAGTTGACTGTCTTGGGCTGATCACCTCTCCTCTGTTTAACTGTGCCTCAGTTTCCTCATCCAGAAGATGAGAATCAGAAGAACACCTCCCCCCCGGGGACCCCAAGACTGTAAATGCATTCAGCGATGTCAGAGGCTCCGGGTGGGCCTGGCACACAGTAGGTGCTCATCAACCTTAGCAATTATCACCAGCTGGCCTCTTGCTCTCCACACCCAGTGCTCCAGCATCCCCTAGATCCCGGGTCCCTAGGACCTTTCTCCCTTCAGCCCAACTTGGCCAACAATCCCCAGGCTGCCCTCGCTCTGTCCTTGTGAGGATCTCAGGGCTGGGCCTGCCTCCTCCATCAGATGCCCCCCGAGGCTGACGCTCCTCCAGGCAGAGGTGAAAAGAAATGCCCAGCGGACACAGACGAAGACTTCCCTCTCAACCTAGCTTTAATCAGTCTCCTTGGAGCTCTCTGCTGGATGAGGGCTGACCTTGGGCTCCCCTGTGTCCTTGCAGAATCCACTTTGAGCGAGAATTCTGAGTCAGTTTAGTGAAAACCCCCACTCCTGCTGTCTGAGCTCCCCGTGCCTCACCACCCTGGCGGGGCTTCAGCTAGAATTCAGTGGAGCGGGTCAACAGGAGTCCCCCCTCCTGGATGTGTCCTCTTCCAGCTTTCCCATCCACTCACCCTCCCCCGCTCCTTGGCTACAAATCCCCACGTGTCCTTGTTCACGCTGCCCGGTCCTCAGGCGCTCAGTCATGCCCAAGTCTCTGCGACCCCACGGACTGCAGCCCGCCAGGCTCCTCTGTCCATGGGATTTTCCAGGCAAGAATACTGGAGTGTGTTGCCATTTCCTCCTCCAGGGGATCTTCCCGACCCAGGGATCGAACCCGTGACTCCTGCTTGGCAGGTAGATTCTTGACCACTGAGCCACCTGGGAAGTCTTGTTGGAGTGGGAGTCAGGTCCAGTCGCCGCCCCCACCTCTGCCAGACTCCATCTGACATTCAGAAATGCAAAGAACTTTGAAAACTCAGATTTTTGTCAGGGCTTATTTAGCCACAAAACCTGATCTGACCAGAAGTGAGGCTATTTAGAGTCTCTGTCTACCTAACGTGGTGGAGGTCTTGTGCAAAAACATTCCCCAGGATGCCTCCCGGATGCTTTCCACAGGGCAGCAACAGACTGCGTCATCATTCAAAAATAACAGGAATTCCGCCGTTACATCTGGCCCTCAGGGTGTTGGCCAGATAAGGGCTGGGGGATTTGCACAGACGCAAGATGAGTCAGAGCTGGCAGGTATGTGGCTGAGCCAGATTCCATCAGACTCCAAAGATGGCCTGCAACTTAGTAGGAGAACTAGAGACAGGTATATATAGGCTCTGAAAGCGCCTGGGAAGAAGTAGTGATACATGGAGAGTATGGTTACTATTTTGCATTCACCATTTAAAAGTCAATTTAGAGAACTGCACAACCTGAAAACTCCTCCCTACACATCCCCTAGAAATGCTACATAAAAAATTATACACTTCTAAACACAGAACTGAGCTTGTAAACAAGTGAGGATAATCACCACAGGCCAGAATGATAATAACATTAGTATTATCATTAAGATATTCCTTATCAGTATGTTTATATAATATCTAATATTAATTTACATAATTAATCTAATAATTATTATATAATTAAAACAATAGATAGCATCACTGACTCAATGGACGTGAGTTTGAGCAAACAGTGGGAGATAGTGAAGGACAGCGAAGCCTGGCATGCCGCAGTCCGTGGGGCCGCAAAGATTCAGACACAACTTAGCGACTGATCAACAACAATATTAATTTTACTGAAGGCCGGCATAATGCTTGCAATATACAATAATTCAATATGAAGTGATCTCAAGTATCTTAACAGAAACCTCATTTAACATGCAGCCAGGAGGCCAGAAGGGGGAGCCCTCACACCCTAGCACTCCCGGTCAATCGCAGACAAAACAGTAAGAGACACAGCTTTGCATCTCCAACAGGAAGGTTACTACTCTATGACCCAGCTGGAGGAAGGAAGACTTTCTCCTTGCCTGGCAACAGCCCAGCCAATGAGAAACTGGGATAATTCAGCCAATGAAAAGCCACTACACTTGGAACTCCCCGTTTCCTCCAATGGAATCTTTTGTTTATAACAGCCCCTCCAAACTCCCCTTCTCTCTTATAAAAGAATGGTACCCTGGACTTGCCTGTGGTTTGCCGTAGGCTGCACATCCTGAATTGCAATTCTTTGCCATTCCCGAATACACCTGTTTTTGCTTGCAAAACAACAGGTGTTCTACTGTTTTCTGTCAACACCCTCTAGCGCTTGAAGCAACTCCAGCTCCCTGTTATCCCCATTTCACAGGTGAAGAAACGGAATACATCCCATGCTGCTGGAGCTGGGATTCAAGCCCAGGCAGTCCGGCTCCAGGGTCTGCTTTCTTTACTATTATACTCTGAGAGTTGTACTCTAGTTAGCATAACAGTTAGATCACAGGAAAAGACTGTCAACTAAAAACCCAGATGTTAAATGAAGGAGCAGCAGCCTTGTGGGGTAGGGAGGGGGTTGCTTCCCTGGTGGCTCAGACGGTAAAGAATCGGCCTGCAATGCAGGAGACCCGGATTGGATCCCTGGGTTGGGAAGATCCCCTGGAGAAGGGAATGGCAACCCACTCCAGTGCTCTTGCCTGGAGAATCCCATGGACAGAGGAGCCTGGCGGGCTCCAGTCCACGGGGTCACAAAGAGCCAGACGTGACTAGCGACTAACACTTACACATGCTGAGACAGAGAGGTTAAAACCAGCAGTTGGGAGATACGACACCAACAAGCAGGACGACAGAAGATGCAACTGAGCCCTTCACAGAAAGCCAGAGGTCTTGAGGGCGGCACCCCTAATAAACGGGCGGCTGGGAGAAAGATCTGCCTGGTGACAGAGAGGACAAGAAAACTTGTCTCTGACCACCTGAACCTGAGGTAGGAAAAAGCCTGCACATCTCCTGAAAATCTGTAGTCAAGGGTCTGCCTTCAGACAGGGGTGGGCTAGGCAAGTGTAGAGAGCCTAAACTGATGAACACAGAAGTGGCTCCAGGCTGTGCTAGCCCTAGGCTTCCAGGCAGAGCAACGACAAAGCTGCTCTCCAGGGGCAGGTGCACAAGCCAGGCCCCCGGGGTTTCCACGGATAAGGCCTGGATGGAAATAAACTCATGATCCAAATTATACAACACACAGGGAAACAGGCCACCATGAGGCAAGGAAAGCAAACACGACAAATGTCGGGGTGAAATTCCTAGCACTTCAGCCAAGAGACTATTGGAAAGAGACCATAACATGAATTTAACATAATCAAAGACAAAAGAAAGCAGGGATAAGACAAGATGTCATAAAATCTGGGACTGTCGCTGAAGCTCCAAAACTCTGCCACCTGATGCGAAGAGCCAACTCACTGGAAAAGACCCTGATGCTGGGAAAGACTGAAGGCCAAAGGAGAAGGGGGCGGGAGAGGATGAGATGGTTAGATGGCATCACTGACTCAATGGACGTGAATTTGAGCAAACTCCAGGAGATAGTGGAGGACAAAGGAGCCTGGTGTGCAGGAGTCCATGGGGTCGCAAGGAGTTAGACACAACTCAGCAGCTGAACAACTACAATAGCAGCAACCCACGTACTGGGCACCTCCCCAGGTGTAAAATGGGATGGAGACGCCCACGCCACCTCAGCGCTGACTTCCCTGCCCTGCCCTGCATTCTGCAGTCTGTGTAAGAGTGCCCACCAACTCAAGGGCCTGGCGTGTCTAGGAGGGTATTAGATACCAAGGCCCACTCCTGTCTGGGTCACGCTGACAACATCTGGGTCTGTACAGAAGAGGCAACTTCACAGTAAATTTGAGCTTTCTGCTGCTCCATGCCTAACAAAAGCCAAGTTGCGAGAAATAATATTCTCGCATGAGCTTGGTCCAGAAGATGCATTCCCCTCTGTCACCCCAGATCAGAGCTTGTCAAGACAGGGTCCTGGAGCTTGACAAGGGTCCTGAAGCTTTCCAGGATCTGTGAAGCCCTGAAACTGCATCACTCCTGAATGTGAGTGTACCTTTTACTGGAAGGGTGTGGGGAGAGAGGCTTCACAGGCTTCTCTGAAAGGGCTGAGATCCCCTCTTAAGGCAAAGCCAAGGAGTGAGCATGGCCCATCGTATGGAGCATCTCCGTTACCCAAAGATTCGGAATGGAGGGAGGAAAACACTATTTTCTTTTTTGGGCCAGGCTGTGTGGCATGTGGGAACTTAGTTCCCTGACCAGGGATTGAACCCGCACCCCTGCAGTGGAAGCGTGAGAGTCTTAACCACTGGGCCACCAGGGGTGTCCTGAAAAAAGGACTGGGAAGCCTGGCGTGCTGCAGTCCATGGGGTGACAAAGAATCAGACACGACTTAGCAACTGAACACTACCACTGCATGGCTCCATTACAGACTTGAGGTGAAATCCTCATGGATTTTGAAGATAACACATGAAACTTCAGTCATCTCACGGTTATGGGCCTCACTGAGCCCTCCTTGCAGACCAGCTGAGGGGGCCCCTCTCCATCTCCCCTGCAGTTAGGAGAGCCTGAGTGTCCAGCTCCAGACACTCAGTCCTTGGACCCAGCCAGCCCACAGGAGCACTGAGACGCTGCTCACAACATCACACAGGGAGCCCTTTGCAAGAGTTTCTAGGCTTGTCCCTTCGGTTTCATTATCCAGAAAGGCTCTGTTTTCATCTTAAGGGCATTATAAAACTAGTAACTGATCCTCTTTCCCTCTTTGCTTTGGTTGCCAGGAAGCTCACAGTAAAAAGTTCACAGTCCCTGCTCATATAGGGACTTCCTTGGTGGTCCAGTGGTTAGGACTCAGTGCTTTCAATGAAGGAGGCCCAGATTTGACCCCTGGTCAGGAAACTAAGACCCTGCAAGCTGCTGGGTTTGGCAAAAAAACAAAAAACAAAAACATCAGTCCATACCTCACACGTGATCTCTTGGTATGTGTTTTGTTTTGTTTTTTTTAATGCAGGAACATCTTGATAGTGATGATAGCCATAACACAACCACAGGTATTACACTATCAACAATTTCTAATAGCCAGGCACAGGCCTGAAGGATGTACATGCACAGTCCTGCTGTCCCGATACACTCTCACACAGGTACTGCCGCTCCTGCCTCACGGACAGGGCTGATGAAGCTGCAGGAGGGGGGCTGACGGTCCCTGTGACACACGAGGGGTGAGGTCAGGGCAGTGGGGCGTTGGACAGGGCGTCTTCCCTGTGGCCCGCACAGCAGGGTGGCAGCCGCCATCTGACTCTGCTTCCTGGGGAGGGACTGGGGGTAGGGGTGGAGGGGAGCGGGGACTCAGAGAATTCCACTCCCAGACGTGTCTGGAGGGAAGGTACACCTGTCCCAGGCCCCTAGGGTCCCTGAGCCTTCCGCCCTCCTTTACATTCCCCTCCCACGTCTGCAGTTCCTATTCGTTCCTATGGTCGATGAATTTAGTTTAAGTTTGGCAACTGGCATAGCAGCTCAGAAAGGGCATTTAACAAAACCCACCTGGCTCTGCTTGCCTGCAAGAAAAGCCGGTCAATACTGTAAATACAGGAGGAAGTAAGAGAAGGGGCTTCCCAAGAAAGGATGCTGGGTGAGCTAGCTCCAGTGCTGCCTCCCAGGCTCTCTGCACACACCCTGTCTCCCAGGAAGCCAGGCCCAAAGGTCCCTGGAGTTCATGTGGCCCATCTGTCCATTTTACAGACAGAAAGACTGAGGCCTCGAGAAGGGGGTGGGGCATGCAGGGTCACTCACAGAACAGGGACATCCTGACGTGTGGCGAAAAGGCTCAAAGACTGAGGTCCTACTGAGTCCTACTCCCTGCCTCCTGGGGCAGCCCACCCAGGTCAGAATTTCCACCCTCATTTTTCCAAGGAGGAAATTGAGGCCCCAGGGGAACGGACCTGGCAGCTGCTTGGCAGGCAAGTGGAAGTGCTGAGACTGAGCCCAGTTCTGACCTGGAGGCCACACACCTCACACTGTCAATCTGGGGGGACCCCCCACCCCTCCGTCAAGTCATTAGTAATCATGAGCACCAATGCAGGCCAGAGCCTGGTCCCAGAAGCTGCCACGTTCCCCCTTCCCTGGAGAGTCACAGGAGGCCAGTAACAGAGGAGGCAACAGGTGGAGGGTTCTGGGACCCCTGAGGACCCTGACGGCCTTGGGGAGCTCCGACGAACCACCAGAGGCAGTGACATTTTAAACAGGCCTGGAGGGATGACCTCGCCCAGCAGGGCCAGGCTGGGGTGCAGAGTGGGTGGCTGGAATTGGGCTGACCACGGCGTCGATGAGAATGCTGGCTGAGCCATCGACAGGGGAAGGACCCTGTGCTCAGAGGGGCTCTGAGCTCTGGAGGGGACAGCACACGGCCCCACAGGCAGGGCAAAGGCAGGAGGTGGCCTTCTGGGGTGGGCGTCTGGGGGGGCGTGGCTGGTGCTCCGATGGGCAAGGTCTCTCTCCAGGCCAAGGCGGAGGGGCCTCACAGGGGAGGGAACGCAACACAGAGAGCAGAGGCCGGAGATGTAGCCTGGGGAGGCGGGAGCCAGAGCTCCAGGGGCTGGGAGGAGCGTGGGCACCGCGGTGCTTCCTCGGGGTGCATGAGGGGGGTGGGAGGGGAAGGTTTCAGGAAGCGCCCCGGGTGATCTTGAGTTGTGGCCTGGGTATTCTATAGGGTGACCACCCTGCTCATGCCCCAAATCTGGACCATCCGATGAGGGCCTGAGCTCGGGATTCCTGCCCCAAGTTCCTACTCTGCTTTCGCCGGGGAGGGGGGGCACTTAGAGTTGAGCTTGAGAAAAGTAAGTGTCCCCCCTGAGACACAGGGGTGCCCTCCGGCCCCCTCTGTCCTGCTCATGGGACAGGCTGCCCCTTCCCCCCCCCATTATGCTCCCACCCCATTTCTGGGATCTGTAAGTAATGAATCTTGTTGACTTGGCTGCCTTGGTGAGAGTGTATTGAAACTGCAGCGTCAGGGGTCCCGGGCCTTCATAGGGTTGCCTAAGTGACCAGACCTAGGCAGGGGGGCACAGCCTGAGGGGGCCGGGCTGGAGCGGGCGCAGGGACACAGTGCCCTGGCATTTATGCCCCCTGGCAGCCTCCTGTGGGGGCGCTGGGTGTGGGAGGGCGGCCCTGCCCAGCCCCCCGGCCTGACCCCCGAGCGGCTCCTCGCTCAGGTCTTGGCAGTTTCTGTTTTTGAGTCACGGAGGCCCGGGCTCATTCTCTGAGGTTCCTTGTGCGGGTGGCAGAGCGGGTGGGGACCGAGGTGAGAAGTCTGTCTGGGAGGGAGGCTGCCGCCTCCACTGCACGCCGCCTGGCGCCTCCTGCGCTGGCTGGGCCCACGGGATTTCCCCAGCCTCGGAGGCAGGGGGCAGGAGGGGGCTCTGCCACAGAGATGAGACAGCAGGGAAGCAGCCAGTCACAAGCTCTCAGCCCCTCCCAGGGAGGCTGTCAGCTCATGGGTTGTCCGAGGGCAGAGGAAGGGAGCCAGGAGCCTCCCTGCAGCCTCCCGAACAAATGAAAGCAGAAGTCAATGTCCTGGTGGAAGGTGCAGTCCTCAGAGGCCAGGTCCAGTGCATGTCCATATGCTTGCCCTTCACTCTTTGGGATAACTTTCCCTAAGCCTGGTCTGGTTGGCCAACTCCTATTCATCCTGCAAAACCCTGCTCAGAGTGACCTCCCCCACCAACATCTTCTCCACAAGCCCCGCCCCGCCACACACAAGTGCGTTTGAAAGGCAGGACTGTCCAGGCCACCTGCCGCAGTGGCACATTCCCCAGAGGCTCGGAGAGCGCGATCCCTCACTATTTTTTTTTTTTTTTTTGAGATCCCTCACTATTAAGGACATGCTCCTGTCTCCTTCCTTAGCTGGCTCCTGCAGTTCCAACCTGGCTAGCAGTTCAGTACTCTCCACATAGCAGGCCTGTCTGCATAACATTCCCGGGTTGAGGGGGGGTTTTGGCAGCTCTCTTCACTGAGGACATGGAGGCTGCAAGGGTTACACAACTTGTCAAAGGCCGTCTGCGCTTTCCTCCTTTCCGTCAGTAAGTACTTCTTGAGAATCTAAAACACACATACCAGTCCCTGAGCTAAGCGTGCGATCTGAACCTGACCCTGGCCACATCTTGTACCCTGTGGCGGCCTCAGCGTCTACTTGACCTCGTAACTGCTCTGGGAGGAAGCTAGGCTGTGGGGGAGGGAGGGAAGTTATCCTCACTCTTCCAGCGGGGACTGAGGCCCACACTGGGCACGTGGCCAAGCCCCTGGAGGGGGCGGCAGCCTACACGGGCTCCTCTGCCTGCCTTGTTCACCCCACTGAAACCCACAGGGAGCAGGGGACCCTCACCCTCTCCTGGCAGAAGCAATGGAAGGAAAAAGGTGGGCCCTGGCTGGGGCCTGGGCAAGCCTCTCTCATCCCTTCTCCCGTCTTGCCCACCCACAGGTGCCGACAGCCCCTGTCAGAGCCTCCTGTATCAGCAAACATGCAGAGAGGAAACCCATCGGAGCTCAGCGACACCCCCACACCCACCCTGCCCGGCACCAAGGCCTGCAGCCGAAAGACCGAGGTGATGGCCGGTGACCCTGACCATCGGTACGGAGGCCTTTTCTCCGTATTGGCTGGTTCTCCTCTGCACCTTCAGGTAGAGCAGAGGGCATTTACCTGCACGGGCCTGGCCCCTGCTGTGATTCAGTGGGCCCCCACGCTCCCCCTGCCTCAGCTGGCTAGACCCAGAGCGTGCAGAGTCGGCTCCCTCTCTGACCCGCCTGCCTTGTTCCCACCCCACAAGGGCGCACTGCCCACACTCCCTCGGGTCCACATCTGGGGTGGTCCGAGCTGACGTCCTTTTTGGCTGCTTGAAGCTCATTCCAGTCAGTCTTGTGACATCAAACTCATGTCCCGTTTCTGAGGGTTCTCCTGAGAGCCTTGTCCCCAAGGTGCCTCCCGTGCTCACATCTGTCCCCTTAATTTGCCACCCTTGGGCGATGCTCCAACCACAGACAACAGAGATCGTGGACCCAGTGAATGTCAAGGGCTGGACTTAACAATCAGCTCTACAAAGGGCACTCACTTGGTCCAAGATGTCATGTTCTAATCTCCACTCTACAAATGACAAATCGGAAGCCCAGAGCAAGGGCTGCAGGTGAGAGGCCAGCCGTTCCAAGGTGGGCTCTGGGGACAAACAGACCTGGATCTGAAACTTGGTCACTTACTGCACTTGGCCTCAGTTTCCCCATTCTGTAAAGTGGGGCCACAGCCGGGCCAGCCCCCTAGGGTCCCCGTAGAGGTAAGGGTCACACGGGCTCCTTAGCACACCGTGCCTCCCCTCTGGGGGGGCTGGCAGGTGGACCCCCAGGGGATGCAGCTAACTGTGACTCTAACAGGGGCACACACCCTCTCCTGCCCCCATCACTCAGGATCTGGTCTAGCCCCTCTCTGCATCTCTCACCATCCTCACCTCACCCTCGTCCAGGTCTCCAGCCAAACAGCCCTCCCAGCCCCAGTACACCTGCCTCCCTAGCAACTCCCCCTGCACCACCACCCCCGGCAAGGTCCCAGCTTCACAAGGCTCTTTAAGCTCCTGCTGGAAGATGCCCTCCTCCTCCAGGAAGCCCTTCTGACTGCCCTGCGTCCACCCCAGGGTGGGCCAAGAGCTTCCTCTGGGCTTCTCTTTGTGACAGGTCCATCACACCCTGGGTCTGAGTCCTGGCAGCCTCCGCCATCAGACTGCGTCAGGTCAGTCTGATGACGAAGGACTAATTCTCCATCAGACCGAGTGTCCCAGCAGCAGGGGCTCTGTCGCCCCGCAGGGCTCATCACAAGGTTCTCAACACACTTGTAAAGTCCCTGGAAGAACCTGAGAAAACTAGAAAAAACATGGAATAGTTGGAAGAGGAAACAAACCACCAGAGAAAGTTACTGCCCTCATCTTGGCGCATTTCCTTCCAGTCTTTATTTATTTATTTTTTTGCCGGGCTGTGTTGGATACCACCGCGAGCACCCCATAAACGCAAGCCTGCCTGCTTCTCTTCCATGAATAAAGGCTGGGCTTGCAGAATGGACCTGAGGCCTGACGGAGGGACTGAGTCTCTCGGGGTCATGCAGCTCCAGCAGGAGGGGCCCAGCCCTCTTGACCCCCAGGGCTCTGCACACCCCGCCCCACGAGTCTCGGTCCCGAAGTCCTTATTATCTGCTCTCTAGCGGAACATCCATCATCTGTGAAGACCAGGAAAACAGGGGTCCCCCAAAGAAACACAGCGAGTTCACATGTGGAGCACACCTTACAGGTTTCTTACTGTCTCTTACAACACATTCCTAAAACCCCTGCCGTAATGTCTGTCACTCACTCCCTCGTTTTTCAGACACTCCTGGGCTATGCCAGCCATAAGCTGAGCCCTGGGACCCAGAGATGAATCAAGCAGAATTCTGCCCTTGGAGCCCCAGGCTGGCAGGAAGGAGACTGGGGAACAGGTCCAGTGCTGGATCAAAGACAGGAGCAAAGATTCCAGGGCACCGGGGCAGGGGAGGGGTGTCTACCCACTCTGCCTGGAGTGGACACAGGGCAGTCAGAAGGGCTTCCTGGAGGAGGAGGGCATCTTCCAGCAGGAGCTTAAAGAGCCAAGAAGAATCCCCGGTGAAGAAGGGAGGAAAAGAATTCCAGAAAGAAGAAGGGTGGGAGGACAGTCTAGAGGAGGGAAAGGTGGACAGCAAGTAAGAATATGAGGTGACCTCCAGGCAGTGACCCTGGAGGAGTGACCCCAGGATATGACCCCAGCCACCCACAGGGCTCCCTCCCACAGCTGCGGGCAGTGAGTTTGGCTCCAGGGGCCAGTATTCTTTAGAACCGGGCTTGGAAGAATCTTCCACTTTCAACCATCAGATGTGCAAGGCCCCAGGGCACAGGCTACGGGCTATTTCCTGGGAGAACCAGCTGCAAGGTCTGCCGGCATCTCTCTGGAAACCAGACCCATCCCAAAGACCAATGGATGCCGTCAGGCCGACGCGAAGATGTGATGGAGCACAAGGACACGGGTTCGATCCTCACTTGAGAAAGCAGGGCTACCCCCACTCCCTTCACAAATGGGAGACGGAGGCTCAGAGAGGCGGAGCAACCCGCCAGAGGTCACACAGCATGTAAGCAAGCAGTACATGGGCCCAGGCCCAGAATCCAACTCTCCCTGGCTCCAAGGGGGAGTGGGGGACCAGTGTCCCCCACTGGTCCCCAGGCCTGGCCACTGCACCCAGAATGTATTTTATGAATGAGCGAACAAAAGAATCCGAAAGCCCTGTCCTGCCCACAGCAAGAAGGAGCCATCTGCTACTGTTTTTTGTTGGTGCTGTTACTCTGCAGATGGAAAGCACAAACCCGAAGTCACGGCCGGTGTCACCTCGGGGTGGGCGGAACACCCAGGCCCTGCCGCGGGGCTGGAACGCAGTCCACCGGCGCCTCGAGGGAGAGACCGAACAGCCAAGGGCCGCATCTGCGCTCGGCCACTGACCGCGGGAGACCTGCCCTGTGCCTCGGGGTCTCTCACTCAGTGGGGGTGCCGGGGACCTACCTTGCCAGGTGCTGTGGGGACTGAGGAGCTGGGGTCCCGTAGGGGTGGGTGCAGGGGGACCCCGTCCGGCTGGCCTCCTCTGCCCGTGACCCTGGCCGCCGAATGAGCTCTGAAACTCAGCCCTAACCTCACTGGATGCCCGGGGCCCTGTAGGCAGCCGAATGGCTTACGTATTATGAGGCCTGCGTGTGGCCAAAGGGCAGAGGGGCTGAGGAGGGCGCGGGCAGGTGGCTCACCGGGCTCCCCCGTGACTCAGCGGAACTCGATGAGGCGGCAGGCCCGGGGTGAGCTGCCCCCAAGCGGTACCCTGTGCAGGGAAGCCCGGCCGCCGGCATCTCTGATAAATATTTTATCAGTGCTCACAGAGCAGGCCCCAGGAAGGTGCCTGCAGCTTCGGATCCCGCAGAGCACCCGTTCCTGCCCGGACAGAAGGACGTGGCTGGGTGGGGGGTGCAGGTGGGGTCAGGAGCCCAGAAGGCTAGCTCATTCATTCCTGCCCTGGTGTCCCGTCAGGCCAGCTCAGCTCAGCTCAGCAGATGCCCCCGAGCCTCACTCACACTCTGCCCCCCACTGTGCTGGGCTCCGCCCTGCCCTGGAGAGCTCCGAGGCCCCTCTGCACCGCCCCCAGAACACCAGCACTCTGCCCCTTGGCCTGGTCAGATGGCTGGTGCTGCCGGCCGAGTGCCGCTGCCACCTCCTCCAGGAAGTACTCCTGGCTCTCTTCTTCCCCCAATGTGGCCTTGGCAGGGCCATCGCCCTCTCTGAGCCATTTCTAAAATGGGGCCGATGATCGCCACTCATGGGGGACCAGGTGAGACTGTAAGTGAAACGTCTCCCAGCTCTTGGCCCACATGGAGACTCATTCTTTTTGAAGGGGCCTGAATGTCAGGAATGAAATCAGTAGATACGAAAGAGTATGTCTAGGAGTGGGAGGCAGGAAAGTACGGAGCCTGGCTCCTGCTTGCAGGGCTCCACAATTTAACTGGGGAGATAGGGCCTAAATAATAATAATAACAGCAACTGGAATAACAGCTATCATATTTCAAGACCCTGCCACTGCCAGGCAACTGACATCACAGCCCTTCATTTACGCCTCCCAGAGGCCCTGTGACGTGAGGTTCTCACCCCTGTTTCATAGCAGAGCAGGAACCTGAGACTCAGAGGGGCAGGACTCTGCCCAAGCTCACACAGCTTGGCAGGGCTGACCTGCCTTCCTGCTGGACCTCTGGGGTGTGACCTCGGGGTCCACATCTGCTTTTCACATCACTGTCCACGTGGAGACGCCACCGAAAGGGGGACGGTCCAAGTCAGACGACGAATATCCACAGGATATATCATGCAGCCAGTAAATCGCCACTCTTTAGAACTAATGGACTTTTGAAGGAATGGGGAGGGGGGAAACACTTGTAGGATTACAGTTGGTGAAGAAGAACAGGATCGGGGCTACGTGTGGTGTGATGACATCATGGGAAAATAGTTCTACGTCAAGACGCGTTTATTTAAACAAGACTGGAAATGATATACAAAATGATGATGCTCAGGGGACAGAGTTTATGTGTAAAACTGGGGCCTATTTTCCAGACTTTGTACAACACAGCTATGTGGGTTTTATAACTTAAATTTTCCTTAGAAACAGGGCTGGTCCACTGCAAGGATTTATTGGGCACCTGTGTCCGCCCCGTGCTGAAAGTTTGCTCCTCACTCAGCCTCAGATCGGGTCTGTGGGACAGACGAGATGGACACCATCGTGAGGGAAGAAGGACCTGGAAACACCCTCTCCACCTCTCCACAGTTGGGTCCGCCAGCAAACCCAGCACGGCCAAAGTCAAGCTCAGGTTCTTCTCCCGTGTGGAGTCTCCTGTAGCAGGGACCATCACCACCACCTACTGAAGTCCTGCACTGACAGTCAACAGGAGCTCATGAGGCAGTGAGCTCCCCGTCACTGGGGACAACCAAGCAAGGAGCTTCATGTCTCTCCACCAAGGAGTGGCCTCAATAGCTGGTTTTCAGTCCATCTTAATCAGACCTAAAGCCTCACCACCTGTGTGAACTTGGACAAGATCCTGACCTCTCTGGTTTGCCGTCCTCAGCTGATACAATGACCTCATGAAGTCTCAGAGGGTTAAATGAGGGCAAATACAGAAGATGCTTTCCAGATACCTGTCAAGGGCTATGTTGACTATTATTATTTCACGGTTTTACCTATTCACCGAGGGAAGCTAAGTAGTGCAGATATAAAAATTCCCATTCCACAGGTTTGAAAACTGAGGCACAGAGAATAAGCCGTTGCAGACTCAAATGGGTGTGAGTGGCTCTAGGCAGATTGATTTTGCTGGAGAGACTGCTTTGGCAACACAAAGAAGGCCTTTAACCAGTCTAGCCAAAGGCACAGAAAGCAAAACTTCAAGAACCTTCTAGAAATTAGCAGGAGCCCTGCTGGGGTTGGTGAACCCATAGTGGCAGCTCCTGACGGTGAGGCGTCTTGGTGACATTCCCTCACCTTAAGGCATGCAGCATCGTGGAAAGCGGCAAGCATACCTCAAGCCAGAGACCCAGGGGTTTGAGCCCCAGCCCTGCCTCTTGCTACCAGGGTCTCCGGGCAGCTCTTGGCCTCTGTGAGCCTTAGTCTGCCCATCTGTTAACTGGGCATGGCCAGGACTGCCTTCTGAGTTGGCTGGGATAGTGGCTGGGATGGTGCCTGGGGAAGACTCCGCACAGGGCCTGGCACACAGGTAAGTGTTCAGGGAATGGTCAACCCCTGCTTCCTTCTGGAGGCGAGTTCATGCTTTGGAGTCAGAATCCCGGAGGGCAAAACCTGTCGCTGCAACAAACCACATAGATTTTCTTGATAACCTTTTCAGAAGGGACTTGGCCCCAGCCCCTCCCCACTTGCCTCTGGGTTTGGTCGGCAGTAACGCACTAGCAAACGTGTCCTCGGTCCCCTCTGCTCTCCCCAGAGGGTAGAGATGGGGGCTGGCATCACTTGAGGGCTTCCCCACGCTGGGTACTGAGGGGCCCTGCACACGTCTCAGCCCCCACTGTCATCATGTGACCCCAGAAGTGGGTTCCAATGCCAACATTCACACTGATACTGATAGGAAGCCCAGGGCCAAGGCCGGGCCAGCCTGGCTACAAGCCACCGTCACTGCAGGACCGTGTCACTGTCCAATCGACCACCCCAGGACAGGGCACCCTGTCCTTCTGGGGCCCTCTCCTGAAGCCAGGTTGTCCTCACGGGCACCCCACTTCACAGATGAAGAAACTGAGGCACACAGAGACGTCACACAGCTGGTGAGAAGAGAGGATGAGATTTGCACCCAAGCAGCCTGTCTCCAGAATCCAGGCCTTCACCTGAGCTGAGTATTCCAATCCACGCTACGCAGATGAGAGCACTGAAGCTCAGAGAGGTTAGGCAACTTTCCCGCAGCCACACAGCTATAAACTGTGCCGGGTGGACCTGGCTCTCGGGTCTCCAGCCTTTGCAGCCCTCCTCCGGCCCCTGCTGGCTCCTCCTCCAAGCCACCCAGGACCTGGGCTCTGGGGTCAGAGCCAAGTCTTATGGGCAGTGCCCCCCAGGCTGCTCCCCTGAGACATTAGGATTCCTGAGTCACCAGAACTCTGCTCACACCGAATTCAAAGCCCCCACCCCCCCAGGTGCTACCCCCACTGAAGTTTGACTTTGAGACAAAAGAGGGATGTGGTTAAAAAAAAAAAAAAAAGGTTATACTGTCACCAGGAAGTCACCTCCTTGTCCCACTAACCCAGGTCTTTATCACAGCCCACAGCCCTAATTCACATCTCCTGACTAACCCTGGCTCTTCTCAGTATCCGTATCCCTGAGGGCCACCCTGGGCCTTGGGGTGAGTCCTATTGTAGGGTGTCCTGACCCCGATTTTCACCCGGAGGACCACTGACAATCCGTCTGACCCAACAGATCCCCAACCAGCTCGCGTCTGTGGCCTCCCCCTTTCTGGGTAGGTTTCTCTGCCTCCCTGGGGACCCTCGCTACCCAACAGGCCTGGAGAAGGCTCTGGGGAATGAATGAATGAATGAATGACTTTTCCTGTCTCTCTCTGAGCATCTCGAGAGCTCCACTCCCCTCACAGATGTCCCGAAGATGATTTTGTTCATGTCCACGAATGCCCACCACTGGGGGCAGCAGGCGAAGGCTCAGGGCTTTCTCCTTCCTCCCCCGCCCGGGCCTGTCCTGGGTTTCCGCTCTCCTGACTCTGCCAGGGGTCGCCCTGCAGACAAACGTGCTGTCTCCCAGTGCCTGCCTTGAGCAAGAGAGCTGGCACGGGCACCCAGCTGGATGCCATCAAGTGCTGCCTGGTGCCGTCCGGGCAATTCCGTGTGGCCATCCTCAGGCCCTTTAAGCCACCCATTAGAAACCAAAACCCCATTAGCTAGCAAACATTTCTGCACAGACCACTTTCCCTGCTGCTGAGAAATCACGTCCATGTGACTGTTCCCCTCACCAGACAGGGAGGACAGCTGAGACACAAGGAGTCCCAGCCACTGGCACGACGGGCGCCCAACCCCCCACAACCCCCCATCCGAGGTGGACTTCTGCCGTGCCAGGGCGTGGTGCCTCTTTGGACCCCGACCACCCCCCAGGAGTTGGTAATGCTGTGGTTCCCAGTTTCCAGATAAGGAACCTGAAGCCCAGAGAAGCCGAGTGACTTGCCCAGGGCCACACAGCCAGCCAGCGGGGGTCCTGGGACGCTGACCCAGGCCTGCTTGGGTTTATCACACCCCCTCACCTCTGTTTAAACAATGCCTCAGAACCCCAGCCCATTCAGCAGTAAAGTCGCTGAGGAGGCCTGAACCTCCTCTGATGGATCGGACTTGGGCTCAAAGAGGGCAAGTGGCTTGCCCAGGGACACAGCAAGGCCATGCCCTTAGGATGGGCTCCCCTTGGGTCCGCCCCACCGCCTGCCAGCCAGAGGGAGCCACGTGACCTTGTCTGATTACCCAGTGCCACCACCCAGCATCGCTCACACCTGAAGGTGCATCAGAAGGGCGGAGGGGAGCTGTAAAATGCAGATGCCTGGTGCCCCATCAGAGGTCAGGACAGGAGCCCAGGAGTCAGCATTGTATCAGGCACTGTCGTTAAAGGGGACAGTCTAGAGGTGCCAGCCTCTCCTCCCAGAGCTCCAGGAAAAGTCTTGGGTTGGGCCTTGCAGCAGGTCTAAGAGGTCACAGGGCGCTCCCCTTCCCCTCCAGATGCAGTCCAGGGACTGGCCTCTGGGATCCCGGGGTGCAGCCCTGCTCTCGCCACGAGCATACCTAATCACCGGGACACGATGGCCGTCCCACGGGGTCCTCATGGCAGCTGCCTGCAGCTCTGACCGCAGCCCCGAGCCACGGAGGGGGAAATGGAGGTCGCCCTCAGGAAGTGGCCTGGCTGAGCAGGGCTGGACCACACCCTAGGACCTGGGGACCAGGGACCCTCCCCCGCCCCAGCAAGTTCTCCCCTACCTCGGCTCCATTGGAAAAAAAAAGAATCTTAGAAAGCTGTCAGGCGCTGCTCATGCCAACCGGGTCCAGGGAATGATCTGATTTTGCCCGAGGGCAAAGGGTCCAGAGTCAGATCTGACTGTGATCGGGCAGGTCCGCCTCAAGTGCCACCTCTCCAGGGATGGGAGGGGGCTCCCCAGGTGGTGGGCACAAGGTTCTACATGCTCCGCTGTGGGGGGGGGGGGGTGGCCTCTGCCCTCAGACGTGCCTGCTGCCCCCAGCCCACCCCCACAGCTCTGCAGGCCAGCTCCCTGCAGGAAGGTGGCGGCAGGCCCCGGCCACAGGCCAGAGGGGTGGGGCCCCACGCTGAGCCAGGACAGGGCTCAGAAACGAGGTGTCTCCCTCCCTCGACCATCTTTGTTTGCTCTGTTAAGGGGGGGGCAGTGGAAAGAGAGGGGAGAGCTGCGAGGGGGAGGGGACAGTGACGGGGTGGGGTGGGGAGGGCGATCAGGAAAGAGACAGCTGGACAAGCGGCTGGACGGACACGCAGAGACCCACCCACAGAGACAGACAGAAACTCAGAGACAGAGAAGCCGGGCGGAGTGGGGCGAGGTGGAGGGGGGGCGCGTCCAGAGAGAGAGAAGATGAGCTCGGAGGTCCCGGGAGACCGGGGTGGGAGAGGCTGGACCCCCAACCAAGGGGACAGCCGGACCCCCACCCCACCCCCTGTCCCCGCACCCGACGCGACACGCGCGCGCGCGCGCGCACACGCCACCCCGGCGGCGCCGCCTGGTCCCCCCAGCCCTCCGAGGGGCGCGCGCGCCTCCCTCGGCCCCCTCCCGCGGCGGGGGCCTCCCGGACCCATCGCCGCCGCTCACCTTGGTCCCCGCGCCGCCTCCGCCGCCGCTGCCGCCGCGCAGAGCCGGAGCCCGGGGCCGGGGGAGGGGGCCGCGGTGGCCCCGCCCCGCTCCGCCCCCCGGGCCCGCGCAGGGCGCCCGACGCGGCCGCGGCCACCGGGCCGCCGGGGCCGCCGGAGACCGGCGGGAGGCGGCCGCCTGGGCCGCGGGCACGCCCACTCACTGCGGTGGCCTGGGGGCCGGGACCCGCCGGAGCTGGGAGCCGCGAGCCGGGGGTGCCCTCCCCGGATCCCCCCATCCGGGTGCACTGCGCAGGCTGTGGGCGGCGCCCGCCGGGGAAGGGGGCGTCCCCGGCCACCCGGGCGGCCCCATGGGCTCTCGGGCCAGTAATCCATCTCTCCTTGGCGCTCTCGAACGCCCACTGAGCGCCCCCTCCCCAAGCCGCAACCTGCGCGCGGGGCACCGGGAGCTGAGAGGAAAGATCAGAGGCTCAGATTCAGTCCCTGCCTTGGGGCTTGGGGTTTTGCTGGGGGTGGAGTGGGGGCGTGGGGTGGAGCAGAGAGGGGACGGATGGGACAGACAAACTCTTCCAGCATCTAAATATCCCAGGGCTTGCGGTCGTCACAGAGTGGCCGATTGCTTCGTGGGCATCACCCTGGAACTTAATAGAAATTAGAAATTCTCGGCCTCACCCAGACCTACAGAAACTAGAGATGGAGCCTGGGAACCTGGGATTTAGCAAGCCCTCCTGGTGATTCCCCAGCTCCCAGGACGTTTGAAAAGTTCCCTTCCGGTGGAAATAGCCAACACCCCAATACCCCACACCCAGCACCCTACACCCAGCGCCCCAGCTCCACACCCCAGAGTGTCTGAAAGGGCTTCTTTTCACCCTTCACTTAAAGACACTCACTCTGTCTCCTCTTTCACAGTGTTGGGTGGTGGGAGGGACTCCTGGACCAGGAATTCTCTGGCAGGGTTAGAGTAACAGGCCGTGCTGGTTGGAAGCTGAGTGCTGCCAGGCCCAGGAGGCCTGGCTGGGGTGGGCTGGCAGAGATGGGTACCGGTTCTTGTATGTTTTAACCTGTAGTGATTGTTGTGAAGTTTTGAAATGCGGTTATGCAAATATTTATGTCCATGTTCAGGACTGAAACATCTTTCCCATCATTGTGCTGGTTGCAGCTAAGCCACCCAACCCCCAGAAATAGTGGCATAACGGGGCCCGTTGGATGGCAGTCGTTCCTAGTGACTAAGCCCGGGAGAGGGAGTGTGCTGAAGGGGTGCTCCAGGGCCCTGAGATGAGCACCTCTGTCTGGGCAGCAGGCCCTGGCATCCCCAAAGGTGGGAGAGGGTATCGGGACGGAGGGACCAGTTGGAGCAAACACGTGGAATGTGTCCTGGGAATTTCTAGCATGTTTGCTGAACTATCTAACATTGCCCCACCATTCTCTTCTTTTGCCTTACTTCCTTTGACTTCTTAGTACTTGCACTTGGCATTATATTCTGCAGTGGTTATTTCTTTATTATATAGTTTGATTGTTGTTCAGTCACTAAGTTGTGTTTGACTGTTTTGCGACCCCATGGACTGTAGCCCACCAGGCTCCTCTGTCCATGGGATTTCCCAGGCAAGAATACTGGAGTGGGTTGCCATTTGCTTCTCCAGGGGATCTTCCTGACCCAGGGATCAAACCCTCCTGCCTTGGCAGGTAGATTCTTTACAACTGAGCCACCAAGGAAGCCCATAGTTTGATAGAAGAATGTAAATTCCCCAAGGTGGGGATTTGTCTCTTTTCTTCCTCCAAAGGGTTCCTGGTGGTTAGGGCAGTGTTTGGCACTTGTAAGGTGCCAGATAGATGTTTGTTGACAGAATGCATGGATGAATGACCCCACGAGGAGCAGTGCCAGTCACTTGTCACTTGTGGCATCCCTTGCCACCCCTAGATCCAGACTCCATGCCAGTCCTGTGGACTGCATCCCCTGCTGATGCCTGTTTGGGTTTGGCCTGTGGAGACAACAGCTGGAGATCAGAGGGGGAGGGAGAAAGGATGGGACCTTTCCTCCTGTTGCCATGTGCTGTACATGGACACCATCTGTTCACCTCCATGACCACAACTCTGGCTGGGAAGCCCTCTGTGACTAGCTCCCACCAGCTTCTGCTGGAAACATTATTTCCTCTGCTATTAATAGTTCCTCCAGCCCCAAGGATGGTAGCAGCTTCCTGCCATCACCGGTCTCTGGGTGCTCCTGAAATGGCCACACCTCTGTAAGCAATCCCTTTAGTCACGGGACTTATTTGGACCACCTGGGGCAAATTCTGTCTTCTCCTGGGGCCAGAACTAGAACAGATAGGTATTATTTTTGCCACTTTATGGATGTGGAATCAGGAACATAGAGGTTATAAAACATGCCCAGCCAGAGATCCTAATAGATACCTGACCAGAGAAGATATACAAATGGCAAATAAGCATATGAAACATACCTTGCCTCCAATATTATTAAGGAAATACAATACCACAATGCGATACCATTATATACCTATTAGAATGGCCAAAATCCAGAACACTGACTTCACCCGATGCTGGCAAAGACGTGAAGCAACAGGAGTCCTCATTGATTGCAGGTGGGAACGCAGAATGGTGCAGTCACTCTGGAAGACAGTTTATAGATTTCTTACAAAATTAAACATACTCTTACCATACAATCCATCAAGCACTCTCCTTGGTATTTACCCAGAGGAACTGAAACTTAAATCCGTGCAAAACCTGCATACGAATATTTATAGCAGCTTTAGTCATTTTGCCAAAACTTGGAAGCAACCAAGGTGGCCTTCAGTGAGTGGATAAACTGTGGTGTAGCCATACAGTAGAATGTTATTCAGTGCTAAAAAGAAAGGAACTATTAATATTAAGCCATTAAGAGCCAGGAAACATAAATGCATGTTACTAAGTGAAAGAAGCCAGTTCGAAAAGGCTACATACTGTGTGAGTCCAACTTGATGACATTTTGGAAAAGGCAGAACTATGGAGACAGTGCGATCAGAGGTCACCAAGGGTTCAGGGGAGGAGGGATGAACAGATGGAGCACGGAGGATTTTTCCTGCAGTGAAATTTCTCTATGATGTTGTCATAGTGGATACATGTCCTTACAGGTTGGTCCAAACCCGAAGAATGTCCGTCCCTAAGGCCAACTCTAGACTTCGTATGATAAGGAGGTGTCAGTGTCGGTTCACAAATTGTAACAGATGTACCACCCTGGCATCTGATGTTGATATTAGGGGAGGCTCTGCAGTGTGGGGGCAGAGAGTACGTGGGAAATCTCTGTACCTAAATTTTGCTGTAAACCTAAAACTACTCCAAAAAAATAAAGCCTTTAAAAGATATCCAGGACCACATGTCAGTAAGTGACGACAGAGCCAGTCGCCCCAACCCAGGACCCCCTGGTTTAAAGTCTGTATCTGGTTTTGGGGGACTTTGAGCTCTTCTCCTTTGAGGGGCCCAGGACTGGAGAGTAAGCGTGGAGGGGACCCAGGTTATCCAGAAGCAGTCGACCCCCAGAGCCCCATCCATGTCCTCCAGCTGCCGGGTGAGAACTGCATGTGTCCCTGCGCCTGGCAGGAAACCCCAGCCCGCACACGCGTCTCCTCTGAGCTAATCTGCAGGTCACGTGAGGCCGTGGGAAACCGCAGGCAGCTCAGGTGAGGCCCAGCCCTGCGGCGGCCGCCGACCTTCCGTTTCCTTCTCTGCCTTCCGAAGGAGGCCAGCCCTGCCGTGTGCCGGGTCAGCCCTGGTGTGGAAGGACACAGACTCTGCAGAGCCTCAGGCTCCTGTCTGTGCAGCGGGGGAGGGTCATACTTGTCAGTTTCACGTTTGTTCTTTCACTTATTCATTGGCTGATTGAATCACTGAACATCATTTAGTGAGCTTTTGCTCACCGCCTGGCTTGGAAGAGACCTACTTAGCAGATCTAAAGCCCTGGGACTTCCTTGGTGGGCCAGTGGCTAAGACTCCACACTCCCAATGTTCGAGCCCTGGTTGGGGAACTAGCTCCCACATGTTGCAACGAAGATCAAAGATCCCATTCATGGCAATTAAGACCCAGCACAGTCAAATAAATAAATAAAAATCAATACTAAAAAAAAAAAAAAAGCTAAAGCCCTGTGCAAAGCTTAGCTGTCTGATGGGTGAGTCTTGCTATTTCCAACACTGCCCCTGTGGATCTGGGGCCCCTTCTGGAGTCTCCTGACACATCCCACTTGGCCAAGAGGGGAGTTTGGGCTTTTGTGGGATGTGGAAAGAGCCCAAGGACTCCCAGGGCTCTCTAAGCCTCTTCTGCATGGGGAAGACCCTTGGAGACACCTATCCAGTGATGGCAGACAGGGAGATGGAGGCCAGCATCGTGCAGTGACTTGCCCTGCATCACACTACGTGCCAGGCTTGTAACGGCCCCCAAAGAGGTCCATGTCCTAACCCCTGTGCAGGTATCACCTTTTATGGCAAAAGGAACTTTGAAGATGTGATTCAGGAGCTTCAACTGGGGAGATGATTCTGGTTACCCAGTGGGCCTGATACCCTTCCAAGGATCCTATGAGGAGGCAGGAGTGAGAAAGGGTGCTATGGCAAGAGGCACAGAGAGAGAGATTGGAAGATGCTCCCCCTGTGGCTTTGAAGACGGAGGAAGGGGCCACCAGTCATGGGATGCAGGAGGCCTCTAAAAGCTAGAAAAAGTAATAACAAGATGAATTCTTCCCAGAAGGCATGTGGCCCTGTTGACTTCTGGCCTCCAGAACTATAACATAATAAATTTGTGTTTTAAGCCTGTGACCATCTGTAGCCGCAGGAAACTAGTACAGGCAGTGAGAACAGGACAGGAAGTCAGGTCTCCTGAAGCTGAGTTTGGCTCTACCCCGGCCTGGATCCCTGTCCAGCGGCTCTTGGACGGGAGATTGGCTTGGTGCTTCAGGATTAATCTTCCTCTCATGAGGTGCTTACAGTGGTACAAGAATATTATACACATAAAACTGTAGCCTGCCAGGCTCCTGTCCATAGGATTCTCCAGGCAAGAATACCGGAGTGGGTTGCCATTCCCTTCTCCAGGGGATCTTCACAACCCAGGGATCGAACCCGGGTCTCCTGCATTGCAGGCAGATTCTTTACCATCTGAGCCTCCAGGGAAGCCCATTATACACATAAATACTATGGAGGAAATTAAACACCATGCGTGTCCGCAGTTTTGAAGCCTCTGGTGTACTCAGGAATTTTCCTGAATGTTCAGGGGGCCGTGCTCCATGCAGCTGTCCCCTTTCTCTGCGGACCCCTCCTTCTCCGGAACAAACAGCCTGCGCTCCCACGGAACATAAACTTGCCCAGAACACCAGCACCAGACAAAGCTGATCAAAAACAGCTTGATGATCACTGAACACAGATGACAGTGTGAACATCGGCCAGGCCACAAAATGACCAAACCTCTCCCTTCCCGGCTGCAGGAGTGACTCCTCGCGCCAGGCTCCCCTCCTTGCAGAGAAGGTTTACCAAGCTTCCTGATCACAGCACCACCCACCCTTCCTGAGAAGGTCCAATCTGGGACTCAGAGCCACCCATCACCCAGCACACGCCCAGCGCCCTGAAGTCCTTTCTTATGAGCACCCACGGCTCCCAGGCACGTCCTCCCTTTAGGCGACAAGCGAGCCACTCACCCTGTTTTCCCACTGGGGTGCTCCTGGCCATCTTGGTCGGGGAGGGGGGGCTTTGGTAGTGAGGACCCTCTCCGTGGGTCACCATTGACAGCCCCCTTCTTCGATTTTCAGGCTGAGAGGGACAGGGCAGGACAAGATGTGAGATGTAGGAGCCGAGCCGGAGCTGTGATGACTGGGCCAGGCTGGCTGGGGGAGATGACCCGACCTGGGCATTGGGCAGACTTGCCAGGTGGCCGGGGGATGGGGGCTCCAGCAGAGAGCTGCAACCTCCTGGCTCTGCACCCGCTGGTTCCAGCTCCAGCCCTGGAGGAGCGATCTGCTCCCAGCCCTGGCCCCAGCTGAAAGCCAGGCCTCCCTCCGCCTGGCTTCGGTCACTCTGAAAACTTGGGCTGGCCCGCCGGCCACGGTCACAGGGGCTGAGCATGGTTCAAGTCAAGGAGTGTTCTCTAAGTGCCTCGTCCACGTTAGATTCTGAGTTTGGGCCCGGATGCAGGGGGGAGCCCTGGGGACCTCTGAGGTGGGGGCAGGCAAACCAGACCTGGAAATCAGTCCTGCCAGCTGGTGGCTGAGGACTGTAATACTGTTGATGTTGTTCAGTCGCTCAGTCGTGTCCGACTCTTTGTGACCCCATGGGCTGCAGCATGCCAGGCTCCCCTGTCCTTCCCCATCTCCCTGAGTTTGCTCAGATTCATGTCCGTTGAGTCGGTGATGCCATCCAACCATCTCATCCTCTGCCGCCCGCTTCTCCTGTTGCTCTCCATCTTTCTCAGCATCAGGGTCTTTTCCAATGAGTCATCTGTAATAGTGGAAGCCCAGAAAGGGTCCTGGAAATAGGGTACCACCTCATCCTGGGAGTCTAGTGAGAGCTTGCCAGCCCTGTCCTCCCAGCCCCGGGGCAGAACCAGGCTTGGGACTCGGGGACCAACACATCCCACCGGCTGGCACCTGGAACATCACAAAGGCCTTGGTGTCTGCCTTCGAGGGTCTTGGGCTCAGTCCAGGCATGGAACCAAGGCAGGGGCTCCTGAGAAGGTGGGCTCAGGGCACCCGGGCTGCCAGCCTTGTGGGCCGGACCCCTCCCTGAAACAGCTCTGACCCGCAGTGCTGGCCCTCCCCCACGCGGGTGGGGAGTGAGAAGGAATACTCGGGGCTGAAAGGGTCTGGGCTAAGGCCTTTCACAAGCACCCAGCCCCCCATCTGTGCCCCTCTCTGAGAAGACTGGCAGCCCTCCCGCCCCCCCGCACTCAGCCAAGCACCCGGGGCCAGCGAGCGGGCTTAGTGCAGCCCCACAGTCCTGTCAAGGGTCTGTCTTCAATCGCTGCTTTCTGATTTCCCAGAGAGAATAAGCCTGGCTTCTGCAGGAAACCCAGACCCAGTTTAAATCTGCCTTGAAAAATCTCTGCAGAAACAGTGTCTGTGGCCCTTTTTCCCCGGTTCAGCCTTCCTGGGACCGTCCCCACCCCGCACCCCAGTGCAAGAAGCTGAGCAGAGGCCTCAGTTTGGGGGGTGTTGGGAGATGATGCAGGGTTTTCAGGCGGATGGGCGTGTTGCTGGCACACAGATGGGCTGGGACCTCTAGGACAACGTGGAGTGAAAGTGGTGACCGTGGATACCTCATCTCTTTCCTGGCCTTTCAGGAGAAGCCTCAGTCTCCCCACTTCCCCTGTGACGTTAGCTGGAAGTTTTCTTGCAGTTTCTTTATTCGGTAGATGGAGTTCCCTCCTATTACTATACTGCTAAGAATCAAAAACATTCTTTTAAATTCTTTTAAATCATGAAGGAGTTTGAGCCCATGCTTTTGTGCATCAATTGAAATCATACAATTAAAAAAAATTATTCTGTTAATGATATGAATCATTGATTTTGACTGTTAAACCAACCTTGCATCTCTGGAAAAAAAAGCCTGCTTTGTCACAATTTATTATCATTTGTATATATTGCTGGATTTGATTTGCTAAAACTGTGTTGAGAGTTTTGCATGTAAGTTCATGAGTGACCCTGGTCTGTAATGCTCTTTCTTTCCTTTTTTGGTTGTGCCATTGGGCATGCGGGATCTTAGTTCCCTGACCAGAGATCACATCCAGGCCCCCTGCATTGGGAGCATAGAGTCTTAACCACTGGATCGCCTGGGATGTCCCTGTCGTTTTCTTATAAAGGGCTTGCCAAGTTCTGTTAGCATGATAATTCTAACTTGTTAAAATAAGTTTTTTTGTTTTGTTTTGTTTTAAAGTATGAATGAGTGCAAGGGCTTCCCAGGAGGCTCAGTGGTAAAGAGTCCATCTGCCAATGCAGGAGATGCAGGTTCAATCCCTGGTTTGGGAAGATCCCCTGGAGAAGGAAATGGCAACCCACTCTGGTATTTCTGCCTGAGAAATTTCATGGGCAGAGAATCTTGGCAGTCTACAGGGTTGCAAAGAGTTGGACACAACTTAGTGACTAAACAACAACAACAAGTGTTCAAAGCCAAGAACAGGTCAACAGACTGGTCTCGTGGCATTTCAGTGAGAGCAGAGCCAGATGACCCACGTGGACGTTCCGCCCCGTGGTGGAGCTTAGCCAAGGCTTAGAGTGAATGAAAGAATGGTTACTGAATTGAGGGAGGAAGCCAAGGCAGTTGAGCTAACAGGACCAGGGAGACCTGGGAAGGTGATACACGAAGGGTCAGCTCATGAGTAACCTAGGGCTTTGAGGCCATGGACCTTTACCCCGAGTCCACTGTCTCAGGGCTCATGAAATGGCAGAGACTTGGGGAGTGGGCCGTGTTGAAGAGAAATGATTCTGACACTTGTGAAACGTTGAACCAGCAGGGAAGATTTTTTCCAAGACTACTGCAACAGGGAAGAGAGACTAGGCTGAAGTCTGAATGCAGCAGATGGCTGGGGACTTAGAGCTGAGGAAGGGGTAAGGGCACGAGTGGACAGAAACTCACTAAGAGACATCAAGGGTGGGGGATTCCTGCTACAGCCGGGCTTCAGGCCCAGGACAGGGCCCAGAGGCGAGGCCTGCTGGGGAACGTGGCTCAAAGCAGCCTGTCTCAGGGAGTCAGTCTTTGCAGGAGTCCTGTCCCCGCTGCAGAGACGGTAAACCGGGATGGTGGGAAGCCTGGGCTGGGTGCTTGGGGAGACACCCAGAGCAACAGCCTGGGTGCAGGCCTGGTGCCCTGCAGGCGCAGGCTCCTGGGGCTGGAGCCAGGGGGCTTTGCTGAGATGCCCACAGTGGGTGCAGAGGCGCTTGTGCTTTTTCACGGTGGGTAACATTTCCTTTAGGCAGACCAGCTGGCTGCACTTATAAAGCTTTATTCAGCTTATTTTCAGTTATTGTATCTAACGTTATTGTATCTGAACACCGGAGTAGAGGTTTACATGTTCCTTTTCTAATTCAAATAGCACAGTCTTCTTATTTAGCACTTGAAGGGCATTATGGGGGTTTTAGGTGGGCAGCGAGCCCCTCCAGGAGCCTTCCTTTTCTGCCTCCGTTTTTATCTAGCTTCACTTTCCTCCTGGCCCAGCTTCTGTCCCCAGGCCGTGGACACATGTTCTCCTGGAGAAGGGAAGGGTGAGCCCAGAAGCTCCACTGGGCATCTGTGCCTGGGCTGCCGGAGGCCTTGCACGTTCTCTGTGCCCGGTCTGTCTGCTGGCACATGTCCTTCAGCTCCTGGCAGTCCCCTCGCATGCACGCCTGCTTGTCTGCTGAGAGAGCCCAGGCGGTGTGGTCCAGTCCAGAAGGAGTTGGTGACTTGAGGGCATCGTTTCTCCTCTGCCAGTCCTCCTTGGGGTGGCCTGGGGCAAATCACTCGCCTCTTAAGGAGGGGGTCCCCCTACTGAGGGATGGGAGGGTCTGGGAGGATTGGGGGAACCCAAGACCCAGGGCAGAGATGCCCAGCGAACCACCCAGACTCAGCCTGCAGGGGGCTGCATTTTGAGGACCCCCGTGTCCTCCTCTGCACTCAGCAGCTGGAGAGGTGGACTCAGATGGGAAGGTCCTCGTAGATACCAGCAGAAGCCACTCGGGAGAATTCTAAGAGGGGAGTGCAGGGATTTCCCTGATGGTCCACTGGCTGAGACTTTGAGCTCCCATTGTAGGGGGCCAGGTTCGATCCCGGGTCAGGGAACTAGGTCCCACATGCCACAACTAAGACTCAGCACAGCCAAATAAATAAACAAAATGCACTTTTTAAAAAGACGGGGCGGGGATGGGAATTCCCTGGTGGTCCAGGGGTTAGGACTCCATGCTTCCACTGCAGGGGGCAGAGATTGCATCTCTGGTCAGGGGACTAAGATACCACATGTCTCGCGGTGTGGCCAGAATAACAGTTAAATACAAGAGGGGACTTCAGCTTGAGTTCTAGGGTCCCGACCCTATTTGTATGGATAGGGAGAGGGGCTGGCCCCTCCAAGCCAGTCCTGGGGGTCAGGCTCAGAGTCTCAGGAATCTGGGGAGGTTAGTGCTGCTGTGGTGGGGTCGTGGGAACGGCTTCAGGGGTCTGAGGCTGCGAGAACGGTGGGGAGGCCCCTGCTCCTCGGTGCCCGGCCCTGCTCACCGAGGACCTCGCCCAGGGCCGCCTCTGCTGGGACTGGGCCCTGGGGAGGGCCCTGCTGTGACCTCCCGTCCCCGGACGGGAGCCCAGTCTGCCTCTTAGTCACTGCCCACCCCAAACCCCCAGATGGAGTGAGGCCCTGGATGTGAGATTGGGCCTTGAGTGCCAACAGCAGGCTCAGGGCTCCATCCACCGCAGAGAGCCTCTGGGGGCGTGTGGGGACCCCGGGAACTCAGCCTGCTCTCCGAGGACCTGTCAGGGGGCTGAGAGGTGTACCCTAGAGAAGAGAGTAGGATGGGGTGGGTCAAACGGAGGAATCAGGGTCAGCTCAGGGGTGAACTGTGGTCCTCAAAGTCTGAGGCGCCAATACCAGGGATGTGATTAGAAGTGTAGACTCTCAGGGCCTACTGAATCTGGCTTTTGGAATCCGGAGAGTTCAGTGGGGCCACTGCCTGGGAGGTAAGGGGTCCTCCCTCCAGGCACACTTGGAGTCTGCAACCCCTGGGCTAAAGTGTAAGCTGATGATTCTCTACAGATGTTAAATGAACATGTACCTGTGATTGTATTTACTTGATCAGTTTGTGAGGGGATCAGATGTTCTGTCACTGAGCTGTGTCTGACTGTTTGTGACCCCTTGGACTGCAGCACACCAGGCTTCCCTGCCTTCCTCTATCTCCCGGAGTTTGCTCAGATTCATGTCCACTGAGTCAGTGATGCTATCTAACCATCAGTAAGATGTTACAAAATCAGTTCAGAGGAAAAGCCGAGAGCAGACACATGTAAGCAATCCGGAAGGCAGAACTGAATTTGCTAATAGATGCAAAGCTCGCTGCTTCCCCAGGGTAGGGGATCCAGTGTCCCTCCACCTTGTGAAATTCATTTGCATCTTTATGGATAAGAATCTTTGTTTTACTGTCAGTTTTCTACAACTTACAGAGTTGTAGACTTGCCCGAAGGCCAGGAAAGATACAGACCCTTATGGGATCCGCTGATGTGTTAGACTATGCTGAGTTATCTCTTGAAAGGGTGTCTAGTGACTCCTTCCTCCCTTCCTTCCTCCCCCCACCCTTCGCCCACCCACCCGCCCCCAGTTTACCTGCATGCCTACTTTCTGGCTGTAGACCTGCCCCTCTGAGCCTCTGGCTCCGTGTGTGAAATGGGCAGACATCCCCTTGACCTGGGGATTAACCCAGATCCCGTGGCTGCCTTTGGTACAGTGCGTCCGGCCCCTGGTGGGGGCTCTGAGCCTGTGGGATGAGCGGGTGGGTGGGCTGAGCAGAGGCGGCGGTCCCTGGGGCCGGCACAGCCTCACACACACACACACACACACACACACACACACACACACACACACACACACAGAGTGCTGCACCTGCCGGTCTGTGGAGGAAGAGGGGTGAGGTCCCTGACTCCCCGCTGAAGAGGTGGCCCCCTGTCAGCAGGACGTTTTGGGTAACACCTTGGCCCGACAGTGCTCGAGGCTACGCTCCGTAGCTTGAGAGAAGAGGTGTGGATGGGAGGGGTGGGTGTTACAGATGCGGCTGAGTTTTCCGTGGTCAGAGGGAGAAAGGGGAGGAGACGGCAGAATGATGCTGTTAATAGGGCACTTATGTCCCCAGCGGCAGAGGCGTGAGCCCTGCCCAACTCGCCCGGGGCCCCAGCAACGTCCACGCTTCCTGCTCTGTCCCGCCTCCCGTCTTCTGCTCTGAACTCTCTTTGATCAGCGGAAACTGGGGACGAACTCGGGAGGCTGTGCTCAGGGCTGGCGTTTGGGGAACTGACTAACGCTGCTTCTGACTCACTCTTGGCCTTGGGCGAGCCCCTGCCCTTCTCTGAGCTGCCAGTTAAGCGGGCTGGGCCCAGACATTCCAGCTTTAAAAATGTTGAAATCCACAGCAGCTTTTCTTGAAACAGTCTTTGGTGGAAATCCTGTATGTAGCAATGATACGATAAAAGCATTTACAATTTTTCTTATCAGGTGGTGAAAAATTTCCTTTATGAAGATGGGAAAAATGCCATGGTGAACCAACTGGGGCAGAGATGAGACACCCGCCCCACCCACCCCCCAGCTCATCCCAAGTGCAAGAAAAGATGGGTGGGTCTTAAGTTCTGATGAACAAAAGCATCATGGGACTTAGACATGACCTTCTGTGGGCTCCCTGTGGTTCTGTGTGTATTGTGAGCAAGACACCACTTTCCTTGGTTCCTGACCATCTCTTCAAGGCTTTTGGGTAGTGATGTATTAGTTCCCCTGGTTCCTATAATAAATGGCCACAAATTGGGTGGACTAAAAACAAACAAAAAAATTTATTCTCTCACAGTTCTGGAAGCCGTTAAGTCCAAATTCAAGGTGTCAAGAGGTGTCATACTCCTTCCAAAAGTTTTAGGGAAGAATCCTCCTTGCCTCTCCCAGCTTCTGGTGACGGCCAGCCGCCTTGGCTTGTGGCAGAATGCCTCCAGCCCCTGCCTCTGTCTTCCCTCTGTGTTCCTATGTCCAGGCTTCCTTCTTCTTACTAGGACACCAGTCATGGTGGATTAAGAACTCATCCCTGGTGGCTCAGACTGTAAAGACTCCGCCTGCCAATTCAGGAGGCCTGGGTTCGATCCCAGTGTCAGGAAGATCCCCTAGAGAAGGGAATGGCAACCCACTCCAGTGTTCTTGCGTGGAGAATCCCATGGACAGAGAAACCTGATGGGCTGCAGTCCATGGGGTCGCCAAGAGCAGGACACGACTGAGCGACTGACACTTTCACTTCACCAGTCGAGGAGGACCTCATCTTAGCTTGATTACATCTGCAACGACCATATTTCCAAATAAGACCATTACTGTGTTCGCAGGTTCCCAGTGGAAGTGGATCTTGGGAGGATGCCATGCGACACAGCGTTAAGTGAACAGCCTGGAAATACAGAGCCCCTTTGTCCTTCCAGAGTAAAGCCAGGCATGCTTACTGCCCCCTCCAGCCCCCAGACTCAGCTTCCCTGAGGCCGGGGCTCCTCTCCTAGAACACAACCACGGAACATGCAGGTGGCCCTCTGTGGAGCTTGGAACTTGGGGAACTGGCCCACGACGATGCTGACACTTGGCTCCCGCTGCTGCCGTGAGTCGTAGGCCATCCTTTGTTTCTGATCCAGGCATTTTGTGTCTTTGCCGGCATCCATGGAACCGTGGCGGCTCCCACTTGTGAGCTTGTGGGTAGGGGACAT
This sequence comes from Dama dama, assembly GCF_033118175.1. Lineage (NCBI taxonomy): Eukaryota > Metazoa > Chordata > Mammalia > Artiodactyla > Cervidae > Dama > Dama dama. The sequence goes on from NC_083702.1 coordinate 5,087,565, forward strand.
CTCTAACCGTCCCAGATCCTGATGCGGTGGAACCTCTGGCTGAGTGAATGACTCCACGTAACACAGAGGGGGGGAGTGTGCAGACGCTGTGGTGAGAATCTAGGAAGAAAGCAGAGGATGCCCGGGTGCAGATCTGCCCAGGAGGGCCTGCGGGACCGATGCCCAAGGAGGGACCCCGGTAGCTGAGCAGCGGGCAATGCAGAGGCCCCGCTGGGAGCCCCCCCAAGTCTCAGTCAAGCTCCCACTCTCACTAGTGCCCTGTGTGGGTAGATGGGGTGGGGTGGGGGCAGGGAGGGGCAGTGATAAGCCTGAGAAGGCGCTACAGTCATACTTCCGGGTGGGTGTGGGGTGAACCCCCAAAGTCTGGAGGACCCGGGAAAAGCTGGCCTCTGCTTACATGTGACCTGGCTCCGAGGAGCTGTTTTGCTACAGGGTGGGCCCAATACCTCTCCCCTCCCTCCACCTTTGGGACCTCCAGAGCTCCGTGATTTGGACCTAATAGCTTCTGTCTGATCCCGATGTTTTGGGTTTTGAGCAAAAAAGTCTCCTGGGGGCAGGAATGATGGCTGCTGCGTCACCAGCCCTTGCCCCAAGCCTCCCACTCACTTCCTTACTGACTCTATGTAGTTGCTGAGCCTGTCCTAGACCAGTTATTGGGTGTGAAATACTTTGACGAACATTTAATGCAGAAGACGAAAAACCAATGCCAGGAGGAGGCATGGCTAAGTGCAAAGAGCCAGGGCCGCACAGTGGAAGCTGTGGGTTCTAATTCTGCCTCGGTTGCCTCATCTTTGAAATGGGAATGAAATGAGTACCTGACTCATGTTCAGGTCAGCAAGATGTAGACCGTGGCCGCTCAGGGGCCTTCTACTCATAGGATGGTGGTGAGGAGGACATCAATTAATCAAGCCAAAGCGACTTGTACTCAAGCCTCCCATCCCCCGCAACTCTCAAGACCTGAAGGTCATCCCCCTTCCCTCCCATCCCCCTGCCCCCAGGCAGCAGGGCACATGGGGACAGGCAGACAGTGTCCAGCTCCCGGAGGAGACATGGGAGAAGGTGAGTCCATCATGGGGGAAGGGGGTGTCTGTGCGCAGGGGCCTCTGCCAAGCCCTGCTCCCTGAGGGCCCAGGACCATATCCCGGGGCGCTGGGAGGGGGTAGGGATGGATGACGGAACCAGGAGACCCCGGCTGTGGGCTTTTCAGGGTTGAGATGACAGCCCCTGAATCTGGGGGGCTGACCTGAGGTCTCTGGGATGCTGCGTCTGGGCTTTCTCTGAGCCAGGGCTTGAACCTGGCCCCTCGGCAGTGAAAGCACAAAGTCCGAACCACCGGACCACCAGGAAAGTCTCCTTACTTCATTTTCTTTAAAAGCTGGCCTTGGTGTTTCTGGGGTGGGCTCGTCTATTTGCGTCCTGCACCCCGTCTCTACTTAGAAACCTCCATCTTGTCCTCCAGGACTGGCCGCTTCTGGAAGGTGCCCGCAGCCTCTGTGTCCGCCAGCTGTGGCCTCATCGTGGCCACTGGGCTGGAGCAGGTCAAGAAGGGGGCAGAGACTGACCAGCGAGGCCCGCCAGGCCCCTGGCGCAGTGTCCTTGCCCTGGCTTCCGTGGCGGGTGGGCTGCGGAGGTCACCGTGGCCCCCGTCCCTGCCCGCTTCCCACATCTGCTTCCTGCCAGGCCGCCTACAGGAACCCCGCCCCCTGGGTGCCTCCAGGACAGGTGGGAACACACTCCTCTGGCCGACCCTGCCGCAGGGGCTCAGGGCCTTTGTGGGCCGCCCCGAGGGAGGCCCGGAAGCAGAAACATCCCGCCTGCCTGTCCCCAGCTCATAGAATTCTCACCATGTGACTCTCCCTGTGCAGTTTGTAACCTACAGTAAGCGCTCAGGAAACAGATTTTCTGAATGTGATGACCTGGTCCGGGGCCCATCTGTCTTCCAGAGCCTGATGGTTGCCTGGCGAGAGGTCACTTTGTCTGACTTTTTTCTCCATCCCCCGCCCCAGGCCAGCCCCAGTGCTGAGGACATGAAGCAAACAGGGCCAGTGACGGAGCAGATGAGTGGTTGGGGCCTCCCTGAGATGGCCCCCGGCTCTCCTGGGGGCTGGGGGAGCTCTTGGCCTCCTGGAACTGGCTGCGGGGCTCTGGCCCTGGCCTCCTTCCATCTGGAAGTGGAGTTGGGCTTCCCCCGGGGCGGGGCCTGGGCCTTTGAAGTGGGGAGAGGTTCTGAAACCCATAGACCCTGACAAATCCCATCTGACCTCAGCCTCCAAGCCACGTGGCTGCCGGAAGGGACATGTAATTTAAAAAAGGTTTCTCTTGTTAAGTGGAAACTTCTGGAGGCGCCGAGAAATAAATGATGCTAATGAAGTCCAGGAGCCCAGCGTGTTTGATCTGCTGCTGTTCTGGGAAGAGGCAGGAGGAGCTCTGGACCAGGGAACAACGCATCCCCCCAAAGGCAGGCCTGCAGGGCACCGGACTGTGAGAGGCAATCATGAGGTGGACAGTCAGCGCCTGGGCCCGCGGTCCATGTATCCTCTTGTGGTCCTCCCAGTGCCCTCCTTTATGGGCTAGGAAGCCAGAGCTGTGGATCTGGATCTATGGACTTCTTAGAACAGGCAGCATCCACCCGCAAGGTCCCTAGGCAGCCCCCTGACACCGACCCAGACAGGCCAGGAGGAGACGATGCCCAGGGCGCGAGTATCGCGGGCAGAGAAACACACGCGCATCCTCCTGGGTTGTCCGAGGAATGGCTCTCAGGCTGGAGGACCTCCTTCCTGTTTCAAGTCGACAACATCACAGGTGATAACACGTGTGCGTATGAGGGATGCTGACAGGGGAAGTGTGGTACCTCTGGGGAGAATGTTGTTTAGCTGCTAAGTCATGTCCGAATCTTTGGACCAGGGACTGCAGCATGGACTGCTCCCATGCTCCTCACCATCTCCCAGAGTTTGCCCAAGTTCAGGTCCATTGAATCAGTGATACTACCCAACCATCTCATCCTCTGCCGCCTCCTTCTCCTTTTGCCTTTGATCTTTCCTAGCATCAGGGTCTTTTCCAAAGAGTCAGCTCTTTGCATCAGGTGACCCAAGTATTAGAGCTTCAGCTTCAGCATTAGTCCTTCCATTGAGTACTCAGGAGAGAATGTAAACGTCTACAATCTTGTTGGAGGCCTGTTTGGTTGTCTGTTTCAGGAAGTGAGCTGACTCAATAATTCCATGTCTGGAAACCCACGCTAAGGAAATATTCTGAAACTTAGGGAAAGCTTCACCCTGTTCATCAGAGGAGAAGACAGGCGCCATGTCAAAGCCCAGCAAAATGAATCACGAGGTGACTACACATCCCTTTTCTGGAATATGACGCATCCATTAGAAGCCGGTTTATGGTGTTTAAAGACACGGAAAAGTGCTTATGCGATCATAGTAAATTAAAACCCACTCAGATTCAAAATATCGTATGGGACGTCACTGAGGGTGTGCAAGCAATGCAGAGATGGAGAAAAGGCCTCAGAGTAGCACGTCCTATTGCTCTCCGTGGTGGGCTTTGGGTCCTGACAAGGAGGGAAGTTGCTGCTCTAGCTAGTTTTCCAAATTAGCATGTTCCCATCATCTGGTAAGTAATGTGTACTATTCTTGTACTTCCCTGGTGGTCCAGTGGTTAAGCATCTATGCTTTCACTGCAGGGGTGCTAGTTTGGTTCTTGGTCAGGGAACTAAGATTCCACAAGCCCTGTGTTTTACGCATGCTTTGTGGCAAAAAAAAAAAAGAGAGAGAGAGAGAACGAAATGGGTATTACTTTGATTGTGGGAGACCACATACATGCAGTTACTCAGTGGACCAGGGGCAGCAACACCACTGATTAAAGAAGCACCTGTTTTGCGTCATAACCAAAGTAACTGTGAGGCAGGTCGTCTACTGTGGTCTCCTGGCAAAGCGCTGCACTGCAGATGAAGATGGTCACAGCTAAACATCTGAGAATTTTCTCCCCATCGCTCACATGCTCAGTATCTGCTGCTGTCTCTGGCACTCCAAGACTCTGCTTCCTCTCCTCCTCCCTACATCTCCCACCCCCTGGTCCGAGCCCCTTCTGGGCTTCCCCCGCTGGGTCTGCTCCGCTCAAGTCAAGCCAACCTCTCCGGCTTCTGTCTGTCAGTCCATTTCACAGATTCTGCTGCCTAAGGAAGCTCAGAGGTCTGGGTGGGGGAGATGAGCAGTTTGCAAACAATTGTAATGGTTGTGTTTATTTTGCCCTGACACCCTGGTCACAAGGAATCATTAAAAAAAAAAAAATTAAGATAACACTCTGATCCTTTCGAAGCTAGCCTTTTCAGCAAGTGTCTTCTGGGGCCCTCGTCTCAGGTCCGATGCTCAGACCTCCCGGGTTTGACCCTGCTTTGATCCCAGTCCTTCCTTTCCTCACTTCTCCAGGTTTCCAGCACGTGTTATTCCTCCTGCCCTCTCTCCCCGCCATGCCCCAGCTCCCCTTAGCTAGATGTGCCCATTTTTCCTTCTGGCTTTCAGATGAAAAAACATCCCCTCCCCCACGGAGGGAGGAAGCCCTCCCCGCCCCTCCCCATCCTCATGGAGTCATCAGCTGCGTTTCCCTCCAGGCCTCGTGGTGAGAAGGAAGTGACTTTCATGTAACCAAGCCATTCAGCCGTGGGCTTATTCCCCAGGCTGCCAGGGGATCCAAGCTCACGGCATGGGTTTGGTTGCTCTTTGGCCCTTCCGTGTGGGGTGAGGTGTCAGGCACACAGTAGGTGCTCAGGAAACATCTGCAGGAGGAGCCCTGGGAACACTCTGAAAATGAGTTTGCAGCCACTGATGGATGGATGAGGAGACACCCAACGGTGGTGATTCAAGCAGGGTGCCCTCTGAAGGGTCCTTGGTTCTTGTAGATGAGTGAGTGGCAGTCCTGGTCAAGGGATCCTGGCTCCAGAAGGAGCCACTCAGCTTGCAGGGCCTTAGTTTGCCTTTCTGTGAAATGGGCACAATGACCCCTGCCTCCGCACAGCCTTCCTCCCAAGTGTCTCCTTTACACTCACACCACTGACGCATTCATACTGCTCCTGACACTGTGTGTGGATGTGTGTGGCAGGATTTCCCCACACCAGGCAATTATGTGACACCCCTGGGCATCCTATAGTTTAACTCGATTCTGACACTACGTGGAGATGGCGTTAGACCCCGCAGGTCAAGGGCTCAGCCCCATGAGGCTGCCCCTCACCTTCAGATGCTGATTACCAGCAGTCAGTCCCCAGGTTACAGCCCACGACATGTGTCTGACTTGGCTGCAAGTCTATAAATCAGAGGCTGCTGCGACCTCCTCCCCCTTGGATTTCACGGTCTGCTAGAACAGCTCCCGGAGCTCAGGGGAACACAGTGACCAGGTCATGAGCGGGTATGGCAGAGGATACACATGGACAGGCAGGAGAAGAGATATGCAGGGCGGGGTCTGTGAGCTTCTGTCCCCTCGGAGTTGGGGTGTACCACACCCTTGGTACCTGGATGTGTTTGCCCACCTGGAAGCTCCTCAGAGCCCCCACTGTCGAAATTTTCTGGGGCTTCCTCACGTGGACTTCCTCACGTGAGTGTTAGCAATGATGAACTCCACTGGCCACACCATGCCTGAGGGATCTTAGTTCCGCAAACAGGGATCCAGCCTTCAGCTGGGGCCTGAGTCTGGGCTGCCAGCGAAGTCCCTGCCACACTGTCTTGATACCTGTAGCTTTGTCGTAAGCTTTGAAATGAGGAAGTGGGAATTTTCTGACTTTGTTCTTCTTTTTCTAGATTATTTGGCTTTTCAGGGACCCTTGCTTTTTCATATGAATTTTGGGATCAGTGTCTGCAAAACAGGCAGTTAGTCTGGAGAAGGTGGAGGTCCCTTATCTGGCAGGCAGTGGAAATCCACAGGGGAGTTCTGAGCTGGTGAGCGCCAAGGGACGATTTGGGTTTTGGGAAGACTGACCTCAGCGTGGGGAAGGGATTTGGGGCAGTGGGTTGGGTCTGAGAAGATGCAGGGAGAGCAGACAGGGATGGGGGTGGGCTGAGGAGGGGAGGGGGTCGCCTCTCCAGCAGTCAGCCCCCACTCCCCAGCCCTGCCCCTGGGTTCCTGGACTCCTGCTCTTCTCAGCAGGTGGGGGAGGGGCATGGGGAGGGGGCTTGGCAGGGCGCTGGGACCCCTGGATTCAACTCTGCCCCTGTCTCTGCCCCACCATAGCCTGCCATGAACAATTTCCCAGGCCCCACACCCCCCCATCTTTAAACAGAGGCACCAGTAGAACTGGAATGGCCTTGGGGATCTGTGAAGGCCCACACTCCATCTTGCAGACGGGAACAATGAGGCCTCGTGTGGCTCACGCCCACGACTCCTGCTTTTTGCAGCTTTGGCTCTTGCCGGTTGGTCACTGAGCCCTTTCCCTGGGCCTTGAGAACAAACTATCTGCAAGCACATGGCCCATCAGACGGAGAACTAAGGCATTAGTACGACCATGCCAGACGTTTGCCCAGAAAGATAAAATTGCCAAGCACTTTACTCTTCCAGGAACTTCCTGAAAACCCATTTATCTGAACTCTGGGCAAATTCCTCATCCCGAAGTGGCTGCTGGCTCCCCAGGAAGTACTCAGAAAGCTGTCCCCTTGCTGTGTCTGCCCGTCCCGATCTAGGATGGCAGGAATGGGGGCCCCACCCAGCCAGTCTCTACTCGAACCTAGACCCCAACCCTGTGGCTCAGACCTGCCTTGACCTCCCCTTTCCAGGACGCTCCTGAGACTCCGTCTGGGGTGTTCCTGCTTACAATGCAGACATCACTGGATGGATAGGTCATTGGGTGGCCCCGAATGTGGGATGGGGACCCTCACACATTCTTGGACCACAGAGATAGTTGGACGGCATCACTGACTCAATGGACATGAGTTTGAGTAAACTCCGGGAGTTGGTGATGGACAGGGAGGCCTGGCATGCTGCAGTCCCTGGGGTTGCAAAGAGTCGGACATGACTGAGCAACTGAACTGAACTGAACTATGTCTTCTTTATGGCACTTCTTGGTCTGACTTTTTAAATACTCTAGTAGATTTTATTTATTTTATTTTTTTTGGAGGCCAGGCCATGTGACTTGTGGGACTTCAGCTTCCCGAGCGGGGACTGACCCTGGCCTTCTCTGTGAGAGTGTGGAGTCCTAACCGCTGACTGCCAGGGAATCCCCAGATTTTACATTTTAGAGCAGTTTTGGGTTCACAGCAAAACTGAGTGGGAAGAGATCACCTGCACACTCGCTGCCCCACACGGGCACAGCCTCCCCATCATCAACACTCCCAGAGCAGGGCTCACAGGAGGGGTTGCCTCTGAGGGTGGCTGAGAGAAGGTGGGTAAAGGAGATGACCACTCAGATGCCACCACTGGGCAAATGCCAACAGGACCCCTCTCCCCTGGAAGCTGGTGGCTCTGCCTTGGGGGCCTGGCCTGCAGGGTTGGGGGTAGCAGAGGTGGGGATCACAGAGGCTCTGCTGAAGCCAGATGGAGGTGATGGCGCAGGGGGAGAAGACCGCCCCAGCAGAGGGACCGCCCATGTGAAGGCCTGGGGAGGGACCCTGCAGCAGGGCACCCGGGTGGGGTGAAGGAGCGGGAACACCCACGGGCTTTGTAGCCCAGAGAAGGGTTTAGGTTCTACCCCAGGACGGGGGAAGCGACCACAGGGTGTTTAAGCTGAGAGCACAGACTCTTATCTACAGTTTAAAATTGAGGTTGGAGAGGGAGATGCTCTGACCTTGGGTGGGGCTCTGGGAGGCGGGAGGAGGCAGGGAGAGGGGTCAGGGGGCGGCTCCCAGGGGTACAGGGGCTCAGCGCCGTCTCCAGGGTGGACCTGTGGGTTATGGACGCTGGTCTCAGGTGCTCCCTGGCACCCCACCAGCACCTGTGCCTTGAAGGGGGTGTTCGCTTGGGTGTCACTGGGGGCAGAGGGTGCTGTGGCCATTCTCACCCCCAACAGACTGTGCCGCCGACTACCATGAGTAGCCAGACAGAGCTTGCCTTTGACACTGAGTCTCACTCAAGCACAGGCTTCCCAGCGGCTTCAGTGGTAAAGAATCTGCCTGCCAATCAGGAGACATGGGTTTGATCCCTGGGTCGGGAAGATTCCCCTGGAGAAAGAAATGGCAACCCACTCCAGTATGCTTGCCTGGGAAAGCCCATGGACAGAGGAGCCTGGCGGGCTATAGCCCACACGATTACAAAGAGTTGGACACAGCTCAGCAACTGAGCACACATACTCACTCAAGTACTCTGTAAATATTAGCTTCTTTAATCCTCGAGGTCAGCCTAAGAGGTAGGACCTTCCACTTGTCTTACAGGCGTGGGCATGGAGGCGAAGGCAGGTGGATGGAAGGTGGCCAGGCCGGAATTTGAGTCTGGGTTTGCCTGGGAAACCCCACGGGCAGAGGAGCCGGGTGGGCTACAGTCCATGGGGCCGCAGAAGAGTCGGACAGGACTCAGCGATTAAACAACTGGGGGCAAAATGCTTGCTAAGCATCGTTTCCCCTGCCTTCCTGACCCTCCTTGTCACCTTTTTTTTTTTCCATCTGTACATTGAATGGGTGGGACTAGAGGTCCATTTTCACTTCTAAGGACCCCCGGACACTTGCGGATGTCCCTGAGGGCAGAGTTGGGGGTCTCTGCCCGTGGTGGCTCTGTTTGTCTGCACCGGAGGGCTCCCTGTAGGAAGGAGGATTGGGAGCTGTGTCTGAAGCCTTGGAAAGAGGATGAGGATCGTCTGCTTGGAGGAAGGACCTGATGGGGACGCTGAGGTCCAAGCCAAACTGTCCTCTGAGTAGTCTCCACGGGGGGCTTGGGGCTTGGCTTTTGGGCACCCACCTGGGGCGGGGGGGGGGTCCCAGGGGTCTCGCCACTCGTCAGGGGCACAGCCACGTTCCCTCCCCCTTGGTCCCTTGTCTACGGGAGAGCACAAAGAGCGGTGACGTGGAGAGTGACTCCGGGAGGGGGCGCTCGCCCCCCTGCCTCGGCGGGCCTCCCCGCCTGCTGTCCCGGGTCCACCTCGCTGCTGGGCCCCACCCACCGCCCGCCGCCCCGGCTGGTGCTGTGTTTCCTCTGTCGGCCGGGAGGTGGCAGCAGAGACCCACGGATCCCATCTAGAGTCGCCCTGTGGCCGAGTGACCCAGGAGCTGACCGCCCATGCCGGCTGGAGGAGGGCGCGGGGGAGCTCCTCAAGACCTGGGCCTGGCAGGAGGGCACCATCCAGGATAGGTGTGGATGATGAAATCCCAGGTTTGGGCCTCTTGGGGGCAGAGCTGGGCACCCACGTGCGCCATCTCAGCAATGCCCCCAGGGAGGCCCAGGGTGAGTGAGTCTAGGGGAGGCGTCCTGCCAGCCCAGAGGTCCAGAAAGGCACCCCAGGCGCTTGGACACGGTCCCATGGGTGGGAGGCTCCTGTGGGGGCAGCCACCCCTATGGGGAGCACGGGAGGCCCAACGCAGCCCCAGCTTAGCCGGCAGCCTCTGGTGGAGGGCTGCCCCCACCAGCCCAAGGGCGCCAAAGAGTGGGTCTTACATTCAGGGCGTGGGCTTCCCAGAGGCTTCCAGTGGTAAAGAATGCACCTGCCAACGCAGGAGACCCTAGTTCAATCCCCGGGTTGGGAAGATCCCCTGGAGAAGGGAATGGCAACCCACTCCAGTATTCTCGCCTGGGAAACCCCACAGATGAGGAGCCTGGCGGGCTACAGTCCATGGGGTCGCAAAGAGTCAGACACGACTGAGTGACCAAACCACCCGCACACTCAGGTCCAGGAAGTCACATGTGGATGCCCGGTTTGACGTGAGCGTGAGGGCCTCTTGTGCGGAAATGGTTACATTTAAAGATGGCGACAGCAGAACATGAAGCAGTCTGGCCCTTCTGAGCACTGGGACCTGCGTGAATGCCCAGGCTGCCCACCCGGAAGCCAGCCTGCTCGCACCCCTGCCTCGGAAGGTGCAGAGCCTCTGCCCACCAAGCCCTCAGCCGCTGCCCTCTGAGTGCTCCCAGCGCCACCCTGATGTGGGAGACGGGGCAGGACCATTTTAGAGATGAGGGAACAGGTCCAGGGAACCCCACATCCCCACTCCTGCCTTCAGGTCCCCATTTCTATGGAGCCAGGAGGACTCCATGGATAGGGCCAGGAAAGCTCCGGCACTCCGTATTCACCAGACACTGACGAGGAGGTGCGGTGATGTTGCTATTTGTCACAGAACTCGTCCCCATCGCAGGGAACGGGGTCCCTGGGGTCTGGCGGACAGAGTTACTGGGGTCCTCTGTTCCGGCCAAGCCGGGGCGTGCGAAGGGCGCTTCAGCCAGCAGGGGACGCTGCTGCCCCATGGACGCATTGAGCGCTTCGAACCCAGACTTCTGGCTGCAGCCCTGGGCAGGCAGTGGTGGTGGTGGGGACCATGTCCCTGAGAGCCGCCGCCTCCCCCGGGGCCCCCAGCGTCCCCGGGCCTCAACGTGTCCTTGGAGGGGTCGAGTCACTCATCTGTGGTTTCCACGGGCCCCGTCTTCCAGGTGAGACCGCAGAATGAACTGGGGGTCCTCGTGAGTGTCAGCCCTGGCGGTGGCCGTGCGTGCGGGGGTCAGGCAGTGGGGTGTTTGTTCAGGAGCAGCATCGGTCCCTCCTTGTCCCACTCCCAGCCAGGCTGGACACCCCTCCTGCCCACCCTCACCCACCCGCCGCCTTCCCACTATTCACAGGGGTGGAGATGGGGCAGGCGCTGGCCACCGGGCGTGGGTGGACGGAGGCTGTTGCCCCGTAAGGACCCTGTGTGGGTGTCCTGGGGCTGCCGTGTGGGGTGGGTTTAAACAATAGAAAAGGGGCTTCCCTCGTAGCTCAGTTGGTAAAGCGTCTGCCTGTAGTGCGGGAGACCTGGGTTCGACTCCTGGGTGGGGAAGATTCCCTGGAGGAAGGAAGTGGCAACCCCCTCCAGTACCCTGGCCTGGGGAATCCCATGGACGAGAAAGCTGCAGGGCTACAGTCCACGATATTGCAAGAATCGAACATGACTTAACAACTAAACCACCACCACCAAACAACAGAAATTCATTCTTTCAGGGTCTGGAGGTCAGAAGTCCAGAATTAAGGTGCCTCAGGGCCCCACTCCCTCTCCAGGCTCCCGGGGAGGGTCCATCCTGCCTCTTGCAGCTCCTGTGGCCCAGGGTTCTCCTTGGCTTGTGGCTGCATCTCCTCGTCTCTGCCTCCGTCTTCACACATCCCTCCTCTGCGTCGTCTTCTCCTACGAGGACCTTGTCATGGGATTCATATCCCACCAGATAAGCCAAGATGCAAGCACTTTCCAAATAACGTCACAGTCATAGGTTCCTGTCAGAGTCCTTGGACAACAAGGAGATCCAACCAGTCCATCCTAAAGGAAATCAGTCCTGAATATTCATTGGAAAGACTGATGCTGAAGCTGAAGCTCCAATACCTTGGCCGCCTGATGCGAAGAGCGGACTCATTGGAAAAGGCTCTGATGCTGGGAAAGATTGAGGGCAGGAGGAGAAGTGGGTGACAGAAGATGAAGTGGTTGGAAGGCATCACTGACTCACTGGATGTGCATTTGAGCAAACTCCAGGAGATAGTGAAGGATAGGGAAGCCTGGCGTGCTGCAGTCCATGGGGTCTCAAAGAGTCAGACATGACTTAGCAAGCATTTTCCACATAAGGTCACGGTCACAGGTTCCGGGCTTTAGGATGTGGACACCCTACCTGCTTCACCAACCAGACCTCAACCCATTTCAGTCCGCAGACCAGTCAGGGCGGAGGACCCTGGCCAGCCCCGGGCTCCATCCCCTTGGGTCCCACCTGGCCCCAGGTGTGGGGGCCTCTGTCCATCACCCCATTAGCACCGGCAGCTTCCCAGCCCAGCCTGTTCTCTGGAGCCCCTCCCCGCTCTGAGGGTCGGTGAGTGGGCTCTGGGGCCCTTTCCCAGCCCAGACCTGGAGCAGCACTGGCAGGACAAGGCCTGCTTAGGGAACCCATAGACAGACCAGTCCTGCTCTCCCCTCGGCCTGTCTGGATTCAAAGGGAGGAGAAAGCACATTGAACCAAGAAATCAGGGTGGGCTTCCTGTAAGAAGCTGCATTTTGGTTGAAATTAGGGAGATGAAAGGGATTAGGAAATGGCGGTAAAGTGGGAAGAGAAGAGGAAAGGAACTCAAGGAAGAGGCAGAGGTGTGGACAGAGGCGTGGAGGGGGCACTCCCTTCTTCATGTCAGGGTTGTGGGTGTGCTGGTCATGGGTCTCCCTGCCCAGAGCCTGGGAGCCCCGCTCAGGCACAGGGGCTCAGCTCTCGGGAGCTCAATGCCCAGGCTGGGTCCAGAGTGGGAGTTGTAGGAATGTTCAGTTACGTCGCCCCAGGCACCCCAGCGGCGCTGAGTGGGCAGGCGGGGTAAGCTGTGCAGTGCGTGGTCTCTTGTTAAAACCATGCCCACCTCTCCCTTCCTACAGCAGGCAGGGAGGGCTGCCCGGGAAGGACCACCAAGATGAGACGATGGTGAACCTTACCTTTCTTGGGATACTTTTCTTCCATGTTAAGGTTTTTGTTTTTTACAATGTTATTTTTATTATTCCATAAATCAATACAATTATTCCCAGTTTTGAAAACAACCAAAGCCTTGTGTGAGATGGTTCCACTTCTGATTCTCGAAGACCCGGGAGGGTCTCTGCGTGTCCCCTGCTGCCCAGTCTACCTGGCTTGTCCCCACCAGGTGCGTTTTCTGAGATGTGGGGGCTGCTGGACACAGGCCTGTCCCCAGAGCAGGAGGAGAGACAGCAGGTGCCCAGGACAACGCAGCTTGGTTGCCAGGTAACAGTGGTCACCATAGCAACACTGTCTCCTTGGAGGGAGCAGAAGCCTCAGCACCCCCACCTGCAGACAAGGGGAGGGGAAGGCAGTGGTAGGGGCTCTCCCCTGACCACCTGGCAGCCGTCTCCTGGGGCTTTGCTTTGCCAGGCTCTTCCTTCCTCCGGGCGGGGGCTTTGGAATGAGCCGCAGCCTGCATGGTGGTGAGGGGCCCGTGTGGCCCAGGCGCTCTGCCAGGGGATCGGCCCCCTCCCTCCTCCACCACCACCCTTGTGCCCCCGCCCTGAGCCCTGGTTTCCCCATCCGCCAGTGGTGACAGCTGCCTTCCTTCCTCGTTCACAGGGTCTGCCCCGTCAAGGCCTGCACTTGGCTGGGTACCCCTTCTGGCCTGGCATGGTGCTAGGTGTACAGAGACGGTGGGGTGAGTCATGAGGGTGTTATGGAAGCTGGAGGGGCCAGGAGGCAGGAGAGCTGGGGAGAGAGCCAGTTCAGCCACTCGAGCTGGGTGACCTCAGACAGTCTCTTGGCTCCTTTGGGCCTCAGATTCCCCGTGGGATGGGTATAAGTTTTCTATGCCTGCCTTCTTGAGACAGCAAAGAGATGGTCTGTGACCCTGGGTAGGGGGGCGACGTAGGGGGCATGGCTTACTTCCAGGAACTGAGGACCGGCTCTTCTCCCTCCCCCCTGTTCTGCGGGGCTCCCTCCTCCCCTGTATTCAGCTTCTCCTCCGCCAGCTTTGTTTCTGAGGGGTTAATTCCATGACTTTCTGTCCGCGTGTCCCCTGGACTGTGTCTCAGGACCAGGTGGACCCTGACAGCTTGCCCACTCCCTGCCCGCTGTGCTGCGTGACCTGGGACCAGGCCCTTGGCCTCTCTGTGCCTCTGACTCTGGTGTCGGGTGGGGGCGGTCAGAGCTCACTCCTAGAGGACAGCGGGCAGGAGAGGGGCGCCCAGCCTAGCCAGCACTGGGCACACTGGAGACAAAATGAGCAGCTCTGTCTGGGGTCGGCCCCCATCACCCCATCACCCCTCGGGGCTTCCCTGGCGGCTCAGAGGTAAAGAATCTGCCTGCAATGCAGGAGCTGCAGGAGATGCAGGTTCGATCCCTGGGTCGGGAACCTCCCCTGGAGGAGTATTCCTGCCTGGAGAATCCCATGGACAGAGGGGCCTGGGGGGCTACAGTCCACAGGGTCACAGAGTCAGATGCCATTGAAGCAAATTAGCATGCACACAGACACCCTTCACCTCACAGGCTGTTTCCTCATCTGCGGCCCAAGGGGAAACCAGCCCCCTGCTCAGGAGATCACAGGGTGGTGCGGCCAGCTGAGCCCGGTGCTGGCACGTGGGGACCCTTCAGTGGAGCCAGTGTCCTCCGCGGGCTTCAGCACCCTGGCCCCTGTCCGGCCCGCACTGCCCTGCCCGCTGGGTTAACTCTCCGTCCTCCACCCGCCAGCTCCGGCTCATCCAGGGTTCCTGCACATCGACGGCACGATGGGTCTGGGGGGTCTGGCCGCCCCCAGCCCCTCTTGGGTGGCCGATCCCGGTGGCTCTTCCCCTCCCTCTAGTGGATGGGCATGTGGGAAGCGGCCAGGTTCCCCCTCCCATCAGTTGCCATGGAAACCTCCTAGCAACCGCTCAAACAGGCCCCACCCACCCCCCAGCACAGCGCCCCTGTCATGCAGCCAGCCAGGGTGGCTTGGGCAGCCAAGGATCCCTGGCTGATGACAGAAACCCCTGGGGCCGCCTGGCAGGTCCTCTGTTCACTCCGTTTGAGCCTCCTCCCCGCCGCAGCGCTGGGGGCTGTGGGAACCTCTGTTTTGGCAGGATGGGCCCACTTGACCCCTGCCTGACCCCTGCATGGGTGGGGGTCAAGCCTGCTTCCTGCCGTTTGGCATTTATTGGGTGTCATGAGGCTTGTGGGTGAGGACCTGAGTCGTGAGAAGCAGATTCCCTACCGGGACCCACACTTCCTCCCCACTGACCGGGTCCTGACCCCCTGAGGTCCACCCCGGGGCCCACCCAGTCCCCATCCCCCACCCTGGCTCCATCCCCCATCCCCCATCCTGGCTCCATCTCCGCGGACCTTTCCGTTTGGTGTCCCGAGGAAGTGGCACCTCTGTACACACACACACACACACACACACACACACACACACACACACACAGCCCACAGAAACACGACCTCACACAGATGCCTAGAGATGCACACACAGAGACACGCAGACAGACGTAAGCTCACAGACACACACACACACTACAGATTCACACAGACACACATTCTCACGGTCCCCTCTCCCTGTCGGGAATCCCACTGAATTCCAACATTTAAAGGGACTCGTGGGCGGGCTGCCTGAAGGGCATCAGCCCATTGGAGTCCCCACTCCTCGGGAACCATAGAGAAAGACCCTCCCTTGCCCCCCTTCCCCACGTCCTCACCTCACTCCCCCATGGGAGCCCCCCAGCTGGTCCTGGCTGGTCCCGGCTGGTCCCGGCTGGTCCCTCTGTGCCCAGGGACTCAAGCCCCATGCTTGCTCTCTGGCCCCGGGGCTGCACTCGCGGTGGGCGCGCATCTGGCCTGCCCTCCTCCCCGTGGGCCCGAGGGAGCAGGCAGCTGGGGGCTCGGGCTGAGGGGCTGAGGGGAGCCGCGAGAGGCCTCGGACGCCGGGTCAGTGGCCAGGCCAGGAAGCTCTGCCTTAGTGGGGAGCTGTCTCTGAGCCTCTCCGGGGACCCTGGGGCAAGGGGCCAGTGCGGCAACCTGGGGGACTGGCCCCAGGTGGGCTGCAAGGACGGGGCTCCCCTCACTGTCCTTTAAAGGGCAGGATCCCAGCGCCGTAACGTCAGTTGTCGGCCATGTACAGCTGCCGACCCCTCCTCACGGCTGCACCCATAAGCCTGGGGTGACCGTGTGTGTGTGTGTGTGTGTGTGTGTGTGTGTGCGCGCGCACACACACACACACACCCGCACATGCCTTGTTTGTGCATCTGGGCTGTGAGCGCGTGTGAATGTGTGAAGACGTCTGTGTCTCAGTGTGGTGTGTGCATGTGAGCACACATGTGCATACCTGGTGTGCGTGTGCGCACGTCTGCATGAGCGTGCATGTATGGGAGCGTGGCGGCAGGGTCAGCGGTGGGAGGAGATGCAGCGGCCCGAGGCCCGTGAGAACAGGAAGTGACCGTGCGGACCAGGCCTCCGGGAAAACACCTCCTCCTCGACCTCAGTTGAGCCTTGGTGGTTCCTGTCCTGGCTTTTATCCCCTCCAGGGGAGTGTGTGGAGGGTGGAATATTCTGGAACCAGAGGTCAGAGCCTTCCCTGCCCATTCTTTTCTTCTCCTATTTTTTGGCCCAGGGGAGAGGGTAGATGAGACGAAGGCTTTGGGGGTGGTCTGAGTGTGTCCTTGTGGCCGATAGTTTCAGAAAGTGGGGTGCGTGCGCCCTTGGCATGTTGTGCCCACCTGCTCCTGCACTTGGGGACAGGCCAGGCTCCCTGCTTGGCTTTTGGCGGCCTTGGGGAGAGCCCTCCGTCCACGTCCAGCCCAGCTCCCACTGTTCCTTCAGCCTTGAACTCACTGTTCTCCGCGCCTGGACTGCCTTCCGCACCCTCCCATCAGTGAACGCACTGGCCGGCTTGTGGGCAGGCAGTGGGGGTGAGCTCAGAGTCCTGGGGGTTGCGGGCTTGTGCTGCGGTGGGAGGCTGGAGGTCTGAGGGCCTCCAAGTCTTCAGGAGAGAGCAGCCCCCTGCCCTGCGCAGCGCGGACCTCGGAGGGCTGGGCACGTACCACAGCCGCCAGCCCGGGCCGGGGTCTCAGGGGCTCTTCCCAGGCTGGCCTCGGGGAAGCACGGTCAGAGAGGCCCTCAGATGTGTGCCCGAGACGCTCCAGGCTGCGTGACGTCACCCCCGGTGGCCCCCGGGAAGTCCCAGGAGTGTGCTGAGATGCTCCACTGGGTCTTCACTCCGGGACGTTAGAGAGGTGGCCTTTATGCAGGAAAGTGACGCCGATGGGCTCCCTTGGGAAGCGGACCCCAGAGCCTCCACTCCCTGCCGCGAGGTCTCCACGTGGCCCTTGTCCCCCAACGCTGTCTTTAGCGCCGCGGCCTCAGTGCAGGGCTGCCGGCGCTGTTATGACCACCGCGGCGATGCCTCTTGTCGCAGTTCTGAGTCTCAGAACGACTGTTTCTGCGGTCCCTGTTGCATTGATCAGTGCCGCTTTCATTATTATCCCTCTTTGGCGTTCACCCCCCGGCTGCGTGCCGACTTCCCAGAGAGAGGAGAGCTCAGCTGGGGTGCTTTGCCCCCAGGGGACCCTTGGCAGTGTCTGGAGACATTCTGGGTGTCTGAGTCGGATAGGGGGCTCTGGGCACTACCATGTAGGGGCTGGGAAAGCGGCTGGACGCCCTGTGATGCATTGGGCAGCCCCCAACAGGGAACCATCTGGAGCAGAGTGGAGATGGGGTGTTGGCTTGCTGGCGAGGCTGGGCCAGGCTCCCCAGTCCTTTCTGGACACCTTGGCCGGACGTCTGGGTTGCCGCTCAGCTTTGCCACTTCCTGCTGTGCTCCGACGGTTCATTTCATGTGTCAGTGCGCCCGAGTCCCGGGAGGCCCGGTGGCCGACAGACTCTGCTTCTGGGCGTGTCCAGAGGAGGTTAAGATTCGAAGCAGTGGGCTGAGTGGAGGCGGTGGCCTCGCCAGAGTGGCTGGCAGAGGATGGGCAGATCCGCTCTGCTGGACACCCACCTTCTGCCCTTGGACATGGTGTCCCTGGTTCTCAGCCCCCGGCCCGGGCCTGGGCCTCCAGCTTGCAAACCCTGGATCCTCCCAGTCTGCGTGAGTGCACAGGCCAGTTCCTCACAATATGTTCTAGATCACCTTAGTCATGTCTGACTCTTTGTGACCCCATGGACTGCAGCCTGCCAGGCTCCTCTGTCCATGGGATTCTCCAGGGAAGAATACTGAAGTGGGTTTCCATTTCTTCCTCCAGGGGATCTTCCCAACCCAGGGGCCTCTTCCATCTCCTGCATTGGAGGGCGGGTTCTTTACCGCTAGTGCCACCTTGGAAGCACTAAATCAGCCACACATATCCACGTATATGAGTTAATGTACAATATTTGTTATTCTCTTTCTGACTTACTTCTCTCTGTTTGACAGTCTCTAGGTTCATCCACGTCTCTGCAAATGGCAGTTTCATTCCTTTTTATGGCTGAGTAATAGTCCGTCGTATGTTTAAGAAACAGTGGTTAGAAACAGACATGGAACAACAGACTGGTTCAAAATTGGGAAAGGTGTATGCTAAGGCTGAATATTGTCACCCTGCTTATTTAACTTGTATGCAGAGAACATCATGTGAAATGCTGGGCTGGATGAAGCACAGCTGGAATCAAGACTGCTGGAAGAAATATCAACATCCTCAGATATGCAGATGATACCACTTTAATGGCAGAAAGTGAAGAGGAACTTAAGAGCCTCTTGGTGAGGGTGAAAGAGAAGAGTAAAGGCTGGATTAAGACTCACCATTCAAAAAAACGATGATCACGGCATCTGGTCCCATCATTTCATAGCAAGTACATGGACAAAAAGTGGAAACAGTGACAGATTTTATTTTCCTGGGGTCCAAAATCACTGCAGCTGGCAACTACAGCCACGAAATTAAAAGATGCTTGCTCCTTGGAAGGAAAGCTATGACAAACCTAGACAGCATATTAAAAAGCAGAGACATCACTTTGCCGACAAAGGTCTGTATCGTCAAAGCTATCGGTTTTCCAGTGGTCATGTATTATTTGAGAGTAGGACCATCAAGAGGTTCAGTTCAGTTCATTTGCTCGGTTGTGTCCAACTCTTTGTGACCCCATGAACCGCAGCACGCCAGGCCCCCCTGTCCATCACCAACTCCTGAAGTCCACCCAAACTGATGTTCATTGAGTCGGTGATGCCATCCAATCATCTCATCCTCTGTCATCCCCTTCTCCTCCTGCCTTCAATCTTTCCCAGCATCAGGGTCTTTTCCAATGAGTCAGCTCTTCGCATCAGGTGGCCAAAGTGTTGGAGTTTCAGCTTCAACATCAGTCCTACCAAGGAACACCCAGGACTGATCTCCTTTAGGATGGACTGGTTGGAGCTCCTTGCAGTCCAAGGGACTCTCAAGAGTCTTCTCCAACACCAGAGTTCAAAAGCATCAATTCTTCAGTGCTCAGCTTTCTTTATAGTCCAACTCTCACATCCATACATGACTACTGGAAGAACCATAGCCTTGACCAGATGGACCTTTGTTGGCAAAGTAATGTCTCTGCTTTTTAATATGCTCTCTAGGTTGGTCATAACTTTCCTTCCAAGGAGAAAGCGTCTTTTAATTTCATGGCTTCAATCGCCATCTGCAGTGATTCTGGAGCCCAGAAAAATAAAGTCAGCCACTGTTTCCACTGTTTCCCCATCTACTTGCCATGAAGTGATGGGACCAGATGCCATGATCTTAGTTTTCTGAATGTTGAGCTTTAAGCTAGCTTTTTCAGTCTCCTCTTTCACTTTTGTCAAGAGGCGCAGAAGTGCGGTGGCTGTGACGGATGGCGCAGAAGTGTGGCCGAGAGGAGCTACTCCACGTTCAAGGTCAGGAGGGGCGGCCATGAGGAGATGCCCCATCCAAGGTAAGAAGCAGCAGCTGCACTTTGCTGGAGCAGCCGTGAAGAGATACCCCACGGCCAAGGTAAGAGAAAGCCAAGTAAGACGGTAGGTGCTGAGAGAGGGCATCAGAGGGCAGACAGACGGAAACCACAATCACAGACAACTAGCCAATCTGATCACATGGACCACACCCTTGTCTAACTCAATGAAACTAAGCCATACTGTGTGGGGCCACCCAAGATGGACAGGTCATGGTGGAGAGGTCTGACAAAACGTGGTCCAATGGAGAAGGTAATGACAAACCACTTCAGTATTCTTGCCTTGAGAACCCCATGAACAGCATGAAAAGGCAAAAAGATAGGACCCTGAAAGATGAACTCCCCATGTCGATAGGTGCCCAATATGCTACTGGAGACCAGTGGAGAAATAACTCCAGAAAGAATGAAGGGATGGAGCCAAAGCAAAAACAACACCCACTTGTGGATGTGACTGGTGATGGAAGTAAAGTTCGATGCTATAAAGAACTATAATGCATAGGAACCTGGAATGTTAGGTCCATGAATCAGGGCAAATTGGAAGTGGTCAAACAGGAGATGGCAAGAGAGAACATCGACATTCTAGGAATCAGCGAACTAAGATGAACTGGAATGGGTGAATTTAACTCAGATGACCATTATATCTACTACTGTCAGCAGGAATCCCTTAGAAGAAATGGAGTAGCCATCATGGTCAACAAAAGAGTCCAAAATGCAGTACTTGGATGCAGTCTCAAAAACGACAGAATGATCTCTGTTCGTCTCCAAGGCAAACCATTCAATATCACGGTAATCCAAGTCTATGCCCCAACCAGTAACGCTGAAGAAGCTGAAGTTGAACAGTTCTATGAAGACCTACAAGACCTTCTAGAACTAATACCCCAAAAAGATGTCCTTTTCATTATAGGGGACTGGAATGCAAAAATAGAAAGTCAAGAAACACCTGGAGTAATAGGCAAATTTGGCCTTGGAGTACAGAATGAAGCAGGGCAAAGGCTAATAGAGTTCTGCCAAGAGAACACACCCTCTTCCAACAACACAAGAGAAGTCTCTACACATGGACATCACCAGATGGTCAACACCGAAATCAGATTGATTATATTCTTTGCAGCCAAAGATGGAGAAGCTCTATACAGTCAGCAAAAACAAGACCGGGAGCTGACTGTGGCTCAGATCATGAACTCCTTATTGCCAAATTCAGACTTAAATTGAAGAAAGTAGGGAAAACCACTAAACCATTCAGGTATGACCTAAATCAAATCCCTTACAACCATAAAGAAGGTGGAGCACTAAAGAATTGATGCTTTCAAATTGTGATGCTGGAGAAGACTCTTGAGAGTCCCTTGGACAACAAGGAGATCAAACCAGTCCATCTTAAAGGAAATCAGTCCTGAATTTTCATTGGAAGGACTGATGCTGAAGCTGAAGCTCCAGTACTTTGACCAACTGATGGAAAGAGTCAACTCATTGGAAAAGACCCTGATGCTGGGAATGATTGAAGGGAGGAGGAGAAGGGGGCGACAGAGGATGAGATGGTTAGATGGCCTCCCCGACTCAATGCACATGAGTTTGAGTAAAACCCAGGAGATGGTGAAGGACAGAGAAACCTGGGGTGCTGCAGTCCATGGGGTCACAGAGTCGGACACGACTTGGCGACAGAACAGCAAGAACAAAATTCCATCACATCTGTGTGCCACGTCTTCTTGATCCGTTCCTCTGTGGCTGGACATTTAGGTGGCTTCCATGTCCTATGGTACATAAGCTATTGTAGGTAGTGCTGCTGAGATCTCCTTCGTTTAATTTTATTTTCACTCATTTATTCATTTTTTTATTTCATTAAAGCACAAGCTGCACAAATGTCTCCTCCCTACTTAGTGCCTTTCCTGCCTAGGTGAGGGGCTACCGCTTCTGCTACGGTGGAAGGTTTTGTCTGTTCCCACTTCACACAACAGGAGTCACACAGTCACGCAGACTCTTTTCTGTGTGGTTTCCTTTGTTCATCTCTCTGTTCCAAAGATCTACCCTTTTCCTGTAACCTAGTGATTCTTTTTTCCCTTCATGGTAGTCATCTATGGCATGAATATACCATGATCATTTGTCCATCTCGCATGGATGGACATTGCACTTGTTCTCAGTTTTTTGCTCCTTTGGAAAAAAAGAGGCTATGAACATTCTTATGTATACCGTTTGCTGGGCATATCATCTCATTATTTTGGGGGCTATATTTAGGGGTGGAATTGCCGGGCCATAGGGTAGAATTCTATTTAGCTTTAGAAGATACCCCAAACCTTTTTGTAAAGTAGTCATTTGGCATCTTTAAAAATTAGACTTTATTTTTACAGAGCCTTTTTTTGATTTACAGTAAAATTAAGAAGGTAGCCCAGAGAGTTCCCACGATCCTGGCATCCAATTTCCTCTACAATTAGCGGCTTACAGCAGCATGGTGCATTTGTTCCAATTAACGAACCCACATTGGTAACGGTCTCATTAACTAAGTCCATTCTTTACTCCAGTTTTCTTTGTTTTTCCCTCATGTCTTTCTGTTCCAGGACTTCATCCAGGACACGATGTCACGTGCAGCCGTCATGTCTCCTTAGGCTCTTCTGGGCTGTGGCAGCTTTTGTTTTGGCCATTTTGGAAAGTGTTGGCTTAAAAGTTGAGATAATTGTAGGTTCGCGTGTAAGGAGCAATACAGTGAGATCTGTTTATGTTTTGCTCTGTTTCTGCCAATGTTAACGTTTTGCAAGAGCGAGATATCAGAATGAGGATGTGGGCACTGAGCTTCTCCATTGAATTTTTTTTTTTTTTTTTTGCTGTGCTGGGTCTTTGTTGCAGTGTATAGGCTTTCACTAGTTGTGGAGCAAGGGCTTAGTTACTCTGAGGCATGTGGGATCTTAGTTCCTGGGCCAGGGACTCAACCTGAGTTCCCAGCATTGCAAGGGATTTTCAACCACTGGACCACCAGGGAAGTCCCCTTCCGTTGATCTTATTTGGATGTCCCAATTTTCCTCACGCTCATTTTTGTGTGTGTAAGTTCTGTACAGTTGAATCATCTGTGTGGGTGCCGGCACCACTGCCAGAGCCAAGACACCCGATAAACATTCTTAGCACCACAGGGGTATTCCAGGTTCACCCTTTTATAGACACAGCCCCCTCCCCCAATCCCTGATCCCTGAACTCACTGCCTTGTCATCCAATTCCAAAATTATGTCATTTCAACATGTTTAAATGGAGCCACATGGCATGCAAACTTTTGGGATTGCTTCTTTTTTGTTCACTCAGCAGAATTTTCTGGAGATCCTTCCTAGCCATTTCCTGCACCACTAGTTCCTTCCTCTCTACTGCTGAATAGAAATCCCTGGGGCGGATGAACCTGTTTGTTTGATCCTTCATCTGTGGAAGAACATCTGGGCTGATTCCGCTTTTTTTGGTCACTACAAATAAGGCTGCTGGGAACATTTATGTACAGGTTTTTGTGCAAATGTAACTTTTCATTTCTCAGAGATAAATGCCCAGGAATGAAAATGCTGAGTTATACACAAGTTGCATTTTAGATTTTTAAGAAATTGCCCAACTGTTTTCCAGAACAGTGGTACTATGATGTTTGCACCAGCAGTGTCTGAGGGATCCAGTTTCTTCACATCCTCACCAGCATTTGGAGTTGTCAGTATTTTTAATTTTAGCCATTCTGATAGGTGTATGTGAGAGGAACAGTCTCAAGTTACTTACCTAACATCCCTAGGTCAAATTTCCTCATCATAAGTTAACTGACAGGGCTATTGTGAGTTCCTAACATGTAAATACAGGTCAAGAACTTAAAATAATGTCTGGTATGTCGTAAGTGCTCAAAATACTTTTTATTATTGTTATTAAATTGGTCTATATGAAATTGCTGACATAATGACCATTTTTGGCCTATAAAGTGGCAATTTTATATGATTCACCTATTATTATTTTAGGCAGATCTTCAGATTAGAACTGTCTGGCAGAGTAGAAGGACATGTGCTCATCTTCTCCTGTGAGAACTCCAAAATTACAACTTTCTGCTGAACAACCGTCAACAAGAGAGTGTTGGATCCAGACAAAAAAATATACTCCACGTCCAAGGGCAAAGGAGAAGCCCCAGCAAGTCGGTAGGAGGGGCGAAATTGCTTTTAGAATCAAACCCCATACCCGCCAGAGACGCTCAGAGGGCTCAGACAAAACCCTGTGCACACCAGGAGACCCCACAGAGACTGAGACAGAACTGTGTCTGAGTGTCTCCTGTGGAGGTATGGGTCAGCAGAGGCCTGCCGCAGGGGCAGGGCGCTGGGTGCAGCAGACCTGGGCATGGCATAAGCCCTCCTAGAGGACCATTAACCCCACCATGGAGCTGCCAGAACTCGCACAGGACTGGGGAAACAGACTCCTGAAGGCACAAACAGAACCTTGTGCGCCAGGACCCAGGAGAAAGGAGCAGTGACCCCAAAAGAGACTGACCCAGACTTGCCCGTGAGGGGCCATGAGTCTTTCATGGAGGCGTGGGTCGGCGGTGGCCTGCTGCAAGGTCAGGGGCACTGAGTGTGGAAATGTGTGCTTGGGACCTTTTGAAGGAAGTCACCATTATTTTCATCACCTCCACCAGAGTTTGGCCTCAGGTCAAACAACAGGGAGGGAACACAGCCCTGGCCATCAACAGAAAATTGGATTCAAGATTTACTGAACATGGCCCCGCTCATCAGAACAAGATCCAGTTTGCCCCTCAGTCAGTCTCTCCCATCAGGAACCTCTTATCCTTATCCATCAGAGGGCAGACAGAATGAAAACCACAATCACAGAAAACTAATCAAACTGATCACATAGACCACAGCCTTGTCTAATTCACTGAAACCATGAGCCACACTGTGTAGGGCCACCCAAGATGGACGGGTCATGGTGGAGAGGTCTGACAAAACGTGGTCCAATGGAGAAGGTAATGGCAAACCACTTCAGTATTCTTGCCTTGAGAACCCCATGAACAGCATGAAAAGGCAAAAAGATAGGACACTGAAAGATGAACTCCCCATGTCGGTAGGTGCCCAATATGCTACTGGAGACCAGTGGAGAAATAATTCCAGAAAGAATGAAGAGATGGAGCCAAAGCAAAAACAACACCCGCTTGTGGATGTGACTGGTGATGGAAGTAAAGCTTGATGCTATAAAGAACTATAATGCATAGGAACCTGGAATGTTAGGTCCATGAATCAAGGCAAATTGGAAGTGGTCAAACAGGAGATGGCAAGAGTGAACGTCGACATTCTAGGAATCAGCAAACTAAAATGGACTGGAATGTGCGAATTTAATTCAGATAGCCATTATATCTACTATGATGGGCAAGAATCCCTTAGAAGAAATGGAGTGGCCATCATGGTCAACAAAAGAATCCAAAATGCAGTTCAGTTCAATTCAGTTCAGTTGCTCAGTCGAGTCTGACTCTTTGCAACCCCATGAACCACAGCACGCCAGGCCTCCCTGTCCATCACCAACTCCTGGAGTTTACCCAAACTCATGTCCACTGAGTCAGTGATGCCATCCAATCATCTCATCCTCTGTCGTCCCCTTCTCCTCCTGCCTTCTATCTTTCCCAGCATCAGGGTCTTTTCCAATGAGTCAGCTCTTCGCATCAGGTGGCCAAATGATTGGAGTTTCAGCTTCAACATCAGTCCTTCCATTGAACACCCAGGACTGATCTCCTTTAGGATGGACTGGTTGGAGCTCCTTGCAGTCCAAGGGACTCTTAAGAGTCTTCTCCAACACCACAGTTCAAAAGCATCAATTTTTTGGCACTTAGCTTTCTTTATAGTCCAACTCTCACATCCATACATGACTACTGGAAAAACCATAGTCTTGACTAGATCGACCTTTGTTGACAAAATAATGTCTCTGCTTTTTAACATGCTGTCTAGGTTTGTCATAGCTTTCCTTCCAAGGAGCAAGTGTCTTTTAATTTTGTGGCTGTAGTTGCCATCTTCAGTGATTTTGGACCCCAAGGAAATAAAATCTCTCACTGTTTCCACTGTTCCCCCATCTATTTGCCATGAAGTGATGGGATCAGATGCCAAGATCTTAGTTTTCTGAATGTTGAGTTTTAAGCCAACTTTTTCAATCTCCTGTTTCACTTTTGTCAAGAGGCTCTTTAGTTCCTCTTCACTTTCTGCCATAAGGGTGGTGTCATCTGCATATCTGAGCTTACTGATATTTCTCCTGGCAATCTTGATTCCAGCTTGTGCTCCTTCCAGCCCAGCGTTTCTCATGATGTACTCTGCGTATAAGTTTAATAAGCAGGGTGACAATATACAGCCTTGACATACTCCTTTTCCTATTTGGAAACAGTGTGTTGTTCCATGTCCAGTTCTAACTGTTGCTTCCTGACCTGCATACAGGTTTCTCAAGAGGCAGATCAGGTGATCTGGTAGTCCTATTTCTTTTAGAATTTTCCACAGTTTATTGTGATCCACACAGTCAAAAGCTTTGGCATAGACAATAAAGCAGAAATAGATGTTTTTCTGGAACTCTCTTGCTTTTTCGATGCTTGGGTGCAATCTCAAAAGAGACAGAATGATTTCTGTTCATTTCCAAGGCAAACCATTCAATATCATGGTAATCCAAGTCTATGCCCTGACCAGTAATGATGAAGAAGCTGAAGTTGAACGGTTCTATGAAGACCTACAAGACCTTCTAGAATTAACACCCAAAAAAGATATCCTTTTCATTATTGGGGACTGGAGTGCAAAAGTAGGATGTCAAGAGATACCTGGAGTAACAGGCAAATTTGGCCTTGGAGTACAGAATGACGCAGGGCAAAGGCTAATAGAATATTGCCAAGAGAATGCACTGGTCATAGCAAACACCCTCTTCCAACAACACAAGAGACGACACTACACACAGACATCACCAGATGGTTAATACTGAAATCAGATTGATTATATTCTTTGCAGCCAAAGATGGAGAAACTCTATACAGTCAGCAAAAACAAAAGCAGGAGCTGACTGTGGCTCAGATCATGAACTCCTTATTGCCAAATTCAGAATTAAAATGAAGAAAGTAGGGAAAACCACTAGACCATTCAGGTATGACCTAAATCAAATCCCTTACGATTATACAGTGGAAGTGAGAAATAGAGTCAAGGGATTAGATCTGGCAGACAGAGTGCCTGAAGAACTATGGATGGAGGTTTGTGACACTGTACAGGAGGCAGGGATCAAGACCATCCCCAAGGAAAAGAAATGCAAAAAGGCAAAATGGTTGTCTGAGGAGGCCCTACAAATAGCTGAGAAAAGAAGAGAAGCTAAAGGCAAAGGAGAAAAGATATACCCATTTGTATGCAAGTTCCAAAGAACAGCAAGGAGAGATAAAAAGGCCTTCCTCAGCGATCAATGCAAAGAAATAGATGAAAACAGCAGAGTGGGAAAGACTAGAGATCTCTTCAGGATAATTAGAGATACCAAGGGAACATTTCATGCAAAGATGGGCTCAATAAAAGACAGAAATGGTAGGGATCTAATAGAAGCAGAAGATATTAAGAAGACGTGGCAAGAGTACACAGAAGAACTATACAAAAAAGATCTTCATGACCCAGATAATCATGATGGTGTGATCGCTCACCTAGAACCAGAAGTTCTGGAATGTGAAGTCAAGTGGGCCTTAGAAAGCATCACTACGAACAAAGCTAGTGGAGGTGATGGTATTCCAGTTGAGCTATTTCAAATCCTGAAAGATGATGCTGTGAAAGTGCTGCACTCAATATGCCAGCAAATTTGGAAAACTCAGCAGTGACCATAGGACTGGAAAAGGTGAGTTTTCATTCCAATCCCAAAGAAAGGCAATGCCAAAGAATGTTCAAACTACTGCACAATTACACAGGTCTCACACGCTAGCAAAGAAATGCTCAAAATCCTCCAAGCCAGGCTTCAACAGTACGTGAACCAAGAACTTTCAGATGTTCAAGCTGGATTTAGAAAAGGCAGAGGAACGAGAGATCAAATTGCCAACATCCGTTGGCTCATCGAAAAAGCACAAGAGTTCCAGAAAAACATCTATTTCTGCTTTATTGACTATGACAAAGCCTTTGTGTGGATCACAATAAACTGTGGAAAATTCTGAAAGAAATGGGAATACCAGACCACCTGACCTGCCTCTTGAGAAACCTATATGCAGGTCAAGAAACAATAGTTAGAATTGGACATGAAAGAATAGATTGGTTCCAAATTGGGAAAGGAGTATGTCAAGGCTGTATATTGTCACCCTACTTATTTAACTTATATGCAGAGTACAACATGTGAAATGCCGGGCTGGACGAAGCACAAGCTGGAATTAAGATTGCCAGGAGAAATATCAATAACCTCAGATATGCAGATAACACCACCCTTATGGCAGAAAGTGAAGAACTAAAGAGCCTCTTGATGAAAGTGAAAGAGGAGAGTGAACAAGTTGGCTTAAAACTCAACATTCAGAAAACTAAGATCATGGCATCCGGTCCCATCACTTTATGGCAAATAGATGGGGAAACAGTGGAAATAGTGACAGATTTTATTTTGGGGGGCTTCAAAATCACTGCAGATGGTGACTGCAGCCTTGAAATTAAAAACACTTGCTCCTTGGAAGAAAAGCTATGACAAACCTTGACAGCATATTAAAAAGCAGAGACATTCCTTTGCCAACAAAGGTCTGTCTAGTCAAAGCTATGACTTTTCCAGTGGTCATGTATGGATGTGAGAGTTGGACTAAAAAGCTGAGCGCCAAAGAACTGATGCTTTTGAACTGTGGTGTTGGAGAAGACTCTTGAGAGTCCCTTGGACTGCAAGGAGCTCCAACCAGTCCATCCTAAAGGAAATCAGTCCTAAATATTCATTGGAAGGACTGATGCTGAAGCTGAAGCTCCAATACTTTGGCCACCTGATGCGAAGAACTGACTCATTTGAAAAGACCCTGATGCTGGGAAAGATCGAAGGCAGAAGGAGAAGGGGATGACAGAGGATGAGATGGTTGAATGATATCCCTGAATGGATGGACATGAGTTTGAGTAAGTTCCGGGAGTTGGTGATGGACAGGGAGGCCTGGCCTGCTGTAGTCCATGGGGTCGCAAAGAGCCGGACACGACTGAGTGACTGAACTGAACTGAAGTGAGGCCGATTTTCTTTAGATATATTTTCATTTTTTTGTCTGTGCTGGGTCTTCATTGGGGTGAACGGGCTTCTCTTTGCAGTGGTTTCTCTTGTTGCGGAGCGCGGGCTCTAGGCACATGGGCTCAGTAGCTGTGGCTCACGGGCTTTAGCTGCTTCAGGACATGTGGGATTTTCCTGGATCAGGGATCAAACAGCTTAGAAGAGAGGCAGGTGAGCATCTCACAGGGTACCTCCCCTCCCTTTGCATGAAGCACCGAGGATGAGGGCCAGGCCATCTGTCTGGCACTTGAGGGTACAGAGAACACCCCCCCCTCCTCCTCCCCCTACCCCCATGCTGCCTAAGACCTCCCCTACTGGCCCTCAAGGAACCAGGACCTGAGTCTTGGCTTTTGGAAGCCTTTTAGGAGAAGGGATTCATTTCCTCTGATTGTCCTGCGAATCGCCGGACTTTGCAGATTACCGTACACGCATATGAACAGGCCGGTAGTCTGGGTCTTGAAGTGGCAGGCTGCCTGGGGCTGATCTGGGAGCCTGGCGAGTTGCGGAAGAGGCTCCTGCTGTCTGACTCTGCCCCTGAGATGGAGCAAAGGACATGTCATGCTCTGGGCCCTGCCAGGCGTGAGGTGCCGATGCCTGTGGGAGCTCTGGGAGGATGGGCACGGGTGGGTGCCCCTGGTGGTGCGCTGAGATGGGACGTAAAGGTATAGAGGGCAGGGTAGAGGGCAGGGCAGTGACTGAGGTGTGCAGGCAACCCGGGGCTGGGGCGGCCCCAGCTGGCCTCGAGAGTCTTTAACAAGGTGGCATTGGGAACACCCTGCTCCAGGTGTCACTGGCCCAGGCGAGTGCAGCTCAGGTGATATCGAGAAATGAGGCAGGCTTACCAGGATCCCACAGGGAGTCTCTCCAGGATGGGGGAAGGCGGGCAATCCTGACATTACAGACCTGGGGCCCCCCGAGAGACGGTGTGAGGTGGCCCCCTGGATCCAGGAGGGCGAGCGAGGGTTTTCTTTTTAAGATTTTTTTTTTTTGGATGTGGATCATTTTTTGAAAGTCTTTATTGTATTTGTTGCAGTGTTGCTTCTGTCTTACGTCTTGGTTTTTGGCCTTAGAGGCATGTGGGAGCTTAGCTCGCTGACAGGATCGAACCCTCACGCCCTGCACTGGAGGGTGAAGTCTTAACCCTGGACCGTAGGGAGGGGAAGGCTCAGAGTGAGGGTTCAAATGCGCACTTTGCAGATAGAGCATCTGAGGCCAGGGATGGGGTGGGTGGCAGCTGGCTTCGGTCCCAGAGCCGCTGGCTGTGAGAACCCGGGTTTCAATCCAGGGTGGCCTCCTGGCTCCGCTGGAGCCCAGACCCTGGCCGGCTCAGGACCGCACCCTTTCCCTCTCAGGGGGTCCCAGAGCCCAGTTTCTCCCTGGGGAGGCTTCTGTGTGTGTGTGTGTATGTGTTGTGTGTGGGGGGTGCTCCCTTGGCTTGAGGGCCGCAGGATAAATGAACTGCATCCTGTTTAGTGGTTTTCTGTGCTGGGGTCCTTGGATGTGAGCTATCTGAGCTGTGGGCAGATACAGTAGGAAGCCACAGTGGGGATGCTGCTGGGGGTGCCCTCCTAGGCTGGGGTGCCTCTTCATCCCCTGCTGATGCAATTCCTGTGACCCCCCAGGCTGTCTACTCTTCCTGCAGGAGAGGTGCAGAGTGGCCTCCTGGTGGCAGGTGGGCACGACCCCCCTCCTCCACCGTCCAACCGCTCAGCATCACACCTGATCCCCCACTGTTAGCGTCCTGGGGCTGCTTGACAACAGGCTCTGTTGTCGCACAGCCTGGAGGCCAGCGGCCCAGGCCAGCTGTCTGAAGGCTGGTCCTTCTGAGGCCAGAGAGGGCCAGTCTGCTCTGGCCTCTTCCCAGTTTCCGGTGGCTCAGGGTTCCGTGACTTGTCAGGGGTCAGCTCCTCCCTGGTCTTCACGTTGTCATCCCTCTGTGTCCGCTCTGTGTCCAGATCCCCGCTTTTGTCAGGACGCGGGGCCCACGCTACTGACCTCATCTTCCCCGGATCCCCTGCAAGGACCCTACTTCCACACAGAGTCCATTCACAGGCCTTGGGGGTTAGAAGACACCCTTGTTTTGGGGGACTGGATTCCAGTGTAATCCCCTCCTTTCTGCATTTGCATCTGAGCTCCTCTCCTGGCTGGAAGCTTCCTTTATCCTGTTGTTGAGGTCTGGCCACTCTCCCCTTCCTCTCTGTGGGCTCCCCTGGCTCCCTCCCAGGCCTCCTGGCATTGCTGCCATGGTGACTCTCTAGTCTGGCATGTGGCCGGGACCCTCCCGTGACCCACATCCATCACCCAGCCTCCCCACGTGGAGGCCCATGGGCGCCTCTGTGTTTTCCGAGCTGAGCTTACCGCCTGTCCCCGTGTTGCCTCTTTAGACACCCCAGCCGGGCACCTGGGCACCGTGTGCAACCTTCCCTGCTCCCTCCTCCCGCTCCCTCCTCCCCCACCCCCTTCCCCTCATCCCTCCTCCCTGGTCCTCTGACCCTGAAGACTCATTGCTCAGGGACCACCATCTTCCTTGATCCCTGCCTCTGTTTCCTGCCTGGTCTGCAAGCTTCTCCTCTCCCACTGACATCAGAAGCACGGCCAGGGCCATGGTCGTGGTCTGCTTGGATGCCCACCGTGACAAGATGGCAGGTGGGCGGGGGGCTCAGTGGCCGCTGGGTGGGCTGTCTCAGATTCCCAAACCTGGCTTTTTAAAGACGGGTTTCCACCCCATGATCCTCTTAGGTCGTCACCCAGAAGTCCAATATTTGAAAATGTCCTGCGGACCGAAGAGGGCAAGAGGCACTTTCATGAGGCTTGAGAAATGTTCGCTGCATAGCGGAAGGGGAGGAGGGAAGGAAGGAGGCCCCGGGACCAGCAGGGGTGAGGGCTCAGAGGTGGGGTTGGTCCTGTGACTCTGCCCCAGGACTCTCGGCGCCTGTCTTAAACGGGCCCTGCACGAACACAAGTCCCTTGAGTCTTGTTTGGGGCTTCAGATGCCCCCAGAAGGTTGCCAGAAGTCAGGATGAAAAACCTGGCCCAAAACACCAAGTCAGCTTCCAGGCGGGGAGGCGGAGCGTGTGTGGCCCTAGGTTCTGAGAACCTTCGGGAGATGGCAGCATGACACCAACGGGGACAGGGGCACAGCTCCTTGTGACATTCCACTTGAATAATATTCAAAGTAGTCTAATTAAGGCTTCCGTGCTCCCTTTGAAATACTAGCAATTATAAAGATGAATAATTGCATAATAAATATTAATTTGCATCATGGTAATGAGGCCCAGAAGCAGCCCGCTGTTAAGTGGGAATTTAGCTCTATCCACTTCCCAAGGGGGAGGGGAAGGGGAGGGGGAGGGATTCTCCCAGCCCAGGGAGGGACCCCCAGGAACAGCGAGACCCAGGGCTCCAGTGGGCCTGGGCTGGGCGACCCCATTCGGCCTCTGTGGTCAGCTGACCCAGCGCGGGAGGGCTCAGTCCTGTCTTCTGGGACCCAACTTCCCCACACTTGATGGTGATGGACTGTCAACTCGTGCAGTCTGGGAGGTGACCAGGAGTTTCTGAGTTTGTTACTGTACCGTCAAGCCCTGCATCAAGAATCCTTGACTGTACTATGCAAAGCTGCCTGAGAAATCCATGAAAGTGAAATCCTCTCCATCTAAAACAGTCCCCGGGATGTCTCTGGTGGTCCAGGGGTTAAGACCCTGAGCTCCCAATACAGGGGGCCCAGGTTCAATCCCCGATTCAGGAGCTCGATCCCACATGCAGCAACTAAAGATCCTACATGCATGCTCAGTCACTTCAGTCATGTCTGATTCTTTGTGACCCCATGGACTATAGCCCGCCAGGCTCCTCTGTCCATGGGGATTCTCTGGGCAAGAATAATGGAGTGGGTTGCCATGCCCTCCTCCAGGGAATCTTCCTGACCCAGGGATCAAACCCGTGTCTCCTTTATCTCCTGTATTGCAGGCGGATTCTTTACCACTAGTGCCATCTGCCTTTTCATACAGTTCATGGGGTTCTCAACGCAAGAATACTGAAGTGGTTTGCCATTCCCTTCTCCAGTATGACCAACCCAGACAGCATATTAAAAAGCAAAGACATTACTTTGCCAAAAAAGGTCACTCTAGTCAAAGCTATGGTTTTTCCAGTAGTCATGTATGGATGTGAGAGTTGGACTATAAAGAAAGCTGAGTGCTGAAGAATTGATGCTTTTGGACTGTGGTGTTGGAGAAGACTCTCGAGAGTCCCTTGGACTGCAAGGAGATCTAACCAGTCCATCCTAAAGGAAATCAGTCCTGATATTCATTGGAAGGACTGATGCTGAAGCTGAAACTCCAATACTTTGACCACCTGATGCGAAGAACCAACTCATTGGAAAAGACCCTGATGTTGGGAAAGATTGAAGGCGGGAGGAGAAGGGGACGACAGAGGATGAGATGGTTGGATGGCATCACCGACTCGATGGACATGAGTTTGAGCAAGCTCCGGGAGTTGGTGATGGACAGGGAAGCCTGGCGTACGGCAGTCCGTGGGGTCACAAAGAGTTGGACATGACCGAGTGACTGAACTGAACTGAACTGTGTGCCACCTGGGAAGCCCAAAGATCCCACATGCAAAACCCGAGACCCGGGGCAGCTGAAACAAAAGTCTATATTGTTAAAAACTAAAGGCGAAGAACGCAGTCCCTACCCGACCCTCCCTTCTGTGAGCTACATTCCCCCTTCCTGGAGCTCATTCCTTCCCGATAGCACATCACAGCCCCTAGTTTAAGGTCTGCCTCCCACACAGGTACATGGGCTCCCCAGGGGCAGCAGTGGAATCATTTTGCTCCCTGCCACATCCCTAGGCCCAAGAACTGTGCCTGGCGTTTAGGAGACAGCGGATATTTGTTGTTAAATAAACCACGACTTCCCCATGCACAGCATCTTGCAGCTTCCAGGGCTGGTTATTTTGCTCGACACTCAGAAATCAAAGCTGACAGCTCGCCTGCCTCCAGCTGGAGGAAGCGTGCTCATCCCAGCTCACTGTCAGGACAGGGAATTGCGGTGGCTCGCCCCTGAGACGAAACACAATCGAACAACCACAACGATGGAAACAGCCACACCGTGTACTCCTAATCTCCCAAGTAAATGAAACGGAGTCTTTCACATAAATTGCTGCTGCTCTTGACTTTTGGACAGGAAAGTATGTGACAACCTTTGCAGACCTGATAACCGTGGAAGGAAATTGGGATGTTTCCGTTACCAAAGGGGAACCCAGCATGCTTGGTAATCCTGGGTCTTGGTTTTTCTTTTAAACACCTGTCGCGGTTTTTATTTGGTGAGCCATCTTTCATAAGTCTGGACTCCCTTGAGTCTGCAGACGTCTTTGGACATAAACAATTTCTTGGGTATTTTAAATCGTTGGAGCTTCCATGGAGAAGCCACAAGAATTCCCCTCTGGACGCTGACAATTCAAGGCTTCAGAAGCACATCTCATGGGCTCTGTGTGTGTGTGTGCGTGCACGAGTGTGTTTTTGATGGTGTTGACTGGTACCTGGCTGCTGAATTTTGATGTTGGGAAGCTGGTGTCAATGCCCCGCCTGGCTCTCTGCTGGGTGGCAGTGACAGGCGGTCTGGTTATCTTGTTATGTTTTTACTTCTGTTTGTCTGTTTGCTTTGAGGGTTCTGCCATGTTCTGACATTGTGACACCTGCCACTCCGTCACCAGGTCCCATGCCAATTGGGTGACTGGGCTGATGGTCAGTCACCGTGGTGGGCTTGGGAGGATTCCTGTGTCTTGTCCTGTTATTGAACCAAACTTGGGTCTACTTACCTGTGTGCGGTAAAGTCATTCAACTGACAGGACGTCGTGGTGAAGGAAAGTACAGCTTTTATTGCGGGTGCCAAGCATGGAGTCCAGGCAGCTTGTGCTTAAAAGGCCTGAACTCTCTGAAGGTTTTCAGGGGAAGGTTTTTAAAGACAGAGTGAGGGAAGGGGGTTGTAGGGGGTGTGATCAGTGTGTGGACATCCTTCTGATTGGCTGGTGGTGAGGTCATCAGGCGCCAGCATCAACAATCTTCTAGTTCCAACGTGCCTGTGGCCAGCAGACAATCAATTTCTTCCTACTGGTGGGATTTTCACATGCCCGACAGCTCAGAGGATGTGGCTCAGAATATTATCTATAGCCCCTGAGGAGGAACAAAAAGTTCCTGACTTTGCTTAATGACTTGCATGCACAGGTGCATAGTTGCTTCAGTTGCGTCTGACTTATTGCAACCCTATCGACTGTAGCCCGCCAGGCTCCTCTGTCCGTGGCATTCTCCAAGCAAGAATCCTCTATTCCAGGAGTGGGTTGCCATGCCCTCCTCCAGGGGATATTCCTGACCCAGGGATCAAACTTGGGTTTCCTGCGGCCCCTGCAATGCAGGCAGATTCTTCATTTCTGGGCCACTGGGGAAGCCCGTTTAGTGGCTTAACTGTTACTAACTTGTCTTGTTTGAATATTTTCCTTTGCTTCTGCGTTTTCTCACTTCTCTATTAAATGTATTCTTGGGACTCCGGGATGGCCTAGGAAGCTAAAAGTTTTCTACAAACAGGCAGGCAGTGGACGTGGGGGAGGGGTCTACTCCAGGCGGGTCCCGTATGGTCCTGCTGGGTTACAGCCTTATACCAAGTGTGGATACATCGTCAGTCTTCTTGGTCATGGATGGAACCTTCTATGTGGTTTATCTCGTTTTCTTGTCCCTGTGAGATAAAGTCACTCCAGAAATGAACGGGTGGGTATGGAAGCAGACAGCAGCCTTTCCGGGCTCCGGACCTCTCACCTCCCTGTTTATGGAGCTCCTGTAACTAACCAGAGAGTTTTTGTTCTGCAAAAATTCTGACGCACAGTTAAAGTTGTAAAATCAAGCCTGCAAGTTCTCTCTCTGTGTAAGTGGAATAAAAAAAGCATTTTTCTTCCTCCCAACAGGAAGATTCTTAGCCTTCTACAATGGTCTGTTCATAACGTAAGCCAGCTTCTTCTATCTTGGCCTGTGTGATAGCTCTCTCTCACAACTATTGCAAATCAACTGGTGATAAAAATTGATGATTTATATGCACTTTAGGGATTTCTAGCATAGACAGACTTCTATAACAATGAGGGGGCATATGTCATGCGCTACGGGCTGAATTGTGTGTTCCCCAAATCCTAGTTGAAGTTCCAACCACCAGAACCTCAAAATGTGACTACACTTGGCAATCAGGCCTTTACAGAGGTAATCAAGGTGAAATGCGGTTATACAGGTGGGCTCTATCCAATACGATTGGTGTCCTTATGAGAAGAGGAGATTAAGACACAGACAGAAGGATGGCCTCGTGAGGACAGACAGCCAAGGAGAGAGGTCTCAGGCAAACAAACCCAGCCGATCCCACGACCTTGAACACACAGCCTCCAGAACTGTGAGAACGTTTTTGTTGTTTGACTCACACAGAGTGTGGTACTTTGTGAAGGCAGCCTCGGCAAACTAGTACACCACCATCAAGGAAACACTCGGGCAGATTGTTCGCAGCTTGGGGAAGGTTCTGCTTGGTTTGTGTAATGACTGTTGGCCTGCAGGGGAGAGGTCATTTTTGGCTTGCCTGGAGCCTCATGGTGGGTAGTGGTTTAGTCATTAATTTGTGTCCGACTCTTTTGTGACCCCATGGACTGTATACTGCCAGGCTCATCTGTCCTAGGGATTTCCCAGGCAAGAATCCTGGGGGCAGGTTGCCATTTCCTTCTCCAGGGAATCTTCCCGCCCCAGGGATCAAACTTGTGTCTCCTGCGGCTCCTGCATTGCAGGTGGATTCTTTAGCGACTAAGCCACCAGGGACACCCTGGAGGTTCACGGCAGCTGAGAAATAGGAAGGGTTGTAAGTATAGTGACTTATTCTGCAGTGAAACACAGACACGAGGGAGGCTTCACAAGCTGATCTGAAGCTGGCTCTTCTCTTAGCATCTCAAGGATCACTTGAGGGGTGGGGCTTGGGGTTACATTGCCTCGAGGGGCAATGTGGACGACAGAATTCTGACATGGCCTCCAAGTTCCTAGCCCTGGGAGATGCACACCTTCTGTTGGTTATTTAGCCAAATATGAATCTAGGTGCTGCTGTGAACGGGGGTTGCAGATGTGATTAAGGCCCCTAATCATCTGACTTTAAGAAAAGTATCATTGGTGGGCCAGACCTAATCAGGTGAGTCCATCAGGGAGACTGGGCTCTCCTAGTGAGAAAGAGTCAGAGTGAGACAAGGATTTGACACAAGGGAGATTCTCCATGGGTGGCTTTGATGATGGATGAATGCAGGAGAGAGAGGCCCCTGGCTGCCCATGAGGAAATGGGCACTTGGTTCTACAGCTGTGAGGATCTGAATTCTGCTCCAATCGGGCAGGCTGGGAAGGAGCCCCTGAGATCCAGATGAGGGCACAGCTGGCCAGCATCTTGATGTTAGTCTTGTTAGATCCTGAGCTGGGAACCAAACTGCTCCACCCTGATGTCCGACCTACACAGTTGGGAGCTCTTAAATGTTGCTTTGAGCCAAGTTTGTGGGAACTTGTTACAGCAGAGGAGACCAGTGCAGGGGGGAGATGGGGCCAGGGAGAGGTCAGCAAAGGTCAGGACTGGAAGATGGTCCTTGCCAGGCCCCCAAGGGCAATGGGGCAGGTGGAAGGTTTAGAGAAGGATCTGATTCACGCAGGGGAAAGAGCCCTGCAGCCACTCAGGGGATGATAACCGCTGATGGCAGGGGCTCGCCCACATGCGGGCACCAGGGAGGAGCCCACTGTGGTTGTCCAGGAGAGAGAAGGTGATGGATGACCATGCCAGTCTTCTCCTGGCCCTGGTGGGACATGTCTGGCCCTTCTCCAAGTGGCCAAGGGGGACAAAGAGAAAGTCCCCTCTAGGTCCCGAGAGACAGTGGGCTGGCTGGATATAGAGTGAGCGGTCCTAAGGGTGAGTACCAGCTTTGAGATTTGTGAAGGGTCATGTGATCTCTCAGAGTCTCAACTTTATCTGTATAATGGGGATAAAAGAGCCCCTTCCCTGGCAATGGATGAGAAAACGCTTTGCAAACTGAATGACCCATGGGATCGACTCTGCTGACCCCTCTGATCTCACCTCCCATGTCCTCACTGGACCTCAGCTCTCCTGGCCTGCTGGCCTCTTCACAGAGTCTTCCCCGAGGATCTGTCTATCTTTGTGGCCCCCACCATGATTGGAATTCTCCACTATCTGTCTTCTCTGTTAGAGCCAAGCTCCATAAGGCTGGCGGCTGGGCTGGGCTGCTTGCCAGGCTGGCTGGGACAGTCCTTGGCGCAAAGTAGAGCCTCAGTCAATGTCTGTGGGAACAAATGTAGCTCCTGGGTTGTCAGGACCCCCTATTTCAGCTTGCATTGTGTTTCAAAGGGCAGAAGTTCTACCAAATTCTGGGGGCAGCTGGAGGATGCGAGTCCTGGGACCTGTCCAGGCCGGGCGCTCCCAGCTCTAATTTTCTCCCTTCCTGCTCCTTGTCACAGCCGCTTTGTGGTTTTCCACCAAAGGCGGGAGTCCGAGTCTCTTGGGCTTCAGAGTTACAGAACTGATCATTTCCAAGTAATTAAAACATGATTTGCAAATCAGGCCTCCAGGAGCATCATCGTGTCTGCCAGGGTTTGCAGCCTGGTTCCCACTCATCCGGAAATGAGCGTCTGGGGCCAGAGGGTCTGCTGTTCCGTTGCTTAGGAAACCATGTTTCCCCTCCCCGCTCATCTCCGGGGGCCTCAGTGTCCTCAGCCAGGGCCCATCCCGTGGTCCTGTCTTCTGACTTCACCCCGATGCAGCGGCCACTCATGTTCTGCGTGCTCAGAACATGTGTGTCTGCTGACACACCAGACAGACCCAGTCATATCACCTTGGCCCTCTCCAGGGGCTTCCCAAGTCCTCACTGGGGCCTGCAGAGACCTTCACAGCCTGACCCCCGGCTCCTGGCCTCCCCTCCCTGCCCCTCACCCCTTGCTGGCTCCATCCCAGCCCTTGCTGTCCGCCAGGCAGGCACCCCAGGGCCTTTGCACTGGCTGTGTCAGGGACTTCCCTCACATCCTCTCACCAGAGAGCTCTTTCCCTCTCTCCCCTCTCTCTCCTTCTCCCCTCTTTCCCTCCTCTTCCCTTCTCTTTCTTCCCCCACCTTTTTAAAGAAATGCTTCTTTCTTTTTATTTTTGGCTCTGCTGGGTCTTCACTGCTGCTCAGGCTTTTTTTCTAGTTGTGACGAGCAGCGGCTGCTCTCTGATTGGGGTGTGCAGACTTTTCATTGTTCTGGCCTCTCTTGTTGCGGAGCACGGGCTCTGGGGCCCACAGGCCCAGTAGCTGCAGCTCGTGGGCTCGGTAGTTGTGGCGCATGCAACTATGGCTCAGCTTAGCTGCCCTGAAGCTGTGGGATCTTCCGGGATCAGGGATTGAACCCGTGTCTCCTGAATTGGCAGGCAGATCCTTTACCACTGAGCCACGAGGGAAGCCCTCTTTCCTTCCTTTTATCGGACCTTTGATTAGAGAGCCACAGAGGTTCCTCCGGTCTTGGTCTGTAATAAATATTAGCCACATGTTGCTCTGTGGTTATTCCTCTGGCTCCTCCATTAGGTACAGCAGAGCTGTGTGTCTGGGCGTCATCTCTCTCCCCCAGGGGGCTGGGCTGGGCCTTCCCTGCCGGGTCCCCAGTGCTGACAGCAGGCTCTAGAAAGGTTCAGTGGGCATTTCTGGAATAGGTGTCTAACTGAGTCCACAAATTGGACTTAGTGATGCCTCCCGTTGTTCTCCCAAAATGATTCATCTCTTGGGGTTGTTGAGCTTTCACAAGATAACATCGAAGCCAAGGATGGGGAAAACAAAGGATTTCTTATTTGTAAGTAAGGAGAGCTTGGGAACTAGGGATCATTCCCATAGCAGTGCCTCCTTGAACAACAAAATTGGGGAAGTTTTAAGCTAAGGGTACATGCATATTCATGAACGGGCTTGAGCAGAGGAGAATGCAGTCTAGAACTGGGGCAAGGTTGACAGAGTCCAGGCTCTGGTTGATTGAAGTCACGGGGGAGAGCAGAGGTCAGCACCAATGTTCCTTGGGTTCCAGTTGATTGGGTGGTTGAGGGCTCGAGGGGCATTGGATCCTGCAAAGCAGCTCAAGAATGCGCTTGAGGCTAATCTTTACCTTTGAAATAGAACTGGAGTCTTGACTTCTGATTTATTGCCTCCGATACGGTTATCTCCCTGACCTGGTAATAGCTGTTTGTGCTTATATTCCTTTACCATCATTAACTCCTGAGGGCAGTTCCTTTGCAAGGACAGGCATTGTGTCTAAGCTTAGATCACAGAACAGCTTAGGCCTAAGACGGCTTTTCTTGTGTCAAGAAAGCCAGGCCTGGTTCTCCTCTTCTGCGGACCCCTAACCTCTCCACTTACGACCTCACCACCAGCCCGGCAGAATTTATTTGCTACTGCTTGTCGGGCATGCATGGGGACCAGGCATGGGGACTCCTGTCCCTACGGCCTCATGGCATGCCCCTGCTGCCCTGTGGGCAGTGAATATTACCCCCATTTCACAGCCCAGGAAGCTGGGCAAGACCCGGTGGTTGTGGGGGAGAGTGCACTTTGCAGGATAGAAATTTCTCCCTATTTCTCCCTCTTGGTGGTCAGTTATTACCCTGAGACTCAGAATCTGGAAGTTCCCGTTGGAAGGAGCCTCACAGGGCCTGCTGCTGCCCACCCCAATCCTGTCCACTGCAGTTCTGACCCCACTCTTGGGTCATGCTCTCTTCCTGACCACACCCCTACCCCATGGCCTTGAGCTCCTTGACGGCAGAGGAGGGGTCCAGGTCACCCCTTGGCTCCAGGACACTTTCAGGAAACACTTGCTGTGGAGACAGAGGTGTGGGGATGGATGTGTCTGAGTTTACACTGTGCTCAGGAAACCGGGCGGGTTCTGGTCCCAGGAGAAGGTTCTGGAGAGAGATGGGGTGCTCTGGAGCCTGGTGGGGGGGAGTACGGAGCCACCTCCTGGTACAGGGCAGGGTGGGCTGGGGGTAAGCACGCCGTTGGGCCGTGCCTGTCTTGGGGCTGAGAAGGACCAGCTGCTCCAGTGGGCTGTGGATATTTACCCGCTAAACATGAGCCTCTGTCACCATGGCAACCTCCCAGTCAGAGAGACGATTCCCCACATCTGCCCAGCACCTGGCATTTCTCATTGCGCTGTCTCAGGCGTTGACTCATCCCGCCACCCTCTCAACGTCCTGGAGCCGATTCTGTAATTATTCCCTCCTGCAACAGGAGAAACTGAGCCTGGGAGAGGGGAGGGGACTCAGCCAGGGTCTCTCAGCCAAGGAGTGGTGGTCTTGGGACTGATCACAGTCACGCCTCCTCGGGGTGTGGGCCTGGGCTTGGGGGTCCCTTCCCTGGGGTCTGATGGTGGAGAAGGCTCACGAGGTCACTGGTCAAATGGGGCCGGGGATGTGCTCGATTAAACGGTGTATTTCCTGCTTTGAAAGTGAACCTGCTGCCTCCAGGGAGTAAGTCAGACTAGGGCCGGCCTCCCCGGTGAGGGTTACAGGTTAGCCTCAGATTCCGTGTCCTCACCTGTGATGGGGATCATGACTTTGGCACTAGTTGGCCGTTAGTGTTAATATTTCCCCAGACTTGTCTAGCAGGGTCTGGCTGGGTTTGGGCGCAAAGGGGAGGATTCATACTGGGAGCCAGCTACCCTGGCCACTAGTAAGCTGGGCCCTGCAGGTTGGGCCGGATTGGCCCCACACTCCTCCCTTGATTCTTCGGGGGAATTCTTTCCAGGTGTCTCTTGTCTGCATGAAGCTCCTGGCAGGCTCCCTGTCAGTCCTCCTAATGAGCCCAGTTTCAGCGGGGAGCCTGCTACACAATGTCCTTTGTGTGATCACACTGGAAAAGAAATGCAGAAGTGAATCGTAAAACCACAAAGTGCTGCTTCCGGGGGTGAAGCGGATGAAACTCTGGATGGTGGTGGGAATTGCAGTCACCAGCACGAAGTTCCTCATTCTCCCTGACACCCCGCCCCCAGCCCCCCCAAGGCTGCCCTCCCACTCCTGGCGAGCGAGATTAGCGGTGCACTCAGGCAGAACAGACCTGACCGCGTCAGCCCCACACTGTCAGGACAAGTGCTAACCGCCTGCCTTGTAAATGTCAGGTCGGCTGTTAAATGACTGGAAAAGGTCTGGTCCATTAGGCTCGGGGCAGAGTTA
Source organism: Dama dama (assembly GCF_033118175.1). Taxonomy (NCBI): domain Eukaryota; kingdom Metazoa; phylum Chordata; class Mammalia; order Artiodactyla; family Cervidae; genus Dama; species Dama dama. The sequence continues at coordinate 5,129,455 of NC_083702.1, forward strand.
TGGCTGCAGATAAACACAAACGGCCGCCTGGATTCTTCCTCCCACCAAACGGTGTGACATTTGCGTCATAATTCGGTGGTCTCCTAGGAGAAGCCGCCAGCGTCAGCGTGGGGTGACAACCGGGGGAACGTCTCAATAGCGGCTTAGGCTGGCCACGCTGCCTGGGCTCCACCCGGGGGGGCTCGGGGGTGGGCCAAGGGTGGGCCTGGGCTGGCTCTTACAGTCACACCCCTAATCTTGTAGCTTTTTGTGACTCACTCACTCATTCATTCATTCACTAATTCAGCTGATATTTCAGATCACTGTCCTCTGCTCCTGAAACCCCAGCTTTGAGCTGTGTAGGGCTTTCCTGGTGGCTCAGATGGTGCAATGTGCGAGATCCAGTTTCAATCCCTGGGTCGGGAAGATCCCCTGGAGAAGGGAATGGCTACACACTCCGGTATCCTTGCCTGGAGAATCCTGTGGACAGAGGAGCCTGGTGGGCTGCAGTTCACGGGGTCGGAAAGAGTCGGACACAGCTGAGCAACTAACACTTTCACTTCCCTTCACTGCCCCTGCTGGTCACTGTCGCTGCCTCCCCCTCAGCTCCCTGACTTCTGCGGTCCCTGCTTCTCTCTTGACGCCCCCGTCCCAAGAAACCCCACGCAGTCTCCCAGGTTCCCCCAGAATCCCTCTCTCTGGCCTGGACCTCTCCTTTGAATCCCAAACCCAGAATCCACCTGCCAACACGCTGTCCCCCTTGGGCATCCAGTGTGGATTCGCACTTCTCCGTGCTTGCGGCCCCCAGAACTTCTCCCGCCTTCCAGTGGCTCAAAGCCTGGGAGCCCTCCTGACTCCAGTCTTTCTCTAACACTCGGTCAATCTGTTTGTAGATCCCATGGGCTCTGTCTTCAAAAGACAGCCGGAATCAGGCCACAGAGCCCGCCTCCACAGCCATCACCTGGTCCAGGCTGTCCTCATTACTGGCTCGAATTACCCGGCCCCTCCCCTGCCCCTTGCCTCGTCCCTCCCACATCACAGCCTCAGGTCATCTCCATTGACACCTGAGTCGGGTCAGGGGTCGCATCCACCTTGTCTGGGCAAAGTGGCTGTTCTCAAGGGCCCTGTGAGACCCGGTCCCTTAACATCCCGGTCTCATCTGACTTTGGCAGAAAGGGGCAGCCTTGTGAGGAGGTGACACTTGAACAGAGACAGAGGAGAGGGGAGAGCTGGGAAGCTCTCTGGGGGGACGAGGGGGTGAGGGGCAGGTCAAATGGGGCCTCAGGCCTCCTGCAGATTCTGGCTTTTACTCCGTGTGAGTGAGAAGCCTGCACAGGGCTGGTCTGATGTCGGCTGCTGGGATGGGTCTATGGTGGGTCTCATGGCATCGAGAGAGAGGGAGGGGAGGGGAAGGTGGGCAGGGGACAATCCAGGGATGATGACAAGGGCTGGGGCTGGGGGGGGGCACAAAAAAGTGGCTGTATTCTAGGTTACCCCCTCAAGGAGGTCCGAGAATACTCTGTGATCGGTTGGATGTGGGTTACGTGAAGGCTTCCCTTATGGATCAAGTGGTAAAGAATCCGCTTGCCATGCAGGAACCACAGGAGACCTGGGTTTTATCCCTGGATCAGGATGATCCCCTGGAGTAGGAAATGGCAACCCACTCTAATATTCTTGCCTGGAGCATCCCATGGACAGAAGAGCCTGGTGGCTACAGTCCATGGGGTCACAAAGAGTTGGACGCAACTTAGCACATGATGGATGGATGGATGGGGTTCCTGAAACAGAAGGGGAGAATGATCCCAGATGTCATGGCTGAGTGATGGGAGGTGATAGAGAATGTAGAGGGGAGGCAGCTATGGAGCCAGAGCACTGCCCGCAGATGCCTGCTGGGAGTGGCTTCAGGCTTCCTTGGTAGGTCAGATGGCAAAGAATCTGTCTGCAGTGTAGAAGATCCGGGTTTGATCCCTGGGTTGGGAAGACCCCCTGGAGAAGAGAATGGCTCCCCACTCCAGTATTCTTCCCTGGAGAATTCCATGGCCAGAGGAGCCTAGTGGGCTATAGTCCCTGGGGTCACAAAGAGTTGGACATGACTGAGCAACTAACACTTTGAGGAGCACTGAGGCAGGTTGTGGGGGGGGGGCTGCCCATCCTGCTCAGGCCTGGGGGTTTCCTGGGTGTCCTCATCTGATGGACAGGTGAGCTTCCTGGGGTTTCTATAACGAAGCGCTACAGACTGGGTTGATTAAAGCAACAGACACTCTTTCTCTCACAGTCTGGAGGCCCCATGTCCAAAATCAAGGTGTCAGCAGGGCTGTGCTCCCCTTGGAGGCCCCAGGGGAGGATGCTTCCTGCCTCTTCCGGCAGCTCCTGGTGGCTGCCGGCCAGCATCCTTGGCTTGTAGCAGCATCGACCACGCCAGTCTCTGCCACGGTCTCCTCTCTGTGTGTTTGTATCCACATTTCCCCCTTCTGGTAAGGACAGTGGTTGGCTTAGGGCCCCTCCACTCCAGGACGGCCTCTCACCTGAACCCAAGGACCTCTGCAGAGATGCTATTTTATAAGAATGGTTCCACTCGCAAGTTTTGGGTGGCTCTGAATCTGGCAGACCCTGATCAGTCCAGGGTCAGGGTCCAGCAAAGCTGACAAGAGTGTCGCCCAAACACTAGGCTTTGCATTCAAGGCTGCTGAAGAAACCAGGAGAAGGTCAGAAGATGGAGACGATCACAAACCTACCCTCTTCCCCAGCTGTCGTTCCTGTTTGTTCCCCAAGTTCACCTTCACACCTATTTCCCCAAACCCCCAGCAGTGCTCAGAGGGACCCTGACATACCTCTCTTAGCTCTCCCGTGCTGCGCCTCTGAGGACTGCCCTGAGCCAACTGACCACTGCCTCTCTCAGGGATGTGTCCTTCACCAGCATGGTCAGTGTGATCAACAGTGTGGGACGGCCGGTCCCTGGGATGGGTGCTCCCCTACGGGTGGTCCAGCCCCAAGGCTTTGCTCTAGGACACCCTCACTCCCCTTCAGGGATTGGCGTGGCCCCTGCCTGCCCAGAACCCACAATTCTGGTATAGGGCGGCGGGGCGGGGGGCGGGGGGGGGGGCGGGGCTGGTTGGCCTCTCATAGCTAGGAACCCTGTTAGCCCTCATCTGAGTTCTTTGAGGCCCGCTCCATCCCTGCCAGCTTCTGCTGACACTCAAGGTGGCCTCTCTTGTCCTGGCTGCCTTGGCCTTCTCGCAGTTCCGGAACATTTCACGTCCACCACTCACAGTCTCTGGACCTCAGGACAAGGGATGTGGTTTCTGGGCGGCAGCTCCTCGTCGTGAAGGAGGTCCAGATGGTGTCGCTTCCAAGGCTGCTGGGGAGTCAGGGGAGACGACCTGGGAGGGTGCCTGCCCGGCATAGAACCTGTGTACACGTGCGGGACGGCCATTGCTCTGCTCTTGTTGATTTCACTCGTGGGTCTGGTGTGAGGATGGTGATGTGTGTGTTGGAACGGCGCTGCGGTTGTCACTTCCCCTTGGCCGGCCTGAGAGGACAGCATTTGTGTTCTCAGAGTCAGATCACGAGCATCATCCTGACGGCCAGGATGGCTATATGATTTGCGGTGTGTGGTACAAAATGAAAATGTGGGCCCTGCTTCTATAATCAAGAATTTCAAGATGGTAACCACAGAACATTAAATCACTGGGGGAGGGCCCTTTTAAATGACTGCACAGGACACATGTCCATGAGGTCAGCCCTGATGGAGGGGTGGGGGGCAGGTTTCAGGACCTTTGATGGAGTGGGGGAGGTGGCAGAGGGACAGCCCAGAGAAGCCAGCCTCGTGGTTTCCTGTCCCCTCGTTTGTGCTGGGCAAAAGTCACTCTGTTTCCTTTCTGGCCTATTTTAGGCTCGGCTTAGCATGAAAATTTTATCGGAAAGTCATTTTTCTCCATCAAAGCCCGGAGGCTGAGAACCCTGCTGCAGGCGGGGGCTTAGGAGCGGCCAGGCGTCGCTGGAGGGACAGGGGAGGCTGGGGGCTGTGGCTGGGTGGCTCCATCCTCTGCCCGGCTCTCCTGGGCAGGGACCTACCCAGCTCTGAGACCTGAAGGGTGGATCTGGTTGCCTTGGGGCCACCTCGGGAGGTGGGCTCTGGCCAGCATGAGGGAGCCTTTCCAAAGGCCAGCCCGGCTCTGGGGAGCAGCCTCCTGTGTCCCAGGGTCGGCTGGGCAGGGGGTGCTGGGGGGTGGAGCCTCAGGGTGATGGGGGCCGGTGGCCATTAGGATCTCTCCCAGGGTGCGTCCTAAATGCTCCCCTGTGACTCACAGAGCCTCTTTATGAAAAGATGGCCCCACAGTTACCTTCTGCATAAACCAGTTCCTTCTTTGTTTAGTCCCTCAGTCCTGTCCGACTCTTTGCGACCCCGTGGACTGCAGCACACCAGGCTCCTCTGTCCTTCACCATCTCCCAGAGTTTGCTCAAACTTATGTCCATTGGGTCGGTGATGCCATCCAACCATCTCATCCTCTGTTGTCCCCTTCTCCTCCTGCCCTCAATCTTTCCCAGCCTCAGGGTCTTTTCCAGTGAGTTGGCTCTTCCCATCAGGTGGCCAAAGTACTGGAACTTCAGCTTCAGCATCAGTCCTTCTAATGAATATTCAGGGTTGATTTCCTTTAGGAGTGACAGATTTGATCTCCTTGCAGTCCAAGGGACTTTCAAGAGTCTTCTCCAGTATCACAGTTTGAAAGCATCACTTCTTTGGCACTCAGCGTTCTTTATGGTTCAACTCTCACATCCATCCATGACCACTGGAAAAACAGCTTTGACTAGGTGGACACTTTTTTTGCAAAGTGTTGTCTCTGCTTTTTAATGTGCTGTTTAGGTTTGTCATAACTTTTCTTCCAAGGAGTGAGGGTTTTTTAATTTCCTGGCTGTGGTCACCAACCACAGTGATCTTGAAGCCCAAGAAAATAAAGTTTGTCACTGTTTCCATTGTTTCCCCATCTATTTCCCATGAAATGATGGGACCAGACGCCACGATCTTCATTTTCTGAATGTTGAGTTTTAAGCTGGCTTCTTCACTCTCCTCTTTTACCTTCCTCAAGAGTCTCTTGAGCTCCTCTTTGCTTTCTGCCGTAAGTGTGGTGTCATCTACATATCCGGCAATCTTGATTCCAGCTTGTACTTCATCCAGCCCAGCATTTCCCTGGTGGCTCAGAGGTTAAAGCGTCTGCCGCAATGTGGGAGACCTGGGTTCAATCCCTGGGTCGGGAAGATCCCCTGGAGAAGGAAATGGCAACCCACTCCAGGATTCTTGCCTGGAGAATCCCATGGACAGAGGAGCCTGGTGGGCTACAGTCCACGGGGTCACAAAGAGTCAGACATGACTGAGCGACTTCACTTTCACTTTCACTCTGCATATAGGTTGTTAAATAAGCAGGGTGACGATGTACAGCCTTGATGTACTCCTTTCCCAATTTGGAACCAGTCTGTTGTTTCATGTCCAATTCTGTTACTTCTTGACCTGCATATAGGTTTCTCAGGAGGCAGGTTAAGGTGGTCTGGTATTCCTATCTCTTTAAGAATTTCCCACAGTTTGTTGTGATCCACACAGTCAAGGGCTCTAGCGTAGTTCTAGAATGATGCAGAGTCAGAAGTCACCTTGGATGCTGCCCTTGATCTCCTACTAAGGGCACACACTGGGTGAGGGTCTGCGTGGGCGTCTGGCTCCATCACTGCCTGCAGGTGGCTAATGCAGGTTACCGCACCACCCTCTGCCTTAGTTTCCTCTTCTGTGAAATGGAGCCAGTGGTATACCCGCCGCCAGGGTCATTGTGATCCTGTGCAAGCTGATGTGTGTGAGTGCCTTGCACACCTTCATCCTCATGCCAGTGGCAGCTTTTGCCACCTTCCTGCCTGTGAGGAATGTGGTTGGCCAAATAATGGCCCCCAGAGATGTCCTTATCCTAATTCCGGGCATGTGTGAACGTGTCATCTTCTGTTGTCAGAGGGACCCTGCAGCTGTGCTGAAGTCAATGATCTGAGACAGGGCGACTGTCCTGCATTATCCAGTGGGCGCAGTGTCATCACAAGTGTCCCGATAAGAGGGATGCAGGAAGGCCAGGGTCCGAGAGGAGGTGTGAGAACGGAAGCAGAGGCCGGATGGACGTGGGGCCGGCAGCCAGGCCACACGGATGCCTCTAGAGGCCAGAGAAGGTCAGGAATCGAATTCTCCCCTGGAGCCTCCTAAGGAGCCGGCCCTGCCCACACCTTGACTTTCATCCTGGAAGTGAATTTCTGACCTCTGACCTCCAGAGCTATAAGAGAACACGCCTGGATGGTTTTAAGCCACTACTCTCCTGGTCCTTTGCTACAGCGGCCACAGGACATGCAGCTGGAGGGAATGCCGTGTGGGGAGGCGACTGGGGGAAGGTGGTGAGGCTCCCTCCCCAAACTCGCCCCCAGAAGCCCTTCCCCACCTCCCTCCCCAGCCCCCCACCCCCCTTGCTCCCCATCTCCCTCCCCCCACCTCGTGCAGTGTGGACCAGGTGCCCCTGCTCGTCTCCTCTGCCCGCATCATCAGCCGTTGGTTGGTTCCGTCCGCACGTCCAGATCCAGCAGGAAAAGCTGCCAGGTGCGGCTCAGAACACGCAACGGAAGGCTGGCGCCTCCCCCGCACACCTGGCTCCTTCTACCTGCCTCTATATTTTTAGCGCTGGAGTTGCTGGCAAAAAAAAAAAAAAAAGTAGCTCCAAAGCGTTGTAGTAACAGCTTGGGAGGCTGTTGCCTGGGGAGGCCTCAGTGTCCTGGGGGCGGGGAGGACGGTGGCCAGGTGGAGCCTGCCAGGCGCTGCCTCTGGCTTTGGGGACGAATAACTCCAATCCGTGGTTGTCAGCTCCTCTGGCCTTCCAGGAGGATGCGGAGCGAGCGGTGATGACTCAAGTCGTTCCAGGACTGGGGCACGGCCACTCAGGTGGGCGATCTGCCTTAGGCGTAGCAGCTGGTCAGTTGGCCGGGGACCCAGACCTGCCACCTGCTGGCATCCTCCCCAAGGTGTAGAGCTAGGAGGCCTCTCAGGGGGTGGGGGCCTCAGGTAGCATTACAGAACCCCGGCTGGTAGGGAACCCACTCACAGGATGGGGCCTTTGCTCACTTGTCACCAAGGAGGAGGGCGCCCCTCCCCAGCCAGGGCCCTGCGTCAGCAGTTCACCCCTGGGCCCCTGGGCCCTTCCCACCCTAGGGACTTGCCTGACTCCCTAGGGGACAAGAGGCCCTGCCTGGGGCTGGGTCCCTGCTTTGTCCGTGTGACGTTGGGGGAAATCACACTTCTCTCGGAACCTCAGTTTCCTCATCTCTATTATGGGCAGAAGGTATTACTCCCCTCCTGCCCTGCTGCCCGGGTGGCGCTAGTAGTAAAGAATCTGACTGCCAGTGCAGGAGATGCAAGGGACTAGGTTTGCATCTCTAGGTTGGGAAGATCTCCTGGAGGAGGAAATGGCAACACACTCCGGTATTGTTGCCTGGAGAATCCCATGGACAGTGGAGCCTGGAGGGCTACCTCTCATGAGGTCACAGAGAGTCAGACACGACTGAGCACACTAATCTGCCCCCGGTGTTGAGCGGAGGCCAGAGGAGATGGGCTGGCCCGGGTGCCGGCTGTCCCCGCTCCCTCTCTTGCCTTGTCTGTGGGTGCTCCCCACTTCCCGGTGATTTCCTGGCACTTTACCTGGTCCCCTCTCACCCAGAACCTGGCCACGGAGGGGCCTCTCCTGGCCCCATCCCTAAAGTCTCCTCCTGTCTCTCCACCTGTATTGACCCAAATGAGGTTCCCATCTGCTTCCAGCCCTCGATTTCCCCAAAGCCTCAGAGGAAATGGCAACCCGCTCCAGTATTCTTGCCTGGAGAATTCCATGGACAGAGGAGCCTGGCGGGCTACAGTCCGTGGAGTTGCAAAGAATTGGACATGACCAAACGACCAAGCTGAGCTAGGGAATTGTACCACTGGGCATTTCTCTGCTCCAAGGGTCTCAGTGTGGGGTCTCCTGTGGTTCTGATTCCTGTCCCCCTTGCCCCACACCCACAGTCCCCATTTGATGGTCTGAGATGGTGTTTTCCTCTTTCACTGTCACTGGTGAAAGTTTCAAAGAATGTACAGGTTTCCACCTCATAGCATTAATAATGTTAACCCTCTGGTATATTTAGTTTGAATTCTCTTTTCCCTCTCCTATCTCTCCTCCCTCCGTCCTTCCCCTCCCCTTTTCTTTTCTCCTTCCTTCTTTTCTTCCTCCTTTCCTTCTCATCAAAAAAATCATTCTGTTGTTTTTATAAAACAGCACATCCCTATTGTATCAGTCAGAATAACCTAGGTTATGCTGCAGCAACAAACAGCCCCGAAATATCAGTGACTTTAGAGCCTCTCTCTGGAGTGACATCACTCACTTGCTCACATCCCGTGGGCTAGAGCAAGCATGTCAGCACACCAAGGAGATGGGGAAACGAGATCCTGAGGGAGTGATCCGGGATGCGCAGCCTGCGTTACCACTGCCCTCATCAAGGAGGACAAATAAAGCACCCAAAACTCACTGCTGAAGCTGCACAGAGCACCCGCACCCTACTGTCTAGAAGTGATCACCTGCCATGTTTTTTTCTTCACTCTGTGTATTAAGTGAACAACATCATTCTAGCCAAATGAAGCGAGAAAGAGACTTTAAGAAAATATTAGCTGGGACTTCCCTGGTGGTCTAGTGCTTAAGACTCCACCTTCCAATGCAGGGGTGTTCGACCTCTGGTCGGGGAGCTAAGATCCCACAGTCTGTGGGGCAACAAAGCCGGCGTGCCTCAGTTAGAGGCCTGCTCGACAAGAGAAGTCTACGTGTCTCAATGAAGACCCAGGGCAGCCAAAAAAAAAAATTTTTTTTAAAGAAAATATTATCTAACTATACAAGATTTTTAGTGAAAATATTCTCTATAATTTTTTATGTTCAGGTAAATTAAGAAGAAATGAAGGAATTGTTAAACTTCAAATAAACTGTTCTCTAAAAGATCCCTTTATGAAAAAAAGAGTTTCTGAAAAACACTAAAAAATTAAAATGATTAAAGGTGTTATAAGATGATTATAGGCATTAATCTCCTTGTGCCAGTTTCAGACAGGTTCTTAGTTCCCTGCTGTGAAAGATGAAATCAGTACCCACACCTCTCTCATGATCCTCTCCTTTCAGCTCACGATTTTTATACTTAAGGATTATTTCTTACGACGCTTTATGACATTCACCTTCTTTTCTGTAAGCCCAGTTCCTATAATTGCTTACCCTCAAGTGCATATTTAAATTGATTGGAGGCTCACCAGTTCTCTGGTTGCCCAGATAAATTGTTTATCTACTTTCTCCCTCAGAGGGGCTCACGGGTGTGTCCCTGAGGTGCTTCCGTCCTTAAAAGTCTTTACAAACGGCATCCTGGGTGTGAGTCACTTCCTCACACCTTCTTTCCTTCGAGACCTGGTGCCTCACGGTCATGAAGTGGGTGCTTGCCGTAGAAGCCTTAAGCAGGCGGCGCGTTTCCTACTCATAAACAATTTTCTTTTTCATCCTGAATGCTTGAAGTCTGTTCCTTTGAAATTCATAACTTTGCTAAGAAATATGTGTGGAGCATTCTGTAGCAGCATTTCTGAAGCGTGACATGCTGTTTTGAATTTTGGATCCACTAATTCCTTTATTTCAAGGATTCTTACACCATCTTTACACGACCTGTAGCCATTACTAGGGTTCTGAATCAGGGCCGCTGATTATCCTTGAGTTGCACTCATTTCTACATCCATACACTTTTCTCTAACTCTCTTTTATCTCTTTGTCTTTTCCAGCTGCAATCATTGGGATTATCTCAAGGTTTTCCTCTGAATCATTAATTCCATTTTCATCAGTATCTGTTCCGTCCATTCATTCACTCATCACACATTTGTTGACAGCTGACCATTTGCCCAGCATCTTTCTTGGTGTTGGGGAAGCAGCGAGACAGATAAAAGTCTCCCTCTTGGAAACTGTCGGGGTAGAGAGGTGAGTTGCCAAATAAATCGATTGGAGAGTATGTGAGAAGTGGCTAAAGGCTGTGAAGAAAGCAAAGCAGGGATGGGTGAGGGCGGTCAGGATGGTCTGGGTGAGAAGAGAACGTTTGAGCCAAGTTAGGGCAGAGGTGAGGCTCTTTGCTGCTTCTCATCTATTACATCCAAAGCATGTTTTGTCCTTAATGTCTTTCCTCAGCTCTGACATCTCCCTTCCAACTCACGCTGTTGTCTTACAATCCTCTCTCTGGGCTTTGGTTTTGTGGAATTCATGTTCTCAGCCAGTTGTCTGACGCAGTCTGGGTCTTGGCCGATCTCATCTGAGCTGGGCTGCAGGTCTGTCCCCTGTACATGCGTGTGCCCCCCCCCCCCAACCCCTTTCTCTTTCGGATGCCGTGTGTTTGCACGGTTGCCATGGCATCTTTTCATCTTGCTTACGCTTGGGTGACTTGGTCCTGATCATCCATTTGTTCTGGAAATTGGTGTATTTACCTCCAGGTTCTCTTCTCATTTTTCTCATTTGTTTTTCTCTGAAACTCGCGTCATGGTGTTTGGGATGACACACACTCCCCAGGGGTGATTGTGGGGTGTCCCTGTGACTGGCTCCTCTCTCTGTTGAGGTCAGCCCCTTTCTCTTCTTTGGTCCACGGTGAGCATCTGTTTGCAGCTCCTGTCCTAGGGCAGAGCAGAGGTGATGCCGTCCTGGCTGAAAGCCTGGTTGCTTTCTCCCTCCGGATGGTGCTGAGTGTCCACTCGTTATCTGTGTGACTTTGAGCCAACAGCTTGGCCTGTCTGAGCCTCCGTCTCCCCACCTGCAGGAGGGCAGTGATGACAGGCACGTTCCCTCAGCTGTCACGGGGGTGAGCCATGAAGCCCTCCGTCCTGGGCGGGGACCCAAGACCCTGTGAAGGCCAACCGTGACCAGTGCCAGGTCTCCCCCTGCCCGCCCCGTGGCCCTTAGAGCAGCCCCTGAGGAGGTCCGTGACCCCTACCTGGCAGAAGAGGAAGTGGGTCTCAGGGAGGGGCCAGGGCCTGCCTGAGGCCACATCTGGGAGAGGGAGGGGTGCCGTTGAGCCTGAGTCTGGGCTTCTCTCAAGACGCTGAGGTACCTCACCTCCCACAGCAGGACATGGGGGATGTCACACCCCAGCCAGGCAGCAGAAGAGCTGGAAATCTGTGTTCAGGGGCTAGCGTTTGCTCAACATGAATCTGAATCCAAAGCCCCCTCCTCCAGGCAGCCTCTTGACTTGCTACCCAGGCTCTTAGAAGTGCCAGGAGCCACAGTCCCTGCATATCCAGGCTACAGCCTCCTGCCCCCCAAATTCACTCTGCCCCCACTTTCATCTTCTTTGGGTCAGCAAGGATATTAGCCTGCACCCAGACATCACATCCACATTCTAGGCAGAAAGAAGAGAAGAAGGGGCCGCTGGTGGCTTTGACCAAGGCCATCCCAGAGAGACGTAAGAAAGAGGACTGATGATGCTTGGAGCCTGTGAAATCCTGCATGTCCTTGTTTTGCCCTCTTTGAAGAGCCACTTAAACTAGCACCCTACGGAGCCGCTCGGGAGATTAACTTCTCAAGCTTCCCCAGGAGTCATGAAATTCCACAGCCTCCTGCCCCATTGTCCCTCCAGTACCACTTGTGGCAAAAAGGGCCCCAGTCCTGAACTCAGGGGGCTTCCCAGGTGGTGCTAATGGCAAAGAATCCGCCCGCCAACGCAGGAGATGCAGGAGATGCGGATTTGATCCCTGAGTCAGGAAGATCCCCTGGAATAGGAAACGGTTACCCACTCCAGTATTCTTGCCTGGAGAATCCCATGGACAGAGAAGCCCGAAGTGTTGCAGTCCATGGGGTTGCAAAACAGTCAGAAACGACTTAGCAACTACAGTATTCTCGGGGCTTCCCCAGTGGCTCAGCGGTAAGAATCTGCCTGCAATGCAGGAGCCGCAGGAGGCTCGGCTTCGATCCCTGAACTCAGAAGTGCGAGTCCCTGGCTGTGCACTGATTCCTTGAGGGCTTTTGGTGGGTCGCCTGCCTTCTTGGAAACTGTTTCCTTCTCTGCTTGATTAGAGATGAGTGAGTTCCTTCCAGCCTGCTTGGGATCTGTGGAGGGAGAAAAGGAGGCGTTAACACCAATTTCCTGTTATTACTGGGTGTGTCATTATTGGAAAAACCCAGCAACGTTGGTCTCGGCCTCTGCTGATACAAAAGAGCCCCGCCCTTATTTATTTCCAAGATCAAAACACAAGCAAACCTCCCCCTTGGCTGTCCTGTGCCTCCTGCTTCACTGATCGCCCTGCTTCACGGGGGCGGGAAAGTGGAAGCTCTGCTCAGGGTCTGACTCATCTCCATCAGCGGTGGTGCTCCGCATGTTCGCCGATGCCCACCCTGGGCCCATGTTGTGGACAGAGCTGAGCCAGGGCCACCCGGGGCGTGGGGTGCATCTAGAGGACCACACAGGAGGTGGACAAGGCAACTCCAGCATCGTGGTGGGTGGGAAGAGGCATGTGAGGGATGCCGTCCTTGGGGGGCCAGGCTTGGCGGTCAGGGACTGCTTCACGGGGAGCCCCCAGCAGGCTTCTCTGCCCCCCTCCATCTTCTCCCACCCACTCTCTGCTCCTGAACCCCAACATCCACCTCCAGCCCAGACTCCAGGGTCCAGCCTGCTGGTCAAGCAGAGCCAGAAGTCTCCTTGCTCCGCACACCACACGCCTCCTCTTGTCCACCTGTGACCATATTAATTTCTTGTGGCCACTGTCACAAATCACCACACACTGTGTGACTTAAAAGAAATACATACATCCCCGAGCAATACAGCAAATTCCCACCGGTTATCTATTTCCCCTATGGTAATGTAAGTTTCTGTGTTACTCTTTCCATACGTATGGCTGATTCATGTTGAGGTTTGACAGAAAACACCAAAATTCTGTAATGCAATTATCCTTCAATAAAAAAAATAATTTAAAAAAACAAAATAAATTCATTTTCTCAGAGTTCTGGAGGCCGGAAGCCTGGAATCAACGTGTCAGCAGGGCTGTGCACCCCCTGCAGGCTCCAGGGGAGGGTCCTTGCTGACCCCTCCAGCTCCTGGAGGCCCCAGGCGGCCTGGGGCTCGTGGCCACATCCCTCGAGTCTCTGCCTCTGCCTTCACCTGGCCCCTCCCCTGTGTGTCTGGGTCTCCATCTCTTCTTATGAGGACACCAGTCTTGAGGTTTATAGCCTGTCCTAAATCCAGGATTTCACCTCCAGATCTATAACTAATTACATTCACAAAGACCTTGTTTCTAAACAAGTTCACATTCTGAGATTCTGGAGGGACATGAATTGGGGGGGGGGGGCACCCTTTTCAATCCCTCAGGGACATTGGTCAGGTGTGGGTCCCAAAGGCTGCACCTGCCCCTCACCAGGAGAAGCTCCTGGGAGCTGGGCTCACGGTCCCTGGGCGGCTGGCTGTTGGGGCTCAGCTGCTGCTGGGAGCCAGCAAGGCGCTGACGTCTGTGCCAGCGTTTCCCTTAATTGCGCTTCCAGGCTGGAGAAGACGCGTGTGCAGGGCTGATAATGAGCTCTGCCACCCAAAATTACCTGTTTCTGGGGTTAGAAGTAATTTTCTGTCTGGGAATAATTAACTTGAGGACCCGAGAGGAGCAAGTTACAAATGGAGGAGTGAGCTGGGTGAAGAATAGGTTTTGAAAGGACCCAGAATGAAGTCTCGGGAAGCAGAAGACACGTCTGGCCTCAGCCCTTGGCCATGGTGGTGCGCGGGGCTGCGGGAACTCAGGTACCCTCGAGGTCCCTCCTGTCTCCCCACGAGGGCCCGGCAGCTCCCACAAAGATCTGCGGTGCAGCCCGCCCGGAGGCGCTCAGAGGCAGGGACCGTCCAAGCTTCCCGCCCAACGCCTTGGATGCAAATCCTCACTCTGGCCCCTGGAGAGCCGGGGGCGTGGCCGGGCTCAGCTTCCTCTTCTGTGAAAGGGGGAAAAGTGAGCCCCCCCACCCCTGCCCGGGCATCAGGCTCAGGGTCACTTGGACAGTGTGTGTGATGTCTGAATGGGTGCTTGGCGCTTAGTAGGTGCTCCATAAAAGTGGCTCATCCTCTGGAGAAGCAGGTGTGAGCACTGAAGGAAGAGTGGGTTTAAAATGAATGGGAACAGGTAGGAGGTCTGGGTTCAGTCCTTTCTAATGACTCACCCCGCAAGTGGTTGAATGTCCCTGGGCTAGTATGAAATGAGTCAGAATAGCAGGACCCCTCAGAGGTGAGATGTGCAAATATTTTGCAAATGGTGAAGTGCTGTCCCTCTGCACTTTACAATAATAATAATAGGAAAACCCCAATCACCACACCCCATCTGCTAGACCAGCAGTGGTCTTCTCGTTACTCCAGTGGTTCTTGAAGTGGGGGTTCCTTGGCCCAGCCAGTATCAAGCGGAGGACAGAGGAGGCTGGTGTGTTATGGTCCATGAGGTCACAAAGAGCTGGACATGACTTGGCAACTGAAGAGCAACAACAGCCATATCTAATGGGCTTCCCTGGTGGCTCAGAAGGTAAAGCGTGTCTGCCTACAGTGAGGGAGATCTGGGTGCGATCTCTGGGTCGGGAAGATCCCCTGGAGAAGGGAATGGCAACCCACTCCAGTACTATTGCCTGGAAAATCCCATGGATGGAGGAGCCTGATGAACTACAGTCCATGGGGTCGCAAAGAGTTGGACACGACTGAGCGAGTTCACTTTCACTTTCAGTGGCTCGGTGGTAAAGAATCTACCTGCCAAGCGGGAGATGTGGATTTGATCCCTGGGTCAGGAAGATCTGCTGGAGGAAGAAATGGCAACCCACTTCAGCATCCTTGCCGGGAAATCCCATGGACAGAGGAGCCTGGTGGGTCGCGGTCCTGGGGTCGCAAACGCAGCAACAGCAGAATCACCACACCCCGTGGGCTAGAGCAGTAATGCTCTTCTTGTTACCCCAGTGGTTCTCACAGTGGAGTGCCTGGGGCCGAGCCAGGGTCAGCTGGGAACTTGCTAGAAAGGCAAGGGGACCCTCATCTCCTCTAGGTACCCTCTGGAAGCTGGCCAAGGACCAGGACCTGATTTCTTCTCTGTCACCACCCCTGGTCGGTAGAGATGGGAAGGGGTGAGGGTCCCCTTGAGAAGAGTTGCACAGGGAAGACCTTACGAGGAGATGACATTTGGGAGGAGGCTCAGATGAGGAGCAGCCAGCAAGAGACATCTGAGGCAGTGGTGTTCTAGGCAGGGACAAGAGCCAGTGCAAAGGCCCTCACACCTTGCCCCAGGGTCTGCTTCTGGAGAAGGCCAGGGTCTGGGTCCTCCCAGGATCTCTGGATCACCTACCTAATGTGGGCATCCCTTTGGAAACCCCAGCAGCCCCTAACTGCACTTAACCCCTAAGCCCATTTTTCCACATAAATCCAAGTAATGAATCACAGAGCCCATGTGAGAATGAATGGCTGCTGTGACCTGGAAAACTGGCTGGGATTTCTAAAGAGAGGATTGAAAGGGCTGCCGTGTACAGCCCTACAGGCTGTGCACTGCACAACACCAGGAGATATCATTTATAGAGACCTGTTTTTCTTGTGTGGAAACAAGGCCCAGACAAGTAAAGTGAACTTCTCAAAGACCAGCCAGGGTTTGAAACCTGATCTAACACATCTCAAGTATCCCTGTCCAAGCCCCTTTCCACCCGGGCACCCTGCTCACCCGAGCACCCGCTCACCCGAGCACCCTGGCAGGCTCTGTGTCAGTGCCTCAATGGGCTTATAAACTGTAGAGTGCCAGCCAAACGTGGGATGGGGAGTCAGTATTACATTTAACTCCTCTGCTGAGAGTTAGAATTCATGACAGGACCCCCTTTTGGGCAGGGGCCACGCATGCCCTCCTCCCTGTGCACCCACCAACTTGAATCATCTGCTCCTCATACATCGGGGACATTGGAGTTTCAAGAAACACTAAGGTAGGGACTCCCCCAGTGGTCCAGTGGTTAGGAGACCGCTTGCCAATGCAGGGGACACAGGCTTGAACCCCGGTCCCGGAAGATCCGGCTTGCAGAGGAGTAACTAAGCCCGTGTGTCGCAGCTGCTGAGCCCGTGAGCCTAGAGCCGGTGCTCCGCAGCCAGAGAAGCCACCACAGAGAGAAACCGGAGCGCTGCAACTAGAGCGCAGCCCCCGCTTGCCACAGCCAGGGGGAAAGACCTTGCAGCAGCAGACCCAGCACGGCCAAAAATAAATGAGCAGAAAAAAAAAATTTGTTCTCCTTCTCCTCCTCCCCTCCCCGCTTGTCTGAATCCCCCAGGAAAATGTTGGCTCCCTGAGAAGGTGGCCCTTCTGCTTCGTCGGCTGCTGGAGGCTCACCACCCAGCACGGAGCTCAGAGTCAGTACGTGGTCGGCGAGTGTTTGCTGGCTGCCTGTCCACACGTGCCCAAAGGTCGGGTGAGCTGGAGGGTCTTGACGCCAAGACGCATCTAACTTGTGTGGCCCAGACTAGTTACAGCGCCCGCCTGAACCCCGGTTGATACTTCTGCAAAATCCAAGAAGCCAACCAAGCCGATGTGAGGACTCTGTTCAAGGAGGACCATGTCAGGCCCGGCACAGCGCGGGAGGCCCGCGGAGGTTCACCTGACTTCTCAGCCAGGGAGCGGCACCTGCCCCCTCTCTGTGGGCTTTCAGCCCCCTGCCCACCACTTGGGTGTCCATAACATGTTTAGTTTGACTTAAGAAGGGAAATCGTCTCTTGTTTTGGGGTGATGGTAGCACTATTTCCTGCTCAGTGCTAGGTGCCGAGTTGACATTAATGTAGAAAAATTAGTATCATCAGGACTGTATTTGAAGCAATCTCTTGCACTGGAGTCCTTGACACGTTAATTAAACCTGATAAATGCCTTGTCTAAAGATAACTTTTGAACAATGGACCCACTCACCCACTTATTAGTTGGATACATGCTCCGGCAAATTGCCGAGACGGTGTTCTGAGATCCCTGGGGCCTGTGCTGGGACCGGGGATGTTAGGGGAGAGAGGAATGCTTAGCCACTGTGTCAGGGCCTGGCACAGGTCTCCTGCGCTGGGGGGTGGGCAGGCACTGTGGACCAGGGGGAGCAGAGGCATGTCTCCACCCCAGCTCTGAGCATGAACTCTGCCTTCTTCCACTTGTGATTCCCATCACAAGCCCCCTTCTCCTCAACGCCCATCCCATCACCATGACAATGCATCCCATGATGCACACCACTGGGGAGATGGCAGAACCTAGAGATATGACCCTTGCCCTCCACCGGGAGTCATCGTCCTGGGGCTCATCCTGTGGTGGCATCCTTTTCCCTGCCATTCTGCTCCCCGCCACCCTCCCCACCCCCCAGGGCTGGTAAAACTGGTGGCTCACAAACGGCTCCCAGAATCTTAGCAACAAAACAGCCTTCCCAGAGTCACGCATGGGGATGCCCGGCTACATCACCATAGAACCCCAAGTTCTGTCAAACTGTGTTCCGGGTACCAACCAAGATGGGTCAAGTACAGAGACAAGCAGGACTGGGAAGTGTCACTGGGGCGTGACTACATCACTCCAAAGACCCCCAAAGGGACCTAGGGGGTGCTGTTCAGAGGAACAAGCGTAGAAAGCTGGAGGTGGTTGTCACAAGTGGCTGAGACCTCGTTGGCCTCAGAGCAGGGCTCCTGCTGTCCTCAGCCTGATCCCTCTGGAGCGGCCCCTTTACTGGACGGCCGGCAGGGGCCTGCGGCTTTGACCCTGGCCTGATGCAGAGACCCCATGCACACCCAGTCTCCCAGGCAGCGGGAGGAGGCAGGTGGGCGGGCTGGGTCTGAGTCCTACATTTCATCTACAGCTGTGTGCCAGGGGAGAACCCCGTGCCTCTCTGAGCATCAGTGATTTCCGCAGGCCTTGCCTCCCTCGGGGGTTGGGGGAGAGCAAACGGGGAACCTGCAGGCATCTCTCTGCCCTGGGGCTTCACAGAGGGGTCGGCTGTGGGGCTGAGAGGGCCGAGCAGGAGGAGTAGCCTCACCCGGGGCACGAGGGAGAAGACAGACCAGGCCAGAGCTTGTTGCTGTGAGCCCAGCAGCTCTTCCCGCTTTGTTGGGATAACACGGGTGTGGCTAGCGGCCCTGGGAACTAACAAAGTGGGCCCCTTGCTCTTGGCAGAAGACGTCGCCCCCGTGGGCTGGGTTGTTGTGGCCGCTGCCAAGCCTCCAGGGAGATGGAGACACAGAGCATTGCAAGGAGACAGGGTCAGGCCTGGGGTCTGGAAGCCCTCACCCTCATCCTCGGACCACCAGAATGGCGGAAGTGGCTATGTGCCTGAGCCGAGCCCAGGTGCCTAGAGGTGTGTGCTTTCCACAGCCTGCATCCCTGCTGTTGTCAGGGGAACAGACCCAGCTCAGCGGCGAGCCGGCCGACCGCCAACCACATGGGTGGGCCTGGCCAACACGAGAAGAACTTCACGGCGGAGCCCTGCCTGAAACGCTGACCTGTGAGCCAAACGGACTCATATTTGAAGCCTCTGCGTTTTTGGGAGTTTGTTATGCAGCATCTTTGTGACAATAAGTACAGATTTTAAACAGTTAATTGATTAATTTAAAAATGGAAGTGTAGCTGACTTACAATGTTTCAGGTATAGAGCAAAGTGCTTCAGGGTATTCTTTTTCAGATTGTTTTCCATTATAGGTTATTACAAGGTATTGAATATAGTTCTTTATGCTATACACTAGGACATTGTTGTTTATATTTTTATATATAAAAGTGTGTATCTGTTAATCCCAAATCTCTAATTTATCCCTCAGTGCTCTTCTCTCCCCTTTGGTAACCATACATTTGTTTTCTATGTCTGCGAGTCTGTTTCTGTTTTGTAAGTTCATTTGTATCATTTATTTTAGGGTCTTCGTATAAGCAATATTGTATGATATTTGTTTTTCTCTGATTTGTTTCACTTAGTATGATAATCTCTAAGTCTATCCATGTTGCTGCACATGGCATTATTTCCTTCTTTTTATGGCTGAGTAATATTCCATTGTTTATCTGTACAACACCTTCTTTAGCCATCCATCTGCTGATGGACACTTAGGAGGCTTCTCTCTCTTGACTGCTGTGAACAGTGCTGTTAGGAACACAGGAGTGCATGTATCTTTTCGAATTATAGTTTTGTCTGAATATATGCCCAGGAGGGATATATATATATATCTCCAACTAGGGATTGCTGGCTCATATGGTAGTTCTATTTTCAGTTTTTTTGAGGCACCGCCATACCGTACTCCATAGTGGCTGCACCAATTTATATTCCCACCAACCGTGTAGGAGGGTTCCCTTTTCTCCATACGATAAATACAGCCTTCTGTCCCATTTCAAGGCTGGGGCCGGACCTCCAAGCCCGGCCCTCCAGGGCCCGCGTGCTTTGCGCTGCTCTGCATGCGCTCCCAGCCTGGGGCTCCGAGCACGACCCGGGGCAGCTCGGTTGGGAAGCGAGGTCGCTCACTGCTCCCCAGCCCAGGGTTCCCATTCTGAGCCAGGTGGGCTGAGGAGCGCGAGCATCGTCATTTTTGGCAGCAAAGTCTTAATCTGATTCCAAAGCTCACGTCTCAGCACAGGGCTGGCTCCCCCTTGATTGTCTTTGCTGTGGCATCTGCGATGGGTGGCAATGAAGTTGTTCCTGTTTGTGACGTTGGCTTTTCAGAGCAGATCTATCTGGCTATGTTATTTCTCTCCTGGGAGTGACCTGGCGGCCATGGGTGTGGACTTGGAGCACCTCCCCCAGCTGGCCTGCGCATCTCACTCTGTGGTGGCCCCGGGCGCTCTACGCAGCAGATGTGGGAAGGAGCCAGCAGTCACACCACTGAGTTTAACCCCTGGTTCTGGACACTGGGGACACGGCTGTGAGCCAGGCTGGCCCCGTGCACATCACAGGTTGGTGGGGGCAGTGGGTGCCCCTACTGATGGTCATCACACAAAGAGGAAAGAAGGGTCACTCCACTTTGGCAGAAGTCATCAGGGAGGACTTCCTGGAGGAGGCAGCAGGCAGGCAGAAGGGGACGTCCAGGGCCAATTTTGGTCAAAGCCTGGAGGAGGGGAATGCAGGGTGCGTTTGGGGTTAGAGGGGTAACTGTGGGTATGGGGTGGCCACAGACAGGCTGGAGAGGCTCCCTGGCACAGAGTCACTGGAACCCTGCGAGCCTGGATGGGATGGGGAGGCTGGACATGACGGGGTACTGATTTTCAGGGAGTGGCACAGCCTCCTTGGCCTCAGCCCTGCTGCCTCCGCTGGAACCTGGGGTCCGCGGGTCCCCTGGGCTCCTCAAGGCACTTCCCAGCCCCAGCCCCAGGCCAGCCTCCTGGAGTTTATCTTGCACTTTCTGTTGAAGCTTTTTTTTTGGGGGGGGGGGTGGCTATGCCCCATGGTATGTGGGATCTTAGTTCCCTGACCAAGGATAAAACCCATACCCCTTCCACTGGGAACATGGAGTCTTAACCACTAAACCTCCAGGGAAGTCCCTGAAGTTTCTTTAAGAAGCCTTTTGAGTGTAAAATAAACACCGATATAGAAAACCGGGGGCTTCCCAGGTGGCGCTAGTGGTAAAGAACCCACCTGTCATTGCAGGAGACATAAGGGACACAGGTTCGATCCCTGGGCTGGGAAGATCCCCTGGAGAAGGAAGTGGCAACCCACTCCAGTGTTCTTGCCTGGGAAAGCCCTTGGACAGAGGGGCCTGGCGGGCTACAGTCCGTGGGGTTTCAAAGAGTTGGACACGACTGAAGTGACTTAGCACGTGGACATAGAAAACCGCATACGACAAATCCGTCGCTTCCTGAGTTGTTACTGTAACCACCTCCCAGGTCTAGAAAGATTACGCTGCCAGCCACCCGAGGACCCATCACAGCCTCTTTCTTTCCCAAAGTAACCTCTGTTCTGACTCCTGCCGCCAACACTTTCATGCCCTTCTGTATGGTTTTATCATCCACAGAGAAGTCAAGCGTCCTACAGCTCGTGTCCTTCACGTCTCTTTCGATCTACAGACGCCTCTGTTCATCTCTTTTCCCTAATGAGTCTGCCGAAGAGCGGAGGCCGCGGCCTTCCCCACCGTCAGCAGCCCTCCCTCCGACTGCGTTGTCCTGGTGGGGTCCCCGTGCCCCTCTGTCCTGGGGTCCGGCTCACTCGGGCCAGGAATCGTGGTCTCCCGTCAGGAGGCCCTGGCATCACGTTGGCAGCTGTCACGTTCAGGGCGCTGATTCCTTTGGGCTGCGGATGGCGATGGTCTGGTTCTATGAGGCCGTCTTCATTTCTGATCTGAAACAAGTTCATAGAGAGGCTCCACTTCTTGTCGTATTTGGTCACAGGTGGTGCCTCCCTATGGGGAGGGCAGGGTAACTGCTGGCTTCTTCCCTCTATACTCTGGTTGTCAGGATAATGATCCTGTTTCCTGTCATCATTGGAAGGCCACCAGGCTCGCTAAGGGGAATGCCCTAAGGGCAGGGACAGTGTCTCACCAGCTCGTGACTCCGAACCCAGTAGAGCGGGGCTTCCCTATCACCCGGCAGACTGTCGGCAGGCGCTGGCATTCTTACTAGGGAATTTCCAGAAAGCAGCCTTCCCATAGCCACATGGCAACAGAGGCTGAGATGGTTGGATGCATCACCGACTCACTGGACATGAATCTGAGCGAACTCCGGGAGACAGTGAAGGACAGGGAGGCCTGGTGTGCTGCAGTCCATGGGGTCGCACACAGTCGGACATGACTGAGCAACTGAACAACAACATGTGAATTATGTAAAATGTCTATGTCGGACACAGCAACATGTGGACTATGTAGATTGTATTAGTTTTTAAAAACTAGGCTGATCAAGAAGCATGGCTCCCATTGGCTGACCCTGCATCCTCCCAGCCGAGGGGGATGAGGGAGGCCTGCAAGGACCTCAGGATTTTGCTTCAAAAAAGAGTTTGCGTTGTGACCCGGCCTGGCCTGGCTGTGACGGTGGTGAGCTCAACACCAGAGCCCCTGGATAGTGAGTATGCTCTGGCCATAGCTCGTACCCAGGTGGGTTCCCAGAAGTGGGTCAGCTGCTGACTCCCTGTAAGAAGCCCCTTCTCCTTTGATGAGCTGACCTGGGCCCATTGTCCACAACAGCTCCAAAGTGCCTTTGACCAAGCAAAGTGACAGATTCCTGGGTTCCGGGGATGAGGGTACCGTCTCTAAGGAGGGCATGACGGGACTGTCTGCTCGGCGGGTATGAAGAGGGCAGGATGTGAGGGCGAGGGGGAGCCCAGGTCCCTGTCCCATTCGTGGTCGGCATCTGATTGTTCCGGCATTCAAGGTGCGCCAGCTGTGGGCAGGCCTGGGTGCCAGGCGCGGGGATGTAGGCATGGGGCAGGCCAGGGGAAACCCACAAGGCCCCTGTGCCCCTACTTCCAGCCCCGCCCCGGGGAGCCTGAGTGCTTGGCCCCACACGGGCACATTTCTGTGACTTGGTCCCCCATGGACGCAGCATGTCCTGTCCTGACTTGGCGCCACCAGCGAGTTTCCCAGCCGGGCCCCATCCCTGGAGGCTGTATGCTGTGACAGCCTGTGCCGTTTGCTAATGTGCAGACCTCTGACCCGGGGAGGGGACTGGGGTGCAGAATTGGGTCAGGTGCAGGATGGGGGTCCTGACGCTGGGGGCGCTGCAGGCATCGATCCCTGGACCAGGGGCTTCAGGGCTCAAGTCCTTGTCTGGAGACTCCTGCCCACTCTCCCTTGTGTCTTCCTGCCAGGATGGCCTCCCTCTGCAGACCCTGCCCTTGGGCCACGGGAAAGTGTCCAAGTCTGGGCGCCGCACTTAACTGCGCTGCGGCCCTGGGCCTGGAGTGTGAATGCTGACAGTGGGGGCTGATCGTTTCTGTAGCACTCCCCACCTGCCAGCCAATGGCCCGAGCTCTTGGAGGGGAACTACTTCACTCCACCTTCACAGTAATGAATAAGGCTGGGACCATTCACACCCCCATTTTGCAGATGAGAACACTGAGGCCCAGAGTGGACCTGGCCCCTGCTGAAGGTCAGCAGCCAGTGCAGGGCAGGGGCAAGATGTGAACGCAGGTAGGCTGGCTCTAGAGCTGTGGGCCAGACCTCTGGGCTGCCCTGCACCGCCTTGAGGGTCATCGTGAGAAGTGACAGGACATTGCTGTCTCGTCTGTAAATGTGCAGGGTGGTGGCGATGTTCCGAGGAGTGATGCGTGGGGAGGGTTGGGCCTGGCTGTGTGGTGGGGTCTCAGGGGACATGGCCACTTTCTCCTCCTCCCTGGGCAGGCTGAAGTCCGGGAAGCAGACACCTCCAGGAGAATGAGCTGACGGGGCCAGCGGGGCCTGTGGCTTCCTCGGGGGCGGGGGTGGCACATGGCTAACCTAGCGTTCTTGGATGCCCACAGTGGCCCCCAAGGCTCTGGAGTCCAGTCCAGGCCCTCCGGGAGTCCCTCCACCACCCCCTGCCCCAGCCCCTTGCAAACCTGATTTCTGTGCCCTCTCTCCCCAGTGCAGCTTCAGAAGGAGCTGCTATTTTTAGCATCTCCGATCACGCCGGCCATCGGGACTGGCTATTGTTAGTATTTAGTGTCGTTAGTACCCGACACTCAGGAACTGATGTCGCTTCAGAAAGGGATGAGATCATCAGCCTGGAGGCCCACGGTCACGTTTCCATGAGGCTCAGCTGAAGGTGGGACCTCCCTCCCAGCCCCTACCCCGGGAGGAGGGCAGGGACAGCCCCGAAGGTCAGGGCAAGGTTGGGAGAGAGGAGCAGCCTGGGATGGGTGAGCGGAGAGCATCTTCCATGAGCATCTCACTCAGCTCTTTGGTGAGCAGCTTCCATGTGCGGATGCTGATTGACACACCTCTCTCCCCACCAGCAAGCCTGCCCCTGGCTCCGGGCCACCCCAGGTTTCCTCTGGGGAAGCAGCTCTCCTGCATCTAATGCCATGCTGACACCTGGCATGTCAGCTGGGCCAGGACGGGGTCAGGAGCCCCATCCCTCCAGGTCCAGTGACTAACTCAGGAACGGGCACATGGCCCAAGCAGAATGTGGAAATATCCATGCTCCACTTTAAACAGAAGTTGTTTTGTTGCAGGAATGGCCATGTGCCCACCAAAAAGTAGATGCTATCAGGCCCCCTTGCTGCTAAGAGAGGCCATGCGATGTAAAGGGAAGACTGCTGGCATGCTTTCCCACCAAAGGGGATGGTCTCAGGTGGCACAAACCCTTCTTCTTCCTGCCTGGAATGCAGATTCAGTGCCCAAAGCAGCAGCAGCCATATTGCACCCATGAGATTAAGAACTGTATCACTGATGGCAGAACAGAGCAAAGGCTGTGCCTTCCGGAGATGGTGGCCTGGACATACACATGGGCATCTGCCTCTTCTTTATTTTATTTTATTTTATTTTATTTTATTAGTTGGAGGCTAATTACTTCACAACATTTCAGTGGGTTTTGTCATACATTGACATGAATCAGCCGTAGATTTACACGTATTCCCCATCCCGATCCCCCCTCCCACCTCCCTCTCCACCTGATCCCTCTGGGTCTTCCCAGTGCACCAGGCCCGAGCACTTGTCTCATGCATCCCACCTGGGCTGGTGATCTGTTTCACTGTAGATAATATACATGCTATTCTTTCAAAACATCTCCCCCTCGCCTTCTCCCACAGAGTCCAAAAGTCTGTTATGTACATCTGTGTCTCTTTTTCTGTTTTGCATATAAGGTTATCATTACCATCTTTCTAAATTCCATATATATGTGTTAGTATGCTGTAATGTTCTTTATCTTTCTGGCTTACTTCACTCTGTATAATGGGCTCCAGTTTCATCCATCTCATTAGAACTGATTCAAATGAGTTCTTTTTAACGGCTGAGTAATATTCCATCTGCCTCTTCTTTAAATCTCGCTAAAATGATGGAGAAGTCACTCTAAAGACATCACTCTCAAGTACAGAGTGAGAAGGAGAGGAGACCAGAGAAATGCTTTGGGAGCTGGAAAACTGGTGGGTGAGCAGTGACCGGCTAGGCAAGGCGGAGGGCAGCGTGGAAAGCTGAGGGGCGGCCAAGGCCTCAGCAGTTGGTGCCACCAAACCTCCCTGGAAGCGAGCGGAGGAGACTGTTGGAAACAAAAGCACTCAGCCTCCCTGCTCTGCTGGCACGGCTGGGTGATGGCCCGTCCTCAGCCCAGAAGAAAACCTGGGGTTTATTTTCGAGAGAGGACTGTCTTAGCTCAGCAGGCTATAACAAAACCACAGACCGGTGGCTTATAAACCACAGATACCTATTTCTCCCTGTTCTGGAGGCTGGAAGTCCGAGACCAAGGGTCAGCATGGTTGTGCTCTGACGAGGGCCTTTTCCGATTCATGGCAACTGACTTCTCACTGCGTCATCACGTGGCGGGACTGTGAGGGAGCTAAGGCCTCTTTTATAAAAGGGCACTAATTCCATTCATGAGGGCCCCGTTTTCACGACCTAACTGCCTCCCAAAGTCCCCACCTCCTCATACCATCGCATCAGGCATTAAGGTTTCAACATACGAATTTTATAGGGGGGCAAACATTCAGACCACAGCGCGGGTAGAGCAAAGCCTCTGGAGTGGGGTTTTCTGGAACATTTGGGAATGAGGGGCCACATGTAAGCAGGGGGCATGATGAGTATTAAGACCTCTCGCCCTGTTCCTTCCTAAAGCTGCTGGAAAACTGGCAACAGGGCCCCATCCCAGCAGACAGGAGGAGGTCAGAGAGCACGGCAGTGGACCTGAACTTTCCGGGGGGAAGATCCAATCCCCTGACCCTGCATACTCCCCAGGGAGACATCCCCGCCAGATAGGCCCTGAAGACCACAGTCGGCTAATGCTACCCGAGGGCTGAGTGCTGCCAATCAGATCTTTCTCTATTTCTTTCTCCCCCTCCCTCCTCTTTCTTCCCCCCCTTCTCTCCTTCTTTTTCTCCCTTCCTTTTTTCCTTCTTTCTCCTCTTTCTCCCTCTTTCTGTGAAGTTTACGTTCAGCGAAGTGCAGCAGATCCTAACACAGTTTGATGAACTTTGACCAACATACGCATCCACACGACACTCACACGTCTTGAGGTGTCAAACTGTCCCATCAACCTCTCTCCAGTATCTGTCACTGTTAGCCCCTGCTCCCAGCACCCACCACCCCTCCTGCCCAGGGAGCCCCTGCTCTGATCTCTCACATCAGCAAGCTCTGTTGGCTCCAGAAGACCACGGAAATGGACCACATGGCACGCAGTCTCTTGCGGCGCTTTCCTTATGCTGCACAATGCTTTTAAGCATCACCTACCTTGTCACAAGTGTTCACTCCTTTTATGACTGATTAGCGTCCCCCTGTTTGGGTATAACACACTTGATTGGCCTGCTCTCTGGCTGGTGGATATTTCAGTTGATGACAGCTTTTGGCTGTTTACAAACAAAGGTCTATGGATGTTCTTGTGTGAGTCTCTATGTGGACACACACTTCCAGTTTTTAACTGGACAAATGACTAGAAGAGGAAGTATGTGGTCACAGACCAGGTGTGGTCATGAGAAATGGTCATATCAATTTTCACTGACATGCTCGGGGCATAAGGGGTCCTTGTATAAGAATCAGATGCCATAAAACACAGACATTCAGAAAATTAAAGAGTTCATAGAAAATTAAAGATATTACAGCAAAAATGAGAAACTCAGTGGACAAGTTGGAAATTGAACATGATCCAATCTTACAGAAAGCAGAGCAATAAGTTTATCATTGCACCATCACTTATTCACATCTGTCTTTTCATCTCCCCAAAAAGTCTTCCAGTTTTCTTTGGATGGTCCATGCCCACATTTTGCTAAGCTCATGATTATTTAATACTTTTTCT
This sequence comes from Dama dama, assembly GCF_033118175.1. NCBI lineage: Eukaryota > Metazoa > Chordata > Mammalia > Artiodactyla > Cervidae > Dama > Dama dama. The sequence continues at coordinate 5,156,336 of NC_083702.1, forward strand.
TGCAATTGTCAGCAGGATCTTCTTTCTGGTTTTATTTTTCTCTAGTATACATGAATGCTACTAATTCCTGCACTTTTATTTTGGTTTTATCTTCTTCTGAAAGTTTAAAGCCTCTTTGATTTTTTTTTTTGATATTTCTCTGATTATAAAACAGTCTTTGAAACTATAAGGAAAAGCATGAATTCTCCCTGAGTCCCCTCATTAAAAACATAAGCACGCTCAGTCATGTGTGACTCTTTGCAAACCCGTGGACTGTAGCCCGCCAGGCTCCTCTGTCCATGGGATTCTCCAGGCAAGAACACTGGAGTGGGTTGCCGTTTCCTCCTCCAGGGGATCTTCCTAACCCAGGGGTTGAACCCACGTCTCTTAGGTCTCCTGCACTGGCAGACAGGTTCTTTACCACTGGCGCCACCTGGGAAGCCCTGAAAATATAAGAAATTAAGAAAGCAGAGTAAAAGAAGACATAGAAATAGAAACTAGAAGAGATCATGACACCAGAGGGAAGCCCAGGAAGTAAAGACCCAAATACTAAAGCTCTACACAGAGATAACAAAGAAGGCAGAGGGAGAAAGGGTCAGAGAAACAATTCAAAAGTTTCCACTTGCTGAGACCACCACGTGCCCAGAAAACTGACGAAAATAGGCCAACACCAAAATACATTCCCTTGACCTTTCAGAATGTCCGGGACACAGACAGAAACCCAGGGCAGGGAGGAAGCTACACGCCAAGGATCAGGATGGAATCTGTGTCAGCTTCTCAAGAGCAAGTTCAGGTGTGCGGTGACTGCAGGGATCCTGCTGGGTCCTCTGGCCAGGGTGCTGAAAGTTGTTCTGCTGTTGCCTCGGTTAACACAACCCCCTTCCCAAGGTAGTTTGATTAGAATTGTCCCAAGGAGGATAGTTTACTAGAGGTGGGAGGCATAAGAAGTAGCAGCGTTCCTTTCTGAGCATCTTTGTGGTCAGGCAGTATGGCACATCTGCAGAAGCTTTAGTTGATTCTGTCTCTTCGTATTCAGACTCTCTCTTCTTCTCCCGCTGGCCCTGCTGACCCCTAGCAGCCCCAGGCCTGTCTCCAAAGGCCACAGCTTCCCACGGACCTCACAGACTGTCCCTCCAAGCCCTCTGATTTGCTCCCATTTTGGTGACGGGATACACCTGGGTCCAGGTACCCCTGTGAGTTCTTGTCCCCTGCCACCTGCTTCAGGAAGCTGGTCATCCATCCTCTTTGATCCTCCCCAGGCCCCTCTTGACTTCCCTTCCTAGCTCCTCCTACAACTGTGCAGGTTCCTGTTGCTAGACTAGATCCCCATGGTAGTTCTGCTCTCTGACCAATTGCTGTCAGATATAATTTTGGCACCTGAAGTGGTTCCAGAAACATATGTGTAGAGATGGAATTGGTTTTCTAATCTGATCAGATGTGCAAAGCTATAGTCACCCTTTCTTCTCATCCATTAGTTGCGTGAAGTGCTCACTGATCATGTAGTAGCTCCCACACCTGGTCATCCCAGTAGTGCTTGTCACTGAAAAATGATGAAATACAGACAAGAAAAGAGGGTGTCTTCCATGAAAAAGAAATTACAGCATTTGAAGCTTCAATAAAGGTAAGGCACTAAAATTGTGCTACAAAAGAGTCGGGAGGAAATCTGAAATCCAGATGGAATTCTGCACTCTGACTGTGTGGATGTATCTTAAAATTTTGCCCTTAGTAAGAAACCTAAACTAGAAAATTCACCAGGAGTTTGGTTTTCACAATAAATGCTCCCAGAAATGCCAATAGGAGTTAATGCCAACCATAGCCAAAGAAGAGGCCCCATATCAAAAAGATACATCATTAGACATTTTCAGTTTCAAATAAGATGGTTGAGATTACATACCTGTCATTTTGTCTTAAAAAATGGAGGCAAAATTCACTCAGAATAGCATCAACTGTTTTGAAGTATTCAGTGAAATGGCAGTTAGTGCATTCACACATGTGTTGTGCAACTTTCTCGTCTCCAAACATTTCAGCACCCACCCCAGAAGGATCTATGCATCATTTAAAAAGGATTCTCTGCTTTGCAATAACTTTTTGAGTGACAGACGTTGGTGAGAGGCCTGGGTGCTGGGGAGGGAGGCTTTGACATCTAGCTGCTCCTTGTCCCTCCACATGGTGAATCTTCTGAGGCATGAAGTCGCCAGATGCGGGGGTGCAGAGTGGGGAGGTGGAAGGAGAGGCGGACCCCATGGACAGCATGAGAGCTTCTGGGTCAAGCTGTGCCTGAAGCTGGCTTCAAGCCTGGGGAATCCGCATTGTAGCGGCCAGTAAGGTCTCTGCTTCGCTGGTAAGTGTGAGTTGGGCTTCCCCACCTGACCTGTGACAGACGTGATCCCGCTGAGCCCTTGCAGTGATGGGTGCATTTTCACCTGAGCTCTAGTTGACTGACCTGAGCAGTGAGGCTCAGACAGGAGTCAGATGTTGGGCCTTTCTGCTCCTAACTGTCTCTATGACCCTCAGACACGCAGGAGGAAGGGGCTGGGTGAGCCAGGCTCTCTCTGTCCAGAGGCTTGGGACCCTCCCCTTGACCACCTCTCTGCTCTCCTGTCCGTGCAGAAGCCCCTCACTGAGAGGAGCAGGCAGGGATCCTCACGGGGGTCAAAAGCCCACAGAACCATCAGCCTTCGTTGCTCTTAATGCCACACAAGATGCCCCCACTAAGGCATTTTCTTTGCCATCTGAGTGGGCCATCAAGTTTCCTCTGTGTTGAATCTTCTCCCCACTGAAGTTTCTGTATAAGCTTGTGAGGCAGCCCAGCTTCACAACTCCACGCCCGCACAGGCCTCTGTGTGACCTTTAGCAGGTTCACTAACCTGTCCTCACCTCGCATCTCCCATCTACAAACTCTACTGGATGGACTACACCAGCTCCATCCAACAAAAACATAAATGTGAGCCGCATATGCAGTTTACAATTTCCTGGTAACCACATTCAAGAAGTAAAAAGAAGCAGGTAAAGCGTTTTAGTAACAGATTTTATTTAAGTCCATCTATCCAAAATATTTTTATGGCATGTCATCAATATGCATTGTCAATGAGATATTTTACAATTTTTTTTGGTATGGCATCTTCAAAATCTACTTATGTATTTTATAGTTACCACACAAGTCTTGGGTGGTTCTGGACTAGGTGAGGTTTCAAACTTTTAAGTTTGTGTTTTAAGCCACTGGTCCCTTTTCCCACTGAGACTCTGCCCTGTGTCCCATCCTGTAAATGGACAAAGGGAGGTTTCTCTGGTTGTTTCAGGATCTTTTTGATCCATATGCCCGACACACTGCCACTTCCTTGCTTACTACCTACTTCCGCCGGCCCTCCGTTCAGTTCAGTCGCTCAGTCGTATCCGACTATTTGTGACCCCATGGAGTGCAGCACGCCAGGCCTCCCTGCCCATCACCAACTCCCGGAGCTTGCTCAAACTCATGTCCATTGAGTCGGTGATGCCATCCAACCAACTCATCTTCTGTCCCCTTCTCTTCTTGCCCTCAATCTTTCCCAGCATCAGGGTCTTTCCCAATGAGTCAGTTCTTCCTATCAGGTGGCCAAAGTATTGGAGTCTCAGCTTCAGCATTAGTCCTTCCAATGAACACCTGGGACTGATCTCCTTTAGGATGGACTGGTTGGATCTCCTTGCAGTCCAAGGGACTCTCAAGAGTCTTCTCCAACACCACAGTTCAAAAGCATCAATTCTTTGGCCCTCAGCTTTCTTTACAGTCCAACTCTCACATCCATACATGACCACTGGAAAAACCATAGCTTTGACTAGACGGACCTTTGTTGCAAAGTCAACCCTATTTGGCGTTGACTGTTCTAAGTAATCCCTGGGGGGGCGGTTCTCATTATTTTGGCCATAGCTGACATTTTAGATGTAGAGAAAGGCTCTGAGTTTTTCTCCCAGGATCCATGCTGCTGACTCCAGAACCTCTGGCAATCCATTTTCATGCATTCATTCATGGGATCAGTCAGCCTGGGAGAGGTTATGCTGAAATAACAAAAAGTTCTCAAACCTCATTGGCTTCACACAGAGTTTATTTCTTCCTCGTGAGAAGTTTAATGTGAGCTCGTGGCCCTCCTGAATGGTGGCCTCCACACAGTGACTCAGGCAACCAGGCTCCAACATGTGCTCTTGGTGGAGGGAAAGAGCCTGGGAGCATCACCCTCACGCAGTTCTGCAGTCATTCCACCAGCCAGAACGCAGGAAGGCGACCCCAGCTTAGGGTGAGGAGGCTGAGAAGCCTGGTCCTCCTGGGCGCCCAGGGGGAGGGAATGATGCTTTCCGCTTTGAGCCAGTCCGTTCCCGCTTCAGAGCTTGTGCCCACCTGCCTGCTCTGCTTGAAATGCTCTTACTTCCTTCACTGCTTTTTACTTGTTTGTTTTGAGTATTCATTTGGCTGCATCAGGTCTTAGTTGTGGCACATGGAGGTCTTTGTGGAGTCACATGGCATCTTTGGTTTCAGCACAGGATGCTCTAGCTGTGGCTTGAAGACCCAGTTGCTCCAGGGCATGTAGGATCTTAGTTCCCTGACCAGGGATCAAACTTGCATCCTCTGCCTTGGAAAGCAGATTCTTAACCAATGGACCACCAGGGGAGTCCCACTCCCTTAACTTTGAATTACGTCATGGTGACCTCGGGAAATGACCTGAGATTCCCTGGATAGCTCAAAGGGTAAAGAATCTGCCTGCAATGTGGGAAATCTGAATTCGATCTCTGGGTCGGGAAAATCCCCTGGAGAAGGAAATGGCAACCCACTCCAGTACTCTTGCCTGGAGAATCCCATGGACAGAGGAGCCCGGCGGGCTACAGTCCACGGGGTCACAAAGAGTCAGACACGACTGAGTGACTAACACTTTTCTGATGACCTCAGTTCCAACGCTACTTCTTCAGGAAGCACGGAGGGGAGCCACCTCAGGGCCAGGGCTGGAGCCCTAGTGGGCAGGGATCCTGCATGCCCGGCCCCCCACAGAGGGGAGCTCAGATTTCATCCCGTGACCTGCGACCAGTGTGCTGAAATGGAAGGGTTTTCAGCCAGGCAGCGAGAGGATGGGATCTGCATTTGAGCACAGCCTCCCGGGCTGCCTCGTGGATGGAGCACTGATAATGATACTTCTATTTTTAAGAAAGGCCAGCTCCCTTGGTGGCGCCCTGAGGAAAGGGCAACCCTGCAAGACACCACTTTGAAGAATAATCTTGTCTCCATCGAAATATTTTTACCAATGCTCCATGTAAAAGGCTTATACATTATTCAGCCTCACAGCTATCTCAGCAGAGGAGACCCTGGCTATTCCCTAATGAGCAGCCAAGGGCTGGGGAGTGGGCTGGGGAGACAGCCTTTGGATTTTCTCTGCATCTGAGCCAAGTTTTTGAGCCCCACCATTTCCAAAACCAAACCACCTCCTTCATGTCCACAAAACTTGATGAATGTGGACTGTCAGTAACCCAGGGGACACAGGGCTGGCTTCTGGGTGCAAAGAGATAAGCCAAGACACACTCGTGAACTGTCCCCATGCAGTAAGGAGACCAACAGACAGTTGGGAGGAAGGGAGATTCTCAGGAACAAGTGGGCTGCGGGAACCCAGGTCTGGAATGGCTGCTGGGGTGATGAGAAAGGTGATTTGGGGTTTTGAAGGATGAGTAGGAGTTCACCAAGTGGAGGAGGTGGGTGAAGGTCATCCTTACCCCTGGAGGGCTGTGAGAGCACAGAAGCCAATGTGGGTGGGTCCTGGGAGTCAGGGACCTGACAGCTTCCTGCTCAAGGAGCACTGTATGTGCCCATTTTATAGATGAGCAAACTGAGGCTCTGAGAGCTGAAATTACTTGCCCAAGGTCAGGTGGCTGGTAAGTGGCAGGGTGGTGATTCAAACCCAGATCAGTCTTAAGCTGAAGCACGTGCTGGCTTAAGGGATCCAGGACCCCAGGGGTTATGTGCTGGGAAGGGGGCCACTTCAAACAGCCAGGCTCATCCTACCTTGTTGGTGGGCATGTGGATTCTAGCCCAGCTTGTTCAGGCTCAGAGCAGAGACCAAGGCTCAGAGGCTGCCCTGCATCTGATGGGGAAAGGCTGACCCTGAGACGGTCCCAGAGCTAGAGGGGTACCACCCTGGGCCGAGCTGAAATGAGGGGGCACGCGGCTGCACAGTCACGGGCATCAGGGGGCACAGGCTGGCTCCTGTGCTGAGGTGGGTGAAGGGCTGTGGCCGATGCCCCCGCCCAGGGCTGAGGCCCCCACCCTGCCCCACTCCCCCAACCTTTGCACCAGAGCGCTGGGCCCTTCTCAGCGGGGTCTGTGGTGAGCGCATCGGCCTCCGCATCCCTTACCCCTCAGATCATCTACAAAGCGAAGCGTTGAGACCTCTACCGTCTTGGGCCACAAAGGATCTGAGACTGATGGAGCATTTGTGTTTCCAGAATGACCTAGTTTTTGTGGAAAAATCCTCCCGAGGCTGCTGCTCTGATGGCTGAGAATTCTAGGCCGACTGGAGGACACCATCCTGGTGGACTGGACCCTGGAGGTCTGGCTGGCTTCCATCTTCCCTCTCTCCTTCCCTCTAATACTTCTGTTCACTCTGTGCCACACTCTGAGATGCTAAGAAAAATTAAACTGAGTCCCTGGCCTTGGCCCTTTGCAGGCCTCCAACCCTAAGACTTTGCCCTGACCTGCTTCAATCTTAGTGGCCTTGCTACTGGGGAAAGCAGAGGGGCTGACAGGCAATGAGCGTGAGTGGGTGGCCCACATTGGGTTGAAGGATGGGGCTGTGGGAGTCTGGGGTGGTGCCTGGGATCAGGAGGGGGCCTAAGGGCTTCCCAGGTGGCGCTAGTGGTAAAGAGCCCGACCGCCAATGCAGGAGATATGAGAGATGCAGGTTTGGTCCCTGGGTCCGGAAGATCCCCTGGAGGAGGGCATGGCAACCCACTCCAGTATTCTTGCCTAGAGAATCCCATGGACAGAGGAGCCTGGCGGGCTCTGGTCCATAGGGTTGCACAGTCAGGCACACCTGAAGCGACTTAGCACACGCACAAGGAGCTGTAGGCAGGCGACGGGTGGGGAGGCAGGGGGAGAGGCCGGCCCAGGCCAGGGCAGGGAGGCTGGGCCAGGGAGGGCTTGTGGGTGTTACAGGGAGTAGAGGCCAGTTGGGCTGGGTCAGCAAGAGCTGGGCCTGGGCAGGCCTGGGCAGCTGGGCTGCAGGGGTGGAGGAGGCTCTGACAGCTTGCCTGGCAGGGCCGGGATCTAGTTTCTCCCAGTAAGTGACTTAACCCCTCTGTGTCTCCACTGCTCCATCTGTAACCTAGGGACAGTGGTCCTGCCCATCTCATGGGGTGACTTGGTACCTCAGACACATGGGAATGGTGTCTGCATGCAGTCGGTGGTCCCCTGAGGTGAACTCTGGCCATTCTTGTCATTTTTCTTCAGAAGACGGTCCTGCCTGGTCAGGGTAGCTTGGAGGCTGTGTTTAGGAGCTGGGATCGGGGTGGAATCAGTTGGTGGCCAGTGGCTGCTCAGCTCTGAGAGCATCACACCTGGGGGTATTGTCTGATGGCTCTGTCCTTCCTTCCCTCCACACTCATTCTGTCCTTCTGCCCTAGATATGCAGAGATGAACCAGACTGGATGGGACTGGGTGGGAGGACAGGAAGGTGAACGTAGAAGGTTGAGGGTGGGGAGCACCAGTCTCCTGGGACCTTCTGGAAGCCTCTCCAGAAGACGTCAGGTCTGAACTGAGCTGTGGGGCTGAGCAGGTTGGCCCGCTGGACCAGTGGAGACAGAAGTGGCAGGTGCAAAGGCCCTGGGGCGCATCCTGGTTGCCCTTGCATTCTAGGGTCGGGCAGTGCATGCATGCATGCTAAGTCGATTTAGTCGTGTCTGACTCTTTGCGACTATGTACTGTAGCCCACCAGGTTCCTCTGTCCATGGGGATTCTCCAGGCAAGAACACTGGAGTGGGTGGCCATGCCCTCCTCCAGGAGATCTTCAGGTCCTAGGGGTTGAACCTGCGTCTCTTGTCTCCTGCATTGGCAGCCGGGTTCTTTACCACTAGCGCCCCTGTCACCAGAGTTCAAATCCTTGTTCAGCCACTTACTAGACAAGCAACACTGGGCACCAGACTTCTGCTCTTGGTGCCTCAGTTTCTTTGTGAGCGAGAAAGGAGCAGGGAGCAACACTTCTTACCTGCTGGCGTTGTGGGAGAGGTAAGTGATGCGTGGACAGAGCTTTGAGCAGGGCCTGCGAAAGCTAGTCACAATTAATATCCTATGAATCATCTGGAGAGCTTGCTCATAGATTCAACCCCCCTGCTCCCCAGTGGAGACCAGCTTGAGGAAATAACAGCATGAATGCAAATTCTTGACAGGCAGAGATTTCAAATCCCGCTGGTGACAACCTTCTAATTGCATTGAAAAGGAGTGTTTTTGATCCCCTGCTCAGACACCGGCAGCTGCTGGGTGACAAGCCGCTGTCAGAAGCTTCTAACAAGCCTGGGGGGTTCAGGAGGCCAAGGTATCACCTGGACCAGGGCTGGGATAATTGGGTTCTTCAAAAGGGCCACCAAGAGGAACACTGATGAAATCTCGCCCAACGTTGAGCCGGTGATGGGACCACGGGTATTGGTCACCGTCCCCCAGCGACACACTGCCTTTGTCAGTGCCCAAAGTCTTGAGCATCGAGGGCCCCCGAGTGCCCCACGGCCAAGTGATGCTACTGCCTGCAAGGTCCTGGGGGCGGGGGTGCAGGGAGCTTGGCTACCTTCCCTCCCGGGAAGTCACATCCCCCGGGGAGCAGAGGTGCAGGGGACCCTGGTCACACTTGCCTCTGGCTGTTGAGCTAATAAACAGCTGTTGCCTCCTGTGATCCAGATGGATCCCAGCCCTGTGTGCACCCGAAGAGTTCCACTAATTAAAATCAGATTTTGACATCTGGGGCTTTTTGCTGAAGATAGGAGATCATACTCTGGCATCAAGGGAGAATGGAAGCTCTGAGTTCTGCCTAAATGTTGGGCCCCAGACAGCTGGCTGTAAGACTCCAGACTTTCTCATGTGTTTGTTTATTGACTATGTTGTTACTCTTCCCCCACAGTCCAGAGAGGCTTTGAAGCAGCCGTAAGAAACGTGTTCACCCTGACGTGGAAAAAGAAAACCACACATGACTTTTGGAGTTGCAAAGGACTATATATGAATCCTGCTCTGTCCCCTTCTTGTTGTGGGTCCTTGGACAAGTCATTTCACCTCTCTGAGCCTCAGTTTCTGTGTCTGTACAGTGGGTTCACGCTCCCCTCTTCTCCTTCTCCACACTCACATGTGAGGCCAGCACAGAGAAGGGGACCCAACCGTGCCAGGGTTTTGTTTTGTTTCTGCTTCCATGCTTCCTTTTTCTTCCTTCCTTCCTTCCCTACTTCCTTCCTGTCTTCCACTTTTGGGATCTCTCCCCCGCCTCCCGTGCCCTCCCACAGCTTTTGCTGTGCATCAGGGAACAATACCCTTCAGAATGACATTTTTCACCATTACCTGAAGGCGTGTGAGTGGTTCGCACCTGTGGTGAGTGTAAGCATGAGTGCTTTGGAAGCTCTGTTACCCTTTTCATCCGTCGGAGAGGGTCCCGGGTCGCTGTCAGACACAGATGCACTGTGGGGCTTGTTTAGGAGGACGTGAGGGGTGGGGGTGGTGGCCATGTGACAGGAAGTGCAGGCCACACCCCGCCAGGTGGGCGTGGTCACGAGGGTGGGGCTGGGGAGGCACAGGCTGCCCCCCAAGTGGGAGTTCGAGCAGAAGGAAGGGGTGCGGTCTGGTCATTTACTTTATGCATCTGTAACTTCTCATGGCTGCAAAGAGTTGGTTACCTGGATACCTGATGTCTTATGTAATTTGTGTAATAAGTATGATACCTCATGTCTTATGTAACATTACATAGTATGTCTTATGTACCTTATGTCTGATGTAATGTCTATGTAACAGGTCTCTGTTACTGGTGTCGATAAACAGGTGGGCATGAGGGCCAAGCCATGTGGGTTCAGCTCTGGGCCCCACTACGTACTGGTGATTAATTACAGACAAGTTGTTTAACCTCTTGAGGGCTTCAGTTTTCTCACCTGTAAACTAGGCTCACAAATTGCACAGACCACACAAAATCTCTTTGAGAGTGAACTGAGTTATTTGCAAAGCGCTTGCCAAGGGCCCGGAGCGCAGTAAGCATTTGAAATAAGTTTTTCTACCCTTTCTAGATTGTTTAAAAATTTCCCCCATTTTGGACTTCCCCGGTGGCTCCAGGGTGGAGAGTCCACCTGCCAATGCACAGGTTCAGCCCCTGATCCAGGAGGATCCCACGGGCCGAGGAGCAGTTAAGCCCGGGCGCCCCAACTCCTGTGGCCCAGGAGCCACAGCTACTGAAGCCAGGATGCCCCAGAGTCCAAGGCTCAAAACAAGAGAAGCCGCTGCAGTGAGAAGCCTGCACTGGAGAGCAGCCCCCCTCGCCTCAACTAGAGAAAAGACCCTGCAGCAGTGAAGACCCAGCACAGCCAAAAATAAATAAGTAAATAAAAAAATTTAAAATCCCTCACATTTTATTAGTCAGCCTTTGCTGTAATAATGCTGCGTAATAAGCAGCCCAAGCCTCTCAGAGGCGTTCAGCCAGGTGAGACTGGTCTCTGGGCTGTGGTTGGTTCGGATTTTAATCTCTTCTTATTTGAGAGCCCAGGAGGAAGGAGCAGGACCATCTGAGATGCCTCTGCTGAGGGTGGGGGCAGGAGGGGGGATCCATCTGATGCCTCTTAGGGCTGTGGCCTGCACCCCGAGTACAGTCACTTCTGTCCCCATTTCAGGGCTCAAAGCCACCCTCATGACTAAGCCTGGGGTCAGTGAAGTAGAAACGCTGGCGCCAACCAAGGGAAAATTTGGCAAGGGCCGAGGGAGGGAAGGGAGGCTGAAACAATCCCACGATTACTTAACTCCAGGTAACCTGGTTATAATGTGCCTCCTACAGGAACATGTGGGAATACGCATGCCCCCACCTGATTCAATTCCCAGCAAGGTCATACCTGGCAAGCGATCCGGGTGTTTTCCGGTGGCTTCAGAACACGATGCTGAGCTGCTCTCCAGAGAGACTGACCAAGTTATGTTCCTACGAAAAGTGCACGAGGCTGACCTACAGCCCCCAGCCAGCACTGTAAATTATCTTTTTCCATCTCTGCTAGGTTACTAGGTAAGGATGACGATGTCATCACTGATGACAATGACGATGGTAAAGACAGCATCATAGTATATTTCCGGTTTGGATTCTGATGTGAGGTCTATGTGTATGAGGTCAGAAGGACCTTGGATAGGTGTGGTCACCCTCACGGGTTCCCTCCTTCCCTCCCGACACTGCACTGCTGCGGGAGATGAGCCTTTCCCTGTCCTGGGGGCTTGGCTGATGGAGCGTGCCCTGCCTGGACGGTAGCTTAAATGTGCTCCACTGGTTTGCTCTCCCCTATCTTGCGCCTCCACCCCCACCAGGAGGACAGCACATCTTGTCCTGGACAGTGGCTATCCCTCCCCCTCGGTTCCAAATGGAGGGGACATGCAGAGTCCACTTCAGTTGAACCAGAGCTTCCATGAATGAGAACAAGAAATGATATTTCTTGCTGCAAAGAATCAGCTTTGTTTAATTGCAGCAAAACCTTACCCGATACAGTGTGTGATTCGAATCACATCTCCCCCTTGTCAGGGACATGACGCCTCCGGGTTAACAAGTGGAAGGAGCTTGTTGTTGCCCACTCACTCAGTCATGTCCAACTCTTTACAACCCCATGGACTACAGTATGTCAGGCTTCCCTGCCCTTCACTAGGCATGCCCTTCATGCTCAAGCTCATGTCCAGAGTTGGTGATGAGTTGAGTTGGTGATGCCATCCAATCATCTCATCCTCTGTTGTCCCCTTCTCTTCTTGTCCTCAGTCTTTCCCAACATCAGGGTCTTTTCCAATGAGTCAGTTCTTTGCATCAGGTGGCCAAAGTATTGGAGCTTTAGCTTCAGCATCAGTCCTTCCAATGAATATTCAGGACTGATTTCCTTTAAGATTGACTTGCGGTCCGAGGGACTCTCAAGAGTTTTCCCCAGCACCACAATTCAAAAACATCAATTCTTTAGTGCTCAGCCTTCTTTATAGTCCTGCTCTCACATCTGTACATGACTAGCTTTGACTATATGGACCTCTGTGGGCAAAGTCTCTGCTTTTCAATATGCTGTCTAGGTTTGTCATAGCTTTTCTTCCAAAGAGCAAGCATCTTTTAATGTCGTGGCTACAGTCACCATCCACAGTGATTCTGGAGCCCAAGGAAATAAAATCTGTCACTGTTTCCACTTTCCCCCCATCTATTTGCCATGAAGCTATGAGAAGGACCTGGATGATAATCAATAAACTACTTCCTTGGGCTGGGCTCCTGTGGATTGATGGGGGTTGATGGGGGACAGCTCTGGCCGGAGTGAAGGATGTAGGAGCGGACAGAGGGAGAGGCCGGTCTGCGATGGAGCTGTGGTGGAGACCTTGCCTGACACAGGGAGTCCTGAGCCTGGAGGCCCTGCAGACTCAGCCTGAACTGAGGCCTGGGGGCTAGTCCTTCACACTCAAGTGCTGACCAGTCATGGATGAAGGCTTCCCCTGGTAGGGGATGACCTTGGCATGGAGGCACCCTTCTGCCAAGTCAGTGCCTGGAGAGATGCAGCTAGCTTGGAGCCATCAGTGGCTGGAGCAGTGAATGCCAGGCCCCCCCGAGGGAGGGTTTGGGTGGTGAACCACTGGCCCCCTCCCGCATTGATGAAGCTTACATAATTAAGCACCTACTGGTGCTGGACATATATTACCGATCGTGATCACAGGGCTCTGGGGGGGGGTCAGTGTAACATCCTTCAGAGGGGATCCTGAGGTCACAGTGCTGGAAGGAGGCTGGGCTGAGGGTGCAGGTCTGTCTGACTCCAGCACCAATGCTCTCAGCTGCTGAGACTGAGCTGGGGGTGGCCACAGCTGGCTGTGACTTAGGGTCACACCTCTTCCTGGGGGGAAGCCACCTGATGGCATTATCACCCCAGTGGGTAATAACCACACAGCGTATTCTAGAAAGGCCCGCCCTGGGCTGATGGGTTGTGACTATTGTGTTCCGGATCAGCATCTTCTTTTGTAGCAGCTTTTCCTCTGCCGAGAGGGAAACAATTAGAAAATGATTCAGCAAATGGTTCGGCAGATGTTTCTCGGGCTGCCGGGTTTGGAGGACGTGCCTCGTCTTTGGAATCAATCAAGTCTGGTTGGAGCCCAGCTCTGTCCCCCGCCCACCCGCGTCTCAGTTCCCCAGGGCGGGCCCGGTGACGGCCCTCCTCCCGGGGAGGATGTCGGGAGGATGGAGTGACGCAGTGCGCTGTGAAGCGTGCAGTTCCACACGGGTCAGGGATGTGCTTCAGCTCCGGGCCTGGGGACACAGAGGTGGCCGGTGTGGTCCTTGCCCTCAAGGAGGCCACAGCCCAGTGGGGAGCCGTCCACACCTGCCATCCATCCTAGGGCTGCACCGGGCGTGCCATGATGCAGGAAGAAATGGGGAACCAGCTGTTGTGGGGGAGGGGCATGGGAGCTGGGTTTTGAGTGTTGCATAGGAGTTCACCAACTGGCCAAGAGAATGTGGGAACAGCATGAGCTGAGCTGGAGGGGATGTGGGTCTGGAGCATCTCAGGTCAATGCGGTGAGAAGGTAGCGGGAGATATTTCACTTTGTGATTAGGCTCTCTGACTGGCCCTCACTTCTGGGTCCTTAAGACAGAGGCCTTGATGCACAGCAAGGTCATTGGTTTCTAGAAGTGGGCTGAAGAGAGACGCAAGGGAAAAGGGAGACCCCTTCACACACACCCTGAGCAGAGCTGGGAGCCAGGGGGAGAGGCCTGTGAGGTGTGGCCCTTGAGGGGGATGGGATGACATGGGTGAGTGTGGGGTCACCCGTATGCAGAGTCAGCATCTCCTAGGGGTAGGGCTTCTACTCGGCCAGCACCCAGGTTCTATCATGGAGGGCGCTGACAGGGGCAGGGACCCGAGCCCACTTGCCCACAGGACACCCCCTTCTCAGTGTCCTGGGCCCTCCTGAGCCCCTCCAGAGAGAGGGCAGGGGGTGAGAGGGAGGCTTACAGACCAGCGTGTGTGAGACCTGCCCCCCCGCCCCAGAAGAGATGCAGTGAGGTCCAGGAGGCATGGGACCAACGGCCAGAGACAAGACAGGGTCAGCAGGGGCCCGGCCACGAGGGGAGTCCTCGACTCGGTCAAACTCAACGTTGCACAGAGTCCCTGGAGACCTGAAAGCACAGGCCTGATGTGGTCAAGGTGGGCTTCTGAAGGATGATTCTTGCTGCTCCGTGGAGAACGGGTAAGAAGCGGGGAGACCCAGGCTGGGGCACATGGCTTTGCCACTTGCATGCAGTGAGGTTCGAGCTGGGACCCGGGTCAGGGTTGAGCCCAAGAGGACCCCAGAGACCCTGCCAGCAGCTCTGACCCCTTCCCTCGCCTGGTGATGGGGAGATGGTTGCAATGGGGCAGAGGGTGGTGGTGTGCCCTAGACTGGGCCATATAGCTGTGAAGGTCATTTATTCATTCAACAAACACTCATAGAAAGTCTCCAGTAGATGCCATTTATCAGGCTCACCCTCCCCTTGAGAATGGCCCAGAATGAAATGCCAGGCTCAGTCCTGGACCCTTAAGCCCAGAGCAGACACCCCGCCCTGAGCCTGCCAGACCTCACATCACTCTTCGTGGATGGTGATGTAAGTGCTGACCTTCCTCCCAGGGGCTGAGGCCTCCTTCCCTGGGGGAGTCAGAGCAAGCTGGAGACACAGACCTGGTCACCTGACCAGACCCCGTAAACTGCGCCAGGCCAGCCTTCATGTCTGGTTTGTTCCTGAGGGATCAGCAACCATTCCGATTCTAACAGGTGACAGCCCCTACAGTTTGGGGCTGAATCTGCACTTAAACTCAGGGGGCCGAGGGGTGTCTAGGAACGTCCATGGAGCACCCCTTACAGGCCACGTTCTCAGCCAAGCACCAGGCAGCTCTTGCCTTGAGGAGCGTCCAGCCCAGTGTAACGGCAGGTTTGCAAAGATGGGTTTATCTGTGGACAGCGCATACCTGACAGGCGTTCTCCGGATGCCTCGGGAGAACAAAGGACAGTGCAGACTGTGCTTCGGGCTGTTGGAGAACATTTCCCCAAGCAATGGACATTCCAGCTGGGCCATAAAAATGGGCATGCAGGACGTGCCGGGGTGATGAGCATCAGCCTTACGCTCCCATGCGCACCAGCAGATGACCCAAGAGATACAGGAGCTGTGGTTTCTGGACCTTGGGTAGCAGCTCAACAGGGCAACGTGGAAGGCGAGCTCCAGCCGCCCCCAGCTTTCTGCCTGGGCCACTCGCCAAACTGGCACAGAAAGTGGAACCTGAACAAAGAGCAGGGTCTTGTTGTATAAAAGAAATAGACTAGGATTTGGGGGCCTTTAAGGTGTGGAGTATGTTACTAAAGAGGGGTCGAGTGTGGAAAAGGGCCCCCAGAAACGTGCACAGGGTCCTGTGGGTCTTTGGGTGAATGCCCGGGGGACTGTGCTGGGCAGAGTCTACAAGGCCCAGCAGAGAGTCACTGCTGGGTGTGGGGGTGCATGGCGCTGGCACCCGCGGGCATTCCAACCTGTCATAGGGGTGCAGCCTTGCCCGAGACTCTGGACACTCATCCGGCCAAGACTCCAGAAAGACAGCACCTGAGGACAAGTCCAGAGCTTTTCTGAGAAAACCTCAAGACTTGAGGGAATCAGAGGGGAGAGACCCCAAATTAAATGTCACCCGGAACAAAACCTTACACCTTTTAAAGGGAGATAAAAGAATCCCGACTGTCAACAGCATAGCCACTGTGTGACGCCCAGCATGCAGGTGTGGGTGTGTGTGCTAAGTCGCTTCAGTCGTGTCTGACACTTTGTGACCCTATGGACCGTATCCCGCCAGGCTCCTCTGTCCATGGGGTTCTCCAGGCAAGAATACTGGAGTGGGTTGCCATTTCCTTCTCCAGGGGATCTTCCTGACCCAGAGATCAAACCCGAGTCTCTTATGTCTTCTGAATTGGCAGGCAGGTTCTTTATCACTAGCACCACCTGGGAAGCCCATGATGCCCAGCACAGTACACAAAATCACCAGACAGGTGAAGGGCCAAGTGAGCTGTGGTCTGTTCACAATGCAGCATCACTTGGCCATAAAGGAGAAGAGCTGTTGACACATGCAACTGGATCTTCGGTATCTTGTCTAAGCAAGAACCCAGACACAAAAGACCACATGCATAAAAGATGCCATTACAAGGAGTTCCAAGGCAGGCAGACCTAATGCATGGGGTGGACGTCAGAGTGGTGGTCATCTCTGGGCGGGCCAGGGAGTGACCGACCAGATGCATGAGGGAGCATGGTAAGACGATAGAAACATTCTGTCCCTTGGCAGGGCGTTGGCTTCATGGGGTGTATTTACTTATCCAAGTCAGTGGCACTTAAGATCTGTGCCCTTTGCTACATGTAAATTGCTCTTGTTCAGCCTGTAAGTCACGTCTGCCTCTTTGCGACCCCATGGACTGCACCATACCAGGCTCCTCTGTCCTCCACTGTCTCTCGGAGTTTGCTCAAGCTCATGTCTATTGAGTTGGTGATGTCATCTAACCATCTCATCCTCTGCTGCCTCCTTCTTCTTTTGCCTTCAATCTTTCCCGACATCAGGGTCTTTTCCAACGAATCAGCTCTTTGTATCAGGGGGCCCCAAAGTACTGGAGCTTCAGCTTCAGCATCACTCCTCCTAATGAATATTCAGGGTTGATTTCCTTTAGGATTGACCAGTCTGATCTCCTTGTGGTTCAAGGGACTCTCAAGAGTCTTTTCCAGCACCATCGTTCTAAAGCATCAATTCCTCCACACTCGGTCTTCTTTACAGTCCAATTCTCACATAGCTAATTAACAATGTTGTAATAGTTTCTCGTGGACAGTGAAGGGACTCAGCCATTCACGTACATGTATCCACTCTCCCCCCATCTCCCCTCCCATCCAGGCTACCACATAACACTGACCAGGGTTTCCTGCACTGTGCAGTAGGACCTTGCTGGTATCCATTTTAAACATAACAATGTATACATGTCCATCTCAGACTCCCGAACTATCCATTCCTCTCTTCCTTCCCCCCGCTGGGATAATATTTCTTGATGGAGAGAGCAATTCACTTTGATCTGTGTTCATGCCACTCAAACATACTATCTGTATTAAAATAACTCTTAAAATAATAGAATTTCACCCCAATCTGGCACACCAAGAGAGCCATCCCTCCCCTCCCGACATGAGTAGTAATGACCAGAATTGTACTAGGGTCTGTGCTAAGCTCTTTACCTAACTCACCTCTTCAGCCCTTGCAGTAGGACTTATGAGGTGGCAATCATTCCCTCGTTTCGAGGACAAGGGCTCACAGCTCGGGCTGGGTCGGGGGAGCCTCTGCCTGCTCTCACGTGGCAACAAGGGGCTACTGGGTGTGAGAGTCGGGTGGGACTTGAGCCCTGGTTGTTGGGGCCTAGGCAAGCTTGCTGTTCTGGCTACCCGGAACACCATACCCCCAAATATTTCTGTGCTTGGGTCTCAAATCAAGATCAGGGACATTTTGGCCATTCCAGATAAGGTGTCTCCCCGGCCCTCCCATCTCCAGCACTTTCCAACATGCCCCCTTTTATCGCCTTCAGTACACTTGTTTTATTAACTCATCCTATTTATTTTATGTGGTTATTATCTCTATTGGAATATGAATTCCAAGAAAGAAAGGCTTTGGCTTCATCAGGTGTATTTATTTGTTAATATACTCTTGGATCGACCAACATACATTGAATGAACAAATACACGAACAAATGAATGAGTCGTCGAATCTTGTGCTCTTTCAACTCATTTCTAACAGTTCATCATTTCCTGCTCTGGCGTTTCGCTTAGACCCTTTGGTAGATTCCAGTTTTTACTAGTGTCTAGATTGTTGCCATCCATCACAGCATCATGTTTGCGCATTTTGTAAAACTGCGGATGTGCATGTCTGGCAAATAAAGAAGTTAAAAAAACATTGAGATGAAAGTGTTTCCGATGATTCTTACGCTCTAAGCCTCCCATTTCTGAACGCCGGCTATGTTCCCGGCTCCGTGCACACACTTTGTCTTTCCGTTTGCTTCACTGTGTCCATACCATCCTTGTCTGCTCACTCAGACTCAGAAAGGAGAATCTCTGATGCGCAAACAGCTGGGTTTTGTCAGCAAGATGTAGAAAGAGCCCCATCCAGTGACTGGCTCTGCTACATAA
The DNA here is from genome assembly GCF_033118175.1 of Dama dama. Classification (NCBI taxonomy): domain Eukaryota; kingdom Metazoa; phylum Chordata; class Mammalia; order Artiodactyla; family Cervidae; genus Dama; species Dama dama. Next base: position 5,174,695 of record NC_083702.1, read on the forward strand.
GCTCCTGCCATGAAGAGCTCTGCACTTTGGAAAAAAAAGAGCCAAGACGTTGCTGTCCCTGGAGATGAAATCTGTCTTCCTGGTAGAGATTAGCAAGGCTGTAACAAGTGGAGGGCACCTGGGTGGGCCTTCGAGTCACGCATGGCTCTGCCGCCGATGAGCTCATGAGGCTGGGGGTGGCTTCCCGTTCCGCACCTCCACCTCCACGTTGGTAGGATGGGCAGCAACAGCTTCAGGGGTCGGATGAGAAGATCAGGCACGCCTGGCTGCTTGGCACACCACACGTGTCCTCCAAAGAGCAGTCTCAGTGCTCGTGTTGCAAGAATCTATGATAAGACAGTGTTTCTGGGGTCATCCCTCAGTCTGCTGTCATGCACCCACCTACCAAATCAGGAGGTCCCCGGGCCCCTGGGAGCCAAGTTCTGAGACGGGTCAATAAGCAGTGATACATACTGAGACTGCGGTGCCAGGGTGGATATGACCTAGGACACCATTCTTCATTCACTGCGTGATGTGCCAGCATGGTTCACAGCCCTGGGGTGCCCAGGTCCCTGGAAGACACACAGGTCACCCAGAGCAGGGCAAGGAACCCCCAGCAAGCAGGGGCAGTGTGTCTCCAGGCTGTATTTTGACATCCTCACTCTCTAATCATTTCCTTGACTGAATTTACATTTATTATCGTCACGATTTGCTGGGCTTTATTCCAGATGGGCAGAAAAGCATCGGTGTTCCAGAAGTGGTTCATCCTAAGGTGAAAGTGTGGTTCAGACAGAGAATGGTGACCAGAATGTAGGGACATTTCACCATCGTGACCCAGCGGTAAGAAGGGGCCATGCAAGTCCTGGGAAAGTGAATCTGTCTGGGAAAGTGAACCTTGTACGAGGATTTTGTACAAGCCGCCGAAAAACATGAGCAAGGATTCAAATATGTAAGTTCAAGTATCTGAAAAATTGATCTCATCACACCAGCGAACCCTGTCCTCAGGCCTCGGCATTTATTTATGTGAGAGTGTCATACAGCAGCCTGAAGCAGAAGAAGATTTCAATTCTTAAAAAAAAAAATCTAGAGATCTGCCTGGCAAAATGACAGAGTTTTTTGGAAAAAGTGTGAAACGCGACTTGCCAGTGCAAAACTGAGAAATTTTACTAATAAAGGCTGAAGTGAGATGAAAACTCCATCATTCAAGGCTGCCCTTTCTGGAGCAACAGCAGAGGAAGTGAAGTTATTGCCTCTTAATGAGCCCCAGAATTAGTGCTGAATACCACACTCAGGGCATGCTAAGTCACTTCAGTCGTATCTGACTCTTTGCGACCTTACAGACTGTAGCCCGACAGGCTCCTCTGTCCATGGGATTTTCCAGGCAAGAATACTGGAGTGTGTTGACATTTCCTTCTCCAGGGCATCTTCCCCAACCCAGGGATTGAACCTGCCTCTCTGACATTGCAGGTGGATTCTTCACCGCTGAGCCACAGGGGAAGCCCCGATTGCCAGTACACCACCCCTTTATTCGGTGTGAAGAGTTGACCATCCATCTGTGCCCTGGTCCTGTCTCACTATGGAAGGAAAAATCACAAATAATGAGGCCAAGCATGACTGCTGAGCTGGCATCTCTTTCATTCTGAGTGAATTAATGAAAACTCAGGGATTTTGAGATGTGAACAGAGATAAGACTTTACTTCTCAACATGGGTACAGTAAATAAAGGCCTTTGCTAGGATGTCAAGGGGGCTCATTCAAGTACCTTGAGGATCTGTTTAGTATTTATTTAGTATCAGGATGACTCCGGGTCTGTCATTTCAGGACAGAAAAGTCACAGATGCCTTAAAAAGACCAACCGTCCTGAGAACTGTTGAAAAAGGAATCGCGAATTGGACACATTGAAAACATCACATCCACAAGCTGCAGAAGGAGATGAAACATTTCCAGAATATTCCCCAAGCACAGGAAACAAGCGAACTGGGAGTCCACTCACGGCTCCTGGTGCACCAAAACGCCCCACTTCCCAGCGTCTGAGTGTCTGGCAAAGGGGTGGAGCTCATTTTCTGGGACGGTTAGATATAGTTTGCGTGTACACTGCTATAATATATCATATATCCCAGAATCTCTCCATAACAATCTCTCTGGCTACTTCTGACGCGAGCCTCCATAATCATTAGAAAGAGTTGCCGTGGGCTCCCTGCCACTGTCAGAGCCTGATTGTTATGAGCTGAGGTTTTCTAACTCAGTAGAAATAATGAACATGGAAAGAAAACAAATGGACAACTTAATCGCTCCGTTCTTGAGAAGGCGACAGCTACCTTCAGAAAAATTTAGAATGATTTAATCTCTCAGGCTTACAGGAAACAATCATTATTATTTATTTTAAAGTGTTGCCTTTGCTTTCAGTGCTTTTAAAAAGTGGGATGATGTTCTAGAGAAAACAACTCCCCAAGTTGTTGGGGTGGTGGGTCTGCTCCCCGTTTTTCCTTCCACTGAGGCTTCCCCCACCCCTGCCTTGGGGATCACAGCTGTGCCCTAGCTTCAGGACCAGGGAAAAGTTAAAGTGAAGTGAAAGTGTTAGTCCCTCCTCTGTCCATGGGATTCACTGGGCAAGAATACTGGAGTGGGTTGTGGTTCCCTTTTCCAGGGGATCTTCCAGACCCAGGGATCGAACCTGGGTCTCCCATATTGCAGGCAGATTCTGTATTGTCTGAGCAACCAGGGAAGCCCCAGGGCCAGGGGGCGGGTCCCCAAATCTGGTCTTAACCAGTCCTCCCACCTCCCTCCTCTCCTTGAGGCATCACTGGGGCCCGTGCTCCCACAGAATATAAACCCACTTAGCCGCAGCTTTGATTGGGGTCCACACGACAGATCATTCCACAGCTGAGTCACAGTCACTGGCCCTTTTTGGCCCTTACAGCTGCCCTCTTGGGGAGTGGGACAAGGACCGGGGGCTGGCCCCTGCGGCGCATGGATCAGTAATAAGCGGTCGGACTCTAAAATTGGCTTGTTGTGTGCATACCGGCTGAACCTGCGGGTCAGGCCTTGAGCCATATGCACTGTGCTTCTGAAAAGCTCCCCCCCGAAAAAAAATAACAGAACCACACTCCCTGAGACTAAATCAAAGCCTTGAGGGCGTTTTGCTTTTGGTGTAAAGTGTACTTTATTTCTTAAGTGTTTATTTCTTACTTCTGCACGGTCCGTTGCAGCCGGCGCGCTTCTGCGCGGAGCAGCAGCTGCGCTTTGTTGGAGCAGCCGTGAAGAGACACCCCACGTCCAAGGAAAAAGAAACCCAAGTAAGACGGTAGGTGTTGCGAGAGGGCATCAGAGGGCAGACACGCTGACACCATAATCACAGAGAACTAGCCAATCTGATCACAGGACCACAGCCTTGTCTAACTCAATGAAACTAAGCCATGCCGTGTGGGGACACCCAAGACGGATGGGTCATGGGGAAGAGGTCTGACGGAATGTGGTCCACTGGAGAAGGGAATGGCAAACCCCTTCAGCATTCTTGCCCTAAGAACCCCATGAACAGTATGAAAAGGCAAAAAGATAGGACACTGAAAGAGGAACTCCCAGGTCGGTAGATGCCCAATATGCTACTGGAGATCAGTGGAGAAATAACTCCAGAAAGAATGAAGGGATGGAGCCAAAGCAAAAACAACACCCAGTTGTGGATGTGACTGGTGATAGAAGCAAGGTCCGATGCTGGAAGAGCAATATTGCATAGGAACCTGGAATGTTAGGTTCATGAATCAGGGCAAATTGGAAGTGGTCAAACAGGAGATGGCAAGAGTGAACATCAACATTCTAGGAATCAGCGAACTAAAATGGACTGGAATGGCTGAATTTAACTCAGATGACCATTATATCTACTACTGTGGGCAGGAATCCCTTAAAAGAAAGGGAATAGCCATCATGGTCAACAAAAGAGGCTGAAATGCAGTACCTGGATGCAATCTCAAAAACAACAGAATCATCTCTATTCGTTTCCAAGGCAAACCATTCAATATCACGGTAATCCAAGCCTGTGCCTCAACCAGTAACGCTGAAGAAGCTGAAGTTGAACAGTTCTATGAAGACCTACAAGACCTTTTAGAACTAACACCCAAAAAAAGATGTCCTTTTCATTATAGGGGACTGGAATGCAAAAGTAGGAAGTCAAGAAACACCTGGAGTAACAGGCAAATTTGGCCTTGGAGTACAGAATGAAGCAGGGCAAAGACTAATAGAGTTTTGCCAAGAGTATGCACTGGTCATAGCAAACACCCTCTTCCAACAACACAAGAGAAGACTCTACACATGGACATCACCAGATGGTCAACACCGAAATCAGATTGATTATATTCTTTGCAGCCAAAGATGGAGAAGCTCTATACAGTCAGCAAAAACAAGACCGGGAGCTGACTGTGGCTCAGATCATGAACTCCTTATTGCCAAATTCAGACTTAAATTGAAGAAAGTAGGGAAAACCACTAAATCATTCAGGTATGACCTAAATCAAATCCCTTATGATTATACAGTGGAAGTGAGAAATAGATGTAAGGGACTAGATCTGATAGACAGAGTACCTGATGAACTATGGACGGAGGTTCGTGACATTGTACAGGAGACAGGGATCAAGACCATCCCCATGGAAAAGAAATGCAAAAAGGCAAAATGGTTGTCTGAGGAGGCCTTACAAATAGCTGTGAAAAGAAGAGAAGCGAAAAGCAAAGGAGAAAAGGAAAGATATTCCCATTTGAATGCAGAGTTCCAAAGAACAGCCAGGAGAGATAAGAAAGCCTTCCTCAGTGATCAATGCAAAGAAATAGAGGAAAACAACAGAATGGGAAAGACTAGAGATCTCTTCAAGAAAATTAGAGATACCAAGGGAACATTTCATGCAAAGATGGGCTCAATAAAGGACAGAAATGGTATGGACCTGACAGAAGCAGAAGATATTAAGAAGAGGTGGCAAGAATACACAGAAGAACTGTACAAAAAAGATCTTCATGACCCAGATAATCACAATGGTGTGATCACTCACCTAGAGCCAGACATGCTGAAATGTGAAGTCAAGTGGGCCTCAGAAAGCATCACTACGAACAAAGCTAGTGGATATGATGGAATTCCAGTTGAGCTATTTCAAATCCTGAAAGATGATGCTGTGAAAATGCTGCACTCAATATGCCAGCAAATTTGGAAAATTCAGCAGTGGCCACAGGACTGGAAAAGGTCAGTTTTTATTCCAATCCCAAAGAAAGCCCAAACTACAGCATAATTGCACTCATCTCACACGCTAGTAAAGAAATGCTCAAAATTCTCCAAGCCAGGCTTCAGCAATACATGAGCCAAGAACTTCCAGACATTCAAGCTGGTTTTAGAAAAGGCAGAGGAACCAGAGATCAAATTGTCAACATCCGCTGGATCATCGAAAAAGCAAGATAGTTCCAGAAAGACATCTATTTCTGCTTTATTGACTATGCCAAAGCCTTTGACTATGCGGATCACAATAAACTGGAAAATTCTGAAAGAGATGGGAATACCAGACCACCTGACCTGCCTCTTGAGAAATCTGTATGCAGGTCAGGAAGCTACAGTTAGAACTGGACATGGAACAACAGACTGGTTCCAAATTGGGAAAGGAGTATGTCAAGGCTGTATATTGTCACCCTGCTTATTTAACTTACATGCAGAGTACATCATGAGAAACGCTGGGCTGGAAGAAGCACAAGCTGGAATCAAGATTGCAGGGAGAAACATCAATAACCTCAGATATGCAGATGACACCATCCTTATGGCAGAAAGTGAAGAGGAACTAAAAAGCCTCTTGATGAAAGTGGAAGAGGAGAGTGAAAAAGTTGGCTTAAAGCTCAACATTCGGAAAACTATGATCATGGCATCTGGTCCCATCACCTCATGGCAAATAGATGGGGAAACAGTGTCTGACTTTATTTTGGGGGGGCTCCAAAATCACTGCAGATGGTGACTGTAGCCATGAAATTAAAAGACGCTTACTTCTTGGAAGGAAAGTTATGACCAACCTAGATAGCATATTAAAAAGCAGAGACATTACTTTGCCAACAAAGGTCCGCCTAGTCAAGGCTATGATTTTTCCAGTGGTCGTGTATGGATATGAGAGTTGGACAGTGAAGAAAGCCGAGTGCTGAAGAACTGATGCTTCGGAACTGTGGTGTTGGGGAAGACTCTTGAGAGTCCCCTGGACAGCAAGGAGATCCAACCAGTCCATCTTAAAAGAGATCAGCCCTGGGTGTTCATTGGAAGGACTGATGCTGAAGCTGAAACTCCAATACTTTGGCCACCTCACGCGAAGAGTTGACTCATTGGAAAAGACCCTGATGCTGGGAGGGATTGGGGGCAGGAGGAGAAGGGGACAACAGAGGATGAGATGGCTGGATGGCATCACTGACTCTATGGGCATGAGTCTGAGTAAACTCCGGGTGTTGGTGATGGACAGGGAGGCCTGGCGTGCTGCGATTCATGGGGTTGCAAAGAGTTGGACACGACTGAGCGACTGAACTGAACTGAACTGAACTGAACTTCCAGTCTTTTTGTCTGTTATTGCAGCTCCGGGATAAATTCACAGAATTGGAAGGGTATGTTTGGAATGGTGTGATGCAAAATATAGTCTAAGAAGCAATTGCAAAGTTCATTTTGGGGGGAGAGTGGGAGAAGTCACTCAGACACTCAAAGACAGGGCTGAACATGGTCTTAAACAATGAAAACCAAAGCGCTTCTATAGGTCCATGGGCATGCCGATTAAGAGAGACAGGCTGTAAGTACAAAGATGCTGAGAGAGGTTAGACTACCGTTCCAGAATCTTCACTCCCTGCTCCACCTCCATGCCTGAAGATGCTTCTCTGTCTCACTGATGCCGAGCTGATCATGTGACTTGCTTTGACTCTGCAGTGAGGGATCCTCATTCTCTGCTCCTTGACCGGAGGCCTAGCTATGGGACTGTTTTGCTCCAAAGGATGTTAGTGGATGTGCTAGCCTACAGCAAAGGCTTGGATGCACTTATGAAGTGTGTTACCATCTAGGCCTTCTGTCCTCCCATGATCAGAGCCTCCAGGAGAGTGACTGCTGCCTCTTTAGCTTACATTCCTCAATGAACACCAGAGGGGTACACCTGCATTCAGCCTGCAGCTTAGGGTCAAGCCTGGACCAACTCTTGTCAGCTGATCTCCCACCAATCACAGGCACACGGGAGAAAATAAAATGATTAGTGTTTAAACCACCGAGTTTTGGAGTAGTCTGTTATGCGGCATTATTATGACTACTGCTGACTGATACAAATACTGACATGGTTTCAAATAGAAGTCTCAAACTAAAAGACGCAGAAGAAAACCACCAGGGTGCAGGTGTTGACTTGTGGGTGAGTATCTAACCATGTGGCCAACTATGCATTAGGCTTTATTTCATTCATGATTTTTTTCAGGCAATGTGGAGGAACCAGCTAGAAGGGAACTTTTGCTTTCAAAGCTTCATCATCTCATCCTGTTGTAGTGTTGGGATTTATAGTAAGAAATATATATTTGGTCTTCACACCACTTCCTGGCACAGAGCTCCTAAAACCCCTGGTATTTCCTAAGTGATAAGACCAACAAAAGCAAAAAGAGTGTCTGTTGTTATTCATTAGAATAATAATAATGGACATGAGTTTGAGTAAACTCCAGGAGTTGGTGATGGACAGGGAGGCCTGGCATGCTGCAGTCCATGGGGTCGCAAAGAGTCGGACACGACTGAGCGACTGAACTGGACTGAACTGAACTGCCTGGAGGACCCTGCCCCTCTGCTTGACTGTGAACTAAAGTGCCTTTGTTCCGCTCCTGGAGAAATAGCTTGTTCCTGCCCACCTGTGGATAGATGAGATTAACACACCCCTTCCCCAGGCTGGCCATGCCCTTGGAGACGTTTTGCAAGACTGAGGGCCCTTTCGCTTGTTTCCCCACTGCCTCTCTCTCTCTGCTCTGCCGTGTGACTTTAGCTCCTCGCTGCTTCTTTCCCTCTGATCTATAAAAGAACCTGGCATCCAGACCCCAACAAGATGGTTATTTTGAGGCGCTAGCCTGCCATCTTCTCGGTCTTCCGGCTCCCTGAATAAAGTCTTCCTTCTCTCAACACCTCGTTTCTTGGATTCATTGGCCTGTTGTGTGCTGAGCAGGACGAGCTTGGACTCAGTAACTTAATGAAGCCTCCATAAACGTCCCCGCAGTGTGGACTTCTGAGAACTTCCAGGTGGCCGAACACACGGAGGCGCTGGGAGGGTGGAGTCCTTGGCCGGTTCCAAGCTGGCCCTGCTCACCGCACGACAGGCCCGTGAATCCAAGAGACGAGGTGTTGAGGCAAAGAAGAGACTTCAACTGGGGAGCCAGCAGACTGAGAAGATGGCAGGCTAGCGCCTCAAAATAACCATCTTGTTGGGGTCTGGATGCCAGGTTCTTTTATAGATCAGAGGGAAAGAAGCAGCGAGGAACTAAAGTCAAAAGGCAGAATAGAGAGGGAGAGGCAGTGGGGAAGCGAAGCGAAAGGGCCCTCAGTCTTGCAAAACGTCTCCAAGGGGATGGCCAGCCTTGGGAAGGGGTGTGTTAATCTCATCTATTCACAGGTGGACAGGGACAGCTATTTCTCCAGGAGCGGAACAAAGGCACTTTAGTTTACAGTCAAGCAGAGGGGCAGACCCTGATGCTGGGAAAGATTGAAGGCAGGAGGAGAAGGGGACGACAGAGGATGAGATGGTGGGATGGCATCACTGACTCGATGGACATGAGTTTGAGTAAACTCTGCGAGTTGGTGATGGACAGGGAGGCCTGGCATGCTGCAGTCCATGAGGTCACAGAGTTGGACACGACTGAGTGACTGAACTGAACTGAACTGAGAGGGACAGGGTCCTCCAGGCACGCCACGGAGTATGATTATAATAATAAAAGCAATGAAAAGCAAGTCAAAGAAACAGTTTCCAACATGGAGTCAGAATTGGCTTCCTCCCGCAACACCCTAAGAGGGCATGGGTGTTCTGTGTCCCTTCATCCACCTCGCCCTGTGCATCTCTGCTGTCTGTCTGCTCCTGAGGTGTGTCCTTCATAGTAAACCAGTGATCTAGGAAGTAAACTACTGTCTGAGTCCTGTGAGCCCTTCCAACAAATTATTGGACCTCAGGAAGGAGTTTCACCGTATGGCAGAAAGCAAAGAAGAACTAAAGAGCCTCTTTATGAAAGTGAAAGAGGAGAGTGAAAAAGTTGCCTTACAACTCAACATTCAGATAACTAAGATCATGGCATCCGGTCCCATCACTTCATGACAAATAGATGGGAAAACAATGGAAACAGTGATAGACTTTATTTTGGGGGGCTCCAAAACTGCTGCAGATGGTGACTGCAGCCATGAAATTAAAAGACGCAAAAAAAAAAAAAAAAAAAAGAAGCTTGTTTCTTGGAAGAAAAGCTATGACCAACCTAGACAGCACAGTAAAAAGCAGAGACATTACTTTGCCAACAAAGGTCCGTTTAGTCAAAGCTATGGTTTTTCCAGTAGTCATGTATGGATGTGAGAGTTGGACTATAAAGAAAGCTGAGCACTGAAGAATTGATGCTTTTGAACTGTGGTGTTGGAGAAGACTCTTGAGAGTCCTTTGGACTGCAAGGAGATCCAATCAGTCCATCCTAAAGGAGATCAGTCCTGAATATTCATTGGAAGGACTGATGCGGAAGCTGAAGCTCCAATACTTTGGCCCCGTGATGTGAAGAACTAACTCACTGGAAAAGACCCTGATGCTGGGAAAGATTGAAGGCGGGAGGAGAAAGGGACGACAGACGATGAGATGGTTGGATGGCATCACCAACTCAATGGATAGGAATTTGAGCAAGCTCCGGGAGTTGGTGATGGGCAGGGATGGATGGCGTGTGGCAGTCCATGGGGTCGCAAAGGGTCGGACACGACTGAGCAACTGAACTAAACTGAACTGAGGAAGAAGTCATGGGAACCTCTGACTCAAACTGAGTCAGAAGCACAGGTGACAGCCTGAGACGCGTGACTAAGCATCCTGAGAGTAGAGGCAGTCTTGTGGGACGGAGCCCTTAACTTGTGGGGTCTTGCTAATCTGGGTAGAGAGTCTCAGAAAGCAAATGTGTTAGTTGCTCAGCTGTGTCTGACTCTGTGACCCCATGGACTGCAGCCCACCAGGCTTCCCTGTCCATGGGCTTCTCCAGGCAAGAACACTGGAGTGGGTAGCCATTCCCCTCTCAGTGTCAGAAGGGGGTAAATTCTGGTGCATCCAGCCAGTGTCAACAGAGCACTCGAGAACTGCTTGGTGTGGAGAGCAAACCCCACACGTCCGGAGGCCAGAGTATCAAGAGGCAGAGAAGGAAGCAGAGTTTCCCTTAGTAGAGTGTTGAGAAGAAACACAGAAGGTTTTTACTTTCATTCATCAAAAAAAAAAAAAAGTGACCTCCCGGCAGTCCAGTGGTTAGACTTCACCTTCCACGGCAGGGGGTGTGGATTCCATCCCTGGTCAAGGAACTAAGATCCCACATGACACACAGTGCAGGGAAAAATTTTTTTTAAATTAAAGAGAAATCGAGTGTGCATATTTAGGTTCAAAGTTAAATGCTTGTGGTGCTACCAATGTCCACAGGTGAACTAGGTGACAAGGATGGGCTGGGGTCACAGCTTGGGCCTCTGCAACAAGCTCACCTCTGAGCAGCAGGAACAGAATCACTGGGTTTTAAAATGGAGAGTCCCACATCTCAGGACCCCCAGAATCCCGGAGAGAGTGGGACAGTTGTCACTCTGTGGCCCACCCTAAGCCTGGGGGTGGGGCAGAACATTGACACTGAATGTAGGATGGACTCACTCATTTCAGAAACACAGAAGGTTTTGAAAATTTGAAAAATTTCCAGTGTCAGGGAGAGAGAAACATTGTGCTTACAGTAACCAAGACAAAAACAGATGAAGACCTTAGGATAGCGACGAAGATGCTGGAGGTGGTCTGTGAAACACCACACTCCTTCCTATTCTTCTTCAAACCCACTAGCATGGCACTGAAAAATGTGGATTTTGAAGAGGTATTAATTCAGGAGGACAAAGAGAAAGGGAGAAGAAATGATCGAAATAAGATCTGGGAAGCAGGAAGGAAAATGGACATATGCATATTGATCTCATCACAATCACAACATGAAGGAGAGGAGGAGACGAAGCTTGTGTGTGTATGTGTGTGTGTATGTATGTGTGTATCTCTGTACATGTGTGTATGTGTGTGTGTGTGTGAGGTGGGGAGGAAGGTGGGGAGAGGGAGAGAGGAGATTGCGTGGGGTGTGCAGCATGACAGGAAACTTCATTATCATCTTCCAGGAAGGGACGTTGATAGATAATGCCTAAATCTAAGTATTCTCATCGATAATGAACTAACAGTGTCATTTATAGATTTAAAGGCAAATGTAAACAAATGAGGCAGGTGTCCACATTCTGGGGAAGTGGGAATCGGGTGTTCAGCAAGGATTGTTGTGTTGAGTAAGAAATCATTGTGCAAAGATTGATTCTCTAATCTATGTTCATGTAAAACAGATAAAAACAAAAGCATTGAGCAAAGGACCACACAGGAACACCCAGAGATGGTATGAGAATATGGTGATCCATTGAGGACTGAACTTCTGTTTTCTTGACTGCTAGTATAAAATTCATATTGTATAGTAAGACAAGAACAGTTTAAACATAAAAAATGTCTCTGGTCTTCGGCCTCCTCTCACCCCTTTACTTGCACCATGAACCTGCATTAGGCATCAATCGAACCCTCCCACGGGCAGAAATACCTGCTCCACCGTGAAGAGCAACATTCTCCCAGTGTCAACACGACAACTTCTTAAAGATAACATTCCTTCTTGATCTTGAAACGGGCCACAATGACGTTTAGACCTGGATCATGTCGACTGTCAATAATATGTCATTTAACATAGTCTCTGTCTTAAAAAACTTGCATGACTCTGTCTTGACTCCTAAGGGCAAAGCAATTCTCAGAGTTTTCTGAGATGCTGTTCCTGGGTTATCATCCTCGATTTGGCTTGAATAACATTTTCATTTCTTCCTTAGACTGACTGACTAATTTTCTGTCGACATTAGTGAAGTTGAACATTTCTTTATTTGCTGGCATTTTTGGTTTTTGCTATTTAAGGACTGCCTCTTTACCATCTTTCCTCATTTTTCTATTGAATGATTTTCTTTTTCGTATTGACTGGTGGGCATTCTCCATACATTCTGGATACTAATCTTTCCTGGTTATAACTTAAGCAACTAGCTTCTCTCATCTTCACTCTGTCTCGCCTTCATTTCATGTTGTGTGTGTGTGTGCATGTGGTGTATGTGTCTGTGTGTGTGATTGCGAAGGAGTGTAACATTTCAATGAACTGAATTTATCAATCACTTCCCTGTAACTTGAGTTTTAGTGCCTCATTTAGCAGAAACTCCCTAAATGGCCAAAATGATGTACTTCTACATTTTCTTCTAAAGGTTTCAGAACTTTGCTACTCCCTTTTAGATCTTTTAATCTATATACAATTGATTTTTGCACATTGTCTAGAAATAAATATGCCACAACCTTCAATACAGCAGAGAAAAGTAGAAAAACTTAATCAACTGGAAGCATACCTGAAAAAATTGTCCTGAACGTGGTGCAGTGGGGAAAAGGGATGCAAATACGAAGGAGACTGAGACACGCAGCTAATGGGCCAAAATCACAGATGGAGAAGGGATAACAGCCTGGCCATTGTGTTCCAGAGGAGTAGTCTGCCTGTCTGAGCAGTCCTTGAGATGTTTATTGACAGGTTTGCAGAACTAATGTGAGACATCAATCCGGGAAATCAGGAAACCCAATCAATTCCAAACAGAAGAGATAAGGGAAATTCTCAGGCCAAGCGGGAAAACAGCAGGGAGAAGGAGAAGGAGGGAGGGAGCAGGGGCAATGAGAAGAAAGGCTGGTTCTCAGGAACACAAATCGTGGTCTGAAGACAGTGGGCCTCCATTATGAAGGAAGAAATGAACTATCTCTTCAGCAAAAAATGCCTCTTATGAATAAAAGTAAAATAAAGACATCTTTGCACATTTAAAAAACTGCAAGGATTAGCCCCCCTGGAGCTTCACTAGAGAGAATTCAAGTTGACGAAAGTGCTTTTCAATGGAAGGCAGGATGAATAAGAAAGAATGATGAGCCAAGATGGTGTGGAATATTTGGGCAAATCTAAACAAAACTGATTATACAGAAAAACAGCATTTTATAGGCTTGTAAACTTTGTACATGTTTATACTATCCATCAATAATATAGATCAGGAGAGGAATGATCACAGTTAAAATGGTTAAGTTTCTTGTGCTGTTTAGAAAAAGAGTAAAGATTATGATAAATCTCAAAATTCCTTATTAAAATTACTAAGGTAGTGACTGAAGGAAGGAAAAAAGGAATATTACTTCCAAATTAATAGAGGGGGAAATGGACAGAGGAAAAAGGACGTAATCCAAGAGAAATGAAAGAAAGATAGAAAAAGGCAGAATTGGTGGGACAACTGGAAAATATCAGGGTTTGATCCCTGGGTGGGGAAGATCTCCTGGAGGAGGAAATGGCAACCCACTTCAGTATTCTTGTCTGGAGAATTCCATGGACAGAGGAGCCTGGTGGGCTACAATCCACAGGGTCGCAAAAGAGTCAGACACAACTGAGCATGCGTGCATGCATACCTAAGATATAAGGGCATTAAAAAATGGAATACCACTCATAAAAGAAAGCTTTAGTTATGTTGACACCAGACCAATTTATTTCAATGTAAAACACTCTGCCTGAGATTAAAGGTGCTGCTCATCATGATAAACAGCTCAATGAACTAGGAATATGTAAGAATTAAAATTTTGTATGTACCTAATAGTAGAGCAACACAACATATAAAGCAACAATTGACAGGACTACAAAAGAGACAAATCCACCCGTCTGGGGAATTTTAGGATACTTGTCTCAGCAATTGTTAGATTAAGGAGAGGAAAATTTAGGGAAAATAGAAAATAGTTAAATATTAAAATCACTAAACAATCTACTTATCTGGAAAGATGGCAGAGTAGAAGGACGCGTGCTCATCTTCTCCTGCAATAACTCCAAAATTCTCGCATTACTTTGCTGACAAAGGTCCATATAGTCAAAGCTATGGTTTTTCCAGTAGTCACGTATGGATGTGAGAGTTGGACCATAAGGAAAGCTGAGCACTAAAGAATTGATGCTTTTGAACTGTGTTGTTGGAGAAGACTCTTGAGAGTCCTTTGGACTGCAAGGAGATCCAATCAGTCCATCCTAAAGGAGATCAGTCCTGAATATTCATTAGAAGGACTGATGCTGAAGCTGAAGCTCCAATACTTTGGCCACCTGATGCAAAGAACTGACTCACTGGAAAAGACCCTGATGCTGGGAAAGATTGAGGGCAGGAGGAGAAGGGGACGACAGAGGATGAGATGGTTGGATGGCACCACTGACCAGATGGATATGAGTCTGAGCGAGCTCTGGGAGTTGGTGATGGACAGGGAGGCCTGGCGTGCTGCAGTCCATGGGGTCACAAAGTCGGATATGTCTGAGCGACTGAACTGACTGACTGAAAATTACTCTAAAATGCATATGTGTTTGTGTATTCCAACACCAGACAACTGTCAGATTCAAATTCTTTCAAACACACGTGGGCATTTATGAAAACAGGCCACAAACTGGATCTGCCTCTGATCAGAATACTTTCAAGTTTGAATAAATAGCACTTGTGCATGAAATTTGAGGGCAGGGCTTTAGCGCGTCCACTTTCGCCTTTCTGAATTCATGCCAAATTGTTTCCTGAAGGGACTGGTATCAGCCTGAATCTAAGCAGAAAACAAAAGAAACACTCAATCCAGGTAAATGAGGAGAGTTTGATAACAGAGATGATTTACAACAGTGTCCTGAGGAAAAGGAATGTTTTCACTAAATGAAAAAGCCAGTGGAGCATGGAGGTACTTGGGATTGGTTGCAGTGAATGCATTCTTAGTTGCATCCAAGCGATCCCTGATATTTTATCCATCAGATATAGGTTGTAGCTGTCAACCCTGAGAAATATTTTTCTACTCACCATTAGAGAAATTAGGCTATACATTTTTTGGTGACAAAGTTAGTATCGAATACAAAAACAGACTTCAGGCTCCTGGGGTTTCCTTTCTGAGTTTTCAGCAGTCAGTAATCTGACCCTTGAAATGTTCAGGGGTAAAGAATCTGCCTGCTAATGCAGGAGACGCCGGTTCGATCCCTGGGTCTGGAAGATCCCCTGGAGAGGGAAATGGCAACCCACTCCAGTATTCTTGCCTGCAAAATCCTGTGGATAGAGGAGCTTGATGGGCTACAGTCCGTGGGGTCCCAAAGAGTCGAACATGCCTGAGCATGAAGCTCACCTCAACATCAACATAGAAAACCCACTTTGTACATCATCCTAGTGCCTCAGAAAAGGATTGAACTTTCTGTAAACAAGCCTTCTAATTTTTTGTTACACTGTGTTCAAAATCTGTTGGAGATCTTTAATCGAAGTATTCATTAAATGGGTGCCAAGAATCTTTGAAGCTTTAGCAAATTGTAATTATTGGAATCAACCCTCGCCAATGGGGAAACGCTGAAATTCAGCTCTACAAAAGCAAGGGAGGAGCTGAAGGAATTCGGTACTGAGTGTTCCAATGGTGTTCGAGTTCAGATTTTCACATCCCATGATTGTTTTTGGAATATCTAAACATTTGGGAAAGAAGAATCGTTTGGTGAGATTCCTAGTTTTAATTGGATAAATTTATAGTCTGTACTGGAATGGGAGGAACTCAAGAAGGCCTACAATTTTGTAGCCTTTAAATTTGACGAACTACTCAAAAGATAATAAACAAATTTTGAGGCGGACATGTTTTGGCTTATGAAAAAATTTGCCACAGAATGGCAGCCTGTTCTGTCAAAACTGAGTCAAAATGACAACCCATGGAGGTATTTGAGCTGGAATATTTATACATTTCAATTAAAAAATAGAATTGAGAATATCCTCCATTTACGAGAGTTTTTCTGAGCTTACATTGTACCTTTGCACCTATAGGAAGATGATTTTCTCAATTAAAATCTAGTCTACAAAGAAGGAAAAGACCCTGATGCTGGGAAAGATTGAAAGCAAAAAAAGGAGAAGGGGGCAGCAGAGGATGAGATGGTTAGATGGCATCACCAACTCAATGGACATGAATTTGAGCAAACTACGGGAGATAGTGGAGGGTGGAGAAGCCTGGCATGCTGCAGTCCATGGGGTCGCAAAGACTTGGACACAACTTAATGACTGAACAACAACAAAGAAGTTAGTTGAAAATGTCCACAGATTTAAATTTATCATTACAGAATGCAACTTTGAGTAAGATTGCAAGCAATTTTATGACAAAACAAAGAATGATAAACCATATTGGGGGGAAAAAATAGGAGCCTCTTCAGAAAAACGTCAGTGATGTGGCCATAGTTAGAGCTCTGTATAATAAACTAATTCACTGGGCCATAAGTACTGTTTCAGAAAGTGCATTCGTTTTAGGATCTTCCTCAAGTTATTTAGCTCTCAACAGAATCCCAGTTTGAATGGTGATGCTGCCCATGAGCAGACTTTGACATGGTAGCCTCTCCTCCTGCTCTCTGAAGCCAGTTCCTGGCTTCTGAGTTCCATGGTTTCATTCTTCCCTTCTGGCCAGGCCAGAAGGTCCTTCTCATTTCTTGGACCTGTAAATTGTGCCCTGCATAGTCTTTGACCCTTTGCTCATTTTTATTTACACTCTCTTCCTAGTCTTAAATACTCCCTGTAAATAACTTTCCAATGGACCTTTTCCCCAGAACTCCAAGATCACATTCAGGGCCAGCTGGACATTCTACTGGGAGGTATGGAAAAGGTCCCCTCAGCTCTCAGTGATGTCTTCCCCAGCAAAACCCCTTCACATGCATTTATAATAAATAATAGAGACAGACTCATGCGTCGTTTACTCTGCTCCCCCAATAGTAGCAACTTGCAAATCCATGATGCAACATCACAATCAGGATACTGACCTTGATAGAGTCAAGATTCAGAAGATAGCCACACCCACTTCCCTTCCACCCCAATACCTCCTTACATTTTCATTTATCTGAGATGAATGTCTGCCATGCAATCTCTGGGTTGTATAGCTGTTGAACGCTTAGTTTTGAAAAGAAACCGTCACACTGATTTCCAGTGTGGGTGGACCACTTTGCATTCCCATCAGGAATGTGCCCAGTTTCTCTGCATCCTCACTGGCATTTGGCGTTGTCATTATTTTTTATTTTAGCCATACACATATGTGTGTAGTGGAATCTCTGTGTGGTTTTAATTTTCATTTCCCTAGTGGCTAATGATGGTAAACATTTTTTCATGGGTTTATTTGCCATCTGTATAGCCTCTTGGGTGAGATGCCTCTTCATCCAATTTAGCTCATTTTCTAATTGGGTTGTTTGTTGTTTTACTGTTGGGTTTTGAGAAGTCTTTATATGTTTTAGATACTAGTCTTTTGTAGACCATCTTCTCCCAATCTCTAGCTTGTATTTTCATGTTCTTAACAGAGTCTTTCACAGAGCACAATTTTAAATTTTAATGGAGTCCAGTTTATCAATTTTTCCTTTTATGAATCAAGCTTTTGTTGTCAAATCTAAGATTTCTTTGCCTCACCCTACACTATAAAGATTTCATCTATTTAAAGTTTTATAGTTTTATATTTTAATTTGTCTGTGTTCAAGATAATTTGTGTCGAAGATGTGAGACTTAGATTAAGTTTCTTTCTTTTTTTTTAAACCGATGAATGTTCAATTACTCCATCACCATTTACTGAAAAGGCTATCTTTCCTCCATTGGGTTGCTTCTGCATCTTTGTCAAAAATCATTTGGACATATTTATAAGAGTCTGTTTCTGGGTTCTCGGTTCTATTCCATTTATCTATGTGTCTATTCCTCCACCAAGATAATACAGTCTTAATTACTGTAGTTATATATGTCTTAAAATCAGGTAGACTGATATCTTTCACTTTATTATTCTTTTTCAAAATTGTTATAGCTATTTCCTTTAGCGAGTTCCTTTGCTTGTTCATATATATTTTAAAATAACTTATATACCTACAAAAAAATCTTGCTTGGGCTTTGATAGATACTGTGTTAAACCTGCAAATCAGCTGGGGAGAATCAACATCTTTACTGTGTTAATTTTTCTAAATCATTTCATAGTGTGTCTCTTTCTCTGTTTAACTCTTTAAAATTTTCTTTTATCACTGTTTTGTTGCTTTCCACAAACAAAACCTGTATGCAAACAAAACCTGTATTTATCTTGTTGGACATACATTTGCATATTTTTTGAGTGATTGTACATGGTATTGTATCTTATTTTACTGTCCTTGTGTCCATTGCTAATATAAAATACAATTGATTTTTGTAAATTCACTTTGTATCTTGTGACCTTGCTGAATTCACTTGTTTTTCTAAGAGGTTGTTATTGTTGTTTTTGTTAAATGCTTTAGCATTTTCTATGTAGACAATCACACCAACTGCAAGTAAAGATAGTTTTATTTCTTCCTTTCCAATCTGAATGTCTGTTATTTTCTCTTTTTCCTCTCCTCATTTCTCCGGCTAGAACTCCCAGCACTTTGTTGAATAAAAATAGTGAGAGGGAACATCCTGGCTCTGTTCCCATTCTTGAGGGGAAAGCTCTTAGTCTTGAACATTAAGTCTAAAATTAGCTATTGAGTTTTTGTAGAAATTCTCTATCAAGTTCAGGAAGTTCCCCTCTGTGTTCAGTTTTCTTTGAGTTTTGATCATGAATGTCAGTTGGTTCTTTTTTTTAAAATATATATAATTCACATATTACAAAATTCCCTATTAGAGGACTTTCCTGGTGGTCCAATGATAAAGAGTGTGCCTTAAAGTGCAGGGGACGTGGGTTTGGTCCCTGGTTGGGTAAATAAGATCCCTCATGCTGTGGAGCAACTAAGCCCATGTGTCACATCTACATGTGCTCTGGAGCCCGTGCAACAAATAGAAAATTTGTGCACTGCAAGAAAAAGATCCCGCATGATGCAACAAAGATCCCAACTAAGACCCAACACAGTCAAATAAAAATTTAAAATCAAACAAAAAACTCCTTTTAAAAGTATATAATTTAGTGGGTTTTAGTATATTCACAAGGCTGTGCAATCATCAACATTGACTCCAGAACATTTTCATCACCCAACAAAAGAAATTCTGTCCCCATCAGCAGTCACTGCTATTTTCCTTCTCCCCAGACCCTGGAAACCAGGACTCTCCCCTGTCTCTCTGGGTTTGTGTGCTGAGGACATTTCATATAAATAAAATCACACAATATATAGCCCTTCTGTCTCACTTCTTCCGCTTATCATAATGCCTTCAAGGTTCATCAATATGGCGGCACATGTCAGTAGAGTCAGCCTTCCGTGTTCAACGGTTCTGCATTTGTGGGTTTAACCAACTGTGGATCAAAAATATTTGAAAAATAATTTCACAAAATTCCCCAAAGCAAATCTTTAATTCTGTGTGTGTTAGCTATTTAGATAGTGTTTACATTGTATCCATGACTAGTTACATAACATTTATATGATATTAGGTATAAGAATCTAGAGATGATTTAAAGTATATAGGAGGATGTGCACAGGTTATATACAAATACTATGGCATTTTATATAAGGGACTTGAGCACCCACAGATCTTGGTATCAATAGGTCCTGGAACCAACCTCTCATGGCACTGAGGGACAAGTTTTTTCCTCTCCATTTTATGACTGATGGATACTCCATTGTACTGATACCACATTTTGCTGATCCACTCATCAATTGGTGAACATGTGGGTTGGTTCTTTGTTTTCTTTTATGAATAATGCTTCTGTGAACATTCATGTACAAGTGTTCATGGAGACATGTTGACAATTGTTTTGGGCATTACGCATAACTGATGAGTTATATAGAAACTCTATGTTTAACTCTTTGAGAACTTGTTAGACTGTTTCGTAGTAGCTGCACCATTTTACATTCCCACCAGCAATGTATGAGAGTTCCACTTTTTCTGCATCTTCACCAACATTTGTTATTGTCTGTCTTTTAGATAATAGCAATACTCGGGTGTGTAGAGTGATAATATCTCATTGTGGTTCTGATCTGCATTTTCTTAAAGAATAATGTTTTTTAAAAGGCTAATGATTTTTTAAAAAGGCTAATAATGTTTAGCACCTTTTCATGGGTTTATGGACCCTTTCTTTAGAGAAATGTCTACTCAGATTTGTTGTTCTTGTTGTTGCTCAGTTGCTAAGTTGCGTCTGACTCTTTGTGACCCCACAGACTGTAGCATGCTAGGCTTACCTGTTCTTCACTATCTCCTGGAGTTTGCTCAAATTCATGTCCATTGGTCACTGATGCTATCTAACCATCTCATCCTCTGTTGCCCCCTTCTCCCGCCTTCAATCTTTCCCAGCATCAGGGTTTTTTCCAATGAGTTGGCTCTTCATGTCAGGTGGCCAAAGTATTGGAGCTTCAACTTCAGTCCTTCCAATGAACATTCAGGGTTGATCTCCTTTAGGATTGACTGGTTTAATCTCCTTACAGTCCAAAGGACTCTCGAGAGTCTTCTCCAGCACCACATTCCCAAAGCACCAATTCTCTGGTGCTCAGCCTTTTTCAGGTTCTCACAGCAAGAATACTGGAGTGGTTCACCATTCCGTCCTCCGGCGGACCACGTTTTGTCAGAGCGGCCCCCATGACCTGTCCGTCTTGGGTGGTCTTGCACGACATGGCTCATAGCTTCATAGAGTTATATAAGCCCTATTGCCACTACAAGGCTGTGATCCATGAAAGGGCTATTCAAATACTTTTCCCATTAAAAAAAAAAAAAAACTGGGTTGTCTTTCTTATTATTGAATTATGAGAATTCATTATATATTCTGGATTATTAGACGTTTGTCAGATATATGATTTGCAAATATTTTTTCCCATCCTATGGGTTATCTTTTTAATTTTTTGCTAGTGTCCTTTGAAACACAAAAGTTTTAAGCTTTGGTAAAGTTCAATTTATCTACTTTTTTCTTCTGTCAACTTCTAATTTGGTGTCATACCTAAGAAACTTCTTCTCAATCTATGCTCAGAAAAAAAACTCCCAAGTTTTCCTCTAAGAGCTTTACAATTTTAGCTCTTACATTTAGGTCTTTGATCCGTCTGGCTTAATTTTTGTGTAAGTTGTGAGGTAGGAGGTCTAAATTCATTCTTTGCTATAAATACACAGTCTCACAAAACGCTATTCTTTGGTCATTAAATTGTTTTAGAACCCTCTTTGATACATAATAAATTGACTGTAAATGTTAGGATTTCCTTCTGATCTTTCAATTCTGTTCATTTGAACTATGCCAGATCATTCAATCTTGATTACTTAGTTTTATAGACAAATATCGATTTTTGAAGGCTCTGTGGTCAGGTGCATATATGTTCATAATTGTTGTCTTGAGGAATAGATCGTTTTATCATTACAAGATATCCTTTTTCTCTAGTAATAATTTTTTTTGTCTTAAAATTTGTTTTGTCTGATGTTTGTATAGCCATTCCATTTCTCTTTTGGTTACTATGAATGGTATATCAGTTTTCATTCTTTTATTCAACTTGTTTGTGTCCTTGAATCTAAAGTGTATCTCTTGTGGATAATATCAAATTAGGTCATTTAAAACAATCCACTTTGCCAATCTTGACCTTTTATTGGAATACTTAATCCATTTACATTTAATGTATTACTGATAACATAGGATTTATACCTGTCATTTTGTTGTTTCTTTTCTATATGCCCTATTTTTTGTTCCTCTATTTCTCCACTATCCCCTTCTTTCATATAAGATAGATATTTTCTACTATACTAATTCCCTTGTCTTTTCTTTCATATATTTTTTGAATTATATTCTTAATGTTTGCCCTGAAGATTACAATTAACATCCTAACTTATCAAAATCTGGCTTGGATTAGTACCAACTTAATTTAAATAGTTATGAAAACATTGCTTCTAAGTAGCTCTTTCTCCTCCTGACCTCCTTTGTGCTATTACTGTTATGCAAATTACATTTTTACTATACTGTATGCTCATTAACATGATCTATAATTGTTGCTTTATGCAGTTGTCTTTCAAATAATAAAGGAGAAAAAAAGAATTACAAACAAAAATAAACACATAGTCTTCTTTATTTACCTATGTTGGTATCTTTACTTGGGTTTGTTATCTTTCATGTGAATTCCAGTTACTTTCTAATGCCCTTTCATTTTAGTCTGAAGGATCTGTCTTTATTATTTCTGTAGGGTAGGTCTGCTAGTGATGAATTCTCTTTAGTTTTATTTCCCTGAGAATGTCTTAATTTCCCCACAGTTTTGAAAGGTAGTTTCATTGGGTATAGAATTCTTTGTTGATAGACTTTTTCTTTCAGCACTTTGAATCTCTCTTCCCATTGCCTTCTGGTTCCCATAATTTCTGAAGAGAAATTTATTGATGACACCTTATATAAAGTCACTTTGTTCTCTCTTGCTGTGTTTGAAGTTCTCTCTTTAACTTTCAAGAGTGTGATGACAATGTGTCTTAGTGGTTGTGTGTATCCTACTTGGAACTTGTTGAGCTTCTTGGATGTGCAGATTAACGTATGTCATCAAATTCTGACACTATCCCTGCCAGGGTGTGGAGTGAGGAACCTAATTTTAGCTTGGCAAAGGTGTCTAGGTCCCTCCCTTAGCCTTTGCTGGCATGAGTGGTGGTGGGGCCACTGTTTTTTCTGGAGCATTTGGCTGGCATAGAGTGGTTACCGTCTTAAAGTATTCCATCTTCATAGGCTGTTTCCTCATCCTTTGGCCTGAGAGAGCAGGATTTTTGGAGGAACTTTCTTTTTTTGTTTTTGTTCTTTGCCTGGCACGTCCAGATTGCTAGCTTCTTTAACTGTAAATCTGAAATATACAATGCAATAGAATACTCAAAGAGTCCACCACTGTGTCATTTCTCAGGTCCTGAACAACAGAGCAAATCTGCCTTTTTCTCTCCACCTTTTTGACTTCTTTTTTAAAGAACTGTTTTTAGTTGTGCTTTGCTGAAAGAATAAAGAAGGGTGAATGTGCTCCATCTTCCCAGAAATGGAAATTAACTATATTTCTTTTTAAAAGGTACTTTATCATAGCCACCTCATCCTGTTACATTTCTACCTTCCCCAACTGTCAATGTCTGTTCTTTTCACAAATGTTATTCCTATGTTATTCTCACTGAAGATCCTAAATATGCTTATTTAAAGTCTTTTTTTCCCCCTGACTGTCCTATTATTTTAAATTCCTCTGGAGTTAATTCATATTATGATTATTGATTCTTGGTGGCTATTATTCTTAGCATTAGATGTCTTCATGGACTTCAGAGTTTTGACTTTAAGGCTTAATTTTGGGTGAGAGGGTATCTTTCATTTTCATTTCCTCTTTGTGTACTCAATCAACCCTGTTCCTTCTGAGGACGCCCCCTGTCTCCCTGGCCGAGCAGTTTGGGGCCACTCCAATGATACCTGGTCTGCAGTACAGAAATGTGTTTTATATTGGTGGTTCACAATTCCTGCCCCTCTGGGGTCTACTTGTCAATCAAGGGCCATGAAAGTAATGATATTGGCTGTTCTTCCTAGCTCCAGGGCCACACTTTCACAGAAGGTGTTGCCCCGTGAAATGGCTGAAGTAGATATTTCAGACTCCTCTTTGACAGAGGGGTGATCCCTCTTTCCTCTTGATTCAAATAATAACATTGGCTCTGTTACCAGCCTTGTGTCCCCATTATGCCTTGCAATTCAGAGCCCAGATGGCCCATGGCTTTGTCAATTCTCAGCAGTTTGTGTTTCTGGACGATGGTGGAGTTTAGATTGTTTTTGAGGCCAGCTAGATCCTCTCAGTACTTTTATTGTGTAGTTTATTGTCATTCTGTGTTTGTGATAGCAGCATCTCAGAGCATGAATCACAGTATTATCTGGGTATGAAGTCAAATGCTCTGCTTGTTTGTCTTACTTTGATATTTATTTTCATTTTATTTAGCTCTATTTTATGCAATGCAACTTTATGTCCTATTTCAAATAGATGAAATACAAATAAATGACATATTCCTTAGAGTTCATGTTTGGTCATTTCTTAAATCAGGGTAACCTTATTTTCAATACACCTGAGAATTTAAGATGGATAGTGTCAGCCACACCTGGAAGTACAGCAGACACTTCACTCATACACACAGATCCTGTAACCTGGGGAGGTGCAACCCAGGTACCGAGGGCAGAAAAACTGGTGGGGGGTGGTAAAGGGGCACAGGATAATTTCTGCATTTGAAATCACCGACCTCAGTCAGGATGAGCACAGCTCCTGCCTCCATGTGATGTGGGAGAGCTCACAGAAGCAGTTTAAGGAAACACTGTCCTTTCTTTCTCCCCTTACTTTATGTCCTAGACATTTTCAGCTGATCACAAAAATGTACCTTTTGTCACCCTGGGGTACACAGTTGTGGGCACAGCTAGACTATCCTTACTGAGTATGGACACTATCATGTCCCAATTCACACTTTATAGAAGCATAAACTGTAAAGATATGAGTGAAGCTGACTTTGTCCCAGGTCTGCCAAGGCATGCAAGTGGCTGCCAGTTGTTTAGCCTCCTTGAAGACGGTGTCTTTGAAAGACTGGCATGGTGGGTGTCTTTTCTCTCCATCCATGCTCCAGCCTTGAACTGACCATTTAGAATCACCTCAGTACTCAACATTCAAAAAACTAAGACCAAGGCATCTGGTTCCATCACTTCATGGCAAATAGATGCGGAAACAATGGAAACAATGACAGACTTTATTTTCTTGGGCTCCAAAATCACTGCAGATGGTGACTCCAGCCATGAAATTAAAAGATGCTTGCTTCTTGGAAGAAAAGTCATGACAAACCTAGACAGCATATTAAAAAGCAGAGACATTACTTTGCCAACAAAAGTCTCTCTAGTCAAAGCTATGGTTTTTCCAGTAGTCATGTATGGATCTGAGAGTTGGACCATAAAAAAGGCTGAGGACCCAAGAAATGATGCTTTTGAACCATGGTGCTGGAAAAGACTCTTGAGAGTCCCTCGGACAGGAAGGAGATCAAACCAGTCAATTCTAAAGGAAATCAGTCCTGAATATTCATTGGAAGGACTGATGCTGAAGCTGAAGCTCCAATACTTTGGTGACCTGATGGGAAGAGCTGACTCATTGGAAAAGACCCCGATGCTGGGAAAGACTGAAGGCAGGAGGAGAAGAGGGTGACAGAGGATGAGATGGTTGGATGGCATCACTGACTCAATGGACATAAGTTTGAGCAAACTCCAGGAGATGGTGAAGGACAGGGAAGCCTAACATGCTGTTGTCCATGGGGTCGCAAAAACTGGGACACAACTGAGTGACTGAACAACAACAGTAAGGTCAAGTAGGAAAAGCATACATCGTGTCTGCCAGGTTGCTTCAGTCATGTCTGACTCTTTTTGACCCCACTGACTATAACTTGCCAGGCTCCTCTGTCCACAGGATTCTCCAGGTAAGACTACTGCCATGCACTCCTCCAGGGGATCTTCCTGACTTAACAGATGAAATCCACATCTCTTATGTCTCCTGCATTGGCAGGCGTGTTCTTTACCAATAGTGCCATGTGAAAGTGAAAGTGAAGTCACTCAGTCGTGTCCGACTCTTTGTGACCCCATGGATTGTAGCCTACCAGGCTCCTCCATCCATGGGATTTTCCAGGCAAGAATACTGGAGTGGGTTGCCATTCCCTTCTCCAGGGGATCTTCCCGACCCACGGATCGAACCCAGGTGAACCCAGGTCTCCTGCATTGTAGTCAGACACTTTACCATCTGAGCCACGAGGGCCATGTGGGAAGCCCCAAAGGCATCCAGTGAAGTGAGTCAAATAGCTCATCCACTTTGGCCCAGTATTGTCTCTCCTTGACAACTACCCTGGTGAAGCTGGCAGAGAAAATGGCTGGGGTTCACATACAAGCATGGTTTATAAAACTTCCACATGGAAAATAAGACAGAGAACTCTCAAAAAGGGGTCTATTGAATAAACTGGGTACATGGTTTCATTGGAACACTGGCAGTAGTTGAAAACTATGCTTTTTAATGAAAAGTGTTCAAAATTCAGTGTGCTATTGAGGTCGCAAAACAGTTCAAAAGCCACAATAATTACTAATGTTTTATAATATACTATTTATCTTAGAAAATGACTCGATGGAGCTACAAAAATATTACTATTTCTTCTCTCAGGTGGAGGGACTCAGAGCTACAAACTTTCTCAAAAGACTTCTTTGATATCAAGATTTTCTACAATGGATCTATACTACACTGAATTTGCTTGAAGTTAGTACAAAACAAAAGGCAAGTCCAAATCTGTCCAACAGCGCTCCTTCATCACTCCAAAAACAGTAGGCCACTTTTCTATATAAAAGTCAACAGGACAATGTACTTCATTGGTGTATATCATTTACTTTTTACCTGGCTACACACAGGAACAATAAATTCATCAAAACTCTCGGCTGAATTAAAAGAATATATATATTAAAAGCAAGCTTCACTTAAAAGAATAAACACAACCTATGCACACACAGCTTTACTAGCAGTCTTAGGTAGAGTTTCAAAGAAAGGAAGACACCGTTCCTAACAACAAAACGTCAGTAGCCACACTCACCACTGATTGGCTGCTGAGGAAAGGCACGTGGGCCTTACGCCACTTCCGGGGCGGGGCCTCGGCCCGCGCGGGAGCTGGTGGTCTCCATGGCAACCAGCCGGGACCGCGCTAGGCCCGCCTGCAGCCCACACCTCCGCGTTGCCCGCTCCCGGCCCGCGCCGCGACCGGCCCTGGGCCACGACCGGGGCCTCGGTCCCAGCCTGGCTCGTGCTCCCGCCAGAAGCTGCCCGCTCCCGCCTTCCGCCGCCGCCTCGACCTGACCTGACCGGGAAGCAGTTCCGGCGGGCCGCCGCCGCCGTGACTCATCGGCCAGCCCGCATCCCGGCGATCGGGCCATCTTGGTGGCGGCCGGCCCGGGCAGACGGAGCCGCGGGGGAAGCCGCGGAGACCCAGGTAGGCGCCCGCCGCACGCCCTCGGCCCCCCGGCGCCGCCGCCGCGAGTGCTTCTTTCCTTTGTTCTGCCCCATGTGGGCGCCGGTCCTCTGGCAGGGGGGGCGCCCGCCTCGCCGCCCGCCCTTTGCCCCTCCCACGCCGCCTCCCTCCCTTCAAACCCCCTTTCCGCAATCGAAACCTTTTTTTTTTTTTAAAAAAAAAACCGTGTTTTCATCCTTCAGGGCCCTGCAGCCCGCTGTGGCCTTGTGAGCGCGGCGATTCAGGAGCGACATCCGGAGCTCGGGATCCGCGAGGGCCTGCACCCCCTGCCTGTCCCGGGGCTGTGCGCATCTCAGGGTCCGTCTGCCCTGCACTTTTGTTGGGTCTTCTCGGCCACGCTTGAGTCTTGAACCCCAATCCTAACCCGATTGCTCTCTGGGTCTACCCAATTATAGCATCACAGGTGCTCAGGTTCTGGGTTACCCAAACCCAACCCCAACCCGCCGTCACCACCACCTTCTCCACTTTTGTCAGGCTCAGCCTTTGACTGACCTCTGGCCAATATGGTCCAACCCCAGACCTCAAAAGCTGAAACCCCAGCCTCTGCAGCTTCTACTAGTGCCCCCATGGACGACGTCATTGACACCCTGACCTCCTTGCGCCTCACCAACTCGGCGCTCAGGCGCGAGGCCTCGACCCTTCGCGCAGAGAAGGCCAACCTCACCAACATGCTGGAGAGCGTGATGGCGGAGCTGACCCTGTTGCGCACCCGGGCTCGGATTCCCGGGGCGCTGCAGATCACCCCACCCATCTCGGCCATTACCTCCAATGGGACCCGGCCGATGACCACACCTCCGACCTCGCTGCCCGAGCCCTTTTCTGGAGACCCCGGCCAGCTGGCGGGCTTCTTGATGCAGATGGACAGATTCATGATCTTCCAGGCCTCCCGCTTCCCGGGGGAGGCTGAACGAGTGGCGTTCCTGGTGTCCCGGCTCACCGGGGAGGCCGAGAAGTGGGCAATCCCCCACATGCAACCCGACAGCCCCTTACGAAACAACTATCAGGGATTCCTGGCCGAGTTGCGGAGAACCTACAAGTCTCCGCTGCGGCACGCCCGGCGCGCGCAGATCAGAAAAACTTCGGCCTCCAATCGAGCCATGCGGGAACGGCAGACCCTCTGCCGCCAGCTGGCCGCCACCGGCACAGCGCCCTGCCCGGTGCACCCAGCCTCCAATGGGACTAGTCCAGCCCCGGCCCTGCCCACCCGAGCTCGGAACCTTTAGGAGTCAGCCATCATCCTGGTCGCATCTGCAGCCATCCAGGTAGCATACCCCCTTTGCTGCGTAGAAGAAATGTCCATACCACAGCATCACTTTGTTTGAAGACATCCCTTCCTGCCTCTGCAGACCTGTTCCATGAGGACATCTCCTGTCATCACTCGGGCGCCCTGTGACCCACCTTGCTTCCTGGTATCACGTGCTTGCTTGGGACCTCCACTGCATGTTTCCCTTCTTTTGCTTGCAATTCCAGCTCTTCTAGTGGCCTCAGCTCTGCTGCTTGGTCAGGCTCACTCACAATACACTTGGGACATCTGGGCTGACGTTTTCCCCAGCCTGACCAGGTTCACGGATGCAGCTCCCCCACCCTCTGCAGGCCCTGGGGCAGTTCCCCACCTCATTGCCCTGTTCTCAGTGATGAGCTTGCTGGTGCCAAAAAGAAGCCTCTTTGGCCAGGCAGGTGGCTTGACCTGGAGAGGGGAGTCTGGAGTCCTGCCAGCCCCTCCAGGGCCCAGTGTAGCAGGTAGGGGCCTCATCTCTGCTGTCAGTGTCCAAGTAATCATGGTCGGGAGTGTGTTTCCAGGGTTCTCGGGGGGCCAGCTTCACTCTGCACGGGAGTAGGCCGTCAGTGTGCCCCATTGCTGCCCCTGGGAAGATGGATAGTGCAGCCTTAGGGGAGCGCCCCCAGAGGCCACACCCCCTCAGCGCCTGGCTTTAGCTGCCAGTGTTCTGATAGCACCAGGATTGGGGGGAATCTGGAACTCGCCTGCTCAGAAGGTCAGTGCGACTGGAATCACTGGGCAGTTCCACATACGTGTCCATCCGTGCCTAAGGCCCCCCTGCAGGCTGAGGGGTGGGCTCTAGAGGCTCACTCTGCTGCCCTGGTCCCCTGTGGGATTCAGTGGTGGCGCAGCCCTCTCTCCTTTCTGCCCCCTGCATGTGGAGGTGGGCCTGTCTGGCTTGAGACCTGTTCCCTTCTCCACACAGGGGCATGCGGCCTTCACCGCAGCTCCTGGAGCCACACACACAGTCTCTAGGTCTCCAAAGCCTCGGTAGCATGCCCTCCCCAGGCCTGGGCTGTCCATCAGACGTCCAGCCTCCGTCCCGGAAAACCGGGACTCAGGGCTGGAGCCCAGCTCCCCTGGACACGTCACAGAGCCCTTAAGGCGAGGGGGTGTCTGCCCGTCTGGCCCCAGTCGGGGCCGTGCTGACATTTGCAAAGGAAAAGAGCAGCCTTCTGCCCAGGTCCTAAGGTGGTGCCAGGGCAGGGCTGGCTCTCGGGTCCTGGTTCTGAGAGAGAGCCGTGCCTCCTGGTGGTGGGCGGCCTTGTGCTTCCTCCCGGGGATGCCCAGAGTCACTTTCTAAATGAGGCTTGGCCAGGCCCTTTGACCTGGGTTGCTCCTGCCATATTCGATACCAATGACGCCCTCCCCCCAGGCTGTGGGGAAGTGGGCCATCCTTCCCTCGGTTTATCGGTCCCTGACTGTAGGAGGATAACCTCTGTGCCACCCCTTATAAGCCTGCATTTGGGACCTCCAAAGGTTGTCTCCTAGGACCCATGACCTCCTTCTGAGCAAGTTGATGATGCTGGGGAGAGTGACTGTGTTCCTGAAAGTCCACTGCAAGGTCAAGGTGGTTCAGTGGCTGCTGAGGTTCGTGGACCACGGCCGCCCGCTCATCGTAAACTCTGTTAGCCCAACTGCCCTGCTGAACCACTGCCTGAACACAGGCTTCAGACCCCTCTAGGTTCCAGCCAGACTGTTCAGGTGGGACCATGGTGCTCATTAAGCATGAAGTGGGGGAGACACACAGGGGGGCCGCTCTTGCGGGGGACGTGGGCCCTCCGGTGGGGGGTGCACAGACCACTTGCAGTCCCTGCTCTCTTCTCTGCCTGCCTGCCAAGTAGAGGAGCCCACCGCTGAAGGGGCACCGTGACACCCAGGGAGAGGGGGCCTGCAGGGCTAGCTGACCCCTTGAAGGTTTCCACGTGGCCCAGGCCAGCCGAGGCAGGAGACCCAGCCCGGGAGCAGGGCAGGAACTGCTTGCCAACCTCGGGGTCTGCCCAGGTGGTGTTCAGAAGTCCTACCACGTTTGCAAAGCGCCTTGTTTCAGCCGCTGTACCTCACTAGGCTGAGGCCAGCCCTCTGCATGTGGGTCGTCGTGCCCAGCCCTGGCTGCTGCCCCGGCTTCGCTTGGCTTGGTGATGTGGCTGGGTTTTGCCCGTTAGTGCTCATGGTTACAGGTTGGGGACTGGTGCTGTTGGACGTCCGTGGCCTTATTGATTGCCTCCTGCGACCTCGGAAACCGGAGTGGATGTGAGGCCTGGGGTTGGATTTGGAAGAAGGCCCGCGGTGGGAGCCCCCCGTGGTTCTCGTGGAAGACACCCTCGTCCCCAGCTGGAGAGGACACCCACGCTCCATGCAGCCAGAGCGGGAACACGTGGCTGAGAGGCTCAAGCTGGAGAAGGCAGCGGCGGGGGAGAGCTGCTCTGTACATATTTGGGGGTTATAATTTCTCTAAATTTAAGAGAACAGATGTTGATTTATAAAAGGGACGGGCAGTTAGTAGTGTTAAACCATGCATGTGAGGGAAGGTTTTATGTTCTTCATGGTGTTCACGTTACTTGGACCACCTTCTGACTGTTCCTTGGTCTCCACGGTGCCCCACCTGGTAAGGAAGCTTTGTGGCGTAGCAGGGCCTCACTCGAGCTCAGAGTTAGAAGGGGTGACCTCTGGCCTGCTGTATTGTGCGACCTTGGGATTAACTTAATGTCCTAGAGCATTTCAGTGGCTTCTGGGAAGACACTAAGACTCGTGTCCCTGGTCCCAGGTGAGTATGTAACGAGTGAGTCGTGACACAGAGCCCAAAAGTGCCGCGTGAAGATGCAGGTAAGACTTTTCTGACGTGCAAGCTGCTGTTGTCAAGAGGGACAGAACCGCCAGCTGGGCCACGATTCCAGCCTTTAGGAGAATAAACAGATAGGGGAGGGCCAGGCCAGTGCTTAGATTACTTTAAGGGAGCAGTCCCTTGAGTGTGTAAGAGTGCACATGCCCCGGCCAGCTGCCAGGGCTGGAGTTTGGGCGGGAAGAGGGAGAGAACTTAGCAGAGGTCCTGTCCATCTTGCAGCCAGAGCGGGAAGCCTGGATCTCCTCTACTTGAGAAGCCCTAGATTAGGGGCTTAGAGATGAAGACACAGCTGGACTCTGGAGAAGGCAGCAAAAGCTTGGCTGTGTGGGGAGCGGGTTGGCGTTTAGGAAAATCCCATCACCCACCACGGGTGGACAGAGCTGATGACTCCGGTGTAGTCGTGGGGTCCCTGTGTTGAGTGTGGTGGTGGGCGTAGCACAGACGCAGCAGATGAGGTGGGGGTACCACTAGCCCCTCACTGCAGCATCACAAACTCCTTTTCATAAGTGGCCACATACTAGTTCTTTTTGTTATCAAAGTCAACCTACACGTTATAGAAATTTTGGAAAACAGAGGAGTAGAAAGATGTACAGTTTTAACATTTTGGTGTTTCTCCTTCCAGTCTCCCCTCACCCCAGTCATGGTTCCTCTGCTCTTTGTTTTAACATTGGGATGCTGCCTTCTGTAACCCAGCACCGTGTAGCCGTCCTCACACGTCGTAGGCATCTTTCTCATTTCATTTTGAGATGGCTGTGCGCTCTGCCGTCAGGCAGTGCCAGTGGTGGATCACCGGTGCTGTTACTGATCTTTCACCATTGGAAATCGATGGCTATCTTTGTGCATAAAGCTTTCCCCAATCCAAGTTATTTCCTTAGGATAGATCCTCAGAGGTGGGATGATGGCGTTAAAGAATATGAAAACCTTCAAGGCTCTGATTATGTATTGACAGACGGTTTCCAGAAATGTTTGTGTCCATGTACACGGCCACCGGCAAGGATAAATGTGCCCGTTTACCATTTTGCCCGCACTAAGTGTTCTCACCTGGTTAAATATTTGCTAACCTGGTCATGGGAAAATAGCACTGTATTTTAGTTTGCATTTCTTT
Organism: Dama dama; assembly: GCF_033118175.1. Lineage (NCBI taxonomy): Eukaryota > Metazoa > Chordata > Mammalia > Artiodactyla > Cervidae > Dama > Dama dama. Next base: position 5,207,109 of record NC_083702.1, read on the forward strand.
TTTTTTTTTAATTTCTGGCAAACTAGAACATCTTTTCACGTTAAGCAGTTGTATTTCTTTTGTGCATTGTCGTGTCCTCTGCTCTTACCTCCTGGGGTTTGATAAATTTGTATGAGCTCGTTGCATATTAAAGATATTAACCCATTGTGTGTCCCACTCGCTGCTCATGTTTTTGGCTTTTTGTTACTGAAATTTTAACCTGATACATAGCCAGTCCGTCCCTTCACTGGGCCCTGTGCCCACCAGACTAACACATGCAGACGCTGTATTTGTCCCTTTTGTGCATGGCTGTATCACTGCACCTGTAACTGTCAGGACACACAGTAGTGACGCCATAAATGTTCGTGGGGCTGTTACATGGATGGATGTGCCGAGTGCTGGGACCCCACAGAAGCACTTACAGACCCAGGACTGCACACAGGCCTTCTGGCCCCAGAATCCCTTCACACCATTCAAAATCCTTTAGGACCCCAGAGAGCTTCTTCTAATGAAGGTTTTGTTTATCCATATTTACCATATTGCAAATTAAGATGGAGAATGTTTCTAAATGCTATTTAGAAGATAAACTCATTACGTGACAACATAAATAGTGTATTTTAAAGAAAACTTGTTTTCTTAAAAAAAAAAAAGCCGGGGGGGGGGCAGTTTTCACTAAACTCTTTCATGGTTTTGCAAATTTCTTTCATGTCTGGCTTAATAGAAGACAGCTGGGGCCTCTGACCTGCCCCTGCTCTTCATCTTTTGCAAGATCACCCATCATGTAGTCTCTGGAAAATTCCGCGGTACACTCAGGAGACAGCAGGAGTGGAAAAGGCCCAGATATTTTGGTAGCGTTATGAAAACAGGACTGCCTCCCAGGCCCGGAAGAGGTCCTGACCACTTTGAGAACCTCTGGTCCGAGAAGAGACACAACAGTCCGTCCTGCAAACACCTCCATCTGTTCTTGGTGGTTTCCTTCGCTGCTTTAAACTTAAGGTCTTTGTTTCCCTCTAGAATTAATAAAGATATTTCTGGAATTAGTTTGGTTTGTAGTGTGAAGTGAAGCTCTGACTTGACTTCTCAGTGTTTAAACCAATAACCTGAGCTCATCTATTCTTACCTGTTTTAACTTCATTCTCTCCCTCATTCATGTTTCTTTATCCCGTCTGAACATCTTACCTATCAGAGGGCTAACTTCCCCAGTATCTGATGATCCATTTTCTTCCCCCAGAACCTCCTTTTAAACAATGGTTTTGGGGCTTCCCAGGTGGCTCAGTGGTAAAGAATCCACCTGCCGATGCAGGAGACACGAGGTGGGTACCGGTCTGGGACGATCGCCCATGCCACAGAGCAGCTAAAGCTCATGCACCACACCGCTGAGCCTGTGCTCTGGAGCCTGGGAGCCGCATCTCAGGAGCCCGTGCACCCCAGAGCGCGTGCTCCGCAATAAGCGGAGCTGCTGCAGTGAGACAAGCCTGTGCACTGCCCCGAACGCGAGCCCCCACCGGCCAAACGAGAGAAGAAAAGTCCTTGCGGCAGTGGAGTGTCCAGCACAGCCAGAAATAAATGAAACCTAAACATGATTTTGGGGTTATATTTTGTGCTCCCCTCTAATAGGGGGATCTGCCCCTTTGGTTTTCTTGGCTGTTCTCGCCAGATGAACATCAGAATGAATTCTAAGTTTTGCTCCACCTCCCAGTCCAGGCACAGGGCTGGCCAGTCCTCTACAGGCCAGAGCCCTGGAGGGTGGGTGGCCTCTGCTCTTTCTGCCCACGGAAGGCCCTGCCTGGGGGATTTCAGCGAACATTCCTCTCTGACTGGTGGCTGGTTTGGGATTGGGATGAAAACCTGTGCCCCAAGTGGCTAGCCTGCTGTGTGGTGAAGCATCTTCTGTTTGGAAGTATCTAGAGCACTGGCTGGCCCCGGATGGCTGGTCCTGAGAGGTTTGTAAGGGCCGGCCCGCCTCTCTCCATGGACCTTCCCTGGGTTCCGGAACCTCTGGAGGTAGCTGGGAAGTCTTCTGGATTCCAAATGGTATTGTGTCCCCAGAAACCTGCTGGTCACACTTCAAGCAGCACATTTAAACCAGCAGAGAAAGCCTGCTGACTCTCAGATCTTATCTGAGCAGTCTCAAAGACGGGAGGCTCCTGTGATCGGCCGGTGAGTTTCCAGCGGCCGCCTCAGGCTCCAGGCATCTGCTGAAGCCTCTTGCTGTCAAGAAACATATCATTTCTAGGCATGCACTGTCCAGGGGCTCGAGCTGGGCTCTTGCTGGTGGAGCCGAGACCACACACTAGAGGGAAAGCCCGTGTTCGGAACTTGGAGAGTGGCCGACCAGCCCTCAGCCCCACACCTGTGCGCATGGCCTACGGGGTCGCCCTGCCAGCCCTAAACACAGGGCGCTGGGTAGGCTGGCGGCTTCTTTGCCAAGGTTCCTCTTCTTCCTTGTTGGCTCAGCTGGTAAAGAATCCGCCTGCAATGTGGGAGACCTGGGTTCGATCCCTGGGTTGGGAAGATCTCCTGGAGAAGGGAAAGGCTCCCCACTCCAGTATTCTGGCCTGGAGAATTCCATGGACAGTAAAGAGTTGGACACGACTGAGCGATTTTCACTCACTCACTCATGGGGCAAAAAGCTCGACCACACTCCCCAGCGTCCTCTCCAGCACAGCGGGGCTCAGTGATGGAATTCTGTCGTTCAGAAATGCGGGCAAGAGGTCTGTGTTCTCCCTCCTTCAACCGTTGGATCCCTGCTGATGGTCAAGGCGACCTTGGAAAACAGACAGTGAGAGGGGCAGGCCCGCAGGACAGAGGCTCCAAGCCACAGTTTGGGGGTGTGCTGCCAGGGTCCCCCAAAGGGGGGCCCACCAGGCTGCAGGCCTAGGGCCCAGAGTGTGACTGGGTGGTGGTTGCCCAGCGGTGGTGGGTGGGAGTGGGGAGCAGGGCGGGGCGGCCCGAGGAGGGGTGGGCCCCCCGGCCACCCAGTGCTGAGTGGGGGCCATGGAGAGGCCACAGCGTCCCCAGGAACCCTGAATCCTCCTCGCCTGAGTGGCCCTAACATGGGCCAGTGTGGCCGGGGGAGGCAGAGAGTGAAGTCAAGAGACAAACTTAGTCCCTCCAAAGCCTCTGGGGTCACGGAGAGCTCTGGCCAGCCCTGGGGAGCGGGGACAAGACAAACCCAGAATTGGGTTTGAGCCAAATATTCCCCAGAGGTACTTCCCAGGTGGTGTTAGTGGTAAAGAATCCACCTGCAATGAGGGAGTCACAGGAGATGCAGGTTCGATTCCTGGGTTGGGAAGATCCTATAGAGGAGGAAATGGCAACCCACTCCAGTATTCTTCCCTGGAGAATCCCACGGACAGAGGAGCCTGAAGGGCTACGGTCCATGGGGTCGCAAAGAGTCGGGCACGACTGAGCGACTAAGTCGCACACACACAGGCAGACGGCTTAGTTTTAACAAGCGCCCGTTCTACAGACAAAAATGACAAGGAAGCCTTGGAATGTGGCCAAGATATCATTCAGGAACCTCACACCTTGTGGGAAGGGGTTTGATAGATACCTCTGGACTGGAGTTTGGGGGAAATAGAATTGTTGCTATTTCTATTCCCAATGAGTTGAGATGCCTCAATAAACCAGGTCCACTTAATTCACTATAAAGAAAGCTGAGCGGCGAAGAATTGGTGCTTTTGAACCGTGGTGTTGGAGAAGACTCTTGAGAATCCCTTGGACTGCAACGAGTCCATCCTAAAGGAGATCAGTCCTGGGTGTTCATTGGAAGGACTGATGTTGAAGCTGAAACTCCAATACATTGGCTACCTGATGTGAAGAACTGACTGATTGGAAAAGACCCTGATGCTGGGAAAGATTGAGGGCAGGAGGAGAAGGGGACGACAGAGGATGAGATGGTTGGATGGCATCACCGACTCAATGGACATGAGTTTGAGTAAACTCTGGGAGTTGGTGATGGACAGGGAGGCCTGGCGTGCTGAAGTCCATGGGGTCGCAAAGACTCGGACACGACTGAGTGACTGAACTGAACTGAATTCACTAAAAGGATGAAAAACCCCACAAAGCTATGAAATAACAAAACAGGAAACACAGAGAAAGCTCTGCTATTCTCAACCCTACAGGAGCTCTAGGGCATGAAAAACTGTGTCAGAGTGACTCCGTCCTTTGCACACCAACTGCCCAGAAGGGTCTAGAAGAACCTTTGGACTCTGAATGAGCAGAGGACCAGATAACACACAGCTGTGCCTGGTGTCTGCCAGAGACGGTGCTAGAAGCTGAAGATGCAAGGGTGAGCAAGACAGAGGCCGTGGCCTCTGCGGAGTCCTCCTCCTTGCCGGGGAGGACGAGAACAACCACCCACGTGTACCTCATACGAGGGAGGGGGCAGGTGGGGTCCAAGGTGGTCTCACCAAGGCCTTGAGACTCAGCAAAGCCCCAGGGAAATGAGAGAAGGGGGCTTAGACTCAAGCCTGACTGTGGTGCCGAAGAGGAAAAGTTATTATGCAAATCCCTGTTTAGTCTTAAAATCGACAGTGTCTTAGACTCAAGGAACTATTTTTTTTTCCAGCTTGAGATTACACTGAATAACACTTCTGCTTTCTCCATAAAGTTGACTTAATATGATACACATTTTATCTCGCTGTCACAAAGGTTATTTGAAAACAAACTAACCATTTCATAATATTTCCTCACATTGAGGTATATAATTTGTGTAGCTGTTCTTCCCAGACTGGCTCCATTTTTTTTTTTTTTAAATCAAGATATAATTTACATACAGTTAAGTGAGCAGAATTTAAGTGCATACTTGGGTGTGTTTTGACAAATGTGTGTGCTCATGTCACCACCCTCTAAATCAAGATGTGGAACATATCCATCACTCCAGAAAGTTCCCTGGTGCCATCTGCCAGTCAATCTCCCCACGCCTGCCGGGCAACCACTGTTTTAATATCTGTGCCCATAGATTTGCTTTGACTGTTCTGGAATTTCATATCAATGGATTCATGAAGCGTGCACTCCCTTGTATTTTAAGCTTCTCTTGTTATCAGGGTGTTTTTAACATCCATTCATGTTGGTACTTATTTTTGTTCAGTTGCTAAGTTTTGTCCGACTCTGTGACCCCATGGACTACAGCACCCTGGGTTCTCCTGTCCTCCACTGTCTCCCAGAGTTTGCTCAAATTTGTATCCATTGAGTCAGTGATGTCATCCAGTCATCTCATCCTCTGCTGCCCCTTTTTCCTTTTGCCTTTAATCTTTCCCAGCATCAGGGTCTTTTCTAATGAGTTGGCTCTTTCCATCAGGTGGCCAAAGTAATGGAACTTCAGCTTCAGCATCAGTCCTTCTAAGGAACATTCAGGAATGGTTTCCTTTAGGATTGGCTGGTTTGATCCCCTTGCAATCCAAGGGACCCTCGAGAGTCTTCTCCAACGCCACAGTGGTGGTGCGTGTATTGGTCGTTCATTACTTATTATTGCTGATTAACGGTCCACTTCTTTCTGTAGATAGACCCTAGCTGTTTCGCCATTCATCTGTTAATGGACATCTAGGCTATTTCCAGGTTGGGCAAATACAAATAAAGTTGCTGTGAACATCCCCAGAAAAGTCTTCTCGTGTACTTGTTTGCATTTCTCTTGGATAAATACCAGGAGCTGAATTGCTGGGTCATAGGTACACTGTATCACTTTCTAAGAAGCTGCCAAACTGCCTCCAGGATGGCTGCACCGTTTTACATTTGTATGTGTGAGTTCACGTTGGTCTGGCTCTCTCTCCTCACTTGCTGTTGTCAGTCATTTTAATTTCAACTACTCTGGTTGGTGGGTAACAGTATCCCATAACGATTTTTCTTTACATTTACCTGAATTCAAATGATTCTGAGCCTTTCTTTGCTAGCCGTGAGTGTATTTTCCCTCCTGATGTTTTATGAAAGGTACCAAACATACAAAAAAGTTGGAAAAAAAGTGTACCATAACATCCAAATATCCACCAGTTACATTCTACAATGAACACTATGCTAAATTTTCTTTATTACATGTCCATCTATTCTTCCATCCATCTGCAACATCTTACTTTTAATGCATAGCAAAGTAAGTGAAAAACACTAATATGCTTCACTCCTAAACGCTTAGCATGCAGGTCACACACTAGACTTCAATATTTGTTATAGTTACTTTTTATCTGTGGGAGGAGGATTAATTCACCTACAGTGAAATCATCAGCATATTTTTTGGCCACTCTGAGTGCCACTGGGATCTTGGTTCCCCAACAGGGGATTGAACCCTTGCCCCCTGCCTTGGAAGCCTGAAGTCTTAACCACTGGACCCATGAAGGAAGTCTTGAAACCATCAGTTTTAAGTATACCATCTGAGGAGTTTTGAAAAAAATGCATCCACCGTCCAGCCATCTAACAGGTCACTGTTATCCAAACCCCTATCAATGTATAGCACATCACCACCCAGAAAATTCTCTAGTGCTCCTCCCCAGTCTTAAGAACTTTCGTCAATCCACAGACACAAAGTGTTCTGTAATTCCTTTCAAAAAATTATGATTTTAACTTAAAAAGAAATTTATTGAAATACAGTTGATTTACAACACTGTTTATTTCAGGTGTATAGCAAAGTAATACAGTTATCCATATATATGTATATATCTGTTTTTTTAAGATTCTTTTCCAGTTTTAACTTTTACATGTAGGTTCTGATTCATCTCAAATAAATATTTTGTCAGCAATATTAGATGGGGTTGAAATTTGTCCCCCCCCCATATGGATATCTAATTGCTTTTGAATAATTTGTTGAAAGACTCTATCTGTCCGTTGGATTGCTTTGGTGACTGTTTAAGTCAAAAGACCAAATAGAATTTGTCTACTTCTGGACTTCTTTTTCATAAATCTATTTGTCTATTCCCATGCCAGCACCATTCCATCTTAATTACTGTGACTTTGTAGTAAGCTTTGAACTCGGGGTGTATAAACGCTGCACCGACGTTCTTCCTTTTCAAGATCCCTGTGGGAAACCTACATCTGTGCACTCCAGCTAGTAAGTCACTAGACACATGTGGCTATTTAAATTTATTAAAATTAAGTAAAACGAAAGATTTAGTTCCTTGGATACAATAACCACATTTTAAATGCTCAGGAGAGCATTTCTATTATCATAGTTCTATTTTAGGTCCTTTGCAATTCTATATAAATTTTATAATCATTTCATCAATTTCTATTAAGGAAACCCACTGGGGCTCTGATTGGAAAGGAATTGAATCTACAGATTTAAGTGGTTGGAAACTGACATTTTAATAATGTCGAGGCTTCCAATACATGAATATGGTTTATTGCTCACTTTGTTTAGAATTTCTTTAATTTTTCTCAGCAGTTTTGCAGTTAATGTCCTCATACGTCTTTTGTGAACTTACTCCTAAGGATTTTATGATTCTCGGTAATATTTTAAATGGAATTTGAAAAAATTAATTTTGTAATTGTTTGTTGCTAATGTATAAAACCCAAACTCATTTTTATATTTGCTTTTATTCTGTGACTTTGCTAAATTCGTGCATTAGTTCTGGTAGTTATCCCCAACCTTTTCAGGATTTTCTACACTCAGAATCATATTGTCTGTGGATAAAGAGAGTTTATGTCTGTCTTTTCATTCTGGATGCCTTTCGTTTTTTTCTCACCTTTCACACTGTCTGGGACTTTCTAACACAGTGTTAGACAGAAGGCATGGATTGAATAGTCTTGCCTTATTCCTGACCTGGAGGAAGGTTGTGGCTGTTTCACACTAGCTGTACTGCTAAGTAGTAGGTTTCTTACACATACCTTCTAACAGATTCATGAGATTTTCATCCATCCCTCCTTTGTCAGAGTTCTTTTTTTTTTTTTTTTTTAATCACGAATCGATGTTGAAATCCATTCAGTGCTTTCCTGCAATTTAAACAATCACATTTTTTCTCTTTCATCCTGTTAACATGGTGAATTAAACTGACTGATCTTCAGAAGAGAAACCAACCCCGCATTCTCGGCATAAACACAACGTGGTAATCCAGTCTTATCCTTTTTATAAAATGGTGCGTTTGCTTTGCTAATATTTTAAGTACCTTTTGTGTTTGTTATTGATAGGGGTATGGGCTGGCGTTTTCTTTCCTGCAGTGTCTCTGTTATTAGCATTTATGCTCACCGCAAGGAACATTAGGAGCTCTTCCTCTCTGTTTTCTGAAAGAGTTGATGTAAGATTAGATTATTTCTTCCTCAATTGTTTAGTTAAATAATACCAAGTGGACCTGAAGGTGACCATAAGGATGGCTGAGCACCAAAGAATTGATGCTTTCCAATTGTGGTGCTGGAGAAGACTCTTGAGAGTCCCTGGGACAGCAAGATCAAACCAGTCAATCCTAGAGGAAATCAACCCTGAATATTCATTGGATGGACTGATGCTGAAGCTGAAGCTCCAATACTTTGGCCGTCTGATGTGAAGAGCCAACTCATTGGAAAAGACCCTGATGCTGGGAAAGACTGAAGGCAAAAGGAGAAGTCGGTGGCAGAGGACTAGATAGGTAGGTAGCATCACCAGCTCAATGGACATGAGTCTGAGCAAACTCCAGGAGTTGGTGAAGAACAGGGAGGCCTGGTGTGCTGCAGTCCCTGGGGTCACAAGGAGTCCAACACAACTTAGTGACTGAACAACAACAACGACCAAGTGTTTGTTAGTGAGTTCAGTTTCTTTAGCAATTCATTGGGACCGGTCAGTCATCAGTTCATCTCTAGTGAACTTTGTAGTGTGTGTCTTTTTTGGGAATGTGTCTACTTTATCCAAGTGAGCAAATTTACTTGCATAATTTTGTTGGTAATATTCCTTATTGAAATCTGTAGCATCTCGAGTGTTTTCCCCTCTTGTACTGCATAATATTGTGTCTTTTTAGAAAACAATTCTGATTAGATGTTTATCAATTGTACTGATCTTCGCAAACTACCATTTTTTACTTCATTGATTTACTTCACGTTTCTGTTTTCCATATCATTGATTTCTGCTCTTTTCTTTTTTTTTTTTTAATTGAAGTATTCTTGATCTACAGTGTTGTGTTAACTTCTGCTCTGTAGCAAAGTGACTCAGTTACACATACATACACACACACACATATACTCTTTTTCATATTCTTCTCCATTATAGTTTATCACAGGATACTGAATATAGTTTCTGAGCAACAGAGCCTTGCTGTTTATCCATTCTGTATGTAACAGTTTGTATCTGCTAACCCCAAACTCCCCATCCATCCCTCCTCCACTCCCCCCGCCCTTGGCAACCACCAGTCTATTCTTTATATCCCGGATTCTGTTTCTGTTTCATAGATGGATATGTTTGTGTCATATTTCAGATTCTACAAATAAATGATACCATATAGTATTGTCTTTCTCTTTCTGACTTACTTCACTTGGTATGATAATCTCTAGGTCTATCCATGTTACTACAAATGCATTACTTTGTTCTTTTTATGGCTGAGTAATATTCCATGGTTTATATACACCAAGGAAGTGTATATGCTTCTTTGTCCATTTGTCTGTTGATGACTATTTGGTTTTTTCCATGTCTTGCCTGTTGCGCATAGTGCTGCTATGAACACAGGTGTGTGTGTATCTTTTTGAATTATAGTTTTGTCCAGAAAAATGCCCAGGAATGGGATCGCTGGATCATATGGTAATTCTGTTTTAGTCTTCTGAGGAACCTCCATACTTTCTCTGTAGTGGCTGTACCAACTGACACTCCCACCAACAGAGCAAGAGGGTTCCCTTTTCCTCACACCGTCTCCATCTGCTTTTATCTTAATTATTCCCTTCCTTCTGCTTCCACTGGATTGCATTCACTCTTCCTTTTCACATTTTGTAAAATGGAAGATGCCTTTTGCTTCTCCAGAAGCAGTGGGTCTTCCCTAGGTGGTGCTGTAGGGAGAACTTCCTACTTTGATACAAGAGGCGAGAGTGGTCTTGAAGGTTTGTGTATCAAATGGAGCACAGCTTTCTTTGGCTTCCTGTCCTGTCCCCGCTGTCCATCGTGGGCACCAAGTCAGGGCCCACGGGAAAGAGCTGTGAATGGGGCGTCCACAGTGTCTAGGGCCCCTGGTCCTTCTAAGTGGTTACACTAGCTCGTGAGAATTTGAGAATTTATTAAAGTGTCAGCTCTTTTCTCCCGAACTGTTGTTTTAAAATTTATTTATTTATTTATTTGACTGCTCTGGGTCTTAGTTGTGGCATACGGGATCTTTAGTTGCAGCCTATGAGGTCTAGTTCCCTGACCAGGGATCAAACCCAGGCCCCCTTGAACTGAGAGTGCATAGTCTTGGCCCCTGGACCACCAGGGAAGTCCCTCCCCCAACCTGTCTTTGTAGTACCCTTTCCTCCATGCTTTGCAGAAGGTGGAGAGACTGATGCCCCCATCTCTGCACAGAGAGGTTGCTGCTGTGTAGAATTCCCATTCCTTTGATTCCTTATGATCTGAGTGCTCTCATGGGCTCAAGAAAAACTGTGATTTTGGAGATTATCAGCTTTTCCTCATCGTTAGGTTGAATATGAGTGTTCTCTTGCAGTTTTCTACACCCTGAACCTACTTGGGTTTTTTTTAAAAGTTATGTTTTCTATTTTATTGAACATATATTCAAACCCATAAAACATTTCAATTATTTTTTTTTGCCAGAAGATTATTGGGAACCATAAATTCATTTTTATTTCTACTTAGATGCAAGTTTCCTGCTCACATGCATCGCCATTAGTCAGTCAATAATCAGTTACATCAGATTAAAGAACACGTTATGAATTCACCTGTACTGAAAACATTGAGTTAAAAAAATGAACACTCTGTAAACCTCTCTTACTAGTGGCCCAATAGCTTCCTCTTTTTTCTCTTTAGAATATAGAATATTTTAAAATTCTGTTAGAGAATACATAAGCAGGAAATGTTAGAAGAAAATTTATTTGAACAGCTTAAAAGAGAAGATGGTCTCTGACCAGTAGAAGAATATAATATGATAAAAGAGTCGAATAGTAGGCCTAAGTATTTGGTAAAAGCTCTGGGGTTCTTCCCAGGTGGCACAGTGGTAAAGAATCCACCGGCCAATGCAGAGACTCAGGAGATGTGTGTTCAATCCCCAGGTCAGAAGGATCCCCTGGAGGAGGAAATGCCAGCTCCCTGCAGTATTCTTGCCTGGAGAATCCCACAGACAGAGGAGGCTGGCCAGTGGGCTGCAGTCCATGGGGTCACAAAGAACTGGAAACAACTGAGCAGGCACACAAAATCTATGGGACAAAGGAGAGCAGAAATCATCATTTTCTAGGGAGTCCAAGAGATACTCCCTAGGGCTTTCATATATTTAACTCCTAGACTTTGGACTGACTTGGCTTTTTAAAAACAAGAAGAGAAAGAAAATAACTTCCTTTAATCATGATTCATATGTGTTTTTGATTTAAATTTGTTGATAGAGCACATTTTCCCTCACCAATGTAACTATTCAAAAATGTATTGACTGTTCATATCCACTTAAAAATTTTTTTTTAATATTTATTTATTTGGCTGCATTGGGTCTAGGTTGGGGTGCTCAGGCTTAGTTGTTCCACTGCATGTGGGATCTTAGTTCACCTACCAGGGATTGAACCTGCATCTCCTGCATTGCAAGGTGGATTCTTAACCACTGGACCACCAGGGGAGACCCTCATACCCACTCTTTATTTCTCACAAACTTAACTTTCCATAATGTTTATCAGTTTCTTCCATTTTGTAAAAATAATGCATGATCATTGCAGAAAATTAGAAAATAGAGTGTAAGTAGAGTATAAAGGAAACAATAAAATGAAAGAAATCAGTTTTAAATAAAATTAAGTACAAAATAATGTATACGTATAAAAAATTTAACATTGCAGAATATACAGGGTAAAACACAAGGTAAACCATCAATAAGATCATGGCATCTGGTCCCATCACTTCATGGCAAATGGATGGGGAAACAGTGGAAACAGTGGCTGACTTTATTTTGGGGGCCTCCAAAATCACTGCAGATGGTGATTGCAGCCTTGAAATTAAAAGATGCTTACTCCTTGGAAGGAAAGTTATGACCAATCTAGATAGCATATTAAAAAGCAGAGACATTACTTTGCCAACAAAGGTCCATCTAGTCAAGGCTATGGTTTTTCCAGTGGTCATGTACGGATGTGAGAGTTGGACCATAAAGAAAGCTGAGCACTGAAGGACTGATGCTTTTGAACTGTGGTGTTGGAGAAGACTCTTGAGAGTCCCTTGGACTGCAAGGAGATCCAACCAGTCCATCCTAAAGGAGATCAGTCCTGGGTGTTCATTGGAAGGACTGATGTTGATTTGGGCTTCCCTTTATTTTTTATACTGAGGTCTTTTGCCTGCAGTGCAGGAGACCCGGGTTCGATCCCTGGGTCAGGAAGATCCCCTGGAGAAGGAAATGGCAACCCACTCCAGTATTCTTGCCTGGAGAATCCCATGGACAGAGGAGCCTGGCAGGGTACAGTCCACGTGGTCGCAAAGAGTCGGACAGGACTGAGCGACCTAACTCTCACTTTTCCTCCGCTTAGGGTGTGCCATGTGACATGAGGGGTCTTAGTTCCCCAACAGGGCTCTACCCCAGTGAGGAGTCTGAGCCCCTGGACCCTGGGGAAGTCCCTCGGGTTTCCCTTACCTTGGGTCTCATGCCTTTCTTGTCATCGCTTGGCTTAACTGCATCACATCCACCTTCCGGTCGCTCTCTGAGTCTTATTGAATTTTACCCTCTCTTTCTACTTAGAGGCGACAGCTCTCAATCATTCAGGATTCTGGTAGTGTCTTGCTTCTGGGCTTCCAGTAAAACCGGCATGCCCTGGACAGATGAGAAGGTCTGTCTCTTCACTGAGAACCTCACCTACTGATGTGTTTTCTCGTTAAATTTAATTGGCTGGAGTTCCTGGTATTAGGTAACGGAGTAAATGACATTTTAATTCCAGATCGGCTTAGCTTACTTCTACTTTAATCCTTTTTAGGGACTTCAACAGAAAATTGTCCATTTCGTGGAGATTTTCAGATTTATCAGCATAAAACTGTGCTGGCATTCTCAGGCTTTGAAAATCCTCTCTGTAACCGTAATGTCCTTTTTCTTCTTTTTAATCTATTTTCCTTTTTGTAACGATTAGATTGGTCAGAGATTGACTACTGTAGTATTTATTTTTTAAAGAATCAGCTATTGATTTAACATATTGTTTTCCTGTTTCATATTCATGAATTTCTGCTTATATTTTTATCCCTTCCTTTCTCCAACTCCGGCACTTCCTAATAAGGGAGAAAGAATCCACTTTCCAGTCTGCACACTAAAAAAACTTAAGTTTCCTGGGCTGTAGACAGGTGTCGGGAGGGAAGAGGCTTCTGAAGCAATTAAGTCCAAGAATCAGCAGAGTAAATACAATTCACTCCTTCCCCTGCCTCCTCCTCCCCCACCCCCAAAATTCTTCTCAAAGCCCTCAGAGTGCCCAGGGTTCATTAAGAATGTCAGAGGACAGTCAGTTTACATTCTCCCAAACTGATTCATTAGAATACAGAATCCTCTTCTTCCCTCTGATCTTCTTTTAGGCCTACGATGTCTCAGAATTCACACTGGAAAATGCTCCTCTAGTGCTTGATTGGGGTTTCCTGGTGGCTCAGTCGGTTAAGAATCTGCCTTCGTTGCGGGAGACCTGGGTTCAAGCCCCGGGTTGGGAAGATCCCCTGGAGAAGGACATGGCAACCCACTCCAGTATTCTGGCCTGGAGAATTCCACGGACAGAGGAGCCTGGTGGGCTACAGTCCACGAGGTCGCAAAGAGTGGGACATGACCGAGCGACTGAGCACAGCGTAGAGCTCAGTTGTCCCAGTCGATGTGTCTCCTCTCCCCTCCTCCTGAGCCCAGTGGGGACCACCTTGGATCTTGATCCTGCCCTCTCCCCGTGTCAGGACGTGCGAGAAACATGCTGGTAGATGAAGACGCCAACACGCCGGCACAAGACCTGCTGGTTACAAGGCCTGGCGGGAGCGTGCCCTGCTGACACCTTGACTTAAGCCCAGTGTAACCCACTTTGGTCTTCTGGCCTCCAGACTGTACGAGAATAAATTTGTGTTGATTTAAGGCCCCCAGTTTGTGATAAGTTGTTACAGAAGCTATTTTGCTGCTGTTTAGTCACTTCAGTTGTGTCTAACCCTTTTGCGACCCCATGGACTGTAGCCCACCAGGCTCCTCTGTTCATGGGACTTCCCAGGTAAGAATACTGGAGAAGGTTGCCCTTTCCTTCTCCAGGGGATCTTCCCAAGCCAGGGGTCAAACCTGCATCTCTTGTGTTGGCAGGTGAGTTCTTTTTCACTGAGCCACCAGGGAAGCGATGGGAAACTAAATAGAGGCTACTATGGAAACAACTGTGACAATTTAATGCGAAATTTTACGTGAAATGGGTAAATTTATAGAAAAAAGACAATGCTCCAAAACTGGCACAAAAAGAAAGGAAAAATCTGAATCTATAACTGAAAACTTACCCACAAAGACTCCAGGACCAGATGGCTTCACCAGAGAATTATAGCTTACATTTAAGGAAAAACAATGCTATCCTTACACAAAGCCTTCCAGAGAGAGAAAAAAGGGAAGATGGCCCAGCTTGCTTTGCAAAACCAGTTTAACTTGATATAAAAAAGGGAAAAGGATAATATAAGAAAGAAAAATTATAGGCAAATCTCACTCATGAACATAGATATAAAAATTCTAAATGAAATATGAAAAAAGCAGCCAAACTGCAAGGTAGATTTAGTATTATAAACTGAAACATTATTTGGTAAATTTAACAGTTTAGCGGAGAAAAATATGATTATTTTAATGAAAGTAGAAAAAGCACTTGGTAAAGTCCAATATCCTCTCATGAAAAAAAGAACTCTCAGAAAACTAAGAATATAAAGAAATTCCTTAATTTTTTGAAAGGTATCCACCGAAAAATCTGCATAAGATTCATATTTATTGGTGAAATGCTAAAAGATTTTCTCTTAAGATTGGCAGCTAGACAAAGATGCTTGCTATCTTTACTTCTGTTCAACATTGGACTGGGGGTCCTAGCCAATGTAATAAGACAATAAAAATAAGGAAATCATAGGGTTTGGAAATGCAGCAACAGATTTGTCTTTATCTACATAAAATGGAACTGTATATGTCTCAACTTACAGGGATGCTATAGGTAAATTATTAGACAATTTAATAACAGAGGGTTACAAGTCAATATACAAAAGTAAATTGGATTTCTATAATCAGAAATGAGTAGAAAGTGAAAAGTTTAAAGATAGCATTTAAATACTATGAAAAAGTGTATTCTGATAAAATTAGGCAACTTAGATGTAATGGAGAAATTCATAGGAAGATACAAACTATCAAAACTGACCCTAGAAGAAATAGGAAAGCTGAATAGATATACGAACTTGATATTTAGTTCAGTTCAGTTCAGTCGCTCAGTCGTGTCTGACTCTTTGCGACCCCATGAATCGCAGCACACCAGGCCTCCCTGTCCATCACCAACTCCCGGAGCTTACTCAAACGCGTGTCCATAGAGTCAGTGATGCCATACAACCATCTCATCCTGTGTCGTCCCCTTTTCCTCCTCCCTTCAACCTTTCCCAGCATCAGGGTCTTTTTCCAATGAGTCGGTTCTTCTCATCAGGTGGCCAAAGTATTGGAGTTTCAGCTTCAGCATCAGCCCTTCCAATGAATATTCATGACTGATTTCCTTTAGGGTGGACTGGTTGGATCCTTTAGGATGGACTGGTTGGATTACAGCCCAGTAATTCCCTGATACCAAAACCAGACAAACCTACCACGAGAAAACTACAGACCAATATTGCATGAGTATCCATGCAAAAGTCCTCCATTAATTACTAGCAAACCAAATTCAGTGACATATGAAAAGGACTATCCTCCATGACTGAGTAGGATTTATCCCAATAACACAAGGTTGTTTTAACATCCAGAAATCAACTGATATAATTAATCATATCAATAAAATAATAAACAATGACAAAACAATCATCTCAATAGATGCAGATTAAGTATTTGACAAAAATACAACACAGTTTTGTGATAAAAATACTCAACAAACTAGGAATTGAAAAGACTTTCTTCAGTCTGATAAAGGGCATCTATAAAAAGTCTGCAAAAGGGGAAGAATTGGAAGCAGTGACAGATTTTATTTTCCTCGACTCCAAAATCACTGGGGATGGTGACTGCAGCCATGAAATTAAAAGACGGTTGCTCCTTAGAAGGAAAGCTATGACAAACCCGGACAGTGTATTAAAAAGCAGAAGGTCTGTATAGTCAAAACTGGTTTTTCCAGTGGTCATGTACAGATGTGAGAGTACAGACCATAAAGAGGGTCATGTACAGACCATAAAAAGGGCTGAATGCCAAAGAATTGATAATTTCGAATTGTGGTGCTGAAGAAGACTTGAGAGTCCCTTGGACTGCAAGGAGATTAAATCAGTTAATCCGAAAGGATTATCCCTAAAAGAAATCAACCCTGGATACTCATTAGAAGGACTGATGCTGAAGCTCCAGTTTTTGGCCACCTGATGTGAAGAGCTGACTCATTGGAAAAGACCCTGATGCTGGGAAAGACTGAAGGCAGGAGAAGGGGGAGACAGAGGATGAGATGGTTGGATGGCATCACCGACTCGATGGACATGAGTTTGAGCAAGCTCCGAGACATAGTGAAGGACAGGGAAGCCTGGCGTGCTGCAGTCCATGGGGTTGCAAAAAGTTGGACACGACTTAATGACTGAACAACAACAAAATATCACGTGTAGTGGTGGAAGATCAGATGTTTTCCCCTGAGATCAGGAGCAAAACAAGGATGTCCACCTTCATGATTTCTATTCCACATTTTACGGGGGGCTCTAGTCAGGTCAATTTGGCAAGAAAAACAGGTATCCATATTGAAAAGGAAGAAGTAACATTAATTCTATTTGCAGATGACGCGATCTTCTTTGTAGAAGATCCTACAGAATCTACTATCCACTGAACTACATTATTTATTAAATTATTTATTAAAACTAGTAAATGAGTTCACCAGATTTCAAGACACAAGATCAACATACAGAAATCAATTGTATTTCTATACACTAGCAGTGAATAATCTGAAAATAAAATTGAAACAATTCTTTTACAAAAACATCAAAAAGAATAAAACACATCAGAAAACATTTGATAAAGTGCAAAATAGTATACTCTGAAAACATCAATACATTGTTGAAAGAAATTAGAGTAGAAAAATTAAATGGAAACACATATCATGCTCATGGATCAGAATAATTAATATTGGTAACATGGCAGTAATTCCCAAACAGACCTATAGATCCTATTAGAATTCCAGCTGGCTTCTTTGTATAAGTGATAGTCACTCAGTTGTGTCCAATTCTTTGTGACCCCGTGAATAGTCCATGGAGTTCTCTAGGCCAGAATACTGGAGTGGGTAGCCTTTCCCTTCTCCAGGGAATCTTCCCAACCCAGGGATTGAACCCAGGTCTCTCGCATTGCAGGCGGATTCTTCACCATCTGAGCCACAGGGAAGCCCAACAATCCTGGAGTGGGTAGCTTATCCCTTCTCCATCGGGTCTTCCTGACTCAGGAATCAAACCCGGGTATAAATTAACTGTCTAATCCAAAATCCGTACACTCAAGAGACCCAGAATCTTATCTAAAACGGTCTTGCAGATGAAGAACAAATTTGGAGGATTCACATTCCTGGTTTCAAGACCTACTACAAGGCTACACGGATCAAAACAGTGCAATACTGGCCTAAGTATAGACCTTTATATTAATGGGATTGAATTAGGTATCTAGAAATGAACCTTCACAATTACATCCAATTGATTTTGGCAAGAGTGCGAAGTCCATTAAATGGGGAAAGGATAGGCTTTTCAACAAACAGTTCTGGGACAACTGGATAGCCACATGCAAATGAAATTGGATGCCTATCTCATGTTCTAAGAAATTAGCTCAAAATGAATCCAAGACTTAAATGTAAGAGCAAAAATTATAACACTCTCAGATGAAAACAGTGGGCTAAATCTTCATGATCTTGGCTTGGAGCAATGATTTCTTAGATATTTCACACATGGGCAATCAAGGGAAAAACAGGTAATCTGAAGCTTCATCAAGATTAAAACTTTTGTGCTTCAAAGGGCTTTGTCAACTAAAGAATGTCACTCACCATCCAGCTCTGTAAGGGTCAGGTAATCTGGGATTCAGAGTGAAGATCAGGAATGAGGCCCTCTGGCTCTGGGAAAACTGGCAGAACAGGTCTTCAGATAGTTAGATACTTTCAGGAGGAAATTTTATTATTAACCCAGTTTCTTACGTCTTCTCATACCTAGGAAAGCACTAAAATCGTGAACAGACACCTGCTCCTCGGGACTAGCAGCAACTTTCCCCTGAGATGTGTGCTTGATTGGATGTGCCCTCTTCACCAGAGTCATATATGCACTGGCCCCTCCCCCCACCTCTTCCGAGCAGGTCCTCAGAGCTATCTGCAAGGCTGTCTCCCAGGCTACAGTCCTCAGTAAGTCCCCAAATAAAACTGAACTCACAGGTCTCATGTTTTGCCTCCCCTGCCCCCCGACCCTTGACAACACCATCAGCGAAGAGAAAAGACAAGTCACAAAATGGAGAAAAATTTTGCAAATCTTATATCTGATTGTGGGTTTCCCTGGTGGCTTAGATGGTGAAGAATCTTCCTGCATTAAGGGGGGACCTGGGTTTGATCCCTGAGTTGGGAAGATCCCTTGGAGAAGAGCATGGCAACCCACTCTAGTATTCTTGCCTGGAGAAGAATCCCATGGATAGAGGAGCCTGATGGGCTACAGTCCATGGGGTCACGAAGAATCAGATGCGACTGAGTGACTAAGCACACAGTTCATGGTATGTATGTGCCGCATTTTGTTTATTTATCAGCTGATGGACTTTTGGGCTGTTTTCACTTTTTGACTATTGTGAATAACACTGCTGTGAATGTTTGTGTACAGGTTCTTGTGTGGACATGTTTTATTTCTGTTAGGTCACGGTGGAATTGCTGATGCGGTAACTCTATGTTTACCTTTGGAGGAACTGCCAGACTGTTTTCCAAAGTGGCTGAACCACTTTACATTCCTGAAGGGTATGTGGGTTCCTGATTTTCCACATTCTTGATCACTCTTGCTCTCATCTGCCTCTTTGATTACAACTGTCCCGGAGCCAGATCTCACTATGTTTTGATTTGTGTCTCCCTGATGGCAAATGATGCTGAGCATCTTTCCCATCTTCTTATTGGCTCTGCATGTCTTCTTTGGAGAAACATCTTCATAAACTTTGCCCTGTCCCCCTACTACTCCTGCTTTCTTTAATGAGCTGTCCTCTTGTTTTTGAAATGTAGGAGTTCTTTATACATTCTAGATTCAAGTCTCTTTTCAGATATAAGATTTGCAAAAAATTGTCTCCCATTCTGTGGGTTGCCTTTTCCCTTTCTTGATGGGATCCTTCAAAGCACAAAAGTTTTTAATCTCAGTGAAGCCCAGTTTATTTTCTCTTTGACTGTGCTTTTGGTGTCATTATCTAAGAAACCATTGTTCAGTTGAGTGGGGAGGGGTGCGTGTGTGTGTGCATGAGTGGATATAATTTTTTTAAATTAATTAGTTAATTAACTTTTGGCTGCACGGGGCCCTCACTGCTGCGTGCAGGCTTCCTGGGGAGCACGGGCCCTAGGCATGTGGGCTCAGCAGTTGCAGTTCACGGGCTTAGCTGCCCCTGCGGAATCTTCTCAGACTGGAATTGAACCTGTGTCCTTGGCACTGGCAGGAAGATTCTTAACCACTGGACCACCAGGAAAGTCCCGGCTATAATTATTTTTGACAGAAACGAGGCCATGTTTATCACCGCTCTTTCACAACCTCTGTCGAGGACTTAGCCCTGTGTGTTGAGCGGATTACTCTGTGAATGAATACGGCTGTGCTGCTGGGCACCACCGATTTTAGTGTCAACCATTCAGTTCCTGGATGTGTTTTTGACGCTGTGAGCAGTGTGGGGGCAACTGGCCCTGCTGTGTGCCCTCACTTACGTGCTCAGCATAAATCCCCAGAAGTCGACCTTCTGGGTGGAAGGGTATTTGCATTTATATGACTTCCTGCTGGGACTCTTGCTGGGTTTTAGCGCGTGGGCAGCTGCACGGGGATCTGAACTGATGTCCCCTCCCGGCCTGAAGTTGGTGAAGAGCTGACTCATTGGAAAAGACCCTGATGCTGGGAAAGATTGAGGGCAGGAGAGAAGGGGACGGCAGAGGATGAGATGGTTGGATGGCATCACCGACTCAATGGACATGAGTTTGAGCCAACTCCGGGAGATGGTGATGGACAGGGAAGCTTGGTGTGCTGCAGTCCATGGGGTCGCAAAGAGTCAGACACAGCTGACTGAACAACAACTCAGCCTGAGCTCTCAGAGCATCTTGGAGGGGCTTCTGTCTGCCTCCAGGCCTGCAGGAGAGGGAGCATGACTGCATTTCGGGCCTGAGCTGAAGATGCTGGTTCACTGCCTTGGACTCGTGGGACCAGCCTCGTGGCCCTGCCAGCTCTCACGGGTGCTGGATCAACCATACACCCCAGGGACCCAGGGAAGGGGTGGCCCACACACTGGTCTTCTTCCAGCCCTGTCTCCCCATCCGTGCAAGGAAATGCCTTCTGTAGGAAGAACCCCAGATGAAAGAGTGCGCTGCAGCTGGAGAACTTCAGGCTGCGCTTTGTCCCTTTGGTGGCTTAAAAATAGCCGGGCCATTGTGCAGGTAATATGTTAATGTCAGGCTTTGTGTAAGATGGTAATTGCCTCAGAGGCCAGAGTGTGCACCTCGCCTTTGGACTCCACATCCTCAGATCAGGACCTCACATCAGTCAAACCCACACGTATCTAGAGCGAAGCTTTTGCACCTGGACAAAGCCATCCTTCAAGCAAAAGAGGGCAAGGGCAGGGTCCCCAGAGATAGCCAGTGAGAGCCTCTCCAAGAGGAAGCCGCGAGCTGAGCCACAATTGTGTATTCAGAAGCGGGCACAAACACATCCGCCTGGGGTCTGGAGTGGCAGGCGGGAGATAAATGGAAAATTTTGGCATACAATTAACGTAATGGTAGTCCTCCAGCCCCACAGAGTTTAATTTGCAGAAGCAACGTTTCAATCCAGGCTGTTTATCACCCCACGGAGGCTGGTTACTGAGAGATAACGGAAAAGCTGTTGTGTGGTCCAGCCAGTGATTTGTCTTGGAGACAATCCTGATGGTTATGTGTAAAGAAGCATCGGTACCCAGACACGTGTTTCAAATGAATGCATCCCTTTTGATGGCTGGCATCAGGCACTCTTGATAAGTGTCTGAGTGTCCTGGCGTGTCTGTGAAATTGCCAGAGATTTGGAGATTTGGAGTCCAAGCCTGGGGTTTCTACTGACCATTCTCCACGTCCCAGTTGCTGTCTGCTCACCCTGGGGGCAATAAGCCACCGCCCGCCCCCCTCCCCCTCCCCACCCTGTCTTTGAGGTAATCAAAGCTAGAGTGAATGTTAAGAGCTGGTAGTTGATGCCGCCGGTTGCTTAGCTAATAGCCACTCACCCTGATTTCAGTCAGAGCTGCAAAATGCCCGTTTAAACCAATTTGCTCCCAGCCTCCCTTGCGGTCAGCGGTGGCCGAGTAGCACCATTCTGGCTAAAAAGGTGTGAGTGACAGTCACTGGGGATGGCCTCTGCGGAAAGCTTCGTGCAAGTGCCAGGGTTAGACACTGCTTCCTCTTTTTGGATCTTTGTGTCCTTCCTCCTGCCCAGAATGCAGAGGGAGTGGCTTGATCTCAGCAGCCATTTTGTGACCACGAGGATCATAGTTGGAGGCTGAGGAGGACAGGGTACAAAGACAGAGAAGCCTGGGCATTGATGACATGTTTGGACTGAAGCAACTGAACCTCACCTCCAGATTTTTCCATGAGACAAAACAAGCCCTTCACTTGTTCAGCTGGGTTCAAGTCTCTGTCACATGCAATGCTAGCTGCTTCAGCAATGTGAACCATCTGTCTGGAGTTCAGGCCAGATGTCTGGCTGGAGATGGCAGTCTGGGAGTCAGCAGCACTTGGTGGGCTGGAGGGCTTTGTTTGCAATGGTTGAGGCCTCCAGGGGTGAGGAGAAGGGGCCCAGAAAAAGGCTGGGATGTTGTCATTAGTGAAGGGCAGATTGTGGAAGGAGAGCCCTCCAGAGTGTGAGGGGAGACAGGAGAAGAGTTTGGAGGGCAGGGTATGGCAGAGGCCAAGCATCCTCTGTGTTTTCAGCCCCCTCTGGCATCTCCTCCCTCATCATGGTAGGAGAGTCATCCTCAGTAGCCAGTAAGTGGAATTCATCGTCTGCACTATGGCCCTCTCTGTTCACGATCTCAGTGACTGGCATCGTTACCCACTCCCATGTGTGGGCTCCTCCCTAACCCACCCTCCCTTCTGAAGCTCTTCTCTCTCCTCCCTCCTCCCCACTCCACTGCCATCATCTCCTGCCTGGACCCTGCAGGCTCCTCCTTGCAAAGCTCCCTCCTCCACCCCATCCAGCTTTGCTCTGCGTGCTGACGGATGACCTTGAAAATCTTCTCCTTCCTCTTTTGCTCAAAACCCTTCAGTGCTTCCCAACTACCCCTCTGATGAAGCCCAACATCCTTGGCATGGACCACAAGACCCTTTAATATCTGGGCCCTGCCTGCCTCCCATCCTGTCTTAGCCAACACTGCAAGCATTTCAGATGATGCTCCATTAGCTGGGCAAGGTACGTGTTCTAGGATTCTGTAACTTTGCTGTTCCCTCTTCCCGAAATGCCTTTCCCTTGGCCCTGGCGGTGAGCCTTGACACATCCCTTGGGAGCCCTGCAGACTCCTCCTCTAAATACCTGCCCTCCAGGCAGCTTCCCTTTCATTCCTATGGCACTTGGCTTGAACCAGGTGAGTTGAAGAACTCAGTATAATGTATTATATGTATAATGTATTATATGTATATGTATTATATGTATAATGTATATATAATGTATTATACTCAGTATAATGTATTATATCCATGCCAGTGTCCCTCACCAGAATATGCATTAATATTCAGACCATGTCTGAATTAAAGGACCCAGCCCAAGGCTTGACATGGAACTTGATAAGTCACTGTTGGAGGGATGGGAAGATGGGTGGATTTGACGGGTAGAGGGATGAGTCAGTGAGTCATTGAATGGGTTCGTGGATGGATGGGTGGGTGGATGAGTGGCTGGCTGGCTGAATGGGTGGGTTAATGAGTCATTGAGTTGATTCACAGATGAGTGCATGAATGGGTAGGTGAGTGAATGGATGGACAGATGGATGGGTAGATGGGAGGCTTCCCTTCTCTCCTATGGTCTCTCTTTTTTGCAAAAAGATTTTTTATTTGTTAATATAGCACTTAATATAATAGGAGCATCCTCGTAATTGTGAAATATTTCTCCTACAATACCGTAACATTTTCAATGATTGCATAATATTCCCTTAGATGATTTTCTATAGTTTATTAATAAATCTCCCATTTCTAGACCTTTAAATATTAGCTAATTCTCACTATTATACATTGTGTATGTGTAGAAATAGATGTTAGTATAGATAGACAAATGATTAGGAAAAAGTATGTTCAGTTCAGTTCCCCATGGACTGCAGCATGCCAGACCTGCCTGTCCATCCACTGTGTTATAACTAGAATATATATTAAAAGCAGCTATATAATTCCACACACAGATATAATGCAACGGTATACACAAAATTTTCATAGTAGTTGCCTTTGTCTAGGGGAATCAAGAGAGTTTTTAATTTTTTTTAACTTTTATGTTTCTTATATGATCTCTTTAGGATCAAGCTGAAATAAAGGCCTAGAAGGATGCCTACATTCAAGATCAGTCCAGGTCCAGATGGGGAATGAGCTCTGCTTAGACCTCTGGAATTCAGGCAAGTGTGTGGCTGTATTTTTTAGGTGCAAAACCTCTGGAGAGGGTGGAGGGACACTAGGAGGAATGAGGCCTCTGTGAAGGGAGAGTTCTAAATGGGTATTGGGGAAGGCTTCCTGGAGGAGGCGGCATATGAACCTGGCCTGGGAGGATTTGTAGGGTGAAGATGGGCAGACATGGGCATAGAGGAGCAGAGCCAGTGGACTGGGAACGAAGCCTGGGTTGGTTTGAGTGGAGACCTGTGTGCAGTGGACAGAAAGACGGGCAGAGAGAAAATAATTGAACTAAGTAGGTTCAAAGTAGGGAGCAAGCTTACCTGTAATGGCTGAGAAAGGACCTGGGAGAGGAATCTAGCAGGACTAGAAAACAGCCTGACATGGGTGGTGCTCCTGGGAGGACCATAAATCAAGGGACCCAACCACAGGTGTCCGCCTGGAGCTGGCAGCAGAGATGATTTCAGGGGTGGGCATGTGACCCAAACTGGCCAATCAGTGTGTCTGGGACTTTCTCTGGCTTCCTGGGTGAGGCTCAGCTGGACCAACTTCCTGGTCATGGATGATGAAGTCTGCAGAGCCAACACCAAGGCACCAGGGAGGAGGTGGAGAGAGGAAACAGGAGAGAAGACGGCTGCCATCTGGGCCCTGGAGGGGTCACTGCACTGAACCAGAGCAGCTGACCATTTTCTGAACCAGGGAAGCCACCGGTCGCCCTATTTGCAGAAGGTTCCGTTTGATGATGTGAAAATAGACCCCGGAAGCTGCAGGTCATAGGGCATGCAGCCCTCGGTGTGCAGCGGGCAGGTCTGGATCAGACGCCAGGGCCGGGGGCTCCTCTGGGGCCACTGGCCTTGGTCCCGTGGGAGGAAAGCTCTGGCTGCACTGTCCCCTGGTGTCTTGCAGAAGCCGGAGCCTTTGGAGGGTTGGTGGAGAAATGTCTGGACATGGGAAGATGTGGGTGCTCCTTCCAGCGCCTAGAAACAGGGAAGAAAGTCCAGCTTTGGTCAAAGGCGCTCTGTCTGCCTGGGGCCTCAAGTCCAGTAATGAGGTGCTTGGCAAGGCGGCAGAAGCGAAATTCTCTGCTTCAAGCTGGGGTTCCTGTGAGCAGAGGCAGGAGGTGGGGGATGCAGTGGGCGAGGGGCACTGGGGGCCCTCCTGGTGTCTCTGCTCTGCACTCCTGGCTGAGCCAACACAAGCGAATCTGAAACCACTGGGAAGTTCAACCACCGCCCCCAGGTACAGCCCGGCCTGGGGCGCACAGCCCGGCTGGCAGATAACCCAGGCCTGGAGGCGGCCGGCTGGGGAAGGTGGTTGCTAGGAGACTGAGATCTCCAGGCGGACGTCCAAATTTCAGGCCACGACTCAGAAAGAACCCTGGGCTTTTGTCCCTGGCCCATGGCATCTTTAGAAACCAAATCCCCAGGGGTCACCTGAGGCCTGAGAGGGGCAGGTATCTTGACCTGGAGACAGGGCTGGGGGGCTCAGCCCTGACACAGGCTCAGACCCTGAGATAGGCCCAGCCAGAGCCGATTCCCCCAGGTCCCCGCTCTGGGTGCAGCCTGAGAGGACAGTGGTGGAGGAAGATGCTCCCAGCGTGGCCAAGTGGGCCCCCCCGGGGGCTCCCTCCCTGGATGGAAGGATGTCCTTGGGCATCAGCTGGACTCTCCCTGCCTCCCGTGTGCACGCACACACAGACATGCACGCATGCACGCATGAATGACCACAGACACAGGATACACACGTGTATTCACACACAGGATGCACCCACACAGACACACACACGTACTTCATTTATATTCCAAGATACCATCCTGTCTCCCCTCCTGCCATTGTTCAGCAAACCCCTAAGATTCCATCTTAAATGTCAGCTGATCGGAAAGGTTGTCCCTAAACCCTTCTAGCAGGGACCCACGTGCTCCACATATGGAGCGCCACGTATGGCTGTGGTCACAGGTTCAGTGGCCCAGTGGACCTCTGGAATGTAAACTCTTAAGGTCAGACAGGGAAGCCTGTTCACTGATACATACTCTGTACTTCAACATTCAGTGAAACCCTGAATGTGTAGCAAATGCAATGAAGATTTTGTAAGTACTAGGCCTGCCCTCTTTTGTCTCTCCTTTGGGAAAGAATTAGAGTAGTCCCTGCTCTCCTTGACCCAAGAAAAGCCAGCACAGCAACAAAGACCCAGAGCAGCCAAAAATAAGAAAATAAATAAAAATACTGAATGAATGAACATGTGCATAAATGAACAAATGGGACAGAGAGTGGCTTTTGCTTACTCTTACCTGATCCTAGGCATTATTTCACCTCTTTGGGACTCAGTTTCCTCATCCATAAAATGGATATTATAAACCGTGTCTCACAAGGCTATGTTTAAATTGTAGCATCCATAGCTGTGTCCGGCATGAAGCAGATACACTAGATATTTCTCTAGTTTAATTTGTCCTGCGGGATTTCACTTCCTGCCTTTGACTCAGCGACTGGTTTGGCGGCCACGTTCCTGGATGGAATTCTAAGCGGTGTCCAGGCTGGAATCACCCGGCATTCACGTAGCTCCCAGACATGGAGTAATTGCTGCTGCGTGTAGGTGTCCCGGGGGTGGGGCAGCGCTTCAGTCCGTCTGTCCCCGCCGCAGGGACAGGTCACACAGAGGCTGTCTCCTCGCCCAGGCGGGCGGCTGTGACTCACTCACTGTGGTCATGTCCTAGCTCCATCCTCAGAACGTGTCTGGCCTCTGGGCCGGGGAAGGACAGTACTGGCTGGCCTTGGGGGATTCCACTGAGGGTGAGCTGGGGGCCCAGCCTGGGGCACCCTGTGTCCCATCTGCTCTGTCACGGCTGGGCCAAGGTTTTCAGGTATACTGTGTGATCTTCTCTATCGGGACGAATTCGTCAGGTGTAACTGGGGCAGACCTGGGGAGAATCCGTGGTCCCCTCGGAACCTCGGGCTCTGTGTCTCTTCCCCCCCTTCCTGGTGGGTGGGGAGCCTTCAAATAGGCTTTCCCCGCAGCCTCTGTCCCCTGGGTCTGGCCAGTCCTGCCCAGAGGAGGTCCTGGTCGTGGGGGGACAGGCTGCCCGGATGCTGCAGCTGTGCGTTAAGCAGTGGGCTCCTGCAGGGGACTCTCGGGGTCTAAAGCAGGCCCAGGGAGCGTCCTCTTATTCTCCGGGACCCAGGCCAAGTGGGCGGCCTTATCTCCATTTCACAGATAAAGGATCCAAAGAGCAGAGAAGGAATCAGTCAATTGTTTCCAAAATCAGCCAGTTAGGCAGACACCCCAAAGCTGGCGGCGTCACGACAAGTGAGGGTTCTCGATTCCTGGTCCACCTGTTAGTTGATCCAGGCCAGCTCCCGGGTGACTACGTGGGCTCGGGTCTGCTCCAGGCCTAGGCTGGCCAGACCGTCTTCTCGTGGCCAATCCCAGGAGCGCAGATGCCCAGGCACTCTGAAGGCCTCTGGATACCGGGCGTCAATTCCGTTGGCACTGATCTTGCTTTGGCCAGGTGGGTGGATGGGGAAACGCTCCATGCTCTTGGGCAGGAGAATCGGAAGCTTGGCCCGAATCATGCAGCCCAGGGTGGGGCTGGGATTTGAACCTTCGTGCACTGACCCAGTGCATAGCCCCGGACACCAGCCTCTCCTCTGAAACTGTACAGGAAACCCAGCCTCGGGGCTCCACAGGTGACAGCTCTTCCTCCCACGTCTCTTAGAGGTCAGAGCACCTGAACGCAATCGGCTGCAGCTTGAACTCATGGAGCGAGCTGTCAGGAGTGGCCAGGCCAACTGCATGGCAGGGAAGTAAGATGACCGTAGTCCCTTCATTTGTTCGCTCCTTCCTTCCTTTATTCATTGACATGTCCACTGAAGAGCGGCTCTGTGTCTTGCCCAGAGCTTGGATCTTGGGAGAGAAATCAGACAGGGGCCCTGTGACCGGGGAGCTGCTGGAACCTTAGAGCAAAATGAGACCTCAGAGCACAACATCCTCACAGGGAGCCATCAGCCTCAGCCCCGCTTCCTGCAAGGGACAGGGCGCTCACCACCTCACCTGCCAGCCTCTCTCCAAACTGGACATCTCCGCCAGCCAAAAAGTCCTCCCTCTCTTCCTTCCTTCCTTTCCTTCTTCTTGGTTTTGCTCTTTGTTTTGCTCGCAGAAACATTCTGGCGTCATCTCCTAGGGCAAGAGATTTTCTAAAAGACATGGAAGTGAAATGACCAGGTCTGCTCACCTCCACACTCATGAGGTAAGGCCAAACTGCTTTCCAGAGCGATTGCACCAAGTTACACAATGACTGCTTTATTCATTTCCAGAAACCAACCTGCTCAAGTCATTTTTAGGATCTCTTGCTTTTAACCCATATTTCCAATCCTCTCCTCTTTTGTTTCTTGAGTCACACTGAGCAAACTTAGTTTATACGCCTCTAATAAAGCTGTTGTCCAAGGAAGATGTGGGTCGATCCAGCCAGGTGTGGCTTCTGCTGGTTCTCACGGTGCCCTGACTTCTTGTGTATTCGGTGGCTTTTCGCTGTAAGATGCTGGTCGTTCTGTCTCCTGCCTTCACAGCTGGCTTCCAGGTGGATTCCTCCAGAGGGGGATTGGCATTTGTTTGTGAGATGTCTGGAGAACACTATTTTAACCTGAATTCTCAGCCAGGGGTTTGTGCAGACAGGGCCAGAAGGAGGAATTGGCCCTGCAGGCCCAGTTGAGGGCTGGCTTGCGGGGTATAATGTTTGAGGGCACCGGTCAGACCCATTTCCTGCCACCGTGGGTTTCTGAGGCTCGTCCCAGTTCACCTTGGCCAGCTAGTGGCAGGCTCGTGGGCCCTCTGGACTCTCAGCCTTGCAGGCGCCTTTGTGGCTGCAGTCAGCTTCTGCAGGTATTATGTTACTGTCCCGGCACCAGGGACGTCAGGGACCTGAGTCCTCTGAACAGCTGTCCCCTCCGGCTGCAGCCCAGACTCCCCGATGGAACAGGCTTGTCCCCTGTTGCGGCGATGAGCGGTGACTCATGCTGGCCTCCCCTGAATTAGTAAGAATTCCTCAAGCAAATGCCGCTTCATGTTGACAGCCAGGCAGCCTCTGCCTGTCCAGCCAACAGACACGGTGCTGTTCTGGGTACAAGTTAAAGACAAAGGCGACACAGGGAAATAAGGAGTCTTCAGAAATGGACACGTGGCTGTCCCTCTGATTCCTCCAACACACATGTCTGCAAGCCTGGCCTGGAGAGGTACTCCTTCCAACCTCTCCTGGGGGCGACGAGGGGGGCTCACCTGCCCAGCTGCTTAGCTCCAGACCCAGAACTTTAGGGGCTAGTCAAGAGCAGGCAGGTCAAAAGTTCTCCAGAGCACCCTGGGTCCCCAGAACGCCTGTGAGCGTCTTGCTCAATGTGGCTGGCACCCTGAGACAAAGGCCCTCAGCTGCGTCTCCCCCTGGCCCCAGCCCCCACCACCTGCTGTCACCCGGCCCCTCTGTGGTTCCCGTGCCCAGGTAGGTGATGCTGGGGACACAGAGGAGCCAGCCCTGGCCCTGTCCTGTGGCAGCTCCCAGTCTGGAGGGGGCTCAGGCTCAGACAGAGATACACAGCTACAGAGTGGGAGCCCAGCCTGGGAGAGAGGGCAAGGAAGACTTCCCGGAGGAGGCAGGATGGGCTGCAAAGAATGAGTAGTATGCGTAGAATGGGTAGGTTCTCTCTCTGCTGAACCTGGCTCATTCCTGCTTGATCTTCAGATCCCAGCTCAAGTATCACCTCCTCCAGGAAGCCCTGCCTGATCTCACCCACGTGGCAATCCCCTGTAACAGATGACCCTGCGTGTCCCTCTCCTTCCCAGTCCCTGAAGCAATGGCTGGGAGCTAACGTGGATGGGGCTGGGCAGGGGAGGCCGCCTCTCACCCGACTGCCATCCCAGGCCTGTTACCTGCCTCCAGACAGCAGTGACTTTGGCCGTGCTGCTCATCTGCTCCGGGTTCTGGGAGGAATATTCAGAGAGGGAGTGCCTGGCAGTGCAGCCCCGCTGTTGGAGGCATTTCACACGTGGCTCAGAAGAATCTGCCTGCAGTGCGGGAGGCCTGGGTTCGATCCCTGGGTCAGGAAGATCCCCCTGGAGGAGGGCACGGCTACCCACTCTGGTATTCTTGCCAAGCACAGAGGAGCCTGGCGGGCTACAGTCCACGGGGTCACAAAGGGTCAGACAGGACTGAGGAGCTGACATTTCTCAGCGCACGTCTCCTTCGCGCCTGTTCTCGGTGTTGGAGGCGGGGCTGGGGTGTCTGGAGTGGGACGCCCATAAGCCGTGCGCTCCCCGCGCCTGTCTCGTCTACACAAAGGGCTGAGAACCTTGGGCAGGGAGAGAGGAGGGTGCTCACGCAGAGTCCCCCTGGGGAGGGGCCCTGGGAGCAGAGCCTGGCACGGACAGGGGTTTCCTGGGCAGGTACCTGTGCCCCAGGGGGAGGGAGCCCCACGGACCAAGAGAGGCAGGGGTCGGATAAAGCGTGTGTGACCCGTGATGCGAAGGCCGCAGAGCCGTTGAGAGTGAGCGGGGTTGGGGGTGGGGAGCTGGAGATCTTGAGTGTTTGGACAGGAGCTCCAGCCTCATCCTTCGTAATCCAGCCTCACTCCCCTCCACCCTCCACCGCTTTCCAAAGACAACCGCGTCTGCCGGTGACAATGGAAAAGCCTCCTCCCCGAGATTCTGCATGACGCGAAGGCCACAGCTCATCTCCTGGAGAAATTATCTCCGTTTCTCTGGGTTGGCTCCGGATTCGCTCTTCCGCAAACCCCAGTTACAAGAACACCATCACAGGCTACATGCTTCCCAGCCGTCCTCGGAGAGCCTCTGACGGCGGCGCGGCCGCCCCCGGCCGGCTCCCCACTCCGAGCGGCCACTTAGCCTGTCAACAGCAGAGCTGGCCTGTGGCTTGTCCCCGAGAGCTGGCACGCAGAGGTGCCTTGGTGGCCGGGGGACCAGAACACGCCGCTTGCAGATAAATTGAGTTCTGCTGCTAAACTGTCCAATTCCTCAAAGAAACTGTCAAACCATGTCGGGAGAAATCCAAGTAAATCCTGAAAGCCGCTGCTGGATGATAAAAAGTCGGAGACGCCGAAGGTTATTAGAAAAATTACTCCTCTGTGTGGCACCCAGGGAGAGTGCTGGGGAGAGCGTTGAGAAGTGTGGAGAGGCGGGGGGCTGGTGCCGGGGGGACCGGGAAGGCCACTACTGGCCTGTGGGGCCTTCGGGCTGGAGCTGGGACCCTGGCCGTCATCCTTAGGGGGTGCAGCACCC
Organism: Dama dama; assembly: GCF_033118175.1. Lineage (NCBI taxonomy): Eukaryota > Metazoa > Chordata > Mammalia > Artiodactyla > Cervidae > Dama > Dama dama. The sequence continues at coordinate 5,238,370 of NC_083702.1, forward strand.
TGGGACACTCAGGCTTCCCCCACTGTTCCCCCAAGAGGCTCTATTTTCTTTTCTCTATAATTTAAGAACAAATAGGGCTGAATCCAGCAGCTGCCGTCTCCCCAACATCAACCTCGTGCACAAACAGCCTCTGTCCATCACGACGGGAGCTCCCTGGGGATGCGGATGCGCTGGACCGTGGATGCCAGAGAGCAGAACTGACAGCAGATCAGAGCAAATTCCTGGGAGGGTCCCCTGGGACCCCAGGACAGGAGGCTGGAGAGTGCCAGATGCCGGGGCCGGGCGGGGGGGACGAAGAAGGGAAGAGCTCCTCCCTCACGTCCCCGCTGTGTCCCCTCCCCACACAGCTATGCTTAGGAAACCCCCCACCCCAGGGGCCGCTCCAGTGTCTCTCTCCCCGCTCTTCCAGGCAGCCCTCTGGGAATGCCGTCTATACTCGCCAGCCACATTGTGTCCACACCACCTCCCCCGTCAGGGTGGGCTTTGCTCCCGTCCCTCACCCCGGTGGCTGTGACCAAAGTCACAGTGATGCAGTGATCCCTGAAACCCTGGGGAGTCCGGCACCCTTGCCTTCTCAAGAGTATCTGCTCATTAGGCCTGAAGGATACTACACTCTCAGAGCTCCAGCCATGCCCTCTGAGAGCTGAGGTCAGTGCAGAACCTGTGGGGGCCTGGGAACCCTGGAGTCAGGGCAGGCCCCCGGAACCCCCACGTCTGCACCTGCAAAGCAGGGCCCATGTCATCTGCCGCCTGGACAGCAGACTGCCAAGTCTGCCAAGTCCAAGGTAGAAGGTGGGGGGAGGGGGTGGGCCTAGGGGGTTGCCCTGGCCCCAGGGGCTCGTTCTCTGAGATCTCTACCTTCTGCAGCGCTCCAGGGCTCGGTGTCCTTGAGCCCCATAAGGCCCCTGCTACATGCAGGGGAGGCGGAGGACAGGGGCTCAAGCTCTGGACCAAGGGTCCGAGGTGTTCACCCTGGTAGCCTCCGCCATGCCCGCCCCCGGGGTCAGGGTCCCCGGCGTTCCCATAGCAGAGTGCTGAGCAGGAGCATGGAGCTGGGGGGTCGGAGGACAGAGGCCCAGAGGGTTCGAGAGACAGCGCATCTGCTGGGCCCCAGAGGGCAGTCCTTGCCCTCTAGAAGCCTGAGCCCAGGGCCCTCCTGCTGTTGCAGTTGCCATGGAAACCAGGACCCTAGGCTTTCATGCCCACCCACCCCCTCAAAGTTGGGGCGGGCAAGAAGGCGGGTGGGTGAGGTGGGGAGGACCTATTCCAGGGCTGTCTGTGCTCGGTTTGGCCCTTTGGAGCACAGTCCTACCAGGGAGGCAGAGAGAAACCCCAGGGTCCAGCCCGTGGCCGCGCAGTGAAGATGGCGGGGCGTTCTGGGCCACCCAGTGACCCTCCAGCCCATCTCCCACAGCTGGGGGCAGGACAGAGGGACTCTGGGACCCTGGGGCTGCCAGAGACAGGAGGGAAACACGGCAATAAAGCACCAGGTGTGGGGAGATGGGACTTGGGCCGGGATTCATCTGCTCCAGAAAAAGAAATTCCCTCTGGGTTCCTCACCAGCCTCTTGTCCCTCATGCACATGCCAGGGCCTACATGCTCGGAACAGGGGACTCTTGGGGCCCCCCCAGACCCAACCCGGCTCCCCCCCAGCACCCCAATCTTGAGTTTTCAGGGCTCTGGTCTCAGACAAGCTGCTTGGCACAAAAACCCTGGCCGGAAACAATGTCAGCTCTGCCTACAAGGGTCTCGGTAGGCTCAGCCACACCCACCTGCCTCATTCACACCCAGGCTTGACCCTACTTGAACTTGAATGTCTTCCTGGAAGGGAGGCCCAGGGTGCAAGCAAGCAGATGTGCAACCCACTCAGCAGGTGTCAGACATGAGACTCCTCTGAAGTTGGCCCCTGCCATTGAAGCCCCGAAGCTCAGCTGTCTGGGCCTTGCTGGCCACAGCCCTCTACAGTTTGCCAGCACTTTGTCAATCACGCTCACATTCAGTCTTCCCAACATCCTAAGGAGGCAGGCAGAGCAGGGATGGTCATTCCGATCTTACAGGTGAGGAAATGAGGCTCTGAGAAGGTTCATCCCTTGGACGGTGGGCTGGAGGTGGGACGTGCACCCCGATCCAGGGCTCTGGAGGAATGTGTGGCCTCAGGCCTGTGGGGCCTCTTCCTGTGTTGACTCACACGGCGACGGTGACACGCAGGCTGGAAGGTCCCTAAGCCCCCGGGAGTGGCCCGACCAGCAAGCGGCGGAGTCTCTGGTGAACAGCTGGTGGGGGAAGGCTGCCATATCCATGTTGTCTCCATCCCCAGACACGGTGCCTTTATCCACGGAGGCACCAACGTCTGTGGCTGACACTAATGAACAGATGGATGGATAGGCGACACGTGGATTCTTTCCCCTGTTCCTGGTGGCTAGCACTCCTGGGAAATGGTGTGAGGAACCAGAGACGCTGCCCCGCCGGGCTGCCAGGGCACCCCCTGGCTCATCCCGCTCCAGTCCTGGAGAGGCAGCTCAGAGAGGGAGGTGCCCTGCCCAAAGCCACACGGCACGCCAGGGACCCGCAAGGCCATCGGGTCTGACCCCTGGCATGGGGCCCCTACACTTACTTGGTGGGAGAGCCTGGGCCCCCCAAGCCTCCACATTCCCAGGCTCTCTTGCTGGCCCCCAGGGAATTTCTGTGCTGGAACTGGGGGGCAGGGGGCACCCAGATGATGAATGAGCAAATCAGTAAAGGGACAGAGGGATCAATGATAAAGGACCTGAGACGGGGTGATTGATGATTGTAGACTTTTGGTTGGGGGAGGGGGAGATGATGCTTTTCGAAGAGAGCCTGACAAGGAGGACCAATGGGAGGAGCTATGGGGAAGGCCTTCCCGTGGTGGGGAGGGGTCGGTGATGGTGGTGAGCAAGCTTGGGGCCTTGGGTGGAAGGCGAGGGGTGCAGACAGGAGCCTGTGATGGGGGTGCTGGCCCACCTGGAGTCAGCCTTTACTCACAGCATCCTAGGAAGCCGTTGGAAGCTTTAAGCAGGGGGTGGGGTGGTGGTGGAGGGGTGGAGGGGTCACAGCTCTGGGAGGGAAACTTTCCCTGGGGAGGCACTGAGCTTTGGTGACTTTGAAGTGAAAGTGTTAGTCACTCAATCATGTCTGACTCTCTGCAACCCTGTGGACTGGAGCCCGCCAGGCTCCTCTGTCCATGGGATTCTCCAGGCAAGACTACTGGAGTGGTTGCCTTCCCTTCTCCAGGGGATCTTCCTGACCCAGAGATGGAACTCGGGTCTCCTGTGTTGCAGGCAGATTCTTTATCGTCTGAGACACCAGGGACTTTGGATGTTTTTAGCCCCTCTCTCACACCAAGGCCCGGGTCGGCAGAACCCCAGGGCCCAACCAGGCACTGTCTCCCCGCTGGGGGATCCCATAACTCCCTCCCAGAGCTTCACACTGTCCACCGGGAGAGGCCCCAGTATTATCAACAATACCATTGTCACTGACTCCTGATGCTGGCACCCAGCATGGGGTCCCCTCAGCGCGGGTGGGAGAAAGTGATGTGATCCCGACTCATCTGTGGGTGCAAGGCCAGCCTTCCCTTCCCCACACCTTTCACAGGGGATGCTCTTTCTGCCCACCCGCCCCCCACCCTGTGTAGCCTCCTCCAACCCCGCTCTGCCCTCGTTCCTGGTCCCCGGGCCCCAGGGACATAGCAGAAGAACTTGGACGATTCTTATTTATGCCCAGGAAGCGCGAGAGCCTCAGAGGTGGGGGAGCGTAGCGCTGATAGATTTCCTGTCCAGAGGAGCAGATAAATCGCCATCTGCGCCCTCACTCTGTGGCTTCTCACTTCCATTTTAGCAAGATCCCAGGTAATGCTGCAGCCAGCCTACCCCACGGCTGCCTGCCAGACTCCTTCTGTTGTTCTTCCATCGGCCTCCACGGGGCCCTGGAACATGGCTCCCATCTCGTCCAGGTGAGGGTCCCAAGAGGGTAGGGTGCTGGGGCCGCCCTGCTTCACACCAGTCATGTGATCCCAGCCCGGGCCCCCCACCCCCCGCTGGGGCCCCTCCCTGGGTCTCCGCTCCCTCCACTGCAACTGCACCAGGAGGCCCAGCTCTCAGGAAGCGGGGAGCTGCCCCTTGACGGGCACCCTGGACCTCCCAGTTCACCAAACCTGACACATGAAGCCCGGATGGGCCCCGCCCCAGCCCAGTGCTCCTGGAGCTCCTCAGGGGCCTCTGTGTCCTGGGAGACTCTAGACTCTGGTCCCTGGGAGACTCTAAGCCCCTTCCCTTGCTCTGAGGCTGCCCAGTCTCCCCCTGGACCAGGCCAGATTCTACTGAGCTCTCCTGGGCCAGTCAAAACTTCTGGAAAGAAGCCTGGGCTTCTGAACCTTGGAGCAGTACCCACACTCTTGAATGTCAGCTTCTGATGTAGGTGGCAGGGGTGGCAGCAAGGTGTGTGTCGGGGGGAGGGAGTCCAGCTCGTTCCCCACCCCCGCCCCTCGCCCCTTCTGTGAGCCTTACGCCTCTACAGCTCTGGCTGCTTCTGGGTGGGGACATGGGGACGGGAGGCCGGAACAGGACTTAGAAGAGCCAGGCCTGCACATGAGACCCCTAAGTGGCCCATTTCCCCTGCCTCAGTGTTCTCATCTGTCAAATGGGCTTGGAGGGTCTCCCCCGCAGAGGTGGGGGAGTTAATCAGGGGCCAAGGGTGAGGCCCTCCCTTGGCTGATTTCTGCCAGGTCACCCGCGTGCCGCTCACGGCAGTGTTAATGGAGCATCCGCTCTGTGCAGGCATGGACCAGCCACCAGCTGTCCTGCCGGAGGGCGCAGCAAACACAGGAAGTACGGATCCCACTGAGTGTGCGCTGAGCACTGCCCTGCTCGGGGCCGACCTGTACGAACCCGCCCCTCCCTTCAAGCCATGGCAAAGCGTCCATTCTTGTCCCCAGTTTACAGGCAGCATAGGCCTGCTTCTATAGGTTTTCTACATTTTCTGTGGCATCTGGTATATTCTCCAGGGCCCATCAGGGTTCGTGTCAAGAACAAAATGGAATATTATTCATCCTGAAAAAGGGAGGGGGCTCTGACATGGTCTACCACATGTGTGACCTGTGGAGAAGCTCAGAGGGCTCTGTTCCTCAACCTAGGGGTGGTCCACATGGGGGTCCTCGCTTTGGAAACCTTCAGTGAGCTGGACGCTAATGTTTTGTAAACTTTTCTACGAGTATATCGTGCTTCAGAAAAAAAATGGTCAAAAACAAACAAAAGCTGGATGAAAGGAACAAATGAGTCTCAGGCCAGTCCACCTCAGGAGATGCTGTTGGCTGGAGCACAGTGGAATACAGGAACCATGGGGCAGGAGGAGGGGTGTGGGCGCCGAGGCCAACGTCCTGGGCAAGTTCCAGCCGGGCCACCTGTCTGAGCCTCAGTTTCTCCCTGTGAGAAGGGGTGAGGAGTCAGACTCTGAAGGAGGGCTTCAGTGGAGCCAAGAGTGTGGTTTGCTGCACCCACGGGCAGAGGGGACCCCACGCTGCCTGCACACCCCCACCCCCAGCCTGCCCCCAGGTTCCCTGGCCACGGTGAGCCCTGGAGCGACCCCTGACACAGTCCCAGGGCGCAGGGCCCTGCCAGCTGCCCACCGTGTCCGGAGCTCAGCAGACATCCCCCCACCTGTGGGTGGGGTCCTGGCATCACTGCCTGTCTATGCTTTGCCCCCTAGGTTTGCTCCCTAGCTCGGCAGAAACCCCTCCTCCCAATTAGCCATTCTGCTTCAGTTACCAGCAGAAGCCTGGGGGAGTCTCTGACAACGCCCCCCAAGAGGCTGTGGGGACAATGGGCTGGCAAAGGCCACCTCCCCAGCCCACTGGGATATGGTTGGCAGCCTGTGAGCTGGGTCAGAAAGTCTCCTGTTTGGCATAGGTGTGTTGCTGAGGCCAGTCCGTTAGGGACCCAGGTGGGTGGCTCCAGCTAATGCCTGTCTCCCAAGGCCCTGCATTAGCTGAATTTCCCTCGAAGGTGGAGTCGTCTCAGGCCTGGAGCTCAGGGCTGTGACTTTGAACCACCTGTGAATAACAAGAGCGTAGACACTCAGGCAGGAAGAGGACACTCACGTTGTCACATGGTCTGGGAGGCCCAGGCCACGGATGGCAGATCTGAGACCCTAGGAGAGAGGACAGGCTGCCCAGGCTCAGACATCCAGGCAGCGAAGGAGGCAAGAAGGCGTCAGGTGGGTCAAGTGCAAACCCAGGGATGACAGCAAACCACCTCCTCGGTGTGGACAGATCCTAAACTGTCAGGGTAGGAATGCCCACGGGCATTATGGGGTCCAGGCCCACTTTACAGATGGCGAAGCTGGGGCCCAAAGGCGAGAAGAGACTTCAAGGTCTCCCAGTGAGTCCTTGGCAGAGCTAAAACGGACCCTCCTCTGCCTCTCGATAAACAGAGCAAACCAGCCACGTGGCAGGTGGCGCCCGGTGCTACACACAACAAAGCTGGTCTGCTGAGTTCACGCTGGAGGCAGAACGGGGCCGGGGCCGGAGCACGTGGGCGCCGGGGTCCAGAGGACCAGGACTTGGGAACCGGGGTCAGGAGTGGAGGCGCTTCTAGCAGCCACCTCCCTGGTTTGAATGTGGGAGGAGCGGGGAGAGACATCCACCAATGGGGGCAGAGGGGGCGGGGCCGTGGCCCAGGGCTGTCAGGGAGGGGCGGGGCCGTGACCCAGGGCTGTCTGGGAGGGGGTAGGGCCGTGGCCCAGGGCTGTCTGGGAGGGGGCGGGGCCATGGCCAGGGCTATCAGGGAGGGGGCGGGGCCTTGGCCCAGGGCTGTCTGGGAGGGGCGGGGGCGGGGCCGTGGCACGAGGCTGTCTGGGAGGGGGCGGGACCGTGGCACAGGACTGTCTGGGCCTCTGAGCATCTAGAGGCTGGTTGGACCTCCAGGTGGACACGCTGAGCAGGAGGTTGGATGAGTCAGGTTGGGGAGAAGGCCCCGAGAAGGGATGCACCCTTGGGAGCCTCCAGATCGGATGAGGTAAACAGGGAGTGCATTAATTCATAGGGAAGAAATCCAACAACCAAGCTGGGAACCACCCAGGTTTAGGTGTTTGGGAGACCGGGCGGCCAGGGAGGTGGGCGAGAACCAGGCAAGGGTGGGCTCCTGGGGGCCAAGGGCAGCTGGCACTGCTAGGAGGCGAACGGCAGCCATGCTGCTGACAATTACAGCCAGGCAAGACACAGAAGTGGGCACAGCTCAGGTGCCAGGAGGGGATGGAGGGCCTCGATGAGAGCATCTCCACGGAGTGCCGGGGGTAACAGGATGGCCACCAGGTGGGCTGAGAGCTGGTGCGGGGGAGCAATGGCCGGGACAGCTTTCCAGAACCGTGGCTGTGAAGGATGCTGGGCTGGATAAGGGCGCCCTTTCCTCCTGGGGGCCAGGAAGTGCAGGGTGCTTCTGTGCTGATGGATTGATCCAGGAAAGGAGGGAGGTTGGATGAGGCTCAGGGGGAGGGGGGAGGTCTGCTGGGGGGAGGGGAGAGCTCCATCTGTGTCCACGTGGGACATGAATGCATCTTACAGACCCACGCGGAGAGTGGGCACGTGGGTCAGCAGCCTGACCTGGTTGCTTCTGATTCCTCAGCGAAGAATGAAGCGAGGTCACTGGCTGAGCGTGGGATGAAGGAGGGAAGGTGTGAAGCAGGCCTTTTGCAGAGTGGAGGGGTGGGGGGGTGTTTCCAACACGTGTTCTCACTCCCACACGCGTGTACAGAGCCAGCGCTTCCCTCCTGCATAAGTTCTTACTAGAAGTTCACTTTCTGGATTGTCTTCCTGTAGCCGCTCACAGCATCCTTACGATAGACAGACCACCGTCTCTGCACACGTGCCAAGGTGGTGATGGCCGTGCAGCTCCTTTGAACAGGTATCGGCTTCTCTCTGTGACTAGTGATGCTGTAACAAAATGCGCAGCTACCTCTGGGCACCTGATGACTACTTCATATGAGGGGCTCTAACTAGTGGACTGTCTCACTCAAGGTGGTGCATGTGATGTCAATTTTGATGCCGCTGACCTTTCACAAAAGCCAAACCTGTTGACCCCCTGAGCCAGAGCGTTGAGAATGCCAGCTCCCCTGACATCAGAACCCTTTTTTGTTGGCGTTCTCATGGGTGAGAACTAACACGGCGTCATTTTAATTTTCAGTTCCTTGATCACTGGTGAAGGTGAGCGTGTTTCTTTATGTTTCACTCATTCACTATTTTACTCCTTTTCCTGTTGTTTGTGTTTTTCTCACGGCTTTCTAGCACACCTCCTGCGGAAGGAGGCTATTAAGCTTTTGTTATATATGTCGCAGGAGTCTTCTCTCCCTTTGGCATATGTCTTTTTCACTTTGTTTTCATTCATCTGCAGTATAGGAGTTTCTGCTTTTATGCAGACGATTTTGCCAGCCTGTCTGTGGTGGGAACTGTCGCCTGTTGCCCAGATGCTCCTCGGGGCTGGAGCCTGCATCCCTGCTGTTGCCACAGAGAACTGGCCTCTCCCGGTCTCACCCTCTCCTCGCAGCGGGTGTCCTGGTGACTGAGCAGCTGATGCCACAGGTTGGGACCCCTCTGAAGGTGCCCCTAGCCCCAAAACGCCTGTAGCCTCTGTGGGACTATCTCTTTTTTCTGCTCAGTCCCCCTCACTCCCCATGGAGGCAGGGTGTGCTGTGTCCAGGGGCAGCCACATCCGGCACCAATAAGTTCGTGGCTTAAAAGAATAGAAAGTATTCTCTCATAGTTCTGGAGGCCAGTGATCTGAAAGTGAACAGTCTGAAGGGCTGCGCTCCCTGAATGCGCCCCGGGGAGACTCCTTCCTGCCTCCTCCAGCTTCAGGGGGCTGCCGGCACCCCCCGGTTTCCCTTGGCTTGTGGCCACATCTCTCCAGTTCTCTGCCTCTCAGACCATATGGCCGTCCCTTCTCTGCCTGTGTTCTCTCCTCTGCTGTTTCTTATACGAGCACTTGTCATTGAGAATTCCTGGTGGCCCAGAGATTAAGACTCCACACATTCCTGGCTAAGGGCGTGGGTTCAATTCCTGGTCAGGGAACTAAAATCCTGCAAATGATGCAGCAGGGGAGAAACAAACAAACAAAACCATCAAAACATTTGTCATTGGGAATTCCCTGGCGGTCCAGAGGTTGGGACGCCATGATTTCACCACCAAGTTTGCAGCTTCAGTCCCTGGCTGGGGAACTAAGATCTTGCAAACTGTGGAGCACAGTCAAAACCAAACAAATACCACTTGTCTTTGTCTTGATAATTCAGGAGAAGTCCGTCTGCAGTTCCTTAACTTGATCGCAACTGCAAAAACCTCTTTGACCAATAAAGTCACAGCCAGCGGTTCCGGGGGGAGGCTGTGGACTTGTCTTTGGGGCCACCATTCAGACCACCCCAGGCATCTACTGAGAGCCCTTTCTGCCCTTCCTGCCCCTGCCCCCTGGACCTTGTGTGCCAGATTCCCGTTTCAGCCTCCAGGGATGCCAACCCCAGATGCTACCCCGCCTCCAAACTTCTGGGACAGGGACACTCAGAACAAGAGGGTTCAGGCCCCAAGTCCTCACTTACCTGGTTGTGCAAATTTGGATAAGTCCCTTCCTCTCGGGGGTGAGGGGGAAGGTTCCTGTTGTCTGAAAGAATTGTGTTAGATGCTGGTGAGGGTTTTCTGGCCTTCTGCCATCTGATGCTATTCACATACCAGAATCATCCATACTCAGTCTTTAGCAGCTCTTGGCTCCTGGGGGAAACAGGAGTGAGACTGGGGAGAGGACATGCGCCCTGGCCTGGCCCCTGGAGAGCTGACATCAGGCTCCTCCCAACCCCCCCACCCGCCGTTCCAGAATAGCTCTGATGTCGTTCGTGATTGTCCCTTTCTCCCACAATGAAAGCCAGCAAGCGAGAAAAAGGGGTTTCTCTTCTAAAATTGCTTTTCTGCATTCTTTGACAGAACTGTGTGCCTGCGTGTAATTAATTCACGGCCCGGCGACCGGGTCAGCGGCTTGGCTGGGAGAGAAAGCTCTAGAGAAAAGCAGAGACGCACAGTTACCGCTGGAAATAAGATCCCCCGGCCGCCCAGACCTGCCGCTGCTCTCAGACCAGAATAAACACCTGCAAATCCCGCCTATCGGAAACGTGGCCTCCAGGGCTTTGACCTTCTGAATGCAAGCCAGTGCAGAGACCCTGAGAAGTCCAACCAGAGGAAACCTTGTAAGGTTTCCCCGAGATTTCTCAGACTTCCTAGAGGCCTGGAGACAGGTGTTTCAAACCAGCATGGTAGCAAGTCTTTTCCGAAGTGTGGGGTGAGTTCTAGTCTGCTGCCAGCCTTCTAGGTGACCTTGATCGGACAAAATATGCTAGGGTGTCTTCCTTGTCCATAAAGCAAGATAATGCGACACTATTCCTAAATTGCAAGTTGATTAGAAAGACCAAAGATCTGCTTGAAACATCTGATCATTCCTCTCTGGCAACTACCTGTGAGGACTTTATCCAGGGGACTCGTGGGTAACATGAAGAAGGCAATTCTGTGGAACGTGGAAAAGTAGAAACAACCCTATTCGCCACCTGTAAGGGCTTGTTAGGAAGAGGACCATTTGTAGGACAGAAGACTGCAACCAAGAAAATTCATCTTGCAGAAAAATACTATTGCTGTGAGAAAAATAAGCAAGACCCTGAGCCTGGTGACCCCAACAGAGGAGGGGACAGAAATGGAATTGACAGAGATGTCCCCTCTGCTACCTGAAGTGCCAGTATACAAACACTTCCCCTGCACACACTCCTGGAAGCCCTAGAATAGGGCTTTCTGTTTTCAGGGATTTTTATTTGCCTTACTTGAACCGAGGGTAGGGAGAAGGTAACAGAACATCTGGGCTTTATCTGATTTATGTGGAAAAATAACTGTAATGCTTATTAACATTTACTACAGGCCAGGCACTGTTCTAATGCTGTACACACCATATTCCAATAAATCGAAGATGCTGCTGATTGCATCACCCTTGTATTTTATGTACCACTAAGAATTTTTAAAACACTGACAATGTAATGGTGACACAAAAAGATGAATCCTAGACTCAATAAAATATTACCAACTTAACTCATCTATTCTTCACAGTATAACTTCAAGGCAGAAAATGTTTGCCTCCTTCCACAAATGAGAAAACTGAGGATCAGAGATGTTCAGGAACGGTTTGAGTTACTTAGGTGGCAGAGCTGGGACTTGACCTGGACCATTGAGGCCTCTGCTATACTCATTCCTCTCTAAGGGCACCTTGACTCGGGGCAGGGGATCTGGGTTCCGACAGCGGGTGGGAGGGGGATTGAGGAGGCAGGGAGCCCAGGCTGCAGGCCGGGAGTCTCAGGGGAGGTGCTGCGTTTATACGTCTTTCTCAGCATCCCTCTTATTCTTCTTCTGTTCAGGGCTCTGGCCTTCTCCAAAGAAGGGGTCCCCCATGTACTGCCAAGGGGTCTCCTCTATACAGCTATGGAGTGCACCACACCAGAGCTAACATTTTTCTTGGATTCTTTCAGAGTTGGAAGGCTTCAGGCAGGGTTGGCAAATCCCTTTCATCTCAAGTGCCAACCCTAATGGATCAGCAGAGGCTGCCAGGAAAGTTGGGAAGGGTTCTGTGGCCCAGTTGGGATCCAGGGCAAGCTCTCTGGCCTTGTCCCCATGATCATCAGCAGAGGACGGGTGAGACCAGGTGTCTCCCAGGCTGGGCTGGGGACTAGCTGGGATACCCAGCCCACCAGAGGACCACCCGGGACCCCGCATCATGCTCAAGAAAGCTTGCATGGCCTCCCCAGGGTCAAGCCTCCTGCAGCCTCTCTGTAGTTCCACCAGCTGAGTCAAGGGGTGGGAGGAGATGAGAATGGGAGGGGGGGGTGCTTCCAGAGTGGTCAGGGCCCCGCAGGGCAAACCCACAGCCTGGAGCTTCCCCAGCACCCGGGGAGGGGGCCCGCAGCGTGCCAACTCGTGTTTCACAGATTATACTGTGTGGAGTCGGCTGCCCCTGGTAATTATTTCACTTCTATAATTAGCCCAAAGTTCCTGCTGCTGAGGAGGACAAGGATGTGGGGTGTGAGGATGAATCGGTGTGACTGAGCACTTGACTCACACCCTAGAAATGCCCCATCATAGGGAGGGGGTGCCCTTCCTTGGGGTGGGCTGCCCACTTGTTCTAGAGCAGCTGAGGTTCCAAACCACCTTTCCAAGACAGGAATCACCCCCGTGGCCATGATGATAAGCGTGTGCTCAGCATCTTGAAGCCCCTCCACACCCTTCCCTCCTTTGTCCCCAGCACACGCTGTGAGATGAAACCTCACGTGGTCCTCACCACCCCGTGGGAGATCTCAGGGTCTGATGCACAGGTGGGATTTGAACCCCCGGTGGGCCAGCCTCTCCTCCACAGCCTTGGTATCACCCACGGTCACACTCCTCCCAGACAATGGCCCCAGAGGAACCCCTGCAGGACTTGGTTCTAGAACACTCGGGAGATGGTCTTCGGGGACACATTCTCATCTTTAAGAAAGAGCTGGTGGGAACTTTCTGGTGGTCCAGAGGTTAGCATTCCTTGCTCTCACTGCCAAGGATCTGGGTTCAATTCCTGGTCAGGGAACTAAGATCCCTCAAACCACGAGGCACCACCAAGAAAAAAGAAAGAAAGAGCAGGTACTTTCATATTTTTGAGGATGGGCAGACTTTGGAGGGTTCCGTCAGCCAGTCATGGGTTCCTGTGTCCACCCTCCCTTCTCCTGGGGACACAGCAAAGGATAAAGGGCAGGCTAGGGGTGAGGGCTGTGAGTTCAGCCCCAACTCCCCCCGCCCCCTTACCACCACCGTAGGGTCTCAGGCTGAGATCAGGCTTAATAGCAAGTGAGATTTCTTATTTCCCAACTGCCTCTGGGAACAGCAGAAAACAAATATCAATTATGGGCAGAACTGTCAGTCGGAAAAAAAGATACTGCTCTCGATTCAAAATTTACAAACAGTTAATTAAGCCTGCAGTGAGGAACACGCCTGTGGGCCTGCCCGCCCACCCAGAGAGAACCTTCTGGTCTCCGGGGATCCTACGTGAATCCCCTCGTTGGGGCTGCAACCCCCCACCCCCATCCCGTGGGCTCTAGAATGTAACACCTGTCTTGGCGTCCTGATCTCATGAGCTCAGTCCCATCAGTCACCCACCCCCTGGGACCAGAGACTCTGAACCCAGCTCCGAGCCTGCTCCCCGGAGTCTTGCTCTGTGTCCCGTTTCAGGCCTAACTGCTTCCTCGGTCTTGGACACAAGAGTGGGAACATTATTAAGGCTTTTGATAGACCCAGCCCAATCAGGAAGGGTCTTGCTTCATTCCATCTGGGATAAAAAGAGGGACAGTGTGGAGGGATGGGGCCTGTTGCTGATGGAAGGAGGCAGCTCCGCAGACGGCAGAAGGTGGCTAAAAGGCATGAGGTGTGGGACAGATTTCTACCTTCGCTTTCAAGGAAACGACTCTTTATTCAGGAAATGAGGGTGCCAAGCGGGCATCAGAGAAAGTGGAATGGCCAATTAAAATCCTTACACGGAGCCGAGAGTGCCAGACACCATGGGGAAGAAGACAGGCCCCTGCTCCTGGGGCACACGTACTGTTTGGAGAGACGGAGCATAAACAAACAGACCTGTTAACAAGCACAATCATTTCAGGTGTCAATCAGTGTAACAAAATAAATAAGCAGGGACTTCCCTGGTGGGCCAGTGGTTAAGAATCTGCCTTCCAGTGCAGGGGATGCGGCTTTGATCCCTGCTTGGGGAACTGAAGAATTGATGCTGTTGAACTGTGGTATTGGAGAAGACTCTTGAGAGTCCCTTGGACTGCAAGCAGATACAACCAGTCAATCCTAAAGGAAATCAGTCTTGAATATCCATTGGAAGGACTGATGCTGAAGCTGAAACTCCAATACTTTGGCCACCTGATGCGAAGAACTGACTCATTGGAAAAGACCCTGATGCTGGAAAGATTGAAGGCGGGAGGAGAAGGGGACGACAGAGGATGAGATGGTTGGATGGCATCACCGACTCAAAGGACATGAGTTTGAGTAAACTCTGGGAGTTGGTGATGGACAGGGAAGCCTGGTGTGCTGCAGTCCATGGGGTGGCAAAGACTCGGACACGACTGAGCGACTGAACTGAACTGAACTGGGGAACTGAGATACCATTGCCATGGGGGCAACTAAGCCCTCACACTGCGACTCCCGAGCCTGGCCGCTCTGAAGCCCTGCTCCACAAGCGAAAGCCCGGACGCCACAGAGACCCTGGGTCACCAAAATTAAATTAAAGAACTGAAAGCAACAACAACAATAGAAACAGAAGAAGGAAGGAAGACAATAAAAGAAACAGTGGGGAGGTGGAGAGGGCTGTTTTCCCTGTCTGGTCTGGGAAGAGGTGATTCGGAACTGAGACCTGCCTGTCAGGCAGACAGCCGGGCTCAGAACACTTGGCAGAAGGAGCAGATGCAAAGTCTCCAAGGCAGCAAAGAGCTTGACGTACTTGAAGATCAAAAGGAAGGTCTCTGTGCCTGGAGATTAAGGGACTGCAGAGCGTGAGGGTGAAATCTGAGAGCGGGGTAGGGATTGCAGAGCCTCGAAGACCAAATAAAGAACCCGAATTCCTTTCTAAGCACCAGAGGCCAGGCAATGAAGCCACTTGCGTTTGGCCAAGATGGAATATCTGGCACCCGGCCATGCCCTCCCGAATGTGTGCACCACTGTGTATGGTGCTCAGCTGTTCAGTTGTGTCTGACTCTTGTGCAAACCCCTGGCCTGGAGCCCACCAGGCTCCTCTGTCCCGTGGGATTCTCCAGGCAAGAATACTGGAGTGGGTTGCCATTTCCTCCTGCAGGGATCGAACCCCTGCCTCCTGAATCAGCAGGTAGATTCCTTATCACTAGCACCACCTGGGAATAAACAAGAGGCAACTCCTGGCAGGCAGTGGGCAATAGGCAGTGCAAGACTGTTATCCCTGAGAGAAGGAAAGCCCACGGGGTGCCCACAGCCACCAGTTCCCTTCCAGGGGAGAGTTTCCTAGGTACAGCCCAGGGACCTAAGCCGAGCTCAGTGGCCACGGTGAGCTGAGAAGACAGTGGTCAGAGGTCAGGGCAGCTGGGACCAGCAGAGTTAGACATCAGAGAGGAGGGGACTGTGCAGATAGAGGGCCCAGGACTCAATGTGGGGTCTCCCGTCGAGTCCACAGCCGGAGGATGTTCTATCGGTGCTCAGAGCAAGACCATCTAAGACTTTCAGAGAGTGGACCCTGCAGAACTGCAAGCAAGCTAGAAGCACTGGAGGTCTGAGTTAAACTGGGGAAGAACAGGGAATACTGCAATTTCAGCCTGGCCAGAACAGAGAAGTCTTCACACTTTGTTAATACTCTCAATATGCAGCTGAGACCCCAGAGAGGCTTTGTCTTAAGAGTGGGAACCATGTATTAGGGTAAGAGTTACACTGGACTCCTCCTTTGTTGATCGATTGCTAAGTTGTGTCTGACTAATAAAGCCTAAAACCAAGTCCCCAGAAGATCTGCAAGGAACACAGGGTTCAGAGGTAATTCTTGCCAACTAAGAAGAATCCGCGTCTCCTGCAGAAAGAATCTGCCTGCAGAAGCCACTGCAGATGCCAGTTCGATCCCTGGGTCGGGAAAATGCCCTAGAGAAGGACATGGCAACCCATTCCAGTATTCTTGCCTGGAGAATCCCATGGACAGAGGAGCCTGGTGGGCTGCAGTCCATGTGGTCACAAAGAATTGGACATATGCATGCAAGAGGAACTGAGGAAACAAGCTGGCTTTTTCCATATTCACATGAACAAAGTGTAAGCTGAGTCAGCTGATAGATTAACTGCCTGCTGAAACAAGAACCACTCTTTACAGGATGATCGCAGACTCTAATATCTCTACAATATGTTGTTCACAATGCCCATAATTCAATTAAAAAATTGCCAGACACACAAAGAACAGGAACGTGAGACAGACAGTTAAGGGGAAAAAGCGGATAATAGAAATTAAACTTGAGATGACTTCAACGTTGGGCTTAGTGGACAAAGACTTTAAAGTAGCTATTACAAATACATTCAAAGAATTAAAGGAAAAGTGTCTTTAAGAAATTAAAGAATATGATATTAATGAGTGAACAGGTAGGAAAACTCACCAGAAGAGTAAAAACTACTAAAAATGCAATCTCTAGAAGTAAAGTGTACAACTGCAATGAAAAATTCACTACATGGGCATCACAGTGTATTGATAGAGATGATGGGGAAACAGTGCAGACCAATAAAAAATTATCCATACTTGAGAATATAGAGTTTTTTAAATGAAGAAAAATAAAAGGGCAGAGAAAGTACAGTCTTCTCCGTAAATGGTGCACCTGCTCTGAACTGGGCCCCATGCTGGTCCCTGGGCTCCTGCTGCTGATGCATTGTCCCCCTCCAGCCCCATCTCTGGGCTGGATGACCCTGACTGAGCTAGGGTGGGCTCAGGGCAGGGGAGACGGAGCCACGGAGGAGCCTCCTGTGTGGAGGTGGCCAGGAGGGCAGGGAGCCAGGAGAAGGGGTCTCTGTCTGGGGCACCGGGGATGTGTGTCTTCCCTCTTCCGCCAGATCACCCGATTGGCAGTAAATGTCCACTGATCACTTGGTATGTGCCAAGCAGTGGTCAGGACTGACCCACCAGATGTGAACAAGACAGACGGGGCCCTGCTCACTTGGCCTGACCTTCCTGAATGGGGTCAACCCGCACTTCATAAGTAAACAGACCAACTGTTTATGTTGGGGACCAGTGCTTGTGAGTAACATGCAGGCTTTAGAACACGTGTGGGGGCTGCTAGCCATTCTGACTCAGGAGAAGTGGTTTAAAGGCACAGGAGTGGGTTCTACTGCAAGTATCAAAAGCCCAGGTACGTGGACGTGAGGCCCAGGGGTGAACTGGAGCTCCCGAGGCTGGGGGCAGAGGCTCTGCTCCCTGAGCTGCTGAGATGGGAAGGGGCAGGGGCCCAGCTGGAGCATGTGCACTGTATCCATGGAGGAGCTGCGTGTCGGATAGTGAGCTCCCCATTGCTGGAGGTATGCAAGCATTCACCACCACCAGGAAGGCTGCCAAAGGCACATGAGTGCCACAAAGGAATAGAGAGAGGCTGTCAGTGCAGTGGCTGGGGGGCACAGGCATCTAACTCTGACCCGTTTAACCTTGGCTTTCTCATCCATAAAATGGACTACCACACGGACCTGAACCAGAAAACCATCTCAACTGATAGTCTGAGGTCAGGTGGGCAGGCACGCAGGCTGTCCTCTGCCATCGCTTTCTGGGCATTGTCGCCCCCCTCCAGCCCCATCTCTTCCTAACTCCAAGTTTCTCTCCATGTATCTCTTGCCTTGTCTCACCTTGCGTCTGTCTCTCCCACCCCTCCCCACTTCCCGTGGGGACAGGGGAGCAAGATGGGCTGGAATTAGACCTGCAGCTGGGAGGTCAATTGCCACCCTCTCTTTCCTCTCTGCTGGGGCGGTGTTGGGGGGTGATTTTCACAGTCCCCAGAGAAAGGGGGACCCAGTAATAGAAATCCTGGGTTGGGCCTGGATTGGAGTGCTGTGACCATCAGATCACAGACAGGTGGGGTGTCCTGGCTGGGGTGGGGTGCACTGGAGAGAACCCAGGGACCCATCGGGTGCCCAGACTCAGGGCAGCAGGACTCACGAGGGCAGGTGGGTGCTCGGGGCTCTGTCCCCGGAGGGTGATCGTCCCCCGGGTCCTCCGATGCTCAGACCAGAGCACAGAGCCCCCGGGCTCAGCCTGAGTCCTATGAGCAGGGGCAGGACCTCAGGCAGCAGGGAGTGGTAGAGATGCTGCCAGCCCGTGGAGCGGGCAAAGCAGGTCAGGCTGGGAGCTTGCGGGCTGCAGACGAGCGGGCAACAGGGCCCAGCCTCGTCTTTTCATCTCAGCGTTCGGGGGCTGCTCTCCTGTCCTCTGCGTCTCAGTACCTGGAATCACCTGGTTTACACACTGTCTGATGCAAGCCCTACAGAGTGGGGCCCTCAGCCGTCTGACTCTCCCTGGGAGCCCAGCACTGAGAAGACAGTCTGCACTGTGGGTGCAGTCGGTGCTCTGCGGTATTGGGTAGCTGGATGAAGGAACCCATCCACCCTTTCACCAAATGGTCATCACCACCTCCCCCGAGCATCAACTGAGCCGCCGCAGGAAGCGAGGGAGCAGGGCGCACAGGTGAAGGGCTGGGCTGGGAGGGGGCTGCCCTGTGCCTGCAGGGATGGACCGTGTCCATCACTGGGCATCTTCAAGGTGACGGTTCGCAATCTACTGTAGTCACATTGCTCACACTGTGAACATTGCCCAGAATATTAAATATGATTCAGAGAACATTTTGAAATGACTATACAGCGTGACATCTCACAGACGGCCCCAGTTCACTGGAGCTCTTCTTTTGGGGGATTTGTTCATTTGACCAATGAACAGGAACTGAAGAGAACTGGGGAGACCGGCCTCACAGGGGCATGTCAGCTGCTGCAGACTACAGGCTGGGTCCTCGAAGGGGCCACTGGCCGGGCC
This sequence comes from Dama dama, assembly GCF_033118175.1. Lineage (NCBI taxonomy): Eukaryota > Metazoa > Chordata > Mammalia > Artiodactyla > Cervidae > Dama > Dama dama. The sequence continues at coordinate 5,256,972 of NC_083702.1, forward strand.
TGGTTAAGATGCTAAGACCCTCTCCTGCTTGTAGGCAGCACTGGGGCCTGGAAGGGGCCCTGGGTGGGCTTCCATCTGTCTTCCGGGAAGGGGACCCAAATGGCTGCAGCTGCACCCCAGTCTCCAGGCGACCTGCCTCCTGTTCCCTGGGGTGGGGGCAGGGGGGTGGGTATTCCCAGTTCCCAGGCCTCTCGGGGCCCCGGGAGACTGGCCAGCCAGGCTCCTCTGTACAGAAGAGGAGGTGCTGGCCTGGCGGGCTGCAGTGACACCCAAGGAACAGGGTGGTGGAGGTGTGGGCAGGACTGCTGGGTCCACGTGTCTGCAAAGGGGCTATGCCCAGGGGATGAGGGGCAGCTGGCTCACGCTCTCTGCACTGGGGCTCAAGCACATTCAGCCAACACACACACACACACACACACACACACACAGATCAGGACGTTCTTTCCCGATAAGCTGAGGCAAAGCGGACGAGCAGATGCTGCTGGGCCTCTGGGTGCCCAGTGCCTTCCCCTTGGCCCCTGCAGCCCCACCTGCTCCAGGAATGGCATTGCCGCCTGGCTTGATGGAGGGGAGAGGCAGGCTGCCACAGGTCGAGAGCTGTGCGGAGGCCTCCTGCGGAGTAGAGATGTCCAGAACCGGCTGAGTCCTCCCTTGGGGCAATGGACAGATGAATAAGGCAGCGCGGCCCCACGCTGGGTCCTACAGCTCCTGGGAGTGGGGGCTGTGGGTGGTGAGAAGGGGATGAGGTTTACGGTGCTCGGTGTGGGGCAGGGCAGCATGTGAGGCTCCTGCTGGCCTGGCCAAGGGGAGCAATCCAGGGTTGCAGGTGGGACGGGGAGTGACCTGGGCTTGAGCCACACACTCCGCCCCCAGGGAGCCGGGCACTGCCACCTCCGGGCAGCGGACCGAGGCCAGCGCCTCGCCTGTCAGGCCTGGGGCTGCACGCCTGCCGAGCGTGCTGACGCCCGAGACCGTGCAGGCATTCAGGAGCCTAGCGGTGCTGCCGGGACCTGGGCCTGTTTCCCTTCCTCACTACATGTTTCCCCGAGCACCTACTATGGGACTGATTCTGGAGCAGACACGTGGGGTTATGACGGTGAAGACGACAGGTCCCTGCCCTCCTGGGACCCCAGTGCGGCTGGGGAGACGTGCAGAGCGGGTCGTGGCTGCCCCTCATTCCAGACAGGAGTGCCCACTCTTCCGGAAGGAGAAACCGAGGGAGCCCCAAAGGGAAGCTGAATCCCAGCCCGGCCCCTGAGTCGGAGCCATCGTCCTCACCCGAGGGTCTCAGGGACCTCCGGTCTAGCCCTGCCCTTCTCAGATGGGAACACTGAGGACCGCATCCTTGAAAGCCTCCGTCTCTCTTTTCCAGAACCTTCCCAGTAAAGCCACAACGCAGACCAGAACAGGCTAGTTTGAGCCGCTGGAAATCTCAGCTGGGATCCTGGCGTCTGGGGAAGGGCCGGGCTCTAAAAATAAACCACTCGCCTCAGCCTGGGAGCAGCCGGCGGGCGCCTGGTGAGCGAAAGCTGACGCCTGGCGCTCCTGGCAGATGACGGCGGGCCCGGCCCGGCCGGAGCATCTCCGCTCTGGCAGCTGGCCCCCCAGGACGGGCCGGTGGCAGGTGGCAGCCAGGAATATTCCAGCCTGGCTCCTGGAGGCACCTCTGCCCCCTGCCCGCACACAACACGTGCCCCAACCTGGTACGTGCGCCAGGGAGTGGGGTGGGGGCTGCTCCCCAGGAAGGGGCTGGAGGCGGGCGCCTGGGACACCCGGAGGTACCCTCCACTTGCTACAGAGTGACGAGTCTCCGCACAGGTAAGGGGACGTCTTCTCAGGCCCCGGAGGAGGCGAGCTGTGGGTGCGAGAGTGGAAGGGGATTTTGCGGGGGAAGGCGGGGGACTCTGTGTCTGCCCTCAGCTCCTGGGACCCCTGACACAGCGTCAGCTTCCCTTCCCCTTCCACACCCCCAGCTGGGTGGGCAGCAGCCTGCCCTTTGCAGCTCTGAAGGCGCCCTGCCAGCGAGGAAATGTCAGAGTCCTGGGGGTTTAATTGGAAGCCGGCTGCAGGTTAATGGGTTTGCGGAAGCACAGGCTGGAAAGTTTTGAAGGCAAGCGCTGCACAGGGTTGCCAACGGGACTGGAAGCTTTGGAGAAGAAAGGCTCCCCTTCCTGCTCCCCGGGGTGGGCCCAAGGACAGAGGACCGCATTCCTGCCGCTGATGGGAATTCAGCCGGCCTTCTGAAAACACGGGAGAGGGTTCTCTGGGAAGATGGGGCGACGTCCCAAGGACACATGCTTTCCCGGGGCACCCCTGATTCTGTGTCATTCTGCACGGTTTACAGAAACAGACCTTTCAGTAGAAGACGCTACTTTGGGCCTTGAGCTTGACCGGATGGGTCCTGAGCCCCGCACTTCCGTCCCCGGGGCTCGGAGAGGCTGGCAAACCTGCCTTTCTGCTTAGATGGGTTTCTATGCCTAATCGCGGGGCAGGATATTTACCTAAAGGTGAGGTGATCAGTGCTAACGCGATCTCCTAACAGGCCTGGGACGGGGACAGCAGGGAGACGGACTGGGGTGGGGGAGTCATGCTGACCATCTTGCCCACCCCGCTCATCAGAGGAGGGTAGGTGCTGGGGGTCTGGGGGACGAGCCAGACCCTGGCGAGGGCTGCCAGGGCCTTTCTTGGGCACACTGCGGGGACTCACCTGGGGAGCGGGGTTTATCGCGATGATTTTTCGTGGCCTGAGAGTGAGCTGGCTCCTGTCACAGCCAACTCCTGCAGCTGTGCTGGCTCGGCTGGAGCGTGGGGGGCTGTTGGGCGAGTGGCCCAGGCATGTGGCTGCAGGAAGAAGGGTCAGGCCAGTCTGCAGAGGGAGGTGCTCTGTGATGATCAGTGGAAAAACGCTGGGCAACTTCCAGTCTCGGACTGGGCACAACCTTCCTGCAAATACCCAAGGATCCTCCATGCCCAGAGTCCGCGCCCACACTCTTGCGGTCCTCCCCACCTGCATGGTCCCTCAGAGTCACCTCCCAGGAACTGGGGCCCCTCATCCTGGCCCTGCTCAGGGGCTGTTCGCCTCCTCACCGACCCAGTAAACCCAGCACGCCTCCCCCAGCCTCTGGACAACTCCCAGCTCTCCCGTGCGGCCTGAGTCGCTGGGACCCAGCAACTGGGTCTTGTCACCACTAGGCTGGGACTCTGGCTTGGGCTTGCTCCTGATGCTGCTGCTCCCTATGGGTGTGAACCTTGGCAAAGCTCGGCCCCCTACACCTCCGTCCGCTCCCCCATCGAAGTGGGAGACGCTGCCTAAGCTGGGGGGCTGTTGGAGGAGTCGCAGAGCGCTGGGGCGGGAAGTGTGACACAGAGCCTGGGGCAGCCTTCAGGGGAGGGCTAAGGCTCTGACACCAGGGTCATTTCTTCTGCACTCAACCCTGTGCCCCGAGGGCCAGCACGCGCCAGCACAAAGCCTGGCGCACAGTAGGTGTGCAACAGTGCTTGTCAGTCTTACACACACACGAGAGTGTGCACGCACAAAGGCACGGCCCCTCTGGCTCTGACGCCCACACCAACCCAGTCTGGCTGGAGCCACGGTGCCAACTCCCGTGACTACCCCTCTGTCCTCCCTAACACCCCGTGCTGCCCAGCCCGGCAGGGTTCCGGCTCCCAGGGCAGGCTGGTGGGTTTGGGTCCAGGGCACTTGGGTCCACCTTCCAGAGGGGTGGGTGCAGCTGTGGGAACATGCGAGGCCCTGACATCCGAGGTTAAGGCACTGGACTTCACGTGGGAACTGCACCTCCGTTCTGAGTTCTGGTTCATTTGGCTCTGGTCTCGGTGGTGCTAGTGGTAAAGAGTCCGCCTCACAATGCAGGAGACATAAAAGATGCAAGTTCGATCCCTGGGTCGGGAAGATACCCTGGAGAAGGAAATGGCAACCCACTCCAGTATTCTCGCCTGGGAGAATCCTAGACAGGAGAGCCTGGTGGTCTACAGTCCATAGAGTCGCAGAGTTGGACACAACCAAAGCGACTTAGCACGCACATCGCGTGTGCATTGGATGTCCAGCCTCTGTCCTCCAGAGCCTCTGAAGCCGGCCTGTCCCCCAGAGATGCCTCTGTGATGCCCAGGAGGCTTGGGGCACTGGAGGTGGTGGCTGTCTGCAGACCCACGACAAGGTCATAGGGAATGTCATAGCGAAAGCCTGAAACCAAGCATGTTCCTGCTTTAGCGACAGCGACCTCATGTGTCAGTGACCAAATGCCAGGCTGGGGCCACGTGCCTCACAGACACTGTCTTACACATCCAACCACTCGGCTTTACTGCAAAGAATAAAGTTCTGGAAAAAGATGCAACTCAGAAAACAGTGCCACTGTGTGCGTACTTTAACACAGAGAGGGAGGCGGACCTGAAGCAGAGACGCTTCTGCTACAACCTGAGGTGCCTGCCGGCCACACTGACAAGCTTGCTGCTGGAGTCAGATCTCGGCTCACACACCCGGGGACCGAGCTCCTGGCTGGTGCCCACCTCTGCTCAGCCTCCCTCCAGCTTCTATGCCAAGGGCAAAATCTGCCTGCGGGGTGTCCTTCGTCATTTCATCCCGACTAAAGCTACCCCTCAGGGTTGCATCTGTCTTGGTGTTTTCCCCACTCCAAACATGTGCCCGTCTCTGCTGTATTGGTCAGCTCCTGCTGCAATGATGCTCTGTAACAAAGAGTCCCCCAAATCTCAGTGGCTTACAGCAACCAAATGTGTTTTTCTTGCTCCAGGTCTGGGGCTTGGCTGACCTTGGCTGGGTCTGGCTGGGCTGGGATGCGATCAGGGGCACTCGGCTCCAGGCTGTAATCATTTTGCATCTGCTCCGCGTTCTGAGTTTGGGGCCTGGTCTCCCCTGGGTTGTGGTGAACGAGCAGGAGGCCAAACCACCTCAGGTCGGGGAAGGTCTCCGCCCTCAGCACTTGCCATCATCCATCTCCAGAGCCCCCAGGTCGGTAGGGTGAGGGCATGGACTCCACCTACTCTTCCTCCAGGCACTGTAAGGTCCTAGGGTGGAGGGGGGCAGAGATGGGGATGAGGGGCCCCGTTCCCAGCATCCTCTGGGAACTTCCCACCCTCTCTCTGTTTTATTCACACACCTCCCCATTCTAGCCTGGGTGCTCCCTGAGGTCAGACCATGATTGATTCTCCCTGGACTGCAAGTCCCTGATGATGCAAATATCACTGAGACAAGGTCAAGTTCAGGGTCAAGTTGGGGAATCAACACCCAGGTTAAAAGCATTGCTTCCAGCCAGGGGGTGGTCCAGGGAGAGGAATGGCGCAGAGACAGGGAGCACTTATGAGCCACTGGTCACTGAGGGGACAGCAGCGTGTCCACAAGAGGAGGAGGTCCGTGAAGGGATCTCAGCGGGCAGAGCTGGGGGCGGAGGGCATCCAGGGAGGGGGCACTGCCCAGGCCGCGGCCTGAGGGCCAGGAGAGCAGGAGACAGAGTCCGGCTGGCCCCGTTGCCACTTCTGAGCCTCCCCAGGCCTAGACTCCGAAGAGGGTGCTGCCCCAGGGCCCCTTCAGAGGCAAGTCTGCAGCTTCTGAGTTCCTTCCCGAGAACTTGCTTAAGCTCCTTGGCACCAGCTCTAAATTAAATAGTAACCGGGAACCTCTGATCTCATTACTTGGATTATAATTGTCCTGCTCTTTAGTCATCCATGGTGGCAGAGCCTGGGGACACGGGGGCTCGGAGGATTACCCAGCAGGCAGGCAGGGGGAGTGAGGAGGACCATGGCTTAAAGGTCACTAACAAACACTCTAGTTCACATTCATTTGCAAAAGATAGAATACACAATCCCAGTGCCCTGAGGCTAGGAAGGCATTTAAATACCAGCAGTTCAAAACACCCAAGGGGAGAGAGCTTATTTTTCCAAGTCAAATATGCCCTGCTCACTGAAGATTTCCAGACCCTGGGCAGTGAGAGAATATTAAAGGTCTGTTCGAGGCGTCTCTTCCCCCCCCACCCCAGGCAGAGTGGACCAGGAGACAGAGGGCCTGGACTTTAGGACGGTTCTGGGGCCGTAGCTGTGCTGCCTGGGCATACTCGAAGTTGTTGTTGTTGTTCAGCTGCTAAGTTGTTTCTCTTTCCGACCCCGTGGACTGCAGCATATCAGGCTTCCCTGTCCACTGTCTCCTGGAGTTTGCTCAAACTTATGTCCATCGAGTTGGTGATACCATCCAACCATCTCATCCTCTGTCACCCACTTCTGCTCCTGCCTTCGGTCTTTCCCAGCATCAGTCTTTTCCAATGAGTCCGCTCCTTTCATCATGTGGACAAAGTTTTGAAGCTTCAGCTTTAGCATCAATCCTTCCAATGAATATTCAGGGTTGGTTTTCTTTAGGACTGACTGGTTTGATCTCCTTGCTGTCCAAAGGACTCTCAAGAGTCTTCTCCAACACCACAATTTGAAAGCATCAATTATTTGGCACCAAGAGCTTCCATTTATCCATCTGTAAAATGGGCTATTGATGCTTGCTTGGGCCAATCTTCCAGGAGGGCAGGGAGAATCAAGGGAGAAGATGGCTGTGAAAATGTGCCCAGAGGAGGGGTGTCTGGGGGTGGGGGGTGCACCGGGATGGGGGGAACAAAGGGTCCTAGGGACCACTGGTGGGGAGGTGGATCATCTCTGGCCTGTGGCTCAGACTCTGGAGGGAAATAGAGACCCAGTGACCACAGATGTCACCTACAGAGAAGGGCCCACCTGCTCTCCCATAGGAGCGAACAGTGGGGGTGCAGTCCTGAGAGGCCCTCTTGGCCCCTGGGAAGTGAGGGAGACCCCACGCTCGACCACGAGGGAGTCCCAGGTCAGTTCACCGTCATCTCTAACTCAGCAGAGAGACTTGAGTCCACATTTTAAAAAATGCGTGATTGAACACATAAGAGGAGTAATATGGAAGCCAGTTTAGGGAAAACAGGAATTAACTGTCAATCCCCTCCTGGCGAGAAGGTGGCAAGAACGTGTTTCGTTTCCTCCACCCTCCTCCTTGTTCCGCTTCAGAAAGTGTGGTCAGTCATTGGGAGCCTCCTGTGTTCCCAGGGCACCTTCCCTGGGGTTTCTGAAGCCAGAGATCAGAGTTTAGACCCCAGCCCTGTCACCTGTCAATCTCAAGACCCTGGAGAGGGCGTCACTGCTGTGAGGCTGTTTCCCAGCCTGCAAATGGGGTCCTTGGGAGATGGCACGAGTGAATTTGCTTGAAGCTCCTAGCACAGCGCCGGGCACCTGCGGGCTCCCCAGGAAGTGCTGGCGGTCTCTCCAGGCCCACCTCTTAGAGGACCTCCTCCAATCCTGGGTGACCTTGGCCCGTATTCAGGGCAACCTGGAGGGTGGTGGGGGTGGCGGGGAGCCTATAGCCTTGTAGCTTTAAGTCGTCTTTGGGCAGGTTTTCATATGAAATCTTTTCTAGGGCTTCCTCTGATTGCTGAGATGGAAGGGGGATGTGGGAGGGGGCCCCCACATCTGGAGCCTCCTGCTCACAGGGGGGACACAGATAGACAGCCCCTCCTGTCCCCCACCCCCGACAGGGCCATCAGATCTAGAAACCCACCCAGCCCTGGACCTGGAGTCTCCTGGTCCTCCCTCCCTCCAATCCCAAATCCTGGCCTCACAGCTTGAGGAGGGGCCCAGTGGGCTGAAGCCCTGCTTTCCTCCACCTCCCGTCCTCCCAAGGAGCACACCTTAACCTGCTCTGGGCCAGCTCCCACCAAGCCACCCGGGCATAGAGCCGGATTCTCGGAGCCACCAGCCTGGGGGGCCCACAGCAGTCCCCGTGGGGTCTCCGGGGGCACCTCGGGGCCCGTGGCCTCCCCGCCCCGCCCCTGTGTGGGTCAGTCCTGTATCCCCCTCCCCCATCTTTTTCTCTCCAGACCCTGTGTTTCCCTCCCCCTTTTTCCTCCATCCTTCTCTCAGCCTAGAGTGGCCTGAAATGAAGCTAAAGTGTCCTCTTTAGCAATGCAAATGTATTAAATGTTTTCTAGCACTAGCCGGGTATTTTCTCTTTCTCTGTCTCAAAATCAAAAGCTGCCAAATCGAGTTGATTCTTTTCTCCTGCCGCCCCCCTTACAGAGGTGCGGGATCCTGTCCTCACTCGTGCTCATCCGATCAGCTTGGCAGGGGGCACGTAGTGCCTGGAACCTGCATGTCTGGGTCCCTGAGGCCTCGGTGGGGTCCGGTGGCCTAGGCCTCTCCCAAGCCCCGTCCTCCCGTCAGACACCTCTGAGATCTTGTCGCTCCAGGCTACAGTCACGCTGGTGATGGGGGTAAGGGAGGGGTCGGCCTCCACTGAGCTCACTCCGCAGCCCTGCACTGGGGCACCATACGGTCATCCTCTAGGTGGGACTCTAGCTCCGAGGGGCCGGGGACACAGCCAAAGTCAGAGGCAGTGTGTAACAGAGGCGGGCGTGAACATCCGCACAGAGGAGCGCTGGAAGCAGGCTGGCCGAAGAGGGTGCTCACTCATGACTCCTCCAGCAGGTGCGGTCACCACACAGGTCAGGCCCTGGCCGGGCGCTTGCTCCCAGAATGCTCCATTTGGTCATCCCTGCGCGGCAGATGAGGCCCAGAGCAGGGGAAGGGCCTGCCCGGGTTTCTCAGCGGGCGTCAGGCCCGGAGCAGAGCTTGCGCCAGAGGCTGCCTAGTGTTTGCTGAACACGCAGGGCGATCAGGGCTGGGTGAGCCCGTTCGCTGGGCCACCCGGATGGACAGCTCTCCTGAGGTGCTGGGGGCTGGGAGGGGGCTCGGAGACACGAGGTTGGCAGGCCCTGTGGGCATGGACCCCGCCAGATCCCCTGACCATCGGGGATTTGGCCAAGCTGTTACCTCTTTAGCTGTGGAACGGAAGCAGCCCACTCTGCCCATACCGTGGGGATGTCAGCTGGAGCGGCAGGCCCTGCTGGCACACAGGTCCCCAGGGACCCAAGCACCCCAGGACCTTTCCCACTCCAAGGCCTTTGCACCTGCTGTTCCCTCCGCCAGGAACACTCTGCCCTCCTCTCGCCTCCTCGGGTGGCATTCAGGCTGCCGCTAAACACCACTGCACCATCCCCCGCCACCCGTTGGCACCTGGCATCACCAGCTTGTGCCCGTGCTGTTCCCTTTGTGCCAAAGGCACTTGTCTTCTTTGTAAATGTCTATTCCCAATCCAAACATCACCTCCTCCATGAAGCCATCCTGACTTCCTCCCTCTTCCACACTGGACCTGTGTGGCCTTCCAGGAAGGCACTGGTGACAGGGGCCCCCTTGGAGGACACGTGTCTTTCTCCACAAGACAGAAGCCACAAGATAGAAGTCCTTGAGGAGGGGACAGTGGCCGATGGAGCATTACTGTCCCAACATAGCCATGCTGCCCTGACATGGGGAAACTTCCGCCTCGTCCTCCCAGCTAGAGAGAAGGCTGTCTGTCTCTACTCATCTGCTCCACCTCTCAGCTCCCAGACAAAAGTCTAGAGGAAGACTTCTGGGTCTCTGAGCTATGGGACTGGGAAAGTGAATTGAGAAAGACAAGGAAGGAAGAACTTGACCACCAGGGAGTTCCCATGCTTTCCTGTATTCTAGAGGATTCTGATCATGGGCAGGTGGAGAGAAAACTGTGAGACAGGCTGAGGCAGGAAGCAGAAGAACAGTGAACTGGTGGCCCAGGTGGGAGCAGACACAGAAGAGCTGCAAGGGTGGAAAAAGATAGAGGATTTGGGGTAGAATGTGAGTCTTCACTGGGGCTTCGCAGGTGGTACAGAACCTGCCTACCAATGCAGGAGACGTTTAAGAGACACCAGTTTGATCCCTGGGTGGGGAAGATCCCCTGGAGGAGGGCATGGCAACCCAGTCCAGTATTGTTGCCTGGAGAATCCCCATGGACAGAGGAGCCTGGTGGGCTACAGTCCATGGGGTCGCAAAGAGTCGGACATGACTAAAGCAACTTAGCATGCACGTGATTCCTCACTGAGACTGGGCCACGTGGGGCCGTGGGATCCATTTGAGTTACATTGTGTTGTGAAAAACCAGGAGTCCTGCCGTCCCAGTGCATCCCAGCCTGTACTAAACCGTAAATGTCCCTGTTGGGGTAAACACCCGTAGTCCTCTAGACCAGGCCAACAACCCCCAGGTTGAACCCTGCTTGCTTCCCGGTTAGGAGTGTCCCAGAAATCCCTTTCCCCCAAACCCTCGTCTTGCCGCAAGCACTGGGAGGTCCGTGTCCAGGAGCCAAACTGTCCTCTAAATGCAGCTCCCGAGCCATGTGATCTCTCGAAGATGAGTCACTTGACAGGACGCTGTGCGCCTCCCAGACTCCCGCACCCGCCTGCCAATTAGCTTCCGCCGAGGTCTGCAGAGAAAGCGGCTCATAAATGATGAAAGACTAGAAAACAATTAGGGCTCCTCAGGCCTCCTCCCTAATGCAGTCCTGCTCCCAAGAAGAGCGTGCATGTCATCTGGCTGCTTCACTGGGAAACCCTCTGCCCTTTTAAGACACGCTTCCCCAGGCCCTGCCATCCAGAATCAAGGAATGGGGAGGGCACTGCGCAGGGGAGGCAGGGGCGGCTGCAAAGGCACCAGCCCAGACATCGGTCAATTTATGGGCCCCAGCTCGGCGGGGTGCAGAGGCTGGTGTTCAGGCTTTGCAGCCTGACTCCATCAAGCTGACGTCCCCACTTGTGAGCTGTGGGGCCATAGGTAAGGGACTCCAGCCCTCTGAGCTTCATCTGTAAAGCCAGGCTCAGAATGCCTGTGCCCTGGAGAGGCTGGGACGGATGACCGCGGCGGAGGAGAAGGTGGCAGAAGGCCCTCTGCACAGCAGGGGCTCAGCGAACGGTGATGACCGTGAAGAGGGGCCACGATGTCACCAGGTGGGGTCCACCAACCTGGCCAGGAGTGAGGCTCGGATGTAACCCTTGCTCACCGTGTGAGCTGGGGCCAGTCCCCTGACATCTGAAAACCAGAGCTGACATGATTGTACAGGGCTACTGTTGTATGGGCCTTATGAGCTGACACAGGTGAAGATGCGTGGCAAGCTCTAAAATAAGTGCTGTGCAAATATCATATAGTTGTTTGGTCACTCAGTCCTGTCTGACTGTGACCCCATGGACTGCAGCTCGCCAGGCTCCCCTGTCCTTCACTATCTCCCAGAATTTGCTCAGATTCATGGGCTACAGTCCATGGGGTCGCAAAGAGTTGGACACGATTGAGCGACTTCACTTTCACTTTCAGACTTTCATGCCTATTGAGTCAGTGATGCCATCCAACCATCTCATCCTCTGTCGTCCCCTTCTCCTCCTGCCTTCAATCTTTCCCAGCATCGCGATCTTTTCCAGTGAGTCAGCTCTTCACATTAGGTGGCCAAAGTGTTGGAGCTTTAGCTTCAGCATCAGTCCTTCCAATGAATATTCAGGGTTGATTTCCTTTATAAGTGACTGGTTTGACTTCTTTGCAGTCCAAGGGATTCTTGCCTGGACAGTATCAAAAGGCAAATATCATGACAGTTGCTAACAGTGATCTGTGGAGCCTAGGGTGGCTCTGGGGCTAAGATACGCTTTGCGCTGGTGTCTGACGGCTCAGCGGGCTCTCCCTGATGGATGCCTGGTGGTTGGGAGGATGCACCTGAACGTGCACCACCTGGGCTGTGTGATCTTGTGTGAGTTACTTAACCTCTCTGTGCCTCAGCTGTTACATGGTAAAGTTATCACATTTGACTTCATGGACAGACCCTGGTTCTTAGCAAGTGCCTGAAAGACGTGCTTTGATGGCCATCATTCTGAGACATTATGCATTTCCTCTTTGGTACCTTTGGTTTCCACTGCCAAGTTTAAGACTCAAAGCCCCTCCAGCCCACCCCCCACATTTCAGCCCATGTCTTCTTTTTAGAAGGTACATTTTGTCATTTGCTCTCCAGCTGATCAGCTTCCCATGACCCTCCCCAGCCCCTTCAGACACAGCCCAACCCATTCTGACCTCTCCTGCCCAGCAGCTCCAGCCCTGGCAAGGTCTGCCGCCCTCCAGTGAGACAAAACCACGGCGCCGAACCTTTGTGCCTGCTGTTCTCTGCTCTGGACCCTCAGTGCCCACCCCTCGCAGCCCCAACCCGGGCTCATTCACACTTGCTGTCCCCTTAGTCAACTGATGTCATTGCATCCATCAGAAGCTGAGGAAACTGACGCTTAGCAACCAAGCAGCTTGCCAAGACCCTGGAACCCATAAATGCCAGGGAGGGGCTAGGATTCAAGCCTGCTTGCTTCTGTCGGGAAGGAAGAAGTTTCCTTCTACCTTTCTAGGTTCTTCTGGCTGGTCTAAGAATTAAACCAACATGAGACAGATCAACAGGAGAAAATTAAGCAGTTTAATAACATGCATACACGGGAGAGGGTCTTTCCCAGTGGTTCAGTGGTAAAGAATCTATCTGAAATGCAGGAGACGCTGGTTCGATCCCTGCGTCTGGAAGATCCCCTGCAGGAGGGCGTGGCAACCACTCCAATATTCTTGCCTGGAGAATCCCATGGAGAGAGGAGCCTGGCAGGCTACAGTCTACAGGGTTGCAAAGAGTCAGACACAACTGAAACGACTGACCTCTCAGGCACACAGTACATGGGAGAGACCCCCCCCTCCTTTCCCAAATGGTTGAAACTCTCACCTTAAATGCCATCCGCAGCTAAAGACAAAGGAGAATGTTGGCGGTGGTGGTTTGGGACTTCAAAGGGGAGGAAGGCAGTTCACATGAAGATGGAAAAGCAAATGTTTAGAAAACAAATGTCTGAGGGCCTTGCAGAGACAATGGGAGCCGGGTGGACTCTGAGGTCTAAGCCTCGCCCTCCGGTGTCCCCACCCCAGCCCCCGCCACATCTGTCTGGGGTTCTTTGAAGACACCGCTGGGGAAGCTCTATTCTGGGAACTGGCCCTTTCTCTAAATTCTTCCAGCAGCTGAGAGGAGGTCAAAAGAAAATCTTCCTTGAGCTTTCTGTGTCTTAAAAACAATCAGCCCGAATTAATCCTCTTGCCAAAGAGACACACCTTGGGCTGGAAAATTTTGCTCCCTACACTTCAGAGCCTACAGACCCACCCAGCAGCATTGACCGGGAGGAGTGCAGACGCTGGGCTGAGGACCTGTGGGTGACTGGCACCGAGCCCCAGATGATTGGGGTGGCAGTCCCAGGCGGGAGCTGGACCCCAAAGGAGCAGACCCCAGAGGCGCCCGCATCTCCCCACTTACTCCCGTTGGACTCTGAGCTCTTCAGAGGCTGCACCACCGCGGGATTCCTTCCGGCCCCACCACTCCCAGTCTGTAGCCCTGCTCACGCGTTATCATCCTCCCCAAGCTGCAGTCACGCCAGGCTACAACCTGGTCCCGGAGTTCTCTGTATAATCAGACACCTCTCTGTTTTGCCAGGCCGTTCCTTCCTCCTTGGCCTCTGTTAAAGTCCCACTCCTTCCTCAAGGCCCAGCCAGCAGTAGGAACTGACCCTCCCCGTGTGACCTCCGCACTTCCTTCCACTTCTAGGTTAGGGCTGCCGGGTGTGGGGGCTTGGCCCTCCCAGGTCCCCTCAGCCACAGGGCCTGGCCAGACGTGCATGAGGACCAGGAGAGGGCAATGATCTCACGGGACGGAAGGCCAGGAGCACCCTTGCTGAGTCCTGCTGGAGGGGGCTGGGGAAGTCCGCGAACAGCATCCCTGGGAGAAGGAACTGCAGGGGCAGAGACCTGGGTGTGGGATCGTCTCAGCTCACCTGCCGTGGCCAGGATTCCCCAGTAAGTGGGGCTTGAGAGCCCTGGGAAGCGGGTATCCTGTGTCATCCCATTATACAGTGAGGGGTTGAGGCTGGGGCAGACAGAGTGACTTGCCAAAGCTCACACAGCAGAGACGAAGGAGGCGAAGACGCCGGTCGTGGACTCTATCCTGCGCTGTTTCCACCCAAGGCACGCCCTGCATGGTGTCTGCATGTAAGCAAGTGTTAGTCGCTCAGTCGTGCCCGACTCTTTCTGACCCCATGGACTGCAGCCCACCAGGCTCCTCTGTCCATGAGATTTTCCAGGCAAGGATACTGGAGTGGGTTGCCATTTCCTTCTCCAGGGGGTCTTCCCAACCCAGGGATCAAACCTGGGTCTCCTGCATTGGCAGGCAGATTCTTTACCGACAGCTACAAGGAAAGCCCGTTTGCATGTGGAGCTGGCAAATATTTGGTTTTCTGCTCTTGGAAGGGTGGAAGCCTCGCCCACACGAGGCAGCAGGGGCCTGACTGCCCTTGCTCAGCCAGGGGCGCCCCCGGGCCATCCTAAAAACCCAGGGTTTAGCGTCCATTATTTCCCGACAAGCTGGAGCCGTTTTGCCTCAGTGAGCACTTCGGAACCACTTCCTCGAAGAGCCGCAGGCAGCCCCACAGGGGCCGATAGACTCAATTTCTGCCTCTGCTCCGTGATGCCGCCTTCCTGCAGCCAGAAGCCTTCTGGGTTCTGATGATTTTTTAATGCATTTATAATCGAATTGAATTTCAGACTCTGGGGGAGCTCCAGGATGCACTGGTCCAGGACCAGAGGGCCTCGTTGCAGGAGTAGAACTTGCATCTCGGCCTTCACCTGCTGCTGGTGCCGCCAGGGGACAGTCAGCTACCGTTTAGGGAGCCACAGGGGATGGGCCTGTCCCCAGCAAGGAGTGGTAGTGGGGAACTGGCGCTTGGGCTCCCCAGGTTCAAATCCCAGCGCTGCCGTTTACCAGCTGTCCAACTCTGGGTGAGCTAAGTCACCTCACTGAGCCTCAGTTTTCTCATCTGTAAAATGGGTGGGATTATGCAGGACTTTTTTTTGGTGGGGAGTGAATGAAATAGTCCATCTGGAATGCTCCTCTCTGGAATGCTCCCCACCTGTCCACCAGCGGCATGAGCTGTTGTTGGGATGTTATTCTGAATGATGAAAGTAACTCATCGCCGTCAGAGAGCCCAGGGAGAAGTTGCAGCCTCGGGTGCAACCACTTCACTGGCCCACCCACAGCCTCCACGGCCTCATACCTGCTTCCCAGCTGGACCACCACATCCTCGGTCCCGTCAGGCCTCGGTGCTCGCCCTTGCTGCGGAAGGGTGCTCTTCCCTCTGTCCCTTTCCCCTGATTGGCCATCCCACCCCCACCCAGGTGAAAAAGTGAAAGTGAAAGTCGTGTTTGACTTTTTGCGACCCCATGACCTATACAGTCCATGGGATTCTCCAGGCCAGAATACTGGAGTGGGTAGCCTATCCCTGCTCCAGGGGATCTTCCTAAGCCGGGAATCCCACATTGCAGGCAGATTCTTTACCAGCTGAGCTATCAGGGAAGCCCCCGGCCCAGGGCTGCCCACCCCCAACTCCACCTTCAGGCTCAGCCTCAGTGCAACCTCCGGGGGTGCTCCCTGGACTCCCATCACGCTTCTTGGCACAGCCTCCGCCCTGACTCCCGTCTCCACCCCTGACGTTACATTGGCCTCTCACTCTGGAAGCAGGGCCTGTCCTGTCTTCATTTCTCCCCACCTCCCCCACCTTTTTAATTAAAATGTTACATATGCCCGTGATCATGGCTAATGCACATGCAGACCTTATGGGAACGTGTAGAAGGAAGAGTAAAAGCCGCCTCCACTCCCATCCCCGCCCCGCGCAGACCCTCTCCCGTGAGCCAACGGCTGTTCTCCTCAGTTTCCCGTTATAACTTTAAATAATACACTTCCACCTCTTTCTTATCGACTTCGCACAATATCTGCTGTGGCTCCTGCTTGGAATTGCAGCCTCCTTCGCCCACGCTCCCCGCTCCTGCCTCTCCACCTCTGATGGGAGAGGGGATTGCCTCTCAGAATCGGCTCCATTGACTCTGGGGTTGACCACGTGGACCGCAGACTCTATCCTGCTCCCCTCATCACTTCTGGAGTCTGGCTTCCTCTGTCTGTTTCGTTGCCATCAAGCCAGCAGCCAGGGAGCTTGTTGGGTCAGAACTCTCTCCTACTTAAAGCTACTGACCCACACAGCTGCACCTACAGCCAAGCCCAGACTCGAGCGATATGATCCAGCTCTGGGGTCTCTCCCCCTCCATGTCTCTCTCCCCACCCTCCGTGACCTCCCCAGCCCAGCATCACTGGCCCCTCGCAGTTGCTCAATTCTAGCCCTGCACTGGCTGCTCCCTGGGCAGAAAGTGGGTTCTCCTGCTGGCTCCTTGCCACCCACTCCTAGCTTTCAGCGCCCCCCCCAGGACCCCCTGCAAGTCCATTCTGGGATTCCCCTCCGCCAGACGCTCTCTACCCAAGGATCCCGGGCAGTTCTTGGCCACCCCTGCATTTTTCTCCTGTGTCCTGCATTTCCTGTCTGGCTCCCACCCTCCCCCAGTGGCTGCTCAGCTGGCCGGGGAGGATAGAACAAACAATAACCGTCCATCTGTGCTTTGTCAGTAGACCAAGCCTAGAGTCGGGAATTAATAAAGAAGGTTTATGAAGTTAGCACGATGTAAATGCTATCCCCCAAGGAGCCGTGAAGCGTGACTGGACCTGCAGATTTGCAGGTGTGATTCCAACTCCTGAGAATGCACCCCTGGGAGGACAGCCTGCCGGGCACTGAGCGCCACGAGGACCTGGTGCCCTGCTCAGGTTCTCTGCGGCCCCCACGGCCCGGGCAGCCCCAGCGCCCGTCCACACTGCCCGCTCGCCTGGACGCGTGTGCACACACACCCCAGCCTCAGGTGTGCGTGCCGGGCATGGCGGCCCCAGAGGCCTGCTCCTCATCCACGAAGTCTCTGGTCCGCCTTCATCCTGCCGACGGTTCAGCTGGCACAGGGCTCTGTTCAAAAACTCTGCCTACCAGACTTTGCGCCTCTAACTCTGCTATCCCCCTGCTTTTCTGCTCGATGGGGAGAACTCTGACCCAGGGCTGGCTGTCACCCCCAGGCTGGGCTGCTTTCTCCCAGAGGTTCCTGGCAGGGATTTTTCTCTTCTTGTTGCCATTCTGAATTGCCAGGTGTGGGTGTTTCTCCACCCGCTCCGCTCTCATTGGCACATTTGACCTGGAAATGTGGGTCTTGCTGCGGCTCGCAGGCGGCACCCCTTCCATCATTATTTCTTAAACTCTGCTTTCCATTCCTCGTCCCCGCCCTCTCCTGGGAGCTGCTCTCAGACGCTCATGAAGCTCTCGATCAGATGCCCACCTCCCTTTCTCACTTCGGTCTCTTTTGTCGTTTTATTCTGTGTCTGGATGTTACTTTGCTGAAGGTTCTTCCAGAATCCCAGCTTGATCTCCCGCGGAGCCAGTGCGGTCCTTAACCCAGCTGCTAGGCTGTTCCAGTTAAGCAATCTCCAGGGCTCTGAAGAAACCTACGGCTCTCTCCTGCCTTTCTTCCCTCTCATCGCTCAGCACCCAGACAGAACCGGTCCTGGGACTCTACCCCTGGGTTGGGGGCTTGGTGTCAGAGGTCACGGTCACCAGCAACTCCGGTTAACAAGAGAGACGAGACCAGAAGGGCACCCCTTGACCCAGTGGGCTCCCTGTCTATCGCCCTCTGACCAGTTCAAGCCTCTGCACTGGGGCTTCTCGGGGACCCGCCAGGGAGACCCAGACTTCCTCTCCCCTCTGGCTGAGGTTTGCTCTCCTCTCATCTCTCTATTCTATGCTGTCCCGCCCGCAGGGGAGCCGACGATGGGTCCCTTCCCCCATGAGGTGGTCATCCTTACCCCTGCACAGTTTCTTTTTTTTTTTTTAATAAAATTTTTTTTGGCATGCAGGATCCCAGTTCCCTGACCAGGGATCGAACCCGAGCCCCTTGCAGTGAAAGCGAGGAGTCCCAACCACTGGCCAGCCAGGGAATCCCCGCCCTGCACATTTTCTGCGTGGAGCAAGCAGCCCTGGGCGGGGAGGGCAGGGTCCCAGAGGCCCAGCGTGCTGCCCTAACAGGGCGTCTTGGCTATTTTTCCTGCCGAGTGAATTTACGATGTTTCTGTTTCTTTCCTCTAAAGTAAATATTAAGGCATTGCTTTTCTCCCTGGTTTAATCGGGAACCCAGTCCTCTGTCACTCAGGCTTCTCTCAGGCTTTCATAGTTCACCCGCTCTCGGGCAGCTCCAGGGGAGCTGGGCCAGGGGGGTGTGGGCTGGTGTGTGGGCTCAGTCGTGTCTGGCTATCTGTGACCCCATGGACTGCAACCTGCCAGGCTCCTCTGGGATTCTCCAGGCAAGAATACTGGAGTGGGTTGCCAAGCCCTCCTCCAGGGGATCTTTCCAACCCAGGGATCGAACCCAGATCTCTTTCGTCTCCTGCTTTGGCAGACGGGTTCTTTACCATTAGTGCCAGGATTGTAATGATTTTCATTAATACCACCAGCTTTCCTCACACTTGATTATAATTACTCTCCAGCCCTAGGGAACAATCAGGCTACAGAGGAAAAAGAAGGGGGGCTAAGGATCACTGGACTCTGGTTTAAAACTGACTTTCAACATGCTGTGTGACCTTCAGGAAGTCACTTGACTTCTCTGAGCCACAGCTCTTGCTTGTCTGAAAACTCAAGCTATTTCTGCTACCAAGAGCTGTTGTGCTGGGCCCCACAGGTGATAAATGAGAACAGAGCCTGAGAATGGGAGGCCCGTGACTGCAGGGAGGCAGCTCATCACGGCCACATTAGCATTCACTAATTCTGCCATCCATATGGATGTCCTGCCCCAGGGAGGGAGAGCGCCCGGCCAGCCCCTCCTGGTCTCTCCCATTGGCCGTGGGCTCAAAGTTCAGGCCATCAGCATTCGGATGTGATCAGTTGATTTGATTAATGTACATTCCACTCAGCATCACTCCTCAGAGGGGAACGTGGGCTGGAGAGTAATTATAATCAAGTTTGAGGAAAGCTGATGGTATTAATGAAAATCATTACACTCCTGGCAGCTGATCCCAGCAAAGGGAGGGATTGAGTATGTTTGAATTCCTCCTTTTTCAGTCCTGCTCTCCATCAGGAACACTTTGATGCGCCCTGTGGGGGAGAGGCCGGCTTTCTTGTCGCCTCACTGGCCCTTCCTGGTGTTGCGGGCAGAAGACCAGGACAAGCGGCCTGCGTTTTTTCCCAGCCGCTTTCTGAACATCCTCTGGCTCTCTCCCCCTCCTGTCTCCATCTCTCTCTGTCCTTCTTGGAAAGGCTGGTCGAGCTCTCTGATGAAAACACCGGCCACATGCTGGGGTCCAGGCCTCCTGACCAGGCTGGATGGAACTTCCTAAGACCCAGATCGGCGCAGGTCCTTTCACGTCCTGCTGGAAACACTTCCCTGGCTCCTGTCACCCCCAGGGCTAAAGCCCACCCTCCTGCGAGGGCCTGTCTGACCTGCTTCCCCTACGCCCTCTCCCACTGACTCTGCAGCCCCCCTCCCCGAAGACGATCCTGCTCCAGGCCTCAACCCTCCCCTCTGCACGCCCAGACTTCCCGCAGTCCCCCTCGAGGCTTGTCTACACTGCTCCCTCCCTAGTTCCTCCGGGCAACTCCTACACACCTTTCAACACGCCCCTCCTGCCTCAGCCTCCCTGTGATGAGAACACACCTGCTGTTGTTGGGGCCACTGGGTGACACCCTCATTTGTCTGGAGTCCGGGCCGGGCAGGTAATAATGATGATGTAGCAGTTCCTGGGCGCTGTTAGCCCTCTCCCCTCCCCCGGGGACAGGACCTCGGCTGGCATGGGAGGGAAGCCCCAACTGCCTGCCCCCCCAGGCCCACCAAACCCACATTCCCCTGTGTGTCCATGCACACACACCACACACATCCACTGTGCACACACGCGCCTGCCCTTGGAGCCCTCAGGGCACATTGCTTACCGGCGAGCATGGGGTCTGCACCCCCTTGGTGGCCTGCGGCTTTTCTTCCCCCTTTCTCCCCAGGGAGGCTCTCCGTGTGGACCAGCTGAGTGGCACCGGCTGGAGACATCACCTTCACTGAGCAACTGAGGCTTAGTTGGGATTAAACTCAATGCCATGTACACAAGACCAGGGTCCTGTCCCTATTCGCCCCTGCTCCCCAAAGCTGAGGGCAGGTTGCCCGCCTGGGGGACTTGAGTGCCGGGAGCCGTCTGAACCCGGGGAGCCCAGGGATGCCCAGGCCAAGGAGTCCACCCTCTGGCACCAGGATCCCAGCATCTGCACGGAGCCAGGTGCGACTCTGCACGGGTCACAGGACAGGTCATAGGTCACAGCAAGGTCACATAGCCTTCAGCTGAGCTGGAAGGAGGCTCTGCTCCGGCCTGGGGAAGTGCTGCCCTGGCCTCCTCCAAGCCTGCTCCCCTCCCAGGGCAGCCGAGGTCCTGTCCCCAGGGGAGGGAAGGTGGGTGACAGCGCCCAGGAACCGCTACATCATCGTCACTACCAGCCCGGCCCAGGCTCCAGACAAATGAGGGTATCACCCCGTGGTCCTGACGACAGGAGGCACCACAAGAAGAAAACACACACACACACAGGTGCACAAGGCCAGACCCACCCAGACACTCCTGGGGTGTCTGCAGGGAGCTCCGTTCAGCTGTGTCCCCACTGCTCTCAGAGTCTGAGCCCCGGGACGGAGGAGCCATGAGAAACCCCTGCAAGTGTTTGCTCCGCAACAGACCATGCCTGTGTATGCACACGGCCCTTGGATCCTCACACCTGCAGGTGTGAGTTCACGGAGACAAAGACCACGTGTCCCTTGGCAGACGGGGAAACCAGGGCAGGGAGAGGCTTTAGCTGCTGGGGCACAGGAGTGGGTTGAACTCGGAGCCCAGGCGCCCGGCCAGAGCTCCAGGGTGTCCTGAGAGGCTCTGGCCTGGCAGTCAGGATGCCGCTTTGAGACCTAGCTTTGCCATCTGCTGGCTGTGAGCCATAAGGAAAGCAGCTCTTCTCTCTGGGGAGGATGTCGTGAGGGGATGTCTGGCTCAGGGGCCCAGAGGATGGGGAAGAGGCTTCCCCAGTGTTTCTGTGGATGCAAAGGTGCACACATTGGCCATCAAGGCTGCTGTCGGGGCAGCAGGGAGAGTGGGTCTGGAGCTCAGGGAGACCTCGGAGCGGACTTGTGCTGGTGGGCACTCTCTGCGTACAGTGGGGGTAAAACCAGGGTGGGGGCTGGCCAAGGGGGGGCGCATGGACACAGACCGGGGAGGAGGATGCAGGGCTCGGGGTCCAGACCTTTGGGGGGCTTTGGCTAACCTCCGCCACAGGGCTAGGGGCAAAGGTGGGTGGGGGCAAGCACCCCAGCCCCTTAGATCAGAAAACAGGACAGGGGAGGCATGACTGGGTCACTGACACTCACAAGTCTGGGACTTGGGCAGGTCCTATCTCCTGCTGGTCCCCAGAGCCCTCATCTAAGAAATGGGGTGGGGGAGGATGTTGAGCCCCCCAAAGGTCAGGGCAAGATTCTGAGGACGGTTGGCTGAGCACCAGTTAAGTGTGAAGTGCTATGGTGAGACCCCTGGTCAGCTGCCGCATGACCGGGCGGCTGGGAGGGGTCCCGGGGGGACCTTTGAGATCCAGGAGGTGAGCGGGCCTTCCCCAGAACTGATGTCTGACCTCCTTGGCACCCCCAGCAGGCTCAGCTGAGGGGTCTCCCCTGGCAGGTGTCACGATGAACAAATGTCAGCTGTTCCCTAATCACCCCTCCCTCATCTCCTTGGGAGCTCGACCCCCAGCATCCGAATCAAGAAGGGTCCTCCAGCCCGAACTTCAAGGCGGATCCCTAGGGGCCCGCTGCTCTGGCCAAATTGCTCTCTGCGGCCACTCAGTTCTCACCTGCTTCCTGGGCCCCCACCTCCTTAGTCAGCTCCCTGTGGATCCCCCACCTTTCCAGGGCTTCTCACATGGCCCATTTAGTGAAGTCAAAGCATTGGTTGCTCAGTGGTGTCCAACTCTTTGTGACCCCGTGGACAGGGGCCCACTAGGTTCCTTGGTCCATGGGATTCTCCAGGCAAGAATACTGGAGGGGATTGCCATTTCCTCCTCCAGGGGATCTTCCTGACCCAGGAATTGAACCCAGGTCTCCTGCATTGCGGGCAAATTCTTTACTGTCTGATCCAGCAGGGAAGCTCAGATTCTCTCTGTAAAATACTGTTGGCATCACGTCCCTTCTCTAAGCAGCTCTGAGGTCCGCCAGTGCATTCAGGATAAACACTGAGGCCACCCCGGTCTGTGCCGTGTCCCCCTGGGACCCTCTCCTCATCTCAGGAACCCTCCGCAATCCAGAGCCCCACCTCCACCCCATCTGGGATCCAGCCACTCTGACCTCCTGGCTCTTCCTCAAGCCCAGCCCTCTGCCGGCTCCAGGCTTCTGGAAGCTCCTGGATGGTTCCTCCTGGGCTGTCCACGCGGTGGACAGTCCTCACCCTTCTGCCCACTTCACACCAACCCCGCAGAGAAGCCACCCCAGAGGGAACCTCCTGGAAACCAGGGGTTTAATGCTCTTCCCCATGAGCCAGACTGGAGCCCGGGGACACTGGCAGTTTGTAAACACTGGAATTAGGGCGATTAGCGGGGACGCGGGTTCCCTCCCCATTAATTCAAGGCAGCTGCTCTTTATCTCTCCCGCGGGCGGGCGCAGGGCTGCTCTCCCCCACCGCGCCCAGCCCACCATCCTGGAGAGGGCGGTGGCCTGGGAGGACACGCAGTGGGAGAAGCCGGTGGGTCTGGGCTGGGCCAAGGGCACATCCCAGCTCCCCCGCGCCTCCCTGGGTGACCTTGAGCCAGTCCTTGGCTCTGAGTCTGCCAGCGACACGCCGAGGGTCCTCAGACGGGCTGTGCGGGGTGTCCCGGCTTTCAGCTCCCTTCCTCCAGAACAATATGCCCCCACCAGCTCCTCCATGTGCAGACACTTTTGCTCAGAACTGAGCCGGGGGGCGAAGAGAAGGAAGGGTGACTCTGGACACAGGGGAAGTCAGGCGGCTTCAGGGAGGAGGTGGCTTTGATCAGTAAACCTAGACAGCATATTAAAAAGCAGAGACATTACTTTGCCAACAAAGGTCCGTCTAGTCAAAGCTATGATTTTTCTAGGAGTCATGTATGGGTGTGAGAGTTGGACCATAAAGAAAGCTGAGGGCCAAAGAATTGATGCTTTTGAACTGTGGTGTTGGAGAAGACTCTTGAGAGTCCCTTGGACAGCAAGGAGATCCAACCAGTCCATCCTAAAGGAATATTCATCGGAAGGACTGATGCTGAAGCTCCAATACTTTGGCCACCTGATGCAAAGAGCTGACTCATTAGAAAAGACCCTGATGCTGGGAAAGATTGAGGGCAGGAGGAGAAGGGGACGGCAGAGGATGAGATGGCTGAATGGCATCACTGATTCAATGGACATGAGTTTGAGTAGACTCTGGGAACTGGTGATGGACAGGGAGGCCTGGCATGCTGTGGTCTATGGGGTTGCAAAGAGTCGGACACGACTGAGCAACTGAACTGAACTGAAGCCTAGAGAGAATATCTGCAGGAAAAAGGGCAGGGAGAGGGGAGGAGCCTGAGCCATGACCTGAGGCAGGAGAGAGGGGACCAGCCCCCGGAGGGTTCGGATGTGTTCCGAGCTGAGTCAGAAGCTTCCAGAGGCCACCCCAGATCAACCAGCCTCCAGGGACACCCCTCTGTGCGCAGGCCTGTGTCGAGTGCTGGGGCCCAGGTCTAGGCCTCGCCCTTGAGGGGCCCCTCCTCTGCTCACTGTCACGAGCTCTGTCCACTCTGTGATGGGGAAGCCCAGGGCTAACTCTGGGTAATCAGGGAGGGCTTCCTGGAAAAGGGCACACCCTGACCGGAGCCTTGTAAGCCATGCAGGCCAGGAAGGAGGCCCAACGGCCAGGGCACCGCTGGGCTGAGTTGCAAGAGGATCGGGGGTTGAGGATGGGGGCAGGAGGAGGTACGTGAACCATCGCCGGTATCTGGCTTGTACCTGGAACCGAGCCGGACTCTCCCTCTGCGGGATTTGATGATTTTCTCAGCAACCCGCTCTGGGCAGCTGTTACTTTATACCGTTCACAGAAGAGAAGCCTGGAGTTTGGGGAGGTCAGGTGGCCTGCTGGGCCAAGGCTAGTGTTTGGGAAATCTGCCCCAGTGAGGGCTGTGGTGAAGGGGGAAACAGAACAGGCTCCCTCTTGAGAAACAGGGGAAACAGAAAGCAGGACTCCGTCTTGGGCCGGACTGTGGACTCCGGGCTATACGCTCAGTATCTATGGAAATGACATACCAACTGGAAAACCTGGCCCCCCAGATGGAAGAGCCCCAGGGCTCGTACCTAGACTCTCCGTTGCCTAAAAGAATACCCTAATTATCTGTGTAACCGAATTGAATCATAAATTCTGTTATGTTTCCTGGGGTATGACCACAGGCCTACTGATAATTGTCCATTGTTAACTACCTATGCTTAAGGCATGTGAATCACGGGTTAACTTTGATTGTATCTTTCTTTTCCTTTGTTCAGACTAGTTTCAGGGAGTTTGGGGAGGTGGGTTTGGGCATGTACACTTGGGGTACATAAGGTTTTCACAAGAACTGGTCGGGGTCCTTGGCTAAGAGGAGACTCTGCCTCGGGCCCGCCGGTGTGATAAACTGCACTCCACTGTCCGCATCGTCCTTCTGAGTGAGTGTGTTTCCCGGAACGCGTGGCTACAATAGTGGGAATCACTCAGACACTGGCCCGCGGGTATCTGATCCATATCAAGGAAGGTCCAGACAGTATTGGGAGGGCGGTGGGAGCCGCTGGGGGCTGTAGGCAGAAGAATAAGGTTAGGCTTGGACTTTTTTTAAATGTAAGGGGGGATGGATGAACCAGGAGCAACCAGGCCCGACTGTGGCTGAAAGCTGGGGAATGGGGCAGCCCGGGAAGTCACTGCGTGGAGTGTGGCCAGGGCTCACCGGCCACCACCCCGCGCCCCCCGCCCCCCTGACAGCCCCCACCTGAGCCAGACGGCGGGCCGACGGGGAGGGAAGGAGCGCGACTCTTAACCACCAGGACCCCTGACAATGAGGTGATTATGTCTTGAGCTTTGCTTTAAAAAACCTTAATGGATTTTTTCCACTCCATAAAGCCACCCTGTGGTCTAGAAACGATAATTGAGATCCGGGGAACAAGACTTAATGCGGCTGAGAGAGCGTCCGCCACTCCCCACTCCCAGCCCCCGTGATGGAGAGAGAGCTCCCTGGCTGTGAGCTATGAGCCGTCCACACTGGTCCTCAGACCTGTGTGACGGGAATCCTACCTGGTTCCTTCCATGCCAGCACCCTGCCCGGGCTCTGCAACCAAGAACAAACGCGGTGCCCACAGCAGCCCTGCAGGAAGGGGGCCGCTGTTCTCAGGATGCCTGTGGGCTCATCCTCGGTACCAACCACTAACCTTGCCTCTCAGGAGCAGGGCATTCCTGACCCGGGAGTCCCAGCACTGAGACTTGCACACCTCTGGTGACGGGGAGCTCACCACCATTTCCCACAGTCTCTCAGCTGATCCAGCGGCTCTAACTACCCGCCCCGTGGGTGCAGGATGTCACAGCTGACTGTCACCTCTCCTTGTCTCTGTCTCTGTGCTGCCCACTCCGGCGTCCCTCCCTGCCTGGCCCAGGAGGCCCCCAGGGGACTGAGTGGATGGATAAGAGCCACGTGTCCCCTGCAGCCCAGCCAACCCTGTGTTTCTCCTGCCCTGAAATCATCCTGGGCCCCTGCTCCCCTGTCAAAGAGGCTTGAGAGGAAGTGACACACGGGGCCACCTGGCAGCTGGGTCCCTCTGCCCGGAAGCCCCACCCCTCTGAGTCCTTGCGCTCCCCCTACACCTCCTCCCTACACTCTTGGCCGGGAAATCACAATGACGACAACAATGACAACCACAATAATAACAGCAGCGAACACATTTGCGGGCACCAGGCCTTGTTTGAAGCAGTTCACACATAGCACCTCCTGGAACACTCTCCCTATTCTATGCGGAACACACGGCATTGATTCTATTTCACTGCTGACGACCCTGAGGATCAGACGGGTTGAGATACTCGCCCAAGGCCACACAGCTCCCCAGGTGTGGGGACCAGGGAGGCTTGCTCTTGCTTGCTTGGGATCAGGAAGCCAGAGGCCCTTTCAGTCCCTGAGGGGGCCTCTGACTCTGGGGAGCAGTGTGGCCCTCCCCCCAGCGCTGGATCTACTCCTGGGGTCCGGGACATACAGATTACTGTGCTCCCACTCCCGATGCCAGCTCCTTTTCTCCACAGAGCAGAACACCCCCAATCCCACGCTGCCACCAGGCCAGATGTTTACTAAAGGGCCCAGAGGCTTTCCTCAGAGCCTGTGCGATGCTGGGACCCCTTGGATCCCCGAGCAGTTACAAAGTTCAGAGGTCCCCGGCTTGTACCCCTGAGCCCAGCAGTGAATGGGTCCGAGGGCACAGGAGGACTCAGGGTCCCACGTGCGACTCGAGCGAGCGGCTTCTGGTCCACGACCCCTTCAGTCCCACCAGCTTTGAGGGCCGGGGCTCTATTTCCTGCACGCCTGCTATGTGTTGGGCACCTGGAACCTTCTTCCACCTTCCTGATCTATAGTCCCGTGAGGTGCGCGATGGTCCCATTTCACAAAAGAGGAAAAGTGAGGCCCGAAGAGGAAGGATGGGGTCAACCCAGCCATCCAGCTGCTGCCTCCAGTTCCCAGTGCAGGCTGGGGTTCCGGAGTTAAGCCTTCCCTCGTTCCCAGACCAGCAGCTGCTCTTTTTATTCCCAAGGCTCTCTGGTGGCCTTCCTTGCAGGGCCCCGTGTGACCCTGGGCACAGAAGGAGAGAAAGTTGTTTGGAGCCGACATTTGGGTCCGCTTTCTCCTGGCATGATTGGATTTGACTGGATGAGTGAAGAATGCACCCGATTTGCCGAGAATAATTTTTATTTTGCATCTTTGAGCACCGGCCAAGTTTCAGCTTAAAGAGTGCAGAGTCGATCCGTTCGTCAGCTCTTAAGATGGGGCTGTGCCATTAACCCCCTGCCCCTGTCCCCTCCCAGGCCACCCCAGAAGCAGTGTTGTTTAGAAGCAGAGAACATCTGGGCTGTGCGTGATCCAGCCGCAGACCTACCAGGAGAGGAAGACAGGGACGGCCCTACCCTGGAGATGCCGTGCTGGGGGGTCCTGCTTTGCCAGGACATGCAGCAGCCTGTGCCCTATCCCTCCCCACTCTAGAGGTTTCTGTTCTCCGGCCCAGGCCAGTTTGGAATCACAGGTTATCGAGCTGGGTCTATATTTGAATCACAGTCCTAAGTGATTTGGGGCAACTGGTTTCATTTCTCTGAGCCTCAGTTTATTTATCTGCAAAATGGGGTAGTAACACATGCTTTGCAGAGCTGCAATGAGAATTCAGAGAGAGCCTTTGCAGAGTTCAGTCAGATGCCTGCAAACCGCGGGTCCTCTTTCCATTCTACCCAGATCTGCCCCCACCCCTGTCACTTTCCCAGCCTGTTTCCTTCAGGTGGTCATACTGACACTCCTAACCCCAGGAGACACCCCTTTTCATGCCCTGCATGCCTCCTTGCTTTTGTACACTGCGCTCACATGCATGTTTGTGTCTAGCTTGATAAGAGGTCTTAAATCCAGTTCTGTGAGTTCCAATTTTGTTCTTCTTTCTTGAGATTGTTTCAAATATTATTGATCCTTTTATTTTCTGTATAAATATTAGGATCAACTTGTCAATCTCTACCCCCAAACACACATACAAGCCTGTTGGGATTTAGATTGGGGTAGCATTCAATGTACAAATAAATCTGGGTCAATTTCAACTTGTTACGATATTGAGTCTTCTTATCCATGAACACAGCTTGTCTCTCCACCTTTCTAAAGGTCTTATTTGATTTTGCTCAATAATGTTCTGGTTTTTCCATGCGAATGTCTTACTCTTCTTTTGTTAGATTGTTCTTGGGTGCTTTGTGTTTTTGATGTTATAAATGATTTCTTAAAATGTCATTTTCTAGTTATTTGTGAAAGTTATAGAGAAATACTGTTGATTTGGGCATATTGACCTTATATACAGCAAACTTGCAAAATTTTTTAGTTCTAATTGATTATCTATACATTCTTTTGGGTTCTCTGTCATAACCAATAATGTCATCAGTATATACTGACAGCTTTTCCCCAGTTCTTATCCTTTTTCTTGTTTTATTGTACTAGCCTAATGTCAAATACATATAGTGACAATGGGTAGCCTTGTACTTATTCCTGACCTCAGTGGGGGATGTTTTTAATCTCTCATCGTTAAGACTGTTGTTTGCTGAAGGTATCTCTAGATATCTTCTATCAGATTATAGAAATTTCCTTCGCTTCCTAGATTGCTAAATATTTTTAAAAATCATGAATAGTTGTTGCAATTAACCACTGGACCACCAGGGAAGTCCTCTACCTTCATTGAAATAAACGTAGGGTTATGTCTTCTATTCTTCTAATGTGATGAATTTTACAGATTGACTGTCAAAATCAAGTCACTTTTTCAACCTGCAGTAAACTCAACTTGATCATAGCATATTGCTCTTTGTGTCTCTGAAAATAGTCCGAAAAAAAATCCGAAAATAGTCGGATTCTATTTTGCTAATGTTCTATTTAAGATTTTTGCATCCTTCATTTTTTTGGACATTGAGTCTTTTCTTTCGTGTTAGTTGCATATTGTTGCATAAAAACTTGCACCCCAAATCCTGGTTAAAACACTAACCTTGTCTCTCCTGGATTCTGTGGGTCAGGAATTCAGTCGAGGGCACAGCAGGGAGCTTGTCTCTGCTCTTCAGTGTCTGGGGCCTCAGCTGGAAGCTTTGGAGGCTGGGGACAGGAATCCATGTAAAGTTTCAGTCAATTACGTGCTGACTGTTGATGAGGTGCTGGATTGAGCTCCCTCACAGCATGGTGGCCTGAGTCCAAGAACAAATGCTCCAAGAAGGGGAGAGGGGGAGAGGAAGCGGGAGAAGCAGAGAGGCGGTTTCATCCTTTGTAGACCAAGCCTGGGACCTCACCTAATGTAACTCCTGCAGCTCTCCTTTGGTCAAGGAGGTCACCAGACTCCTTCTAGGTACAGAGGGAGTGAGAAGAGGGTCAATCTCGTTGTAAGAAGACAGGGCAAACATCTTGGTATGTCTGCCTTTAAAAAACACATTCTTCCTTCTTCCTTGTAAAGTTCTTCTCAGATTTAAGTATGAAAGCCCTGCTTTGTCTCTAAAATAAGTAGGGAACCATTCCCACTTTTTCTATTCTGTGCCTAGTGTCTACATGATTGATGTTATTTCTTCCTTACTTGTTTGGAAGCTTTCACCACTGAAGCCATGTGGTCCTGGAGATTTCCTTGTGGGAAAGCTTTAGATCATAGAGCAAATTCTTTAATAGATATAGGATTATTCAAAATTTTTACTTTTCCTGGTTGGTTTTATTTCTTCTAGGAGTTTATCCATCTCAACTGAAATTTTAAATTTACTGCTTGAAAGAGTTCAAGCAGTTCACAATACTTTTTTTTTTTTTTTTAGAGCTGGTAAGCCCTGTAGAGATATCAGCTTTTTATTCTTGATACTTCTTTCTGTGATTTTGATCAGTCATATTAGGGATTTTGCAATTTTATTATGTATTTGGAAAACAAATGTAATACTTTGTGAATTTTCACTATTATGCTTATTTTCCATTTTATTATTTAAGATTTCTCTCTTTCTTTTATTTCTTTCCCTTTCATTTTTTTTTTTTTTTTTGAGTTCACTTTGTTGCTGTTGTTTTTCCTGCCTCTTTAGATATTTATTTAAACAACTTCTTTTCAGTCTTTTTTCCGCCTGAAATACACATTTTGGGACTCTCAGTTTTCCTGTAAGCACTGCTACAGAGACATCCCTTATTTTGATGATTAATTTTAATTATTGTCCATTTCAAATTATTTTCTCATTTTCATTGTGATTTCTTGTCCAACTCACTGAATTTAGAAGTAGATTTAACTAATGATAAATGGTGGGGATATTCTAGTTGTTTTTTTGTTTTTGATTTCAGTAAAATTCCACTATAGTCAAGGAACATATGATTTTAATTAATCAAGATTTACTGAAACCTGCTTTATGGTCTGACACATAAGCTATTATGGTAAATCTACCAGGTGCACTTGATAAAAATATGAATTGTGCTATAAACATAAATGTTTACACAATTCTCTTTATGTCAGCTCAACCAGGAGTATTGATTGTGTTCTCTAAATTTCCTATATCATGAGTAAGCTTTTGTCTGCTCATTCTGTCAGTTGCTGAGAGAAATGAATCGCTCTCCCAAGTGACTGCTGCTTCTCCTCTTTAGGTTCTGTCCATTTTTTGCTGTATTTATTTTGAGACTATATTATGAAGAGCATGCACATTTAGAATAGTGTTTGTCTTCCTGGTTGATTGTCCGTCTTTATCTCTATTTATGATTTTTGTCTTAGAGTCTACTTTGGCAGGTGATACTAGTGGTAAAGAACCCGCCTGCCAGTGCAGGAGAGCTAAGAGGCTCGGGTTCCACCCCCGGGTCGGGAAGACCCCCTGGAGGAGGGCACGGCAACCCACCCCAGTGCTCTTGCCTGGAGAAGCCCATGGACAGAGCAGCCTGGCGGGCTCCAGTCCACAGAGTTGCAAAGAGCTGGAAGTGACTGAAGCGACTTAGCATGCACGCATGTACTATAGCAAAACCCACTCACTTCTGGCTAGAGTTTGCATGATCTCTTTTCTATTTCTTTGCAGCCTATCATACAAATCCTTTTATTCAAGATATCTCATCCAAGCAGCATATGGTTGGATTAAAATTAAATCAATTTAAGTGAGATGATCTTTATCGTATATGAAAAGTTTTTAATTTCTATTTATCCCACCTGTTCTATGTCCCTTCACTGACTTTATCTTAGAAAAATCAAAAGTTTTTTATTATTTAATTTTATCCTTTCCATTAACTTGTTAGTTACCCTTTCTTTGATCTTTTATTGATTACGCTAGAGATTATACCATGCAGCTTTGACTTCTTATAAACTAATTTTAGTGACTATATTTACCGCTTCCTAGAAAATGCAAAAAGGCAAGGACCTTGGAGCATTTTAACTTTATTTGCTCCTTCTGTATATTTTTCTTATTGTTCTGTTGTACCCACATTTACGCTTCATTAGCTCATTTCTGCCTATATCGTTATGTGTCTGCCTGAGATCAATTTTCCTCTCCCTGAAAAACTTCTTTTATAGTATTTCTTTTCTCAAAAGTCTACTGGGAGTGAATTCTCTGAGCTGTAGTTTGCTGAAAGGATCTTTATTTCACTTTTATTTTTTAAGGGATATTATTCGTTTCCACTGTATACATTTTAAAAGCTATTCAGTCGCTCATTCAGTCATTCATTTATTCCTGGCTGTGCCGGGCCTTAGTCGTGGCACCCGGGCGTCTCTCAGTTGCGGCGTGCGGGCTCTCTGGTTGAGGCCTCTGGGCTCAGCAGTTGTGCTGTGCAGGCCCAGCTTCCCCGAGGCATGTGGGAGCCTAGATCCTTGACCAGAATTCACATCAGGGTCCCCTGCATCGGAAGGTGGATTTTAAGCCACTGGACACCAGGGAATCCCTATTTCACTTCTATTTTTTGAAAGGTATTTTCATAAGGTGTGTGATTCTCATTTGGTATTTCCTGCCTTTCGGCACTTTAATGAAAGATACTGCTCCATCATCTCCTCGATCGCATCATTTGGTTGAGAAGTCATGTCGATCTTATCGTGGTTCTATTGAAGGTCTTGTGTCTTTTCTCTCTGACTGCTTGTGAGACTCTCTCCTTGTCTTTTGTTCTGTGAGAGTGTGTTAGGGGTGACTTAGGGGCTCTTTAAGCATCTTGAATCTTGGCTTGAGGCTATTCATCAGATTTGGAAAAGTCTTGGAAATTATCTTGTCAAGTATTGTTTCTAATCCACTTCTTCCCTCTTCTGGGATTCCAATTATATGTATGTCAGATCTTTTATGGGCTTCCCTGGTGGCTCAAATGATAAAGAATCTGTCTGCAATACAGGAGACCTGGGTTCATTCCTTGGATCAGGAAGATGCCCTGGAGGAAGAAATGGCAACCCGCCCCAGTATTCTTGCCTGTAGAATTCCACAGACAGAGAAGCCTGGTGGGATACAGTCCATAAGGTCACAAAGAGTTGGACATGACTAAGTAACTAACACTTTTCTTTTTCTGCTCTTTCAACTGATTCCTGTGTCTTTTATCATCTTTTCTGTATTGGGCCTTCTTTTGTCACTCTGCACTGTAGGTAATACAGATTTTTCTCATTCATTCATTTTCCAGTTAGTTAATTCTCTATTCTGCCTAGTCCACTGTGCTTTCAACACCATTGACTGAATTCTTGTTTTCAGTTATTATGTTTTTCAGATCTAAAGTTTCCATTTGCTTTTTTTTTTTGGTACATCCTGTTTTTTTGGCTGAAATTGTCCATCTTGTCACCAATTTTTACAATAATTACAATAATATTTATATCTGTGTCTGATAACTCCAGGATTTGCATCACCAGTGGGTCAGTATTTTGTCTGTTTTTTCCCCTCTCTTGTTCCTGCTACTGGTAAACCCGGAAACTTTTAAATGAATGTTGAACACTGTGTATAAATTTGTAGAGCCTCTGTATAATGTTATAATCCTCTTGAGAGAGTTGACTTTAGCTTCTGGAGGCGTTTAGATTATAAGGAGGAAACATTAAGCCAAGCAGAGCTGATTCTCTGCTGGATGTTAGACTTTCTCAGGCCCTCTTTATCTCTGACTTACCCTTATTCCTGGGCTTCCCTGGTGGCTCAGAGTGAAGACTCCACCTGCAGTGTGGGAGACGAGCGTTTGATCCCTGGGTCAGGAAGAGCCCCGGGAAGAGGGCATGGCAACCCACTCCAGTGTGCGGGCCTGGAGAGTTCCAGGGACAGAGGAGCCTGGTGGGCTCTAATCTGTAGGGTTGCAGAGAGTCAGCCATGACTGAAGCCACTAAACTGAGCATGCACCCTCACTCCAGGACACAGCTGCCTCCAACTGTGCGCCTCCTCGGTGGGCGCCGAACTCCAATTTTTTTTTCTTTTCATGATCATAAATCTGCTGAAAGTTCTGCTTAGATTTTTAGTCTCTTAGCAGCCGCTTTCTGCCAGGCTCATTCTGCTTAGGATACAGAACCTTTTTGGAAGAGTAGATGGAGAGAGTTCTGGACTCATTTCTCTGTGCTTCTCCTCTCCTGGAATTTAGATCGTCAGGTTCTGGGTGCCCTGACAGCCCTCAACTCCAAGTTTCATCTCCCCAACCCCAAGAGATTTCTAAGAGCTCTGATTAGCTGCCACTTTTTGTCTTTTTTTTTTTTTAAGCTTGGCTCCTTGGCCCCTCAGAACAGCTGCCTGCAAATTGGAAGATGTCTCTGAGGAAAATCAGAGTGAACTCTTTGGCTTTGCGTTAATGAGTTTCCCTCCTCTCTGGATTTGGCCTCTTTGGTTCTGGTTGCCTCTGTAGCTCTCTCATGCCTTTAAACAGACGCTCTGGGCATTTTATCTCACTTTGCTCTTTGCTGGGAGATCAGGAAGGAGGGTAGGCAAGAGGCGATGTTGGCCTCAACTCAGCTGGAGGCAGCGGAGATGGCAGAAGATGGATTGAGAGAGAGGAGGTCATGGTGATTTATCAGAGGGGGAGGAGGAGCTCCTAATGAATGCAGATTATTCCTCTGAGATGCCAGGCACACACTCACCAACACTAGGCTCCGACAGGCTCCTCTCTGGATGTCTAAATCTCTCCCCTATGCACCCTGTTATAGTCCTGAACCCCCATGGACGTCATTTGTGCCCTTGTGGACACCATTTATGTCCTTGTCTACCTCCCTCAGGTTTCCCTGATGGAGGTAAAGAGATTGCCTGCAGTGCAGGAGACACAGGTTCGAGCCCTGGGTCAGGAAGATTCCCTGGAGAAGGAAATGGCAACCCACTCCAGTATTCTTGCCTGGAAAATCCCATGGACAGAGGAGCCTGGTGGGCTATCGTCCACCGGGTCACAAAGAGTTGGACACGACTGAAGCGACTAAACGACCACCACTTCCTTCATCAGCTGGAGCTCTATGTCCCCAGCGTTGTCCAGAACTGAGATGATTGCAGGCCACGGAGGGAATGAATTCGTTAAAGAAATGTGAATTTGTCTAACAATGACCTGTGGTGAGACGAGTGTCTCCTGGGTCCAAAGGCACCTGGAGCAGACTGCGCTGGCCCCAGTGGGTGTGCAGCGTGGCGAAGCTGAGCCTTCCGAGGTCCCCCAGGCCCCAGTCCATCTGCTCCCCCGGCAGCTGGCGTGCCTGGGCCCCGCTCTAACTGGGTCACTGGACGAGTCCTAAGGCTATTCCCAAGGCAATCCCCGGGCTACCAGCTGTGCCCAGCCTTTACCCACTCCTGTCCAGGCCACATGCTCAGCACCCCCACCCCTTTATCAGGTCAGAGGGAGTGTGTACCAGCGGCAGGCCTCTCCCTGGCGATGGGAGGACCCGGGGAGTGCATGCTTGCAGTAGCCTGGAGGAAGAAAAGAGATAAAAACACCACCACCAGTTACGACCTGGCTTCCCTGAGCCTCTCCTTCCGGGTCACATTTAGACCAACAACCTGATACCTGGTGCATGAGCCCCACCCTCACACTCCCACCTTGCCAGGCCCTCCCCGACCGACCGCCCACTCCTTCTCTCTCCTGATCACACAGGGAAGAGCTGGCGCAGCGAATTACCACTCACCTCCGACAGTCCCGGCCCCCTCTGCGCAGTGGAGCCGAGGTCCCCCCAGGGCAGGGGCCATAGGACAGAGGATGCCAGGAAGAGCTGGCCAGGCAGGCACAGCTACGGGAAACTCCTCTGGGTCTCAGATGGAGACTTTCTGAGGCGCTGTGGACAGGTGTGCGGGCAGAGTTGGGAGGTGAAGTCAGAGGAGGGGTACCCCAGGTCATGCAGCCTGAGGGAATTGGGCTCGAGTCTCAGGGGCTGTATTTTCATTCTTTCCAGAAGCTCCAGCAGTTTCTGGCCCCAGGGTAAACTCCCAACCACCGCCCACTGCCTCCTCCAGGCCTTGGCCACCCGATGGACTCCTAATACCCCTCAAAACTGTAAGGCTGCCTCCTCCGGGGAGCCTGCCTGAGCCTCCCCACCCCTCCCAGAAAAGGAGTCATTCTTTCTCTAGGATGCCTCCCTGATCTGACTTCATGCTGGGTGGGCAGTCCCTGCATCAGTCTCTCTGGCCACTGCCCAGATGTGGGCACCGTGAGGACAGTCTGCCTCATCCATCTCTCGCTGTGCCCCCAGCTCCCAGTTCCTTGCTTCTCTGAGGCTCAGCCACTCCCCTTACCTGATGGGTCACTTCCCCAACAGGTCACGTCAGGTCCTCTGTCCCCACCGTGAGGGGGCAGAGCTTTCAGCAAGGGGTGACCATCGAGGGCTTGTTTGCAGGCAGGGGAGATACTTTCTAGGAAGCATACCTGGGGCTTCTCAGAATCAGAGGCCCGAGCCCAGCCAGGAAAGGGACCAGGAACCAAGAGCTGCCTGGTGGCTGAGAACACAGGCAGATCCACCCATGGATCAGCCGGCCACTCCCCCAGGGCCATCCCGCAAGGCCACGGGCATGCTGCTGCCCTCACTAGGGGCTTTGCGGTCGGT
The DNA here is from genome assembly GCF_033118175.1 of Dama dama. Lineage (NCBI taxonomy): Eukaryota > Metazoa > Chordata > Mammalia > Artiodactyla > Cervidae > Dama > Dama dama. The sequence goes on from NC_083702.1 coordinate 5,292,546, forward strand.
TTCTGGCCACCGAACAATGGCAAGTTGGTCCCCAACATCCGAGGCATCAGAGGGTCAGAAACACAGCCTGTGCCTGAAGCATCTGGTTTGGATATTGCAGGAGAAACGCCCAGAGCGCTTTCATGATGACGGGGCCTGGGTTGCCAGGAGAGCAGGGCTGGTGGCCAGAGAGCCCTCAGGCCTAATGACATCACTGCACATAAAACGTTCAAGCTCTCTGCTTGTTCTCAGGTAGAGACCAACCATCTTATCAGGGCCAATAAGGTCCTGCAGGTTCTGGCCCAACCCTTGACCGCCAGCACCCCTTCTCTTGGCTTGGGCCACCCTGAGAGTCTTTATTGCCTCAGCTACATCCTGAGGCCCTGCCTCAGGGCCTTTGCACAAGCTGTTTCCCAGGCTGAGAAGGCTCTTCCCCACCTTCCATGTGGCCAGTTGATTCCTCCATGCCCTTGAGGTCTCAGCTCGAATGTCCTGTACTCCGAGGGGACTCCCCACTCCTGTTTGCAGTCACACACTATTGTGTCCCCTCGAGAGACTGCAAGCTCCCCCAAAGAGCTGACTAGCCCTGTACCCGACATGTGTTTGGTGCTCCATGAATGTTTCTTGAATGACTATGTGAGGGATCTCTGGCCTTGGCAGACTTGAATCTGCACTCCAGCCTCCCTCTGCCCTTTAACATTTTACATGATCTCGGACAAGGCGCTGAGGATGAAGCCAGCAGAGGCTGCTGGGCACACTCCACAATGAACTGCACCCCGGGGCTAGCTGAGCCCTCGAGAGGCCTGAATGCCCTGCTGGCTACTGCCCCAGCACAGGTGGACATTGGAACTTTGCCTGGGGAGTAACTTGCAACCAGATCTGTGCAAGGCAGCCCGAGGTAGACTCTCATCTCAGCTGATCGGTCCCCCAAGCTCCTCCTGAAGAGGAGGAAGGAGACTGTCCCCGCGCCCAGCATTTCCCATGCCCCTGTGCGCACACACACACACGTGCACATACGCGCATCCCCCTTTCTGACGCCTGCCCATCTTGCATACTCCACCCAGACAGATTGAAAAAGGCCCCAGCTGCTCCCTGGGCCTCCAGGTCCCTTCAAGGCAAGGAGGAATTAATCAGGCTGGAAGCAACTGACAAACATACCCATGGGCCCGTTGCACAAACCACCCCATCTCCCTGCTCTGGGCAGATGTGGCCCCAGCTGCCCCGACACTGTGCCATCCATCCTGGAGGCACCCCAGCCTACATCCAATTATCTCCAACTACCAGCCCAAGGAACAATGGGAGGCTGGGCTCTTATTGACAACTGCCCTGGCCCAGAGGGGCTCTGCCCGCCCACCCCAGCTGCGGGTTATTCTCAGCTGCAGAGGAGGCGCCCTGGGGGCTGGCTGTGGCCCGTGGGTCCAGTGGAGCCGGGTCTGTCTCCCTGTCAGTGCGGGGAGGGGAAGAGCATTAATTCTGGTGTGAGTGACGCTGGGAAAGACTCACTTGGTACGCAGTCCGAGGTGATGGCTGGCTGGAGTCCCAGCCCTGACATGGACCAGCTCGGACCACAGATTCATCACTTTGGTAACAAGTGCATGGACGGGGGGCTGGGTCTTTGGTGACTGCAGCCTTTCTCCAGGCTCTGCCCACGAGCCCACGTGCCCCCTGCACAGGACTCCATTCCCTCTTGACCCCCTCCCAGGGGAACCTGTCCCCTTCCCAAGGGTCTGCTCCCCAAACCGCACTCAACTGGCTGATGGCTCTTTACCCCTCAGCAATAGACACGCCTGTGACGGACTCAGCAAGGGTTGGGGACCTGGGGGTGGGACAAGCTTCATTCTTCCTCCAGCCCCTCACTCCTACCTGGCAGACTCTTTCCATCCTGGCATGAACACTAAGGGTATTTCCTCTAGTTTTTCCAGGCACTTTGGGGTAATACAAAGTCCAGTCTAGTCTAACATTAAAAGTTCAGAGTCTCAATGAATTTAAAGCTTCCGCCTGGCCCAGCCCAGCTCATCGTGGTTTCAGGGGCTGGGACGTGGTCACTTTCTCCTCTGTCCCCCCTCCTCCCCCATTGCTGGGTGTGGTTCTTACCCCTCAGTGACCGGGCTCACAATAGGGCCAGAAGAAGGGCAGGGAGAGTCTTCAGATGGGCGCAGCCATCTTCAGGGACCCTCCCCAAGGGCCCCAGAGCTCGTGGTTCCTTGGGCAATGCCCGTCCTCGGCCTCAGCTCCCAGGATGCACCTTTCTTCAAGGTCTAATTGGCCCCAAGAATGAGCCCCTTCATCCCACAGCTCCTAGCACAGGCCCGCTCCTGGCTCACCTCCAGCTGCCTCTTGTCCGCAAACTTATATCCCCAGAGGACCCCAGGGAACACTGGGCAGACCTTCACCCATGTTCCTCCAGCAACGACTGGCACACACCAGTGCTTTTGTGCAAATTACAGCCAGACCCCTTCCTCCAGGCAGACCCCCTGACATGCCTGGAGTTCAACCCTGGTCACAAAGTGGTGGCTGCCTTTGGGACCTATGCCCAGGGCCAGACTGGCTTGGGTGTGCATCCCCTCTAATGCCTCCACCCCGGGCTCTCTTGACACCCCACGCTCCCCCATCTCAGCATTGGCCACCTAGCCTGGAGACCACCTCTCTCGAGCAAGATCTTGAAGGCAGACACTGCTTCCTGGACAGGAAAGTGTTCCCCAAGCGTCAGCTGAGTGAGTGGGCTGGTGGGGAGCCAGCTCTCCATGAAATGGGGCCCCTCCATCCTGGAGTCCAGGAAGCCAGAACCTCAGGGGGTCAGGGGGCAGCGGCTGCACCTCGGGGGACTGGTTCCCCACGGGAAGCTCCCCCTGCCCCGCCCCGCTGCCTGGGGAGGAGTCCCACGACCCTCTGATCCCACACCCAAGACCCAGGGGCCCCACCCAATTCCTCTTTCCTTACACCAGGCCTGTCCCCGCTCAGGAGGTGGGGTGCGGGTGGCCCCACCTCTGTGATCTCGAACGAGCGGGGCAGCTGCTGGAGGGGTGGTCAGGGCGGGGGCAGGCCTGCAGGAGCACCACCATCCTTCTCTGGGCCTCAGTCTCCGCATCTGTGAAAGGGAGCAGTGAGTCAGGCCCATCCAACCAAGGAGGCTTCTGGGCCAGGGTCCCCCCAGGACACTCGACCGTTCCTCCTCCGATCCTGTATCTGTGGGCCGGCCCAGAGCCGCCGGCGGGCGCGAGCAGTGACTCAATCAGCGTCAGACGGGGAGCCGAGCAGGATTCCAGGGCACCCTGGGAGGATGCTGGGTGGCGTCCAGACAATGCTGCCAACCCACTCCGCAGGGAACCCTCGTTACAGCTGGGCTGCGTCTGATCCTGCGGGCCAGCCCTTCCAGAGGGCTGTGCTGGGCGGAGGGGCCTCAGATCCTGGATGCAGGCCTGTGCCCGCTCCTTCTCGGAGCCCTGGGCTAGCTGACATGCAGAGCAGAGGCTCCTGAAGGCAACGGCCCGGGGCCAAGGAGGGCCAGGAGGCCCAGGGAGAGAGGCCGATCCTGGGATTCGGTTCTGTGTGTCACTCATCATCTGCTCACGGGATGCCGGCTCTGAGTCAGGCTCCAGGGTGGAGATCTCCCTGCGCTCCCGGAGGTCCACACATCTAGAAATGGGGCCCAGGACAGACCAGTTCAGGCTGGCCCTCCCCTGCCTCTCCTGCAGCTGCCTAGGAGCCTCATGGCGGGGAGGGAGCCTGTTTTACAACGGAGGAAGGGAGCCGGGCCAGGCAAAGGGATGGGCCCCAGGCCCCCGGGCCCCTCTGCTAGCAGGTCACTCAACACGCGTGCTGAGGGGCAAGGTGGCCCAGTGATCACATACCCCACCACGGGGGCCAAAGTGCCATGGGTGAGTCGTGGTGTCCACCTCCAGGTATTTATCTCGGGCAAGCCACTCAGCTTCCCTGGGCCTCGGTCTCTCTACCTGTGAAATGGGCTGGATCACAGCGTGTGCCGCAGGTAGTGGACACAAGGTGGGGGCGCGGAGCATGTCTGCTATCAGCGTCACCTGCCGTGCAGGGCCTGTGCCAGGGGCCAGGAGGGACAGAGAGAGGCACAGTGCCTGCCTGCCAGACACCAGCAGGTGCCAGGGGCTGGGGGGGCCTCCCCCAGGAGGGGCCGTGGACCAGGACCCTGCGATCAGACTTTTCCATCCTTTCTGTGGCGAATAGAACAGGCGCGTAGAAGTCGAGTGTGAGAGAGAAGGCCTCCTCTCGGATCCCTGTCCCCAACCCAGCAGGGTGCCCCCAGGGCACGCCCCCTCCTGCCACCATCCTGGGCTGGCCTCACTTCCTCTGCTCCTTTGAACACCCGCCCTCCACTCCACATGGCCACATGGCCCTGGGCATGCTTTTTAGCCTCACAAAATGGGGTTAAAAAACATCTATCTTACTTAGGATGATAAGAAAAATAAACTAGATAATCAGATAGCCATTCGAAACCCATCAGCTCCCTCTTTTCGTTTCCCTCTGTAATTTTCAGATAGGCTGAGCTCAAGTGACTTTAAACTCTACTGAGTGGACCCGCACAGCTCACTTTGCTTCTCTGAACCATCTGCTACCATGATAACCCCAGCGAACATCTTTGTAACCAGGGCTTCCCACGGATGGTCCCCGGAGGCGGAAGCCGGGGACTGGTTGTGACAAACTCTGGCTTTGCCCCCGTCGGGAATGGTGGAAGGCGTTGCCTTTGAGAAAAGCATCTGGGGTGCTCTGAGAGCTGCAAGGACCAACTCAGGTCAGCCCCAAGGGACCCGGGGGCTCCACCGATGTCCCACGCAGGTAGTGGCAGGATGCAGGTGGATTCAAGCCCAAGAGGCTCTGATCCTCATTTAACTCCTCTGACATCAGTGCTGGTTGCAATCATCTGCTGGTGGCCTAAACAGCAGACTTTTATTTCCCCTCAATCCTGGAGGCCTGAAGTTCAAGATTGACATTTCAGAGTAGGTTTCTTTTGAGTTTCTCTCTCCCCGTGTCTTCACATGATCACCCCTCTCCATGTGTCTACTCATCTTCTTATAAGGACCCCAGTCCTGTGGGAAGGGGGCCACCCTAATGACCTCATGTTAGCTTAATCCCCTCTTCAAAGGCCCTCTCTCCAAATACAGTCACTCCCTGAAGTACTGGGGGTTAGGACTTAAACATACGCATTTGGGAGGGGACACCATTCAGTCCATAGCATGGGTCATTCCATAGCATCATCATTCCAGAATTTATGGACCATGACCCCAGTGACTCCTATAAAAACAGCAACGCCTACCCCCTCAGCAACAACAAGACTTCTGCCTTCAATGGGGAAACCGAGGCGGGAGAGACTGACTTGTCCATGATGACACAGCCAGCCGGAGGCTGAGCAGGACGTGGGTTTGGGCCTGACTCCTTCCAGAGCCCATCGGCTTTCCACGTGCTACAATAGCCTTTAAAATGGTCAGGGAAGGTTCTAGACTCTCCACAAGCTGCCTTCAGGGATGGTGACATGGCCAACTGCTTTATATCAGGTCGCCCATGCCGGCCAGGGGCCCACTCCTGGAAGGAGCTTGAGGACACAGAACTCGGGACCTATTTATCTTGGCACCACGGTGCCCCACCCCTGCCTGGCTCCGCAGCTGCTTGGGAATTGTTGGACCGATTCGAGGGTGACTCAGGCACGGTCACTGCCCGGGAAGAACGCACTCGCTCTGGGAGTGGGCAGTGAGCCAGCGCACGTCACCACACATGGGGACACGCAGCCAAGAGCCGGCCGCTTCTCCCCTCCCATTTGGGGCCCACCATCGCTCTGAGCGACGGAGCTGACCTCGCTGCATCTGCTGGCAGAGCTCAAGTTAATCCCGAAGCCGTCAGCTGTCCCAGGGCTGAGTCACAAGGGCGGTTGGCAGGGCTCCTCGGGGGTGATCTGGCCCCCACATGCTTTTGCCTGTGCCCCCATCGGTGCCAGGGGCTCAGCCCATCACTGCAGACCCCAGAACTACCCAGAGAGCGCACATCCTTGCAGAATGACAAGCCCCGCTGGCCCCAGCCCCGAATTCCTCACCGCTTATGGTCCCAGCCAGCGGCCAGCTGTAAACAGCCTAACAAGGCGGCCCTGCGGGCCTGGGAGCTGCGGTAGCAAAGAACAAGTGTCAAGAACAAGTCCCAGTTGGAATCTTCTCCCCAAACCGCACTGGAGGCGGTGGACCTCTGGGTGGCAGCTCAATGTGTAAACCCCAGGCTCTGAGGCGCCGGATCCAGAGGAGGGCTCACGGTTGTCACGCCCCTTTCGTGTGCAGCTGCAGCCCCTGGGTGTTCTCAGGACGCACCAGGAGCCCCACCTGGTAGATGGAGGACTGAGTCAGAGGGTCAAAGCACAGTCCCAGCCGCCTTCCTCCTGGTCCCGGACATTGGCCATCCCCTCACACATCCTGGGGCGTCTCCAAGCCCTGCCAAGTCCCCAGGGAGGCCTCCTTCTCCTGAGGGTCTCCCCCCTTCCACGTGGCAGCCTCATTCCTGAACCAAACTTTTGTCGGGTTTCCTGAGCCCTCTTCTCCTTGACCTTGAGCTGCCAAGCCCAGTTTCAGCTAAGAAGCCTGCTAAGCCACTTCTGGAAGCATACTCACCCCCACATAGCCTCGTTCTCCCATCCCTTGGTATCTGAGTCCTTGACCTTTAGGTACAACCCTTTTGGAACAATTAGGCAAGAATTCCCCTACCCTTGAGATCTAACCAAGCTCTTCTTGGTAACTTTCAGACCGCTGACCCCCTCACTTCACTCCTTGGCTCTAAATCTGCCCCAGCAATCCTTGCTGGATCCACAAATTGAGCTCAATCTCTCTCCCCTATCACAGCAACCTTGGATAAAGGCTTGCTTGCCATTTTTAGCCAGCACCAAGTGCAATTTTTCTCTTGATCACACGTCCCTAGACCCCTCCTCCCCACTGCCTCCACCCTCACCCCGAGCCTGGCCATCCTCCTGAAGTTGCTCAGCCCTGAAATCTTACTCTGGGTCTTGGTCCCCAGCAAGCTCGACAGTCAGGGTCCCTGACTTTCCCTACCGGCTCCCCTCCTGGGCGGGCTCTCTCATCTCTCAGCGCCCAGCCCCAAAGTTCACATCTGTAAAACAGGGACGGGGAGAAGAGAAACCACACGCATACGGCAGAAGGCAGCTCTCTGAGTGGAACAGGTGCTCAGCAAACCAGAGTTCCCTTCTCTGTGTCTGGCTCCTGTTTACAAGATGCCTTCAATCTGCCCGCAGAGAAAGAGTCTGTGTCGCTAAGGGTACTATCTTCCATCAGGGAAAACAAAATCCCAGGTGGCAGGCGAGGGCGACTCTCAGAAACTGTGACATCTGCCCAGCTCTGGCATTCCCGTTTATCGCTCTATTTCAGTGCTCAAAAGGACAGGCAGGTGGCCAGTCGCAGAGCTGAAATGGAATAAAAGAACCGGGAACTTATTGGATGGTTCGGGCTCAGCCCGGCAGGGTGCGGGTCTTCAGCAAGATAGGTTCGGCTATTTGTTTTCTCCTCAACTGGAACAACGGGGCAGGGGGTCGTGAAAGGCTTTAGATGTTTGTCCGGAGGTTTCTTTTCTTATCCACAGGCACGCGGCTCTCAGAACTGGCCGAAATGCCAGCCGTGAGCCTGCCGGGCTCTGGCGCCTCCAGGGAGATATGGGTCCTTACCTGGGTTGGCTTTGGAGAACAGGGCCTGGGCTCCATGAGACTCAGGGCTTCCCTAGGTGGCTCAGTGGTAAAGAAGCCTCCTGCCAAGCAGGAGACATGGGTTCGATCCCTGGGTCGGGAAGATCCCCTGGAGAAGGAAATGGCAATCCACTCCAGTCTTCTTGCCTGGCGAATCCCATGGACAGAGGAGTCGGGTGGGCTACAGTCCATGAGATCAAAAAAGAGTTGGACACGACTGAGCAACTAAACACCACCAACAACCATGGGACTTGGCAGGCGTGATTACTCCAAGCTCTTCTAGGGGGTGGGTGCTTGCTTTTTATGCAGGGAGATGGAAGCCCAGAGGTGAGGGGCCAGCCCAAGGTCACACAGCACACGGACGTGGGAGCTGGGAGTCTGGATACGCAGAGTCCCTTCCTCTGATGCCCTTTTCAAAAAGTCACTTACACTGTGAAGCCTTCCCTGCGTCTACCACCCTGTCCAGGCTGGATCAGGGGCCCCCTGGGCCCCCGCAGCCCATCTGGATCCCATCATCAGAGCCCAGGTCCTGTGGCATTTCACCCACCACTGATGCACCTCCCTCCCGGGAGGTGTAGACGCGTCTGGACACAAAGCCTGCAACAAGGGCTGAATGCGTGAACGCACATCGGCCGTGCCCTACAGGCGGCCTCCTCTCCTCTGCAGGGTGGTGGGCAGAGGCCCCACTGCCCGGCTCTCTGATCCCCCCTCACACTAGCTCAGATCCTGCGGCTGACAGCCAATGACAATCATACTATTAATAACAACAATAATAAAAATAACCGAGGCACAGCCGCCACCAAGGACTGAACCTTACTACGAACCAGGTGTGTTGCCGCTGTGTTTTCCTGAAGGCTCGTGACAGCCGTGGGAGGTGGGTATTATTATCCTAATTATCCAAAGGCAGAACGAGGGCCCGAGAGCTGCCTCTTTGCTTGATGAGCGAGGGCGTCGCTCCCAGACAGACAGTTCCAGACGGGGTGGGGCTGCAAGGGGGCCGCTGAGGGAGGGTCGGGGGCCGGGCAGTTTGAGCTTGGCAGTGCCATGGGCGTCCTGGGGCAGCTGTAGCGAAGCACCACAGATCGGGAACTCAATGCAACAGACATTCACGCGCTCACAGTCTGGAGGCCAGGATCAGAGCGCGAGGTGTGGGCAGGGCCGGTTGCCTCCGAGGCTCTGAGGAGTGATCTGTGACGAGCCCCTGTCCCAGCTTCTGCGGGTTTCTGGCCGTCTTTGGTGTTCACTGGCTTGTAGCCACAGCCTCCCATGTCTGCCCTCATCTTCACGTGGCCTTCTCGTCACGTGTCTGTCTCCAAATGTCCCCTTTCTATAAGGGCATCGATCACGCCGGACCAGGGCTCACCTGACTCCATTACAAACTCATCTGAACTTACTCACATCTGCAACAATCCTATTTCCAAAAAAAGTGCCACAGTCTAGGCACTGAGGGTTGGAATGTCAACATGTAAATCTTGGAGGGACACAGTTCAAGGTGAGCATCCCAGGTAGCTCAGCTGGTAAAGAATCCACCTGTAATGTGGGAGAGCTGGGTTCGATCCATGGGTTGGGAAGATCCCCTGGAGAAGGGAAAGGCTATCCACTCCAGTGTTCTGGCCTGGAGAATTCTATGGACTGTATAGACCATGGGGTCACAAAGAGTCAGACATGACTGAGTGACTTTCACTTTCACTTTCATTTCAGTTCAATGTACTGGAAAAGACCCTGGCGCTGGGAAAGACTGTGGGCAGGAGGAGAAGGGGCGACAGAGGATGAGATGGTTGGATGGCATCAAGAACTCAGTAGGCATGAGTCTGAGCAAACTCAGGGAGATGGTGAAGGACAGGGAAGCCTGGGGTGCTGCAGTTCATGGGGCCGCAGAGAGTCAAACACAACCTAGTGACTGAAGAACAACAATAACAGCTCAAAGTATAACAACAATCCAAGGGCACCCAAAGGTTGCTACGGGTGATCGGGGCCAGCCACAGGGTTCGGGGGGCCAGGCTGAGTGCCAGGTGGGCCCTGGGGACAGGCCAGCCAGAGGAGGGGCCACATGGGGGCTCTGCAGGCACCAGTGTGCCTGGGACACCAGCCACTGCTCAGGGAAGTGTGGCCTCGGTTCCCCATCTATCCCCCATCCCACTCCTCAACCCAGAAACCTGGAGCGGTCTCTGCCCCTCCCTCTCCCTCAGCCCACAGACCTGAGCCCCCACCCACCTAAGGAACGCTTGAGTCTGTTTACCACTTACAATTAAGTGAGTGCATATATCATATAGCAGACAGCAATAAATGTCCCGGGGAAAAAGAAGCTGAGAAGACAAGTGGGAAGCTTCGGGAGGTGAGGGGTGCTTTAGAGAGACCTCCTCTCAAAACTGCCATTTCCACCAAGGCAGGCAGGAAGGAGGAAGCCAGCCTCGGGGACATCTGGGGACAGCAGAAATGTCCAGGAAGCAGGCCAGGCCAGTGCAAAGGCCCTGAGGCAGGAGTGGGCTTGCTGGAGTCGGGGAAGGGTGGGGCAAGGGAGCCTCAGAGGCGAGCTGGTTACCTTGTGTGCCCCTGGCCCAGGACTCAGCCTCTGACTCCCACCTGTTGCAAGAGGAGCTGCAACATCCGCCGGCTCTCTCTGCACGACAGGCCTGGCTCCCAAACCGGCAAGAACAAACAGTGTGTGATTTCCATGATTGAAATCACTTTATATAACAATATCAAGAAACCCAGGGGAAGAGCAGTGAAGAAAGCCCCCAGAAATAATGAAATAAGATGATGATGGCCTCGCTATGAATAGAAACCCCATTTGCAAAAACCGCACCAGGGATCACAATATTTCTAAATCTTCCCGTGGCTTCTGTTTAATTGCCACAAAGTACCATTTTCTTCCTTGCGCTTTAATCAACCAATTTAGATGTATTACTGCGCTTGACACCGCCTTGATTTCTGATAAATGAAACAAAAATATTTAAAAAACAGTTGCGTGGTTGAGAGCAGCCGGCCCAGATACCTGCCCGTGTTCTGCCGGATGTCTCCGCAGAATCCTGGTTGGTTCGTTCATTCGGCAGATTTTTGCTGAGGGCCTACTGTGTGCTGGGCCCTGGGGGGAACAGTGGAAGGTGAGCAGATCCTGAGCCCAGCTGCTGGGCGGTGGGACCACCGGATGAAAGGGGCACGTGTAACAACAAAGCAAAGGGACAAACCACACAGACAATCAGGAGGCGCTTCGGCCATGGTGGGGGGCAGAAACCAGAAACCAGACTGAGAAAGGGCATCTTAATGGGGGGATGGGAAGTGAGACCCCTGAGGCCTTACTGGAGAGCTGACATCTCAGGAAGGATTTGATGGAGGTGAGCAGCGTTGCTATGTGGTCCCAGGACCAGTGCCCGGCGGGGAAGGTGCCGTGAGCCAGCTTTGCTCTGGGCGCCATGGGGCTGTGGAGGGCGTGAGTCTGATTGTGGTTATCGCTGATTGGCTCTCCCGAGTTCTCAATAGGGCCAGGTGGGCACACACCTGCTACACACCTGTTGGGAGGCAGAGGGCGTTGGGGGTGGGGGACCACCTGGTCGCCACCAACAGGGATTTCGCTATAAGCAAGGGATGCTTCCAGAGGCTCAGATCCTCCTCCTGCTCTGCCTCACTTGATCCCCTGCCTGAGACACCAGGGGCCAGTCTCCGGGATGGAAAGGGACCCTGCCCAAGCCCCGCCCACCATCTAGAAATCTCCACAGTGAGTTCACATGTCTGCGGGTCAACACAGGCACCTCCGGATCCCCTGAGACTCAGGCCCAGGCAGGAGAAAGCCCGGGGCCCCACCCCGATGGGCAGGGCAGTGAGCCCCACCAGCCTGGCTATGTGGCTTCATGGTCTGGGTCGGGGACCAGGGCCGCTCCGCCTGCAGAGGGAGAGAGGGGCGGGGAGCCCCAGACAGTCAGGGCTCTGGATGTTTCTCCTGGAGCGAGGAAGTGAGTCAGCCGAACCGCTGGCTCATTCAGCCCCTAATGCAACGCCACCCCAGCTGCCGCGCGTCTGCCCTCCTCGGCCCTCCATACGCCAGCGAGACACCTCCGCCACGGAGGCTTCCCAAATGCAATCGCAGGCTCTGGGCTGCAGCGGCTCCCCACTCCAGCTGCTGCCTCTCTGATGTCCATGCCTAGAAGCCTCTCTGTTGGAGTCCCTTGTTCTCCTAGGCGGGCTCTGGGCCCCATGGCTGGTCCATAGGACTCAAAACAGGCACCTTCACCAGGACAGCCATGGGGGCACCATCATGTCCAGCTCCACCGTACAGTCCATAGGATCACAAAGAGTCGGACATGACTGAAATGACTTAGCGCATGCATGTGCGCGCGCACACACACACACACACACACACACACACACAACAACTTAATGCTTGTAACCATCGTTAGAGGAGACTGCATGCTGAATTGGGAGATGAGAGATGTCTGAATGTGTGCTTTGGGGGGAGACAGATGGGCAAGTGAGATGGGCCATTACCCCCATCTCATGGTAGGGAAAACGGGCTGGGAGAGCTCAGGTGAGCGGTCTGAGGTCACACAGCTTGTGAGTGGCTGGGGTTTGCCCCAGGTTATCAGGCTCCAGAGCAAGGCTCTGAGCTGCTGGAGGCTCCTACCTATTCACACGGACTCAGGGGAAGCCAAGGCAGGAGTGCGCTCTCAGCAAAGCTGTACAGTGGAGGTGGGGCCTGGGACAAGGGCCTCCATCCTCCAAGTCCACGTGCAGATGCAGGATCGAGGTGGGGACCTGAGGCAGCTCCACACCCTGAAGCAAGGCGCGACAGTATCCTCAGCTGGGAAACAGAGACCAGAGGACAAGTGCTGAAGGTCACCCACGAGTAAGTGGCCAAGCCGGGATTCAAACACCTTCCCGGGCTCCAGGTGGACCCCCAGGAATGCAGCCATGTGCTGGCTTGACACTTTAGGAGATGGAAACTCCCCCCTCCCTCTTGCTCCTCTCCTCCCAGCAGCTGGCAAGGCTCGGCCGTGCCCCAAGGAGCCCAGCAGCAGCTGGCCTCACCATGGGGGGGACAGGACAGGCCCCCCACCCTGCACACACATGGAGTGCGAGGGCAGCAGGCTGCTCGGGTTTCCAGGCTATTCTTAGCTGCTCCGGGCCCACAGGCAAGGTCACCCTGTTGTACCCGAGTGAGAAGTGACTCAGATTCAGACACGCAGACAGAGGGCCTGCCCTGATCTGGAAGGCAAGGGCTGCTTCTGGTCTTGAGAACAGGCTAGGGTGAGCGGCCAGGTGGGAACCTGGTCACAAGGCCCTTTCGCTGGTCCTGTTCGCTCTCGTTTAGTGGGCACACGATTCCGCCACTGGTCATCACTCCCCAGCAGGTGCCAAGGCCCCGAGGCCCGGGATGCCTGTAGCCACCGATGTATCATCTTAGAATCAGGACAGCGCCTGGCACACGGGAGAAGCTCCAGCAATATTTGCTGAATGAGTTGATTAGTCCGTGCACCAGCCCCAATCTTATTTTTGAGAAATATGTACTGTCTGGTGGGGGAAGGCAGACACTTTATTAATAATAACTGTAGCTGATTGTTTGTGAGCACAGTTCGGTCAGCTTGGCATAGTGAGCACGGCCACACCTCATCAATCCTGGTGACAACCCCACAGGGGAGCATCCTGGTCTTACGCACGAGGAGGCCGGCCCTGGTGAAGCTGGGGGTTACCTCCCACAGGGACCTCTAAGCCCATCTGGAAACCTCTGTGCTGCCTTGAAGATGGGCAGGCAGGGACGGGAGACCCTGGAGAAAAGAGATTTCCCTGGGCCCCGAGGCGGGCAGTGGGATCTACCCTTCCAGAAGGGGCACCGCATGAACAGTGGGTCCAGAAGCCTGAAGGCACCTGTGGGGACGAAACCAGGGCCCTTCAGAGAGTCTGCAGGCGCTGGCTGTGAAAGGCTGGGTGTCCACGGGCACTGGGGGCCAGAGGAGGACTTGGGGCTGTGTTTTAGTGAGGTCCTCTTGGCTGCCACGTGGAGGGGACACAGGAGGGCCCAGGACAGCTTGAGGGGATGAAGGGCCAAATCCAGCCAGGGCTGTCAGGGGTGTAGACAGCTGGAGCTCCGAGATTTGGTGGGGTAAGGGGTGAGACAGCGGCCAAGGATGATGCCAGGTTCCCAAGGCGGGTGTGGAGGGAATGGGGTGGAAACAAAATATCCAGGCTCTTCCCTTTAACCTTGACCTCTCTCTCGTCCACTACTCCCTCCGCCTCATCTCCCCGCCCAGCCAGCACCCCATCCACTTAACCAAGCACCTGCCCAGCTGTCCGTCACAAACACACACCAGCCAGGCACCTGCCCATCTGTGTGCCCACCAACACACACGCTCAGGCATCCCTCATCTCCCAATCCAGCGTGCAGTCTCCTCTAATGATGGTTACCAGCATTAAATTACTTAATGAATATACTTGGAACAGATGCTTGGAAGAGTGCCTGGACCCTCAACAAAAATGAGCTCTGGGTAGAATATTATTACTGTTGTTATTGTCCATCCAAAGACATGCCCACCCATCATCACATGTTAACCCATCTAGCCACACATCTATCCCTCATCCATCCATCATTCTCTCATCCATCTATCCATCAACCCCTTCCTCATTCATTTCTCCATGAAGCTCACCATCTAGCCAAACATCTTCCTGCATATTCATCTTTCCATGAGCCTGTTCACCCGTCATCCATCCACCTACCCACCCATCCATCCATCATCTATCTGTCCATCCACCCACCTACCCACTGATCCATCCATCAATCATCTATCCACCCATCCACCCACCTACCTGTTATATACCCATCTATTGATCTCTCCTTCATCCATCCATCCACCCACCAGCTTTTCACCCATTCCCACATTCCCCCACACAATCACAAGTACTAGTCACTGAATGCCCAGTCCTCTGTTCATTCTCAGGATGCGAAGATAAGGAACCATGAGTCCTCCACAAGGACTCTCACTGTCACTGGGAAGGGCAAACCTACACAGAGCAATCACCTATCAGAACATGAGTCTCTGCTCTAAAGGCCAGAGTGATGCAGAAAAGGCCAATCTGTGTGGACTCACCAGGGGAGTCTTCCTGGAGGAAGGAGAATGGCCTAGAACTGATTTCTCAGGGCTCTCCCCAATACCAGCTCACCAGCCTGCTTGCACAAATCAGGCTCCAATGTGCTCTGCTCCACCCACCGCCCCTCTGGTTGCCTCTCACCTCTGCAAAAATTATCTTGTCATTTTTTTTCTTATGACACATCTAAGCTGTTGAGACAGCAAGCTCTTGCATGGCTTTATCATAACAATAATAAATAAGCACTCCATCCTGAAGGTTTTGAGTCCACCTGCCGGCCCCAGGGAGGGAGGAGCAGAACTGGGAAGCGCCTAGGAGACAGGGAAGAGAGGGTTCTAATTACACTCTGAAATGAATCACGGCACCTTTACGGAAAGGAACTTCACACATCATTATCTGCCGTGGGAAGAGCAGCTTATTTGGGGTGTGGGGAGAATTAATTAAAGTTGGGGAGGCGCTCGGAGAGTGAAGGATGAAAGGTGCAAGGCAAGTGCCAAATGTGCTTATTAATAAAATATCGGTGCCAAGTTGCAGAAGAGGCCAGGTTGTGCACCGGGTGTCCCGGCGGGCTCTGGGAGGGGTGTCAACTGCTCCTGGCTCCTGGGTTGGGCCTATGAGAACCACTTATGCAACTTCTCATACCAAGGCCTGTTCCGGGCTGGGCCGGGGGGTGGACAGTGTGGGTATCCTGGAGCAGGTCAGACACAGGCCAGCCCGCAGGGAGCTCCCGGTGGTGACAGACAGTAGCTCAGTGTGACCAGAGCTGTGATGGACACAGGGATCCACCCGGCTCAGAGGAGGCTTCCAGGAAGAGCAGACAGATGCCCTGGGTCCTCAAGATGAAAAGAAGCCGAGAGGGACAGTCCAGGAAGAGGAAACAGAGAGAGCCGGGATCTGGAGGCCTGAGAGCACCGTCGATTCAGGAAAAGAGGAGGGTAGCGCAAGCCTAGGGTGGCCTTGAGGCAGGAGATGCAGCTCGCTGGCAAGTGGACCGCAGACTTCATCCGGAAGGAAGGAGGAAGCCAGCAAAGGGCTTTAAGCAGCAGGGTGCTGCCGTCAGGTCTGAGTTCCACGTGGATCTCTTTGGCTCCCACTGGAGGATGGTCCACTATGTGGGGGAACCGAGCCAGGGCGACTGCTGGCTATTGCACACGTCCAGGCAGGAGACAGAGAGGCTGGGGCTGGCAGCGCCAGTGAATACCAGGAGGAGCAGCTCAGGGGCTGGAAGTGGAGAGTTCTGCGGGCCCTGCCCGATGAAGCCAAGACACCTGGTGACTGGCAAAGGGGTAAGCCTGCATGGTCAAGGGCAGAGTGCCCACACAGATGGGTCCCTGTGTCCACGGCACTGACCGCATCCTGCTCTAACTGCCAAGTTCTGGGTCCCAGGGTGGGGCCTTGGCCAAGGGTGTATGTGGAGCATCAGTCCTGTGGACTCCACCTCTGGGGAGGTACCGGGAGCCTGCAAGCTGCAGCTGCCGCGCTCCTACATCCAGCCCCGCACCCCGCGGCATCTGATGAGGACCCCGTGTCCTCTCTCCTCCCCTAGGCTTCTCGGGGATCCCCTCATCCTTTATGGGTGGAGGAGACCTCAGCTTCTCTGACCAGAGGTTCTGGTCTGACTTTGAGAGCTGGGCTCTGGGATCAGGCAAGCCTGGGTTTCAGGAGCCTTGGGTAAGTTACTTCCGATTTCAGTTTATGGGTCTGTGAGATGGGCATGATTTCAGTCCACATCACTTTAGGCCGTACGAGGCTTGTCAGATGCACAGAACAGCACCCAGCACGGGGCTCAAAGCCACTGGTTGTGCTTATTTTTAGAATGCTGAATACCCAAAGCACCCAGTGTAGTGAGGCACACACAACAGGTGCTGAAGGCCTCGTGTCTGTTATAACGATCAGTAAATACCAGACTATAGGTACTAGCTACTAGCGGGGTAGAGGCAAGGAGAGCCAAATAGAGGCCCTACGGTGTGCCAGACACCTAATAATTTGGCCTCAGCCGACCATTTGAGTCCCTGAGGAGTCGGAATTGTTGTCCCCATTTCAAAGATGAGGATCCTGAGGCTCAGAGAGGGAAAGTGACTTCTGATGCAAGGCAGACCCAACAGTCTGACTCCATAGCTGGGGGCTTGTTTTGTAATTTTCACATTAAAATAGGACGTTAAGGCAACAAGAAGGCTTCACGTGCTGGGGACCTTGGGCAAGTCACTGGGTCTTTCTGAGCCTCAGTTTCTTCATCTGCAATTTGGACTCATGCTGCTGACCTCGGAAGCTTGCTCCAGCAGGCCATTGCTCTGAGGCTCCACCTTTGCAGGCAGCACCCCAGGGTATTCCCATGATGCTCTGGGGGTGGAAAGCAGCCCATATCCTCTTTGGCTGGGCTCCAGAACCAGACATGGTGCTCTGGGAAGGCCTTAGAGCAATATGTGAGCAAGGCTGACTGCAGAGGGCCTGGCCCCTCACATGCTCTGGGTCTGGGAGGGCTGAGACAAAGGCATCTATCTCCTGGACACCAAAATGGGGCCACATTTTCTCTGATCAAGAAAGTAATGCAAATAGCATAAAGCGTTCTGAACTTGGAAATCTAACACAGGGCAGGCAGCAGCTGCCACTCACCTGCTGTGTGACCCTGGGCAAGGTACTTAACCTCTCTGATCCATCCTACCCTCAGTTGAAATGAGGCAAAAATAATAGTGCCTTGCTTTGTGGGCGTGCTGGTGGGACACATGAGAAAATGTTTGCAAAGCCCCAGGCCTGGCACAAGGTGCATGAATCCAGGCTCTGAAAGCTGGAGTCACCTTTCCATTCCCCTCTTCCAAAAGAGCCAGGGTCAGCTGGGGGAGCCCTTGGACAGGGGCTGCGGGCTGCCCCAGTCTGTGGCTGAAGGCACTGCCCCCCAACCTTCATACTCTCCAAAGCCCCCGAGTAGCCGTTCAGAGGTTCTGATTCATCACAGATGTTGACCAGTGAACAGGCCACGGCTGGCAGGCGGCCAGACAGGCGGGGGCTACCTGGCCAGGGCCATGGGCTCCGCTCTGCGGCCAAGCTGGAGCCAGCATCCCCATGGCCGGGAGCCTCACCAGAACAGAGTGCAGACAGAGGCTGGAACCCAGCACCAAAGGCTCCTTCTTTTCCCTGGGCTCTGTGGAAACAGGAGATTTTGCAATAACAAAGGTCCCTCTGTGAGGTGGGGCCAGATCAGCAGAATCAAAGAAGTTTGGAATTCCGAGCCTGGCCACGGTGCCTGAGCTGTCAAACCCTGGACAACCTGCCTCCCAACAGCTGGGCCCAAGCGCAAGAAGCCAGCCCTGGGCTGACCCCCCTCACCCTCCCTGAGCCCGAGCAGCCTGGCCGGCAGCAAGAACAGCGCAGGTGGGGAAACTGAGGCCTGTGGAAGCAGAGCCAGGACGTGCTCCCAGCCCAGGGCCCTCTACTCTGCTCCTCCTTGCATCAAGGTCACGGCAGGGACAGGGCAGAGAAAGACCCAGGCTCAGATCCCAGCTGTGCTGTTTCTTAGCAGTGTGACCCTCTTAACCTCCCTGGGTCTATCTGTCAAAAGCGATGACTAGAAGCAAGTCCTGGGGTGGTCATGAGGATCCAAGGAGACCACCCGAGCGACAGCGGGGCCCACAGAGCCCCCAGAAAGTGGGAGAAAAGGTAGATCCTCGTTCCAGAGAGGTTAGGTGACTCACCCAGGGCTTTACTGCTACAAAATCTATCTTGGTCTAAGCTGCCTTGTCCCGCCCTGGGGGATTTAAAATGACTAATCTTTGCTCCTTGGAAGAAAAGTTATGACCAACCTAGCCAGCATATTAAAAAGCAGAGACATTACTTTGCCAACAAAGGTCTGTCTAGTCAAGGCTATGGTTTTTCCAGTAGTCATGTATGGATATGAGAGCTGGACTATAAAGAAAGCTGAGTGCCAAAGAATTGATGGTTTTGAACTGTGATGTTGGAGAAGACTCTTGAGAGTCCCTTGGACTGCAAGGAGATCCAACCAGTCCATCCTGAAGGAAATCAGTCCTGAATATTCACTGGAAGGACTGATGTTGAAGCTGAAATTCCAATCCTTTGGCCACTTGATGCGAAGAACTGACTCATTAGAAAAGACCCTGATGCTGGGAAAGATTGAGGGCAGGAGGAGAAGGGGACGACAGAGGATGAGATGGTTGGATGGCATCACCGACTCAACGGACATGAGTTTGAGTAAACTCCGGGAGTTGGTGATGGACAGAGAGGCCTGGTGTGCTGCAGTCCATGGGGTCGCAAAGAGTCGGACACGTCTGAGTGACTGAACTGAACTGAATCTTTAGAACAAAGCCCCCACCCCTACCCCCTAGACAGAGGCTTCTGAGAAGGGGCCGCAGGGCAGTAGAAAGGGATGGAGACCTCAGATTTCTGTCCCAGGACGGCCTCTCACGAGCTGTGTGACCTCAGGTCTATTACATGACCTCCCTGGGCCCCCTCCCTACCTTTCCGAGATGAGGGTGCTCCCTGTCCCACTCCTGTGGTTTTTTGAGGTATAAATGAGTGTGGAGGACACGGGACTGAGAGACCCTGCATACGCCAATTATCTTATTATCATTGTTATTATTATTCAGGGGCTGCCCATGGGGAGTGCTGGGCTGTGTGGAAATTGGGCCTCCAGTTCAGCGCTTGGCTCAACTTACCAATTTGCATGACATTAATTCTCGTCATTTGCACATTGGGTCTGAGAGGCTGGTGAGACACAGCGAGGCCATGAGAGCCGCCAGCTGCAGCAGAACTGAACCCTGGACAGACACGCGGATGGATTCTGTCTCGTTCACACAAGCTGATACCTCCAAGGGTGGGGTGGGGGTGAGGGCCCCGAGGGTTTGGGTGGGAGTCTTTACCTCTTGACCTGTTAATCAAAAAGGTAAAGATCTTTATGCCCTAGAAATTAAGGAATTTTGGCACAAGTGGTTGCTGGGTCAATTGGCTTCTCTGTGGTTGTGTAAAAAAATTTAGCAGCTTAAAACTGCACCCCTGTATTATTTCACAGTTCCGTGGGAGCAGAGTCAGGGTAGACTCAGGGCGTTCTCTGCTTAGGGTCTCAAGGGCTGGAAATCGAGGCCTCAGCCCAGCTGAGCTCTTTGGGGAGGGTCTGGAGAGACTCCAGGCTCCTCAGGGTGCTGGCAGCATGCAGTTCCTGGCGATTGCAGGACTGAGGCCCCCGTTTCATCCTGGGTGTTGGCTGGGGGCTGCTCTCACCTCCCTGCCGAGACCCCCTCCATCTCAGTGTCTCACGGTCTCCCCCTCTTTGACGTCCTCTTAGGCTGACAGCAGAGAAAACTCGACTCTTTAAAGAGCCCTACTTTTAAAGAGCTCCTGTGACTGGCTTAGGCGCACCAGACAATCTTCTTATCTCCTGATCTTCTTAATCAGCTGATTAATAACATTAATTACATCTGCAAATCCCCTTTGGCCTTAGCGGAGTAACACCCTGGGGAAGGGTGAGGCCCTCTTGGAACTGGGTCTGCCAAGTACCTTTTCAAAGCAAACAGAAGCCCTGTTTCCTCTTGGCTAGGAGGGCTGTCAATGGTTCTGCCAGACCTCCTGCCGGGGCCAGAGGAGAAACTGTGTCACCCTGTGGCCCGGGAGGGAGGCAGGGGGGAGGCCCCAGCAAGTTTGCAGCCCCTCGCCTGGCACAACTTGGCATCAGTACAGCGTGTCTGGCCTTAGGAAGGCCTCTGAACCAGATGACTGACTGTTCTCATAAGTCTCTAGAAGAACATTCAGCCGTGGCAGTCATGGCGGTGTCTAGGAAAAGACCCTGATACTGGGAAAGATGAGGGCAGGAGGAGAACTGGGCGACAGAGGATGAGATGGTTGAATGGCATCACCAGCTCCATGGTCATGAATTTGAGCAAACTCCAGGAGATAGTGAAGGACAGGGAAGCCTGGCGTGCTGCAGTCCATGGGGTCACAAAGAGTCAGACACGACTTAGCGACTAAACAACAATGGCAGTGGCTTAGACATCCTGAGCACCTACTGTGTGCCTGGTCTGGAAAAATCAAAACTCACAACATCTTACAGAAGAGCAAACCCAGGCCTCCGGAGGCTCCCAGCTCAGCACCCCGCTCCAGAACCGGTGCTCCTCATCCCTGGGATGCCCAGCCGTCCACCGACCCCGCCCTGCAGCCACAAGGAGGCTGGGACTTTGCCACCACCCGTGACTCCCAGAGCCAGCTGGGAGAGTGCGAGCAGCAAGGGCATAAGGACGGCAGGGACACAGCCCTGGTGCCTCCAAGGAGCAGGGCGGGGCGGCAGGAGACGGGGCCAAGGGCAGGCTCCTCCTGGGGCCTCCTTTCCTCGCAGGGAAACGGGCTATAGTTCATGCCCTCCAGCGTTAGGCAGACCACAGCCTGGGGACTGCAGCCTCCTTGGATTGAGAAGGAAACAGGCTCAAAGAGCTGAGCGCCTTGCCCACCACCTCCATGCACTTCCTTGAGGGACCAAGTGGCCCCCAAGCCAGGCCCGCAGTTCGGACCCCAGCTTGGCCGGATGACTTGGTCGGGGGAGCCCCAGTTCCTTACGTCTGGAATTTGAGAAGTGGAGGCTTAGAAGCCTAAGATCTTGAGTCAGAGGCTGAGGAGGAGGGAGGCGGAAGGACTCCAGGGTCCTTGGGACTGCAGGGGGCTGTTCCCTAGGGAGATGCGGGATGACGGCAGTCTCTGCCGGCTGGTCGTGGCTCCTCCCCCCACCCCCGCCCACCCCAGGGGCTCAGACTCCGCATGCCTCCCTCCCTCCTTCCCAGAGGGGCTCACTGGGCCTGGACCTCGGCCGCCCCCACCCCCCACTTCTAATTAAACAGCAGCAATTTTGACGTGGCAGGTGATCTTCTCGGGAAGCCTGGCTTTAAATTTAGCTCCCTCCCCAGCCAGCCCTTTGAAAAGGCTGCTCTCTCGGTGGAGAGCGAGGAGCGTGAGTCATCCGCCAGGCCGCCCGCCCGGGTGAGCAGCGTTTGCGGGGGAGCAGGCCTCCCGAAGACAGAGAAATAGTAAATAGGGCCGGGATTAAAGGCAGGCGAGGAGTGGAGCACCCGCCCAACTCCACTCACAGTAGGTGCTCAGAAATGCCGGTAGCGGGGTCGGGGGTCATTGCCGGCAAAGCCCAGCCCCCTTCATGTCTCCCCCAGCCCCACCCAGAGTGGAAATACACAAATATTTGTTGAATGGGTCCATATAGGCCAGTAATCTTACTGGTCTCACTCGATTCCTCCAGAGATCCCAGGAGTCTGCCCTGTCCGGCTTCCATGGATGCACAGCGTGTGAGAGGCTGAAAATACTCCCCCCACCCCCCAAAGATAGCCTGCGAAGAATCTCCGGAACCTGAGGACCTTACCTTATATAGGGCAGGAAGAAAGGGGCTTCAGAGATGCGATTAAGGTCAGGATCTTGAGATGGGAGCTTATCCTGGATTATCTGTGGGCCCTAAATGCAATCACAGGGGAGCAGGGGTGGGCGCTCTGACACAAAGGAGCAGCCACACGGAGACCCACATGGGGATGGGGCAGGGACAGGCGGGAAGATGCTTGGTTTGATAGGGCCACAAGCCAAGGGTGCCAGCAGCCACCAGGAAGTGGAAGGATTCTCCCCGAGAACCTCCCGGCGGGGCAGCCCACACTTCAGCCAGTGACACTGATTTGGGGATTTCCGTCCTCCAGAACTGTAAGACAATATAAAGATATGCTGTTTTAAGCCACCAGGTTCATGGATATTAGCTATCAAAGCCTCAGGAAACCAGTGCCCAGGAGTTGGGAGAAGTGACCTTGCCTGTGGGCACACACTTGGTAAATGGTCAAGCTGAGAGTCAACTCCAAGCCTGACCAGTTCCAAACCCCACGCATTTTCCTGTCCCCTCTGCCATTTTCTGGAAGGACAGAAGGGCCACTGATGTAGGTCACGGCACTCACTTATTTAGGCTAATCAACAGGACTGTCTCCTATTTGATGCAGCCTCTCATTTAATCCCCATAATGACTCTTTGCAGGGGTAGAATGATTCCCATTTCGTTGGTGAGGAAACTGAGGCTCAGGGACGTGAAGTGGTTTTGTTAGGGAGCCTGACTGTAGGGAAAGGAAGGTGCAGGGCCCTGGACGCACACGGAGGGCAGCCCAGCCCAGCACAGGGAACAGTCACCTCTCAACCTAAGTCCCCCCACCTCCAGTCCAGCACTGGGCCCTCAGCCTGTTCTGTAACCTCTTTGCTCCTTGGTCTCCATCATCCCATGGGGTAATCATGGTCCTCCTCCTTGGGAGGATTTACAGAAGCTGGGCAAAGTGCGTCAAATATCCCACCTCATCTAATCTTTAAAACGTTTCGTGAAGGAGATGATGCTGTGGCCTGCTTAGGAAAGGAAGCTGTCAAAGGTGTGGAATCTGGGCTTGGAAGTCAGGGGTGGGTGGTGGTGGTGGGGAATCTAGGCTGGAACTCTGGTCCTGTCCTTTTGCAGCTATGTGGCTCAGGGCAGTTGCCCTAACCTCTCTGAGCCTCGACTGCCTCACTTGTAAAATGAGGAAGCCAAGACCCAGCACTCTGGTGAGGAATAAGTCAAATAAGGTGTGTGGCGGGCTCAGCCTGGTTTCTGGAGAGGTGCAATCAATGTCTGTAAAAATGCACCCAGAGCCGGTGACACCGCGGACGTGGGGTTTGCAGGGCTGAGGTCCACCTGCCTCCCGGGGCACTCAAAGCCACTCTCCCTTCCAGATCCACCGATCAGGAGCCATCCTCACTGCCATTCCCTCTGCCGGGCCCTTGAAGAGGCTGCAATGTCCCCTACACGACCATCTTTACCCCCCAGAGGTCACTGGGCTGGGGACAGGTGGGGAAACTGAGGCTTAGTGAGGTTGGCTCGGTCTGGCCTGGGGAGGTTCTGCAGGTGAGGGGTGAAACGGGGGACGGGGTGGCTGCTGGGGAGGAGAAGTGGAGAGAAGGGGGGTTTGGAACAGGGGCGGGGAGCCCACTCCGTCCTCACAGAGGCCCAAGGAAGTCGGGGTTTTCTCATTGGAAACTGGCCAGATCTGGTCTGCGGAGAAGGAGTCTCCGGCCCGTCTGACCCTACCAGGGGCCACCTCAGCCTGACCCCGGCCCTGAGCGCCTCCGGAGGAGGGGCCGCCTGGAAGGGATGTCTGGCTCAGCACCCGCAGCCGGAGGCGCGCGGCAGGTGGGGCCCTCCAGCGGCCGGCAGCCAGAGCAGGGGAGGCTGGAGGGGCCGCCCGGCCTGCAGCCAGGTGGCCGAGCGGGGCTGGCGTGCCCCCCGCCCGCGCCCCTACAACAGCTGCGCCGGCCCGAGGGCTGGGGAGCGGCCACTTGGAAGGAGGCAGGTGAGTGTGGCGGGGCTGGGGAGACGGAGAAGGGGTGCCGAGAGGAGGAAGGAAGAAAGGAAAGGAACAGAAGGGAAGAAAGAGGGAGGAGAGCGGTAAGGGGACAGCAGAAAGGAAGGAAGGGGGCAGGCGGGGAGGAAACAGTGAGAAAGGGGGAAGCACAAACGAAAGAGGAGGTCGCCGAAGGGAGAAGACGCAGAGACACGCGAACGGGGAGAGGGCGAGCGAGGGGAGGAAGAGAGATTGCGAAAGGAAAAACAGAGCGGAGGGGGGGGGGGTGGAGAGAGAGAGAGAAGGGAGCCGCGGGCGCTAGGGAGGGAGCGCGGGGCGCCGCGAGCCGGGAGAGGGGGCAGCAGAGGGCGAGCGGCGAGCGGCAAAGAGTGAAGTGGGCACGGCGGCGGCGGCGGCGAGCGCAGGGCCGGCGAGCATGAGCGCGGCGGCGGCGGCGGCGGGCGCGGCGCGGGGCTCCTGGCCGGCGGGCGGGCGGGCGGCGCGGGCCGCCCAGTAGCCGGCGGGCGGGCGGGCGCGCGGCGGGGCGGCCGGCGGGGCATGCGGCCGGCGGCCGGTCCGCGAGCCGAGCCCCAGCCCGAGCCCGCGCCCGCGCCCCGCGCGCGTAAGAGCGGCCGCCTTCCGGGCGCTGGCCCCGGAGCCCCCCGGAGCCGGGACAACTGTTGCGGCGGCGGCGGGGCCACCGCGGGGGCGTGGGCGGCCCCGCGCCCCGGCAGGCGGCTCAGCCCCGCGGGCGCCGACTCCCCGCGGCGCAGCGAACGGCGAGCGGGCGGCGGGCAGGAGGTGAGCGGCGCCCCGGGGGCGGGCCGGGCTGGGGCCGCGCGGGGGAGGGGCGCGCCGGGCCGGGGGTCCGAGCGCAGCTGGGGAGAGGGGTTGGGGCGGAGCTCCTGGAGGAGGAGGGTCCCGGCGAGTTGGGGCGGGGGGCGCGGATCGTCGGCTCCCTGGCTCGGCGAGAAGGGGATGCGGGCGCCCGAGGCGGGCGGGGAGAGGTGGGCGCCCTGGGAGAGGCAAGTTCGGAGCATCGTGGGGTCCGGGATGCTGTGGAAAGGGGCCGGGGACGCCCGGGGAAGAGTCTGGGGGCGGGAGCCGCGTCGGGGAGCCGGCGCCTCAGCATTGGGGTCCGCGCCAGGGCTCTCCAAGGTCGGGGTCGCTGAACCTTGGAGAGGACCTGGGCCGGGTCCGAGGAGCGGTCCCGGCGCACCGTGCAGGGACGCGGCCGCTGGGACCGGCTTTCGCGTCCGAGGCGGGGACCGGCGTCCGAGGACCAGTACGGGAACGGGGCGAACCCGGAGCCCCGTGCGCGCCGGGCAGGGTTCCGGAGCCAGGCTGGGGACCCGACCGGTTCCGAGGGTCCCGGCTGGGCGGCGTGGGCAGTCACGAAGGCCTCTCCAAGTGCGTGTCCCTCGCTCGCCACCCGCCGCGTGGTCCCAGTGGAGCCGCTGCCGCCTCCTGGGGCCGAATCAATATTGATTCCGCGCCCTGGGGCCGGGTGGCCTGGCGGCGGCCTCCGAAACGCCTTAGCGCCAACGGTTGCCATGGCAACGAGACCCCGAGCGTCTTCAGGTTATATTTATTCTAATTATTATTATCATTATCAGTGTTAGTATTTGTTACTCAGCCAGAGGAAACCAGAAAGGAGGAAGAAAAGCCAGTGTGTCCTGGCGCCTCCAACTGTCATCTCTTTAGAGAGAGCCAATGCTGGCTGGTGGGCCAGGCCCCGACCTCCCGGGTCTGGTGCCCTGAGCGGGTTTCCGGCGGCACCCCTGGGGCAGTGGGGCTGGGAAGGCGACTTATATAATCTGCCAGCGTGCCTTCTGTCTAACCCTCTCCTGACCTCTCGGATCCCTTGTCTTAGTGACTGCTGCTCCTGCCCAGGCAAGCCCAGGCCGGGATGGGAAGAGCGAAAAGTGCTTTGCCCCAGCGGCCTCCAGCCCTCTCTCCCCACAGCTGTGTGACCTTGAGTGAGGCGCTTGAGCCCTCTGAGCCCCTGTTTCCCCATCTTGTAAAGTAGCACGGGCACCATGCCCGCCTCTGAAGGTTGCTGCGAGGTCACACCGAGAAAGCTCTGTGAGTTCTGACTGTGTGACCCTGGGCAGGTGCCTGTCCTGCTCTGGGCCTATTTCCTAGTGTGAAATGAGGGCCTGGACCCCAGTGTGTCTTTATAGTCACCGGCGTCCCGCGAATTTCACTCTGGGCTGCTGTGGAAATCCGGTTGAGCCAGCAAGTTGCGTTCAGATCAGGCTAAAGGGAGCTCCTCCGTCACCCCCTGTTCCCTCACCTGCCAGGTGGGCTGAAGCTGGCCGGCAGCCCAGCCCCGGTCCTTGGGGTCAGCCAGGACCATAGCTGTGCTGGTCAGTGTTGCCCGGGATTGGGATCTGTCCCCCACCACCCCCTAGACCGGTGTCCGCTCAGGGCGGAACACATCCCTGAGCACGAATCCGTCTCCCCCAGAGAGGCTGTGGTCTGTGCCTGCCCAGGCTGGCTGAGTGTGGGGCAGGAGGTGGCTGGGAAGTTCGCTGTGGCCAGGCAACCCCCACCCCTCGAGGCTCTAGCTGAAAGCCCCAGGGAGGGGTTCCTGCGTTTCTTTTCTGTCACCATCACACTGAATTCTCCACTCCGTCTCAGGCCCCTGGGAGGTGTTGGACTGGTGGGGGAAGCTGGAAGAGGGGAGATTGGCTCTGAGCCATGTGGGGTGTGTGTGTGTGTGCATGTGTGTGTCCCACCCCGCCTCTCCCAGGCCACCAGCCTGGAGCTTATCGGGGGCAGCTGGACTGGACAGGCTGAGTGGGGGCAGGGCCAGCGCTGCTCAGACCTTTGTGAGTGAGAGAGAGAGCAAGGTCCCAAAGAAGCTGAGGATGTCATCCAGCCATTCCTCTGACTGTGTATTCGTTCCTTCCCTCTCTCCTCTTCTTCAGCCAAACTCCGCGAGCCCCCACGTCTGCTGCTGGAGGGCAGCAGCTCTGCCCTTGGCAGCTCTTAGGGAAGCCAGTCCCCGACAAGCCAGTGGGGAGGGGAGGCTGAGTAGGGGGGATGCAAGTGGGGAGAATCTGCCCAGAGACCCTGCGGTGGCTTCAGGGCTGGGGGAGCCTGGTCCGGAAGGCAGGCAGGCATGAATCAGCCAGAAGAGAGGAGCAGTGGTGTTTTCCTGGCAGAGCCCCTCCAGGGGCACAGATGTGGGCACACAGCAGGGAAAGAGGCATCCTGTGGACAGGCGGGCGGGGCTCGGGGGTGGGGGGTGGGGAGGGGGCTGCAGGACTAGGGCACAGGGGGAGATGGTGCACTCGGAGCAGGGCTAGGACGGGAGAGCAGGTCACCACCGCCGCCGCTCATCCTGGGTGTGGGTTAGATAGCCGGACTGGCGCAGGGAGGAGGGAGGGATGGTCAGGTTCATGGACTGGTCCACGGCCTGTGGGTGGAGCCTGTGATTGGGGTGGGCAGAGGGAGGTTTGGAAGAACAAGGAGAGTCTGCTTTCCAGCTCTCTAGGACAATCCACCCCCACCTTGCCAGCCTCTCTCCTATTCTGGCCAGCGTGGTGGGAGAGGACCGCTTCCTGTCCTGGCCCTTGGCTGCTGCTGGGAGGGGAAAGTAGCAAGTGGCCACCAGATCTGGCAGCTCCAACTGCCCGCATCTGTGACAGACAACTTCATTGTCACGAGTGTAAGGATTTGCCTGAACGGCAGTGGGATTGCCCTTGACCGTGAAAGCTCAGAGGCCCACTGTGCACTAGGCCCTGTGCGGGGCAGGCACTGAGCCCATTTAATTCTGCACACCAACCCTGTGAGCAAGCCATTGTTAGTTCGGTTGTACTGCTGAGAAAAACGGGATCAGGGAGGTTAAAAGTAACCCAGCTACTCTCAGGCTCCTGACCACTATCCTCTACCACCTGGAGCTCAGCCTGTGCCGGACGGTGACCCTGGTGCTTCTTCAGACACTTTGCTGAGTCTCATATCCTCCTAGTCACTGTCCTGCTCACTCTCTTCTGGACTGATCCAGAGTGTGGCCCGTCTTAGGCTCAGAGGAAAACGATCACCTCCCTCCTTGGGGATGTTCTACCTCTATTAATGCAACCTCTTGCTTCAGCTTCTCTCTGGCTGAGTCACACAACAGATTCATATCAATCTTAGGATGAACTCAGAGCCCACCTCCAGCTCTCCCAGAGTGGTTTTTTCCCCAGCCCAGCCACTCTTTCTACAAGTTGCTGAAGCAGTAGTCAACTCCTGAGCACTGTGGGTCCTTGGTTCCTAAGCACTCTCCTGGCAGGTGGGGTCCTGACTACCTGGAGCCAGTGAAAGTGGGGAGGGTGACCAGAGGCCCTGCCCACCTGGTCACAGTCCCCCGGGGGGATGCCAGGTGCTACCCACTCTGTTGGTGTCAGCCTCACCCTGCACAGGGCTTGCTGGCAGGGGAGAGGCCTCACCCCCTCCTTCCTCCTTCTCCCCCTTTTTTCTCCCTCCCTTCCCTCTTCCCTCCAGCACACACATTCCTTGACCACCTTCTGCAGTGTCTGACTCCCTAGGAAGGTAAAGAAGCAGCCAAGCCCCCTCAAACCTGCCCCGAGATGTGACCCGGGCTGCAGGATCTGTTTGACCACTGACTGTGTGAACAAATACCTCTCTGAGCTGAGAGCATGGCTGTGCCAGCGCCCCAGACCTGCCGGTGCACCCCGCCGTACCCCAGCCTGGCCCACATGTGATGAGCCGCTCTTTCCTTTCCCCGTTAGCTGCGAGCAGGTTGAACGTTTTCCAGAGGGTCTTCTCTGGGCGTCCTGATGTGACCACTCACTGGCACAGCTCTTGCGGTCTGAGCCTGGGTTTTCTTGTTCAACAGTGCGGTGACCTAGCACCTGCCTAACGGGTTTCACGCGGTTGCGGTGGGGAAAGTCACGGGCAGAGGCTGGGGCCTGGGAGTCCCTACCCTCTGCATCCTACAGCTGGGGGACGGGCAGACAAAGTCAGGGACCCCAGCATCTCCGAGGCCTGTGTGTTGTACTGTGATGTCAGGAAGCCTAAGGAGCTGCTGCTTTAGGGCCTGATAGGGAGCTCGAAGCTTGTCCACTTACCCATGTAAGTGGACCCATGTTGGGGCCCAGGGCGGACTGGTGGCGTGCTCAAGGTCACAGTGAATTGGGCATCCTGGAAGGTCAAGGATGTTCACGATATGATGCCGGCCCTGTTGGCATCATTCAGGGGCATCTGAGGCCTCTGCCTGGCGTGGGAGAGGGGGGTGCAGACGTGAAATTTGCCCCCCAAACCCTGAGGCTCTCCCGTCAGGGAAAGGCTTCAGAATCTCGCCCTCCCTGGCCATGCAGGCGGAGAAGCAGAAGCCGTGAGATGAAATGCAAACGCCTCCCATTCCACGTTTCCAGCCACCAGCCATGAATGGAGTGTTCCCTTGGCATGTTGTGGGCCGGCTGCCCCCTTTCCTCACCAGTCTGGGGCACACACTCCCATCACTGCCCATCTGTCCACATGCACACCTACCCCAGCAGATGAGTGCAAACTCGCCTTCAAGAAATTAAGAAATAATGCATGAGTTTCCCAAATTACACCCATTTAACACTGAATTAAGTAAGTTCTGGAAGCTTTTAACAGAGCCCTGGGAGGAAGAAAAGAATCTTTTTTTTTTTTTTTTTGGTTCACACTTCCCTGGAAAATGAGACAAACCGTGATCTTTTAAAACCCAGCTACATAATCTGATTATTCCTTGCTGGCAAGCATCTGAGAAATGCCCGGCGGAGGGCGGAGACGGCCGCTTTGCCGAGGCTGCGAGATTTGCATTGGGAAATTGGGAAAGTTTGTCTCCTGTGCCAGATTGGAAGCTCCCCGGCGCATGATGGGTTGAAAAGAAAGTGCCGCTTTCTTAGATATCGGCACAAATTAAAAATAAAGGCAAATTCCTTCCATAATCCAGCTCAAGAATTTCTTCCACGGCTCCCTGAGCGGGTTCCTGAAATGATGGTGATTTGCTTTCCCTTCAGGCTCCTCGTCTTTGTCAGGAGAACCGTCCGCGCACAGCTGGGTTTATAGACTAACAATATGCATTTAAGCTCTGGCTCATTCCACCTTTCCAGGACACCTACCCTGTGCCAGACACAGTCCCAGACCCGGGGGACAAGAGATGGTTAAAACAGGACCCTGCCCTGATGGGTTTTGTGGTGTGTCTGTTGGAGGCAGAAGAGCAGAAATTAAAAAAAAAAACAACAGACACCTATGAGGCCCCACTATACCTGAGGGGTCAGGGAGGGCTTCCTGGTGGTGGTAACTTTTGTCTTGGGTCTTAAAGGGTGGATAGGAGTGTGCCAGCACAAGGGGGCGGAGGGCATTCAGGAGGCAGAGGAGCGCCTGAAGAAAGTCTTAGAATGGGTATCAGACATCTTTGGATCATTGGATTTTAATGTTTGCAGATTCCTTTATTACACAGCCCTTTATTGTCCATAATATTCCAGCACCCTCAGACAACCCCAGGGCCAACTTCCTAGGTTCCTTTTCCCTAAGGAGAACAGAGGCCAGAGAGGAGAAGCAATGGCCGGGAACCCAGTCCGAGCTCTGAAACCTGAGGTTCTGGGTTAGATGGGCTCTATGGGGCCAGCAGAACATATCGTAACCTGCTAAATGGAAATTATAAACAGTAAGTCAAAGAATAACAGAATTACTAATACCAAAGTCTACAAGATCCATCTGCTCCTCCTTCTCGGCTACAGCCCAGGCTTGGCTTTAGGGCAGGAGTCCTAGGATGTCCATGCCAGACCTAGGGGCTCTGAGCCTCAGTCTGCACATCCAGAAAATGAGAAGATGGAGCCTCTCCCTGCCCGTTTGTGGAAAGCCTGGGATCATCACTGAGCCCCAGAGGCCTGGCCAAAGAGGCCCAGTCAGTGGAGTTCAGCCTTCAGCTCAGGAGGAACCCAACACACCCTCCCATGGTCTTGCCTCTAAAGGGCCCTGTTGTTTAGATTTTTCTGGGAACAGATGGGGAACTTGGCATCATCTGGCTGTCACTGCTCGGAATCTGATCCCTGAGACCTTGAGGCCTTTGGGGGATAAGCAGGGCCTCTGAGCTGAGGCCCATCGTCAGGGTGACAGGCAGAGCTGCAGGGAAGCTCCTGGCTCCAGTCCCAGGGGAGCAGTCTGGATCACCGAGGCTGCACTTGGGGCGCCACCGTGGACCAGTCTCCCCTCTGCTTGTTCCTAACTCTATGACCCTGGGCAGGTTATATAACTTGTGAGCCTCAGTTTCCTCTCTGTGAAATGGGTTGTTGCGTGAATCAGATAAGATAGATTTGCAGCTTTGCGCATCGTGTGTATTCAAAGACACGCCAGCTCTCTGTAATCTCACTTTATTACCTGTTACTCTGTGAGCACTGCTCCAGTCTTTCGATGAAGCAGCTGGGAGGGACCCAAACCTGATCATCCAGGAACCCCCAGAGCAGGGCATTCCAAGACTGTGGTTGTTAAGTGAAGAAGTGAATCTAGTGGCCCCTTAGACTGCGCTGGTGCCTGCCGGGTGCCATGGCAACCGCAGAGCAGGGCGACGAGATAGCCAGCTCTGGGGCTCAGCTGCCTGGGTTCACATCCCCTACCTGCAGCCAATGCCGGACTGCTTATTCCCCTCTCTGAGCCTCAGTGTCCTCATTTTAAAAATAAGCTTGATAATGTTGAGGATAGTCCTAATAATACCTTACAAGGGTGGTTTTGAGGATTCAAGGTGAGGACTGTGACATTCCAGGCTCCTGGATCAATTACAGTGATAACTATTATTTATTATCCCCAAGTTCTGGAAGGGGCCGTCAAGATTTGAATCCCAGTTTCAACCCCTAATAGCTATGTGACCTTAGGCAAGTTGTAAAACCTCTCTGAGCTTCCGTTTCTTCCTCTAAAAGCGGAGAAGCACTCACCTAGCAGAGTTCTGGCAAAGAATGAAAAGAGTTGATTCAAGGAACATGTCTGGTACAGAGCTGAGCACATAATAAGTACTGAGTAAATAATGCTGTTATCATTGTCACCACCACTACGTTTAATAACAGGAACACCCAGAGAGCACAGAAGCAGTGGACTTTCTCTCTGTCCGTGAAGGGTGGAGACCAGCTTATTCCTGATGTAGCTGTTAGCCAGCTCCTAGCTCAGGCGTGCTCTGGGTGGGTCTCTGAACAAAGGGATGTACTTGTGGATGGGTGTGTTTGTTAATCGTTCAGTTGTGTCACACTCTTTGCAGCCCTATGGACTGTAGCCTCTGTTGATGGAATTCTCCAGGCAAGAATACTGGAGTGGGTAGGCATTTCCTTCTCCAGGGGATCTTCCCAACCCAGAGATCAAACCCTAGTCTCCAGCATTGCCGGCAGATTCTTTCCCATCTGAGCCACCAGAAAAGGTGGATGGATGAATGAATGGGTGGATGGATAGATGGATGGGTGGATAGATGGATCGATGGGTAGATGCATGGATGGGTGGAGGGATGAATGAATGGGTGGATGGATGGATAGATGGATCAGTGGGTGGATGGATGGACAGGTGGATGGATGAGTGGGTAAATGAATGAATGAATGAGTGAATGATGGCTGTCAGGAAACACTGAAAGCCTAAGATCGGGGAAGCTTGGGAAGGGGCCCAAGGACTGGGGCAGAGTCTTCTCTTTGAGGGCTATGAGCGATGGGATAGAATGAGTTTTATAGCCGGATATGATCTCTCTTCTCTGCATGAACATTTGTCCACCTTCCAGGAACCGGGGGTGAGGGGCCAAATCTGAAGACCCAGGTTGCTTGGCGTCCCTGACAGTTTGGTTTGGGAGCTGGACAGAGCTGTGTTCAGACTGTGGCTTCCTCCTCTTTATGGCAGGGAAGTCCTGCTGCTTCCCGGAACCTCTGTCTCCTCCTCCATAACATGGGGGAATGCTGTTTCCTTTGGGGGCGTGGTGATGCACGAAGATCACACGTTAAGCATAGTGTGTGGTTTGTGAAGGTGCGTGGCAAGTCAGAGGAGGTGTTTGGACTCCATACAGTGGACAAAAGGTTGCAGGAAGGTTCTGAAGCTGGGGGAGGCATGGTGTAGGCAATGTGGACCACCAGCCTGTGGACCATCTGATTCCTTCCAAAGAGGGCACCAGACATGGGTTCTGGAAAAGAGTGAGGGGGGAGGGCACCGCCAACCTGCTGAGGCCACAGAATGGCCCCATGGATGGGGTGCTGGGCCCAAGACCCTGGGCCCTGGAGCCCTGACCTGCTGGGAGGTCCCCCAACTTTGCCTAGCCCTGTCCTGGGTGCTTTGCAAATACTACCTGATTCAATTCTTGTAACACACCCAAACAAGGATGGATCGCCATTCTCACCTGAGGCTCAGAGAAGGGCTGTGGCTTCCCCAGGGACACACAGCTGCTAAGTAGGGAAGCCAGGATTCAGATCTTCCCATGGGGGATGGAGAGAAGGCAGGGTACCCTCTGTGGTCAGGAGAGGTGCTGGCCTGGAGGTGTGGGTCACCACACTCCTGTGTGCCCCCTTATATCTGGGTGGCCTTGCCCCACCACCTCCATCCTCTCTGCCTCAGTTTCCTCCTCTGCAGAGCAGGGTCCACAGCAGACCCTCCTGCAGTGTGTCTGAAAGAGGGTCACGGAGGCAAAGCGCTCCAGGAGGGAGGCCTCCACAGGCCCCACCCATTTGTCACTGTTACTTGCATTCCTTCTCTTTGGCAGAGAGAGACATGGGGGAGCGAGGCCTTGGGGACGGGTGGGACCTGGCAGGAGCCGGTCAGGGTCTGCACCATCTGGGCCTGGAGCTCGAGGCCAGTGGGTCCTTAACACCTGGAGCCTGGTTTCTGCTGCCCCTGGGTCCTCCTCTGGAGGGGCCGGGTGTCAGCCAGGAGCGGGCAAGCATTTACCTGGATGTGTCGTGTGACTATTCACTCCCAAACCTGCACTCGGGGCTCATCCTGCTGGGACTCCGGGTTCCCAGAAAGACTGTTCTGCCTGCGTCCAAGTCCCGCATAAGGGACTGCCCTGATGGGAGTGAGACCAGAGGGCAGGGTAGCGACTCTGCCTGGGGGAAAAGGGCCAAACATCAAGGAGGCCTCACCAGAGGAGGTGGCACCCAAGGAAATGGAGGATGAGCTGGCCAGGCGGCTGAGCAAGGGGTCGTGGGATCTTGAGGAAGAGGCAACAGTGCATACGGAGCTCAGAGGAAGAAGTTTGGGAAACGTCTGGACAGCGTGGCTGTCCCGTGGTATTTTTGGAAAGTTGTTGAGGCGAGGCCATAGAAGTTGGCAGTGGCTTGGTCTCCAAGGACACTGGCTAGTTAAGGAGTTTAGACTTTACTGTATAGACTCGGGATGGCAGATATGTGGCTTGAGTACCAACACCGGCCACTGCTGCACCCAGGGCAGACATGACTAATCAATCCATCACAGCATGGAGTCAGGATATGCTCTGGCCCAGTCTCCCCGCCCCCACAGTCCTGACCAGTCGATCCTGTAGGCACACTCGATGACACCTGTTTGCCCCACTGCCATTGTTAACGGGAATCATGACAGTTCTTCATAGTTGCTTATGGTGTGTGGCTCACCCAGCACCCAGAGTCCTTTCCTGAGTAGAGGAGGCAGGTGGCAGCCTCCAGTTCCACCCCGGGCCCCTAGGCTCCCATGTGGTCCCACCGTGTGGGGTAAGTTCCATCCTTCCTGCGAAAACAAAGTCTTTCTGTCCAGTGGGTCCGGGCACAAGCACCCTTCTGGGGGTGCATGCCCACCTATCCTGGGGGGGCCCCCGTCCATCTCCTGCAGGTTCTCAGGCTAGCAGGCAAGCCCAGGCAGCCCTCAGATGTCCCACTGGGGTCTGGCCAAGGAGTGGGGTCTCTGGGGGAGGGGGTCGAGGCCTGGCAGAAGTCTGGGGAAGATTAGGAGGCTTTTCTCCTGAAATTCAGACAATTGGACAATCTGTTCTGGATCGATTTAGAAGCAGTGAAGTGAAAAAAAAAAAAAAATCAGAAAATATAGTGTGAAAGCTATTTTCTCTCTCAGTGGGGAAGAGCGACGAGCTAGAGTTTATTTGTGGACTGTCCGAGGCCGTGGCCAGGGCCTCTCACCCCCTCGCTGCCTGTTCCGTCACGGCCGAGGCCCACTCCTACCCCCACGCCCCACTGCCGCCGCCTCCTCCGTGCCCACTGCTGGGCTGGGCAGCAGGGGTCTCAGAGGGGCGTCCTCCCTGGCCGCAGCCTCGGGGAGCCAGCAGCCTGCAGGGGACTCACACGGATGCACGGGACAGGCAGACAAGTCATCTCCATGCCAAGGGCCGGCTGTGTCTGTCTCCTCACTCCTGTATCCTCAGGGCCTAGAGCTGGGATTGACACCTGGCAGGTTTCCTGCCTGAGTGATGGATGGAGGGGAGGGAGGGAGACAGGAAGGAACAGAGGCTTTGAATGAAGTGACCTGCTCGTGGTCTGTGTTTGTCGGTGGTGGAGTGGGGTTGGAACCCGAACTGTGACCCCAAGACCCGGATGTCCCCTCTCCATCCCTGGGGCCAGGAGCAGGTCTGAGACATCGCAGGGTTTCCCCCACCACGGGTGCTTTCCTTTCCTGCAGACACAGCTCCCGAACGGGGTCTTTCACCACTGAGGCCAAGTGCCCACAGGTCGGTGTGGGACCAGACCAGAGCAGGCAAGGGGTGCTGTGCAGAGGCAGGAGGGCAGGTCCCACCTCCCCACTTTCCAGTCTGTGCCCAGGGGTGGTGGCGTGCTGAGTTCTGGGGGAGTTCAACCAGGGGCTGGATCCCTGGGAAGTCCTGAGTGTGGAGGGCTGGGGAGGGCTCCAGCCCAGTAGGAAATGGGGCCAGCTGACTCCAGTCCCCAGAGCATGGTCTCTTCTCTTTTCCCCCAGGCACTGGGACAGGGGGAAATACCCAGTGGTTCTGTTTGAGGGTGTGGCAACTCCCTCCTCCACCCACTGTTTCCTCCCCAAATACCAAGACCAAGAGCCAAAGTCCAAGTCAAGGAAGAACCTTGACCTGGAAACAAGACCAACTTGGACGCAAGTCCCAGTAGCTCCGCTGCTGTGTGATCTTTGGACAGGTGACACAGCCCCTCTGCGTCTCAGTTTCCTCATCTGCAGACTGTGAGCAGTAGTGCCCTTTAAAAAAATAAACATTAAAAGGAGAGGGTCTTTGTCAACTGTCCGTCACGGGGGCCGGACAGCACATAGTAAGTCCTTGAGAATCGTCTCTCCTCTCGTTTCCACGTGTGGAGGGCCAGCCCTGAGACACAGTTTAACTCTTGTTTGGGTTCTGTCTGCACCCACGTCCTGAGCGCCCAGCTCGGGTGGGTGTCACATGTCCTGTCTCGTGTAATCTCACCTGCCCATGTGAGGCTGGGGGTTAGCACCCCACTTTATGGGGAGAGGCCCAGAGAGGCAGAGGGGTGTGTCCAGGGTCACAGGGTAACCGTGTCCCCCTCCACCCCTCCTCTCCAGCCTGTCCCTGGCTGCCCTCTGCCAGGCGTGGGCCCGGCACCCGCCTCCCCAGGAAGTCCCGTCCTCACGCCCCAGTTCTGATCCGGTTTCCTGTCGACGGCTCTCTCATCAATGCTTTTTGATGTTACCTCTCCATTCCCCAGAAATTTCGGAGCCAGCGTTTTCCCCACCGCAGCGCACTAATGAGACCTCCATAACACTGTTTACCTAGATGTCAACGTATGCTATAAAATTTTGCAATTTTTTTTTTCTGCACTGTAAGCAGTGCTTGGTTTTGAAAAGGAGGGAGCCTGCCACGAAGGGTCCATGAGTTGTGTTCAGCCCCTGGAGGGCCCCTGGGAGGAAGGCTCATCCTGGCCCCAGGCTCTGCCCAGTGGAGCAGGGACCTCCCCTGGGGGTGCAGGTTGCTGTCAGCCTGAGGGTGGGGTCTTCATCCAGCCGGGGTCTGTGCTCCGCCCCTTGCTCTCCAGGTCCTTCTTAAGCATCTTCGGTGTCAAGGCCCCAGGGTCAGAGCCAACCTAGGGGATGTCAGGGGGGCTCCGGCCACTCTGAATGCCTGCAGACACATTTATTATGAATTCTTTTATTTCCAGAGTGCAAACTCAGAATGGGTCACGAGTCGGGGGAGGACAGGTTTAAACAGAGGACTGCTGGCTGATCCTGGCTTTGCTGGGGAGGCGCCTCTAGGCTGGGAAGGTGTGAGAGCAGACAGGAAGAGATAAATGCCAATGGAATGGCTCAGCCGGCCTGGTCTGATTCCAGAAGCCAGCCGCTACCCAGACACCTGCTGGCACCTGGACACAATGACCTCAGGCCTAAGAGCTGGCCTCCCCTCCCATCTCCTAAGAGACATGACGCTGCCACCCTCGGAGACCAGAATGAGGACTCAGGGAATGCATCTGAAGGGGTGTGCATGAGTGGGGTCTTCCCTCCCTCCCGCCCCCCGCCCCCCGCCCCCAGCCTGATGACTGATCACTTGTTCTTCTGGGGGTGGGATGGCTGAGGAGTTGAGTTCAGGGTGCAACACACGTGGGGTGCCTGGGGGTCCCAGGAGTGGAGATGAGCAGGAGGCCACTGTCAGTTCAGGTCAAGGCCCAGGAGAGCTGGTAGGGGTGAGCAAGTGTTAGCAAGCGATGAAGTGGGTAGCCTAAAGCCACCTCCTGCCACCTTTGGGAGCGTCCTCTTTTATCTCTGCGCTCAACTGTGGCCACCAGGGAGCCCTCCTGGCCTGCAGCCTCAGACCCTGCCTGGTTCACTGAGGGCCAGCGTGGCCAGCCAGGCTGGTGACCTCCCAGGCCAGTGGGGACAGCCGAGCTTTGGAGAGAGGGCTCTGGGCCTGGCCTGGCTCTGGGTGGCTGGCTGCAGGTTCACCTCCGGCTCCGCTCAGCAGCTTTGGTGCCAATTTACAAAGAGTGTGGGCAGGAGGCTGGTTAACCCCCAGAAGTGAAGCCACTTCAGGGGAGACGCGTGGATGGGGGGCCCTTCCCGGCCAGCCGGGCTGGGTGGGGGAGCCGGCTCCGCACCACCCCTGTGGTCTCTGCTGCGGCCCTATTTGCATAATTTTGAAGTTGATTGGCCTGAAGGCAACTTCGCTTAATCACAGCTGACAAGTCTCTCGTTGCAACGGCAGCTGCTTCCAATTAGCCGTGTTGGTGCCGTGGTTTGTTAGACTCTCCCAGCAGCCCCTCTCCCAGCCAGCCCCGCACTTCCCAGCCCCCCTTATCAGGCCCAGAAGGAACCCGCGGGGCCTGTGGCTGCCTGGGGAACGGCCTCCTGCTCCCTGTGTGTGGACAGGCTAGCACACAGCCCAGGATGCAGCCGTGGGGCCCTGCCAGCTCCCGGGAGATGCTGCCACGCTGGGCTGTGGACTGTGCTTTGGGTACTGAGGCTCCAATGCGGGGGTGTGAAAGCTGGGCTGCCCGGTTTTGTTAATAAAGTTTTCTTGGCACACAGCCTCCGCCGTGCAGCCCATATTGTCTAGGGCTTTCTTGCTCTGATGGCAGTGTTGAGTCATTGTGATGAGACCTCCTGACCCACAGAGCCCTTAATATCTATAGTTGGCCCTTCACAGAAAAATTTCCCCTCCTCTGACCCAGCCCAGAGGTTCTCACACTTGAGCATGCGTCAGAATCCCTC
Organism: Dama dama; assembly: GCF_033118175.1. NCBI lineage: Eukaryota > Metazoa > Chordata > Mammalia > Artiodactyla > Cervidae > Dama > Dama dama. The sequence continues at coordinate 5,331,224 of NC_083702.1, forward strand.
AGGAAGCTGGTAAAATACAAATTCTTTGTCCCCACCCTGGTTCTAGTCCACCAGGTCCCAGGGGGCCCGCAGCCAGCATTTCTAACCAGCTCCCAGGCCTGCACTCCAGGCCGTGTTGGTCCAGCCACCTCCAGGGTCCCTCAGGGCAGTTTCCATCCACCTCATCCCACTCTGAACACTGTCCTCAACAGATAGAAGAGGAGACCAAGGGTCCGAGGGGTCCCTGGCTTCTGCACAGTCCTGAGCTGACAAACTCTGGCTCTTCCACACCACCTGCTATGCTTTTGACCCAGACACCTCTCCCCAGATGCAGCATACCCCAGGGTACCCCAGGCCCCCAGCTGGTTCACCTGGCTTGGCTGGTTCCCTGTCTGGGTTCTACACTGGGGTCTGCCCTTAGTAACACTAAGTCCTCGCCAAGTGAGCATGTCAGTCTTCCTTGGGGTGGGGGAGCCTGCTCGCAGGAAATCAGGGCGCCAAGGGCGCCTCGTGGGGGCTGGGCTGCCTCCCCCTCCCCCGACGCCTGCGCTAGGTTCCCAACGTCCGATGGGTGTCATCTGCCCGCCGGGGCGGAGACCCTGCCGCCACCCACCCAGTCACCTGCCGTCACCCTGAGGATGATCGAGGGTGCCTCACACCCAACACCCTCTTCACCTGTCACCTTCCCGTGACCTGGGAGGGGTGGGGAGGCACAGGACACCCACTTACCGAGGCCGAGCTAGTTGTCCGAGGAGGCGGAGAAGGTGGCGGTGGGGTTCTGAGCCTGGGTTACATCACGTGGGCACACTGGCTTTGGGGGCACATTGCTGAACTTAGGAGGATCAGTCGTGACCAGTGTCCCCAGTTTACGGATGGGGAGGCCGAGTTACCCAGATTTATGACCAGGAAATTCCTGAAGGGGCAGAGTGTCTGGGACTCCCCCGGGAGGAGGGGGGAATCACACAGAGACACATCTTTACGGGAATCAGAACATCCCGGCAGCAGGGATAAACACCGTTGACCCCGCCAGCCAGCATGACAGCCGGAAGAGGAGCCCCACGCCCCCTGGGGCCACCCCCATCACCCCCACTCCCCTCTGGGCCCTGTCACAGCTGTCGGCATCCTTCAACAGCACATTTTTCATAGACCTTTCGGACCGTGCAGGGTGTGACGGGGACGGAAGTTCCTCCCTCGGCCCAGGGTTGCTAGAACGCCCCATGACGTTCGTTTGAGCGGCTGCAGGCTGCTGTTCGGTGTTTGGACATCCTGCAATCCTTCTCCCGTCCCTCCGGCTGGACTCTCTCCAGGGTTTCCATCCCATACCCTGGGCGGCCGAGAAGGTTCTCGCACCTCACGCTTGCGGCCAGCAGGGCCTTCGCTGAGCCCGGGGTGGGGGCGTTAGTACTGCTCATCACAGGGTCTCCGAGGACCCGCCGTGTGCAGGAGGCTGCCCCGAGCTTGCTGTGGGGTCCTGCTCCCTCCAGGGACCCCTGCCAGCCCACCAGGCAGACCGGCGTGTGCTGTGATTACAGCCTCTTTTAAAGAGGCGTGAAGGAGCTCCTGCTGTGTGGGGTCGTCACCCAGGGTAAATGCCACAATGCCACCGTACTTTCATACGATGACGTGTGACAGGCTCCCAGCATCTGGCTGAGGCAGCCCAGCTCAGAGAGGTGAAGGCACTGGCCCAGGGTCACGCAGCCGAGCTGCGGCAGAGCCCAAGGTCGGATCCCTGCTGTCTGGTCCTCCGCTGCTGTGCTGCACCTCAGACCAGAGTCAGGGGAAGCCATGTTCCCGGGGTGACTGCTATCCCCAACCCAGTCCTGTGTTTATTGCGCTGAACGGACCCTCTCTCCCATGTGTGTGAGTCTCTCCGCCTCCTCTCTTACCCGTCCCCACTGCCAGATGCTCTGGTGTGAGTTGAATCTCAGCTTCACCTCAGCTAGCTGGGTGACCCAGGGCGAGTCACTTAAACGCTCCGTGCCTCGGTTTCCTCATCTGTAAACTGAGGGTAAACTCAACACCTCCTGATTGTGACGATTAAATTAACACCCACCCCCCATCCCGTCGGGCTGGCTTGGGCACTTCTCCTGGGCTCCCACAGTCTCCTGGCTTCATCCTCACAGCACTGGTCACCCTGGACTGCTGCTGTCCCCCTGGATGGTGACTAGATGAGGGGCACCCAGGCCCGTCTGGACCCGGCGCTCTGTCTGCTGTAAGCAGGGCACCTGTGACTTCAGGGCACAAGGAAGGTTTATCTCCTGCCGCACTCAGGACAGGCGGGGTCCCGCGATGGGAGGGAGGGAGAGGGAATCGGTCTCCGTTGCGGCCTGGCTTTAAAGGCCACTGTGGCACCGGTCACGACAGAAACGCCAGCTACAGACGGGGCGGTGGGACGAGACCCAAAGTGCCCTGGGTGTGGAGCCGGTGCCCAGAGCAGGGCAGACCCGGCTGTAGAGGCCCGCGGGCCTTTTGACTATGTCCAGGTCACATGATGTGTTTCCAACAGCAGCCGATGCAGGCAGCTCTCCCTGGCAGACAGGGCTCCTGCTGCCAGCTGGGGATGTGCTGGGGTGGGGTGGGGGTGTTTGTGGAAGGGGGTAGGTGGGAAGCCAGCCTAGCAGTGGAGTCAGGTGGACATACCCCCCTCCACAGGCTCTGCATGTCTGGGGTTCCTTTCCCAGAGCGCAGTAGGCTGAATGCATTCACCAGTGTATCTTGCCGGGGCAGTGTCCGGCACGGAGGACAGCCTCCAGAAGTGACATCACTGGCCAGCATCTGGCCAAGACCTTGACAGTCTCTCTCACCATGTGGTATGTTAGCCCAGATGCACCTCTGCAGCCCCAGTTCAGCTGCTTCCGAGCCGTGAGACCTCATGAGGACCAACCTCAGTTTGCTCACCTGTAAAATGGGACTCTTTGTGGGGTGTTGTGTAGACAGAAAGGCAAGGAGACCTGAGCCTGGCCCTGGGGACAGTCCCAGGCAGCGCCCCAGGACCTCGGCCTGAGCTGGACCCCACCACTGAGGCAGGGCCGAGGCTCTCTCCGGCTGCCCGGCCTCATCCCGCCCCAGAAGGGAGCTCCCGGCCACACAGGCTGGCAGCCATGCTCCTTGGCCTGAACAAGGCCCAACCAAGTCGCTCTCATTTATTGGGGTGTAGGCTCGATCGTGGTTGGAAGTACGGAAGGCTGGGGCTGCGAGGGACAGGGTTCCTGGGTGTTCCCAGACCCAGGCCGAGCACAGATATGACTTCCTTCGGAGCAAACCCCCCTGAGCCCAGCCATGAGCCAGGGTCCCTGCCCTGGACAAGCGCCTCGCCTAGGGGAAGAACCGGGCCAGGCCGTGGAGTGGCTCTCAGTCCCAGAAGGCTGTGTGGGGCAGGTCGGGGCAGGGCAGGCTCTGGGCAGAGAGGCTGGGTGCCCCACGTGGGATGCACAGAAGCTGGTCCCAGACCGCCAGCTCCGGTCCTCTGCCTGCAGGCTGTGTGACCTCAGGCAAGTTGCAGACCATCTCTGTGCTTTGGTGTCTTGTGTCAAGAGCCTAGCCCAGCGGGCGGGTGAATAGAGGGTCAAACGCCCAGACAGGCTCGTGCTTTGTGGACCAGCGAGGAAGCCGGGATGGCAGGGAATTCAGGGTGGGGGAAGAAGCAGGAGGCAGCTCCAGCCCCTTCCCCCAAGCCCCCACCCCCCCTTTAAGCTCCTCCCCAAAGCCGGATGCCTTTGGGGCCCCGGCCCTGGTGCCCTCGTGCCCTTTCTCATCTGTCCTTCACACCCAGCTCCCCTGATGGTCTCTTCCTGGGCATGCCCCCGGCTGGCCAGCCTGGCATGGCCAGGCAGAGGACGGGGTAGGCAGACCCCAGGGCCATGGTTTGCTGCCCCACCGTGAGCGTGGGCCAGCACCTCCCTGCCTCCACTCACCCACTGGGTTCAGGCTTCATCTCTGCTTCCCGCCCCTTCCTCCCCTGAAAGGGCCAAACCCCTGGTTTATGACCCTTGGTGGGGGGACCCTGCAGAATCCCATCACACCTACTGTGTGCTGGGAGTGCTCACGGGGCCCTGCCTCCTGCTCCCACGGCAGCCGCCCCTGCCTGAGCCTGGTCCCGCCCCTTGGCCTTTGCACACGCCCATCTCCCTGCTGGTGTGCTCCCTCGCCAGGCCCACCTCCCTCGGTCCTGACGAGCCTGCTCACCTCACTGATCTTGTGTTCCTTGGGCACAGCCTCGACCCAGACCAGGTCAGGGCCCGCCTCTGTGCTCAGGGGCCCCCAGTCTCTGCACAGGGGAATATGGTTGGCTCCATGGGGGACGGGACGGGTCTGTTCCGCCCGCCGCCGTGTCTGTGGCCCCTAGCCCAGTGCTGCTGGATGGATGCCTCCACCACCCCCTTGGCCGCTCCCAACAGCCCTTCAAGGGGGGCATGTTATCCCCACTTAAAGACGAGAAACTGAGGCTATGCTTTGACTTCTGTTCTCCTCAGTGAAGAAGGGTCCCTGGGGCCAGAGCCCCCTCCCACAGAGGGAGCGGGAAAGGAGCCCCCAGGGTGGGGAGAGAAATCGGGGCACCCTCTGACAGTCTGTGGGTCTGTCTTTCCTCTCCCTGGCCTGACACTTTTAAGTGATTCATTCTTCATGTGATATTTTTGTGTTTCTCCACTGGGGGAAAAAAATACCGCTGGGATTTCCAGGGGTTGGTTGTTTTATCTCCATGGTGTAGCCAAATACCTCGAGAGAACAGATAGAGGCAGAGGGCTTCCCGAGCTCTCGGTGAAGCCCTCCCCTTAACCGGGGTGGGGGCGGGGAGCAATGTGCCTTTGGCCGCGGCCCCAAGCAGGGAGCAGAGCATCCAGGCCTCCCGTGGGACTCGGGTTTCCAGCCCAGCCTCAGCTGCATGCCTTCGGGTGGATCGCTCCCCTGCCTCGGCCTCGGTTTCCCCACCTGTGGAATGGGAGCGCAGCAGTGCCCGCCTCACACATTCAAGGGAGGGACCTGCGTGGAGGACCTGGTGAGAGCCCAAGGAGGGTGGACAGAAACTAGCCAGGTTTAGAACTTGAACCCAGAGCCGGGTTGATGGGGGTGGGGAGGATGCCTTTCCAGGGATCAACGAGAATGTTCTCTTGAGGGAGGGACTTGGCGAGCAGGCGGTTTCCAAGTTGCGGGTGACCTGCACGCCGTCCTGTGGTCACGCCTGCGCTGACACCCCACAGGGTGCCTCGCAGAGCTCACCGCTCCCCTCCTGAGTGGACCCTACCCTGGCCATGTAGAGCAAGCACTATCAAGCCTGCCTGATACAGGGACGGTGGGTGGGGTCAGGGAATGTAGATCCAGGAGTCTGCGCTGTCCCACCTGGGCTCCCCGAGACTCTGGAGTTGGGTTCTTGGCTTGGCTGCGTGGCATCCACCCAGGGCTGACCCCCCGAGGTCACTGGTGGTGTCGGCAGTGAAAGTTGCCCTCCTGTCTCAGCGAGAGTCACGCTCAGGCCCCGGACTGCATCTCACCTGTTCCCATGGGAATGCGCTCTTTGCAATACAGCCAACCTGGCATTCAGGTCCATGAGTGTTGACAGAGTTCCCGCTCTTTGGGCAGCAAACATGTATTCAGCACCTACTGTGTGCAAAGCATCCTCTGTGGGGGGTGGAGAGGCATAGAACACCCCCCCACCCCAGGAGCTTGTGCCCCACAGGGAAGCAATCAACAAGCAGGCAAGGCGGAAGGAAGTCATGCACGCGCGATCAGTCAGTCGTGTCCGGCTCTTTGCGACCGCATAGACTGCAGCCTGCCAGGCTCCTCTGTCTGTAGGATTTTCCAGGCAGGAAGCACCTTGGAGTGGGTTGCCGTTTCCTCCTCCAGGGGATCTTCCCGACTCAGGGATTGGACCCGCGTCTCCTGCGTTGGCAGATGGATTCTTTACCACTGCGCCACCTGGAAAGCTGGAAGGGAGTCAGTGCTAACTAAGGGCACTAGTCTTGAAAGGAAGAGTTCAGACATACTTTGCTTTGCTCAAGGGCACACAGCAACCTCTCGAGTACCTAGACCATCAGCTTTAGAAACGACAGTAGGCACCACCAGATAAGAGCCGTTTACGGAGCATTTGCTAATTTACTAGATGTGCCGGGTGCCCTGCTAGCAGTTCTGGTGCTGTCCGTCTTTCTCAGTACCCCAGCAAGGGGCAGGGTCACGGTTCCCATCTTACAGATGAGGAAGCCCAGAAGACTCAGCTGCTTAACGGCAGGACTCAGATTCTAGGCCAGGGGAGACTCAACTCCAAAACCTGTGCCATCTCCCCTGACACTCACTGTGAGCCCCTGCTTGGGATCAGACAAACCTGAGTTCGAATCCCAGCCCTGCCACCCTCCAATTCTCCGCAAGCCACTTAGGCTCTCTGAGCTCAATTTATTTGAAAAATAGAAATGATAATATCTGCATTCATTGAACCAGTCCAACAAGTGTTTATAAAGGGCCTACTTATGTGCCATTAATGGAGCATTTGCTGATTTACGAGATGTGCTGGGTGCCCTGCTAGCAATTCTGGTCCTTTCCATCTGCCTGCAGTACAGGAGACCTGGGTTTGAACCCTGGGTCAGGAAGATTCTCTGGAAAAGGGGATGGCAACCCATTCCAGTATTCTTGCCTGGAGAATCCCATGGACAGAGGAGCCTGGCGGGCTACAGCCCACGGGGTCACAAAGAGTCAGACACAACCAAGCAACTGACGCGGCCGTGTGCCAGGCTCTATGCTACATCGTGACAAGACCAAGCGGTGTCAGCCGGGCCAGCTTCACAGCGTGCAGCCCATGCTCAGAGGGTCCACGCTGGGTTTAATGCTCTGCCTTGGTCGTCTTAGAAATGCTTGGTGATTCTTGAATGAAGACAGTTCTCTGCATTTTTCATTTCACATTGGGCCCTGCAAATGATGCCGCCAGTCCTGGGTCCTAGCCCTTATCCAGTTTACAGTTTGCAGTCTAGGGGAGCAGACAGGCATGGCTCAGTCAGAGCCACTGTACCCAGCATGCAACTATAAACCACCAACTGTATGCGGAGAGGTAGACAGGCTGTGAGCACACACAGCAGGGTTCCCGACCTTGTGCCTGGGTTGGGGGGACACCTCTTGGAGGACACAGGCTCCGGGGGATTCATCTGAATCTGCCAGGTGAGGGGTGGGCACAGGATGGGGTGGGAGCCGTGGTGAAGGGGCTGCAGGGTGGCTGGTGTGGCTGGAAGGTGGGCCTCCTGGCCAGGGAGGGTTCAGGGCCCTGGTAGGAATCTGGCCTTCACTCCAGTGCTGTGGGAGGCGCTTGGAAGGTTTTTTGTGTTTTGTGTGTGTCTGTGTGTATGTGTTTTATTCAGCTGCGCTGGGTCTTAGTTGCAGCATGTGGGATTTAGTTCCCTGACCAGGGATCAAACCGCAGCCCTTGCACTGGGAGTGAGTGAAAGTTGCTCAGTAGTGTCCGACTCTTTGCGACCCCGTGGACTATACAGATCATGGAATTCTCTGGGCCAGAACACTGGAGTGGGTAGCCTTTCCCTTCTCCAAGGGATCTTCCCAACCCAGGGACTGAACCCAGGTCTCCTGCATTGCAGATGGATTCTTTACCAGCTGAGCCACCAGGGAAGGTGAAGTCTTAACCGCTGGACCCCCAGGGAAGGCCCTCCCTGGAAGGTTTTAATCAGGGGTAGTGCAATGGGATTTGCATTTTGAAAGGCAACTCTCTGACTTTGAAGGGAGTGGGTTTTAGGAACAGGGGTGCTGGGAGGCCCCGTGTGCTTGACTGATTCACGGAGAGGGTGCAGGCCATCGAGGTGGGCACAATGTGGCCCTCAGGGCCCACGTGAGGTTGAGAAGATGGGGATGGGGACCCTCCACAGGCCGTGGCCGTGACTGCTGGCCGTGCAGCCCGGAGTCCGGCTGCCCGCGAGCATGTCGCTGTCTGGCCCATGTCCGACCCACTTCCTGGCTTCCCGCCCACCCTCCACAGGCCCCCAGGGTCAGGAGGACATGCTCAGATCTCGCTTCACACTGGCATCTATTCCTGGACTGCACGTTTGGACTGAGATTTCATAACCTCGAAGTGGGCATTGTCCTTAACACAAAGGTTCACAAACTCAGGGTTACGGAAGGGCCTGGACACTTGAGGACTTGCTGGGGGGTAAACTCACCACCGATACTGCATGTGCCGGTCCCCGGTGTCGGGGTGGTGGCAGGGAGGGGTGCACGCCTGTGCCCGTGTGTGCACACGTGTGCTGCCTGGAGTGTGTGACACACCCACCTGCCCACGTGGACTGGGCACAGCAGAGCGCGGGCTCTGAATCCTGGCTCTGCCCCGCCCGCCCCTCCATCCGCACCCCAGGAAGGGCAGGGGAGCAGCCCTCAGGGCGTCAAGAAGTAAGTGAGCTTGTCAGAGTCCTCGCCTCCCGGCCCAGGGCGGGCGCCCGGCCGCTGTGTCCAGGGTTAAAATACCGATACCCGTCTTGTGGGCACCTGTTCTGCCTGCAGGACTGTTTGTGAGCCCCCAGAGGGCTCTGCCCTTGTTTCATTACTAATTCACAGAGCTCATACTATTGTTAATAAGAAGAAGAACACCCAGGCTTAGCTACTAGCTCATCATGGGATCACTTGCTTCCTGACTGTCCTCCACAGTCCCCGTGTCGTCCTGCGGCAGCCAGACCTGGTCCTTCTTGTCTGTGGCTGAGCCCCACCCCCACCCAGCCCTGGGTTTGGCCCCAGCAGAGGCCTGTTGCACTGGGTGTGCAAAAGAGGACCCATTCCCTGGACCGTAGGGGTTGAGAGGGTGAGCCACTGAGGCGGCTTCCTGGACCAGGTGGCATTTGAGCCTGACCGTGTGGTAGGTCCGATGTGGACATGTGAGCTGGGGGAAGGGCCAGCCTGAGCAGAGGGCCTCACTCCTATACCTCTGTCACCTGTGCCTGGCACCCAGGAGGCTGGCGTGGGACCTGTCCTCACCCGCAGAGCTGCAGCCCTGCAGGGATGGGTCAAGGTGGGACATGTTTGGGTGACAGGTGTGTAACTAGTCACAGGCCCTTCTTCGTCCTCGATGCTGTGAAATAAATACAGGGCTCAGGTAGCCGGGTCTATAGAGGCCAGGCACCCCCTCGGCGAGGGGTCTGGGTTCCCCACCCACCACCTGCCACTTGTTTTTCTCCAATCAGTTTGCTCTCAAGTCAGGACAAACCAAGCAGGCAGCATGCTCTCAACCGTGCCAGCCTCTGGAGCCCACCCGGGAGAGTGAGAGAATTAGAGGGAGGGAAGCTTCACTGAGAGATGGGTACCCCCTGCTGAACTTCAAAAGCTGGTTCCAGGCTGCCCACCTGCAGGAGAGCGGAAGGGTGTCCCCCAGCACGGGGAACAGAGTGTGCAAAGGCCCAGAGGAGATGCAGATCCTGGAGGGCTGAACCCCAGGGAAGCAGAGAGTAAGACGCGGCAGCAAGGGCCAGACCACCCAGGCCCCAGAGCACGGACTTGAACCCGAGGAGGTGGGCGGGTGGTCGAATGGGCACTTCAGGAAGCTGGCCCTGGGCCCGCAGGACCCAACCTGGTGGGCGAGGCTGGGGCAGAGGCAGCTGGCAGCCGGCGAGGAGCGGCCCTCCCCACGGACACTTTTGAGCTCCAAGCCCTGTTTCCAGGCCCTCGGATGCGTCACTTCGTCCAATCATCCCAAGGACTCTGTGAATTAGCTACTATTTTTATCCTCCCTTTAGGGCCAAGGAGACTTGTCCCAGGACACACAGGGTGTGGTTACAAAAGGTGGAGCCAGGCAGTGTGGCCCAAGTGCAAGGCCCGCCCTCCGAGCCCTGCTGCCCTTGACCCGGTGCAGGCAAGAACTGATGCCCTTGGCCACACCCAGGGGAGCTCGTGGTAGGCTGAGCAGGGGTCTGGGAGAAGCTGAGAGAGGATGAGGAAACTCTAGGTGTTGGGCCAGTGGCTGCCAGGCATATGGGGTCCTGGGGGGCGGGGGTTTGGGGCAGCAGCCCCCCGCCCAGCGCCCAGGGCCCAGCGCTCCTCCCCACCGCTGCGCCTGTCCCCAGCCCTGCCTGGCCTGGCTGACTCGAGAACCGATCTGTTGTTGTTGCTGGTGGGGTTTAATCCATCTTCGCCAGCTCTGCTTCTCTTCACATGCCCTCCTTCCTTCCTTCTCAGGCCTTGCCAAATTCAGTGTTTAAAAATACTCCTCGGATCTGGGAACAGCAGTCCCCGGCTGACCCGAGGGGCAGACGCGGGGATGCGCGCCTGACGCGTGCTTCCGGAGGCCATCCGCTCGGGGAGTCCCGCTCACCCAGAACGTTCTCCCCGTGATGGGAGCTTTTACCATCGGCCACCAGCTCCCACAGTGGACAGTTTACTGGTTCTCAGAGGAATAGAACCCGGGACGATCAATTAGGGCTTCTCTCGTAGCTCAGTTGGTAAAGAATCTGCCTGCAGTGCAGGAGACCCGGGTTCAATCCCTGGGTCTGGAAGATCCCCTGGAGAAGGAAATGGTAGCCCACTCCAGTATTCTTGCCTGGGAAATCCCATGGACAGAGGAGCCTGGCGGGCTACAGTTCACGGGGTCACAAGAGTCGGACACAACTGAGCGACTAAACCACCATGATAAACTGAATGTGTCTGTAGTAGATGTGCCTTCTGGGGGTTGTGGGTCTCCGGAGGCCCTGGAAATCCTAAGTGCCTGGAGGGACCGTCTGCTTGCAGACTGGGCTTGCTTCCTGGAGGAGCCGCAGAGCGGCTGTGTGACCACAGGCAAGTCGCTTCACCTCTCTGAGCCTTGGTGTCCTTTACCAGATGGGCGTTTGATAGCTGCTTGATCGGGCTGTCGGGGATCATCTGAGAAAACATGGCAAAAGGCCAGCATACTTTCATGGAGTAGCCGGCTGGTTTGAGCCAGCCCCAGGGCGCAGCCCCAGAAGCAGGGCCAGCCCTGCGGGGCGGGAGCGGGGTTGCTCACTCTGTCAGTCCCAACTCCTGCCTCTTCTGGGGGGCTGCCCCCAAATCTCACCAGTGGGGGGGGTCCCAGGTGCTGGCACCTGACAGCCTGACACACCCAGATCCCCCTCTGCAGGCTCCGGGGAGGGGCCGAGGTAAATGTGGGTGAGCAGATGGCGTGCCCTCTGGGCTGGCCCTCTCGTGGGAACCCCACGGGGCTGACATCCATGGAGTTTCCAAAGCCGCTCTGTTCCGGCCCGGCCGGGAACAGAGACACTGGCTGGCTTCGAGCTTTGCTGTCTCAGGTTGTGACAAATGGAATTTTTATGTAAGATCCCAGTGACTCTCTGCAGGGTTTTCTTTCCACCACGAATTCAGCCTTTGGTGCTGGCACCTGAGCTGCCCAGGATGGAGGGGGAGGTGGGCCTGGGGAGGTGGGCAGCCCCCACCCCAACCCTTGTCCTACCAGCAGGGCCGTGGTGTCCGTCACCCATTGACTCATCCTTAGGCGGCCACGTGGGGGGACGTGGGGGGGATTGGAGACATGAATGGGGGGAGGGGGCTGAGCAGATCACAGGCGGGCTCCCTCCGTTGGACGGCGGGATGGATGCGGCAGGCACAGCGCACCCCCGTGGTGGGGACACCTGTGCTGGGCGGGACCCTCACACCCATGGCGGGCCCTGAGGCCACTGTTGCTTCAGTGCCCCCAAGAAGCCAAGAGCCGGAGTCAGCCAGGCGGGGGGCTGTCACCCAGGCTATGCCAAGCCCTGACCCGGGACTTTCACAGTCTGATAGAATAGGGTGTGAGGACCAATCCCATAAGGTAGAGCTGGTGGGCGCCCTCATCCAGCACACCCTGAGTCCCTAGAACCCAGCCCAGGCCTTGGCCCAGAGTTGGGGAGTCAGTGAGTGGATGTCGAGAGAATACATGAATGAATCATTGAATGAACACGGAATGGAATATGGATGGAATATGATAAGCCTCAATGGAGGGACAAGCTGCCTCCAGCTGATGGAATCGAGGCAGGCTTCCTGGAGGAGGTGGCATTAGACCAGCTTCTAAGGCAGTGCAGGATTTGGTCTCACAGGAAAGAGAGGAGGGCACCCCAGGTGTGAGTGACAGCCCCCCTCCATAGGCGCAGGGCTTTGTAGGGAGTAGGAGCAGCAGGAGGGAGGGCTGGGCCCGTGGCGGAGGCAGACCCCCACCCTAGCATTTGTTCAGTGAACCCACCAGCTCTCAGATTGCAGCCCCGGTTCAAAATGTGGGCCGCCCCACCCTACAGGAGCCCAGAGTCTGGAGGCCCGTCTTGGCCCTCAGGGACCCTCAGCTTTCCCATCTGCAGAATGGGGGCTCAGGACTTGTCACTCCCCACCCCCTCACGGGACCTTTTCCGGGGCTGATCCCTAGGTCTCCCCAGTACGAAATTCTTCCTAAGCACTTTCAAATGCTTTAATCTCCTTCATCCTCCCAGGAGTGCCCTGAGGGAGGCGGGGAGGAGGCCCAGACTCGGAGCAATTAAGAAGCTGGATGCCCGTGGGGGTCGGGCTGCTCATGGTGGGGGGGAGCAGAGAGGCCTGGGTGGGCGGGGGCCCTCCCCAGGGGCTGGCGCCGAGTCACCGTGAGTAAGCACCCTGTTCAGGCGTTCCGGCTCCGGCCCACGGCCCCGCCACCCTCTTCCTATTCTAGCTCACCACACTTCAGAGCCACCCTGACCTGCTGGTGCCTTCCTCCCGCCCCTGCTGCAGATGAGACGCCCGAGGAGGGGCCGCAGAGCAGGGGCAGGGACCTGCCCGGGAGTGCCCCGTGTTTGGTGGGGAATCTGACCCCCTCTCCTGCTCCGACACGTCCAGCCTCTGGGTTGCCCCCCACCCCCCCCTCCCGGCAGCTTCCTGCCTCCACTCAGGATTCAGAGCTGCCCTGGGCCCATGCTGGGTCCCTGAGCGCTCCCTGATCAGGAGAGCGGTGAGGGCAGAGGGTGGCGCACAGGACCTCGCTTGGCCCAGAGGCTGGCACATAGTAGGTGCTCAGCAAACCCATCCCCAGCCACATGCAGCTACAACCCCGGCGGGGCTCTAGGAGTCCACGCCGACTACACAGGGGACACTTGGGCCTCCTCCCCAGCTTGAGCTCTCAGACCCCTGGGGAGCGCCGAGGGTGATGATAGTCAGGGAACCTGTCCCTCAGGTTTATCCTGAGGCCTCAACAGTCTGATGTAAAGTAGCCACGGAAGGCCAAGGCCTGCCTTAGGGGGCTTGCAGGTACCCGCCCCTCCCGCGTCCTCCCCTGGCTCCCTGGGGCTCCCACCTCAGGGCCTTTGCACCTGCTGCTCCCTCGGTCTGCAACACTTCCTCCACCCCCACCACCCACCTCCAGAACTCTGTCATCGTCCCAAATGGGAACTCTGTCCCCAAGGAACACTCTCTCTGCCTCCCCCAGACCCCCACCCCACCATCCTACTTCCTGTCTCTATGAACTTGACTCCTTTAGGGACCTCGGTATTTGTCTTTTTTGACAGGGTCAGGGCAGGGGCTGTGAAGGGAAGTCACCAGTAGGACACAGCAGGGAGACCTGGGTCCTGCCAGCCGCTTGCAGATGCACTTGCAGTGTTTGTCTTTTTGCGTCTGGTTTGTTTCACTGAGTGGAATGTCCTCAAGGCTCATCTGTGTTGTCGCCTGGGGCAGCGTTTCCTCCCTTTTGAAGGCTGGGTAATATTCCATGGTTAGTACATGCCACGTGGCATTTACCCATCACCCATCGATGGGCGCTCAGGTTGTCCCTTCCTTTCATTATTCTGAACTGTGCTGCTGTGGACGTGGGTGGACACATATCTGTCTGAGTCTCTGCTTTGGGTGTTTGGGGTGTGACCCCAGGGGGCTCGTAGCCTTTGGACTCCTCATCCATTTGTCTGTGCCCTGTCAGATCTGCTTGCTGGAACGCAAGCTGGGACAAGAGCAGCTTCTATGGCGTTCCATCTCGAGTGTGTTTGGCTCTTTGCTGGGTCCCTAATGCCTGGAAGGTGCTGGCTGGATGCATGCTTGCAGTGGGGAGGGTGGAGGCGGGGAGGGGGTCAGAGCGGGGGCGGTGAAGGGAGGTCCCCATTAGGACACAGGAGGGAGACCTGGGTCCTGCCAGCCCCTTGCAGGTGCATGAGATCACCCCTAGTCCCCTCGCTCACCCCCATTCTCATTCCCGTGCCCACCACCCTCAGCCTGCTAGTTATTTCCACCACCTGAGCCATCCGCACCCCTTTGATGAAGTCTGGTTTTGCCGTGAAAAGAAAGGGAGGCAACAGCTGACTAGCTGGGGAACTCATCCATCCCGGAAAGGAAATTGGATGGCGGCATTGCCACCATCCGTGTCCTGGCCCCTGCTCCCGGCACACTCGCGTCTCTGCCCACGCCTGCTGGCCCCGCCGCGGGCAGCAGAGCCAGTGGTCCGCTCCGCAGGCGGGACGGCCTGCAGCTGGCCTCTCCCGGCTCTCCTTCTACAGGCAGCGCTCGACGGATCGATGCAAGCCAAACGATGACCAGTTGTGGCCAGCAGCCCCTGAACGTGCTCGCCGTCCTCTCGTTGCTGATTTCCGCAGGTAGGACCCCCAGGATGCTCGGCGGGAGGTGGGCGGTGGGGGCAGGGACAGGCCGGTCCTTCCCAGGGTCACTGCTAGCCCAGCCAGAGTTATGGGTGCTGACGGAAGTCACCCTTGTGAGGAGCTAACGTTCGTGAGGAGCTAACGTTCGCAAGGCCCCATGTGTGCCTGTCTCGGGGCACTCCCTGGAAGATTCTCGAGGACACTGTGGGGGTATCGCTGGCTGCCATCAAGCCCTAGGAGAAGCCCTTATGTGCAGTGAGTTCTCCCCCAAGCCTGACAAGTCAAAGTCAGGCAATGTTGTAGTCACCCCATTGAGCAGAGGTGGAGACTGAGGCTTGGAGAGGGGACTGGCCAGCCTGAGACAGCACAGCTGGTGTAGGGGCTGGATTCCAACCCAGACAGCATCATGCCAGGTCCCCGGCTCCCAGCACCCGACCAGTCTCCGGAGGCCCGCCCCTCCCCGATCCCAGCAGGGTGGCTCTCACGCGCCCCTTCACCAAGGTGAACGTGAACCGTGCCCTTCAGTTGCTGCAGGGGACGCTGGCCACCTGGAGAAGGGGCACCCGCCTCCTGCCGTCAGGGCTGGCCCTGCTCTCAGCAAGGCGCCCGCCGGCTCTGCGTTTCTCCCTCTGTCTGTGCGCCTCTCCCCCATCCTGTCCCTCCCCCTCCGTCCTTGTCTCTGTCTCTCTTTCTCAGGCACGTGTGCACATAACCCCTGCTCGCCTCTTGCTCTGACAGGGTTGTGGATGCCAGCCTGCAGCCTCAGGTCCCTTGCCCCTTTGCTGGCCATTGTGGCTCAGAAGGAGGCCATGAAGGGCCCAGGGATGGCAGAGCCCAAGCTGGACCAAGGCCCGGGGTCTGGGGGTGACCACCGTGCACAGAACTCCTTCCCCGCGGTGGCTTTCCTGAGGGTTAGTTCTTCTTGTCCCCTGGAGGAGAGGGACTCCTCACCCATTTACAGAGGAAACTGAGGCTCAGGCCAGGAAAGAGACCAGCCCCAGGCCACACAGTCAGAGAACGCAGTCACCTGGCTGTTAAGTGATGGCCCTGCATACCCTGAACTTTGCAAATAGGGGGAATCATGGTCCCCTCTTGGGGGCCTTGAGACCCCAGTCCCCGACAGAGTGGCTGTCCCCATGGTGTTCCCTCTCTGCTTGGGCCTGTTTTCCTGGTGACTCAGGATGCGCAGGCCTCCTGACCACCATCCCTCCACCCTCGGGCCCCAGGGCCCTGCTGCGCCCGTGCCTGAGGCCAGAAGCACAGTCCTTTACGGCCCACTCTGCTGCTTACCCCCTCCCTGCTCTAAGCGGGCCCTGTGTGCTGCTCATGGGTGCTCCTTGGGGCCCCCAGTCCCCGGGAGGTGCTGGTCTTCCATCACCGGAGGCAAAGAGGTGCAGAGAGGCCCTGATGGCTCAGGTGGTCCTGCGCATTCCAGGGGTCAGACCTCTGTCCCAGCTCTGGGCCCAGGGCGCCTCGGGCTCCCTCATTCTTCCTCAGGGGGCAGCAGTGGCCTTTTGGCCTCTGTCAGATGGTCAAAGCAGGTGGCGCCAGGGGTGGCCAGGGTGAGCCTCTGGGGACCTGTCTGTATCCCCTCCCCACCTCCACAGCGGCACTTCCGGCTCCTCCAAAACTCGGCTCAAAGGCCCCTTCCCAGCTGTGCCCCTTCCCTCCCTGGGTCCTGCAACCGTAGCCTCTCAGCCTAGCCTCAGGGCCCCAGC
Organism: Dama dama; assembly: GCF_033118175.1. Lineage (NCBI taxonomy): Eukaryota > Metazoa > Chordata > Mammalia > Artiodactyla > Cervidae > Dama > Dama dama. The sequence continues at coordinate 5,347,437 of NC_083702.1, forward strand.
CGGTCTTCCTGACTCCCCACCAGGAGTTGCTGACACACCCAGCCCCTGTGAGCTAAGCTGAGTGTGAGCCGACTCCCCCAGAAGATGGGGCTTTTTCATTGACCAGAACACAGCCCAGAACAGTGGCTAGGATTCACCTCCTGTCTCCGCCCCTCGCCTCCAGCCTCTGGTGGGTTGTCGCTCCAGGCCAGTGGGTCCCAAACCAAGTCTCTTTGCATCCCCTGCGGGTCTTGCTAAGACTCAGACTGTCACTGCCCCCACCTCTCCACCCCCTGCTTTCTGTCTCAGAATGCGGGGCTCGAGGCGCTGCGTCTGTAACGAGTCCCTGGGGGATGAGGACGTGGCAGGTCAGGGACCACACCTCGAGACCGATGCGCTCAGCCTCAGTTTTCTCCTCTGTACCCGGGAATGTACGAGATCAAGTGAGATGGTGAATTCACCAAAGGCTTCCTTAGTGACCTCTGTGTCCTTAAGACGGTCTTCTTTTTTTCTAAGGCTCAGAAGGGGTTCTGGAGAGCTCCCCTGACTCCTGAAAGGCTGGGACCCTTCTCTTGCAGTGGTCCTGCCCATCCCCACAGAGGAGGGTGCTGTACTTTGAGGAAGGGGCCCGGAATTTCACGAAGCCACCCAAACCAGCCTTGGCGCCCCAGTACATGAGACCCGCCCATCCACCGCCAGCACCGCCCCACTGGGATCCCCACGCCAGCCCCGGGCACTAGGAGCTGTGTGGGCTGGAGTCTAATAACCTCTCAGCAGAGACAGAGCTTTCAACTAACTGAGGCGCTTCTGCAGAACCGGAGCCTTTGTGGTTGGAGAAATGTATTCAGCCTACGAAGCCCCTTTTGAGCGATACAAATTAGATACAGCAGTCCCTTTTATGAAGATACTAATTAAGCTGGAGACAGCGGGCTCCAGGTTTTTTTCCATTGTTATATTTGTTCAGGCTTTCACTCCTGTTAATCACCATCGGCACGACTAGTAAATACTGTCCTGGGCTTAGACGGCGTCACCAGTGGCTGAACACCGATCTCTGGCCTTGAGTCAGGGGAATGAGGGTCGGAGGGCAGGGAAGCTTTGTCACCGATTGTTGATGGAGTCCTTGATGGTCTTTTATGTGTTGAAAGATGAAGAGGTAGAAATTGTGTTTAAATTCAATGGTCTGGGGGCTGAATTATTTATGATAAGAGCTGGGGCCCTTGAGGCAGCCCCCTGGGGGCTTCTAGTTCTAGGCCGTCAGTTTAGTTGAGACTGAGACACAAGGGGATGCTGCTTTCTCCACAAGCAGGACCTGGTTCTTGCACACCTGTCACTCACCACCCAGGCCAGCCTGGACTTGGTGGCGAGCCCACCACCAAGTCCGCCCAGTGGCGGAGGAGTGGAGAGGGTCCTGGACCTTGGATCCAGGCAGGCCTGGATTGGATTCCCCCTCTACCACCTCTAGCCGGCTCAGACAGGTCACTGTTGGCCTCTGAGCCTCAGTTACCCACTCTGTAAAGTGGGATCCCAGACCTGCCTCTTAAGATGGCCAAGTGGATTAAATCCGATAGAACTGGTGAAGCACATAGTAGGTGCTCAGTTTGTGTTGTTTCTTAACTGGGTTCCTGCTGTATGCAAAAGCCTTAGAGAGGATCCCCTTGAGGCTAAGATCAGCCCTGCCTGCAAGGAGCTCCTGGTCTGAGTGACTCAGTATAAGCAGGATGGTAGCCCAGGGGATGACAGGAGCAGGCTTCCTGGAAGAGGCGAGGCTCACACTGGGCCACAGAGGCCTCCTGGCACGGGAAGAGGCAGCAAGACCCTAAAATAGGCCAACCAGGCTCTGCCCACGATCCTCACGGACTGACGGGTGTCTTGGGCCAGCTGGGCCTGGTGAGGGACCCCCACCAAGCCTGGTGACTGTTTTCCAGTCTTGTCCGCGCATTTCCGGGTCTGTGAGCCGTACACGGACCACAAAGGCCGCTACCACTTCGGCTTCCACTGCCCCCGGCTCTCGGACAACAAAACCTTCATCCTCTGCTGTCACCATAACAACACGGTTTTCAAATACTGCTGCAACGAGACAGAGTTCCAGGCGGTGATGCAGGCGAACCTCACGGCCGGCTCCGAGGGCTACATGCACAAGTAAGTACCACGCTGGGGCCCCAGTCCTGCTGCCTTGGGCCCCAGTCAGGCCAGGGTGCTGCCAGAACACCCAGCCTCCCAGCCAGCTGTCGAGTAATCAGTGTGAGGATGGGTGGGCTGGAAGGAGTTTATGCAAGTCTTCAGGTGACAGGTTTTCTGGGCTGTTCTGCCCTCTGGACTTTAGCTTTCTCATCTGAGAAATGGGCACACGACATGATACCTACCACTCAGGGCTGATGGGAAAGTGAAATGAGGTCAAGAATGTGGAAGATTTTCGGTGCTTGGAGCTGGAACCCATTGAGACCCAAGTTCCTTTTTCACTCATTATTTGTTCAACAAACATTGGTAGACGTTCCTGACTCAGAAATTATTCCCATGCAGCCCCTTTCCCTAAGGTGATTAGAGCACGTGAGACCAGGGCCCTGATGGACGGGATCTGAATGTAGAGAGAGAGGAGGAGTTTGCTGGTAGAAAAGCAGTGAGAATATGCTAAGTAAAGGCACCTGGTATCCAGACAGTACCTACTTATTTATCTTATTACGAATGAGCATGTTTCACGTTTTAAAGAGCCATTGTGAGCTAGCTGTTTATGCCCTCTGCCTTTACCTATTTAATTTTCAGCCTTTTTCCTGTTTGATCGTAGGAACTCTTTATATATGAAGGAAATGGGATGCATTTCAAATATTTTCTCAGTGTGTCTTTGAGTTTGTGCTGCTTTTTTCTTCATGCTTAGTTTTTAATTGTTATACAGTCAAATTGTACCCATATTTTTGTCTTTTATGTCTAGTGGGGTTTATATCATATTGAGACAGGCTTTTCCTACTCTGAGATCATAAAAAAAAAATCCCCCCATGTTTTCTTTTACTTCTTGTATGTTTATTTTCTTTTATTTTCTTTCTTCAGGTCTTTGATCTGTCAGGAATTTATTTGAATGTAAGGTTTCTTTTTTTTAATTTGCATGCAAGTAGTTCATGTGGATGTTTATTAGGAATCTAGCTTTACTTTTTTCCTAAATGGGTAGACAGTTATCCTAACAGGAATTATTGAATTGTCAGTCTTCTCCTCACTGATGTGAAATGCCAACTTACTGTATACTATAATATACTAAATGTGAGTGGATAGATTATGGTGGCTTTCATTGGTCTGTTTATGTTTGCTAGTACCTCACTGTGTTAACTACTGTTGCTTTTGACATGTTTTAATGTCTTCTTAGTCTATTCCCCCAGATTTTTTGTCATAGAAACTTTATAATTAGCTTTTCTAGTCTCTCTGCCAAAAAAAAAAAATCTAGTTAGTATTTTTTTATGGAGATTGTGTTGGATTTATAGATTAATTCAAGGAGAATGGACTTTTCATGATGTTGAATATCCCTTTCCAAGAATACAGGGTGCCTTTCCATTTGTTCAGTTTTTCTTTCATAGTGTTTTAGAGTTTTCTTCATATAGATATTGTACATATCTTTTCATTTATTTGTATTTATTTCTTTTCATGCTGCTATTTTATAATGAGGTCTTTTTTTCTACTGGTAGCTCAGCTGGTAAAGAATCCACCTGCAATGCAGGAGAACTGAATTCAATCCCCCTGGAGGAGGGAACAGCTACCCACTCCAGTATTCTGGCCGGGAGAATTCTATGGACTGGATAGTCCATGGGGCCACAAAGAGTGGGACACAACTGAGTCACTTTCACTTTCTTCTACTAAATCTTCTGACCAACTCTTGTTTAAATGCTAAAACCTAATGATTTCTAAATATAAATTTTTTTACTCCGCCTCCTTACTGTAATACTTTTTCAGTTGACCCTCTTACATGTCCAATTATGCTGTTTGCAAATAGTGATGATTTCATCTCCTTCTTTCCAATTTTTGTGCCTCACTCCTTTTTCTTGTCCAATCATGTTGGCTAGTACCTCTAAAACCATCTTTAGCATTGTCAGGCAGTCTGATCTCCCTCCTGACTTTAATGGGGATGTTTCAGATATTTTCCCAGTAAGGCTGAGGATGACTCCTGGGATAGATATATTTTTTTCATGGTAAGAAAAAAAATCTACTTGGAAAGAGTGGGTTTGTTGAGTGACTACTGTGGGATCAGTATCACCCCTGGGAGGGGTGGTGGTGGGGAAGTTCTGAGCCTCAGTCTCTGATGCTGGGGCTTGGATGTTTTGCCACCATGCCATGCTCACTTGGGGAAAGCTGCCTCTTCCCTCTGATCAGGCAGGAGATGCAAATTCCTTGACTATCATCTAAATCTCTCCTCCTCCCACCAAGGCCAGCTCCCTAGCCTGCCTTCCTCAGATGCATGGGTGCTTCCCTTGAATATCTTGCCATCTGCTCAGACCTTAGAATAATTCTGTGTGAAGTAGTTCAGCAAGCCTCTTCTATCACGAGGGCTGGAATCAAGCCTGGAACTTGACCCAAGCCTTTTTATAAGACCAACAACTAATTTCCTAAGCCAGGAGGGCGGTGCCAGGACTGAGGTTAGGACCCCTAAGTGTTGCAGTTGCCGGCTGAAAGCCAGACAGAAGATAGAGGCTTGGCAGGGTGGCCAGACTTCTCCAAGGCTCTGACGACTGGCGTCTGGGATCCTCGTTTTGAACCCGCAGGTTTCTGTGGTCTGCATGTTCACACAGGATGCACATGGAATTCTCCACTGTCTCAGCACGGTGGGTCCCGGCTGCTGATAATAAAGTGTCGAACCACAAAACAAAGCCCTTCCCTGGGGAAGCATGGCCACATTGAGGACATTTAGCTTGGTTTTCATTCTGGAACCTCAGCAAGCATTTTTGGAGCAGGCAGCATGGGGCCGGCTCTTTGTCAACCTTCTGAAGTCACCTGGAAGTCCACCCTTATTCCCCTTGATGTGCAGGAAGCTGAGGCGTGGAGAGGCTGGATAACTTGCCTGACTGAGGCAGCCAGTGGGGGTGGAGCCTAGAGCTGACCTGGATCTAGAGTTGCTTTAGTAAATCCGAGACTTCCGTCGATGGCGAGCCCCAGAGCAGGGACCCCCGCCACGACCCCGTGGACACGTGGGCCTCATCCTCCTTTTGGGGGTCGCTCTGTGCATTGTGAGACACTAGCCACCCCTCACTGAGGCGGGGAGCACCCCCTCCCCACTGATGGGCTGTGATCCCCAACCGCGTCTCCTGATAACGCGGAGCACAGGAGGCGGGACTCTCCTGGTTGAGGGCACCGCTCTGGAGGAATGCCTCCTCGTCACTCCGCCGAGCTTCCTGTCACCTCCCTTCCCACAGATGTGGAGAGAAGCCCAGAAGAGCTGGGCTGCACTCCTCAGCCAGGGTGTTCGGCTCTCCTGGGCCTCACGAGGGAGGCGTGGTGCTTGGTCTCCCGCATCCAGAAGTGTAGGAGGAGGTAGGAGTCACACAATCCAGAGGAAGGAGCATTTCTGGGCAGAGTTCCCTGCAGCCTGAGTATGAAATGCCAGGCGAAGAGTGCAGAGAGGCAGCAGGGGCTGGCATGGTGGGCGGGGGGGCCCTGGGCTGGGGCAGAGGGGATGGTGTTTGGGCTTCCTCTTGAGGGAAGCACGGGGCCCTGAGGGCTTCAAGTTGGGTTTGTACTCATGGATGGTGCGGGGACAAGGACCTAGGACATTGCAGAAGCCTCGATGGTGACCTGGACAAGACGGGGGCCCCGCAGAGGGAAGGGGCCGGGGTCACCCAGTAGATAGCCGATCAGAGCTCGGATAAGAGGCCTTGGCGGGACTCCTGCTTAGCCATCTGAGCTGAGGGACCTTGGGGAGAAGGCCTGAGCCCAGGGAGCTGGCCCAGGGCCTTGTGTCCAGCCAGAGCTTGTGTCAGAGAGGGGACAACTGGAAGGTGGGCCAGTGGGAGTGGGAGGATAGGGCAGTGGTGAACGGGGTGGGACAGGCCTGCCTGGCCGAGAGGTCCCAAATGTTCCAGGTGTGTGAGGGGAGCCAGGTAAAGTCCGCTTTTAGGACCGTCCTGCCCTTTGGGGCTCTGATCCCTCTGGGCAGGACACCTGTGTTGTCTCGTTAGTCCTCACAGCTACTCTAAGAGGAAGGAAAAAGGGGCTGGGCCCAGGCTGGTCATGTCACCTGTTGCAGCCACAGTTGAGGCCAAGGGATGCCAGGGCCCTTGTTCCACCAGTGGGCTCTGCCGCCCTTGGGTGCTTCTAGAAAACCAGGGCTTGTCTGATGCTGGGGAGTGTGCCAGACCTCAGCCCAGAGGCCAGATGAAGGTTAATACCCATCCAGATGGACCAGTGCAGCTGTGACCCCCATTAGGGCTTTATGAAGATGCAAGGGCCACATGACACTCGCCCGCCCCACCCAGTGAATCAGCCGGGAGGTGGGGCTGGTGGCAGGCAAAAGGAGAGTGCTTCTGATGACTTATTTACTTGTGTTTTTTTGGAGGAACAGAACGGTCTGTTTTGGTCCTGGCTGCCTGGCAGAAAAGCAGGCAGAGCGAGGCAAGCAACCTCGCCAAGCCCACCACCTCAGGGAGATGCCACTTCTAGCCACTCGGGCAGCGGCCCCGGTGTTCAGGAGTGTGTGCACACCCTCCCATGCCAGGTTCTGGGCAGGGCGCTAGCAGCAGTGACCACCCAGGGCCCTGGACAAGCAACAGCAGCATCTGTTCAGGGCGTGGGGTGGGACGGGGCATGTGCAGTCAGTGATCAGTGCTCTCTGAGGGCAGAGGTCGTCCCTCTGGCAGCCGGTCATGGACTGGAGTCCTTGTGCAGCGCATGGGTATTCCTTCATGAGGCAGATGGGCTGCTAGAGGAGGGAGCCTGGGACGGGAATTCTCAGAAGACAGCAGAATCCTCAAGGCCTCACCATGGGAAGTGATGGGTTGTCAGTTTTCCCTTGGCTGCAGTGAAACATCTTTCCTCCAAAAGCTTTCCTTTCCCCAAACCCAGAGGTGCTCCAGCCATGCAGACACGATGGCCTCAGGCACATACCTCCTCCATCCTCACCTGGGGCTGCCCATGGGTGGTGATGGGACCACCACCTGGCCTCAGCTGGCTGACATATCTGCTCCTATCCGGGAAGGTATTCAGTGAGATTTCTCCATCAGAGAAGGCTTGGTTTATTGCTTGAAAAGCACCAAAAGAATTTGAATCAGTAAATATCCTAAAAGATACTGAAAAATTGGTATCTATGGTTTTGGCTGGCTTCTTATCTTGCTTCATAAAACAGCCTCTGTTTTATCTTCTGACCTTTATAACACACACACACACACACACACAACACATGCTCAACAAAGGCCTCTGCATCTGGATGAAATTAATTTCCAGATTGCATTTTTAAATTAAATTTAAAAAAAACAGAATGCTCACAGCCAGCCAACCATGGAGAGGCCAGGGAGCTGCCTGGGGACAGTGTCCATGACCCAGGTTTCTCTGCCAGCTGCCACCTCTAGGGTGGCCTCCCTTGCAGGTAAGAGGGAGTCAACACGGGTGGCACCTCCTTCCCATGCCCCTCTCCTTTCTCTGAACTGGAGGGGGGCCGTGAGACCACGCTGTCACCCCAATGCCCCAGGCCGGTTAGACTGAGCTGGCTGCGGAGGCCTGTAGCCCAGCAGCACCTGCGCTTGCCATGGCGATGACACGATGAGATGCAGGATGCTCTTGAGGGGGAGGATGGACCCTGTCCTCAGTTCCCGGTGGAGGGTGAGCCAGGACTCGTGGGCCAAGCGGATGCGGGGAATTCCTGCCTGGACTTCTGTCTTAGACTCGACCTTGGGATTTCCCCCCAATTCCGCACACTTTGAGGTCACATGGCCCTGTGTCTAAATCCCAGCACGGCCCCTCCCCAGCTGTGCAGGCTTTGGCGATGACTTTGCCTCTCTCGGCCTCATTTCCTCATCTGTAAAATGCGGAGACCGACTCCTAACTCACAGTATTGTTGCAAAGATTCAGAAACACAGGGTGTGGTGATTGCTAGTATTACTATTAACTACTAGAGAATATGGGCTTCCCAGGTGGCGCTAGCAGCAAAGAACCTGCCTTAGCCAGTGCAGGAGATGCTGGAGACGAGGGTTCGAGCCCCGGATTGGGAAGATCCCCTGGAGGAGAGCGTGGCAACCTGGAGAATCCCATGGAGAGAGGAGTCTGGCAGGCTACAGTCCGTAGAGTCTCAGAGACCGACAGGCGTGAAGCGACTTAGCACGCATGCACGCACTAGAGAATATGTATAGAGAAGGTGAAATCTAGTGAAGAGGTTCATGAATATCAAAGCTGCCATTGTCACAGCTTGCTATGAGGGCTCAATGTGTGTTAGCGTAAGGAATGTCTGAAGCAGCCCCAGGCTGAGCGCTGGGCACACAAAGATAAGTTAGACCCTGACCTTAGCCTCAAGGAGATCTGATCTCCGGAAGCAAATAGTCCTACAAGACAGCAAAGACAGCAGAGTGTGTTCTGGGAAACCCAGTGGTCTGGGGGGCCCAAGGAGAGGGATTGGACTTAACACAGGACATCAAGGAAGACTTCCTGAAGGAGGTGATAGCTGCAGGAAGAAGACAGGGAGGTGGGGCCGGCTGCATGCACAGGAGGTAGGGGGCAAGTTCCAGGCAGAGAAGCAGCGTGGATACAAGCCTGAGGGGAGCTTGTCTGCCCGGAGAACGTGGCTGCCACCTGCCCTACTTAGGCAGTGTGGTACAGTGGTTAGGGATGTGTGCTCTGGAGCTGGACGGCTGGGCTTAAATCCTGGCTCTGCCGCTTCATGGCTGTGAGATCTCAGACACTCTTTTAATTCCTCTGAGCCTCCGTTTGCATCTCTGGGCTGAGGATGACGGCAGCAGGGGTTCCTCCCTTGTACGCCATGAGGGTCGGACGGACTAGGATGTGTAACGTGTTTAGAGTGATGCCCACCAGCTGCTGCTCTGATTGCTGTTGTTGTTTCCTAGCCCTGGTGGTTTAGGCCTAGCCGTGGTCCCGCTCCCAGCCCCCGCGGGCGTCGTGGACTCCCTGTCTGTGGGGCAGCATCTGCCCACAGCTGGCCCTACCTCTTCCTTCCACCCCCCTCCCCAGCCCCCGCGGCTGCTGCCATGGGAACCACCCAGGAAGAGCCTGGCGCTTCGAGCAACCCTGTGGGGGCTCCAGGGGACGGTGCAGAGGGGTGCTGGGGAAAGCGTGGGTGCCGGGGGCTGGAGCCAGGTCCTCCCCACGTCCACGCGGACTCCTGTCTCAGCTTGCCGGACCACACTGCCAGCCCCTGCTTCCTGGCAGCAATGCACATCCACATGTCTCCAGGCGGAGGTGGCTTCCCCTTGAAATCAGGCAGCTGGGGGGTGTGGTGGGGAAGACTGCCGCTCAGCCATTCACACCTTAGAAAGAACAAGCCCCTGGGACAGCTGCAGGCCTCAGGGAGGTGGTGGCTGGAGGTGGGACCACGGAAGGATCCAAGGTGCTCTGATGCAGAGTTGTGGGGTTACTCATTCCTCAAGCAGCCCGGAAGCCCCAGGCACCTGCCCGTGCCTGCTGCCCGCGCGGTGCTCAGGACACACAGCGCCTCCCCTCGAGGAGCCCTCCGCCCCACGTGTGGGGAGGGAAGGCGTTCCAGGCAGAGGGCGCGCATGCGTGTGTGTGTGTGTGTGTGTGTGTGTGTGTGTGTGTGAGTGAAAGTCAGCACCGGGGCCCAGCCCGGGGAGGGGCTGGAGGACTCGGAGGGGAGCAGCCCCCGTCTCACTGCAGCGGCCGAGGCTGAGCACGGGTGAACCAAGAGGGAAAGATCCAGAATCTGGAAGCCGAGACTGGGAGGAGCTCCACTCCGCCTCCTCCAGAACCAGAGACACACCCGTGTCCTCCCAGGCCTCACAGCAAAGCCAGGGCGAGAAGAGGCCAGAACTGGGCCTCTGGGCTCCAGGAGCGTGCTCCCCAGCCTCAGACAGCATCTAGGGGGCCCTGCTGTGGGGGACTCAGGACACCCAGGGAGCCTGTCTGCTGGGAGCCGGGGTGCGTCTCTCCCCGTGGAATGTGGGGCAGCGGGGCTGGACGCCGGCTCTGCCTCCTGGGAGTGCCTCCTCTCCGCCACCCGCCTGCGTACGCCCACCTGCACAGATGCCCGCAGCAGGCAGCAGATGGAGGAGGCATTTGAGTGATTAATAAGTCGGTCCCTTTAAACAGCCGCAGTCCCGGGCGGGCACTGTTTGGAGCTCAGCCACCCCAGCTGCCATGGTGAGGCCAGGAAGCAGCCTCCCCCACCACCTGGGCACCCGGGGGAGACTCAGACCCTGGCCTGGGCGGGAGGAAACACGTGGACCTGACTAGCATGGCCCTGGGTGGTGGGCGAGGGTCTGAAGGGCACTCAGGCCAGAGGGAAGGCCTGACCCAGCTGGGAAGAAGGAGCAGTGTATCTGAGAGGCTTCCTGGGGGAGGCAATCTCCAAGAGGCCATGGTTGGAGTCAAGCAGGGGAGGAAGAAAGGGGCTGGAGGCATTGAAAGGGTTGTCTGGGCAGAAGGTACAGCCCCTGTGAAGGCCCAGTGTCCCCGCAAGCTCCTCGAGGGTAGAGACACCGTGGCAGGAAGCCAGCGCCCCTTCACGGAGGGGCATCTACGGCTCAGAACCCCCATCATCTCTGCTTCTGGAGGACAGACTAGACCTCAGCGTGGAAGTGCCGGGTGAAGAATAAGAGAACTGATGTCAGGGGCCCTGAGACTCCTGGCTGTGCAGTCTGAAGTGCCTGATGGGGGGCACTGAGTCAGGGTGCGGCCACGGGGTGGGCTGGAAAGGCACGTGGCTGGTGGGGCAGATGGACCGGTGTCTGCTGCATGGGGCAGGGGGAGGGCAGCTGAGCCCACGCCCTGATTCCTGGGCTTCTGAGAGAGGGGTGGGGGGGTGCGATGGAGCAGGCTGGGGCGGAGCTGGCCCTGGGGTGGGGATGCCTGGCTGGATTCCGCGTAACTTCGAACAGGGTGCTCAGTGGCCCCAGGCGGATGCTTCGAGGCAGGAGCTTCGGTCAGTGCATCCTAAGACAATGGACTTCCTACATTTGCCCTGGGCTCGGAAAGATGGGAAGAGCTGGAGGGAGAGGCAGGGGGTGGTGAGAGAGGGGCTGCTGAGAGCCTCCTAGGTGGTGGGAACAGCTTCAGCAAGGGCTAGGAGGGTGGGCAAGCGGGGGCCACCTGCAGGAGACAGTTGGCCAGTCTGGGCATAGCACCCAAATTGGGTGAGAGAAGGAGGCTGAAAGTAGGGGCTCCCACACCATGAGAGCCCCAGAAGTCCAGCTGAGAATTCCTTCCAGAGGCTCTAACAGTGTGGGGCTCCCCCACTGGGGTTTCTACCCAAGGATGTGGGGTCTTGGAGGGGGTGCTTGGGTGGGACAGGGCCCAGGGCAGTGGGATCTGGGAGGCAGCCAGCAGGGCAGGTGGAGGAGAGGCAGTGGTGGGGGGTGGGCATGAGAAGAGGGAGCCAAGATTCCTTGTCCCCCCAGAGGGGACCCACCACCCTCTCTGAGACCCCCAAAGCAGCCTCCGTACCACGTCTTCTAATCGACTCGCGGCTTAGCTGCAGCGCCCCGCGGGGCGGTGGTCCCGGCGTCTCTCAGCCTCTCTCTGTTCGTCCGCAGCAACTACACCGCCTTGCTGGGCGTGTGGATCTACGGCTTCTTCGTGTTGATGCTGCTGGTTCTGGATCTTTTGTATTACTCGGCGATGAACTACGACATCTGCAAGGTTTACCTGGCGCGGTGGGGCATCCACGGACGGTGGATGAAACAGGACCCCCGGCGGTGGGGGAGCCCTGCCCGGGCCCCCCGGCCAGGGCAGCCAGCCCGGCAGCCGCAGCCTCCCCCGGGCCCCCTGCCGCAAGCCCCCCAGGCCGCACACACGCTGCGGAGAGACAGCCACAGCCCGCCGCTGATGACCTTCCAGAGCTCGTCCGCCTGGTGAGTGGCCACCATCACTTGTCTTTGGCGAGCTTGGAAAATGCCAGATCGTTATTGCTGCTGGGTCTGGCTCGTCGATTACTGGACTATTTGTTTATTCGCCAAGAAAAGTTTGAAGTGGCTTCTGGTGATAACGTGCCTATTTGGAAAGGTTGAAATGGAGCTTAGGAACAAAGCATGCAAGTTTGTTTTACTCAGATTCTGGTGCGAGAGCTGTTGGCGCTGAGCGTGAAATGGAGTTGCGAGTTTCCTGGCTGCCAAGGCAAAAGGGGAAATTGGATGGCTTTCCAAGTTTTCACAATCTGGTCAGAGGACACAAATTGATCTGCTAGGGACTGAGGGAGAAGCTTTTTTTCCAGCATCAAGTTTGATAATAAGCATATTACTGGGTTCCATCGTGCATGTATGCTGAGTCACAGAAAGGCATCTGAGGGTGATGCAATCAGGCTGCTCAGTGATGGCTCAGGGGAAGGGAAGAAAGTCAGCAAGGGACTTGGGACCTTGGTTGGCTTTATAGGGTGGCTACCCCAGCAGACCCCCCATTATCCTGCCCCGGGAGCACGTTCATGGTCACTGCAATTCTCACATCTATTTGTCTCCAGTCTGGTGGGGGATGGGGAATAACCTAACCTGGGGGTCCCTGGGCAGTGCAGGGCTGGAGGGGAAGGGGAGGGGACGTGTGTGCATTTTGGAGCAGGACCCCACTGTGCGGCCGGCCAGCACCAACGAGAGGCACCAGCCCCTGGAGGAGCCAGGCTGAGCAGAGATGCTCAAGTTCAGGGTCCGGTGTGGGGCTCAGGTCCTCTGCGGGGGCAGAGCTGCAGCCATGGGCATACAGGGCATGGGGTATGTCATCCCAGGACATAACAGGACTGAGTCAACCTGGAAGATCCCGGTGCAGAAACCTACAACACGGTGATCCCTGCCAAGTCCATGAGCTTGACAGGCAACCCAGCCCCAGGTCTGCCAGTTATCAGCTCTGTAACTTTAGGCAAGCCCCTTCACCCTCTTAACCTGCCCATCCTTGTGAAGGAGCAGAGTGTAAGGACGTACACTGCCCATCTCCACCTCCCGCCACCCCAGGGTTGTCCTGAGGATCAAACAAAATGCCTGGCGCATAGTAGGTGCTCAGTGACCTGTTGCCGCTTCTTTGTTGGAGACGCAGCCCAGCTAGTTCATGATCGCTTAAGTAGCTAACAGATTGTGACCTTTTCAATAATGGATGACTTAAATAATTAATAAGATACACTTAAATCAGCTTGTGCTTATTGATCGAGTAATTGCCCCATCTGTCACACAGGAGACAAAGAGGCAGGCTTGCTCAGCTCAGTTGGACAAATGTGGGCTGGGTGGGTCCTCTGGGCAGGGTACCCGAGCCAGGCTCATGGTGATGTGGAGGTGATGGGTGGAGAAGGGGCTGCTCTTCACTTTGAGGGGCGGGGAGGGGACGCACAAGCCCACCCAAAGCTACAGACCATGAAACAGCTGTTGGCTCAACCCCAAAGGTGGGGTTTCCTGAAATGTGGGTCTCTCACTGCAGACCCACATGGGGTGTTTGTCAAAATAAATGCCTGGGTCTCAGCCAGAGCCTCCTGATCAGAAATCTCTGGAGGTGATGCCTGTAGGCATGACAGTTTGAGAACCACTGGAAAATGTCATTCCCAGGAGCCAAGTGTTCTGAGAGCTGAGAATCTGCTGTGCAGATGAAGGTACTTCTGCCCCATCCCTCTATCCCTCCCCGTAAACTTGACAAGACCATGATGTGAGCCCGTCCTTCTGGGGAGAGGCCATCCTGCCTGCAGGCAACCCACTCCAGTATCCTTGCCTGGAGAGTCCCACAGACAGAGGACCCTGACAGGCTACAGTCCACAGGGTCACAGAGAGTCGGGCGCGACTGAAGTGACTTAGCACACACACACACGCTCTGCAGGACCTGGGATGGCTTCCCTGCATAAGGGACCATAAGGGACCGTGTTGGTCCATTTCTGAGTTGCTGCATCTGGTCCTAACAGTGCTCAATCTCTCCCTGGCTGTTAACCCTTGCCTGTCTCCAAGGTCTCCCCCTTTCCACATGGTACACATCACGTGCCTCCTGTGTGCCAGGCGCTGTTCCATGCAATCCAGATAAGGTTCGAGGCAACCGGCCGTGGAGGGGAAAGAGCGTGCAAGCTTTGGGGGGTGGTCCATGATGTCTGAGTTCACGGCAACTGTAGGAGAGGCTGAGGTCACGGCCCACAGGGTCTGCTGTCTGCAGGGGGAGACGTTTCATTTTGCAGCTCAGGGCCTCTGTGTGCCCTCCTGGGTCACACAGTCAGACTCAGAACGGAGTTTCCATCACTACTTGAGCCTTCCTTCGAGAACAAGCGTCAGGAACCTGCAAAGACCTAACGAGGGGCAGGGGGTCCCCGGGGTGCTGCCCGCCTCCCGTTCTGCCCTCCACACTCTGTGTGTGACCGGGGCTTCCTGCTTGGGCTGGTGGTTTGCCAGCCGAGGGGAGAAGGGATGGACTTGGAGAGCGGAGCAGACCTTCATGTTGCTGGGCCTCCTTGGTTCAAGGAGTGGGCGCCCTTGGCTCCAGCAACGTCTACTGAGGCCTTGCTGTGTTCTGAGCACTGTTCGCCTCCTTTCATCCTCACCAGGATCCCATGGGCTCAGTGCCCACGACACGGGCACCCGTCCCAAGGTCCCCAGTCAGCAGGGTGAATGCGTGATGGGGGCGGCAGGCAGGTGAGCAGTCTGGCTCCAGCCCCTGCCCTCCTGCTGCTGGCCGGCGGCTCCCCGCCCTCTGGGCCACCAGGAATCCCTGCCCCCTCCCGGTGTGGACCTGTCTCGGTTTGGCTAAAGTTCCCCAAACAGCCCCTTCCCTCCCTGACTCCGTGCGGGAGCTGGGGACGCAGACGCAAGCGGGGCAAACGAAGGCCAAGTTGAGAGCAGCCATCCCGGCAGGGAGGATACAGCCGGGAGGAGGGCGCAGCCGCGCTGCGGGGCTGAGCTGGCCGAGGTCAACGAGCCTCTCCTTGTGGGCAGCGGTGGGTGGGGGCCAGGCAGGGGAGGGCTGTGGCGTGCTAACGGCTGCTGTCAGCCCGGGGGTCAGGGGTGGCTGGAGAGTGGGGCGGGGTGCTGTCATCAGTGTTTCTCCTGGAACAAGAGCTTGAGTCTGTGCCGCTTTACTCCGAATTGTCACCTGCGTCTTCCAAACACCCACGTTCCAGCCGTTGTGAGTGCTTCCCCGGGGCATCGCGGAGACGCGTCTCCTCAAGCACGGAGCCCGTCAGCTGCTCCCTCAGTCTGTCTCGTTCTCTCTCTTTCAACGTTCACCTCCAGAACTCTTCATGGCCTCTCTCTCTCCCTTCCCCCTTCCCAGTCCTGTACTACATGGGTGATCCCAGCTTCTCCAGCTCCTAGAGGCACCTCCATTCCTGGCCCACAGCCCAGCTTCTCCCCACATGGGAAGCAGGACCAGAGGTTTTCCTCTTGCAAGAGGGGCCGGGGAGGAAGGGGGTCTTCTTTGGTTCCCAGAGTCTCCATCATGAGGTTCATCCCTCTTCTGGGGGCCTCACATGCCTGATCTGGCCCTTATTTGGGGATGGAGGACTCTGGAGTCAAGATGCAGCTCTGGACAACTCCAGGGGAGACTGAAGCAGGAGGCTTATCATAGGCACCCCGGAGGGGAGGCCCAAGGGGGCTGCCGATGCCCGGTCCGGTGGCTGGGAGGAGGGCTGGGCCTGGACGCCCAGCAGTGGACTGAGTTGACCCTCGGTGCCCCAGCCGAGTCCTGTGTGGGGCAGGGCTCCGTGAATGCTCAGAAACCCACGGAGGAGGCCGTGGGCACTGCCCCCCACCCTCCTGCAGACGGCTAGCAGGCATCAACTCCGTGTCAGGTGATCAGGACACAGAAACACAGACGGGAACCAGATCAGAGACAGGAGAGAGAAGGAAGTAGCCACTGCTGAGTGCTGACTGCGTCCCAGACACCCGTCACCGGCTCCATCAGTGGGGTTGGCACCTGTCAATCATAAAGCCATCATCCTTCGTAAGTGGATTATGTTAGTGTCATCATCTCTGTTGGCGTTGCTGGAAGCAGCTCATCTCTTGGGGCAGGAGTCAGATGGCTTGGATTCAAGGCCCACCTGTGCCACATGTGGGCCCTGCGACCTCAGGCAGGCCGCTCCACTGGCCAGTGCCTCGGTGTCCCCGCGTAAATGCCAGGCAGGGGTCGTAATCACCCTGAGAAGTAAACGGGCCGATCCTGGTACAGGACTCAGCCTGGTGCCTGATCCCCAAGTGCTGGTGATTCTCGAGGTCATTTCACGTTTGGGTAAAGAAACACGGTATGGGTCCTGCCCTGCCAGGATTGACAGGGAGGGCAGAAGCAGTCTTCACCCCGAATGGGCCAGCCACACGCCACTTGTCTTGTAGGGGTGTTGAGCCCCATTTTCAGATACAGAAGCTGGGGGGTGGGGGGCCAGAAGGAGTTCGTTGACCTGCCCAGGTCAGCCAGGAAAGGGGATACTGAGCAGGCCCCAGCCCAGGGCCAGTGGCCTCTCTGCTGGGGGCTCGCAGAGCCTCTAGAGGGGTGGCCTCTTCCGCGGGAGTGGGGAGGAGCCTCTTCATCAGAAAGTCCTCCAGCCGTGCGCGGGCTGAAGTGGCCCCAGGTCGCCCCTTAAAAAGCAGTTTCAGAGGCTGAGCATCAGGGGCCGCACATCTCAGAGCATCACGTGCCTCTGAGGTCCCGGCGGACGCACACTGCCTCCATCTCCTTCACCGGAAATGCCGTATCCTCACCCCCTGTTTCACCTCTCAGGATGGCCTTGGGGCAGCCAAGGCCACCTCTCATCACCGTTGTCCAGAGCAGGGACCCCACGGCCCCTGAGTTGTGGAGCTTTTGGCCTGGATCGGGACTGGGGACAGTCCGAGGGGATCAAGGGCAGCTGCCTTCGGTTCATTTCAGGAAGAAGCCAGCTTTCCCTTCATTTACAAGATAACAACCTCAGACTGCAACGTCTCCTGCTGAGATCCCCTGCAGGCTCAGTCTCCCCTGGCTCATTTCCTTCTGAAAAGTGGTGACACGGTGCCCCCGATATTTGCTCATCACGTACCCCTGGAGAAGGAACTCCACTGTCCTCGCCTGGAGAATCCCATGAACAGAGGGGCCTGGTGGGCTGCAGTCCACGGGGTCGCCAAGAGTCAGGCACGAGCAGGTGACTCACACCTCTCCCTTGTGCACGTGGCACGCTGTTTTTCTTCAGTGTTATCCCCCTGCTGCTGTATCGCCGTATTCCTGTGAGTCGTTGTCACTGGGGATCGCGGCCAGACGCTCCTGGCTTTGAATCCCAGCTTGACTCCTCTGGACCTGTCTGAGCCTCGTTTTCCTCATCTGTAAAATGGGGACAATCGCAGCCTGACCTCACAGTGAGGTCTTGGGACCCGATGATGTTCTGACTGCCCTCCAGGATCCCCGCCCCGCCCCACAGTCTCTGCCTGGTTCCCTCTGGTTCATCCCACCTCCCCATCCCCGCCAGGTAAGGGGCTTCAGCTCCTATTCTGGCCCCCAAGACCCTCCCCAGCCTACCTCACTCTCTCTAAAGCCTAAGGCTCTGCCCTCTTCTCTCTAAGACACAGGGGAGCAAGTTGAACCCTGGAAACCTTGGTGACACCTGCTGTTTAGACCCACGCCTATCATTATTTCCCTGATAACTTCCGCCCTGAGAACTGAGCTGTGTAGCTTTTTCATCCCCTTTTACAGATGAGCAAACACAGGCCCAGAGAGGCTAAGTGACCTGCAGCCACACTAGTAAGTCCACGGACCTCAGCCAGGGTCTCTCTAGTCCAAAGTCTCCCAGAACAAGTCCAGTCATGAGCCAACCGCCGCAACCCCTGTCGATCTCACAGCCTCCTTCTGCCTCCCCCCTCCCTCACCTAGAACCCACCCAGCCCATTGCAGAACTCATCCTTGCCTCCCCTGTGGGGTCCCTGGAGTTCGCCCGACTCCGGAGCCGCCCCCCACCCTGGGAAGAGTGCAACCATTGCTTTCTTCCCGGCTCTGCGACCAGAGTCTCTGGTGTGTGGTTTCTGCAGGGATACCAGCCAATGGCGAGAAATTCCAGAAAATTAGGAGACAAAGGGAGAGGACGAGATATCCTCTTTCCTTGGCGTCACATCAGACACCAAGGAGGCCTCCGTGACTGGGATTCAGAAGGCAGTGGATTCAGAGTCGGGCTGGAGTTTCAGTGCTCGGGGCTTCCAGCTGGGTCAGGACACTCCGGCCCTGTCCGCTCTGATCCCGTCCTTCCTGGCTGGGCCCTGCCTTCCCCCTACCCAGCCTGGTTGACACGGGAAACCACCCTCTGCCAGCTCTCCCGGTTTTCATCTGTTCACACGGCTGTTGGTGAAAGTCCAGGAGAGTGTTTGCTCATCAGCATGGCTCGACGACTGGGAGGGGGGGATACCTGAGGGAGGGGGGTGGTGGTGACGGAAAGCCCAGCCCGGAGGCCTCACTTGCTGTGTGTCCTCGGATGCGTTGCTGGCCCTCTCTGAGTCTCCGTACATGCTCTGAACAGTGATGATGAGAGGTGAAGGCGGGCACACGGAAGGGCCCAACCCAGAGCTCGGCACACAGTAGGACTGCAGGGAGCACGGATGCCATTCCTAGGGAGCACTCCCTCTCCCCTCAGCAGCTGGCCTGTCCCTCCTTACCCTGGGGAGGGCAGAGAACCGGACTTCTCCGTGGAGAAAATCAGCGTGGGGGTGGGGGCTAAGAGGGAACACTCGGGTCTGGTGCTGGGGAGCGAATGTAAAATAAAAGGAGTGCAGGTGTAGAGGGCGCTGCTCCGGCGCGCATGTCGGGCGCCCCGTGTTCCTGCCCCAACCCTGCTAGAACGTAAGAGTGAGTAAGGGTTTTGTCTGCCTGATTCCGTGCCTCACTCCTAGCTCTCAAATAAATCCTCATCTTAAGGACAAGAAAACCAAGGCACAGAGAGTTTAGGTAATTGGTCCAAGGTCACCTAGCTTGTCATCACAGACTCAGCGTTTGAACCCAGGCCATCTGCTCCACGCTGTCAGGGCCAGGTCTCCAGCCTGGTCCCTTTGTCCAGGGAGCTGGATGGGAGGAGCAGGTTGGAGTCAGGAGACAGAGCCTGAGGGCCTCCGCATCCCCCTGGAGCCTTGGGCAGGAACCGGCTCCTTGCGGCAGAGTCCAGCCAGGGCAGGACGGAGGGCAGGGGAAGGGACAGGGAGGAAGAGGGGGTATGTGGCATCCAGTTCTGGCCCAGAGAGGGGCAGGGATGGGAGCTGATCGCCCGCACTCCTGTCCTGGGTCAGGCACCTGGACACACAGTGAAACTGACTCAGATGCAGACAGTGGCAATGAGTGATCAGATCTGATTGGAGGGAGCCCAGAGGAGACATCTGCCCATCCTGGGCATCAGGGAGAGCTTCCTGGAGGAGGTGATGGCCGAAATGGCCTTTAAGGACGAGTAGGAGTTAGGCAAAAATAAAAATACAGCAGGGAGGGTATTCTTGTAGGAAAGACAATGTGCACAGGCTGCAGTGAGGGGTCAGGCCCGCAGAGCCTGCAAAGGAAGCAGCTGTCCCAGCACACAGCATGTATCAGAGATCTTTTCTCTGTTAGAATAATCAGATGAGCAGATTCTTTTTCTGGTGAAACCCCCTTCACTGACAATATTCCACAAGAGGCCAGAAATGCCCCCCAGAGAGTCTTCTGGGGTTCACAGCCTTCTCCTTCTGCTCTTTCCCGGAGCAGAGAGCCCCAACCCAACCCTCGAAAGAAATAGCTGGGTTCTCAAGACACCCGAGCCCCTGGGGTCCAGAAGAAAGGAGCAAGCCACATCCAAAGAGACCTGGGGCTCTGCTGGGGGATTTTCCCCACTCACACCAGCGAGTAAACTGTGATACTGGGGCAAAAGGGAAGCAGGTGGATGAAGTGGTTTGGAGGGAAAGCCACGGGCAACCCAGATTTCGAATCCACGGCTGCCCTCTTGAATCCCGTGACCTGGGCAGTTCCCGCATGTCTGGCCCCCTCCCCGCCCCCGCCCCCGCCCCAAGGCTCAGGGTCATGGGGAGTGGGGTTGATGAGATGCCTGGGGAGGCGGGGCTGCGGGGAGCCAGGCCCCTTCTTTCTGGTCTTGGTTATCACTTCCCTGTGTAAGCTGTTTCCTCTGCCTCAGCCCTCCACCAAGTCACCGTGACAGTTTCCTTTCTTTTCATGCCAAATTTTCCATCGTAAAGTCGCCCCTGCCCGATGGAGAGCAGGCGAGGAGCAGGCCAAGGGGCTCCCCACCTAACGCAGCCCCGTCCCCCTCCGGCCCTCACGGGTCGTCAGTGACTTGTTTCACTTTTATGGTTGCTGCCTTCACACATAAGACTGTGTGTCTTGGGTTTTTAGCTCAGCTTTATGTCACGGAGCGCTGCCTGCATTATTGAGAAGTTTTCATAAGCGCTGCTTTAATGGCTGCGTTTGTCATGCCTCGAGAGGCGGTGGTCCATTGCTCCTTGACCTGCTTCCGTTTCTTGGGCCACCTGGGGGCTTCTGACCTCCCGCCCAGCGATGCTTCTCTTCCCCTCTCAGAGCATTGCTCTGCTCGTGCCCCGCCTCCCTCAGCCTCCAGGATGAGAGGGTTTCCAGAAACCCCTCCTCATCCCTGCCCAGACACGGGTCCCCTGGTGATGGAGTGCTCACCGCTCCAAAGCCAGCCGCCTGCTGGTTCTTCATAGGCAGGAAGCAGCGTGGTGAGGGGCAGACCTGGAGGCTTAACAGACCTGGTTTCAAATCTTGCTCCCCCATTTCTTGATGGCTGGAGGACCTCCAGCAGGTCACTCAGCCAAAGTGCCCTCACCTGGAAAGCAGGTGCTGAAATCAGCCTTGCTAGGGTGCTATCTGCCTAAACAAGACATGGGAAGAGCCTGACATATAGAAATGGCTGTGCACATGTTTTCCATCTCTCCCCAGCATCTCATCAGGGTGTGGCAGGCTTTCTAGGATGTTGAAGATAGCAGTCAGCTGTCCCGAGGGTCCACAGCCCTCTTGGCCGAGTACCAGAGAGCAATCAGCATGGGAAAGCGTTTCAGTGAATAAGTAGGAGTTTTCTGGAAGTAGAGAAAGGGCAGAGAGAGCAGCTTGGCTGCGTGCTGGAGGAGGGAGAATGCTGAGGGAAAGCAGGGAGCCCATGGGGGCCCCAGGTCCTCGGCACCGTGTCTCGTGGCTCCCAGGCCCTCACTGGCTGCACCTCGGTCCACTTCACTGCTCCGTCCTCATCTCCCCAACCTTAGACGCCGGAGGGCTCTTCTTTGACCCCCTTCTCCCCATCTTCATCACCCCAGGAAATCCACCAGCTCCATGTTTCTGGTCTTGTCCAACTGCACCAGACCCCTGGCTCCGTCTCCACCCCCGTCTCCCATCTCCCCTGACTCCAGACTCACCTGGATGTTCAGTAGACACGGCGGACAAGCACACCCGAGGACCCCTGCCCCCTCCTGCTGTCTCCTTGGGACAGAATCTCGGAGCCAGCCGGAGCGCGCCCTCCTGTCCCACTTCACATGTCCTGTCGTCAACCGTATACCTGCTCGAGCCCAGAACCCTCCCTCCACGCCCTTCTCCCCAGACCAGCCGTTCCAGTCCGTCTTCTCACCTCCTAAACCTCTCTGCTTCTCTCCTCTGCCTCCCACCCGCCCCGAACACCCAGCAGCAGCAGAGAGATCCTTTTCAAACATGACTCAACACCCACCGACACCTCTCTCACTAGGGTGTGAATCCAGCAGCCTCCCACTGGCCACACACTTGACTGAGACCCCCTCTCCCCAGTCCCTCTGCCCTCCTCTCCCAGTTGCCCCAGCCACACTGGCCTCCTGGTTCCTGAGCTGGCCAAGCCTACCCCCACCCCAGGGCCTTTGCACCTGCTGCTCCCTCTGCCTGAAGAGCTCTCCTCCCAGACACCTGTGGGGCTCGCTCCCTTCCTTCCACCAGACACCTGCTTGGATGTCACCTGCTCCAAGATGCCTTCCCTGGCCAAGGTTTATAAATAGCAACAGCCCCCCACCACCACCCCCCTCACTTCCCCTCTTTTCTCTTTGGGTTTCTACGTGGAGCTCACCACCTCTGTTGAGCTGATTTCTTGTCTGCTGTATCCTTTGCTGTAAGGAATCCTGAGGGAGATGGGATTGGTCTGCCCTGTGCCCGGCCATGCCCCCAGCACCCAGAAGTAGGTGCTCAACAACCAAGTGCTGAGTGACTGCATCTTTGTCTGCCCGGAGCCGGGCACACACAGTAGGCACGTGGTAAATGGGATGAGTGAATGGCGCCATTATTGTTAACCACAGCAGCTCCCATCTATTGAGGAACCGGTGAGCGAAGCTGGGCACCTTGGGCTCCATGCACAGAGGAGGAAACTGAGGCTCAGAGAGAGTCAGCAGTTTCCCCAGAGCTGCACAGTGCCTGAGCCGGCGTTCACGCCCAGGTCTAGCTGACTCCAAAGTCCCCTGCTCGTGCATGAGCAGTGGGCTTCCCTGGACTGGGAAGCGGGGTCTCACCGGTACCTCTCACACTGTGGGAGCAGCACCCTAAGATGGTGCTCACGAAGTTCCCAGCCCCGTGCTGAACCCGATGATGGGTTCCCTGTGCAAGTCAGGCCTTACTCACCCCTGGGGCAGGACCTCGAGTGTCCCTCAAAGGGTATGAGGTCAGGGGCTCCAGGCACCAGCCCACCAAGCCCTCTCTGGCCTGGACGCAGTATCGACTGGAAACCATATGGGTTCTGCACCAGCTCCGTCAAGGCTGCCGCGTGCATGTGGTCGGATTGCATGGTTGGTTTGGCTTGGTTTGGTTTTGGGGTCTTCCTGCTTGCCCTTGCACCATTGTGAGGGTCTCTTTCAGCCCCAGAATCTTTCTGGAGACCCAAAGAGGGGCTGAAGCAGCCAGGAGCCCCCACGCCTCCACCTGGCTGCTCACCACCTGCCTCCTTCCCCTAGGCACCCTGCCTCATCCGAGGAGGTCCTGGCTACACAGCAGCAAAGCAGCGCAGGCTGGTTTATAGAAAATGTTGCCTTAAGAATCTCACGGCCACTGCCAGCAAACTTGCAGAGAGCCCAGCTGCGTGGTCTTGGAGTCAGAGCTGGGTTCAGACTGTGCCTCCACTTGCCAGTGGGGGAACTCAGGCAAATTATCTCACTTCTCTGAGCCTCAGGAGACTGACCCTGCTGGGTGACTGTGAGGATTAGAACAGGGCCTGGCCTGTCTCATTGTAATTACTGGTGTGTTATTAGTGCTAGGATGAAAGTAGAGAAGAAAAGCCACAGAATCCCACCCCCCTCGCCACACACACACATGTACACAGGTGTTTTGCATTTTCTGCTTTCTTATGCACGTGCTTTTACACGCTTCCAAGAATGATGTACAGTAGGCCCCCTTATCCAAAATTTCACTTTACCCAGTTTCAGTTGCCTGTGGTTAACCTTGGTTTAAAAAACATTAACTGGAAAATTCCAGAAATGAACAATTCATAAGTTTTCATTTGCACACCATTCTGAGTAGTGTGATCAAATCTCACGCCATCCCGCCCTGCATGTGAAACCCCTTTGTGCGGGGTGCTCCGCCCATCCGTCACTTAGCCCTCTTGGTTATCACAGGGCTCGCGTTCAAGTGACCCTCACGTACTTAATAATGGGCTCTCGGAGCAACAACAGTGATGCTGGTGGGTTGGCTGTGCCAAAGGGAAGCCGTACGTGGTTCCTTTTAGTGAAAGGACAGAAGTTCTCAATGAGGAAAGAAAAAACAGCTAAGATCTTGCTAAGATCTATGATAAGAATGAATCTTCTACCCGGGAAATTGTGAAAAAGAAAAAAGAAATTTTTGCTAGTTTTGCTGTCATGTCTCAAACTGCAAAAGTAACGGCCACAGGGGCTCCTAACTGCTTACTATAGATGGAAAAGGCATTAAATTTGTACGATGAGACACTTTGAGAGAGAGAGAGAGAGACCCCACTCACATAACTTAGTACAGTGTATTGTTATAATTGTTCTGTTTTAATATTAGTTGTTATTGTTAACCTTAAATTGTGCCTAGTTTGTAAATTAAACTTTATCATAGGCACATATGTATGCAAGAAAACATGGTCTACATAGGGTTTGGTTCTCTCTGTGGTTTCAAGTACCCACAGGGGTCTTGGGATGTACCCCCCTCCATGGTTATGGGGGGATGACTGTACTCACAGCTCTGCATTCTAATTTTCTTCACCTAACATTAAATTAGCTGTTACCCTGCGGGTTTGACTTAATTTTTCTAAATATCATTGTAGCAGCTCCCCAGTAGTTCAGATTCCACATGCTGGCATTAAATCAGCCATTTCCCCACAGCAAGGCATTTACACAACTTAACAATTTTTTTTTTACTATGACGAAAACATTGCAAGGGGAAGGAATATACTCTGGCAAGTTAGGAATGGCAACAAACTCTTTTATGTGTCTATGGTTTTCCCTTTTTTGAAGTATGTCCTCTGCGTAGATTCCAGGCCAGCGGATTATTGAGTCTAGGGGTGTGACAGGTTTATGGCTCTTTGTATTAGTATCAGCCTCATTCCCAAACGGACGGTCACCCACCCGCAGCTTCCGAGGGTGCAGCCCCCACTCCAGCCTGAGGTTTGCCTTTTTTAAAATTGTTTTATTAATGGGGCCGAACACCTTGCCTTTCATCTGTTAATTAATTGTATTTCGTCTCCTGTGGTGTATGTGTGTGCTAAGTCACTTCAGTCATGTCCGACTCTTTGAGACCCTGTGGACTGTAGCCTGCCAGCCTCTGCTATCCATAGGATTCTCCAGGCAAGAATACTGGAGTGGGTTGCCATGCCCTTCTCCAGGGGATCTTCCTGACCCAGGCATCAAACCCATGTCTCTTACGTCTCCTGCATTGTGGAGGATTCTTGACCACTAGGGCCACCTGGGAAGCCTCCTCTCCTGTGGGGTGCCCACATATTTTACTGTGACCCCAAAATAGGAAATAATTGAAGCCATTTCCATCAACAACATTTGTTTCCTAAACTTCAGCTCCTGGGTGTTCCTCTTGCCTGTGAACCTCTCTCCCTTGTACTATTATTTACTTACTACATTTTAATTTGATCTTAAATCAAGCCTTTTTTTTTTAAAGAAAACCCAGACTTGCTCTAAGCACTCATATCTTTGGTTTAAGGGTTACTTTTTTCCCCAGGAAACTCTCCTATGCGATGGGAGGGAATGTAAATTGGTGCAGCCACTCTGGAGTACAGTATGGAGGTTCCTTAAAAACATAAAATTAGAACTATCATACAATCCAGCAATTCTGCTCCTGGGCATATATCCAGAAAAGACTAAAACTCTAATTTAAAAAGATACATGCACCCCAATGTTCATAACAGCACTGTTTACAATAGTCAAGACATGGAAACAACCTGTGTCTATCAACAAATGAATGGATAAAGAAAACGTGGTACATATATACGATGGAATGCTACTTAGACATAAAAAAGAATGAAATAGTGCCATTTGCAGCAACATGGATGGACCGAGAGATGGGTCTTATCATACTAAGTGAAGTATCAGACAAAGACAAATGGCACATGATATCCCTTCCCTGGTAGTTCAGTTAATAAAGAATTCACCTGCAATGCAGCAGACCCCAATTTGATTCCTGGGTCAGAAAGATCCTCTGGAGAAGGGATAGGCTACCCACTCCAGTATTCTTGGGCTTCCCTTATGGCTCAGCTGGTAAAGAATCCACCTGCAATGCGGGAGACCTGGGTTCGATCCCTGGATCGGGAAGATCCCCTGGAGAAGGCAAAGGCTCCCCACTCCAGTAGTCTGGCCTGGAGAACTCCATGGACCGTATAGCCCATGGAGTCAAGAAGATTCGGACATGACTGAGCGACTTTCACTTTCATCACTTATATGTGGAATCTAAAACGTGATACAATGAACTTATTTACAAAACAGAAGCGGACTCACAGACACAGAAAACAAACTTACAGTCACCAAAAGGAAAAGGTGTGGGGAGGGGTAAATTAGAAGCTGAGATTAGCAGATACACACTAGTATGTATAAAACAAGCAATAATGTCCTGCTACAGAGCGCGGGGAGCTATATTCAATATCCTGTAATAAGCCACAATGGAAAAGAATATGAGAAACATCATATATGTTTATATACATATAACTGAAACACTTTGCTATACACCAGAAACCAACACAACCTAACAGTAAATCAATACAACATCACCAACAGTAAATCTATACTATATAAGTAAAACTATACTTCAATTTTTTTTTAAGTTACATTTTTCCTGATACATGTAAAACAAACCCATAAACACATCCAAGAGTTGTGGGGGGGGGGCCACCTCAACAGAAAGTGAAAGTGAATGTCACTCAGTCGTGTCCAACTCTTTGTGACCCCATGGACTATATGGTCCATGGAATTCTCCAGGCCAGAATACTGGAGTGGGGAGCCTTTCCCTTCTCCAGGGGATCTTCCCAACCCAGGGATCGAACCCAGGTCTCCCGCATTGCAGGTGGGTTCTTTACCAGCTGAGCCACAAGGGAAGCTCAACAGAACTGGCAGTTAAATCTAGAGACATTTCCGGAGCCTGTTGTTAAACACAGCCACTATAAAGATTCAGCGATAGAAACTTCCAATTCAGTAGATCTTATTAAATGCAAAGGTAATAGATACTCGAACTCTTCACTTCCTGATTGTTTTGCTGCATCTGCTCCTTCTTATGCTCTTGAGGTCTGCTTATCTATGTGGTGGAAACAGGCAGGATGGTGACCACCGCCCACCCCTCCAGGGCTCTGCACTCAGCAACATCATGTTGGCAGTGTTTATGTTTACACCATAGAAATGGGCAGTAAATGCTACAAACCAGGGCTTCTTTTCCCCTGCAGGACTGGTTGTTAAATGTTTACCAGCTCACCGCTGTACATTACGGCTCAGATGCTGGCACCTCCGAGGGTCTGCCTGCCCCAGTGGTCTGTGCCCCTTACTATGGAGAAGCAGACGTTTTCTTAGGTGAAGGCAGGGTCCTGGCATTCCCGGAGACATCCCGGCAGCAGTAGCCAGGATAAGAAACAAGGTGGTTCTGGGGGGAGATTCATCCACCCTTCCCGGATCCTGGTCCTTCCAGGTGCAGAGAATAAGGGAGTGGGTGGGGCGAGAAGACAGAGAGCCTGGCCGGACCTCTGGCCACACATCTGGCTGTTAGTCCCCGAGGAGACCTCTCGGGCATCCCTTTGCAAACCCTCCGGTTCCATCTGCCCTTCCTTCTCTGAGAGAGTCTGCAGCAGGCACCCTGAACTCCCTGATTTATTCAAGCAGCGCTTTATCCAAGGTCGGCACTAGGTCATGGTCGCTGCTGAGTGCTGGGGGTGGAAAGATGAAATGGGTTTAGTCCTGCCTGCAGGGAACACTGGCCGGTTCTGGGCGGGAAATCGATCCTGCCCCTCCGTTTGTGCTTCCTGGAAGATCAAGGTATTCAGCCTCGGGGCGAATATACCTCAGGGAGGGTTTGGGGGAAAAAATCCCTGAAAATGCACTTCCAGAGTAAACTAGACCCAGTCTGTCTGGGCCCAGGATGCAGCTCAGCGAGGTGTGCGAGTGAGGGCTTTGGGTCCGGCCAACAAGATCCATGGGCCCTGTGACCGTGGGTAAATCACTCACTCCTCCAAGCCTGTTTGCTTGTCTGTGAAAACGGGGCACCAAGAGGAAGGAGGGGGTGCCTCTTAGGAGCCTGACCCAGAGCCGGGGCTTAGTCCTGTGGTGCCGCTATGCCCAGGGCCCTGCTGCCAGGCAGGTGTGTGTGCTGGGTACATGCATAGCGTATAGCGTGTGTGGGTATGTGTGCGTGTGAAGTGCAGGGGTGTGGTTTGGGCGTGGTGTGCGTGTGTGTGTATTGTGTGTGTGCATGTGTGTGTGTGTGTGTGTGTAGATGTGTGTGTAGTGTGCACACTCATCTCTGCCCCCTCTGCCCCCTCCTGCTGCCTTGGTCCTGACCCAAGAGCCATGGGCAAGGGGCATGGAGGAGGGGCCAGGGCATCTGAGCAGCCAGGGGTGAAGGAAGACAGAAACGAGGCAGGTCAGCACCCAGCCTGCGGGAGCACAGAGGTGTGAGTGGTGCCAGGGCCAGGGGCCAGGAGCCACGGACAGCCTGGGGAAAGGTGCAAATGCTCCGAGGAGGCCCCTTCATTTCCCAGGGATTTATAAAAGAGTGGACCAAACCCTGAGCCCCGGGCCAGGCTACGGGCACAGAATGAATCAGACCCCTGTCTCAGACCCCGTGAGACCCTCACCCAAGCCTGGCCTCCCTGGCTTCCCTTCCCAGCTCCCCATGGGCTCCTACTTAACCCTCAAAACCTTACTCAGGTTGCTCTCCTCCAGCCCCTGGAGGACTTCTGTCCCTGTTTCCCGCTCCCATCACAGGCAGGACCCCGTGGTCTCTTGTCCCCTCTGTGCCCAGTGGACTAGGCAAGAGCAAGGACAGTCCGAGTCCTGCTGGGGATCCCAGGGCCCAGAGCAGAGCCCTGGGCTGGGAGTCACAGCGGCTCGTCCCCCCAGCACACCGCGGACTGCTGGTTAACCTTGGGCAGCCCCGTCCCTCCCCAAGCCTTACTGTCCCCACCATGTCAATCGAGGGAAGGGACAGAATGCTTCCGCAGTGCCTTTCAACTTAAAACCTCCCTGACCTTCTACCTGGCTAACGGAGACGCAGATGGGGACAGGGACAGATGTGGAAAGAGCTTTGAAAAATTCATAGCAGGAAGCCCAGGGAGAGAGGCTTTCCTTTTGTGGGGCGGGAGGAGGGGGCGCTGTGGACAGAGCCGTGGATGAAAAGGACCGCGTCCGGAGCACTTTGTGGCATTTAATGTAGAATGCAGAGCGCCCGGGAAAGCAACGGCATCAAATATTTACTAAAGCAGCATTAAAAATTCACCTTTAGGATGCAGAGGTTTAAAGACCCCGAGCTTCCTGAGAAATGCCACAAGGCAGGAGGGTGAAATGATGGGTGAGAGGCTTGAGCAATGATGCCCCCAGAACCGGGCACTGTTTCCCACGGATCCCTCCTCTACGCCCCCTGCCAGAGCGGTCTCCAGCCCCACGTCTGCAGAGGCACGCAGGCAGCCCTCCTCGGCCATAAGCCTTTCTGAGGCTCCCTTGACCTGCAGGATATGAACAGGCCCTCGGCTCAGCCTCCATGGCCCTCTGTGATCTGGCTCCTGCTTCTCTGGGCAGCTGAGTCCCATAGGATGAAAGGAGTGAGCTGCTGAGCTTGGAGGAGATGGAGGTGGGATCGGGGGATGTTCCAGTCACTGGGAGTGGCCTGTACAAAGGCACTGCGGTAGACAGATGCAGTCTATTCATGCATCAGAAGCAAAATCAGGGTGCGGGAGTGTGCAGAGAGAAGGGGAGCACAGGAGGGGAGGGGTGGGAGACATGGGGGGTCTGAGATGCAGGGCCATGGTGAGAAGGAGGCTTCCTGATCCAGGGGTGGGGGGAGCCCTCCAGGAGAGGTCAGGGCCCTGGCAAGGAGTCCAGCAGAGGCCGGCACTAGCTCACAGACTGGGCTGTGGCCGGAGCAGAGGAGGTGGGGTCAGACAGCCCACAGGATCGGCTGTGGATTGGGGAGGGGGTGGTGGGGAAACGAGAGGCTCCAAAGACCGTGCCCCAGACTCTGACCTGAGCCACTGGGGTGATGCTGGTGGGACTTCCTGAGATGGGGACCCAGGCCTGGCTTCGGGGATCAGCCATCTGGAGTCTGAGGTGCCTGTGATGCTGGAGTGGGGTGATGAGGCAGACAAGTCAGGGAGGAGCTTGGGGTGGGGGGCAGGGGTGGGGAACATGGGCTGAACCCCAGCTTGGATTTGGCCGAGGGGCCTATCACAGAATCATGCCGTGGAGGGGCGGGAGGTCACCTGGGGTGAGGATGGAGTGTGGGGAAAGGAACCAGGGATGCCAGCAAGGAAGTGTGGGAGGAGCAGTCCCCAGGCAGAAGGGACCCGGGGCCTGAAGGGGGGTGATCCTGTAGGAGCAGGGTCTGGTGGAAGGGCTGTGGGGACCCGGCCTCAAATGCCAGGACCCAGGCCCCGCCCTCTGCTCGTTGCTCCTAAGATGCCCCATGCCTGATGCAGAGATACAGTCAGCGGGCTCCTCCAAACACGCCATCACCACCCCCATCCGCCAGGCCTCTTATGATCCCAGGGTGACAGCAGGCTTCTCCCTTTGGGGAAGGAAGTGAGGTTTCACGTTAGATACTTCAAAATGAAGCAGTGCTTTGTAAGACCCCAAATCATTCTAATTTGTCCACAAACAAGACCCGTGTTTGATGGTCTCTTGTTTTTCCAGGAGACCCAGTGACCCAGAGCTGCCCATCTTCACCATCTAGAGGACCAACAAGATGTCTTGCTAAAGGCAAAATAAAAATGGCCTAGAGGGTCTCTAAACCCCCTTTTGGAATACCTTTTCTCCCCACTTAAGACAGCCATGCCCTGAGTGCTCACTGTGTGCGGCACTTTTTTACACTCTGCCTCCTGTGACCTTGGCAAAGTCCTCACTTAGCAGAACAGTAAACTGAAGCCCCTGGAGGCAGGGGACTGCTGGCTGGTGGTGGGGGTGAACACGGACACTCGCCAAGGGTCTGCAGGGACCCCCGGGGCCTGGGCCCTGCCTTGCTCCTGACAGCTCTTGCCGGAAGCAGGGAAGGATGAAAGGAAGCACTGACCCAGAGAAGCCTGATCATTCTGGGGGTCGTGGAGCCTGGCTGTGTCTGCAGGACTGGAGGGAGGGATCCCGAGGCCAAGCTGGCAGCAGAGGAGGAGGTCAGAGGCAGGTCGTGGGGTCGGGAAAGGAGGAACCTCTTCCCAGGCAGCCTTCCTTCACAGCAGAGCTTCTCTGCTCACTGGGTAGTGAGCTCCCTGTCACTAGGTTGTGCAAGCTGAGACCAGAAATTCATTTCCGGAGGTTGTTCACTCTTTCCCAGTTAAAGTACGTGAAGTGCCCATCTTAACAGTACAGTTTGGTGAACTTCAGTCTGAGATGGTGAACATTCTAACATGCAGAAGGCTTCCTCCTGACCCCTGAATACCACTTCTCTGACATTCAGCCCCTAAATCATTTTGCCCAACTATAGGCTCTCCCTGGGCTGGAACTGGATGGTGTGGACCCTAGGGTCAGCATCTCTCACACATTTTTTTCTATGAAATGAATTCCTCCATGATGTTGCACATATCAAGAGGCTGTTCTTTTTCACTGCTGTATAGTACTCCACTATATGGGCATACCAGCTTCTGTTTATCCCTTTTCTTGTTGAGGACATCTGGGTTGTTTCCACTTTGGGGTGATTATCCATAAGGCTGCTCTGAACATCCATGGCCACATGCTTTGGTGAACAGGTAGACACAGTTCTCCCAGGTGCTTAGGAGTGTCTGATGGCTGCTGTAAACAGTGACCATAAACTTAGTGGCTTAGAACAGCACAAATGTATCCTCCTATAGTTCTGATGGGCAGAGGTTTCCAAGGAGCCTTATGAATACCTGATGTCTAGGTGTTGGTAGAGCTTGTCCCTTGGAGGCTCCAGGCAGAATCTGTTCCCGGGGGCAGCCTATGTTCCACAGCTCGTAGACCCTTCCTCTGGTGGCATCACTGTGACCTCTACTTCCATCCTCACACCTCCTCTGACTCTGACCCTCCTGCACCCCCCTCTTCAAAGACCCTCGGGATGACCCCGGGCCCACTTGGGTAACCAGTCTCCCCATCACACGGCCACCCACATTCCCAGCTTCTGGGGATTAGGACAGGGACCTCTTTGGGGGCTTGAGCTGTGCCTACACAGGGGCATATGCAGCTTCATGGGACGAGGGGTGTGTTCAGACTCAGCACATGTGGTCTCTCAGTTTCCCAAAGCAGCTGAACCTCTTTGCCCTCCCCGGGTCGTGGGTGAGAGTTCCTCCTGCCCCACCTCCTCACATCTTTGTTATCTTAGCCCTTTATTTCAGGGGCGTGGAGGGCAATCCCCTGTAGTTTTACATTGCTTTTTCTCCATGCTTGCGTTTCAGTTTCTATCATCATTCCACGAGCACACCTCCTCCATGCAGCCCCCCATGACCACACCTTTTGCTGCTAAGAGCGCTGCGCTGGGGTCGGGGGTGGGGGACTGCCGTCTTACCCCTGCAGTGGTCCTGCGCTGTTCTCTTCTTTGAGATGTGGTAACAGTGTGAGTATGGTAACCTCTCAAGGTACTGTGAGAAGCCACTAGAAATTGAGCTGAAAACTTCAGTCCCCGGCTCCTGGCTCCTGGTCTCCGGGGGAGCTGTTATCAGTGCTGAGGGTGCATTATCTGCAGCTCACCTGGCAATTAGTCCTGTTGCACTTCTGACTCCTCTGCTTTTACCCGGATTTACCCGGAGCCGTTATTATTCCGGAGTCTCAGCCTTCTGGAAGTGTTCATTTTTATTCAAATTGCCAGGTGCTCCGTCTTATGTCCTCAGTACCTTTGCAGTTGCCAGCTGGAGACCCTCCTCATCCCCACCCAGGTCCCAGGCCCCACACCTCTCTCTTCAGACCTGCTGCCCAGCCCAGCCTCCCGTACCCAGCCCATCCAGGCGGGATGACCATGCAGCCCAGCAGCTGGCAGCGCAAGCTGGACTCCTGGCTCCAAAAAGAGCTCCATAGGTGACTCTGGGAAAATTGCGATACCTACCTCTGTCTCGGTTTCCTCATCTGTAAATGGGGGAAGTAAAAGTCCCACTTTCTAGGGTTGTTGGGAGAGCAAAGTGAGATGAGGCGGGGAAAGTGCTGGGACAGTGCCCAGTCCAGGAGAAATCCCCCAACACGGCAGCCCTGACGCTAGCTTTGCCTGGAATTAAGAAGGATCTTGTCTGCGCCCCCGAGCCCTGGGGTCACGCATGAGCTGATCCCAGACTCACGCCGCCATGTCACCTGCTGCGACCCTCTGCTTGGCTTCTGCTAAGGCAGCTCCCTTTCCTGGACTGCCCTCCCCAGCTTCCCGCGGTGAGTTTTCCCCTGAGTCCCCGCCCCCATCCAGGCCACGCCCCACCCGGGCCACGCCCCCACCCGGGCCACGCCCCCAGGCACTCTGCGCCACGGACTTGATATGGATCTGTTGCTTTTGTTCTGGGGGTCCCAGTGTGGCTCCCCGCTAGCTCTGAGTCCTGGAGGCCTGGGCCTATGCCCGGCAGGTCTGTACCCCAGCACCCAGCCCAGGCCTGGCAGAAGAGGCCACCAGCAGGGGCTGCCGGACGCCATCGTCCTGCTTTGGTCTCCCTTGCATGGGAAGCCCTTGTTTTTGAACCAGTTCTCGAATGATGGACAAGTCTTTGATCCTAATCTTCGACTTTTACCCACACTGCCGCAGTAAATGAGCTTGTAAGAATTTTGCCCTTGTGGGCGTGTTTGTTGGATGATGGTTAAGTGGAATTACTGGTTCAGAGGGCATGTGCATCTGTGACTTTGGTATGTGCCAAGCTGCTTTCCAGAAGTGAACTGATGGTGTCCTTCCCACCAGCACGGAAAGCAAGGGCTCCCCGCCCCCACCCCCCAACTAGCAAACACATGGTGCTGTCTCAACCTTTTTGATCTTTGCGGGACTTCCTTGAGTGGAGGAATGTGGAAGTTTCCTTTGGTCTATGCTCTGGAATGCTTTCCCATTATGGCTTTCATTTGCATGTCTCTCATTTTAAACTTTGGTTTTGCGATTGGACAGTTTCTTTCTTCTTGGCAATTGGTTTGTTTAGATTCTCTCTTCTGAGATTCTTTGGGTAATTTCTATTTTCTTGGAAATTCACCCATCTCATCAGAGTTTTCTGACTTTGTTGGACAGAGTTGAGTGGGTAGGCCCCCTCTTTCTTTTGTTATTTGTCTGTCCCCTCTATCTTTATGGAATACCTGCTCTGTACCAAGTGTTGTTGGTCCTCGGGGGTAGGGTAGTGGGCCGGAGCCACTGAAAAGTCATATATATGTATATATATATATATATATATATATAATCCTAAAGATGATTTAAAATGCAGCCATAAAATACATGGAGTGTCAGATGGTGATAAGTGCTAGGGAGAAAAACCCCATGGGAACAGGGAGAGAGTTGATTGTGGAGTCCAGCTTTTGATGGGGTGGTCAGAGAGGGTCTCAGTAATGGGTGACTTGAAGAACATAAGGGAATATTATTTTTCGGTTGCTAGGTTGCATCTGACTGTTTGTGACCCCATGGACTGCAGCACACCAGGCGTCCCCGTCCATCACCAACTCCTGGAGTTTACTCAAGCTCATGTCCGTGGAGTCGGTGATGCCGTCCAGCCGTCTCACCCTCTGCTGCCCCCTTCTTCTTTTGCTCTCAATCTTTCCCAGCATCGGAGTCTTTTCCAATGAGTCAGTTCTTTGCATCAGATAGCCAAAGTACTGGAGCTTCAGCTTCTGCGACAGCCCTTCCAATGAATATTCAGGATTGATTTCCCTTACGATTGACTGGTTTGATCTCCTTGCAGTCCAAGGGACTCTCAAGAGTCTTTTCCAACACCACAGTTTAAAAGCACCGATAGCCATGTGTTTATCTGGGAGAAGAGATGCTATATTGGTGCTATATTTGTCTAAGTTCTTGGAGAAATGCAACCAACAGGATAGATATAGATAGAGTGAAGATGCAGATGTAGTTTTCTATATATAAATCTAGATATAGATAGATAGCTCTATATAAACAGATATCTCTATAATATAGATAAAATATATAAGATCTACATAGATATATATATATATATATAAAGAGATTTACTCTAAGGAATTGGCTTCTGCAGATTTGGAGATGCAAAAGTTCCAAGATCTGTAGGTGGCAAGCTGGAGAGCCAGCAGAGCTGATGGCCCGGTATGGTCCACGTCTGCAAGGCCTGAGAACCACAAGAGCCAGTGGTGCAAATGCCAGTCCCAAGTCTGATGGCAGGAAAAGACTGATGACCGGCTCAAAAACGGGCAGGCAGAAAGGGAACCCTCCCTTCCCCTGGCTGTTCTTTGACCTTCAGGAGATTGTAAGAGGCTTACCTGCCTTGGGGAGGGTGATACACTTGACTCAGTCTACAGATTCAAAGGGGACGTTCATCCAGAAACACTTTCACAGACACACACAGGACTGTGTTTGATCAAATATCTGGGCACCATCCCCATAATCCAGTCAGTTCAGTTCAGTCGCTCAGTTGTGTCCGACTCTTTGCGACCCCATGAACCACAGCACACCAGGCCTCCCTGTCCATCACCGAATCCCAGAGTTTACCCAAACCCATGTCCACCGAGTTGGTGATGCCATCCAACCATCTCATCCTCTGTCGTCCCCTTCTCCTCCTGCCCCCAATCCCTCCCAGCATCAGGGTCTTTTCCAATGAGTCAGCTCTTTGCATCAGGTGGCCAAGGGATTGGAGTTTCAGCTTCAGCATCAGTCTTTCCAATGAACACCCATGACTGATCTCCTTTAGGATGGACTGGTTGGATCTCCTTGCAGTCCAAGGGACTCTCAAGAGTCTTCTCCAACACCACAGTTCAAAAGCATCAATTCTTCAGCACTCAGCTTTCTTTATAGTCCAACTCTCATATCCATACATGACTACTGGAAAAATGATAGCCTTGACAAGATGGTCCTTTGTTGACAAAGTAATGTCTCTGCTTTTTAATATGCTGTCTAGGTTGGTCATAACTTTTCTTCCAAGGAGTAAGCGTCTTTTAATTTCATTGCTGCAATCACCGTCTGCAGTGATTTTGGAGCACCCCCCCCCCAAAATGAAGTTGGCCACTGTTTCCACTGTTTCCCCATCTATTTGCCATGAAGTGATGGGATAGCCCAGTCAAAGCTATGGTTTTTCCAGTAGTCATATACGGATGTGAGAGTTGGACCATAAAGAAGGCTGAGCACTGAAGAACTGATTCTTTCGAACTGTGGTGCTGGAGAAGACTCTTGAGAGTCCCGTGGACAGCAAGGAGTTCAAGCCAGTCAATCCTAAAGTAAATCAACCCTGAAAATTCACTGGAAGGACTGATGCTGAAACTGAAGCTCCAGTACTCTGACCACCTGATGGGAAGAGCCAACTCACTGGAAAAGACCCTGATGCTGGCAAAGATTGAGGGCAGGAGGAGAAGGGGGCAACAGACGATGAGATGGTTGGATGGCATCACCCACTCAATGGACATGAATTTGAGCAAGCTCCGGGAGATAGTGAAGGACAGGGAAGCCTGACTTGCTGCAGTCCATGGGGTCGCAAAGAGTCAGACCCAACTGAGCGACTGATCAACAGCAACAACCCCATGGCACAGTCAGGTTGACACGTAGAATGAGCCTTCAGGGCTGCAGCAGAGCGAACAGAAGAGGGAAGTCAAGTGGTGTGATCAGAGAGGACAGAGGAGAAAGTCTTTGGCTTCTACTCTGAGTGAGATGGGAGCCAGTGAGGGTTTTGAGCAAGGGAGTGCCATGACACGACATGCTGTAGATTTTCACAGGATCCCTCTGGCTGCTGTATGGAGGGAAGACAGAAGGGCTGGACTCGTGAGGAGGCCACAGCAGGAGCGACGGAGGAGGCAGGAAGGGCGAGGTTGATGGCTGCACACGCAGGCTTTACTGATAGACTGGTTGTGGATGTGAGAGAGCAAGAGGGGCCAAAGGTGCTCTGGGAATCCAGTGGTCATTCTTGGTTTGCGTTTGTTTTGTTTCTGCCCACTCATTTTTGTATAATTATGGAAAAACACACAAGAAAATTTACCATTTTAAGCGCTGTACTTTTCACAGGCATTGAGTACATTCACACTGTTGTACAACCATCACAACCATCCGTCTCCCAAACCTTTTCATCATCTACCCATCCTATTATAGGAAACCTTTCCGAATCATTCTACCTGCAGTGAATTTTGTTTGTGATCCAGCCTCAGTCTTTTTTTCTTAGCAAGTGTGTGTGGCTCATTAACATTTACTAATACGGCAGCTACATTTAGTCTTAGTTCTGTCATCATAGTTATGATATGCTTTCTGCTTTTATAGCTTTTGTGGGGGTTGTCAATTTTCACCATATGCTCTCTGTTTTCTTTGTTTTATTTTTTGTGTATATGTCTTCTGACAATTTGGAAGACTGTGTTTTTCATCCCATAGTTATCTTCATAATTATGCTGTCATATGATACCCTTAATCCTCCATTTCTTTAGACAATGTTTATTTTCTCCCTACTATGAGTGATGCCCAAATTAGAATATTTCTACTTTCCCCTCTCCTTCTCCCTCTTCCATCAAATGATTTTAGCTGATTATATTAGTTTTTCCATTTGCCTTTGTACCTCTAATATTATTTCCATCTCTAAATGATTTTCTGGACTTCTAGCTATAAACACAGAAGACAATTTACATGTATTACCTCCCTCCTCCTGCCCTCCACCCTCCCTCCTATAGTTTATATCAGTTCTCTGTTATCTCTTTTGTTCTTTTTTTATAACAGTCACAATACATTAGTTTCAGACATGGTCCTACAGCTAATTAGATTGTCCTTGCCAGTCCTCTTGCCAGAGTTACTCTGCTTACTCTTGGTTATCCTAAGCATTGTTGTTCAGTCGCTCAGTCGTGTCCAGCTCTTTTCAACCCCATGGACTGCATTACACAAGGCTTCCCTGTCCTTCATTATCTCCTGGAGCTTGCTCAAACTCATGTCCATTGAGTCGGTGATGCCATCCAACCATCTCATCCTCTGTCGCTCCCTTCTCCTCCTACCCTCAACCTTTCCCAGCATCAGGGGCTCTTCACATCAGGTGGCCAAAGTATTGGAGCTTCAGTTTCAGCATCAGTCCTTCCAATGAATATTCAGTGTTGATTCCCTT
Source organism: Dama dama (assembly GCF_033118175.1). NCBI lineage: Eukaryota > Metazoa > Chordata > Mammalia > Artiodactyla > Cervidae > Dama > Dama dama. The sequence goes on from NC_083702.1 coordinate 5,385,289, forward strand.
TAGGATGGACTGGTTGGATCTCCTTGCAGTCCAAGGGACTCTTGAGAGTCTTCTCCAACACCACAGTTCAAAAGCATCAATTCTTCAGTGCTCAGCCTTCTTTATGGTCCACCCTCACATCAGGCTTCCCTGATGGCTCAGATGGTAAAGAATCTACCTGCAATGTGGGAGACCCAGGTTCAGTCCCTGGGTCAGGGAGATCCCCTGGAGAAGGAAATGGCAACCCACTCTAATATTCTTGCCTGGAGAATCCCATGGACAGAGGAGCCTGGTAGGTTACAGTCCATGGGGTCGAAAAGAGTCGGACATGACTGAGCGACTTCACTTTCTTTCTCACATCTGTACATGACTACTGGAAAAACCATAGCTTTGACTATATGGACCTTTGTCGGCAAAGTGATGTCTCTGCTTTTTTTAACATGCTGTCTATGTTTGTCATAGCTTTTCCTGCAAGGAGCAAGCATCTTTTAATTTCGTGGCTGCAGTCACCATCCACAATGATTTTGAAGCCCAAGAAAATAAAGTCTGTCACTGTTTCCATTGTTTCCCCATCTATTTGCCATGAAGTGATGGGACAAGATGCCATGATCTTAATCTTTTGAGTGTTGAGTTTTAAGCCAGCTTTTTCACTCTCCTCTTTCAACTTTATCAAGAGGCTCTTTAGTTCCTCTTCCCTTTCTGTCATTAGGGTGGTGTTATCTGCATATTTGAAGTTAATGATATTTCTCATGGCAGTCTTGATTCCAGTTTGAGCTTCATCCAGCCTGGCATTTTGCTTGATGTACTCTGCATCAAAGTTATTTAAGCAGGGTGACAATATACAGCCTTAACCTACGCCCTTTCCAATTTTGAACCAGTTTGTTGTTCCATGTTCAGTTCTAACTGTTGCTTCTTGACCTGCATACAGATTTCTCAGGAGGCAAGTAAGGTGGTCTGGTAGTCCCATATTTTTAAGAATTTTCCACAGATTGTTGTGATCCATACAGTCAAAGGCTTTGGCGTAGTCAATGAAGCAGTAGATGTTTTTCTGGAATTCCCTTGCTTTTTCTATGATCCAACGGATGTTGGCAATTTGATCTTTGGTTCTTCTGCCTTTTCTAAACCCAGCTTGTACATCTGGAAGTTCTTGGTTCACATACTATCGAAGCCTAGCTTGAAGGATTTTGAGCGTTACCTTGCTAGCCTGTGAAATCCTATGAGTATCCTCTATTAATTTATGCAAGAAGGGCTCATGCGAGCTACAATTTAAAAAATGTGTTTTAAACGTTTTTCTGCTGACTTTATATTTAAAATCTGGTTCATCTGGGCCTTAAATTCTTTCTTCATTCATTCATTCATTCAGCAAAGTGTGCCAGTTACTGTTCCAGATCCTGGCAATACAAAAATGAACACAGAACAGCACTGCCATGACCCTCATGTAGCTTATTATCTAGTTGGGAGAGACAAATGATAAGCTAGACCAGTAAGTAAAATATCTGGTGTGCTGGATTGAGATAAAGTCTAGGGAGAAAGATAAAGCAGGTGATGGGGGCCCTGGCTCAGTTTTGTGAAGTAGAAGAGACAACTCCACAGACTTTCTCACCCAGAGCCCAGTAACGCATACTGGGGTGTTGGCTCTGCCCTTCCGAGCATCACTCACTCTGGAAACATGGGCTTTACTGGCTCAGTCAGAGCCCTTCCATCAACTCCACACCCTTGACCCTGGAACACACACTAGAGCTTGATTGAAAATGGTTTATCTGTTGTTCACTTGCTAAGTTATATCCGACACTTTGTGACCCCATGAACTGCAGCTCGCCAGGCTTCCCTGTCCTTCAGTATCTCCTGGATTTTGCTCAAACTCATGTCTATTGAGTTGATGATGCTATCTAACCATCTCATCCTCTGTCGCCCTCTTCTCCTCCTGCTGTCAATCTTCCCCAGCGTCAGGGTCTTTCCCAATGAGTCAGTCCTTCACATTAAGTGGCCAAAGTAATAGAGCTTCAGCTTCAGTATCAGTCCTTCCAGTGAATATTCAGGGTTGATTTCCTTTAGGATGGACTGGTTTGATCTCCTTGCTGTCCAATCAGATGCACGTAGCAGAAACCCAGTTATAGTGGTGTGACGGTAGACCGTCTGGGACTGTCACCAGAACCAGGTTTCTCCCTGCTTCCCTTTCCACTCCGCCCACATTAGTGAAGGTCTTTCATTCTCATGCTCTTCTCTGAATCCATGTTGCCTTCCCAATAGACTACAGCTTACATGGCATTGGCCAGAGTGGGTCATGTGACCACCTTTGTCTGCAAGGGAGTGTGGGAAGGTGAATATTTGTGACTGGGTCATTGCTCCTATACATGGATATAGGACTGGGGGTTTACTGTGTCTACCACAGACGGAGTTTGTGTTTTTGTTCCTCGTTATCCTTACTTGGAGGTGATCTCCATGAGAGAAAGGACAATGGCAATTCAACTCTGCCAGTCAAAGCTGTAAGTGCCCCCATGGGCTGATGTTTACACTCCTGATCTTATCCCATGATCTGTTGACCCATCCATGTGCCAGCAGCGTTCTGGTTTCCTCTCCATGGCTTTGTATGATATGGTCATATTCAGTGGTGTGACTCCAAGATTCATAGTGTTTTCTTTTATTTTTATTATGGGTGTTATCGGGATCTGTTCTTAATATCTTCTATTTGTTATAACAAGGGTGACCATATGGTTTAATATCCAAAGTAGAGTACTTTTGAGGGTGAAAGGGGAACAGTATTGAAAATTATGAGTATTAACTGGGTCTGTCATAAACCAAGACATTATAATAACCCTGGTGGTCACTGAGGCAGAAAAACACTGTTGGTTTTTGTAAGTTGATCTGATGTCTTACAGACTGAAAGTTGTATCTTTATATCTGCACCCTGTGTTCTAATAGTTAGCTTGTTGATTCTCTTGGGTTTTTTATGTATATGATTTGCTGATAATAGTAATTAGGATTTTTCTGTTTCATTCTCGACTCTTTATGCTTTTTTTTATCTTATTGCTTAGGTCAGAGGCTTCCCTGGTGACTCAGATGGTAAAGAGTCTGCCTGCAGTGTGGGAGACCTGGGTTCAATTGCTAGATGGGGAAGATGCCCTGGAGAAGGAAATGGCAACCTACTCCAGTATCCTTGCCAGGAAAATTCTATGGACAGAGGAGCCTGGAGGCTACAGTCCATGGGGTCGCAAAGAGTCAGACACGACTGAGCAACTTCCCTCACTCAGAGGCAGTAGTGCTGTATGGAACCATAGTGATGGCAGACTTGCTTTCCTTGCTTCCAGCCTTAAAGTCAAACAATCCTCAGTGTCTAGGAGACAAAGATGGCATGTGTGCAGAGAAAAACCTGGCTTCTCCTGTCACTGAGGTCAGACAGAAATGTCCCCATGGAGCAGACACCATGTGATATTTTGTTCCCTTCTGCTTTCCTAGAAAACCGTTTTGCCGTGCCTCAGGATGGGGGAGGTGAGACCCAAAGCACCTGGCTCAGCCTCCAAGAAGAACAACTTCAAGACGCCAGGGAGAGCCAAGACGGCCGTGGCGGTGGTGGAGGAGAAAATGCTACCTGTGCCCGAACCCCCTTCCTTGGACTTCTAAGACTAGGAGCAAACAGCGGTGGGAGGCCAGGGTGCAAGAAGGGGCTTCTGAGCCACCCGTCTTCGAGCAATAGTCCCACTTTGGGCTGGTGGCTTCTGAGAGGTGGCACCATTGCGGACTCAGGATGACCGACATGGCTGCTCAGGCCAGGTCAAGCAGAAGGATTCAGGCCTGTGCATCCCACCCGTGGTTCCCTTCCCCTTGCTCCCTCCAGTCGTGGCCTGTGGGCCTATCCGTGTCAGAATTTTGAATGTGAGTGTGCGTGAGTGTGTGTGCGTGTGTATGATTAGGGGTGTCTTTTTGTTCGATTGGTTTTATCGGGGTCCCCCAAGTTCTCTGGTGGGCCTGGGTCCCCTTGTGGTGGGAGTCCCGGCCAGCTCCTGCCGGCAGCTGTGAGCCAGATGGAGTTGGCAAGCATGGGGTGAAGCCCCACTGGGTGTGCTGTGCGGCACATCCTCCTGGGGTGGTTGGGATGCAGAAACGCCAGTGGGGATGCGTTCATATGGAAGTTTTTCCCCATCATGACAGCGATAATGAGAGACACATCTCAGGCCATCTATGGGGCAGGCAGTAGATTGACTATCTTCACACACACCCACTCTCATCACTTGGGAAGTGAGTAGGATGAACGCCCTGCAGAAATGGCCTGGGTCTCAGCCAGGAGGAGACCAGTGCTCGGCTTGACCTCAGAGGTCTAAGAACCCAAAGTCAAAGCTCCCCAGCCCAGGGCCCCCAGTACAGTCCCTGGAACATCTCCCCAGTGACTTCTCTGTGGATGGGCCATTGTCCCAAGCTTTCCACCACTGCTGCCCCAGGACCCTCTTACGGCACATTCTGTTTAAGCACCTACTGTATACCAGGCCCCTTGCTGGGCAGCAATCTGGAAAGGAGATGAGTCAGAGAGGCCTCCTCCTTGCCCCCAGAGGGAAGAAACAGACACACAGATCTTTGCTGGACAGAGTGATGAGCACTCTGGAAACTGAGGAAGGAAAGTTCTAGAAGCCCTTCCCATTTAAGGCAAGACTTCCATGCAAACCTGGATGTTCATAATATCTGTCCACTGAGCTCACCACCACTGCCATCCACCCCACTGCCCCTGGGCGCACGCATAGAAGAGCATGATCTGGGAAATGATCACATAAATCCCTGAAGGCCACCCTGGCAGCGTAGACACCCTCATTCCACTGGTATTAGCGATGCCAGAATCTCCCCCAGCAACCAGCTGGGTGGGTCCCTGCTCCTTTGCTCAAGTACCTTTACTCAGCTAGACCCAGTGTCTCCAATGGACCCTCTATCCATCAGATGTGGCAGAGAGCAGGCAGCCTCGTGGTACTGGTGTCCTAGCTGGGGGAGAGGACAGGGAAGAAATGACCAGTGAATAGGAAGGTAGTAATAGCAGTGAGCCCTAAGCCAAGAATTCAATCAAAACCACGTTCATGAGGGTCCTGTTAAGTTAGACCAGTCTGCGAAGGCCTTGCTGAGCAGATTCAGCCCAGACCTGAGTGATAAGCAAGAGCCAGCATGGACATTGAGGATAGGAGAGCTTTCCAGGCAGAGGGAACAGCTAGTGCAAAGACCCCGAGGCAGCAATTGGCTTGACAATCTCAAGGAACCAAAAGAAAGTCAGGTTGGCAGGGATGCAGAAGAAAGGTGGGAAGAGAGGCAAGTGAGAGCCCAGACACTGTGGTTCACTGAGAGACACCTGAAGCTGGGCGGACATAACACCCACCCTCTGATAAAGCAGAAGGACATTTTAAGGGCATCAAGCATTCCGCATCCAGCCTGGCTCATCAGCCCCGTGGAGAAGGGACTCCTCCCATTCCATGGATTAGGATACTAAGACTCAGATGTGTCAGGTGGCTGGCTCAAGGTCACAAGGGCAAGCTGAGGAAGACCCAGACCTATGGCTTGAGTCTGATCTCCTCAGACAGTGCTGCCAGAACCCAGGGATACCGTTTGGTGTAGGACACACCAGACAGGAGAATCTCTGTCTGGGGTCTTGCTTAGGGATCGGCACTGCTTCCTTCACCCTGGATGCTGAGTCATCCCTGGACCTGCCCCAGAGACTTGTCCAAGCGGAGCAGCTGTTGCCACAGAGGGTTGCTCAGCAGCCATTCGGCACAGCTGGATCAGCCCACACCTGCATCCCATGGACAGAGCCCTGGGAGTCAGAGAAACCCCAGCCTGGGGGAGGGGGTTGGGCACAGGCCCAGACTCTGACATCAGCTCTGTAGGAAGATCAGGGTGACCTCGGGCAAGTCCTGTTCCTTCTCTACTGTCCGTTGCCCCATCTCTAAAAGGAAGGGGTTGGCCCAGGTATTTAAGGGGCTTGCATCTCCAGCTTCCTGAGGTTCCAGGTGGAGCTCATGCAGCTGTTCACACGGAGACCCTTCCTCTGCCAAGAGGGAGCTGGTGGCCCTGCCTGCCTGCCACGAACGCTGGGCCCAGGGCCACGGTCACGGAGACCAGCAAGGGCTACGGTCCCCTGATTGTGTCGCCCAGCCGGAGAACTTGCAGGACGCTGCTCCTGGCCCCACAAAGGTCTCTCCAGAAGGGACTGATGACCCCTTGGGTGTTTACGGTTGCAGCCGGTGAGGGATCCGAACACTCTGTTGTAAGCAGGTGGCCCCTCACCATGCAGCTCAGCAGCCATCACAGACTTAGCGAAGCAACGGGGCAGCCTGGGATGCAGAGGACAGAGCGTGGGGACCCACAGCCCTGCCCCTTCTCCACTGGGCAGTCTTGGGCAAGTCACTTCACCTCTCTGAGGTTCACCTGTCCAGTGTGTGGGGTGGGGGCCGTGGCTGGAGTGATCAAGGGGTGAGGGCCATGTGGGTGGTGTGAATGCCCATCTGAAAGGCAGGCATGCAGTTCAGTCCCTCCCAGTGTCCAGAGGTCCTCAAAGCCCCCAGGAGATGGGCCTGGCAAAAACCTGTCCCATCCTACCATGGCAGATAGATGTGCCAGTAAGTAGAAGACCCCTGAGATGATGCTCAGGGTAGTGACAGGTTCAAGTAGAGATTTACAGACTTAGTGTTTTTTAGTGACTCCCAAACCTGTTTTTTCAAGCTGCCTACTTTTACTTTTTACTGTGAGCTTCTGGCTATTACCACGTACTTTGCAAAAATAACAACAACAATAATAATAATACCATGGAAAGAAAAGCAAAAAAGAAGAGAAAGAAGAATGGCAATATATCCGCTGAGGAATCTGTCCTTAACCCCTTGTATTCATAAGGACTTTTTCCCACTGGGAACTGTGTGTTATCACGAGCAGTTTTATGCTTTCCTTCTTGTCTGTGTTCAGTGTAATAGTGCGTTTTGGAATCTCTACGCAGAACCAATACCTGGTAGCATCTGTGGGTCTCTCTGCCCTTGCCTGAACCTCAGAGATCCCCCTGCAGCTCGAGGAGCAGCCTGCTATACAGGAGGGCCCGGGACTGCCAGATGCCAGCCCAACATCTGATGCTGGCCGGGACCTATAGGAAACAGGCCTTAATTGAAAACACACACACACACACACACACACGTGCACACACACACACACACACACACATGAATCTGCAGGTAGAGCCTGTCTCTCTGATGCTTTATAGCGAAACAGCAGGTAGGCAGCTAGTGTTCCTGGGGTGGTGGCATTTCCCTTCTTCATCCAAAACCTCCAGGCAAGTTCAGCCCCCGGGCTGGAAAGGACTTGGGGGTATCAGGGAAAACATGACCAAGAGTGGGGTTGGCAGTCTTCTTAAGAAAAGCTTCCTGGCTCCCTTGAGGCCATTCCACCGAGATTATGGGTGTGGCCAGAACTGGCACCATCTCCCTGCACCCAGCAGATGCCCAGACCCCTGCCCACACCAGGCTGGGGTCCCAGCCCTTGGCTATCTCTCCAGACCACAATCCCTGCTCAAGCCCTGTCTCCTGGCTCCTCTGACACCCCATTTAGTGTGTCTACTGGAGGTCATGCCATGAAAGAAGACAAGTTTCCCAGAGTCTCAGGCTTTTAAAAATTGTTTATTGGTTTATTTTCATTTCTTCAGCTTGGCTGATTGGCCCCCACCAGTAGGAGGAGTCTTGCCCTAGGTGGTCCTGAGAGGTGAATTTGCAGATTCGGCAGTGACCCCAGTTGACCCTACAGCCTCAAGCAGAGATGCTGGCGGCATTGCTTGTCAATGTTGAGGGGCAGCCGTGTCATTGCAGAGACATCTGGGTGGGCCCCCTTCTCTGCGGCAACTTTGGGGGAGTAGTGTCTGCCTGTTCTCAGTGGCCTTCTGAAAGGTCAGCAGGGCAGCCACCCACCCAGTGACTGGATGACACCCTGGTCACTGCCACCTGCAGCCCCAGAACTCACCACCAGGCTGGGGTGATGTCCTGTCCCCTCTGGAAAATCCACACCACACCGTGTGACTGATTCTAAGCTGCCCAGCTCCTGCTGAGGGCATAAACACAACACCAGATGGTACTTAAGCGATCGTAGGCAGCTTTGGGGCCCGTGGCCTGAAAACTCAAGAGTTGAGTTAAGCAGTCAGGTGAGACAGAAGATTCTAGAAAATCCATTTTGCTCATACATGCATTCATTCATCTGTTCAACAAAAACTTACCCAGCGCCCCTCTGGGAACATTTCCTGCTGCAGATGGAGAAGTCGGGGGAACCCGCTGTGTCCGAGGGAGAGGCTGACGTGCTGTGCCTGATGGTTAGGAATGCTCAAATCCACAGGGAGAATAAGTGACCTTGGAGGTGACATTGTTTCCCCCCCTTTGCCCCGCCTCCAAGCCTCCAGTCCAAGATGCCGCCAGATAGTTGGTGCTAGATAGATGCTTGGCGAGTCAGCGGCTTTGACTTTCAGTTACACTGTACCTAAAACTCCTATCTTCCCATCAAAGCCTGACCCATGTGCCCTTGACAGACGGAAATTCAGGGCTGCTGCAGTGCCCGCCTCCAGGGGGCCCCATTTCTATAAACGGCGCTGTGAACAGCCGCCCCTGGGTTGGTGTAGTGAGCTGCCCTGTGAATTGCCCTAAACTGCTTTCTGAAATGTGCAGGATCCCATCGAAGCCAGAGAACCCCCTGGAGGGTCACCACGCATGTGACCAAAAGTTGCAGATACCGTGGCCTCTGCGGGCATCCGGCGTGGCCACAACTGGACCCAAACTGGTGACCCCGAGAGAATCTCTTCTTGGAACCTCACCTCAGGTTCTCACTTCAGTTCCTTCCTGTCTCTTCCCCATCTTCTGGGTTAAAGCTAGTGGGCTATGTCACGGTCAGCTAACCAGTTAAGAGTCTAGGTGATGGGCAGTAACTAAGAGGGGACTGCGAGGGTGAGGGGCCCAGTCCCCCTGACCAGGCGGGACCCCCTTCCCCCCAGCTAGACAAGGGCACAGACAGACTGGTCTCTCTCCTGTAAACCCCCGTTTCACATGCACAGGCATGGGGTCTCTCTGAGAGTTGATAACCGGGAAAACCAAAAACCAATAATATTCCTAATAATAATAAAATATAATGTAATAACAATAATGTGTTTTACACGGACCGCTGTTGCACTGCTTTTGTCTTTATATACAGTAGTTTTTATAAAGATGTCCTTAGGTTTTAATAAAGGAGTGTCACATCAACTCTTCCCTGTCCTGAAATTTCGTGTTCCACCATGTCCCCGGGGGCAGCTGCGCTCACATCTGTTGTCAGGGAGGGTGGACCCCCAGGGCCTGGGGGGTCTCAGCTGAGGAGCTGCCTGGGATGGCGTTAGGAGCAGCCGGTCACACAGGGTCCCCCCAGAAAGCTTCAGAGGGCCCAGAGCCAAGGACAGATCGAGAGGGCAGATGATGACCGCCTCTCAGAGGGCAAGAACCAGCTGGGAAAGCGGACAGAGCCTCCCAGGGGTGCACTGGCGGGTGGCGGGCGGGTCAGCGACAGTTGCTGGGGACTCAGCACCGTCCCCACCCGTGCCTGTGGACGACGCAGGCAGAGGGCGGCTCTGCTGGTCAGCGGGTTTCCGGGCCCCGCTCGGAAGAGAGCCCCCCGACAGTGGGGCCGCCCTCAGGCTGGTGGGTTCACGGTGGAGGACCAGCCTCCGTGCTCCAGCAGGGACAAACATGCTTTCTGGGCAAGTAGGGTTCTGTGCCTCCAATACAAGGGGGGCCACGCTGGAGCCTCTTTCCGCCAGTCTTCAACCCCATCATTCCCAACTGGCCCAGGGCAGTGGCTGCCCTCTGGCCGGGTCCAGCTCAGCTCGGGAATTTCCGGCTCAGGTGCTAGACAAACTCTCCTGCCAGCCCACCCGACTTGAGCCCCACTCCAAGGTCCAGACTCTCGGCATACACCCTCCTCCTCCCCAAACCTCCCCGCCCCGCACCCCCTCCCAGCCTCCTGGCTAGAGCAGACAAAAGGACCAGGCGAAGGTTGGGGGATGGACTGGGTTGACGTCACTGTTTTGCTGCTGCAGGCACGTCCTTGGGGCACATTGGGGATCTTTGGAGAGGCTGTGGAGAGGGTCTTTCATGCCCCTGTTTTCAGGCAAGGAGGGCCAGGCCAGGATGCAGCCTCAAGCCCACACACATGCACACTCACACACACACACACACCCCCTCCCTGCCTTGGTGCTGGGGAGGGGACAGAATAACCTTTTGAATAAAGATTCCGCTGGAAAGCTGCCTTCTGTCTCCCAGTGGTCCCTTCCCCCATATCAGGGTCAGCTCCGGCCCCAGCTGCCGACAGGGGTGCCAACATGAGAAAGTACAGTGGTAGCTCCAGAGGCGTCAGGATCTCAGGTGCCCAGTTGAATGTCTCAAACTTGATCCCATGGGCAGCGGGGAGCTGTGGTCAGGCCGGGGGCACGGGAGAGACAAGATCAATCTGTCCTGGGGGACAGTAGGGTCTGGGCATGGAAACGATGCTCTCTGGCAGGACTTCATAGGCTGGAGGCCGTCAGCGATGACGGTGGAGAAGCTGAGCAGTGCTGGGTCCCGCCCCGCTTCTCTGTACCCCCTTCCTCTCCTGCTCGGCCCCTGAACCATTGGGCACAGCCGACGGGCGCTTCCTGAGCGAGGAAGAAGAGCCCGTGGTCCATACTGGACAGACACTACTTCTTCCCCGAGAGAGATGTCTGCAGGAAGTAGGGCCACCTGCCTCCACCCTGGGAGCAGGCCAAGGGGTCCTGCGGGATGGCTGTCCTCACGCCACCTCGGCCCGAGCCTCCACAAAACGAAGCAGCCAAGCTCTGTCCACGCTGAGTCCTATCTCAAGATCCCATCCCCGTTGCCTGTGACAACACCCCCTTCAATCTCATATCGGGGGTCTCCCCCTCTGCTGGGTCAGTACCGCCAGCATTCAAATAGGCCTTCGTTTCACCCGTCTGAAAGGCACACCCCACCACGCACCTCCAGTGATCAGACTGCGCCCCAACCCCCTGCCCAGCCCGTGAGAGCAGCTGGAAGCCGTAGGCCACATGTATTTTTTTAAAGCTACCTGAGGGCCCTAGAGAGCTGACAAGGTAGCAGAGAATTTTGACTTCAAGATCTGAAAGAAAACAAGCTCAGAAAGAGGAGGTGGCTTGGGTTGCTTTTTCCCTGGGAACTTACTGATTCTGAAAGGGGCTGAGAGGATGAGCCAGGCTGGGGGTAGGCGTGGGAGTCCAGGACCACGGGAGGGAGGGATATGCAGCCCCCGTTACTGATGGGGACCCCGAAGGCTGCACCAGGAAAATAAGGATGAGCCCCTGCAGCTCAGTTCTGCTTCCCCTGGGGGCCCAGAGACACCCAAATCCTGAAATCACTTTAAGGGGATCCCAGATTGCTAGCACGCCCACGTAACTGATAGCAGTGAACACTGATCTTCCCCCAGAGGGATTTCATCCTCCCAGGCTTCAAAATATTTCTGCAAACCATTTATCAAGTCTCTACACCCTCAGAGGTAGCCAGGCACAGGATGCAGCAATATGCATAAGAAACAGCAGAAACAGATCACAGGAGAGGCCCGCAGAGGCTCCAAAACAACTGCACTTAATAAGCTCAAGATGACAACCCGCTGCAGTATTCTTGCCTGGAGAATCCCATGGACAGAGGAGCCTGGTGGGCTACAGTCCATGGGGTTGCAAAGAGTCGGATATGACTCAGCGACTAAACAACAAAAAAATACTCAAACCACATAAAATTATGTCTAAAAACTGAAAACCAGATGCATAAAATATATAAATATTTTATATCATATCATTTTTATATTATAAAAATATTATATAGGAAGTTTTTAAAAGAGCCAATTAGAAATCGTAGAAGTAAAAGTATAATTACCGAAATTAAGATCTCAGTAAATGGGTTTAATTTACTGAAGCTTCAATACTTTGACCACCTGATGAGAAGAGCTTACTCACTGGAAAAGACCCTGTTGCTGGGAAAGAAAGAAAGCAGGAGGAGAAGAGGATGACAGAGGATGAGATGGTTGGATGGCATCACCGACTCAATGGACATGAGTTTGAGTAAGCTCCGGGAGATGGTGAAGGACAGGGAAGCCTGGCGCGCTGCAGTCCATAGGGTCGCAAAGAGTCGGACACAACTCAGCAAATGAACGACGACAAAATGGGTCTAAAGACAAACACGGCAAGAATGTCTGCTCTCACCACTGTTTGTCAGGATAGAGCCCAATGTTCCAGTCAGTACAACAAAGGCAATAAATGGAAATAAAAGGCATGCAGATGAAAAAGGAAGGGTTAAACCTGTCTCTGTTTGTAGTGATGTGATTGTCTATCAAAAAAAAAAAAAAAAAAGCCAAGGAAGCTACAGAAGGGACTTCTAGAGCCAATAAGTGAGTTGATAAGATCACAGATGAACACACAAAAATCAATTGTATGTCTAGGTACTAGTAATGACCATATGAGTAATAAAATTTTTATAATACCATTTACAACTTCTTTAAAAAATTGAAGTGTAGAAGCTTGGCTGGCGGCCCTGTGGTTAAGATTTCGCCTTTCAGCGCAGGGGCTGCGGGTTTGATCCCTGGTCAGGGAGCTAGGATCCCAGGCCTCCTGATGGAGAAACCAAAAGGTAAGACAGAAGCAATATTGTAACAAATTCAATAAAGGCTTTAGGGACTTCCCTGCCAGTCCAGTGGTTAAGAATCCACTTGCAATGCAGGGGACAAGGGTTCGACCCCTGGTTGGGGAACTAAAATCCGACATGACGTTGGAGCAGCTAAGCCTAAGTTCTGCAACTACCGAGCCAGCACAGTCCGGAGCCCACAGGCCGTGACTAGAGAGACTTTGTGTCATAACCACGGCAGCCCGCACACCACAGCTAGAGAATCCGTGCACCACAATGGCGACAGAGACCTGACACCGTCAAATAAGCAAATAAAAACCCACAACTATAAAAAAACTTCAAGAATTAAAGTGTAAATCTAAGAAAACATGTACAGGACTTTTATACTAAGACTATAAAATGCTGCTGATCAAAGATCTAAATAAATGAGAAAATGCACCTTGTTGAAGGATGGGAAGGCTCAAGGTGGTAGAGATGTCAGTTCTTCCAAAACCGATATATAAAGTAAAAAGTTACCCTATATGCATAATTAAGCAAGTGTCAACCAACCTCAAAGAGCATTTTTTTTTACTACAATGCCATTAAGATAAAACTCTAAGAAGAAAAGTAATAACTAGAGAATTCCCACTTGTTTGGGAAACAGATAGCCTAAGGTCAAAGAAGAAATCATAATTGAAATTAGAAATATTTGAGCATGAAAGAAATGATACATATTAAAACTTGTGAGTGAAAGCCACTTAGTTGTGTCCTACTCTTTGCAACCGCCTGGACTATACCGTCCATGGAATTCTCCAGGCCAGAATATTGGAGTGGGTAGCCTTTTCCTTCTCCAGGGGGTCTTCCCAACCCAGGAAATGAGCTGGGGTCTCCTGCATTGCAGGCAGATTCTTTGCCAGCTGAGCTACCAGGAAAGCCCTTTAAAACTTGTAGGATACAGTTAAGTTAGTCCTTAAAGGGAAATTTAAGCTAAAGAGCATATATTGGTAAAAAATAAAAAAATTCAAAGGAGTTCTAAATAAATGAAGACACATAATGTGTTCATTGATTAGATGACATTCTCCCCATATGGATTTACAAGTTTTGCTGTTCAGTCACTAAGTCATGTCTGACTCTTTGCTACCTCATGAACTGAAGCAGTCCAGGCTTCCCTGTCCTTCACTATCTCCCGGAGTTTGCTCAGATTCATGTCCATTGAGTTGGTGATGCTATCTAACCATCTCATCCTCTGTCAGCCCCTTCTCCTCCTGCCCTCAATCTTCCTCAGCATTGGAGTCTTTTCCAATGAGTCGGCTCTTCACATCAGGTGGTGAAAGTATTGGAGCTTCAATTTCACCATCAGTCCTTCAGTGAATATTCAAGGTTTTTCTTTAGAATTGACTGGTTTGATCTCCATGCTGTCCAAGGGACTCTCAAGAGTCTTCTCCAACACCACAGTTCAAAAGCATCAATTCTTCAGCACTCAGCTTTCTTTATGTTCCAACTCTCACATCCATACATGACTACTGGAAAAACTGTAATTTTGACAATACGGACCTTTGTCTGCAAAGTGATGTTTTTGCTTTTTAATATAGAAGTTTAACTAACTGCCTGAAAACTAATGATTTAGCCACACTTCTCACGAATCAAAAATAGTGCAGCCAAATAAGCCAAAGGAAGAGGAAAAGAATAATGATGATAAATATGGAACTAATGAAAAAGAAAATAAACATAACAGAGAATCAGCAAGGTCAAGTGCTAGTTCCTTGAAAAAATTAATAAAACTGATAACTTCTTAGCAAACCTCATCAATATAAAAAGAAGACAGAAATTCCCAACGTCAGGAATTATTGTTAAAAACAAGATACCACAATACATCAGGAAAATATAAAGAAGATAAGAGACTATTACAAAAAGTTGCATCCAAAACATCTGAAGATTGAAAAGAAATGAATGATTTTATTTTGAAAATTATAATTTCCCAAAACTGTTACTAGAGAAATAGAACACTGTAGAATCCTATAATTATTACATAAATTAAATCTTTCCCACTAAGAAAAACCCAGGCCCTGCAAATTCAACCAAACATTGAAAGAAGAAATAATGCTAGGTCTTCTCTAGAGAATAGAAAAATATATATAAAATGAATATAAAAAAGTATAAAATGGACTCAACTCATTTTATGAAGCTGGATGTACCCTGATATCAAAACCTGACCAAGTGAACCTCAGTCATCAACATAGATGCAAAAATCTGAATCAAAAGATGGCGAAGGAAATGCAGCACTACTTAATCAGGGGTATCCCAGGAGTCTCAGGTGGGATTAACATCCAAAAGAAATAAAAATAATCCACATTATATTTATTATGCATTAGAATATCAGAAGAGAAAATATATGAACACTTCAATAGACACAGAAAAAAATATAACATTCAACACCTGTTTGAAAATGCTAAACAAGCTGGGAGTACAAGGGAGCTTGCTTAAAAGGTCTTAATGCTTTAAATATTGAAAGCTTTCCTTTCAGATCAGGAACAAGCCCACAATACCTGCTACCATCATCTCAATCCAGTGTTGACTGTGAAACCCTGGCAGCATTGTAAGGCAAAGGAATAAAAGGTGGAAAGATGGGAAAGGAGGAGATTAAAGTGTTGGCTTGCAAGATGATATGATTGCACAGGGACAATCAGAATAATAATTTAAATTAAATCCAGTGGCTAAAGATAAAAATCTTCCAGGTGGCTGAGTGGTAAAGAACCTGCCTGCCACTGCAAGAGAAGCAGACTCAATCCCTGGATCAGGAAGATCCCTGGAGAAGGGAATGGCAACCCACTCCAGTATTCTTGCCTGGAAAACCCCACGGACAGAGGAGCCTGGCGGGCTATAGTCCACAAGGTCACAAAGCATCAGACATGACTCAGCACACACGCACAAACATAAAAGATGCGTATCTCATTCAAGCAAAATCTAACATGGGTTGATTAGACCTATTTTGCTATACACCACTCAGGGATCTAGGCACCCTCCTGTCTACCAGCATTTCATCTCATGGTCTCCAGGGTCTCCATGGCAAGGACAGAGGGAAAGTAAATGAAGTTCCTCAGTCCTTCCATGCTTTGGTTCTGAAGTAACAAATGTCATTTCCACTCCCATTTCATTGGTTGGAACCAGTCACATGGCCCCACCTAACTACCTGGGAACTGACAAGTAATATCGTCCATGGTCCCCAAATAGTCAAGTCACACTCACACCTTCTCCAGCTGCCGTGGGTCCCTGAATCTAGGTTGAAATCTTGGATCTTTGAGTGAGTGGCCTGCACAGTGCTCTCCAGGGTCTCTGTATCCATTTCCTCTTGATGTGGAAATCTTGTGAACTAAAATGCCACCTGCCACATCAGTAAACCAAGGATGCTGCAACCATCAAGCCATCACATTAGAGCTGCCCTGATAGTGAGCCCTGAGGGGACTCAGCGTGAGAAAGCACAGGATGCTGGCCCCAGCAGCTGAGGTGCATATCAAAGGAACGATTTCAAAGAAGATGTGGTATGAATATACAAAGGAATATTACCCAGCCATAAAAAAGAATGAAATGATGCCACTTGCAAAAACATGAACGGACCTAGAGATGATCAACCTAAGTGAAGTAAGTCAGACAAAGACAAATGTGATACTGCTTATACGCAAAATCTAAAAAAATAATGATACAAATGAACTTATTTACAAACAGAAACAGACCCACAGACTTCAAAAACAAATTCACAGTTACCAAAGGGGGAACAGGGCAAGGCGGGGTGGGGGGGATAAATTAGGAGTTTGGTATTAGCATATACACATGACTATATATAAAATAGATGATCAACAAGGACTTACTGTATTGCACAAGGAACTCAGTATTCTGTAATAATCTATATGGGAAAAGAATCTGAAAAAGAATGGATATATATATATATATATATATATAACTGAATCACTACATTGTATACCTGAAAGTAACATAACATTGTAAGTCAACTATACTTCAATACAAAGTAAAAATTAAATTAAGAATATTTTTCAAAAAAAGGAATGATTTCAGTGAGCCCAGACTCATGCATCTTCCCATACATAGAAAAGCACTAAATTCCTTAACTTGAGTTATCTCATTTTCTTTTATTAACAGTAATCCTTTGATATTCCAACTACCTGGTCTTTTGTTGCAAAAATCCCTATATATCCTGGCTCCCCACTTGCCTCTTCGGAACAATTTCTCAGCGTTATCTGAGATGCTGTGCCCCAGGCTTAAAGTCCTTCGAATGTCTGCTGAATAAAACATAGCTCTCAACTATTAGGTTGTGCATTTTTTTTTCAGTCGACAACCTACAAACTGAAAAAGACATTGTCTGCCTCCTCTACAGACTCAAGGTCCGCTGATGGGGCAGGTCAGAACAACTTGCATGTGGAAATGGGAAGGATGGAGGTAGGGTCATGGCGCTATAACAATTCAGAGACCCTGCTGGGTGGACATCGCCAAGATTCCTTCATCAAGCTCCTCTGGGAGGAATCCCCTTGTTGGTTATTTGCCTTAGTCCTTGACTGTGTTGCCCCAACACCTCCTTGGACGCATCTGTAGTGGACATGGGAGGCCAGGCCATCCTTGGGGGCTGTGATGCTGTCTGCCTATGGACAACTGGGAACCCAAGGTTTGTTTTTTGGTCTTTTTTTTGGTTTTGGGTGTCTTTTAAAATTTCTATTGGCCTATAGTTGCCTTACAATGATATTTTAGTATCTGCTATACAGAAAAATGAATCAGCCATACATATACATATATCCCCTCTTTTTTGGATCTCCTTCCCATCTAGGTCACCACAGAGCATTGAGTAGAGTTCTGTGTTCTATACAGTAGGTCCTTATTAGTCATCTGTTTTATAAATAGTAGTGTACGTATGACAATCACAACCTCCCAATTCATCCCGCCCACCCCTTTCCCCCTTTGGTGTCCATATGTCTGTTCTCTATGTCTGCATCTCTATTTCTGCTTTGCAAATAGGGTCATCTGTACTGTTTTCTTAAATTCCACATATATGCATTAATATGCAATATGTGTTTTTCTCTTTCTGACTTACATCACTCTATATAACAGTCTCTAGGTCTATACACGTCTCTGCAAATGGCACAATTTTGCTCCCAAGGCTTGTTTTAAGTCAAGAACAATCACAGCCTTATTTTAATCCAAGTCTTGGGTTCCTTTCACAACATGATTTCCTTAAAAACCTAATAAGCTTTGAATTTATTTGTTTCCAGTTAGTTCCACACTCCACACCTCCGCCCAAAAGTTCTGTTTGCAATATTGATCTCAGTTTTGCTTATCTTCATTTTTGCCCTGAAGTCTCACTCACTCATCAGTTAACATCAGCTACCTTGAGTCTACTGGGACCTTTTTTTTAATGTGCTTTTTGCCCTGAGGTAGTTTGAGCCTTTGTTGTTCAATGACTTTCTCCATCCTGTATAAATTTATTTTTGGCTTTCCAATTTTGCTAAGCCCTTAATTTCTGGAATTTCTCTGTTCTCTTTATTTCTGATCACAAACTAACCACTTCCTTCCTGAATTCACAAAAAAATCTATTTGAGGGTAGTCAACAGCCAAGACACACTTTTAATATCTTGCTTTCTTAACTCTCCTTTTTGTGTTCAATTGGCTTCCCTGGTGACTGAGACGGTAAAGAAACTGCCCGCAATGCAGAAGACCAGGGTTCGATCCTGGGGTCAGGAAGATCCCCTGGAGAAGCGAATGGCAACCCACTCTAGCAATCTTGCCTGGAGAATTCCATGGACAGAGGAGCCTGGCCGGCTACAGGGTCACAAAGAGTCGGACACGACTGAGTGACTATCACTTTTCACTTTTCTCGGTTGCCTATAAATTAGTGCAAACTGACTGAAGTAAGTGTGTTGGCATTTATGACCTGGATCGCCAGCCCGGGTATCAGTTTCCTTGGCACTGACTCCAGCCAGTAAGCCAGTGCTGTGGGTTTTAGCTTTTACACGCAGCGTCATTAATTATTAGTCCTATAGGATAGGCTGTGCTGAGTTCAAAACAAAGGGCTATTTATCCCTCAGGCAAAGATGATGCAAGCAGGCAACACTGCAGAGAAACCCTCTTCCATAAAGTGACTCAGGGATCCAGCGGCTTTCATGTTGCATCTCAACACAGTGTCCCAGCGGTAAATGCCCTGAAATCGACAGAGCAAGACAAAGAGACACTCTTAAAGACCTCATCCCAGAAAAGTGTATATATTGTCTTCCTAAAATCTCCCAAATGGAAACCAACTATAAAGACACTAGGATCAAATCTATATGCTGTTGGCTTGAGAATAGATGGATTAGAATACAGAAATATATGTGAGTATATTTGCTACCCCATGGACTATAGCCCTCCAGGCTCGTCTGTCCATGGGATTTCCCAGGCGTGAATATTGGAGTGGGTAGCCATTCCCTTCTCCAGGGGATCTTTCCCACCCAGGGATTGAACCTACATCTCCTGCATTGCAGGCAGATTCTTTACTGACTGAGCCACCAGTGAAGCCCAGTATTTGATAACAAAAGTAATATTTCAATACAATAGGGAATCATTAATTAATATATATCTATTATGATTGTTTCACTAAATCACAAATATTTCCAAATGATACTAGCGTGACTAGCTACCCATCAGAAAAAAATAAAATTGGATTCCTATTTTAGCCATATGTGAAAATAAACTTCGTATTAAAGACAATAAAAATGCAGCCAGAAATGCTAAAGAGTTGTATGAACATTACCAAGACCAGATACCCAGTAGCTATAGAAGGAATAATAAACAGTAACACAAAAATTATTTTTTCTATGACAAAAGATAATACAAAGTCAATATGTGGACAAGCAATTTAAGCACAGAGAACACATATAAGGCTTACATCTGATTTATGTAGAGTGTGCAGAAATTGGTAGAAAGGAATAAACAACCCAATAGGAAAAAAAAAAAAAAAAAAGGCAGAACACCAAGAAGCAATTCACAAAATGAATCCAAATGGCAACAAACCTATAAAAAAACCTTCATATTCACCAGCATGAGAGAGGGGAGCAAAGTGAGATAAGGGTACCACTTTACATCAGACTGGCAAATATAAATCCATGGTGAGCAGCTGAATGGGAAAAAGGCACTCATGCTCTGATGCTAGAAATGAGATTTATTGTATCAGTTGTTGAAAGAAACCTTAAAATATCTATGAACATTACATGCACCCTTTAACCTAGCATGGATGGAATGGAACTTGTTGGAATGGAAACCAATGATGCTTATTGGCAGGGAGCAGAATCAGTAATGTGCTGCCAAATGAAAAACAACCCGAGCGTGCGTGCTAAGTTGCTTCAGTTGTGTTCACCTCTTTCAACTCCACGGACTGTAGCCCACCAGGCTCCTCTGTCCATGGGATTATCCAGGCAAGAATACTGGAGTGGGTTGCCATGCCCTTCTCCAGGGGATTTTCCCGACCCAGGGATTTAACCCATGTGGCTTGTGTCTCCTGAATCCACAGGAAGCTTCTTTACCACTAGCACCACCTAGGAAGCCCGAGAAACAACCCACCCTCCAGGAAAAAATATGCAGACATCTGTGTACATACTTGTATTTATTATAAAATGTATTAATGAAAAGGATGTGTGGCATAATATTTACGAATAACAATAAAATGTATAACATCTTTTGTTATAAACTTGATGTAGTCAACTGATCTCCACAGAATGTTTTTGTTGATCTTTGCCGAACTCTTGAACATGGAGACAACCTATAGCTGGAACCCAGGAATAAATGCCGGTTCAATACGAATGCGCTTTTTTTGTCAAATAGGAAGATGATAGGGACTTCCTGGTGGTCCAGAGGCTAAGACTGGGTGTTCCCAATGCAGGAAGCATGGGTTCGATCCCTGGTCAGGGAACTAGATCCCACATGCTGCAACGGAAGAACCACAACAAAGACCAGGCATAGCCAAATAAATAAATATTTTTTTAAAAAGAGAGCAAGCTATCAGGGAAGCAAAGAAGACATGTGTTGAAACGTCACTCATTCACCATCTTTACTGACTTTAATCACAGTTTCCAAGCCCTGAGAGAACAGTTCCTTACATTTTCCCTGCTAGTCACAGTGTAATGGCTGCAGACACAAGTCTGCATTATTAATATTGCATATTTCTTAAGTCTAGACAACCAAGAAAACGATCAATCAAGTCCTGACTCGTCATGTGTGCCACTTCCTGTGGTGTGCGTGCTCTCGCCACGGCCAGCTTTAAACCAGCTACAGGACACATCTGATGACAGACTTATGAAGAGGTGCCCAGAAGCACACCATTGTGTTGTGTTTTATAATAGATGTTAATAATCTGAAGCATCAGTAATAATAAAATAATTAGAAAGTGATTCATTTGGAGTATTACCTTTGTTCCTAGTATAATGTATGTATTTAATTACACATTTATAGAATTTAATTTCTTTGTTGGCTACATTGTAATATAGTCAATTCTCAACATTCAGAAAACTAAGATCATGGCATCCGGTCTTATCACTTCATGGCAAATAGATGGGGAAACAATGGAAACAGTGAAAGACTATTTTGGGGGGGGCTCCAAAAATCACTGAAGATGGTGACTGCAGCCATGAAATTAAAAGGCACTTGCTCCTTGGAAGAAAAGCTATGACCAACCTAGACAGCATATTAAAAAAGAGACATTACTTTGCCAACAAAGGTCCATCTAGTCAAAGCTACGGTTTTTCCAGTAGTCATGTATGGATGTGAGAGTTGGACTATAAAGAAAGCTGAGCGCAGAAGAATTGATGCTTTTGAACTGTGGTGTTGGAGAAGACTCTTGAGAGTCCCTTGGACTGCAAGGAGATCCAACCAGTCCATTCTAAAGGAAATCAGTCCTGACTATTCACTGGAAGGACTGATGTTGAAGCTGAAACTCCAATACTTTGGCCATCTGATTTGAAGAGCTGATTCATTGGAAAAGACTCTGTTGCTGGGAAAGATTGAAGGCAGGAGGAGAAGGGGACGACAGAGGATGAGATGGTTGGATGGCATCACTGACTCAATGGACATGAGTTTGAGCAAACTCTGGGAGCTGGTGATGGACAGGGAGGCCTGGCGTGCTGCAGTCCATGGGGTTGCAAAGAGTGGGACATGACTGAGCTACTGAACTGAACTGAACTGAACATTTTAATAACTGGCTCACAAAACTCCTGAAGTGTTAACAACAGGCTTTCACCAACCGGGATGAGCTGGCTCCAGCTCACACCTCCGGGAATGGCTGACTGGTGTGCAATGGCCACAGGATGGGAGAATTTCATGCAATTACTTAAAAGAGTGAACTGGAGTTCCACAAGGGTTTCAGAGGGGTTTTTACAAAGAACTCTCCAAGAAGAAAAGCAAAATATAGGCAAGAGAATATAATATTGATCTCGTTCGGGTAACAGAAGGCCCTCTGCCCATCAGAGAAACCTCTCCAGAGGTGTCTGTATAGACTAATAAAAGATTGCACGAGTGTTTATGGAGAACCAGGCAACAGGATTTGGGGACATAGGGTGGGAAGTGTGGGAAGGAGAGACGGGAGCCAAGCAAAATAGGAAAACAGAACACAAAGCCTGCCAGTAAAACAAACCGCGCATATGTTAACACATTTCCGCATTTGTGGATAATGTATGCATGTATGTGCTCACGTCATGAAAATATATTTTTAAATCTAGTCCTCCAATGGACAGTTGTTTAGATTGTTTATTGTTGTTTAACAAACCACCCCAAAAGGTAGTAACTTGAAACGCCAATAATCGTTTACTACGGCAATTCTGTGGGTGGAGCGTGTGGATCTCCTGCTTTGGGTGGTGACGGCTTGGGGCATTGGGATGGCTGGAGGTTCATCATGCCTGGCTGGCATGCTGGCCTGGCTGGTGTGGCTGGCAGGTGAGGCTGGCTCCAGGGTGGCAGCTCTGCTGGTTATACCAGGCGTGGACTCCTGATCTCCTCTACCTGGACCCCTCCACAAAGCTGCTTGGGCTTCCTCACAGCATGGTGACAGGGTGCTAGGAGGGAGGCAGTGAGCAGAGGAGGTGATGGTAGAGAAGGGATGGATGGATGTGCACGTTCGTTTGCTCAGCTGTGTCTGACTCTTTGCGACCCCATAGGACTATAGCCCATTAGGCTCCTCTGTCCGTGGGATTTTTTTAGGTAAGAATCCTGGTGTGGGTTGCCCCTTCCTCCTCCAGTGGATCTTCCTGACCCAGGGATCGATCCTGTGTCTCCTGCCTCTCCTGCATTTTGCAAGGGGGATTCTTTATCTGCTGAGCTAATGGGGAAGCCGAGGGAAGGGTGTAGGAGGTCAGATTATACCAGACCTGGTAGATCCCTGTGAGGGATCTGGTTGTCTTGGGTTTGGGTTTGTACTGAGTTGGCCCCAAATGCCCGTTTGGGTTCTTTCCATTCTATCACGCGGAAAGCCAGAATGAACTTTGCGGCCCGCCCAGCGTTTTAGGTGCACATGGGAGCCTTTGCAGATTTTGAGTGTTGCTCTGGCTTAATGTTTCTAAAGGATTCTCCTGATTGCTGTGCTGAGAACAGACCACAGGGGGCCAAGGATGCAAGTGGCTTGTGCCAGGATGGAAGCCGTGGGGGTGGTGAGAAGTGGTCAGGTTCTGGATGCGTTTGGAGGTACAGACAATATAATTTCCTGACAGATTGGATGTGGGGTGTGAGGGAAAGGGACGGGCACCACGGATGAATGTGAGGCTCTTGGCCTGAGCAGCTGAAGGACGAGGCCACTACCAGCCGACAAGCAGGCATTCAGTGGCCATCGTGTTGGGTTTGCGAAGAGGTGGCTTTGATACCCAACTCGAACCGTCACAGAGGCAGTCAGAAGGGCTGTTAGAGACCAGAGGAGGCTGGAGGTGTGACGTGGAAGGCAGTGTCATCTCGACGGTTTTCAAGCCCCCAGACAGGATCACTGAGGCAGCAAGCGGTTCATGAAAGGAGACAAGGTCCAAACACTGAACTCTGAACGTATTCCAGGTCAAGGAGACTGGGAGAAGTGGCCACAGACTGAGGAGGCCCTGGCAAGGGGGCATGCAGGTCCTGGGAGCCAGGCGATCAGAGGGCTTTCGGTAGGAGAAAGCGACTCACCAGCAATCAGAGGCAGCTGACGGCTCAGGAAGCCGGGGTCTGACAGCTGATACCGGATTTCAGCCTTCAGGATGGTGGTGGGATGGGGTGGGGTGGGCACTGCTGACTTCATCATTTAGAGCAGTTTCAGGGAATCCGTGGCAGGAAAAGCCTGCTTAGAGAGGGCTGGGGGGCGGTTTGCAGAAAGATGGGGAGGAGTTTTGCTCTTTGAAGAAGCTCTGCTATCAAGAGGGGGAAGGAAGGAGGCAGCAGAGGAGGCTAGAAGAAGTGGGAGAGAAAGGCTTTTTGGAAGATGGGAGAAATGGCTGGCTGTGCGAGGCTGAGGCTGAGAGCTGACGGGGAGGCTCTGGCCGAGCACGGTTCCTGAGCCCAGCGGCACTGGTGGACCAGGGCCAAGCGCACGACTGGGCTGAAACGGACACGGCCCGTCCCGTGCAGACTCTCAGCTTTGATGGGTCTTTCCAGCTGGATGGCACCCCACCCTCATCGTGCTCAGGCTGGCTCTTCCCCGCCCCGCCACCCACTCCGAGAGCTCCTGAACCACACTCAGATGGGTTCTTGTCGGGAACGGTGCGTGTCCTTTTAAAAGACCATTCTGCTGGCTGTCCAATGCCCCCTTCCTTCCCGTTAATCGCTTCAGAAAGTAACTGAGCGGCTGGCAAATATTCGAGCCAAACCCCAGTGTGGGAGGCAAGATGTGACATGAAGAAGGATCTAGAGCGGGAGCCTGAGAGGCAGGGCCAGACGGGTGCTCGTTAGAAACGTCTGTTTGTGGCTCCCTGTCTAATTTCTGGACATGATAATGAATAAATATTGGTCTTTCCTTCTGCCTCCTTTCCCATCTGGGTGGTTCAACCAAGTAGATGCTGCCACCCCTGGTTTTCTAGTACTGTGGAGAGACTGGGGCCAGAGGCGGGAATCTCCACCAGCATCTCGCAGCAGGATGATAGCAGGACAGGGAGGGAAGCCTGGAAGGTCTGAGCCCCTCGGACAGAAGCTATGACTGCTTACGCTTGAGCTCTACCTCCTGCTTTTGTCTAACACCCTGAGAGGTACTCATCCAACTACTGCTTGAATGCCACCAGTGACGGGGAGCTCACTACCGCAAAGCGGTTTGTTCCACTGTTCGATGGCACAGAATGTTAGGTTTTTCCCTTGTAATTAACACTTCTCTTTTGAATTCCTATAATGTGCTGAGTTCTAGCCACATGTTGCATAAATAAGACCCACAGAGTGCCTGCCCTCAGTGGAGAGATAAACAGGAACCCTCACAGACGGCAAAAGGAAGGGAGGGAGGAGGCACCAGCTCGTGCTGAGCAACGCAGGGAATATGGGCTGGTGCGGGCTAGTGACAAATGCAAAGACTCCGGAGCAGTGAGAGAGAGAGGTCCCAGCCCCGGAGTCCCTGCCTGGGCCACCCAAGGGTGTCACATTTGGGTCTCCTGGCTCAGTCACGTGGTGGCTGGATGGCCCTGAGCAAGTTATCACCCTCTCTGGGCTGCTGCCAAATGAGTGCGTGCCAGCTCCCACTTCACGTTGTCATGAAGATTCAAAACAATACTTGCAAGTCATGGCGGTAGGAGCCGGCACACAGTAGGTGCTCGGGGAGCAGCCACTAAGTACAAACCTCTCAATGCATCTGCAGCCTCAACAGCAAGTGGCCAAGATGACATGTGCCGATTGGAGGGTATTTCTGCCTGAAGCTGATGCTTCTTATATGTAATTTCATTCTTATCAACAGAGGCAGGCTGCAGAATGCATAGTTAAGTGTGTTTAAAGGATTTTACGCTTGTTGAAGATTTTTCCTAAAAACACATCCACAAATCAAGGGGAATATCCTCTGTCAGACCACACATCCCAGCGTGGGGCTGGCGGGACCGGTCACCGCCACCACGTCCGGCCGGACCCAGCCCCTCGCCCTGCCCCTGCACACCTGCCACGACCAGGGCTGTCTGTCTGCGTCTGGAGGATGAATAGCTCAGAGGCCTCTGAGCCAGCGTCTGGCCACGTTCCTCCCAGCATCCCTGCACGTACCGAGCTGGCCCAGGAGAAGCCGTGCCTTGGAGGAAAGATGTGTTTAAAATACTTTCTATCTTCACCCAAGAGAGGACCTGGGTTGTCCACCTGCCAGGAAGCAGTCTGCCACAGCCCAGCTGCCCACAGGTCCTGCCTGAGGCTCCTTCCCCTGCCAGGCTCACTGGCCGGGGTCATCTTGAGCCAGAAACTCCCAGAAGCCCCACGTGCTCTATTTGAGTCTACACCCCCTCGGGGGTCCCAGCTCTGATCTTGAATAAACATCTGCTTCACACGCATCTCAGACTCTGCATGGCTGAGTTCACAAGCAGCGTGTGACTGTGTCAGCCACCGAGTCCTGCGTGCAAGTCCCAGTCCGGGTCACCAAAGGCCGTCAGCTTCCTCCTGGGACATTCAGAGCCCTGCTCTCCCGCCAGAGGAGTAAAGCCCGAGGCACACAGGGTGGCCCCGGGATTTAGTCCATCAGCCGCGCCAGCCAAGCCTGGACCAGATGGGTGAGTGAGACACCTCTGCGTGATTCCAGCCTCCAGAGCCTCCCGAGCCTTTCTCTGAGATCTCGACACTGGGAGCAGAACTGAGCCGAATTCCTCGCCCACAGAGGCCAGGAGCGAAAGAAATGGGAGGTTGCCCAGGCAGCTGCAGAAACTGGATGGGAGGAAGTTGTTGTTAGTAAGATCCCCTGTTACAAGAGGAAACACTGACTCAGCAAGCTCTGGTCCCTCCCCCAAGGCCGTGGGCAAATGGAGGGCAGAGGCAGGGTTTGCATGTCCAGTTCCTGCTGTGTTAGAGGGCAGTTTGAGGTGGGATCTCCCAGGCAGTGGAAAGGCAGGAAAGGGGCGTGAGCAGAAGAGGGAATCATGGGGCTCCACTGAGGAGAAGTTGCCAGTGTTCTAACCCTAGGGGGTGGGGACGGGGCGGGGGTCCCGAGGATCAGCTGGTCCAGGGTAGCCCCATCTTAGCAGCACTGGGTCCTGCTATCACGGGGCCCAAAACTTGAGGACAAAGCCGAGGGCATTTAACAAATGGAACACAAAAATATTTTCCTCTTGCAACCTCTGTACAGAGACATAGGACCAGGTGAGCGGGTGGGCACACCTATCCACACTCAGAAACACACTCGCTTCCCTCAGTTAGCTAGAACAGCCGTGGTGACCGAGGATCAAGGTGACCAGCATGCCCCCATCGTGACCTGTTCTGCGGGGTCCCTGTTACTTGCTGGCTCACTGACCCCTTCCTGCCCCGACCTGTGCCGGAGGGAGACCCATCTGTGTAGGCGGGGCTCATAGAGCTGGGACTCGGGCTGCAACATAGGGGGTCAAAGCCCAGGGGTCACATGCAGCGTGAGTTCAAGGCTGCAACAAGAAGTGACGGCCGTGACCCAGAGATGGCAGGACAAGAAGAGGGAGGAATTGGGGAAGCCTGGAATGTGCAATGAGGAAGTGAATCTGACCAGAAATGAGGCCGTCCGCTTCTTCCCATCCTGCCCAGCAGTGGCCATCCACGGTCCAGGGGGGCCCCTTTCTGCGACCCGACATCTCCTGTCCCAGGCCGGCCAGTCACTGCCTAGCACCACGAGTGCACTTTTGTTTATTTAAAGAGAAGATGGATGTTTCCTCAAACCCATCTCTGCCTGGAAACAGAGGATGAGCAAGGAGGACAGAGTTTCCACTTCTCTGTGGTCTGTGCTGGCTTAGTCGCTGAGCCGTGTCTGACTCTTTGCGACCCCATGAACCATAGCCCACCAGGCTCCTCTGTCCATGGGGCTTCTCTAGGCAAGGATACTGGAGTGGGTGGCCATGCCCTCTTCCAGGGGATCCTCCCAACCCAGGGATCGAACCCAGGTCTCCTGCATTGCAGGTGGATTATTTACTGTCTGAGCACCAGGGAAGCCCCTTTTCTTTGTGGCCTAGAGCCACTCTTCTGAAACCTGGCTGCATGTTATTGTCACCTGGGCAGGCTCTAGACTTCCCGGTGTCTACACTGCACCTGGACCAGGGATTCAGAATGTCTACACGGGGGACCCGGGACCAGGCCGAGTCCAAGGGGATCACCTGGAGCTCGTCAGCAGTGCACAGTCTGCGCTGACACCCAAGTGAGTTATGTGCACGTAAGGTTCAAACAGCAAGAGCAATGTCAGTTCAGTTCAGTCGCTCAGTCGTGTCCGACTCTTCGTGACCCCATGGACTGCAGGACACGCCAGGCTTCCCTGTCATCACCAGCTCCCGGAGCTTGCCCAAACTCATGTCCATCAAGTCAGCAATGCCATCTAACCATCTCTTCCTCTGTCGTCCCCTTCTCCTCCTACCTTCATTCTTTCCCAGCATCAGGGTCTTTCCCAATGAGTCAGTTCTTCGCATCAGGTGGCCAACGTATTGAAGCTTCAGCTTCAGCATCAGTCCTTCTAATAATACCCAGGACTGATTTCTTTTAGGATGGACTGGTTGGATCTCCTTGTAGTCCAAGGGACTCTCAAGAGTCTTCTCCGACACCACAGTTCAAAAGCATTAATTC
Source organism: Dama dama (assembly GCF_033118175.1). Classification (NCBI taxonomy): domain Eukaryota; kingdom Metazoa; phylum Chordata; class Mammalia; order Artiodactyla; family Cervidae; genus Dama; species Dama dama. The sequence continues at coordinate 5,413,605 of NC_083702.1, forward strand.
TTCAGTGCTCAGCTTTCTTTATAGTCCAGCTCTCACATCCATACATGACTTCAAACCATAGCTTTGACTAGACTAGACAGACCTTTGTCGGCACAGTAATGTCCCTGCTTTTTAATATGCTCTCTGGAACAATGTGCTGGTGTGTAATAGGCAACCCAGGGGCCCTGGTTCCTACGGCGGTCACTTACGCACGATGCGCTGCCTGTGCCCAGGGTCCCTGAGTGGTGGATGGACATCGGCTGGTGCACCCTGCCTGACCACCGCTTCCCAGGTTGTTGCGTCCAGGGCAGACAGGCAGGGCACTGGGCTCGGGTCTGAGCAGGGCATCTTGCCCAGGGTGCTGCACTCAGCCCACTAAGCGTACCCCCTTCCCTCCTGGGAGCTTCCCTAGTGGCTCAGCGGTAAAAAAAATTCGCCTGCCAATTTAGGAGAAGCAGGAGATGTGGGTTCAATCCCTGGGTCGGGAAGATCCCCCGGAGAAGGAAATGGCAACCCACTCCAGTATTCTTGCCTGGGAAAGCCCATGGACAGAGGAACCCAGCAGACTATACAGTCCGCAGGGTCGCAAAGAGTCAGACTAAACAACAAAAAATTCCCCCCCTCACCCCCGGGATGCGGGAACCCTGTGCAGACCCCCCGGCAGGTGGGTGCCCCTCGCCGCTCATGCATCCCTTAGGCAGCCGTTGCACAGCCTTGCCTTTCGAAAGCTCTGCCTGATACTGATACCGAACCTGCCTCCTGGGCCCTGACCACAACACCTGGGGGTCTCTGCCCCCATCAGGCGAGCATGGGGAGCCTTGTCTCCACCTGAGGCTGTTGGATCCTCTGCACCTGTTTCTTGCCTCCTCCAGCCTGAAACCTCAGGCTAAGCCCTCCTTCCAGAATTTCTGCCTTGGCCCCCTTGTACCCTCTGGCAGGTCCTCTCCCCCAGAACAGCCAGGGCTGGCCATTCAAGAAGATTCCATCCCCCCTGCACACCCCACACTGATTTTGCCCTTGAGAAGCCTTTGGTTGGCGGCATAGGCTAATATGATGGGGAAGTTTATCTATGGGTGAACGCTGATCACCCCCCCCCTCCACCATCATCTGGTTGGATCAGGATGCAGGTGGGGAGATGGGACTAGGGTGGGGGAAGGGTCGTGGAAAGAAGGAGGAAATGGAAGAGAATGGGTGGGGGGAGCAGAGACCTACCTCCACGTGGGGACTTGGAGAGGGCAGAGATGGAGAGGGAATTTTAAAGATACTTCGCTGCTTATTAAAAATCTGCACTGTGCAAGCAGGGAGCAGCCTGCATTTTCCACAGTGTAGAAGACTAATCACTGATCAATAGTCCAACAGCAAAGCAATGAAAATAATATATAGGTCTACGTATATGAACATGCTTTTATAGGCATGCATATATACATATATAATATATGTATTCAAATGCATCACACCGGACAAGCAAGAACAAGGAGCAGCCTCCCAGGCCAGAGAACCAGGAGTGAGACTGGAAGTCCCCAGCGGTGAGCAGTTGCCGAGGCTGGCTCTGCCCCAAGGACATTTGCCAAGGTCGGACACCTGATCATCCTTGTCCGTGACCACACTTGGCTCTGGGGCGGAGGAACGCCTGGGCCGCCCAGCATGAGTTAGAGAGGGAACCCCACGGACAGCTGGACTCTCCCGAGGGCCTTGCTTTCACTGCTGGAATAAGTTACTAGGAAAAAGCCTGAAGACGGAAGAAACAAGGACACTAGCCTACATCAAGCTTGGCCCCGGGAGAAAAAAGAATCTCCCTGAAGCCATAACCACCAGCCAACCCCAATGTAGGCTTTACACTGGCTCTGCGGGCCCCAAATCCATGACTAAGACTTCAATTTAGTGGGAGGCAACTCAGAGTGACCCTCGGAATCCTGCTGAAGCAGACGTGAATTATCCCCGGAGGTTCCCATTTTCAATGTAAGCCTCGAAGCATTACCAGTGATTAAGTAGAAAGGACGGCTTCCCAGGTGGCTCAGTGGTAAAGAATCCACCTGCCAAGCTGAAGACGTGGGCTCGATCCCTGGCTTGGGAGGATCTGCTGATATAGTTACAGGCAACCTGTTATAGCCATGCTTTCCGGGAAACAAACTCACTCAGAAGGACAATGCAGATAGTGGAGTGCAGTTTATTATACCGGCGGGCCCAAGGCAGAGTCTCCTCTTAGCCAAGGACCCCGACCAGCACTTGTGAAAATCTTTTATACCCCATGTGTATGTGTCTAAACCCACCACCCCAAATCCCTTGAGGCTTACAAAAGAAGGGTAAATACAATCACAATAACCCCATCATTCACGTGTTATGTGTTCAAACAGTTAATAATCAATAAGCCCGCCGTTACATTCCAACCAGTTAATAACCGATAAGCCTGTGGTTACATTCCGATAGATACTGTCCGGAGGCAGTGGTGATTAGTGTCTGTTTTCTCTTGGGTGATGAATAACCTGGATAAAATCTTCAAGGTTCCCCTGTCTGGAGGGGGTCTTATCCTTCCATTGTCGTTCCCACAGGCACTAAGCAGAGAGTTCAGAGTCCACTGGAGAGGTGGCCGAGCACGATCAGCACAGAGAGGCCTCAGATGGAGTCCAGGCCCTATGAATTCCTTCTTCAAACCTACTCCAGTATTCTTGCCTGGAGAATCCCATGGACAGAGCAGCCTGGTGGTGGTGATGGTGGTGATGGTGACGATGGTGATGTTGGTGGTGATGGTGGTGGTGGTAATGATGGTGATGGTGGTGACAATGGTGGTGATGGTGGTGATGGTAATGATGGTGACGGTGGTGATGATGGTGGTGATGGTGGTGATGGTGGTGGTGGTGATGGTGGTGATGGTGGTGATGGTGATGATGGTGGTGATGGTGGTGATGGTGGTGATGGTGATGATGGTGATGATGGTGGTGATGGTGGTGATGTTGGTGGTGATGATGGTGATGGTGGTGATGGTGGTGATGGTGATGATGGTGGTGATGGTGATGGTGGTGGTGATGGTGACGATGGTGGTGATGGTGGTGATGGTGGTGATCGTGATGGTGATGATGGTGATGGTGGTAATGGTGGTGATGGTGGTGATGGTGGTGGTGATGGTGATGGTGATGATGGTGGTGATGGTGATGATGTTGGTGGTGATGATGGTGATGGTGGTGATGGTGGTGATGGTGGTGATGGTGATGATGGTGGTGACGGTGGTGATGGTGGTGACGGTGATGACGGTGGTGACGGTGGTGATGTTGGTGGTGATGGTGGTGACGGTGATGATGGTGGTGATGGTGCTGACGATGGTGATGGTGTTGACGACGATGGTGATGGTGATGGTGACGATGGTGATGGTGGTGGTGATGATGATGGTGATGGTGGTGATGGTGATGATGGTGACGGTGGTGATGGTGACGATGGTGGTGATGGTGGTGATGGTGTTGACGATGGTGGTGACGGTGGTGGTAATGATGGTGACGATGGTGATGGTGATGGTGACGATGGTGATGACGATGGTGATGGTGGCGATGGTGGTGATGGTGATGGTGGTGGTGGTGATGATGGTGATGGTGACATCACCTGACATTATTCAGTGCTATGTGTCCTGCAATGTTTGAAGCTCTTTAGCCGGATTCTCTTCTTTAACTTTCATAATAACCCTTCAGAGAGTAGATTCCTGATTGCTTTGATTTGACCGAGAAGGAAACTGAGGCTCAGGGAGGTGAGTGATTCACTCAGCGTCACAGAGCAAGTAGCTGATGGACCTGATGGTCACGCCTCGGAGTCTGACACAAGCATTGTGCTCTAACCGCTGCACCACACCGCCTTGTCCGCCACAGGCTGTGAGCACCTCCAGGACAAAGCCTGGCTCTGAGCTCTCCCTGCGTCCCCGGGTCCGTGATCGGGGACTGCACACGGTCGGTGCTCAGGAAGGCCTCTTACCGTGGTTTATGCAGATGTAAAACCTGCTCTGTGCCTTGATCCATTCCCTTTGCAGGCAGTAAGCATATCAATGGATTTGAAACCATCGTAGATTCGTGAATAAAAGCATACAATTTTTGGCCAACGCAGGTCCCTTGGCTGACTCTTCCTAAAAGCATCATTTCTGGGATATCCTATTGTCTGCTTTCCAACCAGTCGGGCCACCCAGAATCTGCTGGCCCAGCCCCATCCAGACCCCCAGAGACCCAGGGGTCCTGGCTGCTCCGTGAGCCAGTGGGCGAGGACCCTTCCAACTCCAAGGCGAGAAGACCTGTGACGACCCTTGGACTCGGCTGCCCGGGGTCTCAAAAGGAAGAAGGGTTGGGGAGGAGGGGTGGGCAGGGGCTGGGGGAGGGGAGGTGACAGCTTGATCTGTTGCGGAAAGAGAGAGGGGAGGGATGCTTTCCTGCAGACAAGCTGTTCGCTTACCAGCTGACTTTGGTGAAAGAAAGAAAGAAAGAAAAAATTTCCCAGTGCCATCTGCTCCCAGAGAGAGGCTGGTGTGGGGCCTGGGGCTCCCTGTGGCTCGGGCAGCCAGACCCACTTTCAGAATCTGAGACAGCTGCCCCTTGGGTTATTTTGGGAAGTCGCTCAGCGCCGAGGCGCCCCGGCCTTCGAGGCATTTCCCGTCACTCCGTCACTCCAGAGCTGTTTGCACACCAGCCCAAGACTGCCAGCTCCTTCCCCGGCCCTGGATGGGTTCCAGTTCAGCCCACGGTAATTGTCCTGCTTCCAGCTCTGGCTGCAACAATGCCAACCGGGGTCAGATTTCTTGGGATGGAGGAGAGAGGGAGGCGAGGGCGGTGGGCTCTGCAGCCCCCCTTCTCAGACTCCTTTGTAGGAATCAGCCCCTCCACCTGCCAGCCCAGGGTGCCCGTCCTGTCCCATCACTCAGCCCTCCTCCAGTCTCTCCCCAGAGATGCCCCCACCCATCTGATCCCGAGGGTGGGTGGGTGGGTGGGGTCTCGGCAGGAAATGACAACATCCAAAGGGCCTGGGAAGATCTTGGGCCTCTCAGGGAAGGATCTGAAGACAGCGTGGAAAGGATGGGGTGGGTAGGAGATAGAACACAGTCAGTGAGTAGACACAAAGCCAGCAGCGCTGGGAGGACCCAGAGTGTCCGGGAGCAGGGAGCTTTTCAGCAGGACAGTAACGGGCTCGGGCTCCCAGGACAGGAAAACGCCAACCTCGGCTATGGAATTGGGGTCAGAGGGGAGAGAGGCAGAGAGCCCGCCTGGGGAGTCACCATACTGAACCCCGTGGATGGCGAGCGCCTGGACTTCCAGGGGCAGGAGGGAGGGGAGGAGGGCCTGGGTCTGAGAGGCGAGGAAAAGGCAGGAAGGACGCGGTGCCCAGGTTAGGGACAGGGGGATGCGGGGGGTCCAGACTGAGCCACAGGTCTCAGGCTCGGGAACCCGGAGGCTGGTGTGCGCGTTCAGTCACTTCAGTCCTGTCCGACTCTCTGCGACCCCACGGCCTGTAGCCCTCCAGGCTCCTCTGCCCATGGGATTTCCCAGGCAAGAGCACTGGAGTGGGTGGCCGTGCCCTCCTCCAGGACGTCTTCCCAATCCAGAGATCAAACCCAGGGCCCCTGCGTCTCCTCCTGCTTTGCAGGCAGTTTCTTCACCACTGAGCCATCGGGGAAAACCCCAGGAGGTTGCAGGGGCTGGAAAAGGGGCTGGGGAGTCAGGAGGCAGGACAGCGGAAGGGGCAAGTTCTGACTTCAATCTGGTGAGTTTGGGGTAGGAACCCCAAGGGGCACTATGCCCCGGGCAGTTCAAAATGTGGGTCTGGTCAGGCAGGAAGGAGCCTGGTGGTTGCCAGGGGCCGGAGGGGTGGGGATAAAGAGTTTCGGTCTAACAGGTATTGAGTTTCAGTTTTGCAAAATGAATAGCGTTCTGGAAATGGTGGTGATGGTGCCACTCGGGGTACTTAATGCCACTGAACCACACACATTACAATGCCTAAAATGGAAAATTTCATTATGTGTATTTTACCGCAATAAAAAAAATTTTAATGGCTGCAACCCTCCCATTAAAATGCAGAGACATTCAGATCAGATAAAAACACACAACTATTTGGGTCTATAGGAAAGCCTCTTTAGGGGACTTCCCTGGTGGTCCGGTGGTTAAAACTCCATGCTTCCAAAGCAGCGGGTGCAGGTTTGATCCCTGGTCAGGGAACTAAAATGCCTCTCGGTGTGGGCAGAAACATTTTCTTTAAAAACTCTCTTTAAAAATAAAGACACAGATCCTTTACAAGGAAAAGAATAGAAAAGATTCGCTGCTAACACTGAAAGGAGGCTTATAAGGAGCTGTATTAAAATCAAAGCGGATTTCAGAGCAAGAGAGATATTATAAAGGATTAAGAGGACATCAAACGGCTGTGACAAGCACCGAAGAGCGGCAGGCAGGTTGGCACTAGGGGGTCTCTCTCTCTCTCTGTTCCCATACCCACCTTCCCGCCAGCCTCCTATCTCAGGCACCCCTCCTTGTACCTGGACCCCAGCTCCTGCCCACCTGCCCAGGTGCCTCCCTCCAGTAAGATGCTCCCTCTCGTGTTTAATCTCTTCTCATCCAGAGCCTTCGCCTTGGCATTTACACAGGCTCAGGCCTCCCCACTCACAAGCAGTCACAGCCCCCGACGCCCCAGGTTACTGGCTGGCTTCTCACCAGGCTCTGGGGAGAGAAAGCATGAAATCAACCCCCCCTCCTACCGCAAATCCTCAGGGTCTTTGCTCCCTTCCTTCCGCAGGCCTCCCTGCCGTGTCGTCCATCCTCACTATTTCTCAGCTTGAAAACAAGTTAGAAAAAAATTTTATTTTTGTAGCTTTATTGAGGAATACTGTCCACACATTGGACATGAGTTTGAGCCAACTTCGGGAGATGTGTGAAGGACAGGGAAGTCTGGCTGCAGTCCATGGGGTCACAAAGAATGGGACACGACTTAGCGACTGAACAGCAACAATGTACAAAAAGTAACTTTTCCCAATTTTAAGTGTGCGATTTGATGAGTTTGAAAAATGTGGACAGTCACATGAGCGCAATGAACCCACAGAGCATTCCCATCACCCCAAATTCCTCTCCTTCCAGCCTGGAAAGCACTGATCTCCTTTCTATCGCTAGGGCTGCACCTAGAATTTCTTATAAATATGTAGCCTCTTACGTCCCATTTCATTCCCTTAGCCTAACGCTGTTGATGGCATCCAGGCTGTTTTTGTATCAACACCCTTCCCTCTGTGTCGCTAAGCAGAAGCCCATTGTACGGAGACACTCTAATTCCTTTATGCCTTTGCTGGCGATGGACATTCGGGTTCTTCCCAGTCTTTGGTTTTTATGAATAGTATTGCTATTCATGTCTAAGTCTTTGTGTAGACATATGTTCTCATTTTTCTTGGATAAATACCTAGCAGTGAAATGGCTAGGTCGTATGGTGAGTGTATGTGTTACTTTATAAGAAACTGCCAAACTGTTCTCTCAAGTAAACGTACCACTTTGCATCCCACCAGCAACATATGAGGACGCTAATTGCACTACACCCTTGTCAACACTTGCTATTGTCAGTGTTTCCAATGTAGCGTGTAGTGGAATCTCGTGGTTTTATTTCTCTGACGAGTAACGGTACTGAGAATCTGTTAGTCAGCTCTGGCTGCTATGATAAAATACATAGACTGGCCAGCTTTTAAAAACAGACAGTTAGGACGTCCCTGGTGGTGCAGGGGATAAGAATCTGCCTGCCAGTGCAGGAGACACAGATTCAATCCCTGGTCCGGGAGAATCCCACATGCCACAGAGCAACTAAACCCATGCACCGCACCACAACTTCTGAGCCGGGGAACCACAGCTACTGAGCCTGCGTGCAGCAGCTGCTGATGCCTGTATGTCCCAGAGCCCACGCTCCACAACAAGAGAAGTCAGTGTATGGAGAAGCCTGCACGCCGCAAGGAGAGCGTAGCCCCTGCTTGCTGCAACGAGAGCAAGCCCATGCACAGCAACAAAGACCCAGAACAGCCAAAACTAACTAACCAAATAAATAAAAGTATTAAAAAAGAAAAACCAAAACGCAGACTTTTATTTATCACAGTTCTGACACCTGGGAAGTCCAGAATGGAGGTCCCCGCTGATTCGATACCTGGTGAGGGCCCCTCTTCCTGGTTTGCAGACGGCCACCTTCTTGCTACGTCCTCACAGGGCAGAGACCGGTCTGATCTCTCTTTTCTTCTAAGGATGCTAATCCCATCACACAGCCCCACCCTCATCCTAATTACCTGTGAGTTGGAGGGGAGCAGGTGGATGGGGGTGGGGTGGAGGTAAGACCACCCTGAGACTATCTCACACTCAGACACCAGCTCCAAGGGCTCGTGGTGTCAGTCACTCCCCATACAGAGCACATCCTCCGAGCTCCACTCGATGGTCGGGCAAAGAGGGCCTGGCCCACGTCAGCCCCTTGCCCCAAAGACAGCCCCTCCCCAGATCCAAGGCTGTCAAACGGTGACAACTTCAGACCTAGTGGGCTCCGTCCTTTACAGAGACCCAGAGCTGGGAGGGCAGGGGAGGAGCCCAGGGCCAGCCGGATCCAGCCCCCCGGCCCTGCCCACCGACCCTCACTCCCACCCGCGGAGCCTCCTCCAGGTTTGTTCCCATCCGCTGTCAGCTCCAGGAACCCCTGTTCCATCCTGCTACAGGGGCTTCTGCTTCGAGAAACATAGACAGCAAGTGCCGAGTCTCCTTGGAGAGAGTGATAGGGCAGCTCCCTGGGGACAGACAGGGAGTCCATCTGACCTGCTAACCAGCCACGAGGGCCTCTTCTCTGTGACTTTCAGGTGAAACTCACCATCGTGGCTGTGGGGTGGGCCTGGGCCTTGGCTCCTCTGGCAAGTAACTGAACTGACTTTCCTGAGGGCCTGGTTTCGGAGCCACGTGGGACTCCAGCCTCTGGAGGGTGATCCTGGGCCCGTCACCCCCACATGAGAGGCAGGTGGACACCAGTAACTGAGTGCGGCAGGCGGGTCCCTGCTGTCAGGTCAGCACTGATGGCTGAGGGCCCCCCTACTCCAGGGTCAGCCCCTCAGCCCCCCTGAAGGTCAGTACCGCCAGGCCCCTTGCAGCTGCCTCGGCGGTGGCCCCGGCAGCCAGCTCCTGAACCCCTGGGGGCCTGCCCCGCGGGGCGGGAGCCTGCATTGGGGCTCAGCTCATATCCATGCATATTTAAGGGGGACCTTCCCAGGACACTGGCAGGCTCCCCACATCCCTCCCAGAGATCCATTTGTTAAAATAAACCAAGCGAGATCAGAGGTTAGCTCAGCACGAAACCACGCCTAATTGGGTTCAAAGATATTCAGAAGGATGGAAACAGGAGACAGAGGCGGGGCGGGCATGCCACAGACGCACAGAACAAGATTGGGAGGCCCAGGGCTGGCTGGACCACAAGGAGCCCCCGCGCGGCCCAGGGCGCTCCGGCTGGGCCTGGCAGGCAGGCCGTGAGGAACAGCTTTGGGGGCTGTGACGATTAATTTGGGGACCTCTGGGGCACCCCATCTGTGCTTTCTTTCAGCTTGTGCTTGCGAAACAGGCTGTAGAGGACCCGCAACGTGCTCTTGGCATCCTTGTTCACGATGTCTGTGGGTCGGGAGAGAGCAGCGCAGCGGTCAGACCCAGGAGGGGTGAACAACCGTCCAAGTTTGCCTTGGACCGAGGGGTTTCCTGGGACACGAACCCTCAGGGCTAAACCTGGCAGAACTCCCGGCAAACCAGGACAGTTGGTCAAGCAAGCCCTGAGTTCCAGGACCAGTCACAGGGAACTGCCAATGCCTCCTCCCCTGCACCCTCTTGGCGGGCCCCCAACACAGCACCTTCTCCAGGCCTCGGCTCTCTGGACAGTCCATCCCCAGGGACCTTGGTCCCCCATTTCCTCTCCCTAGGACCGTCCTCCACTGGGGTGGGTGGGAGCCATGGGCACGGTGCCCCCTCATAGGAAAACTCAGCAAACACAAGGCAAGAGGCTGCACCCACACGCCACCCCGCTCGGGGGCCCCGGCCCAAGGCTGCCTGCCGACGAGAGCCCTGCACTCACCTTCGGGGTTGACGGGGTAGCTGAGGAGGCCTTCTTCCTTCAGCAGCTCCAGGGCCAGGGTGACGTTGTGCAGCTACAATGACAAGACCCCATCAATGTCGGCAAGATGATTCATCATGCAGCCAGGAGGCCACCTCTAGGGGGAAAGGCAGTCCCCAAGGAAGGCACCCGGCCAGGCATCAGGGAAGGCTTCCTGGTGGAGGTGACACCTGGGAGTGAGTCCTGCCTAGTGAGGGGACTTAGCCAGGGGCGGAAGCATCCCATCTTTCCTGATGCAGCCCTGGAACCTGTGAGCAATCGAGACTCCCTCATAAATAGCTTAGTTCTGTGGGTAAAGCGTCGGTGAGGAGACCGCGGCTCAGAGTGGCCACGGGCCCATTTGAACTCACAAGACAGAAAGTGCTGGAGTCAGGTCTGTCTCTCTCTGACGCCTGCAAAGCATCTGGGGCTGGAGGAGCCCATCCCAGTCCCAAAGCCCACTTCAACCAAGCTGGGCGGTTCCCATGGCAACCTAGCCAGGGGCGGATAAGCAATGCCCACTCAAGGGTGCTGCCCTGCCTAGCCTGCTCCCAGTCCCCTCCTGGTGGGTCTGGGTAGATCTGGGTTGGACATCTGTGCACCAGCCCGCACCAGGTCACAGGTTGGACAAGGCACGTGTCCTGCCTGGGCCTTGTCCCCCCATCCATACAAGGGGAATAGCGCATCTCCCAGTGGCCTCTTCAAGTGGCCGTGTGGACCAGTGTGATGGTGGACTCAGAACTGGGACCTCGAGGCAAGGTGTGAAGGTGGAATAATGAAGGCAGAGCTGGGGCCTCCCTGCACGTTTCCGCTGCCCCGGCTCCTACGAGGGCTGGGAAGTGGGCTGTGTGGGAGGCCAGGAGCCCCTGATAAAGACTCTCTCAGAGAGGGCGGGGGCAGGCCATAGTCCTGGTCCAAGGACGCAGGGCAGGGGCCGGGGGGAGCATCTTCAGCCCTCCCCAAGGACTCCCGCCGCATCCCAGGCAAGGGGTGCAGTCCTCCATGGCATCTGGCTCCCCGGAGGCTGTGTGGGGACCACAGGGATCCAGGAGCAGAGTGAGCAAGGTCCTTCTCCACAGGGGAGAGTTGAAGGAGCATCAGATGGACAGAGCCGGGACTTCTCTGATGGCACTGGCTAAGACCCCATGCTCCCAATGCAGGGGGCAGGGGTTCAATCCCTGATCAAGCAACTAGACCCCACATGCCACAACTAAGAGTTTGCATGCTGCAACTAAAGATTCCGCATGCTGCAGCTAAGACCTGTCACAACCTACACAAATAAATTATTTTTTAAAAATGGACAGAGCAGCAGAGCTGGGTCCAAGACGCAACAGAGAGAGTGGTGGTAGCTGGGTCACCGGCCCATCAGGAAGAAGAGACCAAGGCTGTCGCGGGTGCCGATGTTCCCCAACAGGTAGGTCACACCTCTGGGGATGTGCAGACTGGAGGAAGCAAACCTCGGAGTGAGTGAATCGGCCTCCAGGGCCGTCCTGGCCCGTGTCCCCAGGTCTTCCCCCAGACTGGAGAATTCTGGAAAATGTGGGTAGCTACTGTTGCTACTCTTTTCATTCTCATCAGGAGCACCATTCAGAAGATGCACGGAAGGTAAATATCAGAGTGACGGCAGGACACGGGGCTGGGCTCTCCCGCCGCTCAGCCCAGCCTTTGATGTGCTCACCTCCAAGCCTGTGTCTCCACAGTGTGGTCCAAGGGGCAGAAGGGAAAAGGGGTCTGTGACCAAATGGCTTCAGGAAATGTTGGCTTCCATAAAGTTGTATGGAAATCCTCCACTGCAGGACTTCTCAGTGCCTTGAGTGTGTCACAATGTATCCTGAGCTTTTGGGACTAGGCATGCTTCCCCAAGTGATTTCACCACAGGATCCATTCGTCACGGAGCAGCTCATGGGACCAGTTTCTCAGGAACACTTCATTCACTTACTTTAAATATTTATTGTCATTTGTTTATTTGTCTTAGTTGCAGCTCGTGGGATCTTAGATCTTCGTTGCGGAATGTGGGTTCTTTCAGTTGCAGCCTGTGTGACCTTTAGTTGTGGCAGGCAAACTCTTACTTGCGGCATGTGAGATCTTAGCTCCCTGACGAGAGATCAAACCCAGGACCTCTACATTGGGAGCACAGAGTCTTAGCCACCGATCCACCAGGGAAGTCCCTAACAAATATTTATCGATCATCTGCTATGTGCTGGCCATGTAACTGGGGCAAAACCCAGATCCGCTGCCTGCCCCTGTGGAATTCATGCTGAGTATCACCGCTGTCGACCCTAGAACAACGATCGCTCAAGCTTCTACGGGCCAACCAGGAGTAGCCCCAGGCTCCAGCCCCACCCCACCAGGCTGTACCCAAAGCATTAGTTTTCTTGTGTGCACAGTTTGAGATGATGAAAGGAAAACGACCATGTTCCGCGGAGCTGAGAGAAGGTCACAACCCAGAAAGAAGCATTCAAATCGTTCAAGGGAGAAGTAATTTCACGTGGGAGGAAGCTGAAGGTTCCTGGCCCCGGTGTTTTCATTTCTGCAGAGCCAAGGATCACCTCGCTCCTCCAACCCTACTCCACTTCCAGCACCAAATGGCAACCTCACATCCACACCACTGGCAGAGAAGGTCTGATAACGAGAAATTCAATTTCCAGAAGCCACAATTCCTCGGGTGTCCCACCTCCGGAAAGGGCTGTTGTTCCACCCTTTCCAGTTAATGACCTCGTCAGCAATTTTGTTACCCATTCCTGCAGCTGAGGTTTCTTACAATAGCCCATAAAATTGCATTCTTGGGCCTGAGCTGAGAGGCTGCTTTTTTTCCCTCCAAAGAATGTGGCTCATCTTCAAAACTTGGTTCTGAAATCAGTGGAGTCGGCAGGCTGGCTACACGCGGGGGCCTTGGAAGGCAGGACATTTGTCCCTGGCTTGTAGCTGGGGATTAGGAGGTGAGCAAAATACTGGATGCCGGCATTGATGTCTGGTGAAGCCCTGACCCCCGAGTGACAAAGAGGGGACCCCTGTGCTCTTTTGGGTCCCAGTTCTGAGCCCCTGGTCCCATGGGGATCTGCATGTGACCCACCCCACCGGCTCCATCCTCTTAACCTTCCCTCACTGATCACACATGGGCATCCTGACTTCTGGATAAAAGTCAGCACCACGGTCTCAGCCTCGCTCTGACCCACCTAAGCCCTTGCTCTGACCCTGCAACTTGGGGTGAGCCTCGTTCTTGGTCTTTAAAGGACTCACCCTGCCTCCGTCTCCCACGGGGCTCACCTTGGCTCCCCAGGAAGGACATGAGGCTGTAGTTCCCACTTTTGTAGATGGATGAGCCTGGTTGCCATTCTACCCTCAACGCTAACTGGCTTACTTGCCCTGTCTGAAGTCAGTTTCCTTGGAGAAAAACAGGAATGGGAATAGTTCCTATTCAGAGGCCCGAAGCAGGGAGGAATTGCAATCACCTCCCTGGCTCCTGTCTCGTGTCCTCTCGGCCCCGCACATGCAGGGGCCTCTGCACGGAGGCCACAGGGCCTTCTCTGGCCAAGAGGGGGAGAAGGAAGTGACAATACGCCAGGTCTGAGCCTGCACCCCGTGTGTCCTGCTGCATCTCTGGGTCCCCTGCCATTGCCGTAAGAAAACCATGCCATGCTCACTGCTGGTCCCAGGAGGAGACACAGAGCTAGACTGCCCCAGTGACCCCCGCCTAGACAGCCTGACACCCAGCCCATCCCAGGAGAGCGATGGAGCCTGGCCACACCTAGAGCAGCCAAACCCAGACGACCTGCAGACCCACCAGAAGGAGGGATTGCAGTTTGCACTGGGTATTTGGGTTGTTTGTTACACAGCATCTTCACAGCAATGGCTGACTAATACAGTGCCCAGAGAAGGGTAAGAATCCAGCAAGTGCCGACCACTGTTTCTACCACAGCTTCCAACACTGCGCTGCTCCAGCCTGCTTGCTCTTCAGCCAATATCCCAGCTCTGGGGAATCTGAGCCCCACATCACTCTTCCAGTCAAGAGCACCCCTGCCTCCTGAGAGGGTGGGGACGACTCCCACAAAGATGGCCAAAGGAAGAACATGGGCTGAGGGTCAAGACGTCAGCCCCAGTTCCAGCTGAGCAGCCCTGGGCACGTCCCATAGCCTCCGGGGCCTCAGTTTTCCCTTCTGTAAAATGGAAATACAACCCTGCCCTGCACCCCACCCCCCAGGAACGTGAAGTGAGAGAGAAACTGGGGCCTGGTGAGGCCAGACTCAGGTAGGAACTCCCTGCGAACATGAGGGGAGCTGTGGTTCAGGGCCCGAGAGGGGGCCCAGGAGCTCAGAGGGGATGAGAAGGTGGTCGGAGCCAACACCCAGCTAAGGGAGCCGGAGCAAAGAAGGAGGAAGGCGGGGCTGGGGGCACACTGCAGATGGCAGAGGCCCAGGTGGCATGCGGACCACAGGTGGGCAGTGAGGCTGTGGCCGGGAGGCAGGCGGGCTGGGGAGGCAGGCCTGGAACATTCGACAGGGACCCTGGTGGGGGACAGGGGTCAGGCTTGCAGCCAGAAGTGGGGACAGACAGGGTTGCTGATACGTGGGAGCCAGACAGAAACCAAGCTTGGAACTGGGTCTGGGCCCAGGGCCCCCCTTCCACAACCCCCCCAGGGAAGGCCTTGAGATCTGAACCATCCTCAGGGCCACGGGGACATCAAAGGGGAGGGAAATCATTCCTTTTCCCAGAAACGCCCCATGGCTGGCACTGGGAACTGGCACCCAGCCCTGCCTGGTGTCCCCTCTCTACAGAGGGAGGATGGGTGGCCTCCTGCGCTGGGCTGCCTGCCACCCAACCAGCCAGAGGGACCCTGGTGTGGACAGAGTTCAGACAGGGCTACCCGGGGTCCTGGGCGGGATGAGGGGACAAGGGACCACAGGCCCCTGGATGCTTCCACCTTCATGATGCTCCAAACTCCTCTCTGTTATTTGTGTGGTCTGAGGGGCAGCAACCCACCCCAGTGTTCCTGCCTGGAGAATCCCATGGACCGAGGAGCCTGGCAGGCTGTTATAGTCCATGGGGTTGCAAAGAGTCAGACACATCTTAGCGACTGAGCACAAAGGCCAGCAGGGCAGGGACTGAGCCCATTTTAGCCAAGGAGCCTGAGGTGCCAGCAGTGAGCTGGTGGTGGATAGAGCACCAGAGCGGAGGCTTTCCTTCCTCTGCCAAGTCCGCCGGGACACAGAGCCCAGGACCGGAGTGAACCCTGCCCCCGGGGGCCTCGGTTTCCTCCTGTGGAGACTCGTGAGCATCCCTTCCCTTCACTAGCAGATGTCCCGCAGAGAAAGGACATTCCTGGCAGGGGAACAGACTCTGCAAAAGCCCAGAGGTGGGAGAGCTTGAGGAGCTCAAGGAACTGCAGAGGCTCCACGTGACAGGCCTGGGGGGTGGGGGAGGGAGGAGCCCATGAGGGCCCAGATGCTGGGAGCAGTCAGACTGATGCCCTGTCCCTTCCACCAGCATCAGTCTCGCCACTGTCCTTCCCCAACCCAGGCATAGACACCCCCGCCCAACCCTGCCTGGACTAATGCAGCCATCTCCCAACCAGCCCCCAGACTCCAGGGTCCACGGGGGACTTCTGACTCCCATGAGGCCAGAACCCCTGCCACCTCTGAACCTTTGATGATGCCATTCTCTCCCCTGGGGCTTCCCTCCCTAATTTAACTCTGCAAACCAAGCCCTTCAGTCAACTTCAGGGGCCACCTCTCATGCAAGGCCGCTCCTGATTCCTGCAGATCGTACTAACTACATTTACTTGCACTAAGATTCCCCACCAGCCCAACCACCATGAGCCAACACATTTCATTGCAACCCCGGAAGACCATATATCACTGAGAGCACAGTGTTTATAGACTGAGGGGTCCTCGAAAGCAGGAGCTGTGATGGATCATCTTTATGGTCCATAGGGCCTGACACCAAGCAGGACCTCAGAAAAGGAGGGATCGGGTACATGGGTGAATAGGTGGGTGGGCAGGTGGATGGATGATGGTAGATGGATGGATGAGTGGATGGATGGACAGATGGATGGATGGGTGGGTGGATGGATGATGTATGGATGGATGGAAGGATGTATAGATGAATGGGCAGGTGGATGGATGGATGGTGGATAGATGGATGTGAGTGGGTGGGTGGATGAGTGGGTGGGTGGATGATGTGTGGATGGATGATAGATGGATGGATGGATGAATGGCTGGCTGGCTGGCTGGATGGATGGATGGATGATGTGTGGATGGATGGGTGATTGATGGATGAATGAATGAATAGATGGATGTATGGATGATGTGTGGATGGATGATGATGGGTGGGCGGGTGGATGGATGGATGGGTGGATGGATGATGGATGGGTGGGTGGATGGATGATGGATGGATGGAAGGATGGATAGATGAATGGGCAGGTGGATGGATGGGTGGGTGGGTGGATGGATGGTGGATGGATGGATGGGTGGATGGATGATGCGTGGATGGATGATAGATGGATGGGTGGATGGATGGATGGATGAGTGGCTGGCTGGATAGATGGGTGGATGGATGATGTATGGATGGATGATAGATAGATGAATGGGTAGGTGGATGGATGAGTGGGTGGGTGGATGGATGATGGATGGATGGATAGGTAGATGAATGTATGGATGGATAGGTAGATGAACTGGGTGGACGAGTGAATCAGCAAGTCAATGGAAAGGTGTAAGAGTCTGTATGTGAGATTGGTGGGTGGATGGGCAGACATATGGACAACCAAAGTTTCCTTCAGCCTTTACTTCACCTGTAAGTGAATGAATGAAGACTGATCATGCCAGTTTCCTAGATCTGTGTACTCAGAGGTAGAACTGGAAAGGAAAAATCTTTGCAAAATCTTACCATTTCTGCAGGAGAGCTGGGAGTGAGATAGAATTCCTTCAAGTGCAGGAAGAAGCCTTCCAGCTGTCCAATCAGCAAGAGTAAGATGACGCCATCTGCAAACTGCAAAGGAGGGAACTGAAGACAAAGGAGGGAACCTAGAGGATCCCACTCTGCCTGTTACAGGCTGTGTGACGATAAAGGTCACACAACCTCTCTGAGCCTCGGGTTCCTTCTTGAGAAATAGGGATGACATCCTTGACCTTGCAGTGTTGTTGTAAACAGCCACAGGTATAAAGCAGTTATTGGCTGTCTAGCACAGAGCACATGCTTGATAAAACGAGCCATTTTTACCTTTTCTGTGAAAGAGCCTCAAATCATTTTTTAAACCACATACTGTTCCATGAGCTACAGAGGCTCAGGAGAAAACAGAGTTAAGTGTAAAATTATTCCATCAGGAGAAGGCAGAGAACAGCACACCGGGCTCATTTTGCTGGCTGTTACATTCGCATTTGTCTGTTCTGTCTGTATGTTCAGAGATAAAGCCATCACCCCGGCATCAGTGCATCATATGCTAATATAATCCTATTCAATCTCTTCAAAGACACAAAACACAAGATTGAATATTGGAAGTAAGTCACCGCTAGAAGTCCTTAATGGAATTGCCTCGTAATAGGTCTGTTTCCATGCTGTTATTTTGACCCCAAATCTTGCCTACTGATGTTCCCCGATAATACCACCAAAATACCAGGGACTTTAATATCCCCCTTTATGCAACAGTCTCTAAATACCATTCTCACATGTGCCATTTATTCTTCAAACACCTTTATTTTACCAAGTGAGACATAAAGATGAAACAGGTAGAATGTAAACCCAAGGCATCATCCTATTCATACCCACATAAAATACAATAAAACCACAACTATTTATTGTGTGTCCGCAGTGTGTCAGTGAAGTGAAAGTCGCTCAGTCGTGTCCGACTCTTTGTGACCCCATGGACTGTACAGTCTATGGAATCCTCCAGGCCAGAACACTGGAGTGGGGAGCCTTTCCCTTCTCCAGGGGATCTTCCCAACCCAGGGATCAAACCCAGGTCTCCCACATTGCAGGTGGATTCTTTACCAGCTGAGCCATAAGGGAAGCCCAAGAATACTGGAGTGGGTAGCCTATCCCTTCTCCAGCAGATTTTCCTGACCCAGTGATGGAACCCAGGTCTCCTGCATTGCAGGTGGATTCTTTACCAAATGCCAGGTAATACACAAAATGCCCAATGTTCACCATCTCACTTATTACTCATGGTTCTGTAAGAGAGGGATCCTTGTACCCATTTTAAAAGAAGAGGAGCGTGAGGCTCAGAGAAGTCCAGGTCCAAGGTCACACAGCTAAGGTGGAGGAGGTGTCCTCAAGCCCGGGGGCAACATGTGCCCGCCTGGCTTCAGAGTCTGCCATCTCCACCCTGCTGTGTCACCAGACCACGTCACACACAGGCTTCTCACGAGGCCACCATGCAAGGTGGTGATGGCGCACAAACCCTGGCCTCAGCAGCCTGGGTTCAAGTCCCAGGTCTACCACTTAGTCGGGCTTCCCAGGTGGCGCTAGTGGTAAACAACCCACCTGCCTAGGCAGGAGACATAAGAGACGGGTTCCATCCTGGGTTGGGAAGATCCCTTGGAGAAGGCAATGGCAACCCACTCCAGTATTCTTGCCTGGAGAGTCCCATGGACCAAGGAGCCTGGCGGACTACAGTCCATGGGGTCACAAAGAGTCAGACATGACTGAGTGACAAGCACCACTTAATCACTGTGTGACCTTGGACAAGTTCATTAACCTCTCTGGGCTTAATGTGCTTATCTGTAAAATGGGATAGTAGCAGCTCCCACCTAAGGAGGTTGTTGAGAGGAGTCAGTGAGCTGACTGGGCTTTGCAAAGGGCTTTGCTCAGAGCTGGGCACAGGGTAAGGGCTTCATCGGATTTAGCTCCAGGCACAGGACGATATCAACCCTGTTCCCCACAGGCTAATGACAGGCCGTGTCTGAGACATCAGCAGCGCTGGCTAAGCTCACCGTAAGCCACTTGGTGGCCTCGCCACCGGTCCCCCCAGACCATGTTGTGTAAACAGAAGCCGGGGGCCCGAATCCTGCACCAGCATGTCCAGTTACTGTCCCTGGGGCCCAGCAGGCTCCACTGCTGCCCTGAGGGCCTGGGCTGGCCATCGGCTTCTCTGCCCCCCACTGTGTTAAGGGAAATCAGGGGCATAGCGTTCTGGTGGGAGGCCATGGTCCACCACAGGAGGCTGACAGATCAAGACTCTATTCCTGCCCCGGGACTGTTCAGCATCGTCAGCACCGTGGACCAGGAGACTTGGGGAGCCCTCAGATATGGGTCTGTGTCAACACCTACAACCCCACCAGGCACACGTGTGTGCGTGCTAAGTCTCTTTAGTCATGTCCGACTCTTTGGGATTCCATGGACTGAAGCCCACCAGGCTCCTCTGTCCATGGAATTTTCCAGGCATGAATACTGGATTGGGTTGCCATGCCCTCCTGCAGGGGATCTTCCCGACCCAGGGATCGAACCCAGATCCTGCACTTGCAGGCAGGTTCTTAACCACTAGCACCACCAGGGAAGCCAATGCAATTAGACAGGGAACCCTCTTGTGTTTTGAGTCATAGCATTGGATCGTCCAAGATAGTTTTGGGGAAAACGAGCTGCAAGGCAGTTGTTTTACAATGAAAGTGATTAACAGCACAGACAAACCCGGAGGTCCTCACTTCACAGGACCATTGTCCTGCCCCTGATTGGCGATGCTGCCTCCATGCAACACCCCCATTGGAGAGGAGGACCCCAGGTGTCTGGGAGGCGACACACCCTGGGTCACACAGGGTGGGCCAGGCTCCCGGGTGGGCCCTGCAGAGCCCTCTCCCTGTGGCCCTTCCCGACCCCGGACCCCGCAGCCGCGTCCCTACCTGAGTGTCTAGATTCTGCACTGACAGGCCCAGGCGGTCCAACTCCTGGTTGACGAACTTCACGATGGCCTGTTGAGGGAAGAACCGAGGCCCCAGGCCCCAGCTCAGGTTCGCGACCTTCCTACTCGGGGTCACAGAAAGCCCCCCCACCACCACTGTGTGGCAACCGGCACGGCAGCTGCAGAGTGAGGGCCAGAGGGCCATATTCCTCCCCCTTTGCCCTACCCTCTCCCCCAGACCCAGGGCAGGTGGGCAGCGGGTGGGTGGGCGGCAGGAGGCACTCTTGGAACTTTGATCTCTCTACCTCTTTGACAGCGTTCACCTTCTCTGGAGCCAGCTTAAATAATTCATCAAAGACGTCCTCTGCAGACAGATCCAATAAACACCTCATTAGGATGCTATTATCTTTGTGCCAAACGGGGACTTCTTTTCCACCAAAGTTTCTCAGAAGAATCAGTCCAGAGAGAGATGTAGTTTTATCCCAGATAAGTAAGTAAGTAAGTGTTAGTTGCTCAGTCGTGTCTGACTTTGTGACCCCATGGACTGTAGCCCACCAGGCTCCTCTGACCATGGATTTTCCAGGCAAGAATGCTGGAGTGGGTATCCATTTCCTTCTCTAGGGGGTCTTCCCGACCCAGGGATCAAACCTGCGTCTCCCACATTGCAGGCAGCCTCTTTACTGTCTGAGCCATGGGCACTCTCGCGAGGTTCCTGAATGATCACCAGGTTCTTGAATTAAAGAACAGGCCTGGATAGGAGTCATTGCTCCCTGGCTGTGCAACCTGGGGGGAATTATCTGCCTTCTCTGTGCCTGAGGTTCCTCATCTGTAGAGTACAGCTGATAATACCTACTAGGTGGGGTCTTTGCAAATATCAAATCCTGGAGGAGATAACACACTTGTCACGGTGGCTGGGCACATGTGCGTGCATGCTACATCGCTTCAGTTGTGCCCGACTCTGCAACCCCATGGACTGTAGCCCGCCAGGCTCCTCTGTCCTTGGGATTCTCCAGGCATGAATACTGGTGTGAGCTGCCATGCCCTCCTCCAGGGGATCTTCCAACCCAGGGATCAAACCTGTGTCTCTTATGTCTCCTGCATTGGCAGGCGGGTTCTTTAGCACTAGTGCCACTTGGGAAGCCCAGCTGGGCACACGATAGGACTTAAATAAGTCATCGTTTCTAGCGTGGACACCACTCCAGCCCCTGGGAACTCGTCCTGCCTCCCCGCAGTTCCCTGCTCCGCCCAGCAGTCCATAGGAGCTGCCGGGTGGCTGAAGGGGGGCTGGCCCCGGACTGACTCCTGGCCCAGAGGTCTCCTCCCCAGCGTGTGTGGATTGGCAGAATAAGGGCATCCAGCCCTTGCAGAGACGCTGAACTCCCCACGGGGCACAGAAAGCCAGCACCCTCAGCAGCTGAGTCAGGCCCATGGGAGCATCTCAGCAGCTCAGGCCCCTGGTCCAGACTCAGAGGCGCCAAGTCCTCAGACTAAGGTCATTTTCCCACCAACTGCGTTCCTGCTCTTTGCAGCTAACACGCCTCCCCTGGGGAGACCGGTCCTCAAGGCACTGAATACCCACACTGAGTAGAATTTACCTCTTGATTCTGCAGCCAGCCACTGTGGCTCTGAACAGGTCACTTCACCTCTCTAAGCCCCGGTTCCCTCATTAGTGCAGGGGGGGAAGTGGCACCAGGCCGCACTCTGCAGGTTAACATGCCCCATAAACCGGCAAACAGGGTGGAAATACCACGGGTCCCTCCCAGAGCGCTTGGCCTATGGTCAGTGACACTGTGTCCCTGAAGAAGCCACTCCGATGACCCAGGCCAGAACACCACGGACAAGCTAGACACAGTGTTAGGAAGCCCTGTTCCATGTCCCTGCCCCTCATTGGGTGACCCAGCCTCATGCAGCCCCCTAACAAACACTGCTCCCTGGGAGACCCCAGGTCCTCAGGCTGCCCCTCCACATGCCCACACACAGACATCCCATCGGACCAGCCTTCCTGGCACCTCCCTTCTCCCACTCAAGCTTTCTCAGTCCTTGCTCTCAGAAGCCCCTCACAGGTCATAGTGCCTCCTCTGCAGGTGAGAACCCCCTGCCTATACAGCTCTGTTCCAAGCGGGGAAGGTTCGGGGAGGAAAAATCAAATTAAGATGGATGGATGGATGATGAATGGATGGGTTGGTGGATAGATGAATGGATGGGTGAATAGATGAGTGAATGGATGGTTGGATGGCTGGATGGATGGATGGAAGAGTGGATGGATGCATAGATGGATGGATGGATGGATGGATGATGAATGGAAGGGTTGGTGGATAGATGAATGAATGGGTGAATAGATGGATGGATGGGTGAATAGATGAGTGAATGGATGGTTGGATGAATGGATAGATGGATGCATAGATGGATGCATAGATGGATGACCAATTGCCAACTGGTCAGGCAGACTGACTAAGGAATAAATGAATGAAAGAAGGAATGGCTGGGTCAATCAGTCAATTGGTGAAGAATTCTGTCTCAAAAACAGAGGCCAAAGTAGTGAACAATCACTATTAAGCACTTTCTCTGTGCTAAGCACGTTCACAAAGAACCTTTTAACCCCAGCCACCAGCCTAAGAGGTGGGTACCATTATTAACCCCATTTTATAGATGAGGAAACTGAGGTACAGACAAGTTCAGTCACTCACCCAAGTTCACGTGGCTAATAAATGGGGGAATTGGCGTTTGAACCCAGGTTGCCTGGCCCCAGAGCCCACACACTGAACAAGTCCACAGCTGCCACCACCGATGGGAATTAAAAATCTCTCTACCCACATGAGCAGTATCACGAGAAGGAACAGCCAAATCCATGGGCAGACAGACAGAAGAGAGAAGAAAAAGATAAGAGGGCTTGAAATACACATGCACACGTGCTAAGTCGCTTCCGTCGTGCCCAACTCTTTGTGACCTGATGGACTGTAGCCCACCAGGCTCCTCTGTCCATTGGGATTCTTCAGGCCGAATACTGGAGTGAGTTGCCACGCCCTCCTCCAGGGGATCTTCCTGACCCAGAGATGGAAACTGCATCTCTTACTTCGCGGACCACAAAGGAACTGTGGGCACACCCAATCATCAACCAGTCACAATGCCGTGTCTGTCTCAGCACACACCCAACAGAAAAAGATTTCCCTAAATTAGGAAGGTACTCACTTGATGGTTGGTCCTTGTCTGTGCTAAAGAGAAAAATGTAGGGGGTGGGGGTGGGGAGAAAGCAAACACACGGTTAAAAAAAAACAACTTCAGAGATGTAGTGTCTTCATGTGACAAGACCTGGCAGAGGCAAGGCTGACAGAGAAACTTGCGAGCTCCCTTTTCCTGGCAGTTCCATAAGCAGGCAGGGCCCTCGTGGGAAGCAAATGGCAGAGGTCCAAACCTCCCCCTGAGGCTCCCACACCTAGAAATGCCTGGATTGTGTCATTTTTGTGGTTGCTGTTTTAGCTATGCTATGCTTGCTAAGTCGCTTCAGTCGGGTCCGACTCTTTGCGACCCCATGGACTGTAGCCCGCCAGGCTCCTCTGTCCATGGGGATTCTCCAGGCAAGAATCCTGGAGTGGGTTGCCATGCCCTTCCCCAGGGGATCTTCACCACCCAGGGATCGAACCCGAGTCTCCTGCACTGGCAGGCTTGTTCTTTACCACTAGCGCCACCTGGGAGGCTGTTTTCGTTGTGCTGGGGGCGTATTTACACAACACGATAAAAATGCCCAAGTCCTCACTTGAGAGCCGGTCCGTGTTTACCGATGCGCATCCGAGTGACACCACCCCCAACACGGCAGAACCTTCTAGCACCCCGAGCTGTTCCCCCCCAATCACACCCCACAGATCACTACCGCTCAGAGGTGCCGGGCTGTCTTCATTTGGTCTGTTTGTGTTTGGAATGAAATCGTACGCGCTCCCTCGTGTCCGGCTTCCTTCACTGCCTTTATATCGTCATTGAGTGGTTTTGCCTGGACTTTGTTGTTAAGTGTTCCGTCCCCCCCGACACACACCCTGAAAGCTCGGTTCTGCCCGCCTCGCCACCCCCCCGCCTCCCGGGTAGGGTGGGCTCTCCCAGGAGAGCCAGGTGGTCCCTCTGACCGCCCGTGACCCTGGCAGGAAGCTGGGCCGAGTGGGATGGAGGAAGCAGCCTGAGACGAAGGCCCAGGGCTCCGCACGGAGGCAGCTGCCAGGAGGGGCACACGGCCCTGTGTCGCCTGGGACACAAGCCCAGGGCCAGGGGCGGGCCCTCACCGAAGCGTCCGAGCTCGGCCGAGGCTGAGAACGGCGGCTTTAGGGCTGCGAAGGGAGGAGGGGCGTGGCCACCATGACCACTGCCAACCACGCCCTCTCTCTTAAGTTCCCCAAAGTCGTTCTCAGAGCCTAAAGCTTCAGCATACAAGGGTCAAGATGGACGATGGGGAGGGCATCTAGCCTCATCGGGTGGGAGGGGAACAGGCCTTCCTGGGGTATCACTGGAAGGCCGATGCGCCGGGCCTCACTGGCAGGAGGGGCCAACAGACGTCTGCCCCCTCCGCCCTGGGCATCCTTGGCCCACACGCCTCGCCACAGGTATTACCCGCCATCAGCTAGCCCGTCCCCCTAAGCCTGGCCCCAGTGAACACCCAGGAGCTGTAGACCCAGCAGGACCTCAGGGCTGGGGGCACAAAAGAGGGGAAGGTCCCCTTCTGTGCATCATCTATGACCCTCACAACAGCCCCAACAAGTAGGAAAAGGGGGGTCCCCCTTTATCAAAGGCATGAAGAAGCTCAGAGATGGGGAGTGACTTGCCCAAGGACACACAGCTCATACCAGGCTGGGATCTCAGCCCAGACAGGGCAGTCTGTGAGCAGGAGAGAACTGAACTTGCCTAGCTGGGCCTCTGAGAGTTAAATGGGTCAAGGGAGCTGAAACAGCCCAGTGCCCTGCACACAGTAGGCCTTCAGGAAGGGTTAGACAAGAAAGGAGAATCCACAGCTTTCCTGCAAGGAGCCCACTCTCAGACCAACCCAGAAAGACCTTTGGACCAGATGGGGTGGGCGGTGAAATGGGGAAGCCAGGCAGCGGCCTGTGGCAGGGTCTGGGGAAATACAGGCCTCCAGACGGAGCCGGGCCCCTCTGCAGCTCTGGCAGCTTTGCGAGGATGAAAAACATTCTGCCTGGACCAGGCGAAGATTCTACAATTCACGGAACAGAACCTGCAGCTCAAACCCAGGGGCCTGCTGCAGGGCCAGCCCCCCACCCCTCCCACCCCTCCAACCTGGGCGGGTGTCCCAAAGTGTGAGCCCACGGATGGCAGGGGGACCCTTGGCTGAGGTCAGTTACGATCTCCACCACAGGGGAGTCCAGGAATGCAAAATGGCGAGGTCTCCCTGGAGAGAGATGCACCTGGGAGGTGTTGGAGGGCTTGGGGGGAGAGGCTCATGGTATATGCATGGCTTCCTTTACCACCCAGGCTGTTGGGAGTTTTGGCCACAGGCCAGCTGGCCCCGCGCCACTGAGACCCCTCTAAAGGCTCACCCAGCCTGCAGCTCAGAGACGCCTAACAGCAGCCCCTCTTCTCCCTGGGCCCCAGACCCTGCGGTTGTCTTGTTGCAGAGCCCAGGTGCACGGCCCTGACCCTGATGTGTTTCCAACCCTGGCATGATGCACGTGCCGTGCAGGTGGGTGTAGGCAGCTCTGCCGGCCAGGACTCCCTGGGCCGGGCAGCACTTAGTAGGGCCGGCAGAGTGAGGGCCCCGCCCAAGAAGGTCAGAGGTCTGCCCCTGCCCCAGGGCCCATTCCTGAGAAAGCCCGGCGCCCCCCGCCCTGCCTCACCCGCACTCAGTCAGTTGCTCCACCGACTTCTCTGACTTCAGGCCGCTCTTGGTGCGCTAGGAGAGAGAACGGGGGATGGGATGGAGTATCCACAGAAAATTCTAGGGCCCATGACTGCCTCTAGAGGAGACTGGAGGGCCCAAAGCTGCCCCAAGGGACCCAGTTCACCCTGCCTCATCTGCTCCTCAAGGCGGCCTCCCTCCTGGGCAGCCCTTGTGGGACCAGCTTAATTGTCCTTCTTCCCACGGGCCCTGAGCCCCAAAAAGAGGGGGAGCGTGTCTGCCTCGGTGCCCAGGTATCCCCAAAGTCCACTCACTGCCTGGCTCACAGGGCATCAATGGACATGTGTTTACCTGATAACAAATAAGTGACTGGGTGGGCGAATAAATGAGTGGGTAGATGAATGAATGGGTGAATGGGAAGGATCATGAATGAGTGGGTGGGTGAGTGGATGATGAATGGATGAGTAGGTGAGTGAATGAATGAGTGGGTGGTTGAGTGGCTAAATGAATGGATGAGTAGGTGGATGAATGAATGGATGAGTGGGTAGATGAATGAATGGATGAGTGGGTGGGTAAATAAATGGATGAGTGGGTGGGTGGAGGAATGGGTGGGTGAGTGGATAAATAAATGGATGAGTGGGTAGGTGAATAAATGGTTGAGTGGGTAGATGAATGAATGGATGAGTGGGTGGGTGGATGAATGGGTAGGTGAATGAATGAATAGGTGAATGCATGAAGGAATGAAGTCACCTCTGATTTACATATAGCCATAGAATTCGTCAGTCGTTTTGAAAAAGTTGGGATGAATCCTCCTGAGTTTGGCTGGACTCAGTGTATTCTGCCTCCTGAGATAAGGGAAGCTGGCTGCTCCCCTGGTGCCCAGGAGGTGGGGGAGGGAAGCGTGGGGGGCACACACAGGGGGCCCTGTTGGTGGTACTCAGGGTCTGTCTGAGAGAGAAGGCACAGACTCCTGGGTCACCGGCTACAGCACAAGTCCACACATGCTAGAGAGGGAGCACTCAGTAGGTGCTGGAACCAAAAAGGTCCCTGGGGCCACTCTCACGCCCATGCATTGGGAGACAAGACCGTCACAGTGGGAGGGCAGTGGCGGTGGCCAGGGGTGTGAAGGCTCCAGAAGGGCCGTGAACAGATGGTCACTTACGGCGCATGTGGTTGCCATCAGCCAGGACCTTCAGGACACCCCAGGCAGGTGTCATCTGCTGAGTAAGTGGGGCTGGCCAGTCCACAGACCTCCTCATGGCCCCCCCAGACTCTGCATCTCCTGCCCACAGCTCCGGCCCAGCTTCCCCCGCCATCCTGGTGGGATCTGGTATTTCTCCCGGCTCCCTGGAACTCACCCTGCTTCAGCCCCCGCCCTATGCAGAACCCACCCCCTGGTCCAGAGTGTGGCGACGTGGCCCCAACACACTCGACCTGCAGGCAGGCATCCTCCGGGGCCCGCCCCTTACCTCCATGGTGATCACCTCCACCTGCACGTTGGTCGGGAGGGGCAGGTCGGGCTGGAAGCGCTTGGCCAGGGCCACGAGGAGATGCAGGGTGGCCAGCAGGTCCTTGCTGAAGATACCTGGGAGGGGAGGGGGCATGAGGTCAGAGCTCCCGGGATACCCAAACCTGGGGCTACGTGGTGGGCTCCTGATTGTCACAACCACCCTCTGCAGCCCAAGGAGCTCGGTGTCCAGTCATCAGGGGAGCAGAGGTCTGGAAATCTACATTCAGAACCTAAAAATAGTCTCACTTTGCTCCAGTCATCCTTTCTGCAGATACAGCCCAAGGGCACGAGCCATGTGCGGATGGGACTTTCACACACAGATGTTCACTGCGGTGCTGTTTAAACGACTAAATGTCCTACGGCAGGGCCCTGGTTGAACAAATTCTTAGATCTGAGCTGAATGTGACCTGATTTAGGGGCTTTCCTGGCGACTCAGACAGTAAAGAATCCACCTGTCATGCAGGAAACCTGGGTTTGATCCCTGAGTCAGGAAGATCCCCTGGAGAAGGGAATGGCAATGCACTTCAGTATTCTTGCCTAGAGGATTCCATGAACAGAGGGGCCCAGTGGGCCTGATGACCTGATTTGGGGCTAACATTACCAGCATCAATTATTGAATGTGAGACTTGAAACGCAGTGGCGAGAATAATGACAGGGGCCTAACAAAAACTGTCTGACACAGAACTATATTCAACATCCTGTGATGATGGAAAAGAATATTTAAAAAGAATATATACATATGTATAACTGAATGACTTTCCTGTACAGCAGAAATTAACACAATGTTATAATCAACCATAGTTTAAAAAAAAGAAAAAAAGTGTGTGTGGGGGGTTGAAAGATGTTACCACCTGACCTTTTCACACTGTTTCATACATCTACTTCTGCTTTATTGACTACGCCAAAGCCTCTGACTGTGTGGATTACAACAAACTGTGGGAAATTCTTAAAGAGATGGGAATACCAGACCACCTGACCTGAAACAGTTAGAACTGGACATGGAACAACAGACTGGTTTCAAATTGGGAGAAGAGTACATCAAGGCTGCATATTGTCACCCTGCTTATTTAACTTATATGCCGAGTACATCATGAGAAACACTGGGCTGGATGAAGCACAAGCTGGAATCAGATTGCCGGGAGAAATATCAATAACCATAGATTACACCACCTTTATGGCAGAAAGCAAAGAACTAAAGAACCTCTTGACAAAAGTGAAAGAGGAGAGTGAAAAGTTGGCTTAAAACTCAACTCAAAACGAAGATGATGGCATCAGGTCCCATCACTTCATGGCAAATAGATGGGGAAACAGTAGAGACAGTGACAGACTTTATTTTTGGGGGCTCCAAAATCACTACAGATGGTGACTTCAGTCATGAAATTAAAAGATGCTTGCTCCTTGGAAGAAAAGTTATGACTAACCTAGACAGCATATTAAAAAGCAGAGACATTACGTTGCCAACAAAGGGCCATCGCATCAAGGCTATGGTTTTTCCAGTAGTCATGTATGGATGTAAGAGTTGGACTATAAAGAAAGCTGAGCGCCGAAGAATTGATGCTTTTGAACTGTGGTGTCAGAGAAGACTCTTGAGAGTCCCTTGGACTGCAAGGAGATCCAACCAGTCCATCCTAAAGGAAGTCAGTCCTGAATATTCATTGGAAGGACTGATGCTGAAGCTGAAACTCCAATATTTCGACCACCTGATGCAAAGAACTGACTCACTGGAAAAGACCCTGATGCTGGGAGGGATTAGGGGCAGGAGGAGAAGGGGACGACAGAGGATGAGATGGTTGTATGGCATCACTGACTCGATGGACATGAGTTTGAGTAAACTCTGGGAGTTGGTGATGGACAGGGAGGCCTGGCGTGCTGCAGTCCCTGGGGTTGCAAAGAGTTGGACATGACTGAGTGACTGAACTGAACTGACCACCTCACCACCCAACCTTGGAGAGGCTATTTCAACTCCTTCCAGTCTCAGTTTTCTCATCTGAAAAAGGGCAGGATGTAGAGATTGGAATGGCAGGAAATCCTACCAAGTGGCTAACTGGGTGGGACTTTGCACACTCGTTCCTTACAAGCAGATACGGCAGCTGCAACTTAGATAAGTTAACGAAGTGGGTAGTTAGCACCCATCCAACAAGGCAGTTGAGCTCTTGTACACTGCTTGGGACTTGGGGAGCCATGGCAGCCTTATGGACAAGGCTGCCTTTATCATCCTTCAGCTGGGCTTCGAGGCAGCACCCGCCACCCACCTCCCCCCGGCCTAGGTAAGGGCACTGTAATTCTGCCTCCTTGCCTGCCCGCTCCCAGGCCTCTCCACACCAGCCTCACGCACTCTCCACACTCCACTTGGCCTGTGGCTCCTCCACCTGCAGGCTCTGGCCCACAGACTCCAGGACCGCTGTGAGCTTGCGCCTCTGGCTGGCTGCGGTCAAGGCGATCTCCTCCACGTCCAGCTTGAGTCCGCTCAGCTTCTCTGAAGACCAGAGAAAGAGGAATGGGACGGAGGGGAAGGGTGGGAAGGGCCGGGGGAGGGCAGACAGAGGGGGCTCCTGCCGGGGGACCCACAGCCAGTCCGCTTCCTCCAGGCAGTCACGGAGCATGCTGGCCGCCCCGCCCTCCGGAGATGCCCCCGGCCCACCCCACCTTGACCGGACCCTGTGCCCCACCCCCTTAGCTTCCCACACAGTGACGTGCAGTCCTCATCCCTGCAGGGCAGCGAGGTCTAGTGGTTAAACTCAGTTTCCTCATCTGTAAAATGGGGATGATCACAGAGCGGCCGTGCTGAGGATTAACAGCACCTGCTCTGTGGCAAAGAGCTCAGGAAGCCGTGGCCGGTGGGCCTGTCCTGCAGCCGTCTGCCAAGGGCTCTGCAGAGGGGGCCAAGCGAGCCCCAGGCTGGCCCACCCTGCCCCCCTCCGAGGACTTCCCAGGCTGGAAGCAGCGACTTACGGAAAAGGTGGTGCAGGATGAGCCCATCGAAAATGTCCTCCTCCAGGCTGCGGACCACGATGTGCTCCGGGAGGAGCTCGGCGTTGATCCAGTCCATCAACACCTGCCGGCCCCGGGGGACAGCTGACGGGGGGCCACTCCCCACCCGGCCTCTCGCCGGGCTCAGCTCTGCCCTCCTCCCACCAGTCAACTCCGACTCATCCTTCAAGGCCCGGTCAAACATCACCTCCTCTGGGAAGCCTGCTCTGATCTCCCAGGCTGTTAGGGGCCTGCTCCGGGCTCCAGTGGACCTGAGCACTGCGGGCTTTTTATTTTTTTGTCCTGTATAGGGTTTTGATAATACAGGGACACTGGTATCCCGCCTCCTCCTTCAAACTACAGCAAAGCACGAAGGCTGTCCCTGGAGGTCAGAAGTGCAGAGAAGCAGCGCCCCCATCCCTTTAAGGGACCAACCTGAGCTACCCAGGACTTGGTGGATATAACAGCACACTTCCTCTGTCCCAGCAGGAAGCCTGCAAAGT
The DNA here is from genome assembly GCF_033118175.1 of Dama dama. NCBI lineage: Eukaryota > Metazoa > Chordata > Mammalia > Artiodactyla > Cervidae > Dama > Dama dama. The sequence continues at coordinate 5,444,309 of NC_083702.1, forward strand.
ACCCGCTCCTCCACAGGGGCCCCCAGTAGCGCCCAGCAGGCTCAAGCTCCATCACTCACCTTGGGTGGCTCCTTCCTACCCATCTTATTTCCCCTCTCCCCTGCCTTGTCTCCTGGGATGACCTCCCAACTCACTATTTTCACTTGACTCCTTAGTTCAGGATCAGCTTCTGGAGGGACCCAAACTAAGATGACACGTCGGCACCCCACCAGTTTCCCTCTGCCCGAGAGAGGGGAACGTGGAGGGAGGGCTCGAGAGAATGGGAGGGAGGAAGAAAGGGATGGAAAATGGGCCAGAAATCATCTGGGTGGGCGGTCAGAGGTGGTGCAGTCCAGGAGGTCTCCCTGGAGGAGGTGACAGAAAGGCCACATGGAGACTAGAGAAATACGGCGGAGGAAAATGGAGATCCCAGGCCTCTGCACAGCCCTCAGCCAAGAAGAACTGGTCGTGCACGTGTTCCCACCCACTCGGTCAGCCGTCCATCGCCCCAGCAAACTGAGCCAGAGAAGGAGCACAAGATTTGGGGTCCGTGATCTGGGTCCAACCCTAGCTCTGTCCCTGGCCACCGTGTGTTCCCCACAGGTCAGGTCACTCCTCTAAGCCTCGCTGTCTGCTCCCTGGGATGCAGCTGACAACACACCTCTCTCAACTGCCATGAGCCTTGCTGGGATCCCATACAGAAAGGCACACAGTCGGCGCCCAATAAATATCCTTCCACTCAACAGGTCTCCCAGGAGCCTGAGGGACTGCCACCCACCAGCTTGAGGTTGGGGAGGGGATGGCCCACGGTCCCCACCCCAAGAAGGTTAAGACTCCTCCAGAGAAAGATGGTCAGAGAAGGTTGCCGCACCTTTTGCAATTCTTCAAATTTGGGGTTATTCCGGGAAGTGGGGGGCAGGAACTTCCTCTTCTCTCCTGGAAACAGAGGGGAGCATGACACGTGGATGGGGGCCTGCAGGTCGGCCCTGGACCAGCATCTCGACCACGAGGGGAGATTGGTCCTACAGCTTCACAGGCACACACACACATACAGACACATGTGCATAAGGGCAATCAAACACACAAACACACATGCACACAAGTGCATTCATACACACATAGATACACATTCACACACATGTACACACGCCATCACACACACACACACACACACACCCTGACCACCAAACATCCCCAGAGACCTGGGTTTCCCAGACATGCCCCGTCCTCTGCACCCCCTTCCTTCGTCCATGCGGTTCCTGCCTCCCCCGAACACTCTTCCCCCTCACTTCTCTCATGAACACCAGGCCATCTTCAGACACGCAGTATTTACATTTGGGGAGCATACTTAAACTCGAAAACTATTTCTTGTCTACCTGAAATTCACATTTAACTGGACATCCTGCATTTTATCTGACCCTCTTTCCACGTACATAAGAAGGGGTCACAGCCCAGTTAAGCCCAGGTCCTCGGGCTCCAAGGGGCCGAGGCAGAGTTCATCCATGACTGTCAGGCTCCCTGGCATGGGCAGGGCATTGAGGGCACCTGGCTTGTCCACTGAGCCCCAAGACCTGGGTCAGCATCTCCCCTAAGTTGAGGAACCATGGAACCCACAAAGGGTAGGGCCGAGGCGGACCCCTGAGATCACCGAATCCCAGTGGATGTGGGAGAAACTGAGTCGCCCCCGCGGCTGGCTTTGCCCAGATCCGCAAGATGCATCGCCTCTGTGTTCATGTAGCCCAGCGGGAGTCTTCCAGACACTCTGCAGACCGTTGAGTACCATCCGGCCCCGTGTGTTCCTGACAAGAGGAGAACAGGCTCCTGACAGACGCTTGGTGGTAGGGGTGGGTGGGGGGCGGCGGTGCCCAAATGGCCGTGGCCCCTTGCTGGGGCATCGTTCCTGCCACTCAGAACCATGCCATGTTCCAGCTCCGCCTGCCAGAACTTTATCTCCAGACCAACTATAAAACCAAAAATAAACACTTTTCCAAATCACTGAGCCCTGCCACCCTAACAGCAATTTCCTCCCGAAGCTTTCCAACCTGAAACCGCTTATAAACCGAGAACCCCAGTTAATGAAGTCAGCCCCGCGGTGCCGGACTTGCGGCTCTGCAACGTCACCCTCTGTGCCTGCTTCCTCGTCTGCAAAAGGAGGCAAGAGGGCCCGTGACTAGACTCCTCGGAGTAACAGGTGAGATGCCGTGTACAAGACGAGCTCAGCTCAGCCCCTGCCCAGAGGGGACCACGCAGCAGTCAGCATCCCCACCACTGTCCCCGTTAACCTGGAGAAGTGCGGGTATGCGGGATTCTGGGGATAACTCAGTGGAAGGTTCCAGAAGCAGGGGGGTCAAGTATAAAGCAGAAGGCAGAGGCAAGGGCTGGACAGACCTGGGTGTTCAGCTGACCACCTGGAAGCCAATGCAGGGCCTGATACGGCCCGTGGGGGTTCTCGGGATGCCGGCCCTGCCCCTCCGCCCCACCCGGCCCGCACCTTGTGAGAGCTCTTCCTCCGCCGGTGGGTCCACCTTCCCGGGGATCTGCAGCAGGTTGTAGAGGGACTCCGGCTCCATCGCTGCCTTGCCGGCCCTGAGGAGGCAGGGAACCGAGGACGTCACCATCCGAGTCACCCTAAACTCGGGGTGTGCCGTTTCCTCCAGAGTCCAGGAGGCGCGGGGAGAGGCTGGGCGCTGGCTGGGGGTGGACAAGTCACCACGCTGCCCGGGCAAGGGGACGGGTGCCTGCTGAGAGGGTCGCTGGAGCCAGTCCTTGCAGGATGCCCCGAGGAAACACCTCAGACCTGCGGCTGAGGTCAGAGCCTGTGCAAAGGCTTGGCGGGGAGGGGGCTCCTCCTCGGTCAGGTGCGGAGCAGCCAGCCCACAGCCCGTCCTGCAGGACACCAGAAACTTCGCCCGCCCACCCTCACCCCAGGCAGTAGGACCAAGGGGGCGACCCACCGCTCAGAGCTTCTTGGATCCAGAAAACCCTCTGGCTGACCTCAGTGGGGAGATCTGCTGGAGGGGAGGGGGCAGCGGTGGGGCAGTGATCACATTGACGAGTGATGTCTGCAGACCAGGAGCTCCTAACCTGGGGCAGGGGTGGGGGACAGGCCTGTCCTCTCTGGGCCCTGAGCCTGAGTCAGGGGGCACAGAGCAGCCCCCCAGCCTCTGAGTGAGTGGACGTTGAACTGGGGTGCAGGCTGGGCTCTCGGGGGTGTGGGCTGGTCCTGCCTGGCTCCAGTTCTGAGCGAGCTTCTCCACAGCAGGGCTTATCATCCTGCCCTGTCAAGGGAGCTCAGGGGTCTCTCCGCTCACCGGGAAGGGCCCGCCCTCCTCATCCTCGCTGCAGGGGAGGGTGCCGGGCAGATTCAGAGCCTCCTCCCTGCTCCCCTGGACTCACTTCCTCTCCTGCTGGGTGCGGCCCCGCCCCCCCCACTTCCGCTCTGGCCCCTGGGCCTCCCGCAGCGCTTTCAGCCCCAAACCAGACGTGTGGGGCTGGGGGGCCTCCTGCAACCAAAGCTGGCGGTCAGCTCCGGCCCCCGGGGAGGCCTGGCTGGAGCAGCAGGGCCCAGAGCTGCCGTGAGATGGAGGCACTCACAAGACTGTAGTCACGCTGTGACACGGGCAGCCAGCCTGGGGACTCCGGGGCACTGTCTGTGGCTCCGTCCTGCCCTAAATCATGGGGGCGTGGAGAACAGAGCCCCTGGGCTGGCTCCATCCCCCTGAGTTCCCAAGCCTCCTTACGGATGGGGTTCTGTTCAAAGGACCAGAGGAGAGGCGGGAACTAGGCCTGGCGGGGAGGGGGGGGGGTGGGTGGTGGTTAGGAGATTGGGTTCCAGGCGGGCTCCTCCTCATTCTGGCTGTGTGACTTTGGGCAAACAACCTCCCCTCTCTGTTCCCCACACTCCTTTACCGGAAGGGACTGAACCTGATGGGCGCCAAAGGCTTCGAGCGTCCACAGGGCTGGGAGCTGCCTCCAGCCATCAGTAGCCCCAGGGTCCCTCCCCCCCAGACCTCAGTTTCTTCTTCGGAAGACTTGGGGTGGCCTGTCTCTATGGCTGAAGGTTAGGGGAGATGACAGGCTGGGAAAGGAAACTTTCCCCGGCCACGCGAGAACTGGGAGGGTGCACTTCTGCCTGCCCAGGCCTCTGGGCTGCGGGAGCAGCCGCCTCCAAGCCTAAGAGGCAGGGGGACCAGCTGGGTGCAGGGTGTGCTCCACCGGCACCGTCCCCTGCGACCTCGGCTAAGACCAGCTCCAGGCCCTGTTTCCACGAGGCCTCTCAGAGCTTTCCTCTCTGTATGTTTGAGCTCAGGCACTACGGCTGGCTGGGCAGAAAGGCCCAGAACCAGGGACTCACCTGGCTGCTTCCTTCACTCAGGGAAACAAAGGCCACGGGCTCAAGCGCTGGTGGTCCCGGGTTCCAGAGCAAATCGGCAGGGGCCGCCCGGGAGGCAGGGGCAAGCGTCTCACTTCCTCCAGGGCCTGTGGCTTCTGCAAAGACGTCCAGGCTGCGTCTGCAGGGCGCTTCCTCCCAGCAGGGCGGTAGAACCCGATGCTCTGAAAGCGATGTCACCACGAGCCCCTCCGGAAAGCTCTGCCCCTGCCTATGGGCCCAGCCACACCTCCACGCTCCCCAGACACCTCGCAGGCAGCTCAGAGCTTACACTTCTTCTCTCTGTCCCTCTTGCCTCCCTGATATGCAGACCAAGCCAGTTCCTGAGGCCAGAGGCTGGGAGTCAGCTTCCCCTGAGGCCCCAGTCCCACCAATAGCAAGCTGTCAGTGCTGCCTCCAGGCTGTCCCTCCTGCTTCTTGTCCCCGGCCTGGCCAGGGCCCACCTTGTCCTCTCGCCTGGACCACACAGAAGCCTCCTAGCTGGGAACACACTGCTCGCTCAAACCCCACCTCCTACCCCTGAGTTGTTCTCCACAAGTGATCAGAGGACCCACTTCACATCTCAACTCACTTAAAACCCACTAGCGGTATCCGGTAGCCCTTAAAATGAAATCCAGTCTGCCCAGCCCAGCCCTAGGTCCTCATGGGACCTGCCGGCTTTGTCTCCATTCTCATCTCCTAACCTCTCCCATCCTCACACCCTCCCAGCCACATGGACAACCCTTCTATTCCCTGAAAGTGCCACCTACCTTCCTGCTTTAGGGTGGTCACACGTACTATGCCCTCTACCTAGCTTTTAAAATGGCTGAGTCCACATCATTATCATCAGCTTAAGTGCCTCCTCCTTCAGGAAGCCTTCCTTAACTGCCTTATCTAAGAAGCAGATCCTTTCATGATCCCATACCACAGGCCCTTAAGTTTCCTTTGTTCTAGTGCCTAGAGCAATGCCTGGCACAAAGTGGGCTCTATGGATAAACACTGATGGCTATTGTTGTCTAAGGGGATCAGGAAGTTTTTTCCAAAGAGACATGGGCTTTGATGGATGAATAAGAGTTTGCCAGTTGAAGAAAGATGGGTAAGAATGTTCCAGGTGGAGGGAACAGCCTGTGCAAAGGACTAGAGGAACACAAGAAGGTGAGATCCCAGGACAGTGGGGCAGACTCAAGCTGGTCTCTTGAGCTTGAGTCTTTACAAGCCAGGCTGAAATTGAGAGTTTCCATAGCAACAGGTGACAGTGCTGGGTGACCAGAGACTAACCACCCTTTCTCTGCTGACAGATGCTGCAGAGAAGGGGGCAGAGCAAGTGGGAAGCGTGCGAGCAGGAAAGTGAGGCTGTTCGTGAAAGGTCATGAAAATGACAAAAGGTATTACTGATGCTATTGCATTTGTCGAGTGACTGATGATGAAGCAAGCATAACTGTCAGGGCGTTAACTTCACTAGGACCCAGCTTTGGAGGCAGATGCCCTTATATCCGTACGTTACAGAGGAAGACACAGATGCATGGTTTCGTCTGCCGCTCTGTCCCACCTGTGTGGGACTGGAGTTTGTGACAACGTGCAGTGAGAAAGAGGCTATCACTCAATACCATTTTTAAAATTTGAACTTCATGTAGAAAACTACATAATTGTTTTATATAACTATATTAGAGTTATCTATCATAGCTTGGGCATCCCTGGTGTCTCAACAGGGAAAGAATCCACCTGCAATACAAGAGAGGCAGGTTTGATCCCTGGGTTGGGAAGATCCCCTGGAAGAGAGCATAGCAACCCATTCCAGTATTCTTACCTGGAAAACCCCATGGACAGAAGAGCCTGGCAGGCCGCAGTCCACGGTGTCGTGAGAGTCGGACAGGACTTAGCACTGAACAATGACGATGAACTATGTAAAGGATGTGAATTACATTTGCTGAATCTCAAGAAGGTTTGCTTGTTATTTTTTTTTTTTGACATCTTACTACCTTTGCTTTTTCTTTCACTTTTTTTCTGAACCATTTAAAAATAAATTCCAAGGAGGGATTGTGACATGTCATCTCCAAATAGTTCAGAATTTATCTCCTAGAAGCAAACATATTCTTCTATAGGACAGTCTAGAAAATTAACACTGAAATAGTAACATTGTCATTCACACCCAAATTTCCCCAAATATTATTATGCTGTTTACAGGGGTTTCGTTTGTATTATTTTTACTCCAAGATCCACTAGAAATCATAGGTTTCTCTTGGTGGCACTCGGCTACCATGTCTTGTCAGGCTTTTAATCTGGAACAGTCATCTATAATATGAATATTTTTAAAGCACCCAGGTCGGTTGTCTTGTGGAATGCTAATTTCACCATCTCTGTCATTCTCTGGTCTGCTTCTACTGACTGATCCTTCTCCTAGTTATGGGTCACATCTTTCTGCCCTGTATTTCTAGTAACTTTTTTTTTAACTAAATGCTAGATATCAAGGATTTTACGGAAATTATGTAAGCATAAAATGTTAAACAAGGGACTTCCCTGGTGGCCCAGTGGTTGACTCTGCTCTCCCCTTGCAGACAGCATGGGTTCCATCCCTGGTCAGAGAACTTAAGATCCCAAATGCCACATGGCAAGACCACATGGCAAGATGGGGAAACAGTGGAAACAATGGCAGACATTAATTTGAGGGGCTCCAAAATCACTGCAGATGGTGACTGAAGCCACGAAATTAAAAGGCGCTTACTCCTTGGAAGAAAAGTTATGACAAACCTAGATAGTATATTAAAAAGCAGAGACATTACTTTGCCAAGAAAGGTCTGTCTAGTCAAGGCTATGGTTTTTCCAGTGGTCATGTATGGATGTGAGAGTGGGACTATAGAGAAAGCTGAGTGCAAAAGAAGTGATGTTTTTGAACTGTGGTGTTGGAGAAGACTCTTGAGAGTCCCTTGGACTGCAAGGAGATCCAACCAGTCCATCCTAAAGGAGATCAGTCCTGAGTGTTCATTGGAAGGACTGATGCTGAAGCTCCAATACTTTGGCCACCCGATGAGAAGAACAGACTCATTGGAAAAGACCCTGATGCTGGGAAAGATTGAAGGCAGGAGGAGAAGGGGATGACAGAAGATGAGCTGGTTGGATGGCATCACTGACTCAATGGACATAAGTTTGGGTAAACTCTGGGAGTTGGTGATGGACAGGGAGGCCTGGAGTGCTTCAGTCCATGGGGTCGCAAAGAGTCGGACACGACTGAGTGACTGAACTGAATTGAACTGATATTTTCTGATGCTCAACTGTCCACAATATGGACAGGCTGTAAGACAACTCCTAGGTCCTGTGAAATGTCCCATCATCCTTGACGTGTTCTTTCTGGCCATCTGGTGCAATGCCAATGCATTTAAACAACCTTGAAGTTAGTACTTACTGAGGGCCTACTGTGTGCCGAGCTGAGTCCTGAGGATACAGTAGGGAGCAGGGTAGACACGAGCTCCTGTCTAGGGAGCTGAAGTGTGGAAGGCTGTGCAGCTGTGGGAGGAAATGTGACCTTGGAGGAAATCGTGAACTATATTCTACATATGCAGAAAATCAGAATCCTGCACATGTGTTAGTGAAGGCACGCCCATGTCAGCAGGGGAGCTGTGGGCTTAAATCTACAATCTGACTTCAAAGTTTCACTTTACGAGACCCTATCTGTTTGTCCTCAGCCCGTTGCTGGGCCAAGCCACGGGGCCCTCCCAGGCCCACAGGGACGGGGGGACGTGTGATTCATGAGTAAAATCCCTCTGCCTCCAAAGTTGCCCACCCCTCCTGCAACTTTCTAGTACATCATGGCCTTATTTTCCGCCCAGATCTTGCTCTGTCTGCACTGACTTTGGCCACCCCACCCTAGCTGCACACCCTTCCACACTTCAGCTCCTGAGGCAGGAGCTGGTATCTACCCTGCTCCCTGCTGCATCCTCAGGGCTCAGCTTGGCACACAGTAGGCCCTCAATAAGTACTGACTAAATAAGGTTCAGGCTTATTTAGGTGGCGCCAGGGCTAAAGGACCCACCTGCCAATGCAGGAGACACGGGTTTGATCCCTGGGTTGGGAAGATCCCCTGGAGGAGTATGGCAACCCACTCCAGTGTTCTTGCCTGGAGAATCGTGTGGACAGAGGAGCCTGGGGGGATACAGCCTAGAGGGTCACAGAGCTGGACATGACTGAAGCGACAGCATGCACACACACCCACACGAATACAGTTCAAGTTCCTATTGTGCTGAGCCCGTGGAGGGCCCCACATCCCGCCCCAGGGTAAGGGCTAACCCTGGTCGCTAGTAAGGGAAACAAGGATTTATTGAATCAAATTATACCCGCAGGAGCAGATTTCCACTTGAAACGAAACCACACAGAATCTGAGCTTCCCAAGCACAAGATGCTGTCCTTGCAGAAGGAACCGTCCCCACCCCTGCAGCATGCATGACCCGAGCTGTCAGCCCCGAGCTGGCTCCTGCCTGGGAAAGGCTTAAACGAGATGACCTCAGAAGGTCCCTTCCTGCTCTGAGTTCTCAGGGTCTACACATTCTGCTGAGGTCAGATGGCCATGCAATGTCATGGTTCCCAAAGACTGACCACAAGGCAGAGACCCTGATGGGAGCAGTGGTCCTCCCCCCCAACACCCAGTAACAGCCCCCTGGGTAGGGACGGCTGGATGCGGAGGCTTTCCACAGGGTCAGCCGGAAAGAAGGGGGACAAAACTCAGAAAAGATGCCAACCAGAGCGAGCCCACCCCCACTCCGCCTGGACCCGAGGCACTCCATCCTTTTCCAGGAGTGCTCGATGCCTCACCCCAGACCGTTTCACCTCGCCCAGCCACACCCCGGGCCCCTCCGTCATTGCGCTTCTCGCTGGGAATGATCCACACGCTTGTCTCTCTCTCTCCATGGCTGTTGTCCCCGGCCACTCAGACAAGCCCTCGAGGAACGTCCCCGGAACAAGACCTACCAGAAGACCCCCCTGGGACACAGGGCACCATTGCTGGCCTGAAGAACTGCTGCAGGACGAAGCTTTAGCTTCATCAGTACTGATAGATAATCCCATCCAAGTAAACCACTGGGAAGACAGACTCGAGGAGCTGGTGATTCACAGCAGGTTTCGAAGTCCACGCGGTCACGAAGAGTTGGACACGTCTGAGCAACTGAGCACACTTGCCCTCTGGAAAAGTGTGGGTTCGTGACCTCGCCAGCAGTCACGTGGGAACAAAGCCAAACGTGAACTCGGATCTTTCTCCAAAAGCCCAGGATCTTTGCAGCAACAGCTTGTCATTTTCAGCATGTTTAAAGGGTTGCTGCCTCGCTCCCCAGGCTAGCCACACGTTCAGTCACCATTTTCATTCTGACGAGGAGAAAAGTTCGATGCACCTGAAGTATCCCACGACTGCTGCGGGGAGGGTTGACAGCAGGACCAGCGTGGAACCCCAGTGATCTGGCCCCGCTGGGGGTCACCTCAGGGTCCCTGGCCCCAAAGGGTAGGGAGGACACCAGAGCCCTGTAGCAGTTCATGCCACTGGCCACTGGCATCTCTCACTCGGGTTTAGAACCAGGCACCTGGGCAGACTCGCCTGCTTTGTTCATTATTGTGACTCAGCGCTGTGAGCCGCCAGCCTCTGCTCCTGCCCAGGAAACCCTTGGTGCAGCACCCCCGCCCCGGGGACCCTTCCCGCCCAGGACGCAAGCTGGCTCCTCCCTCGTCCGTCGGGGAAGCGGGGCTGTGCTGGTGTCATGGGCCCAGCATGACGGCTAAAGGCACAAAAGAAAGCCAGGCACCAAGACAGAGGCAGTGGCCTTTATTGGGATAAACCACCACACGCCGTCCGGAAAGCCGGCTCCTGCCGCCAGCCCGCGGGGTAGGTTGACAACACAGCCAGGGTTTCAGTGGCTTTTATTTAATACCCAGAAATCCAAAGTAAACACCGCTTAAAACAAATCAAGGACACAAGGATACTGGCACACAAACTGGGCAACAGGATTTGGCTGCTTTAAAACAACACAGCTCTTGTGTCACATCCAGTTAGGACCTCAGGGCACGTGGGGCTCTGGGCTCAGCGCTTCTTGATATCGTGTTCGAAGGGGAACCAGAGCTGCAAGCAGGCGCCCCAAAACCAGTGAAGGGGAGGGCATTCAAAAGACAGGCCATCCGGAGAACAATAAGAGGAGGCATTTCAGGACCTTTAGCCATCATGGCATGGGTACCGATGACTTTGTTTTCACTTAGCTCCTGTGGATGAAGGTCCCTCTTCGGGGCAAAGCGGGGGAGGCCATTCACTACAAATGGGAATCAGTGCAGCAGGAAGGTTTCTAGAACTTTCCTCATTTAAGGACTAAGAGGGAAGCTTTTGCCTTCCAAGGAGCTCCCAGCAAGTGTCAAAAGAAAGTAGTTTCTGTTGCCCCAGTTTCCCCAGAAGATGCTGCAGCATGTGGGCCTCGCAGCAGGGATGTCCCGGGCCCTGACACTCACATCCTGACAGCTGTTGTCCCCAAGCCACCAGGGATAACGGGTGGATCCCAAGAGGAGGAATCTAGCCACTGCAGAGGTCACCCTGGCTTCAGCCTCAAAACTGCTTCCCAGCCCTCACCCCACACACGCTTTCAATTCGGGTCCAGTTCAGACAGCGGACGGGGAGAATGACGCGGACGGCCCCAGGGGGCCTGCACAGGTGGGTGGAAGGCACGCCCACGCCTTCCCCACCGGTTTGAGAAAAAGTCAATTTGGAGACCAGACGACATGCTTTGCTGCACAGGGCTTTAAAGAGTCAGCATTACGAGATAAAAGTGCCTGTCTATAGGTTTCCCACATATTTATCATTCCTGTTACTCTCCTGCCTAAAACACAAGAGGGCTGAAGTGGGCTCACTGCCCTGGGAGTTGAACCCCATCACCACCTCCCTCCCCGGAAGAACCAATGCCCCTCACCCGGACCTTCAGGGTGTGGAAACAGGCCTGGGGTGGGGGGGGCTGCCCACCTGGGCTGAAGACCCCAGGCTTCTTTCCAAACCCCGGCCTCCCCTCCTTCACCCCCACCCCCGCAGGCCCCCAGGAATCGGCATCGCCCCGCCAGGCCCCCGAGCTCCCACGGCAGGTGGAGGGGCCTCCGCCTCCCTGGCACCGTAGATCCACGCGTGTAATGAAGGCGGCACAGAACGTTCCAGCCTCAGCTATTTTGTCAATGTGGATCTTTAATGTCACCGCCTCCCGCAGGAGACGCCGTAATGCCGTTTTAATTATTTCTTTCCCCTGCTGGGTAACCTCCGCCATCAAATTGGCTATTCTGAACCCGGCCCCAGGCTGGCAGCCGCCTGAGCCCAGGCGGAACAGGCAGCTGCTCTCTAAGTCCTGAGCACGGGTACACAATGTAAGATAACAACGTGCTCAACAGCTCTGACCTGCAGCGGGAAGGCGAATATCACAGAAGAGAAAGGCCCATGTTGCCGGGGTGCTGAGCAAACCCAGGGGAGGACCTGCCTGAGACCCAGCCGAGGGGTGCCCCTTTCTCTCCCGAGACGAGGCAGGCGAGGGGTGAAGGGCACGCAAATGAGGGATCGCATTTCCTTCGACAGGGTGCCCCAAGGATGCCACAGGCGGCGGAGGACAGAGGTGAACACTGCACCGCCCCTCTCCCAGGCTGAGCTGTGACCCCCCCACCCCAGAACCCGCATATTGAAGTCCTAACCCCCAAGACCTCAGAAGGTGACGGTATTTGGGGACAGGGGTCTTCACAGAGGTAATTAAGGTACCATGAGGCCATTAGGGTCCACCCCAATCCGGTCTGCCTGGTGTCCTTGTAAGAGATGAGACACACAGCGGGGAGAAGCGTAGGAAGCGAGGGAAGACGGCGTCCGTCTACAAGCCCAGGAGGATCCAAAGGCACCAGCTCTGCTGACACCACTGTCTCGACCCCCAGCCTCTAGAACTGAGAACCCACCCCCCAACCCAGGCACTCTGTTACGGCAGCCGCAGCAAACTGAAACACCCTGCTTTCCAAAGGTTTTTGGAAAGGCATCCATCCTCAAACAGAGCCTCTGGGATTGGAGACTTCCCAGCGGAGCTGTCTCCAGCTGCCTTTTAGAGCCAACTCCGACACAGCCCACTCAGCCGCAGCAAGAGATGAAGAAACGCCTCAGAAACCCTTCCTCCCACGGACCGTGGCCACTGGGTCCGCTGGGTCCCAGACGTCTGAGCAAAAGCGAAATGCAAACTGCACGGAGCGGCCAAGGAATAAGGCTGCGAGTGGACACTCCGGTCGCAGCTGAGGCTTCCGGGAGCTCAGAGGGAATTTTTTTCAAACAGCAAAATGCATTTTTTGTAAAAAGGCCTGGCTGCCCAGGAGAGTCCCACCCAGGAGAGTCCCGCCCAGGACAGTCAAGCCATCGCCCCTGCTGCAACGCTGCCGTGCGTTTCTGACGACTTGTGATCGCTGGCAGCTGTCAGCTGGAATGCCAGGCGCCCCTCTGCTGCCTCCCAGGGGCTGAGGGTCAGGGTTCCGGATTTTTTTTTTCTTTTCCATCTTTTGATCAACAAGAGACTTGGCCCCCTGTGGTACCCCAGGTGAGGCGAGGCTGCAAACTCACAAAGCATTGGTGTTTGGAACCTGAATTTCTAAGGATGCCGCCCGCTGTGAAATTACAGGGGAAGGAGGTGAAGAGCATCTACCAGAAACAAAAGTGGGGTGGGGTGGGGAGCAACCGCGGGCTAGGAGGGGAGGCCAGGGCACCTCCCGAAGCGCGTTCCCCGCTGAGGTCTCTGCTGCCCCTTGCTGTCACTCCAGGTGCTTGTACTTGGTGAATAGGTTGTAAAGAACCCGCAGGGTGGATTTGAGGTCCAGGTTTACCACATCTGCAGAAGGAAAACAGAGAAGCCACTGCGGGTGAGAGAAGGTGCCCCAAGTCCTGGTGCCAACACCTGGGAGACGTGGGGGACACCATTTATGTCCCCCGCAGAGCACTCTTGCTGTCCCTGCCACTCACAGGCCGCTGCCTGAGCCCCCAGGCCACCACCCCGCAGGATGAGCCCTGGGATGGAGAGGATTCTCCTTCATCCCTTCCAGGATGGGCCCAGACAAGTCTGCGTGGTACAGGGTCTAGGACAGCCAAGGACACGTACTGGTGACCGCGGGCCACCCTGCGGGCCTCTTGGGGCATGGCAGGCGGCAGCCGCAGTCCTACCCCCTCGAGGTCAGGACCAAGGTGTGGCCCAGGAAGTCCAAGCACCTTGTTTGGTGGGAAGGGGCCCTGTCCCCCTGGGGGTCGGGCACCTGGTTCTTCTCCTCACTTGCTCTCTGAGCTCTGACAAGGGCTTGGGGAGGGCTGCGGTTCATGGGTTACAGGACAGAAGTCCTGTCCTGGATGGGTGTTCGACAGTGACTGCTGAGCCTCCCAGGGGGCGTGGGTGGAGGCTAACGAGGATGCCCCACCCAGGATTCAAGCTGTCACTGTCGGGCGGGGATCCAGGAGCACTGGCGTCACCTGCAAACTTGTTATAATCGGGACTTGGAGGGCCCACGCCACAGCCCCTGGATTGGAAGATGCTTTGAGCAGCACCCCTCCCCCCCACCCCAGGGCTTCAGTCGCCCGCTCGATTCCTGGTGGAGGGCATTTAGCACAGGAGTCAGTGCGGCGGTGAGGGGCCTCTCGCCGGGGCTCTGCTGGCCTCCACCACCATGCAGACCTCACAGGCCATGACCGAGCCACGGCCCTGCTCACGAGCACCACCGGGCCACCAGGACAGCGACCCGACAGGCGCTGAACTGCAGCCAGCCCTAAACATCCTCTCAAGACGTGAGGCAGCGTCTCTGGTCTGAGCACGGGCACCTGGTGGGCAGTGGAACCCTGAGGCCGTGGGGCAGAGGCCACAGCCTCCAAGTCAATGCTGACTGAAGAACCGGCCTTGGTGGCTTCGCCAGCACAGGACTCCAGGTCCCCGAAGCTCCGAGGGTAACAGGGAGCTGGGGTCGGCAGAGCCCGGCCTTTGAGCCACACGCTCGGGGCCTGGTGGGAGAGACCCGGCCGGTCCCCTAGCCCCTCGAAGACCCGGGTCAGGGTGTTACCTTCAGGACGAGCCTTGGGCTTCTTAAGGCCTCCGTCCAGCATCAGCTCAAAGGCAAACGACACGTTGTGGACCTGCCAAGGAAGCCAGAGTTAGCGCCGGGGCCGCAACTGGTCCCAGGCCTGCCCACTGCCCCCCACCTCCACCGATTTTCCTCCAAGGGGATGGAAGCAAGCATGGACAGGGGGAACCTTTGGAATAACTCGGCTCACAAGGACCAGGGGTGCCCAGGGCAGGACCCAGGGTGGGCAGAGGGAGGGGGAGGGAGCCTGCTGAGGACAGCACACATCCACCGAGTGGCCCTCACTCCCCTTCCCAGAGATGAGGGCGTGGCCGGGAGACGCAGGCAGGAGATGAGGGCAAGAAGCTGCCCTGGGGGGGTTGGGGGTCCCCAGGCCCCGACACGCCCATGTGAAGACAAGGGACGGCAGCTTCCTGTTACAGCTGAGGACCTGAGGCTCAGAGAGGGCAAGTCACCTCCTGAAGGCACCCGGCCCTGGGCCCCGTCCCTGGGCCCCATCCCCAGCACACAGCAGTCCCCTGCTGTCTGTCAGAAGGCCTCAAGCCAGCCTAGTGTGACGGCCTGCCCTTGGCAGGGGTATATCAGTAGCCCTGACCCAGAGCAGGGGCCGTGGACGCTGCTGGAACTGAAGTCAGGCCACTGGTGGCTGCTGCACGGCCTTCAACCTTCACAATGCCCTGGAAAGGTGGACACATCTATGCTCGGCCCCCAAGGAGGCTCAAAGTTTGCACACTTCTGCCGCAGAGGTTAGACACAGAGCCACCTCTGCTGCATTTCAAGTCCACCTGAACCATGGAGACACTGGCGATCAACCCAAGCACAGCCAACCAGAAGTCTGCTTCGAACGAAGTTGGGGGTGGGGGAAGACAGGCGGGTGGGGAAACCAAAAAACAAAATAAATCACAGATGTCAGAGCTGGAAAGGACTTTAGGGCTCTCCTGTAATCAAACACCCTCTAAACAGTAACATTTTCATGATTTCCCTGCCAATGAATCAGAAACACAATAATAAGTTTGCCTGCAAAGTGGTTTAATGATTAACCAGGAAAGAGACACTTGGCAAAATACTCCTCCGTTAGTCAAGACCACGAGAGCCCAGGGCACAGCAGAGAAGCTTCCACGCCACAGGGGCACTGGGTGGGCAGTGCTCAGAGATGTAGAGGAGGCCACCGTCCGCTGAGTATCAAACAGGAGCCCGGCCCTGGCACGCGAGACACGCCCCAGAGTGGGTGCAGGCCACTCACACCCAGACCTGGGTGAGCTGCAAATGACCTGAGGCTCGTGGGCCACGCTGAGGGAAGACAGGACGCAGGCTGTCAGAATCCCACCTGCAGGGCCCAGAGCCAGCCTGGAGAGAGGGCTGAACCCGGCTGGGCCTTGGAGGAGGGACATGCACGGGAGATGACCGGAGGGTCTTAATCTCTCACTTCCCAAAGGAGGTCCTGGGCGAGACGGGTGAGGACATCCGTCATCTGTGCCGAGAAAGTCCCCGGGCTCCGAGAGACGGGGCCGGGCTTCAGCCCACCCAAGTCTGGATGGGAATCTGTGCCCTGTCTCCGGGAGCATCCTGCCTCTTCCACCGTCAGCTGAGATCCAGATCCCTGATTCATACACACAACAGGTTTGGAGTTGAGACGGAGCCAGTACGGCCACGAGGGAGAGACAGGGCAAGGGCTGGGTTAGACTGTCAGCCCAACGTGGGAACAGATGTCTTCTGTGGCCCCAGGCTGGCAGGATGCGCCCCCATCACGGTGTGGAGCATGGTCAAGTCCACGAGGCCCCTCCCTGCCCTGAGGAAAGACTGGCTGGCCAGGGGATGGGGGTGTGTGGGGGGGAGGTGCAGGGGTCGGGGGAGCACCCTTTGAAGGCCCACCTCTCTGCAGCTGCTCAGCCCAACCAGTGATAGGTTTTCAGCAAGCCTTCCCTCTGCTTTCTTCTCCGTCCAAGGAACCCACCAGACAGGAGACTGCCCCTTTCTCCTTCCGTTCTCTCTGAGCCAAGCCTCAACCCCACAACCTCTCTGCCCCTGCAGAGAAGCGCCCTCGGGGCCCGGCTCCATGGACCCAGCACAAAGAAGAGCAAATACTTCCTGACAGGACGTGGGGCCACCCCCTTGACCGTGATCCCCGAGAGTGAGACCCCACCCCCAACCAGGCCACACTCTGAACCCCAAAGCCCCACACTGCTACCAGGAGCCAGTCCACAGCAGAACCCCCAAAGTGCTTTCTCTCTGTGATGCAAAGGAGTTTCAAAAAACCAGGTGAGGAGAGAGAAGGGTAGAGGGTCCCAGAAAGGAATGGGATCTCCTGACTCTGCCCCTGCCGACTGTGATCCATCCCCACCCCAAGGACCCCTTTCCTCTCCTGGGGACAGGGACTCTGATGAGGGAACAAATGGGAAAGCACCCTGAAACTGCAAAGCCCTTTCTGGGACTTGCTTCCAGGAATAACCTCCAAGTCTCCAGAACGCAGGCCACCCCCAGAGAGACAGGGACACTGTGGAATCTTCCAGATGACCACAGACCCAAGGTACCCAGCAAAGTGACCAGCACAGAGCAAGGCTCAGTGGTGGGCCTCAAACAAGAAGCGTGGGTGGTACCCACGCCTCTGAGATGGTTCGATGGGGCCGTTCAGTTGTTTGCAGGAATCTCAGGGTCAGAGACGTCCCATCTCATCTTTTTAAACTCCAGTGCGATGGTTTAAAAGCACACACCCATGGTACATCTAGGATTTGCTCACTGATCTCAGTCTCCTGTCACTGCTACAAGGATTCTCAGTGCCTGGCAGAGTCTGGGGTCCCTCAGTATGTGTCACCACTGCCTGGCCACATTGGGACGAGGTGTCTGGCCCCGACTGGAAGGGGGTTCAGGTCTGTGCAGCAGGAAAAGGCCATCATCTGCGAGGTGGTTGGAGGACCTGGAGGTTAGTAAGCCCCACGGCTAATGAGGAAGCTCCCGGTGGTACCAGGAGACCATCACTCATTGGGAGGAAGGGAAAGAATCCAGGGGTGGGGCTGGGGGCTAACACAGCCGGAGAAGGACCCTCCAGAATGCCAGCTTCCAGCCAGGAGAGCTCTGGAGGCCCTCGGGCCACCACTGGACCCTACAAGCGTTGACGGTCTCACACCACGTGGGATGCTGTCCCCTACAGCAGGCCCCCGTCTCCCGCTCAGAGGCGAAGGGGACCGAACAGGCTTTGAGCCTCCCAGGCCAGAGGGTGATGGACAGAGACTCGTCCTGTCTCAGAGGGAAGGAGGCCGGGGCTGGGAGGGGCCGCCCCTGCTACTGCACAGAGCCTGTCCCGGAAAGAAGCCCAGCTCCAGTTGGCTTGGCTGACTTCAACCTTCTCACCAGCCTTCGTGCTCATTTGAACAGAGAAAAGATCTCTCCAGAACAATGCTTCTGGGAACTTCCCTGGCGGTTCAGTGGCTAAGACTTCTGGGAACCTCCCTGGTGGTTCAGTGGTTAAGACTTTGCCTACCAGTGCAGGGGATATGGGATCAAAAGATCCCACATGCCTTGCAGCCATAAAAACCAACACATCAAACAGAAGCAATATTGTAACACATCCATAAAGACTTTAGAAATGGTCCAGGTCAAAAAACAAACAAACAGAAATCCTTCTGCAGCCAGCCATGTGGGCAGGAAATGCAAGATGAGCTCCATGACCAAACTGTCTGTCTTCCTGCCTCCTGACCAGCCCCGAGCATCCCCCCTACCCTGCCCCCTCTGCACTCCGAGGAGGGGAACGTGCCAGAACCTCACTGATCTGCTCTGATCCATCTCAGCGGGCCAGACGGCAGCGACATTTGGCCGCGAGCAAGCCGCCCTAGAGATGACAGAAGCAGGCTGATTGGTAAACACTGGCTCAGCTTCCGGATGCGTCTCTGGCTGCCTCCCTGACTCATGGGTCTAGCACTTCGGGAAAACAAAATGACAGATGCTCTCGAGTTCAAGCAATACGGTCAGTCCACGAGCCAGGTTTCTGAAGGCGAGGAACTAAACACTGCTGGGACGGCTGGACCTGCGGAAGCCCTTGGCAGGAGGTAAACACCTGGTCACAAGAGTGTCCCAAACGTGAAGGCTATGCCCTTTGACCCAAACAATCCTCTTTGAGGATTTTCCTAGAAAACAATCCACAGGAATGGAAACATATATATATATATTTATATTTACATATTCATGATCGTGGCATCTAGTCCCATCACTTCATGGCAAATAGATGGAGAAAAAGTGGAAACAATAACAGATTATATTTTCCTGGGCTCCAAAGTTGCTATGGATGGTGACTGCACAGCCATGAAATTAAAAGACGCTTGCTCCTTGGCAAGAAAGCTATGACCAACCTAGATAGCATATTAAAAAGCAGAGACATCATTTTGCCAACAAAGGTCCATATAGTCAAAGCTATGGTTTTTCCATGTGTGGATGCGAGAGTTGGACCACAAGGAAGGCTGCTGCTGCTGCTGCTGCTAAGTCACTTCAGTCGTGTCCGACTCTTTGCGACCCCATAGACGGCAGCCCACCAGGCTCCTCCATCTCTGGGATTCTCCAGGCAAGAATACTGGAGTGGGTTGCCATTTCCTTCTCCAAGGAAAGCTGAGTGCCAAAGAATCGATGCTTTTGAACTGGGGTGTTGGAGAAGACTCTTGAGAGTCCCTTGGACAGCAAGAAGATCAAACCAGTCAATCCTAAAGGAAATCAACCCTGATTATTCATTGGAAGGACTAATGCTGATGCTGAAGCTGAAGCTCCAATACTTTGGTCACCGGATGTGAAGAGCCGACTCATTGGAAAAGACCCTGATGCTGGGAAAGAGTGAAGGCAGGAGGAGAAGCGGGTGACAGAGGATGAGATGGTTGGATGGCATCACCGACTCAATGAGCATGAGCTTGGGCAAGCTCTGGGAGTCAGTGAAGGACAGGGAAGCCTGGCATGCTGTAGTCCATGGGGGTCAAAGATTTGGACACGACGTAGCTACTGAACAACAATATATTCACATGATACGTTATTGTTTTAATAGGCAGAAAGAAACAAATGGATCGCCCCAAAGTGGAAAACAGGGAGACTGGCATCACAGCCGCTCCATGGACTTTGTGCAGACAATGAAGATGGTGTCTAGGAAGCTCATGAAGCATCAGGCAGACCATGTGGCACGAACAGGGGAAGGATTTGCAACTCTACTAACATTCGGCCACAATTATTAAGACCAGCATCGTCCCAGGGAAAGAGTCCAACGAGAACGTGGCACACAACCCCTGGATGTGTTAGGCACTGCCCATGGGGCTCCTTCCTTTCCTGAGGGTCACATGTCATCACCACACCGTTTTCTGGGCAGGCTGGACTTCACAAAGAGCGGCCCGGGGATTCTACACTGCTCACTTGGATGAGCGTGTCCCAGGCCACTCCCAGGATGGAGACCGCGCACACACGTACCTTCTGGTCAAAGCTGTCAGGGGTCAGGTAGAAGTTGTGCAGGGGTACGAAGTAATCTTCCAGGAGCCCCATGAGCAGCACCAGGTACACGCCATCTGCAAACTACAGAGGAACACACGTGATGTTCTGGGCTGTACGCGGAGTCAGCAAAGGCTCTGCAGCCACTCAAACGGAGGAAAAGTGTTTTAGAGTTAAAAAAAAAAAGAATCCATCTCTTGTTGAGGAACTTGAGCCTGCAGTCAGGTGAAGGACCAGGGTGCAAAGTGGGCACTTGAGACTGTACATGATGACATGAAGTGCGGCTGAGTGGGGAGGACCAGACCACTGACCTCGGGGATAACGCTGGTCCCATCTCTCAGGGTGGCCGTGGGGACCCTGTGAGGAGGGGGCAGGGAGCACCGAGCATGCAGGGAGTGCTCCACCTGTGCCAGCAGTGGGCATGGTTAATCCACAGCCTGCAGGGTGCCCTAGGCTTTGGTTTGGGGTTTGCTGTCCTGTTCGGCTCCCTCATTTGGTAAGCTGCCTGGGAGTCTTCTTCTAGAGACATTCATGGCGGGACAAGACTTTCCCATGCCCTGGTGATGGAGAGTTTTTCCTAGCTGGGTCCTAATTGGTAGATCCCAGCCCCTCGACCTGCTACCTGGCCCAGCACCACCTCCCATGCACAGGAAGCGGCCGGGAATCTAGACCCAAAGACTCTGCTCTTTGCCTGGGCTCCCCCGCCCCCAAGAAGCCAGGACAGGAGGCACCTGCTCCTTTTACAGGTAACCCAACGGAGACTCACGAAGGCAGAGCAACTTGCCCAGGGGCAGGAGAGGACCAAGATGCGGGAGGCGGGGCCTGATCTCTGGGACACGGACCAGCACTCGGGGCGGGGAGGGGGGAGGCAGGACCTGCCCACCCTCCCTCCCAGAGGACATCTCCTGCAGATCAAGGACTTGTGACGAGCCCGGCCTCCAGATTCTAAAACTGTGTGGTCCAATACGGTTTCCACTGGCTACGTGTGCCTGCTGACATTCGTCACAGGCTTTTGAATGAGACTGACTTATTTCCAGTTTAAACAAGTGGGGAGAAGCTCAGAGAGGTTGAGGAACTGGCTTAGTGTCACAGAACTCAGAAGCTGCCCCACAATCTGAAAGTGCTTTTAAAAAGGAGAAAACACACACAAACACACACCCAGGGCAAGAACTGGAGCCCCGTTCGCATTGACTTGCAGGACATCAGAAGTTTAACAATGAACATACTTATGGAAATACTCACAGTCCTTTGCAACCACAAAAAGAAAGATCTGCATTTCGAGGGCTGGGTATCTCTTTTGGTGGATCACTGGCTCAAACTATTTTTAGGATATTACTTCATGTGTGTTTGCTAAGTCGCTTCAGTTGTGTCAGACTCTTTGCGACCCCTTAAGACTGTAGCCCACCAGGCTCCTCTGTCCATGGGATTCTCCAGGCAAGACTACTGGAGTGGGTTGCCATGCCCTCCTCCAGGGGCTCTTCCCGACCCAGGGATCGAACCCCGTTCTTGTACGTCTCCTACCCTGGCAGGAGCGCTCTTTACCACTAGCGCTACTTCGGAAGCCCCGTGACTTCACACCGTGCAGTGACAGGAACAAATGATGGCATACAGAGCAAACAGACATCAATGCAAATTTAAGTTCAGAACTCAGCCTCAGATGTGTGGCTGTTGATAGCGGCAGGCAGAGCCATCTGGGCAGTGACCATCATGGACAGCTGGCGAGGATGTGGGTTCTCACCACCGCCGACAAGAGTTTCAGGCGGGCCAAGCTTCCGGGCCCTCCGTGTAACTACCGACCTTTGCTCTAACAACCCCGTTTGTAGGAGTTTATCCCGAGGAAGCAGATAAAGGCATAAACAGCTGTGTGCAAAGATACTGGTCGTACCGCTTTTTGCCAGATCAGGAAACGTCCCATCACAAGGACTGGATTTAATGACACGCAGAATAGGAGGCAGCTACTAAAGCGAAGAACACAGACAGGCCAGACAACACGAAAGGGATGCGACAGAAACCCACTCACTCACACAAAAAGATGCCCACACTATTAAGTAACACTTTGCAAAACAGCTGTTTTACAAAAAAAAAAAAAATGACCCACAGCCATTTCAAAAAACACACTCATGCATACAAACCATCTAGAAAAATGCACACCCAACAGTTAGCTGAAGTTGGTTACCTCTGGAGAGAACGGCGAGGGAGTTGGGGCGGGGGCAGACTAAAAGGATGGTTCCTTTTCAAATGAGTACACTTCTGGACTGTTAACACATCAAGCCGCAAATAATCAGAGGCTAAACGTGCAATATTAGTAAACTGCTAAAAAAAAAAGTGTTCTTGCAAACAAAGCACAAATAAATATATACGTTAAAAAATGGACCATTCAGCTTTCAAACATAGAGCGAGCTGCCCGCAAGGAGCCATCCGTGTAGAGAAACGATCTGGAGTAAACCCCCAGCGCCGTTATCTCTGGGTGAGGGGATTACGGGTGATTTTTATTTGTTTTGGTTATCTGCATTTTCAGACATTTCTACAATGAACCTGAATTACTTTTTTAATTAGAAAAGCAAATGAGAAAAGTTAAAGAAAGAGGAAGGAATGAATGCAATCACCCAGGGGTTTAAGAAGGATCAGCGGCACATTAGAGAAACGGGCACCGAGAACACGAAAGACGTCAAACTCAAGCACCCAGCTAATCCTGGGGAAATTATATTTTGCCCTTAATGCTTGCCGAGTGCTCAAAACATATTTTCACGCTGCAGCTTTCTCTCTGAGTGGGGGTGGGGAGGTATACTTTCTATACTTGCGGCAGGAGAAATATGTGGTGTGTATTCACTAGAGGGATGCCAGCCAGCATTTGCTGGCTAAGCACTCAGGGTAGATGGCCATGGACAGCAGAAGCAGAGGGTGCCAGGGACCTCCCTGGTGGTCCAGAGGTTAAGACTCCTCACTCCCACTGCAGGGGGCTCGGGTTCGATCCCTGGTCGGGGAAATAGATTCCACATGCTGCGCAGCCACAAAAATTTTTTTAAATAAAAAAAAAAGAAGCATAAGCAGAGGCAGCTACACTTTCTAGCCTGAGGGACCCACCCACGCAGAAGCTCTTTGGTGGGGGTGCTGGCACCTTGGAGGGTGCTGTGGTTGAACTGCATCCCTGCACCAAAGAAGTCCCTGATGCTGGGAAAGATTGAGGGCAGGAGGTGAAGTGGGCAGCAGAGGACGAGATGGTTGGAGGGCATCACCGACTCAATGGACACGAGTTTGAGCAAGCTCCAGGAGCTGGTGATGGACAGGGAAGCCTGGCGCGCTACAGTCCATGGGGTCGCAGAGAGTCAGACACGACAGAGCGACGGAACAACAATGACCAGAAAAGATGTGTTGGAATCCTGACCGCCCCCCCAGAACCTGTGTGTAAACTTACTTGGAAATAGGGTCTTGGCGGAAGTAAGGTCATTAGGGTGGGCCTTAATCACATACGATTGTGTTTTTACCAAAAACGGGGGGAAATTTGGATACAGATCCATGTGAAAGCCAAGATGGAGATGATACATCTGATGACTCAAGAAATGCCCAAAGTTACCAGCAAGCCACCAGAAGCTGGGGGAGGGGCCTGGCCCTGACCACCTTCCTGCCCTCCTCCCCACCCCCTCCCAGAGGCTCAGAAGGAACAGCCCTGCAGACACCCTGATCTGGGATTTCTGGCTTCCAGAACTATGAGGTTATATGTGTTATTTAAGGGGCTTTGTTCCAGGAGCCCCAGGAATTAAGATAGAGGGTGTGGGAGAAGGTCCAGGGGGCTGGGGCTGGGACTATTTCGACTGCATGATGGACAGTCTCTGTTTGATGAACACAATGCTGTCTGCTTTGTTCACAAGGCCCACTGAGGGTAAGAGAGCTGGCTGAAAACCACTCCAGACAAAGGATCCTTCAGCCCAGAACATGGCTCACCTGGGTCTCTAGCTCCGTCACCTCCAGATTCAGCTTGTTCAGGTGCTTGTTCACAAACGTGATGAGAGACTGCAAGGCAAAGAGACACAGGAAACGTGAGCGTGAGATTCGGCTCCCACATCATGGGACGGGCGCGACAGGTGCCATCTCTGGCTTCGTGAGACGCTTCCGTAATCTCCCCTATTGGCTGGAATGAAAGGCCCGAGTCGAAAACGAAATGTTCTTACAATCCCCCTTGGTTTTAATGAGATAAAACCTAAATCTATCCCAGCGGGTAAAGAAACGCACAACTCTGTCCACCAGCCCATGTGCACATGTGGTGTGCACACGTACCATATTTAACATCCCTGCAGAAGAGTCACCTGCGCCCTCGAGATGGATGTGACGGCTCCCACTCAGGGGGAGATAATTAAATGCTTCAACGTAGGCTAGATGTAGCTTTGAACTACAAAAGACTGAGACAGACAGGCGGCCTGGGGCCACCTCCGTCAGAGTTTCAGTAAATGAAGAGACCTCAGAGATTTGCTGCTGCTGCTGCTGCTGCTAAGTCGCTTCAGTCGTGTCCGACTCTGTGCGACCCCATAGATGGCAGCCCACCAGGCTCCCCCATCCCTGGGATTCTCCAGGCAAGAACACTGGAATGGGTTGCCATTTTCTTCTCCAATGCATGAAAATGAAAAGTGAAAGTGAAGTCACTCAATTGTGTCCGACTCTGCGACCCCATGGACCGCAGCCTACCAGGCTCCTCCGGCCATGGGATTTTCCAGGCAAGAGTACTGGAGTGGGCTGCCATTGCCTTCTCCGCCGAGATTTGCTGAGTCCTGGTATATACCTACACAGGGTCACTGGCTTCTTCTCTCTGGCAAAAGCTTAAAACTTGTCACTTGCAACTTTTCTCAGTAATCAAGCCCCACTTTAATGGAATCTCAGTATCAACCCCATCTCTCCCTACCCTGGACATGATGTCATTTCCTATTCATTTAACCCAACCATACTATGTGCCCAGCACTCTGCTTGGTGCTGGGGACACAAGACAGTAAGTAAGACAGAGCCCCACCCTGATGTCTGGGACACGATTTTCCATACACACACCCAGTGGAGGCAACAGGGAATCCAGAGATACAGCAAAGCTGATGAAATGTAAACGTCAGGGCCGGGTGGGAGGGTGTCAATGAGAAGCATGTGGATCCCTGGAAGATGAGGGGGCAGGGGAGGATCTGAGCTGGGGGGTAGGAGTGGGGGGAGTGGGTGGAGCAGCCACCCAGGCCGTGTACACCTGTGGGAGCCCTCCAGCGCCTTCCAGCGGGGGCTGGAGGTGGGTGGGATGGGAAAGAGGAGTTGGGCGTGACCTCGGAGGGACCTGGAGAGCTGGACAGGGCCCCCCTGCTTTTTTCCTAGGATTTGGGAGACACTAACACAACTTCCAGTGTGGGGGTGGGGAAGGGCCAGGCTGGAAGTCAGGGAAACCAAAGGATTCTTTCTTGGTCATTGCTGGGATCCCCACAACACGCCTTCTCAAAGAATGAATCGGATCTACTGCAAGTCAGGGCTTCCGTGGTGGCTCAGTGGTCAAGAATCCACCCGCCAGGGCAGGAGAGGGTGGTTTGATTCCTGGGCCGGGAAGATCCCCTGGAGAAGGAAATGGCAACCCACTCCAGTATTCTTGCCTGGAAAATCTCATGGACAGGAAAACCCCACGGCCTGCTGCAGGCCATGGGGTCGCAAAGAGTCAGACATGACTGAACTAGTGGACAACAACTTGTGCATGGATGTGAATGGGTTGTGAATCCATTCTTGGGAACGGATTCTAGGGGCCGGATGTGGCCGGGGTTGGGTTGGGAGTACTGCTCTGAGGGCCCAGAGTGTGTTGCTTATTATCCAAGGACATTAAGTAGGCTCGGCCCCAGAAGGCCCACTTCTGCAAAGTGCTTCAAGAACTAACAATCTCATCATCCCAGTCGGACCGACATTTTCCAAATGTGAGTTCCATAGGAATTTCATGTGTTCTATCCCAATATATTTAAATCAACAGATCTCACTACAGACAAACAAGCTTGGAAAAATGCACCCCTCCAAGCCCCCCTCTTAGTGAAGTGAAAGTCGCTCAGTCATGTCCAACTCTTTGAGACCCCATGAACTATCCAGTTCATGGAATTCTCCAGGCCAGAGTACTGGAGTGGGTAGCCTTTCCCTTCTCCAGGAGATCTTCCCAACCCAGGGATCAAACCCAGGGCTCCTGTATTGCAGGCAGATTCTTCCCAGCTGAGCCACCAGGGAAGCCCAAGCCCCCTCTTGGAGAACTGCAAAGCTTGTCAGCATATTACAGCCTCTGAGAAGTCCTGCATGAAGCAACCTGTGTGGGAAAACGATCCAAGATCGAGAGCTGTCTCCGCAGGGTCGAGGGCTCAGACTTTACAAGCTGAGATCCATCCCACCGCTGCCTTCCTGAGCATTCTGCAGGCACTCAAATAACTTGATGTGTACTGAGTCTTGATTCGTCTTGGGGGAGAGAAAGCCATCGGCCTGGAAGCTCGCCATTCCCCAGCCCCCGACTCCAGAGCCCTGTTCGCGCTACTTCTTCCATCGGAGACTGACCAGCAGGCTGCCTCCCCTTTGTGCTCCCAGCTGGGGAGACAGGCCAAATGGAGCTCAGAACGACTCCGCCAACAGCCCCTGCTTGTTTATCAGGCACGTCGTGGATGCAGCGTTGCGGTAACGAGGCCAGCACGAGCCAGCAGGCTGACGTGCTGAAAAACATTTCCACATTGAAAAAAAGCCTTGATTCGGAATGAACCGCCCCCCAACGCTGGCGGGGTAATTCACTCCACAGCAGTGGCGGGGCGGGTGGCCAGGAAGATACCCAGGAGCAGAGATGCTGAGTTAAAAAGGTGCTAATTTTATGCACCGCAGTTACGCTTTTGACTATAATTACACTTCAATCCATGTGGCAAACATTTCAGAGATTTCAAACATTTTCCCACCTCTTTCCCAGCACGAAGTTCATGCTGTAAAAAAAAAAAAAAAAAAACACCCAGAGATGGAGGGAAACACCATGACCGAAAACTCACCTTCTTCACGACACTGAGCTTGTCGGGGGCGTGGTCGAAGAGCGTGTCGAAGGCGTCCCGCTCTGCAGAGACACGGAGAAGCGTTTAAGGAAACGCGGCTGCTGCTCTGATCATCCCTGCACATCCCCGGAACCAAGCAGCATCTAATCCCCCGGCATGTTCCACCTGCCTGGGATCCTTTGCATTCCTGCCAGAGCCGAGACGCAGGTGCTGACGAGGAGCAAAATCAAGGGAAAGATGCTTTGAAGGGTCCCTTTAACTGAGTTTCTGCCTCCGAGCACAGAATACAGGGGAAGCACTCAGACACCATATCCTAGCGCCCATCCGTCACATTCTAATCTCTATTTTCCCCACACGCCTTATCTTGTTCAATACATCTGATGGATAAACCTGACCCCCTCCCCCACTAGTCGTGGCTGCCCCCTCAAACAAGCCCTCACCTGGGGATGGTGGCTACAACTTCCTGTTGAATGGATCCCACTCCTGCACTCCCAACCCCTCCGATCCATTCTCCCTTGAAGGCCCAGTGAGCCCTTTAAAGTTTTGCTGTTCAATCGCTAAGCTGTGTCCAACTCTTTGAGACCCCATGGGCTGCAGCACGCCAGGCTTCCCACTTTAAAGTGTAAACTGGATCATTTCTTTCCCCCTCCCCACCCCTGCTTTCTTGCTATAAAGAAAGGGGAGTGCCGAAGAATTGATGCTTTTGAACTGCGGTGTTGGAGAAGACTCTTGAGAGGCCCCTTGGACGGCAAGGAGATCCAACCAGTCCATCCTAAAGGAAATCAGTCCTGAATATTCACTGGAAGGACTGATGCTGAAGCTGAAGCTCCAATACTTTGGCCACCTGATGCAAAGAGTTGACTCATTTGAAAAGGCCGATGCTGGGAAAGATTGAAGGCAGAAGGAGAAGAGGATGACAGAGGACGAGATGGTTGGATGGCATCACCGACTCAATGGACATGAGTTTGAGCAAGCTCCGGGAGTCAGTGATGGACAGGGATGGATGGCGTGCTGCAGTCCATGGGGTCACAAAGAGCCGGACACAACTGAGCGACTGAACTGAACTGAACCCCACCCCTACAGGGACTAAAACTCCCCATCACTCTCTCATCACTTTTAGAATAAAGTCTCTCTCTCCCATGGGCCCATAGGGTCCACAAGTTCAGGATCACCCCCCAACACGCTCCCCGGAAACCTCACTCCACGCACCAGCACCTCCCTCCGTCACACGCCCACCACTGGGCCTCTGCACCTGTTCCTCATCAGCCTCACCTCCTTGAGGTCGTCTGGGGGGCCTTCTATGACCACCTGTCTCTAAAAGAGCACCCCACTTCCGCTCTCTGTCCTCTCACCCTGGTGCAACGTTCATAGCAATTACCCACGGCTGTCAGTAAAGAATCTGCCTGCAAGGCAAGAGACCCTGGTTCGATCCCTGGGTCGGGAAGATTCCCTACAGGAGGAGATGGCAACCCACTCCAGTATTCTTGCCTGTAGAATCCCATGGACAGAGGAGCCTGGCAGGCTATATAGTCCACGGGGTCGCAAGACTCGGACACAACTGAGCGACTAGCCCACCACCATCTCTCTGCAAGCACGTTCTGTTTTTACTTCTCTGCTGGACTATCTGCTCCCTGCAGCCCAGGACTGCTGGCTCACTTCTTCGCTGCACCATCACTGGCTCCAGAACCGTGAAGGGTCCGCAGCTGGTGCTCAGAACAAAGGAAAGAGCCAGGAAATCCTGCTCAGAACGCCTCAAGAGCTGCTCTTCCCGGGGTGTCCGCCTCTGTGGGAAGACCCACAGGGCCAGAAGGGGCCCATCCCGCTGCGTCCCAGGGACCCCAACCCACTCTTCTTGCCTGTCACTTGTGGGCCCAACCATGCCTTCCAAATTAACACAGAATCAGCCCCTTCTCTTTCAGTTGCGAGGCCACCAGAGGCCAGGGCGATGTGGCCATCAGTGGACTAGACAGGAGCAGGGCTGTCTGGGGCCGGGGCCTGCTTCCAGCCTGAGGCTGCCGTGGCGGGTCACACAGGGGCAGACAGAGCCCCTGGACCGCCTGGAGCCCAGGCAGCGGGGCGGAGGTCTCAGGGTGGGACCCAGGGCTGTGGGGGAGTTGCTGCTAGGACAGAGGGGGTGGGCCATCCTGGAGGCCCTGGGGCCCCCCTTCTGTCCTCAAGGGTCCCCAGCCCCCCAAGGTGCCTGGGGGTGGCCAGTGCTCAGAGAACCTCAACCAGCAGAGAGGCCCTGTTTCTGGGTCTCTATCCAAGCTGGGACTGGGACTCAAACCCCCGGCGTGGAGTCTGGGGGAGGGCTGGGGTAGGAAGAGCCTCTCCATCTGTCTGGAAGGGACTGGGACCCAGAGCTAGAGATGACCCAGCGCCTGCTTCAGGACCACACCGACAGAGAGGGGAGAAACGAGAAGAAGGCAGGTCATGACCGAGGAGCCAGAGCCTGCGCCTGTCCTGGGGGAAGTGTCCCAGCTACTCCCCCGGGGCTGCCCCCAAAGGCAGGCGCTCAGCATCCACCGGCCAGGGCTCCCGAAGGCAGCTGGCCCAGCCCAGGTAGCCTCCCCCTGGCCTTGGGGGCAGGTGGCAGGAAGGAAGGTGAGAGGCAAAGAGGAAGGTGTGTATGCACGGTGTGTGTGTGTGTGTGCGTGTGTGGTGTGTACACACACGTGTGCACAGGGGTGGGCAGTGCGTCTGCGGAGGGGCACCCTGCTTTTTTCACCTAAAGGCCAACAGCAACCCAAAGGCCCGACCCCGCAGGTTTCCCTCCCCCCCAGCTTTTCTACTGCGGCAGCTGTAAATTATTTTTATAATCATCCAAGTCCGATTATACTCAACAAGGCAGTCTGCTAAGAGGGAGGAGAAAAAAAAAAAAAAAGCTAAATCTTCACAAAGCAAAACACAAACTTTAAATGCAGCTTTTAAGAAAACCCCCAGGAGCAGAACAGCCTTGACGTCAGCCGGGTATATTTAGCCGAGCCACCGCTGGGCCGGCAGAGGCAGGACGGCAGGGGGGCCATCACGGGGCCTAGAGGCCGGAGCCCCCACGCCCGCTCACCTGCACCTGGGCGGGCGGATGGCGTCACGGCCGAGGCCTGGGGAATGACAACTAATCTGGCCGAGAGCCTGGGGCCCATGACTTGGGCAAAGCATCTCCCTCCATAAGGTGGGGGTGAAAACAGACCCCAGCTCACCACCAGTGTGAAGGATTAAGCGAGGTAAAGAATCAAGGGCTTCCCAAGTGGCGCTGGTGGTAAAGAACCCAAATGCATGTGCAGGAGACATTAGAGACATGGGTTTGATCCCTGGGTCGGGAAGAGCCCCTGGAGGAGGGCAAGGCAGCCCACTCCAGTGTTCTTGCTTGGAGAATCCCATGGACAGAGGACCCTGGTGGGGGGCTATAGTGCATAGAGTCGCAAAGAGACGGACACGACTGAAGAGACTTAGCACCCAGCACACGCAGGGAAACGTTCTCCCCCGGTGGCTCAGACGGTAAAGCGTCTGCCCACAGTGAGGGAGACCCGGGTTCAATCCCTGGGTAGGGAAGATCTCCTGGAGAAGGAAATGGCAACCCACTCCAGGATTCTTGCCTGGAAGACCCCCACGGATGGAGGAGCCTGGTAGGCTACGGTCCTCGCGGTCACAAAGAGTCGGACAGGACTGAGCGACTTCACTTTCACTTTCACGCACAGGGTATAAAGGGAGAAGCAAGTGTGTCCCTGATGTCCTCTCGTCCTGACCCCCACCCTGACCTCCCTGTAGGCTCTGGGGACAGTCACAGGGATGAATGAACATGGGGCAGCCCCGCCCCTGGGAAGGGCACAGGCAGTCCAAGAATGGGTACCAATAAAGCCAGAAAGATGCAGGGAGCGGCCGCATCAGCCAGGGCCCCAGTGTCCACCCAGGTTCAACTTCTGATGATGCTCAGCTTACTCCAGACGAAGTAAGCTCTGTCTGAGTCTACATTTTTGAAATCGGAAGGTCTGTCCAAAAGTCCAGAATTTCTGGCTTCTCTTGAAGAAACAAGAGCCAAGGAAACAGTGAACCTTCATTCGCCCTCTCCAACTCCCAGCATCGACAAGCCGCCCGTGGAAGTGGGGGCGCAGACTCCCCTGTTCGCCCCCAGGCACCAGCACTCCCCACCGCACACAGCACAGAGGTGGGGGCGGAGGCAGCCCTTCATCATTCAGTATTCTCAACACTTCCCTCTGTGATCCCCCTGGTCCCTGGGGACCCCCAGCTTGGGGATGTGGACACAGGCCTGGGGTCAGAGAAGCCCCGATGTTTGAGCCAGGGCTCGCTGGGACAAGAAGAGGAGGGTGTTCTGGGCAGAGGGAACAGAAAGCCAAGAGTGGGTTCCAGACAGTGTGGCCTTGGTGGGGGAGGCTAAGAGGGATGGGTCCCTTGGGGGTGAAAGGAGTGGTGGAAGGTGGAGACCAGGAATGGCGTGATCCAGCTGCAGCATCGGGAGCAACAGGGAGATGTGAAGGGGAGAGACCAGGGGCTGCAAGGAGTCCTGGAAGAAAAGGAAGACAGCTTCTCCATCCTTCTCTCCAACTTCCTGAAGCCCAGGAGGGGGAGGGGCGCTTGCGGAGGAGAGGCAGCCAGCAAGCCCGTTACCATGGAGATCGGGCTGCAGCTCCCCAGCTCCCCTGGGGAGAGAAGGGCCTCCCATCCACCCCAGCCAGGACAGCAGAGCCCGAAGGTGGTGGTGGGGGGGGGGGTCCCAGGGGAGGTGAAGAGCGCCCTCCCACCCCCCACCTCACTCAGAGTGCTAAGGTGAGAAACAGGCTGAGAACTGGGCTCCCTGTGAAGCCTGCACCACCCCGGCGCCCTGTCCCAGGGCAGACATGAGCCACGGAGGGTCTGCCTGGTGTTGCGGTGCTCCTGGAACGCGTGTGGTCCAGGGCTGGGGATGCACGTGGGGGGCACACGCCCCAGCCCACAGGAGGCTTACAGCTCAAGGCACGTGTGCGTGCTCAGTCGTGTCCCACTCTTTGTGACCCCCATGGACCGGAGCCTGCCAGGCTCCTCTGTCCATGCGATTCTCCAGGCCAGAATCCTGGAGTGGGTTGCCATTTCCTCTCCCAGGGGAGCCTCCCGACCCAGGGATCGAACCTGCATCTCCAACATCAGCAGGCAGATCCTTTACCACTGGGCCAACCGGGAAGTCCATGACTCAAGGAGCCATGTGCCAAAGGCAAGAGGGCAGGGCCAAGCGGGGGTCCCTGACTGTCCAGGTGCCCCCATGCCTGTCAGGCACGGAGCAAAGTGTTCCCAGCAAGCAAAGAGGTGAGTAAAGAGATAATGGAGGGCGAGGGGGCCAGAGGACAGGCGGTGATTCGGGCAGGGGCGTCAAGGAGGGCCTCCCTGGAGGAGGTGAGCCATGGGGTAATCTAGAGGGGGAGCATTTCAGGCTGAGGGTACTGTGCGTATAAGAGCTGGAAGGGGAGTGCGGGGTGGGGGGCTGCTGAAGGTGCACAGGGGGGCCAGGAGGCCAGAGCAGAGAAGAGGGGGTGTCCAAAGGGTGATCTAAGGGGGCCTGGGAAGCCCCTGCAAGGGCTGCAAGGCTTTAGCTTTTGGCAAGCTGGGGGTGAGCAGAGGGAGGGGTTAAGGTGTGCAGAGGAGCCAACTCGAGGGGCCAGTGGGGGGAGGTGATGGGGTCTTGGGGCCACGGGGTCCAAGGGCTCCCGCAGGAGACGGGCTGGCAGAAGCTGCCACGCGTCAGGGTAACCAGGAGGCCCAGGGACCTGCGTCAGCAGGAGCAGAGCTGGGGGTGGGCGAGTCGCCTGTCACCCACTAATGGCCTGTTTGTATTTCAGGAGCACGGGTGGCCCCGGATGTAACGAGGGCGACGACTCCAGGCTCTTCAGCCTCTTGGGTGCCCGCCCCCCACCACGCTCAGCCATCCCCGGGGGCTCTCAGCCACCATCCAGTCCACCAGACCCCCAAGCGCCCCTCATCAGGGCTGCCAGGGCCTTTCTGGCTGAGTGTCTAGCCCCTTCTAGCATGGGAGGCTGCACACAGACCCCAGCGGAACTGATTCCCCCCCGAAGCCCCCCAGCTAGTCCAGTCCCACTAGTCCTGTCCCCCGCACGGAAGTGAAAACGCACAGGAAGCCAAGGCAATGCTTAAAGATGCTCGGAGGGTCCCACCTGGGTCACCTCTGTCCTCGACAATCCCACCGGCTCTGATCCCCTCCTGCCGAAGGGACAGGGAGCAGACAGCAGGGTGCCCTGCGCCCACCCCTCCGCACGCCCAGGGCAGGGCCAGGCGCCCCCACACCGGCCCTGGAGCTGCACGCCCCAGCCTATTCTGCAGCCTCAGCAACTGAACACAGGAGGATTCCTTTTCACTCCCTTTTTATTTAATGTTTTTTAATAATAAAGACATTAAAAAGAACTCCACTGCTACTTAAAAAAAAAAAAGTTAAGACTGCATTTCCCCAGCACTGCTCAAGGACTACTTAAGGACACTTAAGGACATATAATTGCTGCATTTTCTCTGGTTCAAGACCTCTGGGAACTGAAGAGCCGCTCGTCCTCTTTGTACCCAAGTGGCAGGGGTGTCTCTGGTCCCCATAATCACTGTGAGGCCACAGAGGCCAAGCTCGGGGTGCCCCCAAGGTGCACCCCTCACCCCAAGGCCCCCACCCGCAGCTAGGGACCAGCTCCGGTGGCCGGCTCACAAGGCATGCAGGAAACTTCTATTTGGTCTCTATTTTCCTCCTAACATCTACGCTCCCCTCTCTGCTCTCTGGAGAACATGGCATTTGGGGAGTGCTGAGGGCTTCTTGATTTGAAATATCACCAAAGCGGGGAGCCTGACTCCAGCTGCCTCTGGCTGTGACTAAGAGCTGGGGGCTTCCCCTCCCGGAGGGCTGAAACGCTGCCATGAGCTGCCCTTGCACCTGCCACCCTTCCCCGAGATGAAGATGGGATGGTGGGGCCCTCAGGGGGCAGGGGACAGCTCTGTGGGAACAGCCACTGAAAACCAACAGAGGAAGAGCCCTGGGCCAAGCAGAGCGAACGTCTGTTATCTCACAAAATCCACCAGCAACCCCGAGGACCCATTTCACAGATGGGGAGCAGCGAGGTGAAGGAGGAGGCCAAAGGTCACCCAGCTGGGACCAGAGTCAAGGCTGCCTGACTCTAAGGTCTGCTAAGCCGGAGATTTTAAGGTGGAAAGCTACGTATGAAAGTACATCCTAGGACCTCCCTGGCTAAGTGGCTAAGACTCTGCGCTCCCGACGCGGGGGTCTCCTATTCCATCCCTGGTCAGAGACCTAGGTCCTGCATGCTGCAACTAAGAGCTCAAATGCCACAACTAAAGATTCCGCGGGCCGCAACTGAGATCCGGTGCAGCCCAATAAATTAAATAAATGATCCGTTCGGTAAAAAGTACATCTCATAAGGAACCTCTGAACCTCCGGCTAGCTAATGATGCTCTGTATTCACAGGGACATCCGCCCTCCCCCTTCTGGTTCACCCCCACCCACCACACTTCTCTAACCCCCCGCCCAACCTCCCGACAGCTGAGAAGCAAACCACATGCCAAAACCCACCCTGGGCCCTGCGGCCTCTGAGAGACCGTGTGAACCCTGGGGGTTCCTGGGGTGGCCCCACAGTGCCCGGCGACCTCAGATGCCCCATACCCTCCCCAACTGCTTCCCCCAAGTTACTTACCAAAGCGCCCCATCATCATCCTGCAAACAAGAGCAGAGAGAAGCATCAGACGGTCCTCAGAGCTGAGTGAGCCGTGGGGCGGAGGGTGGTGGGGGTGCCCTGCAGGCCCCCAGCTGGCCAGTCGAAGTTATAAAAATGTAAGTCCCACTTGGATAAGTTCTCTCCCGCTCTAATTACAAGCAGGAGGTGCTTATGTGGATTCTAAATGTTTGCACAAGACAGGCAGCAAATAGACATCTCTAAGCCATCCTTTTAATGCCATTTGGGGGGATTGGGGGTAGCGGGCATTTAATCAAGGGAGTAGTTAACACGGAGAACAATTCAACAGAAAACAGGTCTTCTGGCACCTTGAGCTTAAACTTTAAAATAAAACGATTACAATCCATCAGGTGCTTGGTCGTGTCTGACTCTTGTGACCCCATGGACTGTAGCCCACCAGGCTCCTCTGTCCATGGGATTCTCCAGGCAAGAACACTGGAGTGGGTTGCCATTTCCTTCTCCAGGGGATCTTCCTGACCGTGGGATCGAACCCACGTCTCCTGCACTGCGGGCGGATTCTTTACCACTTGAACCATCAGGGAAGCCTTGAGTTTAATCTTTAAAATAGAAGGGTGCAGACTACCCAGAGGTCACATTCTGGGGAGTGAGGACAACACATTTCCAGGGAAGCGGGAAACTAAAGGGTCCTGGAGAAACACAGGCTGGGCCCTGACTCAGGGTGAGAGCTGAAGCCACGAAGGACGGGTGGCTGGGTCCTCCCAGAGGATCTGAGAGCACAAACACACAGGTGCTTTCTGTGCACCAGCTTCCTGAGAGGCAACGAGACCTCGGCTTCACCCCCAAACCCGTCTAGACTCAAGTCCTTTCGACCTTGTTTAACAAGTAGTCTCTAGAGCACCTACTATGCACAGACCATAGAGATATGGAAATAAACACCCCGTGGCCCTGCCGCAGGACCCCTGATGGTAAGAGAGACTCCTAAGCCCACATTTCTACACAGCCCACACACACCAGAAATGAGACATACAGGAGATGCTATGGGAAGTAAAAGGAAGCCAGCCACTCCTGCTTGGCAAACAGGGAGGGCTTCCTGGAGGAGGTGACCCATAGGACAGAGAAACCTGGAGGAGGCTGGGCAGCCTCTGCTGGAAGCCTCTCTCTACCTTGACTTCGGGGCACCCCTCCCCCCCTCCCCCCACCACACTGCCTGAAATTCCCTGAGGGCCACACTGTACTTCCCACAAGGCCCCTGGGCTGGATTTCACATTTCTACGGACACGATCTTTCTTGCCAGTGAGACCGCCACCCATGGAGGAGTGAAACCGCATCCTCTTAGCCTCTGGGCACCCAGCACCGCAGGCCCTGTGGGTGCTGGTGACCAGTGTCAATCGTTGGGGCCACTCCCCCAGGGGCCGGCTCTGGAGACAAAGCTCCCACTGCCCCCTGCTGCCCTCTCAGGGATCCCTCACCCACTTCGAGACCAGGGAAGACGGACATAGCATCTTCCCATCACTGCAGGCAAGTAAAAGTTAAGGATTTTGAAAGAGGAAATGGGGGAGAGGTGTTTAGACTGATCGGGAGGACCCGTGGTCCTCACTGATTCATCCATCTATCTTAGCTCCGTCAGAGGGAGGGCGCCCCCCACCATCAATAGGCCTGGCTGCTCCCGACCCCTTCAATGGGCCATCTGCCTCCTGCCCTCCCATCCAGGGGGACCAGGGACTCGCTGTGACCCACAGAAGACAAGGACACAGCATGCAGGGGGCCAGAGGCCTGCAGTTGCCCTGTCACGCCCCGAGGACCCTGAGGACGCCCGGAAGGAAGCCGGCTCCATGAAAGTGAAAGACACGGGGAGGGACAGAGGCCTCCACCGGCCAACGCCAACCACCAAACTGTCAGCAAACAAAGTGACCGTTTATTTAAGCCCCGAGGTTTGGGGTGGTTATTTACACAACAATGGATAACCAAGACGCTAGCCAGCTCCTGACTACCCACCCCCCAAGCTGCCCTTCCCCTGCTCCCAAAGGGGCCGAGCTGGCTGCTTGAGACCCCTCCCCGGGCCAGGCTCAGCACCGCGTCCGCGTCCCCCCTCCCCTCCCGGGGGCCATGAACAGCTGTGCACACACGTCAGGAAACACCCGTCTCTCCCGTCCACCTGACAGCTCCCACACGGGGAGTGGCTTCCTGTGTCGGCCTGATTTCTGAAAGACCATCCGTGAATTCATGGCACAGTAATTAATCACTCCCTGAACTGAGCAGGTGGGTGAGCTGAGACGATCAATTTTTAATGTCCTGTTTCATCAGAAACAGCTTTAGTAGGGAGACACAGAGGCAGTGCATTTTAAAGGTTCTTTGTAGGGTGTCCTAAGGCCTCTTACAAACCACACACAAAATATTCATTTGATTTGCTATTGTCAATAGATTTGAAGCTTTTCAGACTTCTTAAAAACTGCCCTCCAGCCTTCTCGAAAAGGCCAGAGATGGCTCAGGACTTTCTCAAAGGAAGTTCTAGTTTAGATGCGTGACTCCCTCCCTCCGATGGAGCTAAGATAGATGGATGAATCAATCAGGACCACGGGTCCCTGGACCAGTCTAAACACCTCTGTCCCATTCCCTCTCTCAACATTCTTAAAGTTCACCTTCCAAATAAGGAATAACAGTCCACATCTTTGGGGAATAACAATCCACATCTTTGGAGAATAACTTACTTCAAAACATTGAAAATTTGGACGTCATTAGCATGCCTAACTACAAGGAAGTTCACTGTTATAAATTTCCCCTCATTCTTACAAGAGATTTTGAACGTGATCAATTATATTTTTCTTTATTATTCCCTGTCTCATTCCAGAAAAGATTTACAGCAGCGTAAAGAAGTTTTAATTCATATGCCACAGGTATTGACTCATTTTTCAATTTAGGGAGAAAATAAAAGATATGGGATTTCTCATTTAAACACCAAACCAAACTGCTATGTTGCCCTTCTTCAGCAAGACAAACAAACAAAAAAGAAAACAACAAAAATCAAAACCAAAAACACTTTGAAGAAAGTGCACGAAAGGTGGAAAGCTAGGGTGGACACTTCGAGAAAATTCCATCCCAGGGTCAAGGGTCACATAGAGGAAAATGGCCCCTACATGTCTGTGGGTCCCCAGCTGGAGCGGGGCCTGGGGGCGGGGTCCACTTACTCGGTGGTCGTCGTCAGCTCCTCGGTGACGTGGCTGGAGTGCAGCAGGCCTTCCCGTTTCTGAAAACCCCAAAATGGACAAGCAGATCAACATGCGGGCGGGCAGGCAGAGCAGGAGGACATCACTGGCGGGGTGGCCACAGGGGTGGCCCTTTGGTGGCTGGAACCTGCTCCCCATTACCCTCCCCAAACCCTCTGCTCTCCACACTGTTCTTAATGCAGCTGTGGGGGTCTCAGGAGAGTCACCCCAGCTCCCAAAGGACGCCCTGCAGCTGGGGAGGCAGGCAGCATGAAGGAATATGCATGACATGAGGGAGGCACCAGATTAAATAACACAGGTGCACTGGGCTGAACAGGATCGCCCAGGAGCCGTGTCCATTCAGAGCCTCCG
This sequence comes from Dama dama, assembly GCF_033118175.1. Taxonomy (NCBI): domain Eukaryota; kingdom Metazoa; phylum Chordata; class Mammalia; order Artiodactyla; family Cervidae; genus Dama; species Dama dama. Next base: position 5,482,461 of record NC_083702.1, read on the forward strand.
AGCGTCACCTCATTTGGAAACAGGGTCTCCGCAGATGTAATGAGTTAAGATGAGACTGTGACGGACTAGGGTGAGTCCTGGCTGAAGACTGAAGTCCTTATGAGAAGAGAAGAGAGAGACACAGAGGGAAGAGGCCACGTGAGGCGGAGGCAGAGACCGGAGGCGCGTGTCCACACCCCAAGGAAAGCCAAGGGCGTCGGCAGGTGCTGGAAAAGGGAAGGAAGGGACCCTCCTTCGCAGGGACCCAGTCGGCGCCCCGATCAGGACTTCGGGCCTCTGTTATGTGAGAGAACAAATGTCTGCTTTTTTCAGCCACTGCTTGGAGGGATTTTGTTCCAGCAGCCCCAAGACACGAGCATGGTGTGTGATACACCTGTCCTGGAGCCTGGCAGGTGCAGAGAGGCGACAATGGTGGTGGAGGGGGAGCCTGTGCGTCCCCTCCTCAGGGGAGAGCTCAGAAGTCTAACCCAACCCCACTGTGAGCTCCTACTTGAACCCCTCCGTGGACAGGGAGCTCGCTTCCTGCTAGACACTTCTCGAGATCCAAGCTCCATGGGCTTTCCTGAGCTCAGCCTCCAGGGAACTCTCACCACTGGATCTAGTGCATGGAGAGTAACCAGCATTGGGCAGCTGTCAGCTTTCCCAAGGCTTCACCCTGGCTGATTCTCAGGAGCGCCCATGGGCGCTGGGGGCGGGGGTGTGTGACTCAGAGACATGTTATCCACTTACTCACACATCAAAGGTGCATCATGCTCTTACCGGACTCTGGACCCAGAGCTGGGTATAAGTCAGACAGACTGAATATGTTGAAGTCTATAGTAGAGACTCTTAAGAACCCCTTGGACTGCAAGGAGATCCAACCAGTCAATCCTAAAGGAAATCAGTCCTGACTATTCTGATGGACTGGTGCTGAAGCTGAAGCTCCAATACTTTGGCCACCTGATGCGAAGAGCTGACTCATTGGAAAAGAGCCTGATGCTGGAAAAGATTGAAGGCGGGAGGAGAAGGGGACGACAGAGGATGAGATGATTGGATGGCATCACCGACTCGATGGATGAAAGTTCAAGCAATACAGGATATAGTGAAGGGAAGCATGGCGTGCTGCAGTCTATGGGGTTGGGAAGAGTTGGACAGGACTCAGCAACTAAACAATAACAACACAGTAGAATCTCAGTTTTACGGGGAAAGCGCTGCAGCTCAGGAAAACCAAGTGACCTTCCAAGGCCACGTTGCCAGGTGCAAACGCAGCCTTCCCTCACTCCTTCCCTCCACGAACTGCCACGCTTCTCGCATCTCCCCATATCGACTGGATAATCGGACACGCAGGGAACAGGCCAGGGGCAGCTCTAAGGCCTGAGGCTGGCCAGTCCCCAGGGCCTCCCCTCCTGCTTCATCTCTCTCTGGCCGTGGCCCAGAGAATCCTCCCGTGACCTTGGTCAAGGAAGAAAGTGCCAGTGAGTGCCTGCCTGGGCCAGTAAAACATTCTGCAAACCCCAAAGATTTTCTTGGACCGAAGTGCGGGCCTGAAAGGAAATATCCTGGTTACTGAGCTGCAGAGAGTTCGTGGAGCCCGGAGTCTGACGTACATGGGCTTGGGAACCATGTTCTCATGTGTCCTTGGGAAGCCTTTCCCGGCCGACCGCCCCAGAAGAGCATCCAAGATGAGGGCAACAGGCACAGTCCCCTGTCCATCACCACCTCTGACCGCAAACGTTCCCCTTTGGGAAGCAGATGCGGCAGAACAGCAGGTAAGCCTCGCCTGGGGCCCCAAGGGGCATTCTTGCCCATCAGGTCTGGGCCAGGCTGTGGGGGTGATGGAGGGGTCAGATGGCTTCGAAAAACACAGGATCAGCCAGAGCCTTGCAGATCACAGAGACTGTGGGACTGATAAGTTTAAAAACCAGAAGGGAGTGTGGCGCTGGACATCTCCACGAGAGATATCAGGTCCCAAGTATGACCTCAGTGCTCTGGCAGAAGCAGCCGACCCTTGAAGACCCCAGCCTGCTCTCCTCCTCCAGTGTCCCCTACATCAGGGCGACGGCCCAGGACACAGTAGGTGCTTAATACATGTTTGCTGGACAAGACTGCACACGCAAACCCAAGGCAGGGTCTATGCCCTTAAATTCAGAGGAAACCGACATGGAAGGTCCAACTCCAATCAGGCACACCCTGGCGCCCCGTTACATTTTTTCAAATGAAGCAAGTGAAATGACCCTCAAAAAGAGATGATGGGGGATGATGGACGTAATTGGCAGCGAACGCAAGAGGCTTTGATTGGGGTACGAGAGTATCTATTTCATTCCTCTGGTCTCAGCCCTCTCCACTGAGTAATAAGCTCATTCAAGAGGCCTGAATTCCAGCTACTTGGCTTTGCACAGAAATGAATGCTCTTTTCAAAAATGTGGAAATTAAACCTCCACGCACTCAAGCCTTTGAATCTGCCTCTCTTGAAATCAATGCCATTGTTCCTGCTCCATCATTTACCTTGAAGCCAGGGCAAGGCATGCATTTTGTAAAGAGGAAAAAAAAAAAAATAGAAGGTAGTCTCTTAAGGGAAAAAGAACAAAAAGCAGGCAAACCAGAAGAGAAATGAGAAGGAGTGAGTCTCGGAGCCTTTGAGGAGGAGCCGCGGGCAAGCGGACTGCAAAGCTGACAATACTCACCCGCACGACCACCACTTGCACGGAGACGTGTTCCGGGAGGTGAATCGGGGCCCGGAAGTGCATGGCCAAGGCCACGAGGAGGTGGAGGATAGCCACTAGATTCTTCCCGTGGATCGCTGGCCGGGGAGGCAAGAAGCGAACTGTTTTAGATCATAAGACAGGAACCCCAAGCCCACGTCCCAAAGGCAGTGAAACCAACCCCAAAGGGCCTGCTACAGAGCACAGGGAACTATACTCAGTATTTTGCAATAACCTCTAAGGAAAAAAGGAGGCTTCCCTGATGGCTCAGTGGGTAAAGAATCCGCTTGCAATGCAGGAGACTCAAGAGACCAGAGTCCGATTCCTGGGTCTGGAAGATCCCCTGGAGGAGGGTATGGCAACCCACTCCACTATTCTTGCCTGGAGAATCCCATGGACAGAGGAGCCTGGGGAGGGGGCTACAGTTCATGGGGAGGCAAAGAGTCGCACACGCCTGGAGTAACAGAGCCCGATAAGAAAAAAGAATCTGAAAAAACGTGTACGTGTAACTGAATCACTCTGCCGAACACCAGAAACGAACGCAACACTGGAAATCAACTATACTTCAATTTTTAAAAAGGAAAAGGGGAGAGAAGGCAATGAAGATGCTGAATGCAAATGAGCGCTCAGGAAAACCACGGGCGGAACCACAGGCCACGGAAACATGGAGAGAGCTGAGAAGCATCCTGTGTGAGTTTGGTTCATGCAGTTCTGGCTTCTCATTTTTTTCTTTCCTGTTGGCCTCAGGTGACTTATGCAACTGCGTTCAAAGGCATGCTGTTCGTAGGAGTGACCGGGTGGTGGGGAAGGGGAGAGCATGAGCAGGAACGTACAGTGGGCACAGGAGACGGGAGAGGCTCCGGGAAAACAGGTCACCTGGCCGCTAACCCACCCACAGCCATGCGCATTCTTATCTGGGCACTTAATGGTCCTTCCTCTGTGCCACCGAGCGTCTCCAACAGGGAACGCCAAGCAGCGCAAACAGACCCTGGGGGTGTCGGACGTTGACTCCCGCCCTGCCTGGGGCCCTGGCTGCCAACCCAGCCCCACCAGCTCTTCTGCAGGATGTGGGCCAAGGCGTGGTTATCACCCGCCCTGTGCCAGGCTTCACTGATTCCCTCCCCCCGCCTCACAACCCAGGAGGCAGGTCTGTCTTGGGTCTCCATGCCAAGAAGCCAGAGGAATCGGACGGCAGTCTTGGTCTCACCCAAGCGCAGGGACCCCAGGGCACCCTGGCCCCCCCGCCCTGGGGGTGAGGCTGGGCAGTGGGCAGCTGGATCAAGCCCTTTCCAGCCTCTCATGGTCAATGCTCCACTTCTCCGGGTTTACGTTCCGGCCTGAAATACTATGATGCACATATTCTTAAAGCCAGCACACTCGGTGACATGATCTGGGGACCAGACTGAACCCCATCCCGAGGTCCTGCCCCGGGGTTGGTTCCTCCAGTATGTAGGGTGGAAGAACCTCTCAGAGCTTCTTCTGTCTTATAACCCAAACCCCCACCCTGGCTCTGGAAGTCTCCCTTGACCAACCAGAAACAACCCCTCTCCACTCTAAAGCCTGGGGGGGGACATCAGCAGGTGTGACTTCACCCCTTAGCAATGGGCCCCCGGGACCATCGCCTTGCTCCACTCCTGGCCCCGTCTCTCAGACCCACACGGTGAGCCGGCCAGACCCGCAGATGAACGACTAGGCGGGAAGCTCGACGGCCAGGCCCCCCAGCTCCCCGCCTGCACCCGCCAGCCGCTTACAGTCCACGCTCCACTGGAGCGGCCGGCTGTGGGGCCGCAGCAGCTCCTGCACCGCCTCTAGCACTGTCTGCAGCTTCTGCTTCTGTCCAATTTCCGACTGGGTCACCTCGGCCACGTTCAGCTTGCAGTCTGCCAGCTTTTCTGCAAAGAGAAGGACGAGGAAAGTGTTAGGAAAAGCTGGAGGGACCCAGGGCCGCCTGGTCAACCGGCTGCGATGAGGTCTCCCCACCCCCGGTATGGTCGAGTGGATCGGATCACCCCCGGCCGTGGGGCCCGCCAGGATGCTGTGCCGTGGAACTCTGAACTTGCAAGTCACCCCCGTTCCGTAGAAAACCACACCAGCAGGAAAAGGAGGGCTGGGGAGGTCAAGGATTCAAGTGTGGGTGTCCCACCTGGGAACATTTTACGCCCAGAGAAGTGACAGGATGATTCAGGGTGCGGCTGGGGAGGCGAGGAGGTGACCTGCGGGGATGGGACTGGAGGTGAGGAGGCTGGGCCAGCGGGCTCCCAGGGGGAGGAGGACTTTGATGAGAAAAGAGGAAGGCCTCAGATGTGGCCCCTGCCTCCTTGCACCTTGCACGCCCCCCTTTTTCTTTCTCTATTGCTCGGACCCCACGGCGAGAAGGGTTATGTGACATTCAGGTCCCTGAGACTCTTTTCTCACCAAGAGGGAGCAGGAAGCAGTCAGGAGGAGCCAACCAGCATGGTCACGTCTGCTCCAGACTCATTTACAGAGTCTAAGCCTTGGGCTTCCCCGGTGGCTCAGCTGGTTAAGAATCTGCCTGCAATGCAGGAGACCTGGGTTCGATGCCTGCGTTGGGAAGATCCCCTGGAGAAGGGAAAGGCTCCCCACTCCAGTATTCTGGCCTGGAGAATTCCATGGAATGTATAGTCCATGGGGTCACAAAGAGTCGGACACGACTGAGTGACTTTCACTTTCACCAAGCCTCAGCCTTCAAGGCTTCATTCCCTTCCCAGGCGGGGCCAGAGGGACCCCTCACTGCACTCTTGTTGAGGGGCAGGCTAGAATGGCTCCCCAGGCTTCCTGCCTGTTCACTCATTCCCAGACTCGGGGGTTCCCCGATAGGTCTCCTCTGCAAAGCAACAGACAGGACGTCACAGGACATAATGAGATCAGGAACCCAGACGGTGATGAGAAAGTGCTGGGCAGAGAGCCGGACGCGCTGCGAGCCTCGAGCATGGAGGTGCCAGAGGCGGTGGCCCTGACGGGAGGGAGGTGCAAAGGCCGTGGCGTCCAGGCCGGGCACAGGCAGGCCTTCTGTTTGGCGAGCGGTCCCCAGCAAGGATCTGTTTAAGGCGTCTTCTCCGGACGCCCCTGCTGCTTCAACACGGTCTCCCCACATCCTCCCCTCCCTCAACCAGCTCAAGAAGCAGCAGCTTAAAAGCCCCCTTCAGGATCCTATGATGACACAGCAATACCTGCTGGAATGAAGGACACAGCTTCATTCATTCATTCACTTATAGAACAGTTACTGAGCACCTACTACGTCCAGGCTCCGTCCTAGGGCCGGAGGCAGCACAGACCAGAGAGGACTCTCACGGGGGGGCCACGGGGCGGTCAGCCACACCTGAAGGGCATCGGCTTGTGTAGGGCAGGCTGTGCCAGAGGTAAAACAAAGCAGCTCAACAGGGGACGGAGGTGATTCCCATTTACGTGTTTTCATTTCCCCCCATCTGCATCTAATAGGTCTGAGCTGAATAATCCACCACTGTCTGTCCACACGCGTGCTCACTTGCTCTGTCGTGTCGGACTCTCTGTGACCCCCATGGACTCCGCCAGGCTGTAGCACGCCAGGGTCCTCTGTCCACGGGATTTTCCCAGCAAGAATACTGGAGTGGGTTGCCGTTTCCTCCTCCAAGCTGTTCATATGACCCCCCCCAGCCCCGCTGAAAATACAAAGAAGGTCCCCAGGTGCTCAACAGCCAGGGACAGGACGGAGCAGAGGCCCCTGGGGAAGGAAGCAGGGCTGTAGAGAGCCAGGTGGTCAGAGAGCCTCGCCCACCGGGGACAGACGGGGAGCCGGGCACGTCTCTGCAGTCCCTTCCAGCCAAACCTGCAGACGGAACGTCCCGGGGGAGGAGAGGCCGTCGATGGACAAGAGGAGGAAAGGGCAGGAGCCTGCTAGAGCTGCCGTCACAAAGCACCGCGGGATGAATGTCTTAAACATGGAGATTACTTCCACGCCGTCCCAGAGGCTAGAAGTCCAAGATCGAGGTGTCAGCAGAGTCAGTCTCCTCTGAGGCTTCTCAAGGATGTCGGCTTGCAGACATCCTCACCTGGCCTTCCCTCTGTGTGTGTCTGCACCCTCATCTCCTCTTCTTAAAAGGACACCAGTCTGAAGGGTTTAGGGCCCACCCCAGTGACCTCATTTTAACTACAAAGATGCTGTCTCCAAATACAGTCCCATTCTGAGGTCTTATGACTTCAGGGGGGACACAGCTCAGTCGATAACAGAAAACAAGGCGATCGGTCAAGCCTGATGCTGCCTGCAGCCATGTCTCAGGAAACGCCCCCATGTGGGAGAGAAGAGGTCCATGGCTGCCTGTATCACCAGCATCCATCTGCCCACTGATGGGGCTTGCAGGAGCGGCTCAGGCTTTGGCACGGCCAGGACCCCTCTCTCCCGAGACTGGGAAGCGCCAGAGGAAGACGGGGCGGACTCTCCAGGGGGCAGGAAAACATGGGTGAATACGTGGCTCTGAATACTTATTACAGGAGGAGGCGCCTGCCTTTTCTCCAGGAGAAGGGAGAGCCTGAGTCCGAGCAGGACAACAGCCAGCCCAGGGGCCCCCCCTCACTGCCCACAGGTGGTCCCCCGGACAACACTGCCCATGCAGGAATGCCACACCCCAGGAACCTGCCCTGGCAGATGGTCTGGCAGCTGCTCCTGGAATCCACTCTTAGGGAGAGGGACGCACTGGGGGCCTAGTGGTAACCCACAGCTGGTCAAACCCACAGTCTGCTCTCTGTCCTCAACTCCCTCCTCCTCCTCCTCCTCTATCCCTCCCCCTGGTTCCTCCTCCCTCCTGGCTGGACCCTTCAGAATCCTGTCCTGGCCCCTCCTCTGACCCCTGACCACCCCCCACCGAGGCCCTGTCCCCAGACCTCTTCTCTCTATAGAGTGAGTGACAGATGCTCAATCATCTCCCACTCTTTGCGACCCCACGGGTTATACAGCCCATGGAATTCTCCAGGTCAGAATATAGGAGTGAGTAGCCTTTCCCTTCTCCAGGGGATCTTCCCAAGCCAGGGATCGAACCCAGGTCTCCCGCATTGCAGGCGGATTCTTTACCAGCTGAGCCACAAGGGAAGCCCAAGTATACTGGAGTGGGGAGCCTATCCCTTCTCCAGCAGATCTTCCTGACCCAGGGATGGAAGCCAGGTCTCTCACATTGCAGGCAGCTTTTTTACCAAGCCCAGAAATCAGGTTTTGGCCTTGACATTCAGCCAGTGTCAAGTTTCAGCTTTCTGTCTTTGGAAAGCAAGGAGCTCAGTGCCTCCATCAGTGTCGCTGCTGGCAGCCCTGGGCCCTAGGGTCATGTGAGCCCGTTGGTTACTACAGAACCTCATCAGTGCACCAGCATCATTAACACGACCCGGCAAGACCTTGCGAAGTTCCGTTAATATCTGGATAGTCTCCTCCATTGTTCTCTTCTTCAAACAAAGCGGTATGTCAAACCACTTGACACACAAGAGATTTTAGAACTGCCTTATCAAGGAGTACTTATGCAAGACAGTCAGAGAGGATGGAACTGCAGCTACTTTGGAATGAAAATGCTGCCGGAGCCAAAGTCGACCTCTTGTCATACATTACAGGTAACAAAATGGACGTAGCAGGACTCACGGACAACTTCGGAGCAAGTCCTGCATTTGCTGAGACCAACTGCAGAGGGGACCCAGAGGGTGTGCCTTGAGCAGACGAGGACTCCTTACAGGTTACCTGCTCTCAGATGCGGCTGTGGCCCTACTCCAGGGAGGGCGCTGGCAGCCTTTACCGGCATCTACGGCTGAGATGCGGAGGCACCTTGAGAGCCTGACTCCCAGGATCACATCACTAGATCTAAGGCTTAGGGACACAATTTTTTCAAGTGGCTGGGTGAGTGAAGCCACGGCTGCATACAAAAAGAGTCAGAAATAAAAGAGTGAGCGAACACCACACTTTTATGTTTGCTTCTGAAAATATTAGAAAGTATCTCCTTTGGGCAGTGAATAAAGCAGCGGTTCAAAGGACTATTTCAATAAAGCAGCAGCATCACCAAGTCTTCCACCAATAAAGCAGCAGCCAAGCCTTCAAGTCCAGGAGTCGGGGGGAAGCTAGGGCTTTACATAGAGAAGGGAGGAAGGAAGCTGATGACCCTGGGCAGCTTCACCACCAGTATGATCCTTGTGCAGTCAGCCCAAGACCCACGCACTCCTCCATCCTTCTCTGCTGAAAGTAAGCGTCTATCATCACAAGTGTCCATTTCAACAGCCTCGAGAGCAATCTAGCACCCGACAGCCCTGAGAACCGCTGTACCGACGATACAATATGAAACAACAAAGCTCCAACCAACATTTCTAACAATCAAATTGTGACTCTGGCTAAACAATCTTGACAACATTTCAGATTTTCTCTTACACCAAACAAGTTCATTCTAAGATGTGGGCTCTCTGCTTGGCCAAACAGAGGTTTAATTCTTGGTGCGGGGCGTTCAGCCAAACACTGAATTTGGACACTCCCTGCGGGTGGGGCCACCCGGTCCCATAGTATCAACCATCTCTGGCCTGCCCGCCTCCACCCTCTCCCCGCAGCTGGCCTGGGCAGGACAGGCATCTCAGCCAGGGCAGAGGGCACACTGGCCTTCCTATCCCCGCTCCCCTCACTACTCCCGAGGGCTTTCTCATTCACTGGTTGCTCAGGCCATAATCCCGGCCATCAGCTTCTTGCCTCTGGCAGCTTTAACCTCCAAAATATCCTCCGCTTCCATCCCACACCGAGCCACCCCATCCAATGCCCAGGGAGCTGTGACGGCGCTCCGACTGACCCCCCCGCATCTCCCCCTCCTGACCCTGCTCCCTGCCGTTCTGCACCCAGAAGCCCAAGCGACCTTTTAAAGCACAAACTCCGATCTCATCACGGCCCTGCTCACATCCTCAGGCAGCTTCCTGCTATGTGTGATAAAAGCCTCTGTCCCCCAGGGCACGTGGTCTGTCCACTGTCACCTCCTGCAGCCTCCTTCTGCTGCTCTTTAAACACTACAGACTTCTCCTCTCTTCAGAGTCGTGGCCTGGAAGTTTCCTTCCTTGCCAACTGGTGCAGAAGTCGGCTGGGATGTCAGCCCCCCTGGGGGCTGCCCCTGACCTCCCAGCCCCTCCAGCCCACCCAGCTCTGACCCCTGTAAACCTCTCCAATTCTCTCCACAGCACTGGGCTGTCTCTCTCTCTCTCTCTCTCTCTCTCTCTCTCTCTCTGTTGTGGCCACACTGTGCGGCTGGTGGGATCTTAGTTCCCAGACCAGGGATGGAACCCACACACCCTGCAGCGGAAACACGGAGCCCTAATGAGTGGATGTCCAGGAACGTCCCAGGCGTTCTCTTAGAGAACTTGTGTTTTAGGTTGAACCACCTCACAACAGTTCTCTCTCTTCCCTCTGGCAGAACGGGCATCGGTGGTGGGGCATGGGAACCTTCCTCTCTCATCACCACTGAGTCTCCACACCCGCCACCCTGTGGGTGAAAGGGTGCTCGTTCAGCAAACGAAGGGACAACCAGAAAAAACACAGCTTCTCCTTCCTCACGTGCTTTCCAAGGACTGACCGAATAATGACAACCCCACAGCCTCAGAGCCGGGGACGTGACATGGTCCCTCCCCTTCGTGTGCTCCCCCCGAGATCACGCCGTCTGTAGGCACTGCTGTGTAGAGTGCGGAAACCAGCCTGTGGGGACCAGGCTCGAGGAAGCACGCAGAGGCTGAGCCGAGCCCACGACCGGGGCAGTTGCAGAGGCTGCGTCCTGCGGGTCCGGGGTCAGCCCCCTCCCCATCGGTCTGCTGTCCCTCAGTATCTCTCCCACCAAAAGCACCCCCTAAATCTCAGGTGCTTGACTCAGACCGCACCCCCGCCCCCAGCGCATGCCTGTGGAGCAAAACACAACCCCACCCCAGTGCTGGCCCCCCTGGAAGGAGGGACCCTTCAGCTGGTCTGCGGGGAGACCCCTGCGCAGGACGGCACGTGTCTGTGGGTCATTAAGGGGCAAGGAGTGTGAGTAGATGAGCCCTGCAGAGAGCAGGTCTGCACCCCACCAGGGCTGTGAGGGACCATTAGGAGACGAGTTACCCCAACGGGCAAGGGGACACTGAGTCCTCCAGGCCACCCTCATGGGGACCCGAGAGAGGGGACCTGGAGCCCAATCGAAGCTGAGGGCCCAGGGGTTCGCCACCTGGGAGCCGAGGGCTCAGGCCCACGGCTTACGGACAACTGACCGATGTCGCCACATAGAGCATGGCATGGTCCAGATTCCGGGCCGCCCCTCCCGGGGACTCACCCAGCAGCTTCTGCAGCACCTGCCCATCGTACAGGTCCTCCTCCAGCTGCTTCACGATGATCCTCTCCTCCACCAGCACGTCGTTGATCCAGTCGATGAGGACCTGCGGGTGGACAGGCGTTACGGCCTCGCTCGCTGGTGCCTGGAGGACCAGGCGGTGACCAGAGCGCGTGCAGAGGGGGCGACGCCCCCAGGGCAGGGGCCGGGCGAGCCCCAGGGGAGAGGCAAGCTGCTCTCCGCACACCCGCCCCCACCAGGATGCCAGGGGTCCCGTGGGATTCACAGGGGCCGGGCGGAGCAGGGCACCCGGGGGAAACTGGCTGCCTCCTGGAGGGGGACTTGAATATGTGAGAAAACTCAGCCAAAGGAGATGATGGTATTCACCACAATGTGGGAGGCAAGGGGAGCAAATGAGGAAACATCAGTAACACAGCCGCCCCCCACCCCCCCAAGCCCTGCCATGGCCCGAGGCAGGACAGTGAGCCGTAAAACATCCACACCCGTCCTGCCCTTAATATCCGCATCAAAACCACGTGAACCTAAAGTTACACAGAGAAGGGGATCCCAAGTGGCCGCTACTTACGGCTCTGAGAACTGGCTCCCAGGGGCACACTACTCTTCTAAGGCTTTACGGAGATGGAATCCACGCTCCACACAACGCACCCTTCTAAAACGTGCGATTCGGCGGTTGTCAGGAGACTCACAAAGTTGTACAACGGTCACATCACCCTCAGGACAGTTTCATCCAAAGGAAACCCCGTACCATCAGCACTCATTCCTCATTCCGCACACCCCGACCTGCTCCTCCCAACCACAGAACTGTTCTCTCGAGGGTTTTGCCTGTTCTGGATCCTTCATACGAATGGGAACCGCATCATACGTGATCTTTTGTGTCGGGCTTCTCTCCCTCGCTGCTGCTGCTGCTGCTAAGTCGCTTCAGTCGTGTCCGACTCTGTGCGACCCCATGGACAGCAGCCCACCAGGCTCCTCCGTCCCTGGGATTCTCCAGGCAAGAACACTGGATGGGGTGGGTTGCCATTTCCTTCTTCTTTCCCTTAGCACGATGTTTTCAAGGTTCACCCACGTTGTGGCACATGCCAGGCGCTCGCTCCTTCTTACAGCTGAGTCACAGTCGGTTGCACAGAGAGACACACTTTCCGGATTCATTCACCAGGTGATGGAGATTCGGGTTGTTGCCCCTTTGGGCCTGGTGTCAGCTGAGCTACAATGAACACGGGTGTGCAAGCTTTACGTGGACACACGTGTTCACTTCTCTAGACCAGCCTTTTCTCAACAAGTTTGCCTTCAATTCACCAAGTTTAATATATCGTAAAAGAAGACAGTTTCAATTGTGAAGATATCTATGGAGACACAGGATTCTCACTGAACAGAATCTCATTTGGCCGACACTGCTTAAGGCGCTTCTCCTCAATATGAAAGCGATGCCCTGAACAAACTTGATCAAAAATATATGTAGTCCGTGGCTTCCCTGTGGAGCAAAACCAATAAAACTGTCTAATTGGTCCCAATGACCTCCTGGAGATGGGCACTGATTGGTCCTCTTGGAGATAAACGAAAAGGACACAAATCCAGCCTAGAGTGTCCTCTGTCACCCTCTGATACCATGCCACCTGCAAAACCGGCCACAAAGCAAATTTCTGTGGAGTATGTTCTATTTTCCCTCTAACTCGGAAATATTAAATCAGACACACAATCCCATGAATAGAAGTAGATGTAAATTAAAGGGAGGATTGGAGGAAGAAAGAGGTGAGCAGGCCCGCGGCATCCTGGTTCTGCCGAAGCCACCCCAGCAGGGTGGGTGGGAGAAAGGTGGCCCCATGCTGCAGACCTCCTCCGTCCGCCTTCTTCAGGGAGGGAGCATCGGCCTGGGAGCCGGACGTCCCCACCCAGCGGCCTTCTCTCCCAGCCTCCAGCATCCTTCTCCCATCACCCAGCTCCCACCTCCTCTCTGACCACCTTCTCAGTGTCCTTGTGTGTATGTGTGTGTGTGTGTGTTTTGGGGGGTCCCCATGACACGTTCCCCTCCTCTGAATCTTCAAAGGAAATCGCCCTGGACAGCTCCTCTCCACTCTCCTCCAAGGCCGGTTCATGCCATTCCGTGACATCCAATGCCTCCCTCCCAGTCCCAGTAACCCCCTAAAGGTCCAGCCCCATCTCTGCCCCATCTTCCTGCTAGCGTGTTTCATAAGCATCTCTGTCTGAACGTGCTGTCCGCCCCCACCGACTCCCAAATCTCCTCCTTATCTGAGAAGCAAACAGGATACCGTCCTCCAGCTTCGGGGCCTGGATTCCACCCCTTCATCCCTTCATCCCTTCATCCCATTTATCCCATTCCCTGACTGCATCCACTTCCCACCATCTCCTCTCCCACCGCCCTCATCCAAACCATCTTCCCGGGCCATTGCCACAGCCCCGCCGGCCAGGCACGCTGCCTCCTCGCTGGTGCTCTTCAGATCCCCAAGCTCCTCTCTGCCCCGGGCTTTTGCACGTGTTAATCCTGGCAGCCTGAATGCACCTCCTCCCGCCTCCATCACTGTCTGGCCACTCTCACTCATCCATCAGGTCTCAAGTTCCATTATCGTCCTCTGAGCATCCCCCCACACCCCACCCAGGCCACATTCCCCAACATGGCTCTCGCTGCACTCAAGGGCCTTTCCCCAAACCTGTTCACGTTTGCAGTGAGAACACAACTTCATTTGTGACTATCTCCCTGCTGGACTTGAAGCTCCGTGAGGGCAGAAACTGTGACCTCTTGTGTGTGGCTCTGTCTCCAGCACCCAGTGCTCACCACCTGGCATTGAGTTCATTGGTTAACTTACTGAGCACCTACTGTGTGCCGGGCTCTGGGAATGAACAAGGTGAGGACTTTATCCTTGAGGATCTTACCTTCCAATCAGACATTAAAAGACAAACAAATGCACATGTCGAGTTATGATTGATGTTATGGAGAAAAATAAGTCAGAACAGTGTGTTAGTCATTCAGTTGTGAATGAATCTTTGCAACCCCACAGACTGTAGCTTGCCCGGCTCCTCTGTCCATGAACTTCTCCAGGCAAGAATACTGGAGTGGGTTGCTATTTCCTTCTCCAGGGGATCTTCCCGACCCAGGGATCGAACCCAGATCTCCCACACTGCGGGCAGATTCTTTACCATCTAACCCACCAGGGAAGCATGGGTGGCGCAGAGGTAAAGAGTCTACCTGCCAATGTAGGAAACGCAAGAGACGCAAGTTCAATTCCTGGGTCAGGAAATGGCAACCCACTCCAATACTCTTGCCTAGAGAATTCCATGGACAGAGGAGCTGGCAAGGCTACAGCCCATGGGCTTGCGAAGGGTTGGAGGCGACTGAGCATGCACACACACAAGTCAGGATACAGCGGAGAAGCCTAACAGGCACAGCTCGGCCAAGTGACCAAGGTCACTGTTACAGGATCAGTCATGTTGTCACACGTGCCCTGGTGGGATGAGAGAGGGAACTTCACCTCCGTGGTCTCCCGCCCCAAGCCCATGACTCTGAGAAAAGCATCAGACTAAACCTAATAGGAAGACATCCTCCAAAACCCCTGCCCAGCCCTCCTCAAAACCGACACGGTCATCCAAAACACGGCAAGTCTAAGAAACTGTCACTCCCAGAGGAGCTAAGGAGACAGGATGACTAACGCCATGTGGGATCCTAGATAGGACCAGAAAAAGTACATCTGCTAAACCCTAAGGAAACTGGAATAAACGGTGGGCATTAGTTAATAATGTATTCATGCTGGTTCATTAATATAACAAATGTACCATGTTGATGTAAGATGTTAATAACGGGGGTAAATTGGGTGTGGAAATACGGGAACTCTTGCACCATCTTTGCTATTTTTCTATAAATTGAAAACGGTTCTAAAAATTTGCCTGTTGAAAAAATCAGGCAGAGTTTGGGGCTAGAGAGGGCAGAGGGTGGCATCGCCAACTCAGTGGACGTGAGTGTGAGCAGACACTGAGAGATGAAGGACAGGGGAGCCTGGCGTGCTGCGGTCCATGGGGCCGCAGAGAGTCGGACACGACTCTGCGGCTGAACAACAGCAGCATCGGCGCCAAGCAGTCACATGAGACCAGCTCAAGGGCCGACACTGAGGACCTTTCTGTGCCAGGCCGTGGGGGCAAGGGAGGCTCAACTTGCCCCCTCCTCGCTCCGGGAGTGCAGGTCCAGCCGGGGGACAGAGAGAGACGAAGAGTGGGCACCAGGCATCATGAAGAAGCCTGACCTGAGGGGTCACAGGGCCCCAGGATCGGAGGCAGCAGCGTTCACGGGCGGGATAGGAGATGGCTGAACAGAAAGTGGGCGCCCAGCATGGGAGGTGGGAGCAGACAGGCCTGGTATCGGGGGTGGCGAGATCCCAGCCACGGAAGAGCGATCCCCTGTCGCAGCGTGGACCCAGCAGGGAAGTCAGGAGGGGCCAGAGCCCGCGGAGAGGCCGCCAAACAGCTTCCACACTGGGCCGGAGTCCCAGATAACCACAGCTTGGCCACACTGCCGCGGACCAGGGGCACAATTCCGAACACCACGCTTTTCCCCCCAAGACCCCGAGACCTGGCAGGTCACCAGCGGTGGCTCTCAGAGGCTGAATACCCAGCATCCAGACCCCTGAACCCGACTCCCACCACCACGGACCCAAGACGCTTACGTCTATGCATCCACGGGGCCTTTTCTGGCCACTTAATGAGATTTCATTGGTTTGTAATTTTTTTTGCAAAGTATATGATTTAAATTTAAGGCATAAAAGTAAGTGCAGGCCTAGGGATCCTAACCCCCTTTTTGGTCTTCGAAGCCCCCCTTCTGGCTTCACTCCGGTCAGAAGGACTCCCCCCCAGAGGTTCCCCCAGCTCTCCCAGCTTCTCACCTGCTGACCCTCTGCTTGAGCAGCTTTCCCTTCCTCCTGACCACCCTGCCCTTCCTTGGGCCCTTACAGCTGCCACGAGGGGCTGGCCCTTGACCCTCAGAGAGACTGGGAGCCCCCTGGGGCCAGGGACCCCCGTCTGCTGTCTCCCACCCCCGCCCCCCACAGCACCCAGCAAAGCCCGACAGATGCTATAAACACCAGCTGTGTGTGTGCCTGCTCAGTCACCCAGGTGTGTCTGACTCTTTTGCGACCCCGTGGACTGTGGCCAACCAGGGTACAGTCCATGGGATTTCCCAGGCAGAGGAATACTGGAGTGGGTTGCCATTTCCTCCTCCAGGGGATCTTCCCAACCCAGGGATTGAACCCACATCTCCTGGGTCTCCTGTAAGAGCAGGTGGATTCTTTACCACTGCGCCACCTGGGAAGCCCAGGTAAGCAGGGACAGCTAATGAGGCTCCCAGGGTGGTTGATCACCTTTGGCCAACAATTTAAATGGTTCTATAGGCAGAATTTTAAAATGCCCCCGAAGACCTCAGTGGTCAGGCCCATGGGATCCCTCGGACAGTGCAAAGATGGGCCGATACCCTGTGATCAGGCTGTTACAGGACAGCTGACCTCAAGAAACAGAGATTGTCCAAGGGCCTGACCTCATCAGGGCAGCCCTCTGACTTTGGACCCAGAGGTCAGAGATCCAGAAACCACAGGTGGATCCAGGAAGGGGCCCGCCGGCCGTAACAGTGGAGAGAGAGCTGGGTGTCCCCAGGAGCAGAGCCGACTTCCGCCGCCCCAGAGCCTCCAGTAAGGCGCTCAGTGCAGCTGACAGCCTGATTTCAGCCTCAGGAGACCCTGAGCAGAGCGCCCGGGCCAACCACACTAACCCCCGGGCCCCAGAACTATGAGCTAACTCAATAGATGTTGCTTTAGGCCACTGAACTGGTGAAAGTTAATTTACCCAGCAGTAGAAAACTAATACAAACAGCATTCCACCATCGCGAATCCAAGCACGAGCCTCATATACCAACAACAGTACACCCTATAAAAAGAGTGCACTGCTGACCTCTGGGGTCTGCACTTGAGACCCAGCTCCCACTAGGATTTTTGCTGTGTGACCTGGAGCCAGTCTCTTAGCCTCTCCGGGCCCCCAGAGTCTTCATTAAAAAGAAGACAAATCAGTTCCTATCCCCGTGTGTGCCATGTGACCCAGCAATTTCCTTTCCAGAAGTTTCTCCCAAGGTGCCAGTCCAAACGTGCTCCTAGACATTTTCTAGCTCAGAAGCAATTTCAAATTTTGTGTAGAAAAAGCCAAATCCACAAGAGAAAAAAGCCTGGAGGGATGCAAATTAAACAATTGCCACTGCCTTCTGTTTGATTTTTACATCTTCCAGGTTTTCAGCAGTATATATTATTTGGTAATTAGAAAGAATAATAATAGATGCCATTTATAAAAATTAATCACTATCCAGATGGCTTCTCTGCCGAAACCGACAAGCAAATCCTAAAATGCAAATGGAAAGTCAAGAGACCCCAAAAAGCCAACAGAAGAACAAAATTGGAGAACTCACACTTCCTGATTTCAAATCTTCCTACAAAGCTAGAATACCAAAACGTGACACAGAGGTCAGTGAAACAGAAATGGGAGCCAGAAATAAACCTCACATTACTGTCAACTGATATCCATGAGGGGGCTATGACAATTCAATGGGGAGAGAACGGTCTTTTTAACAGATGGTGCCGGGACAACGGGATATCCACATGTGAAAGAATGAAACTGAACCCTTCCTTTATACCACACGCAGAAATCAACTCAAAATGGATGTCCAACTCTCTGCGACTCTATGGACCATAGCCCGCCAGGCTCCTCTGTCCATGGGATCCTCCAGGCAAGAATACTGGAGTGGGTTGCCATGCCCTCCTCCAGGGGATCTTCCCTACAAAGGGACTGAAACCAGGTCTCCTGCATTGCAGGCAGATTCTTTACCATCTGAGCCACTAGGGAAGCCCATGATATACCCATACAATGGAATATTATTCAGCCATGAAAAAGGAATGGAGTTTGGACACAAGCTACAACACAGATGCATCTTAAAAAGCACCACGCCGAGTCAAAAAGGCCAGACACAAAAGCCACATAGTGCATGATTCCCCTTAAATGAGATACCCAGAATATGAACATCACAGAGACGGAAGAATTCCATAGAGACAAAGTGGTTGCCGGTGGCCAGGAAGGGGGATTCAGGACTGAGTGCTGATGGATACGGGGATTCTTTCTGGGGGTGATGCAAAGTCCTTGATTGATAGAGGTGATGGTCGAACAGCTCTGGGAGTTCACTTAACAACCAGTGAATTGTGCAGCCTGGGAATTCTATCTCAATACACCTGTTATTAAGAAGCTCATCTCTAGAATGCAGGTGTTAGCATCTACCTCTGCAGGGGCCATAACCCTCAGTGATCTCGCCAGTGTTACTGTCACCACCCCTGGAGCTCTCTGAATGTCAGAAGCCCCTTTCTGATGTACGCAGCATAACCAGCAGCACCTAGTCCATGTAGACACCATCCTAGGTGTTGGAGCTACAAAGACATGACCTAGTCTCTTGTCTCACGTGGGTCCCAGATGCTCGCTGGTCCTCTCACAGCCACTAGAGGGAGCTGGTTCCTGCCCCACCACACCCCCACCCACTGAGAGACCCTGATTCACCTTCTGCCACCTCTCTGATCCCACCTCTGACCACCCTCGTCCTTGCTGCCGAAGCTCCAGCCACGCTGCCTCCCTCTTTCACCCTCATATCTGCCACCACATGCTTCTGGTGGGGTCTCTGCACTTGCTGCCACCCTAGGTACCAAGGAGCAGGTCTCCCTCTCAAATGCCCACCCTCAACCACCCCCACCAAAAACAGAAGGGAGGAAGAAAACAGAAGGGAGAGGAAACCACCCTGCTTCTTGCTTCAGTTTCCTCCCAAGTGTTCACACCACCAGGTCACACATTCATTCATCCCCCGACACGTCCGTCTCTCCAGCTGGACCGCCAGCCTGCTCTAAGCCATCGCCCCAGGGGCAAGACTAGGAACAGAACCTCGGAAGGTGCTCAAACCAACTGCAGCACTGCCTCCAGACCTAGAAAGGTCTCTCGGGCATGTAGACCGTTGCCTCACCCAGGACACAGCCTGTTGGAAGACACACAAGAGATGTCTCTGCTATGAAGAGACTAAAACTTCAAAAATCCCCACCTGGATCTCTGACCTGGTCCAAGTCAAATACAAAAACGATACAGAAGAGGGATGAAAGTCAGATTTCAGCCAACAAGCCACAGAGGTCAGGTCTGAGAAGCAAAAGCGACCAGCCACTCCAACTTCCCTGCCGCCCCCGCAGAGGTGCAGTGACCCGGCCACCACCAACCCCCCTATCTGTGTATCGTCCAGGTCACCCATCTCAATCCTCTGTTTCACAAAAGACTTTTTAAAGATGGCAGCCATCCTTATGTTTTGAGACGTGCTTATTTGCAAACCCCAACTCCCACAGGCACATGTCTAGGACGTGATATTAATGATGCCCTTGGCACAGGGCTCTTTGCATGGATGTTCCACAAGCTTGCTTAAACTAGAATAAAAAATTACTTCCCTGAGTTCCGTCTGAATGATAATCAGGACCTACAGCCCATCTCCCCCACAGCTATGACAGTTATGTTTTAATCATTTGCAAATACGCTTGTCACGGCTTAACGCACTAAGGATGCAGGCTTACTGCAACCTGCAGACACATCACCAGGCATCTCTGCCCAGCGAGGATGGCATCGTCTTCTGCCCAGAAGACCATCCTTGTCTTTCTGACTTTGTTCTTAGGGATGAAAGGAGGGAGCAAACAGAACTTAACAACCCAGAAGAGTCTTGTCCAATAGACTGGGAGATGAGACGGGAGATCTGCTCCTGGGGAGAAATGCCAACCCCAGGGACAACACAGCCTGCCAGCCTTGGACCAACGCAGCCACCAGGGTGGAGGCCCCTCTCTGGCGATTTACTCTGGAAAGCATGAGAATTGCCATTGCTTCTTTCGAGGATCATTAAAAATACAAAGGATCTCATCTGGAAATTGCTGTCCTCCTCGGGCAGCACCAGCTATTCACCCTGTAAGAGAGTTGGGGCGTTCCTGGAGGATGCCAGCTCCCAGGACCGCAGGACGAAAGCCCTGCAGAGAAGAGACAGAAGTCTTTCTTGAACCCACAGGACACTCACTTCTAAATGTGAACCACAGACCTGCCCGTGTGCCTCCCTCCCGGCTCGGCCCTGTTCACACCCACGTTCCAGCACCCAACACAGAACCCGCCAGACAGCAAGCACGTAGCATCTGATGTCACCCTCATGTGTGTGGACGGGCACAGTGGTTCTCCTACTCCAATCCGAACCGGGATTTGAATCCAGGAAGCCGGCTCCACAGCCCACCATGCCCACCCCTTCACACTGTGTCACACACAGTAGATGTTCAGACAGGGCTTCAATGAACCGCCTCACTCCTGACGCCCGGCTAAGCCAGAGCAGGTGTGCTTGTTGGTTGGTTTGTTTTACAGGAAGCAGAGAGCAGCTCACTATGTTTAAACAGTGACAGAGGAGGGGGGTTCAGTGAGGCTAGGTCTACAGAGAGAGACAGGACAGGGGCCAAGACAGGAGGCTAAAAAGTGCAGGTGATGGAGAACGGAGAAAAAGCAAGGAGACTGTGCTTCCTCTGAAAGGTCCCGCTGGTCCCAAGACTGGGATGTGGCCAGCTGTCAGGAGGTCAGCCGGACCTCACCCTGACCTGCTCGGGCCTGCACGTGGTCCAAGCCCTGCACCGAAAACAACCGCTTCTGGGCCAACTCTCAGCAGAGGTCCCTAGGAGGCAGCCTGTGCTGGGACCTACTCAGATTTCATCAACCAGAAGCCTGAATAATCAGAGTCTAGGGCTTTCCAGGTGGCATTAGTGGTAAAGAACCCCCCTGCCAATGCAGGAGACGTAAGAGAGGTGGGTTCGATCCCTGGGTCAGGAAGATCCCCTGGAGGAGGTATGGCAACCCACTCCAGTATTCTTGCCTGGAGAATCCCATGGACAGAGGAGCCTGGCAGGTTACAGTCCATGGTGTCTTCAGACACAACAGAAGCAACTTAGCATGCAGACACAGTGCGAGATGGGCATTCTGAAAAGCAGTAAGGATCACACAGGCAAAGTGGACGGAGGTCTGTCTGAACCACCAGGCCTGGCCATCTGCGCCCCCCTCCGGCTCCCCAGGGTGTCTGGCGAACCACCTGCCTCAGTATCCATAGGTCCCCCCAGCCCTTGCCTTGCCCCCTCATCCCAGAGCTCTCCTCAAGATTCGGATCCTGGAGTTCTGGACTGAGGCAAAAGGCCTGTCCTGCCCATGGGCTGGGCTGCACCCTCCCCCAGGTGGTCCTGATGCAGACCATCCCCCAGGTGGTCCTGATGCAGACCCTCCCTCGGGTGGTCCTGACGCAGACCCTCACAACCCAGACCCTCACCAGCCCAGCTCCCCAGTAGGCACCACGGTGCGTGGTGACCTCAGGGCACCAGGATTCAGCGGGGAGCAAAACACGGACAGTTCTTGATGGCTGGGGGTCATGTTCTAGAGGGAGGAGACAGATCAAAACCAAACAAATAAACAGGCAAGGGTTCCAGGCAGCAGAAACTTGAGGGAATGAGGGCAAGAACGTGAAGGGTGGGACAGCACAGGCAGAGAGGGAGCCAGAGAACCCATCCCTGTGGAGGGAAATTCAAGAGAAAACCGAAGGCTGAAAAACAGTGCTCCAGGCAAGCGGCTGCGGGCGCAGAGGCCAGGCACGCTGCGGGGCCCTGAGAGCCGCCAGGCTCTGCCTCGGGCCCTGGGAGGTGACCTCCAAGCTCCTGGAATGTCCTGCCTGACAAAGCATGCTGGTTTACATGGGGACCTTGGCGGGCAGGAGAGGACCAGTGTCTGGGAGGAGTGGGCTCCCAGAACTGCCCACCAGGTAAGAGAGGGAGAAGAGGATATTCCCCACCCCTTCCGGTCCTTAGTCCGCCTTTGCCCCCCAAGGTATCAGCGCCCCACACTCCCAGCCCCTTCAGTCGGCACACTCTACACCCCAGATGTGGGCCTGCACCCGAACTGGGAATCTGGGGGACATGGAGCTGCCGGAGCCTCCTCAGGTCCCCATCAGGCTGGCCCTGGATGCAGAGATGCTGTGGTCACTCCGTGTGGGCTGAGCAAGGATGCGGAGCTGCCCAGCGCTCACCCCAAAGAGGCCCAAACTGCCTGTAGTCTTAGGAGGCAAAGCAGAGGTGGGTGGGGCTGAGCAAACCCAGAAGGAGCAGGAAGCGGCTCTGGATCGCATAGAGCAGGGAGGTGGTTTGTTTGTCTTGCATCCCTGGGGTCCAGCACAGCTCCCGACCCCCAGCCAGGACTCAGGAGATGAGGCCTCAAACGGACATGCCCATTCAAGATAGGACGCTTCACATCAGTTCACAGGATCGCCTGGGGCATGGGCAGCGAGCTACTTCTCTCTGAGTCCCTGTATGGATGTAAGGGTGGCACCAGGCGCCCTGGGACTTGTTTCAAGGAGTTGATGCTCACGGGCTGTCAAGCTTTGCTCAAATGTCGAGGAAGGAAAAAATCAGAGCGGGCACGTGATGGTTCATTTTAAGTATCAGCTTGGCTGGGATGGATGCCAAGGCAGCTGATGAAACATTTGTTCTGGGTGTGTCTGTGCTGGGGTCTCCGGGAAGAGATCGGTGTTTGACTCGGTGGCCTGAGTAAAGCAGAGGGACCCTCCCCAGCATGGGAGGGTGGCACGCAATCCAGGGAGGGCCTGAACTGGACAAAAAGGTGGAGGAAGGCTGCGCTCCGCCCTCTATGTGCCTGGGGCATCCACGGCCTGACCTCTCAGACCCTCGGACCCGTTTTCCTGGCCCCTGTTGGCAGAGGGCATACCAAGGGACTTCTCAGTCCCCAGCATTACGTGAGCCAATCCTTACAACAAATCTCTATAGAGAGACAGAGATATAGATAGAAACACAGGCAGACAGAGAGATAAGACAGGTAAATGGAGACAGGGAGAGGTAGAGAGGCCGGGCCACCTCCCACGGGTTCGGTTCCTCTGGGGAACCTAACAAGCACAGAACATCCCCTTCTCCTACTTACGTGCCGCCCACGCTGGTCCAGTGGTTGAGAATCCACCTTCCCGTGCAGGAGACGGGGCTCCATCCCTGGTTGGGGAACTGAAATCCCACGTGCCGTGAAGCCACTAAACCCGTGCATCCCAACTGCTGAGCCCGCGTGCCGCAACCAGAGAAGCCCACAGGCTGTAACTGAGATCTGACAGAGCCAGATAAACAAAGAACTAACATTTTATACACATCGCCCGTGGAGGACACCGTGGTGGCTGAAATGCAGGGTCATTTTCCTCACCAACATTCTTCAGTTCAGGAAAAAAACAAAGTGGTATTTGGCGGGGGGAGGAATCTAAACTAGGCAAATCTAAACTAGGCAATTTAAGTCGTTCAGCATCAACATGTTGGGATGGGCCCTAAAACAGACTGGAGAAGCAAACAGCAACCCACTCCAGTGTTCTTGCCTGGAAAAACCCCATGGATCGGGGAGCCTGGTGGGCCACAGTCCACAGGGTCGCAAAGAGTGGGACACGACTTAGCAACTGAACACACACGCACGCACTAGAACATTTTCCATGTCGAGGTTTTAAACAGCTACAACTTGCAAGGCTTCTGTTTATCCTGAAGAAGCCCTCGTGAAAAGGCAGTTGTGCCCCAACCGCAGTGGTTAAGGGGGAGAAACTTTTGAAAAGCCCCCTTTCATGGGATGTGCGTGTGGCACTATCCTGACCAGCGTCTGCCCAGCCTGAGTCCGCTGGGTTGGGGCTCACAGGGTGAGGATGCTGACAGAGCCCTTGACAGCTGGGGGATTACCTCTGAAGCCCTGCTGTGGTTGAGATCAGAGCAGTCAAAGTTCAATCTGCGCTTGGAGCCGGACTAACACCACCAATGAACCCTCACCGCGAGGCTGGGCTCAAGAGACCCCTGGGGAGAGATGCGTGGCTGCAGCAGCCCCGAGGGAGCCCAGAGCCAGCGCCTGTCCCCCCACCCTTGCTTCCCTGACTTTCAGGAACCAGGTGGCTGTCCTCTGGCCTCGCCTGTCCCCGAGTGTCCAGACGCGGCTGAATCTGCCCACTGCCCGGAGCAGGGGCGTCACCATCCGATGAGGACCAGCAGGAGTGTCCAGAAAGACCCATGGGCCCACTTTTCAGAGCCTCCTCTGAGCTCCCCTCTCGCTCCAAAAAGAGTCTGAATGCCTTGATCTCGTCTGCAAGGCGCTGCGAGCGTTCACTGCAGCTGCTCATTCCAAACCTTAAGAAAAGGGTCCCCGTGTACCTGGGTACAGCACAGCAGCAGGGTAAGCGGGCTGTCTGAGAGCCCCTGGGGCCGGCCCCCCTGGGAGACGCTCCAAGCCGTCCAGTCTCCCCACGCTCCACCGAACGCAGCATCGAGGCCCCTTGGTCAGCCCCCCGGCTTTGCTCCCTTGACCCAGAAGAGCCTGAACCCAAAGTCTTGCCCTCACTGGACACCCCAACCAGGAGGCTTACCCTCACCTTGACCAGCTCCTTGAATCTGGGGTCGTCCCTGGAGGTGGGGTCGATCACCGTGCGTTCCTCGTTCTCCTCTGTGGGGACAAAGGACAGGCGGGTTAGCATTGGTGGGGGCAGCTGGCTTCCCTCACACAGATGGGGGGATCGAGAGCAGAGACCCCCAAGGTCTTCTCACGGAGCAGCCCTGCAGCCAGGCACACGGCCCAGGCGGGCGGGCCTGCCTTCTGGAAAGCCACGGGGCACCTACTCTGGTATTTCAGGAGAAGCGATGGGGTGGTGGGGGGTCGCTGATTCAGATCTGGAGAAAAGTCACTATAAATAAACCTGAGAAAGAGTTGTCCTTCACCAAGAAAGCTTGCTTCTACATACGATGGTATGGACAAAAACATTTGGGGGGAGTGCTAAAAAAAAAAAGGACATTTCACAGCAAAGCGTGTTTATCCATATTTCGTTTCTGTTTTGTTTTTCCCTCTGTGTTTGGCCTTGACCATGGACCATGGGCAGCAGCGAGCTTGGACAGAGAGGGACACGTGGTAATAAGCGGACACGTGTGCGTGCTCAGTCGCTCAGTCCCGACTCTTTGCAACCCCATGGACTGTAGCTCAGCAGGCTCCTCTGTCCACGGGATTTCCCAGGCAAGAATACAGGAGCAGGCGGCCATGCCCTCCTCCAGGGGATCTTTCTGACCCAGGGATCGAACTTGCATCTCCTGCATCGCAGGTGGAGTCTTTACCACTGAGCCAGCAGGGAAGCCCAGTAAGTGGACGGCAGAGGGGAAGGACTGTAGACACCAGACACTACACAGAACAACACTGACCCCGAGCGTTAAAAGGGAAGAAAAGAGGCATGGCCTCTGGCCCCTGGGACGTGCAGGTAAGATGACCAGGGTCCCCGGGCCCACACAGGCCCCCACAGCTGGGACCCTGTCCATGTTGGTGGCAATGAATGGCTTTGAGTGACAGAGACGTCACAACAGCAAAGTTTAAAACCTGACAAAGTGGAAGCACTATTCTTGGAGTCGCGCAGACTTGATGCTTGAGAGGGATGCTCCAAGTAAGCTGCAGGGGGGCACACGGGGGGTCCCCGATGAGGCCCTAGCAGCCTCCCACCACTCCCGGGGTCAAGGCCAGCATCCTCTACACGCCCCCCCAGGCCCTCTGCAGCCTCTATCCCCAGCTCTCCCCAGCACCCTCCCACCCAATCCCTCCAGACTTCGCTTGCCCTTCAGCAAGCCTCTCGCCACCACCGACCACAGGGCCTTGGCACATCCTACTTCGTGTCCAACACCCTCTCTCCCCAAATTCACACCCCCCAGTCGCCCAGCTCTCAGCTCCTAGTGCTGACTAGGCTGCTTCCTATCAAAGTCACAAGAGCTTCATGGGCCAGCAGGACCTTAGCAGAGCGAACTGAAGAACGCTGACTCCCAGCCCAGGAGCAGCGGTTTAGGAAAACGGTAAGACAGGAGAGTTAGGGCAAGGCAGGTTCAAGGCATCACGACAAACAGTAACCTGCCCTCCTTTACAGTAAATCTGTTTTCTAAGCGCTCCTGCTGGTCTAAAGCGGTTTCTCAGCCAGGAGCAATTGTGTCCCTGAGGCCCCCAAGGGACCCACAGCAGCGTCTGGAGACATTTTTGGTTGTCTTCAATGGTGGTGTGGCGTGGGGTGGGGTATAAGCTACAGGAATCTAGTGGGTGGAGACCAGGGATGCTGATCAAAACCCTGCAACACACAGGACAGCCCCGCCGTCAAAGAACTGTGTGCTCAGACGCTCAGTCGTGTCCGTCTCTCTGCAACCCCATAGACTGTAGCCCACTAGGCTCCTCTGTCCAAGGGATTTCCCAGGCAAGAAAACTGGAGTGGGTTGCCTTTTCCTTCATCTTCCCGACCCAGGGATCGAACCCACATCTTCGGCATTGGCAGGTGGATTCTTTACCACTGAGCCACCTGGGGAGTCTCCCCGACATTAAAGAATTATTCTGGGCCAAATGTCCATAGTACCTGGGGCCAGGGGAGGGGAGAGAAACCTTGCTCTGAATCTGGGTGATTTCCATACAGTGCTTGTCGGTTCCCCCAGGGGGAGAGTCACCTGCCTGGGCAGCGGCTGCAGCCAGACAGAGGATACAGCACAAGAGGGTCTTCTGAGAGGTGAGGGGACGCCCCGGGGGACCCAGCGTCTCCGAGCCCGCCCAGCCCTTGGCCACAGGTCGGCTGTCTGGACGGCCTTGGCATTTCTTTCCCACCAGCTCCCGCTAGCCTGGCCTTGTGCTGGGAACCACAACAGAGGCATCCACCGGGACTTCCCTTTGAACCAGGGATTGGAAAGAAGCAGAATGTTCCAAGCCAGCCTTCCAGATCCACCAGACCCCAAAGCACGCTCTAAGGAAAAAACGTGTCCAGGCCGTCACCTCATCAGTGTCGGCGGGGAGGCGGTCCCAGGGAGAGGGGCGCAGGGCCGGCACCACTCAGCAGGTCCCACCCAGCAAGCCTCTGGCGTCGGGAGACCCCTCCAGCTTGCGTAGAGACGGGGCAGGTATTAATAGCTTTTCTGATTCTCTGTATTTTTCTTTCTTAAACTGTAAGGTTTTTTTTGACATGCATGCACTGCTCTCTTTCTCTTTCTTTTTGCTGCACGGAGTCTTTATTGCTGCATGTGGGCTTCTCTCAAGTTGTGGTGCATGGGCCTCTCATTGCGATGGCTTCTCTTGCTCCTCGTGTTCCCTTCTAATGCCCTTGTTACAGGCTCCAGGGCGTGCAGACTGCAGCAGCTGCAGCATGAAGTCTCAGGAGTTGCAGCTCTCGGGCTTAGCTGCTCCACAACAAGTGGAATCCTCCCGGACCAGAGATCGAACCTGCGTCCCCTGCATTGGCAAGTGGATTCTTATCGACTGAACCACCAGGGAAGTCCCTCTTCTGTATTTTCAGAGGCTTCGACATCCTGGGGCCTTAGGGACTTACGGGGACTCCCTGCTCAGAGCTAGCTGACTCCCAAGACAGCAAACGTGTCCCCTGTGAGTGCCTTTCAATGCAAACAACCAACCCAAAGCCCACCCCCCGCCCCAGCCAGCTCTCTAACTCAGCTCCCACAAGGCCCTTACACACCCAGCCAACAGCCCCAGCCCTAGTCACCTGAGACCAGGTGCAGACCCCTCAGAGCAGTTTCTGTGTCCCAGAAGCCCCTGAAACTACCCGAACCAGCTGATCAAACCTGTTCACGAACCCTGCCTCACCCACTCCGTCCTGTGAAAACCACAATAAAGGCATCTGCTCATTCCTGCCCTGACACTGCTGCTCCCCCGGCACCTGGGGAACCGTGAGTGCAACAAACCATCTTTTCAAGGAGAGTCGGCCCCGATCTCTTGGCCCCATCATACTTAAATACTAATAAAGCTGACATTTGCAACCAGAGAGGCCGAAATCTACAAGGGAAAGCTCACTTTGTTCCTGTAGACCTTTTTCTAAACACGACCTTGAGCTGAGAGCCCGCTGTGAGGTCTGATTACGAGGCTCCTCGTCGGCCCCTCCCAGACCGACCACACCCCCAGGGACGTTCAGCTCGCCCAGGACAAGGAGCTGGAGGAAGCAACAGTACCGAGCAGGGAGTCTTCGGGGTGGACCTCCACTGGGGCGGGGCACATGGGCAAGTTGATGGCATTCTTCCCTTCTTCCTGGAGGTCACTCACTGTCAAGAGAAAGAGAAAGGACAAAACCGGTGAGTATAGACGGACCAGCGTGGTCTCACACATTGGCAGTGAAAACAAAGAGAAATCAACTCACGTTTTTAAGGCATTTAACAAACATTCCTAAATGGCTGGTTGCCCAGAAAGAGTCCGAGGAAAAATGCCCCAAACCAAGAACACATTCTACAACTCCTCGCCCACGCCGGAGAGTGCCCAGTTCCCGGCCAAGCCCTGTCAGGCTGTTCTCACCACTCTTCGGAACACATGACTAAGTCACGGAAGCTTCTGGATGCTTCCAGATCTTGCCCAAGGCTGCTGGGGTGGACACAGCTTGGATCGCAGTGACAGGGTCTGAGAAGGCAGGGTACCCCCCCCCCCCGACTCGGACAGTCGTGGACTCTGGGTGCGAAGACCCTCCCGGCAGGTACACAGGCAAGCCCAGAGTCAGAGGCGGTGCCACTGTCCGTGGCCAAGTTCACAGGACAGAATCCTGCCGGCCTCACGCCCGGTGATACCCAGGGTCAGGAGCAGTGGAACACGCGGCAGAGTCTAACGAACTGGATCCAGAGGCCTGGCATCTCCCGAACCTTCGCAGGGACCACAGGGCTGGCTACGCGGTGAGTGGGGCGGCCTCCATCCATGGAGCAGAGAAGATCCCTTGCCGCCCCAACACCGGGAGGCTCACAGCCTCACCCTTCAACACTGCGTTTCTTCCACCGGCCCCAACTGCGTCCGACGCCAGGCTCCAGCCCTCAGCCCCGATTCAGTGGGTGCAGGGGGCCTGGGATCTGCCCCCTTGCCAGCCCTTGGCTGAGAACCACCGGACAACAGTCCCTGACCATGGAGCACACAACCAGCCTCTCCCTCGGTGATCTCCAAGGACAAGGGCCCAGGCTTTCTCCTCCGTTTTATGTATTTCTTTTTAATAGTCACTGATCTACAATATTGCGTTAGTTTCAAGGCCTTTTCCTCTGTAGTGAAACGGCCTTAGAGGTGGAAACCTACTTCCTCCTTCAATATGGAGGTCACCTTGAACATCTCCAATTCTGGGACCTGAAGGGGCAGGGGGACAGAGAAGCCAGGCGACAGGCACGACGGCCTCAGGTCAGGCAGGCATGTCTGGGAACCTCTCTGCCTGTCTTCTCAAACCCCCGCAAGGACTGAATGCAATGATGAACATCAGATCCTGAGGGCGGAGCCGGCACGCAGTGGGCTCCCTGGACTCAGCCACAGACCCAGCTCTGGGAACAAAGCCACCTCTGCCCCGCAGGAGGACGATGGCAGTGGGGCCTAGGACGCCGGCTTCCAACGTCAGGAAGACCCCGATACAAAACTGAAAAGCCATGGGGTGGGGGGGAGGCTCTCCCGCACACCCACAGTCTACAGCATCGACGGTTTACACGACGGTTCACAGCCAAAAGGTGGAAACGGCCCACGTGTCCCCCGACAGATGAACAGACACACCAATGTGCTCCAAACACACAACCGAACGTTATCCACCCACAAGAAGGAAAGGGATTTAGGCACACGCTACCACGGAACCATGAAGACATTGTCCCAGGTAAAATAATCCAGACACGGGATGGCAAGTCCTGTATGATTGCACAGATGCGAGGTCCTGAGAGGCAGATCCAGAGTGACGGGGAGTAGAATGCTGGGCGTCCGGGGCTGGGACAGAGGGCAGTTATGGGCAATCAGGGGGCTAGGGGGACAAGGCTTCACTTTGGGCAGATGGAAGAGGCCTGGAGGTGGATGCGGTGATGACTACACAGCAGTGCGAACGTACCAAATCCCACTGAACTCTATGCTTAAAAAGGGTTAAAAGGGTAAATTGCATGTTATGTGTATGTTACCACAATTTAAAAGGAGAGAGAAGAAAAAGTGGGCCCCTCCCAACAACAGTCTCATCTGGAAGGCCAACGCCCTGCAGCTGGAGGCATCACAGTCTCTCCTCTGCCCCCGCCCCACATCCTAGGAGCGGACAGCCACCTTTTTATCCCCTCATCCTTGGCCGAACTCTGTGCAAGAAGCAGACACATGGGAAACACCTTCACAAGCAAAACACGAGTTTTGAGACACACACACACACCCGCCCGGCTCCCCATTCCAAAGATCCCCAACTGGTCACTCAGACCCGCTGAGAAAACAGACCAAGTTTCAGCAATTACTTTCCCTGCAGAACAAATTACAGTTTTCGAACCAGCAAAGAGCTTTCCAAGGCAGAAAAGGGAAGGTGGAAAAGGAGGTTTTTCACAAAAGTCCTCGCATACACAAGAGGTGGGCAAGGGGACGTGGGCAGTGGCCGGGGCCCCATACTCCTATCTCCAGGGCCGACGTCACCAAAGAGAACAGAGAGGCCAGAGAGGTCCCTCCCGGTCAAGTCCATCTGTGATGGTTCTGTTCTCCGAGGAGGAAGAACAGAAGATCCTGGTGTCATACGAGCAGAGGGCTGCATAGGCGGGCTTCAAGTCACAGGTGAGCCACGCAGCTGAGTCCTTACAATGAGCCCGCAGCTCCTCCCAGAAGCCCCAGAGCTGCCTCTCAGGTCATCCACTCACCTGGACGCTGGACCTGGGCCAGAGCAACTGGTGGGCGGTGGGGGTAGGGGGGTGCAGAGATAAAGAGATGCTTGCAGAAGTCCTGCTGCTTGAACTCAGAAACAAGGAGGCGTGGAGGGGGGAGGGCGCGGGAATGGCATTTTCAAAGCAGAGAAACTGGGTCACATGAAAACAGAAATTTTCACACCGCCCTTGAACATCAAAGATAACACTAAACAGGGCTCGGGATCTGGCGGCTTTAATGGATGAGAAATGCTCACACAGACCCGCCCAGAACTCAGGGCCAACAGCACATTCCGCAGGCCTGTGAAGCATAAAGCCCCGAGGAACGCAAGTATGGCCTGTGACCACCGAGCCCTGGGTCAGACCTCACCGTGCCCTCTGAGGGCGTGTGGCCGCCAACAAGCCCCTTCACCTTGCCCAGCCTCGGTTTCCCTATGTGGAACATGGGGTGGCAGAGGTATCTACCTCACAGGGACTTCTGAGGAATGAGTTCATCCCAAGGAGAACCAGGGAAGGCTTCCTGGAGGAAGCAGTATCTGAACTTGGCCTTGAAAGATGGCAAGAACCTCCAAAAGGGACTTTGGTACTCCATGCAAAGCCCATGGATGACAGATCAGAGAAGGGATTCTGGAAGCCCTATGTGGAGGCCACATCCATGCTGAAACACAGCAGGGTTCTTCGGGACTCCGCTAGTGTTCATGGCCTGGGAACCCTGGGGGACACACCCCTTCACCGAGAAGGCTTCAGTCCAAATCTGATGACTGTCTTCTGAGGGTCAGTCTGGTGTCTGGAAAGAGGAGAGGAGCCCCTTGAACCACAGCTTTTCCCCGAGGCCTCCACTCTGAGAGGTCAGTTCAGTTCAGTTCAGTTCAGTCACTCAGTCGTGTCCAACTCTCTGCGACCCCATGGACTGCAGCACGCCAGGCCTCCCTGTCCATCACCAACTCTCGGAATTTACTCAGATTCACGTCCATTGAGTCAGTGGTGCCATCCAACCATTTCATCCTCTGTCGTCCCCTTCTCCCGCCTTCAATCTTCCCCAGCATCAGGGTCTTTTCCAATGAGTCAGTTCTTTGCATCAGGTAGCCAAAGTATGGGAGTTTCAGCTTCAGTGTCAGTCCTTCCAATGAATATTCAGGACTGATCTCCTTCAGGATGGACTGGTTGGATCTCCTTGCTGCCCAAGGGACTCTCAAGAGTCTTCTCCAACACCACAGTTCAAAAGCATCAATGCCAGGTCAGTGGCTTTCCGTTAATCTCAGGAATGTGTTGGCTTTGAAAGCACTGGTCCATTTGCCAGAAAGTCAAACACTTCAAAGACTGGAAATCTTGCGTGATCTTGCGTCACGGAGATAGATCCGCTGGCCTGTGGTGTGCACGTAGGGTGTGGGCGTTCAAAGGGCCTGGGGTCCAAAGTCCCAGGGCCAGGGACTCACTGTTGTGCTAAGGGTCTGCCCTTATCCACCCTAAACCCAACAGGCAGCACATTCCCAATTCACCAAGGTTCACCTTCCCGCAGCGACACTCTGCGCTGTGGGCCCCACGGGCGACACAGGGCTGGGGAAGAGGCAGGAGGGCCGGAGGCTGGGAGCGGCCCTGACGGCGCCGGTGCCCCTGTGGGGACAGCCACACCTCCCCCAGCCCGGGGGTGCAGAGTGGGCTTCGCAGACCACCGTCGCCAAAACCCAGAAGCTTTCAAAATAAAGCTGGAAATTGAGGGTTTTGGGTAGAATCTCCCAATTTATAAATGCAAACAAGTAATTCAAACTCTGTGGCCCAGACAGGGGCCACCGGTTTGCAATCCCAGTTCGCAGTAAATGTCCAGCCCACACTCCTGCCTGTCAGTGGGAGAGGGCCACCAGCATTTTCTGAGCACCTACTGTGTACCGGGCACCTTCCATGCCTTCCGCTCATCTAGTCTCCTCACATGTCTGTGAGGAAGTGGCTGGCCCTGGCTTGGTCCTCACTGGGCCAGTGTCTGTCAGATATGAAGGCATCTGATATACACCAACCATGAGCCCTGCAGGCAGGACTGAACTCACTTCTACCTGGTCTTCACTCACTCTGCCCAGCTACGTGCTAGCCACCTTCAGGCCTCAGCTTGCTGGCTGCCTCTTCCAGGAAGCCCTCCTGGGTGCCCCCTGCCCATTCCAGGCTCCCCTCTGCCCAGCTCACATCCCATAGCCAGCCCTGTAACCACCTGTTTCCTGGACCATCTGCCCCCACCAGTGATAGCTCGGCTCCTGCACATAGTAGGTCTTTATATTTGAGAAGCTGCACAATGAAGGGCTTAGAACCTGGGAGCCAGTCTGTTCTTTCAGATCCCAGCTCAGCCACTAAGAGGCTGTGTAACTGCTCCATGCCTCAGTTTCCATCTGTGAAATGGGGCCTGTCACACCCCCAAAGAGAGACGGAGAAGATAATGACCACGCAGAACAATGTCGCACGGCAAGCGCTCAGTAAGCGCTAGCTTCCAGCTTCTGCCAAAGAGAGGGAGGCACGCGTGTTTCCAAACCCCGTTCTCCTTCGATCACTCCACCCAGAGGCCAGGCAAGGTTTAAAAAACACACCACCTCTCCTGATTGGAATGACAAATGCATGAAAAGGAGGAAAGAGAATCAAAAACTAAAACCTCAAAAGTCTCACAAAGGGCCTGCCACTTACACCCCAGGCTGAGAGCAAAGGTTCCATCCTTGATTTTTTTTTTAAAATTTTCTTCCTACGGGTTTCCACTTATATATTTATTTATGTCCAGGCTCTCTCCCCTCCAAAAAAGGCTTTTAGGCAGGTTTTTTTTTTTTCCTTTCCCCTTTTGACATTATTAAGAAAACACAACTTTGAAAGCAGGCTGCTTTTAAAGAGCAAGGTTACCCTCAAGGGAAAACACAGATCTGAATACAAAAAGGCTTCTTGCTCCATGAGGGGCACTGGGGCGGGAGTGGGGAGCACGACTCACCCCCTGGAAAGACAGGGTTCAGGACTCTCCCCGGGGGCTGACCTGCTGGGGGTTCAGCGAAGATGCGAAGACCCCACGGTGGGAGAGCCGAAGCCCGAGACTGAAGTGCTGACAACTCCATTCTGGAACGTTTCTCTAAGTGCGTTATTTCAACACGGCAGACACGTCTGCCACCGGTGAGGGCTTTTACACCACATATACCCACGTCCTGGTTTTCCCGGAGAACAAAAGGACAGAGGGAGAGTTTCCGGCAGGCTGTCTGAACCAAGATCAAAGAGAAAACCCCAACCAAAGCGGCCGCGTGCCCACCTCCAGCTAAAAGGAGAACTGGGAAATGGCAGGAAAGCTGTCTCAATTTGGGGCACTTAACCAGCCCATTTCAAGACGTGCCCACTTGCAGTTACGACGGCTCCTACGCGAGGAAACGGAGTAGTCCTCAGAGTTGCCAGGAAAGACAAAGAAGGATAAAGGAGGGAATGTTCCCACGTGAGTCCATGGACCCCATATCTCTGCCCCTGCCACTCCACCCTCAGACCCCTGTCCCTCCCACCCCACCTCCCCAGAACCCTGCCCTTGCCACCCCACCCCACCCAGACCTCTGTCCTCCCCCACCACCCCCCTAGGCTGGGGAGGGAGAGTCAGGGTTAACTCTGTATGTGTTAGAAGGACCCAATAAAATCTCTGTTAAATAAAGCTCTCTGTCCACGGGGTCGCAAAAGAGTCAGGCACGACTGATGTGTGTGACTTAGCACCCACACATGCTTCCCCAGGGAAGGGAGAGCTTTCTATGATTCTCCACCACCTCTCTGCGCTCAGAGGGACTGCTTCTTCACAGGAGTTACACAATTTATCAGAATAGCTAAATTCATCAGCCATGAAGGTCTTCCTAACAGAGTAGCTCTTCTAAAAATAAATGAAGTTGTATTTCACGTGAAGAGCTCACAGCTCAGTGGAGAGACCATAGGGCCCAAATAAGACCTCAATAAGCACGATGACGCCCACAGACTCGACCGCTGGCAGGGGAACACAAACTCAGCAGCCCTGCCTGATCGCCAAAGACAAGGTGATCAAACGGCCTTCATAATTCAAGTGGATGAGCTACTTCCGGTGTAGCATCCTCGTTAAGGCCTTGATTTGGGAGGCCCGACCCTTCCCGGGAAGTCAAGACTCCAGGCTCCAGCTCCAGGATTCTGGGGATTGCGACAGATGGATGCCTGCATGTTGTCCAGAGTAAAAGGTGGGGAGCGCTAACAGCCCCAGAGACAGCCGCTGCCTTTTCCGACCCAGACAGGGAAAGAGGCTTTCAGCCATCCATGCGGCAAGAGCCTCTTAACCTTTCAAGTGGCAGATCTGGTTTGTTTTTACTGAGGAAGACATGCTGGCCCCCGTCTTGGCGATGCCAGCCCGACATAATGAGCTCGGAGTATTTATGTACGTTTAACCCGCCGTAATTCCTCAGCGGAGGATGAGCATCTGACAAGACCATGGGACTAAGAAAGTGCCGTGACTGCTGCCCGAACCATGAGGATTACTCAGCCTGAACAGTCTGATCGATGGGGTTTTCTCTGCTGCGGTACAAGGTTCCATGTCATTTCTCGAGATGAAATAAGTTGAGAGGCGAAAAGAAATATGTGAGCGTTTCAATAAGGCAAAGCCCGGAGGAGGTCAACAGGCATAGCTGACCCCACAGCAAGAGCCCGCAGCTGACGAGTGGTCCTGTTCAGCCAGCCTCTGGTTTTACAGTGGCCGAGCTAACGACCGCTGGGGGCCAACGGGGCCGGCCCTGGTCCTGCGGGGAGGCTGGTGCCGGCGCAAACACGTGGGAGGGTGTGTTCTGGCCGCTTCCGCCCGACAGCCTGGCTCAGCCGCTGACACAGAGAAGACTCTCGAGGAACAAATGGACGATTAAGTGCAATGCATAAGATGGTGTTGAGTTTGGCTTTTTTTTTTTTTAATGTGGACCATTTTTTAAAGTCTTCATTAAATTTGCTGCAATACTGCTTCTGTTTTATGTTTTGTTTTTTTGGCCACAAGGCACGTGGGATCTTTGCCCCCGGATCAGGGGTTGAACCCGTGCCCCTTGCCCCCTGCAGTGGAATGTGAAGTCTTAACCGCTGAACCACGAGGGAAGTACTGTGATGGTGCTTTTGAAAAGCAGGTTCCAAAATACGACAGCATGATATTTACGCAAAATACAGAATCAGAAAACTCAAAACTGAGAATTCCCTGGCAGTCCAGTGGTTAGGACTCCGGGCTTCCAATGTAGGGGACACAGGTTCCATCCTTGGTTGGGGAAACCAAGATCCTGCATGCTCCACGGCACAGCTAAAAAAAGAGAAGGAAAAAAAAAAAAACCTCAAAAATTCTTTTGTAAAAAAGAAAACTCAAAGCTATATATTCCTATTGTACACAATTAATTCATAGAAAAAGGAACTAAAGGATGCGCGCCAACAAGACAAGAATAGCATCCCCTGTGAGAGGACCGTGACAGAAGGACAGGAGGAGGCTAGGGAGGCTCTGCCATGATGGGGTTCACATGGTACTCATGAAAATTAAAGCTAAAAGAAGGGACAGCAAACAGATGCTCTATAGCAGGGACTCAAAGGAGTGACAGAAGTTCTACAGAGAAGGCGACCAGAGGCCTACCAGAGGAGGTGAGGGTGCCCATGGAGCTGATTCTAGGACTAAGACTGCAGGTGAAAGGCCCCAGCGTGTGGGCGAGAGCAAAGAAGAAAGAAGCAGCGACCAAGACGTGGGACCCAGAACCAGCCTCTGCAGCGGCGGCATCTCGGGTCCTGCCTTTGGAGCAACCGGGGACCCCTCACCAGGATGGCCGGTCAGCCTCCCACTGACCCTCTCCTGGCCTCCTCCCGCCCCAGGGCAGCCTCTCCCCTTCTGTAGGTGACTGTCTGCACTCCACTTTTTCTCCTCTCCAGCATCCACACGCCTGTCTTCTGGTCAAACAGGTCTCGGGCATTCTAGACCTCAGCCAGGGGGCAGGCTGCACTCCCCAGAACACAGTCAGGGAGGGGACTGGCCCAGTAAGAGCCAACAGCTGGAAGCAGGCTTCCCTAGGAATGCAGAGTGACGGGCACTCTTTCACCTTGGCCTTGACCTAGAGAGGATGTAGGTGGAAGCTGCCCCTGTCGTCTTACCACCACTCAGAAACTGGCAATGAAGGCACTGGGTCCGCAGAGCTCAGGGAACAGAGTTGAGTCATGCCATCTGTCTGCTGGATCAAGCCTTACCTGAGGCTGGCGACCTCAAGGCCTTTCTATCAAATGCACAAGTGAGTTCCATTTATTCTTAATCCGCTTTGAGTTGAGTTCTCTGTCATTTGCAGACTGTCTGGCTGTCACTCCCTGATGAAGGGCAGCCCAGAGCTCCCACCAGCTCCATGGTAAAACCCAAACCCCTGAGAGTGGTACCCAAAGACTCCTGATGAATGTGCCCCAACCCCCGTCAACGGGCAGATGCAGTTCCCGTGCTTCTTCACCTCCCAATGAGGTCATTCCTTTGCCCCAGCTGTCTCAACACCAGAAATGCCCAGCCAACTCCACCTGAGCCCCCAGATTCTTCAGGGAAGCATTCTCTGTACCCCACACCCCGTGGGCAGAGTTAGGGTGCCTCCTCTGGGTTGCCTCAGCTCTCAGCGCACGTGACAGCTTCCAAGCCTTACCCCCGACAGGAAATCGTGGCGTGTCCATCACCCTGCCCCACCGAGGACTGGCCAGGCATTGTTCAAAAGCCAGCATACGACAAGCATCTGATAAACATTCACAGAATAAATAATGACTGTCAATGCGTTTACGCAGGCAAAATGGAGCCGGATAGAGAATGTAGGTAAGAGACACAAAGTCAGAAGAACTGGGAACTGGCCGTTCTTGCAAAGCATTCCACCTCCAGCCACTTAATTGGGTGGAAAAAGAGCGTTTCCATTAAGGCTTACATTAGCCCGGCAGTCATGGGTCACCAAGAACCCAATTACTGCGATGCGGCCGCGTGGAGGGTGAGGACCCAAGAGGAAGGAATTTGCTCTGCAATTAGGGACTTACTTGGACAGGCTGCCTCTGGGGCAACACTCCCAGACCTCAGCCGCTAAAGCGCACTCCCACCGGCTACCTGCTTTCACATCCCAAGCGGGGCCACCAGGAAGGAAGCGCTCCCCCCAGTTCTGGGACCCCAGGTTTTCCCAACACCAAAGGCTGTTCAGGTACAAACACAGAAAAGGCTGGAGCTCTCACAGATGACTCCCTCCGCCCAAAAGCAGTCCTTTTCCTCCCCTGAGCCCTGCGTGATCAAAAAACTGAGAACCACAGAAAAAAACGAATTGTCTGTGAGGAGAACAGGAAGAAAGACTTCTAGGTGAGCCTTCAACATAAGGTTTACCGTATTAACCACCCAGTGAGCAGAAACCAGGACACAGGAGGAGACCTGGGCTTCTTGCTCATAAAAGGATGGCTGATCCTTTAGGGACCAGTGATGACTTGATTGGTTTTTCAGACCGAAAGCAAGTGGGTCAACTGATTCAAGCCACTTCTCCGAAAGTATCAATTTATTATAGAAAGAATCCCCCAGGAACCTGAGATGGGCTCGGTCTGCGGCCGGCCGGCCAGGGGACAGGTCTGCGGATGTCTGCTCCTGATCTCTCCCCGCTCCAGTCCACCCACCACCCCCGCCCGTGTCTCCAGATGTCGGTCTCAAATGCAGGCCCACGGAGTCACTCCTCTGCCCACAGACTGCCCTGGTCCTCCATCGCTCCCAACACAAAACCCAAACCTCTGACCACGGCATCCCACCCCCACCCCTCAAAGCTCAGGGCCAGGTGTGGTCACCCCTCCCAGCCTTTGCAAGCAGCACCCCACCCCACCACAGGAGCACTGTGTCCAGTGGCTGAGCCCGGCTGCAAAGCCCACTGCAAACACCCCTTCTTCCGTGGCCCTGCTCAGAGGCACCCGTTCCTCCTCCAAACCCTGACCCAGGGTCATGCTGGTGCAGACAGAATAGCAGAGAGAGGGGAGAATTTGGAGAAACATCACACAACATCCCGTGACCTTGGGTTTAAGTCCTTCTGCCTTTCACTGTCTCTCCTCTGCAGAGGGGTCAGAACCAGACCTGTCGTCGTGACCACTAATTTAACGAGGCGGTGCGTCCAGCAGCAGCCATGTGGTAAGTGCTGGGTCTCTTCCATCCTCATCCCCTTACCTGCACCTGCGCTGGGTAGCCAGGAGCGCTGAGCATCCTACAGAGTCACCCGCTCGACAAGTCTGAGAGTGCGCCAGGCACACGCCAGCTCAAGGTCACGCAGCCCTGGGCTCCCGAGTTTACCAATCGAGTGGACATGCCGATGTCCCACTGTTCAGGTATGAGCTCCCAGAAGGCAGGGCCAAGTCCAACCAGCCCTGTGCCCCCAGAGGGGGGCCCCGCACACAGAGGAGACCCCCTAAAGGAACAGAATCAGAGCAGACCTCGTAAAGCCCGAGCTATCTGCCAGCATCGAGGTGTGAAACAGTCTCTTTAATTAGCATTCAGGATGACAAGGGGCCACATACCCCCGGGTCACCAGTTCTTAAAGAACCCAGACGTCGATCCATCCCCCTCACCACATGCCAGGCACGTCTCGCCTCGAAGATCCTGCGCACCCCGCTCAGGCATCACCACCACCACCTCTCAGGTCGCTGAGCATTTCAAGCAGACACTAATTAGGCTGAATTAGAACAAAGCTGCAACTCTACAGAAAACATCAGGGTGGCAGCCGGACGGGGCCAGCCACTCAGCCTGACCCGAGCCCCCCACGCCCGTTCTGAAAAGTGCGAAATGTGAAGAGCCTCCCAAAGTCAGCCAGCACAGAGCTAGGGCCAGACGCCACCCAGAGGACCCGTGACCAGTGATCAACACGTGACATGGAGCAGGAAGCTCGGAGCCCCCAGGAGGCTCGAAAGCATTGCTTATCTGACTGTGAGTGACATTAAAACGCAGTCGCGTGCCAGAGGCGGGGGGACCGAGCGGGCCTGGTCAGGTGACATGCCTGTCTGGGGATGCGGAGGGCGCCGGTCTCCCCACGAACCCCGAGGGTGACCATCAGGTAGCAGGCTCTCCTGGAGCCCGCGGGGAATAGTGTGCATCACCCCACCCCTCTGACGAACACCTGGACCACACTCCTGAAGCCAGCCTACCCTGACTGCCAAGGGGGCCATCCCGCTTTGCCTTCTGTTTTCTCAGCGCCCTTGGCTCAAGTCCCTGACAGTCACGGCATCCTCGTCACGTTCATCCTAACCTGATGGCAAATCCTGGCAAGTGCACGCTCTGTTCTCTTAATCTGGGGACGGCCCATCTGTCACGTTTCCACCAATCAGCCACGCTGGTTCTAAGTGAATAGTTGAAAGCGATATCAATCACCAGTCATGAAAATCTGTCATTAATTAATGATAAAGGAGACAGAGTCTAGAAGAAGCAGAAGGAGGAAGCAACGGGGTGAAACTCCAGAAAAACTCAGTTACCCAAAAAAGGCACATGTTTTATATGTAGTGGTACGCATCTGCTAATCCCAAACTCCGAGTTTATCCCTCCCCACCACTTTGGTAACCATGAGTTTGTTTTCTGGGTCTGTGAGTCTGTTTTGTAGATAAGCTCATTTGTCTCATTGTTTCAGACTTCACATAGAAGTGATATCACACAATATTCGTCTCTGACTTGCTTCATTTAGTATGATAATCTCTAGGCCGTACATGTTGGTGCAAATGGCCTGAAAGTAATATCATATTGTGAATCAACTATGTGCGTGCGTGCTGAGTCGCTTCAGTCGTGTCTGACTCTTTGAGACCCCGTGGACCATAGCCCACCAGCCTCCTCTGTCCACGGGATTCTCTAGGCAAGAATCCTGGAGTGGGTTGCCATGCCCTCCTCCAGGGGATTTTCCCAACCCAGGGATCAAACCCAAGTCTCTTATGTCTCTGGCATTGGCAGGCAGGTTCTTTACTACTAACGCCACCTGGGAAGACCAAATCAACTATATTTCAATTAAAAAAAGAAAAATGTCTCATGGCCATCTCCCCTTGCATTTATCGGCCACAGTCTCGGCCCCTTGGAGATGTGTCCCACCCACTCGGAGATGCCATGAAACCTCAGCGGGACCAGCCCGATGAGGTTAACACACTCAGAGAGAAATGTGCTTCGTAAGAGAAAAAAGAGATGGGGAAAATAAAACTGGTGAAGCAAGCTGGGCTGGTCCCCGAGCCTCGGAACTCATATTAATTAGTCAGATCGTTAATGTCCCATTGTACCCAGGCAAGACCAAAGTGTGCTCTGCTGAGAAAATAAGAAGATTAAACCATTAAGTCATTTTAAGAAAAAGAACGGACTCTCTATGCACCTGCCGCTGGAACCAACGCTCCTGGGGGAAGCGAGCTTGGGACCGCGGGCAGCAAAGACAGGAAGCATGGCGCCCTCTGGCGGCTCGCGTCCGCCTGCAGCCTGGAGCCCGGCCCCGCTGAGAACCCGCCACTGGGCAGAGGCGCGCCTTCCAAAGGTGGCCAGCTCTGGGGGTGCTCAAAGCCACGCACCTCTGCGGCTGGCGGCCCCACCTGGAATGGCTGCCATTCTGAAGGTGACGAAGTACAAGGGCCTTGAGGATTCCCTGAGGTTCCCAGGTCAGGCCTTCGGCGGGAAAGCCCCAGAGGAGCAAAGCGGGGCGGCACAGGCATGTGGAGATGCCCACCCTGCCAGCCCGGACCAAGCCAGGTCCCTACCCCCGACCCCACCACCCTGATCTGCTCCCTTCTTTTCCTTTCCAGTGTTAACACACTCAAAGCACACGTGCGTCTGTGCTACTGGGTCCGTGTCCTTTAGGGCAGACGGAAGGTCTGTGGGTCTCCCAGCTCCCTGCACAGGGCCCAGCCCAGAGGAAGCATCAGTTACACTTGGTGAGTGAATGGTGAATTAATGAATGAACGAAGGTTTCAGGACTCCAGCCTCCCTTTCCGGTTTCTTTTTAGAACTCGTAGGAGCTATTTTCTGCACAAGACTGAGGGCAGGAGAAGGGGGCAATGGCGGATGAGATGGTTAGACAGCATCACTCATTCAATGTCACAGGAGTTTGAGCAAACTCTGGGAGACAGGGAAGGACAAGGAAGTCTGGCGTGCTGCAATCCATGGGGTTGCAAGGAGTTGGACACGACCTAGAGACTGAACATCAACAAGCATGGTAGGATGAATAAGGTCTCCTTCCCCCCGCAAGGAGGTCCACTTCCTAATCCCTGGAAACGGCGACCTTACCAACAAAAGTGACTTTGTCCATGTTATCAAGTGAAAGATCTTGCGGTGGGAGATGATCCTGGATTATCTGGGTGAGCCCAGTGTCATCACAAAGGTCCTTATAAGAGAAACATAGGTGGAGCCGAGCGAGATAAAGGCAACG
Source organism: Dama dama (assembly GCF_033118175.1). Taxonomy (NCBI): domain Eukaryota; kingdom Metazoa; phylum Chordata; class Mammalia; order Artiodactyla; family Cervidae; genus Dama; species Dama dama. The sequence goes on from NC_083702.1 coordinate 5,524,565, forward strand.
TGACAACGCAGAGAGAGACTGGAAGATGCAGGGCCGCTGGCTTTGGAGATGGAGGAAGGGGCCATGAGGCAAGAACCATGAGTGCCTCTGGAAGCTGGAAAAGGATTCTCCCCTGGAGCCTCCAGAAGGGGTTCAGCCCAGCAGGCACCCTGACCTTAGGACTTACGACCCCCAGAGCTCTCAGATATTAAGTCTGTGTTGCCTTAAGCCACCCGATCAGTGGCGATTCATCACAGCAACCATGGGACACTCATACAGACCTGAGGAGACCCAGCCACTCCAAGTCATTGCAAAAGGGCCCAGGACACCCTCCGGCTGCGCCTGCCTTACCGAGCACCTGCTCTGTGAGAGGCACCTGGCCAAGCTCCAAAGACACAACAGTTACTTTAACGGGTCACAACCCCGGCCACCGGAACAGAGCAAACAGAAGCACAAAGAAGGCATCGGGTCAACGCTGTGGACGAAACCACAGCTGTCCCCCACGTGTGGCTCACATGACAGTGAGGTGGAGGAGGCTGGCTGCTTGATGGCGAGTGCACTAGTGTGTACTCACGCAGGTGCAAGAAAAGCAGGAGTGACTCACACCAGCAAGATGCGAAGCCGCTTCCCCACCAGCACCTTCTCAGCCCGGCAGCCTCGGGCAGAGGCCGAGTGGTGGTGGGAGGGGGGCGGGTCAGACCGCCCACCGCTCTCCTCCTCCCACCTGGAGCAGCCAGGGATGTGCTAACTGCTCGAACTTTTCAGCCACAGCTGTGCCCCAGAACCCCTCCCAGCCCCAGACTTTTGTGTATCCTCTCTGTCCCCACAGAGCACCCGGCTTCTCCCTCCTGCCTCCATCCTTCCAGGAATCGGGTCCACCAGGCCCTCGGGCCATTTTCAGACACTGGCAGAGTGCGCTAGCTCTTTCTTCAGGTCATCTTTCACGTCACTGAAAATAGCAAACGCCAGCCCAGATGTCAGAGTCGTCACCAGGCCTCTGGACCCAGGCCCAGAGGATCTTCCCAACCCAGGGATCAAATCCGAGTCTCTTATGTCTCCTGTACCATCTTCGGTACACCTGCATCCTGAGCACATTCGCAAGCCAATGGAGAAAAGGATGCTCGTCGCAGAAAGTCAACGGCCCTCTGCTGCATCCAGGTACCTCCCTTGCTTCTCCCAGCCTGAGAACAGGCCAGAGAAAGAGGCAGCAGGTGGGGACGGGTAGGGAGGAAGAGGACAAGGACTCAATCAGGTGTGAGGATCCGGGCAAACTACCCATCTAGGTGTGTGACCTTGAGCAAGTTAACTTCTCCAAGGTGTCAGCTTTCCCATCAGGGGACATGGGGACACGACCTTAAGTGAGGGCTTCTCTGAAAGGAGGGAGAGCCCCCCAGCCAAGTTTATTTGACCCAATGTCGCCCCTGAAGTGAGGACGCAAACAAGGCTTGTAGGGCATGGGGCCGGGACCCAGAGTCGGAGCCTGGGACTCCAATCCAGTGTTCCCGCATGCGGCTCTCTGCACGACGGCCCCTGGCTTTCAAACACCCTGCCTGAACACACTTGAGGCTGTGACGTGTGGAGACAGGAGGTCATGCTGGCATCTGGTGCGTAGGGGCCAAGGATGCTGCTGGACACCGGCCGTGCCCGGGACACCCCCATCCCCATGAGGGGTCATCCAGGGCAAAACGTGCGGGGTGCTGAGGTGGGGAAACCCTGCTGGAACCGACTCGGGAATGCAGAGGCTGGACAGGCGAGGGGGCCGGGCACTGCACGGCCGTGCAGCACCCACAGGGAGTCAGCATCTAAGGACAAGCGTGGGCATCCTTCAGCCTCAGGACCAAGGCTGGGCAGGGTCCCAGACCCCAGACCCTCCAGCCCCCAGGGAGCCCCCAAACACCCTTAGCAGCCCGGCCGGGGGTCAGAGCGGGCAGCTGGGAGGCAGGGGGACCGAGCAGTGAGGGATGCTCCCCCATCCCGCACCCCCTTCCTTGCTAAGGGGCGAGGAGCTAGCGGGGGTCCTCACCGTTCTGCGCCATAGAACAGGATCTGCCTGCCCTGCTCCTTGCTCCCTGGGCCTGCAGGCAGCTCAGCCGGCTATTTTCAAGTAGCCCAAGGCCCTGGCCTCCCAACTCTGGTTGCCCTAGCAACCGGGCACCCTCCCTCCTCAAGGAAGCCACGGGCTCTGGCAGGGTGAGCACTCTGGACGGCTGGGGGCAGGCAAGGACAGGCGGACCGGCCAAGTGTGAGCCAACATCCTGAGAGGCCTGGACAGCTGCTGCCCAGGGCTCCGCTGGCCCGAGCCCAGAGTCACAGCGCCAAGGGGCCTTCTTCTGCTGGTCTGGCTCCGCCAGGTCCCCAGAACGGACCGTGGAGCTCCAACCTAGAGCCTGTCCTGAGGCGGCCAGGCTTCCTTCAGCTCATCTGCTGGAAGCCTGGCCCCAGCTTTAGATGACCGGCCCCTTCTTAGACTTCTGGAAGTCCTCCCTGGACGCCCACTCCGGAGTCCCCGGAGGGACCGGCACAGCAGCCCACTTCACTCCCGACTCGAAGCCATCACACTGTTGTTATTTTGTTTTAGTAAACGGTCTGTCTCAGGATCCCTCTTACACTGTTGGTGGGAATGTAAATCGGAGCCACTATGAAGAACAGTGTGGAGATTCCTCAAAAAACCAGAAACAGAGTTTCCCTATGATCCAGTCTCCTGGGCAAATATATCCAGACAAAACTGTAATTCAAAAGGACACATGCACGCCAAAGTTCACAGGAGCCAAGACACGGAAACACCCTGACTGTCCATTCACAGATGAGCAGATAAAGGTTTGGCACATGCGTACGATGGAATACTACTCAGCCATGGAAATGAATGAAATAATGCCATCTGCAGCAACACGAATGGACCCAGAGAGTATCACACCAAGTGAAGTAAGTCAGACAGAGAAAGACAAATACCACATGACGTCACTCATGAGTGGAATCTAAAGCACAACACAAGCGAACCTGTCTATAAAACAGAAACAGGCTCAGAGACATAGGGAACAGACTTGTGGTTGTCAAGGAGGAGGGGAGGTTGGGGAGGGTGGACTGTGACTTTTGCAGGGTAGACGCAAACTTTTATGTGTATGTATAACTGAATCTCTTTGCTGCCCGGCAGAAATTAACACGTCGTCAGTCAACTATCAACAACTTCGATGAAATAAATTTTTAAACATAAAGAACAAATTGTCTCTCTCCAGTTTGAACAGACAATCCCCGAGTCCAGGGCCGTCTGTCTGTACTCTGCAAGCCCAGCTCGGGGTCTGGCACACAGGAGGTCTTCAACAGAAGCCCTCTGAATCCTGAGTAAAACACGTGTCCTAACCACGCCTCCTCTCCCTCAGGGTTGCGGACTCTTGAGAAAACGTGTAAAACACTCAGCTGATGGTCAGCTGGTGCGTTGTGAGGGGACTTCCCAGGTGGTTCAGTGGTTAAGAATCCTCCTACCGGTGCAGGAGTCACAGGTTCGATCCGTGGTCCGAGAAGAACGTGCTGTGGGGCAACCAAGCCCGTGGGTCACGTCTGTTGAGCCTGCCCTCCGGAGTCTGCGAGCCGCAACGACTGAGCCCATGAGCCCTAGAGACTGTGCTCCCCAGCAAAGAATAGCCCCTGCTCACCACAAACAGAGAAAACCCATGCGCACCCAACAAAGAGCCGAAAATAAATCAATAAATAAAAATGGTTACAATGGTAAATTTTAAAAAAGTACGCTGTGAGAGTTTTGACGACCTAGTACATGCAGGACAGTCATGGGCATGGCTGGAGGAAAGGGAAGTGGGCCCTGAGACTGTCCCAGGGCACAGCTTGCTGGGGTCTACCTGCTTCCTCCCTCTCAGAGGGGTGTTCCCTCCCCTCCCAGGCCTTTGAGGGGGATGAACCTTCTGTTCCCAAGTGTACCCCGAGTTTAAAGGCGTGTCCCACTTCCCCAGCTGCACAAGAAATTCTGTTGGGAGGGACACACTTCATCTCTTGTTCCCCTTTATGTGTCGTTGGTGTCTGGGACGTCAGATAGTCAGGGGTTGGGGAAAGCAGGGGTAGCTAGATGAATTCACTTTTCTTGTAGTGCTTGATTCCATTAAAAAGGAGTTCTAAAACAGGTAATGGAAAATAATTGATGATAACAACAACAATATTGCCTTTAAATGCAGATTTCCTCCCCTTAATAAAAGAAGTCTGGATTTTTATGCACATTTGCCAGTGTAACCACGATGGAATTGGGTTCTGTCTGCACCTGCTCATTCACTCACCCAACAATCACTTCGTGGACGTGCCCTGAAGTCAGGCCTGGCACCAGGAGGGCTGGGCAAGGACTCAGACAGAGGCCCTGCCCAGAGGCAGAGGGTCTCAGCATCCAAGACATAAATAATGGAGGTCTGTGAAGACGCTGGGGACCCAGGAGGGAACAAGGGCAGTCCAGGCAGGCTTCCTGGAGGAGGCAGCCTTGGAGTCTAATCTTAAAGAAGCCCAGCCCATGGGGCAGAGAGAGAGGGTGCCAGTCTCCATCCCCACGTTCCCAGGAGGCAGGGGAAGCATGTTCTTTAGCTCTGGGTCGTCCTATAGCAGGAGGCTGGCTAACAAGCCGGGAAGAGAGGCAACGCTTCTGACATCCCGCTCAGCAAACTGCCAGCTCTTCACCCTCGAGTTCCCTTCTCTTGTCCTATCCCATGCCTACCTTGAAGTCCCCCCAACCCAGAAAGGCCTGCAGGGTGGGGATGGAGACTATGGCCTGCACCCAGGAGGAAGGAAGTCTGACTCTATCGAGGAGGGCCTGCCCGCCCCACACCCTCATATATGAGCTCATGCAGGCTTCCGGGGGGACAGTCAGCCGGGGGGTGGGGGGCCACTACAGACCAGGGAACGGAAGCCCAGCAAGCAGGTGACCCGGCCAAGGAGGAAGCTAAATTCCTAGTGGAACCCAGCTACCCAGCTACGACATCCTCAGCACAAAGGAACAGCCGTGGGGAAGTGGCAGACACATCTTAGGAAGGTCTTAACAATCTTGGATCCCGCAGGCAGGCACTTAGCTGGGAGGAGAGGTGGGAGGCCGAGCAGAGGTCGGCAGTGACACAGAAGAGCCAGCAGCCGCCTGGCTCCCCCGGGTCTTGCTCTGGGCAGGCGGGGTGGCCGCAGGGCTCCTCGACGGAGCAAGTGGGCTGCCTCCGTCACTGTCACTTTGCCGACGGGGAAGATAAAGCCGAGGTCCCACGGGTAGTAGGAAACGGAGCTGGGATCTGGCCTGCCAGTCCCACCAGCTGAGCAACCAGATACACATTCGCTGACTTGAGCCAGCATAACCTCTGTGTCCTCGTAGTCAGCCTCATCAGCAGAAAGGAGAGGACAGCACATCGGCGACGAGAGCTATTCCATAAAAGTCCTCCGAGTGCAAAGACCAAGTGGGGCTGCTGACCAGCAGGCTGTGGGGGCACCGAGCCACAACCAAGGGGGGCTCTCGGCCCAGGTCCCCAAGCTTTCAGAGCCTGGGGACCCCTTTTCCAACAGAAAACTTAATAGACCACCTCCTCCTCCTTGCATCAGCCATTGTTACTTTCTCAGACAGACAGAACATTCCAGCACGACTTTCAGCTTTTTGAAGTCCAACAGACCCCGAGAAAAACTGGAAACCAGCAGCATTTACTGAGCAAGATTGCTGTTTATCTGATCCCCAACATTATTTCCCCAAGTGAGTTCCACAGACAAGGACGCTCACAGGTCTTGTCTGAATTTAGGGTCAAGGAAGAGGAGGAAATACTGGGTGAAGCAGAGCTAAACAGGAGTCTTTTTTTTTCCTGCAGGACTTCTCAGAGCCTTGACTGGGCCTGTGTACCCTGTGATTCCCCTGGAGGGAGGGTGCAAACTCAGTAATCCACCCTCGCGGGAAGAAAAGGCAAGAAACACAAACTCCATCACAGCCCCGGGAAGGCGGACAGGGTCTGCTCCCCCCGCAACCATCCCCTCCCAGCCCCACCTGGGAAGGCCCACCTGGCCTGGCTCAGTCACGCTCCGCCTTTTATTATCAAGTCCAAGTAAAATGAGGGTTCTCCTGGCGGCTCAGCTGGTAAAGAATCCGCCTGCAATGCGGGAGACGCCAATTCAATTCCTGGGTTGGGCAGAAGGGATAGGTTACCGACTCCAGTATTCCTGGGCTTCCCTGATGGCTCGGCTGTTAAAGAATCTGCCTGCAATGTGGGAGACCTTGGTTCGATTCCTGGGTGGGGAAGATGCCCTGGAGAAGGGAATGGCTACCCACTCCAGTATTCTGGCCTGGAGAATTCCATGGACTATACAGTCCATGGGGTCACAAAGAGTCAGACACAACTGAGTGACTTTCACTACTGTCCTGGAAGAATGGCTTCAGAGAGTGAACTAGGACCCTCCCTGCATTCAGCTTGCTTAGACCCCTCCCTCAATGGCTGGTTTCCCCCCTAGAATCATCCTAACACACCTATGTGAATGGTCGAGGCAAAAATCGGTATGCAGACTTCTCTCATGGTCCAGTGAGAAGGTAGTTATTCAAATGCTGCTGGGCCTCTGACGCCAAGACAGCTGTCAACACAAAGGACACAGGTTGGATCCCTGATCTGAGAAGGTCCTACATGCCGTGGGGCAACCAAACCCACGTACCAAAACTGGTGAGCCTGAGCTCTAGAACTCCCGGCCCGTGCCCCATAGCAAGAGAAGCCACCGCAATGAGAAGCCCACACCCTGGAACTAGAGAGCAGGCCCCACGCGCTGCAACTAGAGAAAGCCCGCACGCAGCAATGAAGACCCAATAGAGCCAAAAATAAATTAATTTAATGTTAAAACTGATCTGCAACCTCCTTGAGGGAAGGGGTATCTTGGTCACCTGCAGACCTGGACACCGATGACCTTTTCTTTAAGGACCCTCCAGGCAGAGCCCAGGGAAGATATGAGTTCTTTATTCCATCATCGGGGAAGAAGCATGTGCGGGAACCATCTTGGTGTCTGTGGCCCAGGAGTATTTGAATAACCGTCATCTCACTCTGCCCCCTAAAAGGTCCCGGGGAGATAGCCTTCAAGCCTCGAGTGAAGGTTAAGAGCTCCAACCAAACTTCTGACTCCTGTTCCCATTTGCTGTGTGACCTTGGGTGGGTTAGTGAGCCTTTCTGGGCTTCAGTTACGCTGTAAAACAAAACTGCTCTGCAGACTGCAGGAGATGAAGCACATTAAGAGACGGGGATAGCTCCCGGGCCCCAAAGATCTTGGCACACATCAGCTGTACCGACGTCCCCCATTTCAACTGCAGTGACCAGTGCTAATCAGGGCAGAGCTGGGCTCACCCCCAGACCGCCCCTTCCACTGATGCTGCCTCTGAAGAAAAGGCAGACAGAACCTCTCATCCAGTGGTGACAAGAGAAGCCAGATACTGGCCCAAAACCGCCAGTTTAAAGAAAAGACAGAATCAAAAGAGAAAGAGAAAATCCATCGTATCATTAAAGAGAACTCCATCACCTTCAAGAGCCCTAAAAATTCTTAATTGCAACTTGTCCCCGACAGTACTCCCAACACCACCCCTCTATCAAGACCCAAAGACCCACACAGCCCACTGGAGCTATGAAAACTTCCTAACAGGCTTCATTCCGCAAATCAGGCATTGGTCCATCTGGGCCAAGGGGGATACAAGAGGCCCCTGTTCCCACCGACCTCACACCACATCCTCACCGCCTTCCTGGGGAAAGTCGAAGAACCAGCCCAGGGTCCACTCTGGGATAAATGACCCTCCACCATAAAGCAGAGAAGGAATGAAGGCTGGCCTGGGCATAGCTTCTGCTGAAAATGATGAGAAGGAAAACAGAAAGCAGGACTCCCCTAGGGGTCCAGTGGCTAAGACTCCATGCTCCCAATGCAGGGGGCCCGGGTTCGATCCCTGCTCGGGAAACTAGATCCCACATGCCACAAGGAAGGTCAAAGATCCCCCGTACACGAATGAAGACCTGGTGCAGCCCAATAAGTGAATAAAAAATATTTAAAGGGAAAAAAGGGAAACAGGGAGCACTCACTGGCAAAGCAGGCGCGATCGGAGGAGGGGTGAGAGGTGCGGGCGAGTGTGAGGCTGGCGGGGACTTGGCGGGGAGACAGGCAAGACACACAGTGTGGTCACGCCGGGGCCCCAACAAGGATGCTGACAAGACTTGCAACTCCAGGGAAAGGCCCCTTTCGGGCGACTTTGAGGAAGGCCACGGGGGACCAAGCTGCCGGGAGGATGGAGTCGTTTTCACACGATAGGACTCTGCTAACCACAAAGTCTTATTTCTATCTCTGCTGCCAAAGGCTTCATGGGCAGGCAAACTACTCCCCAGGAAAAAAAAAAAACCCACAAGAAGAAGGAAGGAAGGGAGTATCCATTCCTGTGTGTGACTTAAGACGTGTTTGGCTCAGCAAAAAGCTCAACAATAGACTCTGGCCTCCGATACGCCTTCGATCTCGGCCTGGCTGCTGGGCAGGTGGACGGGAGGGCCCACGGGGGGCTCAGCCCGAGTGCCTGTCCCAACGCCAAGCAGAACGCAGATCACAGGCCCACGGGCCCCACGGCGCCGCTCCTGGACGCTGACTGCCTCACGAGGGCCGGCGCTAGGAGAACACTTGTCACCCTGTTTCCACGACAACAGAAATCAAATACCAGAAACAAAGCCGGAGCAGGAGCTGAGGCCGCTCAAACTGGCAGATTGCTTCCTGTGGCATGGGCTCCTCAGGGTGGGGGACCGAGGAAGGTGCTAGCGTTGGCGGGGGGTGGTGGGCAGAAGCAGAACCACGCCCGCCTTTGCCCCAAACTCCTCCTCGATTTAGCCATGGGACACACCGCCCAGCCTCAAGCCTGGACCGGTCACCTACCAGCTGGGTGACCGTGGCGGGTCACCTGTCTGCGCCTGGTTCCTTCATCCATAAAATGGGACTAATAACAATGACCGACTACACAGGGTTGTGGCAGAATAAATAAATTTATATAGTTTCTGGTAGGAAGTGCTACTCACTCTTTTTTATTTATTCTATTTAGAAAAAAATTTTTTTTGGTTGCACAAGATGTGGGATCTTAGTTCTCCAACCAGGGATCGAACCCACATCCACTACATTGGAAGTGCAGAGTCTCAACCACTGAACCACCAGGGAAGTCCCGCCATTCATCAAGTACATGAAGTACATCAAGGCTGTATATTGTCACTCTGCTTATTTAACTTCTATGCAGAGTACGTCATGCCAAATGCCAGACTGGATAAGTCAAGACTGGAATCAAGATTGCTGGGAGAAATACCAACAACCTCAGATATGCAGATGATACAACTCTAATGGCAGAAAGTGAAGAGGAACTAAAGAGCCTCTTGATTAGGGTGAAAGAGGAGAGTGAAAAAGAGGGCTTAAAACTCAACATTTTCAAAACACAACATTCAAAGAACTAAGATCATGGCATCCAGTTGAATCACTTCATGTCAAACAGATGAGGAAACAGTGACAGATTTTATTTTCTTGGGCTCCAAAATCACTGCAGATGGTGACTGCAGCCATGAAATTAAAAGACACTTACTCCTTGGAAGAACAGCTGTGACAAACCTAGACAGCGTATTAAAAAGCAGAGACTTTACTTTGCCAACAAAGGTCCGTCTAGTCAAAGCTATGGTTTTTCCAGTAGTCACGTACGGATGTGAGAGTTGGACTGTGAAGAAGGCTGAATGATGATGCTTTCAAACCGTGATGTTGGAGAAGACTCTTGAGAGTCCCTTGGACAGCAAGGAGATCAAACCAGTCAGTCTTAAAGGAAATCAACCCTGAATATTCATTGGAAGGACTGATGCTGAAGCTGATGCTCCAATACTTTGGCCACCTGATGGGAAGAGCTGACTCACTGGAAAAGCCCCTGATGCTGGGAAAGATTGAAGGCAGGAAGAGAAGGGGGCGAGAGAGGATGAGATGGTTAAACAGTATCACTGACTCAATGGACATGAGTTTGAGTAAACTCCAGGAGTTGGTGATGGACAGGGAAGGGCGTGCTGCAGTCCACGGGGTCACAAAGAGTCGGACACGACTGAGCGACTGGACAAGAAAGTAATCCCCCAACTCTGAAAGGAAACGCAGGCTTGCTGTACAGGCGGCCTGACTGACCCCCCAATTCCCAGGTTTGCTCAAGCAGGGAGTGTGTGAGCTCAACAGGGACACTGCTGCCTGGGGCGGGCGCTCTGCCGGCAGAGGCTTTGGGGCAGTGGGCGATCACGGGACAGGGCCGCCTGGGGGACCCACCCCAGCCCAGGCTGAGCCAGCAGCAGCACAGGATCCCCCAGACTTGGTGCAAACCAAGGGTCATCCAGAGTCAAGACCCGGGTCCCCAGACAGCGAGGAACCCAAGGCTGATACAGTCCCAAAGCTGGTCATGGTCTAACCGTTCCTCTATTTGAGGCCCCTGATGAAGGAGCCTGTCAGGGGTGAATTGCGTTTCCCCCAAAATCCATTTGCCGGAGTCCTAACCCGCAGGACCTCAGAAGATGACCGAATGTGGAGAGAGGGCCTTTAAAGAAGAGCTCAAGGTTACACAGGGTCATGTGGGTGGGCCCTAAAGCCCTGCAACTGGTGGCCTGGGAAGGAGAGGCGATGGGGACACAGGCGTACACAGAGGCCTGAGCACGTGAGGACAAGGGCGGACACCAGCCTGAAGCCAAGGAGAGAAAGCGGTCCTGCCGGCACAGCCAGCTCCCAGAGCTGTGAGCAGACAGGCGTCTGCAGATGGAGCTGCCCAGGCGGCGGCCCTCTGCTGTGGGTGCCCGAGGGCACAGCTCTCCAGCTGCAGCAGGACCCAGGCCTCCCGCGGGCGCTCAGAAAGGAAGGCCCTGGTCCGCCCGGGAACGGAAGGGCCACGGCCGAGGGCAACAGCGCCCCCTGGAGGCCTGCACCCAAAGGATGCCAGGGCAGGAGGGGGCGCGTCTCAGCACCTCCAGGTCTGCCAGCTCTGCCACGCAGATGCCAGCAGCCGGCGCCTGGCTCCTGGAGGGCAAGAATAACAGAGCGCCAGTCACGGAAGGAGAACGGCCCAGGTTTTAATAGCAAACAGCTGTGCGCTTGAAAAATTACAGAAGAGTCAGGGGCCCCACCGTGTCATCTCAAAGGGTCAGATTTAGACAATTCGAATCGAAGGGCAGCTCGCCTTTCATTTGTTCACCGTCTGTGCATCCAGGGCCTCCTGCCTGCCAGGCGCTGGGGGTCCCTGACGCTGGGCCAGGCCGGTGAAGCCCGCTCCTCATGTGCCAACTTTAGAATAAAATAGGGGCTACAGCCATTCTTTCATTGGACCCTCATTACGCTCCCTAAGGCAGCCAGAAAGAGTTCTCATCACCATCCCCACTTAACGGATCACAAAACTGAGGCAGGGGGTGGTGCTCCGGGCTGCTCGAGTCGGGACCCCAACCCAGACGTGCGCTGCGCACCTACTGTGTGCCGGTGTCCCTGAAGCCTCAGCACAGCAGTGACAGGACAAGGGCCTCGGCTTCAACGTGGGAGAAAGTCAGTCAACAAGCAAATACGGTATTTCAGAGGATGCACCGTGCGACGGAGACAGGCAACGGGGTGGAAGCCACACCTTACTAAGATAACTCACACTAAACCAACTGCAGGTAGACTGTTTGGGTTTTGTTTTTTGTTTTTTAACTAGGGTGTCGTTAATTACAACGTTGTGTTACTTTCAAAGTAAAAAGAGTGAAAGTCGCTCAGTCGTGTGCGACTCTTTGCGACCCCACAGACTATACAGTCTGTGGAATTCTCCAGGCCCGAAGACTGGAGTGGGTAGCCGTTCCTTTCTCCAGGGGATCTTCCCAACCCAAGAATGAAACCAAGGTCTCCTGCCTTGTAGGCAAATTCCTTACCAGCTGAGCCACCAGGAAAGCCCATGAATAGGTAGCCAATCCCTTCTCCAGGGGATCTTCCCAACCCAGGAATCAAACCAGGGTCTCCTGCATTGCAGGTGGATTCTTTACTAGCTGAGCTACCAGGGAAGGTGTACAGCAAAATGAATCAATTATATAAATACATACAGCCACTCTTTAGGTTATTTTCCCATATTGGTCATTGCACAGCACTGAGTAGGTCCTTATTATTTACCCATTAGTGTGTCTATGTGTCAATCCTAATCTCCCAGCTTACCCTACCCCTTCCCCCCTGGTAACCATAAGTTTATTTTCAACACAGGTTAACTGTTTCTTCCTGTTTACAGGCCAGTTACATCAATTTCAACTGGGGATGCCCTGGTAGCTCAGCTGGTGGTAAAGAATCCACCTGCAATGCAGGAGACTCCAGTTCAATTCCTGGGTCAGGAAGATCCGCTGCAGAAGGGATAGGCTACCTACTCAGGGGCTTTCCGGGTGTCTCAGATGGTAAAGAATCTGCCTGCAATGCAGGAGATCTGGGTTCAGTCCCTGGGTTGGGAAGATCCCCTGGAGAAGGGAAAGGCTACCCACTCCAGTATTCTTACCTAGAGAATCCCACAGACAGAGGAGCCTGGTGGGCTAGAGTCCATGGGGTCTCAAAGAATAGGACACAATTGAGCGACTAAGCGCGCGCGCGCACACACACACACACACACACACACACACACACACGGATGTCCAATACAGCTGTGTCACCAGATGATATTTATTCAGAAGTCCCACTGGATGTAACTCAAGGCCACACCCGAAACCCCGAGAATGAACCCTGAAACTCCTGCCTCCACCCACCTTTCTCCCCACCGGTTTCTTTCACCTCTGGCTCAGCCCAAGCTTCTCCTGCTCCAAATGTTTACAAGTTCCTTACTGAAGACCGTTCCTCTGGTCCCAGACACTGCAGCTAAAGATGCTCCCGCAACAACCAGCCACGGAATTCTCACGCGAAAAGCCACCTGCCATTTCTGAATGTCCTTTCCACCTTCTCAGAACATAAGCAAGAAGGTCTCCGCTCATGCCAAGTAGAGAAGGCGTCACGGTGGGACAATGTGGCCTGGGACAGCATCCTCCTCCCCTGCCATTGTGTTCAGCCACGCGCCCCAAGGAGAGTGACAAGTGCTATTTAAATCCAAATGACAGCTGCCTGAGCGTCTGCCAAATAGCGCGTCCTCCTTACCTGTCAAATGAGCGAAGCAAGAGTCTTAAAAGGAAGAGACCTACAGCATCTCCTTTTCAGCCAACACAGCCCACACCAAGGGCAGGATACCCTGGGTTTACGCCCAACACCCACATCGTATGGCGGTGGCCGTCTCCCCTCCCCTAAGAACGGGGATGGGACACGATGTCGGATCACTGAAGGTCCCGAGGTGTCCGTGGGTGGAGTGTATGTCCGAGAAAATGGCTGTTGGTCTGATGGCTGGAAAAGTATACAGAATGAAATGATAAAGGCGAAGTTAATCTAAAAGCACTTGTCGGTTTGTAAGCTGTGGGCACTGCGAAAACGCAAGCCTCACACAGTCTTTTTCAAAGGAAAACAGAGAGATGAATCCTTCTGCTCTTTCTAAACCAAGCACACTTTTCCAGAAGAACCTCGGAGTGGGCAGAGTCAAGATGAAACATGACCCACTGTGTGTGTACAATTTATCCCACGGCTCTCTCTTCTAAGAAAACAATAGTAGTAACAATAATAACCAGGATTTAGACAGGAAGTGCAGGGCCTGTGGGTAGAATTCGTTGTTTGTTGTTCTTGAGTCGCAAGTCGTGTCTGACGCTTTGCCACCCCGTGGACTGTAGCCCGCCAGGCTCCTCTATCCATGGGATTACCCAGGCAAGCATACTGGAGCAGGTTGCCATTTCCTCCCCTGGGGGATCTTCCCGACCCAGGGATCCAACCCATGTCCCCTGCTTGGCAGGCGGATTCTTTACCTCTAAGCCACTTGGGAAGCCCAGAATAGGTGGAATAGGGTCCCCCAAAGTTTCGCGGCCACCTCAAACCTGTGAATGTGACCTTATCTGGAGACGAGGCCTCTGCCGAGGAAAATCAAAGCAAGATGGGGCCTACAGGATTGGGGTGGGCCCTACAAGCGGGATTGGTGGTGTCCTTACAAGGGGGAAATCTGAACACGCACAGAGGGAAGAAGGCGACGTGACGACAGAGGCAGAGATTGGAGTGATGTGCCTACGAGCCAAGGCCACGGACAACTTCCAGAGACACCAGGAAACTAGGAAAAGGCAAGGAGGGGTCCCCATCCCCAGCACCCCACCCCCAGGATCCCAGCTGAACTTGAGACACACGTAAACTACCAAGTGGGCTCCCTGGCTGTGTCCACTGGCTTCTGAGCGTGGCTAAGGCAGATGCGGCCCCCGGGCAGGCCTGCTCGGAGCGCTGAAAAGCTCAGGCTTCGGACTCTGGTCACAGATGCCCCCTGCATGCCTCCCGGGACACAGCGCGCCAGCTCCCTCTGTGCCTGGCTCCGGGCTGAGACCCAGCACAAGCCTCTTGACGGCTCTCTGGATGTCCTACAAGCACACAGATTATTTTTAGCAGCCATTACTGCTCTCCTGTCACTTCATTAATTTTAGAGCCAAATAACCCCATTATATATGACTTGATTGGCTTGTAAAATTACCCTTCGTTCCAACAAATATTTATTGAGCATGCCACCGTGTGCTATATTGGGCTTGGTACATTACATTTTTCCAAAAATAATTAACTTAGCTAACGATCACAAATCCCCTAATTGAATTTGCTCTTAAATGTGTTTAATTTTCCCACAAATGAAACGAGGAGATTACAAGTCCAGCATTTTTGCCAGGTTGAGACAAGAAGCAAAAAAGTGAGAAGAGGGGACTTCCCTGGCGGTTCGAAGGTTAAGACTCGGCGCTTCCACTGCAGGGAGCGTGGGTTCAATTCCTGGTCGGTGAACTAAGGTTCTGCATGCCTTGTGGAGCGACAGAAAAAAGGAGAAGCTGCCGGCATCAAGGCCCATCCAACAAGAATTCTGCCCCTTGCGTTCACCCTGCCGCCCTTTGGGCACCTTAGGTGGTCACCCTCACACCCTGAGGCTGTCTTATCACCTGCTTTGGAAAGTTGGTGATGCATAGAGAGGTGGAGTAGCTCCCAGGAGGAGAGCCAGGAGCCAGGCATCTACAGCGTCAGGGTCAGCTCCTGTCCCCAGCTTCCCTCCTGCCTTGCATCAGAACTGGGCCATAGGAAACCCACAGGCAGCCACGTCACCCTCTCCTGAGCTCCGGAGTGACAGTGGTCCTGGCGAGCAATGCGGCAGCCGGGGCCACGGTGGGCGGCCTGGCTGCCCGGTGGGAGGGGCTGGGCGACCTCGAGTCACGGGGACACACAGACAGGTCAAGTTCAAAGTCAGGCAAAGCCCAAGAACATAGAAGAGCGTGTGTGTGTGTGTGTGTGTGTGTGTGTGTGTGGCCACGCCACAGGGAAAGAAAACATGCTAAGGGCACGCCACGTTCACGGGGTGGTGGGTCCCATCCGCTGGAAGGGAGAGGCCCCAACTGGGAGGGGTGCAGACAGCGGAGGCTAAGCCCAGTGGCAGGACAGCGGGGACTTCTCTATTATTCTTTACACTGTACCCATATGCATTTTTTTTGCAAGTGCAATACATCTCATAATAGTTTTTTACTTTTTAAAAAAATTGTGGTAGGGACTTCCCAGGTGATCCAGTGGTTAGGACTCAGCACGTCCACTGTAGGGGGCATGGGTCCGATCGCTGGTCAGGGAGCTAAGATCCTGCATGGTCAAGAAAATAAATAAATAAAAACAAAACCTAAAACATAAAGTAGGGACTTCCGCAGCGTCCAGTGGTTAAGACCCCGCCTTCCAGTGCAGGAGGCACAAGTGTGATTCCCCGGTTGGGGAACTAAGATCCCACATGCCACGGGCAGCAGCCAAAAATTTAAAACCAAAACAAAATTAAATTTAAAAATTGTGGTAAAATATAAGTAACATGACATTTACCACTTTCAGCATTTTTAAGGGGACAGCTGAGTGGCAGCAAGTCTATTTACACTGTTGTCCGGCCATCGTCACCCGCAGAACACTGCCTCTTCCCAGCTCCGTCCCCATTAAACAATAGTGCCCCCCTCCCCAGCCTCTGGCAACCACCACGCTACTGTCCATCACCATGAACTTGACTCTCCTCGGGGCCTCGTGTGAGTGGAGTCACGCAGTATGTGTCCTTTTGTGACTGGCTCATTTCACTGAGCATAACATCCTCGAGGTTCATCGGTGTTGCAGCCTGGTGTCAGGGTTTCCTTTTCTAAGGCTGAGTCATATTCCCTTGTATGGATAAGCCACATCTGCTTAATTTCTTCCATCCGTGGACTCACGAGCTATTTTCACTTTGGGGCTGTTGCTAGTCAAGTTTGTGTCATTATCTATTTTTTAACAGCCAGCTTCCCAAGAAGGAGAGGGTTTGGGAAAAGACACACCAAGTCCTTCCTGGTCCCGGGCCCTGCGTCCTCTCACATGGAAAGTAACCGGGGTTGCTGGCCCACAGTGCCCACGAGTGCTCTGATAGCCACTTCAGATGCTCCGGGAAAAAGCAGAGGTAGCAATAATGTAATACCTTAAAGGGTCATCTAAGAACATTCCAGAAAGTAGAACAGGTCGTGCAAACGGGGCTTTTTCCATCATTGGTTTAAACCAGGGATTGGCAAAGTGTGGCCAGTGGGCCAAATCCAGCCCACCACCCACTTTTTTCTCTAATGCAGTTCTTCTATTATATTTTTTTAAATGCATTTATTTTTGGCTGTGCTGGGTCTCTGAAGCCTTGCACAGGCCTTCTCCAGTTGCGGCAAGTGGGGACTCTCTTCACTGCAGTGCAGGGATCGTCACTATGGTGGCCTCTCTTGTTGGGGAGCCCTGGCTCGAGACATTCGGACTCCAGTACTTGCAGCATGTGGGCTCTGTAGTTGTGGCTCACAGCCTTCGTTGCTCTGAGGCATTTGGCATCCTCCCGGACCAGGGATTGAACCCATGTCCCCTGCACTGGCAGGCAGACTCTCATCTACCAGACCACCAGGGAAGGCCCCTCCACCTGCTTTTACAGGCACACGCCCACACCTGTATGTTTATGTGTCATCTATGGCGGCTTTCACACTATCAAGGGCGGAGCTTTGAGCTCACAAAGTCTCAAGCACTTGTTCTTTGGACCTTTACAGACGAAGATTGCTGGCTTTTCAATGATTAACAGAAATCACAACACCATCTTTTAATACTGCCATGGCGTGGAGGAGCTAGGGCTGGGGTGACGGCAGGAATGGAAATTCTTCCCTCAGCTCTTAGAACCAGGGGAGGAGAGTAGGCTGAAGACCTCCCCCTGCCCTGGGTCTAGCCAGCAGCATGAGCAAGTCCAGCGTGGCCTGCCTGTCTGTCCCCATCCACACCACCCCTCGGCCAAGGCCTCCAGTTTAACCTGACTTCTCCCTGCGGCCTTCAGATTTCACTCACGACCTCAACTGGCTGGAGAACCAGGCAAGCAGCAGGTCAGAGGCCAGCTGAGGCTGTATGCGTGTCCTAGGGCAGCTGCGACCAACGCCCACAGACTGGGTGGCTGAAAGCAACAGACATTCACTCACTCACAGTCTAGAGGCCAGAAGTCTGGGGACCAGGGTGTAGGCTGGATGGTACCCCTGCCACACACACACCCAGAGGCCCCGAGAGGACCCTTCCTGCCTCCTCCTAGTGTCCGGCGGTGGCCCTCAGTCCTTGGCTTATGGCCGCATCCCTCATCCCCCTGCTCTGTCCTCACACAGCCTCCTCCCCTCGCATGACTGTGTCTTTCTCCCCCTCTTCGTCTAAGGGCCCCAGTCACATGGATAGAGCCTATACCACCCCAGCACGACCTCATCCTTACTTATATCTTTTGGGGGGGAGGGGCAGGCCACATGTACAGCTTCTAGGATCTCAGTTCCCGGAGTCGGGATTGAACCTATAACTTTGCAGCAACAGCACAGAGTCCTAACCATTGGACCACCAGGGAATCCCCTTTACTTACATCTTAGTCACGTCTGCAAAGACCCTATTACCCTAAACGGCCACAGTCACAGGTCCTGGGATGAGGATTTGAACAGCTCTTCAGAGGACACAATTCCACCCCAAAACAGAGATCATCACCTCTGTTCCTCTCCAGTCTTTTTTGGTCTGCCGATGACATTCACAGAAGCAAAGCGTTTCTGCCCTGAGCGTCATTTTCTAATTACTGACCAGGGGATTTTTGCAGCGACTAACACCTGCGACCAGTGATTTTTATTTTGGCCAGCCAAAAATTATCTCTGTTATTTCACTAACACTTTGCGAGTTATTACATTCAATAGTTACACCTGGCACACCCGTAAAGTCTCCTAATTTTTGGGAAATGTTATCTTCAATCCACTCTTCTGTAGAAAGAAGCAGAGGCATATTCTCCAGCACCATGAGTTTCATTTTCACTCTCCGTATCAGAATCAATCACCAGGGTTTTTGTCTTTTTCTTGGTCTTAATACTCACATCATCTAAAACAGAACTATACGCTGAAGAATTACCATTTTCTGAGACACTGGAATATAAATCACTCGGACAATCAGATACAGGAGCTGCATAAAATTCACCAAAAAATCCTTCTTCGATCAAAATTTTGCAATATGTCATTTTCGAAAATTTTCCATTTATAACATTCACAAGATCAAAACAGAAACCTAATGAAGCAAAAATGTGAATGATAAGGCAATCATAAGTTGTCTGATGAGCCCTGGATCAATTTTAAGCTCTGACAACTTCGCCCAGAGATGTCAACTGTATCATCCTCTAAAAACATGTTAAGACATCTCCGGTCAATAATGTGTTAAGTGCAGAGTCAATTGTCCACAGACTCCTGCCACTGAGAAGGGAGAGGGGTCACGCCTGTCCCCCTTCCCCGCTGGGGCCACCCCCACTTGTTATGAGCCCACTGACCCGGCACAGGTCAAGCCCGTGGCCATACGCCCAGGGACAGAGTCACAGGCTATATCCGGCTCCAGCCAGGCCAGCAGAACACTGTCCTCTTTGTCATAACCCTCCCGGTGCCTATAAACAGCCCGAGCGGTGGAACAGCTCTTCCGGGCCCTCTCTCTCGCTTCAGAAGAATTATGTCTATTTTGCAGCAGAGAATTTGCGGCTACAAAGCCCACGTCTTTGATTACACAGCACCTCTCAAAGGCGACCTTTTCCATCACCGGCAGGAGAACTTTTATGGCCTGAAGTGTCACGGCAGATCTATGCCTCTCCCTTCATAGCTGCTCCTCAGCCCAGATGGAGCCTGGAAGCCAGCTGCTCCAGGAACAGCCCCAGGCCGCCGGGGATTCGATCCCGCAGATCAGCCAGCCAGAGCCAGACACCAGGGGCGCGAGCGTGGCGCAGGCAGAAACAAACCCCCTTCCCTGGTCTCAGCTCTGGCTTCACTCTTCTGCCCAACGCACTGCTCCATGAGCACTTAGTGACAAGTGTGTGCACGCTCAGATGGCCCGTGACGGTTCACAAGGGCCTCCTCACAGGTCATCGAGTGTGATTCTTAAAGCAATCCTGGAGATTGATGAGGGAGACACTGCCATCCCTTGTTCAGAGAAGGGCACAGGGCTGAGCCCAGCTCAAGGTCACCGAGCTAAGAGGGGACCAGTGACCCAGGTCTCGTCTCCCACTCACCACTGATCTGCACACGGAGTCTTAAAGGGTGCTGAACATCACTGTAGGGGAGAGAGGGTGGGTAGGAGATTTCTCTTTACATAAATTTAAGAAGTCAGAAAGGACTCAAAACATACTCCAAACCCAGAGAGTAGAATATATGCCATAGACCAGGAGTCAGGCTTCCCCGGTGACTCACAGGGTTAAGAATCCAGGAGATGAAGGAGACACAGGTTCCATCCCTGGGTCAGAAAGACCCCTTGGAGGAGGGCATGGCAACCCACTCCAGTATTCTTGCCTGGAGGACTCCACAGACAGAAGAACCTGATGGGCTACAGTCCACAGGATCGTAAAGAGCTAGACATGACTGGAGCGACAGGGCACACACACCGCAGGAGTTAGTCAACTATGGCCCGGGCCCCAGCTTTGGTCCCTGGCTGAATGCAGTAAATAACCTTTACTGGAACACAGGCGCATCGGTTGTGTATTTTCTACGGCTGCTTGCTGGCTATAAGGGCAGAGTAGAGTAACTGCCACAAGACTGAAATATTTGCTGTCTGGCCCTTTACAGTAATGGTTTGCCGACCCCTCTGTAGATGATGGCTGGGAGGCAGAGGAAGAAATTTGGGCAAGTCCAGCCCCAGGCGCACTCCCAGGACCTTGTGCGCCCACGACAGCAAATGTGAAGCTCTGTGCCAGGCTCATTCACAGCGGGAGCACCCAGATCCAGTCCCCGACGGAGACAAGCTAGGGCTGAGTCAGCCACCAACTGCTTGGCCACTAAACTCCACTGGCTCTGTGTTCCGGATGGCTGAGCCCGTGTTCTGGGCGGAAGTCGGCTGCCTTTAATAGGAATGAAGCGTCAATTTGAGTTTGATTTCCAGCCTGAACCTCCAGGGCTACCGCAGTCCCTAAAGTTCCTTACAATGCGCTCAGAAATCGTGCTCCAAATTGGATCACTCCAACACTGAGAACAATAAAAGCCATCATCAGAGACACTCCGGCCGTGGGGACGCAGCCTCACAGGGCCTTTAACCGCTGGAGAAATCGAATCAGCCTCTGCCTCTGGAGGGTCCCCCTGCTCACATTTTCACCAGGTGGATATTTTTAAGCCGGTTCAAAGTGTGGAACAACATCCAAATTGAATCAGATCAGGCTAACCTGGAGAAATGGAGCTTCCAATCTCAGGCAGGGCCCGAAAAGAGGACAAGGCAGGGAGAAAAGGAGTCCCTTTGATGCTGCTCGCCAATCACAATCATGGTCGGTGCCCTTCCTGATGACACTCGCGAACTCGGAGATCATGTAGGACCTACAGGGAGAAGATAACCCAACCAGAGCCCTGGATCCCTGCCCCATCCTGGGGCCTCAGCTGCCTCATCTGCACGTGAGACTCAATGCTCATTTGATGTCTTTTGGAAGGAGGCTCACCTTCGAGCCAAAGAGCTGGGCTTGCAGCCAGAGACCTGGGGGCTAGAGTCAGATAATCTGAAGCAGAGCCCACCGGCCACCCCAGAGACAGGACGGGACACACAGGATCCAGGACAGGATGGGCTGAGGATGCTCAGGTGACCTGACTGGAGGGAGGGGGAGGGGAGGCAGGGCAAGTGATGCAGACGGGGAGGTGACCCATATATGCAGGCAGGGCAGGGTCTCACTGAAACTGAAAGTGGGATCTGGCTGCTCTCATCCCTCAAAAGCCAATAGAGGCAAGGTTGGTGGAAAGGAAAGTTTACTTTATTTCAAATGTTGGCAACTGGGGGCTTCCCAGGTGGCCTCAGGGGTAAAGAATCTGCCTGCCAATGCAGGAGACACTGGAGACACGGGTTCAATCTCTGGGTCGGGAGGATCCCCTGGAGGAGAAAACGGCAACCCACTCCAGTATTCTTGCCTGGAGAATCCCCTGGACAGAGAAGTCTGGTGGGCTACAGTCCATGGGGTTGCACAGAGTCGGACACAACTGAGCTTGCACGCTCGGCACGCACAACCAGGGGGTGGGGGTAGGGGTTGGACGCCTGTCCAAAGGCAGACTCCCCACGCACAGCCACCTCAGTGAGCTAGAGCTTTTACTGGCGGAGGGAGGAGGCTTTATGCAGAAATAGCAGTCAGCTCCTACAGTCATCTTGAAATTGGTCATCAGTGGTCTGACCGGCCTTATCTTGACTGTTTTAAGTACAGTTAATCTTCCGTACCAGGGTCGGTTTGTTCCCTTTTCCTTGAGGCCAGTTCTCAGAACTGCAGCCACTTACGTCATGGCTAGAGTCTGGTCCTTAGGTGGTCCTTCACCAGCCGGTGAGGGCTTCAGAATCTGTAAGACAGCTCACAGGATATGGCTCAGAATATCATCTACAGCCCTTGAGAAGGAACTAAAGGTCCTGACCATGCTTAATGACTAAACTATTATTATTTGGTTTCCTTTGACTGCTTTCCTTTGTTTTTGCATTTTCTCACATCTGTGATAAAAGTTCTTCTTTGGCTAAAGTTTTTCCACAGACAAAAGGCAGGAAGAGAACATGGGGGACAGGGACCATAGGTCCTGTTCCGTTTCAGCACCAACCCCAATCTCTGGGCAGGTCCTCTCCAGACCAGCCCCTTCTGTCTCTTCTCAGGCTCCTTTATCTAAACCAAACCTTTCTGCTTGAAACAATTACAGCCGCATCACCGTCACTTACCACCTAAAGGATCTTGACCAGCGCCTCTCTGGCTCAAAGCTGACTCTCCCTCCATAAGGAAGCAAAAAGGATTTAAGTCTCACCCCATTCAAATGCAAGGCCCTCAATCCGGTTTATCTTGGGTTGGGGTGTTTTTTGTTTCTCTCTGTTAAAAGTGAAAGTGAAGTCACTCAGTCGTGTCCGACTGTTTGCGACCCCATGGACTGTATGTAGCCTACCAGGATCCTCCGTCCATGGGATTTTCTAGGCAAGAGTCCTGGATTGGGTTGCCATTTCCTTCTCCAGGGGATCTTCCCAACCCAGGGATCGAACCCGGGTCTCCCACATTGGAGCCGTGGGGAGACGGATGACCATGCTCAGGGCCTGCATGCAGGGCCTAAGTTCACACCCCCAGATTAACAGCCCTGCCTCCCTCCAGTCCCGCTGCAGCAAAGCTCCATGACTCCGCATCTTTGCCAATGCTCTTCTCTAAAAATAAACACACCCTGAAGGAGGCGGCCCAGGAAGGAGCAGGCCTCCCCACGGTGTGTGACTGGCTTGGCGCTGGTCCTCGACCTGAGTGGACAGTGCTGCTTCTGCCAACGATGGTCAAGGCCAGAAACTGGCCTCCGCGTGGTCCTCTGTGTGGTTCATGCCTCACCGGTCACACTCCCCGCCCCACTCCGTGAGCCAACCAGACACTGTCTTCCCGTCCAGGGTCTGTCCCGAGGAAGCACACAGGCCAGGCCAGCTTAAATCACGGAAGGGCCGGGTCTCGCAGTCCTGGAGGCTGAGGTCCGCCATTCCAGGCGGTTTCTCCCGAGGGCTCCCTGCTGGGCTTGTGGACGGCTGCCTGCTCCCCGCGCCTTCACGGCTTCCCTTTGTGAGTCTGTGTCCTGTGCGTGCTCAAGTCACTTCAGTAGTGTCCACCTCTTTGTGACCGGGGGACTCCAGCCCGCCAGGCTCCACCTGTCCATGGGATCCTCCAGGCAAGGATACTGGAGTGGGCTGCCATTTCCTCCTCCAGGGGATCTTCCCCACCCAGGGATCGAAGCTGCTTTTCTTACGTCTCCTGCATTGGCACCTTTACCACTAGCACCACCGGGGAAGCCCTGTGTCCTGAGTTCCCCTAAAATAAGGACGCAATTCACATTGGATGAGAGCCCACCCTCCACCCTAACTCTACTTAACTACCTCTGTAAAAACCCTCCCTCCAAGCAAGGTCACACCAAGGGACCAGGGGTTAGGGCTTTAACACCCGAACTGGGAAGGCTACAACTCACGACCTTCTTTCTCCCTGCCCATCCGCCACCCCCACCCCCATCTCTTGGCCTTCCCATGTGCTATTCCCTTCATCTGTCCTCACTTCCTGCTAGATCCAACACATTCCCCAGCTCAGAGCTCAAGTACACCTCTGCAGGAGTGCCGGCCTCCCTGACCCAGGCCAGGGCTGGACCAACACATGTGCTAAGGCCCCCTGGTCCCTGGGAAGCATCAGGGTCTGCTCTGTCTGTTCTGGGACCACCATGGGAGGGACTGTGCCAGCACTGTATAGACTCTGTTCCCAAGGCTGCTCATCGAAGGTATGAATGAACAAGTCAGTGCCTCACTGCATTTTCCCTAGAGAAGGCAGCAGAGGAACCTTTGCCGACAAAGGTCCCTATAGTCAAAGCTATGGTTTTTCCAATGGTCATGGATCAATGTGAAAGTTGACAGTAAAAAGAAGGCTGAGCACCAAAGAATTGATGCTTTTGAACTGTGGTGTCAGAGAAGACTCTAGAGAGTCCCTTGGACTGCAAAGACATCAAACCAAACAATCCTAAAAGAAACCAACCTTGAATATTGATTGCAAGGACTGATGCTGAAGCTGAAGCTCCAGTACTTTGGCCACCTGATGTGAAGAGCCGACTTGCTGGAAAAGCCTCTGATGCCGGGAAGGATTGAAGGCAGGAGGAGAAGGGGGCAACAGAGGATGAGATGGTTGGATGGCACCATCGACTCAATGGACATTAGTTTGAGCAAACTCCGGGAGATAGTGAAAGACAGGGAGTCTGAGGTGCTACAGTCCATGGGGTCACAAAGAGTCAGACACGACTGAGCAACTGAACAACAAGAGGAACCACAAGTCTGCCCCATCCTCTCGCAGCCACTCTCCCAAATGTCATTAAAACCACGCCCTGGAATGACCAGGATGTGGTCACTGAGCTTCCAGGGTGTGGTCCAGACCGAGGAGTGGGCAGAGGTTCCCCGTGCAGCCCAGCTCCTCTCCCACAAGCCCTGGGGCCGCTCCTCTCCCCTCGCTCCCCATCTGTGAAATGGGATTATAACATGCCCTGGGGCTGCTGCGAGGACAGAGGAGCAGATAGTGCACAGGGCCGGGGAGGGTGCTGGCTCGGAGGAGGCATCAAAGACGAGAAGGAAGGCAAACCACAGCTCCCGCCAGCCGCGCGTGCAGGACCTCGCTTATCCTCCAGGCCAGCGGAGACCAGGCTGCCGCTCCCCTGTTGTCACTACCAGCGAGGGCCCTGAGGCTCGGTCAGCAGACTCCGGCACGGAAACCCTGCTGGCCCTTTTCATCCTGCCTCAGGTGGTTTCTTGGCAGCTCCTTCCTTGATTAGCAACTGTTAGAATCTGCCCTTTGGAACTCAGGGAAGGTCATGGAGCCTAGAGTCATGCCTACAAGAAATGGGCGGGGGAGGGGGGCGGTGCGCAAAAAGGCTTCTGTGCCCAGGAGCCGCACAGGGTCCTGGGCGGTTTCAGCCTCAGCTTCCAAGTCCCCAGCCGCGCCTTCTACTCTGTCCTGAACCAGTGGAGGAAATGAGCCCGTGAGAGCACCCTGCGGTCTCACTCGGGATTCTGCAGAACCATCCTTGTCTAGCTCCCACTCTGGCTGACCCTACTGGGATCTTGGGCTCCAAAATCACAGTGGATGATGACTGCAGACATGAAATGAAGACACCTGCTCCTTGGAAGAAAAGCTATGACAAACCTAGACAGCATATTAAAAGCAGAGACATCACTTTGTCAAAGCTATGGTTTTTTCGGTAGCTGTGTACGGGTGTGAGTTGGACCATAAAGAAGGCTGAGCACCAAAGAATTGATGCTTTCGAACTGTGGTGCTGGAGAAGACTGTTTGTTGAGAGTCCCTTGGACTGCAAGGATATTAAACAAGTCAATCTTGAAGGAAATCAACCCTGAATATTCATTGGAAGGACTGATGCAGAAGCTGAAGCTTCAATACTTTGGCCACCTGATGTGAAGAGCTGACTCACTGGAAAAAAAACACCCTGATGCTGGGAAAGACTGAGGGCAGGAGGAAAAGGGGCAGCAGAGGATGAGATGGTTGGATGGCATCATTGACTCAATGGATATGAGTTTGAGCAAACTGGAGGAGATGGTGAGGGACAGGGAAGCCAGGCGTGCTGCAGTCCATGGGGTGGCAAAGAGCTGGATGCATCTTAACGACGGAACAACAACAATCCCTGGCTAGCACACAGTCTGGCTGACGCTGCCAGAGCAGTAAGTGCCCCTCTTTTAATCAGGTGAATCCAGGAGCTGCACAAGGAGATAAGGTATTACCGAGACAGCCTGCCTTGGCTTTATGACTGTCAGCTGCTCCATCCTCTGTGCCCCGACCCCAGCCTCTATCAGACTTGCCAGGTGGCCACTTGAGAGCTGACTTGGTCCACCTCCAGGGCGATGGGCTTATCCCCTCCTGCAGTCAGCTCCCTGCCGGGCCCCTGACCCCCATCGGCCAAGCCCTGCCAGCTGAACGACCTCCCCTGGTTGTCAGGGATATCCATCCACAAAGGCAGTTCAGTTCAGTTCAGTCGCTCAGTCGTGTCTGACTCTCTGCGACCCCATGAATTGCAGCACGCCAGGCCTCCCTGTCCATCACCAACTCCCGGAGTTTACTCAAACTCATGCCCATTGAGTCGGCGATGCCATCCAGCCATCTCATCTTCTGTCGTCCCCTTCTCCTCCTGCCCCCAATCCCTCCCAGCATCAGGGTCTTTTCCAATGAGTCAGCTCTTCGCATCAGGTGGCCAAAGTACTGGAGTTTCAGCTTCAGCATCAGTCCTTCCAATGAACACCCAGGACTGATCTCCTTTAGGATGGACTGGTTGGATCTCCTTGCAGTCCAAGGGACTCTCAAGAGCAAGACCTCAGCAAATGGTAAGAACCAGGCAAGTGAGCAAGAGAGGGGGGCCCTGAAGCGCAAGAACCAGTCAACACCTGGCACACGAAACAGTTCCACTTACAAGAGCATCCAGAGACGGACCACCGGGGACAAATCTAACCAAGGAGGCAAACCTGCACGCCGAGGACTACACATCCCTGCAGGAGGACACTAAGGAAGAAAGACCTAAACAAACAGAAAGACATCCTGTGTTCCTGGACTGGAAGACTTAGCATTGTTAAGATGACAATCCTACCCAATTTTGACATTCAACGCAATCCCTACCAAAATCCCAACAGCAATTCTTACAGAAACACAACATCCACCCTAAAATTCATACAGACTCCCAAAGGACCCTGAAGAGCCAAAACAATCTTGAAGAAGCGAGAACAAAGTGGAGGAAAGTTACTACGAAGCTACATGCAGTGTGATGCTGGACACACAGATCCCAAAGTACACCCTCAGCCAAGAGGGAGCTGGTGTTCACTCAGCGGGGAGGAAAGAGCGGGCTTCCCTGGTGACTGAGACGGTAAGGCATCTGGTTGCAACGTGGGAGACCCAGGTTCGATCCCTGGGTCAGGAAGATCCCCTGAAGAAGGAAATGGCCAGTATGCAGGCCATAATACTCCAGTATTCTTGCCTGGAGAATTCCAAGGACAGAGGAGCCTGGTGGGCTACAGTCCAGGGGGTCTCAAAGAGTTGGACACGACTGAGCGACTTTCACTTTCCCTTTTTCAAAAAAGTGGACAGGAAGAGCGAAGGGAGAATCAACACCCCAAGAGCTCAAGGTCACGCCACTGGTCACCCACCCCACCGTGGTAGCTGGTCTCGAGGGAGCTAAGGGAATGCGCTGATGAATGACAGCGTGCCTGGAAGGCTCAAAGATTAACGAATCACAGTGAATGAACAAGAGATGAGAAGCCGGGCACTGGACACCAGTGAAATTGAAATTGTTAGTCGTTCAGTCCTGTCCGACTCTCTGCAACCCCATGGAAAGCAGCCCACCAGGCTCCTCTGTCCATGGGGATTCTCCAGGCAAGAATACTGGAGGGGGTTGCCATGCCCTCCTCCAGGGGATCTTCCCCACCCAGGGATGGAACCCGCATCTCTTATATCTCCTCTATGGGCAGGCAGGCTCCTCAGCAGCCTGGGAAGCCCCATGAGACACCTGTGCCAACAATAAGACCCCTCAGAAGTACTCAGGCCCCTAACACATATGGGCTCATTCCTCCTCCCTGAATCTCTCAGAGCATCATTTCAAAATCATCGTCTTGACCCCGGGGGTCATCAAATCAGTTCTGTAAGCTTATGATCGGCACATTTCTCCAATGACATGAAGCAGAATCATATAGGAAAAGTCCACATGCTTCACGGAGGATCCCATCCTCCCCTCCAGGCTAAGGATCCCACCTCAGAAACAGGCAGGGGCGCTGATCTACGTGGGAGGAAGCGGGACAAGTTCTGAGATTCTGCTCTCAGACACTTTTTTATTTTTTTTTGACAGCTTGATTGAGATAGAATTCACATTCCATGCAATTCACCCTTTGGGGTGAATTCAATGATTTGGGGTCTATTCACAGAATTTTGGAAACATCACTGCAATCAATTTAATAACATTCCCGTCACCCCATGAAGAAGCCCTGGGCCCTGACAGCAGTCACTCCTGTCTCTCCTGCCCACGGCCCCTGTCAATCACTAGCCCAGTTCCTGTCTCTGTGGATTTGCCTATTCTGGACACGCCGTTCAAAAGGAATTGTACAACATGTGGCCTTTTGCGTCTGGCTTCTTTCACTGAGCATCAGGATTTCAAGGCTGATCCATAGCGCAGCCTGTGTTAGCACATCGCTCCTTTTTACTGACAAATAGTGTTCCACCACATGCGGCTTCCCTGGTGGTTCAGCGGTAAAGAACGGGCTTGCGATGCAGGAGATTGGGGTTTGATCCTGGGGTCAGGAAGATCCCCTGGAGGAAGACATGGCAACCCACTCCAGTATTCTCGCCTGGAGAATCCCAGGGACAGAGGAGCCTGGCAGGCTACAGTCCATAGGATCAGACACAGCTCAGCAACTGAAAAAACCATCACCACATTCCGCCATACGGAGAGGCCACACTGTGTTTCCATTCAGCTGTTGATGGACGTCTGGGCTGTCTCCACTTCGTGGCAATCTCGAACAAGGAGCAAAGACCTGGCACAACCCTTAAACAAACATCAATCTCTTCAGTGACAGCACTCACACTCTGCTTCTGATCAAGCCAGCTAAGTGTTTACAGAAAGGATATTCTTTTCTTCCAAGGGATTTTTCTAAACAAGAAAATTAAGAGCAGCCTACAAGCAGGGCTCTCAGAAAGAAAATCTAAATAATAATTGTAGAAATGTGTCCTTGTGACGGGGCCCGAGCAAAAAATAAAATACAACCAAGCCCAGCTGCACACAATAAGATTGAAAGGCTGTGTGCGTCTCCAACAAAATTTCAAATCATTAAAATCTCATTATACTAATAATATGTTTTCTAGATCGACTTAACTAAAACACTCTCTTCCCCTAACAAAGTGGAGACGTTCCCAGAAACAGTCGCAGCGCGGGGAGTTTGAGGAGAAAGTGCAACCCCCCGGGACACCTGGTCTCCTGGCCCATCTCCGCACGTCCAGGCAGGTTTGCTGCCTGGACCCGATCGGACGACTGGCAGACGTTACTGTGCCGGCCAGAAAGTTCACTGAGGTTTTTCCATGAGATGCGATGGAAAAATCTGAATGAACTTTTTGGCTAACCCAACACATCAACTGTGCTCTAGCTTCTGAGCTCTCCTCCCTTCACTTAGGTTCTTTTTTAAGTATTTATTTATTTGGCTGCACCGGGTCTTAGTTTCGGCACACAGCATCTTTGACCTTCCCTGCGTTAACGAGGGATCCTTAGTTGCAGGACCTAGTTCCCTGACCGGGGATGGAACCCAGGCCCCTTGTATCAGGAGCGAGGAGTCTCAGCCACTGGACCACCAGGGAAGTCCCTTCACTTGAGTTCTTCTCTCAAGTTTTCTTAAATAAATGCAAGCAACTATCCAAATATTAATAGGCCATGACGGTCTCCTTATATTTTATTCTTTCTGTTCAGTTACTGCCGCCTGCAGCCTTCACTTTCTGCACCTGTTCTGTATTTGATGGATATGGTGGGGAGTGGCCACAATGGTAAATTTTATGAGACCGATGGTTGACATCTAGGTAGAGCTAATGATGTGCGAGCCCAGGCGTTCTCCTCAATGTTCACGATTATAATTTTCAAGTGTGCAGAAACATATAAAGAACTTGACTGTGAACACCTGTATACCACTGCCTGGAGTCTAACATTTTTCTGTAATTATTTCACTACGTATCCATCGATCCATCACTCTATCTAGCAATCTATCTGTATTAGTTGCCTGTGGCTGCCTTAACAAATTACAACACATGCAGTGGCTTAAAACAACATATATTTAGTATCTTAGAGTTCTAGAGGGTCAGAAGTCCAATTGACTTGGGTACCAATTCCACTTCTGAGCACCAGCTGTGATTCTAACACCAATTCCAATGTGTATGGGGTTTTTGTCCACATCAAGCAATTCTCGAGTGCTGGCCTGCTGCCTAACAATTCAATTTGGCTCTCTCTGTATAAAATACATAACCAACAGGACCTAAATTTCGCAGGCTAACACCGTGGTGTCAAGAGGGCTGTGTTCCCTCTGGCAGGCGTAGGAGAAACTGTTTCTTGGTTTTTCCAGCTTCTACAGGTGCCCACGTTCCCTGGCTTGTGGTCCTGCATCACTCCAACTTGTTTCCACTGACACATCTCTTTCCCTTACACAGACCTCCTGCCTTCCTCCTATAAGGACCCTGTGCCCACCCGGATAATCCAGGATCATCGCCCCACCCAATCCCCTCAACTCAATCACATCTGCTAAGTCTTTTTGACCATGTCAGGTGATGGAGTTAAGACTCTGGGTAACAGGAAGTGGACATCTCTGGGGACATCTCTGTGATCAGCCTGCCACACCATCGTAACGTTCATGCATTTCAGAGTAAACTGCAGACAGAGATACTCTGCCCCTAAACTTACACATCTCTATCTAGAGCACTGTATTTATTTATAATTCTTTTTTTTTCGAGTTGAAATGTGCATACATTGAAATGCACATCAAGATAGAGGACATCCTCATCAAGATAGAGGACATCCTCACAGTAACAGAGGATGCCATCTGCCCCTCCCCACCCAGGTTCCAGCCCACTCCTGAGGCAACCAGCAGAGATTAGCTGTGTCCATCTAGACCTCCTCCTCCTGAGAAACGGGGTCACGGTGAGCACTCCTTGGCCTGGCTTCTTCTGCTCGGCACTGCGGCTTTGAGAGTCAGGGGGCTGTGCACACCGGTCACCTGTTCCCCCTCACTCCCGGGAGCCCAGCCCACCTCTCCATCCTCCTGTTGACGGGCGGCCAAACTGTCTCTGGGGTTGGGTTATCGTGAATAAAACTGTTATAAACATTCTGCTACAAGGCTTCATAAGGACACAGGTTTCTATGTCTTTGAATATCTCATCTCGGAACTGCTGGGTCACAGGGAGGAGAGAGGTTTAGTTTTTCAAGCAACTACCACACTGAGGCCCTAAGCCTCGGCTCCACTGTAAACCCCACCTCCAGCGTGTATGAGCCTTCTGTCTGCCCCACTTTCCGCCTGAACTGCGGTGGGATCATTGTAGCCATGCGGGCAGGTGTGGCGTGTGTCTCTCTGTTTCTAATCTGTGGTTCGTTTCCCAGGTGACTAACGATGCTGAGCTGAGGTCTTTTCCAGACGCATGCTGGTCATCTGCACATTGTCTCGGATGCAGCATCTGTTCAAACCTTTATCTTTTACCTGGTTGTCTTTCTATTATCAGTTGAAGGAGTTCTTTCCATATCCTGGACACCAGTCCTTTATCAGACATGCACTTTGGAAATTGTGATCATGGTGATTTGTAATAAGAAATACCTATATCTGATCTTCATCCAAATTCCTGGCTCTAGATCCTAAACCCTAGGAATTTCCTAAGTGATGAGAGCAACAAAGGCATCTTATGTGAATGGGGCAACTTGTGCAAAGCCCCTAGGTACTCTAAGGATGGGGGTGGAGGCCAGAGGAACCAACCATGTGATCAGAGATTTGGTACTTGCAGGCACTCCACCAAACTTCTGGGAAGGAGAGAAGGGCTAGAGAGGGACCTGCCCAGTCTCCAGTGGTCACGGAGTTAATCACCCGTGCCTACGTAATGGAGCCTTTATAAAAGCCCAGAAGGACTGGGTCCACAGAAGCTCCAGGCTGGTGAACAAAGTAGGTACGGGGCGGGGGGGGGGGGGGTACCCCTTCCCACATACCTCACCCTGTGCATCTCTTCCATCTGACTGTCCCCGAGTTACATAATCTTATGACAAACCAGCAACCCACTGAGTAAAATGTTCCTCTGACTTCAGTGAGCCACTCTAGCAAAGTGATCAAACCCAAGGAGGGGGTTGTGGAAACCTCAGGTTTATATCTAGTCAGTCAGAAGCACAGGTAACAACTTGAACTTGTGATCGGCAACCAAAGTCAGAGGCAGTCTCGTGGGACCGAGCCCTTAACTTGTGGAATCTGACGCCATCTCTGGATAGTGTCTGAACTGAATTTTTTTTACTTGAGGGATTTACAATGTTATGTTAGTTTTCAAGCATACGACAAAGTAGGGCTTCCCTGATGGCTCAGATGGTAAAGAATCTGCCTGCAATGCAGGAGACCTGGGTTCGATCCCTGGATCAGGAAGATCCCCTGGAGAAGGAATGGCAACCCACTCTAGCATTCCTGCCTGGAGAATTCCATGGACAGAGAAGCCTGGTGGGTTACAGTCCACGGGGTCACAAAGAGTCGGAGATGAAGGAAGCAACTAACACTTTCACTTCACTTCATACAGCAAAGTAATTCAGTTATATGAACACACATATCTGTTTTGTTCAGATTCTTTTTCCTTATAAGTTATTACAAAATAGTGAGTTCCCCGTGCTATACTGTAGGTCCTTGTTTGTTATGCACTTTATACAGAGAGAATGGGATTGAATTGTTGGGCAACCGGCTAGCGCTGGAGAATTGCTTGTTGTGGATAATAAAAACCCACACACATTGGAATCGGCATCAGAATCACAGCTGGCACTCAGAAGTGGAATTGGTACCCAAGTCATAGGAATATTTCCTTCCACGTGATTGCTTGATCTCACATCATTTCAATGAATAACCCAATTCCCCCAAACATCCTTTGAGTTAAGGACTCTTTATAGAAAAGGAAACTGAGGCACGGGATAGGGAAGCACCTTGCCCAGGTCCGGGCCCCCAAGAGCAGCAGGACGAGTCACAGACCTCAAAAGTAAGTCCCCAGGCCAGCGGCCTTAACCACTACACAGACTGCCTCCTGCTCACGCAACAAATACACAAAGATCATGGTAAGTGGACAGCATTTCTTAGCATCTCTGGAGAGGGGATGGTGACACGCCAAGCTGGGGGACCCAGGTTAGCCGGGAGCTGGCCACAGAGCCCACAGCCTCTGGGAGGAAGGCACGGGACGTAGCGGGCAAGTGGGCAGCACGGGGCTCCACCTGCAAGCCAACGGGGCAGAAGAAAGAGTGCACGTGAGGGCCCTGAGCCAAGGAGGATGGGGAGACGGGCCGAGCGCCGGGCAGGCAGCAGGGGGTGGAAGGGGCCTGGCCTGGGTCCTGGAGCAGCCCAAAGCCGCTGGGGTTCTGTCTGCTTTCTGCAAATGCCAACAAGTTCACTCAGCACACAGTGGATCTCATTTGTCTCCTCCAGAGCATCTTTCTACCACCGGGGCTGAGTGGACCTCATGCCGGGAATGACAATGACTTCACTGCAGACCAGCTAGAAAGGTAACTGACATCTGAAAGGCTCTTCCAGTTGACAAGGTTGGTGGAGATTAAGAGCCAAGGCTGCCAAGGTTTTAATCGCACGGGCCCAGCAGCGTAACCTCCTGCAGAGCCCCTGTTTGCTCATCTGAAAAATGGGAATCACTAAGAGGTACCCACTCACCAGCTGTGCGTGAGGATTAACCGAGTCATGCATGGAGTGGCTAGCACTGTGCCCAGAATATCCCAGGTGCCAACAAGCCTCAGCTGTGAGCCCCGACCTGAGTCGACTCTGTTCTGGGTAATTTTTTTTTTTAATCTTTCTCTCACTTCTCAGATGAATGCCCTTTCAGCTTGTATATATCAAGGTCTTACTCTGAAAGTAAGGTATGTCTTTCAAAGTTAAGACTTAACTTCACTCGGGTCTTACTTTGAAAGATAATATTAATTTTTAAAACAAAAACAGAGGATGAAGACACTTCGAGGCTTTGGGAAAGCTGTCCTTCCAAGTCTATTTGGTCTATGTGGTCAGTGAATTCTGACCACCACAAGCCTGGTGTCCTCTTCCCCAACCTGCTCAAAGGACACTCTGCCCACATACTTAAAGCAGCACCTGGATGCTTCGAGCAGACTCCATGGTGATAGGAGAAGCAGCAAACACCAAGGGTGGCCTCGGCTCCATTGAACCAGACAGCTGCTTCCGGGACTGCTGGATTCAAGCAAGCCCTGAGACTCAGGAGACCTTCAATCTGTCTTCACCTTGTTAATAACTCAATATTAAGCTAAAAGCTTAGTTTAAGCTTTAGTTGAGAAGATCCCCCGCAGTAGGAAATGGCAATCCACTCCAGTATTCTTGCCTGAAAAATCCCATGGACAGAGGAGCCTGGCAGGCTACAGTCCATGGGGTCACAGAGTCAGACACGACTGCGCGACTAACACTTTCTTCACTTTTCAAACTAAAAGCTAGAACTTTTGGAACTGTAACTTTTCAGATGAAAGTATGAAAATAACTAACTTATGAAAACAACAGGCATCAACTATTAAGATGGTGTTATTTGGGGAAACCAACATCCCTAACCCACTCTGCTTGACAAGCAAGTAAAGCTTCAAAGACCGAGACCAAGGACAATGCCTGACAAGCAAGCATTCCAACTACTAACCTGCAAACATAAGAATCTACTCAGATTCACCTAACGTATTGCTTCCTTAGGCTGCTGGCAAGGAAGAACCTTCAGGGGCCAGGATGGGCGAGGATGGCTGCTGAGCTGGTCTCACCCCTGGGACCACTGAACCCCAGCTCAGAAACACCTGATGCCATGCAGATTTCCATTTCTCGGCAGCACACACCTCAAGGTGCATGCTGCTTCCGGGTCACACTTGGGCAGGACAAGAGGTAGGACCCCAACATTCCCCAAAAGGCAAACAACTTAAAGCATCTATGTCTCTCTGACACCAACCGCCCACTAGCACCTTCATGGGACACGCCGTGAGGGAAGCAGCCCAGAGCTGCTGACACGATGCAGGACCACAGTGAGAAGAGGCTTCTATTCCAGGGAGGACACTCACTCAGCAGTGAACCCACCCATACACACGCCATATACACACTTCACTAATTTAGTCCCAGCATCCTTTCCCCAGCCCAGATGCAGCCTCAGAATCCTTCATAACACACAGGCAGACAGTCATTACCACTTGAACTGTCAGGAGGAAACAGCCAGCCAGCCTGGCCCTACCAAGAACCAGCTCTGTGTCAATATCGTACCTGTCAACATTATCAGTAAGTAACACTTGCTTCCCTGGTGCCTCAGACAGTAAAGAATCTGCCTGCAATGTAGGAAACCCAGGTTCAATCCCTGGGTCGGGAAGATCCCCTGGAGAAGGGAATGGCAACCCATTCCAGTATTCTTGCCTGGAGAATCCCATGGACAGAGGAGCCTGGCAGACTATAGTCCCCAGGGTCGAAAAGAGTTGGACATGACTGAAGTGACTTAGCACACACACACAGGCATACATATACGTTATTGTTCAGTCACTCGATCATGTCCAGCTCTTTGCGACTCCAGGGACTGCAGCAAGCCAGGCTTCCCTGTCCTTCACTATTTCCCGGAGGTTGCTCAAACTCATGCCCATTGAGTCAATGATGCCATCCAACCATGTCATCCTCTGTCATCCCCTTCTCCTCTTGTGTATGTACAACTGAATCACTTTGCTATACACCAAAAACTAAGATGACATCGTCAATCAACTATACTTTAAAAAACAAAGCAACATTTCAATGAGTCAGAAGCCACCAAAAGCTCCTTGAATTGACTGCAGTTCACATGTATATTCTCCCACCCCAATAGCACTGAGTTCAGGCCAGCAGATTAACACCACTGCATCAACAAATGTCTATAAGGCACTCCTAGACTTACTAATGGGCTTCCCTGGTAGCTCAGCTGGTAAAGAATCCACCTGCAATGCAGGAGACCGTGGTTCGATTCCTGGGTCAGGAAGATCCCCTGGAGAAGGGATAGGCTACCCACTCCAATATTCATCAGCTTCCCTGGTAGCTCAGCTAGTAAAGAAGCCACCTGCAATGCAGGACACCTAGATTGGATCCCTGGGTTGGGAAGATCCCCTGCAGGAGGGCATGGCAACCCACTCCAGTATTCTTGCCTGGAGAATCCCCATCGACAGAGGAGCCTGGTGGGCTATGGTCCATGGGGTCGCAAAGAGTCAGACACGGCTGAGCAACTAAGCACTGTACAGACTTACTAAATGTCTCTTCAGTCACCACATAATATGGTAAATAATAAATATACTCCTTAGAAAGTAAAGCCATTTTTCATCTGAAACCTAAAAGGTCAAGCGTATGGCTAATACAGGGAGAAAACATGCTTTCTTCAGGTACATCTTTGCTGTGATGGAACCGCACATTTGAAAACAAGAAAATAGCTGGGTAAAACTACCTGCCCTCTGCTGACCACAGCAGGGGGGAAATCCATCACACAGAGCACTTAAAATCCACTCACAGCTGGCACTTACCCACTTACATCCGCTAACCATCCTTTAATTATTCTGACGACTGGACAGGGAACGCGAGGGTAAGCAACTTCGGGATATACGATAAATATTAATTCCACAGACTGGGGACAGGAATTCAAAGCTGAGCTCCTCTGATGAGTGTGGGGTTGCCAAGGCGACCTGACTCTCCAGGGACCACTCAGGTATAACCAAGATGCTAGGAGGACCACAGAGAGTTAGCTGAAGGGTAATGAACACAAAGTCATCACTCCGGGCCCAGCATCTCTACCGAAGCAAAGTTTCTGAGAGATTTCAGCAGATGGCCAGGAAAAAAAAAAAAAGCCCAGCATGAGACATGCTGACGTGCCTACGTGCTTCTCTCTGAAATGCCCCGGGTGCATCTGGACAACGGTGGAACAAACAAAGAGAAATGTTGGATCTGAAGATTATAAACAGAATAATAAGCAAAGGAAACCTAACCAAACCATACCAAGCCCCACTGAAAGCCACTTCCTCTCAGCCACAGAGAGAGAGGAAAACAGAAGAGTGATTTCCAGTGACTCCCCAAGGAGTGTGTGCATTGCAGGGGCCGAAAGACTGACCCCCTCTCAGACCAAGAGCAGCTCCCACGGGCAGAGGCAGCCCTGCTCGGAGAGGACACGAGAGGGTTTGGAGCGAGAAGCATGGCAGGGTCTGTTGAAAAGCTCACAGCCCACGGGATTCAAACAGGACCTACACTGACCTCTCTTCCCACCGAACATGCTAGAGCCCACTGGGCACATGGCCCCAGGCCCTCAACCGCTCACCTCCCTCCCCTTCTTACCAGCCACCCTCTTTCCTTCCTTGTACGTCAGGAGGTCCAACCCATCTTCCCTGTGATCTGTAGTGATCTCTTCCTAAGCATCTTGCACCTCATCAAGGTCATCATGTCAGTAAAAAGCCCCAGGTACATCCCACCTCCCTGGACAAAGGAGGCCACACTCAATATAAATCCCTTCCCTTGGTCTTGCGGCAAAGAAAGACACTATTCCATTTTTATTTTCAAAGGTACGTGGGACAGTGTGCTGAGATCTGCCTAAAAGAGGATGTGGAAATCACTTCGAAGTCGCCATCTGCCCCCAATAAGCTCTTTATGCAAACACCCCGAAAAGCTGTGAACTCCACACCTCCCCAGGTGCCTCAGCCCGGGGAGTAACTGGAAGCAGGGTCAGGGGTCCTGGAGAACCGCGGGCCTCGTCTAATCTGTTTCTATGCAAAGTTCCTTCCGTCTCAGAGCAGCCTCTGGGTAGCTGCCTCTACATCAAGCCCTGCAGCTGCGGTTTCCTCACGTCTCAGGAATCCTGCTGCTCCCAGCCCCGCACACTGCCTCCAGGAAGCCCACCCTGCCTACAAATACACTCCAGGTGTTTCCTTACCAGTTGCCCCAATCCAGTTCACTTCACACCAGACTCTCCAAAGTAGCAGGGATACAGATCAGACACTGGCGCCCACTATTCACCAAAGATGACAGGGTCCGGTGACCACTCCAGCCTGCCCTGAGGCTGACCACGGCCCACACACCACACCACAGTCTGGCCGCTCTGAACGGCCTGCACTTCCCCAGCGGGATTAGCTGGGGGCCTCCTTCACAGCCCCTCCGATTCAGACTGGGTATCCCCCCAGGTATCCGTCACCACATCTGCCCCCGGCCCCACAGTGCCCAGACTCCTGAGGACAGGCCTGGGTCAGGTCCCCGCAGGCCACCAGCTCCCAGCTTCCAGCTCAAGATCCTCTCCCCTGTGTCCTCAGGTCCTGGGAGCTCTGGGAGCCTCCTTCCTCTGCTGTCCTGGGACGGAGGCGAGCGGGCCTTCACCTCCCCACCCCCACCTCCCATCCATCTCCCAGCCAGAGCAATTATGGAGGACTCAATTGCAATTTCCACTGAACCTTCACGGAAGTTTTCCATGTCTCTTCACTCTCCGTCCAGAGAGGAGGGGGTCTGCCAGGGACACCCCATCTATCTCCAGAACCCCAGGTGACTCTGTGTTTGGGCCACACCTGCTTGGAACCAGCTGGCCCAGCATGGGTAGCCAGCCCCCGTGGGCGGTCCTGATTCTCCCCCTTAGGAGACTGAGCTGAGAGCCCCGGGGGGATGGGTGGAGGGTGGGGTCCCTGCGGGGCATTTCCAGGCCCTGGTGGTTGGTTGAGGGCCGCTGAGGAGCTGCGCCACCCCTGGGGCTCCTCAACCTGCTCTTGGTTCCGCAGACACCCCAGGAAAGAAACACCAGGCTCCCCAGCTCAGCGCTGTCAGCCGACATTGCATGGGGCTGTCCAGTGCATTTCGGGATGCCACTCCAGTCGCGACACTGTGCCCGTGTCCCCCGGGGCAGGACCTCCCCGAGCTGAGAGCCTGAAAGAAAGGAAGTCGCGCAATCGTGTCCCACTCTTTGCAACCCCATGGACTGTAGCCCCCTAGGCTCCTCCGTCCATGGGATTTTCCAGGCAAGAGTACTGGAGCGGGTTGCCATTTCCTTCTCCAGGAGATCTTCCCCATCCAGGGATCAAACCCGGGTCTCCCACACTGCAGGCAGACTCTTTACCATCTGAGCCTCCAGGGAAGCCCAAGCTGAGAACCACTGGTTTAAACTGCAGCTGCCAGGTAAGGTTGTGTTTCCTCAACCATAAAGTGAGGGCAAAAGTCCCGTCTTGCAGGTAACTTGTGGGCAGGTGAGAAGTCCTACCCTTGCCGGGCTAAATTACACAGCACCTCTGTCCAGGTGCTCTTCTTAGAGATGGGTTGAGGTGGGGCGGTGTTTGGGGACAGCACAGAGTTCACGCCGCTGGTCACTCAGTAAAGAACAGCGTGAACCGAAGGGGACACACTGCAATCAGCAGGGCTGGTTTCGACTGACTGACGGTCTCTCCTGGAAGTTATTTAAAACCCAGAAAAGCAACTCAATACTTTCAACCCTCAGGGCAAAGTCGCAGCCACCTGGTGCCTCTTTAGATCTCGTTCCTGAGGTTTCAGTCAATATCCTGCTCATTTATCTCTATGTGTGCATCAAGCGCTCAGAAGACGACCAGGTTGAAGAAAGTCAGAAAACAAGTCGCAGGGCCGGAGAAAGTGTTTACCAAAGACGCATCTGATAAAGGATTTGTATCTAAAATACACCAAGAAGTCCTAAAACTCAACTACAAGAAATCAAACCACTTGATTTAAAGAATACAGGACTTCCCTGGCAGGTCCAGTGGTTAAGACTCTAAGTTGCCAAGGCAGGGGCACGGGTTCGATCCCTGGTCAGGGAACTAAGATCCCACAGGCCACAAGGCGTGGCCAAAAAAAAAAATAAAATAAAGGATACATTAAAAAAAAAAATGGGCCAAAGATCTGAGCAGACACTTTGCCAAAGATGTACAGATAACACACGCGCCTAGAAAAAGAAGCTCCACATCACGTCATTAGACAATGAGAACCTAAAACTGCTCTAAAAAATGTAATTACAAAAAGAAAAGCAATCAGGGAACGGCAGCTTCCTGAACACTTGCTTTCCCCAGAAAAGCAGGAGGGACAAGAGCCTCTGGCTCAGCTGTGGTGGGTTCGGCTCTCACAGCCTGGCGCTGGTCCTGGGGTCTGGGCAGAGGGTGGAGGTCAGGGCAGGTGGGAACCTCTCAGGCAAATGGGTAGAGGGGCGCCTGTCCCCACCTTCCATCCAGGGCCTCCCCGCTCCAGAGCTGGACCCCTGCCTCTAAGGACTTTACACAGCTGCAAGGGCATCTGTCCTGGGGCACCCCTTCACCCCGTCCTGGCCTGCGGGACTTCTGGGTGTCACCCGTGGTCACCAGGGAACCCTCACGGGGGGTCTTCCTCTGTGCCTGCTCCATTCAGCTCATTAAACCGAACCACTTTACCGAGTGGCCCTTCACAGTCCCTGGGCTTTCTACGGGGAGTTTTGGGGTTTTTTAAGTGTTCCTTTCCACTTTTCCCAACGCCCCACTGTTCATCACAGTTCCGTTTTCTAAGCCGGGCCACCACATGATGCGACTTGCTTCCCTCCCATAGACCATCACAGCCTTAATCATGCTATGAATTCACCCAGGGCACTTCCTGCAAACCTCAGAACACATTTCTGAACATGACCTCCCCTGGCAAAGTGACAAGATGTTCACCCCCAATACGTGCGTGCCTCAGCGCTTGTCACGGCCCCAAGCTCTGCAATGTCAAACGTCCCAGGCGCCGGGATCTCTAACTTCCCAGCAGCGTGGTCCTTGTCCCAGCGCCCTCCCCCTCACCTCCACCCACACTCCTGAACTCATTGTGGACTTTCTAACAAAAAGGAAATGAAACCCACTGCACAGCTGGCAGCGCCCAGCACACCTCGAATCACTGTCTTCCCGCCAGTCCCTGGCAGGCAAATGAGCACCTTCCCATGGGGAGCCTGGGAGGGGCCAGGACTGCTACAAGTGAACCACATGAGTGGCAGGGAGGGCAGGTTGCCAAGGCAGGTTGCCAAGGCAACAGGCCTAGAGGGAGACCAGCAACTCTCCATCAATCATTCAGGACCTCATTCTCCAGCCTTCGCACCTCGGCCTCCCTCCCACTCCCCACTCCTTCCGCTCTTCCCACAAGACAGACAGAAGCCACTGCGCCCTTCCAAGGTCAGTCCTCTTGGAATTCCTACATCCAAGCTTGATTAGCGTTTGTGACCTTCTGTTTGCATGGGGCGGGGGGTGGGGGGTGCCAGGCACCCCAATCTTGAGAAATGAGGCAGGGGACCCAGATAACTCACACAGCAAAGCAAAAGCAGCTGGAGTTCCCTTGCGGTCCAGTGGTTAGGACTCAGCGTTTTCACTGTCAAAGGCCTGGGTTCAATCCCTAGTCAGGGAACTAAGATCCCACAAACCATGTGGTGTGGCCAAAACAAAACAAACAGGAAAAAAAAAAAAAAAACAGCTATACTACAGAAATATCTCTTTCCTTCTGCTGTTTCATGACTATTTTGTTCATCACTGGATGATGCCGACTACTCTTGGTATATTCAAATTAAACCTGATTCACCCTTGATTTTCTAGACGCATGCTAGTTCACAAAGGCAAAGACAAACACTTTGGTTTGGAACTTGGGGCTAGTCCATGAGTTCAGGCATTTGCTCTTCATATTCCAAGGGAGTAAACGTCACCTATCAAAAGCTGTCATTGTCCACAACATTCCACTGACTCGCTATTCTGTGAGAGATAGCTGTCCTGGTTCTTTCGGGTCTCAACCCAAACATCACCTGCTCTGAGGCCTTCCCCAGGCACCTGTCTGATTGCACTTTTACACCTTCTTCCTGGCAGATATTATTATAGACCTGTTTTATTTATTACGGCTGAGTCCCTGGTCCACAAAAGAAGAGCCTTGTCCATCTTTTCTTCCTAGGGTCCCACGGCAGGCAATGAATGAATTGGAGAGTGTATGACATTTGTGTTTATAATTGCCGCAAGGCATAAGGAGGAACTGAAATGATTTTGGTGAGCGTGACAGATCATTCCCACTGCCCCTCTGATCTGCAGATCAGAGATGTAGCGGGAATGATCTAGGGTGGGGGAAGGCCACTTATCATCTCTTTTAGGAGGTGTGACTTGATATAAGTAACGAAAGACAGTCTGGATCTTAAATGTCAGGCTTAGGAAAGGAGTGACTCATCTGCTTGGTACAACGTGTCAACTGAAAAAAAAGCACAACCTCAAAGTTGAGAGTTATGTTTTACTCGGTGGACAAAACTGAGGACATAAGCCTGGGACACGGCAAGCTCTGAGAGAGGGCTCCAGAAGATGCAACAGAGGAGCCAGAATATGCAGCAGTTTTTGCAACAAAGACTGGGGAGTCTGAACATCAAAAGATCACTGTTAATGAAAGAAAACCAGATATTTCAAGTTAAAGCATTTAGTACTTTTCTATGTACGGATGTGAGAGCTGGGCCATGAAGAAGGCTGAGCACCGAAGAATTGATGCTTATGAACTGTGGTGCTGGAGAAGACTCTTGAGAGTTCCCTGGACAGCAAGGAGATCAAACCAGTCAATCATAAAGGAAATCAATCCTGAATATTCGTTGGAAGGACTGATGCTAAAGCTGAAGCTCCAATGCTTTGGCGGACTCATTGGAAAAGACCCTGATGCTGGGAAAGATTGAAGGCGGGAGGAGAAGGGGACAACAGAGGATGAGATAGTTGGATGGCAACACTGACTCGATGCAAACTGCGGGAGTTGATGATGGACAGGGAAGCCTGGCGTGCTGCTGTCCATGGGGTCACAGAGAGTCAGACACGACTGAGCGACTAACGACAACAGTGCACGGGAAGCGGCCCAGGTCTAGGATCGCCGCGACCACCCCTGGGATTCGCCCCTCAGCTCCTGGAGCCAGCGTCCCCGTGCTTCCTGGGGTGAATCATGGGGGGAGGGGCTGCTCAGCAGGATTTGTCTCCATCCTGAATTAATGCCACACCCTCTCCCTCACTGATGTGGCAGGCAGCGTTTTTTTCATTGATAAAGTAAAGGTGAAAGGCCCTGCCCTCAGGGGGAACCATCTAATGTGGTAAAACTGTCCCTGGTGGGAAATGCATGGACACACACGGACACACACACACACACACACACACACGGACACACACACACGGACACACACACACCCTGGGAGGAAGGTGGGTCACTGTCTGTACAAATGCATGGACACACATGGACACATACACGGACACACACACACAGACACACACACGGACACACACAGACACACACACACACACCCTGCCATACACGGACACACACACACACACACACACCCTGCCATACACGCACACACACACACACACACACACACACACACCCTGGGAGGAAGGTGGGTCACTGTCTGTACAAATGCATGGACACACATGGACACATACACGGACACACACACACACACGGACACACACAGACACACACACACACACACACACACACACACACACACCCTGGGCGGAAGGTGGGTCACTGTACATCTGCTCAGCCCTCGAGGTAAAAGATCACAGACATCCCCAGGAATACACACATCAAAGAGAGAAATTAACATGGGGCCACGTGAGCCTGTAAGCCTGTCCTTGGGGTACACACGTCCCTGGGGGGTACACTCGCCTGGCAGGTAGGAGAAGACTTTCTAAAGCACAGTCAGGCTCCGGGCGGTTTAGGGAACTCACTGCACACCCCTGAGTGGGGATCCTCTCTCTCCCAAGGTCCAGACTACCGGCAGCTCCCGGCAGCCTGGTTCACAGCCACCCCAGCGTAACCCACCCTCAGCCACAGGGAATCTGGGCCGGGGGAAGACTCCCCTGACCAGAACAAAGGGAAAAATCAGGAATGCAGTCCTGGGAGAGGCCCGGGGAACAGCCGTGTTTAAAGAACACAAACAAGAGGCCCGAAGTCACATCTCCCACAACTCTTAAAAAAAAAAACTTGTAAGAGGTGGCAGGAAGTTTTTTAGGATAATTTTCGTGGACCCGCGAAGGCAAACATGGAGGGGCCTCTGCAGTCCGTGCGGGCGGGCCTCGCGGCCTCGGGCATCCGTTTCCTCCTCCCCTCTCGCCCACGCTGGGGGCGCAATCCGTGCAGTGCACCGCACCCCGAAAACCAGCGGGCCCCC
Organism: Dama dama; assembly: GCF_033118175.1. Classification (NCBI taxonomy): domain Eukaryota; kingdom Metazoa; phylum Chordata; class Mammalia; order Artiodactyla; family Cervidae; genus Dama; species Dama dama. The sequence goes on from NC_083702.1 coordinate 5,568,510, forward strand.
AGCAGTAGGGTCGCCCCGCAGTGGTGCCCAATAAATGCTCATCGAGCGGCCCCCAGGCAGGGCTGAAGGCGCGAGCCCGCGGGAGAGGAGGCTAAAGAAATGGCTGGTGAGCGGGCCGCGGTGGGCGCAGGGCTGTCTCCAGCGGGCCGGGGGGCTCGTCCCCACGGCTGCTCAGCGTCCTGTCCTCAGCAGGAGCCAGCGATGCGCGTTTCGATGACGCCAGGAGCCCAAAGTGGGCTCCAGGAGCCGCCGGGAGAGGGGGCGCCGCCAGGCTGGCGGCTGGTTCCCGGCCCGGCGGCGTTTAAAGGGGGTCAAGGGCTGTCCTGAAGGTCACGGCGGCGCGCTGCGCGGGCCCGGCGGGCTCAACGAACCGAGCGCGCGGGTCCCAGAGAGGAGAGGCAGCATGGTGCCCGCAGCCGCTCAATCGGGTCCGGCGGGGACTCGAGCCGCGTGGTGCCCGCTGCGCTCCACTGGGTCCAGGCAGGGCTCGGCGCTGTGCGCGCGCGGGCGCGCGGGGCGGGTCGGCCGCCCGCCTGGGTCCCGCGGGGCGGAGCGCGGCGCGGGCGCGGCTGGAGGCCGGCGGCGGGCGCACTCACCCTCCTTGGCCTTCTTCTTCCTCGCCAGCGTGCCGCCCAGCTTGCCCAGGAACGACTCGTCCTTCTTCATCCTGTGGGGCCGCAGGGCGGGCGAGCGCAGCGGCGCGGAGGACATGGGGGCGCGCGGGGACCCTGGTGGTCGGGCCGGGAGCAGCGCGTCTGGGAGCCGCCCTGGTCGCCGCCGCCGCCGCCGCCGCCGCTGCTCGCCCCGGGGAGTGGCCGGGAGGGCGCGGCCCCGGCGCCGGCCCCCGCCCCCCGCCCGCCCCTGGCCCCGGCGGCATCCGCCGCCCGAGGTCTGGCTCTGGGTCACCACGTCCAGCCCGCGAGAGCCGTCGGCAGTTCCCACGCGCCGCGTCACACTCACTCTCCAAGCGCAGCGGTGGTTCCGCTCCTAAATGCCGCCAATCGGACAGACCGCGGGCCCTCTGCCCCCTTTTGTTCTATATGTTTGAGCCCTGGACTCTGGTGTCCTTACCTGGGCGCCGGGGTTGGGGGTGGGGGGGTGCGGGCAGCGAGGCAGCCAGGGCCACCACCTTTGCACAGCCGAGGCACATCATATAAGAACACAAATGGGTCGTTTCATTTGCTGAGCTTTTCCCACAACCAGGCCAGGGGCCAGGGGGAGCCCTTGTGACCTGTGCCCGCCCTCTAGAAGCTTGGCATGATGGGCAATGCGGCTACATGAGTACCCTCCTGCACACCTCGCCCTGTCCCAGGGGAACTCCTGGTGATTCCGACAGAGGAATGAGCCCTAGTGGGTGGGGGGGGGGGGGGGGGTGTTCAGGGGGAGGGCGGGGCAGGAGAACCAGAGGGGACAGTGTCGGGGCTCCCAGGAGGAGAGAATAAGATGAGGAAGAGGTTTACGGTGGAGGTGATGTGGAGGACTTGGGTTCTGCAGAGTTGACTCTGGGTGAGGTGTGACAGGTGCGTGGGGAAGGAGTGAGCCCGGGGCCCAGGTCCTAGGCCTCGATGACTCAGGAGAGTTGTGAACAGGTTTATGGAGAAGCTCATAGGTGGAAGGCGCCCCAGGCTGGAAGGGGTGGGAAGGGTTAAGCCTGTTTCCTGCTGGGCCCAGGCCAGCGGGGCGGGGGCCTTCCCCAGCAGATAGAGACTATCAGAGGAGGCCCGACTGGGGAGGAGCAGGGGGCGGCCAGGTCCCGGTGTGGGCAACATTGTTTTTCGTCTCCCTGAGGGCTGGCCCAGTGCTCCACAGCACACTCTAACTCCTCCGGTTCCTGGAGCGGAGGTTTCTGTTAGCCTGCCAATTGGTGCCAGGCCCTGCCCTCCCACGGAGATTGCGCTGATCACAGGGGCAGAGCCTTGCCCTCCCGGAGCTGGTGATCTAGGGGGACACGCACGCCCCGCAGTTAGGAACCCAGCCGGGGGGGAGGGCAGCCGGAGTGTTATGGACCAGGAGGCTTGCCCTGCGTAATCACCAGAAACTGATCAGAGGCCAGACAAGGCTCCCAGGCAGGGCTGTACTGGGGGCCCTGCTGCAGCCAGGGGGAGCGAGAACGAACCACAGGCCCCCTTCCTCACTGCCTGGGGGGTGGGCAAGCTGGTTCTTTATATGGGGTGAGTAGGGGGGGTGTCCAGGGTCGGATGGGAGGGGTGGCTTAGGTGGTTTGTCACCCCTTAGTTGATCTGCAAGGAGATCCGGCCAGTCCATCCTAAAGGAAATCAGTCCTGAATATTCATTGGAAGGACTGATACGGAAGCTGAAACTCCAATACTGTGACCACCTGATGCGAAGAACTGACTCACGGGAAAAGACCCTGATGCTGGGAAAGATTGAAGGCAAGAGGAGAAGGGGATGACAGAGGATGAGATGGTTGGATGGCATCACCGACTCGATGGACATGGGTTTGAGCAAACTTCGGGAGTTGGTGATGGACAGGGAAGCCTGGCGTGCTGCAGTCCATGGGGTCACAGAGTCGGACACAACAGCGACTTAACAACTGAACTGAACTGAGGTTATGTTGAGTACAGGAGACAGGTACAGTGCCTTGCTTCTGCTCCTGGTTCTTCAAAAGTGGCAGTGGGGTCTTTTTGGTCTCTCTGTGTCTTTTGTCCAGTCTCTGTGTCTTTTGTCCAGAACTTGCCCTAACTGCCCATGCACGCAGTTATTTTTAATCCTGTATTGAGAAGTGTGTCCAGGTGCAGGGATTGCAGCAAAGCGTCCGGGTCCCAGGCCTGTCTCAGGAAGAAGAGAAGGGATATGGATGTCCTCACCTGCTCCTTAGAGGCAGGCAGGATGGAGAGAACTCAAGGGAAGACCCAGGTACCCGGGAGAGGGGAGGTGAGCCAGGGATGCAGGCTGCCCGGTGTGACTGAGTGAGCGGACGAGGTAAGGAGATCAGTGATGCCGCACCAGGAACCCTGAGGATGGGTTGAATCCAAACCCCAAGCCAGAGACCAATTCAGAAGCTACTGTAAGGGGCGAGGCCAGAGTTGCCCGTGGTAGTGGCAGAGGGAAGGGACAGATAAGAATAAACTTTCAAGGCTGCAAACCACAACCCGTGGGGAATCCTTGGATGATTGGTTTAGGGGCAGGGAAGGGTCAGGGGGCTCTGAGGCTTCTTACCTGCACAGCCTGATTTGGGGTGTCACTAACCACGCTGGGGAAAACACAGAAAGATGGTGAATGTGGTTATTGAAATCCTGATGGCATCATGGCACAGTCAAGGCTAGACTGCTCTGAATGCTGAGGGAGACTGCCGTCTGGGGCAGGGGTTTCTGGCCCCTTTGAGAATCTGGTGCGAGGTGCAGATGTCTGCTCTAAGGAAACACACACACAAGATGCTGCACACTGTCTACGGACGCCCACGGTCAGCCCACCCTCCCACCGCCCTCGGCACAGCCACAGAACCCAGGAGGAGAGCTTGCGAAATGGTCTTAGTTCCTGTCGCCACCTACTCGACCTTCCACTTCTTCAGTTCAGTTTAGTTGAGTCACTCAGTCGTGTCCGACTCTGTGACCCCATGGACTGGAGCACGCCAGGCTTCCCTATCTATCACCAACTCCCAGAGTTTACTCAAACTCATGTCCATCGAGTTGGTGATGCCATCCAACCATCTCATCCTCTGTCGTCCCCTTCTCCTCTTGCCTTCAATCTTTCCCAGCCTCAGGGTCTTTTCCAAGGAGTTGGTTCTTTGCATCAGGTAGCCAAAGTTTTGGAGCTTCAGCTTTAGCATCAGTCCTTCCAATGAATATTCAGGACTGATTTCCTTTAGGATGGACTGATTGGATCTCCTTGCAGTCCAAGGGACTCAAGAGTCTTCTCCAACACCACAGTTCAAAAGCATCAATTCTTCAGCGCTCGGCTTTCTTTATAGTCCAACTGTCACATCCGTACATGACCACTGGAAAAACCATAGCCTTGACTAGACGGACCTTTGTTGGCAAAGTAATGTCTCTGCTTTTTAATATGCTGTCTAGGTTGGTCATATTTTTTCTCCCAAGGAGCAAATGTCTTTTAATTTCATGTCTGCAGTCACCATCTGCAGTGATTTTGGAGCCAAAAGAAATACAGTCTGTCACTGTTTCCATTGTTTCCCCATCTATTTGCCGTGAAGTTATGGGATTGGATGCCATGATCTTAGCTTTCTGAATGTTGAGCTTTAAGCCAACTTTTTCACTCTCCTCTTTCACTTTCATCAGGAGGCTCTTTAGTTCTTCTTCAGTTTCTGCCATAAGGGTGGTGTCCCCTGCATATCTGAGGTTATTGGTATTTCTCCTGGCAATCTTGATTCCAGCCTGTGCTTCATCCAGCCCAGCATTTCTCATGATGTACTCTGCGTATAAGTTAAATAAGCAAGGTGACAATATACAGCTTTGATGTACTCCTTTCTCAATTTGGAACCAGTCTGTTGTTCCATGTCCAGTTCTAACTGTTGCTTCCTGACCTGCATACAGATTTCTCAGGAGACAGATCAGGTGGTCTGGTATTCCCATCTCTAAGAATTTTCCAGTTTGTTGTGATCCACACAGTCAAAGGCTTTGGCATAGTCAATAAAGCAGAATTAGATGTTTTTCTGGAACTCTCTTGCATTTTCTGTGATCCAGCAGATGTTGGCAATTTATCTCTGGTTCCTCTGCCTTTTCTAAATCCAGCTTGAACATCTGGAAGTTCATGGTTCACATACTGTTGAAGCCTGGCTTGGAGGATTTTGAGCATTACTTTGCTAGCGTGTGAGATGAGTGCAATTGTGCGGGAGTTTGAGCATTCTTTGGCATTGCCTTTCTTTGGAATTGGAATGAAAACTGACCTTTTCCAGTCCTGTGGCCACTGCTGAGTTTCCCAAATTTGCTGGTATAATGACTGCAGCACTTTCACAGCATCATCTTTTAGGATTTGAAAGAGTTCAACTGGATTTCCATCACCTCCACTAGCTTTGTTCATAGCTTTGTTCCACTTCTCAGCATGCCACATGCGTATCGCCTGTGCCACGGCTCAGCATGCATTTTACATTTGGGAAATCATTATGAAAATCAGGTTACATGCAGCCACTCCCATGATAGAAAACCATTTGATTTGCTTTAAAAAAAAAAAAAGATTTATTTATTTATTTTGGCTGTGCTGGGTCTCTGTTGCTGTGTGCAGGCTTTCTCTGGTTGCGGCGAGTGGGACCTACTCTCTAGTTCGATGCTCCGGGCTTCTCATTGTGGTGGCTTCTCTTGTAGCTTCAGTAGTTGCAGCTCAGGCCCCTGAGTTGTGGCGCATGGGCTTACTTGCTTCTTGGCATATGGGATCTTCCCAGACCAGTGATTAAACCCGTGTCCCTTGTATTGCAAGGCAGATTCTTAACCACTGGACCACCAGGGAAGCCCCTTGATTTGCTTTTGAACTGTGGCTTCCAAGGGTTCCATCTCTTTATCCAAATGGTTCAGTGGTAAAGAATCCTCCTGCCAGTGCAGGAGACATGGGCTCGATCCCTGGGTCAGGAAGATCCCCTGGAGGAGGAAATGGCAACCCAATCCAGTATTCTTGCCTGGAGAATCCCATGGATAGAGGAGCCTGGTGGGCTACGGTCCATGGGGTCGTAAAGAGTCAGACATGACTGAGCACATGATGGATGGATATAAGAATAAGAAACTAACATTCCAGGAGCACAGGCCAGATCCAGGCCCCGGGGGAGGCCCCACGCCATGTGCTCTCAGGCAACCTCCAGGTTCTCCGGCCGTTCTGTCCGTCTTCCTTGCAGAGGGACAGGCTCTGGGCGATACAGGTGGATGTCATTTGTCATAACACTTCAGTTGCAGCAAACCAAACAAGTCGCCTTGAAAGTAACCAGACAAGAGAATGGATACACCTATGGATATATTCGTATAATGGAATTCTAGCAAGCAATCAGAAAGAGCAGCCGTCAACGTATCTCAAAAACATGTTCAGGGCCTTCCCTGGTGGTCCAGAGGTTAAGACCCCAAGCTCCCAGTGCAGGGGGAACGTGTTACACCCGAGGTCGGGGAACTAGTATCCCACAGGCCATGCGATGTAGCCAAGTTAGAAAAAGAAAAAAAATGCATTCAGCAGCAAAAGCCAGTGCAAAGGCACACACTGGGGGAATCCACTTATTTGAAGTTCAGCAGAGGGTGGCCTCTTTCCTCTGCTGAGAGTGGTCAGAGTTCTGCGTGATGCACACGGGCCATATCTTGGGCTGGCTGGGGCGGGGTGAGGGGCTGGGGGTCACAGAGATTGTTTCCTAAGTACAAATCCATCACGCACACACTGGAGAATCATGCATTTCACTATGTATCAGTTACACCTCCATTGAGGCTTGGGGGAAAGAAAACAAATGAATGACACACCAAGGCAAGATAATTTGAGTTCTCTTCCTTACCTGCGTTTGGGTTTCATTCCTTCTCAACGCGTCTCCTGTGATAATACAGCAGCTCAGGAAGCCCTTAAAGGGAGCTTTAAAAGCTGCATGTCTTCTCACATTTCCCTTCCGGAAAAGAAGAGATATCTTTCAAAACACGAAAAACGGCCTTTAGCTCTTGGGGAGAGAAAAGAGCTCGTTCGAAGGAGGAATGAGACTGTGAAATGTTCCCCCGTGCTGTTCATTTTCAAGCCTAGCAATTTCAGGAGACTTAGAAGTGTGTAGGCAAGCAATGGAAATACTTAATTGATTCAGTGATGGAGAAAATGCCTTATTTCCCCCAGGTTACACTCCAATGCAGTCTTCCTGCCCTTTGGAGCCGCATTTTCAAGCGTGCTGTAATCATAACATCCAAAGTAGTCTTTTGAACAGCGTGATTTAATCAGTTTGCTAATTTAGTGATCTGGCAAGGGAGGAACCTGTGATTTTCGCTTTAAATGCTAGAAGCATGAAAAGATGACCACACTTGCCTGGAATCTTAAAACTGTGGTGGTAACACTTTTTCCCAAACCATGTGTGAGAGAAACACAAATCCCTGACTGCAGTGATCAACAGCTTTTCACTCAAGCGATTTTGGAAACATCAGCAAACTTTGAGACAAGGGAAGTTGGATTTTCATTTATTGGCAACTCCTCTGAGTCTTCTTTTTGCCTAGTAGGCAGATTAAACTACACACACACTTTGTTCCTGTAAATATTTTAGAGATGAGGAATGCATGAGAGATTGGCACCAAGTTATTAATTTCTCATCTTGTATGGGGGAGAGATTGGGAAAGTCCCCTAAAAGATTATGGCCCCTTCAAAAAAGACTGACCCCTAGCTTTCAGAGAGCAAGTTCCTTGAAAAATGCCCATACCTCTTATGCAGGTGGGAGAACAAAGACCCAGTCTATTAGACAGTCACACTTTAGTCTAAATTTCTTTCACCAATCATTTGTCATAATGCATTATCACATGCCTAGAAAATAAAAGGCTTTACTTTCCTCCTCCTGTCTCACTGGGCGCAGTAAGGGAATAAAAGCTGTGCTTTTTTTGGTTTTGTTTTGTTTTGTTTTAACTTATTTGGCTGTATCAGGTCTTAATTGCAGTAGACATAGCACAAAGGCATTGGAGAAGGAAATGGCAACCCACTCCAGTGTTCTTGCCTGGAGAATCCCAGGGATGGGGGAGCCTGGTGGGCTGCCGTCTATGGGGTCACACAGAGTCGGACACGACTGAAGTGACTTAACAGTAGCTATTTGACTTAGCTCAGTAGTTGTGACCTGCAGGGTTAATTGTCCCACAGCATATGGGATCTTAGTTCCCAGACCAGCAATCAAACCCATGTCCCCTGCATTGGAAGGCAGATTCTTAACCACTGGGCCACCAGGTAAGTCCTGAGAGCTGTGCTTTGTATGGAGGGGAAAATGAGGAATGGTAGGGGTACTCTAGGGCAGTGAGCTTGCTGCCAGATGGAGCAGGGGAGTTAGCCACCAAGCGCATCATGAGAACATCACTGGGGCTGGGGAAGACGGGCCGGGGCAGGGATCTATAAGGAGTCAGACAGGAAATATTTTCCACTTTTTGGGCCAGACAGCCTTTGCAGCTCCTCAGTTTCGCTCTCATAATCTGAAAACAGCCATAGACAATATATAAGCAAATGCGTGGCTGTGTTCCAATACAAGGTCATTCTGCACTCAGAACTTTGGAGTTCATATTATTTTCATGTGTCACAAAACATTCTTTTGATGTTTTTATCAACACAGTTAAAACATGAACCCATTCTTAGCTCATAGGTGATACAAAAAACAGGTTGGATTTGGAAGTAGATTGTACCCAAACTGCATTTCATCTAACTGCATTTTTTTTTAATTTCTTTTTTTACTTCTTATCTGCACGTTTTTGCCAGAAAGCCCTAATAGTGGTAATAATGATGGCGCCACTAAAAATCAATGCCTAGAGGTGCCAGTGACTCAGAGTCTGTTGTTTTTAACTCCAAAGCAGTACACAAAAACTTCCCGTGCATTGGAAATTTATCGTTAGCACACCTCTTCCAAAGTGGGTCAGTAACAACTGCGCTTCTTATGTCTTACTTACTCTATGAGACTTGTTTATTCTAGAAGACTCTCCACACTGTTATACAGAGGTAGGAGCACGTTTGCAGTTGTTGTTGTTTAGTCTCTGAGTCGTATCCAGCTCTTTTTCGACCCCACGGACCGTAGCCTACCAGGCTCCTCTATCCATAGGATTTCCCAGGCAAGAATACTGGAATGGGTTGCCATTTTCTCCTCCAGGGGATCTTCCCCACCCAGGGGTCAAACCCTCATCTCCTGCATTAACAAACGGGTGCTTTACTGCTGGGATGGATTGTCTTTCTGGAAAATAGGAACCACTTCAACATACATCACTGAACACATAAGTTGAAGCAGAGTCCGGGACACCATATGACGCAGCAGGGCAGGGCTGTCCGACATGTGTGACGCCATCCACGAGGTGGGGTTAAATAGAAAAGCAAGTTGTGCTTCCACTTTCCACACTTATGTGGATTTCACACACATTGACGTCACACACCCTGGGTCAAGGTAGGTGCTGGGTATGACTCTAGGCCTTGGGACATACCATGCACAAACGCAAGAAGGCCTGCCTGGTGGAGCTGACATTCTCATGGCAGAGGAATAAAGTTAGTGACTTTGAAAACCTATGTACAAGAGAAAGACAGATATGATATTGCTTATATGTGGAATCTAAAAAAAAATGATGAAATATACTTATTTATAAAACAGAAATAGACTCACAGACATAAAAAACAAACTTATGGCTATCAAAGGGAAAAGGAGAAACTAGGAGTTTGGGACTGACATATATGCACCATCATATATAAAATGTATAACCAGCAAGGATCTACTGTATAGCACAGGGGACTATGCTCAGCATCTTGTAGTAGCCTAAAGTGGGGAAGAATCTAAAAAAGAATATACAGAGATGCATAACTGAATTACTTGGCTGTACATCTAAGACTAACACCACATTGTACATCAACTATATTTCAAATAAAAAATGTTAAAGGAAGTTTTCAAAAAAATAACCCAAGTACGTATATGTGTTATCAGTTCAGTTCAGTCGCTCAAACATGTCCGACTCTCTGTGACCCCATGAACCGCAGCACGCCAGGCCTCCCTGTCCATCACCAACTCCCGGAGTCCACCCAAACCCATGTCCATTGAGTCGGTGATGCCATCCAGCCATCTCATCCTCTGTCATCCCCTTCTTCTCCTGCCCTCAATCTTTCCCAGCATCAGGGTCCTTTCCAATGAGTCAGCTCTTCGCATCAGGTGGCCAAAGTATTGGAGTTTCAGCTTCAGCATCAGTCCTTCCAATGAATGCCCAGGACTGATTTCCTTTAGGATGGACTGGTTGGATCTCCTTGCAGTCCAAGGGACTCTCAAGAGACTTCTCCAACACCACAATTCAAAAGCATCAATTCTTCAGTGCTCAGCTTTCTTTATAGTCCAACTCTCACATCCATACATGACTACTGGAAAAACCATAGCCTTGACTAGACGGACCTTTGTTGGCAAAGTAATGTCTCTGCTTTTTAATATGCTGTCTGGGTTGGTCATACCTTTCCTTCCAAGGAGCAAGCGTCTTTTAATTTCATGGCTGCAATCACCATCCATACGTACATTGTACACATATGTGAACCTTTACGGAAATCCACCTTTTAATCCTCAAACACTTTGTCAGTGGGAAACGGTTGATTTTGAACTCTGCCTTTCTATCTGGCAGTACTAACACTAACAAATGGAAATGTATGCAGAGCAAATAGAACTGATTCCAGGACTAATCAGAATACATTTTGATTGAGAAAGTGGATACTCAGAAAGCATGTGATCACCAGGGAAACGCACCATGTCGTGCATTAGGGAGGCCACTTTTCATTTGTTCAGGGTCACGACTCCTATATTAAAGTATGTTTTAAAGTGTGTTCCGTGATCATCCACCTATCACACCTACAGCAGTTCATCACTAACCGAGATCTGAAGGCTGAGCAGCTGTGAGCAAATGATGCTTTGGAATCGGGAGAGTATTAAACCATGAAGCTCAGCTCTGTGTGATAAATTATCTTAGACTGTCAAAATTTCAAATTTGCAAGGAAATCAGAAGATGCAAGGCTTGAAAAGGCTATTCGATCGTCAGTGCTACTTAAATATTTATTACTTACACAACAGAAAGAGACTCACAGACTTAGAGAATGAAATTATGGTTACCAGTGGGCAAGGGTGGAGGAGAGGGACAGTTAGGGAGTTTGGGATGGACATGCACACACAGCTATATTTAAAATGGATCACCAACAAGGACCTATTGTATAGCACATGAAACTCTGCTCAATGTTACGTGGCAGCCTGGATGGGAGGGCCGTTTGGGGGAGAGTGGATACATGTAAATGTATGGCTGAGTCCCTTAAGCTATCACAACATTGTTAATTGGCTATACTCCAATATAAATTTAAACGTTTTAAAAAATTTATTATGAAAAGCTACTAAAACATGGGACTGATTTTTTTTTTCCCCCAGAATCACTCTGGCAGCAGTAGCCTGGGCCCTTGCCATCCAGGTGGCTGACCATGAAGCTACCTGTAATATAACCTACAAAGCGTTATAAAAGTCAGCCCCACAGACTGCAACTAAAAACACTTTTCTACAGCGAAATGCTGCAGTTTTCTTGTTATCTGAAAGAAAAAGGCAAAAGGAGTCTTTTTTTTTCCTTCTAGATGCATCATACCTTCCATGCAGGAAATATTCTGTAAATATTTCATGAATCAGAAAAGCCTGCCCCTAGAGGTGGAAACAACCTACTGTCCATCACAGATGAATGGATAAACAGAAGGTGGTCCAACCCTACGTATCCACGTGCGATGCCTACCCACGCCACAGCGGGGGTCACCCTGGGGACATGATGCTCAGTGAAATAAGCCAGATACAAAAGAACAAATACCGTACGATCTCCCTCACAAGGGGCACCTAGACAAGTCAAGTTCCCAGAGACAGAAAGTAGAATGGGGGTCGTGGGGGACTGGTTTAATAGGGACAGAGAAAATGGGGAGTTGTTTTAATAGGGACAGAGTTCCAGCTTTGCAAGATAAAACGAGTGTGGAGGTGAAGGGCGGTGATGGTGTCCAATAGTGAACTTAATGCCACTGAGCTGTGTATTTTAAAAGGTTGAAATGGTGGCTTTTATCTTAAGTATATTTTTACCACCATTTTTTAAGCCCGTGTCTAAGGCCCCAAATAAATTAGGCCCCGAAAATAAAGGTAATGTAACAAATGGAAAAGTACTGCGTGGGAAAGGCTAAGACCTTCCCAGGGAGGAGAAGTAACAGGAAAGAGAGATGAATGAATAAACCAAGCAGTTGAAGATGGAAGGACAGAGAATGGATGGTCCCCTAGAGATAGAAGAGGGTTAACTGGAGGGCCAGCCCTGGAGAAGGAGAGAATGAAGGATTGCTACACCCCCAACCCCGAGGGGACGATGGGGATGCAGAGGATCGCATATAAATCCTGGTGCAGAGTGGGGTGCATGATCTGGTGAGAAGGCCCCCAGCTGAACTGCAGAGCGAGCGCAGGAGAGAGTAACCAGCTTCTCGGAAGAAGGGGCTGTAGATGGTCCCTGCCCTTCCCTCCCTCCTCCCCACTCCTCCTCCCTACCCTCCTCCCCATCCTGGTCTTCCAGCCTCCAGCTTTCCAGAGCTCCCCGCTGACCCCACGATGGCCCTCCCCCCACAGTCAGGCAGTGTCCCCTCTGCTTCTGGACCCCACACAGAGCCCTGCCCACACTCAGAGCTCAATCAGTGTTCGCTGGATGGTTGGAGGAGGGATGGATGGATGGATGGATGGATGAATGAAGGGCAAATGATGGACGACAGGAGGCTGGTGGTAATTATGCAAGAGATTACTCCTGCCACTTGGGATAATTGTGATGTTTGCATCCACCCAGAAAAGCTTCTATCGATGGACACAAATTATTTACGGCTTCTTCCTCCACTCAGCGACAGATATGGGGACGAGGAAATGAGAGGAGAAGGCATGGCATGGAAACATAAGGAAACATTCGGAAGCAAAGCTTCACTGGCGCTTGCTGTCTGGCTGCCTCTTCAGGAAGGAAAGGAGGGCTGACAGAGCCTGTGCTTGGGGGAAAGTGGGGTCTAGTGTTCAAGGAGGGACTGGAAAGGATCAAACCACATCAACCCCAAACCTCCCAGGCGCTTCTCAGCTAATGCACACCATCTGGCTGCCTGGGGCCGTGGGAAACCGGAGGACCTGGAGGAGGAGCGTGGACCGGGCCTGAGACTCTGCATTGCTGATGCACCCCCAAGTGAAGCTCACACCCCTGGCCTTTTGGCTCCTGTGTCACCCTCTGAGCGGCCAGGCTATACACTACTCTTGTATTAAAGGCTCACCGTGGGCTTCTGGGATAAGAAAATCACTCCCCCCTCTAGGAATATCACTTGTTTTCTCAGAAATTTCCAAGTGTATGATGCTAAAAGACTCCCCTTTAACACGTTCACTGTATTAAAATGATGCCCAGCACCGATCCTACAGTACACAGTGGGAACCCCAGTGACCGAGCCTGGGCCTGGGAGGTTTCTGGCATTCTCAACATATTTCTTAAATTCTCCAACTACTCAAATAATTACTTTTTAAAAATGTATGCCAGTTGGACTTCCCTGGTGGTCCGGTGATTAAGAAGCCAATGCAGGGGACACGGGTTCAATCCCTGGTCCAGGAAGACCCTACATGCCGTGGGACAGCTAAGCCCATGAGCCACAACGACTGAACAGTCCATGCTCCGAAGTAAGAGGAGCCACAGCTATGAGAAGCCCATATATCGCAACTCGAGAATGCCCGTGTGCAGCCAAAAAGACCCAGGGCAGCCATAAATAAATAAATAAATACAAATTGGGGGAAAAAAAAAAAAAAACCTCCAAAATAAAAATTTAAGTTAAAAAAAAAATTGCATGCATGCAGCTCTCCTGTCCTCTCCATTTTCGTGAAAGGGAGACCTGATGGGAGCCTGGCCGAGGGATGGGAGGGGCAGACCCCCGCCAGGGAGGAGGCGCCTGGGCCATCTGCTCAAGGGAAGGGCACAGAAAGGCCATTGTGAGTCTGGTCGGTCATCCCCCCACCAAAGTATGAAGGTCTCCCTTTGAAACCCGGATTCCCCTTTTTAGTAAAGGAACCATTGTCACCAGAACAGGCTCCAAAGGCCAGGCCGGGGTCGGGGGCATCTCTCCTATCCTGACCCCCTTCTTCACCTTCCACCTCCTCTCCCTTCCTGATGCTCCTGCTGAAAGAACATTCTGTTCTCTGCCGCCCCCTTCATGCCTTCATCCCCAACTGTCCTTCCCAGAGTCTAATTACAGGTTGAATTGTTTCCCCAAAGCTTGCTGAAGCCCAATCCTGGGACTGGGACCTTGCCTGGAAGTAGGATCTTTGCAGATGTGATGGAGTTAAGATGAGTCGTTAGGGTGGGCCTTCGTCCATAGACCAGCGGAGCACACGGGAAGCTGGAGGCAGCCCACAAGCCAAGACACGCCAAGGGTCCCCTGGGACACCAGAAGCTAGAGAAAGGCATGGGAAGGTCCTCCCAGAGGCTTCAGAGAGGCCTTGTGGATTTGCACCTTGATTTCAGACTTGCCTGTCCACAGTCAGCCCCAGGGGAGCAGAGTGATTACCATATGCATATGGAACCAAGGAACCATATGTATTTAGAGGGTAGTCTGGCTTCCCTGGTGGCTCAGATGGTAAAAAAAAAAAATCTGCCTGCAATGCAGGAGACCCAGTTTCAATCCCTGGGTTGGGAAGATCCCCTGGAGGAGGGCATGGCAACCCACTCCAGTTTTCTTGCCTGGAGAGTCCCATGGACAGAGGAGCCTGGCGGGCTGCAGTCGACGGGGTCACAAAGAGTCAGACACAACTAAGTGATCAAGCACACATACTGGTTTCCCAGGTGCTCAGAGATAAAGAATCTATGTGCCAAGTAGGAGACTCAGGTTCAATCCCTGGGTCGGGAAGATCCCTGGAGAAGGAAATGGCAACCCACTCCAGCATTCTTGCCTGGAAAATCCCATGGACAGAGGAGCCTGGTGGGCTACAGTCCGTGGGGTCACAAAGAGTCGGCTGTGATTGAGCGACTGAGCTTTAGTGAAGTCAGCGTCCCCCATCTGGGATGTGCGGTCCTCGGGGACTCCTCTTTCTCCCTGGACCTGTCGGTCTCTCGTCTTCAATCTCCTATCAGCCCTCCTCTCTACAAGCCTGAGCTCATACTTTTGCATCGCTCACCTGGATCAAGACAAGGGTCTCCCAGCCAGGAAATCCCAAATCTGATCACGGTGCTCCCTGGCTTCATTTTTCAAAGGCTTCCCAAGGCCCCCAGTCCTTCCTTGGCGCTCCATGGTCTTGCCACCTCCCGACTCTCCCTCCTTTTGTCTGACTCACAGCTGTCCTGAACAGGCTTTACACACGCAGTGTGCTCTCTCCCCACCTCGCTTCTCTGACTTGACTCCCTCCCAGGCCCGGCTGCTCACCTCCTTTTTGGTGTCTCTCCATTCCCTAGAGGCCCTTCTGGTTGAGTCATCACACTGGGTGACATGGGTGTTTGTCACATTTACTTATTCATTCATTTGCTCGTTCATTCATTCAACAAACGTACCAAGTGCCTGCTCGTATCGTATAGAGCTTCCATCCTAGGGGACAAAAGCTCACACACACACACACACACACACACACACACACAGAGTTTGAATGGAAGGCTGTCATAAGTGAAGGACAGTTATGCGGGTTTATGGGAATCCCTGGTGGCCCAGTGGTTAGGACTATGAGCTCTCCCTGCCTGGGGTGTGGGTTTCATAATGTCCCACAAGCCACGTGGCCAAAACAAAAAATTATGTGGGTTTAAACACCACGTTGACATTAACGATTCCCACACTTCCCTCTTTGGTCCTATAGCCACTGGGCTCCAGATCCACAAACCTCAGGGGTTAGCAAAGGACCAGCCCAGCTATCCAGCCTGTGCCTGTTTTATAAGATCCCAGAGCTAAGGGTGGTTTTTAAATAGTGAAAATGTATCAATAAAAGAATGTTTCCTGGCAACTTTTTGCTCTTTTTCTTAATTTTTTTTTCTTTTTTAACAATTAGGTTCTTTGCCACTATTACAAATTTTAGTATAACAATAATCATGCTCCTTGGAGAAATGAACACATCTCTCTCTTTTTTTTTTTTTTTGGCTGCACCATGCAGCAAGCGAGATCTTAGTTCCCCAACCAGGGAGCGAACCTTCTCCCCTTGCATTGGAAGTGTGGAGTCAACCACTGGACTTCTAAGGAAGTCCCATGAACACATCTTTTAAATGCTTGATTTTTCTTTAATTCTGCTACCAATTATTTGGAAATATTAACCCAGAATATTTGAGAGAACTGTGTTTTAAATAGAAGTTTACTACTTCCCTGGGAGTTCAGACAGTAAAGAATCCGCTTACAATGCAGGAAACTTGAGTTGGATCCCTGGGTCAGGAAGAGCCCCGGGAGAAGGGCATGGCAACCCACTCCAGGATTCTTGCCTGGAGAATCCCTTGGACAGAGGAGCCTGGCGGGCTACAGTCCATGGGATCACAGAGTCAGACAGGACTGAGTGACTAACACTCTCACCGTTGACACTCCAGAGCAAGGGGCCTTAGAGACTGTGGGTGCTGTTCGAGGTTTATGTTCATTGCTGGATTTGAAACTTGTATAGACCTTGGACATTCTTTATCCAGAAGCCTTTTGTCTGTGGGTCTAGTGGTGCCTTATTAATTTCAGAGATCTATTATTCATTTCCCTGCGGAGCAGCCAGGAACTTGCAAGAGAATCACTAACTTTGGCTCCCATCACCGCGGCTCCCTGAACCATCCGGACTCCGACAGGCACCGCAGCCTTGCGTGGGAGCTGTCAGATCTGGAGTCAGGCTTGATGAAAGAGCCGCCTTCCTTCCCGGCCTTTACCAATCTTCTGAGCTCTGTGTGCAGTTCAAATCGATTCCACTTGTTTTCCAGGCTCTCTTGGCATTTCCATCTCATTCCTGAAGAAGGCAAGCTATAGGTTTTCATGTATACGTCTTAGGATACACATCAAGATTGGATCCGACTTAAATCGCTAAATAACACACACTCGCCTATCTCATCTGAGCTTTTCTTTTAAAACAATATTTTCTTTTTATAGAACCTGCCTGACAAACACCTTCAGCCAAGTGATCAAGGCCGATGTCACCACCGTCAGCCATGGTGACAGCGTGTGCCCTGATGCGATGGGATGAAAATGACAATTTGCTCCTGTGGTCATCTCCCTCAAGACCACAACTCCAGTCTAATCAGGAGAAAAACAGCAGGCAAACTCCAGTTGCTTCTGCATAACTGGCCCAGGCCTCCACCAAGCTGTCAAGGTCATCAAAAAAAAGGGAAGTCTGAGAGATCGTCACCACCAGAGGAGCTAAGAAGACAGGACAACTGGGGGTCATGTGAGATCTGGACCAGAAAAGTACATCGGGTAAAAACTAAGAAAATCTGAGACTAGACAAGTTAACAGTAACGTGTTCATGTGGGTTCATTAGTTTTAACAAACGGACCCAGACTAATGTGATGAATGTAATTAATTGCTCATTAATAATTGCAAAAATTGCTCACTAATAATGAACGTGATTAATGGGCTCATTAATGTAGGAAAACTGGGTGAGGGCAGTATGGAAACTCTGCCCTGTTGCCAAAATGTATCTGTAAATATAGAACTATAAAGCGGAGGGCTCAGTTTTTAAAAGATCATCATCGATTTTTAAAGAGCTGGGTTACTCTTTTCTGTCATTGCAAAGGAAAGGTTTCTGTTTTCCAAGTTTTCAAAGCTCATAAGGAAGTCAGCTGGGGAATCTGTTATGAGCAGGCAGCAGGCTTCTCCGCCCTCCGTCCCCACCCAAAACCTTTGCAAATCAATTAGATATTTTTAGAATCCTTTTGGATCCGTGGTTCTTAATTTCCCTTAAATGGACGTCAGGTGTTAACCCTCCTGAGCGTTCTGGCTTCATCAGCAGACAGGAGCGGTTGCAAGTGAACCAAGGGGAAGTTGCGGGGACCCAGGGCGCGCAGACGGGGTCCCCTCCGAAAAGACATCAACAGCCCACCTGAGGGCCTGCTCACCTGTCCCGGCACCTGCTGCCGGCAGGGGGCGTTCGGGTCTCGAGAGGCATTTGCCCTTCCTCTGCCTTTGGCTCAGCCACTCCGTGACCCATGTCCACCCTCAGCAATCACTTAGTTCCATTTTTTTTTTTAAGTTACTCAAGCCCAGAAGAGGTGGGACTTGTTTCCTTATGTTCTCTGACAAGAGAATGACATGCAGAGAAATTAGCTCTTTTCCAGCTCCAGAGTCTCAGACACCAATGACTAGGGAGGACCGTGTGTCAGTGGGAGTGTCCAGAGAAGCAGGACCAATAGAAGATGTGACTCAGGAGGGATAGACAGGCAGACAGATGTAGTCTTCTCCTATGGAAACAGAGAGAGACAGAGTCAGACCCAGTGTGAGCGTCAGCCAGCCCATTAAGGATCCAGATAAAGCAACGGTCAGAGGAAGAAGGAAGTTGCCCTGTGTTTCCTGCCTCTCTGGTGAACTGGGACATCTCCTCTCCTCCTCTCCTGCCCCTCAGCTGGATTTACACCCCCGACTCCGCTGGTTCTCAGGCCCTGGGACTTGGACTGAATTCTGCCACCAGCCTTCCCAAGTCTCTAGCTGGCGGACAGCAGATAGGGACTTCTCAGCCACTGTAATGGAGTGAGCCAATGCCCTGTATTAAATCTCCTTTTATATGTATATATATCCTACTGATTCTGTTTTTCTGGAGAATCCTGTCTTTGTTCAGTCAATAAGTCATGTTCAACTCTTTGCAACCCCAGGGACTGCAGCACGCCAGGCCTCCCTGTCCATCACCAACTCCCAGAGTTTGCTCAAGTTCATGTCCACTGAATCGGTGATGCCATCCAACCATCTCATCCTCTGTCGTCCCCTTCTCCTCCCGCCTTCCATCTTTCCCAGCATCAAGGTCTTTTCCAATGAGTCAGCTCTTCACATCAGGTAGCCAAAGTATTAGAGTTTCAGCTTCAGGATCAGTCCTTCCAATGAACACTCAGGGTTGACTTCCTTTAGGATGGACTGGTTTGATGTCCTGGCAGTCCAAGGGCCTCTCAAGCGCCTTCTTCAGCACCCCAGTTTAAGTCCTGGAAACCCCCAGCTCCTTTCCCCTTGAGGTCTTTGTATAGGCTGTTCCTCTTCCTGCTTGCTGTTCCCTTCACATGCTCCCCTGCCTGCTTACTTCTCCTTCCTCACATCTCAGCTTACATGTCCAGTCTTCAGAGAAGCCTCGTCAGACCCCGCAGAAGAGGATCAACACACTCCTCCAGCACCTTTCTGGATCTCTGAGACCCACTGGAGAGTCAGCCGGGGCTCCCCCCAGGTGGTGGGGGCAGGGGGGCGGTGGGACCACAAGACTGAGGGGGAGCTGAGTCTCAGAGAGGGCGAGGGGCAGGCCCTGCAGAAAGGAGGACCGGCAGCTGGCAGCTAAAGGTCACTGGAAATGACTGGGGGGAGTCGGCATCAGGGACGGGGATGAGGGATGAGCAGACATAAGAGGCCCAGGGGCCTTTGGGGATAAATAAGGAGGCCGGGTGGATGGATTATGGGTTGCAGTGGGGGGAAGCCCCTTGCACTCCTACGCCGAGCCCAGCTCCAAGCATGTGTGTTGAGTGAATGAGCAAAGAACAGAGGAAGTGAGGATTCAAGGCCTCTGGCTCCTGGCTCCTGAGTGTGAGCTTTTCCTGTTCCCCACACCCGGAAGGGCCAGAGGAGGCTGTTTGCAGACAGACAGGAGGTGAGGCCGGGCCCAGAGCTGAGGCCGCGGGGATGGGGAGGGTCAGAGTCCAGGTGGCTGGGTCCTGGCCTGGCCACTGCAGCTGGTTCATGCCGGTGCTCAGGTGAGGGCTGTGCATGCAAGCTTGAGGACGAGTGTGACCGCATCTTTCCTAGAGCAGCAGCCCAGGAGTCTCACCCCATCGGGTCTCAGCACGTCCCCCCGTTAAAGACAGCATGTCCACCTTCATCCCTACATATTCAATGTCAACTCACGCCACGGTCTCCTGATTTTGTGTTCTAATACTTCCAGCCGTGGCTCTCCCTGCTTAGTGTTTCAGGGAAATCACATTTAGATGAGCGGTAATTTCTGGGTATGATAATAAGATTGAAGCCGTTGTACTTGGGTCGCTGACTCAGTCTAGGGAGGTCACCTTCTATTTCACATGATGGATGAAGCCAGGCTGGCTATTATCTCAGCCAGGCGAAGTCGGAATATTTTAATTGACCAAGCCCATCTATCTAGTGACAGAGTTGAAAATGCTTCCTTTGTTAGAAACGGATTGATGGAAAAGGAGGAAAAACTGGGTAGAGAGGCTGCAATTTTCATAGTTGATCCAGATTCATAGAATGTACGTTCGTCTCAAAAATGATTACTGTTTATTTCCCCAGCAGGATAATGCTGAGTCCTCTTTTGCACTAACAGTCTTTGTTCTTTAAAGTTATCTAATGATTTGGCAAAGGAATCCAGTAATTTATTTGTCAGGAAAACATCATGTAGAATCACAACCAGACTTGGGGACATCGAGGTGACCATCAGGCCCTCTGGCAGAGCATCCTCTGTGCTTCAGGGCGGCTGGTTTGACCCCAGGAAAGCAGAGATGGCTTCCCACAGTTCACTTCTCAGACCCACATGTGTGAGTGTAAACATAAAACATGCCTACATTTTACTCCAAATTTAAACCAATCTTTTCTCTTCACGGTATGCCCAGGTGATGATTCAGGAAAGACTCAAAATTTCTCCCCTGCTCACAGCATGCTCTGGATGGTATTTGCAATCCAAGCTAAAGCCCACCCACTCCATCCTCATTCCTACTCCCACCCACCCCAATGGGGATCACGGGTCTCAGCCCCTACTGTGCGCCAGGCCCTCCACATACACTTCCTGCAACACAGAGGTTCCATCAGCCCCATTTCACAGAAATGTGAGTGCAGGGAGGGGAACATGGTTCATATCTGGTAATAAAAGGAGGGTTTTGAATTCCCATCTTGTCCCTCAGCAAAGACAAGAGTCCCTTCTTACTCAGATCCACACGGAGCCCTCACAGTTACTCTAGAAATCACTCTGGTCGTTTCACAACTGCTCCAGTGCAAATATCGGATCACTTTCTGGGGAGGCTCTCTGCCAGCTGAGATGACTTTGTTTGTGGGGCCGCAACTCATGGCTGGCAGGATCTTAGTTCCTTAACCAGCGATGGAACCTGTGCTCCCTGCCCTGCAGTGGAAGCCTGAAGTCCTGACCACTGAACCGCCAGGGAAGTCCCTGAAATAACTTGCTTTGGACGATGATAGATGAGGGGTTCTCAATGTGTGGTCCATGGGACCCCGGGGGCCCCTGAGACTTTCAGAGGGTTTGCAAGGTCAAAGCAATTTTTATAATAACACTAGTGAGTGAGTAAGAGTCGCTCAGTCGTGTCCGACTATGTGACCCCATGGACTACACCACCCCAGACTATACAGTCCATGGAATTCTCCAGGCCAGAATACTGGAGTGGGGAGCCTTTCCCTTCTCCAGGGGATCTTCCCAAGCCAAGGATTGAACCCAGGTCTCTCGCACTGCAGGAGGATTCCTTACCAGCTGAGCCACAAGGGAAGCCCACTAAGATGTCGACAAAGATTCATATAGTCAAAGGTATGGTTTTTCCAAGAGTCGTGTATAGATATGAGAATTGGACCATAAAGAAGGCTGAGCGCGAAAGAATTGATGCTTTGAAATGTACCATTGCAGAAGACTCTTGAGAGTCCCTTGGACTGCAAGGAGATCAAACCAGTCAATCCTAAAGGAAATCAACCTTGAATATTCACTGGAAGGACTGATGCTGAAGTTGGAGCTCCAATACTTTGGCCACCTGATGTGAAGAGCCCACTTCCCTGGTGCTGGGAAATATTGAGGGCAAGAGGAGAAGAGGGCAACAGAGGATGAGATGGTTGGATGGCATCACCGACTCCATGGACACGAGTTTGAGCAACCTCTGGGAGACAGTGAAGGACAGGGAAGCCCTGCGTGCTGCAGTTCATGGGGTCGTAAAGAGTCAGACACGACTTAGTGACTGAACAACAAGAAAGCTGTTACTTGGTGATTCAGTTCACTGGGGTGACATCTGCACTCAGGCAAGCCTGACAGTGGGTACAAGCGCTGGGGCCTGGACCCGGGGGAGGGCTGAGCCCCAGCCCGCACTCAAGGTCACTGTATCCTACACCCTGGGGACTGAAGCAAAAATGCCAGGTTCACTGGAGAACATCCTTGGTGAGGCAGAAACACTGGATTTCATTAAATTCCACCCCTTTAACATTCTGTGTGCTGACACGAGGCACAGAGGCATGTCTGTCTCAGGGAAAAGCTAAGTGGCTGGGCTGGGGGAATCCAGTCACTCTTCCCACGGGGCGTCAATCATTGTTACTTAAGGAATGACTGATGACTTGGGGTTATTCAGCCGGGTTACTTGGCAGATGTTTCCTTGAAAATGAATGAAGAGGGCTTCAAGGGAAGGAATTAACAGAATTTGCTGCCAAGGAGAGCATGGGAGCTTTCATGTGAAAACTGGAACTTGGGGAAACTTTTATCTACCACCGGGAGCTTGGCAACTTCGCAATACTTACAAGATTTTTCTGATGAGCTCGGTGGTGACATGAATGAATGTGATCTTTTAATTTTGCATAATCATGCCATGTGTCGGTATTTGGAAGATTTGCACAACTCTGTGGGCCAGTATTTCCCAAACGACCAATGTTTGATGCTACAAAATCGTGCCTGGGTAGCAGACCCCGTCACAGCACCAGATGGACCCATGGATTTGATGTAACAGTGTCAGAAGTCACTGATGTGATTTCAGATTCCAACTGGCAAAGAACCTTTGAAAAACCATCACTTGTTGAGCTTTGGTGAATTATCAAAGAACATTCAGTCAAGTCATCTGAAAAGACTATTAAAATAATCACCTCTAAGGACTTCCCTGGTGGTCCAGAGGTTAAGAATCTGCTTTCCAATGCAGGGGACGGGGGTTCGATCCCAGCAGGGGAACGAAGATTCCACATGCTTGAGAAGCAATTAAGTCCGTGCCCCACAATGAAGATTTTTAAAAAATACTCTCCTCTTTTCCAAATACCTATCTATACGAGGTTAGAGTTTCTTACATACTTAACCACTTCAAATGCAAGAGACTGATGCAGAAGTAGATATAAGAATCCATGTGTTTTTGAAGACACCTAATAAAAGAGATTTGCAAAACTGCAAAACAATGCCACTCTTTTCACTCTATTTTTTTGGAAATAGTCTTTTTTCCCCCATAAAATGTTATGTACGTTAGCAAGCAATGGGTTTGTTATTTTTAAATGAATTATATTTTTCAAAATTTTGCTTTAATTTCCAGTTCAGTAAGTATTCATATCCATCTACATAAACAAAAGCTCTTTGGAGGGTCCTCCATAATTTTTGGCCGGGCTAAGGAGTCCAAGGGCCAAAAAATTTGAGAAATGCTGTTGTACACAATCATCTGAAGAGACCAGTAAAGAGATAAAAGAGGCAATATTTACTTATTGTCCCTGAGATTAAATGGTGGTACTGTAAACAAGCTTTTAAAAACGGTCCAATAAGTGGCTGTGTCGTGGAGATCATTGACTATGTAAATATTTCATGAAGCGGTACTGATGGCTTGGGAGAGAATTTCTGGGTAAGCATCATTTGGTTTAGAAAATGCTGATTCTGGCTGGGGACAGGGCTGGGGTTCGAGTCTAGTCTGAATCACAAAGTACCCACTGCTTTCTCCTTGAATCTAACATTCAAATACAGGCAAAGCAGTCGATGGTGTTACACGTCAACTGTCAGTTACACAAGGGCACAAAGAATCAGAAAACCCACAGGCAGCATCCTTGGGACCCGGAATCCAGCACCGCAAGGGACCAGTCCCAAATCCGGTCCTTTGACAGAGACGGCCGCAGCCAGAGGGAAGCAAGGGGTGGGTCTGGTGAGGAGCCCGAAGGACCAGAACAGCATCATGACATGGGACCCATGGTTATCCACCTTCCGTGCCTCCTCCCCGGACATGCTCAGGTGCTCCCACTTCTGATGGGCCCACAGCAGGAACTATACAGATGCTAAAACAGCCACACAGGGCCCCCAGGCAGCCAGGGGTGGAGACAACCCAGGCGCTGAGGGAGAACGACTCCCAGCCCTCTGCTGCCTACAGCAATGAAGCCTTCTTGTCGTCAGACCCACTTCTTTAGAAAAGCTAGAAATGGAAATCTTGGGTACAGCCACCTAATTTATTTTTATTTTTGGCTGCGCCGGGTCTTAGTTGCAGCATGTGGGATGGTCAAGCTTTGTTGTGGCTTGTGGGATCTTTAGCTGTGACATGCGGGCTCTTAATTGCACCACGTGGGATCTAGTTCCCCGACCAGGGATCACACCCCAGCCCCCTGCATTGGGAGCACAGAGTCTTCGCCACTGCACCACCTCAGCAGGTCCCCAGGCACCTGATTTTAAACATTTCATTTTCCTTCAAATGCAGCTCTCTGCTTTTTGTTCTAGACTAAGGCATCCACTCCTCTTTGGTGATCTTTAACCTAATGCTGAAGCTGAAGCTCCAGCACTTTGGCCCCCTGACATGAAGAACTGACTCCTTGGAAAAGACCCTGAGGCTGGGAAAGATTGAAGGCGGGAGGAGGAGGGGACGACAGAGGATGAGATGGATGGATGGGCATCACCGACTAAATGGACATGAGTTTGAGCAAGCTCCGGGAGTTGGTGATGGACAGGGAGGCCTGGCGTGCTGCAGTCCATGGGGTCCCAAAGAGTTTGGACACGACTGAGCGACTGAACCACACAGCACATTTGAGCACATCTAATTATCCCAAAGGTGGTAGGTTTATCTGGTCTTAAAGAAGCAAATTCACAAACTAAAGAGAATTCTTAGCTTCGGGAGCTGTGCGGGTATGAGGAAGATGTCAAAAGAGCAGGGTCTATGCTGGAATCAACCCAAGGGGAAGTGTGGCCTGATCTTCGTCAGCAGGGCCTGCTTGACTGGCCTTTGCTCCAGTGGCTGAGACCCTTGGTAGCACAGTCTGTTTCCTCCTCAGATAGTAAAAGCCTTGCAGAAAACAGACGGGGGGCGGGGAGGGGGACAGGACATGAGAGGCTGGTGGCTCAGCTCGGGGAGCACGTGGCTGATGAAACTTGTGTAAAAGGTCAGCGTGTAAGGGCAGAGACCGCCACAAGGTCACGGTGATGGGCGACAGGACGCATCACGGACAGGTTTTCTTCTGTAGGCATTGGGACAGTTATCTTTGCTGAAGCTAGCTTGTCACACACGCCAAGGTGACTGGCCCAGCAGTTTCCAGCAAGGGGGACGGCAGCGTTCCCCTTCAGAATGAAGACACGGGAGGCTTTGTGTCTTGGCCCATTCCTTTGCAGAGTGATGTGAAAGCCTGACTGAACAAATACGGAACTCTGGTCTAATCCCAAACGCTCAGGTGTTTAGAGAAAAATGAAGTCAAATCAAGACGGAAAGGGAATCCCCTGGTGGCCCAGTGGCTAGGACTCGGTGCTTTCACTGCCGAGCAGGGGGCGCGGGTTCGATCCCTGGTCGGGGAACTAAGATCCCACAAGGCGGGAGGCGCAGCCACAGAGCCTCGCGGAGGCAGGGTGGTGCTCTTCACGCTCCTTTTTATGACACCTTTCGCTCTAAACAGCAGCTATGACGCTCAGCCCACGGTGAACCGGCCTGGGCTCTGGTCTTCCACGGACGGCACTTTGCGAAGGGCTCCTGGCTTCCTGCTCCGGTCTGCCCACTGAACCCCACCGAGAAGGGACAGAATTCTGATCTTACCCCATGTCTCCATCATTTCCACTCCGCCCCGTGAAGCAGCAGCCTGAGAAGTGTGTTTGCCGCTGAAACCCGGCTCCTGACCCGGCAGACAGCCGACTTGCCGCACTTTCACTAAGCAACGGGCTGGTGACCTGAGGTGACCCCGCCCTGTGTGATTAAAGAGGCACCGTTTCAAAGGTAACTTCTTTTTGGATTCTCCGCCTGAGTAGGAGAGGAATTCACAAAGGTCATGGAGTCTGAGAGTCTGGGTTCCCTGGATTTTTACTGTTCCTAATTTGTAGCCTGGAACACACAGTGCTGTACTGTGGGTTTATTTTGCCAAATGTTATCAATGTGAAACTGGAAACAATAATGCAACTCGGGGGGAGTGGGGGAAAGTATCTTCTCCCAGATCCCCAACTATTAAGAGAGGTAAAATTTTCTCCTTATGTATCCTCTGCAAAATCTCCATAGTTCACGTGGGCAGTGAGGGTGGGACAGGCCTCGGAGGCCTGAGCGCAGGTGGGTCCCTGGACTCGGGTGCCCTTGGCAGGGATATAAACCCAGTAACGGGAGGATGAAGCTGAAGGGCACTGAGCCCCAGCCGGGGGTGCGGGTGGGGAGGGATTCCAATAGGAAAGCTCTCTGGCTAAGGCCCTCTGGGGCATCACCTGCAACCCTGGACATTTTTACAGGGCACCATTTTTAGAAGAAATCAGAGGAGGTTTAAACTGTTAAAACTTTCTTCTCGTGTGGCTAATTAAGTCTACTCTAAAATATTACTTTGAGAGATAGATACTAGGTGTGTTAGGCAGGATAATGGTCCCCTGAAGATGCCCATGTTCTAACTCCTGGAACCTGTGGGGATCTGACTCAGTGGCCGGGGGCATTATTAGATTGCGGTAGAACCGAGGCTGCTGACCACCTGATGGTAACATCAGACCAGCCTGGAGTGTCCAGGTGGGCCCAGGAGTGACAGGGACCCAGAGACGAGGCAAAGAGTCAGAGGGAGACGGAAGACTGAGCCGCGGGCTTTGAAGACACAGGAAGGGGCCATCAGCCAGGGATCATGGGCGCCTCAGGAAGCTGGGAAAGATCAGGAAACCGGCCCTCCCCTGGACCTCCAGGGCACGCGCCCCTGCAGACGCCCTGGTTTCAGGCCAGCAAGACCCATTTTGGACTCCCGGCGTCTGGACTGCAAGGGGACGGCTCTGTGCTGCGCTGAGCCTCTAGGTCTGCGGTGCTTTGTTAGAGCAGAGCGGGAAGCGGATTCACAAGTCATCATTAACGAGGCGGCCGCGCCTCCCTCCCGAGAACACGCCCTCCCTCCCTGCCTCCCTGTCAGGCTGGTTCGTCCTTGCAGGGCGCTCATGCTGGCTGAGGCGACCCTTCGGCCCTTCTCAGCCGGCATCGAGTCAGAGCACGCCCGCCCCCCCAGTGGCCGGCTCTGTGGATCGCTTCAAGGAGAACGTCCATCGCCATCGGGAGAATTTGAGGGAGAAACAGCCCAAATGGACTACTCCAGTCAATCCACCAAAAAATACAACAGTAATGATAATAATGAGAGTTGTCAGTCACTCGGTCCTGACTCTTTGCGACCCTGTGGACTGTAGCCCGCCAGGCCCCTCTGCCCATGGGATTCTCCAGGCAAGAGTACTGGAGGGGGTGCCATTTCCTCCTCCAGGGGACCTTCCCGACCCAGGGGTGGAACCGCATCGCCCGCACTGGAGGCAGATCCTCTTCCACGGAGCCGGCAGGGGAGCCCGGTGATAACGATGATAACGCTTTCTAACGGTGCTTTACAGTCTGCAAACAGCATGCCACTGCTGCTTGTCACCTACCCTGTGGGAGCTGAGCACTGAGACCCGAAGAGTCCGGGAGGAAAGGGGAATCGGGAGACGTCTGACAGGCCCTCCCACCGCGCGGCCCGCGTGAAGGAGCGCACACAAGGCCACCTGACCTGGCCCTCAGGAATGGAGCGGCACGTGGAGCCTCGGAAAGGAACTCCCATCCACGACGCGGCCGAGGATTTATCTTTGAAAATTTATTGACATGGTTTCGACAAGGACTGCAGTCGAAGGGTCCATGAAACGTGTTTATCTGGAGAGAGAGAGTGTGGCCCCGAGAACCTCACTGCTGCCCACGTCCTGGAGCCGCTGCTGCGGGGCCGGAGGACGCTCTGCATCCGCTACAGGAACCTGATCCCAGCTCCGAACTGGACGCCGTCACAGATCCTGGAAAACAAAGTGCTTTCTCTTAAGGCAGGAAGTCAGCGCTCGAGTCTGCCCTGCTCACCCCGCCACTGTCGGCTCCAGAGACGTGCACGTCTCAGACACGAGGCCCGGCAGCCCTGCCTCTCAGGAGGCCCGGGCCCTCCCGTCCGCCTCTCTCCTCCCTCCTGGCTACTCAGCCTCATCCGCTGGCCCTGGCCGCTCCCGCCTCGGCTCGTTTTAAGGACCAGCCTTTGGAGGATGGACGAGGGAACGAAATGGGAGACACAAATCCCCACGCCCTGCTTCCTCCTCTACTCCTCTTTCCCCAGTCCTGACCCAAGTGGAGACAACAGGAGGACCTAGGAGAGAAACAGTCACCAACAACAAAACTCTGGTGGGGGCAGTGGAGGCGGCGGGTTGTGGGGGAAGCTTTGTTTATTTCTAAGGCTATCAGGGCAACACAGGGAGGTCCAGGAGGGAGCCGGGAGGAGGGCAGAACCCAGAAGAGTCCCAGGGGCCTGTGGCAACAGCAGAATCCACAGCCCCGCAGGGTTTGCCCGGACCACCTCTTTGCAGCCCGCTCCTCTCTCAGCAAAGAAAGGACGCGGGAGGTCACATGGGTTGCAGCATCTGCCACCCGCTGAAACTTCCGCAGGTTCCCTTCTGTGCGCTGTTGATCACCAGCTGACAGGCCCCCAGGCCCGAGTTCAGATGAGCAAGAGGGCCAAGCAGCGAGGAGGTGGTTGTGGTCACGGCAGGGTCCTGGGAGCCGAGCTCCATGCCCAGACGCGCACATGCCCGAGGGCGCGGCCGTGTCTATGACAGCCGGGCCCCTGCCCTGGCCGCACGCAGCACGCAGGCTGAGGATCACCGGCTGAGGTGCGTTCCTGGGACCCCCCAGTGATGGCGGTGCCCACCAGGCCAAGAACCGCCCCCACCCTGGCATGGAGGGTGGTCTCCCGCACGGCCCACCTGCTGGCCGGGCTCAGGGGCAGGACCAGGGCTGTATGGTCCTGGGGTCACAACCTCAGGAAGCAGGAGCTTCCAGCGAAAGTGGAGTTCGGAATCCCAACCAGCAGCTGATGACAATGTGTTTGTGGAACACGGTGTGTTTTTGCAAGTTCTGACAGTTCCCAGAAAAACTGCACGAGAACAGCTCCCTCATTCAGAGGAAAGCCGATGTTTCACTGTCACAACACCGGTGCCCTCCTCCCTCCCCGCCCTTAGAACTTAAGATGCAGGAAAGCTGACACAAAGTGGTTTTCAGCCTGACCGTGAGCGGGGGGGACAAAACAACCTGATCAATTAAGAGACTTGAGACAGAGAATCACTGCTGTTGCCACTGACTGCCTGCAGGGTCAAGGGTGCTCACTGACCAACGGCGTCAGCAGAGGTCACCTGAGCGGAAGGGACAGCCACAGTCCAGCCCCCACGTGACCCTGAGCAAACCTCACGCTGTCCTTAAATGGCAAAGATCCACAATGAGGACCATGACTGTGTTTGCACAGCTTAATTCTGCTGAGACCTAAACAACATGTCTTTTTACCTTTTATATTTTCGGGTCCATAAAAGGGGGCCCAATGCCTACATTCGCTATTTAGGAAAATGTCTGAAGATAGGCTACAGGATGAAAATAAGTCAAGTCCTAGGTTTATACGCCTCAGAAACAAGCAGGCATTCCAATAAAGGCTCGTTTACTTGCACTATATAAACAGATTACACAACTTTACAAGTGCACGTTTATGTTCAGAGACCATATAAACATGTCACAGGAAAGATACCCGCTACACACACCCAGAACGGTGTCTCTGATGCCAGGGGCGTGGAGATGGCCTCACCAAACGGCTGTCATCCTGTTCTGTGTCCCCTGTAACTTGTAAGCTTGTAACTCAGGAGGCACCTCAGAAAAGTCCCCCGTGTCTTCAGTCGCCCCCTCCTGCTGGCACGGTCTCAGGCCCAGCAGGGTCCCCCAGCATCAGGCTCCCATCCTCCTCCGGCAGGCCCCAGGCCTGGATCTGGCATGGGCAAGTCAGCAGGAGGCAGGCTGAGGAGGGCCAGAACTCAGAGACCCTGGAGCGTGCCCGAGGGGAAAAGACTCGAGGAGATGGGAGGGGACGAGAGTGCCCGAACTCAGGCCCTGCCTGGCATCAAGGGCCGCGCCACGCCTCGCTTCTGCCCCTGCAGAAGGGGTGTGAGCTGGCACCCACAGGCATCTCCTGCATCCACCTCTTGGCTCCAGCTGTCTTTCCAGGCGTCTCTCACGCCCTCAGCAGCCGCCGTGACCCCTCTCCTGGCCTCCTCCGTTACTGACCACACGCTGCCCCCCGCCAGGCAGAGCCACCTTAGTCCCTAGCGGGTCTCCAGGGACCACCATCAGCAGGACACGGAGCGGTCACATCAGAGCGCAGAGAGAACAGTGCCCTACGTCACCACTGGTACAAAACGCACCAAACGTTTCACAGCCGTTTCCATTTCTGTAAAGGTCTGAGATCCTAATTACAGAGTGACTGCATTAACTCGGGGGTGGGGGTGGTTTCTCTGGATGATCTGCACACACACCATTCCCCATCCTGCCAGCTGCCTGAGTTTAGAAATGAAGATCAAACAACTTCCAGTTCAGATGACAAGACTTCAGACGGAGCCACACACTCACTGGAGAGCCCCCCCACACAGGGATGCCACGCACGACAGCAAGCGCTGCAACCACCGCGGCCCCAAAACGGACCGGCCGCGGCCCGGGGGTGAGGCGCATCCTTGCGTCCTGGTCTCTAAACATCCAGTGCACGGCCTGCTCGCTCCTTCGGGAATGCACATTTGACATTAATATCTGAACTACATTTTTCAAATTTCATTTGAAGAGAGTGAGCAGAGGGGAAAGGGGAACACGCCCACTTCTTGCAGAGTCTGCAAGGAGAGTGGACCCAGTAGGGCTCCCCCAGAGCCTCGGATTCTGGGAGCACAGCGACACCCAGTGGCCTCGGAGAACACTGCAGCCACATTATTGGTCCGAAGGACTGGAGGCCTCCCCAGAGCCAGCAGGGCGGGCCCGGGTCACACAGCCAGGGGACAGGCAGGGGCTGGCCCCAGCAGCCCACCCGCAGCGCAGCCAGTCGAGGGGCCTCAGCCACTCTGCCACGGCTGACAGTCACAGTGAAACAGACCGTAGAGCTACAGCAAAAACCCTACCCGCGTGTCCAGGCTCCCCTGTAACAAGAAACATTTATAACCTATTTACTTGTGTGATCAGGACTAATATTAAACACGGTCAATCTCCAGCAAACAATCAGTCATCATGGAAACAGCCTGGGCACTCTCTGAGACAGAGAAGCTGGTAGCGAATGAAAGTGTGAATGAGGAGACATGTGAGAGACAGAGCGTTCTCATCTCTGCACGCTTTTTGCCCACGGTGTGGGGGCAGCCCAGCCTCACCGCAGGGGTCTCTGAGCGGGTGGCGGGGTGCTGGGCTCCTCTGCTGGCGTCGGGGGTGGAGGGAACAGCGTGCACTCTGGCCTCAGTGCGCTGGCGCTCCCTGGCACCCCTGACGGACACACACACCATCGTCCTGCCCACCCAGGCACATTACGGCTTGAGAAGCGCCGGCTTGGATGGCTCTCTGTGGCTCCATCCCAGGGCGGGCGCAGGGTCAACACTGCATCTCGGCCCTTCCCTGCAAGGATTCAATGAGCACCTGGGTGTTACGCCAGGGAGCCCCGGGTCCACACGCCTGTGGCGGGCAGCTAAGACATCACCTGGCGCACAAGCCCGGCTCTAGGCAAACTGCCTGATCCCCACGCTGCACTCTCCCTGAAATCAGGACACGTCACCCATCTCTATATGTGTCTCCATCACAGTGAGCCAGGCGGCAGCCCTGGGCACACTGCAGACAGGGAGGGAGCGGGGGGACCCGGCGAGCTTCCCACGGGAGCAGCAGGCCAGGCGAGGGCACCAGTGACTGCAGCAACCTGAGGACCAAGCAGCCCTGCGGACAACACACCAGACACGGCTCTGCACGTGCACGCGCGTTCCCTCACCCAGTCCCCAAGCCGGCAGGGCGGTCACTGCCACTGGATGTGAAAACAGAGCCCTGAGCAGTTACGCCACTCACCCCGGGCCACACAGCGGCTGAGCCTGGGCTGCTGGGCTCCAGAGCGCACCCAGCCCGACCACCCAGGCCCTCCTCGGCTCTGCTCCGTGCGAGAACAGGCAAGGAGTGGAGAGGCGCTGACCGTGGTCAGAGCCGCAGACCCATGAGGGCGCGCAGAGGAAGGGTCTGACATCACGGGCGGCCCCGGCCCGAGTCAGCCTTCCGGCGAGACGAGCAGGGCAGACTGCACTGGGCCGATGGCCACAGGGAACTCGGGTGATGGACGCGGCCCCACAGCTACGAGCACAGCCTTGTGAAAAGGTCCCTGACGCGGCTCCTCCCAGAACACCGTCACCCAGCGAGCGGCGTGAAAAGATGGAGGGAGCCGAGGCGGCACGGGGCCCCCTCCACCATTGCAGACCACGGCTCGACGCTGGACGCCTGGGCGATGATGACTCAGCATCACGGCGGAGCGCAGGCAGAGCGCCGAGGAGAAACACACACAGCCGTCCAGACTCCTGAAATGTGTGCGTGTGAAGATACTCAGAGGTTAACAGAAACACGTGGCCTCCCCACCCACACAAGCTGGGGTCCGAACCCTAGGCCCACGTGACGGGATCTGGGGAGGTGACCCAGTGACCACAGATGAAGGAGCTTAGCTGAGACGGGGTCCTTGGTGGGCTCAGCGTCCCTGTGAGAAGAGACACCAGACAGCTCGCTCTGTCCACAGTGAGGACGCAGTGAGAAGGTACCAGCCACCAAGCAGGAAGGGCGCCCTGGGCCACAAACCTAACCTGCCAGCATCCTGACCCTAGACTTCCCAGCCCCCAGACGGTGACGAATCCACGTCTGCTCCCTAAGCTGCCATTCCATGGTATTACAAACTATCATGACAATGCCTCTGGGCCTCTTGAACTTTCTAAAACGCACACCAAACACTTTAAGAAATGGAGTCAATTTCTTCTTCAGCACAAATCAATGACGGCTGGAGAAAAGGCCAGACAGTCGGTTCCCCTGCTGCCCAGATAAGACTCTGGAGGATGCGTCTTCTGTGACCGGAGCAGAGCTGCACCCACCCCAGCCTTTCGGGCTCCCTGCCTGCAAGGTCCTCACACCCCTCAGCATGGACCAGCAGCGCCGGCCACTGCCTCCAGCCAGGCCGCCTGGGCGGGGAGCTCCCACTATTTGGCAACAAGTGCAAACAGCGTGAGGTGGGGGGGACGAGGACACACCACAGCCTGTCCTCCAAACCAAAGAAAAACCCCGCGAAGAAAAATCCCTATACTTTTACTCCTTTGCCAACTACGCAATTTCTCCTAAAGTCTTGAATCTTAAAGGCTATTGGTGAAGTGATTGCTGTTGCTGAGTTGCTGAGTCGTGTCTGACTCTTTGCGACCCCATGGACTACAGCACGCCAGGCTTCCCTGTCCTTCACGATCTCCCCGAGTCTGCTCAAACTCCTGTCCACTGACTCAGTGACGCCAGTGATGAAGCAGGTCCAAAGCAAAGTACGGTGACGGGAGAGTGCCACGTGCCTGTCGACAGGCCCCCCGCACCTACCTGTCCCCGCGCTGCACGCCCATAGGGACGCAGTAGTTGAGCTCGAGCCGCGCGATGTTGCCCAGCCTGAGGACGATGCCCGCCCCGTAGGACCAGCGGATGCACTCGGCCAGCTTCCGGATGTGGGCTTTGGGGCCCTCGCCTGAGAAGAGAGAGGTCGGGGCGTGACCAACCGCACGTGGCCCCCACACGCTGTCTGCGGACAGCCCCGGCTCTCCCTCTCCGCGTGGCCTCTGGTCATCTCAAGAGCCAGGTTGATCTCTTCGAGGAGGATAAAGGAAAGTGACACTAGGTCCACACTCAAAACAGGGCTGGGGACCGCCTGCCTCGCCGTCCCAGGAGGATGCAGGCCCTCTCGACGCTCTGGTCCCCTTGCTCAGGATGGCATTTCCCCCGTCCCCTGAGCACCCAGGAAGCCTGACTCCAAGCCTTGGTTCCCAGACACCTCCCACGCCCCTGCCGCTGGATACGTCTGTGCCCCTCGCCCAGCCCTGAGCTCCGAGAGGAAGAGACCGCTCTGCAGCCTCAACAACTGGCACAGAGTTGTTACTCGAGAAATGTTTGCTAAATAAATACATTTTTCTTTCGGCAAGAGAGCACCAGGTGATTTTTCACGCATGTTTCAGTCATTCGACCGATGGCTTCACTCTGGGCATTGTATCAGATGTTGTAGGCATCCGAGGCGAGCATGTGAGCATGCTCAGTCGTGTCCAGCTCTTTGTGACCCTCTGGACTGTAGCCCACTGGGCTCCTCAGCCTGTGGAACTGTCCCAGCGAGAATACTGGAGTGGGTTACCATCTTCTCCTCCAAGGCACAGTTCGTACATTTAAAGATGACATCGTCTAAACCAGGGGCTTCCCAGGTGGCTCAGTGGTAGAGAATCTGCCTGCCAGTGCAGGAGACACAAGGGACGAGGGTTCGATCAATCCCTGGGTTGGGAAGATCCCCTGGAGAAGGAAGTGGCAACCCACTCCAGTATTCTTGCCTGGAAAATCCCCTGGACAGAGGAGCCTGGTGGGCTACAGTCCAAACAGTCAGAGGCAACTGAGCACCGCGGTCTAAAGGAGACAGACATAATCATGTTCTGTGCTTTTAAACTTAAGGTCAGGTGTGCCGACCGGTCGCTAGAGAGTCCATGTCTTACCGTAGTTGAGGTTGCAGAGGTTCCCCGCGTTGAGGAAGAAGTGTGTCCTGAACAGCTCGCCAAAGCCGCCCTGGCCTGGCCGGAAGGGTAACGGGGTGTAGAGGTGCAGCCCGCTAGCCCAGTAGGCTTCCCCGCCCAGGTAGTCACCTAGGAAAGGAAGGAGCGCAGATCAAAACGAGGTCACAGGGTCAAGACCACCCCGACGGCCCACCATGAACAAAAGCGAGGGGTGTGCTGCGATCAGGACACACTCCATGCCCGAGGCCACGCCTCCTTTTAAAGAATCTTTCCTTTTCTCTCCATTTGTTTTATAATTTGCTTTAACTGAAAAAAAAAAAAAAAAAAGCTAATACATCATTTAGGAAAGAATGAAACCAGTAATTGATCGTATCTGTGAAATGCTTAGAATAAAACAAGCGAACTAATGGAAATCGCTTTCTCCGCAACTGCAGATAACTAGATCATTGTTGCTTGGCAAACGAAATGCATTATTCTGCAGAAATTTCAAGACTGCACTACAGAGAGACAAAATGTAGAAAACGTCTCTGCAGTTTCTGGAAATGGTCAGACTCACTATTAACCCAAAGGTACAGAGGGCCTGCTCCCCCTGTACAAAGGATGCTGTCCCAGCTCAATGTCTTCATAGAAGAGGCACGTTCTGAAAGGTTCACGACCACTTGGGGTTTTCTTTGTTTACATAATGCATAATAATACAGATTACTTCTACACATGTCCCAACTATTTCAACTACAAATAGCCACAACACTAAAACAACAACAAAACCTTCTGAATTGTTTATACTTTGTTACCAAATACTATTTGTAAAGTGCCTGTCTCCTTAAACACAAAATGACCCGGCCATGACAAAGAAAACTACAGGTTGTCTCCAAGATTAACCTCGAGGGATGAACTGCTTTTTCACTTAGGGACTCTAGCGTCTCCTCACCCCGTCAATACTGAAGTTCCAGAGGAAACAGCAGACAGACAGCAGGTCAGCCGGGCCTGCTTTTCATTTCCCAGCAAGTGCTCCTCTCTTTCCTTAAATCACCTGTTTTATTCTCATCATGGGAGAATAAAAGAGGAAATTCTCCTTTAATTTCTACCATTAAGAGAAAACCAGCTAACATCCTGGTGTCCTTCCTTTCAGTGAATTACAATGAAACATTAAATAAGAAAATAAAATGTAAGTATATATATAAATATCTTTCAGTCCTGATTTTTTTTTCATTTACTGTACTATGAGCACTTTCCTCTAATATTTCTTATTCTTTGAAAATGTGATTCTGATGCCTGAATAATCACATATATGGACCATAAAGCAGTGACCTGTGGTTTGGTCGCTAAGTCATGTCTGAGTCTTTGACCCTAGTCTGTAGCCCACCAGGCTCCTTTGTCCATGAGACTTCCCAAGCAAGAGTACTGGAGTGGAATGCCATTTCCTTCTCCAGGGGCCCTCCTGGGCCAGAGGTGGAGCCTGACTGGTCTCCTGCGCTGGAGGCTGGCTCTTTACCGACTGAGCCCCCAGGAGAGCCCAGTGCAATGACCTCTCCCTGACTACTGTCCGACTGGCGCTGAATTTCTTGAGAGTGGATGTTAACCTGTGAAGGGCTTCCTGCACACACACGTTGTTAAACCATCTTGAAGTGTAATATACACACAAAAAACACACACACCCTAAGCGTACAATGCAGTGCATTTCCAGGCCCAGAACACACACGATACAGTGAGCACCCAGACCACAAACAGACGCACGCAGCGCCCTGGGAAGGCCGCACTCTC
This sequence comes from Dama dama, assembly GCF_033118175.1. Classification (NCBI taxonomy): domain Eukaryota; kingdom Metazoa; phylum Chordata; class Mammalia; order Artiodactyla; family Cervidae; genus Dama; species Dama dama. The sequence goes on from NC_083702.1 coordinate 5,604,742, forward strand.
CCTTCTCATCACCACCCACGCCAAGGGCAACCATCACCTGTCCCCCGATAGCACAGAGCTCTTTGCCCGGCCACCACACTTCGCAGACAGAATCACAGAGCATGCAGCTGCTGGGGCTGGCTTTTTTTGTGGGGGAGGCTTATGTTTCTTAAGTTTGTTCAGGCTGCCTCATCAGTGGCTCGAACTTGCTCATCTTTGTCGATATATAATAAACCACAGTGTGAAGACACACTATTTAGTTGCCTATCCTACGGCTGGCGGGCGTTTGGGTTTCCAGTTTTCAGTTTGGAGCTCTTATCCATGTGTGTTAGTCACTCAGTCGTGTCCGACTCTTTGTGACCCCTACAGACTGTAGCCGGCCTGGATCCTCTGTCCATGGGATCTTCCAGGCAAGAGTACTGGAGTGGGTTGCCATTCCTTTCTAGTTCTTCTATGTACATGTTTTAGGCTCTTGATAAATATTGTCAAACTGCTTTCATGAAAAGTTACGGCGATTTACACCCTTGCTCACAGAATCTTACCAATGGCCTTTTAATAGGTAATTAAATAAAACATCACTGTGTTATAATTTTCAGGCAAATGGAAGACTCCAAAACTTTTATCTAGTCACTAAATAATACTTGCTACAGTGAAAAAAGAAACTGTTACTTTTCCAAAAGAAAAGGACAGACTTAATAACAGCATCCTAAAAGCAAATGAGAATAAATAAATTATATTTTGTACAAAAATTTATTCCATAGATGATCATTACTTTTAGTAATATAAAATAGGAACAAAGATGTTTAAAAAAAGTTACAAAAATCAGGACAGACTATTTTATAATGTAATAACATGTGTCCTACCTAAATGATGGTTTTCATAACACATGGCGATTCTCTAATAAAATGTCAAGGACTGGAGAGAGTTCCAGAAACAGGAATGCTCACACTCTGCTAGATAGACTATGATTCAAACAAGCTTCCTTGAGCACAATATAAACCTTTGGGGATACTCAAAATCCATTGATTTAGCAATTCCAACCTAGAACTTTATGTTATATAGTAAAGCTTATAGATAAGCACAAAGATTGAATTAGGTTATTCACTGACACATAGTTATTTAAAATAAGAAAAAAGAAAACAGTCTAAATGTCTAACACTTGGCATTTGGTCTATAAAGGTCACAGTGTGGCAAGATGGTGAAATACGCAGCCGTTAACAACGATCAGGCTTTTATCTTTCTGAGTCACTGCTGCTGGGAATGCAAAGTGGTATCGCTATTCTGGAGGACAGTCTGGCATCTTCTTAGAAAGCTAAACATAATTTTACCATACAATCCAGCAACTGCACTCCTTGGTTTTTAACCAAAAGAGCTGAAAAATCTCACGTCTGGAAAAAACTGCACACAGATATCTCTACCAGCTTTACTCGTAATTGTGAAAAACTGGATGTTCTGCAAGCAAGATGTCCTTCAACAGGTGAATGGATAAAACACCCTGTGGAACAGCCACGCGGTGGGGGGAGTATTATTTGGTGATAAAAAGGTATGAGCAATCTAAGCTATGAAAAGACACAGAGGACTGAATCACTATACTGGACACCTGAAACTAATATAATATTATAAATCAACTATACTCCAATTAATATATATATATATATATGTATACACACACATACACACACACACATACACGAAACAAAAATTTTATAAATACATTGACCAAAAGAAGAAAAAAAAATACAGAGGAACCTGAAATGCGTATTGCTTCATCAAAATAGTCTGTATGAAAAGCACATATATTGCATGACTCCATCTATATGACATTGTGGAAAAGGCAAAACCATGGAGGCAGTGAAGGTCAATGGCCCTCAGGAACTGAGGAGGAAGCAAAGGTGAGTGGAGGCAGGGAGGGAGGAACGAACAGGTGGAGGACAGGGAACGTTCGGGGGTGAAACCAGGCTGTAAGACACCCTAACAGCAGATGCATGCCGTCAGCCATCTGTCAAGGCCTGGACACCTCACAGCACAGACAGGGGACGCCCGCGTGAACCACGGGGCTTAGTTGGAAGTGACATGTCAGTACCTGGAGAAGGAAATGGCAACCCGCTCCAGCGTTCTTGCCTGGAGAATCCCATGGACAGAGGAGCCTGGTGGGCTACAGTCCATGGAGTCGCACAGAGTGGGACCCAACTGAGCCATTTAGCAGCAGCAGCAGCACCTCACTGCTGGCTCACCAGCCGTGACGACCGTCCCACACTAACACGGGATGCTGGAGATAAAGGACCCTACGGGCGTGTACACTAAGCTCTGCCCCTGCTGCCTAAGTTTTCTGTTAAACCTAAAACTACTCTCAAAAATAAAGTCCATTACACAGGGTATAGAGTCGGTATTTTATGAATCACTACGCTGCACAACTGAAATGTATGTAATATTGTACTGACTATATCTCAATAAATAAGCTTAATGTAAACATGTGAAAAATTTGGAAAGTGCAGAAACACACTTTAAAAAACTTACTAAAGTATCATTAATCAGTTCCATCACCCAGATAAAACCATAACTAATGTTTAGCTATATTTTCTGTAAGTCTTTTTATAAAAATGCATGTGTCTATTGTTTACTTTTACTATATGCATTTTTAAAATTTTAAATAAAGTACACTACTTTAAAAAATTGTCGTTTGTCAATGAGATAAAATAAGCAGCCATAAAAAAATGATAAAGTACTTATTCCTGTGAACATCTTTTCATATACTGTTATTGAGGGGGTGGGAGGAGAAACAGGTGAAAACAGAAGTATGTAAACAAAACAACACATGTACGTGGACATGTGAGTTTAAACCACACGACGCTCACAGCTTGAGGCGATGGGATCACAGGTCACTCCTGTGTATCTTCCGCTTAGCTATACTTTTTCATTTTCTATCATTTCCTCAACAAATAAATACCTTTCCGAGCCTGCTGGGTGATGGATGTTAGGTGTCAGTTCTGCTGGTGAAACATGAGTATCTATTACCTTGGTAATTTAAACAAACAAAAACATGGTGCTAAATGTAGCTTCGATTGTTCTCAACGTGGTGCGTTTTGGGGAAGGACAGACCTTCGCTCTGTGGCCCGACGCTGTGCATGCTGAAGCCCCGCACGCTCGTGGGTCCGCCGAGGTAGAACCTGGAAGAGGGTAGAGCCGTCAGAGGATGTCGCTGGCACACACTGCGAGTGCGGAGGGGGCACTCTCGCTTCTGGGGGGCCCACATCGCCACGTGTGGCACGTTTCAGGACTCGGGAGTGCACGAGAGGATGGAGAGCGCCTTTAAAATCCAAGCTCTGGGGGCGGGGAGATACTTCTTTACAGTAAAAAGTGTATATTCTGTTTTGAGTAGGAAAGAAAAAAGCTCATACGGGTTATCGTTTAGTCGCTCAGTCCTGTCTGACTCTTTGTGACCCCATGGACCGTAGCCCACCAGGCTCCTCTGTCCATGGGATTTCCCAGGCAAGAATACTGGAGCAGGTTGCCATTTCCTTCTCAAGTGGATCATCCCAATCCAGGGATCAAACCTGCATCTCCTGCATTGGCAGGCAGATTCTTTACCACAGAGCCACCAGGGAAGCCCCACATGTGTTACAGAAACACAGAGAAACATTCAAGAAAGTAATAAAACAATCCCGTCGTCGAAAAGCAGGGTTAACGTTTGGGATTACAGTGAACCCGTGAACCACCTGCGGGCTTCCTGGTGGCTCTGACAGTAAAGAATCTTCCTACAATGCAGGAGTCCCAGGTTCAGTCCCTGGGTCGGGAAGATCCCCTGGAGAAGGAAATGGCAACCTGCTCCAGTACTCTTGCCTGGGAAATCCCATGGACAGAGGAGGCTGGTGGGCTACAGTCCATGGGGCTGCAGAGAGTCAGATACCACTGAGCGACTTTCACTTTCTTTCACTTGAACAACCCAGAGGTTAATCCAAATATAACCTGCAGTCAGCCCTCTGTGCCCGAGCTTCCTCCACAGCCATAGATGTAACCGACTCCTGGCCGTGCAGGGCTGCAGTATTCACTGCTAAAGAATACCCACCTATAGGTGGGCCCCCGTGATCAAACTCACGTTTGTTCAGGATCAAAGGTACTTCCTGTTAGTCGATTTTTTGGGTATGTGTATTTGTGTGACAGTGTATACATACAAATTTATGTACACAACTGTATTAAATTGGTGATATACTGTATTTTGCATACATTTCTGCATCCATCTTGCTTTTTAAAAATTAGCATAAACGTATACAGGTTATTTTGAAAGTAGCTTAAACATAAAAATGAAATTAAAATGTGAAATAAGTGCTCTCTTAAATAGCTAAACCTCTTTTGTAAGAAACCAACCAGGAAGATCCAAAGGAAACCACTTGCAAGCCACCCGTTAATTTATTATTACTTACCTATCAGCAATGCTTGATGGTTTATCACCCATGGGAACCAACATTCCACCCCAGAGAGATGCTGAAAAAACCTATTGAAATACAAACAAACAACCGTTTTCTTCCAGCATTTCTGACCTTCCAACGAGTATCAGCAGACAGAAAACGCACTGAGGTCTGGTCGCGGCCTGCGAGTCCAGCGCAGAGCTCTGGGCTGGGGCATGAAGGCTGCAGAGGGAAACACTCGGCTCGGGCAGGGGAAGAACCACAGCTCAAAGCGTTCTGAGGATGTCTGTGGAACATGCAACTTCAAACCTCAAGACATACAAGCAAAAAAACAAGCCTAAACCCTCAGCAGGGCCTGGCTCCGACCCCGGGCAGCCCCTTCCCTTCCGAAAAGCCAAGCCCAGTGGGCCATGCCACAGCCAGAGTGGGAGGGGGACCAGGCCCCAGACAAGGGAGTCGGCATCCACCAGGCCTCTGAACAGCTGGCATCTCAGGAGAGGGAGGGAGCAGGTACGGCGCTGCTGCAAGTAAGAAACGCAGGGCTTCGCTGATGGCTCCGTGGTAACGAATCCGCCTGCCGATGCCGGAGACACAGGTTTGATCCCTGATCTGGGAGAACCCCAGGTGCCACAGAGCAACTAAGCCCATGCTCCCCAACTACTGAGTCTGCGCTCTAGGGCCTGGGAGCCGCAATGACGGAAGCCCTAGAGCCAGCCCGTGCTCTGCAACCCCGACCGGAGAAAAGCCTGCAGAGCAATGAAGGCCCCGCACGGCCAAAAGTAAATAATGAACAAACAAAAGAATTGCAGACACACACGTCTAACCCAGCCCTTGGGGACAGTGCCTCCGTCTGACAGGTCAAGGTCAGGGCGGTGAATGATCCAACGTGGGGATCCGATCTTCACGTCACATCACCCCCACCCAGAACTGCCGCGGTGATGCCTGAGACCACAGTGGGCCCTCTGGGCTCCTGACCCCCCCGGCCGTCATCATGTGCCCCTGCATCTCCTAAGCGCCCCCCACAGGCTTCTGCCCAACTTGTCCTCTTGGACGTGCAAAGTCCACATCCTTCAAAGCTGCCCAGAGAACTCTTTTTTAGAAGCTTCTGTAGGAAGGATCACAGATGAAAACTGGGGCAGAGTGGGCAGAGCGGGCTAAGCACACATTCTATTCTGAGAAATCCGTCTCTGCTCAACAACGGGACAGACTGCTGCAGGGCAGGATGAGGGGCGGCCGCCCCTAGGACAAGGCGCTCCTGGTAGACTGTCCTCCCCGCCCCCGCCCCCCAGTGGTCATGACCTAGCGAGCGGGGGACAAGGGACACGGCCCACTGTGCCGCGTATCCCGCTGAGCTTGTGACCACGGGAGCCCCGGGTGCCCCCAGGCCTAGGCCTCTCCACCTGCTCCCTCCAGCACCAGGCATCCCAATTCTTCAAGCCAGCAGGATGACGAGCCGACCCCCTGATTCCCTCCCAACCTCACTCCCTGCTCACCCCCCTGAAATCCCACGGCCCATTACTAAAAACAAGCTGCTTTATGCACCTCACGTGGCCATCCCCGGGTGGGGCGGGCAGATACCACCAAGGGTGGAGGGCTCATCAAAGATGCCCCCCGACCAACGACGACGAGGCAGCAGCCCGTGGCTACCTTCTACCCCTTCACTCTGCTGTCCTGTTCTTCACATCTCTTATCACCCCCTGCCGGATTATATATCCATCGCGTTGCTTGTGGGACTCCCCCTTCACTAGCATGTAAGAGCATGAACTGCTTTATTTACTGGGGTGCTCTTGGAGCCCAGACAGTGCCTGGCAGCCAGCTGGTCTATGTGAGAAGAAGGGAGGGAGGGATGGACGGACAGGTGGGAGGATAGATGGGCAGGTAGACGCATGGCTGGATGGACAGGCAGGGGCTGGACGGAGGGAAAGGAGGCTGAGGAAGAGACACGAGGGGCAGAAGGAGAAGGCGACCGTGATGGAGTCAAGGAGGGCGGACGGTGTGCCGTGGAGTGGGCTCAGGAGGGGACTGGAGAGAGCTCGCTGAACTGCACGAGAAACCGGCCCCTGGGAGCCTCCGGAGGAGGGGAGGAGAAACAAAGGCAGGGACCGAACCCCAGGGCACCGCGTCCAGGAGCGATTGGAAGCAGCGGTACACGCTCGCAGTCACGTGTGTACCGTTCCATCAGAGCGCTCGCCTCGCCCCCGGGGCCTAAGGCAGCAGTGGGGTGCGGAGAGCTGTCCCCAGCCACCCGGGCACCAGGAAGGGTGGGCAACAGGCACAGCGTCTCCTGGCCTGGGGCTCCACTGCGTCGGGCAGAACCTGGCCACTCGCTCCTCAGGTCCTGAGGGAATCAGGAGGAACTAAACCAAACTGGGTTAAAAACATTTACCACAGAGACTCCTGCAGACACCCAGCGCCCTAAAGACCTAGCAAAGTAAGGTGAAGATGCAGAATTTCTAGGAACGTAACATCAGGAGGCAAAGACGGCGGCACACTTGTCCTCCAGACACGTTTCTTGACGGCCCTGAGATGATGATAAGTGGGGAAGGGGCTCTTCCGGGTGAAATGACTGACAGGTGAGTTTTAAAGGACCTAATCATCGCTTCTCCCCAGAGCATCCTCAATTCTGGCCACATTTAAGGCATGAAGCGCTTGAGCTTCAAGCATGACTGTTCTCATTTACTCTTCTGTGCTTTAGATATTCGGGAACTGGGATCTAATCAGATTCCAAAAACACAGGTGACAAGCTCCTGGCGAGATACTCACTGTGTCAAGGATGAGTTGTTTATTCAACTGAAGCTCAAAGTCTTCTTTTAAGAAGCTCACGTCCCCTCCGGTGTAGCCAGCCAGCTCCTGTCGGGGAGGACCCTCAGGTGGGACGGAGCCCACAGACCGCAGCGTCACGGCAGCCAGTACCACAGGCTGCTGCTCTGTATTTTTAGGAAGGTCACAGACCGCTTCTGTGTCCCAGAGGCTGCCTCCTGGTCGTTCGGGACGGTACCAGGGGCCTGGCAGAGACAGCGTCACCAGACACGCTGAGGAACCACAGAGGAGGTCGCTCCTTACGAGTGCCGGGAAAACACTCGCAACATCAACACTCAGTCCAGAGCTTGCTAAGGGCAGTATGGTGGCTCAGCCATAGAGAACCCACCTGCCGATAAGGAGACATGGGTTCCACCCCTGGGTTGGGAAAATCCCTTGGAGTAGGAAACGGTAACCCACTCCAGTATTCTTGCCTGGAGAATCCCAGGGACAGAGGAGCCTGGTGAGCTGCCGTCTATGGGGTCACACAGAGTCGGACACGACTGAAGTGACTTAGCAGCAGCAGCAGCAAATGAAAATTGGATTTCCAGCGGCTCCTCTGACACGGAGTTCAGGCAGACAGAGGGTCGGAGACCCGCTCCCCAGCCGCCTTCACCCCGAGGTCACCAGCTGTGCCCTGCCGTTGTCAGGGTTACAACCCTGGGCTCGGGTGCTCATCAAGGACCACCAAGGAAGCCAGTCCCACCAAGTCACAACTTGGCTCCTGGCCTGTGAAGTGACCCATCAGAGGCCGGAACCTTACCCTGACTCTGAGCTCTATGAAGGCAGAGTCTGAGCTGCAGGGAGCAAATCCAGGGCTAGGAACCCTGAGAGGGACATATGCCCTTGCAAGCCATTCCAGAATGACCTTTACAGCTAAAATAAGCTGTATTGACAACGTGACTGCCCCCGAGGGACGCCCCAGTCCTCCAGGAGCCTGCACAGGCCACAGGGGAGGGGGTACTCACCTGGTTCACCTTCAGCAAAGCACCTCTTCTCGGCAAGATGGAGGAGTTCCGCGAGTCGATGACCATCGAGTGCTGGAAGAGGTAAGGACGGGGGTGCCTTCGCTTCAGTGTGGAAGGACACCAGGCGCTCCCTGCGCACTGGCTGCTCGCCAGGCACTGTGCCGAGCACTCCCTTAGGGGGCTTCACCTTCATGAAGACCTCACGTCTGTGTGAGGACCCGACAGAGCCAGGGAGACAGGTCACGTCCGCCGGCTGGGCAACTCCGACCCCATCCCCAGCCCTGTCCTCTCTGGGAGCTTGATGCCCTGACGGACATCGGCTCAGCCAGCTTCCAGCTAAGACACCACGGTGGGCCCTTATTCCCTCCGTTTCCATCACCTCCGATGTTACTTAGGAAAAAAGGACGTGAGGCTGTGTCCAGATAGTCACAGGGACCAGTTCTAGCCACGGTTCTAGCTGCCCCAACAGTGACGCCTCTCATTCCCTCCGATGCAGGTAAACGCTGTTCTCCCAATGCACACGGCCTGGCTGCACCAGGGTAGGTACACGCCGGCGGCAGAAGCAAAGCCCTTACCGAGAGAGACGACTTCAGTGAGTGCCCGCTCTCCTTCCGGACGGCGAAGGACGCGACCCTGGAGAGGCAGCCCAGCTCCCGCCAGACACCCTCCCACTTGACCGTGTGGCTCGTCTTCCAGGTGGGAAACTGCGAGCAAACACGGAAGCCGTCAGCCTTCGTGCTGCACGGACGCGGAGTCGTCCCAGCCCGGGTTGTGGGCTGAGGCATCATTAGACCATTAACCGATCAAAAACTAAGACATTCTGTGAAACGGTGGGATGGGAAGAGAGGAAGACAAGGCAAGCTGGGGAAGGAGGGAATGGAGGCAGGCGGGGGCAGGCTGGGCGAGAAAGCCAGGGTCGCCTACAGAGGGGAAAACTGCTCGAGTGGCGGGGCTGTGCTCTGAGCCAGGGGACGGGGTCACTGGTCTGATGCTGCAGAACTTTATAACCACCTGGTTTCTTTTCCATCCGAAAGACCACGGGACACAGATCCCACCTGGCTGTCTGAGGTCAGGCAGGGTGACCCACATGAGCCACATCAGCCCCCAGAGAAGAGCAGGGAGACGGGGTCACAGGTGTGTGATGAGTGGAGGTGCTGGGTGGGGGGGCCTGCTGCAATAGCTTCCTGGGTCCCTCCCTGGAGACGCTCACGCAGCAGGGCATGCAGGGCCGTGAAAGTGCAGGAGAGGCAGAAGCGGCTGCTCTGAAGACCGCGCGGGGAACTACTTTTCACAGCATGTGCCTCAAGTCTTTCCTCATTAAACTAAAGCCTACATCAGGAGGGGAGGAAGGGGGACAAGCTAGAAAGGAAGGTAAAGAGCAGGGCTCATCATAAAACCGAAAAATGGTCAAATGACAGTAATTCCACGCGATGCATCCGGCCAGAAGTAAAGGTGCCATAAACCCATGATGAAAGCGTCCGGTAACCTGACGTGACCTGCGTTGTCAGGAGCGATTGATCTGAGTGTGCACAAGGAAGGACAAACAGAGGGTGTCCCAGGAAGTCAGGGCAGGGAAGAGATGTGACCGGGTCAAAGTATCTGCTGCCGTGGAGGCTGGCCACCCTCTCTGGTCCTGGCATCGGGCACTTGGCAAGTGGGGAGGTGCCTGGCTGGGAGGCGGCTGGCAGCAGGACAGGGAGTGGAGGGTGACCCCAGCGACGGGGCCCCCAGGCACCATGCTTCAGCTCAGGTGTGGCTGCGTGCCTGGCCCTGCCCCCTCGGCTGTGTCTGGGGATCAATGGACAGGCACCTGGGCCCCACTTAGGCGCACAAAGGGAAGGACAGGAAAGCCACTCACGCTGTACTCCGCTGATACGCCTCGGTCTGTCTCCCGCAGCGAGCTCCAAGGGAACTGTCCCGTGACTTTGTATATGTTTACGGAGAAACTAGGAGACAAGGGGACAGAGCTTTAAATGCTGGGACGGCAATTATACCTGGCACACACCTACATCAACAGGTTCACAAACATGCTTTGGGGCTCATCTTCATGAGGAAATCTACACATGTGGTGACGCAACAGAAGTGTCAGCCAATTCTGCAAGTTTCTTTTCAGAAACTTCCACTACGCCACCTATCTTAACCCCTAAACCAGGCCACGGAACGCCAACGATCCGCTGGGCTTCCTACTTTCTTTCGAAGTTTCCAGGCTGTGGTTTGAAGAAGGACAGGCCATATGAAGTTTCTTTTGTTCCATAGGAAAACTGGAAAGTCACCTTTTCTGCCCGGCCTAGAAGATTAGGGAGTTTAAGGCCAAGTACCTGGGAGGCAAAGAAAAACAGCAGAGGTTTTATAAGTAAGTTCATCCGTGTCATTTCTTTTGAGAGTCCACTCACAAGAGGTGTCGCGTGATGTTTCCCTTCTCTGACTCACTGCACTCGGCATGCCAATCTCTAGGTCCATTCATGTTGCTGCAAATGGCATTATTTCACTCTTTCTAATGGCTGAGGAATATTCTATTATATACACGTACCTCTCAGGACTTAGAGGACGAACTTATGGTTACTAGCAGGGAAGGGGGCGGGGGGGGAAGGGATGGTGAGCGAGTTTGGGATGGACACGTACACACGGCTGTATTTAAAATGGATAACCAACAAGGACCTGCACAGGGAACTCTGCTCAATGTGTTGCGGCAGCCTGGATGGGAGGAGAGTTTGGGGGAGAATGGAAACATGTATGCCTGGAGAATGGAAGCATGTACACCTGGAGAATGGATGCATGTATAAGAGAATGGATGCATGTATAGGAGAATGGATGCATGTACACCCGGAGAATGGATACATGTATAGGAGAATGGAAACATGTATACCTGGAGAATGGAAACATGTATAGGAGAATGGAAACATGTATGCCTGGAGAATGGAAGCATGTATACCTGGAGAATGGAAGCATGTACACCTGGAGAATGGATGCATGTATAGGAGAATGGATGCATGTACACCTGGAGAATGGAAACATGTATAGGAGAATGGATGCATGTATACCTGGAGAATGGAAGCATGTATAGGAGAATGGAAGCATGTATAGGAGAATGGATGCATGTATAGGAGAATGGATGCATGTATACCTGGAGAATGGATGCATGTACACCTGGAGAATGGATGCATGTATAGGAGAATGGATGCATGTATAGGAGAATGGATGCATGTACACCTGGAGAATGGAAACATGTATAGGAGAATGGAAACATGTATACCTGGAGAACGGAAACATGTATAGGAGAATGGAAACATGTATGCCTGGAGAATGGAAGCATGTATACCTGGAGAATGGAAGCATGTACACCTGGAGAATGGATGCATGTATAAGAGAATGGATGCATGTATAGGAGAATGGATGCATGTACACCTGGAGAATGGAAACATGTATAGGAGAATGGAAACATGTATACCTGGAGAATGGAAGCATGTATAGGAGAATGGATGCATGTATAGGAGAATGGATGCATGTACAGGAGAATGGATACATGTATACCTGGAGAATGGATGCATGTATAGGAGAATGGATGCATGTATACCTGGAGAATGGAAGCATATATAGGAGAATGGATGCATGTATAGGAGAATGGATGCATGTATAGGAGAATGGATACATGTATACCTGGAGAATGGATGCATGTATAGGAGAATGGATACATGTATACCTGGAGAATGGAAGCATGTATAGGAGAATGGATGCATGTATAGGAGAATGGATGCATGTATAGGAGAATGGATACATGTATACCTGGAGAATGGATGCATGTATAGGAGAATGGATACATGTATACCTGGAGAATGGAAGCATGTATAGGAGAATGGATGCATGTATAGGAGAATGGATGCATGTATAGGAGAATGGATACATGTATACCTGGAGAATGGATGCATGTACAGGAGAATGGATGCATGTATAAGAGAATGGATGCATGTATAGGAGAATGGATACATGTACACCCGGAGAATGGAAGCATGTACACCTGGAGAATGGAAACATGTATACCCGGAGAATGGATGCATGTACACCTGGAGAATGGAAGCATGTATACCTGGAGAATGGAAACGTGTATACCTGGAGAATGGATACATGTATAGGAGAATGGATACATGTACACCCGGAGAATGGATGCATGTATACCTGGAGAATGGATGCATGTATACCTGGAGAATGGATGCATGTATACCTGGAAAATGGATACATGTATAGGAGAATGGATGCATGTATAGGAGAATGGAAGCATGTACACCTGGAGAATGGATGCATGTACACCTGGAGAATGGATGCATGTATAGGAGAATGGATGCATGTCCACCTGGAGAATGGATGCATGTATAGGAGAATGGATGTATGTACACCTGGAGAATGGATGCATGTATAGGAGAATGGAAGCATGTACACCCGGAGAATGGATGCACGTACACCCAGAGAATGGATGCATGTACACCTGGAGAATGGATGCATGTACACCTGGAGAATGGAAGCATGTACACCTGCAGAATGGATGCATGTACACCTGGAGAATGGATGCGTGTACACCTGGAGAATGGATGCACATACACCTGGAGAATGGATGCACGTTCACCTGGAGAATGGATGCACATACACCTGGAGAATGGATACATGTATAGGAGAATGGAAGCATGTACACCTGGAGAATGGATGCATGTACACCTGGAGAATGGAAGCATGTACACCTGCAGAATGGATGCATGTATAGGAGAATGGAAGCATGTACACCTGGAGAATGGATGCATGTACACCTGGAGAATGGATGCACGTACACCCGGAGAATGGATGCACGTACACCTGGAGAATGGATGCACGTTCACCTGGAGAATGGATGCACATACACCTGGAGAATGGATGCATGTACACCTGGAGAATGGATGCATGTATAGGAGAATGGAAGCATGTATACCCGGAGAATGGATGCATGTACACCTGGAGAATGGATGCATGTACACCTGGAGAATGGAAGCATGTACACCTGCAGAATGGATGCATGTATAGGAGAATGGAAGCATGTACACCTGGAGAATGGATGCATGTACACCCGGAGAATGGATGCATGTACACCTGGAAAATGGATGCATGTATAGGAGAATGGAAGCATGTACACCCGGAGAATGGATGCACGTACACCCGGAGAATGGATGCATATACACCTGGAGAATGGAAGCACGTACACCCGGAGAATGGAAGCATGTACACCTGGAGAATGGAAGCATGTACACCTGGAGAATGGATGCATGTACACCTGGAGAATGGATGCATGTATAGGAGAATGGATGCATGTACACCTGGAGAATGGATGCATGTATAGGAGAATGGATGTATGTACACCTGGAGAACGGATGCATGTATAGGAGAATGGAAGCATGTACACCCGGAGAATGGATGCACGTACACCCGGAGAATGGATGCATGTACACCTGGAGAATGGATGCATGTACACCTGCAGAATGGATGCATGTACACCTGGAGAATGGATGCACGTTCACCTGGAGAATGGATGCACGTTCACCTGGAGAATGGATGCACATACACCTGGAGAATGGATGCATGTACACCTGGAGAATGGATGCATGTACACCTGGAGAATGGAAGCATGTACACCTGCAGAATGGATGCATGTATAGGAGAATGGAAGCATGTACACCTGGAGAATGGATGCATGTACACCTGGAGAATGGAAGCATGTACACCTGCAGAATGGATGCATGTATAGGAGAATGGAAGCATGTACACCTGGAGAATGGATGCATGTACACCCGGAGAATGGATGCACGTTCACCTGGAGAATGGATGCACATACACCTGGAGAATGGATGCATGTACACCTGGAGAATGGAAGCATGTATACCCGGAGAATGGATGCATGTACACCTGGAGAATGGATGCATGTACACCTGGAGAATGGAAGCATGTACACCTGCAGAATGGATGCATGTATAGGAGAATGGAAGCATGTACACCTGGAGAATGGATGCATGTACACCCGGAGAATGGATGCATGTACACCTGGAAAATGGATGCATGTATAGGAGAATGGAAGCATGTACACCCGGAGAATGGATGCACGTACACCCGGAGAATGGATGCATGTACACCTGGAGAATGGAAGCACGTACACCCGGAGAATGGAAGCATGTACACCTGGAGAATGGAAGCATGTACACCTGCAGAATGGATGCATGTATAGGAGAATGGAAGCATGTACACCTGCAGAATGGATGCATGTACACCCGGAGAATGGATGCACGTACACCCAGAGAATGGATGCACGTACACCCGGAGAATGGATGCATGTACACCTGGAGAATAGATGCACGTACACCCGGAGAATGGATGCATGTACACCTGGAGAATGGAAGCATGTACACCTGGAGAATGGATGCATGTATAGGAGAATGGAAGCATGTACACCTGGAGAATGGATGCATGTACACCCGGAGAATGGATGCACGTACACCCAGAGAATGGATGCACGTACACCCGGAGAATGGATGCATGTACACCTGGAGAATAGATGCACGTACACCCGGAGAATGGATGCATGTACACCCGGAGAATGGATGTATGTACACCTGGAAAATGGATGCATGTACACCTATGGCGGAGTCCCTTTGCTGTCCATCTGAAACTATCACAACCTTGTTTATCAGCTACACCCCAATGCAAAATAAAAAATTTTGAAAAAAAAAATGGAATCATACAAAAAATAATTACAGGGGTTTAGATGTAAAGAATGGTAACTCTTAGGAAAGACTATATGAGCTGAGGGACTCTCACAGAAACAGAATATAGATGTATGTACACTAGTGTCTGCCTTTCATCTGCAATTGTTTTTCTTCTTTAAAGCCTGCCTCTGCTGAGGGCATACGCATGATGAAGTTGAGGGATAGGCTAAACCCGCTGACTGTGAAGCTCAGAGAACCTAACTCTGTGGGCTTGGAGTTCAGGAGAATTTGAACAAGAAACTATTAATATGAACATGGGTTATCACCACCTCACTCTCAAACAATGCATCTTTATAACAAAGCGTGTTATAATCAACTCTAGGAAGATTAATGAGAACCACAGGACAGCTTACAAATAAAGATTAAAAGTCATGGAAAAGTTCTGGAATCACCATCAGATTTTAGAGCATAGTTCACAACTGGGGACTTCCCTGGTGACCGAGACTCCACACTTGCCCTGCAGGGGGCCTGGGTTCCATCCCTGATCAGGGAAGTAGACCCCACATGCTGCAACTAAAGATTCCTCACGCCACAGCCAAGACCCAGAGCAGGCAAATACATAAATATTAAAAACAAAAAAACTTCACGATGGAAAGCTCCACCCCCAGGAAGGGAAAGCCCGTGTCTCACCATACTGCCTTCGTTGTTCCCGACCATGGTGTTGTAACTGCCCGTTAACCTCCTTAATTCCGTTACTTCAAAGGTAACATCTAACCCATTGGGAAGTGCATCATCACCTAATAAGTGAGAAAGATGAAACAATTAAGACAGCTTGAGTGTGCAGCTTTATTTTCTATCCCACTGCAATAAGTGACAGAATGCAAACTGAAGCCTCCGCTGATTTTACAACCTCCTTTGGAATACACACTTGCTGGTTTAAAGCTCAAGAGTGTGCGTGAAAACCCCATCACATCCCGACCCACGGGTTTGGTTTCTGTGGTGGAAGACAGCGAGGTCAGGCTTCGCTGAAAGGGGCAGCAGTGGTGGCAGCATTACGTAAACACACATCATTTGCATTATTTGCTGACGGTACTTGTCCCCCCATAAGTGAGCTCCTTGAAAATGCCGGGGGGAGGGGGGTGGTGGCAGGTGGCTCAGTTCAATGGACTTTAAAATGTGGAATTCGAGTGACAGAGGGGCTTGAGTAACCCTGATGGAGAAGCAACAGCTCGACCCGGATGCCGCCTTCCCACGCTGGCGGCATGGGGCCTGAGTTCAGTGCGGCTGCCCCTCACCCACCGAGCGCCCTCGGGGCCAGGGGCCTGAGCGCCAGAAAGGCCGAGGTTGAGCCTGGGACCCTGGCTGGACACCCACAGCCTCTGGGAGTCATCAGACCCACGGACACCTGGGCAGGGGCTCCCGAACTCTCAGATTCAGCGGGTCCAGGGTGGAGTCTCGGCACCACTTTTTTTTTTAATTAGCAGACTTTACTGCTTAGAGGAGCGGTTTTAGGTTTATAGAAAAACTGAGCAGAAAGTACAGAGTTCCCAGGAGCCCCCTTTGCACTCCCCTCTCCCACACACTGCACTGGTGGGCTATGTTTGTTACAACTGATGCACCAACAGAGATGTTCCTGTTAACTCGAGGGTTGCCTGCACTAAGGTTCACTGTTGGCATTGCACATTCTAGACATCTGACAAATGGATGATGTCCACATTCTTTCTTAAAAGCTCCTGGGTAGTTCTAAAGGCAGCCAGGGTGGAAAACCACGGACAGAAGTGAACCAGCTGACCACGTACACATCACATTCACAAAACACAGGAGACTGCTAAAATCTAAATGTCACCAGCAGGACTCGCCACCAACAAGCACTCCAGAGCAATGGCAAGGGCCACTGTCATACACCTGTCCCACTGGGGATGAGAGACCGGTGGGGGGGGCGGGGGGGGGGGTCTCTGTTAGTCACAAATGAACCTGTATTCCAGGTAATAAAAATGTCTTTCGTTTACATAGCATTTTATATTTTTGCAAGCACTTTCATATACTGTTTCATTTTCATCTTCTCAAAATTATCTTTCACTAAATCCTGAAGAGTTCACTTGTTTTCTGATTCATTCCAAATATGTATTTTTCAGAGGACTTCGGAATGGAGTGAATCAACACATACAGAGTCCTTCAGGATTCGGTCTCCTGATCCTCCTTCTGCCTCATCTTGCATCACTCATTCCCCACAACTGCCTTCTGGCTCTGGCGCCCTAACATCCACCCAATGACCCTTTCTCTCTGGCCACTGGGTCTATTCTCTCTCCCTAGAACATGCCTCATCAGTCCTGCTTCCCAAACGCACTCACATCTTTTAGGTCTCAGCATCTGCGTCACCTCTTCCAGGAAGTCTTCTCTGATCCACTTTGCCTCTGCTGACCGAGAGACTATCTCCTCCTGCAGCGCCCCGCCCCCATACAGCACAACCTACTACTGAACTGTCTTCACTTCTGTCTGTCCCCAGCCCTGTTCCACTTGACCAGAAGCTCCTTCGGAAAGACACCATGTCTTGTCTGCCACGGTCTCTTCCCATGGCAGGGACTCATTAACCAAAGAATAAACACCAAGGGAAGACAGTTTGCCCAATAACATAGCAATCAAGCAAGTGAACAGACACTCAAAAGTGAAATCTGACTCCCACTTGCCTCCTCTTCTTAACACATATTTAGGTGGAATCTGCCAAGAGCTCATTCAGACACCTGCTGGGGTGGGTTATCCTGAAAAAGCCCAGTTCTCTCCTTCTCAGAACCCTGGTCCCATCCAGGGGCTCAGCAAGCAGCATCTTCAAAGTCACCTGAGCTCCCTCGGCCTGACATGAAGACCCAGTGAATTCCTTGAGAACACATGTGCTCTCTGCCTGGACACGTAAATAGTGATCCTAGGGGGATGGACGAAATGGTGAATCAGAGAGAAGCTGCAACCAGGATGCGTACCCTGACACGTATCGATCAAAACATCCACTTGTCTAAATATTCCTAGACGCAGCAACTTTTCACGGGCTTCGTGAGACTTCCTCATAACCTGTAAGAGAGAAAAACAGACAGCGTATTCCTCCAACATACAGAGATATACATGGTGGCAGTGAGACCAGGCTGGCCGCTTGGCATTCGTGCGAAGTTGATGATTCCCTGAGAAGAATATTAATCTTAAAAAAAAAAAAACTATACTTTTAAAAGTGGGAATGGCTGAACACTACTTAAGAGATCACATAAAACAGGGACTGGAGGCAGCCCAGTCCCCATGGTCACGAAGAAGCTGCTGGCGACTCCGCCAGGTACCTAAGTGTGGTTCCGTGAGCAGACAGACACAAGGAAGCCACAGAGGAGAGGACGGTGCAACCGGGAGAGACGCAGGTGCATAAACAAGTAAGGGCCCGAGGAGTCAGCGGGGTGGGTGGCAGTGAACAGCCCACCCCCCCAGGGTCATGCAGGGCCCTGAGGGCAAAGTGCGCTGAGCACCAGGGTGGGTGCAGGGAGGATCAAGACCCCCCACCAGCAGCTCTGCGGCAAAGCCAGGACGGCCGTGAGGAACACGGGGGAGGGGCGGCCCCGGGCAAGACGGGGGAACACCTCTTCTCTGGGGTCAGGGTGGACGCGAAAGCATGTCAGTTAACAGAGGGGGTTCAGCCCCCTTCCTGGTAGGAGGCAAGCTCATCAGTGGGAGCGGGGTACCCAGTGGTACGGGTAGAGGGCCATGGGGTCTTTGGAAAGGGATGGGAAGGCCACGCACAGGGGGACACTTACCTCGATAAGGTTTTTCGCCTTAAAAACATCTTTAATTTCACACATGATGATGTCGTCCTTAGTCCTTCCAAGTCCATCAAAATGAACGTGTTGAACCACCACCTGGAGGTGACAAGGGGACACAGACTGCTGAGAACAAGACAGGGCAAAAGGTCAGGCCTCAGGCCAAGGGTGCAAACCTAAAACTAGCTTCGAAGACTTTTTTTTTTTAATGTAATGATCCATGTTTCTTAATTCCATGCCTTTTCAAAAAACTGGTCCCTTGAATTGACTGGGTCTGTATTTCCTGCGAAGGAGACTTACAAGGTCTCTGCAGCCAGATGACCAAGGGCCAGGTCAGTCCTAAAGCCAGGCAGGGTGCAGAGATCCTCTGGACCTCCTTCCCCACATGCTCCCTGGGGCACCGGCCTCTGGATGATGCCGACTGTGACCTGGTTTAATAACTTAGTATTCTGCCAGAGATCCTGTGTGGATTTCAATATAGCACGATAAACACTAGCTCAGAGTCTCTCCCTTGTCTATACTTAGTTCATTCATTCATTCAATAAAAATGCACTGATTACCTATGAACCAAGTGTCACACTGAACAATGAGAATACATCAGCAAGCAAAGCTTAAAAATTTCTGACTCTATGGAGGTTATATTCTAAAGGGGCGAGAAACAGGCAATGTGCATAGTACAGTAGATGGTAGTGAGTAACAGAGAAAAATCAAGCAGGCGTAACGGGGAGTGTTAGGGCCTGCATGACTTACAGGTGATCAGAACACTATACTACAATCGTAATCAAAGAACCAATGAAAGGGAGGAAGGTGGGAGGGACGTTCAAGAGGGAAGCGACACATGTACACCTGTGACTGATTCAGGTTGATGTACGGCAGAAACCAACACAACAGGATAAAGCAATTATCCTCCAATTAAAACTAAGTAAATTTAAAATAGAAAAAAGAACTAATGAAAATGTGCTTACATTTCCCTATTTAATTTCAAAGACAACAAAGTTTAGAAAAAGTTTCATTCAAGACCCAAAGTCTTTTTTTTTTCTGGGAGGAGGGAACAAAGGTTAAACTTTAGCACCACTTGAGTTTCTCTTTGAAATACTTTTGGGTTTTTTTGTAACATAAATACAAAAATGTGTTTGTTTACCCTTCCTGTGTAAAGAATCACCAAGGAAAAACTATTCCTCTAAAACCAGAAGCTATTTCTCTAAGTGTCCAATCTTTCTAAAATGTAGCTGGCTGCAAACTCTTCTTTGATAAAGGTGTCAACAAGGTGAATCCCTGTCTGTTTCCCCAGTGGCTTGTGGAAGCCTGCGCTTCTGGCAACAATGGTATGGAGCCCTCGCCCTCCATGGGATACGCACATCCTTGTTCTCAAGAATTTCCTGCTTAGCTTCAGGTTCAACTTCAACAAATTCAGCTTCTTCTCCTAATGCTCCGAAATCAGGTCCACTGGCAGGAAGAGGCTCCAAACTCTGAAAGGGAGTGGGGGGAAACCGCAGATAAATGAACTCACATTAAAAAGCCAGAATCTTTTCGTTTTTGTCTTTAGAGGACGCTCCAGGAAACCCAGGACCACAGCTCGTTCTAGTGCTGGTGGCAACCGGGTGGGGAGCACAGTGAGAGGAAGCAGCTGTTGACTTACAAGCCTTCGGCTGACAGTGACCCTTCGGGGTCGGAGTATTGTTATTACAGAAAACAAAGGTGAAAATTAGTCAACAAAAGGGTCAGGCACAAACTACAATGACTGTTCCATGAACTGAGTTCTGTATACCTAAGACTCACTGAAGACAAACAAAAATTGCTTTCCTGTTACAGAACGTATCCTAATTTTTTAAACCATAACTAGATACAATCTAGGATAGTTACATTAACAAACCCAATTACTAAAAGATACTTCTCTGGACTCTGATAGATTTGTTTTGGTTCAGAAAGTCTCACTCACACACTAAGGGGAGTAGCATATGCCAGAAAGTGGTCCTTCAGTCTGAAGGGACATTGCCTCAAAAGTGTTCAAGCATCTTCTGAGGAAGGACTCTACAGTAAAAATTATGGAGACATGATAATACAATAGTATGCAAAACAATGTGCATATAATACTGTATATTTATGACATAACATAACTGCTTCAGTCCACAGGGTCACATGGCAAAGTGGGAGCCAATACAATGCGGGAGACCCCGGTTCACTCCCTGGGTAGGGAAGATCTGGAGAAGGAAATGGCAACCCACTCCCGTATTCTTGCCTGGAAAATCCCATGGATGGAGGAGCCTGGTGGGCTACAGTCCATGCGGTTGCGGAGTCGGACACGACTGAGCGACTTCACTTCACTTCATGGGGTCACAGAGTCAGACACGACTGAGCGACTGAACAATGTGACTGCGTAACCACGGGGATTCCCAGAGACTCGAGTGGCCCCAGGTGGCTGAACACACGGGCAGCTCTGGGGAGGACTATGGCACCGGTCACCCGCTGCGCCCTTCCTCCACCCGCTCTCCACAGAGAGACACTTCTGAAGTGTGCAGGCTTGTCTGCTGCCTGCGGAACGTGCAGCAGGGGGGACTCTGGGCCGTTCTCGCCTTTTCCCTGGAATGTTCAATGGCCTCTTGGCACATCCTCCATCATAGCACTGGTCCTCTGGAAAGGTACTGACCTGACAGTACCATGGCCGCTTTCCCATCCTGGCCCTGAAGGACGGGTCCTTAAAAGCGCCCCCAGGGACAGAGTGCAGCTGGACTCCTCAGCGGGGCGCGGAGGAGCTCCACCATGCAGCCCCCTTCTGCTACTCCAGACTTGACCCCGACCACACGCGACCCTCGCGCTCCTGTCTGGGCGCAGCTGGTCCTCTCCGCCCAGGATCACTAGCCTCCTCCCCAGAGATGAGCCGAAAGAACCACCCTCGCTGTCATCTCCTCTGCGAGCCGTCCCTGGTTCTTCAGCGAGAATCCGTCCCTTCATCACAGGGATCCCTCTCGGCGGAAGTTTATGACCTCAGGAGGTACCCCCTTTTTATTTTTACCTGCCCGGCTGTATCAGAAATACTCACTTATGGAATGGGTGAGTGAATGATTTTTTTTTCTTTTGTTCTCAAGTTTAATAAATATCTGAGTGCCTACTGTCTGCTTAAGAGTAGGGAAGGCAGCTGTGAATAAGACAGACTCGGTGGTTCCCTCAGGGACTGATGTAGATTATTTACATGAGTACAAACGGAAGATGATGTTGGGCAAAGAAATAGAATTTATTTCACATAATTATCCTTTCATTTTTGTTGTGTAATATTTAAAACAGGAGATCATTACTGTATTTCTCAAAAATGTGAACAAATCAAAACAGTAACTTTTTAACTTTTTTTAACATGGACCCTCTTTAAAGTCTTTATTGAGTCTGTTACAATACTGCTTCTGTTTTATGTTTGTTGGTTTTTTGGACACAAGGCATGCGGGATCTTAGCTCTCTGACCAGGGATCAGACAAGCATCCCCTGCATTGGAAGGAGAAGTCTTAACCACTGGACTGCCAGGGAAGTCCCTAAAATAGTAACGTTTTAATGCAGCCTTTCATGAACATGCTTCTGTATTTAAGTTTACATAGTGCTAAAAAGTGTATTACAGATGAGCAAATCCTACATTCAGAGCATATACTATGGTTAGGAACATACACACATATTCATTGTTCTTAATCCGATGCTTGACAAACAGACTTTGCCTGGACATTAAGTTCATGTGCTATTGTGCTAAAAAATATTCCCTTATGGTTCCTAAAATATTGAAGCATAGAACATACTTCACCAAAGACTTGCCACACCCATTTGTAGTCTTAAATCCGAAATTTAGACTTTAAGTTCAACAGATGGTGTCTTTACAGTCTCACCAACTGCACCAAAGCCTGATGTCCTAAATTAACTGTTTCAGTAATAGAGATTCATTCATTCACCAAATACCCACCCACTATGTGACAAGCACTTGCAAAAGTCTCACCTTCACAGAATTTACATTGCAGTGTCTGGCTAAGTATTCAGTGAAATGAATTAAAATAAATATTTGGATCTAGCCTATAACCTTTAAGCAGATGTCTACTGTGAGTCGACAAACTTTACTGAACACCATATGCCAAGCACTGGGCAAGGCAGTGCTAACGGAAGAAATAGGACATGAAATAAATTTAATGAGTTATGAACACCATCTTTAAAGTGATATAGACTCGAATGAGACAGAAAATACCAGAAAAAATAATAGATATCAATGGTAAATACTGTTTCAGAAAACTTTTTTATTCCAATTTTTTTTTTTAATTTTTTCGTCTTGCCATGAAATGTGTGGGATCCTAGCTCCCCAACCCGGGACTGAACTTTTCCTGCACACACTGCCCCACCCCCCAACAGTGGAAACAGCACCCCAGCCACGGGACTGCTGGGAATCCTGACTCAGAGAACTTTTGTTTCACACATGCATGAGGGCACTGGCTCGGAGGTTAAAGCATCTGCCCCCAACGCAGGAGACCCGGGTTCGATCCCTGGGTCGGGAAGGTCCCCTGGAGAAGGAAATGGCAACACACTCCAGTACTCTTGCCTGGAGGATCCCATGGACAGAGGACCCTGATAGGCTACAGTCCACGGGGTCGCAGAGTCAGACATGACTGAGCGACTTCACTTCACTAGATACCAAATATGGGACGTTTTCTTACTGTGAGTTCTAACCAAAAAATTCAAACACTGGCTAGTGAAATTAAAAAACTGCAATTATTTTTTGTCAATGTATTCAACAAGGAGTGGCAGTTTCAGCGTCAAAGGAGCTCGATAAAAGCCAAGTCTTTTTGTTCCTATACTCCGAGCACCTAGAACAGTGCCAGGCAGCACACGGCTGACCGTCAGTAAACACGAGCTGAATAAACGAACAAATGCTTACTTTGCCAAGATGCTACAAGGGATCCAAGGCAAATAAGATGTGGTTCCTATTGTCATCTAGAAACTAAGAATCTAAAAGGTTAAGTGAAAAATGCAGAGCTAAAACAGGGCACCAGAATAGAAATGTCAATCAAGGAGGTTGGTAGCACATCCACAATGAGGAACAGAGGGGAGACAAGGTTTGTGTAGAAAATGATTTGAACTGAGTTCTAAAAAAATCATGGGCTTCCTTTGTGGCTCAGCTGGTAAAGAATCCACTTGCAATGCAGGAGACCAGGGTTCGACCCCTGGGTTGGGAAGATCCCCTGGAGAAGGGAAAGGCTACCCACTCTAGTATTCTGGCCTAGAGAATTCCATGGACTGTATAGTCCATGGGGTCGCAAAGAGTCAGACACGAATGAGGAACCTTCACTTCACTTCTAAAACACTGGCCCGTTTTGTCAGGTATTGCGAGTGATGAAAGAGGCAAGCTATGGCCAACAGCACGGTCCAAATAGTGTTTTATTTGAAAGAAATATCTGGCAAAGGGAAGTTAAGGTCAATTCTGGACAACATGCTGGGACATCTGTGCTAAATTCTTTCAGGAAAACTCCCGAAAACTTCTGAGCAGCACAACTGAAACAATCTACGCTGCAGAAAAAGTTGTGCTGTGGGCTGGGACTCAGGAACATGCAGATGGTTCAGAACATTCTGTTTCAGAACATTCTGAGGCTTGAACGGTAAGGCCTTGGACAGATATTCTTTCTCTGGGCCTCAGTTAAGATGGCAATAAAGGAGAGCAGCTGGGCAGTCTGCCTCCACACCGTGCCCAAGCAAGTGCATTTACATGCACCGTGTTTCAATTCTCCCAACAGCCCAGTGAGTGGACACTATTACCACCTCCACTCAGTCTGGTTCCCTCTTTGACCAGTAACCAGGAGACATGAGGACTCCTGAGCCTGGGTGGGAAGACTTCAGAAGATGCTTCCTGCTCTAGGAAAGCCTAGCAAGACCCCAGCAGCAGCTGAGCCAGAGAGACTGGAAAA
This sequence comes from Dama dama, assembly GCF_033118175.1. NCBI lineage: Eukaryota > Metazoa > Chordata > Mammalia > Artiodactyla > Cervidae > Dama > Dama dama. Next base: position 5,629,319 of record NC_083702.1, read on the forward strand.
AGCAAAAAAGCAGAGACGTTACTTGGCCAACAAAGATCCATCTAGTCAAAGCTCTGGTTTTTCCAGTGGTCACAGATGGATGTGAGAGGTGGACTATAAAGAAAGCTGAGCGCCAAAGAATTGATACTTTTGAAATGTGGTGTTGGGAGAAGACTCTTGAGTCCCTTGGACTGCGAGGAGATCCAACCAGTCCATCCTAAAGGACATCAGTCCTGAATATTCATTGGAAGGACTGATGCTGAAGCTGAAACTCCAATACTTTGGCCACCTGATGCGAAGAAACCGACTCATTGGAAAAGATCCTGATGCTGGGAAAGATTGAAGGCAGGAGGAGAAGGGGACGACAAAGGATGAGATGGTTGGATTGCATCACCGACTCGATCGACATGGGTTTGAGCAAACTTCAGGAGTTGGTGATGGACAGGGAGGCCTGGCGTGCTGCAGTCCATGGGGTCGCAAAGAGTCGGGGACACAACTGAGCGACTGAACTGAAGGAACTCAGACGCCGCTCAGGGCAGAAAGAATTTATTCCTCCGCTGCAGGACATCGCGGAAAGCCCGCTGGCCCTGTCCCGGCCCCACTGCTAAGTGACCTTGGTCAAGTCAGGTCTCTCCTCTGTATATCAGTTTTCCAGCTCAGAAGCCGCCGTAGCGAGTGGAGACATCTTTACGGCCTCCTCCACCCGGCCCGCGGCGGCGCGGCGCTGGAGCTCCCCCCACCCCCACCCCGGTACCGTTCCCCGCTGGCCTTCGCGCCCCGCCGCCGCCCTCTTTGTACCCGAGCAGCCCCGGGAGCAGCCGCGAGAGCGTCTCCCCGCGGCGCCCGCCCCGAGGTCACGCAGCCCGTGAGGGTCGCTGGGCCTCTTACCCGGGCGTGCACCGTCCCCATGGCTCCCTCTCTGGCCGCCGCTTCCCAGAGCAGCCCCGGCCGGACGAAGGCTCAGCGGGTGAGGACAGAGGGCGGGGCTCCGGTGACCGAGCTCCGGATTGGGGCAACACTCACAAGCCCCTAGACGCGGCGGACTGGGGGCGGCCATGATGTCCCGCCCTCGCTCCGCCCCTTGGCTCACGGTGCTTCCGCTCATTGGCTCATAGGCGCCCGTGACCCGGATGAACACGCGGACGCCCGGAAGCCCTGCGACCTGGAGACGGCCCCAGCGCCGCGCGTTAGGTAGCGCTCAGAGGAGCTGGTGGCGCGTGGATGGCGGGTGTCCGTGAGGGCCTATGGGGGTGGGCGCCCCGGAGTTGCCCCTGGAGGACAGTACACCAGCTGGTGAGCGCGTGGGGCCTCATGTCTTTCCCTTAACCCTCGTGTTTAGTTCAGTTAAGCCGCTCAGTCGTGTCAGACTGTATGCGACCCGGTGACCAGGCCTCCCTGTCCATCGCCACCTCCTCGGAGTTTGCTCAAACGCGTGTCCATTCCTTGGCTCCGTGGTGCCGCGCTTGTCACCGCACTCTGGCGAAGCGCCGCGGCTCTCCACGCCTGGCTGCGGCTGTGGCTTCCCCCGCTCCTGCCTGCGGAGCCTCACAAATCGGGATTGGCGCTTTGCATCTCTCCCTCTGGCCACATGGACCCTTCAGGTCACTGAAGATCCCAGGGCTCAGGCTCCTCGTTGACAGAATGAAGGTGACGTCTTACCTGCTTGGCAGGGATGGATTACAAGGCTTTTACACGAGTGTATAAAAGCATCAGGCACAGGGCAGGGCGCTGAGTGAGCAGCGAGTCAATGGCCACTATTCTTTCAACTGCAGTGAATGTCGAGAGTGTTATCCAGGGGCTGACGTGGGGACTATTCACATTGGAAAACAAGACAGCTCTGGTGTTTTTGAGTCTAAGCTCGCTCTGATCCTGGTAGGATAGGCAGTGAATCTGGGGAGAGGAGGAAATGAGGCCAGGAGTCTGACTTTATTCGGAAAGCTGGCTGACTGAGAAGAGGGCAGACTGATGTCTCAAAGTAACCCATCTTGTAGGGGTCTGGATGCCAGGTTCTTTTATGGATCTGAGATGATCCGAGGTGAGGAGACCTAGTAAAATAAAGGCCATTAATCTTGGAAATATCTTCTAGAATGGCAAGTCTCAGACAGGGAAATGGGTTAACTCCTTTCTTTCTGCCATCTCCAGGTGGACAGGGTTATGCACAAAGGCACTTTAGCTTAACAGGCAGAGGTGCAGACAAGCTATTAGGTATGATTGTAATAACAAAAGCAGCAGAAAGCAAGTGGAACAGTTTCAAGGTGGAGTCAGAATTGACTTCTCCCTGCAACAGGGGGCTTCATTTTGGTGGTGGAAACAGCTTCCTGTCTCAAATGACAGCATATAATAAGTAATCACACATGGTGATAAATGCAGTGAGAGAAACGAGACAGAACAAGAGAAGGATTTTCAGTATCCTGTGGTCTCATGTTTCCACCCCTTCCCAGAGACCCTGACACCCTTTCCCATTTAAGTGGCAGTACCTTAATTCTGTTGCCTTCCTGGGGTAAATAGTAAGTCCATATTCCCCTTTTTGCCCCTCCCAGGCCCCCCTTCCTGCACTGCATTCCTTGCCAGTTGACCTAGTTATCTGTTTTCTGAGCTGGCCTGGTGCCTAGAGGCGGGGCCCAGTCCTTGGCTCCATGAGGCCAGAGGCTGCATGGTGCCTGGCGTGGTTCAGGGACTCAGTTAATATTTCCCAAATTACTGCTCTCCCACCGTAGGCTACAGCAGACAGAAAGACACTGCTTATATTAAAAATGCACATTCCTGGGGCCTCAGCCCTGATCTACTGAACCAGCCTCCGCCAAGTAGAACCTGGAGATCTGAAGTTTTTAAAGTGGGCTACATAATTCTTTTACCCATTATGTTTAAGAACCCCACAGTAAAGAATCTGCCTGCAGTGCGTGTTCAGTCCCTGGGTGGGGAAGACCCCTGAAGAAGGAAATGGCAACCCACTGCAGTATTCTTGTTTGGGAAATCCTATGGACAGAGGAGCCTGGCGGCCTACAGTCCCTGCTGCGGCTGCTGCTGCTAAGTCACTTTAGTCGTGTCCGACTCTGTGCGACCCCTTAGATGGCAGCCCACCAGGCTCTCCCGTCCCTGGGATTCTCCAGGCAAGACCATGGGGTTGTAAGAGTCGGACACGACTTAGTGATTAAACAGCAGCATTCTAAAAAGCTTTATGTCTGTGTCTGACTTCATCACTTATTTCTAAAGTCTCTGAAGACTTGGGCTACTCACCTGCTTATAAGGAACTTGGCCAGAATTGGGTGGAAGAGGTGCTCAGCAAGGGGGAGGAGGAAACAGAGCAGTGGCGGCAACAGACCATCTGTGAGAGGTGTGGAACGAGGATGCGAGGCTGGGACACAGGCAGGCAAGACGGCCTCCCGTCAAAAGGGGAAGGGTGTGCAGGGCCAGGTCTGGCACGGGGACTTCTGGGTCTGGGCATGCATTCAAGAGAGGGTGAGCTATAAGAACTGGGCTATAAGTTAGCTGTTGACCCCTGGCAAGTCACACCCTCTTGAAGGGTTACTTTTCTCCACTCTAAAATAGAGATGAGATTGCTAAGGACCAAAAACAGAATATTTTGTTTTAATTGTTTTCTGTTTCACACTGGGAAGTAATGGGTCCTGGGCTTTTGCACTCTTTTAGGCCATTTTGGATCACCCCTTGGCAGATCACAACCAGGTTAGCTCCCCTTTAAATGGCTACGAGAGCTGGCTTTATGGGCAGACCAGCTGGTTGGGTTTCAGCCATGATTCTGTCACTGCTAAGCTGTGTGGACTTAGGCAGGGCCTGTACCTCTCTGGGTCAGATCCCCCTTTGGTGAAGTGAGGGTGGTGATGGTAGCCACCTCGTAAGGTTAGTTAATAGATGCAAAGGTGTGCCTGGCCTAGAAAGAAAGAGCCTGTGCGCGTGTACAGAGCCTGAAACCAGGCCTAGAGGGAGAGAGCACGTGTGCGCGCCTGCACACACACACACACACACACGGGCTTTTATAAGGATGAAACAGACCCAGACACACACCCACACACAGACACATACACACACACACACACGGGAGCTTTTATAAGGATGAAACAGACGCAGAAAAAGTAAGCAACTTACACTATATCCAAGCTGGACCCAGCATGACATGGCCCCGCCACTGGCTCTTAGCCGCCTCTCAATGATGCCCGCGTGTCCCAGGGTCTGGGGACGGGGGTGAAGTAGATGACTGAGAAGCCTCTCGACCCATGAAAGAAGTGGGGGGAGCACATATAACAGGCTGTGCTGGGTTTTTACCGGGCAAGACCTGGAGGTCCCTCCGCTCGTGCCCACAGGCCTGGCCCCTAGGGCCCCGGACACCTGCCTCTGGCCACCAAAGGGAGGCTTTGAGGGTCTGACTGCTCCCCAGCTCAGACACAGAAGATTGTGATGTGTGAAAACTTGGACACAGATTTCCAAAGATAACCTAGGAGAAGGAGCAAATTTTAAGCACGAGTCACACAAGCTGGACACTTATTTAAAATTCATCCTCCTGCTGCCTGAACCTCAGTTTTCTCCAGGACGAAATGAAGATAGCAGTTCCTAAAGCATAATGGCGCAGTGAGGATTTAAGGAGAGAGCATGGGGCCTGGCTGACTGTGAATGCTGAATAAACTAAGCTTTCTTCCTGCATTTCCTTGTTATTCTCTTACGGAAGCCTCCTCTCAAAGATAAGCCATGACTTTGACCTGCAGATTGCAATACAAGTCCTGAGCCAAATAATCTGAGAGGCTATTGTGTACAAGGGCCAGGGTGGCTGAGGACGTGTTGAACACAGTCACAGCTCTGCCGTCTCTGATGGTCACGATGTACACTGTTTTTTTTTTTTTGGTCACGCCGTGTGGCATGCAGGACCTTAGTTCCTATCCAGGGGTCAAGTCCTTGCCGCTGCACTGCCCCCTGAAGTAGAAGCCTGGGATCATACCCACTGGACTGCCAGGGCATTCCCCGCGTATTAACATTTCAAAGACTGAGACATCCTGAAGTGCATACACCTGTTTGGATTTCTTTAACCCAGCATTTCCTGGGTTATTTACTCTGCCATAAAGACTAGGGCGTTTTGAGGTTTTCAGTGACCCTGTTCACCAGAATTTCTGCTCTTCCTCTTCGGAGCAAAAGGTAGACTTGCATTTCCATGCCCCCGTCCATGTGGCTTGCTGTGGTCAACAAGTGGTGGGCAGAAGGGAAGGTGACACCCGGATGGACAGCTTTACGCGCCGTGTTCCTCCCCCACCGCCCAGCCCGACCCTGGGTCCCGAGGCAGGGAAAGGTTCAGGCGGGGCGACCCGCTGCCAAAGGACACGCACCCTGAGAAGTGAAACTTTTGGGAGCATAACCCCATTTATCTTAACTGATAAAAGTCCCTAGTCCCATCTGCAAGGACATCAGCTTTCTGGAAAACTTGGTTTACGAAGGGCTGACCTAAATACAAGTTAGTGACCACACTGGTTCCCTTGACAAAGTCAAACCCCGAGTTTCAGAGGCCATGAGGAAGGCACGCTGGGTCTTCACAGATCCCCGCAGAGGTGACCCCTGCTCATAGTTTGGGGTGCCCTGAGATGAGGGCCTCGCCTCCATCCTGTCTCCCCAGCTCCTGCCACCGGAGGAGTGAAGGTGAGCGGCTGAGAGGAAAGGACACAGGTGCCAGCAGGAGGCGGAGGGCCCTGCGGGATGCCCGGGGAGGGGGAGGGCGCGATGCCTGGGGTGGGGGGCATTGCGGAAAGGCAGCTTCTTCGGGTCAGGGTTGGAGGTGACTTGACCGATTCTGGGCCCAAGAATGGCCTGAGGCAGAGTTCAGGCCACCAGCTGCTGCCCGGAAGTTGTTGCCACAGCCCAGGGCAGGGGCGGGCTGCCAAGAGGGACTGGCTTCCAGGGGCCTGAAATGGAAGTGGAGGTGGCCGGGCAGGACAGGGACTAGCTGGGGGAGAAGGCGGCGGGGACTCAAGGCGCCGCTGGGGTCATGGCTCCGATGAGAGAGGTGAGCTCTGCCCTGGGGGAGGGTGTGAGGGAGGCAGCCAGGGGCAGGTCGGGGGAGGTTAGGTGGGCCCTCCCCTGGACCAGAGACTGGGGAGTCCTCGGAGTGAGCAAGGCCCCCCAGGGGTGGCTGGATGCTTTCTGCAGAGCGGCACGTCCAGGCCCTGGGGAAGAGCCGGCTGCCCAGGATGAAATAGGGAACTCTGGGGTCCCAGAGGAAGGAGGCACAGTCCAGGAAGGAGGGTCTGGGCCTCAGTGTCCAGGACAGAGCACGTGGCCGAGCCCATCTAGGGCAGTGGGCCCGTGAACCCGCTGAGGGATGGGGGTGGGCGTTGGCAGAGGAGTTTAAAGGAGCTTGGTTGTGAGGCCAGAAAAGCAGCACAGCGTGAAGGATGCAGAGACGAGGGGAAGGAGTGGAACAATCACATTTATTATGAATTATTTCCTGATGAACGCAGAAATTTAACGTAAAATGTAATTACGGGGAACGGCATCATGGTAACCACCCTCGGTAACCGCGCAAACAGCCTTTCAGTCTCCACTCCACACACAGGCGTACACACACACATACATATTGTTTCCTTAGCAAGACTGGGCTCATGCTTTTCAGCAGGTTCTGTATCTGTTTACCAAATGGACGGTGGCTCCTGTCATGGAACAGGCTGCACACTGCTGACTCCTGAGGCGGGAGCATCCCAGGGTATCAAGGGCTCATAAATGTTTGACAGGGTGGGAGAAACGAGGGTGTTTTACACGCTGATGAGAAACCCGTAGTGCTGGGGAGGTGAGGGCCTCGGTGGGCAGTGAGGATGTCGGGGTGGTGGGGATGAGCTGGGGTCAGCCAATGAGGAGGAGATGGGGTTACATTTAAGGCACCAGTAAGGCGGAACCCTGGATATTCCTTAAAAAAAGAAATACATTCCTCTATTTGTGCACATTTGAAAAAAATTAATAAAACACATGCTCATAGTAAGAAGGTGGAATAATCACAAATAGAAAGTCAGTCCCATGTCATCCTAACATCTCTTTCCTTACAATGACGGCAGAATCAGCGTAGAGAATACTACCTAAATGGAAGTATCTTGGTTATTGTAAAATACTGCTAAGGTGGGGTTGCATGTGTTTAGAACCGTGCCATGGTTCTGGCAGAGAAGGCCACTGGGACCCGGAGCACGGCGCTCGGGGAAGGTGTGAGAGGGCGCCCCCAGGAGTCCAGGTCAGATCAGCAAGGGGACCGTGCTTGGTCCCGGGGCCCAGGTGGCCAGAGAGCCCTCCACTCAGCCCTGCCTCACTCGGGAAGTGAAGGCTACCAGCAGAGGAGGCCCCGGAACCTCGAAGGGCCGGCCAGGAGCCCCCACGGGGCACTTCCCTGCACTGCCAGCCGAGCCCGTGTTTTCACAGGCAGCCCCTGCTGCTACCCTCACGGTGCTGCTCTGTCTGGCCCCGCTGGTTCTTCGGCTCCAGGACACCTACACGATGCGGGTGAGAGCTGCGGTTTTTCACGCCCACAAGTAGGATCTGAGCTTATTGTTCCTTTCCGTTTTGGTATCCTCAAATGCATAAATAAGAAAACGCATGCACAACAGTGCACCCTAGGTCATATTACACGGGGCAGCGGGCCCATGTAATCTGTGCCTGCCAACAATTACCACCCTGGAGAGACAGTGGGTACCTGCCTCCAGGTCGTCTCCATTAGAGCTCGGGGCAGGGGGAGGCAGGGTGACTGTCTTACGCACGGGATTTTTATTTTCAAGGCTTCTTCTCTGAATATTTTACTGATTCTCATAATAGATAATTCAACAGATATTAAGATTCCTTTATGTTTAATATCAGTTCAGCTCAGTTCAGTCGCTCAGTCATGTCTGGCTCTTTGTGACCCCATGAACCGCAGCACACCAGGCCTCTCTGTCCATCACCAACTCCCGGAGTCCACCCAAACCCATGTCCATCGAGTCAGTGATGCCATCCAATCATCTCATCCTCTGTCTTCCCCTTCTCCTCCTGCCCTCCAGCTTTCCCAGCATCAGGCTCTTTTCCAATGAATCAGCTCTTCTCATCAGGTGGCCAAAGTATTGGAGTTGCAGCTTCAACATCAGTCCTTCCAATGAACACCCAGGACTGATCTCCTTTAGGATGGACTGGTTGGATCTCCTTGCAGTCCAAGGGACTCTCAAGAGTCTTCTCCAACACCACAGTTCAAAAGCATCAATCTTCGAAGCTCAGCTTTCTTTATAGTCTAAGTCTCACATCCTTACATGACCACTGGAAAAACCATAGCCTTGACTAGACAGACCTTTGTTGACAAAGTAATGTCTCTGCTTTTTAACATGCTGTCTAGGTTGGTTATAACTTTCCTTCCAAGGAGTAAGCATCTTTTAATTTCATGGCTGCAATCACCATCTGCAGTGATTTTGGAGCCCAGAAAAATAAAGTCAGCCACTGTTTCCACTGTTTCCCCATCTATTTCCCATGAGGTGATGGGACCGGATGCCATGATCTTAGTTTTCTGAATGTTGAGCTTTAAGCCAACTTTTTCACTCTCCTCTTTCACTTTGATCAAGAGGCTCTAGTTCTTCTTCACTTTCTGCCATAAGTGTGGTGTCATCTGCATACCCAAGGTTATTGATATTTCGCCCAGCAATCTTGATTTCAGCTTGTTCTTCCTCCAGCCCAGCGTTTCTCATGATGTATTCTGCATATAAGTTAAATAAGTAGGGTGACAACATACAGCCTTGACTTATTCCTTTTCCTATTTGGAACCAGTCTGTTATTCCATGTCCTGTTCTAACTGTTGCTTTATGACCTGCATACAGGTTTCTCAAGAGGCAGGTCAGATGGTCTGGTATCCCCATCTCTTTCAGAACTTGCCACAGTTCATTGTGATCCACACAGTCAAAGGCTTTGGCATAGTCAATAAAGCAGAAATAGATGTTTTTCTGGAACTCTCTTGCTTTTTCGATGATCCAGAGGATGTTGGCAATTTGATCTCTGATTCCTCTGCCTTTTCTAAAACCAGCTTGAACATCTGGAAGTTCATGGTTCACGTATTGCTGAAGCCTGGCTTGGAGAATTTTGAGCATTACTTTACTAGCGCGTGATATGAGTGCAATGGTGTGGTAGACTGAGCATTCTTTGGCATTGCCTTTCTTTCGGATTGGAATGAAAAACCGACCTTTTCCAGTCTTGTGGCCACTGCTGAGTTTTCCAAATGTGCTGGCATATTGAGTGCAGCACTTTCACAGCATCATCTTTCAGGATTTGAAATAGCTCAACTGGAATTCCATCACCTCCACTGGCTTTGTTTGTAGTGATGCTTCCTAAGGCCCACTTGACTTCACATTCCAGGATGTCTGGCTCTAGGTGAGTGATCACACCATTGTGGTTATCTGGGCCGTGAAGATCTTTTTTGGTATAGTTCTTCTGTGTATACTTGCCACCTCTTCTTAATATCTTCTGCTTCTGTTAGGTCCATACCATTTCTGTCCTTTACTGAGCCCATCTTCGAATACAATATTTCCTTGGTATCTCTAATTTTCTTGAAGAAATCTCTAGTCTTTCCCATTCCATTGTTTTCCTCTATTTCTTTGCATTGATCACTGAGGAAGGCTTTCTTATCTCTCTTTGCTATTCTTTGGAACTCTGCATTCAAATGGGTATGTCTTCCCTTTTCTCCTCTGCTTTCACTTCTCTTCTTTCCACAGCTATTTGTAAGGCCTGCTCAGACAGTCATTTTGCTTTTTCATATTTCTTTTTCTTGGGGATGGTCTTGATACCTGTCTCCTTTACAACGTCATGAACCTCTGTCCATAGATCATCAGGCACTCTGTCTATCAGATTTAGTCCCTTAAATCTATTTCTCACTTCCACTGTAGAGTCATAAGGGATTTGATTTAGGTCATACCCAAATGGTCTAGTGGTTTTCTCCACTTGCTTCAATTTCAGTCTGAATTTGGCAATAAGGAGTTCATGTTCTGAGCCACAGTCAGCTCCTGGTCTTGTTTTTGCTGACTGTATACAGCGTCTCCATGTTTGGCTGCAAAGAATATAAGCAGTCTGATTTCGGTGTTGACCATTTGGTGATGTCCATATGTAGAGTCTTTTCTTGTGTCGTTGGAAGAGTGTGATTGCTATGACCAGTGCGTTCTCTTGGCAAAACTCTATTAGCCTTTGCCTTCATTCTGTACTCCGAGGCCAAATTTACCTGTTACCCCAGGTGTTCCTTGACTTCCTACTTCTGCATTCCAGTCCCCTATAATGAACAGGACATCTTTTTTGGGTGTTAGTTCTAGAAGGTCTTGTAGGTCTTTACAGAACAGTTCAACTCTAGCTTCTTCAGCATTACTGGTCGGGGCATAGACTTGGATTACCGTGATATTGAATGGTTTACCTTGGAGATGAACAGAGATCATTCTGTCATTTTTGAGATTGCATCCATGTACTGCATTTTGGACTCTTTTGTTGACCATGATGGCTACTCCATTTTTTCTAAGGGATTCCTGCCCACAGTAGTAGATATAATGGTCATCTGAGTTAAATTCAGCCATTCCAGTCCATCTTAGTTCGCTGATTCCTAGAATGTCAACATTCACTCTTGCCATCTCCTGTTTGACCACTTCCAGTTTGCCTTGATTCATGGACCTAACATTCCAGGTTCCTATGCAATATCACTCTTTCTAGCATTGGACCTTGCTTCTATCACCAGTGACATCCACAACTGGGTGTTTTTTTTGTTTTGGCTCCAACCCTTCATTCCTTCTGGAATTATTTCTCCACTGATCTCCAGTAGCATGTGGGGCACCTACCGACCTGGGGAGTTCATCCTTCAAGGTCCTATCTTTTTGTCTTTTCATACTGTTCATGGGGTTCTCAAGGCAAGAATAGTGAAGTGGTTTGCCATTCCCTTCTCCAGTGGACCACATTCCATGAGACCACTTCCCCATGACCCATCCGTCTTGGGTGGCCCCACACGGCATGGCTTAGGTTCATTGAGTTAGAGAAGGCTGTGTTCCTGTGATCAGATTGGCTAGTTTTCTGGGATTATGGTGTCACTGTGTCTGCCCTCTGATGCCCTTTCTCAATGCTTACCGAGAGTTATGTTTAATATAACTGCACCAAATATTTAGAATAGGTCAGAAAGATGTAGCAGAGCGCAAGTAAGTTACCACCTCATAATGTACCCCCTAACCAGGGATGTCCTTGGGAGGATGGCAGCCCGCCTCGCCCCACACTTACTGCTTCCTGTATGGAGAGATGGGACCACCGTCCTCCCCCGCAACCCCCGAGATCGCACAAGGGGCAGCCCAGCCCCCCGCCACAAGGTTCCCCGAGACTTAGAGACTCATATCCTGGGTATCCTTGAGCTCCGCACCCACTGCACACACCAAGAGTCGCTTCCTAGCTTTTTGTAAGACAGAAAGATTGCCTTTGGTTTCATGACACTACAAACTCAGCACGGAGGTCATTCTGCGTACATCACAGATGTCAGCTCTGGCCTCTGTGGGTCCATGGAGGAGGAGGGAGCCTGGCGGCGCCCACGGTGTTCTGGTTTGTGGAGGAAGGCCCTTGGCCGCTTGCTGGGATTTGGGATCTGAAACAAACAAAGAATTCTGACTCAGCTGCCGACCTGCCACTGTGATCTGTGGTGTCAGTGGGGATGCGGGAGGGGGGACGCTGTCACATGGTCTGGGGTCTGCAGGGTGGCCCAGCCCGAGTCCAACGCTTCGGGTCCCCCATCCCTGTGCTGCGCTGACATCACACCATCCCAGGCCTCCAAACCTGTGGCCCTCCCAGCCACCCGGACACCCCCCACTGGACATGCACAGGTTCGGAGGAGCCCATCTGTCACCCCCACACACACCAGCTCACCCACCAGGGTGGCTCTCTGCAGCCACAGCGCCATCCCCCCGCCCTCTGCTCCTGCCTGCCGACCAGCCTGGAGCTCAGCAAGGCCTCGAAACTGCTATCTTCCTTCTGACCTGGAGCCTACGAACAGCGCTCAGTCCTCCAGTTTCGCTGGAGAGCAAGCCCTTCCCCTTGCTGGGCTAGTTCTGATCCGGCCTCTGCAAGGCCATTACCGTTATTTTCCCAGCACAAGCCAGACCCCTCCATCCCTACTTCACACCTTCCACATCTGTTAATAGAAAAATAGTGGAGGGCTCATCTCCCGAGCACCTGCCACGTGTCAGGACTGAGTGGAGGGTTCCCCAAAGCCTTGCGGACACCTATTGAGGAGAAGAAGATCACCCCCAGGGAACAGGGGAGAAAGCCGAGGTCCACGACTTTCAGGACAAAATCCCAGAGTCATTACTGGAACCAGGCCCTTCTTGCTCATTAGTTTACAGAATTCAGGAAGCATTAGTCCTTGGGCCATGGTAACGATGCAGATGGCTGGGTTCTAACCCAAGAGATCGGGATCCAGGAGTCTGGGGTCAGACGGGAATCTGCATTAACAGGCAGCAGCCCCCCACCCCCGCCCCCAACGACAACACACACAGACACACACACATACACACACACACACACACACACACACACACAAACAAATGGAAAGGGGCCCTGCCCCCTCTCCCTGCCCCACCCCCTCCCGGTGCTACAGGCACCCAGAGCCACTCCCTTTAGGCAAACCAATGCTACCTGTCCATTGGCCCCGCCCCTGCTCCATCAGCCAGCTCTCTCCTCTCTGTCATCGGGATGGGCTCAGTGGGGCACTTCCCTGGCGGTCCAGTAGCTAAGACGCCGTGATCCCAGTGCAGGGGGCCAGAGTTTGATCCCTGGCAAGGGAACTAGACCCCACATGCCACAACTCAATATCCCACATGCTGAAACTAGGACCTGGCCCAGCTAAATGAATAACTTTTAAAAAAATGACGCTCCGCAGACACACCTCCCCGGGCGTCAGCACACCCTCTGCAGCTGAGTCTTGGTCACTAGCTCCCAGCAGGTTCACTGGGACCGCTGATGGGCTCAGCTGCCTCCCATAAGGCAGGGCCTCTGGCACCAGGGGACATGCACCCTGCCACCTCTCCAGGGCCCGATGACATTCCTAGGATGGCGCGTGAGGCCTGAGCAGATGAGAGGGTGCCTGGTGGACCCCCAGACCCACAGCCAAATCACCTACCTGGACGCGGGGAGCAGATGCACCATGGCCTGGGAACACATGTGGGAGGTGGCCCACCACAGCCACTGGATGTCACTGGGCATGTCTGGAAGCCACGTCACCAGTCTGCAGGAAGGAAATGCAGAGACACACCCCTTGTATGCGGTGAAGACAAGCCACAGCAAAAGGACAAGAAGAAACCCCACCCGAAGGCAGACATCTGACGACAGTACCATCCTCCAGGTAAAGGGCCAGGGTCACCTCTAACCCCAAGCTGATAAATTCTGCAAGGCAAGCCCACCTAAAAGCCCTAAAGCAAAATGGGGCCACTTTGGATTCAGGACAGCTCAAGGGACTTACATGGAGATAAAAGGCCTGGGTCTTCCAAGACCCCGCTCCTCCGAGGCAGCGTGGACCCTGACACACAGCACCTTCTGGTTGAAACACCACCCCTGCACCCACATGGAAGGTGCTCGGCCACATGCACGCCCACAGAGGAAGCCGCCAAGGAGGCCTGACCTCTGCCCTCCAGGCCTCCAACACCCCAGACACAAAAAGGACCCCATGTCTCGGGCTTTAGGAAATGCCGGCAGAGGACTCCCCTGGCGGCTCAGTGGTGGAGCCCGCCTGCCAATGCAGGAGGCGTGAGTTCCAGCCCTGCTCCAGGGAGATCCCACACGCCGCGGAGCAACTAAGCCCGTGCACCACAGCTCCTGAGCCTGTGGTCTGGAGTCCGGGAGCCGCAACTACTGAAGCCCATGTGTCCTGGAGCCAGTGCTCAGCAACAAGGGAAGTCATTGCAATGAGAAGCCATGTACTGCAACTAGAGAGCAGCCCTCACTCAAGGCAACTAGAGAAAAGCCCATGCGGCAACAAAGACTCAGCACGGCCACAAACAAAGAAACATGTTGTGAAAGTGTTAGCTGCTCAGTCATGTCCGACTCTTTGCAACCCCATGGACTGGAACCTCTGTCCCTGGGGTTCCCCAAGCAAGAATACTGGAGTGGGTTGCAATTCCCTTCTCCAGGGGATCTTCCCAACCCAGGGATCAAATCTGGAAGAAAGAAGAAAGACCTACTATATAGCACATGGAACTCCACTCAACGTTCTGTGCCAGCCTGGTTGGCAGGGGGGTTTGGGGGAGAATGGATACGTGTACACGTATGGCTGAGTTCCTTCAGTGTTCACCCGAAACTATCACAACATTGTTAATGGACTATAGCCCAGTGCAAAATGGTTTTGGTGTTAAAAATATTAAAATTAAAACAAAAAAAGAAATGTCAAGGGACTTCCCTGGTGGTGCCGTGGTAAAGAACTTGCCCTCCATTGCAGGGGACGAGGGTTTGATCCCTGGTCAGGGGACTAAGATCACACATGCCACAGGGCAGCTAAGCCCGCACGCCACAAGTAGAGAAGTCCGCGCGCTTCTTGGTCTGAAAACCAAGCACAACCACAATAAATACATAAAAGAAGTTATCAAACTATTTTCCTTTAAACAAAAGGAAGGAAAAAATACGCCAGAGCAGCCAGCCCTCCTCCCAGGGCGAGGCAGGTGGCTGACTGGTGGGGCCTGGAGTGATCTGGGAGGTCCAGCAGAGCCAGAGAACTGAGCTGGAGCTTGAAGGACGGCTGGGACTTTTAAGGGCTTCTCTCACAGCTCAGCTGGTAAAGAATCTGTTAGCAATGCAGGAGACTCTGCTTCTATTCCTGGGTAGGGAAGATCTGCTGGAGAAGGGAGAGGCTACCCAGTCCAGGATTCTTGGGCTTCCCCTGTGGTTCAGCTGGCAAAGAATCTGCCTGCAATGCAGGAGACCCCGGTTCGATCCCTGGGTTGGGAAGATCCGCTGGAGAAGGGAAAGGCTCCTCACTCCAAATTCTTGGCCTGGGGAATTCCATGGACTGGATAGTCCATGGGGTCGCAAAGAGTCGGGCATGACTGAGTGAGCTTCACTTTCACCTTGGGACTTTTAAAAAGACAGACTGAAAGACATGCTGACTATGTTGCTAAAAGGAAAATAAACACTAAAGAAGATGTGAAGAAAATGGAGGGAAAATAAATGCCCAGGAACCTAGCAGCCACACAGCTTAGGCCTCAGGATCCTTCCGACACACCAGGAGTAAATCCCCCTCCCTCCCAAAAATGTAGACCTGCAAGAAGTGACAAACCTAGGCTCTGGGGTGGCCAGGGGCTCGCCAACCAGGCGCCTTTCCAGGGTGTTCCACGCAGACTGTGAGCTCCACCCGGATGTGTAAAGAGCCAGGCTCTGGGCTGAATCCTCACCCTAACCCCCAGCCCCGAGAGGAAGCCACAAAGCAATGGGCAGCGTTCACCTCTGGACCACAGCGACGGCAGACTCCACCGGCAGTGTGCAGGGCAGCATCACGTAGGACATGATCTTAACTGGGAAGAAGCTGAAAATCTTGTTTATGTACCCGTCTCGGTTTCTCATTGCGTTCCTCAGTGCTGAAAAACACAAGTCGGAGGTCTGTTTCCCACCAGTGTAAAAACCAAACCACCTTCCCCAGCTGGTGCCTGGAATTTCTATAAATCCTACCAATCCTGGCAGCTATGCAATCAGAAAGTGAAAAAGTGAAAGTGAAAGTTTCTGAGTCATGTCCCACTCTTTGTGACCCCGTGGACTGTAGCCTGCCAGGCTCCTCTGTTCATGGGATTCTCCAGGCCAGAATACTGGAATGGATAGCTTCCCTTCTCCAGGGGATCTTCCCAACCCAGGGATCGAACCCAGGTCTCCCACATCGCAGGTGTGTCCTTTACCATCTGAGTCACCAGGGAAGGAATCAGAAGCTATCACAAATGAGATCAGATGTGGGATGTGCCTACACAGCCCTTGGATCGCCAACAGGACACAGGGTCCCTTTTAAAGAGTTTCTTTTTAACGGACTCCCTGGAGAAGGGAATGGCAGCCCACTCCAGTATTCTCGCCTGGAGAATTTCATGGACAGAGGAGTCTCCTGGGCTACAATCCATGGCGTCGCAGAGAGATGGACATAACTGAGCACCTTTCATTACTACTTCATTTTTAAATTTATTTATTGAATTTATTTGGCTGTGCTGAGTCTTAGTTGTGGCATGTGGTATCCAGGTCCTGGGCCAGGGATGGAAACTGGGCCCCCTGCATTGAGTCTTAGTCACTGCATTGAGTCTTCCAGAATGGAAATCCCACTTCACTTTAAATTCCTTTTGGAGGCGGACACAAACATCTCAAATCTCCCCAGCCCAGGCTTCATGACCTTTTCTTTGCATCTGCAGTTGGATTCCCCTCTTCCACCCGGAGCCCCTAGCCTCCTATTTTCCCGTTGTGATGACCTCACGATGCCACAGATCACAACAACCGGAGCAGCTGTAGGATACTGCAACTCCTGGGGCATTAGTGCCTGAGGCAAGAAACAGAGGCCCTTTCATCTTCTCTGCTGTTCAGCCTCAGTCGTGTCTGAAGACTGCAGCACGCCAGGCCCCCCTGTCATTCTCTATCTCCTAGAGCTTGCTCAAACCCATGTCCATTGACTCGGTGATGCCATCCAACCATTTCATCCTCTGTTGCCCCCTTCTTCTCCTGCCCTCAATCTTTCCCAGCATAAGGGTCTTTTCCGATGAGTCAGTTCTTTGCATCAGGTGGCCAAAGTATTGGAGTTTCAGCTTCAGCATCAGTCCTTCCAGTGAATATTCAGGACTGATCTCCTTCAGGATGGACAGCTTGGATCTTCGCGAAGTCCAAGGGACTCTCAAGAGTCTTCTCCAGCACCACAGTTCAAAAGCATCAATGCTTTGGCGCTCAGCTTTCTTTATACTCCAATTCTCACATCCATACATGACTGCTGGAAAACCCACAGCTTTGACCAGATGGAACGAAGACCCAGTGCAACCGAAATAAATTAAACAAACAAACAAACCCAGCTTCAATGTTATGTGCCAGCCTGGATGGGAGGAGGGTTTTGGGGCGAATGGATACCTGTATGGCTGAGTTTCTTCACTGCTCTCGACACTGTTAATCGGTTCTACCCCAATATAAAATGTCTTTGGTGTTAAATAAATAAATAAAATACAAACTCAGCTGGAGCTTGTTTTCCTCTGGCCATGACTGCATGGGAAGGGAGACCGAGCAAGGACTCAGGGGGATGGGAGGTCCATGCGGGGAGGCGGGGGCCCCACCAACCTGCGCTGGTCACTCTGCCCTGCTTCTTCCCAAGCAGCAGCTCGCCCTTCCTCCACAGCTCACGGGGAAGCCGCCCTTCCTGCTCTGAAAGGGTCACCGACCACCGCCTCCTCTGTGCGCCCCCTCCCCACCCCCCAGAGCCAGTACCCATGGTGAGCCTGGGCGACAGGGTCTCCAGGACGCTCTCGTCCCACGAGAGCACCCCAAGGCGCAGGTGTTCCAGCAGCTCCTCTCGCTCAGGCCACGCCTCCCGGGTGGCCACGCCCAGAAAAGGCTCCAGGCTCTCAGGCTCCGCCTCCGGCTCCGCCTCTGGCTCCGACTCTGCTGGGGACGCACTCAGGCACAGATGGGGCCCGTCGCGGATGCCTGCGAAGGGCACGGAAACAAAACCCATCTGGCAATTTCGGGCAGCAGGGTCCCTGCTCGCCCAGCCACCCTGCCCACCCAGTTAGAGGGAAGCTAACAGGCCTGTTAGGACACGGCGGGGATCCACCTGGGAATAATCCGCCTGGGATCCACCCTGCTCCACCTCCCTTTTCCTAACACGGAAAGCGCAGTGTGGGCCTTTGAAGCTGGATGGAGGAGGCGGGCAGCTGGCTCGGTCACTCACCAGCCTGTGGGCTCTAGAGCCACATGTGGACCCAGGAGGTTCAGAGGGAAGGATGATAACTGATTTATGACAACTGCACCACTGGTGAAGCCCAGTGTTCCTGACCCTGCAGCAGCCACGCAACTGCTCCCAGCTGAGTGCTGAGGAATCAGAAGCCCAGAGAGGTGAAGCGAATTGCCTAAAGTCACACAGTCGACAAGCGTCAGAGCGAGATTCGAACACAGGTCTGACATCAACAATGGCACCCTTCCATCACACGACCTCGGAAAGAAGCCACAGGTCGGGGAGTCTGTGCTGGCCCTGCCCTGGATGCCAGGGCTCAGGAGCCGATCCCAGTGGGTGGTTCCTGCTCTCACGCTGGGTGGGGACTGTGGGACGGGTAGACTTGGATGCCCACGCCTTCCCTGGCTCACCTCTCGCTTCCAACCTCGGGGTTAAAAGCCCAGGGGCTGTCCCTGCATGCCCCCCACCTCACTCCCAAGCTACACCTCCCACTTCGACTCCCTTGCATCTTTCCAGCCTCTGACAGACACACAACTCAGCCTCTGGAGACGTATTCTCTCTTAGGAATGTTTCAGAGAATCTGTTTCCAGGGATCACCTGCCCTGCCCCCACGCATCCTCTAGTGAACCCCAAGGAAGCCAGGTTGACCAAGGCAGAACCTTGCTTAGATCCTTAAACCCAAACCCAGCACCAATGCTGCAAGCGCTCAGCCCCACGCCAGGATTTAGAATTACTAAGAATCAGCTGGCATCATTTACTCCAAAGTCCTTTTGCTACGGATGTGGAAACAGAGGCCCAGAGAGAGGAGTGGCTTGCCCAAAGTCACTTAGCGACTTCTATAGGGTCCCTCATTGTCTTTTATTCCCAGCTGGCTCCCAAATTTCAATCCCAGTCCAGGCCTGCTGTCTAGACCCTCGAATTCTGACATCACTATGCCCCCTGCATGCATGCCTGCTAAGTTGCTTCAGTCATGTCCGACTCTGAGACCCCATGCACTGTAGCCCGCCAGGCTCCTCTGTCCATGGAGATTCTCCAGGCAAGAATACTGGAGTGGGTTGCCGGGCCCTCCTCCAGGGGTTCTTCCCGACCCAGGGAACGAAGCTGCATCTCCCGCAACTCTCGCATTGGCAAGTGGGTTCTTTACGACGAGCGCCACCTGGCAAGGCCCAATGCCACCTGCCCAACCACCCAAATCTGTCCCAGGGCACCACCCATGGGGCTCTCGAGCTTTCCTGCAGGACCTGTGCCCTCCCAAGGGCCCAAACCATGAGCACCGCCCTCTGCTCCGGTCCTGACCACAGAAGCCAAGAACTTCATCCCCGAGTCCTCCTCCGCGGGAACGTCTGGTTGGTCGTCTCCCAGTCCTGTCCCCTTCGGCCCCTTCAACCTACCTTGCTACCGGGACCCCGGCCGAGCCCACGGCGGCCACCTTGATCGGGGATGTTGGCCTTACCCTCTCTGTAGTGGGTCCAGGGGCCCTGGCAAATCTCCCTCTGCCTACCCCAACTCCAGCGTCACCAGCCCGCCATGGCTCCCCATGGCTGTGAGATTCAGGTCCCTCACCACCTCCACGAGGCCCAGCCTTGCCCCTTTTTCTATTCACCCCCATTCCTGCCTCCCCCAATCTGTTCCTCTGTCCCCCACCCCCACTACTCCAGTGACACACGCCTTTTTTCCACCTCGAAGACTGTCTGCAGGCCTCATGCTTACATACCCCCATGCCTAAAACATTCCTGTTCACCCTCAAAGCATCACTGCAGATTCGCATCCTCCCAGGAGCCCTGCTTTCCCTTTCCTTGCAGAACTCCCCCCCGCCCCCGCCCCCTAACTGAACCCCATCTGAATCTACAGCATCTTGTACGATCCTGCCAGGGCACTGAGCACTCCGTCAGCCTTCTATTTACGTACCTGGCCTCCTCCCCAGTCTCAAGACTAAGCTCCAGGCAGGCAGAGGCCACATCTGTCTATCCACTGTGGAGTCCCAAGTACACAGCCAATTGCTTAGCACCCAGAAGGTATGCAGTAAGCACTTTCTGAGTGGATAAATACATGTGCATCCCGTGAACCACACCAGCTCCTTGGTCTAGGACAGAGACTAATTCAAATAATCAATGACTGTACCAACTGTTAGTATCGGGGAAAATAGCTCAAAACATAATAGTTGGTTCCACACTAACATTTGAAGAACCCAAGTTCCCCAGCCCAGACTATCCAGGACCTTTCCCCAGAACACAGGTGGGCTGGTGGACACGGCCCACACCTGGCTGGAGGCAGCTCTCCTGATGGCTTCACCTGGGACCCAGAAACCGTTTCTCTCCCTTCCTCATCAAACTAAAGGTTCACAATTGTTCAAGCAGTAATGAAAAAGAAAGGAGCTGCCTTCGGTTGGCAGACAGGGACACTTCAGAGGGACAGGAACCCTGGGCTGTGACCTCTACAGGGTCAGCAGGGCTGACCCCAGCTCTGCTCCCCGGAATGCGGGCCATGGCTGCCTCCATCTCCCCTTCTGTAAAATGGGGGCAACGATTTCCTATCTCTCAGGGCCGAGCCAGATGGCAGGTGAATGTGCTGAGCGTTGGGTGGTGGATCCAGCACGGTTCCCCTGGTGACCAAGACTGTGAACAGAAAGCTGGCTCAAAGGGCATGGCTGTCGCCCCCACCATACGCACCATTCTTCTCCAAGAACCTGAGCGCGTCTAAATATCCTTGAAGGCACAGCTCTCCAAGCACCTGTGAACAAACCACGTGAAGTTAACCGCAGGCGGAGTCACCACACGCCACGCCTTTCAGCATCACCTGAAGATGGCAGGCTCAGAGCCAGGAATCCTCCGAGCTCCGAGTCGATGCCATGTGTGGACGGGGCTCTGTGCTACCGGGAGAAGGCAGCCCCGCTTCCTGGCAGGACTCGGCTCGAACGACACCCGCTCCGTGCACAGCCCAGGCTGGCGCCCCAGCATGACGGGAGCTGGTTCCTCTGGTCTCCTTTGGTCCCTGGACAAGCCTCCATCCTCACAAACAGCGGGGCCTGATCTGCTTGTCGTGGGACACTGGGCTGCCTCCTCTGCACTCAGACCACACGGGCACCCGATGCTGTGGCCCAGCCTTCTCTCCACCCGTGAGCACACGCCGCCAGGTACGCCGTGTGGCATGGCCTTCTTTCTCCCCAGAGAGCTGTCACTGTGCAGATTCTACCAACTTTCTTACTCTATTAGGGTGGTAAGGTCCACCACACTATAGCGACAACCAAGAAAAGATTAAACGAGTTTCCCGTGTGGTCCAGCAGTTAAGACTCCATGCTTTCACTGCCAAGAACCCAAGTTCAATCCCTTAAGATCCTACAAGTCTCAAGGCAGAGCCGGGGGTGGGGGAGATTCAGCCACCACATGCAGTGTAATTCCTGACCATGGCTGCCAAGAATCACTGGGGGACTAACCTGGTGGCCCGGTGGCTGAGGCTCTGCACTCCCAAGCCAGGGGCTTTCAGTCTCTGGTCAGGGAACTAGATCTTGTGCCACAACTAAGACCCAGTGTAGCCAAATTAATTAATTAATTTAAAAAGAGAATCGTTGGGATAATTAAAAAAAAAGACAGCCTACTGCCCAGGCTGTGATGTGCTGTGACCAGGCGTGTCCAACTCTTTGCCAACCCCATGGACTGTAGCCTGCCAGCCTCCTCTGTCCATGGGATTTCCCAGGCAAGAATACGGGAGTGGGTTGCCATTTCCTCCTCCAGGGGCTCTTCCCAACCCAGGGACCCAACCTGAGTCTCTTGCATCTCGTGCATTGGCAGATGGATTCAGGCTGTGGATACTTAAGCCTTAGCGCCTGGAAGTGGGATCTCAGTGGCGACCCCCAGCCCTCCCTTTCAGTGGCCCCGGGGGATTCTGGTGACCAGCAGGAGGCAGCACTGGGCTGAGTCCCTTTTCCAGGCTGGGGTTTGTTGCTGCTGGTCAGTCAGTGTGGAGGACAGCTGCTGCTCTGCTCGCTCAGTCGGGTCCGACTCTTTGTGACCCTTTGGGCTGTAGCCCGCCAGGCTCCTCTGTCCCTGGGATGTTTCAGGCAAGAATACTGGAGTGCCTTGCCATGTCCTTCCCCCGACTCAGGGATTGAACCCACTTCTCCCGCGTCTCCTGCATTGCAGGCACATTCTTTACCCAGTGAGCCATCAGGGAAGCCTGAAGAGCTGCTGGGTCCCCTGGCAAAGAGGGATGCAAAGGGGAGAGCAGCACCCCCAGAACTCAGAGCCCCCCTCACCTTGACATCCGGGGGGAAGAGTGACTGGAACATCAGGTAGAGGTTCTCTGTGCAGAAGTGCATGTTGAGCGTGGTGAAGCTTTCGTGCAGTAAGAACGTGGACTTGACTCTGGGGCTGATGTCGCTCTCCCCATAGAAGGGGGACACAGTGATGGTTGTTTTGGAATCAATGAAGGGTAAATTATCACTTATTCCTCCGTCCACATATCGCTTTTAAGGGAGAAGGAAAAAGGAAAAAAGCACACACTGTCAGAAGCTCTGGGCTGGAGTTTTCTGTGTGTTTCAGATTAGGGACAGAGACTTCTCAGAGCCGCAGGCAGACCTAGTGAGAAAACAGGGAGCTTGGAACAACTCGCAGCAAACCCCTAGTGAGCATTTCTGCGCCAGCAGGCTGCAGGCTGGCACTCAGGACTGCCACATGCTGGTGTGTGCTGAGCGCTGCAGCAGAGCAGTGCCAGGTCCAGGGGCACGCGAGGCCGGCGTCTGGCCCACTGTGCTCCGCCCAGCCGTGAGCGCCCCCAGGCGCGTCCGTGCAACTTGCCTCCACTAGGGGCGCTGTGTGCACTCAGGGCAGAGTGTGATGTAGATTGGGCTGAAAGGGAGACAGATGTCATGGGTTCAATTCCAGAGGCCCCCAGCTGCTGGAGCAATCTCGGACAAGACACTTAACCTGCGGTCCTGACTCTCTGCCCACACCTGGGCAATGAGGACCAGCACTGGAGACTTAAATGATGTGGTAAACCTGGGACTTGAGCTCTTAAAAAATGGCATCTTATCCCACAGTTACGGTGCACTTGGGGTAAGTACTGTGAGAATCCATTTTCCTATATTCCATGGTAAGCGCTCAGTCTGTTCTGTCTAACTCTTTACGACCCCATGGACGGTAGAGGCAAAAGGCTTTCTTCATTTGGGACAGGACTCAGGGGCCCAGGGGCCCTGAACCCACTGCCTTGTCTTCCTTTTTTTTTTTTTTTTCTTAAAAGATGCTTATGGGATCTTATTTCCTGGACCAGGGATGGACCCAGGCCCCTGGCAGTGAAAGTGCAGACTCCTAACCACTGGACCACTAGGGAATTCCCAGGAACACAGTTTAAAAGTGGACTTACCACGCCTCTGAAGGAAGGGGGGATCAAGCCAAAGACGACAGGGATGTACGAGGAACAATACAAGGCCTGAGAAGACAAGAGAGAGTGAAACCACAGCACAGCCCAGAGCAGGCAGCCTTTTACCCCTGGGCCTTTACAAGCCTTCTCCAAGCAAGGAGAGCAATGAGCCTGAAAGCGCTGTTGGCAGAGCCGCTGCTTTACTAAATGGTTGAATGAAAACGTCCAGCGCACAAACTTACTATTTCAGCATGCCTGCCTGCCCAGTGGCATCTGACTCTCTGTGACACTGATGGACTGTAGCCCGCCAGGGTCCTCTGTCTATGGGGTTTTCCAGGCAAGAATGCTGGACCAGGGTGCCATCTCCTCCTCCAGGGGATCTTCCTGACCCAGGGATCGAACCTGCATCTCCTGCACCTATCTGCACCACAGGCAGGTTTTTACCACTGCGCCACCCAGGAAGCCCAGGGTCCAAGTGTAACTTCAGACTTAAACCTCCCGTCTCTGCTCCCCACGAGGGTCCCACTGGGCCATCACAGACAGGACCAACTAGTTGCTGACTAGCTGATTGCCTGGCAAGGAGATTAGATCAGGGCTTTGCAATTACTGCCACTCATCAGAATCGCCTGGAAAGTTGGCCAACCACAGACTCGGGGCCCCACCCCTAAGATTCTGATGAGGCAAGTTGGAGGCGGGGCCTGAGAGCCTGAGATACTGCTGCCTCTGGTCGCCCAGGGACCAGGCTCTGCGTCTCACCGCGCTAGCGAGCATTAAGCATGATGTAACACTGGTGCAATGAGAGAAAAGAGCTCCTGTGGGAATGCACAGGTGCTGGGTGCCTAGAAAATGCTCCTGGAAACAAGTTTAGGCGGAAGACGACACTGGCTGCTGAGAAGCAGCTGGTTACATGTGCCAGGCAGCTTGCTCGTACGGACCCGTGTTAAGTGAAATGACGCCCAAGGCATTCTCACAAAAGACATCAGCCAAACCAAATGGTATTTTGATGTCACCAATGATCTTCTCTGTGCTAGAGCCAGAGGACAGAGGTAACGGAGACACGGTTCCACCCTTGTGGGGCTTCAGTGGACAGGTCCTCATTAGGGAACAGGCATCGTTGGGAGGAGGGCCACACACATAAGGTCCCTGGAGCAGGAGCTTATGATCCAAGTCGGGAAGGAGGGGGAGACACTGTCCAAACCTGACACCATCTGGGACGCCCCAGGGTTGCACATGCTGTGGACCGGACCACTGGAGGCACATAGCTTACATCACTCTGGTACAGTGAAGCCAACCAGCATCACAGGCAACCAGGTTCTCTTGCATCGTAAGTAAAAACTGGGGCCGATTGGCCTACAACAGCCCCTCCCTGTGTTGCTTCCAAAACGAAATGGCCCTTCCGACTAGACAGTACCCAGATAAATAAACCGCTTACGTCCACGACTTCAGCTTTGGAATGAAAATCCGACACCAGCACGTTTTCTCTGTCGGACACTCTGGTAAGTGAGATGACCATCTTGCCAGAGAGCAGCTGGTGGACATTGTCGGGGAGGTGTCTGTGGAGACCGTCTCGGATGTACTTGCTCAAGCTGAAGGCTGGGTGGAGGATCCCCAAGTTCCGGCTCCTGACGGTCCGGACGAGGTCCATGAGGATCTGCAATCTCTGCTCTGGGTGCGTGAGGTGGGGAGAAGGGAGGCATGGGGGTGTGAGAGAAGTATGCAAAGGAATGTACCACCCTGGAGGCGGGAATTGCTTTGTGGTGGGACCAGGAACCTGATGGCAAGGAAGCTGCCGACCCTCCCCTTTCTTAAGCCTGGGCTGCTATATCCGGCCATTGGTTAGTCCACACTGATGGGTAAAAGACACACCGGATCGCAAGGGCTTAGAACGACAATAACAACAAAAACATTGACTCTCTCACAGATGATGTTTTGTATTGATTAGATGTGAAAATGGTAATATTTTGGCTATACCGGGATCAATAAAACACATTTCACTGATGTCTTTTACTTCTTCCATGTGATTCAATGGACATGAATTTCAGAAAATTCTGGGAGATACTGAAGGACAGGGAAGCCTGGTGTGCTGCAGTCCATGGGGTCACAAAGAGTCAGACACGATTTAGCGACTGAACCACAACAACTAGGAAACATGAGATTTACATATTCCTGTTGGTCAGAGCCGTTCCTGACCCACCCAGGCCAGAGGAACGGGCCTCCAGGGGCCCAGGGAGCCCTCTCTTCGTCTTCATGCCTGCATCAAGGCCAGATGCCACGAACCCACAGCATCAGAGCTTGAGCATGGATGGACCTAACCCTGCAGGGAGCAGACAGCAAGTGCAGGCTGGGACCTGACTTTGAATCCTGTCTCTCCTGCTTACTAGCTGAGCAACTTAAACACGTTACAGCCCTGCTTCTGAGCCTCAGACAGTATGTTTTGAACATGGGACAACACTCACCTACATTTTGGAGACAGAAAAGGTTAGGTACACTAAAATCTGTACACGGTCAACGCAGAGGAAGCACCTCATATTTTCTTATTTATTTAAGAATAACATAAAAACATATTTTCTTATTTACTTATCTGCACCAGGTCTTAATTGCGGCACTCGGGATTTTTGATCTTCATTGTGGCAGGCTAGCGCTTCCATTGCAGCATGCAAATTCCCAGTTGCAGCATGAGAACACTTTGTTGTGACATGTGGGATCTAGTTCCCCAACCAGGGATGGAACCCGGGTCCCCTGCATTGGGAGCATGGAGTCCTGGCTACTGGACCACCAAGGAAGTCCCTAGACTTAACTTTTAACCTCTGGAAAGGGAAAGAGTCACTCAGCCCTGTGGACCATAGCCCACCAGGCTCCTCTGTCCATGGGGATTCTCCAGGCAAGAATACTGGAGTGGGTTGTCATGCCCTCCTCCAGGGGATCTTCCCCACCCAGGGATCGAACCTGGGTGTCCTGCAGTGCAGGCAGATTCTTTACCGTCTGAGCCACCAAGGACACTTTCAACCTCTAATGCTACAATTGTCAAACCGTCTAGTGGACACAGGGCCTACTCACGCTCCATTTGACCTCACTCACTGGCCTGGTCCCCTCTGGTGGTCTGCACTACCCTGGCAGGCAGGGCTACACCTGTCCCAGCCCGAGCCCTGGTCGTCCACAGATGTGGGGATGCAGAGGGCCCGGACACGCCAGCAGGCCCTGACCCACTTCTGACTCCACTGGGCTCTCCCTGCACATGTGGCCCCTTTGAGCCCAGACAGAAGGCGCAGGACTGCACAGAGCTGCTTGGTTCTGCCAGGCTCTCCTTCCAGGTCAGCCCTGCTTGAGAGGTGTGCTCAGGAACCCTGCCCAAGCCACAGGCCCTGGGAATGCTCCCCGGAGCTCCCCAAAGTCAGACGGGCAGTTAAAGCAGGAAACCGGGGCTCTTAGACTCTGGGGAGCAGTTCTTGCCAAAACCTCCAGACCCTTTCGGGGGACTTGGTGGTCCCGAGCCTCCCCCTGCAAGCCCAGCCCCCCGCTGGGCTGGAGTCCGCTGACTTCCTGTGCTGGGGTCTGTGCATTTGAATCAATGAAACATTTGACCATCTGGATGTCTCCAGGTCACAAGCCGAGACACAAGGGTTGGCTTTTATCACAGCTCAAGTCCAAGCTGTGTGGACTGCCCGTGTGTCCAGTCTAGTCGCCCCCGAGGTCACATTTCCTGCTCTTTGCCCCTCTCCCTCTCGATGGAGACGGTTGCCAGCATGGCCTCTCCCAATCCCCACCTCGCAATCAGCCCAGGGTCTGCTCACTGATCCTATCTAATGGCAGGGCTGCGAGTATTGGCAAGGGATTCCTGGCCTCCGGGAACAGTCATTCCCTGCTGGCAGTGCCCAACACAGCCGTCCCTGGGTAGAGCAAAAAGTAAACGGTTGAGGAAGCCCAGAAAAACAGGGGCCAGTGGGCCAGTGAAAAGAAGCTCTATCGCCCTGTGTGGGCGCCAACAGCCGCACTCGCTCCAGGCTCTGCTCCCTGGCCAAAACCGCAGACCAAGGATGC
This sequence comes from Dama dama, assembly GCF_033118175.1. Taxonomy (NCBI): domain Eukaryota; kingdom Metazoa; phylum Chordata; class Mammalia; order Artiodactyla; family Cervidae; genus Dama; species Dama dama. Next base: position 5,656,572 of record NC_083702.1, read on the forward strand.
CAGACCCTAGTAATTCAGGCCCGCTGGCCACCAGCCTCGATCCTCCCTTCCCTCCGGTTTCCACGTGGACAGAGACCTTCACTAGGACAAGATTGAAACACCCAGGACCTGTTTCCAGGGCATTGTGCAGGGACGTGGTGGGGAAGATGGGATGGGAATGTCCAGTCCCCTAAAGGGTCTCAAACACCACGAAAGGAGGAGCGGAGACAACTTTCCTAGTTCCTCTCCTCTCCCCAAAACATCTCTCCTCAACACCCTTTCACCCCAAACCAGCTAGCTGCCTTCTAGAGGCACCCAGGCGCCCTCCTCCCGCCCCACGGTTGGGCGGAGGTCAAAGGCCCCAGGGGGCGGCGAGGAGAGGGGTGTCTAAGCCCTTCCAGTCTCCAGAGGGAAGAAGGTACCCACCTCTGCCTGGGACACAGCCCCAAACCTCCCTCCTGGCCGCACTTAGGGCAAATGGGAATTCCGCTCCCGCGATCCGTCATGCCCCCTCCTCCCCGTCGCTTAGACCACCTGGCTCTAGTCTCCGAGTGGGGTGGGGGCCTTCCTCCAAGACTGGGCAGCAAAAGGGAGGTGAGGCGAGGATGCGCTCCGGGATTCCACGCCCCGCTTCCAGGGCTCCCCGGCGCCGGGCGAAAAAGATGCACTGGAGGACGCAACTGTTCGGGGGGAGACCCCGGGTTTACCCCCGCAGGGACCGCTTCCAGCCCCGGCTCCCAGCGCACGCCCCATCCCGGCGCGGAGCTCGGGACCTACCCAGAGGGATCCCGGCGAGGTAGAAGGCGCAGTGCAGCGCGCCCGCCGAGGCGCCGAAGAACTTGCGCGCCTGGCGAAGGAGGTGCGGGGCGCGCTCGCTCAGGCAGCTGGTCACCCCGACGTGGTAGAAGCCCAAGAAGCCGCAGCCGGCGAAGGACAGGCTCCAGCCGCGCTCAGGGTCGTACATAGCGGCGGCAGGTTGGGGCAGCGGGGCCGGGGTCCGAGCGCGCCCCGGCTCCGTCCGGCGCCCACCCTGGCTCTCCGCCGGGTCTGGGCGCTGCAGCCCGGGTTATTCCCGGCGCGACGTCACCGGCCCCGGCCCCGCCCCGCTCGGACCACGCGAGTGAGCCTCCGGGCGGCCCAATGCGGACAGCGCGGCCACCCCGCCCTCCCCGGAGGCGGAAGGCTGGGAGGGGTCTGGACCCCGCGGAGGAGAGGAGAGCAGAAGACCTGTGCCAGGTGAGGGTGGAGAGGGTAGTTCCCGCAGCTCCATAGACAGTGGAGATGGAGAGCTCCCTTGCCGGTTCCTTTTCATCCCTTAAACCAGTTAGAACTTTACAGCTGCCTACTTAACGTTCTTTGTTTAAATTTTTAAATTTTTTTTTTTTTTTAATTTTCGGTAGCCCTGTGTCTTCTTTTCTGCGCCAGGGGACCTCCTCTTCACTGCAATGGCTGGGTTCTTGCAGTGCGTTCTCTTGTCGCCGAGCGCATGCCCCAGGCACACCGGCTTCAGCAGTTGCAACACTTAGGCTCAGGAGTTGCAGCGCGTGGACTTTTAGGACGCGTGGGCTTCAGTACTTGGGCTTCAGGGGCTTAGTTTCTCCGCAGCGGGTGGAATCTTCCTGGACCAGGGATAGAACTCCTGTGGCCTGTGTTAGCGGGCAGATTCTTATCCACTGAGCCACAGAGGGAGTCTGCCACTTAGGTTCTTAATATCCTTCTGACAGTGTATTCACTTACCTTTTTACAGGAGGAAGCAAGCTTGCAGCGTTTTTACAGGAGGAAGCAAGCTTGCAGTAGGCACCAGCATCTAAATAGAATTTCATGTCTTTGACTTCCTGCAAGGTGTTGCATGATGTCTTCGGTCCATGGCAAATGGTGGAGATTTTTCATTGAATGATAATAACATGAAGGTTCCTTTCAAAAATTCACTTCTAAGTCAAAATTGTACATAACAGGTGCTTGGGGGGTGGCGTGGGCGGTGCAGGGTTTGGGGTTCTGGAGGCTCGTGCCCTTAGGAAGTGCCTGGGATCCCCATGGACTCTGGGACAGCACTGCACAGAGAATTTCCATAGCAGCCCGCAAAGGCAGGTTAGGCTCTTGCCCAGAGTTGCACAGCCAGCAACCAGGTCACTGGGCCATCCCATCCCCTGTTTTGTGGACAGAAACGCCTCTCCCCCCTCCACCAAGCCCACATGGGGTGCAGAGTGTGGGCCTTGGGATCGGACCTCCCCCTCTCTGTAATCCTCATCTGTAAAACCACCGGTGGAGATGCTGCCAGGATTCCGAATGTCACCTGTGGCCTGACCACATTGGTTATGCATGACCCCCCACCCACAGAATTTCCCAAGTCTGAGACATCCCCTGTTCCAGGTGAGCCTGTGCCTGGAGGTATGGGGGAGGGCCGTGCCAGGATCTGGGCAGAGGCTGAGGCTGGGCTGCTTCAGGGACTGCAGACCCCCAGGGTGAGCCGTTCTGTCTTGCCTCTATGGACCAGACCCCGGGATGTGGGAGCTGCAGACCCGAGTACCACCTGGACCAACAGAGCCTCACACAGACACTTCACTGATGGAGGTCCAACGCGAGGAAAGGGGTGGTCCCTCTGTCTGTCCCGGACCATGTTGGCTTGGCTAGGGTGAGGGTGGGGCAGAACTCACAGGCCTGCCCCGAATGACTGCCCTCCACACCCGCCCTACACTCAGGGCTGGGACAGAAATGAAATTTCTGGGTGGGAAACTGAGGCTGTTGGCAGGGTCCGCTGGGTCCACAATCTCTCGACGACTCCTGCCCCTTACCGGGCACTCCTGCCCCCACCAGCCCTGCTGTGTTGCGTAGCTGCTCTTAGGACTAAAATTCGAGGCTGTGAACGCAGGTTCCAGATGAGTCGCCCTGCCAACAGCCACTGGCCTTTGCGTTCTCTTCCAATCCATGGATGCACATTCATGGCAGCTGCCAGGGACATCTGTGCTCCCTAGCGTGACCCGGATGAAGGTGGGAAAGGAGCAGGGCTGAGAGTGACCTCTTCGTCACATGGACAGCAAGTGGACACCCTTGTGCCCAAACAAAGAGAACAAAGGTCTGAGCAGGGGCCCCAGGTCCCAGCTCTCTCATCCCCTTGCCCAGTGCTCCCGCAGGGCAGGCTGTGAGCTTTGAAATGCGATCAGTGCTGTTGGGTTAGTCGCTTCAGCCGTGTCCCACTCTTTGCGGCCCCATGGACTCTCGCCCGCTCGGCTCCTCCGTCCGTGGAAATTTCCAGGCAAAGTGAGGCTTTGAGGGTCTTACTGCTCCCCATCTCAGACACAGAAGATTGTGATGTGTGAAACGAGCAAATTTTAAGCACGAGTCACACAAGCTAGACACTTATTTAAAATTCATGCTCCTGCTGCCTGAACCTCAGTTTTCTCCAGGACGAAATGAAGATAGCAGTTCCTAAAGCATAATGGCGCAGTGAGGATTTAAGGAGAGAACACGGGGCCTGGCTGACTGTGAATGCTGAATAAACTAAGCTTTCTTCTTGCATTTCCTTGTTATCCTCTTACGGAAGCCTCCTCTCAAAGATAAGCCATGACTTTGACCTGCAGATTGCAATACAAGTCCTGAGCCAAATAATCTGAGAGGCTATTGTGTACAAGGGCCAGGGTGGCTGAGGACGTGTTGAACACAGTCACAGCTCTGCCGTCTCTGATGGTCACGATGTACACTGTTTTTTTTTTTTGGTCACGCCGTGTGGCATGCAGGACCTTAGTTCCTATCCAGGGGTCAAGTCCTTGCCGCTGCTCTCCCCCCTGAAGTAGAAGCCTGGGATCATACCCACTGGACTGCCAGGGCATTCCCCACGTATTAACATTTCAGAGACAGACATCCTGAAGTGCACACACCTGTTTGGATTTCTTTAACCCAGCATTTCCTGGGTTATTTACTCTGCCATAAAGACTTGGGGGGGTTGAGGTTTTCAGTGACCCTGTTCACCAGAATTTCTGCTCTTCCTCTTCGGAGCAAAAGGTAGACTTGCGTTTCCATGCCCCCGTCCATGTGGCTTGCTGTGGTCAACAAGTGGTGGGCAGAAGGGAAGGTGACACCCGGATGGACAGCTTTACGCGCCATGTTCCTCCCCCACCGCCCAGCCCGACCCTGGGTCCCGAGGCAGGGAAAGGTTCAGGCGGGGCGACCCGCTGCCAAAGGACACGCACCCTGAGAAGTGAAACTTTTGGGAGCATAACCCCATTTATCTTAACTGATAAAAGTCCCTAGTCCCATCTGCAAGGACATCAGCTTTCTGGAAAACTTGGTTTACGAAGGGCTGACCTAAATACAAGTTAGTGACCACATTGGTTCCCTTGACAAAGTCAAACCCCGAGTTTCAGAGGCCATGAGGAAGGCACGCTGGGTCTTCACAGATCCCCGCAGAGGTGACCCCTGCTCATAGTTTGGGGTGCCCTGAGGTGAGGGTCTCGCCTCCATCCCGTCTCCCCAGCTCCTGCCACCGGAGGAGTGAAGGTGAGAGGCTGAGAGGAAAGGACACAGGTGCCAGCAGGAGGTGGAGGGCCCTGCGGGATGCCCGGGGAGGGGGAGGGCTCGATGCCTGGGGTGGGGGGCATTGCAGAAACGCAGCTTCTTCGGGTCAGGGTTGGAGGTGACTTGACCGATTCTGGGCCCAAGAATGGCCTGAGGCAGAGTTCAGGCCACCAGCTGCTGCCCGGAAGTTGTTGCCACAGCCCAGGGCAGGGGCGGGCTGCCAAGAGGGACTGGCTTCCAGGGGCCTGAAATGGAAGTGGAGGTGGCCGGGCAGGACAGGGACTAGCTGGGGGAGAAGGCGGCGGGGACTCAAGGCGCCGCTGGGGTCATGGCTCCGATGAGAGAGCTGAGCTCTGCCCTGGGGGAGGGTGTGAGAGAGGCAGCCAGGGGCAGGTCGGGGGAGGTTAGGTGGGCCCTCTCCTAGACCAGAGACTGGGGAGTCCTCGGAGTGAGCAAGGCCCCCCAGGGGTGGCTGGATGCTTTCTGCAGAGCGGCACGTCCAGGCCCTGGGGAAGAGCCGGCTGCCCAGGATGAAATAGGGAACTCTGGGGTCCCAGAGGAAGGAGGCGCGGTCCAGGAAGGAGGGTCTGGGCCTCAGTGTCCAGGACAGAGCACGTGGCCGAGCCCATCTAGGGCAGTGGGCCCGTGAACCCGCTTAGGGATTGGGGTGGCGGTTGGCAGGAGTTTAAAGGAGCTTGGTTGTGAGGCCAGAAAAGCAGCACAGCGTGAAGGATGCAGAGACGAGGGGAAGGAGTGGAACAATCACATTTATTATGAATTATTTCCTGATGAACGCAGAAATTTAACGTAAAATGTAATTACGGGGAACGGCATCATGGTAACCACCCTCGGTAACCGCGCAAACAGCCTTTCAGTCTCCACTCTACACACAGGCGTACACACACACATACATATTGTTTCCTTAGCAAGACTGGGCTCATGCTTTTCAGCAGGTTCTGTATCTGTTTACCAAACCAACGGTGGCTCCCTGTCATGGAACAGGCTGCACACTGCTGACTCCTGAGGCGGGAGCATCCCAGCGTATCAAGGGCTCATCAATGTTTGACAGGGTGGGAGAAATTTGAGGGTGTTTTACAAGCTGATGAGAAACCCGCAGTGCTGGAGAGGTGAGGGCCTGGGGGGCCAGTGAGGATGTCGGGGGGGTGAGCTGGGGTCAGCCAATGAGGAGGAGACGGGCTCGCATGTAAGGCACCAGTGAGGCGGAACCCTGGATATTCCTAAGAAAAAGTAATACACTTCCTCCATTTGTGCACATTTGAAAAAAATTAGTAAAACACATGCTCATTGTAAGAAGGTGGAATAATCACAAATAGAAAGTCAGTCCCATATCATCCTATCTTAACACATCTCTTTCCTTACAATGACGGCAGAACCAGCGTAGAGAATACTACCTAAATGGAAGTATCTTGGTTATTGTAAAATACTGCTAAGTTGGGGTTGAATGTGTTTAGACCCGTGCCATGGTTCTGGCAGAGAAGGCCACTGGGACCCGGAGCACGGCGCTCGGGGAAGGTGTGAGAGGGCGCCCCCAGGAGTCCAGGTTATATCAGCAAGGGGACCGCGCTTGGTCCCGGGGCCCAGGTGGCCAGAGAGCCCTCCACTCAGCCCTGCCTCACTCGGGAAGTGAAGGCTACCAGCAGAGGAGGCCCCGGAACCTCGAGGGGTTGGCCAGGAGCCCCCACGGGGCACTTCCCCGCACTGCCAGCCGACCCCGTGTTTTCACAGGCAGCCCCTGCTGCTACCCTCACGGTGCTGCTCTGTCTGGCCCTGCTGGTTCTTCGGCTCCAGGACACCTACACGATGCGGGTGAGAGCTGCGGTTTTTCATGCCCACAAGTAGGATCTGAGCTTATTGTTCCTTTCCGTTTTGGTATCCTCAAATGCATAAATAAGAAAACGCATGCACACAGTGCACCCTAGGTCATATTACACGGGGCAGCGGGCCCATGTAATCTGTGCCTGCCAACAATTACCACCCTGGAGAGACAGTGGGTACCTGCCTCCAGGTCGTCTCCATTAGAGCTCGGGGCAGGGGGGAGGCGGGGCGTGCCAGGGTGACTGTCTTACGCACGGGATTTTTATTTTCAAGGCTTCTTCTCTGAATATTTTACTGATTCTCATAATAGATAATTCAACAGATATTAAGATTCCTTTATGTTTAATATCAGTTCAGCTCAGTTCAGTCGCTCAGTCATGTCTGGCTCTTTGTGACCCCATGAACCGCAGCACACCAGGCCTCTCTGTCCATCACCAACTCCCGGAGTCCACCCAAACCCATGTCCATCGAGTCAGTGATGCCATCCAATCATCTCATCCTCTGTCGTCCCCTTCTCCTCCTGCCCTCCAGCTTTCCCAGCATCAGGCTCTTTTCCAATGAATCAGCTCTTCACATCAGGTGGCCAAAGTATTGGAGTTGCAGCTTCAACATCAGTCCTTCCAATGAACACCCAGGACTGATCTCCTTTAGGATGGACTGGTTGGATTTCCTTTAGGATGGACTGGTTGGATCTCCTTGCAGTTCAAGGGACTCTCAAGAGCCTTCTCCAACACCACAGTTCAAAAGCATCAATTCTTCGAAGCTCAGCTTTCTTTATAATCCCACTCTCACATCCTTACATGACCACTGGAAAAACCATAGCGTTGACTAGACAGACCGTTGTTGACAAAGTAATGTCTCTGCTTTTTAATATGCTGTCTAGGTTGGTTATAACTTTCCTTCCAAGGAGTAAGCATCTTTTAATTTCATGGCTGCAATCACCATCTGCAGTGATTTTGGAGCCCAGAAAAATAAAGTCAGCCACTGTTTCCACTGTTTCCCCATCTATTTCCCATGAGGTGATGGGACCGGATGCCATGATCTTAGTTTTCTGAATGTTGAGCTTTAAGCCAACTTTTTCACTCTCCTCTTTCACTTTGATCAAGAGGCTCTAGTTCTTCTTCACTTTCTGCCATAAGTGTGGTGTCATCTGCATATCCGAGGTTATTGATATTTCGCCCAGCAATCTTGATTCCAGCTTGTTCTTCCTCCAGCCCAGCGTTCCTCATGATGTATTCTGCATATAAGTTAAATAAGTAGGGTGACAACATACAGCCTTGACATATTCCTTTTCCTATTTGGAACCAGTCGGTTAATCCATGTCCTGTTCTAACTATTGCTTTCTGACCTGCATCCAGATTTCTCAAGAGGCAGGTCAGATGGTCTGGTATCCCCCTCTCTTTCAGAACTTGCCACAGTTCATTGTGATCCACACAGTCAAAGGCTTTGGCATAGTCAATAAAGCAGAAATAGATGTTTTTCTGGAACTCTTTTGCTTTTTTGATGATCCAGAGGATGTTGGCAATTTGATCTCTGGTTCGTCTGCCTTTTCTAAAACCAGCTTGAACATCTGGAAGTTCATGGTTCACGTATTGCTGAAGCCTGGCTTGGAGAATTTTGAGCATTACTTTACTAGCGCGTGATATGAGTGCAATGGTGTGGTAGATTGAGCATTCTTTGGCATTGCGTTTCTTTGGGATTGGAATGAAAACCAACCTTTTCCAGTCCTGTGGCCACTGCTGAGCTTTCCAAATTTGCTGGCATATTGAGTGCAGCACTTTCACAGCATCATCTTTCAGGATTTAAAATAGCTCAACTGGAATTCCATCACCTCCACTGGCTTCGTTTGTAGTGATGCTTCCTAAGGTCCACTTGTCTTCACATTCCAGGATGTCTGGCTCTAAGTGAGTGATCACACCATTGTGGTTATCTGGGCCGTGAAGATCTTTTTTGGTATAGTTCTTCTGTGTATACTTGCCACCTCTTCTTAATATCTTCTGCTTCTGTTAGGTCCATACCATTTCTGTCCTTTATTGAGCCCATCTTCAAATACAATATTTCCTTGGTATCTCTAATTTTCTTGAAGAAATCTCTAGTCTTTCCCATTCCATTGTTTTCCTCTATTTCTTTGCATTGATCACTGAGGAAGGCTTTCTTATCTCTCCTTGCTATTCTTTGGAACTCTGCATTCAAATGGGTATGTCTTCCCTTTTCTCCTTTGCTTTCACTTCTCTTCTTTTCACAGCTGTTTGTAAGGCCTGCTCAGACAGCCATTTTGCTTTTTCGCATTTCTTTTTCTTGGGGATGGTCTTGATTCCTGTCTCCTGTAGAATGTCACGAACCTCCGTCCATAGTTCATCAGGCACTCTGTCTATCAGATTTAGTCCCTTAAATCTATTTCTCACTTCCACTGTAGAGTCATAAGGGATTTGATTTAGGTCATACCTGAATGGTCTAGTGGTTTTCTCCACTTGCTTCAATTTCAGTCTGAATTTGGCAATAAGGAGTTCATGTTCTGAGCCACAGTCAGCTCCTGGTCTTGTTTTTGCTAACTCTATACAGCGTCTCCATGTTTGGCTGCAGAGAATATAATCAGTCTGATTTCGGTGTCGACCATCTGGTGATGTCCATGTGTAGAGTCTTTTCTTGTGTCGTTGGAAGAGGGTGATTGCTATGACCAGTGCGTTCTCTTGGCAGAACTCTATTAGCCTTTGCCCTGCTTCATTCTGTACTCCGAGGGCAGATTTACCTGTTACTCCAGGTGTTTCTTCACTTCCTACTTTTGCATTCCATCCCCTATAATGAAAAGGACATCGTTGTTGGGTGTTAGTTCTAGAAGGTCTTGTAGGTCTTTACAGAACAGTTCAACTCTAGCTTCTTCAGCATTACTGGTCGGGGCATAGACTTGGATGACCGTGATATTGAATGGTTTGCCTTGGAGATGAACAGAGATCATTCTGTTGTTTTTGAGATTGCATCCATGTACTGCATTTTGGACTCTTTTGTTGACCATGATGGCTACTCCATTTTTTCTAAGGGATTCCTGCCCACAGTAGTAGATATAATGGTCATCTGAGTTAAATTCAGCCATTCCAGTCCATCTTAGTTCGCTGATTCCTAGAATGTCGACGTTCACTCTTGCCATCTCCTGTTTGACCACTTCCAGTTTGCCTTGATTCATGGACCTAACATTCCAGGTTCCTATGCAATATTGCTCTTTCCAGCATCAGACCTTGCTTCTATCACCAGTCACATCCACAACTGGGTGTTGTTTTTATTTTGGCTCCATCCCTTCATTCCTTCTGGAATTATTTCTCCACTGATCTCCAGTAGCATGTTGGGCACCTACCGACCTGGGGAGTTCATCCTTCAAGGTCCTATCTTTTTGTCTTCTCATACTGTTCATGGGGTTCTCAAGGCAAGAATAGTGAAGTGGTTTGCCATTGCCTTCTCCAGCGGACCACATTCCATCAGACCTCTTCCCCATGACCCATCCGTCTTGGGTGGCCCCACACGGGATGGCTTAGGTTCATTGAGTTAGAGAAGGCTGTGTTCCTGTGATCAGATTGGCTAGTTTTCTGTGATTATGGTGTCAGTGTGTCTGCCCTCTGATGCCCTCTCTCAGTGCCAACCGAGAGTTATGTTTAATATAACTCCACCAAATATTTAGAATAGGTCAGAAAGATGTAGCAGAGCACAAGTAAGTTACCACCTCATAATGTACCCCCTAACCAGGGATGTCCTTGGGAGGATGGCAGCCCGCCTCGCCCCACACTTACTGCTTCCTGTATGGAGAGATGGGACCACCGTCCTCCCCAGCAACCCCCGAGACCGCACAAGGGGCAGCCCAGCCCCCCGCCACAAGGTTCCCCGAGACTTAGAGACTCATATCCTGGGTATCCTTGAGCTCCGCACCCACTGCACACACCAAGAGTCGCTTCCTAGCTTTTTGTAAGACAGAAAGATTGCCTTTGGTTTCATGACACTACAAACTCAGCACGGAGGTCATTCTGCGTACATCACAGATGTCAGCTCTGGCCTCTGTGGGTCCACGGAGGAGCAGGGAGCCTGGCGGCGCCCACGGTGTTCTGGTTTGTGGAGGAAGGCCCTTGGCCGCTTGCTGGGATTTGGGATCTGAAACAAACAAAGAATTCTGACTCAGCCGCCGACCTGCCACTGTGATCTGTGGTGTCAGTGGGGATGCCGGAGGAGGGACGCTGTCACACGGTCTGGGGTCTGCAGGGTGGCCCAGCCCGAGTCCAACGCTTCGGGTCCCCCATCCCCGTGCTGTGCTGACATCACACCATCCCAGGCCTCCAAACCTGTGGCCCTCCCAGCCACCCGGACACGCCCCACTGGACATGCACAGGCCCAGAGGAGCCCATCGGTCACCCCCACACACACCAGCTCACCCACCATGGTGGCTCTCTGCAGCCACACTACCATCCCCCCGCCCTCTGCTCCTGCCTGCCGACCAGCCTGGAGCTCAGCAAGGCCTCGAAACTGCTATCTTCCTTCTGACCTGGAGCCTATGAACAGCACTCAGTCCTCCAGTTTTGCTGGAGAGCAAGCCCTTCCCCTCGCTGGGCTAGTTCTGATCCGGCCTCTGCAAGGCCATTACCGTTATTTTCCCAGCACAAGCCAGACCCCTCCATCCCTACTTCACACCTTCCACATCTGTTAATAGAAAAATAGTGGAGGGCTCATCTCCCGAGCACCTGCCACGTGTCAGGACTGAGTCGGGGGCTCCCCAAAGCCTTGCGGACACCTAATGAGGAGAAGAAGATCACCCCCAGGGAACAGGGGAGAAAGCCGAGGTCCACGACTTTCAGGACAAAATCCCAGAGTCATTACTGGAACCAGGCCCTTCTTGCTCATTAGTTTACAGAATTCAGGAAGCATTAGTACCTGGGCCATGTTAACAATGTGGATGGCTGGGTTCTAACCCAAGAGACCGGGTGTCAGGGAGTCTGAGGTCAGATGGGAATCTGCATTAAGAGGAAGCAGTCCCCCACCCCCGCCCCGACCCAAACGACAACACACACACACACACACACACATACACACACACACACACACACACACACACACACACACACACACACACACGGAAAGGGGCCCTGCCCCCTCTCCCTGCCCCACCCCCTCCCGGTGCTACAGGCACCCAGAGCCACTCCCTTTAGGCAAACCAATGCTACCTGTCCTTTGGCCCCGCCCCTGCTCCATCAGCCAGCTCTCTCCTCTCTGCCATCAGGATGGGCTCAGTGGGGGACTTCCCTGGCGGTCCAGTAGCTAAGATGCAGTGATCGCAGTGCAGGGGGCCGGAGTTTGATCCCTGGCAAGGGAACTAGACCCCACATGCCACAACTCAATATCCCACATGCTGAAACTAGGCCCTGGCCCAACTAAATGAATAACTTTTAAAAAAATGACGCTCCGCAGACACACCTCCCCGGGCGTCAGCACACCCTCTGCAGCTTAGTCTTGGTCACTAGCTCCCAGCAGGTTCACTGGGACCGCTGATGGGCTCAGCTGCCTCCCATAAGGCAGGGCCTCTGGCACCAGGGGACATGCTCCCTGCCACCTCTCCAGGGCCCGATGACATTCCTAGGATGGCGCGTGAGGCCTGAGCAGATGAGAGGGTGCCTGGTGGACCCCCAGATCCACAGCCAAATCACCTACCTGGACACGGGGAGCAGATGCACCATGGCCTGGGAACACACGTGGGAGGTGGCCCACCACAGCCACTGGATGTCACTGGGCATGTCTGGAAGCCACGTCACCAGTCTGCAGGAAGGAAATGCAGAGACACACCCCTTGTATGCGGTGAAGACAAGCCACAGCAAAAGGACAAGAAGAAACCCCACCCGAAGGCAGACATCTGACGACAGTACCATCCTCCAGGTAAAGGGCCAGGGTCACCTCTAACCCCAAGCTGATAAATTCTGCAAGGCAAGCCCACCTAAAAGCCCTAAAGCAAAATGGGGCCACTTTGGATTCAGCACAGCTCAAGGGACTTACATGGAGATCAAAGGCCTGGGTCTTCCAAGACCCCGCTCCTCCGAGGCAGCGTGGACCCTGACACACAGCACCTTCTGGTTGAAACACCACCCCTGCACCCACATGGGAGGTGCTCGGCCACATGCACGCCCACAGAGGAAGCCGCCAAGGAGGCCTGACCTCTGCCCTCCAGGCCTCCAACACCCCAGACACAAAAAGGACCCCATGTCTCGGGCTTTAGGAAATGCCGGCAGAGGACTCCCCTGGCGGCTCAGTGGTGGAGCCCGCCTGCCAATGCAGGAGGCGTGAGTTCCAGCCCTGCTCCAGGGAGATCCCACACGCCGCGGAGCAACTAAGCCCGTGCACCACAGCTCCTGAGCCTGTGGTCTGGAGTCCGGGAGCCGCAACTACTGAAGCCCATGTGTCCTGGAGCCAGTGCTCAGCAAGGGAAGTCATTGCAATGAGAAGCCATGCACTGCAACTAGAGAGCAGCCCTCACTCAAGGCAACTAGAGAAAAGCCCATGCGGCAACAAAGACTCAGCACGGCCACAAACAAAGAAACATGTTGTGAAAGTGTTAGCTGCTCAGTCATGTCCGACTCTTTGCAACCCCATGGACTGGAACCTCTGTCCCTGGGGTTCCCCAAGCAAGAATACTGGAGTGGGTTGCAATTCCCTTCTCCAGGGGATCTTCCCAACCCAGGGATCAAATCTGGAAGAAAGAAGAAAGACCTACTATATAGCACATGGAACTCCACTCAACGTTCTGTGCCAGCCTGGTTGGCAGGGGGGTTTGGGGGAGAATGGATACGTGTACACGTATGTCAGGGAATGTTTAACGGGAGGATTCCTACATGCTGTCTCTCATGAGTCCTTTGTCCCTCTTCAAGCGGAACAGCACGCTGCTCCCAGGGACTGAGGTCATTGTGTGAGGCAAGCATGAGTCTCCTTTAGTAAACATTCTCCTTAGGACAAAACAGCTTAGTCTCCTTCCCCTTTCTTGAGATAGGGATTGTCTTCTGACCTTGTGACTAACTTTAGCCCATGTTTCCTTGGTAACGTTTGCTGTACATTTGGTTTTCTGATCTCTATCATTCCGGAAAGAAGTTTCTTGTACTGCAGCCTATATATACTCAAAGAAAAATCATTAAAGCACCTTTGCTCCATCAGAGCTTGGGTCCCCGGGTCTTTTTTGTCTCTCTCTCTCTCTCCTTTTCTGGCTGACTCTCTGGAGCGTGGAGACCCGTTGTGCTCACTTTTCCGCCCGGGCTTCTAAGACCCCCTCGAGAGGGCGCCTGGTGCCTTCGTGAGCGATGCAAGTCCTGTGTCAAGGACTTTATTGGTCCTCTGCGTAAACCAAGGGACATCGGCCTCTTTCTCTCTTTCACTTTCTTATCGTTGACTCCGTACCTCCAGATTCCGGTCCTTTAAAGGACCCCAACAAGTGGCGCCAGGAACAGGGACGCTGGTATACGTGGCATATCGGGCGGAGTGACTCAAGGACCTATTGAGATCGGTAAGTACTAAGGCATGGGTCAAACGGCTGGAAAGCCCCATCATTTTTCTACTTTACTTCACCATTTGTTTAAAGTTCAGGGACTTCTGGTTTCACGCCAACGAATAGAAGCTTGCCTTCAAACAGTAGTTGAACATAACCCCTGGTTCCCTGATGAAGGCAGTTTTGATTTAGAAATTTGGCACCGGGTCAAAGAAAATGTTGAACGAGCCGCCGGGCAAGGAGAAAATATTCCAATTGATTTTTGGCCCTTATGGGCTCTCATTAAAGCTGTAATGCTACCATTTCAAGGTAATTCTAGCCCTCACGATATTCGACAACAGACAGAACATTTACTGCATGAATATGAATTAGATGATGAAACTTTACAAAAGGCTCAATTAGAACAACATAAAATATTTCAAAACTTTCCTACTAGCCTTGCCCCGACTGCTCCAACTCCTCCTCTTCCTCCTTCTCCTCTGCCAGCAGGCACATATCCAGAGGTCTCTCCTTTGTTAAAACTTAATGATTCTGATAACGACTCTCCTGAGGCAGTTATTGATACCAAAACTAGCAACGCTCTTATGGACAATTATGATAAGTCCTTGACGCAGACTCATACCTACAAAAAATCAGCACTTATTCACTTTTCTCAGCAACAGAGACTCTCTGATTTACTAGCTTTGCAGTCACAAGTTCCTGATGCCAATGGTTTTTCTGTTTTTCCAGTTTTAAGAAGTTCTGACACTCGAGGGCACATAATATCTCAATATGACAGTATTAATCTTTTTCACATGTAACAAATAAAGAAGGCTATAACTATGTATGGCCCACATTCACCTTTTACAAGAGAGCTTCTAAATGTTGTAACATCTTCTATTGGAAACTTTATTCCCTATGATTGGTGAACTTTAATAAAAGCTCTCCTTAAACCCGGAGAATATCTTCAATGGACAATGTGGTTTCATGATATAGCCAGAGATCACGCTAACAAGAATGCTCGAGCTGGCACTCCCCAAAATCAAATTACTTATGAAATGTTAACTGGCTCCGGACAATTTGAAACTATAGAAGCTCAAATACAATGCCCTCCTTTGTTGCATGAACAATTAAAAACAGTGGCCCTTGAAGCTTGGGATCGAATTACTCCTCAAGGAGAGCCTACAAGTAGTTACACTAAAATATTACAAGGACCTAATGAAAGTTATGCTGATTTTTTGGATAGATTAGAAACTGCTATTTCCCGCACTGTAATCGGAGAAGAAGCTAAAAGACAGCTAGAGAAATTACTTGCTTATGAGAATGCAAATCAGGAATGTCAAAGAGCTATCGCTCCAATTCGTGAGACTGGAACTATTATTGATTATTTGAAAGCTTGTCGCAATCTGGGATCAGAAACTCAAAAAATGCAAATGCTGGTTGAGGCAATGGCTGCTACCTTTAGAAAGGGAAATGAAAGATGCTTTAATTGTGGAGATAAAAATCATTTAAAAAGGGACTGCCCTAAGAAGGCTAATAAAATACCAAAAATTTGCCCGCGCTGCCGTAGAGGAATGCATTGGGCCAAAAGTTGTAAATTTAAATTTGATATTGATGGAAAGCCTATTCCGGGAAACTTCAAACAGGGGACCCCCCAGGTCCCCTACAACAAAAACCAGGGGCAAATTCTATCTTTTCCCTCAAACCCTCAACATCCGGCAGTGCTGCCGTCGATATACCAGCCCTAAATGATTTTTTCCTTTACCCACAAGCAGTCCCTACTAGAGTGCCTACCGGACTTTTTGGACCCCTGCCCCCACAAACTTTTGGTCTTTTGCTTGGCCGATCTAGTCTGACTTCTAAAGGAATTACTGTTCACCCTGGAATAATTGATTCAGATTATAAAGGAGAGATTCAAATTCTGATGTCATCTCAGATTCTATGGCAATTCAAAAAGGGGGACAAAATTGCTCAGTTACTTCTTTTACCTTACATTTCTATTAATTCCTCTAATAATGTACGGACAGATGGATTTGGCAGTACAGATCAAAAACAATCTTTATGGACATCATTAGTATCTGAGTATGCCCGGCCAAATATAAATATTAAAATTAATGGTAAAAGATTTTCTGGTCTCCTCGATACTGGATCTGATATTACTATTATTTCCAAACATTTATGGCCCAAATCCTGGCCTGTACAAAAGGTCTCTTGCCAAATTGCAAGAATTTCTCAAACTAAAGTACAAGAAGTTTATCAAAGTGTTCAAATATACTCATGTGAGGGACAAGAAGGCCAACCTGCAACATTAAAACCTTATGTAATCAATGTACCCTTTAATCTAATAGGAAGGGACTTACTTATGCAATGGCAAACTCAGATATACATTCCACATTTTTCCTAGGGGCCACTGCTCATTTAACAAACAAGGCAATTATTAAAATAATTTGGAAGAATGATGAGCCTATATGGACAGAGCAGTGGCCCCTTACAAAGGAAAAGTTACAGGCTGCTAAAGAACTTATAGACACACAATTAGAATTGAAACATATTGAGGAATCTTGCTCTCCATGGAACTCTCCCATTTTTGTTATAACAAAGAAGTCTAACACACGTATGGCTGAGTTCCTTCAGTGTTCACCCGAAACTATCACAACATTGTTAATGGACTATAGCCCAGTGCAAAATGTTTTTGGTGTTAAAAATATTAAAATTAAAACAAAAAAAGAAATGTCAAGGGACTTCCCTGGTGGTGCGTGGTAAAGAACTTGCCCTCCATTGCAGGGGACGAGGGTTTGATCCCTGGTCAGGGGACTAAGATCACACATGCCACAGGGCAACTAAGCCCGCGCGCCACAAGTAGAGAAGCCCGCGCGCTTCTTGGTCTGAAAACCAAGCACAACCACAATAAATACATAAAAGAAGTTATCAAACTATTTTCCTTTAAACAAAAGGAAGGAAAAAATATGCCAGAGCAGCCAGCCCTCCTCCCAGGGCGAGGCAGGTGGCTGACTGGTGGGGCCTGGAGTGATCTGGGAGGTCCAGCAGAGCCAGAGAACTGAGCTGGAGTTTGAAGGACGGCTGGGACTTTCAAGGGCTTCTCTCACAGCTCAGCTGGTAAAGAATCTGTTAGCAATGCAGGAGACTCTGGTTCTATTCCTGGCTCGGGAAGATCTGCTGGAGAAGGGAGAGGCTACCCAGTCCAGGATTCTTGGGCTTCCCCTGTGGTTCAGCTGGCAAAGAATCTGCCTGCAATGCAGGAGACCCCGGTTCGATCCCTGGGTTGGGAAGATCCCCTGGAGAAGGGAAAGGCTCCTCACTCCAAATTCTTGGCCTGGGGAATTCCATGGACTGGATAGTCCATGGGGTCGCAAAGAGTCGGGCATGACTGAGTGAGCTTCACTTTCACCTTGGGACTTTTAAAAAGACAGACTGAAAGACATGCTGACTATGTTGCTAAAAGGAAAATAAACACTAAAGAAGACGTGAAGAAAATGGAGGGAAAACAAATGCCCAGGAACCTAGCAGCCACACAGCTTAGGCCTCAGGATCCTTCCGACACACCAGGAGTAAATCCCCCTTCCTCCCAAAAATGTAGACCTGCAAGAAGTGACAAACCTAGGCTCTGGGGTGGCCAGGGGCTCGCCAACCAGGCGCCTTTCCAGGGTGTTCCACGCAGACTGTGAGCTCCACCCGGATGTGTAAAGAGCCAGGCTCTGGGCTGAATCCTTACCCAACCCCCAGCCCTGAGAGGAAGCCACAAAGCAATGGGCAGCGTTCACCTCTGGACCACAGCGACGGCAGACTCCACCGGCAGCGTGCAGGGCAGCATCACGTAGGACATGATCTTAACTGGGAAGAAGTTGAAAATCTTGTTTATGTACCCGTCTCGGTTTCTCACTGCGTTCCTCAGTGCTGAAAAACACAAGTCAGACGTCTGTTTCCCACCAGTGTAAAAACCAAACCACCTTCCCCAGCTGGTGCCTGGATATGCTAGAAATCCTACCAATCCTGGCAGCTATGCAATCAGAAAGTGAAAAACTGAAAGTGAAAGTTTCTGAGTCATGTCCCACTCTTTGTGACCCCGTGGACTGTAGCCTGCCAGGCTCCTCTGTTCATGGGATTCTCCAGGCCAGAATACTGAAATGGATAGCTTCACTTCTCCAGGGGATCTTCCCAACCCAGGGATCGAACCCAGGTCTCCCACATCGCAGGTGTGTCCTTTACCATCTGAGTCACCAGGGAAGGAATCAGAAGCTATCACAAATGAGATCAGATGTGGGATGTGCCTACACAGCCCTTGGATCGCCAACAGGACACAGGGTCCCTTTTAAAGAGTTTCTTTTTAACGGACTCCCTGGAGAAGGGAATGGCAGCCCACTCCAGTATTCTCGCCTGGAGAATTTCATGGACAGAGGAGTCTCCTGGGCTACAATCCATGGCGTCGCAGAGAGCTGGACACAACTGAGCACCTTTCATTACTACTTCATTTTTAAATTTATTTATTGAATTTATTTGGCTGTGCTGAGTCTTAGTTGTGGCATGTGGTATCCAGGTCCTGGGCCAGGGATCAAAACTGGGCCCCCTGCATTGAGTCTTAGTCACTGCATTGAGTCTTCCAGAATGGAAATCCCACTTCACTTTAAATTCCTTTTGGAGGCGGATACAAACATCTCAAATCTCCCCAGCCCAGGCTTCATGACCTTTTCTCTGCATCTGCAGTTGGATTCCCCTCTTCCACCCGGAGCCCCTAGCCTCCTATTTTCCCGTTGTGATGACCTCACGATGCCACAGATCACAACAACCGGAGCAGCTGTAGGATACTGCAACTCCTGGGGCATTAGTGCCTGAGGCAAGAAACAGAGGCCCTTTCATCTTCTCTGCTGTTCAGCCTCAGTCGTGTCTGAAGACTGCAGCACGCCAGGCCCCCCTGCCATTCTCTATCTCCTAGAGCTTGCTCAAACCCATGTCCATTGACTCAGTGATGCCATCCAATCATTTCATCCTCTGTTGCCCCCTTCTTCTCCTGCCCTCAATCTTTCCCAGCATAAGGGTCTTTTCCGATGAGTCAGTTCTTTGCATCAGGTGGCCAAAGTATTGGAGTTTCAGCTTCAGCATCAGTCCTTCCAGTGAATATTCAGGACTGATCTCCTTCAGGATGGACTGCTTGGATCTCCTTGCAGTCCAAGAGACTCTCAAGAGTCTTCTCCAGCACCACAGTTCAAAAGCATCAATGCTTTGGCGCTCAGCTTTCTTTATACTCCAACTCTCACATCCATACATGACTGCTGGAAAACCCCCAGCTTTGACCAGATGGAATGAAGACACAGTGCAACCGAAAATAAATTTAAACAAACAAACAAACAAACCCAGCTGCAATGTTATGTGCCAGCCTGGATGGGAGGAGGGTTTTGGGGTGAATGGATACCTGTATGGCTGAGTTTCTTCACTGCTCTCGACACTGTTAATCGGTTCTACCCCAATATAAAATGTCTTTGGTGTTAAATAAATAAATAAAATACAAACTCAGCTGGAGCTTGTTTTCCTCTGGCCATGACTGCATGGGAAGGGAGACCGAGCAAGGACTCAGGGGGATGGGAGGTCCATGCGGGGAGGCGGGGGCCCCACCAACCTGCGCTGGTCACTCTGCCCTGCTTCTTCCCAAGCAGCAGCTCGCCCTTCCTCCACAGCTCACGGGGAAGCCGCCCTTCCTGCTCTGAAAGGGTCACCGACCACCGCCTCCTCTGTGCGCCCCCTCCCCACCCCCCAGAGCCAGTACCCATGGTGAGCCTGGACGACAGGGTCTCCAGGACGCTCTCGTCCCACGAGAGCACCCCAAGGCGCAGGTGTTCCAGCAGCTCCTCTCGCTCAGGCCACGCCTCCCGGGTGGCCACGCCCAGAAAAGGCTCCAGGCTCTCAGGCTCCGCCTCCGGCTCCCACTCTGCTGGGGACGCACTCAGGCACAGGTGGGGCCCGTCGCGGATGCCTGCGACGGGCACGGAAACAAGACCCATCTGGCGATTTCGGGCAGCAGGGTCCCTGCTCGCCCAGCCACCCTGCCCACCCAGTTAGAGGGAAGCTAACAGGCCTGTTGTTAGGACACGGCGGGGATCCACCTGGGAATAATCTGCCTGGGATCCACCCTGCTCCACCTCCCTTTTCCTAACACGGAAAGCGCAGTGTGGGCCTTTGAAGCTGGATGGAGGAGGCAGGCAGCTGGCTCGGTCACTCACCAGCCTGTGGGCTCTGGAGCCACATGTGGACCCAGGAGGTTCAGAGGGAAGGATGATAACTGATTTATGACAACTGCACCACTGGTGAAGCCCAGTGTTCCTGACCCTGCAGCAGCCACGCAACTGCTCCCAGCTGAGTGCTGAGGAATCAGAAGCCCAGAGAGGTGAAGCGAATTGCCTAAAGTCACACAGCCGACAAGCGTCAGAGCGAGATTCGAACCCAGGTCTGACATCAACGATAGCACCCTTCCATCACACGACCTCGGAAAGAAGCCACAGGTCGGGGAGTCTGTGCTGGCCCTGCCCTGGATGCCAGGGCTCAGGAGCCGATCCCAGTGGGTGGTTCCTGCTCTCACGCTGGGTGGGGACGGTGGGACGGGTAGACTTGGATGCCCACGCCTTCCCTGGCTCACCTCTCGCTTCCAACCTCGGGGTTAAAAGCCCAGGGGCTGTCCCTGCATGCCCCCCACCTCACTCCCAAGCTACACCTCCCACTTCGACTCCCTTGCATCTTTCCAGCCTCTGACAGACACACAACTCAGCCTCTGGAGACGTATTCTCTCTTAGGAATGTTTCAGAGAATCTGTTTCCAGGGATCACCTGCCCTGCCCCCACGCATCCTCTAGTGAACCCCAAGGAAGCCAGGTTGACCGAGGCAGAACCTTGCTTAGATCCTTAAACCCAAACCCAGCACCAATGCTGCAAGCACTCAGCCCCACGCCAGGATTTAGAATTACTAAGAATCAGCTGGCATCATTTACTCCAAAGTCCTTTTGCTACGGATGTGGAAACAGAGGCCCAGAGAGAGGAGTGGCTTGCCCAAAGTCACTTAGCGACTTCTATAGGGTCCCTCATTGTCTTTTATTCCCAGCTGGCTCCCAAATTTCAATCCCAGTCCAGGCCTGCTGTCTAGACCCTCGAATTCTGACATCACTATGCCCCCTGCATGCATGCCTGCTAAGTTGCTTCAGTCATGTCCGACTCTGAGACCCCATGCACTGTAGCCCGCCAGGCTCCTCTGTCCATGGAGATTCTCCAGGCAAGAATACTGGAGTGGGTTGCCGGGCCCTCCTCCAGGGGTTCTTCCCGACCCAGGGAACGAAGCTGCATCTCCTGCAACTCTCGCATTGGCAAGTGGGTTCTTTACCACGAGCGCCACCTGGCAAGGCCCAATGCCGCCTGCCCAACCACCCAAATCTGTCCCAGGGCACCACCCATGGGGCTCTCGAGCTTTCCTGCAGGACCTGTGCCCTCCCAAGGGCCCAAACCGTGAGCACCGCCCTCTGCTCCGGTCCTGACCACAGAAGCCAAGAACTTCATCCCCGAGTCCTCCTCCGCGGGAATGTCTGGTTGGTCGTCTCCCAGTCCTGTCCCCTTCGGCCCCTTCAACCTACCTTGCTACCGGGACCCCGGCCGAGCCCACGGCGGCCACCTTGATCGGGGATGTTGGCCTTACCCTCTCTGTAGTGGGTCCAGGGGCCCTGGCAAAGCTCCCTCTGCCTGCCCCCACTCCAGCGTCACCAGCCCGCCATGGCTCCCCATGGCTGTGAGATTCAGGTCCCTCACCACCTCCACGAGGCCCAGCCTTGCCCCTCTTTCTATTCACCCCCATTCCTGCCTCCCCCAATCTGTTCCTCTGTCCCCCACCCCCACTACTCCAGTGACACACGCCTTTTTTCCACCTCGAAGACTGTCTGCAGGCCTCATGCTTACATACCCCCATGCCTAAAACATTCCTGTTCACCCTCAAAGCATCACTGCAGATTCGCATCCTCCCAGGAGCCCTGCTTTCCCTTTCCTTGCAGAACTCCCCCCCGCCCCCGCCCCCTAACTGAACCCCATCTGAATCTACAGCATCTTGTACGATCCTGCCAGGGCACTGAGCACTCCGTCAGCCTTCTATTTACGTACCTGCCCTCCTCCCCAGTCTCAAGACTAAGCTCCAGGCAGGCAGAGGCCACATCTGTCTATCCACTGTGGAGTCCCAAGTACACAGCCAATTGCTTAGCACCCAGAAGGTATGCAGTAAGCACTTTCTGAGTGGATAAATACATGTGCATCCCGTGAACCACACCAGCTCCTTGGTCTAGGACAGAGACTAATTCAAATAATCAATGACTGTACCAACTGTTAGTATCGGGGAAAATAGCTCAAAACATAATAGTTGGTTCCACACTAACATTTGAAGAACCCAAGTTCCCCAGCCCAGACTATCCAGGACCTTTCCCCAGAACACAGGTGGGCTGGTGGACACGGCCCACACCTGGCTGGAGGCAGCTCTCCTGATGGCTTCACCTGGGACCCAGAAACCGTTTCTCTCCCTTCCTCATCAAACTAAAGGTTCACAATTGTTCAAGCAGTAATGAAAAAGAAAGGAGCTGCCTTCGGTTGGCAGACAGGGACACTTCAGAGGGACAGGAACCCTGGGCTGTGACCTCTACAGGGTCAGCAGGGCTGACCCCAGCTCTGCTCCCCGGAATGCGGGCCATGGCTGCCTCCATCTCCCCATCTGTAAAATGGGGGCAACGATTTCCTATCTCTCAGGGCCGAGCCAGATGGCAGGTGAATGTGCTGAGCGTTGGGTGCTGGATCCAGCACGGTTCCCCTGGTGACCAAGACTGTGAACAGAAAGCTGGCTCAAAGGGCATGGCTGTTGCCCCCACCATACGCACCATTCTTCTCCAAGAACCTGAGCGCGTCTAAATATCCTTGAAGGCACAGCTCTCCAAGCACCTGTGAACAAACCACGTGAAGTTAACCGCAGGCGGAGTCACCACACGCCACGCCTTTCAGCATCACCTGAAGATGGCAGGCTCAGAGCCAGGAATCCTCCGAGCTCCGAGTCGATGCCATGTGTGGACGGGGCTCTGTGCTACCGGGAGAAGGCAGACCCACTTCCTGGCAGGACTTGGCTCGAAGGACACCCGCTCCGCGCACAGCCCAGGCTGGCGCCCCAGCATGACGGGAGCTGGTTCCTCTGGTCTCCTTTGGTCCCTGGACAAGCCTCCATCCTCACAAACAGCGGGGCCTGATCTGCTTGTCGTGGGGCATTGGGCTGCCTCCTCTGCACTCAGACCACACGGGCACCCGATGCTGTGGCCCAGCCTTCTCTCCACCCGTGAGCACACGCCGCAGGTACGCCGTGTGGCATGGCCTTCTTTCTCCCCAGAGAGCTGTCACTGTGCAGATTCTACCAACTTTCTTACTCTATTAGCGTGGTAAGGTCCACCACACTATAGCGACAACCAAGAAAAGATTAAACGAGTTTCCCGTGTGGTCCAGCAGTTAAGACTCCACGCTTTCACTGCCAAGAACCCAAGTTCAATCCCTTAAGATCCTACAAGTCTCAAGGCAGAGCCGGGGGTGGGGGAGATTCAGCCACCACATGCAGTGTAATTCCTGACCACGGCTGCCAAGAATCACTGGGGGACTTCCCTGGTGGTCCAGTGGGTCAGGCTTTGCACTCCCGAGCCAGGGGCTTTCAGTCTCTGGTCAGGGAACTAGATCTTGTGCCACAACTAAGACCCAGTGTAGCCAAATTAATTAATTAATTTAAAAGGAGAATCGTTAGGATAATTAAAAAAAAGACAGCCTACTGCCCAGGCTGTGATGTGCTGTGACCAGGCGTGTCCAACTCTTTGCCAACCCCATGGACTGTAGCCTGCCAGCCTCCTCTGTCCATGGGATTTCCCAGGCAAGAATACGGGAGTGGGTTGCCATTTCCTCCTCCAGGGGATCTTCCCGACCCAGGGACCCAACCTGAGTCTCTTGCATCTCGTGCATTGGCAGATGGATTCAGGCTGTGGATACTTAAGCCTTAGCCCCTAGAAGTGGGATCTCAGTGGCGACCCCCAGCCCTCCCTTTCAATGGCCCCGGGGGATTCTGGTGACCAGCAGGAGGCAGCACTGGGCTGAGTCCCTTTTCCAGGCTGGGGTTTGTTGCTGCTGTTCAGTCAGTGTGGAGGACAGCTGCTGCTCTGCTCGCTCAGTCGGGTCCAACTCTTTGTGACCCTTTGGGCTGTAGCCCGCCAGGCTCCTCTGTCCCTGGGATGTTTCAGGCAAGAATACTGGAGTGCCTTGCCATTCCCTTTCCCCGACTCAGGAATTGAACCCACTTCTCCCGCGTCTCCTGCATTGCAGGCAGATTCTTTACCCAGTGAGCCATCAGGGAAGCCTGAAGAGCTGCTGGGTCCCCTGGCAAAGAGGGATGCAAAGGGGAGAGCAGCACCCCCAGAACTCAGAGCCCCCCTCACCTTGACATCCGGGGGGAAGAGCGACTGGAACATCAGGTAGAGGTTCTCTGTGCAGAAGTGCATGTTGAGCGTGGTGAAGCCTTCGTGAAGTAAGAACGTGGACTTGACTCTGGGGCAGATGTCGCTCTCCCCATAGAAGGGGGACACAGTGATGGTTGTTTTGGAATCAGTGAAGGGTAAGTTATCACTTATTCCTCCATCCACATATCGCTTTTAAGGGAGAAGGAAAAAGGAAAAAAGCACACACTGTCAGAAGCTCTGGGCTGGAGTTTTCTGTGTGTTTCAGATTAGGGACAGAGACTTCTCAGAGCCGCAGGCAGACCTAGTGAGAAAACAGGGAGCTTGGAACAACTCGCAGCAAACCCCTAGTGAGCATTTCTGCGCCAGCAGGCTGCAGGCTGGCACTCAGGACTGCCACATGCTGGTGTGTGCTGAGCGCTGCAGCAGAGCAGTGCCAGGTCCAGGGGCACGCGAGGCCAGCGTCTGGCCCACGGTGCTCCGCCCAGCTGTGAGTGCCCCCAGGCGCGTCCGTGCAACTTGCCTCCACTAGGGGCGCTGTGTGCACTCAGGGCAGAGTGTGATGTAGATTGGGCTGAAAGGGAGACAGATGTCATGGGTTCAATTCCAGAGGCCCCCAGCTGCTGGAGCAATCTCGGACAAGACACTTAACCTGCGGTCCTGACTCTCTGCCCACACCTGGGCAATGAGGACCAGCACTGGAGACTTAAATGACGTGGTGAACCTGGGACCTGAGCTCTTAAAAAATGGCATCTTATCCCACAGTTACGGTGCACTTGGGGTAAGTACTGTGAGAATCCATTTTCCTATATTCCATGGTAAGCGCTCAGTCACTCTGTTCTGTCTAACTCTTTACGACCCCATGGACGGTAGAGGCAAAAGGCTTTCTTCATTTGGGACAGGACTCAGGGGCCCAGGTGCCCTGAACCCACTGCCTTGTCTTCCTTTTTTTGTTTTTTTTTTCAAAGATGCTTATGGGATCTTATTTCCTGGACCAGGGATGGACCCAGGCCCCTGGCAGTGAAAGTGCAGACTCCTAACCACTGGACCACCAGGGAATTCCCAGGAACACAGTTTAAAAGTGGACTTACCACGCCTCTGAAGGAAGGGGGGATCAAGCCAAAGACGACAGGGATGTACGAGGAACAATACAAGGCCTGAGAAGACAAGAGAGAGTGAAACCACAGCACAGCCCAGAGCAGGCAGCCTTTTACCCCTGGGCCTTTACAAGCCTTCTCCAAGCAAGGAGAGCAATGAGCCTGAAAGCGCTGTTGGCAGAGCCGCTGCTTTACTAAATGGTTGAATGAAAATGAGCACGCCCACACACTTACCATTTCAGCATGCCTGCCTGCCCAGTGGCATCTGACTCTCTGTGACCCTGATGGACTGTAGCCCGCCAGGGTCCTCTGTCTATGGGGTTTTCCAGGCAAGAATGCTGGACCAGGGTGCCATCTCCTCCTCCAGGGGATCTTCCTGACCCAGGGATCGAACCTGCATCTCCTGCACCTATCTGCACCACAGGCAGGTTTTTACCACTGCGCCACCCGGGAAGCCCAGGGTCCAAGTGTAACTTCAGACTTAAACCTCCCGTCTCTGCTCCCCACGAGGGTCCCACTGGGCCATCACAGACAGGACCAACTAGTTGCTGACTAGCTGATTGCCTGGCAAGGAGATTAGATCAGGGCTTTGCAATTACTGCCACTCATCAGAATCGCCTGGAAAGTTGGCCAACCACAGACTCGGGGCCCCACCCCTAAGATTCTGATGAGGCAAGTTGGAGGCGGGGCCTGAGAGCCTGAGATACTGCTGCCTCTGGTCGCCCAGGGACCACGCTCTGCATCTCACCGCGCTAGCGAGCATTAAGCATGATGTAACACTGGTGCAATGAGAGAAAAGAGCTCCTGTGGGAATGCACAGGTGCTGGGTGCCTAGAAAATGCTCCTGGAAACAAGTTTAGGCGGAAGACGACACTGGCTGCTGAGAAGCAGCTGGTTACATGTGCCAGGCAGCTTGCTCGTTCGGACCCGTGTTAAGTGAAATGACGCCCAAGGCATTCTCACAAAAGACATCAGCCAAACCAAATGGTATTTTGATGTCACCAATGATCTTCTCTGTGCTAGAGCCAGAGGACAGAGGTAACGGAGACACGGTTCCACCCTTGTGGGGCTTCAGTGGACAGGTCCTCATTAGGGAACAGGCATCGTTGGGAGGAGGGCCACACACATAAGGTCCCTGGAGCAGGAGCTTATGATCCAAGTCGGGAAGGAGGGGGAGACACTGTCCAAACCTGACACCATCTGGGACGCCCCAGGGTTGCACATGCTGTGGACCGGACCACTGGAGAAACACAGCTTACATCACTCTGGTACAGTGAAGCCAACCAGCATCACAGGCAACCAGGTTCTCTTGCATCGTAAGTAAAAACTGGGGCCGATTGGCCTACAACAGCCCCTCCCTGTGTTGCTTCCAAAACGAAATGGCCCTTCCGACTAGACAGTACCCAGATAAACAAACCGCTTACGTCCACGACTTCAGCTTTGGAATGAAAATCCGACACCAGCACGTTTTCTCCGTCGGACACTCTGGTAAGTGAGATGACCATCTTGCCAGAGAGTAGCTGGTGGACATTGTCGGGGAGGTGTCTGTGGAGACCGTCTCGGATGTACTTGCTCAAGCTGAAGGCTGGGTGGAGGATCCCCAAGTTCCGGCTCCTGACGGTCCGGACGAGGTCCATGAGGATCTGCAATCTCTGCTCTGGGTGCGTGAGGTGGGGAGAAGGGAGGCATGGGGGTGTGAGAGAAGTATGCAAAGGAATGTACCACCCTGGAGGCGGGAATTGCTTTGTGGTGGGACCAGGAACCTGATGGCAAGGAAGCTGCCGACCCTCCCCTTTCTTAAGCCTGGGCTGCTATATCCGGCCATTGGTTAGTCCACACTGATGGGTAAAAGACACACCGGATCGCAAGGGCTTAGAACGACAATAACAACAAAAACATTGACTCTCTCACAGATGATGTTTTGTATTGATTAGATGTGAAAATGGTAATATTTTGGCTATACCGGGATCAATAAAACACATTTCACTGATGTCTTTTACTTCTTCCATGTGATTCAATGGACATGAATTTCAGAAAATTCTGGGAGATACTGAAGGACAGGGAAGCCTGGTGTGCTGCAGTCCATGGGGTCACAAAGAGTCAGACACGATTTAGCGACTGAACCACAACAACTAGGAAACATGAGATTTACATATTCCTGTTGGTCAGAGCCGTTCCTGACCCACCCAGGCCAGAGGAACGGGCCTCCAGGGGCCCAGGGAGCCCTCTCTTCGTCTTCATGCCTGCATCAAGGCCAGATGCCACGAACCCACAGCATCAGAGCTTGAGCATGGATGGACCTAACCCTGCAGGGAGCAGACAGCAAGTGCAGGCTGGGACCTGACTTTGAATCCTGTCTCTCCTGCTTACTAGCTGAGCAACTTAAACACGTTACAGCCCTGCTTCTGAGCCTCAGACAGTATGTTTTGAACATGGGACAACACTCACCTACATTTTGGAGACAGAAAAGGTTAGGTACACTAAAATCTGTACATGGTCAACGCAGAGGAAGCACCTCATATTTTCTTATTTATTTAAGAATAACATAAAAACATATTTTCTTATTTACTTGTCTGCACCAGGTCTTAATTGCGGCACTCGGGATTTTTGATCTTCATTGTGGCAGGCTAGCGCTTCCATTGCAGCATGCAAATTCCCAGTTGCAGCATGAGTACTCTTTGTTGTGACATGTGGGATCTAGTTCCCCAACCAGGGATGGAACCCGGGTCCCCTGCATTGGGAGCATGGAGTCCTGGCTACTGGACCACCAAGGAAGTCCCTAGACTTAACTTTTAACCTCTGGAAAGGGAAAGAGTCACTCAGCCCTGTGGACCATAGCCCGCCAGGCTCCTCTGTCCATGGGGATTCTCCAGGCAAGAATACTGGAGTGGGTTGTCATGCCCTCCTCCAGGGGATCTTCCCCACCCAGGGATCGAACCTGGGTGTCCTGCAGTGCAGGCAGATTCTTTACCGTCTGAGCCACCAAGGACACTTTCAACCTCTAATGCTACAATTGTCAAACCGTCTAGTGGACACAGGGCCTACTCACGCTCCATTTGACCTCACTCACTGGCCTGGTCCCCTCTGGTGGTCTGCACTACCCCGGCAGGCAGGGCTACCCCTGTCCCAGCCCGAGCCCTGGTCGTCCACAGATGTGGGGATGCAGAGGGCCCGGACACGCCAGCAGGCCCTGACCCACTTCTGACTCCACTGGGCTCTCCCTGCACATGTGGCCCCTTTGAGCCCAGACAGAAGGCGCAGGACTGCACAGAGCTGCTTGGTTCTGCCAGGCTCTCCTTCCAGGTCAGCCCTGCTTGAGAGGTGTGCTCAGGAACCCTGCCCAAGCCACAGGCCCTGGGAATGCTCCCCGGAGCTCCCCAAAGTCAGACGGGCAGTTAAAGCAGGAAATCGGGGCTCTTAGACTCTGGGGAGCAGTTCTTGCCAAAACCTCCAGACCCTTTTGGGGGACTTGGTGGTCCCGAGCCTCCCCCTGCAAGCCCAGCCCCCCGCTGGGCTGGAGTCCGCTGACTTCCTGTGCTGGGGTCTGTGCATTTGAATCAATGAAACATTTGACCATCTGGATGTCTCCAGGTCACAAGCCGAGACACAAGGGTTGGCTTTTATCACAGCTCAAGTCCAAGCTGTGTGGGCTGCCCGTGTGTCCAGTCTAGTCGCCCCCGAGGTCACATTTCCTGCTCTTTGCCCCTCTCCCTCTCGATGGAGACGGTTGCCAGCATGGCCTCTCCCAATCCCCACCTCGCAATCAGCCCAGGGTCTGCTCACTGATCCTATCCAATGGCAGGGCTGCGAGTATTGGCAAGGGATTCCTGGCCTCCAGGAACAGTCATTCCCTGCTGGCAGTGCCCAACACAGCCGTCCCTGGGTAGAGCAAAAAGTAAACGGTTGAGGAAGCCCAGAAAAACAGGGGCCAGTGGGCCAGTGAAAAGAAGCTCTATCGCCCTGTGTGGGCGCCAACAGCCGCACTCGCTCCAGGCTCGGCTCCCTGGCCAAAACCGCAGGCCAAGGATGCCAGACCCTAGTAATTCAGGCCCGCTGGCCACCAGCCTCGATCCTCCCTTCCCTCCGGTTTCCACGTGGACAGAGACCTTCACTAGGACAAGATTGAAACACCCAGGACCTGTTTCCAGGGCATTGTGCAGGGACGTGGTGGGGAAGATGGGATGGGAATGTCTAGTCCCCTAAAGGGTCTCAAACACCAGGAAAGGAGGAGAGGAGACAACTTTCCTAATTCCTCTCCTCTCCCCAAAACATCTCTCCTCAACACCCTTTCACCCCAAACCAGCTAGCTGCCTTCTAGAGGCACCCAGGCGCCCTCCTCCCGCCCCACGGTTGGGCGGAGGTCAAAGGCCCCAGGGGGCGGCGAGGAGAGGGGTGTCTAAGCCCTTCCAGTCTCCAGAGGGAAGAAGGTACCCACCCCTGCCTGGGACACAGCGCCAAACCTCCCTCCTGGCCGCACTTAGGGCAAATGGGAATTCCGCTCCCGCGATCCGTCATGCCCCCTCCTCCCCGTCGCTTAGACCACCTGGCTCTAGTCTCCGAGTGGGGTGGGGGCCTTCCTCCAAGACTGGGCAGCAAAAGGGAGGTGAGGCGAGGATGCGCTCCGGGATTCCACGCCCCGCTTCCAGGGCTCCCCGGCGCCGGGCGAAAAAGATGCACTGGAGGACGCAACTGTTTGGGGGGAGACCCCGGGTTTACCCCCGCAGGGACCGCTTCCAGCCCCGGCTCCCAGCGCAGGCCCCATCCCGGCGCGGAGCTCGGGACCTACCCAGAGGGATCCCGGCGAGGTAGAAGGCGCAGTGCAGCGCGCCCGCCGAAGCGCCGAAGAACTTGCGCGCCTGGCGAAGGAGGTGCGGGGCGCGCTCGCTCAGGCAGCTGGTCACCCCGACGTAGTAGAAGCCCAAGAAGCCGCAGCCGGCGAAGGACAGGCTCCAGCCGCGCTCAGGGTCGTACATAGCGGCGGCAGGTTGGGTCGGCGGGGCCGGGGTCCGAGCGCGCCCCGGCTCCGTCCGGCGCCCACCCTGGCTCTCCGCCGGGTCTGGGCGCTGCAGCCCGGGTTATTCCCGGCGCGATGTAACCGGCCCCGGCCCCGCCCCGCTCGGACCACGCGAGTGAGCCTCTGGGCGGCCCAATGCGGACAGCGCGGCCACCCCGCCCTCCCCGGAGGCGGAAGGCTGGGAGGGGTCTGGACCCCGCGGAGGAGAGGAGAGCAGAAGACCTGTGCCAGGTGAGGGTGGAGAGGGTAGTTCCCGCAGCTCCGTAGACAATGGAGATGGAGAGCTCCCTTGCCGGTTCCTTTTCATCCCTTAAACCAGTTAGAACTTTACAGCTGCCTACTTAACGTTCTTTGTTTAAATTTTTAATTTTTTTTTTTTTTTTAATTTTCGGTAGCCCTGTGTCTTCTTTTCTGCGCCAGGGGACCTCCTCTCCACTGCAATGCCTGGGTTCTTGCAGTGCGTTCTCTTGTCGCCGAGCGCATGCCCCAGGCACACCGGCTTCAGCAGTTGCAACACTTAGGCTCAGGAGTTGCAGCGCGTGGACTTTTAGGACGCGTGGGCTTCAGTACTTGGGCTTCAGGGGCTTAGTTTCTCCGCAGCGGGTGGAATCTTCCTGGACCAGGGATAGAACTCCTGTGGCCTGTGTTAGCGGGCAGATTTTTATCCACTGAGCCACCGAGGGAGTCTGCCACTTAGGTTCTTAATATCCTTCTGAACAGAGTATTCACTTACCTTTTTACAGGAGGAAGCAAGCTTGCAGCGTTTTTACAGGAGGAAGCAAGCTTGCAGTAGGCACCAGCATCTAAATAGAATTTCATGTCTTTGACTTCCTGCAAGGTGTTGCATGATGTCTTCGGTCCATGGCAAATGGTGGAGATTTTTCATTGAATGATTATGACATGAAGGTCCCTTTCAAAAATTCACTTCTAAGTCAAAATTGTACATAACAGGTGCTTTGGGGGTGGCGTGGGCGGTGCAGGGTTTGGGGTTCTGGAGGCTCGGGCCCTTAGGAAGTGCCTGGGATCCCCATGGACTCTGGGACAGCACTGCACAGAGAATTTCCATAGCAGCCCGCAAAGGCAGGTTAGGCTCTTGCCCAGAGTTGCACAGCCAGCAACCAGGTCACTGGGCCATCCCATCCCCTGTTTTGTGGACAGAAACGCCTCTCCCCCCTCCACCAAGCCCACATGGGGTGCAGAGTGTGGGCCTTGGGATCAGACCTCCCCCTCTCTGTAATCCTCATCTGTAAAACCACCGGTGGAGACGCTGCCAGGATTCCGAATGTCACCTGTGGCCTGACCATATTGGTTATGCATGACCCCCCACCCACAGAATTTCCCAAGTCTGAGACATCCCCTGTTCCAGCTGAGCCTGTGCCTGGAGGTATGGGGGAGGGCTGTGCCAGGATCTGGGCAGAGGCTGAGGCTGGGCTGCTTCAGGGACTGCAGACCCCCAGGGTGAGCCATTCTGTCTCGCCTCTATGGACCAGACCCCGGGATGTGGGAGCTGCAGACCCGAGTACCACCTGGACCAACAGAGCCTCACACAGACACTTCACTGATGGAGGTCCAACGCGAGGAAAGGGGTGGTCCCTCTGTCTGTCCCGGACCATGTTGGCTTGGCTAGGGTGAGGGTGGGGCAGAACTCACAGGCCTGCCCCGACTGACTGCCCTCCACACCCGCCCTACACTCAGGGCTGGGACAGAAATGAAATTTCTGGGTGGGAAACTGAGGCTGTTGGCAGGGTCCGCTGGGTCCACAATCTCTCGACGACTCCTGCCCCTTACCGGGCACTCCTGCCCCCACCAGCCCTGCTGTGTTGCGTAGCTGCTCTTAGGACTAAAATTCGAGGCTGTGAACGCAGGTTCCAGATGAGTCGCCCTGCCAACAGCCACTGGCCTTTGCCTTTTCTTCCAATCCATGGATGCACATTCATGGCAGCTGCCAGGGACATCTGTGCTCCCTAGCATGACCCGGATGAAGGTGGGAAAGGAGCAGGGCTGAGAGTGACCTCTTCGTCACATGGACAGCAAGTGGACACCCTTGTGCCCAAACAAAGAGAACAAAGAAGGTCTGAGCAGGGGCCCCAGGTCCCAGCTCTCTCATCCCCTTGCCCAGTGCTCCCGCAGGGCAGGCTGTGAGCTTTGAAATGGGATCAGTGCTGTTGGGTTAGTCGCTTCAGCCGTGTCCCACTCTTTGCGGCCCCATGGACTCTCGCCCGCTCGGCTCCTCCGTCCGTGGAAATTTCCAGGCAAAGTGAGGCTTTGAGGGTCTTACTGCTCTCCAGCTCAGATACAGAAGATTGTGATGTGTGAAACGAGCAAATTTTAAGCACGAGTCACACAAGCTAGACACTTATTTAAAATTCATGCTCCTGCTGCCTGAACCTCAGTTTTCTCCAGGACGAAATGAAGATAGCAGTTCCTAAAGCATAATGGCGCAGTGAGGATTTAAGGAGAGAGCATGGGGCCTGGCTGACTGTGAATGCTGAATAAACTAAGCTTTCTTCCTGCATTTCCTTGTTATCCTCTTACGGAAGCCTCCTCTCAAAGATAAGCCATGACTTTGACCTGCAGATTGCAATACAAGTCCTGAGCCAAATAATCTGAGAGGCTATTGTGTACAAGGGCCAGGGTGGCTGAGGACGTGTTGAACACAGTCACAGCTCTGCCGTCTCTGATGCTCACGATGTACACTGTTTTTTTTTTGGTCACGCCGTGTGGCATGCAGGACCTTAGTTCCTATCCAGGGGTCAAGTCCTTGCCACTGCTCTGCCCCCTGAAGTAGAAGCCTGGGATCATAACCACTGGACTGCCAGGGCATTCCCCGCGTATTAACATTTCAAAGACTGAGACATCCTGAAGTGCATACACCTGTTTGGATTTCTTTAACTCAGCAGTTCCTGGGTTATTTACTCTGCCATAAAGACTTGGGGGGGTTGAGGTTTTCAGTGGCCCTGTTCACCAGAATTTCTGCTCTTCCTCTTCGGAGCAAAAGGTAGACTTGCGTTTCCATGCCCCCGTCCATGTGGCTTGCTGTGGTCAACAAGTGGTGGGCAGAAGGGAAGGTGACACCCGGATGGACAGCTTTACGCGCCGTGTTCCTCCCCCACCGCCCAGCCCGACCCTGGGTCCCGAGGCAGGGAAAGGTTCAGGCGGGGCGACCCGCTGCCAAAGGGCACGCACCCTGAGAAGTGAAACTTTTGGGAGCATAACCCCATTTATCTTAACTGATAAAAGCCCCTAGTCCCATCTGCAAGGACATCAGCTTTCTGGAAAACTTGGTTTACGAAGGGCTGACCTAAATACAAGTTAGTGACCACACTGGTTCCCTTGACAAAGTCAAACCCC
Source organism: Dama dama (assembly GCF_033118175.1). Classification (NCBI taxonomy): domain Eukaryota; kingdom Metazoa; phylum Chordata; class Mammalia; order Artiodactyla; family Cervidae; genus Dama; species Dama dama. The sequence continues at coordinate 5,690,342 of NC_083702.1, forward strand.
GAGTTTCAGAGGCCATGAGGAAGGCACGCTGGGTCTTCACAGATCCCCGCAGAGGTGACCCCTGCTCATAGTTTGGGGTGCCCTGAGGTGAGGGCCTCGCCTCCATCCCGTCTCCCCAGCTCCTGCCACCGGAGGAGTGAAGGTGAGAGGCTGAGAGGAAAGGACAGAGGTGCCAGCAGGAGGCGGAGGGCCCTGCGGGATGCCCGGGGAGGGGGAGGGCAGGATGCCCGGGGCGGGGGCGTTGCGGAAAGGCAGCTTCCTCGGCTCAGGGTGGGAGGTGACTTGACCGATTCTGGGCCCAAGAATGGCCTGAGGCAGAGTTCAGGCCACCAGCTGCTGCCCAGAAGTTGTTGCCACAGCCCAGGGCAGGGGTGGGCTGCCAAGAGGGACTGGCTTCCAGGGGCCTGAAATGGAAGTGGAGGTGGCCGGGCAGGACAGGGACTAGCTGGGGGAGAAGGCGGCGGGGACTCAAGGCGCTGCCGGGTCCTGGCTCCGATGAGAGAGCTGAGCTCTGCCCTGGGGGAGGGTGTGAGGGAGGCAGCCAGGGGCAGGTCGGGGGAGGTCAGGTGGGCCCTCCCCTGGACCAGAGACTGGGGAGTCCTCGGAGTGAGCAAGGCCCCCCAGGGGTGGCTGGATGCTTTCTGCAGAGCGGCACGTCCAGGCCCTGGGGAAGAGCCGGCTGCCCAGGATGAAATAGGGAACTCTGGGGTCCCAGAGGAAGGAGGCGCGGTCCAGGAAGGAGGGTCTGGGCCTCAGTGTCCAGGACAGAGCACGTGGCCGAGCCCATCTAGGGCAGTGGGCCCGTGAACCCGCTTAGGGATGGGGGTGGCGGTTGGCAGGAGTTTAAAGGAGCTTGGTTGTGAGGCCAGAAAAGCAGCACAGCGTGAAGGATGCAGAGACGAGGGGAAGCGGTGGAACAATCACATTTATTATGAATTATTTCCTGATGAACGCATAAATTTAACGTAAAATGTAATTACGGGGAACGGCATCATGGTAACCACCCTCGGTAACCGCGCAAACAGCCTTTCAGTCTCCACTCTACACACAGGCGTACACACACACATACATATTGTTTCCTTAGCAAGAGTGGGCTCATGCTTTTCAGCAGGTTCTGTATCTGTTTACCAAACCAACGGTGGCTCCCTGTCATGGAACAGGCTGCACACTGCTGACTCCTGAGGCGGGAGCATCCCAGCGTATCAAGGGCTCATCAATGTTTGACAGGGTGGGAGAAATTTGAGGGTGTTTTACAAGCTGATGAGAAACCCGCAGTGCTGGAGAGGTGAGGGCCTGGGGGGCCAGTGAGGATGTCGGGGGGGTGAGCTGGGGTCAGCCAATGAGGAGGAGACGGGCTCGCATGTAAGGCACCAGTGAGGCGGAACCCTGGATATTCCTAAGAAAAAGTAATACACTTCCTCGATTTGTGCACATTTGAAAAAAATTAATAAAACACATGCTCATTGTAAGAAGGTGGAATAATCACAAATAGAAAGTCAGTCCCATATCATCCTATCTTAACACATCTCTTTCCTTACAATGACGGCAGAACCAGCGTAGAGAATACTACCTAAATGGAAGTATCTTGGTTATTGTAAAATACTGCTAAGGTGGGGTTGCATGTGTTTAGACCCGTGCCATGGTTCTGGCAGAGAAGGCCACCGGGACCCGGAGCACGGCGCTCGGGGAAGGTGTGAGAGGGCGCCCCCAGGAGTCCAGGTTAGATCAGCAAGGGGACCGCGCTTGGTCCCGGGGCCCAGGTGGCCAGAGAGCCCTCCACTCAGCCCTGCCTCACTCGGGAAGTGAAGGCTACCGGCAGAGGAGGCCCCGGAACCGCGAGGTGCCGGCCAGGAGCCCCCACGGGGCACTTCCCCGCACTGCCAGCCGACCCCGTGTTTTCACAGGCAGCCCCTGCTGCTACCCTCACGGTGCTGCTCTGTCTGGCCCTGCTGGTTCTTTGGCTCTGGGACACCTACACGATGCGGGTGAGAGCTGCGGTTTTTCATGCCCACAAGTAGGATCTGAGCTTATTGTTCCTTTCCGTTTTGGTATCCTCAAATGCATAAATAAGAAAACGCACGCACACAGTGCACCCTAGGTCATATTACACGGGGCAGCGGGCCCATGTAATCTGTGCCTGCCAGCAATTACCACCCTGGAGAGACAGTGGGTACCTGCCTCCAGGTCGTCTCCATTAGAGCTCGGGGCAGGGGGAGGCAGGGTGACTGTCTTACGCACGGGATTTTTATTTTCAAGGCTTCTTCTCTGAATATTTTACTGATTCTCATAATAGATAATTCAACAGATATTAAGATTCCTTTATGTTTAATATCAGTTCAGCTCAGTTCAGTCGCTCAGTCATGTCTGGCTCTTTGCGACCCCATGAACCGCAGCACACCAGGCCTCTCTGTCCATCACCAACTCCCGGAGTCCACCCAAACCCATGTCCATCGAGTCAGTGATGCCATCCAATCATCTCATCCTCTGTCTTCCCCTTCTCCTCCTGCCCTCCATCTTTCTCAGCATCAGGGTCTTTTCCAATGAATCAGCTCTTCACATCAGGTGGCCAAAGTATTGGAGTTGCAGCTTCAACATCAGTCCTTCCAATGAACACCCAGGACTGATCTCCTTTAGGATGGACTGGTTGGATCTCCTTGCAGTCCAAGGGACTCTCAAGAGTCTTCTCCAACACCACAGTTCAAAAGCCTCAATCTTCGAATCTCAGCTTTCTTTATAATCCCACTCTCACATCCTTACATGACCACTGGAAAAACCATAGCGTTGACTAGACAGACCGTTGTTGACAAAGTAATGTCTCTGCTTTTTAACATGCTGTCTAGGTTGGTTATAACTTTCCTTCCAAGGAGTAAGCATCTTTTAATTTCATTGCTGCAATCACCATCTGCAGTGATTTTGGAGCCCAGAAAAATAAAGTCAGCCACTGTTTCCCCATCTATTTCCCATGAAGTGATGGGACCGGATGCCATGATCTTAGTTTTCTGAATGTTGAGCTTTAAGCCAACTTTTTCACTCTCCTCTTTCACTTTGATCAAGAGGCTCTAGTTCTTCTTCACTTTCTGCCATAAGTGTGGTGTCATCTGCATACCCAAGTTTATTGATATTTCGCCCAGCAATCTTGATTTCAGCTTGTTCTTCCTCCAGCCCAGTGTTTCTCATGATGTATTTTGCATATAAGTTAAATAAGTAGGGTGACAACATACAGCCTTGACGTATTCCTTTTCCTATTTGGAACCAGTCTGTTATTCCATGTCCTGTTCTAACTGTTGCTTTATGACCTGCATACAGGTTTCTCAAGAGGCAGGTCAGATGGTCTGGTATCCCCATCTCTTTCAGAACTTGCCACAGTTTATTGTGATCCACACAGTCAAAGGCTTTGGCATAGTCAATAAAGCAGAAATAGATGTTTTTCTGGAACTCTCTTGCTTTTTTGATGATCCAGAGGATGTTGGCAATTTGATCTCTGGTTCGTCTGCCTTTTCTAAAACCAGCTTGAACATCTGGAAGTTCATGGTTCACGTATTGCTGAAGCCTGGCTTGGAGAATTTTGAGCATTACTTTACTAGCGCGTGATATGAGTGCAATGGTGTGGTAGACTGAGCATTCTTTGGCATTGCCTTTCTTTCGGATTGGAATGAAAACCAACCTTTTCCAGTCTTGTGGCCACTGCTGAGTTTTCCAAATTTGCTGGCATATTGAGTGCAGCACTTTGACAGCATCATCTTTCAGGATTTGAAATAGCTCAACTGGAATTCCATCACCTCCACTGGCTTTGTTTGTAGTGATGCTTCCTAAGGTCCACTTGACTTCACATTCCAGGATGTCTGGCTCTAAGTGAGTGATCACACCATTGTGGTTATCTGGGCCGTGAAGATCTTTTTTGGTAAAGTTCTTCTGTGTATACTTGCCACCTCTTCTTAATATCTTCTGCTTCTGTTAGGTCCATACCATTTCTGTCCTTTATTGAGCCCATCTTCGAATACAATATTTCCTTGGTATGTCTAATTTTCTTGAAGAAATCTCTAGTCTTTCCCATTCCATTGTTTTCCTCTATTTCTTTGCATTGATCACTGAGGAAGGCTTTCTTATCTCTCCTTGCTATTCTTTGGAACTCTGCATTCAAATGGGTATGTCTTTCTTGTTCTCCTTTGCTTTCACTTCTCTTCTTTTCACAGCTATTTGTAAGGCCTCCTCAGACAGCCATTTTGCTTTTTCGCATTTGTTTTTCTTGGGGATGGTCTTGATACCTGTCTCCTGTACAATGTCACAAACCTCCGTCCATAGATCATCAGGCACTCTGTCTATCAGATTTAGTCCCTTAAGTCTATTTCTCACTTCCACTGTATAGTCACAACGGATTTGATTTAGGTCATACCTGAATGGTCTAGTGGTTTTCTCCACTTGCTTCAATTTCAGTCTGAATTTGGCAATAAGGAGTTCATGTTCTGAGCCACAGTCAGCTCCCAGTCCTGTTTTTGCTGACTGTATACAGCATCTCCATCTTTGGCTGCAAAGAATATAATCAGTCTGATTTCGGTGTCGACCATTTGGTGATGTCCATATGTAGAGTCTTTTCTTGTGTCATTGGAAGAGGGTGATTACTATAACCAGTGCGTTCTCTTGGCAGAACTCTATTAGCCTTTGCCTTCATTCTGTACCCCGAGGCCAAATTTACCTGTTACTCCAGGTGTTTCTTGACTTCCTACTTCTGCATTCCAGTCCCCTATAATGAATAGGACATCTTTTTTGGGTGTTAGTTCTAGAAGGTCTTGTAGGTCTTTACAGAACAGTTCAACTCTAGCTTCTTCAGCATTACTGGTCGGGGCATAGACTTGGATTACCGTGATACTGAATGGTTTGCCTTGGAGATGAACAGAGATCATTCTGTCGTTTTTGAGATTGCATCCATGTACTGCATTTTGGACTCTTTTGTTGACCATGATGGCTACTCCATTTTTTCTAAGGGATTCCTGCCCACAGTAGTAAATATAATGGTCATCTGAGTTAAATTCAGCCATTCCAGTCCATCTTAGTTCGCTGATTCCTAGAATGTCGACGTTCACTCTTGCCATCTCCTGTTTGACCACTTCCAGTTTGCCTTGATTCATGGACCTAACATTCCAGGTTCCTATGCAATATTGCTCTTTCCAGCATCGGACCTTGCTTCTATCACCAGTCACATCCACAAATGGGTGTTGTTTTTGTTTTGGCTCCAACCCTTCATTCCTTCTGGAGTTATTTCTCCACTGATCTCCAGTAGCATGTGGGGCACCTACCAACCTGGGGAGTTCATCCTTCAGGGTCCTATCTTTTTGTCTTTTCATTACTGTTCATGGGGTTCTCAAGGCAAGAATATTGAAGTGGTTTGCCATTCCCTTCTCCAGTGGACCACATTCCATCAGACCTCTCCACCATGACCCATCCGTCTTGGGTGGCCCCACACGGCATGGCTTAGTTTCATTGAGTTAGACAAGGCTGTGGTCCTGTGATCAGATTGGCTAGTTTTCTGTGATTATGGTGTCAGTGTGTCTGCCCTCTGATGCCCTCTCTCAATGCTTACCGAGAGTTATGTTTAATATAACTCCACCAAATATTTAGAATAGGTCAGAAAGATGTAGCAGAGCGCAAGTAAGTTACCACTTCATAATGTACCCCCTAACCAGGGATGTCCTTGGGAGGATGGCAGCCCGCCTCGCCCCACACTTACTGCTTCCTGTATGGAGAGATGGGACCACCGTCCTCCCCCGCAACCCCCGAGACCGCACAAGGGGCAGCCCAGCCCCCCGCCACAAGGTTCCCCGAGACTTAGAGACTCATATCCTGGGTATCCTTGAGCTCCGCACCCACTGCACACACCAAGAGTCGCTTCCTAGCTTTTTGTAAGACAGAAAGATTGCCTTTGGTTTCATGACACTACAAACTCAGCACGGAGGTCATTCTGCGTACATCACAGATGTCAGCTATGGCCTCTGTGGGTCCACGGAGGAGCAGGGAGCCTGGCGGCGCCCACGGTGTTCCGGTTTGTGGAGGAAGGCCGTTGGCCGCTTGCTGGGATTTGGGATCTGAAACAAACGAAGAATTCTGACTCAGCTGCCGACCTGCCACTGTGATCTGTGGTGTCAGTGGGGATGCGGGAGGGGGGACGCTGTCACACGGTCTGGGGTCTGCAGGGTGGCCCAGCCGAAGTCCACTGCTTCAGGTCCCCCATCCCTGTGCTGGGCTGACATCACTCCATCCCAGGCCTCCAAACCTGTGGCCCTCCTAGCCACCTGGACACCCCCCACTGGACATGCACAGGCCCGGAGGAGCCCATCGGTCACCCCCACACACACCAGGTCACCCACCAGGGTGGCTCTCTGCAGCCACAGCGCCATCCCCCCGCCCTCTGCTCCTGCCTGCCGACCAGCCTGGAGCTCAGCAAGGCCTCGAAACTGCTATCTTCCTTCTGACCTGGAGCCTACGAACAGCACTCAGTCCTCCAGTTTCGCTGGAGACCAAGCCCTTCCCCTCGCTGGGCCAGGTCTACTGCCGTCTCTGGGGATCCGTCCTCCGCAAGACCACTACTGCTATTTTCCCAGCTCAAGCCAGACCCCTCCATCCCTACTTCAAACCTTCCATGTCTGTTAATAGAAACACTGGAGGGCTCTCTCCCGAGCACCTGCCATGTTTCAGGACTGAGCCGGGGCTCCCCAAAGCCTCACAGACACCTAATGAGAAGAGGATCACCCCAGGGAACAGGGGAGAAAGCTGAGGTCCATGACTTTCAGAACAAAATCCCAGAGTCATTACTGGAACCAGGCCCTTCTTGCTCATTAGTTTACAGAATTCAGGAAGCATTAGTCCTTGGGTCACGTTAACAATGCGGATGGCCGGGTTCTAACCCAAGAGACCGGGATTCAGGAGTCTGAGGTCAGACGGGAATCTGCAGTAACAGGCAGCAGCCCCCCTCACCTCGCCCCAACGTTACACACACACACACACACACACACACACACACACACACACGGAAAGGGGCCCTGCCCCCTCTCCCTGCCCCACCCCCTCCCGGTGCTACAGGTACCCAGAGCCACTCCCTTTAGGCAAACCAATGCTACCTGTCCATTGGCCCAGCCCCTGCTCCATCAGCCAGCTCTCTCCTCTCTGCCATCAGGATGGGCTCAGTGGGGGACTTCCCTGGCGGTCCAGTAGCTAAGACTCTGTGATCCCAGTGCAGGGGGCCGGAGTTTGATCTCTGGCCAGGGAACTAGACCCCACATGCCACAACTCAAGATCCCACGTGCTGAAACTAGGACCTGGCCCAGCTAAATAAATAACTTTTAAAAAAATGACGCTCCTCGGACACACCTCCCCGGGCGTCAGCACACCCTCTGCAGCTGAGTCTTGGTCACTGGCTCCCAGCTGGTTCACTGGGACCGCTGATGGGCTCAGCTGCCTCCTGTAAGGCAGGGCCTCTGGCACCAGGGGACATGCTCCCTGCCACCTCTCCAGGGCCCGATGACATTCCTAGGATGGCGCGTGAGGCCTGAGCAGATGAGAGGGTGCCTGGTGGACCCCCAGACCCACAGCCAAATCACCTACCTGGACGCGGGGAGCAGATGCACCATGGCCTGGGAACACATGTGGGAGGTGGCCCACCACAGCCACTGGATGTCACTGGGCATGTCCGGAAGCCACGTCACCAGTCTGCAGGAGGGAAATGCAGAGACACACACCTTGTATGCGGTGAAGACAAGCCACAGCAAAAGGACAAGAAGAAACCCCACCCGAAGGCAGACATCTGACGACAGTACCATCCTCCAGGTAAAGGGCCAGGGTCACCTCTAACCGCAAGCTGATAAATTCCACAAGGCAAGCCCACCTAAAAGCCCTAAAGCAAAATGGGGCCACTTTGGATTCAGGACAGCTCAAGGGACTTACATGGAGATAAAAGGCCTGGGTCTTCCAAGACCCTGCTCCTCCGGGGCAGCGTGGACCCTGACACACAGCACCTTCTGGTTGAAACACCACCCCTGCACCCACATGGAAGGTGCTTGGCCACATGCGCGCCCACAGAGGACACTGCCACGGAGGCCTGACCTCTGCCCTCCAGGCCTCCAACACCCCAGACATGAAAAGGACCCCATGTCTCGGGCTTTAGGAAATGTCGGCAGAGGACTCCCCTGGCGGTTCAGTGGTGGAGCCCGCCTGCCAATGCAGGAGGCGTGAGTTCCAGCCCTGCTCCAGGGAGATCCCACACGCCGCGGAGCAACTGAGCCCGTGCACCACAGCTCCTGAGCCTGTGGTCTGGAGTCCGGGAGCCGCAACTACTGAAGCCCACCTGCCCTGGAGCCAGTGCTCAGCAAGGGAAGTCATTGCAATGAGAAGCCATGCACTGCAACTAGAGAGCAGCCCTCACTCAAGGCAACTAGAGAAAAGCCCATGCGGCAACGAAGACTCAGCACGGCCACAAACAAAGAAACATGTTGTGAAAGTGTTAGCTGCTCAGTCATGTCCGACTATTTGCAACCCCATGGACTGGAACCTCTGTCCCTGGGGTTCCCCAAGCAAGAATACTGGGGTGGGTTGCCATTCCCTACTGCAGGGGATCCTCCCAACCCAGGGATCAAATCTGGGTCTCTTGCACTTAAAAAAAAAAAAGAAACAAAGACGTACTATATAGCACATGGAAGTCCACTCAACGTTATGTGCCAGCCTGGTTGGGAGGGGGGTTTGGGGGAGAATGGATGTGTGTATACGTATGGCTGAGTTCCTTCAGTGTTCACCCGAAACTATCACAACATTGTTAATTGACTATAGCCCAGTGCAAAATGTTTTTGGTGTTAAAAAAAATAAAATTAAAACAAAAAAAGAAATGTCAAGGGACTTCCCTGGTGGTGCCGTGGTAAAGAACCTGCCCTCCATTGCAGGGGACGAGGGTTCGATTGCTGGTCAGGGGACTAAGATCACACATGCCACAGGGCAACTAAGCCCGCTTGTCACAAGTAGAGAAGTCCGCGCGCTTCTTGGTCTGAAAACCAAGCACAACCACAATAAATACATAAAAGAAGTTATCAAACTATTTTCCTTTAAACAAAAGGAAGGAAAAAATATGCCAGAGCAGCCAGCCCTCCTCCCAGGGCAAGGCAGGTGGCTGACTGGTGGGGCCTGGAGTGATCTGGGAGGTCCAGCAGAGCCAGAGAACTGAGCTGGAGTTTGAAGGACGGCTGGGACTTTCAAGGGCTTCTCTCACAGCTCAGCTGGTAAAGAATCTGTTGGCAATGCAGGAGACTCTGGTTCTATTCCTGGCTCGGGAAGATCTGCTGGAGAAGGGAGAGGCTACCCAGTCCAGGATTCTTGGGCTTCCCCTGTGGTTCAGCTGGCAAAGAATCTGCCTGCAATGCAGGAGACCCCGGTTCGATCCCTGGGTTGGGAAGATCCCCTGGAGAAGGGAAAGGCTCCTCACTCCAAATTCTTGGCCTGGGGAATTCCATGGACTGGATAGTCCATGGGGTCGCAAAGAGTCGGGCATGACTGAGTGAGCTTCACTTTCACCTTGGGACTTTTAAAAAGACAGACTGAAAGACATGCTGACTATGTTGCTAAAAGGAAAATAAACACTAAAGAAGACGTGAAGAAAATGGAGGGAAAACAAATGCCCAGGAACCTAGCAGCCACACAGCTTAGGCCTCAGGATCCTTCCGACACACCAGGAGTAAATCCCCCTCCCTCCCAAAAATGTAGACCTGCAAGAAGTGACAAACCTAGGCGTCGGGGTGGCCAGGGGCTCGCCAACCAGGCGCCTTTCCAGGGTGTTCCAAGCAGACTGTGAGCTCCACCCGGATGTGTAAAGAGCAAGGCTCTGAGCTGAATCCTCACCCGACCCCCCAGCCCTGAGAGGAAGCCACAAAGCCACGGGCAGCGTTCACCTCTGGACCACAGCGACGGCAGACTCCACCGGCAGTGTGCAGGGCAGCATCACGTAGGACATGATCTTAACTGGGAAGAAGTTGAAAATCTTGTTTATGTACCCGTCTCGGTTTCTCATTGCGTTCCTCAGTGCTGAAAAACACAAGTCGGAGGTCTGTTTCCCACCAGTGTAAAAACCAAACCACCTTCCCCAGCTGGTGCCTGGATATGCTAGAAATCCTACCAATCCTGGCAGCTATGCAATCAGAAAGTGAAAAACTGAAAGTGAAAGTTTCTCAGTCATGTCCCACTCTTTGTGACCCCGTGGACTGTAGCCTGCCAGGCTCCTCTGTTCGTGGGATTCTCCAGGCCAGAATACTGGAATGGATAGCTTCCCTTCTCCAGGGGATCTTCCCAACCCAGGGATCGAACCCAGGTCTCCCACATTGCAGGTGGGTCCTTTACCATCTGAGTCACCAGGGAAGGAATCAGAAGCTATCACAAATGAGATCAGATGTGGGATGTGCCTACACAGCCCTTGGATTGCCGACAGGACACAGAGTCCCTTTTAAAGAGTTTCTTTTTAACGGACTCCCTGGAGAAGGGAATGGCAGCCCACTCCAGTATTCTCGCCTGGAGAATTTCATGGACAGAGGAGTCTCCTGGGCTATAATCCATGGCGTCGCAGAGAGCTGGACACAACTGAGCACCTTTCATTACTACTTCATTTTTAAATTTATTTATTGAATTTATTTGGCTGTGCTGAGTCTTAGTTGTGGCATGTGGTATCCAGGTCCTGGGCCAGGGATGGAAACTGGGCCCCCTGCATTGAGTCTTAGTCACTGCATTGAGTCTTCCAGAATGGAAATCCCACTTCACTTTAAATTCCTTTTGGAGGCGGATACAAACATCTCAAATCTCCCCAGCCCAGGCTTCATGACCTTTTCTCTGCATCTGCAGTTGGATTCCCCTCTTCCACCCGGAGCCCCTAGCCTCCTATTTTCCCGTTGTGATGACCTCACGATGCCACAGATCACAACAACCGGAGCAGCTGTAGGATACTGCAACTCCTGGGGCATTAGTGCCTGAGGCAAGAAACAGAGGCCCTTTCATCTTCTCTGCTGTTCAGCCTCAGTCGTGTCTGAAGACTGCAGCACGCCAGGCCCCCCGGTCATTCACTATCTCCTGGAGTTTACTCAGACTCATGTTCATTGAGTTGGTGATGCCATCCAACCATCTCATCCTCTGTTGCCCCCTTCTTCTCCTGCCCTCAATCTTTCCCAGCATAAGGGTCTTTTCCGATGAGTCAGTTCTTTGCATCAGGTGGCCAAAGTATTGGAGTTTCAGCTTCAGCATCAGTCCTTCCAGTGAATATTCAGGACTGATCTCCTTCAGGATGGACTGCTTGGATCTCCTTGCAGTCCAAGAGACTCTCAAGAGTCTTCTCCAGCACCACAGTTCAAAAGCATCAATGCTTTGGCGCTCAGCTTTCTTTATACTCCAACTCTCACATCCATACATGACTGCTGGAAAACCCACAGCTTTGACCAGATGGAACGAAGACCCAGTGCAACCGAAAATAAATTTAAACAAACAAACCCAGCTTCAATGTTATGTGCCAGCCTGGATGGGAGGAGGGTTTTGGGGCGAATGGATACCTGTATGGCTGAGTTTCTTCACTGCTCACCTGAGACTATCCCGACACTGTTAATCGGTTCTACCCTCAAATAAAATATCTTTGGTGTTAAATAAATAAATAAAATACAAACTCAGCTGGAGCTTGTTTTCCTCTGGCCATGACTGCATGGGAAGGGAGACCGAGCAAGGACTCAGGGGGATGGGAGGTCCATGCGGGGAGGCGGGGGCCCCACCAACCTGCGCTGGTCACTCTGCCCTGCTTCTTCCCAAGCAGCAGCTCGCCCTTCCTCCACAGCTCACGGGGAAGCCGCCCTTCCTGCTCTGAAAGGGTCACCGACCACCGCCTCCTCTGTGCGCCCCCTCCCCACCCCCCAGAGCCAGTACCCATGGTGAGCCTGGGCGACAGGGTCTCCAGGACACTCTCGTCCCACGAGAGCACCCCAAGGCGCAGGTGTTCCAGCAGCTCCTCTCGCTCAGGCCACGCCTCCCGGGTGGCCACGCCCAGAAAAGGCTCCAGGCTCTCAGGCTCCGCCTCCGGCTCCGCCTCTGGCTCCGACTCTGCTGGGGACGCACTCAGGCACAGATGGGGCCCGTCGCGGATGCCTGCGAAGGGCACGGAAACAAAACCCATCTGGCAATTTCGGGCAGCAGGGTCCCTGCTCGCCCAGCCACCCTGCCCACCCAGTTAGAGGGAAGCTAACAGGCCTGTTAGGACACGGCGGGGATCCACCTGGGAATAATCTGCCTGGGATCCACCCTGCTCCACCTCCCTTTTCCTAACACGGAAAGCGCAGTGTGGGCCTTTGAAGCTGGATGGAGGAGGCGGGCAGCTGGCTCGGTCACTCACCAGCCTGTGGGCTCTGGAGCCACATGTGGACCCAGGAGGTTCAGAGGGAAGGATGATAACTGATTTATGACAACTGCACCACTGGTGAAGCCCGGTGTTCCTGACCCTGCAGCAGCCACGCAACTGCTCCCAGCTGAGTGCTGAGGAATCAGAAGCCCAGAGAGGTGAAGCGAATTGCCTAAAGTCACACAGTCGACAAGCGTCAGAGCGAGATTCGAACCCAGGTCTGACATCAACAATGGCACCCTTCCATCACACGACCTCGGAAAGAAGCCACAGGTCGGGGAGTCTGTGCTGGCCCTGCCCTGGATGCCAGGGCTCAGGGGCCGATCCCAGTGGGTGGTTCCTGCTCTCACGCTGGGTGGGGACGGTGGGACGGGTAGACTTGGATGCCCACGCCTTCCCTGGCTCACCTCTCGCTTCCAACCTCGGGGTTAAAAGCCCAGGGGCTGTCCCTGCATGCCCCCCACCTCACTCCCAAGCTACACCTCCCACTTCGACTCCCTTGCATCTTTCCAGCCTCTGACAGACACACAGCTCAGCCTCTGGAGACGTATTCTCTCTTAGGAATGTTTCAGAGAATCTGTTTCCAGGGATCACCTGCCCTGCCCCCACGCATCCTCTAGTGAACCCCAAGGAAGCCAGGTTGACCAAGGCAGAACCTTGCTTAGATCCTTAAACCCAAACCAGCACCAATGCTGCAAGCACTCAGCCCCACGCCAGGATTTAGAATTACTAAGAATCAGTTGGCATCATTACTCCAAAGTCCTTTTGGTACAGATGTGGAAAGAGAGGCCCAGAGGGAGAAGTGCCTTGCCCAAAGTCACCTAGGGACTTCTATAGGGTCCCTCATTGTCTTTTATTCCCAGCTGGCTCCCAAATTTCAATCCCAGTCCAGGCCTGCTGTCTAGACCCTCGAATTCTGACATCACTATGCCCCCTGCATGCATGCCTGCTAAGTTGCTTCAGTCATGTCCGACTCTGAGACCCCATGCACTGTAGCCCGCCAGGCTCCTCTGTCCATGGAGATTCTCCAGGCAAGAATACTGGAGTGGGTTGCCGGGCCCTCCTCCAGGGGTTCTTCCCGACCCAGGGAACGAAGCTGCATCTCCCGCAACTCTCGCATTGGCAAGTGGGTTCTTTACCACAAGCGCCACCTGGGAAGGCCCAATGCCTCCTGCCCAACCACCCAAATCTGTCCCAGCACACCACCCATGGGGCTCTCGAGCTTTCCTGCAGGACCCGTGCCCTCCCAAGGGCCCAAACCGTGAGCACCGCCCTCTGCTCCAGTCCTGACCACAGAAGCCAAGGGCAGAACTTCATCCCCGAGTCCTCCTCCTTGGGAACCTCTGGTTGGTCATCTCCCAGTCCTGTCCCCTCAGGCCCCTTCCACCTCCCCAAGCCCACGGCGGCCACCTTGACTGGGGATGTTGGCCTAACCCTCTCTGTAGTGCGGCCAGGGGCCCTGGCAAAGCTCCCTCTGCCTGCCCCCACTCCAGCGTCACCAGCCCGCCGTGGCTCCCCATGGCTGTGAGATCCAAGCCCCTCACCACCTCCACGAGGCCCAGCCTTGCCCCTCTTTCCATTCACCCCCATTCCTGCCTCCCCCAATCTGTTCCTGTGTCCCCCACCCCCACCACTCCAGTGACACACGCCTTCTTTCCACCTCGAAGACTCTCTGCAGGCCTCATGCTCACATACCCCCGTGCCTAAAACATTCCTGTTCACCCTCAAAGCATCACTGCAGATTCACATCCTCCCAGGAGCCCTGCTTTCCCTTTCCTTGCAGAACCCACCCCCCGCCCCCCAACTGAACCCTATCTGAATCTACAGCATCCTGTACGTGCCTGCCAGGGCACTGAACACTCCGTCAGCCTTCTATTTATGTACCTGCCCTCCTCCCCAGTCTCAAGACTAAGCTCCAGGCAGGCAGACCCTTCAGTGGGAGAGGAACTATGGGCTGTGACCTCTACAGGGTCAGCAGGGCTGACCCCAGCTCTGCTCCCCGGAATGCGGGCCATGGCTGCCTCCATCTCCCCATCTGTAAAATGGGGGCAACGATTTCCTATCTCTCAGGGCCGAGCCAGATGGCAGGTGAATGTGCTGAGCGTTGGGTGCTGGATCCAGCACGGTTCCCCTGGTGACCAAGACTGTGAACAGAAAGCTGGCTCAAAGGGCATGGCTGTTGCCCCCACCATACGCACCATTCTTCTCCAAGAACCTGAGCGCGTCTAAATATCCTTGAAGGCACAGCTCTCCAAGCACCTGTGAACAAACCACGTGAAGTTAACCGCAGGCGGAGTCACCACACGCCACGCCTTTCAGCATCACCTGAAGATGGCAGGCTCAGAGCCAGGAATCCTCCGAGCTCCGAGTCGATGCCATGTGTGGACGGGGCTCTGTGCTACCGGGAGAAGGCAGACCCACTTCCTGGCAGGACTTGGCTCGAAGGACACCCGCTCCGCGCACAGCCCAGGCTGGCGCCCCAGCATGACGGGAGCTGGTTCCTCTGGTCTCCTTTGGTCCCTGGACAAGCCTCCATCCTCACAAACAGCGGGGCCTGATCTGCTTGTCGTGGGGCATTGGGCTGCCTCCTCTGCACTCAGACCACACGGGCACCCGATGCTGTGGCCCAGCCTTCTCTCCACCCGTGAGCACTCGCCGCCAGGCACGCCGTGTGGCATGGCCTTCTTTCTCCCCAGAGAGCTGTCACTGTGCAGATTCTACCAACTTTCTTACTCTATTAGCGTGGTAAGGTCCACCACACTATAGCGACAACCAAGAAAAGATTAAACGAGTTTCCCGTGTGGTCCAGCAGTTAAGACTCCACGCTTTCACTGCCAAGAACCCAAGTTCAATCCCTTAAGATCCTACAAGTCTCAAGGCAGAGCCGGGGGTGGGGGAGATTCAGCCACCACATGCAGTGTAATTCCTGACCATGGCTGCCAAGAATCACTGGGGGACTAACCTGGTGGCCCGGTGGCTGAGGCTCTGCACTCCCAAGCCAGGGGCTTTCAGTCTCTGGTCAGGGAACTAGATCTTGTGCCACAACTAAGACCCAGTGTAGCTAAATTAATTAATTAATTTAAAAAGAGAATCGTTGGGACAATTAAAAAAAAAGACAGCCTACTGCCCAGGCTGTGATGTGCTGTGACCAGGCGTGTCCAACTCTTTGCCAACCTCATGGACTGTAGCCTGCCAGCCTCCTCTGTCCATGGGATTTCCCAGGCAAGAATACGGGAGTGGGTTGCCATTTCCTCCTCCAGGGGCTCTTCCCGACCCAGGGACCCAACCTGAGTCTCTTGCATCTCGTGCATTGGCAGATGGATTCAGGCTGTGGATACTTAAGCCTTAGCGCCTGGAAGTGGGATCTCAGTGGCGACCCCCAGCCCTCCCTTTCAATGGCCCCGGGGGATTCTGGTGACCAGCAGGAGGCAGCACTGGGCTGAGTCCCTTTTCCAGGCTGGGGTTTGTTGCTGCTGTTCAGTCAGTGTGGAGGACAGCTGCTGCTCTGCTCTCTCAGTCGGGTCCGACTCTTTGTGACCCTTTGGGCTGTAGCCCGCCAGGCTCCTCTGTCCCTGGGATGTTTCAGGCAAGAATACTGGAGTGCCTTGCCATGTCCTTCCCCCGACTCAGGGATTGAACCCACTTCTCCCGCGTCTCCTGCATTGCAGGCAGATTCTTTACCCAGTGAGCCATCAGGGAAGCCTGAAGAGCTGCTGGGTCCCCTGGCAAAGAGGGATGCAAAGGGGAGAGCAGCACCCCCAGAACTCAGAGCCCCCCTCACCTTGACATCCGGGGGGAAGAGCGACTGGAACATCAGGTAGAGGTTCTCTGTGCAGAAGTGCATGTTGAGCGTGGTGAAGCCTTCGTGAAGTAGGAACGTGGACTTGACTCTGGGGCTGATGTTGCTCTCCCCATAGAAGGGGGACACAGTGATGGTTGTTTTGGAATCAATGAAGGGTAAGTTATCACTTATTCCTCCGTCCACATATCGCTTTTAAGGGAGAAGGAAAAAGGAAAAAAGCACACACTGTCAGAAGCTCTGGGCTGGAGTTTTCTGTGTGTTTCAGATTAGGGACAGAGACTTCTCAGAGCCACAGGCAGACCTAGTGAGAGAACAGGGAGCTTGGAACAACTCGCAGCAAACCCCTAGTGAGCATTTCTGCGCCAGCAGGCTGCAGGCTGGCACTCAGGACTGCCACATGCTGGTGTGTGCTGAGCGCTGCAGCAGAGCAGTGCCAGGTCCAGGGGCACGCGAGGCCGGCGTCTGGCCCACCGTGCTCCGCCCAGCTGTGAGCGCCCCCAGGCGCGTCTGTGCAACTTGCCTCCACTAGGGGCGCTGTGTGCACTCAGGGCAGAGTGTGATGTAGATTGGGCTGAAAGGGAGACAGATGTCATGGGTTCAATTCCAGAGGCCCCCAGCTGCTGGAGCAATCTCGGACAAGACACTTAACCTGCGGTCCTGACTCTCTGCCCACACCTGGGCAATGAGGACCAGCACTGGAGACTTAAATGACGTGGTGAACCTGGGACTTGAGCTCTTAAAAAATGGCATCTTATCCCACAGGTACGGTGCACTTGGGGTAAGTACTGTGAGAATCCATTTTCCTATATTCCATGGTAAGTGCTCTGTTCTGTCCAACTCTTTACGACCCCATGGACTGTAGCCCGCCAGGCTCCTTTGCCCATGGGATTCTCCAGACAAGAATACCTGGAATGGGGGTGCCGTTTCCTACTCCAGGGGATCTTCCCAATCCAGGAATCAAATGCAAATTCTTGCGTCTCCTGCATTGGCAGGTGGGTTCTTTGTCACTGAGCCACCTGGGAAGTCCTCCTATTAATATATTCATAGCCTCAATGAAGAATTACAGAGAGGAAAAAAAGATATTCATAGCCTTGAACAACCCTAGTGCCCAAGACCAGGCTGGGCAGGCAGGTTTTGCTACAGTTTGGATAGAGTCTGGACCTGTGAAACCAACCTCTTGAATGATTCCCAAAGCTAAAACCATCCCAGCCCAGCTGTCAGTGCCCACCGTGGGGGTGGGGGGCCTTCAAATATCACAACTATCACAAATAGCAAATACCCCAGCCCATCCTTCCAAAGGGAGAAATGTCAGGGCACGCTTTGGCCTAAAACGAGTCCGGGAGAGAATCAGGCATGTTCACGCAAGCCTTAGCTATCAAGAGCGTCCTCTCTTGAGGCCAAAGTGATTAGGTATGCACACACAGCGGTAGTTTCTATATTCTTGCTGTTTGTCAGCGTCAAAACCCTCACTGGCAGAAAGGGACTCGGAACCTAACGTCAGGAAATTTGAGTTAAGATTGAGAAGGGAGGAAGCAAGTGACTGTTTTTTCAGTGATGTTTTATTTTTCTTAATTCATGTTTATTGGAGTCTAGGTGCTTCACAATGCTGTCTTACGTCTCTGCTGTAGAGCAGAGTGACTCTGTTCTCCATACACATATATCCTCTCTTTTGCCCCTCAAGGTCTATTCTAAAGTCCAATGACTCTTCTGTCGTCTGGAATTTTTCCTCCAGCCTGAACTTTCCTAGAGGAATGTTCCGGGTTTGCTCAGTGGCATCTCAAGAAGGCTCCGTTCTGATTGTCAGCAGGTTTCACCTGAGGACACTGAGGGTGTGACTGAGTGTGCACCATGGCGGGAGCAGCCAAGGGGAGTGCAAAGATGACAATAACAACAACGACAAAACCGCCTATATTTACCTGATACTTAAGAGAGCCAGGCTCTGTGCTGGGGACTTTGCTGTGCTATTGCAGGTAATTTCCATGACGGTGGAACAACTGCCCACTGTTACTGACGCCCAGGTTGCAATTCAATCTAAGAGTTAAGACATGTGTCCAGCGACGTCCCTGGAGGCTCAGTGGCTAAGATTCCACACTCCCAATACATGGGGGCCGGGTTCAGTGGCTGGTCAGGGAACTAGACCCGGGACACCACAGCTAAGAGTTTGCATGCTACAACTGAAGATCCAGAGTACCGCAACTAAGAGCTGGCACAGCCAAATCAACACATAGACGTTAGAAAGAAAGATAGGAACGTGTCAACGTGGCCCAGCTAACCTGGGCTAAAGCAGACACTCGATTCTAGGTTTGTCTGCCAGGCAGGGGCTGTGAGAACCGCAGGGAACCATCTCATGGCTCCAGGACTCAGTCTTCTCATCTGTAAATAGGGCCCGCATGTGTCTGTCCTGTGGAAGCTCCGGGGCATGAATGAGGCTGTTCATAACCTGCCTTTGCAACGTGAGGCCCGCACTGCTGTTAAAGCGTGAACCAAAAGGGCTTCTGAAATGCCTTACTTCTGAGACATGGGGATGTCTCGTCTTCTCTCCCACAGCTGTGACAACCTAAACGGGCTCCAGACGTCACCGGGTGTCCCGGGACAGGGGGACAGAATTATCCAGCAACTACTACCCTAGAGGGAGGCTGCCAGGTGATCCGGCATCTGGCCCAGAGTCTGCAGGACCAGCACTCGGCGTCTGCTCTCCCTCCTGGGCCAGTGCTCAGGGACAGCGACACGTGTCCACACAGGTGTTGACTCGCAGCCTCTGCCCAAAGCCATGGGCTGAAAAGGACAGAGTCAGAGGCAGAGAGGATTTAAACTCTCAGCTCCTCAGAATGAAACCTTAAGTGAGTAAACTGACTCTTAAGCATCTTATACTCTAAGTAGGCCACTGGGCACCTCTTTCGGTGCTCATGTGGAGATTACATAAACAGCTTATGTTACAGGTAAGCAATTAATTATCCCACATGAAGTCAGTTTTGCTTCAAGAGAGCTTGGAACGGGTTCAGCTATGGAATCTCTGTCTGAAGGCTGAGGGGCAAAAGGCTTTCTTCATTTAGGGACAGGTCTCAGAGGCCCAGGGTGCCTGAACCCACTGCCTTGTCCTCCTTGTTTTTTTAAAGATGCTTATGGGATCTTATTTCCTGGACCAGGGATGGACCCAGGCCCCTGGCAGTGAAAGTGCAGACTCCTAACCACTGGACCACCAGGGAATTCCCAGGAACACAGTTTAAAAGTGGACTTACCACGCCTCTGAAGGAAGGGGGGATCAAGCCAAAGACGACAGGGATGTAGCAGGAACAACACAAGGCCTGAGAAGACAAGAGAGAGTGAAACCACAGCACAGCCCAGAGCAGGCAGCCTTTTACCCCTGGGCCTTTACAAGCCTTCTCCAAGCAAGGAGAGCAATGAGCCTGAAAGCGCTGTTGGCAGAGCCGCTGCTTTACTAAATGGTTGAATGAAAACGTCCAGCGCACAAACTTACCATTTCAGCATGCCTGCCTGCCCAGTGGCATCTGACTCTCTGTGACCCTGATGGACTGTAGCCCGCCAGGGTCCTCTGTCTATGGGGTTTTCCAGGCAAGAATGCTGGACCAGGGTGCCATCTCCTCCTCCAGGGGATCTTCCTGACCCAGGGATCGAACCTGCGTCTCCTGCACCTATCTGCACCACAGGCAGGTTTTTACCACTGCGCCACCCGGGAAGCCCAGGGTCCAAGTGTAACTTCAGACTTAAACCTCCCGTCTCTGCTCCCCACGAGGGTCCCACTGGGCCATCACAGACAGGACCAACTAGTTGCTGACTAGCTGATTGCCTGGCAAGGAGATTAGATCAGGGCTTTGCAATTACTGCCATTCATCAGAATCGCCTGGAAAGCTTGGCCAGCCACAGACTCGGGGCCCCACCCCTAAGATTCTGATGAGGCAAGTTGGAGGCGGGGCCTGAGAGCCTGAGATACTGCTGCCTCTGGTCGCCCAGGGACCAGGCTCTGCGTCTCACCGCGCTAGCGAGCATTAAGCATGATGTAACACTGGTGCAATGAGAGAAAAGAGCTCCTGTGGGAATGCACAGGTGCTGGGTGCCTAGAAAATGCTCCTGGAAACAAGTTTAGGCGGAAGACGACACTGGCTGCTGAGAAGCAGCTGGTTACATGTGCCAGGCAGCTTGCTCGTTCGGACCCGTGTTAAGTGAAATGACGCCCAAGGCATTCTCACAAAAGACATCAGCCAAACCAAATGGTATTTTGATGTCACCAATGATCTTCTCTGTGCTAGAGCCAGAGGACAGAGGTAACGGAGACACGGTTCCACCCTTGTGGGGCTTCAGTGGACAGGTCCTCATTAGGGAACAGGCATCGTTGGGAGGAGGGCCACACACATAAGGTCCCTGGAGCAGGAGCTTATGATCCAAGTCGGGAAGGAGGGGGAGACACTGTCCAAACCTGACACCATCTGGGACGCCCCAGGGTTGCACATGCTGTGGACCGGACCACTGGAGAAACACAGCTTACATCACTCTGGTACAGTGAAGCCAACCAGCATCACAGGCAACCAGGTTCTCTTGCATCGTAAGTAAAAACTGGGGCCGATTGGCCTACAACAGCCCCTCCCTGTGTTGCTTCCAAAACGAAATGGCCCTTCCGACTAGACAGTACCCAGATAAACAAACCGCTTACGTCCACGACTTCAGCTTTGGAATGAAAATCCGACACCAGCACGTTTTCTCCGTCGGACACTCTGGTAAGTGAGATGACCATCTTGCCAGAGAGCAGCTGGTGGACATTGTCGGGGAGGTGTCTGTGGAGACTGTCTCGCATGTACTTGCTCAAGCTGAAGGCTGGGTGGAGGATCCCGAACTTGCGGCTCCTGACGGTCCGGACGAGGTCCATGAGGATCCGCAATCTCTGCTCTGGGTGCGTGAGGTGGGGAGAAGGGAGGCATGGGGGTGTGAGAGAAGTATGCAAAGGAATGTACCACCCTGGAGGCGGGAATTGCTTTGTGGTGGGACCAGGAACCTGATGGCAAGGAAGCTGCCGACCCTCCCCTTTCTTAAGCCTGGGCTGCCATATCCGGCCATTGGTTAGTCCACACTGATGGGTAAAAGACACACCGGATCGCAAGGGCTTAGAACGACAATAACAACAAAAACATTGACTCTCTCACAGATGATGTTTTGTGTTGATTAGATGTGAAAATGGTAATATTTTGGCTATACCGGGATCAATAAAACACATTTCACTGATGTCTTTTACTTCTTCCATGTGATTCAATGGACATGAATTTCAGAAAATTCTGGGAGATACTGAAGGACAGGGAAGCCTGGTGTGCTGCAGTCCATGGGGTCACAAAGAGTCAGACACGATTTAGCGACTGAACCACAACAACTAGGAAACATGAGATTTACATATTCCTGTTGGTCAGAGCCGTTCCTGACCCACCCAGGCCAGAGGAACGGGCCTCCAGGGGCCCAGGGAGCCCTCTCTTCGTCTTCATCCCTGCATCAAGGCCAGATGCCACGAACCCACAGCATCAGAGCTTGAGCATGGATGGACCTAACCCTGCAGGGAGCAGACAGCAAGTGCAGGCTGGGACCTGACTTTGAATCCTGTCTCTCCTGCTTACTAGCTGAGCAACTTAAACACGTTACAGCCCTGCTTCTGAGCCTCAGACAGTATGTTTTGAACATGGGACAACACTCACCTACATTTTGGAGACAGAAAAGGTTAGGTACACTAAAATCTGTACACGGTCAACGCAGAGGAAGCACCTCATATTTTCTTATTTATTTAAGAATAACATAAAAACATATTTTCTTATTTACTTGTCTGCACCAGGTCTTCATTGCGGCACTCGGGATTTTTGATCTTCATTGTGGCAGGCTAGCGCTTCCATTGCAGCATGCAAATTCTCAGTTGCAGCATGAGAACTCTTTGTTGTGACATGTGGGATCTAGTTCCCCAACCAGGGATGGAACCCGGGTCCCCTGCATTGGGAGCATGGAGTCCTAGCTACTGGACCACCAAGGAAGTCCCTAGACTTAACTTTTAACCTCTGGAAAGGGAAAGAGTCACTCAGCCCTGTGGACCATAGCCTGCCAGGCTCCTCTGTCCATGGGGATTCTCCAGGCAAGAATACTGGAGTGGGTTGTCATGCCCTCCTCCAGGGGATCTTCCCCACCCAGGGATCGAACCTGGGTGTCCTGCAGTGCAGGCAGATTCTTTACCGTCTGAGCCACCAAGGACACTTTCAACCTCTAATGCTACAATTGTCAAACCGTCTAGTGGACACAGGGCCTACTCACGCTCCATTTGACCTCACTCACTGGCCTGGTCCCCTCTGGTGGTCTGCACTACCCCGGCAGGCAGGGCTACCCCTGTCCCAGCCCGAGCCCTGGTCGTCCACAGATGTGGGGATGCAGAGGGCCCGGACACGCCAGCAGGCCCTGACCCACTTCTGACTCCACTGGGCTCTCCCTGCACATGTGGCCCCTTTGAGCCCAGACAGAAGGCGCAGGACTGCACAGAGCTGCTTGGTTCTGCCAGGCTCTCCTTCCAGGTCAGCCCTGCTTGAGAGGTGTGCTCAGGAACCCTGCCCAAGCCACAGGCCCTGGGAATGCTCCCCGGAGCTCCCCCAAAGTCAGACGGGCAGTTAAAGCAGGAAACCGGGGCTCTTAGACTCTGGGGAGCAGTTCTTGCCAAAACCTCCAGACCCTTTTGGGGGACTTGGTGGTCCCGAGCCTCCCCCTGCAAGCCCAGCCCCCCGCTGGGCTGGAGTCCGCTGACTTCCTGTGCTGGGGTCTGTGCATTTGAATCAATGAAACATTTGACCATCTGGATGTCTCCAGGTCACAAGCCGAGACACAAGGGTTGGCTTTTATCACAGCTCAAGTCCAAGCTGTGTGGGCTGCCCGTGTGTCCAGTCTAGTCGCCCCCGAGGTCACATTTCCTGCTCTTTGCCCCTCTCCCTCTCGATGGAGACGGTTGCCAGCATGGCCTCTCCCAATCCCCACCTCGCAATCAGCCCAGGGTCTGCTCACTGATCCTATCCAATGGCAGGGCTGCGAGTATTGGCAAGGGATTCCTGGCCTCCAGGAACAGTCATTCCCTACTGGCAGTGCCCAACACAGCCGTCCCTGGGTAGAGCAAAAAGTAAACGGTTGAGGAAGCCCAGAAAAACAGGGGCCAGTGGGCCAGTGAAAAGAAGCTCTATCGCCCTGTGTGGGCGCCAACAGCCACACTCGCTCCAGGCTCTGCTCCCTGGCCAAAACCGCAGGCCAAGGATGCCAGACCCTAGTAATTCAGGCCCGCTGGCCACCAGCCTCGATCCTCCCTTCCCTCCGGTTTCCACGTGGACGGAGATCTTCACTAGGACAAGATTGAAACACCCAGGACCTGTTTCCAGGGCATTGTGCAGGGACGTGGTGGGGAAGATGGGATGGGAATGTCCAGTCCCCCAAAGGGTCTCAAACACCAGGAAAGGAGGAGAGGAGACAACTTTCCTAATTCCTCTCCTCTCCCCAACACATCTCTCCTCAACACCCTTTCACCCCAAACCAGCTAGCTGCCTTCTACCTGAGAGGCACCCAGGCGCCCCCCTCCTGCCCCAGGGTTGGGCGGAGGTCAAAGGCCCCAGGGGGCGGCGGGGAGAGGGGTGTCTAAGCCCCTAGAGTCTCCAGAGGGAAGAAGGTACCCACCCCTGCCTGGGACACAGCCCCAAACCTCCCTCCTGGCCGCACTTAGGGCAAATGGGAATTCCGCTCCCGCGATCCGTCATGCCCCCTCCTCCCCGTCGCTTAGACCACCTGGCTCTAGTCTCGGAGTGGGGTGGGGGGGTTCCTCCAAGACTGGGCAGCAAAAGGGAGGTGAGGCGAGGATGTGCTCCGGGTTTCCAGGCCCGCTTCCAGAGCTCCCCGGCGCCGGGCGAAAAAGATGCACTGGAGGACCCAACTGTTTGGGGGGAGACCCCGGGTTTACCCGCGCAGGGCCCGCTTCCAGCCCAGGCTCCCAGCGCACGCCCCATCCCGGCGCGGAGCTCGGGACCTACCCAGAGGGATCCCGGCGAGGTAGAAGGCGCAGTGCAGCGCGCCCGCCGAGGCGCCGAAGAACTTGCGCGCGTGGCGAAGGAGGTGCGGGGCGCGCTCGCTCAGGCAGCTGGTCACCCCGACGTGGTAGAAGCCCAGGAAGCCGCAGCCGGCGAAGGACAGGCTCCAGCCGCGCTCAGGGTCGTACATAGCGGCGGCAGGTTGGGTCGGCGGGGCCGGGGTCCGAGCGCGCCCCGGCTCCGTCCGGCGCCCACCCTGGCTCTCCGCCGGGTCTGGGCGCTGCAGCCCGGGTTATTCCCGGCGCGACGTCACCGGCCCCGGCCCCGCCCCGCTCGGACCAAGCGAGTGAGCCTCTGGGCGGCCCAATGCGGACAGCGCGGCCACCGCGCCCTCGTAGGCGGAAGGCTGGAAGGGGTCAGGATCTGGTGGAGGAGAGGAGAGCAGAAGACCTGTGCCAGGTGAGGGTGGAGAGGGAAGTTCCCGCAGCTCCGTAGACAGTGGAGATGGAGAGCTCCCTTGCCGGTTCCTTTTCATCCCTTAAACCAGTTAGAAGTTTACAGCTGCCTACTTAACGTTCTTTGTTTAAATTTTTATTTATTCATTTATTTTTTAATTTTCGGTAGCCCTGTGTCTTCTTTTCTGCGCCAGGGGACCTCCTCTTCACTGCAATGCTTGGGTTCTTGCAGTGCGTTCTCTTGTCGCCAAGCGCATGCCCCAGGCACACCGGCTTCAGCAGTTGCAACACTTAGGCTCAGGAGTTGCAGCGCGTGGGCTTTTAGGACGCGTGGGCTTCAGTAGCTGGGCTTCAGGGGCTTAGTTTCTCCGCAGCGGGTGGAATCTTCCTGGACCAGGGATAGAACTCCTGTGGCCTGTGTTAGCGGGCAGATTCTTATCCACTGAGCCACCGAGGGAGTCTGCCACTTAGGTTCTTAATATCCTTCTGACAGTGTATTCATTTACCTTTTTACAGGAGGAAGCAAGCTTGCAGCCTTTTCACAGGAGGATGCAAGCTTGCAGTAGGCACCAGCGTCTAAATAGAATTTCATGTCTTTGACTTTCTGCAAGTTTTTGCATGATGTCTTCGGTCCATGGCAAATGGTGGAGATTTTTCATTGAATGATAATGACATGAAGGTCCCTTTCAAAAATTCACTTCTAAGTCAAAATTGTACATAACAGGTGCTTGGGGGGTGGCGTGGGCACTACAGGGTTTGGGGTTCTGGAGGCTCGGGCCCTTAGGAAGTGCCTGGGATCCCCATGGACTCTGGGACAGCACTGCACAGAGAATTTCCATAGCAGCCCGCAAAGGCAGGTTAGGCTCTTGCCCAGAGTTGCACAGCCAGCAACCAGGTCACTGGGCCATCCCATCCCCTGTTTTGTGGACAGAAACGCCTCTCCCCCCTCCACCAAGCCCACATGGGGTGCAGAGTGTGGGCCTTGGGATCGGCCTCCCCCTCTCTGTAATCCTCATCTGTAAAACCACCGGTGGAGATGCTGCCAGGATTCCGAATGTCACCTGTGGCCTGACCACATTGGTTATGCATGACCCCCCACCCACAGAATTTCCCAAGTCTGAGACATCCCCTGTTCCAGCTGAGCCTGTGCCTGGAGGTATGGGGGAGGGCTGTGCCAGGATCTGGGCAGAGGCTGAGGCTGGGCTGCTTCAGGGACTGCAGACCCCCAGGGTGAGCCATTCTGTCTCGCCTCTATGGACCAGACCCCGGGATGTGGGAGCTGCAGACCCGAGTACCACCTGGACCATCAGAGCCTCACACAGATACTTCACTGATGTAGGTCCAACGCGAGGAAAGGTCTGTCTGTCCCGGACCATGTTGGCTTGGCTAGGGTGAGGGTGGGGCAGAACTCACAGGCCTGCCCCGAATGACTGCCCTCCACACCCGCCCTACACTCAGGGCTGGGACAGAAATGAAATTTCTGGGTGGGAAAACTGAGGCTGTTGGCAGGGTCCGCTGGGTCCACAATCTCTCGACGACTCCTGCCCCTTACCGGGCACTCCGGCCCCCGCCAGCCCTGCTGTGTTGCGTAGCTGCTCTTAGGGCTAAAATTCGAGGCTGTGAATGCAGGTTCCAGATGAGTCGCCCTGCCAACAGCCACTGGCCTTTGCGTTCTCTTCCAATCCATGGATGCACATTCATGGCAGCTGCCAGGGACATCTGTGCTCCCTAGCGTGACCCGGATGAAGGTGGGAAAGGAGCAGGGCTGAGAGTGACCTCTTCGTCACATGGACAGCAAGTGAACACCCTTGTGCCCAAACAAAGAGAACAAAGGTCTGAGTAGGGGCCCCAGGTCCCAGCTCTCTCATCCCCTTGCCCAGTGCTCCCGCAGGGCAGGCTGTGAGCTTTGAAATGGGATCAGTGCTGTTGGGTTATTCGTTTCAGTCGTGTCTGACTCTTTGCGGCCCCATGGACTCTAGCCTGCTCGGCTCCTCCGTCCGTGGAAATTTCCAGGCAAGAATACTGAAGTGGGTGGCCATTTCCTTCTCCAGGGGATCTTCCCAAACCAGGGATCGAACCCAGTTCTCCCGCACTGCAGGCAGACTCTTTACCATTTGAGCCACGAGGGATGACTGAGCCCAAAAGCAGGCTTCGCCACTCCTTAGTAGAGTTAGATTTTTGCAGGCATCTTTTACCTCTTAGCTCAGTTTCCTTAACCATGTGAGGGTAGGCAGTTTTGATTTTGGAGGGTTTTTTGGCCACACTGCAAGGTTTGCCAAATATTAGTTCCTCAACCAGGAATGAACCCGTGCACCCTCCAGTGGAGGCATGGAGTGTTAACCTGTGTTAACACTGCATGGGAAGTCCTGAGGTTAGGCTGTTTTTATGGGCTCCACCATAAGGAACCTGCCTGCCAAGGCAGGAAACCTGCTTTTTGATTACTGGATCAGGAAGATCCCCTGGAGAAGAGAATGGCTACCCACTCCAGTGTTCTTGCCTGGAGAATGCCATGGTCAGAGGAGCCTGGTGGGTTACATTCCACGGGGTTGCAAAGAGTCAGACACAACTGACTGAATAACACTTTCATGCTGTTTTTCCCCACCAAGCTTCTGACATCAATCATGTTGACAACTTTTCCAACACCACTTTAACAACTCTCAGAAGCACCAGCTGGGTGTCCAACATTCCGTTCAGTTCTGACCCTGCTTACCCAGAGTTAACACGGTCCCCATGGGTGAAGGGCTCAGTCCACAAGACTGGCCCCACTACAGATGCGAGTGGCACAGGGCGTCCCCGGGGCCCCACCACCCCCGCTTAGGACTTTCTAGCAGAGCTCAC
Organism: Dama dama; assembly: GCF_033118175.1. Lineage (NCBI taxonomy): Eukaryota > Metazoa > Chordata > Mammalia > Artiodactyla > Cervidae > Dama > Dama dama. Next base: position 5,717,864 of record NC_083702.1, read on the forward strand.
AGAACAAGAATTTGACTGCCAGCCGAAGCATTTAGGAATGACCAGGTCAAAGCTCTGTCTGGTAGTCTGGGGCCAATTAAGGTACATGACGCACAGTGGCGTTACCCAGAAATAGCAAGTGTCCGCTCCCTGCTGAACTTCATGTTCTAAACGTCATGGTATCATGATAAAAAGTGGGCTGTTTTGGCAGTAGCTGTACCCAAAGGCTGAGGAACATTTTGCAGTATTAAGAAACTCCTGTTGCTACTAAGCTGGTTAGTTCACTGGCCTGACTGTAAGGCATGAAACCTGTTACTCTTTACTTTGGCAGCTAGGTGAGAGTGGGACGGTAGAGTTACAGATAGATTTATCTTGATAAAAGTATTGAATAAGGTTTCAACTTTCAGCCATATTATATAATTATACTTTAAAACTTTAGATCTTTATCACATATTTATATAAAGTGTCCAACTCAGCTCAGCTTGCCGGGGACTTCCCTGGTTTAGGTACTTGAAAGTCCTACATCCTGGGAAAACTTTCGGTCCCAGACAAACTGGGATAGTGGGTCAGACCCATGCCACTTGCAAATGTCAGAGGTAGGTCTGCTTGTCCTATAAATCTTCAGTAGGAACAGTCCTAGGATTGTTCATCTTATTGGGCAGGAAACAGCCAAACCACTGGTTGGGAGACAAGTGAGAAAGTCACAGAGAGACCAGCTCAGAAAGGAAAGAGACACTCAGCCATCCTCACTGTTTATGGTTCTGTATTCACGAACTCACCTAGAACTCACTAGAGCATATTTATAAATCCAGATTAATGCTCACAGCTCTTTTTTTGGCCTTTCACGGACATCTGCAGAGCAGCCAAAACGTTCACGTCGCCCCACACCTGCCGTTCCCAGCTGTGGTTGGACAGCTGTGCCTTCTTGTTTCAGTCTCTGCTGTAAACAAGGGTCCTTACTGTCATCGGTTTACTTATTTGTTTCACATTTTGGTGCCTTTTGGTGGCGATTCTGCAGCTTAAAATGGTGCCCAAGCGAAGAGCTGAGGGCCATCTGGTGCAGCCAAGCTCTAGAAGGCTGTGACGGCCTTATGGAGACAATGGATGTGTCAGGTGAGCTTAGGAACGGCACCAGTGACAGTTCCAGATTAATGAATCGTATGTGCATCACACAAGGTGTCTTTAAAGAGAAGCACCCATCACACACGGTTGCGTTTTTTTTTTTCTAAATATTTATTTATTCATTTTGTAGCACCTGGTCTTCGATGCAGCATCAAAGGGATCGTTAGCTGCAGTATGTGGACGCTTAGTTGAGGCATGTGGCATCTAGTTCCCCAACCAGGGATCAGATCCAGGTCCCCTGCATTGTGAGCCTGGAGTCCCAGCCACTGGACCACCAGGGAATCCCAAGGTTGATGAGCGTGTTGTGACCGGAGGCTCGCAGAAACCCCACCTTGCATTTCCTCTGGGAGCAGCGACTGGAATTCACTAACTGGCAAACTTCCTGAAGGTAACTGACGCGACGAGGGATGGGACCAGGGAGGTGTGGCGAAGCCTGGGGTTGGTGTCCCCCGTGGGGCTGGACACACAGAGCCCTGCCCACCACTGCCCACTCTGGCTGTTGGCTCCACTCAGCCCTCCCTGCAATGCTGGGCAGACTGAAGGCAGACCTCCCTCCGCCCGTCACCAGATCCCGGAGCCTGAAGCTGAGCCTGTGGGAGTCAGCCTGTTGGAGGCAGTGGTCCCATCACCATCTTGCCCTTGGTGGCCCTTCCATCCCCCCACCTGGCCTGAGGTTTCTTAACCACACTGACCACCCAGTGTCCCTCCCCCAACTTCATCCCTCAGCTCCATCCTTCCCCCAGCTTCCCGGGCCTGGCTGAAAATCACTCTTTTTTTTTTTTTTTTCAACTTATTTATTTGGCTGCGCTGGGTCTTCACTCCAGCACGTGAGATCTTCAGTCTTTGTCGCAGCATGAGGGATCCTGAGCTGTGGCACTTGAACTCTAAGTTGTATTTATAGCCTGTGGGATATAGTTCCCTGAACCTCAGCACCCTGCATTGGGAGGGCAGAGTCTTAGCCACTGGACCATCAGGGAAGTCCTTCTTTTTTTCTTTCAATCATGGTAAAATACGCAGAATGTAAAATTTCCTATTTCAACCAGTTTTAACATCCAGTCAATCCTAAAGGAAATCAGTCCTGAATATTCATTGGAAGGACTGATGCTGAAGCTGAAGTTCCAATAATTTGGCCACCTGATTCGAAAAACTGACTCATTGGAAAAGACCCTGAGTCTGGGAAAGATCAAAAGTGGGAGGAGAAGGGGACAACAGAGAATGAGATGGTTGGATGACATCACCGACTCAATGCACATGAGTTTGAGTAAACTCCGGGAGTTGGTGATGGACAGGGAGACCTGGCGTGCTGCAGTCCATGGGGTCGAAAAGAGTTGGACACAACTGAGTGACTGAACTGAACAGAACTGAAGTGTATTTGACTTTCTCTGGTACTAAGTTAGAAGCAAGACAAAAATTGGGGAAGCTGTCAGTGATTAGGGCTTCCCTGTGGCTCAGATGGCAAAGAATCTGCCTGCAGTCAGATCCTGGTCTTGTGAGGATGATCGTCACCGGGTTATTGTTTGGCTTCCTGGGCCGGTTGCTAGAGATAGTGATCTGACCGCCTACAAGTCTGACTCAGCTTGTGGCGGGTGTCCCGGGCCGGTTACTCCAGATGGTGGGTTGGTTTCCTGGGCTGGTTGCTACACACTCTGTGTCAGAATTCTCTTTCTCTTTTTATACGTGGTCTGGCTATTGTATGTTCCCACAGTTAGTCTCTGGGGGGGGGGAAGGCAGACAGAGACTTTGCTTATGCAAGACATGGAACCAACTTAATGTCCATCAACAGATGAATGGATACAGATGTGGTGTATATATATGCAATGGAATATTGCTCAACCATTAAAAAAGAATGAAACTAAAAAAACAAACAAAAAGAATGAAACAATGCCATTTGTAGCAACACTGATGGACCTAGAGATTACCATACTAAGTGAAGTAAGACAAAGAAAGACAAATCTTATATGATGTCACTTATACATGGAATCTAAAATATGATACACGTGAACTTATGTACAAAACAGTAACAGACTCACAGACATAGAAGACAAATTTTCCAAAGGGGAAAGGGGGTATGAGAGGGCTAAATTAAGAGTTTGGGATTCTTCTTTTTCAGTCACTAAGTTGTGTCTGACTCTTTGTGACCCCATCAATTATAGCCTGCCAGGCTCCTCTGTCCATAGGCTTTCCCAGACTAGAATACTGAAATGGGTTGCCATTTCCTTCTCCAACTATATAAACTGTATATTAACTATCATAAAATAGATAAACCTCAAGGTTCTACTGTATAGCATGGGGAACTATAGTCAATGTCCTGTGACAAACCACAGTTGGAAAAGAATATGAAAGAGAATGTATACATATGGATAACTGAATCACTTGGCTGTACAGAGGAAATTAACACAGCATGGTATATCAACTATATTTCCATCAAATAAGTTAAACAGAAAAAGAAGCTGTCCTTACAATAAATAAACTACACAGTGTCAGGGGGAGTTGTGGGGGTGACCAGGGGAAACTTCTTGGAACATCAGCGCTTTAACAACATGTCTAATAAGAAGGATGAGCCTTGAGAGACTGGGAGGGAAGGAGCCAGAGGGAGACGCAGTCCAGCTGCATTAGAAAGTCTGGCAAATTCAAGTCCGCACAAATCTCACCAGACTGGAAGAGAGAGCAGGGGGTAGGGGAGGGAGTTGCCTGACAGGAGCTCAAGCAGAGAGGTGAGGATGTTGCAGAAGCTGCCAGGGAGTAGGCTGGAGCCAGTGCTTACAGAAGAGGACCCGGTAGGAGGTGGAAGGTCCCAAGGGAGCGACTGCCTTTGAAATGGGCAATTGCCGAGAGGCCCTCAACCTCTGTGTTGGGGTTGGGCACCGTGGGGACAAGCGTGAGTGTTGTCAGCATGGGAAGCGACAAGAGCCAGGTCACCGTGAGTGTGAGGAGGGGGGGTGGGTTGTGGGGACTGAGGTCAGAGGTGAGACACGGGGTGCAGGTTCTGTCTGGCCGTGCTGAGCTCGGAGACCCACGCCTCATCGTTGAAAGGGAGCCGGCAGGTTCACTTAGATTAGATTTAGCAGCTGCATCTAAACCCAGACCTAAGCTGGAGAGACCTCTAGGTGAAGAGACGGCAGTCTGAGGACAACCAACCCCACAGCACCCGGGGGCTCCCCACGTAAGCATCACCCAGGACGCAGCCCACCCGGGGCTCTCCTGTGGGCAAGGCTTTGCCTCCCTCTTTCCTGTATGTGGCGTGCTCCTAACCACTTCCCATTTGGCACTGCCCAAGTTGCATTGATTTTTGCTCAAAAAACTCAACATTTTTGATATGCTTCAGTTTATCTTTTTAATGAGCACATGCTTAGTCGTTCAGTTGTGTCCGACTCTTTGCGACCCCATGGACTTCAGCATGCCAGGTTTCCCTGTCCATCTACCAACTCCCAGAGCTTGCTCAAGCTCATGTGCATGGAGTCGGTGATGCCATCCAACCATCTCATCCTCTGTCATCCCCTTCTCCTCCTGCCTTCCATCTTTCCCAGCATCAGGGTCTTTTCTGATGAGTCAGTTCTTCACATCAGGTGGCCAAAGTATTGCAGCTTCAGCTTCAACATCAGTCCTTCCAATGAATATCAGGACTGATTTCCTTTAGGATGGCCTGGCTGGATCTCCTTGCAGTCCAATGGACTCTCAAGAGTCTTCTCCAACACCACAGTTCAAAAGCATCAATTCTTCGGTGCTCAGCTTTCTTTATAGTCCAACTCTCACAGCCATACATGACCACTGGAAAAACCAGAGCTTTGACAAGACAGACCTTTGTCGGCAAAATAATGTCTCTGCTTTTCAATATGCTGTCTAGGCTGGTCATAGCTTTTCTTCCAAAGAGAAAGCGTCTTTTAATTTCATGGCTGCAGTCACCATCTGCAGTGATTTGGGAGCCCAAGAAAATAAAAAGTCCCTTACTGTTTCCATTGTTTTGTCACCTATTTGGCACGGAGTGAAGGGACCAGATGCCATGACCTCAGTTTTTTTAATGTTGAGTTTTAAGCCAGGTTTTCCCCTCTCCCCTTTCACCTTCATCAAGCGGCGCTTCAGCTTCTTCACTCCCTGCCGTAAGGGCGGTGTCTTCTGCACACATGTGGACATTGTCCCTAGATCCCAGATTAAGGGTGTGTGTCCATGCTGATTCTTTGTGACCCCGTGGACTGTAGCCCTCCAGGGCCCTCAGTCCATGGGATTGTCCGCACAAAATACTGGAATGGGTTGCCATTTCCTCCTCCAGAAAATCTTCCCAACCCAGGAATCGAACTCACATCTTTTGTGTCTCCTGCATGGCCAGCAGATTCTCTGTCACTTAGCCATCGGAGCACCACAGAATATAAGCTGAGGAAGGTGGAACGTGAGGACCTGAAAGGAGTTGTGGGTCGTGGCAAGGCTGTAGGGTCGGAGTCTGGGTGGGGGTCGTGAGGCTGGAGCCTCGCTGGAGTAGGGGAGCCGCTGGAGTGGGAAGAGGATGATACCCCTCCTGGGAGAGGGGCAAGGTTTGACTGCAGTTTTCTAGATGTCAGAACACAAAGCAGGGGGACACCCTGACTCAGAGATTGGTTTTGGAGGGAGGAGCCCAGGTCACCAGCTCAGGGGCAGGGGCTGAGGCAGGTGGATCAGAGTTTGTGAAAATTAGGTGTGAGTTCCAGAGACCTCATTCTCCTTCTTTGAACAGAGGCCATGATTCAGAGGCTAGGAGCCCCAGGACCTATCAAAGGATGACTGACCTGCCCCCAGTTCTGTCCATGGCTCGGCGACCTCTGCACGGTGTTGGCGAACACTGCTTTTTAAATTTATTTTATTAATGGAGTATGATTGCTTTACGTTGTTGCGTTAGTTTCTGCTGTTTAACAAAGTGAATCAGCTATATGTATTCATACATCCCCTCCCTCTTAAGCCTCTCTCTCACCCTTGGGGTCATCACAGAGCAGAGCCCCCTGTGCTGTACATCAGCTTGCTGCTAGTTGTCTATTTTACACGTGGTAGGGTATATATACCGCACTCTCCACAGCTGACTTGGGCTTTCCTCATAGCACAGTTGGTAAAGAATCCACCTGCAATGCAGGAGACCCTGGTTCGATTCCTGGGTTGGGAAGATCCCCTGGAGAAGGGATACGCTATCCACTCCAGTATTCCTGGGCTTCCCTTGTGGCTCAGCTGGTAAAGAATCTGTGTGGGAGGCCTGGGTTTGATCCCTGGGTTGGGAAGATCCCCTGGAGAAGGGAAAGGCTCCCCCAACTCCAGCATTCTGGCCTGGAGAATTCCATGGACCATATAGTCCATGGGGTTGCAAAGAGTTGGACACAACTGAGCGACTTTCACTTTCATAGGGTATATATGATGCTGAAGCTCCAGTACTTTGACCACCTGATGCAAGGAACTGACTCATTGGAAAAGACTCTGATGCTGGGAAAGATTGAAGGTAGGAGGAGATGAGATGGTTGGATGGCATCACAGAGTCGATGGACATGAGTTTAAGCAAACTCTGGGAGATAGTAGATGGACAGAAGAGCCTAGCATGCTGCCCTCCATGGGGTCGCAAAGGGTTGGACATGACTTGGCGACTGAACAACAAGTGTATATATGTCAATGCTATTGTCCCGATTGAGCCAACCCTCCCGCTTCTTTCCCTGTGACAAGTCCATTCTCTACGTCTGCATCTCCATTCCTGCCCTGCAAGCAGTCTGCTTTTTAAAGTGCATCTGAGACCCTGGGGCACCCCCAGCTCTTCTGGTGGGGAGGCATGAAATAGACCCAAGGAGAGGGCCCAGGCTGGGCCCTGCTGACTGTCCACCACGGGGCCACTTGACCTAAGAGGTTCCAGCCAGGCACACGCCGCTACGACTCTGAGACGAGGGCTTCTCCCTAAAAATCTGTGCTACATGTTCAACCGAAAGCAGCAGTGTGACAGCTGTCCTTGGAGTGCGGCCCACAGACTGGGGCCCAGGAAGAGTTAGCTGGCAGCATCCCCATCTGTTTCCCAAGGAGGAGGAACCGCCTGCTGTCCCGACTGCTGTTTCGTAAGTCAGGGGCTTTAGGGAGGATGTGACTTTTGCCATGGGAAGAGGTGTGGGTTTGGGAGCAAGGAGGGCAGGGGTGTGCGTGCCTCCCCTCACTCCCCCATCATCCACCGTCCTCGCTGGTCTTTACAAGGCAATGCCTGAGCCACGGGTGCTTCCCTGTTGGCTGAAGAATCTGCCTTCAGTGCAGAAAGACATAGGTTCAATTCCTGGGTGGGGAAGATCCCCTGGAGAAGGAGATGGCAACCCACTCCCGTATTCTTGCCTGGAGAAGTCCATGGACAGAGAGGCCTGGCGGGCTACAGTCCATGGGATCGCAGAGTCAGACACAACTCACCATCTATGCCTGAGCCATAGAATCATACCTTCCTTGGCAGCCAAGTGCAGACCTAGGGTTGCAGAAGCTCAGACTCTTTCCACACATCCAGACTGGTGTCACTGTGACCCTGGCTCTCACTGGATTCTGTCCTGCCTGCAGGCCTTCCTTCAAGCAGCCTCCGAGGTCTTTGTCCTGACAGAGAGCCTTCCACAGTGAGTGAGGAGAGATGACGGAGCCCAAAGATCCAGCCCAGGTCTGCCTGGCCTCGGAATGCAGAAAGGCTGCCAAGGTCCAGCCTGTACATGGTGGAGAGCTTCAGACATGGCCCGGGGACTTCCCTGGGGGTCCGATGGTTAAGAATCCGCCTTGCAATGCAGGGGCCACTGGTGTGATTCCTGGTCTGGGAAGGTCCCACGTGCTGTGGGACAACTAAGCTCATGCACTACAGCCCGTGAGCCACAGCTCTTGAGCCCGTGGGCCACAGCTACCGAAGCCAGTGAGTCTAGAGCCCACGCTCTGCAACAAGAGAAGCCGCCGCGATGAGAAGCCCACGCACCGCAGTGAAGAATAGTTCCCATTGCCACAGCTGGAGAAAAACTGGCGCAGCAACGGTGACCCACCACCGACAAGAAAACAAAACAAAAACCCACCGCCTGGAGCTGTGGGCCAGTCACACTGTACCTTCACCCCCCACCTGTGCTTTCGGGCCGAGGTCAGCCTTGGTCCTCTCTCCGGGGCCTTTCCCCTGCCCTCTCCCACTCCCCTCGCCAAGCCAGGGGGAGCCAGGCACTTCCCAGCTGGACTTTGGATTCCACCACTTGCTCTGACCTTGGCAAGTCACATACCCTTGCTGAGCCTCAGTTTCTGCATCTGTAAAATGGAAGTGCTCAGCACCTGAAGGCTCAGTGTTCAACTCAGCGCAAAGCTCAGAGATGTAAGACGCCCCGAACCTGGAATTTGGGGCAAAGATGATGGAGTCTGAGCAGTCTGTGGCTCATGAGGTACCTCAGCTTTGTGTTGAACGAGAGACACCAGCTCGTTGGTGCCCCCCAATCCCCTGAGGAGTGAACCCCTGCTTGTTCATCTCAGGAACTAGTGCAGCACGCTCAGCGGGGAAAGAGGAGCACCCTCAATTCAACCGTTCTGGACGTTTCCCTCTTCAAAAGATCTCTCTGTCCACGTACCTCAGGCAGAGAGACGACTGTCTGGAGACCAGGAGGTCTTGGCTGGTCTTTACACACACACCAAGGAGGCACTGGTAATTTTGCTCCCACCCGTGGGAGCGCGTTTCTGGGTGAGAGCCTGCTGACCGGCCACAGACAGATGAGCTGACTCTGGAGGTGGGCCTCAGGGTCCCTGACACTGTGGCCTCGCGGGTGAGCCGGTGCACAGGGCTCAGGGCTTTTCTTATACTCTTATCAAGCGTCTGAGATCCCAAGAGGGTGAAGACCCCCCACTGCCCCGTCTGTGCCTGGAGGCTGACATGAGGCGAAGTCTGCCGAGGGCAGGAGCAGAGAGAGGCCGGCCCGGGTGGGCCTTGCCCCACCCCAGCGCCTTCTCCAAGGGCTTCCCGAAGCCCCCTCCCCCAACCCGAGGCCCCCCCTTCAGGCAGGATCAGAGGCTGTTTGGGTTTTTGCTCTGTGACTGCGGCCAGCCCCTCGGCCACTTTGGGCCACAGCCCCTCCCCATCAGGAAATTCGAGGCTGGGCCTGGCGGCGCCTCACCGCCTCCCACGTGCAAGTGGCCGTTTCCAGGTTCGGGCGTGGAGGGGGCCCCCATGGGCCCCAAATGTCATCCAGGAAGTGAGGCTGCAGAGCTGGGACCTGTGAAGAAGGAAGGGAGGGGGTTCAGCAGGACAGGCCCACTGTACCACCCTGTGCCCTCTGGGTCAGCAAAGGCCCTGACACCCGGACGGGGCGGCACCCAGAGGGGCAGGGTCCCGTCATCTCTTGGGGGTACACGGGGGCTGATCAGGACCCAGGCTTCCTCACAGGCCCCCTGTGGCTTGTAGATGGCACAGGGGTCGTAAGTACCTGGGTCAGGGCTGAGAAACAGACCCTCCCTAGGAGGGTCACCGAGATGAATGCAAGTCCACTGGGAGCACCCGAAACAGTGTCTGGGAGGGAGTAAATGCTCAAGAAATGGTAACTGGTGTGACGGTCATCATTACTGCTGCTGGGTTGTTTTCTTTTTTCAGCATTGTAAGGAATCATTTTATTTTTTAACTTATTTTGATTATCTTTAAAATTTTTTTCTATTAGTTTTTACTGGAGTATAGATGCTTCCCCAGGTGGCTCAGTGGTAAAGACTCTGCCTGCCAATGCAGGAGATGCAAGAGACTTGGGTTCGATCCCTGAGTCAAGAAGATCCCCTGGAGGAGGAAATGGCAACCTACTCCAGTATCTTTGCTGGGAAAAATCCCATGGACAGAGGAGCCTGGTGGGCTACAGTCTGCGTGGTCGCAAAGGGTCAGACACAGCTGAGTGAATGAGCACACGCGTAGTTGCTTTCCATTGTCCCCTGTTAGTTTCTACTCTACAGCAAAGTGAATCAGCTCTGTGCATACACATGTCCTATCTTTTTTGGATTTCCTTCCCATTTAGGTCATCACAGAGCCCTGAGGAGAGTTCCCTGTGCGGTATGGTAGGTTCTCCTTGGTTATCTACTTTATCCTTAGTAGTGTATATCTGTCAATCTCACTGCTACTACTATTAACTTTATTGTTTGCCAGGAAATTTTCTGAGAATGCAGAAATGAATGATTTATGGTCCCTGCTCTCTGGAAGCTTAGACACCAAGACATGCACATGAATAATCAAAGATAGGAAGTCCTATAGCAGAGAGAAATACAGGGCATTAGTGATTTTAATGATAGCAACAATAATAGTAGCTAGTACCATTGAGAACACACTATATGATGGCCCCTATGCTAGGAGTTGTACCTGGATTTGGTTTCATGCTTGCAATCACTCTGTGGGGTAACATGGTCACCTTCTCTTACAGATGAGGAAATCAAGGCTCAGAGGTGGAGTAACTGGTCCAGAGCCCACAGCCAGCAGGAGGTGGAGTCAGGGCTTGAACCTCAGCAGTGAAATTCCTTCCTCACTGAGACGAAGGGCACCTCTGTTGGGGAGGAGGAGAGGGAGTCAGAGAGGGCTTCTGAGAGGAGGTGACCGTGATTATTTACACATGCACATCTCAGCAACCCCGCTTCCCCCCCGGAAGCAGGGACACAGGCCAGCTGGCCCATATCTTGTCCCCAGTGCCCAGCGCAGGCCCTGGCGCAGGTCAAGGGGACTCGGTGACTTTGATGAAGGAATGCGTAAGGGGCATTCACTCTGGCCCCAGTCGTGGCCTCACCCTGGGCCTCGTTGACAGACTTTCTTGCCCACTAGGACAACCCACTACCAGCCTTGCTCTGGAACACTGGGCACCAGCCCCATGGCAGGGCCAGCTCCTCAGGGACCAGGCAGAGGGTGGAGCAGCAAGCTGAGGATAGGACCATGCTGGGGGTGGCCGCTTCCCTCAGGCTGATGTTCACAACAGGAGGGTCTGGCTTGTGAAGTGAGGACCCCACATCCAGCTGCCACCCCAGCTGGCTCCAGTCCCCACAGCCTTCAGCCAAGCCCGCCTCCCACAGACCTTCAGATCAGCCCTACTCTCCACCCCCTCCACCATTATCACTGGCCCTTTCCTTTCCCCATGAATCTTCATGAATCTCTGCAAATGCTGGCCCCTAACCTTCTTCCTGTGTGTGACTACAGAGCTCACTCACCTTGGTGCCAGCCATCAGCCCACAGGTGACAGGGGCAGGGCCTAGATTGAGGAGGGCACAGACATCTCAGAAACTGTGTGTTGAGGGGCCATGTGGCTTGGAGAAAGGGCCCTAAATGTTTCTGATGCACCCTGCTCAGCAGGGAATCCAACTTTAAAAATTGTGACAGCCTGTTGCTGTTGTTCAGTCGCTAAGTCATCTCCAACTCTTTGCAACCTCATGAACTGCAACACGCCAGGCTTCTCTGTTCTTCCCCATCTCCCAGAGCCTGCTCACACTCATGTCACTGAGTCAGTAATGCTATCTGACCATCTCATCCTCTGTCATCCCCTCTCCTCCCACCTTCAATCTTTCCCAGCATCAGGGTCTTTTCCGATGAGTCAGCTCTTTGCATCAGGTGGCCAAAGTATTGGAGCTTCAGCTTCAGCATCAGTCCTTCCAATGAATATTCAGGATTGATTTACTTTAGGATGGATTGGTTGGATTTCCTTGCAGTCCAAGGGACTCTCAAGAGTCTTCTCCAGAACCACAGAGATGCTTGGAGGATGCAAACACAAGCTTGTGCACACCAGGACCCAGGGAAAGGAGCAGTGACCTCCACAAGAGACTGGGTCAGACCTGCCTTTGAGTGTTTGAGTGTCTCCTGCATAAGCATGGGGCAGCAGTGGCCTGCTGTGGGAGCAGGGTTCTGGCTGCAGCAGACCTGGTAGGTGCAGCATATGGCTTAAGTCCTCTCGGAGGAGGTCTCCATTGGCCTCACCGTGGAGCCACTGAGCAGATGACCCACAAACCGGAGAACAATTATACCAATTAAATTAAATATATTTCGCACTGCTGCAAAAGTTCTAGAGCCCACAACGGATTCCCCAACCTGGAGATCCAGCAAAGGGACCGAGAAGCCCCAGGGAATTTGACTTTGAAGGCTAGTGGGATTCGATTACTGAACTTCCATAGGACTGGGAGAAACAGACTCTCAGAGGGTACAAACAAAACCTGGTGTGCACCGGGACCCAGGAGATAGGAGCAGTGACCCCACACGAGACTGAGCCAGACCCGCCCGTGAGTGTCCTGGAGGCTCCAGCGGAAGCTTGGGTTGACAGTGGCCTGCTGTGGGGTCAGGGGGACTGGCTACAACAGTCCTGGCAGCCGTGGCATGCTGAAGTAAGTCCTTTTGAAGGAGGTCGCTGTTACCCCTCACTGGGGGAAGGGGAACACAGCCCCGCCCATCAGCAAAAAATTGGATTAAAGATTTACTGAGCATGGCCCCACCCATCAGAACAAGACCCAGTTTTCCCCACAGCCAGTCCCTCCCTTCAGGAGGCTTCCAAAAGCCTCTTTCCCTCAGCCATCAGAGGGCAGACAGAATGAAAACCACAGTCTGTACATGACTACTAGGCAAACCATGGCTTTGATTATATAGATCATTGTTGGCAGAATGGTGTCTCTGCTTTTCACTATGCCATCCAGATTTGCTGTGGCTTTCCTTCCAAGGACAGTCTATGGTGAACTGGAACGTGTATTTCTAAGTGGAGATTGGCCCACAGATACACTTAATTTTACTTTTAAAAAGCCCTCATATCTATTTAAAGTGATCGGAGGGCATTTTTGATCCTGGCAACAGGTTCCCCTTGAAGGAACTCCAAGGAGAGCTGCAGAGGGAAGGAAGGGGCAAGGCCAGCCTTGAGAACACATGCCTGCTTCTAGAACATGCAACAAGGAGGCATGCCACTGCAGACGCAGAGTAACTCTAAACGCTGGTTGCGACGGCTGTGGACTTTGGAGGGAGGAAGGCCTTCCCAGATGGGCCTTTGGAACAGCTGGCCCGCTTTCTGGAAGAAAAGGCAGCTGAGTGGAACCAGAAGCACCTGGACTGTCCCAGTTGGCAGGGCACGGAGGTGGAGCATGCAGTCATCTGAGACACCAGGTAGCTGCCCCCATGTGAAGAGCCTCGGGTAACAAGACCTGCTGGGATGGAGTTTCTGGCAGGACTCTGTCGCTAAAAACAGCCCTGAAACAGGGCGGGCCTGCCCGGTTACCCAGAGACTCCGGGGGTTGGGGACAGGAGCTACCGGCACGGCCTCCTCCTTCGTGCCTGAGATTTTAAACTTGCAGGAGGACAGAGCAGGGCTGGGGCTTGCTGGGTCCCTCAGGCTAGGTGGGACCAGCCTGGGATTGGCGGCGATATCTGGGTGGCCTCAGGGCCCAGTGGTCATCGCCAGATGAGTTTACCTCTTCAAAGCAGGAGACAAAATTTGGGGCCGTAAGGAGCACGCGAAGTCAATGCAAAGGACTCTTGACCTCTGCCAAGAATTTGGAACAACACAGAAGCTAAAGGTCACTCCCCAAGTAATTCACCAGGGTGGTGGGTGAGGATGGGGCAGACCCACTGCGGGGCTCCAATAGCAGCAGACTCTGGAGAGAGGGTGGCTGGGCTGGGGAGTGAAGAGGTGCAATCCAGGTGGAGAAGGGAGGGCTGGGGGGTGTGGCGACCAGCCCCCGCCGTTCCTTGGACGTGTTTCTGTGCAAGACCGGCTCAGGGCGACCGCCTCCGGGGGACCCCGGGCAGCCACACCCGTGGTTTGCAGGATCCAATTCCTGAAGCCCAGATACACAGACACTCAACCTGCTGTCCAGGCCTGTGGCTGCCCTGTCCGCTCTCCAGCTCACACGGGCTGCACTGGAGTCTCACCCTCCCTTCTCCTCCCTGCCCCAGGGCCTTTGCTCCTATTTTTGCTTCTGTGTCTGCCTCCTTTCCCTACCTGGGGAACCCTCACTCTCGGCCTCTAAGCCCCGGAAAGGCTGGCCTGTGACCCCCCACCCTTCTAAACCCACACTGGCTGCCCTAGCTGCCACCCCCCGCCCCGGCCCACCTCGACCCTCCTCCAGCCCGTCACTCCTGCATATGTTTTCCTCCTTGGACAGTGGGCTCCCTGGGGGCAGCCACCTGCTCATGCCTCTCAGAGACACCAGGGGTCTGGGAGGCAGTGCATGCTGGGAGATGTCAATTTCTACTTTGGATTCTAGACCTGTATTCCCTTATATGATTGCCACCAGCCACTTGTGCTTCTGAGCACTTAAAATCCAGCTAGTGCAAAGCAGTGGAAACTATTTCCTCGTTAAGCATCCCTTTGTTGCTTTGGTAGGATTGTATTTTGCTGAAAATTTAATATCCTAATTGAGTTTTTTTTTTTTTTAATAGCAAAAGGTTTAGAAAGCTTAGGGAAAGAATAAAATCTCTTATGCATACTTGTTTATATTGATTGCAAGTTGAAGTGATCATATTTTAGATATATTGTGTTAAATAAAATACATTACTAAAACAATCTTTCCTCTATCTTTTTACTTTTTCAATGTGGCCAGAAAATTAGAAGTAACATAGCAAGCTTGTATTATATTTTTTCTGGGACCATAATGTTCTTGACTCTGTGTGTGTTAGTCACTCGGTCGTGTCCAACTCTTTGCAACCCTATGGACTGTAGCCCACCAGGCTCCTCTGTCCATGGGATTCTCCAGGCAAGAATACTGGAGTGGGTAGCTGTTCCCTTCTCCAGGGGATCTTTCTGACCCAGGGATCGAATCTGGGTCTCCTGCATTGCAGGCAGCTTCTTTACCATCTAGCCACTGGAACAGGAATTCTACACTTTAAGGGGAAAAAAGCTGCCCAAGTAGGAGACGAAAGAGTCACGGTACAGAGCAGCCTTCCCGACAAGGATCTGGCATTTAAATGGCTGGAAACTGCCTGTGAAATATCAACATGATAAGGTTTGCCAAAAGGCTAATGAGACCCTGGGCCACATTAGCAGAAGCAGAGTGTCCGCAATGAAGGAGGTGAAAGTCGGCCCTGTGGCTGTCCCAGGAATAGGAGTTTCTGTGCTGGGTCCTGCATCTTGGAGGGGCACTGACCACCCGGAGCAGGCTCAGGAGACCCGCCCAGACAGGGACTGAGACACCAGGTACCTGGGTGCCTGGCTAGGCAAGGTTGTCCTCAGGCAGAGGGAGTCTGACTCTGTTCTGGGGAGGTGGGCGCTAATAGATCTTTCTCCTGAGAAAGAAGGTTCCATTACCAACCAGGAAGATCCCCATCAGCAGAGGTATTCAGGCAAGGCTGGATGACAACTGGGATAATGTTAAGCATTAACATGGGCATGGACTGGGTCCCTAGATCTCAGAGTCCTTAGGACAGAGCTTCTCTGGGGCCCAGCTCAGCTATGCCTCTGTGTGTGTGTGTGTGTGTGTGTGTGTGTGTGTGTGTGTGGTTGTGGGTGGTCCTGGGCTTTGTTTGATGTGGTCAGATTCCTCCCCAAGAGCCAGAATCTGCTGGGGCCTCTGACTGACCCCCAGCTGGAGCCCATTCTAGAGACAGCCTTGGGTTATTTGCCACCAGGCCAGGTAAGTTAGTTAAGGACAGACAGTGTGAACACTCAGCCCACAGTCTCTAAATCGTGGATGCTGCTAATGCAGGCTTCCCAAAGCAGTTCAGTTCCCAAGCCGGACAGAAGGACAATGAGCCCAAGAAATTCAGAGTCCAACCCCAGAGAGCAGGGCCTACAGAGGGCATCACTGGTTCATGCATAAAACACATCCGGATGGAACTCTTGTTATGGACATTTTCAAATACAGACCCAAGGGGAATCTACGGCCACACCAGCCTGAATGTGCTTGATTGTGTCTGATCTTGGAAGCTAAGCAGGGTCAGGCCTGGTTACTACTTAGATGGGAGACCCAAGTGGAGAGGTTGGTACCACAGACCTCACCTGGCTGCATCTGTGAGTCAGCCACGTGCCCTGATGGAGCTGCGTCTGGGAGCACGTTAGGGGAGGCGAGTTCCATTTATAGAAGCCAGGCTCTGTTCTGTTCATGAGACGTTAAACAACAGTGAGGAAGTGAGGCATGAAATCCCCCTGGTGTGGCCAGCACCTTGCTGTGTGGGGGCTGGGGCGTGTCATTCTCTGGGTCTCAGCTGGAATTGGGGGCCTGACTTAGATGTTTTCCAGACCCCAGAGACATCCTGGAGCTGAATTCATCACCTGCCCCCAAACCCACTCTGTCCCCCAGATCCCTAGCCCAGCCCATGGTACTGCTGTCCCCCCAGGCACCCAGAGCAGAAAGCTGGATGTTCCAGACTGCTCCCTCTCTTTCACCTCCAGTCTCTCCAGCCCTGGGCCCTGCTCCTTCTCCCTCCTGAGTGTCTTCTGCTGTGGCCATCTTAATCCCAGTCCCCTCACCATCATCATCCCTGCTGCCTACTGCACCAGTCCCAGTCATCAACAAACCAAAAAGACAACCTACTGAATAAGAGTAAATATTTGCAAATGATATAACTGATAAGGGACTAATATCCAACATATATAAACAGCTCATCCAACTCAATATCAAAAAAAATTCTAAAACAGGCAGGAGACCTGAATAGACATTTTTCCAGAGAAGACGTACAGAGGGCCAACAGGCACATGTAAAGATGCTCAACAGTGTTAATCATCAGAGAAACGCCAATCAAAACCACACTGAGATATCAACTCACACATGTCAGAATGACCATAGTCAAAAACAACAACAACAACACACAAATAACAAATGTTGGTGAGGATGTGAATAAAAGGGAACCCTTGAACACTGTTGGTGAGAAAGAATACTAGTGCAGCCACTATGGAAAACAGGATGGAGGTTTTCACATGCACACACACAAAACAGAACTGCCATATGACCCAATAATTCCATTCTTTGATATATATCCCCCAACCCAAAAAACCTAATTGGAAAAGATATATACACCCCAATGTTCACAGCAGCATTATTTATAATTGCCAAGATTTGGAAGCAATTGAAGTGTCCATCAATAGATGAATGGATAAGGAAGATGTGGTACATATATTTCTCAGCCATAAAAAGGAATGAAATTTTGCCATTTGTAGTCACGTGGATGGACTTGGAGGGCATTATGCCAAGTGAAATAAGTCAGACAGGGAAAGACAAATGCTGTATGATATCACTTACATGTGGAATCTAAAAACTACAGTAAACTAGAGAGTATAACAAAGAATAAGCAGACACAGATGTAGAGAGCAAACTGGTGGTTACCAGGGGGGAGAGGGGACGGAGGAGGGACAAGGTAGGGGTAGGGGGTTGAGAGGCACGAACTACTATATAAAATAAGTAAGCTAGAAGGATCTATCATATAGCCCAGGGAGTATAGCCAATGTTTCATAATAACTATAAGTGGAGTATCACACTTGTGCTCACTCGCTAACCTTGAAAACTTGTGAATCACCCCACTGCACACCTATCATTTATGTAGTATTGAAAATTAACTATATCTCAAAGAAAGCACAGAAAAATTAGAAGCAGCTTTTGAGAGCAGGGAAGGCTAGTGGAAGGCACATGGTAAGGACAGGGGAGGGGCTGGGAGCCTCCCGCCGCTCGGGGCCAGCTCGCAGGTCAGCTGGCGGCCACGTCTCTTCCAAGGCTTCCTCCAACATCTGTCTGGCCGGTGGCTCCCTCGGGGGCGCCTCTGCTATGTCCCCACCGCCCTCACACCCCTGTGGGACCGTGTCAGTTGACGAGAGCGCGAGCAGGCTCCCCTTGCCCCCTGGTCCCCAGGGGCAAGCTGCCTTCTGCAAATGATACATTCCTTTAAGGCACAAGGGATGCAGTCCTTTAATCCCCTCGCCCCATCCTTTCCAGGACTGCCTGCTGGCACTCAGGCCCGGGTGCCAGGTCCGCTCAGAGGACTTGCTGCAGAGGTCTTTCTCAGCCGCCCCTCCTTTTCTTACCTTCCATGTGGCTTCTAATAGGGGGCCCCCATCTGTCTGTCTGTATGGGCCGAACATGCATGCCAGGCCCTCTGTCCATCAGGGATGGGAAGGCCCGGGGTCGGGCAGGGCAGGCTAGGGCGGCGTCTTGCTGCTCACTGGCACCCCCGAAGACCTGGGGATCTGCACAGACGCCACACACTGGACACGTGCCCGGCGGCGTCCCAGCCTGCCCTCTTCCCCTGCTCCCATGGGGGCTCCTCCAGAATTGGGGGTGAGCCAGCCGCATTTCCTCCGGCTGACACTTGGCCTGGGGCAGCGCCAGAGAGAGAGAGAGAGAGAGAGAGCCCCTGCCATTGCCGGAACTACTCCCTGGGGGAGGCGGTCGGGCTCCCCGTCACGCTGGGCTCAGCACCAGGAAGGAGGGGTTCAGCTCCAGATGTGGTGCCCGGCGTGGGATCGGCAAAGTGGGGACCACCTAGCTCTGCCAAGGTGGGGAGGAGGGGTAAGGCTGAGCTGGCGTCCGGACTGGCACCTGCCTGTGCCCAGCACCTGCAGGGCAGCTTCACTGCCCCAGGAATCGTAACCTTCTTCCCCTTCCTGTGAACATGACCCTTCCAGGCGGCAGGTCAAGCATCCCGTCCACCTTCTCTGAGCCGCACTTCCTTCAGGCACCGATGGCGATGTGGCCCCTCCCTCAAGGGGCTCACCGTCCCTGACAGCAAGCAGCGTGCGTCACGTGATTAAAATAATCACACGATGGCAACGGTGGATTACATGCCGAGCACGTGTGAGGAGCGACACCTCCCCTGCTCTGACTCATTCAATCCCCACCGCAGTCCTACAGCATTGGCGGGGTTTAGCGGACTCATTGGAAAAGCTCCTGACGCTGGAAAAGATTCAAGGCAGGAGGAGAAGGGGGCGACAGAGGAGGCGATGGTTGGATGGCATCACCAACTCGATGGACATGAGTCTGAGCAAACTCGGGGAGATGGTGAAGGACAGGGAAGCCCGGCGTGCTGTAGTCCATGGGGTCCCAGTCTGACACAACCAATCAAGTGAACAACAACAGTGAGTGAGGAGACTGAGATGTGGATCAGCTAAATTATCCAAGGTCACCAGCCAAGAAGCACTCGGGGCAGAACTGGAATCCAGGCAGTGTGAATCATCGTCAAGCCAGCCAGGGTGGACTGCTAAAAAAAAGCACTTTGGGGTGTATTTATTGGTCTCTGCATTCTCTCCACAGGTCTATATGAATCTCAGGTAACCCATACTCCTAGGGAAAGGGGGCCGTTCTCCCATGTTCTAATTCTTTAAAGATGATTCATGCATATCCAGGATAGAAGGAGAGAGCAGGAACATGTGTCTCCCCTGATAAATCCCTCATCTCTGCTCCCCAGGAGCATCAGCATTATAGTTCTTTGGGGCTCTTCCCAGAGATATTTTACCCTTATATTCTCATGTGTTTATATTCTGTATAATTCTCCTTAAAAAAAAAAAAAAAGAAATCACCTGGATTTCCCTGGTGGTCCAGTAGTTAAGGGGAAATGGTTTTGATCCCTGGTCTGGGAAGATTCCATATGCCAGAGCAACTCAGCTTGTATGCCCCAACTACTGAAGCCTGCATGCTCTAGAGTCTGCGTGTCACAACCTCTGAGCCCTCGCTCCAAAGTCCGTGCCTGGCAACGAGAGAAGTCTCCACTCGCTGCAGCTAGAGAAAGCCTGCAGGCAGCAACCCACCCAGCGTAAAAAAGGAGTAAAGAAGAGAGAACAGCATCCAGGCAGTGGAACCTGATGCACACTGGGGTACCCTGCCGGCGTACTTCCTCTCAGGGTGCGCCTTTGTTGCTTCACGTACCTGTGCTCCTCTCTCAAGCCAGAGACGCTCCAATGCTGGTGTTTGCCTCTGGACGAGTTCGGTTCCTTCTTGGGCCCCCTTTTGGGTTGTGGTGCGTCTTTTGAAATCTTTCCCTCTATGGTGTGAGTTGTTCTCTGCTGTGTGTACGTGTGTGTTCCTTCCGATCATTCGGAAGGCCGGTAGTCGGCCAGCAGTGAGGCAGAGAGGCGCTATCAACCCTGATCTGGGGAGGAACCAGGCTCAGAGAGGGGCAGTGACCTGCCTGAGGTGGCCCAGCCTGGGAGGTGTGAGCCAGGACCCAGTGCGGATGTGCAGCCCCAGGCGCCAAGCAGCGCCTTCTCCATAAGGCTCTTTATGGAGAGAGCAGCCAGACCTGCCTGCCAGGAGTGGGGTGGGGGCTTCAGCCATTACGGCAGGATCCGGAAGCACGTGGGGGTGTTCTGCCTTGGAAGGGTTGGGCTGGCACCTGCGTGACTAGGTCGGCGAGGGGCCGGGGGAGGTTTGTGAGCCACCTTGGAGACTGTGGGAGGCAGTGGGAGGCAGCTGCAGGTGACGGGGTGAGAGGCGATGAAGCGTGGCCTTCCGGGCACGGGGGAGGGAAGAGGTGAGATGCTTAGGGAACCCAGCAGCGAGGCGGCGGGCAGGGGCCGGGGGGGAGGGGGAGGACCAGCGATGATGCTGGATTTCCAGCATCTGGAGAGAGGCCCTGGGAGAGGTTGAGAAGGAGTGAAGTGATAGGGGAGACTGCTCTAGGGGATGGAAAATTCGAGGCTGGGGGAGCATCTCCAAAAGAGATGGGGTGGGGATTTTCCTGTGGTCAAGGGGTTAAGACAATGTGCTTCCACTGCAGGGGGTGCAGATTCAAATCCTGGCCCGGGGGTGGGGGGCGGAATGGAGTGGGGGGGGGGGTAAGGCACAGATTCAAACCCTAGCTGAGAACCGGAGATCCCACATGCCATGCGGCACAGCCAAAAATAAAAAGAGAGAGATGGGGGTGGGCTGAGCGAGGGCGCCTCCTCCAGGGAGACAGGTGGAGAAAGGACCTGGGTGATGACCTGGGGTCAGGAGAAGGGCACGCCTGTCTGGAGGTGGGGAGGCTCACTTTGCCTGGTCGTGTGCAGGGAACACACACGTGCCCCCAGCCGCCCCACCCGGCAGCCTGTTCATCCGGAGCTGGCTGGGCATCTGGCAGGGCACAAGGACAGGGGTTTTCAGTTGCCCACTCTCGGGGTGGGGGGGTGCCTTTCCCAGTGGTCTGTGCTGCCCCCCAGTGGGCTCTGCCCACCCGTCCCCCCGCCGCGTCGCCCCAGCCCACAAAGGTGGCCCAGCCACAGCCACCCTTCTCCTCACCAGCAGGCCGCCCTTGGCCTTGACGGCCGGTGAGTCTGCAGAGCTCTGTCCTGGCCCTTCTTCCTCTCGCCCCCCGAAGGCCTCCTGAGCCCAGCTCCCTGACCACAGGGAGGGGACGGCGGTGGCGGAGACCCCAGCCCAGTCACCATCTTTCATACACGTGCATCTTTTGCAAAACGCTTGCCATTTGGTGGCAGCACGGCTCTTCCCTTTTCACAGGGACAGAGTTAAGCTCACAGAGGGTGGGGATGTGCTTCAGCCCTGCTGGGCTCAGCGTCCCGCTCCCCCCCCCCGGTGCCCCCACCCCTACGAGGGAGGCTGGAGCCTTGAGGAGGCCCAGGAAGCCAGGCCCAGCTGCCCAGACACCTCCCTGCTCCCCCTTCTGGAGGCTTGGGCCCTTGGATCCAAAGGGGCACGCCTGCTGGCGGAGGGAGGCCCGACTCTCATCTGTTCCCCACAGCCTAGGCCCAGCTGCTAACAGGGTACCTCCTGCCTGGACCCCTGCCCAGCCTTGCCCACCCACTAGAGCCCCACATGCCTCACCAGCCTCATCTGGAAGCTCTTCCTTCCGGTCCATCCCCAGGCACACCCCAAGCTCTCCCACCTCTGTGCTTTTGCTCTAGAATGCCCTGATTGAATCTCTCTACCTCCCTCCCTCCCTCCCCGCTCCTCCCTTCCAGGCTCTGCCCAAACCCGTCCTCCAAGCAGCCTTCCCTGATTGGTCCCCTTTCAAGGGTGAACACAGAGAGGGAAGAGAAGCTTGTAGGGAAAGGGGCACTGGCTCTGGGCCAGCCTGGGCTTCCCCAAGAGACCCGAAGAGACTGGAGTAGCTCAGTGTTCACACCTCTGTTTCTGTTTTGGCTTCACTATGCGGCCTGCCGGATCTTAGTTCCCAGGCCAGGAATTGAACCCTGGTCCCTCAGCAGTGAGGGTGCAGGGTCCTAAACACTGGACTTCCAGAGAAGTCCTCCGTAAGTCCTTTGTGGATGGAGGTGAACTAAGGAGATGAGAAAAGGAAGGAAGATCGGCTTGGTGTTTAGATCTGTAAGACAGTTCCTGTTCCCTCAGAGCTCCAGCTGTCATCTTGGGGGGTGTCCTCGGCTGAGGGGCCCCTTTGTCCCATCTTGGGTGGGGGCGGGGGCAGGGGCAGGTCGTGGTCTCTGGCCTCTCCCCAGGGCTTGGGCTGGGGCATGGAACTCAGGTCAGCGCCCTGCACCTGGCGCCCTAGGAGTGGGCTGGGGTGGGGATGGGAGCAAAGGCTGAAGCTCTGAGTCACCGCACTCAGAAGTCCTCCCCACCACAGGGCTGTCCAGTGGAGAGCCACTAACCTGGACAGTCCCAGGCCCCCCGCGGGCACCTCGCTGTACAGAGACTGTCCTGTTAGCAGGTCACCCCCAGGGCTGCACAATCCCCTTTCTGGGGCCGGGCCTTAGTGACCCTGTGAAGAGTTGGCCCCTCTTCCCTGGCAGAATTGAGGCAGCATTTCAGGAGCAGGTGGGTCTGGAGGCCCAGCAACCTGGTCCTGGCAGGACCCTAACCCGCTGTGTGACTCAGGCAAGTCCTTTGGCGTCTCTGAGCTCCAGTCCCTTCATCTGTGAAAAGGGGATAAGTAACCCCACTTCATGAAATCAGAGGGGGGCTGCCTAGGAAGGGCTTTGTGCCTGGCCCGGGAAAGGGGAACCTCCATCCTTGGTTTCTGTTGGACACTGTGTCCTGAAGGAGGCCTCGGGGCCTTCCCAGCCCCTCGCCATCCTCCATGGACCTCTGCTGGGTCTCTGCCGGTCTCTCTGCCCTGAACACACTGATGGCGGGGCCTGTGGACAGGTCTGCCGGCCTCTCAAGTCCCGTCTGTCCGGAATAGCTCCGACTCCCAACGTCTCACGGGCAAAGCCTTGTCAGCGCTGATGGCCTGAAGTCTTTTGATAAGTACTCCATGGAAATCATTCTCCTGGATTTCTTCAAGAGGGACTTGGATGGACTCTCTGATCCCAACACCCACCTCCCTTGGAGCTGGACTCACCCGTGTTGCCCCTGGACTTAGTCAGGACCAACTGCGTCCAGCCTCCGTGTTGGGCAGAAGGGAGCTGGCGGAGGCCCTGGACCTGGGTCCACACCATGTGAGCCTGGTTTGGAGGTAAATGGATGACTTTGCACACCCAGGGACAAGCATTTTCCAGTACTTGTCGTGACCAATCCTCTACTCACCTTTTCCCAAGTGTTGCTGAATTCAGGGCAGCTCTCGGTGGTTCGGGATTTTCTGCATCAGTGGATGCTAAAAGGTCAATTGACAGGTGACTCTCCAGGTGTGCTTGTCTGTGAAGTGACACTCTCGTTCTGGAAAAGGTTGGAGGCTATGATGTAATGATTTCCCCAATTCACAGGTGGGAAGAGAGAGGCAGAGAGAGGCAATTACTTGTCTCAAGCCCCAGTAAGAGTCCACTCCAGAACCCACGTGGGCAGGTGGTCGCTTCTCACCTCTGGGTCTTGGGTCCTGGGTAAAATGCTCTTGGAAGATCCCGGCACAACCCCAGGGACCGGATGCAACGGTCAGGATGGAGGCAGGCCTGAGGGTGGGTGGGGAACAGGTTCTGCCTGTGGCCCAGCAACCTTCTCTGCCTCCTTCTCCCCCTTTTGCTGGTGGCCTGGACCACATGACTTACTGGCGCTGTGTGTTCACAGCCTTCCACAGCCTTCACAACTCTGCTCTCCCTGCCCCCACGCTGCCCTTCATGCCCCCAGTCAAGCAGCCCATCTTCTCCCATTTCAGGAATATGGGCAGTGAAGGAGGCAGATTTGATGCCATCTGACTCCTGTGCCTGTTTATGTCAGAAAGCCTGGCCTTCCCACCCAGCACTGCCCAGCCGTCCACAGGCCGTTTCAACATCCCCCTCCCCCTTGGTTTGCCCCCCACACCCTCGCGTGCCCAGTTTTCAAGGCTTGTAGAAATGAAGTCTGCTCCGTGAAACACTGCCACCCAATCACAGTGCTCGCTGGACAGGGTCCACTGGTCTGTTCTGGGATCACCCCGTCTTCTTCAGTGGGTGCAGATCTGGCAAGGACCTCCTGGTGCTCACGGTGCCCTGAGGCCTGGCAGCCCCTCTTCACTTCAAACAGCCTGTGCCAGCCGCCTCCATCACCTAAGTCCATCTGGAGGCTTGTGGTCCAGCCAGAAGTCAGACCGTTCTGTAGCTCAGGTGGTGACCCTCTCCCATTCTAAAGGATGAGATCACTCAATGCTGGGAGGAGAATACAGTAACTTATTAAAGTTTACTTGTTCCCTTTTTAATGTTAAAAAGAGAAAAGAATGTGCAGTTCTGAGCTTCAGGAAGGCCTGACCGATCAATATCAACCCTTATAAAAAGAGGCAGCGAGGGACTTCCTGGTGGTCCAGTGGCCAAGACTCTGAGCTCCCAATACAGGGGTCCTAGGATCAATCCCTGGTCAGGGAACTAGATCCCACATGCCACAACAAAAGATCGAAGATTCAAGTACCACAGCTAAGATGTTACACAGACAAACAAATACATTTTTTTTTTTACTAGTTTAAAGAGAGATCCAGAGGTTGGAGGAGTCAGGGGCAGTCCCAAGGGTGTGGGGGCAGGGAAGAGGAACTCTTATGAATCCCAGGGTGGGGGAGGCATGAGCAATGATCTTTAGATCCCTGTCCTGGACAATACGTAACATTACCTGAGGCTCGGGGAGTAGTCACCCCGTGCCTTTTCCAGACCAGAGTCCCGCTCCTTCGAGTAGAGGGCAAGTTACTGAGTCCCTGTTCACTCTGCTAGCCACAAAACAGGCCAAAGAATCGGGTGACAAGGTGTTAAGGTAAGGAATAACCAGCAAATCGAGAAGATGGAAGCCTAGCATCTCATGATAACCATCTTACCGGGTCTTATCAGTCCAGTGTCTTTTATAGAACACAGAGGAGGAAGAGGAGAGGAAGGGAAATAAAAAGGCCATCAATCTTGCAAATACTTCCTGTAATGGCCAGTGTCAGAGAGGGGATGAGTCTATTTCTTCTTTCTTGCAATCGTTCATGGGTGGACAGGGTCAGAATGACTTCCTGAACAAAGGCAGTTTGGTTCAACATTCAGGCAGAGGGTCAGGGCTCCCCAAGGCAGGCCGTTATGTATAGACACCGTCCTTTTAGCGAAAAAAGCCACGCGACGCCAAGGTCAAAGTGAGAGATACAGACCCAACAAGGAGTCAGATCATGTCCTTCCCTGTAACAGACACACAGCTTAAAGCCATCTTCAAGACTCAGAAACCACTTCCCCACTCCTGTCTTCCCTTCTTTTTCGGGGTCTCCCTGCCCTCACCTCCCAGTTTGCCCCTGCTCTCACAGGCAGCATTGGCCTTCTGTCCTCCTGCTCCCTCCTTTTTTCTCCTCCTTTTCCCCTCCTTTTTCTCCTCCTCATCTTTTCCTCCTTGCTCAGTTAGGGAGCCGCTGGAAGGGTCTCCTTCTTCCTCTTTTGGCCTCCTGCCTGGGATGTTCAGGGCTTCCGCAACCAGCTCTTCAGAACCTCTGAAAAAGGCACCGCTCTACCCTCAGTTAGCCTGTGATCTTTGGTGAGTCTAAAACCCCTCTCCAAACACTGATGCTGAACAGAACTCACCACTCATGGTTGAAGATAGATTCCCCCATCTCAAGTCCCCTGAGCCAGACCAGAAACGGATAACTGTCTCCTGTCTTTTTCCTTTTGATATGACCTCATGTTTTCTTGCAGGGGAGTTGCAAGAATTGGGCCAAAAAAAATTCTCATGTCCCTGTAACTCAGGTTCTGGGATCAGTAACATTTAGCATGTTTGCCTTCTCTCTCTAGACAATAGACATAGACAAATAGATGTGGTTATAAGATATAGATAGTGATTTTTTTTTTTTGGTAACTGCTGGAAATTAGGTTGCAGACACTGTGGCTCTTCGATCCTAAATATCTCGATGTATTCCCCAAGAACAGACTTTCTCTTATGTATCCACAGTACAGTTTTCAAAATTGCCCATGTAACATCAGTGCAGCTCTGTGACTTCATTCATGGCTTACATGTACACTTTGCCAATCGTCCCCACAACGTCATTTAGGGCTGTTGTCCCTCCAGGCCAGAATCAAATCCAGAGCTGTGTGTTGCTCAGATGTCTCTGGTCTCCTTTAATCTGTCCGACTCTTTGAGTCCCTATGGAGTCCATGGAATTCTCCAGGCCAGAATACTGGAGTGGGTAGCCTTTCCCTTCTCCAGGGGATCTTCCTAACCCAGGGATCGAACCCAGGTCTCCTGCATTGCGGGCGGATTCTTTACCAGCTGAGCCACCAGGGAAGCCCAACAACACTGGAGTGGGTAACCTGTCCCTTCTCCAGAGGATCTTCCCAACCCAGGGATTGAACCCAGAAGGCTACAGGGGCGATGTGTGTTAGTATCTCATTGCTGCTATAACATGTTACCACAAGCTTAGTGGCTTGCTGCTGCTGCTGCTGCTAAGTCGCTTCAGTCGTGTCCGACTCTGTGCAACCCCACAGATGGCAGCCCACCCGGCTCCCCTGTCCCTGGGATTCTCCAGGCAAGAACATTGGAGTGGGTTGCTGTTTCCTTCTCCAATGTGTGAAAGTGAAGTCGCTCAGTCGTGTCCGACTCTTAGCGACCCCATGGACTGCAGCCTACCAGGCTCCTTCGTCCATGGGATTTTCCAGGCAAGAGTACTGGAGTGGGTTGCCATTGCCTTCTCCGGCTTAGTGGCTTACAAAAGCACAATTTTATTATCGGGTTGGCAAAAAAGTCCATTCAGGTTTATCCATAAGATGGTATGGAATATTTTAGTTGAAGTTTGGAAGTCCACAAGGGGTTTCACTGGGTTAAAATCAAAGTGTTAGCAGACTCTGTTCCTTTCGGAAGTTCTAGAGGACAATTGGTTTCTTTGCCTTTTAGAGCCACACAATCTGTGGCTCATGACCCCTTCCTCCACCTTCAAAGTCAGCACTACATCATGTTTAAATCTCTCTCTGACTCTTCTGCCACCCTCTTCTGTCTTTTAAGGACCCTTGTGATTACAATGAATCCACCCAGATAATCCAGAATAATCTCCCTGATTTAAGATCCTTCCTTTAATCACATCTGCAAAGACTCTTTTGACATGTAAGACAACATATTCGCAGGTTCTGAGTATTGGGATGTGGACAAGCCAGCATCCTGTCATTTCTTGAACACTTGCTTGCTTTCTGGCATAAGATGTCCTGGGCTAAGACTTCCAGGATTCCCTGAGAAGCACTGCTCTACCCCGATTCCTATAGAGAAGCTTCTGCTCCGTAAATTCTGAAGCCCCTTGCCCTCCAGCCAGCCCCTCTGGAGTCCTCCAACCTGAAAGTCACACTTTCCCATCTGCTTCCTGCCCTACCCTGGTTCCTGGTTTATGCCTCAGCTCCTTCATCTGTATAATGGGGCTAGTAATATCTCACTGGGCAGTTGTGATGATAAAATAGATGACCTAGGAAAAGGGCTTGACCCAGTGCCAGGTAGGAGGCAGACACCTGCAAGGGTGTTTCATCAGTCCTCTCCTAACTGTCCCATCCCTTCTTTTTAGGTCCTCAGAGGCACATTCTCTGCTTTAATTTACTATTTTATTCATTGCCTGCCCCTCCCCATTTCTGTTTCTCTTGTCATCCACTCCTTGTAGTCACACCTGAAGATATATGCAATATCTGACTTTCCAACCCATCTTCCAGGCAGTTAATACATTATTTTTTTTTTAACTTTTAACAAAAGTATTTTAACTACAAAATGCTTTTCAGGAGTCCACAAGTTTTACATCTCTAAAAAAACGACAAAATTTTTAGGGTTCAAAAATTCTGTTCTTCAAAAGAAATGACTAAGTGTTTTCTTCTATAGTTTCAATCTTTCTACACTCAACTATTTGACTGCTCTGTGCTACCCCAGACAGACCTGACTTGACTGGACTGCTTTATGTGTTACTAACTTTCACAAAAGAAAGTTAAAAAAGGAGTTTGTAGTCAATGCAAATCTCTAATACAATGTTTAATGCAATATCTAACACAAAAGAAGATTTAAAAAGATCATTTCTTTCCTCATTTGATTTGCCAGGAGTTAATTTTCTGTAAAAGCAAAAAGAAAAAAAAAAATTTACAAGTTGTAACACTGAGGGTTCCTTTCTCACTCAAGATGTTTGCTACTCAAAATGACAACAATTACATCTTTAAGAATATAATGAAACGGGTGGAAAACAGCAATACAATTGACAAAGTGTAGATGTTAAATAAACTAAAGATTTTTTAAGGGAGGAAGGATTAGAAGCTTGGGGAAATCCAGAATTTGGAAAAAAAAAAAGGAAAGAGAAAAAGATGTCCTCAACTGCGACCCCTCTGTTTATCAGTAGCGTCTTGGCTGCAGGACGGAGCGCTGGATCATGATCTATATCGACCACAGTAAGGAGAAGGGATCTTCTGTACCGGTGATCACAGCCTTCATATCTGTCGTACCCACGATCGTACCCTCTATCAGAGTAAGAGACTCGGTTCTGCCTCGTCCTGCGCCTCCACACTCCCGCCACCGCCGTAGGACGGTCTGCCAGTGTCTATACCTGGGCCCCCTGGGTGATAGAACAATCCACACAAACTCTCCTACCACCCAGTTCCGGCCCATTTGCCCTTTGAGTCATCTACTCTCTCTAAATAAACAAAAGCATACCCTCGGGATCATCCAGTTCGTGGGTCATAAACCACATTGACGCCACTCAGTGGTCGTACCATTGAGTGTACAGGCTGAGGGGTTCACCCGGCTGCCTGCATGTCTCCTCTGGTTAGAGACTGGAGAGTGACGTCGGCTCCTTTGACGCCGGTATCCTGATGCACCTGACCTACTTCGAGATCGTCTCTCTGGCCTCAAAGTTGTTCTCCTCTACATCACTCGTGCCAGCCAGGCACTCCCCAGAACTAAATAAGAGACAGGTCTCGGCTTGAGGACCAATGGCCTAATCAACTCGATAACTGGATGGTGAGGAAGAGGGAAGGGTCAGCAACAACAGCCCCTCCACTCCACTCCTGCTCTGGCAAAAAGGCGCCACCAATGCCTTATTTTAAAAATACACAGCAGAAAAGTATTTTGTTGTTGTTGTTATTCAGTCACTAAGTTGGGTCTGACTCTTCGTGACCCCCATGGACTGCAGAACACCAGGCTCCCCTGTCCTCCACTATCTCCCAAATTTGCTTAAACTCATGTCCATCGAGTTGGTGATGCCATCCAACCATCTCATCTTCTGTCATCCCCTTCTCCTCCTGCCTTCAATCTTTCCCAGCATCAGGGTCTTTTCTAATGAGTCAGCTCTTTGCATCAGGTGACCAAAGTATTGGAGCTTCAAGTTCAGTATCAGGCCTTCCAATGAATATTAAGGATTGATTTCTTTTAGGATTGACCAGTTTCATCTTCTTGCAGTCCAAGGGACACTCAAGAGTCTTCTCCAGCACCACAGTTCAAAAGCATCAACTCTTCAACACTCAGCTTTCTTTATGGTCCAGCTCTCACGTTTGTACATGAGTACTGGAAAAACCACAGCTTTGCCTCTACGGATGCTTTTGGGATGTTTGTTGGCAAAGTGATGTCTGTCCTACTCAGTACATAGTCTAGGTTTGTCAGAGCTTTCCTTCCAAGGAACAAGAGTCTTTTAATTTCACGGCTGCAGTCACCTTCTACAGTGATTTTGGAGCCCCCCCCCAAATAAAATCTGTCACTGTTTCCACATTTCCCCTTTCTCTTTGCCATGAAGTGATGGGACTGGATGCCATGATCTTAGTTTTTTGAATGTTGAGTTTTAAGCCAGCTTTTTCACTCTCCTCTTTCACTTTCATCAAGAGGCTCTTTAGTTCTTCTTTGATTTCTGCCATAAGGGTGATGACATCTGCATACTTGAGGTTGTTGATGTTTCTCTCGGCAATCTTGATTCCACCCTGTTATTCATCCAGTCTGGAATTTTGTATGAGCATAACTTGTACTCTGCATACAAGTTAAATAAGCAAGGTGTTGAGATACAGACTCGATGTACTCCTTTCCCAATTTTGAACTAGTTTGTTCCTTGTCTGGTTCTAACTGTTGCTTCTTGACCTGCATACAGATTTCTCAGGAGGCAGGTAAGTTGGTCGGATACTCCCATCTCCTTAAGAATTTTCCACAGTTTGTTGTGATCCACACAGTCAAAGGCTTTAGCATACTCGATGAAGCAGAAGTAGATGTTTTTCTGGAATTCTCTTTCTCCCATACACGCCAATGTTCATAGCAGCACTATTTACAACAACCAAGAAATGGAAGCAACCGCAACGTCCATTAACAGGTCTGTGTTTGAGGGAACAGCAATCAGAGCAGAAAGAGCTCTGTAGGTCCTCATCCAAGTCCTCACATTATACTGGAAAACTGCAGCCCAGATAGAGTGAGAAACTTGAGGAAAGTCCCAAGCACAGGTTGGGGGGGCTGAGTTTAGAACCCAGACTCCCCCTCCAAGGGCTCTCCCAGGTCCCTGATTCAACACAGCTGCAGAATTAAGTCTGACTTGACCCCCAAGACCCGATGGATATTGTGTGTCCAGCTCCCCAACTTCCTGGCTGCCAGGTTCCCTTGCACTCTCAGTTTCCTCATCTGTGAAATGGGGGCCAGAACAGCCCTCCCTTCACGACTGCCAGAGACATGGCAGAAGAGCTGGTCCCGCTCACCTGAGGCCCCATCACCCAGAAAGCTGGGACTGTGCTCCGGACCAAGGGCGTGCGTGTCGGGGTGCGTTAAGGTGCTCACACCGTGCTGACGCTTCCAGGGCACACCTGGGGAGGGGGATGGGGGCGGGGGTCTCGGCTCGAGGGACCTCATTGGCTGGTGGGGCGGGTGATGCAGCCCGGGGGCGGGGCTTGGGCTCCCGCCTGAGCTTCACCTCTTGGCCACAAGTCCTACTTTGCACTCAACCAGTGAAGCTTCCCGCTGGAGCACCCCCTCTCTGCCCCGTCCGCCAGCGATCACCCGCTCCCGACCCTGTTCCGGCCGCATCCCTGGGTCCGACCCCGTCGCCATGAGCTGCTTCGAGAAGGAGGGCAGCTGGAGCCTATCCTTCGCGGGCGCGGGTTTCCTGGGCCTCTACCACGTGGGGGTGGTCCACTGCCTGAGGCAGCGCGCCCCCCGCCTCCTCCGCGGCGCCAGCCGCTTCTATGGCTCCTCCTCCGGGGCGCTCGTAGCCGTCAGCGTCGTCAGCGGCTTGTCTGTTGGTGAGTCCGGCGACTGTCTGCGTGGACCAGGAGCGCAGGGAGCATCGGCTTGCATGCCCCAGTCGACGCTGATTCCAACCCGCGAGGGTGGGCTTGGAGAGGGGTGTCTCAGGGAGCCTGGCGCGGTGCCCTGCGCTCCCTACAGCCAGCCCCTTCCCACTTAATCCTTATGAGAACCCCAAGGACGTGGGACCACCGGCATCCCCATTTTCCAGAGGATAGATCTGAGGTTTAGAGCCTGGAAGACTGTTCCCAAGGTCAAGAGGCTGCACAGAGCATTTATTTATTTATTTTAATATTTATTTATTTGGCTGTGCCTGGTCCCTTAGTTGTGGCATGCAGGATCTTTTAGTTGCAGCATGTGGGATCTAGGGATCCCTGACCAGGGATGGAACCCAGGCCCCTTGCTTTGGGAGCCCAGAGTCTTAGCCACTGGACGACCAGGGAAGCCCCCTGCACAGAGCGTTTGGAAGCAGCACTGGATGCAAATTCTGAGCTGGAGTGGAGGGGGGAGACCATTCATTCCCATGGCACCCGGGAGGGAGGTCAGGGGCTGAGGACCCCCCTCCCTCCCCCACCCTGCAGACTTGTGCTGCTCCCGCCTCATGGCCGTGGTCAAGCAAGTGGAGCAGCTGAGCCTAGGCATCTTCCACCCTGCCTTCACGCCCATCGAGACCATCAGGCAGGACCTGCAAGACTGGATGCCCGCCGACGTTCACATCCTGGCCTCCCAGCGGCTGGGCATCTCGCTGACCCACTGGCCCGACGGTGAGAACGTCATTGTCACCGACTTCGCCACCCGCGATGAGGTCATCGAGGTGAGCAGGGGGCGGGACCCAGGGCCTGGCAGCAGGTGCGTGAGTGCCATCTCCTGCCCCAGTGACCTGCAGGCGCCTTCCAGGGCAGACTCTGCTCTGGGGCCCTGGGAAGGGGGTGCGGATCAAGCAGGAGATAGACCTCATTTTGTTTACTAACGAGGGAGTTGAGTTGCACAGGGGGGGCGGCCACGTGAGTATGGCTCCCGAGCCTGCTGTTCGGAGGCCTCTCAGCTGTACACGGAGGGTATGGCTGGGGTAGAGCGGTCAACTCAGGCTTCTTCAGTCGGGGCCCCCCTGGGTCTGCTCTTCCTGGAGGGGGGGGTGCCTGTCCACCCTAACCTGGTCCTCAAGGTGCTTTTTGATGCAGCAGGGAAGCATCGATTCTCTATTATGTGCCAGTCACCACCCCAAGTGGGGACAGCAGAATGACACAGACAAAAATCCTTGTCTTCTGGGGGCTCCTATTCAAACCTGTGAGGGTACAGATAATGGCCACAAGCTCATGTAACGAAATAAGAAACAATCCAGTGTTGGAATAAAATCGGGGGATACAACAGGGAGCCCCTGAATCAAGGAGGGGCAGGGTCCCTGGGGAGCTCAGAGAAGTGTCGGGCACAGCTCTGCTCAGCCTTGCCACCCGGGTCCCTGCAACAGAATCCTCTTCACCATGGTGCCCCATCGCCCCACACGGGGACCATCTCTGGGTGCTGACCGGTGTATGCAGTGCTGTGCTAAGTCACTCTATTCGTGTCCAGTTCTTTGCGACCCCCGGACTGTAGCTCACCAGGCTCCTCTGTCCATGGGATTCTCCAGGAGGGAATACTGGGGTGGGTTGCCATGCCCTCCTCGACGGGATCTTCCTGACCCAGGGGTCAAACCTGCGTCTCCGTGTCTCCCGCATCGGCAGGCGGGAAGCCCAGTGTGTGCAAGAGAGGCGCCAGTCCTTTGCTGCGAGTTCAAGTCCATGGGCTCCTGGGACTCCAATGAGTGTCCCAGATCCAGGTCTGGATGGCACATAGTATGAGTGTCCCAGATCCAGGTCTGGATGGCACATAGTATGAGTGTCCCAGATCCGGGTCTGGATGGCACATAGCGCAGGGCCTGGCACTCAGCAGGTGCTCAGTAAACGCTAGCTGCTGGTGCTCTGATGACGAATCCATGGGAACAAAGCTCTCAGCTGCACCTCTACCCTGTCAGAGGTGGGATGGGTTCTGCATCTCCCAGAAAGTGCTAGAGGGATGTTTCCAGAAGTCGAGTCCCAAGAGACAGGTTCTATGCTCGATGAGTCTGGTAGGTCCTAGGTCAGCGGCTTTCAACTAAGGGTGATTTTCCCACCTGGAGACATTTAGCAACATTGGAGACATTTTTGGCTGTGACAGCTCTATGTGAGTTTGTGTGTGTGTGTGTACGCGCGCTTGCGAGCACAAATTACTGACAGCTACAGGGTACAAGCTGGGGATGTTGTTAAACATCCTGCAATGCACAGGACAGCCGCCCTCCCGCCAACGGAGACTTCTCCAGCCCCCAAACGTCACTCGTATCAGGGTCTCTGTTAAGCATCTTTTTCACCGCAGGACTTGTTAGAGCCTCTACTGGGAGGGGTGGACAGTGTTTTCCAAATGGGGAGAGAATCAGGGATCTTGTCAGAGGTGCCCCTGGTAGGATGACCCCTGGTCCAGAGAACACACTTTAGGAGACATACCTAGATTCTCGGTGGAGAATTCCTGGCAGTTGGATAAAGGAGAAATGGCACTTGGTGTCTGTCTATCCTTGAGGGAAAAGTCCCAGCAACAGTCCTGAGTCAGCAAGGGACCTAGCAGGAAGAGGAGGGCAGGTGTCACAATGGACTCCTGTTCAAATCGCCTCCTACGTTTCTGTTTTTTGGCTGCACTCCACAGCCTGCAGGATTTTAGTTCCCTGACCAGGGATTGAACCCTTGCCCCTGCAGTGGAAGCGCTGAGCCCTAAGCACCAAACCCTCAAATCCCTTCTTAACTCTGAGAACTAGGCTGGGACGAGGTGATACCTCCCCTCCCTGGACACGGCTCTCCTGACTCCGGTGTGGGCTGTTCTGGGTTAGTCTGCATGCCCAGAGCGGGTCCTGAACTCTGGGAACGTAAGCGATTGTGTTATCACTGGCTTATCTCCCCAGGCCTTGGTCTGCTCTGTGTACTTCCCTTTCTACTGTGGGACGATTCCTCCCACGTTCAGAGGGAAGGTGAGTGCACTTCGGGGGCTGCCCCAGCCCTACCGAGGGGTGTGTGGGTGGAGGAACCAGGGCTCCTGGAGCACTTATTGGGTGTGTCAGCTGCCCCCACACCCTGGTCCCAGAGGTGCTCAGAGCAGCCCAGGTTAGGGGCTGGCCTGGTGGTTCGGGGCAGCTGGAGGTGACCTGCTGCAGCCAGTTTCCGGGGGTGGCTTCGTGGCCGTGTGGGTGGAGAGCACCTCCAGGGCAGCCAGGCCCCCTGAATTGCAGCGCTACATTGACGGCGCTTTAAGCAACAACCTGCCCTTCGCGGACTCGCCCTCCGCCATCACCGTGTCGCCCTTCCATGGGACGGTGGACATCTGTCCCCAGAGCAGCTCGGCTAGCATACACGAGCTGAATGCCTTCAACGCCAGCTTCCAGATCTCCACCGAGAACTTCTTCCTGGGCATCACCTCCCTCATCCCCTGCAGCCCCGAGGTAGGTCTGGCCCCCCCACTCCCCGTTACCAGCCTTGAAGGTGTTAGAGGCTTGGCCGTGAGCTAGTGCCCCGTGAGTCAGACCCTGTGCCCGGGAGCCCTCCCCACAAGCTCGGGGCAGTTAGGGTGTGTGTCCTGAGCCTCACGGTCAAGCCCTTAAACACAGCCTGGGCTCCCGATGTGTCCTGACTCATGCTTCATGTCAGGGCAGCACCCCAAGGCCACCTCTGCTGAAATGGGGTTTAAGCCAGGCCTCTGAGGGTGCTATTCAGGGTTAGGCTCGGTGACAAGGTACTGCGGTCATCTCCATTCCTCAGGGAAGGACACCGAGGCTCAGAGAGGGTAAGCAACTTCTTCAAAGTCACACAGCCTGGAAACAGCAAAGCCAGACTTCAGATCCTCAGCTAGCCCGAACCCATGATCAGTCTTAACGGCTGCCCTAGACTGTGGCCAGACTGACCTTCTGTAAGGCAGCAAGGTACAAGCACAGAAAAAGGTGGACAATAGACCCCCGTTTCCTGCTTTTTGCTCTTTGGGAATTTCTGGGACGTGGGTGATTTGATAACCGTTTGTCATCCTAACAAGCTCCTTCATGCCAGTCACACTCTGGCCCTCCCCTAGTCCTCCACTTCTTTTATGGTTGTGTAGTATTTTTTAATTCATGAAACAAAGTCCTGTTCATTTAAGCTGATCCTCCCTACACCCATGGAGTGGACAGAAAATCTCAGCCCAATTTTACAGCTGAGGAAGGCGAGGCCTGCAGGTGACTCTGCTTCTGGTAGGGCTCTGATTGAGAGCCTTGGCCATCTCAGGGTGGTCCTGGCCATGAACACCCAAGGGCAAAGGGCACTGCTGTGTATTGATCTGTAGGGCTCAGACATTCCTGGCCAGGCCTTGTGATCCCATTTTCCAGAGGGGGAAACTGAGGCCAGAAAAGGAGAGTCTGGAGCAAAAGCCCCCAGCCCCCAGGGTGTCTCAGAGTGGGAAGGTGAATGAAGCTGTCGGGAGGGAGTTGCTGGAGAAGATGCCTCCCCCCTGAGGTCCTGGGACTCTCCCCATTCAGTGCTGGCCAGGGACACTCGGGGTCCTCGAGTCCTGCTGAGAGGGGGTCTTGGGAAGCCCAGGCTGCCCTGGGATCCAGTTGAAGATGAGTCTCTGGCCTGTGGCTACTGGCTCGAGGGGTGGCGCAGGCCTGCTGCACCCCAGCCTCACCTGTGTGTTGGCAGGTAATGGCCGACAGCTGCAGACAAGGCTACTTGGATGCCCTGAGGTTCCTGGAGAGACGCGGTAGGTGGCAGCCCCCCACAGGAGCTGGGCATCACCCCCCCCCCCCATGTGAGTGCCAGGTAGATCCCGCCTCTCAGCTATTTGAGTTCTCAGGGACCTTGGCTCATTCATTCTCTTCCTCAGCGTCTGCTCTGTGCCGGATGCTGGGGACCCAGGGAGGAATCGCACATGTCTCCTAGTCTCCAGCTGCCTGCTGCCTGGGGCGAGGGGGACAGATCAAGAGAGAGACATCCCCCGGGATGATGGAGGGATGCTCAGGGTCACGGGAGCCCAGTGGGGGCACCTGACCCAGTCTGGTGGGTGGGGTGGGCAACGAGGACTTCCTGGAGGTGGTGACTGATACGCTGGGTTTTAACTAGTCATGAAGGCTACAGAAATATTGACAATGGGAAGGAAGAGGGCACTTTAGGCAGGGAGAAGAAGGGCAAGAGCAAAGGCACAGAACTTGGCACTTCGAGGGTGCATACATCAGTGGGGCCATAGGGGTGTGTGTGTGTGTGTGTGTGTGTGAGACAGAGCACTGGGCCGGTCAGAGAGGTCTTCTTAGCTGGAGAGCTTGGCTGTCATCCCACAGGGCCGTGCTCTTCAACATGGTAGAGCTGAGACTTGAACTCAGGCCGTCTGGCTCCAGAGCCCATGTCCCTTGACCCCCACTCTATGGCCCCAAACCCTCGGCAGCAGGAAGCACTCACTGAGCACATAATATGTTCAGACATAGAAAGCTCCGACCTAGGCTCGAGCCTTGTGTATTCATTGCATCTGAACAACCACACACAGCAGGTCCTAAGTTTCCCCCCCATTTTCTAGGGAGGGAAGCCACGTGCGGAGCTGTTAGATCACGGAGCTGGCGGTGGTGACCCCAGGATCCGAGTCTTAGGCTGGGTCTTCTGGGCCTGGGGCCTGTGAACCCCTAGAAAGCACACAGGAATCAGACGGCAGACAGAGTGGGGCCAGGGAGCGCAGGACGAAGTCATTCAGGACCCGCCGAGGGCCCGCCCATCCTGCAGCCAACGGGTCCCCAGAGCTGGCTTTGGGCGCCAAGGGGCGCGGGTGGGGAGGGCCGCATGGGGTGCTGGTGAGGTCAGTGTCACCGGGAGGCTCCAGCTGTGGCGTCCCCCCTCTCCCCCCACCCAGGACTCACCAAGGAGCCAGTACTGTGGAGCTTGGTGTCTAAGGAACCCCCAGCCCCAGCTGATGGGGCCCCAGGCGCTGCCCACGACGGAGGCCAGGAGGCAGGCCTGTCGCTCAACTGGGCGGTGCCCAACGTGCTGGTCAAGGACGTGCCCGACTTTGAGCAGCTCTCCCCGGAGCTGGAGGCTGGTACTGCCCCTCCCGTCCCATCTGGGCTCACCTTCCAGGTGCCCTGCATGTGGGGGGGCCCGGGGCCGGGGACCCCGCCTTGAAGGTGTTCGTGGTCTGCAAGAGGAGAGGACTCAGGCGTGCCAGGCATGATGCCCAGGGCCTCTTACACCTTGCCCCCTTCACTCCTCACCACAACCCGAGCGGGCCCGAGTGTTTTTCATCACCTATTTTGCTGATGAGGAAACTGAAGCTCAGAGAAGGGAAGGGGCTCACCAAGGTCTCAGGACCCACAACTGGGGGATTCGAACCCAAGTCTGTGCCTGAGAAAGCCAGGTCTTTGCCCACTGCCCAGGGAAGGGCAGAAGGTGCCGAGGGGCAAAGGAGAGGCACACACAGGCTTTCCAGGTGGAGACAGACTCATTTTATCCCCTGCCCCAAATACTCTGAGGATGGTACTGAATGGTCCCCCCTGGACAGTTGAGGAAACCATAGCACAGAGAGCTTAAGTGACCTGCCCAAGGTCACCCAGCTGGCAAAGCAATTAGTCAGCCCTCCTGCTCGGTGACCTAAAGTCACAAAGGCCCCAACAGGAAAGGACAGGCACATGTCGTGGCCATGGGAGTGGGAGTCTGAGCAGCATCTCAGTGAGGTGTGAATGGAGGAGCTGGCCAAGCAAAAGAGGGGCCAGATGAGCAACCAGGCGGTGGGCGTGGCCTGTGCAAATGTCCTGGGGTTGGTGGGGAGGGGCGGGGGCCCCTGCAGCTGAGGGAGAGGTGGGTTAGCAGCGATCAGATTGGGAAGGATTGGAGGGTGGGGCAGATGGCCTCAAAAGCTGCAGGAGGAAAGAGACTGGGAGCTGCTGGGGTGGGGGCGACCCCTCACTTTCAGAGTTCACGGCTGCTCTGAACTCTGGGTCCCAGTGTTGGCTGCACCTAGCTGAGAGGAGACAGGCTGAAGAGGTGGGAAGCTGGGAGGAGAGGTGATGGTGGTCAAGGCCAGAGCAGGGGCAAGCGGGTGGGTGAGGAAATGAGGCGAGCCCCTCTTTCTGCCTGGAAGACCACAGAGGGCACAAAGACGCAGGTCTGCATCTGGGCTGAGCCCCTGAGGTCCAAGCCTGGGGCTCTGGAACCCCGGCGGTGGCCCTGCCGCCACAAGGGGGCACCAGAGAGTGCCTCTGAAGGCCTTTACAGTATCTCCTAATCCTGGCCGCCTCTACTGATGGAGATCCCACCCGTATCCCATTTTTCAGAGGCGGTGCCCTGGTTCAGGGACAGGAAGGGACCCATCCTGGGCCACACGGCAGGTTACTGGGAGCCAGGTCTTGGGACTGTGTTTTTCAGGAACCTGGAGTTGAGGCTCGTGGTGTGTGCATGGCCAAGCCATAGTCTGGAGGTCAGGATTTGGGTTCTGGCTGTCTGCCAGCCAGGATGCTGGGCCCTTGCACTCTGATCAGTTAAGGGGCTGGGGGCTTAGGAAGTGGTCTTGTGGTCACAGCTGCTGTCATCAATAGCGCCGATGTTATGGGAAGGAGGTATGGTGGGCACTTGTCCCCCCAGGGGCCGCAGCAGACTTTCCAGAGGGGCAGGAGAGGTGGAAGAAGTGCAGGGAGCCTGACAGGTTCCACCCTGGCCCCACCACTTCCTGGCAATGGGCTTGGCTGAGTCACTGCTCTGCTCTGAGCCTCAGTCCACTCATCTGTGAAAGGGGCACACTCTGCCATTTCGGGACTAATGAGGGAGCCTGGGCGGGGCTCCATCAAAGCAGCTGCTTCCCCTGCAGACTGGCTGGGAGTGGGGGTGTCCTCTGTGGGCCGTGGGAGGTGGAGAGGGGCTCGGGCTGTCTTCCCTAAGGGTGACCTTGAGGGGGCAGCTGGAGGGGTGGGGGGGAAACCGTGGCCTCTCTCATAGCACTGAAGAAAGCCTGCATGCGGGACCCCGGTGCCTGGGCCTCTTTCTGCCGCTCGGGGCCCGGGCGGGTGCTGACGTACCTGCTGCTGCCTTGCACGCTGCCCTTTGAGTACGTCTACTTCCGGAGCAGAAGGTGAGGTATGGCCAGGGGTCCTGGGAAGGGTCTGACCTGTTGAGACAGGTGCCTGTGGCAGGAAGGGCAGCTGGCACACTGGGGCGGGGGGCAGAGCAGGGCTGGTGTCCCCACACCGCCTGACGCTGGCTGCAGGCCCTGAGGAGTCTTGGTCTCCTCTGGGAGATGGGACTGATGGGGTGGTTGGGTAACAGCTGTGACTTTAGTCCACTGGAAACGGGGTCTCGTGGTCAGCCTGGACCCTCCCATCTCTAGGATCTTTGGTCCATTGTTCCACTTGTCAGAGCCTCAGAGGGAATGAGTTCTTTCTGAGGGTAGCTCTAGGGGGTGGTCTGCCTCAGATTAACTGTGTGGCCCAGGCCAGGTATCTTGACCTCTCTGGGCCCCAGATTCCTCTTTTGTAAAATGAAGCCTCTCTAGAGCAGACTAGCAGACTAGGCCCTCACTAACCGTCTAACTTTGCTGGTTAATGGATCAATCCCTGTTGTTTGTTCATTCATTCCACCAACAGTTATTGAGGGCCCATCAAGGGTCAAGCCTTGACTGGGGGCCAGGAGGCAGGACCGACTGAGCCCCAGCCCTGACCTTTTGGGGATCACAGCCCACCGATCGTCACATATTTATCTGTGTGATCCAGCTGTGCCTACGGATACCTAGAGAGATCAACAGTGGCTATGGATTCCTAGGAGAGGTGTACAGTGGCTGGGAACTGGGGCAACTCACAAGACAGGCTATGTGATCAGGAAAGGCTGCTTAAAGGAGATAACTTTGGAGCTGTAACCTGAGGAATGAGTAAGAGTCCACTAGGCCAAGAAGGATGGAGCAGCATGTGCAAAGGTCCTGGGG
The DNA here is from genome assembly GCF_033118175.1 of Dama dama. NCBI lineage: Eukaryota > Metazoa > Chordata > Mammalia > Artiodactyla > Cervidae > Dama > Dama dama. The sequence continues at coordinate 5,758,286 of NC_083702.1, forward strand.
CAGAAGGCAGAGGGAGTAAAGCTCGTCTGAGGAGCAGAAAGGGAGGCTAGTGTGGCTGAAGCCAAAATCTGGAGCGTGTACAAGATGGAGCTGAGGAAGCCGGCAGGGGCTAGACACACAGGGGTCTGTGGCCAGGTGAGGGGTGTGTTCTTTATCCTGATGGTTACAGGAAGGCCAAGGAGGATTCTAGCAGGGAAAGTGTCATGTATTGATCTGTATTTTTTTAAAAGTTCCCCAGTCCCCGGAAGAAGGTCTGTGACAGCGAGTCATGTGTCTCTATCTTGCTCTATGCAGAGTCCATGACTGGGTCAGCCCTGCTGTCTGAACTGCTGGTGACCCAAAGCTGGGAGACAGCTTTCTGCTGATGTGGACTTTTCCTTATGTGGAGCTTTTAGACTGCAACCACAAGTTGAAATCAAAAAAGATAAATGCAAGTTATAGCCATTTCAGTTACAAAAAGGAGATCATTGTAAGAGCATTCATTAATGGAGCCACCTGCCCAGACCACAGGGGTCTTCTCTGTAACCTACATGCTCAACCACAGCATTGGTGATTCAGTGGTAGAATTCTCGCCTGTCACGTGGGAGGCCCGGGTTCGGTTACTGGCCAAAGCAGGGTGATGTTTTGAGGCTTCTCTGGTGACTCAGTCGTAAAGAATCTGCCTGCTAATGCAGGGAGAAGTGAGTTTGATCCCTGGGTCAGGAAGAGACCTGGAGAATGAAATGGCAACCCACTCTAGTATTCTTGCCTGAAAGATCCCATGGACAAAGGAGCCTGGTAGGATACAGTCCATGGGGTCCCAAAAGAATCGGACACAACTTAGCAACTAAACAGCAACAATAGCACCCTCAAAAAACACCCTGGGGCAGAACATAACTTTAAGTTTGGGGTGTCCCTGGTGGCTCAGATGATAAAGAATCTGCCTGCAAAGCCGGAGATGCAGGTTCGATCCCTGGGTCAGGAAGATCTCCTGGAGCAGGAAATGGCAATCTGCTCCAGTATTCTTGCCTGGAAAACCTCATGGACAGAGAAGCCTGGCAAGCTACTGTCCATGGGGTCGAAAACAGTTAGACAAAGTTGAGCGACTGAGCATGCACATACTCAACATATAGGTTACAATGATAGGGGCAGAAGGTCTGGAACCAAGGGAGGGGACGGTTCAATTCACGTTTGGCTTGTCGCAGTACACCCGGTGGGCCGTCTGAGTCTCAGAAAGTGCCTGGCCAGGCGTCCTCTCAGCTGTATTTGGGTGATGCTGCCCTCTGCTGATCCTGTGTGGTCTATGTGGGGAGCCCCAGGAGGATGCTGGGCAGGAGGTCAGATGTGTTAGGAAGCCACCGGCAGCCTAAAGGAGTGTGGATGAAGGGGTGTGAAGGGTGGAGGGCAGTGGCTGTTCAGGGAGGGGGTGGGACAGAAACACGGAGGCGGTGAGGTGATGGTCCTCACTTGCTTAGAGAGAAACTGAGGCCCCCAAAGATTCCCTGACCTGCTGAGATCACACAGCGGATGAACAGGGCAGCAGGGCTGCAGCGCAAGCCAGCCTGACCCCAAAGCCCTGGCCTTTCCACCCCAGGGCTTCCCACTTGTGCCCTTTGGAGTCGATGACCCCGAGGGCCTGGCGGTCTCCATCAAGTTCATGGTCTGTGGGGATCGTTCCCTGCCCCCTGTTGCCTCTGCAGGTGCCGACATGCTCCGCAGTACAGTCAATGCGGCTGGAGCTCCATATCCTGCTTCATCCTTCCTTTAGCCCTGGAGCTTGGGTGCGGGGGACCCTAGCTCTGCTCCAGCCCCGTGGGGAGGGTGGGCTCTCTGCCAGGCTGCACGCTCGGCTGGGCACAGACCAGGGCCGCTGTTGCTGCCTCTTCTCCAGGTTGGTGGCGTGGCTGCCGGATGTGCCGGCCGACTTGCGGTGGATGCAAGGCTTGCTGAGGAGCTTGGCCCTTGAGGTCTATTCCAGGACAAAAGACCAGCTCCTCAGGTTGGTCGGGTGAGACGGGCAGACGGGCCTAGGGCAGGGCAGGTGGCTGCGCTGGGGGAGGGGAGGTGCTCGCTGGTTCCCCGGACCCTGGGCGGGCAGTCGCATCATCCGTGTCCCCATCCACCCATTCGTGCAGCCCCGGAACACATGCTGGGTCCCCGCTGTGGGCCAGACCCATGGTGGCCTCGAGGCAGGAGCTGGCCAGTCACATCCATCAGTCTTGGGGAGGGTCACCCTGCTCCCTTCATCCCCAGGGACGGCCTGAGGTCACGGGGCATGAGTGGATCTCTCTGCTCTGCCAGATCCCCACCAGTCCTCCTGCCATCCTTCCAGATTTCCCCCGGGCCTGGTGTGGGGTGTCCCCAACCTGCCCTCCCTCCTCACTGGAGACCCCAGCCTTCCCCCCTCCCACCCCGCCCCTTACACCCACCTGGCACCATTTGCTAAACAAGGAAGTCGGCACTGTGTTCCCAGGCAGCGGCTACCCTGGAACCTTCCTGCTACCCCCGCTTGGCCAGGATAAGGGTTTATTGCTGAATTTGGGAGAAAAGCAACCCAGGGCTTCATCCAATCCTAGGCTCTGAAAATTTGCCTTTGCTGGCTTCTGCTTCTTCCACAGCCTGCTTGTCACCAGCCCCCTCCAGCCTAAAGCCGATCCTCCCAAGGACCTGGCCAAGGAGCCCAGACCCACCCATCAGGCCTGAGGGGACCGTGCCAGCCCAGCCCAGTGACTGGCCTCCCCTGCCTCCCATCATGGCCCTTGTTCTGTGCCCGCACCTGCCCCCAGTCCTTGAGTCCTGACCCATCTCCCAGAGCTCAGAGCCAGACCCCTAGGCCAGGGTGGGCACTGGAATTGTCAGCCACGTGGAGGGTGGAGAGGACAGAGACTCTGTCACAGGCCACGTGAGCAGGTGGCCCCCAGGAGTGAGAAGAGGCCCTCCTGAGTCTCTCTGCACCCCTTCCCACTCCACTCCTGGGGCTTCAGGTTCTTCTTTTCTGGGTGAGACGCAGCCTCTTGGTATACCTCCAGGTCACTGTGTGCCCAGGTCATCCTGTCTCATCACAGGGAGGAAGGAAGGCAGGGGCTGAGACACATGTCTGGTTCTAGAATTTCCATTTGGAGGACTTGGGGCAGCACCTCGGGGAATAAGGGTTTGGATGTGTCATAGAGCAGTGTGCAAGGTACTTCAGGGAAGGTGGAGAAAAATGCTACAGGCTCATATCAGATCCCTGGCTTCCCTGGAGGCTCAAACGATAAAGAATCTGCCTGCAATGCAAGAGACCTAGGTTCGATCCCTGGGTCAGGAAGATCCCCTGGAGAAGGAAATGGCAACCTACTCTAGGATCTTTGCCAGGAGAGTTCCATGGACAGAGGAGCCTGGTGGGCTACATGGGGTAACACAGAGTCAGATACCCCGGAGCGACTGATCCTTTCACTTGCACTGATCAGGGAACAAATGGAAATGTCAGGGTGAGGAGTGCTGCCTCTCTGATCCTTTCTGACATTCTCTGTCTTGCGCTAGCCCTTGGGGGGTAATCCCCATGCTCTGCATCACTCTAGAAACCTTGACCTCTGACTTCCTCTGGGTCTCTTCCCCAGGGAACCCCCGGAAGGAGATGGGAGGGTGGGAGGAGAGAGAGGGATTAAAATCTCAGAATCTCAGCTACGTGTGCTTCTGTTGGGGTTCCCAAAGGCCCCTGGCTGCCACCACCACAGGTCTCCCCAGTGTGTTCCTTAAAAAGATTTTTGATGAGCAGAGCCTCCAGCCTGGCCCCTCCCTCTCTCGGGTGCAGAAGTTGCTGGGACACCAGACCTCCTCCAGCCTCTCTCAGCAGTCGCTCCTCTTCCCATCCTGAGAGCAGAGCCCACACTGAGCCCTGGCCAGGCCCTTAAGAGACACTCAGCCCCAGGAGGACTGGGAAGGGTGGAGACATGGAGGCAGGTGTGAGAGAAAAAGAAGCAAAGGAATAAATGTGTGAACAAAAGACATATTCATTCATTCATCTAACTTAACGAGTTATAGGCTCTGGGGACACAGCTGTGAACAAAAGTTATATTCTAGTGGGGGTACGAGAATAGCTAAACAGGAAACAGGAAAAGGTGAAAATAAGATCATTTCCAGGGATGGCAGTTCTGTGAGGAGACAGGAGGGTGAGACTGATGGGGGTGGGGTAGTTTATCAGGGGTGGGGAGCAACCTGGGGCCAGGTGGTCTTGGAGGGCCTCTCTGAGGAGGTGGGGCTGGACATGAGGTCTGAGATGAGAGGTGAGAGCCGGCTGAGAGTTTTGCGAGCAAGGGGAACAGCACGTGCAAAGAGGGACCAGCACTTGCAAAAGCCTGGAGTTGAGAGTGAAGAGGGGGGTGATGGGGTGCACTGTGGCCAGCAAGGCAATTGTGGGGTAGGCAGAGGTTGGGGCGTGAAGGGCACTGTTTGGATTGGGCAGTCATTGGCGGTGGCGGCGGGGGGCGCGGCGGCCGGGCGGTCAAAGCAGAGAAGCAAAAGGTGACTGAACAGTGAGTAGAATCCAGGAGGGTCTGGGGATGAGGGTGGGGCAGAAAAGGGAGTGGCTCTCCAGCTCCCAGTCCTGGCTTTCTGAGTGCCAGCTGTCTGCTGAGTGTGAACTGAGCCTGGGGCAGATCCCTGCCTCGGGGAGCTCACGTTCCTCTACTGCTATTTCTGTGAAGGTAAAAGGGAGTCTGGCCTTCATGAGCGCCCACCACTTACAGTTTTCAAAGCCAGTCATTGCAGTTAATTCTCACAGCAACTCTGGGAGGTGAATGTTATTCTGCCCCACGTTATGGGTGAGGAAACCAAGGCACAGAGTCGATCTGTGTGTTGGGGTAAGCGGTAGGGCTGGAAGTGCCCACGTGTTGTGCTCCAGGCAATGGAAGGATCTCCAGAAAAACCACAGCTTCACTGCGTACCTGCTGTGCAATGCTGAGCAAATTCTTTCCTCGATCAGTTCTTCATTTCCTTTCCTTTCAGAGGACTAGTTGGTTTCTAAAGGGCCTCCAGCTCTGCTCTGAGCCCACAACAGAGACAATTAATATCACCATGCTCAGAGGGAGGAGAGATGATTCCAGGAGGGGATTAGCCACAGGGGGATAGGTTTTTGAACTGGGTCTTTACGAAAGCCTAGATTCTAGGTTGGCAGAAAGTCATTCCAGGAGTGGGGTTGCAGATGTAAAAACAGGTTTGGAGTGTCCCCTGGTAAGTTAAAGAGACAAGGAGTCTGAGGCTCAGATATGTGAAGCACCGATCCCACAGCAAATCATTGATGGAGTTAGCATTCAAGACTAGGTCAGGGGACTTCCCTGGTGGCCCAGTGGCTAAGACTCCAGGTTCTGATGCAGGGGGCCTGGGTTCAACCCCTGGGTTCAACTGGGTCCCACATGCTGCAGCTAAGACTCAGGGGAGCCAAATAAATAAAAAACAAACATTAGCAGTAAATAAACTAAAATAAATAGGATCATTAAAAAAAAGACTATCTCAGGCTGTGGTTCCATTCTGTCTGCCCACTAGAATCTTGGGTATAAATATTGAAGCTCAGGATTTTCTGCAGAAATTCTGGTATTGAATTAGACCTGTCTAGGCAGGAATGTGATTGAAACCTGTAGTTCCTGGGCACTAGTGTCCTCAGGGGCCACTCTGTGGGTGTGACCACTTGCCTGAGCCAGCACCCTGGGCTCAGACTTTCTTAAGGTCATCTTTGGCAACAGGTTGGCATGTGCCCATCTATGTCTGGGGTCATGGGATGCTATTGGGTGACCTCTGCCCCAGCACTTAATCTTGGCTTCATCAGGTATCCTCAGATACCTCAACCCCTCTGAGCTTAGCATCCCACCCACAAGCCTGGGACTGTACACTAACTGGATATTTGGTGTTGTTAAGGAATAATCATTACTTTTTAGTTGTGTTAATGTATTGGGAATGTGATTTCAAAGAGTTCTTATCTCTTAGAGATCTATGTTAAGGTAATGGCATAACACATTAGTTGCTTCAAACTAATCTGAAGGGATTAGTTTAGAAGGGGAGGGGTGGGTGAGAGTTGATGAAACCTGAGTTGGTAACAGTTGACAGTGGGTGATGGGTACATAGAAATTCATTCTACTATTCTTTTTATTTTTGCATATGCTTGACATTTCCCTAATAAAAGACAGCATAGTCTTAAAGATTTGATAGTACTTACAAATAGGAAAATATACATCAAGACAGAACATAAAACAAAGCGAAACCAGAGCCACTGGGTGCCGTGTCTACCCAGAGTCTGGCATTGGATGGTCATGAGGATCTGATGAGCTGTGCGCTTTCAGCACTGCGGACAGCGACCGGCGGCCGCTCCTCAGTCTCTCTGCAGCCTTGGGGATCTCTCAGGGCAGAGAACTTGCTTAGGAAGAGTCTCTTCAGGACAAAAGACTATCCAGCCTCTTACCAATCCCCAGAGAAGAGGCGTTCACTACCCATGGGGAAGACCAGGACTTAGTGGGTAGTTTCGACTCCTAAGAATCTTCTGTTTCCTGCTCTTTAGAGATACCTTTGTCAAAAATGAGTCAATCACATGTGTGTCTGTTTCTAGACTCTGTCCTGTTCCATTTATCTATATGTCTCTGCTTACACCAATCCCACACTTTTGATTTCTAGCTTTAAGGTAAATAGATTTATAGTAAGTCTTGAAATCAAGTAGTGTGAGCATTCCAGCTTTGCTATTCTTTTTCAAAATAGTTTTGACTAGTCTAGTGACCTTGCTTTTCTATATAGGTTTTAGAGCCAGCTTGTTAATTTCTACAAAAGGGCCCATTGGGACTTCACTTGGGATTGCATAGGCTCTATAGATGAATTTTGAAAGGAACAGGTGTCTTAACAATGTTGAGTCTTCCAATTGATGACCAGGGTATGTGTCACCATTTCTTTAATTTTACAAATTTATCTTATCAATGTTTTGTAGCTTTTGTTATATGAATTTTGCATATGTTTTCTTAGATTTATTCCCAAGCATTTAATGTTTTTTTGATGATACTGCAAAGGGTATTTTTTAAATTTCAATTTTTAGTTGTTTATTGCTAGTATTTGATTTTTGTTTGCTGGTCCTGTGTCTTGTGAGCTTGCTAAACTCATTTATTCAGTCTAGTAGCTTTTTTGGTGGGTTACTCAGGCTCTTTTATATTAACAGAGATTTTTCTTTAGATTTCTATTCTAAAAATTAAGTCAAGAGGAAAATTGCAAGAAGTAATACAACTGTAGTAGGCAAGAATAACACCTCCCCACCCCCTCACAAAATGTCCATGTCTTCCCAGAACCTGTGACTATGTTATCTGTCAAAGGTAATTAAGGTTGCTGATGGAATTAAGCTTGCTAATCAGCTGACCTTAAAATAGATCACCCTGGATTATTTATTGGGGTGATCTAATATAATTATAAGGGATCTTAAAAGTTGAAGAGGGAGATAGAAGAAGAGTCAATATCAGAATAATAAGATATGAGAAATAGTAAGCCCGGCATTGTTGACTTTGAAGAGGGAGGAAGGGACCACGAGCCAAGAAGTGCGGGTGGCCTCTAGTGGCTGGAAAAGGCAGAACACTGGCTTCATCCTTAACCTCCAGAAAGGAATAGAGTTTTGCCAACACCTTGATTTTAGCGTAGCGACACGCACATTAGACGTATGACCTACAGAACTGTAAGATAATAAATATGTGTTGTTTTAAAGCCGCTGAGTTTGTGGTAATTCACTATAGCAGTGATGGAAAAAGAATACAACACTGAATATACATCATCACCTACATTCACCAACTGTAGCATTTGCCACATTTTCTTCTCTTTCAATGTATGTATACACATTAGTGTTATAATTGTGTTGTTTTGTAGAACTATTTGAAAATAAGTTGCAGACAGAATTCTACACTCCCAAATATTTCAGCATCTCCCCGCTAAGAAAAAGAACATTCTCTTACATATCCACAGTACAGTTTTAAAGTTCATGAAATTTAAAATTAATACAATGTTGCTGTTGTCTAGTCGCCAGGTTATGTCCGACTCTTTTGTGACCCCACGGACTGTAACCTGCCAGGCTCCTCTGTCCACGGGGTTTCTTAGACAAGAATACTGGAGTGAGTTGCCATTTCCTTCCCCAGCGCATCTTCCCAACCCAGGGATCAAATTCACGTCTCCTGCACTGCAGGTGAGGGCTTCCCTGGTGGCTCAGTGGTAAAGAATCCACCTTCGATGCAGGAGATGTCAGTTCGATCCCTGGGTCAGGAAGATCCCCTGGAGGAGGGGGGCATGGCAACCCACTCCAGGATTCTTGTCCATGGGAGAATCCCATGGACAGAGGAGGCTGGTGGGCTACAGTCCATGGGGTGGCAAAGAGTCGGAGACAACTAAAGTGACTGAGTATGCACACACGCACTGCTGAGCCACCAGGAAATTCTGTCAATATTACATTACAATAATACAATATTACCAGCTTATAAAGAGTCCATATTCATATGTTGCAAATTGCCCCAAGAATGTCCTTGTCAATTATCTTTAGTCTCCTTTTATCTAGAACAAGTTCTTTCAACTCTTTTTTTTTTTTGTCTTTCATGACATTGGCATTTTTTGAAGAGTACCGGTCAGTTGTTACACAAATGGTTCCTTTCCTTAGGTTTTGTATTCTGTCCTCATTTATTAGATCCAGGATATGAATTTTTGGTGGGAAAACCATGCAAGTGATTTGGGATCTTTAACTGTGGTATGGAATCCGCATCTAAATTTATATCCACATCTGTATTCATCTGTATTTATGCTTATATCATTGTGTGACCATCACTGAAAGAAAGACATTAACAGAATGTTTCTAATACTCTAGAGGGTACTTTTGTGTCTTTGCCCAGACAACCCTCTCTGCTTTTTTGTCCTTTATTTGTATATGAATAGAATCATCCAACATACTGCCTTTTGTTTAGCTTCTTCTGTTCATCATTTTGACTGTGAAATTCACCTATTGCCTACACCAATCGTTCTTTTTTAAATCACTGTTTGGTAAGAATTCCATTGTATGAATATATCACAATTTATCCAGTCTAATGTTAATGGACATTTGAGTTGTTTCTAATTCTTGTCTAACAGGTACAAAGTGTTAATTTGTTCCTAATTTCAAGCTAGCTCCTGTATTCTTTTGACCTAGCCCCATCATTTTTAATGGTTTATTCTCCTGCCCCCAAAATATTTTAGGCTCATCTTGTACTTTCTTTGCCCAGCCCTGGAAGTGGCCTTTTCTCTGAGAAACTCTGGTTCCTTTTGGTGGGGAAGTATTTAGAAACCAAGATCTGGGCACTGGCTATACCTAGGTTTGCTGGAATACAGTGCTTAAAGGCCTTTTCAGCAAAGATAAGAAATAGATTTTTAAAATAAATATTAAATTCATGAAATACCTTAGAGTCTAATCTAAAAGGACAGGGTTTTTCCTTGCTCTTCCATAGTGAGACCCTCATCTGAAACACCAGCTCATTTATTTGCTCAGTTCCTCCAGTCTCTGGCTACCTGTCTTTGTGACATTACCTAATCGTTCTTAATGATGTCTTGGTATTTGGAATCTTCTCTTGCATTTTTGTAAAGACATCCTCAAGCCCCCTGAATCAGAGTTAATTCTCTCTTTGCACTTTCCATCCACCATGTACATGTGGCCAATGTCCCCCTTGCCAGACTGTGAGTGTCTCAATTCTGCAGAAGAAGGAGAGAGAGAAGGTAGGTCTTGTCCACCTGCACTGCTCTGGATTCTTTTTTAAATTAATTAATTAATTAATTACGCTATGCTGGGTCTTAGTTGTAGCTTGCAGGATCTTTGGTCTTTGTGTGGCATGGAAGATCTAGTTCCCTGGCCAGGGATCCAACCTGGGTCTCCTGCATTGAGTGCAGTCTCAGCCACTGGATCCCCAGGGAAGTCCCACCACTCTGAATTCTTGCTGGTGTAATTATCTCTGTCCTCTCAACTACAGTACCTAGAAGTAGAGCGTATCATTCCCTTTTCACAGTCAGGGACTGTGCAATAGCACTGTTCCTTAAAAAAAAAGTCATGAACGTACATGACTTAATTAACAAATGTTTTATTGCCAAAAATTGCTAACCATCATTTGACAATGCAGGGTTGTCACAAATGTTCAATTTGTAAACAACACAGCATCTGCAAAGCACAATAAAATGAGCTTTGCCTGTGTGTGTTTCTTGAGTTAATGGATGAGGAGTTGTACTAAAACCTCTACAGAATTCTGTTGTTCTCGAATTGTAGTCTGCCTAGGAAGTACGTTTTAAATACAGACTTGGGGAGCACTACCCCAAGGGTCTTGGGTATCCTGAGTTCTGGGGTGGGCCCTGGAAATTTTCAATTAACAGATTTAACCCTTTCCTGCTCTCAGGATATTGTAAGCGTGTTATTCACAGGTCCTATTCTGATCTGAAATTGTCTTGGTTATTCACAAATGTAAGCTCCAGGAGGGCTGGGCTCTTGCCAGTATCACTGGTCTGGACCCTCGACCCGTGGCGGGTACAGATCAGATGCTCCCTAAATATTTGTTGAATGAATGATGAATGAATCTTTCAGGTCACTGCTAGTTGCAGTTTCTTGAGTTTGTGTTGCAGCTTTGCTGAAGGGCAGAAAAGCTGGAATCCCTGGGTTGGTTAACATGTGCGTGATGAAGGTGATGCGGACTGTGGGCCAGGAGGAGGGTGGGGGAGGGGTCTTGGACAGCCCTCAGGGAGGGTGGGCGAGGGGTGGCCGGGGCGGGGCTCGGACCATGACGTCGTGCCCGCGTCCACGCCGGCGTCGTGACGTCACGACACGGAGCGTTTTCCACCACCCCCCCCCGCCCCGCCCTCCCGCGCCGGCTGGGGCGGGGCACGGGCCGGGCGGCGCCGTGACGTCACGCCTGCGGAGGAGCGCCGTGACGTCACGCCTGCGGAGGAGCGCCGCGCGGCGGCTGCGGGGCGGCGGGCTAGGGCGCGGGGCGGCAGCGGCGGCGGCGGGGCTGCGGGGCTGCGGGGCCGGGCGGCGGCATGGCGGAGAGCGAGGCGGAGACCCCCAGCACGCCGGGCGAGTTCGAGAGCAAGTACTTCGAGTTCCACGGCGTGCGGTTGCCGCCCTTCTGCCGCGGGAAGATGGAGGAGATCGCCAACTTCCCGGTGCGGCCCAGCGACGTATGGATCGTCACCTACCCCAAGTCCGGTGAGCCCTGCGCGGACCCCGCCCCGGCCGGCTCTGCGGCGCGCCGGCGTGGACGCTGCGGCCCGCGCCCGGGGAGGCGGGGGACTGACTCGGGGTGGGCGGCCGGGGCCCGGGGCACGATGCCTGGAGCCCGATAGGGCGGGGTGGGGGTGGTCGGCCGGGGGTTGCGGGAAACCAGGTGTTTGGAGGTTGAGCCCCCGGTGTCCGTGGCCAGGTGGCGTCCTGTGGGGATGGAGCCTTGTTTGGCGGCGGCAGCTGCCAGGCGACAGGCCCAGGCCCGCCACCCTTCCCTCATCCCCTCCCGATGTCCAGCTGGCTGTGTGACCTTGGACAGTCACTCAGCCTCTCTGTTCTTGGGTCCGGTTCAGCCCTTTGATGAGCGCCAAGTCCTGGTGATGAACTTGGGGAGGGGGTGAAATGGGGCGTCAGGGCTGTGTGCGTCCCTCATTTCCTGCGTGGGCACTGGCTGGGGGATGGGACTGGCCCGTGCCCAGAGTGCAGTGTCCGATGTGTCCCCCTTGATTCAGGGCCGCCTCCTTTACCCTGGTATATCCTGGTTTCCGAGACCCAGGGCAGTCACATTTCCTAGCATTAGGATGTCACTTTCATGACCGCTGTGTGAAGTCCAGGTGATCGTTCCCACTTCCACCGTATGGTGGGCACCAAGACTCAGAGAGGGGAGGTTTCTTGCCCAAGGTCACACAGCGGATGCCAGGCGGAGCTGAGATTTAAGGCCTGGCGGGTGTGCATGTGCCCAGGACCTGATGTAAGAGATTTTTGATGTAGTGCCTCTTCTGAGGTTTGTAGGGGAAAGGGGCAACTTTCCTGTTCGAACATTCCTGTGGGTTTCCGTTGTTGCTGCTGTCCTGGAGAGAGAGGGATTGGCTGCTCTGAATCCAGGCAGTGCAGTGCGTCTTTGGCCTGGTGTCCAGGGTAGCGGCCTTGAGGTCGCGTGGTGGGAGGAGCAGGCCGGCAGGTTGCTGGGAGAGCCCGTAGGCTTGGCTGCCCTTGATGTGCAGGGTCCCAGATGCCGAGGGGGTAGGCCTGGTCCTCCTGGGAAGGCCGAGGAGTGGGCTTGTGAGTGGAGGGGTGGAGGGAAGTCTGGAGGCGCTGCTGGGCTGTCCTTGGGAAGAAGGAAAGGAAGTGTGGGGATTCAAAATTGGTCAGATTTTAGAGCCAGGGATATCATTCATATATATATATGACCCCCAGCTGGGTGTGGGCGGGATAGCACTTCGCTTCCCTCCTGTTATGTGGGATCACTGAAGGCTGAAAATGGCCTCCTGTCAGTTTAGGGCAGGGTCTGCCTACCTCTGAATTGTGAAAAATGTGGGCATTCTTAAGGATTTCAGAGTGGCAGATGGGCAGTTGTGGTTCTCTGTTACCCCCCTCCATTTCGTGAGCAGGAGATGGTGGCTGAGAAGTTGGGTTGCTGGCAGGCTGGGGGAGGCCTGGGCGTAGAGCTTGCTTGAAAAGCATGGCCTTGACACTTATGGGGGAGGCTTTAGAGGGGCCCAGCATTGGGGGCCTGCTGGGGTTTTGTAGAACCTGGCTGGGCACCTTGATGGGAATGAGGTGTTAGTTTAAGGAAGTTTTCTAGATAACCAAATCTCACATCTTGTTTGTAACTTGCATCTTTCAAAGACAAACACATGTCCTAGAGCTTTTCAGAAGGAGAGAAAACATTGGCTCTTCCCTTCGGAGACAGAGAACCCAGCTTGGCCAGAGATCCTGGTGTGGGGTGCGTTTGCACACAGCCCTAGAGAGCCTCCTTTTCAAAGCTTAAAATTATTTTTCCCACAGCCCTTATGGTCTTTCCAGGCCCTTACTGTTTCTCCATCTGCCCCTTGCCGGCTCCTTTTGCCTGTGGACCCGGCAGCCTGAGATGGTGCTAGTGGTAGAAAAAACCTGCCTGCCAATGCAGGAGACATAAGAGATGTGGACTCGATCCTGGGTCAGGAAGATCCTTTGGAGAAAGGCATGGCAGCCCCCTCCAGTATTCTTGCCTGGAGAATCCCATGAACAGAGGAGCCCACCAGGCTACAGTCCATGGGGTTGCAAAGAGTCGGACACAACTGAACAACACAAACCCATGTTAAGGGCTTCCCTGGTGGCTCAATGGCAAAGAATCCACCTGCCAATGCAGGAGACTCGGATTCAATCCCTGGGTAGGGAAGACACCACCTCCTCCCCCCGGAGAAGGAAATGGCAACCCACTCCAGTACTCTTCCCTGGAGAATCCCATGGACAGAGGAGCCTGGCAGGCTACAGTCCACAGTGTCGCAAAGAGTTGGACACAACGGAGCGACTGAGCGCGCACGCACAGCTGACTCCCTGCCATGCTCCGTGCATTGTCACTCACGAAGGCCTGTGTCCATCATCGCAGTAAACCGTCCATCAAGCTCTCTGACCAGAGGTGGTCTTCCATTTCAGAAGTCCGGCACAGAAACTCTGGGAGGTGACGTGACTCGTCCAAGCTCAAGTGCCTAGTACGAGGCTTGTTTGAGTTGACGGCGAGCCCGGGAGTGAAGGAGAAGCAGAGCGTCATGGTTTTGTGTAGGCTTGTATCTGCTGTTCCTTTTTTCTGTTCTTCCTGGTTCTCGACCTTCACCCAGTCCATCCTTCTTGCCCATTTCTTGGGATGGTGACAGGAACATGAGGCGGTTTCTCAGGAAGGATGACCTGCACTTGCTGAAACCGGTGCTTCTGGAAGTCCCATGTCCTCCCAGCCCTCACTGCCTGTAGAGTTCATTACTCAAAAGGAGCACGGAGGGGACTGAAGAATCGGTCCCCAAAATCTGGTTTTCACTCAACCAGAGACGGTGCGCCCTGGAGGTCGTCTCTCGTGGCAGCTGGTGTGGCAGGAAGAGCTGCTTGGGGGGCAGGATCTGGGTCTCCCCTCGCCCTCCCCCCACCCCGGGCAGTTGCCCTCAGGCGATTCCCCTGTTGTGACACCCACATGGTGAACTGCGCGGTCACAGAGGGGGCTTCTGCTCTGGGATCCTTGGAGGGGCTGTTACTTTGAATGCAGGCCAGTGTAGTTTTGTAGTTTGCCGTGGGCCCTCGGAGTGGTGAAGTGGCCCCTTGGCGAGTCCCGTGTGCCCGGCGCTCTGCCATATTAATCCAGAGGATCAGAGAAGGCAGGGACTTGCTCAGAGTCACACGGCAGCTGAGGGACAGTCAGGTCTAGTCCGTCCTTTGGTCCACAGCCAGTTTCGCCCCTGCCCCACTGGAGGAGGGAGCTGGACTCAGGCCCCAAGGAGGAGGGAGGATCCCACCTTCTCCCCTGTGCTCTGGGATGGAAGTCTCAGGATGCTTCGGGGTTTTAGGGGTTTTGTCAGAGTTCTGAGTCCTAGACCACGTGGACTTCAGGCGGCCCACTTCACGATTCCATTCCTTTCCTGTCCCCTCCTCCTTGCTTCCTCCTCCCCCCAGGAGTGGGTCTTCAGGAGGCTCTGGCTTGGAGATTGGGAGCCTGGCTTTGGAGCCGGAAGGCCTGTGTTTGAGCGCAGTTGTGCTGCCCATCTGCTGGCTGGCCCTGGGCAGCTGAGACCACCCGTCTGAGCTGCGCTGCCCTCGAGGGTGGGAGAGGCCCCCTCGGTGCCTTGCTGGGCGGCTGTGAGGATGAGTGGGATGAGGAGCCAGGGCTCCTGCCTGGACCAGATGCGCCAGAAGCAGCGGGCAGGGTGTCGTCGATGCCAGCTTTTACTCCCTGAGCACCCGCGGCGCCCAGACCTTGCCTCGGGGCTGGGCATTCAGAGAAAAGTCCCGTGGGGTGCCCGTCCTCAGTGGGCGCTCAGTCTGCTGGGGGACAGACCGCTCCAGCGTGGACCCACGGGACCCGTAGGGTTTCCAGCGCCCAAGTCTAGGGCGTCGTAGTGAACTTGCAGGTGCCCCAGTGCCCTTGGCCACCCCGCCCCCTCTGGTGGGGAACAGGGGCTCACAGTGTGGGGGGCGTCTGATGGGAGAGGTTGTAGCAATCGTATCCTGCTTTTCTCCAAGGTACTCCAGTACTTCTAGAACCTTTCTGCGTTTTTGACATTTGAGCTCAGGTGACAGGTTAGGACTGCTGTCTTAACACGGGAGCATCAAGTTCCCAGGGGGGTATCGAAGTTTAGTGAATTGAAATAAAATTACAGCGATTCGGTTCCTCAGTAGTGCTGGCCACGCTCTGCGAGCTCGGGAGCTGCACGTGGCTAGTGGTCACCGCGCTGGACTGCAGGGCTTCAGCTGTTTCCATCGCCACAGAGGTCCTGCAGGACGGCGCCAGTTCACGCTGCGACCCCACGGTGGGAGCCCGTGGTACCTTCAGTGTCCGGGGACCCTGACCCTCCTCGCTGTCCGGTGTTGACGGTCCTTCTTTCTTACAGCCTCTGGCCCCAGGGTCTCTCTCTCTCTCTTTAGTCGCTAAGTCGTGTCCGACTCTTGCGACCCCATGGATTGCAGCCCGACAGGCTCCTTCTCTGTGCGTGGGATTCTCCAAGCAAGAATACTGGAGTGGGTTGCCATTTCCTTCTCCAGGGGATCCTCCCCAACCCAGGGATTGAACCGGGGTCTCCTTCATTGCAGCCGGATTCTTTACCGACTGAGCCATGAGGGAAGCCCAGGGTGTTGGGTGTTAAATCCGATGGTGTCTGGGAGACGTCTGTCCCCGAGGCGGTAGAGACCGCGTGGTCTCTGCAATGTGCTCCTTGGCTCGGCCTGAGCATCCCCGCTCCCGGTTTTTCTTTCCTTTGGCTCCCACCCATCTTGAAGTGTACCCCTCCTCCCGTTCTCTGGTCACTGATGGGGGCTGCAGTGAGTCACTGCCGGGGGGGTGGGGAGACCCTGGCCCAACTCCAGCCCTGTCAGTTTGCTGTTGAAATATGAGAGGGTTGGACCTGATGGGTTCACGTCAGTCTTAAGCGTTAAGACCCCGTGGGGCGGGGAGGCCCATAGGCCCCAGGCTGGATGATCTTCGGCTGAGAGTGTCCCCAGGCCCGGGAGATGACGCAGGGAGTGTCATGAACGCATGCCTCAAGGAGCTCATGCGGACACTGGGAAGCCGGGCTCCTAATGCTGACGGCTGCCCAGCAGGCTAGGGTGCTTATTCTCGGAGGTCAGGTTGGGGGCCCAGGAAGGGGGGCTCCGAGGAGGAGGGTCGTAGGGGGGCTGCATGGAGGAGGTGGCGGAACCTGGCCGTGAAAGTTGGTGGGACCTCCCCGTCCGTCGTGTTTGAGCCTCGGAGCAGCCTCGAGTTCTTTGTGGTTGCCTCTCTCGGATAGAAACAGGCCCTGTGAGGGGCAAGGGCAGTGTCAGCGCCCGAGGGTGCAGGTTTGACTTGCAGATGGTAGGGAGGAGCCAGCCCCAGGAGAGCTGGACAGAGGGACAGCAGGGATGGAAACCAGTGGTGGCCGGGCCTCGGTTCTGGGCTGGATGCGCCCAGGTTTCCAGGGATGGTTATCATGTTCCCCCAGCCTGGGGAGGAGACTGACCTCAAATCCAGATCTGGAAGTGGGCTAGGAAGTTTTGGGGAGGAGCTCGCCACCCACCCTGAGCTCACGTTTGTGCCAAGATCCGAGTCAGCGTCCCTGCCTTCCAGCTGCAGGGTGATGAGTGCTCCCCAACTAGCACCTGCTTACTTGCCTCCCTGAAGATGTCCCCGGAGGTTTGGCTCCAGATGACTTGTCGCCTTCCTCTGTCCTTCCCCTCCCTCTCCCTTGCCTCCTCCCTCTTCCTGCCCTTTGCTCTGACTCCAGCTGTCACCCATGCTCGAGAGGGCTTGGCTTTAGGGAAGGAAGTGGCTGGTCCCAAGAGCCGGGGTTGGCCGGGGGAGCATGCTTCTTGTCACTGTATGAGACCTGGAGAGAAGGCCTCCAGAGGAACCCACAAGGTTCTGGAGGAAGACGGGAGCGGGGCCCCCGGAAGGAGCATCTGCTGACGCCCGAGGAATTAGGAGGAGGCCCCGAGCTCGCTCTGAGCCCCAGGGTCTCAGGGGGCTCCTCACCTCGCCTTCCTCCGAGGCAGTGAGGACTGCTCTGCCACCCCCCGCCCTCACGTGCACCTCGCTGCTTTGCTTCTGTGGCTCCTCCACCCAGAAAGTGCTCAAACCGGCCCACCCCTCTCGGCCCGCTGCAGCCTTGGCAGCCTTCCTCTCTCACCTGGACTGTTGTGCGTCCTACGCCCTGGGTTCACCTTTTACTCTGCAGGGAAAGTGACCTCTTAGGAACACAAGAGCACGCCCCCGAGGGTTTGCTCTCTTCCCCGACTCCGCCATGGCCTTCGGGTGGCGGTGAAGCCGCCCAGTAGCCGTCGCCCTGTGGTCGGCTCTCAGCTGTCCTGCCCCTTCCTCCCAGCGCTGTGAGCACGCCTGGCTCTCCCTCCCCTCAGCCTGGCTCCCTCTGTGTGGTGTGCTTCTGCCCTGCCCTCCTTCCCTTCCTCTCCTTTTCCCTCCCTCCGGTTACCTGATGTGGACATCGGCTTTCAGAACCCATCTCATCTGTTCACTGAGGGACTGAGCGTCCTCCTGTGCCTCCCGCCTCCCATCTTTCAGGACTTCAGAGGTGCCACGCCGTTGTCTGCTGGCTTGCATTGCTTCTGTTGAAAAGTCAGCTGTGATTCTTTGTTCCTTTTGGAATGGATCTTTTTTTTCCCCTTTTGGTGGCCTTCAAGATGTCCTCTTTATCTTTGATTTTCAGTGCTTAGATATTAGGTGTCCAGATACATATATATTTTTTAGTGGAGGAGGATGCTTATTCTGCTTGGGGTTCTCTGAGCTTCTTATCGCTGTGGTTTGATACCTTTCCTTATTTGAGAAGAATTCTCCGTCATCACTGCAATTATTTCTGCTGTCCTGTTCGCTCTTCTTCTTTTCAGATGCCAATTACATATGTGTTAGACAGTTTGATACTGTCCTATAGCTCTGGGACATTCTGTTTTTTGACCCTATTTTTCTCTTTGTGTCTCAGTTTGGGTAACTTCTGCTGGTCAATCTTCAGGCCGACTGATCCTCCCACGGTGTCAGGTACACTGAGGAGTCCGCTGAAAGCATTCTGTATTTCCCTTACTGTGTTTTTATTTTTTCTCTAGCATCTCCATTGTGGTTTCCGTCTCTCTGCTGAAATATTCATCTGCTTATGCTTGTTGTCCATCTTCTCCATGAAATCCTTCAGCATTTAAGTTAGAATACTTTAATATTCTCTTGAGTCTGATTCTGTTGATTGTTTTGTCTCCTGACTGGATTTTTTTTTTTGGTCTTTTCTTTTTTTTTTTTTTTTTGATGTGTACTACTTTTTGATTGACTGCTGGACGCCGTGCCAGCATTAGAGGCTGGAATCATTTGTATCGGTGCTTTGAGATCAGCCTGTCCCTTCTTGGCAGGCCATCAGTGTAGGCCGTGGGTCCGTCTGGTAGGAACTGGGCTGTGTTTGAATCCTGTTATCACTCTGGTCACTTGGTGACCCCTGGTGTTAATGCCTGTAGCGTCACATTATGCTTTGCGTGACGGGGGGCGGTTGCTGAGTATTCAGAGTGTCTTCCCTCAGTGTTCCTGTCCTACTGTTGTCATTCAGTTGGTAAGTTATGTTTGGACTTACGGACTGTAGCACACCAGGCTTCCTCCACTGGCTCCTGGAGTTTACTCAGACTCATGTCCATTGAGTCAGTGATGCTCTCTAACCACCTCATCGTCTGCTGCCCCCATCTCCTTTTCCTGCAGTCTTTCCCGGCCCTACCTTCAGCATTTGGTCTGAATCTTAAGAGGGGTTTCTCCCCACACCCTGTCCCCTCCCTCAAGGGTGGACGGCTGGTCCTTGATGCTCTGTTACTGGCTGAGGGAGGAGGGTTTTGAGGGGGAGGTCCTCCGTTTCCTGCCCAGCTGCAGCCTTGGGTAGGCTTTGGGTTTCTTGGTCTTGATGGAACTTTCTCAGTGATGCCCCCTAGTGGCTACCAACTCTGCCTTGATGGTGGGTTTTGTGCGGGAAAGAGTCTCACATCCCTCTTTCTGCATTTGGGGTCTTCAGATCCCAGAGACGGGCTCCTGCCCTGCCCATAGGGCCAGGGTTCTTTTCTTTCACCCAGTCTCCAGCCATGTTGGGTCTTCACCGGCACCCGGGGTGGGGGTGGGCAGCAGGTTTTGCTGCCCCTCCTCCAGTGGCTTAACACATTCTTGCCATAGAGGAGAAGGGTTCCAGGAGGTTTTCTGTTCTCCTGGGGGAGCTGGCCTGACCCCAGCTGTGGCGCCTTTGTGTCCCGGGCCTGCAGAGCGCCCACGGGAGGACTGAGCGCAGGCATCCTCCTCAGACCTCACCACGTGATGATTGCAAGCAGAACGCTCTGATCCCCTGGGGGGTGGAGCGCGCTGACGTGGATTTCCGAGTCTCAGTGTTAGCTGACTTGGCAGCTAGAGAACCTAATGCCAGAAGAGGGGAGGGCAGCAGGTACATGAACCCATTCACTGCAGGGCGCAAGAGGCGTACACTGCGCCCCTTGGAGGAGTTTGAAGGCAGCAGGCTGTTGCCAAGACAGGCAGGTTTCTTTGGGGGACGTGGGTCCAGAGAGGCCGTGGAGTTGGGACTGTCAAACACAGCAACAGGCTGGGATACAGTGCTGAGTGGGAAATGGAGATCATGTGAAGACCACACCCTTTACAGGGAGGTTCCTAGCCCCACCCTCCTGCTCGGCTCCTGGGATGCCTGTGGTCCCCCAGGGCAGAGAGTGGAGGCGTCTCCTCTGGAGAAACTGGCCCCAAAGTGAAGACTTAGAAGTGCTCCCCCACAGGCATCTGCTGTCATAGTTGTGAGGGTGCCAGGCTGGGCTGCACTCACAGATGGGGGGCCCTGCGGTCAGCAGCGTGTCCACCGCGGACAGCGGCGTCCTGGGGCTTGTTCTCACCTGTGGGTGGACTCAAGGTCTCCAGATTTTAGCATCTCCAACAGGAAGGACAGACCTGCCAAAAGAAGACAAAAAGCAGCAAAAGGCACTCAGCGGAATCCAACACAATGTGCAGAGCAGAAGAAAACCTAGAAAAAAGAACCACCCCTGGCACTCTGGACTCTGTTCCACTGAGAGAGTGAAGGCAGGTGCGCTCTTGGTGAAGAAAGCAGTCACAATGGGAATGAGCAAGTAAGGATCCTGAGAGAACTCTTGGAATTAAAAACATTGTAGTTGAAATTTTGAAAACTCAGCTGTGAGGTTTGGATGGTGAAGCAGAGGAAATGTCTGGGAAAGTGGGACAAAAATTGTTACAAATTGATGACAAGTAGGAGCAAAGAGATAAGAAAAGTAGAAGGTCTCAGAGTTCCAGAAAGAGGGAACAGCAAGAAAGGGAGAGAGAAAGTTACTGGAAATCAGGGTTTCCAGAACTCTGGGGCTTCAGTTAAAGGCCCCCTCCTGCCTGAATGTGCCTCTAGGCACCATGAATGAGAGACCCTGCTGAAGCACTTAACTGTGAAATTTCAGAGAAGATTGCAAAGCTTCCAGAGACAAGAATGGGCCACGTTCAAGGGACCGGGAACCAGGACCTCAGAGTTCTTAGCACAACGCTGGCAGCTGGAGGATGGGAACAGTGGGTTCAGGGTCTCCAGCCTGGAACCCCACACCCAGCTCAGCCAGCCGTCCCAAGCGTGGTAGAAGCAGGCGCTTGTCGTCAGGCTCCAGCTCACAGAGGGTGGGCTCTGCCGCCGTGCACGCGTATACTGAGGGGCACATGGCTAGAAGACTGGGTCCCTCCAGCCCCAAGGAGATGCAGGGAGACATTCATGGGGTGCCAGGGGGCAGGGCATGACCCTCAGATTCATGGGGTTCGAGCGCAGCCCTTGCATTTGGCTGTGTGGGGAGGGTTTGCAAGGAATTATTATCTAGAGTCGGGCAAGGAATTATTAATAGGCACATAAAATACTGAGCAAGCAAGCAAAGGAAATAGTCTCGTAGGAGAAAGCAAGTGTTATCACTACACGCTGTACTTTGGATTAGACCGAGAATTGTGCCAAGACCGTGTTGGGGAGAGATGCCTGCAGGAGGGAAGGCGCCTCAGTCAGCAGTCAGGGACCCATCAGAAGGGACAGATGTGAAATAACGGTGTAAGCGCGTCAGAAACTGGAGGGTAAGAGAAGAATCAGCAGGGCTTTGCTATGTTCGCGGGAGTCGGGTGGGGAGGGGCGTGAGATTTTTTGACCTCAGGCTTTTGACTTTTTTTTTTTTATTTATTTTTGACTGTGCTGATCACCCCTGCTGTGTGCGGGCTTTCTCAAATACGGGTTTTCTCGAGTACGGCGAGCGTGGGGGTCTCCTCTTCCTTGTGGCTCATAGACTTAGTTGCCCCTCTGCTTGTGGAATCTTCCCGGACCAGAGATCGAACCTGTGTCCCCTGCGTCGGCAGGCGGATTCTTAACCACTGGACCACCAGGGAAGTCCTTTCCTGACTGTTAAACCGGTATACACGTGTGATCTTTGGTAAAGTTTAGAAATGAACAGAATTCCAAAGTGTCCCAGCCCCAGGATCCTGGCAGCTGGGGGTCCAGGTCCGACTGGTTCCGACCTTGACGTGCTGGCCTGTCCTGTCCCCAAGGGTTCTGGTGGGAATC
This sequence comes from Dama dama, assembly GCF_033118175.1. Taxonomy (NCBI): domain Eukaryota; kingdom Metazoa; phylum Chordata; class Mammalia; order Artiodactyla; family Cervidae; genus Dama; species Dama dama. The sequence goes on from NC_083702.1 coordinate 5,780,024, forward strand.
TTGACGGGCTCCACCCCAGCCATCCCCAGGGAGTTCCACCTGAAACCTCAGCATTCTCCGCCAGGTCTCTGCCCCAGAGGCCCGGTGTCAGAATCACTGCCGCCTTGGAGCCTCCCAGGAGCAGTTTTCCTACCGTCAGCAGAAGCACGCCTGTGAGCCATCGATCACATCTGTTGACTTGAAAACGAGCTGCCAGAAAGCGCATGGCTCGTGTTACTTCCCACGAGGCCCCCGCCTGGCCAGTCCCTAGTGTTCCTGGGTTGAAAGCCTGGCTCTCCTCCACCTCACCTTGAATTTGCTGGCCGGCGGGCTGGCCTCCTGGGCGCCTCTCCCCAGGGGGGTCAGATGCAGAGGGGTGGTGGGGAGGGGGCTGAGGCCCGGCTTCACCCCCACCTGCTTTTGTCCATCCCGTCCCGGTGGCTGGCTGTGCCCCCCACCCCCGGCTCCCCCAGGGGTGCTGGGGAGGCCGTCCATATAGGGATGTGGTCTCCACCTCTCCAAGGGTCACTCTCCCCTCCTCAGCTCTGTGACCTTGGCCTGGAGCTTGAACTCTGAGCTTCTTTATCCACCATGGGGGTGCTTGTCAACCCTGCCTTGGCCGTGTCGGGCCCTGCCCCGGGCGTCACCTGTCAGCCCATCTTTGAGGGAAGGCGGCCTGGCTTGGGATGTGAGGGGGTTGGGGTGCGAGGGGCTGGGGTGCGTTTCCGATGTGAGTGATCCGGGTGAGTGGTGCCCGCAGGTGTTAGGCAATGTGACCTGGGGCAGCAGGAGGCAGGGGACCAGCTTCTTCCTGGAGCCCAGAACGGGGTGCAGCCTCGCCGACCACTTGATGTTAGTGCCGTGGGACCTGTGCTGGCCTCCTGGACCCCCAGAATGATGAGTAGTACCTGCGTTGTTCTGGGCCACTGAGTTGGTGGTAATTCGTCACAGCCCCTGCAGAAACTAGTAACATGCCCCAGCCTTGCTCCCCGCGCACATGAGCTGCCCGCAGTCAGCTCCCCAGCGACGCCCGGAGCGCTGCGTGCAGGTGGACAGGAAGCCCAGGGCACCCGGTGCCCCCGGGGCTGGGGAGACTTGGGAGGGTCCAGGGAGGCCTCTGAGTGGTGGCCCAAAGTGCAAGTCCACGGTGACCAGGCAGAAGGGCAGCCCGTGGCAGGCCTGGGCCCTGGGTGCTGGGTGCAGGGGGTGGTGGAGAAGGCTGGCCATAGCACAGAGGGCCGGAGCAGGGGAGAGGAGGCCGCAGGCTGAGCAGGACTGCGTCCCTGGATGTGAGAACGGCAGGCAGGGCCCGGGCCACAGTAGTCAGGAGAGTGGGTGGATGGGCTGGGCAGGGCCCTTGCTAACGGGCAGAGGGGACACCTCGGCGGTGGGACTTGGAGGCGCCAGTGGGCAGGGGGCGGCGCCTGGTGGAGAGCTTGCCGAGCCAGGGCAGTCTGCCTGCAGGGCGTGCGTTTGGACTTCGGTTGAGGGGCTTTGTCTGGAGCCAGGTAGTGACTGCCTGGTAGAGTCCTCATCCCCGGTCTTTCTTTTCTGTGGTGGTTTGGTCACATCCGGCCGGCCTGGGGACACCAGGGGCCGTTGCCCGAGTTGGTCCCAGGTCCCCCATTCTCCGTCCTCCCTGGTGCCCGGCAGGGGCATGGTGCGCCCTCCTGTGCTGGAGGCGGGAGGGCCAAGTGGTGCTCCACCAGGAAGTGGACTTACAGGGCTGCCCTGGAGAGGGGGCTGCGAGGGCCAGGCCACAGAGACCTTCCTGCAGGCTCTAATGAAATGAGCCTGGCTTTTTGGCGCAGATCCTTAATGGAGGCACGGATGGAGCTTGTGAAATTGCTGTGTCGATATTGATGTTAGATGTACTAATGTGCAGGAATGGCTGTCTGGGTCATTGCCTGTGGGGGCTACAGGGGTGGGGGTTGGCAGCACTAAATGTAGATCCTGAAGAACTCCTTGGTGGTGGTAGTGTAGTCACTCAGTCTCAGACTGTAGCCCACCAGACTCCTCTGTCCATGAGATTTCCCAGGCACGAATACTGGAGTGGGTTGCCATTTCTTCCTGCAGGGAATATTCCCAACCCAGCGATCAAACTCACGTCTCCTGCACTGTAGTCAGATTCTTCACCATTAAACCACCAGGGAAGCCTGAAGACCTCCCTGGGGGAGGCCTATGTTAGTAGAAAACTGCCCACGGTCTGATTTCTAAGGTTCCCACCCCTCCCTCCCTTGCCCCCACCCCCACCCAAGTGTAGCTGCCCTGAGCTGCTGGATGGATGGGCCTTGCCAGGAGGAGCGGGCAGATGGGAGCCATACACCGGCACTGCCACCTTGGGCACCGTTAGGCCTCAGGAACCTCACCTCTAAATGGGGGTGATGGTCCCCACGTCTCAGGTTGGTGGGTGACCACAGCCGCAGAGCAGACTCCCCTTGGCATCTCACTCGCTGTGCTCAGCGTCGTGTCTGGACCCAGCCCTGTCGGGCACTGCGGCCCTTTGCGGCTCCCCCTGCTGCCTGGTTCCCATCGTCCGAGTCTCAGGGCCGGTTCGCTCCCCCTGCTGCTCACCGGCGTGTCCGTTGTCCCCAAGGTCTGCTCTTCTGAGGAACCTGCAGGGCTGTCCTGGGCCGTGTCTCTCAGCGCAGTCCTGGTGGTGGTTCTTCAGTCGCTCAGCCATGTCCGACTCTTTGCAACCCCATGGACTGCAGCATGCCAAGCCTCTCTGTCCCTCACCATCTGCCAGAGGTTGCCCAAGTTCATGTCCATCGTGTCGGTGATGCCATCTCATCCTCTGATGCCCTCTTCTTCTGCCCTCAATCTTTCCCAGCATCCGGAACTTTTCCAGTGAGCCAGCTGTTCACATCAGGTGGCCAAAATACTGGAGTTTCAACTTCAGCATCAGTCCTTCCAATGAGTATCCAGGGTTGATTTCCCTTAAGATTAACTGGTTTCATCTTCTTGCTGTCCAAGGGACTCTCAAGAGTCTTCTCCAGCACCATAGTTCGAAGGCATCAATACTTCAGTGCTCTGCCTTCTTTACAGTCCATCTCTCATAACCGTACATGACCACTGGGAAGACCATCGCCTCGACTAGGGATGTTTGTCGGCAGAGTAATATCTCTGTTTTTTCAGCACACTGTCTAGGTTTGTCGTAGTTTCCCTGCCGAGAAGCAAATGTCTTCTGATTTCATGGCTGCAGTCACCATCCGTGGTGATTTTGGAGCCCAAGAAGAGGAAATCTGTCACTGCTTCCACCTTTTGCTCTTCTGAATAACTCTGCGGGGCTCTTCTGGCCCTTGTCTCTCGGAGTTGTCCTGGTACATTTCTCTAGTTATAGGTCAGACACGTGTTACGCTTTAGTAGATACCCGGAGATGTGGTTTTCACTGTAAATAGTAATTGATGGGCCAGTCATTCCCCTGGACCCTCATCACTCCTGGGTAAATGGAAATTCAGCTTCTGGAAGCCCAGGACTGAAATCACGCACTCATCACAGTCCTCGAGTCCCTGGGGGAGGCAGGCACCATGCGTCCTGTTCACCCGTCATAGTGGCCTTGCAAAATCTCCTGTCTGCACTTGGTGCTGAGAAGACAGGAGCTCAGAAAGGCCAGCTCAGCCAGTCACCCCGAGAGGTCTCATTAAGGCCAGGGTCTCGTGCTGAGGCTAGTGTTCCTGCACTTGACTCAAGACACTGCCGAGACCTCCCTGCAAAACCTGCAGCCCTTCAGGCCTTTTCTGGGGTGGTCGGTGCTCCCCCGAGAGCGGGGCTGGCCCTCGGGCTTCCTTCTAGGCACCCCCTCACCAGCTTCTCTCCCTCCAGGCACCAGCTTGCTGCAGGAAGTGGTCTACTTGGTGAGCCAGGGGGCTGACCCTGACGAGATCGGCTTGATGAACATCGATGAGCAGCTCCCGGTCCTGGAGTACCCTCAGCCAGGCCTGGACATCATCAAGGTGGGCTCGGGGCAGGCGTCACAGCCCACGTGACCCCCGTGGGGCCTTCCTGTGGTTGCTTCCGAGGGGTTCCTGAGGCCCCTGTGGTTGGAAGGAGAGCAGCGAGCTCCTGGGACCCTGGTGGCCGGCGGGGAGAGACTGCTGGCCTGACCTGCCAGGTGACCCTGGACCTGAACCAGTGGGTGATGGGGGTGACTTCGAGGAGGAAAAGAGGCAGCTGCTGGGAGTAGGGGGGGGCGGGGGGAGGGGGAGGGTGGGGTGGGAGGGGCCTCTTGCTGTAGTTCATCCTGCCTGGCGGGGACTGGGTAGGATGTGTCTGCATCATAAATACTTGGTACCAAGAGTGAAACAAACATCCCCGAGTCCCGTCCGGTCTACCCCTCAGATGTTATCTGGGCTTTTTGCTCTGTACCCTCCCCTCCGCCACCTCTCAGTTCAGGCCTCACTTCCCGTGTGCCCCCCCAGCCCCGGTCCATTCTCCCGTGAGATGGGCATTCTGAAGCTCTGAGAGCACCCTTCCCCAGGTCAGCGTTCATGTTGCCGCCTGCCGACTCTCCCGGTGGAGCTGGGTGGGTGCCGCTGCTGCCCTGCTCCTGGCCTTGGGGTCCCGCCCAGAACTGAGCTGACCGTGTGACGTCAGAGCCCTTGCAGCAGTTAGAGCCCACAGGAGAGGACAACCGAGGGTCCCAGGGGTCGAAGGGCGGCTCCACCAGACAGGAGCGACGTGGACGGGCTGGGGCCTATTGGCGCAGACCCCCGAGTCAGGGCCTGGGGCAGAGCGCTGGCTGATGGAGGGGCCGGGCACGGCCAGGAGCAGCGGGGATCCCTGCACTGAGACCACTGCAGAGCCCAGCGGCCCCCCGCCCTGTGCTTCTGTTTCCTCCGTGGCCTGTCATGGACCGTCCTGCGGCCGCTATTGGCCGCTCCAGGCTGCAGCCCGCCCTCTGAGCAGTCCCCTGAGCCGACCCCTGCCGGTACACTTAGGCTGTGGGTGCCCGTGTCTGACTCGTGTCTGTCCCCCAGGGTCCAGCCTGGGCAGGGCTGGGGGTCGTATCTCAGGGAGAAGGTTCTGGGGTGGGGGTGCTGGTCCTGACTCATCCGAGGCCCCATCCGGCCCGGGCCAGTCAGGAAGTCTGGGTGTCCTCCTCTGACCGCCTCCCCTCTCTGCCTGCCGCAGGAACTGACATCTCCCCGCCTCATCAAAAGCCACCTCCCCTACCGCTTCCTGCCCTCCGACCTCCACAACGGCGATTCCAAGGTAACCCCTGGCTCCCCGCTGCTCCCAGCGGCTCCCCACTCCTGGAACCAGGGGCCTGTGTGCCAGTCCACATGGTGGTCTGTCACAGGCATGAGTTCCCAGAGAACCTTGGTGGGGTGGGACCCCCGGAGAGATGTCCTTGAGCCTTGTCATTAGTGTTTTATATCCATGTTGCTTATCTGGGTTCTTCCTCACAGTTGAACTTGACCAGCCAGGGCCCAGCCTCTGCCTGTTTAAGACCTAAGGACTCAAGACTGCTTTCATTGCCTCTGCTTTTTTCTGTTCTCTCAACTGCATGAGATGTTTGAGGTCTGTAGTTCTCATCACCAGGAGGGTCAGGACCATAATTTTTCTGTCTTCTGCTGATTTTAAAGTAGTCCTAGAGACACTGCAGCATTCATAGCAGCCCAGTGTCCAATAGCCAAGCTGCGGAAGCACCCTCAGTGCCCGTCATCAGATGAATGGATATGGAGGGTCTGGTAGATATGTACAGTGGAAAACCATTCAGCAGTAAAAAGAGAAGGGGATTCTGCCATTTGCAACAGTGGGGCTGGACTTGGGAGACGTTATGCTAAGTCAGACAGAGAAGGACAAATACTGTTTGGTATCACTTTATATTTTTTCAGTGGAATCTGAAAAACTGCAACAAACCAGTGAATGTAATAAAAACAACCAGACTCACAGATAAAAAGAAAACCAGTGGTTACCAGTGGGGAGAGGGAAGAGGGCAGGGCAAAATAGGAATGGGGATTAAGAGATACAGACTATTGTATAAAATGGACACGAACTTGGGCAAACTCCAGGAGATGGTGATGGACAGGGAGGCCTGGCCTGCTGCCATCCGTGGTGTCGCAAAGAGTCGGACACCGCTGAGCAAGTGAGCAACAGCAACACCGTGTATAAAATGAGCTACAAGAGTATATTGTACAACATGAGGAACATAGCAAATATTTTATGTAAAAGGAGTATACTCTACGAATTTTGAGTCACTGTATTTTATACATGTGACATGTATAATACTGTATATCAACTCTCAGTTCAGTCACTCGGTTGTGTCCGACTCTTTATGACCCCATGACTGCAGCACGCCAGGCCTCCCTGTCCATCACCAACTCCCAGAGCCTGCTCAAACTCACGTCCATTGAGTCGGTGATGATGCCATCCAACCATCTCATCCCCTGTCGTCCCCTTCTCCTCCTGCCTTCAGTCTTTCCCAGCATCAGGGTCTTTTCCCATGAGTCAGTTCTTCGCATCAGGTGGCCAAGGTATTGGAGCTTCAGCTTCAGCATCAGTCCTTCCAATGAATATTCAGAACTGATTTCCTTAATGATTGACTGGTTTGATCTCCTTGCAGTTCAAGGGACTCTCAAGAGTCTTTTCTAAAGTATCAACTATAGTTTAATTAAAAAAAAAACTAGTGCTAGAGGAGAGAAATGTGATCAAACAGGCAAGTAATTGTCCTAGCTGATGCTGTCCTGTGGACAGGAGTACATCTCTGCTGAAACAGATCAACAGTGAGAAGGTGTTTGGTCCTGGTGTGTGAAGGGCTGACCTCACTGGGTAATGGGGTAGAAGAGTAGTTTGTAGGTCAGTGGAACCTGCTCTGGGTGGCCTGCCTGGAACGGAGGATCGCAGACTAACCTTGTCTGTCTGTCCCCCTGTCCATCCTTCCTCCCCCTAACTGCCACCCCCCGTCCCGCCACTGCAGGTCATATATATGGCCCGGAACCCCAAGGATCTGGTGGTGTCCTATTACCAGTTCCACCGCTCTCTGCGGACCATGAGCTACCGAGGCACGTTCCAGGAGTTCTGCCGGAGGTTCATGAACGACAAGTGTGAGTGTCTGTGTGTGATGCTCCTGCGGGGGTGCTTCCCATCACCCTAGTACTGTGATAACCATGGGGCCGGCCTGCTTCCCTGCTGGTGGGCCATGGAGCTCGGGCTGAGGGGGCTCAGGAAGGTTGTGCCAGGCCGACCGGGCCTCTGACGCCAAAGCCCGTCTCTCTCCCCACACCCTTGGGGTTCTGAGAAGTCCCCTGGTTAAAGCATCTGTATCCTTGCCTGGATTCCAAGCTGTGGGAATAGTGGCCTAGATTCCTCTGTTACTGGTACCCGCGGCCGCGACTTCGTGTGAGGGCTCTTAGCCTTCAGCTGGACTTGAGGGTCAGGCGTGGCCACCAGCCCCAGGCCGGTGTGGCAGGTGGGGTTCACTCCGAGGGAGGGGCGGGACAGTGCTCTGGGCAGGAAGCATGTTCCTGGGGAGAGGCCTGGGCCCGGCGGAGCATGCCAGGGCCCCTCCATCCGTGTCTGCCCACCCTAGGGAGGAGCGGACCAGGGCGGGAGCTGTCCCCTTGGCCATGGGGTTGGTTCTGTTCCCCCACCTGCCAACCCTGGCTTCTCTGTACACCCTCCTGCCTCAGCCTTTGCGCCCAGGAGAGTAATTAAGTCTGTCCGGAGACTCCTGCAAATACACTTCCTGTCTTATTTCCCTTGGGGAACCCTCAGCCTGCTTGTCCATTTGTTGTCCAGCCCAGGCAGGGCAGGGGTTCTGCAATGAGATAATGTGGCAGGAGCATGATAAAGCGCATAGAGGCAGTCCAAGAGCTCAGCGCCCCAAATTTACATGGGACCTGGGGCAGCTGAACTGGAGCCTGGGTGAAGACCAGACCTCCTGAGTGAGCTCCCCACAGTGCCTGAGGCCCTCTTGTCCCTGCCCTTGCGTCTCTGCTTCAGCTCGGCCTGGGGAGGAGGGACCCCGGATGGGAAGGGACAAGTGTAGGTGGCCCCAGCAGTTGTGCCTTAAGGCCCTGGGAACCTGCTGAAGGCCTCTGTTCAGCCTCCCGTCCCCCCAGCCCATCAGCTGGCTCAGGCCCCTCCTGGTCTGTCAGGCATTTGGTTCCCGAAGCTGTGTCTTAAGTCCTGGTTTGCATTCCTGCCTTTAAAGCAGCCGCCAGCACGGGAGCACCACCATTGCAAACAGTGGGTGTCCACCGTGTTCACACTGCCCCGCGGTGCAGGCCTTAGAGCCCCGTGCTCAGGCTGGAGCAGTTATAAGTCATCCAGTGCAGGCCCCTCCATCTCCTGAAGGTCACGGTGCTGCCCAGCACTGATGTTCAAGGCTGCGCACGCTTGCTGTGTTCCCCCAAAGCCCCTGCACCCGAGCACCTGGTCCCGCTTATTCCCTGCACTGAGGAGGCTTGCCTTCTCTGTCCAAGGTGTTGAAGAGCTTGAGTGCCGTGCAGAAGAGGCAGTGAAACTCACTGCCCGCTGCCAGCCGGGGCGCGGTGCCCCGAGGCCTGTGTCAGGGGTCGTGACACACACACTGCAGGGCGGGGGTCGGGGGGGGCCTGGGCCCAAGTGCCAGGGGACAGGAGCAGGGTGGGGGAGTACCTGTGTCCCCCGTCCTCTCGGCCTCCCTGTCCCCGAGTCTCCCCCGCCCCCCACCGCCCTATCCTCAGGCAGTGGTTATCTGTCTGCAAATGTTCTCTGGGAGGGTGCGGGTGTTCTGGTCTCCAAGTCCATGCCTAGTGGACCACTCAGTCCCAGGGTGCCGATCTGCATGCCAGCTGTGGGCCTGGACTTGGGAGGGTCTGCTCAGGGCCCCCAGGGTCACCAGCCTGCCGGTGAGTTGGTCAGGTCCCTTCCTTCTCTGGACTCGCCCCCCATGCTGAAGATCGGGAAGGCTGGCCTGGCCCTCTGTGTGTGGGTCTTCTCCAGGTGTGGGAGGAGCAGGGATGTGCTGGGCCGGTGGGAGGGTGCGAGATCTGGAGTCAGAAACCCGCGGGGGCCAGGGTTCACCCGGCAGCGGGCCCAGCAAGGCCTTTGGCTGCAGCCTGTGCTGTGTTGATTCATTTCTGCCCACTCACCCCACCTCCCCTTCCAGAGCGCCCCCTTCCTTCTCCATAAATGGCCTGAAGAGGGCCTTCTACTCTGCTCACCGCCCCCCTAACCAATACCTCCACTCCCAGGACGCCCCTCGGCCTGCGGGCCTAGGCTGCTGCTGCACTGCGCCCTGCCGCCAGGATGGCAGACTGCCGATGGCTCGGGCTGGCCGGTGTCGGGGGTCCCCGTTTCCCAGCCTTGGTCATGCGTGTACGCATGGCTCTGCCACTCGGTGGGTTTCAGCAGGTGCACGTGGGACCCCCCAGTGCCCCCCACCAGAGAGGACGCACAGCGATGCCCCCGCTGGTGCCCAAGACCTGTACCTGCTTCTCTCGGGGCCACAACCCAGTGGTAGGGAGGTGGAGGGGCGCAGGTTCTGTTGTCAACCCGTTCATGGAGGAGGAGGCGCAGACAGGTTCAGGGCCTACTCCGTCTCACGGCCAGTGAGGGTGTGAGAGGCCGGCTGCCTCTGATCCAAGTCCTCGTCCTCTGCCCTCCTGCCTGGCCACCATCTGATGGTGCCGTCTGCCTCTGATCCCCTCTACCCGCGCCGCCCCCCTCCCCCACTTCTCTGAGGCCCCTTTGCAGCCCCCGCCTCTGTGCACTGCCCACCCAGTCCTCACGGATTGCTCCAAGCTTGCCCAGCGTGGGAGGCACCCGCCCCAGGCCTTGGGGCTCCCTCCCAGTGCTGGTCACTCCCATGTGGCCATCACCAGTGTCCTTGCTGTTTGCCATCAGGCCGGGAGCTCCTCTGGCCTTGGGCCTTCGTGTCCTGGGGTTCGGGAGGCGGATGGGCGCTCAGCTGAGTGAGGGCCCCGGCAGTGTGGCCGTCCCTCCTGGCTGGCTCCTATTATCCAGCCGGACCTGCTCCCCGAGGCCCCACTCGCTCAGGGGGCCCACGTACTCTGACCAAGACCTCCCTCTGATCCCTTGGAAGCCCCCTTGGAAGATGCCCTCACAGTGAGGGGTCTCAGTGTGAACCGGCGGTGAGAATCTGTAGTTTCTATGAAGAACGCTGTGAAGCGGCCTAGCCACACTGGTACATGGGGCCCCTGTGGCTGTGGAACCCCAGCCCCAGGCCACAGCCCGGAGGGTCGTGGGGCGCGCCAGCTGCAGTGTGGGTGTGAGCTCGTGTGTCAGGATGGCCTGCTGCCGCTCTTCCCGCCGTGGCTGCTGGTCTCCTTGTGTCTGCGATGCGCGGGCCTGGCCCCCGTGTCAGCTCTGTCTGGAGCCACACCCCCCTCCCCTGAGGTCCCTCCTCCCCGACTGCAGATTGACTGGCCCTGGGCCCCAGCCCCTCTGGGCGGCCCTCTCTTGTGGTCACCGCGTGTCAGAGAAGCGCCTGGAGCCTGCGCCTGTGCGCCCGGGGAACGGAGGCCGTCCTGCTCAGGGTCCTGCTTCCCGAGGCCCCACCGGGTGGGGCCCCTGCCTTGGGCGTCCGGGAGGTGGGGCGGGGGCCGGCGGGCGGGAGCGGGGGCTCAGGCGGCCAGGGGACGTGTGGCTGTCCGAGGAGCCGGAGCTGCGTCACAGCTGCTGGGCAGAGGAGCGAGCCGCCATCCACCGCCCCGTCCCTCCCTGCGACCTCTCCTGTCCCCTTGTGTCCACAGTGGGCTATGGCTCCTGGTTTGAGCACGTGCAGGAGTTCTGGGAGCACCACATGGATTCGAACGTGCTTTTCCTCAAGTACGAAGACATGCACCGGGTGAGTGCCTGGGGGTGGGTGCCTCGGGGGCGTGTCCTGAGGGGGTGGGTGCCTCGGGGGCGTGTCCTGAGGGGTGAGTGCCTCGGGGGCGTGTCCTGAGGGGTGAGTGCCTCGGGGGCGTGTCCTGAGGGGTGAGTGCCTCGGGGGCATCTCCTGAGGGATGGGTGCCTCGGGGGCGTGTCCTGAGGGGTGAGTGCCTCGGGGGCGTGTCCTGAGGGGTGAGTGCCTCGGGGGCGTGTCCTGAGGGGGTGGGTGCCTCGGGGGCGTGTCCTGAGGGGATGAGTGCCTCGGGGGCGTGTCCTGAGGGGTGAGTGCCTCGGGGGCATCTCCTGAGGGGTGGGTGCCTCGGGGGCGTGTCCTGAGGGGTGGGTGCCTCGGGGGCGTGTCCTGAGGGGGTGGGTGCCTCGGGGGCGTGTCCTGAGGGGATGAGTGCCTCGGGGGCGTGTCCTGAGGGGTGAGTGCCTCGGGGGCATCTCCTGAGGGGTGGGTGCCTCGGGGGCATCTCCTGAGGGGTGAGTGCCTCGGGGGCGTGTCCTGAGGGGTGGGTGCCTCGGGGGCGTGTCCTGAGGGGGTGGGTGCCTCGGGGGCATGTCCTGAGGGGTGAGTGCCTCGGGGGCATCTCCTGAGGGGTGAGTGCCTCGGGGGCGTGTCCTGAGGGGATGAGTGCCTCGGGGGCGTGTCCTGAGGGGTGAGTGCCTCGGGGGCATCTCCTGAGGGGTGAGTGCCTCGGGGGCGTGTCCTGAGGGGTGAGTGCCTCGGGGGCGTGTCCTGAGGGGGTGGGTGCCTCGGGGGCGTGTCCTGAGGGGGTGGGTGCCTCGGGGGCATGTCCTGAGGGGTGAGTGCCTCGGGGGCATCTCCTGAGGGGTGAGTGCCTCGGGGGCGTGTCCTGAGGGGTGAGTGCCTCGGGGGCATCTCCTGAGGGGTGAGTGCCTCGGGGGCGTGTCCTGAGGGGATGAGTGCCTCGGGGGCGTGTCCTGAGGGGGTGGGTGCCTCGGGGGCGTGTCCTGAGGGGTGAGTGCCTCGGGGGCATCTCCTGAGGGGTGAGTGCCTCGGGGGCATCTCCTGAGGGGTGAGTGCCTCGGGGGCATCTCCTGAGGGGTGAGTGCCTCGGGGGCGTGTCCTGAGGGGATGAGTGCCTCGGGGGCGTGTCCTGAGGGGTGAGTGCCTCGGGGGCGTGTCCTGAGGGGTGAGTGCCTCGGGGGCATCTCCTGAGGGGTGGGTGCCTCGGGGGCGTGTCCTGAGGGGTGAGTGCCTCGGGAGCATCTCCTGAGGGGTGGGTGCCTCGGGGGCGTGTCCTGATGAGGGGGTGGGTGCCTCGGGGGCGTGTCCTGAGGGGGTGGGTGCCTCGGGGGCATCTCCTGAGGGGTGAGTGCCTCGGGGGCGTGTCCTGAGGGGTGAGTGCCTCGGGGGCGTGTCCTGAGGGGTGAGTGCCTCGGGGGCGTGTCCTGAGGGGTGAGTGCCTCGGGGGCATCTCCTGAGGGATGGGTGCCTCGGGGGCGTGTCCTGAGGGGTGAGTGCCTCGGGGGCGTGTCCTGAGGGGGTGGGTGCCTCGGGAGCGTGTCCTGAGGGGTGAGTGCCTCGGGGGCGTGTCCTGAGGGGTGAGTGCCTCGGGGGCGTGTCCTGAGGGGTGAGTGCCTCGGGGGCATCTCCTGAGGGGTGGGTGCCTCGGGGGCGTGTCCTGAGGGGATGAGTGCCTCGGGGGCGTGTCCTGAGGGGTGGGTGCCTCGGGGGCGTGTCCTGAGGGGGTGGGTGCCTCGGGGGCGTGTCCTGAGGGGTGGGTGCCTCCGGGTGAGTGCTAAGGGGCAGGAGTGAGGTGAAGGCTCGAGAGTCCACGCCCTCGGTCCCACAGCGGAGCCCTCAGAGAGGGCGGAGCCTGGGTGTTGGGTGCGGCTGGGACCCCGGGGTTCCAAGTGGGCCCAGAGCCCCTGACAGGGCTTCGCCTCTAGCCCATGCAGGCCCCCAGATCCCTGCCCTGGCCCGAGCTGTGCGCAGCTCCCGAGTTAGGGGTGGCCTGCAGTGCTTCTGAAAGGCCTGTTTATTTTTCTGCTTCGACGGTGGTGGAGCACCACCCAGCACCCTGTCAGAAGTGAGGGGACCAGCTCAGGGCAAAGGCCGAGGCGGCGGAGTCTGCGTTTCTCGTCCAGGCTGTCTGTCTGTCTGTCTGTCTGTCTGTCTGGGGCGGGGGCGGGGGTGGCTTGCAGACTGCTGACCACCCGGTGGGTATGTGTGGGTATGTGCTCCCGTTGGTGAGCTCCCTTGCTCCCTGGAGCATGTTCTGGGCAGTGTGTCCGCCATTGCACGTTTGTCCATCCGCCCAGGGCTTCGGGCGTTTGGGCTGTTGCAGTTCTGGGTGACTGTGAGCAGAGTGCTGTGGGTGTTCCCATGTCTCAGAAGACACGAGTTGTCTTTTCATCTTTTTTCCCTCCACCCCTGTGCTGGGCAGGGTGAGGAGGAGCCCGTCCGTACAGCTGCGGACGCACCTGCAAGGCCCGGTGCTGGCTGGCAGGTTCCTCCCAGCGCCTCGCTTTTCTGAGTCACTTAGTATTTCATCCCGAGGGAGCAGGGCACAAAGTTTACAGGAAATGTCAGAGCTGAAACACAGCCCTGTGCCCCGCTTCTCCAGACCCGCTGGGAGGCTGCGTCTGCCTTGCAGGCCTGTGGGGGAGGAGACAGCCTCTAGCATTCTCCTCAAGTGACCAAGCCACCGCCCGCCTTTGGCCTGCTGACAGCCCAGGCTCTGGGCAGGACGCCGGGCATGGCGTTGCTGGGGTGGAGACGGTGAGGGGCTTCGGTGTTTCCCGGGGCAGGACGCGGCTGCGGGGGGGTGCTGTGTGGGCAGGTGGGCAGGGCCCCTCGGAGACGGTGAGGTGGCGGCAGCTGTGCCGTCGGGACTGCTGGGGCTCCAGGACCCAGAGCCGGCTTCCCGTCAGTGTGCCGAGCATCACCGAATCTTCAGTGAGCCAGGTTCCTACCCCGCGAGGTGGACTGGCCTTGGGGCCTGTCCGGGGTCCCCCGGGACCTCCTCAAGGCTCTCCCAAGTGCTGTCTGGGTTCCAGCTGATGATGTGGAAGGAAGGGGAGAGCGAGCTGGTCCTGCCCTGGCAGAGCGCCCCAGCACTTTCCGTTACCGCTTGTTGCTGTTGGACAGGGCCGCCGCTGTGTCAGGGCCTCACGTCTGTGTCCAGATTCCCGGAGGACCGGGGCTGGAATCCAGGTCTGTCCCTTGGGAGCTGAGCGCCCTTGGGCAGTTACTTAACCCGGATCATTATTTCCTGAAGATACCGGCGTCCGGCTTGTCTCGAGGACTTGTCTCGAGTCAGGCCGTGGATAAGAGGTCCCCAGAGTGGTGTTCCGCAAAGGCGCCGCCTCTGACAGGCTCCCGCGTCTCTGCTCTTGTCTTCCAGGACCTGGTGACCATGGTGGAGCAGCTGGCCAGGTTCCTGGGGGTGCCCTGCGACAAGGCCCAGCTGGAGTCGCTGATCGAGCACTGCCACCAGCTGGTGGACCAGGGCTGCAACGCCGAGGCCCTGCCCGTGGGCCGGGGTACGCGCCCGCCCGGCCCTGGGCCCCGCCCCCGCCCCCGCCCTGCCGGCGTCCTCACGCTTTCCAGACCCCTGTCCCCCCCCCCCCCCCCGGCTGCGAGTCAGGGTTCAGCCTCACATCTCCAGAGCCTTCCGCTCCCTGGGGTGGGGGGCAAGAAGGTAACCCAAAAAGGGCCACTGAGGATCCCGGAAGCCCCCGCTGGAGTTGGCCTGTGACCCTGCAGAGGGTGCGGAGTTCACGGGGGGCAGCTGCTGGGGGATGTCTCAGGCTCTGTGGGCAAGAGGTTTTCAGGCAGATGCCTCCTCAGACGACCCCCACCCTGGCGATGGGTTTGGGGCTGTGGAGTTGAGGAGCACGGAGCGTGCACACGACGTCCTCGAGCTCCAGCTGGCTCGAGGGGGTCCGTGTGAGCGGGGGAGGTAGCCGCATAGGTGAGGTGCAGTGCATCCCCGGGAAGGGGTGGGTCTGTGGGTCTGTGGTGTATGTGCTGTGTGTATGTGTGAGGGGTGTGTGTGTGCGCATGGTCTGTGTGTGTGTGTGCATGTGAGAGAGTGACAGCAAGCAGGAAGTGCAGACCTCTCCAGGGCTGGCCGGGCAGCTGTCACGGAGGCCCGGGTGTCCTCCTGGCCCGAGAGCGGGTTGCTGGGGTGGAGCCGTCTGAGGCAGGGCAGGCGTTCCTGCATGAGTCCTCCCCCGGTCTGCGGGGGGCCGCTGTTTGTGCCCCCAGGGCTCGTGCTGTTTGCAGCTGCTTCATGGTAAAGGGCTCAGGCGTTCACGTCCGTGGCACCTCACATCCATGGCCGAGGCTTGTTCCCAGCTCCTGGGTTGGATGGGAGGGCTCGGTAATGACGCCGGACTCCACGGGCAGCTGCCCAGAGGGGAGACAGGAGCCCCGCGGCAGCCTGGCCGGGCTGCTCTGGCTCTTCGTCCTCCCTGTATGGAGGGCCGGTCGGGTTGCCAACCTGTGTGGCTCCCAGGTTGTCCTGAAGGTCAGGCAGTTGGGCGCCTTCCTGTCAAGGCAGATGGGCTACTCTCTGGGAAGACGTTAGTTAACGAGCCACATCACCCTGCCGTTTATTTCCTGGCTGCATTTTCATGAATGTTTATAATTTAAAATTTATTTGCTCTTTTTTAGTTTTGCTTTTGCTGTGTTTTGTTACCCTTGGGTGTGACCTTCTCCAGAAGCCCCCCTTTCGGTTCACTCGTGTGGTTAAGAAGTGTCAAGAACATACTGCATGCACATATGCTCCTTCCGCTGTGTTTGCTTTTATCATCGTTTACCTTGGTTTTACTTTATTTCAGTTCTTTGGTTTTGTTTTCTTTTAGCACATTGCCTCTTTGCTCAGAAGACCTCCTTGCGTTGGTGAGAATGCAGGGGCTTGAGTAGCCAGCTGCATTGCTTAGATTTGGTTCATGTCACAGCATAAATTGCACTGTCTTGAGTCCAAATCATAAACCAGGTGGGTGACTCCTCTGACGAGCTCTTGGCTGCCTCAGCTGAGAAAAATAATCGTGGAAAAAAAAATATGGTGTGGTGGGTCTAGAGCTTGCTAATTCTGACCCCAAGCTGTCCTTAGAGGGTAGCAAGAACAGTCTCTTGCGTTTTTTCCTCTCCATCACTGACATCATTTTTCATCACCGAAGAGAAAATCCACGTCACTTTGGATTTGTTAGCTCAGCGTTTGCAGGGTTGCAGTTTGATACATCAGGTCCTGCCAGGACGGGCGACTGTTAATAGCGCAGCTTAATGAGAGATGCTTGCTGGGACAGTCAGAGCTCTGCTGTCAGAGATGCCGACGGTGAACAGAATTCTAGACGAGCATCTCAGTGCCCCGAGGCCAGTGTGTAAAAAGCGCGGCCTTGGTGCTCGGGGTGACACACTTATTGCAGACAGGAGGGCAGGGACCTGCTCCTGACTCCTTCACATATTCATAGTGACCAGAACTGAAGATCTTGTAGTTAAGGAAAGTGAGTTCAGCAGTTTTTGTCACTTTGAGCTCTCTCCCTTCACGAAGAAGGGGAAGGCCCGTGCCAGCCCATCACTGTTGGCTCCAGGCCCCTTATGTCCTGCAGGGGGCGGGTAGAGGGGGTCTGACCAAGCCTCACAGGCCTGTTGCTGTGATGGAGCATCCACGGGGGCCTGGGTGGGACTGGTTTTGGTGTCGAGTTGGGAGCTCTGATGGTTTTATTCCCTGTCACTTCTCCCCTGACGTCACATGTGCAGGCTTCTCGCAATCTCCACCCTTGACCTGGCCCCGGCAGCTCCCTGCCCACCATAACACACTCTGCCTTTTCGGGGATGATTTTCTGTTTCCCTTTTAAAATTCTCCAGCAGCAGCAGCTGCCTTGGTGGAGCTGTTGAACTGCGTGAGTAGTGGTGTCACGGAGCACACAGATCCCATGTGGCACCTGAACCACAGACCCGCTCCACGGACACTGTCCTCGGGGGTGCTGGGAGTTGGCGCCCACTCTGCCTGCTGCTGGGGGCCAGCGGTGGACGGCCACAACCCTCCCCAGGGCCTCAGCTCTGCACGTCTGTGGTCCTGGGTGGAAAGCACACTGGGATGGCCAGACTCAGGGAAGCGGGCTCAGCTAGCCGGTAGTTCACATGGCTGTCGTGATCCCCACGGGACAGGTTCAGAGGGCTCCGGGAATAGGTCTGGAACCTTCCAGGTCCCTCTCCCCAGCTCCTTGTGGTTTGGCAGCTGGCCTGACCGCGAGTGGACTCAGCACGCCCCGCCCTTGTCTGTGTTGCAGGAAGGGTCGGGCTGTGGAAGGACATCTTCACCGTCTCCATGAACGAGAAGTTCGACCTGGTGTACAAGCAGAAGATGGGGAAGTGCGACCTCACTTTCGACTTTTATTTGTAATATCAGCAACCGCACACTTGCATGCTCACAGTACCAGACACTATAGCTCAGAGTCCTGTTTGCTCATTTGTTTCTTGCTGGACAGACTCTGGAAGTGAGACCCCGGGGGAGGGAGGGGACATGGCCCGAGAAGTTGGATAAAGCGGGTTTGAGTTCTGATCCAGAGCAGCTGTCTCGCCTTTGAAGTCTAAACGTCTGCCCACAAAGATGGCGGTTCTGGTGGACCACACGTGTCACGTCCGTTAACATATGCAACTAGAGTGTCTACCTTTATTACAACCCACACTACGTATTGTATTTTATAGAGCTTTTCACTGGAAACCTAAATAAATGTTAGTAAACCAAATAAAAGTTCATTTCCGAGGGGCTCAGGAGAGCCACACCCAGGTGGTAGGAAGTGCTCAGGGTTGACTTTTTTTTTTTTTTTTTTTGTCGTTCACACGCACAGCCATTCTGTCCTCCCCTGGTGAGGTCTGGGGTGAGGCTGGGGTGGGGGGCCCGAGTTTCCTCAGTGGCGCTCAGTTGTCAGCAGCTGCCCTGAGTTGCAGCAGGAGCTGTTCGAGGGGCGGGGTTTCAGAGGCTGCCTTCCGGCCAGCACCCCAAGGCCGACGCAGAGGACCCGGCAGGACGGACATGCAACGCAGCGACCCAAGAACTGCCCCCCCCCCCCCCCCCCCCCCCCCCCCAGCAGAGACGGAACCTGCTCACAACCTGACTTTTCGTTCTAGGGTCTTTGATTCCCCGAAGCAGATACCTGCTTATGTTGGCAAATAGATGGCTTGATAGTACTTTCTAGAACTCCTGGGTCTATACCTACCGTTCATTGTTGCGTCTGGGCCTGCGGCTCTCAGCTCTGGAGACCCGCCGAGTGCGTGTGGCGCCCTGTCTTGGCCCGCATAGGCCGGCAGGGTCGCCTGGGTGCTGCTCCAGGGACTGGAGGCGGGGCCGTCCTGCCCCGCCTCCCCTTCGTTAGCCGGCCCACGCCGGGCCGGAGGACCGACAAGAGGCGGCGGGCGAGCCGCAGGGCCGGCCACCGATGTGCACGCGTGTCGCGGCCCCTGTGCACAGGGCTGTCCCGGCTGTCCGTGGCTGGGACGTGCCCGGGGTGTTGGGGCCAGAGGAGTCGCCGCCTCCGCGGGAGGGTCTTTGCCATGCGCTGTCCAGAAACGGGCGGGTGTGCGTGCTTCAGTCGTTTTGGCGAGAAGAGCAGCTTGGCCAGGGCAGGGGTCCGCGGCACTGCGCGGTGGGCTTGGCAGCACCTTCTTTCTGTGTATCTGCGAGGGCGGCTGCTTTCTGTGAAATTTGTTTTCTATTTTTCTATTTTTAGTACTGTATGGGTGTTACTGAGCACCACACCGTGAGACTTCTCTGTGCTTGCTTGCATCTTTAATAAAGACATATCCCATGCCTCGTGTCCTGCCTGTGCTGACGGGGGTATGGGGAGTTTCCCCCCCCCCCCCCCCCCCCGCTGTGGTCCCCTGTGGATTTCAGGGTGGTAAGAGCGAGCCCACTGAGGTGTCCGCTGCCCCTGGGGTGAGGATCTCGGCCCAAGTCAGGTGGGCTGGGTCACCAGGACTCAACATTCCAAGGGCTGACTCTCCCTGGCTGTTGGTCCCACCACCTTTTGGTATCTCTTTGCAGCTGAAGTGAGGGGGGGGGGGGGGGGGAGAAGGAGAGAAGTGGGAAGAGGTTTTGCCGCACGTGGGGTCCAGGGCTTTCTGCCTCCGTCTGGGAAGGTCCCTTTCAACAAGGCAGATGGTGGTGTTGAGACCGACCTGCTGACTGTCCTTTGCCCCCGTGAATTCCAGAGCCCATCTAACTGATGCCGTGTGGGAAGGAAGTCCAAGACATTTTTTTATTGGATAAAAAGCCTGGGCTTTTTGAAAAGTCATGCTGATTTTCAAATGAACTAGTTCCTTTAGGTCTCAGGTGAAGTCCCAGAATTTATTTTGGTGTTTGGGATGACCTAGACCCCCCCCTTGGGCCCACATCCAGTCTGCAATGTTCTGGGGTGGGGGGTCTGCTCCTAAATCACCTACAGATCACCTAAAATCAGGCAGATTATAATAAAGGTGGAGCCGCTGAATTGAGAGGCAGGGCGGGGCGCGCCTTCACGGAGCTCTGCCCCATGGATCTTTTACCACAGTCCCTGGATCCACTCAGGACACATGTCTGATGGCCGCGGGCACTGCTGGCGGCACTGGGGTCCCCGGCCTGTGTGGCCTGCCCGCTCTGGTGGGGCAGTGATGTCATAAAACCCAGGGTGTGTTCAGGCCCAAGCGGGCTGTTGGGGACCCGTGCGCTCCTGAAGGACCAGGGAGGCGGACAAGGAGTGGACCCCTGAGCGGAGACCAGGGGGAGGTGAGGGGCCGGGGGCTGGGTGCCGCCTGGGGGAGGGGGCGTGTCCCGGGCAGTGCTCAGAGGCTGGTGGCCGGCGCGGCCAGGAACCCAGCTCCCAGAAAGTCTCAGGGATCACGAGAGTTGGATTTTGTAAGAAGAAGTGAAGGCTCAAGAAGGCTTAACTGAAGCAATACTGCCTGGGCGTGCCCCTCACCCTCGACCCTGCTGCAGGTAGAGAGGGTGAGGGGCCAGCACCGGCCTCATGGTTCACTGGGTCCACAGAACGAGGGGGTGGCCGGCTGTGTTTGAACATCCCCGAGGTACCCTCCGGCCCAGGCCCTGGCTCTGAGAGCCCTCAGGGGGCGGCGTGTGTGCTGGGAGCCGTCGCTGCCTCTGGCATTTGGAGCCAAGTCAAGGGCAAAATGACTCGAGGCCAAAGGTGCCGTGGACCCTACGAGTGAAGCCAGGTTGGACAGCAGAGTGACCCAGGGGTAGTAGCCTCTGTGGGTAGTAGTCTCTGGGGGTGGGTGGGGCTTGAGGGACCGAGGCGAGGAACATCTGGACAGACGGACAGGGCCAGAGAGGCCTGGGCAGTGGGCTGACCTTACGGATCCCACCACGGGGTTCCTGCACGTCCCCGTCTCCAGGGAAGTCCTGGGTTGCCTGGCCTTTTGACTTTGCAGACTAAAAAGATTCCAAAAGGCACTTGGGGGATCTGCATAGGCTTTAACTCGCAAGCAGCTGAATTCAGCCACAGCGCCCCACCAGCTGGACCCATCCCGGTGCCCTCCAGGCTTTGACACGGCCATCCAGGGCTCATCCATCCCCCACCCACCATGCACGCAGTCCCTTCATCTGAAAGGCCCAAGAAGGTGAGCCACTTAAATTCTCCAATCCAGTGTCACAATTTATATACAACTGCATCACGCTAACTTCCTGGGATGGTCACAGAATCGCTGGACTGTGCCTGGCCTTGCAGGTGAGCGCCCCCTAGTGGCCACGTCACAGGTGGCCAGCTGACTTCCTCAGTCCACAGCGAGGCCCCGCAGGCCTGTGGATGCAGGTGGGCGCGCAGTCCCTGTCCCCCGCTACATGTGGGAGGCTCCACGTGTGGCACAGCTTTGTTGCCTTTCTGAGTGGGGTGGCTGCTGTTTGCAATGGTGGAGGGGGTCCTTGTGTGTCCCGGAGAACTCCGCCCTGTGGATCCCGTCCTCCCGCAGAGCCTGGTCCCAGCCCTGCCCACAAGGCATCACCTTCCACCCCTCGCTGTTGAACAAGTGCTTTCAGACTGGAGTGGCACGTTGGCCAGGCAGTCCAGCCTCCCCCAGCGAGGAATGCCCTCTGACATCCCTGGACGTCCAGTCCCCACAGGCTGGGACAGTCATTCCATTGCTGGTGGTCCTCTCCCGCCACCTAAGCAGACCCCCACCTCTCGGCCTCCCTCCTCTCTGGCCTCCCTGAGATGCCCAGCCCTGCCCGACCTGGTGAATGTCGCCTCTCCGCTCCCAGGTGTTCCCTGCCTTCCTCCCATCCCACCCCCGCCTACTGCTCTGCACTGGTCTCCCCGTGTGGACAGCAATGCCCTGAAAGCAGGACTGGGCTGTATTTTCCTAGGTCAGAATATGGCATATAATTAGCACCTAATGTTTGCTGAGGGGCATCTTGCACTGTTGGAGTGGGTTTCATTTTTTCTGAACACCATCTGCCCTGCCCCTTCTACGCACTGTTCCTGGTCCTGCCCTCGGGGGCCATAACTTCCCAAGTAAGACCTAGGCTGGTGCCCTGCCTCCTCTGCAGTCAGGAACAGAAGGAGTGGTGCAGAGAGCCAGCCCTCTGACGATGGCGAGCAAGAGAGGCGACTTCAGTGACAGCAGGAAGACAGCTGGATGGAAGAGACAGGGCGAGAGTGGGTCTGTAAACAGGTGGGACATGAGTCGGGCAGGCGCCAGAGATGGGCATGCCAGGTGGGAAGAAATAGGACGCACTACAGAGTCAGGCATTCGATTCTAACCCACTCTGCCTCCACTGGTGGGACCGAGGGGACAGCCCCTTTTCATCTCATAACGAGGAGGTCTCATATCAGGTGTTTTGAAATCCTACCCTGTCCACGCATGCTGTGATTCTTAAGTGGTCAAACCGCCTATCCATCCAACCCCGGAGGAGCTGATCCATGGGGGAGATCATGACGTTTTTAGCCGGGGATGGACTTTGCCGGCGAGGGCAGAGAGGATTGGTTACGGGAGCACCCGGCACACAGCTTGGGCCTACCACCGCCTTCTCCAAGGCGTGCTGAGCCTTTGCCAAGTCTACACATCAAATGACAGTCTGATTCTCACACTTGGATCCCTGTAAGCTAGTTGGCACTGGATGTCTGAGCTGCAGTCTTTAAATCTGTCCCCCTCACCATTGACGGAAGGAATCTGTGCTCTATTAAAAGCCTTCTTTAAAAACCAGAGAATGCGAAATGTGTTTAAAATATGAAAAAAGAAATCAACCAGAAAATGCATTTTCCCCTCTTGAGAGTTGTCATCTTTACTTGTATCCGTGGTGTCGGGCACCAGCTGGGAACAGAAGTCTTAAAATATCATGAGCAAGGCCATCTCTGCAGAAGGAAAAACTCCCAAAGCCAATAAGACTCTTCTCCAGTCTTTTGAATCCTCAAACAAACTTAAGTGATTTGGTTAAAAATCTCCCCCCACCCTATTTTTCTTGTCTCTTATTTCTCCCCTTTAGCGTCCACAGTACATGTGATTTCTAGAAAAAACTTTTTTTTTTTTAACTCAAATGCAGCTGGTACCTTGGCACCCATCTCAGTCTGCCCAAGAACCCCTGGCTCTTTGGTCCCCTCTGCCTGGACTCCACCCAGACGACACTGACTTAAGCTTGAAGCTCAGCTTGGGCATGGTCTACTCCAAGAAACCCCTGGACTCTCCCACTGCACCTCCTCCCAGGGGTGGGGACCACTGCCACACCCCTCCTAACAGACCCCGAACCCAGCAACCATCTGCTTCTTGAGAGTCAACCATGTCTCACTCTCCTTGGTGCCGAGAAGTTAGCTCAGAAAAGACATGTTGATGTCTGGAGCGTCCCTACTGGCCACTGAATTCAACCTACCCTGGTCGTCTCAACAGCCTCGGACTTTGCAAGCATGTCATCTGTGACTCACCGCCTGGGCCCTCTCTGGTCTGGCCACACAGCTCACTCCTATGCCCCTCACAAGCTCTTCCTCAACTCGGCTGGACCATTTTGCCCTCTTGAAAAGCCCTCCCTGCTATTTCTGCTGCTGCTGCTAAGTCGCTTCAGTCGTGTCCGACTCTGTGCGACCCCATAGACGGCAGCCCACCAGGCTCCCCCGTCCCTGGGATTCTCCAGGCAAGAACACTGGAGTGGGTTGCCATTGTTTCTTCGTTGCTATTTCTAAGTGTTGCCAATTTATGTCCACCACCTGCCGCAAGCTGCCCTCAAAAAACGGTCTCCAGGAGGTCATCATGAATTAACTTAGCTCTCTGACGCTGCCGTCCGTCAGAGGGGTTGCAGACTGTGGCAGACAGATTGTCAGGGGCTGGTGGCTCTCTCTCTCTCCTGGGTCCCTATCACACTTGGCACTCTGCAGCAGAAAAGGCCAGAACCTTCCTTAGTCCAGAGCAGGAGTGACTCGGGTGTCCCCACTCTCGCCATGAGACAAGCTGTGGCAGCAAGTACTTTTCTCCTTAGAATGGAGTGTGCCAGGAGTGTGCCTTGAATTCTCTAAGGGTAATAACTCTCTATAATGGGATATTGGTTTACATTTGTTAAGAAAACATTTTGTTCCTGTTTTCAAGTTTCCTTTCCTAAGGATGTGTTTTCAGCCCCAAGTAGACTATAAGTAGAGACTGTGCCTCATTCATCACTCTGTCCCCAGCCTGTGTTTAGCACAGCGCTCCATTCCTATCAGGTAATCAATAAATGCTTGTTACCTAACTAAAGGCAAATTAAATGCTAAACAGCACTAATTACAAGCTGTCGCGAGATCCTGGCTCTCAGCAGAGAGAATTGCTTGTGATTGTCAGGGGTTTGCTAGTTGCCCAGGTGTAGGAAACATGAAATTGTTATTTTCTAACTGCCTCTTTGTTCCGGAGGGTGGGCCGTTCCTCTCAGATTGCTGCAATAAGACATTCGGAGGGCAGAATTCATTAAAATTCTAAACACTGGTATTCTTCACCATGGAATCTTGTTCAGGGGTAAGATAAGTGGATTTTGATTCCTGTCTTCGCGAGCAGAGACAGGCAGTAACTGTTAAGGGAAATGAAAGGCATCCCCGTCTACTGGCGCACGAAAGGGGAAAGAAACCCAGGAGCTGCTACCTGTCTCTCCACAGACGATCCTAAAATGGTCCCCTGTTTACAGACGATAATCAATTATTTGTAGCGACAATGTTTAAAATGTGCAATTTAGTTTCTGGCTGATTGAACTAAAATGAGCAGCTGCGTCATCTGTCAAGGTACATATCCCGCCTGGAGAGGAAGCACCTATTTTAGCAAAGAAAAAAATAACCACGGTGGTTCTTCCAAAAGAGACGTCTGTACCTCATTTCTTTTCATTTAATTTTATTTTCGCCTAAGGACAGCTTAGGAGAGTCTGGTCTCCATTCTGCGAGGCCACCAAAAGCACAACCGCCAGAGAAATCTCAAGTAGGCTTCCCAGGGACGTCCCCCGCTTCCCTTTCGATGGACCATGCATTCGTGGCACGTGCCAGCTGGTCCATCCTTTATTAATAGACGAGGTGGAAAACAGCACTTAACTTCTGAGGGGTTAATCGGTTCCTGCTACTTATTACTCTACATGAAAGCATAACTTCCATTTATAACATCGCTGTTGATTAACCATGAGATGATTACAGCCTTGATCTCACAGCCTGGTCTCCTAGAGGTACTGAAGTGTGGTAAAAATGTAGCTGTGAGTATTCGGCACCTGGAGGGCACACATAGCTCTCCAGCACCCCGTTTCTTCGGGATCACTGAGAGATGAGCCAGCTGCTGGGTTATCACAGGTGTAAACATACCTCCTCACCTTTCCATGGTTTGCGTCTCCAGATTTCATCAAAGGTTTTCAGAGGCAAAGTCTTACAATGGTTGCGTAGTTAGAGGCTGTAGCAATTTCTCGAGCAGGGAATGTAGTGGTTTCAGTGGTACTGAAAGGTATCTTTTTTTCATTTCGGCTATGCCACGTGGCATTTGGGATCTTCCCTGACCAGGGATCAAACCTGCGTGTGCCTGGGCTGGATTGTTTCAGTCGTGCCCCAACTCTTTTGCGACCCCATCGACTGTAGCCCACCAGGCTCCTCTGTCCATGGGATTTCCCAGGCAAGAATACTGGGGTGGGTTTCCATGCCCTCCTCCAGGGGATCTTCCCGACCCAGGGATTGAACCCAAGTCTCTCACCTCTCCTGCATTGGCAGGCAGGTTCTTTATCACTAGCACCACCTGGGGTTTTAAAATTTTATTTATTTTTGGCTGTGCTGGGTCATCACTGCTGCGCGGGCTTCCCTCTGGTTGTGGTGCTTGGGCCTCTCATGTGGCTTCTCTTGTTTCAGAGTTCAGGCTCTGGGGTGTTGGAGCTTCAGTAGTTATGGCCCTTGGGCTCAGCAGTTCCAGTTCTCGGGCTCTAGAGCACAGGCTTAATAGTTGTGGGGCACGAGCTTAGTTTTTTCCACAGCAAGTGGGATCGTCTCAGACCAGGATGGAGCTTGTGTCCCCTGCATTGGAAGGCGAATGCTTTACCCCTGAGCCACCAGGAAAGCCCAGAGCATGGAGTCTTAACCACTGGATGGCCAGGGAAGTCCTACACTCTTGAAAAGTACTGAGGATCCCCTAAAGCTTTTGTTTTTTGTGAGTTCTATCTGTCACTATTTATCATACTAGACAGTAAAAGTGATCAAAAGTTTAAACATTTGTTTACCAATTCATTTAAAATAACAATAAACCCGTCATATAGTAACATTTTATGAAACAATTGTATTTTCCAAAACAAAAAGAACGAGTGAAGAAAGGCCATTTTATATTTTTATGAATTCTTTAATATCTGCCTTAACAGAAGACAGCTGGATTCTCCTATTTTTGTTCTCATTCTGTCTGTTGCAAAGTCATACATCATGTAGTGTCTGGAAAACCCTACTGTACACTTATGAGAAAGTGAGAGTGAACACACAAACAACATCTTACTACAAAGATAGTTTTGACAATTATGGACTCTCTGAAGGGGGTCTCAGGACACTCAGGGGTCCCCAGACCACCCTTGGAGAACTGCTGACCTGAACAGTTCAGTCCAAGAGCTGGTGAATGCCGATGGGGGTTAGGACACTAGGGGCAGAAGTGGCCTCTGTGGAAAGCACCCTTTTGGTTCCAAAGTTCCAAAGCCTCTTTTGGAACAACAGCAGAAGGGATGGGGGCCACAGTGATGGTAATGCAAACGTATGTTCCCTTCTTATGGACTGGTTTTCTCAGTGGGACCTGAGGTGAGGTCACTCACTCAGGGTAATGGGTTAAAGGGTGTGGGAGGTCTGAGCAGAGAGAAGACATGAACTGACTCTTGGTGAGTAGGAAACCTAGCTAACCAGTGATGGATAGTCAGATTGACAAGAGGAATCATAAAACATCCTTCTCTGGGGCTCTCAGCAGGTTACTCTGTAACTTACCAACTGATAGAACCACGTGGCTGGGATTCCTCAGTAAGGCTGCACCTCCGGGGCCGTTGCTTCTCTCTCACTTGTGAGTTAACACAGTGAGGAACAGGGTGATGCATAGCAGGACCTGGGACTCAGCCTGCTGCTGCGTAGTCGCTTTAATTGTGTCTGACTTTGTGCAACCCTATGGACTATAGCCTGCCGGGCTCCTCTGTCCTTGGGATTTCTCCAGGCAAGAATACCAGAGTGAGTTTCCATGCCCTCTTCCAGGGGAACTTCCCAACCCAGGGATCAAACCTGGGTCTCTTGCATTGCAGGCAGATTCTTTACCGCTGAGCCACCAGGGAAGCTCGGTGCTTAGCCTGCCTGGGTTCTAATCCTGCTTTTGCCACTGACTCACTGTGCCTCTCTGTGCCTTAGTGTCCTATCTGTAAAACGGGAATAATTACTCCTAGTATCTACGTCCTAGTGTTGTTATGAAGATAAATGAAGAGGAATTGCACATAAAGTATTTAGATGGGTGCCTCACAAGGGCAGTGCTCCAAAGAGTCAGCCACATTATTGCTACTGTTACTGGGCTTTTCTGGTGGCTCAGGCAGTCAAGAATCTGCCTGAAATGCAGAAGACCTAGGTTTGATCCCTGGGTCCAGGAAGATCCCCTGGAAGAGGGAATGGCAACCCACTCCAGTATTTCCAATGGGAAATCCCATGGACAGAGGGGCTGCTGGGCTACAGTCCATGGGGTCCTAAGAGTCGGACGGAAGCGAACAAACCACACCACACCACTATCCACATGACTTAATGAGTTTCTACTCAGCCTGTGAGCATGGTAAAAAACTGGCTCATCGGATGACTCTTTATTTACCTATCTACTGGAGCTGGAGGAAGACCGGGATGTGAGTGCTGAGGATACCAGGCTGGGCAAAGCAACCTTGTCCTGCCTTTTTCCCAGATCACCGGGAGGAGGCCAGCAGGACAGAACTAGACACAGCGGGCAACAATCGGAATCGCTAAGTGCTAACATGCAGGAAGGGCGCAGACGTGGTCGGGGTTTAGACACCTGCCTTCAGCCTGAGGCCTTCCCTTGTGGCTCAGCTGGTAAAGAATCCGCCTACAGTGGCGGGCAGACTTGGGTTCGGTCCCTGGGTTGGGAAGATCCCCTGGCGAAGGGAAAGGCTACCCGCTCCAGTAAACTCCATGGACTGCATAGTCCATGGGGTTGCAAAGAGTCAGACACGACTGAACGACTTTCACTTAGACTTTCGTCATCCTGACCCCAGGCTCTGGGTGGGTACGCTTGGTTTTTTAAACAGGTGAGGAGTCTGCTTCGCAGGATGAGACTAACCTCCCCCGGCCACGCGGCTCGAAGCGGTACTCTGCGACCCGTCCGACAGCTCGCGCGACGGCCAGGTTAACAGAAACGCGCTCCCACGACGCCAGCCACCCTGACTCTGGCTGGGGTACCCACGCCGGGAGTACACGACCTCCGGCGGAAGCTCCTCCCGCGGGGCGGGGGGCGGAGCCACCGGGCAGGCATGGCCACGCCCCTGCGCGCCAACTTCCTAGCCGTCTTGGCCAATCGGAGCTCCGTTTCTTGCCGGGTGGGGAAACATGTTCTCCAGTCAGCGAGCGCCGTCGTCGCTCGGGCAACAGCGTCCTAGAGACACCGCGTGGGCTGAGCCTCTGTGGCCAGAGTGCCCTGGGGTCCGCGCGCCGAGTTGGCCTCCATGAGTCGGAGGATTGAGAAAGGGGCCGGGGTAAGGCGGAGCGGCCTTGGCAAGAGCGCACGAGCCCGGAGCGGGGAGTGTGGGGGGCGCTGAGGAGGGCCCGGGAGGATAGCTCTGGGGTGCCACAGCCCCGGGACACGTCGCATCCCCTCCTTGTCTGTGACCAAGGGGCGGTAGTGACCCGTTTACTCGTTTCACGCACGTGTGTATGTGGCGCGCCTGCCTGTGCCAGGAGCCGTTGTCGGGTCTGGGGGCTCCTGCAGTGAATTCGTTGTTGTTTTTCAGTCGCTCAGTCACATCTGACTTTGCGACCCCATGGACTGCGGTTGGCCAGTCTTTCCTGTCCTTCACTGTCTCCCAGAGTGAATATTCTCCTGCAGTGAATAGACCCATCCTTTTTATATTTCTATAAAGACTGACTATAAACAACGTAGAAGGTGGTGAATCTGCCTCCCATCTCTCTGAGGGTCACATCACTCAGACTTACAAAATGTCTCATGTTTTCTTCTTCCATTTGTTCCCACAGCAGCCTTTCGAATATTTTAAGTTCCACCTTGTAGATGGTGGCTTGAACCCCGCAGGGTGAAGGGGGCTGTCCCCGAGAATCACACCACTAGATGTTGCAGAGCCAGAATTCAAACTGAGCACTCTTGTCTCATGTCAGAATCTTCAGGCTTTCTGGAACATTCCTCTTTCTCAAACCGCAGGAATGATTCCTGCCTCCCTCAGAACTCTGTTTGGAAGCACTCTCTGAAATGCTCAGCGGTTATTTAAGACCATTGGCTGAATTACCCCATACTTCCTTTTCCTTCTGTCCTGAAAATCTTTGCCTTTCAGGATGCCTTGCCCCTGTTAAGAAGACTCTTATTTCCTTTTCAAGAGGAGTAATTTAATAATGTTTCTTAAATTGTGTGTGCTGCCAAATGAGTGGACCTACAGCAATGCTGTAAAAAAAATTTTTTTTTTCGACTTTCACATACTGCTGTTCCTTCTCTTTTATCCATTGTCTTCAACAGATGTATTTACTTGGCTAAGTCTGGGGAACTGAAAGTGAATAAGGCAAGGGCCCTTTGATTATCTGTGAACATGTTTGTCTCCTACTCAGTCTTACTGCAAGCTTCAGGAGGGCAAGGACTTATTTCAGTCACCTGTGCTCATGGGAACAACACCGTCAGTTTAGGGCCTGGCTCATGGCAGGTGCTTGTGCTTGTAGATGTTTGTCAAGAATTGCTTACCTGAGACATTAAATCTGCTGTCCACTTTGTCTTCCGTGTCCCTACCCTTTTGCAGCTGTCCACCTCTCCCGTGCAGAGATCTCTGCATCGCCCTTGCTGTGACCCCTCCAGCTGACTGGCACATGGAGACAGAACCAGCTCTAGCAGGATGCTCAGGAGTCTGGAGCCCGCCTGGAGCAGGAATCCACTGGGAGCCCACTGGCTGTTAACAAGACAGTTGCTTTCGTAAAGCCTCTTGACTGGTATCAAGTGAATGTTTAAGGTTAGTAGATGAGGAGAGTCACTGAAGTTTTTCTTGGATGATTCCTTCCCCTGCCAGGGTTGGAAAATAAGCTGTTTAATATAGATGAGAAAGTGTGATGAGGCAAGAAGCTAAAGTCACTTTATTCCTTTAAATATCACAAGAGAGCTAACCTTTTTGTGAAGTGTATGTACCTAAAATTACCCCAGATCTGGCTTCCCCTCTAGCTCAGCTGGTAAAGAATCCACCTGCAATGCAGAAGACCTGGGTTTGATCCCTGGGTTGGGAAGATCTCCTGGGGAAGAGAAAGGCTACCCACTCCAGTATTCTGGCCTGGAGAATTCCATGGACTGTATAGTCCATGGGGTTGCAAAGAGTCGGACACGACTGAGCGAGTTCCACCCCAAATCTAGGTTTGTGCAGTTATACAGATTGGATCCTTGTACTAGTTAAATGTTGATTCACTTTCCACACAGTGCTGCCCAGGACATCCACGCCATTTAAAAGAGGAGATGTAGAGGGAAGGAATGTTTGGGGAAACTCTGTGAATGGAGATAACATATGAACATGATACACTTCCAGTATGAAAGAGCTTCGTTTTTTACTCTTTTCTCTTGGTTTCAATCTTTTACTGCTATATTGTTTAATTTGTCTCAGACGCCACCGTTATCTTTCCACCTGTTTTTCCGCAGTTTGACTGTTTCTATTACCATTGCTCCTCCTGGCTAATATCGAGCGCTCACTGTGTCCCAGGCAAAGTTTGGAGCCTCTCATTACCTTTTTTAAATTTAGTGCTTCTTGCCTATGAAACAGTACAGTTATTATTCCCATTTTACAGATGAGGTAGCAAGGATGCAGAGAAGCTAGGTGGTGGCATGTGACCTCTGCTCCAGGACTGCTTGGTGACAGGGCCTGCTTTCTCAGACAGTCCCCTCTCGCTCTCAGAGATGTGTGTGCCCTGCACATCCCACTGGGCTTTGAGGGGACTTGTAACAATACATGGCGAAGGAAATGGCAGCCCACTCCAGTATTCTTGCCTGGAGAATCCCATGGACGGAGGAGTACAATATGGTAAATAGGAAAGTAACTTCAAGAAGAGAATACTCAGATAATTCGTAATGGTTAATATAGACGGGCTGCAAATGTGGCTGTGAGCTTCTTTTTTTGTTTGTTTTTAATTGAATGAAAGATTCTTTAAATTTTATAGTGGTTTATAATTTTCAAAATTTTCACACACATGATTTCACATAATCCCATAACAACCCTGTTTTCCTCGCCACCTCCATCTTGCCCGTCCCCCCTTCCCTCTCTCCACTGGTAACCGCTGGTTTGTTCTCTATATTTGTGAGTCTGCCTCTCTTTTGTTTTATTAGCTATGAAGTTCTTGAACTCAGGAAAAAGAAAATTAAAAACAAAACAACCAAAAAAAGAAAGAAGTTGAATTCATTTTGTCGAGGCAAATAAGGCATTTTAATTTCTCTCCAAAAAGGAAAGTGTTTCTAATGCCTCCATCTAAAGGAAATTTTTCCTGGGGCTCATCAGCAAGCCCCAGATGATCCAGTTTAACACAGAGTGCCCAGGGTGTAGGCTCAGTGTCCTAGCTATTAAGGGAAGAAAATGTAGACTGTTGCATTTGTATAGAATTTTTGAGTAGTACAAGGCACAAATCAGAGTTAAAATTTACAAAATACATAACAAAATAAGATTAAACAATAGCCAGCAAAATAGAAATTTTTGGGAATACCTTCTGAATTTTGTTTTTCGGCAAGTGGTGTTATCTGGTTCCCGGGGTTGGTTCCAGTCATTTGTTTGTTTGTTTAACAGTTACCTGTTGAGCACCGGTCACATGCCAGGCCCCGGTCTAGGCAGTGAGGATACTGCAGAGACGGTCAGATCACCACCCTCCTTTGCCTGGGGTCTCCACCCTGCCGTTTTCTCCTGCTGGACCGTTCCTGGACTGACTTTGGTTTGCCACCCTTTGTTGTCCTTCCTGTAAAACCCAAGACCACCATACTCAGCAGCTTGCACCGTAACGGTCTCCCTGCCTTCCACCTGGGCTCTGATTTTTCTTTCTCTGCCTTCCCAGGACCTAAAGTCTGTGACAGCCATCTAGGAGTGAGCACAGACTACTGCGCATCAGTCTCTTTGGATACGTTTTCTGGGTCCCGTGACAGCCTTTTTTGTTTGTTTGGTTGCTTTTGGCCATGCCCCGTGGTATGTGGGATCTTAGTTCTCCAACCAGGGATCGAACCCACACCCCCGGCATTGGAGGGCAAAGTCTTAACCACTGGACCACCAGGGAAGTCCTAGCGTCAGCCTGTAGAGGGTTTCACTGAACCATCGCAGGTCACTTGCCCCTTGAGGACCTGGTGGAAGCCATGTATCCTCCCTCTAGAAAAATCATCTCTCACACCCTTTTGAATTTAATCTCAGAGAGTTTGAAAGTCCAGAAGTGCACACACGTGAACCTTGTCCCTAGATCCCAGGTTAAGAATGTGCGTGCATGGTGTCACTCAGCCATGTCCAACTCTTTGCGACCCCAGGCCATGGACTGTAGCCCGTCAGGCTCCTCTGTCCATGGGGAATCTCCAGGCAAGAATACTGGAGTGGGTTGCCATTTCCTTCTCCAGGGGATCTTCATGACCCAGGGATCGAACCTGTGTCTTGATTAGCAGGTGGATTCTTTACCACTGAGCCACCTGGTAAGAATACTTGCTTTAAAGAGAGATATTATCTCCATTTTGCAAATGAGAAAACTGGGTGAGGAGGAGGTTAATTAACTTGCAAGTTTGCATGGCAGATAATGGAACTGATTTTGACTCCACGTCTTCTCGACTCTAAACCCTTAATTTTTCCCACTGTCCAAACATGTAGGTGCTCAGTAAATATGGGAGTGAGTGTGTAGAAGGTCCAGAAGGGAGCTTTAAACTGAATATGCCCCGAATACAACAGAACATCATTTGATATCAGAATAGACAGGGAGAAGATTTTTCTCAAGTATTTGGATTTAGCTGCCAAAATCCTTTGTGCTGCTTGCAACTTTTTCCCAGTTTTGTCAAGTGATAATTTCCCCCCATGATTCCAGTTCCAACAGTTTTTGCTTCTGATGCCATTTCTGTTGGGCTGTGCCCATTTCTTACTCTCGTGTTGAATTATGTTTTCTCTGGATGCCAAGGCAGATGGATGGCACTTTTGTTATGATTCTGATATAAATAGCATCTGTTAAAAACTGGACATCCGTGCTTATCTGACAAATAAACAAATACATCAGTAGGATAGCCTTCTAATCGTGGTTTTGCCAGTGGTAATAAGTGTATTTGATGGTCTGTGACTCAGTGCTTGCTTGGGGGGCACTGGTTTTATTTTCCTTGCTAATTTCGACCTTACTGTATGTTTTGATAGACTCATATTCATGAATGTCGTAGAATTCTCTTTATTTAGAAAACCTAAACTGAGGATGACGTCAGGCCGGGGGTGACCTAAAGAACTCATCACAGTGCCTCGCCCATGCTAAGAACACTGTTTAGCTTTCAAGGTCGAGGGTAAAAGTAGCCAAGCTCCTTACCCTGGCAGTGTTAGTTGTTACTAGCCGTGGTCCATCAGGAACGGAGATGAGCAGGGTGCTTCCTGCGTACCCGGCCGTGTGGTAGGTGCTGAGTAAAGATGTTGAGTGCGGGTGACTCTCTGTATGGGAGGGGCTCCCTGACCAGTAGGGGCCACAGACAAACAGCCAAGAGGAAAGCCTGGAAGCAGAGAACCAAAGTGAAGGTAGATGTAGAGCTAGAGGAAATGGCACCCCACTCCAGTACTCTTGCCTGGAAAATGTCATGGACAGCGGAGTCTGGCAGGCTACAGTCCATGGGGTTGCAAAGAGTCGGACATGACTAAGCAACTGGGTGCAAACACACACACACACACACACACACAGTTGATTAACAATGTTGAATTGGTACTTCCCTGGTAGCTGAGTGGTTAAGACTCTGTGCTTCCACCACAGGAGGCATGGGTTTGATCCCTGGTTGGGGAACTAAGATCCTGTATGCTGTTCATTATGGCCAAAAATAAAATTAAAAACAGACAAACAGACAGAAACCAATGTTGTGTTAGTTTCAGGTGTACAACAAAGTGATTCGATTATACACCTACCTATCTTTCTTCAGATTCTTTTCCATTGTAGGTTTTTTTTTTAAATTTATTTGGCTGTACCAAGTCGTAGTTGTGGCATGTGGGATCTTTAGTTGTGGCATATGAACTCTTACTTGTCACGTGTGGGATCTAGTTCCCCTACCTTGCATTGGGAGCACAAAGTCTTATACACTAGACCACCATGGAAGTCCCTCATTTATGTGTACAAGATATTGAATATAGTTCATTCCTTCTGCTATTCAGTAGGTCCTTGTTGTTTACCTATTTTTTATATAGTAGAGTATATCTGTAATCCCCAAATCCTAATTCATCCCTCCCCCTTTCCCATCTACTAACCATAAGTTTATTTTCTATGTCTGTGAGTCTATTTCTGTTTTGTGAATGAGTTAATTTCTATAATTTGTTTTAAAGGTTACATGTATAAAAGGTATCATATGATGCTTTTTCTCTGACTTTCTTCACTTAGTATGACAGTCTCTAGCTCCATCCATGTTGCCCCAAATGGCATTATTTCATTCCTTTTTATGGCTGAGTAATATAGGGTATTATATATATTATATATATATATATGTATAAAATATACATATCTCACAACTTCTTTATCCATTCATCTGTGAACGGACACTTAGGTTGTGCTGCTATGATCATTGGGGTATATATATCTTTTTGAATTAAGAGTTTTCTTCTTTTCTGGATTAGATAAGGCATGATTAGTTTTAAGGAGGATAGGAAGGCCTCCTGAAAGTGGGGGCTCCACCCTCAGTCTAGAAAGATGAAGTGTGGTAGAAAAGGAAATTCCAGCAGGAGTGTGACCCAGTACACAGAGGTGAGGAACTGCATGGTATATTCATTTGGATTTTGTGTAAAATGCAGCAGGCATGAAGCTGCAGTGTCTGGAAGTTTCCTGCGGCCAGGTTATTAATGATGCGAATAACCTTATACCCCACAATTAGGAGTCTGACTTCAGTTTGTATACCTAGAGTAGTCATACAAATGCATGTTGTGGGGTTTTTTTTTAATCTAAAAAATGTAGATTCACAGACGAGTTGCAGAATTAGTACAGAGATTTCCCATGTGCCCCCAGCTTCCCCCATGGTTCCATCTTACAGAGTAACCACGATACACTTAGCAAAACCAGGGTGCTGTCCCTGCTGCAGTCCTAGTAACCAATAGAGACTTTATTCAGATTTTACCAGTCTTGACAGGACTCAGTCTTTTTTCTCTTGGTGCATAGTTCTGTGAAATTTTAGCACATGTGTAGTTTTACCTTGCACGTTTTTTAAGCCAGGGACCAACGTAACTGTGTGCTTTAGCAAGAGAGATCCTGGCCACAGAGGAGGATGGATTAGAAGGGACTTGGAGACCTGGATGCGATCTAAGGGGCTGTTTCTGGAATCCACATGAATGAGGATGAGCTTGGGTAGTGAAGGGAGGGATGGAGAGGGCGGGGGGACCGATGTCACAGATGTTCTCCAGGTACCGCGGACAGTCCCTGCCGCCGCTTAGAAAAAGGGCCAGATCACAGTCGTGGAGAAAGAAGCAGGCCTCAGCTGTCATTACGGACCGTGGTCAGTTTTCTAAGGGCAGTAGCAAGCAATTGGAGTTCTTAAAGCAAGGAAGTAACAAAAGATCAGCGTTTTAAACTGTGGTGGTAGTCTGTGTGTGTGTGAGTGTGTGTGTATGGTTTTGGTGTATGTGTGCTTGTGTGTGTGGTATGTGGGTACATGTTTGTGGTGTGTATGTATAGTGTGTGTGAGTTCGAGTTATGGGAAGAGAAGTGGTGCTCATGGTGCTGGCATAAAATATCTCTGTGAGAAACCCAAAATTTAGCCTGAAATTCATGTACAAGACCTGCCTGCGGTGGTGGGCAGTTCTCCAGTAACCTGCAAAACCGCTGGATTGCTCTGCAGACCCGAAGGCTCTGTCCCTGTGGTTTGGTGAGCTAAACAAGAAAATCTGCCTAACCCCACTGCTTTCTTAATTTCCAGAATTCACCAATTCAGAAATAGTTTTTCTTGAAGGAAATGAAACAAAATAGCACCAAAACAGACACCTCCACCGTCCCCAGTACTGCACGGAGTCTCAAAGCCAGCGAGCCGCTGCTCTAGCCTGAAGGTCTGTCTGCTGACGGGTTGGAGGAGCGCGGTGGGTTCCCTGGACGGTGCCGGGCTCAGAAAGTTGGTGGTGATACCATGATCACTTCCGTCTGGTTTGTTGTTCGCCCAGCAGGCGTGCGCAAAATGCTGGTTCTTGGGCCAGAATTGTCTGGGAAACTTACATATCATATCAGCAAGCATCGGCCCATACATTTTAAAGCCAGGGGTCCTTCGTTGGGCGTTCCATGTGACCCCAGCCGTTAGACAGCCACGGTGAGCTCGACAAATGCCTTCCCGCGGCCGGCAGAGCCCTCTGGACGGCGCAGGTCCATGTGTCTACTGTAGGTGGCAGCAGCTGCCCGACTTCCCAGTACAGAGCTCAAGCCAGGAATCCATCGCCTGTCCCCTTTGCCAGCGTCCGAGGACTTGCTGAGCCGGCTGCGATAAAAACAGGACGCAATTAATACTCCTGGTCTGCTCGCAGGAGCGGGGAGGACCCAGTGGTTCCAGCAATTACATTTTAAAAGCCGTCCAGGGAGACTGTGTTTGAGCTGGGAACAGCCGTTTGTCAATTCCTCCGACACAACTTGTTTTCTGTCGTCTGTGGCTGTATCTGTCATCACATTAGGTGTGGTGGTGAGTCTGGAAATGTTCGTTAGGTAAGAGTGACTTTCTGAGGCACTTTCTGAGATTAGGTGTTTGTGTCCATGGTAGAGAAAGCATATTACAAACAAAATTGTGAGAAGCTTTTTCTTTTTCTTTAAGGCTTTGTGTTCTGGGCCAGCAAGGCATTCATGATGATATAAATGATCCCGAACCCACAACACTCAACTCAGTTAAACTCAGGGAGCATTATTTTTGGAACGCTGTCAGCAGATGTGGTTCCTGCTCCCGTGGCATTGATGGGTTCTTAATGGGTAACATAGGCATCAAACGATCTTAAGGGTCATGAGTGTGAATTAAGAAAACCTTTCTCCCAGGTCACTGGTTCTCAGCATAGGGCATGAGTGTGAGAAATCACAGGTGGTGTCAAGACTTGGACCTCCGCTGACGGGAGAGAGTGAAGATCTGGAGCAAAATCCAGGAGTGGCGGGGCGTGAGAGAGTGTGTGTGTCTGTGTGTGTGTGCGTGTGTGTGCATTTTGGGAGGTGAATGCTGTTTGGATGCCCGGGCTGTGAAAATCCTCCCTCATTGACAAACACTTTTGGAGTTGCAGAGGTGTGCTGGGTACACTGGGGCAGCGGGTACCGTAGCATCGAACCACTGTTTTATTTCATGCAGTCTATAATGAAGTGTATAACTTCCAAAGTGAAAGCATAATTACCTACTGAGATGCGTGCAGCTCAGGGGAAGGACAGGCTGTGATGAGCGACTCTACCAGGAGAATGTGGACGAGGCGAGCCGGGGACGTCTCCAAGGAGGTGGTGGGCACGCTGGGATCTGGAGGAGAGAGGAGTTGGCGCAGTGAGGGGTAGATCTGGGCAGAGGGCCCCGTGGGGCCACGGGAAGCAGGTGGGGACGGTGACAGAGGCGGGCGCCGGGCCCTGTGCTGCCCGGTGGGCCCCGGCAGGCCCGCTGTGTCGTGTGTCTGACGTACGCTTGTTGTGGTTCCGTTCACTAAGCTGTGTCCGACCCCCCGCGACCCCATGGACTGTGGCGCGCCTGTCTGTGGCTTCCCTGTCCTTCACTGTCTCCTGGGGCTTGCTCAAACTCATGTCTGTTGATTCAATGCATGTTTATTAGCAAATGTTTAAAGACTGATGTTGGCATCATCCCAACATAGCTATTTTTGTCTACAAAATAGACCCTGTCCACCCTTGGAAATAACATTTTTATACCGTATGCATATAGTGTACCTTTTCCTCTTAACCTTGTTCTAAACATGTTTTTCCGTTCCCACGTGTTCTATATTATTTATAATAGTGGTAAATAATCACCTGCTCAGACTTTGCGAGCCTTGTATTGTATATAGTTTTGAAATATTTATTTGTGATTTATTTGGCTGTGTTGGGTCTCAGTTGCGGCCCACGGGACCATCATGTCACACGGTGGGGAGGGGGGTCTTCCGTGGCGGCTGAGGCTTAGTTGTGCCGAGGCACTGTGGGATCTTAGTTCCCCGACCAGGGATCGAACCCACGTCCTCTACATTGCAAGGCGGATTCTCAACCGCTGGACCACCGGGGGCGTCCCTTGTGTTTTATTTTGAGTTAATTTCTGAGCTGGTAATGGTGAGTCTTGTGGTGTATACGGGTAGGCATGAAATTTACGCTGCAAGAGAGCGTATTTGTGAAAATGAGGTTTGGGAGGAAGGTGAAAGCCCACGTTGGGGTCTGAGGAGCCCCTGGTCTAGCAGGGGAGGGGACGCTAGATGGAGGAAGGCTGAGACACTCAGACTGTCCAGGCTGCCGGCTGGGGAGGAGGTCAGTTTATAACCAGGGAATTTTCCACTAAATTGAATTCAGATGACTGGCTAAATTGTTTTTTATGATACCCTATCATTTGAAATATATTTGTAAATCAACTTGCATTCTTATAATTCCTGTGTTTAGAGCAGTGAGGGGTTGCCAGCCAGTTCTAAGATCCTAAGCGAGTATGGGACCCAGATGAGGCAAGCAGACGAGGCTTCAACGTTAGTGCCCTGAGCCCAGGGATCTCAAGGTTTGACTGTTGTTTATGTAGATGTTGTTGCTACTTATTCGCTAAGTTGTGTCAGATTCTTTTGCGATCCCAGGGACTGTAGCCCTCCAGGCTTCTCTGTCCATGGGATTTTCCAGGCAAGAATACAGGGGTGGGTTGCCATTGCCTTCTCCATTATGTAGATGGCTCACTTTTAATTTTCTCCATGTTCTTTTGAGTAGGTTGCAGAATTGTTAAGACTGTTTTGCAGATGCAAGGTATCCTTTCTTGACGATAGGTTTTCTTATCGCTCTATTGATATGTGTAGACTTCATGGTTCTTATCCCCGTGCTTGTGTGAGCTTGCCTGCAGACCACTCACAGGCACCTGGGACAGTCCACACCCCTGGCGCAGCTGGGCAAAAAGCTCGGTGACTCTGGGTCTTGGCCTCATGAGTAAATCTGGCTTTTCCTACTAGTGTTTCATTTCTCTGCCTCTAAAAATACGGATTAAAAATGAAATGAAACATTTGTTGCTCAGTTGTGTCCAGCTCTTTGTGACCCCATGGACTGTAGCCTGCCAGGCTCCTCTGTCCATGGGATTTTCCAGGCAAGAATACTGGGGTGGGTTGCCATTCCCTTCTCCAGAGGATCTTCCCGACCCAGGGATCGAATCTGGGTCTCCTGCCTTGCAGGCAGATGCTTTGTCATCTGAGCCACTGGGGAAGCTAAAAATGTGGATAGCGGAATCTAACTCACAAGGTTGATGATTAACCAGTGGCCAGAAAAATGGGCTCTTGCGAGGTGATGGTGGCTGAATCCCCTAAGTACAGCATGTGCTGGTCTTTTAACTCCATTTTGATGTCAAGCCAGGAACTTGACTCATGAGCCTCCTTAAAAACTATAGACTCATCCTTGTAAATAAGCTTCAGATTCTTGTGAAGCAGTGGTCCCAGCTTGTTATTAAAACACAGATGGCTGGGCACCCCCGACCCCAGAGTTTCAGATTGGTCGGTCTGGGTGGAGCCTGGGAATTTGCGTTTCTGAAAAAGCCCTAGGTGATGTCGATATGGCTGTTCACGGACCACATTTGAAGAACCACTGTTTGAAAGCTTTATGTCTGCTTCAATAGCCTTTTAAAACTAATTTTTTTTTTTTGATGGAAAAGAAATGCACAGAGAAAATAATAGTATCAGTAACAACGGAAAACCATGTTCTGTCTGCTTGAGGAATCTAGAAATGGAAAAATAGCTCCAGTCCTGTTGAGATGGACCCTGAGGACATCTCTTGGACAAAGTCTTGAAGCCAGCCCCTGAGCCGGGGAGATGCAGGTCAGGAAGACAGGCATCACTGCGTCTCTACATGCGCCGTCAGGGTAATCAAACGTGCTACGGAAGAACCTCATTCCTGCTCTTTGAAAACACGTGCCATTTTCTTCAAATCCTGAGTTAGGTCTCGAGTTCCTGGCGGGGCCGGGTGGGTCACACTCTTCTCTCTGGTCCTCCCCTCGCGCCTGCAGCACTGGCTGGAGAATGAATGGTCGAGAGCAGAGTTGGTTGGCAAGTGCTTCCACCAAGGATGTTTAGGTGGGACACCCAGACGGGAGGCTCCGTGTTCAGAGTGGTCCAGATTTGGCCCTCTGGAATATTCATGCCGTAATTGAAGTCTCACTAGCTTTCACGGTCCTGCAGTTGGTAGAAATGAGGATTGGAGAAGACCCAACAGGTCATCCAGACCATTCTCCCTCTGGAAAAGGCTTATTCCCTGCAGTGCACTCAGCAGCATTAGGAGGAATTACTTTTCATATGATTACTATTTTTTTTGTTTCTCATTCTGTCTTCAGCTAAGTGTTTCTTGAATTGAATCACTTTGCATTCAAGTAATAAAATGCACAACAGGCAGTCCATTTCTGGGTGATTATCTCACTCCTCAGGTGGTGTAATAAGGCATGAGGCCAGAGCCCTGGCATGCCTTATTGTTATTAGGAAGGGAATTTATGGACAAAATAAAGAAAGTGGCTGTTTGCATCAGTGATAACCACAATGAGGAGTGCAGTCACGGCTGATCCCCCCCACCCCTGTGCTTGGAGCGCAGGGCAGGCAGGAGCCCAGTACCTTAACTGTGCAGGTGGCGGTGGGGGGCGGGCAGAGGTGCCCCACTGCCTTCAAGGGGCTTGTTGTTTATTTTGCAAAAAAGCAGCAGGAAAGCCTTGGCTGTTGACTTGATACCTGGGAGGGGCCCGTCTCAGGCACCAGCTCCGGGCTTTGCATTGTGTGCCTGGGTCAATCGCTTCCCGCTCTGTGCTCCTGTGTCCTCACCTATGAAATGGGAAGAGCCGTAGGTGGTTGGGCTGGGAAGGGTTAAATGATGAGGTTTTTTTTTTTTTCCCCATAAATCTTAAGCACATTTCCCGGCTCAAAGGAATCCCTATTAAATGCTAATAGGATTAGAATAATTTTTTTTCCCCCCCTTAAAATTCTTCATAAGCTGGAGCTTCCGTGTCTCTTCTCTAGCCTGCGCTTCCACCAAGGATGCTTAGGCGGGACACCCAGCCAGGCTCCGCACTCACAGCGGTCCGGGTTTGGCTCTCACGTGCGTGATCGTCCCCGCCACCCACGGTGTTCCTTCCTGAGGCCATGCCCTCCTCTTGCCGCTTCACATGTGCTATCCAAAAAGAAAAGAAAGAAAGGGAAGTCGCTCAGTCATGTCCAACTCTTCACGACCCCCATGCTCCTCCGTCCATGGGATTCTCCAGGCAAGAGTACTGGAGTGGGTTGCCATTTCCTTCTCCAGGAGATCTTCCCGCCCCAGGGATCAGACCCGGGTCTCCCGCATCGTGGGCAGACGCTTTGCTGTCTGAGCCACCAGGGGAGTCCGCTGTCCACATCACGGACCCAGATGACACCCAGCTTGGTGGCCGCCCCGTGCTGCAGCTGACCGTGGCTGGAGAAAGGCCGCCCCCGCCTGCCCTGGCCTTCAGGCTCCTGTCCACGGGCCTCGGGCGGGCTCTCTCAGCCCCCTGCCAGGCGTGCGTGCTGCTCCTCCCGCCCTCCTGCTTGCCTTCCCGTCCAGCCCACTCTCCCTCCCCCTCAGTCCTGAGACGCCTGTGCCCATCCTCATGTGCTGCTGCTGACCCGACTTCCCTTCCCTGAGAAGAGAGAGCCGGCAGGAGGGGGCTGCCGCGTGCCTTGCGCTCTGTCTGCCCACACGCTCTGCCGTGCTGGTTGTCAGGAGCCATCTCTGCACCCCAGGAGATCCTGTCTCCACTGGCAAACCCATGGGAACCACCCGTTTCCTCCCTTCTCTCCTGTGTCATCCCTCTTGGCCCACAGGGCTGGTCGCAATCACGAGTATTCAGGCCCACTGCCGGTTCTCCTGTGATAAAGACGGCTCTCTGTGGAGGCCCGTCTCTCCTCTGGTGCCCGCCCCCCCCCCCCCCCACCCCCGCGCCCCTGCTGCTTTACAGCCAAGTTCCTGGAAGCAGGTGTCTCTGTCTGCTGCTACTGAGTCTTCTCTGAGTTCATCTGGACTCAGACAAGCTTCCTGCCAACCACCCAGTTCCACCAGCGTGGCTACTGTTCGGGCCACCAGTGGCTCCTGCCTGGCTTAGTCCTGGGGCCGTTCTTGGCCCTCATCTTATGTGATTATCCCTGGAACTTTGACACACAGCATCACCCCCTCCTCCTTGACACACTTTGTTCACTTGGGTCCCTGGACACTCCGGTCCCCTGGTTTTTCTCTTCTCCCAACTGGTTGCTCTTCCTCAGCCTCCTTTGCCAATTCCTCCTCATGTCCCCGAGCTCTGAAAGTCCGTGTACCCCAAGGCTTGGCCCTTGCGGCTCTTCTCTCTTACACCCCCTTTCCTGATGTGCTGGTCCGATAGCATGCCTTTACGTGCATTGTATGCTGACGATCCCCAAACTTCTGTCTTTATCAAACCTCATGCATCCAGCCGCCTATTTCAGTATCTCCCCCTGGCTATCTAGTAAGCATCTCAGATGTAACCTATCCAGAAGGAATTCCTGATCTTCCCCTCCAGACACAATCTACCTGCTGTCTTTCCCATCTCAGTTCATACACTCGATCCAGCCTTTCTCTTGCACACCAGATCAGATGTGTAAGGAAGTACACTGGCTCTTCCAGTATGTGCCTGGAGTCTGATCATTCCTCAATTACTTTCCCCAGAAGGACCCTGCTCCCCGCCACAGCTTCTCTTGCATGGACGACGGCAGGAGACTTGTAACTGGTCTCCCTGTTTCTTCTTCTGCCTCTGTCGATCTATTCTTGACATGCAACCAGAGGGATCCTTTAAATACAGAGGCCAGAGCGTAATCCTGTGTCTAACCCTCCAGCCGCTCAGCGTCTGCACAGCCTAAGGCCCACGGGGCCCAGGTGCTTCTCCCCCATCTGCCGCCCGCTGCCCCGTGGCGCTCCCGCTGGCTTTGGTCCGGTCTGGGTTCCTGCAGACCTTTGCTCAGTGACGCCTGTTTCCCCCTCTGCTCCTTTTGTCCCCGCAGCAGTTACGCATGGGTATACTGCTAGTGCTAAGTCACTTCAGTCGTGTCCCGACTCCTTTCAATCCCACGGACCACAGCCCCCCTAGGCTTCTCAGTCCATGGAATTCTCCAGGCAAGGAGACTGGAGTGGATCCCCGTCACCAGGACATCTTCCCGACCCAGGGATTTCTTAAGTCTCTGGCATTGGCAGGCAGGTTCTTTACCACTAGCACCACCTGTTTAATTTACTTATTTTATTTGTTGTATGTCTTCCATTACTAGAATCTAAGGTCCCTGAGGGCCATGATTTTGCCAGTTTTGTTCACTGACCCTCCCCCCCACCCCCAGGCTTCGGTCTAGAAGGAGCATGATAAACACCTTTTGACTGAGCGTGTACCGAGCCATGTTCTTCTGGAAGTTTACCAGAGCTGTGGTTCTAGGTTTCAGTTCTGTTCAGTGAGTCTGGTGGAAGAAGGAGATATGTGGGAGAGTGACGGAAGCTCTCAGCCTCACCCAGCCTTAGCCCTGGGGTGGTCCCGGCCTGCAAGGACCTGCCGACGGTTGGTGGCAGATAGGACAGGTGCAGACTGACGCCGTGTGGGGCAATCAGGGCTGCCTGAAGAGAGGAAAGCCGAGCGCTGGCCGATGTGGATTTCCTGTACGTGAGGAAGTTCCGATCCATTTCTTCAACCCTGTAAGCTTGAGGTTCTTCAGATCCAGTGCTTTGGAGGTGCTGCCTAGCCTGATTGTCTGTACTCAAATAGTGCCGTGCACATCCACCTTGGTTTGACTATTATTAATTATGCACTTATGATTCAGTGTGAAGCCCAGGAGGGAAAACTGTTTGCTTTTTGGCTATGCTGGATCTTCATCGCTATGGGAGATATTCTCTAGTTGCAGGCAGCAGGCGCTACCCTCTGCTTGGGGTGCACAGGCTTCTCACTGCAGTGGCTTCTCTTGTTGCTGAGCCCCGGCTCTACGGCGAGAGGGCTTCAATAGTTGCTGCCCACGGGCTCAGTAGTTGCGGCTCCCAGGCTCTAGGGCGCAGGCTCAGTAGTGGTGGCACAGGGGCATAGTTGCTCCACGGCGTGTAGGATCTTCCTGGACCAGGGATCAAACTCGCTTCTGCTTTGGCAGGCAGATTCTTTACCACTGAGCCACCAGGGAAGCCCCAGCTCCTGGATCAAGGATCAAAGCCATGTCTCCTGCATTGGCAGGCGGATTCTTTACCACTGAGCCACCAGGGAAGCCTGAGAAAACCTTTTTTTTTTTTTTTTCTGAAAAGGATAGACAAGTTCGGAGCCTCAGACAGGTGATGGCTGTAAAACTTCCTTGTAGCGCTTGAACTTAGGCCTCTTGCTTCACTTGAGGCAAGGGAGAGTTTTGTCTCTTACTCTTATGCCGAGAGTGGCCAGAAAGGCGTGAATCAAAAATTTGCCCTGATTTCTGAAATGCCAATAAGCCACAGACTGGCAGACTCTATGAGTTGCAAATTCCTCAATGCATGTAATAGCATGGTGACCAGTGAGGGCTAGTGCCTTCTGCTGGCGGGTGTAGGGAGCACAGCCGGTTTTGCCCTAACTGTGGGCCGTGAGCCTGAGTGGGTGCTTCCCCACAGTGCCCCAGATAAACAGGACACCCCGGTGTCAAAGGTGCCCAGGGCAGCAGCTGCTCTCTTTGTCTCCTACTGTTTTCCTCCGCCTCCTCCCCTCCCTCTCCTCCTTCCCCTCCTTTTTCTGTCCTATTCTGATATAATTCGCATACCATAAAATGAATCCTTTTAAAG
Organism: Dama dama; assembly: GCF_033118175.1. NCBI lineage: Eukaryota > Metazoa > Chordata > Mammalia > Artiodactyla > Cervidae > Dama > Dama dama. The sequence continues at coordinate 5,824,556 of NC_083702.1, forward strand.
CATATAATTCTGTGGCTTTTAGTGTGTTCCCTGATGGTGTGACCGTCACCACTGTCTAACCTTTGTCACCTCCAAAGAAACCCCAACTCACAAGCTGTTCCCTATCCCCCTTCCTTTAGACCCTGGCAGCTACCTAATCTGCTCTCCATTTCTATAGATTGATTCATTCTGCATGTTTTGTACCAGTTGGATTATACAGTATGCGGTTGGCCTCAGCATAACATTTTCAAGGCTCATTTGTGTTGTAGCATGAATCAGCGTTTCATTCCCTTTTATGGCTGAATTTTGTATGTGGTGGTTTAGTCGCTAAGTCGTGTCCGACTCTTGTGACGCCATGGTCTGTAGCCCTCCAGGCTCCTCTGTCCATGGGATTCTCCAGGCAAGAGTACTGGAGTGGGTCGCCCTTTCCTCCTCCAGGATTCTGTATAGTCCGCTGGATGAAGAGGCAACTTTTCATTGATCTGTTTACTCGCTGATGGACCTTTGGATCGTTCCCACTTTTTGGCTGCTGTGGGCGTACTGCTATAAACATTTGTGTGCAGTTTTCCTATGGACGTTAGGTTTTCAACTCCTCACCAGTACGTGGTACTGTTTGTTTCTTTGATTATTCCATCCCGTGTGAGCTGTGTGCTTAATCGCTCAGTTGTGTCCAACTCGTTGTGACCCCCATGGACTGCAGCCCACCAGGCTCCTCTGTCCGTGGGGATTCTCCAGGCAAGAATACTGGAGTGGGTTGCCATGCCCTCCTCCAGGGGATCTTCCCAACCCAGGGATCAAACCCAGGTCTCCCTCATTGCAGGCGGATTCTTTACTGACTGAGCCCCCAGGGAAGCTCCCAGCGGGTGTTAAGTGATGCCTTCTTGTGGTGCTGACTTGTATTTTTCTAATGACTCGTGATATTGAGCATTTTTCATATACTTGTGTATCTTCTTGGGAGGAGTGTCTGTTCAGATCCTTTGCCCATTGTTAAACTGGGTTATTTGCCTTTTTATTATTGAGTTGAAAGAATTCTTGATATATTTTACATACTAGATTCTTATCAGATATATGATTGACAGGTAATTGACTCCATTCTCTGGGTTGTCTTTTCAGTTTCTTGCTAGTGTCCTTTGAAGCACAAAAATTTTTAATTTTAGTGAAGTCCAGTTAACATTTCTTCTTTGGTTGCTTGCATTTTTCATGTCATATCTAAGATGCTGCTGCTGCTAAGTCACTTCAGTCGTGTCCAACTCTGTGCAACCCCATAGACGGCAGCCCACCAGGCTCCCCCGTCCCTGGGATTCTCCAGGCAAAAAACACTGGAGTGGGTTGCCATTTCCTTCTCCAATGTGTGAAAATGAAAAGTGAAAGTGAAGTCGCTCAGTCGTGTCTGACTCTTAGCGACCCCATGGACTGCAGCCGACCAGGCTCCTCCGTCCCTGGGATTCTCCAGGCAAGAGTACTGGAGTGGGGTGCCATTGCCTTCTCCACATATCTAAGATATCATCACATAATTCCAAGTCACAAAGATTTACACCTATGTTTTCTCCTAAGAATATTGTATTTTCAGCACTTAAATATAGGTCTTTGGTTGATTTTTCATTAATTTTTGTACATGGTATGAAATGGGGGTCCAGTTTCATTCTTTTGGCTGTGGATATCCAGTTTTTCCAGCACCATTTGTTGAAAAGACTATTCTTTCTACATTGAATGATCTGCAGCCCTTGTCAAAAATCAATTAATGCTACATCTAAGGGTTCGTTTCCAGATCCCCCATTTTATTCTGGTGTGTTGTGCCATCATTTTCACTTATCTGGAAGTATTTGCTGATTTCTATCATGATTTTTTTTTCTTTGACTTATTGGTTATTTAAGGGTGTGTTGTGTAATTCCCACATATTTGTGAATTACCTAATTTTTTGTTACTTACTTCTAATTTCATTCCCATGTGATTGGAGAATACACTTTGATGGTTTCAGTCCTCTTGGATCTGCCAAGGCTTGTGTTGTGGCCTGGCGTGTGGTGTCTGTTCCGGGCAGCGTCCCCCGTCTGCCTGGGACGGACGTGTGCTCTGTCGCTGCGGGTGAGCTGTCCTGCAGTTGTCTGTTAGGTCCTGTGGGTTTAAAGTGCTGCTGTTCAGGTGTCCTGTCTCCTTGTTAATCTTCTGGCCAGTTGTGTCCGTACTGAAAGTATTAAAGTCACTGTTGCAGTGTCTGTTTCTCCTTTGAGTTTACCAGGTTTTACTTCGTGTATATTGGAGCTCTGTTATCAGCTCTGCACATATGTTGATTTTACCTTCCTTTATCCTTTCTTCAGTGCTCTTTCCTTACATAGGTCTGAGTTCTGCTGCACATGAGTTTTTTTCATCTTTCTGAAGCATTTATTTTAATAATTCTCACAAGCCGGTCTACTGGTGACATTTCCTCAGTTTTTGTTTATATGATCAGGTCTTTGTCTTTAAATCTGAAGGATGTTTTGCTGGATACAGAATTCTATGTTGGTGGACTTTTTTTTTTTTTTTCCTTTTGACACTTGAAATATTTCATTCCACTCTTCTTGTTTGCTTGGTTTCTGAAGACAAGTATGTGTAGGCCATACTTTTTTTTGTTGTTGCAAGTGTCATAAAATTTTTGTTGAAAACTGGGCATTTTAAGAATGTGGCAATTCTAAATCATCTTCTCCCTCTTTTCTGTTTTGTTTGTTTAGAGGCTCTTCTAAACTAACTTGGCAAGTTCTGTATCGTTTGTCATGTACGGCCACCGAAGTGTCCCTCACTGGTCAGCAGCTGGGACAGAACTTTCTTTAAATGTCTGGACACAGCAGCCTGATAGTCTTTGCTGAGGGCTCTGGTATGTGTTGAGCATTCTGTCCACACTCAGACAGGCAATTTATAGGAGCCTTCACCTCCTGCTCGTGCAGAGCCTCCCAAGTCAGCCAGCGCTGAGGGCCTTCTCAGCTTTTCCTGAGCAAGCACATAGCCCCGGACACGCGCCCTGCCTTCTCAATCCCCAGGAATATGTGGGAGCTTCTCAGAGCCCCTCCAGACGTCTTGTTCCCCTGCTTTCCCATTTAAGCCATTTGGGTTAGTCTGTTATTTGTTCCATCTGTTATCCACCCGCCTCGGGCACCTGGAATTTTAAGCAACAATTGCCCCTGAGGTTTTTTTTTTTTCTCCAATCAAATGCCTTTTGACAATAGCTGGTCCTCCCTGGGAAAGCTCTGAATCAGTTCAAAGAAAGACAGCCTTGCTTGTGGGGCTCTTTCAAGGAGCCCTCAGGTAAGTCATAGAATGAAGAGTTTCTGCTAATGGGGCTTTGAAGGCGCTTCCACACTGTTCTTCCCCTTCCAGGGTTTGGTGGGCCGCTGGGTTTTCCCTGTGATGGCAGGGTGTTGGTTTCACGGCTACTGCAGATTTGGGGATGAGGGGAGATGGGAACAGGGGAAGTCAAAATGCCACAAAATGGGGGTTCATTCCCAGATTCTGGCTCTCTCACAAGTGAGCACTCCCCAGATTGCTGCAAGCTTTGGTTAGTTTCCAGAGTTCCGAAACAGCTGGTTCTGACAGTTTTTGCCAGTGTTCTCATTACTCGTTTGGAGAAGGTTTTCAGAGGCCTTCACACTACCATTTTTGGTGCTGTTTCCCCCAGCTACGCTCCTGACTGTGTGTTGGATGAGCTCAGAGGACCTAAACGTTCCACCCCTACCGCCCCGCCCGCCAAGAATGAGTCACTGGTAGTTGAGGTGCAGGTGTCCTGTCCAAACGCCTCTTTGTTTTCCCATCTTTGAAGATTATTGGATCTGCTATAAAAGTGAGTCTAAAAACCACAGTTTTGTGTTCACTTTAGAGGGGGTCTCTGAAACACTGGCATGGTCCTGACCAGCTGCATTTTTACAGTCCCCTGCTGCCCTTTCAGAAAAGGAGTAGACTGGAGGTTGGCCACATTGTGGGGTGCGCTTGCGGGTCATGTGACCTGTTTTCGTTTATTTCACAGGGATTTAATGTGCAAAATGGCGGTTGTACCGAATTGGCATATTATGTGTCCTTACACACGGAAATTCACACATTCAAGACCTCACTCTTCACCATGCAGAGTGTATTCAAGGAGTGTTTTCCAAAATATGTTCAGACCTTCTTCATGTGAGTATTCCTAAGCAAATGATACTGATAGTAGATATCACTGTGTGTGTTCAGAGGCCTCACATGATATGTTGTCAGTCCAATAAAACTGTGAAATAGATTCTGTTACTATACCTATCTTCTCTATGGGGAATCTGAGACCCAGGTTTATCAAGCCGCTTACCCAAAAGTTACATAGTTTTTAGGTGGCTGGGATTTGAACCCAGACATTACAGGATCCATGGAATTAAACTACTATATTATCTAGTATACTGCCTCACTCAGGTTTTTTCTTAGTTAATAAACTATAATTTTTGAGTAGCTTTTTTTTCTTATGCTATGCCATGCAGCTCACAAGATCTTAGTTCCCCTCCCAGGGATTAAACCTGGGCCACGGCAGTGAAAGCACCGACCAAGCCTTAACCCCTGGACTACCAGGGACGCTCTGAGTAATTTTAGGTTTACAGAGAAACTGAGCTATTGTGCAGAGAGTTCCCGTTCACTTCTTCACTCCCACCCCAGGTTCCCTTATTACCAGCATTTGCAGTGGTATGGTACAGTCATTACGACTGACACACCATTATTGATACATTACTAGAGTTCACACACTTTGTTTTGTACATTCTCTGGGTTCTGACAAATGTATGATGACATGTGTCCACTGTTACCCGCATCTCAGAATAGTTTCACTGCCCAAAAACTCCTCCGTGCTCTGCCTGTTCATCCCTCCCTCCCCCTAATTGCAGGCAACCACTGGGCTTCCTACTGTCTCCGTAGTTTTGCCTTTTTCAGAATGTCATTTAGTTGGAATCATACAGTCTGTAGCGTTTTCAGATTGGCTTCTTTCACTTAGCAATAGGCACTTAAGGCTCCTTCATGTCTTTTCATGATGTGACAGTTCATTTCTTTTTTTTCCTCTGAATAATATTCTCTTTTATGGATGTATAACCATTTATTCACTCCTCAAGGACATCTTGGTTGCTCTCATGTCTTGGCAATTACAAATAAAGTTGGTATAAACATTTGCATGCAGGTTTTTGAGTGGACCTAAAATCCTAACTTGTTTGGATCACCCAGTTTTAAAGCAATAAAATTTGACGTTATAATTTCCCCAAAGTATGCATCTTTTCATTTGTTCCTTCCTTCCTCCCTCTCTTTCTTTGCACACATTTTCTGAGCCCTAATATGTAATAAGAACTGTCCTAGGGACTGAGGATAAAGAGCAGGTCCTGTAGAGGGTCTGCCCTGGAGGAGCCCACGGTCTTGAAGGGGAGAGGAGGAGTCCCAGCCAAGAGAGACGAGGGCTGGACCAGACATGCGTAGCGAGCGCGGTGGACACACAGCCCGAGGAACCGGAAGGGCTCAGAGCAGCACAATGAAAGGACGGACCTGAGGAAAGGCGATCCAGTCAGAAGTCACGCTGGCCACCTGTGCTCACCTGCCATCTGCGGGAGGCCACAGGCACCTGCCGGAGAGCTGGAAGGAAGCCCAGACAATTTCTGATGGGCGTGTGTCTGCCACTTCTCTGGCAGGAGGGGAGAATGGATGTCGGGGTGACCGGCAGTCTCCACTACAGACATTTATCGTCACTAACAAATCTGCTCCACGCCCGCAGTGTTCTGCGGATGTATCCTCATTAACTAGCTTTCTGACCGCACGAAGAAGAATGGAGTGAAGCAGGATTACCGGATTAAGGGGCGTTCACACTAGTAAAGGTGCCCCTTTAGGAATCCCCTTTAGGAAGCTTGTAGCTGCACATCCCCACAGATAACAATTAAAAGTACTTGTTTCTGCGCATCCTAACACAGAATATTGTCTTTGACTTCTTGTCCATTTGATATGCATAAAACAACATTTTGTTGTGACGTTAACCTGCATTTCCCTAATGGCGAGGTTATCTTTGATTGTCAAGTTCATCAGGTTCCTGTCTTCCTTTGACGAGCTGCCTCTTCATGTCCTTTGCCCATTCACCCACTGTGGGTGGGTCTTTTTAGTTATTTGTGTGAGCGCTCTGTGTTAAAAATATGAATGCTTTATGTGCCATGAGTGTCTTTTTTCATCTGTCATTTGCCTTTTATTTTTATTGAAGGTTTTTAAAAGGTACTGAATTATTTTTCCTTTTCTAAATAAAAGTTATATATTTAAAATAAATGCACTTAAATAAAAGCTATTTACATATGTATATAATGTCCCCTAGCACCCCTTTCCTCTCCAGAGTTGGTCGCCATCGAGTGTTTGGCTGTCCAGTGATTGCACATCATTCATGCACACACACGTGTAGATACGTAATTACATAACTCATATTAAATAAACAAAACTCATGGGTAAATCTGTTAGCCGCAGATACTGGACACCCTGTTTCCTTTTAACATGTTTTTCGCTTTATGTTTCAATTTGAATAGTTTTTGTCGACCTGACTTTATACTCATGAGCCCTTTCTTCTGCCGTGTGGACAGTCTGCTGTTAAGCAAATTAAATGAACTCTCCACTTTGATGTTGTATTTTTCATTTCTAGCTTTTTCATGTGCTTTATAAAAAAGTTTCTGCTTCTCTGCTGAAATCCCCCACATGTTCAGCATGTTGTCAGTTTTCCCTTAATCTCTTTAACATATTTGTCATTCTTAGTTTAAATACCCGATCATCTCCTCATCTGTTCTCTCTGTGGGTCTTCTGATGACTGGTTTTGCTCCACATCAGGTCATCTTTTCTTATTTCACTTGTCTTGCAATTTAAAAAAGATTTAACAGCAGACATCTGTGTAAAAAAAGTAGTGTATACATGCTCCATCATGTCCGATTCTTTGCGACCTCATGGACCGTAGCCCGCCAGGCTCCTCTGTCCATGGGATTTCCCAGGCAAGAACACTGGAGTGGGTTGCCACTTCCTTCTTCAGGGGATCTTCCCCACCCAGGGATTGAATCCACGTCTCCTGCATTAGCAGGCGGGTTCTTTACCACTGAGCCAGCAGGGAAGCCCCTGGAAAGAGTAGGGAAGTGAAGTTGCTCAGTCGTGTCCGACTTTTCATGACCCTATGGACTGTAGCCTACCAGGCTTCTCCGTCCATGAGATTTTCCAGGCAAAAGTGCTGGAGTGGGTTGCCATTTCCTTCTCCAGGTGATCTTCCTGACCCAGAGATCGAACCCAGGTCTTCCATATTGCAGGCAGACGCTTTACCATTTGAGCCACCAGGGAAGCCCCCCAAAAAAGTAGAGACAGAAGTAGATCATAGTTACCACCAGACAAAGGAATTCCCTTCCGCTCAGGCTTCTGATGAAGTGGACTGGCTCAGTTTATTTCTTGGTTGAGCCATGTCTGGACTTGGTGTCAGTGGTGGTTAGATTCAGGTGACCGCTTGTTTCAAACCCTTCCCTTCAGCAGACCCTGAGATCTGAGCAGCATGGACACTCCAGCCATCTCTGCTTTGGTCCAGCTGCCAGCCTGGTATCCTGGGGGGCTCTCTGCTTCCAGCCCTCCTGCCATAATTGGAGGAGGGTTCCTCCAGCTCAGCCCCCAGCTCTGTGCGCCTCAGGGGGTCCCCCTCAGCCTTGCCCCCCGGCCTCCAGTCTGCAGCAGGCCGCCAAGGGGCACTTGGTCAAGGCCCCATAGGCTTCCGAGGGGCTTGCCCCTGGTCTGTGCTCAGCCGTGGTGAGCAGCGCCTGACACTTAGGGAAGACCCGCCGTGTCTCGGGGCAGAGCTCACAGCCCCCTGCCTTGCTCCCAGCTTTGGGTGCTGCCACTGCCTTGTGGGAAGGCCCATCTGGATGGGTGCAGACTCGCTGTGTGCCTGAGGCTCTCGTGATACAAGTCCAGGGATCGGTCCACATGGCTATTACATGCTTCACATTGGTGGTGTTCTCCATGCCCCAGTCTAGAATGAATCTGCTTCTCTTCCCAAGACTTTGCGAGGAGGAAAGGAGTCCTGGGTGCTTTCTCTCCAAGGAGTGGCTGGTCCTTTCTGGAGTTCAGGCTCTTTGCATCCTGAGTACTTTGATGGGTTTCAAACTCTTCTCTCTCTCTCTCTCTCTCTCTTTTATCTTAGCTTATCCTCCTTGTTCTCTTTGCTGGGGTCAGAATGACAGTCTCTGTGACTTTCTGTATCCTAAATGGAAGTAGAAAATTTTGTCAATTCTCCTCCAGAAAGATCCTATCAATTCGTACTCCCTCCAGCAGGTTATGCAAGTTTGGCTTTTGCTTTCATTTTAAACCAAAGAAGTTGTATTAGACATATGAAATAAAAAGTTTTCCTTCAGGTAAAATCATATAGTTTCAAATCAATATTTTCTGATACTTTAAAATTAGAATCATTGATTGCTAAGAAGGGGGTTCTTGGGAAGTATTGAAAATACACGTGAAAAGTCTGAAAAAAGATTTCAAGGGGTCCCACTTACGACACTGGATGCGGAATTGCAGGGTGGAATTGCAGGGTGGGTGGGCAGAGGGAGAAATACTCGTCACCAGCTGACATGGGGCCACGTGAATCAGCTGCTTCTGAGGTTCAAAGCATCAGAAAGGCAGAGGAAAGCAGGGAGCCGCCCCTGCACAAGCAGCGTCCTTGGGGTTTACGTCCCTTCTCCTCCCTCGGGCTCTGAGCCCAGCCTTCTCCTGTCTGGCTTCTCGCGTGTTAAGCATTTGGCTCCATGCCCTGAGACACCGCCGCAGCAAACAGCAGCCCAATTGTGACCCCCCGTCCTAAGCTCCGAGTCGCATCTGCGGTTGCCCCCTGACCTTTCCGCTTGAGCATCACCTAGCGGGCATCTCAAACACAAACTGATCGGACATCTCTTGACACCTGGCATTCTCCATCCTGGTGAAGGGCATCATCCTTTATCTAGTTCCTCAAGTGCAAAAATAAAATCCTTGATTTTATTTTCCTTTCACCCCTTGGCCCCCTCCAGCTCACAAAGCCAATCTATCAGTGAAAACTTGTTAGCTGTGTTTCTAGGTTATGTCTCTAATCTGTCTCCCCCCGCCCCCCAAACCCTACCCCCACCACAACCTCGACCTTGTTCAAGTCACCATCACTTCTTCTTGGAACTTGGAACTGCTTCCTCACTGAACTTCTCATTTCTTGCCCCTCTGTAATCTACTCTCCACATAGCAGCCAGAGTCATTTTTTAAAAACCACACATATTAATACACTGCTCGCACTCTCCTGAGTCTTCCCATTGCCCTTGGAGAAAACCCCAGCCCTCGTGCAGGAATCTGAGGTGTCACCCACGCCGATCTCAGCTGTCACTGCCTCCCTGTCTCACTGGACACACGCCTTTGTCCATGGAGGTCTCTCACCTCCCTGGACCCGTCAGACTCACTCTTGCTCAGGGGCTCCTTACCCGAGGCTCTTCTTCCTATTAAGGACACTCTCACTGCAGCTGCTTGCCTGGCTCATTCTGTCCTTCTGGTTTCAGCTCACCAGACTACTCAGAGAGGCTTCCCCCAACTCCCCCACCTGAAATAGCTCCCCGGCCGCCCTCACCTCCGTGGTCTGTCCTGCTGCCTGTAAGCACTTGGCACCATCTACCATCACATCATCATTTATTTTCTGTTTCTCGTCCTGCCTCTCTCCTCCGGAGTCTATCTAAGCTTTCCTAGAGCAGAACTTCTTGTCTTATTCACGGCAGTCCTGCCAGTGCCCAGAGCAGCGCTGGAATATGACAGGTGCTCAGAAATACCTTTTGAATGAATGAATTCCACATCCTTTCAAGCCAGTGTTTCGAAAAGGTCTCTTCTCTTCCTGCCTGCCTGCTTTCCTGAGGCTCCCACACAGCCAGTTCCCACACCTGGATCTCCAGCACCACCCTCCATGACCTCTAGATTTGTGTATTCAGTTTTCGAATGGACATCCCCACTTGACTCCTTAGCTTTCCTGCAGACTTTTCTGTTCCACGTGTCCATTGCTATGAGCAAACTCCTGCAAACATCGAGGCTTGAAGCCTCAAATATCATGTGTTTTGCTCACAGATCTACGGTTGAAGCAGGTCCCAGGGAGGGCTTGTCTCTGCTCTTTGCAGTTCAGTGGGGGAGGTGCTGAGGCTGGGGGCAACTTGACATCTGGGGCTGGAATCTTCTGGAGGCTGGCCCTCTTGAATGGACAACAGGTGGTGTGGGCTCTTGGCTGGAAGCTCAGCTCGCGCTCTTGGCCAGACACCTACACATGGCCTCTCTGCGTGGCTCCTTGAGCTCCTCACAGCACAGCGACTGGTGTGAGCGTCTTAGGAGGACCAGGCAGAGGCTATAGGCTGTTTTTGTGGCCGTGTCTCCGCAATCACATCGTGTCAATTCTGCCCTAGTCACAGACTCATGCACATTTTAAGGGGGAGGAATGTATACCCCACTTTTTGATGGGAGGAAAGTTAACACAATATCATAAGAGAAGCATGTGTGGTGGGCATCTTGTTGTGGCCACCTCAGACAAAACCATCAACCTATCTTCCATATTCCTTTTCTCACCACTCACCCAGCTCCCCATGCGAGACACATGAACCTCGTCCTTGCCTCCTACCTCACCCAGCGCATCACATCAGAGGGTTCTGTGGACCTCCTCTATTTTAACAGCTCTTTTTTTCACCCCTACTTTGCACTCGCTGACCATCACATTAGTGTCGACCTCCCTTAAGACTCATCTGAGCTGGTTGTAATCACCCAGCACGTCTTATACCACCTATCTCCTCCCCATTCTGTTTCTCTCCCATGAGATACCAGAGTGAAGTTTAAGAATGAAAATTAGAGGGCTTCCCTGGTGGTCCAGTGGCTAAGACTCTGCATTTCCATTGCAGGGGGCCTGGGTTCGATCTCTAGTCAGGGACCTAGATCCTAAATGCTGCAACTGAGAGCTCTCATGCTGCAAGTAAAGATCCCATGTGCCACAACGCAGATGGAAGATCCCTTGTGCTGCACCTAACACCTGGCTTAGCCAAATAAATCAATATTCGAGAATGGAGATTGGGCCATGTCGCCCTCTCAGAGCCAGTCCTGCCGTGGCATCTCACAGCCAGAGCGCGAGGCCAGAGGACAGGGCCGCCTGCCTTGGCTCCTTCTGACTTGCCCAGTCTCCTCTCCTGGCCGGGGCCTGCTCTGCGTGGCCTCTCCCCCAGCTGTCCTCCACAGCAGCCCCACTTCCAGCCCCCTGTCTCGCTCTCGGGGAGCACGGCCTTGCATGGAAGTGTCGCTGTGTCCTCTTAAGATTTTCCTGAGACCCTCAGCCTGTCACCCCCAACCAGCCATCTATGTTCTGGGTCTCCAGTGTTAGCCCCGTTAAGTGGTCCCCTCCGGGGAGGTGGCTGTGAGCATCGTGAGTGAGAGGAACCCCAGCCCCGGGCGCAGGGCCCGTGTCTGCACAGTGAGCAAGCTTCAGGGAAGGCGGGTGCTGGGGTGACGGCCGTGCAGCCCCTGAAAGGACAGAGCGGTCCCTGGATCCTGCCACATCGCTTCTCCTGAGCTGAGGGCACCTGGAAGCTCTTCCCCGCAGGTGGGGGGCGCTGGTAGGTCCTCTGTTACCGCCTCAAACAGAAGGCAGCTCAGTCCCCCTGCAGCTGTGAGCAGGCCCCTCGCGGCCTCTGGGAAGGTCTGTGCTGGCACTTCGAATCTGTTGATATCATCTGGTCCAGGTCACCCCAAGGCTAAGCCTTCACCTTCACGTGCCAGAAAGGTTCTCGTTTCCAGGGAAACACCTAGAGTCACCCCCTTCGAGCCCCTGTTTGTGAATGATTTGACGAAAAATGCAGCAATGTTCAAGACATTTCACATGTCCAGAATTTACTGCATAAGACAGAGGTACTAAATGGACTGTGGTCACCAAGATGAAAAGTGAATACAATCGTTTAAAGATTTATGTGATGCTGGAGAGGATGTGGAGAAAAGGGAACCCTCCTACACTGTCGGTGGGAGTGTAAATTGGTGCAGCCCCTGTGGAAAACGGTATGGAGGTTCCTTTGAAAACTAAAAATGGGAGTTACCATATGATTCAGCAATCCTACACCTGGGCACATATCCGGACAAAACTATAATTCCAAAATTATACATGTACCCCAGTGTTCATCGTAGCGCTGTTCATCGTAGCCAAGACATGGAAACAACCTGAATGACCTACATTTTATACATGTAGTGAGTGAGTGAGTGAAGTCGCTCAGTCGTGTCCGACTCTTTGCGGCCCCATGGCCTCCTATGCTCCTCCATCTGGGGGATTCTCCAGACAAGAATACTGGAGTGGGTTGCCATTTCCTTCTCCAGAGGATCTTCCTGACCCAGGGATCAAACCCAGGTCTCCCGTGTTGTAGGCAGACACTTTACCGTCTGAGCCACCAGGGAAGTCCTATATATATGAAACATATATATAGTCCTATATATATACATATAAAAAAATATATATATATGGAGTACTACTCAGCTATAAAAAGGAATGAAATAATTCTATCTGCAGCAACATGGATACAGCTAGAGATTATTATAGTAAGTGAAGTTAAGTCAGACAGAGAAAGACAAATATGTTTCACTTATATATGGAATCTAAAACATGACAGAAGTGAACCCCTCTATGAAACAGAAACAGAATTATGGACATAGAGAACAACCTGATGGTTGCCAGGGGGTTGGGGGAGGGATGAAGAGGGAGGTTGGGGTGTGCAGATGCAAACTGGCGTATATAGAATGGGTAAACAGCAAGGTCCTACTGTATGGCACAGGGAACTAAATTCAATATCCTGTGACAAACCGTAATGGAGGGGAATATAAAAAAAAGAATGTGTGTGTATATAAATATATAACTGAATCACTTCGCTGTACTGCAGTAATTAACCTAATATTTTAAATCAACTAATGCTTCGATCAAAAATAAATTGGAAAAAAAAAGGGTTATTTGTGATGGCATTAATTCTTAACTATGTTTTACTCCAATATCCAGTGACATAGATCCTTTCTAGGGAGGAATCTTTGCCTTTTTCTTTCTTTCTAATGTTACTGCTATTGTCTATACTGATTGAAATGTGAATTTCAGAGGTGAAGACAATGACTGCAGATCTGCCATTGCAGGTCATCTGCTTGTAAACCTAGATGTAATGGAAGAAATGCTATTTTAGAAGTCTGCTTGGTCCTAGTACACAGTCAAATAGTTTTCATCATCGTAGCCTTAAATGCGTCTAGTAAATAGCTCTCTCTCTCTCTTTCTTTCACAGCCACAACTGTTGCAAATCCAATACTGTCGTCCTTAGATGTTAAACGAATTTTATTTCAAAAAATTACCGAGAAAGGAGATGAGTTGAAGAGAGCCTTTCAGCTGCTCGACACCGCTAACAACATGACGGTGACCAAGAGTGAGCTGCGGAGGGTCATCACAACCTTCCTGCTGCCTCTCACGAGAGAACAGTTTCAGGATGTTCTGGCTCAGGTACTGGGCGAAGGAGACTCGGAACCAGCCGGTATGCAGGGGGAGATGACAGGCATGTGGCCTAGCCTGGCCTCCCCGCACTGCCCCACACCGAGCCTCACTCGCCACCGCTCAGTGAGGCCCCGGCAGGCTCGGGGCCGTCTCCGTGTGCTGGGCTCATACTTTGCACTAGCACTATTAGAGTCATCCTCTTATTTTTCTAAGGCTTCCACATACACAATATGTGGGCGACTTCGCCTGGTGGTCCAGTGGCCAAGACTCTGTACTCCCAGTGAAGGGGGCCGGGTTCGATCCCTGGTCAGGGAACTAGACCACACCCCCGCCCCCCAGCATGTCACAACTAAGTTCACAAGCGTAACTAAAAATGACCCCACGTGCGGCAGTGAAGCTTGAAGGTCTGCAAGTGTATCGCAGCTAAGACCCTGCACAACCAAATAAATAGATAAGTATTTTTCTTTTAAAATAAAGAGTATTTGGTCAACATATATTGTGAAGCTTAGTACTTATATTTGTTCTTACCTCAAGTGGTTATTGAGCACCTATTGTATGCTCCATCCAATGTAGAGCAACCAGTTTTCAGTTATTATTTATTCAATTTTTTTTTTCTGTCTGCTCCTCTCCTCTCTTGGACGTTTTGGTGTTGTCCTGAAGACTCCGGAGGCTCTGTTTATTTTTAAAAATATTTTTCCTATCTGTTTTGCAAATTGCATAATATCCATTGATCTATCTTCAAATTCACTGGCTCTTTCTTAGCATCTCCATTCTGTTATTAAGTCTATTTAGTGAATCGTTAATTTTAGATGTTGTATTTTTCAGTTCTAGAATTTCCATTTGGTTCTTTTTTATAATTTCTATTTATCTGCTTAGATTTATTGATTTTCTCTCAATTATGAACATATTTCTTTTAACTCATTGAGCATATTTAAGATAGCTGCTTAAAAGTCCTTGTCTGGTAATTCTCATCTCGGGATTGGCCTGTTTTGATTTTTTTTTTCTTGAGAAGGTCACGTTTCTCTGGTCCTTCATTTAAAAATTTTTATAAAAATTTTTTAAATTATTGAAGTACAATAGCACATTTAATGGAGACTTGGAACATACAGAACAAAGTTACATATAATTCCACTATATATTACAGTTATTTTCTCAGTTGATAAGTTAAAAATTTTAGTTGGAGTTTCAATATCAAGCTCTTAAAAATTAATATAATGAATAGACAGAAAAGTAGAAGGGGATAATAGACCTGAAAAGCACTATGAACCAATTCAACATAATTAAGATTTATACAGTTTTCACACCACAGCAAGATACAAATTCTATTCAAGTTCCCATAGACTATATACCAGGGACATAAAACAAGGTGCAAAAATTTCATGGTCTAAAGGTTTTGAAATCATACTGTCCTCTTATCATTGTGGAATTATGTTGGAAATCAGTATCAAAAGATATTTGAAAATAACCCACATATTTTCAAATGCAATGTGTCCTTTACCAAAAGATCTTTGACTTAGCCCTTGAAGGCCTCAATAAAGTTAAAAGACTGAAAAAATACAGAGGGTGATTGCAGAGAAGAAAGCATTTAAATGAGAAATTAATACCAAAATGATAAATTAATATCAAAGATACTTTAAAAACCCCATGTATTTGGAAATTAAATGTCCACTTTTAAATGATGGGTGTATCTAAGAAGCCATAACATGGAAAATTAGAAAATAATTGTAACAATAAAAATGAAAAGAGAATTTATCAGAATTTGTTGCATGCAGCTGAAGCTGCTCAATGCAACTAAATGCAATGTGGAATCTTGAATTAGGTATGAAAACAAATAATTGGTCCTTCACTGTTGAGTGTATTTGAATTATATCCCAGACTAATGGTTTTCAACAGAAATATAATGTGAAGCACATATGTAATTTAAAATTTTCTGGTAGCTACATTACAAAGATAAAAAGAAGTGAAATTAATTTTAATAATATTTTTGTTTGACTAAAATCTCTCATTTCAACATGTAATCACTATTCAAAATTGGTGGTAAAATATTTTACATTCTTTTCTGTCTACCAAGTCTACAAGGCCTGGTGTGTACTTAATACTTAGAGCAGACCTCAATTCAGATACCACATTTCCATTAGAAATACTTTACCTGTATCTTATTATTTTTGTTCAGTCGCTCAGTCGTGTCCGACTCTTTGTCACTTCCTGAGCTACAGCACGCCACACTTCCCTGTCCTTTGCTATCTACCAGAGTTTCCTCAAATTCTTGTCCATTGAGTTAGTGATGCCGTCCAACCATCTTATCTTCTGTCACCCCCTTCTCCTCTTGCCCTCAATCTTTCCCAGCATCAGGGTCTTTTCCAATGAGTCGGGTCTTTTCCAATGAGTTGACTCTTTGCATCAGGTGGCCAAAGTATTGGAGCTTCAGCATCAGTCCTTCCAATGAATATTCAGGGTTGATGTCCTTTAGGATTGACTAGTTTGATCTTATTGCAGTCCAAAGGACTCTCAAGAGTCTTCCCCAGCACCACTGTTCGAAATTCTTTGATGCTTAGCCTTGTTTATGGTCCAACTCTCATATCCATACATGACTACTGGAAAGACCATAGCTTACTATACAGACTTTTGTCAGCAAAGTGATGTCTCTACCTTTTTTTTAAAACCTGTATTGAGATTTCATTTCACCTAGTCATTCCAAACATAAAAGTTTTCCAAAAATGGACTTAATTTTAGAATTTAGATTAATTAACATTAAAGGTAACAGTTCATTTCATCAGTTGCCCTGACTATGATCCATGTGCTTCAGAGTCGCATGTGGCTCTGGCTGTTGATTACACAGCATGGTACCCTGGAGACACTGGATTCTGTATCCTGACTCCTTCAGCTTTGAATGCCTTTGCTTTGGCAGGCAGTCACCTTCCAAATTCTGTCTTGCCTGCAGCGGGCAGTCATTCATATCTTGGTTCAGCTCTTTTGTCTTTTTTTTTTTTAATTATTTATTTTTAATTGGAGTATGGTTTCTTTATAATGTTGGTTTTGCCATGCATTAACATGAGTCAGTCATAGGAATACATATGTCCCCTCCCTCTCGAGTCTCCCTCCCAGCCTCCACCCCATCCCACCCTGTTAGGTTGTCACAGAGCACTGGGTCGAGCTCCCTCTGTTACACGGCAGCTTCCCATTAGCTCTCTGTTTTACATGTGGTGGTGTATGCATTTCCACGCTGCTCTCTCAATTCGTCCCACCCTCTCCTTCCAAACTGTGTCCACAAGTCTGTTCTGTATGTCTGCGTCTCCATTCCTGCCCTGCAGATACGTTCATCAGTACCATCTTTCTAGATTCCATATATATGTGTTAATATGCAATATTTTGTTTTTCTCTTTCTGACTTACTTCACTCTGCGTAATAGGCTCTAGGTTCATCCACCTCATTAAAACCAATTCAAATGCATTCTTTTTTTATGGCCAAGTAATATTCCATTACATATATGTACTCCAACTTCTTTCTCCATTCATCTGTTGATGGACATCTAGGCCGCTTCCATGTCCTAGCTACTGTAAACAGTGCTGCAGTAAACACTGGGGCACATGTGTCTTTTTCAATATGCTTTCCTCAGGGTCTATGCCCAGTAGTGAGATTGTTGGGTCATGTGGTAGTTTCATTCCTAGTTTTTTAAGGAATCTCCATACTGTTCTCCCTAGGGGCTGCATCAGTTTCCATTCCCAACTCTTTTGTCTTTAGCTGGGACTCTTCGCGTGTGACCTGCACACGCGTCGTTCAGGCATCAGCTGGAACGTGGACAGAGTGTGTACGTGGAAGGTGGGGCTCCTCCTCTTTCCTCTTTCAGATGCCCCTCACATTGCTAATGGCTGTGGTTGCTTTGGGTCAATGTGTTGGTTCTTCAGGCCAGAAAGACAGTGGGGTTTTGATGGGGGTGGGGGGCAGATTTAGCTGCTTTGTGCTGGCCACTGAGTGTGGCCACTCAAGTTCAAAGCCATTCAGAACAGGAAACTCTGTAGTTGTCCCTTCTTTTGAAGTTTTAAAGGTTTTTCCTCCAAAACCTGCCTGCTTTCTTTCACTCTCCAGAGCCTTTAGATAGTTCTTCTTTGGTATTTTAGCAGAGTCTGCGGGATGTTGACTGTGGGAGGTTAGTCTGTTAAGAGCTTTCTCTGCCACAACTTCTGCTACGTTGTTTTTAAAAAAGCAGTCCCAGAGTTAGGGACAAGTTGGAAGTATAGTGCAAAGAACAATTATTTTTCCTAAGCCATTTAGAAGGAAGCTACTTCATTACCTCAAATATATCAGTGTTCAGTTCAGTTCAGTCATTCAGTCGTGTCCGACTCTTTGCAACCCCATGAACTGCGCCATGCCAGGCCTCCCTGTCCATCACCAACTCCCAGAGTTTTCCCAAACTTGTCCATTGAGTCAGTGATGCCATCCAACCCTCTCATCCTCTGTCATCCCCTTCTCCTCCTGCCCCCAATCTTTCCCATCATCAGGGTCTTTTCAAATGAGTCAGCTCTTCCCATCAGGTGGTCAAAGTATTGGAGTTTCAGCTTCAACATCAGTCCTTCCAATGAACACTCAGGACTGATCTCCTTTAGGATGGACTGGTTGGATCTCCTTGCATGTTTCCTTAAAACCAGAACCCTGTTCTGTACTCCCACAATGCAACCATAATGGTAAAGACAGTAACATCAACTCACAATGACTGACTCAGCCCCGGGTCCAGGTCACAACTGTGCAGTGCATCTGGCAAGTCTCCTTTCATCTGGACGTTTTTCAGTCTGTCCTTAGTTCTGAGGACTGTAGCACTTTGAAAATTGCAGACCCGTTATTTTGTAAAGTGTCCCCAACTTGAGTTTATCAGATGGTAGATGTTTCCCCATGGCTAGACTGAGGCCTGCATCTTCAGCAGGAATGTCGCAGAAGCCAGACTGTGCTCATCTCATGACCTTTTGTTAGGCTGCAGGTGACTTCAGCCTGTCCCCTTACTGCTGCTGTTCACTGTGGTCACTCCATGAAGGTGGGAGCTGTCAGATTCCCCTTTCTTTTTCCCAGTGGAATGTTCTTTACACACGTTGTAATAAATAAGCAATTTGTAGGAGAAATCTTCGAAGCTATGTAGATGTGGCATTCCTCACCAAACTTCATGTATTCTTTATTGTTTATACATTTGCAGGGACTTGAGAGTTCCTGTTTCATTAAGTGGGTTATGATCCATTGCTTTCACAATTTATTTTGATATTTAAATTGTCTCTAATGTAGCCATGAGATCACCTTCATGCTGGTTTCTGTGTCCTTTTGACATGTCCCCATCATTTTTTGAGCACTTTCTGACTTCCTGATGCAAGATATTACAAGCTCGCCTGTACATTCCATGCTCAGTCCTGGAATCATCCATCTCTCCAAAGAGCTCTGGTTCTTTTTAATGGAAAAAGGCATCCGGAATCTGGGATCTAGGCCCCAGGGCTGCTCATTGCTCCTGGACGTCACTGCTGCAGGCCCTCTAAGTGGGCAGAGCTCCAAGGGACATGTTCCATATTTTCATCTATCTATCTATCTATACACACACACAAGTGTGCGTGCATGTGTGCTTGGTCACTCAGGCGTGTCCGACTCTGCAACCCCATGGACTGTAGCCCGCCAGTCTCCTCTGTCCATGGAATTGTTCAGGCAAGAATACTGGAGTGGGTTGCCATTTCCTCCTCCAGGGGATCTTCCCAGCCCAGGGATTAAACCCTCTTATTTCGCTTATGTGAATATGCATCACCCGTCTCCCATCTCCAGTGCCTACACACCCAGGTGGGTGCCCTCTGCCTGCCGTGTGGGTGTGCTCTCTGGCTCTGAACATGGCAGACATCACGTGTCTCTGCCCCGTCTAATGACTGCAGGACTGAACTGTTGGGGGGAGACAGGGAAGAAGGGAAGGGGAAGGAAGGTGAGGAGCTTTCCTCCTCTTCTTTAAAAAAATATTTCCCCTTTATTCACTTCTAGAATCTCGCAAATAATGTATATTGATTCTTTCACCTGTTACTATTTACTCTATCCACATTTTAAATAAAAGCTTTACTAAGATATAATTTATATATTATAAAATTCACCGTTTAACGATGGACGGGTTTGTGGGGTTTTTTCAGTGATTTCTTTATTATTTTTGGCTGTGCTGGTCCTCGTTACTGCGCAGGCTTTTCTCTGGCTGCGGTGCGCGGGGCCACTCCCTAGTTGGGGGGCAGTGGCTTCTCGCTGCGGTGGCTTCTCCTGTCTCAGAGCACGGGCTTCAGGGCACTCGGACTTCAGGGGCTGTGGCTGCGGGCTCAGCAGCTGCAGTTCCCAGGCTCTGGAGCACAGGTTCAGTAGTTGTGTTGCATAGGCTTAGTTGCTCAGAGGCTTTTGGAATCTTCTTGGACCAGGGATTGAACCGGTGACCCCTGTGCTGGCAGGCAGATTCCTTCCCACTGCGCCACCAGGGAAACCCTTGAGGTTTTTAATATATGCACAGAGTGATTCACAATCACCACTATCTAATTCCAGAACATTTCATCATCCCTAAAAGAAACTTCTGTATTCATTCGCAGTTACTCCGCTCCCCCCGTTCCCCTGATCCCTGACAACCATTAATCCACTCTGTGTCTTAATAGATTGTGTAGGCGGGCTATTTCATAAAAAGGAATAATATCGTATAGGATCTTTTGTGTGTGACTTCTTTCACTCAGCATAATGTTTAGTTCTGCTAAACATCCACGCAGCATGGATTAGCACTTCATTCCTTGCTATGACTGTGTAGTATTCCACGGCATGGAGACAACAGTTTCTTCATCATCTGTTGCTGGACCTTTGTGTTGGCTCCACGTTTCGGCTTCTGTGAACGGTGCTGCTGGAAACTTTGACGTACGAGTTTTCGTGTGGACATATGTTTTCACTTCTCTTGGGCACATACCTAGGAGTGGGAGTGCTGTCTCATGTGGTAATGTTCTCTTGCTTTTAAAGAACATTTGTCCTCACAAACATTGCATCAGTTTCATCGCAAGCTTGATTGAACTGATCTTTTCTTTATACCAAATGGAAAGTGAAAATATTATTTCCTGCTAATGTCTCCCTATATTCATGATCTAATGTTAATTTAAAATTTTGACAGCCTCCCAAGCTAATCAGCTATGCAGGAAGAGGAAAAGCACAGAAAATGTGAAATGTGTATCCACTTTTTTAAAAGCGACATCTGTTTTAAAAAGAAGCCACTGAGAACTGTAGAACTTCAGAGCCTTTACATAACAGGTTCTGGTGGTCTGTCTTATAATCAGCGTGTGTTTCTAGAACCTTGAGCTCCCGTGACCCATGGATGAACCCAGGAGAGTTCCTTCTGGGTGCCTTCACAGGAGGCCAGGTTCACTGGCAAAGCAAGGAGGGGCTTATCCCCCTAATCCTGGCCTTCACAGGGTGTGTGACTTTTCCAAGTCTTTTAGCGACTAATCCATGTGCTGACACCCAACTTTCTTTTTCAATAGTTAATATAAGCCTAACTGGCAATGTATAAAACTGGTAAAATAGCTCGTGGAAATCTCACCCTTAAAATTAGAAAAGAGGGGGCTTCCCTGGTGGCTCAGTGGTGAAGAATCCGCCTGCCAGTGCAGGAGACACGGGCTCCATCCCTGATCTGGGAAGATCCCACCCGCCGAGGAGCATCAGCCCATGCTCCACAACTGCTGGGTCTATGCTCTAGAGCCCCGGAGCCGCAGCTGCTGAGCCCACAAGCTGCAACTTCTGGAACCCTCTCACCCCAGAGCCTGTGCTCCACAACAAGAGACGCCACCTCCACGCAAAGCCTGCTCACCACAACTCGGGAGAAAAGCCCCTCTGGCAACCAAGACCCAGTACAGCCAAAAACAAAGTAAATAAAAATTTACAAACACATTAAAAATTAGAAAAGAGTTTTCCAGTTATAGTGAATTTACTTTAGCTGTAATTTTATCTCAAGAACCGTGTCAAGAATGTTTGAATGTCAGGGTGATGATAGATGAGGCATTGTATGTTAGCTACCCTGTACCTTAATTTCATTAATAGTGATACGATATATTTTTTTTTAATGTGCCTCAGTCTGTGAATATCAATATAAATTAAACACTTTAAAAGAAGTCGCACCGGTTACTAGATGCCAGAGAAGGAAAAAGTTCTATTCTGGTCCTGGTGGTTGTGCCAAGGAAAGAGAAGCCTTGGAAGGTTCTCATCAACACGCTGGACGTGGATTCACAAACTGTGCTTCGCCAGCTGCAGTCTAAGAATTTGCTTCCAGTGATTCATCAGTGGACGGTTTTGAGTCTCAAGACATTTTTGCCAGAATCGCAAATCCCGGAGAAGTGAATCCTTAGCCGAGCCTTTCCTTTTAGACTGGATCCTTGGGCTTAGTTTGGAAACTAGTTATTGTAAAAATGTATCTGCCACCTTAGAATTTTCATCAAATCACAAATAGTACCTGTGTTCTTCCCTGGAGAATTCCATGGACAGAGGAGCCTAGTAGGCTGCAGCCCATGAGGTCATAAAGAGTCCGGACGTGACAGAACAACTTTCACTTCACTTCACAAGTAGCAGTGGTTTTCCCAGGTGGTGCTGGTGGTAAAGAACCAACCTGCCAATGAGACATAAGAGGAGTGGGTTCAATCCCTGGGTCGGGAAGATCCCCTGGAAGAGGAGGGCATGGCAACCCACTGCAGTGTTCTTGCCTGGAGGATCGCCATGGACAGGGGAGCCTGGCAGGCTACAGTCCATGGGGTTGGAAAGAATCAGACACGACTGAAGCGACCTAGCACGCACAAGTAGCAATATGAAATGTGACAAAAACCTCAACAGTTGATGGACTTTTTTTTTTCTTTTTTGCCGACAGGGTGGTTAGTGTAGTGAGATGAGCTTGGCCTCTGGAGTCGCAGATTTCTGTGAGTCCATGGCAGTGCTGTGCAGGGCTGTCATTCCTCTGCTCTGTGAAATGTGGAAGGTTTCAGCTTCCTCAAAAGGTGGTGTGGGGCTGGATGAATTAAAACCAAGAGCGGTGCCTGTGCCCGTTTATGAAGTGTGAGCTCCTTCGATGTCAGCTTCGTCCCTTCTGCGTTAACTCTTATCACTGCTAAGACCAGGAGGGAGGGCATCCAGTCTGGGAAACTGCACGTTTAATCTGTCCTTGCCCTTCTTCTGTGGGACGAGGGAACCTTTGAGGTGCCTACCCAAGTTAAATCTACCGAAAACCACGCTATCAGAAGTCAGAGTCCTGGTGTCCTTTCCAGGAAAAGGCTTTGCAGAGGCCCACCCTGGGAGCCACTCTCCCCCCGGTCCCATGTCCTAGTTAAACAGTAAAGGGAAATGTGTCCTTTAGGGAAGACCGAGATAACCGTGCTAGGCTTTGAGGCTGGAATTTTAAGGGCTAAGTAAATATCAAACTTGGTTGTATGGGCTCGGGAGCCGTTTAGCTGTGTGGGAGATTGTACTTGTGTATTTGCATGAAGCTTAAAAAAGTATATTTGTATTGATTGTGTATTTATTTTAATTTTAGTTTCACATGCTTTCTGGGGAAATAATTTTTTCACATTTTTTAATAAATTGACTTTTTATTTAAAAGTAATTTCAAGCCTCCAGCAAGTTTGTAAAGGAAAGTATGGTACAAATAATGGCCATTTCCCTTTCCCAGGTTTGTCGATTGTGAACATTTAACCTCATTTGCTTCTCCTGTAACCTTGCATTCCCTCTGTGCATGTATGCAAGCTATGTATATACAAAATACACAAACAACGTGTATGTAATTTTTTCTGAACCATTTAAGAGTAAATTGCTTATACTAATGGTTCTTTCTTTATTTTTTGGCTGTGCTGGGTCCTCATTGCTACACACGGGCTTTCTCTCGTTGCAGCGAGCAGGGGCCGTGCGAGGGCATCTCATTGCGGTGACTTCTCTTCTCTTGGTGTGGAACCCGGGCTCTGGGCTCTGGGCTTCCATAGTTGTGGCTCTCAGGCTCGAGAGCACAGGTTTTGGCAGTTGTGACACACGGGCTCAGATGCCCCACAGAACGTGGACCCTTCCTGGACCAGGGCTCGAACCCAGGGCTCCCCTGCACTGGCAAGCAGATTCCCAGCCACTGGACCAGCAGGGAAGTCCTGTTATTGGTCCTTTACTTCTAAATACTCCAGTGTGTATTTCCTCAAGAGTAAAAACTGTTCTCTTACCTAATCACAGTACAGTTACCAACTTCAGTAAACATTGAAGTAGTAATACTTTTATTTAATCAAGAGTCCGTATTAACCCACCTGGCCCAATGATGCCCTTTGTAGAATTTTAGATTTAAAAATGACTTTTTTTCTACCTTAAAAGCATATGACCATATAGAAAGGGCACATGATACTCAGAGGGTAAATTGTGCTGTGGCCTCAGACTCTTGGGAAATATATATTTACACACACACACACACACATATATAAATACACATGTAAAATACGTTAGAATATATTTCTGCTACTGTTACTTTATCTTTTTAAAAAACATTTATTTATTTGGCTGAGCCCGGTCTCAGTTGAGGCATTTGTGATCTAGTTCCCTGACCAGGGATGGAGCCTAAGCCCTCTGCATTGGGAGCGAGGAGTCTTAGCAGGGACCAGCAGGGAGGCCCCTACTTCATCTTTGAGAAAGACCTGTTGTTGCTCGGTCGCTCAGCTGTATCCGGCTCTCTGCGACCCCACGGACCACAGCACACCAGTCCTTCCCTGTCTCCCTGAGTTTGCTCAGGGAGTGCATTGAGTCGGTGATGCCATCCAACCATCTCATCCTGTGCTGTCCCCTCCTCCTCCTGCCCTCAGTCTTTCCCAGTCGATGGACCTAGATTTTAGCTAATTCTGCAGAGGACTCGGTGGCTTTTAGTTGAGCACAGACGGGCATTCTGGCCTGTATGCTGCTCGTTCTTGGTTTGCTGAGGGTGCCTGTCAACTCAGACACCTGGGCTGAGCAGCTGGAAGCGTTACTGGAATGCCCACCGCGCCCAGAGTGTCCTGCCTGCCTCGCGAAGCCAGCTGTGCTGTCCATGGCTTGGCCCTGAACTCGCTAACGAGCTGTCATTCTTCTTGTTCGGGTGTAGATCCCCCTCACCAGTTCTGGGGCCGTTCCGTACCTTGTATTCCTGTCCAGATTTGGAGGAATTGACCTGAATATCAATGTTATAAAGAGGTAAGTTTTTTTTCCCTCATATGAAAATGTGAAGCTTGAAGTGATATGAGATAGGACACAAGCACATTAGAGCTAACCATGTCACAGATATGATCCTCAGGCAAAAAAATTACTCAGAGAAGATTCTGATGTCTAAATGGGATGTTTCAGGATTAGAGAAATAATATTGTATTCAAAGTGGAGACACAGCAAATTAAAACCAGACCAACATGTTTTTCACAAGTGGTGCTAGTGGTAAAAAATCTGCCTGCCAATGCAGGAGATGCGGGGAACTTGGGTTTGATCTCTGGGTTTGGAAGATCCCCTGGAGAAGGAAATGCAGCCCACTCCAGTATTCTTGCCTGGGATATCTCTTGGACAGAGGAGATTGGCGGGCTACAGTCCATGGGGTCACAAAGAGTCAGATACAGCTGAGCACACCCAGCACAACATATTTCATATGTGATGCCTTTCATATTTGGAAATAAGGAATTTAATTTTCTTTTTTTTTTTGCCACATGGCAAGGCTTGTGGGATCTTAGTTCCCCAACCAGGGATTGAATGTGGACCCTGCACATCTTAACCACTGGATCACCAGGGAATTCCTTGGAAATAAGGAATTTAAATTTTGAAGTAAGAGTGTTAAGATGCTACATTTTTTTTGTTTTTTTTTTTCCCATATATTTTTAGTGTCTTTCATTGGCTAGTGATCATATTTTTGTAGCTTGAAATGAAAAAAATTTTAGAAGATCTTTGTATGAGGTCCTCATAGCTGTAGCCTGAGCACGGGGCTCGTTTGCCTTATCTGTGAAACGAGAGCGCTGGAGCCTGAACTTTACTGTCTCTGTCAGCTATAAAGTTCTTTGATTCTAGTGTGCAATGTAGGAAATATTGTTTTAGAGTAGAAAAATTATTGACTCAGATTATTCTGACTCTAAATGAGTAAGCTTATTTTCTCAGAAATTGTGTAAACAATTATAAGAGAATTAAACTTGGTTCTGAAATATTAGCACATTCTGGTGTTGTGACTTTCATGATTGCAGCCATCTTGGATGTAGCTGAGTTGTGAGAATTAGTGCAGCCGTGCAGAGAGGGAAGGGGGATTGCTGATTACTGGGTAGAGTTTCTGTTTTGCTAGGTGAGCAAGTCCCAGAGATCCCTTGCACAGCAGTATGGATATATTCACATTACTGAAAGTGAAAGTCGCTCACTCGTGTCTGACTCTTTGTGACCCCATAGACTATACAGTCCGTGGAACTCTCCAGGTTCAGAATACTGGAATGGGTAGCCTTTCCCTTCTCCAGGGGATCTTCCCAATCCAGGGATCAAACCCAGGTCTCCCGCATTGCAGGCGGATTCTTTACCAGCTGAGCCACAAGGGAAGCCCAAGAATACTGGAGTGGGTAGCCTTTCCCTTCTCCAGAGGGTCTTCCCAGCCCAGGAATCGAACCAGGGTCTCTTGCATCGCAGGCGGATTCTTTACCAACTGAGCAAGCTGTACAGTAAAAATGGCTAAGATGGTAACTTGTGTCCTTTCCTGGTGGCTCTGATGGTGAAGGAGTCTGCCAGCAGTGCAGGAGACCTGGCTTTGATCCCTAGGTTGGGAAGATCACCTGGCGAAGGAAATGGCAACCCACTCCAGTATTCTTGCCTGGAGAATTCTATGGCTAGAAGAACCTGGCAGGCAGCAGTCCATGGGGTCACAAAGAGCCAGACACGACTGAGCGACTAACACTTAAAAAAAAAAAAAAATTGATGCAGCAGCTCCACCAAGAATGACAAAGTATTATCTTCTCCAGGATCTGGGACTTGTAATCTGCTGATGCTGTCTGTAAGTGATGAGCTAGGATAACTTCCAGACTCATTCAGAAGAACGAGAAGAACGACTGGTCGTTTTATAGGCGTATTCATACTCTTGACCTAATAAAACCGTCCCCATTTGGGGGATAAGTAACATAATTTGAATACTCTTTGCTGAAAAAGCTCAACAGTTGGGAAAAACTAAAAGCAGGAGAGTTCTTTTTTGCTTTTAATTGTGAAACCTCAGTCTAATAATTTGTGATGAAAAGTATCATACATTACTTTCTTAAACACAAAAGACTGAATATTTAAACTAAATTAGAAAGATTTCCAGCTTACTCTTGAAGCTAAATTCTCTTTATTGTTTAAGGCCATGTGAATAGAAAATTCTGTTTCTAGTACTATGGTAGGCTGCCTCCATGAACAACACTTTCACTCAAAACAACTAAAATGGTGGATAAAAGGTAAAATATTTTAATGCATTACTGAGCTGGCAAGAAAGGAAGTAATTCTTAGAGGCTAAGCATGCAGCAAGAACTGGAATATAGAGAAGTTTTGTATAAAGACAATTTTTGCCGTGAAGTATTGGCCAAATCTGGGTGAACTGGTGTTTCAGTTTTGTTGGGTCTTTGGAGTGAAAGGAACAAGAGACAAAGCCTACAGGGTCTATCCAAGGTGGAAAAACCAAAGAGAAGACCAGTACATGTACAGTGGGGACCCCTATACCCTCTTGTAAGGATAAATATAAAAATATATAACTGTATGACAGAAACCTACCTATTTCAAACACTGGCATTGGGTGAATAGAGGAAAGATTGTAATCACAAGTCAATTTTAATGAAGATCTGTACCTAAAATAATGCTCCCTGTGTGGTCTGAAAAGTCTCAGGCTAGGAATTTACTTAAAACTGGTCCTGGACTGGGTGTGCCTTTCAGGGGAGGAATACATCTACAACATAGCCCTTAAAGAAAACCACAGATAAAGTGTCACAGAAAATCTTGAAGACATATGAAGAGACAAAAAATGAGGACTGCAAAGAAATGGAAATCATATCCAGTAGACTCAGATCTCCAAACACTTGCAGTGTTGGAACTATCAGATACAGAAGCTAAAACCAGTGTTTTAATCTTTAAAGAAATGAAAGAATGGATTCAATATATGAATGCAAAACAATAGAGGCAACAAAAATAAAGATTTGAGGAAGTACAAAATGGAACTGCTAGCACTGAAAGATAACAAATACTGTAGAATAAAATTTTAGTGGATGGGTGAAAATAGTGGATTCAACACAGCTGAAAAGAGCGTTAGTGGAGTGGAAAACAGATCTGAAGGTAGTATGCAGAATGCCGCACAGAAACAAGGAGAGATACAGAACATGGAGGACAGGTGTAAGAGACATGGGAGGTGGGAAGGGAAGGCCCAGTGATACTTCTTGTTGGATTTCCAGATATGTAAGAGAAAGAGTAGGACAGGGACTAAATTTGAAAAGGTAATGGTTTAGAATCTCGAGCCAGATAAATAAAAAGGGATGCCTGTCTAGACATATCACAGAGAAACTGTAGAACATTAAAATCAAAGAGAAAATATTTAAGGCAATGAGAAGAAAAATGGGGTTGACTCCAGAGGAGTGACAATTAGACTGACACTGATGTCTCAACAGTGACAACGAAAGGCATGAGATTGTGGGAGAAGCTCTTCTGTGTGCTGAGCTAAAATATTTGCCTTCCTAGATTTTTTTTTTTTTAAAGCTATATTTGTAAGAATAAGAAAGAGAGCTCCTTCTATGGGAATCCCTGGCCGCCTTTCCTCTTCTTGCCATGGTGTCTGCTCACCCATTGGGATCAGAGTATTTGGAAAAGGGATCCACGTCTGGCACCTTTGCCTGTGATGTTCAAGGTTACCTTTCACCTCCAACTTGTAAACTTTCTTCACACTGACTTGTAGAAAAACGAAGCAGCCTTTGCATTGGATTATCCTTCCCAAGTGTCTCAGTGGTAAAGAACCTGCCTGCCAATGCAGGAGACACAGGAGACGCGGGTTCCATCTCTGGGTCTGGAAGATCCCCTGGGGAGGGCGTGGCAACCCACGCCAGTATTCTCGGCTGGAGAATCCCATGGACAGAAGAGCCTGGCGGGCTGCCGTCCGTGGGGTCGCAAAGAGCTGGACACGACTGAGCAACTGACACTCTCACTTTCAAAGGTTTGGATAGCGTCTTTGAATTTCTGAAGATTAAAGACAGCAAGAAACATTAAAAAAAAGTCTGAGGATTAAATAACGACATTTCAGACAAAAACTGAGATGGTTCATGTCCTGCAGATCTTGACTAGGGGAATGCTAGAAGATGTGCTAACAACGAAAGGCAGGTGATCCCACGGAAACTGCAAGGCCCTCTGTGATCTGGCTGGCCTCCCTCAAGGGACTCTGCTGCTCTGCTCTTGTTCACTGTGTTCCCAAACTGATGACGTTGTTGTTGCTCCCGTCTTAGCACTTTTGACTGGTGGTTCCCAGTGTCTGCAGTGCTTCCACCAGATGAGCCTGTAGGTCACTACACCCTTGAGGCTAACACACAAGTGTGACTTTCTCAACATAGAACATGAGCTCCACAAGGGCAGGCAACTTTATCCATTTGACTTATTGATGTACTCCAAGTCCCTAGGAGAGTGCTTGGCACAGATCAGGTACTTAATGTGCTTCCCAGGTGGCTCAGTGGTAAAGAATCTGCCTGCCAATGCAGGAGACACAGGAGACACGGGTTTATCCCTGGGTTGGGAAGATCCCCTGGAGTAGGAAATGGAACCCACTCCAGGATTCTTGCCTGGGAATACCCATGAACAGAGGAGCCTGGCGCGCTACTGTCCATGGGGTGGCAGAACAGTTGGAAATGACTTAGTGACGAAACAGCAACAAGAAAGGTGCTTAATGTATATTCATTGAATAAGAGGTTGCAAAAACACCAACTGAAGTGAAATGAAGTGAAAAGTTGCTCAGTTGTGTCTGACTCTTTGCGACCCATTTATAGTCCTAGGCCAGAATACTGGAGTGGGTAGCCTTTTCCTTCTCCAAGGGATCTTCCCAAACCCAGGGATCAAACCCAGGTCTCCCCCATTGCAGGCAGATTCTTCACCAGCTGAGCCACAAGGGGAAGCCCAATGACAACCAACAAATGACACCTATAGTCAACAGCCTGAATGACTCTCATGGATGGAACACTGAGTGAAGGAGGAAGAAATGAACAAATAGTTCTGTTCACACGTGAAGTTCAAAACCAGGAAAACCGAACTGTTTTGTTTAAGGATACATACCTAGGTGGTAAACTTATAAGAAGATAAAAGATAAATGTAAATGAAGATAAAAGTATGTCAAGGCTGTGTATTATCACCTTGCTTATTTAACTTACACGCAGAGTACATCATGTGAAATGCTGGGCTGGATGAAGCACAAGCTGGAATCAAGATTGCTGGGAGAAATATCAATAACCTCAGATATACAGATGACACCACCCATATGGCAGAAAGTGAAGAAGAACTAAAGAGCCTCTTGATGAAAGTGAAAGAGGAGAGTTAAAAAAGTTGGCTTAAAGCTCAACATTCAGAAAACTAAGACCATGGCATCTGGCCCCATCACTTCATGGCAAATAGATGGGAAAACAAAAGAAACAGTGGCAGACTTTGTTTTGGGGGGCTCCAAAATCGCTGCAGATGATGACTGCAGCCATGATATTAAAAGACACTTACTTTTTTGGAAGAAAAGTTATGACCAACCTAGACAGCATATTAAAAAGCAGAGACGTTACTTTGCCAACAAAGGTCTGTTTAGTCAGAGCTATAATTTTTCCAGTAGTCATGTATGGATGTGAGAGTTAGACCATAAGGAAAGCTTAGTGCTGAAGAATTGATGCTTTTGAACTGTGGTGCTGGAAAAGACTCTTGAGAGTCCCTTGGACTGCAAGGAGATCCAACCAGTCCATGCTAAAGGAAATCAGTCCTAAATATTCACGGGAAGGACTGATGCTGAGGCTGAAACTCCAATGCTTTGGCCACCTGATGTGAAGAACTGACTCACTGGAAAAGACCCTGATGCTAGGAAAGATTGAAGGCAGGAGAAGGAGACGACAGAGGATGAGATGGTTGGATGGCATCACCAACTCAAGGGACATGAGTTTGAGCAAGCTCCAGGAGTTGGTGATGGACGGGGAAGCCTGGTGTGCCACATTCCATGGGGTCGCAAAGAGTTGAACACAACTGAGTAAGTGAACTGAAAAGGAAATGATATCCTAAGTGCTAGGAGAGTGGTTACTACGAGGAGAGAAAATATTTAAACTAGAAAAGGGCAGATGGGGCCTCTTTGTGTTTGGCTCTAATTCTTTAAAAATTATTTTTTAAAATTGTATTTATTTATCTATTTTTGGCAGTGCTGGGTCTCTGTCGCTTCATGAGCTTTTTTCCTAGTTGCATCGAGAGGGGGCTGCTCTCTGGTTGCGATGTGTGGGCTTCTGCTGTTGTGGAGCATAGGTTCTGGGCAACGGGCTTCAGTAGTTGCAGCTCCCGGGCTCTCGAGCACAGACTCAGCAGTTGGGGCACACAGGCTTAGTTGCTCCGCGGCATGTGGGATCTTCCCGGACCAGGGATCAAACTCGCTTCTCATGCGTTGGCAGGCAGATTCTTTACCTCTGAGCCACCAGGGAAGCCCCAGCTCTAATTCTTAATTTGAGAAATTGTTAAACAGATGTTTGCCTTAATTGTAAGCAAACTACGCATATGTGCTGTACATACTTTTCTGGGTCAAGGTTACATCTCATAATAACAATTTTTTTTTCATAATAACAATTTAAAGCAATAAATTTAATAAACAGATTAGATGCAGCCAAAGAAATAAGTGAACTGGAAGATCGGTCAGAAAACATTAGGCAGAATGTAGCATAGACACAGAACATGTAGCTGGAGCTCTTACAAAGAGCGGTGAGAGATGGGACGAGAGTAACAAAGAGACCACGGACCGGCCCAGACCATCGATGGAAGGTGCTGTCCTGTGGATCCAAGAAGCCAAGTCTCCAACAAGATTTAAAACAGAGGTGGGGGCAGAACCTCAAAGACCAAAAGATCCGAGAAGCAGTGAAACAGGGACTTTCCAGGTGGTCCCGTGGTTGAGACTCTGCTCTTCCATTGCAGGGGCCCAGAGTTTGATACCCTGGTGGGGGAGCTAAGATGCTGCATGCTGTGATGCGGCCAAAAGAAAAAAAAAAAAAGATTTAAAAAAAGCCAAAGGGCAACACTTACACAAAAGTGACTTTTTAAAAATAATTTATTTTATTTACTGCTTTTTGGCTGAGCTGGGTCTTCATTGCAGTGCATGGGCTTCTCATTGTGGTGGCGTCCCTTGTTGCCGAGCACGTGCTCTGGGCCCACAGGCTTCAGTAGTTGTATCTTTTGGACTCAGTAGTTTTGGCGCCATGGGCTTAGTTGCCCTGTAGCGTGTGGAATCTTCCTGGACCAGGAATCAAATCTGTGTCCCCTGCATTGGCAGGCAGATTCCTATCCACTGCACCACCAGGCAAGTTCAAAAGTGACTTTCAAATCGATTAATAACTATGATGTGTTGGAAGACCATCCCTTCCTTCCTAGAACTGTAGATCTAAAGAAAGCAGTTCAGTTCAGTCGCTCCGTCGTGTCTGACTCTTTGCTACCCTACAGACTGTAGCCCTCCAGGCTCCTCTGTCCCTGGGATGCTCCAGGTAAGAATACTAGAATGGGTTGCCATTGCCTTCTCCAGAGGATCTTCCTGACCCCAGGATCAAACCTGCATCTCCTGCATTGCAGGTGGATTCTTTACTGTCTGAAGAGAGGCCCTTTGACAAGTACATTGCTTGTCATTTCCAGAGCAATTGCTACAAGATTAAAAATGGACTGTGTAACTCCCAAACTCCAAAAAAAAAAAAAAAAAAAGGAACAAAAACTGAATGATAAAAATTAGATCAACCCAAAAGAAGGCAAGAAGAATCAGAAGAAGCAGGACAAATGGAAATCCTGAAAATACCAGTAATTATAATAAATATTCCGCTTAAAAGTCAAGTCCATGAAAAGAAAAACCTAAACATAAGGTTATAGAAAGGTTCAAAGTGAAGAGATTTAAAAAGACGTACCATTCCAAGAAATACCAATCTAAAGAAAGCTGGAGTCACTGAGTTAGTATCAAGTAATAGACGGGGCTCCCTTGAAGGAGACAGAGATGGCATTTGGGGTGGCAGAGGAACTGCCTTGACCAAATGCAGAGGAGGGAAAAGGAGGGAGGAGGCTGAGGTTGAGGGGGGGCAGCCTCCCTGGGCCCCTGGCGCAGCTGGTGGGGGTTATACAGGTATGTCTACCTTTTTACTCCTGAAATCTTAAACATATGCTACATGTAGTGTTTTGTATCTCTTCAATACCTAATGAGAACAGTATTAAATGTATGACATTTAACAGAGAATCGTAAGGCTGGATTCCTGGTTTCATCTTTAACTTGGGTCCAGCACTCAAAACCTCTGAGGCCATTTCGTTCTGTGTAAAATGAAGTTAATGTCCCTTTAAAGCGCTCTGGTGTCTTCCCCTCGTCCCCCTGGGAAGCTCCAGCTCCTCATCAGGGCCCCCTGCACCACAGGGCTGGTGCCTGCCCCCATCTCTGGGCTCACCCCGTGTTCCTTGGCCCTGCTCAGTGGGCTCTGGGCCCCCCCCGCCGCAGCACCAGCCCTGGGGTGTGCCAGACTCCTGGCTTCTCAGCGTGTGGGTCTCCATCCCAATGCCTGCTGTCCACCCCGTCCAGGAGACGGGCCTTTCCTTCTTCCCCTGTCTCTCCCCACTCCCCACTGCCTGCCTTTATTGTCTTCACAGCACTTCTGGTTACATCAACTTACCAACAAAGGTTTGTCTAGTCAAGGCTATGGTTTTTCCAGTAGTCATGTACAGATGTGAGAGTTGGACTATAGAGAAAGGTGAGTGCCGAAGAATTGATGCTTTTGAACTGTGGTGTTGGAGAAGACTCTTGAGAGTCCCTTGGACTGCAAGGAGATCCAGCCAGGCCATCCTGAAGGAAATCAGTCCTGAATATTCATTGGAAGGACTGATGTTGAAGCTGAAACTCCAATACTTTGACCACCTGATGGGAAGAGCTAACTCATCTGAAAAGACCCTGATGCTGGGAAAGATTGAAGGTGGGAGGAGAAGGGGATGGCAGAGGATGAGCTGGTTGGATGGCATCACTGACTCAATGGACATGAGTTTGGATAAACTCCGGGGGCTGGTGATGGACAGGGAGGCCTGGTGTTCTGCAGTCCATGGGGTTGCAAAGAGTCAGACACAACTGAGCAACTGAACTGAACTGAACATTGTTTATTTGATTGCTTATTTCCTGTCTGTCACCATCACTGGCATTAAGCTTTTTCAAGACTGGAAATGGTGTTCCGCTCGACATGGCACCCCAGACCTGGGTACAGGAGGCACTGGATAAATACTGTGAAGGGGCCTCTGGTGTTCTTTGTCCCCACCCTAGCCTCACGGTTGATTCCAAAGAGGGAGTCTGAAGCGGTTTATGGGTGGACAGAGGATGCAAAACCAGATAGAGTTAATACAAGCAGATGGAGCCAAGTGGCTGGTACATACGCCCAGCCAGGCTCAGCCCTTTTCCGCAGGGCTCAGCATGCATCTGAAGACTGGGCCTCCACTTCCCCATCGTGACCTTCGGCCTGCCCAGCCTTCTCTGTAAAGTGGGATGTCTGCTAACCCATGGAGTGCAGGCCGTAATTACTCAGTCCCCGCACCGCCCTGGGAGTAGTCGATGTTGTATTTCATTTTACAGAAGAGGGGCCCCAGGCCTGGAGAAGCTAAGTAACTTGCCTGAGTTCACACTTCTGGCAAACGGTAGTACATAAGAAACACCTTGCATTTAAAGATATGCAGTGTAGAAATTCTTATCATTTTCATCTCTGTGTGTCCTATGTAAACGTTAATTCAGTGAAAACATGCTAACAAGAGGTTTTTAATTGTTGTCTTTAAGGGGAGGTGAGAATGAAATGAATGGCTGTCGGACTTTAAAAGAGCTCGAGGCCCAAGTAGGAGAAAAGGTAATAGAGATCTTTCAAAGTTCTTCCGGGCCCCCCAACCCTACCCCCCCCCCCCCCGCCCCGACCAGCACCCACCCCCCCTCCAGCCACTTGTCAAAAGTAACTGCTAGCAGAGGGAGCTGATGGAGATGATGCAGAATGAGCTGGGTCTTGTCATCTGTGGTCTCATGTCAAAGTCGCCTGACTCAATAGATTGCACGCGCTCCGATGGCATCCTCTGTGATGAACCACACCAGAAGTCCTGGAATATCAATTACCTTTGCTTTAACTTTAGATCATCATCCGTAGGGCGGCCCTTCGGTTTCTGTCTACAACCGAGGCAAGGTTTTCTTTAGAATGAGAAGACTGCTGCTTTTCAGCAGTAAGTGCCAATCAAGAGCGGCATGGTAAAAATAACCAGAGAAATGCAGGGAGATAGACATTTATGTATGGAGTAATTTAGCCACAAAAGCTCCTGCGTGTGTTTAGGAAGGAGCATGTAGCTTTGTTCCTGTTTGTGGATTACTGTGGTGGATACTGCGGGGCACACCTAGGGAGGGACTGGGTGTTCACAGCATTTGGTGTTGGACTCAGACCCCTATTTAAGATGCATTT
Organism: Dama dama; assembly: GCF_033118175.1. Classification (NCBI taxonomy): domain Eukaryota; kingdom Metazoa; phylum Chordata; class Mammalia; order Artiodactyla; family Cervidae; genus Dama; species Dama dama. The sequence goes on from NC_083702.1 coordinate 5,859,683, forward strand.
GAGCCTGCTCAGTTACATGAGCAGTTTGAGAATCATAGTTTAATTCACTTGATTCAATATGTTGGTTAGAAATGTGACAAATTTTCTTTCCTTTTTGAACTCTTCTGAGATTTTCATACGTTTCAAAATCAAACAGAGCCAGAAACCCACAAAATGTTTGTCTAAACCCCACAAAATGTTCTCCCGGCTTGTACACCAGAAAATTCATCTTAGTGTGATAATTTTTTAGCATTACTTGCTCCTAGAAATCTACTTTCTCTATCGTTTATATCAGTAAGAACCCTGGTACAATTATTTGCTGCTTCCATTGTCCTTCATTTGTTATTCTGTAAGAGATACATACTACACTGGATATTATTTATGGTATATGTCCTCAAGTTGTCTCTTCACAAACTGTGTTAATCATGAAATTATCCTAGAAAAGTCAACTGTTTATGACAGTCATCCTGTCAGCTGAGATGCTTTGGTGGATCAATAATGTGACATGACATTAGGGGAGTTAGGGGAGGGTGTGGACACAGGTCCGGCTTGTAAGTTACCGAAAGTGAGGCTTCCAAGAGGAAAATGAAGGGGACTTCACACTGGCTGTCTGTCCTTTCATCTCAGTTGTCTTTTCATCCCAGCCTCCTTCCAATAAAGCCCTCCCACTAAGGGTGAGTTTAAACCAGGGCAGTTGTCGTGCTAGTTCTGCAGAGAACAGAAAGGTGACCGCCAGAGGCTGAGCAGGTGATGGAGGGGCCGCCTGACCCCTGGCTCTCCCTGCCGAGCAGTCAGGCCCACGTAAGCTGGAACCCCAGCTCGACGGGTGACCCTGGCCCTGGGCAGGCGGGTGGCCTGGGACGGGCTCTGCCATTTACCAGCCGGTGGTCTTGGGCAAGTCCTTGTCATGGGGTTTCTTCATCTGTGGTTGGGGATAGGAACACCCATCTCACGGTGCTGTTGTGTGGCCTAGAAACATCCGGTATAAAGCGCCTGGAACACTCTGGCGATGCCATCTGTCATTATTATGGCGATTACTATAGTTTCCTTTGACGAATAGGTAGGAACTCATGAATGTCATCCCTTCCCACCGAGCCCAGAATAAGCAGAGCAAACCCAACACCCTCCTTGGCCACTGGCTGTGCAGTAGCGTGTTTCCACCTGCCACTCGGGCCCTGCCGTCGGACCTCACTCGAGCACCGGTGATGGGGAGGAACACCTGGCGATCAGTGAAAGAAGACTCCCTTCAGACATATGTTGTCATTGCCGGGCGATCCACACAGTTGGGGAGTGAAAGATGCTAATGCTTTTGTTTTAAATATAAGTCCGCGAGCCTCATGGGAGCCAAGAATGCATGCAAATGTCTCTGTGAATTTTGGGAGCCAGACTTTGCTAAACGTGTGTGTGGTCTAGCCATCCTAAACCAACAGGCAGTTAGCTGTTGGCACCCCAAACTGCCCGAACCCCAGTGCTTATGTATCTCAATCCTTTCCTTCTGCTGTGAGCTTGGTCTGATGTCTGGCTCCTCAGCCTTGCCCTAACTCAGGTGCACTAAGACCCTCGAAGGGGCTTCCCTGGTGGCTCAGTGGTGAAGAGTCCACCCGCCAATGCAGAAGATGCAGGTTCAATCCCTGGGTTGGGAAGATCCCCTAGAGGAGGGCACGGCAACCCACTCCAGCATTCTTGCCTTGAGAATCCCATGGACAGAGGAGCCTGGCGGGCTATAGTCCGTGGGGTGGCAAAGAGTCAGACGTGACCTAGCGAGTAAACAGCCACAACAGCCAGACCTTCCAAACGTCCTAGTCTGGTACCTCTCCCTCCAGCTGTGTTTACTCCCTTTGAGTCTCCTGGGACTTCCCTGTGGCTCAGATGGTAAATAATCTGCCTGCAGTACAGAGACCTGCGTTCGATCCCTGGGTCAGGAGATCCCCTGGAGGACGGCACAGTTCACTCCAGTCTTCTTGCCCGGAGAATCCCATGGACAGAGGAGCCTGGCAAGCAACAGACCACAAGAGCTGGACTAGACTGAGCGACTAACACTCTCGCTTCCCTTTCACCAGACCCTCCGGTGTGTCTTCATGTTCAGCTGAACCCCTGGTCTCCCTGAACCTCATTTTCTGTCTCCCGTCAAGGCAGAGGTAGACGGGGTGACCTCTGGGTCCAGACTGTCTGTCCCTCGAGGACTGTGACCCGGGGCTTCACGTGAGGAGGCTGCTGTCTGCGTCCCGGGGCCCCGTATCCGGGGAGGAGGAAGCTCTGCATGCCCAGGTGGTCCCCAGGGTGTCGCCCTCAGGCTCCGGGTCCGGGGTCCTGGTTCGATCTGCGCCAGGTTCCACCCTGTGCGTGCTCGGAGTCTGGTGCGCCCCTCGCTCACCCTCCCCGTCTTGGCCCTGGCTTTTCCCGGATCACGGAGATGACGGCTTCCCTGGGCTTCTCCGCTGTGCCTTCGGTGGGCGTCTCCTTGGCCGCTCTCGGGCTCTCTGATCTGCAGACCCCTTGCTGTCTTAGTCTCCTGGGAGGCAGTGGGCCTCCGCGGGAAGGAGGTGCCCCCGCCCATGGGCCCTGCAGCCCTGTCCCTGCTCTGCTCCATCGTGTCTGAAGGCGAGACAGCACTGACCTAGTGGAGTGGTCTCGGGGATGAGTGAGAGTAATACAAGGGATGCCCGTGCATACAGTGCATGCTCGATGAATATCCGTCCCTTTATCTATCCTGCCAGGCACTCCTGAAACCTTTCCTGTGGGAGCTTTACCCACCTCCAGGTGGCGGCCCATCAGCTACTGCCACCAAGGTGTCTGGTTGTCCTGCCTTTTGAGAGGTGTCCAACTGAGCTGAGACGATAAGGAACTTCTCATCTTGTCCAAGTCTGAAGGGAGCGCAGGTCAGGGTCTGCTCACTCACCTCTCCTCTGGTCACCAGGAGGTGGCCAGCATTCCAGGTCTGACACGTGGATACTGCAATATCAGGTTTTCTTGGTTTTTTTTTCCAGCATGCCATTTCTGCCAGTGTGACTCTCCATAAACACGGTGGAACGTCTCCTCATGACTCATAGCCCAGGGTCTTGTCCCCACACAAACCCGTCACTGGCGGTGGCGTTGCTACAACCCTGGTCACTGCCTGGTGCAGTGGCTCGACTCTCTCCCCTGAGGCACGTGGCCACAGGTGGGGAGCTAATATCTGAACAAAGTGGAAAATGGAGGGTTTCGTTAGAAAGAGACGGGGTGGGCAGAGGTCAGTGGCTTTGGAGAAAGTGACCAACAGTGTCTGCTTCCGCCACCCAGCAAAAGGACCCTCAGGCTGGCCGGGCCTTAATCCTTTGGACACCGATGTAATATTTTGGGTTTTGCCATCTGTGATACTAATAAGAGGTAGCGTAGGCTGAGCATTCACGAGGCGCTCTTCTCGGTGCTTTACTGTGCTTACAGATTCACTTTCCAGGAGAGCCCCTGGGCAAGTGCTCTTGGTCTCCTGCCTTGCTGTGGAGGGGGCTACAACAGAGGCTGAGCAGTTGAGCCCTGTGTGCATAGCTGGGGACAGAGGAGCTGCAGTTCCTACCTTGGCAGCTGGCTCTGGGGTCCTGGCTGCTAATTACCAGCCACCCTGCTTCTCAAGGAGGCCCTTTAGGAAAGGCGGGGATATGTAGTTTGTGCATGCATGCGTGTATAGTCACTCAGTCCTGTCCGACCCTATGGACTGTAGGCTCCTCTGTCCCTGGGATTCTCCAGGCAAGAATACTGGAGCGGGTTGTCATCTCCTCCTCCAGGGAATCTTCCCGACCCAGGGACTGACCCCAAGTCTCCCGGGTCTCCTGCATTGGCATTGGCCGGCAGATTGTTTACCACTGTGCCAGCTGGGAAGCCCCAATACCTCGTTTGCCCATAGCAAATGTGACTCTTGGTTCTGCCCGGAAGTGGACCCAGCCAGTCTCAGAGAAGCCTCTCTGATCACCGCCGTATGAACGAGCGGAGGTCGTCTAACCCCAGAGTCGTGTTGTTGGTCATGTGGCCTCCACTTCAAATGGGCATTTGGGAGTTTTCTTTCCCTTTCTGTCTCTGGCCTCCTGCCCGTCTCACACTCGTTCCCAATGCCTCAGGTGCTTATGCTCCTGTCGGCCCTGCAGGGCCCCGGCCCGTCCTGCAGCCACGGCAGCGCCCGAGGGCCAGGACTTAGTTCTCCACAGGCTTCGGGTGAGGACTCTGTCAGGGCAAGAGGGCCAGAGCAAGGCTGCAGGGCGTTGCCAGGTTAACCGCATTCGGGTCTTTTGACCCTGTTTCATCTTTTGTCAACTCCCGACATGAGCGTGAGGTGGAGGTCAAAGAAGAGCCTAGCAGGGGAAGAGAATCACCTTGTCCTGCCCTCGAGGTGGGGGGCACGCAGACACTCCCTGCAAGCCATGTCCTGGGGATGGCCAGGACACAGGAAGCTGTTCTCAGTTATGTAAAAACTTCAGTGTATGTTTAGAAATGTCACAACTAGTCTCCTGCCCTCGACAGGCAAGAAAAAATTGTTTTAAATTGAAGACTAGAATTCAAGAATGTGCAATTCAAAGACATGAAAAAAAAAAAAGGAAAACTAAATGAACCTCACCCAGAGCCCTAGGCCGTTGGCCCTCATACCAAGTCACCACCCCATCAAGAATGTTCTTTTGAATCTGTGTGTGTTGGGATGTCAGAACATCTGGTCGACCCAGTCAGCTGCACCGAGCCTGTCTGTGGGACACCAAGTGAACTGACACACGTTTTTATGGGATCACCCCGGTGCCTTGGAGTCGCACAGATGCAGCTCAGTCATTTCAGGAGCAATTAGTAAATAATTAGAGGCACTAAGCTGCTTGCTTGCTCGGTAATATCGTCACAAAAGTGAAGACACGCAAGTGATGGGTATATTCATTTTCTTAAATAGGTGGGTTTTCTTAAAAAAGAGATTTAAAAAATTATCGCTTGAGGAATAAAGAAACAGTCGTTAGGATCACAGCCATTTCATAAGCATACCTTAACATTAGAACACCACATTAGCACGCACAAATGTATCGGAATACAGCCTGTTTGCCTAATAAAAAGACAGTGTCAGACTCAAAATGAGGCCATTTACTAAAACATACAAGCTTTTGGTTAATTCGTAATATTCTCCTAATCCCGCTTTTATCATCTCTCCTCCGGTGCACTTGGTATTAATTGCCTATTATAGCAGGTATTTGAACACATCTCCTCTTTCATCTGAAGAAAATATTAGCATATCGCGGGGCTGTTGGGACAGCTTGTATCTGAGGCACTTTCTCCTCCTGCAGAAAAGCCTATCAATCATAACCGAATATAGTGATTAATAATGTCACAGCTCTTGTTCCTGTGTCTCTGTGCAGCTAAATGAAGAGCTGTGCTTACATTTTGATCTCGAGCATTTCACATAACAAAATAATCAGCTGCCATTTTATTTAAAAAAAAAAAGATATTCAAAATGCTCCTACCCCAGGACCTATTTTTGGTTGCTTTATTATTAATTTACTAAAGGCTTCATCAGGAAAGAAAAGCAAAGATGCTGTTATGTCAGAATTTATATTTTTTCGGACTAAGTTTATCTTAAAAAAAATCTTTCTTACATGTGGCAAGTCAACACAAGATTGCAAGAATAAGTGTTTAAAACAGCACAGTGTGGGGGAGACGGGCCAGTGGGTGGGAGACAATCAATGGTGCGGGGGAAATAGGGCAGTGGTGTCAGGGGGACAGGCCTGTGGTACTGGGGGGATAGGCTGGTGGTGTGGGGGGGGCAGGCCGGACCCCTGGCTGAGTGTGCATCTGAACCAAGACACTCACTGTCTGAGTGACCCTCAACCAAGCTGGTTTCTCTGGGAACTATCTTCTCAGTTGTGAAATGGGGAAGCAATTTTTTGAGATTTTTCCAATATTGTTGAGACTCTTTATGAGAAAAAATATAAAATGAACTTACCATAGTGCAAGGCCCATAGGAGTTTTTTTAGAAAAATTAGGAGTTTGCATTTGGAATGGATAAGACCAAGGAGTTCTGTGGAAAATTGAAAGACTGTGCCGTCATCTATGGTTTAAAGCTACAAACGGGGCTGCGTGCTGTTGGCTCCCGCGTTTCTATCTCCATATGTGTCCCTGGACTCGCCACTGTCTACAGACCAAAGCAGGGCAAACGGTCCCCCCGACGCCCCCCAAGAAGCCTTCCGCCCCACACCTCCCTCCATCCCAGTAAGTGGCTCCAGTCCACCGGCAAGTCCTGTCCACCGCAGCCTCTGCCGTATCGGAGCCTGTGCACCTTTGCATCCCCATGGCCCCCGTGGATGGCTCTGCCCGTCACCCCGGGGTTGGTTCTTCCTGCTCCCCACCTTGCCCCTCACAGCCTCCATTTCACACGACACCAGAGCTGTCTGTTCTCAACGTGAGTCAGGTCTCATCTGACCCCTTTGATTAAGACACCCCGTGGTTACTGGTCACCTACTGAATAAAGTTCAGAAAAACACCCTGGTTTTTTGGCGCTCAGCATGAAGTTTCCCCACTGGAGTGGATGCCCCCACCCCCCGAAAGTCTTTGGACTCCACTGTCTACAACTGCTCAGCACTCAGAACATCCTGAGGTTTTGTTTATTTGTTTATCACTAGGAAATGCATTCCCCGGGAGTGGGCGCCTTCCCTGCCCTGCTCCCTGTTGCCACTTTAGTGCCGTGCACAGACCCCGGCACCAGATCTGAGCTCAGTAAATGTTTAAGGGATAAGTAAAGAAGGTTCTGCAGGAAGCGTGCACAGGAGAGACCTCACGAGAAAGGTGAGGGCGGAGCTTGAGTTGGGCCGTGGGTGGGCTGTCCATCCAGCACAGGGCCGAGAGCGAACGTGGGGTGGCGCTCAGGGCTGCAGCCTGGCCGGAGGGGAGCACATGGAGGTGCGGGCGGGGGACGCGTGGCCGGGCCGGGGAGGGGACCGGCTCTGTGACGGTTCCACGCGGAGTTCTATTTCTCAAGGCAAGAAGGGGCAGAGCGACTACTGAAATGGAGACTGGAGAAAAGGGCAGAGGTGTTTGAAGGTGAGCTACTCTTAACCCTAAAGCATGGGGCACGGGGTGGTGGCGGAGCTTGTTGATGTTTCTGATGGGGGTCATGGCCCGAGGGCGGAGGATTTAGGTGATGACATCAGCAGAGGAGGGCTGCACGCGAGGGGTGACCAGCTGGGGTCCGGGGTGCCTGTTAGCAGGCCCCGGGATAGTCGGTCCCTCACTGTCGTCGTCAGCCTGTGTTTGCTGAGCGCCTCTGCTGTGTGGGGTCCTGAAGGTCCTGGGGGGGACCAGCCTGCCCTTCCTGGGGTGCAGCTGTCTGAGTCCTGGAGTCAGGGTGACAGGGGCCCCAGGATGCGTGGCCCATGGTGTCTGGGCAGGAGCTCCCACCCTAGGCACGTGGGTGGCGTTAGGAAGGAGAGACACGAGATATTTCTTCTACATTTGGCACCCTCTTGGGGCTTATTTTCGTAGCTGTGTCGGCTGTTCAGTGAGTAGGTAGAATTCCAATTAGATGTCTTTAAGCCGTTTGTGGCAGGTGAGCATCTTAAAAATGAAAGTCAATGGTGGGGGGAGGTATGCGTGGCGTATACACAGGAAGTTTCTCTTTTCACCGTGGCTGCAAGGAAACCCCAAACCAGAGCTGGATTTCTGCTGTGTGGTAGCAACTATGCCCTCGAGGAGAGCATGGCAACCCACTGCAGTATTCTTGCCTGGAGACTCCCCATGGACAGAAGAGCTGGGTGGGTTCCAGTCCGTGGGGTCACGAAGAGTCGGACGTGACCGAGCGACTAAGCACAGCACAGCAACTGTGACTTTTAGGTTGCTTTAGCTCTTCTCCCCGCCCCTACCCCACAGAAGGGAAAGGCTACCCACTCCAGTATCCTGGCCTGGAGAATTCCATGCACCGTATACAGTCCGTGGGGTCGCAAAGATTTGGACACGACTGAGCGACTTTCAACTTACAGGCTTCCCTGGTGGCTCGGCTGGTAAAGAATCCGCCTGCAATGCAGGAGACCTGGGTTCGATCCCCAGGTTGGGAAGATCCTCTGAAGAAGGGAAAGGCTACCCACTCCAGTATTCTGGCCTGGAGAATTCCATCTGGCTTTTTTTTAGCCAGATCCGATCCCTTTTCTCCGTTTTTGCGGATCTCCTTTAGATGTCTTTCTGTGTGAGCTTGTTCAGTCTTTGGTAAAGACAGGCTTTGCATCCCTCCAGAGAGTCAATGCCGAGTCCTCTCGGAAGTCGGGGACAGGGGAGGGTGGGGGCATCGCAGGAGCAGGAGGGGACGTCAGCCCCTTTGTTAAAGGTGAGCAATGCTGGCCACCGCGCCACCCACACGTCCCCAAATTGAAAGTTTGTGTTTATGAGGTTCTGAATGTAGTCTAATTTTTTCCTATCTGGTTTGGCTCATCTCTACCAGCTGGTAAATAGGAAATGTTCACGGTAGGAAGCCAATACGCTGCAGAGTGTAAACAGATGGAATCGATATAAAGTGACAAGTTAGACTGTGCTATTGAGAATACAGAGCCAAAACCAAGAACATAACAGTCAAGCTACTTATTCCGTTCCAGTTCATTTAGTCCTGAATAGCGCTTCATATCTGCACAGCTGTGTTGTTCTTTTTTTTTCCCCCCCTTTCTTTCTTCTGGGTTGATAATGACAATTTCAAAGAAAAACTTTAATTAAAGATTTTATACGAAATAGCCAAAAGTAGAATAATAAGGAAAATGAGCATTGATGTGTTTATTGTAAGAGAAATCCTTTTCCTTGGCTTCAATTAGAAAAAAAAGAAAAATGTACTCCTTAAATTTAAAATGAGTTTTAGTCGTGGCGACAGAAAGGTGCCAGACTGACAGGACGGCAGCCGAACTCCGCGCTCTGTGGAGCCAAGACACGGGCCGGCCAAGGGCCCCTCCCCGGCGCCGCCGTCCCCAGGCAGGCTGGGGGGCCGAGGCCCCCAGCCCCCTGCTACTGGAAACCCTGCGAGGAAGGGGGCTGCAGGTGAGGAGGGCACAGGAAAGAGCTAAACAGGAGCCCGTTCGAATGGAAAAACCTCGTGGGCAGTTGCCCTCTGGCCCGAGGAGGGTTTGCCGGCCCCCCACCCCCAGGAAGGGGCCCCGCCAGAGCCAGGCCTGGACAGAGCAGGAGGCGGGGGGTGGTTTCTGGGCTCCAGAGAGGGAACAGGAGGCCCTTCCTCACCTCCTTTCAAGTCTGGGTGGTCATATTTATTTGGGTTCACAGCTTTCCCTCCTGGAGCTCCCTTCCCGGTGCCGTAAAGAGACTTTTAAACAAAGAACCGTGGAGTAAGAATCATCCACTGTTAGTGGTTTATCGAACCCGTCTGAACTCAGCAGGGGTACAAACGGGAAGCAGTTTGATTCTTTGCTTCCCAAGCAGGGGCTGACGAATCTGCCTCCTCCCAGAAGGAAGGCAGTCTCAGAGGGTCTGGGGATAACAGGCCCAGCGCAGGTTACACCCTGCAGTTCGGGCGGCCCCTCTGCCCTCCTTCCAGCCCCAGGGGCCCCGGCGGGGTGGGTATGGGGCCTGCCCCTTCTCCCTCCGTCAGCCTCTTTCCTCCCTGGTTAATCAGAGGTGTGATGAGGGCTGAGGAAGAAGAGGGGACCTCCCCGCCCCCGGCATCCTCTGTGACTGCTCATGGGGCACTAGGGGACTCACGGATGGCGCTTCGGGGGCCCCTGAACTGTGTGGTTTCCCGGGAAGATGGAGCAGCTCGAGGCTCATCCTCCCCTCTTTCCCCGTCCCCCGCCCCGGTGGTCCCCCTCACCTGCTCCTGCAGCTCCAGTCTCCCCGCTGGTGAACGGCCCCTGGGAGCAGACCAGCTCAAGCCTTCTACCTTTCTTTTTCTTTAAAAAAATTTTTTATACAATTTGTAAAGGTTGCTTTCCATTCACAGTTATTACAGAATATTGGCTATTCTCCTGTGTTGTAGAACACATCTTGGAGCCTATTTTACACACACTAGTTTGCATTAATATCTCCCACCCCTGTATTGCCCCTCCCCTGCCTCCACTGGTATCCATTAGTTTTTTCTCTGTATCTGTGAGGCTGCTTATTTTTTCACTATATTCACTGGTCTGTCATATTTTTTTAGACTTCACATGTGATATCATGCAGTATTTGTCTTTGTCTGACTTCCTTTCCTTAGCATAATGCCCTCCAAGTCCATCCATGTTGCTTTGCAAATGGCAAAATTTCTTTCTTTTTTTATACCACATCTTCTTTATTTACTCGTCTGTTGATGGACACTTAGGCTGCTTCCATGTCTTGGCTATTGTAAATAATGCTGCTATGAACATTGGAGTGTATGTATCTTTTCAAAGTAGTGGATTTGGTTTTTTGGGGATATATACCAAGGAATGAAATTGCTGGGTCATATGGTGGTTCCATTTTTTTTTTTTTTTGAGAGACCTCCATACTGTTTTCCATAGTGGCTGTACCAATTAATATTCTCACCAGTAGCATAAGAGGATTCCCCTTTCTCCACATCCTTGCCAACATTTGTTATTTGTGTTTTTTGTGATGATGGCCATTCTGACAGGTGTGAGGTGATATCTCATTGTGGGTTTGATTTGCATTTCCTTACTGATTAGTGATGTTGAGCATCTTTTCACGAGCCCGTTGACCATCTGCATATCCTCTTTGGAAAAATGCCTACTCAGTTCTTCTGCCCATTTTTTCATCGGGATGTTTGCTTTTTTTTTTTTTTTATATTGAGTTGTATGAGCTGCTTGTGTATGCTGGCCATCAATCCCTTACCAGTCATTATCATTTGCCAATATTTTCTCCCATTCAGTAGGTTGTCTTTTTGTTTTGTTGATTTTTTTTTTTTTTTGCTACGCCATGTGTGTGTGCCAAGTCACTTCAGTGGTGTCTGACTCTTTGCAACCCTACGGACTATATATATCCCATAGGCTCCTCTGTCCATAGGATTCTCCAGGCAAGAATACTGAAGTGGATTGTCATACCCTCCTGCAGGGGATCTTCCTGACCCAGGGATCAATCCCAAGTCTCTTGTCTCCTGCACTGGCAGGTGGGTTCTTTACCACTAGCGCCATCTGGGAAGCCCGTTCTTTTGCTATGCAAAAGCTTTTAAGCTTAATTAGGTCCCATTTATTTATTTTTGCTTTCATATTCTTTGCTTTAGGAGACGGATCCAAAAGATATCGCTGTGATTTATGTCAATGAGTGTTCTGCCTATGTTTTCCTCAATAAACTTTATAATATCCAATCTTACATTTAGGTCTATATCTGGTCTACATTCAATATATTTTGGGTTTATTTTTGTATATGGTGTTAAAGAATGTTCTAATTTCACTCCTTTAGATGTAGCTGTCCAGTTTTTCCAGCACCACTTACTGAAGTCTGTCTTTTCTCCATTGGATATACTTGCCTCTTTTGTTGTAGATTGACCATAAGTATCTGGGTTTATTTCAGGGCGCTCTCTCCTATTCCACTGTGAGTCTGTTTTTCTGTCAGTACCATATTGTTTTGGTTACTATAGCTTTGTAGTATAGTCTGAAGTCAGGGAGCATGATTCCTCCAGTTCTGTTCTTCTTTCTGAAGATTGTTTTGGCTATTTGAGGTCTTCTGTGTGTTTCCATACAAGTTTTAAAATTATTTTGTTCTAGTTCTGCAAAAATAAACTGCCATTGTATTTTGATAGGGATTGCACTGACTGTTAATTGCCTTGGGGAGTATGGTCATTTTGATAATATTGATTCTTCCAGTCCAACAACATGGTATGTCTTTCCAACTGTTTGTGTCATCTTCAATTTCTTTCATGAGTGTCCGCAAACTATTTTGGAGTACAGGTCTTTTGCCTCCTGAGGTAGGTTTATTCCTAGGTATTTTATTCTTTTTTGAGGTGATGGTAAATGGGATTGTTTCCTTAATTTCTCTTTCTGGTACTTCGTTGTTAGCCTTCTGCCTTTCTTGTTCTCCATTAACTTGTGGAAAATTCATGTATCCTGTCCGTGCCGATAATAGGCACACAGACTGCTCTTATCTGCCCCTCCTGCTCTGCTGTCTCTATTCAATTCTCAGTTCCTTCCCCCTGGTAGAGTGTAGAACAGATCACTGTGTCCCCAGAAATGGCATGCCTATCTCCCCTTCTGCAGGCACCTGTCCTGTCTGTACAAAGACTGTTGGCTTACCAATGCTTCTTCCCCATGAATGCTGCAATCACCTATCCATCCGTCCATTTTTCTGTCCATTAATCTATGCATGCATATAGCCTTCTATCCCTCCATCTATCCATCTCTCTACTTATTATTCATCCATCCATCTGTCTGTTCATCCATCCATCCATCATCTATCCATCCATCCATCACCCATTCATCCATCATCCATCTATCTATCCATCATCCATACCTTCATCCACTTGACAATAATCCATTGATCCAGACCCCATTCTTGTCCCTGGACTCCTGCCCACTCCAGACTTTCCACTCTCTCAAGGCTCCTGTTAACCTAGGTTGGGCAGTGGGGAAGGGCAGGAAGTGGACGAGTTGACTGAGTGGGGCAGTAACTCTGATTCAGACAGTTCCTGCTCCCCAGCAGGTGTGTGAGTGGTTGTCTGGTTATTTATATCTCTGTCCTCAGCCTTTGGTCTTGATCAGTGATTCCTATCAGACCACCATCTACTGGGTATGTTCCCTGTGAGGCACCTGCATAGGTGAGCTCATTTCATCTGTGCACTCTGACATGGTGCCCCATTCATTCCCATCTCACAGATGAGAACACTGGAGTTGGAAGGAGTCAGGTCTCCGTTCCAAGGTTACCAGAATGATGGCAGCCTGGGGCACTTTGATTCTCCATGGTTGCTACCGCCTCTGAAGGAGGTTTCTCTTCCCCACTTCTCCCTGGTTTTACTCTTCACAGCAGACATTCTCTGCTCCTTATAGTAACATTCGTGAGTCTGCCCTCTATGAGTTCATCTAAGTCTTTTGGGGAATGTTTTAATTTAATTTTGCTCCTATAATTTCCACCCCCCCGCCAGAGTAATCGCCTCCCTCTTTTTTTATTTCACTCTTCCATGGGCTTCCCTGGTGGCACAGACAGTAAAGTGTCTGCCTGCAATGTAGGAGACCTGGGTTGGGAAGATTCCCTGGAGAGGGAAATGGCTACTCACTCCAGTATTCTTGCCTGGAGAATCCCATGGATAGAGGAGCCTGGAGGGCTACAGTCCACAGGGTCAAAAAAGAGTCGAACACAACTGAGTGATTCACACTTTTCTGTGGAATGGGGCTTTTTTTTTTTAAATTTTTCTTGAAATGTTAGGTGAGCGAGTCCTGGTTTATGTAGCCACACTTCAGACCTTTAAGGCTTCCCCTCCGGCTTCTCCCAACCCTGCTGTCCAGAGGGCAGACTCTAGCCTTATTAGCGCATCTCCTCCATGGTTCCCGTCCCTGAATTGCTTGGTTTTTGATCACCCCCTGGGCTCAGTCATCTCCCCAGATGGGGACTCTGAGGCCAGGAAGAGGGTCAGATGCTGCCTCCTCACAGGGGCTGTGATGCTGCAGGGGCCGTGGGGGCCGGGGCACCGCCGGGCAGCTCAAGCTCAGAGCTTGACGGGAAGGCTCCTGGTTGGGTCCCTGGCCACCCAGGATGGCTCAGGGACTGAGTCTGGGGCAGGAGATGGGGCAGGTGGCTGGGAAGGGAAAACTTGGGGACAGGTCTTCAGAGAGCCTCAGGCCATTTCCTGGCTCCTGAGCCTTGAACTCAATGTCATAATTAGCTATCGTTTTGGTTTTCTTTTTGTTTATTTATTTTTGAAATATTTATTTGGCTGCGGGGCGGGGGGAGGTCTCGGTTACCACTCAGGATCTTCGCTGCGTCGTGTGGATCTTTTGCACCGCGTCCCTAGTTGCGGTGTGTTGGCTTCGTTGCCCTGAGGCCGGTGGGAACTGTGTTCCCCGACCAGGGACTGAACCTGCCCTTGCAAGGTGGATTCTCAACCACGGGACTCCCAAGGAAGCATCTCCCCTTTTTAACGGGGCTTCTGTCTGTGCACCTGATGCTGCCTGACACCTACCACAGGGGTGCAGGCGAGGGAGTGGAACAGGATCATGGACGTCTGCGAAGATAGTCAATATTTTTATCCTGGCCAGTCAGACTGTTGAGCCTGGGTGCTCAACTTTGCCCCTGTAGGGGAGGCCTCTGGAGGAAACTTATTTACATAAATGAACGGGCGTGGCTGGGTGCCATTAAAACCTACTTTTGGGTCTTGAAATTTGAAATTCATAAATAACTTTCACATGTTACAAAATACCCTTCTCGATTTTTTTTTTCCCAACCACTTACACATGTAAAAATCACTCCTAGCTTTCCGGCGTACAGAAACAGGCTGCAGGCAAGAGTAGGCAGGACCTGGAGTGCAGGAGGGCTTCCCAGGCGTCACCAGTGGTAGAGAACCCGCTAGCCAACGCAGAGATATAAGATCCGGGGTCGGGAAGATCCCCTGGAGGAGGGCATGGCAACCCCCTCCAGTATCCTTGCCTGGAGAATCCCCATGGACAGAGGAGCCTGGCGGGCTGCAGTCCACGGGGTCGCAAAGAGTCAGACACAACCAAAGCGACTTAGCACGTACTTAGCACTCACGCATGGAGCGCAGGGGGCTCTTCTTCCACAGGCCCCAGGGTTGCGCCAGGAGAGCACCGTCTCCTTTCTGAGAAGCTGGGTTTGGAAGGAGGCCCTTCCCTTTTTGTAAGCTGCACAGCCTTTTTCTCCCTCCATGGGCTTGGCTTCTCTGAACTTCCCCCCGGGATGCCGGGGGGAAGTGAAGGGTGGTGGATATCCTGGAGAGCCGAGGTCAGGCAGAGAGTGGGGAGGTCCCCTCCTGGCAGGAGGAGCTGGGTACCCCTTTCAGGCAGGGCTACACCAGGATGTCAAGATGGAAGTCAGGGGGCCAGTGATGGCATGAGGTGCAGTCAGGAGAGCCAGGGTGGACAGGGGCAGGGCCAGGAGCACATTTGGGCAGCAGTGACCTCGGCGAACTCACTGTGCAAACATTTCTGAGCACCTGCTCTGTCCAGCCTGAGGATACAGCAGCAAATGAGACTGAAACCCCCTCCATGGTGTTTACACGTCAATGAATCAGGAAGGCAATCGAAAGAAATCTGACATGTCCAGGTGTGGATGGACGCTAGGGAGGAAGGCAGGAGGGCGCGCTTTTGTGCAGGCCACGGGGAAGGCTTTTGGGGGCCAGTGACCTGGGACCGAGACCCGAATGAGGGCCTCAAGGGAACCCGCCGTGGGGAGGAAGCCGGATGTGCAGAAGCCTCGCCGGTCGAGAAAGCGCAGGCCGGCCTATGTCGCTGGAGGGGGCCGGGAGAGGTCAGGAGGTCGTGGGGGTCAGGCTGTCCAGGGCTCCGGGCTGTGGTGAAGAGACCCTGGAGGGCCTGTGACATGAAGGCGCTCGGTGCGGGTTGGTGGGCTGTGGGGAGCAGGGGTCTCAGAGGCAGGGACTCTCGATGCGGACGTGTCCCGGCTGAGCCCAGGTGGCGGGCATCTAGCCGGCCCAGAGGAGCTGGGTGCTCCCTGCGCAGTGCGCCTCATCTCCCTGCCCGTCTCCCTCTCCTCGTCTCCCTCCTCAAGTGCGAGGGCAGTGGGCTGGGGCAGGGCAGGCCCTTCCTTCCCTCCGGGCCGCTTCTCCTTCCGTCCCGGGTGGGAGCAGCCCTCACGCCGCAGCCCCAGCTCCGGTGCCTCTGATAAACCTCACCATCTGCAGCTCCGCCGAGAGGCTGCCAAGCTTCAGTCTGACAAGCGATAGGAGACTTGGAGATACACCTCCGGTTGGCTGTGCGCTCCGTGCCAGCTCTGCAACTCCCCGCTTTCCCTGCGGGGCCCATATGTGTTGCTTCGGGTTTTTTAAAAAAGCACATCGCCTCCCGTCCTCCCGTTTTACCAGAAGAGGTGAATCAGGACTTGGCAGCAGACAAAGCGCTGAGGGTTTTTTCTTTTTTTTGGCCTCGGGCACAAGTGCTCTAGTGGCGGGGGCTCCGTGCTCTCAGACAAAGGGGTGGAGCTGAGGGTGGACACGCCCGGGCCGCTTCACAGCAGCCAGTGCTGTCCAGGCAGCTGCGGGCTTGGTCTTCTGGGTTTTGAATACTGAGCTCGGTTCAGCCAAGGCCCCCTAGTTGGTAGAAGTGGGAGACGTGTGTACAGTTTAGCACAGGGCTTGGCACATGACAAAATCCAATGACTATTTATTCAATGATCCTATTACTGTAGGCTTGATTGCACTGAATGTAATCCTTACTGCTCTCAGGGTTGGCTCTAGGGAGGTGTGTTCGCAGACATAGAACACAGCTTCCTCAGAGTGTGGCTTTCTCCCTAGCAGGTGAAAAGAAGCTGGGTTCATTCATTCTTTCGCTCTGTAGAGGCAGCTGCTCTAGACCCCGGGGGGGACGTGGTGGGCAGAACCCTGCTCTCAGGGAGCCCACATCCCCGAGGGAGAGACGGGCAGTAAAGACAGGCTTGAAATTAGTTGTGAGGAGTACCAAGAAGATGAGGGCTGGGCATGGGGTCAGGGGAAGCCTTTTGGATAAGATGACACGTGGACCAACCCCCGAGAAAAGCGAAGGAGGAGCCAGTGGGAGTCTGGGGAGGAAAGTTCCGGGCAGGAGGAGGAGTGAATGTTCCTGAGGCCAGAGGCACCTGGCTGGCACTCCTGAGGAGCGGCAGGGACTGGGACGAGGCAGGAGAACTGCTAGGAGCCAGTTTGCGGGGCCCTGGCCTTGGACCTGGAGGGGTCGGAGCGCCGGGCAGGCAGTGGGCAAATGGGTGTGTGCCCAGCCCTGGATACACAGGCCCCCCCCCGCTGCTGCTCAGCCTCAGCCATGGGTCAGGCGTGGACACTGGGAGCCCAGGTGGGAGGTGGTTCCACCAGCCCAGCCCAGCCCAGCCCAAGGGCGCAAGGTAGAGACACAGGCTGGATCCCGGAAAAGTCATCATGGGAGGGCTGCTGGGCTCTTGGGACTGAGAAGAGAATCTGGCGGGATGGCCCTGCTACAACGGGACAGGTGGAGCCGGTGTCTGCTGGACTCTCAAAGTGGGTGTCCTGACTAAGGCTGAGAGGCAAGGCCAGGGCTGGTGGAGACAGATGGCTGGAGCCATTGGCTGGTTATGAAGGCCACAGGACGGGGCCACCCTGGAGGGAGTGTGGTTAGACAAGCCAGGAGACCTGGGGCCTGAGTCCGTGCATGCCCAGACTTCAGAGGGACCAGCAGGGACCAGACCAAGCCCAAGGCAGAAAGCCAAGGAGGACCCGGGATGGGGTGTGGAAGCTGGGGTGGAAACGTGTGTCCAGAGGACGGGACGCTGAGCTGGGTGGAGGGCTGATGCGTGGACAGCAAGATGGACCCCAGGAACCGCTGGACCTGGCAAAGTCACCACCGAGACAAGGTCACAGTCTCTGTGCAGTGGTGGGGACAGAGCTGATCGGCTGTAGGAGAGACACTGGAGACAGAAAGTGCAGACAGCTCTTCTGGGGGGGATTTCTGCACAAGGGAAGAAGCAGCTAGAGGCACAGGCCAGGCGAGGAGGGAGGTCTCCCTTCTAAGATGGTTCAGATACGGCACGTCATTGTGTGCGTGAGGGCAGCGGGGTCAGCGTCTGGAGCAGGACAGGACCTGTACCTGGGTGCAGAGGAAGATGGAACCCGGTCCCTGGGTGCAGAGGAAGATGGAACCCGGTCCCTAGGTGCAGAGGATGGGACCGATCCCTGGGTGCAGAGGACGGAAACTATTCCTGGGTGAGAGGAGGACGGGAACTGGTTCCTGGGTGTGGAGGATCAGACTGATCCCTGGGTGAGATGAGGAAGGGACCTGGTCCCTGGGTGCAGGAGCACACGGGCTGTGGGTATCCGAAGCACAGGGCGTTGCCTTCCAGTGGCTTCTGTTTTCCCTGTAAGGAAGAAGGAAGGTTATCCGTGATAGAGGAAGGAGGCGGATGGGAAGGGAGGTGAAGAGCAGAGACAGTGGGGAGCGGAGACAAGGATTCCTATGCACCCGCTGCTGGTGGGGTTAGTGTCTCGAGTGAGGGGACCCAGGTAGGGCTCCATGGCCTGTCCTCTCCAGCCACATCGGGCACTTGGAAGAGGCCGTGAGTCGGATTTGGCCAGATTTAGGGTCTCGCCCAGACAGGAGGAGGCAGGCGGAAGGGGCGGGTGGAGCACAGAGGCAGTGGGTCATTATAAAGATGGAGCATGGCGGGGAGTATAAAGATGGACCGTGAAAGTCGCTCAGTCGTGTCCGACTCTGCAACCCCATGGACTATACAGTCCGTGGAATTCTCCAGGCCAGAATACGTGAGTGGGTAGCCTTTCTCTTCTCCAGGGGATCTTCCCAGCCCAGGCATTGAGCCCAGGTCTCCTGCATTGCAGGTGGATTCTTCCACCTGAGCCACAAGGGAAGCCCAAAGATGGAGCGTGGTGGCGGGTATAATGATAGAGTGTGGCAGGAGTATAAAGATGGAGCGTGGCGGGGTTGTGGAGGGAAGACAGTTGTTGGGGGTTGGCCCTCAGGGAAGGGAGCTGAAAGTTAGGGGATCCTTGGACATGGGGCTTGGTTTTGGAGCGAAGCACTTACTGGTGACAAGTGCTGAGTGTGAGCAGGGAGGTGACCTCTGGACGGGAGGAGGACGCGGAGCTGAGTCAGAGGTCAGAGGTCGTCCGTGTGGACCGCACGAACGGTGCTGAGGCAGGGTGGGTGTGAGGGGCTGACGTCCTCTGGTCGGGGCCGGGGAGGTGGCAAGCTGATGCAGCCAGGAGCAGCCAGGACGAGGCCATCCCCCCTCCAGCACAGTGCTTCCTCTCAGGCAGAGGGTCCCTAAGACGTTCACCCTGGGGTGGGGGTCCTGCCAGGGGGCTCCTTCAGGTCAAAGGCAGTAAAGGGAGCAGTCAGCGAAGATGTCGAGGAAATCGGGAACAACCCTGTCCATCTTGCAGCCTTCCCTAAAGCCCTTCCCTGCAGTGCACTGGGTCCCCTCTGCGTCCGGGCTGGACTTGGTCTGATCTGGAGCGGGATGTGGTCAGGCCTCCCAGGACCCAGCTGGACTGGGCGTTATCACCCTTCCTGCACAAGCCTGCTTTCACACCTGGTATTCTCAGTGCCCTCTCCTCCCAGCTCAGATGCCGCCTCCTGCAGGAAGCCCCCCTGGGGAGCTCCACTGGAGGTGTTTGTCCTCCTCTGTGAAGACCCACAGCTCCTCCTTTGTCTGTCTCTGGTGTTGGGCTCTTGTTCCCATGGTTCCTATCTTGGGCAATGTTTACTTACATGCCTTCTCGTGTCTGCGGGAGCGAGGTTTGGGGATAGACTTGATCCATGGACCGTGGATGCTGGGGGATGCGCCCTCGGCATCACTGTCATCTAACCGGGCGATGACGGGTGACTCCTGCAGCCTCATCAGACTCAGCTTTCACTAAGAGTGGGGACACGGCGCTTCCTTTGTGGGGCTCTGTAGGGCTCACTCACGCAGTTCTGGGCTTGGCACACTGAGCCCCGATGGCTGTTCCTCTCCTTAATGCAGAAGTAGCTTCGGACCAGCACACAGCCCTGTGTCTCCACGGGGCCTTACCAAATGCCTTTCAGGTCCGCATGCCCAATAAATATGCATTTGCTGAATTTGGGAAAGATTGCTGTAAAACTTTTCCTGTAACGTCTTTTAAAAATTCAGAGGGGTTGAAATATATACTCATATTTTTCTAGCTCCTAGTAAAAATAGTTTGCATATGGCTATGAAAAATAAAAATTGTCCACGTCCAGCTATGCCAGAACTATAGTTTTAAAGTATCAAGTAACAAAAAAGACTTTTCATATGGCTCTACAAGGGAATGAATTGTGTATGAGACCTACCACTTTACATCAGAAAGAGTTTTTTTCTCAACTTACTAAGACCATTTATAGAGAAAATTGCTTTGAAAACATTCAAGAAATGGAAAGTGTCCTTATTTCCATAGATGTGTCATTTTGCAATATCTACGAGTGTGTGTCTTTGGAAACATTTTATTTTACAAGAAGTGTTTAAACACGTTCATCCTCGCGATGTTTTATTACCATCCTGATTTTTAACACTGGATCTTTTGACTTTTCCTAAATCGCTTTTTATATGCAGATTTTCAAAAACATTAAAACCGTCATCAAAGCCCTTATGCTCATTGATGTTAACACAACTGGTCTGGTCCAGCCACATGAGCTGAGGAGGGTTCTGGAGACCTTCTGTTTGAAGATGAAAGATGAGGAATACAAAAAGTAAGTAAGCAAAGGTGTGCTGAGACACTGCTCAGTCGAAGCGTCAACCAGTTTCAAAATGGGACCTGTCGGGTTTACTGGGTCCAGGCAGCGTCTTCCCTCCCACCTCCTCTGTCTTGACTGTTTTCTTTTTCTTTTTAAAATAGTTCTAACACTGGATTATTTTTCTAACATTTATGTTATTTATTTATGTGACTGTGCCAGGTCTTAGTTTCAGCATATGAACTCTTAGTTGCATCATGTGGGATCTAGTTCTCTGGCCAGGGATCAAACCAGGCCCCCTGCATTGGGAAGTGCAGCGTGTTAGCCACCATACCACCAGGGAAGTCCCTGTCTTGACCATTTTTAAAAGAGATACTCAGTCGACGTTCCTCCCGTGTCCCTGAAGCTCTCCACGAGTTCTCAAAATTGAGAGCTAACGGTTCCAATTCCTCCAGCCTGCCTCGGGTGAGAGTCAGCTGGCCTGCAACTCTGAACACATCTTGATTATTTGAGCCATCCATCACCAGGGTCTCCCTCTGCCTGCCTGGCACCACGCCCTCCGCCACCCGGGATTCCAGTTCACAGATGACTCCCGCTCCGGGCCCGGGGTTAGGAGAAGAGTGAACATTTCAGCATTTATTCTTTGGTCGCTGCGCTCCCTCTTGGCCCTCCATCCTGACGTAGCAACGGAAGCCGACTTCTCCTCTGAGGTCTGTGCTTGCCGAGTTCGGGGCGGGCACGGCAGCAGCGGGGAATGCAGGGGCCGCTCCACGGCATTTGGAAGCTGCGGCCACCTGCCCCGACTCGAGCGCAGTGTCTGGAAGTGGCACGTTTTTTGAGCCTCCAATAAGCTCCATGCTCAATAAGCCAAATGCTCAGATTCTGTGGCTACCTGACTTTGGAATGGATGCCTCTGGAAGGGGAGCCCGTGTGTAACCTCAGTCAAGAGGTCCTCATCGTCTTCCTCCCTTTTCCCACTTTTCTCAGCACCCTCCAGGCCATTAACGAAAGTACCACGCCTGATTATTTACCCCTGAGCCTAAGGGTTTCACATCACACTGCAGTTATAAATCGCTAGTAAAATGGGACGTTGTGGTTGCTTACGTCATTTTATTAAATAAAGACGATGTTGCCTCTGTTAGGAGAGGAATTTGCTCCCAGAGCAAGGAAGTCTGCAGGGCATGTGACGACAGCCTCACGGACCACGGCAGGGCCTGGAAAGCATGGAGACTTAAAATATGGATATTTCTGAGTCTTTTGAATATTTTCTTCTTCTTTTTCTCTTTATAACCCACCTCAGAATATAAAAGACATAATAGATGTTTTAATTTTTACATCTTTCCGACTGGGAAAATGTCCAGAATAAGATCCAAACAAAACAAATTAAATAATTTTGTGCACGCAATTATAGAACAGAAGCAACACTCTTCTAAAACAGGCAATCAAAATACAAAACAGTGTTTTATTTGACAATAAACCTTGTGTTTGGCACTGCAGTCTCCAACCTAGTAAATCTATAAAAAATGTTACTGTCTGTTTCCCCATCTCACAAGTATTGAATAATAAAGAACTCCACAAATTTTTATTTGAGATTTTTTTTTTTTAAGCCTCAAAAACAATACTGTTTGTGTGATAAGGCTGGAGGAACTTAACATAATAGAATTGCTTTCCTTTAGAACTGAAATGGGGAAGATCAAAAGTAGACCATTTCTTCAATTGCTTTAATGCTTTTCTTATTGAAGCTGGAGAGAATATAGTCTTTCCTTGAGAAGCTGCTTCAGTATTAGCTTTGCCTTTTCAGTGTTTCAGCAGGAAACACAATGCATTTTTGAATCCTTTCTTTTATCTAACAGCTTTCTCTTTAATATCAGCCTTCAGCGTGGGGTTGCGGGGGGGGCACAGGGAAGTAGGAGTGGTCTGGGCTTTGAAGCCAGGCATGCTTGGGGTCAGGTCTGTGTCTGCCCTCCCTAGCCTCCTGGGCCTCTCTGAGATTCAGCTTTCTCTTAAAGAGACGGGACTCAGGAGCCTGCCTCTCCAGGCTGGAGGACGTCGAGGAAAGTGCAAAGTGTGCCTGCCATGTGCCTGGCACGTAGTAGGTGCTCGTTTCACAGCGATAATCTCACTATCATGAAGACTCCCAGGGGTGCCCTCTACTCTCTGAGAAATAGCTCTCTTGAGGCTGCAGAACACCGTCGAGCCTGTGGAAACAAGAACTGGGGGAGACGATCATTGCCAGGTTTTATGCTTGGCCCAACTGTCCTGAGACCCGCGGGGTTTTCTCTCCCTTCCCCATCTCACACCCCTCTACTGTCCTGTGCACCGCCCTGCAGGACAAAATATTTGCATCCGGGTAAAATCATCTTTGTTACCTTGAAAAACAAAGAAACAAACAAACTCAATTGGTCAGCCTGCTGCCTGGGCAGATGAATGCAGCCCAAGGCGCAATTGTAGGTGGTGACGCTGAAGAGGTTTATGTGTCCATTGGCATCGTCTCCTTTGTCCCTGAAGGCAGTCTTCCCACGTGGCCGTCTTGCCCTGGGCATCTGCACACGTGTGACTTCTCCCGCCTGCAGATCAGGTCCGTGGGAAAATGGCCTTTATTGCTGCATCTTGGGAATGGGTCTGACTTGGGATTGGGAATGCCTTGATTCTTGTTTTTAAAAAAAGAAAAAGCTTTTGAGATACTGCATCCCTGGGAAGTACCGAGGCTTCATTTTTGAATCGTATCTGTAGGAAATATTACCATGGGCTTGTGTCTGCCTGGTCTCAGCGACCGTGTAGTGGGTATTACAAATGCCGGTGGGCTGAACTTTAGGAAAGGTCAGGACCCTCTTGAGCCAGGACCAGTTGGAAGGAATGCTGAGTTTTCACAGGAATCGGGAGAGCTGGTGACAGGGTTTTTTTTTTTATTAGGATGCTGACATTTTCCTGGAGCGGCAGAGCAGTGGAGACTTTCTGCAGGACAGCAACTCGGAAAGGAGCCCATCAGGGGCCACCTTCTGGGTTCCTGTGCTTACAGCTTATGTTGCCAGGCAGAGTCTGTGGATGAAAGATGGAGCTATTTAGGGAGTCTCAGTGTTAACATCTGGCAGCTATCATATCTCAAGATAATTTTTCTTACTAGGACAATAGGCAGGATTCACCAAAGTGGAAAAAAAAAAGGTATGCATTGAAATGAATACACGACATTACTCTTTGTTAAATTTGGAAAACAGAAAAATAACAAATACTTTAAGTGATAATTACTAAATTTTTTAGAAAGCAGCATGAAATTAGATAATTATAGAAACCAACGCATATGGAGACAATATAACCAAACATTTAAAAACTGTCAATTTTTTATAAATGTAATAATGCAGAAATTATCTAGAAAACCATTTATCAAGTGGCAGATTTGAATAATAGAAATTTCATTTTAGAAAGAAAAAAGAAAAGAATCCAAACATTCCATTTATCTTGACTTTAAAAAAGAGTGTCTCTGTATATTTCAGGAAGAGACATTGCTTAAGTGTTTTAAAAATTTCTCTTCCTATACATGCAAGTCCTAGAATGCTCCAAGAAAAGCTCCCCCCTCCCACCTTTAACTGCTTTAAAATGATATGCCATCCTGGGCATGGCTTCTCTCTGTGAAATGATGTACTTGGTCAAGAAGGTGGGATGTGTTCTGTCCTCCCCCAGCTCTAGATTTGTCTGGTTATAGAAATCCTATGCTGACTCATGGCCCAGATCCATCCCCCACTAATTATTAAAGGAAATGGGACCTACTTTTGCCGTCTGAGTGCAGAGGTGCCCCTCACCCACTCCCACCAGAGAGGGGAGAGGGCCCTAGGGGTGCAGGCAAGGGTGTTCCTTTCATGGGTCCTAAGACATTCCTGTCCAGTCACACCAATACACAGCCCTCTGGAAGCAGAGTGATGAGATTTCCCCCCTGCCAAATACCTCCTTTTTATTTATTTAATTTATTTTTAAATTGAGGCATAGTTGATTATGTTCGTTTCAGGGGTATTTGCATTTAAAAAATCTTACAGTAACATTTCCTAGGGTTTACTTCTATTTTCTAGCTCTAGCTGGAGCAATGCATTAAAATTAATGCCAGCCCCAGCGTAAAGGTACCTCAGTAACAAACCTGCTTCATTTAGATGCTCTGTATCAGAATTTCTGAATACTAATGAATGTTTCTATTTTAGGTTTGCACAACACTACAATATTGATAAAGATGCTGCAGTGGATTATAAGGTTTTCTTGAAGAACCTCAGTTCAAACAATGACTTGAACCTTAAATATAATATGGGAAGTCAAGGTCAGTATTTTTAAAGCACACAGCTAAAGATTTCAATATCCTTTGGCGTGGTAATTCCTTGTCTATGACTCTGTCCTGAGGAAGTGCTTTAAAACATGGAAAATGCGTTATCCACCAAGACAGGCATGGTATCCTTATTTGTAAGATGACATTAATGTCTGGCAACAGGGAAGGGGTTACGTGAGTCACAGCTTATCCACATGGTAAACTGTGCAGCCACAGGCAATGATCTTCACAAAGTTATAACTTGGCAGAATGTATGTGGGATATCAGTAAATGATTAGAAAGGAACT
Source organism: Dama dama (assembly GCF_033118175.1). Taxonomy (NCBI): domain Eukaryota; kingdom Metazoa; phylum Chordata; class Mammalia; order Artiodactyla; family Cervidae; genus Dama; species Dama dama. The sequence continues at coordinate 5,884,513 of NC_083702.1, forward strand.
CTGAACCATGGATTGTCTTTTAAGTGGTACATCTCTGGGTATTTGATTCTTTCTGCTACCTCTGTATTTTCAAAAATTACTGATAGTGAACATGTAGCTACTCTTTTAATGATGGGACAGATCTTGATACAAAAGGGGAAATGGTTGAGTAGTCAATGTGGTTGTACCAGACAATTAAAGCCAGGCTCACGTAGGCATACAGCCTTGAGAAGGAAAAGCTTCCCTCGTGCTGGTGGAAGTCCCAGCCTCTGGAACGTAGTGCCTGGGGTTGCACAGCTGTGCAGAGAGCAGGGGTCCGGCTCCTCCAGGCTAGACACACGAAGCAAGCAGCAGCTCCCTTCCCGGCTCTGGGCTGTCTGAAGAAGCAGTCTTCTTGCCTCAGGGGTTTGCCACGTGGGACCGGCCCATTCTAGATGGGCCGTCACTGTCTGGGACCAGCACAAGTGATTGCAGCAAATATGCATGGACTACCTTCTCTGATTCCCTGATCTGCCTGACTAGCAAGCTTAAAAAAACACGATAAATTCTCAGATTTCAGCCCAGTTTCACTAACCGAGATAGCGTATAGCAGACCCCAGGACTCTTACTTTTCAAAGCCTTACTAGTTTGGGGAATTACTAGACAGTATGACCTGCCAAGGACCCTATCATCCTTTACATTGTGTTAGCTCACCTGCAAGTCACTGTACTAATAGGCCCTTCACTGAGAACAAAGCCAAGTAAAATACTCTTGACTTTAAGAAGTATGTGTGTGTGTATGTGTGTGTTTGTAGGTATATGTACGTATATATATATGTTAATAGGACTAGTCCTGTTAATATTTTAATAAGATGGATAAGATAAAGCATGTCACATAAAACAATCTTTAAAAACATCTCTTTACTGTGCTCTGTGTAGTTACTTTATAAACCTTAACTTTCAGTTTACTTTTCTCAACGGCTTTGTGAGGTGGATATTATTATCCCATATCTTAAGAGGAGAAAACTTGGACTCAAGGGTGTTAAATGAATTTCCCGAAGTGACATAGCTAGTTTGTGGTAGAGTCAAGATTTGAGCTGTTAAGCTCCAACTCTTTGCAGTGTCTGACTCTTTGTGACCCTGTGGACTATACGGTCCATGGATTCTCCAGCCCTGAATCCTGGAGTGGATAGCCATTCCCTTCTCCAGGGGATCGTCCCAACCCAGGGATAGAACCCAGGTCTCCCGCATTGCAGGCGGATTCTTTACCAGCTGAGCCACCAGGGAAGCCCAAGAATACTGGAGTGGGTAGCCTATCCCTTTTCCAGCAGATCTTCCTGACCCAGAAATCAAACTGGTGTCTCCGGCATTGCAGGCGGATTCTTTACCATCTAGCTACCAGGGAACCACTCAGTTCCAAAACAAACTATTTAAATGCCTACAAGAGAAAAACCAAGTGTCATGGAGTTCATGGGAGGAAGAAGGATGTCTGATTAAGGGGGCACTTTTGCAGGACTGGGGTTCACAGGATGCGTGTGACGAACACCAGGGGAGTGAGTGCTCTGAGCTAAGGGCCCTCGGGGGTAACTTGTTTGGCAGAAGCCTGGGGCTGTGCACACTTAGCTCAAGTGGGATAGGAGGCGGGATCTAGCCTGATAACAGAGCATGTTCGTCACCAGTAGGTTTATGTACCTAACTTGGTAATCATAGTAATCGACCTCACCTACAGAGTGTTTGTTCAGGGCCAGCCACCAACCTGGATATGCTTCTGTGCTGGGTCTTTTCGTATTTCCTGCAGCCCTGGAAGGCAGGCACTGATGTGGATGAATAACAAGTTGAAATAAACAACCAAACCATTCCTACCACCCAGGAATAACCACTATCAGCATTATTCCTGGCATCTGTCCATACCTCAATATGGAAAGGAGAGACAGCTTTCTAATCCTAGTAATGTTATACATCTTTGAATAAAGCTTCTGTTCCACTTTTCAGATTTATTTCGATGATATAAACTATCCCTTTGTCGAATGGTTTTGCTCTTCTCTATTGAATACATTCTCTTGAAGTGCTTTATTCTCTTTGTCTTCTTCCTCTGCATACATAAGGATCATCTTAGGTCTTTTAGCTACCTCTGTAATTTGATTTTCACTAAGAACCATGTTGCTATGTCTACTTTATTTATTGGATAATGTTGTTTCCTTTGGTCTACCATATTGTTTTCCTCTCTCACTGTTTTATTATCTTGTTATTGAACTCTTATTTTAATGAATTTGTGTTCTTATCAAAATGTTCTGTAAGTAATCCTGTACTTGAATTATGTTTTCTTCCAAGGTGGGATCCTTGATTTTTCGCATTATATTCCTCTCCTTCTTTCTCTATCCACCAGCCCCTTCCCCTAACTTTTTTCCTATAGAGTTTGTGTCAAAAGAAATTTGGATTGATTGAGCATATTTATTCCATTATACTAATACATCTTCAGCTAATCCCAGATAATACAGTAATTCACATGAAGGGCTTCCCTGGTGGCCCAGGGGACAATGCAGGAGACACAGGTTCAATCCTTGGGTTGGGAAGATCCCCTGGAGGAGGAAATGGCAACCCATTCCAGTATTCTTGTATGAGAGGTCCCATGGACAGAGAAGCCTGCCTGGCTACAGTCCAGCAGACTGCAAAACTGTCGGACATGACTTAATGGCTAAATAACAACAAAAAACAACTCACGTGAATTCCAAGAACTTTAAGCAGCATTTTCTGAATTCTTCTCTCCTTTGTTATTGCTGTCATATATCATACTTTACATACACTATAAACACAGGCAAACTGCAGCTAGGTCAAAAAGGGGGAAAAAAAGCAAAACCAAAAGACTCCTCTGAAACCCAGGGTACATTTCTCAGCTTCTGCTGTTCTGCTGAGATTTCCTGTCTGTTCATTCATTAGTAGTATATTGTCCTTCATATTCTCAAACACTGTTACTTTAACATTTTAAAATACTTTAAATTTTTTTATCTGGTAATTTCAACATCTAGATCATTTCATGATCTAGATCATTACTGATTTCCTTTTAAAAAATGTGGATCACAGTGTCCTGTGGTTTTTTGTTTGTTTTTTGTCTGTGTCTAGTAATTTTGGAAATTATCCTAGATATAGTAAATTTTGCCTTGTAGAGACTTATGAATTCTATTATGTTCCTCTGAAGAACTTAAGTTTTTGTTTTAGTAGCCAGTTTACCTTAGTAAAAGACTAAACTCTGTCTTCCCTGAGGGGGTTAACATGTGAAATATTTGTTCTGCTGTTTCGGCCTTCACTGGGCATCTCGTTTTCTGCTTTGCACATCTGTAGTTTCTGGTGTTAGCCAGAGATTTTGGCAGGTTTTATTCATAGGCTTTGGAAATCCTCTCCTATCCCTTTTTCCTTTATTTTTGTGCTTTCCCTTCTTACTTTCCAGTCACTGTGATAGTCCTGAATTCTCTTTTTTTAATTCCTAAAATCAGAAAGATCCTGGATTTATATCCAAAGTCTAGCCACTTAGCATAATGTTCCAGCCAAGGCCTGCCCTCAGGCAAAAGGCCAAGGAAACAAGAAACTCAACGAGTTATTTTTCCATTTCTCCAAGTGTTGACTCCAGTTTATGTCATTTGCTTTCCAGTACCTTCAAAGAGTCTTTTGTATATATTTTGGCCAAAGTTTGTCACTGTTGTCTGCTGGGAGGGTTGCTTCAGTATGAGCCCATCCACTATGACCAGAAGCAAAACTTTCTGGCTGCCCATATTAAGTTTCTCCTTGCTTCAGTTTATCACAGTGAAAATTTTGGGGGGAAAATCGGAAGGGGGCAGTACAAATGCATAGTTAAAATTTTATGTTAAATGTATTTATAAATTTATTAATTTATATTTTATATAAACTATATAGAAGTTATATTTATAGCTATAAAACTATTTTAAATTTATTTTTTTGCTTTGCTAATGTTTACCCTTTTTCCTTTTGCTTATTTTTATGAAGTATTGTAAGAAAGGTGTCTCCAGTTCATACATTTACAGTGACCCACTCTGTACATAGAACAATATTTATTTTCTATTAATTTTTCATATTCCTGGATTTGCTGCTTTTGTTTTTAATAAGCCATCATCATCTTGCTTATCAAAAACGCCATCCACCTGAGCAGACGAGGAAAGGACACTGGGGTGTGAGTTCCTTTTGCTGCACCTTTGACGTACACAGCTGCCCACTGAAGTTGTTTTGCATTTCCTCTCCACTCCATTTCAAATCAGCCAGAATCCTTCATAGGAATTTTTGGGAAAATCAGGAGGGGGCAGGAATTATTAAGCTGCAGAGAAGAGGGAAAGCTGGTCTGACCATGATGAGAGAGGAGCCGCTGAACGTGGCACGACTCAATTTGCCAGCCACCTTTTGTGGCGTCTAGAGCTGCTCCGCCCGCTTCCCGCATACTGTCCTGCGTGTAGAAAAGTCTCCCACCATGGGTTGCTGCAGATGGATGAGCTTCCTGCTGGGGGAGCCCCGTTAGAGTAGCAGCAGCCCCCCAGGGCGGAGCGAACACAGGAAGAGGCATCGGAAGGCAAGGGGGAGACCCCCCTCCCCGAGGGGGAGCCGCCTGGCTCCCCGCCCCTCAGCGAGTGAGGCCCTTGCAGCTTCTGGGTTCAGAGAGCCCACGTTTCAAGCAGAGTCCTGGAACCACAGAGCTCCAGACTGTGTTCTAAAGGACTGGCTTTGTATTTTATCGTGTAGCCACAGGGATCCACTAGAGGAGACTTCCTTTTTTTCCTTTACTCTTCTTCTCTTTTTTCCGTTCTTTCCCTTTTTGTGTATGTGTGTGAGGTAGAAAATGGAATTCCAGATGACTAGCAGTTTGTTAACTGCAGCTGAGTAGTTATAAGTGTGCTTAATTTGAGTGGAGCTTATTTGCAGACATTTTAGGAAATAAATCTGGGAAACCATTTGTGATTCTCTGCAGTCGACTTTGAGAAAGAAAACGGCTATATCTTAGATTTATTTTATTCTCTTTTATTATAAAAGTAATACATGCTTGTCGCAAAAAGGCCAGAAAGCACAAAAACACAAAATCCCACTTCCCTATAATCCTACTGCTGTATTCTTTTGGTGTATTATCCTCCCAGGTCTTATTTCTGATGCATAGATGGATGGATGGATGGAACAGGAAAATACACAAAATAAGTGTTAAAGTAGAAATTAAATTATGATAAATTGTCTTTCCTGTCAATCATGAAACAGTTTCAAGGAAGATTTTTTGCATTCATGGTTTAGACAGGCCCTTTGTTTTTAATATCTGTGAACCATAATTTATAAAACCAGTCTTCTATTAGTGGCTATTAAGTTGTTCCATCGGAGAAGGCAATGGCACCCTACTCCAGTACTCTTGCCTGGAAAATCCCATGGATGGAGGAGCCTGGTAGGCTGCAGTCCATGGGGTCGCTAAGAGTCGGACACGATTGAGTCACTTCACTTTGATTTTTCACTTTCATGCATTGGAGAAGGAAATGGCAACCCACTCCAGTATTCTTGCCTGGAGAATCCCAGGGACGGGGGAGCCTGGTGGGCTGCTGTCTATGGGGTCGCACAGAGTCGGACACGACTGAAGTGACTTAGCAGCAGCAAGTTGTTCCATTTTCCCCCTTATAAACAGTACAGAACATATCCTTGCCCATATGCCTCTGTCCTATTTTTCCTCTAGTATAAGGTTCTAGAAGGGAATTTGAGAATATTCAAGTACCAGGTTTTCTGCATACAAATCAGAACTGATTTCTTTCTTTGTCATTTGCCTTAATCCCTGCCTATTTGACAAGTAGGAAAAAATTAACCGGTGTTAATTAGACCTTTTAAATTACGAATGAGTCTGAGCAGTTTTTCATACCTTGCTTGGCTTTTTAAAAGTCCTTTTTTAAAATGTCAATTACCTGTTTAAACCTTAGTCTATTGTGTGATGGGGATTTATGTTTATCTTACTGATTCATGAGAGCTACTCATATATTGTGGAAATTAAGTTGTATTTCTCACATATATTAACAATAGTTTTTCCCAGTCATTTTTCTTTCATTGTCACCTGTGTGTTCTTTAACCAAGTCAAAATTAAATATTTATGTTGTCAGGACTCTCCATTATTTACATGATTTCTGGCTCTGATGCATGCTCTGGAAAGGACTTCTCACACAGTGATTATGTATTATATGATATTCATCTTAATTTTCTTCTTCTAATTTTATGGTTTTATTAGTCTAGTTAGTGTACATTTGCTCTGTCTAGATTTACCCTAGATAAGATAGCAAGTAGATTAATTTTATTTTTTTCTAAGATGTCTAATAATTCTAATAGCACTCATTAAAATGTGTATGTTTTGGTTTATTTGAGTCTTAATCTTTATCATGCTGGTGATGATGAAAAGGAAGTACTTAATACTTGAATGTATGTTTGACAATCTTCATAAACTGTTCTTTTGTTTTAATAGAGGTCCTGTGGGAGAATCAACGAGTCAAAAGTTCCAAAAGAGAGGAACCCCCCAGTTCCGCTATATCTGACAATATCTGGAAAAACTACTCCTTGGATGAAATTGAGACAGCCTTTTGCCTAGAGGTAAGATTGTTTTTGTAGTGCCAGGGTTACCTAAACTGTGAACCAAGAAAGTAAACACCTCTGGAAAACCACCAGCCTAGACATTGTTTCTAAACTGTGTTTTGAACCCACCTCCATCTCCCGGAACAGTGAGACCTCCTCCAACAAAAATGCATGGATAATAATGACCATGATGAGAGACTGATTCTCAAGCACCTCCTTGGTGCCACTCACGCTCTATATCTAATAAGAAATATTTAGACCTATATACAGACATGATACAACTTTGCTGAGTAAAATAAAGGAAGGCCTGAATAGATGAAGAGGTCTTTTCTAGTTCTTGGACTGGAAGATTTAGTATTAACACACGGTCTCCCTACATCTGGGTGTGTATATTTATATGTGTACACAAATATACATATATATTTTTTGTTGTTCTGAAAAGTTACAATAGAGGGCTTATGCTGTCACATATATAATGTTTTACAAAGGTATAATAATTAATAAGACAATTTGGCAGTGGTGCAGCAGTGAACATTCAAATTGAATTAAAACGATAGTTGGTTAATGGACTGATATTGATACATGACTTTAGCATTCAACGTGCAACATTCCAGTAGAGTGTGATGGGGACAAGGGAGGAGAATATTCGGTAATTATTATTGAGATAATTCCCTAGACAGCCACCTGGGGAAAAAAGCTTGGAACCTTCCACTCTCCACACCAAAATAAATTCTATATGCATCAACTATTTAAGTTTAAAAATAAAAAATGTGAGTGAAAATTTTTAATCTTGAAATTTAGACTTTTAAGCATGAAGTAAAGCCCCAAAATCATTAAAGACAAAGATTGGTAAATTTGTCTTAAAATGAAAAAGCATTTGTACAGCAAAACTTTGCATAAACAAATGATAAACTTGGCAAAGCATGTGCCATATAACTGACAGATAAAGAATAACTGTTCCTAACATATGTAGAACTTTTTATAAATTATTAATTTAAAATTTTCAGTGGAAAATTGTCAATGAGAAAAAATTAACAAAAGCCAATATAGATTAAGGGCATTGGAGGAAGGGGCACATGAATATTCCATTGGTAGATTAGTAAAAACTTGTTTTCCTTGGTTGTTGTTAATGAATTTATTGTTTTCATGAAAACACGGTGATTCCGAAACACATGACCATTAGGAAAAGATGTAAGCAATTCTGAAAAGTATAAAGAAGGAAGTAATAAATTAAATCCACCACCCAGAAATAATCGAAGGCAACATTTGGTGAACATAATTCTAGGCCTGTCTTTATATATTAATAGAAGGATGGCTGCATCAGTGGGTGGGTGGGTGGATACACAGAAATAATTTTATAAGAAGAGAATCATGCTTCTCTTTACAAATAAGCCATATTTAATTTAAATTTCTTTGAGTTTACCAGAAGTGAAAAAAAAAATCATCATCATCAACCTCATAATTAACCCTTTTATGGGGCTGCCTTCTCATACCGCTCATGGGGTTTTCTCGGCAAGAATACTGGAGTGGTTTGCCATTCCCTCCTCTAGTGGACCATGTTTTGTCAGAAGTCTCCTCTGGGATCCATCCATCTTGGGTGGTCCTCTATGGCATGGCTCATAGCTTCATTGAGTTAGGCAAGTCCCTTCGCCGCAACAAGGCTGTGACACCACTCTAATGGCAGACAGTGAAGAGGGACTAAAGAGCCTCTTGATGAGGATGAAAGAGGAGAGTGAAAAAGCTGGCTTAAAACTCAGCATTCAAAAAACTAAGATCATGGCATCCAGTCCATCACTTCATGGCAAGAAGGGGAAAAAGTGGAAACAGTGACAGATTTTCTTTTTGGGGGCTCCAAAATCACTGCGGACAGTGACTGCAGCCATGAAATTAAAAGATGTGTGTTCCTTGAAAGGAAAGCTATGACAAAGCTAGACAGCATTTTAAAAAGTGGAAATATCACTTTGCCAACATGAGGTCCATCTAGTCAAAGCTGTGATTTTTCTAATAGTCATGTACAGATGTGAGTTGGACCATAAAGAAGGCTGAACTCTGAAAAATTGATGCTTTCAAGTTGTGATGCTGGAGAAGACTCTTAGAGTCCCCTGGGCAGCAAGGGGATCAAATCAGTTGATTTCTAAAGGAAATCAACCCTGACTGTTCATTGGAAGGGCTGCTGTTGAAGCTGAAGCTCCAATACTTTGGCTATCTGGTGAGAAGAGCCGACTCATTGGAAAAGATCCTGATGCTGGGACAGCTTGAAGGCAGGAGGAGAGGGGGATGACAGAGGATGAGATGGTTGGGTAACATCACTGACTTAATGGACATGAGTTTGAGCAAACTCTGGGAGATGTGATGGACAGGGAGGCCTGGCACGCTGCAGACCACGGGGTCGCAAAGAGTCGGACACAACTTAGCGACTGAATAGCAACAACAAATGGGGCTGCCTCTGTGCCTGCTAGTGTCATAAGCGTCCCTTGGGTTTTCAGGCCTCGCGGCAACTCTGGAAGCTAGGTGCCGTTATCATCCTGGCTTCAAGCTGAGGAGACTGAAGCTTGAGGAGGTTTAATGACCTGCCCATGTTACTCTGCCAAAGAGTCTCGGGCCCACTCTGTACCCCAGGCCCTCTTCATGATGCAGCCCTCAAGTGAAGCCAAAGATATTTCTGGACTTTGGATATTTCTTTGCCACAAGAGATATTAGGTCCCAAGAGGGACTTTGAGGCAAGAAAAAAAGATTAAGAAAGCCGTGAAGAGTTGGAGAAATGACCGTGTTTTGAAGGATGTCTCAATTACAGACAGTAAGTGCTGGCTCTGCTGTGAAACTCCTCGAGACTGGCCCTTCATGTGTTTCTTCCACACTCTGTCCCATCTCACAATTTTCTGCTGTTTGTCTTTTGTTCTGAGAGTTTGTAATATTTATATTCTGTCCTATTACCATAATTCCCCCTTCACCTTCATTTTATATTTACATGTATTCAGTACATATCGCTCTATTCCAGTGTCCCCCCTTGCTTATCCCTTTCAGAGTACTTTATTTTGATTTATTCTTGGGTTGGCTGGATTTCATTGTCAAGTAATTCCCTCAAGAAAGGCTCATGGGTGCTTTATTCCCTCTGTTTTTTTTTTATACTATCTCCCTTCTGTTTTTTTTTTTTTTTTTTTATTAGAACAACTTGGCTGGATATAATTCTTCCACAATTCTTTCTTTTACTCAAAATGTTGTTTTTCTACATTGTCTTCTGGCGCTGGGTGTTCTTGAGAAGAACCCTGAGGTCAATGGATTTTTTTTTCCCCTTCTTGTAGATAATTTTTTTTTTTTCTACCATGATGCCTAAAGTATTTTTTCTTGATCCTTGAAATTAAAAAGCAAAACTAAGCTCTCTTGGCATGGAGCATTTTGTCGGCTTCCTGAAACACAGTATATTCTTTTGATGAATGAAGATTCAGTTCTTCATTCCAGGAAAAATTTCCCTGTGTCGTGTCACGAATCCCTCCTCCCTCCATCCTTCCTCCCCACTCCTGTCTTCCTTGCAGATTTCTTTCTTTCCTTCAGTGGTCTCCCCACTTATCCTTTACATTGGGCCATCTTTGTCTATCCTTGGTGATAACCATCCTCTCTTAGGATGCCATCATCTTTATTTTTCCTCTGCTTTCATTGAGATTCTGTCAAGCCATTCTGGCTTTTTTGGCTTGTGAGATCTTAGTTCCCCAACCAGAGGCTGAACTCAGGGCCCTGGCAGTGAAAGTGCTGATCCCTAACCACTGGACCACCAGGGAATTCCCAAGCCTTTCCTTTACCATTAATTTCAGCCTTGTCTGTTATTCTTGCTGTACCTAATTTGTTATTAGTTCCTTAGTAACATTTTTGTTTTCTATTTTTTTCATTGTTTTATCATCTTCAAGCTTTTATTTTAATGAATTTATATTCTTACTTAGCTCCTTTTTATCGTATGAAAGCTTTGCTGGTGATATATGTATATATTTTGCTAATGTGTTTTCTTACCGATTGGGTTGTGTTCTGCTTGATGTTTGTTTGTTTCTTTTCTGTAGAGTGTTTGCACAGTTGCAAAACCATTTATTTTCATCCCATTTGTGCTTAGCTTGAGATGCACTCATATTGTGGTTGTAGCCGTATTTTCATTTTCATTGCTGCACATTTTCCATTAGCTACATATACACAAATTATAGACTGTCCTATGCTTGGACATTTGGGTTGCTTCCGGTTTTGTGCTAATCCACATGATGCCACTGTAAGTGGTTGCCTACATATCTTCTGGTGTGTATATGAAAAAGTTTCTGGTGTGTGTGTGCAGAGGGAATTACACCCAGGCATTCCTTGCTAGGTTGTAGGGAACACATCCTCATCTTTCATTGGCAGTGTCCAATTCAGAATGCCAATTCACACTCACACTGGGAGCACATGAGAATTCCTATTGTCCCATGTACTCACCAACACTTGAAGTCATTAGTTTTTTATATTTTTATAAGTATGATGATATTTAAATGGCATTTCAGCAATAATTTAATTTTATTTCTCTTTTTACTGATGTGTCAAACAACTTTTTATACTTTACAACCTTTCTTCAGAACATTTTTGGTAAAACTATATCCATTTTTAACAAATATTTATTGAGTGCCTGTGTGCATGCGTGCCTGCTAAGTCGCTTTAGTCATGTCTGACTCTTTGCAACCTGTTGGACTGCAGCCCACCTGGCTCCTCTGTCCATGGGATTCTCCAGGTAAGAATGCTGGAGTGGGTTGCTATGCCTTCCTCCGGGGAATCTTCCCAACCCAGGGGTCAAACTGGCATCTCTTACGTCTCCTGCATTGACAGGCAGGTTCTTTACCATTAGCGTCACCTGGGAAGCTCCTGTTGAGTGCCTACCACTTGCCAAATTGTGATTCATTTTAGATCATTATTGGTGAACAAAACAGACACAACCTTGGCTTTCATGGAGATTGCATGACCATATATCAGGGAGAGAGATGTTAAGCAAATACACATTTACAAATATCATTTTCTTAGGGTGGTGTGACAAAAGAGGACAGGATGTCATGAGAGAGAGTAATGAGGCGTCTCATTTCAATTGGGGATCAGGGGAACACTTATAAAAAACACTTGTAAAAAAACGAAATAAATGTACCTTTTGTTTGTCTGTCAATACTGTGATGGTTGCCTTGTGTTGTTTCAAAGTATAGTGCAGATACACACTAGTTCTTATGGGAGAAGTTTCATGACATGTTGTTAAATGAAAAAAAAATTTGTTAAAACTGAAAGTGTGGTATGGTCCCATTGTTGTAAAACTGTAATATACTCTTAAGTGATCATGTTGCAGTTTTTGGAACACCATATGAAAACCTGTGGGTTGTGAGACTTCCGGGTATCTTTATGGCCTTGTTTATACTTTGCTGGATTGCTTGCATTTTTTCTTTTGTTTCATTATGAACAGTAACGATGAAAATTCCAAAAAAAGTTCTACGTGTGGCAAAGACATGACTTCTGTTTCACTCCTAGGCTTTTTTCCCCTAAGTGCTCTTGATTTTGTCAAAACACTTTCCTAGGAAAAAAATCATATTGGAAACTGAATGTCATTAAGATATCAAAATTGGATTTCATTAATCCAATAAATATACCGAGACCAGACTCTACGTCTGGCTTTGGCTTCTTTCCACAAGTCTTCTCCCAGGCAGCCCCCTCTCCCTGAGAGAGAGATGGGTACAATTTAGCCACATTTTGGGTTAATTTTATGCAACTTTCTAAGGAGCTTAGGCCCTGGGAGTCTCTAGATTCTTTTAAAGATTTCCGCCTTAGATTTCTGATATTCCTGTGCACCCTGAGGAAGTCTTAATGAATGTGCTTCTTCGTTTAGTGGATAGAGATCCTTGTATGTATGTTTCCATGTTGCAGCAGCTTTTTAAAAAAATTTTTTTAAAAATTTCTTTTTGGCCACGCCACATGGCATGTGGGATCTTAATTCCCAGACCAGGGATCAAGAAATACAGCTTTTAAAGACATCACCTTCTACACCAAGTTGGTGGTTCTTTTGTTTATCTTCTTATCACAGTTAGCAGGAAAAAGTGAATTCAGACAAAGTGGAGAGGGTTGGAAATATTGAAGAATATTGTTATTACTCAATAATAAACAGCAGGAAAACCTTTGGAAATAAAACCAATCTTCACAGCATTTTTATGAGTCATATCAAAATCAGTGGTTAACCTACTTTACTGCATTTTAGAAGTCCCATAAGCAAAGCTCATTCACCCTGATTCTTTGTAATTCCCCATGAAAAAAAAAAAGGATAATTAAAGAAATGTCCAATGTGTACAATGTTTATGAAATTCTTATATTAACAATTTCCCTTACAGTAAAAGCAACTTCTATTTTTAATAAGATGCTACCAGCTTTTTGTTTGATTGACCTGACTTAATCAGGAGCAGCCTAGCATGGGCTCACAGTAAGGATGGCTTGCAAGTATATTAAGAAAGATGTATCAAACTGGCAGATCCACCAAGTATTTTTAGCTCTGAAATTTGAGTTAGAGCTATTATATGTGCTGTTTTTCCCCAAGAAACTTGTCTGCCTTGACAGTTGAGTAGCTGTGGCTGGGGATACTGTTTTGTAGTAAGCTCATCAATTAAACATTTGAAGTTCAGTACATGCCATAGTAACCTTTTTGATCAGTTTTGGGAAGGAAAATGTGAAGAGGTTTTGGTGAAAATAAAGTGGTTGGATGGCTCTGTGCCACTGATTTCTGTGAATGCCGCACTCTAATTTTAATTCACCGCAGCTTTCCAAGTGCTATGAAAAGGTTGAAAAGGCCCTGAGTGCAGGGGACCCCTGCAAAAGTGGATATGTATCTTTGAATTACCTAAAGATTGTCCTCGACACCTTTGTGTACCGATTACCAAGAAGAATTTTCATCCAGTTAATGAAAAGGTAAGAGTCCCATTGTTTCCTTGACATTTCCCACCCCCCCCCACCCAGACGTCAATCGTGAGAATAAGGAACAGCTTCATTTATATTTTATTAATGTTTTAGACTTTTTTTGCCACTGAAAATTTCAAACACATTCAAAAGTAAAGAGAATAATGCAGTGAACCCGCAAATGCGCCCACCACCCATCTCAAACATTCCACTCCTGGCCAATCATTTCATCCCTACCCCGGCCCACCTCTCCTCTATCGCAGATATTTTTGAAGCAAATACCAGACATCATATTTCATTAAAAAGATCTTACTATGTCTCTCGATAAGAACTCTTGCAAGAAACATGGTGCAAATACTGTTTCACACTTTATAATAGAATTATCAGTAATATTAATAAACATCCAGGTTGGATTCAGATTTAACTGATTGTCTCCCATTTTCTTTTATAACTAATTTGAGTAAAGATCCAGGTCACATCTGTACGTTGCAATTGATTGATCTGCCACAGTTTGTTTTTAATCTATAGGGACCCTCTCCATTTGTTTATTTTTTTCCTCCTTAAGATGCATTCATAAAATAGGTCTGGATTGCTTGTTATGTGGAGTTTCTTAGAATCTGAACCTGACTGATTGCAACCCACAGTGGCATGTAACCTGCTCTCCCGTCTCCCTCCCGCCACCCCCTGCCCCTGCATTGGTGGATACACGGATCCAGGTACAATTCTGGGGGCGAGAATGCTTCGCAGGTGGCAGCAAGCATGCATGCACTGCTTATCTTTCTTGCTGTGATGTCAGCAGCTGTGTTGATCATTCCTGTGCCCATCAGATCACTGGGGATCGTGAAGTGGTGACACTGTGTGTGTCTCATGTCTCCTTTTCTCACCTGGAGTGCTTCTGTGATGAGAGCTTCCCCCTCCCACCATTTGGTAACTAGGACACAGTGTGAGAGAGGCAGGAACTCCTTGGTTCTTTCCCTTCGCTTACTGCTTTTCAAAATAATGAACTGTGTTCCCAGCATCCTCTAGCAGTGAGCAATAAGTGATTCTTCTTAAAAAAATATGATTATGAACTCATGAGTGTTGACATATTTGGTGTGTTTCAATTTATTACAGTTATTATTCCCCTCGATGCTCAGCTTGCCGTTTCTTGGCCAGGGGAGCCTTTTCGTGTTGGCTCCCGAGTCCTGCTTTGTGACCCTCGTAAGTCCTTGGGTAGCACTTCTTGATGTCACGGAACGCCGCAGGCGCTTCTGGGACATCTCTTGCCCACACCTGGAGTCAGCCGTTTCTCCCAGGACCCCTGTTTCCTTTCAGTTGGAAGTGGTATATATAGACCAACCTCTGGGTGAGGAATACTGTCTTTGGTTTACCCAGCTTTCTGTCCAGGTAACTAGAAATCCTTTTCTCCAGGGATGTAGGATTGAGGCTGATGGAAGCTTGTCCTGCAAAACTCTGAATCGTTGGAGGACACCTCGGGGTTATCTGGAAAGGAGAGGCATGAGAGACAGAGAAGGATAAAAGAGTACCGATCTAGACCACGGCGCTTCCTTCCCTTCTCAGCACCCTGTGTGTCACCGTCACTCAAGTCTTTAGGTTCCTTTTAGTTTTGCATGCATTTTTTGTTTAATCAGTCAGCCATCACGCAATTCCTGAGCACTTGCTATCTACCAGGTTCTGTGGTCAACACTAGGAACTCGCTGGGGACTAAAAAAGCCATGATCCCTGCCCTTGAAGAGCTTTACCTGCTGGAGGGGAGACCGATGTCAACAAACATACATGGAATGAAATAAAATGTGCAGTGTGATGAAGGCTCTAGGGCTTCCCTGATAGCTCAGTTGGTCAAGAATCTGCCAGCAATGCAGGAGACCCCGGTTTGATTCCTGGGTTGGGAAGATCCACTGGAGAAGGGATAGGCTACCCACTCCAGAGTTCTTCGGCTTCCCTGGTGGCTCAGCTGGTAAAGAATCCATCCACAATGCGGGAGACCTGGGTTCAATCCCTGGGTTAGGAAGATCTCCTGGAGAAGGGAAGGGCTACCCACTCCAGCATTCTGGCCTGAAAAATCCCATGGACTGTGCAGTCCATGGGGTTGCAGAGTCAGACACGACTGAGCGAGGTATATGAAGGCTGTGGAGAGGTTGGTAAGGACATAACGGAGAATGACGGGAACTCAGACCATTCTAGGGTGGCCTGGAGGGGCATCTCCGAACGAGTGAGGTCAGGGAGAGCAGCCCAGGGCGGAGCCTCCTGGGCGGGGCCAAGGCCCTGTTGGGGGGCTGCCGCAGGAACCCTGTTCTGGGGACTCGCAGAAGCCAGTGCCTGGAGTCGAGTTGACAAGAGAGCAAGAGGGCGGAGACGGAGGCAGGGAGGGCCGGCAGGGACTGGGGGTTGTGGAGAGTGAGGGGGTCGCAGACAGGCTTTGTGGGGGGGTTCCACCTAGAGACCCCATCTTCAGGCACACGGCTTCCTCCTTGTCCAGCACCTTCTCTCTTCAGGATGTATTTCTAAAAGTCGGATTCATCCACAGAGTGTGAATGCTTTCCCGAATTTTTATAAGAATTGCCAAGAATTGTTGTTTTCTGGGAAGATAGCAGCGACTTGCATTGCTGTCAACGCGGTGTGAGGGTTCCGGTTTCATATTCTTTTCAGTGCTGAATATTAACATTGTATTAAAATATTGATGACCTAAGAGGTATAAAACAGTAGCCCCCTTATTGCTTTAATTTATGTCTCTTGGAGGGATTGTTGAGGTTGGACGTTCCATGAGCCCAGGATGCTCTTCAGGTCCTAATTGGTCAATGGCCCCACGAATGGTTTTTCAAGTCATTTTCATCACCTTTTTGTTTAATAATTTTTTATAATTATTTCATTATTCACAGAGAACCCTTTTCTGTCGTGGGTGCTGCAGCTGATTTCCCAGCTTGCTCTTTCCCTTTCATCATGATTCCTCGTTGTTTAGAAGTTTACATTTTGACATAATCAAACGCATTAATCTTTGTCGTTTGCAGTGTCTTCTGTTGCTTCTATCAGTTACCATTCTTACCCAGGCTTGATAAAAGCTCTTTTCTACCCTTCTTGTTTTTCTGTTTCCTTGAAAACAAAACGCTTCAATCCCTCCCAACTGAAATATTTTTTTCCAAACATAATTTATTTACCACCACCACTTTTTATGTAATCCTTTCCCTCCCGTGGTTTTTAATGTCCACTTTGTGCCATTAACTCTATCCATAATTTGGTTTAATGTGTGTTTCTGTATGCTCTCCCGGCAGTCTATAGAGTTCTCTTGTACCAGGACATTTCTGTCCACGGTTCTGTCTACAGAGCCGCCCGACAGCCCTCATATTTTCTGCTGAGCCTGGGGAGGGAATGCGGAGGTACCTGCTGTCACACCTTCTTTGTCTCTCCTCTGTTTCTTGAGTTTACATAGTGACTGTTGAAGGACTTACCCTGATTACGTCTCCTTCTAAGCCAAGAAGGGAGAATCCGCCGGCTTCTGCCATGAAACCAGTGGCCTCCGAAGAGTGAATGAGAGAAGGAACTAGCGTCCTGGGCAGCTGGCACTGGCGTGGCCCCTGCGGGGGGCGCTGACCTCTGCCTTCCTGTGCTGTCCTCCCAGGCCCCCGAGAAGGTGGGACCATCGGGGCACCTGGTTTTGCTAGAGGGACTCTTTAATCCCCCTCAGTGTTTGTATTCTGAGCATCACAGGAAGCCATGGGTCGTCTTCTAAATGTAGACTTAGTCTGTTTGTTAACATACCAGGACGTGCCCATGATTGTGCTGGACATATTCTGTACGACTGTTGTGTTTAAACAATGATTTAAGAGTTCATTAAGAGACCTGTCCATGACTGTTGACAGCTCTATTCATAATCACCCCAAACTGGAACCAGCCCAAGGTACCTCAGCCAGTGATTGGATCAGCAAGCTGGTTTACATCCACACGATAGACTATTTCTCAGCAACAAGAAGGAAAGAACTGTTGATACCTACAACATGGATGACTCTCAGAGACGTTTTGCTCAGTGAAAGAACCCAGTCTCGAAGGTTCCTACCGTAGGATTCTAGTTATCCGATGGTGGGCGAAAGGAGACCGGCGGTTTCCAGGATGAGGGGTGGGGAGGGCCTGACTCCAGAGGGCCAGCAGGAGGGAGGCTGTGGAGGACGAGGCAGTCCTGGGTTCTGTGTGGGGCGATGGTCTCGTGAATCTACACGTGCAATAAATTCATGTAAATGTGTACACGCAAACCCATTTTTACTGCACTTGAAATTGAGAGATAAAGTTTTAAAACTCATCCCTTTTTTAAGGCGAACAATACAGAAATGAATATAGGAGGAAGTAAAATAAAATCTAAACTCTCATGCCCTACGAAATGATTTCAGAAATTATTCTCCTATCACATTTAAGAATGGAAAGAAAAAAATAGACATTTTTTTTTTAGTTTATTTTTAAAAAATACTCCAAATCTAGGACCTAAATTAAAAACTCTTAACAGCTTGGTAATGAGACATAAAATCTTGATCCAAATAATATGTTAGGGATGTTAAAAGCTATTTTCCATATATATATTTTAATGTAATGGTAGGCTGTAATTGAACCAATATCTTGACCTTTATTACTAACATGCTGTGCTTTTCATTGTCGCCTAGCCTTTTATATAAAATAGATCTATTAAAAACAAAACCAGTGTTTAAATATGAAGAATGAGGTTTGCGGGAGAGTTGAGAGGATGGAATAAATGCTGTGACTTGCACATTCACCAGAGCCTGGGCTTCATCCATTCATCATGTGAACAGGTCCCCACTCAGAAGCATCTCCCGGTGAGAAATTTCCCATCCACGCTGGGAACATTAGTAGCCTGGCAGAGCTATGCAAGCAAAAAACAAGCCATTTAGCCCAAATTATATGAAGTGTAGAAGCAATACCCTGGGATATATTTTCAGTTATTGCCCAAACCTTTTTTAACCCACATGTCTAGGATTTATTCTATTTATGTGACATTCTAGAAAAGGCAAAACAGTGGGAATGGAGGAGAGATGGTAATTGCCAGGACTGGGGTGGGGGACGGTGTGATTCGCGGCAGGCAACACGAGATTTTGGTGTGAGAGACCTGTTCTCTGTTGACTGTGGGCTTTTTGGTCCAAGTGCACTGGGCAGGGTCCAGGCAGAAAGCAGATGGCATGTGAGTTTCCCGAAGGGACTTTTACCCCGGTGAGGGCAGGACGGAATGTGCAACCAGTAGAAGGGAAAGCATTTCTCTCTCCTAGGTCTGAAGGGGCAAGAGAGGAAGGAGTTAGTGAGAGGAGCAAGAAGGGTGGCTGAAGGAGGGAGCCACCCAAGAGCAGATAAGGCCTTCAGCAGGAGTGTGGCCAGAGCCACACTCAGCCCAGCAGGGAGGGGCTGGGGGCGGTAACCACCCTGCTCCCCCCTCTTGCCGTCCAGTCTCCTGCTGCCGCCTCCCACTGGCCCGCCCATCTGACAGCCAGAGGCACCAGGGGCCGGTTGAAGCAGGTCACCAGGATGCTGTGCAGAGGGGAGGAGGGCAGAGAGTGGATCTGGATGGACATGTCCGGCACTGGCCACTCTCAGCCTCAGCAGTCTTGGAGGGATGAAAGCCCTGGTCCTTTGTAGAGATGAAAGCCTTGTGTCCCCAGGCAGGAGCTGCTCAAAGTCCCCACATGAAATCTAGGATGTCAGCTCTATGAAATATCCATAGCTGCGTACGAGATGCCAGGGGTTACATGGATTTGCACACGTGAATGCCATCATCACCTGATTACATTTACAATAATCTGGTCAGTTTCTAAAACCCAAGTATTAGTAGCTTTTGCATGGGTGGCCAGGTGATTTCAATGGGAAGGTTGTAGAAGTCAATCCTTTTCCCACCCCTCAGCTCTACATGTTGCCGGTGGCACGAGTGTCTACACTCACCCCACAGAAGTGGTATTCCTTTTTGTTCACTCCCTTATGAAGGGTGGGGTCTCCTCCTTGGCCTTTCCTACCATCACAGCCCTTATTCCATGGAGAGCAAAACCAGTGTGAGGATTCTGCAGTGACTAAGAATACTTACTCCGATTATAGTTTCTGAACCTGGAGGAGCAACCATGGGATGAGTCGATGCTCTTACTGGACCCACTGTAAAGTGGACTTGAGCTCCATCTCTTTGTTGTTCATTTGCTCAGTTATGTCCAACTCTTTGCGACTCCATGGACTGCAGTACACCAGGCTGCCCTGTCCACTATCTCCCAGAGTTTGCTCAATCTCATGTCCATTGAGTTGGCTCCATCTACCACCTCCATGCTGACCTACACACCATTCTGGCCCTTTGGTTCTTCAGAGATTATCATTAGTCTGGAGCCACTATCTAATAATCCTGAATGTGAAAAACATTTATGTTTCTTCTCACTTACCCAGAGATGGAGTCACATGCTGCTATAAGACCCCCACCTGGCTTCATGGGATGGGAAAGATAGATTGGGAATAATAATGGACTCCCAGCATCAGAATCCAGAGGGATAGGGGCCTGAGGAAATAAGCGGAGCCCCTGGGGCATTTTTAAAGTCTTGTTGAATTTGTTTCAATATTGCTTCGGTTTTAAGTTTTGGTTTTCTGGCCCTGAGGCATGCCGGATCTTAGCTGCCTGACCAGGGAGTGAACCCATACCCCCTGCATTGGAAAGTGAAGTCTCAACCACTAAACTGCCAGGGAAGTCCCCGGAGGCATTTTTAAGAATTAAAAAACCCAGGAATATCCACCCTTGTGACTTTGGTTAATAATGGTTACTGTGATTAGCAAAATTATCTGCTGACTCTATTTTTTGAAAATTACATTTATTCATGTTGATTATAAAAACTGTATAGGCTCAAACTAGAAAATAGAATAAATGATAAAAAAAAAATTACCCATAATTGCAATAGCCAGAGATGGCCACTATTAATATTTTGGTCTATTTTCTTCCAGAATTTTTATGTGTGTGCATGTACACACACTCCATACATGCTTAACATAGTTGATGCCACATGAGAAATAAATTATGTTCTGTTTTCTTACAGAATATTACATCAGGAGGATTTTTTATGTTGTTAAAAAAAAAAAACCTTTGAAATTAAATTAATTTTTAACAGCTGCCTAATGTTTTGTCAGCCCTTGAGTCAAAGGTTTTGAATGCTTCCAAGGTTTATATTCAGTTTTGCTAAGATGCCTTTCAGAAAGACGTTGATTTATTCTCGGGAGTGAGGTTCGTGAGAGTGCTTTTCGCCAGCATTTAACATTGCTGTCTTTAAATACTTGCTAATTTGATAGGTGAAAGAACAGTGCCTTGTTGTTATTTTGATTTGTATGACCTTGATTGCTGTTGAGTTTGCACGTTTTTCATGTTTAACAGTTATATGTACCTCCTTCATGAACAACTGTTTGCTCAGGTCCTTTGACCATTTCCTGTGTTTTAAAAATATTTTTGTCCCAGTACAAGTCATATAAAGTTCTTTCTCAAGTGTATAGTTTAATGGGCTTCCCTGGTGGCTCATATGGTTAAGAACCTGCCTGCAATGTGGGGACCTGGGTTCGATCCCTGGGTTGGGGAGATCCCCTGGAGAAGGGAATGGCAACCCAGTCCAGTATTTTTGACCGGAGAATCCCATGGACAGAGAAGCCTGGCCGGCTACAGTCCATGGGGACACAAAGAGTCGGACATGGCTGCGTGACTAACACACATAGTTTAATGAGTTTTGGCAACTGTGTGTATTTAGTAACCACTCCCTTAGTAAATGTATGGAACGCTTCCATCACCCTGCCTTTCTGCTCTTGCACTTTGAAAGCAGTCCCTCCCCTGACCCCTCGGCCCCAGGACCACTGGTCTGCTGCCTGTAGAGCTGCTCTCTGTAGCTCTCTGTGAGCTGTCCGCTCACTGTCACTGTAGTTTGGCTATTTCTCGGCGTTCTTACAAATGGGATATGTGGTCCTTTGTGTTTGACTACTTTTTTTTTTCACTTTCCAAGTTTTAAGATTCATCCATGTTGCTGCACATCTAAATGTTCCACTCATTGTTATTGCTGAGTAGCATCCCGTAGTATTTCCCAATTTGTTGGGAAATATCCCATAGATATTCTCCAATTTGTCTATCTGTTCAGCCATTGATAGACATCTGGTTTGTTTTCAGTTTGGGGACATTGTAGAAAACGTTGCTATGAACATTCACATACAGGTCTTGTTTTGTGTGGACATGTTTTTATTTCTCTTGGGTAAAATACTTAGTAGTAAAATTGCTGGGTTGTATGATGAGTGTGGGCTTTCTAGGTAGCTCAGTGGTTAAGAATCCACCTACAAATACAGGAGACTCAGGTTCGAACCCTGGGTGGAGAAGATCCCCTGGAGAAGGAAATGGCAATCCACTCCAGTTTTTTTGCCTGGGAAATCCCATGGACTGAAGAGCCTGGCGGGCTACAGTCCACAGGGTCAGAAATCAGTGGGATACAACTTAGTGACTAAACAGCAACGACAGTGGCGAGTGTATCTTTAAATTTGTAAGACACTGTCAAACCACTTTCCAAAGTCACTGTATCAGTTTATAGTTCCACCAGCGGTATGTAAGAAAGCCAGATGCTTTACTTTCCCACCAAAGCTTGGTCCTGCCGGGCTTCCTAATTTTAGCCGGTCTAGTTTGCGTAGAGTTATTTCTATTTTTCACTCTCGCTTTTTCTGATGACTAATGACTTTGAGGCTCTCTTCATGTGATTATTGGCCATTTGTGTATCTTCTTTCGTTAAGTGGATGTGCAAACCATTTGTCCGTTTTTACAGGGTTGTTTCTTTTCCTGTTACTGATTTGTGCATAAATGCGCAGTTGCTCTGGTGTCGCCTGCACTGGTCGGTGTATTCTTCACCACTTGTGCTGTTCTTTATGTGTTCTGGATATTAGCTCTTTGTCAGAAACATATTTTTCAAATATTTTCGTCCAGTATGGCTTGCTTTTTCATTTTTTTAACTTGGTCTTTTGAAGTACAGAAGTATTTTTGTTTTGATGAAGTCCATTTTATCCATTAAAAATTTTATGGGTAATTTTTGGGGAGCTCATTTTCAGAAATCTTTGCCTAACCCAATAGCACAAGGATTTTATCTTACCTTATCTTTTCTTCTAGAAGTTTAATAATTTTAGCTCCTACATTTAGGTCCATTTCTAGTTAATTTTTATGTATGGTGTGAGGTAAGGGTCAAGGTTCATTCTGTTCCTGCACAAATATTCATTTGTTGAAAAGGCGATCATTTCCCTAATGAATTACTTTTCACCTTTGTCAAAAATTAATTGTCCACATACATGTCAGTATGTTCCTGGACTCTGTCCTCTTCTAGAAGTTTTAAGAATACATCTTAAAACAGCACCAGCTATTGTCTTGATTACTGTAGCTAAATAGTTAAGTCTTGAAATTAGGTTGTGTAAGTCCTCTATACTTATTCTTTTCTTTCAGAATTGTTTGACTCTTCAAGGTTCTTTGCCTTCCTATTCATTCAGCTTGTCAATATGTTTTTTTAAAAAAGAAAGAAAGAAAGTTTGCTAAGATTTTGTGAGTACACTGGGGAGACCTGCCATTTTTCTGAGTACGTTGGGAAGATTTTTTCACTTTAATAATATTCAGTTTTCCATTTCATGAGCATGGTACATCTTTCTGTTTAGTTAGGTCTTAAATTTCCTTAGGCAAGATTTTGTTGTTTACAATGCTCAGATATTGCACATATTATGTTGTATGTATTCCTAGGTATTTTTATCTTTTGATGCTAATGTAAATGGATTTAAAATTTTTTCATTTTCTCACTATTCATGGCTAATACTAACAAATACAATTGATTTTTTTTTTTTTCGTTATTGACTTACAATACTGTGACCTTACTAAATTTACTGGTTAATTGGTTCTAATACTTTTATTGTGGATGCCATAGTGTTTTATAAAGTCATTGTGCCTCTAAGTAAAGGCAAGCTTGCATCTTCTTTTGTAATCTGTATGCCTTCTTTTTATTTTCTTGCCATATATTACTAGGTAGGGTATGACAATAAATACATTAAGTACAATGCTGAACAAAAGTGGTGGGATTAGACACCCTTGCCTTGTTTCTGACCTTAGGTAGAAACCATTCCATCTTAAACTGTAGTGATGTTAGCCATGGGCTTCTTGTAGATGCCCTTGATTAGGTTGTGGGATTTCCTTTCTATTCATATTTTGCTGAATTTTTAAAAGCGTGTATGCTGATTTTTGTCAAATATTTTCCTGCATCTATTCTGATGATCATGTACTTCTCCATTATTCCGCTAATATTGTGAATTACATTGATTGATTTTCAGATGCTAAGCCAATTTTGCATCCTGGGATTAAACCCCACTTAGCCAAGATAGATTATCCCGTTGGTATATTGTTTGATTTTATTCGCTAAAATTTGTTAAACATTTTTTGGCATCTCGTTTTCCTGAGTGCTAATTTGTCTAAAGTTGCCTTTTCTTACAAGTCTGTTTTGAGGGCGTGACACGGGCCTGGGGTCTGTGTTGACCTGTTTGCTCCCACTCTGTTTTCTGACCGGCGTCACTCCTCCTCCTCCTGTTGCCGCCGTCACCGTTACTGCTGCTGCTAGTGCCACCGTTTTCCTTAAATGTGTGGTGGAGCTCCTCTGAGAAGCCATTTAGGCTTGAACTTTTCTTTAGGGGAATGTTTGCATTACCAATTCAATTTAAAAAATTAATATAGAGCTATTCAAGTTTTCCTCTGTTTCTTCTTGGGTCATTTTTGGTACTTTGTGTTTTTCAGTAAATGTCATTTCACATTAGTTATTTCTGATGCTCTTTTTATTCCTTTCTGAGGGGCCAAGGTCTCCCTCTGCTATCACTTTTGTTCAGCCTGAAGAACTTCCTTTGTTGAGGAGTGTGTGTACTGGTTCCAGATTGGGAAAGGAGTACAGCAAGGCCGTTTACTGTCACCCTGCTTATTTAACTTTTATGCAGAGTACATCATGTGAAAAGCCAGGCTGGATGAAGCGCAAGATGGAATCAAGATTGCTGGGAGAAATATTAATAACCTGAGATATGAAGGTAACACCACCCTTAATGACAGAAAGCGAAGAACTAAAGAGCCTCTTGATGAAAGTTGAAAGAGGAGCGTGAAAAAGTTGGCTTAAAACTCAACATTCAAAAAACTAAGATCACGGCATCTGGTCCCATCACTTCACAGCAAATAGAGGGGGAAACAATGCAAACACTGAGAGACTATTTTTTTGAGCTCCAAAATCACTGCAGATGGTGACTGCGGCCATGAAATGAAAAGACACTTGCTCCTTTGAAGAAAAGCTATGACCAACCTAGACAGCATATTAAAAAGCGGAGACAATACTTTGCCAACAAAGGTCTGTCTAGTCAAAGCTATGGTTTTTCCAGTAGTCATGTATGGATGTGAGAGTTGGACTATAAAGAAAGCTGAGTGCGGAAGAATTGATGTTTTTGAATTGCAGTGTTGGAGAAGACTCTTAAGAGTCCCTTGGACTACAAGGAGTTCCAACCAGTCCATCCTAAAGGAAATCAGTCCTGAATATTCATTGGAAGGACTGATGCTGAAGCCAAAACTCCAATACTTTGGTCACCTGATGAGAAGAACTGACTCATTAGAAAAGACCCTCATGCTGGGAAAGGTTGAAGGCGGGAGGAGAAGGGGACGACAGAGGATGAGATGGTTGGATGGCATCACTGACTTGATGGACATGAGTTTGAGTAGGCTCCAGGAGTTGATGATGGACAGGGAGGCCTGGCATGCTGCAGTCCATGGGGTTGCAAAGAGTTGGACATGACTGAGTGACTGAACTATGTGTACTAAAGATGGATTCCCTTAGGTTTCTTTTATTTAGAGAAGTCTTTATTTCTCCTGCAGTTTTGAATGATATTTTCCTAGACTGAAAACTCTGTGTAACCATTCTTTCTTTCAGCATTTTATTATCATGTTCCACTCCTTTTGGTTTCCATTGTTTTGAATGAGAAGTCATCTGTTAAACTGTGGTCCTCTTGTATATAATAACTTTCCTGTTGCATTGACTTTCAACTTTGTAACTGTGATATGCCTTGGCCTGGCATTTTTCATGCACCTACTGTTTAGTGTTTGTTGATCATCTTAAATCTGTAAATGTATATCTTAATCAAGTTTTGGGGAAATTTTGGCTCTTATAGTCTCAAGAATTTTTTTTCCTACACTATTCTCTCTTTTCCTTCTGTGACTGCAATTACATGTATATAAGACTGTCTTATGTCTTTGAAGCTCTATTCATTTTATAAATACATGTGTATTCTGTGTTTGTTCTATTTGGTGCTTTTGGTTGATTTGTATTTATATTCACTCCTTCTCCCTTCTGTCCTCTCCATTATTTCGTTAATTCCATCAAGTGATTTTTTAAAGATTTCAGGTAGTATTTTCATCATTCTGGAATTTCTGCCTAATTCTTTTTATTATATCCACTTCTCTGTGAGATTTCCTATCTTTTGACTCCTTTTGTGCATCTTTTCATTTATATCATTGATGATGCTTATAATCATTGCTTTAAAAATTCTTGTCTGATAACACCACCATTTGGGTTATTTGGGATTCCTCTCAATTGACTTTCTTTTTCTCCTTACTAATGTTTCATTTTCCTGGTTTTTCATATTCCTGCAATTTTAGATTCTATCTTAGAAAGTTTGAGTGTTAAGTCATGGCAACTCTAACTTCTGCTATAATTATTTTTCAATGAGTGTTGTTTCTTTTGTTTTGGTAGGCAGTTATCTTAGTTGAACTCAGGCCGCATATTATGTTTCTTGGGTGGCAGTTCTGATTTTAATTCAGACCTTTTGTAAACGTTTAGCTACAGTTTTTAGCAGGTCCTGATCACATGAGATTCAGAAACCAGTCAGAAATGTGGTGAGACAGAATTTGGGGATCCCTCTCTGGCTCCTTCTTTTCCAGGACTTCTCTTTCTCTCTAGGTTTATAGTTTATCTGGGCTTATTAATCTTCTAGTTTTCTAAGCTATAAAGACCACTTTTTTTTTCCCCCTATTGGTGCCTTTGCTACCCCTGATGTTACAGTACCCTGGCGTGGGTTAGATGCACTGAAAATATTCTTACAATGCCTCTCTTCTCAGCATAGATTTCCCACCAGAGTTCACTCTTTAGTCCCTTTTGTGTGGCATGCTTAGTTGCTCAGTTCTGTCCGACTCTTTGCAACCTCATGGACTCCAGACTTCTCTGTCCATGGGATCCCCCAAGCAAGAATACTGGAGTGGGTAGTCATTCCTTTCCAGGAACTGAACCCTGGTCCCTGCATTGCAGACAGATGCTTCCCCAGCTGAGCTACCAGAGAAACCCCTGCAGTGCTTTTAGGTGGCTGCTTTTGGTATTACACTCAGAGTTCGTTGTGATTATCTCTAAGAGGATTGGTCCAGAGGATCTTAGTCCACCATTACTGGAAGACGTCAAGTTAATATTTTCATATTAATTTGTAAAGCACTTTATGTTTTAAGAATATTAACAATTTGTTATGCATCATCGTGAAAGATAACTTTATAAGTCTATTGTTTGGTTCAAACTTTTAATATTTCTGATATACAGAAATTTATTATTTTGATGTAATTAAATAAATAAGTTTGTGATTTCTTCTCTTAAGTTTTGTTTAAAAATCCATTGTCGTTCAAATATCAGATAAATATACACCTAGATTTTTTTCTTTTTTTCAAGGGTCCTAGTTTTTATGTTTAACTTTTTGATCTCTTTTGAGTTTATTTTTCTGTACTATATAGACTGATATTTTTCCCAAAGAGCAAGGTAATTTCCTAAACATAATATATGCAGCTGATCATATTTTTAATAGTAGTCACAATGTTTCCAATATAGAAAGTTAATTTTTAACTTTTTAATTTTCACCTTTAAATTTAAGGTGAAAACATATAGCATTAGCAAACTGAAAATAGTGCTTGAAGTCTGGAAAAGAAAGTTTGAGTAGGAAAGATGAAACTTTGTTTTGTATGTTAATAGCAAGGCATTAAACCTCTGTGACAATCTCCTTATTGTACACTTGATGAAATCACTTAGTCAATCAATAGCTGTCTTTCTCATGACCACATACATGGTGCTAATAGCAGAAGTAATAACCAATCAAGCAGTAGCTGGTATAATTGTAATCATAACTGAAATGCTATGCAAGTGTTAGCCGCTGAGGATACTAATACTTAGGTGGTGGCAAGTGCAGTAAAGGATGGAGACGTGCTGCTGCAGGACAAACAGCCCTGCCTGGGGAAATAGGGGAGGCTTCCTTGAGAGAGGGCCGATTAAGTTGAGGCTTGCAAGAGGAGTAGAACTAGCTACCTAAAGTGTGGGAGACAGTGAGGGGGAATGTGGCAGTTAGCAAAGGCAGCAGCACGTTTAAGGAGCCTGCGGCAAGAAAGAGCACAAGCATTTTGAGGAATCTAAGGTCCGGCCTGGCCGGAGCTGAGGGCAAGGGGCAGCACGTTACAGGAGAAAGACGGAGGTGTGAATAGGGCCAACTGTGCAGGCTGCGCTTACTAAAGGGCTGTAATTTTTGTCCTAAGAGCAGTGGGGAGTCATGGAAAGATTTTAGGCAAACGAGTGATCATATTTGCATTTCAAGAACAGCAGGCTGGTTAAAGTGTGAAATTATTTCAGTGGAAGGCAACAATAGGTACAAGGAGACCAATGAGATTATTGCAAAGATTCAAGTGGGAAAAGACAGTAGTTTGGCATGATACATGGATGTATGAATGGATGGACAGTTGGGTGGATGGGTGCAAACATAAACCGCAGTTGAGATGGCAGTACTACAGTCTTGTGTGTGTGTGTGTGTGTGTGTGTGTGTGTGTGTGTGTTTGCACGCGCACTAAATCACTCAGTTGTGTCCAACTCTGCAACCCTATGGACTGCAGCCTGCCGGGCTCTTCCCTCCAAGGGATTCTCCAGGCAAGAATACTGGAGTGGGTTGCCGTGCCTTCCTCCAGGGGATCTTCCCAACTCAGGGACTGAACCTTCATTTCTGACATCTATCTGCATTGGCAGCAGGCTCTTTACCACTAGTACCACCTGGGAAGCCCACTACAGCCTTAAAGCAACTGAATTTTGTTTCCCACTGTCCCTTTAAATTTCCTCAGTTGGATTAGTTCTTTTGCCCCCTGGATGAAAAGTATGAGCAGACTTTGATTTTTCTCATTTGTCTCGAATCACACGAAGAGCCCCAGCTTACTAGTTGCAATAGTTAGTCGCAGATGGTGGTCAAAGCGGTAGACCTGATGTAAATGTGAATCGGGTTCCTGGCCCACTTGGGGCCTGCTGGGGCACAAATGGCCTCTTCCTCTCTCCCCACTGTGCACTTCTCTTCCTTCCCCATATTGCAAACTTGGGTTCTGACTCCTCCAGGGTGGGAGTGCCCAGAGGAAGGGGAGAAAAAATGGGGAGCAGGAATGTTTGTACTGAACTAGCTCTGCTGTGAGCTGGAAACGGCATTCTCTGGGCCTACCCAGTGTCTGTCTGCAGGCGTCTCCTTTCAGGAGAGCCTCTGCTGGGTCTCTGGGTTCCACACTGGGCTCTCACGTCCGCAGTTCTTTGATGAAGGCAAATGCATCTCCATCTCAGCTGATCACTTACTTCTTCCCTCCTCAGCCCCTGGGAACCTGGAAATAGAGAAGGAAAGCCTCCCTTTACTAAGATCCGTTCATTCTTCCAAGTGGCCTTCTTGGGCAGGACCTAGATGACCCCGTGTATTTGTGTGTGCACACACGCACACTTGCTGTCCCGCGCGTGGCCCATGTCAGATTCACAGGAGATCCTCTGGGTTATTTCCCTGACGACTCTGAGAGTAAGCCAGCAGTCTTGCCAACACCCACTCTGCCTGCCGCCATTTCCGGTCAGTGGTTGAGCAGCTCGTCTCCCGTCTACATGATTTCTGTTCTCTGAAACACGGGACCCTGCATGGCAGGAGCGCACAAGTAGAACACTTCTTCCAACAAGGCTTGAGATGTGGGTACACGTTGTCCATCCTGCTTAATGCTGGGCTTGGGGCTCTCGCAGACATATCTAAAGCTTTTCACATATCTAAAGATTTTCTCTCTTATTCCTCTATTTTCTGGACCTAGAACATGAACATCTTGGGGCTTTTATTCTGCCTACCACTCCAGTTGAGCTCTTCAAATAATGAATTTGAAAGAATTATTTCAGGAGCATTAGAATTTTTATCAAATCCCTTAGTTTCTCCCTTCAGTGTATGCTACATGGAGATGTACAGTCAGTTTGTTTTTTCCTTGCTTTTAAAAAATCAATTTGCAGTATTATTTTACTAAATTATTTTGTTTACCTTATATACAAAATTTCGTATGAATTCACTGCTGCCATTTTAGTTCAGTAGTAAGCACTTAATCCATGCAGTGTTATATAATTTAAAATACTATCTTTGTTTTTTCTAATCCAGATTTGGACTTAAAACCACCACTAAAGTCAATTGGAAGCAATTTTTAACATCACTTTATGAACCTCAATATGAAGCTAGCAATAAAGCTCCCTTGACAAAAAGAAATAGGTATGTAAAAGAAAAAAAAAAAAACTAAGCTAAAGTTTGGTTACACATATCATAATATGCAAAAGGTTAGAGAATATTCGAATTACTTTTTCTTCATTTATTGAATGACAAATTAGTCTTCATTGAATAATTACAGACTTTTACATGATAATGTATAGCTGATAAATTATTTTCCATATATTTTTCTTATTTAAAATTACCTTAAACTGTAAGGTGGGTATAATTATCACTCAACTTCTAGATGCAAAATAAGGCATTAAGGGAGTCTGCACTAGATCATAGGCTGAACGAGTCATGGAGGCAGAATGGGAGCCTAAATGTCCTCAGTGCAGACACCCACCCTGCCAAGATCAGTCTCTGAGCACTAAGTGTCTTCTTGTAGAATTGGGTATAAACATGTAATTCTTAAATGTTATATGGAAAAGAATAATGTATGCTAACTTGTTTTCCAGCTGCACCTGCCTGGTGCATATACTGTGGATTATTTGCCTTGAGTGCCATTATTTTCATTTTCATTCTAATGTCTATTATAACTTGAGATTTACATTATCACATAAACCATGGTTGGGGCCCCGAAACATGAAACAATACTTAATAGTATGACATTTTAGCATTTAGACTTTCACTCTAAGAACTGTTTTATGTTGATGTGCACACTGTATTGATTGCCCTATATGAATCTTAAAGAAAGAAAAAACCAGCCTTTATAACCTCAGCACCTTCATTGAAAGCACTACGCTCTATTGTAAAGTGAAATATACCACAGAGTTAATTCCCATTTCTCTAGGTCCAATCCCTGTCTCAGGGTTTATAAATATTTAATGAACTGCCCTGGTCACCAGCCTTCCAGGTATTCAGAGCCGCTCGCCCCGCGCCCCCCGCCCCCCCACCAATACATGCAGTTCTATGAGTTCGTTTCTTAAGTAAAGTTACTTCTATTTCTTTCTAGTTTTCTTGTCCCACGGTGCCTTGTTCAGGACTGTACAAATTAACCTGTGAACTTTATTTATTTTAAAAGAGTAGTTCTCAACTGGGGACCGTCTTGGCCCCCCCAGGAGATGTTTTGCAACGTCATGGGACATGTTTGGTGGTCCCAGCTGGGGCAGGGGTGCTACCATTCTCCACTGGATGCACCCGGGAGATGCTGCTAAACATCCCTCCGTGCACAGCATGGGACCTCCACCCCACTCTCCCCTCCTACCCTGGCAACAAAGAACCGTCCAGCCCCAGCGTCAGTGGTACTGTGGTAGATAAAACTGGTGCAAACATACCCGTTCATGCCAGTGTTTGTGGTCTTCAGAAAAGCCAGTTTCCAAGTCACGTGAAGAACTCAGACCCAGCATTTCTGCTACTTCCTATGTTCCGTAAAAGTGATGGCAGGGCTGTGTGTGTTTACATGTTCTCGCACAACTGGAAAAAGCTAAGAGGGCCGTATAGATGCAGCAGTGAAGTCCCCTAAATGATCTGAGAGATGTTCAGAGCCAGTCTGATTCACCGCATTCTTTATTTCGTGGGACATGTCAAACCGTGAACCCTGAAAAGGGAGGCTGGCGAGTGTATATTGCCAGGAGGGTCTTCAGCCTCCGCTGTGATCAGAATCCCCGGTGAAGCTGGCTCTGATCTCTCCAGTGGATGATCACGGGCCTCCAAGCGTACATGCGGGCTGCTGGCCCTGACCTCGGGGGATGAAAGCAAGAGGCAAGTAAGGGAGACGGGTCTGATAATAGAGGTGGTCACGGCCACTGTCAACAGTGAGGGACAGCTTGTGAAGGTAGACGTCCTCACCGTTTCAGAACTGGAAACGTGTGTCCTCGGTGATGTGGGCGAGTGGGCTACAACACGCTGCCCCCACAGGGAGGTGCTGGTCTCAGCAATGATCTCAACACTAATCAGTTTGGTCTCAACTGTGATCGCAGCATCTTTTTTTGAGACCAAAGGCCTTAACCGGCGAGACGGCTGGCCACAACTCGCCGGCAAGGGAAGGGGAGAGTGATGGGGCTGTAAGACTAATTGATGCCTGTGGGAACTGCATGCAAGCTGGCTCCCTGATTGGGTACCACGCTGACTGAGTGACAGATGGGCCCACATGAGCACGTGACACTTTTTGGAAGAGGAGCCATCCAGAAATAAAGCGTTAGTATAGATGTTGTTAGGGTGATTTTTCTTTTTTTTGCATTAAGAACAAAGGTCAAGAACATAACCTTATTCCCGTCTTTCTCTTAATTTTGTAGCATCAACTCTAGAAATCAGGTTCACAAGGAAAACATTATCACGAAGCTATTTAGACATGAAGATCACTATACATCGTTGAAGAAAGCACTGCTGATCATCAACTCTGTAAGATTTTGAAACTCTGGTGAAAAACTCACTGTTGCGAGGAAGGTTAACACTCGACAGGACCAATAAAAAACTGTATACTCATTCATTTATCACTCAACAAGTATTTTTGAGCTCCCATTATATGCTATGGGCTTCTCTGGTGGCTCATTGGTAAACAATCCGCCTGCAATGCAGGAGATGCAGGTTTGATCCCTGGGTGGGGAAGATTCTCTGGAGAAGGAAATGACAACCCACTCTAGTATTATTGCCTGGGAAATACCATAGACAGAAGAGCCTGGTGGGCTAGAGTCCACAGGCTTGCAAGAGTTGGACAGAACTTAACGACTAAACCACCACGACCACTATATGCTGGCACTTATTCTGAGTGCTTAGGGACGCAAAGCCTGACCTCAAGAGCTGGGTCTATTTGGGAAGATAGGGGACATAAAGTTTACTGCAATGTAGTGAGACGAATGCCAGGGGGTGAGATCAGCATATGTCAAGATTGTTAAGAATGAAGTGACTCATCACCATTAGCTATATAATTAAGGACTAACCCTGACCTGTTGAACTTTCCTCTCATTCCCACCCTAGAGTTTATGGGCTCATAACCAACTTGTAGCCCTTAACAGGAACATTTTCTTACTCCCAAAATAGTCTGTTTAGTTGCTTAACTGTCCTGCAAAGGGAGGCTTGTTCATGATTCTGCTTTAAACATTAGCTCCTGTCCCACTTTCACATTCATTTTAGAACGCAGCATTCGGATGCTTTGGTTCAGAGCCACGTCTCACAAGTTAGTTATTCACTGAGCACATCCAATTACCGAATCTCTAGTAAATGACCAGGAGGGCAATGAACTACTTTGCCTCAGGGTCAAACACAGAAGGGGAGTCCCCTGGGCTCCGGGTTCCCCTGGCCAAGCCCTCCACTCAGGGACAGCTCCACACCTCTGTCCGTCTAGAATGCCTCCGCACAGCGTGGATTCCGAGCTCTGGGTTTTGCTTTGTCTGGGGGAGACGTTCTAGCTGGTGTGCCAGGCACAGTTCATCTTCACACCTACTGACCTGTTCTCTGAGAGCGGCCAGGAATAGGGAACCCATTCTATGTGCAGGCTCTGCCTTCAGTGATTTTTGTGGTGTCCACTCACTTCAGCCTCTCTACACCTCTGTCAGGCAGACACTGTCGTTACCGTCACTCGATCCTTTTTGCTTCACCCCCATTTGCTGAGGAAGGGAGGCTGGGGGTGAGTGCCCGGCCCGGGGCTCCCCCTGCTAGCGGTGGGGCTGAGATTGGAACCAGCTGCCCCCCGAGCTGGCACGCTTCCGCCCTGCACTGAGCCGCCCGCGAGCATGCTGACCCGGCCACCGCTTTAAGATAAACGAAGGCTCCCGTGTGTTCACCCGCCTCAGCTTTTATTAGTATATTGAAGAAGTAATTTAATTAAAAACGGTGGGATCTTCACCTCCGCCAATGGAGGGCTGTAATAATGCTTACCGAGCCAAATCTCAGCAACTTAACAGTCCCTGATGTACCTCTGGACAAACAGACTCATGGACACACACAGGAGAAGGTGGGAATTGAGTGTCTGCCCTGTGCCAGACTGAATCCCACTGCCGATGAGTTCACCCTCCGGAGTATCGCAGGAGAGCCGCAGCCATCACCTGCTGAGAGCCGCAGAGGTGGGGTTTCCGATGGGGACCCCCCACCCCACGCCTGCCAATTATTTGCCTGGGTCTTGGCCACATTCTGGGACCTGGTAGGAGAAGGAGAGCACAGGGAAAGAGCCCGCAGTGGGCATGGAATGGCATTTGGCCACAGAGGATGGCCCTGGGAAGCAGGGCCCACTCCTGCCGTAGAGAAGGACGCAGAATTTTTTAGAAGACAGGCTTTCGATCTGTTTCAAGTCACAGCCCCCGCGGAGCTGTGTGTGCTGCCTGAGTATGCCGCCCCCAAGCCGAGTGGACCCCCTCATGCCACTGACTTTCGTTTAAGTCAGGTGTGGCTCATGTGCTAGCACCCGGAAACAGTTTGCACCCTGCCTATTCATGTACTTCATTCTCGGTGTCGTTATCTGCAGCTCACACGATTTTATGAGTAGAACGTCCCAAAGAACCTTCCAAAAAATATTAGAATTCATCATAGAATTGAGAAGGTCATTGGATACAGGGTCAATATACGAAGATCAGTAATATTTCTATAAACTGCAATAAGCAATTGGAAAAAGAAGTTTTAAAGTATTATTGCTAATAATCCTTTAAAAAAGAAAACCCAAATACCTAGAAATACATCTAACCAAAAATGTGCAAATCCTCTGTGTTGAAGACTTCAAAGATTGCTTGTTCACAAAGCTGCCTGCTACAAACTCAGGGTGCATAGAAGGAAGACATGCTTCTCAGTTCATTCTCTGAAGCCAATGTTACCCTGATACCAAAGCCAGATGAAGAGATCACGAGAAAAACCACAGACCAATATCCTTCATGAATATAGTTGCAAAAATTCTCAAAAATATTAGCAAACTGCACCCAGCAACATGTAAAAAGGATTAAATGTTTATGGCCACATGAGGTTCATCCCAGGATGGCAAGGTTGGTTTAACTTCCAAAAGATCAAGTACCGTAATACACAATATTAATAGAAACAAAAGACAGATCTGCATGACCATAAATGCAGAAAAAAAAAATTGAAAAATTCAACACTCATTCTCAATAACAACTTTCAACCAACTAGGAATAGCAGGGAAATTCCCTAACCTGATAAATGGCCTTTATGATAAACCCAAAGCTAACAGCATAATTGGGCTTCCCTGATGGCTAGTAAAAGATTCGCCTGCCAGTGCAGGAGGCTCGGGTTTGATCCCTGGGTAGGAAAGATCCCCTGGAGAAGGAAATAGCAACCTACTCCAGTATTCTTGCCTGGGAAATCCCATGGACAGAGGAACCTGGCAGGCTATAGTCCATGGGATTGCAAAAGAGGCTGTCACAATTTAGTGACTGAACAATAACAGCACAGTTAATGACAAAAGACTGAATACTCCCCCTGAAATCAGGCTGCTGCTGCTGCTGCTAAGTCGCTTCAGTCGTGTCCGACTCTGTGCGACCCCATAGACGGCAGCCCACCAGGCTCCCCCGTCCCTGGGATTCTCCAGGCAAGGACACTGGAGTGGGTTGCCATTTCCTTCTTCAATGCGTGAAAGTGAAGTCACTCAGTCATGTCCAACTCTTCACGACCCCATGGACTGCAGCCTACCAGGCTCCTCCATCCATGGGATTTTCCAGGCAAGAGTACTGGAGTGGGTTGCCATTGCCTTCTCTGCCCCCAATCAGGAAAAACACAATAATGTCAGCTCTAGCTACTCCTTTCCAACATTATACTGAAGTTCTAGACAATGTAATTAGGAAAGAAAAGAAGTAAAAGGCATACACACTGGGAAGAAAGAAAAGACTGCCTTTAATCACAGACCACTTGATCTTGTAATAGAAAATTCTAAGGAATGGACTTACACACAAACTGCTAGAACTGATAAATGAATTCATCAGGGTTACAGGATACAAGCTCCATGCACAAAAATCGGTTCAGTTCAGTCGCTCAGTCGAGTCCGACTCTCTGCGACCCCATGAATCCCAGCACGCCAGGCTTCCTTGTCCATCACCAACTCCCGGAGTCCACCCAAACCCATGTCCATTGAGTTGGTGATGCCATCCAGCCATCTCATTGTCTGTCGTCCCCTTCTCCTCCTGCTCCCAATCCCTCCCAGCATCAGGGTCTTTTCCAGTGAGTCAACTCTTCGCCTCAGGTGGCCAAAGTATTGGAGTGTCAGCTTCAACATCAGTCCTACCAATGAACACCTAGGACTGATCTCCTTTAGGTTGGACTGGTTGGATGTTCTTGCAGTCCAAGGGACTCCCAAGAGTCTTCTCCAACACCACATTTCAAAAGCATCAATTCTTTGGCGCTCGACTTTCTTTATATTCCAACTCTCACATCCATTCATGACTACTGGAAAAACCATAGCCTTGACTAAACGGACCTTTGTTGACAAAGTAACATCTCTGCTTTTAAATATACTATCCAGGTTGGTCATAACTTTCCTTCCAAGGAGTAAGCGTCTTTTAATTTCATGGCTGCAATCACCATCTGCAGTGATTTTGGAGCCCCCCAAAATAAAGTCAGCCACTGTTTCCACGGTTTCCCTATCTATTTACCATGAAGTGATGGGACCGGAGGCCATGATCTTAGTTTTCTGAATGTTGAGCTTTAAGCCAACTTTTTCACTCTCCTCTTTCACTTTCATCAAGAGGCTTTCTAGTTCTTCACTTTCTGCCATAAGGGTGGTGTCATCTGCATATCTGAGGTTATTGATATTTCTCCCGGCAATCTTGATTCCAGTTTGTGCTTCCTCCAGCTCAGCGTTTCTCATGATGTACTCTGCATGTAAGTTAAATAAGCAGAGTGACCATATACAGCCTTGACGTACTCCTTTTCCTATTTGGAACCAGTCTGTTGTTCCTTATCCAGTTCTAACTGTTGCTTCCTGACCTGCATACAGGTTTTTCAAGAGACAGGTCAGGTGGTCTGGTATTCCCATCTCTTTAAGAATTTTCCACAGTTTATTGTGATCCACACAGTCAAAGGCTTTGGCATAGTCAACAAAAATCGGTTATATTTCCATAAACTAGCAATGAACAATCTGAAAATAAACTTCAGTAAGCAATTCCATTCACAGCAGCAGAAAGGAATAACAAACCTAGAAGTAAATTTAACAAAAGAAGGCCAGGTTTGTGTACTGAAAATTATAAAACATGGTAAAAAGGAAAAGAAGATGTAAATAAGTGAAGAGACATTTAATATTCATGGATTAGAATACTCAATATTATTAAGATGGCAGTTCTCTCCAGATTGATCTGTTAATTCAATGAAAGCCCATCAAAATTCCAGCTGGCTTTTTTTTTTTTTTTTGCAGAAATTGTAAACCTGATTTTAAAATTCATTTGGAAATGCAAAGGTTGCAGAATAGCCAAAACAATTTTGGAAACAAAGAGTAAAGTTAGAGAACTTAAACTTCCAGATTTTGAATCATAGGAAAAAGTTACAGTAATAAAGACAGTGTGGTATGGGCATGGGATAGACATTGATCAATGGAACATAATTAAGGGTGTGGAAATAAACCCTCACATTGATGGTCAATTAGTTTTCAACCAATTCAGCAGGTGAAAAGAGTAAGCTTTTCAACAAATGGTGCTGAGACAGTTGGGTATGCCAACAAAGGTCATATAGTCAAAGCCATGGTTTTCCAGTAATCATGAACAGATGTGAGAGTTGGACAATAAATAAAGCTGAGCCCCAAAGAACTGATGCTTTCCAATTGTGGTGCTGGAGAAGAACTCTTGAGAGTCCCTTGGACTGCAAGGAGATCAAATCAGTCTATCCTAAAGGAAACCAACCCTGAATACTCATTGGTAGGACTGATGCTGAAGCTGAAGCTCCAATACTTTGGCCACCTGATGGAAAGAGCCAACTCTTGGAAAACACCCTGATGCTGGGAAAGATTGAGGGCAGGAGAATAAGGGGTTGACAGAAGATGAGACGGTTGGATGACATCACCGACTCAATGGACATGAGTTTGAGCAAGCTCCGGGAGATGGTGAAGGACAGGGAAGCCTGGAATGCTGCAGTCCATGGGGTCACAAAGACTTGGTCATGACTTAGTGACTGAACAATGCAAAAAGCTGAAGTTAGACCTTTTCTTTACATTATATACAGAAATTAACTGAAAATGGACCATAAACCCAAATATAAGAGCTAAAGCAGTAGAAGTCTTAGAAGGAGACAGATGTGTAATTCTTTGTGACCTTGTGTTAAGCAAAGATTTTTTTTAGATGTGATACTAAAAGCATGATCCATAAAACAACAAAATGTATAAATTGGACTAATTTAGAATTAAAAGCTTTTGTGCTTCAGAAGATACCATTAAGGAGGTGAAAAGACAAACCACAAACTAGGAGAAAAACGTATGCAAATTCTGTATCTGGTAAAGGACTTATATCTAGAATATATGAGAACTGTTAGAACTCAATAAGAAGACTACCCAATTTTTTAAATGGACAAGATTTTAATAGACATTTCACCAAAGAATATATAGGAATACCCAGCTAACACAGGAAGAGGAGCTCAACATTGTTAGTCCTCAGGGAAATGCAAATGGGCAGTGACGACCTCACGCCCCTGGAGTGGCTACTATCAGAAAGACAGACAGCAGTGAGCGCTGGTGATACGGTGGGGATGGCGCCTTACACCCCTGGTGGGGTCATTCAGTGGTACAGCTGCTACAGAAAACAGCAGAGTCATTTCTTAACAATTTAAAACAAATCTATCACATGACCCAGGAATTCCACTCCTAGATTCATCTGCCCAGGAGAAATAAAAACACACGTCCACACAAAGCCTTGTGTGCAAGAG
The DNA here is from genome assembly GCF_033118175.1 of Dama dama. Classification (NCBI taxonomy): domain Eukaryota; kingdom Metazoa; phylum Chordata; class Mammalia; order Artiodactyla; family Cervidae; genus Dama; species Dama dama. Next base: position 5,923,326 of record NC_083702.1, read on the forward strand.
TCCACAGTAACATTATTCCTCATTTCCAAACTGGAAACAGTCCAAATGTTCATCAACTTACGATAATACAAAATGTGGCATATCATACAATGGAATAGAAGTAACAGGAATAAAAAGGAACAAAATACTGATCCATGCACCGTCATGAATAAGCCTCACAAACATTATACCCGTTGAAAGAAGGCAGATGGAAGGTACATACAGATACAAATGTTGTATGATTCTATTTACATGAAATATCCAGAAAAAAGGCAAATATGTATAGAGATAGAAACTAGATTAATCCCTTAGGATAAGGTAGAAATGGAGAGTGAGCACAAATGGGCACAAGGTTTCTTTGGGGGTGATGAAAATACTCAAATTAGAGAGTGATAAGGGTTGATTATTGAAAATCATAAATATTAGTTGTCAACGATTCCTACTTGGACATTAAACAATGGTCAGTCCCCCACCAAAAAGTGCCCTGAACATACTCTCTAAATTACTTTATTTTCTCCAAGAAAACCTTCTGTCCTTTTCAAGTTTTGGACCCTAAATTTGTAGTTGACATTCATACACTGCTGTATCACTTAATAAGTCTTTGGTCACATTAATATTCACAATATCTTTTATGAAGAGATGGGGTCCTTACTGCCTTTCCAGTAAATAGTTTCTCTCAATTTTGATATTCAATTTACTTATTGGTAATTTTTTATTCTGGGAGAAGAAGTTTGCCTCCCAGTATTTTGCTCATAGCATGCTTTCTTTATGGTGTGTGGCTGAAATTTTTCTCGCTAAGTAATTGTCCATTTATGTAATTGACGAGGTTGGTGGTGGTGCAAACAAGCATCATTAATATTCTTAGTAAATTGGCAAATTGTCATTGAATTTCCAGGAAGGCCTATGCCCAGTGTGGCTGAGCTGCCGGGTCCTCAGGTGGGTTAGGGCAGGAAGAGTTTGGCCTCTGAGACCACCAGCATTCAGCCTGTCCCGGGGAGAGGGTCAGCCTCTTTCTTGCCACATCCTGACAAAGAACATCGTAGCAACAGCACTGGCAAAATTCTAGATTCCCTCCCCCGGCTGCTCTTGGCACGTGTTATACAGTGAGCATCAGCTGAGGTTCTCGTATTTCAAATCACAATTTTATTTGGCCCCAAATCTTGACTTTTTAAGTGTTGCCATTACATGTCATGCTTTTCCTTCCTTTTTTCCTTTTTAAAAAAAAAAAATCCCTTATAATATTTTCATGCTCAGAAACCTGACGGACATATAACAGGGCAAGAACTGCAACGCATTCTAAATTGCATGGTTGTAAAAATAAGTGATTCAGAATTCAAAGAACTAATGCGAATACTTGACCCTGGGTGCACCGGATGTGTCAACGTCAGCAAGCTTATTGGGCTAATTGAACAGAACCCTAAGGTGAGTTTTGCCACAACTTCACATTTCCTTTTCTTTTTACGGCAGGAAACTTCAGTGTTGTTAGTGAAATAAGAGATGCAGGTGAAATGTGGTTTAAAGAACTGAATGACTGCACATTTTCCACCAGAGTTAATTTTCATTTTAAGTAAGAGTTGTGTTTAAAAGCTGTTTGATTTTAACTTTTAGTTTCTAAACCTGGATTCAATCCCCGGGTTGGGAAGATCCCCTGAAGAAGGGAAAGGCTACCCACTCCAGTATTCTGGCCTGGAGAATTCCGTGGACTACAGTCCATGGGGTCGCAAAGAGTCGGACACAACTGAGCAGCTTTCACTTTTCTGAATCTCACTGACGGATGAACTTTGACATTTCCAAAAACTTTTCCTTGAATGGCAGCACGTGATACACTAGATATGACCCCTTTTCACAGCATTTCAATAGCACTGCTAGAACCTGCCTGCCCACGCAGGAGATGTAAGAGATGCAGTTTTAATCCCTGGGTCGGGAAGATCCCCCTAGAGGAGGGCACGGCGACCCACTTCAGTATTCTTGCCTGGAGAATCCCATGGACAGAGGAGCCTGGCGGGCTACAGTCCATGGGGTCGCAAAGAGTCAGACTTGACTGAAGCAACTTAGCATGCATGCATTTGCAATGAAACAAAACACAACAGCTGCTTATTGCCTCTAGTGGCAAACACTTCTGATATTTATTTCTTTTAGTTGAAAAGTTGATAGTTTTGTTACTATTAATCCTTCTATAACTTTAATAGCTATTTAGTATTTTAAAATTTTAAGAACTTTGAAAAAATCAGATTAGTTTCAGATAATGCGTGCCATAGACATTAGCAGAGTCTCATTGAAATGTCTGTTAAAGATTTCTTTTTACCAGGTACAGGTTAGCTTTTAGTTTAAATATTATGGTTTGTGTGCATTCATGGTAAGTTGCTTCAGTTGTGTCCGACTCTTTGGGAACCCACAGACTCCTGTGACCACCAGCCTCCTTTGTCCATGGGATTCTCCAGGCAAGGACACTGGAGTGGGTTGCCATGCCCTCCTCCAGGGGATCTTCCTGACCCAGGGATCAAACCCACGTCTCTTACATCTCCTGCATTGGCAGGCAGGTTCTTTACTACTGGTGCCACCTGAGAAGCCCACCTTGTGCACATCCTAACCCACGTCACTGGGTCCTTCTTGAGCTGTTTCAGAGTGAGTCCCAGAGTCCTTTCACTTGCAGAAACAGAGAACTGCAGCTTCTCCAGAGCTCCCCGGTGAGACAGAGACTGTGTGGGCTTTTGTGCATCATCGCCTCTGCCCATCACCACAACTCTGCACATCTTTGTTGTTCAGTTGCTCAGTCGTGTACGAGTCTTTTTGACCCCATGGACTGTGGCATGCCAGGCTTCCCTGTCCCTTACCATCTCCGGGAGCTTGCTCAAGCTCATGTCCATTCAATTAGTGATGCCATCCAACCATCTCATCCTCTGTTGTCCCCTTCTCTTCCTGTCCTCAATCTTTCCCAGCATCAGGGTCTTTTCCAATGAGTTGGCTCTTCCCATCAGGTGGTCAAAGTATTGGGACTTCAGCTTTAGTATCAGTCCTTCCAATGACTATTCAGGCATGATTTCTTTTAGGATTGACTGCACATAGCCATCCTTTTTCCTCTTTCTTTTTTAATCAATCCAATTTTTTTTTCTTTAAAAACAAAACTGTAGACATGTGAGAGTGTGTTTTCCACGTGGCCAGCAGCGTAGTCTCTGCCTGCTCTAGATCAGACTCTGTCTGCCTCCGGGCTTCCAGCCCTCTAATGACTGTAGGCTTGTGGATAAAGCAGGACGTCCCAACGTGGTTGATGAGGTGCCTCGTGGTCCAGCCTGGCCGCCTCTCACGGGGTCTCCTCGCCATCACACTGCCAGGTCCTCAGGCTCCCCAGGCTCCCTCCACCAACCTCAGCACCGCAGCTCCTGCCAGGATCCCCTTCCCACTCCCTTGTCCGGAGTCCTTCAGTAGGTCTCAGCCTTCCCAGCGATCCCCCGGACCCCTCTGACAAAGCCAACCTTGCAGTCATCAACCTCACACACCTGTACCGGCCACAGGGTCACGTTTGTGTCATGATAATTGTTGTGCCTCTAGGAAGGCGGAGACTTCTCTGTTTTCACTGCCAGCGGTACCCTCAAGCATAGTCCAGTGCTAGGCATCCTCACAAAGCAGTGTGTTGAGTGAATGTTAATATAAACAAATGGATTAGAAACACTGGAACACAGAGATGTGCAAATAGAAGAAAATTAAGACCACCGCTAATTCTGTCATGGAGGAATTGTGTTACGTTTTTACTCACCCTTGCATATTCTTCCAAACCTTTATACCATTATATACACACACACTATTTTTTGCAACTTTATTGAGATATAATTGATATATGAAAGTACACAATTTAATATACAGTATACAATTTGATGAGCTGGATATATGTATTTATATATATTTTCATATATGATATCTATTTTATTTTAAAATGAGATAGGTAATTAGTGACTTTTAAATTTATCATCAGTTAACATGTTGTTAACCCTCAGTGTCAGTAAAAATTCTGCTATGTAATATTAAAAGATACAGAGTATTCCCCTTTGTTATAATCTAGGTGTTCATTATTTAATTTCTAGGTGATGGATTTTTTTCATGTTTGTTGTACTTTTTAAAATAAGCACAAACTGAATGTTGTTATCCTCGTTTCCAGATGGGGCCTGGGGGGCAGACACACCTGCTCAAGGTCTAAACTATCGGCTAATCAGGGACAAAACTGACAGCTCAAAGTCCATCTGCCTGCTAAGCTCCCACTGCCTCTATGAGTGATTTGTATTTATACACATTTTCTCTTTCCCAATCAGCTGCACAAAATACCCGCCTATAAAGACACCAAGGTGCCTTTCTTCCTGGCTTGGGATTCAGTAAGTAACGCTATCCTATGTGGCCCCAGGGTGCTACCTCCCACCCCAGGTTACAAACATGCCACTTGGTAAATAAAATTTGTTTTTTCCTGGTAGGTGGAAGAAATTATTCATGACTCGATTGCTAAGAATATATCAGCTTTCTGTAATATGCTGCGGTCATATGACCTCGGAGACACAGGACTCATTGGGCGAAATAATTTCAAGAAAATCATGCGCATATTCTGCCCATTTTTAACAACTGAACATTTAGTGAAGTAAGTTTTCAGGTAACAGAATTAGTTCATGTCACATTTTCCTTAAAGTCTGTTTGATAATTCTAAACCTTTTTCTACATGTTTTCTGCCATGTTAGTAGGTAGTATTGGTAATAGCTTCTAATTATTGAGCCTGTACTAAGCCTTGAACGTTGGTTGAGAACCTGGCATATATACTATATGATTGAGTCCTCACCACCAGTGTGTAAGGTTGCACTACAACTCCTTTTCCTGAACAAGGAGATGGAGGCCTGAAGAAGTTCAGTGACTCCTTGGAGACACACGGGAGTGAGCCGTGGAGCCTGGGTCCCATCCTGGTCGCCGTGACTCGTACGGTCTTCATCTTCATACTGTTTTATCTCCCAGGGTATCTGGCTGTGACCAACCAGCCCATAAATGGTAGCCCGATTTATAGTTTATACATATAATTTATAGTTCATTTTAGTTTAAAACTTACTTTGTGGTAGCTGAGCCGAAGCTGGAGGGGACAGGGATACTAGAGAAAGAAGAGAAGAGTGTCCTGAAGGCTCCATGGGTCCTGCCTGGTGTCCCTTCCCCTCTCCACGTGGAGGGGCTCACCCCCTGCGGCGTTCCCTCACTGCAGATGACCTTGGCAACCTGCAGGGTTGGAGGAGGGGCAGAGGACCGTGGGGCCGGCTGCTTCCGGTGGTCTGGGCAGCAGAGGAACCGCCTGGTGACTCTGGACGGGGAGGCTGAGGGCCGAGGGCGGAGGGGATCTCCGGGGATGCCCGGGGCTGCTCGAGCCGTCAGGTGGGAGAGACACAGGGCCACTGAGGGAGCAGAGGAGCTGGCCAGCCGGGGGTGAAAGCACCAGAAAAGGAGCTGCAGGAAGACGTGGGGCTCAGAGAGGAGTCCGGGCCAGGACGAGACCCCGGCGTCCTCCTCACACCAGCTGTTTGCTCGTTCATTTGTTCGACAAGCATTTGTCTGGGTCGGCGGTGGACTGGCTGGCTGAGGTGAGCGGGCCTCGGGGAGGACCTGAGAGCACCTCCAGGCAACCAGGGCCCCAGCTGGTCCCGCAGCAGAGGAGGCCGAGGAGGTCGGGGCGATGGGACCGGATGGGGGTGCCTGAGGCTAAGGGGGCAGGGAGTCTCAGGGAGCAGGGGGCCAGGGAGGTCAGAGGTCACAGAGAAAGCAAGTGGGGTGAGCAGTTCGGTGGGGGGAGACCCAGCAGGTCCTCGGGATGTGTGTGGAGTAGAGAGGGTAGGGTCAGGAAGGGAGTCACCTGGCTTCACAGACAGGCTCTGGTGTGCCTGTGGGCTGGGAGAAGCCAGAGACTGCAGCCAGCATCTGGAAAGGAAAAGCAGATGGAGCCAGGGTGGGAAGAGGGGTCGTGGGGGGCGGGTGCTGACCTAGGAGTCCCCCCTCCGGACTTCTCAGCACAGGGGTAGGCGAGATCGTCAGCTGAGGGGGGAGGCCGCAGGTGGAATAGGAGGCTTGGGAGTTGTTAAAGGTTCGCAGCAGCTTCCAAGGGCCAACAGAGGGGAACCTCTTGAGGTCTCCGTTTACTTGTCCCTAAAAAGAAGATGTTGCCCAATGGCGTTCATGTTCTACCTGAGTACACTTTATTTTCTTTATATCAACTCCTCTTTTTCTGAAGTATATTAATTTTTTTTTTGAAAAGGCTTTTCTTACATGTAAAAACAGCATCACTCACTGTAAAGAGGTTACACTAAGTCTGCCTTTCATGAAAACAGTATGATTAAATCCTAATGAGATGTCTCTATTTGCCAAAGGCTCTGAGCAGAAGGCTTGCTATTGCTTTGTTAAAATGTAGGTTAATATGTAGAAAAAAATTATAAGTTATGTTCGATACCACTTGAAGTAAAAGAAATGCAAATTTGCAAACACGTGGAAAGACAGAGCAGGAAGGAGGAGAAAGTGGTTCTCGCATGTGTGCTGGTGGGTGGGTAAAGGACAAAGCCTCTTGGAAAGCAGTTTGGTGTAACAAGGGGCTTCCCTGGTGGCTCAGATGGTAAAGAATCTGTCTGCAATGTGGGAGACCTGGGTTTGATCCCTGGGTGGGAAAGATCCCTGGAGAAGGGAATGGCTACCCACTGCAGAATTCTTGCTTGGAGAATCCCATGGACAGAGGAGCCTGGCAGGCCCCAGTCTATGGGGTTGCAAAGAGTTAGACATGACTGAGTGACTAACACTTTCACTTTTTTCACTTCAGTGTGATAAGAACCACCCCCTGCCCACTTTGTTGCTGTGGTTCTTCTAGGAATACGTACTGGGAATACATGTGGAGGTTCAGGGTGTGTTTGGAGTACCACTGGCTGAACTGCCAGGGGTGTGGGTTGGGGCGGGGTGGGCAGGAAGTGAGGATGAATCCAAGCTTCTGGCTTAAGCACCTGGGCACTCAGGATTGTCATCTGAGCGGGGGGAGGCTGAGGGGGACAGTTTCCAGGGGTAGAAATCAGCAGTTTCATTTTAGACATGCTAACTTGGAAAGGAGATTGGTGGACCTCTCACCACCCAGAGTGGCAGGTCACTCTATTTGCCTCCTTCTCCACCTTCCCCCGACCTGCACCCCTCCCCCCAGCTACTCTCTACCTGTCACCAGCTCTCTACCTGTCACCCAGCTCTCTCCCTGTCACCACTGTCTGTCACCCAGCTCTCTCCCTGTCACCAGCTCTCTCCCTGTCACCACTCTCTCCCTGTCACCAGCTCTCTCCCTGTCACCACTCTCTACCTGTCACCAGCTCTCTCCCTGTCACCACTCTCTCCCTGTCACCAGCTCTCTCCCTGTCACCACTCTCTCCCTGTCACCAGCTCTCTCCCTGTCACCACTCTCTCCCTGTCACCAGCTCCCTACCTGTCACCACTCTCTACCTGTCACCAGCTCTCTCCCTGTCACCACTCTCTCCCTGTCACCACTCTCTCCCTGTCACCAGCTCTCTCCCTGTCACCACTCTCTCCCTGTCACCAGCTCTCTCCCTGTCACCACTGTCTCCCTGTCACCAGCTCTCTCCCTGTCACCACTCTCTCCCTGTCACCAGCTCTCTCCCTGTCACCAGCTCTCTCCCTGTCACCAGCTCCCTACCTGTCACCACTCTCTACCTGTCACCACTCTCTCCCTGTCACCACTCCCTGTCACCACTTCCTACCTGTCACCAGCTCTCTCCCTGTCACCACTCTCTCCCTGTCACCCAGCTCTCTCCCTGTCACCAGCTCTCCCCCTGTCACCAGCTCTCTCCCTGTCACCACTCTCTCCCTGTCACCACTCTCTCCCTGTCACCAGCTCTCTCCCTGTCACCACTCTCTCCCTGTCACCAGCTCTCTCCCTGTCACCACTCTCTCCCTGTCACCAGCTCTCTCCCTGTCACCACTCTCTCCCTGTCACCCAGCTCTCCACCTGTCACCAGCTCTCCCCCTGTCACCAGCTCTCTCCCTGTCACCACTCTCTCCCTGTCACCACTCTCTCCCTGTCACCAGCTCTCTCCCTGTCACCACTCTCTCCCTGTCACCAGCTCTCTCCCTGTCACCACTCTCTCCCTGTCACCAGCTCTCTCCCTGTCACCACTTTCTCCCTGTCACCAGCTCTCTCCCTGTCACCACTCTCTCCCTGTCACCCAGCTCTCTACCTGTCACCAGCTCTCCCCCTGTCACCAGCTCTCTCCCTGTCACCACTCTCTCCCTGTCACCCAGCTCTCTCCCTGTCACCACTCTCTCCCTGTCACCAGCTCTCTCCCTGTCACCAGCTCTCTCCCTGTCACCACTCTCTCCCTGTCACCCAGCTCTCTACCTGTCACCAGCTCTCTCCCTGTCACCAGCTCTCTCCCTGTCACCACTCTCTCCCTGTCACCAGCTCTCTCCCTGTCACCACTCTCTCCCTGTCACCACTCTCTCCCTGTCACCAGCTCTCTCCCTGTCACCACTCTCACCCTGTCACCCAGCTCTCTGCCTGTCACCACTCTCTCCCTGTCACCACTCTCTCCCTGTCACCAGCTCTCTCCCTGTCATCTCTCTCCCTGTCACCAGCTCTCTCCCTGTCACCAGCTCTCTCCCTGTCACCACTCTCTCCCTGTCACCAGCTCTCTCCCTGTCACCACTCTCTCCCTGTCACCACTCTCTCCCTGTCACCAGCTCTCTCCCTGTCACCACTCTCTCCCTGTCACCCAGCTCTCTACCTGTCACCAGCTCTCCCCCTGTCACCAGCTCTCTCCCTGTCACCACTCTCTCCCTGTCACCCAGCTCTCTCCCTGTCACCACTCTCTCCCTGTCACCAGCTCTCTCCCTGTCATCTCTCTCCCTGTCACCAGCTCTCTCCCTGTCACCACTCTCACCCTGTCACCAGCTCCCTACCTGTCACCACTCTCTCCCTGTCACCAGCTCTCTGCCTGTCACCAGCTCTCTCCCTGTCACCAGCTCTCTCCCTGTCACCCAGCTCTCTCCCTGTCACCCAGCTCTCTCCCTGTCAACACTCTCTCCCTGTCAACACTCTCTCCCTGTCACCAGCTCTCTCCCTGTCACCACTCTCTCCCTGTCACCAGCTCTCTGCCTGTCACCAGCTCTCTCCCTGTCACCAGCTCTCTCCCTGTCACCACTCTCTCCCTGTCACCCAGCTCTCTCCCTGTCAACACTCTCTCCCTGTCACCAGCTCTCTCCCTGTCACCAGCTCTCTCCCTGTCACCACTCTCTCCCTGTCACCAGCTCTCTCCCTGTCACCAGCTCTCTCCCTGTCACTAGCTCCCTACCTGTCACCACTCTCTACCTGTCACCACTCTCTCCCTGTCACCACTCCCTGTCACCACTTCCTACCTGTCACCACTCTCTCCCTGTCACCAGCTCTCTCCCTGTCACCACTCTCTCCCTGTCACCACTCTCTCCCTGTCACCAGCTCTCTCCCTGTCACCACTCTCTCCCTGTCACCCAGCTCTCTCCCTGTCACCACTCTCACCCTGTCACCAGCTCCCTACCTGTCACCACTCTCTCCCTGTCACCAGCTCTCTGCCTGTCACCAGCTCTCTCCCTGTCACCAGCTCTCTCCCTGTCACCCAGCTCTCTCCCTGTCACCCAGCTCTCTCCCTGTCAACACTCTCTCCCTGTCACCACTCTCTCCCTGTCACCAGCTCTCTCCCTGTCACCACTCTCTCCCTGTCACCAGCTCTCTGCCTGTCACCAGCTCTCTCCCTGTCACCAGCTCTCTCCCTGTCACCCAGCTCTCTCCCTGTCAACACTCTCTCCCTGTCAACACTCTCTCCCTGTCACCAGCTCTCTCCCTGTCACCAGCTCTTTCCCTGTCACCACTCTCTCCCTGTCACCACTCTCTCCCTGTCACCACTCTCTCCCTGTCACCAGCTCCACTTTTCATGGCTCTTGTCATTTGTTTATGTTTACTACCCATGCCACCCACCAAGGATGTAAAACGTGTAGACTTTGTCTCTTCCTCCTGAAGCCCGAGTACCTAGCAGTGGAAGAGTGCCTGGCTTGTGGACAGGACATCTTAAATGTCAAGCGAGGAAATGAATGAATGAGTGAGTGAACTTCAGTGGGTTGATCATGCAATCACCTGGATTTTTGAGATGGAAGCCTCTCTATCTCTTCTCCATTATGTAACCAGTCTTTGTCTAAACTACAAAGTGAAATCACTCAGTCGTGTCCGACTCTCTGTGACCCCATGGACTGTAGCCCACAAGGCTCCTCTGTCCATGGGATTTTCCAGGCAAGAGTACTGGAGTGGGTTTCCATTTCCTTCTCCAGGGGATCTTCCCAACCCAGGGATTGAACCCGGGTCTCCCGCATTGGAGGCAGATGCTTCACCATCTGAGCCACCAGGGAAGTCCTACAGAGATGGTCATGTTAAAACCCTGCTTGAAGCACTCGGGGGTCCTCTGGCCATTAGGAAAATACCAGCTGCTTTAACAGACTGTGGCTTCCTGGCCCCTCAGGACCCTCAAGCCCCTCTGGAGCTCGGGCTCTGTAGCCAGAAGGCCTGGGTTCAAATCCCAGCTCAGCCGTGAACAAGCTGTGAACTGGGGCAAGTGCTGAGCATGAGAGTTGTGGTGAGGCTCAAATGAGGTGATAGACACAAAGCCTGTCACCCAGGGTCAAGCCCACGGGGAGCTCTCATTCTCTGCGGCCATTCCTGCATGATGCAGCTCAGCGAGGCTGACGCTGAGCTCTCTGCTGTCTCCGGGTTTTCAGATGATCTGTTCCCTCCTTTCAGAATGAGCACTTTCCCAGCCTCTTGCAGCTCCGTGAGGTGGGCATTGCTCTGCATTGGGAGCGTGGAGTCTTAACCCCTAGACCACCAGGGAAGTCTCAAGCTAACCCATATTTAAATAATACAATTGGAAGAAGTCCATCAAGTATATATATCTCCATGAACCCATCACAAGCTGTCAATCCAGACACTAAACTTTTTCACCATCCTTAAAGCTTCCTTGTGCCCTTTGCAATCCCTCTCTTCCACCCACCTGGCACCATGTCACTACAGATGACATGGCATTTTCTAGGATTCTCTGTGAAGGCAAGCCTACAAGATGCCAGGTTTTTATTCACCAAGCCTAATGTCTATGTGGCTCACTGGCACTGTTTTGTGTATCCACAGTTGGTTCTTGTTCATTGTGGAGTAGACTTCTGTTTTATGGCCTTCCCCAGCCTTGTGGGTCCACTCATCTACTGATGGGCATTTGGTTTGTTCCCAGTTTTTGCTCTTACAATGAAAGCCACATGTATTATACAAGTCTTTGTGCAGACATACGTTTTTGTTTCTTCCAGTTAAGTGCCTACGGGTGGGACAGCTGGTTCCTCTGATGACTATACGTTCGGTTGCCCTACTGTCTTCCAAAGTGGGAGCGCCGTCCCGCACTCCACCAGCCATGGAGGAGGCCTGTAGCCACTCACCTTCTTGCAGACACTTGGTAGACTCGGCCTTATTTCAGCTGTTCTAATGGGCGTGTTCTAATTATTTTTAAAATCCAGACTCTGCAGTAAGTTTCAGGATACTGCTTCAGGAAGAATCCTTTACAAGAAACTTTTGGCATGCCTAGGAATTAATCGCCCGCCCACTGTCTCTCCAGTTCCCGTGCCAAAGGGTCAACTGTTAAATGAACATCTTCAAAAAGAGGAGCAGCCGCTGCCAGACCTTTCTGAGAGGTAAAACAAAAGGAAAGCATGTATTAAAGCTGCGGTGCCCTACTGTAGGATACATTAGTTGCTCAGTCGTGCCCGACTCTTTGCAACCCCGTGGACAGTAGTCCACTGTAGCGCGCCAGTCTCTTCTGTCCGTGGAATTCGACTGCAAGGTAGACAGTAAATATTTGTTGACAAAAATGAGTATTTAAATATTTTAGGATTTAAATAAGAAAGATGGCAAATGATTAATGCAGTGACTAGAGTCAGGGAGTTTTAGAGCAAGCAGAGACCTTAGGAATATACTGCACTGACTTATTAATTCTAGCATTCAGAGCACTGAGACCTGAGAGGAGGTTTGGGGACTTGCCACACAGTATTTGGGCTTCTCAGGGGGCCCTAGTCGTAAAGAACCCGCCTGCCAGTGCAGGAGATGTGGGTTCAATCCCTGGGTCAGGAAGATACCCTGGAGAAGGAAATGGCAACCCACTCCAATGGAATCCCATGGACAGAGGAGCCAGCGGGCTACACTCCACAGGGTCACAAAGAGTTGGACACAAATGAGAGCGACTTTGCGTGCTCAGATTATTCACAAACTTAGTGGATACCGTGGGGGAAGGGCCCAGGACTTTCAACTCCCAAAGAACCCATCTGCCACTCAACTATTACCTCCCTGCAGTCACACTTACTTTTCTCCAGAGTTGGAGCTTCCTTAGTGCTGTATAATATTTATTGCAAAATATACTCATCACACTGGTTAACATTTTCTAACATGAATGATAAAATTACTTAAATGATGGCCAAATTGAATTGTAACAGTAAAACATACTTAGTAAATCCATTAAAAGTCAGACTGATGAATTTTCTAGCCCTTCATTTTGAAAAATATAGGTTTAGTCTAATGAAAAGATATTATTTTAACTTGCTTGTTCTATAGCTTATAATAAATCCATAAGGAAAGGTAAAATGTAGAACTAATCGGCCGACTTCACTTTGTCATATCCCCTTTTAAAAAATTCTTAAGTGTAGAGCAATGGGAATATTTTAATACTAAGGTGATGAAATTTGAATATCTGGGCACTTTAATAGTAGCTGCTTTATAGATGAGTAGAAAGATGGTATTTTAAGAGAAAGGTAAAATATTCTATGAAGAGCTACGTCTGCCTCCCAAAAAAGCAGTGAAAGAAGTACTAGCAATTTAGCATTTCATCAAACGTGGGCATTCTTGGACATCTCTTAGAGCTGACAGAAGCAGCAGGTGAGGAGTCGAAGTCCGTTCTCAGGACCATCTCATGGCTATCAAAATGAGGTCTCGGAGACTGCAGGAGGGCTGGAGAATAATTATCCTTCAAAGACACATACATTCTCACACTCAGACACAGAGCACACCGCATAAGATCTGCATTATATAAATTAAATGGATTTTGTGAGTCAACTTGGGTTAACTGTGGACATCCCTTCCTTCCCATGGCTGTCTGATGATCTTTGATCTGGTTACCACGAAGCAGCCTGTTTAATTTTAAGGTGGTGTAGCAGGCTCTGACTTTGCATTTTCCCAGTTCATTAAAGTTTCCTTTTTCAGCCCTGTCTTCCCACTCCCACGCCAGATTCAGCCAGCTCAAAGCACAGCTGAAAACCTCAGGGGCGACACCAGCCCCTGCCCTGAAGCTCCCCGCCCTGGCCTGCTGCCTTGTGCTGGGACCTGGGCCGGGGAGGGGGAGCTTACCTGACACGGTGACACAGAACAGCAGGCCTGGCTCTGAAGCAACGAGCCATGGGCGTCTAAGAAGTCCCCAAGTCACTCCCTTGACCTCAGCATCTGTCTGCTCATTTGTGGAAAGGGGATGGAAAACCCCCGTGTTGTCCTGGGTTGAACCATAATCGGGTGAGGTCGTAGCAGGGGTCCCCAACCTCCGGGACCATGCCTGGTGATCTGAGGTGGAGCCGATGTAATAACAATAGAAGTAAAGTGCACAATAAATGCAGTGAGCTTGATTCACCCCCAAATCACCCCTCCCCCATTCCGTGGAAAAATTTGTCTTCCACAAAACTGGTCCCTGGTGCCACAAAAGGTTGGGGGCCGCTGGCTTCTAGAAAGCGTGCTGCTGCACCTCTGTGTCTGCTTTGATTTTAGAGCCAAGCCCGCTGAGAGCCAAGCAGCCATGACCAGGAGCATGACCAAGGGTGAAGTCATTGAGAAGCTCAAAAGCTGCATACGGCAGCAGGACCCAGCCTTCAGAAAACGGTTTCTTGACTTCACCACGGAGCCTAATGGCAAAATTAACACACGTGACTTCAAGAAGGTAGGAGAGTAAGGTTTCTCTGCGTTTCTGCGTTTCCTCCTTTCCTGAAGGAAGTTCAGTTGTCTTACGGTGCTACCAGGCTCCAAAGGCACAAGCATTAAGTTTTTTTTTCAGTCAGGGTTTATTTCAGGGCAAAACGGATTCATTTCTAGGCATCTTCCGGCGATGTAAAAGGATTCTTCTGGCCAAAAATGTCCTTGGCAACTTACTTCAGAATACGCTTCTGATGTGAATGCGGCCAGTTTTTGATAGTTAAGTTTTCAAAACAAAGGGTTCATCGGTGCTTTCCTTGGCCGTCCCCTGAGGACCGGGACCCGTGTGCGCGGTGGGGTGGTGGTGGGGGTGCGGGGCGAGGCTGCCCAGGCACCCCCCAGCCCTGCGCCAGCGAGGGGTTCCTGAGATGCTGTGATCAGAGAGCTGTGGTTTGTTCCTCAAGAAAGTGGGGGGAAAAAACTGGCAGTGAAAACGGGAAGCTCAGAGTGCTGATTTGCATGTGTTTATGGGAATTGATGAGGTTCATGCCAGAAAGAACTCACTTTGAAGGGTTCTGCACAGACTTCTTAGGAATGAATTTGAATGATTGCTTAAAATTCCTATTGTGATCCCCGTAGTTCATCATCTGCAGCTATTTTTAAGGGACACCTTGCCGTTACGTCGTAGTGTCCATGTGGACACCTTCAGAAGAAGGCAGTGAAATATATTTCCAAGAAGAGAAATAATCATACTAGCAGCTGCAGTTTATCTAGTGCCTGCCTCCGTGCCAGGCGCTGAAATGGGCTCCGTCCGAATCTCATTTCCAAGCCTCTCGGCAGCAGTGTGGGGGGGTGGGGGTGAAGGAGGGGCTGGGGCGGGGGAGGGATTAGATGGCTGTGGAAACAGTCCGGACCTCCCCTTCCCCAAGCAAGATACACGGACGTGCAGGATCTATATTTGTGAGCCTAAGGGGCCCCTTGAGGAGACATGGGGTTAATGGGTAAGGGAGAGGAAAGAGTCAAGGATGGTTCTTCGAATTCTGGTTGGGGGGACCAGGAACTGATAACCAGCCATCGCCGACTCTGACGAGAGCGACTTCAGTGGCTAAATGGGCAGGAATCATGGAACTCTCCCAGGGCCTGGTCTCGGGTTCCACCCCGAATCACCTGGCAAATGGGGCCTCTTTTTTTTTTTTTTAAGTTAAAAGTTTTTATTTTTGTTTGTGCTGGGTCTTCATTGCTGCGCAGGCTTTATCTAGTTACAGCAAGTAGGAGCTGCTCTCCAGCTGCGGTGCATGGGCTTCTCATTGTTGAAACCACTGGTGGCTTCTCTTGTTGAGGAGCACAGGCTCTAGGCTGCGTGGACTCCAGGAGTTGCAGCTCGCAGGCTCCAGGGCACAGGATCACCTGTTGTGGCGCTCAGGCTTAGTTGCCGCATGGCCACAGCGTGTAGGATCTTCCTGGATGGGGATCCAACCTAGGTCCCCCGCATCGGCAGGTGGGTTTTTAACTACCGGGCCCGAAGGGAAGTCCCTAGTTCATTTCTTTATTCTGCCTGTTTATCTTCCTCCAGTAAAAACATATGCTCCAAAGGTAGACATTTTTATCTCTTTTGGACAGGGATGCATTCCAGTACTTGGCACGCGGTAGGGCCCAGAGGACATTTGCTGGATGAACAGGTGAAGCTAAAGAGTTAACTAGAATCCCCAGGGGAGCCTAAAGGGCCACCACCTGCGGAGTGAGGCAAGCAGGCGCTTCAGAAGCCAGTTGGGATTCCTAAACGTGAAACTGGCTCCCCTCTGCACCTGGCGAACCCACCCTGGCCCCCTTCTCTGCCCCCTGCCTGTCTCTGCGTTCCAGCCAAGCGGGGGGCAGCTGCAGCTCTGCTCTTGCTTCCCGGTGGTACCTGCACGCTTCTCCCCTCCCTGGTTCCTGGCTTCCTGGAGACAGCCAGTGGGCGGCAGGGGCTGCAGAAGAAAACAGAAAACACTAGAGGGTGGAGATGCAGGGAGAGAAGTCTGTTGTTTCAGGAGACTTAGCAACCAGTTCACTGCGAACACAATTAGGGAGGTATTCTACTGGCTTCCCTCCTAGTGACTTGTTGGGTTTAACCTTTTAAAACCTCCTGTTGTGACCAGTCGTTTAACTTGAAGATCAATAATCATGGGGTGACTTTCAACAGTCTGCTGGGGACCCAGATTTCAACTCTATAGGCTGGTAACCTCAAAGCATTATGTAAATGTAAATTTTCAGTGTTAAATTATTTATCAATGAGAGCGATTCTACCACTGGTGAAGTCAGAGCTGGGAAAATCGTGGGCTTATACTGTAGAAAGAAACCAGAATTTAGATTGGACAGAATGCAAGGCATCCAGATGTTAAAGGTTTGGGAATACCCAACTTCATGGGCAAGGAAACCTTTGAAACCAACTCTTGTAGAGAGCTTTAAGCATTAATGGTGACTAATTCTGTAATGGGAATAATAGCGATGATAATAACCATGATAGTGCTGACCATTGCTGGAATAGTGATGGTATCACTACACTGGGCACTTACTGACTCTGCCAGTGTGCAGGCACCGGGCGTTGGTTCACAAGCTTTATTTGTAACTGTCGCAGGAGCCCCATGAGGTATAGATCACCTTACACCCGCTTCACAGGTGAGGAGACCAAAGCTTAGGACTTAAGATCATGGCTCAGCGTGGTCCAGCTGGTAAGCCATTCAGACACTCGGCTTTGAATCCATGCCAGTCCGTATCAGCCTCAGACCCCTGCCGGGTGTGACACTGGGTTGGTGGGTGTCACACAGGCTGTGTGCGTGCTTGCTCGCTCAGCCGTGTCTGACTCTTTGCGGCCCCATGGACTGGGGCCCTCCAGGCTCCTCTGTCTGTGGGATTTTCCAGGCAGGAATGTAGGAGTGGGTAGCCATTCCCTTCTCCAGGGCATCTTCTTGACTCAGGGATTGAACCTAGGTTTCCCACATTGCAGACAGATTCTTTACCTTCTGAGCCACCAGGGAAGCCCATATAGGCTAGCTGGGTACAACCGATGGTAGCTTTGAGGTTGGATCTGGCCTCAGAGTTTTGTGGGAAGGACATAATAAGAATGCCCCTCCACTTCTTCCTACCAGTTTGGTTGCGGGGAGGCAATGTTCTTGCCCTCTCTTCCCCCAGACCTCTGTCTCACCAGTTAGTAGTGCAGTGGCTGCAAGAGTTTCAAGCCCAGGGCACTGGGAGTGAAGCTCTAAGTCCTATTTACCCACTTGCCGAGTTCTGCATCTATGCACTTGTTCATCCTTTGAACACAGGCAGCGCTTCACCGTTGGCTTGAATACCTTGCAAACTATCACTTATAAAAATCACGGCAGATGGTGACTGCAGCCATGAAATTAAAAGACACTTGCTTCTTGGAAGAAAAGCTGTGACCAACCTAGACAGCGTATTAAAAAGCAGAGACATTACTTTGCCGACAAAGGTTCCATCTAGTCAGAGCTATGGTTTTTCCAGTAGTCATATACGGATGTTAGCGTTGGACCATAAAGAAAGCTGGGCGCCGAAGAACTGATGCTTTTGAACTGTGGTGTTGGAGAAGACTCTTGAGAGTCCCTTGGACTGCAAGGAGATCCAGCCAGGTTATCCTAAAGGAAATCAGTCCTGAACATTCATTGGAAGGACTGATGCTGAATCTGAAGCTGCAGTACTTTAACCACCTGATGCGAAGAACTGACTCATTGGAAAAGACCCTGATCCTGGGAAAGATTGAAGGCAGGAGGAGAAGGGGACAACAGAGGATGAGATGGTTGGATGACACCACCGACACAATGGACATGAGTCTAGCAAGCTCTGGGAGTTGGTGATGGACAGGAAAGCCTGGTGTGCTGCAGTTCATGGGGTCGCAGAGTCGGACACGACCGAGTGACTGAACTGAACTGAATACCTTGCACTCTAAATTAGAAGTGCTTTTTATTCTTAGCAGCCGTCACCTTCCCTGCGGTGGAGGCAGCAGGTGATGGGCTACACAGGTCCTCTTAGGAGAGAACCATGTGAATAGAATCCAGAGCCAGGTGGAAGCTGACAGGTCACTGTGTCCCTGCATGGTCTTTGCTAAGACTCTGTTACTTTTTTCACCTCACTGGTCAGGTAGCTTCTGTCTGTTATGCAAACTCTTATTTGTTAACTAGTAATTGAACTTTCCCCCTTTTCTCTCTTGAGTGTAGGAGATATCAGAGTTTCTGATTAGTGTGAGATAACCAGGGACCCCACACTGAGTTGAGAGCCCTGGTCGAGGCAGAGCTATTGGGGTTTTCATGAACTCATTGTGTTTTTCATGATTAAGTCTGCAATTTCCAATGTGGGAGGGAAAAGGACAGTTCTTTCTGGAATTGTACTAGCCCTAGTTGTGTATTTTGCATCATCCATTAAATCATTGTTCACAACAATCCTGTAACACGTATTCTTTCTCTCAGGAAACCCCCTCTTCTGCTTGATTGCTCTGGCCTCTGCACCACAAATCCTGTGACTTCCATGTATTTTTAACGTGTCGATTTATTTAAATAATGAGTCAAGAACTTGTAATGTTGCAGAAAACCATTTTTGGATTTTAGGATGATCTAGAATATTTATATTCCTTCTCTGGATACAGTTTCTCCCTTTCCCTATCCTTCATTTGCTTAATTAGCAGCAAACCCCCAAAACAGTAGCTTAACTTTTAAAAGTGGCTATTTTTCTCCTTTAAGAAAGGAGTCCAGAGGTTGTTGGTATAGGGTCAGTGCAGCAGCTCTACATTGTCTTCAGAAACCCAGGATGCTTCTAGCTTCTTACTCTTTCAGTCTTATCCTCATGTATGCAAGATAGCTGCTGGAACACCAGCTATCACACACATGTTTCAGGCACAAAGAAGGGAAAAGGGCAGGGCAAAGGCTTGAGCCAGGGAAGTCTTTCTTTTTTAAAGGGCTTTTTTGGAAGCTCCTCAGACTTAACATTTTGTTGTAATATATCATAAGCTTCCACTTACATATATGTATAAATATATATATATATATATACATACATATATATATATATATATATACATACACACACACACACACACATACAGACTTTTTGGCTGGGTACATTACTACCTCCATAAAAAGCAAGGTCCTGTTCCTATGGGAGAAGGAGAGAATACACATCAGGCAGGCAAAGACAACAGTCTCTGTCATCCTTTCTCTCGGTAAACATTGTGAGGGTGCCTGTTCCATACTTGGGATAGGACTAAGCCGCATGGGGAACATGAATAAAGCAGAAGTTTCATTGCTTGGGACTAGTGACCCATGGGGAACATAAAATGACTAAACACCCAAGGACACATAAGTCAAGATTAATCTAATTGAGTAATTAGACTAATTGAGCTATTCCATCCATCAGGAATTTGAGGGCAGCTTTACAATTCTGGTTCCCTGTAATTGGCTGTTCCTATTGGGAAATTGTTATTCTTCATCCTCAGTAAATACACTGAACATTGTTCAGCACACTGTTATTCTTTGTCCCTTTCCGGGAGTTCCAGCAGAGGCCCCGGCGACAGACACAGGCTGCAGAACTCATCAGCCAACACACACAGAGCCCCCAAGACGTGGATTAGGGAAGCCAGAGTCTGTAACAGCCCAGCCCAGTGTCCCAGATTCTTAGCAGCCTCGGCCCCTTACTTCTGCACCTTCCTGAAGGTGAGGACATCTTACCTTGCTTAGCAGGAGGTGAGCTTCCTCACTTCCTCCCAGCAGAGTAGCTTAAGCCCTTTGGGTGCTGGTCACACTCACATATCTGGGGAATGGGTACCCACCCCACTCACTGCCATCAATTCCTAATCCCACACAGTCTTCTCCAGCTAGGGACAGGGACCCTGATTAGATTAAACCTAGCCCCACAAACACCCTTGAGCATCTCTTGGCTGTTCCTTACCACTTCCTAATCTGACACATGTTTCAAGGGGGTGAACCAGTGGTGTGTTGAGGTCCCGCACATCTTCAGTTTTGTTGCTCCAAGCTCCATACACCATCAAAAGTCTGTATTTATTTCTCTATTTTCCAGCAATAACTCTCTTGACAGATGCCAAACCTGGAGCCTCTGGGCATCTGGCCGTGCCCAAATTGGCCAGTTCCTCCAGGGCCGGGCAGCTGCAGGCCCTCAGTGCCGATGGACCACACCTCTAGGGCTTTGTTTTTGCCTCTGTGTTCTCAGGGTCTTCCTCCCTGTTGGGCCTTTGTGTCTTAAGTTGGGAGACTTGCATCATCCTTTTTTAAGTTTTCAGTTCAGGTCATTAGACTCCAGCCCTGGCCCATTCCAGAGATCAGCACGTGTCTGGAGTGGGGAGCCAGACAGGCTCTGAGCCTGTCCCCCCATGTCTCCAGCTTCGCCACTCCAGCACCACATAACTAGTGAACGCTCTGCTGGAGTGGCTCTCTGTCTGGCCCAAACCTATTTCTCAGTCCAAAGTCTACTCCCAGAGGTGTCAGCTGTTCCCAGGGGAAATGCAATTGCCTAGTCTCAGTTTGACACTGAAAGTGTGAAAGTGAAAGTCGCTCAGTTGTGTCAGGCTCTGAATACTGGAGTGGGTAGCGTTTCCCTTCTCCAGGGGATCTTCCCAACCCAGAGATCAAACCCAGGTCTCCTGCATTGCGGGCAGATTCTTTACCAGCTAAGCCACAAGGGAAGCCCAAGAATACTGGAGTGGGTAGCCTATCCCCTCTCCAGCGGATCTTCCTGACCCAGGAATTGAACTGTGGTCTCCTGCACTGCAGGCAGATTCTTTACCAACTGAGCTATCAGGGAAGCCTTTGAGGCTGAAAGGTGAGTCCTTTCCACCTTGGGATTTTGGTTCCTTGAAACCTCATGGCTTTTTCAGCTTTCTGATACCTTTTTATAATTTTTACTTGATTTTTTTCTTAATTATTTTCATGGGGAATATTTGCTTGCTGTGAATTACTTCATCCTACCCAAATGCAGAAGTTGAGGTCTGTCAGTTTTCTCTTTTCAAAGTAACAACTTTATTTGACTTGTTATTTTCCTTTTCTATATTTGTTTTATATTTCTTTATTTCTGCTGTTACCTCTATTATTTTCTTCCTTCCACCTGCTAGGGATTTAGTTTGCTTTTCTTTTTCTAACTTCTGGAGATAGAATGTTAGATCATTGCTCTCCAGCCTTATCTCTCTAATGTGTGAGCTGATGGCTGTCCATGGTCCTCTGGGTGCAGCCTTAGCCGCATAGTACAGGTTTCGTATACTGTGTTTTCATTGTCATTCGGTTCAACATATTTTATAATTTCCATTGTGATTTCTTCTTTTCTCCAATTGCTTACTGTTTAATTTCCACACAGTTGGTATTTTCTAGTTTATCTCTTATTATTGATTTTAAAACTGATTCCACCGTGATCAGAGAACAGATTTTAAAGTCTATACACATCGAGCCGACAGTCCTCTGCTTCAACAGCTGAGCTATCAAAGGGTGTGATTTCAAAGTATAAATCACTTCAACTGACCCTTCTAAATATGCTGAGGCTCGGATTATGACCCACTATAGAGACAATTTTGGTAAATGTCCCAGAAGCACTTGAAAAGAATGTGTACTCCATCATGGACCTTTAGTTTTCTAAGTAGGCCCATTAAGTTGATTTTATTGTATTTTTCAGAACTTCTGTCTCCTTATCAAATTTTTGCCTGCTCATCCCGTTAGCTATTGAGAGGAATGTGTTGAAGCCTCCCAACTGATGGTGGATTTGTTTAGTGAGATCCTTTCTAGTTCTGTTGATTATTGCCTTATTCACTTTGAAGCTAAATTTTTGGGTACACATAGACTCAGAATTCCTGAAGCTTCCTGTGAATTGTCTTCTTTATCATTATGACATGACTCTCTTGATCCAGAGTGATGCTACTTGCCTTCAAGTCTATTTTAGACTGATAATAATATGGTTACTTCAGGTTTCTTTTGATTCATGTTAGCATAGCATATTTTTTCCTATCCTTTTACCTCAAATTTTCTGGGTGCTTATATTTAAATTGTCTCACATGGACAGCATATAGCTGATATTTTAAAAAACAGACTATGACAGCCTTAGTCTTGTACTTGCAGTAGTCACTTCATTTTACATTTAATTACTGATAGAGTTGATTTTACTGGAGCAGTACTCCAGTATTCTTGTCTGGGAAATCCCATGGACAGAGGAGCCTGGTGGATACAGTTCATGGGATCACAGAGAGTTGGACATGACTAAGCACATAAGCACACAGAGTTGATTTTATATCTGTGAATATCATCTTACTATTTTTTTTTTCTTTTTGACCCAGCTGTTTCATGTATTCTTTTCTTTCCTTTCTTTCCTTCTTTTAGATTATTTAGCTGTTTCTACCATTCCACTTTCCCCTCTGTCAGCCTATGGGTGTATATGTCCTTCTGTAAGTCTTTAGAAGCTGCCCGAGAGATTTGATATGAATCCTTGTCTTATTGTATGTACTTAAATATGTTGTTATTTTTACCACTTCTCTAGCAATGCTAAATATAAAAATAATTTCATTCACCCCTTCCTAGCTTTTATGTTACTATTGTCATGCATTTAAATTTTACTTCAATGCTGAATCCCATGGGACGCTATTTTTATGGTAAATAAGATATCATATGTATCTGCATGCTTACCCTTGCTATTTCTTTCCATCTTATATTTTTGTATGCTTGCGCCTGGACTAATTTTTTCAATTAATTTATTATTATTATTTTTAGCTGGACTGGATCTTCGTTGCTGTGCATGGGCTTTCTCTAGTTGCAGCGAGCAGGGCCTACTCTCTAGTTGCGGTGCTTGGGCCTCTCGTTGTGGTGGCTTCTCTCATTGTGGAGCATGAGCTCCAGGGCACACAGGCTTCAGTGGTTGTGGTACACAGGCTTAGTTGCCCTGCAGCGTGTGGAACACTCCAACAACAAAACCAACCAACCAACCAAAAAAAAAAACAACTCCCTTCTAGCATGTAGTCCTCAAAGTTTTTTAGAAAAGGCAGAGGAACTAGAGATCAAATTGCCAACATCTGTTGGATCATTGAAAAAGCAAGAGAGTTCCAGAAAAACATCTACTTCTGCTTTATTGATCATGCCAAAGCCTTTGACTGTGTGGGTCACAACAAACTGTGGAAAATTCTTCAAGAAGAGGGAATACCAGACCACCTGACCTACCTCCTGAGAAATCTGTGTGCAGGTCAAGAAGCAACAGTTAGAACTGGACATGGAACAACAGACTGGTTCCAAATAGGAAAAGGAGTACGTCAAGACAGTATATTGTCACCCTGCTTATTTAACTTATACGCAGAGTACATCATGAGAAATGCTGGGCTGGAGGAAGCACAAGCTGGAATCAAGATTGCCAGGAGAAATACCAATAACCTCAGATATGCAGATGACACCACCCTTATGGCAGAAAGTGAAGAGGAACTAAAAAGCCTCTTGATGGAAGTGAGAGAGGAGAGTGAAAAAGTTGCCTTAAAGCTCAACATTCAGAAAACTAAGATCATGGCATCCGGTCCCATCACTTCATGGCAAATAGATGGGGAAACAATAGAAACAGTGACAGACTTTAGTTTTTTGGGCTCCAAAATCACTGCAGATGGTGATTGCAGCCATGAAATTAAAAAACACTTGCTCCTTGGAAGAAAAACTATGACTAACCTAGACAGCATAGTAAAAAACAGAGACATCATTACTTTGCCAACAAAGGTCCATCTAGTCAAGGCTATGGTTTTTCCAGTAGTCATGTATGGATGTGAGAGTTGGACTATAAAGAAAGCTGAGCACTGAAGAATTGATGCTTTTGAACTGTGGTTGGAGAAGACTTTTGAGAGTCCCTTGAACAGCAAGGAGATCCAACCAGTCCATCCTAAGGGAGATCAGTCCTGAATATTCATTGGAAGGACTGATGCTGAAACTCCAATACTTTGGCCACCTAATGCAAAAAACTGACTCCTTGGAAAAGATCCTGGTGCTGGGAAAGATTGAAGGCAGGAGGAGAAGGGGACGACAGAGGATGAGATGGTTGAATGGCATCACCGACTCAATGGGCATGAGTTTGAGCAACCTCTGGGAGTTGATGATGAACAGGGAGGCCTGGCGTGTTGCGGTCCATGGGGTTGCAAAGAGTCAGACACAACTGAGCGACTGAACGGAACTGAACTGATGCCTGTGTGCTGTCACTCCAGTCGTGTCCAACTCTTTGTGACCCCATGGACTATAGCCCGCCAGGCTCCTCTGTCCATGGGACTCTCCAGGCAAGAATACTGGAGTGGGTTGCCATTTCCTAACCAGGGGATCCTCCTGACCCAGGGATTGAACATGCCTCTCCTGTGTCTCCTGCTTTAGTAGGTGGATTCTTTATTACTGAGCCACTGGGGAAGCTCTTTTAACTCAGAGCATGGGCTATTCTTTGAGCCCTCATCCCTGAAAAGTCCTGAACTCCATCTAACCTTAGTTTCCTCAGGACTCAAAAAGGTGACCAAAAAAAAAAAAAAAAAAAAAATCCCTTTAGCTTTTCTGAGGTTTTCTGGTTTGATTCCTTAGCCTTCTGTCAATCCCCACCCCATGGCTTCTGAGTTCAGCAAGTGCCTCGAGGGGAAAACTGACAGTGTCAGGGTCCGTTTTCTGTTTTCCCTTCTCACCGGGAAACTGAAAAGTCAAGTCTCTGATTCTGGTCTCTGCAGTCCCGCGAGCTCTGCTTGTTTCTCTCTCTGCTGGTAGTGACCGCCTGCCTGGGCCTTCAGCCCCGACCCTGAACCCTGGCTGTGCTCCCAGAATGGGTCCGTGACCTCCTTCTCTCCCGAGTTCTGAGTTTGCCCCCTCACTCCGCCTGCTGTCCCTGTGGGCCCTTGTCGTCTCAGCAGCTGTCTGTGTGTCAAACAGATGTTTCGCTGTCTTTTGTCTGGCTTTCTGTTTGTTCTCAGTGGAAGCAAAGACCTGCAAGTTAAACACCGACCCTTCCCTTTTTGATGGGCATTTGCTTCTTTTTCTCTCTTTTTCCCTCTTTAAACAGTCGTTCTTTATGTATCTCTGTGTACCGATGCTTTCATCTCTATGGAACGGATTCCCTGGGGTAGGATTGCTTGGTCTGAGATAACGTATATTTTGTTTTAACACGTCTTGTCTGTGTGCTTTAAAAAAAATAATGCTGTAGCATTTCATATTTCTAACAGCTGTGTATGAGAGTATCTTTTTCTCTAACCCCTGTTATATAGCATTTTAGTTCTTTCTAGTTTTTGCTGGTCTGATAGTTGTAAAGTGATTGCTCAGTTTAAATTTGCATTCGTTCTGTGACCACCAGTGAATGTAGGCTTCTTCTGGGGTTTTTTTCCTTTGCACTTGGATTTGTTCTTCCGGGAATTGTCCATTCACATTCTTTGCCCTCTTGTCAACTTAGAAGAGGTTTGCAGTAGACATCGTTATTTACCCGTTTCCCTAAGAAGCCCGGAACCCCACTTTACCCACATCCTCTAGATTGTCACCCCTGGGGCTTCCTCCCCGTAAGGCTCTGAGTCTCTCTTAATCTGACCCCAGCCTGTACCCTGCCCCACCCCCGCCTCTGCCCTCACCCCCGCCCCCCCTGCCCCGCCCCCGGCTGCCATTGCTCTTCCCTAACACTCTTGTTTGCATCAGCTCCAGCCTGGTTCTCTCCCTCAGCTCCCCGCAGCCCTGCCCTCCTCCCTGGGGTGGACCTGCTACTCGGGCAGTCATCTGTGTCCTTTTTATTCTCTGCCCTGTCCCAAGCATCTGAAACAGGGCGCAGCATAAAATAAGTACTCAGTATTTTTGGAATGAACCCAATCAATTTTGGAGCATTGGAGAATTGCGTTTTAAAACGCTGTCTACGGCCATACCACCCTGTATGCACCGGATCTCATCTCAAAGGCCGACTCTGAGCCACACTCAAAGTCTCAAAGTGAAAAGCTTTGAGTCAAAGCTCAGTCATGTCCGACTCTATGAGTGCATGGACTTCTCCAGGCCAGCATCCTGGAGTGGGTGCCGGGAGTCAAACCCCAGCTCCATTGCCTGACAGCTGTGTGACCCTGGGCAGAGCTCTCTGGGCCTCGGTTTCCTTGCCCATCAGTGGAGATCGTTTCAGTAGCTTCATTGGAGGACAGTCTGTGTGTCAGTCGCTCAGTCATGCCGGACCCTGCGACCCCATGGACCACAGCCCACCAGGCTCCTCGGTCCATGGGATTTTCCAGGCAAGGATATTGGAGTGGTTGTCCATTTCCTTCTCCAGGGATTGTAGGATAGTGATAAAGATTAAATGAGCCAATACCTGTGTAGTAGTTTCCTAGGAATTTGTAACAAATTACCACAAACTGGGTGGCTTGAACCACAGAAATCTCTTCTCTCACAGCGCTGGGGCCAGAAACCTGAAATCCGGGCGTCGCAGAGTCCTGCCGCCTGCCGTGGTTTATTTATATGAGGACCCTTCCCTGCCGACTCTGGCTTCCAGCCTTGCTGGCTTGGCGGTCCTCGGCTGTCCTTGGCTTACTCAGCTGCCCTCACTCTGATCTCTGGCCTCTTCCTTGTGTCTTGTCTCCACCTGTGTTGTCCTCGCTCTGTGTCCAGAGTCCCTTCTTCTTAGAAGGACTTCAGTCCTTGGACTTGGGCTCACCCCTAATCCAGTATGTGCATGCGTGCCTGCTCAGTCACTCAGCCATGTCTGACCCTTTGCGACCCCATGGACTGTAGCCCACCAGGCTCCCCTGTCCATGGAGTTTTCCAAACAAGAATACTGGAGTGGGTTGCCATTCCCTCCTCCAGGGGATCTTCCCAACCCAAGGATCAAACCTGCGTCTCCTGCATCGGCAGAGGGATTCTTTACCGCTGGGCCTTCTGGGAAGCCCAGTCCAGTATGACCTCATGGGAACTTGATTACATATGCAAAGACCTTGTTTTCATTAAAGGTCACATGTGCGGGAAACTGGGTTAGGATTTAAGCATATCTTTCTGGGGACACAACCGACTCAATACAATAGGTTAACGCTTTCAGTAGAGCCTGGCGCCCGAGGGCAGGGTTTTGATATTTTGTTTACCTTTGTGTTCCTGATGGCTTGAATAGTGTCTCGCATGTAGGTGTCTCCCAATAGCTCTTGAATTAATTAATAATGTATTAGCTCTTTGTCTTCTTCACTACAAATATATTTATAAAATCTATCATTTGTCTCTTTGTTTTATTATATCTTTTGCCATTAAAGTGTTTTAAGATTTTTGTACAACCCAATATATCTATCTTCCATTCTTTTTTCCTCTTTTCTTTTATTAAAGATAAATTCTAGGTTTCTAGTCTTGCTTAATAAGTTTCTATTCTTCCCCAGTCCCTCCGGGTCTCCCTCTCATACTTTACAGATAATCTAGACTTTCTTGCAAGAATTTTTTACTGCTTTATTTTTTAAACACGAATGCCTAATCCATATGGAGTTAATTTTTTTGTACTGTGTAAAATGAGGCTCTTCTATATTTTCCCTTTGTCGTTTGTGAAATTCTCATTATACTAGGGCATACATCTGAAAATTCCCATTTTGTTGCACAGTTCTATACATCTTTTTCTATATCAATGTAATTTTTTTATTTTAGTAAAACAGATCTTTCCTTATTTTTTCTCCTTCTTATATTTTCTTGGCTACTCTCAGGCCAGATTTATATCTTTCCATATAAATTCTATCCATAAAGAGTTACCTCCCAAATGCGTTATTAAGATCATAATTGGACTTGCGTTAAGTTTATATGTTAAAAATGTACCTGCTTTTGAAATTGAGAAGGGAGAAATATTTTCAGACACGCACAGAGGAGAGCGTGGCCGCCCAGCGGCAGCTTCTCCCGCCACCTTGACCTTGTGCTCGGCTTTGAGCCCCGTGGTTTGTCTTCACCTGCCCTTTGAACAACAGATGTGATTCCAGGGCTTAAGAACAGTCTCCTCTGAAGGAGAAATGGCTTGTCTGCTTTCAACTGCAGTCTTCACAGATTGTTACTAAAGTACTGGGTTCATTTGCCCATGGAACAGGCTAAGATTTTACATGTGTGCGAAAAAAGCAGTCCAGGTTCTGGGGGCTTGCCTCCAAGGTTAGACATGTCGGTCCATTTGCACGTCACCCCGGGACTCTCCTGGATGCTGAAAGCTGTGAGGTCACCTTGTCCCTTATTCTCCTTTCACAGTTTCTGAAGGTTGCGTTCAGGCTCAGCGTTTTTGTCACTCTGAGCCTTTTAAACACAATTTTAGTCCTGTTATTCTAGGGGGATAATATAGTTTAAAAAATTCCACTAAACCAAATCACATTGTCACTATTTTCATTGTCCTCATCACGCCTTCAGCAGGAAAGGAAAGAAAAAGCCCCACTGTTTTATAGCTTGGTGACTGTGGCTATCAAACCCTCAGTGTGTCTTGAAGGTCCAGAAGATGAGGGGATAGATTGTTTTTGGAAGCATTTTCAGCACCATCACCCATGGGTCATGTGGAACTGGATCAGGTGGACCAGAGAGATCTCGCCTGAGGGCTAAGCGTGTCTAGATTTGAGAGAGTGGTTGGATTGTGATAGTGGTATCTTTCTAGAGGTCACACCGTTGCCACCAAACGTACAGGTTCCCATAGACTCAAGGAGCTGGAAAGGACCTCAGAATTCACGCACTTGCTGTCTTTCACCCCCTCTTAATTTCCCTCCCTCTCTGCTCTCCAGTACCTCAGGGGATACTTACCCAGTGGTGCTGGACGCGGAGTGTGGCAGAAACAGCCTGAGCAGCAGCTGTGGGTCCAGCGTGGCCTTGGGCTCCAGTGATCGGCTGTTAGAAGAGCTTCCCCAGGGCAGCTGCTGTCCCATCCGCCTGGTCCCCAGAGTGAATGCACGTGAAACGGGCCTACAGCAGCCCTGCGGGCTGAACCAGGAGCCTCCCCGCCAAGGCCGTCTTGTGTGAGCCAAACTGCACTTGACCCGCAGACCCACTGGTTCAAGGACAAATGTTTGTTTTGTCACTGGCCACCACATTTGGGATGATTGTTATGCAGTAGCTGGCTCATAGAGCTTCTGTCCCTGTTGTCAACCTGCCCCAAACATACGGGCCACAAAGCTTCAGGGAGCACCCAGACCCAGTCTCAGCCATGTCCTCCGCCGACTGCCGGGCAGCTTGTTGGAGCAGGGTGTGGTACACTTCCTGTCATTCATGGAGCCCGAGCCTCAACTGTGAGTCCGGACTCAGCCACGGCACTGGGCTGTTGTCACTGGTTACCGACCATCCCTGGGCGGTACCCCCGCTGGAGTTATTTGGGTGTCTCTGTGCTCAAGCCCATCCCCAGGGACAGGTGCTGGTGTCTCTGGGCTCCAGGCTCCTCATCTGTAAGTGAGCCTGTCATTGCCGCAGCTGACATGCTCCAGGCTCTCCCCCCGAGGAGTCAGGAGACGGTGATGTCTCGTGGTGTCAGGCCGACACACGTTCAAGCCTTTGCTCCACCACTCACAGCCGGGTCTTTCTGGCAAACGGTTGTTTTTGCTTAGCCTTCCTAAACTGTAATCTCCTCCTTTATAAGGTGGACTTGGCCACATTTCTGTTGAGAAGCTGTTGCTCTGCTTAAAAAAGGGTAGTGTGTGGAAGTCACTTAGTAACATGACCGAACCTAGTAGCTCTCCAGTCAGGTTCTTTTTCTCAGTGACACTTGTGAAGCGTCCCTTACCTCCTGGAGTCGTGTCTGCTGCTCTGAAGTCAGCCCTGGGCCTTGTCATCGGGCCATTAAGGCTGGGACTGTGTGCTTGAGATGCTCCCCAGCTTCAAATCCCACTTCTGAGTCCCTGTCTCCGGAACAGTCCCTGCCATCAGTGTCCTCACACAAGGACACTGCAATGCTCCACACCCTGGGAGCATCCTTCATTCTTCACAGTATTCCTGTCACTTAAGATACTGAAAGGAAACCCCGTCACTTGAACTGCACTCGTAACAGGCAATGGCCTCTCGAACTGACTGCACCGTGACCTGTGTGGGTGATAGCACCATGACTGCCTCTCATGTGGGTCTGCATCCGCTGTGAACACCCTGCCTGCTGGGGCCACACGGACAGCCAGACTGTGTGCCTGAATATTCGCGGAAACATTTGCCGAAAGAGTTTCAGCTTTCTATCAGAGTACACCTCTGTTTTGAAAGTTCTGTACTCTTTTCCGGCCTTGGTGCTCTAATCCCTCATAGCAGATTTGCGTGTGATCAGGTCGCCTTGATGACTGAATTCTCTGATTATTTCTGCCCTCTGATGACTGAGGCAGCTAAGAGTCGGGAGGGGCTGGAAGAGCAGGTATTCCTGGGATAGGGAATTGAGGGTGGGGAGATGGAGTAAGTCTGAAATTCTAGAGAAGACTTTTTTTTTTTTTTTTTTTGGCCTGTTTCATTTTGACTATGAATGTGTATGTCAAGAAATAGAAGTAATATTATTCTTAAAAAGAAAACCCAGAACCCTCATTGGTTCTTTCACAAGTAACAGGTGGGAGAATCTCCACGTGGGGAGGGATGGCTGAACAGGCAGTCTCCAGGTGCGTGCACCTGACTTCTCCCTTTGCTTCTCGTCTTGGCCTCTAAGTCTCTGGCTCCTGTGTAAGCCGGAGTGTAAGCACGAGGCTTTCCCTTGGTTCCCCAGACTGACAGTTTGCAAAGAGAACATGATCAAGTGCAGGGTTAAGGGAGGAACAATAAAGACCATGGCCGACCCGGCACCAGAGCCGTGCACCTTCCTAAGGGTGAAGCTTCTGTAGTTCAGGTCTCAAGGACAAGTACAACCTTGCAGTTCTAAGCCCGCCTCCCTTTCCTCCTGCTTCCTTGTGTCCACCTCCTGGGACAATTTCTTGTCCTGCCTAGCAGTATTCTGGATAGTCTAGCTACTTCCTAGCCAAGGCTAGATGACCACTTGCCACTCATATCTGCCTCACATGGACTCTCTCACATCAGGCGCAAGATTTACCCAGACTTGCAGTAGGAGTAGGGCTTCCCAAGTGGCACTAGTGGTAAAAGAACCCACCTGCCAGTGCAGGAGACATAAGACATGTGGGTTCAGTCCCTGGGTCAGGAAGATCCCCTGGAGGAGGGCATGACAACCCACTCCAGTATTCTTGCCTGGAAAATTCCATAGACAGAGGAGTCTGGCGGGCTATAGTCCACTGGGGTCGCAAAGAATTGGACAAAATGAAGCAACGTAGCACGTAGTAGAAGTTGGAAGAGCGTTCAGGGTTCCGTTACACTGCTGTCCCTGCCTCTTCTTGTCATTCAGCATTTACTGAGCACCTACTGTATGCTCTTGGGGTACATAGGTGGAAAAGAAGTACTGGTAATTTCTCCATCCAACAGTCATTTATTTGTCGAGTGCCTGCCGTATGTTAGGTCCCATATGAAGGACTGTTTACAATAGAAGCAAGCAGAGGACTATGGATGCTCAGAAAAGAGCATTATCACTACAGCTGGGTAGGTGGGAAGGCGGCTGGGAAGACGTTTGCTGTGCTGGCCTAGCTGTGATCTAAGGATGTGCTTGCAAGACCATCCAAGTGAGCATCACGGGCGTTCTGCTTCTCATGTGAGTGAATCAGCTGCTACTAGACCAACTTTCCTAGAGACATCAGCTGTGAACACCAGACAATGTTAAACAAGTCAGTAAATTAATGAATAAATAACTGAATGAAGTACCCGAAGGCCTTAGAGAATGAAACTAAGCAACCAGATTCTGGAGAGGAGTCAACTCTTGGAAATGGAAATAGCATGGGGAAATGTTCCCATGTTTTCAGCTTCTCACCTGAGTGAAGGCTGAAGTTGGTGCCACATAAGGTAGATAAAATGCTGATGGAAAACCAGCAGCCTTTCCAGCCTGAAGAACGAGAGAGCAGAGGGAGGTCTGAGTGACTGATGCCACTGGGAAATACAGGGAGATTTCTGTACAGGACAGAGCCCAAACGTGGATGATTTAAGCTGGGGTTTTCCAGGCAAGAGTACTGGAGTGGGTTGCCATTTCCTACTCCATCTTTTTATAAATTCTGCCCAAATCTCTGGCTGACCCTGACGATACAAAAGCAGGGCAGGCTGCTAGGAGCCTGGCTCAGGATAAAAGAGCCACGCTGAGATTTAAACTGCTACCCAGCAGACAGAGTCCAACCAAGTCCACTGTGTCCTCAAACAGGTCAACAAAATGTAATAGGATCCAGAATCTCCACACACCATAGCATTCATAATGTCCAGGAAGCCCACCCAATCTTATTCAACATATGGAGAAATAGGGAAGTATGACATTTCTCAAAAGCAAAGACTCTGAGATGATCCAGATGTTAGACTTAGCACTTGAAATTTTTAACCATTAAAACTATGCTCAGTCATGCAAAGGAAAGTATACTCATAATGAATGAAAACGTAGGAAATCTCAGCAGAGAAGTAGAATTTATGAAAAAAGCCAATGGATGTTCTAGAACTAAAGAATAAAATATCTGAAATAAAAATTCACTAAGAAAAATTTACCAGATGGGCTTAGCCACAGAATGGAGATAACAAGAGGAAGAGTCAGAGAACTTGAAGACACATCAACAGAAGTCACACAAACTGAAGAAGAGAAAAGGAAAAGATTTGAAAAGAAAAAGAGCAGCGCCTGAGGGATGTGTGAAACCACATCAGGTCTCGCATGGGTATAAGTGGAGTCACAGAAGGAAGAAGACATATGTGGAGAAATAATGGCTGAAATTTCCCGATTTTTGTTGAAAAGTTTGCATGTGTAAATTCAAGAAACACAGAAAACCCCCAGTACGATAAATACAAAGAAAAAAATCATAGATAAACTGAAAACCAAAATCAAAGAGATAAACCTCAAAGCAGCATGTGAAAGATGGCACGGTAAAAGGGGAACAATGATTTGAATCACCAGCACCTCTTATCAGAAATGACGGTGGCCAGAGAACAGTGGGACAGAAACTTTATCCTGCTGAAAGGAAAGCAGAAACTAAAACAAACAGAAACCCCTCACCCCAGAATTTACATCCAGGGCAAGTCCCCTTTAAGAATGAAGCTGTTTTCAGATGAAAAAGCAAAGATCATTCATTGCAAACAGGTCTTCACTCTAAGAAGTGCTAAAGGAAATTCTCCGGACTGAAGGAATTCGATACTATAGATGCAGACTCAGGCGTTCACGAAGGAAGATAAAACATGGGAAATGGTCCGATTTTACTATTCAGTTAAATATAAAAGGCTATTGTTTCTCACTTAAAAATGAATTTGAGTGCTTAAAGCAGACATTTTAACATTGTCTTGTAAGGAGTAGATGTGAAAAAAATGAGAGCTCCGGCTTGAAGGACGGGGCAGCGTAGGAATCTCATGGTTGCAAGATTCCCACCTTTCGGGTGACAAGCTTCAGTATTACTAAATAGACTGTGAGAAATTAAGGTTGTCTCTTCTACCCCCTAGATTCAGCCACCACAGAGGCGATGCCCCAGTCACAGCCAATAAGTATTCCTCACACAGAGACTCGTGGAGGTTTCCCCAAAGCGAAGGACGCTTTGCAGGAGCGGGACTTGGACAGACTGAATCACTCAGTCACCATCCAGTGACTGGGCACCTACCCGGGCACCCCTGTCTTCACCGGGAGAGCCCAGCAAGGGTTCCTCAGAATGGTGGTGAGCACTCCTGTGCAAGAACCAGTCCACGACCAAAGTGATGTCCCAGGAATGGCGGAAGTGACGATTCGGAGAATCAGAATGTGCCGGTCACAGTTTGTACTTCTTTGAGGAACTTTCCTAAGGAAAACCCCTCCTAGAAAAGACCAAAGGACAAGACTTCAGTGGTTAAACACTTCACAGTCGGTTTTATAAATGTTGCTGTTTAGCCCTACATTGTGTTATAAATCGCCTCCACGAGCTGTGATAAATCTAGTTGATTGGTGGCCCTATTCATCCCAGAAATGAGTGGCGCAAGGGTAGGCTTGAGAGATGCTCGTGTCGGTGAAGACCTTGGCGCCTCTCTGGGGACTGTGCTCCTGGGCACTGCATTCTTGGTGGCGCGCTGTGCCCGTTGGGGATGGCACGTCTGCCACCTCAGGACAGGCTGCCTAAGGCACGCCCAGCCTCCCCGGGCTTCTCACCCCTCCAGGCTGTGGAAACATTTGCCTACAGACATTTTCTTACCATCCATTACATATGTTTTTATGAAAGGACTGAGCAGGAGGAATTTGCAATGAATAATTCATGTGTAATTGTTTTGAAAATATAGTTATTTTTTTTTCAAAGAGAGCCACCGACCTCTCCGTTTCAGAGCCCCCACTGCCTGGGTGCCCATGTGAAAGCCACGGGCGGGCTGTCTAAATGCTTGCCCATCCCGAGCTGGGACAGACTCCCGCACAGAGCGGGGCGGGAGGGTGTGTGTACAGATGGCGCAGAGCCGCCGGAGTCCCCAGTCACACACTCTGCCCAGGTCTCCAGGTGGGCCCTCGGGGTAGTCTGGGCATCCAGCACTGCTCCCCGCCTCCGCTGAGCCCCCAGGCAACACTGCAGCACCCGCACCCCCGCCCCTGCTCCCAATCCTGCACCAAGCCAGACCTGCAGCCTGTTTGCGTCAACGCACACACAAGCCCAGCCACGGCCAGGGCCTGACCAGCTGGGCAGGGGCAAACACAGCGTGCCGCAGTCACGTTCAGCTGATTACTCACATAGACGGCCAGAGATGCCCGCTCCTGGGTCCTGGCCCACACGCCGGGAAGGGCGGCCCAAAGCAGGAGCTGGTGGCGGCCCTACTGCTGAGTACCTTGGTGCTGCCAAGGGGGGTTATATTTTACAGCTCTAGCCTGCGGGGGCTGGGGCAGAAGGCGCCACCTGTCAGCCTCGGGAACCGAGGAGAATCTGTCTCCTGATGGCCTCCTGGGACATGGGGAATGGCAGGTGGCCTCGTAGCCACTCGTTGGCGGCTTCCTCCTCTCTGGTGTCCCCAGGGCATCACAAGGTGTCCTGCAGAGATCCAGATTAGCCGTTGCCTATTGGTCTGTTTGGATCTGTGTGAGGGTGCCAGCGCCCCACATAAGAGCCCTTCCCCCACTTCCTACTGTCATTTCCTATCCATTTCCACCTGTTCTCTTCTCTGTCTGGAGGCCACTGACCTTGTTCCAACAGTGGCTTTGATCACAGTGGTTAAGAAGAAGAACTGAGTTTGGATCCCAGATTTGTCCCTACCTAATCATGTGTCTGGGGCAACTCTCATAGCCTCAGTTGCTGCATCTTTAAAATGGAGTTAGTAAGAGTGCTTTTCTCACAACTTAAGTGAGCTATTAATACCTGTAGAGATCTCAGGACAATGCCTGGAATGTAATAGGCATGGTTGTTCAGTCGCTCAGTCATGTCTGACCCTTTTCGACCCCGTAGACTGCAGCACACCAGGCTTCCTTGTCCTTCGCTGTCTCCCAGAGCTTGCTCATGCTCATGTCCATTGAGTTGGTGATGCCATCCAACCATCTCATCCTCTGTCGTCCCTTTCTCCTCCTGCCTTCAGTCTTTCCCAGCATCAGGGTCTTTTTCAGTGAGTCAGCTCTTCACATCAGGTGGCCAAAGTATTGGAGCTTTAGCTTCAGCATCAGTCCTTCCAGTGAATATTCAGGACTGATCTCCTTTAGGACAGACTGGTTGGATATCCTTGCAATCCAAGAGACTCTCAAGAGTCTTCTCCAACACCACAGTTCAAAAGCATCAATTTTTTGGTGCTCAGCTTTCTTTATGGTCTGACTCCCACATTCATACATGACTACTGGAAAAACCATAGCTTTGACTATATCGACCTTTGTTGGCAAGGTAATGTCTCTGCTTTTTAATATGCTGTCTAGGTTGGTCATAGCTTTTCTTCCAAGGAGCAAGCGTCTTAATTTCATGGCTGCAATCACCACCTGCAGTGATTTTGGAGCCCCCCAAAAATGAAGTCTGTTACTGTTTCCATTGTTTCCCCATCTATTTGCCAGGAAGTGATGGGACCAGATGCCATGATCTTAGTTTTCTGAATGTTGAGTTTTAAGTCAGCTTTAAGTTTCACTCTCCTCTTTTACCTTTATCAAGAGGCTCTTTAGTTCCTCTTCCATTTCTGCCATAAGGGTGGTGTCATCTGCGTATCTGACGTTACTGATAAGCACTGCTAAATCATGATGGTGGTGATGGTGATGGTGGTGAGGATGGTGGTGATGGTGGTGAGGATGGGTTCTATCTCATCCCATCCTCCTGCTCCCTACCCCCCATTCAGCTTCCTCCACAGAATGCTGTCCGCGTAGCACTGACCCCACCATTCCTCTGCTCTCTACCTACTCTGGCTTCCTGTGCCACCTCAACCCCTGATGGCACCACGTTAATGGCTGGTCTGTGTGTTCCCCACCCCAGAACACTCAAGCAGAGCCTTTATTAACCCATCTCCATACAGCCTTCCTGTGTCTGTCCTGGGAGAGTCCAGTCATCCTGGGTATCTTTGGTCCTTAGATGCACAGACACATTTTGAATTATGATTCAGTGTCCATTTCTGGAAAGAAAGCCATATTTTCTCATTTAAATTGTGAAACTTTGCGAGAGTCAGAGGTGCTGTCTTCTGTCCCACTTCTGTTCTCCCCAGCATCCCTTCAGGGATATTCACCTCCAGGCAAGTAGCTGGTTCCAGGTTGCTGACTAACTGGCCCTTTGCAAAGGGCTGCCAACGCCACCTGCCCCTGGAACAGCCCAGACCATCAGTCCCTCCCGGGCAGTCATCTCGGGGATTCTGCTTCTGTCTGCAGTGCAGGGAACTATGTTTTCTCAGCCCCCGCCCCCCCAGCCCCACCCACCCCACACACAAAACAGAGACCGTAGGTCAACAGTAGGTTATGTGTGGTGGAGTGAAGGGACCCTGGGTAACTTTCAGCGAGTGGATCACAAAAGGCGAGGAAAACGGGTGGTCCATGGATCCCCCACAAAAAGCATAGTAACTTACAGTTTAAACTGGACCGTGATGAAACTCTGATCAATATTCTAGTTTTCCCTCCTCAAATTGCCTTGCTTGACTCTGTTTGTGTTTCCTAGCACGTATGTGAATATATATAAACCTAACATTTGAAACTTGAAAGCCACTGCCATCACAGCAAATGTGAATTTGGACACCTGGACGGCACGGCCAGTGACAAGGTTCGCAGCAGTGCCTGCAGCCTGCCTGCCGGGTTGACCAAAGCCAGGTTGGGCTGGGTTGGGCGCCCGCCTGCACCTCTGTTCTCTCGATCAACAAACCAGCCTTGCCCAGGGCCCCAGCCCCAGGACACCTGGCCCCGCCCGTGGGAACCTGGGGGGTGGGAGCACACATGTAACAACCAGGCCAGCCCACAGAGGCTGTGGTGATGAGCTCGTTGCGGGGCTGGAGGGCTCAGCCAGCAAAGACCCGAAACCACCTAACAGCCTTTCCCCCTCACTTGTCTTCCTCGTCAGGTCCTAGAAGATAATGGAATGCCCATGGATGACGATCAGTACGCTCTGTTGACCACAAAATTAGGATATAAGAAAGAAGGGATGAGTTATCTTGATTTTGCAGCGGGATTCGAAGGTAGCTAACAGCCAAGCACGAACCGCCTCCCACCCGGGGCCCCACGGGTCTTTCTGCATGGGGCCCCAAGGCCGTTGGGGTTGAAGTAGTGTGAGCTGAGATGTGGAAACCATGTGCGTCCTGAGACTGAAACAGACATTCTTGTTTAATTTTATCCGTGTTTCGGCCTTTTTTTTTTTTACCCCCACTCAGCTGCACTGTGAGTGCTGAATTTTGTCTGGCAGAGCCTTCTACAAATAGTAAGAGCACAAATGGTTTCTAAAATTGACTCCCAAGCCTGTGCTCCTCCAATCACACCTCGTGTCCTCTGAGGTTTTCCTCCTAAAAGTAGCTGCTGGTTATCTGTCCTCAGAGCCACCTGTGCACCAGCGGGGACCGTGTCCCTCCTGGACCCAGAGGCCCTGAAAGACTCAGCGACCTGGCCCAGAGCAGCCAGCCCCAGGCCCTCCCCTCCCCCTGCCCGCGGGGTTGCCAGGGGACTCATGCTCACAGCGCAGTCTGCTCAGCGCCCGGTCCTCCCATTTGCCCCTTGTGGCTGCTCTCCCAGCCACACACCCGGCAGACGGACAAGCAGCACCCAGCCTCCCGCTTCTCAGATCTGTAGTCTCTCCCCTCCCCTGTCTCCACTCTTACTGAAGTTTAGAAAAAGCTGCAGAAATCCCGTGTATATATCCATGGGTCCACAGATATATGAAAGCACTGCAGGCTAGACAGGGCAGAACCCAGACCGCTACTTGCATTGTGCTGCTCTCCCCCGGGTTGGCCTGGGTGATGACTGAATAGTGCAGTGGGTCTCGCTCGAGGAGCTGGCAGCTGTGACTCCTCACCAGGAAAGAGGAAGGTCCCATCCAGCCCCCCCACCACCAGATTTCATTTGCTGATTCTAAAGGAGAGAGGTCCCGCAATCCCCCACCCCAAAGACAACAGGAGAAGCTGTGGAATTTGGGGATTTTGACGCTTTCTTTGGCTATACGCTTTGACCTTTTTGAGGCAATAAAAAGAGAAAGAAACCCACATTTACCTTAGTGAGTGCTTCCAGTGCCCCGGTGCATCCTTCACTGAGGCGAGGAAATTGGAGGCCTAGGGTGAGCAGTGACTTCCCGAGGTCCCAGGGCAGGGGGCCTGTCACGAGCGGGCACCTCGCCTGCAGCTTCCTCCCTTCCCCCTCTCCCCCACTCCTCTGTCCCCCATCGGTACCCCCGACACATGGCCAGATGCTGGAGGTGGGGAGATGGAGGCTCCAGGCCATGGGGGTGGGAGTGGGCAAGGCAGAGGGGATCAGGCACCAGAGGGAGGTGTTATCCGCCGGGCGTAGCAAACCCGGGGTGGGGAGGCCACTCCAGACCCAGGTGCAGGTGAGGCGGAGGCCAGGTTCAAGGCTGGACTAAAGGACGTCCATGAGTTCCGGAGGCCCTGCCTGCCATTCATTCCCCAGACCATATCAGGGAGCGGGGGTTAATAGCATGTGTAGAGAGTCACATCCTAAACCAAGTCCTACGTTGCAGCCTGCCTTTAGAGAAGGCCACGTTCAAGTCATTGCAACCTGAGGGAAATGGGCTGGTTTTTAAGTGGAGGTTTTACTCCCTTCCACTGTTTCAGGGAGGAGAGAGATGGCCTCATTGATTCATCAACCAGCTGGGCTCCGGAAGCTGGCGGGCCGGGGTTATCGGCCTGTGAGCTCTGTGACCTCGGGGAAGTTGGACCCCTGTGTCCTTGTCTGTAGAATGGGCATAGTAATAGGTCTCCTTGTGCATAAACCAGGCTCAAGGAGAGACTCTGCCTCTTAGGGCCGTGGAAAGGGCCAAGGTTTGTCCAGAAGGTGTCCGGAGGCCTCCAGTCTAACATCCAGCACAGAGGTGGGCAGGGCCTGCCCGGTGACTGAGTTACATGTTCCTGCATTTAGGACCTGATTCTGGGAAACAGAACGAGCAGGAATCCTCCTTCTCTGTCTCCGGTAACGAAGGGGTAGACAGACAGGATGTGGTCCCTGCCCTGGAGCAAGGACGGAGGAGCCAGACGCAGAAACGTGCCAAGCGAGAGGGTGGCCCCGATGGTCTGAGGACAAGCTCTTCTCGTGGTGACAGGGACATTTCTAAGATCAGAACAGAGTTCACGCCATGTTCCGTCACAGAGTCGTAGTACCATCGAGAGTTCTAGCAGGACTGGGGACGGAAGAAGTTAAGCAAAGCGTTGAGATAGAAGTAAAGAGGCGCGCCCAGCACTAACAGAAGCCTCCTGATTCGCTGTTTCAGATCCTAAGATGAACGGGCCAGAAGTGACTCCACCCCAGACTCCAGTTCTTCCCAAAGGTGACGTGGACAGCTACTTTGTCACTGCTGAAGAGTGCCTGAGACAGTTCCCCCGGAGACTGAAGGAATTCTTCCGGGTAAATCACGACCTCCCTGCTGCCTGCCTTTTCTGGACCCAGCCCCCGCCCCGCCTCCTCACTGTTCAGCCACAGCAGGAAAGAGCCCTGGTCTCCAGCCCTTCTCAGAGCTCTCCTTCCTAGACTCAGGCTTGCCCCTCCTCCCCTCCTGGGGAAGGGGCTAAACTCTGCGATCCCCTCCCCTCCCCAGGCCCTTCCTTGCTGACACTGCTAGGCCTGCCTTCTGCCCCTCAGAGGCGCTGGAGAAGTAAGGAGACCCTCCTCACAAGACAGGGAGGGGTGGGAAGGGTCACAACAACCCGAGTTACAGCGAATTTAGGACCCTTTCAACCATCCTATCCACTCCTCTCCTGCACTCACCAAACAAGCTTTGTGCACTTCCACGTCATAAGCGGGACTCTCTGCTGAAAGCTGGGGCTGGAAGCTGGGAGCCCTGCTCAGGGAGCTCAGTGCAGCCCGAGACAGATGGTCAACAGACAATTCAGACACATCGCGACTGGCTGTCATCAACGGACTGGTTCTGTGCTATGGGGGCACAAGGGAAACAGCCACTAAGGAGGGCTTCCTGGAGGAGGTGACCCCCAAACGGAATCTTAAACCCTCAGCATGTGCTGGCCAGAAAGAGAAAGGAGTGAAAAATAGAAGAGCAGGCTTACTCAAGGCGGGTGGCAGGCAGGTCATGAGCTTTCAGGAAAGCTCCCAGCTCTGCATGACTGAGGCGGGGGTTGATGCAGAAGTTGTAATGGATAAGATGGGGAAAATAGCAGCCATTCAAACACAGAGACAGGGGCAGAATGACCTCAACTATTTTTGTGTTGAGAAGTAAAAGAGGATCGTTAAGTAGGAAAGAAGATCAATTTGATAAACTGACTACTGAGCTTCAAAATGGGGCAGAGGGTTGAGGAAGTTAGAATGTTTCCTCACCAGGGTGAGGAGACCCCGGGGTGTGGAGACCACAGGGCGTGGAGACCCCGGGGCGTGGAGACCCCAGGGTGAGGAGACCCCGGGGTGAGGAGACCCCAGGGTGAGGAGACCTTAGGGTGAGGAGACCCCAGGGTGAGGAGACGCCAGGGTGAGGAGACCCCAGGGTGACGAGACCTTAGGGTGAGGAGACCCTGGGGCGTGGAGTCACCGAGGTGTGGAGACCCCAGAGTGTGTAGGATCAAACACCTCAGCAGAGGAAACGATGTTGGGGCCAGGGGAGGGGAGGTGGAGCCAGCCCCTGGGAGCAGGGCAGCCCGTCTGCTGTGCCTGAAACATCTTCCCAGCACGGATTGCCAATTGGAGGTTCATTTTGGTTATTACCGAGCTCCCATTTTACAGTAGACACACTTACGATTGTCTAGCTCAGATTTGCAGGATGGTTCTAACTTTGACTGATGGCCTAGCCATCAGACCATGCATCCTCATAAGCAGACAGGGAGACGGGTTCGTCCTCATCAGTTAACCCCGTGTGGTGCCCAGCCGAGAAGAGCACGGAGTAGGCCGGGGTCCCTGTGGGGTGGAGAGCCTGCTTCTCTGAAGAAGGGGAGCCTGGCGGCAGGCAGAGAGGACAGAGGGGGAAGTCGAGGCACCGGGTCAAGCAGTCCCTCGTGCTGGTCAGCCGGACCCTGAGAGGCCATCACCTGCCACCCCACCAGTGAAAACCCAGACCCCTGTTCTGGCCCCTCCCCACAGTCTCCTGTCGCTCATCTTTCCCAGTGGGGACACAGAGAAGCCAAGCTCCTTGCTGGCACCTGCCTTTATTATCCGTGAAGCTTGGTTACAGCACACATGTGTCCTATGTTTCCTAAGAGGGTCTCAATTTTAAATAATTAACTGATAAATAGATTTAATAAATGTTCACCAATGCCCACTCCATCCTGCAAGGAACTTATAACCTAGTGGGTGAGACAAGCGAACCCCTAATTGCCAGGGTATGCATGATACAGACTCAGATGTCGGTTCCATCCAGGACCCTGGTAGGTGCTCGTTGCCCTCACAGGTGTATATAAATGGAACAGAGCATGTCTTGATGGTTAACTGGGAAGGTCCAGTCACTTTATCTCCTTTCTTGAGTTCCTATTTGTGAGAAGTTCTTGAATCTCTCTCTCCATCAATAATGAAAAATCTACCTTATATTAGTTGAAAATGCTGTTAATCCTGATGCTGCTAATTGCTCAGTGATCTGTAAGCAGATAAGTGGATCTCGGTGCAGGTGGGTCCACGCACAGCAGCGAAGCTGAATAAGGCGGCCTCACCCTCCAGGCCAGGCCGGAGACCACGAACAGTGGAAGGGAACAATTAGCAAACAAGGGGCATCTCCCCCCCTGACTGGTGGGGAAAGCAGGCACCAAGACCCCCTTGGTGACCTGGGGTCATGACCTGGGCACAGGTTCCCGTGGCCCTTGTGGGCTCACCTTCCACCTCACCCTCTAGATAGGGTCTGTGTAGGTTCAGGCACATGTCCGTGGATTCATGTATGTTTTAAAAACAAAAGGACCAAGCCCCCCTCTGCCCCGCACCACACACAAATAGGGTCTTCATACGTATGCTTCAGCCACCATGTTTTTCGCTTTACCATCTGTCTTGAATGCCTGACCCTGCAGGGTGGTCTCCACACATTGCTCTGCTCAGGGCGGCCCCTTTCTCTCAGAATGAGCCAGAGTCCTGCCTGATTGGCTGTAGCCCCTTTCTGACCCATCTCGACCCCCCTGACCCTGGGTCATGCTCCGGCCAGCGCCCTTCCTCCCCTGTGTCCTTGCATATTCTGCTTCTTCGCCTGGATTGTGGTCTGAGCAGCTGAAAGAAGGTGCTGCCACTTCTTGAGTTGGAAGGCCCTGGAGGACAAGCCGGGGGCCGGGAGTTTGATTTTGGCCTTGCTCATTCTGACATCCAAGGGGAGATGCCGCAAAGCCTTTGGAGACGTGCATTTGGATGCTGTGGGAGGGCTGGGAGCTGCGACGTGGAGGGAGTCCGTGGCAGAGAGAGGCCCGTGGTCCCAGTGGGCAGTGCCCTGGGGATGAGGCTGCTGGATGGTGGCAACTCTGAGAGGCAGGGGCAGCCCTGGATGTCAGCTCCCACTGTATTTAACATAGTGATTGTGCACGTTGGTGCAGAGTGATCTTTGGTGAATGAATAAGTGAGTACAAGTAGGTCTTCCACAAAACCCCAGAAGGTTTTACTTGCACACCCGAGTCGAAGTAGGTCTTGCTTTATGTGACCTCTGTGGAGGGTCCTAGGATACAGAGGTGCAGGCAGGGCCCCCGGAGTGGCCGGAGAGACCCCAGGCAGGGCCGCGGGAGGTGCTGGTGGGACCGAGGGTGGGGACAACAGCCGCAGCGGCTGCACTCCAAGCCCGAGACGGAGGGAGCCCGAGTTGGGGGAGCAGGGTTGTTGGCCCAGATGGACCCGGTTCAGATCCCACTGCTGGGTGCTCGCTGTCCAACCTCAGGCAACAGTAATAATAACAAAGAGCATTTTAGACCCTAACAGAACCTACACATCCTCTCGTAAGTGCTTCGCCTGCTTGGCATAGTCAGTCCTAATGATGACCCCGTAGGCAGCGACTCTGTCTTCCTCTGTGACGGGTGAGAAGCCTGGCGGGGTTCAGTCTCTTCCCTCGGTCACTCTGCTAGTACTGGGCAGAGCTGGGCTTGGAAACCGAGCAGCCTGCCCCCCTGGATGTGCCCTGAGCCCCACAGCCTGGCTGCAGCCGCAGGTTCCCTGCCAGCCTCTGTTCCCTCACCTGCAAAGTGGGAGTCACCGCGGCGCGACCTGCAGATGCAGAGGCAGGGCTCGGGCGGGTGGATGGGACCTTCATTTCAGCCCGGGCGTCGAACCAGGGCCCATCCTCTGGGCAGCTCCTTGGCGGAGTTCAGCTCAGCGCCGGTTGTGCTGTAGGAAGCAGCTGCCTTTCTGAAAGGTTGCCATTTCCAAAACCCATATAAAAACATCGAGGACCAGATTTTTACATGTGCTGGGAAGCTCCAGCATACTCAGCCTTCACTTCCGATGTTGGAAGTACCACTCACAGAAGCCAAAGGAACAGGCGGGAAAGAAAAGCCACTCCTCTCCCTTTCCTGAACTGTGTTGAAAGAGGGCGCCTGAGGACAGAGTTCATCATCGCCCTGGGAAAGCAAGCCCTGGCAAGGGTACTACCGGAGCAGGGAAATCTCCAAAAAAGGCCACAGTGGGAGCGCGGCCCTTCCCTCACGTTGGGGATGAGTCCGCAGAGCGGGGCGGGGGTGGGGGGCGGCCCCAGGTTTCGGGGGGCCGGGCTGTGACACTGTGTCCTGGCTCCAGGACCCGTACGCCGCCTTCTTTAAGATGGACACTGACAGGGACGGCGTCATCACCATGCATGACCTCCACCGGCTGCTGCAGCACCTGCTTTTCAACCTGAAGGACGAGGAGTTCCAGCGCCTCCTGGGCCTTCTCGGCCTAAGGCTCAGCATCACGTTAAACTTCCGGGAGTTCCGGAACCTGTGCGAGAAAAGGCCGTTCAGTACAGATGACGACGCGCCCCAGAGACTGCTCAGGTAAGAGGCCAGAGCGGGGCAGCGTCCATGCGGGCTCCACGTGGTGCCAAGGGCCGGGGCTGGGGGCGGGGCAGCTGCCGCCCCCGATCTCTTCACTCTGTCTTAGTTCAAGAAAAACCACTCTCAGGATCACACGCTCAGTGTAGAAAGACTAGAAAATGCAGAGACAGGTGAGAAGGTACACTTGATCTGAGCCCCCGTGAGCATCTCTTTTTTTTTG
Source organism: Dama dama (assembly GCF_033118175.1). Classification (NCBI taxonomy): domain Eukaryota; kingdom Metazoa; phylum Chordata; class Mammalia; order Artiodactyla; family Cervidae; genus Dama; species Dama dama. The sequence continues at coordinate 5,967,982 of NC_083702.1, forward strand.
TACTTCACTGTGCGTCATCCCAGTCTTGTTAATTTACACGTAAATATACACGCGTACTTGTACGTTTTCATTGTTATGAACCCAGGGCCAGATAGGTAGGCGTGTCGCTCAGCCTCCCAAGACCTCTGGGTGCACCGCATGCAGAGGGCGGTGCTGGGTGCTTGTCAGGAGAACACATGGACGTCCCCCAGGCCTGCGTCCTTAACTTGGGCAGTAAGCCTGGCCTGGGGAACCACACAGCACCTTGTGGTAATTGGTGGAAACTAAGTGTCATCTCCATCTTTTTTCCATGCACATAAATCCACCCATGTTCTTGTGTATTTGTCTCTTTAAAACCCTGGGGTCAGCAGTGCCAGCCGCTCTAGGAGATGCGAGGACCCCTTCCAGCCCTTTCTCAGGCAAAACTCCCCACCCTCCCCCACTGTTCACCCCACGCCAGCCTCACTCACAATAGGAGAATCTCTGCGTCCAGCTGGGGCCGTGACTTGTTCGTCTCCTTGGCTTCATTCAGTAAGGGCATCTGCTCCTTGAAGCAGTGACGGGCCTCCCATCTTACCTGGGACCTGTCACAGTCTCCTCCCCCACTGGGATCTGTTGACAGGCATGAATGAAGGGGACTTTGAGCCGCTCCCTTACCAATTATTACAAGTACACCATCAATATTTTGTGAAATGTTACCCTCCACTTTGCTAGCACAGGGCTGCCCTTGATCCTCAGTGATTCAGCCCAGTAGTGACATCATCACTGGGCCCTTCTACCCTTAAGGCACCTCCAGCCCCCAGGGGCTCCAGACCAGTGCCCACCCCCAGACGGGGGAGCCGCTAGTCGCCCTGTCACTGGGCCAGACCGTGCCACTCCTGCAGGCTGCAGAGGCCGCTGACCTTGCCCTTTAATTTTCCCTTCTGAACTTGCTAGTTTTATTTTGTCTCTACTTGAAAAGCTAGCAAGGAAGAAAATGACTGTAGTCTCTTTCTAAGTGAAGCGATCATGGAACACGTGAGTTGGACACCTGCTTCCAATTGCTCCAGTTGTGAGGAGCTTTAATATGAGACTTGATTGCTTAACATTCAAACAAAGCAAGAAAATATCCTTCAGAAAGAACTTTCTGGAGAATGAATGCAGAACGGATATGGAAAATTTCAACCACAAAGTGCAGTCTTCCCATCCACGTGATTCCGCCGTCTTAGTTGTATTATTTGTTCATCCATCACACGTTTACCGAGGGTCTGCTGTGAGTTTGGCATCACCCCAGGACTCAGTGGTACAAAAGTGGATGAGGGGCTCAGGACTGAACCGGGACAAGTACAAAAACACAGGAATACAAGGATGTCTGAAGTGCCACAGAGAGGGGAGAGACCAAGCCTGCTTGAGGTGAACAGGAAAAGTAGGACATTTCAGTTGGATCTTGAGATATAAGGAGGAGTTTGTCTGGTGTGAGTTACCAGATCGTGGTTCAGGGCCAGGGGACCACGTTTGCAGAACCGCAGAAGTGGGAGTACGGAGCATACTCAGGGACCGGTCACAGGACACGTGCACCAGTGTGGCATGCACAGGGGGAGCAGCCTGAAGTTGCAGGAGGGCCGGGTGAGAAGGGGCTTGAGTGCCAGGCTTGGTCAGCAGGCCGGAGAGGATTCTCTGCCTTGGCATGTCGGGGCGCATGTGCCATGCAGACATCCTTCAGCAGCCCCAGAGTAGATGGTAGATGCAGAGGCTGGATCCAGGAAGACCAGCTTGGGCCCCAAGGGCCTGGTGTAGTCTGAGCTCTGAGACCCAACCAAGGCACTGCATTAGAAAGCCAAGCCTTCCCATGGCTGGAGCCCGAACCTATGCTTCATGAAGATGTATCTTTTCATACTCTACAACCCTTCAAGGAGGCATCACTACCTGACTTTGCAGATAAAGGAATTGAGGTCTTGAGGAGAGTTTCTGACTGGTCCAGAAGGACCCAGGTGATGGGCAGTGGACAGAGATTGGAACTCAGGGTGCCTGTGGGGAGGGGCCGCCTCCTCTGTGTGGAGAGTTGGTCTCTTTCACCCCCCGACTCTCACTGTTCTCCACTAGCCAAACCTGGATGCCTTCCCTTTTTAGAAGCCATCACATCCTCTCTCTTGGATCCCTCTGTGTTCTGGGCCTTCACTTTCCACCTGCATCATCAAATGCAGTACTTTTGAAAACTTTGAAGGTTCATAACTTTGTTGAAGACAGGAAGACCATCTAGTTTGCTTCATAACTGCACACAGCATTTTCATTTTTAGATGCGTAAATAGCAGTTAGAGTGATTAGTCCAATGACCTGATTCATTTACATCATCTGTTCCCTTGTTTAAAGCACACGGGCCTTGTCCATTTATCTACTGACAACCCACATCAAGTTCCTTTTGGTGCATGTACATCATCAAAGATGAAAGAACGCTGTCAAGTGTCCTGTTAGCAAAATTAGACGGTCAGCTTCTTGTCACAAAATATTGTGTGATCCAGTCCTTCCTGATGAATGACTGACTGAGTGGAAACAGATTTCCTTGCTGTTCATAGATGTGAATCACTCACTCATCAGGAGATTTGGCTTCTGTGATCCAGTTCACCATCATCTTCTGGTTCATCTAATCATGTGAAACATCTTGGTTTTCTTCCCTTTGCCATCTGGGGTTGAAGTAAGAATTCTCAGTTCTCACCTGTGTTCAGTGAAAGCTAACCTAAGACCAGGATGGGGTCCCTGGTGTCTTTTATACCTTTCTGAAAGATGCTGTTACACTTAGGGCAGTGCAGGTAGAAAACCAAAGGGTAATGTAACAGTGGTGATGCATTTCAATATGGTATCATCCTGCTAGGAGACTCTATTTTTGTTTGTTTGTTTTCATGTTATTATTTAGTCTCCTTTTTCTTTTTAGCATAACTGGAAACAAATGTATGAAAAACAATTGAATGTTTCCTAGAATAATGAGATAGATCTAGTATCATTAAATCTAGCTCAGTAAGACCCCATGATCTGTCCTATTCTAAGAGGGTTCAATGGACCCGTGTGGTAATTGCAAGATAAAAGGAGTTTTATTTCATAAAGAAAATAAACGCACTTTTTATATTTCTCTGGCAGATCTCTAAGAAAGAAAAAAAGTCATGAATGCCACTTTCTATTTTCTGGATCATACAGATTTTCTATCTCTTCTTTAAATATTTGGTGTAATTCATCTATGAAATCATTCAGTCCTGGAGTTTCCTTTTCAGAAGAATTTTAGCTGTGAATCTGATTACTTTAATAGTTACAGGATCATTTAAGATTTCTGTTCCTTCTTGACTGAGTTTTAATAATGTGTGTCTTTTAAAATATTGGTCCATTTTGTCTAACCTGTTAAATTCATGAGAATAAAGTTGATCACAGTATTTCCTTACTCTTCTTTCAATAGCTATGGGGTCTTTAGTGATACCCCTGTTTTCATTTTCTGATATTGGTAGTTGATGTTTTCTCTCCTTTTTCATTGATTCATTTAGCTGAAGGTTTTATTAATTTTATTGATATTTTCAAAGAACAAGCTTTATGTTTCATTCATTTTTCTCTGTTGTTTTTCTGTTCAATTTCATTGATTTCTCTTCTTTAATACTTTCTCTTCCTTCTTGCTTTAAGTATACAGTTAATCCTTGAACAACACAGGGGTCACAGGAGCTGATTCCCCCCCCACCACAGTCAAAAATCTGTGTAGAGATTTTGACTCCCCCAAACTTAACTACTAATAGATGACTGCTGATTAGACAACTCACAAATAACATAAAGTTAATCAATGCACAGATTATATATGTATTATATACAGTATTCTTACAATAAAGCCAGCTACTGAAAAGAAAATATTGTTAAAAAAGTCATGAGTGAGTGAGTAAGTTGCTCAGTGGTGTCCCACTCTTTACGACCCCATGGACTATACAGTCCATGGAATTCTCCAGGCCAGAATACTGGAATGGGTAGCCTTTCCCTTCTCCAGGGGATCTTCCCAACCCAGGGATCGAACCCAAACGGGAGAGAAAAATGCATTTACAGTACAGTGTTTGTCCATACTGTAAGTTTCCATTGTCTGTTACGAGATGCATCGTCTGTCAGTGCCCATGTCTGTGTTGTCTCATATGATACAAAGCACTGTAGGCGGCGTCCATCTTGGTGTACAACTCTACACATCAAAGATGGAAAGATAATGTGAAAAAGGAATTCATATTTATTTAGAGGTATAGTAATTCATGCATGGATGGCAAAGAAGCAGCAGCATGGTTGCTTTAAGGGAGCTTAGTGTAACTGATACAATTGCGGACCTGGTAGCCTAGCCTACACAGTAACGAATTAATCATTATAACATCTTTATGGCATACAGCACATGTGTGCATGCATGCTCAGTTGTGTCCAACTCTTTGCCACCCCAGAGACTTCAGCCCACCCAACTCCTCTGTCCATGGGATTTTCCAGGCAAGAATACTAGAGTGGGTTGCCTTTTCCTCCTCCGGGGGATCTTCCCGACCTGGGGATCAAATTTGTGTGTCCTGTATCTCCTGCACTAGCAGGCCGATTCGTAACCACTGAGCCACTTGCAAAGCCATGGCATACAATATTACACTCATATTCAAAATGCAGTATTGGAATCATTGTTACTTTAAAAATAAAAAACCCTTACCTGTGATGATACACTAGTATTCAGTTTCTCCAATATGAGAGAGAGAGGGGGCAAGAGAGGGAGAGACATACTACATGATAATGTAATTCTTTGAAAGTAAAGTTATAAATCAGGAAGAAAATTAAGACATTAATTTTATATTAAATATCACCTTATGCCTATGTAAGGATAGACTACTGTCTACAAATATTTTATGCTTTATGACATACCTTTTTCTTAAATGTTTTCAATGTTTCTAGGCTGTGTGGTTCATCTGTGAGTTTTTTCAAGTTATCACAAACCTCCAAAAAATTTCCCAATATATGAGTTGAAAAGATTGGCATATAAGTTGACTTGTGCAATCCAAACCTGTGTGGGGCAAAGGTCAACTGGAGTTTGTCCTGCATTTTTATTTTCTTAAGCTGAAAACTCAGATTTTTATTTGAATTATTTCTTAATGCTGTCAGTTTTCTCATAGGCATTGATTGAGCTGCATTTCACAAATTTGGACACGTTGTAGTTTTTATTTTCACTCAGTTCAAAATATTTTCTAATTTCCCCTTAGACTGTTTATTGAAACCATGGATTATTTAGAAGGATATTTTTTCTTCAAAATATTTCCATGGTTTCCAGCTGTTTGTTATTGATTTCTAATCTAATTCTGTTAAGTTTAGATAGCATACTTTGTATGGTTTTAATTATTTTAAATTTGTTAAGGTTCATTTTATAACCCTAGAAACGGTCTATTGTGGTGAATGTGTTGTGCTTAGTCACTCAGTCATGTCTGACTCCTTGCGACCCCTTAAGACTGTAGCCCGCCAGGCTCCTCTTCCATGGGGATTCTCCAGGCAAGAATACTGGAGTGGGCTGCCATGCCCTCCTCCGGGGGATCTTCCCAACCCAGGGGTGGAACCCAGGTCTCTTGCATTGCAGGTAGACTGTTTATCCCATGTATACTTGAAAATAATGTGTATTTGTCGGTTGCTGGGTGGAGGGTTCTGTAAATGTCAATTAGATCAAATTGGTTATAGTGTTCAGATTCTTGCTTAGTTTCTATTAGTTCTACCAGTTACCAAGAGGGGAGGGCTGATGTCGCCAATGATAATTTTGCATTTGTCTATTTCTCCTTCATTTTTAATCCACTTATGCTTCCTGTATTTCAAAACTCTGAGAAAAATGTATGTTTATATTCACCATTTCTGCTTCTCTTCTTTTATTTCTGAAGTTTCAGTTTTCTCTCTGCTGTCATTTTCCTTCCCCTAAAGAATTTCCATTAGGATGTCTACTGGAGACAAATTATCTTCGTTTTCCTTCATTGATCATATCTTTATTGTTCTTTCATTCTTAACAGTTTTTTTTCCCCTGAATATAAAATTATGAGTTGACAATTCTTCTGTTAAAGCACTTGAAAAATGTTGTTCCATTGTCTTTTGGCCCCTACAGTTTGTGAGGGAAAATCTACAGTCATTCAAATGGTCCTCTCTCTGTGGTGGTTTAGTCACTACGTCATGTCCAGCTCTTTTGTGACCCACGGACTGTAGCCCGCCAGACTCCTCTGTCCACAGGATTTCCTAAGCAAGAGTACTGGAGTGGGTAGCCATTTCCTTCTCCAGGAGATCTTCCCGACCCAGGGATCAAACTCGAGTCTCCTGCATTGCAGGCAGATTCTTTACCGACTGAGCCACCAGGGAAGCCCTCTATAAATGTGTCATTTTTCTTAAGTTGCTTTCAGGATTTTTCCTTTATCTTTAGTTATCAGTAGTTTTAGTATGAAGGCGTCTCAGGTGGCGCTAGTGGTAAAGAACCCGCCTGCCAACGTGGGAGACGTAAGAGATGCAGGTTCGATCCCTGGGTTGGGAAGATCCCCTGGAGGAGGATGTGGTGTGTTTGAGCATGATTTTCTTTGAGTTTATCTTTTCTGAGGTTTGCTGAACTTCCTGAATCTGTAAATTTATGTTTTTCCACCAACTTTGAGCAGGTTTCAGCTATTATTTTCTGAAGTTTTAAACTTTTTTCAGTAGCAATCTTCTTCTGTTCTCCTTTCAGTCCTGCAGTGACCTGATATTAGATCTTCTGCTTTCGTATCACAGGCCTCTGTATCATAGGCCCTGGAGAGATTCTTTTTTTTTTCTCTGTTGATCAGATCAGATTATTTCTAGTCATCTATTTTCAAGTTCACTGACTCTGTCAGTGATGGCTCTGTCATCTTCATTGACCCAACCCAGTGAAAATTTTATTTCAGTTGTTGTATTTTTCAGTTCCGAAGTTTCCACTTGGTTCTTTCAGGTTTTTTTTTTTTTAACTGCTATTTCTTTGCTCAGAACTTATGTCTTTCCATTTATTTTAAGAATGTGTACTCTTACCTCATGATTATAATAGCTGCTTTAAAATATGGTATTTTCAACATCTAGGTCATCTTGGAGTTGGTGCTTGTTTGTCTTTTATCTTGAAAATTGTTGGCATTTTCCTGGTCCTTCGTATACCAAGTAATTTTGGCCTGTATTGTGGATCTCTCTAATGTTCTATTGTGACACCCTGTTCCTGTTAAAATCCTTGGTAGTGTGTTGGTTGGTTGATTTTCAAAGCAGACAATCCATCTAGCTAGTTTCAGAGTGCGTGTCCTGACCTGCCCTCTGCGGTTTCACTGTCAGTCTGGTTTTCAGAGCCATTGCAGCTCCATCAGGCCAGCCCATGAAGGCAGCTCCCAGGAGCCAGTCCTAACTACCCTTAGTTAGGTTCTCAACGCTCTCCCCGGGTTGCTTTGGGTTAGTGTCACATGTGCACACATCAGAGCGTGTGTACACATCAGAGCGCACGCACACATCAGAGCGCGCACACATCAGAGCGTGCACACACATCAGAGCGCGTGCACACATCAGAGCACGTGCACACATCAGAGCGTGTGCGCCTGGCACTTCCTTCGTGCATCTGAGCTTCCCTTTCTCTAGCTCTCTCCCCTCTGTGATTTCTTCCCACCCTCTCCAGCAGTCATCAACCCACTTTTTGGTCTTGTGGTTGGAAAATCTTCAGGTTTTAGTCTTTCTGTACTGTTGAGTGCTTCTCATGACTGGGCCCACCTCCAGGGCAACACGATGAAAGAGAAAAGGAGAGAGAAAATAATGTGGATTTCTTCAATCCTTCTTGAACACAGGGACCCCTTTCACCATCCCCTCTGGTTTCGAGAGAAGAATTTCAGTTTGGGGTACCTACTGGGCCAGTACCATTGCTTGGCACCGTCATAGAAGTGCGGTTTTGTAACTCCGCTTGCTTCCCTTGTGGCTCAGCGGGTAAAGAATCCACCGGCAATGTGGGAGACCTGGGTTCGATCCCTGGGTTGGGAAGATCCCCTGGAGAAGGGAAAGGCTCCCCACTCCAGTATTCTGGCCTGGAGAATCCATGGGATTCTATACAGTCCATGGGATCACAAAGAGTCGGACATGACTGAACGACTTCCGCTTTCTCTTGCCTCAGATCAGGAGTGGAACAGTAAAAAGTGACAAGAAAGGGGAGGCTTCCCTCATGTCCTTTGTACTTTAGGGGCTTGACTTCCTAGTTCTTCGGTCAGCAAAACAGGCTTTCTTTTGCGGCTTTTTCTGTCCACATCCAGTGCACAATTCCAGTTAGAACTGTCTTTAAGCAGCTCTTAAACTGGAAATAGGGGGGGGGGGGAAAACTGTGAAACTCACCACCATATAAGTTGGTCTTCAAGTTTTGATCCCCGCCCCCATCAGTATCCTATTACTTACTTTTGGGTGTCCTCAGAGAGTTGCTTTTTGTATTCTGTCCAGAGCTGTGATCAGTGGTAGAGAAGGGGTAAAGTAGACATGCCTGCTCCTTTTCCCTGGGACATCTCAGGACTCTGGCCCTGCCTGGAATGTTGCTCCCCAGGATAGCACAGCACCTTCTCATCACTCAGGCCTCAGGGAGCTGCTCTCTGACCTTCTTGGCTGAAGTGCCCCCGACCCCACCCTGGTCCCTCATTCTCAGTCACATTCAGTATCTGAAGTTACCTGATTCACTTATTTTTCCAAGTGTTCGCTGTATGTTCCTGCCATCAGAGCATGAGCTCCTTGTGGACCTGGGTTCCATCTGCCTTGCTCATCATTGTGTTTGTGGAACCGAGTTTGGAGCAGCTAGGTGTGTTGATTCTCTTTTTCCCTCTGATTGTGCTATACTCCAGACACCAAAAGTACTTACAATGAGACTAAATCAATAAATTTTTGTAATAGATTCAGAGAGTTAGAGCAAGGCAATGGACAATTACTGACCTAGAAAAGTAACCTTCCTTGAGACTGAAGAAAAAATACAAGCAACTCCAGTGCCATAAATCATGTCCCTTTCCAGAATCATCAGATAGCCTATAATGAAGAGAACCATGTAAGTCCTACAGGAAATCTTAAATGCACAGATAATCAAACACTTAACAATCACCGTGATTTTGAGCGAAACAAAAAAACATAAAATAGTGATATTAAAATCAATAAAAAAAGAAGAATGAATTTCTGAGAAACAAGATTAGTGTAACAAAGAAGAGAATGTTTTCAATTAAGTGTAAAAAATTTCAGATAAATTTGGGAGGACTTTATAGCCATAAAATTCTTTTAAAAATTAGAGCTGAAATGTTAAAACTTTCAATAAATGAAATGCATAAGATTAAAGATAACATCGGAACATGGATTGGAAGATAACATTGGGTTGGAAAATAACAAAAAGAGATGTTCATGAAATGTAATACAAAAAGACAAAAGGTTTAAAAACATGCATAAATAAAAAATTAAGTTGTTCATACATCTATTTAGCAAGGTATAGATAACATAGATAAAGAAGGAAAAAATAATTGAAGGAATGATGAAAGATCATTTCAAAGGACTGAGAAAATATACACATTTTTGGTGAAAGATCTTGCTGAACGTGCAGTAAAATGAGTGAAAATAAACAGATTCCGACAAAATGTGGTGAAATGTCAAAATATTAAGGATAAAAATAAACCCTAAAATTTCTAGATTGGTAAGACAAGCTTCTTACAAAGGAAGACCACTTGCTATCATGGTGCAATTAAGATAATTTCTTAAAATCAACCTACAGGTTTTTTTTTTTTTTTTTATTAATGGATGCAAGAATTAAAAAATGCTAGCAAATAGAATCCAGCAATATGATAAAAAAAAAAAAAAAGAAAAGAAATCAGGGTATATTGGATGTGTGTTTAGACAGTGGGATCATTTTGGTAGCGCGTTGACTTTCCAGAGACAGAACAGGCCTCTCAGGACCTCCATCCTTTTTGGGGGAAGTCCAGGTGAGCTCGCTGGGGTCAGGTGAAGTCTAACAGTGACGGCAGGGGACTGTGTGTCATTAGGACGTACAGTCCTTTAAGCAATAGTTGTGAAAATTCAACATAATTCACCCAGCCTTCCAAAACCTTCGTGGTAAAGTAGCACTGCAAGGAGATCAAATGAGTCAATCCTAAAGGAAATCAGCGCTGAATATTCACTGGAGGAACTGATGCTGAAGCTGAAGCTGTAATATTTTGGCCACCTGATGTGAAGAGCCGACTCATTGGAAAAGACCCTGAAAACTGGGAAGGATTGAAGGCAAAAGGAGAAGGGGGCGGAAGAGGATGAGATGTTTAGATAGTATCACTGAGTCGATGGACATGAGTTTGAACAAACTCTGGGAGATACTGGAGGACAGAGGAGCCTGGTGTGCTGCAGCCCATGGAGTCGCAAAGGGTTAGTGACTGAACAACGACAAAAATAAAGTAGCAATAGAGGATTAGACTGGCTGATCTTTGGATCTCTTTCCATCCTTGAAATTCCATGATTCTGTGGAGTCCGGTAGGCAGTTGGAGAGAGATGGAACAGGGAAGCAGGTGAGGTTGCCGTGCCAGTGGCACGGAGGTGTGGACAGCACCAGGCAGTGGCCGGGGGCAGGAACAGGGACGGCTTCTCAGGGGGTAGATGAGCTTTGGGGGGAAGGAGGGAGGAGGAGTGGGCGGCAGGTGGAGAGGGAGAGGCACTCACTGGGGGCACATGTTCTCCACGTGGTGGGTGTTCCAACACATGCTGTGATTTAAAGAGCAGCGTCACGAAGGGGACGAGAGAGGGGAGAGACGGTTAAGAGTGTCACGTGTTAGGCAACAAAGACTCCCTGGCTTGTCAATGTAGAAGTACCTGGTGGAGTTGAAGACTTTGGGTGGCCAGGGGGAGGGCGGGTCTCAGGCAAGGGAGGTGTGCCAGCCGTAGTTCACCTGTGTGCCCCACAAGCTGGCTTCTGCCAGAAGAGGAATGAAAGTGGGCCCAACCTCATGTGGTCCACGTCAACAGGAGGAGGGAGAAGACTCCGCCCAGCCACTGCCGGTCCAAGAACTCTTGTCTGCCAATCCACGGGGAGTCAAAGTCTATGTAATTCACCAAAGAAGCTCCGCTCTGAATAAGACACTTTCCAAGTGACACACAGGTCCACAGCCCAGTGGGGGCTTCTGGGGTAACGAGGGCCACCATGTCCTCAGTGACCAGTAGGTACAGAGCACTGTCATCAGGGAACCTGGGGGCGGTCCCGGACACCTGAGACCAGCAGCAGAGTTTCTCGGAAGGATTTAAAGGAGAAGCCTCGTACAGAGCAAACGATCACTGCTTAATTTGTTGGCTCCGGTGCCATGCCCTGCTGTCTGCTTTTTTATTTTTTTTATTGTGTTTAGTTATTTTTTTATTTTTTGGTTGCAAGGACTTCCCTTGTAGCTCAGTCAGTAAAGAATCTGCCTGCAATGCAGGAGACCTGAGTTGGATTCCTGGGTCAGGAAGATCCCCTGGAGAAAGAAATGGCAACCCACTCCAGTATTCTTGCCTAGAGAATGCCCATGGACAGAGGAGCCTGGAAGGTTCCCAGTCCATGGGGTTGTAAGTATCGGGCATGACTTAGCGACTAAACCATTATCATTACCATTTTTTGGCTGCACTGGGTCTTCACTGCTGTGTTCGGGCTTCACTGCTGTGTTTCGGCGAGCAGGCGGCTTCTCTCTCATTGTGGTGTGTAGGCTTTGCAGTGTGGTGGCTTCTCTTGTTGCGGAGCACGGGCCCTAGGCACACAGGCTTCGGTAGTTGCAGCACACGGGCTCAGTGGTTGTGGCTTGTGGACTTAGCCGCCAGGAAGCTGTGGGATCTTCTTAGACCAGGGGTTGAACCCATGACCCCCTTTATTGGCAGGCAGATTCTCAGCCACTGGACCACCAGGGAAGTCTTCTGCTGTCTGCTCTAAATGTAGGAGGGGAGCGGAACGTCCCAAGAGAACTTCTCCTGGAGACTGCGGCCGCAGGCCTCACTCATCCTGACCTTGCACAGGGCTGGGCACTCCAGCGGTGCTGGCAGAACTGAGCTCGCTGAAGTGAGATACAAATGTTAAGCGAAAAGAAGATCCTCCGCGCATAAAACCACGGTGGCCCTCTCACCTCTGTGAGCTGAATTGCCTAATGGGTCCTCTCCTCTGTCAGTCTGTCATCAGTCTGAGGACTGACGCTGGAGGACCTGCCAAAGCTGTAGCTTCAGCTAGAATGAAAATGATGAGAAAGGCTCACCTCCAGCATGGGAGGGCTCTGAGCTGATGGGCCGGGATTCCCGGAACTGGCTGTGTGATTTCGGCAGGCTGTTTCACCTCTCCAAAGCCCAGCATCCCCCTTTGCAAAGTGGGGTGACGATGCCAACATTGCTGGGGAATCCCAGACTCCGTGTGGCAAGTGACTGACAGCTCCAGCCCACCTGGAGCTCGTGGAGGTCATGGTCACCCCAGAAACCACGTCCGCCCCGCCTGGCGTCATACACAGAGTCACAGAGCTGCCCGGATCACATAAACCTTTGCTGCAGTTTTTTCTTTAGATTTCTTTCCTCACAAGCATCTCATGAACATGAATTATACTTCTCTCAAAGGGTGACCTGGGGGACTTCCCTGGTTAAGACTCCAGGCTTCCAGTGCAGGTGGCATGGTTTCCTTTCCTGGGTTGGGAAGATCCCTGGAGAAGGAAACGGCAACCCACTCCAGTATTCTTACCTGGGAAACCCTATGGACAGAGGAGCCTGGCGGGCTACTATCCATGGGGTCACAAAGAGTCGGACGGGATTTAGCAACTGAACAATGACAACAGGGGACTAAGATCCTGCGTTTTGCATGAGACGACCAAAAAATGAAAAAATAAAGAGAAACATGGGGCTTGTTTGCTGTCCTCCTCCTGGTTTTCCAGGCTCCTTTGGGGAGAAATTCTTGTGAAGGTCCCTGTGGGGGCTTGCTCACTCACCTTCAGGCAAGACACCCCCATCACCCACGTGCCCGTGAGTGAACAAGGATCCGAGCAGGGCAACTGCAAAGATAGAAGAGGCAAAAGGTTTTATAGGATCTGCTCCCCAAATTTGTTGTAGTGAGCGGGATAGTCCAGGGCACCCCAAATTCCTTCAGCCACAGTCTTCACTGCGCTTCATGGTGCCCTAACCACAGTCTTTTTTGAAAGTGTCTTCGGCGCCCACCGTTCAGTGAGTAAATAGTATTTTGATCATTTTGTATTCCACAGACTCAACCTTTGAGCATGAGCTGAGACCAAGTCTGTAGGTCATGTTCCCTAGGGTTCCCAGACTATTTGCTTTGGTCCGAGTTATCACACCCACTTGTACATTCAGAAATAAAAGTTTTGGGTTGTTTTCATCCAAAGACAATATTGTGCTGTGTTTTTTTTTTTTTTTTTTTTTTATCCCTCTGGGAATAAATGAACCCTTTTCGTTTTGTGAACCGCTGGAAAAGTTGAACAGCATTTATCTGGAAATAAGCAAGGACTCCTAACTAAATTTAAGATTTCCCTGACATGAAGCTGGGGAAGTAAGACTGTATTTTAAGAATTAAGTTAGACCAGATGTGAAATAGCAGACTTTTATAGTACTTTTGTCACGAATGGGGGTAGGGGAATCCCTTGAGTGATTAATGAGTCTTTTAAATTGAGACAGAATTATTTGTAATTTTTTTTTTCTTTTAAGACCAAAACAGAAGGTTGCAGATTCAGAACTAGCTTGTGAACAGGCGCATCAGTACCTTGTCTCCAAAGCAAAAACCAGATGGTCAGACTTGTCTAAGGTGAGAAAGCGATTGTTTCCTTAAAAGGGAAGGGCATCTATTTCAGTGTTCCAAGGTCACTGGGATTATGGAGCTGTTTTGATCCAGTCACTGAGATGGGAAAGCAACTTTTTATACCAATGTAGTGCCTCCTTTGACTCTTAAAATACTTTTTCAAAATAAATTGTCACATTCTAGGTCAATTTGGTCTTTAGGGGAAAAAAGTGATTTTAGGAGTTACATGGACTGAAATTCCTGGCTTTCTCTCAGGTTTGATATGAATTAAAAATTTAAATGAAGCAATGTAAGATGCTGTCATATTTATTTTTACACAGTTATAAAGTGTTAGTCATTCAGTTTTGTCTGACTCTTTGTGACCCCATGGACTGTAGCCCGCCAGGTTCCTCTGTCCATGGAATTCTCCAGGCAAGAATACTGGAGTGGGTAACCATTCCCTTCTTCAGGAAATCTTCCCAACCCAGGGATTACACCCAAGTCTCCTGCATTGCAGGTGGATTCTTTACCGTCTGAGCCACCAGGGAAGCCCCCACAGGTATAAACATGCATTTTAAAGAGATATTTCTTCCTTTCCTGCCAAAATTATGAAAAGCACATTTTCAAGGTGAATACCCTCCATGTGAAGCAATTGTAAATTGTGATTACTGTGTCAAGATGGACAGACACTGTAACAATGACAGCTATACCTGCACGACAGGAGATCTGAAATGCAAGCCGGGTCATCCTGAAGTTTAGACTGTGGTGTCAGTATTTCCCAGTGCAGCAAGGGCCCAGTAACTTCACTTTAAAAGTATTTGTAAACTGCATCAGAGGAATACGTTCACACTGTTCTGAAGAACATCTCCACTTTATTCCGTTTGGTCATTTTCTTTCTGTGTTCTCCCTCTTGGCCGGTGTCCAATGTGAAGGCCTGCTTTTAAGCACCCGGACCGCCACTTCCTTGGTCCCCATCCTCAGAGCATGGACTCTGCCAGCCCGGGCCAGCAAATCACATGGACCGAGGCTGGACCGGCCTTCCAGAGTAGTCCCCTGGGCTGAGGAGCTCAGGGCGTGATCCGGACTGCACATGTGGGCACACAGGGCCCATACCCCAGCAGGGAGGGGGCAGAGCTGACACCGTCAGCCACGTGCCCGCCCGCTCCTGCTTCCCTCCGACCTTCAAACTCCCTCAGGCTGGACCAACTCAGGAAAACAGCCCTTCTGCCCAGCCTGCCTCTCCTCCTGGCTGCTCTGCCCTCCTTGCCTTGTGGGAGCAGCCGCCTCCTGGGTCCGCTCTGGGCGCTGCTGCCCGTGGGGCCAGGGCCTCCCGAGGGCCACCTCCAGGGCCCTTCACAGCTTCTTCCAACCCCGCCTTGACATCGTACAAACTGCATGCCCGGGGGGTGTGCCTGCTCCCTCCTGGAGGCGCTCACGGACCAGGGGAGGGGACAGTCAAGGAGCACAGGCCGGTTATTAACGAGGCAGGCGGACGCTGAAAGGAGCGGGCTGCTGGGAGTGGCCGGAGGCTGGGGAGACCTTTGCTTCTGCCATGTTCGGTCCACCCTCCCTGAAACGCCTCCACCTCGGCTCCCTGACACCCTGCAGGCCCCCCCCGACTCCTGGCCCAGCCCCCCGGCTGGTTGACCTCCTCCTGGGCCTAGCCCTCTCACTCCACCTTGATTCCATGGCCTCTCTTAGCCGCCTTCATCCTTGATGCTGGGCAGAGCCCCAAACTACGTGTGGAAGAACCGTGGGGACCCCAGAGCTCTGGGCTGCTAAAGCAGCAGCCCCCAGTGTCCTCCCACGGAAACCTCTTCCATCTCTCCTAGAACTGAGCTTGGTGGGAGTGGGGCGGGGAGGGGACACGGAGGATTACGGAGGAAGAGGGATTTCAGGGGCCTGGAAGGGGGTGGGGTCGGGGGAGGAGGCACTTTGTCCAGAACCAAGCTCCGGGTCACCTTACCGGCCCCCGCAGGACTAAGTGACCCGGCATGTGCGGACCACCCCGCCGCTCTCTCGGTTTATCTTTAGTACCGCACTGAAGGGATTAGTTCTGGATTCTAAACCGGCAGAAAGTAAAGCCCAGAAACAAGATCAGCCGTATTCCCACCAGACCGCCTGGTGATGACACGTGGATTCTCATGGGCGCTCACATCCGCACTCTTCACTGCTGGGTCCCAGCATTTAGAGATGGTGCAGATGTCTCCCTTCTGCTGCGTTTCTGTTGGGAATTCATGAAACAGGACCTGCTAATATCCCAAGGGGGTGTATTCTCCAGTAAAACTGCACTTGAACTTGAACAAGGGTTCAGGGTTTAGTCATCTTGTGACCGTCACATATAGGGTCACGTAGCCCGCCAGACTCCTCTGTCCATGGGATTCTCCAGGCAGAATACTGGAGTGGGCTGCCATGCCCAGGGGCCCTCCCGACCCAGGGGTCATACCTGTGTCTCTTTCGTCTCTCCTGCGCTGGCAGGCGGGTTCTTTACCACTGGTGCCACCTGGGCAGCCACGTAAGGTCACGGGGCCATTCCTGCCACACACAACTGGGGGCGCCTCCCGCTGGATCCTCAGAAACACAGAGGAGTCATCCCCTCTGGGGGCAGCTAATATGCTCATGTCTATTGAAGTATTTTTGGAAAATAAGGTCATTGGTTTCTTCAGCAAATATTGTTATGAGCTGACTATGCCCTGTTAGGGAAGTCACTCAGTTGTGTCCGACTCCTTGCGACCCCATGGACCGTGGCCCACCAGGCTCCTCCATCCATGGGATTTTCTAGGCAAGAGTATTGGAGTGGGTTGCCATGCCCTTCCTCCAGGGGATCTTCCCCACCCAGAGATTGAAGCCAGGTCTCCCACACTGTAGGCAGACGCTTTACCATCTGAGCCACCAGGAAAGTCCTTGTTGCAAGGTATAAAGATACAGTGACCAAAAATAAGATAAAGACATGTCTCTGCCCCCAGAGACTTGTGGTGTAAAGACCAACAAGAACTCTAAAGAATGGTATGGATCACAATGGCAACGGTGCACACACAACAGGTGCCCAAGAAGAGGTCACTAGTAGAAAGATGAGCAGGTGTTGGGCAGGCGTGCAGGGGAGGTGAGAACGTCAGGCCTGACGCTGAACCAAGGCAGGGGTTTGCGGCGCTGACCTGCACGGTGGGGACTGCAAATAGTTCAGCAAGGATGGGGCAGACCTCGGGTCAGACCAGGTGGTTTTCAGTGTGAGGCAGTGGATGGATCACAACAGGCTGTGCACGCTGTTGCTTTTTAAAAAAATTGTGGTAGAGGCTTCCCTGGTGGCTCAGTGGTAAAGACTGCGCCAGCCGACGCAGCAGACATGAGTTTCATCCCCGGGCCGGGAAGATCCCACCTGCCATGAGGCAGCTAAGCCCATGAGCCACAGCTTCTGAGCCTGTGCCCGAGAGCCCGGGAACTGCAGCTAGGAGTGCACTTTCCACAGCTGCTCCAGGCCCTGGTGCCCTGGAGCCCTCACACGGCAACCGGAGTAGCCCCTGCTCTCGGCAGCTAGGGCAAAGCACAGCCACAGAGACCCATCACGAAATAAATAAGCGTATGAATAGTATTTATATATTTTTGGATTTCAGTTGTGTGTGGCAGGAGTAAATAAATGAATAAAATTATTATTCTTTAAAATTGTGGTAACATAGACATAACATAGGTCTTCTGACTACAGGGCCCCAGGAAGTGCTGGCCCGCTGGAGCAGGCTTCTGGGGGTGGGGGCTGGTTGTGGATCCAGGGTCTGCCTGCTAGTAGGCAGGTCTACTTCCCCACAGCTGGGATCTTAGGTTCCCTGACCAGGAATTGAACCCCGGGCCCCTGCAGTGGAAGCGCAGAATCCTAACCACTGGACTACCAGGGAAGTCCAGTAATACATCTTCATTAGCCAGTAGGCAGCTCCCTCCTCTTTGTTCTCTTAGAGTTTTTAAATCAGTTTGTCAAATTCTACAAAGGAAAAAAAAAACAAAACAACTATTGGGATGTTTGGCAAGAAATGACATCTCTACTACATGGAGCCTTCCAGTGAATGAACACAGTGTAGTTCCACTTATTTTGATCTTTTAAAATGTTTTTCAAAGCAGTTTTAAACTTTCCTATGTAAAAATCTTACAATCATTTATAAGATTTGTTCCTCGGGCTTTCTATTTTTGGTGTTGTTGTAAATGTTTTTTTTTTTTTAAAGTTCATTTTCCATGTCTGATATATAAAAATGTGAATGATTTTGCCTATTGATATAGAATCCCGGGGCTTCCCTGGTAGCTCAGATGGTAAAGAATCCACCTGCAATGTGGGAGATCTGGGTTTGATCCCTGGGTTGGGAAGATCCCTGGAGAAGGGAACAGCAGAGTGGGGAGTTAATTTGGAACATATAGAAATTTGGAGCAGCTACCCATTCCAGTATTCTGGCCTGGAGAACTCCATGGACAGAGGAGCCTGGCAGGCTGCAGTTAATTGGGTTGCAAAGAGTTGGACATGACTGAGTGGCTTTCATTTTCACTTTTTATAGAATCCAGATTTATTGCCACTTTCTCTTATTATAACACTTTATTTGTGAATTCCTTGTATACCTGTATATACAGTCTTGTCATTTGTGAATAATGACAATTACATTTCTCCCTGCCCTGTTGTTATACTTTTTACCAATTTTAACTTGCTTAACTACACTGACTTGCACCTCCAATAGAATGCTAAATAGAGAGCAATAGAGATATTCTTGTCTGATTCTTAATCGTGCAGGAAGTGTTTCATGGTTTCACCATGAAGTATGATGCTTGCAGAGGACTTGGGAATTGAACCCATTGTTTCTTCCTCGCAGTGTGTTGGAAGGAGGAAGAATGAACTATTGTTTAGAAACAGTTTAAGACAGTGTTCAATGCCCTGTTCTACCTGCTTTCTTAGACTGTGGTCCTTTAAATGCCTGACACACTCCCAGACACCTTTTGCACCCTTGCGGGTGTTAAAATAGTACCATGTCACCTCATCGTAACAACTAGAGACGCACGTCCCTCGGGGAGATGATAACCTCGAGCAGTGTGGGCTATGCCTCACCTCTCAGGCTCTGGTTGGCCCTTAGTACTAACAGTGTTTGAACACAAATTGTTGCTCAGGAAAAAAAATCCCAGCCACATGCCCAAGACCACTCATTACCCAGAAACAAGCCCGTTCTAGGATGTAACTCTTGTTGACGTTTTGCTCTGGTCATCTTACTGAGCAGAGTGGGGACTGTATTTGGAACATATACGAAGGGGTAATTAGGAACTTCCCTGGTTGTCAGTTAGTTAAGATTCACCTTCCAACGCAGGGGGCGCAGGTTCCATTCGTGGTGAAGGGGCTAAGATCCCACCTGCCTTGTGGCCCAAAAACCAAAACATAAAACAGAAGCAATATTGTAACAAATTCAATAAAAGACTTTAAAAATGGTCCCCGTCAAAAAAAAAAAAATCTTAAAACAAACCAAAAAAAAGTAAACAGGAGGCGAGGGGCATAAGGGGAAGTCTTAGATTGTTCCAGATACTCTCTGAGTGCATTTTACATGTCACTAAACGCTGTCTTCTACTATGTAGAATTTTATAGAAACCGACAGCGAGGGCAACGGCATCCTTCGACGACGGGATGTGAGGAACGCGCTGTACGGCTTTGACATTCCCCTCACACCGAGAGAGTTCGAAAAGCTCTGGATGAGGTGAGTGGCGTCGGAAAGCTGGCTCTCTTCCTTCCCGACTGCCAAATTCAGCACTGGGTTTTCATCATGCCTTGGAGGTCAGGCAGGGCCAGGAATATTTTCCTGTGGTTGTATCTGCCCTGTTCATCCCCAAAAGCAGGCTTGGCCAACAGGCCGGCCTTTTGGAACACAGGAACCAGGTCAACACTTGTCACCAACACCGGTCGTGAGGGTTTTGCGTTTCCAAGGAACCGCGCATTCGAGCACATCCTTTCACTGTGTCGGAAAATGAAGTCACTCCCCAAAGACCTCTCTCTAACACAACTAGCTCTGCGGACAGATCCGCAGTGGGTTAAGGGAAACGCAGTCTCTCCATTGCCCGGAGATGGAAATCAATGCTACACAAGTGTTTTATAGATTAGTAATTTGTTGGAAGAAAATAACCAAACTTTTGGCAACTTGGAATAGTTTCCCGAGGGTATCTTAAACTGAAGCTAGGACCTAGTATTGGCTGCATTTTTCAAAATGTACTTTAGACTAAGCTATTTCTGAACCAGGCCCCCCGTAACAACCTTCCCTGGGTAGATTGTCTAAGTTTGGAGGTGCACTCGCCACGCGGTCCATTTCCGAGTTCCAGATCCATCTTTGAATTGCTCCTTCATTATATGTTAGTCACCGCTGGCATCCCCCCGGGTCGTACCCCAGTATTGCAGGTCCTCTCAGGGGCCAGCTCACGGAGGAGTGCATGCAGTTTTTTTTTTTTTTTTTTCCCAGCATTTCATCTGTTTAAAGTGGAAAGCTATAATGTTGGCTGAGTTTAGAATTAGGTGGGCTGTTTTGTGTCTAATTTAGAAAAGCATCGTGAAGTTCTTACAAAACCCTTATTCTTCTTTTAGATCAGTTCCAACCCAGGGTGAGTTTGGTCTCCCTGCCTGTTTTCCCTTTTTAACAGACTGAGTGAGTGGGTCCACCTGAGGACTCAAAGGATGGGGTCGCAACGGGCAGACGAACAGAGCTCTCACCATGTAGACATTTCGGATGATGTGGAGACAACTGTGTCATTCTGACGTTTAGAGAGCTGTTGGTGGGCACAAACATCCCCCCGCCGCCCCGCAACACTGGGGTGAGCGTTGCCTGTTATAAGTGCCAGAGGAGGGACAGATCCAGCAGACAGAGAGCTGAAACAGGGGTGCTGTGGGCGTGTAGGAGTGATGCTAAAATGGTTCCTAGGGTCTAGATGGGGCAGGGGGATGGGCGAGGGGCTCTCCAAGGTACCTGGGCTCTAGGCTAAGGAAGGAAAGGTGAGGCTGACTGCCCGGCGCAGTCCCCGCTTTCCGGCAATACTCACAGGACATCTGGAACAACGCAGTCTGAGTGGCTGCGATGTGGGTCAAGTCTTGCTTCAGGAAGATGAGTCAGGAGGCCGTTCAGAGGAGGGATTGATGGGGGGTGTGGGGCATGAGGGGACGGCTGTCTCCATCAGGGAGGGTGGGATGCACCCCCAGGCTGGGTGCCAGCCTTAGGGATGAGGGGTGTGACAGTCAGGTGTCCCTGGAGGTTCCCTGTGGAAGGAGGGCGCACCTAGCCCTCTTCCTGATGGGAGACACAGCAGGCTCCCCTGTTCGGGGAGGGAGACTCTCACTATTACTTTTGGCTAAAGTTTCTTTATCCGTGTATTACCACTATTCTATAAATACACAATGTCCACCATGTGCTGCAAACTGAGATAAGGACTTCGCCCACCTTTGTGTAGCCGGCTGCTTGCCGGGGATGGTGAGTGGCTGAGAGCTCTGCAGCCGCGTGGCCATGACCCCTGCCTCCACCCCTTCACTGTGGCGTGGCCCCGTCAAGTTCCTTAACTTCTGTGCCTCGCTCTGCTCTGCTAAGTTTGCTCCAGCGGTCAGGGCCAGGGTCAGGGTCAGCTGCAATAACAAACAAGACCGACATCCCAGGGGCTTGCCCCAATAATGATGTCACAATTTAGTGTGGGTGGTGGGGAGCTCTGCCCTCAATCACTCGGGGACCAGGAGCGCCCCACCTCCCACCCCCGATCTTAAACGTCTGCCAGCAGAGATGGGGAATGATCACAGAGGGCCGGTCTGGGTCAGCTTTGTAAGGTCCAGGACTGGAAATGTGGCTGTCACTTTGCCCAGACTCTCTGGACCAGAATCCCTGCACGTGGCTGCACCCCGGCCAGGGAGGCAGGGAGAAGCAGTCTGGACATGTGTCCAGGGAAAGAGGAGCAGAGATGGGGAGCCCATGATGGTGTCTGCACATGCGGAGTCACTGCCAGGAAGAGGGGCGATGGAGACAGAGGGAGCCCCAGGAGTGTGTCCACAGTGTCCCGGCAGAACTGCTGCAGCTGCTCTCATATTTACAGCCGAGCGGGACCTACAGATGGACCAGGAGTCTGAAAGGGACTGCAGAGTTACTCAGAGGCCGGGAGGCCGCTGTCCGCCCCAGGACTGGAAGAGCAAGGAGGGGGTTACCCAGAGACAAGGGGCTGCTCCCCGCCAGGGACTGGAGGGCAAAGGGGAGACAGGGTATTTCCTGGAGACGGGAAGTGGCCTCCACCCCCTGATGCCTCTCGGAATCTGCTGGAATCTCAGCCGCTGGGCTGAGCAGGAGCCCCTGGGCCCAGCCTGGCCCTGCCCTCTCCCCACCTCAGATGCACACAGCTCCCTGGGAGCAGCTGGGGTAGCTGGGAAGACAGGCAGAAGGACAAACACAGGGTCGAGAGCAGCCAGATGAATGTCCAGCCAAGTGGCAAAGGGGTGTCATATCCCAGGACTGCGGGGTCTCACAGCAGCTGAACCACACTGTGAAGGCAAGGACAAGGTGGGGACTCTGTCCTGAAGGCCAAGTGTTTAGTAGGGACAGGTCGAGGCAGGTTTCCACATTCTAGAAAGATTACTCTGGCCACAGGGAGGAGGATGAATTACCAGAGAGAAGAGGGAGGCATAGAGATGAATTTGGGGCTGTCTTGGGGTTCTCAGTGAGAGGACGGGGTAAACTTCCCTGGGTGAGGGCCTGGAGGACTGGGAAGGAAGTGATAGGTGTGAGAGAGTTAGGAAGCGACCATCAGCCTTTAGCAGCCTAGAAAGGGGCTTCCCTGGTGGCTCAGCAGTAAAGAATCCACCTACAAGGCAGGAGACTCCGGTTTGATCCCTGGGTTGGGAAGATCCCCTGGATAAAGAAATGGCAACCCACTCCAGTATTCTTGCCTGGAGGGCTGCAGTCCACGGGATCTCAGAGTGGGACACGGCTTAGTGGCTAAACAGCAGCAGCAGCTGGAAAGAGAGGCCGAGTAATGCAATAAGACGCTCCTTGGACTCGTCTGATGAGCTTGGGCAGAGATCAGGAGGCCACCCTGAAGTGGCCGAGTCGCCCACAGCTGAGGGCTGTGCTCTGAGCGGGGCTGTGCCTGGTCCCCTGGAGCTCAGGGCGAGCTGTGTGACCTTAGGCCAGTGGCTCACCTTCTCTGAGCTTCAGTCAGCGGTCCCATGGCACGGCCGTGTGACCAAACAGTATAATAAGGGTACTTGGCAAAGATAAGCATAAAAATTAGTAGCAAAAAGGTCATACAGATTTGAAATTACTGTCTGATAGGAATGTTAATGCACACTCATTTTAGAAGACTCGGAAAATCCAGAAAAGCACCAGTCAGTCAGTTCAGTCACTCAGTCGTGTCCAACTCTTAGAAACCTCATGGACTGCAGCATACCAGGCCTCCCTGTCGATCACCAGCTCCCAGAGCTTACTCAAACTCATGTCCGTTGAGTCGGTGATGCCATCCAACCATCTCATCCTCTGTCCCCTTCTCCTCCTGCCTTCAGTCTTTCCCAGCATCAAGGTCTTTTCCAGTGAGTCAGTTCTTTGCAACAGGTGGCCAAAGTATTGAAGTTTCAGTGTCAGCGTCAGTCCTTCCAATGAATATTCAGGACTGATCTCCTTTAGGATGGACTGGTTGGAGCTCCTTGCAGTCCAAGGGACTCTCAAGAGTCTTCTCCAACACCACAGCTCAAAAGCATCAATTCTTCGGCACTCAGCTTTCTTCATAGTCCAACTCTCACATCCATTCATGACTACTGGAAAAATCATAGCCTTGACTAGACGGACCTTTGTTGGTAAAGTAATGTCTCTGCTTTTTAATATGCTGTCTAGGTTAGTCATAGCTTTTCTTCCCAGGAGCCAAGCATCTTTGATTTTTAAAAAAGCATAAGGAAGAGGAAAAGACAACAACAAGAAAGCAGCTGTACCCCACTCAGCAGACATGGTAAACTCGGTGGTGTGGTTTTCCATCCATTTTCTAGGCATTTTTGTGACCTCGGTTAACCGTCCTCACCCTCCTCCCTCCCCCCTCCACTGGCCTGCTCCTCTCGATGGCTCAGTGTTTGCTGACACGACTCACCCTGGTCTCCTCCCTCCAAGTCCCCACCTGCCCGCCGCACGAAGCAGGAGGTGTGGCCTGGCAAGGGGGTGGCCAGCGCTGGGCTGCCCAGGGCCCCCCCGCCACTGAGCCTCCCACAGCTGCTCATACAAGGGAGGGGCATGCTTCCACCCAGCGTGAGTGACGGGGGCCCCAGGCAAGGCGGGAGCAGCTGGGGCCAATGTGACATGGTCTGCCAGCTCCTGGAGTCTACTGGTGAGAATAAGAAAGCCCACCCCCAAAACTGGGTAGCTGGAAGTGATCAGGAAAATAACATTCAGCTCTTTCAAAAACACAGAATTAGAAAACATGGAGAATATGGACGAAATAATTGTCATCATCCGTCACTCACTCAACACTTAAACGTAGCACCTGCATTCTGTTAAAGCTTTGAGTCGTCCAGAGGGCCTCATTTACACTGCGGAAGTAAATTAATGCATTAACCCCCCGATCTCAGTGACTTGGCACATGGATGTTTTGGTTCTTATTCACCCAAAGTCTAGCATGTCTAGCAGCTCTTCTGGACACTCCTCTTCCAACTGGTGATTCGGGATCTGGCTTCCAGAGGTGGCTTCATTCCTCAGCAGGGCCCCCGGGGGTCTGCAGCAGGTCAGCCCAGAGTGACTCACCTCTGTCCCCAGCCCATGGCCCATGGATGGGTGGGCTGTGGCCCCTGCTGACCTCTTGGGGCAGACAGAGTGGGAGCAGGTGTGTGTTAGGCGAACCTGGCTCACCGAGGGTTAGAGATACACAGCCTCAAACCTGGAGGAGGCCTTTGTGAAAGGAAACCTCCTAAGTGAAGCCGGGAGGATCTTTCAGCCAGAGATTTCAGGAGCAACTCGTTTGGTTTCGGAGAGACGGCTGAGAATAAATTACAGGATGAACGTGCGTTCACTCATTCCTTCATCTGAGTGATCATTAAGCAGTAATTTCCTGAAACTTTCGAGATTGCAGGCCCGGTGCCAGATTTGGGGGTTTCAGAGATGAAGGCAGCCCCTTGCCCATGACTTAGCCAGGAAGACAGCATCCGCATGCCAGGAGGGAGAAGCCAGGCAGTCTGGGCTGTGGGTGTTGTGGGAGGTACCCTCGGTGGTACGATGCCTGACCCCCAAAGAAACAGTCATTAACCAGAGCCGGGAGAGGGCATCCCAGCTAGCGGAGAGGCCCAGAGTTGGGGGGCGGGAGTGGGGGCCCCCAGAAGGGGAAGGATACTGCTTGTGTTAGCAGAGCCTGTGGGGACAGGGAGCCCCAGGACCAGGGCCCTGGGGGACGTGCCTTTCAGGGGCACTCAGCGTTCTGAGCCCCTCCTATGGCCTAGTTTCCTTGGGTAGATTTCTGCTATTTTGGACCTAAAATCAACTTTGCCAAGAAACTACGAAGCCGGGATGTTATAAAAACACGCAGAAGACTCAGGCAGGACCGCCAGCAGCCTGGGAAATTTGAGTATAGACGCCTGTCATGTACAACCAGCTGGTCACACAGACCTGATAGAATGTTCTGGAGATGATGCCCAATTTATGCACATTGCTTGTTTGGGTAGATACGCTGTACATTAGTATTCCAATATGAAAAGCAGAGCCTATTACAGAATCCCTGTGTCCTGTGCATCGGCTTGCATGTACACGTGTGACTCACGTGAAGCTTTGGGTCGTCTCCGTAGGCTCAGCCAAGAGAACCCATCAGGTGCTGTGCTGGCCCAGAGAGCCCGGGACGGGAAAGGATTTGGAAAGGCTGAAGGAATAGTTCAGAAAAGGGAGGACTGAGACTTCCCTGGTGGTCCAGGGGTTAAGACCCCGCCTTCCAATACAGGCAGTGCAGTTCCATCCCTGATGGGGGAACTAAGAGCCCACATGCCACAGAGCGTGGCCAAAAATAAATAAGTAAAACGTGTTTAAAAATAAAGGAAAAGAAAAGAGAAGGTTGAATGGGACGTGCTGAGGGTAGGGGTCACGTTAGAAGAACTGAACGTGAAGGGGGGCTCAGCTTGGTGAGGACTAACCCAGCAGGCCGCTCGTCCCTCATGAAGGATGTTCTAGTAACTGACGTCCTCTGGAACCAGGAACACTGGGCAGTCCTGGAAAGAGTGGGTCTCCCTTCTCTGGCGTGGCTGCATCTGAGCTGGGGCGCATAGGGGCCAGACTGTGGCCCTGGGTGGGGCTGGGGTGGATGGTATCTGGTCTGTGGCTCCCGCAGGCCTGGGTGAATGTGCCCACTGGGCACCAACCCTCAGGTAGCCGGACACTTCAAGCTCTGAAGGGCAGCTCTCTGAGCAGTCACGCCACCCTCCCCACGGATGGTCACCGAGAGAACCCCCGTGTCCAAGCTGCCCAAAGACCACATCTCCCTCTGCTGCTGGCCTGGGTCATCAGTGGGGCTTGCACCAGATGCTCTGAATCTGGGGTCAGTGGTGTCAGAAGGGTCTTCTGTCATTTATGTAAGAATCAAGTGCTAAACCGAGCATGAAAGAGTAAGACTTTCTCAGCCCAGCGATCGATGTGAACGTATTCACACCGTGTGTACAACCGAACGGCTGTGTGTGCAATAGACAGGCAGTAATCTGATTATATCATAAATTAGTGGCCATTGCCACATGCAAATTTGAGTTTTTATGGGCCCTCTGTTTTATATGCATGTTTTTCCTAGCGCATCTGTTGCCGAACCATTTTAAAATTCAACCTTTATAACCAAGTCGATTTTTTTTTTAATGTGACACAAAGGATCATATAATGAAGGGTGAGGTTATGTAAGATGAATTAACTCTCTTATTATTCACATGCATAACAATATTTTAGTTGCAGTTGTGCAATCTGGTCTTCTGTTCCTTGGAGATGTGGAGAGAATGTGTATGATCTTTATCAATGAAGTAATTAAGAAGTGTCTTTTCATTCAGTCCAAGTGTCACGATTTAGAGTTTGTGGCTGGGAATCCCATGAGTGTCGCCCGCAGGGACAGCAAGCCTTCCTTAGGGACACGCATGCTTCATGTTCACTCGCTCAGCGACCAGGTATTAATAAGGAAGCCTTTGCAGGGTGGGTTGCTGGGAGCTGTGAGTTTGCCCATCAAGATAAAACAAGGCACGTTTCTCCTCAAGAAGCTTTCCACCGAGCCGGGAGGGGAGACAGGAACTGGAGCGGGGGATGCGGAGGCAGGACGTGCCTGAGCCTTTGGGCAGCCCCGGTCCCAGTTCTCCATGCACACCCGCCCTGGGTCCTCATCCCAGCCTGGAGGGACCCAGGGGAGGCGGAGATGCAGTACTTTGACCTTAGGACCAGAGAGAAAGAGGTTCCAGAAGGGTGCCCTGCTGGCCAGGGCTTTCTTGTCAGGCGGGTGGTCTGTGCACCTTCTCTCAGGAGCCCTGCCCCGCCCGGATGGGGAGCCCTCGGGGAGCTTTCTTCCAGGGGCGTCTGTCTAGAGTGAGTCACAGCTGCATCTGGTGGCATGAGGCTGGCGGAGACGTGACGCCATTCAGGGCGGGCCCAGGGCCCAGGAACCTGAGAAATGGCAGCCCCTCCCCCTCCCAGGTTTACCGAGGGAGAACTAGACGCCCCCTTCGCAGCTGCCTCATCACCAGCAGTAGGGGGAGCCGTTTGCTAGCGACACCAGCCCTTCCTGCCACCTGGAATAGAAAGCCAGGTGCAGTGGTGTGGCTTGCCAGGGCATGCCAGTGGAAGATCCACCTGTCAATGCAAGAGATGTGTTTTCAATCCCTGGGTTAGGAAGATCCTCTGGAGTATGAAATGGCAACCCACTCCAGTATTCTTGCCTGGGAAATCTCATGGACAGAGGAGCCTGGGAGGTTGCAGTCCATGGAGTCTTAAAGGGTCTGACGTGACTGAGTGAACATGCAAATACAAGCCCCAGGAATCAGAGGCCCCCACGGGCCTCCTCTGATGGGTGGATCACTTTGTTCTACTTTAGAAAAGTCACTGAATAAAGGTAGAATGGTATTTTGGGAGGGTTGCAAGCCCTAAGGCTGTGCTAATAACAGATGCCACTATGCCAAAGTCTTTGACTGTGTGGATCACAACAAACTGTGGAAAATTCTTAAAGAAATGGAAATACCAGAACACCTGACCTGCCTCCTGAGAAACCTGTATGCAGGTCAAGAAGCAACAGTTAGAACCAGACATGGAACAACAGACTGGTTCCAATTTGGGAAAGGAGTCCATCAAGGCTGTATATTGTCACCCTGCTTATGTAACTTATATGCAGAGTACATCATGCAAAATGCTGGGCTGGACGAAGCACAAGCTGGAATCAAGATTGCTGGGAGAAATATCAATAACCTCAGATATGCAGATGACACCACCCTTATGGCAGAAAGTGAAGAACTAAAGAGCCTCTTGATGAAAATGAAAGAGGAGAGTGAAAAAGTTGGCTTAAAACTCAACATTCAGAAAACTAAGATCATGACATCTGGTCCCATGACTTCGTGGCAAATAGATGGGGAAACTTGAAAACAGTGACAAACTATTTTCTTGGGCTCCAAAATCACTGCAGATGGTGACTGCAGCCATGAAATGAAAAGACACTTGCTCCTTGGAAGAAAAACTATGACCAACCTAGATAGCATATTAAAAAGCAGAGACGTTACTTTGCCAACAAAGGTCCATCTAGTCAAAGCTATGGTTTTTCCAGTAATCATGTATGGATGTGAGAGTTGGACCATAAAGAGAGATGAGTGCCGAAGAATTGATGCTTTTGAACTGTGGTGTTGGAGAAGACTCTCGAGAGTCCCTTGGACTACAAGGAGATCCAACCAGTCCATCCTAAAGGAGATCAGTCCTGGGTGTTCATTGGAAGGACTGATGCTGAAGCTGAAACTCCAATACTTTGGCCAACTGATGCGAAGAGCTGATTCGTTGGAAAAGACCCTGATGTTGGGAAAGATTGAGGGCAGGAGGAGAAGGGGACGACAGAGGATGAGATGGTTGGATGGCATCACTGACTCTATGGACGTGAGTTTGAGCAAATTCCGGGAGTTGGTGATGGACGGGGAAGCCTGGTGTGTTGCAGTCCATGTGGTCTCGAAGAGTCGGACATGACTGAGTGACTGAACTGAACTCAGAAAGGTCTGGAAGTTTCTCCCAAATCCTCAGTAATGGTGCCAGCAGTCAGGCACTGATTTCCGCCTACAGATGTGAGAACCCCCCACCCCAGTGCTCACAGGTGCAGGCCAGGAAATCAAGCGCAGATGGTGGGGAGGTGGTGATGGGAGGACCTCGCTGGGATCAGACCTCACTACCCTCCCTGCCTCTTAGTCACAGGAGGGAACGCTCCTAACCTTCTGGGACAGAGTCCCTGATGAAAATAGGCCTGGGTGCTGGGGGTAAGTGGAGGTGGGATCTGCAGGCCTGTGGGTGCAGAGGAGGGAGTGGACAGGGGGACTTGGGCTAGCAGCCACCTTGGGGGCTTCTCACCCCGCATCCTTCACCCACCGCTGCTCCCCTGGAGAGACGAGAAAGTCAGGTAAATAAATCCATTTTCCTTGTTATCACTCAGTTGAGAGGGTCACAGAGGACCCAGGGAACACGCAGTTCTGCAGTCCTACAGTGTCGGGGGAGCTGAGTGCAGAGAGGGGCCCTGCCTCCCACAGGAGAGCCGGCTGCATTGACACTCTGTCCGACAAAGCCCCAACAACAGCCGGCTGGAGCGTTGCGCCCCAGACATCACGTAAATATTTGGTCCTCAAAACACTGAGCTCATCTGGGAAAAAAAATCACCTTGACAAAATGCTGTTTTTACTGGTTAGAGAAGGCGGACCAAGACCTTCTGTGAGAATAAATGCTTTTCTTTTCTTTAAAGAAAATTGAAAACTTGCCTTAAAACTTTTTATTGAAGTAATTCTTTCTATTCTATTTGAATAATGTTGGGGAGATAAAAACCCTCCATTATGCTTTTTTTTAAAAAAAAATGAATTATAATTCAGAAAAATCCCAATAATAGAAAATGGCATAAAAGGAATGCAGCGTAATTCTTATCTTGTTTTCCTTCCTAGCCTGTCTCGTTGGTTGTGTGTAATTGGCATCTCTTCAAAGAGGAAATGGGGAACTGGAATCAAGGGGCGTTCATTTATTTGAGTATTAAGACTGAATACGTGTTTTTCTTTTTTGTGTCAGATTTTTCTTCTGAACCTTAGCATAGTTCTTCTTTTCTGGAGGTGCTCAATAAAAGACCTTTGAATGAGTGGAAGGGTTCATTTTACTTTTCTGTGGTCACAGTCGTGTTTCTACCGAAAGCTGGTGGGTGAATGCAGCTGCTCTCTTGAGGTGGACCAAGACCCCCTTGTATGAGGTGATCCTCCTGTTGACTGGAGCAGTGGGTTTCGATGCAATGTTGATGAGCATATGGATGGCCTGAGGATCTTGTTAAAAACAGATTCAGATCAGGTCTGGGTGAGCCCTGGGCTCCAGCATGTCTGACTCCCTCGGGGAGGCCAGTGCTACAGGAACCTAAGGTGTGAGGAACCAGGCGGATGAAGTGTAGACGGGGTTAAAGCCCCGAGCCTGCCCCCTCGGCAGCTACAGCTGAGAGTTTTGTGTTTGTCTTTAAAGGTATGACACCGAGGGAAGAGGGCACATCACTTACCAGGAATTTTTGCAGAAATTGGGGATTACCTACTCAGCAGATCTTCACCGGCCCTACGCGGAGGAGTACTTTAACTTCATGGGTCATTTCACGAGGCCTCAGCAGCTGCAGGAAGAGCTGAAGGAGCTGCAGCAGAGCACAGAGAAGGCCGCGCCCGCCAGGTGAGTCGGTGAGCCCCTCGCTGGGGCCGGTGTCTGGTCTACACTGGCCCCGGTCGTTCTGCAGCAGTCTCTCCCCGTGCTGGCAACACTGCCGTGAAATTATCATGCTCGTTCACTGCTGTAGATTCTAGTGTGTGTGCCTGCTTAGTCATGTCCTGCTCTTTTGCAACCCCATGGATGGTAGGCCACCAGGCTCCTCCGTCCATGGAATCTCCCAGGCAAGAATACTGGAGTGGGTTGCCATTTCCTTCTCCGGGGGATCTTCCCGACCCAGGGATGTAACCGGCGTCTCCTGTACTGGCAGACGGGTTCTTTACCACTGAGCCACCTATGAAGCCCCCGTAGATTCTAGAAACTGGTGTTAAGTCACAGAGCCGTGGAAACAGTGACAGACTTTATTTTCTTGGGCTCTAAAATCACTTCAGACAGTGACTGCAGCCAGGAAATTAAAAGACGCTCGCTCCTTGAAAGAAAAGCTACGACTCACCTAGACAGTGTATTCAAAAGTAGGCATCGCTTTGCCAACAAAGGTCTGTATAGTCAAAGCTATGGTTTTTCCAGTAGTCATGTGTGGACGTAAGAATTGGACCCTGAAGAAGGCTGAGCACTGAAGAATTGATGCTTTTGAACTGTGGTTGCTGGAGAAGACCATCGAGAGTCCCTTGGACTGCAAAGGAGATCAAGCCAGTCAATTCTAAAGGCAGTTGATGCTGAATATTCATTGGAAGGATGAATGATGCTGAAGTTGAAGGTCCAGTACTTTGGCCACTTGATTTGAAGAGCTGACTCATTGGAAAAGACCCTGAATGCTGGGAAAGATTGAAGGCAGAAGAAAAAGGGATGACAGAGAATGAGGTGGTTGGATGGCATCACCGACTCATAGACACGAGCCTGAGCAAACTCCAGGAGATGGTGAAGGACAGGGAAGCCTGGTGTGCTTCAGTCCATGGGATCGCAAAGAGTCGAACACGACTTAGCAAGTGAACAACAACAAGACAGAGCCGTGATGGAGTTAAAGAGCTATAATCCTACCCGGCCCTCCCCAGCCACACGCTCCAGTCACTCATGTGTTATCGGTCGCCCTTGAGAACGGAAGCTTTTAGGTCCCTACCAGCATACACACCGGGCCCCTGCTCTGGGCAACTAGGATGCAGGTTCCAGGAGGACACGCCTGCCTCTCCTTGGTTTAGAACAGCACTCGACACCTAGCAGGCACTCAGTGAGGCTCTGTCCAGAGAGTGCATGAAAGGACACGTTCTTAAACTCAGCAGTTCAACCTTGGAGTCTTTATCCCAAAGAAATAGTTCAGAGGAGCCCAGCAGGTGCAAGGTATGACGTGCAGTGTGTAGCACCAGGTGGACACCTGTCCGTCCCAGATGAGTACCCTGGCTTGCAGAGAACGCGGCTCCAAGGAATATGAGGTGGTGTGTGCCAGTTATAGGCATCATCATGGAGGCTGGGAATGTTTGTGATGGAAGACTGGTGGGCAGTGTATGCCATGTATGTATACCATGATGGTAACCACACCAAACATATGTGCCTGCCCACGAGGACCAGAAGATGCTGTGCAGAAGGTTGTATTTGGAGGGTGGGACTGTGGGTTCTTTTCAAAGTTTAAAGCTGGTCACTAAGGCCATATTTTAAAATTTTTAAAGAATGGATAAAGAAAATGTATGTGTGTGTATATAAATATGTATCTGCACACACAATGGAATACTATTCAGCCATAAAAAAGAATGAAATCTCACCAGTTGTGATATCATGGATGGATCTTGAGGGCACTATGCCAGGTGAAATAGATCAGTCAAAGGAAGACAAAAACGATGTGATCTCACTTGTATGTGGAATCTTAAAACGACAACAACAAGAGCAAGCTTGTAGATCCAGAAAATAGATTGGCCATTGCCAGAGGTGGGGGGGGGGGGGGGTGTCAGAGAGGGTGAAGGGGTCCAAAAGCACAGCTCGCAGTTATAATAGGATAAGTCCTAGGGACGTGAGCGCAGCAAGGTGACCGTAGTTAGTCGTACTGTGCTGCGTATTTGAAAGTCGCCAAGAGTAAATCTTAAGAAGTTCTCATCCTGTGGATGGTGACGAGCAGTGTCTAGACTTATCCTGGTGAGCATGTCAGTGTATACAGATGTCAAGTCATTGTGCTGTATGCCTGAAACCGACGTGATGTTATATGTCAATTATGCATCAATAAAAAATTAAACACAGGAGAAAATGCTGCCACATTTGACGTGACGTGAGATGAGACAGACTCTCTGCATCAGTCCCGGTCCTGGGCAGCTCCATGGCGCTCTCATCTGTGTGTCTGTCCGTCTTCCATCTGTCACTTTGGCTCTCTGTCCGCACCATCTCTGAATGAGCGAATGAGCTAAAGAATCCCCCGGAGGAGAGAAGCAATCCAAGGACACAGAGACGGGATGTGATGGCTGAATGGGGTTTAAGAGAAAGGCATGTGGAAGGTACCCCTGAATTATGTCCAAGCTGCGAAGTTATAAAGCCCAGAGGCAGAGAATTGAGTTGGTGAAATTTCAAGTAAAAATATGCGCAAGATTGGCATAAATCACAGATGCCATAAAACGAATGAAAGAGTGGAATTTATCTTTCCCAGACAGGGCTGGCCTCATTACCCACGCATGTGCCCTCTTCCCTTCCCTCCTGCCGCTTGTGAGTAATGAGGCTCGGAGAGGAACCGCGCGTCCTTAGCGATGCCCACACACTTTCTCTTCCCGCTCCCGTTTGCTGGGCGCGTGTGGATCCATTGCTGGGAGTGCTCGGAGCCAGTGGACGATGCCCCCTCACGTCTTCACAGCACCAAGCTCGGCGAACCGACGCACGCTCAGCCAGTGCCCTGCAGCCGTCATGCTCTTTTACCCAGGAACACAAGCCCGGTTCATAAAAATTCACGACGGGCCCCTCTTTCCTCAAAGACGTCACACTGTGAGGTTCTCAAGTCGCTTTGCCCTTCAGGTTATCCCGCTTTTCAATTTCGGTGTCAGTGGATCTTCCAGAAAACCCTTCGGGATGCAACGTATCCCGGACTTTCAACCTCCTGGTTTATACCGAACCCTGATAAGATTCACAAATAGGAGTCGTGCTCATCAAAGGGACTGGAATTTCACGTTTGCTTCTTAAATTTAAGCGAATCGATTTTGTTTAAAGTGGCCTGAGTACACTTTTAAAAATTCAGATGCGTCCTTTCTCAAGCCTGTATTTTCCAGGCCTTGCTCTTTTGGGGCCTAAGTCTTAAGTTGAAGATTCAGGGTCAGAGTAGCATCAGTAAATCAGCCACAGAGGCACGGCTGGCTGAGATGTGAGCTGAGAGGCTCAGGAGCAAAGCCGGCTGGGTCACCCAGGGCTCTTCCCACTGTGCCGGCCTGGCCGAGGGGCAGGGGGCTCTGTGGCTGTCCGCGGGCCGTGGCCCCACCCTTGTGGGGCGCCCGTCTTGCGTCCAGACCGGGGCCCAGGCGCTGTGTCGCCTGCCATGGGTTCTGCTGGGCAGCTGGCCTAATCCCAGCCCCGAATCCTCACTAACTCTGTGCACAGACTTACTCTGCAAGGGAGGTGATTATTGCCTGGAAACCAGTCCAAGAAAGGCTCAACGCCTCAATTCTCTAAAAATATGTATCTACAAAAAAGTTCTGATTTTTTTTTTTTTTATACCTTCATTTGCTTCCGTTTTTGAAAGATTAAGTGGAATGTAATAGTCGTGATGAGGAGTAACCATGGGACTGAATTCAGAGTACACCTGTGCGGGAATCCAGGCTGTTGCTTCTCTCGAGACGCACCCCAGACAGTTTGCGTGGCTCATTTGTGTCAGCTTCTTGGCGGCACATTGGCCAATTCAAAACCAGGGGCCAGCGGGGGAAGAGATGGTGACCCACGCAGCTTCAGCGTCCCTGCCTCCCCCACCCCAATATTCTCTCAGCTTTTCCTCTCCTGATTTCTGACTTTTCTGTTGCTATGGATAATTTTTTCCCCAGGCACACCTAAGGAACCTATTTGTGGGTATGTATCCACAAAGGAGAAGGCGAAAGAAGGGGGTGGCAGAGGATGAGCTGGTTAGATAGCATCACCGATTCAATGGGCATGAACTTGAGCAAACTCCAGGAGATAGCGGAGGACAGGGAAACCTGATGTGCTGGGGTCATAAAGAGTCAGACACAACTTCGCAACTGAACAACTGGAACAATCCACAAATACCTACCGCAGGTGGTAGACAATTACCAGCAAAGATTTCGAATTTGGAGTTTCTGGCTTCTTCTTTTCCCCAACTAAGAACCTCACAGCCAAGCTGGAGTCAGATAGGCACAGTGTTCAGTGCAGTAGGAAGAGCTTTTGGAGACCTGGGTGAGCCGAGGTTATAGAGTAGACTCCATGCCCCGTAGGTCCAGAGCGAGACTGTTCATTCTCAAAGATGTCCACACGTTTTTATTCCCTTACCAATAATTTCTGTTAAGTCTGGGAAGGATTTTCCTGAAAGACTGAATCAGAAACTTGAACACATTCCCAAGGAAATCAGCCCTCAAACTCAAGCAGGAGCTACAGCTAGACCTTGTCCCTGTGTCCCTGTGAGGGACAGCTGACCAGCCCGGAATCCGCATGGGCGGACAAGGTCTCCTTCCTGTAAAGTGGGATGACAGTTACCTGCCTCCCTTGTCGAGAAGAACGAATGGGAGATGGTACATGAAGGCAGCACAGGTCCTGGCTGGCCAACTGGTGCACACAAATGATGGCTGCATTTCTTCACAACAAAGGACCTGGCAGCAGACAAGGGGTCCCTGGACCCCTGCCCCCTCAGCGCTCACCGACGGGACCCAGGCTCTGTGCCGTCCTTGGTCCCACTCCTGCTTCAGGGCCTTGGCGCCAGCCAATCCCTGGGCCCAGAGAGGTCTGCAGGGGGCTAAATCCCAGCTGAGTCCTTCAGCTGCTGTCTCTGCTCAAGTGTTGCCTTCCCAGTGAGGCCCGCCTGCAGCCACTCCTGGGGGTTGCAGCCCACCCCATCGTGGAGATTCCCAGTCCTGCTCACCAGTGCTCAGTCATCCCACTGACCCATTGTGCAGGGCATTGGTGTCTTCTGTTTATTGTTGGCCTTGCCCCAGCTAGAATGTAAATTCTGCTAGGGTGGCCACTCTGACACCTAGAGCAGTACCTGGCACTTGACAGACACTCATCGAGGCGTCATCGGGGAGAATGGAGGTGTATTTCCCATGTCTGTGATATCACTGTCTTTTTAAATGCTTCACTCTGTTTTTAAAGTACTCGTTCTAGTAAAAAACCAAGGTTGTAATTTCTCTAACATAGTTTTTCTTATAATAATAATAATAAAATGATCATGATGATTTTTTTTTCCAGAGTGCCTTTCAATGTATGTATTACTCCAAGGCTGCAAAGCATCTTCAAGATTAGCTGGTAGATGAGTCATCAGATCATCACATTAGAATGATCATGGAGCTCTTGCTCCAAAGAAATTATTGGTTTTCCCTGCTGGAGTGTGTGTGTCTCAAATGTATTCTCTTTCAGGGATAAGCTTAAGGACCACGATCAAGATATCAGCAAAGCACTCGCCAAACTAGATAAATCCAAAACGGGCTACATATCCTTGTGCAGGCTGCAGAAGCTGCTGCAAGAATGTGGCTGTTCTCTGAAGGAAGAGGAGCTGACTGATCTTCTAAACAGGTTTCCTTTGAGCAAGTTAACTGTGGTTCTCACAGCACTGAAAATCAGGCTGGTCACGTCGTTTTCATGAATTTTTCCTTCTCTGTCCACTCAAACAGCCTTTTGGCATTGAAGTAATCCCCAAGCCACCAAAAATTGAGTTTCAACCTGTGTTCAGAAGTAAAACTATAATGTTGTACTCCCAGAACATTTATAAGCCAACATGACTCAATTTAAAAGAAAAAAAAAAAGAATGAGCCTTCTAATAATCCTCTGGTCGGGCTACGTTCTAGTGGGTTTGAGTCAACCCAAAGCAAAATGAAAGCAACTTGACAAATACATGATTTTCCTGCACGTGTGTCCAGCAGCACAGTCATCATTTTTTCACCTTGTTTTTGTTTCACCCACGTTATTCATACTTTTGGACAGGAGTCAAGTCATCCTGCAAGGCTTATGAAAAACAGTAGCCCTCTGCCCTGATGTCCCCCACCCCCACCTTCTCCTCCCTAGAGTCAATAACTTCCAGTGCTTTAAACGCCTATTTTTGGTACTTAAGTTGATAGTCATAAATGACAAACTTAAACAGCAACTTACTGATTTTTCACTTTTAAGCAGTGTCTGTCGGCTTCCCATCAGGAAGATGTGGGTTTAACTCTTTTTCACCCATCGCATAATCACCAACCCCCTCACCCCCCCAGCCTCCCCCACCCCATGGAAACCCACGCAAATTTACCTCCTTGGGCTCCCCATGTTGCCACGTCACAGTTTCCTGTGGTTCAGTGTTCAGGGTTTCTATTACTGTGATGAAATGATCACTTTTCTTTTCCTGTGTAGCATTTTGTTTTCCCTGGAGTTAATCATTATTTTTTTCTATTTGCTTAGTTTCTTTGTACTTCTTATCATTAATTAAACCCCAGTTCATTCCCATTTGTGAAATCCCTTTCCAGTGTGTTCAGACACCTCAGCCAATCTGTCAGCTTCATCTTCTCGGATGTCCCTTTTCATGTTCCTCAACTCTCAGAAGTTTTCTTGATTTGTTTCATTAATGAGCTCCTCTCCTGTTTGTTTCTTTCTGAGCCTCCTACTGTTATTGACTAGTGAGCCACTTAAAGTGTCTCCCAGTATCTTCAGTCTTTCCTGTCCTCCATCTCTTTTTCTTTTTGCTCCACCTTCTGGGAGATTTTCTCAGTTTTAGTTTGCAAGCCTTCTTTTGAGATTTTTATCCCTGCTAATCATACTTTTCACATTTTTAATTACCAGCACATTTTTTTTAATTCTCAGAATATTCCTTTTCTATAGCATCCTGTTCTTGTTTCATGGATATACCAGTTCATTCCTCTGAAACTATTAACAATAGATTTTTTAAAGTTTTCTTCACTTGAGAAATGTTGCTTCTCTCCTCAGTGTTGCTTTTTCCTTCCATCTTCCATGTTAGACACTTTCCTCAAAAATATGCCCCCAATAAGAGTGAGATACTAAGAAGCAGATTGAAAGCTCTGGACAGATAGGTAGAGCTAGTCAGCTTTAGTTTGAACTACTTTGGCAGGGTAATCTGGCAGGTAGTTTCCTTGGAAGACTCCCAGTGTCAGAATCTTTAAAACTTTTCTTTTGGGCTCGTCAGATTTCCCAGGGACTAAGGTTGCCAGGTAAGACATAAAATGCTATGTTAAATGTAAATTTCAGATAAACAGGTTTTATTTTGTTTTCGTTTTTAGTGTATGTTCCATGCAATATTTGGTATATATTTATACTAAAGTTATTTTTGTTAATCTGAAACCCAGCTTGCGGGGCCCCTCCCTCAGGCTCTCTGGC
Organism: Dama dama; assembly: GCF_033118175.1. Classification (NCBI taxonomy): domain Eukaryota; kingdom Metazoa; phylum Chordata; class Mammalia; order Artiodactyla; family Cervidae; genus Dama; species Dama dama. The sequence goes on from NC_083702.1 coordinate 6,006,028, forward strand.
TTAGCCTGGGCCCTGAGAACCTGCATTCCTAACAAGGTCCTGGGTGATGCTGACGCTGCTGAATCAGAGCACCCTGAGAACCACTGTTTGACACCTTTTAAAAACTTCTCCTTCTGTCATTTTAGGAGGAAGAGAGCTAGTTATGTGCTTTTGGGCCACTTTAACTGCAAGCCTTATCCTCTTGTAATTTTGAATTAAAATAATTCATTTGACTGCCCCTCCTCAAACTGCTTCCACTTGCAGTTTCTAACCTGCCACGTCCCATAGGTGTACAGGCTGCCAAGTTCTATGACTGAGCACCTGGATCTCACGTTCCTCTCTTTGTGAGGTGAGGATATTAGCATTCCCTCTCTTCCCCCTAAAAAATGTGAGCAGTTGCTCTAGAATTTGCAGCCCAAGTGAATAACTAGCCTAAGTCCCAGGTCAAGTAACACGTTACTACTTCTTGGGAGGTGCAGGCGCCTTATTACAGAGTAAGTGTTCCCAAGTCCTATCTCCTGTTCCTTATAATAGGGGTCCTTAAACCCAGAGCCACAGACTGGTACTGGTCCACAGCCTGTTAGGAACCAGAGCGCACAGCAGGAGTTGAGTGGCGGGCGAGCTAGCAAAGCTTCACCTGCCACTCCCCAACACTCACATCACCTCCCGAATCATCCCCACCTCCATCATCAATGGAAAAATTGTTTTCCACGAAACTGGCCCCTGGTGCTAAAAAGGTTAGGGACCTCTGCCTTGTAACATTGCTCTTATTCACCTCACTTGTCCATTTGCTATAATCACCCAACACATTGTTCTTGTAACGTTGAGCAAACAATGGTTTATTAGACCAACTAAGAATAAGAAACATAAAAGATATTATTATTTTTAAAATATTTATTTATTTATCTGGCTGTTCCAGGTCCTCGTTTTGGTACTTGGGATCTTCTATCTTCATTTCAACATGTTGGATCTTCAGTTGCTGAATGTGGGATCTAGTTCCCCGAGTAGGGCTTGAACCTGGGCCCCTGGCATTGGGAGCATGAAGTCTTAGCCACTGGACAGCCTGGAAGTCCCTCAAAGATATCATTTTACCTTCATTTATTCCTTCTCCCATCCTCTTTCTTCCTTTAGGTAGATCCATGTTTCTGGCTCTTTGATTTTCTTTCTCTCAGAAGAATGTGTTTTAGCATTTTTGAAGGCCAGGGTGGCTATGATGAATTCCCTCAGTGATTGTTTGTCAGAGAAGGTATTTATTTTTCCTTCACTTTTGGAAGGTAAGTTTCACTGAATATAGAATTCTAGGTTGGTGATTTATTTTTCTTTCAACATTTTAAATGTTTCAGTCCACTATCTTCTTACTTGCATGATTTCTGGTGAGAAACCCCATGTAATTCTTATCTTTGTTCCTCTATAGATAAAATTTCCACCCTCTCTGGCTTCTGTAAAGATCTTCTCTTTGTCTTTGATTTTCTACTATTGCCCAAGTTACTACTTACGTGTTCCTACTAGCTTACAGCTCCAGAGGTCTTTGTTCCAGGAAAGCAGACCTTGTCTGTAGTTCTCTGTGTTCACCCATCTCTCCAGATTTGGAGGTAATGTTTTGCCCTGTGACCTCAATTTTCTGATGGGACCAAGGAAGACCATTGGTTTTCAGTTTGTTCTGCTTCCTTCTTATCTTAAGGATGAGAGTGACCCTTCCAAGTTCTTAGGCATAGAGCCCCCCACCCCCTTTCTGTCACTTTTTCTCTCCATGTCCCACCATTTGTCAGCTACAGTATTTTTTTGCAAAAGCTAGTTAACTTTTGCGTGGCCTACAGCCACAACCAGGTCCTCTCTGCTTGATTCATAGGTTGATTATAAAACTCAAATGCCATTAAACAGCATTTCATAATGATGACTGTGTACATATTCATAATTCATAGTATTCGGTGTCCAAGAAATGAATGAAAATTAGCTTTCTTCTCAGCGGCTCTACCCCTGGGCCTCCGTGTCCACCTCATCGTAGGCAAACCTAGGGACACCGTGCATCTTTCTTAAGTCATTTGGGGAAAGGCTGTAAATGAATATGTACAGAGTCATAGTTATGAAATGCTGTGAACTCTGCTGTAAACTACTTCCTAGAACAATCACCCTACAATAGGGTGATTTCTTTAACCATCGCTGTTTTCTGAAGTGGGGTTCAGTGTTTTCTGAAGTTCAACATTGTCAGCCTTCAGCTCTCCCCAGCATCTGCCCTAACTTTCTGTTCCCTCCAAGTTCCCCTGGGTTCCCTCTGCCCTAGAGCCTGGCTCCTTACCTCCTGTTCCAGATCACCACCAAGAGCCTCCTAGACTGTCCAGGGTTGGAGCCCCTGTTGCTTACGCCCACATCTTTTCATTTCTAAATTTGCATTCTTACTTTGCTGGAGTATTTCCTGGAGTAATTTCCTAAGAAAAGGGGGGACAGGAAAACAATTTTCTCAGTTCTTTGTCTGAAAATGTTTTTTGTTTTCCTCTGCGCAGATTGTTAGCTTGCTGGAACATAGACTCCTAGAGAGCAGGTCATTTTCCCTTAAAATTTTAAAGGCTAGTGCTCTATTGTCTGTCTGTATGTGTATGTACATGTATATGTATACATGTATGTATATGCATGTACATGTAAGTGTATGACTGTGGATGTGTGTGTGTGTGTGTGTGTAGAGAAAAGAAGGACCATTTCATCCTCAAGTGCCTGTATCCTCTCTTCTTCCTTAAATAGGGTCTCCTCTCACTGAATCTATTTCCAGCTGAACATGAATTCAAATGCATTCAGTGAATAAATCACAAAAAATAGCACCAGATAAATAATCCACTAAATGATTACAAGAGACTCTTGTTAAAATGTAGTTAGGCCTGATACTTTCATAAACAACACAAGGGCTGTGGAATTTCTGTAGTCCACCTGTCAATGGGGTGATCAACTTTTTTACGAGTTGAAACCTTAATAAGGATCCATCGCTCAGTTGCTTGTTTCTTCTCAAAGACCTCTTGATGATAAACATCTCTGTTATTTATAATTATATGTAGATTATTCTTTTCTAGATCCAAAATAGACTTTTCTAAATAATACTGAGATTAGCATATGCATTTGATTTTATTACTAAATTTTAATACCAAGTTGGCAATTTACCCTGCCGATGAAATGGAGCTGATTATCCTCTTCCTCGGCGTCTCGGCCGCGCGAGCCAGCGACGCGGGGCCCGTGGAAAGCAGCTCTGCAGCTGTGGTTGGAGAAACGGCTCTTGGCTCCTTCTCTTTAGAAGCCGCTATTCCAGTCGCTGGAAACTTTCCTCTCTACTTCCTGGCGTTCCGAGCTGTTCTTTGACACAGGCTCCATCCTGCAAAGGAACATGTAGGGGTTAAGATGCCAGTGATCCCCAGGGAATCTGTTACAGAAACGGAAACTTTGAGTGCCATCAAGCTGTGTTTTGCATTATTTTACATCTTTAATAAATAAGCTCTATGGTCTCATGAAACTTGGATTTGCTCTCGCAGAGTCTTCTTTTAGAATTAAAGATATTTTTTCTGCATGTTGGAGTGGAGCACAGGAGCCCCTTTTTCTACGTGGATGTCCTTGTTGAGACACACACACAGATGGAATTTCTTTTTAAAATATTTTTATTTACTGATTTATCTGCCGCGTCGAGTCTTAGTTGGGTCACGTGAGCTCTTTTGTTGTGGTACCCGGATTCTCCAGTTGTGACGTGTGGCCTTAGTTGCCCCGCAGCACGTGGGATCTTTGTTCCCCAACCAGGGACCGAACCTGCATCTCCTGCCTTGTAAGGTGGATTCTTAACCACTGGACCACCAGGGAATTGCTATTTGAGAAAATACTAAGCTGTGTAGGTTTTGTAAAAAAAAAAAAAAAAAAAAAAAAAAAGATGTTTTGGGTGCTCTCAGCTTGACGACATAGTTTCAACCACTCTTTGATGAAGAATTTAACATCTATTTTACTCAGCCCCTCTTTTCCTTGTCAGTTGCTCTGACATACTTCCCCGATTTCAGAGCCCCTACCGTTTCTCTGGACCATTTCTCAGTGAGGGCCCTGGCCAGCTAAGGCCTCGAGGAACACAGCCCCGGTCCCCACCACCCGAGTCCTGCCTCCATCCCAGCTGTGCCGTCACTGTCAGACGCATCTCCCCAGATCACGTCTCCGCACACATCACGTTCATGCTGAGGCTCCTGCATCTGCCCCATCACAGGGCCGGATTCCTTAAGCCAGTCCCCCACCCCCACCCTCTGCTCTTCAACCCCATAAGCCCGACTGTCCAGCCTTCAAGACTCAAGAGCTTCAGGGCGGCGTGGTCTGCGGCCCCACCAGCAGCAGTGGCCACGTAGCCCTTCCCTGAGCCCTCGTGTAATAGCATAGCTGACCCACGTGCATGAACCTACAAGCCAGAAGAGGGCGTCTCACCTTTATTCATGTCCTCCCCACTGCTTTATTCTCAGCAGGTGTTTGTTGACTGAGTAAGTGATGGCGTTTCTAACTAATATATTGTTTTCTTTCTTTGGGGACAAGTTGGGGAATTGGCTGGCACAATAACTCCATCAATTACCTTGACTTCTTGCGAGCGGTGGAGAACAGCAAGCTGGCAAGACCTCAGCCCCAGGAGAAAGAGGAGAGCATGCCGATCAATTTTGCAGCCCTCAATCCAGAGGAGGTTCTGAAGAACATCCAGGAGGTTGTCGCTGCCTCCAATCTGGCTTTGTCAACGGTACGACAGACCACACACGCCTTTACTGTGGGAACTGAAGTTCTGGCACCATGCCAGTTCCTGAAAACCACCTCTCAAGCCAGCCCCTCCTCCTGGGCCCCTCCACCTCCCTCCACTCTCCTGGGGCATCAGAACTCAATGGTGGGTCGGGATCAGACTGTTCACGTGAGCACATGTGTGTGTCCATTTCTGCTCTGTGCAAAGCTACCATGATCACACCCAGCATGTGTTGTGTGAGGCCGAGGCACTCGCCGCCAGCAGAGGCAGGATCTGCTGTGAGGGCAGGAGTTTCTGGGCAAAGAGGGCAGAGGATGGAGGCCTGAGGTGAGAGTGGGCTCCTGGGCCCATGGGGGTGGGCGATGCCATCTCAAGGTAGCCTTGAAGAGGCTACCCAGGGCAGGGCTGTGGCCAAAGACTCACTGTGACCAGGAGCCCCAGAAGTGTGAGAAGGGAGGCCCCCTGGTACGCTGACATTGAGGCTGACATTTCTTGACCCCGTGGGGTATGTCAAGACCCGGCCTACGTGGGGATAGTGCCGTGGGGGGGCGTCCTCGGAAGACAGTGCATGGGCCGTGCTCCTGACGAGGGACTGGTCCCCCTCGAGGGTCCCCACGTGAGCTGCCCCCTGCAGCAGATGTGGGAAGAGGCAGTGCCCTGTGCAGAGGGCAGGCCTTGCCGCCCGATGAGATGGTGAATCCAGAGCCGCCCATGCGATGTCGGGCGCGCGGTCCAGACAGCACAGTGACAGCAGGGCTGCCTCCATGTCTGCGATACACAGACCCCCAGACCGACCCAAACACCCGGGTCCGGGCTCGCTAACCCCCTCGGCACCGGAGGCAAGCTGGGCTCCTGGGTCCAAGCGTCCGGGGTAAGGGGGAGAGACGAGAGGCCAGGGGCAGCCCAGCCAGCCTATGACTGTTCTGGAATGCCAGCGAGCGTGGCCTTCCTCCCAGACAGCAGAGATGGTCTGCGTGTAGGAGTTCACGATGAGGATCTGACACTTTTGGGCCTTTTTTTTTTTAAATAACTATCTAAAGATCACAGATTAGTATGACCTTGCTGCGGGTCAGCTGGAATCCCGTCTATATACCCTGTCGACACCAGGTTGCCCTGGCCCAGGGGTCACCTCGTGAGCATTGCAAACTCAATGTGCACAGGGGGGCCAGGAATAAAGAAGTGATGCAGGGGTTGGGGGTGGCCGCAGCAGGCTGGGGGGCACAGCCCTGTCCAGAGGGCAGCTTCTGCTCAGCACCCCCGCCGACCACCCACTGCTGAGCTGAGAGATGGTCCCAGTTCAGCTAGATCTTTGCATTTTTCATGAGCAGCTATGAAACCTCCTGATTTCTAAATGTCAGCACGTGTTTCAGATCTGTCAGAGGCACCGTGCAGGCCAGATAAGTCCACGTGCAGGGCAGCCCTGCCCTCTCCCAGCTCAGGGTGGCTCCACGCCACCCCTGTTGGGGTGGTTCTCAAGCAGGTCCGTGGAAGCTGCGGGAGGAGCCCCGGTTCTCACTCCCAAGAAACACTCCTTAGGAGGCAAGGTTTTAAGCAGGAGAATGAGATTCTCTGGCCACAAGACTGTAGGTGGCCTGGGTGGGGAGGGTGGCCTTTGTGGCAGGGAGGGAAGGAAGGAATGACGTATCTGAGGGGAGGGGTCAGCAAGGGGACAGAGACACACGCGGCATCTCCTCAGGTCATGGGGGACCCATCTCGATGCAGCCTCTTATTTCTGAAATGACGCAGCAGCACCTTGTATATCTGTGCAGAGTCTATAGCTCCCTAAGCCTTTGCAAGTCTGAGCCTCCCCGCCCCCAGCCTGTGGCTTGTCAGGTTGGTCTGACGCACGAGGAAGCCACCAGCCCCCGGGGAAGTGCGGGCCCGTGGCCACAGTGAGCCAGACCCCAGCTCACCCCTGAGGTCCACGGAGCCTTGCGGCTCCACGGGGCCTTCTAACGCCCTCGGGACAGGATGCTCAGTCAGCGCCCTTCATCTGGAGGGTCATTCCCCTTAACAACCTGCTGAGATCCACTATGCGAGGTACCTGGGACAGGTGTGTCTTCAGGCCTGCCGTAGTAGAACTTAGACCAACTCGAGTTCTGAAGTCCCGGCTTTTATACTGAAGACGTTCAGCGCAGAGAGGTTGAGGGCTTACCGTGGGTAACACAGCCAAGGTTCAAAGTCTATCTCCCGGCTGTGTCGCCAGAGGCTTCCCACCGTCGCTGGCTGTGTCGTATCCCCACAGGCAAACGCAAGCTCGCAGCCAGACAGCAATTTGAGGTTAATTTGGTGACACGCATAACACCACCCCCTGGACCGATGGGGGTGCCTAATTAGTCCTGAGTGACAATTAACCACAAGGGAATTTGGGTTTCGGTCTGCAAGCACGTTCAATTCTCACTTAAGAAACTAAGATCTTGACCTGCGCCTTGATATAGGTTTTCTAGTGCAAGAAAAACGAATGATTTTGTTTCAACAGATGGGCGAAACGTGCTTCCTTTTTATAGCAAATGTTTGCACTCTGGTGTAACTGCTGTTCCGTTGGGTTGACACTCTTCCCCACTCCTCCAGCACAGATGTCGGTGGTGGGGTGTCCCTGGGAAGGAAGGCTGTGCGGGCTCTGGCCAAGGGGAGGCAAAGGACAGCAGCCTCAGGGTTCAAGCCCTAGGGTGGGAATGGGAGGGGTGGTCCCCTGTCTGCTCCTCCTGGCCACACTTCTGGTGTTAGACTCCTATCACGAGACCCCTGCCCTACATCCCAGTGCAGTGGAATTTCATCTGAGCCTCTAGTTATGAATGATTCCTTCAGGAGCTCAAGTTTAATGATGAAGAGACCTCAGGCAGGTTCCTTCACCCCTCGGCTTGACACCAGTGAGGGTGGGGTTCCTCTTTCACTCCTCTTCCTCTTCATATCCGGGTTGGAGGGTAGAAAGTGAGTTTCCCCAACAACACATCGGCTCCTATACCAGACGCCCCTTCTATCTGTCTCTCAGTCCTGGTGCATTTATTTAGTAATTTAGAATCTACAGGGAACTCCCATTCACTTGATTTAATTTGCATTCCGAAAAGCAATACTTAAGAAAAATATTTTTGAAATATTTATTTGATTGTAATATCTGCTTTTTTTTTATTGTAGGCATTTTCTGCATTGGATAAAGAGGACACTGGGTTTGTAAAGGCTTCGGATTTTGGACAGGTTCTTAAGGATTTCTGTTACAAACTAACAGATAACCAGTATCATTATTTTTTGAGAAAACTCAGACTTCATCTCACCCCCTACATAAATTGGAAATATTTTCTCCAGAACTTTGGCAATTACGTTGAGGAGGTAAGAGTGTCCGCAGCACATAAGCATTTCTCTTTGGAAAAGGGCTAAAATTAGTCTTGGCAAAATAGATAATTGATTAAAACCGTGTCACATAAATCGGCAACCACCTGAGTTAATTAGCTTATTATAAATGAAAAGTTAATATTGATTCTACGTCGAGTGTCGGAAGGTACATATGTATCCTTTACTTCATTGAAATGTTATTTTATTTTACTGATTTTTGAAGACGTTTAGGAGAGGCTTCAAAGTTCTGAGAGTCATAGGTCCCTGAAGATGATCTAGTGTCCAGAGAAGTCAGGCCCTGAGGGAGTCGGGACCCACTTAGGAGACCCTTGTTGGGGACCCACTGTGTTCCAGGCTCTGGGCCATGCAGCAGCCAAACCTCGGGTAGGGGTCAACGTGGTTGTGGCGGGGTCCTGGGGGAAGTCTAAGAGGGCTTCCTGGAGGAGGGTGGGTGGCTGACCATAGGGCTCTTATTCCTTCCTGGGACCACTTCTCTGGCTGCATGAACTGTCCCTTCTTAGGCTGTTTCCTGCATCTCTAATTGTAAATGGACCAACATCAGTAGTGACAATCACAGGCTACTTTCAGTGAACTTGGATTTCTTTGGTCACCATTCTGTGCTTAGTGAAAGGGTGCTATAATCCCTGCCTTCATGGAAGGGGAGATAAAAACAAATATGAAAAATATAAAAATAATGCAGCAGCTAAATCGCAACAGGCTTGTGATGGAATGTATTTAACTGCAACCCCCCCCACCCCCCGCCACCAGCTACACACACACTCACACACACCATCATAGCTGGATTCTCCTTGCCTGGAGAATTCCATGGACAGAGGGGCCTGGCGGGCTATAGTCCATCGAATCACAAAGAGTTGAACACAACTGTAGCGACTCAGCACACAGGCACGCATAGCTGGACGCTTGGGTCATTTCTGACTGCACACATTTGTATACAATCAACGTCTGAGTCCATAAATCCTCCGTCACTTACGTGGGATAAACTCTTGGAAGTGAGATTGCCAGAGCAAACAGTATGAGCATTTTAAGGCCCGAGGCTCGATACAGTGATAATGAGAGCAGCAAACTCTGTGTGGGTGAGGCACTGCTCTTAACCCTTTACACGGGCAAACTGGTGTAATTCTTCTGCCATCACTAAGAGGCACATGGTAGTAATATCCCATTTCATAGATGAGAACACAGAGGCGCAGACATCAAGTCATTGTCCACAGTCACCCCGGAGGTGGGTGGCAGAGCTGGTTAGTGACCCCGGAAGCCTGGCTCCCGACTCCAGGCTTCTAAACGCTGTGCCAGCTCCTCTGGGGACTGTGAATATTTTCGTCTTTGCCATTTAGATGGTCATTCCTAACAAAATGTACTATTGTGTTGCCTGTTTTAAACGTTACATCAAATTCTGTCTTCAGAGCTCTAGTTTTTCTTGCTGTACTGTCACGAATTTAAGATTTATCCCTGTCGTTCCATGGGCTTCAGTTCACTCACTGAAGCTGCTGTAGAGCTAGCCAGTGAAGTGGGAAGTGGATCCATTCCGTTGAATGGGCAAACCCCGTTCGGTTGTCATCCTCCTGCTCACGGCAGGCCAGTGGTTTGCGGTTTTCTCCATAGCAAGCAGAGCCCAGTCGGGCTTCTGTGGCCGTGTCCTTCGCACACTCAGGGTCACTCCACATGGACCGACTGGGTCGGGGAGGGGGAGGGAAGTCACAGGTTCGGCTCCACTGACACCCCCACGGTGGCTGCGGCGATCGGCATGTACTCTGGCCGGCCCTGCGGGAGAGCTCCCCACGCGCCATATCCTGGAGCCCTTGGCATTATCGAAATTTAATTTCTGCCGACACTTTCGGAAGTTATCAGCCACCCAGGCTCCCTCCTCTGGGAACTGCCTGGAAGGGCCCCGCTTCTTTGCTGGGTGGTCGTTGTGAACATCTCCTCCTGATCCATGACTGGTCTTTTCTCTTTGTTTATGGTGATGCTCCCTATTTTTATGTGACTTACACCTGTTTGCTGATTTTAAAAGAAACACCTGTTGAGAAAATTTTGGAAAATGCAAGTGTAAAAAAAAAAGAAAGAAAATAGTCATTTAACCCCATGATGATGGTGCAACAGGAACAAGCTCCATCCTGCTGAATGAGGCCTTCTGAGCTCCAGGCCCACCCGGCACATCCCTCACCTGGGATGAGGGAGGGGATGGGTGGAGCAGGTGGGCTCCGGAAGTCAGGTACCACCCGCCTGCTTCCTCAGCCAGGTGGATGCCAGGCAATTCAGCTTCCGAGCTGGTCTTCTTCCCAGGGCCCACGGGCTGCTCTGGAGAGCTTATTCGTCTATTTCTAGTGCACCCCCCCCCCCCACAATTCTTCTACTGTGGTGAAATACATACACTATAAGTGTCACCATCTTATCCTTTTCTAAGCACATAGCTCAGTGGCTTCACGTCCACTCACGTTGCTGTGTAACCACCTCCAGAACTCTCTTGATCTTGCAAAACCAAGCCTCTGCCCCCATTAAACACTTAACTCCCTACCCCTCTTCCCCAGGCTCTGGCAAACACTGTCCTGCTTTCTCTATGAACCTGACAACTTTGGGTGCCTCGGATGAGTGAAATCATACAGTATTTGTCCTTTCGTGTCTGGCTTAGTTCACTAAGCGTAATGCCTTCAGCGTTCATCCTTTTGTAGCACATGTCAGAGCGCCCTTCCTTGTTAAGTATCATAATATCCGTTGTATGGATAGACTGTATTTTGCTTATCCATTCACCTATCAGCCTACACTTGGGTTGCTTCCACATCTTAGCTCCTGTGAATAATGCTGCCGTGAACCTGAACATACAGATCGAATGCATGTTTTTACACAGTGGCGGTAACGCTGTAGATGTAATCACATATCTTGCTTTTTTTCCCCTTAACATTGCGTGTCACTTCAGGTTCTTCCAAACGTAAGTTAAATGTCTATATAACATTCCATCAACTCTTAATTTTTAGGTATTTAGGGTTTTTTCCCCCAGTTTTTGAGATTGTAATATACTTTGCGGTGAACACTTTGTATGTCTATGTCCACATTTTGGATTTTTTCTCCTAAAGAAAGAAACCGAGAAATAAAATAACTGGGTTCAAAGGATAGGAATACTTTTATTGATCTTGAAAGCAGCCCTATTTAAAGAGAATAATTTTTTTTCCCTGTGAGGTTGCATCCTATGAAATTGCCATCTTTGGAGCCCTAAATGATTGATTATTGACAGTTTTATATGGTTTAAGCTAATAGTGGTAGTAGAAGCTGTTTGTATCTATTTACATGATTTGGAGCACAGCAATCATTGTGATGGAGAAAATTAAAGTCACCCCTGGGGATAAAGTGTTAACAGTTTGGAATGAAAGTGTTAATCACTCAGTCGTTTCTGACTCTGTGCAACCCCATGGACTCTCGCCTGCCAGGCTTCTCTGTCCATGGGATTCTCCAGGCAAGAATACTGGAGTGGGCAGCCATCCAGGGATTTGTCCTTTCCGACCCAGCGATTGAACCTGGGCCTCCTCATTGTAGGCGGATTCTTCACCATCTGAGCCACCAGGGAAGCCCAGTATCGTGGTATATTTACCTCTAGTCTTCTTCCCGATGACCTTTGGCGGTGGCGTCAAGGACAGGGAGCACGCGCTGCTGAAATGGGGGGTTGTTGGGGATTTTCCTCAACTCTTAAAAGACTCTTTTTTTAAACACTTATTATTTGTATCAAAGTAGTATATGGCCATATAGGAAAAAAAATGGAATTGTTGCAAAAGATTTCAGAGCAGAGACCCCTTGATCCAGGGTTCACCCCAGTCCCATCCCACAAAGCAGCCCCTGCAACCCCTGCTGTTTCTCTAGCTGCACCTCCCTGTCCCTCAGCTCCTTGTTCCCCCATTTCTTAACCACAACCCCCGCCCCTGCCGCCAAACTTGCACCGGTTCCCACCCCAGCCGCCCAGCCTCTCCTCTGGGCCCGAGCACATCCCTCCCGGAGCTGCCTCTTCCCCCTCCCATGACATCCATCGCTGGCATTTCCGCGTCAGCAGAGTGTCTCTAAAGCTCGGATCTCGTGGGATGTGCCCCGTCCCACCCACCTTGTCCATCAGCCAGGGCTTTCTGTGGGCCGCCCTATATCCTAGCAAGAGAGACAGACGAGCAATGAGAACATGTATCAGATGTCAGAATCTGATCTGTGCTGTGGGATCAGATAAAGCTGGGCAGAGGAAGGCCCGGTGAGAAGGGGGTGTCTGAGCTGAGACCCGGCGGAGGGGAGGGAGGGAGGGAGGCACGTAACCTCTCGTGGAGGGGGCCGCCCTGGAGAGCCCAGCTGGCTCAAGATTTGGCGGCTGCCTGGGCTGGGGCAAGGGGCAGAGCAGAGGGGGTTAGTAGCAGGGGCCCTGAGAGCGATGGGGCGGGCGGCCTCGTCGCACTCTCAACCGCATGGAGACCCAGAGCAGGTTTGGGGAGAGGAGTGCCATGGCCATGAGGGGTCTCGAGGAGAAGACGCGGGGGTGGGGGCCAGCAGGGAGGCCGGCGTGCCCGGGGGACGGGGGACGTGCTGGCGGGGCCCCTTTGGCAAATGGAAGGCGAGAGACTGAGTCAGGAGCAGCCCTTTGACGGGAGGGGGCAGGGGGACAGGTGTCCTGGCCGTCGGTCTCACCGACGCCCCATCACGGGACTCGTGGCGGCTTCCAGGTCTCCAGTTGCTACAGCGTCTCCTTGCCAAGCACACATGAGCACGTGCCCAAACCCTTCCCGCGGCCCCCCGCCGGCCACGCGGAGTCCTCATGAGCTCCGTCCAGAGGTCGCACTGTCGGCAGCGGAGGAGGCCCGTCCCCGCTCACGGGTCTCTCTGAGCACCTCTGCCGGCTCTGGAGTCCCCGAACCCAAAGCTTGGCGAGTGGGGTGTTTCCAGAGCCTCTAGTATTGCCCCCTGCTCCCCCCACGCTCGCCTACCTGACCTCATCTCGGAGTCCCCTGCGCCTCCGGAAGCACCTTGCCGAACAGTCTTAAGAGGAGGCTTTAGGACTAATTGTGACGCAAGTGACGGCAGGAAGTGTGCTTCGAGACAGAGGGGGCCTGGGGGCTGCAGGGGCTGCAGCAGGGACGCTGGCCCCACCCCGCCATGGCCCACTGCTCAGCCCTCCTGCTCTCCCCGTCTGCGTGCACCAGGCGCTTGGGATGAAATGGTGTCAGCCCCTGAACTGGCTCGGGGAGGGGGTGTGGAGATGGAGGTGCCTTTACCAGAAGAGCAAGCTGAGGCTGGGACTGCTGACCTGAAGGACATGGGGCCTGGGGCGACCACGGATGTTCAGGGCACGTCCGTCTGCTGATGGGGGACGGGCAGGGGCAGACCACCGGGGCCCCGCACCCCCTTGCTCCAGAATTCGGGTCCCAGACCCTGGAGACTTCTCAGCAGGGACGTGGGTCGGCTCCCATGAGGGCAGACTGGGATGGCGAGGCAGCTGTGGAAGAGCCGGGACCCCGCCCCTACCTGGGGGCGATTTCAGAAGTCTAATCGCGGGCTGATGAGCGTTCTTGACAGAAGGAAAAGAAGTTAACTAACAACAGGAACAGTTAATGCATCCTCCCCGAGCTCATTAAATACGACACCAGCCATCCCTTCCTCTAGGGGATGCACGGGCGGCAAATAATTAAAAGGAGATTACCGAAATGTAATTAAGGCAGTCGGGACCTCTCCTCGCAGAGGAAGTTCGCTGTGAATAATCCCCGGCTGAACTGAATCCGCTCTTGGAGAAGGGACAGCTGGAAAGGTAGGGGCGGCGTCGCGAGAGGCCTTGCGGGAGCTGGAAGCACCCGGACGGAGCGTAAAGACGGCGACGTCACCCATCTCTTAGATTGGGTGCCAGATGCCCCCCCAGACCTGTATAGATCCATCTCCTGTGTCCATCACACACTGCAGGGAAAAGCCCTTCAGCTCCCATCACACCAGATGCTGCGGTACTTCCAGATCCCAGGGTGCAGCTGAACCCTGGCATTTCGGCTCCCCGCTGCCCCATGACTCACCCCTGAAGCGCTCCTCAAAGTGTGGGCGGGGGCGCGGCCAGTACAGATCCACCATCCTAGCATCAGCTCTGCGCATGGGCCCTGCGTCCCCCCTGGGGACCCCGCACCACCACCCAGCCACGAGCCCTCCAGCTGCTGACCACCGAGGCAGGCACCGGTCAGCTTTGCCAGTTGGGAGCATCAGGCCAGAGTCAGCATGAGAAGCACTTGCCCAGGTGGCACCGAAGAGGAGCAAGGAGCTATTATGAACACCAGAGTGCTCCCAGGGCCTCGGTTGCAAATTAAAGAAAGAGAAAACAGGATAAGCCGTGGACGTCAGCCCCAGCACCTTTATCGCAAGATTCTCACAAGCCGGGTGAAGATGTCACCTGAGTGTCTGCCCTCAGCAAATGCCTCTTTTTCACTTCTGGGAAAAACATTTTACCTTCAAAAAGCTGCATGCGAGCTATGTAGAGTATCACCTTGTTTTTAGAAAATCATTTCTGTTTAACGTTTAAGTCTTAAAGTGAAATTTCAGTATCCTCTGTGAATATAAAATAATGCTCAGAGCAGACAGAATTTTTAAAAGACACAGTAGGAACCCATATAAAATCTTTCTACTTTATTACCATGGAAATAATGGAATTTTTAACAAAGCTCATCCTTATTCAATGCAGAGTAATTATTTAACTGAGACCCAATGAGATCAGTCCTTACCTGGTGTTTATAATATATCACCTCTAAAGTTATCCAGTGAGAGGTTAAGCAACTTGGAGATGATTTTTTTTTTCTAAGGGAGAATTTAAGATTGTAGTTTTCAACCAAAGAAGAGACCGTAACCCACATCAAAATGGTTGTAATCTTTCATGAGCATCATGTTTATATTAGTTGCCAACCGTATTACTTTGATTTATTTTTCTTTTTATTGTAAATATAATGGTGTCCATGTATTTTTAATGAATATTGTAAAGAATGGGGACATTTCCTTTTCGGGAAAAGGCCCGAAGATTATTGGAAATAAATTAAAGAAATTATTAAGATATGCCATTCCAGTTATTTAGTCTTTCCCCTGATGCCAAAAATAATCCAAGTGCTCTAGATCTAATTTGGGGGATTTTTGAATGTTTCCCCTAAATTTCACTCACTTTCCACTAGTACCTGCTGTTATTGTTGTCCTGGGGACGGTTAAGGACACGGCAGCTTGGGAGGGGTAACGCAGGTCACTCGGACACTTGGGGTGGCCTTGGTGACCGTGCAGGGTGCGGGGCTCTGGGCCACCGTGCCTGAGCGAAAGGAAAAGAAACGTAGCCAACCGTGGATTGAGATGGCACCGTCACACCAGAGGAGCAGTCAGGGGCCACCCTGCTCGGGTCGCCTGGCCACCCGTCAGCGTGACGCACTGTCCTTCTCATGAGGTTAAATCCACGCGTGCATGCTAAGTTGCTTCAGTCGTATCTGACTCTGTGACCCCATCGACTGGGCTCCTCTGTCCATGGGATTCTCTTAGGCGAAAACACTGGAATGGGTTGCCACGCCCTCCTCAGGGGATCTTCCAACCCAGACATCGAACCCAAGTCTCTTTCTTCTCCTGCATTGGTAGGCGGTTTCTTTACCACTAGCACCACCTGGGAAAAACCCAGTCCTCCCAAACCCGAGTGGTTGAAGCACCCCACAGCCCAGGGCCCCACCTGGATCTGGAGCTTCCAGTCGGAAGGAGAAGCAGTCACCCCACCCCCGCCTCCATCAGCTTCCAGGAGGGATGGGCAGTCGGAGGGACTGGGCACCTGCTGCTCTCGCAGCTGCCAGACGGGCCCCGGCTGGAAGCAGGACGGGCTCGCCCGCCAAAGCAAACTCAGCCTGGTCTCCACGCGTCTTGCAGAAAAGCGAACGGGCCGTGCCAGGCTTGCAGTCACCTGAGCCCGCGCACCGCCGGCAGGGCCGGCCTCAGCCCGTCTCCAGCGGGCCCGGGGCAGCGCCGCCAGCGTCTCACGAGCATTCCCCTGGTATCCGGGCTGGCGTTCCCTCCTGATTGCTACCCTGGGCGGGACGCTTTCTGCCTGTTCAAGTAAGCAGACTGTGGCGTAGCCTGCCCCAGAGACCCTCACTCGTTTCGTCCCTCCAGGGATTTGTGATCCAGTTCAACCGCCGTGTTTGGATCAGTTAAACACCAGCATTGAGCTGTACTACTGATCACGTACACTGATCAGCTGTACATTGATCACGACTGCTAAGGTCATGACCGTATCAGGAAGCCAGAAGTCAATCCAAGAAGTCATTGTCCCAAGCAGGCCTTGCAGAGCAAATCCAGGATGGCACTCGTGTCTTAATTGTTTCTGTGTACCTGCGTGTCTGGCTTGGAGGGGAGCTGCTTGGGTTCTGACTTTACCTGCCCCATTCAACTGGGAGCTTCTTACCTCCCCACATTTAGCAAATGTGAACGACGATGTGCCAGGCCCTGGGCCAGCCCTGGTGTCCAGGCTGGTGGGATGACAGGTGAGCACATGCGCACCTCCCCAGGGGTGAGGACTGCTCCGGCAGAAATGGCCCCGACCATTCATGAAGGAACTGGAAAGCTCCACCTCTTGGCCTTCACTGAAGCCTGAATGTGAATGGTCCCTGATGAGAGACTGGGAGGAAGAAGCACGTCACCTCCCTGGTGATTCTGCCCGGCCGGTTCCTACATCTTCGTGCCACCCACAGTCAGATACCAACATCCAAACAGAGGCTGATACACACTGGGCATGTGCTGTGAGCCCAGCCCTGTTCCAGGCACTTTACCTGAATTAACTCAGCTCATCCTCATAAGAACACTTTTCAGTTCAGTTCAGTTCAGTTCAGTTGCTCAGTCCTGTCCAACTCTGTGCGACCCCATGGACTGCAGCACACCAGGCTTCCCTGTCCATCACCAACTCCCAGAGTTGACTCAAACTCATGTCCATTGAATCGGTGTTGCCATCCAACCATCTCATCCTCTGTCATCCCCTTCTCCTCCTACCTTCAATCTTTCCCAGCATCAGGGTCTTTTCAAATGAGTCAGCTCTTCGCATCAGGTGGCCAAAGTAGTGGAGTTTCAGCTTCAGCATCAGTCCTTGCGATGAATATTCAGGATTTATTTCCTTTAGGATGGACTGGTGGGATCTCCTTGCAGTCCAAGAGACTCTCAAGAGTCTTATCCAACACCACAGAGAGGGAAACAGGAACAGAAAGGTTTCAGCCTGTATTCCCGGTCACACAGCTAGAAGCACCAGAGCCGGGATTAGAAATCCAACCAGCACCAGGCCCTGCTCTCAGCTTCCTGCTGTCAGTCTGAGTGTCTGAGTGTCCACCGTACAGGATTGCTGTTCTGGTTAAGTGAGTTAATGCGGAAGGAGCTCTGCATGGTCCTGAACATAGCGAAGACCAAATGTCTGCATTATTATTAATTTTCATTCTATCCTCCTTCATTGAGTGCCTGGTTAGTGTACAGTGTTCAGTAGTGATGTGATTATATGGTGTGTAATTTATTTGGGTGGAAGAATTCATTTTCATAGTTTCATAAATGACTTCAGCCACGCGTTTACTGAATCATTGAAGGGTCACAGGGGTAGCTTAAGTGTTCCCTCTGTTTCTCTGAATTTTATGGCAATTTCATACTACCAAAGGGTCTGTGGGTTGGGTGTTGGCAGCGGTGGCGGGTGGATCCTCTGAGAATGTCGAGCTGTGTGGGGGAAGTGAGCCCAGACAGCCGGAGCGGGAGGCCCTCAGTCCGCGTGGTCAGGGCAGAGGAGGCAGAAAGGGCTCTCTGATGAGCTCACAGTGCTTCCGGACGTCGGGAGATGGGCTTCCCAGGTTCAGGATCAGTGTGTGCAGAGGCCCAAGATGGGAAACCCACACTTTGGGAACAGCTGGAGTGTGGGTTTGGGGCTGGGGTGGGGAGAAGGAGAGGGAGGGGGATGCGAGGTGGGGACAGAGGGTCCGGGAGGGAGGCCGCGGGGCAGGGCTCTGGGGTGGGTCTCCCCTGTGCTTGCCTCCACAGGCATCCCGAAGCATCAGCTTCTCCAGGCTGGGGCTGGCTCAGCTGTTTAGGTCCCCATGCCCGGGACAGAGCCCGGCCTGCAGCAGGCCCTCAGGCTGTGTTGATGCCTCTCTCAGTAGGCTCTGTACTCGTGCGTGTGGTGGGGGCTGGGGTTACGGGAGGATGGGAGAGCAAGGCTCTGAAGTCAAGCCATCTTGAATTCCGTTATCAGTTCACAGGGGAGCAGTCCCGATCATGATCTCTTCAGGGAGAAGCCCCACTTACTTGTCTAGAAACAGGGAGGACACAGCTGCCCCCGAGGGCAATGAGAGGGTCAGAGAGGCTTCTGCAATGCTGCAGCTCAGAGCCTGGGTAAAGGAGCCCAGCGAAGGGTGGGCCCCAGGACCGGGTCTCAGTAAGTCTTGGTTCAGTTGGCTTGAAGCTTGGCTTGAGTGTAGCCCTTCCAAAGGAAAAGGAAGCTGAAATCTCCAGATCTGCATCTGTTCATCGCCCAGAAAGAACCCCTGCTCGGTCAGAGACCCCAGGGTGGGCGGCGTCACGCCCCCAGGAAACCCGGGTGGTACCTGCAGTTCTGGCGTATCTCCCTCACTTCTGCACGCAGCATGCTGAACCGCCAAGGCCGATCCGTCCACCACTAAGGCCTCCAGACCTCCCAATACCCGAGCGTCCACCCTTGGCCCCGTGCGCGGGGGTCTCTGGGAGATGCCGAAGTTGGTTCCTTGATCCAGCGGGAGGCGTCTGTATCAGCACGTTTGCACGCAGAGCTTTCACTTTATTTTCATCTAGATTTTTAAAATGTTTTATCTTTTTTTTTTGACAGGCAGTTTTGCTGCTGTTGTTATTTTTAGCATTCATTAATCCACTGTAAATACAAATGAAGATACAGTACAATTAATTTCTTTGCTAATCAAAATATTTGATCAAATGAAGCAATTTTTCAATTCTTAGAAGTAATTACACTGTTCTTTAAAAGGAAGTGGAAGAATTCTTTACCGAGTATTTCTAATTAGGAGTTTTTGCTACCTGCTGTGTCCTTATTCTGTATGAAGTTTCAGGATTTTTTTTTCCCCTCCTCTAAGGAATCATGGGGGGAAAACTGTTTAATTGTCTCCCTAAGTATCCAGAACAAAACTTAGTAGAAGAATCATGCAGTCTGATTAGCTTGATTATATCCTTCCTAAGAGTTAAATCAATATACCAGCGTGTTTCTAACCTGAGGGCTGAAGCTGACCTTGTTAAATCATGTTGTCCCGGCCAGGTAACAGCCGTGGACACCCAGAGGACGAGGGACATCAAGTCCTCTTGCTCAGTGACTATCGACAAGGAGCAATGAGACCCAAGAGGCCACCTTCTCTTCTGTGTCCTCTGAGCTCAGTACCTTTTATTTCTCACTAACCGGAAATTCAGACCTGAATCAGTCAGCTGTCACTGTGTAACAAAGAACCCCAGAACCTCCAGGACTGTAAGCGCTTGTTCAGCTTTTGCATATGGGCTGGCTGACCTGGGCTCAGCTCTGGTGGCCTCCCTGGGATGTCTCTGCTCCCTGGGACCAGAGTGAAGCAGGTGAGCTCCTCTTAAGACAGCACCACAGACGCAGGAGGGCTTGCCGATCACGCAAAGGCTTTTTAATGCTTGGATCCCATTGTCCTTGCTGACATTCCCTTGGCCAAAGCAGTCACGTGGATGAATGCAAAGCTGTGGGATAGGGAAATACTCTCGGCTCTTCGGTGGGAGGAAACCCAGGGCCACATGGCAGAGGCTGTGGAGATGGGAGCTGAGGAAGCAGGCCTTGAGTGACCTTGCCTCCAGGAAACAGATACACCTGCATGTCTCCGTCTCCAGCTCCACTGGGTTGTTTGACACTTCACCCCCGTCCCCTGCCGTGTTCTCTCTTCCCTGTTGTCTGGAGAAGTTGCTCAGGATACTGTGTCATGGAAAATTGATTTTATAAGTCAGCCAAGACGTGGCTGGACATAATTTATTGACAGGGTACTAGAAGGCTCTTTTCTAAAATCACTCCCTTAATAGAGCTATTGAAATGAGAGTACAGTGAAACTGAACATGAGCTAACAGAATTCCTGGGTCAGTGAGCCCTCCAGAGCACACCCTGCCCTGTGTTACTGATTCTCGCCCTTGGCTAACTTTCCCCAGCTTTAAATTGGGGGACACAGGCTTCTCCCTTGGGGTTTCCCCATGCATGCATGGTCAGTTGCTAAGTCATGTCCACCTCTTTTGCAACCCCATGAATTGCAACCAGCCAGGTTCCTCTGTCCGTGGGATTTCCCAGGCAAGAATACTGGAGTGGGTGGCCATGCCCTCCTCCAGGGGATCTTCCTTTCCCAGGGATAAAACCCAGAGCCCCCAAACTCAAATATGAGTTCCCTACAGCAGAGCCAGGGCTAATTCCCGAATCAGTGGGGTGCTCCCTGTTTGTCCCCTGTCTCCTGGGGTGATAGTCGCGGGGAGTTCCTTCCAACTGGTGTGGTTGTCATGACACTACAGATGGAGAACCTTGGCCCAGAGAAATGAGGTGCCTGCACAAGGTCCAGCTAGAAGATGGGAGAGCAGGGCTGTAGCCTGGCCATCCCAAATCTGAGCGCACGGCAGGCCCAAGGCCACTGGTTAGGAGCCCAGGTTCTTCCCCGCCTCGGGGTGCATGACCACATCTAGATCAGGCTTCCAACCCCGGCAGGCTGGTTAACCTGCAGGCAGGAGCAGGCGCCACATGCCTCTCCCTTCTGATGACTTGTGATGGAGACCGTGGGAGCCAGGAGTCAGGACTCGAACCCAGGTCCGCCCCACCTCTTGACTCAGGCCAAAATGTCTCCTAAAAAAGCAGCAAGAAGGCCACCCGTGTTGGCCAGCCATCGGGTGAAGCACCGCAGGAGTCTCTCTCTTGAGATCTGAGGCTGCCCTTGGAGACGGTTCGGGTTTTATCCCCGCGGGGAAAGGGAGGCGGAGGGTGTGCGTCTCGCCCGAGGCCACCAGACAGAGCAGCACGGAGCTCTGTTCAGCCCCGGCCGGCGCTGAAGCCCTCGGTTGACCGCGAGCTGGCCTTGCTGTCCACCCGGGGCCCCTCCGCTGGACCGGCCCAGCCCCTGACCCCCTTTGGCTTGATCTGAGTCGGCCGAAACTTGGGTTCCTGGTGTGGCTTCCCTGGCGGTGCTCCGGAGGCGTGTGCGACCATCCCTTCTTCCTGTTCCATGTCAGACACTGAGTGAGCAGGTGTGGCCTGAGCCCCAGGGGGACAGGACCTGGTCTGGGGGGTCCCTGCACTGAGCCTGCAAGTTTCCCTCAATGGTCACCCAGCACTGTGTGCGCTTGGAAACACCCCGGTCTAAGCGGAAGGTGGCATCAGAGATGTTGGGGCTGTGGGGGGAGGGGACGGGCTCTGAGCTGGGGCCGAAGAGGTGGCTCTGGGAATTCAGCATAGGCCTCCCTCTGACCCCCCAGTCCAGGCCACCTCGCTCTGACCCCCCAGTCCAGGCTGCCTCCTTCTGACCCCCCAATCCAGGCCACCTCGCTCTGACCCCCCAGTCCAGGCTGCCTCCCTCTGACCCCCCAATCCAGGCCACCTCCCTCTGACCCCCCAATCCAGGCTGCCTCCTACTGATCCCACACTAGTTGGAGTTGCCTCTTGGGTGAGTCCAAGCAGTAGCAGAATTTAGAACTACTGGATTTCACTGTAAAGCTTGGTTTTTTACTAAATGAGATATGTGGCTACATTTGAGTCCAAGAAAAGCTCCATAGAAGCGAGGCGTTATTAGTCGGTTCTTTGATGATTGTATGCTTCATATACTGGGGCATTGTTCCTTGTATTGTGCTACTGCTGCTGGGAAATCACAACCGAGACCGGGAATTTTCTTTTTGGCACAGGTGGTCTATATTTCTCTGCGATATCAAGAGGGACCACTGTTTAGTAAAACAAGGTTCTATACGAATACCCTTGAAAAAATGAGAGAGGATTCCTTCCAAACATGGAAATCATCCTCTAATTGGGTCAGACCCGTAGTGCATAAGATTCCACTATTTTTTTTTTTTTTCCATTTGTAAAGTCACTGGAAGAGCCTTGCAAGCATCCAGTTGTCAGATGACGGGCTGCAGGAAGAGCGGGCCCACCACTCCCGCTCCAGACAGTTGTGGGGACGGAAGTGGGTGCCCGAAGCCCCGTCCCTTTCCCGAGCTCTGTCCTGCAGCTGCGATCCCTATCCTGAGGAGCCCTTTTATGTAAAGCGTAGTTGGTTTTGGAAAGTGACATTTGCATCTGAAGATAGTGGTGTCTTTTTTGATGAGGAGAAACATTGCTTCCAGTTATAGAAAAAGCCCTATTTTCCCCCATTCAGATAGAACGGTCACGTGACAAGTGCCAGGGACACAAAAGCGCCAGACCAGGAGCCATCTGTTCCTTCCCGGCGTCTCCAGTCACTCGGAGCGTGGCTGGTGGTGCCTGCACAGCTTTGCAAAAAAGCAAGGTGGGGACCAGAACATGGGCGCCTGACTGCCTCCAGCCCAGTGCCCCCGATGGGAGAGCCGGGAGGCCCTGCCCTCCCGAGGCCAGGTGGCACGGGGTAGGGAGGGCTGGAACTGCATCCCCGGGGCCCGGGGACCTTCCGGTCAGAGGTTGGTCCCACGTGCACCGGGGCGATGGCCGTGGTGCTGCTGGGGACGGGGCCCCCGGTGACCTTGGTTTCCGTTTGTGCCCTGTTTGTAGTTTCTAAGTTTTCTGCTGTGAACACACAATAATCATCTCTGCCGGCAGTCCAAGAATATTCCCCGACCGGCCGCAAAACCAGCTTTGGGACAAATCGAAGCCACCCTACCTCTCCGCGTCCTCAGCCTGGCCCCTGGTGTGGCCCTGGGGGGTGTGGGGAAGAGAACTGGGGGTGCGGAGGCCAGCGCTGCTCCCCCGACCTTCATGCCAGCTTGCCGCGTGAGCTTTGCAAGGATCTGTGCCGCCTTCACCTCCGGGCTCTGAGGTTTCCTCCTCGGGAAGCTGTTCCCATCAGCTGTGTGGAGAGCACACGACCTGTCTCGTAATCTCCACTCACCTGTGAAACTGCTCTCCTCTCTCTCTCCCCGACCCCAAGACCCTCCCCTGCCAGAGGCTACTTAAGGATCATCTTTTACCTCCGTCTCCCGAGCGTCTGCAGAAGAGCCTGGCACGCAGCAGACGTTCCAGGGGTGTCTGTGGATGGCGCGACGCAGCCGTCGTGGGCGTGCGTTGAGTGTTCCTCCTCTCTGGGTGCATCAGTCCGCGTGTGGGTCACATGTGTGTCACATGCCTGGCTCAGGTGCTCAGCCCCACCCCCCGCCCCTCCCGCTGGGGCTCTGGGATTCAGTGTGACCCATGTGTCACTATGATTTCCTGCCCTGGCGGAGACCGGCAGTCACAGCGACCAGGGCTCCCGGACCCCTGCCCCTCATCTGCATTGCTTGCCACCAAGCCGTCCCTGCCTCCTGATCTCCGGACCCCAACCCACGGGGGAGGCAAGACTCACGGCTTGGGAGCCCCATTCATCTGCCCCCCTCTGCCGTGGCTTACTCCTCCTCCAGAGAACAAGCGTTAGTGCTTGTGTGTGTGTACACATGTGAGCGTGTGTACTTGTGTGTGGTCATGTGGACCAATCTGCTGCGCCCCTTGCCACTCTCTGCACTGCAAACATTTTACCATAATGTTAAACTGTTTCTTGAAGCCTTCTAAATAGCTGCATTGTAGAAATACTATGGTTTATTTAGCCATTCTCCTGATTTAGACAATTTTGACATCTAAAGCATTGCTAATTTTTTGTGAACCATGTAAATAATACAGTGTGTGTGTTTGTAGCTCGGTCGTGTCCGATTCTTTGCGACCCCATGGACCGTAGCCCACCAGGCTCCTCTGTCCACGGGATTCTCCAGGCAAGAATCCTGGAGTGGGTTGCCATTTCCTTCTCCAAATAATACCATAATGATCATAATTTCATGAATTAACCTTGTTTACTTCCTTGAGGAGAATCTTCAAAGGGCAGGTCCCAGGTGTAAAGGATAGGCACTTCCACGGCTCCACATACCTTATTCTACCTTTCCCAACACTGATATTGTCAATCCAGAAATTTGTGTTTCTTAGAAGAAAAACAAACAGAATCTTGGCTTCATTTCCTTTTTTTTTTTTTGCATAGTGACCAGGTCAGAGCTTTTTTTTTTTTTTTAAGAGTGATGATAGTTTTTAAATAATGATTTCACTTTTGGCCGCGCTGCGTCTTCATTGCAGCACATGGGCTTTCCTTTGGCTGTAATCAGCGGGGCCTGCTCTTTAGTTGTGGTGTGCGGGCTTCCTGTAGCAGTGGCTTCTTGTTGCAGAGCGCAGGCTCTGGAGTGCTGGCTCAGTCGTGGCACATGGGCTTAGCTGCTCCACAGCATGTGGGATGTTCCCAGCATGTGGGTTGTGTTGACCGCGGGGTAACCCTGTGTCCCCTGCCTTGGAAGGTAAGATTCTCAACCACTGGACCACCAGGGAAGCCTCTAGATCAGAGCTTTTTAACAGAAGACCCAGGGCGACCGTGCAGAGCAGTCATTTGTTTGATTGGCTGTGTTGGTGACACTGCTTATCCATCTCTTCTTTGAACAAAGATCAAGGCCCCACTGTGTGCCGGCTTCTTCGAAGCACTTGGGGACTCAGCAGAGAGCAAAAGACCGGAGCCCTGGCCTTGAAGTTTATTTTCTGTTGGGATGGAGGACAATTAGGGTAAATATAAGGTGGATCAGAGAGCGGAATGTGGGACGGAGAACGAGAAGGGAAAGGGAGAGGGAATTAATGTGTCGTTCAGCTCAGGAATGTGGTAGAAACCCTGAGAGGAGGGCAGGAACAGCAAGTGCCAAGGCCCTGAGGCAGGAAGGAGCTTGTGTGCATGAAGCACAGCAGGAGGCTGGCACGGAGTGAGGTCAGAGGTCATAGAGGGCGGGCTGGCGGCCATTGTGATGCCCTGCCGGTTGCTCTGAGCAACGTGGGGAGTCATTGGAGAGCTGTGCACGATCTGACTTGCACTGTACAGAGGTCGTCCTCAGGGGAAAATGATGCTGGCTTTTCGATTATGGCTCAGCCCTCCCCCACCCCTCCACCCAGAGAGCAAGTGCTAACACGTATGTGCATGCGATGCTCATGCGTGTGTACTTTTGACAGATTGAGGGTGGCAGGAAGGAGGCTGTAATTTGTGCAAGATGATGGCGGTCTGGACCAGGAGGTGAGGGTGGAGCAGTCAGCTTCCAGGTACGCACTGGGCATGAGGCCACTGGGATTTTGGGGAGGTTTGGATGATAGATGATAGACAGATTGCATGCTGGATACATCACAGAGGGCTCCAGGCTGGGCCACTGGGCCAGTTTCCATTTGCTGAGATGCGGACCTTGCGGGGGATGGTATTTTGAAGCTGTTAACTCAAGAGGGGAGAGAGAATTCCCTTTATGAAACTGGGATGTTCAGTTTTGCTTAGGAGGGCTGCCCTCACCCAAAGGTATCTTGGAGTCAACCAGAGCCACACCGAACCCTGCTGCTTTTTTTTTGATTCCACATATAAGTGATATCATATGGTAATTGTCTTTCTCTGTCTGACTGACTTCACTCAGTATGACAATATCTAGGTCCCTCCGTGTTGCTCCAAATGGCACTGTAAATGCCAGAACAATGTAAATATTCCTTTTTATGGCTGAGTGATACTCCATCGTATAGGTACCACACCTCCTCCTTCCTGCTGCCGCTGTAAGTTTGTAACAGTGGGCTTTGTGATGTAAGGGCTCACTCACAGAAGACTTCCTTCTCACTCATGGACAGCCTGAGTGGGTGTCCACTGTTCTACTTGTATATCCTGGACCTTACTATTCTCATTCTGTTGTCCTGTTTATATCATGCTTGTGGTATTTTGATATCTGGTGACTCAAAAACATCATTGCTAGTCTCTTCCAAAAATTTCATGGCAATTCTCACATTATTATGTCTCTATATTAAGTTTAATATCTATGTCTAATGGGTCCCCCCCATTTAGCCATTGTGATTTTTGCTAGAGTTTTATTTATTTATAATTTGAAAAAGGTTTTCTCTTTTGAAATGGAGTCATCACATCCAGAAATATGGTATGTGTCTCTTTTTAGTCCAGTCTTCTTGAAAAGATATTTTATTTCAAATTATTTTTTGCACTGGTCTGCTTTGATAACCTTCAGTAGAATGTGTCTGGCTTTCTTCATATAGGTCTCATGCCTTTCAAGTGAAACCTATCCCAAAGTATTCGATAGCTTTGTCATTAATGTGAATGTGGATTTTTTTATGAGATAATTTCTAACTAGTTATATTTATTGTATAAGAAAAAAGGTATTGCGTTTTCTGCATTTTTTACTTTAATTCAGCTGCTCTCATAATTGTATTGAGACTTTCTAGTTGTACAATCATATCCAAGAGTAATGATAAATGTTGTTTTTCAACATTTGTTTTCAACTGTTTATTTCATCTTCTTGTCTTATTTCAAAGGCTAGAGCCTCTAAAAATGTGACTAGCAGAATTGACAGTGAGCCTGCCTATCTTGTTTCTAACTTTAATGGAAATGCTTCATATTTCACCCATGTAACACATTTACAGATAGTGTCTGATTAATACTCTTGTGTTTAAGATGTTCATTTTATTTCTATATAGTATGTATGTTCTCTTCTATTCTATACCATCTTATCAGGAATGACTGCCAAATTTTGTTAGATAAACTTTGTCATGTGTTGATATGTGACCTTTGCTAATTATAAGGAAGATTTCCTAATTCTTGGAATAAACCCTAATTGATTTTGGTGTGCCCTTTTAAAATACAGCACTAAATATTCCTAAAAAGTTGGTTTTTAAAAAATTTTTGTTATATTTGCCGTTATGTCCATAAACTAGATTGGCTCATATTTTTCTTTTCAAATGTTTTCTTGATTTTATTTTTGTGTTAGGGAATGAACTGGAATACTATCTGTCCCTTTTTGTGTTCTGGAATAATTTGACTAATGTAAAAATTATCTGGCTTCCCAGGTAGCTCAGCTGGTAAAGAATCTGCCTACAATGCAGGAGACCCTGATTCAGTTCCTGGGCCAGGAAGACCCCCTGGAGAAGGGATAGGTTACCCACTCCAGTATTCATGGGCTTCCCTGGTGACTCAGATGGTAAAGAGTCTGCCTGCAATGCAGAGACTGGGTTGGGAAGATCCCCTGGAGGACAGCATGGCAACCCACCCTCTCCAGGGCTTGACACCTTTTCAGTGATAGATGGTAGCTCTTTTAACAGCTTTTTAAACTTCTTTTGTGATTACCTGTCTATTTGTAATGTTACTTACATTAAATTTAGTAATCTATATCTTGCTAGAAAATGATTCAATTTCCTCTGGAGTTTAAAGCATATTAACCTAAGATTGCCCATTTTACTTTGTTAGAGTTCTTCCATATCTGTTGTTAAAACAGAAGAATTTTTGATTTGTTTTGTGTGTTAACACTTACAAAGAGCATTCACACACCCCGTCTTGTGGGAGCCTAGATTCCTCCCGGAAAAAATGAGGAAAGCGAGGAAAACTTGATTCAGTGGCATGTGGACGTCACGCGGCCACTTAGAGCCAGAGTCAGAGGGTCTCCCACCTTCCCCTGCGCGATGCGACACCCGTGTTCTTTCCACTTATGTTCACCTGTGGCACGTCCTCCTCAGGCCCCAAAGGTGTGACCAGCATAAGGATGGACATCGAGCTTGAGTCTCCTACCAGCAAAGATCCCTCTACTCTCTACTGACACCCCTCTCGGTGTTTAGGGAAAGGCCTTCATACTTAGACACAGGAGGCGTGTTTTCAACTGTTCAAAAAAGTGTAAGATGCATCTGTAGGATCACTTTTTTTCCCTAGAATGAAAAATGAAAGGCGTTCATTCACTTTGCAGATGGCTCCCAATGGACGTGTTTGAAAGCTTCTGTTAACCTTTGGGTGGTCAAGGATGTAGTGGGCTGTGGTTTGAGTGTAAGGGTGTATAGCCACGCTTTTGAGGGTGTTGTCAGCAGCATCCCGTGTTTGATACAGTTTCGTAGAGTAACGTTCTGCCCCAGGAGCTCCCCTGCACTGTGGGCAGCGTCCACCAGGCCCTGTAAGCACCTCCCAGGGGTGCAGGATGGGATCTAGGCAAGCAGGCCGGCCCCGTGGTCCCCGCAGCCTCCAGCTGCAGGACTCTGCCCTAGCCAGGATTAAGTCCCTGTGGGTCTCGAAGTCTCAAACTTAAAGGACACTTAACCAACAGTGATGCTGCAGCATAATATGGTAGCAGTCTTTTGATGACTTTTGATGACAGTCACAGGACGTCCCTAGTGGCCCAGTGGCTAAGACACCGCTCTCCCAGTGCCGGGGGCCTGGCTTTGATCCCTGGTCAGGGAACTGGATCCTACATGCTGTAACTAAGAGTTTGCATGCCACAACTAAGACCTGGCAGAGCCAAGCACACAAATTAACAGTGCCATTCACATCATAGCCGTCATGAGCATAAATCAACCCGTCCTGAGGGCTGGGGATGAAAGCAGTCTGGATCCACATCCCTGTTGATTCCCTCACCACTCAGAGCGGACACTCACTGCGTGTGTGTTCAGCAAACCGGAGGACAGGCCAAGTGCGTGAATGGCCGAGGGCAAGGGGTGTGCCTTCCTCCGGCCCGGCCCTGCCCTGCGGGCTCCGCGGCTGGGCAGCCCAAGCTCCCACTTTTCAGGCAAATCTGCACCTGCAGTCAGGCCTCTGGGTCTCTGTCTCTTGGCTCAGGTTCCTCATGAAGCTGGGCCTCCCAGGCCCCACCCTTGCCTGAGGCGCCCAGAGCCAAGGCGATTCATTATTTACTAAAGGGATCAATTTTCTGTCCTGTTTTGCCCAGACCGCTATGGAGTGGGCTGAGAAGATGCCCAGAGGTCCACGACCCTTATCGCCCAAGGAAATGGCAAACCAGGAGTTGTTGGCTCGGCTGCACAAGGCCGTGACCTCCCACTACCATGCCATCGCCCAGGAGTTCGAGAACTTTGACACCATGAAGACGAACACCGCCTCCAGGGACGAGTTCCGGTCCATCTGTACTCGCCACGTCCAGGTTCTGACGGACGAGCAAGTAAGGACCGCGTTCTGTTCAGCCTCCTAAGCAGTGTCGTCCTAAGCAGAGCGTCAGGCCAGCTGTTTCCGAGAGTATAAAGAGTTTAAGGCTGTTCTCTCTTTTTTTAAATATGGGAAGGGTTTGTTTTGTTTTGCGGGGGCGGGTGGGGGGAAGAGGGGGTTGCTGTTGTTGTTTTAAATCTTACTAAAGAGACACAGGAGCCTTCTGTTCCTGTAACAGGTATGGAATGCACCATTTCAATTGGGGTGCAAATCATGTCACCTTTATTTTTAAAATCAAATTTAACTTGGCTCCAGCTCCCACTACCCCTCTTACTCCTTCCCTGGATCATTCCAGGGACAACTGATCCAGAGAGATGGCCAGTTTCTCTCCACACTTGAGCCGGGGTGGAGGTTGGAGATGGATAGACAGAGTGGGTGCTCAGCACGTCCCGCGGGTGGGCCATGTCCACGTCCCCACCCAGACCCCAATAGCCCAGGGGCTGCACCAGTGATCCGAACCCACACGTGGCTGTCCCTTCTCTCCCAGAAAACGCGCTGCCGCCAGCCCGCTCCTGCCCTCAGCCGAACCGAGGCCCCGTCCATTCCCAGAGAATAATTCAGATGAAAAAGGAAATCCAGAACACTCACAAAAGCAACCCAGCCTCCCCTCTTCCTCCTGGTTCCACTCAGACCTAGCCCAGGCGCTTCCTACAGCTCCCCATGTGGGAATGTCACCCTGTCCCCTCCAGAGCTGGGAGAGACTCCACTCCGACCTCGAGACTCCTAGTCTCAGAGTTTTAGGGTAAGGACGGAAAATAATCTTGAGTGGCCATCACACCCAACCTCCAGCCCTACTCAAGCCACTGAACTCACTACCCTAAAGAACAAATTTGTTAAAGATACTAATAATATGGACATCAGATTTCACTTTCCTAAAATATCACCTTTTTTTGGCATTATGATCATTTTTTTGCTAAGAAAAATTAAGCGCTCTTTCCAAAGAATTCTGTCCCAAAGAACAACCACACCAAGTGAAGCTGTTTGAAATACATCTCTCCATTGCTACAAATGGATGGAAGCCTTTCAAATTAATACAGTTGCATTTATTATTCTATGGAGCCAACTAATAAAGGTTTTGCTAATAAAGGTTTTACTAATAAAGATTTTTCATTCCATCTAAATGAGTAAAATTTTACTCTAATTATAGATGTAAATTAATGACATGCTGGCATATCTGGCATTCTCAACAGAGAATTTGATTTTAATGGTCCACGAAGAAAAAGCTTCACCATCCCCAGCACAGACAGCCCCACCCCCACCCCGTACCCCCACCACACGATCAAGCACTTACTTTTAAACACTGCCTTCTAAAAATACACGGACATATCTCAGAGACAGACTGCATCATCAAAAGCGTCAAAGTCTGGCATAAGTACTGTGATTTAAGTTGGGTGATGATTAGCAGAAATTGTGCTATATTGGGGAAGGCTGCTTCTAGATACAAGCTGGTAAACAGAAAGCAAAAGCCCCCGAGATCCATATGTTTTCTCCTTGCATGAGCTGCTTAGCCAACGACCTTCTCGGGTGGATGGTCCTGAGTCTGACAGAGTAAGACACAGAAGTAATGTGCACGCTGGACTGGACACGTCTAGACCCTTCATGCCAGCATGGGGAGGAGTCCACTGGAGACGCTGGGACAGGTCCGACAAGGTTAAGTAGCTTGCCAGTATAGATTCTAGGACTTAGTTTATATCTACGTTATAAACTTCTCTCTAAAAGATCCAATCACCGTGAATCCGAGGGGCCAGATTTCTTGACTTAACAGAGCTCCCTAAGTCAGAAAGTGCCACAGTTTTGGAAAACTTTTGGCACAATTAACCTTTCAGAAAAGGAGAGTGGCTTTCAGAGCAGGTGAAGTTGGACACTGAAGGTCTTCATGGCTCTGCATAAAGCATGTGATAAAAGGCCACAGAACTGTGTCCACTTGGATCTGGCTTAAGGAGACAGGGGCCCCACGGGGAAAGCCTGTCGCAGTGAGGCCATTTAGATCAGCCCACAGCGGCTGCCTAAAGAGTGTGA
Organism: Dama dama; assembly: GCF_033118175.1. Taxonomy (NCBI): domain Eukaryota; kingdom Metazoa; phylum Chordata; class Mammalia; order Artiodactyla; family Cervidae; genus Dama; species Dama dama. The sequence goes on from NC_083702.1 coordinate 6,037,270, forward strand.
CTATGCAGCTGCATTAGGGAGAGGAACTGTCAAACATTTCCAGATGTGATACTTCTAAAGCAGACACCTCTAGGAAGTGAGAGAAATGCAGGCAGACCTGGATTTCAACCCTGCTTCTGCACTCGTCCAGCTGTGTGACGTGGAGAGTTACTCAGCCTCTCTGAGCTTCGGTGTCCTTCCCTAGGAGATGGGACAGTGCTCCCCAGGCTGGTCCAGGCGCCCTCCGCCCAGGCTGCAGTTCTGCCTTCTCCGTCTTTGCCCCCTGCTGTCTCTGCCTGCCCCCGGCCCCGCCCCCTTGCATCGGGTCAAGTGAGTTCTTTTCTGACCACGCCTTTCCCTGCCGGAGCTGGCCACGCGCGCTGTGCCCTCCCCCCACCCCACCCTGAGCGCGCCACCATCTGCCCAGCCCTTGGCACACTCCTGCATGTCCTTGCGCACAGCGTGCCTGTCTTGGCTGCACATTGAGTGCCCAAAGGCAGCAGGCCCCCCCTCCTTCACTGAAGAGTGGACTGCTGGTCCTCTGAGCAGAGTGCTGACGTCAGGTCCTGGGGAACCAAGGAGGACCTGCTCCCTGCCTCCCTTGAGTCTGCATCCCGGGAGGGTAGAGAGAGAGTAAATGCCTGTGGGAACATCATTTCTGTGATTCCTCACCACTCTCTGCTGCAAAGGGAGGTGCAGCATGCTAGGAGAGCAGAGCTAGGGGCTGGTCTGGACCCAAGGGGTCAGGGTGCTTTCCTTGAGGACACAATGCTGGGATGGGGGCATTGCCTCCAAGAGACATCAGGAGAGAGCAGTGCAGGCAGAGGGGGCGTCCTTGAAACATAAGCAGTGGGCCCGCCACTCAGGTGGTGCTGCTACCAGCCGGCCTGTGGGCCCAGGAGACACACCCTGCTCGTGGGGTCTTTGTTCCTTGAGGGGCAGATGGACAGTAAACAAAACAAGATATGTGTATGTTGGATGACCATAGAGGCAAAAAATAAAAACCAGGAAAGAGGGCAGTGCTGGGGAGTTGTTGCAGGAAGGGGTGGGGGCAATGCTTTGTGAGGAGGGCAGTCAGGGGAGGCCCCTGAGAAGGAGACATCTGATTAGAAAGTCCAGGCCAGGTGGATGGCTGGGAGCAGACGAGGTTGGATCACAGATGTGTTTCAGAGCTGGAAGCAGCAGGATTTGCTTAGTGAGTCTGGGTGTAAGAGAGAGAAGAGGGGCACAGGATCAGAAGGCCGAAAGAGCCAGGGATGGGGTGCTGCAGGGGGCGACAGGGAAGCGGGGTGCTGGGTGCCTCACTGACCTGACGTCCACAGTCACACACCTTTGGTCCTACTTCCTCTGCCTGTTCACTTCCTCTTTTGCTCAACCGCATCTTCACTTGCCCTTTCAGGGACGAGTAAGCCACAGAGCTTCTCTATTTCCTGCTCATCCTCAAAAGATAGTTTGGCTGGGGATAGAATTCTAAATCCAAGTTTTCTCCCCCTGACACTTTAAAGTGATTTCTCAGCTGCCTTCCAGCATCTCTCCATGCGGGTGAGACATCTACCAATTATCGCATGCTTTCTCCAGGGCCCAGATCCCAGCAAGAAAGAGAGGCAGGGGCTGCCACCTCCAGTTCCTTTCAGCCAGAGGCCCTGTACCGAGACTGGGGTGAGGTGTGAGGAGACGGGAGCCAGGTGGGCGGTTGCAATACGTCCCAAATGCTCCACACGCAGCTCGCCCGGGCAGATCACCCCTGGGCATGGTCCCCACTTGCCAGGTGGTCCCAAAGCTGCCTTGGCTGGTCCTAGAGACTGGGCTCCTCCCGTGTTGGCCTCCAGGCCTCTATCCTCAGTGACCGTGGAAATTCTGTGCCCACTGTCAGCGCACGCTAGCCCTGGCTCTTCCTGGCTGCCTCTGTTTCCACGTCAGGCAGTGGGTGATGGCCTCATTCTAACTGCCCGTCTCACACTGGGGCATCTCGTCCCTGTTCCTGAGAGAGTCCCACCCACCACCTGCATCACACCAGGCCTCTAATGCCACGCTGCTCTTCTCTGTTCCTGTTTAATCCCATTTCTCTGTTGTGTTTGATCATAACAGGGCATTTTAAAAAATAGCTTCCTCCTCTTGGCTGAAATTCTCCATCTGTTCATGCATGTTGTGAACCTTTTCTATTACATCCATGGACACATTAGTTCATAGATCTAATGTGTTGTTTTAATGTCCTTAGTTTAATGTCCATAGTTGTTTTAACATCCTTGTCTGATAATCCCCACACTGGGGTCATCTCTGAGTCTTACCTGTTGATGGCTGTATCTCTCGGCAATGGGTCAGTTTTCCTTTTGTTTGTATGTAGAACTTTAAAAAAAAAAAGCTGAATGCCAGACAATATATGAAGGAGAATCATAGACTGTGGTGGAAATAATATTTATGGCTAGAAACGGGCTCACCTCTTCTCTGCCAGGCTGTGAGTGTCGGGGTTTGTTGAGTCAGTCTGGTGGGTAATCAAGCCACATTTGAATTTTCTTACTGCTACCCTCGCCCCTGGTGTGCTCGGGGGCAGATCCCTCCAGCAGAAGGAGCCCCCCGGGCTTGCGTGGACTTGCTTTGCCTCCCTCAGTGGCTTCACTTCCCAGGAGAGGGTTTCTGAAGAAGCGGGCCGTGTTTCACGTCTGTCCCCCACCAGTAGCTTCACGTGGGCTCTTCAGGAGCAGCAGCAAAGGCTGCAGAGGAGGGCTTGTGAGCTTGATCATTCCCTGTGCCCAAGACTCCCAGCTGTTTCAGTCTGAGCGCCAGCCCCCGTTTGGCCTTCGGGAATTTGCTAACATCCCAGCTGATTTCTTCCCACACTCCCACTTCCTCCTGAGCCCCACCGGGCGTGAGAGCTGGGGTGTCAGGATCTCCTTGAAGCCTTGGGGCTTGATGGAATTCAGTCCTCTCGGCTCCTGCAACCTCAGCTCGCAGACGGGCTCGAAAAGAGTTCTGAATCTGTAGGTATCTGGCTTTTTCTTACTGGTAAGATGGAGTGGCGTTCCCTTGAAGCTTGCCACCTCACAAGCAGAAGCAGGATCTGAGGTCCTGAGTGCTTCATGTTTAGAAGGCCATTGACTGCTCCTCCGCATTTCCAGGGGACCTCTCAGCAGGCCACGTTCTGCCACATGACGTGGAAACTCACTTGCTTTTCAGCTTATTCACAAACCACAAGAATTCTGCCCAGGCTTCATGTCCAGCTCACAGGCCTGTAATTCTCCAGAATCCACTTTGAGGGTGCCCATTCCCAGTCCTCTCGATGCCTCGCCTGTCCCCACAGCATCCCTGGCGCCATCAGTGTCCTGGGGTGTAACCGTCAGGACTGGAGAACCACGTGTGGCCTCCCATTCTCTGCCGGCCACCCAGGCTCCTGTCATCCTGTGGTTGTGTAGTCACTAAGTCATGTCCGACTCTTTTGCAACCTCATGGACTGTAGTAGCCCGCCAGGCTCTTCTGTCCATGGGATTTCCCAGGCGAGGATATTAGAGTGGGTGGCCATTCCCTTCTCCAGGGGATCTTCTTGACCCAGGGATCGAACCCGTGTCTCTTGCATTGACAGGCGGATTCTTTGCCGCTGAGCTGCCAGGGGAGCCCCCGAGTCATCCTAGGGAGGTGGATTCTTCCCGTCAAGGCCCCTTCAGTTACAAGAGGATGAGAATAAGGTTTGCGTGGTCCTGCGTTGACCTCACTGCATCACAGGATTTCATCAAGAAGATGGTGGGCCCTGCCTCACGTGCCTGAGAACAAGCCCGTTTTGTTGTCCTGGGCTGTTTTGTAAGCGTCTTCACGTCTGTGCTTCTGCCTCTCACTGCATCCCATCCTTTGTCTCTGTCCTTAATGGCATGACCTTCTTCCTGCCTGCCTCCCACGTCTTGCTAAGATAGGAGGGCATGAGAGCCCACCGCAGCCCACCCTCCTCTTCAGCTGCGTCTTTCTTCCGTGAAGCCCTTCCCGATGGATGCACTCAGAACATGGTTGAGCGCCCTGTCCCCTGTCCCTCTTCATTTCTAAAGCATCTTCCGGCCTGGTCAGTCTTATCATGTGAATCTTTGGGGATCTTCGGCCATTAACAAACATGTATTGAGGCCCCACTGAGTGTCAGCTCCTTTGCAAGACAGTTGGCATTTAAAAGATGACTTTCAGAGGCCCCTCCAGGGAGTCTCTCGGCCAGGTGAGGCGTCACCTACAGGGGCGGTTTCATCAGGATGCAGGTAGGAAGAGAGGAGCATCTGGTTTCCTTGGTGGTCCTGGGAACGTTCCTGGAGGAGACCTTGGTCCTGGTGAGGTCTGTCTGAGCCCCTGTGACCACTTTCTCAAGGACCCTCACTTCCACTCCACCAAGTAGGTTTCCCTCATTGATCAAAATGAAGCAACATGAAACTCTAGATGTGATAAATGACACTGAACTACACACACACACACACACACACATGAAGTTGTTACATAAGATGTAACCTTGGAGGGAAGTTGGGCGGAGGATCCCGGGGACCTCCCTGTATCATCGTTGGAACATCCTGCAAATCCGTAATTATTTCAAAATTAAAAGCTTAGCGCAAAAAGCTACGACAAATCAAAAAGGTTGTCCTAAACTAAACCATTTCTCCTTCTGAGGGCCTGGAACGTTCTCCCACTCTTCCTCAGCCCTCACTACATCTTCTCCAGACTTTCAAGCAGCGTTGGACATGGTCCCTTTTAATTTGCCCCTGGAAAACCCCAGTGGAGCGGGCAAGCTGAATGGGTTTCTGACCAAGTTGAGGTACAGGGCAGGAATGTCCCTCCCTTGGCCTCAGGGTCGGAGATGCAGACTGGAAGCTGGGCCTTAGGGGCTGTAAAAAAAAAAAAAAAAATGGAAGTTAAATGGCCGTTCTTCTCAGCTCCCTGAAAGCCCTCGAGCCACCTAGAGTGGCTCCCGTGGCCCTGAGCCGTTTGGTGACATCCCGGCAGCATGGGGCCCTCACTCAGCCCGGTGACAGCAGACACACTGACGCCAAAGCCATAAACTGCTCCCCGTCCTCCAGACGCCTGTCTTTCCATCTCCTGGGAAGACGCTGTTTGCCCTGAGGGTGACTTACAACACACAGCGCACCCGTGCTGTTCGCAGGGCTCTGGGGCTGTCCTGCAGGAGGGAGCCTCGCTGGGCTCCCCGGGGACCCAGAGAGGCTGGGGCTTGATTTGCGTTTTCCCCTAGAACATTCTTCCGTCCTGCAGCTCAGCCTCTGTGACTGATGGCGAGATTTAATGGCCTTAAAGTGCTCGCTAAGGGCCCAATTCAATTAAAAAATGTCCCTCAGAAGCCATGGATAATCCGCGCCGCCCCCTCCACCCCAGCCCCGCTTTCCCAGGAAGCTGGGGCCAGCCGGCCGGGTGTTTTTCATTTTTCAATTTTTTTTTCAACTTGACCTGAGCCCGGGACCCAGCGAAGGAGCACACCGCCTTCACCTGCTTCTGGCCCGCTTGCGTAGGGTGTGCGCTGACCCTGGGGTGACCTCTGCTTCTTTGCCAGTTTGACAGGCTCTGGGAGGAGATGCCCGTCAACTCCAAGGGGAGGCTGAGGTACCTGGACCTCCTGAGCAGCTTCAGCGCGGACAAGCCGGCCACGCCGCCGGCCACGGGTGACTCGGCCAAGGCGCAGAGAGGGAGCAGCGTCCCCGAGGTCTCGGACCGGGGCCGGTCTGCAGGGTCGTCGCCCACTCGTGACCCGAAAGTGGGGTCCAAGCCTCGGAGTCACCCCTGCGTGAGTTCCTTCCCGTCTCGCGGTGTCTCCCTGGGTCCACGTTCTCCCCAGGCCAGGGACTTCATGTCCCCAAGGGTTCGGGTGACAGAGAAGGTGTCCTGGAATGAGCCCCCGGGCCCAGGGGGAGTTTGGAGAGGAGCCACTGGGGGGTCCTCTCAGTCACCTGCCCGGGAAGGGAGAGGGGTGTGGGCATCGGGGGCAGAAGAGATGGAAGGGAGTTGGGGGCGGGCAGCAGGACCCGGGGGAGGGGGCAGGTCAGCCATTGTCAAGGGCATTGTCACCCAGGAACACAGATGCCCCCGGGGTGGACAGCCCTGCTGAGGGCCACTCACCGAGAGGTAAGGGGTGTTAATCCCATTTTACAGTTGAGGATCTGAGACTCTACGAGGGACCCGTGTGGGCCCAGGGTCCCTTGTTAGCACAGAGAGACCCGATGGCAAACCCAGGCTGTCTGACTGCACAGCCCTGGTCCTGGGCCGAGCCCCCCAGCCCGGGATGAAGGGAGGGGCTCAGTCTTGCAGAGGGTCTCCCTTCCTCTGTGAGAAGCATGACAGGGTCTCTAGGGCTGGGGGGCGGGGCGGGTGGTGTTTGAGGAGATGGCAACCGGGCACGTGAGCACCCACCTCCATGCTTCATGCGTGGTGAGCCGTCCAAGACGGAGCTGGTTACTCATTCATTCTGTCAACATGTGTCTACTGCACACCTATTTTGTGCCGAGAATGAACACCGGCCCCTGCACTTGTGGAGTTTATGATCTCATGGGGACGATGGGCAAGAAGAGTGAGCCTGTAAGTGGAGTGTTAGTGCATTAAAAATGGTGAGTGGATGAGAGTCAAGGGGGTCACAGCACCCCAAGGACATCCACAACCCAGTCCCCAAAACCTGTGATGTGTACCTTACCTGCTGAGGGGGGAATCAAGGTTGCAGATGGAGTTAGAGCTGCTTATCAGCTGACCAGATTGTCCCCCGTCCAGGGGGCCCAACTGACCGTGTCCAGTCAATGGGGACACTGAGGCACACGGGACATGCAGCGGAGACTCACTTTGAGAAAGACCCACCCACCGTTGCCTGGTGGCTCAGACAGTAAAGAATCTGTCTGCAACACAGGAGACTCGGGTTCAATCAGGGGTTGGGAAGATCCCCTGGAGAAGGAAATGGCCACCCACTCCAGTATTCTTGCCCGGAGAATCCCCATGGACAGAGGAGCCTGGCAGGCTACAGTCCATAGGATCGCAAAGAGTCAGACACGCCCGAGCAACTAACACACACACGCACACACCCATCGTTGCAGCTTTGAAGGTGGAGGACAAATGCGGCCTTGAGCCAAGGAATGTGGGGGCCTCTAGAAGCCAGGAAGGGAAAGGCTATATATTTGCACCCAAAACTGTTTTAGTTAAAATGGTAACATTAGCATTTTTGTTTTGTTTTTCATCTTCTTCTGAAATAACACCTCCTATGAATTATGCACCTCAAAACCCGGGTCACATCTGTAGGTTTCTCCTATGATGTCCCTCCAGAATCTCCAGGTACAAGACCGTTTTCTTTCTCGCTAGACCCCCTCGAGCGTGAGCGGGACCCCGCCCCTGCAGAACTGCGAGCCCATCGAAACCAAGCTTCGCAAGAAGGTCCAGGGCTGCTGGCGCGAGCTGCTACGCGAGTGCAAGGAGAAGGACCCCAACAAGCAGGGGGAGATCCCCGGCCCCGAGTTCCTGGGTGCGTCCCACTCCGCCCCCCGGGGTGCGCGGGGCTGCCTCCCGGCCAGGTCCCCTCCTCCCGGGGAAGCCCGGGTAACCTCCGGGAGCATCTGGGGGACAAGGGCTCCTGAGGCTTCCGCCCTCACCAGGCAGGTCCACACCCACTGGATCAAGACAGCACGCGTGACTCTCAGGGCTGGAATCTGCAGGCTGGCCGTGGTCCCTGGGCAGAATATAAACAGGGACAGGCTTTGAGAGCCCAGGGAGGTGGCCCGGGGGCCTGGGGCAGCCGGGGACACAGCTCGCCGCTATTGGTTCGATGTTTGCCATGTATCACTTTGGTAAACTTCAAATGGGCTTCCCTGCTGGCTCAGAGGGTAAAGAATCCACTTGCAATGCAGGAGACCCAGGTTCAATCCCTGGGTCAGGAAGACCCCCTGGAGAAGGGAATGGCTACCCACTCCTGTATTCTTGCCTGGAGAATCCCATGGACGAGAGGAGCCTGGCGTGGGCTACAGTCCATGGGGTCACAAAGAATTGGACATGACTGAGTGACTAAGAATTACTTGCTTACTTATCACTTTGGTAAACTTCAAATATTTATAAAATCGGTTGAATTTACGCTCCCTCTAATTGCTGCATACTGTTGATGCAACAAAAACCCAGTGCAACCGAAAATAATTAATTAAAAAGAAAGCAAGCCAGACACAGATCCTCAAAGTGCACAGTGGTTGTCTCTTCAGGGAGGTCCCCGTGTTCCAGAATGGAACTTTGAGATCATCATTAGAATGAAAACTCCAAATGTACAATTTGGTGTAGAAGACCCCTGAGAGCATATCTCTGAAGCTCAGTTGAACACTCTTGCGCAGCGGGCCAGGTCTGAAACCCTGACCCCAGTGCGGCCCCTGCCAGGCCCACACCCCAGCGCACGGAAGCTTCTCTTCTCCCCACTGCCCGGCCCTGCCCGACTCCCATCAGCGGGGACCTCGCTCCGCGCTCTCGCTGCCTGCGGCCGTGGCCCCGCGGCGCTGTGTTCCTACCGCTGTGACCACAGCGACAGAGGGCCGGCAAAGCTGGGCCAGCAGGCTAAGCCGGGACAGGGGGAGCCCAGCAGGATGCGGGGTCCCCTCCGTCCCGGCCACACTTACCCTGTCGCCTGCCTGTGTGTTTCCACATCCGTCCAGCCAGCAGCCGCGAGCCTGTGAAGCAAGGACCCGGCCGGGGCGTCTCAGCAAGTGATGAGTGATGAGTGAGTGAGTGAGTGAGTGAGTGAAAGCTGTGATCCAACCAAGAGGGAACCGCCCTCCGCCAAGTGAACTGATGTGCTTGCCTTCAGCTCTCGTGGAGAAATTCAACCTGGACATCACCAGAGACGAGTGCCAGCAGCTCCTCATCAAGTACGACTTGAAGAACAATGGGAAGTTCGCTTACTGCAGCTTCATCCAGAGCTGCGTCCTCCTGTTAAAAGCAAAGGAGACCTCGCTGATGCAGAGAATGAAAATCCAGAACGCGAATAAAATGGTACGTGAATCACCCGGAGGACAGGGGCGGGGCTGGGCTAGACGGGTTTCTTGCATTTTTCTCAACTCCTCCTAAACCCTGTCATTTCACTTCATGCAAGTGGTGCATGTATGAACCTTTACAACCCTGTAAAGGTCTGGAGACCCCAGGCTGGGAGCCAGCAGCCTGGATCCCAGGCTCTCAAGCTGCTTGAGTGGCATCTGCCCGAGAGGACCTCTGTGGGTTGACAGAGAGAACAGTGTCGGTGGCTCACAGGGCGGCCGGGAGCAGGTGTCGGTCACTTAACTGGAGATGCAGGTGGGGTGGCGGCCACAGTGAAGGGAGACACCTGTACCTTACACGTAACTGCATGCCCGCTCATCAGACATCTGAGACGGGCAGACCTTGCTCAGAGACGCGTGATCTTTCTTGCATAAGCTGCACCCATGATGCATTGTCTGCAATCCTCTTGTTGCTTCTTTAAAGAGGAATGAGACCCTAAAGATGCTTAAGTCTTGCAACTGGGGGGCCCCTGGATTTTTACCTTTTTTCTGTCATTTGTAACTGTATGATTCTCACCCACACCCAGTTCAACCGCACTGTTAAGGACGCACCTCTCTCAAGTCTTTCCAAAGCATGAAGACTTTTCCACACTCATATTCTATCATCTGTAGCATTGAATTGAGTTACACTGAATTAAATAAGTACGAACAGGCATTGTTGACTTGGAGACAAACATGGCCAATGCCAGTCACCCTCAGACCCAGCTGTGGGGACCAGAGGTGTGGGGCAAGCCCGGCAACCCCTCCACCCAGACCGCCCCCAGGCCCCCGCATCCCAGCAGCGGCCCAGTGATGGTGTGCCAGCCAGCAAACAGTGGATTCGATGCAGTGAAATCTGTCATTTTGTGCAAAATCAGGCCGAATCTTAACCACAGTTTCTAGTTTAGACAAGCAAGAGCTAGCACCAAAGGCTTACAACAAACTATGGAAGAAAAACTTAGCATTATGACAATTCTTTCTCTAACTCAGTTATTCTGTAAGTAGAGAATACTTTCCTCGTTCAACTGTGAGAGGGCCCTCCTGCGAGCGTAATTGGAGAGCCATGGAGACCCCTGCCCACTCTGGCCCTCCTCTGCTTCTTCAGGCCTCAGTTCTGTAAGTGAGGGGTGGCCTGCTGGGAAGAGGCTTCACGCCCCCTTCCAAGCCCCCCGTGTGCAGAGGCCAGCCTGCTCCCAGGGGCACCGCCTACCCTCACAGAGGCGCCCGAAGGCTGCCCGTGGATGGCCTTGGGCGGGGGGGGCGCCTGACTGAGATTGTGCATGGGAAGTGAGAGGCGCTCCGGGATAGGACCCCCCACCCCTCAACCAGGAGCCTGGGCCCCTGGGGCAGATGTCCCAGCTCACCTCTGTGTTTCCCTGCCTCAACCCCAGCTCTGGTCGGTTACCCAAACTCCAACCACAGCCTCCACTCCGCGGCTCAGGACAGTCCTGCCTTCTATCCAGGAGCCCACCCTGGGCCTGGTTGACAGGTGGTGAGACTCCCGGGAGCCTCTCCCAGGAAGGAGTGGGACCAGGGCCTGCCCCGCCCCCGCCAGGTCCCCTCTGCAGGCAGCCCCAGCCTGGCCCCACCATGCCAGCCATCTCAAGGGCCATTTCCTTTTCTAGCACTTTGAGGCTTTCTCTGTAGCCTTAGCAGATGCACTCCTCTGAGGAAGTGAGCTGGGGCTTTGCTTTTTTGTAATAATTCTAGTTATTCATTTATTTTGGTCATGCTGGGTCTTTTCTTGCTGCACAGGCTCCTCTCACTCTGGCTTCTCTTGTTGCAGAGCATAGGCTCTAGGCACCTGGGCTTCAGGAGTTGCAGCTCCCAGGCTCTTGACCACAGGTTTCCCTGGAGGCTCAGACAGTAAAGCGTCTGCCTGCAATGCCGGAAACCTGGGTTCGATCCCTGGATTGGGAAGATCCCCTAGAGGGGGTAATGGCTACCAACTCCAGTACTCTTGCCTGGAAAATCCCATGGACGCAGGAGCCTGGTAGGTTACAGTCCATGGGGTCACAAAGAGTCGGACACGACTGAGCGACTTCACTTTCACCTTCAGTAGTTGTGGCGCACTGACTTAGTTGCTCCCAGGCACATGGAATCTTCCAGGACCAGGGCTCTAACCCGTGTCTCTCCTGCATTTGTAGGTGGAGTTTTAACAACTGAGCTACCAGGGGAGCCCTGGGACTTTGCTTCTTGCGGGGGGGCACTGCTAGCGGCAGAGGACCCCTGGGTGGGTTGGTGTCCCGGGCTGGGATGGGAAAACCCTTTCTCAAGCCGGACTTAGGTGTGGGAAGAGCAATGCTCACAGAATCCCTTCTCTTCCGTGGGCGGGGACCAGCTGATTGGTAAACCGGCCACTGATGAAGGCACAGGGCATCTGGTGAGTTTCTATCATAGGTGCTGAAGGATGTAAAAATTGAAAGCAGTTTAACCTTGTGCCAATGTGTTTTATGCGGTGCCATGTTAAAAATTAAACTTTCCCAAAATGTGTTACACATTATTGCCTACAGTTCACCTCTGTGGTATTCAGACATGCGTTGGGGCTGAATCATGCTAAAATGTCTTGTTTTCAAATCTAATAGCACCTAAATGAAATAATCACAGTGCAGTATGCTGTCTAATTACTAGATATAATTACAACCTTGCCATTTTTTAAAAGCTCTGTTCATTGTAAGAACCTACTAGAAGATCCAAATCAAACCTCTTTTTTTTTGTCCCCCTCAAATACACGGGGAGGGGTTCCCTGGGAGGCGGCCTGGGAGGTGTTGGCGTCAAACGGAGCCCGAGGGGTCCTGCTCCTGCCCCTTTGCTTCCCTGAGCCTCCATTTCCCAATCCAGGAAATGGGGGTGAAAAGACCTACGTTCCTCCGAGGGGATGCTGTTGTGATGAGCTTTGTTTAGTCACTAAATCGTGTGGCCCCGTGGGCTGGAGCCCGCCAGGCTCCTCTGTCCATGGGATTCTCCAGGCGAGAATACTGGTTCGGGTTGCCGTCTCCTTCTCCAGAAGATCTTCCCGACTCAGGGATCGAACCTGCATCTCCTACATTGGCAGGCAGATCCTTTACCACCAAGCCACCTGGGACGAGCCTGCAGACTCCCTTCCAGCGGGGAGCCCTGGGTGGGGAGTGAGCCCTGGAGGCCAAGACGGAAGCAAGGCCCAGGAGAGGAGCTCGCAGCCCCCTCCCTCCCTCTTGGGCCACAGCCTGTGCGCCCCACACTTCCCACCCCAGAGCTCCTTTCTCACCACCTCGTGGGTTTTGGCTTTTCTCCCAGAAAGAAGCCGGCGCCGAGACATCCTCCTTTTACTCCGCCTTGCTTCGGATTCAGCCCAAGATCGTGCACTGCTGGAGGCCGATGCGGCGCACGTTCAAGGCCTACGATGAGGGCGGGACGGGGTTTCTCAGCGTGGCTGACTTCAGGAAGGTGAGCACGGCTCTTGTAAGGCTGTCCCCTCCGAACAGGACGCGGTCGCCAAATGCCAGCAGCCAGAGAAACCTCACCAAAGGAGCCCCCAGCCCCGGAGGAAGGCCCAGGCGTGGGCAAGCTGTCCAGACCTCACTTCCTGGGCTCCCCCAGGTTTCTGGGGGCCGCGTCCACTTGTCGCTCTGCGGCCAACCCCAGGCTGTCCCCTCCCCGAAGGCTTCTAGAATCCCTCTGGGCCTTCCCGGAGCACCGACACCTGAGTGCAGCCGTCTGCTGCCGCTGCTCCTCAGAGCCCTGCCCGCAGCCCACACGAGGCCAGAGCAGAATGACAACCTTGGGGACTGAAGCACGTCCCGGGCGTGGCTACTCAGAGTCCGCAGACCCCAGCCCTGCCCTGCAAGAGCCCCCCGGCTCTGCCCTCCCCTCTCCCTCTGCTGTCCTGGCATGGAGGGGCTGCCCACCCCGGACCATGCAGTCTGGCCAACCAGCTCCCCCAGCAGAGACTGGACTCCGGGGCCTCTCCTGCTGGTCTGGGGGAGCACCTCACCGGCCCCAGTCCACCAGCTGTGATCCTGACGCCCTCCCACAGCCCCACCTCTGGAGCAGAATCTATGCCAGCCTTTACCCCAGAGAGCCTTTGGAGGTTAACCTCTGGAGGATTTTCTCCCGAGGGAAAGAAACGGGTCACCCTCGAGGGTGACTTAAAACTCCCACATTTGGAATAATGCAGAACTCCTCAAATTGTCAGCGCGCCTGCTCCCATTCTTTGCTTCTCTCTCCCATCCCCTCCCTAGCTAACCACTGAGGTTGAAAAAATAATTGAAGTCTAGAATGTTAGATTAAAAATCAAATATTACAGCCAGGGGAAAAAACTCCGTCAAGACATCAAAGCAAGAAAGGTTTATGACTTCTTAGTGCACTTAGGAAAAATATATTCCTTAGATTTCTCTGTGCTTCAGTAACTAAAACAAAAAGTTTTTTTAAGTAAAAAAGCTTTTCATAAAGAGCGGTGCAGGCAGATGAACTGCAGTTAGTGGGTCTGAATTTGCACGGACCCCATGCAGGGCACTAGAGAGTGAGGGGCCCCCTGGAGGCCCCCGCCAACACACACACAGTGGGTGGGGCCAGGCCTGTGGCTGCTGGTGGTGAATACCCTGTCACCGCCCCCACGCGGCCTCTGGCTCACAGCACTGGTCTTTACTTTGTGTGTGTGGACGTTAGTCACTCACTCATGTCCAACCCTTTGCAAGACCATGGACTGTAGCCCGCCAGGCTCCTCTGCCCATGGAATTCTCCAGGCAAGAATACTGGAGTGGGTTGCCATGCCCTCCTCCAGGGGATCTTCCCGACCCATGGATCAAACCTGGGTCTCCTGCATTGCAGGCAGATTCTTTACTGTCTGAACCACCAGAGAAGCCCTGGTCTTTACTTTGGGGTCAAATACAATTCTCAGCCAGAGAAGAGAAAGAAGATAACACCCTAGGAACTCGGGGCAGGCGACAAGCTGGGAGGGGGCAAGAGAAATGGAGACATTGCCCTTGGCAATGAGACCTGATGGGTGCTGGGCCCTCCGGACACCCAGGTTCACTCCTTTTTCCTGCTCTCAGCCCATCAGCCCCAGAGGCAGGCGAGCTGACCTCAGCCTCACGGGCCCAGGCCAGTCCTGCCAGCCCTGGAGGAAACTTGGGGTCTTCCAAACCCACTCTCTAGCCTCCTCTGAGAAGTGAATTATAACACAAAACATACATAGGAAATGTATAACCTAATCTTTGTATTTATTTAATAAGGTATCTATCACAATTTGTCTCAGTTGCACGTAACAGAGGTGAAATAAATTACAGCGGCTTAAACATGGTAGTTTGCTTAGCAGTGGCCACAGGACTGGAAAAGGTCAGTTTTCATTCCAATCCCAAAGAAAGGCAATACCAAAGAATGCTCGAACTACTGCACAATTGCACTCATTTCACACGCTAGTAAAGTAATGCTCAAAATTCTCCAAGCCAGGATTCAGCAATACGTGAACCGTAAACTTCCAGCTGTTCAAGCTGGTTTTAGAAAAGTCAGAGGAACCAGAGATCAAATTGCCAATATCTGCCAGATCATCGAAAAAGCAAGAGAGTTCCAGAAAAATATCTATTTCTGCTTTATTGACTATGCCAAAGCCTTTGACTGTGCAGACCACCTGACCTGTCTCTTGAGAAACCTGTATGCAGGTCAGGAAGCAACAGTTAGAACCGGACATGGAACAACAGACTGGTTCCAAATAGGAAAAGGAGTACTTCAAGGCTGTATATTGTCACCCTGCTTATTTAACTTATATGCAGAGTACATCATAAGAAACGTTGGGCTGGAAGAAGCACAAGCTGGAATCAAGATTGCCGGGAGAAATATCAATAACCTCAGATATGCAGATGACACCACCCTTATGGCAGAAAGTGAAGAGGAACTAAAAAGCCTCTTGATGAAAGTGAAGGAGAGTTAAAAAGTTGGCTTAAAGCTCAACATTCAGAAAACTAAGATCATGGCATCTGGTCCCATCACTTCATGGGAAATAGATGGGCAAACAGTGGAAACAGTGTCAGACTTTATTTTTTTAGGCTCCAAAATCACTGCAGATGGTGATTGTAGCCATGAAATTAAAAGATGCTTACTCCTTGGAAGGAAAGTTATGACCAACCTAGATAGCATATTAAAAAGCAGAGACATTACTTTGCCAACAAAGGTCCGTCTAGTCAAGGCTATGGTTTTTCCAGTGGTCACATATGGATGTGAGAGTTGGACTATAAAGAAAGCTGAGCACTGAAGTATTGATGCTTTTGAACTGTGGTGTTGGAGAAGTCTCTTGAGAGTCCCTTGGACTGCAAGGAGATCCAACCAGTCCATCCTGAAGGAAATCAGTCCTGGGTGTTCATTGGAAGGACTGATGTTGAAGCTGAAACTCCAGTACTTTGGCCACCTGATTCGAAGAGTTGACTCATTGGAAAAGGCCCTGATGCTGGGAAGGATTGAGGGCAGGAGGAGAAGGGGACGACAGAGGATGGGATGGCTGGATGGCATCACTGACTCAATGGACATGGGTTTGGGTAGACTCTGGGAGTTGGTGATGGACAGGGAGGCGTGGCATGCTGTGATTCATGGGGTCGCAAAGAGTCGGTCACGACTGAGCGACCGAACTGAACTGAACATGTAAAAGAATCTCAGAGGTAGGAAGTCCAGAGCTGGCATGGTGGCTGGACTGTCTTCAGGGACAACTGTATTTTTTTCTACCATTCTCAATACCTGGATTCCTTCCCCAAGGTTGGCTCATAGCCCAAGATGTCTGCTGGAGCCCCAGCATCACTTCAGCATTCCAGGCAGCAGGAAGAGAGAAGGAGGGCAGGCCTGTTTTCTTTAGAGGAAGCTTCCCAGAAGTTCAGCAATAGCATTCTCTTTTCATTTTAGTGGCCAGACCATGAGAGAGGCTGAGAATTGTCACCTTTCCTTTTAGCTGGGCACACAGCAGCCTGGAAGAAAATCAGGGTTTGATAATGGAAGGGGAAGGGCCAATGGATATTGGTTGGGAAAGCAGCAGGCTCTGCCATGGGATGTATTACTGTTGAGTCATAACTACTGTCTGCAGCCTGCACGAGCAGGCCTGTCCTCCTCCCCTCCCTTGAAGCTGCACCCCGAGGCCTCCCGCATAGTTAAGGCTCCGTGGTCAGTCTCCCGTCCAGTCCCCTCCGCTCTGTCCATCTTCCTCGTCCTCCACGTTGACCAGCCTCTCAACACCTGTGCTGCTAGACAGGGCTGCCTGGTTGGAGGGGTTGAGGGAGGCGGAGGGAGGCATGACTCTGGAGGTGGGCTGTCCAGGCTCGGGGTGGGAGGAGAGGTGGGCAAGGGCCCAGCCCCTTCTTGGCAGCCGGCCTCCTTGGTCTTGGCCTTGAACGGCTCCGGTACCAGGGGCGGCTCCTCTCCCCACAGGTCCTGAGGCAGTACAGCATCAACCTCTCCGAGGAGGAGTTCTTCCACATCCTGGAGTATTACGACAAGACGCTGTCTTCCAAAATCTCCTACAACGACTTCCTCCGGGCCTTCCTCCAGTAGGGGCCCTGCGCCGCGAGCCCAGCACTGACAGACGGGGACCGCAGGGCCGGGAAATCTATCAGCGGAGGGTCTCATGAACGTCTGGGGCGTCCCCCCAAGCCCAGCCCACACCCACGCCCAGCCTGTGTCTTTCGGAGGTCAGCCCAGGCCTGGGCCCCAGGGTTGGCAGCGGCCGCTCCGGAGGACCCCGGGCTGCCCCGCTGAGCTCAGGACCCCTCTTAGTCTGAGCAGATTAAAATGTTAGCCTTTGCAAGAATGATTCTTGAGACTTTAAAAGAACCACCAACAATAAACTTGGAAACAAAGCATTTCTGCCAGTTTTATTCATTAAGAGCCTGCTGGGTGACTCTGGGCGGGAGGGGTGGGGGGGACACCCCCTCCTCCACCCAGGCCCCAGGGCAGAGAGGCGGCTGATCAGGGAAGGAGTCAAATGTTGAAACGGAAACCACAGGGGCCCTTAGAAAGCCAGACCAGCGCCAACCTCCTGTGAGCCCCGCTGGCCACCCCGCACTCCAGCCGGCCTGTGGGGTCTCCACTCCCACTGCAGAGAGGGAGACACCAAGGCCCCGGTGGAGGGGAAGGACGCCCTGTGGGATGCACAGGAGTGAGGAGGCGGGTCTTGGCGTCCTGCCCAGCCTGGCGTCGGGAGCATTGGGGACCAGGCTGAGGAGGTCTGGGTGGGCCAGGACTGGGGAGACCTCAAGATCCCAGAGAACCTGGGGGCCCTGGGGGAGCTCAGAGGAGGCAGATGCCCACAACAGGGGGGAAGGGGTGCCCAGGCAGCCTGAGTTCCGGGAGGGGGATGTAGGATGGGCCGTGGCCTCAAGTCGGTGCCGTGGAGCAGAAACGCCCTCCGCCCCGGCAGCTCTGCTAAAAGGGGAGGTCAGCAGATGCCTCGCCCAAGCATTTGGGGCCCCTCCCGTGTGCCCAGCTTCAACCTTTCTGAGATGCCTGTCACACACCCTCGCACTCTGCACCTGCTCCGCAGAGAACGCCAACTTGCCCTTTAGCACTCAATGCAGAGTCGCCTCTTACAGGAAGCCTTCCTGACTTCCCAAGGCTAAGCTGGACATTTCCTCTGGTGCATTCAATAAGAGGCAAGTGGCTCGTCCTGATGCAGAAGCAGGACTCAGTGGGGTCATAACTGGCCACACCGGGGCCACCAGCCCTCTTGAAATATTCTCAGAGTACCTGTGGTATCAATGACACTGGGTTCAAGTTCCAGCTCTACTGTGACACCCAGCCAGGTCATTTTGACCTCTCTGGGCCTCAGTTTCCACATCTGTAAAATGGGCAATCATCCCCCACCCCCCAATATACACACACATGGAAAGAGCTTAGCCCTGCAGTGGGGTTTTCCTCTCAGAGTTAGCAGGGCTTCCGAGCAGAGGGTTGTAGGCGAGTGGGCTGTTAGCTACACCTCCCAGGAGAGGTGGGGCAGCTACTGCTTTTCTGACACCTGGACCCTTCAAGCCTGAGTCAAGAGAGCGGTGCTGGACCAAGGGTCGGGGTGTCCAGCTGCCCCTGCTCATCCCATGGCCCGTATGCAACTCTCCTCTCTGAGCCTCCATCACCACATCTGCAAAATGAAGAGAACCCCTGCTTGCCTCGGGCTCATCCATCCATGGTCTTTTCCCAGCCCCATGGATCAAACACACGCCTGCCTGCTAGAGCCCCCAACAAGGTAGGTCAAAGACGATCAAAAGAGAAGGGGTCAGGCCTGGTGGGGGAGCCCTGGGTCTACGGAAGCCCGAAGAGCCCTGGCCCCATGCCTGCAGCTGGACCTCAGATGGAACCGCAGCAAGAGGTCAGGGGAAGGTTTCCGCCCAGGGCCCTCAGAGTCAAAGCGGGGAGCCTGGGAGCTGGGCCGCTTCCGGAAGGCAGCCCCATGTTCCCAGGTGGTCTCTGATGGTCCTCTCCTCTCCTCCCTGGGTCCTTATATCCTGGTCAGGTAACTTCAGCCCTGGGCATCCTTCCTAGACCCTGGCCCAGCTGGGAACAGCAGCCCCTCTGGATTCCATTGTGTAGAAAGAATGGAGTGCCTGTTCTCCACACCCAGTAGAACGCATATGAGAGCAAATGCCCCACCTGTCTCCCCTTCATGTATCCACACGTCCCTTGCTTTTGACCTTGAAGTCCCTGTCTCTGAATAACGTCCATTTCCCCACTCCTTGAAGCCACACTCAGCCACATGACTTGTTTTGGCCAATGAGCCATGAGTAAGGATGACACAACCAAGGTTTGAGAAGCCCCTGTGGTCTGGGGCTGTGAGATGCTGGAGAGGGCATCACTCCCACCCGTACAAGAGAAAGGCCCAACAAAACGAGATTAACAACTTTCCATAAACCCACCCGAGAGTGGGGTTCAACACATAGTCCACTACGGTCTAGAGACAGACAGGTGCCTCCGGGGAGATAACAGACCCAAGCGCTTGCTTTTGCGGGACAGACACAAAACACCATGTGAGCCAGCAAGAGGATTCAGCTGGAACATTTCAACAAATTGCCCAAAACCAAATGCAGGCTAGCCTGAGGACGTGGAGACACAGGAGACTCTGACACCAAGGACCTGGCATCCTCCAGGAACCGCCGCGGGAGCTCACGGACATCAGAAGGATCCAGAGAAAGCTGCCACCTTCCTGCACCCCTCGTAGTGGGGCTGGAGGAGAATCCAGCGGCAACTCCCTGTCCCTCGAAGGGAGCGGAAAAGCGTACCATGCAGAGAAGAGGACACCAAGACCGCGCCCGGGGCACCGGCGGGAGCCCAGTGCAGGACAGGGGCAGAGCGGGCACGCCTCCTGGGGTGGGTGGGGCGAAGCCTGTGCAGGAGGGCAGGGCCATGGAGAAAGGCTCCCCGTGCTCCCAGAGTCTGAATCAGAACCACCCTCTCCCCGGCCACCACACTGACAGTCACCGAATAAAAGGGTAAGCAGCTAGGAGCCACAGGAGCCAGTCTCTCCAGGGGGCCCCGCAGAGGAAGCCCAGGGGCAAGGAGGGAGCAGACGACAGTGCAGCCCAAGCTCTGCTGAGATTGACCCGAGCCCCACCCACCAGTCCTCACAGAAGAAAGGCAAATTCCTCTCCAAGCGTAAAGATGCCTGACTCCGTGTCTCCTGGGCATCTCAGGTGGCACTAGTGGTAAACAACCCACCTGCCAAAGCAGGAGATGCAAGAGACACGGGTTCGATCCCTGGGTCAGGAAGATCCCCTGGAGGAGGGCATGGCAACCCACTCTCGTGTTCTTACCTGGAGAATGCCATGGACAGAGGAGCCTGGTGGGCTACAGTCCACGGGGTCACAGAGAGTCAGACACGACTGAGTGACTTAGCACGCATGCTCAGTATCCACTGCTGTCCTATTGTATCAGAAGTTAGCGAACCGCAGCCAGGGGACCAGATGGGGCCTGGGCTCCATCCCTGGCTCGGGAACTGGTCTGGCATGCTGCACCTAAGACCTGGTGCAGCCAAGCAAATTTTTTTAATTAAAAAAAATTTTTTTTAACATTATAAATTAAAACACAATTTTGTAAAGATTCTTATATGTATGTATGTATGTATGCTCGGTGTTCAATCGTGTTCAGCTCTTTGCAACCGTATCAACTGTAGCCCACTAGTCTCCTCTGTCCATGGGATTTTCCAGGCAAGAATACAGCAGTTGCCATTACCTTCTCCATGCATACATATGTATATGTGAAAAGTAAAGGAATCCCTTTCTTATTTTTTTTTAAATAAAAAAGGAACTAGAGTAGCCAAAACAAGCCAAGAGTTCTTTTGCTCTCTGTGAAAAACAGCAAAAGCATTCATACCACCCAACTTCAAATTTAGCCATAAAATCATAGTAATCAAGAAAATAAGATTTTGGCAAGATCACAGCACTATAGATCAATGGAACAAAATAGAGTGTCCAGAAATAAATGCACGCAAATGTAATCAACTGACTTTTGACAAATGTGCAAAGGAAATTAAATGGGAAAATAGCGTTCATTTGAAAAAATATGAAATTTGTCACGTACCTCACACCGGACACAGAGAGCAATTCAAAATGTATTGTAGACCCAAATATAAAACGTTAAACTATAAAATTTCTACCAGAAAACCTCAGAGAATCTGCATGACCTGGGGTTTATCAATGGGCTACACCAAAAGCACAATCTATAATAGGAAAAACTGGTAAATTGGACTTAATGAAAATGAAAAACTTTTGCCCTGAGAAACCGTTAAAAGAACAAAAAGACAACCTACAGACCCGAAGATATGCAAATCATGTCTTCATTTAAGGACCTGAGTCCAGTGCCTAAAGAACTTCAAAATTCAGACACAAGAAGACAGACAATCTAATTTTTAAGAAGGGCACGAAAGATCTGAGCATACGTTTCACAAAAGAAATATGGCAAATAAACATATGAAAAATGTTCAGCATCATCAGTCATCTAAAAGTGGAAGTCCAAACCACAATGAGATGTAACACACCTACTCAAATAGTTAAAATTTTTAAATACCAAATTCTGTTGAGGATGTGGGCTAACAGGAAATATTCACTATTGCTGATGGGATTACAAAAGCATTCCCTTCTCCAGGGGATCTTCCCAACTCAGGGATCGAACCCAGGTCTCCCTCATCGCAGGTGGATTCTTTACCAGCTCTGCCACCAGGGAAGCCCTTTTGGAAAACAGTGTGATTTAAAAAGGGCCAAATAAAAGAACCTTTTAGGTGATGGGACTGCTTCCTATAGTACCAGGGTCATGGATATATAACTCGAAGCATTTGTTAAAACCCCCAGAACTGTACGTTACAGAGAGTGAACTTCACTGTTGGTGGTGGTGGTGATCAGTTGTGTCTGACTTTTTTGTAACCCCATGGACTGCAGCTGGCCAGGCTCCTCCGTCCAAGGGATTCTCCAGGCAAGAAAACTGGTGTGGGTTGTCATTTCCTCCTCAAGGGGTTGAACCCACATCTCCTGCATTGCAGGTGGGCTCTTTACTGTCTGAGCTACCAGGGAAGCCCCTTACATGGATTAGTATTCTAAAAATATTTCCTAGCTCTGTCCACTAAGAGGGTCTAGAAATAGTCATACCCCAATAGCAACTAGTCCATCTACCCCTCCAGATCTGAATTTCTAAATAAAAAGAGCCAGAACTTGAAGGAAGAACAGTGAATGCCCTGGGGCAAGGGAAATACAAGATGAGCCTGCTCCAAAGCAAGGAAGTGAAACAGACAAACAAAAGGAATATGTCAAAAGAACACAGGAACCAATTTGAAAGAACTCCCAAATGGTCAAAGTTAGAACAGTTTGAGCAACAAAATAAATGACAACATTAGGTTCTAACCTGAAGATTATCCATGCTGATACAAATAAGTAAATGGCAGAGAAGGGGCAAATCTTCCTTACAGAAGAATTTCAAATAATATATGTAGGAGGGAAGAAGAAACAGAAAATCACCATGAGAATACCGCAGTAACCACTGCTCCAGGCAAGACCCATGGAAGGATGCTAAAATCAGTGGGAAAAAACATTAGGCGGGTCACATAGCCTGGAGATGGCTCCTCCAACTAGGTGTAAGTCAGTGTGGCGATTATATCCTATGTCCCCGTTCTTGGATGCCTCATTCCCCTCTCCTTGAGAGTGAGCTGGTCTAGTGACTGTTTCTAACAGACCGAGTATGGAAAAGCAGAACTAGCATCTTTGCAGTGGAGAAACCCAGCAGATATCTTGTAACCTTGTGATCAAGATTAACAACCCCGTGAACATCCCTGGAGGCGAAGCAGGTAAGAATCCGCCAGCCAGTGCAGGGGGCATGGGTTAGATCCCTGATCCGGGAAGATTCCACATGCCCCAGAGCAACTAAGTCCATGGACCACAACTACTGAGCCTGAGAGTCTAGAGCCCCTGCTCCATAACAAAAGAAGTCACCACAATGAGAAGCCTGCTCGCCACAGCTAGAGAAAGTCCACGCACAGAAAGGAAGACCCAGGGCAGTGAAAAATAAATAAACAAATAAACAAATGAAAAACAAGTGAAAAAAAAAAAACAAATACTTAAAAAAAAAAGATTAACAAGCATGTGGTAAGTCACCTTGGTCTCACGTAACCCCAGATATAATGCCTTGAGAAGTACACATCACCTCCGCACTCTTCTCCTAACACATAACTCCAGGCAAATCCTGAGAAATCGTCAGACAAACTCAACTGGAGGGACAGTCTACAAAATACTCAGACAGTCCTCAAAATTTTCAAGGTCATGAAAATGGAGGAAAGGCTGAGAAACTGTCACCAACCCACAGAGGGCTACGGAGACATAATGCCTAAATACCACGAAGACTCATGGATGGGACTTTATTCAGAAAGACCCAAAGAAAGGTCTAATAGCCTTACACCGTGCTAATCTCTTAGTTTTGATAAATGGACCCTGGTTATGTAAGATGTTAACATCAGGGCAAGCTGTGGGGATTCTCTGTACCATTTTTACAACTCTTCTGTAAATCTAAAATTATTTCAAAATTAAAAAGTTTTTTAAAGTGGGGAAATCATTTCCTGTTCAGGGCCCAACCAGGCTCCTTCTTCCAAGAAGCCTTCCCTGATCGCCCCTACACACTGGATTTGATCTTCCTCCAGGCCACCAAGCCTGACCCTGTCTGCCATTCACTGGGCCCCAAGCATGAGACAGCTGAAGGGTTCAGCTTCTTTCCGGATCAGAGGAGCCTTCCAAAGTACCCCTCAAGCATCCAGACAGCAGGGCCTGTTTTCCATATCCTGGAGGACTTTGCAGTCTGGTCCTTCAAGGGAGGGTGGGACTGAGGACCCTGTGGAGTGTCCAGGATCTTCTGCAACAAGACTCCCAGATGGGAGCTGTGGGTGACGTTAGGAGAGAGTCTTGGGTTAAACCTGGGTCTGCAGAGCTTGTCATCTCTACTAGTTTATCCAGGGGGCTGGGGCAGGAGTCCCCTGGAAGAAAAAGGCCTGAGAATTTGCTCCTGGTGGAGGCTGAAGGGGGCTTCCCTTGTGGCTCAGACAGGATGTTCAAGAATCAGCTCCATGGAAGCCAAATTGCAAGAAAAGGCGGCTGGGGGCTGGGCTTCCTGAGTGTGAGCTCCCATAAGGACAGAGGCAGAGGGAAGGGCCGCAGCTCACTGGGCTTGCCCCCCTGGACTCCCAGGGACAGTAGGAGCATCGGCGGGGACCCCATCCTGTGTTGGAGGCGGCTGGCAGTGAGAGTGAGCCCAGCGTGCTAAGCTCTCTTTGCTGTGGACCCCGCTCCACCGCTGAGTAAACCTGCCCAAGTCAGAGCATGGGGGGGCAGCTCATGATGGCATCAGCCCCTCGCCCCACCCCACCCCCGCCTCGTCTACACTGAAGGCAGCAGGAGCACCGGGCTCAGAACCCAGCAGCTGCCACATCTCAGCAGAGCGGGTGCTTGTGCTCAGTCATGTCCAACTCTCTGCGACCCCACGGACTGTAGCCCGCCAGGCTCCTCCGTCCATGGGATTTTCCAGGCAAGAGTACTGGAGTGGGTTGCCCATTCCTCCCCCAGGAAATCGTCCCAACCCAGGGATCAAGTCGGCATCTCTTTCATCTCCTGCATTTGCATGCGGATTTTTTTTTTTTTTACCACTGCGCCACCTGGAAGCTTCCCCAGCAGAGCGGGTACCGGGCACTAAGGCAGCAGCTGCAGTGAGACAGCGCAACCAGGACTGACGGCAGCCCCAGCGGGCCCTGCCCCCGCCCGGGAGCCCTGCTCCAGGACACAGTGAGCACACAGGAGTGCCTCGAATGGAGCAGCTCCTCCCCCCAACCTACGGGTGGGGACCCAAGGCCCAGGACCTGGCACTGTAGCCACGTCTGAGGCTCTGGTGGAGGGAGCCCTCTGGAAGGGCAGGTTACAGGTGGGCCAGTCTAAGGACAGGAGAGGGTCACGGCGGGCTGATGCCATCTGGGCTACCCCCCAGCCTGCTCCCCAACCCCACGGCTTTGGTTCTGACCCACAAATGAAGGTCTCCAGAGAGGTTCCTCCCCTCTGGGTCCATTTATCACACCCCACCCCCAGCCACAGGACACCTCCCCCTACATCTCCCAAAGGCACCTCCAGCCCCTGAGTCCCAAACAGAATTCAGCATCCGCTCCTCAAACCTGTTCTTCCTACTCCGTGTTACCTCTCCATGACGGGCAGCCAATACCCATTATATCATCTCTGGCTCCCCACACCCATCCTTCATCAACCCTATCTCTTAGATCCTTTGCTGCCATGTCCCTACTGCAAGTCAGGTCCAAGAGAGGTGCTGAGTGAATGTTTGCAGGGTGGATGGACTGATGGGTGGGTGAGTAGATGGATGGACAGTAGTTGGACTGGATGGATGGACAGATGAATGGTGGTTGGATGGAAGAATAGACGGATGGTGGTTGGATGGATGGATAGATAGATGAATGGTGGTTGGATGGATGGATGGATAGATAGATGGAAATTAGATGGATGGATGGATAGATGGGTGGTTGTTGGATGTATGGATGGATAGATAGATGGTAGTTGGATGGATGGATGGATGGATAAATGGATGGTGGTGAGATGGATGGATGGATGGACGGATGGATGGGCAGATGAAAATGGCAGAACTTCTACAGCACAGGGAGCTTTGGAACTGTAGCCATTATATCTGCCTGAGCTTCTCTTGGGCAACACCTGGACCCTGAGTTTGACAAGGGCTGGATTAGAACTTGCCGCTTCCTGGAAGAGGCCAAAGCTAAGGCCACCTTGAGGGACTGTCTGGGGTGGGGGGGGACCAGGTGTTCAAGCTATGTGAACATGATGGGGCACAGAAGTGCATGTGCAAACCACCTCTGAGGGAAGCCGGAGCCAGCAGAAGGATGTCAGTCGCTGGCACACAGAAGGTCTTCGGCCTCTGAACTTAGCCCAGGACTCGGCCGGGAGGACGCCTCTCCTCCCCTACAGGCCCCACACAACACCCAGAGACAGAGGAAGAGACACCAGGCGGACTTCTCTTTCTTTTTACAAAGACTTTATTGTCTGACATGCTTGACAAAAAAAAATTACAGCCACAATCAAGTTATGCCGAAATGATTGAGGAGCACGCCATCATCTTTCATACCTCAAGGACTTTTAATGAATTTTTCTTTTAAAGTAACAGCTGCCTTCATAACTTTTATTTTCCACATAAAAATACACCATATTCTGAAGACACCTTAGGAAAAAGATTTTTTTTTTTAAGTTTATAGTTCTTGGTCCTCATAGAAATTCAGTAGAGGCGATCGAAAGAGTCTGGAGTCTTCGCCACCCATTTAAGCACACACGCGCTGTGCATCTGAGGTGCCCCCAGAGACCCTGTAAACATCCCCGGCTACCAGGAACCACGTGGGTTGAACGGGACTCCTGAAGCCCCGCACACCGCAGAGCAAAGCTGGCCCCGGCCAGCATGCTGCTGCTCCTGGGCTCCCCAGATGGGCCCCTCGCCCCATGGGAGCCCCACTCATGCAGGGAAGCAACCATGGTCTCCTGGGATCCTGGGATCTCGAGTCCTCCAGCGCTCCAGGGGCTTTCCGTGAAAAACGAACCTGACAGGTGCCGAACAGGATCCTTAAAGAAAAAGAGCTTTGAGTCCTGAATCGCCTTGTAGGGGCAGAGCTTTGGGTGCTGGCAGAGCAGGGGGCTGTGAAGCCAGAGATCAAGGTTCAAATCCTGCCTCTGCCTCGTTTGAGCTGTGCACCCTCAGGCTAGTTACCTAACCTCTCTGATCTCAATCGCTTCATCTCTAAAACAGGGCCAGTAGTACCCACCTTCCAGGAGTGCTGGAAATGAGATCACATCTGCAAAGGGCTCATTAAATGCTGGTTCCCAGGCCTGGGATGAAGAGGAGGCAGGCAGAGCCCTCCTCTCTGACACACAATTGAAGGGGGCACCAAAAAACTTGGTGATCAAGATCAATGACACTATTTTAATGCGGTAGTTTTAAAAACCAAAATTAAAGCAGGGGGGAAAAAATCTATGATAACAAAATACCTAAATTTTAAATAAAGAATCTAATGCTGCCTGTGCCAATTCTGCGTCGCCGGCCTCACCCCAAGCAGGCCCGGTTTGTTCTCTGTCCATCAGAGAGTCTCAGCCCAACGCCACAGTCCTTGAAATCCCCCTGGTGGAACTGCGGGAGTCCAGTCCCGGCTCTGACTCTGGGCCATGTTCCCATTAGGGGGCAACTGGTACCCAGTACCACAGCTGTGAACCATTCAGCCTTCTCAGACAAGGGCCGGAGAGACAGAACCCGAGGGGCGAGGGAAACCCCACCGGGAGCCAGAACACATTTGAGGACAGCAGTGGGAACCACGGAGTTCACTTCACTGGGTTAAGAGGGGCGCGCGTGTGTGTGAGTGTGTGTCCACGTCCCCACAGGCGCACATAGGGGGCAGGGATGCCTCGGCCCATGGACCCCCCGGTTGCTGGGTTCTGCAGCTTGGCACACCCCAGGGGACCAGGGGCGTCCAACACGTGGGGACCCTCCAGCCCAGTCCTGGGTCCTCAACAAGCTCATTCTACAGAACCAACCCCCCTCCACCCCACCAAGTCCAGGCTCCGAGCGGGTGTCCAGGATGCTCAGGCCATTGCTCACATCAGCAAAAATGCCCACAGGAAGAAAACACGGGACGGCATGAAGCCGAAGGCTGGGTGGCCTGGCCAGGTGCAACCCGATTCCTGAGACGTCCCTGATTGCTCTCTTGGAGGCCTGGGAGAAGCCGAAGGGCTGCCTGCACTCAGGCTGTGACAAGCCCCACCCACCCTCCCCAACCCTGAGGCGTGCAGCCACTCAGACCCTCAGCGAGAGGGAGATTTTGCGCCAGAACTTCAGAATCCTTCCAAGAGCAGCAGCTTCCCAAACCCACGAGGGCGTCCAACTGAGAAGATGAAGACTCTGTCACGTCCCAAGCAGGACACAGCCGCGAGCATAGTAGGTCCTTTAACAAGGAACACACGGAAGGGACACGCAGAAATCAGCGATGAGTGCAGATCCCCCAATAGCCCTGCGGGGTCCCGACTCCAGGGACAGAGTCAGGGGTGATTTTCTTCATTCCGAGGCCTCAGCCCGTCGCCTGGGCTGGTCCCCAGAGCTGGATAGGCTGTGTGCAGGGAAGGAAGGGCGGCTGGGGGTCCGTGCTCTCGGCCAGGTGTATGGAGCTGATGCGGTGGGAAGGGCTGGGGCGGCAGGGGCAGTCAAGAGTTCCGGGGGGTGGGGAGGTCGATGACTATGGGTGGATTCACGGGCTGGTAGTTCACGGTGCACACAGAGGCATTCACATAGGTAGTCGTCCCATCTGCCATGACTCCGTACCCTAGACAGTAAGCATACAGTGGTCAGGGCTGAGAGGAGCAGTTGAGGGTGGTCTGGTGGGTGTGGGTGTCAGAGGGCACTTAGCCACAGAGGGCTAAAATTGTCTGGGGCAAGCTATGGAAACTAGCAAGGCTAGACACGCCTCCTGACCTGCTGTGGGCAGCAAATGAGATAATAATCCACGTGTTCAGCCCAGTGCCTGGAAACTGCATGTTGAGCCATCATCATTGACATCTTCACCATCACCATCACCATCATCTACACTTCTATTATCACTACTACCATCATCACTCTCAATATCACAACCACCACCGTCATCATCTCCATCACCATCACTGTCATCAGAACCGTCATCATCCTCTCCATCACCATCACTGTCACCATCACCACCACCATCACGTACTTTTCTTCTCCTCATCTCTGTCCTCATCATACCGTCTTCCCACCACATCTACTTGCCAGAATCCTCTTCAACCTTCAGCTCAGATCACCTCCAAACCAAAAGGGACACTTCCCCTCCTCTGCGCAGGTTACGAGTTCTTTGGAGCCTGCATTTTGCTTGTACAATCACGCAGGGGGGGTGGTCTGGATCAGACGATGGTGTTACATGCCCACAGTAGGGCTACAGAAAACAACAGGCGTTATTATTATCCTGCAGCACATGCACCATCCACCTCTCCCATGACCTTTCAGGTCCCGCCTTTGATGGTTCATCTGCTGCCCAGAAGTCTGTGAGCTCCTCGGGGTCTCGGAGGTCTGATCACTCCCACCCCTGACAGCATGATGCAGATGGAAGGGTCTGAGTCTTGCTGGTTTCTGAGCTGGAGAGTGACCTGATGTGAACCAGACAAACATGAGGCCCAGGAGCCCCCAGCCCAACGCAGACAGAGGTTCAAGAGGCCAGGGACAATCCTGGGGGAAAACACAGTGGTTTCCCCTGCCCCATGGGAGCCCATGTGCTTCATGGCAGGGTATGGTGGGACCAAGAGGCCTTAGACAGGTGGGATAAAGGTTCAAAAGGAGCCAAAGGAGGGAGCTGTCCAACTGGTACGATCAGGCTCCAGTGAAGAAGGCTGAGGTCTAATGAGGTGAGCCCTGGGCAGTGACAGGCCAGGGTGGGGACAGAGTGGCAGTCAGGACTGCAGCTGACATCACCAGTCACCTTCACAGCCACCCTGCCCACTGCCCGAGATGATATGGACACCCCCCTCCAACTCCAGCCACGGGGACACAGCAAGTGGTCCTGCCCCCAGGACAGAAGGCGGAACCTCATGTCTGTCTTGGGTGGGGGCACTGGGAGGGGAGGTGCCACTAGAGCCCCTCGGGTAGGCAGGCAGCCCTCCACATTCATTAAGCACCTGCTGTATGCCAGGCCATAGAGATGTGAACAGGAAGACAGGCTTCCAGCCCTGTACTCAGCTCACAGTGTACCCCCAAAGGCAATCCTTCTCTAGGTCACATCCAAATGTCCCCTCCTTCAAAAAGCCCCCCGCCATCTCTGAAGACTTCACAGGCTAGAGGCACGGCAGAGTTGCAGGGCTCTAGGTAGTAAAACTTACCCCTGAGTCTTGCCAGATTTTGCCCTCATCTTCCTATGATGAAACACTTTAGCAATGGGTAACTGACAGCCAGCATGTAGATAGGTGTATGTAGATACAACGTGTATGTAGGAGGTGGGCTATTTCCCGCTGGCCAGGGAGGAGGTGACCAGGTTCAAGGGAGCCAAGAGGGTCCCTCTGATAAGCCAGTGAGGTGCCCCTCCCCCACCAGCGTGTGATCAAACCAGTCCATCCTAAAGGAAATCAACCCTGAATACTCATTGAAAGGACTGATGCTGAAGCTGAAGCTCCACTACTTTGGACATGTGATGGGAAGAGCCGATTCATTAGAAAAGACCCTGATGCTGGGACAGATTGAGGGCAGGAGGAGAAGGGGGTGACGGATGATGAGATGGTTGGATGGCATCAACAACTCGATGGACGTGACTTTGAGCAAACTCCAGGAGCTAAGTGAAGGACAGGGAGGCCTGGCGTGCTGCAGTCCATGGGGTCGCAAAGAGTCGGACATGACTGAGCAACTGAACAATAACAACAACCACGTGTGCGGCACCCGCCCTCGCTGACCTTCGTGGATGTGGCCGAAGACATGCAGCCGCGGCTGGACGCGCCTCTGCACCGTGTTGAGCAGCTCCACGCAGCCCACCCGCTGCATCTTCTTGGGGACCCAGTCCAGAAAGCCTGGCAGGGGAGAGAGAGGGACGGCAGTGATGGGGCCCAGGCAGGCCAGGTCACAGCTCTGCAGTCGCAGAGACAGGGCAGTCCTGGACCCACCCTGCCCTCCCCAGCCTTGGGGAGGAAAGCCCGGCTCCTGCATGCACCTCCTGGGGCCTTGCGGCCTTCCCCCCCTCCCCCTGTCCCTGCTGCTCCCGCAGGGCCACACGGAGAACACACTTATACCAGCCCGAGCGCGCCAGGCAGCACGGGGTGGGGCGGGGTAGGGAAGACGGCTCCAGAGCTGAGAGCCTCCAGACCATCCATGCTCAAAGTGGCCTCAAGGCTGGCATCCGCCCATTGCACAGAGAAGCCAACTGAGGCCTGAGAGGGACAGGTGAGGCCCAAGGTGAGCCGGTAGCAGGGAGGAGTCCGGGAGCAGAATTTCCAGGTTGGAAACTTTCTAAACAAGCATCACAAAATCAGGAAAACGCCCTCTTCATCCACTGCAGCCTCACGCACGTGCCCGCATCTGGGTCTGCTCGCACGGCCAGCGTCCCGGAGCCGCCCATATGGTGGCGGCTTATTAGCCTCACATGGCTACACAAACGAAGAGTAATTGATTACTCCAAGCGGACAACGAGGGCTCAGCTCAGCCCCTTCTCTGCTTGGGTGGGAGAAACAGGTTTCTACAACTGCTGGGGAGGGGAAGATGGATCCTGCCACTCAAAGAATCACACCGGCTGCAGTGGACCTGACTTAGAGACGAGAGAGAGAGAAGAAGGAGCAAGAGGAGGAGGAAGAGCAGGGGAGAGGCAGGAAGTGGGAGGGAAGGAGGCTTGGAGCAGACCCTTGGGTTTAAGCCCCAGGCTCTGCTACCTGCTGGCTCTGTGACCTTGGACAAGTCACTTAACCTCTCTGTGCCACATTCAACAATTCATTTAACAACTGCGTTGGGCTGAGCACACAGGCAACCCCCAGAGCAGGGGTTGTGTGTTGTGTGTGAAACAGACGTGGTGAGGAAGGAACCCAAAAGATGCTGGTGGGGGAATGGATGGGGAGGCGGAAAGCAGGGAAGGAGGAGAGGGAGAGAGGGAGGGAGAAAACAAGAAACCTGCTCCAGAGCCTCACTACAAGCCATGTGTCATGCCTAGACCATGTCAGGGCCCTGGGCCTCCAGGTTCCCTCTGTTTGGAAATGAGGAACATTTCGTGAGGGTGGGGGGAGGCACCCAAGGGTGCTGGCTGGTCATCTGGCGCACATAGGTGCTAACAGCAGCTTCTCCCAGAACAGGTATTAGAGCGAGGGACTCTTGGGCTGTGCTGGGCCTCCCCTGGCAACCCTTCCCACCTGGGATGACAAGTGGTGACATCAGCTTGGACCAGAGAGGGGGCGGTGGGGGCTGGGAGGAAAGCTGCAGGCAGTGCAATCCCAGGCCCTGGGATGGGTGGTCTCCTGGGGTGAGGGGTGCACAGGATGGGGCCTGGTGAGAGTGACCTTGTGGTACTCAGCCCCCAGGACTCAGGTCTCTGGCCCCCTGAGCTCCACGGTGCCACATGTGTGAAAGGGGCAGCTGAGTCTGACCTCGCCACCTGGCTGTGAGCAGTCCAGGAGGTGACACGTGGAGCCCACAGCACACAGTAGGTGCGCAGGAAATGAGATCGACAGTGGGGTGACTGGCGCCCCAGCACCACGACTCAGAACAGAGCCCTGCGGCAGCTCCCCTGGACAGGCCCAGTGCCCCCTGGCCCCAGCACCCACACCCTGCATCCTCCCAGCATGAGCAGGCATCCAGGGTCAGGGGCCCAAGGCAGGGGCAGATGAGTCTTACCCAGCGGTGGTCCATGGGTTATCAGGACGTCCACGCCTTCGGGAATGAGGTTCCATTTCTCGAGCAGTGCTTGGCCACGCGGGAGGTTAAAACCCCAGCCATAAAACCAGGGCTGCCTGTAGGAGAAGAGCAGGGGGTTCAGAGGGGCCACCGAGAGTGGGGGCGATGAGAGGCAGGCCTCAGTGCACTCGGCCATCAGGGCCAGCCAGATACCCAGGACCTCACACCCAGGAGGTGATCCACCTGGATGGGGATTCAAGGTGCGAACTCACCTAGACCCTTGCCCAGGTAAAGACCAGTCTGTTGTTTTCTTTTTGACTGCGTCTCACTCAGGATCTTAGTTCGCAAACTAGGGATCGAACACATGCCCCCTGCAGAGGAAGCTCAGACTCTTAACCACTGGAAAACTAGGAAAGCCCCCGGGTGCACCTTTTCCCCCTTGCTTCACTACTAAAAAAATCTTTTTTCTATGATAAACAATATTATTGGGCTGGCATAATATGTTATGCAAAAAAACAAACAAGATTTTGGGTCAACCATATATTCATGTAATGTTTTTAAAATGAAAGTTGAAAAAAAAAAAAAAAAAACCAGCTTCTGCCAAAGACCTCTCTTGCTCTAAGCCCTTCTAAGGACATCCAGAGAAGAATACTCTCACCTGTCCCTGTGGTGGGAAAATGCTCATCCATCATCCTTCCCATATTTGGGGCCACAGACAGGGTCCCAGATGGGAATGCTTGTTCCTGTCTCCACCCCGAAGCTCCCAGCAGGGGCTCCACAGTGCTGAGTCCACCCTCAACATCAAGGTCAGGGCCAGGTGGACAGAGGCCAATGAACAGAATTCCAACCAGTTGCCCATCCCAGTCCTAGACAGATCAATGCAAGTCATTCCCCATCAATGGGTTCAATGGTGAGCATGGGACCTTGATCCTTCCAGTTGGAGGCAACTCCAGAGTTTCCTCCAGTGATGAGATAAAGGAACGCTGTTATATCAACCAGTGAGTTTCTTATCTTGGGAGCTGTCGGCACCTATTAATCTGTCCTAAAGGGAGATGGCTGGAACACATGGTCCAGGGAAGCAGCTGGATCAAACTGCATCTGACACCCACCACACCTCTGCACTTCTCAGTTACATGGGCCAATAGAAAGCCATTTGAACTGGGTTTTCATTGACAATGAAAGTATCCCAACTAAGAATCAGCTCTTAGGCCTAAGTCATTATAAGATCCCCAAATTAATACAGCCCTTTAGCATCTACAAAGTCACCATCATCGCCATCACCATCACCATCATCACCACCAATACCACCACCAACAACAACACCTTCACCCCATCATCATCACCACCACCACCATCATCATTACTATCATCACCATTGGGGATCAAATTGTGCCTCCCCCAAAATATTAATATATGAGGAAGCTTGAACCCAATACTTGTGAATGTGACCTTATTTAGAAGTAGGGTCTTTGCAGACATAATCAAGGTGAGGTCATACCTGATTAGAGTGGTTCTAATCCAGTGACTGTTGTCCTCAGAAAACACAGAGACACACAGCAGCAAAGGCCATGTGATGATGGCCACACAGACTGGGGTGATGTGTCTACCAGTCACGGAATCCCCAGGCTTCCAGCAACCACCAGAAGCTGGGAGAGTGGCAGGGAACAGATCCTCCCTCAGTCCCCTCTGCAAGCACTAACCTCGGTGACACCTTGATTTCAGACCTCCAATCTCCAGAATCGTGCAGAATCGACTCCTGCTGTTTTAAGCTTCATGGTTTGTGATAATTAGTTCTGCAGCCCTAGGAAACTAATATAATCATCATCACCACCATCACCTCCTCATCGGCCACCCTAGGGACCTTCAGACCTGCAGCAAGGTGGGCAGACAGGTCTCTCTCTTCCTGTTTTATGGATGAGCAGGCTGAGGGCCACGGAGTAGAAAGCAAAAATTGTCACCAGCATTGCTTGCATACCTACTTTTTGCCAGGTGCCAGTTAATCCTAAAGGAAATCAACCTTGAATATTCATTGGAAGGATTGATGCTGAAGCTGAAGTTCCAATACTTTGGCCACCTGATGCAAACAGTTAACTCATTGGAAAAGACTCTAATGCTGAGAAAGACTGAGGGCAGGAGGAGAATGGACGACGAAGGATGAGATGGTTGGATAGCACCATCGACTCAGTGAACATGAATTTGAGCAGACTCCAGGAGATAGTGAAGGACAGGGAAGCCTGGCATGCTGCAGTCCATGGGATCAGAAATGACTTACTGACTGAACAACAATCTGATTACATTATAGGAAAGGCTTCACCTAACTCTTACAAGAACCCAGTGAATTAAGAGCTAGGATTATTCCCATTTTTCAGATGAGGAACCAGAGGCTCAGAGAAGTGAGCTGGCTCAGGGATCTGGGCCCAGCTGCAAAGACTTCCAGGCTGGGCACCTCCCCACCACTCGCCAACACACTCTGCACAAGTTGGTCGTGGGGCTGGGCTTTCACATTCAAAGCCTCTTATGTGCCCAGAGCTGCCACTAGAATCCCCCCATGGCCCACGAGCACCCCCAGGGGAGGCGGACACCCCTGGCTATTGACCCACTGCCTCTGCCTTATTGGCAGCCGCCCAGTGCACCTCTATGGAACCCGGGGGGTTCCATGGAGCAGCATTTGAGAACTGATTTAGTCCCACCATGGTAGGTTCTGGACAAGACTGAGGTTCAGCAAGAGAGGAAGGGAGGTCCCCAGGGTCACACCGTGGTCAGTGTAGAAGTCATTCTGGAACCGAGCTCTGACCCCCTCTCCCTGCAGCCTTTGAGCCTGCAGTGTCAAATCCTGGAACGAGGGCTTGTGAAGGAGGAAGATGACTGGTCACACTGGCCATTTGGAGGCAAAGGTCCTCTCCCCATTTCAGACACTTGTGGGATCCCCCTCAGCTGCCAGCTTTTGCTCACCCGTGAGCCCCGCCTGGGATACTGTGTCCCTCCCTTCCTCTTGCCTGCCCCCTCCCACACCACGTTTCTCCTTCAAAGCCCTGTCTCTCCCTCTTCTTTCTCACCCTGAATGCCCAGCACCTGCCCGGAGGAGGGTCAGATGTTGGTTTAACGACCAGTGTTGAGAGAGAGAGGCTGGATGAATGAGCCTAGGGACAGGATGTCAAACAGGACTCTTTCTGTTGTCTTGGGATTGCAGCCAAAACCTCAAGGCTGGACATGATCCTCCATTTGGAATGAAAGCCCCCAGGTACCACCCAGAAAAATTTACTACTAAAAGCAAGCAGCCAGGCTACCATCTCCCCAAGCCCCCACCAGGCTAGTTTTGATCTTGAGACTTATGGCTCCTGCCTTGTTCTTGGGGGTGGGGATGGGGTTCCTGGACACCCAGCCATGAATGGGTAGCAGAGGAACCACCCGTACAGGTAGGGACCTGGGGATCTGCCCTCGGGGCCCGTGAGAGAGAAATAGACAGTAAAGGGCAGGCACAGAGAACTGTCTGCACCCCCAGGTCTGGGCTGTCCCAAGAGATCCCCAACCACAGGACGCGCCCTCCGTGTGATGAGACCAGGTGGCTGGGGCTGGGGAAGGCAGAGAGGTGGGCAGCAGAGGGGCAGTCCCCCAGAAGGTGCCTCCTCCCTCAGGCATACCTGACCCAGGCCTGCCTTAGCACGTCTGCAGAAAGCTGAGGGTTCTCTGCAGAAAAACACCCCCTCCCTACACACACACAATTTTACACCCAACTTGGAGGGAATCTTGGGATCAGACAGACCTGGGTTAGAATGGGTCCACCTCTAATTACCTACGCGACCTTGGGCAAGTGGCTTAATGTCTCTATGCCTCAATTATCCCACCTGTAAAATGGGCATAATAACAATACCATTTGCCTCAATACGGCTTTGAAAACAATTAATCCATGTAAAGTCCTTACAATAGTGCCTGGTCCAGTGCTTTTCAGCTGCCATCATCTCCATCACCATCATCATCACCACCATCATAACCATCATCACCACCACCACCATCATCACCATCACAATCTCTGTCATGAAAAACCCCCTCTGAAACCCACTCATGGAACCTAGATGAAAAACCTTTAGCCTAGGGTAGGGCTTTTCAAACTGCATTTGGAAGGGTCAAACCACATTTAAAAAAAAAAAAAAAACAGAAAAGGAAAAAAAGAATAGAAAACATCAGAGTGCAGCATAGCAGGGAGGGACACTTCAGTTAAATATATTTATATTTAAATAGACACCCACATAAGGGTGTACTGAGTCACAATGTAAAAAAGACAAATGCTTTTCCTACCACAGTTTCTGGTCAAAAACGGTTGACAGCCCTAACATACAGCTCATAGCTCTGCCATTCTGAAGTCCTCAGACTCTGGGCACCCTCGAAGCCCCACTCTGGCTGAGCCGGGGCGGGGTCCCTGCAGGGGAGGCTATAGCAGCCTGGAAACTGTTCCTAAAGCCAAGCTGGGTGGTCCCCTGGAAGCCCGGAGCCCGTCAGCTTACAGGAAAAGGAGCAACGCCCTTCTGGTGCCGCCTTGCAAACACAGCATCCATTTTTCAAAAACCCTAATCAAATATTTACAAGAGGGGAACGAGGCCTCATCAGCATGGAGAGAAGACGTCTGCTCATTCCCATGAGTCGTGGCAGGAGCGGCTTTTTAGAAAAGACACTCAGCAACATATCAGAGACCCCACAGGCCCCCCCTGGAGCCCACCCACACGAGCCCCTGCCTACTCCACCTTCCCTTCCAGCGCCACTGAGCCTGCGTCTGGGGGTGGCATTTCCCCAGAGACGGTTCTTGGAAACACATGCCCTCATAATCCTGGGAAGCCGGAATCCACCCCACCCCCAGGGATGCCCAAGAGGTTTGCTCAAGGGCACCCAAGTTGGCATCAGACACCCCGCCTCTGCCCCGAGGAGGGACGCTCCCAGACTCTGTGTGTGTGTAAACTGGGATAAGGACATCTGCGCCCCAGATCTTACCCATTAGAGGGGCTCCTTCCTGCTCGACGCTGTACCCCACTGGCTGTCACAGAGGGCAGGGAGAGACGGTGGGTGTGAGGATGTTTAAGAGAACGAAAGTACCACCACCACGAAAACACAGGTAACCAGGGGCTCTGTCACTGGGAAAGGGGGAAGTTCTGGCCTTGACTGAAATTTGGGGGGAGCACAGAGTCAAGTCATGCACGGGACCGCCCAGAGGAGACGTTACTCAGGGGGTCTGTAGGCTGTTAGCAGGCCTTTCCCGAGGGAGGCCAGAAGCGGGGGCTAGAGCAGCAGGAGAGGCCGACTCTTCGGGGTGACCACACCCCCCAGGGCTGGGAAAAGCCACGCGTACGTGACATCCATCCAGGCTTGTGCCATGGGAAGAGAAGCCGAAGGGCAGGGGGTGGCGCTTTCCCTTCCTGACGGTGAAGTTGGCCCAAATTCCCCCAGCATCCTCGTTTGATCATTTGACCCCCTCTCCTGGTCCAGTGGGGCCTTTGGGGGCCAGAGGTGAAGTTCAAGGCTGCCCGGGGTTCCAGACAGAGGACAAGGCAGGCAGGGGCTCTCGAGGACTGTCATCCAAGCAGCCAAGCTCTAGAGTCCCCTACTCACCCTGGGGGCAGCTGTGATCTGAGACCCACAAGTGTGCCTGAGACCCTGGCGCTGCCAGGGCCATGGTTCCCGGCACCAATACAGCTGGGGTCTCGCCCAGACCCACAGCCTGACTGCCCCAAGGGCCAGGAGCCCCGATGACCACCCACCGTCTGGGACACATCACAGACCCCCAAGGAGCTCGGGCGGATCAGAATTCCGACTGAGCGATGGCAGGCAGCTTTATGTCCTGAATTTCTGCCTTTCTGTTCTAAAGTAACCATTGGAATAATTTTCTTACAGAATGATAGTTGCCATGACAACCAGAGCAAATTTTCCTTTTCTGAAACAGATGTCTCATTTAGTTGAAAATTAGAATGTGAACAAACCCATGGGAAAAATTAATTCAAACTTTAACAGAGCGCTGAATACAATGTAATCTCTCAGAGGTTAACCCCTTAACAGCTTTTTTGTGTGCTTATGGTAACCTTCGAATCCCGTCTAATTAGGCCCGCTTAGCCAATATAAATGACCTCCTCATGGCCATCATGGAAATCATTAAACGGTTTCCCCCTGAAGTGTGAATTCCGGGTTCCCTAACAGCAGGCGGGAGGGAGGCGATACTTGTCTGTAGAAAACAGCCTGCCCTGCTCTGGTTTTTCCATCTCCCCAGGTAAGGCGCACACCCCTGGGAAGGGGGTGTACCAGAGACCATTTAATCAGCCACCTCATCTCCTGGGGATGCTGGGGTTGGGGGCAGAGGAGGTCTGGGGTGTCCTGGGTATAGCTGGGCCCAGCGGTACATCCAGACCAGGATGCAATGCCTGAGAGCAGAGGCAGGGGAGGGGGGCCCCCTTATTGGAAGATGCCAAGAGGTCACAGTGGGGACACTCACAGAGGCCGAGCTCCAAATACTCTCCATGAGCCCCCAGTCCTCACACCCATCCCAGGACGCAACTGCCATCACGGCCTCATTTTACAGATGCAAAAGTCTGAGGTTCAGAGAGGTTCTGAGATTTGCCCAAGGTTACCTGGGAACCAAGAGGCACAGCTAGGACTCCAGTCCAGACTGCGGACTCCAGAGCTGGGCGCTCCGCCTCCATCCCAGAGCGATGACCAGGAATCCTGCCCATCTGCCTCAGCAAACCCCACTTTCCCAGCCATGTTCACACCTTAGCTCAGTCAGTCCTCAGGACAAAGCTGTCAGGAGGCCCCCACTTTAGAGATGAGGAGACAACGCCACAGAGAGGTCAAGCGATGTGTCTGAGCACACATAGGAGGCTAGAGGGACCTGGACCAGGGTTTCTGGCTCCTGCATCCTGTGCCCAGCGGGCCACTGACCCAAAGAGGATCCCGCTGGGGTGGCTAGGCCCCTGGTTCTCCTTCTTCCATGATGACTGTCTGCCTGTCCCTCTGAGCAACGCTTGAATGTCCCCTGTCTGCTCCCCTTCTCTGAGCCTGGCTGCAGACAGCGGACACGCCTCTCATACACCCTGTGACTTCTATTCCCGAACCTTCCATGGCTCCCCATCACCTCCAGGGCAAGCCTGGACTGCATGGCCTGGCACACAGAGCCCCTGGGCTTTGCTTTAGCCTACCTTCCGGACCGTCCAGCTCAGACTCCCCAGTGAGCTCACCACCCACCAGCCACAACGATCCTCTGCTTCCTGAACCCAGCCCAGCCTCTCCCCACCTCCAGGTTTTGGCTCGTACTATTCCAGCCATCTGAAACGCCCTTCCCAGCCTCTCCTTAGAGCCCATGACCTGTGATTTATTAAGACCTGAGTCAAAGGCCACCTCCTCCAGGAAGCTTTCCCTGATCACCTCCATCCCCAAGTGCAGGTAACTTACCCTTCCTGCTCTGAGCATGCTTGCACTGGCTCCTTCAGGGCAGGCCCAGGTCAACCATCCCTGAGTCCTTCCTGCCCAAAAGATGGCTGGGTCTAGGTGGATGACAGAGAGGGCTTGCACCAGGTGTGCGTGAATGAATGATGGAATTAACTGACAGGTGCTCTACCTGGCGGCAGATGGGAAGAACTAAACATGAACCCTCTCCTCCCCGCACCCTCCCGACAGGATCCTCCCCAGAGCCCCTGGAAGTCCTGAAGCCCCGAGACCCCCCACCAGGACCAGAAACAGAACTCTCACCATCTGCTGAGCTTACCATTCTCCTTCCTACTGCCACGACCTGACCAGGGGGAACTGTGTGCCCATGTCACAGATGGGGCCTCAGAGGCAATGCTCACATCTTTGGCTCCTCCCGACTCCCCTCCTTTAGGGGACCGTTCCTGCCTCCCCAGGCAGCCCGTTCCCCAGGTGAGGGCCAGGGCGGCTGCCCTGCAGATGGAAGGGAAGAGCCACTCACAGTGCCCACCCCTGCAGGACAGGCGGCTTCCACTTCCGCCTCTCCTCCTACAGGAGGAAGGCTGCCGTGTGCACCGGGCAGAGGCCGCCCCTAAGCTCAGACAAGCCTGACGAGAAAGACAAGCTCAGACAAGATGAGTGGACCAGGTCCGCTCCAGGCCCAACACGCATCCTGATCCTCATCTATCCTTCCTGCCCCAGCACCCTCTCCCCCAAAGGCCTGGTTTTCTGGGGCCACTTCCAGGGAGCTGGCCATGGCCCCTGCCTCTCAAGCAAGGATGACACTGGTCACTGGTCCACGTGCGTCCCAGGACCCTCTTGGCACCCCGGCGAGTCTGTGCTCCATCCACAGCAAGGGGAGACCGAGGCTCAGAGGGGGTGATGTGTCCGGGTCCCCCGAGCCAGTTCCCGCTGACTCCTCATCCCACAGGCACCCCGGTCTCCCGAGGAGGTCCTGGCTCTGAGGGAGACAGGCATGCCTGGCTCCTTCTCTGCATCTTCTGGGCTGGCAAGTCAAGGGGGTCTGGGGGAGATGCTGCCACCCACCCTGTGGTGGGGCCAGCGGGAGTGGGCCTGTCAGTCACACTCCGTGCCCGGTGCCCACATATGGCAAGTCAGCAGCAAGGTGAGTGGAACCCAAAATGGGGTCCTTTGTCACTGCTAATTAATTTCCCCCACCCTTCCACGCTCAGAGTCATTCATCTTCTGTTTGGCTGGGACTCTGCAGTGGGGAGAAGGCAGACAACGCATTCAAACATTAATCTCGTGTAGAAGAGTGTGTGTGTGTGTGTTAAGGGGCCCTTCTGTAAAGAAAACAATGTGAAATCAGGAAAGATAAGGACAGGAAAGGAGGAGCAGAAGAGAGTCCCATGTGTGAGAGGAGAGAGCATCTGTGTGCAGGAGTGTGTGTGTGAGAAGACGGAATGCACACGTGTGAGAGAAAGCGTGTGGGAGAGGGAAACTGTGTGCATGTGTGTCTGTACTGCATGTGGAGTGTGAGGGCCCTGTGTGTGTGTACATATGCGTGCATGCACATATGGTGTGGGGGCTCTGTGCGTGTGCATGTGTGTGAGAGAAACTGTATGGGAGAGAGAGACAGTGTGTGCATGTGTGTGTCTGTACTACATGGGTGGTGCGAAGGCTCTGTGTGTATACAGCAGTGTGTGTGCGTACATACGAGTGTGCCATGCATGTGTGGTGTGGGGGCTCTGTGTGTATGTGTGTGTACATGTATGTGTGCACGTGTGTGAGAGAAAGCATATGGGAGAGAGAGTGTGTACATGTGCATGTCTGCACTGCATGTGTGGTGCGAGGGCTCTGTGTGTATGTGTGTACATGTGTGTGTGCATGTGTATTGCATGTGTGGTGTGAGGGCTGTGTGTGTATACAGCAGTGTGTGTGTGTGTACATACATGTGTGCCGTGCATGTGTGGTGTGGGGGCTCTGTGTCTGTGTGTGTACATATGTGTGTGCATGTGTATTGCATGTGTGGTGTGAGGGCTGTGTGTGTGTACAGCTGTGTATATGTGTGTGTGCATATGTGCATTGTGGTGTGGGGGCGCTGTGTGTGTACATGTATGTGTGCATGTGTTGCGTGGTGTGCTTGTGTGCTGCATGTGCAGTGTGGGGGTCCTGTGTGTGGATATGAGTGTGTGCATGTGTGTGCATGGGTATTGCATGTGTGGTGTGAGGGCTGTGTGTGTATACAGTGGTGTGTGTGTATGTACATATGTGTGTGCAGTGCATGTGTGGTGTGGGGGCTCTGTGTCTGTGTGTGTATATATGTGTGTGCATGTATATTGCATGTGTGGTATGAGGGCTGTGTGTGTGTACAGCTGTGTGTATGTGTGTGTGCATATGTACATTGTGGTGTGGGGGCTCTGTGTGTGTACATGTATGTGTATATGTGTTGTGTGGTGTGTATGTGTGCTGCATGTGCAGTGTGGGGGTCCTGTGTGTGGATATGAGTGTGTGCATGTGTGTGCGTGGGTATTGCCTGTGTGGTGTGAGGGCTCTGTGTGTGTATAGCTGTGCGTCTTCACATGTGTGTGTGCACATGTGCATGTGTATTGCATGTGTGGGGTGTGGACTCTGTGTGTGTGGCTGCGTGTGTGTACATGTGTATGCACATGTGCATGTGTTGTGTGGTGTGCATGTGTGCTGCATGTGCGGGGCGGGGGTCCTGTGTGTGGATATGAGTGTGTGCGTGTGTGTGCATGGGTATTGCCTGTGTGGTGTGAGGGTTCTGTGTGTGTATAGCTTGTGTTTGCACATATGTGTGCACGTGTGCATGTGTTGTGTGGTGTGCATGTGTGCTGCATGTGCAGGGTGGGGGTCCTGTGTGTGTGTATTAGTGTGTGTGTGGGTATTGCATGTGTGGTGTGGGGGCTGTGTGTGTGTACATGTATGTGTGCATGTGTGGTGTGGTGTGCATGTGTGCTGCATGTGCAGGGCGGGGGTCCTGTGTGTGTGTGTTAGTGTGTGCATGGGTATTGCCTGTGTGGTGTGAGGGTTCTGTGTGTATATAGCTGTGTGTCTGCACATGTGTGTGTGCACATGTGCATGTGTATTGCATGTGTGGGGTGTGGACTCTGTGTGTGTGGCTGCGTGTGTGTACATGTGTATGCACATGTGCATGTGTTGTGTGGTGTGCATGTGTGCTGCATGTGCGGGGCGGGGGTCCTGTGTGTGGATATGAGTGTGTACACGTGTGTATGTGTATTGCATGTGTGGGGTGTGGACTCTGTGTGTGTGGCTGCGTGTGTGTACATATGTGTGCACATGTACATGTGTGGTGTGGTGTGCATGTGTGCTGCATGTGCGGGGCGGGGGTCCTGTGTGTGGATATGAGTGTGTACACGTGTGTATGTGTATTGCATGTGTGGGGTGTGGACTCTGTGTGTGTGGCTGCGTGTGTGTACATATGTGTGCACATGTACATGTGTGGTGTGGTGTGCATGTGTGCTGCATGTGCGGGGCGGGGGTCCTGTGTGTGTGTGTGTTAGTGTGTGCGTGGGCATTGCCTGTGTGGTGTGAGGGCTCTGTGTGTGTATAGCTGTGTGTCTGCACATGTGTGTGTACACATGTGCATGTGTATTGCATGTGTGGGGTGTGGACTCTGTGTGTGTGGCTGCGTGTGTGTACATGTGTATGCACATGTGCATGTGTTGTGTGGTGTGCATGTGTGCTGCATGTGCGGGGCGGGGGTCCTGTGTGTGGATATGAGTGTGTACACGTGTGTATGT
Source organism: Dama dama (assembly GCF_033118175.1). Taxonomy (NCBI): domain Eukaryota; kingdom Metazoa; phylum Chordata; class Mammalia; order Artiodactyla; family Cervidae; genus Dama; species Dama dama. The sequence continues at coordinate 6,080,297 of NC_083702.1, forward strand.
GTATTGCATGTGTGGGGTGTGGACTCTGTGTGTGTGGCTGCGTGTGTGTACATATGTGTGCACATGTACATGTGTGGTGTGGTGTGCATGTGTGCTGCATGTGCGGGGCGGGGGTCCTGTGTGTGGATATGAGTGTGTACACGTGTGTATGTGTATTGCATGTGTGGGGTGTGGACTCTGTGTGTGTGGCTGCGTGTGTGTACATGTGTATGCACATGTGCATGTGTTGTGTGGTGTGCATGTGTGCTGCATGTGCGGGGCGGGGGTCCTGTGTGTGGATATGAGTGTGTACACGTGTGTATGTGTATTGCATGTGTGGGGTGTGGACTCTGTGTGTGTGGCTGCGTGTGTGTACATATGTGTGCACATGTACATGTGTGGTGTGGTGTGCATGTGTGCTGCATGTGCGGGGCGGGGGTCCTGTGTGTGTGTGTGTTAGTGTGTGCGTGGGCATTGCCTGTGTGGTGTGAGGGCTCTGTGTGTGTATAGCTGTGTGTCTGCACATGTGTGTGTACACATGTGCATGTGTATTGCATGTGTGGTGTGAGGGCTCTGTGTGTGTACATATGTGCGCACATGTGCATGTGGTGTGGTGTGCATGTGTGCTGCATGTGCGGGGCGGGGGTCCTGTGTGTGTGTGTGTGTTAGTGTGTGCGTGGGTATTGCATGTGTGGTGTGGGGGCTCTGTATGTGTACATGTATGTGTGCATGTGTGGTGTGGTGTGCATGTGTGCTGCATGTGCGGGGCAGGGGTCCTGTGTGTGTGTGTGAGTGTGTGCATGTGTGTGCATGTACCCAGAGGCAGCACACAGCGTGGGGCCAGAAGGTGAGGAATTTCTTCCTCCAGCCAAACTTCTGCATCAGGACCTCCCCGCTGGCTCAGCGGCAAAGACTCTGCCTGTCAATGCAGGAGACACAGGTTCAATCCCTGAGCCAGGAAGACCCCACATGCCCCCGAGCAACCAAGCCCCTGCATCACAACTACTGAGCCTGTGCTCTGGGGCTCACAAACCACGCCGCGGAGCCACATGCCCCAACGACTGAGTCCACGCACCCCGGAGCCCGTGCTCAGCCACAAGAAGCCACCTCAAAGGGAAGGCCACGCGCTGCAGTTCGGGAGCCGCCCTGATCTCTGCAGCTAGAGAAAAGCCCACGCGGCAACAAAGACCCAGCACAGCCAAATAAATAAAAGTTATCCTAAAAAATTCACCGACCGCCAGTGGTATATAAGGCTGACAAGTCTAAGATCCAGCGGAGGAAGGAGAGGGAACTGACTGCTGGTAGAGGACACTGCTCGTCCCTGGGGGACCCTCCCAAGCCCATCACGTTGCCATCACAGGACTGAACAAGGGGGCACTCGGGGACACCATGGTTCAGGTGGGGCTCATGGTCAGCCCGAGGGCAGGCTTCCCAGCCTCCCTTGAACAGACACGGGCTGTTCCCAGCTTGATTTGGGCTCCAGGCAGGGGCGAGAGGGGTGAACCAAGGTTCTGCGATGCTCCAACCAGAAGCTCCCGGGGCCTCACTCGGGGCACCGGGGCAGGGCCCCAGGATGGGGTTCTGGAGCATTTACCACTGACTGGGCCAGGAACCTGGGACCCCAAAGGGCAGCCCTGACTGGTTCAGCAGCCCAACAGGAGCTGCGGTAAGGATGTGCCAGGGGACAGGCTGGGAAGCCACAGCTGATGAAGCAGGTCAAGGCTGGCCACCCCCGGAGCGGCCCAAGTCCAGTTGCTGCCTATGGCTGAGATCCTGGACCTGTCGCTTGACTCCCCCACGCCTCGCCTCACCCCGCCCCCTTCAAAACAGGGGTAAGAAGAGTCCTGCCTTGTCCTGTGGGGAGTGGCTGGCAGAGTGAGGGGACTGCGGAGCAGCTCTTGGGAAGTCTGCAGAATGCAAATTGCAGGTACCGAAGGGGACTAAGAGCCTCGGCCTCTCTTGTCTCAACAGACCAAGCCCACGGCCCACGCTGAAACCATCTAGAAATGCAGGATGGAGTGTAACAAGCGCGGCTTAAATGCCCCGGGACCTCCAGCCTCTGAAGCTGGGAATGTGGGCCTTCATGGCCGTGAGGCAGCAGGCAGAGGTTAGTAGGGGCTGTGACCGCAAAGCCGGCCCTGAGAAGGCTTCTGGGAAAAGCAGACGCCTCCCCCAGAGAAAGGACGCCTTCCCTGGACCCTTGACACAGGCTTCCCCGGGTGGTGAACCTCCAGGCCCCCAAAGCTCTAGGCCAGGAGAGGACTAGAAAGCAGTCCCTGGCTGTGTGCACCCCCCAGGCTTCCCAGGATCCCCCGATAGAGCCTTGCAGAACATAAGCGTGCCCAGTCATGTCCGACTCTTTAGGCCCTGTGGACTGTAGCCCCACCAGGCTCCTCTGTCCATGGGATCCTCCAGGCAAGAATACTGGAGTGGGTTGCCATGCCCTCCTCCAGGGGATCTTCCCGACCCAAGGATTGAACCCACATCTCCTGCATTACAGCAGATTCTCTACAGCTGAGCCACCTGGGAAGCCAGAACATGAGCAGGCAACCTCAAATTATAACACCCCAAACGCCTTGGAGAATTATTGCAGAGCCTGAAAAATCAGTAATTTTTTTTTTTTTTTAAGATTTAAAAGATTTTCTTAATAGCAAAAGAGCAAAGGGTTATAGGCGCTTGGAGTCGAGTCCCAGACCCAGTCACTCCTCACTCCGAGCCAGGAGGACCGAAGGTCAGGATCCCAGCAAGGGGGGCGGCAGTCCATACTGGCCTCACTGTGGTCGCCCACCGGCCTCTGGCCTGCAGGGGCACTGCGGGCTGCCTCGGGTCCCCCCGCAACCCAGGATCCTGCCCCACTGACCCAGCCTTCCCAGGACTTTGACCACATTCTGGTAAGAGGTGTTGAGAAGCAAGGGAAAAGTTAGGAGTTCATAATTTCATCCTCTATTCTTTTTTCTCTAAAACATGTATTTCATCAAGTCCTTTAGAAAGCATTTTATTTTAACGACCTCTCTGTCCTCAGTTCTGGGCAGGGCTTCTGCCCTTCCATTCAGGCCCAGCTGGAGTCTCAGTTACTGTGGGACCTTCAGCCAGTCACATGACCTTGTGGGCCTCAGTCTTCTCAGCTGTAAAATGGGGACAAGGGTCAGACCTCCACCTGGTGGTGAAGATTTGAGCCGCTGGAGCAGCTGAAAGTGTAAAGCCTCTGGTCAGCTCAGTGATGTGAACAGTAATGATGTTATTGTCTCATCAGCACCTTCGGGGCACAGGTTTTAAATTCCCTGGCAGCTGAGTTCCTGTCTACCCACCCCACCCTGCAGCGGGCCTGCTCCGTGCACGCAGAACGGGGAGCTCAGACTGTAGTCCACCGCCAGCCTCGCCCAGGGCCACACAGGCTGTTCGCAGACAACCTCCCCCAGCCCCCACTCTGGGCCGTCGAGGCAGTAGCTGGAAAGGTTTGGGGGGTGGGTGGGACCACTGTGTGTTGAACGCCTAGTGTGTGCCAAGCATCTTACGCAAAAGATCTGAATCCTAAGAACACCCCTGTACAAGGGGACTGCTCACTGCCATTTCACAGAAGCCAGGACCTGACCTAAGATCACCGCTCGTGCTGGCTGTTTGCAGACCGCTGGACCCTCAGTCTCCCAGCTGCCCCAAGGCCCTGCCCTGCCCACAGGCGGCCAGGCCTCCAAATTACTGAGCAGGATCCCAGCCCAGACGCCCAGCAGCGGCCCGGCCGCCACTTCTCAAAGTTTCCTGTCTCAGCAGGTTTAGATGCCTTCTTTCAAAATACCAGAAGTAATTAGACCAGATGGACTAGCTGCGTGCCAACTTCACTCCCTCTCTCACTCCTTTAAAAAAAAAAAAAATCAAGGCCGTTTTCAGTTAAATGAGAACAAAAAATGCATCCAAAACCCATAAATGAATACGGTATGTATACGGAATTTTTTTTTTTTAACACTTAGGATTTTGTAACAGCTGAGTTCTTCCTCTTCTTCTGCGCTTGGTTCCCGCCCCCTTCCTCTAAGCTACTCTGGGCCAAGGCTCACTGCCCAGTGCCCAGTCTGCATCTGAGGAGACCAGAGATGACTTCTAGAAAGTCACGGTGCCCTGGGAGGGTAGCCTCACAAGCCTGTGGCTCCCAGGGAGACCTCCATCCCTCCCATACCTGGCTGGACAGGGCATGTGGTGATATGACCACCCCCTGGAAGATAGGTCCCTGCTTTCCTGGAGCCTCGACTATTCTGGTCGGGAAAAGAGACTTGAAAGGAATCGGTGGCCAGGGTAATTAAGACAGTGTGGTCCTGGAGCTAAGTGGACTGAAGAGGCAGGACACAGCCCAGACGCAGCTCCCCATGTGTCAGCTGAGAAGGGCACACGGAGCTGCCAGGAAGGATGACCTCCGGATGCGCGCCAGGCCACGCAGAAAATCCCTGAGCGGGATCCCTACCTCACGCCATCAGCACAATCACGGCCGGCGGCGCTAACACCTGAACAGAAACGGCAAAACCGGGACGATCTCAGATAATGTGGAAACATATTCGTGACTTCAAGGGAGGGCTTTCTTAAACAGGACACAGATAGCACTTCCCACAAAGAAAAACACAGACCTGTGACTGGTTAGGCCACTTCCCAGGTGGCTCAGATGGTAAAGCATCTGCCTGCAATGCGGGAGACCCAGGTTCCATCCCTGGGTCGGGAAGATCCCCTGGAGAAGGAAATGGCAACCCACTCCAGTACTCTTGCCTGGAAAATTCCATGGATGGAGGAGCCTGGTAGGCTATAGTCCACGGGGTCGCAGAGAGTCGGACACGACTGAGCGACTTCACTTTGCACCAAAATTAAGACCTTCTGGTCATGGCAACCCACTCCTGTATTCTTGCCTGGAGTATCCCATGGGCAGAGGAGCCTGGCAGGCCATCGTCCATGGGGTCGCAGAGAGTCGGACACAACTGATGTGACTGAACACACACGGTCATCTGAAGGCACCGCTAGGAGAGGGAAGAGGCAGGTCATAGGGGAGGAAATGCCACTTGAGACATTACATATGATGACGGGCTTGCCTTCCGAATAAAGAATCTCTATGAAAAAATACAAAAAGGGCAGACAACCCAATTACTTTTTTAAAGGGGCAAAAGACCTGAGCCCATCACAAAAGAAGAAAGCTAAGTGGCCAAGATTCTCAACCTCATGGGTCATCAAGGGAATGCAAGTGAAATCCACATCGTGATCCCTACCCAGCCACCAGATGGATACAACTTACAAGTCTTACAAAAACAAAGTGGTTGAAGGGAGGTGAGACAAGTTACTGCTGACCTCTTGGCCTCTGCTAAAGAGCTGTGCAGTGGATCTGACCACTTCATTCCTAGGTGTGGGGAGGGGGGCACCCTCATTCAAAAGTATATCTCTCTGTGCACTAAGGTACATGTAGGATGTTCAGAGTAACATTATTTATAATGGGCCTATTTGTAGAACGGATAAATAAGTCATGAAATATGCACACGATGAAATCCTACACAGCAATGAAAAAAGACCCAAGCGCAACTGCACGTGATGACATGGAGGAATCTTAAAAATACAATATTGAGTGAAAAAAGCAGGCATGGTACAACACAGGAGCCCATTTTTACAAAATTCAAAAAACAAGCAGAACCCAACTATCTCAGGATTCAGGTGGCCAGACGATCTCCCCGTTAAATTTGAATTTCAGGCAAACAATATATAGGTTTTTTAGTGTAAGCACATTTTGGTGGTTCAGATGGCAAAGAATCTGCCTGCAATGCAGGAGACCTGGGTTCGTTTCCTGGGTCAGGAAGATCCCCTGGAGAAGGGCATGGCTACCCACTCCAGTATTCTTACCACAGACAGAGAAGCCTGGTGGGCTACAGTCCACGGCATCTCAAAGAGTCGGACACGACTGAGCAAAAACACTTTCAGTTTTCACTTTCAAAATATTGGAGAGGACATACTCAAATTAAAAAGTTATTCTCTCTCTGCCTCTGACCATCCTGCAAAGTGGGGTTGCTAATGCTGCCCTGTCATGGGGGGAAAAGCCAGGCTGGATCCACTCTTGTGCCCCCTCCCCCACAGGGGGCCAGGCACCCGATGGCCACTGTGGGCCTCCGAGTGTGTGTCTGACAAGAACTGGAACCGCTCAAGTCAGACCCACTGGTCTCCCAAGCAGAGCATCTCCGGGTGGTCGCACTTAAAGGAAAGGCCAGTCGTGATAACTGTGAGTTCTCAATATCAAGGCCAGCCTGGTCTCCCTCCTGACCTCCCAAGTCCAGCACCAAAAGGACCTCCCCAGGAGCCGGCCCGTGCCTCCCTCCACTTACAGGGAATCACCAGCCTCAGGCAGAGAAATGGTGGCCCTCTAGGAAGGGGAGAGGTAGAGAGGACACCAGGCCCAGCCCAGCGTATCTCTGCTTGTATGCCCCTTGTAGCAGGCAGCTCACCACTCAGCAAAGCCACACTGCCTCTCCTCTGGGCTCCCACCTGTGTGATAAACATCCCACACTGGTGAGAACCGGCCTCTTGTCCCTGCTCTGCCTCCTCGGACGACACAGACTAGGTCTGCCCCTCAGCCCGGGGCAGCTTTGCCCACACACCCCAGATGCCATCGATATTAGGCTACCCAGGGCTATCAGTTTATTTGATCCCTGATCCCTGCCTGCTGGCGTTATGATGCTGCTGAAGTCGCCTGTCTTCCACATGCTAGTCAATATGTTAAGGGCACAGGAAAAACAAGAGGAAAACCCAGAACATCTGAATTTAATAATAATCACCATTAGCTTTGCTGTCTGTCCTTTCCAAGCGGCCATATGCCCAGGTGGCTGGCACCGGGGGTGAGCTCACCCTGCCTCTCCCTCAACAGATAGTGGAGGGGGCGGGTGCACAGACCACCTCCCCTCAAATCAGGCAGTCAGCAACCAGGCCACGAGGTTTTTTTGGCCGGGAATACCCTCTGGGGACTTCTCAGTGCCCTTCCGCCGCGTGGCTTCACCCAGGGACAGCACATAGAGGCTGCTACGGCCCCCTTGCTCAGAAGGAAGACAGAGGCTCAAAGAGACGCGACATGCCGAGGTCAGACGCGGAGCGAGAGTCGGGGCAGTGGGGACATCCCTGTGTGTCTGGGTCCAGGACACAAGCAGGACCGGGCACCAGCTCTGCACACACGAGTGTCCCTTCCAGGACTTGGATGTAACGTGCCAGGTCCCCACGGACTCAGGACGCCAGCTACAGGCAGAAAGAGCGCTGGGAGCCCAGGGTGAGGCCACCACCTACCGTGGCAGCCGCCAGCCTGCCTGACAGCCCAGCCTCTGGCGTCTGCTCTCTCCCTGAGACCCTGGAAGCCACACTCCGCCCCAGTGTGCCCATGGCCCTCTGTCTGGCCCTCGCCAGGGCTGTTCCCTCTGCCTGTCACACCCTTCCCAGGCCCCCAGAGCTGCCTGTATCTATGTCTTCCATGGGGAGACTTCCCCAACCCCAGCTCCTAGAGCTCCTCGCAACTTTTGTTGAATCAAGGAGTTGACGGTTGACGTGCCTCCCACGAGCATGAAAACCCCGTGACTGCAGGAGCTGCGTGTGCCTGGCTCATGGCGTGTCCCCAGGACAAGTACTTGATCAACAGGAATGAACCGGTCAATGGGCGGTCATGAGAACGTCACTCCGATCCCCCGATCTCAGTGTCCACAAGGGCCAACAAGGCAGGTGTGAAGTGCATCCTGAGGCTGTTCAGAGAACCCAGGAACACACGGAGAGCACGTTGCTCCACGCCTGGCGCATCTCCAACGCGGAGCAGATCGAGAACCAGGAGAACCACCAACCTGGGGCCCTGGGCAAGACGCATCCTCACCTGGGCCCCTACCCGCCCTTGCATTAAATGAGGTAATTGCAAGTCTGGCCCTCCCCTGGGGGCTGCTGAGGTACCAGCAGGAACACGGCTCCCTCTCTCCTGGTCTCCACCGCAGCAAGAATAAACACAACCAACCTTCAAGGCCTCACTCTGGGCAGAGCCTCCATCCGGACGGGCCCACACAGACCTCACAGCCTCCCTACAAGGGGCGTTAGGATCATTTTCCTAGACAGAGGGATCAGAGAGGCTAAGGTACTTGCCCAGAGTCACACAGCAAAGAAGTGGTGATGTGCCACAGTTTGAACAGCCCTTCCCTCACCACTCCACTGCCCAACCACGACTGTAGCTGAGAAGCCGGGGGCCTGGCGGCAGGGGCCCGCCTTCCCAGGCACGCAGGTCCCAGGGGGCTAGGGTGGCAGCAGGAAATCAGTATTAACCCCACAATGCCGCAGAAGCAGATGCAAGCAACTGGTTCCTGCAGAGAAACTCAGCGAAACTTCCCCGGCACAGGAGCCCACATCTCGCCTGCTCCCAGCCCCAAACAGGGCCCAAGAGACCCTGGGGTTGCTGCATGGAATGCCAGCTAATGGCCTGCATCTTGGAATGCAGATGAGATGCCCTTTAGCCCTCTGTCTGTGTCAAGGGCTATGAACCAACAGCAGCCCAAGTAGAGCCTGACAGGGTCCAGCACGTAACAGTGGCTCCTTCCCACCTCCTCCACCTACAGAAACACCAATTCAGTTCAGTTCAGTTGCTCAGTCGTGTCTGACTCTTTGTGACCCTGTGGACTGCAGCACGCCAGGCCTCCCTGTCCATCACCAACTCCCAGAGTTTACTCAAACTCATGTCCATTGAGTCAGTGATATCATCATGGAAACATGCCTCCTTCAAATACCCCCTCCACAGGGAGTCCTCCTGGATCTCACCAAGCCCGGTGCGAGGTCCCTTCTCTGTCCTGCAGCCCCTCCCACTCCTGCAGCCTGGGGCTGGGCCCTGCGTGGCATGGGGTGGAGGTGCACACCAGCTGCGAGGGAAGGTAAGGGTGAAGGGAAAGATGCTTCTCCCTCTCAGGCCCCAGGGGACCTGCCACTAAAGGATCCAAAGCTGCTGGTTCTGGGGCCACAAATGCCAAAGCAGGGACCAGGGGCAGCCGGACCCCAGCAAGGCCGGCAGCAGCCTCGCCCAGGCCTCAGCAGCTCCAGCCCGTGGCCTCGAGCTGACAGAGGGGCCACAGGGCTGAGCTGGCAGCCCGCCCAGGAGCCTGGGGAGCTGGCTGTCAAACGGGTTCTTTGGAGCCCAGCTGTGGGGCTGCATCAAGCCGCTCTGGGTGGGACGGGAAGGACGCAGTGATGCCTGCTGCCCGCCGTCCCTGCCGCGCTCCGTCCCACGCGCTGGGCTCTGGGCAGGGGGCAGAAGGGGAAGGGGACGCACCACACAGCAAAGAACAAAAATGTCTCTGTTCGTGGAAAGTTTGGTGCAGCTGCTCGGCTCAGCTGAACACTCCCGACAGCTTTACAACAACCCTCCGCAGGTGGTGCCCGTTATTCCCATTTTGCAGAGGCAACAGAGGCAAGCAGAGATTAGGCGACTCGCCCAGGGTCACACAGCCCGTAGCAAGTGAGGCTGAGAGCTGAGCCCAGGCAGTTTGGTCCCAAAGCCATGCTGTTAACTTCTAAGGAATACAAGTTTAAAAAAAAAAAAAAAAATGTGTGTGTCTGTGTATGGGTGTGTGGGTGTGCAGGAGAGATGGGCTGTGGGAAACCACTGGGCAAAGAGATCCAGTCCAGAGTTCCTGGTCTGACACCTGACCCTCTGGACCCTTGACCCTCATCTCCCCGCCTCCCCACCTGCACCTCACGCTCACTCAGCCACCTCCTCTCTCGGCCTTGGTGCCGAGCTCATCACACCTCTGAGTGCCACATCAGACCTTGTCTGGGACCCCACGGGCTCCCAGGAGGGTTTGTGGAGACCCTGTACATGATGAGGATGGGGGAGGTGACCACAGACACCTCCAGGGGCTCAAGGACAGCCTGGCATCTCACCCCTGCCCCATGAGGGAGCTTTGGCAAGGTGGGGCCACGTCCTGAACCTGCCCGCAGCATCCAGGCCGCAGGGGGTCACCTGCCGCATCAGCCAGGGCAGCCCAGGCTTCCTGGCTACTCTCAGTTGGCAGCTGTTTTCCCTGAAGTCTCTGCACCCGGACAGACCCCGTGTCCCCTGGATCGCCCCATCAGCTTCCTAAGTGCGCTGCCCTGGCTGATGGCACAGCCTCAGGCCCTGTCCCCCTCCACGCCTGGGAATGCCCCTCTCCTCCCGTGGGGCTCTGGTCACCCCACCCCCTCCAGGGATCCCTCCACAATCAAGCCACGCTTTCAAGCCCCTGAGGTCTCTCTTTCCTGTGTATCCTCCTCCCCCTGCCAGCATTTGGCAACTTGTGGCCACTGCCAGCTGGGCCTCTAAGGGCCAGTCGGTCTACCCACCTGTAGACCCGGGACAATAAAGGAGTCCTCACAGGGGTCAAGTTAGAGACAGTTCTTACGAAGACTTAAGCCCAGGACCCAGCTTACTGTAATCACTCAGGGATGATTTATTGTCATCATCATCATTATCGTAATCTTAACACCATCATCATCACCACCATCACCTTCACCATCACCATTATCACCGCCATCATCACCATCACCACCACCATCATCATCACCATCACCTTCACCATCACCACCACCATCATCATCACCTTCATCATCACCATCATCACCACCATCACCATCACCTTCACCATCATCACCACCATCATCATCACCATCACCTTCACCATCATCACCATCACCACCATCATCACCTTCACCATCATCATCACCTTCACCATCACCACCACGATCATCATCACCATCACCTTCACCATCATCACCACCATCACCATCACCTTCACCACCACCATCATCACCATCATTACCATCATCACTTTCACCATCATCACCACCATCATCATCACCTTCATCATTACCATCATCACCACCATCATCATCACCTTGACCATCACCATCACCACCATCACCATCATTACCATCATCACTTTCACCATCACCTCACCACCACCTTCACCATCACCATCATCACCATCACCATCATTACCGTCATCACCACCATCATCATCACCATCACCTTCACCATCATCACCACCATCATCATCACCTTCATCATTACCATCATCACCACCATCATCATCACCATCACCTTCACCATCATCACCACCATCACCTTCACCATCATCACCACCATCATCATCACCTTGACCATCACCATCACCACCATCACCATCATTACCATCATCACTTTCACCATCACCTCAATACCACCATCACCATCACCTTCACCATCACCATCATCACCATCACCATCATTACCATCATCACCACCATCATCATCACCTTCACCATCACCATCATCACCATCATCACTTTCACCATCATCACCACCATCATTATCACCTTCATCATTACCATCATCACCACCATCATCACCTTCACCATCACCATCATCACCACCATCACCTTCACCATCACCATCATGGCCACCATCATTATTACTCGGGTTACTATGGACACACTGACCATCATGGAGACCAGTCATGACCTCTTCTCACCCTGATGCCCACTGAGCCAGGTGAGCCTAGGGATAAGGCCTGATTGCTCTGTGTCTCCAACAGGGAACAAAGTCTCGATGCATGCTTGTGATCTAAACAACTGCTGTCCCCAGTACAGTACACCAGGCGTTTGGCCCTCCATGGAAAGTCCGACTGCCTCTTCTCAGTCTGGCTAATTGGTCATCACTCCCACCCAAGCATCTTCCATGTGTCAGAGGGACAGACAATAGGGAGATTCCTGGCGTATAGGATGACGGTTAAAAGCAGGGATTCTGGAACCACCTGCCTGGGTTTAATCTCAGCTCTGCCCATTCCTAGCTGTGTGACCTTCAGCAAGGCCCTCACCCTCTCTGTGTCTGTTTCCTCACCTGGAAAATGAGGATAATAATAGTACCTGTCTAAATGTGAGCCAGGATAGCATATTTAATTATCTGTCAGATATGGGGAAACCAAGGCTCAGAGAGTGGCAGTGACCTGCCCAGGGTCACACGACATGAGGGGACAGCTGGCCCCAAGTCTCTCCATGGTTTCTCCCAGGCCCACCTCCCTCTGAGCACTCAGCTTCAGCTCCACCATCCCCCCCAACCCTCGCAGAGCTTCAACGTCGCCAGGGGTCAGGACGGCGTCCGGCACACTCACCACGGGGAGCCGTAGATCCGGAAGCCCCGCACGGTGACCTCCGAGTCCTGCAGGTAGATGCAGTTGGTCAGCAGTGACTGCACATTCTCGTAGTTCTCGGGCTTCAGCTTCGACACGGATGGGAAGTAGTAGAAGTCCTGCTTGATGAGGTCGGCCATGAACTCCTGGTCGAAGGTCAGCTCGTGGTTGCCGGCGATCACGATCTTGTACTCGTAGGGCAGGCTGCCTGCAGGGCCGACACAGACACAGACAGACAGACACACACACACACAGGGCACCGCTGTTGGCTTCCGGAGGCGACAGGGCAGTTGGGGGAAGGGGGGCAGGCAAGAGCCCCCGGGAGCCCTGGCAGAGGTGACCCTCTCTCCAGACAGGTGCCCTCTGATCACCAACCCTGAGGTCTCCCTGCCCCCGTTTCTGCTGGGTGGCCGACTGAAGCCCCCCTGGACCAGCGGAAGGGGGCTGGGCAGCTTCCTGCTGGGCCTCTGAGCTGCAGGGGCCCCGCCTCATTCTCAGGACTTCCCCGCCTCTGGTTCCTCTGTCCACGGCAATTCCACCAGGGAAGGAGACCCTGCCCCCGGGTCCCCAGCCCTGCCTCCCCACCTCCCTGTCTCAGGCCCCTTCACCTGGGGGCTGCAGAGTGAGTGGTTCTCCTGACGCTTGGTCTGTTCATCACTGCCTCACCAGTCACCCCGCTCCCCGCCCACCAAAAAAAGACATCTCTTTTTTGGGTCCAAACTGCACAGCATGTGGGATCTTGGTTCCCGGACCAGAGACTGAACCCATGCCCCCTGCACTGGAAGGCAGAGTCTTAGCCACTGGATGGCCAGGGAAGTCCCAGACCCCTTTATAGGTTGGAGAAAAATAGCATTTCCTCTTCTCTGCTGTTCGTCAACTCAGGGAGGTCGTCCAGTGACAGGCATGGGGGCTCAAGGGTTGACAGCTGGGGCTCAGACACTAAGGAGCCACACGACTTAACCGCCTCTGTTTAACGGCCCTCTGCTTCCTCACCGGTGACATGGGAAGAAAAATGTCTGCCTCGCAAGACTGTTCTGGGATCAGGCAAGCCAATGAATGGAAACGCAAAAAGGCTTTTGAGGTTCCAAAAGGAGTCAGCTTCCCTGGGCCAGAGTTTGCCAGCTAGAAGCCTGCAGGCCAGCCCTGCCCAGACATATTGTTTGGCAAAAAAAAAAAACACTTTCTCGTCTTTTTAAAATTTCAATTCGCCGCCAACGTTAAAAATTAGAGAAACTCCCAGTAAAATGTCATTCTTTCTGTTTTCTAGAAATCAATCCATGTTAAATTTTACAATCTTGGCCCAGGCAAGTGCTAGGTACCTGAGCCTCTTTCAGGCAAGAAGCAGAGGTCAGTCTGGCGCAGTCCCAGCCTGTCTCTACCACTGACACCCCAGCCCACTTCACTCATTTTAAGGCACTGGGGTTTATGGCCCGGGCCACAGTCCCTGGAGACACAAAGGGAACAGACCTGGCCCCTGCCCCTCGGTGCTGCCAACCAGACCACGGCACTGAGCTCTGCAAGGCCCCTCTGCCTCCCGCCTCACACACCCTCCTATCTGTCATTCCGGCCTGGCCCAGGGGTGCTGAGCAGCCTGCTTGTTCCCCTCGCAGGAGAGCTTCGGGGGCAGACAGGAGATATGTGGGCTTCACCCACCTCCAGCCCAAGCAGGTCACAGCAGAAATCTGGAAAGCAAAGGCCCCACTAGGACTCCAGGTGACAGGGTGCAGAGATCCCCCCCACCTCCAGTGATGCTCAGGCTGCCGGTGGGGAGGGGAGAGGGCCTGAGGGCATCACAGAGAGAAACCTGCCATTTCCTGGACCTCGCTGTAGGGCCAGCCACCCTTGGTAACAGGCTGGGTGCTTCCAAGGCGGGCCCAGTGACCTCTGGTCTCGTAACTGGGTAACCAGGTTCCCAAGTCAGGGGCCTGAGGTCCCATAGCAGGTGAGCAGGGCAAGTGATGCTAGGAGCTGGTCCAGCTGACCCCACACCTCTGGGTCAGCAGCTCAGATTCTTTCAAGGCCATCAGGCCAGCTCCTCGCCACGCTGGAGTCACGGCTGGTGCGGCGGCCATCACGACTGCCTTCCGGCGCTGGTTCTCTGCGTTTCCACTTCACATCACCCATCCATCCCACCCCAAGTGCCTCCCTGCACTAACTTATGTCATGTCTCTGACTGGGGGTGTTACTTAAACAAATTAGCAAATTACTCCAACCGTAGTTTCATTTATTTCCGCAGCTCCTGACTACCAGGGACCGGGGAGTGGGCAGGAGATGGTCGGCTCTCTCCGGCTCCTCCCGCCTCGGATCAGAGGAGGTGACTGAGGCTTCTTCCCTCCCAGGGGAGGACGCGCTCCTGTACACAAAGCCAGGCGGGGGCAGGAGCCCCAACAAGCCGTTATGGACACCCTCAAATACCTTCCGGTCGCTCCAAAAAGTGGGTGCCGCGCAGCCTGAAGGCAGTAGGCCTCGTCCGTGTGTGAACACAGAGACCTCCCAGCACCACGTCCTCCTGAGCTGGAGGTCCAGCCCCAAGCACATCTGTCTGGATGTGGCAACTTGGACTTGGCAACTCACCAGCTACTTAACCTTCAAAGACACTTAAGCTACTATCCCCATTTTACAACTGGGAAAACAGAGGCTCAGAAAGGTTACCCAAATCAGTAATAAAGTGATACACAAGCACAGAGGTTACTGGACATTTAGTCTTTGTAGCTTGGCCTCATCAGACTCACCCTGAATCGGCACGACCATGCTACACTGCTTCTCAGCGGGGAGACAGATCACTGGGAGGATGGATGATGGATGGGTGGGTGAGTGAGTGGACGGTGGGCAAAGATGAATGGATTACGGACAGATGGAGGAATTTATAAACCAGTCCACCCATCGTGAGATAGCTCTGTCTCCTTTATACCAACTGATCTCTCTCTACCTGGATCCCGCCCTTCCTCCAAATTTTTCCTCCAACTGTCCTGGCGTGGCTTGTTTTTCGGGCACACAGAACAGCCTCTAGGAGGACACGCAGGCTGAGGTGGGGCCTCGAAAAGCAGGACGTTCGGGAAGAGCGGCTTGGGGACCTGAGGATCCGCTCAGCTCCTGGGCCAGGTACGCCTCACTGGGTGGGCCAGGGGGTGGTCACCCAGCCTCAGGTCTGGGAGAAGCAGCAAGTCCTTATGGAAACCAGCCCTCCTCCTGGCTTTTCAGAGCTGGTGAGCATTGTTATGCATTTGTATTCTGCGTGGTAACGTTCAGCCCATCTTTCCAAAATGCTTCCTTTCTTCTCAGCCAGCTCACTTGAGATCTTGGCATTTGCTGATCATGGCTTAGTGGGTGGTAAAAAAAAAAGACCCATCAGGTATACATCAGCAGAGCACTGGAAGATGACCATATGGTTCTAACTCTTCACTGGCCATCTATGTCCAAATAGACATGCACCCACACATGCAAAGCACACAGCAGCGAGTGAGCGCAGGGTTCAGGGCAGAGAGGGATGCGAACAAAATCCACTACTTGCGCTTCCAAGATTAATCTTCCTCCAAAAGGTTACAATTCCTTCTCACTAACACTTCCCCATCCCATTTAACAGAAAATGCTTCCTTCCAACTGCATAATCTGTTAAATTCAACAAGATACATGCAAGCTTCTCCATAATCTACGCTGTTCCCGGAGCAGCGTATGGAGCCCGGTGGGGTTTTAAGTGTCTCTGAATGCAGCGGCAATCAGACAAATACCCCCTTAAGGCTCCCCCGCCCGCCCATCCCCGGCTCGCAGAAAACAGCAGAGGGGACTGGAATAAAGAGACAGTGTTAACAATCTCTGATTACATTTTTAGTGCGTCTTTGACAGTTCTGTGTTTAAACACTTGCCGATGTCTGGGAGAGTCACGTGAGCAGACTTCTTGGGATGGCACACGGTCTAGAGCAACTCTGGAACACGGAGCCAGCCTCGAGCCATCATGGAGGCTGCATGTGGCTTGGGTACACGCATGCTACTGCCATGCACGCGTGGAGGACACGAGCCGGCGACGCAAGAAGGGAATTCTGAGTGCAGCAGGAGCAGGCAGGGGAGGCTGAAGATGGGAGCCTGGGACAAGGGCAGGGCTGAGCGACGCCACATACTGCAGAGGCTGTGTTCCCCCGGACGCTGGTTCGTGCTGCTCTGCGCCGGGCACTGTGGTCAGCAATTCATACTCGATGCTTCTAGGCACCCTTAGAAAGCCAAGCTGGACCCCACCTCCGCCTCCGGGCTATCTGCCCTGGAGGGAAAACCATCACTTCTCTGAGTCCCAGCATTCTCATCCATAAAGGTGGAATGCTCAGGGCTCCTCACAGAGTTCTTAGAAAAATCAAACCGGGGAAGACACATAAAGCCCTTGCATTGTACTTAAAGGGCGGTTTGTTTTAATCAAGTGTGATAAGACTCGCAGACTTGGAAATGACTGTCCTGTGGAGGAAGGCAAGGAGATGGAAGATGAGCTAGTAGATAAGATGGGTGGGCTCTGGGAGAGAGGGCTGATCCTCGATGTCTGTCCCCAGGCCCTGGGGTGACCAGGACAGCATACAAGAACCTTGGAGAGGACCTGGCTGGGGATTGGCGGAGGGGGGTGGAAAACTCGGGATCGGCTGGTTTGCTTGTGAAAGGTGTGCTCGACCCGAGTCCTTACTCTTCTCGGCAATGCATTATTAACTCTGGTGGGCTATTCCCACCGGGGTCAGCCAGCCTCCAAGATGCCAAGTCAGAATTCAGAATACTGAAGGCAGGATTTATACAACCCAGATGGCAGCTGTCATCATTGTCTTTAGGGCTGGAAGGAGGATGAAATTCAATGCTCTACCAGGAAATCCAGCATTTTCAGGGTTTCCCTGGTAGCTCACAGAGTGAAAAATTTGCTTGCAACACAGGAGACCCAGGTTCAATCCCTAGGTTGGGAAGATTCCCTGGAGAAGGGAATGGCTACCCACTCAGTATTCTGGCCTGGAGATTTCCATGGACAGAGGAGCCTGGTGGGCTACAGTCCATGGGGTTGCAAAGAGTTGGACACGACTGAGCGACTCACACTTTCACTGTCACTCTTTCAGCAGGAAATCCAGAGATGGGAACTGGGAGGATGGAGAAGAGAAAACAGACCTAAGGAAGTTAGGTCACTTGCCTGGGGTCACAGTGTGACACTGGAATCCAGACTGCCGGGCCACACCTGGGTGTTCAGACCCCCACTGTGGGACAGACAGTCCTGGGAGGGTGGCCCCTCTGCGAAGATGCAGGCTGGCCCGCTCGGGCCCCGTGTGGGAAGCTCTGGATTTATAACTCAACACGAGTGCCCATATTTAAAAGGCAAGTGCCATTTTTCTTCTGTTTCCTCCTAATAGCCAAAATGTTTAACTTTCAAACATTTGTTTTTCCTGGGAAATGTTTTAAAACCGGGAATGTTCAGTCCTCATCTTCTATTTAAATGCTCGTTTCAATCGCTACGGCAGACCACATATGACTTGAGGCTGATAAGGACAGTTGAAAGGTTTCTGTGTTCTTTCTCCCCAAAATTAGGAGTTCCGTAGCCAGAAAGATTTTGTGGGCACCTCCCCAGAAGTCACAGCTTGCCAGAACATGCAACAACCCCCCCGCCAAACACTTCACGAAAGGCCCCTTGAGACCTTCGCCAGAGGCCCAGACGGTGACCCTGTATGTAGCAGGCCTGCAGAACTCAAGGCTATGGCGCCCCCTCCAGGCCAGGCCCCATCGGTGCCATGACCTCACCTTCCCGCAGCACGACACACCATGCACTTCCGAGCTGCCTAAGGCTTCCTGACGTTTGCTCATGCTGTTCCACCCACCTAGGACTCCCTTCCTGCCTTCTTCCCGAGCCAACTCCACTGTAACTCACCCTTCACCAGCAAGTGCCACCTCCTCCAGGCTGTCTGCCACGATCACCTCTTGCACCCAGCCCTGCCCAGCCTGCGCTCTTGCCATCAGCTGTTTTGTCCACGTCCCCCATCGGCCAGACGTCCTGACACTGGAACCCACCTGCTTCCTCTCTACAGCCGGCACAGGACTGGCTACACGGGGAGGTTCTTATACACGTTCCCTGAAGCCCATGCAGGACTGAGGATGCGGGGTGGATGCTGAGGTCACTGACCCACCACGGGAGGTTCTGGAAGGACCATTGCTGAGATATTGACCAGCATATCAGGTGGCAGACCCCACACTGTCATATCTTTCACTCCCTCAACAGACGTCAGTGGAGCACGAGGCCTGGGTGCAGGACTGGTACCCAGAGGCGCCGGGAAGAGCCTGGGCTGGAGGCTAGGAGGCCTGGGCTTAGCCTCACCTCTGATACCACCTCCCCGGACCCAGGTGAGGCCTCCCCTGCTCAGGCCTCAGTTTCCCCACCGGTCCCACAAGGAGGTGACGCCGAAGTCCTGACCTCTGTTTAGCTTCCTGAGACCTTCCAGGTGATTCCGGGGTGGGGGTCCCTGTTTGATAGCGTCAAACAGGGCTCACACAGGGCGGATGTTCTGAACACCCACGTCTGCCTGCTTGTTGCTGACAGCCTGTGAAGTCAATGGCAAAGGAATAAAAAGGTATGACTCTCGCCCGAGAAGCAGAACAAGCTATGGCCAGAGCCCCAGGCGGCTTGGGGACCCGGGCTCAGGTGCTCAGTCTGACCTAGCACATCGGGGAGCAGGTAGGCCCAGAACCCCCTCAGTCCTGTCACCATGCCCTTCACCCCCTAACCTCTGCAGAAAAGAGGGCATTTACTCTCAAGGAAAAACAATGGCTCCACAGAGCCCCACTTAGAGACCACCGGGCCTGAGGGAGGGTGGGCAGTGAGGCCAGAGCCTGAACAGCAGGAAGATGAAGTGAAAGAATGAATACGGTGACCATGGAGGCCCCAGGCCCCTTCCCCGACACGCTCTCCAACTCTGGAAGCCAGCCTTGCACACCGGGGAACTCATCTCTGGGGAGAAAGACACGTCCAGGAGGAAAACCTACAGACAGCATCAGGGGCTCCCCAAAGAGACGGCCAGGGCTATCATGGTATATTCCCCCTCCAAGCACACACTCACGTATACACACAGATTGTCAACAGCTTTGGG
This sequence comes from Dama dama, assembly GCF_033118175.1. NCBI lineage: Eukaryota > Metazoa > Chordata > Mammalia > Artiodactyla > Cervidae > Dama > Dama dama. The sequence goes on from NC_083702.1 coordinate 6,099,522, forward strand.
ACTTCCCTGGAGGTCCAGTGGCTAAGACTCGGTGCTCTCAATGCAGGGGGCCTGGGTTTGATCCCTGCTCAGGAAACTAAGATCCCACATGCTGCAACTAAAGACCCCACATGCCGATCGAAGATCAAAGATCCTGCGATTGAGACCCGGTGCAGCCAAATAAATATTTTTTAAAAAACAGCTTTCAAGTGTCTGGTCCTTAAACACAACATATAGGGTCATCAGACCTCAGAGAAAAGCCTCCAAGCTGAAAATGGGCAGAGGCACAAATAAGAAGAAAGGAAATTGGAGAAATTGGGGTTGATGCAGGAAAAAAAAAAACATATATATATAAATACAGTTATCACCATTGGTGAGAGGATAGAAGACATTGTATCCATGAAATTCTAGCAGGGCACTCTTAACAAAAGAAATTAAACCATGCCAGAATATTTTCATTTTGGTTAAAGAGTAGAAGATGTAGTTGAGGAAATCTCCCTGAGACTGAAATAAAATAACAATAAAGTGAAACAAAAATCAGAGAATCAAAACCAGGGGTCCCACATGTGAATGCTATGAAAGAGAAGTCAGGAAAAAAAAAAAAGAAGGGTCGGAAATTTTGTAAAAAATCCACAGAATTAAAGACAATATTTGCTCCATTTAAAGGGTTACCATAATAATGAATAAAAACCACTCACATCTGAGACACACTGTCCAGAAACAAAACAGGTCATATACAAAGGATGAGATGTTCCATAGTGACAAAGGAAACTTAAAGAAAATGGAGCAACGCCTTTCACATTCTGAGGGAAAATGATCTGCTACCTACAATTCTACACCCAAACTAGCAATTACGATGGAGGAAAAATACTTTTCCTGACATACCATTTGGCCAGACATTTATCTCCAGTGCATTCTTTCTCAGAAAGTTACTGAAGCATGTGCTCCACCAGAATGAGGGAGTAAACTAAGAAAAAGGAAGTCACAGGACCTCAGGACCAGGGGCTCCAAGACAGAAGGAAGGCAAATGGAAATGGTGAAGGGCAATCCCAGGAAGGTGAGTGTGCCGAGTTGGGCGGCAGCTAATCCAGACTGGGGCAGGGGTCAGAAGCTCAGGAAGCACAAGAAAAATGAGCCAACAGATGGTCCAGCCCAGCTCACCACACTGCTGCGAGGCATTTAAAACCCTGCAGGAGACAGGGATGAACCACGATGGCTATACGGAAAAACAAGAAAACAAACCAATTAATTGCTTTACGAGAAACAATAGGTTACATAGTGAATATTCAACCAAAAATTGTGATGGGACTGTAGAAAAAGGATCAGAGATGTGTATATATGGATAGAGAGACTAAGTCTCTAAGTTTTCACTATAAGACATAAAAAGGAATCTCTAAAACTGAAAAATAAATCGCAGCAATACGAGGTTGTTACTTAGAGACACCGTTATAATAAAGCAGCAGCTACCCAATATGCATAGGGAATAGAAATCACTAGGGAGAGGACTGCTGGCTTTACCATAAGCCTTGTAGCTGTTGACTCACTCTGCAGATGCATTACCTTAACAGGTGGCTCCGTGGTAAAGAATCTGCCTGCCAAGGCAGGAGATGCAGGAGACACCAGTTCGATCCTGGGTCGGGAAGATCCCCTGGAGAAGGAAATGGCAACCCACTCCAGTATTCTTGCCTGGAGAATCCCATGGACAGAGGAGCCTGGCAGACTATAGTCCAGGGGGTTTCAAAGAGTCGAACGTGACTGAGCAACAATAGGGAAATAAATAAAATTGCAATGAAATTAAACGAAGGCATCGGAGGCCAGGCACTCCTCACCTGCCTCCGACCTCTGCCCAGGGCAGCCTGATCTCTCACTCGTTCTACCTGCTGCTCAAAATCTAGAACCAAATCAAACGAGGCCACAGTTGAGGCTGGTGGAAAGACAGAACAGGCAGAAAACCTGAACTGGTTGATTCCTCTGAGATTCTGAGGGTATAAGTGCTAGGATGTCTGGCAACCAGGTTCAAAGGCAGATGATCCAGCCAAGCAGCTCCTCACCTGGCAGGTCCGACAGCCATGACTGACATCACAGGTGTCACCTGCTGAGAACATGAGACAGGCTCCCCCGTGCCCCACATCTAACCCTCACAACAGCCCCACAAGATGGGGAGTAGATTGGTGGATGAAGAAACTGGGGCTCAGTTAGGTTAAAGAAGTGCTAATGGGTAAACACAGAAGTGGGAACCTGAACCCTGATCCATCTATAGCTGAAGCCACGATTTCCCCATTTCTGTCACAATCAGCCAGACATATTATAACACCAAAGTGTTTGCATTAAACATTTCTCAAAAAAAAGAAAAAATGGTGCCATACACTTAAGTCCTTATAAAGCCTCCTGTGATGAGGAGCTCTCAATGACTTTATTTTAAACAACATAATATTTTCAAGATATCTTGTGGCTTTGTAAACAAACCTTTAAGACCATTTTGAAAAGCAATACAGATTTTAGAACAAATTAAACGAATTCAGCAAAGGTGCAGGATACAAAAACAATGGGCAAGACAATCAGTTGCATTTTTAAACACTAACAATAAACAATCTGAAAAGGATATTAAGAAAACAACCCTATTTGCAATAGCATCATAAAGAATAAAATACATAAAAATAATTTTGACCAAGGAGGTAGAAGATCTGTATGTAAAAACTCCAAAATGTCTGCTAAGAGACTAAAGAAGACACCAATAAGTGGAAAGATATCCTGTGCCCATGAATTGGAAGACTTCATATGATTAATACACCAATACTGCCCAAAATGATCTACAGATTCAATGGAATTACTACCAAAATTTCAATGATGTTTCTTTCAGAAACAGAAAATCCATCCTAAAATTCACATGGAATCTCAAGGGTCCCTAAATAGCCAAAGAAATCTCGAAAAAGAAAAAACCAAGTTGAAAGTCTCTTACTTCCTGACTTCAGAACTGACTACAAAGCTACAGTAAATAAAACAGTACGGTACGGGCATAAATGCAAACACACAGATCAATGCAATAGAATAGAGTCCAGAGATAAATATATACGGTCAAGTTATTTTTTACAAAGAACCTAAGATCATTCAATGGGGAAAGGATAGACTTCAACAAATGGTGCTGGGAACACTGAACATCCACATGTCAAAGAATGAAGCTAGCCACTTAATCCATGCTTCCTAAGTCACTTTAGTCATGTCTAACTTTTTGTGACCCCCTGGACTGTAGCTCACCAGGCTCCTCTGTCCATGGGATTCTCCAGGCAAGAACACTGGAAACGGCTGCCAGTCCCTCCTCCAGGGGATCTTCCCGACCCAGGGATCAAACCCGCGTCTCTTGTGTCTCCTGCATTGGCAGGTGGATTCTTTACCACTAGCGCCACCTCAGAAGCCCCAGCCCCTTGACACCATATGCAAAAATTAACTCAAAATGGAACAAAGATCTAGAGGTAAGAGCGAAAGCTATAATACCTTTAAAAGAAACCATAGGAGGAAAGCTTCCTGACACTGGATTTGGCAATGATTTCTTGGACATGACACCAAAAGCATGGGCAACAAAAGAAAAAATAAATCAAAATGTAAAACTTCTACACATCAAAGATACCACCAGCAGAGTGAAAGGCAACCCAAAGAATGGGGAAAATATATTTGCAAATCAGATTATTAGGGAAATGAACACAGAACTATGAGATGATAACCTCACATACATCAGAAAGGTTACTATCAGAAAAACAGAAAACAAGAGCTGCTGAAGATATGGAGAAATAACAGCCCTTGGGCACTGTTGGTGGAAGAATAAAATGAAATAGCCACCATGGTACAGAAAGTTCTCAAAGAAATTTAAAACAGAACTAGCATATGATCCAGCAATTCCATTTCTGAGTATATAACATAACAAATTGGAAGCAGAGGCACAAATGGGCATTTGTACATTCATATTCACAACAGCTAAAATGTGGGACAACTCAAGCATCCGTCAGCAGATAAATGGACAAATACAATGTGGCCTATCTGTGCAATGGAATATAATTCAACCTTTAAAGGGGAGGAAATTTTGACTACATGCTACAACATGGGTGAACCTGAAGGATATTATGTTCAGTGAAATAAGCCAATCAAAAAAGAACAAAAACTGTATGATTCTACATGTAGGAGATCTTTGTAGTCAGATTAACAGAAACAAAATAATGCTGGATACCAGATGCTGGAGCGGGTAGTGTTTCATGGATACAGGGTTTCAGTTTGGGGAGCATAAGAGTTCAGGAGACAGACGGTATGATGGCTCCATGACAGTGTGAATGAAGTACATGCCACTGAACTGTACAGTTGAAAAAGGTTATAGTGGTAAATGTTATGTATATTTAATCACAAAAAATTTTTTTAAATAATCTTAGAAGAGAACTGAGTGCCTTGAATCCAAGGTAGAACATTAGGTTCCTGGAACTCTGAGAGTCCTCGAATCTTAGAACCCTGGTGGCCAATCATTCTGACCTTGGAAGCGAAAAATCCTAGAACTTTGGAAGTCATCAGCATTTCAAGGTGGAAAGGGACTGAGTGGCCATCTAAAGACTGGGCCCCCTTAGCCTCCCCACTTTATCAAAAAGCCCTAATTGAGGAGTTCCAGGCCAGGAACTCTATACTTGCTTCTACCCTTCCAAAAAATTCCCAGCATGGATTTCACCTGGGATCTGACCACCCTGGATGAAAGGCAAGGATACAGGGCAGAGACCTGACCCTCATGTTACTGAACAAACATTTTCCAAAAGGTTCTTCTGAAGCCTTCTGACACCTACAGATAAACCATTTAAAGGGGGAAAATTGATTCAAAACAATCTTCTTTGCAGTAGCAGCTAAAGTAATTATTTGAAAATGATGAAGACAAAAGATTCCTATTTTTAAAATACTTCTTAGTGAAACCAAGTGTTTTAAAGCGATGTTGAAGCTGAAACTCCAATACTTTGGCCACCTGATGCAGAGAGCTGACTCATTGGAAAAGACCCTGATGCTAGAAAGATTGAGGGCAGGAGGAGAAGGGGATGACAGAGGATGAGATGGTTGGATGGCATCACCGACACAATGGACATGGGTTTGGGTGGACTCCGGGAGTTGGTGATGGACAGGGAGGTCTGGCGTGCTGCACTTCATGGGGTCGGAAAGAGTCGGACATGAGTGAGCGACCAAACTGAACTGAACTAAACTGAAACATTTTGAAGATTAAGATACAGGAGAGTAAAACCCTCTCACCACCTTTGTGTATGCTTTCCTTCATTCCACAGTCACTCTCCTTGGTCGTAATAAGTGCTGGACCCTCTGTGCTGGGAGCTGGGGACAGAGCAGTTCCCCCCTCCCCAGTCCCTTCTCCCGTAATCTAGTGTGGGAAAGACACAGGCAAGCAATTTGGGATCTGTAATGGGAGTGGTGGTCTTCCCAGGTGGCGTTCGTGGTAAAGAACCTGCCTACCAATGCAGAAGATGTAAGAGACCTGGGTTCAATCCCTGGGTCAGGAAGAACCCCTGGAGAAGGAAATGGTAACCCACTCCAGTATTCTTGCCTGGAGAATCCCATGGACAGAGGAGCCTGGTGGGCTAAGCCCACAGGGTCGCAACGAATCAGACGTGACTGAAGCGACTGATCACGCACGCGTGCATGCAGTGGGGTGGTACCAAGTCCTAGGGAACCATACACAGCAGTGAGTTTTCCTTTCCCCCATCAGAAGGGAGGGAGGTGCTTCAAAGGCAAATGAGAGCAGGATCAGAGAAATAGGAGCTCTCCGGGCAGACGAAGCTGGGAGGGGCCTCCAGGAAGACTACACCCCACAAGCAAAGACACGGAGGTGGGAAAACCCACCTGCCAGGTATTCGGCAACTGCTTAAAAACCCAGGGCAGATGAGAATGTGAGAGGGGGCAGGCCTGGGAAGGGACAGATGGGGTCACAGCAGGAGGGGACGCCCGCGGCTACCCAGGAAGGTCTGGAATTTACCCGGGACACAGCAGGGAGCCAACAAAGTGTTAAGGGGAGAGGGGTTCCGGTTGGATCAATGGACAAAAAACTTCTTTCAAACACCCGTATGACAAACGCTAGTCTGGAAAGTGACTATTTGGAGCGGCTGGGACGCCACCAGAGAAAGCCCCGCTTTGTCAGCTCCACGCTTCCCCTTCAGTGTCATGGCTGTCAAACCAGCCCCGAATTAGCTCCAAACGGCCTTCCCAGAGCGCTCAGATCTTCATTTGCATCGTGCACACTTGGAAAGGTGTGAAATCCCTTCTTCTTAAGAGAAATCAAAAAAACAAACTTATACACTTTTTAAAAACTGATTTTCTTTAAAGCAAATTCTATAGAACTAAATCCTAGCTTTTAAACATCTGATATCTTTTTAAAAGGAAGGCCGAGAACTTCCCCGGTGGTCCAGTGACTGACTCCATGCTTCAGTGCAGAGGGTGTAGGTTCCATTCCTGGTCAGGAAACTACATCTCATATTCCACAGCTAAGACCTGACACAGCCAGATGAATGAATATATAATAATATTTTAAAAAGGAAGGCATCCTTGCCTGATATTAACAATAGTAATTAAAACTCCCATAGGGGAGTTTGGGGGAGAATGGATACATGTATATTCATGGCTGAGTCCCTTCACTGTCCACCTGAAGCCATCACAACATTGTCTGTTAATGGAGAAAAAAATGTGAATGAACATTGTATGGGTAAGAGATTAAATCTGGTCCATCATTTAAAACAAAACCAAACAAAAAAACAAGCTCCCATCAACTGGGTATCTGCTTTTTGCCAGGCACTTTAGATGCATTCACAAAACAGCCACAACAAAGACAGTGGCAGCATTTATTATTATGTGAGTAGCTCTCAAGTCAGACCCTGTGTTGAGCCCAGATCAGTCCCTGCCTCATAGAGCCCTCCCAGTATCAGTCCCATTTTACAGATGAGAAAACTGAGGCTCAGGAAGAAGACATAATATGCTGAAAACCAGGTGGCTTGGAAGAATGGAGCCACAATCCAAACTCAAGGGGGTCTCTCCAGATGTACATGCTTAAACAGGATCCCGCCTGCAGTGTCTTATTCAATCCTCACAACAGCCTACAAAGAAATGCGTGTTAGCCCCACACTGCAGATGAATAAGCTGAGGCCCAAGAGAGTAATCACTTTCTCAATACTCCCCAGCAGGCATATGGCTGAGCAGGGTGGGGGAGGCAGTCCTGCCTGCTCCAAAGCCTGCATTCTCTCCACTGTCTCTTCTCTCACTTCTGGATTTATAAATAATTTAATTTATAAATAATAAGTAACAATATTTAGTGCCTACTGGGAGGCTGGTGCTGTCCGTGGTGCTGAAGATGCAACATGACTGAGACAGACAGCACAATCCCTGCCTTTGAGGAGTGAACCTTCCTGGGAATTAGCAATAAAGGAACAAAGAATTAGGTACTAGATCAGGTGGGGATAACAGATATGGGAAGAAATAAAGCCAGGTGAGAGGGACAGGGCACATTGGGATGGTGGGGGGTGGCTCATGTAGGGCCATCCAGAAGGGCTCTCTGGGAAGGTGACCCCTGACAGCCAGGACCTGGGTGACCCCCAGGAAACTACATTCCTACAACAGGTCTCCAGCTTCTCATCTGTAAAGTGGGGATGACATTACTCAGGACCCAGGCTGTTTGTTTCAAGGGAGAAGCAAGCAAACAACATGAATGCACCTTTAAATTGTAAAGTGCTGGCCAGAAGAAAATCATTGCTCAGCCCTCATGTAACCTGTATACAATGCTTTGTAGCAAAATGTGGCTTTCACATATGAAACATAGAGTGTTGAACCTTCATGTGTCCTGCCAGCAACTTAAATATGACTTTGTGAATTGGTTCTGATGCTCTAAAGTATTACTTCTAACCACAAATTCTAAAACAGACTTGGATAGGAGGAATCTGCTAATAGAAAGGGCATGGATTTTCTGAATATACAAGGTCACCTTGAAAGTGAAAGTGGTAGTCGTTCAGTCCGACTCTTTGAGACCCCATGGACTGTAGCCCCCCAGACTCTTCTGTCCATGGAAATTTCCAGGCAAGAATAGTGGAGTGGGTAGCCATTCCCTTCTCCAGGGGATCTTCCTGACCCAGGGATCGAACCTGGGTCTCTTGCATTGCAGGCAGATTCTTTACTGTTTGAGCCACCAGGTATTAAGAAAAGAATTTTAAAGTTTTAAAAGAGCCTAGGCCTTGGGTCAGAAATCTTGATTCCAATTTTATCCACTATACAATCTCGGGCAAGCTCTCTGCCTCTCTGAGCTCAGTTCTTTCATCCATAGAGACAGTAACAGCAGACTCTTCAAGGGGTTGTCTTGTCCCTACAGTAGCCATTAACCCCCCTGTGGCTATTTAATTTAAATTAATTGCAATGAAATGAAACACAAGAGTCAGTTTCTCAGTCACACTAGCCACCGTTCAAGTGCTCAATATCCCCAAGAGACAGGTGGCTGCAGCACTGGACAGCTCAGGCTCTGGCTACTCACCGGCTGGGAGCTGGCTAGAAATTCAGAATCTCCAATTGATACCTACAGGGCGTTTCATCCAAAACCAGCAGAGATGACTTTTTTCTCAGGTGCACATGGAACTTTCCCCGGGATAGATCACATCTTGGGTCACAAATCAAGCCTTGCTAAATTTTTAAAAATCGAAATCATTTCAAGCATCTTTTCTGACCACAATGCTAAAGACTAGATATCAGCTATAGGAAAAAAAAAAAAAAACCTACAAAAACACAAACATATGGAGGCTAGAAATGCAGGATCTCCAGCCCATCTCAGGACCACCAGACTGAGACCTGCATCTCAACCAGATTTCCCGCCACCTCTCCAGGGAATTCTCAAGCACCTGGCGTCTGAGCAGGGCTGCCTGGGAGAGACCAGGGTGGGGGCTGGGGACACTCCACGAGAAGGGGCAAGCTCTGTAAGCCATGGCAAGGATAACAGGACAGGGCAGTTCCCACAGCCTCTCTAAGTGGTGGTCACAACCTCCAAACCAAACTAGTCACCAAACCTCTGACAAAGGCTGGGCTGAGTCCAGGTGCAGGGGGCAGGCAGAGGAAGGTGGTATAGACAGAAAAATGGAACCTCTCAGACATTTCAGAAGTGTGTGCACAGGGGGATGGAATATTTCAATTCTGTGCTGGGCAGGATTTTCTGGCTTGTTGACTATTCCTGTTTTGGAATGAAGTCCAACATGAAAATGACATTTTAAAAAACCCACAGACTGATTTCATATCCAAACACATCTCTCCATGTTTGTAGAAAAAAAAAAAAAAAAAAGCATACTAGCAAGAAAATCTTGCTTCCCCTAACTCTCGAATGGCCAACCAGCTATTTCTCTTCCAACCAACGATTTCCTCCAGTGGTTCCACAGCCCACAACTGGCGCTGATGAGCAAAAATGCACTTCAGGGCAAAGAAGAAGGTTCACAACAGAAAACCCAGCAAAACCTCAGAGCACAAGTTGTTTTTAACCCTTCATCTCTCATTGGCACAATCCCCAGTCTGGGAGGAAGGCCTCGCCATCCTCCTCTGGATGGACGAGGACCCTCAGACACAGGGCGGGTGAGTCACCGGCTCTCCATCCCACACACCTGGGAGGCAGCTGAGTGTCTCACCTGGTCATGCCTCCTTGACATCATGGCATTTTCTTGTGTATGTTCCTGTGGCATGGGAGTCCTGGCTGTTTTGCTACCCACCATATCCTGGGCATCTAACAGATGCCCTAGACTAGGGGAGGTGCTCAGTAAATGTATGCTGAATGAACAAAGGGGTGCAACCTAACGGCAAGTAGGAGCTCCAGCCTTGGACTCTTGGACAGCCTGCCCCTTTGAGGTGGAAGGCCTGCACTTGTCCAAACACTGCCCAAATGCCAAGGTCTCCCTCCTCCATGAAGCAGCCCCACCTGCCTACTCGGTCCCCACCCAGCTCCCATGGCCCCCCTGGCCCTCAGGCCCTCCATGAGCACCCCAGGCCCCCTGCCTCCCTGCCAGTCCTCGAAGATCTCACCAACTCTCCGACTCAGAGCTGCTGCCCCGGCTCAGAACGCCCTCCCTGACGTGGCCGTGGCCGGCTCCCTCCATTCTGGTCTCTGGTGCCACCTCATCAGGAGGTGACGTCACACCCTGTCCCCTTACCCCTGATCCCCCCAGCATGTTACAGCTGTTTGCCCATGCCTGTCTTCTGCATGTTCACTGCTGCATCTTCAGTGCCCAGAATCGTACCCCGCACACAACAAAAGGGCTCGGCAAACGTCCGTTGAGCAGAGAATCAGGTGCAAATGGGAAAACACAGTAATGACGGTGACTGCTGTGAGGCAAACTCCAGACAACAAAGATACATAAGACAGTGGTAGGAGGGGGTGTGGTGGGTACATTCCAGGGACCTTCAGGGAAGAGTGGAAGTGTTGATTAATTTTAGACTAAGTTGGATATGCATATTAAAATATTACGAGTAACTGCTAAACAAATCAAAAAAGAATGGAGAATTTCCAAACCAGTAGAGGGGAAAAAAAGAAGCTTCAATCAATCCAAACAATAAGCAGAGGAAGGAGACAGAAAGCACAAAATGAATGACAGAAATGTTTTATGTACTAGAAAAGACTAAATAAATATTCATTATTTTTTCTATTCACATTATTCAAATCAAAAATCTTTACCAAGGTCTCCCTACACAGAAATGACCAGAACATAGGTCTGATCCTCAAGAGACTCACAGCTGAAATGGACATCAGACATTGCTAGAGGGGATGGACCAATCAGAGGGACTGACACATGTCTTCCACAAAAAAATCACAGCCATTTGCAAATGCATCTACCTTTTTTCACCCTGGCCCCCAGGAAGCTCAGGGTCCAGAAGAGAGAGCCCATGTGAGCCCAGGTGTTGATAGTCTAAGCCCTCCCTCTGAATTGCTCTGATTTCTTTTTCTTAATTCTGGCTCTTAATTTATCACCAACACTCTACCATTTTACCACTCTTACTGTTTTTTATAAACCATCTCAAATCCTCTCACACAAGATGAGATATAAATAAGCAACCAAAAACCCAAATGAACAAAAAACACAAAAAATAAAACTAAGGAAAAACTTTCAGAGAGCCCATACCTTTCAGAGAAATGCATCTGTACCTTATTTAAACATTTAAAAAATTAATATAAAGCAAAGATTTTTAGGATGACAGTCTTAAAAAAAAAACAACCACAAAACATGTTTGAAATACACACACACACACACACACACACACACACCCCTGCAGTGGGTCTCATTTCATTTCCAAAGCCATTCTGTTGTAAATAGATAATTAGCACTTAAGCACACCTTTCAAGGGGTTTATACATTAACATGAAAATACTGTAATTACGGCTGGCCAAAATCGCTTGACTACCACTTAGAATTCTAGATTTTTCATCTTTATTAGAAGTTAATTTTCTCTCTTTTAGGCCCTGAAACACAGCTTGGCTTTGCGAGAAATTTTTTTTTTGGTGAAGAATAGAGAAAGTTAATTTTTTGAATGAATACCAAACCTCTGCTCTCCTCGCCCTCCTATTATTGATCTGAGCATCAGTCTCCCTCTTTCTGGGCGACCACCTGTTTATCAGTCATGCTGGCCACTGCACTTACACATGACCAAAATCCCTTGACACCAACCCACTCCCAAGCAGAGACAGCAGAGATGATGTGAGGCGCAGAGTCAAAAAAATTTTTTTTCTTTTAAATATTCAATCTCTAGTCTTTGCAGGAATAGCAACCTCCTGTGTCTGGAGAACATCTGGATCAGGCCTTTTTATCCAAACGAACAAGCAAATGAGCCAGAATCCGCTTTAAGTCTAGTGTGCACATCCACGGATGACTATTACGAGCTCTCTAAAAACTGGAGTCGTGTGTATGTGTGCACTTGGTTGCTCAGTCGTGTCTGACCCTTGTAACCCCGAGGACTGTAGCCCACCAGGCTCCTCAGTTCATGGGATTTGCCAGGCAAGAGCACTGGAGTGGGTTGCCATTTCCTTCTCCAGGGGGATCTTCCCGACCCAGGGATCAAACCCCAGACTCCCGCATTGCAGGTGGATTCGTTAACCATCTGAGCCACCAGGGGCGCCCACTTGGTGACCAAGGCCAGCCCACCTTGTGCCAGGCCTGCCGGGTTCCATGGACACCTGTTAACCATCCCCCGGCCCTTCAGCCCGTCTCTCCCAGCAGCCTCTCCTGTTGAGCTCATCTCCATGCTGTAGCCGAACCCCCGCCCCACTCTCTGTCCCTTGGGCCAGCTCCAGGTCCACTCCCAGGTCCCCCTGCCTCTCCTGGGGCCCCAGCGTCCTCCTCCACCTGCTGTGACCATGCACCACCCGGCAGCCAAAGGAGCTGCCAAAACACCGAGTCACACCATTCAGTTCAGTTCAGTCACTCAGTCGTGTCCGACTCTTTGCAACCCCATGGACTGCAGCACGCCAGGCCTCCCTGTCCATCATCAACTCCCAGAGCTTACTCAAACTCATGTCCGTTGAGTCAGTGATGCCAACCAGCCATCTCATCCTCTGTCGTCCCCTTCTCCACCTGCCTTCAGTCTTTCCCAGCATCAGGGTCTTTTCCAATGAGTCAGTTCTTTGCATCAGGTGGCCAAAGTATTGGAGTTTCAGTTTCGGCATCAGTCCTTCCAATGAATATTCAGGACTGATTTCCTTTAGGATGGACTGGTTGGATCTCCTGGCTGTCCAAGAGACTCTAAGCCCCACTGGCCTCTTTAACACTCAGGATAAAATTCACATCTTCGCCCTCCTCATCAGCAGACCTGGGCCTTCCTCCCTGGCCTCTACCATCTCTGGGCTCAGCCCTGCAGACCTTGGGCTGCAAACCAGGCAATTCACAGCTAGGTCCTTCTCTGCTCATTGGTCTTCTTTTAGGCCATCCTAAACCATCTACTCTGGGAGTTGGTGATGGACAGGGAGGCCTGGAGTGCTGCAGTCCATGGGATCGCAAAGAGTCGGACACGACTGAGTGACTGAACTGAACAGAAACCATCTATATAAAAAATCAAAAAACCTTCCACCTTGATCACTATCACCTCCCCTTGATCGTCTGATTCACTGATCCAATCACTTAAGTGACCTTGCCTGTTTATTCCATCATCAGACCCTACATGGGTCCCTGGACCCTCTGGAAGTAGCTGCATTGGTCATCACTAAATCTTCAAGACAAGACAGTGAACACAGCACCCCCCACACCGGCCAAGACCTGGGATGACTGGGACTCATGTGGACCCCTCCCCTGTTCTCCTGTGAGAGAGACGGACACTCAGCTCACCCACAGCAGGGCTCAGAGGCCAGGAGGAGTGTGGTCCAAGAGAAGAGCCGAACTGGAGCCCAGGGAGGGGCCTTAGTCGACACATGGTCCAAACGTCACATTTTGTGGATGTGGACGTGAGCACTCAGCAGGAAAAGCGAGGTCAAAGGCAGTGTCAGAGAGGGGCTCCCAGCCCTACTGGACGGGCTGTGAGCCCTGACCTCGGTCCACACGAGGCCTGTCCGACCGGACATGCCGGCCCGCTGAGCCCTGGGACCGCGGCCAGTCCCAAAAAACCCACCACACCCCCACCACCCTGGCCATATGGCGCAGGACAGCAGGATGGCTCCGCCCAAGAAACCCAGAAGATTTTCAGCCCCATTCATGGGGTGTGCACACACCGGCCAGGGTCACCCAGGTCCTGTCTCTTGGGCCTGATGCTCTGATGTCCACTGTGGGGACGGTCCACAGCCCGGGGCGGGTACTGGGCACAAAGAGACAGATGTGAACACGCAGGTCCGAGGCTCTGGGAAGAAGGGAGCCTTTGCACCCCTTTGTGGGGTGGCGAGAAGGATGGACGTGAAAAACAAAAAATAATTTTCACAGGAATAAGACAAAAGCAACGACTTGCATAAGCTGCTGGGGGCAGAGCTGCGGGGAGTCGGGAGCGTTAACTTGGCCTTGGCCTTGGCCTCATCCCGGACCGTCGGAAGGGGAGTGTTGGGGGTGGGGGGAGAAGAGAAGGACTGAAGGTGGGCAGTGGGTAGGGAGGTCATCAACTTCCAGCCACATCTGAAATCGTTGTTCCCGCAAAGACCAGTTCTGCACCCAGGAGCCATCTCCCGCTCCTGCACGGGGACCCCGAGGCCCCCCACTCCTTGCCAAAGCCCCTCGGGTCCACCCGCAGCTCCCGTCAGGGGCTCCCGAGTCTGATGGCACAGAGGCAGAAAGATGGTGTGGAGCCCTTTCTTCCCCAACCACCCCCGGCCCCTGCCCGCAGCCCTGAGGCCTCCCTGCAGCGGCAGATGAGGCAAACACCGAAGAAACCCACCTCGGAACGGTTTCTCTGCTTCCCTTTCTCTCCCTTCCTCCCTCACAGATTTTAATTAAGGGTTTACTTGCAAAAGACCTAGCTTTATTTAACTAGATCCTTGGACCCCTTTTATATTGTCTTATACATCGTTTTATGCTAGGGCGCCAGTAAAAAGTTAATTATAACTTCTAAGCACTCCATTTCCAGGCCCTCATCTTCCTCCCCTCCCGATGCTGCCAAGGGTAGAGACACTTGGGTGCTCTACAGACCTTTCAGCAGATGCCCGCCAGCACCCCTCAGGGCCAGGGTGGACTCTGAGGCCCTGCACTTGACCCAGCACAGTCCCGACCCTCAAAGGGCTCACAGGTCCCGCGGGAGGATGGGGGGCTGGCAGGACGGCCCACTCGGGAGCCCAAAGCAGCTCAGCGGGTGGCAGAAGTGAGTGACGAGGACGTGGGCAGGACAGACAACAGCAGGGCCCAAATAACAATGGGAGGCCCTGATAGCTTCAGAGGGAAGGGAGCTGGGGTTGAGAGGGTCTCAGTGGAGGCCTGTGCCTTACTACACACCCTCTGGGTGTGGGTCTACAGTTTGAGAGTTCAGCTTGAGACAGAACGAGTCTAAAATCCTGGTGGACAGCCAGGAGGAGGCATCTTCTGAGACGACCGAATAATATACCAGCTGGCTCTCAAAGACAGATCTGGTCAGGGCAGAGTGGGAGGCGTCTGTGAGTCTGGGTTGGAGCAAGCTCGGGGCAGCAGAGTGGGGAGGCCTCATTATCGTCTGGAAAGAAAGTGGTTGAAAAGCTCAAGGCTGGTCCTGAGAGGAGCCACCATCAGCGAGAAGGAGAACCCGGAACGAAAGGAGGAGATGGAGAAGGGGGTGCCAGACAGAGAGGCCGGAGCTGTCCCAAGGCGGGCAGCAAGCTGGAGGAGGGGTGAGTGGTCACTCCTCCGGGCAGCCACTCCCAAGCCAGTGCCGGGGTCTGAGGCTGGGGGTTCCAGGGGAGGGGAGGGGCTGTGGAGGCTGCAGGCTTCTCCTGGCAGGGGGTGGGGAGGCCAACCTGGCACCTGCCAGTCACAGAGAGTGTGCCTTCCAGCATCTCGCGAATCCCCGCTCGGGCACTGACGGTTCTCCAGGGCATGGCTGTCACTCAGAGCCGGAAGCAGAAACGGCCTGGTGTTCTTGCCTTGGGGCAGACCTGAGCGGTGTCCAGGCCTCGGGGTCATCCTGGGCATGGGTGTTCCTGGGAGCTCAGCCTCTGCTCAGCACCCCTGGTTTCCAGAGGGGAGCCCACACGCCTCCCTGGAATACCTGGCCCCCCCAGGCCGGATCCCCAGCACCCGCTAGCCTCAGCTCCCAGCCTCATTCTGGAGAGCCCCCGCTCGGCCTCTGCCCCTTCGAAGACCCTCCCCGAGTCGCATGTTGTGACAGCCACGGCTCACTCTCCGGTGTCGTGGCCCTGCCCTCCTGGAAGCCCCTCTTACGGCAGCTCCCCGCCCCCCATGGCAACCAGCCTGCCAGGATGCAGGGACCAGCTCACAGCACACCCACCCTGGGTCCACGCCTCTGTCCAGGGCTTCCCCGGCCTGAGCCCCGGCAGCACTGGGGGTGAGGCTCGTCCTGCCCTCCGGGGCGGAAGGTCTAGGTGGGGCAGACGGGAGGCGTGAAGACACGGGGGCTTCCCTCCGAGGGCCCCCACCAAGGCCTGAACAGGAGCCCTGGGACACGAGGGTCAGGGTCCGATGCCGCCCAGCAGGGCGGGTGGGGGCCGTGGGGGGTGGAGCGTCACGAGAGCTCCCTTCGAGCCGGGGTGGGTCAGACTCTGCCGGGTGGACAAGAAACAGCCAGAGGACGAGAACGAGCCAAGATCCAGGGTGGGGAACTGGAGTCAACCAGTGTGGCCAGAAGAAAACGGCTCAGCCGACATTGAGGCTGGTTGATTGGCAGGTGTGTCTGTGGGGTCTCGGATCAGGGGGAGGCAGGCTTTTTATAACAACAGCCACCACGCCTCGAGGGCTCCTCCCTGAGTCTGCAGTGTACTAAGTTCATGGCTTGTCACTCCTCCCCAACCCTGTGGGGTAGGTAAATAAGTCTTCCCATTTTACAAATGAGGCACAGAGAGGTTGAGTGATTAAGTGAAGGTCACACAGCAAATAAGAAGCTGAAGGAGGGGTGAAGACAGGCCTGCCTGACTGCCCGATGGGAGCTCTTATCCTTCCTGCTGTCCCACCTCCCTGCACAGACAGGAATTACTGGGCCGATCGGTCTGTGGGCTCCAGGCTGCCCATCCGTCATCACGCCGTTACTGCAGATGAGCAAGGAGTTTCCAGCACATTCTCTTCCATTTTCAGCCAATTGTGCTCTTCTTTTCATTCTTTACAGCTGGAAAGCCCGTCCTTAGCAATTTTTTAGCTGCTTACTGGGACATTTACAAATCCATCTGGCTGTTCTATTTCATGAATGTATTGGGGATATTAATGGCCCATGGGAAAAGGGACCTGTCAGGGGGCCCTATCACCCCCAACCTAGTGCCCCCTAAAGAACACAGACCCAGACAGAAGCCTGCAAGTGGCCAAAACGTGGACACCCTCACAGCCAGGCCGAGAGCAACCCACCCGACAGCAGATTAGAGACTCATGAGGGTAGCCACACGTCTCCCCGGTTAGGCACCTAATCTTCTCTTACAAAGAGGGTCTTCATTAATTTCTTCAATCTCCTCCTGTCTGTCTGGAGGTGGCCCCTACAATATGATTGTAGGTGTTCTTCATGAGATCAATGAACAGGGAAGAAGCTGGTTATGAATTTCAGATTAGCAGCTTTCTCACTCAGGAGTAGGAAGGGGTGGGCCCGTGGGTCTGAGAGGCGGGCAGGGCCCTGGTGGCCGGGGAAGGGACTCCAGGTGACCTCCTGAAGAGCTGGATGATGCCAGGACTGACCTGAGCCCAGCACCGTCCCCACCCCCATCCTGGGATATGCCACGCACCAGACACCAGAGATGCCAATGTTTCTTTAAAAGCAATGATATTTTACTGTTGTCTTCAGTTAAAGCTACGAGAGCAATACATGCTCCCTACAGAAAATCAGAGGGATAAAAGAAACAGAGAACCACAAAGCCCAGAGCACTTAGAATCAACCCCAAACTCCTGCCGCTGGCCCACGGGGCATAGCCCAGGGAAACCCTCCCCGCTGCCTGTCCTTGGGGCCTCTGCAGCCTCTGTGCCCCTGCCTAGAACGTTCCTCCTGCATGGCTCTCTGTCACCTTCATGCATCACCCAAGGCCACCTCAGGGAGGCCTCCCATGGCTGCTTCAAGGAGCTCTCCATCACCATCACCCCTGGGCCAGCGCTCCGCAGACCTCATCATGAGAATGGTCCTCTTACTGCTTCTGGTGGGTCCACCCATCGGCGGTATCCCCATCATCAGATACAGCAGCCTGTCCTCACTCCTACCATCACGCCCTGCACACTCACCCCGTGTTATCAGAGAGATGCACTGAACAGAGGGATGAATAACCCCTGCAGTCCTTCCTGCACGCGTGTGTGTGTGTGTGTGTGTGTGTGTGTGTGTGTGTATAAGAACTGCCCGCATAGATGAGACTGTAGGTCAACATACTTTGACCCTCAAACCATCTACCGCTTCTCCTTGCAGTTCAACATGCAGGCTCGGATCAAATCCCCCAGCCCCCCACGGGACCAACCCATGACCCTTACCTCTATCCCAAGGGGAGCCCTGATCTGGCCAACGCCACCTCCTGGGGGCAGTAATACCATCTGCACAGCCTTTTACAGATTATAACTCTTGAGCATTTCCTCCAGCCCAACAGAGCCTTAAAACAACCCACCTCCAAAGAGGCAGACAGGGTAAGGGAAGCCTGACCTCTTCCCCATGTAAAATGAGGTCAGGGAGGCTCAGAGAGGTCATGTGACTGCTGCAGTCACCTAGGAGGAAGCTGACCCTGGACATCTGGCCCCCAAAGACACAGTCCACATCTTTCCTACAAAACAGAGAAATTTCACCATAAAAACAAGAGAGGTGATGTAGAGGAGAGGATGAAAGCTCGCCTCCAGAGTCCAAATGCCTAGGTTTGAATCCCAGATCTTCCACTTGCTGACTGTGTGACCTCGGGCAAATTACTTCACTCCTCTGGGGCTCAGTTTCTCCTCTGTTAAATGGGGATGACAATAGCTCCTGCCTCATCCCCTGATCAAGAGAATCAAATGATTTTAAAATATACATAAAGGGCACCCAGCACATGTCAACAGTCGACAAACACGAGCTCTTTATAAAACCACACCTGAGTCTGTCTCTCCACCATGATCACCAAACACATCCCCGGGCACCTGAACCGCCAGCCCACAGAGGTGAGTCCCTCTGCGCAGCCAGCACGTTCCCAAGAAGCCAGCTGCAGTGGGACCGCTCTAAACCTTCCCTATTGATGCTCACATGCAAATCCCCCCTCCCGCGGCCCCGTTCAGTCACTCTTCAGTCTCAAGCCCCGCCCAGCCCACTTGAGTGACAAGCACTGACATCTGCAAACGCTTCAAGGCTGCCAAGGGGAGAGGCCCCTTTTGTAAAAGGAAGACCCCTCTGCAAGTTCACCCTTCCCACCCGGCACAATCCAGGCGAATAAATCAATCCATTGCCAAGTGCAAATTACCAAGAAAGCCTCCCCCTTTGTTCCCACGGCACCTAGTTCTGACTTCTACTAAGAGGCAGGTAGAGAGATTTTTCTAAAATGGCCATCTCACCAGGCGGGCCTCCCGGGCCCCTGGCTTCCATTCGGCTTCAGAGTCTCTGGGAGGCCCCACACCCCTTTTCAGGCTCACTGCCCTCATGTTCCCCCAGACCCCCTCCCTCCAACCCAGACACACGTGTCCCCCGAAGGCTCTGGCCTCAGTTACCCCTTTCCCCGCACAAACTCCCCGATTCTCAGGCCAAACCCAGCCCAGCGACAGCTTGTCCCTGAAACCTCCCATCCAGGGGGAGGCCACCCTCAGCACCTGCACTGACAGCTCACAGCCCCCGGCCACCACCCCCAGCCACCACCCCCCACCCCCACGGTACATGCACCTGCTGGCTTCATTACTCACTCAGCGTGGAGAGGAACACATCTAGGCCAGGGGTACATCAGAAACAGTCCCCACTTTTCGGAACCTCAGGGCAGGGGCGGGGGCCAACATCGCCTTTGGTCAGATAAGGATCCAAACAGCGCCCACGTCAAACAGCTGCTCCTCAAGTTCAACCAGGCAGCGGCGGTAAGGAGCCTACCAGACGGGCCTGGCACGGACCACGTGCCCA
This sequence comes from Dama dama, assembly GCF_033118175.1. Taxonomy (NCBI): domain Eukaryota; kingdom Metazoa; phylum Chordata; class Mammalia; order Artiodactyla; family Cervidae; genus Dama; species Dama dama. The sequence continues at coordinate 6,119,157 of NC_083702.1, forward strand.
GCCACCAGCGACTCCTGTTCTCTGCTGGGGACGCAGGCGCTCGGTTCAGCCTCACATCTCTTTGAGACCTAGAGCAGGGGGCTGAGAAAGCAGCCTCGGGACTGCCCTGGTGGTCCAGCGGTTAAGAATCTGCCTCGCCATGCAGGGGACACAGGTTAGATTCCTGGTCGGGGGAACGAGGGTCCCATGTGCCGTGGGGCAATGGAGCCCGAACGTCGCAACTACGATCCCACCTGCTGTAACTGAAGAGGAGTGAGGCCTCCCAGGAACCAAGACCTGACGTAGCCCAAATCCAATAAATAAATATTCAAGAGAAAGCCGTCTCCATGACAGCCCCCTTCCTAGAACCTGGAGGCAGCGCAGGGCAAGGGGAGATGCACTGGGGCAGACTCACCTCCTGCAGGAGCCCCCCCGCCAACCCCATCCCAGCCTTCGCAGGGCTCAGCCCAAACAGGGGCCTTGATTAGAATTCCCCATTTGAAAGATCAATATTGAAAGCTCCAAGCCTGCCAAGAGGAGGGGAAGGCCTTGCTTGTAAATATTTGTCTCGACTGGCAAAGCCGGGCCTCTCTCGCTGCAGCTACCCGCCTCGCTCCTGGCCCTCTGCTCGTGGAGCTCCCAGCCAACTGCACAGCAGGACGCCCCTGGGGAGGCGCGGGGGACCGTCTGGCGGCCACGAGGGGCTGCGAGGGGAGGTGGGCCGGCCTCGGCCCCACGCCTCTGAGACAGCAGGCCTGCCCACCGGGGCCGTCCAGCAGTCCCCACTGGGGCCGTGGAGGAGAGAGTCACCATGAGGTTTCTCTGGATTCCGAGCAAGCAGCTTTTCCCAGGGGGGCACCCCAGATTTACATCTTTCTTATTTTGGAAGAAAGCAAAATCAGAGACAAAACCCTGGGGGTGCTGCTTGTGAATCACGGCCCACCATCTCCCACGGCATGGGACGGCATGCGCTCTGCTGTCTGTACCAACAGCTGCCCACGACAGAGCCCACACTGGGGCCCTGGGCTCCTGCTGGGGCCATGGAGGCCTGGGGGGGGTCCCCTCACTGGGCCAGCAGTCAAGGGTGGCGGGTGTCTGAGCCGGTCCAACCAGCTGAGCGCCTGCCTTGGCATCACTGTTCTCAGAGAGTCATTCATTTGTTCACTCACTCGGTCACTGACTCACCAATTCATTCATTCATTCATTCATCAGTTATTTATTGGGTACTTACCTGGACCAAGGTACTGGGGGCTGGACACGCAACTGGACAAAAACAAACCTGGGTTTGCCTTTGGAAGGGAGTCTCCCAGGCCAAAAAAATATCCCACAAACAAATAGAAAGTCACAGCAGAGACACGTGCTGGGGCGGGAGACCTCTCAGGTGTGATGAGATAGTCAGAGGGGTGAGGCCTGGTCCCGGAGGTCAGGGGGCTTCCTGGGGGAGGTGGACAGGTGATAAAGGCCAGGGAGGGGCCAGGCAGAGCAGGGAGGAAAGGCAGGGGGCAGGGGGCCACCCCGAGTCTGGCCGCTCCCAGGCGCCACCCCTTCTGGCACCTACCCAGCCACTCGTTGAATTTCTTCACCTCACTCGGGAGCCCCAGCTCGGTGAAGTCCCCGGCGTGGATCAGCACGTCACCATAGGGCATCTGGATGGGGTCTGTCCTCGAGTGGGTGTCAGACACGCAGACAAAGCGGGTGTAGCCGGGCGGCTTGGGGGCGTCATGAGGCACTGGGTCCACCCTGGGGAGAGAGGGGACTGTGGGATCCAGGGGCCATGGTGCTGGGAGCCTACAGTGCACGTCCCATCAGCTCAGACCACAGGCAGATCAGGTCACCTGTGGTCCAGATCGCATCCCCCCGCATCCAAACCCTGACCCTCTGCTCACCAATCAGGCAAAAGATTTCCCCCTGAGCCTCAGTTTCCCCTCCATAACACGGGAACCCCCGGGGGGTTTGTGTGAGGGTTAGATAAAGGAGGTGATGAGTGGGAAGAGCTGACAGGTACAGCCCGGCATGTGGACCTCTGTGCACCTGTGTGATGACCACAACTGACCTGCTATTTGACAAGCAGCACCTCTCAACCAATATTTTTTTCACTGTCAGCCCCTAAGGGACCTACATAAGATGCTTTTTCTACTCACCCCTCTCTTGTGAAAATTTAACACCACAGATACACTGTATATCTGTTCATTTACTATGTGTGTATCTACACTTTATAATAAGAGTAAGATTTTTTTCACCCCCGAAAATCCAGGTTTCACCCCCCTGGAGGGTTGCTGTCGGTCCCATGGAGGACGCATGGACTGAGGTCCTCATCCAGTTGGAAGAACCGACTCTGCAGGGCTGTGCAGAGAGAGCATCCAGGCCAAGCCACGTGTGCAGGGTGGGATTTCGTGGGAACTTGTAAGATAAAGGCGTGAAAGCAGACAGCAATTTTCCAAACCTACGAGCTGGTCTGAACATGCTGAGAACGAGGGCTTTCCAGGGTCCTGCAGGAAAACAGCTCTGGATTTAGAAGACCCAGATCTGCTGATCGTCACTAACTTATAACAGGAAAATGCCTGGCCTTGGTTTTCTCGTCTGTGTAATGGAGCTCCGTCCCTCACTAGGCAATGACACTCAGAAAATTACAAAGCCGTAGCTGTGTAACTGTAAGTTCTCAGTCCCCGGGAGGCCCTGGAAGCCCTCTTGTCTTGCACGTGAGGATACTGAGCAGGTGACCTGGGAATAAATGAGGACCGTGGGAGACGACCCCAGCTCCCTACTCCCAGCTCAGCGCTCTCCCAGAGAACCCCGGCTCTTGCCTCCTCAGCTGACTGGTTCTGCCAGGCTCAAAACGCTGAAAAACAACGCAATGACATTTCAACGAGCTGCTCTCTCCAAATGAGTATGCCGCTCGAGTTGTGTTTAAATCTAATTATGCGGCAAACCAAAAGCGGTACCATATCAGTTACATAAATACTTTTAAAGACATCTTTCTAATTATCCTTTTTTTTTTTTTTTTCAGACAATATACTTCGAAGAAATTTAATTAACACCTTACGAGAGACGTGGGTTCAGCATGCTAATGTGCAGGGAGCATGAGCAAGCTCCATCCACCCAGCGGCAGCCGCAGCCCTGTGCCAGCCTCTCCCCGTCACCGGGCCTCCGGGGGAGAGACTCCCAGGGCCCTTTTCTGGGGGTGGTTAAGTCAAACAAGGACCCCCGGTGGCTCAGAGTTAGGTCCGATCGGGGAAAAGGAAGAATTTCTGAGTCTGATGATGTCCAACAGGAGGGTTCTCGGAGTCCTTTCTCTTCCCTCTCCCATTCTTTCATTCCTTCCGTCCCTCATTCATTCAACAAAACACATCCTGAACGCCTACTGGGTACCAGTTCTGGGCTAAGAGCTGGAGAACTGAATGAACCAGGCCAGGTCCCAGACTGATGGTGGAGACAAGACGCGGCCAGGTAGTAACAATAAAGCCACAAGGTCCGATGGGGCAGCAGAGGGCCTTGGGGGCCAGAGAAGGCCCCAGTCTGGCCTGGGGCCCCCTGAACTTGCCAGGAGGAGGTGATGCCTCAATTGGTCTAGAAACACAAATCTCCCTCCCAGGAATTCCTGCCACTCCTCTGTCCTCTGGGTTGCTCCCCACCCCGCTCCCCCACCATATGACAGACAAGTCTTGCAGGTAAGAGGCCTGGGAATCCACCTGTCTGCCCCTAACACAGCTGATATTGGAGCAAGGCAGTCAGTCACCACTGAGCTATTGGCCTGGCACAGTAATTAGCATGAGTGAGTCAATCAAACTCATCCATTCATTCATTGGCCTCACATACACCGAGGTTGTAAAGATGCCACAAGGAGGCTGAGACCAAGTCAAAGACACAAAAAAGGGGAACACAAGAAGTGATATGCCATCCCCAGAGCCACCTCGGGCCCCAGCGATCTCTCGTCCTGTGTGTCCCTCCGTGGAGGAGCCCTGAGCCAGCCGACGCTCCTGCCGTCTACCAGCCAGGAGCACACGAATTCCACCGGCGCTAGTCGGGCTGGGCCTGCTACTGGAGCCTGGGCTCTTTAATTAACTCTGCTCTTGTTTCTCTTCGCCCTGAGGCTTCTGAGCTCCATGAGGATGCAAACCTAATAATCCCCAGAGGAAACAAAAACAAAAACAAAAACAGACTTTTATTTCCCTGCACTGTCCTCCAGCTATTTGGATTGTAACAAATGCTCAACCTTGAAATAATAACAACAGTAATGATATTGATGATTCCCATGGGTTGAGAGCTCATTGTGTGCAAAGCACTGTACACGCATCTGCTCTCTTCACCCTCACAGGGACCATATGAGCAGGGCACTATGCCTGTGTCCATTTTACAGATGCGGAAACTGAGGATCAAAAAAAGGCTGGCTAGGGACTTCCCTGGTGGTCCAGTGGTTAAGACTACACCTCCCCATGCAGGGGGTGTGGGTTTGATCACTGGTCAGGGAGTTAAGATCCCACAGGCCTTGTGGTCAAGAAAGGAAAACATAAAACAGAAGCAGTATTCTAACAAATTCAATAAAGCCTTTAAAAATGGTCCACATCAAAAACAAATTTAAAAAAGATAAAAAAAGAAAAGGTTGACTTGCCCAGGATCTCAGCTACAGAAGCTGGTGGAGCTGGGATTTGAAGCCAGTTTTTGGTTCCAGAACTCACACCGAACTGGGCTATTTCCAGGCTGTACTTCATTTCTATAGACAAATGCTTCATGAGTGCCTACTAAATATCAAACGCCTGCGAGGTACAGGACAGGACACCCATCCAGACCACCTTGGGCAGCGCCTAGAAACCCCACCTGTGTTTTGAAGGGAGGAAAAGAACGAGAATGAGGATACTGAGAGTCAGAGCGCACGAAGGATGGGCAGGCGTGACAACATCAGTGGAACCCGCGATCCAGCTGTGCCTGAAGCTGGATCCAAACCTGGACGTGAGCCAGGAAACTCTCCTTTACCCTTAAGACAATTTGCAATCTGGTTAACCCTTGAGTGGTAGCAGCTCTATGGAGCAAGTAACTGAGGCCTGGGAAGGTTAGTCCCACACCCAGGACCCGTGCTCCTAAGTTAAAGAGTAGAATTTGAACCTGGGTCTTCAGAACAGGAATTGGGGCATTTAACCCCATAAAACAGAGGAAAATGGTTATTTCCCAGCCATGTTCTTCGGGAGACCAGAAAGAAAGTATGGAAATAAATGTTCCAGGTTTGGGAGGGGCCAAACTCGACTCCCGCAAAGCGTCTACCTGCCGAGATGGCCCCAAGCAAGGCTGTGGCTCTTTCTCTCTCTTTCTCTGAGACCTGAAACCTGTCATCACGTCCCCCCAGCCTCACCCAGGACCTTCCCACAGGAACCCTGGCGGCAGGGATGATGCAGAATAGAGAACACAGTCTCTAGCACCCAGATCCAGGGTGGCATCTGGGCTCAGCAACCTCTTCACTGTGCCTGGGACCCTTCCAGCCTCCCATCCGGCTCTGTAAGGTGGGGACCACCCACTCTCTTGGAGACGTTGTGAGAACTGGAAACCTGATGGATGCCCCCTGCAGCCTGTTTCCTAGGTCCTGGCCCCCTTCTCGGTCTCTCTCTCCCCTGAGCCATTGACACCCTTGAAATGCAACTACTAATGCCAAAAACTCACATAGGCATGGGAAGCAGAGGCCGTCCCCCACCCTGTTATCTCTATTTCTGGGGAAACAGGGTACCCTGAAGGTCAGGGGGCTGGATGGCAGAGGACTTGTCGTCAATGAAGTTCCAAAACCAGGTCCAGTCATGTGACTGGGCATCAGCCATGGGCTTTTAGAATGAGAGAGACCTCTAGTCTCCTTCTCTCATCCTACCAATGGGGAAACAGAGGCCCAGGGGAAGGCAAGGATTGGTTGGCGCTGAGCTGCACCACTGTCTAAGGCTCTTTCCCACCAAGCACTGGCTCTAAGGCAAACCTGCACCCGGAGTCCCCATGCCTCCCTTCCTCCCCACCTCCTGGCTTTGCCTTTGCTGGTCCTCCAAGCCCAGGGGTTATGCTGCCACCAACAGGAAGCCCTCCTTGATCCCCTCACTCTTCCTGGGGCGTGTGCCTTGCCTGATCCTCGCTCCCTTTCCTTTCCCTCCTCCTGTCCGCTGTGCTAGGCTCGGGAGACAGCCTGTGTTGGTGGAGGGGAGAGACGCTTAGAAAACTCTCCCACGAGGGCATGTATCAGCACAGGCTGAAGCAGTGCCGTGAAGGGGAGGCTCTGGGTGCCTAGATCTGGGGGAGGGAGGGCGGCCAGAGAGATTTGGCGAGGGATCGGGGAAGGCACTCCAAGGAAATGAGATCCGAAGGATGAGTCCATGTTAGCAGGACATAGACTGGGCGGGGCGAGGGGGGGGAGGGGGCGGGGAGCAGCATGTGCAAAGCCTGGAGGCAGGAGGGAGAATGGAAGGTCCCAGAAAACAGAACTGCACCCGGAGCCCTTGGGGAGAGGTTCAGGATGGCACGTGAGAACAGACAGAGCCCAAGTGAGGGCCTCCCGCCTGCCGTCCCACCCCCAACCCCCACCTCTCCTGGGCCCAAGGCCGACCCTCACTGTCTCCTGGAGACCTTGCAGCGCCTGGACAGGCTAGGGGCCACCGGGTCCCTTCTGAAGCCTCCATCTCACCTAGTGAGGGCATCAGCACTCCAGCCTTGCCCAGTGAGGAGGCCGGAAACCAGGGGACGCTCCTGGCCTGGCACAGAGTGATGTCCCCCACCCTGCCACATTCTTCAAGGACCCCCGAACAGCCTGACGTGCTTGGAGGGTCTTTAAATGATGACATTAGGGTGAGATGGTTGGACGGCATCACCGACTCAATGGCCTTGAGTTTGAGTAAACTCTGGGAGCTGGTGATGGACAGGGAGGCCTGGCGTGCTGCAGTCCACGGGGTCGCAAAGCACCGGACACAACTGAGCAACTGAACTGAACTGAACTGAGTCTCCACCAATAGGACTCCTTTTAAAGACAAAGAGGGACTTCCCTGGTGGTCCAGTGGCTAAGATTCCGTGCTCCCACGTAGGGAGCCTGGGTTCGGTCAGGGAACTAGACCCCACGTGCCCTAGTGAAGACCCAGCACAGTCAAACAAATAAATAAATATTATAAATAAACAAAGGCCAAAGAGGAGTTGCCACGCCTGGCTCCAGTCTCCTGTAAGGCGGACCCCGTGGTGACCTGTCCCTCCCGCACCGCTCTTGCCTTCTCACTGAGCACCAGGCCAGCGGTCCACTTGTCCAGCCCAGGACGCAGGGGCCCGTACCTCGAGAGGTCTCCCCAGGGGCAGTGTTGCTCGGCCCCCAGGGTGGGGGGGTGGTCTTTGGTCTCAGGCCTCAAAACCCTGAGCCCCAGATCCAGACATTCATTCCTCAGGCAAAGGCAGCCTGGTTACCACCTGGGTCTCTGGGGGCAACCGCATAAATCACAGGGCTCCATCGGAGGCCACGTTTGGGCTGTCACTGTTGTTATTAAATATAAATTGTGGATTTATTAAATAAGGCCCCTCGCTCCCTCACCCTGAGACAAAGCCCAGGGTGGCGATAAATCACGTGTCGGGAAGTGGCATCTCCCTCGGTGGAGACGCGCCATGGAAACCCACACGCTTCCTCTGCACGCAGGGTGTGAGTCGGAAGAGTGGGGGGGGTGGGAGACAGCGGCCACCCACCCAGTCCTGCAGGGGCCCGGCTTCACCCGGCTGTGTGCAAAGCTGCATTTCCAAGCCGGGGTGACCCAAGCAGGCAATCAGAGAGCACTGGAGCAGGAGTCCAGAGCCGGGGCTCGCTGTATGCTCTCCTCGGGGGCCTGGCCCGAATCCCTAACCACCCCCAAGCCCTATTGCTCGAGCCTCAGGAGGGGACGGCATAGAGCAGGCCAGGAGGGATGGAACGGGGCAGGCCAGTGTGAACCTGCTCTGCCCACAACAGCTAAGTGACCACAAAAAGCCACTAAGCTTTTTCTCCACGGCACTTAGTGCTGCCGGAACCCTACGCTATTGCACTTAATGACTTTCATGGCACAGCCCGTGGGAGCATCAGCTCAGCGCAAGCGAGGCTCCGTCCGTGGTCACTGCTGAGTCCTGAGCACCTAGCCCGGCAGGCATGGACCCCTACCACCCGGCCCCTCTCTATGTGGACCCACAGACTTAATCCTCAGCATTTCAGGAGCAGCATTATGTAGATAGGGAAACAGAGGCACCAAGAGACACGTCACAATCAAGTGGCAAAGCCAGGATTCAAATCCAGGCGGTCTAGCCTGGAGCCCATGGTGGTGGTTTAGTCACTCAGTCGTGTCTGACTCTTGCGACCCATGGACTGTAAGCCCGCCAGGCTCCTCTGTCCACAGGATGCTCCAGGCCAGAAAACTGGAGTGGGTGTCCATTTCCTTCTCCAGGGGATCTTTCCAACCCAGGGATGGAACCTGGGTCTCCTGTACTGCAGGCAGATTCTTTACCATCTGAGGCACCAAGGAAGCCCCCGGAGTCCATGTTCCTAACTAACCAGCGTGCTTGGCAACTGCTCACAGATACCCCGGGTGGGTGAGTGAATGAAGAAATGAACCAATAACCCAGAGTTGTTAGATGGGGGGCGTGACCCCTCTCAGCTGGCCGCTCACTGCCCTTCCTCTGACAGCCTGGCCCGCGGGGGCCCGCGTGCTTCCCACCTGGGTTGGAAGTTCCTGGACATCCCCGCTACCTTTGGCTCAGACCCTGCGGCAACTTCCCAACTTGCTGCCCCTGATCCTGCTTCTCTGGGTCTCAACCTACAAGGCATCTTCTCCAGAAGGTCCTCCCTCAGCCCCTTGGCTCCCCCAACTCTCCTGACTTCTATTGACCTAGCTCTGTTCTACAACTGGGGCTACCCGGGGGCTCCCTACATGACAGCTCTGCCTTGGCATTATCTGCTGTGCCCAGGGACCCCTCTGAATGGGTGTGCACACAGGCACACACGCGCGCACACACACACACCCCACCTGCTCTGCCTGAGGGCCTGGGGCTCTCACCCATTCCCAGCAGCATCTGGGGACCTCATGCACTGTGACTTGCAGCCCAGGAGGACCAACTCCATCAACAGAAGAGAAAACCCAGCCCTGGGAAGGCCTCCCCTTGCAGCAGCCATGCCAGGCCTCAAGGTCCCAGAAACACCAAGGAAAAGCATGCCTGAGACCCAAGGCCTCCCGTCCTGCCCAGATCTGCCAGTCTGGTTCCAAACTGAACACTGCAGGGAGTTTCCCAAAGAGAAATCTTGTTGTTGTCCTTCAATTATTCAGTCATGTTCAACTCTTTGCGACCCCACGGACTGCAGCATGCTAGGCTTCCCTGTCCTTCATCTCCAGGAGTTTGCTCAAACTCATCATGTCCACTGAGCCGATGACGCCATCCAACCATCTCATCCTATTGACAAGGCCAGTCCTGCAGCCCCCACAGAAATAAGCATTTTCCAGAGAAAGCGCTGCAGGAAAGAGGGAGCTCCTAGCACTGGAGCCCACCCCCAGGTCAGGTGCCCCCTGCCCTCCAGAGCCCTTGCTCCCATCAATAATCTCTGCACTCACCCTTTACAAAAGAAGACCTGTCCAGAGGGAACCACACAGGAACACGAGGCAGTGACCCAGTCACAGCACCTCTGGGCCTGGGAGTGGAACGCCCCCCGGCTCCTTCTCGACTCGGGTCACATCCCGGATCTTCCTGTCTTCCTAAACGGGCAGCAGCTAGCACCTCATGGGACCACTGTCCCCCACAGCTAGTGCCCATGGCCCAAGAGGAAGCCGGGCCCTGCATCCTTGGAGGGGAAATCTGACCCAGCCTGCTGGTCTGGGGACCTGCCCTGGGCCCTACAGCCCAGGAACGTCCCATCACAGCTCTCATCTCCTGAGATGGGAGATGAGGGGACTCGCGGGGCTCCCCACTTGTCAGGGGCTTGTCAAAGACCCAGACAGACCCAAACAGGAGCACCCCGAAGGGGCTGACAGGAGTTTCAACAATGGAGTAGACAAACGCCTAAACTCTCAGAGGAAAGCATGTAAGCACTCCTGTCCACAGACATCACCGGGAAAGGATGCTAAGTGTGGCAAATGCCCTGGATTGGAGCTGTGTTGGGCTCGCGGGGGGTCACCTGTCTGGCCGGATTGTTGGGCGGGCCAGCAGAGACAAAGGAGGAGGAGATCGGGTGACCCAAGGAGCCGCCCAGGGCTGGGCCTGGAATTTATCCACCTCTACCCCGTGCCACAGGCTCCTCTCCAGACCACCGGAAAAGACCCAGGGAGCAGAAAGGTTCTACTCGTGTGTGGGTCCTGAGTCTGTGCTCTCACTGTGGCCCTACCGCTGGGGCGCCTCTGATATTTTCCATCAGCCTCAAAGGGCAGGTGGCAGAATTCCCTGGTCCTCTGGGGGAAGCCAAGGGGGTCTGGGCAGAAGGAAAGGAGAACAGTCAGGCCACGACCAGGGTCTTGCCCTGCCCTGGCCCTGCAACAAGTCTCGTCTCGCCCCCTCTCTGCGCCTCAGTCTCCCCATCTGTGCAACGAGGAACAGGAATGAGACCAGGGAGTCAGTGACCCAAACACCAAGGGGGTGGCAGCTGGAACTCAGCACCCCCTCCTCCGCCCCAAATGCTGCCACAAGGACATACGGGCCTGGGGTTGCCACGACTTTGGGTTTCGTAGAGCAAAGCCAGAAGTCTGGATTTTTACGTGCCATCACCTCATTTTTCAATGTTTGTAAAACATCCTCCCGGCCAAAGGAAACAAGACTCTGGGCCAGAATCGGCCCACAAGGCCAGCACACTGCAACTTCTCCCCCGTCCCCCCTGTCCCAAGCCTCGCGATCCATCGCCGTCAACGGGCAGGAGATGGTGGGGTACCGCGAGTCCAGGAGCCCACCCCCGGGCGGCCCATCCGCTCTCGCCTCCTCCCTGCCTTCCCAGGGTGAGGGGGGGGTGTGGATTCCATCGGGGGCGCCCACTTACATCTGCACGTGCGGCGGCTGGAAGCGGCCCTGGTTGATGTTGTAGAAGGTGAAGGCCTGGGTGGGGTTGGAGCTGTACTCGTCCACCTCGATGATGAGCCGGCTGTGCTGGTGCCTCCGGGCGGCCATCACGTGGGACTGTGAGAAGGCCATGCCCAGGCCGCAGGGCAGGAGGGCCAGGGCCTCTGCCTTCAGGACGCCGGGGTCCCACCTAGCGCGCCACATGGGCCTCCGCGGGCCCCGCGGGCATCTCCCGCTGCCCGGCCCCGAGCCAGACCTGGGAACAGACTGAGGAGACGGAGCAGAACCAAGCGACAGTTAATCTGTTTGGGATTTGCTTTATTTAATGTCAGATGAAGATTTAGAAAGAGGGAGAGGGCGGGGGAGAGGAAAAAAAAACCACAGCCGTACAGCTCAAAAACTCATTACAAATCTTTCCAACTCAGCAGTTTGATGAATATACTTTGGTAAAAAGAAAAGGAAAGGGAGGGAGGGGACCAAAAAGAAAAAAAAAAAAAAAACAACCCACAACACCATGGACGGATGCATTGCATGGTCCAACATGTTTAAATACTTAAGACTTTTTTTCTGCCTTCGACAACCACCTCCCCCCACCCACCCTCCCGGAGCCCACAGGGTGACGGTGAGATGCGGAAGACAATGGCTGGTATTCTGGAAACAGGTAAGGTAAGTTTTACTTTTCAGGATTGGGGAATAAGAAGGAATCACCTCCAACCCCACCGCCTCCTCACAGACCTACCCCCACCCAAGCATACACACACTCCCACACAGACCCACGTGTACACCCCTACAAGCCCAAGCAGGTGAAGACAGTGCGGGCGCAAATTCCTTCATCAACAACCATTTTGCCTAAAGATGTTTTAGCAGCGCCTGGAGAAGGGATTGTCCCAGAAAGATTGCTGTACACCAACTCAACTCAGGGGGTGGCCGTCGGGGTGTGGGGTAGGGAAAGGGAAGACCTACTTTAAAAAAAAAAAAAAAAAAAAAAACCTCAAAAGCTTTGTAAGGATCTCAGGAATTCCACTCTGCACAGTCAAACCTTGAAACCACTCATAATCACAGCTCACAAATGCTATATAATTTTTTTTTCATTTCTTTCATTGGAAAGTGCAGTTTGCATTTGTAGTTACTGGATGAAACTGTCCGTTTTCGATTCCAGCTCGGCTTTGTGGAATCCTGGTTAAGGTTCCATCCTACCCTGATATACATACTTGCCACGACAGCCGCGGCTTCTTCACTAAAAGCATCTTTTTTTTTTTCCTTGCTCTTTTCTGTAATTTTTTTTAAAACTATGTAAATAGGAAACACTTCAAAGATTTGTTTTGTTTCAGGTTTTGGTCATTAAGACCCTCCGACAATTGCCTTTGTGCCACATTTCACCAAAGAGAAAATAACATCATTTAAACTATTCTTGGACAGTCAGATCCCAGTCACGCTAAACGAAGAAAAATCCTCTTTGCATGTGGAAGAAGAATCGACACAGTCAGAAAACAAACTAGATTAGGAAAATGACAAAAATTAAAGACTGGAGAACATTTTAATTAGGTGCGAAGGAGAAATGGATTATTAATTTTTTTAACTCTCAACAAGCACGCCCATACACAGTGCAATAAACAGCAAATCCTTCTCTTCTCCCCTCACTCCCCTCCCCCCTCCCAAATACATCCTGATTCAGAATACACACTCCTCTTATCCACTTGGGAAGATCAGGGAAAAAAAATCAGCCTCTTCTCTCCAGAAGATGACTTGCTCCTGTTCTCTGTCCTGTTCGTTGTTTCTAAGCGAATCAGCCCTCCTACCGCATGCTGTGTGGCTGGCCTCCTGGCTGGGTGAGCCTGGGCATCCAGGCCTCTGGCCTGTTACCATCCTGTTAACCCTGGGAGAGGCCTCAGGGCAGCAAACGCCGAGGTCCAGGCTCCATCAGCCCAGATCTGAATAAGAATTTGAGTCCCCACCTCGTGCTGAGCTGCTGTGTTGACGTTGAAGTGTTAAGTCGCTCAGTCAAGTCCGACTCTTTGCGACCCCGTGGACTGTAGCCTGCCAGGCTCTTCTGTCCATAAAGTTCTCCAGGCAAGAATGCTGGAGTGGGAAGCCATTCCCTTCTCCAAGGGATCGAACCCTGGTCTCCTGCATTGCAGGCAGATTCTTTATCATCTGAGCCACCAGGGTGTGATCTCAAGCCAACTTCCTAATCTAAGTCTCAGCTTCCTCTTCTGGAAAGTGGATTTGATGACAGTAACATCGCCTCCCAGGGCAGCTATATGAGTTAAATGAACAGGAATTCTGAGCACAGGTGCCAAGTTCCCAGCTAATATTCTCAGGTACTATTACAATCACAGGGGCTTCCCTGGTGGCTCAGTTGGTAAAGAATCTGCCTGCAATGCAGGAGATTGCCTGCAATGCAGGAGACCCAAGTTTGATCCCTGGGTCGGGAGGATCCCCCGGAGGAGGAAATGGCACCCCACTCCAGTACTCTGCCTGGGAAATCCCATGGACAGAGGAGCATGGTGGGCTACAGCCCACGAGGTCGCAAGAGTTGGACAGGACTCAGTGACTAAACCACCAACCACATCACACATCACACTATTCGGCTCAACTGGAGACCTGTGTGCAGAAGGTCCGCGTGGGCAGGTGCTGCCCAGGCACTGGGTACCTGTGGTCCAAGGGCGTGCAATGCGAGGAAAGCAGACAGCACAAGCAGCCTTGAAGAACCTCTATTTTCTCCAATGCGAGCTGACTGCATCAAGGCCCTGCTTGGAATCCTCTCCCTGGATTTCCATGGCTCCAAAGACAAGGACCCAAGACCCGTGGGCCCTAAACACACTCCAGCTACACAGGTCTGAGCCCAGCGGGCTCTAGTGCCCAGATGCCTCCAGCTAAGGAGTGCTGTGTTCAGGGCACGCAATTCAAATCCTCTCAGGGGGCCTTCTCTAAGGTCACCACCTACCTATGACATAGATACTCTGATTTCTCCCATTTTGCGGAAGAGAACGGTGAGTCACAGAGAAGTGAAGTCTCTTGCCAAGCCCAGCATGGAGAGAGAGAGGGTGATGCTGAGATCTGGATGCAGGCAGCCTGGACCACCTTTGTTCTCCTCTCCAGTTGGCTAACCTCGCCCTTCACCCCTCCACAATGCCGGTATTTCCCCAGAGAAGCCTCGATCAGGGGTCTTTGTCCCAGGGTCCCATGAAGAGCCTGCGTGTGCCCCGGGGGCTGAGCCTGGGTCTCACTCGATTGCTCACCCCCCAGTACCTCCGACGCAGCCCCCACAGCTCTGCGACCCTGAGCAAGGGGCTTCACCTGCCAGAGGCTCTGTTTCCTTGTCCACGAAATGGAAGGGAGAAAGAGTAGCCAGCATCAGACAGTCATGAGGATTAAACGAGGTGACACATGTAAACGGCTTATCACAGAGCCCAGTGCCTAGTAAACGCTCAAAAACGTTGTTAGTGTTGTTTTTATCATCACCATCCTCATCACCCCAGGGCTCATCACAGATGCTTCATAAATATTGAATTGGTGGATGTGCGGATGGAGGGATGGAGGGAAGGATGGAGAAATGGAGGGAAGGATGAAGGGATGCAGGAATGAAGGCAGAGATGAAGGGAGGGGTGCAGGGACCAGGGAGCGGGTGGGCGCCTGCATGCCCTGCGGCCAGCCGCGGTGGGGGAGGCCACTCAGCACCAGGGGACTCAGCCAGGAAAGGCAGGCGGCGCAGCGTCCCGGGAGGCACTCCGCAGTGAAATGCTGCATTTCACATAAAGGGGGTTTGCAATGGGCCCTGCTCAGAGAAATCAGGGAAACTGGGAATGCAGAGCTTTCTTTTAATACCCATTTAATATTTATGGAGCCGCAGCAGCATCAGCCACCGTGCGGAGAACACAGCCGATCCACGGGGCGGGAGAACGATTCCCCAGCAAATGGCTGTGAGCTTGGGAAGCATTCACACCTGGTCCACAAAACAGCACCGCGCGCAGGCAACGCACGCGGAGGGTGCTGGGACAGAGACCACCCGGGCTTCCGTCCTGGCTCTCTGGCCGGCAGAGTGACCTTGAGCAAGTCACACACCCAGGCCGGGCCACAGGGGCCTCTTCCGGGCCAGGGGGCAGGAAGGAAGTGGGACCACAAAGAAGAGGGTGGGATAGACTGATTAATGCCTTTGCGCTCGTGCACGCTCAGTCGCTTCAATCACGTCTGACTCTTTGCGACCCCGTGGGCGGGAGCCCACCAGGTCTCCATGGGATTCTCCAGGCAAGAAAACTGGAATGGGCTGCCATGTCTTCCTCCAGGGGATCTTCCTGACTCAGGGATGGAACCGGCATCTCCTGTGTCTCCTACATCCCAGCAGAGTTCTTTACTGCTAAGCCATTAGTGAAGTCACTCAGTCGTGTCCGACTCTTTTCGACCCCATGGACTGTACCCTACCAGGCTCCTCCGTCCATGGGATTTTCTAGGCAAGAGTACTGGAATGGGTTGCCATTTCCTTCTCCAGGAGATCTTCCTGACCCAGGGATTGAACCCAGATCTCCCACATTGTAGGCAGACACTTTACCGTCTGAACCACCAGGAAAGTCGCTGAGCCACTGGGGAAGCCCAATTAATGCCTTTCCTTATTCAACAAATGTTTGCCTTGGCCCTACACAGCACCATGAGTCCAGATGCCACAAATAGCAGTAAAAGAATCAACAGGTCACTGCCCTCAAGGAGGTAGGGGCAATAAAGCAAACACATAAGTAAATAGAAGAGATACCTGCAGACAATAACAGGTCCCTGGCAGGAGACAGGACAGGGTGATGGAGTGAGGGGTATGGGGGCGGGGGGGGGGAGAAGAGGGCTGTGACTTTAAACTGATGATCAAGAAAGGCCTGACTGAAGAGGCGACATCGTTTCTAAAGTGAATGCTGAGAGGGAGCCAGTCACGCCCAGAAACCTGGGAAGGAGAATTCAGGCAACGGGAACAGCAGGTGCAAAGGCCCTGAGGCAGAGGCAGCATTAATGAGCTGTCTCACTGCGTTATCACTGTTCTTGGCCCCGGTGCGCTTCTGCAACAGAGAAGGGCCCAGACTCTGAGGCCAGCACTGCTTAGCCGTGGACCCTGGGCAGTCCCCTAACTTTTCTGTGCTTCCGCTTCCTCACTGGTCCCGTCAGGAGGTAACAGAGGGGATGAAGGAAACTGGGCTGGCCGTTCCACAAAGGCCCGGTCAGTCCAGACCGGGAAAGCTGAAAAGCTCTTGAAATGTCTGGGTTGAAAAATTCCTGTTGAAAAATCCCTCCTTTTTTGTAGGGATTGCTTTTCAAAAGTCTTACTCTCTCACAAGGCAGTTTCTCTTTCTGTTTTCCCTCAGAGGCATTATTTGTTGGCGCCCTGAGTCGAGTCAGGCCGGGAGAAGGCCGGATGACGGCCACGGCACCAGGTGGTGAGGAGGTATTAGGGACCGACGGTACCGGAAGCTCATAGCCAGGAAAGAGGCCAACACGGGTGCCCCCTCCCGCGGCTGCCCCACAACCTGCCTGCCCTCCTTGCTGCGTCGGCAAAGCCCACGCACCACACCAAGGGCCCAGGAGGCACCCTGACCACTCCATTCCCTCCCACACGCCGGATCTCGTCAGGAGCATCATGCCGCCCCGGGGGGAAGCCCAGCCCCTCAGAGCAGCCAGGGCCCCACTCATCCCTCAGACCAGCCAGGACCCCACGCCGGCCCCTCAGACCAGCCCAGGACCCACACCAGCCCCTCAGACCAGCCAGGACCCCACGCCGGCCCCTCAGACCTGCCCAGGACCCACACCAGCCCCTCAGACCAGCCAGGACCCCACGCCGGCCCTCACACCAGCCCAGAAGCCCAGTCAGTCCCTCAGACCAGCCCAGGACCCACACCAGCCCCTCAGACCAGCCAGGACCCCACACCGGCCCCTCAGACCAGCCCAGGAGCCCAGTCAGGCCCTCAGACCAGCCAGGACCCCACACCGGCCCCTCAGACCAGCCCAGGAGCCCAGTCAGGCCCTCAGACCAGCCCAGGACCCATACCAGCCCCTCAGACCAGCCACGACCCCACGCCGGCCCTCAGACCAGCCCAGGAGCCCACACCAGCCCCAGCCTCACCACTCAGGCCACAGTCTCCGCTCCGGGTTTCCCGGGCACATGGGGAGCCCCCACCTCGGAGCCTTCCCTCCTGCTCTTCCCTCTGCCTGGAAGGCTCCTAGCAGGACCCCTACCTGCACGCCACACCTGTCTCCTGGCGCGGGGCTCGGGGAGATGCCGCCCGCCCCGGCCCCTGACCTTCCCGGGCTTTCTCTCACCAAAGCTCCCAGATGAACGTCCTGAGTCTGAGGTGAGAAGCCAAAGCATAAAACAATACACGAGAGAATGAACCCGTGAGAGAAACCGCAGCCCTCGGGCCTCAGGTCCAGACTCCAGAGCAGCGCTCACCTCCTCAGATCCCGGATTTTTCGCCTGCAAACACGCGGATGCCAGAACCTCCCTCCCAGAGCCACCGGCAGGAGTGCAGAAGCGCCTGGCAGAGAGCTGGCGCACAGCAGGTGTCCCCCAAGCACCTCTTCCCCTCAGGTCAGAAAGTGCCAGCGAAGCCCAGGCGTGCTGCGGGGAGTTTCCAAGCATCAAGCAGAGATTTTCAGATAGTCAGGGGGCCCCCAGCCCCCGCCCGCCCGCCCACCCTATGACCGGGCGGGCCAGAGGTCAGTCCTTCCCAAGGTGATGCAATTGGACACACCCAGTACCACCAGCCCCGTGACGAACTTTCTAGGCAGACTTCAGCACTCCCGCGCCCTGGGCGCCACAGGACTCCAGCCAACTCTGAAACACGCGCTGTCCCAACTCAGAGGGAAGATCCTGTTCTGGGACCCAAATGACTCAGATGTGAAACTGACCCTTGAAGGGCTTGAGACCCAGCAGGAGGAGCCAGACAGATCAACAGGGCAACTCAGACCCTAGAGGGGAGGGGGCTTTGGGACCCCAAGAAGGCCCCGACCTACGCCTACTAGCATGTGCCAAAAGCCCGAAAAAAGAGCATCTTAACAGCAGGTGGATTTTCTGCAAAGGAGAGACCTGAGTGGTCCCAGCAGCCCAAGTCTGCCCAGCGGATCCAAGAGGGAGCCTACGAGCCCCTGTGCTGCCAGGGCTGCCGATTGGCAGCCCAAAGATAGCCTCTTTTTGCCATTAGGCTTCAGATGAGACAACACTTCCACAGGCTCCCCAGAGGCAGGATGGGCCCGGGACGGTCTCGGTTCATGTCTGCTGTCCCCCGTCAGTCATTATGACCAGCATCCTCTCTGGCTCTCAAAAGTGTCCCCATTTCAACAGCTGAAAATGTCACAAAGGATAAAGGTCACCGTAATCAAAGCCAACCTGAGGCTGTTAAGGTAACCAATGTCTGTCCCTCTCCAGCATTAGCATGTTTGGAGGAGCTCAGAGGTAAAGAACCGGCCCGCCAATGCAGGAGACGCGGGTTCGATCCTTGGTCCAGGAGGATCCCCGGGAGGAGGAAATAAATGACAACTCACTCCAGTATCCTTGCCTGGGAAATCCCATGAACAGAGGAGCCTGGAGGGCTACAGTCCATGGGGTCTCAAGGAGTTGGACATGACTTGGCGATTGAAGAACAAGAAAGCCGTAACTGTGGGGCCAGGGCAATGTTATATTGTCCTGAGTCCCAAATTCAGAGGACAATCAATGACCACACAGGAGAGACTGTCCATTAAACAGGAGACGCCCCCGAGAAACACCTGCCCGGAGAGACTGCACCGCAGCAGCGTTCCAACAAAGCCCAACACCTGGAAAACTTCTGCAGGATCCCAACCCCGTCTTCGCTCCCATGCCTCTCTTCCCTGGACCTTGAGTGGGGGTCAGCCGGCAGCCCCCGCCCCACCATCAAGGCAGCCCAACAAGCAGACGATTGGATCCGGCCGCTTACCCAGAACGACGCTGAGAGAAAGTCAGCTCAGCCAAAGGCACTGACGCTTTAGTTAAGAGCTTAGTTGCAAGATGGCAAAATGTCACAGAAAATCCATGCTACCACCTCCTAAATCATGGCTCCCACCCCAAGCAAAATGCAGGGGAAATCGAATCTAACAGAAAAGTATTAATACCAAGGAGGGGGTTTGGGAATGATTCTCTTACAGGCCATGCTTCCTTCCACATGAGCTCAAAAAATCACTTTTAAACTGGTTTTTTTCCCCCTTGTTTTGTTTGTGCCAGCAAATATGCAATTGATTAGTCAGTAGTTGAAAATATCAGAAAAGGTAAAAACAAAAAATACCATGAGAACTCAAAGGAAAAGAAAAGGAACAGACAGCTTAGTAGGAAAAAAATTCAGACCTAATCCCCCGATATCCTGAAAATGAAAGCTCTTATATTTGACCTCCTCCTTCTTCATCAGCTGTGGATTCCAAGGGGGGCGGAAAATGCTGGCCTGCAGCTGATATTAGCAGCCACGTTGAATAAGTTGATGAGCTAAGTCGATGAAGGAATCCACAAATACTATGAAAATTAGACCATATTCCTTGAAAAAGGATCAACCACAAGTGACTTTAAAGCATTTACCACTTTCAAACCTTTTAGCTGGGC
This sequence comes from Dama dama, assembly GCF_033118175.1. Classification (NCBI taxonomy): domain Eukaryota; kingdom Metazoa; phylum Chordata; class Mammalia; order Artiodactyla; family Cervidae; genus Dama; species Dama dama. The sequence goes on from NC_083702.1 coordinate 6,138,706, forward strand.
CTGTTTTGAATTATGACTTCATAATTTCAAATTACATGATTTTAAATTACACTTTCTAATTCCTTGCCGCCCCCCATCCCAGCAGCCGCTGCCGCTTCATTTTCCAATTATGTACTTTTATTTCAGAATGATGAAGAGAGCTACTTACTGGATCATGTCCTGTCTGCCACAAATAGCTGCTCACTTATTCCTTGAACCTTAGATAGGAAGACAGTCAGTTCACCCGGCTGGTCTTCAAATTCTGAATATCCTCCATTCCCGTAGCACCCAACGAGGCCCGAGAAGCAAAGAAACCCTCAAAGCTCGGGTTGAGAAATAATGTTTGTAAACCACTGCTCCGCTCCATAAATTATTATAATTCTTGGTGCTTTCTATATCCATCTAGCCGATCAGCAATCACATAAATAACGGTGAATGGACTGATTTTTCTTCTGCAAAGTGCTGTCCTAGTTTTCGAAATAAAGCATTTGGAGATTCGCGAGCCTGTGGGGTTGAGGTGGGAAGCTGCTCAGATTCGTTTCAAACGTGCATGCAGACATACCCACACACAAAAGGAAATAAGAGGTACGCATTAAAAAAAAACAGGATTCTGTATCCCCTTCCCACGTATCCATCAAGTCACACCCCGCATTCCTGGGGGTGTGGGACATACACGGTGGCGGGGAGGGGGAGCAGCAGGGCAGTCCGGGGTGCTCGGCGTTCACATACAATTTGCAAAGAAAGTAAACGTGGATTTACAGTTCTCATGGAAATCTATTAAACAGATGTCACTGAAGCATAATCAAATCGGCACTATGGTAATTGTACACTTAAGTCAGAGATTGGGGTTTTGCCATTTTTATGATCAGTTTAAGTGGTTTTTTTTTTTTTTTTTTTTGTGATCATGCGGGAATCTGCAATTAAGGATGAAACCTCCAAAAGTATGATCAGTTAACGAATGTGTCTGAATGACAAACTTAACAAAAGCAAAACTCCGTTCTCTACGTGCCCCCCACTCCCAACACACACGCCCCTTTGTGCAGGGAGCCTAGGGTGGGGGAAGGACCGACTGCTTTTTCCATGAGCACCGCAGTGCCAAAAGCGCTTCGTTGGGAAGAGGGAGAGATGGGGTGCGGGGCAGAGCTCACACTTCTCAGGTAGCCATGCAATATATTTTGCAGCCTTGCAGGCTGCGGTGTTGTCGGAAAACGCAGAAGAATGAAATGAAGGGGAAATACGAAGCAGGCATCATGTTCTCCCGAAAGTGATGAAATTAGCACGGGCGATGCCAAAAGTCTTTCCATGTGTATCAGTGCTGAGCCTCAGATCCTTGGAAGGAGGGGATGGAAATGTGAAGCCGTGCAATTGAAGCAAAACTTTCAGGGTTTGGAGTGGGGTGGTAGAGAGAGGGCTCTGGTCAATTCTTGGCTCTGAACTCAACGCATATCGAAATCAACCGGCGGGGGGCGGCGGGGGGGGGGGACTTTTTGTTTAGGTAGCTGCATCTGCCTCTGATGTACAACCAAGGTCTAACATCAAGTTGCCTAAATTCACATAGAAACCCCCAAATGGTAATTCACAGAATGGTATGGAAAGACCAAAGGACATCTCGAGCCACTACCTGAGTTTAAAATTAAAATATATAATCCCAGCTAGCTGGTGGTCTCATTCCGTGGGGGACATCGACACCCCAGGAAACACGGTTGCAGGGAAGAACTGCCTTCAGGGCGACCCAGCACAGTCTAGACGGTTCTCGCTATGGGACGCACCCCCCGTCTCTTCCCTGCCCACCAAGTGTTGGGCACCTAATCCTACAGGGTAAGACATTTGGCCGGAAGGAAGACCCCAGATGGCCTGTCTCTCATCTGAGATGCCAGGAACTGTGTGATCAGTGGGCACAGATCAAGCCTGAGATCCCATTCCCGGGCTCCTACACCTGGGGTGTCCCTCTCCCCAGGAACCCCTCGCTCCAGAGGTGCAGGCAGACAAAGGTAAACACCAACTGCCGAACGGAGAGATCTCAGAGAGAAGAATGAAAAAGGGGGAATGCTTGAAAAGACCCCTTTTCTGTTCCTGGAGAGGGAGAGGCGGTGGGAGAGACATGTCGCATTGTCACATTCAAGATTTTTGACAGACAATTCAGCGATAATGCAGAAATTCCACCCTCACGGCAGCTCGCCGCCGAAACTTGAAAGGCATTAACTAACCTCCACTAATTGCGTGTTTTTCTGTGCATAATATTTACTTGCTAAAAGTCGTTGCCTGGCCGATTAATTTCCTCTGCCCTGCTATTCGTGATTGGTTCATGGGCCTGAAATTGGAAAAATGAAATCATTTTGATAGATTAAAAGATGATTGCACTTTGGGGAGGGTTTTCTTTCCTCCACTAGTCCGGAACCTGCACCCAGAATGCTGGTTTTTCTCCTTGAGTGCTACCCTTCGGTGAAATCCTGCTACCATCCTTAATTCTTCAAACAAGTGCAGAGAGATGTGTCCTGTGTTAGGTGACAGCGTGCAAGGGAATGTAGCAAGTTCAAGGGAAACCAAATGAATTTAAATTACTTTCATCAGATAAAGATTTAACGGTCTCACCGGTGGACTGGGAAATTTTTAAAAAGCAGGCTTTTCTTGAATGGTTACTCTGTGTGTCAGCGCAATCCTGACACAGTTAGGGTCTTATAGAAAGACCCTAAAGCCCTAGTCTCTTAGCTCTACTTAGACGTATTTGTCCATAAACATAGCCTACAGGGTTAGGGTGTAAGTGTTCGTACGGCAACTGTACCCAAGATATGACATCCCACGGGTAGGTGACAAAATCTGAGCTTATCCACATCAACATCATAGGGATCTACTTCAATCCAGGTCTTCAGAAATTCCTAGGGCTGAGAAATACATAGGAAGGCAGCCCCCACGTTGAACCACTTCCGAAGACACGATTAAACCACTGTGACTGGATTATCGCCTTTTGACTAGCCATCAGCCAATTAATGGACCTCCACGGAGTGAGCACTCAAATAGATGTAACCATTTCGCAGAAACCCATCTTAAGGAAAAAGGTTTTACAAGTGTTGTGGGGCTGCCACTCGGAAAGCCAATTTGCAAGGAGCCGGGCGTCATGAAGCACAGTTTATTATGCACGACTCTCACACCGCGGTCCCCACAGACACTGTGCCCGGCTCCAGAATGCCTCCCGATCCCCACCGGCTGGCTCGACAGCCCCAGTGTGCTACCCACCCCCAGAGGCCTGCCTCCACCCAGCCAAATTCACCAGACCCTCCCCAAACGGCCTCCCGGTACGTTGGTTCCCATGGGTGGAAGCCCGGCTTCCAACTTGAACGTGGCAGTCAGCCGGTGCCTCTCTGACATCCCCCAAGCATTTTAGGCAAAGTAACAAATTATTCGTGAAGTTGGTGCATTTTTCTGTTGTTGCAAATACCAGCCAGGGTATGGACGATGGTAGTGTCAAACCCCCAGCCCCCAGCCTGGCTGAGCCCTGCTAACAAGTCTCCCACCACCATTCAAGTCCTACAGAGCCAGCTCACCATTCACCAACCAACCCACTTTTGTTCCCTGGTTTAATTTCATAATTGTTTGCCACTTAACAAGCTCTCCTCTGGGCCATTCAATAGGGGCCTTGGAATCAGGGAGGGAGAGGCAACCAAGCCCCCAAGGGATGGGAGAAGCTCAGCCCCCAGCACCTGGGCAAAGACTTCCCAGAGAGGACAGCTAAGTGGCCTTGGGGGCCAGTTTCAGGGTGGGGCCTCCTGATCCCAGCCCCAGGCTCCCAGCCCCAGTGGGGAGGCAATGTAGGAAAGGCGGGGGTCTAGGAACCGAAGCCTGGACACAACAGACTCCTGGACAGATCAGCTCTCAGACCCACCCCCTTCTGTTTGCACCGGGTCAAGGGAGACCCCATGAGAATTCACCTTCCTATGGCAGGTCCCAGAAGAAACACACAAGAGGAAGAACTGCTGCTTAGCCTGAGCAGTCCCTGAAATATTGCCTCCAAGGGCTGGAACCTGCCTGGGTAGCCACCGAATCCCTTGCGACCCGCGCAGAGCAGACAGTAATAAACATGTGGGAATGAGTGAGTGGATGAGTGGATGGATGGGTGGATGGCTGGGTGGGTGGATGGATGGATGAAGTTTCCAGCAATGCCGAGCCAAAGTGGCCACAAGGTCAACATCAGTCCCCGCCTCCTGTGGCCCCCAAGCACCAGCAGGGGCTTCGCTGCGCACAGTAGGCTCTCAGCGTCGAGGGGCTGCTATTGTTATCACCATCTTCATCACTTGCACCCCACCAATGCGCTTCTTCCACCAGCAACTCCGCCAGCAGCCAGCAGCGACCGGCGAGCCGGGGAAAAGTTTCGCTGACCCCTCGGCCCCAGTCGAAGTCCAGCGCTCCGGCCGAGCCCCTCCCCGCGGCACCCGCTCGGCCCACAGGGCAGCCGGGGTGCGGGGCCAGGGCGCCGGCACCCGGCGAAGGCAGCCAAAGTAACTTTGCGGGCGCCCCTGCGCCGCGCCGCGGGCGTCACCCCGCGCCCGAAGAGGGTCCCGGCCGCGCCCCCCACCCGGCCTGGCGTCCTCGCCCCGCGCTCCCCGCGCGCCCCCGGCCCGAGCCCCGCCCGCCCCCGGCCCTACCTGGCCCCGGGCTCCTCTTCGGCGGCCGCGGCGGCCGCGAGCAGCAGCGCGCACGGAGGGAGGCAGGGGCCCGGCTCCGGGGAGGGAGGCGCGCAGGGGCGGGGGCTCCTCCGGCGGCGGCCGCCTAGCCGCGCGTCCGAGGCAGCAAGTGGGAGCCAGACTCCTCCTTCGGGGGGCGGGGGGCTCCCCGCCGCCCGCTCCCTCGCCCGCCCGCCCGCCTGCCCGCCGCGCGCCTCCGAGCCCGCCCGGCTCCCCCGCCCGCCGCCGCCCGCCGCCCTCCCCCTCTTCCTCCCCGCCTCCCCCGGCCCCGGCGCCGGGAGGGGCGCGATCGCGCCCTCTGTCCCCGGCCCCGCGCGCCCGCCCGCCGGGGCCCCGGCAGAGCCGGCCAGGCCTCGGCCCGCGGCCCCCGCCCGGGCCCAGCGCCGCATCCCGCCGCCCCAGGGGGAAGAGCGGGCCCGGGCGCAGCGAGGAGGAGGGAGCCCGCGCTGCGGAAAAGGGCCGGCGCAGCCCCGCCTCACCCCGCGCCCCTCTCCGACCCGCCCCCCGGCCCCCCGGGACCCGCAGCGCGCGGGGTGGGCGGGGAGCGGGGCGGGGGCGCGCTCACCTCCGGATCCGAGGCCGCCGCGGCGGGTACCGCGTGCTGGGGCGTGCGCGGCTCCTTCCGGGGCGCCGCGGCCCCCCGCCCCCGGCCCGGACCCTCTCCCAGGACCGCGAGGGCACCCCGCCCGGAACCCCTCCTGCCGGTCGTCTGCGAGTCCTCCTCCGCCTCCTTCTCCGAGAGATGTGGACCCCCCAGCCCCTAGGCTGCGTAGGCCTGGTCCCACTCTGGTGTCCCCATCTCTTCCCTCTGGGGGTCCCAGGTTCCCGACCCGGGGCACAATGGGTGGCCAGAGGAAATCTAACCCAGAAAGGGCAAGTCATCAGGTCGGGACCTGAGGACCTGGCCGCTGGTTTGAAGAAGGCTCTGAGTCGCTGGGGAGGAAGGAAAGCAGCACGTGGTAGTCCCACCCTGGGGAAGATGCACTGGCCCCTTATGACCTCTCACCCCTGCCACGGGTGGAGACTGGTGGCCACAGGGCCCAGGTCAGGCTGGGGCCTCCAAGACGGAGAGGTGAGGAGGAGATGTACCCCTCAAAGGCCCATCTAAGTCACCCCAACAGAGGTTTGTGGGTCCCCCTCCCCTGGCACACTCACATCGCATTCTGCCTTCATCGGAGCTTCAGACACACTCCCCAAGGACAAGACACCCTGTGGGGGTGTCTCAGGCCTGGCCTGCCCTTGGGGAGAGCGGGTCTGGGAGGCAGGCAGACAGGGGCAGGGCAGGTGAGGGAGGGGAAGTGGGAGCCGCTACCCAGTGGGGCTTCCTGGAGGTGGGCACACCCCAGGGAAGTGCGTGTCCTGGAAAGAAGGTATGGAAAAGGCGTTCCAGGCAGGGCCTTGGCATATCTGAGATGGCAGCTTCCTCGGGGCTGGAGAAGGAGGAATTGTGGGCAGGAGGGGGAGGAGAAGGAGCCAGAGCTGAAGGGCTTGGATGCCTGCCTAAGGGGGTAGGCTTTGTCACTGGGAGCCATAGAAGGTCTTTGAGCGGGAGCACCTGACCGGCTTTACCTTCTTAGAGTTTGCTCAGGCAGCCCTGGGCTTCCCAGGCCGCACTAGAGGTAAAGAACCCACCTGCCAAAGCAAGAGACATAAGAGACTTGGGTTCGATCCCTGAGTCGGGAAGATCCCCTGGAGGAGGAAATGGTGACCCACTTCAGAAGTCTTGCCTGGAGAATCCCATGGACAGGGGAGCCTGGCGGGCTACAGTCCATGGGGTCACAACGAGTCGGATACAGCTGAAACGACTCAGCACGCACAGGCAGCCCTGAAGAGGAGGGGGAGAGGCTGGGACTGCAGAGGGAGATGATGGAGGCCTGGGCTGGTCACCCCTCTCCTGTTTCCTTGTCTGTGGACCTCATTGTGCAGTCTCTGGGGCAGAGAGTCTGGGCTGGAAACACAAGGTGAGCTGGGCAAGCAGGAGGGACAGCTGGAACACGCGGTGGGTGGGCACGGAGACGGCAGGGTCTCCTTTGGGGCCAGTCCTGGAAAGCAGTGTCCCCCCATGATATTTCTCAGGCCCCCGAGGCCATGCTGACCTTTGCAGATGCCCAGATCCAGTCGGCCTGGCCCTCTTGAGGGTCGGAGCAGCAAGGCAGGCCCTCCAGGCCAGGCGGAGAGGGGTGAGAGCGTGCCCTGGAAATTTAGGAAAGAGACCCCAGGTTAAAGCGCAGGCCTGCTGTCAAGGAGAACGTTTGATCATTCCACTGTCAACTCCACAGCTCAGGTGGCTAGAGCGTTCACTAGCTTGTCCTATGTTGTCCATAGCGTCCTATGTTGTCCTAGGAACTGTGTCTCCCAGGTCTGTGTTGGGTGACCAAGGATGCAGGGGGCATCCATGAAAGGCCAAAAGGGAGACACACACAGGGACCACTCCGGACCAAATGTCGGGTGGTAGGGAGAGACGCCCAGCCTGGGGGATGGTGCCAGGCTTCCTGGAAGAGGGCCTGGAACTGGGCCTGGGAGAAAGGGCAGAGTGTGGACAGGGGAGAGGAGCCTGATGGACGTTCCTGAGAGCGGGAACAGAGGCCCAGGACAAGGAGAGTGAGGAGGACAAGGAGATGCGGACTCCTGGAGTGTTCCACAGGCAGGCCTGAATGCCACGCCCAGTGGGTCGTGGGTGCCCCTGAAGGCTTCTGAGCGCGAGGTTCCGTGGTGTCTGGTGTCCCAGCAGCCGGGACAAAGCCAGTGTCGAGTGAGTGAGTGAATGAATAAGCAGGTGAAGGGTGAGGTCTGCCGAACTCAACTCCGCTTAGCACACAGAGCCTCCCGGCTCCTGCCGCTCGGCTGCCCAACTCTGGAGCAGCGTGAAGGAGCATCCTGAACTCCGCCGGGCACATCTTCCTCCCTGCAGGGATGGAGGCTTCCCGAGCACAGGCTCTCCAGGAGTCCAGCGTACCTGCCTGGGAGACAGGACTTGGGCTCAACAGACTCCACCCATTGTCCTCCAGCCAAGTGACAAAGGCACAATTTGTTCATGACCTCGTGAGACCCTGGGGGACATGTGGTTGGGAATTGGTGGAGAATTTTTGGCCTTGGGGCGATAGTAAAGACATTCTGATGACACTCATCCTCCAAGTTCAGCTTCCTCCCTTCCTCTGATCCCACCGGCCCTCCACCCAGCTCCCAGACAGCATCTCTTACCTTCCTGCAATACACATTTATGGAGCACCGACTGTGTGCCCAACACTCACCACTTCCTTCCAGTCAAAGCATAAGCTCCCCACCCTTTAAGGGGTCTGCCATACCTGCCGCACCCTGTCCCAGGCACTGAGCCCTGAACTTGACCCGCGCCTACCCTGGTCCCGGCCGTGCCTGCTGCGGGTAAGGCTGCCTTGGCCCCCAGCACTGCATCCCACAGGCCTGGAGCTCAGTAGGTGCCCAGCGAATGGGCTCTGAAAGACAGAGAATGAGGAGTGAGGGATGGGCAGGGTAGACCCACTCCTAAAAGAGCAACCAATCTGGCAAACACAGCAAACATTCTGCTTTGGGAAAATTTAATAACACAGTGGTACTTGTTCATGGAGAAACACCACACAAGCCCGCACTGCCAACCAGCCGGGGGATGGCTCGTTCAGCAGGGAAGTCTTCCCCAGGCCCCCTACTATGTGCTGGAAGCCGGAGGGAAAAACAGGAGACAGTAGGCTGTCTGCCCCGCTGGAGAAGCAGGAGGTCAGCAGATGCTCACTACACCAGAGAGAAGAGGGCAGCTGAGAATAGGGCAGCAGGGACGCTTCAGAAAGAGGCGATGTGCAGGACCTCCCCGGTGGTCCAGCGGTGGAGGCTCAACATTTCCAATGTGGGGGGCCCAGTTTCCATCCTTGGTCAAGGAACTAGATCCCGCATGCCACAACTAAGACTCAGCCCAGCCAAATAAATAAATATTTAATACATATATTCTAAACAAAAAAAAAGAGGTGATAGGCGTGTTTCCAAGGAAGACAGCTTTGCTATGAGGATAAATGGGACAAGGACAACCCAGCAGAAAGACCAGCCATGCCAAGCCTTAGAGTCTCCAAAGAGCATGAGGGTGATATCTGCTGGCCAAGAAATTCACCTTTCCAGGAAGGTGTCCTGGGGCAATAACTATAATAGCCCCCAATCCAAAACAAGCCAGATGCCCAGCCAGAGGGGATCGGTTTTACGGCATGTCCAGGGAATATTAAGTAGGGAGATCCCATTGCCCACATGGTGTGGTGTGGCAGGAACGTGTCTGTGGTCATCACACATCCCATGGACAAGGGAAGCAGGCCCCTGACTCTGGGTTTTGAAAAACGAAAGATAGGAGGGAAAAAAAGAGCTCCGTAGTATTGTAGAGCCACAAGTCGACCCTGGGGATAAGATGATGGGTATTTGTAACTCCATTTATGGGATCTTTATGTTGTCTCGAACACTTCTAACTCATCAGAGTGTCATGAGGGGTGGAGAGAGGGGCGTCCAGGCAGGGGAGTGAGCAGAGTGGGGGGGTGTGCATGTAGGGCAGGGGCTGGGGTGAGCTGGAGGCGTGGCAAGGCCCAGGCCCTGGAAGACCCTAGCGCCTTGTTGGCAGAGCAGATCCTCCATGGTGCCTGGCTCAGAGCCAGCCTGTAGGATACAGTCATTATTCAGCAGATGTTCAGTGGGCCCCTGTGGCATGCCAGGAGCTGGGTCAGGCCCTGGGACTCACCCCAGGATTTTAGGGGAGGTGGGAGTCAGCATGGGCTAGAGGGATTGCGAGAGGCTCCCTGGAGGAGGTGACCCAAGCCAGGGCTCTAAGGATGAAGCCTGACTGCATCCCCACTTCTGCCCTGTTCCGCCCCTCCAAGGTCTCCGCCTACTGGCTCAGGTCTATCTGGACCCTGAAGGCAGGTCAGTTTCAATTCCAGCCATCTGAAGTGGGCCTTCCCTGGGTCTTCCCCTCAGCCCAGAGCCCCGGGTGGGAAAACCACACCATGTCGGGAGCCCCCAGGCCCTGCCCACCTCTGGTTAGGCTCAGGTATAGCCTATGAGGACTGCCCCAACTACGGAACCACTGGTTCAAGTCCAGCCTCTGCCACTTACGACTCTGAACCTCAGTCTCTTCCTTTTTTCCTATTATGAAGCCAGTACAGTAATTTCTAACTCAAGGGCAGTGCAGCTAGAGGGCCCAGTGCCCCAGTGGCACTCAGCAAGTGGAGGCTGTTAACACTGTCACATTCTTGATACCAATTCGAGGGGTCTGGATTTTAACCTAGTTCTGCCACCAACTAGCTTGGGCCCTCAGGACATCCTCGTGGTTCTCTGAGCCTCAGTTTTCTCAGCCTGAGGATAAAAGTGGTGTCCCAGCTCACTCCTGGGCTTGCTCAAAGGTGAATGTCAAGATGTGGGAAGACCCCACAGTTCTCTCCTGCCCTGAGGTGAGGATCTCACCAGGCTGTGGTCCAGATGAGTCCTCCACCCCGTTCTGGGGTGCTCCCCCATATGAGCCTCGGGTCATCGCCCAGAAAGCCAGGAGCAGGGAAGTTGTTGTTTCTGTTGTTCAGTAGCTAAGTCACATCCAATTTTTGCAACCCCATGGACTGCAGCAGGCCAGGTGCCTCTGTCCTCTACTATCTCTTGAAGTTTGCTCAAATTCATGTCCATTGAGTCGGTGACGCTATCCAACCATCTCATCCCCCATGAAGAGCTGACTCATTGGAAATGACCCTGGTGCTGGGGAAGACTGAAAGCAAAAGGTGAAGGGGGCTGAAGAGAAGGGTGCCTTGTATGAAGCGAGCTCCAGACACCTGACTGATCATTCCACCGGGGTCTGCCCCTGGCAGATGGACCTGGAGGGTGAGGCATTTGTTACTGGACAGCAGGCCCACGACATGCTTCAGGAATGATGTTCTCTGGCCCAAGCGATGCTGCTCCAGGATTGGAGTCACCAGCAGCTGGACAGAGGCCAAGCCCAGGGAGGCCATCCACCTCCCTGCCAGCTGCAGGAGCAGGAGGGTGCCCAGCCCACAGGCCTCCTGAGGGTGGGTTCAGCTCCGGGTGCCACTCCGGGTCACCACTGAGGTGGGTGGCCTAGGTTCCCAGCACCCTTGGCCCCGCCCCTCACTTGCTGCATGTAAGTCCTTTGGTGTTTCTAGAGAATTTTTCCAGATTCCTTAGAGCTGGCTTATTTCTTACCATAGCCTGGCTGGGACCTCAGGTAGGGGCAACCGTCCCTGCGAAGGGAGACCAGAAGGCCCACTTTACAGATGAAGAAACTGAGGTTCCAAAAGATTGTTTGAGACCTGTCCAGCTAGTATGTGGTAAAGTGGGAACTGCAAGGCCTATCTTCAAACTCCAGGACACCTGTTCTCCCATTCACCCATCCTGCTCCCCGCCAGGTGCCAGGCCAGCTCCTTCCAACCCCACCAGAGGCCCCCAACACATCAAGGGACCATTCCGGCCCTGCCAGCTGTTGCCGAGCTCTGCTGAGCTGTCCAGGGTCCTGGCCATGCGCAGTCCGGCCCTGCAGACTTCTCTGGTCCTTCCCAGACGGCTACCTCTTCTGACCTTCTAGACAGTGAAGAAGTGGGAGCAGGTGGAGCTGGCCCCACCCAGCACTCCTGTTCTTGCTTTGTCTGCACTGCCTGGTGGCCCTTGAATACCACACTTCAACCCTAAAGCCTCGGTTTCCTTTTCTGAAAAATGGGTGCAACAGAGGTCAGACCAGTGGGTAGTTCATATTCAATAATCTTTCATAGATATCCTAGCCACCTCCTCAGGGCCAGGCAAAGCCAGAGACTTAGAGGGACTCAGAGGTGACCCTGCCCCTGAGCAAGGGATCCAAAGGGTGTGGGGCCTGGAAACTAACAATGGCCATGCACTGCTAGGCACGGGGGGGCCTCACAGGGGACCTCTCATCCCTCCTGGGGACAGATGAAGGGGAGATGCTCAGACAGTGCCTGGTGCCAAGGGCAGAGGAAGGGGGCATTTGGGGTGGGGGCCAAGCAAGCAAAGATCTAGAGGCAGGAACCATAGGGGACCCTGGGGTGACGGAGGGAGGGGGTCAGAGAGAGGAGCGGGCAGGGGTTCACCCCTCCCAGCACCCCTGCAGCCACAGAGTAGAGTCCAGGGAAGCACAGGCAGAGCCTGGTCCGATCGCTCAGCCGTGGATGAGGGAAGAGGGGACACAGGGAGGGTGAAGAGAGGCCCCGGAGAGGAAATGCCCAGGGCTCCCTGACGTACAGGCCTGAGGAGGTAAATCCCAAGCACTTGACTTGGGTCTCCTCCCTCAATCCTGGCAACCTGTGCACCAGCTCCAGACGGACTCAGGGGCAGCGGTGGGAGGAACCAAGACGCAGCGGGCTCCACGGGCTGCCCTGCCGACATCCCCCTCCAGCTGAGCTTCCGATCTCCGCAGCGTCCCTGGGTCCTGCGTCCTCATCCAGAAAGCAGGTGGAAGTACCGAGTGCCTCTTGGGCTCCTGGAGGAGCCGGTGCAGCCCAGACTGCTCTCCGTCCTTAGCAGAGCCCAGCTCTGCGGCTCCACACCTCTCCGGGCGGCTCTGGCACCGGCCACATGCCCTGCGTCTTCCCTTCCCTGGGTTGACCGTCTAGGAGCTGCTCCGCCCGCTACCAAAAGCAGCCTGGGTTTGCGGGCGCCAGGACGGGGGACCCCATCCTCACAAGAGCCCCAGGGCCCAGGTGCCACAGCCAGTAGTGGGAGCCCCGGGTTTAAGTCGATGAGCCGAGTCAATGGCGGGGCCAGAGCCAAACCTGAAGAAAGAAGGGAGGAAGTGGGGTTTTGCTCCCGCAACCCAGGAAAGGATCAGGGGAGCGAGGTCCTGCCAGACCCAGCCCTGTGCCTCCCCCACCCCCACCGGGAGGCCAGGATGCGCAGGACAGACCCAGGCCTGGTCCTAGCACAGGAGTCCCGGCCGGGACCAAGCAGGGCTGCCAGGCGGGTCCAGACCCTAGAAGGAATGCCCCGGGGGGACAGACAGCTGGGAGGGGAGGGCACCCGTCACCAGTTCAGAGCGGGCACCCCCATCAAAGGCAGCAGGATCCGAAACCTGGGCACCCCCGAGCCCACCTTCTGTCCCTCTCTCCTGCCTCTGCTGGCTCCCCCAGTCCCGTCCGGCTGCCTCCTGAATCTAAGCCCCATCCTCATGGCCTTCCCTGAGCCCCCTGCCCCCACGGTGCTGTCAGGGCCCCTCTCCCCTGATTGGGAGCCTCCAGGGTTCCCCACTGCTCCTGTCTGCCTCCTATGGAGGAGGGGGTGGGGGGGAGCTCAGCCCCTCCCTCTCAGGAGGGATTTCCCAGGCAGCCTGCCCCTCCCGGGCCCACCATGGGGCTGTACCCACTCTGCCCCCCCCACCTCGGCCCATGGCCAGCAACGGGGTCCAGGCTCCATCGGAGGGGGGATCGAGAGTTAAGCAGGCCTGGGCCCCAGCAGCACGTGGGGCTGCGGCTTCGGGCCAACATCCCCAGGCCCCACCCCGCTTCTCTCCGGGCACCTCCCACCTTCAGGACACAGTGCTGGTGGGGCGAGCAGGGTCCGAGGGGTCGCACGGTGTGGACCTGCCCCTGGGGTCTCAGGGCAGGGTGCTGGGCCTGGTGCCTCACCCGTGAAACCTGTGAAACATACCTGCCGTGTTAGGTCGTGCCGATCACATGGGGTGAGGACCGTGATCGCCCTAGTGCTGGCCGAGACTCAGCAAGTGCCCATCAGTGACAGCGCCCGGAAGACCTCTGCCCGGCCTCTCCTTGAGCACTGGTGTCTCCGTGCTGTTTGCTGCCGGATCCCAGCTCCACTCCCCTCAGCCGGCAGGTCCTCAGTAGACACCAGATCTACTAGATGGAGGAGCCCCAGGGAGCCCCCTCACCTTTGTTGATGCCTGAAGTCCCCCCACTGGGGGGACTTGCTCTCCTTGGAGAAAGGCAGAGAGTCCCAGGGAGGCATCGCAGCGCTGACAGGAGTGCCAGCCTCCTATGCTGATGCCCCCCCCACAGCCCTCCTTTGGGGAGGAAGCCCCCTCCCCTGCGTCCTGCAAGGACCCTCACACCTCTGCTTGTCTGTCCCCCATGCCTATCCCACCCCATTTCCCCAGGGACCTGTTCCACGTCTGGGGTCTTATCTGTCAGAAGGTTCTACCTTCTGTGGAGCTTGTCGCTTCCCCTCCCACCCCGATTCCTACCCACCTGCAGGATTGCACCCTCAGCTTCCCTCCTCCAGGGTGGCCTTGAGGAGCCCTGGGGCCATCAGCAGAAAACTCTGAGTCAGAGCCGCGTCCTGCAGTGACCCCTCCCTCGGCTAACCTGGCCACACCCCATCCCCACCCATCTTCACCCTCTTTGGATGAGTCTCTCTTCCCACAAAACTGGCACTGGGACCAAATGCAGCTCCTGGGTGGGCGCTGGCAGGGAGGAAGAGGCCCGCAGAGCACTGCTGTGCTGTTGCCACGGCAGTCACTCACACTCTAGTCTGAATGTGCCCAGCCCCTTCCTAAGAGCAGTTTTAAACAGAGCCGTCAAAACTGGGAGGGATGTCTGTGCCCTTCTATCACAACCTCACCCTACTGCCGTACCGTACAAGGAGGAGACGAGGACCAGACTGGGACAGAACCGTAAGAGCAGGGGCAGCCTGTCCTCTGCTGAGGGTGAAGGACGAATACTCGCGGAAAAGGAGCGTGGAGGAGTGGAGGGGAGGGAGCTGAAAACGGACTTCCGTGATTTCTCTACCCGTTGATTTCTCTATCAACGGACATGAGTTTGGGTAAACTCTGGGAGTTGGTGATGGACAGGGAGGCCTGGCATGCTGCAGTCCACGGGGTCGCAAAGAGTCAGACACCACCGGGCGACTGAACTGAACTATCCAGAATGGTTGATGCCAGAGGCCACGGGGCTGCTGATAAATCTCACTGCTCCAGTTCATCAGGATGGTCACCTTGTCTTACCTTATTTTACAGTGAGGTTGGAGCTGTTGGGTGACCTGGCCAATAGGTACCCAGGACCTGTCTAGATCTTCACAGCCCCACCCTCCACGTGCTTCCATCCGTAACGATGCTCTGCAGACAGCCGAGGGGAAGAGAAAGACGGGTGCCCCAGGCCCCCACCCCAGTGGAGCCTCGCCCATTCCCTCCTGACTCCCATCCCCAGGCTCCCTGACTCCACCCTGCTCCTTCTGCCCCTCACAGAGACGAGACAAACTGCCGCATCTGAGCACACACATCATGACTTTACTCTTCACGATCGCCCGTACAGGTGGTGCTATCATTTCCAGTTTACGGATGACGGGCACTGGGGCTGAGTCACACCTTGAGTCCTTGCGTGGGCTGGAGTGACACCAGTCCCAGCAGCGTTCCATGCCTGGCCGCCGGCTCTCTGCTGCTGCCTGGGCAAGAGGGGCGGCACAGAAATGGCTCAAGCCCTCCCCTTCCATCGGGGGCTCCGAGCAGACATCACTAATCAGTGGCCGTGTTCTTTCCCGTGAGCCAGAATGTTAGCACAGGGCCCCAGGCAGTCCCTGGGAAGGGCTGGCCCTACAGACATCGTCTACCTGCCTCTCCCCAAGAGCCTGCTGGGCTGTGACCTGCCCACGGCCTCAGTCGGCAGGTCCGCCCCGCCCTGAACAACGGAGGCGGTCACCTCCCTGCAGGCTGGGGTCTGGAGCTGCACCCAGACTCACCATGGTCCAGCGGAGCTCCCCCACACTCCACCATGCCCTCTCCCCAGAGACCTGGCCCCTCCCCACAGCTCTCTGGAGCCTCTACCCACCCACCCCACCCCCCAGAAGATGGCCAGCCTTCATACTCCACTCAGCCACAGAACCCCCACCACCACCACTGGCCTAAACCCAAAGCTGAAGCCCTTCCTGAATCCCCCCTCCAGGGCTGCCCCTCCAGTTCTGCCTCGTTCAGGGACCCCTCTTGCCAGTACTGCCTTTTCTGCATCTTCAGGCACCCCAGTGGACCAGCACCTTACCACCTGCATTTATATCTTTTCAAGTCTCCTGACCTAAGAAACAAGACCTCTGTCCCTCCGTCATCACCCCCCACCTACTGCCTCTTTTTCCTCTTCTCAGCCAAGTTTCCTGGAAAAGGGCCCCTACCCATGCCTCCTGGCCCTCTCCTCAGGCCAGGCAGGGTGTCCACCACCATTCTGCTCATCGCTAGCCATCTGGGCCTTTTCCCCTGCTCTCAAGCTATAACCAACCTAGACAGCATATTAAAAAGCAGAGACATTACTTTGCCAACAAAGATCCATCTAGTCAAAGCTATGGTTTTTCCAGTAGTCATGTATGGATGTGTGGGTTGGACTATAAAGAAAGCTGAGCGCCAAAGAATTGATGCTTTTGAACTGTGGTGTTGGAGAAGACTCTTGAGTCCCTTGGACTGCAAGGAGATCCAACCAGTCCATCCTAAAGAAGATTAGTCTTGCATATTCATTGGAAGGCCTGATGCTGAAGCTGAAATTCCAATACTTTGGCCACCTGATGCAAAGAACTGACTCATTAGAAAAGACCCTGATGCTGGGAAAGATTGAAGGTGGGAGGAGAAGGGGACGACAGAGGCTGAGATGGTTGGATGGCATCACCAACTCAATGGACATGAGTTTGAGTAGGCTCTGGGAGTTGGTGATGGACCGGAAGGCCTGTCCAGGGAGGACCCCATGTAGTCCACGGGGTTGCAAAGAGTCAGACACGACTGAGTGACTGAACTGAACAGGCAGGACAGAGTTCAGCCTCCTGGCTGTGGCCTTTGAGTCTGCCTTTCCTGATCCTGGGGACATTTCCAGTCTTGTTCCTTGCCCCATTCCACCCTATTCTCCAAATGCATCTGCCAACTTCCTTCTCATTGGTTCTGAGATTCCATGCTAGCTCAGTCCTCTCCCCCTGGTTAAGAAAAAGAAAAAAACACCAACAAAACATTGTAAGTGACTATCCTCCAATTAAAAATAAATAAATTTTTTAAAAACCTGCCACAAAGCTATTGCTTATCTAGAACTGCTATGTGCCAGGTGTGCTAAGAGTGCAATATTCAGTCCTATCCTGTAATGTAGATTCATTAATTTGAAAAATATTTATTGAGCACCTACTTTGTGCCACACCCTTTGGTAAACAGAAGGATTCAGCAATGAACTGTGATGTGGATATTGTTGTTCTGGCTGAACAGGTGCAGAAGCTGAGGCTCAGAGAGGTTACTTGACCCGCCGGGGCTCACACAACCCTGAGACCCTATATGTGGTCTCTGGCGTGGATGCCAGGCCAGCAGGGTGGGAAGCCAGCTCCAGCCCACGGCTACAGGAGGCAGGGAGGGGTCCTCGCTCAGGGCAGGGGAGGTCCAGCCCTCCCCATCACAAATCAGGACACTGAGGCTGGGAATCTACCCGGTCTCCTCTGGAACTGTCTAAATTAGTCAAATCAGCTCATCAGGGTGACCACCCGAAGTCTGGACAAGGTTCTTCCCTCTGCAGGGATGCTCTCCATTCAGCCCCTGATCAGCCCCTCGGAGTTCAGCCAGGTCGGCTTTTGTTCAGAGGAGAGTCCTGACCATCACTCAGGTCCAAGCCCCCGGCTCAGTGCTCACAACACTCACCCCAAATGCCAGCCAGCGTCCAACCGGATAGGCCCTGATGGCTAAGGAAGCCTAGGACCGGGAGATGGGGTCTCATGGGCTCCCTGCTTCTCCTCGTGGACATGTGGTGGGCCCTTCAGGACAGCTGTGTGGGGCTCCTGGAGGCAGGACCACCACCCCCATTCAGACTGTGCCCCCAGAGGAAACAGCTGCGGGCTGGGCAGGCGGACCCCTGATTTCATGGAGACACCAGTGGTCTCAGGAAGCCGTTCCCTGCCCTTGCCTTTGAATGAGGATGAGAGACCCCAGCCCTGGCTCCAGGATCGCCTCCGCGGAGACCCTCCGCATTCTCTGAGCCTTCGTGTCCCCATCTGTCAATCCGATTCTGCTTCTTCCGGGCAGCCTGCTGACAGGTGGAAGGAGGTGAGGGGGCCAGTCGCGGCCCTTCCCCCATCCCCCTGATGCCCTCTTTTCAGAGACTTTCCGAGCGGCAGGAGGGCCCCTGGAGAAAGGCAAAGGCAGCGCTGTCTGCTTGACCACAATGCCTCCTCTAGGTCTCCCTGGTGAACCCAGGAAGAGCCCCATCCCACCACCGCCCCTGCCCTCATCAGGAGGCCTCAGAGGTGAAGGAGGCCCCCGTGAAGCCTGGGAGGGCCTGGTGGACGCCCGCCTGATCGGTCACCTTGTGTCTGGGCTTCAGGGAATAGCTGCCGCACCCCAGCACGTCAGGAAGGAGGCCTGAGGACGGGCGGGCTCCCAGATCGGGGGCCAGTCCAGAGGTGCCGTGGCTTCCCGACGCCCGCACAGGCTCTGGAGCTTGATGGGGCTCGGTTCAAATCCTGGCCCTACCACGTGACCTTGGGTAGGTCTGGACCCCACATCAGAGCCTTTGTTTCCTAGTCTGTAAAATGGGCTTTATGCGCCATCTCCCGGGGTTACTGTAAGGCTTGATTTGTGTTAATACTTCAAACAGGCGCCTGGCGCAGAGAGAGAGGAGTTCTGCTTAGGTTGGATGTTGGACCAAAAAGAACCAAAGAGAGGGGCTTCCCTGGTGGTCCAGGGATTAAGGATCTGCCTCGGAGTACAAGGAACACGGGTTTGATCCCTGGTCTAGGAAGATCCCACATATTGTGGGGCCACCAAGCCCATGGTCCACCCCTATGGAGCCCCTGTGTCTCAACTACTGACACCCGTGAGCCTGGAGACTGTGCTCTGTAGCAAGAGAAGGCACCGGCATGAGACGCCCGTGGATTGAGACAAAGAGCAGCCTCCACTGCCTGTAACTAGAGAAAGCCCAAAGACCCAGCAGCTACGAAGACCCAGCGCAGCCACATAAATAAATCAGCATAAAAGAAAAAAACAAGAACCAGCCAAAGAAATAAAGACAGAACCAGTGCGGGATCTGCCCCTGGGTAGCAGACAGCAGACTGCAGCTCGAATGCTCCAATACAACAGGGGCGCTGTGGGACCTCTTGGGCCCCAGTGACTCCCTTAAATATGATCCCGTCCTTTCCGCCTGCCTGCCTCTGCCTGTGCCCTCGCCTGGTGTGGTCTGGGTCCGACCGGCCCTTCTAGGTCCGTACCTGCACCCTCTGGCCTGACTTGTTTCAATCAGCTGGAGCTTGTCACGTTGCCTCAGCTGACCTCCTTTCTTTAACAGTGGACATAAATACAGCTGGGGCTTCCCCCCCGTGGCCCAGTGATAAAGAATCTACCCACAATGCAGGAGACTCAGGAGACGCAGGTTTGATCCCTGTGTGGGGAAGATCCCCTGGAGGAGGGCATGGTCACCCACTCCAGTATTCTCCCCTTAAGAATCCCCACGGACAGAGGAGCCTGGCAGGTACAGTCCACGGGGTCGCAAAGAGTCGGAGACGACTGAAGCGACGTAGCAGGCATGCGTGCACAGGTACAGCTCCGACGGCCCTCCACTTCTATAATGTTATCTCTTTAGTTTTGGCCGCACTGGGTCTTCGCCGCTTCACTCAAGCTCTCTCTCGTGGCAGGGAGTGGAGGCCACGCTTTGCTGCGGTCCACGGGCTTCTCCTGGCGGTGGCGTCTCTTGTTGCAGAGCGCAAGCTCTGGGCACGTGGGCTTCCGTAGCTGGCCCCCCACCCCCACCCCCACCCCGGCCCGGGCTCTGGAGCGCAGGCGCAGTAGTTGGGGCTCGCGGGCTTAGTTGCTGGCAGCACGTGGGATCTTCCCGGATCAGGGATCGAACCCGTGTCTCCTGCTCTGGCAGGTGGATTCTTGACCACTGAGCCAGCAGGGAAGCCCCCGTTTGCCTCTTGGAAGCTTGTGGTCTAAATACCCGGCCTGGGCCGCGGGAGCCGAGTGGATTTCCCACCTCTCTCGCCTGGCACCGAGCGGGGGCGGGCAGGACCGGGCAGCCTCGAGCAGGAAGCTGGGTGTTTACATGGCAAACAGGCTGAGAGGAGACTGTGGGGCGTCAGAAGGGCAGACGCCCTGGTGCCTGCTGCGTGTCTGGCTCTGATGCCCCCAGCAGCCCAGGGCTGGCGTAGCCACGCTTGTCTCCCCCCGCTGCTGCGTGCGCCGTGTGTGGGTGGAGCACACACGTCTCCACATTGCTGGGGAAGCAGTCCCCGTGAGCTCCAGCGACCTGGTGAGCGGGTTGGTGGAGACGCGCGGCCAGGCCCCTGCGCCCAGCCCTGCCCCAGCCTCATCAGCTCCTACTGCCCTTGTCTGGCGTGGCCTCCTCCTGGCAGCATCGCCGCTAACCTGCTATCAGCCTTCTCCCCCAGCAAACATCGCCCTGTCCCTCATCCCTTTAACAAGCAGCCCTCAGTGCCAAGCCGTGTGCTCAAGCCGGGCTCCTGCCCAGGGGGAGACAGAAGCTGAGAGAAGGGGCCGGGAGGCCCTTGGCTCAGATCCCCCCTACCCCCCAAACCCCCGGCCCTGCCGCTCACCAGCTGGGGGACCTCGCCCAAGTTGCTGCACTGCTCAGGTCTCTTCTCTTTTCTATACCACGGGGTGAGGTTACTCTTAACCGCCACCTCGTAGCGCCATCCTAGGTATTCAATAAGCCAGGGCAGGTGAAGTGTCTAGAAAGTGCCTGCCTTGGCATGAACTCAGCAGATGCCACTGCCAACAGCAGATCTTCTGGGGGGAATGTTCTGTCGCATAGCATTGGCTGATTTCCGCCGTGTAAATGGGGACCTCCCGGTAAAGAACCCGCCTGCCAAAGCAGGAGATGTAAGAGAGGTGGGTTCGATCCATCCCTGGGTTGGGAAGATGCTCTGGAGGAGGAAATGGCAACCCTCTCCAGTATTCTGGCGGGAGGAGCCTGGTGGGTTATGTCCCTTGGGGTCGCAAAGAGTCGGACAGGACTGAAGCGACTTAGCACGCACACGAGGTGTAAGTCCTCGCACAGCGGTTCATCTCAAGCTGCCGACCCACACGCCCACGTGGGAGCAGCTGTGTGCAGACGGCCCCCTGGGAGCTGATGAGAACCACCCCCGTCACACCACAGCCCCCCTTGTCTGCTCCGTCACCTGCGTCCCTCGTACCACACCAGCCGTTTGCTGACCTCCGTACGTACCAGGCGTGTTCCTGCCCCGGAGCCTTTGCACTTGTTGTTGTATCCTCTGCCTGGAACACGCCTCCCTCCAGCTGCGGCTTGGCTGGCCAGGTCTCGCTTTCCAAGTCTCAGCTCAAACGTCACCTCCTCCAGGAAGCCCGCCCTGTCTGCCTGGGCGCTCTTGCCCCCTCTGTCTCACCTGCACACTCCTACCTGTCTATGGTTTCCTGCTGTTTTAGTTCCCTCGTGGCACTTGACTCTGTTGAGAAGTTTGGCACACCTGCACGTATCACGCACACTTTACTGGCTGCCTCCCCTGCCGGGGTTCGCTGTCAGAGCCAGACCTTGTCGGCTGGGTCTCTGGGGGTTTAGCACATAGTAGGTGCTCAGACAGTATGAACATGAGTGAATGACCGAGTGTGGAATGGAGGAACAATGAACCTACCTGGCCTGGTGCTCCTGGGCCCCGCCTGGCCCCCTGCGCCCGACCCCTCCCCTGTCCCCTGCCTGGGCAGCGGCTCTAATTGACGGAGGCCCCTTGACGGCGCCCCATTGTGGGACCTGTAATTGCCGGCTCCTGCCTCTTTCCCCCAGCCCCGTCTCCCTCTTCAGCAGAAAGACAGACCCCAGCCCATTGTGCGGCTCCTGTTGACACAGGGATGACCTCACCGGGGGCCTCCTGAGATGGGGCCTGGGGGGAAGGGAGGGGGTGGGAATGGAGCGGGGTGCGGGAGGGAGTTGGGGGGGTGGGGGGTGGCCGAGCCCAGGTTGGGAAAGCCTGGAGGCTGTGGCCTGGGACAAAGGGCGGGAGGGGAGTGAAGCGCTTCCCGGGAAAGACAAGGGCGCTTTCATCAGGGGGAATAATTGTGAGGGGTGGGGGGCGTTTAATCCGTAAGAAAGGATCCCAGGGAAAGACTGGGCCGGGAGGCCGCGTGCCCGAGGGGGGATCTGGAGACACAGTGAGGCAGACGAACAGACCCGGGCCTGCAACCTGCTCATGGAGCGGCCTGGGACCGGGGGGCCTCTCCCCCTGGGGCTGTATCTTCAGGTACAAGGTGGACAGACGGTGATCTCCTGCGTGGGGTTTTACGGGCCTGTATTGGACGCCAGCTGTCAGGTGCCGGCGTATACAGTAAGTGCTCAATAAGCAGTCATGTCTCCCCACCCGCTTTCCTGGACTCTCCTCATTCCTCAGCCTCCCATCAACTGGACTCAGCTGACCGCCCCCCACTTCCCCGCTGCCCAGGCTGCCTGCCCCAGGGCCGAGCGAGCCGGGCCAGGTCCCCAGCACAGCTCCAGCTCTGGCTCCTGAGCTCAGAACCCGGAGGGCCCCGGGGAACCTCTGTCCTCACAGGGGAGCCCAGGGCAGGCCCGCCGGGTCCTCTCACCCAGACCTCTGCCCCAGGCCATTGTCATCATGCCGGCCCCGAGCACCCTGCATCATCACCCTGCCTGACGGCCCCTGGCAAAGGACCACCTGCCCCGCGGGGCGCGGGAGCCCCAGCTGTGCACCCTTCATCCCAGGGAAGGGGGACAGTGATGGGGGGCTTGGGACCCCCATAGAGGGGCCCCCACCTGCTGGGGGAACAGCATGGCACTCCCTGGGGGCAGAGTGTACGCCTGGCCCAGCCTTCTGACCTATTGTTATGAATGACAAACATTCTCATCAGGATTCAATCAGCACTGTATCATTTTCAAGATTGAAGCTCCTTCCTTTGGTTTAGTTTCTTGGCCAGTCTTCTACAGCATGAGGTTAACTTGCTTCTAGTTTGTTTACTTTTTTAAAGTCTTTCTTGAATTTGTTACAATACTGCTTCTGTTGTTGATGTTCTAGCTTTTTGGCCTTGAGGCAGGTGGCATCTTACTTCCCCAATCAGGGATTGAACTCTCACCTCTTGTGTTGGAAGGTGAGGTCTTAACCACTGGACCGCCAGGGAAATCCCCTAGTTTATTATTTTTATTTTCATTTTACTGAACTCATATTCACGGGATCCGTATTTTCCCATACGACCTTTGCCCTGACGATGTCATTTTCCCAACAGTTTTCCAGCCGTGTCACATTTTGCCCATCATAGTTTCTGCCACACTGTGGGTTTCCTCTGGTGACAGTTTTTTTCCCACCAAGCTCAATATTTCAAAGACCTAGGTTGCAAGTTCTAAATTTGGTTGAAAAGGTTTGATTCTCCCATCAAACCCTAAATCAATAAGCTTTCCTGGGTGGGGTTTGATTTGGGCTTGGTTATTCTCCCAGTGGCTCAGATGGTAAAGAATCTGCCTGCCATACAGGAGACATGGGTTCAATCCCTGGGTCAGGCTGGAAGATCCCCTGGAGAAAGGGCATGACAACCCTCTCCAGTATTCTGGCCTGGAGAATCCGATGGACAGAGAAAGCCTGGTGGGCTACAGTCCATGGGGTTGCAAAGAGTCGGACACATCTGAGCGACTAACACACATACACGTATTCTCCCAGTGAGATTTCTCCTGCACTGTGTAAAATGCTCAGGGTGTGTGCTGACTCCTGGCAGGAAAAAGCTTTAGAGGTTGGAGTACATGTAGGGTTGAAATGCCTGGAGGGTAGGGGGCAAAGTGCCCTATTCCTGAAGGTGGCCTAGGTCCTTGACAGCAGAATCGGGATGGGGAAACATCCATGGGAAATGACAGCCCGATCCAGGCAGGACTGCTAATCCAGACCCCTTAGGAATGAAGGTTGGGTCACTCCACCAGGAGGGAACCACGACCAGCTGTGATTCTGGTCCTCTCTGCCTCAGTCCCCTGATTATTACTGCACTTGGCAGCTTCTACCAAGACCCCCACAACCCCACAGAGTGCAGGTGGAACCTGGGACTTTTTCTGAATTTTTGGTTTTAATTTCTATTTTTTTGTTCATCATGGATTTTTTTTTTGCATGTATTTTTATTTATTTTCTGACCACACCCCATGGCAGAAGGATCTTAGTTCCCCAACCAGGGATCGAACCGGTGCCCCCTGCAATGGAAGCACAGAGTCTTAACCACTGAACTGCCAGGGAAGTCCCAGGACCTGCGACTTGATTTTAACCACGGACTATGGTGGTAAAGAATCTGCCTGCCAGTACAGGAGATGCAAGAGACATGGATTTGATCCTTGGATCAGGAGGATTCCCTGGAGAAGGAAATGGCTACCTACTCCAGTATTTCTCACCTGGAAAATTCCCGGAGGAGCCTGGCGGGCTACAGTCCACGGGGTCACAAAGAGCTGGACACGACTGAGCACACACACATCGTGTGGCAAAGGTGATGGATGTCACTCCAGTGAGGAGGTGACACAAGATTATGACCCCTGCCCTGCTGGTTGTGATGACACGTGCTGCCGTGTTCTGAGCTGCTCTCCCGGAGAAGCCCACGTGGCAAGGAGCTGACAGGGGTCTCCAGCAAGGAATGGAGTCCCAAAACAACCTCAGGTGCTTGGGCATAAATCCTTCCCCAGTTGAACCTTCGGGTGAGACTGCAGGCCCTGGGCCGACGCCGTGATTGTAGCTTTGGGAGGGTTCTGAAGCTGAGAGGACCCAGCTAATATCTGCCGGACTCCTGACCCACAGAAACCACGAAATGTGAATAACAGATGTGTGGTGCTTTAAGCCACTCCGCACTGTGATGGTTTATAATGGACAATTAATACACCAGGCGAACATAGTAACGAAAAGAAGTAGTACTGATAGTAAGACATATTTATTTTACTGAGCACCTACTATGTGCTCTGGGAGATGGTGAAGGACAGGGAAGCCTGGCGTGCTGCAGTCCACAGCGTCTTAAAGAGTTGGACACAACCCTTAACACAACAGAGTAAGCCCCAAACCTCACAGTCTGGCTGTGTGCTAATATGAGTAGCTCAGGGGCCACCATCTGGTTCCCTTTTTTCCTCCCAGATCCATCCCTCATCCTCACCCTTTTCCTCCTTGGGTACAGATGCCCTTGATCTTGTCACAAGGGGGACCATGTGGACGCACATGCCCCTAAGCTATCATGCTGCAGACATATTTCCCAGAAACATAGTATTAATTTTACCTGCACTTTTAGTAAGCATTTTGTTCCTTCAATTGTCTGGTGGTCCGTTTGCAGGGGAAACTGAGCTACCTGATCACTTCTCACTTCACCTGCCGTACGGGAAATAGATTCAATTAGAAAAATCTATTGCTAATTTGAAAGCTCTGATTCTATAATTTCCTACAGGGAAGACATGTAAATTGCGCGTTATTTAACACCCTTTCATGGCAGGTGAGTTCCGCGGGGGGCAATTATAATCCGCTCTCCACTCTTCTTGCAGATTCCTGACAAGTGGGAAAGAGGGAGGAGGGAAGTGGGGGAGGCGGAAAAACAGAAAATATTTTGAAGGCTGGTCTCTAGCCGGCTCTAGGAGCCACCAAGCTGGAGGGGCCTGGGTGAGGCCGGCAGGTCTGGTGCCCGCCTGTCCGCCCATCGCTGGGTCAGGTCCCCGGGTCCTCTGGTCTTTCCCTTGCCATCCAGACCTGGAAGATCACTGAGGCTGGGGGGAATCGGGGGGAGGCAACCAGGACACCCAGCTCTGCGCTCCAGTTTCTGTCACCAGCTGTGTGCACGGAGCTGCCCCTGTATCCTCGGGCCTGGTCTCTATCTATGCAATTGGAAACCTGAGATACCCTCCAACCCGAGCTGCCAGAGCCCCAACCTAGTACTGAGGATGACTGAAACGGGGGCTTTGCAAGCCACAAAGCACTGTCATCCATGAGAGATGCTAATATTGGGAGTCAGACCCTGAGGCCCCCCCACTCAGAGTCTGATTTCCACCCTCTTCCCCACCCCCACAAACTGGTAAGACGGTTTCTCTCTAGTTGGACCCAAATCTTTCTGGCTAAGGGGTTTTTCAAGACAAGACTGTTTCTTTCCCTA
Source organism: Dama dama (assembly GCF_033118175.1). NCBI lineage: Eukaryota > Metazoa > Chordata > Mammalia > Artiodactyla > Cervidae > Dama > Dama dama. Next base: position 6,164,371 of record NC_083702.1, read on the forward strand.
TGGTGTGGCTCTGACATCCACCCTCCACACAAACACACGTGCGCATGCGTGCACACACACACGTCTGGGTAGAGGTCTCTGGAAGAATGTTCAGGAAGCCAAGAGAACTGGGGGCGACTGTAGGGGCAGAAAGACCTAATTTTCCACTTTATGCCATTTTGGGTTTTTTTTTTTTGTTTGAGTATTTGTTTATTTGGCTGCACCAGATCTTAGCTGTGGTACCAGGATCTTTAGTTGTGCCGTGTGGGACCTAGCTCCCTGACCAGGGATCAAACCTAGGCCCCCTTAAATTGGGCGTGAGGAGTCTTAGCCACCGGACCCCCAGGGAAGTCCCACTTTATGCCTTTTTGATCTGCTTGGGTTCCTTCTCTCCTTTCATTTCCCTCCCTCCCTCCTCCCCCTTCCCCTCCTTCCTTCAATTCTTTTTACATCCGCCCATTACCAACTCAGACACAGGCTTTTGTACATTGAAGCATTTGTTCATTTCACACAAATGAGACTTGAGTCTCGGGGCTCCTCTTTCCCATGCCCAGACCCACCAGCCCTCCGCTGGGATCTGTCTCATCTCACTTGGTTCAGGTGACAACATTCGAGCACCTTCCCCAGACAGACCCCCGGCTGGGCACCCGGGAAGGGTCCCTTCTGCCTGCAGCGGCCCCTGAGCTGGGCCTTGAAGACCGCGCCAAAGCCCTCTGCTCCCCGCTGGGAACTGTGAGCAGACACCCCCCAGAACGAATACACCGCGAGGGGACGCCGCAACTCACAGCAAGCAGACAGACCGCCACTGGCCTGTGGGCGGGGGCGGGCGCCACCTGCTGGGCACGGGTGAGACGTGCATCTGCGCCCGCTTTCCGCGTTGTCCTTGAGCGTGGGCAGGTGTGTCCTGGACAGGTGTGTCCTGTTGGGGGAGAAGGGGGCGTGGCCGCCCCCTCCCTGCAAGTTCCTCCAAACAGCTGCTCCACATGGGTTTCCTAGACGTGACTTTTTACGCATCAGAGATGTGTCAGACACTATAAACAAAGTTTCACTAACTCCCAAACGTGTACACAGGGCCAGCTTGCGGGCTTGGCGCTGCTGATGTGGTGAGCAACAAGACAGCCATGGGCTCTGTGGGCTCCGAGGGCAGGAGGCTGGGACTGAACCACTTACTCCTCAGGAACCAGTTAACTGTAGGCATTGTGTGAGTCGCTCAGTCGTGTCCGACTCTTTTGCAACCCCATGGACTGTAGCCTGCCAGGCTCCTCTGTCCATGGCACTCTCCAGGCAAGAATACTGGAATGGGTTGCCATTCCTTCTCCAGGGGATCTTCCCGACCCAGGGATCGAACCCAGGTCTTCCCCGTTGCAGGCAGATTCTTTACCCTCTGAGCTACCAGGGAAGCCCAGTAGTTAGCATAATCATGCTTAATGGGCAAGGAGAGCATGCAGCACTGCTTCAGCTGCCCTCCCCACCGGTTCAGCAAGGTAGGAAGGATGTGACTGATATTATACAAATGAGGCTCAGAGAGGGACTTCCTCAAGGTCACACAGCAGCAGGAGGTGGAGCTCAGATAGGGAGCCAGGTCTGCCAGGACCCAGGAGGTGGGAAGTGCAGGGGTCCCCGGCACATCTACCACCAGGTGCAGAAACACCCCTTACAAGGAGCAGCTGTTTCTCCAGAGGTTGGTTCCATGGGTTTCCACCGTTTATATGAGTTAGACCCACATTCCGGAGAAGGCGATGGCACCCCACTCCAGTACACTTGCCTGGAAAATCCCACGGACTGAGGAGCCTGGTAGGCTGCAGTCCATGGGGTCTCTAAGAGTCAGACACAACTGAGCAACTTCCCTTTCACTTTTCACTTTCCTGCATTGGAGACGGAAATGGCAACCCACTCCAGTGTTCTTGCCTGGAGAATCCCAGGGACGGCGGAGCCTGGTGGGCTGCCGTCTATGGGGTCGCACAGAGTCGGACACAACGGACGCGACTTAGCAGCAGCAGCAGCGGACCCACATTCAGTAGGATGCTACTCTTCTCCCATCTAAAGGAATGAGTAAGCAGAACGCCAAGTAGTCAAACACCATCTGCCAGAGACCATCTTCCCCACCCCCACCCAACCCCTTCTCCCTGAATGAGCCCATCATCCTTTAGGAGAGAAGAGGGCCCTGCATAAGACGAGTCGGGCCCTGGGGCACCTGGCAATTACTATCTCCTCTCTGGCCTCAGTTTCGCTCCCATCTAAGTTGATCTGAAGTATCATAATCCTCTTAGCCCACCTCCCCTTATTAGCAAGTGCAGAGATGCACGGGCCCCTCGGTAGGGCTGCACATCCTCAGTTTCCCCAAGGTGACCTGTCTTTGGGTGACCAAAGCCAAGATGGTTCGGAGACTGTGAAGGCAAGCAGGAGGCCCTGGCCACATGGTGGTTCAGGGGTGCTGCAGCCAGGACAAGCCTGCCTCCCTTTGGGACAGTGAGGCGACTCACTGGTGCCTGGGAGGTCTCCATGGACCAGACCATGCAAGAGTCCTCTCCATCTCCAAGTTTTGGCCCCTCGCTGTATCTGCAGCCACTCCTGGAGCCCGTATCCTAAGGCCCCTTGTGGGTAAATCATGCGCTTCTCTATAAACACGGTGGAACTCAGCTTCCACTCAGCCCTGCTGCTTTAGGAACCCTTGGGGTGGTTACCTACCCCACCCGTGTCGTCCCATCTGATCGCTGGTCAGTGAGGATGCTGGAGGCACCTGCCTCCTGGATGACGGAAGGATCAGGGAGGATGACCTCTACACAGAGGGCAGAGCACAGGGGTGTTGTTGGTGCTCACAAAGAGTTGACCTGATGGTGAGTGTTGCCCAGGCAGTGGTGCCAACCTCCCCAAAAGTGACATGATCACTGGTTGTGCACACACCCGTCACCTTGCCAATGCTCAGCCCTTTTACACCTGTTATCTCACCCTGATGAAACCCCTGCTTCCATCCCCATTTTTCTTTAAAAAAATTTTTGTTTAGCTGCTCCAGGCCTTATTGCAGCATGCGGGGTCTAGTTCCCTGACCAGGACTGAACCCCGGCCCCCTGCATTGGGAGTGCAGAGTCTTCTCCACTGAACCACGGGGGAAGACCCATCCCCATTTTTCAATTGAGGAAAGGGAGGCCGAAATAGGGTTATTCCGAGTGTCACCCTGACTGCAGACTGGGCAGCTCTGAGTCAAACCCTGGTCTCCCGAGAATGTCAGCAGGAGCCTGGACCCTGGTCCTCCTGGACAATCACAGACCCCTTTATCACATCTCAGCCGGCACTTCCCCGCTGTGGCCACAGGGGGGCAGCAGCGTCCCAGCCTTCACGGGACTGCCCTCCCACAATCCGCGCAGGAATCGCGGCCAGGCCAAGTGCAGAGGAAGAAGTATAGAGTTCTTCTGTTCAATCTACAAAGGTTTTCAGAAAATTATATTTAGTTGTCAGCATTTAAAAATCAGATTTCATACCTTAGTCCAGAGTTTTTGGCTTTCTTAGAAACCAGAAACTCTGGCAGCACCAGATGTCCATCCCTTCCTCCCGGGCTGGATGACTCCGTCCCCCTTCAACACCACTCAATCCTCCCCCAAGACATTTGCGCAGCCCTTGGACTTCAGGAGGCATCTGCATTTGAGACCAAGGGGGCTCCTCGGTAGCCATGCCGGGTAAGGCGGGGTTTCTCAACCCCAGCACCATTTTTTACATCATTTAATTCTCCATTGTCTGGGGTTTGTCTTGCATCCCCAGATCATGACGATCAAAAATATCTCTGGACATCACCAAACATCCCGTAGGCTACTTCTGTGAGCGTTCATAAGGTGCTTAGATACACACAGTCAGTGACCACTCCCAGATGAGGTCTGTCCAGATGCCTGAATTTCAGGGCCATCCCAGGGACCAAGCTTTTCCATCCTCCCAAAGCTGGGACCTTGCAGGGTAGGACGGTGGGCGGTGAAGGGGGAGACATACACACAGAGGGTGCAACAGTGACATGAAGGGACACTTGGCACGTGGGTGGGGGCACTGAGCAGTCCTGAGACCTGAGCAGGGAGCCGGGCACTGCCGTCCCACGATCCAGGCAGAGGGACCAGGAGAGCCGTGGCGGGGGGTGCCCATGGTTCAACGCGGCTAGGGATGCCCGAGGGCTAGTCACCCTGGGAGCTCTGGAGTGCATCCTCTCTGGTCCAGAACTTTCTCAAGAGTAATATTCATACATATTCATATATATATCTCACATCTTTATCCATTCATCTGTCAATGGGCACTTAGGCTGTGTTCCTATCTTGGCAATTATAAATAATGCTGCCATAAACACTGAGGTGCTTGTATCTTTTCAAGTGAGTGTTTTGGGGTTTTTCAGACACATACCCAGATGTGGAATTGCTGGGTCATATGGTAGTTCTATTATTATTTTAAGGGAAAACCTCCATGCTGTTTTCCACAGTGGCTCACGAATTTATATTCCCACCAACAGTGCACAAGTGCTCCCTTTTCTCCATGTCCAAGAATGACATCTCCTTTAGGTTGCTTTTTCTAACTGATGGCAGATAATTGACTTTTTAATGTGTTTTTATCTATTGAACAAACTTGCTGGACATTTGATTCTAATAAGCTGTTGGTGGTGTTGTTGAGTCGCTCAGTCGTGTCCAGTTTTGACCCAGGGACAGCAGCACACCAGGCTTCCCTGTCCTTCACCCACCCTGTAGGGCTCAAGGGGTTAAATGAGATAATGTTAGAGTGAACATATGTTTTTCTTCGCTTGGGACAGTATCAGTTTATACCTGCGCTTCACAATTAATCAGTTCAGTTCAGTCACTCAGTCATGTCTGACTCTTTACAGCCCCATGGACTGCAACATGCCAGGCTTCCCTGTCCATCACCAACTCCCGGAGCTTGCTCAAACTCATGTCCATTGAGTTGGTGATGTCATCCAACCATCTCATCCTCTGTCATCCCTTCCTCCTGCCCTCAATCTTTCCCAGCATCAGGATCTTTTCTAATGAGTCAGTTCTTTGCATCAGGTGGCCAAAGGATTGGAGCTTCAGCTTCAGCATCAGTCCTTCCAATGAATATTCGGGATGGATTTCCTTTAGGATGGACTGATTTGATCTCCTTTCAGTCCAAGGGGCTCTCAAGAGTCTTCTCCAATACCACAGTTCGAAAGCATCAATTGTTCATCACTCAGCCTTCTTTATGTTCCAATAGATGATCATACTATCTGTTTTTAGCATTAGTTTTATTTCTTCCTTTCAATCTTTATGTCTTTTAGTTTTTCTTATATTACAACCCTGGCTAGAACCGAACCTTAAAGTTGAAAAGAATTTGCATCCCTGATTTGTTTCTGATCTTAAAGGTAATATTTTCATTATTTCATTATTATATATCATATCATTTTTATCTATTTTCCTTTACCAAGGTAAGGACATTCCTTTCAATTCCTGGTTTGGAAAGAATTTTTGTAATGAATGAATGTTAAGTTTTATTGAATAATTTTTCATTTAATGACATAATCACGTTTTTCCTTTTAACTGTTAATGTGATGAAGTATGTTCCTTCCTTTCCTACTAATAAGTCAACCTTACCTTCATAAGATAAACACAGCTTAAACATGATGTACCATATTTTTCAATTATTGCTGAAATCACCACGCTGACTTTTTTAAAAGAATTTTTGGACCTATGTTCATGAGTGAAGTTAACTTAAAATTTTTCTTTAGTGTACTGCCTTCACTCTGGAGTAGAAATTTAGGTGATCTTGAGGTAGTCTGTTTTTGAATAGTTAGAAGCATTCACCTATAAAGCCATCAGGAACTGGTGTTTTGCATATAGGAAGATTTTAAACTACTAATTTAATTTATTTAATAATTATGGAACCATTCAGGTTTTCTACTACTTGAGTCAATTTTGGTAAGTTTAATTTTTCTAGGAGTTTGTCCATGTAATTTAAGACTTCCAATAAATAAGGTCATTCATACTATTTTTAGCATAACTGGTGTTGGAGAAGACTCTTGAGAGTCCCCTGCACAGCAAGGAGATCAAACCAGTCCATCCTAAAGGAAATCAGTCCTGAATATTCATTGGAAGGACTGATGCTGAAGCTGAAGCTCCAATACTTTGGCCACCTGAAGTGAAGAGCCAACTCTTTGGAAAAGACCCTGATGCTGGGAAAGATTGAGGGCAGGAGGAGAAGGGGGTGACAGAGGACGAGACGGCTGGATGGCATCACCGACTCAGTGGACATGAGTATGAGCAAGCTCCGGGAGATGGTGAAGGACGGGGAAGCCTGGCGTGCTGCAGTCCGTGGGGTCACAAAATCGGACACGACGGAGTGACTGAACAACACCATACTGTTTTTATATGATCCATGTAGTCTGAGCTTCATCTATCATCATGCCCTTTCATTCTTAATATTGATTATTTGTGCTTTCTCTTTTATCTTAACTAATCTTGTAAGAAATTTGTCTAATATTTTTATTCTTTTCCAAGAATCATCTTTTGTCTTCGGTCATCCTCCTGTCTGTTCTCTGTTTCATTAATTCCTGTGCTTGTAATCATTTGATGTCTTTGGGTTGATTCTACTGTCCTTGTTCTAACTCTTCAAGTTAGATACTTAGCTTATTAGGTTTGATCATTTCTTACTTGCCAATACAAACATTTACAGCTATTAACTCTTCTCCAAATACTGCTTTGGTGGCATCTCACAAGTCTTGATGCAAAAAAACAGTATTTTTGTTATTGTTCAGTACTAAGTATTTTCTAATTTTGGTTATGATTTCTTTGGTGGTTCATGAGTCATTTGGGTGCCTGCTTCCAAGTTTCCAACAGTATGAGCTTGTTTTGGTTATCTTTTTGGTTATCAACATCTGACTCTGGACTGTGATCAGAGAATAGAGTCTGTCTGTATACACATGGTGCTGGATGCTATGATCACTGCTCAGGACGCCTGCTGGGATGAAGGACTTACTCCCGCAGGTGCTGAAGGAGCTGTCCAGAAGGTGGTCCTCAGTGTCAGCCGTGGGAGGCAGAGGGTGGCATGGGCTAAAGAAATTGCCCTGCCTCACCAAGATCGTGCCTCCTTCTGGCTGATTCCAATCAATGTGGGAGGATAAAGGGCCCTCCCCCAAGCCAAGAACCTAGAGGAAAATACCCAGAGCTTTCCATGGAGTCAGCCAAGGTTTCTGTTAATAGAGCACTGCAGCTCAGCGCCTCCTGCTATAATCAGCCTGCTTTTCCCTCCCCTCCTCACTGGTGCCAGTCCCAAGAGTGTTCCCTAATAATAAACCTCTTGAACCCTAAACTCCGTCTCAGAGTCAAGTTCCCAGGAGATCCAAACTGCAACCCTAATCTTTGAATTTTGTTGGGGTTACCTTTATAGACTAGCATCTTTTCTAAACGTTCTATTCCTGCTTGAAAAGAATGTGACTGGAATCCCATAGTCTACATATGTCGTTTATATTAAATTTGCACAATTACATTGTAATAATTGTGTTCAACAGATGTCACGTGAGATGTCACTTGAGATGGCCTAAGAAATATCCCGTTACGAGGTGGCTACATCTCTACTCATGTTCTCCCTGTGTTTGTTTATATTTTTTGCAGCTCTGATATTGTAGTTCAGTCGCTCAGTCGTGTCCGGCTCTTTGTGACCCCATGGACTGCAGCACGCCAGGCCTCTCTGTTCTTCACTGTCTCCCTGAGTTTGCTTGAATTCATGTCCACTGAGTCGGTGATGCCATCATACCATCTCACTCTCTGTCACACCCTTCTCCTCTTGCCTTCAATCTTTCCCAGCATCAGGGGATCTTTTCCAAAGAGTCGGCTCTTCACATCAGGTGGCCAAAGTACTGGAGCTTCAACTTCATCATCAGTCCTTCCAATGATTATTCAGGGTTGATTTCCTTTAAGCTGGACTAGTTTGATCTCCTTGCAGTCCAAGGGACTCTCAAGAGTCTTCTACAGCACCACAATTTGAAAGCATCAGTTTGTTCGGCACTCAGCCTTCTTTAATGTCCAACTCTCACATCCATACATGACTACTAGAAAAATCATCGGCAAAGTGATGTCTCTGCTTTTTAATACACTGTCTAGGTTTGTCATAGCTTTCCTCCCAAGAAGTAAGCATCTTTCAATTTCATGGCTACAGTCACCTTCTGCAGTGATTTTAGAGGCCAATAAATAAAATCTGTCACTGCTTCCACTTTCCCCCCTTCTATTGGCCATGAAGTGATTGGGCAGAATGCTATGATATTAGTTATATATAAATTAAGGACTGTTGAACTTCCTGGAAAATTGAAGCATCCATCTAACCCTGTATATCTAAAATCTATCTAACCCTATCTTATCTCTATTAATGCTTTTCTCCCTGAATCTCTATTTCTCTTATGAATACAGTCTTAGCAGCTTTCTTTGAGTCAATATTTGCCCAGTAAATTTTTTCTACACTTGGACCTTTAAACATTCTGGTCCTTATGTCTAAAGTTTATCTCCTGTCACAGAGCATAATCCAGATGTTTCTAAAATCCAGTCTGATAATCTCCTTTAAACTAAAGACTTTGGTCCTTTTACATATATTACTGATAGCTTATCTTACTATGTATTTTCTATTCATTTTAACTTTTCCCGTCCCCAGCTCTCCTTTTACCTTCTTTTCAATCATTTGTGATTTTTCAAAAATCACAAATTAAATCACAAATTTATTGATTTGACTGGGTCTTAGCTGTGGCATGTGGGATCTAGTTGCCTGACCAGGGATCAAACCCTGAATTGGGAGCCTGGAGTCAGCCACTGGACCACCAAGGAAGTCCCTCATTTGAGATTTTTAATCTTCTTTTCCTTATCCTAATTTTTCTAACTGTTTGGAAGTTGTCCATGCTATAACATTTTTTTCCTGCTTACCCTAGCCATTTTAATAGTGAGCACTTAACTAACAACGTCTAAGCTTAATCAATGTATTTGCCTTCTTCTCAAGTACTTGAAAGAATTTGAAAACTTAAATTGTGGCCATTCCCTCCAAAGCTCTATGGTGTTGTTCAGAACTTTAGCACTGGCCTGTTCGTCTTCTCCCATAAAGTAGATATTACTGTGTGCATCTGTTAGTTACTCAGTCGTGTCCAATTCTTTGTAACCCCAGGGGCTGCAGCCCTCTGTCCATGGGGTTCTCCAAGCCAGAATACTGGAGTAGGTTGCCATTTCCTTCTCCAGGGGACTTTCCAACCCAGAGCTCGAACCCAGGTCTCTTGCCCTGCAAGCAGATTCTTTACCTCCTGAACCACCAGAGAAGCCCTGTAGAATGATACAATTCATCTTTCTCAGTTTCTCTCCAAATATTTGCCAATATCTTTGCCCATTTTCCCTTATGTATCTGGCCTCTTTCCCTGGAATAATAAATAAAATTATCTGCCTGAAGTACATTACATTTAGAATTTTCTTTCGTGAGGCCTTTTGGTGGTAGTATCTCATAGTTTTTTATTCATCTGCATATGTCTTAAATTTCTCCCTTACTTTAAGATTTTTTTTTAATGTGGACCATTTTTAAAGTCTTTACTGAATTTGTCACAACATTGCTTTGATTTTATGTTTTCGGTTTTTTGGCTTCAAGGCACGTGGGATGTTAGCTCCCCAACCAGGGAACCTACCTGCACCCCCTGCCTTGGAAGGCGAAGTCTGGACCACTGGGCCACCAGGGAAGTCGTTTTCCTTTACTCCTGAAGGATGCTATGGAACTCTAGGCCGACAGTGGTCTTTTCTCAGCACACCGAACATGCCACTGTCTCCTGGCTTCCATTGAGGACAGTGAGACGCTCAATGTGACTCCAGAGTGGATCTACCCTGGAGTGGATTTATTTGGAGATTATTTTTTTCTCTGATGCTCTTAGCATCGTCCCTTTTTCTTTGATATTCCACAATTTTGCTATCAGGTGTCTAGATGTAAATTTCTTCTCATTTACCTTCCTTGAGAGTCACCGGACTTCCTGCATCTGAGGTTTGGGATCTGTCAATACAACAGTTCTTCAGAATTACCAGCCGTTATGTCCTCGTTGCCTGTCCCTGCATCCAATCGTCTCCGTCAAGAGCTCTGAATAGATGTACCAGAGGCCCTGTCACTCTGTTCTTCTGGATAACTCCTGTGGCTCAATTGGTTTACTAATCCTCTCTTTGCCTGTATCTAATCCACTGAGTTTGGATAAACTCCGGGGGTTGGTGATGGACAGGGAGGCCTGGCGTGCTGCGATTCATGGGGTCGCAAAGAGTCGGACACGACTGAGCGACTGAACTGAACTGAACTGAACTGAATCCACTGTTCAATCTGTCCATTGAGTTTCAGGTTACAAGTCTTAACATTTCTCATCCGTTTTCTTTGGTTCATTTTTAAGCCTGACTGTTCATGACAGTCTCATTCTCTGCTGGTGCTTCCAAAGCTCTCTTTCATTTTCTGAGAAGCACAATAGTTGTTTGAATTTGCTTCAGTCCGCATAGGACCATTTCAAATCTAAAGACTTAAAAGTTGTGTTTCTACTGTCTCTCATTCCTGCTGGTTCTCTTTGCCTCCTTGTGGAGTTTATTATTATTTTTCACTGCGAGCTGCTCCTTTTCTCTGGAACTGTATTTGTGGACATTCTATACGGTTGACATGTGGTTCAATTCTTCGAGGGAGGCATAGAGTTTGCTTCTGCCAGTTGACTAGGGGTACAACCAAGCAGCGACCACTTTAAATTCTCCAGTGGAGTTTGTGTGAACCACACAAGTAGCATGAATTCAAACTGAAAAGCAAGCGAGGACCAGCTTGTGATTACAAACTCTCAAGGGAGATTCTTTTTCTTTCCCTTCTCTCAACCCAGTGTCAAGGTCAAAACAGGCAGCCTTGCTTTCTCTTCTGCAGGGTGAGATGTAGTTTTCATTCCTTCCTCACCCTCTGGCCATAGCCCTTGGACTCTAACTCTGAAGGGGGTCTCACGCCAAATCCTGCCCTCGAGTGGTATCCAGTGTTTATCTCCTGTTCCTGGCATTTCAGCAGCTACAGAAACAGGTCAAAAAGCCTTACCTCCACTTCATTTTGGAGATCCATCATTTCCCAACTTTCACGCCAACTCAGCAATGTGTCAAGAAAGAAGTTTAAAAAAATATTTTATCCAGCATGTTAATTATAACCAGGGGAGCTGTTAAAGGCATCTAATCTGGCAGAGTGCCAGGAACAGAAGTTGTCTCTGAGAACTTTCCAGAACTTGCTTTGGCCTTTTCAGCCTGTTTGCCTCTATTAACACACACGACCGCAGCCTGTAATGACCCGTGGGCTTCTTGTGGTGGTTGTGGGGGTGGCTGTCGTGTTGTTTTCCCCTCAAGACCACGGGTTCCTCCAGGGCCAGAAGGAAGGGCAGTCTGGTGTTCTCAGGCCTGATGTGAGCCTGACATATTGTGGGCACCTGAGAAATGCATTGAGAAAGTTGAATAAATGAATGAACAAACCAATCCTCATTACAATACCCAGTCTGCTTCATCTGCACAGTCTGTGAATTTTGAGTCCAACCCGCGCCCTGCCTGACGGTTTTGCTCAGGTGTTGGGAGAAAGGATAACATTTGTGCAAGATATTTGTGTATCACTTGCTGCTAATCCCAGCTGCACCTGGGTGCTCAGAACTGTATTTCAACCAGGATATGGTCACAGAAAGTTTCAAAACTGACCAGTAAAAAAACAAAAAAAAAGGTTTCATGCCACAAAATGAAAATATTTCTTGCCAGCTGGAAACAAACCAACCACATTTTGGGCCTGTGGGTTTCAGCGACCCTCCCAAGAAGGCCCGACCCATGGGCGTCAGAGCCTGGCAGAAAACAAGCTGGCCTGTCTGACAGAGCACCGATGCTTCAGCCCTCGTCTCTCTTAAAATGGAACGGATCCTGGTACCTAAATATACATGGGTCTTTCAAAACCTTGCTGCTTCCCCCACCTACCTTCACACTTCTGACTCAAGGGGGGAAAATAACCCACCAGCAATTCATCTTCCTCAAGGACTGCCGCCAAGCTTATATATATTTTTTCACAGCCGAGTTATTTCTGATCTCGGTCCTGGCAAAAAGCAATACAGAGCAACCGTGGCTGGGAGACATTTGGAAGCTGTGCCAAGTCAAACAGTGTCTCAGAGTCTACGTCGGATCCGCCAGCCTCGTGAAAGTGTATTTTAACTTGACGGAAAAACACCTAAAAACACTCACGATGTAAAACCAGTGAAAATGAGGGTCAGAAAGGAAAGTCTCCCAAGCTGTAATGTGAAGCAGTCACTCGGCCCCTGAACACAGGGCCTCAAGGTTTAGGAGGAATCACAAAGGTACAGCGCTAGGGAGGCCCCGGGGTCAGCTGCATTCAGAGGTAAAAGGCAAGCTCGTGAGTCAGATAAAACCAGGTTTACGGGCTTCCTTCCTCTCCTCAGCTTCATGACACTGAGCAAGTCACTTCCCAGGAGTCTCCATTTTCTGAACCTAAGAGGTGATGCTAATAAACCTACCTCATAATGTTGTCATAACAGTCAAATAAAAGTACATATGTAATTATATATAATCATGGTGTTTATCGAGTTTGAGAGCAGACTGGCTAAGGGCGGGTGGTATGACAGATCTGCACTTTGACTGTGTATCCACACTTGTGAGATGATGATGGTGGTGGAGGAGAAGAAACTGAACTGAGAAAGGAAACACATGATCAAAGTTATTTTTAAAAACAGGGACTGGGACTTCCCTGCCACTCCAGTGGTTAAGATTCTGCACTTCCATTGCAAAGGGCACAAGTTTGATCCGTGGTTAGGGAACTAAGATCCTGCGTGCTGTGTGGCCAAAAAATTAATACTTTTTTTTTAAAAAGAAAGAAAAAAGCAGGGGCAGAAGCAGGATGGCAACCTGGGAGAGCTAAGGAAACATCATCCCTCCTGTCTCTGCCTTTGCTTTTTTGCTATTCTTTCTAGGATATTTCTTCAAGTTCAAAAGATTGGAAGATTTCAACCTTTTCAAAAAAGTTACAGATTTCTAATTCTGTGTTTCTTCACCATTGCCTACTTCTAATACTGTGATCATACTTTCCATGTTACTATTAACTAAATATCTAATGTGGTCTCATGTTCATTTAGTGCCCTCGTGTATACCTTTTTGGCTTCTGCTCTAGATCGACTTTGTGAGGTAATCTAGGTATACCCATTTTGCAGATGAAGAAACTAAGGCACAGAGAAACAAAATGACTTGTCCAATTCCAGGAAGTCCCATCTCCTGGCTTGAGATCTGCCTCCCTTGTGGGAAAGTCAGCTGGCTTTTCTCATCTAAACCATCAAGTTCACAATTGCCAAGGCCAGGTTCTGTGCTCACTCAGGGGACTCAGTGAGGAATTGGCCCACTCCTTATCTTGAGGAGGCTTGCAGGCTAATATGCCAGAGACATTAAAGAAATAAACAGGGGCTTCCAACAAATGATGGAGTCAACACCTGCATTGGCATTTTGCCTCCCCTAACCCCATTAAAAAGACAGCAAAGGGACTCTTTGAAAACCAGAACCAAAGAAAAGTAGAAACGATGCGGGGAGAAACAGCAACAACCAAATTTAAGAAGCTGAAGAGCATATGAAAGACTTCGCAGGTGAGGAAGCTGAATGCTAAGCTGGTTAAAACCAACTGGATTTCATCAGTGAAGTTAGAACACAACCTCACATCCTACACAAAAATAAACTCAAAACAGCTTAAAGACTTAACTATAAGATATGACACCATAATACCCGTGGAATAGAATATAGGCAAAAAGTTATCTGACATAAATTGTACCAATAGTTTCCCAAGGAAAGTTTCCCTTAGATCAGTCTCCCAAGGCAATAGAAATAAAAGTAAAAATAAACAAATGGGACCTAATCAAACTTACAAGCTTCTGCACAGCAAAGGAAATGTACACAAAACAAAAAGACAGTCTGTGGACTAGAATAAAATATTTTCGAATGATGCAATTGACAAGAGTTTAACTTCCAAAATATACAAATAGCTTATGCAACTCAAACAACCCAATCAATAAATGGACAGAGATCTAAATAGACATTTCTCCAAAAAAGACAAACAGATGGCCAAAGGCACATGAAGAGATGCTCAACATCACTAATTATTAGAGAAATCTGCAAATGAAAACTACAGTGAGGTACTGCCTCACGCCGGTGAGAATGGCCATTGTTAAAAAAAAAAGTCTATAAATAACAAATGCTGGAGAGGGTGTGGAGAAAAGGGAACCCTCCTACACTGTTGGTGGGAATGTGAATTGGTACAGCCACCATGGAAAACAATGTGGAGTTTCCTTTTAAAAATTAAATATAGGGTTGTCACATGATCCAGCAATACCACTCCTATGCATGTATCTGGAGAAAACTCATCTGAAAAGATACATACACCCCAGTGTTCACAGCAGCACTACGTACAATACCCAAGACATGGAAGCTATTCCACTTAAATGTTCACTGACAAATGAATGGATAAAGAAGATATGGCATATGTGGGCAATGGAATATTACTCAGCCATAAAAAAGAATGATACACTGCCATTTGCAGTGGATGGGCCTAGAGATTATCATACTAAGTCAGGATGAGAAAGACAAATACCATATGATCTCACTTACATGTGGAATCTAAAATATGACACATGTAAAACAGAAACAGACTCACAGACATAGGAAATAAACTTGTAATTACCAGAGGGAGGGATAGATTAGGAGTCTGGGATTAGAAGATATAAAGTAACATCTATAAAACAGACAGACAAGGTCCTACTGTATAGCACAGGGAACTAGGCTCAATATTCTATAATAAACCATAGTGGGAAAGAATATGGAAAAGAAAATGTGTATATATATGTATAACTGAATCACTTTGCTGTACAAAGCAAAACCTAATACAACACTGAATCAACTACACTTTAATTTCTAAAAAGAACTCTTGGAAACCAAAACTTAGCAGAGGTTTAAACAGAGTAGAAGAGCTTGACTTACAAATCTGGAGAAATATTCTAGAAAGTAGAGCTAAAGAACCAAGATGGAAGTAGGAGATTCTGGTTCACTTTATGTGTTAACTTGACTAGATCCCAGGGTGCCCAGTATTTGGTTAAACGTTATTTCTGTGTCTGTGAGGGTGTTTCCAAGATGAGATTAATATTTGAATCTGTAGACAGAGGAAAGCAGATTACTCTCCCCAAAGCAAGTGAGTGTCATATAACTCTCTGGGGGCCTGAATATAATGAAAAGGTGGAAGAAGGAAGAATGTTCTCTCTCCTCTTGACTGCTGGAACTGAGAGTTCCATCTTCTCCCATTCTTGGACTGGAACTTACAGAACCAGCCTCTGAAGATACATCACCAGCTTTCCTGGATGTCCAGCTTACAGACAGTAGCCTATATAACTTAGCCTTCATACATTCATGAGTGTAAATAGGGTAGATGGATGGATGGATAGATAGACATAGAACCAATAAGATGTACAGGTATAGATTCAAAACCAGCAGGATGTAGAGCTAGAAATAAAAATAAAGATGGTTCCTCCTGGCTCTTTTTCTCTGGAGAGCCCTGAAACTAATACAGTGGTGGTGGTTCAGTTGCTAAGTTGTGTCTGACTCTTGTGACCCCCATGGGCTGCAGCCCGCCAGTCTCCTCTGTCCACAGATTTTTCAGGCCAGAATACCGAAGTGGATTGCCATTTCCTTCTCCAGAGGATTTTCTCTACCCAGGGATTGAACCTGCGTCTCCTGTATTGCAGGCAGTCTCCTTCATGGCAAGCAGACTCTTCCCCCACTGAATGGTACTAATACAGGAGGAAAAACAAAGAAGTGGAGCAGTCCAAGTGGTATGACATCCAATTAGTAGAAATTCCAGAAACAGACCAGGGAAAATGGAGGGAAGCAATTCATCAACCACTTGGAGAATGTTTTAAAACAAAAGGATCTAAATGTATCAATTATAAAGACCCACCAAGTACCCCTCTGGGCAAAGAATAAAAAGAGACTCATACAAGGGTACATCATCATGAAACTTGAGATGCTGGGACAAAAGAAAATCCCACAAGCAGAAAAGGGTCACATATGAAGCTCCCTTTAGCTTTGGGCTTCTCGACTACGCCAGCAGCTAGCAGACGATGCCTGAGAAATGCTGAAGAAGTTACTTCCCAAGCTAAATGTCTTTACCCAGACAAGCCATCAATCCAACAGGAGGATGAAATGAAGCTATCAGTCCAAAGCAAAGTGCAAAGTCTTGAAACATTTCCAGACCATCCTCATTATTCACGGATTCCTTACGTGTACATTCACCTACTCACTAAAATGTATTTGTAACCTCAGAATCAGTACTCATGGTGCTCCCGTGATCATTCACAGACCTGCACTCGGCAGCCCTTCTTACAGCCCTCATGCTGGAAACGTGTCCTTTCAGCAATCTATGAAGTGCCACACTTCTTCCTTTTTTGTGCTTTTTGTTGGTGATTTTGCTGCTGAAAGTGGTTCCAGGCATAGCGCTGAAAGGTCGTCTTTTGTTCCCAAGTACAAAAGCACCAAGGTGCCTTACGGAGAAAAGACCTGTGTCAGATGAGCTTCGTTTAGGCGTGAGTCACTGTGCTGGCGGCCGAGAGCCCAATGTCAGTGAATCAGCAACATAGTAAATAAAGTGCATTTACACAGAAAATACACGTAAAGCACCCAGAAAGCAAGGGTAGGTGTTGATCAGTTGATACAAATGCTGTGGAAGTCCCCCGGGGGCCTAGTGGTTAGGATTCTAGGCCTTCACTGTTGTGGCCCAGGTTTAATCCTTGGTTGGGGAGCTAAGATCCCGCAAGCCACTACAGCTGCCAAAAGTCAAAAACAGAAAGGAAAGCAAACATCGTGACAACAGACTCACAGCAATCTAACCTTGTGTTTCTGCGGGAGCAACGACTCGGGACCGGCTAACTCAGTGTTGTGGTGACATCACAGAATGTCATCCTTGTTGTTCAGTCACTCAGTCATGTCTGACTCTTTGTGACCCCATAGACTGCAGCACGCCAGGCTTCCCTGTCCTTCACCATCTCCCAGAGCTTGCTCAAACCCATGTCCATCGAGTCAGTGATGCCATCCAACGATCTCATCCTCTGTGGCCCCCTTCTCCTCCCACCTTCAATCTTTCCCAGCATCAGGGTCTTTTCCAATGAGTCAGTTCTTCCCCATCAGGTGGCCAAAGTATTGGAGCTTCAGCTTCAACATCAGTCCTTCCAATGAATATTCAGGACTGATTCCCTTTAGGATTATCTCGTAGAATTTAACTCCCTCAAAAAATGAGAATGGACTGTACTTTCCTCACATTCTTTCTCAGGACATTACTTGTCAAGACCACCAGAATAAGGGGATAAATCAAGAAGGAGGAAAGGGACTTCTGGTGGTCTAGTGGTTAAGACTCTGCACTCCAACGCAGGGGGCACAGGTTCAATCCCTGGTTGGAGAACTAAGATCCCACATGCCGTGCAGTGTGGCCAAATAAAGAAATTGTTTAAAAAAGAGAAAGAGAGAGAAATATGGGATACAGGAAACTGGAAGAGGCAAGGGGAATTCCCAGGATGCTAAGGAAAAGAGACCCCAGGACAGCAGCCCAGCCCCAGGTTGAAAGTGGATAAAGCCTGGTATATCCAACAGGCCTGTGAGGCCAGTTCCAGACTGAATTAGCAACATCAGCAGAAGAACCTAAACAAAAGAGAAACAAGACAGCTATTAGCTGGGATGGGGGTACCCTAACACTCAAAGGCTGTCACAGATACGGCCTTCTCTTCATCTTGACACTTGTGAGCATGTTCTATAGCAAGCCTGTGTGAAGCAAGCGTTTTACATAAATGAATTCATTTTAAATTTTATTTCTTATTTTTATATAGTGTTTAAAGGTTATATTCCATTTACAGTTATTACAACATATTGGCTATATTCTCCATGTTGTACAAGACATTCCTGTAGCCTATCTTATATCCAATGGTTTGTGCCCCCCCACCCCTATGTTGCCACTGTCTCCCACGTTGGTATCCACTAGCATGTTCTCTATATCTGTGAGTCTGCTTTTTCGTTATATTCACTAGCTTACTGTATTTTTTTTTTTAGATTCCATATATAAGTGATATATGATATTTGTCTTTCTGTGTCTGATTTATTCGACTTTAGCATAATACCCCATATATCCATGTTGCTGCAATGGCAGAATTTTGCTCTTTTTTATGGCTGAGTAATATTTCACTGTGTATGAGTCTGTGTGTATATATGTATATGTGTGTGTATGCACATCTTCTTTATCCATTTATCCATATCTTATGTCAATGGGCACTTGGCAATTGTAGATGCTGCTGCTATGAACGTTGGGGTGCATGTATCTTTTCAAATTCATGCTTTTGAATTTTCGTATATATACTCTGGTGTGGAATTGCTGGGTCAGATGGTAGTTCTATTTTTAGTTTTTCGAGAAACCTCTATATTGTTTTCCACAGTAGCTGTGCCAATTTACATTCCCACCAGTAGTGTACAAGGATTCCCTTTTCTCCACATCTTCGCCAACATTTGATATTTGTCTTATTTTTGGTGATAGCCATTGTGACAGGTGTGAGGTGATATCTCACTGTGGTTTTGACTTGCATTTCCCTGATGATTAGCAATGTTGAGCATCTTTTCATGTGTCTGTTGGCCATCTGCATTTTCTCTTTGGGAAAAGGTCTCTTCAGTTCTTATGCCCATTTATTTTGGACTGCAAGGAGACTAAACCAGTGAATCCTAAAAGAAATCAACCCTGAATATTCACTGGAAGGACTGATGCTGAAGCTGAAGCTCCAATACTTTGGCCACCTGATGCAAAGAGCCAACTCATTGGAAAAGACCGTGATGCTGGGAAAGATTGAGGGCAGGAGGAGAAGGGGGCCACAGAGGATGAGATGGTTGGATGGCATCACCGACTCAATGGACATGAACTTGGGCAAACTCCAGGAGATAGTGAAGGACAGAGGAGACTGGCATGCTGCAGTTCACGGGGTCACAGAGTCAGACACGACTTAGCAACTAAACAACACTCATTTAACTCACCTACCAGCAAATCCCAGTAGGTGGCTATCAACCAAGAGGCTGGGTGACTTGTCTAGGATCACACAGCTAGAAAGTGCCAAAACGAGGGTTGGAACCAGGGCAGGCGGCTCCAGAGATCATGCCCTTAATTACTGAGAACAGAGATGGCCAGCGTTCATCAGGCCTGGGAGAGGTCTGAGGACATGGGGAGGTGTGCGTGGCAGGGGTGAGGCAGGAAACAGCAAAATCCTCCCTTTCCAGAACAAATCAGCTGATAAAGCTGACAACTACAGAAACCAAGATGCAGTTTCAATGACAGGGAGGTAAAAATCAAAATAATCAGTTAAAGGAGGGGAAATAGTCCCTCTGGGGAGGGCGTATGGGAGAGAGTGGGGAACAAGAGCAGGAAACTGCTGTTTTTCTTAACAAATGTTGTAGAACTATTTGCCTGTATAAGTCTGATCAAAATAAAAGCTAAAAATAAAGAAAAGAAATAAACAACGTCCCCCTGATCCTAGACAGAGCCTGCCAGCCAAGGGCTGCCAGGGTGGGACCTGGGGAGGGTGGTAGTCTCGTTCCCCCCGGACCCTGACTTTGACCTGACAGGCACCCCCCACTGGCCCTCAACCATCATCAGGGCCATTCCCCTGGGTGAGTTATGGCCCCGGATTGGTGGAAGGTTCCTGCCGAGACCCCATCTGCGTCAACCTCCCAGCTCATTCAGGGGCTGCTGATATTGACATCTCCATGTCAACTGCAAATGAGGGATTCTCCCAGGAATGCTCGGCCTGGCCTCTCATCTGAGAACCTCGATCCTTGAAAGAAGCCAGACTACCAAGGGCTGTCACCACACACGCTAATGACACGGACACAGTCCGACGCACGGTCTCTCCAGGGACGGGCCCAGCACCTGAGGTCACAGAGCCGGGGCGGGGGAGGCGTGTGTGCCTCAGGCACGCGGGAAACCTCATCCCATCTCAGCTCAGCCCCCAGCGCAGCCCAGAGGGGACCCTCCGCCCCTTTCTCCTGATGTCCTCATGCTGACTCAGTCCTGGGGTGCACTTTACTGAATATTCCCTGTTGGCAGCCCCCTGATCAACGAGGCTGAGTATTAGACGCCATCCCTGACTTTTCTTCTAAGTGTTAAACTCAACAAGCAAAGGTGCTGCGGGCCAGGCAGTTCCCTTGCTCCGGGGAATTTCATATCCTAAAGGAACACTTTTGTTCCCTCGGGGCTGTGACAACTGTGTTTCATCTAGTCTGTCCCTTAGGCCCTGTCACTCAAGGGGACACTCGGCTAATGGAATTAAGGCTTCTAGCCTCTTTCACAAGGTTTTTGTGAGGGCCACATGAATCACACAGGCTGGTGTATTTTGGGAAATAGAAGGGTGAGAAATCCAAAGACTATTTTGAGAAACACAAGCAATCAGTCCTCTTGGATGTTAAAATAGATGATTAGCCCCTAAATTAAATAGCAGGGCAGGCATGGATGAAATGGAATAGAGACAAAGAAACCTTCTCATGTAAACGAATTTAAGATATGATAGGGTTGTCTTGAGTAGACAAAGAACAATGAAAGAAGTAGAACATTTTTAAAAATCAGTTTAGGGGACTTCCCTGGTGGTCCAGTGGCTTAGACCCCACACTCCCAACACAGGGGGCCCAGGTTCTATCCCTGTTTGGGAAACTAGATCCTGCATGCCACAATTAAGATCTGGTGTGTGTGTGTGTGGTCAGTCACTAAGTTATCTCCAACTATTTGCAATGCCATGAACTGTAGCAAACCAGACTCCTCTATCCTTCACCATCTCCTTCACTATCTCAAATTCACGTCCATTGAGTCAGTGATGCTATCTAAACACATCTTCCTCTGCCACCCTCTTCTCTGTTTGCCTTCAGTCCTTCCCAGCATCAGAGTCTTTTCTGATGAGTCAGCTCTTCCCATTAGGAGGCCAAAGTATTGGAGCTTCAGCTTCAGCATCAGTCCTTGCAATGTATACTCAGGATTGATTTCCTTTACGATTGACTGGTTTTATGTCCTTGCAGTCCAAGGGGCTCTCAAGAGTACAACCAAATAAAGAAATAAATTTTTTAAAAATCAGTTTAAATACATTTTTCTCACCTTTCACAGATACAACAAGAATGGTTTATAAAGCAAAGCAGATTTTAGGAAGACTGGCCAAAAATATAAGTGAATATTGACCAGATCTCTGAAGGAATAGGATGTTTTCAAGCTCTTAAAATTATTGAGGATTTTTTTTTTTAAGCAGAGGAGAAAGGACTGGGCTGTATCAAGACCAAAAAAAATCTTCTGTACCACAGAAAAAAATTAACAGGGAGAAAAATGAACTAACAAAAGGTTAATAACAATAATCTGTGGGGGAGGGGAGCTATATTCATTGGTAAGAAAGGTCTTAAACCAACAAGGGTTTTGTTTATTTATTTTTTTGGGAACTTGACAAAATGATACCAAATTTCATCTGGAAAAATAAACGTGAGACCAGCCAGGGAAATTCTAAGGAAAAACAAAACTAATGAGGGAGGACTGGCTTTACCAGATGTTAAAACATGTTATGAAAGTACAGTAACTTTTAAAGTTTAGTATTGGGAAGGAACTAGACCTCAATCCAGCCCAGAATACAGAAATCTATGGAAATATGTGTGGGAATTTGGCACGTGGGGAAAAAAGGAGGCATTTCATATCAGAGGGAAGAGACCTATTAGTCAAAGCAGGACATTGAGATAACTGGGTAGTCAGCCATCTGGAAAGAATAAAATTGAATCCCTACCTCACCCCTTACACCAAAATAAATTCCAGATGGATCCAAGATTTCAACAAAAAAATATTGAGCCATAAAAATTCTAAAGGAAAACACAAGTGAAGTTATTTATAATCTTGGAAAGGAAAGCTCTTTCCAAGCAGGATACCCAGAAGCCATAATAAAATTCATTTGAGGAAATAAATGAGTGAGAAATCCAAAGATTATTTTCAAAGAGACGAGGAATAAGCCCTCTCTGATATTAGAATCCATGATTAATGGAGAGCAGAGAAACTCTTTCCTTTGTAAAATAACTCAAACCATAATAATGGTGTCTTCTCCAACTAATGAACAATGAGAGGAAAGCTGAATAAGTGTGAGTCCATGTGAGGAAAAGTACAAGTTTTAATCCATTTCGTATATACTGAAGAATAAATGATTTATAAAGCAAGTTTAATTCTAGAAAGACTGACCAAAAATACAAGTAATACTGACCAAGTTTCTGGAGGGATGAGAACCTTCCAGGCTTTAAATTGATTGAAAAAAAAATCAAAAAAGGAAAGGAGAACTGATTCAACTATTTTAAAAAATATATCTTCTGTACCAAAAAAATCAAAGTTTAAAAAATATGATTTACATAAAATTTTCAAATGTCTAGGTGAAAAAACAGTATAAGCAAAGTCTTGACAAAAGCCAAACAGTGTCTGATATTTCTTAGGACAGATTGCTTTAATTTGGGAAACTCTCATATGAGTGAGAAAAAGACTTAAAACCTAACAGAAAAAAAAAACAGGCAAAAGCTGTGTATGAAAAGGAAATTGATACAAAAAGAATTTAAAATGAATGACATCATGAAAAATGTTCAACCTCACTCATAATTAAGAAATGTAAGTAAAAGCTGAAATTCTAATGCTTTGGCCAACTAATGCAAAGAGCTGACTCATTAGAAAAGACCCTGATGCTGGGAAAGATTGAAGGCAGGAGGAGAAGGGGACGACAGAGATGAGATGGTTGGATGGCATCCCCAACTCAATGGACATGAGTTTGAGTAAACTCCAGGAGTTGGTGATAGACAGGGAGGCCTGGCGTGCTGCATGCAGTCCATGGGATTGCAAAGAGTTGGACACTACTGAGCGACTGAACTGAACTGACTGAAGTAAAAGCAATAAGATATTCTTTTTTTTTTAACCTATCAAATTGATCAAAATTTCAAAGCTTGAAAATAATGCCTAAGTTTATAGAGAAAAGAGTCACTCTCAAACACTGTTATCAGGAGTATGAAATGGTTTCCTCCATTCTTTTGTGTGGCTTGATATGTGGACATAGAAAAGTTTAACCAGTCAGCATTTATAGATGTTTAGAGTTACTAGTTCTTTTCCTTCCAGTTTGAGATATAAAAAGCAGTACCCTAGTGGACTTTCCCTAGTGGTCCACTGGTTAAGAATCTGCCTTGCAATGCAGGGCACTCAAGTTCAGTCCTTGGTCGGGGAACTAAGATCCCCCGTGCAGTGGGGCTACCCAGCCCATGCCTCACAACTGCTGAGCCTGCACTCGCGAGCCTGCACAACACGACCAGAGAGAAGCCCCCTGAAGTCCAGAGATCCAGGGGGCTGCCACTGAGGCCTGACGCAGCCAAAAATAAAGGACACGTTTTTGTAAAGGTTTTTAGAAAGTAGTACTGTGGTGAACATCCTTGTACACACATCTTTGCATACATATGCGGATATATTTGTAGGAATAATTCTAGGCAACGGAATTACTCCTTGAGTGGACTTTTGCATTAAAAGTTTTGATAGATGTAACCAAATCGCCTTCCCATGAAGTTACAGTAGTTGGCACTCTGATCAATTTGTGTGTCCCTGTGCCTTTTCCAGTAGCAAAATTATAACATTAATATTGTTATACTAAAGTGAAAGTGAAGTCGCTCAGTTGTGACCGACTCTTTGCGGCCCCATGGACCGCAGCCTCCCAGGCTCCTCCGTCCATGGAATTTTCCAGGCAAGAGTACCGGAGTGGGTTGCCATTTCCTTCTTCAGGGGATCTTCCCAACTCAGGGATTGAACCCGGGTCTCCCGCATTGCAGGCGGACGCTTTACCCTCTAAGCCACCAGGGAAGCCCTTGTTATACTAAGTGAACAATATATACAGAGAACAAATGTGTTTAAAAAACAGAAAAAAAGACAAGGAATAGGGCAGAAATGAGCAGGAATTACAAATTGTGGTACAACAGTTTAAATTGTTTCTTCGTTCTATCTTTGCCATTTACCTGCCATATCCCCTCCCCACTCTGAGCCTCAACTTCCCTATCTGTAAAATAAAAGGAATAAAATGAATTGACGCTTCTACAACCTACTCACCAAATAACAGAGTGAATGGGCCTTAACCTGTGAGCATCTGGATGGCAGAAGCAGGTGAGGGGCCACGCCTGCCAGCTCTTCCCTCCCACATACTAGAGATGAAGTCACATCAGGGGCTCCAGGACCGCCCCACTGGGCAGACAGGACTGGGTCTCGTTCCCCAATGGGTGGCCAAGGGAGGTCGGGAAGCCAGTTTCTAGTCTGTTGGAGCAGTCATTGTTTTTCAGCCAGGATGCAGGCTGGACCTCAAGACTGCCTTTCCTGGTGTTTTAAGTGTGGGCCATGCAAAAGTATCCTGATCACAGCCCTTGCTCAAGAAGCATCCGTGGCTCCCCATCACCTGCAGGAATAAAGTAGAACCCCTTAACTGTGTCTGGCCTTGAGGCTCTGGATTCTGGCCCCACATCCTTCTGTGGTTTGGCCAGACACACAGTCTCCACTTCCCAAACTGAACTTTGAACATGCACCTCATCTGGGGAACTTTCCCACCTCCTGTGGCTTGCTCCCCTGCAAAGATCTTCTCCCGGTCATCTCTAATGACTTCCTTTGCACAGTTATCTTGCTCATAATCTACAGTGCGTAATCCGAGAGCATAGGGTCAATAGAGAAATTTGACAAGCCTTCATCACAGCTTCCTGGCTTGATGAATTTAGAGGGGAAAATGTATGCATGTTCAAAACAGTTCATAGTAAAATTAAGATCAAGACTGGGTATGTTCAAATACTCAGAGAAAAAGACCAGGATGAAAGGCATACCACAGTGCAGTCATGTCTGGCACCTTCATCAGGATAACATGGATAAAGCAACCTAATGTCCATCGACATAGGAATGGATAAAGAAGATGTGGCACGTATACACAATGAACTGTTACTCAGCCAGAAAAAGGAATGAAATTGTGCCATTTGTAAAGATGCAAATGGACCTAGAGTCTGTCACACAGAGTGAAGTAAGTCAGAAAGAGAAAATCAAATACTGCATATTAACACACACATATATATATGTAGAATCTAGAAAAAAAAAAATGGTACAGATGAACCTATTTGCAAAACAAAAACAGAGACACAGACACAGAGAACAAATGTATTGAACACCAAGAGGGAAAGGGAGAATAGAAGGGATTGAGAGGCTGGGACTGGCGTATATACACTGCTGTGGATAAAACAGAAAACTAGTGGGAGTCTACTGTACGGCACAGGGAACTCTACTTAGAGCTCTACTTCCTTAAATGGGAAGGAAATTTCAAAAAAAGAGGGGTTATATGTACACATATACCCGATTCACTTTGTTGTATAGCAGAAACACAAGATTGTAAAGCAACTCTATTCAATCAAATCCTTTTTAAAAGGATAACACAGATGACAAAGATGACAACAGCTTACACAGACTGAGTGCTCGCTCCCAGCTCAGCAGCACACTAAACCTTTAACAGGTGCTTCTTTATTTATTTTGATTTTTTTTTTTCAAGTTCTCCACAATTGACATGTATGACTTTTATAGTCAGGAAAACAGCCTGCTGGTTTTTAGTTCATTAGAGCTAAGTCATCTGGACAAGGGAGATGGCAACCCATTCCAGTGTTCTTCCCTGGAGAATTCCAAAGACAGAGGAGACTGGTGGTCACAGGAGTCCTTGGGGTGGCAAAAAGTCAGACACGACTGAGCGACTAACTCACACATACACACACACACACACACAGAGAGAGTTAAATCATAATAGATAGAGAATTATTTTCATCCAACTAGAGGGAGGTTCTGGACTGGGATGAACGAGGTCAGATCCCCCACCATCACCTTCCCCATGGTCCCCTCCTCTCCTGCCCACTCCCCCCAACCCCTGCCGTCTCCCTGGAAACCCGGCTCTCTGAATGCCCAAGGCCAGAGGCACCACGCTAGAACCCACATCCCAGGAGTCCCCTTCCCTGGCCCGTTCAGGTTTCCATGGCTGCCTAGCAGCAGGTGGTGGTTAAGCACCTAGACCCTGGAAATCAGACCAGCCTGACCCGGCTCTATGCCCCTGCGTGAACTTGGCCA
This sequence comes from Dama dama, assembly GCF_033118175.1. Taxonomy (NCBI): domain Eukaryota; kingdom Metazoa; phylum Chordata; class Mammalia; order Artiodactyla; family Cervidae; genus Dama; species Dama dama. The sequence continues at coordinate 6,190,549 of NC_083702.1, forward strand.
GGTGGGCTGCTTCCACCGTGTCTGGGTCCCCATCGTCTAAAGTGGTGCCCATAGCCGGACCACGTGCTTTGTAGACCAGGGCAAGAATGAAATGGGAGGAGGGACCCAAGGTCTGGCACCCAGTAGGTGCTCACTAGGTAGGCGCTAGCGTCCTACGAAATTTACAATTTGTCACTAACTTGTTGGGGGGATGTGTAAGGGCAGCAGACAGGCAGTCCCCTCAAATAAGGACTTATTTAGAAGTCCTCTGGATAGAAGCCCAGAAAACCAGCATCTTAAAAGGATAAATAGCCTCCACGAGCTGGACAAAGTCTGGGACCGCTGGGGAGGGGGGAGGGGACTCGGCGCAGAGAAGGGTTTAAGCCTTGGACAATGGGCGCCGTCTGAGCTAACCAGCGCCTCTGCTTTGAGCCGTGAGAAGGGCTATTTTCTTGTTTAAAGCCTTAAAGAGCTATTAGGTTGGGCAAATCACTGGTAAAACAGCTGGAAACTTAAGTAGCAATTTAAACAGCCCATTGCCCTTCCAGCCCGGGGAGGAATGCGAGCCGCCGGCCGGCCAGTCTCCGGCCCACATTGTCTGGACTCAGAGGGTTGAGCCGGGACCTCTCCGCGGGCTCTGAATGCAGCCCGGGAGCTTTATTTAGCAAATCCACAATTTCTCCCCTACCCGCCCACCCCCCCACTTCTTCTTTTTTTTTAAGTGAGCAGACCGAACTCTAATTTTCCCTCTTTTCTCTCCCAAGCCCCCTTGAATCGGCCCATTCTTTCATTATGTGGAACTAACTAAGGCCTCGCACAGTCTCTGCCCAGGAACGGGCCCGTAAATAAAACATGTTTCATTGATCAACTTCAAAAAGTTTTCGGAGGGGTTGGGGGCGGGACGGGGCGGGGTGGGGGCGGGGGAGGGGCTCCCGGAGGGGGAGGGGCAGGGGAGGGGAGGGCGCGCGGAGGCCGAGGGCCCGCGCGGGAGGAGGGGCGCGCATAGAGCGCTTCTGTCCCCCACGATCGTGTGTTTGTTTTTTTGTGGCTGGCGATTCTGCAGGCGCCGGGCCCGCCCCAAGCCACACCATCCACCCGCAGTGGACTTGGAAAGGATGGCTGGGTCGCTTTATATGTTTTATTTTACTTTTTCTTAATCTCCCTACAAATAAAAAAATTGGGGCCAACCCAGCAGAGCTCTGGCTGTAGAGCAGCGGTCCCCAGGGAAATGTGGCCACCGGCTTCAAGCTTCCCCTAGCATCCATTCCAGGAACATCCCCAGGCCCTAAGAGCCCCCGGGAGGGGAGAGGGAGCCTGGCACAGGGTCATGCGTGCCCACCCCGGGTGGGAGCAGGCAGTCTGAAGGAGAAGCCTCAGCAACCTGAGGACGACTGAAGCCTTGCCCTTCATCAGATATTTAGTGAGCACCTACTGTGTGCCAGGCACCTCTCCTGCTTGATTTCATTTCTGTGGAATTTTTTTTTAATTGCAAAAGTCGTGAGTGCCCATTGCAAAACAATTCCATGACACATGGGGACACAGTAAAGAGTCAAAGACCCCAGTGGCGACTCCCTAATCCCTCTCACTGGAGGAAACCGCTGTTCACACTTGGGTGTCCCTTTTTGAGACTTTGTACAAATACACAAGCACAAACAGAGAGGGATTTTTAGTTTCTGTGCTTTTTGCAAGCGCAGCATCACAGATCTTGTTTTAAAACCTGCTTTTGCCACAATGCAGCAGGAACATTTTTTCCGAAATGCTCTTTCATGGCTGCATACGAATATTCTTTTGTGTTTGTGCCACCATTTCCTCCAGCCTTCCCCTATTGAAAGATATGTAAGTTGTTTTCAAGTGTTTCTTGTTGCTAATGATTGGGTCCTGAAATCCTGGAGCAGCTACCTCTGTCCATAAGCAAGGGATAGAGATTCTTGGATGGGCAATGGTTGATCAAAGGTGATTTTGCATTTTATTTCGTATTTCCTTTTTTAGACAATACATGGAGTAAGGTGCATAACATTCAGCTCAATACATTTGATATACAGGTATATATCTCTGTCATCCCACCCAGACCAAAATATAGAACATTTCCAGCACCCCTAGAATGTTCCTGTGTGTACCCTCCTCACTCAGACCCCCACCCTAGAGGTAAGGAAAGACCATTCAAAGTTTTGACAGAGAAGTGCAAGTTTACCTCCCACAACAGTGTCCCAGACTGTCCATCTCCCTACAGCTTCTCCAGCACTGAGTGTTACTAATATTTGTCTTTTTTGCAAGTCTCATTGATCTAGTTGGCCCCTTTGATAGGAGTGAAGTTAGCGTTGTGTTTTTTTTTTTTTTTTCCTTTCTGGAAATACTCTGTCCTATAGGAATTCCTCCTCTGTAAACTGCCTATTCACATCTTTTGCCCATTGACTCCAGTCCATTACGAATTCATTCCCGTGACCACAAGGAGCTTGGGCTTGATCTGAGCCCCTTCCCTCCCCACCAGTAAGGCATCCACCTCTTTCCAATAGATCTTGTGTAGTTTAAGTTATCCAGAGCCACCTTCTGTCACAACCAATGAACTCTAAGCCATGCTCCTCTTTCTGCCAAGCTGGCCCTCCCTGAACTTTTCTTTACACATGTTTCTTGACACTTAATCTATCCTGTCTAAAATTTATTTCAGTTTTTATTGAGTGTCAGCTGTATGCCAACAACCATGTCAAGAGCTTCATGCTCATCATCTCATCTCTCCCTTACTGAGCACTTTTAAAAATTTATTTACTTTTGATAGCTCTGGGTCTTTGTTGCTGTGCGCAGGCTTTCTCTAGTTGTGGTCCGTGAGCTTCTCATTGTGGTGGCTTCTCCCATTGTGGAGTTCAGGCTCTAGGGCTCCAGGGCTTCAGTAGTTGTGGCTTAGTTGCTCCAGGGCATGTGGAACCTTCCCAGACCAGGGATTGAACCTACATTGTCAGGCAGATTCTCGAACACTGGGCCACCAGGAAGTCCTCACTGAGCACTTATGATGAGAGCTTCTTATACTTATCTTACATATGGGGAAGCTGAAGCGGAACGTCCTTGAGGACACACAGGTGCTTGCTTAGTTCTGTCAATTCCGGTCTAAAACCAATTCATGTGGTTGGTTGCAGGAGACTTGCAGTAAAGTGAAGAGGAGCAAGGGTGAATTTAAGAGACAGGGCCCTCTGGCGGGAATTTTGGCTGCTTCCTGCAGAATTCATGAGCCAGGGTCTCCCTGTCTAGCCTGAGCTCTTCCTAAGCAGGGTCCAGGTCTCCTCCTATGTTCTTACCAGCCTGCACGGGAAGTCATTGCTTGGTAAATTTCTGTTTTGTTTTTTTTTTTTAATTGATCCTGGACCACAGCAGTGAAAAGGCCACGTTCTAACCACTGGCTGCTGCTGCTGCTGCTAAGTCACTTCAGTCGTGTCCGACTCTGTGCGACCCCGTAGACGGCAGCCCACCAGGCTCCCCATCCCTGGGATTCTCCAGGCAAGAACACTGGAGTGGGTTGCCATTGCCAGGAAATTCCCAGTAAATGTCTTCCTAATGGAAACAACTCTTGTGTCTCTTTTGGACAATAGCACAACAAATTCTTCTCCTTTTTCTAAGAATTTAGGTGGAGCCAGAGCCTGGCAGGCTGCAGTCCATGGGGTTGAGAAGAGTCAGACATGACTGAGCCACTTCACTTTCACTTTTCACTTTTATGCATTGGAGAAGGACATGGCAACCCACTCCAGTGTTCTTGCCTGGAGAATCCCAGGGATGGGGTTGTGCAGAGTCGGACACGACTGAAGTGACTTAGCAGTAGCAGCAGTAGCTGCACTTTATGGGCTTCCCTTGCGGCTCACCCATAAAGAATCTGCCTGCAATGCAGGAGACGTGAATTCGATCCCTGGATTGGGAAGATCCCCCGGAGAAGGAAATGGCAACCCGCTCCAGTATTCTTGCCTGGGAAAGCCCATGGACAGAGGAGCCTGGCGGGCTACAGTCCATGGGGGTCACTAAGGACTCAGACATGACTTAGGGACTAAACAGTGCAGTCTACAGTGCGGGGTATTTTCTTTTCTTGGACTCAGGCTCTTGACCTGCAAAACAGGCTATGAGACACGTGATCTCAACCTTTGTCTATGAGGATCAAACCGGATGATGGGTGTGAAGGAGTCTAGTAAAGTCCTGAGCAAACGTCCATTGTCAGTATCAGCCTGACCTGGCCTGGGAGGCTAGCTATCAAAGCACATTGCTGACCCTGGGGCAGGGCGGGAGAACCCAAGCTCCCTGGTCAAGCTCACTGGAGCCAGTCTCCCTCCCGCCCCCTATAGTCCTAGGAGATAAGGATGTCGGGCAGGAAAACCACAAAGGCTCATTGTGAATGCGAGGTGTGACCGGCTGCAGTCTGCCGTGGGCGGCTCTCGGGAGACCTTTATGGTGGTCACAAGAGCTCTTCCTCCTTTGTGTTGAGGACAGTCTTGGAGTTAAACTAGGCTAGGCCCTAGGACCAGAGAAGGGCCGGCATCTTCCATTCAAATGGCAATCTGGGACTAGATCCTAGAAGATGGGAAAGCCATGGGTCCCTGGGACAAGAGCCCTCGCCTTTCTGGATCCTGAGAGACCCACTCTGGGATGTCGCTGACCAGCACCGTTGCCTCCTGATTGTCTATGATTGCTGCCAACAATTAGCCCGAGAAAAAATGTTTGAGGGGATTCCAGGCAGACATCTCCACTGCTATGCCTGCTCTCAGCGCCTGCCCTGCCAGACCGCTTACTGGACGTTGGAGGGAAGGAAGAAAACTGGTCACCCCCTAATTCATTCATGGGGTCTCTGCTTGCTACCTAGTATTAAGGGTCTCATCCTGCCTGCAGCCATGAAGCCCTTGTCTGGCTTCCTGATGGTTTTGCCTCCTTGGAGGGCTATATTGGCTTGGGTTTTTAGAGATGCTTGCATCTCAAGCAGGTGGCGTCCGTGGGCAGTGTCACTGGGAAGAGTACCAGGTAGTGACCCTAAAGGGCAGAGGAGGTTGAGATGATGGGGGGGGTCCATGGCCTTCTCTACTCTCTTTGTCTTCTCTCTCCCTTCCCATTTCTTTCCTCCGCTCCCTGACAGATCCATTCTCTCAGGCCAGCTGTCCACACCACAATAGAACCACAGCCACAGGGAGTTCTGACACCCATCCTTACTGCTCCATGCCCACATGGGAAAGTAGACACACCTCAATGACCCCACTTAGAGAACCCCCAGGCAGACATCTGATGGGCTTCACTTAGTCATATGTTCTTATTGTTCAGTCGCTCAGTTATGTCTGACTCTTTGCAACCCCGTGGACTGCAGCATGCCAGGCTTCCCTGTCCTTCACTATCTCTCAGAGTTTGCTCAAACTTGTGTCCATCGAGTTGGTGATGCTATCTAACCATCTCATCCCATCACCCCCTTCTCTCTGGACGAACTTTATGGCCAGCAGCATAAAATACAGTGAATGGCCCAGCCAGAGCCACCTGTTCACTACTGCAGCCTTGGTTTAAGGTCTGCAAGGGATATTAGGTGACCAGGAAGTCTAACTCACTTGCCCACCCCAACATCTTGACCTAAGTGAAGGAAAGATCTTCTAACCAGTTGGTTCCAGGTTTCAAAGTGGAACCAGTGCCCATGGCGAGGGCTTCTGCAAGGCCAAGGGCCCCAGATCACACATTCTGGCCATCCTGCTGGCAGGCCCAGCGTGCGCTTGGGGCACAGAGGATGGAGGGGGCCAGGAGAAGGTGGGCGGCTGGATTCACTCCACAAAGTCGCAGGCAGGACAGAGCTCCTGAGTCTTGAGTCTGAGCCCATCAGACACAGGAATGGGGAAGTTTGTTGGAACAGAAGGGAGCAGAGAAAGCTGCGGATCGAGGCGTGAGGCAATGCAGGGTGGAGGGGAGGCATGGACTTTCCCAGGCAGAGGACAGACCCACCTCCCACAGCGTTTTTTATTTTTTTTGGCTGGGCCACGTCTTAGCTGCCGCACGAAGGCTCTCTAGTTGTGGCACATGGGATCTAGTTCCCTGACCAGGGATAGAACCCGGGCCCCCTGCATTGGGAACGTGAAGTCTTAGCCACCAGTCCACCAGGGAAGTCCCTCTCCCACAGCCTTGAATGGACGGTGTCCTATAGGCAGCAAGGACAGGAGAGGTCAGGTCTGCCTTTGAGCACCGACCCTGCTGCTCTGATGGGTATGGGTGTGAGTATCTGTGGAATCATGCGGGCGGAAGCAGGTGTTCTTTCATCAAAGCCAGCAGCCCAGGGGATGGAGAGGAGAAGTGATGTGCCATTCATTGACAGGGCTTGGTGGGTGAGGAGAGGAGAGGGGAGGGATGCCAGCCCTGAGAAGCAGGCCTAGACAGGAGGAGGTGAGGGCCCAGTTGGCGAGTGTGAGGTGCCCGAGGGGGCCCCGGTGGACCCATCCACGGGGCAGAAGATCTGGGCTTCGGGCGGTGGGGGGGCGGTTCCCCACTCTGTGAAGCTGGAGTGTCTCCGGGTTTCATTTGCAGCTTTCCCTGCATCTACGGCCTTGCAGCTTGAGTCACTTCCCCTGAGGGGATGGTGTGTGTGTGTGTGTCATATCACCTCCCCATCACTTCCCACTTCTACACAACCCCTCCCAGTATCCTAGAGTGACTTGTAGCCATCCTAGATAAGAAAATAAACTGGGAAGGGGGGAGCTGTTAGATAGATGGGAGGGCATGAAACTGGTTAGTACCTAAAATCAACCATGTGAATTGTGAACTGTTACAATCTGTCTGCTGTGTAAAAACCTCTTTTCTCAATATGGAAACCAAAAAGTACCACTTTGTGTGTTACAGCCAGCAACGCCCTAATGCCTTTTGAGTGGGTTTTATTAGCAGGTAATGGCTTGGCCTTCCCAGGTGGTGCTAATGGTAAAGAATCCGCCTGCCAATGCAGGAGACCTGGGTTCAATTCTTGGGTCAGGAAGATCCCCTGGAGAAGGAAATGGCAGCCCACTCCAGTATTCCTGCCTGGAGAATTCCATGGACAGAGGACCCTGGCGGTCCAGATTCCGTGGGGTCGCAGAGTCGGACACGACTGAAACGGCTTAGCACGAAAGCAGTGGTTTAGAGCCTGTCTTCAGGAGCTGCACAGAGCTGAGTTCAGATCCCGTGTCTGCCATTAGCAGCTGGCTCTGTGGTCCCCGAGGAAGTGACCTGCGTCTTTGCTTTTTCAGGTGTGAGGTGGGGATGGTGGCAGTTTCTACCTCTCAGGATAAGTGATGTAACACACAAGATATCTGAGCACAGTGCTGGGAACACAGGGACACTGCATACATTGTACCTGTTGTTATAATTGGAGCCAGAGAGAGCCAGGAGGTCAGAATACCCTGAATGCTCAATCTGAGGCCAGTCATCTCAGAGGAGTCTGGAACGTGAGCTGAAGACATCCCCGGCTTCTGGGGGTTGAGACCCCCATTTGACAAGAGCTCGAGCCAAGGAATCTGGTCCATGGGGCCCCTGGTCACCTGTTGTTGTTTAGTCGCTCAGTTGTGTCCAACTCTTTTGTGACCCCATGGACTGTAGCCTACCAGGCTCCTCTGTCCATGGGATTTCCAGGCATGAATACTGGACTGGGTTGCCATTTGCTTCTCCAGGGGGATCTTCCCAACCCAAGGATCAAACCTGCATCTCCTGCATTGCAGTTGGGTTCTTTAGCACTGAGCCACCAGTTGCGTGAGAGAGAAGCCCCTGTAGTCACCTACCGATTACAGAAAGGATGAGCCTTCAAGGTCTAAAGAAGTATGCAAACACGAAGCAGTATGACTATGAACGTTCGTTTTTAATAAGAGAGGATGACGAAAGCCTCTAAAGTCATCGAGATCAAGGCTTTCACATCCCTGCAGTGACATTTTATGCTTGAACTTTATTTTCTCAAAGAACTTTCTGTGGTTAAAGAACAACTGTTAGGAATCAAGAGGCTTTTTTGTGAGGAAGTAAAAACAAAAGCAAGGTATTCTTACACGGAGGGCTGGAGTCAGCAGGCTGGAGTCCCGGCGACCCAGGCTGTGTGTCTGTCTGGCAGGAAGAGAAGTGCTCAGGTCAGCCTCTCCGCAAGCTTCTGCGAGGTGTCACCAGGGGGCGCCCAAGGGTCCCAGAGGACAGCAGGCCTGCTGGCCAGCCCAGCTTCCCGGTGGGCACAGAGGATGGAGGTGACCAGGAGAGGGTGGGCAGCTGGATTCACTCCCCAGGGCCCTATCAGACAGCCAAAATAACCTTTATCCACTCCCTGGAGTGAGGTGAATCCTCAGTTAAGTGATCTCTACTTTGTTTCTTTGTCCATTCATTCATTTATCCAACAATCATTTCTTAGGTCCCAGCTGGGAGCTGTGACTCCAGGCGCGGATCAGCTGTGGGCCCCACCTTTGGGAACCCCCCAGTCTAGGAAGCGACAAATATGAATCCGAGGGTGAGCTGGACTCTGATGGGGAAGCCGCAGCTCCTATTGGATCCCAGAGGAGGACCTACACTCTGTTTGGGGGCGGGGATGGGGCAGAAGAGGAGGGGTGAGCCTTGTGAAGAAGGAAATCAAGGGTGATCCTGGCAGAGGGGGGCACACAGGCAAAGACTGAGAGGTGTGAGAGCAGGATGCCTGTGGGGCCCTCTTTGCATTGCTTTGTCGAGGAGAGGACCACTGCGTGGGGCAAAGGGTGCGTTGTTCGCCCCACAGAGTGTTCAGCGTTGTTTGGAAGATGACAGGGAGCCGTGGAACGTTCCCTCCCAAGGTGACTGTCTCATCCATGTCCGAGCCTCACTCACCCAGCTCTGTTTCCAGATGCTGTAAGATACCCCTTGCTGGAGTCCAGACAAACGGGATCTCACCCCGCCAGCTGCCCAGGTACCACAGTCTCTGTGAGCAGCTGGCTTCCCTGTCACCAACACCCTCATGCAGCGCTGTACAGTTTGTGAGATGCATTGAGAACACTCACTTCTAGGTGCCCACCTTCTCCTGCTGACCTCGCACATGGTCTTGTCCATTGCAGAAATCCCCTCCTCACCCTTGGTGCCCAGTTCTAGGGTCCTGTGCCCCGGGAGGCCTCCCTACCACCCCTGGGCCAGAACCAACTACCTCTTTCTCTGCCGTGTTCTTGAGTGCATTTGTGGGGGACTTAGGAGTGTGTCTCCTCTCCAGCCCTCTCTGCTTCCTGACTCCTCTGTACAGACCATGATCTCTTGGAAGGAATTACTTTTTCTCTACACACTTGGAGGAGCTGGCTGGGGACTGGACTTGGTGTCCCTGAGTGAGAGCTGCCTCTGGGTTCTGGGAGGGCCACAGTCTAACAGGCCACCATCCTACCTCCATTTCCTCCTTGATGTGGGACGACAGAGCCTAAAATAAGAACCCCCTGCTACCATAAAGCTTGGGGGGCACCGGGCCAGGGATGAGGGGCTGCTGATGAAGAAACCCATTAAACAGCATTGTTTCTAGTCAGTTCGAACCCCTGAAAGGACCTACCGTCCCACCCCAACTCACCTTTGTTGCCCTGTTACCTAATGCACAAGACAGTATGTGTCATGCAAAACCTATGCTCTGAGGGTGTTTCTCCCCCAGAAACCCAAAGCCACACAATTGGGAGGAGGGCAAAATAAAGCCTGATAACAAGGTCTCCCAAATTAAACCACCAGCCAGCACAACCACACACGATATGTCAAGTGTGACGGGGGAGAAGGCTAACCCTCTCTGGTCCCCCCATGTGGGGACCCCTTGCCTCAGCCCCCAGGCTAGTGCCACAGGCTGTCCGTGATACAAGGTCAGACAGGGAGCAAAGGTGGTTGGACACAGATTTAACTTCCAGGGCTGTGGAGACTGCCTCCAGAAGGTTGTGGGAGTGTGTGTGCAGTCACCCATTTATGTGTGAGTTTGCGTGTTTAAAGTGCGGGATTGTGTGCGAGGGTGTTGGTGATGATGTATATGAGTGTGAGTGTATATGAGAGCCTGTATGCCTGAGGGGGTGTGTTGGAGGGTGTACCTGCATGTGTGGGTGTGTTGGGGGGGCAGGGCAGGGAGCCAGTGTGGAGAGGAAACTTGGGTGTGGACTGGCGCAAGCAGAGTGGGCAAAAAGAGGGAAGTCTTGTCTTTCAGTTAGGCCTGGAGAGCAGGAGAGGAAAAAAGAAGCTCTTATTGGTGGTTGTCAAGGAGATGGGCCTTGGGGTTTGCTGAACTTTTTTGCCTTCAAGCATCCTGCCTGGGGCTGAGAAGGGCCATTTATTTCCAACTTTGCCCGCTGGGCGGGGGGTCTTGGATCCAGGTCTCAAAGGAGTCAGGTGTAGACCCCAGGCCCCACTGGAGCAACTCTTGTGTGGAATGACCTGACGGCTAGGTCTTCCCGCCCCCAGCCCACCATCCCGCAGGACCTCACATTCTGGGGGCCGGGGGCTCCTCAAACTTTGCTGTGTAAGAGGTCAGCCCTCAGACAAGCTGCGGCAGCCAAGACTGACCGCGAGGCAGACACAGAATCTTTGCTGCACCCCCCTGAAGGCACGGATCCTGCGGTTGTCCTAGAACAAGCGCATTTATAGGCCATTGTCCTTTGGGGAGTGGTAAAAAGTTTGTTTGTTTTGAATATAAATGTGAAAATGATCTTCAGAAGGTTTTCCTGCCTGGCTTCTTCGAGGCTGCTTTGCCAGTGCTAGGCACACAGTGAAAGTGAAGTCGCTGAGTCCTGTCGGACTCTTTGTGTCCCTTCGGACTTTTTGTGTCCCCATGGACTCTTAGCTTACCAGGCTCCTCTGTGCATTGGATTCTCCAGGCAAGAATACTGGAATGGGTTGCCATTTCCTCCTCCAGGGGATCTCCCCCACCCAGGGATCGAACCCGGGTCTCCTGCATTGTAGGCAGCCGCTTTTACCATCTGAGCCACCAGGGAAGTTGCACATAGTAGGTGCTCAATAAAAACTCATCGAATGGATGAAAGGGCAATTCTGATTCGAGCGGTCTGCGTTCCTTTCGATACAAATGGATACCTCCGGGGCCTTTCTCGATCTCCGAGGGTCGGTGGGTAGGCCCCCTCCCTCTCCCTAAAGTGTGTGTGTCTGTGTGTCTGTGTGCGCGCGCGCGTGAGCGCGCGCGCGTCCTGGTGAATGGGTGCTGCCCCCCAAAGAGCGGCCACCCTCGACGGACAGGGTGGGACGCGGGAGCCGAGGGCAGAGGGAGGGAGCAGCCTCAGAGGCTGCTCCGGCCGGGCCTAGACCGTGCGCCTGGCAGCCGGGAGATCTGGCCCCTACCCCCCACCTGCCGCGGGCCCCGAGGGGAGGGGGGCGACCCCGGACTCCCGCCCCTCCCCCCCAGGCCGGAGGCCGGCGTCCATTGGGCGGTGGCGCGTGGAGCCCCGCCCCCGGAGGCAGCGGGCCAATGAGCGCGCGGCTGTCACCTCGTCAGTCGCGCCGGCTCGGAGGCCGGGAGCCGGAGCGCTGGCCGCGGAGCCTGCAGCTGGGAGCGCTCGGCGAGCGGCCGGTCGGTGGGGGTCCCAGCGCCCCGCACGCCCCGCACGCCCGGCCCGGCCCGGCTCGGCCCGGCCCGGCCCGCAGTGAGCATGGGCGCGGCGGCCGTGCGCTGGCACTTGTGTGTGCTGCTCGCCCTGGGCGCGCGCGGGCGGCTGGCGGGGGGCAGCGGGCTCCCAGGTAAGCCCCGACCCGGTGGGCGGCGGGGTCCCGGGCGGGCCCCCAGCCCCGCGCCATCGGGAGGGCTGCAGCCCCGCCCTGACTCTGCAAAGTAACTTCTGGGGCCGCCCGCGGAGCGCCCCCTCCGCGCTGCCCGGGCCGGCCCGGGGGCTCCCGGAGCGCAGCGGGGCCGGAGCAAGGAAGGGGGGTGGCTGGGGCCCAGGGGGAACTGGGACGGGGGCGGCGTGTGAGGGCGGGAGGAAGAAAGAAAGCAGGACGGCCCGCCGAGGGGCTCCTCCGCCGGCCCCGGCGCACCGCCCAAGGGCGGGAGGGAGTGGGGATTTACCCCCCTCCCGGAGCCGGACGGGCGCTCCCCCCCACCCCGGGGAAGAAGGGATGCCGGGAGGGGAGACCCCCAAGGAGGTGAGCAAGAGAAAGAGGACTGACCCCGAGAGAAAGAGAAGGAGGATGCAGGAGATGGAGAGACAGACGGACAGACACAAAAGGACGCAGGGAACAAAATACCGGAGAAAGACGGACTGGAAGAGTAGAGACCAGAAAGACCGAAGCGGGCAAGGAGGAAACCCAAGGGAGTAGGCAGGAGGCAGATGAGCATCTGGAAGGAAAAAGATCAAAAGAGGGAGATGTGAGGGCGGGCGGCAGGAAGGGATGGGAAGAGAGGGAAAGAGAGGTGCGGCCAGGGGGGCGCCCGAGAAAGAGCGGAGGGCTGGGGGAGGGGGGGAGGGAGCCAGCCAGACCGAGGGAAGGAGGGAAGGATGAGATGGCTGGAAAGCGGTGGACAGATGGACAGACAGGAGGGGGAGGTCTGAAGAACAGACACGGAGGAAAGGAAATGCTTGGAACCAGAGGGCGGGGAGATGGAACACCCTGAGGGGGTCCAGGAGAGAGAGGCAGGAGACTCTGGGGGTTGGGGGTTGGGGGTGGGGGTGGGCGGGCATCGAGCATCCAGAAAGGTAGAGGCAGGAGGCAGTGGCGAGGTCGGGGTTCCCCACGGATTTCAAGGGCCCGGGGCACACCTCCCTTCCCCTCCTGCTCTCTCGGGTGTCTTCCACAAAGCTGAAGGCACATTCTCCCCTCCCATGTCTGACCCTGTCCCTCAGAGGAGCTCCCCTCCTTACCGTCCTCGGAAGGGAGAGACCCTGCGGCACTCTCCCCGAGGTCTGTGTCTGGCGGCAGGAAGTCTATTCCTGGGAGTTAACCCCTGAGTGAGGATGCTGGGCCATTGAAACTATTCCACCATTGGAGTCTAGCTGTTTTCTCCCCCGGTGGCCCCAAGGGAAACTGGGGCCCGCTGCCACACCCCCACGTGTCTGCGGGTGTCTCTCCTGGTCTCTGATGTCCTTCAGCCCCGTTGGGTTGCTCCTGTATGCGCCTGTCTTCCTCTCTCTGTCTGTCCGCTGTATCTGTCTGCACCCCTCATCTAAGCAAGCCTTGTGCTGCTGTGAGACAACTCATGTCAGAGCAAGCACCTGCGATGGGAGGGGACGGCTGGGCTGGGCTGTCCAGGCCAGGACTGGGGCCAGGGAAATTGCAGGGACCCATGGCCTTGTTTCCTCTCCCTCTCTCCTCCAACTTGCTGCCCTCTCCCCAGCTCCCACCTAAAGACATGTTTAAAAAGTGTATTGGGAGACTCCCCTGGCGGTCCAGTGGTTAGGGCTCTGCACTTCTAATGCAGAGGATCGAGTTCAATGCCTGATCCCTCACTAATATCCCACATGCTGCAGGGCAGGACCCCCCAAATAAAGTTGTTGTGTTTTTTTTTTTTTAAAACTACAATTAAAAAAAAATTGTGTTGGGAGGTGCCCCTACTGCCCCTTGGCTAACATCCATCCATTTTCATCCCATAAGGACACCTGCTAGGTGTGAGATTTGGGGTGTGGGGACCCCAGAGCCCCAGGCAGTTTGACCCCTGAGAAGTGGAAAGAGCTGTAAGTGTGGTCCATTGCCCCTGCTGGCCGTGTCTTAGAAGTGGCTTCGGTCCTCTCCCCTGGAATGTGTGGATCTCTGGTCTCTGGCTTCCTGCCCTTGAAGCTATCCCACCCCTCTCGGGGCTCCCACTGTGGTCACTTCTCCAGAAGGGGATGGTCCACTGGCCTGATGTTCCTCATGGCCCCTGGCCTTCTGATGACTGGCTTTGGTCTACACTGATTGCCTCCTGGCCCCTGATCACCATCCTTAGGGCAGCTGTAGAGGGTGGGCTGCTGACCTGAGCAGATAAAACCACCCTGAGAAAGGACACCACCTGCTGTGTGTGTGTGTGTGTGTGTGTGTGTGTGTGTGTGTGTGTGTGTAGGGAGGTGATTCTGTTGTGTTTCTTTTTGCTGCCTCTCTTCCTTTAGGGGCAGGCTGGAGCCTTGGGGAGGAACAGTCCCGGAGGGGAGTGGGTCTCCTAGAGACGTCTCCCCATGCAAATTTAGAACCCAGATGCCAGCCAGAGCAGTAATTCAGAGTGGACATTCTTGAGGGCCAGATGGGCTAGGGTGAAGCAGAGGCGTGAAGAGAGGAGGGCATTCCAGGAGTTCCCCAGGCTCGCCCCTGGGTGATGGCCCTCGCCATAGCTACTGAGAGTTCCTTGTGCTCCCCTCTGGGCCCTTCTGTCTGTCTGTCACCCATCTGTACTCTATTCATAGCTGGCTGGAAGCAACAGGTCATGTAGAAAAGCCCTGGACCTGCTTATCCTGAGTCAGAGTCCAGTCTCTGCTCCTAATGAGCTTCTGACCATCTGCAGACTTCTCTGGGCCTCAGTTTCCTCTTTTGTAACCTGAGGAATGAACCTAGATTACAGTTAAGGTTCTTCTGGCTGCGTTATCCTATGCTCTGAGGGTCTTCCTGCTGCCTGAGCTGTGTGTGTGTGTGAGAGAGAGAGAGAAGTGTATACACAGATGTGCAGAATCTATTTCATATTATTTGCCCAACAGTGATTCCAGACTGATGGTGTATATGGAGGGAAGGAGGTGGGGAGAGCCAGGAACCCTCATAATCTAAACTTAACTTGAGTTTGGAAGTCAGAGTATGAGAACCAGGTTCAAACCTAGATTTCCGAGGTGGAGAAGAGAGAGGACAGGGAGATTGGATGCATCCATGAGCCAGGTTAACGCAACTGATGGAATGGGTCCACCACTGGGATGCTCTAGTCTGGTGGCATGGAGGCCAGGGGAAGAATCCTTCAGGGACTTCCCTGGCTGTCCAGTAGTGAAGACTCTGCGCTCCCAATGCAGGGGGCCCAGGTTTGATCCCCGGTCAGGGAATTAGATGCCTCAACTAAAGATCCCACGTGCTACAGTGAAGATCAAAGATCCCATGTGCCACAGCTAAGACCCAGCACCACCAAATAAATAAACAAATATATATATATATATATATATATATATTTTAGAAAAAAATCCTTTGTTTCTACATCCTAGGAGCTGGATGGGGCCCGTGTTCAGATCTGCCCCATGGGCCTGCTGGCTTAGCCCCCACTCACCGCGCCAGGCTAGCCTCTGTTTCCCCATCTGCGACCCAAAGGGGAAGGATTTAAATTCCTGTGAGGACCCTTCTGGCTCTAAATTCTAGAATAAGGAGGGTGGAGGAGGGTTGGAGAGATGCTTGTGGGGAGAGCAAGACGCAGAGAGATGCTTTTCCTATGTTCCTAAAGTGAAAAGTGAAAGTCATTCAATCATGTCCGACTCTGCGGCCCCATGGACTATACGGTCCAGGCCAGAATACTGGAGTGGGGAGCCTTTCCCTTCTCCAGGGGATCTTCCCGACCCAGGGCTCGAACCCAGGTCTCCCGCATTGCAGGCGGATTCTTCACCAGCTGAGCCAACAGGGAAGTCCTATGTTCCTAAGCCTCTGTTTTCTCAGCTTTGTAATGGGAACAATACCTCTACCTAATGGAACCATTGTGAAAGTAAACAAGACCAGCACCTGGCACAGAGCAGCTGCTCCAAAGATGCTACCAATCACTGCCTGTCACACCAGGTGGTCATGTGACAGCTCTTCCTGTTAATTACTCTGGGGACCACGAGTGGGGGGGGGGGGCATGCAAAAGGAACTGCCTGCACCACAGTGTCTGCCCACGTCCTGGCCACGCCTCACCCCCTGTTCCCCTACCCCAGCAGGGGCCGTCGACGTGGACGAGTGCTCGGAGGGCACGGACGACTGCCACATCGATGCCATCTGCCAGAACACGCCCAAGTCCTACAAATGCCTCTGCAAGCCAGGCTACAAGGGGGAAGGCCGGCAGTGCGAAGGTGAGCCCGGCCAGACCCGCAGCCCCCACGGCCCTCGCAGGTGGCCTTGGTCAGCCCTGGCAGGGAGGCTGCAGGCTGCCCCGGAACCTGGGCTGCTTCCTTTGGAGGTCGAGGAGTATTAAACTCTCCCTGGGTTTGAAACTTTTGGGGTTTCTATTTAATAAGCACCTGAGGTGGAGCAGTGGATGGTATATTTGTCCATCTGTCCCTGACCGGATGTATATGGGGTAGAGGCCTGGAGTGACCCCCGAGGTGGCTGTTGTTCTTGTTCAGTCGCCAAGTCTTGTCAGACTCTTTGCGACCCCATGGATTGCAGCACGCCAGGCCTCTCCCTGTCCCTCACCATCTCCCAGAGTTTGCCCAAGGTCGTGTCCGTTGAGTCGGTGATACCTTCCAACCATCTCATCCTCTAACCCCGTCCCCCCTGGAGGAGGGAATGGCAAACCACTCCAGTATACTAGCTATGAGAACCCCATGAACTATATAGAAAGACCCCAAGCTCCCTAGTTTCAGATCCAAAGCTATCTGTATACCCTGTTTAGCTTCCCCAAGGGAACTTCACAGAAGCAGCCACAGCACCTGTGGGGCTGGCTCAGGTCTCCTGTGTTGATGATGTGGGCGTGAGCAGAGACTGGTGCTGTCTGTCTATCCATCCAGCCTTCCTTTCCTGCACCTGGTTTGAGCGTATGGCCCTAGAAACCGCCTCCCCAGCAGGCTGAAAGTCAGAGGCAAGAGCACGCTTGCTGTCTTTGGAGGGGACTTCCCAAGCCAGACAGAACCTTTGGGAGCATTTGTCCAGGAGGGTCTGTGTGGTCATTCTGCCTCCATGGGTCTGGCACAGGACCCAGCATCAGGGGGTCAGAGACAGCTCTCTTCCAAGACTGATGTGCACCCCTGGTTGAGAATCAGTATCCAAGGCTTTCCTGTCTGTCCCCACTTCACAGATGAGGAAAACTGAGGCTTTGGTTGGAGAAGTCACTTCTGCAAGATCCCCACCACCACCACCCTGTTTCACAAGGGCATGGCTGGGACTCATATCCAGGCTCCTTAATTCCTGCCCAAAGCTCTCTGTCATCTCATTGTCTTCTCCCTGAACCCTGCCACCTTCTGTTTTCAAAGTGTGAGATTTGTGTTAGGAAAGCAAGGTGGGTGCCTGCTCCTAAGTTTTTATAGGAGTTGGGTTTTATAGGAAACATGGCTATGCCTCCTTAGGACACGCTGGATTGTTTATCCATCTCATTTGTTGGGCATCTACTTAAGGCTGAGTGCCAGATAGATGACCCTGTCCTGGACTGTGCCTGGTTTGGCCACAGCCCTGGCCTTGCTTGGGGCCCAGAAGCCAGAGTGGGGAGCTGGCACCTACCCACAGACCTCTGGAAGGAGGCCAGGCTGGAGGCAGATAGAGCAGACCGGCTGCTATTAGGCCTGGACATGAGCTTGGTGGTTCTGACTGACACATGTGAGATGCTGTTTTCTTATCTTTTGCCCTTCCCTGTGGCCGGGGAGCCCCAAGGTGACCCCCATCTCCGCCAGTTGAAGCCACTAACCCAGGCTGTTCTTCCTCCAGCCCAGCTCCTGAGGTGACCCCCCTGCTGTCCCTTGCCCAGAATGCCCATGTTTTGTGTCCTCCCGGTTGCCCTGAAGTCCTGCAGAGTCCAGCTTAGCTTTCCACTCTACTTGAGCCCAGAGTGGGGTCATGGTCACTGGCTCTGGGGGCCTGATTGCCCCAGTATGAGGATAAAAGAGAACAAGGCTTGTGAGTGTGCTTCAGGAACTGCCAGAGGCCTCCTGGTCTCTCCAGCCTGGCTCTGGCCTCTGGCCTCATCTGAAGCTTGGACACCCTTGTGCCCTGGCCACACATACATACACCAGGCCAGTCGTGTTTCTGAGACCCAACTCAGATGTTCCCCCTTCATGGAGCTCCTTTCCCTTCTTTTGTGCCCTAACGCCTAATCTGTCTTAAGGCCTCCTGAAGACTGAATGAAATCATCAGCTGTCCCCAACCTTTCTGGCACCAGGGACCGGTTTCGTGGAAGACAGTTTTTCCATGGACCGGGGAAGGATGGTTTCGGGATGATTCAAACACATTGCATTTTTTGTGTACTTGCTTCTACTATTATTACATCACCTTGACCTGTGATCATCAGGCATTCAATCCCAGAGACTGGGGACCCCTGGTGTAGGGTACCAGAGCCCTGGCAACCTCAGTGCCTGGTTGACAGTGGGCACTCAGCATACAGTAGGTCCTCAGTACACAGGGGGCGGTACCATTACCCACGTTGTCCTCACCATTGTCATCTGCTCCCATCATCATCATCAAAGCCCCATCGTGTAGCATTTGCTGCTTTCCATGGTGTAAATGGGGGCTTTCCAGGTGGCGCTAGTGGTAAAGAACCCACCTGCCAAAGCAGGAGACACAAGAGACACGATTTCAATCCCTGAGTCAGGAAGATCCTCTGGAGGAGGAAATGGCAACCCACTCCAGTAATCTTGCCTGGGTTAAGATTAATCCCATGGACAGAAGAGCCTCAAGAGCTACAGTCCATGGGGTCCGAAAGAGTCAGACATGCTCGAAATGACTGAGCATGCACTAAACCTCAGGGGTGGAGGGCAGTTTGCTGCCACCTTCTCCTACTAGCAGGCATCAATCAAACCTGATTTCCCTCTCTGGGCCCCTTTATCTGCAGGCCCTGAGCTGGTGTGGGATTTGCAGAGGCTGGCATTGGAGTTTGGGAAGAAATGAGTTCCCCTGTCCTAGAGATCTGAAAGATTTTGCTGTTTACTGTGGTAAACAGAGAGGACAGAGTCTTAGCAGGCCCAGAGAAGGTGCCTTCCACAGCCTCCCTCACTCTCCACAGGAAGAGGTCAGCCTATGACCACTCCCTGCCTCCCCACGTGGGGCCAACTGAGCCCCATAACTGTGTTGCCTTGAAACTCCTGCTGCCGGAGGAAAACCCTTTAGCAAACCTGGCACCTGAAGCAACCAGATCCCTGTTCCGGGGACGGCTTCTCACCACACGTTCAAGGCCATCTTGCCATGTGGTCACGTGCACATGTGATGATGGTGGGGTGCAGCCGCATGTGCAGCTGCGGTGTGTCCAGGGAGCAGCCTGGGGCCACATGTGGTCAGCTTACCGTCAGCAGGGGGCTTGCTGTAGGCAGACTGAGGGGTCTCAGACAGCTGTGAAAGACCCGGAGCATGGCTGAGGATAAACCAATGTTTTCTCAATGGTTCTCATCTTGACAGTGTCTGAAGTCACTCGAAGTGAGCTCATGGACATGCAGAGTTGGAATGAGCTTTAAAGGGCCTCTAAGGCAGCCCCCGTTATTTATAGATGAGTGCCCCTCTTTGTTGCCTTTGCCAGCCTCACACACCCTGTTTAGCCCACTTCACAGTGGCTTAATGGTTCCCAGGTCTCCTTCTGGAATGTGGGCTCCTCAAGGGCAGGGTCTATGATCTTTCAGCTCTGATGCCTAGAACCCAGCATCAGGCCTGGCACAGGGATTGGGAGGCATCTGTTGGGTGAATGGGTGGATGGATGAGTTGCAGCAGTCACCTCCTTCAGGAAGCCTTCCCTGCTGCCCCAAATAGGTCAGCTGTCACCAGGGAGCATGACTCCTTCAGAGCTCCATTGGGTCGCCATGACCTGTGTGACTTCACTTAGGGTTGGGCCTAGAGCTGGTCCTGGTGGATGAGGTGAATGACTATTGTCCATGTCTGGGGGGTATCAGGAAAGGCTTCCTAGAGCCTCCCACACTTTGAAGGTTTTATGGATGAGGAAGCCAAGTCTGCAAAGGGGTGAGGTCTAGTCCACGGATGTCTGATGGGGACCAGTGGCAGAATTAGGTTGAGGAAACTGGGTCCAAGAAGGTTAGTCTCTCACCAGGTTGCCCAGCTAAGAGACAGAAGGGCCTGGACTATGATTCTGGTCAGCCATGAGGTCCCAGCAGTGGCCCAGACCCCCAACAGCCTTAGCTATGGAGCGTTAGAGGGGGCTGCAGAGACCTTTTCACACCTCCCCTTGCTGCCGTCAGCTCTTCTGAGCCTGGTCTCATGAGCCTGGACCGCTGGAGACACTCCTCAGCTAACCACTTTGAATGCTGTCATTCTCTGTATCTTTTTCTCCCTAACCTCCCCCCAGCATCACTGTCCTTTTATAGTTCCTCCAACTTGCCAGCTCCTTCCTACCCAGGGCCTTTGCACATTCTGTCTCCCCATCCTTCTTCATTTAGCTAAGCTGCTGCATTCCCCACCCGCCTCACCAGGTACCCTGTGCATGGACTTTCAGGGAGCTGCCTCCTGCACTGGCCTCCTGGTCTGAATTAGTCAGGCCTGTTTGTACTGTTTTCTGTCGAGGGGGCAGGCCGGGGGTGAGGAGGGGGGCATTTCAGTCCCTTTAAATGCTTCAACTCATTTAACCTTAATTGCTTTGTTTTCATAGACATGTGCTAAGGAAAAGGACCAAATTATAGCTTGAATTGTGTCTTGCTAATCTTAATGAAAAGCTCTCGTTTATAATCAGGACCAGGTCCCAAACGTGGAGCAAACCACCCTCAAATGGCTTGTTTAAATAACTGAGACCCTCCTGATAATCACTGTTTAGTCTGAAACAGCAGTGCACATCACCCCTTCTATATGTACTTAATTTTTTAAACCATTTATTCAAGTGCTTTCTTCCACTTGCAAGTTCCAACTCGGACCGTTTCCAAAACGTCATAATTAAAACTCTTGGGGGAAATAGCTTTTTGTTTTGGCCACAGTATATCAAATATATTACTATTTTCCGTTTTCTGTGAAAAGGAAAAAAATGACAGCCTTATGGGCATCGGAGATCACAAAATTAGCATGTAAGTAATGCAT
This sequence comes from Dama dama, assembly GCF_033118175.1. Lineage (NCBI taxonomy): Eukaryota > Metazoa > Chordata > Mammalia > Artiodactyla > Cervidae > Dama > Dama dama. The sequence goes on from NC_083702.1 coordinate 6,211,276, forward strand.
GTAAATAGTCACTTCCTGAATTTCATATCCCCAGGGCCTACTTGTCAGTCAGCGAAGTTAGGTAGATTACAGGCCATGCTATTAAGTGTTTTAACAAAACTCTTAATAACACACCCAGTGATCCATTTAGTTTAACATCAGAAAAAAAACAAAAAAACCTTGAGACCAATTGGCCTTCTGAGGAAATAATGTCTATGACCTTACTAAATCATTTTCATCATCGTTATTACACTCTTGACTGAAACTCCAGATACTATTCTGCTTTTTGGGAGGCCAGCAAAGGCAGTTCAGAGGTGGGCTGGGAGTGAGGGAGGAGGGGAAATTCTTCGAGTCTTAAAACGTGCAATTATGCATGCTAACGTGTGCCCTGCTGAAGATGAAAGCGCTGGAGTCCGGCAGACCAGCGGGCAGGAAGAAATCGGATGTGACTTAAAATTCCAAGCTGCTGTCAGCTAGCAATTAGGCAGCGTGGCTTGCAACTGGTCCCAGATCTGTTGTGGAGCTGAGGTTTCTTGGAGCCCCAATCCATTTTTGGGAAGGAAAAGTTAAGAGCTTGTATCATTGGCATCAAAGCACCAAGAGGCATTTGCCTCCCCAAACCTCGGTTTGCCCAGGTGTAAAATGCATCCACTGGACCAGATTCAGTTCAGGATGGAGAATGTTCACTGAGCACCTACTCTGTGCCAAGCTCAGGGCTGGGGCCACGACCTGTTTTCCCAATCTCCCCATTCAGGGGAGAAACAGATGGGGGGAAAGACGTGATCATTAACGGGGTGTGGAAAGTACAGCCGTGGAAAAACAGACCAGATTCAGCGGGGTGAGAAGGACAGGGGCCAGCACTGCTGGGGGAGGGGGAAGTCTGAGAGGGCTCCCTGGAGAGGTGGTCATCTGGGCTAAGTTAGGAAGGCAGAGGGGGTCTCGGACACTCCTTCCGGCTCTGATGGTCCCCGAATGCGTCTGTCACAAGGGTGCCAAGGTCTGACTTTATCCCTGCTGACTCGGTGAGTGCAGCAGGTGGCTTAGCCTTCCTCCCATGATGTGGGACCGGAGGCACCTGTCTCACCCAGAGGGCCCCGAGTGGGAGCTGGGGGAGGGACAGCGCCTGGCTCTAGCGAGAGTGCGCGGGAGACAGCACCGGTGCCTGAGAGCGAGCGAGCTTTTTCTCTAAATCCCCATCTCTCCCAGAGTTAGAGGGCCTCTGCCCCACCCCCACCCCATCTCTGAGCACCTACCCCCCCACCACCCTGGGCAGCAGGCCTCTCTCCGTCCCTTCCTCTAGGCCCTCTAGCCTCCTCCTGGCCGCTTCTTATTACAGTGGCTGTATTTGTTTTTCCATCCGAGGAATGCTAACCAGCAAAAACCATTATTTCTAAGAAAATAAACCACGGGCCTTGTCGGCGTTTGAATGCTACTGAAGTGGATGGTGGCCTTCCCCAAAGGCCTTGAGACAAAGAGGGCCGGAGGGCTCGTGTGTGCAGGCAAGGTCAGGGGGTCTCGGAGGGGTGCTTGGAGGGGGTCTTCCAGATGGGCCAGGGCTGCAGCCCCTGGGAGGAGAGAGGGGAAAACCCCAGCTGGCCGGCGTGGACTTGCTGCCCTGTTAATAACGGCTGCGGCTCAGTCCCCGCCCCCTCCGGGGGCGCCCAGAGGCACGCCCCTCTCCTGGAGACCCCCCACCCCACCCCCTGCCTCTGTCTGGGCCTCCTGCCCTTTGAGTCCAGGGGAGTAGGACTGGATGCAGGTCCGTGAAGACCTGGGCGCCCGTCTGTGTGACCTTGGGCAGGTCTGCGGACCTCTTGGGCCTTAGCATGCATGCTTAGTCACTTCAGTCGTGTCTGACTCTCTGCGACCCTATGCGCCATGGCCTGCCAGGCTCCTCTGTCCTTGGGATTCTCCAGGCAAGAATACTGGAGGGGGTTGCCATTTCCTTCTCCATGGGCCTTAGTGTGCTGACTGCAAATTCAGGCCTCTAGTCTGCTGCCAGCCTGCCTGGCTTCCAGTCTTGGCTTTGCCACTTACTACCTGGGTGATGTAGCACACGTCCCTTCAGTTCTCTGAGCCTCAGTTTCTCTTTCTGTGATGGGGAGAGTGAAGCCCTTCCTGCTTAAGAGTTTAGCTGCAGACCGTTAGAAGATGGTAGGCAGTCCCCCTTGCTGTTATTGGCATGACGAATAGAGGGCAACTCCACTGGAAATCTGGAGAGAAAGAGAGTAAAATCAAAGTGCACCAGGCCAGCCATGGGCCAGAGCCCAGAGGGCAGCCTGTGGGTTTAGGGGGAGAAGCCTGAGCTGCCAGTCTTGGGTTCAAGCTGCGAGTCTTGGGTTCAGCCCCAGCCTGCTGATATGATCAGCTCTTCAGTTCCCCTCTCTGGGTTCAGTTATCCTTTTACCAAATCCAGGGGTGCTCTGGAAGAGCTCTAGGACCCCAACCTGCCCATTTCAAGTGGTGGCTCAGGTTTTTGGGCAACTGTATTTCTGACGATCCTTCTGTTGAGTTCACGGGGTTGGGTCCGTGGAGCACCCCCTCAGAGCCTGCAGTCTCAGGATCTGGGGCGTCCCCCCTGCCTTTTTGGTAATGGGGGTGGGAGAATGACTGTGCTTCTGATTGGCAAGGGAGCAGCGGGAGCCTCAGCTCTGAGCTGGCAGCTCCTCGCTCCCATCTTGAACACTCTGATAAGGCTGCTCCCCATCACCCAGGTTGCTTGGGCATCTGCTAGGCCTGATGTCAGAACCTGGGGACAGCAAAGGGTCCAGAGTGTTTGGGAGTGAGAAAGGGAGTAATTAACTGGCCTTTCGGGTTTGGTAGGCAAGTCCCAGCCTGATACTGGAGAGCCACAAAGCTCACTGTGAGCCCACACGGGGCAGAGGGTACTTGAGGTCAGTTCACAGTGAGCGTTTGCACCCAGGCAGAGCCCCCGAGACTCCCCAGCATGATGTATGAGGTCACTGACAGCATTAACTGAGAAAAACAGCTTCAATGAGATATGATCCACGTACTATACAATCACCCACTTAAAGTACACAATTCCATGCCTTTTAGTATATTTACAGACTTGTGCACCCATCACCAAAATCAACTTTAGACCCTTTACATTACTCCAAAAAGAAACCCTGTACCCCTTAGGCATTGCTCCCCAGCTTCCCAGTCCCCAGAAACCACTAATCTGGTTTCTGTCTCAATACTTTTGGCTCTTCTATAGACGTCATATAAATAGAAGCCTACGAAACGTGGCCCTTTGTGACTGAGAAAGCATTCTCCAAAGTCTGATGGCCTGGCCCACTTCCTGGCCCCCCCTTGTATTAGCTGTGTGACCTCGGGCAGGGCGGCAACACCTCTGAGCCTTGGTTTCCCTTGCTGTCAGATAAAGATGTTCATACCCACTTCTTAGGGTGTTCGTAGCCAAGGGCCTGCATACAGCCTCATACAGTCCATGGACTGCATACAGTCCATGAGGGCTCCAATTGAGATGGCTATTCATTCGTTCAATGCCAAGAAGACTTTGCAGAGACACGCTGCTACTGCTGAACCTGCAGCTCAACAGGACACAGTTCTTACGCCATGGAAGTCGCAGCCTCGAAGGACACATACATAGCAAGTGACAGGAATGACAGTGTCCTTTCAGGGAGCCGTGGGGCCCAGAAGGTGGGGAGAAGCGCCCCCCTCCCCGCCCCTGTCTGCCAGGCAATTTGCAAGAGTTCAGAGCGGGCAGTGATGCGGAGGCTCAGTCTGTGGAAGGGCATGGGTGTCTGTGAGCTCCAGGCAGAGGAAAACAACGTGAGCAAAAACGTGGAGGCCCGAAGCCGTGCAGGCCACTGGGAGAGGTCAGCCCACAGCTCAAACCCCATGGTTACCTTGGATCATGGGTTGACTGGGGGGAGGACCTTCCCACCCTCTGGCTGAGCCATGGTCATTGTGTGCCGTTAGGAATGAAAAAGTATATAGATTTGTGTTGGTTTTGCATGACCTTTGACCTTTCCCATAATTAACTGCTGGGCCCACTTCTGGCATTGTCTCGGCAGAAGGGAAACCTGATCGATGGATGCCAGCAGTCCGCCGAGAGCGGGCCTCATTACTCAGTCATTACAAACCCAGAGCTTAACCCTGTGCCACCGGAGACAGGGGGCTTAATCCTTCCTGCTGGGCGGCCCTGCGGAACCACCTTCCCGCGAATGTAATTAGCCAACAAACCGGATTAAGATTTATTCACCAATAAGGACTCAACTTCCTAAGCCATACATCTCTCCCAGAATGGTTGCCTGATCTAAGGAGTGCATGGTTTTTCCTAAAGCCCCAGACAAAGGAGAAGACGTGTTAGCGCCCAGCCAGGGAAGGGTTCTTTGTTAGACCGTTTGCTCTCCACTGTCTGCAAGGAATGTCGAGAAAAATGCCAATTTCAAAGGGACACGGGGAGATATAGTCAGTAATGATTTCTGAGAGTGGCGCGTAGGGTGCTTTAAAAATCCTCATTTGGAGAACCTTTCCGGTCAGTCCTGATTTTTAGAACTAAAATGCCCTAAATGGTATTGAAATGAGAAGAATCTCTGACTCATTGTAGTAGACTCTCTTCGAACTGAGGCACTACAGAATAAATGTACATTTTATGGGGCGGCAAGAATCAATTTTGAATTTAAAAAAAAAAAAACCCAAACTCTTCCCACTCGAGCCCAAGCCAGTGTTGTTGGCACGTAACTACAGCTGTGGGCTCGTGCGTGCATGCTGCCATTTTAATATAGGAAAAGTGGAATTGCGTGACCTTTTAAAATCCTATAATGAGCAGCTCCCTGTGCTGTTTTTCTCTGCTCTATTGGATGTTGGAAGCTGTTTTCTGTTGGGACTTGAGTTCTCATTAAACAAAAAAAATCCAAGCTGGAGAAGAAGCAGGGATGTTTGGGGCGAGCTATTGGCCTTCTTATCCTGAGCACTCGGGTTGAAGCTTTGTCCTGGCCACTTTCTCTGATATGAACATCTCTGTCACTACCTCTTAACCCCAGGAGCAGGTATGGACCTTGGAAATAAATGTGATGATGCACATGATGTCTCTTCCCCAACTTTCTTCTTAATAACTTTTTGAAGCATAAAGCACTTTTAAAAAGTGTTCATCTCATGCACCCTGAAGATGTGGCTCCAATAGGAATAGAGCCTGCATCTGAATGCATCCCTTGCTCCCCTACCTGGAAAGACCAGGTCCTCAGTCATGCTGGGCCTCGGCCTTGGCATTAGGACAATGGAAGCAGTGGTCACACGAGCTTGCCACACTGCTTCATCCCTGTGCTCTCTGCTTCTTCAGTCCTGAAGCCATCCTCCCTCTGTGTGTCTGTGTTTTCACATGGTTTTCTCCTTTCTGTCCGAAAATCCTCTCTGTACGTCTTTATCCAAATTTCCTTCTTAGAAGAACACCAGTTGTTGGATTAGGCCCATCCAACTCCAACACACACACACGCTTCAGTCATGTCCAACGCCTTGCGACCCCACGGACTGTAGCCTGCCAGGCTCCTCTGTCCATGGGATTCTCTAGGCAAGAATACTGGAGTGGGTGGCCATGCCCTCCTCCAGGGGATCTTCCCAACCCAGGGATCAAACTCGTGTCTCTTATGTCGCCTGCATTGGCAGGCAGCTTCTTTACCACTAGCACCTCCTGGGAAGCCTGTACTCCACTACAACCTTATCTAAAGCTTGATTACATCTGCAAAGATCCTATTTCCAAATCAAGTCACATTCACAGGTACTGAGGGTTAGGACATCAGCACCTCTTTTGAGGGACACAAACTCACAACAGCCCTTTGAGAATAAATATCTAGACCAGTCTCTCAAAGCAAAAGAAATAAAAGTGAAAAGCAACAAATGAGACCTACTCAAACTTAAAAGTTTTTGCACAAGCAAAGAAAACCATAAACTAAACAAAAAGATAATGTATGGAATGGGAGAAAATATTTGCAAATGATGCGACCAACAAGGGCTTAATTTCCAAAATATACAAACAGCTCATATAACTCAATATGCAAAATAATAAAAACCCAATAAAAAAATGGGCAAGAGATATAAATAGATGTTTCCCCAAGAAAGACTTACAGATGGCCAACAGGCACATGAAAAAATGTTCAATGTTGCTAATTATTAGAGAAATGCAAATCAGAACCACAATGAAGCATCACCTCACACTGGTCAGAATGGCCATCATCCAGAAGTTTACAAATAATGCTGGAGAGGGCGTAGAGAAAGAGAACCCTCCTACACTGTTGATGGAAATGTTAAGTGGTGCAGCCACTATGGAAAACAGTACAGAGATTCTTCAAAAAACTGAAAATATAGTTGCCATATGAGCTAGCAATCCATTCCCGGATATATAAGCAGACAAAACTATAATTTGAAAAGATACATGCACCCTTATGTTCGTAGCAGCACTATTTACAATATCCAAGACATGGAAACAACCCAGGTGTCCATCAACAGACAAGTGGTTTAAGAGGATGCAGTACATATATGTTGGGTTGGCCAAAAAGCAAACTTTTTGACCCACTCAATACAATGGAATATTACTCAGCCATAAAAAAGAATGAAACATTGCCATTTGCAGCAACATGCCTGGAGCTAGAGATTGTCATACTAAACGAATTGAGTCAAACGAAGAAAGACAAATATTATGTCACTTACATGTGGGATCTAAAAGATAATACAAATGGATCTATTTACAAAACAAAAGCAGACTCACATACCTAGAAAACACACTTACAGTCATCAAGGGACGGAGGAGGAATTAGGAGTAGAGGATTAACAGATACCAACCACTAAACATAAAGCGGATAAACAATAGAGACTTACCACATAGCGCAGGGGACTATATTCAATATCTGGTAATAGCCTATAGTGGGAAATAATCTGAAAATATATCGCTGAATCACCTTGCTCTACAGCTGAAACTAACACAATATCGTAAATCAACTACACTTCAAATTTAAAAAAAAAGATTAAATAACTAGAGATCTTGGCTCTGTCCCCCGCCACTCCTTCACCCTCTCCCCACTCCATCCGCCTATTCCTCATTCTCTAGCTTTAACAGTCCTTACATAGTGATCCGACATAGAAAGCAGACTGGTGGTTGCCAAGGGGGAAGGGCTTGGGCGGAGGGCTAGAGAGGGAGACTGTGGTTAGCAGATGTAAGCTGGAATATATGGAAAGGATAAACAACAAAGTCCTACTGTATAGCACAGAGAACTATATTCAGTAGTCTATGGTAAACCAGAATGGAAAAGAATATTTAAAAAGGATGTATATATACATATATATCACTTTGCCGTACAGCAGAAATTAACACAACATTGTAAATCAACTGTTCAGTTCAGTCGTTCAGTCGTGTCCCACTCTTTGTGACCCCATAGGCTGCAGCATGCCAGGCCTCCCTGTCCATCACTAACTCCCGGAGTTCACCCAAACCCATGTCCATTGAGTCAGTGATGCCATCCAACCATCTCTTTCTCTGTTGTCCCCTTCTCCTCCTGCCTTCAATCTTTCCCATCATCAGGGTCTTTTCAAATGAATCAGTTCTTCACATCAGGTAGCCAAACTATTGGAGTTTCAGCTTCAGCATCAGTCCTTCCAATGAATATTCAAGACTTCAATCTGTACTTCAATAAAAATATTTTTTAAGTGGCCCGAGACGGATGGGCATCTTGGAGGCCTGTGGGACCTCCTCTGGGGCTGGCGGCTCTTGGATACGGTTTTTACAATAATAAACCTGCTTGCTTTGGCAGAGTTTTTTGTTTGTTTGCTTATGTGTTTATCTCTCATGCATTAAAGGGTGAGGTGCACATGATTTTAAAAAACAAAAATTCAAGGCAAAGATACAGAAAATCAGGGGAGGTTTGACTTGTGAGCAGATGTTCTCCATTCAGGATGCTGAATGGGCAGGTAAAGCAGGCTGGCCTCAGAAGCCTGTGGGAGCACTCCAGGGCTGGTGATTGGAGAAGAGCTGATCATTCTAAGAAGTGCTCAGATCTGGGGGAATCTTTGGGGAATGGATTAGGGAAGAAATGTGAACAGTAGACACTGCTCTCTTCAGGGCATTAACATCCACTGTGGCCTACACTATGGGGAGTCAAAGGAAGGGAAAGGCTAGAGCTGTTTTTTGGTATTTAAGTTCATTTTTAGTTTATTTATTTATTACTATTTTTTGTCTGCTCCCCGTGGCTTTTGCAATCTTAGTTCCCCAATCAGGGATTGAACCTGTGTCCCCTGCAGTGAAAACACAGAGTCCTAACCACTGGACCGCCAGGGAAGTCCTAGAGTTGTTATATTGACTATCCAATCAATCTCTTTAGAAAAGCAATCTCTTTGTAATGCCTTATGTGTATGGTGATCAAATAGTTTATCATTTTGACACTAGAAAGTTTGCTATTAGTAATTATCAGACAATAGGCATAAACTAGAGCTTTGCCAGGCAAATTTGGGTGTATGATTATCTTAACTGGGGAAAGACATCGTTCTTAGACAATGTCTTAAAACAGTTTATGCAACTGAATTTTATGGATGTGGTGACTCTGTAACTGATTGTGTTTCCCTCTTTACCTTGGCTTCTAGGAAGCTCAGAGCCATATTTGTGGCCTTCCTTTTGTAACTGTGCTGGAATTACCAAACATATTTCTGCATACATTCACCAGCTTTCTTTTCTTCAACCTATTTTATTTCTCTTCAGCACAAGATAGATAGATAAGGGACTCTCAAGAGTCTTCTCCAACACCACAGTTCAAAAGCATCAGTTCTTCGGCACTCACCTTTCTTTATGGTCCAGCTCTCACATCCATACATGACTACTGGAAAAACCATAGCTTTGACTAGACAGAACTTTGTTGGCAAAGTAATGTCTCTGCTTTTTAATATGCTGTCTAGGTTGGTCATAGCTTTTCTCCCAAGGAGAAAGTGTCTTTTAATTTCATGGCTACAGTCACCATCTGCAGTGATTTTGGAGCCCCAAAAATAAAATCTGTCACTGTTTCCATTGTTTCCCCATCTATTTGCCACGAAGTGATGGGACCAGATGCCATGATCTTAGTTTTCTAAATTTTGAGCTTTAAGCCAGCTTTTTCACTCTCCTCTTTCATCAAGAGGCTCTTTAGTTCTTCTTTGCTTTCTGCCATAAGGGTGGTGTCATCTGCATATCTGAGGTTATTGATATTTCTCCTGGCAATCTTGATTCCAGCCTGTGCTTCATCCAGCCTGGCATTTCACATGACATACTCTGCATATAAGTTAAATAAGCAGGGTGACAATATACAGCCTTGACATACTCCTTTCCTGATTTGGAACCAGTCTGTTGTTCCATATCCAGTTCTAACTGTTGCTTCTTGACCTGCATACAGATTTCTCAGGAAGCAGGTAAGGTGATCTGGTATGCCCATCTCTTTCAGAATTTTCCACAGTTTGTTGTGACCCACACAGTCAAAGGCTTTGGTATAGTCAATAAAGCAGAAGTAGATGTTTTTCTGCAACTCTCTCTTTTTTGATGATCCAACAGATGTTGGCAATTTGATCTCTGGTTCCTCTGCCTTTTCTAAATCCAGCGTGAATATCTGGAAGTTCATGGTTCACATACTGTTGAAGCCTGGCTTGGAGAATTTTGAGCATTACTTTGCTAGCGTGTGAGATGAGTGAAATTGTGCAGTAGTTTGAACATTCTTCAGTATTGCCTTTCTTTGGAATTGGAATGAAAACTGACCTTTTCCAGTCCTGTGGCCACTGCTGAGTTTTCCAAATTTGCTGGCATATTGAGTGCAGCACTTTAACAGCATCATTTTTTAGGACTGGAAATAGCTCAACTGGAATTCCATCACCTCCACTAGAAAAGACATGGGGTTTGTACACAGAAAGGCTTTGTTTTGATCCTTGCCCTACCAGTTATTATGTGACCTTGAGCAATTACCTCTCTGCACTTTAGTTTGCTCAGCCATGAAATGGAGTTAAAATACCTACTCCAGAGGGTTGGTGTATGTTTCAGGAGTAGATACCTACATACTGAGGTACAACGTGAGAGGGAGAGACTTCTACCCAACATGAAATAAAACTCCTTCCCCTCAGTCTGACTGATACAGCCTAAGTCACATGCCCACCCTGGGAACAATAGCAGCCGTTAATTCTATGTACTATTTGGTGAGACTGACCAGGCTCCACCCCCAGAGTTGGGACCAGGCTACCTTCTCCTGAGTCATCTACATGAATGAAAGAAAGGAGGGAGGCAATAGTCTGGGAGCTGCTGGTTTGGATCTGCTGAGAGATGGTGCCATGTTTATAGGTAGTAGAAATGGGTGACCAGTTTGCAGACCGCACCCATGTTAAGAGTGTAGAAGATACACATGTTGGTAGCTGATTAGATGTCAGTGGAGAAATGGAAGGATAACAATATTTACTGGGATGGAGAACCCCAGGGAAGTGCAGGTTGATGAGTTAAAGTTGGTCCATATTGCCTTTGGAGTGAATGTGGACGATCTAGGGGGAGAGGAGGTAGTTAGATTGGTATATCTGGGGCTCTGTCAAAAGGTCAGAGCCACAGAGATTGAGAGGTAATCGATATCCCAGTCTTTATAAATCCATGTGCCCTTTCAAACACAAAAATGTTATACTCTGCTTTTAATGTTATTTAAAACTTCTAAGTACATTAAGTATACTGATCGAGCAATTCAAATGACTTACAGCACTGAGCCTGCTTCCCAGCAGTCACTGATGGCCTCTGCAGGCGGGAAGCCTACTGACTCTTGCACCTGTGCAGATCCAGGCTGCTTATTCTTCCCTCATCATGGCTGGGTGGATGGGTACCAGGAGGAGGCTGCACAGACCCTGTATTCTAGCACTTTCAGGGCTGCGGTATTTCCTCTGCTGGCAGCATTCCTGGCAGACAGGTGTCCAGACAGTGCTTGGTCATCTCCAGAGTCAGAGGGCTCACTACCTCATGAGACAGCCTCTGTCTTCCCGATGGGACATACCTACCCCTGAACATTAATTAATTGGTCCTTCTGGCTTTTCTCTATTCTGTGTAGCTCTGTCCTCTGGACCATGTGGAGAGAGCACAGAGCTGGGTGTCTCCCCTTGCCAGCCCCTCAGACATTTGTGGAAGCGGCCAGGCTTGCCTTCAGTTCCCTCTTCTTAAGGGTGGCCCCTTCCTGCTTCCGGTTAGGATGTGGAGACACTTCCAGTTCTGCTGTGAGAGGCTTCCGGTTGCCATCTTTTCGTGAGCCTGTAGAGGTCGAGGTGGGTAGGTTCAACGCCACCAGTACCCCTCGTTCTAACGGGGGATTGCACAGGTTCGAATCCCACTTATATAACACGTCGAGGTGTGACCCTTGGCAAGGCTTTGGCCTTGCTGTGCCTCAGCTTCTTTGATTCCCTTGTAAAATTGGAATACAGATGACCGGGGTCTGTGCCTCGTAGTTAATGCGGGGATTGGAGCCTTAATGACACATGGTGTCACCCCTGGGACTTGGGTAGCTCATTGAATGTTAACTGGACTCGCTGCTATAGCTCTCCGGTCCTCTCTAATCTCTGGAACTCCAGAACTGATAGCTGTTTGACCCCTGATGGGAAATGTTGAGAAACACTTAGAACGGCAAAAAGGGTGACCTTTAGGAAGGCTATTAGCCATTGTTCATGAGACAGACGTCTTTGTTGTAACAAGGAAACTGAAGCAGTAGAAATTCAGATCTGGAAGGAAACCCTGGGGGGCGTATACGGCCTTTTGTCTCATTCCAGAAGTTATGTTTTTTGGTGGTATGAGAAGTTCATTTATTTCTTAGCCCCTCTCCCACAAGTAATGAGCTCTCCATGCTGGGCACCTTTCAAATAGCCTGAAAAGAGCCAGTTTGGGGGGATTTTAGATAGGGCCCCTGCATGCTGTTAGTGTTGAAAGGGCTTCAAGGGGGCCAGAGCTGAGTGTGAATCTTGCCTGCTTCACCATCGGGGGATCTGAAAGTCACTCCAGTCATGCCTGCCACATGACCTTGCTCCCCAGGTTGGTGGCTGACTGCGTTCCAAAGCCAAGATCTTCATCTTTGTAACCTTTGGATCAGCTCCCCAGCCCCAGCAAGGACTTGAGTCAGTGAATGCCTGTTGAGTCATCCCCCAACCACTCATGTCCCCGTGTCTTCAGTAGTGGGGGGGGCAGAGGACCCCCGAGGCTTCCTCTGACACTTCTCATGCACCTCACTTTGCAGACATCGACGAGTGTGAGAATGACTTCTACAATGGGGGCTGCGTCCACGAGTGCATCAACATCCCGGGGAACTACAGGTGCACCTGCTTTGACGGCTTCATGCTGGCACACGACGGACACAACTGCCTGGGTGAGTGATGCCGCTGTGCTCTGCCCACTGGGCACTCCCTGCCTCTCTCTCAACTCCAGCTGGTAACGTTGGGGGCAGCGGGAAGGCTTGTCCTCTTTCGGCTCCTTGGGTCGAGAAGACCCCCTGGAGAAGGGAATGGCAACCCATTCCAGTATTCTTGCCTGGGAAATCCCATGGATAGAGGAGGTGGGAGGGCTACAGTCCCTAGGGTTGCAAAAGACTCTGACATGACTTAGTGTCTAAACATCAACAGTGATTAGTTTGCTAGGACTGCTGTAACAAAATAGCAGAGCTTGAGGGGCTTAAACTGAAAAAATTTATTTTCTCACAGTCCTGGAGGCTGGAAGTCCGAGGACAAGGTGCTGGTGGTTTGTTTTTAATCTGAGGATCTCTCCTTGGATTGCCAATGGCCACCTTCTTGCTGTGTGTTCACATGGTCATCTCTCTGCATGCACGTATCTGGTGTTTCTCTGTCTCTCTCTCTTTGCCCTAATCTCCTCTTTCTACAAGGACACCAGTCATATTGCAGTAGAAGCCATCCTAACAACTCATTTTCAACGTAATTACCTTTCTAAAGGTCCTATCGTATATATGGTCATGTTCTGAGGGTAAGGGTTAGACCTTCAACATATAAATTTCGGAGAAACATAATTCAGCCCATAACAAGGATTCTTATATACTTCCAGATTCTCCTAGTTCAAATACATATATTTTTAAGCCAGTTGTATAAATTTATGAGTAATGCAAACTTTCTGGGTACAACTGGGAAAATGTAGAACAAAGAAAAACTGGAAAGCATCTTAGTTTCTCTGGAGTGTTTGTTTTCAGGCATCTCTCTGCACCCGGGTGTGATTACCTGTAGTTGCAATCAGGTACCTGGCCCTTGTCATCACCATTTTCCTAGTTGCCTCATCATTTGATCAGTGACTAACAACCTGGGGCTGCTGTAACAGAGTAACACACTGGATGACCTGAGCGATAGAACTTTATTCTGTCAGAGTCCTAGAGGCTCAAAGTCTGAAGCTGTGGTGTCAGCGGGGTTGGTCCCTATGAGGCTTAGGGGGAGGACCTGTTTCTCTCCCAGCTTCTGGTAGCCTCGGGCTTGTCTTTGAGCGTAGATCACTTTCCCTCTCTGTTTCACATTGTTTTTGTTCTCTGCATGCCCATCTCTGTGTCCAAATGTCCTCTCTTCCTAAGGACACAGTCCTGTTGGATTAGGGGGCTCCCTGCCGAAACATCTTAACTTGATCATCTGCCAGTAACCTATCTCCAAAAAAGGTTACCCGCACCAGCCCTGGGGGTCAGGACTTCAGCATCTTGGGAGGGATGTAATTCAACCCATAACAGAGGTGGTTTGCAGTCCACAGCAGGAGGAACAGCTCCTGGTAGAAAGCCCATGGCCTCCAAGCAGGTGCTCCTGTCCTCCCAGCCGTCTTCTGCTGCCCACTGCTGTGTGACCTGGGGAACAACGGCTGGAGCCTCAGGGGTGAGGCCGTGGACTTAGCAGGGGTGTGGCATGGCCGTGGACACGTTCTTAACGTCACCAAGCCTCGGGGTCTTGTTGGTAAAGGGAGGTCGTGCAGAGCAGCTGTCTCACACGCTGCTGTGAGTGGTAACTGCGATCATGTCCAGGCGGCTGAGAAGTGTGCTGAGTCCCAGGGTGCTCAGTCCTGGGAGGTGTTCCCATCACCCTGACAGCCACAGGAATAACATGCTGTCGGCCTCACCAGGTTGTGTCTGAGAATGAAATAGCACGGTGACGTGGCTGGTGCTTGGTGAGTATAGTCAGCAAACAGGCATCAGTATTACTGTAGGTGACTCGGCCACCCTTCTGTGGTTGGACAGTTACATTCTTTGCTTATTTTGTTTGTTTGATTTTGCCATCAGAACCCAGAGGTGATTCTCGGCATAGAACATTTTTTCTTGTTTTCCCAACTGCTTACTTAGCAAGTCTTCCTGGAACTTCTGGGTTAAAAGGATTATTTGGATTTTTTGGTGGCACTGGATGCAGTGTCTCCTGGAAGGGCTGGGTAAACCTTCTATCGTGCCAGCTGGGCTTTTGGTGTATGCATAGAAAGCTTGTGAAGGAGGAAATGGCAACCCACTCCAGTATTCTTGCCGGGAGAATCCCGTGGACACAGGAGCCTGGCAGGCTACAGTGTAGGGGGTCACAAATAGTTAGAAACAGCTGAGTGACTGGGCATGCATGCTAGGAAGCTTGAGATCCCCAGTGCTCTGAAACTCCTCCAGAATTATCGGTGTATCTCCAGTTCCTCTGCCTGTTTTTGTTTAACGCACATTGGATCTCAGATGAGCTGTTATGGGAAACAGATCTGTAAACATGTAATTACACCCAAAGAAAGTGCCGAAACGGAGGTCTGGACAGCAAACTATGGCAGCCCAGAGGGGTCTATGAAGAGTTACCCTTCATGGGCTGTGGGAGTGAGGGGGGGCGGTGGTGGGAAGTGTGCCTGACTCCTCTGCGGGACCTCAAAGAGGAAGTTGCCTTGAACAGAATCTCCAGAGGTAGCGGTGAGGGCAGGGCCTGTGTGGAGAGCCGTGGGTGGCTCCTTGAGGCTGGGCTCGGGGGGAGTGGGAGGAATGCTGGGAGGTGGAGCTGGAGAGGAAGGCAGGGCCTTTGATGAGATTGGAGAGAACCGAGGCTGGACTGCGTTTCTTGTACCAGACACCACGTTCAGTATTGTTCACGTTTTATCTCATGTAATCCTCCCAAGAAGCGTAAACATTTAACCTTCCAGGCTGTTGGCCCCTTTTTTCAGATGATAGAGTCCATTTCAGGAACGGATTAGTCCATGAAGACAGACCTGACAGTCTGCCTGTCGGGCATGTCCTGACAGGAGCAGGCATATCCCCAGTGGTCAAGAGGCCAGACCTTGGGACCTGCAGGCTCTGGGCTCCACCCCTGGTTCTGCCAGTTATCAGCCGTGTGACCTTTGGCCACTTCACCACTAGGCCTGTTTCCTCACCAAAACAGCATTCGCCGTCACTGTCCTGTCGGGCTCTCACGAGGACTGAATGGGGTTGTGGGTGCGGAGCATCTGGAGAGTGGCTGGCACAGAGCACGCAAATGTAGTGGGCCTTGCTTAGCCTGGTCGACTTTCAGACCAGACGTATCGCGGTGGGCTAGTCTGACGCCTCTGAGACCTCGTGGGGGCCGGGCCTGCTGGCTGCAGTCCCCGGGCTGTGTCACACACACAGGCTCCCCTTCCCCTCACACCTCTCTTACCTGGATAGAATCACCTGTTTGTAAGCACCCTTATTCCCGGCTACGGCGGGCAGGTATACCCAACGCCTCCAGACTAATGGAGTCTGTGCAGGTTTTGGTTTCAACAACGTGATTTCCACAGTGGATTCTTTTTATACTGATTAATTTAAGGAACTGGGTAAGACTCCCCCACCCCCACCTCTGAGCACAGATTGCAACTTCATACGGCTCTAACGCACGCATATGGCAGCCAAGAAAAGGCTCTCTCTGTTGCTCCTCTGCTTTTAGCTGAGGGCAGACGCTTCGCAACAGACGTCTTGATGTTTGGGCTTTTTCCTTCTCACGGCAAAACTCCGGCTCTGGAGAAGTCAGACCTCGGTTCCAACCGGCTCCAGCCCTGCCTGACAACACAAAGCCACAACCTCCTCACCCACAAGACGCTGAAAACGTGCCCAGCGCAGTGTTGGGATCCCAAAGGCTTGTAAACACTGGCTGAAACCGTCACGCTGTAAGAGGAAGCTCGACTTAATGGAGTTGGAAGATGTGGTCCAAATTCTGTCACCATTGCTCATGAGTTTTATGGTTTGAGAGCAGTTACTCAGACTCTCCAAGTCTCAGTTCCCCTAACTGCAGAATGGGTCAGGAGTACCTGTCTCAGGGTCACCGTGCCAGTTAAATAAGAAAGTAGACCTGGAGAGCTGCGCGTACTGCTGGGCGGTTCTGCGCAGGTCGGGGGTGTTGTCGCATTGCTGCAGAGGTTTCAGGCTCCTCGCCCGCAGTCCAGCCCGTGAACGTGCTTGCTTTCCCTCCCGCTCACCCCGTATTGCTGATGTGATGATGATGGCGGTGGGGATTGAATTATTTGTCCACATTTATAAATCAAGGGATGTCACATAAAACTCAGTATTTCCAGCTCTGTTCCTACTTGGCCCTAATCCTCCCATCCCTGACTTTGTGGGTCTGGGGCAGGAATGCATATCCCACATGGCCAGATATGTAAAGATTGTTAGGAAGCTTCGAACTAAAATATGTTCAATCTCTTCTGCCTTGACAAGCAGTCCTTCCTCGTGACTTGGAAGGCTGGAGTGGAATTTAGAATTCTAGGACTTCTTGGAGTTTCGTGCCAGAAAGTGGTAGCGTGGGCAATGCCTGCTCCCCGCCCCTTCTTCTCACCCCTGGCCCTGTCCTATACCACAGGGCGCCTGAGGGCCCCCTAACCTGAGTGTGTAAACCCTGGACATTTGCCTTGAAGCCATCTTCCCTTTTTCTTGGTCCTGTTATTCGTCCTTCTGAGAAGAGATAGGCTTGCGGGGGGGAGCTGGACAGGGAATTTGAGGGGCCTCAAACACCCAGAACATCATCTAGTGTGTTCCAGGTGCTGTGACCGCCTGTGGACTGCTTACTCCGTGGGGAGGGCTGTAGCCACAGGAGCGGCAGAGCAGGAACCCTACAGGGATGAGGCCGAGAACAGGGGCACCTCTCTGTGGGAACAGCAGCAACGGGGACTCTCTGCATCATGGCCCCCGCCTCAGGAGAGTGTGTGGAGGTTCCTGATCGCCACACTCCCCACCGTTCTCTATTGCTCACAACCTGTTGGTCATTTAACTCTCCACTTGCTCTCAGTAGGAGCTGTGTTCACGCTGCCTGATAGAGCCTCCAGCACAAGGCCTGCCCTCAGCGGGTGTTGGCTGCTGTGAGAAGCTGAGTGAGTTTGGGGAGGGTTCTCCGTTCTGCGTTCTCTCTGCTTTGTGCAGCCCTGACCATCTCTGGTCAATCACTCTGAGCCCACCCCATAGCCATCACCCATCGGGACAGTCAGGCCTGTTTACATCTCCTGTTTTGTCTCCAAAAGCCTGGGTCAGAAGTCTCGTCCGCTTGGAACATCCCTCTCTCAACCACCACTGAATTCCTTCGTGATGATGGCTGGAACCGAGCCTGGTCAGCACAGTTTGAAAAGCGTTCTGAGCTCGTAGGAGAAATGAGGCTGATGGCTGAAGGGTTATTTTCTTGCCTGGGTTTTCACAGTTGAACCTTTTCTTTTCTTTTGAGCAAATGAGGTTATTTTCTTGGAGATGGTTTGCCTGGGACCGTGTCCTGGAGGGTGGCCAAATCTGTTCTCTGGGGAGTAAAACCCTCTTTCTATTTGACATCTTTATTGAGGAATTTCTCAAATATAACAGAAAATGACACCAGAGGGATTTGAAACCATGATGAGATCCTTGCTCAACCCCAAATGACTGCTTTTAGCATTGTAATTACTTGAAATAGCAGTAGTTCTGTTTGAAAAATATTATTCCAAACTCCATGCAATTGGACATAAGAGCAATATTTAGGCTAATAGAATAAGGTTTTTTTTTTCATCCTAAATTAAAACCAGCGGTGGATAATTTTTTCCCGACTCCACAAAGGAAGGCTCCTTTTCCCCTAAAGCCATTAGTTCACTTAGCCAGATGTTCTCTGCGACCCCAGTCTTTATCTTGACTTACTGAAAAATACGGTTCTCAAGTTGCTCACAGTTTGAATTTCGGACTTGCTTCTCAGCACATTTTCCCCTGATGAAGAGGAGTCATCCGCAGCCAGATTCAGCAGAAAAGTTGTTTTGTTAAGCAGATCGAGACATTCCCATTAACACTTCTTGAGCACCTACTGTGTGCCCGGCCTGGTGCTAGGTAGTCGGCTCCTCTTGGGTGAGGTGAGGGGACGTTGGCCGAGTCTCTGCTGTGTGCCCGAAGTCACCCAGGATGTTGTGCTGACGTTCTCTTCCTTAGTCCTCACTCATCCCTGAGCAGAAGCCACTAGTATCCCCTCTTTACAAATGAGGGACTGAGGCTCAGAAAGAGAAAGTGGCCCGTGTAAGGTCATACAGCCAGTAAGTGGTTGAGCTGTGACCAGAGCCCAGATCTGTTCATTTGCCGATTCAAGCCCATAAGCTACTGCCCATCCCTTGCCCCATGGCACCCGAAACAGACCCTGCTCTGGGAGGCTGGTCCGGATCATTGGGGGTTTGATAGCCCACCCCTCCGCTCCCGTGAGTTTGGGACTCACAGTGAAATCCTAGCGTCTGCCAACCCAGGCTGGTGGGTGGCCTGCTAAAGGGGATGAGGGCAGCCCTTGCTCTGGAGAGTTCCCCAAAATCTGTACTGCCTCCCAGGCAGGTCCTTGCTGCCTCTGCAGGAGCTCTGTCACCCTTGAGCTGCTTTGGGACATTGTGTTCCCCGTGTGACCTCACAGAGCCCTGTGATCACTGAACCCTTTCACGGGGCACCCGTCGCTTTCACAGCAGCTCCCGGTTTATCTGCTCACGACGCACCTTGGGCCAGGGCACTGCCAGCCTCCTCTCCTCACCTCTCCTCCTTACCCACCTGTGCCCTCTGGCCCCACCGGCCTTACACCCACCATCCTCCTGTCCCTCCTGTTCAGTGCTGCTCCCTGTGACCCCTGTCCCAGCACGACCTGGTGAGGTCTGGCTTGTCGTTCGAGACCTAGCCTGCGTCTCCTTTCTCTCCAAAGCCTTCTTTCTGTGACCACGTTGTACACACCTCCACTCGGCTCGGTTCTAGAGTTCTGTCTTCTTCCCCTGCAGGCAGAAGCTCTCTTGTTTATCTCTCCTTTTTCCTCCTCAGAATCGAGTGCTGTGTCTGGCAAATCATAGGCATATAATAAATATTTGTAGAATGAACAAATAAATGAGTTTGAAGAAGTGCCTTGTATCCTAGGTCCTCAGGCTCAGCAAACGTCCGTGCTGGGCACGTGGCGGAGATCCAGGGGAATTAGATGGAGCACGTGTCATGGGACCCCCAGATTCATGAGAAACCCAGAAATGTTCACGGCTCAAACCACAGGTGACACAAGGCTCCATCCAATATTCATCCATTCATTTATTCAAAAAATGTTCAGAACCCCGGCTGTGTGCCAGAGCCAGCTTTAAAAGCTGAAGGAACAGTGAGTGGTGAACGAGGCAGTAAAGCGCCTGCAGCAGCGCAAGGAGGAGACAGTGCGCAAGGAAGCACATAACTCAGTGAAGTAAGTTCAGTCCGGTCGGTCACCCGCAGTGAAAAATAACAAAACTAATGTGATAGGACTGCAGCCACAAAGTTAAAAGATGTGTGCTCCTTGGAAGAAAAGCTGTGTATTAAAAACCAAAAATGTTACTTTGCCTACAAAGGTCCCTATAGTCAAAGCTATGGTTTTTCTAGTAGTCATGTACCAATGTGAGAGTTGGACCATAAAGAAGGCTGAACACCAGAGAATTGATGCTTTTGAGGTGTGGTGTTGGAGAAGACTCTTAAGAGTCCCTTGGACTGCAAGGATATCAAACCAGTAAATCCTAAAGGAAATCAACCCTGAAATATTCATTGGAAGGACTGATACTGAAGCTGAAGCTCCAATACTTTAGCCACCTGATGCAGAGTGAACTCACTGGAAAAGATGCAGATTCTGGGAAAGAATGAGAACAGGAGGAGAAGGGAGTGACTGAGGATGAGATGGTTGGATGACATCACTGACTCCATGGACCTGAGTTTGAGCAAACTCAGGGAGATAGTGAAGGACAAGGAAGCCTGGCATGCTGCCGTCCATGGGGTCGCAAAGAGTTGGACACAACTGAGTGACTGAACAACGACTATGTGACAGGAAGTGATGGGGGCAGGGCAGCAGTGTTGGAGAGCGTGGTATTCCTGTGACCATTGCTGCGTTAAAAACCTCCCCACATTTAGTGGCATGAAACACCAGTGTACTCTGCTTGCAGGTTCTGTGGGTCAGGAATTCAGAGAGGACGCAGCAGGGATGGCTGTCTCAGCTGCTCGGTGTTTGGGCCTCAGCTGGGAAGACATGAGGTTGGAGATGCCTTGATGGGGGCTGGAATCATCTGGAGAATTCTCTGCTGATGTCTTATGGTTGAAGTTGGTTGTCAGCCAGAACACTTCTGGGCAGCCTCTCGGTGTGGTCTGTCCACACAGGGTGGTGTGGGCTTCCTCACAGCATAGTGTCTGGGTCCCAGGAGAACAAGATGCAGTTTTACAGTCTGCTCTCAGAAGGCACTTCCTCCCAGCTCTGCCTATCAAGGCAGTTACAGAGGTCCACCAATATTCACCGGGAGGGGAACTGGTGAAGGGCCTCAGGGAGGAACGGGAAGCTGCCCATTGAAGATCTAGGGGAGATCTTCCCTCCAGGCAAAAAGGGGAGGACAAAGGCGGTGGCCAGGGCTAGGGACAAGTTGGGTGAGTTTGGGAACAGGTCATTGTACCTGGAGGATCTGGAGGGAGGGAGAAGGCCTGGAGATAAGGTCAGGAGGGAGCCGGGCCAGGTCAGGTCGGGTCTTACAGGCCCTAGGAGTTAGGATTTTATTCTAAATTAGCTAGGGGAAAAAAAATTAGCTGGGAAACCATGGGACATTTTAACCATGGATGTCTTAATAGATTTGCCTTCTGGCTGCTACATAGAGAATGTGTCAATGGGAAATAAGAGGCAGAGACCATTATGATGGAGATGTTTAGATCTAATGGAGACCATTAGATTAGAGATGTTGGTGGCCCCATCCAGGGTGATGATCGTGGAGGTGATGAGATGTGGTTGGATTCATGTATGTTTTGAAAATGGAGCCAGAATGAACTGATGATGGATTAGATATAAGAAGTGAGGGTAAAGAGGAATCAAGAGTGACTGCTGGTTTTTTGCTTGGAGTTACTCTAGCTTCTGGGCCTGAGGTGGGGAAGATTGGGGGAAGACAGATTGTGGAGTGGAAACAGCGTGGACTGAGAGTCTGTTGGGCCAAGTTCAATTTGACATAATCAGTAGCCATCTGAGTGGATACGGTATTCAAGTTCAAAGTCTGTGAGGTAGTCAGGTATGGGGTTCAGGGGAATGTGTCAGCGTAGAGCTTCTAGTTGGACTATAAAGGGGAGATCTTCTCTGCAGGCAAAAATAGTTGGACTGTAAAGAAAGCTGAGCACCAAGGAATTGATGCTTTTGAACTGTGGTATTGGAGAAGACTTTTGAGAGTCCCTTGGACTGTAATATCAAACCAGTCAGTCCTAAAGGAAATCAGTCCTGAATATTCTTTGAAAGGACTGATGCTGAAGCTGAAGCTCCAGTACTTTGGCCGCTTGATGCAAAGAGCTGACTCATTGGAAAAGACCCTGATGCTGGGAAAGACTGAAGGCAGGAGGAGAAGTGGATGACAGAGGATGAGATGATTGGATGGCATCACCAACTCAATGGACATGAGTTTGAGCAAGCTCTGGGAGTTGGTGATGGACAGGGAGGCCTGGCGTGCTGCAGTCCATGGGGTCGCAAAGAGTCGGACACGACTGAGTGACTGAACTGAACTGAGAGCTTCTAGATGGCATCCAAATTGAGAGCTCTTAACAGCCATTCATCTCAGAAGATCTCCTGAGTGCCTGCCCTGTGCTGTGTCTTGGGCTGGGAGCTTGCGGTTTGGAGATGAGTGGCATATTCCCAGTCCTGGAGGAGCCCTGGGAATCAGCCTGCATAGTTTTGAATGCTGGATCCATCACTCAACTTTGCGACCCTGAGCAGGTAACTTCACTTCTCTGGGCCTTGTGTCCTCATCTGTTTGGTGGGGCTAATAGCAGCGCTTATTTGACAGCGATGATGCAGAGCCCAAAAGAGATGCAGAGCACACGCCTGGCACTCAACAAGGGCTCAACAAATGGGAATTACCTAATTAGCACTTACTCCTAGTGTGCGGTCAGGGTACTTTTTAAAGAGGGTGGATGTCTTTTCTGAGCTGGTGGAGATGCGGGGGACAAACCTTGCCCCTGAGCAGGGTGTGAGGCCCTTCGGTGGGGACTGGCCTGCGTGTTCCACACGGTGCCCCCGCCCAGCGAGCCACAGCCCACCACCCTCCCCGGTCAGAATCCGCCCCTTCCTCTGCACCGGTTCTTGGGCTCATCCATTGACATGGGCCACGTGGTGTCAGGGCTGTCCATCCCAGCTCCACCACAATACTCATTTTGTGACCTTGGGCGCATATCACCTCTTTCTCAGTCTTGGTTTTGTTGTCTCCAAAATGAACATGATGCCTGTCTGGCAGGATCATATGTGCACCAGGTTACCCCAGAGGCCACCAGGCAGAATGAACAGAGGAGGAGAGGAGCTCTGCAGAGCCCGCCGGGGCCCGGGAGCCCAGGTGCACTTGTGGGAGGAAAGCACCGTGGGCGCCCAGATGCTCCGCGTCGGTGCGGTGGTCACGGCTCTTCCCTGCGCCGGGCTGGTCCCCGGCAGGATGAAAGGGCCGCGCCTCGGCCCTTTTGAAGGCGCCCCCCCTCATCCTGGAGGACAGCTGGAGACAATGTGTTGCTCCCTGAACCCCTAACGAAGGCTCGACTCGCCTCTGTTTATTTGTCTTTATACTTCAACAGCACAAATGCATTTCTTGCTGGGAAAAAAAATGCTGACCATTTTAATGTGACACTAAACAGTTTCAGACAAATACTTATTCCATAAACACCAATATTTTTCAAGGTAAACTGTGGAGGTTTCTTCCTGTCCTCTCTATTTCTGCCCTCCCTCCCTGCTGGTCCCTGTTCCTGGCCCACATTCACGTGGTCTGAACACACTTGGTTGGAGCGATTCACTGTCAGAGGACAAGCTGGATTCAGACTCACTTCTCTTCCCAGCTTTTTACAACTGTTAATCTGATGGAAATTCTTTGCCCTGAGAAAAAGAAACACACTGGACTCAGTGTACATCTTTATAAATGGGCTTCCTTCTTTCCCCAAATCATTACAGAACCAGGGAGCTCCTGCAGCGGGCAGGGAGGTGGAGTGATGGAGACCCAGGTGTGTTTTGGGGGTGGAGTGGCCTTCTCCAGCCTCAAGCCTGCAGCCAGCTCAGGACTGGGGGTTGGGGGGAGGGCTGGGCAGAGCCATGGGCGCTTCTCTCAGAAGAGGGCCAGGCGAGTGCTGCGGGGCATGGCAGTGGGCCAGGAATCAGGCTCTTTGGGCCATGGACTTGCAGGGGGACCTTGGGAAACTCCCTCCATCTCTGTACCTCAGTTTCCCCATCACATGTGAGGTAAGGGGTGGGATTCAACCAATGGTTTTCAGATTCCATGGGGTTTTGTGTCCAGCAGTAGAACCCTTTATTTCCAGCAGAATCCCACCGTGGTCACACAGCCGTGGCTGAAATGGGAGGCAAGACTGCCAGGGATGAGAGCCCTGCTCTCCGGGGAGCCCATCCCCCACAGCGCCCTGTTTGGAACCCCTTGGCCTGGCTGTTGTGTCAGAGTTCTTCTTCCTCTGACAGCTCGTGATTGGATGTCTTGGTGGCATGGAGTGTCCCCAGGGACGGTGGCCAAGCTCCTCATCCCTGCCAGATGCAGTCCCCATCTACCTCTCTCTCTCCTTGTTTCTCAGAGCTGTGATCTCCAGCATGTCGAATAACTTCTGTTTTCCTAAACGCATCCCACTTTTCCTGCTCTGGAGTACACTACACCTACTGTTCCTTCTGCCCAGATCACCCTTTCCCGTGTTCTTCATTAATTCGTCATGACCCCTCCTTGTCACACGTCTGCTCGGGCATCAGCCTCTCTGGAAAGCGTCCCCTGAGTTGCACACCATTCCCCTGGGTGCCTGTAGCCTCCCAGGCTGCCCTCTGCCTCAATGCTGAGCTCCTAGGCTTGTCCCTGGACCCCAGGGGCAGGTCTCTCCTGCCTCGGGAGGTCCTGGAGGGCCAGGCTCCAAAGTTGCCTTAGCCCTGTGTTCCCAGGCGCAGACTCATCTGTGTGATGGAGGGATAGGTCAGTGGCCGGGGAAGGAGGCGGAAGGTTTGATGCTGACTGCCTAGGAGAGCATGGTCTGACAGTGGTGCATACACAAGCCTGGCCCTGGGTCAGGGCTCGGGGCTCTCAAAACTTCTGAGAACTGTGGGAGGGCAGGGGGTGTCTCCTAGCAGCCCACATGAGTGGGGCCCATGCGGCCGGCTGAGCGTGGAGCTCCCCTGTCCCGTCCTGTCTCCAGGCCCAGCTCCTTCTGGTCTCTGCTCTAGAGGAGGGGAGAGCAAGGACCTGGGAACAGACGCGTCACCCTTGGCCCCCAGCTCCCTTCCCAGCACGGGTTTGCAGCCAGCTCTTCAGGCTCACTCTTCTTATCCAGAAAAGAGGGGTGACGATGTTCCTGGGAGGGTGCTGTAGGCATGGAGTGAGGTGGGCGTTGTGGCATCAGGAGGCCCTGCGGCCTCTCCTTCCTGCTCTCCCTTGGGTGGCACCTTCGGGTCAGAAACCATGGCACAATACAGGGCGGCCATTCCTGTTGGTAGGACGTGGTTGAAATCTGTTGTCAGTTGCCCCGTGCCAGCTTTGAATAGGGCTCAGTGTGGTGACCTGGGGAAGAAGTCCTGCTCTGTCCCAGGGTGGAGAAGGCCGAGCCCATAAACAGCAAAGAAAAACAGCCAGTTGCTGAGGAAGGGACAGGCGAGCAGACACGTCCCTTCATCTTTCTTGTTTGCAGTCCATGTGCCAAGGTCTTGGTCAGAATTCAGAGAAATAAACAGAAAATAAGTGTCTTGTGAAAGCTCTTTAAAAATACTTTACCACCAAACACATACCCCAGACCAGAGCTGAACTGTGTGCCTAAAAATGGGAGTTATCAGCAAGTAAGGGAGTCCCAAAGTCTGCGACCCAGCGCGTCCTCTGCCAATAAGCTTGCTTACTCTGGAGCAGTCCGTGCCTGGGTGGTGAAGGGGGCCACCCTGGACGTGGGCCGGGCCAGGCCGCGTCTAGACACATGCTGCAGCAACCATCCTTTCCCAGCACCAACAGACCGTTTATCGTGACCTTTCGCCAGCCGCGTGCCTCGCCTGCCCCCGCATCCCTCCCTGGCACCCACCTCACCCCAGCCACATGCAGCTGGAAATAGACTAGCCGGCAGAGAGGGCTGGTGCCCAGCTGGCAGTCGTCCTCTGTGGGAAGCAGGTGGCCCTGGCAGCCACCCAGGTCTTGCTTGGTCTGGGGTCTTTAGCAACTCCTCAGGTGATACCTTAGTGGTGGGAGAGGATCCCACGGCCCCTTGCCCCGCCCTGGCTCATGTGCTGGCTGCCAAGGGGTCACTTGCCAGTGGAGTCGTTGGGAGGAGCCTTGGCAGAGGCCCCGTGGAGTGGGATCCTTCTGGGGCCCCTCTTCCCATTGGAGGAGTCTGGGGTCTTCAGCCTGGCCACTGGCTCCTCAAGCTCTGAGCTCTGCCTGCCACTCCAGCCTTGCAGATGTGAAGCCTGTCCCCACCCTCTGTGCTTCCTCCCGCCTGGAGGACGCCCCCTCTTGGCTGTTCTGGGCGCCCCGGTTCATCCTTGTGCACCTCTCCCCTGGCCTTCCTGGCAGGGTGACTCGGTCCCCACCCCGCCCTTGGACCAACCAGAGGCACAGCGCTCCTCAAGCAGAGTTGAAAAGGTCTGTTTACTTACCCATCTTCCACACGTGTAATTATTATACAGAAACACTCAAAGAAATCAATAGACAAGACAGAAGATAATTCCCCCGTTAGCTTGCCACCCCAACAGGTCAACAGCTTTCATGTCCTAATGTTCTTGTCTGAGGTCATCTGTGTGTAGAACTGACCATATATGGTTAGGATCATGCATTGATGTTTGTATGCCGCGTCCAGCCCCAGATTCTATCAGAACTTTTGTCACTGTTGATGCGTAATCACGTAGCCAAGATGTGGGGCCTGGAATCTGAGTCCAGGATGTGGGGGGCCTGACTGAGAGCTGCTGCTAGGGTGGCCATCTGGTTGGGAGAGATGGTTTGTAACCTCTGGTCAGCAGCTGCCCCCTGAGTACCCGTGCCTACCAGTCAGGAGATCCGGAGATGAGTTAGATGCGACTCCCACCCTCGGGGAGCTCCAGGCTCTGTGCAGGAATACTCGAAGTTTGGTGTCCTTGCTGTCATTAACACTGGCCCGAAGCACTGGCAGGGAGGGGGGCCGTCTCCCCCTGCCAGGTGGTGGCGGGGATGGGGCGAGGGGAGGAGGAAAGGGCAGGTGCAAAGCCTGGAGCTGAAGAGGCTCGGCCAGAAAGGAGTGCAGACTCAGGGAGAGAAGCAGGCAGAGATGTGTAAGATGGCGGCCTGGCTCAGTCAGAGAGGAGCGCGGCGGCTCAGGGGGAGGGGTAGGTCAGCTCAGTCAGTGCAGTCGCTCAGTCGTGTCCGACTCTTTGCGGCCCCATGGACCGCAGCAGCCAGGCCTCCCTGTCCATCACCCACTCCCGGAGTTTACTCAGACCCATGCCCATCGAGTCGGTGATGCCATCCAGCCATCTCATCCTCTGTCGTCCCCTTTTCCTCCTGCCCCCAATCCCTCCCAGCATCAGGGTCTTTTCCAGTGAGTCAGCTCTTCACATCAGGTGGCCAAAGTATTGGAGTTTCAGCTTCAGCATCAGTCCTTCCAATGAACACCCAGGACTGATCTCCCTTAGGATGGACTGGTTGGATCTCCTTGCAGTCCAAGGGACTCTCAAGAGTCTTCTCCAACACCACAGTTCAAAAGCATCAATTCTTCGATGCTCAGCTTTCTTCACAGTCCCAACTCTCACATCCATACATGACCACTGGAAAAACCATAGCCTTGACAAGACGGACCTTTGTTGGCAAAGTAACGTCTCTGCTTTTAAATAGAGGTGTGTAAAATGGCAGCCTGCTCAGTCAGAAAGGAGCGTGGCGGCTCGGGGAGAGAAGACCGAGGCGTGTAAAATGGCAGCCTGTCAGCAGAGGCAGACGTACCGTTGCTCCCCGAGGCTGAGACGTGGAGATCCAGATCTGCAGACGCGGGCCTTGGGGGGGACTTCCTCCATCCACACCTCGGGCACCTCAGACGCCAGCCTGGCTCGTCGCCCCCTCCTTCGACAGCCGCCAGGGCCCTACCTACTGCTCCAGCCTCACCAAACATAGGCACACGGGTGTGCATGCGCGCACGCTCACACACACAGACACACACGGCAGGCATCCCATCCCCGAACACGGCTCTCTCTGAGCCGGCCCCTGTGCAGTTCAGACAGAGGCTCCCCTGCCCCACAGTTGGGCCTCCCGATCCCGATCCCCGGTCTTACCTGGTCTCACTCCTTCTGCCACCCTGGTTGGGCAGCTCCCCGGGGTCAGGCTCTGACGACGTGCTCACTGCCTGTTCCTTGCCTGTTGAATGAATGAAGGGACACAAACACGTGTGCCGTCGCAGCTCTCGAGGGGAGACGGGGCGTTGGATAGATGGCTTCAGATGGAATGACTGCTCTTGTGGACGCGCTCCCGGGTGGGAAGCCAGGAAACCGTGTACAGAGTAACGGGTCCAGCAGGCGTGATGAGAAGGTTGGGGCCGGAGTCCTGCCTCTGGGAATTCATCTGCAGAAAAGTCCCTCATGCCCAGATGTGTCCCTCCCAGGGGAGCTCACTAACGCAGTGGAAGAGACAGCACTCTGAGGCAAAGGCAGGGGGCCCTTGCAGCCTGGACCGCAGCAGGTGAGAAGGGCAGCCAGGACGGAGCCCCAGCCTGACCAAGGCGCTGACTCAGCTCTCAGTGAAGCAGGGCGAGAGGCTGAAAGAGGGATTCGTTACCACGAGCTGAAACTCAGCACGTGAAAAAATAAGGTAGATGCTCGTGATAGGAGTTGTAGCCAGAGTATAAATTTGTTGATCTTTCTCCCCCACTGTTTTTCAAAATTCCTTGTACATTCACATTTTTGAATAATGAAAGTTTTATTGGACAAGTGATAGGGACCCATGTTAAGTTCTTGAGGGCAGTTATGCTATGGAAAGGTCATGCCACAGCTTGGCCTGGAAAGGGAGAGGGGTAGCCTTGGGGAGACACACGGTCCTTGTGATGCTTCAGCCAGGCTCAGTGCTGCCTTTTCCACAAAGCTCCCTAGTGTCCATGTCCTCTACCTCTGCCTGTTTCCAGCTCCTCTGCCTGCTACTTTCTTAAGTGTATCAACTCTCCTGGCACAGACTCATCGCTCAGTCCCTCTGTGTCCACATGACCCACCCAGGGCCTGGCAATGAGGGACTGCTGAGCACGGGAAGGAAGTGGCCAGCTCACTGCCAGCCCGGGGAAGGAGCCATCGCAGGCTGGGGCGGGAGCCCACGTGGGGGCCCCCACTCACAGAGAACTCCCACGGCCAACTATCCGGAAGAAGGAAGGGAACGGGCCACCGGGAAGCACCCACAGCAGCCTGATAAGGCCCAGATCTTATACTCAGCAGTTTAAAAAGTTGGAAGAAAATATTGAGTTTACTTGGGAAGATTTGATGCTTGAAGATTTGGAATTCCAGGCAGTAGCAATGGTGGGAAATTTACGCTGGGAGCAAGGCATTTGACCTGGCCAAAGTCAGGTGTGATGGACTGACCAGAAGGCCCGTGTGCACCAGGGCGGCCCGGGGAGCTCCTGGGCACGCCTTGACTCTGTGGAGCCTTTCCCAAGGCGGTGGGGCTCCCCCTGTCCCCCCTCCAAGCCCACAGGGGTAATCACAGCCAGCTGGGCCTGCTTTATTTCTGAGGATTTCATTAAGAATCCTGTCAGAGCATTTCCCCTGCTTTTCTTAGAGCTTCTTGCTTTGGTTCCAGGGTTTGTTCCGTTAGTTGGTGTTTTTCCCTTCCCTCTTTCTAGTCCTCTGTTCTCATCGCCATCAAAACAGATTGTTAAAAGCTCCAGTGCCTCCCACAGATGTCCGTCCAGGATCACGTTCACGGCCGCCCTGTCAGAGGCCTGAGGGCGGGGGATGAAGGCATCCAGTTCCCGTCCTGGACCCGTCACCCACACGTAGGTGACCGAGGGCAGACCGCGCTCACTGCCTGGAGCTCCTGTTATAACACGGCTGCTCCTGCCCCGGGCCGAGGCCAGATGGGACACTGTCATGGGAGTGCTGGCGCAGAGAGGAGGCTCATGGAACGGGTGTTCCCTTCCGTCTTCTGCAGCTTTCTCTCTTGCCCTTGCTAGAGAGATTAAAGGAAGAGCTGGTCTGGCCGCAGTTGGCATAGACCAAGGGCAATGAAGTGTCATTCAAGGGGGCAGCCCACTGTCTTCAAAACCCTACCCCCTCTACCCGCTTCCCCAAGCACTACTCAGAACGGGTTTTCTTCAGCTGAAGACTTTGGTCCTCATGCGAGTGAAAACATTCGCAAAGCAGGAAGACACTTTGAGCTTCACCAGCTTACCAAGCATCCCAAGTGGCTCTGTTCGTTCGTTGCACACCAGAGCCCACAGGCTGGCAGTGTTTAAGGGTATCTCCTTCTCTGCATCCTCATCCCACGAGCTGCCCACAGGCGGGGCTGTGCTCACCCACACAGTGGGGTTAACGGCTGGGCAAGGCTGTGCCTGGCAGATAAGTGAACCTAGCTCTTCTCCAGTCAGCTCTCACTCTGCCTCCCTGCGAACCCACCAGCCAGCACTCAATCCTGTCCCTGATCCAGCGCTGCCTCCCAGGGCAGCCCCTCCAGGGCCACTCGGCCCATCCCTGACGGGGCAGGCCTGCAGCCAGGGCCTCCAGGCCAGAGCTGCCTGCCCCAGCCAGCTCTCAGTACGTCCTCGGTCCACAAACATACTGTTTAAAAACCCGAGACACAGCCACAGTCCAGATGTCCCTGTTCTCAGGGACTCCGCGTTCTCCGAGGAGACCGAGACGCAAGCACAAAGCAGGCACCAGTGACTGGAGGGGCCGGGCGACTCCCAGGTGTTTGGGCTGAAGCAGCTGCGGGTGGTGCTGCCACGGCTGAGCTTTAGAAGGCTGAGGCGGGGACTGGGCTCTGCTTCGTTCTCTTGTGCTTTCATCGTGGAGGTGGAGATGGGTCATCGTGGGCCACGTTAGGTTTGTCCCGCCTGTTGGACATTCAGGTCTAACTGATGGCAAGTGCTGATTTCTGAGTCTGGAGGCTGGTGGAGCGGACAGCCCTAGGGGTTTGGGCAGTGTTAGCCAGCAGCTGGCTGGAAAAGCCATGGGACAGGGTGACAGCTCCTAGGAATGGAGCCCGAGAGGAACCCAGGTTTCTGGACGTGGCCCCCACGGGTGCACTCACCTCCCAGGGCCTACTCTAAAGGAGGGACTGTCTACGGAGTTGGAGAAAGTATTTGCCAACCATGTATCTGACCAGGGTCTACTATCTCGGATATGTGAGAACTCTTACAACTCAACAGTAAAAAGACAATCCAATTTAAAAGTGGGCTGGGGGCTTCCTGGTGTCTTGGTGGTAGAGAAGTCGCTGTCAACCCAGGAGACGTGGGTTTGATCCCTGGTTTGGGACGATCCCACATGTCACAGAGCAGCTAAACCTGTGCCCACAACTACTGAGCCTGAGCTCTAGAGCCCGTGACCTGCAACCACTGAAGCCCACGTGCCCTGGAGCCCATGCTCTGCAACAAGGGAAGCCCCCTCAATGAGAAGACCAGGAACTGCAACTAGAGATAACCCCCCCTTGCCACAACTAGAGGAAATGCTGACACAGCAGTGACGACCAAGCAGAGTCCAAAATAAATAAGTAAAAACGTAAAACCTCAATTCAGAAGCGGGCAGAGGATTTGAATAGGCATCTCTGCACTATTAAGCAGCTGGTAGTCGTGGTCCCCCGAGAAGGGTGACCCAGGTGGTTAGCTGGCCAGAACCTGTGTCAGGAGGGAGCGATTCCGAAAGCTGAGGCCGCTCTGCTCGGAGAACAGGAGGCTGAGGCAAGACTGAGCACTCCCTTTGGATGAGGCTTGTGGTCGGTTTCCCAGCTCAGGAGGGACTTTGCCATCCCCCAGAGGGTGTCCACCCTTGTGACCCCCGGCTTTGTTCAATAGTAGTGAAGATGGGTTGGTGCCCTGTGTGTGCTGGCACTGTGCCGAGCGCCCATGTATGTTTGTTTTTAATTTTTGGCTGGCCTGCGTCTTCACTGCTGCTCCCAGGCGCTCTCTAGTCGTGGCGGGGGGGGCTCATCTTTGTTGTGGCGCACGGGCTTCTCACTGCGGTGGCGTCTCTTGTCTCCGAGCGCAGGCTCGAGGTGCAGGGGCTTCAGAAGTTGTAGCACACAGGCTTCATTGCCTCGAGGTGTGTGGAGTCTTCCCGGACCAGGGATCGAAGTCCCGACCGAGTCCCCTGCTCTGGCAGGCAGAGTCTTAACCACTGGGCCACCGGGGAAGCCCTGTGCTAGGTGTTTCACCACCATTATTTTCTTAACTCCCCCAAACAGCCTCAAGTACTGTTATCTCTGTCTTACAGAGAAGGAAACCAAGGCTCCAAATGGTTAAGCACTGTGCCAAGGTCACAGAGCAAGAACTTACTGAATCTTGTGCCCCAGATGGTATGACTTGCAGAGCAGGAACCAGGACCCATAGGCAGTGGCCTCGGGGAGACACGTGTTTATAAGACACATGATTGTGAGCTGGAGCGGTCAGCAGTTGGAGTTAGGCAGCAAACTCCTGGTCCTTAGATGTTCAGTGCTGCTCAGCCATCACTGGGAGACCGCAGACAGCAATTGGGGTTGGAGGGGGGGCCCAGCTGAAGGAGGCAGTGACCAGACCCTGCAGACCAGCAGCTTCTGTCCTGCCCTGGCTGGCTCCTCGGGTCTGGGTGTGAGCGTGCTGGTCTGGAAAGCTGACCCCACCAGTCATGTGCCTCATCGCCCAGTGCTGAGCTTGGACTCCGGCCTAGCCCGAGGGGCTCGATGTCAGAGCAGGGCTACGACGGGAGACCCTGTGTCTTCTGCACACAACCAACCTGCTGGGAAGCCAGGAGCCCCAGAGAGGGCCCCAGCTGATGCCCAGACCTGGAGGCAGATGGGTCCCGGGAGACTCCAGTCACACCTCCTGCCTGCTATGCCAGCACTTCTGACAGCTCGGGGAGTATCTTGGATCTGGCAGAACCCAGGCCCCAAAGCTGCTCTAAGACTCGTGTGTATTTTACCCGAAATCTAATCCATCTGGTTCTCATTTATTTACACTTAACTCATCAAATGCAATTTTGCAAGAGCCGCTCAATAGCCAAGAGGCCTTTCTGCCTAAGCCTCCCTTCTGAAAGGAGCCGGAGGAGGGCTGGGGCCTCTGTCCTCCGGGACCAAGAGGGAGTTCTCAGGGTTGGAGGCTGAGTTTGGTTTCTGAGATGGGCCAATGCCGCTGCCTCTGTTCCCGGACCCTTGTTGGGAGCTGGGATGCCGGAGCCGGGCACAGGGCCGGACACACAGTAGGCTCTTGGCAGCCAGGGGAACATGGGTGGGGTTCAGGCAGAACACAGAGTCTCTGTTTCAAATTGTGAAGCGTTCATGGGAAACACAAAGCAACCAAAGCGGGATCCAGAAGCAATTTTTCGTTATAAATAACTGCAAACCCGGGTTCCTGGTCCAAAGGGGGACAAACAGTCAGCTATTAATAAAAACAAACACCAGCACCTTGGGCCAGAAAGCAGACCTCATGGGCAGACCACAGCCCCGCCTGCAGAGGCCTTTCAGAAGCACGTCGACCTGCGGCCCATTGGTGTCAGCTCTAGAACGCCTTCCTGCTGGAAAACAGCCGCGTCCATCACTGCACGCGGGCCAGTCCCAGACATGACCCTTCAGCCACTGGTGGGTGTGGGGGCGGCCTTTTCCACGTGAGTGGTGGGCACACTGAACAGAAATGGGGAGAAGTCACAGCTAGGGTCGGTCTCTCCCGACCCCAGCACCCAGAGCTGGGCTCAGCAGGGCCCTGCGGAGGGGCGAGGGGGCACCTGACCCCGGAGACCTTGTTTGGACTCCATCCTTGGTGCTTGGCTTCCCTGGTGGCTCAGATGGTAAAGCGTCTGCCTGCTACGCGGGAGACCCGGGTTCAATCCCTGGGTGGGGAAGAGCCCCTGGAGAAGGAAATGGCAACCCACTCCAGGACTCTTGCCTGGAGAATCCCATACCAGGCTCCTCGGGTAGGTTACAGTCCATGGGGTCGCAAAGAGTCGGACACGAGTGAGCAACTTCACTTCACTTTGGTGCTTAGGGTGCTGTGTTCTGTTCTCACCAGAGTCCTCACTGAGGCCACTGGGATTGAGGAGGAGGAGCCTAGAGAGGCCGGGCCATCTGGGGCTGGGTTTGTGGAGCCCTGGTGGAATCTTCTGTAGGGAGAGGCGGAGGCCCAAGGTGAGGCTGTGCCCTGGGAAGGGAGGCGGGACAGACAGGCAGGGCAATGACGGAAGCCAGCAGCTTCAGGGACTGCTGGGTATAGGGTGCACGGAGGCAGGGGCTTCTCGGGCCAGGCTGGCTGGGTCAGGGTGGGCAGAGATGGAGCCTGACCCCTGCTTGGCCTCCTTGGTGCCCTAGTCCCCCTCCCTCCCTCCCACCTTCCATCGTCACTGCACACCAGGCTCAGGGCCTCCGGCTGGGGAGCAGCCCCCAAGGCACGCAGGCCGTATATGTCTTTTACCCCAGACTACACTGGGATGATCTGTTTCAGAGGGTGTCTTCTCCCAGCCACACCAGCCGAGGCCCCCAGGGCAGGGACTGTCCCTTCCCAGCACCCTGGCCTGCCACCCCAACCTTGACCCAGAAGATGGGGGACTCCAGCAGTCCTGGAGGCTCAGCTGAAGATGTGTGTGTGTTACGGGAGGGAGCACATTCTCGTGGTGGGCGGGGTGGGGGGGGGGGTTGTTGCTGCAGGCTGCTGCCTTCCAGAAGGTGACCTGGCTGGTCCAGGCAGCCCACGATGAGCTCTGTGCCAGACCTTCACAGCGCTGGAGCCTTCGGGGTCCTTTCTCCACTCTGCTGTTCAGATCTCCTGTTGCCAATTAAAAGGGTTTCCCGAGAGGAGCCTCCTAGCGTCAGCCCCGGAGCCCACGGGGCCTCCTCTCTGCTTTGGAGCCAAGGCCCTGTGCCGAGGAGTTCCCTGCCTTCTGGGAACATTCAGCCGTGGTCATAAATAATGATGAAGGACCACGGGCTGCCAGCAAGGTTCAGAGGCGGAGCGCGCCCCCATCCCCCTGGGAGCCCGCTCGGGGATCACGGGTCGTGGGCGGGAAACAGGCTTGCTCTGGGTCTTCACTGCACGCACATAGGCCCGGCCTCCACCCAAGGCCTCGGTGGGTGGTTGGTGACACTCTGGCTTCTCAGTCTTCCCCGGAGACTGCCCCCTCTGCCAGCAGGACTGGTGGAAACAGGCCAGGAGGACCCAGGCAGGGCCAGGTTGGTGAGAGCCCTGGTGGAATCTCGAGGAGGGATGTGCAGCCCATGGGAGCATCCAGAACCCTCTCTCGCCCAAGTGGTCCCAGGCCCCCCCCGACCTCTGCCGGCCCTGCACCTTCCACAGCTCCTCTCCTCGTCCTCCAGCCTGTCACAGAACCCCACTCTCAGCTCCCATCACCTCCTCCACGGAGCCTCTGCCTCCATGCCCACACACCGGCGGCCCGGTGAGCAGGGTCTTGACCAGGGGCATTCACTGTGGGGCCCCTGGCAGCTCACAGGGAGTGGGACACATAGCAGGAGCTCTGTGTTTGCAGGAGAAGTGTTTCCGGTGGATTTCAAAGGCAAGGACTTCTGTCTGGACAAAGAGGGCGAGGGCGTCCTGGGAAGAGGTGCACGTATGCACGTGAAGGCGCGTGTGATTGACGGGGAGTTGGTGGGGCGGCTGAAGAGGTGGGCAGCCTGCGGTGAGCCCTGAATGAGCCCCTCAGCCTGCCCAGAAGGAAGCCGGACGGCGCCCTGCTCCAGGGGACTGACCTGTGGCCGAGCTCCCCGTCACTGAGCTGTGCAAGGACACACAGCCCCTCAGTGTATCTGCTCACTGCTGAGGACCCGCCTGGCCCAGCCCTCTGCCGGGAGCAAGGACGTGCAGGAGACTCAGGTCTGTCGTCAGCCCAGAGCAGAGACAGGACGGCCAAGCCCAAGGGGGAAAGTTGGAAACAAATCAGCTTGGCTGGAAGCCAGGGGCCGGCAGATTCTGCCCAGAACTAGGAAGACTTTGGGGAGGAAGGGGCTTCTGTCCTGGGTTTTGGAGGCATGAGCATGTTGGGTCGGGGGAGGACTGCAGCCTAAACACCCAGGGACCTGACTGTCGCCACTATGACTGGGCTCAAAGTGTCCTCACTTGGAGAGGCTGAGTCATGGGACAGTAAGAAAGCGCTTTGGATCCAGACCCACAGGGCTTCCTGTCCTCTTTCCGCCTGTTTTATAGCACTGGGCAGGTCTCTTCCCCTCTCCGTTTCTCATTTGAGAGTTGGTGTGCTAAGAAGAATGCTCCCTGTATGGATATGTTGTATGGATATGTTAAGATAGTGCCTGGGCCTCCAGCTGGGACCTGGCCAGCCATGAGGGCTATCATTTATGATAAAAAGGCTCCCAGCGCCTTCCAGACAACATGGATGCTCATGCAGGGGGCGGGGCTCCCACATAGGGGCCTGTCCGTGCATGGAGCAGTCTGGAGAGAAGGAAGAGGACTGCGCGTGTCTCAGGCACTCCAGAAGAGCTTCCTGGAGGACACAGTCTGAGTTCCTCCTGTGGACGAGATCTCGGCCCTTCACATGGGCCACAGGCCGGGGACAGAACTCTGGCTGTCCGACTCCCAGGTGTGGGTGCTCTCCTTGCCATGGGGCACCTCTTAGAATATGCCATGTCCTTGGTAGCCAATGAGCAGTGTGTAGTGGGCTTGCCCCCATCAGGAGGGCCCAGGAGCTAATATTTCCCATAGTGCTCTGGTGGGCCTGATCAGGGTCTCCAGGGGACCCCAGTCTGTCCTAGGCCAGTGGACAGGCATCTCAAGGACCAGCTGCCCCCGTCGGTCACTATGCAGACCTCACTGTGGATCGCATCTGTAGGTCTGCAGACACAGGGGTGTGAGGGGTATGAGGTGGGCCTAAGACCCTTAATCCAGTCGCTAGAGAAGCTGGTAATGACCTCAGACTCCCCAAAGGGATTCTGAGGCTGTAATTACTTGCCCAAGATGGGGGAGGTCTATGCTAGGGCCACAGTGGAGAAAGAGTGCCAAGGGGCCAGTTCCCTCTTCCCTCCTGCTTAATATTGGGGCTTTATCATTTGGGAGTGGGGAAAAGAAATGTTTACATGACTCCACATTTGTCTCAAATTATTCATCAGTGTTGGAGAGTCATTGTTCGCTGCTAGTGTGAACAGCCCCATCCCAAGGCCCAGCCACCCTGCCAGCCCACTGCGGCGCTGTAGCTGTGTGACGTTAGCACCTTGGGTTCCCAGCTTCCAGTGCAGCGAGGAGGTGGGCCAGGCCCAGTGGGCAGCCCCAGGGAGTTCACCGATGATGGGGTGAGCGCAGTGTCTCCACACTGTGAATTCCTGTGTCTGTCATTTGTTTTACCAGTTGAACCTTTTCTAGGGCTGGGGAAGCTGAGGCACAGAGCAGAGACTCTTCAAGAACCTCGAAGAATGTGAATTGAAGCAGGTGTGGTCTGAGTCCCAGGAGCAGCTCCCGGGATTCAAACGTCACTGTTATGTGTTCGCCGGACTGCGGGCGTCGGAGCCTCTGGGAGGTGTTAACTGGGCAGACTCGGCGGGCCGGGACTCTGCTTAGTTATTCCTGCAGGCTGGCTCAGCTTTGCGTTGGTAGCTGGGGGTTCATGGACACATTCAAGGTGACACCCAGCTTGAGTTCACTTCAAGAGCAGCCGGGGTTCTTCCTCACCTGAATCCGAACAGCTTCGCAGGGGGCCCCAAGTCACATGCTCAGGAGCTGGACAGCAGGTCTGAGTCTTGCCTTTGCTCCAGGCAGCTGTGTGACTTTGTCCAAACTACTTCAGCTCTCTGTGCCTCAGTGTCCTCATCTGTAAAATGGAGTCAGTAACACAACCTTATCGCTCACAGTTGCTGCAAAGATCAAGTACATAAAGCACTCAATGACCACTCAAGGAAGGTTAGCTTTGTGTTGTTATTAGTAGGAGGAACAGGGCTCAGAGCTGCTCACGGTCTAGTGCAGGCAGGGGTGGACTGCTGGGGGTGGAGGGGAGGTGCCCCCGGCCAAGGTGACCCTGACACTGGGCCTTTAGGGAGCCATCAGTAAGACTTGTTGAGTGGAGACAGGGCTTCAGAAAAATCCCTCTCCACCCCTCCCAGCTTCCCCCGGGACCCCCTCTCAGCCTCCTCTCAGCAAGAGCCGCCTCTACCGTTTCAGCTGTAACTGTTGGTGGCTTTTAGAGTTCAGAGCCCTGCCTCCCTCCTGGCGACCACACGGCCGACATTTGAGCTCACGGGAGAGTAATGACCTGCCTCGGCGTTGGCCTCAAAGGCTGCCGCGTGGTCTCGTGGGTGGTGAAGTGGTCTGTTGTCCCCGAGCCTAAGTAGGACCCAGCTGACAGAGTGCCAGCGCTGAGTCCTCCCCGGTTCAGGGCAGGTCAGTCTGCCTGATGCTTTACCTTTTCACATCCTTTTGGTTCCAGTTCTGAAAGATGGCTGTGTTAAAAAGAACTGTTTAAAAAGTTCAGTGCCAAAGTGAGTGTGTGTATGTGTGTGTGTGTGTGCACGCGCGCGCACACACAGACCTGTATATTAGGGGTTGTGGGCTTGGCTCGAAGCAGCCAGTAGCTCACGTTGCCTTTGTGGTTTCATATATTTGCCTATTAAAATGACAATACAGACATGGCACATTAAGGTTTAAGAAGCCCTTCTTTCATTAAACAAACTGACAGTGTAGGGGGTTATGACTTCGGTAATTGAAACATGCTGTTCTGTTCAAGACCAGAGCTCCATAAAGACTCTTTTCAGCCAATAGCACCCTTTGTGCCAGCAGCCTCTGGTCAAAAATGAGTGTCGGCCCTGAGGTCTGTCTCTCCCAGAGAGTGGGAAAGACCTCTTGGCAGCCTTCCGCAGCAGTCTTGGCAGCCAGAGGTCAGGGCCTTTTAAAAACCTCCCCTTCTCTGGGCTTTTGAAATCAATTTGCGAGGCAGAAAGCAGGCTGCCCTGGCCTCCAGCCTCTCCCTCGCAGCAAGGTCTGTGCTGCTGGTTGTAAATCTGAGGTGTGACTGAAGAAAGGGGACAGGCCCTTCACGTCAGGGGGAGACGGTGCGGGTTGCAGGTCTTCAGAGAGAGGAAGGGCCAGGTGCCATTACTGAGAGCCAGGTCTGGAGGCAGGCAGCCAGGTTTGAATCCTACTTCTGTGGGACCTTGGACAAGTCACTCGGCCTCTCTTCCTCAGTTTCCTCATCTGTAAAATAGGCCAGTACCTAGATCTGCTGGGCAGGGTTTCTGTGAGAATTAAAGGAGTTAAAGCAGGTAAGGTGCTTGGAGTAGTGCTGGGCACCCAGGAAAGCCAGGGCCACTGTAACTGTCTACCTCTGTGGGGTAACTCCACGCAGAACTGTTGAAGAGAATCGCCGTGGGGTACCACCGTGGGGTACTTCTGAAGTATCGCTCTGCAGCCGGGGGAGCTGATGCCCTCCACAGCCTTCCCGCTGACTGCGCCTCACTTCCGGCCCCAGGTGTGACCTCTCTTTCCCCTTCTCTTGCTGCAGATGTGGACGAGTGTCAGGACAACAATGGCGGCTGCCAGCAGATCTGCGTCAACGCCATGGGCAGCTACGAGTGTCAGTGCCACAGCGGCTTTTTCCTCAGTGACAACCAGCACACCTGCATCCACCGCTCCAACGGTGAGTCCTGCCAGAGCGGACCAGCCACGCCCCGCGAAGTCAGGCGGCCCCTGGGAACCGCCTCGCCGCACCTGATCCTGGGGGCCTCGGGGCCAGTGCGGGGAGCTCCGGTGGTGGCCGGGAGGGCGGTTTCATGCCTCTGGTTTTGGGTCTGCAGGGTTTCCTCGCAGCTCCCTGCCTCTGCTCCTGCGGCAGGGCTGCTGGTGTCCCTGGTGCTTTTGTGTGGAGGAGGCATGGGGCCACAGATGGGCAGATGCCGCCAGAGCAGCCACTCTCCGTTCTGGGCTGGGGGCTGGGGGTGGGCAGGATGAGGGGGCCCATCCTCTCTGGCTCCCTTCCCCCTGTGGGGGCTCGAGGTCTGACCAGGCCGAGCTGCTGGTTTCTTGATCTCAGGCGTGTTCACTGGGTCACCAGCCAGCAGGGTGTCCTTGTGGCCAGGAGCCAGCTGCCCTCTGTAGACCAGGTGGGATGGGGGGGCCGGCCTGGGGGTGGTACAGAGGGGCAGGGAAGACTCCAGCCAACTGGAGTGCCTGGGGAGCCTGGAGACAGCCCCAGCCCAGCCCAGAAGGTGCAGGTTGATGGTGTCAGGGCGGTGGTGGCCATTTGGGGCCCAAAGAAGCAGGGCTGTGAAATGGGACAGCTGGTCAGAAGCCAGGACCCAGATGCTCAGAGGAGAGGGGCTTCCGGGCAGAGGGAACAGCATCTTGGAAGCCGTGGAGGTGCGTCTTCCTTACAATATTGGCGAGATCCAGCCATCTCAAGGCGGGCTGTGTGCTCCTGCGACCTGGCTGCTCTGAGCAGTCAAGGGAGTAGACGCCAAAGGAGGACTAGGCAGCCCCATGGCCCCAGCCTCAGGCCCTACCCCATCACTGACCCGAGACACGGAGGAGGTGCTGGAGGGAAATCCTGCAAGGGCCTCGCCTCCAGTCTGCGGCACCATCAGGAGGCCCGAGAGTGGTCCACACTGAAAGGCAGGGAGTCAAGAGGGCAGGTGCTGGTCTCCGGGTTGGGCCGACCGCGGGTGAAGCCAGTGCTGCCGTTCCCTCGCCCTTCTTCGGGCGGCCCTGCTGCTCTGAACCTCTGCTTCCTCATCTGCAAAATGGGGCGGCGGTGTTGACCCGGCACGGTCTTTGGAGGCTGGCTGCAGATCCTGGGAGTGAAGCGCCGGTGTGCGCTAAAGCTAGCAGAGGCGGTGAGGTGCGACGCGGGGGCCCTGGCTGTGACTTTTTTTATTTGAAAACAGTTCCTGAGGTAGAAAAGAAAAACACATTTTTAAGAAGTACAAAACCCAGGGTAATTAAGCAGAACTACGTTACTGGGGTCCTTGGAATTCTCAGTGTTTGAGGCAGTTTCCTCAAAAACAAGATGGCCGATAATCTCGCGCCGTGTCCCCAGAGGACAGAAGGGCCAAGTGGATACCGCCGTCCCGGGCACCTGCCTCAGGCGCATGGTCCCGGCGTCCACATGGAAGACCTCCCAGCTGTGGGGCTGTGGGGTTGAGCTGCCCAAAGTGAGGACCCTGACCCCAAATCGAGTTTCCTGAAAAGCCGATTTACGAGGAAGAGTGAGCATGAGTGGTGGGGGGGGTGAGTCCTGCTTTCATCAGGGAGCGGGGTTTACAGGGCGGCTGGCCCCTCCTCAGCTGGGCTGTTTGTGCTCTGCTCCTTTGAAGAGCAGCTTTCCCACCAGCAGGCCTTCAGGTGAGGCTGTGCGCCGGCTCAGAGGAGGGCGAGCAGGACGGGGAGACAGCGTGATGCCGGGCAGCAGCCTGGCCCTGTTCGGAACCGGGTCCTGGCGCGGCCGGTGAGCGCTGGCTGCCCTAGGGATGCCACCCGGCAAGCCTCGCCGCCAGCCAGGGGCGTGACTCCGTGTTGTGGCGGGCAGCAACAGCGGCCGCCATGGGGTCACCAGCTCACTCTGCGCTGGGCCCTCAGGGTAGCCCGGCGCGGTGGGGAGCTTAAACCCTGTCAGCTTAG
Source organism: Dama dama (assembly GCF_033118175.1). Lineage (NCBI taxonomy): Eukaryota > Metazoa > Chordata > Mammalia > Artiodactyla > Cervidae > Dama > Dama dama. Next base: position 6,252,324 of record NC_083702.1, read on the forward strand.
GCGACCTGCCCAAGGTCATACTGTAGGGTTGTGGCAGTCAGGATTGCAGCCTGTCACTCGCTGTGACAAGATGAGGCTGGTGAGGAGAGAAACGGGTGGAGAAACAGGCAGGCGCCACAGGCCTCCTGGAGGAAGCCACCCGTGAGCTGACGCCGGGCGAGGAGGGAGAGCAGCTGTGGGAGGAGCCGGGGTGGACTAGGCAGGTGTGTGTAAGGGCCCCGGGGGCGGGCGTGTGTAAGGGCCCTGAGGTGGGTGGACCAGAGTCTCAGGAAACAGAGTGAAGGGTGTGATGGTGGGCACAGATCGCCAAGGAAGAGGGGAGCTTGGCAGGGGCCAGACATGGTGAAACATGAGCCCGAGTTTGGGTTTCGTGCAGGGGCTGACCAGACAAGCTGCTCCCTCCTGAGCCTGCCGCTTGCCATGACGGGCGCCCGTCCTGACTGCGTTGACATCAGTGATGACTGTTAGAGCTGAGAGTCAGAGCATGTCCAGGGTGCTGAGACCCAGCTTGTTTTTTACCTCAATGGCCTCTGTTCCCCAAATTGAGAGTTCTCAAGTCACCTGACTCTCCCTGATGCCCTGAAGGAGCCTCTCCTGCGCTGGGCTTGATTAGAGGGGAGTAGACACATGAGCAGGGTCAGCGAGGGTCAGTCCAGGCTCCCGGCCAAGAAACTAGGCTCGGCCCTTCCGAGTGGCCCTGCCTCCCAGGCGCCAGCGCAAACCCTGACCCGAGGCGTTGGATCTGGCTGGGCTGGGCTTGGGAGGCTAGGCTCTCAGTCATTCTCCATCTCCACGGGTCACGTGGCCTCTGCAGTTACTCCCGCCCCTCTGGGTTTCCTCGTCTGTACACCGGGACCAGTAATCCCCCCCGGGCAGGTGAGAGCTTGGTTAGGGGAAATGCTTTGAAGGAGTCAAGTGCAGTGCCTGCCCTAGGGGTGGCAACTCACAGAGGCAGCTTCAAGCCTTTAGAGCTCATGCCTGACATGGGGACACAGGCTGTGCTCCTGGTGCGAGGGAGCCCCGAGCCTCTGAGGTCTGTGGCCATCCGTCTGCTCAGCACCTGCGGGAGCTGGTTCGGGCACCAGCGCAGCCCACGCTCTCCTCCCGCTCAGCCTCCGGCCCAGCACGCCGTGGTCCCTCTGTCTCCCCACAGGCAGGATGCACTGGGGAGAGGGGTCAAGGGGCACAGGCAGTGGGGAGAGGGCTCCAGGGGCTCAGGCAGTGGGGAGAGGGGGCCGAGGGGCTCGGGCAGTGGGGAGAGGGCTCCAGGGGCTCGGGCAGTGGGGAGAGGGGTCCAGGGGCTCAGGCAGTGGGGAGAGGGGTCCAGGGGCTCAGGCAGTGGGGAGAGGGGTCAAGGGGCACAGGCAGTGGGGAGAGGGGTCCAGGGGCACAGGCAGTGGGGAGAGGGAGCCGAGGGGCTCGGGCAGTGGGGAGAGGGCTCCAGGGGCTCAGGCAGTGGGGAGAGGGGTCAAGGGGCACAGGCAGTGGGGAGAGGGGTCCAGGGGCACAGGCAGTGGGGAGAGGGGCCGAGGGGCTCGGGCAGTGGGGAGAGGGAGCCGAGGGGCTCGGGCAGTGGGGAGAGGGCTCCAGGGGCTCGGGCAGTGGGGAGAGGGGTCCAGGGGCTCAGGCAGTGGGGAGAGGGGTCCAGGGGCTCAGGCAGTGGGGAGAGGGGTCAAGGGGCACAGGCAGTGGGGAGAGGGGTCCAGGGGCACAGGCAGTGGGGAGAGGGAGCCGAGGGGCTCGGGCAGTGGGGAGAGGGCTCCAGGGGCTCGGGCAGTGGGGAGAGGGGTCCAGGGGCTCAGGCAGTGGGGAGAGGGGCCGAGGGGCTCAGGCAGTGGGGAGAGGGGTCCAGGGGCTCAGGCAGTGGGGAGAGGAGTCCAGGGGCTCAGGCAGTGGGGAGAGGGGTCCAGGGGCTCAGGCAGTGGGGAGAGGGGTCCAGGGGCTCAGGCAGTGGGGAGAGGGAGCCGAGGGGCTCGGGCAGTGGGGAGAGGGGGCCGAGGGGCTCGGGCAGTGGGGAGAGGGGTCCAGGGGCTCAGGCAGTGGGGAGAGGGGTCCAGGGGCTCAGGCAGTGGGGAGAGGGGTCAAGGGGCACAGGCAGTGGGGAGAGGGGTCCAGGGGCACAGGCAGTGGGGAGAGGGAGCCGAGGGGCTCGGGCAGTGGGGAGAGGGCTCCAGGGGCTCGGGCAGTGGGGAGAGGGGTCCAGGGGCTCGGGCAGTGGGGAGAGGGGCCGAGGGGCTCAGGCAGTGGGGAGAGGGGTCCAGGGGCTCAGGCAGTGGGGAGAGGAGTCCAGGGGCTCAGGCAGTGGGGAGAGGGGTCCAGGGGCTCAGGCAGTGGGGAGAGGGAGCCGAGGGGCTCGGGCAGTGGGGAGAGGGGCCGAGGGGCTCAGGCAGTGGGGAGAGGGGTCCAGGGGCTCAGGCAGTGGGGAGAGGGGTCCAGGGGCTCAGGCAGTGGGGAGAGGAGTCCAGGGGCTCAGGCAGTGGGGAGAGGGGTCCAGGGGCTCAGGCAGTGGGGAGAGGGAGCCGAGGGGCTCGGGCAGTGGGGAGAGGGGGCCGAGGGGCTCGGGCAGTGGGGAGAGGGCTCCAGGGGCTCAGGCAGTGGGGAGAGGGGTCCAGGGGCTCAGGCAGTGGGGAGAGGGGTCCAGGGGCACAGGCAGTGGGGAGAGGGGTCCAGGGGCACAGGCAGTGGGGAGAGGGGGCCGAGGGGCTCGGGCAGTGGGGAGAGGGCTCCAGGGGCTCAGGCAGTGGGGAGAGGGCTCCAGGGCTCAGGCAGTGGGGAGAGGAGTCCAGGGGCTCAGGCAGTGGGGAGAGGGGTCCAGGGGCTCAGGCAGTGGGGAGAGGGGGCCAGGGGCTCGGGCAGTGGGGAGAGGGGGCCAGGGGCTCGGGCAGTGGGGAGAGGGGGCCAGGGGCTCGGGCAGTGGGGAGAGGGCTCCAGGGGCTCAGGCAGTGGGGAGAGGGGTCCGGGGCTCAGGCAGTGGGGAGAGGGCTCCAGGGGCTCAGGCAGTGGGGAGAGGGGCCGAGGGGCACGGGCAGTGGGGAGAGGGGCCGAGGGGCACGGGCAGTGGGGAGAGGGGCCGAGGGGCACGGGCAGTGGGGAGAGGGGCCGAGGGGCTCGGGCAGTGGGGAGAGGGGCCGAGGGGCACGGGCAGTGGGGAGAGGGGCCGAGGGGCTCGGGCAGTGGGGAGAGGGGCCGAGGTGCACGGGCAGTGGGGAGAGGGGCCGAGGGGCTCGGGCAGTGGGGAGAGGGGTCCAGGGGCACAGGCAGTGGGGAGAGGGGTCCGGGGCTCAGGCAGTGGGGAGAGGGGCCGAGGGGCACGGGCAGTGGGGAGAGGGGCCGAGGGGCACGGGCAGTGGGGAGAGGGGCCGAGGGGCTCGGGCAGTGGGGAGAGGGGCCGAGGTGCACGGGCAGTGGGGAGAGGGGCCGAGGGGCTCGGGCAGTGGGGAGAGGGGCCGAGGGGCACGGGCAGTGGGGAGAGGGGCCGAGGGGCTCGGGCAGTGGGGAGAGGGGTCCAGGGGCTCGGGCAGTGGGGAGAGGGAGCCGAGGGGCTCGGGCAGTGGGGAGAGGGGGCCGAGGGGCTCGGGCAGTGGGGAGAGGGCTCCAGGGGCTCGGGCAGTGGGGAGAGGGGTCCAGGGGCTCAGGCAGTGGGGAGAGGAGTCCAGGGGCTCAGGCAGTGGGGAGAGGGGTCCAGGGGCTCAGGCAGTGGGGAGAGGGGGCCAGGGGCTCGGGCAGTGGGGAGAGGGGCCGAGGGGCACGGGCAGTGGGGAGAGGGGCCGAGGGGCTCGGGCAGTGGGGAGAGGGGCCGAGGGGCTCGGGCAGTGGGGAGAGGGCTCCAGGGGCTCGGGCAGTGGGGAGAGGGGTCCAGGGGCTCAGGCAGTGGGGAGAGGAGTCCAGGGGCTCAGGCAGTGGGGAGAGGAGTCCAGGGGCTCAGGCAGTGGGGAGAGGGGTCCAGGGGCTCAGGCAGTGGGGAGAGGAGTCCAGGGGCTCAGGCAGTGGGGAGAGGGCTCCAGGGGCTCGGGCAGTGGGGAGAGGGGGCCAGGGGCTCGGGCAGTGGGGAGAGGGGTCCAGGGGCTCGGGCAGTGGGGAGAGGAGTCCAGGGGCTCGGGCAGTGGGGAGAGGGGTCCAGGGGCTCAGGCAGTGGGGAGAGGGGGCCAGGGGCTCGGGCAGTGGGGAGAGGGGGCCAGGGGCTCGGGCAGTGGGGAGAGGGGGCCAGGGGCTCGGGCAGTGGGGAGAGGGGTCTGGGGCTCGGGCAGTGGGGAGAGGGGTCCAGGGGCACAGGCAGTGGGGAGAGGGGCCGAGGGGCTCGGGCAGTGGGGAGAGGGGGCCAGGGGCTCGGGCAGTGGGGAGAGGGGCCGAGGGGCACGGGCAGTGGGGAGAGGGGCCGAGGGGCACGGGCAGTGGGGAGAGGGGCCGAGGGGCTCGGGCAGTGGGGAGAGGGCTCCAGGGGCACGGGCAGTGGGGAGAGGGGTCCAGGGGCTCAGGCAGTGGGGAGAGGGGTCCGGGGCTCAGGCAGTGGGGAGAGGAGTCCAGGGGCTCAGGCAGTGGGGAGAGGGAGCCGAGGGGCACGGGCAGTGGGGAGAGGGGCCGAGGGGCTCGGGCAGTGGGGAGAGGAGTCCAGGGGCTCGGGCAGTGGGGAGAGGGCTCCAGGGCTCAGGCAGTGGGGAGAGGAGTCCAGGGGCTCAGGCAGTGGGGAGAGGGGTCCGGGGCTCAGGCAGTGGGGAGAGGGGCCGAGGGGCACGGGCAGTGGGGAGAGGGGTCCGGGGCTCAGGCAGTGGGGAGAGGGCTCCAGGGGCTCAGGCAGTGGGGAGAGGGGTCCAGGGGCACAGGCAGTGGGGAGAGGGGTCCGGGGCTCAGGCAGTGGGGAGAGGGGCCGAGGGGCACGGGCAGTGGGGAGAGGGGCCGAGGGGCACGGGCAGTGGGGAGAGGGGCCGAGGGGCTCGGGCAGTGGGGAGAGGGGCCGAGGGGCACGGGCAGTGGGGAGAGGGGCCGAGGGGCTCGGGCAGTGGGGAGAGGGGCCGAGGGGCACGGGCAGTGGGGAGAGGGGCCGAGGGGTTCGGGCAGTGGGGAGAGGGCCCGCGGCTCCCTGGCCCCTGAGTAGGTGAGCCACCAGGCCGCCAGCACGCGCGCGCTCGCTCTCTCCGTGCCTGCTATTTTCTTCTAAACTCGTGTCGTATCTGTGCTCCAAGGAGGTGTTGACTCCTGGATGAACTTTTCCCTTTCCTTCCAGTAAAAGAATTCTTTCTTTCACTCTGAGCAGAAGGATTCAGGGAGGAGGAGGAGTTCCAAAAGGCCTGAAGAGCTGTGGTGGCAGGTCACTGTCTCCTCCGTTCACGAGCCAGGTGTCGCTGGTCCCCCGGGTCCCAGCGCGAGGAAAAGCAGGCATGTGGCCTCTGTGAAGCTTTCCATCTATAAAGGGGATTCAGTGCTAAATAAGGGTCCTCAGTTCAGTTCAGTCACTCAGTCGTGTCCGACTCTTTGTGACCTCTTGGGCTGCAGCACGCCAGGCCTCCCTGTCCAGCACCAACTTCTGGAACTTCCTCAAACTCATGTCCATTGAGTCGGTGATGCCATCCAGCCATCTCATCCTCTGTCATCCCCTTCTCCTCCCACCTTCAATCTTTCCCAGCATCAGGGTGTATCCAATGAGTCATTTTTTCACATCAGGTGGCCAAAGTATTGGAGTTTCAGCTTCAGCATCAGTCCTTCCAATGAATATTCAGGACTGATTTCTGTTAAGATGGACTGGTTGGGTCTCCTTGCAGTCCAAAGGTCCTAGGAGTTACCTTATAATAATGTGTTGAGAAAAAACCCTCTGGTGGGAGGGACCTGGCACTTCTAGGGGCTGTAGTAAGTTGGGTCTCCTGAAGAGTGGAGACTGTAGTAAGAAGGGTCTCCTGACCAGCCTGGTGAAGGATCGCTCCCTCACCGGCACTGATCCTGGGCTGCTGCTGTTGCCAACAGAGGTGGGTTTGAGATACGAGCTACGTGTGCCCCCTCCCCCACACGGCAAGCTGTCTGGCACGGCCGCACTCTGAAGCGTCAGCAGAATGCCCACAGTGGTCCTATCTGTGCTGGTCATGGAAGGCGCCCGAGGGAGAGGAAGCCCCCTAAAACATTGTCCCCACAGTCATAGAAAGCAGGACAGGCTGGCAGGGGGCTTAAGGGGCTGTCCATGCCAAGGCCCAGCCCGGAGGACCCTTTGTCCCCACAGTCGTAGGGGCAGGACAGGCTGGCCACTGCCTTAAGGGGCTGTCCGTGCCAAAGCCCAGCCCGGAGGGCCCTTGGGAGACCTGTCATCATGATCAGGAAGCACAGGCTCTGGGGCCCACTGCCTCGGACTGGAATCCCAGCTTCCCCACCCTGTCATCTGTGTGACCTTGAGCAGGTCACTTAGTCTCTCTGTGCCGGGTCTATGAAGTGGGGATGACATAGAACCTACTTCATAGAGTTAAAAAGATATTGAAAAGAAAATTCCAGTAAATGTGAGCTCTTCTTATTGTTACTTATCGCAGATGAGGAAACAGGCCCAATGAGGGCAGGGCCTCCCCATCTCTGGGCCGGTGTCCAGAGCCAGCAGCAGAGTCAGGGCCTTGGTGCTCACTGACCAGCGCTCTGCTGATGCATGCTGGCTGCTGGCTGAAGCCCGAGTTTCCGCCCAGTGTGGAGAGGTGGTCAGAAGTCAGGCCTCGTTGTCAGGGAGCTCTCTGCGCTGGCTCACCTGCCATGTAACCCACCGAGGGCTGCAGAGGTCAGACCGGCCCCTGCCATCCAGGAGTTCCCCGTCTTCCCCATGGAAGTGTGGGCAGTGTGCCAGGCCGCGCTGGGCACAGGCGCTTGGGAACCAAGACACGAAGAGGACTTCAGGCCTCTGTCTGCTGCTGCTCCTCCGCCCCCACCCCAGGCCCAGTGTGCCCCACCCACCCTGTCTACCGCCTGGTGCCCCCCACTCAGCCCCGGCGAGAGCGCCCGCCCACTGCACAGCCTGTGCCGGGCTGGCCCTCTGTGCTCAGTGGGCTGGCTGTCTCCCACCCCCACCGCTGCTGGCTGCCGAGGGCAGTGTTCTCCCCGCTGCCTGCGTCCCTGTAGCCTGGCGGTGCCCTGTGGGCAGGGACCGTGTTCCGTGCATCCCCGTGCCCTGCGCTGACAGGGGGCCTGTGGCAAAGGACCGAGGGAGGTCGCAGAGTGATGCCCTGTTCGCGGCGGCTCCCTGGGCCGAGGCGCTCCACCTCCTCGGGTTGTGCAGGTAGGGTCCTCGTCAGCACTTGATGGTGGATGCTGTGGTCCCTGGGTTGAGGGGTAGGCACCCAGAGGCTCTGCGAGGCCATCGTGCTGTTGACCGCACCCCGAAGCCCCAGTGTGCTGCTTCCTCCCCTTTGTCTGATGCCCAGGAACTGGCCACAGGGCAGCTGGGCAGCCGTGTCCCTGCAAAGCCGAGGCCCACACAGAGCAGACGCCAGGCTGGCATTCTCCCAGCAGGGACTTAACGGGTTTACCTGAATGCATTTGATGTCCTCCTGAGCCTGTTTAAATGCATGTATAAATATGGATAGGAAATTGCACTGCCTGCCCACCACCGGCATTCCTGGTGGCACTCAGGGCCACGGTTTCACAAAGCCCAAGATCTGGCATCGAGGGTGACCCTCGGTTCAGTTCAGTTCAGTCGCTCAGTCAGGTCCAACTCTTTGCAGCCCCATGGACTGCAGCACGCCAGGCCTCCCTGTCCATCACCAACTCCCAGAGTTTACTCAAACTCATGTCCATTGAGTCAGTGATGCCATCCAACCACCTCATCCTCTGTCGTCCCCTTCTCCTCCCGCCTTCAGTCTTTCCCAGCATCAGGGTCTTTTGGCATCGAGGGTGACTCTGGCTCCAGCCAAAACCAGGGGTGGGAGCCAGGAGAAAGGAAGCTTGGCTTCTGCTGCATTCAGTAGAAACGGTGATGATGAGAGCTACATTTCCTGGGGGCTTCCTGCGCCCTCAGACAAAAGGCACAAACCAAGGCATGAAGAGGGTGGGCAACGTGCCCATGGACGCAGCCAGTGGCACGGCAGGCCCTGCGCTCGGGTGGGCTGGCCTCTGAGCCTGCGCAGACCGTGTGGAGGTTCCCACGGGGCTCGCAGTCCTCTGTGCAACTGGCCCAGATGCGAAGGAGCCTGGAGAAGCAGAGATGCCCCCTCAGCTGACGCCACCTGCAGCTCCACTGGTGTGAGCGTCCCGGGTACCCAGGACGTCTTTAAAACCCTTGGCGGTGGAGGTGTCCGGAGATGGCCTACCCACTTCCCTGCTCTCCTCAGAGGAGCAGCCTAAGTTGGCCCAGCCTCTCTTCCCTACAAGTCACGGCTTTTGTTATGAACTCGGTGACCCAGACAGCCCCTGCCCTGAGGACCAGAAAGTCTGGCCCCGTGCTGAAGGGCCCGGCCCCTGGGCTGGAAGTAGCTCTTCTCATCCAGCTGTTGTCCCCCATTCCACATCCCCGTCTGTAGGGGGTCTTGCTCTGAATCCAGCAGCCAGGGGTCTGGACGCACTCACGGAGACCACAGGAGCCTGAGGGCCCCCCGGCTCCTCCAGAAGGTCCTTGGGCTCCGTGACAGCCGTGTGCTCCCGGGAGCCGCTTCCACCTGTGTCCGAGCCTTCAGGCGTGCTCTGGGTGATTGTGCCGAGGATGGCTCTTGGAGTTCGTCTTTTGGTTCATTAGACCCTGCGTGAAGTATTTTTAGGACCTGTTCGTTTTATCTGTAAGTTTGTAATTAGAGATGAAACAATAGGGTTTTTCTTTAATCTTTTATTTTGAAATAATTATAGAGTCGTAAGGAAATGCAGAGATAGTAAGGTGAAATCCCATATACCCTTCGCCCAGGGTCCCCCCGCGGTCACCTTTTACATCACTGGAGAGCCGCAGGGACGCCAGGAAGCCGGCGTTAGTAGGGTGCGTGCGAATGATTTGGACCACCTCATGACGTGTCGGAGTTGTGTACCCACCTTAGCCGTCAAGAGTCAGCATTTCAGTGATATATATAGTCCCTGGTTAAGACAGGTAAAGTGCTCATAATAACCTGTCTTAACCAGGGACTATATAAATTACTGTTCAAACCAGGACACTTTCAAGAATGAAAGGAGGCGCCATTAGTGGTGACCGGGCAGCAGGTATAAACTGAGACTGTCCCAAGTGAAAGAAGACATATGGTCACCCTAATATTACCTCGTTTAACCCCTGGAACCCTACAGGGTTACTCCCATGTGCAGATAGCAAATAACAGAGGCAGCTAATGTACCCAGGGTCCCGTGGGTCCTGCTAGAAACCCCAGACAGAGGTGCAGTGACGCCTCTTTCTGGGCCTGAGTTCTGGGACGCTGTCTGGAGCAGGGGAGGGCCCCTCAGGCACCGTCGCCCCCCAGCGCTGTCTAACTGAGGAGGTGCCTCTGTGGCAGCGCCTGGCGGGCTGGTTGCCAGGGTTGTCCTGACCTCAGGTCACTCCTGTAAGCCTGCAGCCTCGCCGGAGAGATGGGGGACTCAGATGTGAGCCCTACCCTGTGCCTGAGACTTTCCCCATGGGGTTGTTTTGAGACTCTGCGTCTGCTGCTGCTCCCGCTCCCACCACCCCCCCCCACCCCCGCCCCGCACCCTTCCCATCTTTTCAGCCTGTGTTTGCCCAGCTGTCCTTCCCTCTCTGGGCCCTTCACTCAGGCCAGCCTGGCCTCTTGCCTCTGGCCAGGGGGGTCCCTGCCGTCTAAGCTTCTAGCTTTGCTCTGGGGGCCAGAAGAGTCAGCGTGCCTGCAGCCTTTCTTGCCCATTGGAGAAGGTTTGCGTCCTGGAGCCTGAAGCCAGACCCAGAGCTTCAGGCAGTGAGAGAGAGGGTCAGGGGGCCGTGGTTGGCAGGAGTTTGAACTTTGCTGTGAAGGTGACAGGGGCCCCATCGGCCCCCAGAGTGGGAGTATGGTTCACATTGCGGAAAGATCACTGCCCACCACGGGTGGGCAGGGAGATGAAGCCCTTTCCCAGGAGGTGGCACTGGGGGCCATCAGGGTCCGGAACTCATAGGGGGCAGTGTGAGTGGACAGGAGGGGCAGAGGGGAGGGTGACAGGGCCGGAGGGGAGGGGGAGAGGCAGGGCAGGCAGGCCCATCTGCCAAGAGGCCCGGTCCCTGCATCACGGCGGTGCAGAGTGGTTCATTGGAGGTTGGGTCTGGACCACGTGGGGCCTTGTTCTTTCTGGAACCAGGAGCTCCAGAGGGGAGCCTGGGGCCCAAAGCGGGACCAGCCAGTCTCTGCTTTTCAAGAGGCTGCAGCCCGGGTCCTGCTCAGCCTCTGGCTCACTGCCCTGACCTCAGGAGCCCCGGGCAGCTGGCACCCAGTGTGGGCCCCCAGGCTCTCCGGCCCGCTCGGCCTGGGGCCTGAGGAGGTGGCCAGGGTAGCGGGTGTGAGGACAGGCTCAGGAGCCGGGCTGGGACGGGAGCAGGGCCTCCGGAGTGTCTGATCTCCCGGCAGACGTCAGGGGTGTGGGGACAGCGGCCGTGGGTACCGCCTGTCAGCCACCACGTGGCCAGGCCAGGGAAGGGGCTGGGCTCCCCCATGGCACTTCGAGGAAAGTGCTCCCCCTGGCCACACTGAGACCCCGGAGTCATGCAGGGGCCCTGAACCCTGCACCCGGGTCAGCAGCAGCCGGAAGCCTTGCCCTCGGGCCCTGAACCCACTGCCCCATATCCGCACCCCCCCAGGACCGGGTGGGGCTCCTCTGCAGAGGCCCCCAGGCAGCTTTCGGGCAGCAGTCCCTGGGGTTGGGTCAGGGCAGAGGGCTGGTGGTTCTCACCGGAGGCGGCTGCCCCTTCCGTCCGCCCCAGCCCTCGTCCAGAGCCCTTCCTCCACTCTCCTCAGCTGGTCCTTGACCCTCCTCCAGACTTTGTCTCCTGTCCAGCTGCTCCTGGAGAGCAGGAGGTGTCACCTGTCTCAGCAGCAGATGTCCTTGCCGGCCCGTCCCCACCCTCTGCTCCCACAGTGCTTTCACACCCGGCTCACTGTGACGCTTGCAGCCGCCCCGGGAAGAACTTCGGGTGAGCAATGTCACCCCAGCACGGGAGGGAACCCCAGCGGGGCCCACGCCTCAAAGCAGCACTCAGGACGGGGCCAGATTTCTCCTCCTGCTCCACCCCGTCGTTGTGGCTTAGTCACTCAGTCGTGCCTGACTCTTGGCAACCCGGTGGACTGTAGCAGCCAGGCTCGTATATCCATGGGATTCTCCAGGCAAGAATACTGGAGTGGGTTGCCATTTCCTTCTCTGGGAGATCTTCCCGACCCAGGGATCAAACCCATGTCTCCTGCATTGGCAGGTGGGTTCTCCAGACTCAAATGCCTGTGGACAGAGGCTCAGCATCCCTCCCAAGCCACCCCACCAGACGTTAGCTCAGGGTCCCCTCGGTGTGCCTGGCTGGCCGGCGCCCACCGCTTCCTGGGACGTGATTCCCACATCTTGAGGCCTGGGCCAGGCCTTGACCTGGGGCCCCAGCGTGGCCCCTGCAGGGTCGGGGATGTTCCCGGCCCTGTTCCAGGGCTGTCATCAGCCGTGGGTGCTGGGTTCCCGTGAGTGTGTGTGGCTGGGAACTTTCTCTTTTAAACGAGGGCAACGATGGCCTCTCTGAAGAATCCTCACCTTCAGCCTCAGGGTTGCGCCCCTGGCTGCTCCTTTGGGGGGCTACTCCTCATTCCCTACACCCCCCGCACTCCCTCACCCCGCCCGCAGACCAGGTGGATGGGAGACGAGGCAGCTCTTGCATTTAGCAGGAAGATTTACGGTGCTGCCGGAGAAGGCCTGTCCTGGCCCTTTGCAGTCCAGAACGGCCCTTGAGGCGGGGACAATAAATCCAGCCCATTATTTTTTACGAGCCTCCCACCCCATAAACAACTCCTTCGGCTGGTGAGCCCAGCTTCACGCCCTTCTCCTGGCCTGGCCTCCTGCCAGCCCCGGCCAGGCCGCCCTGCAGGGACCCCAGTGCCTCGTGGCCTCGGCCTCCTCATGTGGACAGTGCAGGGGTAGCTCGCCCTGGCCCCGGCTCCCTTCTCTGCTACAAGTCCTGTGGCCTCACTCTTCTTGTCTACAAGATGGGACAAACATTAGTGTTCATCATAGAAATTGTTATGAGGACCAAAATGAGAAGCTATGAGTACACTCTGTTCCCTAGTGGACTGCCTGGACCTGAAGTGGGTAAAACTGTCAGCTGTCACTGGGCCCCACTGTGTGCCAAGCACTCTGCCCAGACGGTGGCACGGGTCATCAGACCCCAGAACGGTCTGATGCCGTGCGGCTGTGTTCTCCCATTCTGCCGAGAGGAAACGGAGATTGAGAGGCGATTCATCCCCTAGTGAGTGATTAGCACAGTCAGGATCCGAACCCATGTCTTGCCAACCCCTAAGACCAACCATGCTGAATGAACAAATGGATGGAGGGCTGGGATCAGGGGTGGCCCACTGCCTGGAGCCCCTTGCAGCCCCAGGGCCCCCCCCCTCCACCCTCTACCTTCAGGCAGGCTCCACTGTCCTGCGAGTTAGTGCGGTGGCTGGTTCCTGGGTCCCCCGAGCCCTCCGCTTTCTGACAGCCGCGGAACCCCCTGCCACGTCCCTGCGCACTCGCCCCGCCCGTGGCTCCTCTCCCTGCTGTGTGCATCACGAGGCTGCCCTCCCGCGCCTGAGCCTCGCCTTCCCCGCTTTCCACAGCACGGCTCCTCACCAGCCCCCCACCCGCCTTCTGTTCTCCCCATGGCCAGGGAGCCCTTGTCCAGTTGCGGGCCTTAGTGTGTGCTCTCTACTTTGCCTCAGCGGCCAGGCCCCAGTCCCCTCCCTTCCTGGAGAACTCGTCATCATCCTTCAAAACCCACTTCACTTCATCTCCTCTCACGGAGCTGTCTCCGACTCCGGGACAAGCACGTCATCCTCCCAGTGTACACACACAGCCCCGAGGCGCTCCGTCCTCTCCTGGGGCAGCGCGTGAGCTCCTGAGAAGGGCAGGGGTGTGTTTCTCACCCCCGTCTGATGCAGGGCGGGAGCAGGGCACGTGACAAAGAGGATCGGATTAAAGTTCTTTCCCGTCCCTGGCACCAAGCAGCACCAAGGCTGGGCTCGCTCCCTGGGCTGCGTTCAGCCCCCGGGTCAGCCTGCGGGTGGCCGAGGCCCCGGCAGCAGGGGAGCCTGAGATGACGAGTCCAGAGATGCTCCCCTGCGCACGGTCCACGCCCCTGCGCGAGCCGATTCCTCTCCTGGAGCCTCGTTCCTCCATGCTCTAGCAGCCCTACCCCGTGTGACCCAGCGTGCGCCTCCATGTCTGTGCACCGAGTGAGGAGTCCACGCGGCAGTCAGTTCCGGTTAGAGTGAACGCTGGGAATCAGCGTGGGCTCCCCAGGCTGGGGGTCCGCACCCGCGATACAAGCCCTGGGAAAGGGGGAGGTGCTCCGCGGTCATTGCGTTCCTTCTGTGTGCCAGGCCCTTGTTACCCTTTGATCCTCAGGGGACCCTGGGAGGTGACAGCTGCCCCCTCATTGTGCAGAGGAGAGAGCGGAGGTGCAGGCAGGGACAGTGGACACAGCCAGTTTGGGATGGAGCCCACCCGGAGCCCAGGTGTTGGCGGCTCCGAGCCTGGCTGTTCCCCACGGCACGTGGTGGACAGTGGAGGTGAGGCGGGGTCGGGGGGCTACTCGTGTCCTTGGGGAATCTCCTGCTGGCGTGCCCCCCAGCATCCTTGCAGCTGCCCCTCCGGGGCCCCCCAAAACTGCAGGGGGAGCACGCACATGGCCACCACATTGGCCCTTCCCACACCGGGGCTCCTCCGCCTCGTCACCTGTCAAGAGGGAGAAACAGACTTGTGCCCTGGTCACAGCCAGTCTGTAGCCTGGGGCACGCAGTTCATGCTGCACCATGGCCACCTTTGGGGCAGGGGTCCCCAGTGCCTGGACCACGGGCTGGTCCCGGTCCCGGCCTCTTAGGAACCGGGCCGCAGAGCAGGAGCTGAGCGGCGGGCGAGTGAGCAAAGCTTCGTGGGCCAGTCCCCACCCTCCCATCGCTCACATTGCCGCCTGACCCCTTCCCCCCACCGCTTCCCATGGAGAAATTGCCTCCCGTGAAACCAGTCCCCAGCGCCAAAACGGCTGGGGACCGCGGCGTTAGGGGCCCTGTGGGGGGCGGGAGGGGTGGCAAGGGCAGCCAGGTGAAATACGGGACAGCCTGTATTTGAACTTGGGATTTCACATCAGTAGTGAATACTCTTTTTTGGCACAAACGTGACCCAGGCAACACATGGCATGCTTACACTCGGGGTGTCTTTGTTGTTCCTCTGAGATCCAAACTTAACCAAGCAGCCTGTGTTTTCATTCGCTGTGTCTGGCATCCCTGGGGAAGGAAGCGGGCCTTCCCCCTTCGCCTCTGAACCTGAGCAGAGTGATAAGTCAGGAGGCAAGAACGTCTCAGGCCTTGCTCCCAACCACCTGTGCCTTGGAGAGGTGTGGACGTGCTCATGGTGACGCCTAGCGGTCAGCCTGGGGAACTCCAGAGGCCAGGAAGGGGAAGAACCCTTAGTGCGCCGGGGGATGGAGGTGGCCCGGGGTCCAGGGTGAAGAGCGGCTCAGAAAGAACAGGCACTGCAGAGCTGGATAAAGGGAGCCTGGGGTGCTTGCGCTGAGCACCAGCTTCGTCTCAAGGGGGCTCAGGGACCCTGAGCTGGAGCCCTCCCCACTTTAGTACCCTTTAACGACCTCCCTCCTCCCCTCCCCAGAGGAGGAAACCAAGCAAGTTCCAGGCCACACACTTTAGAAAGGGCCACGGGAAGTGGAGCTGGTAGAAACCGGGCCCGCCCCACCTCGGCAATGCCAGCCTCCCTGTGGCAACTGCAGCGCTGCCCACGTTTGTACACATGTGTCTGCGTGCATGGCCATCAGACAGGTTCCCTCCCATCTGACAGAGGCGGCCTTCCAGGGGCCCCCAGTGCCAGGACTGGCCCAGGCACTGGAGGTGAGGGGCTGAAGTGGGCTGGGGTCCACCCCTGCTTTCCGAGAAGGCCAGCTCTGCCCCTCTTATCTGCCCCAGCTCTTACCTGGCAGACCAGGAGCCCGCCAGGGTCTCAGCTCTCCATCTGTCCATCTGTCTGTCCGTGTACACACTTGGTGAGCAGCCGTGGCAAAGGACTTGGTTTTAGCTGAAAAAGCGCCCGCGACATGCAGGCACCCTGGCTGGCTCTGCTGGCGGCCTCAGCAGAGGGCCTGGACGCGGTGGTGCCAGCAAAGGTATCAAACGAGGGAGTGAAGGAATGGGTGGGCCCGAAGGCTGGTCAACAGCTCCCGAACTGGAAGTGCCTCATGAGCCACTCTCTGATGTGACGGAAAAAACTCTGAACTTGAGGGGCGAGGCATCAGGAGCCCAGGGGCTGGGAGCCGGAAGGTTGGGTGTGGATGCCAGGCTGACTGCCGCGTGGCCCAGGGCAAGTCCTGGCCAGTGGGTTTCAGCCTCCTTGGTGGAAAAGGAAAGGCTTCCTCTAGATGCTCTTTAAGTTCCTTTCCAATTCTTGCTCTCTGGAAAACTGGTCCATTCTGGCTGTTTTCTTCTATGTAAAGCCAGGTTCTGGCTTGGTTTCAGAGCTGACCAGGTTACTGAGGGGCCCGCCTCACTGTGGGTGCAGGTACACACCTACGACGGGCTGGACTGTGGTCCAGCCCCAGGAGAGGAGAGCGGGATGAAGGCACAGACGAGAAGTGGGCTCGTCCTGCAGAAGGGTCTGATGGCCAGGAGGCCTCCCTGTGTTCATGGAAAGAAAGCATGCAGGCAGGTGAGCATTGAACGTGGAGGGTATAGGGGTCAAATCCCACGAGGGCTGGGCGGCAAGTGCTGAGAGAAGGCAGGGTGTGGGCTCAGAAGGGCCTGTCCCCCCCTGCCCCAGGGCCCTGGCCTTCTGCCTGAAGGCTGGGGTGGAAGTGGTGGGAGGGCCATAGGGTCTGTGTGCCTGGGAGTGGGCGGTGGGCCCCTCGAGGAGAGGGTCAGCAGAGAGCAGAGCCCCGTCCCCCTGCGGGCCACCGAGGCAGCTGAGCAGGTGCAGGGCTGGGGGGCTGTGAAGTGAGCCTCTGGTCAAGGGCCTGGGACCCCTGCAGGCCTGCCGTTGGGACGGCCACAGTGGGGGCAGGTCCCCGCCCCCCAACACGAGGTGGGAGCCCTCCCTCTGAGCCTCAGTGTCGTCACCTCTCAGGTGGGCCTGCTGATGGTCCCTGCCACGCAGAGTCGTGGAGACAGGGACACGGGCAGAGAGTCTGGCATGCGGCCTGGCCCTGAGCCCCTCCGGGTACATGAAACCCGCAGTCTGAACCCCATGTCCCAGGTAAGGGCCACTCCCAGGGATTCAGCCTGGAGTGGGCTGGGCTCCTGGTCAGCCGGGGGGTCTGGTGTGGGGCCTCCGGCTGCCGGCATTGCCCAGGAGGGTGTAATTCGGGGCAGGTAGGGGGGACAGGATGGGAGACAGAGCCCTGCATTCTGCTAGACCCAGGCCTCGTAATGAGAGACTCTGGAAGCACCATCCAGGCGCAGATGCTGTTGGAGGGTAATTAGGGGGTCGAGGTGGAGCCGGGCAGGCAGCCCAGGCCGGGGGCCAGCAGCGCCCTGCTGACAGCAGCCAGGCCTGGGCCTGCGGACGGGCGCGTTCTGTTGTCTGAGTACTGGCGAGTGTTCTGGCATGGAGTCCAGAGCCCAGAGTGGCTGAACCCAGGCCCCTCGGCAGCGCAGCTGAGCTCAGCACCAGTTCTCAGGCCTGAAACGGGCACAGTGCAGGGCCTCAGGAGTCAAAGAGGTGACTTGGGCATGGGCCCTTCCCCCTCAAGGAGCCCCCAGTCTGGTGGGGGAGACCCAACTAACCCAGAAGTTACAATGAGTGTGGTGGGTTCTACGAGAGGGGGAGTCCAGACGGCTGTGGAGGCCAGGCCTAGCTGCTCATCCAACCTAGGGACTTGAGGGGAGAGTGGAAACAAGGAGGGCTTCCTAGAAGAGGTGACGCCCAAGCGGAATCTCAAATTGCTGGCCAACAGCCGAGCATCCCTGTTCGGAGCCGTGGCAGGCAGAGGTGAGGAGGACCTGGAGTGCTGTTCAAGAACTCTCAGCCTAACCCTGGGCCCTGGCTGGGGTGGGGCAGTGAAGGGACTCTGGCAATAGGAAGACACCGTCAGGTTTATGCTCTAGAAAGTTCCCTCTGCTGCTGCCAGAGAAGGACCGGTCTTCAAGTCACACAGGACAGACTTCCAGTTACAGCTCCCCCACATCCTACCCACGTGACCAGGGGCAAGGTGCTCAGCCTCTTGGAATGACTCTAAGATGATGACAGAGCTGCTCGCCTTGCAGGGTGACGTGATAAGGGGCTGTGTTCTCATAGCTGCCTCTGCCCCCAACCTGGGGCGGGGCCCTGCGGACCAGGAGGGAACGGAGTGTGCTCCCGCCCGCAGCCAGCTCAGGCCGGGGGTCTGAGGACCATGGAGATGGCACTCCCTGTCTTGCGGGAGGTTTGGGCTGAGAAAGCAAAGCTTGGAGGAGGTTTGGAGTGAGAAGCTGGCACTTGAGATGGGCTTGGAGAGACAACGTGGAAAAGTGGATGTAGCCAGGGAGGGCAGGGTGGGGTCGTTTCCCTGCTGCAGATCACGCTGGGGCCAAGGTGAGGAAGGGAGAGGACAGCTCCGGTTTCCCTGCCCCTCCCCCGGCAGTGAGTGCTCCAGTGCTTTCTGGAGGTCCCCCAGGAGCACAGGCTCTGAAGTGGGAATGCCTGTCCCTTCCGTGTCCCTGGGGCAAGTGCCCACACCTTTCTCCGTGCTAGTCTCCCCATTTGCACAGTGGGTCATGGTTCCCCTGCAGTGAGTTTCTGGTGGGCCTGTTTGCAGCCCGGAGCTGCCACCGTTCTATCTCACTTGTGGGCTGCCCCTGGAGCCAGCCCCCCCAGTTTTGAATCTCTCGGTCCTTTCGTGTTCTCATCCGTTAAGTGGGGCCAGTACTTGGACAGGCGCGCGCTGCTGGGGTGCTGGGGGGAGAAACAGTGAGATGACGCACGTGAAGGGTGCGGGCCAGCCTGGCGCACAGGCGGCTCCGGGCAGACGGGGGCAGCTCTTGTCCCCATCGCTGCTCCCACGGGCCCATCCTTGCTGCTGCTGCCCCGGCGCCTGTCCCCCCACGGCAGAGCCCTCCTGATGTTCCCTTCAGTCCCTGGTCAAAGCATGTGGGAGCCCGTGTTTGTTTTTCCCTGCCTGGCTTGGCCAGCCTGCGGGGTCTGGGTCGGGGAAGGCGGCAGCTTCTCTCTGGGCTCCTTAATTTCCTACCGATGAGGGGGAAGGGGAGGTGAGCCCCTTCCTCCCGAGCTGGGGGAGGCTGGGCAAGGTCATTGTTCTCTCCTCCCCGCTCTGCGTTCCCAGCTTGCCTTCCCTTCCTGCGTGTGGAAGGGACAGGGATGCGGAAAATGATGTTATTGATGAAGTTGCCATAGCAACGACCCCTGAGCGACACACATTCCAGCTCTGTTATCCTGGGCTGTGGGGGCTGCGAGAAGGGCCGGCTCCTCAGGACAGACGGATTGCCCTCAGGACAGACCGATTGCCCCCCGCGCCCTGCCTGCTTCAGATGCATCTGTGAACTCTGCTTTACGGAAGACACACAGCTTGTGCACACTGGTTTGGGGCAGGCAGATTCTCCCATCGCTGACCTCTGTACGCGCTCCTATAGAGCTTCCAAAACTGATAGAAGGCCTTTGGGAAAATAGGCCCCGGTTGGGAAGGGTCGTGGGGTCTGTCCCAGGGCCTCAAGAAGACCGGAACGCGGGGAGGGGCCATGAGAAGGAGTCTCAGGGCCCTTGGGAGAAGGAGGTATGGCCCCGAGTCCCCATACATGGCGTGGCCCCAGCACGTTTTCCCCTCACCTGATCCAGCCTCGTGGGCTTGTGTATGCGATTGCCACAGCCATACCCCCATCTCAGGCTTACAGGGAGGGTTAAATGAAAGTCAGAGTCCGAGCCCCCACCCCCTGACTTTCGGAATGCTGAGAAGAGAGGGCTCTGAAATGTGTCCCAATCCAGCCTTCGTCCCCGTCCCCACAGAAGCTGCCATCCCTTCAGGCTCCCTGGTCGTGTTCAGGGTGATTACAGTAGCACCCCCGCCATCTGCCTCCAGCTGCACCCCTGCCCCCACAAACGGCCTCCACCCAGCCTCCAGAGACCTTTCTAGCCCAGAGCACATCCCCACCCAAAGCAGAGGCCCTCAAGTCCTCACCTGCCCGCAGCCAGCCTCACTGGCCCCGAGAAAGGGCCTGCATGCTGAGCAAGCACTGGGAGGCAGGTCCCCCGAGTGGCCACTGGTCACAGGTGAAAACCAAGGCTCAGGACAGTGAAGCGATGGCCCAAGTTCACGCAGCAAAGGTCAGAGTCTGAACACAGACCTTGGCGGGCTGGCCGCGCGGCTGCTGCGTCCTCACGGCTCCCGCCCCATCCCGGGCACCGAGGAGACACGCGGTCCGAGCTTGCAGGACGTAATTGGATTTGGGGGGGTTGGATCAAATTAGATTCGACCTGGCGAGCAGCCTGGCCTGACTGGCACCAGGCCCCCAAGGGCCGGGGTTTCTGGGAACAGCACTGAAACCCTATCTCACTTCCCCGCAAGGAGGGGAGACGAAGGGGGCTCTCCGCTGGACTCCGCGCCATGTGGTATCAAGATAGGGAGCGGGGCCGAGGCCGCGGGCGCCCCTGGTCCCAGGCAGCTCTCCTGTCCAGCTCCCAGGAGCAGGCACAGTGCAAAGCAGGGGGCCGCAGCAGGACAGAGTCAGCCAGGCCCGTCAGTCCCGCAGGCTCGCAGAAGCCTGCTCTGTGCCCGGTTTAGGCTCAGCCCTTTGATCTGAAGGAGCCTGCGGGCTGGCACCCATGGAGACGGCTTGCCAGCTGGACCTGGCGAGGACAGGCCTGGCTGCCTCAGAAGATGGGGACACAACTGGGGGAGGGTCCAAGGCCCCTTCCAGTGTGGCGCCCAGGACCCATCTCCCGGAGCAGAAGCACTTGGGGACGCACCCCTTGCGTGCCCTGTGGGTTCACCTTGTACATTCAGACTTCCACTGGGCCCCGTGGCCCTCAGCAGAGCCGTCCGCTACCCCTGAGGCTCCGAGGCACAGAGGAAGCCAGGCCAGGCTCCAGGTGGTGGAGCCCGCGCCCTGTTCCCTGCATCGCCCTGCGCCGCCCGAGTCCCTTAGCCCCCCCAACCCCATCTGTAAGGTGAGGGACTGAAGCGGGCCACCCTGGGGTCTCAGCCTGTAATCCAGAGCTTCCCAGGGCGTCATGTTAAGTGACAAGAGCCTCCTAGAGGGGCTGGGGCAGGGCATCCCAGGGCGTCGTGTTAAGTGAGGGGCAGGGACCCTGATCCCACGGGAGCCTGCAGGACTTCTCAGAGCCCTTAACCTGTGTCGTGTCGTGAGCTCCCTGACTCGGGCACCCTGAGGGGCCACGTCTCACAGAACTCACAACAGCGCGTGCCGCAGCAGCGCTTTCCAAATTCCCTGAGCCCCTTGCCTCGTCCCCTAAATAACAGGCAGCGGGTTTACTCTGCCCGAAGATAAGAAAGCCTTCACTTGTCTGTCCTCTTCCTCCACTGGGTTTCTCTCCTTTCCTCCCCTCCCCTCACTTTCTCACCCGCCGCATCTCTGCTTTCCTCCAGTTACTGTTTGCTGACCCCTAACTCTGGTCCAGGCCCTGTGCTGGGTAGTTAGGATACAGAAAAGGGTAAAGCTCAGGTCTGCCCTCAAACTACCCAGAGTCAGGAGAGAGCAGCTGAGCAGCTACTCACATTTAACACGGGGAGAGTGAAGCGGGAGCCACGGCTAAAAGCTTTGCTTTTTAGGGACCTGCTCTGGGCCACACACATCTCACAGTCTTCTCAGTCTTCTCATTCGAGCCTTACAGCAACCCTTGGAGGAAAAGATGCTGACAACCCATTTCTCAGCTAAGAAAAGGGAAGAAGGCCTCGAACCAGGGGCCCAGGTTCAAGCAGGCGGGTCTTGGCCCCAACCCCTCGTGCACAAGGCTCAGTCTTCCTCAGCGTGTCTTGATGGTGTGAGCACCAGGCCGGACCTTCCGTCTGGTACCTTGGCATTTGCTCCCCAGTAAGGTGCCCTAAGCACTTGCCATGTGCAGCCAGGATTCTGGGCATGGGACACAACAGGGAGACACAGCCTCAAGGAGCTTGCTGGCTGGTGGGTGGGCCAGCCCTGGGTAGACATGCAGCGGAGGAAGTGCAGAGCCTGACTGCCTCCCACCCCTCAGCGCTGTGCCCGCTGAAGGACGGACAAAGCCAGGGGATGAGCCACACCCAGAGCGAGCGCACTGGGCAGCCAACAAGGGGAGCCACTCAGCTTGGGCCCGGGGAGGGCAGAGCCCAGCCCTTCGCTCTCCGCTTGCTCAGGAGGTGGCCAGAGTTGACCTTGGTCAGCTGAGAGCCTGTGGCCCTTCTGGGAGCAGCTGCCAAGGGCATGGCCAGGCCTGCTCCAGGCCGCCCTGCTCCCTCCCATCTGGTGGGGAGACTGGCGGTGGCCGCTGAGGGAGAGTGAGATCTCAGAGGACAAGCGGGTGAGGGTCGGGACCCCGCGGTCACAGAGCACCCATGCTGAGGGCCTCCCGCTGTCCGGAGAGGCTGGAGCGGGCACTTGGCTTCTGGCTTCAGCCAGAGGGACGAGGCTTCGGGCGGACTTGATGGCTCGGCAGGAGAGCTGAGGCTCCACCCTCAGGCTCCGCGGCCGCTGGGAGAAGGGCAGAGAGGAGCACAGCGTTCTGTGCTTCGTCAAGGGGCTGCCCAGAGAGCTTCCAGAGTCTGAATCTGCCTTCAATTTTCGTAGGCTCTTAATTCTGAGGACAGTTAATAGTGACAGGTAGAGTGAAGGCAGGATGAGAAGGGGACGAGAGAGGATGGATGAGAGGGTTGGATGGCATCACCAACTCAATGGGCTTGAATTTGAGCAAGCTCTGGGAGTTGGTGATGGACAGGGAGGCCTGACATGCTGCAGTCTGTGGGGTCGCAAGGAGTCAGACATGACTGAACGACTGAACTGAACTGAACTGAACGGTTTCTTAGACCAGCTCTGTGCCGGCTTCCTGGTTCTGTTCATCCCAGAAAACGTGTGCCGCCTGCCAGTCATCTGGGTCCCACACGGGGTCGCGCAGTGAGCCAGGGATGGGAGCCCAGCGGCCTGGGTTCCAGACCTGCCGTGTGAGCTGGGGCATCCCTCCTGCCTCGAGGCCTCTCGCTCCCCATTTGTAACCATTTGTAAGGTGGATGGACCCAGAGCCCTCCAGCCCTGACTCTCTGTGGTTCTGCCGGTCATGAAGCCGACCTTCTCGTAGCCCGTGGAAGCTGGTGCTGCACCAGGGTGGAGGGGAACAATGTCACACAGTTCCCGTGTCCGCCGAGTCACCAGCACAGAGGAAGCCGTACCCCCGGCCCCTAGCTAGGCAGTTGTAGCCGTCTGTGGAGTGGTTGCTAGGGTCATTTTTAAATGTGATGGCGATCGTTTGACGACCACCGTCTCAGGGAGAAGGTACCTCGGGAAGCTCTTGGGCTGAGCAGACTCCAGCCGCCTGTGAGCCTGGCTGTCGGTGACTGCTGCTTCCAGCTGTTCGCTCCCCATCAGCCTGTTTCCCAGGATGGGGGATGCTTGGGGGGAAGACCTCGCCCTCTGCCCCAGACCCTCATGGAGGAAGGGCAAGGCTATCCCATTTCCCCTCCCTTCCCTGTGGGGACAGTCAGTGGCAGGCCCAGGCAACCGAGATGCTAGCAGAAGCGAGAGTGATAAATGCCTGGAGAACTAGGGGGCAGGGCTCCAGGCCCAGCTGTGCCCCCAGGGGTTCAAACAGTGTGGTTGAGAATCAGTACCCACCCCTCCTATCTCCTCTGCAAAGACTTCTCCTCTCAGCCAGCTCTCCCCCTGTTTGGGGAAATAGTTTTTAACAAACGATATGCTAATGTTAGGGCCTCCCTGGTGGCTCAGAGGTAAAGAATCCGCCTGCAATGCAGGATATGCCAAAGACTTGCCAGTTCAACCCCTGGGTCGGGAGGATCCTCTGGAGGAGGGCATGGCAACGCACTCCAGTATTCTTGCCTGGAGACTCCGATGGACAGAGGAGCCTCCCGGGCTACAGTCGGTGGGGTCACAGAGAGTTGGACAATACTGAGCAACTGAGCACACACGCAGGCATACTAAATGTTAGTGAGTAATAAATTTTAACTTTCAATAGTAAATATAAATTTCCCCATTTAATCTCTAGTAAATATTTATAGCTGTCATATATTAAACACATAAACCCAAGCTTTTCAGGCCCCAGTGTGACAATTTGATTTGCTTAAGTAGAAAAATCGAGGTGAAGGAGTAATAAGAGTAATAAAATCAGATGAAACCAGAGGTCAGCAAAATGCACACTTCATTCATTTTGATTTGCCTTGTTTTATTCAACTTCAGACTTTTTTCCGGCCTTGATTGTAGCTGTCAGGGTGTTTGTGTGTTAAAACATCTATCACTGCCCAGTTGCCCCATGCCCGTGCTTACAGTGGACGAGGTCACGATCGAGCTAGTGCTCACCTGGAATGGGAGACCCGTGAATCACCTGGGGGAGGAGTCTCTGGGTGGTGTGGGCAGACAGCAGCTCTTCGTTTCATCCACATTTATGTGGACTTGTGGACTTGTGACCTCTGCCCTCTCACTTGACCCCTGACCTCATAAATTCTGGAAACTCCTCACAAATCACCAGGAAGATAAACATCAACTGGGGTCAAATGAAGGGGGTTCCAAGCCGCTCCAGGCAGACCGAAGGGGAGATCAGGTCTGCTGGGGTGGAGAGGATGTCCCAGCAGCCGCGGGTGACTCAGGCAAGGGACCAAACGGGCCACCCCAGGGAACCCTCCTTCTCCCTGATGACTCCAGGGTCCTCGGTGCATTTTGGTGAAATTCTGGGCACGCACGTCACTGGGCAGCGTGTGGAGGCCAGAACTCTGGGGCAAATGGTCTGTAGTCCCTGGCCTCAAAGCCTGTGGGCAGCCCAGCTCTGCACTCCGCGAAGCTTTGCGGGGCTGGCAGTGGCAGAGACTGGGGTTTATAACCCAGGGCCCCGGTCAGGTCCTTGTGGTGCCTCTCTCGGTGGAGACTGGGAGCCTGGGAAGGGAGGAGATGGGGAACCCAGCCGGCCTTGGGAGGGACGGGGTTTCTGAGTCAGCTGGAGGGGCCTGCCAGGCAGGGCCACCATGAACAGGGCTCCAGATAAAAAAAGCCTGCAGGAGCTAGAGCGTGGGGGTGCCAGGACAGGAAGTGAGGGGCCCCTCTTCCGTGCCCCCGCCCCCGCCCCAGCCAGCAGGGGAATCCCTGGCAAATTGCCTTTTGAAGTTGAAGCCTCAGAGGAAAAGCTGCCTGAGATTTGCAAAAAATTAAGATGGATTTTAAAAGGAGCATCTGCCAACCAGCAGGAATCTCCGGCTGAGATTAGGAACACAGTGGTGTGTGTGGCCTGACCTGGAATAAACTCGGGGGGCCCCAGGCATGCAGGACTCTGCTCTGGGACTGGGGGTTCCGTGGGTCCAGGGGAGTGTGCTGCGTGACCAGGTACACGTGGAGACCCCCCTGGCAGCTGGGGGATGGTGGGGGGGTGGGGGGGTGGTTCAGAGCCCCGCCATGGCGCTGGTGAGGACGAGCCTCGGTTGCCCTGAAGCCCAGGGGGCCAGCACAGCAGCGTTGACTAGCGCAGGAAGGCAGCGAGGAGGGCGGAGTGGGCCGCACTCCTCTCTGGGCCCAGGCGGACAAGAAAGTCTCCACCTGCCTCACGAGGGCTGAGACATGCCTGTACAAACTGAAAAGTGTTGTGCACCACCGCCATCCTTTTAAATCCACCCCCACCTGCTTTGGTGGGTAAACCAAACCACCCAAAGCCCTGACCTGAAAAGCACTCTGTATAGCCCAGGCCTTGTAATCTGACCTGGGTCAGGAACATCTCTGTGGGTCCCGAGAGCTCATTCACATCCCTTAGACAAGGCCTGGTGCCTGCAGCCCTGGGAACCGTGTCCTTGGCTTCTCCCTAAGGGGTCTCCATCTGGGTGGCTAGGTGCGCCCCCGTGTGTGCATGCCATGTGTGTGCTAATGGCTGCCCAAGAACGTGACGTTTGATGGTGACATTTCCCTGGTGGTTTCCTTTAAGCCTGAAATTTTCTCCCTCCCTGGTCCCCAACCCCTCTCTCATCTGTCTCTTCCCAGAGGGTATGAACTGCATGAACAAAGACCATGGCTGTGCCCACATCTGCCGGGAGACGCCCAAAGGTGGGGTGGCCTGCGACTGCAGGCCCGGCTTTGACCTTGCCCAGAACCAGAAGGACTGCACACGTAGGTAGATGGAGGCACACGGGTCAGACATCCGCACGCGTCTCCTGCCCTGGCTTGAGGGTGGGGGTCATGGGGGCTGTCCAGTCTGCTGGATGTTACTCAAGGAGTGTGCTCAGTCCCCTGGGGTGCAGAGAAGGGCAGGGCCCCCAAAGGGGCCTGGGAGGCAGAAGGGACGGGCCGTGAACCCCAGACTCGGGGTTTCCCTAGTGTAATACCACTGACACAGCCCCAGGCCTGGGCTGGACCTTACACAGCGCCCTGTGTGGTCGTCGGGTGACGCTCGCTGTAACCCCTTCCTTCCCCACCCTCCGTCCCCACGCCCAGAGACCCGTGGGCCCCTGAACGCAAACTCTCCAGCCAGAATGGAGAGGCCACGTGTTCTCAATGGGCCAGGGCAGCCCTTGGTAACAGAATGCTATAAAGGCGGCGAGGAGCTTGGTTGGTGGGGGCCGTCCCGGCTCAGGCTGTGCTGAGCTTATGCCAGGATCAAAGACCAGAGCTCATCGCCTAGGCCTGCAAGGCCCGCTGTGCATGATGATACCCTGGGAAATCAGGACTGAACGAAGTCCCTTGTCAGCGGTGCCACTTCCAGACCAGCTTGGAGGTCAGCCTGCAGGACTCAAGCGTAGTCCGGCCTCTTGATGTGACCACCCAGCTCCCCAGCAAATGAAGTAGGGTGGTGGGTGGACTCACTCGGCGCTCCAAGCTCTGGCCACAGGGCAGCCCCCCGGCGCTGCCCGGGGAGTGGCGGGGCACAGCGTCTGCTCGCTCAGCAGCCAGGGTGCCCGGCCTGACGGGATGTTTGCCCCGATTCTGAGACAGAGCAGGAGGCCAGTGTGGGCACTGCCCATCTCGGCCAGAGACAGGCCCGCTTTCTGCTGCAGGAAAGTGGCGTGGAGGAGCCTGGGTCCAGCTCCCTGAGAGTGCGCCCAGCCTGGCCCCTGAACCAGGAGACTGAGGCCGACCACCCTCCTAAAGGAAACAGCCTTTTTCTCCCCATTCTTCATTCTGTGGAGAAAGCAGCAGGCCTCTGCCGGCCTGTCATCCTAAGCCATTGTGCCTCTCTCAGCTGTCTTCCGCTCCCCTCAGTCACCCAGAGCTTGGGGGAACCCACAGGTATCACAGTCCGTCAGCAGGGAGCTTGTGCTCCTGCCCCCGCTCATGATTCGTTGACTCCCCAGAGTGAAGCCACTTCCTTCTGCCCAGGTTTGGTCCCAGGTGTGGAGCAGGCTTCCTCTCCTAATCAGTCCTGCAGGATCATGGTGACCATCATGTATGCTGTCCCCTAGGGGGGACCGATCAGGGACCCTGTGGGTGGGGAAAAGCCCACCTGCAGCCCGGGGGCTCCGGACAGGCCCTCCTGTCCTCTGCACCAGATGAGTCCCTACAGCTGCAGAGAAACCTCCTGCCAACCGGCAACCTGCAGAGTAGAAAAGGTCTAACTCTAGCTTCCCGGGCCTCCCCACCAGGTACTCTGAGCTCCCTCGGGACAAAGGCCAAGGACCAGCATATGTGGCATGGGCAGGCTTGTGTGATAGGCTTGGCCGTGAGGGAAGCACACTCCTTCAGTCAGCAAGACTGGCTGAAGCCCGCCCTGGCCAAACCCTGAGCTAGGTGCTGGGGAAGAGCTGTGGGCCCCAGGAAGGGGCTGGGACCAACTGGCTGGCCACCTAGTCCTCCAGTTCTGTGTGGGATGAGTGTTACGAGGGGATGGTTTGCTCAGAGAACATCTCCTGAGGGGCGAACCGGGTCTGGGAGGTCAGGAACAAGGAGGCTCCGTGCACGGCTAAGGCTCCGTCATCCCCAGCGGAGAAGAGCTCAGCTCAAGCCCTGAACTTCAGCTGAAGCAAATGGCAGCCCTGCTCTCTCTGCTCGATGGCCAGGTGCTGCCCAGGTGTTGGGAGAGACCAGTCCCCTCCCCGAGCCAAGGAGTGGGTGACCGCCCCACAGCCCTCCTTCAGAGGGACCCCACCCTGGCCGTCCACCCAGCCAGGTCTGGTGTCTTCTGTGGGGTTAATGTGGAAGGATTAGCGTAAAGTCAGCTCTGAGACGTCCCACTCGCCCTTGAGGTCACCTGAGGCCCCGGAAATTCTAGATGTGGAATTGGGCTGGGGGCTGAGGCCAGGGCTAGCCTGCCACTGTGAGCTGGGACCACAGGAGCTCTGCCCAAACTTTCCTCCCTCCAGAGCCAGCGGAGGTGTTCTCTGTCCTTCTCTGGTGTGCCCAGAGCTCAGGGCTCCAGTGTTTGTTTCCATGAACGAGCTGGCCGCTCTCTGGGTACCCACAGCTCAGCCTGTGGGGTCTGTGAGTCATGTAGGCCTACCCTGCAGAGGGAGCAAGAGAAAGAGGCTTCCGTCCCCGAGCGGCCTCAGACAGGCCTGCGTCCTCTGCAGAGTCACTGGCAGGGTGCAGTCCGTCTCCTGGAACCCAGAGCTCGGAAGAACTGTCTCCTCACGGGCCCACCCCTGCCTACCCTGACAGGGCTTGCCTCAGTCTGGAAAGGCATGTGACGTCCAGCCCAAGGTGGGGCTCTACCCTCACCTGAGATCCGTGTTAAGTGGCAGCCCCTGGGGCCTTGGCTTCCCCCAGGGTCCTCCGCTACAGAGAGACGAGAGGCCCCAAGTCCAGGCTGCTGGCATCGGGGAATGCCAGGAGAAGAGATGCTCCCATGCAGCGGGGCCAGAGGGCCTGGGGACAAAGCCCCAGCTGTTTCCCGAAGCAGTCTGCGTGTCCTTGAAGTGTCACCCCAGAAGCTGGGTCCCTCCCTTGGAGGGTCGTGACGTTCCCTGTGGAGGAGGTGGCCCACCGGGGCCTCTGGTCACTGGGGTCAGTGTCGGGACCCTGAGCAGGGCTCATTCTCCTTGCGCCGTCCTCACCAGGCAGGGAGACTGGCCGGGTCCAGTTTGTCAGGGCCAGCGTCGCCCAGGCTGGAAGCCCCGGAGCCTCCATGCTGTTCTCTGGGTGAGGGAGGACCTGGCAGAGGCAGCTGCAGAACTCAGTTCCGAATCGCCCGGAGTCCTTCCCTGGGGAGCTGCCACCTTCTAGCCCCAGCCCTGTTCCTGGGTTCACCTGATGGAACGTCATTCAGGCTCTGCCCATTTGGAATTTTCTGCCCCTCTGACCGTGGCTGGTCTGAGATTTATTTCTGCATACTTGATCATTATTAAAGTTTTCAAATAAATTCAGGGTGTAGGTCCAGTGCTGGACAGACGGTTAAGGTCCCCAGGAAGACACTCTGTCCTCGAGGCCCCAGTGGACCATTTGCTTTCAGGTGGTGGGCACCCTGCCATCTTAAGCAGTAAATCAGGGGCAGCAAGACGCCCGTGGAGGCCTTGGGTCTCCTTGAGCCACATCCCTCACCCTAGACGGAGAGAACAGTCGAGTTTTCTCTACAGCAAACAAACTGCCCGTTTTCCCTACTTCAGACTGGCTCCTGCTTGTTCAGCCCCCTTTTCAGCACCCCAGGTGCCGATGCTCTGAAACATTTTAAGATTCTGGGCTGAAGGGCACCAGCTCCCACAGGCCACAGACCCTGCATGCTATGTGACATGTTGGAATTAAAGGTCATTTTCAAAACTGCATCTGAGATTACCTTAATGCACACATGTTCTGTCTGTTCGGACATTTCCTTGGAAGGATTAGGGCTCAGGATGGACAGAGGTGGAGGGGGCTGCTGGGACTTGGTGAGAAGAGGCGTTCGTGGGGACATCCTTCCACACGCCCTGAGGCACAGGCGAGGAAAGAGAGGTCTTCGAAAGCTGAAGAAATGAGCGCCCCTCACAGGGGCCTGCCACCCCCCACCCCCAACCACTTCATGTCTGGCCCGTGTTAGCAGACTTTTGGCCCATCCAGACTGGCTGTCTTAAAGTGCCCTTTGCAACCTAGGAAGGGTAAAATCGTCCCACTTAATCCCTTTCTTTCAACGAACACCATCTGAGTGCATCCGCTGTGTGCTCTGTCCAAAGCCCAGATGACCCAGAGTCCATTCTCTGTCCCTCCCCAGGGCCCCTCTAGGGAGTGAGCGGTTCTGTCCACCCGCCCAGAGGGGCTTGATGTCCAGGGAAGTTTGTGCCTCTGACTCATCATCTCGCACCCTCACGCCCCTCCCCGACCCCTTGAAAGGAATGGCCAACAGCAACAAGCTAATCGTTCTTGTTGTTCTGTTTGTACACACGTACGTGCCCATGGGGCCTCACTAGTAACCTGTAACTATGGAAACGGAGGCTGCCAGCACAGCTGTGAGGACACGGACACGGGCCCCACGTGCGGCTGCCACCAGAAGTACGCCCTCCACTCAGACGGTCGGACATGCATTGGTGAGTAGGCGCCCCCGCCAAGTGCTCGCACCCCATGCCGCCCGGCCCCTGCGGGATGCTCCCCCACCCACCCACCGTGTGGCCTGAAACCGCCTCCTGGTTTCCAAGCAGGGAGCTCTGGGAAATAAGACAAGGAACAGCCTGTGGGCCCCGCCAGGCTGGCTCCGGGCGTCCCCAGGGGCAGCTTCCTGCAGACACTCAGCAGGGTGGTCCAGCCCCCGGGACCAGGCACCTCTCTGCTCTGTCGCTGCCGGTTTTCTGAGGGTCCTCTTCCTCGGTGTTGGGGGGCTGGGGGTGGCCCCAGGCAGGTGGCCGGTGGGGAGGAGGAAAGTGTGTGCACCTTGGAGGGCAGCTTCTGTTCCAGAAGCACGGGGGTGTCCTCCCTAACGCGAGACACGCCAAAGACTCCTTCCCCTGTAACAGCTCCCCCCCAACCCCCCCGCCCCGGCGTGGTGCAAGCCTGCCTCCCACAGCATCTGGAAAACCGAGAGGTTTTCTCAGAACCTGCTTTCAGTCTTGTCTGTCTGGAACACCTGGGAGAGGGCCGGTGTGAATCCCCGGTCAGGTCTGGGTGATTTTTAGCTGCTTTCTGCTCCCGAGCTATGGGACCTCTCACCAGGCCTGGTCCTACCCAGCCCCCCACCCACCACCCCCAAAGTCCCTTCTTCTCGGGCGCCCCCTCCCATCACCCCGCCTGTTAACAGGAGGATCAATTTCACTCTGTCACCGTGCTTCCTCCTGGTCCTTATCTCCAAGGGTCCTTATCTCATCTCAAGTTATAATCGCCAGTAAGTTCTTTCCTCACTCAAAAAGAACAGCCATTTTTTTTTTTTAACTGAGAAAAAGAGGATTTTCAAAGTTGGTGCCCAGAGTTCATCCTCTTCTTTCTCTTCAACACTGGCAAACTTAGGAAACTTGCTACAAGTCAGTTATTGTATTCATTTAAAAAAAAAAAAAAAAGTCCCTTTTCTTATCATCAGCTCGAAAGGTGTTTCTTGAGGGATTTTCGAGTAACAGGAAAGGGTTGGCAAGCCAGCAAAGCCACGAAGCCCGGCAGCTTGCTGTAGCAGCCTGTTGCGCCCTGTACCCTGGGGAGTCGGGCGGGGGGCGTCGGAGGTCCCCAGCCCCAGCTCTCGACCCAGGTGCTGCTGCCCGCGTGGTTCTCCCTTCCTCTGTGTGGTCTCTCCTCTCAGACAGCCGTTTTTGGTTTCATTTTAATCTCATTCCTCCTGCTTTTCTGGTGATGGTCCCTGATTGCCTGTCTTGTCTGATAACTGACCTTCATGAATTATTTTCAGAGCCAAAAGCCAAATCAAACCAAACAACCAAAAGAAAACAAACAAAACAAACAAACAAAAAAATTCAAAGCCAAACCCGGTCTCAGACCAGTGTCTCTATTGCAGCCTGATCCCGTCTAGAACCTCCCCTCCCGCCTTTCTCCCTGTCTCCACTGTGCCCCGGGGGCTCTCCTGGGCTGCCGGGCCCCCTTCCTGTCTTGTCTGCTGGGGTCTCCCGCAGCGGCTGCGCCTGCAATGGAGCCACCTCTGCCGGCCCCGGACCAGCGCAGACCGCTGCTGGCCAGACGCTCCCCAGCCTCGTCTAACACCTTGTCTTTGTCCACCTGGCTCATCCTCTCTTATTTATTTTTTTAAATCTTTTAATGTCTGCTGCATGTGTAAGTCCCTGCTTGGATCTACTCTCTAACATAACTCCCCCGCCCTCCCCTGCCCCTCCCCTCTCCTTAGAAGTCCTTTTCCAGGCCTGGCTCCTGGGCCCTGGCTCCCTGCTGGCCCAGAGAACTTTTCACCTGCCTTTGCTCCTTGCTCCTCGGGGCCCCCACCCCCTTCTGAGGGGAGGAGGTATCCCCCCACATGTCCCACCGAGCACAGACGCACAAGCCCTCTATAACCTCGTGAGCGTCTCATCGGGCAGCTCCGGGCACCCGGCCGTCTCCCTCTGCACACTCCTAAGCGGCCGCCCCCCCAGCCCCACCTTGCAGCCCCTCGTTGAGCACTCCACTGTCTCGCTCCAGTCCTCCAGTGACAAGCAGGCAACCAGCGCTGCCCAAATAGACCCCCTGGTTTCTCTGTGTCTCCAGCTGGGTCCACTGTCGAGTGTGTCTGTGTGTCTGTTCCCCTGTATGTTTCGTCCTCGGTCTTGCATGAGTGTCTGACCCACGTTCACACCTTTGAGACGGGGTGTCTGCCACGCAGGCGCATCCATCACCGGCCCTCACGGCGCTTTCCCCTTGTCCTGAGCCTGCCTCCCCAGCCCGAGCCAGGCGTCTGTGCCTGCCTGCGTCCTCGCGAGCTCGGGCGGCTACTGCCCGCCTCACTGGCCCTCTGCACGTGGGGCCGGTCCGCTCTGAACTCAGCCCCCTCCTGTGTGCGTGTCGCTTGCAGATGGGCCGAGTCCCATCCGTGTCCTGCTGTGGCCACCCCTCCTCTGCCCGCACCCCGGCCCGGCCCCGAACACGCCACCTGGAGGTTCCTGGGGTTAGCCCCTCGGCAAGGACGCCGCGCCGCCCTCACGCTGCGTTGCTGTGTGTGCGCCACGCCGAGAGGCGGGAAGTGGGCTCTCATTAACCACCGGCTCCGTGTTTGTCCCTTACTTGTGTTTTAGAAAAGGATGAGGCTGCAATTGAGCGCTCTCAGTTCAATGCCACGTCAGTAGCTGATGTGGACAAGCGGGTGAAACGGCGGCTCCTCATGGGTAACACTTTTCTTCCACTTCCTTTGTTGTACTTGCACCTTTGTGCGTGTGCGTGTGTGTGTGGGTGGGATGTGCCAGCGTGTGGGGCATCTGTGTGCGTGCTCGTGCGTCAGGCCATGAGTGTTGTACTGGCGCGTGGCCTGTGGGTGTGCATGCGTGGGGGCTGTCTGTGCGGTGTGCCCACACGTGTGTGGTCGTGCGTGCCACATGTGAGTGTGGGGGGCTCTGCTCCAGATGTGAACTCACTTTTCCCTTTTTAAAGTTTTTACCCTTCATCAAACACGTGTATTTCTCTGTGTGTTTGTCGCAAAGAACCCAGAGCCAGTGTCTAGGGGCCCCTGCGTGTAAGGAGACGCGTGCTGTGAACCCCTCTCCTCGCAGGGACGCCCTCGTTTGCAGTTAGGATCCCAGCATCGGCAAAGCAGCAGGAGCAGTGGGATGTGAGTGTAGAGCAGGGGTTCGGACAGCACCTCCTTATCCATCTCCTCGCTGGGAGGAGCCACGTCCACGGGGAGAAGCCACGTCTAGGTCCAGGACTGCGGGCTCTGGGGGGTGTCCAGCCCACCCTGCTGGCTTTGCGGTTGGGAAACCTGGTACCCAGAGAGGGGAGGACCTGTTAGGGTCACCTAGCATCCCCTTCTGGCCCCAAGCTCCCCAGACCCGTGAATGACCGCAGCCCAAGCCCGCTGGGCTGGTAGTCTCAGCCCACTTTCCCCTGTTCTCCTTGGGCCCCTACTTGCCTTGGGGGGTCTCTGAGGCCAGCTGCACTCTAAGCAATGCCCCCCCTGCTGCGTGCATCCCGACTGTAAGGAGTCTTGCCTGGAAATACCTGGGGCCGCTCAGGGCGGCTGATGCCAGGCAGGGGAAGAAAAAGGAGAAGATAACCGGTCTTCAGCCGAGCTCAGTCTGCAGGCCAGAAGAGCCATCTGCCTCCCCATTCGTTTGTCCCTCTGGCCCATCAGTGCCCCGCTTCTCGGGCTGCTGGCCCCCAGGTGGAACTAGGAACACAGTTGTTGGGTCGCCTGGGTTGGCACTCTGGTTAGGTCACAGCAGCCTTGGGAACCGTGGAGTCAGGCAGTACACTGCCCAAGTCTCAGAGGAGGAAACTGAGGCTCAGGCTGGAAGCCCACGCCCTGCAGTTTCTCTGTGCGGGGCTGTCTCATTGACCTGGGCCCTCTGGGTGGCCTGGGACGAGCTGAAAGGGGTGGGCTAAGAGGCTCCAGCAGCCAGGCCTGTCCACTCCCACCTGTGCGAAGGGGGGAGCCGGCGCTGTGGAAATGAGGAGGTGCTCGGTGCTCAGAGAGGAGGAGGTGGCAGGAACGTGCGAGCTGCTGGTGCTCCGAGGCCCAAGAGGGCCCGGCCCCAAGGCCTCACTTGCAGGACAGGGGGCACTGCTGCCTGAGGCCAGTGTGCCCAGCAGCTGGGCTCCCAGGTGCCAGGCCCCCCACTCCCAGCAAAAGGATGGTGGTGGAAGAGGGCTGAGCTGACAGGTGGGTGGAGAAAAGGGCCCCATCCGTATCTGGTGAGAGTTGGCAGAGAGAGCAGCCCAGAGCCCGGTCCTGGGGCAGGGCTGGGAGGCGAGCCCTGGGCACACAGGCACCCAGGCCTGGGGGGCAGGTCAGGGGACCCCTCACCTGACCCCTTGCACCAGGTTGGGGGGCAAGATGGATGCTGATTGGCTGCCCACCTGGATGGTGTCCCTGCACCCCCACGCCCTTAGAACCTGTCCGGCCCCCCAGGCAGGAGACCGCCCCCACCCCACCCTTCTGGTCTCCCTACAATACCTGCCACAGGGGGACAAGGGCCCACAGCCAAGACTGCACGCCCAGAACTAGGTAATTATCCTCAGAAGCACCGGGGAAAGGCACAGTCTCGAGCCGTCCTTCTTCCAGAGCTCACGGTTCTTTTCACGGGTCCCCTCGGAGAGCAGCCTAGGGCGGTACAAACCAAGGAACCTGTTGGGCTGCAAGCCCACCTACTAGAGCCCACTGGGGCCTGGCTGCTCCCAGGCTGGATGAAGAGAGGGAAGGAGTGGCCTAAAGTGAGGGAGGTGACCGTCCCCACCCTGCCCTGCTGGTCCAAGCACACCTGGGACGTGGGGTTCAGAGCCCAGCCTCCGCGTGGAGTGTGGAGCCTGCGGCTGGCGGCCCTGCTTGAGCCCCATTTTAGGTCCTGGTGCAGGGAGGCGTGTGGAGGAGGCAGGGGAGAAGGAGCTGGCTCGCCTGTTCAGGAGCCGATGAGACTCGGAGGAGTTCCATGGCAAGGGCAGACCCTCGGCCGCTCTTGACAGCTGCAGTGGCCGCACGGCCCCACAGGAGGACAGAGGCAAGGGGCTGTTCTGAGAGAAGGCTGGGGTCCGGAATACCCCTGCGTGGTCTGCTGGCCCCCTCAGACAGAGCCGGGCACATGTGGTGCGGTCTCCTGGTGGCTGAGATGGCCTGGCAGGTGTCTTCCGGCCCTGAGGTGTGATTATCGCCTGTGTGGCTGCAGTTTGTTTTCAGGGTGGGTCAGACAGGACTGGGAGAGGGGCCTCCCTTGCCCCTCCAGAAGCGAGTGGGCACAGGGCTGCTTCTGGCAGCCCCGAGGGGCTCCGTGGCGCAGGCCCAGGCTCGCCACCCTCAGCGGTGACCTCACGTCAGCAGTAGGACCAGGGTGAAGCCCCTTCCGTGTCTCAGAGAGGGTAAGCGCCCACCTCCTCCCAGCAGGCGGCCCGCCCCGGTTCGCCTTCCCCAGGTGGAGATGGACCATTCAGGTTTTGTATGCGTCCGTAGGCCCTTTGACTTAGAGTTATTTCAGACATATTTTGTGCCCAGACTGCAGAGGTCACAAGTCCCTCAGACGTCTTCGAGTTGTTGAACTAGCAGTCTCACCTCTGAACACCAAGAGCCAAGAACACCAGGACAGAAGCAAAAAACTTCAGAGGACACAGACTGTCGGAGCTAAAACCCTGGCCCTTTCTCCCGTTTCAGCCTCTCAGTTCCTCTCTGGGAGCCTGCTCTTTCTTTCCCCAGGGCCTGGCGTTTAGGGCACAGGGGTCCCGAGTTTTGAAACCCGAACCCACGAGCCGACCGAAATCCAACAGTGCCTCTCCCTCATGCTGGGGCTGGCTGCAGTCCTCAGGGGCTCCCCGGAAGGGCAGCAGGCTGGGGCCACTCAGAGCCAGGTGGCTCTGCTCCACCCTGGGGGTCTCAGTCACCCCCAACAGTTACTTTTGACGGCTACCCCCAGTCCCTGAGCCCAGGCTAAGAACAGGCAGAGTTCTGTGGAAAGAGGCCTCAAGGATGTAACCAATTTTAGATTCCCATTAAAATCAGTTAAAATGTTTGGATCTGGGGGCTGGGGGGTAAATTTCCGTAATCCGGCCGACTATCGTGAGAAGCGTCTGAGTCGCAGTTCAGTTTACCACGAGCCTCTGGGGCCCTGCTTACCGCCAGACTCATGGGACCCTGGGAGTCAGACTTGTCAGCTCCAGGGCTTGAATCAGCGCCTTTCCCACAAGTGTGCCCAGAGCAGAAGCCGGATTGGTTTCCCGTTGCTGCCGTTCACAAGTTAGCACAGCCTTAGTGCCTTTAGGCAACACCAGTGCACTGTCTCCCGTGGGTCAGAAACGACTCGGGTGTCAGCAAGGGCCGCTTTCCCTCCGGACGTTCTAGGAACGGATCCATGTCCTTGCCTTTTCTGGCTTCCAGAGGCCACCCATGTTCCTCCATCTGCAGAGCCCGCAGCCCTGCACCCCTCTGAGCCTGCTTGCATCTCCACGCCTCTCTCTCTGGCCTCCCTCTTCCACCTCTAAGGACCCTTGTGACCACACTGGGGCCCACCCAGATAAGCCAGGGCAACCTCCCATCTCAGGCTTAATTCAATCACATCTGCAAAGTCTTTTTGCCACGGGGGGTTACAGGGGAGTAAGACACAGCCCTTTTAGGGGCGGTTCTGCTGACCAGGGACGGTCCAAACTGGGGCTGGGCAGACCCTTCCAGCTCATCGGTCAGCTGCGAGCTCCACTGACGCAGAGCCCACCGCTGCACTATCCCTGGATTTACCCCGGGAACCCCAGTCTCCCCACACAAGGCAGGGGCTGGAAGCATGGGAGCCATGGATGGGACCCTAAGCCCTGTCCCTGCCCCCTTCAGGGGGGCTTCCGGCAGCCCCTGCAGTCTCCCCAGCGGTGAGCACCCCCGGCCCCCCAAGGTGGTCGGCACACTTCAGCGCATGCCCTCTGCTTCCCGGTCAGCCCCCGTGAGTCCCCCCACAACCCTGCGAGGCAGCTGTCCCCACTCTTCAGATGAAGTCAGGCCCTGGGTGGGGAAGAGACCCAGCCTGGGCCACGCTTTCAGTGAGCAGTGGTCTGGGCCGAGGGTCCAGGCCCGTGGACTCTCCTGGGCCCAGGGCCCTCAGTCGGGAGGAGAGCAGGCCGGAGGCTTGGGATGAAGCTCGGGTGTGTCGGCCCGGCAGCCAGCCGGGTGGACTCACCCCTGCTGAAGGCACATTCACAGCCTGGCCTCTGAAGGGCCCCCGCGAGCCCGGGACAGCAGAGACGCCCACGTTTGAGGCCCAGTGACCACGGCGTAGCTGACCTTGAGCCCCGACTTCCGCGGGGTCCTGCCCTGTCCACAGCCTCACCTCCCGGGCATCTTGAGAGTTGGCGCTGAATTATTTCCCATTTTACCGGTGAGAAAACCGAGGCGCAGAAAGGGAGCCAGGCATTCCTCCCCGTGCACCCCCCATGGCTGGCAGCCGCCCAGCTCCCTGCCCCTCTGCGCCTCTGGGCAGGGCGCCCAGGTTCCCCTTCCACTGACGGGGCTGGGCGTTCCCTGGCTGGGCTCAGGGGACCCCGAGGATGGGCCGGGCCGGGCCGTCTGTGCCCAGACAGGGCGGCGCTCAGGCATGGGGGCTGTTGGCAGAGCCCCAGGAGCGGACCGAGGGCTGGAGGCCCGGCAGGCCCAGGGCAGACGGGCTGGGTGCAGCGCTGGCGGGAGCAGCAGCTGGCGTGGGCGCGCAGACCAAGCCCCGTGCTGTCCCCAGCCTCCTAAACCACACATGTGACCGCCCCGAGAGGTCAGTCTCTCGATCCTCACACGCCTCCTCCCCAGCCTCCCAGCTCCTCTGTCCATCACCTGCCTGCCACCTCTCTTCTGTAGCCACCATCTCTAGGTCCCTGGGTCCTTTCACTAACCTGCGCCCCAGACCCCCTCCTCCCACCCCGAATCCCAGACCCACACATTCTCTCACCTCCACGTGCCCCTCAGGCCCTGCACACGCAGCCTGTGCCAGGCTTCCTGCATCCGTGGGCCGTGTCACCTGCCCCTCTGTGCCCAGGGGCCATCCTGTGCACTTCTACCTGGCAGAGGCGTGTCCAGACCTCACTGGACTTTCCCCGCCACCCGCATCCCCACAGCTTGCCCTTCTTCCTCCAGCACCTGTTTTGTCACAAGTCTGGGAGCCCCCGATGGGGGACAGGTCAGATGGCCTCTGGGGACACCACTGCTCCGGGCTTTGATCAGAGCCGGAGCCCAGGGGAAGCTGGTTGGCTCAGAGCAGGGACGAACGCTTCCTGGAGGAGGTGCCCAGGGAGGAGCAGGACCTCACTGCCTACTCTTTCATGCAGACGGGTGTCTGGCCCAGAGAGAAAGGGCGGGACCCGGAGCCTGGATGAGCCTGGCCGTGGGAAGGGGCTCAGGCAGACCCCAGGTGAGGGAGGTGGGCAACACAAGGCAGTTCCCCAGGTCAGGCTCAGCAGGGGTGGTGGGCAGCTGGAGGGAGATGGAGGGTGGGACCCGAGGGCCAGGCAGGCACCCTCCTCCAGCCAGGGCTGAGCCCCGGGCACTGAACCTGTGTTCACCCCTGTCCCTGAGCTGATGCCCAGCGCTGCTGGTCAGCGGGGGTCCCAGGTGAGGCTCTGAGCTCCTGCCCTCAGTTTA
Source organism: Dama dama (assembly GCF_033118175.1). Classification (NCBI taxonomy): domain Eukaryota; kingdom Metazoa; phylum Chordata; class Mammalia; order Artiodactyla; family Cervidae; genus Dama; species Dama dama. The sequence goes on from NC_083702.1 coordinate 6,290,646, forward strand.
GTCATACACACGTCCACAGTCTCACTCACACACTCACGCATACACACACACCAGGGCTAGTGGAAGGAGGCGGGATGTGGCGATTTAGCTACATCAAGAGGTCAAACGAGGGGAGGAGCAGGGTGCCCGACAGTCAGAAGAGGTGGCAGGGTGCTGCTGGCCCCGGGCAGGGAAACTGAGGCTGGGACTAGCCCACGGCTCCCCTGTGAGCCGGGCAGAGCCAGGGAGCCTGGCACCTGGATCCCCGGCCAAGTCTGGGTGGAGGGGCCGCAGGGCACCAAGGGACGGTTACCAACCTGTGACCTTCCTGAGGCTGCTTCCGCCTGCCAAGCCCCCCGCACCTCCTGTTCAGCGGATATATGGCCCTGAGCCCTCCCTCCTGAGGGTGGGCCTCAAGCGAGAGGCCGTACGCCAGCCCCCCGTGCCTGCCCTCCACGGCCTCCACTTACAGAGGAAAGGCAGGAGTCACAGGCCAGGGAGGAGGCTTCCTGCCACGGCGTGTCCTGCCACCCACTTTAGCACAAAACCTCAGTGTCCTTCTGGGCCTTTCAAGATCCCGCAAACCAGACGAAGAAACCTCCCCAGGGTCTCCCGGCCCCTCCCCTGGCCTCAGCTCCCCGGCACGGGCTGCCACAGACCACAGGGTGCCATCCTCAAGTCCAGGAGATTCTGCCCTCTGAGCCCCGGTGAGAAACCCCCGCCCTCCGGGCAGGCCCATGGGAAGGGAGTTGCCCCTGGAATCACAACCCCACTTGGTGCCTCCAGGGAGACAGTCCTACTGACAGAAACCTCCCCCGTGGCAAGTCGAGCTCCCTGGCAGCGGGAGCCCTGAGGGGTGGCGTGGGCCTGCGGTCCTGGCCTCCACTACCGCCTGCCTCCTAGCTGCCCTGAGCCCCCTTCCCCCACGACTCCCACACTCGGCCGTCACCATCACACTAGCCTGTGCCCCAGGGCCCAGCTCCCCGCAGAGGCCTGGGCATTCTGGGGCGGCTTCCCCCAGCACCCCGGCCTAGGGGGGCCCTGTGGGGAAGGTCAGCCGCACTGTGGCGCTTGGTGAGGGAGCCCAGTGCTCACGACAGGCTGCAGGATGACCAGGGGTCAGGGGGCCGGCACACAGAGGCTGGGCAGCAAGGGAGACCGGCCGCTGTGTCAGGGCCTGGCCCAGGAGCGGGACTCTTACCCCAAAGTGTTCGGAGCCACCGAGGGCTCAGGAGTCACCTGCGGGAGAGGGTTCGGGCTCAGGGGCTCTGCAGCGGGCTCCAGGGGACCCCGGGGGCAGAAAGGCAGGTGGGCCAGCCCCAACAGGCCGGACACATGTCAGCGGGGGCTTCGGGCTGCTCCCACCACCGGGGCGAGGCCTTCAAGGGGCAGGGCAGACCTAGGGCTGGCAGCATCCCTGTAGGTCCCCGGGCCAAACCTGGCTCACCTGCTCAGAGCCTCTCGGGGTGTCACGGGACTTGCCCAAGCTCGCAGGACCAGCGTCGGGAGTGGTGTTTTCTGCCCCCATATAGCTCCTGTTTCAGCCACTACACTGTGGCTGAGACCATCCTTCAGGCCGGACCTGGCCCCAGATCTAGGGTAGTGCACGCAGGCAGCACCAACTGAAGGGGCCATACCGCCGTCCATTCGCATCAGACCCTGGCTGGGCTGCGCAGCAGGTCCAGCTGAGCGGCTGCCTAGGCTGCCCGGCGTCTGCTCCCCCTGCGCGGTGTCTGCTCCCCCTCTGTGTCCTGGGCTTGTCATGGGGCTTGGTTTGAAACAGGGCTCCCCTCAGGGAAAGACTAAACACGACCCTTTTAACCCATCTGTGTTTTCCTGCCTACCGGAGAGGGTTGTTCACCCCCAAGTCCCTTTCCACTTCAGTCCCCTGACCCCAGGCTCAGCCTCCCCCTGGCCCAGTTGCCAACCCAGCTCTGTGGGGTGAGAGTTCTACCCACTCTCTCGGCGAGGAGGCCAGGCACTGGGGCATGTATCGCTGCCCCCTCGGGCCACCAGCTGTGCTGCGTGACCGGGGCCCCCCGCCCCTGGGCCCTGCCCTCAGAAGGGCCCACAGTTGACTGAGTGCTTGGCTGTCTTGAAATTCTTAACGATTTTTGAACAAGGGCCTTTCATTTTTATTTCACCCCGGGTCCCACAGATCATGTGCCTGATCCTACCTAGGAAGGTACCCAACTTCTCTGAGCCTTAGTTCCTCCACCTGCAAAAGGGCCCCCCACCCCTGGGGCTCTGCAAGGCTGTGGAGTTTGGAGGATGAGACGGTGTGATGCCAGTTGCACGGGGCGGCACCCCGGGAGGGGCCCTTCCAGGTGGAGAGGAGAGGTTTTTAGAAAGACCCAGCGGCTGTCTTGGAGAGGCAAGTGCAGGGAGACACCAACGGGCTCAAGGGTCCAACGGGAAGTCTCAAGACCCCGGGACGGTACTCTGGGGTTTGGCTTTGTCCCCTGGACCTAGCCTCCAGCCTCCCTTGGCAGTGTGAGCTCCTGGGTGAGATGTGACCGCAGGCAGCTGCCCTCAGATGCCAGCTCCTTCTGGCCCCTGGGAGCCAGTGGGAGGCGAGTGAGAGCCGGAGGAGACGGCCTGTGCTGCTGGGCCCAGAGCCTCTCCCTGGGCCTTCCCCGGGCCAGAGAGCCTGCTGCCGCCATTCACCCTTTGCAGCTGGGGTGCCCCTGTAGTCACGGGGGAGGACAGGGCCGTCTGGTTTCTGCATCTGAGGCAGCTGTGGCCTGGCAGCAGGCTGGGTGGCCCCTGGTCTTGGGGCGCAGAGAAGTGAGGCTGTCCTTTGAGACACTTGGAGACAGGGGGCCTGAGGGTGAGCCAGGCCAGGAGCCCCCCTCAGAGCACCCAGTAGGCTCTGCTTGGAAACGCCCCGGGGATGAAGCTCTCAGTCCCACCCAGGCCAGCCTGTCAGTCCCTGGCCCCCACCGTAAAGCCCAGAGGACTGGCTGTGCCTTGCTGTCAGCTTTTCCGTATGTCTCCCACTCAACAGTGTCCGTGAACCTCAGGACAATGGGTGGGCATGGCAGAAACGGCACAGGGGCAGGTCCCCGTGTGGGCAGGCTGATGGCTGGTCACTTGCCTCACTCACCCCTCCCTGCCCGGAACAGGGCCTGGCAGAGAAGGCCCTGAGTGAATGCCGGCTCTTAGTGTTAACATGTGAGCCCCAGGGTACTGGCTGCCCCGAGTGGGGCCATGGTCTGGAGGAGCGGGACCCCCGGGGGGTCTGCTTCTCAGGGTCACAGCCCCCAGTGCCTGCAGCACGTCCCACCTCCACCGCCAGGGAGAGGCCAGGCCGTCATCCCCTTGACACCGGCTGAGGCCTCCCAGCTGCGCCCCGTCCCTGCTCCCGGGCCTCCCCCGCCTCTCCCAGGCCTGGGCTTGACCACTGGCACCTGGAAAGCAGGCAGGTTCCCTGTGCCCTCTCCAGAGAGGGGTCTCCCACATGAGAGGCACTTGGGGAGCGGAGGGGGGGGGGGGGTACCTGGGCTGTGGGTTTGAGAGCAGGAAGCGGGATTTTCCCTCTGTAACCTCAGGAGAGGAAACTAACATTTGTTAAGCGGCTACTGCAGGCTGGGCCCCGGGCTGGGTGCTGTGGAGGGTGGGGTTTCTTTGACACCCACCCCCTGTCCCTGGGGACAGAAGGCTCACTGTCCCCCGCCAGGCGTGGGTGCTGGGATGGAGCCCTGAGGGCTGGCCTACCTGGGTCACTCGGCGAATGACAGCGTCAGAGGCGCCCCCTGGCCGCCCCGCGTCCACTGGCCCCAGGAGGCAGGCGGGTGGGGAGACGGGAGGGCCCGGGCAGGTGCACGCGGTGCAGAGCTCGGCCCACACTAACGTCGAGGTCTGCCTGCCTGAGCAGAGCGGGGTGGGGGGCGAGGGCCTCCTTTCTGCATCTGGGCCTCGGGAGGCTCCTTGTGTAGACGGCCTGTGAGCTGGCCTTGAACTGTGAGCAGACAGGAGGCCTCCAAGGCAGCGGGCAGCACACTCCACAGCAAAGAGGTGGATGCCGCGCCCAGCCAGCCGGGGGCCAGGCTGTGTAGAGACAACACCGGAAGGCTGGGGGGGGTCAGAGCCAGGAGACCGGCCTTTCAGTAGTTGTCACGGCTCGAACTCTCACAGTATAGACGTTAGCCTCAAGGAGCAGGGCTAGTGTTAGCCTGCCGGGCACAGCCCCTGAGTTCAAGGTGTTCAGGATGACCCCCAGAATCACACACACGCAGGGAGAAAGCTGGCTTCCTCCCCTCCCTGCTCCAACCACCCCTGAAAGGTGAAGCTCACAGGAAGGCATTAGCAGCAGGGACTCCCGTACTCAGTCATCACTCCCACGCTCATCTCCAAACTCCGCCTGGAGAGAGCCGAAGGCCACTTGCAGGAAGGCAGGCACCACAGAAGGAGAGACAGGGTAAACCGGTTGGGAGAAGTCTCAGGGAAGAGGCCCACTGGGGCCAGGCACCCCGGGGGGAGCCACGGTAGGCAGGCAGGGAATTTCCGGTTATACGAGCAGATGCCCTCAGCACCTCACTTCCTAGCCACACAGAGGAGAGGGAAGCCCACTCGGGCACAGTTCCCACAAGATCAAAGGGCGCCAGATGCCCAGGCAGAAACCCGGACTGAAAGGCCCAGGGTCCCGGGAACTAGGCCCCTCCGTGTGCCCCAGTGACCCGGGCGTGCCAGCCCCTCCCCGGGCCTGGGGAGGCTCACTCTCACCGCACGACAGGCTCAGTGACCTCCGCGATCCCCCCAGCCACTCCAGCCCCTTTGAATTTGAAAAAGAAAAAAAAAATCACTAGACTAGCTTCAAGTGGACAAAAACCAGACACTCTGGCTTATTGCTCAGTGAGAACAGATGTTGGGCTGAGAGCCTCATCAAGGTGAGGGATGGTGTGTGGGCTCTGGGAGCCTCCCCTCGCATCTCCACGGCTGAGACAAGCTTGGGAACCCCAATAACTGCCAGTCTGGATTTGGCATCTGAATCCAGGCAAGGCAAGAGTTTCGGAGTCTGTCCCTGGGCGGTCAACTCCCAGCCAGGCCCATCGCGGCACTGGCCCTGGTGAGTGGTGTTGACCCTGTGGGCTCAGCCTCCTGCAGGTTCCAAAGCGTGCCCATCCAACGTCATCTTGCGAAGGGGCAGTGTTATTCTCCCATTCGACAGACCGGTAGCCTGAGGTTCAGAGAGGCCCCATGGCTAGAATTTGAACTCAGGTCTCCAGTCTCAGGAGACGTCCCACCAAGGTTGGGGAAAGGCAGGGGGCTTCTGTCCCAGGAGACTGAGACCCTCTCTTCCTGTCTGCTTCCTCAGAGACATGTGCAGTGAACAACGGAGGCTGTGACCGGACATGCAAGGACACGGCCACCGGCGTGCGCTGCAGCTGTCCGGTGGGATTCACGCTGCAGTCGGACGGGAAGACGTGCAAAGGTGAGCACAGGCCGCCCCTCTCGCCGGGCCTGGGGCGGGGCAGGCAGGACAGGCGGGGGGCTGCCCGCTTGTGCTGTGCCTGAAGCCGCGTGTGGCTGCAAGGGTGAGGGTGTGTTTCTGTTGAAGAGGCCGAGAAGAGGGAGTCAGGCCCAGCGCTCTGCAGTGGGGCTCAGGGGCCCCTGGTTCCACTGAATATTGACAGGCTTAAGTGGGGCTCCGATGCCAAAGAACGTGGCTGTGCCCTGGGTTGAACAAGCGGGGTGCCTTTACTTGGGGCTTCCTGGGCCAGCAGAGGTTCCTTGTGGCCCCCCGGGAGCTGGGCGGGGTCGGTTCCTTGGCTCGCTGACCTTAGCCAGGCAAGTCTTGCAGAGCTGGGGGGAGGCGGGGCTCAGGGCTCAGGCCAGGACAGGATGGTCTTCTTGTCGGCGCTGGGCCAGTGAGGACACTGTGCACCCTCATCCCCGGAGGAGGGAAGGTTAGGGGCGGGGGTCTCAACTGAAGGACTAAGAATGAAAAAAAATCAGAAACAGGGGTTGGGGGATCAGGAATGGGCTGGTCTGCTGGCTGCCAGAAGCCAGAGAAGAGTGAGCTTTCTCTGACTCACCCTGCCAGGAAGTGGGCAGGCCTGGAGGCCAGCGTGGAAGGGGAGAGGAACTTGAACGTCCAAAACCCAGTGGGTGAAAACATTTACAGCAGAGGCTTAGGGTGACTTTAACGAGTCCGAGATGGGCTTTTTTGAAGCCTATAAAAATAGACGGGGTATGACTTCTCCTCCCCAGCCACTTTGCTGGGAAGAACCTAGTGATTATTGACAGAAATAACGGTTCTTCCACCTATTTATTTGAAAATAAAGCCCTTCTGTAGCCCCCACTCAGACCACTTAGAGTGAGATGTGTTCCCAGTGGGCGGGGGGGGCGGGGTGGCAGGCCAGGGCTATCTGAGGCCTTGCACATGAGCTTGGTGCCAGGAGGCCTGGCCCAGGTCCACCGCAGACCCGGCGGTCCTCACTGCCCAGCAGCGTCACGGCAGGCCTGGCCCGTTGCCCTTGGAGCCTGGACAGAAGGTGGTAGAATCTTCTGTGATTCTACAGGGTGTGGCTCCTCCACACCCCTGCAAGGTCCAACGCCAACCCAGGAGCTGAGGGTGGGGCAGGCTCAGTCCTGACACAAGGCTAGGAGCTCGCCGCTGGGAGCCGACCTGTCTGGACCGGACAGGAGCCTCAGCAGTCACGTGGCCCCCAAGGAGCACTAAGGGGGTGCTGAGTGCCGCCCCCTGCCCATCCACGGTGGGCCATGGGGCATCTGTTCTCCTCCACCTTGAGGCTAGTGTAGGGGACATCCACACAGGGGAGGGCAGCTGTCCACACAGCCCCAGGCCCACCGGTCTGAGCCCCTGACCGTGTTTCCTGTGATTCCTCTTAGTACAACTGGGCCCTTTAACCAGAGCTGCCCCTTTGCCTTCAGCCAGACCTCCTCACTCCCGCTGCCCTGGAGTCGGAAGGCCTCTTGTTCACTCAGGCCCTAGGTTTTCTGGGCTCCTCCCGTGTGCAGGTGCAGGGCAGGCCGGTGAATGAAGCAGAGATTCCTTGTGCCCCGGGATCTTTTATTGAGTAAAGAAGACAGAGTTTAATGTTTAAAGATCACCAAGATAAGCATGTATCACGGACCCCTCGGTGTTGGGTAGAGTAGTCCTGCGGGGCGGGAGAGCGAGACCGGGCCTGGCCTGGACCAGGGCTGGCGAGGGAGGGGGCCAGAGGAGGAGGCTCTAATCCTGGCCCCATGACTGCTGTGCAGAGGCCGGGAGTTCCAGGACCCAAAGCAGCCCGTGCGCCCAGATCTGGGGGAGGCTGGGCTGAGGGAAGGGGTTGGCCCTTCATCCTGAGATGCTATTGGGCAGGAGCAGTGCAGGTCAGGCATTTGTTCTGAGATGGTCCCTGCCGCTCTGGGGACAGGGGTTTCGGGGGCTCCAGAGCAAGGTCTGGAACAGCAGTGTGGCAACACCCAGGCTCGAGGTGACAGTGCATTGGGCCAGGGATCAGTGGAAGTGGAGAAGGACAGTCTGGACATTGTCGTGCATGTTAGAATTTATGGCTTGTGGGACTGATCCAGAACTGCATGATACAAATATCCTAACATCTTCAAATGAGGGAACCCTCGAAACCAAGTGTTGACCTCAAGACCCCAGGGTTTGGTGTCTCAGAGCTTTGGGCTTACAGCCCGAGTTTCCCAGGACCTGGCTGGAGGGGGTGCAGGGCAGGGTGCAGGGGCCCAGCAGGGACAGGCCAGCTTGGGGGGGTCCCCTGGCCTTGAGCTTCTGGCTCCTCGGTCAGCGTGCACACCCAGGTCTTGGCAGTGGCCCAGAGGAAGATACCAAAGATTCAGTGTTTTCTGGAAGCCAAACAATGGTTGTTAAGCAAGACCAATGGTTGGAGGTCTTGGAAGATCCAGAACTGAAAACCCTGGATGGCTGGGGGTCACAGGGGCAGGGGGAGGCAGCCGTGAAAAGTGAACGTGCTTTGCCTGAAAGGTCAGGCCATGGGGCCTCCGCAGGACTGCCCCCGACCCCTGCTGGTCTGAAGAGTGTGGTCAGGGCAGGGCTCCAGCCTCAAGGCGCCCTGTTAGGTGCTGCCCTGCCTGATACTGGGAAGTAGGCAGCTTGCTCCTTGGCCCTTCTGAGAGGAGGGAGGTCTGGGGCCTCCACTCCCTGAGCTGGAGCCTGAATTCCTCAGGGATATCAGCCCCTCCTCCCAGCACCTGCTGCAACAGTCCAGGAGAACTGCCCCCTACGGCCTGTCTGCTGCCCGCCTTCTACCCACAGGCTCTGCCCAGCAGCTGCCCCACAGTGAGCCAGCCCACTCCCCGGGCCTTCCCTCTGCTCCTACCCACACCCTCACCCACGTGGCCCGGGGGTGCCAGGCTGTGCCCTCTCAGTGGGATGGGCGGAGGGGGACAGGAGCAGTCGTCCGACCGCGTATTCCTGCGGCTCACCCCTCCCCTTCCCCCACATACACTGATGCTCAAACAGTGGGAGAGGCAGTGAATGTCCCACCTGGTGGCCAAGACCCCACCCTTTCCTCAGCCCCCTGACTCCTCATTCACTCATCCATTCATCCATTCATCCAGTGCCCCCTCCTGGGCAGCGCTTCCATGCAGGCCTCCTGCCTGGCCCTGGGGCTCCACGTGGGAGCCTTATCTGCCGTCTCTCCTCTCCAGAGGGCAGGTCCTGAGACAAGAGAGCAGCAAACTGGGGAGAACATCAGGGAAGGCTTCCCCAGGGGGCAGCTGTTCCGGGGAGCGGGGCGGCAGTGCTGCGGCAGGAGCCAGGGGTGCAGAGAAGAGGAGGGCCAGGCGGCCCGGCCAGGCGGCCGAGGGGAGGCCACGAGCCTCTGCAGCCAGACGGGGGCTCCAGCCGCTAGCGGGGCTGGGTGGCTCACAGGGAACAGGCGGGGAGTCTTCAAGGGGCAGGAGGTGGCGGGGGGCAGTGGTGCGTCGGAATGAAGGCCGAGGGGCTGTCCAAGCCCACCGCCCCCTCACTGTATCTGGGGCTAGAGCTGGGGATGAGTGCTCCCCCAGTGGGACCCCCAAGCAACCCGTTGTACCAGCCGGGGCCTCCAGGAGACACACCCCCAGTCTCCTGGCTGGCTGTTATGACAGCCCCTTGTTATGACAGCTGACAGGCCCAGGTGGGGAGCAGGGTGGAAATAGGGGGTTCCAGAAGGCCTGAGGCATTCCTAAGGAGGCGGGTCCTCTCTGCACATTTGATCACAGTGAATGATGCTGAGAGGTGCGGGCTAGCAGCCCAGTTTGCAGATGGGGAACCTGAGGCTCAGAGAGGTACCTTTCCCCGCCCAGGGTCACAGACCCAAGAGGGGCCTCCAGTCTCCTGCCAGAGGCTTCTATGTAGAACCTCCGCCATCGTCCTGTGAGGAGAGGGGGCAGCGGAGGCTGAACCTCTGTCCTGGATAGGCCCTTGCTTTGACCTTGACACCTGCTTCCTCTGGATAGGACTTCCCTGGTGGCTGAGATGGTAAAGCGTCTGCCTACAATGCGGGAGACCTGGGTTTAATCCCTGGGTGGGAAAGATCTCCTGGAGAAGGAAATGGCAACCCACTCCAGTACTCTTGCCTGGAAAACCCCATAGATGGAGGAGCCTGGTAGGCTACAGTCCATGAGGTCGCAAAGAGTTGAACATGGCTGAGCGACTTCCCTTTCACTTCCTCTGGAGGCTGCAGGGCCAGCGAGCCACACTGGAGGGGGCCTGTCTTTGGAGGTAGCTGGGGCTGGGCTCACGACCTGTGACCTCCCCCCGTGACGTGGGGACTCCGGCCCCAGGTTGTTTTGACTGTCACATGAGTGACTTTTTTGCCAGAAAGCGCTTGGCCTGCTCACCAGCACGAAGTGGTACCTGGTAGTTGCCACAACTTCCAGGGGGTCCTGCTGCTTCCCCTGGGGCATCGGCCCCTCCTTAGGCAGCTTTGTTCCTGAAACACGGGTTCGGGTTAGGGGTGCTCGGGAGGGGTCACACCTTGGGACCGTCAGGGTGCCACCACCACTCGTGAAATGCCGAGTGAAGAAACAGCTCAAACCATGGGCAGACGTGGGGAAGGAGAAGGGTGAGGAGCCAGGCTGGGAAGTGAGCAGCCCGCGGATGCGTGCAACACCTGGAGCCAGTTAGCTCCCCAGCCTCAGTCTCCCTGTCTGTAAAGCTGGAGCAGTAAACCTACTTTTTAAAGAGCTGGTCGGGCCAGCACCTTGGGGATGCGATTTCGTTTCATCCTTACGCTGTCCTTCCAAGTAGGGGCGCTTCTGATCCTTGTTCTCACAGATGGGGAGCTGAGGACCGGGGCTCTGGCAGCTCAGCCAGAGTCACGGCTCTCAGGCGGCAGCCGCCTGCTCCAGGCCCGCCTACCTCCCGGGATGGAGGGGCGTGGGGGGCATCGACCCTGCTCTCTGGCTGGGCACAGCAGACACGAGTTCCCTGCCCCCTCCTGCACACACATGCCAGGCTCACCAAGTCCCCAGGGGGAGGGGGGAATCTCCTCTCCGCCCACCCACCACGGCTGTGAGCCAGGCCCCCTTCCTGGGCCCGGCTGGGGACCCAAAGCAGCCCCCGGGTGGGCAGCGGGCAGTTAGGGAAGGGCGGCTCTGGGCCTCGGTCCTGCCTGCCCCCAGGGGCCCCAGCCCACTCTCCTCGCCTCCCCTACCCACCCACCCGGCTCCGCAGACATCAATGAGTGCCTGGTCAACAACGGGGGCTGCGACCACTTCTGCCGGAACACCGTGGGCAGCTTCGAGTGCGGCTGCCGGAAGGGCTACAAGCTGCTGACTGACGAGCGGACGTGCCAAGGTGAGCCGCCCGCATCCCCGTGGGGCTCCCTTCCCCTCCCCAGGCCACCCCGGTTCCCAGGAGGGGAGGCAGCCTGGGCTGGGGCTTCTCCGCACCTGGGCTGGGCCTGGGGGGCTGGTCGTAATTTTTCTGCCCTGAGCAAGGGCTCCTTTGTGACCCTAGGGGCCCTCAGAAGCCATCAGAAGCCTCCAGTCCAAGCCCTCCCTGTTAGGGATGGTGGCTGAGGCTCGGGGAGGGGTCAGCCCGTGTGCAGGTGGTCCAGCGAGTAGGTAGCAGGGCTCAGCACCTCAGCCTGACCCCAGTCCCCGGACGCCCAGGCCACCTTCGGTGGCTTCAGAGGCAGGATGATGCCACCTGGTGGAAGGTGTCGCACACGGCAGGCGCTGCCCACCAGTCCTTCCTTGAGGCCCCCTGGGACACCTGCTAGGACCTGGGGTGAGGGGAGGAGAGATTCGGGCAGAGGTGAAGGGTCACAGCCCAGGTGAGAGCCTGAGGACGGGCAGGGGAGACAGGAGTGAAGTGCTTGAAGGATGATGTCTTCCTCCCAGAGGAGCCAGGGAGGTCAGCCCATCCAGGAAGTGGCCCTGGGGCTGGGGGAGCCTGAGGGACCACAGGGAGCCCGTCAAGAAGGGGGCGGCTCCGGGAAGGGTGCAGACGGAGGGTGGGCGGTGGTGGGGATGGGACAGCGGCCGGGTTCCGACGGTGGCTGTCGCCCTGTTGCGGGGGTCCCAGCAGTCATAGGGTGTAGCCGGCGGCGTCCGGCCGTGGACTTGAGGCTTCCACTCTTAGTGCCGCTCAAACGAGGCCCTTAGGGGCCCGGGATTTGCACCCCCCACCCCCAGGGCCCCAGGAGAGGTGAAAGCAGAGGCTGGTGAGGGAGGGTCCAGGGCCAGGCCCGCCTGGGGCTCCTCATGTGACTTGAGCCGGTCACCTGCCCTCCCGGGGCTTGGCCTCCGCATCCCTGGCCGGGCAGCCTGGCCCTGACTTCCTCTCGGGCCACGAGGGCCCACCCCCCCAGGAGCCTAGCATCTGTCCAGGCCCAAGCAAGGCTCCTGGGCGCCCTGCTTCTCTGTGCTTGGCTGTGTTCTCAGGAGGCCTGAGGGAGCAGCCTCGACTGCATCCCCGCTGCCCCATGAGAGGGGCCGCAGCGGGCGTGGAGGAGGCCACTCTGGCTGAGTCTCCTCCACCTTCGTCCTGAGCCACCTCTCCGCGGCCTGGGATCTGGCCCCAGGCCACGCTCCAGTACGGCCCCTGGGTCCCCAGCTCCAGCGGGGAGGGGTCTAGGCTTCTCTGCTTGGCACTCAGGGCCCTTGGGAAGGGCACCCCAGCCCCCCTGAGCCCCACCCAATCCCTGGGGGTCAGGTGCTGCCACCCCCCCAGCCTTTGCCCAAAGTGCCCTTCCCACACAGGCACGAGGGGATCTTCCCCGATCCCCCACCCCGGGAGGAACCTCATCTCCCCTTGAGCGCCCACAGTGATTCGTTCCTTGTGCGCGTGTTATTACAAACGCACGTGAGTCATGAGGACATCTGCGGTCGCATGAACAGCACATTCAGAGGAGAGGCAGGTCAGCGTCTGCCTTGCCCTCTGGTCCCTGTCACCTGTCCCTCGGGGGCCGTCTCCCTCAGAACTGTGGCCAGGACAGACTTGTCTTCTGTGAACCCAACGTTCACGTCCTCCCTTCCAGGAACAGGCCCTCTGTGACCCTCCCTCTTTCCCTTTTCACCCCGGCTGCCAGGGGGTCAGAATCAAATCTGACCTCTTGTCAAGGCTCCTTTGTTACTCTTCACAGGCGGTATCTTCCCGACCAGCACCCACTTTCTATCTGTGCTGTTTTCCCCAGTTTCTCTAGAGACGCGTTGGGGTGACAGTTCCGCTTCTTCCTCGGGTGGACCTGTCAGTTTCCTGCTGGTGTGGATTGAATACCTCCCCTAAATCACACTGGCGTGTGAGCTAATGGACTGGCAAGGATTCAGAATAATCCCTTCTACTCAGAATATTCCTTCCCTGCCCACCTCCAGAAAAGAGAGTGAGGTGGCTTCTATCCCAGGACCATGAGGTTCGTGGGGACAAAATGGAAAATCGGGCAGGGACGAGAGGTCTGAGGTTTGCCGCGAGTTGGCTCTGCGCTGAGCCCGGAGCCCCGGGACCACTGTGCACAGATGTCCCTCTGAGTGACAAGGCCGTGCCACCCGCCACGCCCTGAAACTGTGCCCGGACCTTTCTCCCTGTGGCCCCACAGACATCGACGAGTGCTCCTTCGAGCGGACCTGTGACCACACCTGCATCAACTCCCCGGGCAGCTTCCAGTGTCTCTGCCACCGCGGCTACACGCTCTACGGGACCACCCACTGCGGAGGTCTGCAGCTCGCCCGCCAGGGCCACCTCCCCCCTGAGGCACGCGCCCGGCCGCACGGCCCCCCACACTGCACCCCGCACCGCGCACCCCGACCTGGACTCTTGACGGGCCTGGGAGGGCCTGGTGGGCAGAGGGGCTCAGCCAGGGGCGAGGCGGGAGGGTGGGAGGTGGGGTGCCAGGCCTCAGCCAGGCTGTGGGCACTGGCCTGGAAACAGCAGCCTTTGGGGAACCCCACTCAGGAAGGGAGGACAGCGGGACAGAGCGCCGCTCAGTCAGTTCACTCCAGGGGAGGGGCTGACAGCAGAAAGGGGCAGGTCAGTGGGGGGCCCCAAAGGGGGAGTCCTGGAGTCAGAATGAGGGGAGACGGGCCAGAGGGGTCGGCACGTGCAAAGGCCCTGAGGCAGAGGGAGCACAGAGGGGCCGAGGGGCAGCTACTGAGGCCAGAGCCCCATGAGGGCAGGGTTTGTGCCTGGCGCCGACGGAGGACCCAGGGCTTTGTGAGCCCCGAGTGGCCTTTGCTCTTAGCACAGGGAGAAGCCCCTGGAGGGTCAAGACAGGGTGTGACCTGTGAGTTCAAGTTCTTGTAAGGAGCGCCCTCCTGCCACCCTGTGTCCAGGAGAGTGGAAGTCAGAGCACCAGGGGGGACACGGCTCCGGACGCAGGAGGGAGGGCCGCAGGGGCTCGAGCAGGCTGGGGAGGGATGTGGGGGGGGGGTTCCAGATGCACGGGCTGAGGGGGGCGAAGGGGGGGGGTCCAGCACGGCCCCGCGCCCCGTGTCTCCTCCTGTCCTGTGACCGGGGTAGCCACACTTCCCTGCGGGGGGACAGCCACGCGGTCGGGTGGGCCCAGGCACAGCTGGTGCTGCGGGGAGCTGCAGAGTTTTCTGGAGGGACTCCCAAAAGCCTGGCACCAGCTTCCACACACAGGGCTTCGGCCCAAGAGAAGGCAAGGCCTCTGGGAGACGTCCCGGGGCCCCGGGGCCCTGTGCGGGAGAGGGAACGGGCTGGGAAGGGCAGGTCCAGACTCCCGAACTGGGATGAGGCCTCAGGACCCCGGGGCCGCTGCTGGGCGTTCCCGGCCCCTCCAAACCCGACTGCAGCTCCATTTTGTGCCACCGCTCTGCCCCGCCCCGAGTCTGGGCTCAGCTGCCCAAGTTCGGCAAACTTCTGAGGCTCCTGGGGAGGATGTGTGTTGGTTCCAGCAGCCCTGTGTGTGTGTGTGTGTGTGTGTGTGTGTATGTGTGTACATGCATGTGTAAGCTCATGTGTGTGTCATGTGCCCTGGGTCTGGGTTTCTGGGTATCTGTGTGTGTGCATGCGTGTGTGTATGCACGCTCACATGTGTATCATGTGCCCTCTGTGTCTGTGTGTGTGCACGTGTGTGTGTGAGCTCACGTGTGTCACGGGCCCTGTGTGTGTCTGTGTCCGTGTCTGTGCGTGTGCGTGTGTGTGAGCTCACATGTGTCACAGGCCCTGTGTGTGTCTGTGTGTGTGCGAGTGCGCATGTGTGTGAGCTCACGTGTGTGTCATGTGTCCTGTGTGTGTATGTTTCTGTGTGTGTCTGTGTGTACCCGCACACATGTGTGTGAGCTCACGTGTGTGTCATGTGCCCTATGTATCTATGTCTGTGTATGCGTGCACGTGTGTGTGAGCTCACATGTGTCACATGCCCTGTGTGTGTGTTTCTGTGTGTCTGTGTCTGTGTGTACACACGTGTGTGTGAGCTCACGTGTGTCACGTGCTCTGTGTATCTGTGTCTGTGTGTGCGTGTGCGTGTGTGTGAGCTCACGTGTGTCACGGGCCCTGTGTGTGTCTGTGTACGTGTCTGTGCGTGTGCACGTGTGCGCGCTCACGTGTGTGTCATGCGCAGCCGCCTGTCCGCATCCAGTGAGAGCCCCAGGCGAGGGTCAGGGTCGGGGTTCTTGGCCCCCCTGCCCCGGTGGGTCCCGCCCTGCCGGCCCCGAGGGTGCCCGTCCAGCCCGCCTCCCGCCCTTACGTCTGCCTGTGCCTCCAGATGTGGACGAGTGCAGCATGAACAACGGCAGCTGCGACCAGGGCTGTGTCAACACCAAGGGCGGCTACGAGTGCGTCTGCCCCCCGGGGAGGCGCCTGCACTGGAACCGCAAGGACTGTGTGGGTGAGTGCCCGGGGCAGGGGCCCCTGGGCAGGTGCTCTGCTGCTCGCGGGCGGCTGATGGGACCGAGGCTGGAGGAAGGAGAGGGGTGCGCGGGGGAGAGCACGCTGGGTGTCAGCCCGGGGCACAGAAACGGAGACCCAGGGGTCCGCGTTTGCTGACGCAGGAGGAGCTGAGTCGGCACGCAGGCGGAGTGCAGTGTGGAGGCCTCAGTTGCACCCTCTTGTCCTGCCAAGGAAGCTGGTGGCGCGGAGGGGGGTTACCCGGGGTGCAGCAGCACCGGAGCCTGGCCTGGGGAGCACCTGGGCCTTTGTAGGCTGGCTACTTGCTCAGGGCCACCGGCCCCGCAGTGTCTGGCGAGGAGGGCCTCCTGGAGAGCGGGGGGCTCTGGGGCCCGGGCCCCTCCAGGCTGAGTGCGGGGCAGGCCCCCACCTTACAGGTTCCATAAACACATACTGACTACTTGCTATGTGCTGGGCCTGTCCTGGGTGCTGGGGTTATGTCCCCGACACAGCTTTCAGATCCTTGGCCCGCCATGCCCTCACATCCCTGGGCCACCAGAGTTAAGCCTTTGATTTTATCTTTCATCGGTAAGTCCTTTATTTATTTGGCTGTGCTGGGTGTTAGTTGCAGCATGTGGGAGCTTTAGTCTTCACTGTGGCACGCAGACTCTTGGTTGTGGTATGTGGGATCCAATTCCCTGACCAGTTCCCTCCCCTACACTGGGAGCCTGGAGTCTTAACCACTGGACCACCAGGGAAGTCCCACGTAAAGCCTTTTAAATCTAAGTCAGCGTTCGTCCCTGTCAGCTCAGAGCCTCCGGTGAGTCCTCTTCACGCAGAAGCAAAGCCAGAGTTCCTAGAGCGGCCCAGAGGCTGCTAGCTGCCCCCCCACCCCCCCACTTACTCTCCACCCTCACCGTGCCCCCCACCGCCCATGCTGGCCTCCCTGACCTCGAAGGCGCAGTGTGCCCCGTGCATGGGCTCGTCTCTCGGCCTGGAGGACTCTTTACTCCTTGCAAGCGTCTGCTGAGTGGGGCGGGGTGGGTGAGACTTCCTGACCACAAACCCAGAGCAGAGCAGCAGCCAGCCCCGACTCTGTGCCCCCTCCCACCACTGCCCTTGCTTTTTCTCTCCCATCACACTTCACACCAATCAGATGCTCTGTGTACATCACAGAGCCTGCTGGGTGTTGTCAGTCTGTCCTCACTGATCACGCTCTGCACACGTGGGCAGGTATTTTTGCTCATCTTGTTCCCTGCTGTCTTCCCAGCACCTGAGCAGAGCCTGACAGTTGTGGGCGCTCAGTACATGTTGAGTGGGTGCATGACTGTGTCCAAGAATGGATGCCACCACTCAGTACCGAAGTCAAACAGACCCCAGGCCCTGCTCACTTCAGGAAGAATTGCCCTGCTGTCCAGGCGGGGTCTTGTTGAGCAAAGCAAACCCTCAAGTTTTGTCTAGAGTCTAGGGGAAGAGCTTTCACGGGGTTGTGTTGATTAGAGGCAGGATTAGGGGGTGTCAGTCTGAGGAGCACGCCTTTGCGGGGTTTGCGGGGGGAGCTTGGGTTGACACTAGCCTTAGAAGCCTGACCACTCAATGAACTGGCCAAGAGTTGGCTGACTTTCCGAGCCTGGGGTTGTCATCAACTGATAGGCTTTCTGAGGCACCTCCACTGATAATGAGGGTCATGTGAGGCCTGATATTTACCGGTGACCAGAGCTATCAGGTACAGGCTTTCTCTAGGGATATGAGGACATTTCTTTTTCCTTTTAAATTCTCAGTCTCCATTTTGGTCCTCTCGCAGTCAGGGCTGCAGGAGGTGCCCCCAGGGTTTGTCTGGTAGACCTGGAGTGAGGAGACAGACGGTGTGACTGCAGGCATTACTGGAAGGTCCTGGGAGGTCCTCTAGAACTATGATTCAAGAGTTCCCAGGTAGAGCGGGAAAGCCAGTCCCACCAGCTCCCTCGTCCACAGTGCGCAGCTTGCTCTCTCCTGGGGCCTCCGTGTTGACTGTTCCACCTCACCTCCGCTGTAAATCCAGCTTCAGAATGATGGGCACAGACTCCCCTGGTTGCCCAGAAGAAGATTCCAGGTGCTATCATTACCATAACTACTTGCAGTAGGCAGTCAGAGTGCTCTGTCCTACCCCCCAACGCCGTGCCCCAGACTGGACTATTCGCCGCATCTCCCAAAGTGAGGGGCACACTTCTGATGACCATGGGAGCTGTCCAGTCCCGAGGGATGGGACCAAGAGCCTCCGCCGTCTGCTTCACCAGGTTATGTCATTACGTGCCTGGGAAGGTGTCCTACCCTCAGAGGCTTTGCAAGGAGGCATCATTCATTGAGGGTCCCAGGGAGTCATTCATTGTTACAGCCCACAGCCCCACAGGGCAGTGAGCTGAGGGCCTGGGGTGGCACCGTGAGTCAGACTTCTGTATGAGGCGGGGGGTCAACTTCATGGAGCTGTAGGGATGCTGTCCGTGGGTGGTGTTGTGACAGATAGTCAAGATACATGGTGAGACGGCTGAATTGGCCTCTCCCGGTGCAGGGGGATTTTACTTCTTTTTATGTATTGTCTACAAAGAGGATCATACTTAATTAGGTTCGTGTAGCATACTTTGTGGCTTCCCTGGTAGCTCAGCTGGTGAAGAATCCACCTGCAATGCAAAAGACCCTGGTTCAATTCCTGAGTTGGGAATATCCCCTGGAGAAGGGATAGGCTACCAACTCCAGTATTCTTGGGCTTCCCTGGTGCCTCAGACAGTAAAGAATCCACCTGCAATTCGGGAGACCTGGGTTCAATCCCTGGGTTGGGAAGATCCCCTGGAGGAGGGCATGGCAACCCACCCTAGTATTCTTGCCTGGAGAATCCCCATGGACAGAGGAGCCTGGCGGGCTGCAGGCCATGGGGTCGTAAAAAGCACAGCATCAGTCAGTTCAGTCGCTCAGTCGTGTCCGGCTCTTTGCGACCCCATGGACTGCAACACGCCAGGCCTCCCTGTCCATCTCCAACTCCTGGAGTTTACACATACTTAATATCATTTTTCAATATTGGCTTTTCTAGCGACAGCTTGGGAGAACCGATTTAAAGAATCAAGCTGGTGGTTATCACTTAGTACAGCCTAGATCTAGGTGAGTTATTATTTGTAAGGGAAACATGACAGGAGAAGTCAGAAGTGCACACCCTTGGATGCATAAGGTGGGAAAACATGACCAAAGAGATGAGGAACAAAGGAATGCAAAAGCATGTGTAGAAATCAGTGGCTGCAAACATCTAGGAGAATTTATTCCTGCGGTCTTAGGCACAAGCCTCTACCCTGTATAGCCATGAGCCAGTTCTGAGAATCAGAACTTGGGTAACAACCAGTTTCTGTGAACTGCTTTTGGAGGTTCTCTGAAAAACCTCAGACTTCTAAATGGTAGCTTTACAGTAAGTTCTGAAAAACATCGTTTTTATTTTTCAAGAAAATTAGGGGTAATAAAGGCCATGAAGTTTATGAGTAATTCATGAATAACTTTCCCAGTGAAATGTGTCTATATGTTCCTAAGTACATTAGTTTAAATATCCCAAATAGGGAACTTGGGGATAATATTTTGATAATATCTCAGTGCTGTTATTTTTTTTCCAACAAGAGCCTATTTCAGTTCATTCAGAAAGTAAATATACTATTACTCGCGCGTATTTGTAACCATGAAATGCACCTGCAGATGCTCAGAGGGCCCCTGAAGGCGTGGTTTCAGTCTGGGCCCCATCTTCACACTTTCCCCAGGATTCTGACGGTCACAGCCACACCATGACCTGGCCATGTCCTCTCCCACCCTGAGAGAGCCTCTCACCCACACTGTCTCATTGCCACCGCCAGTTTGTCCCTACAAGGAAGGAAGAGCGGTCTTAGGAAAGATGTTAGCTGAGGTCTGCGGGAGCTGGTCTGGTGGTCCCAGGGGTCGCCTGGCTCCACCGGGTGTCATCCTCATGGATCTTAAAAGGTGATCGCTTGCCCTGCTCCATGCAGAGTAGGAGGCCAGACACAGTGTGTGGTGGAACCCGTGGTCCCCTTGGTCCTTGCCTGAGGACTTTGGCCTGAGCAGCAGCATCAACATGACGATCCGAAAAACATTTCCTCTAACGTCCATTGAAGGCAGGAAGAGAAGGGGACAACAGAGGATGAGATGGCTGGATTGCATCACCAACTTGATGGACATGAGTTTGAGTAAACTCTGGGAGTTGGTGATGGACAAGGAGGTCTGGCGTGCTACAGTCCATGGGGTTGAAAAGAGTCGGACACAACTGAGCGACTGAACTGAACTGAGCTGAGCTGAGCTGGGCATGCATGAATCCTCCAGTCTGGAGGAGATCCAATTGGCTCTAAGCCTGAACCTGTGGCCTCTCTCGTGTGTTCAGTTGCGAAACAGAAAAGGCAAAGATGCACACAAGTGGATGCATGCCACCTTAGGATGCTCTGAAAACAGAGAGGTTTCCTGCCCATAATCAGAGATGGACGTTCAGTTCAGTTCAGTCACTCAGTCCTGTCCGACTCCTTTGGACCCCATGGACTGCAGCACGCCAGGCCTCCCTGTCCATCACCAACTGCCAGAGCTTACTCAAACTCATTTCCATTGAGTCAGTGATGCCATCCAACCATCTCATCCTCTGTCGTCCCCTTCTCCTCCTGCCTTCAATTTTTCCCAGCATCAGAGTCTTTTCCAATGAGTCGGTTCTTTGCATCAGGTGGCCAAAGTATTGGAGTTTCAGCTTCAGCACCAGTCCTTCCAATGAATATTCAGGGTTGGTTTCCTTTAGGATTGACCAGATATGAATCTTAGGATGTCTTAATTTTTATTAATAAGTTCCATCAGCAAAACAACGTTAAGTTGGGATTCGGTGTGGAGCATCCACAGGATCTGTTCTGTGTATGAATCCCTGGGAAGTACAGACACACGAAGGTGAGTGTCTCCTCCAGAAAGGGCTAGGAGAGGGAATTCCCTGGTGGTCCAGGGGTTAGGACTCGGCGCTTTCACTGCCGTGGCCCAGCTTCAGTCCTTGGTCAGGAACTAAGATCCCAAAAGCCTTGCAGTGTGGCTGAAAAAAGAAAAAGGAATAGGTAGGAGAGCTGCTCAATGGTGGTGTGAGGAACCAGACACCATAAGGAGTTCACTGACAAGCAGAAAAAGTACTTTTTTTGCTTTTCCCAGTCACAGGAGGGATCGTGCTATGTGTGGTTCCCTCAGACTTCAGGGCAGTTCTGGTACAAGGTCCGTAGACGTTCCGACTACTTTATCCCAGGCTGTGATTGTTCTGAGGCAGGGGAGACAAGCCTTCCTCACAGATACTTCCCGTGTTGTTGAGTTTGTCCTAAGAGCCTGGCCTAATCTTTGCATGTTGATACAAAAAAAAAGAAAGAAAGGTTTATCGTAGTCTGGACTCTCCTGGGCTCCGCTCCAGCTGTTCTGCGGATGCTGTGGCAAGTTTGCCTCGGGGATTCTGGGTTTTGATCGTACACAGAGAGGGGTGTTAAGGCTCCCATCAGCTATAATCTGAATCGGGGGAGGAGGATTTTCTGAGACTTCTAAAAATAACCCCTCAGGTGTCTTTTGGATTCCAGTTCCATTTGCAGTGTAGGTCCCTCCCCACATGTCAGGGCTTTGACTCCGAGAATGGGAGGCTCATCTGATGATGGTCCCAAAGGAGCAGGTGCGGGCTGGAACTCAGGGAAGAACTGACGATGGTCAGAAAGGCCCACTGCTGAGTGGTTTTAATAAACCAAAGCAAATCAAGTTCACATCCCCTCAAGCCTCCTACAGCTCCCAGATTTTCAAATCTGCCTCTTCCCTACCTTCTGTCATGTTCTCTCACAACAAGATATTCTTGCTGCTGCTGCTGCTGCTGCTAAGTCACTTCAGTCGTGTCCGATTCTGTGCGACCCCATAAACGGAAGCCCACCAGTCTCCGCCATCCCTGGGATTCTCCAGGCAAGAACACTGGAGTGGGTTGCCATTTCCTTCTCCAATGCATGAAAGTGAAAAGTGTAAGTGAAGTCGCTCAGTGCTGTCCGACTCTTCGCGACCCCATGGACTGCAGCCTACCAGGCTCCTCCGTCCATGGGATTTTCCAGGCAAGAGTACTAGAGTGGGTTGCCATTGCCTTCTCCACAAGATATTCTTACTTTACGGCAAATGTACATTCTTCCTCCTTTTTAATTTATTGCCAGACTTTATTTTGGGGGGCTCCAAAATCACTGCAGATGGTGACTGCAGCCATGAAATTAAAATACACTTGCTCCTTGCAAGAAAAGTTATGACCAACCAAGACAGCATATTAAAAAGCAGAGACATTGCTTTGCCAACAAAGGTCCGTCTAGTCAAAGTTATGGTTTTTCCAGGAGTCATGTATGGATGCGAGAGTTGGACCATAAAGAAAGCTGAACGCCAAAGAATTGATGCTTTTGAACTGTGGTGTTGGAGAAGACTCTTGAGAGTCCCCTGGACCACAAGGAGATCCAACCAGTCCATCCTAAAGGAAGTCAGTTCTGAATATTCATTGGAAGGACTGATGTTAAAGCTGAAACTCCAACACTTCGGCCACCTGATGCAAAGAACTAACTCATTTGAAAAGACCCTGATGCTGGGAAAGATTGAAGGTGGGAGGAAAAGGGGACGACAGAGGATGAGATGGTTGGATGGCATCACTGACTTGATGGACATGAGTTTGAGTAAACTCCGGGAGTTGGTGCTGGACAGGGAGGCCTGGCGTGCTGCAGTCCCTGGGGTCACAAAGAGTCGGACACGCCTGAGCGACTGAACTGAGCTGAGTTTTTTGCCTTCCCTCTTGTTTTTTGTGTGCTGTGCTCAGTCGCTCAGTCATGTCCGACTCTTTGCGACCCCGTGGACTGTAGCCCACCAGGCTCCTCAGTCCGTGGGATTCTCCAGGCAAGAATACTAGAGTGGGTTGCCATGCTCTTCTCCAGGAGATTTTCCCAACCCAGGGATAGAACCTGCGTCTCTTGTGTCTGCTGCATTGGCAGGCAGGTTCTTTACCCCAGCACCACCTGGGAAGCGACTTTAAACTTCTTTCTGAGGGTTTCCATGTTCTGAGACTGTTAAGATGGATGGTAGGCCTGGTAGAGTCAGATCTCCCCTGCGTGCGAGCTGAGCAAGCTAGCCCGACCCTGTTCTGTGGGCACCCACAGGAGACATGAGACCCCCGGATCAGAGGGTCTCTGAGCTCACAGCTCAGCAAGCAGCCCCCTAGGTCTCATCCACCCAGAGGATGCTATGCAGACAGGGAGCTTGCATCCCAGCTGAAGGACACCCAACTTGGGGAACTCACCACTCACTATTACAGTGAACGGAAGCCAGGCTGCTCTTGTCTGGAGGGAGATGAGACCTCACTCCTAGACATTGCTCACTGCAAACAAACCCGCGAGAAATGGCCCTGGAAAAGATCCGGCAGTGCTCTGCATCCTCCGTGTCCCCACAAGGATGTGCAGGCACGTGCAGGGCAGGGGCGGTGGCCCCCGGCACACAGGAAAACCATGTGGTTCATCTGCAGTTGTTGACGACCCCCTCTAGGAAGTCAGAGCAAGCATAGAGAACTGCTAGGGGCTGATGTCTGCCTTGGAAGGTTGGGGGTGGATGGTTGTCCTCTTGTTTCTCACCCAGAGAGAACACTGGTTTGTCCAGCGGCCCTTTCAGTTTGGATTATCTGCAGGTGTTTTTGTTCATAGTTTCTTGGTTCTTTGGGAACAGAGGACTTCTGTCTTGCGTTTATCTGGGGGCTGGATGTTTCATCTGGAGAGCTGTGAGTTTGTTTTTATCTCTAGATGATCTACTTTCTGGGACTCCTCTTGAAAATGTTTAGGCACATGTTGAAGCTCATCCAAACTGGCAACTCCCCACTGCAGTGTCTTAATCCAGCTAAGCCTCCTGTGTCCGCCCGTTCTCAGGGCGGCTCCACCACTGATGATGGACTCAGAGGGTGACGTTCCCAGTGGCAGGTGTCACCGATCAATTCTAGAAGGTCCTGTGAGACCAGTTCTCATGTCTGCCTTGCCTACGGAACTGTCTTTTTCCTAGGAGTCTGGGTGAAGTGTTTAATGCTCAAAAGAAAAACACGTGAGAAACTCCGAAGTGGTCAGTTCAGGACACCTTCAAACCCCGGTCGGTGTGTCTGGGGGCCGCCCCAGAGAGGGGTTCCCAGTGACACCCCCATGCTTCGAGGTCGGTCACTGCCAAGAAGCCCATGTCCATTTTCAGCCATTCCTTTCCCTGGATGGGCAGGGACACCTGCTGGAGAGGGTCCAACCCCGCCCTCAGGTCTGGGCACGGAGTGTGACCCTTCTCACAGATAGCGCGGATTGGTGTCGGGGGAAGCGAGCCTCTCCCTGGGCCCAGCGTCCCCCGCCTCCCGCCGCGTCCAGATGGATGTGGGCTCTGCCGTCTCGCAGCCCCATCCCACCAGGACGGTCTGGCCAGGGCACCCACAGGCGGTGGGAGTTTCTCTTGGCTCATGCTCAGGGGCCTGCCGGCTCCCAACGGCCTTCCCCGGCCCCTCAAGCCCTCTCGTGTGTCCTCCTTCTCCCCAGAGACGGGCAGGTGCCTCTCCCGGGCCAAGGCCTCACCCCCGGCCCAGCTGTCCTGCGGCAAGGTGGGCGGCGTGGAGAGCTGCTCCCTTTCCTGCCCCGGCCACACACTCTTCACGCCAGGTAACTGAGGCTGTCCCGGGGAGGGGGTGGTGGGGAGGGGGGCAGGGCTCCGTCCCCCGGGATCCAGCCCCCGCTCCCTGCTGCTCTCTGGGAAAGGACCCCAGCTTGAGGACCCCCGGCCCTGGTCACTGAGTGGTCCTGGGCAGCTGTCTGGTTCTCTGGGGGCCACAGCATCCTCCTCAAAAGCACAGTGGACCCATTCCTGCCCAGACACTTAGCCCGTGGTCATGTAGCAGGAATGAATGGACTTAAGGGTCAGTCCCGACCTTCCTCATATTCAGTGACCCCCCAAGGCCCCTAGGATCTGGGGTGCTGGGAGAGAGGGGCACCCAGGCCCACCTCACTACTGGCCTCTCTGCAGACTCGGACAACAGCTACAGCCTGAGCTGCGGTGTCCCCAGCCTCCAGGGCAAGGTGCTCCCGAAACGCAACGGCACTAGCTCCAGCGCCGGGCCTAGCTGCTCAGGTAGAGTCCCCGGCCCATCCAGGCCGCAGCTCACCCACGTGACCTCCTAACTGTGCCCGGCACCAGCCAGGGGAGCGGAGGGGCACGGCCTGGGAAGGTCTCCCGACCTGGCGCCTGCCCAGTTTGGCTCAGGGTTCTGGGGAGCTCAGAGCAGGGCCAGGACCCAGAAGCGGCCAGGCTGCAGGCCGAGGCCCAGCCCAGGGCCCGTGCACCACGGAAGGGCCCGTCCGCCTCTAAGTCTCTGGGCCACGGATCCAGAGTCGTTCAGTGACCCTAAAGGGAGTGCTGTGAGCCTGTGGATCTCAGATTCCGTTTCACGGAAGTGAGTCACATGTGCTGTGACCATGAGATTCTAAAAGCTCCCGGAGTCGGGGCTCCCCTGGGAGACCCCGCCTCAGGAGTACCACGCACGCTTTTGCCCTCCGGGGCGCAGCCAGCTCCCCGCAGCCGGAGGTGGTGCTTCGGCAGCTTTTCCCGTTCGGGATGCTGGACTTGGTGACATGTCTAATGTATACGCCGTGTAACGCTAAGCTGCTGTGATGCCAGGAGCCTTTACTGTGGGCTCCGTGAGCTGCTCTCGGAAGGAGTTGATGGCTCTGCCCATGTGTCATTTCCCGCCCCCCCCCACCCCATGCTCCCCCTTCCCGTGCTCCCCTCTCCCACTGTGCTGCCCCTTTTCCCAAAAGCACGAGCCATTAAACTCGCTCTGGTGACGAGGGAGAAGGCGGGAGGCTCGCCTTTTCTCCTCCGCAGACCTCTGGCTGGCTGACCCCTGGCTTGCGCTTGGCCCCGCAGTCCACACTCGCACTTTCTCAGGGAGAGCAGTCAGGCCGCAGAGGCCCCCCCCCCAGCTCCCAGTGGACATGGCCCCCCGGCGGGCCCCCTCACCCTCAGGCCGCCCCTGCCGTGCCCAGCCCCCACCGCCCCCCTGCCCACGGGAGAGGCCGCCACTGGGTGTGGGCTTTCCCCAGGTGCCCCCGCCACCCGCATCAGGCAGAAGGCGCGCTTCAAGATCCGAGACGCCAAGTGCCACCTCCGGCCCCGAAGCCGGGAGCCAGCCAAGGAGGCCCCGAGGCAGCTGCTGCTGGGTGAGTGGGCCGCCCCGGTGCCAGCCCACGCGGCGGGCAGTGGGGCCCCCAGAACCCCCGGTGCCCCGCAGCCCGCGGTGGTGTCCCTGGGGATGAAAGCCAGCGTTCAAGCAGAGGAGTATCCCCCGGGGCCCCTCGCTCCGCCTCACCCCAGGGTTCAGCGAGCTCCCCCAGAGCGAGGCTTTCTACCGGCTCATGTCCAAGTGGAAGGAGCCCCGGGGCTCCCTCAGCGACCCTTTCTTGAATGAAGGTGGCCAAGAAGGGTGTTCCAGGCGGGGGAGCTCCATGGACAAAGCCAGGGAGCAGGGCCAGAGGAAAGCAGCCAGCTCTGTTTCCATGACGATTCCTGACACCTGACAGACCTGGGGACTCAGCAGGCCTAATCTGGGCCGGGTTGCCGCGACCTGGGGCTGCACGGCTTCACTGAGGGAGACACTCCCAGCGCCCCGAGGGCAGCGGTGTGAGGGCCTCAACGGGGCGAGTACAGAGCTCCGTCCCCCCGGCCCGTCCTGAGACCCTGGCCTTCTCCAGCCCATCTGAGCCTGGACTCTCGGGCGAGGTGGGACCCTGCTCCCCGCCCCCTGCCACCTTTGCCACAGTGGCCCCTTCCTTGTCCAGAAAACTGCCACATGACCTTTGTGACCCTCAAGTGTGACTCCTCCAAGAAGAGGCGCCGTGGCCGGAAGTCCCCATCCAAGGAGGTGACCCACATCACGGCCGAGTTCGAGGTGGAGACAAAGGTGGAAGAGGCCTCAGGTGGGTGAGGGGTCCCCTCGTGAGGTGCTGAGAGCCTCCGCGAGGACAGCGGACGGGGAGGGCTGGCAGGGGTCCGCTGGGCCCAAAGCCGGGCTCCCACTCGAAACACGACAGCTCCCGGATGTGGAGGCTGGCCGGGCAGGTGGGGGAGCCGGCCGGGGCCAGTGGGGCCTCAAAGCAGCTGCAGGTGGAAGAGGAGGCCAGGGGCCACGGGAGGAGCAGGCCTGGGGCTGCAGGGAGGGCCACGCCGCCTCTCCCCTCCCTCCGTCCTCACCTGGGCCAGGCAGGTCCTCCCCAGGACCACAGACCCAGCACCGGCCTTCCCCAGGTTCCAGAAGGGGCCTCGTGGGCTGGACGGGGTTTCTCACTTCCCTCCGGGCTGTAAATGAGTGTCGAGCTGAGACAGAGGAGCGGAGGTCTGTCAGCAAGTGTGTGCGGCGTGTGCCTGGCCCTGGACGCTACAGAAACGGGGGACAGACCCTGCTCCCCACGCTGGCGGCACCGCCAGTCTTGGAGGGGGCAGGGAGGGGGCACACACACCCCCAGGGCCAAGGGAGCCGCTGGACGGTGGGTGCGTGAGAACAAAGAGGGCGCAGCGCTCAGGGCCCTCCCCAAGAGAGGGGCCCCGGAACCTCCCCAGACGCGGTGCCGTCCGGACCAGGACCTGGACTCACAGTTCACCAAGTGGAAGCGGGTGGCAGGGACGGTGTTCAGGCAGAGGGAGCAGAAGAGGCCCAGAGGCGGAGAGAGCGGGTGCATTCAGGAGGCAGGGCACAGGGAAGGGCGGCCGGAAGGCGGAGTTCGCGGCAAGTCCGAGTGCAGGGCGTCAAGGCTAGCAAGGCATGGGGCTCCGGGCCACGAGGGGCCTCGGGTTCAAGGTCAGACAGCTGTAACGCTGTCCTGGAGACAGAGGCAGCCTCACGGGTGTTTGCGTGGCTGGAAGGGCTCCCATCAGGGAGCTGTGCCTGGGAGGAGAGACGCATCGCGGTGGCAGAAGCCCGCCTGCTTCTCAGATCTGCTTCGGGGCCTCGAACCGCTCACACCTCTTGGAGCCTGGGTCCCCATCCTGTCAAACGTTCGCAGCCCCCCCCCCCCCCCGCGCCCCTCTCCAGCCCCTGAGCAGTGGCCCAGCCGCCCCGGCATCTGGCGGAGGGGGGCGCGTGCTGGCAGAGGCCCCTCCCGGGGGAGGTGGCGAGCCTGGGTCTCACCTGCCCCTGCAGACACCTGCGAGGCCGACTGCGTGCGGAGGCGAGTGGAGCAGAGCCTGCAGGCCGCCGTCAAGACCCTGCGGAAGTCCATGAGCCGCCAGCTCTTCTCCGTGCAGGTCGCGGGCACCGAGTACGAGCTGGCCCAGCGGCCGGCCAAGGCCCCGGAGGGCCCGGGAGCGTGCGGCCCCGGCCACGCGCTGCAGGACGGCAAATGCGGTGAGTCCCTGCCTGCAGCATCATCCGGCGCACTCTGTCCTTCCAGCCCAGGTCCCAGCCCACGGGGGAGACAGACACGTCGGGAGGGGATGGGGCACAGGGAGGCCCCCCGAGGAGAAGCACTCAGACACGATGGCTGGTATTAGATAGCACCCCTCTCCGGTGCCTGGACCGTGTCCCTGTGTCCTAAGGAGGGTGGGCAGGGAGAGCGGGGCCAGCAAGGCCCCCGCCCAGGGGCAGGGAGGGTATGGGACCAGTGTGAGTGGCTAGAGGAGGCTTCCCGGAGGAGACACGTGGGAGCCGAGGGCAAAGGAGGAGCCGGGCAGAGATGCCCGTGAGGCTGAGGGCTTCCCAGGGGGCAGCTGTGCCACGAGGAGCATGTGGGCACCCGGCCACAGCAGGGGCCGGGACAGGGTGGCCAGGTCTCGTGAAAGAGGCTGGTGACCAGTGCTTCTGGTAACCAGTGCCCCAGAACTGGCGGATCAAGTCGGGGACGGCTTTTGAGCCAGCCGCAGGGGGCTAGGAGGTGAACCTAGCAAGAGTCCTTGTTCTAGCGGGGTCCATGGTTATGTGGGAGAGAAGGCAGGCAGCCAGTAGGCAAACACACCCTTAGGCCAGAAGAGCGCCTGGCCAGCCCAGGGCAGCCCTGGGCACTGTGGGATGATGCCCTGGACTGCACCAAGTGGGCACAGCCTCACCCGCCCTCAGCTGCGGGAAGGCCAAGTTAGGGGCGGTGGAGGAGGAGGGGAGACCTGGCAAGAAATGACGGGGCCTGGAAGCAGGGGCAGCAGGAGAGGCAGACGCGGGAGAGAAAAATCCAGAGCACGCTTTGAAGGGGGAGGCTGGGGAGGAAGAGGCTTCCAGGATGGCTCCTGGGGCGTGGGCCTCCCGGGCAGAAGAGCCGTGGTTCTCTGATCTGGGGAAACCTGGGGGGAGAAGGGCCGGAGGAGGTGGGGTTCCAGGTGTCCCGGCCAGCTTGAGAAGCTCGTGAGTCACCTTCGTGGAGGTGCTGACTAGCCTGGAGCCACACTCCCAGAGCAGACGGCGGCATAGACTAGGCCAGAGATGCAGGCAGGGGGAGGAGGCAGGATCCGGGCGGTGGGGGGGGGGGGGGGGGGGCAGGAGGCAGAGTGCCACCCCGCGACCCCGCGGGAGGGTGGGGGGCTGGCAGTGCTGTCAGTCATGTGCTTCTGATAACTTACTCTGAAACCGTTTCAAACTTGCAGGAATGTTACCAGACAGAACAAAGAATGTCCACATTTGCTTTGTCCAGAGTCCCCCGTTGTGGACGGCTAACAGCATTTGCTCCATGATGCTTTTGTGTGTGTGTGCGGGCGCATGTGCGTGTTTTATAAAACCATGAGTTCATACCAGCACCTCTGATTCAATACCTTGGGGTTCCTTCTAACCTTGTCTTTTTCCATGTTTCTGAATATCTTGTTCGGGTTTCGTCCCGCTTCCGTGTTTCTAAACATCTTGTTCAGGGAGACGTCCACCCCCACCCTCCTCACCTTCTCAGTCTATGTCCTTGCCTCCTCGTCCGTGTGCTTACGTGACCAGCGCCGCCAGCTTCCCCGGGCTCTCCTCAGTCCCGCATCTCTGTACCCTCAGCCCCCTGGGGCCCCGGCACTCCCCCAGCCCCTCTGCTGTGCCCCGCACGGCCTCGGGTGGCAGCTCCCATGCGGGGATGGGGAGGGGCAGGCAGAGGGGCTTCATGTGAATGAAGTGACTGAGGCGCATCCCAGAAGCTGGTGGTCCACGGGCGAGGAGTCGGGGCTGGAGGGCAGCGTGCGGAGGCCCCTTACCAGAGGGCTGAGCAGAGGGGTCTGGGAGGGCCCTAAGCAGCAGCAACCAGGAGAAGGAGTGAGACCAGAGTCCTCCCCGACGACCACCGCCTGACTCCTACCCCCTAGCCCCCGCTTCTGGGAAGGGTCTGGGTCCCAGGGACGAGAGCTGTGCCCTCTGTGGAAGGACAGAGCCTGGGCTTGGGGTGCCAGGAGATGGACAGCCAGACCCGCTGGCCCCCACTCCACACCTCAGCCTCCAGCAGTCTCTCCACTTTGCCCCCAACAGTGGCCTGTGGGCCTGGCACCTACTTCAGTGGGGAGCCCGGCCAGTGTGTGCCATGCCCGCCGGGGACCTACCAGGACGGGGTCGGCCAGCTCAGCTGCACACCGTGCCCCAGCAGCGACGGGCTGGGCCTGGCTGGTGCCCGCAACGTGTCCGAGTGCGGAGGTGAGTAGGGGCCCAGCCTCGGAGGAGGGCAGGGCGGGGGGACGGGGCACCTCCTGCCCGCCCTGAGGTTCCCAAAGCCAAGCCCCGGGGGGGACGTCAACGCAGCCGCACTTACAGAGCGCCCTGCAGACCCGCAGCGCGTGCCCGAGTGCACGGCGGTGAGCAGGCGCTGGGCTGCTCCCGGTGCTCTTCAGAACCCCCGTGCAGGTCGAAAAGGACTTTACAGTTGATCACTTGCTCACGAGGCAGCTTGTAGCGGAGGCTCCTAGTGCTTTATGGCTCACCAAACACATGAGCCCTCGTGAAGCACCCATCAGGGCCAAAATGCTTCGTAGAGTGTGGCCAGACACTGGGCAAGAACTGTGCCCTATGCAAAGAACTTCACAGTTTGCCCTGTAGTGGTTGGGAGAGCCCTTTCTCAACTTACCAACCAGTTTGGTTTGCAAAGAGCTTTTCCATTTACTACCCACACTTAACTCATCTGTGACTGGGCTCATCACCTTCCCCCCATCAGCCTCCCTTCCCAGGCCATGTGGGGATTACCCGAGAGAATGGGGGAGGAAGGGTCTCCCTTAGGGCGCCAGTAACCTCCAGCCTTCTCTGGGGACAGAAGGGATCAGACCCGAGTCCCTGCAAGCTGGCCGGCTGCCCTCTGGCCCAGCCCCTTCCAGGAGTGTGGTCTCTGCCCCAGAGAGGCCCCTGGTGGTGGTGGTGGTTTAGTGGCTAAATAGTGTCCGACTCTTGCGACCCCATGGACAGCAGGCTCCTCTCCCCATGGGATTCTCCAGGCGAGAGTACTGGAATGGGTTGCCATTTCCTTCTCCAGGGATCTTCCCAACTCAGGAATCGAACCCAGGTCTCCTGCATTGCAGACAGATTTCTTACCAACTGTGCTATGGGGAGAGGCCCCTGGGGGAGCAGCAAATTCCAGGGTCTGGGCTGAGAAAGCCCTAAGCACACGCCTTGCTCAGCGCCAGGACACACTCCACATCCTGACTCTCTGCTGGAATGTGTCGTCCCCTCCCTTTGTCCCAGCTGTGTCCTAGAGACCTCGCAGACCCCCCTGCCTCTGCTCAGACCCAGCCAGGCAGATAGACCGGGGAGCGTTGGTTCAGTTCAGTTTAGTTGCTCAGTTGTGTCCGACTCTTTGTGACCCCATGGACTGCAGCACGCCAGGCCTCCCTGTCCGTTGCCAACTCCTGGAATTTACTCAAACTCATGTACGTTGAGTCGGTGAGGCCATCCAACCATCTCATCTTCTGTCGTCCCCTTCTCCTCCCGCCTTCAATCTTTCCCAGCATCAGGGGCTTTTCCAAGGGAGCATCAGCCTTCAGCTTAGCTGCCCCTGGTCCCACATGACGACACAGCCTGGCCTGCCCCTCAGGCAGAGGCCCCTGAAATAAATGACCCCCCATCTCCACCTGTGGGGTCCACCCTTCCCAGGTCTACAGCAGGGGTGCTTCTCCTCACCCCGCAGCCCTCCCAGCGGGTAGGAGGAGAGGCACCAGGCCTGGTCAAGGCCACAGCACGTGTTCCTCCCCCTCCCCCAGCCCGGCTGCCCTCTGCCCGCTGCCCTCTGCCTTTCCCGGGCAGCTGAGGGCTGAGCGGAGGGCAGGGCCCGAGCGAGGCGCCCCTCCCCCAGCCTGAGCCGTGACCTCTGACTTCCAGGCCAGTGCTCTCCAGGGTCCTTCTCCACCGACGGCTTCAGGCCCTGCCAGGCCTGCCCCGTGGGCACCTACCAGCCTGAACCTGGGCGCACAGGCTGCTTCCCCTGCGGAGGGGGCCTGCTCACCAAGCACGAGGGCACCACCTCCTTCCAAGACTGTGAGGCCAAAGGTGAGGACTCCCCCCGCACCCCGCTCCCAACCCCTCTGCTCAGGGACAGTTTCCCTGGCGCCCCTCACTTCCTGCCGTGGCAAGCGTCCAAGGTCAGGGGAGGGGCCTGGAGCCCACAAGCAGGGGACGCTGGCGACCAGCTCTGGGCTGCCCACAGGGACGGGGACAGCAGGGGGCCAACCCACGCCCGCCTTAGAGTCTCAGACGAGCGGGTCAGGCAGGCGCAGCAGCTCCAGTCTGGAGCTCTGGGCCCCCAGCCAGCCGCCCCTCGAGGCACTGGGCTTTGCACTGCGCTGGGAGGAGGTTGGGAGGGGAGGAAGTGCAGGAGGCAGAGGGGCAGTGGGATGAGGTCAGAGGTCAGAGATCAGAGGTCTTCAGTGCTGCCACGGTCACGTCCCAACACTCCACCCCTACCCCAGGACTGGCTCTCCCAGCCCTGCCCACCCGCTGATGCCCCAACAGACTGAATCCTCCCAGCTGGCTCTCCAGACCTCAGCCCCCCACAGCTCCTGCCGGGGGTCCTGGCCTTTACTCTTGGCATCCCCCAAAAGTGTGTCTGGACCCCACTTCCTCTCCTTTCATTCTCTCTGAGCCCCCACCGGCCGGTCAGACGGTCACCCCAGAGCCCTCAGTGTGTGCTCCCAGCAGGCTGCCCACGGGATCCCTGTGTTGCTGGAGCCCCAGTCCGTTCTCAGCGGCACGGCCCCCACGGAGCGCTCTTCCTGCTCCCCCTTGGCCTGTGCCCAGGCCCGGCTCAGCCCCCATCCCGGGCCCCCAGCACTTGCTCCTGAGTCTGGGTAAACCCGTGAGCCTGCTTTCGGTAGCATCTCTTCACGGATGACGCGCTTGTCTCCAGTCCAGCCTCTCCCTGAACTCAGCTCTGCCCCCCCTGCCCACGACGGCTCCGTGCTGTGTCTAACAAGCCCCTCAGAGTCCACGAGCCCAGGCCCCCTCCGGCGCCCGGCGGGCCCCCTGCCAGGTGCTCTAGGGAACCTCGGCGTCACCGAGTCCTCTCCTCTCTCCCCCCACCCCCAGTCTGTCTGCAACGTCTGCAGCTCTAGCTGCTAAACAGACCCAGGCAGTCTCAGCTTCTAAACTGACCCAGGCCGCCGCCAGCTCCCCCGATGGCCCTGACCCACCCTGCCCAGGCCTCTGCCCCAGCCCCCGCCCAGCTCCCCCAGAGCCCGCTCCCAGTGCAGCCGCCCGGGGCATGGGGAGGCTCCAGGTGGTCTTCTCACTCAGAGGGAAGCCAGTCCTCACCGTGACCCTGACCTCTGCTCCAGCCACCCCCTCTATCAGGGCCAGCTCTGCATTCCTCAGGGCCCCACGCCAGACCCTTCACTGCCTTCGTCCCTGGCCTCCCTCCACGTGCGGCCCCAAGCATCTTCCATGTTACCTGCATGGAGGGTCAGACAGGCGCAGCCTGACTAGGGAGCTGGCCCCAGGACAGGGCTCGGTCTGCCTGGCTTGCTCAGACCCCCGTGGTCCCCAGAGCACCCTGCACGGTCGTGGAGGGGGTCCGGGAGCAGAGGGTCAGCCCGTTCAGGGCCTGGCACGGGTGGGAGGAGGTCACCCAGACCCAGAGGTGGGGAAGGGCCTTGAACTCTGCGGAGTCAGCCATGGAGGGCAGGGAGCCCCAGGGAGAACGCCCACCCCGCCTCTTTCCCCCGACAGTGCATTGCTCCCCCGGCCACCACTACAACACCACCACCCACCGCTGCATCCGCTGCCCCGTCGGCACCTACCAGCCCGAGTTCGGCCAGAACCACTGCATCACCTGTCCGGGCAACACCAGCACGGACTTCGACGGTTCCACCAACGTCACACACTGCAAAAGTGAGCGCTGCTCTTCCCGTGGGGCGGGGGCGGGGGAGCGGGGGCTGCCGGAGGGGGCTGGGGACAGGTCGAGGGGCAGGGTGAGCCGTGACGTCGCGGTGTGTCCTCAGGGAGACTGCTGACCCCTCCCTGCCCCGTCACATCCGCACAGCGTGTGGTGCGGTGCCCGGGTGTGGAGGGTGCAGCCGGCCTGGGCTCCGCCGAGCGGCGTGATTGCGCTGTTGTTCGTGGGTGCCTGTGGCTCAGCTGTGCCCAGCCAGGCCCCGCTCCAGGCTCTAGTCTGTGAGGGGAAAAGCCCTGGCCCAGCCAGGGAAGCTTGGGGGCAGCTGCCCGAGAGGACCCTGCAGCTCTGAAGGCTGCCCAGGGGCACAGACCAGAGGAGCCGAGCAACGGGAGGCAAGGTACTCGGTGTATACAGGGTCCGGGTGCGACGGGGAGACCAGCTGGCCGCGCTGTGTCTGTAAGAGGCTCTGTTCCAGCCATGAGCAGTGTGGGCAGCAGAAGCCAGTCTGCAAAGAGGCCACCCCCTGATCTCAAACCAGCACATCGTTTAGGCCTGACCCAGAAGATGCTGTCTTTAGGGGTTTCTGACTCGCTCTTCAGAGTCCTTTGGGGCCTATTTTCTGGTATTTCACCTTTTCTCCAATCAGTTTCCGGCCCTTCCAGTTTTACCCCTTCTGGGGCTGCTGGTCATGGGTGGGACAGCCTAGAGGCCCGTGAAGGAGACTTAATCCTGGGGTGGACTCTGTCCCCTGTGCCGGGGCTGCCCTT
The DNA here is from genome assembly GCF_033118175.1 of Dama dama. NCBI lineage: Eukaryota > Metazoa > Chordata > Mammalia > Artiodactyla > Cervidae > Dama > Dama dama. The sequence goes on from NC_083702.1 coordinate 6,325,013, forward strand.
GCTGGGCACGCGGCCTCCCGGTGGACCTCAGTAGAGTCAAGGTTTTAAATGTTTAAAGGTCCTAACGTGGAAAAGCGGGGAAGTCAAGTCAGAGGGAAGTTTCTGGAATGATAAGGTGAAAATGACACATTTCCCAGAAATTAGGATGTGAGGAAATGAGTTTTAAATGAAAATATGAGAGAAAATTACGTATGTTTAATGTGTGCATGCTAAGTCGCTTCAGTTGTGTCCGACTCTTTGAGACCCCATACACTGTAGCCCACCACGCTCCTCTGTCCATGGGATTCTCCAGACAAGAATACTAGAGTGGGTTGCCATTTCCTTCTCAAAGGGATCTTCCCAACCCAGGGATTGAACCCCCATCTTCTGCAGCTCCTGCTTGGCAGGCAGATTCTTTACCACTGAGCCACCAGGGAAGTCTGTATATTTAGTGTTTACACTCAGTTTTCTTTGCCTAACTTCCTTTTATGAGGTTAAGCTAGGAAGCAGTTAGTTCATTCAAAAGTCACATTTGGCCTCTTGGCGGATGCACGGCTTAGCTAAAAAAGGAAAATAAAAAGGGAGCGTGTCTCCTGCCCGGGCTGTGTGGCCCCTCAGCCTGCCTGCTCCGTGGGGAGGGCCGCACCTGGCACCTGGGGGGCCCTCGGGATGAAGACAAGTCAGTGGAGAGAAAGGGAACGTCCAGGCACAGGTGGCCTTGGCTGAGACCTGGGAGGAGAGCAGGGGCATGGCAGGGAGCTGACAGCTCCAGGGCGCAGAGCCCACTGCCGGGGGTCGAGGGCGCCAGGCAGGGAGGCCAGGATGAGGCCCCAGCCTTGGAGCTGCAGGTGAGGCCCCCAAGGGGACCCAGGAAGGAGCGGGGCAGCCAGGACGGGGTCCCCGAGGAAGGACCAGCCCGGGGCCTGGCCGGGGGAGGAGGGCCCAGGAGGGGACAGGGCGCCTGCCAGCCCTCCCTGGGCCTCCTCGGCAGCGGAGGGCCAGCCAGCCTGACCAGGCCGCGGGCCACGGTGCCCACAGACCAGCACTGTGGCGGCGAGCTCGGTGACTACACGGGCTACATCGAGTCCCCCAACTACCCCGGCGACTACCCGGCCAACGCCGAGTGCGTGTGGCACATCTCACCGCCCCCCAAGCGCCGGATCCTCGTCGTGGTCCCCGAGATCTTCCTGCCCATCGAGGACGAGTGTGGCGACGTCCTGGTCATGAGGAAGAGCGGTACGTGCCCGTCCAGGCACTCGCGTCTGACCCCGAGGGCTGGGCTTTCCAGCACGGCAGGGAAAGGATCAGGAGAGCCTGGGGCGTGCCCTCCACCTGGGAATCGAGGATCTGCCAGACCCGGTCTGGGCACTGACCGCCAGCCACTCTCCGTCCCTGTTGTCCCCCCTACCCCGCCACACCACCACCTAGGGTGAGCCCCAGGAGCACCCCTGTCCCGCAGGGCCTTGCAGGGCCGGTGAAGGGCCAGGCTGGGCGTTTACATGGGGGCCCAGGGCCCACCCCCGCCCTCTGCAGCCGGCCGGCTCGCCACCCCGTGGGGGCTCAGGGTGAGACTTCAGGTGGCAGGCCGGCCCCTCGGTGGTGGGTGAGCAGCAGTGCGTGCCCAGAGGGCATGGCTGCAGGAAGGGCAGGGGGTCCTGAGTCCCCAGGGACTGGGTAGAACCCCCCTCCCCCTAACAGCGTGTGCCTCCGCCAGGAGCAGGGGCCCTCCCCACCGAGGTAGGACCACAGCGCCCACCGGGAGCGAGCCCCAGGTCAGAATGTTAGGGAAGGAGGAGAGGGGCACGGCGGCACCAAGATGCCTGCCCCCAGGGACCTGGGATGAGGAGCAGGAGAACGGGGGGACGGGGTGCAGAGGCCTCGGCCCCTGTGTGCTGCATGGTTCCCAGGTGCCTGCATCACCCGCTCCGGGTCGCTGACGAGCAGCAATGCCCCCCACCCCATCTCTGCATGTGAAAGAGGCGTCGAGGCCAGGACAAGCGAGGCACCTTCCCAGGCTCCTCCAGCCAGTCAGAGCCCAGTCCGGGACCATCCCCGCCCACTGCCCTCCCTGCCTCCCCGGTCCCCAGCATCTCCCCCTCCACTGTGCATCCCCAGGGCCGGGTTCTAGGGGGCCAGCCTCTCCCACCTCTCAAGAGCCTCAGGAGAGCTCCCCAGGGAGCAGGGAGGACTGGGGCACCCTTTGGCCAGCCCCAGGCACCCCAAGGGTCAGCCGGCTCACCCTTGCGCATCCGCTCACCATGCAAGGGGCTGACCCCCCCCGCCCCTGCTCCAGCTCTGTCCTGGGTGCAGGCGTGAGCCCTGTCCTTGATGAACAGGTGGCAGGGAGACAGTGACCAGCCTGTAGAAAGGGGCTGAGATACAATGTTCTCCAGATCAGAGAGGAAACATGGTGGGAGTGGAGCATCAGGAAGGCTTCCTGGAGGAGGGGGCACGGACACTGGTCTCAGAGGGACACAGGACCTGGGGTTGAGGGTGGGGAAGGGCATTTGAGACAAGGGGACACATGCGGGGACAGCAGAGCTGGAGAGTTTGGGGGCCTGGGCGCTGCAGGTGCTGCCTGGCTGCCTGCTGAGGAGGCAGGCGGGCAGGGACAGCTGAGGCTGTGGATCCGGGGCAGCTCAACCGCGACGCGTCTCCGCCCCCAGCCTCACCCACATCCATCACCACCTATGAGACCTGCCAGACCTACGAGAGGCCCATCGCCTTCACCTCCCGCTCCCGGAAGCTCTGGATCCAGTTCAAATCCAATGAAGGCAACAGCGGCAAAGGGTTCCAAGTGCCCTACGTCACCTACGACGGTGAGTGTGGCCATCCTGCCCACCCAGCCCGGCCCTGGGGACACAGACCGATCCCACATCACCGGCCTCGGGGAGCTCCAGCCGTGGGGGAGGGTGGGGTCCAGACAGACCCCACGAGAGGTACGGGTGGTGTCCGCAGGCCTCCATGGGAGGTGCTGCCCAAGCAGGGTTTGGGGGGTTGGAGGGGGTATTCTAGGGGGAGGCCGGTGTGGGTGGGGAAGACAAAGCCCACAGTGTGAGGCCCCGGGGGAGGGCAGGGGCTGACGATGAGCAGGGGGCACGCGGGCCCCTCACCCTCCTTCCTTCCTCACCTGCCTTCCTTCCCCCTCTGCGGGTTCCGGGTTCTGCAGAGGACTACCAGCAGCTGATCGAAGACATCGTCCGTGACGGACGGCTCTATGCCTCGGAGAATCACCAGGAAATTTTGAAAGTGAGTGAGCTTCTCTCTGGGAGGCAATCCTGTAATCCTGGGATGATCAGGGGCCCCTCCGCCCCCAGCCTGGACCCCAGCCCCATGCTGACATGAGGCGAAGAGAGCCGTCCCAGGAGGAGAGAAGGTGGCAGCTCGGGCCGGGCGCCAGGCTGGCCCAGCAGCCGTCCTTCTGGCCCAGGTCCTGCTGGCGTGCCTCTGGGCAGGCTCCTTACGAGCTTTCAGCCTCGCTTTCCTTGTCTGTGAAATGGGGAGCACATGACAGGGTGCTGTCTGACATCAGGAGAGTCCTCCACCGCCCTCCGCATCCTGTGCACATCCGGAGAAGCGGAGCACCCCCTAGTCATGCGGGGAGCTGTGGCCGTCCCACGGCGGGCGCTGGCCGAGTCAGGGTCTGGGTTCTCACTGCGGAGCCAGCCCCAGGGATCTACTTGGGGTCTGGGGGTCTGGCCCCAGCCCAGCCCCTGGGCGAACAACGCCTCCTGCCTGGGAGCCGAGGGTGGCGTGGAAGACCAGAGCGGGCCAGCCAGCCCCAACCCCGACTCCTGCTCCAGCTGCCGCCTCCTCCCCACTCCTGGCCCCAGGCAAGCCCTCTGAGCCCCGCCTGGAGCCTGAAAAACAGGGCGGCTCACAGAGCCTTCCCACAGGCCTGGTGCGCTCCCGAACCCCGCAGGCAGTTTGTGAGCCAAGAGGTCTGACCCGTGCTGCCGTACCCAGACAAGACCTGGGGGTCTTGGTGCACGAAGCCCCTCGTCTCCCTCCTCGGGTGCCTGTCTGTTGAGCAGGAACTGGAGGGTCCCCTGGCCTCCCCGCACCTGCCCGGTTGATAGTACCTGACTCCCCTCCTCGCCCCGGACCTCTGCCGACAGCTCCAGAACCCCAGGTGTCCCCACCCCTGAAGTCGAGGCCTTGGCCAGCACGGCCCAGCCTGGCGTAGCCGCTGCCTGCCTCCGCAGCGGCTCTCAGGCCTCTGCTCCCCACTCCCTGGCCTCGGCCTCCCAGGAACGTTCTTCCCACCCTCTGCTCAGCGCACGCCCTTCCATCCTGCTGCTCTCAGCTCGGGCGTCCTCTGGGCAGCCTGCTTGGACCTCCATAGCCAGGTCGCACTCGGAGGCGCCACGTGGTCCCCTTTTCGGCCAGCAGGCCTGCAGTTTATCACAGTCTTGTCCTGTTTTTGCCGGTTCCCCCCAACTCCCCGCAGGGGGACGGAGCTGCAGGGCTTCCCGCTCAGCCCTGTGTCTCTGGCATCTGGCGCTGCACCCAGCATGTGGGAGGAGCCCCACCAGTGTTTCCTGGGGTGTGGGTGCATGTGTGCACGTGGGAGTGTGTGTGTGTGCGTGCACACCCACATACTGGGACGAGCCACACCCCAAGACGGCCAGTGGAGACAACGAGCACGTGGGCCAGGAAGTACGCGGTGCAGTGGCTGCCGGTCACTGAGCACGTCCTACCAAGCCTGGGGGCCCTGGGGGGCCACAGCCAGCCTCAGGCCCACCCTGAGGGTTCTCCTCCAAGCTGGCATCGCCCCACTTTACAGATGGCCACCTGGGCTGGGACAGGGGCCCCCCTGGTGAGTGACAGCGCCTGAGTGCAGGCCACCTGGACCCTCCAGCAGACCTGTGCTGAGCGCCCCCGGGCGGGGCTACTGGCTCTCAGGACTGCACTTCTCACCCTGAGACAGGAATCATCACCCCTCATGGATGAAAAGGGCATCCTTAGAGCAGCAGGGCATCCCCAGGGTTGAGGAGCTCGGGGAGATGGTGGGGGGACTGTAGGGGGCGATGTCGGGGGGACTGTAGGAGGAGACAGTGGGGGACTGTAGGGGAGACAGTGGGGGACTGTAGGGGGCGACGTCGGGGGGACTGTAGGCAGTGACAGTGGGGGACTGTAGGGGGAGACAGTGGGGGACTGTAGGGGGCGATGTCGGGGGGACTCTAGGGGGAGATGGTGGGGGGACTGTAGGGGGCAACGCTGGGGGGACTGTAAGGGGCAACGTTAGGGGGACTGTAGGAGGAGACAGTGGGGGACTGTAGGGGAGACAGTGGGGGACTGTAGGGGGCGACTTCGGGGGGACTGTAGGCAGTGACAGTGGGGGACTGTAGGGGGAGACAGTGGGGGACTGTAGGGGGCGATGTCGGGGGGACTCTACGGGGAGATGGTGGGGGGACTGTAGGGGGCAACGCTGGGGGGACTGTAAGGGGCGACGTTAGGGGGACTGTAGGAGGAGACAGTGGGGGACTGTAGGGGGCGATGTTGGGGGGGACTGTAGGGGGAGATGGTGGGGGGTCGGTTCACCTCCAAAGCCTCACTCTCCACTCCACATGCTCTCGTTTTCAGCACAGTTGGTTTGTCTTGTTTTGTTTTTGCAGCATACCCTTTTAAGATAAAATGTCAGTGGAACTCCAAGAGTTAGAGCCAGGAGACTTTTAAAAAACCAGTCAGGCTGTTAAAACTGCATCACTCTGCATGGCAGAGCCTGTAGGGCCCTGAAACCCACCAGCCAGCCCAGCTGTGTCCCTGCGGACACCCCCAGGCCCCTTCAGGGCCCCGGGCATTGCAGAGGCGAGTGGCCAGAGGCCCCCCCAACCCAGCCTGTCCCCAGACCCCTCACACCAGGCCTCGCCGTGTCTTGCAGGACAAGAAGCTGATCAAGGCCCTCTTCGACGTGTTGGCACACCCCCAGAACTACTTCAAGTACACAGCCCAGGAGTCCAAGGAGATGTTTCCTCGCTCCTTCATCAAACTGCTGCGCTCCAAGGTGTCCCGCTTCCTGCGGCCCTACAAGTAACGCGGGGACGGCGGCCCTGCTTGGGTGCCGGCTGCCCGGGGAGGAGAGAGCCCTTCCACAGTCGAAGCCGAAGGCGGATCCGCGGGCCCCCCACACTGCTTGGGAACCGCCGACCAGCCCGTGGATGGCGAGACCACGTCCAGGCCAAGACCCCAGCCCAGCTGCCCTCCTCCGACGCCGCCCCGGTGGGAGAACGTTGCTCAAGGCAGCCTTTCTGGCTCCCTCCCTCGCTCTGCCTGTTCCGGTCCAGAACTCTGAGCGCGCCTGCTGCTCCCCGGCCGGTCCCAGGGGACGCCCGCCGGGCCGGGACCTTGGCCACCAGCTGGGCAGCACGTGTGCCCTCTGCCTGGGGGAGGGAGGGGCTGTGGCTGCCATGTCTCAGGGAGGTGCTCAGAGGCGGAACCCGGGACGGGAGGCCAGGCCGTGGAAGGAGGGGTGCGTGAAGGCTCGGCTGGGGGCTCCGATAAGCCGGGCTCGGTGCCTGCAGAGCGTCACACCCGCAGGCATGTCTGGGTCACAGGGCCCAGGCCCCAAGTGAGTGTGTTGTCGGGGTCTCAGGATTCTCTGATGGGACTGGACAGAGGAGCTAGGAGGGGAGAGTGTGGATTGGTGCCTCCCCAGGACAGAGCATCTGACTGAGCACTATGTGTGTGTAAATATAAATACAAAGATATATATACTTCTATCTGCGGGCGCGGAGGGAACTGCTCTCCAGTAACGCTAAGTACGCATCACCACCCCTTCTCCCGTGAACCAGCGTGAGCCCAGCTGTCACCGACGCCCCCGACCGAGGAAACGGCTTCTCCAGGCACTCGCCCCCTCCGTTTACAGAGGCCGGGAGCCCGTGGGACTGAGGAGGTGGCCGGCTGGCCCCGGACACACTTTGGAGGACAGACGCTGGGGGTCTGGGGTGCCACCCTCGATTGGAAAGTTGTGTCCTCCTTGGACCCTTCCTGGGGGGGCGCAGGGCCCAGCGGTAAACTTGGGAAGGGGCCTGCGTCTGACCTGAGGCCGTGCCTGCAGAGTCCATGCTGAGCCCGCCGGCCAATGGGAGGCAAGGCTTCACCCCCACCCGCCGTGAGCGCAGGCCGTGCTGAGCGCCTCCAGGCAGGCACGCGGGCACCGGGAGGGGTGGGCGCGGCCCCCAGGTGGAGGCCGCCAGCCGACAGGGGCCTGGTCTTCTTCCTTCTCCGCTCGGGGGCCTCGCTCTCCCCGTCTCTCTTTGAAAGAAGGACGGTCTGGAGTGTGAGCGGGCTGACCACAGCCCGCTCAGCCAGCGCGTGGGATGGGGCTAGCGAGGACCGCCAGCAGGCCGAGGCGTGGGACACGCAGGTCCAGGGCCCCAGAGCTTCAGGCTTCCAGATGTCAGCATCCCAGGAGCAGGAGGGAGACCTAACACGAACTCCCATCACCCGTCCCCCACGACCTCCAGGTGGTTTCCTCCTCGCCCAGGCCCACGCGCACTGCCAGGGCCGAGCCCAGCTTGAGGCGCCGAGGGTGAATCCTGGGGGCGGGTGTGTGAGGCCTCAGGGGGCCGGGGCCGGGTGACCGGGGTGGTCACAGCCAGGTTTACGATCCACCCGGGGCTGGGCGCTCAGGAATCACTGTCGTTACTGCATCCTCAGTGGCCGGTCCCCAGCCTGACCAGAGCTGCCACCAGTGCCTCCTCAGCCAAACTCCAGCCGAGCGGGGAGGGGCGGCACCTGGTCAGCAGGTCAGTGTCTCCTGGGGAGCCCCGTCCAGGCCACGCCACCACCCACCCGCCTGTCCTGGGCATGGTCCTTGAAGGCCAGCCCTAGTTTGCAGAGAGAGCCCTGTCCTCCACAGCAAGCCATCGTCCTCCCCCGGAATTAGACGAGCATCCTCCAAAATGAACCCCCAGAACAGCCACCTAGGGGAGGGCGCTGGGAAGGGTTATTTTTGCGGGTTTTTTTTTCAATCCTCTCTGGATTGTTTTTGATCCAAAGAGGACCCAGAAAGAGCTCTCCTCTCTGGAGCTCTTTCTGCTGCTCCTCTGGGTGGTTCTTGGCAGTTGCCACCTGCACACCCACTAACCTACCCACCCTGTCACTGGGAGCCCCCCACCTCCATCCACCCTCACCACGCCACTGCGGTCAGACCCTGCCTCCGTCCCCCAGGCAGGACAGGACAGGAACCCCGACTGACCATCTCGAGTGCCACAGGGCCAGCAGTCCAAACTGACCAGCCACCCGCAGTCACCATCCAGCCCTCCCTGCCCAGTAAAACCGCCTCCCACACCATCAGGGGACTTGGAAGTCCTGGGGCAGGGGAGGGTGGGGTCTGTCCCGAATGTCACGTCAGCCCTCAGTCCCAGAATGAGGAACCTGGGGGTCCCACCTGTGAAACGTAGAGCTGTCGCCACTCCTCGGGGCCTGGTGGTCCCAGGGGAGTCTCTCCAGACCATACAGTTTGTTTCTCCACCTTGCCACGTTGTGGACGCAGGTGGTACATTGGCTGATCCAGGATGGCCGTCCCACCTGGCTCCAGGTGGAGGTGGAGAGGAAAGGGAGGCAGAGAAGGCCTGGCCCAGGTAGCCAGGTTCCACACGGGGTTCTGAAGGAGGGCAGGAGACCTGGACAGGGGTGCAGGAGTCCTGAGCTTCCCTGGGCTGAGCCAGAGGAGCAGAGCCCGCTCCTGGACGGGAGCTTGGCCTTGAGCAGCCGCAGAGCCCCAGCCCAGCCAGGGCCCGCCCTGCCCGCCTCGCACAGACCATCATTAAACTCTACGGAGAGGAGCCAAGTGACATATTTCTGGAAGCGGAAGTCTGCCCGGCTGGCTGGGACTGGAAGCAGGTGCCAAGGCCTGTGGTGGTTCCGATGAGCTTGGTTCTGACCCAGTGGGGCTGGGGCCACCAGGGCAGCTCTGCAGAGATGCGGTGGAGACCTCGAGGGACCCCCACCAGGCGGGCCAGGCACCTCCTGGCTCGCCGCTTCCATGGAAACGCACCGAGCAGGGGGAAGGAATCTGCTCAGGTCTAGTGGCCAAGGCGGAGGCGCCAGGGAGTGAGGGCGCCCACCTGCTTCCCTGGAGTTAGGCCCATTTCCCCCAACGCTCTGTTAGCCCCGCCAGAGCCTCCAGCTGCCTCGCGGTGGTGCCGCCTGCCCCCTCCCACCAGGCTCTCCTTTAGCCTCAGACAGCAAGTCGCAGCTGCCAGGAGCACGGGCCTGCTTCCTCAACCTCTCCCAGCTCCTCCTCGCCTCAAGGAGACCTTGAGGACCGAGGTGGTGGCCTCAGGCAGCTTTCCCTCCTGCCACCGTGGGTTTGGGACACGCAGATACAGTAGAACTGAGACCCCGGGCCGAGAAGCTTCCAGGCAGGGACGGCCGGCAGAGACCCTCTTCCCCACACCGCCCAGAAACCCGTGTTTCCCACCCTCATTCCCCCAGAGTTACAGGCAGAGTCACCCATTTTCCCCAAGAGGAGGCCCCCCCAGCTGCTGGAGCAGGCGCCTAAGTGCCATTCGGGGGCCTGAATAATCCTTCCAGCACCTCCACCACCACCCCCGCTGAAAAATAAGAGACTGAACTCAGTCGGGTCATTCAGCAAACGTGTGCTGAGCACCTCCCATGTGCCAGGCTCCTAGAGAGACCGAGACCCCCCAGCCCAGGAGCTGGCAGGTGCCCCCTGGAAGGCCCTCTGGTCACACAGAGGAAGGAGATGGAGGCCTGGGTGGCAGAGCCCAGCACCACCGTCGGGAGAAAGCCAGCCCTCCCTCCTCGCCTCCCAGGACCCCAGGTGGGGGTGGAGGGGCAGAGCAGGAAGAATCTACTGTACAGTTTCGAGAAAGACACCCTGACGGAGACACTGCAGCCAGCCGGGCCTCACGGAGCGGCCACCCCTCTCCACCCACAGAGAGAGAAGCGCCCGGGCCGACACGCCCAGGACCCCCATCTCCTCCCCGGCGCCTCGCCCACTGCCTAGCTGGGCGCCTGGCACAGTCAGTGCCCTTCTCAGCACCCAGGGGGCCGCGGCTGTGCCTGCCTCCTCCCCTCCCTGCCCGGGAGCTCAGCTGGACTGGTCAACCACATCCGGGACCAAGGCCCCTCTTCCTCTCCAGAGATACACGTGGGGGCAGCCACAGCCCCGAACCGATGTCCTTCAGGCCAGAGCGGAAAGATTCGATGTTTGAGACACTGCCCGTCACCCAAGGAGAGCCAGGGCGAGAGCTCCTACCACCCACGGCCGCCCCCCGACCCTGCCCACCGCCCGCCCTTCCTGAGCACTGGCCATGTGCCAGCTACAGGCACACCCGGAGCTGCGGTCACCACCGGGCCAGCCGGCCTGGCTCTGCGCAGGGGACACCAGGAGCACCCAGGCAACATGGTCGTGCGTGGCCTCACTCCTTCTCCCCATGCTCTGCTCAGGAACAAGGGCCGAAAGCACATGCGGACAGAGATGGGCCTCTGCCCTCTCCCCCTGGGGGGACAGGGAGGCTCAGACTGAGGGGCTCTGGGTGCCTTCATCCGACACCCGCACGCAGCCCTGGAAGACACCCAGCGCCCCTCCGGCCCCGCCCCGCTGCCAAGGCTCTGGGTGTCCCGAGAGCATGGAGGAAAAGGAGGACAAGAAAGCTGGCTGACGCCAAGTGTTTTGTTTTGCAGTCCAGAGGCCACAAAGATCTGCAGGGAAACTTCTTATTCCACTGAGGTCAAAGCCGTAACACAGTCTGGGCAGCCCCAGCCCTTGTTCCTGTAGAGACAGGATGGCTGAGCACCGCTGGCAGCCGGTGGAGCGGGGCGGGGGGATGGGGGACGGACGGGGAGCCCACCCCTGTGCGCACAGCCTTTGGCGTGGGCGTCCACGAAGGTGCCGGCTATACCGTCCCGGGAGCTGCCCGAAAGAGTGACAGATAGCATCATAACCGCCTTTTTCTTTTAGCTGCCTCAGATATTCAACGTTTTGTTTTCGCCATCATGCTCATACATATGCATGTAATGAAACATTTGTGAAAAATCACTTTCATAATAAACAAGAAATGAACTGAGATGCTGCCCCTTTCTCTCAGTCATTGGTGGCCATGACGACGGGGCGGGAAGAGGTAACTGGAATTAGGAGAGCTGCGCGTGGAGGGCACCCGAAGTTAGAGGCCAGGTCCCTTAGCGAGCCCCCCGAGAGTACAGCTGCACGCAGATCCCACTTCTCATGACCAGTGTCTACACGGGGGGGTCACAGTCAGTGGGCAATAAGGGATCTGGGACCCTGGAAGTCAGATGCACATTGTTCTGGGTGTGTGTGTGTGTGCACGTGTGAGCACACATGTGGACACACTTCTCTGGGAACACAGCTCATGGCTTTCATCAGATTCTCCAAGACATCTAGAACCACTAAAAAGCTGATAACCGCTGTCCTCCTCAGTAATGTGGAGAACTGTTCAGTACCACGCGTTCAAGGGGAGAAAAAACAATTTTAAAAATGGCATTAACATCCCAAAGAAAAGAAAGGAAAGTGAAGTCACTCAGTTGTGTCCGATTCTTTGTGACCACGTGGACTGTAGCCCACCAGGCTCCTCCATCCGTGGGATTCTCCAGGCAAGAATACTGGAGTGGGTTGCCATTTCCTTCTCCAGGGGATCTTCCCAACCCAGGGATCAAACATTTCAGGTCTCCCTCATTGTGGGTAGACACTTTTCCACCTGAGCCACCAGGGAAGCCCAAATCACACAGTAAACACCAGATTTTTTCCTGGTTTAACAAAGTGATTTGAAAGTCTAAGGAAGGACTTTGCTGCTGGTCCAGTGGTTGGGGAGCCACCTGCCAAGGCAAGGGACGCAAGTTCAGTCCCTAGCCCGGGGAGATAGCACATGCCGCGGAGCGGCCCAGCCCGTGAGCCACAACTACAGAGCCTGCGCTCTAGAGCCTGCGCTCCTCAACAACCACTGCAGTAAGAAGCCCACACACCACCACGAAAAAAAGCTCCCACTCTCCACAACTAGAGAAAGCCCAAGCGTAGCAGTGAAGACCCAGAGTAGCCAAAATAATAAATTTTTTTTTTAATGTCAGAAAAATTCTGGGAATGTACACAAAAGATTTGAAAGCAGGGTTTCAAATCAGTACACCCATGTACATAGCAGCATTATTCATGACAGTGAAGAAATGTTAGCAACCCAAGTGTCCCTCAGTGGATGAATAAACAAGTCGTGGTCTATCCATGTAACTGAGTAGGATTCAGCCTTAAAAAGGAGTGGCGTTCTGGGGCTTGCTTGGAGGTCCAGTGGCTAAGAATCAGAATGCAGGGAACAGAGGTTCAATCCCTGGTAAGGACACTAAGATCCCATGTGCCATTGAGTGACTCAGCCCGAACCACAGCTGTTGAGCCCACCAGCCGCAACTAGAGAGTCCATGTGCTTCCACCAAAGATCCCACGTGATGCAACCGAGATCCAGCATGCTGTAACTAAGACTCAACACAACCAAATAAGTGTTTTCTTTTTTTTTTATAAAGGAGTGACATTCTGATACCTGCTACAACAAGGAGGAACCTGAGAAACATGATGCAGAGTGAAACAAACCAGTTACAAAAGGACCAACACTTTATGATTCCACTCAGAAGTCCCTGGAGGAGTCAAACCCACAGATACAGAGAGTAGACTGGTGGTCACCAGGGGCTGGGGGTGAGGGAGAAATGGGGAGTTGGTGTCTAATGGGTTCCGTGCTTCAGTGTGGGAAGAGGAAAAAGTTCTGGAGATGGAAGATGGTGATGGTTACAGGAGAATATGAATGCCGTTAATGCCTCTTGGCTGTACTTTTTTTTTTTTGGTCATGCTGCGTGGCATGTGGGATCTTAGTTCCCTGACCAGGAATCGAACCCACACCCCTTGCATTGGAAGAGCAGAGTTTTAACCACTGGATACCAGAGAAGTCCCTGCATTTTGTAAAATAGTTTGAATAGTAAACATTGTATTATGCATCTTTTACTTTTTTTTTAAGGGGAAAACAATGATGGAATCCTGTGAGCACACAACACACTTGGCATTTCTGCCAAAGCTCCCATGAAGACCAGCTCAACAGATAAGGCCTCTTCAGACTGGAAATGAGCTGAGAAGTGGGGCACCCCAGCTCACAAATGTGAGAGGAACATGGCAGTGAGCGTGGACTTACTTATTCCCCAAATCCCAAATCCAAGGTGAATCTCAAGATTCTACGAGAGCAGGAGCTGGCTCTGGCCTGTTGGAGCAGTCTGAGTGTGGGCTGGGAAAGAATTTCCAGACACAGAGCATTTCAGAAGGGAGTGAGTTTGTTAAGAACAAAGAGCAGAGATAAAGCAGCACTGCAAGCGCAGCAGGCTGACCTTCTGACAGGCGAGGGAGCGTAGACAGTTTTTGTGACTTAATAGCCAATTTTTACAGCCTAAAGACAAAGGAAATTCCTGCTGGAAGGGTGGCATTAAGCGATTGGTTAGGGTGCCATAGGGTGTTTACCGGAGTGGGCATCTTTGCTTAATTGGGAGAAAGGGGGCTTGTTAGTGATTATCCAGGGGGCTTTTGGCAAAGTTACAAAGGGGCTCAGTCAGTTTCAGAGGTGACCTTGGTTCTGGGCTCTGCTTCTGAGGCCTTGGTGCAAGGCCTCCCACCTGTGGCCTTGGGTAGGACTCAACACGGCCTTACTCTGTGAGGTGACGAGACAGGAGGAGAGGTCAGCGCCATATCAGTGTGGGAACTGGCCTGGTCCACGTTACACTGCTCTGGACACTCTCCAAACTCTGAGGGAGCATCTCAGCATATAATGTGTACATGCCATCTGTTGCTTTTCTTTCCATTTTAGAATTAAGAAATTAAATATTTATTTGCATAAACGAAATTCACACTTTAAAGCAGTTGTTCTTAATAAGCAAGCTTCTGGGAGAGTCATTATAAATAAGGTTTTGCCAAGAGATTGAAATGTTAGATACCAAAGGGAATTCCCTGGTGTTTCAGTGGTCAGGACACTGCGATTTCATGGCCAACCAGTGCTGGTTCGATTCATGGTTGGGGAACTAAGACCCCCTCAAGCCGCAACAGCACAACCAAAGTAAAAAATAAAAAATGTAGAGGGTGAAAACATATCCAAACAAAACACCATAACACAGAGCAGAAAAGAATATCCCACAAGATCACAGCTCCATACTTCTAATCTCCAAAACAAATCTAAGCAATACATTGTTTAATTAAATATACAATCAGATGTAATAAAAGAATTTTTTAATATTTAATTTTTATTTATTTATTTGGCCACACCAGCTCTCAGTTGCCGTATGTGGCATCTAGTTCCCTTGATAAGGGAACAAACCTAGACGTGGATTGGGAGCACAGAGTCTTAGCCACTGGACCACTAGAAAAGTCCCATGAAAGAACTTTTTAAAGCCTGGAAACAATAAACATCGAATCGAGTACAGTGACCTCCCTTGCGGTAGAGGAAGGTACAGCTGTGCCATCGCTGAGTCACTCACACAGGGCTCCAGCTATAACTGTGTATGCATTAAACATTTAAAAAGATAACAAAGGCAGAGGCATGGTCCCAGCACATTTCCTTAGGAAGACGCCGTTGGGAGACCAGTCCACAGTCTCTTGATCAGTGGTTAGAGCAACGGTCCAAGTAACTCCTCTAACATGGAGGCAGATAACTGCCTCTTTGGTTGAGAACAGACTCCACGGTGTAGGAAAAACACATTTTCTATGAGCACCCTCAGCACAGCTCCTAGCAGGAGAAGCTTTCAGGGACCAAAAGTCACCTTGCATTTGTGACTTCCAACTTTCAGGATGAAAGCTATTTTTTCAATTCTTCCCTCTCCATCTTCTTCCCCTCTGTCTTCTTTACCCTGAGGTGGGGGAGAGGTGAAGGAAACAGAGACGTGACTTTCTGTTGATTAAATTGCCTATTCATTTATTTGTCTTTCTCTGCCTGACTTACTTCACTCAATATGACAATCTCTAGGTTTATCTATGTTGCTGCAAATGGCATTATTTCATTCTTTTTATGGCTGAGAATATTCCATTGTATATAAGTACCATATCTTCTTTATCCACTCCTCTGTCCAGAGACATTTAGATTGTTTCCTTGTCTTGCCTACTGTAAATAGTGCCATAAAGAACATTGGAGTGCATGTATATTTTTGAATTATGGTTTTCCCCAGATATATAAGCCTAGGATCACTTATATGTGGAATCTAAAAAAAAAAAAAAAAAATGATACAAATGAACTTGTTTACAACAAAACAGAAATAGAGTCACAGACATAGAAGACAAGCTTACTGTTACCAAGGGGGAAAGCCAGGGTGGAGGGATAAATTGGGAGACTGAGACTGATGTACACATACTACTGTCTATAAAATAGATAATGGGGACCTACTGCATAGCCCAGGGAAGTCAACTCAACACTCTGGTATGACCTATAGGGGCAAAGAATCGGAAAGAGTGGATATGCTGCTGCTGCTGCTAAGTCACTTCAGTTGTGTCCGACTCTGTGCGACCCCATAGACGGCAGCCCACCAGGCTCCTCCATCCCCGGGATTCTCCAGGCAAGAACACTGGAGTGAGTTGCCATTTCCTTCTCCAATGCATGAAAGTGAAAAGTGAAAGTGAAGCCGCTCAGTTGTGTCGGACTCTTTGCGACCCCATCGACTGCAACCTACCAGGCTCCTCCGTCCATGAGATTTTCCAGGCAAGGGTACTGGAGTGGGTCGCCAGTGCCTTCTCAGAAAGAGTGGATATATGTATGTGTAACTGATTCACTTTGTTTCAGGTACACCTGAAACTAACACAACATTGTAAAGCAACTATCCTCCAATTAAAAAAAAAAAAAAAAAAACTTGTTAATTGCATATCCAGAGACCCCTGGTGAAGATAACATTCCAGCTGAAACCGGAGGAATGAGTTGGAATCAACAAAGTGGGAGGAGGCCCAGGACTCCCAGGCGGACAGAACAGCACGTGAAAACCCTGGAGGCAGGGGCAAGGCATTGTATGCCAAAGGCTGAAGACAGCCAGCGGGTCAGGCTCAGAAATGAGGGGAAGAGTGTGCTGAAAGGAGGCCGGAGAGGGCAGCAGAGCTGGACCACACGGGACTCTGGAGGTCACATGAAGGGCTGTTTTTATTCCTGGGCACTGGGCAATCACAAAAGATTTCTAGTAAGAATCTGATTTGATTGGGTTTGCATTTGGGGAGGAGAATGGAAAATAGGCCTGCCTGGTCACAGGGATGGGCCAAGGGACATTCACATGACCTGATCAGTGTCAGAAAGAACCTGCGAGACTCCCTCCCCGACTGGGACTGGATTCTTGGGAGGATATAGGCAGGAGCTGTTGCAGCCATTAATACTTTGTCACTACAAGAGGACAGCCTTATCAAAGAGCAAAGCCAATGCACAGAACAGCAGAGCTGGGACAAGGATGGAAAAAGTGAATCCTGGTGATGTTTGGGCCCCTTGATCAAGTTGAACCTGAAGTCCACATGAACGCCTTGGTTATGTGATTGCTCTGGCTGCCATAACAAAACACCACAGACTGAGCAGCTTAAACAACAGAAGTTTATTTTCTGGAAGCTGTGAAGTCCAAAATCAAGGTGCTGGTTACAGTTCTCTCCCTGGCTTGCAGACAGCCACCTGTTCGCTCTGTCCTCATCAGGTAAAGAGAAAGAATGCTCTGGTATCTATTCCTCTTCTTTTAAGGACCCCACCCCTAGGACCTCATTTAACTTTTATCACCTCCTCACAGGCTCTGTTTCCAAATTCTGTCACATTGTGGGTTAGGGCACCATGAATTTGGGAAGAACGCAAATGTCCAGTCCAGAACACCATGGAAGCCAATAAATACCCTTTTGCCTTAAGCCAGTTTGAGCTAGATTTACTGTCCCATGGATCGGATAAAATACAGATTGATTCAGTGGGGAAGGAAGCTGCAGATGCCAAGATGACAAGTAGGTTTTCAGCTAGTGTAACGTATGCTTGCTCATAACAAAATAATTACTGTAAGTATGATCCACCTGCAATTCAGGAGATGCGGGTTCAATTACTGGGTCGGGAAGATCCCCTGGGAGAGGGCACAGCAACCCACTCCAGTATTCTTGCCTGGAGAATCCCATGGACAAGAGGGTCTATAGGCTACAGTCTATGGGGTCACAGAGTCGGACACGTCTGAAGTGACAGCACACGTGTGCTATGTATCTGTATAGGCACAGACTGTAAGGTGTGATAAACAATGTAACAGTTTCTAATAGTGATGAGGTCTGTGAGATAGACATTCTTAATTATAATATTCAGTTCAGTTCAGTCACTCAGTTGTGTCCGACTCTTTGCAACCCCATGGACTGCAGCACGCCAGGCCTCCCTGTCCATCACCAACTCCCGGAGTTTACCCAAACTCATGTCCATTGAGTCAGTGAAGCTATCCAACCATCTCATCTTCTGTCATCCCCTTCTCCTCCTGCCCCCAATCCCTCCCAGCATCAGGGTCTTTCAAAGGAGTCAGTTCTTCACATCAGGTGGCCAAAGTATTGGAGTTTCAGCTTCAACATCAGTCCTTCCAATGAACACTCGGGACTGATCTCCTTTAGGATGGACTGGTTGGATCTCCTTGCGGTCCAAGGGACTCTCAAGAGCCTTCTCCAATGCCAGTACTAACATTCACAGTGAGGCCCTGCTGCCCCTGCCTACACCGCCCGAACGCCTGTTCTGTGGTCTACCAGGTGCACGTCCATGTTCATTCCTTTTGACGCACAGTTTTCTGTGCATGACGACTCCGGGAAACGACAGTTGGTGTGGGTGAGTCACGTGTGGCAGACTGAGGCTGAGTGGTCTGTATACTGCAGTCTGAGGCTGCAGACTGTATAGAGAAGTCGGAACACTTTCGTTGTTCAGAGGGTTTTGTCCCTTCTTGCATGGAATAACCTAGGCAAACTCTGGGAGATGGTGAGGGTCAGGATGGCCTGGCATGCTTCAGTCCATGGGGTCGCAAAGTATCAGACAGGACAGAGTGACTGAACAAGAAGTACGGTATAAATTCACAGTTTTTTATTTCTGTTTTCTGGTATTTTTTCTTTATTGTGCAATAAACCTTTTTAGGAGCAATAAACTTTTGGCTATTTACTTTTATTTGTTTGTCTGTGTCATGTCTTAGATGTGGCACCTTTTGCTGCAAGGACTCTATAGTTATGCACTCAGGCTGAGTTGCAGCACATGGGATCTAAGTTCCCCAGCCAGGGATCAAACCTGAGTCCTCTGCATTGCAAGGTAGATTCTTAACGACTGGACCACCAGGGAAGTCTCAATAAAGCCTTTTTTAAGTCCACATTTAACTGAAAATTAAGTTCTAGGGACTTCCCTGGTGGTCCAGTGGCTAAGACTCTACACTGTTAGTACAGGGGGCCAGGGTTCGATCCCCGATCGGGGAACTATTAAAGAGATTCCACATGCCGCAACTTAAAAACAACAACAACAAAACAAGACTCCACCTGTCGCAACTAACACCAGGCACAGCCAAGTTAATTAACTAGATATTTTAAAATAATAATGAAAGTTCTATATTTTCATTTCTCAGGATTATGCAACTAAACTTCTACAAAATGTTTGTTGATGTTTACCTTTCACCATGGGGGCCAAAGAGGTATCTTTCACTGCAAATCAATCATTCAGAAGTATCACATGAACTTTAAAAGTCAGCGATTATTTTAAGACTGCCTCAAAATGAATGAACATGTAAAGTTGCAGAAATGAACTGACATAACAGTCTATAAATCATGACTCTTCATTCAGATCAAATGATTTTTTTCTTACATTTGTTTCACTCATTTTTCTAATTCCAAGTTTTCTTGTGCTCCTTTCACTGTTAAAAGTGCTGGCTCTCCTGGCTGAGAAATTATTTCATTGTGGATGCCATATTGTACCAAAGTCATTAGTTGCTTCCATTTTTGGCTTCCAATTCACACAATCAAAATTAAGCTTTTGGAAAGTTCATTCTCTCCAAGGTGCCAAACTAACATTATTGTGAATGCTACTCAGCTAAATTTAGCTTAACAGTTGAACACTAAAGGCGTTTTTTTTTTTTTTTGCAATGGTAATATTCATATAAAGTTCAATAGGCACTGCATAGATGAACCAACATTCTTACTAAATTAAGAACACCATGGGACTTTTCTGGTGGTTCAGTGGTTAAGAATCCATGCTTCCCTTGCAGGGGGCATGGGTTCAATCCCTGGCAGGGGAACTAAGATCCCAAATCCCCCACCATGGCCAAAAATAAAATCCAAAAAAACAAACCAAAACCCATGAAGCAGAAACATACCTGGAATTGGATGTAATTATTAAATCCAAACAAACTGTAAAATTGTGTCAGTAGAATTAGATATCATAGTTGTCAAAATTTACAATTATTTTTCCACACAGAGTGATTGAACTGCAAAATTTTTGAGACACAGCTGATGTGAGACACAAAAAGGATTCCAGTCTGGCTATGCTGTGCTTAGTCGCTCAGTCATGTCCAACTCTGCGACTCCATCATGTCCAACTCTGCGACTCCATCATGTCCAACTCTGCGACTCCATGGACCATACCTCTCCAGGCTCCTCTGTCTGCAGGGGTTCTCCAGGCAAGAATGCTGCAGTGGGTGCTCAGGCCCTGCTCCAGGGGATCTTCCCAACGCAGGGACGGAAACCAGGTCTCCCGCATTGCAGGCGGATTTTTTTTACCATCTCAGCCACCAGGGAAGCCCTCCAACATGGCAGTAACCTTTTTTCCCCCATAACATGTTTCTCAACCATGTCAATGAAAGAAAGAAAGAAATGGACATTTTTATTCTAGCCAAATATTATAATCTGGGAAGCAGTCTTCCAGAGAGCTGTGAGAACTGTCTTGCCTGTTAAGAGGTCAAGAGCTCAGCATGGTAAGTTTCTGAGATACAGTGCTATACATTGACCATGGAGGTGGTGGTGGTGGTGTAGTCCTTAAGTTGTGTTTGACTCTTTGTGACCCCAGGGACTGTGCAGCCCG
The DNA here is from genome assembly GCF_033118175.1 of Dama dama. NCBI lineage: Eukaryota > Metazoa > Chordata > Mammalia > Artiodactyla > Cervidae > Dama > Dama dama. The sequence continues at coordinate 6,345,004 of NC_083702.1, forward strand.
CCAGGCTCTCTGTCCACGGGATTCCCCAGGCAAGAATACTGTAGTGGTTAGCCATTTCCTTCTCCAGGGATCTTCCCAAACCAGATATAAAACCTGGGTCTCCTGCATTGCAGTGGGTTCTTTACTGACTGAGTTACAGGTGTGTTTTAAGTTTTTGAGACAAAATGCTATGGTTTACTCACTAAGTCGTGTCTGACTCTTACAACCCCATGGACTCTTTGTGACCCCACGGATTGTAGCCTGCCAGGTTCCTCTGTCCATGGGATTTTCCAGGCAAGAAAACTGGAGTGGGCTTCCATTTCCTTCTCCAAAAGTGCTATACATTAAATGATATATTATCAACAGTCTACACAATCCAGATTCACGTGCACAAAACAAGTAGTGGGTCATGGGTCACTGTGGCCTCTTGTAGGGTTAAGAAGGAAGCTAATCTCCTAAGGAGTACAGATCCTTGATAAGATTAGGAAAGTTATCTTCCAAGGAGGTTTGGTTAATGCAGAGGTACAATTTATACTAAAAGGGAGGGATTTTATGCTTAAGTTTCTGTCTTGCCATAAAATGTGAATTTTATTTCATCATCACCTAGAATTTGGAAGTTTGAGCTTTTGCACAACAACTTAAAGTGTTCTAGTCCCACTGAACAAGTCCTCTAAACTAGGGCATTTTTTTCAAAATCAGCTTAAGTTTTTTAATCAAGATATTCACCAACTGAAGCACACACACACAAAAAATCTTTGCCTTTGCACTTTCCTGGAGAAGGAAATGGCAACCCACTCCAGTATTCTTGCCTGGAGCATCCCAGGGACAGAGGAGCCTGGTGGGCTGCTATCTACCCGGTCGCAGAGTCGGACAGGACTGAAGCGACTTGGCAGCAGGAGCAGCACTTTCCAGCAAATTACAATTACTGAAAAGTTGAAAAAGGGAAAACAATACAACGCACTTCTAGGAAGGATTAAAAAAAAAAACTCCCAGTTTTATCTGAATAAATTCATACTCTGAAACCAAATGTAAGGAAACTGAGACAAGTCACTGCTCTGCTGCACCTAAAATCTGGTAACGCACTCAAAAGAACGAGGGATTCCCCGCCTCCCGCCTCCGTGCGTCTGCAAGTCATCAAGGCCGGATCGGTGCGGTTCGGGGAAGCTGCTCTGCCCCACGGGTATCTCTGAGCCTCCGTTATCCCCTTTCGGTGCAGTCTAGAACCCCATCCTGTTCCGACCGCCCGGGTGCGATACATACTCACTTCCGGCATCCGCCCGAACAGCCACGGGCTGAACGAGAAGACACCGCCGCCCCCAACACCAGCCGCGCGTGCGCACACGCCGGCAGCCGCCCCAAGAGCCACAAAGGCTCCGCCCCCGAGCCGCAAAGGCCCCGCCCCTGAGCGCTCACGCACGCGCCCTTCTCGGGAGGCCCCGCCCCCCGGGCTGCCTCGGAGGCCCTTCCGCCAGCCCGGCGCCTGGGCTTGTGGGCGGGGCTTGAGGGGCTCGCGGGCGGGGTCGGCGGGGGAACCCGGAGGAGGGCGGGGCGTGCGGGCCAAGTCCGGAGGGCCGGGCCCGCGGGCTCCACGGCCGCGCTGGGCTTCTGGCGCTGGCGGAGGCGCCATGCAGGCCGACCCGACGCCGGAGCGCAGCAGCCGGGTCCTGACGCCAGAGCCGGAGCCGGAGCCGGGCCCAGAGTCGGTCCTCGACCCCGAGCAGGATGCGCGGGCGGCCCTGGCCGAGTTCGTGGCGCTGCACGGCCCGGCGCTGCGCGCGTCGGGAGTCCCCGAGCGGTACTGGGGCCGCCTCCTGCACAAGCTGGAGCACGAGGTGCCGGTTGGGGCGCCGTGCGGGGAGGCCCGGGGTGCAGGGCGGAGCCGGGGTGCGGGCCCTCGCGGCGCGCTTGCAGCGGTCCCGAGCGCGCCGCCGGGTTGGGTGGCTCTGGACTTTTCTACCTGGGAGGGTGTGGTCAGCGGTCCGGTTCCGGGCAGAGAACCGCTGGGGGCGGGGGGGGGAGAGGCGCGCGCCGAGGGTATTTGACGGAGTGGAGATGGGAGGGAAGGCGCGTTCCCGGGCGGGCTTGGGTGAGACGCGCACGGGGAGAGTCGGGGGCCGGCGTGGATGGACGACGCAGGAGTTGCACGCGGCCGGATATTTGAGCATGGCCTAATGTCCAAAAGCCTTAAATTTTCACTTTCGTGGCGGTTTGGGGCCTAAGAGCGGCGGCCGGAGCCTCTACCTGTGGCCCCGGTCTTGCCAGCACCTGGGGCTGGGCCAGGGCTGCGGCGAGAACTGGAACTAAAATGAACTTTGGCTCCCGTTGTGCATGCCAGGCCCTGGGCTGAGTCCTCCACAATCCGAGCCCAGAGCAGCCCTGTGAGGGTTAGGATCCAACACCCCTTTCCTACAGTTGAGAAAACTGAGGCTCGGAAAGAGCCAGTGCACATGAAAGAGGAAGTGACCCTCCTAAGGTCTGTCTGACCTCAGAACTAGAAGCTTTCTTCATAGAATTTTTTCGTGTTCCTTCATTTGATTTGAGCCCCAGGTCACCATCATCTTGCTGGTTAAGGAAAACTGAGGCTGTGGGAGGCAGAGACAGCATCAAAACGAAAAAAAAAAAGAGCTCGGAGACTTCCCTGGCAGTCCAGACTCCAGGCTTCCAGTGCAGGGGTTCAGTCCCACATGCCTCATGGCACGACCGAAAAATTTTTTTAAAAAAATTTTTTTAAGAGCTCGGATGCTTCGAGGGTCTCCCTTGTAGGAACAGCTCCTTTCCGCTGGCCTGTGCTCTAGCCTCTACCTCCGAAGGGTCCTAGCTGAGGGGTGAGCCCTGGATTTTGGTGGTTTGCCCAGATGCTGAAGCCAGTGCACATTCATGGGCCAGCTGTTGGGACCTTCTGAGCTGGAGGCAGGCTCTTCACCGGCTGCCTCCTGGGTCAAGACAGACCAAGCAGTGCAAGTAGTGCATTGGGACCCCAGCGGCTGCTGGGTGAACCCCACCCTCTCAGCCGGCCTCCAGGAAGGGGGTGGGGCCGTGGACCAAGTGCCTTCCTGTTCAAAACAAGGGGAGTTGATATAAAAAAGATACAGTGTTATTGGCACCTGCCTTTTGTGAATTTCCTTCCCCCTCAAGCCTGCCCTCCATTTGCCAGCATTTCCCAAGCACTTGCCCTAGTCCCAGGCCTCTGCTGGGCAGGAAGGGGACCGCAGAGTCTGATAGGATAAAATGGCCTTCTGGTGCTGGGTGAATGGATCATGAGGTGGAAACACCCTAGCCCTGGCCCTGCCAGCCTCCGTGGGCAGTGAAGGCGCTCGTGCAAGTCACTTGCCCTGTGGGCAGCAAAGTCACTCATGTGCGTCACTTGCCCATCTTGAGTTCAAGTCCCGGAAACATGGCCCCAGCTCTCACGGTCTTGGTGGAGTCTGGGTGCAGAGGTGTGCCCAGCATGTAGTCACCAAAGTGTAATGTCCCCTCCATCCTGGCCACCATTGTTCTGCTCAGGGGCACCTAGTACTTTTCCATGACCCTCCCTTGGGTGATGGGCAGACCTGTGAGTCATCACTTTGCCAGACCCAAACCTGCAGCCCTTGTTCTGACAGACCTGCTGCTGGGGGCCCAGGTGTGGGGGAGGATGCTGGCTGACAGAACAGACACCTGCTGACCGAGGAAGGGGGTCCCCTCCAGCCCCCCACTGGCTTGGAAACCATGGGGAGTGTTTTGAAATAAATTTCAGCTCTTTCTGGCCAAGAGGAACTTCCCAGCTGCAAAACCACTCCTCTCCTCTACCACATAGGGGATTCTCCAGCCCCTCTGTGAAGGGATGGTGTCACAGCTGGGGGAGGGTGGGTCCTACACCGCACCTCCCCCTTGTCAGGTTTGGGCATGGAGGGATTGAGATTTGGGGTTCTGGGTTGGGCCCCAGCCTCTGAGCTGTTCTCTCCTAAACTCCAAACCGGAAAAAGGGTTGTGGCTTCCCCCGCCTCCAGGCTTTCTGGGGGGGAGGTGGGGGGCGGTTCAAGACTCCATCCCAGAAAGTGCCCTAGCTCCCCTGGGATGCACCTGACCGGCCCCACAGCCCTTCCTGCCCCAGCTACTCTGCCTGAAGTCCTTGTACCACCATCCCACGGCCACACGTTGAAATCTTCCCCTTTCTGGGACTTGCCTGGTGGCACAGTGTCTTAAGACTTCCCACTCCCAATGCAGGGGGCCCAGGTTTGATCCCTGGTCAGGCAACAAGAGCCCACAGTCTGCAACTATAAGATTCTGCATCAGAGACCTGGAGCAGCCAAATCAGTTAATCTTCTGCTTCCTTCGCTGCTCACTTCAGAGGATGGCGCCCCTGCAGGGGTTATCTGGGCTGCTCAGATGGCCCCTTCTGGCTCTGTGTCGTCAGCTCCCAGGGCAAGGCCATGCGTCACTCATCCTCACACCCCCGGGTGCCTGTCCGGCCCAGCACATCAGCGCCGTTCGTGCCTGAATGGATGGCTGATGGCCAGCTGCTGGGATGCGTGTGTCTCCGGTTTTTAGTGGAGTCGTGGGAAATACATCTTAGGGGCAGCTGGTTTTTGTTGAGTCTTTGCTGTGCTGGGGACTCTGTGCACTGTCTGATTTGATGTGTTGCTCTCAGCTCCCCTGGAAGGTGGCTGATGGCCCCTTCGCTGGTGAGAGACTAGGCTCAGAAGTGTCGTGGTGGCCAGTGCTTACAGAGCTATTAGCCTCTAAGCTCTGCGTGTGTGTGAATCAGCTAGTCCTCCCAACAAGCCGCAGATAGATTGTAATATTCCCATTGTGCGGATGGGGAGACTGAGGCATGGAATGGTTCGGTGACCTGCCGACTTGTGGCAGACTCTGGGTCTTGAGTGTGGCCGTGTGGGGACTGACTGGCTTGCCCCCTTCACCAGCTGCAAGTGGCTCGCAGTTGCCAGGGAAACTCAAGGAAACCCAGGCCCTTCCCTTCTGGCCCGGGGCCCCAGGATACCAGCCCCAGGCCTATGCTTGGTGCAGACTTGGGCGGGCATGGTTGCAGAGCGCTCTTGACCCCCCCCCCCCCACTTTTCCCTCCAAATCTCCTCCGCTGCCCTGGTGTTGGGTTGGTGGATCTGGTGAGAACAAAGCTGAGCTGAAGTCCCTGGCCCACCATAATCCTGCCTTTTCCAGGAACTGTGAGCGGAGCCGCCCCGTCGGCCTTCTGGGCCACATTTTCCCTGTGAAGCAGGAAGCCAGACTGGCTGTCACTGGGAGGCTCGCTTGTAGTCCCTCCCCCAGGCGTGGGTCCCACAGGCTGGGGCACCCCGATAACGGTGCCCGTGTTGGCAGGGGAGGTGAGGGCCTCCTTCCCACTCACTGGGAACCTGTCTCCCGGGTGTAAGATGGGCAACTGGACCGTAAAGAGGCCCTGTGCTCCTCGGGGCTCAGTTCGTCCCCGAGGCCAGTGTGTGGCAGAAGGAACGGGGCAGGAATGGGGTGTCCTGCCAATGCCCCCTTGCCTCTGGCCCCCAGGTTTTTGACGCTGGGGAGATGTTCGGGATCATGCAGGTGGAGGAAGCCGAAGAGGAGGAGAGTGAGGATGAGGTGGCCCGAGAAGCACGCAAGAAGCCCAACCCTGGCAGCGAGCTCTGCTACAAGGTCATCGTGACCAACGAGAATGGGCTCCAGGCTGCCGACCCCAACAGGTAAGGAGCCGAGGTCCGGACGCCTCTCATCTGCGCCGCGGCTCCCTCTTGAAGGGTGTCACCCCGGCCATCACCCCCGGGAGAAGCAGTACTTGCAGGCACTCCTGCTCCTCCGGGCCAGACTACTGGCCACTTAAGCCAGCCTGAGACGGGGTGCGTGGTGGCCGCTGCGTTTCCAGCTGGACTTTGGGCCCCATCGGCCCCGACGCTGACGATGTTCCCGTGTTTGTCATGTTTCATACTGTCCTCAGAGCAGCCTCCCCCCAGCTGCCTCTTAAACTGTCCCAGTGGTCCCGCTGACCACGTGTGGCGAGGTCCCATCTTGCTGGTGAGGACCCAGTGGGGACAGGATCGCCCAGCTGGTTACAGGTGTGGGTGTCATCCCCAGGGCCGTCTTAACTCGTGAGCCTGGGCTTTTCCAGGAACACCCCCCCACACCCCCCCCACCGGGCCTTCCCACTGGTCCTGCTGAATCTGGTCTCTGGGTAGGAGCCCTGGACTTCACATCAGGGAACATGAGCAGCATGGCCTGGTTGATTCCTTGAGTGGGGACTTGTGAGGGGCCCAGAGGTGGGCCTGGGCCTTGCATGGGGCCCCAGGGTAGAAAGGCCAGGGCCAGGACTGGACCCCAGGCTTCCTGCCTCTCAGGGGCCGAGGGACTATCTTCAGGCCGGGCAGGCACGACTTTGTTGAAACCCTGGGCAGGGGTGCGGGGGGGGAGCTCACCAGACCCTGTGGGTCCCTGGGCGTCTTTGTCCGTAGCTCTTCCCGCAGAGCTTTCCCAGCTCCTTCGCTGGCCCCTGGTGGGGTGGGAGGGGCCACACAGGTAATCAGAGCAGACAGGCACCACCACCCATGTACTCTCTGACTCAGAAACTCATTAAGTTCAGTACAGCGGACCCGTGCGTGTGCCTGCTCTGTTCCCGCCTGTGCCAGCCATAGGACTCAGGCCCAGCGGCCTCCTCAAGGGGCTCCGGGGCTCCCTGCCTCCCTGCCCCCTCCACACGCAGCAGCAGGCAGGTCTGGGGTGTGACGGGCATGGTGTTGAGATTGGGAGCTCGACTGCCCTGTCTGCCCTCAGACCTTTGTGAGTCTACCCCAGTGGCCAGGCCCAGCCTCCGTCCGCTCCCACACCCCCCATTCCAGCAGGCCCCGTGTGCACCTGCCCGGGTTCCCCCGCCCCGCTCCGGTGCTCCTGGCTTTGTGCACGAGGGCCGGGCTAAGTCTTTGTTTTTTTCAGGATGTGCCAACAAAAAGTGGTATGAGCTCGGTGAGCTGGCCCCCAACCGCAGAACTGGAGTCCTTGCTGTTGCTTTTGCTTTAGTGGGGTGGGGGGGACCAGGGCTGTGCGTCGGGGAGTCCACGTCCAGCCAGGCTGGGGTGGTGTCGGGCAGCCTGACTGGCAGGCTGGGGGCAGGCAGGGCCTCGGGCCTGCAGGGGAGCTCCTCGCCCTCCAGCGAGGTGGTGTGGGAGCCACATAGCCGGCCCAGGAGACTGGCCTGGGTGGGCTGCTTGTCTGAACACGTGAGAACTCGAAGCCTCTCCCACACAAGGCCTTGGCACCTACTGAGCAACGCCCAGAAGTCCCGGGTGAGCGCAAGTGAGCTCTGAGTGGGGCTTCTTGGCGCATCTGCCTGCAGGTCGCAAGGTGGGGGGCATGGGCCCACTTTGCAGCAGCTCAGAATCCAGCCAAGGACACTTAATGTTCACCGTGATCACTGTGACAGTCAATCCCTCCACGTGTGAGGATCCGATGTAGGCGGTCAGCTGTTTGTCTCATTTGATCTTCATGTCAGCCCGCGATGGGGTGGTTAGGGATGTGTTGCCCTGTTTGAGAAAAACTGGAAGAGAGAGATGGGAGTTTCCCAGGACAAATCAGCGGGCAGAGCCAGACCCCCACCCAGGCCCGGCACCAGGTCCAGGCCACAGCCGCAAGCTCTTCCTCAAGTGGCTCCCCCCGCTGGTCCTCGCCCACCTCTCCCCCTTATTGCCTGGCCTGCGTGGCAGCCTCACCCACCCCCACCCCCTGTGGCCTCTTCCTGCAGCATCTTCCTCATCGACCACGCCTGGACGTGCCGCGTGACGCACGCCCGCCAGCAGCTGCAGCAGGTGCCGGGGCTGCTGCACCGCATGGCCAACCTGATGGGCGTCGAGTTCCACGGCGAGCTGCCCAGCGCGGAGGCTGTGGACCTGGTTCTGGAGGAGATGTGGAAGTTCAACCAGACCTACCAGCTGGCGCACGGGGTGAGCGGGCAGCCGGGCCCCAGGGGGGGCAGCCGGGCCTGCGCCGCCCCGTGCTGTCAGGGCTGGCGGGAGGCGGTCCCCTGACCCCACAAGTGAGCAGGCTCCCCTGTCCGTGGCCAGTGGGAGCTGCCCTGGTTCCCTGCGACTTCCCCATGGGCCTGTTACTCTTGGCCTCGGGCCAACCAGTGCCGGAGACCCAGGTGTCCGCATGGCCTTGAACACAACCTTGGCCCAGGCCCCTAGACGTGGGCCCAGCGACCTGGCTGTCTCTTTCCCAGTGTCTGCAGGTTCCAGCACTCTCTTAAACACCCTTAGTGATTCCTTGCTGCCTTCAGGAGTAGAGTCCGGTCCCTTCAGCACGCTCTGGGGCTTATATCACTCCCCAGCCCACCCCTAGACCCACCCCCACGCACCAGCCCCCTACTTTGAGGCTGGGGAAAAGACAAAAGTTGTTTCTCGTGATCGCAGCCGTCACCTCCTCTAGGAAGCCTTCCCTGAACTCACCCTCCTCCCCACCCCCACACAAAACCAAGCACCCCCATGTGGCTGCTGGGCTAAGTGCCTCTCTTACACACACCTTTACCCCACCCACGATCACACAGCAGCCCCCTGGCCCGGCAGCCTTGTGTTCAGAGGGCCAGAGGCGTGCCTGTTGGGTGTTCCAGGCCCTGAGAGTTGAGTGTAGACGGGCTGGCAGCCGGTGTTCGGTTTGTGGACGCCAGGAAAGGTGCGGGGACCGGAGGACCCGTGGGTGAGGGTGGCGTGTGCTCTGCCCGCAGACGGCCGAGGAGAAGGTGCCCGTGTGGTACATCATGGATGAGTTCGGCTCACGCATCCAGCATGCTGACGTGCCCAGCTTTGCCACCGCCCCCTTCTTCTACATGCCCCAGCAGGTGGCCTACACGCTGCTGTGGCCCCTGCGGGACCTGGACACGGGCGGTAAGTTGGCCCCGCCACCCCCCAAGGAGGGGCCGGCCGCTCTCCCGCCACTCCGCTGACGGCCCGCATGTCCTGGTGCAGAGGAGGTGACCCGGGACTTCGCCTACGGAGAGGCCGACCCGCTGATCCGGAGGTGTGTGCTGCTGCCCTGGGCCCCCACCGACCTGCTGGACCTCAGCTCCTCCACGCCCGAGCCGCCCGCCGAGCACTACCAGGTGGGACCTTGGCCCCGACACCCGGGGCCTGTTTGCCCGATGGCTTCTGGAATGTCCTCCGCCAGGTCACCAAATGTCGCGGAGCTGCAGCTGGCTGCAGTGGGAGGTAGAGAGGAGTCTGGGGGTGTCTGTGAGACAGGAGCTCAGAGCTCCTGCAAACATGAACTGCATGTGGCCGCACCCCTTGGCATCAGCTCAGAGCCCAGACCCTGGGGTCCCAATACTAGGAACCGTCCTTCCAGAGGGTGGGGTGGAGCTGGTGGAGGGTGGTGGGGTGCTGCTCCTCATATGGGGTCTGCGGTGGGGGCCACGCAGCTGGGCTGTGAATCCTGGCTTGGGACAGTTCCCTCGTCTCATGACACCACCTTCACCGGGGGTGTGAGGACACTTTACACACTACACGCTATGTTTCATGGCGCACAGTAGGCCCACAAGTGGTCATCATGAGCATCGTAGCTGGGGATGACAGTCTGTTGTCTAGGCCCTACTGGGACCAGGGAACCCACTCACAGGGCCTGACTGGTGGAGGGCCCAGTCCGTGGGGCAGGCCAGCATCGGGAGCCAGGGTTGGTGCGGCCAGCAGAGCCTTTGGGAGCAGAACCAGGTAGAGCTGAGTGGGAATTAACACCCCAGCCCCCTCTCCTCCTCCCCCGCCTTCATCTCCAGCCGCTGCTTCTCATCCACTCATCCCAGTTGGAAACCAAGGGATGCACGAGCCTCTGCTTAGCACTTGATGGGCATGCTCAGCTGTAGCCCTTAGAATAGGACCTCCATTCCTGTTGTATCGTCATTTAGCAGGGGGTGGGGAAACTGACGCACAGAGAGGTTAAGTCACTTGTCAAAGGCCACACAGCTGGCGGAAGAGCTGGAGTCCAAACTCAGAGGGTTCTGGGAACTTGCGGGCCGAGGCTCTAGCCTTTCCACATCATGTTGACGTTTCTGTGCCCCTTACCAGTCCACCGAGCGCCCCAGAGGATTGTGAAAGGAGGAAGCGAGTTAACCCCGAGATAACGAGTGGGCAGGGTGCCTGGTGTTAGCTGTTCTGTGATCCTCTGGCTGGGAGGGCTGGGCTGATGCGGTGGGCCTGTTGGCACTTTTCCCTGTGAATTTAAGCCAATGGTGATTGAGCCCTGTTAGAAACTCAGTGACCGCCCTTCTTAATTCAGAGGTGTATTTCAGAGCCTCGTAGAGTGCTTGCGCTTTGAAGGTGCTTACTAAACACTTGAATGAGTGTGTGAATGCAAAGGAGTAGATAACAGGTGGCTTAGAGACAAAGACTTCCCCGTCTTGAGGTTGTTAAAGGAACATGAAATCAGTAATTTTGGGGGGTGTAGGGGGAATGCCCCCCACTGGCCCAAGAAGAGGAGAAGAGTCCAGACACTGGTTTTCTTAAACATCCTGGTGGTTTTTGACCCATTTGGGTCAAGCCTGTGCTCTGGGCCCTGGGGTTGCCTGTATGAGTCAGCAGGTGCCAGGTGACAGCTTGTTCCAAAACGTGGCTGCTCAGAACAGCAGACGTTTGATATGTCCTGCTTTCTGTGGAAAGGAGATGGGGAGTGGCTCAGCTAGGTGTTTCTAGCCTCTGCTCTCATGAACACACTCAGGCTGTCGTCTGAGGCTTGGTCAGGCTGAGGACCAGCCCCTACGTGGTGCACTCCCGCTTGGGAAGGCGGCGCTGGCTGTGGGGGTGGGGGGGCCTCTTGACCATCCTCGGGAGACATGGCTGCTGACTCTGGGAGGAAGTGATCCGAAGGGAGATGGGAGGAGGCCACAGGCCCTTTCACGAGTTTGCAGACTCTGCTTCTTCCCGTGGGTTATAAACATGTCATTCAGCCCAACCCACGCTCAAGGGGAGATGCGTTATTAACTGTGCCTTTTGAAAGGAATGTCAGAATGTATGTGAACAGGTTTTAAACCATCATGCCGCTTACCCTCAGAGAGGACCCTGTCTGGGAAAGGCCCGGCACCTTCTGGGTGGCCTGTGACTTGGAAGAGGCGTTTAGAAGCGACAGGAAGGTTAAGAGCAGTGTCTACACTGTTCTTTTGACATGGAACAGGCTGTTCGGGACCTGAGCGGCCTCGAGCCCCGGAATCCTGGGGCGGGGGTGGTCGGGGGGCTCCAGGCGCCCCGGCACCTGAGAAGGGCTGTACGTGAGCCAGGTGCGGCCCTGGGGTCACACAAGCCTGGTGTGCCGGGCGGGAGGCCTGTGCTCACTTGCTCCCTTTCTTGAAGGTCTGTTTCTACCTCCGGTGTTTCCCTTCTAGGCCATACTGGAGGAGAACAAGGAGAAGCTGCCCCTGGCCATCAGCCCCGCGGGGTACCCCTGCGACCACGTCTTCAAGTGCGTAGCCCGCCCGCACCCCCAGACTGTAATGAGACTCCTCCTCGCTGCCTTTCCGCACGCACTCCCCAGACTCCTGGGACATCCCCCGTGCAGGCTGCCGTCTCCGGGCAGCACAGCAGTGACAGGACTGCCAGGGGTGGGGTCTGAGGGTCACAGAGAGACGCCCGAGAAGGGAGGGTGAGCCGGGAGCCAGCGCGGACAGTGCCAACAGTGCTGGGCACCCAGGCGGCCAGGAGGGGCCACGGCCAGCTGTCTGCAGCTGTGGGCTGGCAGCTTCCGTCAGGCCAGGCAGGCCTGCAAGCCCAGGCTCCAACAGGGTGGAAGTAGACGGTCCATTTTACAGGTGAGGAAGGTGCAGAGGGATGCCCCCCCAGATAACAGCCACGTCGGGGCAGCTTGGCCTCTGTCTCCAGGGGGTCCCCTCCCTCTGACTGCCCAAACCTCCTCTCCTCTGTCCCTTCCCCCCAGACACTGGGGGTTTCCTCCCCTCTAGCCATCCTCCCCTTCCCCGAGGCCACCGCCCAACATCCCTCCACTTCCTGGGTCAGAGGCTGAACCAAGGCCCCATCGCCTCGTCCCCAGCCGTAGCTGTGCCCCGGCCATGAGCTAGATGCCTCGTGTTGGCCTCGCCTCTCTCTCCAGGCCTGGATCACTGTCCAGGTGGAGTCCTATCTCCCTCCCACCTTCATTCACAGCCCCGTTGCTTTCAAAGTGTGGCCACGTCTACCGCCCCTGGCAGACATAGTCCCAGGCCCCCTGTCCTCTCCCCTGCCCAGGGCCAGGGCTGGTGCCAGCGTGGAATGAGGCCTTGTCCGGGGCACTTGTCTGGGCCTTGGGGCCCTGGGGCGCCAGCTTGCTTCTCTGAGGGCAGCCCTCCTCAAGTGTGTCCGCCCGTCCTGTTGGCACGTGGGAGGCAGGAGCCCGGGTCGGTGAAACACTGGGATTGTCCTGTTTTATTCTCAGGGTGAGCACAAGGAGCTGGGCCCTGGGGTCCGTCTCACAAGTGGGGGGTGAGGGTCACCAGGGTCCGAGGGCCCCATTGCTGGGCAGACAATGCAGACGGCACGATCCGAGCCCGTCCGGCTGACCTCAGCCCCGCCCCCGCAGGGTCTACACGGACATCCGGCAAGTGCTCAGCCACCTCACCCACCCGCGCTTCACCTTCACCCAGAGCGAGGCGGACGCCGACGTCCTCTACAACTTCTCACACTTCAAGGACTACAGGTGAGGCGCCTCCCAGCCCAGGGGCCCGGCCCACCTCCCCTGCCCCTGAGAGCCCCCGCCTATCCTGAACGGCGGCACCTGCCTGGGCCCCGCAGGAAGCTGAGCCAGGAGAGGCCCAACGTGCTGCTGAACCAGTTCCCCTGCGAGAACCTGCTGACGGTGAAGGACTGCCTGGCCTCCATCGCACGCCGGGCGGGCGGCCCCGAGGGCCCGGCCTGGCTGCCCCGCACCTTCAACCTGCGCACGGAGCTGCCCCAGTTCATCAGCTACTTCCAGCAGCGGGAGAGGCGGTGAGCTCCCCTGTGCACCCCACTAGCTAAGACAACACCCAACAGGCTCCCGTCGCCCCCACCCCTGACCACCCCGCCATACCAGTTGGCCTGGCCCGCCCCATGGCCAGCACCTGCTGCATGCCCGCTGCAGGGCTTGACGGCACTTCCATCTGGAGAGCAGCTCCCTTGGCCTCAGCTAACTGCTGGCTACCAAAGCCCAGCCTTGAGGTTTTCTCTGGGACCCCTCCTTTGGCCCCTTCTGTGGCCGCAGTCCTGGGGGCACACAGCCTAACCGATCTCTCTGCTCCCAGGGGTGAGGACAACCACTGGATCTGCAAGCCCTGGAACCTGGCCCGCAGCCTGGACACCCACATCACCAAGAACCTGCACAGCATCGTCCGGCACCGCGAGAGCTCCCCCAAGGTGGGGCCCTGGGGCGCTGGCAGGTGGGAGGAGGCCTGCTCTCGAGGACCAGCGAGGGCAGGTCCTGGTGGCAGCGTCGTCGCTAAGCTGGGAGGAGTTGCTGCTCGCTGCCCTTGCCAGCAGGGAGGGAGCCCCCACAGTGGGCCACCCACAGGAGGGAGGTGGCTGAGTCAGGGAGCCCCGCAGGGCCATGGAGAAAGGTGCTGTAGCGACGAGGGGCCGGCAGTGGGGGAAGTGAAGGACACAGTTTCTGCTCCTGGACAGACAGAGGCCCGAGAGAAACAAGTCACCAGATGACCACTGGGGAGGTTCCCAGCCCTGGGATGGGGAGCCGGTGGATTTATGGCTGAGAATTTGTTTCCGGTTTTCAAAGTCTAAAAATCAGTGGCATCTCTTCTCTCAATTAACGATGACGAGAGAGAGCTTGTTGCAGTTTTAGACACAGGTGTGCAAAGACAGGAAGACGCAGAGTGTGGAGGGCAGGTACCAAGTCAGGGGCCTCCCCGAACCTGGGGTTGGGCGGGAGGTAGGCTCGAGAGTGAGTCCGCTCCTCCAGGTGTGACCGCGCTCAGGGGTCCCCCGGGCATGAGCCACGGGCGGGGAGGCCAGGTCGCTCTGTCCTGGCCGGGGCGAGGCGAGCGCACGCAAGCCTGCTCCTGTGTCCTCAGGTTGTGTCCAAGTACATCGAGAGTCCCGTCTTGTTCCTTCGGGAAGACGTGGGGAGGGTCAAGTTCGACATCCGTTACATCCTGCTGCTGCGGTCGGTGAAGCCCCTGAGGTTGTTCGTCTACGACGTGTTCTGGCTGCGGTTCTCCAACCGGTAATGAAAGCTGGGCAGCAGGTGGGCAGCTGGGCTGGGGATGGGGGAGGTGTGCCTCTTTTACTCTGGATGAGAACACCTGCACCGGGGCTCCTTCCCCAGCAGGGATCCCGCTGAGCCCATTTCTGATAACCGACGGTAACCCTCCCCAAATCAATACCCCTTTGTGTGACAGACCCCAGCCCTGCAGACTCTGTCGATGTTTAGGGGCTCGTGGGGGTCTAGTGGTGAGCCCACGGGGGCCATGGGACCACCCCGCCCGCTCTCACCAGTGGGAGAACGGATGCTCGGCCGGGGGGCTCCGAGCACCTGCCTGTCTACCCCGCTGGGACCAGCCGCGCTCGGGACCCACTTGATTGTCCGTCTGCTCATCCTGCAGGCCCTTTGCCCTCAACGACCTGGACGACTACGAGAAGCATTTCACTGTCATGAACTATGACCCGGAAGTGGTGCTGAAGCAGGTGAGGCTTCGCGGGGCCTGGGGAGCTAGGTCCCCGTGGAGGCTGGTGCAGACGGGACCCCACACCCATCAGCGTGTCTTCCTGGCGAGCTGCATACTGGTCAGGGGAGCTGCCCTCTGGGACCTGCGTCCCCTCCCAGCGCTGCCCCCAGCGCTCGGAGGGGCACACACACTCAGGTCGAGATAACGGGGCCCTGAGGCTTCCCTGGCTCGTGTCACATGGCCCCCAGGGCGGGTGGCCGCTGCTGGCCTGTGACCCCGCCTGGACCCTCTGTCCTCCCTGGGCTGTCTGGGTGCCTTGAGCAAGAGGGCATGGGGGCAGAGCTCCTTTGAGGTGAGGGCATCAACCCCCAGCTGACCTGCAGGGCACCTGGGGCAGATGGGGGAGGCTCCTTCTGGACAAAGGCAGGGCCCAGCTCCCGGTGGAGGAAGAGAACCCGGAGGGGTGTTGGTCCTGACTGTTGGGGGCAGACGGGAGGCAGGGCACAGCCGCTCTCCACCCTGCTCCATCCCGCCCTGCCGTGGCCCTGAGGTCCCCACGTCCACACAGCAGAGCTGCTCCTGAGAGAGGGGCTCTTACTGCCCCGGCACACGGCGATATATTAGCAAACTGAACTCCGTGTGTGTGTGTTAGTCACTTCATTGTGTCCCACGCTTTGTGACCCGCCATGGTCTGTCCATGGGATTTTCCAGGCAAGAAGACTGGAGTGGGTTGCCACACCCCTCCCCAGGGGATCTCCCTGACTGAGGGATCAAACCCTGGTCTCCATCTCAGGCAGATTCTTTACTTTCTGAGGCACCAGGGAAGCCCTGAGCTGCACTGAACACTCGCTCTTCCATGTGTGAGGTATCCTTTGGGGGCCTTGCGCTGTCAGAGGGGCCAGGCCACATGCCCACCCAGCGGGGCTGCTGCTGCGTGTCCCTCCTCTTGTCCAGGGCTGTGTTAGCAGCTGGTCCCTAGGACCCTGGGCCCTTGCTGGAGCCCTGGGCTGTAGCTGAGGTC
Organism: Dama dama; assembly: GCF_033118175.1. Classification (NCBI taxonomy): domain Eukaryota; kingdom Metazoa; phylum Chordata; class Mammalia; order Artiodactyla; family Cervidae; genus Dama; species Dama dama. The sequence continues at coordinate 6,360,603 of NC_083702.1, forward strand.
GTCTTTCAGGCCTGAGCGCCCTCCCTCTGTGGAGCAGGCATCATTCTGAGGGGCACGTCTCCTCTGATGCCCCCGCATGGGAGATACGCGTCCAGCAGGGTGTGGACACTGGGCTTCCTTAGGGAGCCGGTCCTGGTCCTCTCTGGAAGGAACCTGAGCCGCCGAGCGGCGTGCTCAGGTGTGTGCTGGGTGCGGTCTTGGCCTGAGAAGCCCTTGCCGTCCGCAGGCACTTTGAGCCGTTGCCGAGCTCAGACATGGGCCCTGCAGGCTCAGGTCCGAGTTCTGCCTCCAGTGACCGCTCTGAGAGGGACATGGTGACCCTTTGGCCAGCCCTCAGCATTCACTGCCTTACTGGAACCTCACAGCCACCTGCAAAGCAGGTTTGCTGGGCGGGAAGCACTGTCCCATTTTACACATGGAAACACTGAGGCCCTGGGAAGTAAATGCGTCCAGAGCTCAGACCCCGTCTCCTGCCCCCGATCTGTGCTGGCAGGGGTGGAGCTGGAGAGGCTGTGGGCGCCTCCCTGGGACCCCAGCGAGTGTCAGCTCCAGCGAGTGTGAAGGCAGGACAGGTCAGGCCTCCCTCGTCCCTGCGCAGAGGAGGCCCCGGGAGGAGCATGACGGGCCCTGTGTCTGTTGCAGGTACACTACAACGAGTTCATCCCGGAGTTTGAGAAACAGTACCCAGAGTTCCCCTGGAAGAGCGTCCAGGTGAGTGCTGGTCAAGCTCCAGGGGCCAGGGCTTGCCTCATGGGCAGCATGAGGCACATGGGGGGCCTTCGCCTCTTCTTGGTGGTCCGGCTCCTCCACCAGAGAGAGAGGGTATGGGTGAGATCCCCTCCTCCCCTCTGGCCCTAGTGGGGTGTCATGAGTGCTCCTTGGGGAGAGGAGGAGCCTGGTGGGGCCTTCAGGACCACCCTTGGGACAGACACGGGCTCTGTGCATCCCAGGAATCGCATACCTGGGGGCCGGTCCCCACGTCCTGGAGTCAGCATCTCACATGCCAGGCTTGGGGCAGAAGGAGCTGTGGAAGATCTGAGGCAGGACACAGGTCTGCAGGGAGTGGGTGCCAGGTGTGAGGGGAGCGAGAGTCAGGCTGCAGGTCATGGAAGATGTCGGAGGAGGTGACGTGGCCGTTAGGAGCCCAGGACTCAGGAAGGGGCAGTGAGCCCCGTGTTGAGAGGCTGCTCTGAGGGGCTGGTCCCAGCGTCAGCCTGCAGGCCCCCTGACCCAGTCCCCCGACCCCTCCCGGCCCCCAGGCTGAAATCTTCCAGGCCTTCACGGAGCTGTTCCAGGTGGCGTGTGCCAGGCCGCCCCCGCTGGGCATCTGTGACTACCCCTCATCCCGGGCCGTGTACGCCGTCGACCTCATGCTGAAGTGGGACAGTCGTCCAGATGGTGAGGGGGCTCCCCCACCCCACCCCCATTTACCCAGAGCCGATCCTCCAGCCACCCGCCCCCTCCACACACCACGCCAGCCCCCCAGGGACAGAGAGGGGGCGCTGTTGCCTCGGCCTGGTCCATGCTGCCCCATGCCCCTTGCCTCTGATTAACCCGGAGATACCTGGGTCAGAGGAGGCCCACCTTGAGGGTCCGCAGCCTGCAGGGTGGAGCACCTGGGGGAAAGGAGAGGGCTCATGAGGAAAGGCGCCCTGCGTGCAAGGAGAGGGGGCCTAGCGTCCCACTGAACCAGACATCTGAGCGGGGTGTGGTGGCTGGAGGCGGCCCCAGTCTTCCCCCTACAAGAGCAGGCTTCAGGCCAGGCTGCCCCCCAGAGAAGCCCCGCAGCCCCCAGCACCCCCTCCCCGGAGTGAGACAGGCCGTGCTTCTGTGCCATCAGGGAAGCGAGTGATGCAGCCGCAGATCCTAGAGGTGAACTTCAACCCGGACTGTGAGCGAGCCTGCAGGTACCACCCAAGCTTCTTCAACGACATCTTCAGCACCTTGTTCCTGGACGAGCCCAGCGGCTGCCCCGTCACCCGCCTCCTCTAGGCGCCCGCTGGCCCTCCTGCTGGTGCTTACGGGCGGATTCCAGCCTCAGTTCTCGGAGCTGCCTCTGCAACGTGTCCCCCCCACCCCCCGCAAGCCCTCGTTCCAGCCTCCCACCCTGGGGTTCGGGGGCCCACCTCCCCTCGGTCGGTCCCTAGGGTCGAGTGCCAGGCCCCAGTCCACACACCCCTCTCCAGCGACTGTGTGGTGGTCGATATCAGCTCAGCAAGGGCTTTATCCCAGAGAGCTTGGTTCCAGCGGTGTTCATGAAAGCGGTTCTGGGAAGCATGACGAGATGTTCTCAGGAACGAGGTTCCCCAGGAGCCCTCGTGGGAATCCAGACGCTAACAGGCCAGACTGGCTGTTCCCATGCTCCACCCCAGGCCCTGGGACAGGCGTCCCCAGATCACCCCAGGAAGCTGGCTTCTCAGAGCCAAACCTCTCACCCTTAGAGTCGAACCTTCACCAGCAAAACCTCCTTGAGGCTCCAGGGCGGGAGGCCATTTCTCTTGGCTGCTGTTGCCTTTCTATCCGGCCCCATGGACAGGCCACAGTGTGGTGCCAGGTCCTGCCAGCCCACTGGGCCCCGCAGGGGTCCTCGCCTCGTCTGAGGTTGGCTGGGACATTGGTGAGGGGGCTCGGGGACAGGTGGACAGCAGGACACCAGGCAGTGGATGGCTGAGAAAGACAATTCCAGAGGCCGCCTTCCACCAGCCAGAGTCAAAAAGTGGGATTTTTGTTACTTTTTCATTTATGGGAAGAAAACACAGAGTTCTCGTTCTTCATTATGTTTCTGGAATTTTGAGTCCGTTTGCAGCATAGTTTGTATAGCCACAGTGTACCCAGGCCCAGCTCACGAGGCGGTGGGTCTGACTTCTGGAGGAGAGCTGCCTGCAGAGCTTTCGTGTGTGTGTGGGGGGTGTGTGTATGTGTGTGTGTGTGTGTGTGTGTGTTGCTTGTTTCACTCTGGAGCCAAGAGTGATCTTTGTAGCAAAACTGGATTTGACTGTGCCTCTCACCTCTGTGTCCGCCAGAGGGGTGTGTCTGCCCATCCTGTCTGTTACCCACAAGTTCAGCCTGTGTCCTGGGGAAGCACCCCTCCCTCCAGCCGAGCGGAGGTTAGAGGGCAGGATGCCTCAACTCTGGTTTTCCCTGCAGAGAGCTGCTGTGTCCTGTCCCCTCCTGACGGTTTGTGCTACAATAAAGTCCGCCTTCTGTACCCCTGCCTCCCTTTTCTCCTTGGGGCCCTGGAACCACAGGCCTGCCTGATGTGTCAGTTGTTTTCCGCTGGTTGTCAAAGAAAACCAAAGTACCAAGATGAGGGCTTTGTGAAGGGGCTTTCCAGGTGGCACATGGTGAAGAGTTGCCTGCCAATGCAGGAGGCACCAGAGACACAGGTTCGATCCCTGGGTCAGGAAGATCCCCTGGAGGAGGAACTGGCAACCCACTCCACTATTCTTGCCTGGGAAATCCCATGGACACAGAACCCTGGCGGGCTACAGTCCATGGGGTCACAAGTCGGACATCATTGAGCATGCACAAACATGCTTTGAAAAACAGAAGTAATGAGGTGATGTTTAGGTCTCCAAGTCCTTGTCAGTCTGTTTGGGTTTGGGTGCTTTAAACAACTGAAATCTGTTCTGGAGGTTGGGGTGGCCTAAGGTCAAGCGGACAGCAGATAATGGTGTCTGAGGTGGGACCCTCTTCCTGATTCAGTCAGCTGTCTTCTCATTGTGTCCTTGTGATGGAAGGGGGGAGGGAGGTTTCTGGGGTTTCTTAAAAGGGCACTAATCCCATTCGTGGGGGCCCCACCCTCATGACCTAGTCACCTCCCAAAGGCCCCACCAACCAACCTCTCACTGGGGTTTAGGAGTTCAACATGAATTGGAGAGAGTAAATATTCAGGCTGTAGCAGTTCCTGACCCAAAGCTTGATTTTCTGGTGGTTCAGTTGCTAAGTCATGTCCAACATGGACTCCAGCACACCAGGCTCCCCTTGTCCTTCATTATCCCCCAGAATTTGCTCAAATTCATATCCATTGAGTCGCTGATGCTATCTAACCATCCCATCCTCTGCTGTCCCCTTCTGCCTTCAATCTCTCCCAGCATCAGAACCTTTTCTAGTGAGTTGGCTCTTTGCATCAGGTGGCCAAAGTAGCTTCAGCTTCAACATCAGTCGTTCCAGTGAATATTCAGGACTGCTTTCCTTTAGGATTGACTGGTTTGATCTTGCAGTCCAAGGGGCTTTCAGAAGTCTTCAGCACCAGGATTCTTCAGCACTCAGCTTCCTTTACGGTCCCAGCACTGGTTCAGTTTCAGAGCAGACCCGGGAAGGACCACTCTGGAGCTGAGGCCCGTCTCTGTGTGTGACCAACACCTGGGAACCTGGGTCCTCATGTGAGCCCTGAATCCTGGCTCCAGCACTTAAACCTGGGGGTCTTGGGGATGGAATTCCCCCCTGCCTGTCCCCACATCCTGGCGGTGGGGATGATGGGAGACCCTGAGACTACCACAGGGCAGCAGGGGATGGTCCTGGGTGCTGTCGGCCAGCACAGGGGCGCCCCCAGTGGGTTTTGAAGGTTAAAATATGAAGGCAGAGGCCCCGAAACGCAGGCCAGGGGCCTTCCTGTGCCCCTCAGGTCAAGTGCTCACACCAGGTTGTTCATCAGATGCCTCACGGGGTAGTGATCACTCCTGCTCACTCCCAGTTAGAACCTGGCCTGGAGGTAGGGGTTCTAGCAGGAGCCTGTGTCCAAGGCTCTGCCAGCCTCGCTCCAGACAGGTGTCAGGAGAGGTCATGGGTCACCAGATTTGGGGTCAGGATGACACCTCCCATGTCTGGGTGAGCCGAGCCAGGACTGCGTACCGCCTCTGACATCCCCTCCCTGATGGGGTGTGTGTCCCTGGTGGGGTGAGCTTGGTATGAGGCCTGGCACGCATCCCGGCTGAGGCTAGCGGAGGGCCATGCTTGGGGCCTGAGCAGAGCCCGGCGGTGGACCGGGCCGACTGAGGGCCTGGGCCCTTCAGGTGCCTGGGCTGGGCTCCCTGGATGTGGAGAGGGTGGACGGGACCCCCTCCCTAGGCTGGGGGCGGAGGCTGCACCCGTTCTCTGCCCGTGTCCGCCGCTCCACCCTGGGCAGGCCACCTCCTCTCCTGCAAGGGTCCTGAGAGGTGTGAGTCTGCATCCTGTGGATGACCCAGCCCAGACACACCCAGCCGGAGGGCGAGCCCCTCGCCCTCCCCACGGCCAGGGCTCCCACCCAGGCAACCAGGCCACGGCCAAGAAGTTGAAACACTTTATTTGGTTTATAAAATTCCACGTTCCGAAAGCAAGCCTTGAGCAGGGCTGAAGGCGCAGGACGCTGTTTCTGGGGTGGGGGCTCGGCCCGGAACACCTCTGAGAGCTCAGCCGGTCACCCCCTGGGCTGAGAGCAGACAGGCGGCCTGTGGCTGTGGGAGCCCAGCAGTGCCTGACCCGCAGCGGCTGCAGTCCTCGGAGGGCGAGGCGTCCTCATTCCGAGAGCCGCCGGCCGCTCCTGCGGCCCTGGTTGTCCCGCCACACGCGGTAGTTGAGCGCGGCCGCGAAGGCCAGCCAGGCCAGGTAGGGGTACAGCAGGCAGGCGGCCGGCGGGCTCACCTGGCGCCAGGCCATGGCCGTGGCTGCTGCCATGCCGCCGGTCAGCAGGAGATCCACAAAGGCCTGCAGAGACGAGGACAGGGAGACCTGAGGCGCCACGAGCCACGGGCCAGTGTGTCCCAGCTGCCCACTAACCACAGCGGCAGAGGGGACTCTCCAGCCGCCTCTCAGTGACCTGGCCAGGCCCCGCGCCCATCCTCTGCCTCAGCTTCTTCATCTGTAAAATGGGAACCGTCACCCTTGCCCGACTGCCACATGGAGGGGTGCACAGCATCAGCCGTAAGGTGGGCTTTCCTGCACCCAAGGCCCCTAAATCCACAGAGCTTCAATCAGAGCACCACAAGGCTTCCTTCATGGAGGAAAAGCAGCTGAGGGGCACTGGTCCCCTAAGAGCTTCTGTGTTTTCTCTTTTTGGCCACACCCCGTGGCATGTGGGGTCTTAGTTCGCCAACCAGGGATCAAACTCAAACCCCCTGCACTGGAAGTGTGATGTCCTAACCACTGCACTGCCAGGGAAGTCCTAAAATATTTATATTTATTTGGCTGCATTTGGCTTAGTTGCAGCATGGGGATCAGGTTCCCTGACCAGGGATCGAACCCGGGGCCCCCTGCATTGGGAGCGCAGAGTCTTGCCACTGGACCACCAGGGAAGTACCCTCCACTAAGAGCTTCTGAATGGACCAGGAGCCATGTGCCTCCCCTGCCCCCCACCTTTAGATCCTGGGCCTGGGGGACTGGGATATGGTACCCCATGTCCTCCCACGGGGGGCCCATCTCCAGGGACCAGGGAGACAAGCCAAGGCCACACTTACCCAGCCCATTTGTCGAGCGCCAAAGAAGAGGGGAGGCCATGCCCAGTTCAGAGCCAGCTGCCCAGCGTAGAGGCCCAGGGGAACCACCGCCTCCTTCGAGAAGCCCCCCAGCTCTTTCCAGATCATGTAGGAGCCATACCTGAAACAGAGGCTACCAGTCAGGGCACCAACAGGGAAGAGGCCAGGGGCCTCCCTGGAAGGCAGGAAGCCACACTCACCTCTGAGACCACGGAGTGATGACTCAGGCATGCACTGCCACTGACTGCTGTGTGACCTCAAGGAACTTGCTTAACCTCTCTGGGCCTTTGTTGCTCATGGGGTTGCTGCGGACATTCTAGTTAATATGTTGGCGGTGCTAAGGGCAGTACCTGGCTGCCCTTAGGACGGGTACTCAATAAATAATTGAGTAGGACACTCAATAAATAACTGACATCATCATCATCAGTGTTGTCAAGAGTAAAGCATGTACAGAAGACATGCCAGTGAATGTGCCTTAGGGGATTTGGGGCTGGGCCTTAGGAGATAAGGATGAGTTTGCCAGGGTTAGGCCACAAACATATGTAAAGGTTTAGGCCTATAGAGCTTCCCTGGTGGCTCAGACGGTAAAGTGTCTGCCTACAATGTGGGAGACCTGGGTTCAATCCCTGGGTTGGGAAGTTCTCTTGGAGGAGGAAATGGCAACCCACTCCAGTATTCTTGCCTGGAAAATCCCATGGATGGAGGAACCTGGTAGGCTACAGTCCGTGGGGTCGCAAAGAGTTGGACACGACTGAGCGACTTCACAGGCCCATATACGGGCTTCCCTGCTGACTCAGACAGTAAAGAATCTGCCTGCAATGAAGGACACCCAGGTTCAACCCCTGGGCCGGGAAGATCCCCTGGAGAAGGGAATGGCTATCCATTCCAGTATTCTTGCCTGGAGAACTCCCATGGACAGAGTAGCCTGGCGGGCTACAGTCCATGGGGTCGCAAAGACTCAGACACGACTGAGTGACTAACACTTTCAGGGACATACATGAGACCTGAGTCAGCCTGTGTTACTGTCGACAGTACCTCAAGGTCTGAGGGGGGCCCTGGGGAGGTAAAGCAGAAGAGAACCTGGTCCTGGGGGGCTCCTAGGACCACAAGGGCAGTGATACCACCACTGATAACAATAGTTACTGCCCTCCCTCATAGCTCAGTTGGTAAAGAATCCGCCTGCAATGCAGGAGACCCTGGTTCGATTCCTGGGTCAGGAAGATCCACTGAAGAAGGGATAGGCTACCCACTCCAGTATTCTTGGACTTCCTTTGTGGCTCAGCTGGTAAAGAATCTGCCCACAATGCGGGAGACCCAGGTTCGATTCCTGGGTTGGGACGAAGCCCTGGAGAAGGGAAAGGCTACCCACTCCAGTCTTCTGGCCTGGAGGATTCCATGGACCACATAGTCCATGGGGTCGCAAAGAGTCGGACACAACTGAGCAACTTTCACTTCACTTCACTTCTTCCACATTTACACATGCAGGCACCTCTCTGCAAGCATTAGCTCACTCATCCACCATGAGGTGGGCAGGACTGTCACCCCCATCTCACAGGTGTGGAAACTGAGGCGCAGAGGGGAGAAGTGCTCAGAGTTCTTGGCAGGCTGTCGGGAGGTGAGTCTGCTTTTGAATCCAGCTAGTCTGAGGCCAGAGGCTGAGCTCTCTACTCTGAGAGGTTTGCCGAGTTCCGCAAAAAGAGAGGTGATGCCAGACTGACGCTCTATCGGAATCTCGATGGGGAGGGGAGGCCCAGACGCTGGAGCAAGTGGAGGCAGCAACAGCGGCGCCTCTGGACCAGGACAGTGAGGAGAAAGCGGGATGCGGGAAGAACCACAGGCCAATGGGGCAGGGCCCGGGCTGGAAGAGGGTGCGGCCCGGCTGACACTCAGGCCTCGAGGACCGTCTTACTCCCATCAGGAGCCTGGGGCATCGGCCCGGTCTCTGCTCTCTGCCCCCTGCAGTCCCACTGGGCTGGCACAGAACCTGCATGTGGGTTCGGAACATTGCAGAGGACGGTGGGAAGCTGACCAGTCTCCTGGGTGCAAATCCCGCTGCAGCCAGCAGGGTGCGCCCTCCCCCACCTAGCCCTGCTTTTCCCTTGGCACCTCGGGGGTCACGTCCAGGAAGGCCTGTGGGGTCCCTACTCCATAGCCCTGTGTCCTTGGGAGGTCTCTCGTCAAACGAGGGGTCGTGAATCCTAACAAAGGCAAAGCCTGACCCCAGGCGGATGCGCAACAAACTGCTGCTGCAGTCACTGCTATTGATCTTGGAAGCATCCGCCTGCCCACGTCTGAACTCTACACACGGGGCCGGCCTCTCCCTGAAGTTGTGAAAGCAGCCAGAGTGCCAGTAAGGGGTTGCCGCCCCTTCCAGGAGGCCTCAGAGGAAAGCGTTCGGTTGTGCAACCAACAGGCCTCACAGCTTTCTCCACTTTCACTTGCCAAACGGGGCTGGGAAACAGTGCCCGCTTCCCCATGGGCACCTGGAGAGTTCACCTCCGGAGGAGACGCTCAGGCCTCGGGCCTGGGCCCCCCCTGCCCCACCTGCCCGGCAGGTGGACAGACCCAGGGGCCACGCCAGCGCCTGCGCCCACCTACCCCATGGCCGAGTAGAGCGTGCCCCAGATGGGGGCCAGGATCCAGCGGGGCGGGTGCCACGGGGGCTTCTGCAGGCTGGCGTACCAGCGGAAACCCTCTCCGCGGATGTACTGGGTGCCCAGGAAGCCCCCCAGACTGGGCACCAGCGTGAAGCCCACGGCGGGCACCCAGGGCGGGGCCATTGCGGCTGCAGCTGCTGTTCCGGAAAGTTCTGAAAGAGAAGACAGGGCTGGGGTGAGAGATGGGGAGGCTGCCTCCCCTGGGGAGTGGGGTGGGGCCTCCCCTGGCGTTTCCTAAGGACCTACTGTGAGCAGATCTGCAATGGGTCTGTTACCGGCCCCTCGTCCCTCATGGACTGACCAAGCAATTGATGGAACAAGCAGGAGGTGCAGAAAAGACGTGCGAGGCTGGGGGGTGGGGGGTGCTGAGTTCACCCTACAGCCCGCGGCGCCCCAGTCCAAGAGCTCCCGGGAACACACTTCCACCCAAACTCAGGCCCCACCCACAAGACTGCCCTGATGGGCAGGTGCCCCCAGGAGTCCCTGCCCGCTGCCCGCTCCACGCCGGCCCCTGCTCCAGCTGCCAGGCTCCCCTGCTCTCGCATCCTCACCCTTGACCTTTGGTCTCCTGGTAAATGACCCCTCCTCTCTGCCTGATTCAAGGCTGTTTGGGTAGCCTCCACCAAGAAGGCCACCCAGCCCTTCCTGCCCAGGCCGAGTGCTGGCCCAGGCTCTACAAGGCTGTGTCAGTCCACCCCTGCACGCAGAGCTCCGGGACTTCCCATTCAGTCACTCATTCACGCGACAGCTTGTATCAGACAGCTTCACTCGAGTCCCCACTCCCCACCAACGTGCTGTGAAAAGTCAAAGTCACTCAGTAGTATCCGACTTCTCTCTGCGACCCCACGGACTATACAGTCCATGGAGTTCTCCAGGCCAGAATACTGGAGTGGGTAGCCTTTCCCTTCTCCAGGGGATCTTCCCAACCCAGTGACCTCCAACAAATGATGGGACATCAACATCCCGACCTGGGTCCAGCCCAGTAGGGGTATCTCTGTGTACAGGTGTTTCACCATCAGCCCACAGGTCTGCCCTGAAATCGCCTCCCCTTCGCTGTGTTCAGAGAGGGAAAGCAGCCTTCCTGGGGTCACACAGCACTCTGGGGCCAGGCTCTGGCCAGGTCGAAAACCTTAAGGTTGTGGGTTTTTGAAAAGGGACAGAGTTTAAGGCTGGTGAAGGCCCCTCAGCAGCCCTGAGAGGCTGGCAGGGCTCAAGGAAGGAGTGCTGCCGACACCATCCCCAGGGCTGGAGCCCCCCAGGCAGGGGCCGAGGGGACTCAGTCTTCAGGTCTCTCCACTCTCCGTTGCCCAGCAGCCCCCAGGTCTGCGCTGAGGACCTACCGGGCGCCAGAGAGCTGAGCTCACTGGGGCCGAGAGTCCAGCCGGCTGCACGCTGGGGGCCAGTGCTGCCTGGATGTGCCATGGGACCCCCAAACCTATCAGCACCCCTGACGGGGCCTCGGTTCCCTCATCACAAAATGAAGGGCCCGAGCTCCCGCTCACACACCCTGACTCCAGTTGGAGGGCCCGGGGTGTGTGTAGGAGATAAGCAGCCCCGGAGCAGGACTCGGTTCAGCACACTTGCTGGGTGGGGGCTGGGCACCACGGTGGGTGGAGGAGAAGGGGCCCAGACCTCAGAGCAGGCACCCCAACCCGGGGTCAGAGAGAAGAGGGTGCACGAAGGACAGGCAGCACTTTGTCCCAGGACACGGGAGGGGAGAGAGGCCGGAAGGCACCCGGCAGGAGGGGCAGGCAGGTGCAGAGACCAGGCTGTGCCCACCCGCAGACAGCGGGGAGCCCTCAGGCCGCCGGGTGAAGGAAGAAGGCTGACGGGGGCAGAAGGGCAGCTGCTGGCCTGGAGCACCGCGAAGCACCGGAGATGCAGAAGCAAGCTCAGTGCCTAGCACCGGGGACTGCAAGGGACGGGTCAACCCCCAAGTCCAGCTTGGCGGACTCTTTAATAACGTGACAACTGTCCTTATTCAGTGCAGAAAGCAGAATATAAAATAGACGACAGAATGATCCCGATTTTAGCAAAAAATAGATAACATGGATACGCATTTTAAAGACGGACCTCCCTGGAGGTCCAGTGGTTAAGACTCTACCTTCCAATGCAAGGGGTGTGAGTTCAACTTGCTGCAGGGTGTGGCCAACAAAATATTTTTTAACGTAACAAGCACGTGAAGACGTTAACAGCCGTCATCCCCCTAAAGCGAACACCTCCTGGGAACCGCTGTGAGCCTGGCCCGAGCATCGTCCTTTCTGACCCTGCGAGGGGCCCACACCATCTTACCCACCCTGCCCACGGACCCGAGGTGCCGAGGGCGGGGGCAGTTGCCCAGGACCCCTCCACAAGCAGGTAGCTCGGGAGGCTAAAGCCCCCGCTCACCAGCAGGACTTAAGATGCTCTGTTACTGTTTTCCAAAATGTCTATAATGAGCACACTTTTAAACAGTAAGCCACATGCCACAGCTTAAGATCCCACATGCCGCGACTGAGACCCAGTGCAGCCAAATAAATAAATAAATATTAGAAAAAAGTAAAAGGAACAGTCGGAGGGTGTTAGGCATCTAGCAGATTCCGGCTCTGCCATCCAGCGAGTGATTGCTCCCTCCCCGGGCCTCAGTTTTCTCACCTGTGGAATGGGGCCAGTGAGCCCCCCACCCCCCACGATCGCTGCACAGGTGAATGGTGAGGATAAACACTGCCCAGGGCTGGCTCCTGATAGGTAAACCAGCCTGTGTTTCTCCCTCACCCCCTCCCGCCCACCCCTCCGGTTTCCAGGGGCACGGAACTGTTCCTGGGTCGGGGGTGAGGATCTGATCTCACTACAGGACAAGGCCCACCTCTGCCGGGTCTAGGAGAGCTCTGGCCCAATGCCAGCGGGACGTGGAGCCCGGGGACCCGGCCACCACTGTGTCACTTCAGCAGAGCCCAGGACACCTTAGCTGCTCTCTCGTCTACACCACCCGGCACAACCCTGCTCGGCCTGTTTAACAGACGTGTTGAAACCACAGTCAAGTGGCAGCCTTTGGGCAACCATAACGAGCTGCGTTCAGGGCCCGAGGGCTCCCCTGGACCGTGACGTGGGCTGGGCAGGTGGTAGGGCTCCAACCCGCACTGACTCTCACACACAGACAGGCACACCGAGGCCCAGAGGCCCAGGGGCAGGCCGGAGGTCAGACCCTGAGCCGGGCCAGAGCTCAGGCCTCCTCGGGATGACCGTACACACCTTCCCCAGGACAGTCCCAATTTATGCCCAGTTTGTCCCAAATGAATGACTCCCCCCGCCAGGAGTGTCCCTGTTACAGGTGACCAAGGTTAATGCCACCGGCATAAGACACGCGTCCCAGTTCAGCGAGGCGGACGCGCTCCCTGTGGTGTTCTTGCCACAAGTGCAAACTCGGGTCCAGTCACGAGAGACTGTCACAGTCCCGGCTGGAGGAACATCTGACCACACACCTGCCCTGCCCTCCAGCACTCTTGAAAAGGGACAGGTCATAGAAGGCAAGGAAAGACAGAAGGATACATCACCGACTAAGGACAAATAATAGCTAAACAGAAGGTGGGATCCCGGGCAGACGGTGTCCTGGGCCAACGGATCGGATCGTGTTAGCAGGGTTACCAACAGGGTGTGAATTTCCTGGTCCAGGAAGGGAAGCCGGGTGAAGGGTGTGTGGCAACTTTGTACTACCCCTGTACTTTGTCGTAAGTCTAAAATTAGTCCAAAATAAACATTTTTAAAAAGACTGTCCTGCTTTGGACACAAATTTTCATCACCTCCTTGTTTCTCCCTATATTCATCACAGCATCAGTCCCTAACCTCCACCGCTGGCCCCAGACGCCCCACCTGCCACCAAGGCCTCTCAGAGGCTCCTGACCATTTGGTTTTTATTTCCTGTTACTTGTGATTCATTTAAATGAAAGGCATACACACACAAGAAACCATTTTAAAGTGCACAGTTTGGGGGCAAATTCATACATTTCCAATGTTGTGCAACCATCTATATTAAGCTCCAAAACATCTCCATCACCCCCCAAAGGCCCAGCACCCATGAGCGGTCACTCCCCGGTCCTCCTGCCCCCAGCCCCTGGCAACCACCAGCCTGCTTCCTGTGTCTATAGATTTGCCTTTTCCGGACATTGCACCTAGATGGAACCACGCAATTTGTGGACTGTGGGGTCTGGCTTCTCTCACTGAGCGTGTTTTTGAGGTTTATGAACATTGTGGCCTGTGTCCATACTTCTCCCCAAGGTGTCGTGGGCAGGTCTCACCTAGTCACAGCACCCAGCCGGTGCCCAGGAAATCCCCAGCGTGCCAGCTGACCGGGCTGGAGAGCCCGTCACCCTGGCCCCTTGCTGGGCAGAACAAGCAGAGGCCTGGGAAGGAGTGCTGGCTCTCCCAAGGCCGCAGTGACAGAGCCCGGCTTGAACCCCATGCTTCTGCCCACCCGTCCAGGCTGCTGTGTTTATGCACCGCTGGAACAAGGGGATTAATGGGTCTGCCCAGCCCTGGGGTCAGAAAACACATAGCTCAGATGCCCACATGGAGACAGTCAGACAGGGAGCTTCCTGGGCCTCATGGGGACGGCCAGGCTCTTGAATCATCCGATTAGGGGACCCACCAGGCTGAGTCACGCTGGGCTGGGCAGGGCTGGGTGGGGCAGCTGGCCCAGGCAGGCCTGAGAGGGAGCCACTCTGTGATGGGGTTGTTGTTCAGTCGCTCAGTAGTGTCTGACTCTGCGACCCCATGGACTGCCGCACGCCAGGCCTCCCTGTCCTTCACCAACTCCCAGAGCTTGCTCAAACTCATGTCCATTGAGTCAGTGATGCCATCCAACCATCTCATCCTCTGTCACCCCCTTCTCCTCCTACCCTCAATCTTTCCCAGCCTCTCTTCCAATGAGTTAGCTCTTCGCATCAGGTGGCCCAGGTGTTAGGGTTAGGGACCACCAGCAGTCAGGAAGGGGCTCAAGCAGAGGGGCAAAGCCACCCACCTGTCCTTTGTCTGCTTCCGTCAGAGGGTGACTCAGAGCCCGAACTTTGGGTCCGTCCCCAACTTTCTTGGTGAACTCAGGCCAAAGCTCTGCTTTGGGCCTCAGTTTCCCCTGACATCAGGTGGCTACCACCTGCCCTGCCTGCTTCATGGGGTCATGGGGAGGCTCAAGGGATGGGAGGGTCAGGGTCGGAGGCCACGCGTCCCTGCAGGAGAAGACCCAGCCTCATGGGTCTTCAGACCCAAGGCTGAGAAAATGTCAGCCGGTCTGTCAGCCAACACTCAGGGGGTGAAAATGCTTCTGAAAGGCCCCACCCTTGAGGCCTGAGGCCACTGAATCCGAGACCAAGAGGGCCAAGCAGAGCACTCAGGCCCTGGGGTCAGGAGAAGGCGCTTGGCCTCTGAGAGTGAGCAGGGTGGGGAGGAGCTTGGCAGAGGCCCAGGCTGGGCTCACACTGGGTCAGCATCGCTCCACCCAGCTTCACAGCAGCCACCGGGGAGGGCCCAGCCGCCTCTCAACTCGGGCCCTGAGGCCTACACCATCTCAGCCTCTGGCCTCCGTGGTGCACACCACGCTCCAGATGAGGAAACCAAAGCACGGGGCGTCCCAGAAGCTTCCAGGCCTGGGTGACCCTGAAGCCCACACCACCCCTCCAGGCCCTGATCTGGGAGCCTGCTGGCTCTGGGTCATACGGCCAGTCATGATGAGGGCTGGGCCACCTCCCCTCTGCCAGCCTCTGCCTCCAGCCTGAAAAGGCCTGCCCCAGAAGCCCCCCAGGTCCAGGGATGTGGGGTGAGCCCTCAAGCTCCTCCCACCCCACCTCGGCCACTCCACCCTCTGCCTGCACGCCAGAAGATTCTCTCAGGGCCAACAGCCTCGCTGTCTCCAGCGTCAGGGCCAGTGTCCCATCCCCCGAGAGGGATCAGGCCCCCACTGGGCCTGCGAGCAGCAGTTTCAGGATCTGAGTCCTCCCAGTCCCCCTGGGGCGAGACCCAGGCTCTCCGGTCCTAGTGATGCTTCATTCCTGGGCTCTGTGTCCCTGTCTGCGAAGTGGGGGTCGAGCCAGCTCTGGAGGAGCCCTATGCTCTCTGCGGCCAGAGAAAGCAGGGGACAGAAACCACTGCCCAGAAACGGAGCAGAGTTCTGCCGTTTCTGTGCTCCCCACCCCCAGGCTGTCCCCTCCCAGGCCTTATCTTTCCTGCAAGCCACCACTGATGGTCCCAAGGACTTGTTTTAAGGCTCTCCCCCTCTTTTTTTTTTTTTTTTTTTAATGACTCACAGCTAATCCTCCTCAGAATAAGCTCTGTTCATCTTTTTCATTATGAAAATATCCAATGTAACAGGCCACACAGATCTAAAAGAGTCTGCCTCCCGCTGGAAACCCAGCCGGTGTGGGATGGGGGCGGTGGGGGCTGGGGGTGACTAAAGGGAATCCGCTTTATGGAGAATGACTAATTTTTTTAAGACAGAGAGCATACGAAGACATTGCCAGCACAATCAAAAATAAGTCACAGGAAATACAAATGAGAGGCGGATTCAAAAATGAAATTGGGAAAGGTCAAAAGCATAGGCAGCAGAAAGGAGGCTTGCCCTCTGGCAGTGCCCCCCAAGCCCCCCCACCCCTCTCCCTGGCAATCCACTGTCAGTGGCTTCTGGTTTCTGCCAGATCCAGCCGGATACCATTCAGTCATGGGTGGGCGGGCAGGCACGTGTGTGTACACACATACACACATAGACACACTCTGCAGGCAGAGAAAGTGGCCTCTGGGCTTGCACTGTGGAGGCGGCAGGGCTCTGCCATCGGACCACGAGAGCATCGGAACCCCGGCTGCCCTGCTCTGAGCCCCTGGGCCGTGTGCTGGGTAAGTGCGTCAGGCCCCCCTCTGTTCAAAGTCTCCCCTGGACGCCTAGGATTCCCACTGAGCACCCCCCTGGGGGTACTGAGCCCCTGTTTCCCTGCTCTCCAAAGAGGCTGGCTGCCTCCCCTCCCTTCCTCCCCAGCTTCTTTCCCAACCCAGAGCTACCGGGCCGGGGCGGACCCTGCCTGCTGCCGCCCTGTATGGGGTGCCCACACCTCACAGAGACACGGGGGCCCGTGGCCCTGTGCGCCAGGCACCCTGGGCCGTGCTCCTCGTCCACAGCCTCCTCCCTGGACCTGACCCTCTTGGAACAGCCTCAACCCCATATACCCAGGGGAGGCTTGAGTCCTGGTCCTCCTGCCGTCCACTCCAGAGCACGTGGCCAGTACCAGGGACCATCATACTTCATCAGGTCAGCGGAGAGACTCCCAACCCAGGCCAGACCACGGGGCCTTTGCCAGGCTGCTCTGGCACTCAGCATTGTGTCTGTAGCTGGAACCCCCACTGTAAGCTGACAGGGCAGAACAATCCCCAAGGAAGAACCAGGCATGGCTCTCTTGACACAAGAGAAACCATTTTAGGACTGAGCCGTTTCGTGATCTAAGCCTGGCTGGGGTGCTTTGCCCTTGAACAGATCCCAGTAATAATCTTAAGGGAATGAAAGAACAAACAGGCAAAAGAAGTAACAACAGCAAAGATAATAAGTCAGTTGTGAAGACTCCCAGTTGTTTCAGTGGTGAAAGTTAGCCTGAAACACTCTTTTTTTTTTTTTTTTAAGCTGTTTTGCAGAATTTCATCCCCACCCTCGCAATCCCCACTCCCAGCCAACAGATCGACTGGAACCTAAGGAACAAGAAGTTGACCTTTGCTGATCCCTTGTGATTTCAACCAACAGAAGCTTGGACATTACTGAGCTTTGTCCCAATTCTATGAATTCTCCTCCACTCAAGCCCCTTTATGAATACGCATGGATGCTTAGCTGCCTGCAATACAAGAGACCCGGGTTTGATCCCTGGGTCAGGAAGATCTCCTGGAGAAGGGAATGGCTACTCATTCCAGTATTCTTGCCTGGAGGATTCCATGGACTGAGGAGCCTGGCAGGCTACAGTCCGTGGGGTGGCAAAGAGTCGGACGTGACTGAGTGACTAACACACACATTTTGCTGTAGGAGGAGATACTGCGTTGGGAAAGCTGCAAGATCCTCTCCTTGGTTGTTGCAAGTAATAACTCCTTCATTCTCCCCGTCTTTGGCTTGGTTGTGCCTTTTGGCTGGGCACCCACCAAGAGGCAAACCCAGTCATCAGGGAACACCACACCCCTGCCACCAGGGCTCCCAGCTCCTCTGCAGGGGGGCGGGCAGCTCACAGGCAAGTCCGGAGGGGCTCTGCCCACGCCAGGGGCTCAGGCTGCAGTTCACCTGCGCACCTGAGCACCAGACACTGGGATCTAGGGACCCGGTTCCAAGGCTCCGCAGGGCCTTCACTGGCTTTGAGCAAGTGACCTCCCCCTTCGCCTGGGTTTCCTCCCGTACAAATGGGGTGTCTCAAGTGGGTCAGGAGCACGAGGTCTCCCTGGCATTTTGTGATCCTCAAGTACCCGGCTCTGCCACTCCCGCCCTCTGCCGGCCTCAGCGGCTCAGCTAGGGAATGGGCGGGAAGCAGGGGTGCCTGGCCCCCGGTGGGGTGCAGCAGGGCGGGGTTGCCCAAGGTCCCCCTCCCGCGCCCCCCATCTCGCCAGGATCCCGCCGCGCAGGAACGCGAGCGCGGAGGCCAGGACTGGGGTCCCCGCCGCGCCCGCCGCCCCCGCCGCCCCCGCCGCGCCCGCCGCCCCTCCGGCCGATCCGGGTCAGAGGCTACCCCGTGGCCTCCCGCCGCAGTCTCCCGTCGGACCCCGCGCCGGCTGGAGGGTGATGTCTCGGGTCGCTCCCTGCGGGGGGCCCCCTTCCCGCCACCCCCTTGGCGCCCCGTCCCCACTCACCAGCGACGACGAGGACTCGGCTCCGGGAAGGGCAGTGCGCGGCGGGAGGTGACGGCCCTTCCCGGGGCCGGCCCCGCCCCGCCCCGCCCCGCCCGGCCGGCCCTGCCCGGCTTGGCTGGAAGCCCGGGCCGCGCCGCCCACAGCCCCGCGGGTCCCGGCGCTTCCGCCTCCGGCCGCAGCCTTCCCCGGGCGCGAGCGAGTCTCGCGGCCGCTGCTCCTCCCCGCGGTGGCCGCCGCGCCGCGCAGACCCAGCCGGCGCTGCAGGCAGGTCCCTTCTCTTGAGCCTCATTTTTCCCGTCTGTAAAATGGGGCGATAGAGGCCACCGATCTCAGAGAGGGGAATTGCAGTGCCTAACGGCAGAATCCTAAACAGCCTCCTACACAGCTGCCCTGGACCCCCATCTCTGGAGGGGTACCCCAGTTCCTTTAGCAGTTGCCCCAGGACAGAAGGCAGAGTGCACTCTGAGTCTGGGCTTAGCTGCCTTGTGGCTGGCTTGCTCTGCCTCCATCCCCTCATCTGTAAAATGGGCCCAGCGTGGTGGGACTGAGGAGGATGCCACGTGGTAATACCGGAGACCACAGAAGCTGGACATTCAGTGAGCATCACAGCCCAGAGGTGGCCTCCAGTTTGCCAGGGTCACTCCGACGAGACAGCATGTCCAGGTCTGGACCTTGAGCACCTCACCACTTCATCTGCTGGTGCTGCTCAATTCCTGCAGCCCCAGGCCTGTCCTGGCCCCCTTGGCGAACTTGGCCTGGCATGGCCCCAACCACAACTGCCCACACTGGACACTAGAGGCAGGGAAGCAGGGGACAAGGTGAACCATCCCTGCGCCCCCAGGGCTGGGGTCTGACTTTCCTAGGCCCTGGCATTTCTGCCTTCTGGGCCTCTTCTGCCTTTGACGGTGTTGATATAAAGACAGGGATGAAAAAAGGATGACGTTCTCTTCATCTTTTTCTTCTGATTTTAAAAGAAATTACGTTTTCCTGGATCCCTCAAAGTAGCAGGGCCCAGGCATTGCGGCTGTTGTTTCTAATGAAGTGGGTCTGGCCACGCCTCCCAGCGAGCTGCCAGCCCTGGCCCTCTTCCTGCAAGGAGGTGCCCGGTGGCTTGCCCCGGAAGCCCCGTGGGGGGAGGCATCGCAGCTTCCCTCCCGCCCAGCCCCGCCTGCATGCAGGGCTCCAGGCCCACAGGGGAGCCTCCTAGGAGGCAGAGATGTCCACTCCCAAACCCCTGCTGCACACCAGGGCCAGGCTGGGGGCTGGGAGCAGAAGAAACCTACCCGGGCCCTCCTTTTTTATAAAGGAGACCCTACAGTACACAGGGCCAGTGGCTGCCCGAGGGATTCACACACGGGGCCAGATGAGATGTTGGGTGCCCCTCCCGTGCTGGGAAGCCTCCGGTTAACTTGCGCCTCCCTCTGTCCTATCCCAGAGACCCCACCTGAGCCTGGTCTGCTGTCCTCCCTAGCTGGCCCCCAGCTCCTCTCTTGCCCCTTCCATACCAGCCCCCCCCCGACTCTGCTCAGGATCCTCTGTGGCTCCCACTGCCTTAGGATCCAGTCCAAGCCTTTTACCTGACGCTCAAGGCCCCGACTACCTGACCCTGTCCCACCTCCATGACTGTGCACATATTTCCCCTCATCCTGGGCAACTTGACATCTCCAAGGCTGACAGCTCCAACACAAGCAAAGCCCAGTCAGTCCAGGAAGGAGGCGTGGAAAACACCCTCCCAAACCCCAGAGAATGCTCAGAGGTGACAGGGTCACCCTGCTTGCCAGTCGGTTAGGCGCCTGCGTTCTTGACCACTGTGTCGTTCGGCTTCTCAATTCCAAGTGTGATTCAGATGGAGTTATTTCCCTCTTGTTTTATCTGTGTGTTTACCTTCTTACATGAGTAATTCGCATTTAAAGGAACTGGAAAATATAGACAAAAGGAAAAAAATAAAGTCACCTGCTCTCCCATCACCCACCGTCAACACTTAGAGAGTCTTTCTGTGCCTTTTTCTAAGCATATAGGCACACGTTCCTTTGCATGGATGCCTTCAGGCGGTACAGTCACTGGTTCTGTAAATTTGTTTTCTTCCCCTTACAATAAATCAAAAACCTCTTTCTACTTCATCAAACACTTGTCTGCATTGTTTCTCTTAATTGTGAACTGTTTCAAACAAACAGAAACATATATCAAACAGCCCTATACTGATTCGCCTGCTAGAGAGAGTGGGCATGATGGCCAGGCCAGAGGAAGACCCCTGGGAAGATGAAATTGAACTCTCTGGGGCACAGACTGGCCTCAGCCTCCCTAAGCGTTGACAAGAGTCCTCGGGGGCAGCCGGAGGGCAAGGCCGGGGTGCGGCTCCCCTATCAGCGTGTGCGGCAGGGCGGCGGTGTGGACATTCAGTACAAAGCAGTCAGAGGCGCGGGTGGTTTGTCTTCTTGCTTTTGAGCTCACTGCCCCTGTGTCCAGCTCTCAGGAGCTCTTCTGTGGACACTTCTGTGAGGTGGACCCTTCTGTGAGATGGAACAGTGTCCTTTAAGGAGCCAGGGAGCAGGATATGGAGGGGAGAACAAGGGCTCATCAGACAGTGATCGAGACAGCCAAGGGTGGACGCGCGCCTAGGCCAGGCTCAGCGGATATTCAGCTTTTGTTTTTTCTTTTCTAGGCTGTGCTGGGTCTTCTTTGCTGCACGGGCTTCCTCTGGTCGCGGCGAGCCGGGGCTCCTCTCCAGCTGTGGTGCTCCGGCTTCTCATTTCGGGGTTTCTCCTGTTTCAGAGCACGGGCTCTAGAGCACAGACTCAGGAGTTGGGGTGCACAGGCTTGTTGCTCCATGGCATGGGGAATCTTCTTGGATCAAACACGTGTCCCCTGCATTGGCAGGTGGATTCCTAACCACTGGACCACCAGGGAAACCTCCAGGAGGCAGTCTTAAGAAAGACAGCAGAGGAGGTATCTTTTTGGAGATCTTGCGTTCTATCCCATGGCTGACTTGAAGGAT
This sequence comes from Dama dama, assembly GCF_033118175.1. Lineage (NCBI taxonomy): Eukaryota > Metazoa > Chordata > Mammalia > Artiodactyla > Cervidae > Dama > Dama dama. Next base: position 6,381,542 of record NC_083702.1, read on the forward strand.
GCTTGACTGAGTGACAATTCCAAGTTAGAGATCCTTGCCCCACAGCATCAGGAGGCCATACTGATGAGCCAGCTGAAGCCCTTCTGCATTCTCAGCCTTTCTGTGTAAAACCTGTTTTGTTCTTCCTGGGCGGTTTTAAGCTTTTTGTCCCCAGAGTTCTGGAATTCCATACTGATAACTCCTCGATGTGGGTCTAATTTCATCCATGGTGCCAACTCTCAGGATGCTCATATCCTTTATTTTTCAGAAATTAAAACTTTTGGTTTCCTTCCTTACACCTCACTTCTCTTTCTTGAATACCTGTTACTCAGAATCCTGGACTTCCTGGGCTGGTCTTCTAACTTCCTTTCCTCTCCTACTTCTCATAATTTGCTTTTTTAAAAAAAAAAAAAAGGAAAAAGTTTTGTGAAGTTTCTTCAACTTTCTCTTCCTGGCCCTCTATTGATTTTTTAATTTTTTTACTTAATTTTTTTTTTTTTTTGCATGTGGGATCTTAGTTAGCTGACCAGGGATCAAACCAGTGCCCCCTCCATTGGAAACATGGAGCCTCAAGCATGGGACCTCCAGGGAAATCCCTCTATTGATTTTTTAAATTCTGCTGTCTTATTTGTTATTTCCAAGGCACTGTTTTTTGGTTTGTTTGTTTTCTGAATGTTCTTTAAAGAAAAAACTTCCTGGTTTGTTTTTTTTTTTCACTGATGCAATGGCTTCACTTACCTCTCAGTTATCAAGGGTAGTTTTCTTAAAACAATTACTTTCTTCTCTCAAGATAGTCTTTGATTCCTATCAGAGATGTGGAAGAGATGTCCAGGTTAAGACATGAACAGAGGACATGCTGTTCTTATTTTTTATTTTATATTGTTGCTATGATTTATTTTTGTTATTGTTATCTTTTATTCTTTGCCACACTGCGCCGTTGCAGAATCTTAGGTCCAATCCCCACCAAGGACTGAAGATGGACCACAGCAGTGCAAGCACCAAGTCCTAACCACTGGGCCACCAGGGAATTCCCACGCTGCTGCTGTTTTATTTATTTATTTATTTACTTTTCTGTATGTTAGAGGCTCTCCTCAGATGTTTGGGGATCTTTGGCTGGCTGCTCATGATTAGAAGAAAAAGGAAAATAAGTCTACGGATGGTATATGTTGAATTAGCTTCACTGTGACTTGAACTTGGTGGCTGTTCGGTAACTTCCTGGTCTGTCAATATCCTCATCTATTTGTTAGATATTTGTTTATTTATTTTTGGCTGTGTCAGGCCTCAGCCGCAGCCCGTGAGATCTTCTGTTGTGGCACGCAGGCTCAAGGGCAGCTTTCTTCAGACAGTTACTTTCTCTTCTCATCATAGTCTCTGATTCCTATGCATTGCTGTTATTTTTTAATTTCTGTAGCTCTGCTCAGCTTGAAGAATCTTAGGTTGTGGCAACCAGGGATCCAACCATCATCTCCTGCATTGGAAGGCAAATTCTTAACCACTAGACCACCAGGGACGTCCCTGTCAGTATCTTTAGGATTTTCTTCTTGGACTGGTCACAGTCCCCAAGGGCCCTCCGGCTCTCGCCTGGAGGGTAGGGGTCTGACTGCACATTTCTGGGAACCCAGATTGGGGGAGCATGGGCAGAGTCTCTGCATTCAGCAGGCGGTACCAACTGTTTCGGGACAGTCCTCACAGTCACCCCTGTCCCTTGCTTGCCCAGCCCTTACCAAAGCTAAGAATTTGCCAGAATGAGGGAGAGCTAGAGAGAGGAAAGATATCTAAAGATCTGTCGTCTTCAAAGACACCTTCAAATAGTTCTATTTCAGCCTTTTTTAACCCTTAGATCTACAAGTGGCTAGCGCTGCCAGTTCCTAAGCATTTGAGAATTCTGTTGTATGAATAAGGGCTGGTTCTCAGCTCTCAGCTGTCTGCAGTCTGCTAAATCAGGTAATACTGGGCATCCTGCTCCCTAGCTGGAAGAGATTCTGTTGCTAGGTCCCCCTTTCCTGTTCTCTCTGTCCTGTGGTTTATGTCTCTAGAAGACTCCTCTTCTGTGGGTTGATGGGCTTCTGGGGGCAGCGTGTCCTCTGTTTATGTCTTTTTTTTTTTTTTTTAATTTCTCTTCAACTCATTTTATTTATTTTTTTCTTTTCTTTTTTTTTTTTATTATTTTTATTTTTTTTTTCCAGTGGGTTTTGTCATACATTGATATGAATCAGCCATGGATTTACATGTATTCCCAATCCCGATCCCCCCTCCCACCTCCCTCTCCACCCGATTCCTCTGGGTCTTCCCAGTGCACCAGGCCGGAGCACTTGTCTCGTGCATCCCACCTGGGCTGGTGATCTGTTTCACCATAGATAGCACACATGCTGTTCTTTTGAAATATCCCACCCTCACATTCTCCCACAAAGTTCTCTGTTTATGTCTTAACCTGAAAATCTCTTCCACATCTTTGAGGACACAGCATTGTATGGACTTACCATCATTAACTAATCACCTCTAGTTGGATATGCACCTCATTTCCATCTTTTCTGTGTCAAAAGCAAGGGGCCTGTACATGTCCTAAGAGCTATGTCTTTGCTCATCTGATTCTTTTCTCAGGACAAGCTCACTTGGGAGATGATGATGTGAGTCCACCTAGATCTTTCTCAGTCTGAGATGTGGAGTGAGTGAGCCTGTGTGTGCCCAGGGTGTGTGTGTGTGTGTGTGTGCCTGTGTGTGCCCGGGGTGTGTGTGTGTGTGTGTGTGTGCCTGTGTGTGCCCGGGGTGTGTGTGTGTGTGTGTGTGTGCCTGTGTGTGCCCGGGGTGTGTGTGTGTGTGTGTGTGTGTGTGTGTGTCCAGAGCTCCTTAGAGGCTGGCAGGGGAGGAACGGGGTGTAGATACAGGTGAGTTCAGAATTAGATTCTCTCTAACCCAGGCTGGCACCACCACCCAGAAACCAGATAATCCCAATCTCCAGTCCTCCTTCTGTCACTAACCATCTGCCACTCAACCTTTGAGACTTTGTCTGAAAAGTGAAAGTGAAAGTTGCTCAGTTGTGTCCGACTCTTTGCGACTCCATGGACTGTAACCTACCAGGTTCCTCTGTCCATGGAATTTTCCAGGCCAGAATACTGGAGGGGGTAGCCCTTCCTTTCTCCTGAGGATGTTCCCAACCCAAGGATCCAGCATGTGTAAATTGAGGATAGTAATAGCACCTATTTACCATAGCATTCAGTTCAGTCCAGAAGCTCAGTCATGTCCGATTCTTTGTGACCCCATGGACTGCAGCACACCAAGCCTCCCCGTCCATCACCAACTCCGGGAGTTTACTCAAACTCATGTCCATTGAGTTGGTGATGCCATCCAACCATCTCATCCTCTGTCATCCCCTTCTCCTCCGGCCTTTAGTCTTTCCCAGCATCAGGGTTTTTCAAATAAGTCAGTTCTTCGCATCAGGTGGCCAAAGGATTGGAGTTTCAGCTTCAACATCAGTCCTTTCAATGAATATTCAGGGATGATCTCCTTTAGGATGGACTGGTTGGATCTCCTTGCTGTCCAAGGGACTCTCAAGAGTCTTCTCCAACACCACAGTTCAAAAGCATCCATTCTTCAGCTCTCAGCTTTCTTTATAGTCCAGCTCTCATATCCATACATGACTACTGGAAAAAACCATAGCCTTGACTAGACAGACCTTTGTTGGCAAAGTGATATCTCTGCTTTTTAATATGCCGTCTAGGTTGGTCATAACTTTTCTTCCAAGGAGTAAGAGTCTTTTAATTTCATGGCTGCAGTCACCATCTGCAGTGACTTTGGAGCACAAAAAATGAAGTCTCTCACTGTTTCCCCATCTATTTTCCATGAAGTGATGGGACCGGATGCCATGATCTTAGTTTTCTGAATGTTGAGCTTTAAGCCAACTTTTTCACTCTCTTCTTTCACTTTCATCACTTTCGTTCTTCTTCACTTTCTGCCATAAGGGTGGTGTCATCTGCATATCTGAGGTTATTGGTATTTCTCCTGGCAGTCTTGATTCCAGCTTGTTCTTCTTCCAGCCCAGCATTTCTCATGATGTACTCTACATATAAGTTAAATAAGCAGGGTGACAATATACAGCCTTGACATACTCCTTTTCCTATTTGGAACCAGTCTGTTGTTCAATGTCCAGTTCTAACCGTTGCTTCCTGACCTGCATACAGGTTCTCAAGAGGCAGGTCAGGTGGTCTGGTATGCCCATCTCTTTCAGAATTTGCCACAGTTTATTGTGATCCACACAGTCAAAGGTTTTGGCATAGTCAATAACAGAAATAGATGTTTTTCTGGAACTCTCTTGCTTTATCGATAATCCAACGAATGTTGGCAATTTGACCTCTGGCTCCTCTGCCTTTTCTAAAACCAGCTTGAACATCTGGAAGTTCACAGTTCATGCACTATTGAAACCTGGCTTGGAGAATTTTGAGCATTACTTTACTAGCGTGTGAGATGAGTGCAACTGTGCAGTGGTTTGAACATTCTTTGGCATTGCCTCTCTTTGGGATTGGAATGAAAACTGACCTTTTCCAGTCCTGTGGTCACTGCTGAGTTTTCCAAATTTGCTGACATATTGAGTGCAGCACTTTCACAGTATCATCTTTTAGGATCTGAAACAGCTCAACTGGAATTCCATCACCCCCACTAGCCTTGTTCATAGTGATCATTCCTAAGGCCCACTTGACTTCACATTCCAGTATGTCTGGCTCTAGGTGAGTGATCATACCATCATGATTATCTGGGTCGTGAAAATCATTTTTGTATAGTTCTTCTGTGTATTCTTGCCACCGCTTCTTAATATCTTCTGCTTCTGTTAGGTCCCTACCATTTCTGTCCTTTATTGTGCCCATCTTTGCATGAAATGTTCCCTTGCTATCTCTAATTTTCTTGAAGAGATCTCTAGTTGTTCCCATTCTATTCTTATTCCTCTATTTCTTTGCACTGATCACTGAAGAAGGCTTTCTTATCTCTCCTTGCTATTCTTTGGAACTCTGCATTCAAATGGGTATATCTTTCCTTTTCTCCTTTGCTTTTCACTTCTCTTCTTTCCACAGCTGTTTGTAAGGCCTCCTCAGACAGCCATTTTGCTTTTTTGCATTTCTTTTTTGGGGGAATGGTCTTGATCCCTGCCTCCTATACAGTGTCATGAACCACCATCCATAGTTCATCAGGCACTCTATCAGATCTAGTCCCTTAAATCTATTTCTCACTTTCACTGTAAGGGATTTGATTTAGGTCATACCTGAATGGTCTAGTGGTTTTCCTTACTTTCTTCAATTTAAGTCTGAATTTGGCAATAAGGAGTTCCTGATCTGAACCACAGTCAGCTCCCAGACTTGTTTTTGCTGACTATATAGAGCTTCTCCATCTTTGGCTGCAAAGAATATAATCAATCTGATTTCAGCATTGACCATCTGGTGATGTCCATGTGTAGGGTCTTCTCTTGTGTTATTGGAAGAGGGTGTTTGCTATGACCAGTGCCTTCTCTTGGCAGAACTCTATTAGCCTTTGCCCTGCTTCATTCTGTACTCCAAGGCCAAAGTAACCATAGCGTTACTGTGAGGAATTAAAACAGGCTAATATTTGAAAAATACCCCGGACTCTGTTCAATGTAACAGATGTTTACTGAAAGCTTACAGTGTGTCTGGGCTGTCGGAATTATTAACATAAACGAGAGCACACCACTGGTGGTTAATCAAATACAATAAAGAACATGGAAACGTTTCAAGCGCTTTTCCACCGCTAGGTCGAATATTACCTTGCGCTAAGTTGCTTAGTCCATAAATGTTTATGAGGGCTCAGGGTGCGGTGTGCTGTTTTCTTCTTTCCAGCGCGAGTTTAAATTAGCACGTGCCCCACGGATCCCCAGAGCCCAGGCACCAGTTTCAGAGCCTGGGCGGGAACTGGTACCCGCGGAACCTTTCTCTGCGCTGGTGCCTCGGCCCGCCCGGCGGGAAATACGTCAAGGACCGCGCCGCGCCGCCGGATGTCGGGCCTCGGTCGCCCCGGTGACGAGCGTGGGGGCCGGGTTCCCTCACCATGAGTGTCCGGGTCGCGCGGGCCGCCCGGGCCTGGGCCCGGAGCGTGAGCGGCCGTCGCGGCTCCTCGAACTGGCCGCGGCCTCCGCCGGCTGCTGTGGATGTGGCGGCGCTGCTACGAGAGGCGACAGCGGCGGACGGAGGGTCCCGGGACGCGGAGGCGGCGGCGGGACGGCGGGAGCCGGGCCAGTGCTCTGTGCTGCTCTTCCCCGGCCAGGGCAGCCAGGTGGTGGGCATGGGCCGCGGGCTGCTCCGCTACCCGCGCGTCCGCGAGCTTTACGACGCCGCCCGCCGCGTGCTCGGCTACGACCTGCTGGAGCTGAGCTTGCGCGGGCCGCAGGAGGCCCTGGACCGCACCGTGCACTGCCAGCCCGCTGTCTTCGTGGCTTCGCTGGCCGCCGTGGAGAAACTGCATCACCTGCAGCCGGCGGTGAGGCCCCGGGCTCCCCGCGTCCGACTTCGGTTTGGCAGGTCTTTCCTGAGGTCCCACCTGTGCCAGGCGCTGTTGTAGGCGCAGGAGATAAACTGGCGTAAGCAAAACGAGAATCGGTGCTTGTGTATTAGGGAAGGGAAATAGATCAGTTCAGTCGCTCAGTCGTGTCCGACTGTTTGCGACCCCATGGACTGCAGCACGCCAGGCCTCCCTGTCCATCAGCGACTCCCCGAGCTTACTCAGACTCTTGTCCATCGCGTCGGTGATGCCATCCAACCAATCTCATCCTCTGTGGTCTCCCTCCCGCCTTCAATCTTTCCCAGCATCAGGGTCTTTTCAAATGAGTCAGTTCTTCGCATCAGGTGGCCAGAGCATTGGAGTTTCAACTTCAGCATCAGTCCTTCCAATGAATATTCAGGGCTGATTTCCTTTAGGATGGACTGGTTGGATCTCCTTGCAGGGAGATAGATAGCAGAGAATAAAATATACTGTGAAAATTGCCTAGTGTGTGAAGGGAGTGAAGGGCCGGGTTTCGAATGTAAGTGATCCTCAATCATTTAATGAATTACTAAACGGTTTTAGAAGGATGAACCTTTATGAAGGGTCGTTGAGAAGATGATGAAAGTATTTCTTCACTTGAAGTTGTGGGATGATTTAATATCAAAACATGTTAAGACAGAGCTTTACCCCCATTTCATCCTCACCACAGCCTTGTGAGGTTGGTAGCATTATTTTATGGATGGGGAAAGAGGACAGCAGAGATAGTAATTAGCTTAAGGGGTCCTGTGAAGTCGTGATAATAACATTCATCCAGTGTTTATCCTGGGCCAGGTCTGTGCTGAGCGATTTAGAGCCTTTATCTCCATGTAATTCTCTCTTAGCAACCCTGTGGGGATAGGTCCTGCTCTGCCCATTTCACAGATGAGATAACTGAGGCAAGGAGGTTAGGGAACTCTCCCAGGCTGAGCATCAGATCCTGCTCTCTGACTCTGAAGGTCATGCGCTTAACTTTTGTACTTAGTGCCCTGTGTCTCCATGGGCCTGAGAGGCAGAAGCAGGAGAATCCAGAGCCCTGGGTTGGAGTCACAGCTTATCCACGGAGTCCAACGGCAGGGTTTGACCTCCACTGCCAGGGAAGTTCCTCATCCGTAAAGGGCTGGTCAGTGATGGTCAAAGCCACTTCAGTGTGTTGTCCTCCAGCTGGAGCACCAGGCCAGCAGAACCTGGCTCACTGAGCCACTGAACACCGTCAGCGCGCAAGTGCAGAGCCCCAGACTGAACTCCCCCGAGAATTCGGCCTCATGTTCTTCTGCATCTGTCCCTGCAGGTCATTGAGAACTGTGTTGCTGCTGCTGGATTCAGCGTGGGAGAATTTGCAGCCCTAGTGTTCGCTGGAGCCATGGAGTTTTCTGAAGGTACACAGGAAGGGGATTGATTTGATGCACGGGGTGTTGTCTTGCAGGGCCCACTGAGGAAAGGGGCACTGCCAGAAACAATTCTGGACCTACTCAGAGTTAGAGAAGGGGGCACATGGGTGGAGATGACAGTGGGATCTGAGGACCAGACTTCACCTGATTTTCATCTTGAACGATTCATCAGGGAATTCCTTTCTCCTTGTAGTCTTGTGAAAGCATCTTGCTTTTCTGTCTGTCCCACTGTTCCTGTGCATTCTTGGTCCACTCGTGGACCTCCAGTGCCTGTCATGTGGTAGATGCTCAGTAGGTACTCATTAAGTGAAAGAGAGTAAATCAGTGTTTGATCTTGAGATTAGTTTCATTTCTTAAGGTTTTTGTGTATAAACAGGTAAACATTTTGCTTATAGTTAAGTACAAAGGACTTGAATAGACATGTCTGTAAAGATCTACAAAGAACCAAAGAGTATATGACAAGATGTGCAACATCACCAGTCATTGAGTTCAGTTCAGTTGCTCAGTCATGTCCGACTCTTTGCGACCCCATGGACTGCAGTACACCAGGCTTCCCTGTTCATCGTGAACTCCTGAAGCTTACTCAAACTCAAAGTCATGCTCATTGAGTCGGTGATGCCATCCAACCATCTCATCCTCTGTCATCCCCTTCTCCTCTCGCTTTTAATCTTTCCCAGCATCACGGTCTTTTCAAATGAGTCAGTTCTTCTCATCACGTGGCCAAAGGATTGGAGTTTCAGCTTCAACATCAGTCCTTTTAATGAATATTCAGGACTGATTTCCTTTAGGATGGACTGGTTGGATCTCCTTGCAGTCCAAGGGACTCTCAAGAGTCTTCTCAAACACCACAGTTCAAAAGCATCCATTCTTCAGCGCTCAGCTTTCTTTATGGTCCAACTCTGACATCCATACATGACTACTGGAAAAAACCATAGCCTTGACTAGACAGACCTTTGTTAGCAAAGTAGTGTCTTTGCTTTTTAACATGCTCTCTGGGTTGGTCATCGCTTTTCTTCCAAGGAGCAAGCATCTTTTAATTTCATGGCTGCAGTCACCATCTGCAGTGATTTTGGAGCCCAAGAAAATAAAGTCTCTCACTGTTTCCATTGTTTCCCCATCTATTTGCCATCAAGTGATGGGACCAGATGCCATGATCTTAGTTTTCTGAATGTTGAGTTTTAAGCCAACTTTTTCACTCTCCTTTTTCACTTTCATGAAGAAGCTCTTTAGTTCTTTCTCGCTTTCTGCCGTAAGTGTGGTGTCATATGCATGTCTGAGGTTATTGCTATTTCTCCCGGAAATCTTGATTCCAGCTTGTGCTTCATCCAGCTTGGCATTTTGTATGATGTTTTCTGCATATAAATTAAAGAAGCAAGGGGACAATATAAGCCTTGACATACTCCTTTCTCAATTTGGAACCAGTCTGTTGTTCTATGTCCAGTTCTAACTGTTGCTTCCTGACCTGCATACAGATTTCTCAGGAGGCAGGTCAGGTGGTCTGGTATTCCCATTTCTTTAAGAATTTTCCATAGTTTGTTGGAAAGACTAGAGATCCCTTCAAGAAAATTAGAGATACCAAGGGAACATTTTATGCAAAGATGGGCGCAATAAAGGACAGAAATGGTAGGGACCTAACAGAAGCAGAAGATATTAAGAAAAGGTGGCAAGAATACACAGAAGAACTATATAGAAAAGATCTTCATGACCCAGATAATCATGCTAGTGTGATCACTCATCTAGAGCTAGACATTCTGGAATGTGAGGTCAAGTGGGCCTTAGGAAGCATCACTATGAGCAAAGCTAGTGGAGGTGATGGAATTCCAGGGCTGAGCTATTTCAAATCCTAAAAGATGATGCTGTGAAAGTGCTGCGCTCAATATGCCAGCAAATTTGGAAAACTCAGCAGTGGCCACAGGACTGGAAAAGGTCAGTTTTCATTCCAATCCCAAAGAAAGGCAATGCCAAAGAATGCTCAATCTACCACACAGCTGTACTCATCTCACATGCTAGTAAAGTAATGCTTAAAATTCTCCATGCCAGGCTTCAACAGTACATGAACCATGAACTTCCAGATGCTCAAGCTGGATTTAGAAAAGGCAGAGGACCCAGAGATCAAATTGCCAACATCCGTTGGATCATTAAAAAAGCGAGAGAGTTCCAAAAAAACAACTACTTCTGTTTTATCGACTATGCCAAAGCTTTTGACTGTGTGTATCACAACAAACTGTGGAAAATTCTTAGAGATGGGAATGCCAGACCACCAGCCATTAGGGAAATGCAAATCAAAACCACAGTGAGGTACCACTTCATGCCCACCAGGATGGCTTTAATTTAAAAAAACAAGAGGAAAATAGTAAGTGTTGGCAAGGATGTAGGAACCTCACACACAGATGAAATACAAAGCAGTGCAGCCATTGTGGAAACAGTTTGGTGGATCCTCAAGTTAAACATGGAATTACCTTGTGACCCAGTAGTTCTGCTCACAGGTCTGTACCTAAGAAATGAAAACACATGTCCACACTGGAAAACTTGTACAGAGATGTTTGTAACAGCGTTATTCATATTCATTTCCAAAAGGTAGAAATGATCCAAATGTCCATAATCAGATGAGTGGATAAACAAATTGTGGTAGCTTGATCCAGTGGAATATTATTCAGCCATAAAAAGAAAGAAAATACTGATGTGGCCCCATGGATGAACATCGGAAACATGCTAGGTGACAGAAGCCAGACACAGAACTCACTTATTTTTATATGAAATGTCCGGAATACATAAATTCATAGAGACAACCGATTAGAGGTTACGGGGGGTGGAGGGAAGGAGAAATGGAGAGCGGTTGCTCGGTGGGGGTGGGGTGTTTTGTGGGCTGATGGGAAGGTTTTTTTGGCCGTGCCGGGTGTTTGTTGCTGCACGGGGGCTTGTCTGTAGTTGCGGTGCACAGGCTTCTCATGTTGCAGAGCACCGGCTCTAGGGTGTGGCCTCAGTAGTTGCTGCCTACAAGCCTAGCTGCCTGACAGCATGTGGAAGCTTCCCAGAGCACGGATTGAACCTGTGTCCCAGCCTTTGCTGGTGGATTCTTAACCACTGGACCACCGGGAAGGTCCTGTACATGCTGGATACCACAAATACCACTGCATTTGTGCACTTAAAACTGGTTATATTTTATGTGAATTTCACCTCTTTTTTTAAAATGCATTATAGAAAGAAAGCCTGGTCAAGAAAGTGAAAAAATTTTTCGTATTTTTTCACCCTAATAAAGATACTTTATAGAAATATAGTTTAATGTGTACAAAATTTGCAGAATTATTGACACGTGTTTTTTCACTTGACAGTTTGCAGTCATTTAATGCCTGCCTGGGAAGGTATCCACGTTTCTGTGTGTGCCCTCCTGCCTCCTAACACGGGCTCTTAATGTGTTTGCTCCACAGTTCTGCTTGTGTAAGGGGCTAAAACTCCAGCACAGACATACACAGTGCTGGGAGAATGAAGATGTGTTGAGAGAAAGGGTGCAGGGTTTGTTCCTCTGACCATGTTGTCCCATCAAACCCTGGTCTCGTCCCTTAACTGCTTCTTGGTCTGATCATCTCCTCCCCACCAGGGAGCAGGCCCAGGACCAGGGCGACGCTATCCAGTAATTGCAGTCCATTCTTTTTTCTTCTGTTTTTACTGAACTATAGTGAATTTACAATGTTGTGTCAATTTCTGCTCTTCAGTGAAGTGATTCAGTTATACATATATACCTTTTCATCTTCATTTACCTATGTCTTATCACAGGATATTGAGTGTGTCCCCGTGCATCATAGTTGGCGTCTGCGAGTCCCAAACTCTCGGTCCTCTTCTTCCCCACCTCCCCTCCCCCTTGGCGGCCACAAGTGGTCTGGTCTCTGTATCTGAGTCTGTTTCTGAGGCATGTTCATTGGTGTTGGGGTTTTTTTAGTTGTTGTTTCCATATTTTATTTATTTATTTTTGGCTGCATCAGCTCTTTGTTATAGCGCGTGGGCTTCTCTCTAGTTGTGGCTTAGTTGCCCTGCCGCATGCAGAATGCTAGTTCCCCTACCAGGGTTCAAACCCGCATCCCTGGCATTGGAACGCAAATGCTTAATCACTGAATCATCAGAGAAGTCCCCCTGTGTCGTATTTTAGATTCCGCGTGTGACTGATACCACATGGTACTTGTCTTTCTGACTTACTTCATTTAGCATGATAGTCTCTAGGTTCACGCATGTGGCCGCAGATGGCTTTATTTCATTCTTTTTAGTGGCTGAGTGGCACTCTATTGTATATATACACATCACGTCTTCTTTATCCGTTCACCTGTGGACACGGGCTGTTTCTGTGTCCTGGCTGTTGTGAATCGTGTTCAGTCCGTTCTCACATCATGATCATGGGAGCTGCCTCCCTGGGCACACAGCCCTGTCCTCCCGCTTCACACTTGAGCCACACTGAGCCGGGAGCCCTGCCTTCCAGTTCATCTGCCTTGCCAGTGCCGAGCTTTCCAGTGAGGGCAGTCATGCTTGATTTATGATAATTATGTCATTAAAATTCATGTACTTGTTTGTAGTTTGTACAAGCATCTTTGTACATTCCAAGCATCTAAAGGTTCTTAATTATTTTCCTTGTTCAGCGCCATTTCTCTGAAATAATTTGTAGTTCCCAGTTTTCACTACAGTTCAGGCAGGCTAGATATTATTATCTTCATTGTACTAGCCAGAAATTTGACCTGGAAGGAGGTTATGACTTCCCTTAAGTGATGCAGCTCAAAGTCTTTTCCTTTCCACTCTATGCCAGGGCTTCTCAGCAGCACTGTTGACGTTTTGGACCAGATGACCCTTACTTGGAGGCTGTTTATCGTAGGCTGTTGAACCGCATGCCTGGCCTGTGCCCACTAGATGTCAGTGGCGCCCCCCACCGCCCCAATGATCAAAAGCTGTTTCCAGACACCGCCCTGGGGGGAATCACCCTGGTTAAGAACCGCCGTCCTGCACCAGCCAGCTCTCAGGCAGGAAGCTCCATGGGTTCATCTGTACTGTGCCGGGACTGTGCCTTGCTCCCTGCTGGTTGGGGACCGTCTCTGTGCAGTCGGGTCCTTGGAGTGGCGGCTTGCAGGCTGGCGATGGACCCCAGTGCCCACGTCTCCAGCTTTGTTCCTCAGGTCTGGGCTTCCCTTCTCGATCACGTGCCCTGATTTTTCCAAATGCACTTCTCTCCGCGTAGGTCTGTACGCAGTGAAAATTCGAGCTGAGGCCATGCAGGAAGCCTCGGAAGCTGTCCCCAGTGGTATGCTGTCCGTCCTCGGCCAGCGTCAGTCCAAGTTCGCCGTCGCCTGTCTGGAAGCCCAGGAACACTGCAGGACTCGGGGCATAGAGAACCCCGTGTGTGAGGTGTCCAACTACCTCTTTCCTGACTGCAGGGTGATCTCAGGACACCTGGAGGTTGGTGTTGGCGGGAGCAGCCTACCTACAGCCCGGTCGGGTGCAGAAGGTGGAATTACTGCATACCCGGCGGCCCGCCGAGCCTAGTGGGCACTCTGCTCAACCCTGGTATTAGGAAGTATCTGAGGGCCGACATGTCTGGTGGACACGCAGAGAGTGGGGTTGCCAAGAGCAGGGGCATCCCAGGCCAGGAGGCGCCCCAAACAGAAGGGGCAGTTCTGTGAGCCTGGCTGGGGGCCTGTGGGGTGCAGAAGTCAGGCCGGTGCTGCCCCGTCTTGGCTCAGCTCATCCAGTCCTCAGGGCTGGTCCTGTGCTGTGACCAGGGCGGCTTCGCTGCAGGAAGCTGAGGCAGAGAGGCCAGTGCCCGTGATGGTGGAGGCGGGAGGAGGGCTCACATCTGTTCTCCACTCAACCGTGCTGGGCTCCTCCCCTCGGTAAGGCCTTGCCGGTCGGTGTACAGGGGTCCTTCTGTATCTTCTCTGAATCAGGGAGAGCCAGCGGTTCCTCCTGGGACCGTTCTGAGATGATGGGAAGATCAGCTGCAGTGGCCCCAAGTTCGTCACGGAGCTGGCTATTCATTCCCACTAGTAGTCTTAGAAGGAAGCCCGGAATGGGCCAGGAGGGGCAGGCGTCTCCCTCTAGGGCTCCCAGACAGGTGGGCATCCAGTCCAGGCGGCGACTCCCGGGCTTCCCAGATTCAGCCTTTTGGTGCAGCGGGAAGTACTGTAGCAAAGAGCTTAGGTGCAGCAGGCCCCCCGGGCAGCGGAGCTCTCCCCAGCGGTCGATGTGGAACAGCTTGCCCTCTGCTAGACCCGGGCCTGGGCTGAGCGCCAGGCACAGGAGCCTCTGGACCCTGGGACTGTGGCCTTGACGCCTGGAACTCGAGTGGGGTGAGTCCAGAGACTTCCCCCAGAAAGAGTTAGACCCCAGCAGTGATGCAGGAAGTGCTGCTGAGCAGCTGTCTCCATAGGGGCCGGTGATCAGACAGCTACAGGTGAGGTGGGAAGGGCTTGGGCTGTGGAGTCCATGAGGCCTCTGTTGAGACGCACCAGAGGCACATCCCTCGGGGTGATGGAGACGGATGGAGCATGGTCCTGGGCGTGAAGCACCAGGTCAGGCTGGACTCTGCTGCAGTGACGGCCCAGCCCCCTCTGTGCTGCCCACACGCGTGCATCACCCTCCGTGACGGTTCTCTGTACTGGGCTCTGTTCCACGTGGCTTTTGCTCCAGGGCTCAGACAGCTCAGTGACCTTGGTGTGGAATAGACAGACTCAGGGCACAGGCTAGTGACCTCTTATGAGCCACTGCACCAGCCTTGCCTGGGCACAGGCTACATTCCTGCAGGGCGGGGCCCACGGGGCGGGCCAAACAACCACCATCCAACCGAAAATATCAGCCCCTCGTCCCCTTTGTGGCACAGAGAGCTCCCCTGCTATATTTTTCCGTGTTCCCAATCTCAGGGCTCGGTAACAAGGCAGTAATTGCTAACCCTTCCGTAGGGCTTGTATGCCAGGCATGGTTCTTATCGCAGTCCTGAGATAACTATTGTTGTTATCCCCATTTTGCAGGTGAGGAAATTGAGGCAGAGATGGATAAAGCAAAATTGCCCAAGGTCGTTCAGCTACCATGACTTTCCTTGAGTCTTTGGGATCAGCTAGCTCAGCTTCTGAGCAGGCCATGGGTGGCGTCAGGTTGGAGAGCCGCAGCAGACGGTTTAGTGCATAGGAAGCCCTTTGCTGGATCCCAGGGAATGGCTATCAGGGTCGTATGCCTTGGGCTGTGTCCTGAGGGCTCAGGATCTCTTAAGAATATACACTGTTCAAAGATATTTGCCAAGTATGTAGTGGTTCTGAGTCTGGGCCTGTTAGTCCCAGAGGCCCCTCTGGACAGAGGAGCCCTCGGGGAGTGACTTCGGGCCGCAGGGAAGGAGAGCTTTGGCCTTCTCTAGGGAAGCCCCAGATGAGAGCTTTCAGAGCCTGGATTGGGACATGAGACTCGGAGCCTCCTGAACTGTCATCTTGAAGTTTACAGAGTAACAAGGAAACAAGCTTTAACAGTTATGATGAGTAGCAGGATTAGATAGCGCTTTTATTGTGTATCAGATCCTTTCACACCTCCTGTCTGGTCACTTCCCAGCAGTCTTATGAAGTAGATGAAATTGTGCTCACTTCACGGATGGAATAAAGGAAGTTCAGAGACTTGCCTGGGGCCACTGAGCTAGTGAGTGACGGAGCTGGGACAGGACCGCGTTTCCCGGCCTCAGCTCTCTTTGAGGCCCAGGATGGTCACCTACCCAGGCGGGGCATGCAAATGGTCAGAGGGGCTTCCGGGACACCGACTTTGCAACTGTGCGGGGTGAAATACACGCGTGGGTGTGTAGAGATACACATATTCTCTATGGAGGACTGATGACTTTGGTCAGTGGTGACCGCCTTGCTGTGTGTTTCTTCCCCTGAGATTCGCTGGCTTACACCTCCCTTCTTGTTTCTCCCAGGCTCTGCAGTTTCTCCAGAAGAATTCCTCTAAGTATCACTTCAGACGCACCAAGATGTTGCCAGTTAGCGGTGGGTTCCACACCAGCCTCATGGAGCCGGCCGTGGAGCCCCTGGCGCGGGTGTTAAAGGCGATTGATGTCAAGAAGCCCCTGGTTTCCGTGCACTCGAATGTCGACGGGAACAAATACACGCATGCCAGACACATCCAGAAACTGCTGGTCCGGCAGCTGGTCTCCCCGGTGAAGTGGGAGCAGACGATGCACGCCATATACGAGAGGAAGAAGGGCACCGCGTTCCCCCAGACGTTCGAGGTGGGGCCCGGGAAGCAGCTGGGCACCATCCTGAAGAGCTGTAACCTGCAGGCCTGGAGGTCCTACAGTCACGTGGAGGTGCTGGAGGCCGACGAGGACCCAGAGCAGCCGCTGTAGGGCCTCCCGCGGACCCTGGCGTGGACGGGCTGTGGCCGAGGAGGACTCGGGCTCCAGGGGGCTGAGCCCAGCCTGGCCTTCCTGTCAGGCCGCCACCTCCGCGTGAGCGGGAGGATAGTATGCTTTGACTGCCCTGTGGAAAGCACTAGAAACGAGTGTTTCTTCACACGCCGGTGTCCATCTCTCCCGCCCTTGAAACATGTCTGAGCGCTGGGGAGCTGCAATGTGCTGGTTCTGTGCAGACCAGTGGGTTCCACCCCCGCCTCCCGGGCAGACCACGTCGCCTCCCCAGGCCCCAGGCGGCTCCTCCGTAGGCAGAAGTGTTCTGAGGCCCGGGAAAGCCTGGCCTCTGGCCGTGTGGGCGCCGTGGGCCATGGCTTGAGGCCAGCACCAGACACCCTCCTCTGCTGGCCCAGCCTCCTCTGGACACAACGCAGCCAAAACCTTAGCTCCTGTGCCCCTTGAATCCAAAGGGCTTTAGGACCCAGCGGGCCTTGGCAGCCATTCTGTCCCCATCACTCAACAGTTGGGAGACGGTGCCCCATGTGTTTACTTCCCAACAGAAAACCTCTAGTGCCTACTGTGTGCCAGGGAGCGAGTGGCCTCTGCCTTGGTGGGAAGGAGGGTCCTTCAGCAAGGCGGGAGCAGCGTGGGGAGGGCGGCTGGGGGCCCTGCGTCCTCCCCCACCCCACGTCACCCCTTGCGACTGCAGTCAGCGTGCCTGCTGTGTGCCCAGGGCCGCATCCAGCTCGGGCCGCCCTCCGAGCGTATCCTCAGTCTGCTCCACCCCGGGAGCACGCGCAGGGGCCTGCTCCTGATATCAGTATTAAATGTGATCAGTTCTCAACTTCTGGGGTGGTTTTTTCATTACACAGTGATACTGGGAAAACCTCACTGGGGATGAAATGTCTGAGCTCGTCTTGAAACGTCACTCATGTAGGCATACGTCAAACCCTGAGTAGGGTGTCTCTTTTGTAATTAATTGAAGTCTAGTTAATCTACACTGTTGTATTAATTTCTGGTGTACAGCTAAGTGATTCAGTTAGGTATACTAATATATATACATTCTTTTTCATATTCCTTTCCATGATGGTTTAATCACAGGATAACTGAATATCATTGCTTGTGCTGTATGGTACGATCTTGTGTTTTATCTATTTTATATGTAGTACTTTGTATCTGCAAACCCCAAGCTCCTAAGGGTCTCTCATTTTTAATTTTGTGGTTCTCAACTAGAGTGCTATTGGTCTTTGAGCAGAACCAGCCTTCACTGTGTGGGATGGTCACGTGCTCGTGGGCCGCTGTCCTGGCGCCTAGCGATTGCATGCCAGTCACATTTCTGGGCATTGTGACCCCAGACACGCCCACCCGTGTCCACAGCCCACAGCCCTCCCACAGCTGAGAATCACTGCCACAGATCCTTGTTTGACCAAGGCCTAGGTTTGCATGCCCTTTGGAGCACAATGAAGAACTATTTCTTCAGACTTTGTTTTATTCAGTTCAGTTCAGTCGCTCAGTCATGTCCAACTCTTTGTGACCCCATGGATTGCAGCACGCCAGGCCTCCCTGTCTATCACCAACTCTCGGAATTTACTCAGACTCACGTCCATTGAGTCAGTGATGCCATCCAACCATCTCATCCTCTGTGGTCTCCTTCTCCTCCTGCCTTCAATCTTTCCCAGCATCAGAGTCTTTTCCAGTGAATCGGCTTCTCATCAGGTAGCCAAAGGATTGAAGTTTCAGCTTCAGCATCAGTCCTTCCAATGAATATTCAGGACTGATTTCCCTTAGGATGGACTGCTTGGATCTCCTTTGTTTTGTTAGAGAATCGGATCTTCACAAAGAACTTTGTTAGTTTGTATTTTATTTATTTTATTTTTGGCTGTGCTTGGTCTTCATTGCTGCACAGGCTTTCTCTAGCTGCCCTGAAAGAGGGCTACTCTCTAGTTGCGGTGTGCGGTCTTCTCACTGCGGAGGCTTCTCTTGTTGAGCATGGGCTCGGGAGTTTTGGCACGTGGGATCTTCCCAGATCAGGGATCGCACCCATCTCCTGCACTGGCAGGCAGATTCTTTACCCCTGAGCCCCCAGGGAAGCCCTCGTTACTTTGTGAACAGTTGCTGAGTCTGCTGGAGCCCCCTTGGCTGAGAGCTGTCAGTGACAGGCAGCCTGGGAGACCATGCGTCTCAGCGGTCCAGTCCAGGCGTCTGGCTGTGTCTCGGGTAGCTCTGAGGGGCACAGCCCCACGGGTGGGCGGTGGAGGGCGAGCCGTCCAGGCTGTACGCCTCCCTGCTCCTCTGGGCGCAGCTCTTTGTCTCAGGGACCGCCCAGTAGGAGTCCTGTGGCCAGTGGGTAACCGAATGTCACCCTGCCCTCTGCCTGACAGGGCCAAGCCGGCTCTCCCTTTTGGAAACTGGAGAGTCATTTCTGCTGTTGCTGTGGACTCAAGATTGAGACTGCTTTCAGCTCCTCTGCTCCTATGGAAACTGCCACATTGGAGCAGCCAGAGCGGGTTTCACTCTGGATCCCAGTCTGATTGGATTGGAGGATCCTAGGGTGATGGAAGTCTGGGCCACCTTGGTCAAGTCCCCTGCCTCTGGGCCTCAGTTTCCCCCATTGGGGGCTTGTCCAGGTGGACGGGAGTGAAGTGCTGGCCCTCCACGGCCGGATCTGCATCGGCTCAGAAGGTCAAGTGCCCCGTGGGAGCTAGAGCTGTGGCAAGCAGCTAACCCAGGCCCGGGCTGGCATGAACTGGGAGACACAGTGAGGCCGAGCGCCCCAGCCCGTCCCCACCCCAGGGCCTTTGTACTGCAGTCCAGCTCCCCCAGCCCCTCCTTGGAGAGGACTTGCCTCACCCTCTGCAGGCCCCAGCGTTTTCTCAGTCCCCCGGTACCCTCAGCACATGTCAGACAGTACTCTTAGCTGATGAGTGTGCATCTTTTCCTTCCCTAAAGAGAATGTGAGATCTGAGGCAGGGATCTCTGCCTTCTTTACATCCCCAGAACCTACACCAGTGGCTGATGTAATGCAATTGGGGCTCCTGATACCACAGACGGAAAGAATGTTGCAACCCCCAGGACAGGATGACCCTGGCAAACGAGTAACCCTGAATTCACGCAGGGAGAAGTCTGCCCAGCTAGCATCAGCCACACCCGGAGGCTCCATACGGTGTTTCTGGCTCCTCTCTCCTCTGAGGAGCCCCAAACTCCTTGAAAAGGCATGGGCATCCACATGGGTTACACGGCGGGGTGGGCAGTTTGTCCTGAGAGCTCAAGATGGAACAAGCCGGGAGGACTTCCTGGAAGAGGCACTTCTGGATTTGGCCTTGCCACATCCCTAGCCATTCTGCAGTGGGTCCCTGGGCCTAGGAGTCAGTAGATCACACAGGGTGAGCCCTGGGGTCACTCCTGGGTCTACAAGCTTGGTGGGAATGTGGTACCAGTCTGGAATGGAGAGTGAACTCTCCAGACAAAGCCGGCTGCACAGATGGGGCATCCCGGCCATTGCCTGGGAACTGGGAGATTCTGGGCTCCACCCCCCAGCCCCGCTGTGAGGTTCTCAGGGCCTGACATGGTGACACCTTGGGAAAGGGAGTGAAGTCCAGTCTCAAAACCGTGGAGGGCCAGACCTTGGGGAGCTGCGGCATAAGGCCTGGGTGCGAGGCGGTCCCTTCAGTCATGAGGGTTGGAAGGTGTGCGGTGGGGCGGGCAGGGTCTGACCAGCCTGCTGGACCTGGTAGCTGCTGGGGGGTAGCTGCACCTGCTGGGTCAGCTCCAGGGCCGAGTTGGGGTGAGCGTAAGACTCACCATCCCTGAGTCCTGGAGAGGGTGGAGGACGAGACTGCAGAAGATGCTAGGGGCCGGGGAATGGAACGGGGGTGGGGGAGCTGGAAGGTGGCTCACCTAGCCCAGGGCTGGCACGAGGGGGTGGGGAGAGACAGCACCAGGGGAAAGAGGGCCTGCCTCGCAGGGTCTAGAAACCGCCTCCAGGTCAGGTCTGGGGTGGGCTGAGCCCGCAGGGTGCGGGCCCGGCTTCCTGCCCCGGGTGCCCCTGCCCAGCCCCCTCTCTGCACCCCAGCAGGGAGCCCTGGATGAGCAGATGCGAGGAGGGCAGGCGGCCCAATTGTAAGAGGCACTGACAGCCCAAAGGAAGGACTCCCTAATGGCCGGCTTCCGGCACCAAGGCATGATGAGGGAGTAATCCAGCTCGTGCGGGCCAAGCAGCACGCCGGCCGCGGAAGGTGCAGGAGGGAGTTGGTGGTACCACAGGCGCACTGGTGATGTGGCGCACGCCCTGCCGTCCCCCACACCCCACCAGCAGGATGCAGCCCACCGACCCCCAGAGAGGACCACAGACGGGCTGGAAAGCAACATTTTATTGAGCTCTCTTCGCCCCGCAGAAATCTATTCCAGCAGATTCTCTGTGCCACGGGCATCCCAGACACGGGGGTGTGACCAGCACTCCCCCCGCCGCCCCCTGTTCGACCAGCCCGTGAGAGGGAGGCTCTGTCTCAGGACAGGCCACCGCAGAGCAGGCTGGGGCCGGGAGAGCAGGTCGTTAACCAGTAACGACCCCAGAGGTATAATAAATTCATTTCTCTTACAAAAAAAAACAAGAAAAAAAAAAAAAAAAAAACTGGTATGAACCCCAGTGTCCCAGCACTCAGAGTTTAAATATTAAAAAAAAAAAAAAAAAAGCATCATCGGAAAACAGTTAAAAGACAACAAAACCAAAAACGGGCCACCGCCAGGGTGGTGGTCGAGGGGGAGGGGCCAGCCCCACCCCCACACTGACCAGCTGCTCCGTCAGTGGAGGCGGCACCCCCAGCTGAGCATCGCCACCACCAGCAGGGACAGCGCCAGCTCAGGCCACAGGCTGGGCGACACCTGTGGGATGAAGGTGGCGACAGGTGAGGACCTCCAGTGGGCAGCAGGCCCGCCAGTTCAACCCCCCGCCCCGTGGACATGGGGAACCAGCCAGGCGAGGGTGGGAACGGGGGTGGTGCGGGGAGTCGTCAGGTAATGTGGGGGCCGCAGGAAGGACTGGAGGAGTCTGGGGCCGGGTGACCGGAAAGATGAGAAACACGGGAGAGGTAGGAGCGGACCGTGGCCCTAAGGATGCGGCAGGAGAGGAGGCCAGCCCACTGGGGGCTGCTGGTCTGCTGGGAGAACCAGTGTGATACGGACAGGATGGACTGGGGCGTTCTGCTGCACTGGTAGGGAGGGAAGGGGAGGGGTCCGGAAAGCTGCTCGTGAGGACAAGAGGCAACTGTGAGCAGCCAGTCTGCCCGATGAAGGCAATTCCTGGCAGAGGGGGAAAAACACAGCCCAGGTGAGGAAGCAGATGCGTGCATCCAGCCCATGAAGCACAGCCTCACACCCAGAGGCCCCTGGGGACCAGGCCGCAGTAGAAGATGGGGGGAGCAGGCAAGACGAGACAGTCGGGAGTGACATCCAGAGAGGGCGAGCCCCAAGCAGCTGCTCCAGAGCGGTCACCCCTCGCCGGACGGAAATCAAGGTCAGGAGTTCAAGGCTAGCTTACCCGGTCCCTGAGAGTCAGGAAGCTCCAGAGCCTTCGGTTCTCCCTGAGGTTGGTGAAAGCAGCCATAACGCTTCTCAGAACATCCCTGAGCCCTACGTGGCTGTAGGGGAAAAACAAGCTGCAGGACAGAAAAGGGGGCAGGGCCGTTAGACAGGAAGAGGGGCCAGAGGTGGCCCACAGGTAACCGCTGGGGCGGAGAGGGCCTGTCCCCTCCCACCCACTGTCACCCGGCCCTCTGGTTCTAAATTCACCCCGGTGGGGATCTGGACTTGCGTCCCAGAGGAGTCGTGTTCCGAGCAAGGCCCGGGCCCCTCTGAGGCAGGCTGCTTCCCTGGACGCCAAGAGCCCCTGCCAGCTTGCATCCTGGTCTTTGGTAGTCAAGGCTCTCTCTGGTCTCACCCAGGCAAGTCTGCGAGGCTCTGAGAACGTGCAGGGAAGCTGGCAAATGCTGGCAGCTGAGTCCTCCTGCAAGAACCCCCTCCCCCACGCAGAAGGCTCTGCCCGTAAAGCTGGGCACGGAGCTCCATCCCGGCTCCCTGAGCACTTCCTGTCGTCTTCAGTCAAGACCCTGCGGGAAAGGGGCCGTCTCGGCTTGAGGATGGGGGCGAGAAGGGCACTGGGGTCTGTGGCCCAGGCCGGCTCCAGGGACCAGGGGGCTCTGAGCTCTGGGCTCCCCCGCCATGAGTGGAGCCTCAGGGGCCAGCCCTGGTCTACGGGCGTCCTGGAACCCGCTGGGGCTTGTCACCTGTACGTGGTCATCCAGAAGGGCTCATCGAGCTGGGGCAGCAGCAACCTCAGCTCCATCTCGTCGGCAATGGAGGCCAGCTGCATGGCCAGGTAGTGTGGACTGTCACTGCGGGAGGCAAGGAAAGGGACCTGGGGGGATTGGGCTGGTGACCCCACGCCCCCAGACCCCCAGATCCACCCCCAGATCCACCAGGGTGGGGGCAGGGAACCCTCGCACGCCCCTGCCTCTGGCTCCTACTTTGCTTCAGGAGAAGCCAGGGAGGTCCCATCCCCAGGGGGCTCCCTGGAGCACAGGTGCTGGACCCTGGGGAGGGGGCTGCCCGGGTGGAGCCTGCCCCCTGCCCCCCAGCTTGTGGGAGGGCAGGGAGATACTCAATGCCTGGGGCAGCAGTTAGCCTCCCTTCCCCTCCAAGGTAATCCGAGCGCCCCAGTGCAGGGAGGAGCTCTGGGACGTGTTCCCGGGTCCCTAATCCCGAGCCCACCCCTGATGTCACCACCCCTTCTGAGAAAGGAGGGGCTACCTGGCCCTCCCCCACCACTGACTCCCTGATGGAAACGGAGATGCTCACATTCACACCCTGGGCACCTGGGCCGGCTTCAGCCTTGCTCCCAGGGGGCTGCCCACATTCCAACCCGGTGACTTGGCTGGAAATTCCCCGGACTCCAAGTCCCTCCCAGCCTAGCCCCGGCCACCTGCCCAGTCTGGGCGGGGGTGGGGGGTGGGGTGGGGAGGCGGGGACGGTGACGCTAGGGAGGGCTGGCGGGCAATCAGGTGGCAGGCTGAAGTCAGGGCGACACTGCCCCCAACTCCATCTACAGGGAGGGGAAGGGGGCAGGTTTCCAAGTCCCTCCATCCCTAAGATCTGGACCAGCCCCAAGCCCAAGTCCAAGGCCTAATGGCTAAGAGTTTTCCACGGCCTGAAGTGGGAGGGAAGCCTCTAGTACCCTGGCACTGATGCTGGGACAGTCTCCTCCTCTCTGCCTTGAACGCCAGGGTTCGGAACTGCATCTGAAGCCACCTCCTTCTGGTTCTCTAAAACCAAATCCATCTCTTATGAGGCCTTGACGTGACTGCGGTCAGAAGGGCCAGGAGGCACTTCGTCAAGGCCACGAGCTTGAGTCATTCTGATGGCCCGCACCGCACGGCGGTCCTGGGACTGACTGCACTGGGTGCTCAGAGGGGTTCCTCTATGAGCAGCTCCGCCCAGGGCGCTTGCCTCCGCGATCACACCTGGGGAATTTCCACTCTGCAGCCCTGCCCGGAGAACGCAGAGGACTCTGCTAACCGCCTGCCACAGTCAGTGACCAGGAACGGGGGTGGGCCAGGCCCAGAGGCTTCTGGGACCTACCTGTAGGGGGAGACGGGGTGGAACTCCAAGATACTGGTCACGCCGGGAAGCCCTGAGTCTTGGTCGTCCAGGAAGCCTGGGCCATGGTTTTGTAGGAAGGTGTACAAAAAGAGGTTCCTAGAGAGGGGTCTTGCTTGATACATTTCTTCTCTGGAAGAAAAAAGACAAGGACTGGATGCTCAGAAGTGTGCCGTCTGGGGTATCACTTACTAGTCACCTTACCTCTACCCCAGCTCCCCCTGGCATGAATTCTGCTGTGTGCCTCTGGGAGGGTCACCATGCCTCTCTGTTCTCTCTCATCCATCTCTCAGGGATTTGGAGAAGATTTATAAGGGGTCTTGCCTTCTTCCTTTGTGAAAAGAGAATCAGGGACTTCTCCCCTGGTGGTCCAGTGGTTAGGACTTGACACTTTCACTGCCATGGCTCGGGTCAATTCTTGGTCAGGGAACTAAGATCCTGCAAGTCATATGGTGTGGCCACCCAAAAAAGAGAAAATTGGACTATAAATGCAAGGCTCTGATGCTGTCCCCAAGAGGCCTATAGTCAAGCAAAAAACTCCAAATGTCTCGTGTCATAGTGGACTAAGGCTGGGCTCCATCCAGAGTGCCAATTCCTTGGGTTCTGCCAGCTTCCTACTGCTACTCCCCCTAAGCAGAAAGAGGCAAATATCATAAGCTAAGCAAGGAAAAGTCATTCACAATCCCAACTCCCAGAGAGATAGTGTCAGTTTTTAAACACATGCACAGCATAGCACACACATTTTCAAAACTGGGATCCCTCCTAGGGGTGGGGTTGGATGAACTGGGAGATTGAGATTGACATATATCAAAGCCGTGGTTTTTCCAGTCGTCACGTATGGAGGTGAGAGCTGGACCGTAAAGAAGGCTGAGAGCTGAAGAACTGATGCTTCTGAACTGTGGTGCTGGAACAGACTCTTGAGAGTCCCTAGGACTGCAAGGAGATCAACCAGTCCATCCTAAAGGAAATCAACCCTGAATATTCATTGGAAGGACTGATGCTGAAACTGAAGCTCCAATCCTTTGGCCACCTGATGCGAAGAACTGACTCATTGGAAAAGACCATGATGCTGGGAAAGATTGAAGACAGGAGGAGAAGGGGATGACAGAGGATGGGATGGTTGGATGGCATCACCAACTCAATGGACATGAGTTTGAGCAAACTCTGGGAGATGGTGAAGGACAGGGAAGCCTGGCATGTGGCAGGTCCATGGGGTCACAAAGAGTTGGACACCACTTGGCAACTGAACAACAACAAAATGCATAACAGTTAACTAATGAGAACCTAAAAAAAAAAATGGAATCACTCCTTCCCCAGTATTTTATAACCTCCTTTCTCCACTTGACTGTCTCACCTCTCCACTCCCCGGGCTCCTTGATGACAGAACTAGCTTTCACTGGGGCGGCCCTGACGTGTGTCATCTACGCCAGTTCTAACCCTTTTATTCTCACTTTCCCCGGCAAGCCTTGCAGCTAGTGGTGGGCCTGTAACCCACTTCCAGTCAACAAGGTCTCAGAGTCTGACCTGGGGGTTGAAAGGGAGCAGACACGGACTGGGCAGTTCTGTTTACATCATCACGTGTGACAGCTGGTTAGGCCTATGACGGTGCTCACCAGAATTTACCCCACGCAGTATCAAACAGCCTTCGCTCCAGAACACAATGAAGAACCAAAGGGCCCGAGTTCAAATCTCAGCTCATCCACTCAGGAGCTGTGTGATGTCACCGTCTTCTCATCTGTAAGGTATCCGGAGTCCCCCCACTAGGCTGCTGGGGGATGAAGGAACCTCCTTTAAGTGTCAAAACATTTTTGAAAACATTGATTCATTTATTTGGCTCGGTGTTGGGTCTCGGTGTATCATGTGGGATCTTTCATTCCGGCGCTCTGACTGTCTAGTTGTAACGTGCCCATTTAGTTGCTCCAAGGTATGTGGAATCTTAGTTCCCCGAGCAGGGAATGAACCTCCATCCCCTGCACTGCAAGACAGACTCTTAACCGCTGGATCACCAGGGGCGTCCCAAGTACTAACACTTTGAGCAGAGCCTGGTGGGGAGCAGCACTGTTATGACCTCTGGACCTCAATGCATTATTCTTTCAATAATAATTAATGGAAGGGACCTCCCTGGAGTCCCGTGGCCAGGACTCTCTGCTTCCACTGCAGGGGGCACCAGTTCCACCGCTGGTCAGGGAACTAAGATCCCACATGCCATGGATGTGGCACCCCGTAAAAAAAATTAATTGTATCAATAATCAACTGGTTCACACCCAGGCCTCCTGCTCCCCAGGCCAGCGTGGACCAGTGTTCACTCATGACTGCGGCTCAGAGGCAGAGCTACACTCAGCGCACCACGTGCTTCCCGCGGCAAAGGGTGACGGCTGGAAACGCAAAGACGGGGCAGGGGCTCGTGGGCCGGCAGGTAAGCGTCCTGGGTCCTCCAGGTGTCGCTGGGCGAGTCTAGACAAGTCATTCTCAACAATGCAACCAAACTGCACGCAGAGATGGACATGACATCATCGGATGGCGAAGACAGGCATCTGGGTGTCTGGGGCACCCTGGCCTTTGAGAAAGAAATCGCATAAGGACAGCATTGTTCCACAGAGAATACATGGCCAGAGTCTGCATCAAAGGGAGCGGGCTGCTTCAGTCTCCTAGGAGAGAAACAGTTTTACATCTGTTCCAGATGAAAGCCTGACGTGAAAGGCAGGTCGCGGGCGCTGGGGCTGGAGAGAGCTGACGTGTAAACACAGCCACAGGGGCCACAAAAGAGCCCTGGTCTGACATATGCCAGCCGCACCTGTCAGGACAGCCCCTTCCCCCATGGGCTGAAAGGCACTGTCAGGTCAGACCTGGTGGGTGGAGCCAGGAGGGTGGCCCCTGGCACCCAAGGCGGGGTGAGGGGAAGGGTGCAGCCACCTGCTGAGGGCACCTGCAGGCAAAGTGTTAAAAGCAGGCTGCCCCCACCACCAGCAACCCCACCCCAAGCCCACTGCAAACCAGCAGGCCAGCACACACAGACGGGGGTGGGGGGGCGTCCCGGGGACTTTTCTGAGACCCCTAAAAGGCTGTTAGCAACACAGATGCCCAGCACAGGTACCACTCGGGGCCTAAATCTTCACCCATTTGTTCTGGGGTCTATCAGTTAAAAGCTATGAGGAGGGTCTCGATCCACCCGCCACACTGCCCGAAAGAGTAGATGACATAACCAGTAAGGTTTGCAGCCACTTTTGTAGCCAGGGATGACTTTCATCCCTTCCCCTTATGATCAGAGGATGCTGAACTAGGGTCACAAATCCTGCTCCCCGGTCAACCCCCCTGGAAGGAGGGGCATTGACACCATGGTCAGGGAGGGGAGTGGACTTCAGTTAGATTTATAGCGAAAATGGTAAATGAGACTTTTTTTTCAGGCTTCCCTGGTGGCTCAGTGGTAAAGAACCTGCCTGCCAATGCAGGAGACTCAGGTTTGATCCCTGGATAGGGAAGACACTCTGGAGAAAGAAATGGCAACCCACTCCAGTAGCCTTGCCTGGGAAATGCCATGGACAGAGGAGCTTGGCGGGCTACAGTCCATGGGGTCACAAAAGAGTTGGATACAACTTACTAAAGAATGATAACAAACTTCTTCTTTCTTTCTTTTTTGGGCCATGGAGTCTTAACCACTGGACTGCCCGGGAAGTCCCGTAAATGAGTCTTAACAAGCTAGATCAACACAGAAAAATCAAGAGCATTCCTACAAGACAACCTGAAAATATTGTAGACAGTAAATACAACTGTGGAAATATAAGGTTTCTGATCAGGAAATATGAGGGTTTTTTTTTTTTTTTTAATCTAAGAAAGGGTGCTTAAAATCTGTATGGACAAGAACTTCCCTGGCGATCCAGTGGTTGAGACTCTCAGCTTCCACTGCAGGGGTCACGGGTTCCATCCCTGGTTGGGTAATTAGGATCCGGCATACTATGCAATGTTGGGGGGGTGACCCCCCCAAAAAAATGCCTTTATGGATAAATACAGATTCCATTAAAGGGCTTAAAAGATCCAGATAAATGGACACAGGTTTTAACATTAAACAGGCTCTAAGCCCAGTGAACTTGACCTTGTGCTGGGCGGGCACTTCAGGACCTCGGACCAGGAGCTCTCGCTGCCCTCAGGCACCAGGCCAGAGTGTCTATGCAAATGGCCATTTTCCAGGGAAAGCTGCCCCAGCCCTCATTTGCATCTGTCTCCCTGCTCCCTTACCCCCCACTCCCCCTCCAAGCCCCTCTGCATGGGGCTGTTCCCTTTCCAGAGATGGCTTGTGCCCCCATGGACACCCTTGCCCCACTGGTAAGGGGTCACCAGGGGACTTCACTGGGCACGTGGCCTGAGCTTCACCTTGACCCACTATCCCAACATCCCTCGGTTCCCAGTAGACGTGCCTAGAATCCTTGGGCACCTTGGGTACCAAAGGATGAGGGTCCCTGAGTCCTACGGGGCCGGTGCCTGACCTGGGACAGTGACGACTGGTGGCTCGGGCGTGAGGCCTGCACTGCGTGTTAGCAGCTCCAGCGGTGCCTCCCCAACTGGACTCAGCTGTCGGGGGCAGGGCCTGCCCCTCTGCACCTTCCTGTGGGTCCCCAGACCCTTCTGGACCTCTCTGATCAGAGATGGCCTGGGCTAGACAGCAGACTCCCCTCTTCCCTTGATCATTGTCTGAGCCCTGCCCTGATGCTCCAAAACAGGCAGGGGAATGTTGAATTGATGTCCTAACCAACCACTCACTTGCAGTGAGATCTTGGGCAAGACCCTCAGTTTCCTTACCTGCTAAATGGGCATAATGGTCCCACGCTAATAGGGTTCCTTTTCCAGGCAAGAACCAGCACTAGAGACTTCCCTGGGGGTCCAGTGGCTAAGACTCTGCACTCCCAATGCAAGGGGCCCAGGTTTGATCACTGGTCAGGGGACTAAAGATTCTACGTGCCACAAGTAAGACCCAGTGCAGCCAAATAAAGAATATTTTCTTTAAAAAAAGAACCGGCATCTGTCTTATAATCCTGGCTGATGTTTAGGTATCAATTATTGTCAAGTATTGATTTAAGCCCTGTAGGTGGATGAAAATGCTCACCACTTAACCCCGTATCTATTAATAAGGGAAGTGAAGAAATTCAAGTCCTCAGCCTTCTTGCCCCGGTCAGTGCAATGGTTCTGGCTGGTACTAACGGAGGAGAATCGACAAGTAGACCTAGGCTGGCCTTGGGGCTGTAGATCTGAGCGAGAGGACAGTGTGGCCAAGAGTACGGGCAGGGGCCTTGCAGCAGCCCCCCAGAGTGGGTCCCTCCCAGCGGCCCCCTCACTCCAGCGGAGGCTGAGGGCTGGGCCCGTCCCGTCTGGTGTGTCTCCTGCTGGGGGGCTCCAATCCGACCTCCGCGCAGCAGCCTCAGATCTGACCCCTCCATCCGCTCCATTGCTCCCCAGGCCCCTCAGGGGACACTACAGGAGCTTTTCTCCCCCTGGTCACCTCAGCCCTGCCGCCCCAATCCTAACCCGGCTCCCACCACACTAAAGAGTGCATGTCAGACACGTCAGGCCTCCAGTCTTCGCCTGGCCAGTGCTGCTGGCCATTCTCCGCCTCCTCTGACACCCCTGTTGGCCCCCACTGGGTGTCCTGGGGGACAACCCCTGTGCCCAGCTCCCTCACCCGTCAACAAGGACACCAGCAAGAGCCATTCCACAGGGGACAACCAGGAGCTGGGACTCCCCTAGGGGTCCAGTGGTTAGAGCTTACCCTGCAGGGGGCCCGGGGTTTCATCCCTAGTTGGGGAACTAAGATCCTGCAAGCCCTGTGGTGCAGCCAAACAAAGGTTAAAAAAAAAAAAGGAACTGCCGTCACTATCGTTATTAATCCCTGCTTCCCAGCCCACAGCACCGGGCAGATAAATGCCTGTCGAGTGAGTAAAGAGGGGGGCAAGAACTGACATCACTGCAGCTGCACATCCAGGAGCCTGGACTGGTTTCAAGCGTCTATTTTTTCCCAGCGTATTTGCAAAGAAGAAGTTTAAAACCCTTCTTTGGTGGAAAGGAAGGCACACCCACGCAGGCGGCAGCCCACGCTCACCCTCCTACACACGCAGTGGAAACCCATTTTCCGCTGGATCTCAGGATGCAAATTGAGCCTCGCTGCCCCCACAGTCACGAGGACGCCTGCGGGGCTTGGAAGGAGGGGGCGTCGGCTCTGGACCGGCCAGTCTGCAGTGTCACGGGTGTGCCTCTTCCACACACACACTGGGGTGGAAACAGCTGCCCCGGCTTTGAGGGGGGGACCGCGAGTCGCCCCCTAGCCCAGCCTTCCCCATGTCCCTGAGGGCCTTGCAGCAAAGCAGGAACCAGTGAGGCCCTCTGTGGTAGGTGAGTCCTGGGGGCTAGGCCGGTGGATGCCCTGGACCCAGCTGCAAAGACCTGGCCCTCAGTCTTTTCCTTTGGGGACCCCCCACGCATACAGCCCCCCCAGTGCCCTAGGGTACAAAGCACCCAGTGCCCACAGCATCAAGCAGAAAAGCCCTGACGGGCAGGACAGACACAGGTTCCTGTCCCAGCTCTGCCGCTGCTGTGAGACAGGAGCAGTCACCTAACTCTGAGCCCAGCTCCGAGAGAGTTCTCCACAGAAGCAGCACAGCCTCCAGGGCTGCCAAGAGCATCAAAAGATACCACAGTGGCCCATTTTCTGCCACCTCGCGGGGGCGGGGGCTCCATAGCTGGTTAAGGCATCAACAGATCCAGGAGGAAGGGAGAGCCCGCTAGTCCCTACTTCTCTGGGGGTCAGTTTGACAGTGTCTATCAAAGTCACAAATGCACAAGCCCTTTGATTTCTAGAAATGTGTCCTCTGTGCAGGCCTGCATGTACCTGGCAGGTACCGCTGCGCCAAGATCTTGAAGGCGCGTGAACATAGCAGGGAACACAGATTGACTGTGCTGTGTTATTATTATTCAGTGGCTCAGGTGTCTGACTCTTGGCCACCCCATGGAGTGCAGCATGCCAGGCTCCTCTGTCCTTCACTGTCTCCCGGAGTTTGCTCAAACTCGTGTCCATTGAGTCGATGATGCTATTCAACCATCTCATCCTCTGTCGTCCCCTTCTCCCTTTGCCTTCTGTGTTGCACACATGTGTTAAAAAAAAACAAAAAGACAAACACCTCTATCTGCACAGATCCATCTCCCAAAACAGAAAGAAGATCAGGAAAGAGGGGAAGAGGACTCTCTGGGAAAAAGGTAAGAAGGAGACTTAATTTTTCTTAACTCTAAATGTTTGTCTTCTTGAATATTAGTGCTAGTCTCACTAATTCAAAAAATTGAGCAAAAATAATTGTTTCCAGTTCATCGCCTGAGTTAAGGGTGATGCTTGTCTGAAAGGGTAATGTGTGTCTTCAAGGTCTATTTCAGGAATCGAGCATCCAACCCGTCCCAGCCCCCACCCCACCCACGCCCTCCCCACCTGGCAGGGGAGGCCAGACTTAGGAACCTGCAGATGCCTGAAGCAGCTGGTCTCAGGTGGGCAGGGCTCACTTCCCTTAAGTGATGGAGGAACAACTGGGGGGAAAGGAGAGGGGAGAGGAAGGTAAGAGGAGGGAAAGGTATTTTAAGCAAAAGGCTGGAAATTCAGCATGGGAGTTGGAAGCCAGCAGCATGACAGCCCACTCCAGCAGTCTTGCCTGGAGAATCGCCATGGACAGAGAAGCCTGGCGGTGCTACGGTGCACGGGGTCGCAGAGAGTCGGACATGACTGAGCAATGGACTTCCTCAGTCCTACCACTGCACCGGCATCGCAGCCCTCTGCCTTGAAGCCCGGCGCAGGTGCTGACCTGGGCCACCTTGAACCAGGTGCAGACACTGCAAGAGATCCAACCTCGGGACTGCCCTGGGGGCCCAGGGGCTAAGACTTCAAGCTCCCGAAAGAGAGGGCCTGGGTTTGATCCCGGATCCGGGAACCAGATCCCGCATGCCGCAACTAAGACCCAGCGCAGCCAAATAATTAAATAAATAAAAATAATACACATTAAACAAAAGAGAGAGTGAGAAATCCAACCTCGGCTTGGCTTCTGGCTGGGGTGGCCTCAGGGCAAAGGCTTGCCCTCTCTGGTCCTGTAGTTTAAAGCTCAGTAACCCCACGCCCTTTGGATTAGCATCTACTGGGTCCAGCCTCCCTCCGGATTAACTGAGGGTTAGAACAGCGAAGGGCTATGGGAGACTATTGGATGGATCTGGAAGGTGAAATGAAACCAGGAAGAAAATGTACTTCTTTAAATCCTGAGCAATGGAGCCAGCTGAAGGAACAGATTTCTGATACTGATAATGCAATAAGAAAACCGTAAAATCAGAGCCGTATAAAGCCTGTACTGTTCTAGCTGTTTTAATCCATCTTTTACGTTGGCTTTTGTTTTCTACACATTATTTTCCAAGCTACTATATATATGGATTGCAGGACAATTTGTAAGAGGAATACTTTTTTTTTTTTAAGAAATGTGCATTTTAAAAATGCACTTCTGGACTTCCCTGGTGGATAAGAGTCTGCCTGCCAATGCAGGGAGACATGGGTTCGATTCCTGGTCTGGGAAGATCCTATGTACCTCGGGGCAACTAAGCCCAAGCAACTCCAGTGCAGCCAAAAATTAATTTAAAAGAATATTCTGAGTGAAGCTGAAACAAACAAACAGAAGTTAACAGTGAAGGGTTTGTCGCCCACTTAGGCGAAGGAGCTCCATTAAATCCGGCCCCAACTCCAGGACACACTCTTGGCCAGAGCTGCTGTGGGATGACTGGGCTCCAGTTCCTCAGGGCCTGGCCCAAGGATCTCAGGAATGTCAGTGGAAAGAGCGGTGCAAAACCAGCACCCCCTTCTCCTCCCAACCTGGCAGGGTGGCCGCCTCTAAAATGGAAGGAAAGAAGTCATGGTTAGCTGTGATTGACAGGAGCAAGACATGGAACCTGTTCTGAGATGTGGTTACATCTCACTGGTTACACACTATTTATGCAGGAACACGCTGAGTCCAGGGGCCCTGGGCTGCAGGCACCCCTGGGTTCTGGTCCAGCTTGGCTGTGACGCTCTGGACAAATTCCTTTGCCCCTGTGTTCAGCTACTCAGTCGTGCCGGACTCTTCGAGACCCCCTGGACTGTAGCCCACCAGGCTCCTCTGTCCATGGGATTTCCCAGGCAAGAAGACTGGATCAGGTTGCCATTTCCTCCTCCAGGGGGATCTTCCCCACCCAGGGATCGTGTCTGCTGCTCTTCTCCCGCATTGGCAGGTGGATTCTTTACCACTGAGCCAGCAGGAAATTCCCCACACTACACTTGATCTTAGCCAAAAGCCCCCATGGACCCCCTAATTCTTCACTCACAAAACAAGCACTGGGGACAGATTCTCTTCTGTTCTTTCCTGCTCAAATATCCATTAAAAAAAAATTGAAGAGAAAGTGTAACAGGTGAATAATTCTCTTGACAACTGATTTTGAAATCATCTTTAAACCAGCTGGCCGAGGTCTGAATGTTTCTGCCCCACCCCAAATTCCTCTGTGGAAAACCTAACGCCCGTGATGGGAAAAGGAGGGGAGGGAGGGCCTGGGGAGGCAAGGAGATCCCGAAGGCTCTACTCATGGGTTAGGACTCTTCTAAACCAGGCCCAGGAGTGCCCCCTTCACATCCTCCACTGGGGATACAGGAGGTCTGTGACACCCTGACCTTGGACTTCCAGCATCCAGAACAGTGAGAGCTAAGTATCTGTGGCTCATGAGCCACCCAGACTTCGGTGTTTGTTAGGATACACACTTCAACGAAGCAAGGAGGAAACAGGTGGGGGAAACATGTTGAGGCGGCCTTGCAAGGCCAGTCTGGAGGGGATCCCAGGGGACCGCATCCTTGTTGGCACCTGAAAGGGACCCTGGGCTTCCCCATCACCATTAGAAAAAGAACAGGTGCCAAGGGACTGCTTGGGTCTGCCGCATGAGTGTAAAAAGGCTGTATGTCAAACAACAAATGCTGAAGAGGGTGTGGGGAAAAGGGAACCCTCCTACACTGTCGGCGGGAATGTAAATTGGTACAGCCACTATGGACAACAGTGTGGAGGTTCCTTAAAAAACTAAGAACAGGGCTACCATATGATCCAGCAACCCCACTCCTAGGCACATATCTAGAAAAGATGAAAACCCATTCGCAGTAGTGCTATTTACAATAGCCGGGACATGGAAACAATGCAAGTGCCCATCAACAGATGATTGCTGTTGTTAAGTGGTGAAGTCATGTCCGAGTGGGTTGGGTTGACATTACCTTCTCCAGGTGATCTTCTCGACTCAGGGATCAAACCCCCATCTCCTGCACTGCAGGCAGATTCTTTCACTGCTGAGTCACCTGAGAAGCCCACACACGCCTGGGAAATCCCCCCCCCAGCACACACACACACACACACACATGAAATATTACTCAGTCATTATAAGAATGAGGGCTTCCCTGTGGCTCAGACAGTAAAGAGTGTGCCTGCAATGCGGGAGACCCAGGTTCAGTCACTGGGTTGGGAAGATCCCCCCTGGAGAATAAATTGGCAACCCACTCCAGTATTCTTGACTGGAGGATTCCATGGACAGAGGAGCCTGGTGGGCTACAGCCCATGGAATCGCAAAGAGTCAGACACAACTGAGCAACCAACTTTCACTTTTTTTTTTCAAAAACAATGAACTATTGCCATTTGCAGCAACATGTATGAATCTAGAGATTACCATTCTCAAACAGAGAAAGACAAATGATATCTCTTATATGTGAAATCTAAAACAGTATAAATAAACTTGTTTACAGAACAGGCACAGAAAATTTATGTTTGCCAATGGGGAAAGAAGGAGTATAAATCAGGAGTGTCAGATTAACAGATCTACACTACCATATATAAAACAAATAAGGACTTACTATATAGCATGAGAAACTACATTCAGTGTCCTGTAATAACCTAATAGAAAGGATTATATATATATATACACACACACACATATATATGTATATGTATATATCCGAATCACTTTGATGTATACCTGAAACTAACACAATACTGTAAATCAACTATACTTCAATTAAAGGTCACAAGAATTTACATGAAGAACTATGTGCTCCTCGGGCCAGACACTAGGGGCTCAGAGAGACGTGGCCCTCACGGTCTCCTTCCTTCCAGACAGTTTTGGGTCTCCCCAGCGTTGCGGGGTCTCAACCACTTACCAGATCTGGACACGGACCCCTCCTGTCGGCAGCCTTGGGGGCTCCCCTTTCCTGGGACAGATCCTGGGCTGCCTACTCCTCTCTTTTCACACCCTCACGCCCACCTTTACACCTCCCGCTACCTCCCCAGGTTGGCATCAGGGACCTGCATCTTCCTCCAGGCCCAGAACTCACCTCCTCCCAGGACAGAATTAATTGCTCCTAACCCAGCACCTTGTGTAAACAGACCTGGATTAGGCACACAGCCCATGACAGTCTCATTAAATGTTTACCTGTCTGTCTGCCCTGGCTCAGAGCAGGAACTAGTGAACGAGGATAGCCCAAGGGAACCAGATAATACAAGGTCCAACAGAATGAAGGGACTGGGCCCACGGGACAGTCAACTCCTGGCCAGGGGACACTGGACCCGACACGCTCAGCTTTTGAGAGGAGGCAGAGGTTGCATCCATGGCACACAGCAGGGGTTCCCCAACCCCTGGGCTGCAAACCCAGATAGGTGTGCGGCCTGTTAGCAGCCCAGCCGCACGGCAGGAGGTGAGCGGCAGGTGAACGAGCAAAGCCTCATCTGCACCTACAGCTGCTCCCCGACGCCCACATGACCCCCTGAGCTCAAGAAAACAAGCTCGGGGCTCCAACTGACCCTGCATGATGGTGAGCTATATAATTACTTCATTCTATATCACAATGTGATAATAGCAGAAAGAAAGAGCATGATCAGTATAGCGTGCTTGAATCATCCCCAAACCATCCCCTCCCCCCAAGTCCGTGGAAACCGATCGCTGGTGCCGAAAGGATTGGGGACCGCTGGTATATGGTCAGTGCTCACTAACGGGAGGCTCTTGGTCCGTGAACTTGGAGCTCAGCAGAGGTGCACGCCCACCCGGTTCACTGCTGGGATTTCCCGGATGCGTCATTGTCTGCAAATGGGAAATCCGCCCATCTCCCCGGCTGGTCTCTGAGCCTTCGCTGAGTTCCACGCCAGACCCAGTGCCTCTGCCCAGAGAGCCAGGTGGGCTGCCCGCTACAGCCCCGAGCTTGCCTCTCCTCTGACTCTGGGTGACCCCATGTCTTCTCCCACCTCCAGAAAAACAGGTTTACCAGGCAGCGCCTGGCAAGGCCCAGCGGCTGTTTTGTGTTGTCACATCCCAATATTGACACTAGGGAAATCAGCTGCCCTCCCCAAGCCCGCCCCAGGGCCCTGACCACCAGGCCCGGCCTCTCCTGCCCGCCTCCAGGCCAGCGAGGGACTCGGGCCGGGGACTTATTTGCTTACATTCTGTATTTCGCCCAGGGCCCGGCCCCAACCAACCCACGGCAGGACAAAGCGCCGGCCGCACACGTCCACTCAGACCCGCCGCAGGCTTCCTGGTGGCCGCCGACAACAAAACCCGAGCGTGCCGGGAACTTCCTTGAAACACCGAAGAATTGTTCTGGGCCAAGAGAAAAACAGCCTGACTCTCGTGGGATCCACTACGGCCACGGGAGGGGAAGCCAGAAGCCATTAATTGTCTACAAACTTAATGGGATCACTAAAAACAGGATGCTTTCCAGGGAGAGGGGGAAACACCTCGGAGGTCAGGGTCAAGACTCACTGGTGGACGGGGCCACTCACCGAGGACCCCCATCCATTTCCGAGACGATCAGACGTGAGAAGATGGACCGACACTGGTCTCTCCTTTCTTTGCAGCTTAGTTTCTGCATCTGTCCTTCGTGCTTTGTCGCTCAGTCGTGTCTGACTCTGTGACCCCATGGACTGCAGCCCGCCAGGCTCCCCTGTCCATGGGGATTCTCCAGGCAAGAAGACTGGAGGGGGTTGCCATGCCCTCCCTTCCAGGGGATCTTCCCAACTCAGGGAAAGAACTCAGGTCTCCCGCATTTCAGGCAGATTCTTTACCGTCTGCGCCACCTGGGAAGCCCAGTTTCTATATCTACTGATCACCTGATAAAACTTACAATAAACATATTGATACATACAACCAGCTATGTTTAGAAGCTCTAACCAGCTTCTTCCCAGAGTGCCCAGCTTGTGATGGGCACGGGGGATACTCTAGTGTGATCTTTCTCAATTCCTGTTCTTTGACTTCCCTGGTGGTCCAGTGGTTAAGACTCTGCGCTTCCAGTGCCAAGGGGCTCAGGTTCGATCCCTGGTCAGGGAACTAAGATCCCACAAGCTGTGCGGCATGGCCAAAAAGAAAAAGAAAAAAATAAATAATAAATTCCTGTTCCAATGGAGCTACAGGCTCGTGTAAATCATACTAAGTGAGCACGTGTAATTTCCATACTGTCTTGAGAGTCCTGAAAACAATAGAGTAAAATCCTAGGCCAGCCCACACTCTCAGTAGAGTATATTTCTCCCAAGGCCGTTCTCGCTGAGACAGACTCTATTCTGTCTATGGTATGTGTATCTCTCTAAATAAATCCACTTCTTACTTATCCAAAAAAAAAAAAAAAAGGCTTTAGGGGAGAGGAACCCCCGGGAACAGTGGGAGGGCTGCAGCTCCAGGTCAGGTATTCACAGAACGCTTCTCGGAGGAGGAAGCAATTGAGATAGTGAGTCTGACATCCACAGGGGCGGTGCTACAGTACATCACTCCACTTACTTTAGGCCTCACCCCCTCCCATGGAAGGCTGCACAGAATCTCTGGTGCTTAGAGAAATATTCCTGCTGATAAAGTTCCCATCAAAAAAAAAAAAAAAAAAAAAATCACCTGGCAGCCATTTTAAAGGATAGATTAAAAATGTTTCCTGCCCCGAAGGACATTCCAAGGCACTGTCCCCCAGAAGCCACTCTTCCCAGACCCCACTCTGCCCAAACCAAACACAAGCAAAAGTAAACTTGTACAATCCAACGTTGGTAAGGCTGGAGAAGCCACAGTGACCTTGAGGTTAAGACGGTGGGAAATTCCCAAATGCTGGACTGAGGAGGGAGGGGAGATGAGACCGTGGGGAAGACCAGCACCGCCAGCCCAGTGCGAAGACCGGGATCCCGGCCACTGAGGGATCAGGTGCCAATCGCCCCAAATGTGCCGCTCCTCCTAAGAACTCATTCCAAGGGCATGCCCAGAATAAGTAGAAATAGAGTTATTAAAGATCTAACTCTGGAGAATTCACTAACGGCCACCAACACTCGGGGGTGGTGTTCCTCCAACCCTGGTGGGAAACCTCATGGACCCATTTTACAGAACGAGCAACTGAGGCTAGGGGTGCCCGAACCCAGAGAAGACAACACAACCAGAAAGTGGCTGAGTGGAGAGCTTGGCTTGGCTTCTAGGAAACAGCTCTGGGCTTTGTAGCTAGACCGCATTTATAACGCCTCCTGAACTCAGGATCAGTTTCTCCATCCGTACAAGAAGACCTCCCATCCTTGGAGGCCGGCCAGCACAGAGCCCTCCCTAACGTGGTAAGGATAAAGCCATAACCCTCCCTTCCCGGGGAGCTGCAGCGCAGCTTAGGAAGGAAACCAAGCCGCCTAGGTGCTCGGAAAATGCTACAATAGCAGCAGCGGCAAGAACAACAACGTCCTGGCGAAAACTATAGGAACAATTAACGGTTTACAAAACGACTCACACCCAGGAAGCGGGGAGCCCGGAGCCCCTCAGGGCTGGTTCTGGCCGCGCGGGGCTGGCGGCGGGACGCCTCGCGGTCCCCGGATGGGGCGCGCCCGGCGGTCCCTGCTTTGCACCAGCGGCCCGGGCGCCTTCCCCGCGGGGCGCACCTGCCCCGGGCGTGGGCAGGCAGAGGGCGCCGCGCCCGCCCGGCGCGCAGTTCCTGTTCCGGACTTCCCCGCGTCCCGCGTCCGGCCGGGCTCGGGCCCCCTGGCCGGTGCGCGGCGCCCGCCACCCCGGGGCCGGCGGGGACCGGTGCCCGACGCCATCTTCCCCCACCCAACCCCCATCCTTTTTCTTTTTTTGGTGGCCGCGCCGTCGCGGCCCTGGGCTGGCAGCCCTGCGCTCGGGTCCGATGCCCAGAGGACCTGGGAGTCCGGCCTCGGAGGGAGGAGAAGGGCGATGGGGCGCCGGGTCCCCCGCGCGGCGCAGACGGGCCGCCCCATTGCACAGATGCGGAGACTGAGGCCCCCAGGGGCCGCGGGTGCCAAGATCGCCCACCGGGGAACTGGAGCCCCCCCACCCCGGCTAGCGAGGGGAGTGTTTCGGAGCCGGGGTCCCCAGACGTCGCCCGCAAGTAAGTAATCCAGCCGGGACAGGAAAACCTGGGGCCACTGGCCTCTCTACCTTCCAGCGGGCGCCCAGGGCAGCCCCGGGGCGCTCACCTGCCAGGCTCGGGCTGGGCGGAGGGGCGGCCGGCAGCGTTGCGAGGGTCACAGCAGGGGCGGGAGGGCTCACCTCGCGTCCGGCGGTGGCAGTGGCGGCGGGTGGTGACGGCGGCGGCGTCCGCAGCGCTCGAGCCGGGAGGCGTATTGTCTGCGGCGAGGGGCCCGCGTGCGCCAGGGTGTCAACCGCCGGCCCCGCCCCGGCCCGCCCCCAGGGCCGCCTCCCCGCCCGACTCCAGGACCTAGCGGGGTCCAAAAGGCAACAGAGCGGCTAGGGGGTGATCTGTTTACTCTTTACTATCTCTCTGCCTCCTGCGCTTTGCAAGTTTGTGGTTCGCTCGGCAGAACTGTCCGGATGAGTCCCCCTGACTACATTTGGGTGGGTGATCCAGGGTCTTGACATGGATTGCCCCAAAAAGTCCTTAGGGCTTCTTGATGCTTTTTTTTCCCCCATGTACATGCATGAAAGAGAACTTAATGACCTGCTAAATGACAGCGTGACTTCAGTGCTCAAATATCCCAGCTCTCTGTGCTGGCAGCTTCAGGAGTTAAGTTTTGTTTGGGTTTGTTTTTTTCTTCAATTTTTTTTTTTTTTAAATTACGTGAAAACACACATAACAGAATGTACCATCTTTACCATTTGGAAGTGTACTGTGTAGTGGTATCCATGTTGTTGTTCAGTCCCTAAAGTCGTGTCCAACTCTTTGCAACCCCATGGACTACAGCCCTCCAGGCTTCCGTGTCCTCCACTTGGAGTTTGCTCAGACTCCTGTTCACTGAGTTGGTGATACCGTCCAACCATCTCATCCTCTGTTGCCCCTTCGCCTCCTGCTCTCAATCTTTTCCAGCATCAGAGTCTTTTCCAATGAGTCAGCTCTTCAGGGGTCCTGGTGAAGAGTTCTGACAAAACGCGGTCCGCTGGAGAAGGGAATGGCAAACCGCTTTAGTATCCTTGCTTTGAGAACCCCCTGAGCAGTATGAAAAGGCAAAACCCATCCATAGTGCTGGACAACCATCACTACCATCCATCTCCATAACGTCCCATGTTTGAAAACAGGCCGCACACCTGCTAAACAATAACTCCTCCTCCCTCCCCCAGGCCCTGCAACCTTTTTTTTGTTTTTTGTTTTTTTTTTACAATTTATTTATTTATGGCCGCACTGCGCCTTCGTGTTACTCCCTGCAGACTTTTTCTAGTTGTCTGCGCTTCTCACTGCAGTGGCTTCTCTTGTGGAGCAAGGGCTCTAGGAAAGTGGGCTCAGCAATTGTGCTCCAGGGGCTTAGTTCCTCTGAGGCATGTGGAATCTTCTCAGACCAGGGATTGAACTTGTGTCCCCTCCTTTCTTTCTTTCTCTCTCTCTCTCTCTTTCTTTCTTTCTTTTGCTATGCCGAGTCTTAGTTGCGGCATTAGTTCAGTTTAGTCACTCAGTTTTGTCCGACTCTTTGCAACCCCATGGACTGCAGCACGCCAGGCCTTCCTGTCCATCACCAACTCCCGGAGTTGCAGCATGTAGGATCTTAGTTCCCTGACCAGGGATCAAACCCCAGGCTCCATGTGCTGGGATCTCAGAGTCTTAGCCATTGGACCATTAGGGAAGTCCCAGCAGGCAGATTCTTAACCACTGGACCACCAGGGAAGTCCAGGCTTTAGGCATTTTTAAGTCTTTTTCACAGATGTGAAAAGTCAGACTCCAGCTTTGTAGAAACAGCCTCAGCAGCATCCTACCAAAGCCAGGGGTCTTCCTGCCCCCCTTCCTCCCACCCCCTATCCTTCCAGCTGTACCATCCACCTCACCTGTGTTCCTATTGCCATGGTGAGGACAGTCCCTGCTGCTCTGGGTTCCTGGGTCTGTGGGGAAATGGGTGGCAGAGAAGGGCCCTGGAAACCTCCTGGGTGAGAGGAGACACCAGAAAAATTCCAGGAGGGATGGTCCCCAGCCCTGGGGTGGGTTAGGGAGCAGTAGGGTCTTGAGTTCCCCGCCGGATATTAAGCTGGGGTGTGTGGAGGTGGAGGAGGGCAGGGCAGACCACTGGGATTACAAAGTAGCTGTTGTCCCAGGAACACAACAGGCTTGTGTGCCTCCATCCTGCTGCCTCTTCGGAGAGCAAAAGAGCAGGTGCTCGGGAGCTCCTCTCCCCTGAGTTCTGCTATTTGCTACCTACTGGGAGTCCCCCCACCCCTCCTTACTACCTCTGGAGTGATGTCATGAATATTTTTTTCCTTCATTGTTCTCATCTGTAACATGGGATGACAGCACGCCCCCTCCCACCTCCACCGTATAGGGTTAGAGGGAGGGTCAGAGGAGATAATCACCAAAGGTTTAGTGAACTCCCAGCAGAGTTTCGGCTTTGAGACCCCTCCTTCCCTCTCTCCTGGCCTCTTCTGATTTTGTAATCCTTTCTGTTAGGGTCTCTCAAATCAGGTAAACTCCAAACCCTGCAAAGCCTGCATTGCCCTGGGCTGCTTTACAGGAAATGGCAACCCACTCCAGCGTTCTTGCCTGGAGAATCCCAGGGACAGGGGAGCCTGGTGGGCTGCCATCTATGGGGTCGCACAGAGTTGGACATGACTGAAGCGACTTAGCAGCAGTGGCAGCAGCAGCTTTACAGACGGAAGGAGGAGCTTTCCAAAATAGGGGCTTCTCTCTAAACGCACTCTGCAGATGAGAAAACAGACTCAGAGAGAGGAAGCAAAGACTTCCCTGGTGGTCCAGTGGCTAAGAATCCACGCTCCCAGTGCTGGGGGCCTGGGTTTTGTCTCTGGTCAAGAAACTAGATCCCACTTGTTGCAACTAAGACCTGGCGCAGCCAAATAAAAGTAAATATTTTTTAAAAAGGGAGGGGGCAAAGCAGAGGCATGATCTCATTGATGTGTGTAAGAATGTTTCCAGAGGGGTCTCAAAGCTGAAGACATGGTGTCAGGCACACAGTAGGTGTGCTGCACTCAGTATGTCCGCAAATTTGGAAAACTCAGCAGTGGCCACAGGACTGGAAAAGGTCAGTTTTCGTTTCAGTCCTAAAGAAGGGCAATGCCAAAGAATGTTCAAACTGCCATACAACTGCACATATTTCACATATTAGCAATGTTATGCTCAAAATCCTTCAAGTTAGGCTTTAGCAATATGTGAACTGAGAACTTCCATATGTACAAGCTGGGTTTAAAAGGCAGAGGAACCAGAGATCAAATTGCTAATAGTCATTGGATCTTGGAGAAAGCAAGGGAATTCCAGAAAAACATCTTCTTCTGCTTCATTGACTACACTAAAGCCTTTGACTGTGTGGATCACAACAAACTGGAAAATTCTTAAAGAGAGGGGATTACCAGACCACCTTACCTATTTCTTGAGAAACCTGTATGTGAGTCAAGAAGCAACAGTTGGAACTGGATATGGAACAACAGACTGGTTCCAAATTGGGAAAGGGGTATGAAAAGTTTGTATATTGTCATCCTGCTTGTTTAACTTATATGCAGAGTACATCATATGAAATGCTAGGCTGGATGAATCACAAGCTGGAATCAAGATTGCCAGGAGAAATATCAACAACCTTAGATAAATGGCTGGAGAAGTAAAAGGCAACCCACTCCAGCCTTCTGGCCTGGAGAATCCCATGGACAGAGGAGCCTGGCGGGCTACAAGGGTCGCAAGCCTGGGTCGCAAGGGTCGGACACAACTTAGTGACCAAACCACCATCACCACCACTTTAATGGCAGAGAGTGAAGAGGAACTAAAGAGCCTTTTGATGAAGGTAAAAGAGGAGAGTGGAAAAACCTGGCTTGAAACTCAACATTAAGAAAATTAAGATTATGGCATTTGGTTCCATCACTTAATACCAAATAGAAGGGGAAAAAGTGGAAGCAGTGACAGATTTTCTTTTCTTGGGCTGCAAAAATCACTGGGGGTAGTGGCTTGAAATTAAAGATGCTTTGCTTGCTCCTTGGAAGGAAAGCTGTGACAAATTTAGACAGCGTATTAAAAAGCAGAGACATCACTTTGCTGACAAAGGTCAGCCTAGTCAAAGCTATGGTTTTTCCAGTGGTCATGTACAGATGTGAGAGTTGGACCATAAAGAAGGCTGAGGGCTAAAAAACTGATGCTTTTGTGTTATGGCACTGGAGAATACTCTTGAGTCCCTTGGACTGCAAGGAGATCAAACCAGTCCATCCTAAAGGAAATCAACCCTGAATATTCATTGGAAGGACTGATGCTGAAGCTGAAGCTCCAATACTTTGGCCACCTGATGGAAAGAATGACTCATTGGAGAAGTCCCTGATGCTGGGAAAGATTGAAAGCAGGAAGAGAAGGGGATAACAGAGGATGAGATGGTTGGATGGCATCATCGACATGAGTTTGAGCAAATTCTGGGAGATAGGGGAGAACAGAGGAGCCTGATGTGTTACAGTCCATGGGGTCACAAAGTGTCAGACACAACTTAGCGACTGAACAACAACAAACGTTAGCAGAACAGATGGAGGAAAAAGGACAGTTTGGGGACAGATAGGGGATAGAAGTGCCCAAGGAAGAGGTGGGTGAAAATATTTGCCTTGCGAGGTTCCCAAGTAATATGCAGATTAAATGGACAGGAGGAAGCAAAAGCTGTTTGAATAGGAATTGGGCCTGTAGAAAGCCTTGGCTTCCTGTCAGTCCAAAAAAGCATAGCTCATGATAATAGCATTAACAGTAACAATAGTAGCTGCCGTGATCCATTCAGATCCCTCAATCCTAGTGCTTAGCATTTTCTATTATTGCCTGCAATCCTTACCACTGTCCCATGTTATAGACACCAGTGCACATGAACAGTCTGTGTATCAGTACAGGCAA
This sequence comes from Dama dama, assembly GCF_033118175.1. Lineage (NCBI taxonomy): Eukaryota > Metazoa > Chordata > Mammalia > Artiodactyla > Cervidae > Dama > Dama dama. The sequence continues at coordinate 6,425,748 of NC_083702.1, forward strand.
GAGGAACGTTGTGGCCCCATCTTACAGATCAGGAAACTGAGGCTCTGCAAAAGAAAGCTAGCCACTTATCAGAGACCAACCAGCCCATGAACAACAGAGGTGGATTCAAGCCTGGGTCTCCCTACTCCTGCTGCAGTGTCCCTTCCACCCACCATAGCTGGCCTCACACCTCCCGGGCCTCAGCTTCCCTTTCCTCATTGAGATTTGCTGGCCTGTCCCAGGGCCAGTGGACTGTGGATCCTGCTATCGGAGAGCAACCTAACCCCCAGGGAGTCCCTTCCTCGCCTGGGAGCCTCACTCCCAAAGAGTCTCTGGATGCCCCAGCCCCAGGTAAGCCCCTCCTGCTGGGGCCATGACCACATCTCTCTGCAGTTGAGGGGTCCATGGGCCAGCAGACCCTCTGTGCCAAGCTAGGGTTGAGTTTTGTTCTTACTGTGATTTGCTTTGATCATTCATTTAGGAAATATTGGTTGACACCTACCGTATGCCTGGCTGGGGTGTGGGTAATGGAGATCTAGAGATGACTCGTTCACGGCAGTGATACAGGGCTCACTGCCAAGTGCAGGACACAGTGGAGGAGAAACCAGCTGACGAGAAAATAGAGCTCTGGGCAGCTGGGCACACAGCAAGCACGCAAGTCAGAAGAGAAAAGCCAGGGAGTGCAAGGAGAGTGGGGGAGAGGTGGGTCCTTTAGCCACGATGTCAAGGGAAGCCTCAGTGAGGATGCAGTCTTCCTGAAAAGACTTGAAAGATGGGAGGACATTCCCATGTCCAAGGCCTGAGACAGGAGGAGAGGGCAGCTGGGAACCCCAGGGAGAAGGTTGGCCAAGCAAGTTTGCCAAGCGCTGGCCTCTGCATCCAGGGCCCACCCAGGGGACCCAGGGGTCAGAGCAGGTTTTATTTAATTTTACTTTTCTTTACTTTTCTTTTATGCCCTGCCACGAGACATGTGGGATCTTAATTCCCCCATCAGGGATCAAACCCATACCTTCTGCATCGGAAGCCTAGAGTCTTAACCATTGGACTGTTGGAGATGTCCCCAAAGCAAGTTGTAAATGGCTGTCTCTCCATGTGCCATCCCAGACTTTTGTCCCAGCCTTGGGAACCTCTTGAGAGTCCCTTGGACTGCAAGGAGATCAAACCAGTCAATCCTAAAGGAAATCAACTCTGAATATCCATTGGAAAGACTGATGCTGATGCTGAAACTCCAATACTTTGGCCACCTGATGCGAAGAACTGACTTATCTGAAAAGACCCTGATGCTGGGAAAGATTGAGGGCAGGAGGAGAAGGGCACGACAGAGGATGAGTTGGTTGGATGGCATCACCGACTCGATGGACATGAGTTTGAGCAAGCTCCCGGAGTTGGTGATGGACAGGGAAGCCTGGCGTGCTGCAGTCCGTGGGGTCGCAAAGAGTTGGACACAGCTGAGTGACTGAACTGAACTGACTGGGAACCTTGTCGGGAAAATCCTCCAGCTTTGACAGGGGCTCTGTAGTACCAGGAGAGACCTGTCAAAAGGTTTCAAGATTCTTGCCTGAGCTGGGCCTGAGCTCCTTGCCAGGAGCTAGCGCGAACAGCTCCTCACAGTGTTGTTCCACTCGCGCCCACCTGGTAGATGCTTTGTGGGGGCAGCTTCCCAGGACAAGAGGCCATTGAGAGCCCGGTGGGCTGGGTATCTTACCTGGATGACCCCTGCAGTGTGGATCGCCCCATTGCACAGATGGAGAAACTGAGCCTCAAAGAGGGGTCCTGAGGGGTCCACGGCCACACAGCCAAGAGACTGGAGGGCTGGGGCTTGAACCCAGGTCTCTCTGATGCGTCTGACCTGGGGGCCTGTAGCTGAGCTTTGGGAAGTCTGTTGTTGTTGAGTTTGTTGCTGAGTCTGTATTCAGTCGCTCAGTCATGTCTGACTCTTTGTGATCCCATGGACTGCATCACCCAGGCTTCCCTGTCCTTCACCATCTCCCAGAATTTGCTCAGACTCATGTCCATTGAGTCAGTGATGCCATCCAACCATCTCATCCTCTGTCATACCCTTCTCTTCCTGTCCTCAATCTTTCCCAGCATCAGGGTCCCTTCCAATGAGTCCCTCAAAGTGAAACAAAATGGAAATCAGGGTAAAGGCATTTTCTGAGTCAGGAGCCTGTGGCCTGGTCGGTGAGGGCTGGGATTCCTGGTCACACAGCCGTGAGTTAGAATCCTGACTCCGCCGACTATAACTTGTGTAGCCTCAGGCAGCAATGGGCCTTTCTGAGCCCATCCTCTGTGAAGTTCCCACCTCCCAGAGCTGCTGTGAGGGTGAACGCACAGGAAGCTCTCAGCGTGATGCCCGATACATAGTAGGTGATGGATAAACCCAGCGGATGTTATTGAAGACAGGGTTTAAGAACTGCTGAAGAGTTTGAGAGAATCCCTGGTGGTCTGATGGTTAGGACTCCATGCTTTCACTGCCGAGGGCGTGGGTTCAATCCCTGGTCAGGAACAAGGATCCCACAAGCTGCATGGTGTGGCCAAATTAAAAAAAAAAAAAAAAACTGATGAAGAGTTTGACATGTTCACAAAGAAACTGTTATCTTGGAGATACATCATCTATTTAATGAAACACACTTTACAAATCAGTGTGTCCAGTATAGACCAACATTTAAAGAAAATCTGTACAGAATATTCTGGAAGGAAATACAGTCCTGCACTAAGACCCCAGGTGAGGGGTGGGTGTGCACTTATATGGTCATCCCTGGAGCTGTGGGGGAAGGCGGGAGTGTTCGTGAGGAACCCATGGGGACTGGTCTCTCTTGAGTCTGGTGATGGTGGTCCAAGATGGGAGAGTTGAACTTGTGCATGGGCGGTTCCCCCTGGGCCTTGGGGTCAGAGTCTGGGCTCAGGCCAGCCCCACCTGGACTTGCTGCCAGGCGGGTGTAGGCTGAGTCTGCAAGGACCAGGCTGCGTGACCTGTGTAGCAGGAGGACCCCAAGCTCTGGCGTCTGGGGTCCAGGCTGTGTGACAGCTGAGGGCACTCTGAGAACTCCCAGGGACTGCGGGGCTGACTGAGATCAAGACCCAGGGCTGGGGCCCCACTGTGTGGTGGGTCTCCGGCCAGGAGCCAGTGGAGATGGAGAGGAAGTTGGAGGTGGGTGGGGAGCCCTGGGTGCTCGCCTGGAACCAGATACTTCTCCAGGTCCTGGCGAGAGGCCTCTGGGGACAAGAGTCAGCGGCAGTGAGCTTATTTTTGAAGGTCAAGGCTGGTCCTTGGCAGCCTGAATGACATCTGGGAAACCCAGAGGAGGGAGTGACCCCAGACGCCATTTCCCTCAACTCTCCCCAGAGCTTTGGCAGGATCCTCCTCACAGCCCCGAAGACACATGCAGATGGATTTCTGCCCTCCGTGGCCCCCTAGAATCTCCCACGTGTTGTGAACCCCTGGAAATGAGCCGGTCAGGCCCAGATGCCCCAGAGCTGAACTCCTGGGCCCCTTGCGGTCTCAGCCCGCTCTGCTCAACCAGGGCCTCTAAGCGTGAGGAGCTGGCGTGGGAGGCACGGGGGGCCCCTGATGCAAGAGAGACTCTGGCCTTGGAGGGAGGCCACGGCGCTGGCTTGCCTAGGGCCAGAGTGCCACAGGGAGCGGGGACACCGGGGTCTGAAAACAGAGGGCTAAGACCGCCCCCCAGGAAATGGAGTGGAGAGCATAAGCGGGTGACCACTGGACGGCAAAGAAGCTCCTCCATTTCCCCGCCGATCTGGGGGCGCTTTAGCCCCGCGCAGCCAGAAGAAACCGGCACCCCACCAGCTGACATCTCGCCCAGCCTTCCCATCTCAGCTGCCAGCCGCTCTGGCCTTCCAGGCACTCCGGGCAAAGACTTGGGAATTGTTTTCAGCTCCTATGTCTCCCGTGTTCCACCTTTCCCAGATCTGGGGACCGGCTTCTAAGGAATATAATGTGAAAGTCTGAGGTCAACCCACACGCACTAACTCGGGAAGACGTCTGTACCTGCACTGTCTCAACTGAGATTCAAGGGCTGCAGGATAAGTCTTAATACAATGTGAGTTGATTCACATAGAAGACTTTTTTTGATTTGCCTTGAAAGTTGTGTGTCTCAGTTGGTAAAGAATCTGCCTGCAATGTGGGAGACCTGAGTTCGATCCCTGGGTTGGGAAGATCCCCTGGAGAAGGGAAAGGCCAGTATTCTGGCCTGGAGAATCCCATGGACTATATCCATGGAATCACAAAGAGTTGGACATGACTGAGTGACTTTCACTTTCGCTGAAAGTTGTGTAAGGAACACACCAGAAGGTCAAGATCGGGTAACAGGTGTGGGGATCACTGAGTGGTCTTTTCTTTCTCTTGTACAATATTTGTAACTTTTGCTATACATGTGTAGTATGTTTCTAGTCATGAAACAGTAACTTTTTAAAATAAAAATTTTTGACTGTATCTTGCAGCTTTTGGCATCTTCAGTTCTTAAACCCTCTCTTCAGTAACAGCATCTGGGTTTCTCCATCACCTACATCATACTGAATTCCCCAAACACCAATTTTTAAAAAAAAATACGTGTATTTATTCATTTTATTTTTGGCTGCACTGGGTCTTTGTTGGTGTGTGGGTTTTTCTCTAGGTGCGACGAGCAGGCTTTCATTGCGGTGGCTTCTCTTGTCGCGTTGCACGGGCTGCAGCATTTTCAAGCTCCAGAGCGAGGGCTCAGTAGTTGTGGCGCTCTGGGCTTAGTTCCTCTACGGCGTGTGGGACCTTCCAGATTAGGGATCGAACCTGTGTCTCCTGCATTGGCAGGCTGATTCTTCACCACTGACCCACCAAGGAAGCGCCCTCAACAGTAACTTTTCAATAGACAGTATTGTGAGTGAAAGAAGGTCGAAGCAGAGACACAAGAGAGAACACACTGCCCGATTCTGTTTGTGTGAAGGCGGAGAGCAGGCGAAGCGCATCTGTGTGATGGAGGGGCTAACAGCCACCTCTCGAGGTGGGAGGGTGTTGGCTGGAAAGGGGCAGGAGGGAGTTTTCTGGGGTGACGCGCATGGTGGTCAGAGGGGTGCCTGCGTGCTCAGTCACTCCAATTGTGTCCGACTCTTTGTGACCCCACAGACTGTAGCCCATCAGGCTCCTCTGTCCATGGGATTCTCCAGGCAAGAATCCTGGAGTGGGTTGCCAGGCCCTCCTCCAGGGGATCTTCCAGACCCAGGGATCGAACCTGGGTCTCCTTGCACTGAGCTGAATGCTTCAGATTTGTATGTAAGCTGAATGCCTACATACTTTGGGGTATGTAAAGTAAAGCTTGATACAGATTAAAATGCAATAAAACAAAGCACAATGAATCAGACCTGAGACAGCCAAGAGTGAGGATTTATTCAAGATCCAGATTCCTGGCTGCCAGGGAGTACTTGGCAAGCTGAGCCCATGGTGGAACCCGAGGAGAGGCCAGCGGTGCTGATGACAAGGGGACCATCACAGTTGGAAACAGAGCCAGCACGTTTCAGAGCAGATTACGAGGCTTAACCAGTCAGGCCACTCCGCTCAGAGCCAGGACAATTTAATAGACACAAGCTCCAGCCAAAAACCGAAATGGCTGGTGTGACCAAAATAACCTAATCTCCTGCAACCTGTCAGGGGGATGGAGAACAGACCTCCACTCTGTCAGACAATTCCAGGAATCCGGGGTCAGGGAGTGGATGATATCTGCTCCTGAAACACTGTGGAGGCCCTGGGCAGCCCACTGTGGACATCCTGCCGCGCTGGCCACCAATGTCCCCTACCAGGAGCAGGCTCAAGGCCTCAGGTTATCGCTCAAGTCGGGTCTGGCGGGAGGGACAAGACCCACGTTGGTGCCGGCAGGAAGGAGCCCCGGTCCCGCAGAACCTCCCTTCACCCAGAAATAACATCCCTCCTGACAGCCGAGTTTATCAGCACGATAGCAGATTTTTTCAAAACAATAACAGAGGTCCTAGCGGCTCCCTCGGCCCACACTCAGCAGGGATGACTGGCCATGGTGTCGGCAGCCGCTGCTGTCCACGCCTCTGCTCCAGGAAGGCCCTGTCTGTAAACCCCAAGAGGGGAGGCTGTGTATGCGTTCACTCCTCCGCACCCCGCGTGACGAGCCCTCGGTAGACATCTGTTTCACAGATGAATGAATTTCCCCTTTGCCATCTTGGTTCTCATTTTGATTTTATTTATTTGTTTATTTTTACATGTGCACACTGCTCTGTTTGTTTCTGGCTGCTCTGGGTCTTTGTCACTGCACGTGGGCTTTCCCTAGTTGGGGCGAGTGGGGGGCTGCTCTTCCTCGCCATGGGCGGGCTTCTCATTGCAGTGGCTTCTCTCGTTGTGGAGCACGGGCTGCACAGTGTGTGGGTTCGGGAGTTGTGACACACAGGCTTAGTCCACATGCCCTGGGGCATGTGAAAACTTCCCAGATTGAGGGTTGAACCTGCGTCCCCTGCACTGGGAGGAGAATTCTTAACCACTGGACCACCAAGGAAGTCCTTCCATCCCATTTCATCATCAACAACAACCCTATAGGATGAGACCTGCAGCTCCCATTTTACAGAGGAGGAAACTGAGGCCCCGCAGGTGATGAGGTGCACAGTTTCTCATTCCAGGCCCTGGGGTTTCCGCGTCTCACGACTGCTGATCATGGCTTTCTCAACTCCCCTTCCCCTGCCTGGAAGAACGATGAGGGCCTGGGAGACCACAGTGTTCAGGGCTGTTTTCTCTCATAGGAATTGTTTATTTATTTGTGGCCTCCCAACTAGGGATCGAACCTGGGCCCTTGGCAGTGAGAGTGAGGAGTCCTAATCACCAGACTGCCGAGGAACTCCCAGGAAATCATTTCGTTTTATTTGAAGTTCTGCAGGCGGAAATTCCTTGGCAGTCCAGTGGTTAGGAGTAGGCAGTTTCATGGCTGAGGGTGTGGGTTCAAGCCCTGGTCTGGGAACTAAGATCCCCCAAGCTCATTTGAAAAGACCCTGATGCTGGGAAAGATTGAGGGCAGGAGGAGAAGGGGACGACAGAGGATGAGATGGTTGGATGGCATCACCGACTAGATGGACATGAGTTTGAGTAAACTCCGGGAGATGGTGATGGACGGGGAGACCTGGCGTGCTGCAGTCCCTGGGGTCGCAAAGAGTCAGGCATGACTAAGTGACTGAATTGAACTAAACTGAAGCCTCACGGAACTGCAAAAAAAAAAAGACAAAGTTCTGCGGTCCTGTCCTTTTTTCTGAAGAAGTGTATGTACTCCCATATCCCCATGAATAACGAAAGAAACGCACATAAAACAATACTGATACCGCCCAGCATGTGAGCCGTTGATAACACCCTGCGTGGGCAGAGCTGCAGAAGCCTTGTCTTTTTGGGCAGCTGTACTGGGAACACATGTGGATGCGGCCTCCCAGGAGGGCAGCTTGGTGTCTCAAAACATGCCAAACGCATGTTCTCTGACCCCGATCGTTCACGGGGGGACATTCTGGGCCAGAGGGTAGTGTGAGCAAAGGTGTGGGGGCTGGAAGCTCAAGTGTGGACGTTTGCCTCGGAAGGAAGGGAGCTGCTCACCCAGCAGGTAGAGGGACACAATCGCCCCCCCAGGGACTGGGCTGAGCCCCCCGAGTGGACCGTGCTTCCCAGGAAGGAGAATTCTGGAGAGGAGGCCCTGGCTTAAACCTGGTGGTGGTGGTGTTCAGTGGCTCAGTCGTGTCCGACCCTGCGACCCCATGGACTGCAGCACGCCAGGCTTTCCTGTCCTTCACCATCTCCCGGAGTTTGCTCAAACTCAAGTCCATTGAGTCCATGATGCCATCCAACTACCTCATCCTCTGTTGCCCCCTTCTCCTCCTGCCCGCAATCTTGCCCAGCATTAGGGTCTGGAAACAGATGCGTAGCCGCCTGCGTTGGGCTGGTGCCCACAGCCCGAGAAGCCCTTGCAGCACAGCTTTCTCTTCTCCCTAATCCAGGGAAGCACGTTTTCGGAGCCCAACTCACAGACGAGGAAGCCGGCAGGTCAAAGCCCCAACTGGAACTCAGGTGGGACTGACTCCCAGCTTCAGGGTCCCTCACCTGTTCATCCCAGCCTGCCCTTGGCTTCTCCCCTGAGCAGCCTTACTCTGGAGACAACACAGGGCGTCCAAAGCCCCTGCCCTTGGGGGCCTCAGCGTCTAGGGGGGTGGTTGGGTTTGGGAAAAACTATTCAGCTGACCATGTAGAGGTCTGAGTCCTCTGATACTCGGTGCCTGTGAGGCGGGACTGTTGGTTTTGAGGGAAGAGGCGAAGCCCTGTGCAGCCCCGTCAGGACCAAACATCTGCCCCTGCGAATCTTCTGCGGGGCCTGGGCCAGGCCTGCGGGGGCCCCGGAAGAACCACGGGGCCTGGGGCTTCCCTGGTGGTCCAGTGGTTAGGAATCTGCCTTGCAATGCAGGGGCTGTAGGTTCCACCTCTGGTCGGGCAACTAAGATCCCACCTGCTGCTGAATAACTAAGCCCGCATGCCACAACTAAGACCTGACACAATCTAATAAATAAATTCTTTTTTTTTTTTTTAAAGATTTTTTGTTTAAAGAAGAACTGTGGGGCCTGGGCCAGCCTCCTTGCCCCCATGAGCCTCACTTTCCAGCTGTGCTGAACAGGGAATTGGTGTCAGCCTTCGTGGCCACGGAGGTGTGATGCAGAGACCGTGGTGTGAACTGGGCCTGGGGAGCTTAATTCATCAGCTGCTGCTTAGTCGCTCAGTCATGTCCAACTCTTTGTGACCCCATGGACTGAAGCCCGCCAGGCTCCTCTGTCCATGGGGACTCTCCAGGCAAGAATACTGGAGTGGGTTGCCATGCCCTGCTCCAGGGAATCTTCCCGACCCAGGGATCGAACCCACATCTCTTGTGTCTCCTGCGTTGGCAGGTGGGTTCTTTACCACTAGCGCCACCTGGGAAGCCCACTCATGGAGTGAGGCCCCGGTAACTTATGTTTCAAATGAATTGTGTGCTCTCTAATGCTGGTCCTGCCTCTAAACAGAGCTCACAACCCACTCTTGGGCAACCACGCTGTCAAGAAAGCAGCTACTCCTGAGAGGTTTTTCCCAAGGAGGTCCAGATCTTGATTCCCTCCCCATTTCTGTTCTTACCCATTTCTTCCTTTTTCTGGCTGTGCTGTGCAGTGTACGGGATCCTAGCCCCCCAACCAGGGATTGAACCCAGGCCCTTAGCAGTGAGAGCAGAGTCCTAACCCCCGGACCGCCGGGGACGTCCCTTCTCAGTCACGTCTGAGCTCACAGGAACTCTGCTCCTTTGGCTCCACACCAGACAGCTCTCTCCCCCAACTCCCACTGTGGGTCAAAAATGGGTCAGACAGAGCCAGGGCCAGTACCAGAGCCCCCTCCTCAGTCCTTAGAGCAGTGGTCCCCAACCTTTTGGGCACCGGGGACCAGTTTTATGGAAGGTAATTTTTCCACGGACCAGGGTAGGGGGCCGTTTCGGGATGATTCAAGTGCACTGTATTCATTGTGCACTTCGTTTTTATTATTATTACCTCACCGTCATCTCAGATCATCAGGCATAACATCCCGGAGGTTGGAGACCCCTGTCTTAGAGGATGCTCGGGCTGGATCCTAGTTCTGGCCTTCTGGCCTCCACACAGCAGGGGCTCAGGGTGCGGGTGCTGGGGACCTGGCCACACCAGGACCTGAGCGTGGCACTGAGGCTGTAGGAGGCTTTGGGGGGCGGGACAGCATTGGCGGGGGGCACTTGGTGGCGGCTGAGGGGCTGAGGGCCGTGAGCCTGCAGGGCCGGGCGTGCCGGCTGGCCTGAGTCTAAGCAGGGTGGCGGCTGGTGCTGGCTCTCGGGTAACTGGGCACCCCGGAGGTTCGTCGTGGCCTCAGGGAGCTGGGCTGGGGCTCCGTCAGAACCCTCGAGTGGTCCTGGCTGGCACCTTGACAATGGCAGGCTGGCCTCCTCCGCAGCAACGTGAGTCAGTCAGGGCAATCAGTGACCGTCGCAGCTGGGTTGATGACATGGATGGACTTCATGGCCTTGGGCAAGCTATTTCCTGCCTCCAAGCTTCAGGTTCCTTTTTTTTTTTTTTTCCAGACATCATATTAAAAGAGTAGGGATATCATAGCATATCATCCTTGCTACTGAAATAAATAAATAAATAAACCCAACAACAGGAAATAAGTGTTGGTGAGGATGTGGAGAGATTGGAACCCTTGTGCCTTGTTGGAGGGAATGTAAAATGGGACTTCCTTGGTGGTCCAACGACTAAGATTCTGAGTTCCCAATGCAGGGGGTCCAGGATCGCGCCCTGGTCAGAGAACTAGACCCCACATGCTGCAACTAAGGAAAAAAGAAATGCTGTAGCCAGGGTGGTCAAGGTGTGGAATCGGCGGCTGTGGCCTCTGGGCTGGGATGAGCCAGGCCCGGGGGCGGGCAGGGCAGCCGGGCGGGACCCTCGGCCAGTGGAGTGGGAGCCGCTGGGCTGATCACTCCTGCTGCAGGACTTGCAGGCCGTTTTATGCCTCCACGCAGGTCAGGAAGCGTATGGAACCTCAAGCAGAACAAGTGTTTCAAAGTCTATCAAAATGTACCCTCCGTGGTGGCTACGACAGAGGTGGGTCTGAACCCAAAGTGACGAGGGAAGCGGCACTAGTACCGCTACAGTGTAAGTCCTATTGCCAGCAAGGAAAAGTGAGCAATGTTTATCAATGAATTATGCTTTTAAATCACAAATGCAAGGGAGAATCTCCTCATATAGCAGTCTAAAATCAATGATGCTAAAGATTTACTAGACGGTCAAGTTAAAACATGAAGTAAATGTATGATGAATTTTACCTTTTTTTTTTTTTGGCCAAGCTGCACAGTTTGTGGTATCTTGGTTCCCAATCAGAGATTGAAACCAGGCCCTCCACAGTGAAAGTGTGGAGTCCTTACCACTGGGCTGCCAGGGAGTTCCTGGATGGTGAATTTGAAATATTTATTCATTTATGTACCAGCTTTTTGGGCTTCCCTGGTGGCTCAGATGGTAAAGAATCTGCCTGCAATGCTGGAGACCTGGGTTCGATCCCTGGGTTGGGAAGATCCCCTGGAGGAGGGCATGGCAACCCACTCCAGTATCCTTGCCTGGAGAATCCCCATGGACAGAGGAGCCTGGCGCGCTACAGTCCATGGGGGCCACAAAGAGTCAGACACGACTGAATGACTACGCACGCACTCACACACCAGCTTTTTATAATAAAGTGCCTAAAAACTTTAAAAAAGTTGTAGCCACTGTAGAAAACAGTATGGCAGTCCCTCAAAAAAAAATGAGACACAGAATTGTCAAAGGATCCAGCAAGCCCATATTTGAGAATATATCCAAAAAAACTGAAAGCAGACTCTTGAACAGATATTTGAACACTCATATTCAGTTATTCTCAATAGTCAAAAGATTATTCACAACTCAAATCCATGTCCACTGACTGATGAATGAATAAACAATATGGTAAATACATACAATGGAATATTACTCAACCTTAAAAAGAAAAATAAACATTCTCACACAGGCTACAATAGGGGTGAAACTTGAGGATGTTATGCTAAATAAAATAAGCCAGTCACAAAAAGACAGATTCTAAATGTTTTCACTTAGGTGAAACGCCTGGAGGAGTAAGATTCGTAGAGACAGCAAGCAGAACGGTGGTCATTAGGGCTGGGAGGAGGAGAATGGGAATTAGTGTTTAGTGGGAAAAGTTTCAGTTTTGCAAGATAACTAAATTCTAGAGATTGGTTACCCAACAATGTGGATATACTGTATCACAACACTGAACTGGACACTTTAAAAGGTTAATATAGGAAATCAGTCCTGACTATTCGTTGGAAGGAGTGATGCTGAAGCTGAAGCTCCAGTCCTTTGGCCACCTAATGTGAAGAACTGACTCATTGGAAAAGACGGCGATGCTGGGCCAGACTGAAGGCAGGAGAAGGGGACGACAGAGGCTGGTTGGATGGCATCATGGACTTGGACAGCTCCAGGAGTTGATGATGGACAGGGAAGGACAGGTAAGCCTGGCGTGCTGCAGTCCATGGGGTCGCACAGAGTGGAACATGACTAAGTGACTGAACTGAATGACTGATAGTAAATTTCATGTTGCATGTATTAATATTTTATCACATTAAAAAATGTATGAGATAAAACTACTCATCAGGCAGGGTCCGCGAGAGGGTGTTAATGAGGGGAGCTCTGGCTAAGATCTTAGGATGCTGTCGTGCACCCAGGAGGGCGGGCTTCATGGGCCAGCCACCTGGGCAGCCGCCCAGGGCCCCCATGCTCAGGTTGGCCCCTCATGTGGTTAATGCTGCTGTAGTTGTTTTGAAATTCCTAATAATTTTTGAACAAGAGTTGCCACATTTTCATTTTGCATCAAACCTCAAAATGATGTAACTGAGAGTTCTGGCCCTCAGTCAATGTGAAGCTGGTGGTTCTTAGCAAAAAAGACACCGGGACAGACTTTGCCATCAACCTTGTTGGGATGAGCTGGGTGAAGGATGTGCCGTGTTCAGGGTGGAGAAGGCTGTGGGGGCCACATGAAGACAGCACCCCTGCCTGGGGGGTGGGGCAGTGGGACCACCTGCCAAGGAAGCAGAGGGCCGTAGACAGCAGAGGCCAGGAAGGGGCTGGGCCGGATCACCCCACGATGGGGTCTTGACCCCATGATGTTGTCCAGTCACTAAGTCGTGTCTGACTCTTTGTGACTCTATGGACTGCAGCACGCCAGGTTCCTCTGACCTTAACTGTCTCCTGGAGTTTGCTCAAATTCATGTCCATTGAGTCACTGAAGCTATCTAACCAGCTCATCCTCTGTCTCCCCCTTCTCCCCTGCCCTCAATCTCTCCCAGAATCAGGGTCTTTTCCAATGAGCTGGCTCTTCACATCAGCTGGCCAAACTATTGGAGCTGATCCCACTACTTGTTGGTATTTCAAGACACCCTTGGTGGAATATGACCCCGAGGAACCAGCCTCAGAAACCAGCCACTGCAGAGACATCTCATCTGGAAAAGAGTGTTTACTGAACACCTACTATGAGCCAGCAGTTAAGCACATCATCTGTGACCCTTAACCTTACTTTCTGGGGTTAAGGGCTGAGGCCAGAACCAAGGAGGGGCAGGCTTAGGCAGCCGGGTGCATAGTAGCTCTGGCTCCACTAGATGGCGCCAAACATAAATGGTGATGGACCCAAAGCGCTCTGGGAGCCTGGGCAAGGCGGTGCGCAGGTCTGGAGAAGCCTGCAAACGAAGCTCAGAGCATCACCTTGAAAGCGCACCATCTCTCCGAAAGGCGGCTCTTTGCTTTTCAGGAGGGCAGTAGTGTGAACGATCAGGCTTCCTAGGTTCAAATCCAGACTCTGCCACTTAAAAGTTCCACACATTTTCACAACTTAAATTTTTTAAATTTATTTTCCTTGCTTAATGTAAGTTTTATAATCTTGTTAGCTTTTCATCACTTTTGTAAAAATTCACAAATTTTAATCGATTAAAAATAGAATAACAATTGAGATCTACAAATGAGAAGAATGGATTTCTTTGGGGGCGGAGGGGAGGGGAGATAATTTCACTTATTTGTGGTACAAAGTTAGTGTGTTCGCTATCATCAAATAAGTTGCAAGTGTTCACAAGGAAACAACATTCTTAGCTTTCTGAAGCAGGTAGTGGGCTGGATTTGACCAATGGTTTGCTGACTCTTGATCTTGTGTATTAACTGTGTTAATGTAATAGGAAAGAATATTTCTGTATTCTATTACAAGTTAATCACTGAAGGGATGCTGCCTATAAACTTAAGTTATACATAATGGCCCATCTCTGGGAATCCTGCTCTCCCGGTAAAGAGCATTAAGCTAAAATATCTATGTTTAGCTCATAGGAACCTCCTGACCAGGTCCACCTGTGAAAGGTGGCAGGAGGAAATGAACAAATCCCCTCTGGAGGCTGATGGGAACCAAGAAGTGTTTGACTTTACTCCCTTCCCCTTTTAGTATAGAAGGAGTCTGAATTCTAACTCAGGCAAGATGGTTCTTTAGGACATGAGCCTACCACTTTCTTATTCAGTCGGCATTTTCAATAAAGTCATTATTCCTTGCTCCCAAAACCTGTCTCTCGATTTATTGGGCTTATTTGTTGGGCTTTATTGGCCTGGCATGTGACAAGCAGTATGAGCTTAGACTCTGTTTCCTTGGCACTGTTTGTTTTTTCCAACTAAAGGTTTGTTTTCTGATGTCTAAACTTACATGTGCACCAATTATAAACAAGTGTCATAAGCAGTAAACTACTGCAGAACGATGCACACGGCGGTTGCAGATCTGTGCCCTGTAACACATGATGTTGGTGATTAAAAAATTCAGGAGAGTGACAAACACTGATGCATTTTGTGTGTCATAAATAATGAATTACCCTTTCTGGAACAAATGCTAAAAGAAAGGTAAAAAAGAGAGAGAGACAGACTGCGACTGTCCTGTGCCCAGACACGTAGGATGTAACAGAGCAGGTCTGTAAATTGTTTCTCCTCTTTTCATGCTGCCTTCAATACACTTTCACGGCTGACAGATGTCTGGAGTACATACTGTTTTATTGTGTACTAATTCAACAAATATTTGAGCAACTAGTGTGCACTATACTGAAGCACCTTTTTAAATTTTTTAAAAACTAATCTTCCCAACAACCCTTCAATGTAGGTGCTATTGTCTCCATTTATGAATAAGAAACTGAGGCTCCGACAAGTGACATGACCTACCATAAGCCACAAAGCTAGTGCATTCTGGAAGGATTCAATCTAGACCTGGCTTCAGTTTTAAATTTCTCACTGTCCAGGCTGCCTTTTCCTAACAGATGGAGTTTTAAAACATTTCATGCAAAGTTGGGCACAATGAAGGACAGAAACGGTATGGACCTAACAGAAGCAGAAAATATTAAGAAGAGGTGGTAATAATACGCAGAAGAACTATACAAAAAAGATCTTCATGACCCAGATAACCATGACGGTGTAATCATTCACCTAGAGCCAGACATTCTGGAATGCAAAGTCAAGTGGGCCTTAGGGAGCAGCACTACGAACAAAGCTAGTGGAGGTGATGGAATTCCAGTTGAACTATTTCAAATCCTAAAAGATGATGCTGTGAAAGTGCTGCACTCAATATGCCAGCAAATTTGGAAAACTCAGCAGTGGCCACAGGACTGGAAAAGGTCAGTTTTCATTCCAGTGCCAAAGAGAGGCAATGCCAAAGAATGTTCAAACTATCGCATAATTGCAGTCATTTCACATGCTAGCAAAGTAATGCTCAAAATTCTCCAAGCCAGGCTTCAACAGTATGTGAACCATGAACTTCCAGATGTTCAAGCTGGATTTGGCAAAGGCAGAGGAACCAGAGATCAAATTGCCAATATCCACTGAATCATCAAAACAGCAAGAGAGTTCCAGAAAAATATCTACTTCTGCTTTATTGACTATGCCAAACCCTTTGTGTAGATCACAACAAACTGTGGAAAATTCTTCAAAAATGGGAATACCACAGATGGGAATACCAGACCACCTTACCTGCCTCCTGCAAAATCTGTATGCAGGTCAAGAAGCAACAGTTAGAACTGGACATGGAACAACAGACTGTTTCCAAATTGGGAAAGGAGTATGTCAAGGCTTATACTGTCCCCTTGCTTATTTAACTTATATGCAGAATACGTCATGCAAAATGCCAGGCTGGATGAAGCACAAGCTGGAATCAAGATTTCCGGGAGAAATATCAATAACCTCAGGTATGCAGATGACACCACCCTATGGCAGAAAGCGAAGAACAACTAAAGAGCCTCTTGATGAGAGTGAAAGAGGAAAGTGAAAAAGCTGCCTTAACACTCAACATTCAAAAAACTAAGATCATGGCATCTGGTCCCATCACTTCACGGTAAATAGATGGGGAAACAATGGAAACAGTGACAGACTTTACTGTTTTAGGCTCCAAAATCACTGCAGATGGTGACTGCAGCCATGAAATTAAAAGATGCTTGCTTCTTGGAAGAAAAGCTATGACCAACCTAGACACCATATTAAAAAGCAGAGACATTACTTTGCCAACAAAGGTTCATCTAGTCAAAACTACAGTTTTTCCAGTAATCATGTATGGATGTGAGAGTTGGACCATAAAGAAAGCTGAGTGCTGAAGAATTGATACCTTTGAACTGTGGTGTTGGAAAAGACCCTTGAGAGTCCCTTGGACTGCAAGGAGATCAACCCAGTCAATCCTAAAGGACTGAGTATATTCAGTCCTGAATATTCATTGGAAGGACTGAAGCTGAAGCTGAAACTCCAATCCTTTGGCCACCTGATGCAAAGAACTGACTCAATGGAAAAGACCCTGACACTGGGAAAGACTGAAGGTGGGAGGAGAAGGGGATGACAGAGGATAAGATGGTTGGATGGCATCACTGACTCAATGGACATGAGTTTGAGCAAGCTCCAGGAGTTGGTGATGGTCAAGGAAGCCTGGCGTGCTGCAGTCCATGGGGTCGCAAAGAGTAGGACACGACTGAGTGACTGAACTGAACTGAACAGAACAGGAGTTTTAAAAATCTAGTTTGAGGAACTATATCTGTCCCACACTCAGGGAACACTTCATAAATGAGGTGACCTTTGAGTAGGCCACTTACTACTACTTGTTGAGTGCAACTTGTATGTTATCCCTATGACAAACCCTATGTAGTTGGTGCTATGAACAGTCCTAGTTTTACAGATACTAAAGCTGAGCGACAGAGGAGATGAAGAGAGGGACTAGAGCCCAGGGCCCCAGGCATCATACTGCTCTACCTGCTGCTATCAGGCTTGATCCCGAGCCCCAATCGGTGGCAATCTCATTTCTGGGCCCCGGAAGGTTGTGAGACCCCTGGGGGTGGTGGCCTGGATGGTTCCTCACAGGACGTCAGTCAGTGAGTCAGTCAGTCAGTTCAGTCACTCAGTCGTGTCCAACTCTCTGCAACCCCATGGACTGAAGCACGCCAGGCCTCCCTGTCCACAGCCAATTCCCAGAGTTTACTCAAACTCATGTCCATTGAGTTGGTGATGTCATCCAACCATCTCATCCTCTGTCATCCCCTTCTCCTCCCTCCTTCAGTCTTTCCCAGCATCAGGGTCTTTTCTAAGGAGTCAGTTCTTCGCATTAGGCGACCAAAGTACTGGAGTTTCAGCTTCAGCATCAGTCCTTCCAGTGTATATTTAGGACTGATTTCCTTTAGGATTGACTGGGTTGATCTCCTTGCAGTCCAAGGGACTCTCAAGAGTCTTCTCCAACAACACAGTTCAAAAGTGTCGATTCTTCGGCGCTCTTCTTTCTTTACAGTCCAACTCTCACATTCATACATGATTACTGGAAAAACCACAGCCTTGACTAGACGGACTTTTGTCGGCAAAGTAATGTCTCTGCTTTTTAATATGGTGTCTAGGTTGGTCATAGCTTTTCTTCCAAGAAGCAAGCATCTTTTAATCATGGCTGCAGTCACCATCTGCAGTGATTTTGGAACCCCCCCAAAATAAAGTCTGTCACCGTTTCCAATGTTTCCCCATCTATTTGCCATGAAGTGATGGGACCGGATGCCATGATCTCAGTTTTCTGAGATGTTAAGTTTCACATCAGCCCCCGGGCGTACCGGGCTGTGCAGGTCGGAGGCGCAGCTGCAGACTGGGGACAGTCTAACCCCGGAAGCAGTCGCGGCGCCGGCAGCGCCGCGTCTCCGGTTGCCAGGGCGCCGCCCCGGAAGTAGAGCGCGGCGGGCGGAGGGCCGGTCCGCGCCGGGTAAGCGGGCCGAGTCCTCCAGAGATCGTCCAGTGGGGCTGGAGGCGGGGCCGGGCCGCGGCGCGGGGCCGCCGTGCTCCGCGCTCCTGGGCGCTTCTCAGGTGAGGCCCCGCCGCCGGCGCCGCCGCCTCCGGGACCGACGGTGTGGCCGTGCTGGGTGGGCGAGTGCGCATGCGCGAGCGGTTGTGGGCGCTGATCTCCGCGGTTTAGATGCTGCTGGCCGGACTCGCTATCCCCGGGGGCAAGCCCGCGCTGACCACTGTGCTCCTTTTCCTCCTCCGAGTTCCTACGACTTGTGCCTTTCGATCCTTGTAATCCCATTCCTCTTATCGGTTATTCCAGAGTTTTATGTGCCTAGGCTTTTTCATTCATTTGCAACCTGTATTGTTTCTGCTGGCATCTTGCAGGAAGCAGTGTACCTGTGGCTAGCGCTCTGGCTGGGAGACAGGAGATGAATGTCCCCCCGCTCCGCTCGCCTCTCTCTGGGGGTCTGAACGTCGGCGTTTGCCCTCTTTCCTCTCCCTGTTTTCCCATCTTTAGATGGGGTGGGGTAGACATACCCCCTTAGAGTAGCCGAGGCATAGGGGGATTCATTCTGGAACTAAAAGTATCTTATGGTTGTAAGCCGTTTGGGGTTTGCAGAGCGGTTCTTCGATCAGGGAATATTCAGAAGCGTACTGGGGGGCTGGTTTGTGGCGGTACAGAAAAGATTGGCCCTGCCCTGCACTCAGGGAGTTACGGGCGCCAGTAAACACGTGCGAGGAGCAGTGGGAAGGAGGAGGCTGACAGGGCGACACCACTGCGACGGGATGCCCTGCGCCCACGTGAAGTCAGCGTTTGTATCATTTTATTTCTAGGTGGCTTTTTTTTTTTTCCCCCCCCAAAAAAAGACAGGGTAAAAAGGGATGCACATGTCCTGGAATCCTGGCTGAGCTGGGAGTTTATTGACACTGATAGTGGTAAGACTGACTGGGAGAGGGGGATGAGGGCAGGGCAGAGAGTGCGTCCATGGTCCGATCGCTGGAAGAGTGAAATGACTCCCACGAATGTGGGTTCTGCCCGCAGCTTGTTGTTTCTCCTGAGAGGTCGTTCTGGCTTTTGTCTGAGAAGAGTTGTAACTCCAGGAGGCAGAGGCCTCTTGGCAGAGTTCTGTCCTCGTGGGCTTCTTGGGCACAGAGATTCCCCGAGATGTTCCACCGCTCATCGGAAATCAGCTGAACTCCTTCCCGGCCTCCTACTTCTCGCCCGGATAAATCTGTAGAAGATGACCGTTTCCTGGTTGTCTCCCCTGTGAGACTGGTGGCTCCTGGAGGGCTAGGCTGCTTACCTGCTTCATTGCTTGGCACTTGTTTGTGTGTGGCGGGAATTCGTGTCTTTTTTTTTTTTTTTTTTGGCCGTGCGGGGTCTTATTGCAGCATGGGGATCTTCAGTCTTCATTGTGGCATTCGGGGCATCTTTAGTTGTGGCGTATGGGATCTGGTTCTCTGACCAGAGATAGAACCTGGGCCCCCTGCATTGGGAGCACAGAGTCTTAGCCACTGGCCCACCAGGGAAGTCCCTCACATCTTCTTTTGTTAGGTCATCAAATCCTGACTGACAGCCTGCTGTTACCAGATGCTGTTCTGGGTGCTGGGGGTTCAGCAGAAATAAGATGGAGCAGCATTCCTGCTCCCAAGGTGATACATGTGTATTGAAGACAGGTGGTCACCAAGGGACCAAATACGTGAACTAGACCAGGTCTTTTCAAACTTGAGCATGCATAAGAATGCCCTGAGAGTCTACGGCCATACCACCCTGAACGCGCCCGATCTCGTCTGATCTCGGAAGCTAAGCAGGGTCGGGCCTGGTTAGTACTTGGATGGGAGAATGCCCTGAGAACTTAAAACACAGATTCCTGGGACCCACTCCCATAGATCTGAATGCGTTACCCTACTGCGTGTGCGTAGGGTTGGGGTGGAGGATTTGTGTTTCTAACAAGCACCAGGTTGTGATGCCCATGCTGCTGGCTCACGGACAGTGCTTTGAGTTGGCACCGGCTTAAACAGTTGTGTACACCGCTATCGCCACGGAGATGTGACAACGCGGTAAATGGGAAGGACTGAGATGGGCTTGGGAAGGCTGCTGTGAGGAGTTGGCCTTTGGGAAAGGGCCAGATTTGGGGGACAAGAAAAAGGCTGGGGCCTGGAGAGGGCAGGCAGGCAGAAGGACACTGGGGGACAAGACCTGAGAGGCATGGGGGGCTGCAGGTGGACTGCAACGGGCAGCTGCTGCAGGCTTGTGAGCAGAGTGAGAAGGTTTGCTTTGTGTGTGTAAAAAGATCAGTCTGCTGCTGGGTGGAGGATGGCTGCAGTGGGGTGACAGTGGGACCAAGGTAGCCCATCGTCGGGGCCTGCTGTGGGTGTCCTTAATTGTGGGGATGCTGGGGAGGTCTCTGAAGATGGAATCTTTTGGGTAGAGTGGGCATGATTTGCCGCTGGCCTGGACTGATGGTCACTTTCTCCCCAGGACTGCAGTTGAATTTTGTTGGGCTCTTAAAGCACTTTGAACACACTTTTTTTTTTTTTTTTTTGGCCATACCTCGTGGCCTGTGGGATCTTAGTTTCCTGACCAAGGATCAGTCCATGCCTCCTGCACCGGCAGTGTGGAGGCTTAACCACTGGACCGCCGGGCAAGTCCCTGAATGCATCTCTTGCCTCCCCTGGATCAGGACTGTCCAGGAGCACCTGGTCCCAGGCAGCTCTACGTTGTCACCCGTCTGACACAGAGTGGCTGTCAGTGCCGAGTGAAAGTAGACAGATGAGAAACTAGACTCTTGGTGACCCGGACACCCAGGGATGTCCCTGGGGAAACCAGTTCTCAAGCTTGAGCACATCCTGCCCACTTGCCCCAGGAGTGGGCCCCTTAAATAACCAGCAGCTCTGGGTTCGGTGGTGGATTCTGGATTCGGGGTACCTCAGGTGGTGACAGCCTGCTCTGACTTCGAGCTGTGATCAGCACAGTCTCTGCTTTTCCTGGTGAGGGGTTTATGGTGCTCAGTTTTGAAAGTAGCCGACCTCGTGGTTTACGAGTCTGAGGCATCAGTTCATTTGATCCAGTAGAGAGGTGATGTGTTAAGTTCATTACTCAATACCATTAATCCTGCTTGGTTTTTTGTTGGTTTTTTTTTTTCGATTTTAGGAGGAAGTCACAGGAAAACAATCTGACATCAGGTATTTATTTACTTTTCTAAGGAAAAGGATCTCTCAGGGTTGGAGAGGAGTCTGGCTTTTGTACTGTGGGGACTGGACTGATGGCTCCTTTGTTCTAAGACGATTCCTAAGCCTGGCCCTGATTCCTGAGCCCACTGTGCCTGGCCCTGGCTGGGTGCTGGGGGACCCACCTGATGCCCTGCAGGAGGTTAATGATGCCTGACAAGGGGCTGCATGTAAACTGAGGGTTGACATCCCATGTGGGAGGGAGGCCATGTGTGTTCCCTCTTATTCTCCAAGCCCCACTCTCCCGGCTATAAGTGGGAACAGTCCCTGCCTCCGGGCATCAGGTGAGCTGTAACGGTGTGCCCAGTAGACAAGGATCTGCGCAGACTGCCCAGCCCAGAGCCCGGCGCATCCTGGTGTGTCGTGTTGTTTCAGTGATGACAGAGACATGTCATCACTTCCTGCGCGAGGCGGGCTGGTCTCCGGAGCCCAGCGGCGGGAGCGTGCAGGGCCGAATCAGGGGCAGCTTCACGGGGAAGCTCTTTCCGCCTGACGCACTCGTTTCAAGCCCAGTTAACTGTTCGGAGAACCCGCCCTGTGCCAGGGCCACGCCCGCCTGACCTTGCAGTAATCCCCTCAGTGCCGCCGAGGGGCTGTCACTTTATTTTTCCATTTGTTTCACCAGGGAGGCTGAGGCCCCGAGGACTTGCCAGGATCTGTGGCTTAGATGATTCCATGCGGGAGTGAACCGGGTCTCTGAGCCTCGGGTGTGGAGGGCCCCTCCTCGCTCTTCTCGAGGTGCCTTTTACATCAGCTCTCAGTGGTGGATTCCACGTCAATGTGGTGTGTTTCTGAAAAGGGGTTCTTTTAAAGGAGAGGTGGCCTTACTTCTTTCTTTCCTTTCTTAACCATAAATGACTGTTTTTCTGCTCAGCACCTTACACCATGCTGTTTCCAAAATTCGTGTATGTGCAGCTCCTCGTGTGTGTGAATGTCTTTTTTTCCCCCTAGTGTTTAGGATGGTGGTGTCTCATGTTGGTTTCCTAGGGCTGCAGTGTCCAAGTGCCACAAACTAGGCGGCTCCATGAGGCAGGAGCCTGGAATCGGGGGGTTGGCAGAGGTGCGCTCTCTTGAAAGATTCCAGGGGAGGGGGTCCTCGAGGCATCCAGATTCCAGGCATCGTGGAGGCATAACTCTATAATCTCTGCCTCCATCTTCCCACGGCCATGTTCCCTCTATATCTCTCTGCCCCCTTGTCTTCACGGGGTGTTCTCTGCCCCGTGTGTTTCTGTGTCCAGCTTTCCATCTCGTAAGAGTATCTGTCGTTGGATTAAGGCTGACCTGAATGACCTCATTTTTTTTGAGAACACTTATTTATTTGGTTGGAAATGAAGCCCTTGTCAGTCACATGATTTGCAGTTATTTTCTCCCAGCCTGTAGGTTGTCTTTTCATTTTGTTTATGATTTCCTCTGCTGTACGAAAGTTTATAACTTGATTAGGTCCCATTTGTTTATTCTTGCATTTATTTCAATTTCCCTGGGAGACTGACATAAGGAAACATTGGTACCGTTCACGTCAGAATGTTTCGCCTGTGTTCTCTTCTAGGGGTTTTATGATGTCAGGTCTTGCATTTAAGTCTTTATGGCATTTTGAGTTTATTTTTGTGGATGGTGTGAGAGTGTGTTCTAACTCTGTTGGTTTACACATAACTGGCCAGCTTTCCCAGCACCACTTGCTGAAGAGACTGTCTTTTCACCGTCGTACATTCTTGCCTCCTTTGTCAAAGATTAATTGACTGTAGGTTGTGTGTGTTTATTTCCAGGCTCTCTGTTCTATTCCATTGATCCATGTGTCCGTTTTTGTGCCAATCGTTTGTGTATTCATTTTATTTTAGGTAAGAACCCAAGGCAAGAGTCAGGGAGACTGAAGAGAAATCGGACGTTCCTGTTGGCTCCATAAATACCTATGGTAGGTCAGGTGTGAGATGCTTCCCTTGGTGACCGCCTGTCCACGCGGCCGGTGGAAGGGGCAGGGGGCCGGGAGGAAACCGCCCCTCCTTGGAGGCTCCACTTCCTGCTGTAAAGTGAGGATGAGGCTTCCCTGTAGCTCAGACGGTAAAGAACCTGCCTGCAATGCAGGAGACCTGAGTTCGATCCCTGGGTGGGGAAGATCCCCTGGAGAAGGGAATGGCAACCCACTCCAGTATTCTTGCCTGGAGAGTCCCCATGAACAGAGGAACCTGGCGGGCTACGGTCCATGGAGTCGTAAAGAGTCGGACACGATGGAGCAACTAACAGTACAGTGCGGTACTCAAGTGAGGATGGGGATGTTTGCTCCATCCGGCTTCCTGGGTTTGGGGTCGTGCCCCTGGGTCATCTTCTGCCTGTTTTGTGACTGGAGCACAGTGTGGCTCTAAAGCACTGCCCGTGTTATTGTGTTATGTTTCTGCTCTTACTTCCGGGGCCTCTCCAGGTGGATGTCCATGACAGGGGTGAGGTCACCCAGGAAGGCTGATGTTTGAAGTGCAGGGCATGGGGTGTGGTGTGGGCCTTGCCTGGCCGCGGGGTTGGTTCTCACCCAAATCCTGTGTCTGCAGTCGGACTCTAGGGGGCAGAGTCGGACCAGGATCCCTCAAGGAGGCAGGGCTGATCAGGGTGAAGTCAGATTACAGGCTGGCCTCAGAGATACTGCAGATTCAGGCCCAGACCACCCCAGTGAAGTGAATATTGCAAGAAAGCAAGTCACACAACTGTTCTGGTTTCCCCAGGGTCTCCAAGTTAACTTTATACCATGCTGCAGACTGTGCCGGGCATTAGCTGCTGTCTAAAACGGCGTACATGGCCGGAATTAAGCAGTGCTCCTGCTGCTGCTTGGCAGCTTCAGTCGTGTCTGACTCTTTGCAGCCGTGTGGACTGCAGCCTGCCAGACGCCTCTGTCCATGGGATTCTCTAGGCAAAAATGCTGGAGCCGGTTGCCGTGTCCTCCTCCAGGGCATCTTACCAACCCAGGGATTGAACCCAGGTGTCCTGCATTGCAGGCAGATTCTTTACCGCTGAGGCACCAGGGAAGCCCTAATTTAAAAATACTTTATTGCTAAAAGGCTTCCCTGGTAACTCAGCTGATAAAGAATCCACCTGCAATCCTGGAGACCCTGGTTTGATTCCTGGGCCTTTTGACAAGGGATAGACTACCCACTCCATTATTCTTGGGCTTCTCTGGTGGCTCAGCTGGTAAAGCATCTGCCTGCAATGCGGGAGACCTGGGTTTGATCCCCCGAAGAAGGGAACGGCTATCCACTCCAGTATTCTGGCCTGGAGAATTCTGTGGACTATGTAGTCCACGGGGTCGCAAAGAGTCGGACACGACTGAGTGACTTTCACTTTATTGCTAAAAAATTTTAACCAAGACCTGAGCCTTCAGGGAGTCATGCTAGTAACACCAAAGATTACAGATCACTGAGGCAAACAGATAATAACGAGACACTTCCTTGGCAGTTAAGAGTTAAGACTCTGCACTTCCTGTGCAGGGGGCATAGGTTCAATACCCGGTCAGGGAACTAAGATGCCACATGCTTCACAGTACGATCAAAATAAATAAGTAAAAGGTAATAATGAAGACGTTTGAAATATGATAAGAATACTGTGACGCAGAGACAGAAAGTGAGCAGACACTGTTGGAAAAATGGTGCCCATAGACTTGCCCCACGCAAGCTTGCCACACAAGTTCAGTCCCCGAGTTGGCCTCGACCCCGCAAGGGGGGCTGGGCGGGTGGGGTTTGCTCAGGTGCAGACTCAGCTGCCGGCAGGTGGGGGACTCACAGAGCTTCTGGCGTCACCTCAAGGCAGTGGCTGCTGACCTTCACGCAGACCGTGACTGATAGGTTAGCATCCTCACGTGGCAGTTACGTGACACTTAGCGTTTACAGAGAGTGGTTCCGTTTACCCCTCACTTTGACCTTGTGGGCGTTGGCCTCGTCCTGAGGAAGCTGCTTTCGCAGAGGGAAGGGGTGATGGGCTGTGGAAGAAGCAGCGAAGTTAGAGTAGGGTCATGCTGAGCTTCGCTGAAGCCACCATCACGCCGTTTGGTCCTTTCTCACACCGGCTCTTAAGAGCCGTGGCTTCCTCGTCCGTAAACGGGGATGACGACCATGATTCCCTACGTGCCAGGTGCCCTAATCAGTGCTTTACACGTGTTCACTCGTTTGCTTCTTACTTTCACCTACGACACGGGTCAGCACTATCGTCACCCCCATTTCGCAGATGAGGAAGCAAGTTCAGAGAGGTCAAGTAACTTGCCCAGCGTCACACAGCAAGTGAGCGGCGGAGCTGGGCCTCGAGCTCCACAGGCTGAGCTTGCCCGCAGCCCCGCCTTGCTGGGCACCCCGAGGAGGGTCTGGGCAGCCCTGGGTAGAAGCACTCCGAGCCCCACCTGGGGGATGCTCTCAGAGACTGCCTTCTCTTTCCCTCTCCCAGGCAGCGCATACCTGAGTCCCCACCTCCACATCCCATGCTTTTTTCTGCCTGGTGATGTTGCTCCAAACGTGAAGCCATGACAAGGGGGATGTGCCTCCTTCATAAAAGGCCGTCGACGTTCATAGGGCCCCAGGGCTTCGAGCCTGGGCTGGGAGAGCCCTTCCCCTCCTGTCCCCAGGAGTGTAACGAGGCAGCCTTGGTCTGGGGGGAGCCTGGAACCCTGGGCTGCTTGAGCAGCTCGAAAACCACAAATTCAGAGGCGGGACTAGGGGCAGAAAGGTCCCATAACTTGCTCAGAGACCCACGGTGGCACCGCCAAGGCCTGGGACCATGGTCACTGGTTCTCCCTGATGTGATCGTCTGCCGTGTGCCAGGCACATGCCAGGCCCCGGCCACCAAGCGGGGACGGAATAGAGGCAACTCCTGCCTCCCCGAGTAGGGACAGAACTGCAGGTGCCGAGGGGCCAGGCAGCTGGTCTGGAGAGTCAGAGAGGCTCTGCGGGAAGTGACACTCTACTCCTGCCTGCAGACGAGTGGGCAGTAGCTTAACTGGGCAGAAGGGAGGCCGGAGTGCTGCGGGCAGAGCACGTGCCCAGGCCCCGAGGTAGACGGGAGCCCGGTGTGGCCAGAAGAGTGGGTGAGCGAGACGGTGGTGCGAGACGCACCCGGCAAAGCGGGAGAGGAACAGGGCGCTGCCTATGTTAGGTGCAGTGGGAGTCACGCTGGTTATGAAACAGGAGCAGTGTGGTCGATCACCCACCGTGAAGGAGTGCCCCGGTGTAGGGCAGGCAGGCAGCAGGGAAAGTATGGGGGGGTCCCCGGATTAGAGCGGGTGCTCCCATCTCTGCCCATCAGAGTCAGCTCCAGGGTGCCCTGCCCAGGATACCCTCCCACCCGCCGACCCAGCTCCCACGGCCCAGGCACGTCCCCTCGTGGCGCCTGTCACAGCTGCCGGTCAACGCGTGTAGCCTCTATTTCCCATTTGACCAGACTCTCAGGCTCAGCACGGCTGGTATTTGGGACTAGGGGGTTGTTGTGGGGGGGTGGGGGGCGTCCTGTACATCGGGTGGGGGTTGGGGGGAGGCGGTGTCAAGCAGCATCACTGGTCTCTGCTCAGGAGCTGTCAGCCTCCCCTGAGCCCCGGTCGGTCCTGACGAGCGGGATGCCTTCAGATGTGGCGGGGTCCCCCAGGGGCGTGTTGGGGGCGGGAGGTCGCCCCGGCTGAGAGCCTCTGTGGGGGAGACGGAGCTCGGGGCGGGGCGGTCTGTTCACCGCGCAGAGGACTCTTTCGGCGAGCGGAGGTGAGGCGTTGACGTTCATGAGGCACTGTCTTCCAGGATTATGGCAGGAAAAGTGAAGTGGGTCACTGACATCGAGAAGTCGGTGCTGATAAATAATTTTGAGAAGAGAGGATGGGTCCAAGTGACAGAAAACGAGGACTGGAATTTCTACTGGTGAGTATGGAAGCCGGGATCCTGTTGTCGTCCGAGCCCGTTCACGAGTGTGATGGCGGCGTGTCCGGGGACAGAGTGTTCCGCGAAGGCCCGCCGCGCCGCGAGCTGCCTCCGCTGCGCGCCCTCGTCCCGCGCCCTCTGCGCGCAGAGCCGGCGGCCCTGGGGCAGCACGTGCTCGAGTGACATGGTTGTCCCGAGGCCCGGGGGCGTCTCATCCCTGCGATTGTGGTTGCACGGTGTGCATCTGGGTGAGAAACAGGAGCCGCCGCCCCGGGGCCGGTGCTGCTCACAGTGGTGCCCTGCGGCCTGGACCTTGGGGTTCTCTTGGGGAAGTCAGTATCCTGTGGGGTGGCATGGGGAGTGGGGCGGGCTGTGGGGTGATTAGGGGGGTGGGGAGGACTGTGGGGTGGCGTGGGCGATGGGGAGGATTGTGGGGGGGTGGGGATGACTGCGGGGAGAGCTCTGGCATGGCGTGGGGGGTGGGGTGGGCTGTGGGGGGTGGGGAGGACTGTGGGGTGGCGGGGGATGGGGAGGACTGCGGGGAGGACTGTGGGGTGGTGTGGGGGTGGGGAGGACTGCGGGGTGGTGTGGGGGGTGGGGAGGACTGTGGGAGGGCTCCCTGCTGCCTTTCACTCCATCATTAGGCCAGCAGGGTACTGGCCGGACTGATTGAGAAACCCCGGAAAGGCCAGTTAGGCTAGAAAGGTGGCGTTTCTGCACCCAGTCCCGGTTGGTGCCCGGCCCAGCTGGGAGCCCTGGAGTCTTCCTAGACTCCTCTCCCTGCCTCACCTCCTCCCACTTCCTCAGGGTGAGCTCCCCTGTCCTGCTCCGTCCAGGCCTGGGCTGCTCCCTCCCTCGGGACAACCTCCACACCCTTGGCAGGTTACTCACCAGAAGGCTTCCCCGACCCTCAGCTGCTCCTGGGTGCACAGGGTGGGAGTGAGGCTTTAGGGTGGGGGCGGGGTCGATGGGGGAGCCCGTCAGGGTCTGCAGGGGCCCTTCCACCCTGACTCTCCCCGGCGGCCACCCAAGGCTCGCTCTCCCTGCCGCTGCCCTGAGAGCTGGTCCTCGGCCTCTCTCCAGCCCCTTCCCTTCTCCCTGCCCCCGGTGCAGCAGGTTGCACATTTCCCCCACTGACCCGCCAAGAACACTCTTTCCTTTGCACTTCTCTACACGCCGTGCTTTCTGCCCCTCCTCAGCCCACCTCCAGAGACGGCGCACCCGGGGGTTAGACGTCCGGACCCTGGAGCCCAAGCCACGCGTGGCTTCAGCCCGGTGCCTTCACCCCACTGTTCTCGGAGGCCTTGACCTGTCTTCCCAGGTTCGGTTGTTCGAGGTTTCAGGGAGCACGGAACGTGAGGTGGTGCCGGCGTGGGGCGGGAGCCCCACCGGCACATGCTGACACCGTCCCTCACGCGCCAGCACGTGTGCCCTGGAAGCCAGCTCTGCCCCGCGGGCCCTCCCAGGCTGCCCTATTCAGGTGGCAGCAAACACCGAGTCTGTGATTTCCCCGCCTGTCCCCTCTGTCGGTGTCCCCGCCGAGCCCTGAAAAGTGAGGACCCGGCCTGGCTTCTCTCAGCCTCCCCGGAGCCTAGCCGGCCCGGGCACAGCAGGCGGCCCCCAGCCCCCAGCTCCGGCGGTGGGCGGAGGGATGACATGGGAAGTGCTCCTGACAACACTGAAGTCTGCTGCTCTTTAAAGCTGGTTTCCCCCTGCAGGGGCGGGGCTGGCAGGCAGGGAGGGCGTTTGTGAAGTGGGTCAGTATTTGCATGTGGTTCGCCTCTCCGAGGTAAAGTGACATCATTTATCCCGAACCCTGTTTCACAGGAGCTCTGCAAGGAAGGCCGAGCACGACAGCATTTAGGGCGGACAGCGTTTAGTCTTCAGGCTTCTCCTGCCGGGGTGGGGGGTGAGGGGGGGTTCAGTGCTGCCTTCTTCACGCCGAGAGGGGTTTGGGGAGAAGGGGAAAGGGATCGCTTTTATTTTAAAAAAACTTTTTACTTTATATCGGGAAAAGGGATCGCTTTTATTTTTAAAAAACTTTTTACTTTATATCGGGAAAAGGGATCGCTTTTATTTTTAAAAAACTTTTTACTTTATATCGGAATGTAGCCCATTAGCAATGCTGGGATGGTTTCAGGTGAACAGCGAAGGGCCTCAGCCATACATACACATGTATCCGTTCTCCCCTAGACTCCCCTCCCATCTAGGCTGAGGACGACATAGGGAGCTCTCCTGAACCAAAGAGTGAGAGGAGGAAAGGGCTAACCAGTTTGGCAGGAGTTGGATATTTGGAGATCTTGAGAGCTCCCGCTTTAAGCACTAAATGTCCTGGTCAGCTCTTAAAAATTGGTTAGGGAAAATTACTGAAAACAGCTAAATATTAACCGGTTGGGGAAAGGTAAATACAGTAACCAAGCAGATTAAGGTGCAGCCATTAAAATAATTGCGATGGTCGTAAAGCAGTTTGGGAAACTGAATAACAATAAATGTGAAGGAAAACATATTATGAAATTGTGTTTGTATCCTGACAACAACTGTGCAAAAACAGCTTACGCGCGGGCAGGAAGTAGACGGAGTGTGAAACAGGTAAACAGTGACTGTGCCGGAGGGAGTATTTGGGTTATCCATTGCCAGAGTGACAGCAAGTAGCAAGCACCACAAAACCTAGGGGCCAGACTCTACACTCCCAATGCAAGGGGTCCAGGTTCAATCCCTGGTCAGGGAACTAGATCCCACATGCCTCAACTGACTATCCCAAATGCCACAACGAATGTTGGAAGATCACACATGTCACAACTAAGACCCAGTGCAGCCAAATAAATAAATATTAAAAAACAAAACTTAGGGGTTCGAAGCAACCACTTTTTGTTGCACATGAGTTTGTCGGTTTGGTGGAGTGGTTCTCTTGGTCTGGCCTGCTTCACTGAGCCTGCCTGGGCTCACTCAGGATCTGCTGTCACCTGGCGGGTCATCCGGGACCTGGCTGGTCTAGAATGCCCTTAGCCAGGACACCAGGGGCTCCTCTCCACAAAAATCTCACATCCCTCCAGCCAGCTAGTCTGGGCTTGTGGGGTGTCGGGGGCTCAAGAGAGAGGTGGCAGCTCTCAAGGCCGTTAAGGGCTAGTCACAGAAATGGCACGCCATCACTTCTGCCGTTCTTTTTGGCCAAAGAACTACATCGAAGTGAAGTGAAACTCGCTCAGTCGTGGCCGACTCTTTGCGACCCCGTGGACTATACAGTCCATGGAATTCTCCAGGCCAGAATACTGGAGTGGGTAGCCGTTCCCTTCTCCAGGGGCTCTTCCCAACCCAGGGGTTGAACCCAGGTCTCCCACATTGCAAGCAGATTCTCTACCAGCTGAGCCACAAGGGAAGCCCAAGAATACTGGAGTGGGTAGCCTATCCCTTCTCCAGCGGATCTTCCCAACCCAGGAATCGAACCAGGGTCTCCTGCATTGCAGGTGGATTCTTTACCAACTGAACTATCAGGGAAGCCCAAAGAACTGCATTGGGTTGGCCCAAATTCAAGGGGAAAGTTATTTTACCTCCTGAAGGGACTTGCTACAAAGTGACATAGAATAGGGAACAAGAAGGGTGGAGCACTGGGACTCTTAACAGTCAGGCTACACAGTAGGTGAATGTTTCCTTTGCTCCTTGCAGAAGTGTCTGTCACTGGGCCTCAGGAAGACTTGTACAAGGTGAGCTCGGAATAGCTTGTTTTACAGGAAAGCAAAGACGTGGTTGAGGACTACTAGATTCATGGTAGTAAGACTCAGAAGGCAACTTAGAGAGTTCCTTCTGCCCAAAATAAGGAGAACTAGAGCTTCAGTAAGAATAACTGAAACAGATTGAAATTCATGGTGCATGTTTGAATCTGAGTTCATAAACATGCCCCCCAAAAGAACTGAAACCAAACACCATGCCTGCTGCTCAGTCATATCTGACTCTTTGCAACCCCATGGACTGTAGCCCGCCAGGCTCCTCTGTCCATGGGATTCTGCAGGCAAGAATACTGGAGTGGGTTGCCATTTCCTTCTCCAGGGGATCTTCCCAACCCAGGGATCAAACCTGTGTCTCTTGCATCTCCTGCAGTGGCAGGCAGATTCCTTACCACCCACATAATTTGTGACACATTTGAAATGGCCACAGTGGGGAGCTCCCTGGTGGCCTAGTAGTTAGGGTTTGGCGTTTTTCACTACCGTGGCCCAGGTTCAGTCCTTGGCCAGGGAACTGAGATCTCACAAGATGTGCTATGTAGCCTCTCCCCCTCTACAAATAGCCGTGTTTTTGATACTACCTCCCTGTGGAGGTGGGGAAGGGCCTTGTCCCCTTCTCCTGAGCTTGGGTGGGTTCTGTGACTGCTTTGACCAGTGGGACACGGTCAGTGTGTTCTGCATCGGGGCCCAGACCTTAAGAAACCAGCAGCTTCTACTTCCTGTGTGGGAAGCCCCAGCCAGAGCCACGAGCTGCCACATCCTGCCCGTCCCAGGACTGTCGGGCAGGAGAACCCCCTGCACGCAAGGTGCCAGCTGTGGACGAAACCTGCTCGGACCCCCAGACCAGCTGGCTGAATCCCCCTGAGTGACCTCAGTGCCGCGAGGGGCCGAGCGCTCAGCCGCGCCCTGCCCAGATTCTTGACCCCACAGAACCTGGAGATAGCATGCCATGGTGGTTATCTTAGGTAGCGAACGTTGGGTCGTTTGTTCTGCAGTGATAGGGGCCCAGAACACAGCTCGTCACATGTCCTTGTAGGGGGGCGGGTGAGGGAGCCAGCTCACCATTTGGAAAACTGATGCAGGAAAAAAAGTCAGTCAGTCTTCCCTGGAGAAACCCTTCACGGGCTGTCTGAATTGTCCATGAAGGAAAGTTTCTCCTCACAGAAACATCCCTGCCGGTAAGTGAAGGGGGAATGACAAAGGAGAATTTTCACCATTTTGTAACCCCTCACAAAACAAGGATCTACGTCTGTGCAGGACGGAAGCCTCTGACCACAGGGTGACCGGGCACTTGCGTGTGGCTGATGCAAACAAAGATGTGTGTGCCTGAGTGTGGTGTACGCTCCCGGTTCTAGCACGGAGAATCGAAGTGAAATTCCTCACCACTAATTTCTATGTTGATTATATGTTGAAATGATAAGATGTTGGACTGTTGTTTGCTGTTCGGTCGCTGAGTTGTGTCCCCCAGCTCGTGTCCATTGAGTCGGTGATGCCATCCAACCATGTCACTGTCTATCGTCCCCTTCTCCTCCTCCTGCCCTCAGACTTTCTCAGCATCAGGGTCTTTTCCAATGAGTCAGATTAAAATTATTCTTGCCTCTTTATCTTTTGCTTTAATGTGCCCACTAGAAAATTCACCATGTGACTCAGCTGTGTGGGTCACATTGTATTTCTCTTGGGTGGAGCTGTGGATTAGTCACCGACATCCTGAGGGGAAAGGCTCCAGGCTGGATGTGCCGGCCAGTGGGAGCACGCACTGCCCAGGACACAGCTCTGCCTCCCATCCGCCTGCGGCTCATCGGTCCCCTCGGCCGGACCCCCAGTTCATCGGACGTGCAGGGCCCCAGGGAGCATGGTGAACAAGGACGCTGGGAGAGCCCCTGCAGAGCAGACACCCAGTGTCTTCAGCAAATAAATTGCCTAGAAAAAAATTAAGGAAGGTGGGGGAGAATGTATAGATTTATAGACATGTGAGAGAGAGCAACTAATGAGAAGGTTTGGCTTCTTATTTGCAAAAGCTGTGAAAAGTATTTATCAGACTGTTGGGGAGATTCGAACCCTGAGTAACATTTGATGGTATTCAGGAATTACTGCTGCTTTTTTTTTTTTTTTTTTTTTTCTCATTGTGGTTACAGTGTAAAGTAGGATATCATATAACATAAAAAGGAGTTTTTGGGGGCCCAGTGACTAAGACTCCACATTCCCAATGCAGGGGGGATCCCTGGCCAGTTTTAGGTTCAAAGGATTCATTAACAAAAGAAACACTCGTTATACACAAACAATTTCAACATTTAATAGAGAATTACTTGACTTAATTTCAACAATCATTAAAAGAAGAAAAATAGAAACAAGAGGAAAGTAACAGCACGCACATCACCAAATTGGGCCAACCAACATCCAGACTTGACCATCACTGGCACATCCCTCAGTATCTGGAGTGTCAGTTGGGAAAAGGTCCCGGATGGCATGCCCACCCCATGGGTGAGACTTCAGATTGCAGTTTTGGAGGCTGATATTATCAACGGTTTGTGTAAACTGCAGAAATGCAGCTCTGGCTTTACTTTAACTTTCACCATCCTGTTTCTCTCACCTGGTGAGACAGGACTCTCCTGACCCCAGAGGGCTGGCCAGGCCTCCAGGGGCTCAAGAGAAGATCCAAGGCCCACTCCCTCTCTTATCCAAGGTGCCGCTTGACTTGCTGGTAGCAGTTGATGTGCTTGCAGGCAGGCGTGTAGTTCAGGCAGGGTGAGGAGTCATTCAGAGGCCTGCTCTCCAGCTTCTGAAGCCTGAACAAGACTACTTCCATTTTGACTTCCCTGACAACTGCTAGGGAAGTCCCTGGGGCTTTGGTTTTAAGGGGTCCCTGTCCTTCCTGACTTGGGGTGCAGATATTGAGTCAATGAATTTCTTGACTTCATAGTCAGAAAGGGTCTGCCTTTCATTAGTATAATATCAGTAATTAATGTTATCATTAACTGAGAAACATTTACTGAGCATCTACTCTGTGCCAGAGAGTGCAGCCAGTCAGGGCACGGAATCAGAAGAGCCCCCGCCCCAGATTGTTCGGATACAGTCACAGACACGCATCCTGCTGCCATGGGCTGGATCCCTCCAGGCTCAGGTGCAGGGTGGGGACAGGTGAGCTCTGAGGAACATGCTTCCTGGTCAACGGTTCCTGGGCCTTAATGAGTCTTCCTTCCACGTGGACCCACCCTGAGCTTTCGTCCCGCACGTCCCTTCTTCGCTTCTCTTTCAGGATGAGCGTGCAGACCATCCGCAATGTCTTTAGTGTTGAAACTGGCTACCGGCTCTCAGATGATCAAATAGTCAACCATTTCCCGAACCACTATGAGCTGACGCGGAAGGACTTGATGGTGAAGAACATCAAGAGATACAGGAAGGAGCTGGAGAAGGAAGGGAGCCCACTGGCGGAGAAGGACGAAAGCGGGAAGTACCTCTACCTGGGTTCGTGTCCTTTCTGCTGGCCTCACCTTTTAAATAAATAGCCGTGGTGTTTTTTTCCCCATTGGCACATGGCACGGGGATGGCAGCTGTTGCTTTTGAGGGATGAATGTGTGCGAGTTGTGGGCATCTCTTTCTTTCCAAGTATTTACAGGATACGGAGGAGCAGAGCAGGGGGCGGGGAGGGCTTCAGCTTTGGAATCTTGAGTTTGTGTCAGTGCCTTGGAAATGTGCTCAGGAGGGCGGGGGCCACTCCATGGGCTGCAGACTGCTGGGAGGGATAAATCCTGTGTCTGGGAATGCCTGGAGAGAGCGGTGTGTCCATGTAGCATCCTGGGAGAAAAGCTGGGCTGTCGGAAAGCTTCAGAATCCCTTTGCACACTTGGGGAAAATGATATGACTTCTCTGGGCCTCAGTTTCCTTATCTGATAAGTGGGAATAATAGCAACCTCTGCCAAGCTCAGAGGTTTCTGTAGGGATTAAGTGACACAGATTTATAAAGTAACTGGCACACATCTAAAAGAGAACTCATTACAGGCAGACCTCAGAGAGACAGTGGGTTCAGTTTGAGACCACCACAATAAAGCAAATACCACAGTGGGAATTCCCTGGCAGTCCAGTGGTTAGGACTCCATGCTTCCACTGCCAGGGGCCTGGGTTCAATCCCTGGTCAGAGAACTAAAATCCCACAAGCCATGCAGTGCCACCAAAAATAAATAAAAAGAACAAAGTTATAAAAAGTAGATGAAGCGAACATTGCTATAAAGCAAGTTACATGAGTTTTTTTGGTTTCCCACTGCATGTAAAAGTTATCCATGTAAAAGTTATCATTGTGCTAAACTGTAGTCTTGTCAAGTGTGCAATATCATTATGTCTTAAAAAAACAATGCACACACCTTCATTTAAAGATACTTTATTACTTAGAAATGCTAACCATCATCTGAACCTTCAGTGAGTTGTCATTTTTTTTGCAGTAGCAGTGGCTTGGCCAGAAAGTTCCCCTGGGTTTTTCCCTAAGTCTCAGCCCACCCAGTAACATCAAGATTGCTTAGCATAGTTCACCAAACACAATAGCAAACAATAATGAAAAAGTTGGAAATACTGTGAGAATTACCAGAATGTGACAGAGACACACAAAGGGAGCCAATGCTGTTGGAAAAAATCGTGCCAGCAGACTTGCTCCATGCTGGGTTGCCACAAACCTTCATTTTATAAAAAAAAAAACACATTATCTGTGAAGCGCAATAAAACAAGGCGTACCCGTCTCACATGGATTGAGCGGCAGAAGCCCTTGCTCCATCAGATGCTGGGCAGGGGGCGCGAGGTAACGACACAGGCTCTGGAAAGGCAGTGGCGGTGTTTCTCTCCCCGTGGCCCCTGTTGGGCTGACTCATCGCTGTCCCCTGTCCCGTATCCTCAGACTTTGTCCCCGTCACCTACATGCTGCCTGCCGACTACAACCTGTTCGTGGAGGAGTTCCGGAAAAGCCCCTCGAGTACCTGGATTATGAAACCCTGTGGCAAAGCCCAGGGAAAGGGCATCTTCCTGATCAACAAGCTCTCACAGATCAAGAAGTGGTCCCGGGACAGCAAAACATCTTCGTAAGTAGACAGGCGTCCCGTGTGCTTTGCAGCAGCTGTCTCATGTCGTTAGGCTTTGGCCAGGGGCTGGTGGGCTGGGCGAGGGTGGGGGGCGGGGGCTTGCTTGCTTTCCCGGGTGTGAAGCGGTTGTGCAGGGGTACACCTGGCGGCAGGACAAGGCCCTGTGGCCACAGTAGCATCACCAGGCATAGAGTCTCACCTGGAGAGAGGTGTGTGAACCAGGGGAAGGTCGCAGGAGCAGGGAGCCTTGCCAGCTGCTCTTTGTTCTGAGAGTTGGGGGGAGGCCCGTCCAGTCCTGGCACTTCTGAGGTGGCAAAGCATGTCCTTAACCCCTGGGTGCCTGGGCTTGCACCCCTGTCTGACACTCACCGCCTGAGTCAGTTTTGTTGTATAGACCCTCGGGTTTTTCATCTGGGTAAACTGGGGACACAGTGGCACCAGCCTCCTGGGGGCGAGTTGGAGATGGACCGGAGCACCGGGCAGTGTGTGTGGGCAGGGTAAGACAAGACCTGGCTGCAGTCAGGTCAGGCCTCCTCCCTGGGCTGGGGGCTCCTTGGAGCAGAGGACCTACGGAGATTTAGTCTGAGCCTCACTCCTTGCCTTTGTGAGGTTCTTCACTGCTGGGGAGTGCCTGGACCATGGGTGCCGTCCTTTAGGGGTGGGCGATGTCAGGATTTCCCAGGAATGGCAGGGACATCGCCTCGTGTCCTGCATTGGTCTGACCGCATGATGCCAGCCCCCAGGGGTTCCTCTATGGATACTGCCCCCACCCCCCCAGCCCCTGTTTTCTCCCCACGAACCAGCCTGTCACCTGATGAATGGCAGCAAGCTTGTCACCAGCCAACTAAAGATCTCTGGTCTTTTGTTTTATTTTTTTTGAGTTTAGAAAATTTTAGTTTCTTTTTTTTTTTCATTTATTTTTATTAGTTGGAGGCTAATTACTTTACAATATTGTAGTGGTTTTTGCCAGAGTCAGCCATAGGTCTCTGGTCTTTTAAAATTTATTTTATTGAGGTAAGGCTGATTTATAATGTTGTGTTAATTTCTGCTGTTCAGCAAAGTGATTCAGTTATATATATATATTTTTCATATTATTTTCCATGATGGTTTATCACAGGATATTGAATATAGTTCCTGTGCACTACAGTAGGACCTTGTTTATCCATTCTATGTATAATATTAATGCCACTGCTGATGGCCAAACTCCCCAACCATCTCTCCTTGATCCCCTCTCCCCCTTGGCAACCTCAGGTCTGTTCTCTATGAAAGCCCTCTGATGTTTGCATCTAAGCTCAGCCTTCTCTGCCGCACCCAGGTTCATGACTCAGTCCACCAAGGAAGCCTACGTGATCTCTCTGTACATTAACAACCCGTTACTAATCGGCGGCAGGAAGTTCGACCTGCGCCTGTACGTTCTGGTGTCTACGTACCGCCCGCTGCGCTGCTACATGTAAGAGCTGGGGGTTTGCTTCCATCCTTAAAACTGTGCTTTGGGAATTCCCTGGCAGTCCCCTGGTTAGGACTCAGTGCTTCCACTGCAGGGGACCTGGGTTCGATCCCTGGTCAGGGATTAAGATCCTGCAAGCCACGAGGGGTGGCCAAAAAAAAGACCGATTTGACATGACACCTCCCGCCCCTCAGGACCCTTGCAGGGGTTGGTAGGTTGGTCGTTGGCCAAGCTCCCCGAGCTTGCAGTGCCTGGCACAGGGTCCATGTTGAGTAAGACAGTGGCTTTGAGAGTGATGTGAATCTTGAAAATAAGAAGCAACTCTCTTAACCTTGCAAACATACACAGAGAGAGAAACCAGACCCAGCAGGCCACGTGTTGTACAGTTCCGCTTCCACAACATGCCCAGAATAGGCAGAACCATGGGAACAGAAAGAAGCTTGGTATTTGCCCAGCACTGGGATTGGGAAGTGACTGCTGCTGGTCATAGGGTTTCCTTCTGGAGTGACGCAGATTTGTAATGGTGATCATTGCACAACTCTGAATATACTCAAAACCGTTGAGTTGTACACTTAAAGTGGATGAGTTTTGTGGCATATAAATTATATCTTAATAAAGCCCTTATTTAAAAAGAACCATAAAAATTTTACAAGGTAACTCTTCTAAAAGGTCAAAACAAAAAGCAGCTCTTTTCTTTTTGCAATTTTTTGTCTTTATGTTTGTTTATTTTAAACTTTTTATTTTGTAT
The DNA here is from genome assembly GCF_033118175.1 of Dama dama. Taxonomy (NCBI): domain Eukaryota; kingdom Metazoa; phylum Chordata; class Mammalia; order Artiodactyla; family Cervidae; genus Dama; species Dama dama. Next base: position 6,463,640 of record NC_083702.1, read on the forward strand.
TGGGGTATAGCTGATTAATAATGCTGTAATGTTTTCAGGTGAATAGTGGAGGGACTCAGCCATACATACATACATGTATCCATTCTCCCCCAAACGCCCCTCCCATCCAGGCTACCATATAAGCTTTGAGCAGAGTCCCCTGTGCTACATAGGAGGTCCTTATTGGTTATTCATTTTAAATATAGCAACGTGTACATGTCCATCTGAAACCCCCTAACTGTCCCTTCCCCATCCTTCCCTCAACCCCTGACAATCATATGTGGGTTCTCTTGAGTCTGTGAGTCTCTTTATATTTTGTAAGTAAGTTCATCTGTATCGTTTCTTTTCAGCTTCCACATGTAAGGGATGTCATATGGTATTTCTCCTTCTCTGTCTGACTCACTTCACTCAGTATGACCATCTCTAGGTACATCCGTGTTGGCAGCTCTTAAGACAAAAAAGTGTGCTCTTTTGTTTATGCTTGTCCTCAGAGCATTGAGTTAACCCTCATTCCCACCTAGGTATAAACTTGGATTTTGCCGCTTCTGCACAGTGAAATACACCCCGAGCACCAGTGAGCTAGACAACATGTTTGTCCACCTTACCAACGTCGCCATTCAGAAACATGGGGTAAGTGTTGCTTCTCAGCTGAGCGTAAGGAAATGGACTGATGTCGTGGGTTTCTTTGTTTTTCTCTTTGCAGGACAGGGTGGGTGGGTAGAAGAGTTGGATTCAAGATGCCCTGGCGCTGATGAGGGGGAGCCCCAGGTATCCAGTTTGGTTGCCCAAGCTGAGTGCCAGCCTGTGTTGGGGTGGGGCACTTGGAGAAAGAAGATCCCATGTCCAAGCCCTGTCTTTCTAGTTCTGTGACCTTGGGGACAAGTTAACTGAGTGTCAGAGCCCAAGTCTCTCCAGTTGTGAAAGGAGGTAATATCATCACCTTATGGCTGTTGGGAGGATTATAGGAGAGGATTTGTGCATGGTCATTCACTCACTGAGCACCTGCCTGGGTTGGCCCCATACTAAGGGCTACAGTGATGGGCGGTATTCCCAGGTGGCTCAGGGGTAAAGAAGCCACCTGCCAATGCAGAAGATGCAAGACACACGGGTTTGATCCCTAGGCCCGGAAGATCCCCTGGAGAAGGAAATGGCAACCCACTCCAGTATTCTCACCTGGGAAATCCCATGAACAGAGGAGCCTGGCGGGCTCCAGTCCACGGGGTCACAGGAGTCAGACACGACATAGTGACTAAACCACAACCACCACCACCACCGTCACCTCAACAAAATCCTAAACCTGTAGTTCACACACAGAGCGCTGGGTCTTACACAACCACCAGTTGGCCTTGTCTCTGTACATTTCCCTGATGGCTCAAGCGGCAAAGAATTAGCCCGCAAGGCAGGAGATACAGGAGATGTGGGTTTGATCCTTGGATCGGGAAGATCCCCTGGAGGAGAAAATGGCAACCCACTCCAGTATTCTTTTCTAGAGAATCCCATGGACAGAGGAGCCTGATAGGCTACAGTCCATGGGGTCAGAAAGAGTCGGACGTGAGTGAGCGCACACACACACGCACAGTGATGGGAAGAAATTCCCCTGATCTCTGCTCTCATGGAGCCCAGAGCCCGCAGGGGAGATGGTTGTCCAGTAATCGTGTGGAGGAACATGTCACAAACAGTTTGCGTACTCTGAAGGTAGAGACCCAGAGCTGGAGGAGCTTGGAATGAAGGATCCCGGAGGCCAGCTGGCCAGAGGCTGCTGTGCAGAAGCAGGCTTGAGCAGACACCTGAAGTCTGAGCCAAGGGTTCCCCAGGTGGAGGTGCAGATAGAACATTCTAGCAGAGCGCACAGCCCGTGCGCAAGGAGCATTGCAGGAGCTGAAAGCGGTCAAGGCCGCTGGAGCCCCGAGCGAGGGTGCTGGCGAGAGAGAGCCCTGGAGAGGCCAGTGAAGGCTGGGACATGGGGCGCTGTACCCAGGCTCTGACCCAGTCCTGGCAAACAAGTCCCAAAGGTCTCATTTATGTATGAAAGACCCTCTTCTACTTGCATCTTGCTTGAATGGAAGCCTGAATACCCTGGTCTTTTTCTGTAATTGGAGTAGAAAAAGGGTAAATATTGATCGAAAACAAGCTTTTCTGAGTAACTCTACTGAAGAATTTGGTCAGACCCGCCTGGGCTCGATCCGATGTCCATGACTCACCCGCGGTGTGACCTGGGCAAGTCACCCAGCCGCCCTCTCAGACAGCAGCCCTGGTTTTTACCTTGCTGGTCGTGAAATGATGTGACCACGGCCACCTGTCACTGAGGGTGGCAAGAGGCTTCCATGTGAGGCTGACCCCACGTCACCTGCCCATCAGGTTTTTCTAAGAGCAGCATCGTTACAAGGTTCACAGTTAGAGGAGAAGGGGTAATGCGATCAAGATGTCATACTCACAAGAATAGGAAAGAGATCTTTCAGGTGACACAGCACAGAACTTACCAGCCTTTTGGGGACAGCTGAGCAACGACGCCAGACCCTTCGTAGCCAAGTAGCACGTTCCCAGAAGTCTGGGTGGAGCTGGGAAATGACAGTGACTGACCTCTTGTCCTGAGGACAGTGCAGTGTGTTGGCCTGCAAAGCCGCCTCGGTCTGGGGGTGCCAGACCAAAATTGGGAGGCTGGTCTCATCTGACGAGGCTTCTCAGGACATCAGTCGCTAGGTCACTATTTCCATCAATCATTCTTTTTTTTTTTTTAATTTTGGCTGCATCACTTGGCATGCGGAATCTTAGTTCCCCAACCAGGGGTCGAACCTGCACCCCCTGCATTGGAAGTGCACAGTCTTAACCACTAGACCACCAGGGAGGTCCCCAGAAACCATTCTTTTAAAACGGCAGAAGAGAGAGCAGAAGCAATACGTCAACCTGACATCTCTCCATGTCCCAGATGCAGTAGTACTTGCCACATTGATCCTATTTGTAAATGCTTTGCTTTTTAGCGTAGAAAAGTGCTTACTCCAAGAAACCTCAGTTTCAGCCTTGCATGGCTCTAGTTTAGCATTGCAGAGAGAACCAATGTTATATTGAACACAGAAAGTCTGTGAAGCAGCATGTCTCCCTGTCCACCGGGAGCCCCCTGGGTGCAGAGCACCACCCTGCACTCAGTACCAGGACGGCAAGACAGTCCCTGCCCTCAGGAGATTCAGAATCCACCCAGAGGGGCCGATTGCAAAGGACTACCTGTAACAGAATGTCAGGAGACCTCAGAGCTGCCCTGGGAGTGCCCGCCAGGAGGCTAAATTCATCCTGACTGCTGGAGGGTTTCCCATGGTGGAGGATGAGCAAGAGAAGGAGATCAGAGACCAGGGCCAGGTCCTGAAATGCAGCTTTGCAAGCTGATAGGAGAACAGTGCTGTGAGATCATTCTGATAAAATAACGATCCTACAGGCCGCAAACAGATATGTAGTCGCGTTTTATATATCTGTGCATATGGCAGTGTTTTGCATAAAGTGTATACTTCACGCCTCTAGAATTTTTTTTTTAAGTAAGCACATTTTTCTCGATGGTAAAAAGAATCTGTGACTGGAAAAGGAAAGGTACTGCTGGACAGTTAGCCTAGTTTTTTCTATGATTTCTCTTAGGGATGTTGTTGTTAGTCAGTCATGTCTGACTCTTTGCGACCCCATGGACTGTAGCCCACCAGGCTCCTCTGTCAGTGGGATTTCCCAGGCAAGAATACTGGAGTATATAGCCATTTCCTTCTCCAGGGGATCTTCCCAGGGACCAAATCTGCGTCTCCTGCATTGGCAGGTGGATTCTTTACCCCTGAGCCACCAGGGAAGCCCGATGTGTAATCTAGAGGTGATTTAAAGGACACGGGAGATGGGGAGGATGTGTATAGGTTACACGCAAACGCTGTGCCATTTCTTGTAAGGGATTTCGGCATCCAGGGATTTTGGACTCTGAGTGAGCCCTGGAACCAGTCCCCTGCGGATACCCAGGGATGACTGTATTTTAAGAACACACATCTCAGATCCCCAAGGGGCGCAGCCCACGTGCCTTGCCCCCGAGTGCCTGCCCCCATGGGGGAGGGCCCCAGGAAATGCTCAAGGGTGAGAACAAGCTCTGGGTTATTCCCAACCCCCCATTTCCGTGGCCAGGAGGACTACAACCACATCCACGGGGGCAAGTGGACCGTGAACAACCTGCGGCTCTACCTGGAGAGCACCCGAGGCAAGGAGGTGACCAGCAAGCTGTTTGACGAGATCCACTGGATCATCGTGCAGTCCCTGAAGGCCGTGGCGGTGAGCCCTGCGGTGGGAATCGGGGGAGCCCTGGGAGCAGAGAGAGCGAGGAGACAGCACAAACCTGGGAAGCGTTTGGGATTGGGGAGCACTCATGGCTCTTTGCTAAAACCACCAGTTTTTACGGCCTTACCTCCTGCAGCCGCAGCCTCGGAACCTCCACAGATGGGCCGGGTTCCCTGGACGTCCGTCACCCCTGGCTCTTCTGTGCCCCCTGAGTGGAGAGCGAGCCTTTGTCACAGGCCGCAGCTTTGGAGATAGGCTTCTCAGCAGCCTCCTTGTCTCTAGGTCTCCTGCTCTGCTGTTTCATGGACATTTAGGGCGGGAGAGATCCCCTCTTTTTTTCACTCATGTCCCCTATCTGTTGGCTGGTTTGCAGTTTTTCTGTTTTGTTTTACTGTCCTAAAGCAGGTGCACATCTGTTTTCCAAGGAAAAGAAAAGAATGCACCTTGGAGCACCAGCACGCAGGCTGCTAGTTTTAGTGCAGAAGGCAGACTAGAGGAGGTGGCCACACACTGGGGGCTGAGGGGCCGCAGACAGAGCTTCACTCCCCGACTCGGAAGCGTGGGGAGACGAGCTCTTTTGGAGGAAGGGTGATATGGGCTTGGCAGCGAGGTGGATGTGTGTGAAAATACATAGGTTACACATAACCTTCTCAGTGGAAGACTAAGGTCTTCCCCCACCCCCTGTTCTTTATTTATTTATTTTTTTGGCCAGGGCACAGGACCTGTGAGATCTTAGTTCTCCAACCAGGGACTGAACCCAGGCCCACGGCGGTGAGAGCACCAAGTCCTTACCACCAGACCGCGAGGGAATTCCCTCTCCCTTTTTTTTTTAAAGCAAAATATATCTGTTTGGCTGGGCTGGGTGTCAGTTTCATCATGCAAAATCAGTTTTGGCGCGTGGGATCTTGTTTCCTGAATGGGGATCAATCCCAGGTCGCCTGCATTGGGAGCACCACTGGGCCATCAGGGGAGACCTCCAACTCCCATTTTTATCTCTGAAAATGGCAGTTTATACTGTTTCCCCTATGTGTGGAAAGCTTTGTTGAAACAGCCCGGTAAATTATGGACGGAAAAGTGGCGCTTCTGGTGGCCACCCTGGCTTTCCCGCGTCTTGAATCGAGCTCTTCCTGTTTCACCAAGCGCTCCAGAGCCCTGCCTTCTCCTCCGGTCTGCGTCTCGGGCTCACAGGGCAGACGCGACAGGGAAGAACGCTGGGCCTAGTTGGTCTAGTTCACTGTCAGAGAGAGACATCTCTGGGGCCACATTCCATGTCTCTTACCCCACGGAAGCCACGTCTTGAACTTTGACGCTTGGGTGGGAGTCACGGTGGGGATGTGTGTGGAGTCCTGGACTCAGATTTCAAGCCAGGCTGTAACACAGGTGATCTGGGCGCCTTAGTGCCTGGTTAAACCAGCTCCCTCCACCTCCTTCCTGGCCGGCCTCAGTCTCCCTGGCTGGCTGAGCTCTGAGAAATCTGAGACAGTTTGTGGCTGTCTAATTAAGAACGCCTGTACCCTGGCCCCGGGTGGTCAGCCGTCTCGAGGCCGACTTCCCTGGCAGATGCCCCTGAGGGTCTTCTTCTGCGCTTTGGCCTCGAGCTGAAAAGCTGTGGCGTTTCTAAGACTCTGAGGGTTTGGGGAGCAGGGATTCATTTATTCCATTTTTATTCATTTAGCCACTATTTGTCGCCTTGTTTTTACCAAGTGTGTTGCCCTCTGGGAATTTAGGGGAGAGATAGTCAGGGACACGGGTGGCTGCGGTACCTTGTGAGAAGGGCCTGGTGCGGGGCGTGGACCACGTCGGGGACCCAGACCCCCAGGATATGGGATGTGGGACAGGATGGAGAAGCTGGGAGCCACAGCTTGGGGGCAGGATGCTCGGAGGGCCAGAGACAGCGGGGCTGGGGGATGACAGAGGGTTGTGACTTCCTGTTCGGCAGAGGCTCTTTGCGACTGTGGTGTGGGCAGTACCCGGGTCAGGACACCAGAATTCAGTGGAAATGCGGTGGTTCCACTAGATTTCCATGTGATGAAACAGCCTCACCCCAGCCTGGTTTTCCTCCAACAAGTGGGGCTGCACTGGGCTCCCTGCTCCTTAGGTGTTTTCCTGTTCTTAATCCGTGTACTAAGTCGAGTCCACGCACCCACTGCCGGGTCAGAAGCCCTCACGGTCCTCACGGTTGTGTCTGTGTTTCTCCCTCGCCGTGGGGTGCAGAGACAACCCCGGGGAGCACCACTGTGTGCTGGCCTGCTCCCAGAGAAGGCAGCGTGGAATCTGTGTTGTAAACAAGCAGCTGGTGGGTTTTTTATACACTTGGAGAATAGTTTATAATTATAATTAATTATATATTATAATATAATTATAATTATAGTTAAAAACAGAGAAGAGCATCCAGAAGTCTTAAGTAAATGGATTTGACTTTTGTCACAGAGAACAGAGGTTCATAAGCTGCATCCCAAGGGGCCTGTGAAGGGACTGGCAGCCTCATGGGCCCTGTGCCTGTGTGCGTGCACGTGTGTGCGTGTGCGTGCATGTATGTCTGTGTGTGTCTGTGTGTGTCCCTGTGTGTGCGTGCATGTGTGCGCACGCATGCATGCGTGTATGTCTGTGCGCGTATGTGTCTCTGTGTGTGCGTGTGAGTATATGCGTGTGTTTGCATGCACGTGTGTGTGCATGTATGTGTGTCTGTGTGTGCGTGCGTGTGAATGTATGTGTGTCTCTGTATGTGTGTGCATGTGTGTGTGTGTCTCTGTGTGTGCATGTGTGTGTGTCTCTGTATGTGTGTGTGTGTGTGCGTGTGTGTGTGAGTGTGTGTGTGAGTGTCGAGGCTGCATAGGCCTGAACTCCGGGTGCCCAGACTTGGAGCTGGACTTCTGTCCACTCCAAGGACAGTCTTGTGCCAGTGGAGACCTTCATTGCTGGTCATTGAGCCTCTGATGAGTGAGACACAGTGGTTGCTTCCCAAATGCTCGTTCTGAGGTTGAGGGGAGCGTCCACCGTGGAGCCCCACGGAGAGGGAGCGGGACGGAGAAGGGGGAGGCGGAGAGCCACTGGTCTCAGAAGTGAGACCCACGCGTGATGTGTCGCCTGTGCACGACGTCAGGGGTCTCGGCCGGGCCTGCAAGCCTGGCTCTAACCGCCATCCTCTCCCTGCAGCCCGTGATGAACAACGACAAGCACTGCTTTGAGTGCTACGGCTACGACATCATCATCGACGACAAGCTGAAGCCCTGGCTGATCGAGGTACCCGCGCCCCATGACCTGGCGCCTGGCCACCCCACGGCCTCCCCACACTCCTGCCCGGCCCGACTCCGAGGCCCCAGGCTGGGGCGGGTGGAGACGGGGGCGGTGGGACCCAGGGCAGGCACTCAAGTCTGAGGGTTTGCTGATGGCTGGGAAATGTGCACACTGCCGTCAGTCACCTCCTGCAAGCCCAGCCCACAGAGCCAGAGCCAGCAGCTCTACTTCCGTTTTTTGGGGTTTTTTTTTTTTCTTTTTTTGACCACACTGTGCAGCTTGTGGGGATCTTTGTTCCCTGACCAAGGGATCGAACCTCTGGAAGCTTGGAGTCCTAACCACTGGACCACCAGGGAATTCCCCAGAAGTACTTTTATTTATTTTATTTTTCTCCCCCTTCCAGATGGGTCCTTCTGGGTGAGTCCAGTTCCACAGGCCCCCACCCTGTCCTCTTGGGGGACGCTGTTCCCATTCAGGAAGGAAGTTCACAGCCCCGAAAGTCCTGGGAGGCAACAGCATTCTATCCAGAGATAAGGAACTCTGTACTCTTGGGACAAAGGCGTAGTTTGGAAGTGGACTTATCTGCTCATCTGAAGGCGCAGACAGGATGTAGTGATGGCTGTTCTAGAAAGCAGGGGGTGCATGTGCTCTTTTCCTGGCTGGCATGTCCATCAAGGACCAGACAGAGTCCACCTTGCTGGGTGGTCCTGCTTTGCTCTGCTGCCAGGGAGAGGGGCATGGGGCCGGGCGGGCAGTGACGGCGCAGGCTTCCACTCTGCCTGCTCATCTCCTTGTGTGACCCACGAGGCGGGTGCAGCTCATGCCCTTCAGCTCAGGCTGTTTCCAGCCAAAGCTGAGTCTCCTGAAGAAGTCATCATGAGCGGTCCTCGCAGGGAAAGTGGGGACCTCACAAGAAGCTGCTGGGAGAGCCTGGTTACAGGAGAAAGAGGTGTGTGTGTGTGTGTGTGTGTGTGTGTGTGTGTGTGTGTGTGTGTAGACATATGTACATGTAGAAACATAGCCGGGCTAGTGGTAAAGATCTTGCCTTGCCTGTCTCCAGCAGGAGACATAAGAGAGGCGGGTTTGATCCCTGGTTTGGGAAGATCCCCTGGAGGAGGGCATGGCTACCCACTCCAGTATTCTTGCCTGGAGAATCCCATGGACAGGGGAGCCTGGCGGGCTACAATCCATGGGGTCACAAAGAGTCGGACATGACTGAAGTGACTTAGCACACCTGCAGAGAAGTGGCAAAGTCAGTCTTACCTGCAGACATAAAGTAATTTATATTTCCATTTCCTCCATCTTCAGTTCAGTCGCTCACTTGTGTCTGCCTCTTTGTGATCCCACGGACTGCAGCACTTCAGGCCTCCCTGTCCATCACCAACTCCTGGAGCTTGCTCAAACTCATGTCCATTGACATGAAGTTCCTCTATCTTACATAACTTCAATGGAAGTCAAGCTTTCCTTGATGAACTAGCATCTTAACTGTGAAGGTTTTTTTTAAAAAATAATAGATCTGAACTGTATAACATGTCTGTAATGAGAATCACAGGATGGCATGATAAAGCACAGTGGTAATTTCCAGGGCACCCGAGCTCCGCACCGCCCCTGCCACTGTACACATCAGCCGCCTTGCCGGCAGCACAGACACACAGTCTGACCATTCGGGGGAAGAACCTGAACAACTTTCAGATTTGCTGCCTCTTCCCTCCCAGGCCTGAAAAAGCGGCCGACCAAGGTCGTTACAACTGTGCGCCAAGTAAGAGTCGATAGGCGCTGACTGAGGGCCCGTGGGGCTCGGCAGAGTGAACGTCTGTGCTCGGTGACTTCGCTTGCCTCCCCAGAGGCCGCTGGGACTAACTTTCCACTTTTGGATGGGCTTCTGCTCTGGTCAGAGTGTTGCTTTGCTGGCCAGGCAGCACACAGGTGCACTTCCTTTTACTTCAGCCCACGATGCTGCTCGATCAGGGTCAGGGGGTCACTGATGTCAGCAAAGCCCTGGGCAGCTCTCCATGCTGAGGACGGTGCTCACCACACAGGTAGATGCTGAAGTTATATTTGTGGTGGACATTGACCTAAGCTCTGTATTTGTGTGGTGACTGATTTGTAGGTTCTGTTCCTAATCCTGTCTTTAAATATTATTATGATGGCTATTTTCTTTTTCTTGGCCGAGCTGCACAGCTTGTGGGATCTTAGTTCCCTGACCGGGGATCGAACCTGGGACCCCAGCCGTGAAAGTGCCAGGTCCTAACCACTGGACTCCCAAAGAATTCCCCAAGTTATATTTCACCTAAAGAAATAGATCAGGAAGTGCTTCCTGAAGGTGTTAGGTATGACAGTGTAAAGCGACAGCCTTACCTGCGCTGTGGAGTGGCCAGTGTTTGCTTCTGCCCTGCTTACCTGCGCTCCAGGGTAGGTAGGTGATCCAGCTGAAGGGCATGGTCTCTCTCCTCTCCTCTCGCAGGTCAACGCGTCCCCATCCCTCACCTCCAGCACTGCCAACGACCGAATCCTTAAGTACAACCTGATCAACGACACCCTCAACATCGCGGTCCCTAATGGTGAAATTCCAGACTGTAAATGGAACAAGTCACCCCCAAAGGAAGTCCTCGGCAATTATGAAATCCTGTGAGTTCATGGGTTTGTGCCATTGGCCGCGTGAGTGTCAGATTGGTGTGGCGGGGGGTGGGGGGTGTGCCAGGGCCCAACTGGGAGTTTCTAGGCGTATGTGGACTCGCCTTATCAGGTAGAGTATTTTGCCTTTTGATGTTATGGGAAAGATCTTGTTGCTGACAAGTGTTGGGTGCTGAACCAGGCCTTTGTCTAGTCTCATGCATGAGAAATGTTAACAAAGCGTTGGCCAGGTGAGCTGTCAAGGCGGAGCTGGTCACTCACCATGGAGCAGTGGCCAGCCACGCCTGGTCCACCCCCAAGACCCATGTGACACGAGGAGCTCAGTCTGCACACCTTTGAACGTATTACTCGCTCAGTCACGTCCACCTTTTTGCGACCCCGCAGACTGTAGCCCACCAGGCTCCTCTGTCCAGGGGATTCTCCAGGCAAGAATACTGGAGTGGTTTACCGTTCCCTTCCCCAGGGGATCTTCCCTACCCAGAATTCGAACCTGGATCTCCTGCATCACAGGTGGGTTCTTTACCGCCTGAGCCGCAAGGGAACCTGGTGCACACCTTTCAGTGGGGATAATACAGTTGAGAGGAAGGCAGATACATTTAGGGCCTGACACCCGTTGTCACAGCTCGTTTCCCCGGAAGCCTTGTGAGGTGAGGGTTGTTACCGGCTCCCTTTTACACGTAGGGAAACAAAGGCTCGGAGGGATACGTGGCACCCTGGTAGTGACATAAAGTGGGGGGAAGTGAGACCCCATCAGGAGGGCAGTGGCTGAGCGGGGCCGACTTGTTCTTGCGGTGGAAGAGTGAGTGGATATTGGAAGGACTGGGGTGGGGCTGTGCTGGGGGCCGGGAGGCGGGGGGAGGAGCTGCAGGAAGGGTGTGCGGTATGATCTGTGTGACGTGGGCGGTGGTCGCCGTGCCCCCTCCCCCAGTGTGGCCGGCATTTCCGCATGTGGCGGCTGGTCCGAGAGTGGACGGGGCAGGAAGTGTGGAGGGACGCTGCGTAGGGGGTTGTCACGGGCACCACTGCTGCAGAGGGCGTGGGCCGGGGAAGGAGGGCTAAGAAAAGAGGGAAATAGCACTCAAGCCCAAGGACTGAAGCTGTTAGGATCACATTACCTATTTCTGTAAAGTCAAAACGCACGTTTAAATTTCATTTCTTTGATTTTTTAAAAATATTTTTATTTATGTGTGGCTGTGCTGGATCCTCACTGCTGAGCGGGCTTTTCTCTAGTGGCACGTGGGGGCTACTCTCTCGTTGCAGGGTGCTCGGGCTTCGCATTGTGGTGGCTTCTCTTGTGGAGCACGGGCTCTAGGGTGCTTGGGATTCAGTAGTCACAGCTCCCGGGCTCTAGAGCTCGGGCTCAGTGGTGGTGGCGCGTGGGCTTAACTGCTCCGCGGCGTGTGGGATCTTCCCGGAGCAGGGATCAAACCCGCATTCCTGGCACTGGCAAGCAGATTCTCCACCCCTGAGCCACCAGGGAAGCCCGTCACTTAACATTTGAAAGCAATGAAGAAGTTGTGGACTTTACACCTGTGCACGGATCCCAGGCTCCTGGCGGGTAGCGCCGCTGCTGTGTGGTGTAAGTCTGCGGCCCCGGCAGGGTGGGAGGTGAGTCCACGAGAGCAGCACCTGGGGCCCGGGCAGGGTGGGCACCAGCCTAAAGGGCGACCAGCTGGCTGGTTGGTTGTGTCTTCCAGCATGTCTGCTACCCGGATGAGACCTCGAGTAGGCAGAGCATGGAAGTGCCCAAGGGTGGGGTGCTCGCCAGGTGAGGGGGCAGAACAGGAAACAGCAGGTCTGAGCAGCTGAGGACAGGGAGAGGGTGGGCAGGGGGCTGTCAGACACTGAGCTGGGAAGAGAAGGGCCAGAGGTCAAGGGGCAGAGGTCACGGTGAGGCTGGCGGCTGAGGTTTCTCAAGGGGCACTGTCATCGAACGTGATGAGATCGGGTGCCCTAGGGGTGGGGCTGAGCTGGGGTGGAGGTCATTGGAGAGGACAGTAGGTCAGGGGACCAGGTTTCACCTGTTTGGTCACTGAGGTCGCCAGCAGCAGTGAGCCAAGAGCCTGAATCTTAAGGAATTAGGGTCAGCGACCTGGAGGATTAGAGGTGACCGACAAGGCGGGGAAGACTGGTGGACTCTGCTGACCTGGGGAGGAGGTTTTGGAGACAAGTTGTTGTGGGGGGGGTCCCCTGCAGACCCAGAGGCATGGTCGGTGGGAGAGAAGATAGGCCCACTCGAGGGGCGAGAGGGGACAGAGCAGGAAGGTGACAGGGACCTTCCAGGACGAGGCGAGGATGGGGGAGGCTCTGTCCACTGCTGACAATGGACAGAGAGTCCTTTGTACACAGAGGAAGAGTTTGGGGGTGGGGCCAGGTGGGGGCACGTCCAGAGCCTCCCAGGGTTGGCATTGTGGGCGGTGCATTGTGATAACCGTGATGCAGGGCCTTGTGGGCTCCGTCCTGACAGCCCCAAGACAGGCGAGGGGGCTGTGCGTATGGAAGGAGACTGGGGGCCAGGAGCTGGGTGAGCCCCCCTCCATCGAGCTGAGGGTGCTGGGGAAGTGGGGAAAGTGGGCTGTCGGGAGCCTGTGGGGCCCTTTGCCCGCCATCAACCCACTGCCCCCCTGAGGGTGTGGGCAGATGCCCCGTTTCCAGTAAGACACATGGTCAGGAGCCTTAGCGCTTTCACTTGGAGAGACAAAAAGGTGACCTTCCCCGCAATGCGTTCGGCCACCCCCTCCCTGGGTGGGGTAATGAGGAAGGTTCCACTGCAGAGCCTATGGTTCTGCATTCTTCCATTCAGGGCCCGCTCCCCAGTCCTTCAGATGACCCGTCAGAGTCTGTGGGCTTGCAGCTGAGGTGCTGGGGGAGCGGGGACGATGGGTCTGGGGGAGGGGGGCGGACGGGCCCCTGACATCACAGGCTCCGTCCTGCCCTGCCATGCCGGGCACTCTGCATTCCATTGGGTGCCCTCAAGAGCCCTTCAGGTGTCCCAGCGGGGGCCGGTTCCCTTGCCCGTGGTCACAAGCCTGGTGTGCCACCTGGACGTAGACACTCTTGCTGCCACTCCGAGGCTCTCCATCCCAGCCTCAGAGCTACAGGGCCTGGCACTTTGCATTTGCTCCGTCCAGAGCCCAGTTCAGAAGATGCCAGGTCTGCTTTTTACAGTCTTCTAAGAATGACTGTTCTGACCCCTGTGAGTGGATCCTGCCTGTGAAAAGCCCGAGAGAGTAGCCTGCCAGCCCAGGAGGGGCCTGAGAAGCGCCATCTGGTCTCTGACCCTCCTCCACGCTCGCCCTGTCAGTGGGCACCCCCAGGAGCCGCCCGTCCCAGATGGCAGCTGCTCACCAAGCGCTCATTTCTGTTTGTGTTCAAACTGCACTGACCAGTACCAATGCCCAGGGAACCTGGAGCCCCCCTGTGTGTCTCCCCTCTGCTTATTCAGCAGGTTCTTACTGCACCCACGCTCCCCACGACTGGGTGCTGGGCATGAGCCAGATAGAGGGGGCGGTCACTCCAGCCCTTTGGTCAGTAATGGTAGACACGACCCAAGCAAATAGAGTGATAACATATGAACAAGAGGCCCTGGCGGGAAGAGGGGCCAGGACGCCTCCTGGGAGACACCCCCACACACACAGGTGGAACCACCAGCATGCCTGGGGAGTCCTCTGTCCGGCATCATCTCTCCTTAGGGAAACAAGAAGGGGAGGGACCCTCAGGTTGTGGTCTGACCTTCCCGTGTCTGGCAGAGGGAAACCCCGTTGTGCCTGCCGTGAAGACGATGCTCAGCGGACTGGCCTCCCTCCTCCCCACCCTCCCCTTTCACCCTCAATGTAGAAAATGCGCCCTTCATCCTCAGAAATCTCTAACCCAGCCCACCCTCAACCTATGCATGGTGATTCTGGGAATAAGCTTTAATGGAAACACACACTCTTCCAGAAGTCAGCAGAACGTAGCTAATGCAACATCCCTGAGCATCTTAGTACCTTTTGCATTTGATGTGGACATCTTGGTGGGTGCTCAGCCAGGGTGTGGTCAGCAGTGACACCTACGCACACACTTGAACAGTGAACAGAAGCTTCACACTCGGAGCCACAGGGTGAAAAGTTCCAAATTAAGAATGCAAAGTGAAGGGAAGTCACTCAGTCTTGTCTGACTCTTTGCGACCCCAGGGACTGTAGCCTGCCAGGCTCCTCCAACCATGGGATTTTCCAGGCAAGAATACTGGAGTGGGTTGCCATTTCCTTCTCCAAGAATCCGAAGTCCTGGGTTTTATTTAACCCTACCTCTGCCACGTACCTGGGCTTCCCTGGTGGCTCAGAGGGTAAAGCATCTGGCTGCTCCTTGGGTCGGGAAGATCCCCTGGAGAAGGAAATGGCAACCCACCCCAGTATTCTTGCCTGGAGAATCCCATGGATGGAGGAGCCTGATAGGCTACAGTCCACGGGGTCGCAAAGAGTTGGAAATGACTGACTTCACTTTCTTTCTTTCTGGCACATACCAGCTGTGCAACCTTAGTGCACTGAATAAACGTCTCTGAGCCCCAGTTTCCTCCAACAGGAACTGGGACTCATGATGCCTACGATCTGAGTCAGGAGGGTGATGGAAGCCCTGGGGGTAGGAGACCCCGTCCATAGAGCCTGCGCAGTGCCAGGGCCCGAAACACCTGCTGCGGGTTTCACCCCTCTCATGGGGGCCCCGCCCCAGCAAGAAAGTGTCACCAGATGCCTTGTGGTCCGGGGCGCCGAGGTGCTTGGTTCTTTCTGGTGTAAAAGCGCCAGCCATCCGTCCTCCCCCGGCGGCGCTGTAGCACTGCACAAGCCCGATGCAGGAGCATCGGTGGGGACGGACGGGTAGGTCATGGCTGGTGGAGGTGAAACTGGCCTCTCCCTGTCCTGGCCGCCGCCTCCTGGGCCGGTCACCCACGCCCCGCGCCCTGTCTGGCCCGGGGTTAGTCATCCTCAGCCCACAGATGCTGAGCGAGGTGCTGAGTGTAACATATTTGCAGACACCGCTTGTCTCCCTGGCTACCCTCATATGTCATTCCTTTCCGTGAGGTCATTGCCAGACTCAGTCTGGTGGCCCGTATAAAAACGTCAGCTGCAGGGTGTGGGACCCGTCCACAGTGACAGTTTTAACAAGGTTGAGCTCGTATGTTCTGTGGCCTGGGGTGGCCCTTGGTGGGCTGCCAAGGCCACCTGCTGGGCAGGCGGGTTTGGAGGCATGTGGGCTGCTTCTCTGTTTGCTGTGGCAATGCTTCAGCTGAACCCTGGAGACGTTCCATCTGTCTCTAGGTACGACGAGGAGCTGGCGCAGGGCGACGGGGCTGACCGAGAGCTGAGAAGTCGGCCGGGCCAGTCGCTGGGGCCCAAAGGGAGCCGATTGAGAGATGCCGGGAGGACCGTCCTCACCACTTGGAAGTGACCGCCAGCGAGAGCAAGACTTACAGCCCGGACCCGGTCAGAACCTGCCACCGTGCCCGACCCTTGCCGAAGACACCTATTTTGGAATTTCCTTTTTCTAGAGCTTTTTTTTCCTTTCCTAAACCCTGTAAATAAATAAAGGCACTTCTTTGAAAGGTTAAGGAATCTGTTATTGGGGGAACGTCCCTGTTTCTCCTTCGCTCCCACCCTCACAGTACTTCTGACTCCAGGCGTATCAGGATTTTTCCCACACCAAGCAATTCTGCTTTGGCCCCAGATGTCCTAGAGCAGGGGGTCTCCAACCTCCAAGATCTAATGCCTGATGATCTGAGGTGGATCTGATGTAATAATAATGGAAATAAAGTGCAGAATAAACGTAATGCACTTGAGTCATCCTGAAACCATCCCTTACCCCCTGGTCCGTGGAAAAACTGTTCCATGAAAGGGGTCACTGGTGCCAAAAGGGTTGGGTACCACTGTCCTATGGTTTAACTCTGGACACTGTCTGCCTGGAGATGGAGTCAGATCCCACGGGGCCGGCCTCAGCCCCACAAGGCTGCCCGCCACACTCACAACTTCAGGCGCCAGTCAAGTCCAGTTGTTAACTGCTTCCTACCAACTGGCTACAAGTCGGAGGTTCCCACAACCCTATCCTTGGGTTCAATTAACTTGAGAATGGGGCTTGCAAAATTCAGGGAAACAGTTCACTTACTCGATTACCAGTTAACATAAAGGATGCGACTCAGGAAAAGCCAGATGGCAGAGATGCACAGGGCAACGTGTGGATGAAGGGGCACCAAGCTCCCATGCTCGCTCTGGGGGCATCATCCTCCCAACGCCTCTACGTGCTCAGCAGCCTGGAAGCTCTTCCAATTCCGTAGTTTGGGGATATTTATGGAAGCCTCATTACATGGGCGTGCCTGCATGCATGCTAAGTCGTTCCAGTCGTGTCTGACTCTTGGCAACCCTATCAACTGTAGCCCCTCAGGCTCTTCTCTCCGTGAGACTCTCCAGGCAAGAATACTGCAGTGGTTTGCCATGCCTTCCTCCAGGGGATCTTTCTGAACCAGGGATCAAACCCGCATCTCTTTTGTCTCCTGCGTTGGCAGGTGAGTTCTTTACCACTAATGCCACCTGGGAAGCCCCAGTACATGGCAATGATTGATTAAATCACTGGCCATTGGCGACTGACTCAACCTCCAGCCCCTGCTCTTCCTCGGAGGTTGAGGAATGCGCCTTGGTTCCCCAGGCAGCCAGTTCACATCCAAGGCCATCCAGGAGCCCCAATCACCAGTCATTAGCACAAACTCCGGTTTGCTTGAAAGGGACTTGTTAAGAATAACAAACGATATGCATTTCACCTTTCTGCTCTGTAGCAGTTTCAGGAACTGGAAACTAAATATAACAGAAAGATGTCCCTGTAGCTCTTAGAAAGAAAATTACAAGAGTTCTGTATGCTGGGAAAGGGGACGGAGACCAAATACATATTTCCTAAAAATCGCAGTATCACAGTCTATTTCATTAGGGCTGAATAACTGATTCACAAATGTATAAGATGAGCCCTTTGGACAGAAAGTAACAGCCTCACAATGTGATTTAGTTTATTATAAGGGTAGGTCACATTTTTAAAATTTGGCACTAAGGTAAAACCAAAACACAAACCTGAATATCTTACAGAATCATGCTGCTGTGAGAAAGCAAAATATTTAATCCGACAACTACTTTGGTTTCATTCCTTTCAGCTTGACTGTGCTCTAGAGGAAAACAGGCAACTAGAAATAATAACACCTCAGCATTTATCATTACAAAGGCCCTTGTCTCGGTGCTCTGAGGAGACGCACTGGGTTTTGTAGGTGAGTCTGTCAGTCAGATAAGCCCAGACAATTCCCGCCGTGTGGCTTATATGACATCAGCCTCTGGGCTTGCCACAGACACAGAGGTAAGCGCTGTTGGCAAGTCATTGGCGGCAGGATAAGCTCTTGACATGATGTGTTTACAGCAAGCCAGCCTGGACTCCCGTGACCTACAGAAAAATACGGGGAGGCAACCCACGTACCTCTGTAGAGCAATCGATGCATCTGAATCACCCCTGGGGCTGTTCTCTTATAAGAACCTTTTATTGTCACATTTGACACCTGTTCACTAATGCTTCACTCATTGTCCTGAGTTTCTCTTTCAACTCCCCACCTGTGTCCCATTACAATGTTAGGAATAAGATTTTCCTGTTATGTAATTGTGCCAAGGACATAGAAGATAGAGGTCTTCCTCCCTGGTGGTTGGGTGGACAGGAATCTGCCTGCCAATGCAGGGAACACAGGTTCAATTCCTGGTCCGGGAAGATCCCATGTGCCATGGGGCAACCCCTGAAGCCCGTGTGCCCTAGGGCCCTTGCCCTACCATAAGAGAAGCCACTGCAATGAGAGTCCCAGGCACTGCAACTAGAGAAAGCCCAAGAACACCAATGAAGACCTAGCACAGCCAAAAATAAAATGGTTTTTAAAAAGAATATAAAACATGGATCTAGTTCAATATGTGTGCTGCATGCTCACTCGCTCAGTCAGGTCCAACTCTTCGCAACCTCATGGACGACTATACCTGGCCCGCCAGCCTCCTCTGTGGGATTTTCTAGGCAAGAATATTGGAGCAGTTTGCCATTTCCTCCTCCAGGGGATCTTCCCGACCTAGGGATCAAACCTGAGTCTCCTGCATCCCCCGCATTGCAGGCAGATTCTTCACTACTGAGCCTGCAGGGAAGCCCCTATTTCAATACAAAATTAGTGAAATGTAGTACAAATGGCATATAGCCAGAACTCAAATAAATTGCAATTTATAGGAATTTGTCTTCTGTGTTCACGTCAAGCCTGAAATGGTCCCAGCTTATTGATCAACGTACTTTGTGTATTCCCTGATATTCAGGCCTGGTGTGGACTGTGGGTGTGGCTTTGAGCCTCTGAGTCAGACCTGGGCTTGAGGCCTGGCTCTGCCATTTATTAGTTTATTCCTTGGAACAAACTGACAGTGGCTCCTTGGACCTTTGCTTCCTAGTGGATAAAAAGGGGATTGATTTTATTTGCCTCAGAAATAAGAAGTGCTACCGCCCACCCCGACTGGTTCTTGCTCCAGCTCTGACTGTGATTTCTTCCCCAGGAGGGGGCCTAATACTCCACGCAGCTGGTGGCTTCCACCCTCCACTTCTGATCACAGCTCTTCCACCCACCAGTTCTTCCAATCCAAGTTCTCTGTTATGCTGCCTGGTTTGGGGAAGGGTGGAGTCCCTGCCTGGGAATGTGATCGCAGCCTGAATGCGGGGGAAGTTGAATCACGGTGGGGAGAAGTCAGCGAGCCCGTGACCAGGTTGCTAAGCGAGAGCGAATGCCTGTTAAATATATTTATATCAAATATTGACGGTGACATGAGTGATGTCATGTTCTAGAGCAGATGTTTCCTTTGGACACTTCCAGTACCCGCACGGGGAGGAAGTACGTGGTGTCCGAAGCAGGCCTTGGGAAACCGCCGGGCTGTAAACAGACTGTGAGGTCACTGGGCCCAGGCCTCCAGCCGTGGTGTCCCCCTTTGCAATCATCTGGGTTAACAATTTCTGTTTTCTTATCAGCTCCCATTACTTTTTTCCATTTGTTAAGGCTGAGGGGTGAAGGACAGGTCCTGAAGTCTGAAGACCGTAGCATCTGATCAATTTCAGGATAATTCTACTCGATTTTTCCCAGAGGAAACTCATCATTTGCCTGCTTCCTACACGGGCTACTCCCCCAGTATTTTTCAGCAGGTGCTCAAGTCCAGAATGAAGGAGTCCTCCCACTGGTTCCCCCACTCCCCGCCCAGCAGTCCCCAAGCCTGGTGGCAGGCTCCTCAAGGGCCTCCTGCCTGGACCACTGCTTGAGGCTCACCCAACTCGGCCCTCAGCCCCTACCATACCATCGGGCTGCACCCCTGGCCCAAAGGATTTTCCTGACCTGTGACCATCTTCCCCAACACAGGGCGGTTCTTCAGTCTGCCCCACAAAGCCTCCCGTGCTAGGGAAAACCTGGAGGCTCTCCACACATGGTGTTCACTGGCCCCAGACTCACCTGCCTTGTCTCTGCCTGGGTCATCCTTCCTCCAGGACACTGGCAGGCTCCATCCTACCTCTAGGCCCATTTTCCAGCTCGGCGGCCTCTCCAGCCAGCCAGGGGAGATGCTTCCCTGGTCTGCCCCGCCTCAGGCCGTCAGCCTCCTATGGTCCAGGGAGGCGGGTGAGCGTCTGCTGCAGGGACCCTGGCCAGCTGGCCTCTGGGCCTGGCACCTGGCACTGCCCAGGGACCAGTGCCCACAGGGTGTCCTTTTGTGTCCCTTACCGGGAGCTGCGTCCAAGCGGAGCACCCTGGGGCATTTCAGGATCCCTGCGGGGCAACAGGAACACCATCAGATTTTGCTTCCTGTTTTTCATTAGGCAGACAAGGTGTTTCTACGGACACAATCGCTGATGTAGGTTGGGGGTGACTTTCTTGCCTAAAGGACAGTAAAGGCATTGATCAGGCATCTCTGCTGATACAAGCCCACGGGCCCCCAGGGCTGTCCTGGTTCGGGTGTCTGATTCAGGGCCGTTCTCCATGCTCTTCTCCCTCACCTTTCCATTCCTATTGGGAACTGAGTCTTCGGGGGTTCCGCCTCCTGAATTTGGCCCCCTCTGTCACCACTGGTCCTGTTTATTCCACCATGCCTCTTCCCCCCCAACTGCGGCCAGCGCCTCCCCTCTCCCTGACCCCGGGAACTGCCTTTCTGATGTTTCAGATGCAGCTGGGGCTCCTCCAGGGGTGAGGATGGGCTGCAGAGAGTGACTCCAAGGGCTCCCTCTCGCCCAAGGTCTCTGTCGTGGCCAAGGACACCAGGCAGCTCATGCCTCGGGATCTGATTCCCATTCCGGCTGGAAGGGCGCGTCAGGCTGTCACAGAGCTCCAGGTAGCCTCCTACCTGCCCAGCCCTAGAGCGAGGGCTGCGGTTCCCCATTCACCTTCTGTCCCAAGCCTCAGGCCCGACGGCAGAGGGTGCGGGGTGAGAAAAGACACCGTTAAAGGGGCCCACAGGGACTTTCCGGGTGGCCCAGGGGCTGAGACTCCATGCTTCCAGTGCAGGGGGTTTGGGTTCCCTCTCTGATCAGGGGACCAGACCCCACGTGCCATGAATGGTTGTTCACGTGCCACAATGAAGCGCGAAGATCCCATGAGCTGCAACAAAGACCTGGAGCCACCAAACATATAAGTAAATAAAGGAGGGGCTCCACAGGGGCACCTGGGGCTGGAGAGACCTCGAGCACTGAGTTTTGTCTGCTGACATTGTCCCCAAGGAAGAAAACCCAGGCCCGACAGCCAGGAGCAGGCCTGGCCCTCACAGTTCGGTATTCCCCTGCAGAACGTGAACAATCACACAGACGGGCAGCCTCAGACCAGGCCACCGTGTCACCGATCATCAAGAGAGAGCCCGCCCATCACCGTGTCTGAACCTGAACAACAGCATCCATGTCACCCAAGCCGAAGGATGACCACGCTTCCCCTACCCTCTCCCGGCCATAGAACTGACTTCTCCCAATCGCCGTTCTCACCTGTCCCGAGCTGCCCCCCTGCACCACCACCATAGATGAGGTTTACTGAGACACCTAGTCACAGAATCACCTGCCCTTCCTCAGAGCAGCCAATCCAGGGCAAAGCCCACCTCCCCAGACCCACCTGTCAGCCAGCAACACCCTCCCCCCCACAAGCCCTGACGTCCCAGGCATTTCTCCTAGGCAGCAAGCAATTCACCCACCTGTCCCCCATGGGGACGTTGTTCCTGGTCTTTGACTGAAGAACTTAAGACTATGAGAATCTTTAATGATTTAACATGGGGGATTTCACTAGTTTTGACGTGAGTGAGTGATTGAAGTCGCTCAGTTGTGTCCAACTCTTTGCGACCTCATGGACTGTAGCATGCCAGGCCTCCCTGTCTATCACCACCTCCCAGAGTTTACTCAAACTCATGTTCATTGAGTTGGTGATGCCATCCAACCATCTCATCCTCTGTTGTTCCCTTCTCCTCCTGCCTTCAATCTTTCCCAGCATCAGGGTCTTTTCCAATGCTGCTGCTGCTGCTGCTAAGTTGCTTCAGTTGTGTCTGACTCTGTGCGACCCCACAGACGGCAGCCCACCAGGCTTCTCTGTCCCTGGGATTTTCCAGGCAAGAATACTGGAGTGGGTTGTCATTTCCTTCTCCAGGAGATCTTCTCGACCCAGGGATTGAATCCAAATCTCCTGCATTGTAGGCAGACGCTTTACCATCTGAGCCACCAGGGAAGTCCCAATTTTGTTGTGGCTTTAAGAAAGATTGGCTCCTTCCCCAAGGCTAGCAGAGCCCTGTTCAGTCTTAGAAACAGACAAACACATTTTTCACTTTAGATGGTGCCGCAGGCACTGAGTGTGAAGGCAGTAGCAGAGGACCCCCCCAAGCCCCCCACCACCACACCAGCTTAGAGAAGGAAGCTGGTCTCCCAGGTCCCTGCCCAGGAATGTGGCCGCCTCCCTTACCGGCAGGTAAGGGGAGGGGAAAACCAGGTAGGCCCAGGTGCAGCTGGGGACAGCAGTATAGTTCTTCAACTTTTTCAAATTACATTTCCTGCAGAGCCTGAAGGGCCGACTAAATTAAAAACGAACAGCAGCAAGGACAAAGAGCCAGCCCCTAACTCGAGAGACACAGAGCGCTGCCCAGTCCTTCCTGGTGGGAGGAGGCGACTCCCCCAGGTCACACAGCCGGGCAAGGGCAGAGGCTCGTGGGGACCAGGTGCCCGTGACTTCCCATCCAGCTCTTCACAACGCCCCATGCTGTCTCCGGTGGAAAAGGCAGGGGAATACCAGGTCGCTATGGGATTCAGGGGTTGACATTGGAGACCATAAAATCAACAGACACTGGTTGTCACTTGCCATTCAGAAGGATTGCGGGGTCTTCCCTGGTGGTCCAGAGGCTAAGACTCCTCACTTCCAGTGCAGGGGGCCCAGGTTCGATTCGTGGTCGGGGACCTAGATCCCACAGCCTGCAACTAAAGACCAGGGACAGTCAAATAAATACATAAAAGTAAAGTAAAAGTAAAAAAAAAAAAAAATGTTTGGGGAAATTGGAAGGTGGCCCAAGGAGAGCGCAGCGCGTAACGGCACAGACAGAATCTGGTATCAGGAGACCCACTCCCCGCTCGGCTGCTTGCTTGCTGTGTGACTCTGCTTTCTCATCTGCATGGTGGAGATTAAAATCTCGGCCCCATCTAGCTCACAAAGCCATCGGAGGAAGGGAAGATGAGGGTTGCAAAAGTGCCAAATTGGTATTGTTGTCGTTCAGACTCAATTGTTGTCGAGTCCGACTCTTTGCAACCCCATGGACTGTAGCACACCAGGCTGCTCTGTCCTCCACTATCTCCCAGAGCTTGCTCAAATTCATGTTAGCATTAGTTAACATTTTTTGCTGTCACTTTAGTTTTAAGACCTGGGGCCTGCCCTCAAGGAGTTCACAGACTGTTTCTTGTAAGAACAATGAAAGAGACAGCTTAGACTCAGTGCCAGAGCAGTGGCATAGATAATGTATGCCCCAGTGGGCTGGGTGATCTGGATCATTTCCTTGAGGTTTTTTTTTTTTTTTTTTTTTTTCTTAAGAAAGATCTTTAATTGCTTTACACAGCAGCAGAAAGTATGTATTATACATTGCATGTATGCAGGCTCAGTCAATAAGGCATGGCCAGCTCTTTTGCAACCCCATGGACTGTAGCCCACCAGGCTCCTCTGACCACGTAATTGTCCAGGCAAGAAAACTGGAGTGGATTGCCATTTCCTACTCCATCCTTGAGGTGTCTTGAAGAATGAGTGGACACTGGATCGGGGGCGGGGCAGGGGGATAATGAGAGATGATTTCAGAAAGAGGATTCAGGGCCAAATTATGAAGGATGCCAGGCTCAAGAATCTGGCACTAGGGAGTCACTGAAATGTTTTTGAGGAGCAGTATGACAAGGGAGATGTTCTTAGAGATGTGACTCTAAGGGGTGGTTCAGAAGATGATAGAGGTGGTAAGAGGCTGCAGGGAAGCACAGAAGGGAAGAGCTGAGGGTCTGAACTAAAGAGAATATGCCAGGTGGGAGGACTGAGGAAAGAGGGGCCTTCACGGAGGTCTTGAGAGCCAGGAGCAATTCTCAGTTGACCAGCAGGGGGCGTGTGTGTAAAAGAGGTTTGAACCTTTAAAGCAGAATTAGGTTAAGCTTGCCAAGTTATGTTAACAAGTATTTTTCCAAGAACTGTTCAGTGAGGTCCTATCATTCATGGCTATGAAATCATACTGTTTCCATGTAACAACTATGTATCGAGAAAGTCATCGGTTTGCTTCAGTTCCTGAATCTTGTACTCAGAACAAGAATGAAAATAATTCTGGACTTTGTTGATAGTCCAGTGGCTAAGATTCCACACTCCTACTGCAGGGGACCCAGTTCAATCTCTGGTCATGGAGCTAGATCCCACATACTGCAACTAAGACCCAGCGCAGCCAAATAGATATAAATAAATAAATATTTTTTAAAAACGAAAATAAGTCAGGCTTATAGGCAAACTCTTCTCATACACAATCTTTCCCCAGGCAGAAATGTCTCCATTGCAACCAGAATTCACCTGCTTTTCCACCTGTTGTTCAGTCACTAGGTCATGTCCAACTTTGCAATACCATGAACATGCCAGGCTTCCCTGTCCTTACTGTCTCCCGGACTTTGCTCAAACTTATGTCCATTGAGTTGCTTTTCCATTAGCCAGGGGTCAAACCCCAGTCTCTTGCACTGCAGGCAGATTCTTTACTGACTGAACTACCAGGGAAGAAACTTTCCATTAAGTCACCCAATATTGAAGGAGCATTAGTGGTTTGACAGCACTGGGTATGTGGGGCACAGCCCTGAGCAAGACAGGGAAGTAAGTCCTTGCCCTACAGAGTTCAGTTTGAAGGGGAAAGAGATGAGAAAGGAACATTCCCAGAGGTGGGTGAGATCAGAGGGCAGGCTGCTCCAGTGGACCCTCAGAAGGGATGTGAAGAACCTGGAAAAAGCTGACTGTGACCTGGCAGAGGTTTTAGATGGGTGGGAGGCAGTGGTCGAGAGAGCCGGCTCTCTGGGTTGTGTCTGAATAGAGATGCTCAGGATTATGGGGCCAATATGATCTGCTGGGGGGCATGAGAGGGCTGGTTGCTGGACACAGGTGATTTCTCCTGGTCTGCAAGGAGTTCGATCCCCAAGTGGGTCTTGGTGACATGTCTGGGCTACTCAGGTCAGGCTGGGCCCCTCACCACAAGCTGGCCCAATGGAAACCCTTGAAGATGTGTTTCAGCGAGAAGAACCATGAGGGACTTCCCTGGTGGTCCAGTGGCTAAGACTCCATGCCCGATGCAGGGAGCCCGGGTTCAAACCCTGGTCAGGGAACTAGATCCTATATGCTATAAATAAAATATCTCTTTTGCTGCAACAAAGACCCTGCACATGGCAATGAAAGACCCCACATGGCAACAAAAAACCCCACATGCCACAACTAAGGCCTGGTGCAGCAGAATCAATGAATTTGAAAAAAAAAAGAAGAACCAAGAGCTTTAGAGGCTGAAGCTGGTGGCTGTCTGGTCACATTCTTCCCTTAGTCTTGACATTTCAGTTCTTCCTTTGATTACACGAAATACTGCTTGTCTCCTTCCTGTGATTCCACTACTGTTTTTAGTCAGCTACATACAGTTGGCCACAGTTCAAAGAATTTTAACCTGTACAAGTTCACTCAGGTTACAGTCTGGAGAACAGATGGGAGAAGGGTCATCCAGACAACAGATGGTAGTGTTTTGTAGAGAAAAGAGGTGTTTGGAAGTAACGTTGGCAGGACTTGGCGGGGAGGATGAGTGAGGAGGGGACGTGAGAACTCAGGTTTCTGGAAGGAGGTACCGTTCATGCAGGGCTGAAGGGAAGATGATGACTTTTGTTTTAGAGATGTCGAGCTTGAGGAATCTTGGGGACACTCCAGTAGGATGTCAGGTTGGCCCTCAAGGATCTGCAGTTGGGCTGTGACGTAGAACCGAGGACCAATGGCATGCAGCTGGAAAGGGATGCTCCCAGAGATTGTCCGAGGGTGGGGGCCCCAAGGAGCAACAAGAAGAGGGCAGAAAGGAGCAGGCAGAGAGGAGCGAGGCCTCTCGTGGAAGGCTCAGCATCTCAGGGAAGCCAGGATGCAGGAATGAGTGACCAGAGCTTCATGCGATTATTGAGCTCAGTCTTAAGGGGCTCTGGGACTTCATAAGCAGGGACTGTGATGGGCCTGGGGACAGCAGGGTCAAAGTGCAGCAGGGAAATCCAAGAGGAAGTGGATCAGCCATGAAGGCAGATCTTCCAAGTAGGGGGGTTAGGTAGAGAAGTGAGAGAAGGAGGCTCCGAAGGGTTGTGCTGAAGACTATTACTTTTCATAGGCTTCCTTCCTTCCTTGCCCCATTCCACTGGTCTTTATTGGGTGCTCACTGTGTACCTTAGTTGTTTGAGGTCCTGGCGACACTTTGCTAAACAAGATGGGTCAGTCCTAGTTATCACGGAACATAAAATCCAGCCAGTGCTAGAGGAGAAAGCATCTTTCTTTAACAGTTTTATTGAGGTCTAATTTACATACCAGGGCTTCCTTGGTGACTCAGCAGTAAAGAATCCACCTGCTAATGCAGAAGGCCCGTGTTCCACCCCTGAGTCAGGAGGAGCCCCCGAAGAAGGAAATGGCAAACCACTCCAGTATTCTTGCCTGGAAAATCCCTTGGACCGAGGAGCCTGATGGGCTACAGTACATGGGGTAGCAAAGAGTCAGACATGACTTAGTGACCTAACAACAATAATAACAGATTACATATTATGTACCTGTGTTTAGTCGCTCAGTCATGTCCAACTCTTTGGGACCCCATGGACTGTCACCCACCAGAGTCCTCTGTCCACGGGATTCTCCAGGCAAGAATACTGGAGTGGGTTGCCAGGCCCTCCTTCAGGGGATCTTCCTGACCCAAGGATTGAAGCCAGGTCTCCCACACACTGGTTTTAAGTGAATAATTCAGTGATCTCTAGCAAATTTACAGAGTTGTACAGTGATCATCAGAATCCAGTTTAACAACATCTTCATAACCCCCAACAAGATCTCTGAGGCCCATTTGCAAAAACCCCTTACTTGTACTTCTAGCTTTTAGCAACCACTAATCTACTTTCCGTTTCTACAGACTCGTCTTTTTTGAACATTTAATATAAATGGAATCTTATAGTATGTGGGATTGTGGTTTGTTTGCCTGCTTCATCTTGTTTCTTTCCCTTAACATCACATTTTTGAGGTCCATGCGTGTTGTAGTGTATCTTAGCATTTCATTTCTTTTCATTCATGAATGATATTTCATCGTATGACTAGATGCACCACATTCTATTTACCCATTACCACATAGATGACATTTGAGTTGCTTTCACTTCCTAGTCACCGAGGGTAACGATGCTGTGACCATTTGTATGTAAGTTTTTTTACGGACAAGTGTTTTCCTCTCTCTTGGGTGGATATGTAGGCTGCTAAGTCATAGGTGTACACGTGTCTATGTGTTAGTTGCTCAGTTGTGTCTGACTCTTTGCGACACCATGGACTGTAACCCGCCAGGCTCCTCTGTCCATGGAATTTTCCAGGCAAGAATACTGGAGTTGGTAGCCATTCCCTTCTCCAGGGGATCTTCCAGACCCAGGGGTTGTACGCAGGTCTCCCAAATTGCAGGCAAATTCTTTACCATCTGAGCCACCAGGGAAGCCCAGGCCATAGGTAAATGTATGTTTAACTTTCTGGGAAACTGCCAAACTATTTTCCAAAGCAATTGCATCATTTTACGTTCCTACCAGCAGTGT
Source organism: Dama dama (assembly GCF_033118175.1). Taxonomy (NCBI): domain Eukaryota; kingdom Metazoa; phylum Chordata; class Mammalia; order Artiodactyla; family Cervidae; genus Dama; species Dama dama. The sequence goes on from NC_083702.1 coordinate 6,491,120, forward strand.
GTGAGGGCTCCAGTTTCTCTGCATCTGGTATAACACATATTATTTGTCTTTTTAGTTGTAGCCATCCTGTGGATGTGATGTGGGGTCTCATTGTGGCTTTGATTTGCATTTCCCTGACGACTAATGACGTTGAGCATCTTTTCATGTGCTGACGGACCGACCATTTTTCTGTTTTCTTGGTAGAAACTGTTTTAAAGAGGTAAATTTTCCATTCCCCCTAGGAGATTGGACTTTTCTGATTCTGTGGTAAGAAAGTTCTGTTGGCTCTTCCATGAAAACTTTTCTGATTCTCTTGTCTACACTGGTCTTCCCTTTCTCTTAAATTTTAAAGCAAAAGTCAGAGCATATCTGAGGCTTCAGGCCCTCCCAGAAAACTTCCCCTGTAATTTAAAGTTAACTCAAGCTCTAGTCTTGTTTCCCACCAAGCTCTCCCTTCGGCCATTTTGCAGGAGCCGCAGTGACCTTTGAGGATTTCATGTTCACCCCTGCCTCAGGGCCTTTGCACTGGTGGGCCCCTCTATCTGGAATTCCCTTCCCTTTGATCTCCACGGCGCCAGTTCCATCTGATCACTTGGAGTATTTTCTCAGAGAAACTTTCCTGATTATCAGTCTCTTATCATCTTTTTTGACTTTTTTCAAAGCACTGATTACTAGGCAAAGTTATCTTAGGTATTTCCATGCTTTTCTACTTTCTCCATTACAAAACGATCAACTCCTCAAGGGCAAAACAGCCTCTGCCTGACCTGATCGGTATAGCACGTAGAGTATCTCATGGAAAGGGGAGCCTAGAGGGCTTCAGTCCATGTGGTCACAAAGTCTGGCCCGATGGCATGCACACCCATTTCTGGAGAAGGGGGAGAGTCATTTCAGGGCCTGGGGAGGGAAGAGAGCAGGGTGCCTGTGCCAGCCTGGCATGGCTGGTGGGCAGAGGACAGGCCAGACTCCAGGACGCTGAGAGCTCATCCTCTGTTCACTGGCTGAGTAGTGAGTGCCCCTCCCCCCAGAGGGGCTTGTCATCTCATTCACCACAGTACCCAGACAGTGGCCAGTGGGTAGTAGGTGTTCAATAAGTCTTTGACTTCAAAACCTGACTCTGGAATCTGAGTCTGGGGGCGGAGGGGAGGCCCTGCCCCCTGACTGGCTGTGTGACCGTGGGTCTGCTCCTGCCCATCTCTGAGTCTGCCTCCTTGTCTTCATAGCACGCATGGGAGCACGAGGGTGAAGGCCATCCTTCCTTGCCAGGTGGAAAGAGGCCGTGACCGAGCTTGTGCACCTGGGCCTGGTGGCTATTTTTAGCAGTAATGACGATCACACAGCTTTGTTCTTGGATCTGCCTCCTCTGTTCCCACTGTCCCCAGGGCAGCAGGCTCCAGATCCTACCCGCGGGAGAGCAGGGAACGTGGGCGAGCGCCCGGGGAGGGTGACCAGGCAGAGGTCTGGGTTGGGTGAAAGCTGAGTCACAGCCGTAAAAACTTGGGGGAGGGGGTGTCACGGTGACAGTACGTTCACTTCCTGACAGGAGGGTGCCGAGTCTGATGCCTTCAGGCAACTGAGCCCAAACAGAAAGGCTTTGAGAAAGTGAGGAAACCGGAGGATGGACGAATGGAAATTTTTAATGAACAGCCACCCAGGAATCCCTTCAGCCTGGAAGCGTCTTTGGGATGTCAGCTCCAGCACCTGGAAAGATCTGTCCCTTGGCCTGGAGTAGGTTTCCTACTTGCAGATACGGTAGGAAACCTTTGGACATCCTTCTTCCCCAGCCATTCAGGTCCTGTCCCAGCCTCACAGTTCTGCCTGGGGACCACAGTGCTGTTCCTACAACCTGACATCCTCTCCTCCCCTCGTCCCACCCATCAAAATCCTGCCCATTCCCGAGACCCAGTTAAAGCTCCATGTCCTTGAGGCTTTAAACCATTTTCTGGCCCAGCACCTGCCACTCTCATCTGCCTGCCCTTGATTTTTCAGTTCACACTTAAATCACTCTCACCTCTCTCTCCTCTCACTAAATCATCCTGCCCTTTCCCCTCAGCTTAAGTATGAGTCTGGTGACCTCAAACATTTTCATATAACTCCTCACATGTTTATCCAAATTTCTCATAGATGCTTTTTCTGATCTCAGAGTTCAATGACATAAAAGCCTGTAAATACAAAACAATTCCTTACTGGAAAAAAAAAAAATCACCATTCCTTGATATTTTCCCAAATGAGAGCTTGTTCTTGCTGTTTAGTCACTCATTTGTGTCCAACTCTGCGACCCCATGGTCTGCAGCACACCAGGCTCCTCTGTTCTTCTCTGTCTCCCAGAGTTGGCTCAAATTCATGTCCATTGAGTCAGTGATGCCATCCCACCATCTCATCCTCTGTCGTCCCCTTCTCCTCCTGCCCTCAATCTCTCCCAGAATCAGGGCCTTTCCCAATGAGTCATCTCTTTGCATCAGGTGGCCAAAGTATTAGAGCTTCAGCTTCAGCATCTTTCTAATGAATATTCAGGGTTGATTTCCTTTAGGATTGACTAGTTTGATCTCCTTGCTGTCCAAGGGACTTCAGTCCCTTCGACTTTTCCAGCACCATAGTTCAAAAGCATCAATTTTTCAGTACTCAGCCTTCTTTATGATCCAGCTCTCATATCCGTACATGACTACTTGGAAAACCAGAGCTTTGACTAGATGGACCTTTGTCGGCAAAGTGGTATCTCTGCTTTTTAATACATTGTCTCAGTTTGTCATAGTTTTCCTCCCAAGGAGCAAGCGTCTTTTAATTTCATGGCTGCAGTCACCATCCGCAGTGATTTTGGAACCCATGAAGATAAAATCTGTCACTGTTTCCACCTTTTCCCCTTCTATGTGCCATGAAGTGATGGGACTGGGTGCCATGATCTGTTTTTTGAATGCTGAGTTTTAAGCTAGCTTAAGCCTATGACCTTGGCCAAGTCATCTTATCCCCCTGAGCCTCAGTTTCCCCAAAGTGCAAAGTGGAGTTGGTGCTTCATATATAAAGCACCATCATGGGGCTGTCCCCATGGAAAGGGGTCCTTTGGGTGGCAGCTGTGATTGATATTGAGAGCTGGGAGAAATCAGGGCCAGTTCAGCCCCCTCGGGTCCTCCCCAGGCACCCAGCAGGTGGTATGTCCCAGCAGGTGCAGAGTGAAGACTGCCTGAATAAGGGAGCAATAGCAGTCTCCCAGGCCTGGTCCCCAGGAGGGCCTGGCTCAGGGTGCCTGCTGCCTGGGCACCTAACAAGAAAGCTGTGACCTGTAATTAGCAGGGCTGGGCTTGGCAAGCTGGCTGTCCCCAGGGCCCACATGATACTCCCATCAGCCTCAATGAGTGCTCGCGTGAAATCTGAAACCTGAGCCACAGGCTGGAACCAGTTACACAGAGAACAGAGTTGTCACAACAGGAAGGGTGTGTTCAGAGGGACAGTGGGAGGAGCCTTGGCTCTGCTGTCTTATACCCCAGGCCACCCAGGAGGTGCCAGGACCCACATACCCAGAGGACGGCTCCCAGGAGCAGGTCCTCGGCTGGACACCCCTGACCTGGTCTTGAACTGTCAGGAGGGATGTTTCCCTCCAGCCTTTAAGGATCTGCGTGTGCTGACAACCCTGCACCCACGGCTCCCATGACTTGCCCTTCAGACGTGTCCTTCCAAGCCCTGCCCTGCCAATCTTTCAGAGTCTGCTGAAATGCTGTTTTTCTTGGGAGCCCTCCAGGACCCCTCCGGGACCCCCAGAGCACTGCTTGGACCCTTCAAGATCATTGTTCACAGTCTCCCCTCTCTGGCCCCCACTAGCATGAGTTGCTGGAAAGTGGGGAAAGTGTTATTTTTCATTCATGCTCAGCTCAGTACCTGGTATCCTGTGTCTGCTGTGTCAGACGGAGAGAAAGACTTGATGCAGGGAAGGAAGGAAGGAGTCAGAAAGCCCGGGTTTGAGAGGGTCTCTGGCCCTGATGGATGGAAAACCTCCAGCAGCTCATCAGACTTCCCTGGGCCTCTGCTTCCTCACCTTAGGAAGACTCTCCTGCTCATCCTTCAGGGTCTTCCAGCTTTGATGTTCTGTGGTCCCCAAAGCAGCCTCCTCCTGCCAGTCTCTCCCACCCACCCCACTCCTTGCCCAGTACACTTCAGTGTGAAATTATCACCCCTCTGCCTGTTACCCAGCAGACCACACATTCTGAGCTGCTGTCCATCAATCCTAGAGAAGAAAAGGAACAGTCCTTCGTCACATACTCCTGCCTCGTAGTGTACACAGCTCCACTCAGACAGTTGAAAACCCATCCAGGATCCACCCTGGCAGGCTCTGGTGTGGATCGACCATTTGCTGCCCAGACCCAGAGAAAGTAGGTGACCATGGGCAGTCCACCAGGCACAGGAACTGCTTGAACTTGACCTGGGGCTGGCCCTCCCACCCCCTGCTGCCAGTGGGGCTGTCTGGATCGGAGGGTGGCTTTCAGGCGGGTCTCAGACTTGGTTGGAGGCTCCCACTGAGTGAGAAGGATGGACAAGAGATGAGGTGGGGGCAGGAATGGGGCCCAGGGAGGAGCAGAGGGCCGTGGGGGTGGGAACAGGGCAGCAGGGTGGGATGGCCTGTGATCTGGAGGGATGGTGCCCGCATTTCTTTGCAGGTGATAATGCCAGTGGTCCTGGCACTCACCTGGGTGGGAAATCCGACTTCCCTGCATCATGTCCACTCTCAGGAGCAGCATCCATGGCTCTGCTCCTTGTGGGGCAGGGAGTGCAGGAGAGGGAGAGGGAGCTGGCATGTCTGCTGGGGCCTGCCGGGCTCCTCCCTCTCCTTTACAGATGAGGATGTGCCTGACCTTGTGGCCCAAGGCCCGCAGCATCGTTGGTCGGGTGAGTGCCTCTGTTGCACTGGGCACCATGCAAGTCTTTTTCATCTATTAATATGTTTAATTCCTCTACCCCTCCCACCCCATCTAGTAGGGGTTAGCCACTGTTCCTCTGTCCAGATGAGGACACTGAGGCCAGGAAGTGAGGTGACATGCCCAAACCTGTAAACCTAAACCTGCTTTAAAAAAAAAAAGAAAAGAAAAGAAAGAAAAAATGCTGCAATAACAAAGCAAAAAAGAACAATGAACCCCTGAGCCTTTGACTGAGTCCTAGGCTTGATTAATTGCTGGGGGTGGGGGGTAGGATCCTTTTTTAGCAAAAGATAAAACTGGACCTGTGGTCCTCAGACCTCTCCTCTTTTCCTCTGCCACCAGGAAGGGACTGGGACCCAATTAAATGTTTAACCAGAGTCGGGGTGGGAGCTGGACTGCAGTGCTAATTCTTGTACCACTGCCGGGATAGTGGCATACAGTCACCTCAATCCCAAGCCCTGGCTGGGGAGGGAGTCCTAAGTTCAGCCCACCTGGAAGTGCCCACATCCACCCAGGCAAGATGCAGTCACCTCCAAGGCAAAGCCCCTGTCCAGCATTCCAGGATGGTAATTCAACAAGTCAGGCACAGATACATAGATGAAGGTCACTTCTGGTCAGGAGAACCTTTGGTAATAGCTGGTCTGGGAGCCAAGAACAACCCTTGATAGATCCCCACTGTCTCCAACTGTGATTTCAAACTCTCTTTATGTTTTTAATGGTGGGAGTCTTTCCCTAATATCCTATATGCAACCAATAGCAGCATTTTATTGCTGTACATTTATTTTATAAGTATTGGTACAACTTCTTTTATAAGTTCAAATTTGTAACATTTAAGTATTTGTTATACAACTAACCAACAAGAGCAAGGTCACTTCAAATGAAAAGAATCATGTATTGATTGATTGATTTGACTGTGCCTGGTCTTAGTTGCAGCACATTGGATCTTCTATCTTTGTTGTGGTATGCAGGATCTAGTTCCTTGACCAGGGATGGAACCTGGGCTCCTTGCATTGGAAGCCCAGAGTCTTAGCCACTGGACTACCTAGGAAGTCCCACAGATGTCACTTTTTTGATGAATATGCATTTTGAGACTGCTCCAGTTTTTCAAAAACAGTTAGCTTCAGTATCTAATTTTATTTTGTATCAAGGAAATCTGGATTCACATTAGTAGAGAAGCATGATAACATTGTAAACAAAATCTTGTTTTACAATCACAGGGTGACTTTCAGTTTATCTGATCCAGGAGCCTGAAAGGCATAAGATGATACTTCGCATTCAGAATGACTTCACTGTGGTGTTCAGGACCTCATCCTCCTGAAATGCAGGGACTCAAGGAAGGAGTCCCTAAGGGAGTTCAAATCTTTATCACATGGTAGAAAATACTTTACAATGTATCACATATGAAGTCTGGGCAGGACAGGTCTTCTGTCAGAGTTTCAAAACACCCAACTTGAAAGTATTGGTTTCATTGTTGATACTTTCTCCACTTTGGCACCAATGGCAACAATGTAACCCTGTTCACTTAGAAAAAGTTAGAGTTCTCAGTCAACACCCAGAATAGTGCTTCTGCCTGTGTGAGACAGAAGAATCAAGGGAGGGACTTGTGGAAAATGGGGTGATCCCAATGCAGATCATCCTGGAGATGCCCACTTTGGGAAATGCTGTCCAGGTGATGCTGACCATATCCTGCTGACTTTGGAAGGGAGTGATTTCCAGGCCCAGGTGTCTTGCCCAGTGGTGCTGACTTGAGTGTGGCAGGTATGAGGGGAGCCCTGTACTTGCTGGTACACCTTTATGTGAGCAGATGTGCGCAGGCCAGCATGGAGCAGAACTAATCAAAGGAAGAAAGCCGGGGTAGCTGTCTCCTAGTCAATGACACATTTATAAGGAATTCAGATCTTTACACAACTTGGCAGGGAGCACTTCATTCCAAGGTGTATCCAGAGACGTATTCTCTGGCCCCAACAGTTAACACTCTGATGTCTCCAGAGTACTAGCACTTGGTGCACAGTACATGTTCTCCTTTTGTTTTGTTTTTTAATCACATGTTTTTGTTTTTGTTTTTTTTTTGCAGTGAGCTTGGCTTGAGGGATCTCAGTTCCCAGGTTGGGGATCAAACCATCAACCCCTGCAGTGGAAGCTCAGTCTTAACCACTGGACCACCAAGGAAGTCCCAACCACATTCTTTTTTTTTTTTCTGGGTTCAAACCATTTTAGCCAGGGGCTTCAGGAGAGGGTCGAAGTGCTGGGAGGACAATGAAATCCAAAGTCCTTCTTCAGGCCATCTGCTCAGCTTCTCAGCTGCTGAAAGGCCAATCACAAATTTTTAAAAAGAATACTTTTACAAACTGCAAAGAGGTCCTTGTAAAACACTTAACAGCCACTGACTGTATCAGCTATGTCCTAAGAGCGTCACAGGAGTGACCTCAAGAATCCTGGCAATTTCTCTAAACACTAGACTCTGTGATTATGCCCATTTTACAGTTGAGAAAACTGAGACCTGGAGTGGCAAAACAGATTGCCAGAATTGCATGGCTACTCACTGCTCGGGTACATGCTCCAGCCAAGAAGAACCCACCTGTCTCCCTGGACAGCAGGATCTCTCGCCTCTGGGCCTTTGCTCATCCTTTCCATTCACCTTGGCTCAGTTAAATATCACTGCCTTCAATATGGCAGGGCTTCCCCAGCGGCTCCATAGTAAAGAATCTGTCTGCAATACAGGAGACACAGGAGAGTCAGGTTCAATCCCTGGGCCAGGAAGGAAATGGCAACCCAGTTATAGTATTCTTGCCTGGGAAATCCCGTGGACAGAGGAACCTTGTGGGCTATAGTCCAAGGGGTCGCAAAGAGCTGGACAGGACTGAGTGACTGAACACTCACACACTCAATATGGTAACCCTCTGGGGACCACTGAGAGGCCTTTTCTAGGTCTGATGTCCTTGCTGGGTCTTCCTGGAAGCAAGACAGAACTCAAGTCCATCCCAGCCTGAATCCACCCTATTCCCTGTCCTGCACATTCTCTAAACATTGTAATTATCAATCAAATAAGTATCTATCACAGATTTTGAATTTTTTTCTTGGAAGATGTACCTGTACCACTGTACCATAACTGTATCTGGACATTTTAATTTTTTTGGAGACTGTTTTATTCTCTGTGAAACTATTTTTAAAATTATTTTATTCATTTGATTGGGTGCAGTGGTAAGGAATCCATCTGCCAATGCAAGGGACGCAAGAGATGCAGTTTGGATACCTGGGCCAAGAAAATCCTCTGGAGGAGGGCTTAGCAACCCACTCCAGTATTCTTGCCTGGAGAATCCCATGGACAGAGGAGCCTGGTGGGCTACAGTCCATGGGGTCATGAAGAGTCGGATATGACTGAAGTGATTGCGCACCATTTATTTGACTGCACCGGATCTTAGTTGCAACATGTGGGATTTAGTTCCCCAACCAGGGATTGAACCTGGGTCCCTTGCATTGGCAATGCAAAGTCTTAGCCACTGAACCACCAGGGAAGTCCCTGTGAAAGTAGGTTTTAACTTGGGCTGGCTGTTTATCCCAGTTGTTTAGTAGGAAATGGCTAATAAAGGACCCGTCAGCCTTTGCCCCAGACTTAGGTAATGAGCACGTTTTGCGAGGAGGAGGGAGCCAAATGACAGTGACAGAGCGCAACTACATTAACTGATGAGATGTCAAGCACCCACACCCGCACGGCCAGAGCGGCTCCCCTCACTTTCACCTGACGGCCCCACGTACTCCTCATCCTGTGTGGTGGGGGGCCCTGCCATCGCCCGCATGCTAAAAACTGAGACACAGAGGTACAGAGAGTGGCAGTGACGTGCTCAAGGAGCAGAGGCAGGACGGCGCTTCAGGGCTGTTTGGATCTGATAGGAGGGGGCTGGATGCAACATTGTGAAATTTCTGTGGGGGTCAAAGTTGGAATGTTCACGAAATGGAAAGGAAAGCTCTCTTGGGAAAAATCCTCTGATAAGCTGTGGGGACAGAGGTGAGACTCAAAGAGCTGATCAGCCTCAAACTGCTGGGGAAAGCAATGATAGGAATTTTGTTTTTGTCTTTAGAAGAGAGGAGAGAGAAGAGAAGGTAGCCAGAGGCCAGAGGCCTGCCTTGGTCAGGTGGCCAGGTAGTGGCTTCAGGGTCAAGAGGCCAAAAGGGCTCAAGAGGTGTCTTGTGTTGCCAGGCAGTGCCAGGTTTGATGCCTCCCCGTGGGGTCTGGGCTGCAGGAACCCCTGCTGGCCTCCCCAGAGCTTAGTGTGAAGGGGGACTCTGTGTGTGCAGCTGGAGATGGGATGATGACAAGGACCAGCGGGCATGTGGGAAAGAGCAGGAGGCTGGAGGGAGGGGCGATGGAGACTTGTTCAGAAACCATGGGACTGACTTTGGATCTTCACAGGTAAAGTGGTGCAAACCGCAATTTACCCAGATCTCAGAGGCCTGGGAGACCTCAGCTGAGGACTGGGTTCTGTACATGTGACCCAGAGGTGTTCTGGGTGGCAGAGTGGCCCCTGTGGGCTGATTCCTGGAGAATGGTGGGGACTTCTTGACAGTAGCTGGATCTGGCACAGCATGGTGGTGACCTTTCTTTCCCTCTTTCTCAATGATTATTATCACAAGCACATTGCAACCAAACAAATACTTTAGAAAGGGAAAAAAACCCACTCTGTTTCTGTCGACTAGTCTTCTATCCTTGTGCAAACACAGTAGCAGTGTTAAGAGTCCCCGCCATTTCCTATCCGGCTTTTCCTTTTAGCATTTTAGTTTAAGCGTTTTTCCATATTGCAGCACCATCGCCCGGCTGAATTTCAAGGCGGTTGTTGTGGAACTAGTACAGGCCTGGGGTACTGCTGACCCTGCTTCTGCCATTTATTTACTGTTTACCCTGGGTCGCCGCACCACTAGGAAGTTACTTGGCCTGGGATCCCCAAACCTTCGCGTGAGCTCCGGACACGCGCATGCGCGACCACACACCGCTCTCTGTCCTGCTTTTAAAAACTAAGCCGGCTCAAGTGAATCTAAGAAGCCCTGATGACACTGGTGTCTGTGAGTGCCGTCGGAAAGGAAACTTTCAGAAAGACTACCTTCCCTGAATTCCCATTAAGCGCGGTGCCACCCTCCCTCGGCCCCCATCTCGGCGCGCCCGCAAAGCTGAAACACTTCTGGCTCCTGGGAGAAAGTCTCACGGACCCACAGTTTTGGAGCGACTCGGGGAAAGTGACCCCAACCGCCCTCTCATCAGCTAAGTAGGCACGCCCCCTCCTTTGATGGACAGGCGAAGTCGCCAATGAGGCCCAGGGGAGGTCCCTTTGGCTCGCTAGGGGGCGAGCCGCCTCGGCTCTCCTCCGGCCCATTCAGGGGAGCCGAAGGTGCCGTGGGGGCGGGGCCCGACGCTCAGCAGCCAATGGGAAGAGCACAGCAGGCGCGGCGGGGGCGGGGCGTTCGGGGCTGGCGGCAGGAGCGGCAGCGGCTGGGTTAGGGCAGGGCCGGGGCAGCGCGGCCGGAGCGAGGGCGGGAGCCGGGGGCCGGAGCGGGAGCCGGAGCCGGGGCTTGGAGACGCAGTCGCGGCCGGAGCGGGGCGCGCCGAGTGTCGGGAGACGAGCGGCGGCCCAGGTGAGGGACGCGCCGCGACGGTTGGGGCTCCGCGGGGTGCGGGGGTTGAGGGGACGGACGCGGGGCGCTTGTTGGCAACCGGGCCCGCGCCCTGTCAGGCCGCGGCCGCGCTCGCGCCTGAGGGCAGCCTCTGGGGCCGCGTCGCCCGCGCGCGAACTTCCTGTAGCTGAGGGAGCGGGGGGCGGGGTAGGGGTGTTGAGGGGCATCCGGGGGCGAGTCGCTGAGGGAGCTGGGGGTGGGGGAGCGGTGTTGAGGGGCGTCCGGGGGCGAGTCGCTGGGGAGCGGGGGGTGGGGGGCCGGTGTTGAACGGCGTCCGGGGGCCGACGGGAGCGCTGAAGGGGACGTCGAGGGGCCTCCGGAGGGCGCGCGGGGGCCGGGTTTCGAGGTGGGGTGCGGGGTCTGGGCGGGGAGCGGGGTGCGCCACAGGGGAGCGGACCAGTCCTCCTCAGCTCGGCTGAGACAGAAGTTGCGGAGCGGGACCCGTGGAGGTCAAAGTGCTGCTGCCGAAGCGGGATGGAAGACTCTGAGGGACTTAGCTAGGGGAGGCGGGGAAGCCGAGTGGTGCGGGGGTTCCCTGGGGTGAGGGGGGCGGTGGGGAGCGCAGGAGGAGGCGGCGGGCCGGTCGGCGTCACTTAGAAGGCAGGGCCGGGTCCTCGGGTGTCCTGGAGGGGAGGGGCGGCCAGAGCAGGCGGGACACTTATGCGGATGCGCTGGTTTAGGGGAGCTTTGATGACCGTCCTCCATTTCCTTCCTCCCCACCCTCCCAGTCCCTCACCCGCCTCTACATGGGGGGTGGGGGCGTGGGGTGCAAGCCCTTCTTTGTGATCAGGTTCTAGGGCTGGGGGACAGGCAGGAGAGAGGCTGGGGGCGTTTGCCCCGTTGGCCCAAGGAGTCTTCCCAGACCGTACTTTTTAGAAACCGGAGCTCCCTTCCTCCTCTGGGGTTTCCAGCCTGCTGGGGCATCCGGAGAGGCCTGGGATTGGAGAGGTAGTGATTTCTGCCGCTCCGTTTCAGCGGCCCTTTGGGTTTCAGCTTCCACCGGAGGAGGCTGGCTTTCTTTTCAGACAGAGTTGGTCAAGGGGAGCGAGCTTTGCTGTCTCCTCGGGTCCCACACACAGCTGCAGCCTTCGAGGGTTGGACGCCTGAGGGAAGATGGCCCCCAGGTGGGGTCTGTGCACCAGTCCTGGGTCTTCCCTTTCTCTCCTTTACCCCAGTTGTCGTGTATTTCTGTGGTTAAGGAGGGTTGGACGCCTGAGGGAAGATGGCCCCCAGGTGGGGTCTGTGCACCAGTCCTGGGTCTTCCCTTTCTCTCCTTTACCCCAGTTGTCCTGTATTTCTGTGGTTAAGGAGGGTTGGCTGCTCTGAGTCTCCACGGCTACTCATTATGCTGTTTACCAAACACTCCCTGGCTGTCCTGATGAAAATCAGGAGGCCAGCTCAGAGATTTTAAACCTGGACTCCAAGTGGTGAGCTCACACCGGTTATCTCCTTTCTCTGCGGTTCCTTCATCTCCAGTATTCCCAGTATGCTGAAGGATGGGCAGGTTGGAGCCCCGGGCAAGGGAACCAAGCAGATAGTCTCTTGAATGCTGGCCTTCCCCTTCCTGCCTGAAATTTCTTATTCGACTTGAATAACCAGCCTGCCAGCAGCCTCCTCGTACAATCATTGAAGGGGAGCCACTGCAACTGGGATTTCTCTTGAGTTATGTGGGAAACAATAATCTGTGTGCACGTGTGCACTTAAACTTCGTTCTAGAGTTTCACAATCTCCTTGGTGAAGTTATGTTAGTTGAGATATGAGACCACTACATCAAAAACTTTTCTGTGCTGTGTTTTTCTCTTGACAATTGTCTGAGAGCTTTAAAGAAACTGGCCATGAGATTGATGATATTTATTACGTGGGAAAGGAATGAAGCACAGAAGAACGGATGAGAGATTAGGTCTGTACTCCGAATTCACTTTTTGGGAGAAGAATGAAAACTCATTTGAATGGAAATGTCATTCTTAACTCACACTGTTGGGGAACTGGAACTGTATTATTTTTAGCCCTCAGTGTGTAAGATATAGGTCATAAGATTTAAATAATCTAAAAGTAGGTATGTATAAAAAGCAATACTTGGGTTTTGAACACAGCTTGTTGCTGAAACATATAGCTTTCCCCAGTCCTGGATGCCCAGTCCAGATTTCTGATGGCCAGGTATTTTCTAGGGTGGGAGCTGAGGGGCATTTGTCTTTAAATTTTCTCATTTGTTTATCCACTTGAAAGTCTGTTCAGACGAGTTAAGGGCCTCATGCTCAGGTTTCCTTCCTCTGACTGGGTCACAGTTGAGTCCAGGATGTTATGGAATATCAAAAAGATGGCACAGATTCCTTAATAATAGTAAGAGCAGCTTGTGTTTAGAGATCATGATAGCTTTTACCAAGTGCTCTCTGGCCACCCTCACCTGGACCTCTCATCTGACTCAGGCCTGCCTTATCTGCCATCAGATTGTGCTGGTGACTTTGTCAAGGCCACCCTGTAGATTATTTGGGTAATGGCCACATTCATGTGAGCGATGGTGCTGGCACCCTTTTTTTCTTCCCCCAATTAAGATTGTTTGGAAGTGCAGCCGCATACCTGAAGGCAGCACAGCAGTGCCTTCGTTAGGAAGTCAGTTTGCATTCCATGCGTAGAGACCTTTCTTTATGGCCCTGGCTGGGATCCTTCACACACCTGAAGGCATGTCAGTGCCTGAAATCTGATTGCTGCTGGGCTCAGTTCTGTCCCTGGGATGGCTGTGTAGGAATTCCTTCAGATTTTTGTATTCAAACGATTGTGCTCTGCCGACTGGAGATGATCTTTAAAGAAGAACTCAAAACATTCTGTGCAATGCAACATTCCTGGCATACATGTAGTTCCAAAGGTAACTATTTCAGGGACAATGGCCATCTAAGAGCACAAGCTTTAGTATTTTGATTAAAGACACAACATGACAAAAATGCATTACTTTAGTATATTATCTTGCATTTATTCCCATGATTGTATGTTTATCTGTTTGCTTGGTAAAACCGAGCATCATGGATTCTAGTTTTCTTGTTTCCTAGAATAAAAGCTTTAGTTTCAATATTAAAATGTCATTTGAGAGTGTCCTGGCATTAGGGACTGAAAGAACAAGATATAAGGGTGTAGAAATGAATAAAATGCTGTCTCAGTGATCAAAGGCCTCAGCAAGAAGCCTTAAGGAAAATGAAAGGAGGGAAATTTTGCTATAACTTTAGAAAGAACATATGCAGTGGTTTGTGTAATATCAATGTGCTCTATGGCTATATGAGATTTATGTGACTTTTTTCCTCCCTGGAATGTGGGGTTGTAGAGTGGGATTGTAGACTGTAGATGGAGACTAGGAGCCCTGGGCTCAGTCCAGCCTTTTCCTGACTAGTCCTGAGCCCAGGACAGTCACATACCTTAGGGTCTCAGTTTTTATGTTTGTAAAAGGAGAGCCTGAGAGATTCTTAACCGTTTGAGAAACTGATAACAAGTACAGACTTCTTCCCAGAAAGCACACCTATGGACAGCATCAGAGTCCTGGACCCCAGATTAGGAACTCCTGGATCATCTCCTCTAAGCTCCCTCTCACCTTTGATATTCTATAATTCTATTTTCCTGGTCATCTTTGAGCTAATAATAATAATGCCTCGTATTTATGGAAGACACATTCCAGAGCATTTTCATCTCTCTTTTTTTTTAATCCCCCAAACATTTCTGAGTGGTGTGGGTGGTGATGGATACTCCTTCTTAGGATAGGCATATTCTTCTCCCCTAGAGAGAGGGGTACCAGGCCTGGCCACCACTTTAGCAGGATTACACAGCCAGCAGCCTGTCCTGGGACCAGAGTCAGGACTCCTGATTGCCAGCCTGGGGTTTTTCCATTAGGTTTAGCTTCCTTGGTGGTTGTCATTATGAGTTATGTTTGGCAGTGTAAATATCTCAGAATGTGTCACTTACAGAGGAAATATTTGTTCATCTGCTGAAAGGACTGGTTTTTTTTTTTGGTCTGAATTTGGATCACTAAACACCTTTCTTGACTGTCAAAAGGTTACTTATTATGTTTTTGTTATTTTTTTTTTTATGCCATACTTTTCACTGGGAAACGTTTGTAGGACTTGAGTGTTTTGAGCATACTTGTTTCATGTTTATTGATTAAAGCGTACATTGAAATGATTACTTTCCAATTGCATGGCACTTGAGAAACTTGTGAAATAAATGTTAAGAGAAAATTCCTAACATTTGACTTGTTCTGGCAAATATGTCCTCATAGATGAGACTTTTCCTGCAGCCTGAGAGGCGCCTCCCTAAGCCCAGAGCCACTGGGTGGGTGGGTGGAGGGGGGGGTTGGGAGGGTGTTTGAGAGTCAGGTGTGGATTGTGCCAACCACCGTGACTATCCAAAAGTGGCTTCCTGTGGCCCTCTGGTCAGATTCTGAATATTTTAGGGACTTTTTTTTTTGTTTTTTAGTTTATTAACAGAGTACAAAGTATCAGCTATGTAAAGAAGTTGTGTATACAAAAGTATACTAAACTATAAAGCCTCACAGATATAAGTGGTTTATTACTGATGAAAAGACTCATCATAATGAATATGTGTTGAAGAATCAGACTTGGAGGAAATAGGATGGTCTACAGTACATACCTCTCAAATGTAGTATACATATGTGTCTTGTTACGTCTGATACCTGTAAGGAGACTGGCCAACTCTCCAGGCGTGGAAAAGGGTTATTTGCTCATTTCACAGTGCTTTTCTTTAGAATACTGGAGAGAACGAGGCAGACATGGACAGACTCACTGAAGTCCAACATAAAGCCTGATGTCATGTGTCAGCTTCCTGGGAATTGCTCGCAAGAGGCAATGGTGAGTTGAGGCTGTCAGAGGGCAAGGCTGGTGATGAAGGGTAAACTCCAGGCAGCTGCCACTGGGCAGAGGTGGCATCCAGTTAACTATACTGCCTGCTGTGAACTCTGCTAGTTTTTATGGGCCCTCCTCTGACCTGGGTCAGGAAGATCCCCTGGAGAAGGGAAATGGCAACCAGCTCCAGTACTCTTGCTTGGAAAATCCCATGGACAGAGGAGCCTGGTGCATTACAGTCCACAGGGTCACAAAGAGTCGGACACAACTGAGCAACTGAGCACATGCACGCTATGATGCACACACACACTGTGGCCAGGAAACTTGCATTCTGTTGGCTCTTTTCTTCCAGAGGCCAGTCTGTGATTTAAATATTGATAGAGTAGCAGAGTTGTTAGTAGTGAGCTGGGGAACTCCATTAGGCTGCTGTGTCAAAGTTCCTGCTTTTTATTTAAATTTCATTTCCTGAGCTGTTTGAAGGGAGTGTGCACTGATGAGGGGAGTATGCAAGGTGGGTTGAAGGGAGCCTTCCTGGCCACTGTGTGTGCGGTGCCCCTGATGCTTGGCTCTACTGGCAGTTCTAGGATACTCAGATTCAGGTGACTCTCGGTCAGGAGGTGAGCTTAGAAGCGATCCTATCTTTGTGACAGTAGCAGATGGGAGTATGTACAAAGGAGGGGCAGACAGGAGGGTGGATGTGACTGCCTTCAGGACACCGCAGAGAGCTCACCTTCAGGGAGGTGACCTTGCAGTGGTTTTGCCACTCTCCAGGCGGACAATGACTGGAAGGAGAGTCCCAGGCAGAGGTATGGAGTTGTAAAGAATGTGGAGGTGTGAGAGGGGCCCCCGAGGGTGGGCAGGCTTCAGATAGTGTGACCTGCCTTGTAGGCCAGGCAAGGCTTTGGGCCTCCTTCTGGAGGATGGAGGAGCCATTTTGGGGTAGCAGACATAGCAGGTTGAAGCTTTGCACAGGAGTGAGACTTCAGGCGAGAAGTCAGGGATGCAGATGTGGGAGGGGTGTTTCAAGTGGCTCGTTTTAACAAAAGTCACTTATGTCCTGGAGGCTCAGGGATTTCCGTGGAAGTTCTTAGGAAGCAGTGCTAATCTCTAATGAGAGGGGTTTCCACAGTGGGGTTGGCATCAGTCTTGACTCAATTTCTTTGCCTGTATTTATGTTGGTAATACAGCAGCTGCCTGGGTTCTGCTTCTCTTTTTATATGGCTTATGCTCACAGATCCATGCAGTTAGTGTGTATCTTTCACTGCCAGTTCCTGCAAAAAAGAAAAAAAAGAAAAGAAAGAAAAAGTAATATTGCAGTAGATAGAGCAGGTAGCATGGCTTCAGAGCCACACAGCCCTGGGTTTGAGTTCTGGCTCCACTACTAGGCAATTTCCTTGGCCAAATGCTTCAACATCTCCCAAACCAGGGAGCCCCTCCTTGTATGACTTGAGGAGGGCAATGTGTGGGAATGGACTGTAGACCCTGAGCTCAGCACCTGTGCCTGGTCTGTGGTGCCAACCCAGTACCATTGGTATCCCTCAAAGCGCAGTGCCTACTGAGTGATTTGGCTAATTAAGAGAAAATACACCTTTAAAGGTCTCAAACTGATGTTACACTATCCAATTCTACTGAATATCCTAAGATGCATTATTCTTTTCTCAGCCTAAGTCTGTTCAGTATACTCAGACCTTTCCTTGGTGACTCAAGGTCACAGGGATGCTGTTGGGGTGGTTGATGTGGACGAGGCTTCCAATCCTGCTTGGAATGCCCTCCCATCCTGCCACTTACAAGGCCTGTCTTGTCTCTTCTCTTCCTCTAAGCTTCTCTCTGATTCTGTCCCCTTGGTTGGGGTGAAGGCCTGAAGGCGATCTTATCCTCCCTGGATTTTGAGGGTATCCCTGCCACCCAGAGGCCTTGTTCCCATCTGGGCTGGTGATTCTATGCTTGAGTTGAGTGTTACATAGGCTTTTAGAAAGTCTGACCTTTGGTGTTGTGACTGGCTTTAGCGACTCAGAGTTGGAAGGGACCCTGTTTGATGGTGACAATAGCTCCTACTCAGGTAATGAAAAATATAAAGACTTGAAAAAGCAAATTGTAAAGCAATAGGTACATTCATCACATGTGTAAAATATTAAAACAATATACAGTGACTATAGTTAAGGTTGTAGAATAATGGAAAGTTTCTTCTTGATTTCCACACTGTTACATTGCCTTTTTACTTTAAAAATTAATATTTAAGCAATAAGTTGACTCTATAATTAAAATAACAGTTTGGTTTCATAGGCATTTTCAGTTTACTAGGAATCTTCCCATAGCCCTCATTTTGTTTTCAAAACAGCCTTGTTGGTCTGCTCCCCTCTTCATTTTCCAGAGGAGGATAAGAGGGAGGTCTGGAGGGTCAGTGGTTTTGCCTGAGGCTGGCCAGCCAGGACCCCATGTGGGCCTCAGCCTGAGTCCATAGTTCTTAGAGAGCCCAGTTATGGGGGGTCTCTGCTGCGACCTGCAGGGTGGTCTTTAACATAGAGAATAAACTGTGGCTAGTGCTTTGACGTTTCCTACTGAATACATGAGATTTTATTATTGTAAAGTGATACCCAAGCCATAGTTTGTGAATATTTTCATATTTTAAACAATGCTTGTGTTTCATAGTATCCAATTATGTTGTCGCCAACTAAGTGTGCCAAGTGTGAGCTGTGGTCTTCAGAACCACAGAGCAGGCTCCACAGCCCACGTAGACCTCCAGGCCTGCTATTAGTGGGTTCTGTAGCTGGCTGATTGCTGGAGGAGGGAGAGGGCCTACCTGGGTGCTGTTTAGCTGTGACATGATGATGCTTTAATTATCGAAGTGATTGTGCCCTCTGCACCAGTGAAGGTGTCATCAGCTAAGGAGCCTGGCAGCCAGTGAAGAGGGCATAGCAGAGGCCGGGCATTGCCGTCTGGGACAGGCCTCTGGCTGTGAGGGCTTGTGGGGGACCCTACAGGAAGCTTTATGCTCTGGCTCATTCAGTTTTTGCTTCAGATGGAGTTAACTCCACTTTACACAAGAGTAAACCAAAACTCTGAGAGATGAAGTGCCCTTCACAGGGTCACCGGCAGAGCTGGCCCTCAGCCTGACTCTGAAGCCACGTTTATCTGCTGTCTTGAATAGGTGCATTCTGAGTCACTTGTCCTCAAATACGAAAAAAATCTGTAAGTTAATCTTCCTTCCCCACCCCTCGGAAACACAGAACAGAGGCAAGTTATGTGGTCTTTTGTTTAAGACAGGATCTCTGCCTACAACTAACTTGATAAAGATAATCCAAGAGTTTGCACTAATGTATGCAGTGGGGAGATACCGCATAGAGGGAGAGGCTTTTTTTTTTTTAAAGATTTATTTATTATTTTTATTTATTGCTGCACTGTGAGGCATGTGGGATCTTAGTTCCCTGACCAGGGATCAAACCCATGCCCCCTGCATCCAGAAGGCAGATTCTTAACCAGTGGACCACCAGGGAAGTCCCGAGGGAGAGGCTTTTAAACAGCTGAGCTGGGACTTCAGAGATCCTGGCTTTGGTGGGAGTGCTCTTGCCTCGCCTTCCACTAGCTGTTTTCTAAAAAGGTGCCGTATGAGATTGAAAAAGCACTCACTTAGGGGAGAAGAAATTATATTTCTGCAAAGTGTCCATTTGCACTACACTTTGTAAAATTGCAGAAGAGCTCATGTTTCATTGACGTGAGAGCAAAGGAAGATCATCTGTACAGGTAAATTACAGCAGATGTTTGTTTTTATGCTTGTAAATATCAGCCACTTTTATGTCAAAAGACTTTCTTTGCTTTCTGGTCTTTTAAAAATTGAAGGCACAACATAGAAAATAGAGTTCTTTTGAATAAAGAACTCTTTGTGTTCTACTTTCCATATGCTTTGCGGTTTAAAGTTATCTTAGAAGCAGCAGCTGCACCTCCTGACTGACTGCTTTGTTCCGAGCTCCAGAAGAGGCTGGAGAGCTGCACTGCCCCGTCTGTCCTCACAGAGGTACTTGAGACTCCCAGGTTACCAGTCTGAACATGAGGGTACCGAAGGCAGTGAGACCATGTGCTGAACTCGAGGTCCCCGGGGCTGTAGACAGGGGAGCGAGTTTGAAGCCTGCACTGGCTACATTGTGTCGAGGGTGAGAAAGATTCCTGGTAAACTGAAAATTTCCAGGGGGCTCAGTGGTAAAGAATTTGCCTGCAATGCAGGAGACACAGGTTTGACTCCTGGGTTGGGAAGATCCCCTGAGGAGGAAATGGCAACCTACTGCAGTATTTCTTGCTAGGAAAATCCCATGGACAGAGGAGCCTGGCAGGCTACAGTCCATAGAGTCTCAAAGAGTAGGACATGACTGAGCGCACACACCCACCGCCTGGCTACATGTCCCTGTCTCTCCTCATCAGTCTACACTGTTACAGTTGTGTTATTCAGATCCCCTTAAATATTTTATCAAATATTTTTCCATATTATTATCATTGTTCTTAAAAAGATTTTTAATGGTTGTGTAAGCCTGTTAATGTAATGAGATTAAAACATTCCCTTGATAATGGACATTTTAGGTTATTTCCACTTTTATTTTTGCTTTATTGTAGATGCATTTGCAGTTGACAATTTCATTTTTCTTTTTTCATTTGTATAATTAGTTCCTGGATATAAATTCCCAGAACTAGAATTCTTGGATTAAAGGATATGAACATCTTAGTGTGTTTTGAAAGCCTGCTCTGTCACTTCTGGGTTTATACTTCTGATTTTTTTAAGAGAAAAAAACGGAGATTTTTTTTTTTTTTTTTCCTCTTGAAATTACTTTGGCCTTTAGAACTTTCAAGTATCTGTGAGATAAACTTTTGTGAGGTTTTCTTAAATGAGTCATATCTCCTCCCAACTTTCTGGATATAATTTTACTTGAATGAGATGCTTTACTTCATAAGCAAGAAGCAGTCTTTGAAAAAGTCCTTACTACTTTCTTTATTAATCACCTGAGCTAATGTTCTGCATTCCTTCAGTGGTAAATATTTGTGATTGCATTCCTTTATCAATTCAGCTGTCATGATGCTCCGAACCAGGGTCTGACTCAGAATTTGTTCTTGTTTTCTTTTCCTCACTTGTAATATGCATATTGGGAAAGACCATGCAAGATTGTTTCTGCTGATGTCATCTCCACCAGGACAGCCTGGGGGATCTCGCCATCCTTTGGATTTCTCCAGTGTAGCTCTGAGGGACTTTCCTATCTCTGCCATTACTAGAGGCAAACATTGCAGAGAAGTACTGGGACATTTATACTGTGGGTGTTTACTCTTTTTCTTTCTTTCTTTCTGGCTTGTTTGTTTTTCCCTTCTGAAGTCACCTGTCCTTTACCATGGATTGGCTTGCTTTTTCACATTCCACTGTTCTTTGGTGTTCACCTGCAGATTGAGCGGAGTCCTTTCTTTCCTGGTGGCTCATTTCTCAGGGTCTGCAAAGGAAAAACTGCTCAGCAGGGACAGGAGGGGCCCGGGTGGGGAGCACTGGCCAGGCCTCAGCCCTCACCCTTGGGTCCCCGCCCCTGGATGCCTGCTGCTCGCCTCTATTGCACTCGAAGGAGGTTGTTTCCTCTTTAGTTCTCTGGCCTCGACCTGGGCAAAAACTCCTCTTTCCTTGGTTCCTCTTATCCTATCTAAGCAAGTTTGATGTTCACAACACAACGAAACATCACTACATATTAAGGCAGAAATAAGAGGAAATAATCACAAACTACACAGAAGCATGACAAGAGCTTTGTTTCTCAGGCCCAAGTGAGTTTTCGATGCCAGTGCTGTGGGTCTGTCTGACTGTATTGGCTCAGCTAGTGCTGCCTAGCTTCTTGCTTCCTTTTCCCACCTGTTAATTCGGTCAGTAAACCCAAATTTTAGAGTAATGCTTTGTTCTGTGCTTGGTAGTCTGTGTTTTTATTACACACATGGAAACTGTACTTTGCCCTGGTTTCCGCAGATGCCTAAACATGTCTGGTGGCTGTTGCCTGGTCAGCTGGCTGAGCTGTGGTTTCTGTGTAAGGTGAAGGCACTGGTAGTGGCTGGATGGAAGCCCTAAGGCTTCCTATGGCTTCTCAGCCAAGCTAAATGGTAACCACCAAGCCCCAGAGGTACACGGTCATAACTTCCCTTTGTCCTTTCCACATTTCCTGTTTTATTTCCTGAGAAAGCTCTGCCCAACTGCCCCAGCATGGCAGGGAGTGGCATGGAATGGAATGGGGTGACTCTGTTTCAGGACATGGACCTTTGGACCATGAGGCATGATTCCTCAGCAGCCCTTAGCCCCAGCTTTATTCTGAGTTGGACAGGTTGCACATTGTTCCATCAAGTTTCTTCTGCTTTTTAGAACTGGTGCAGGTGACTGGAGCCCAGAGCTAGGCCTTACCTGATAGTCTCACAGAAAAGGGGCCTTAAAGTGGGGCCAGAGCTGGTAGTCTGGCCATGCAGAGGTCATGGAAAAAAAATTTGATTGGATGATTGGAGTGCTGCAGTATGCCTCCTTTTATGAAAATGTAGTGAAGTAGTAAATTCCAGTAAATTCCAGACTTTTGGTATTTTGCCTTTTAGATTTCTTTCTTTCTTTCTTGGTCTTACAGGTATAGGTCTGAAGTTGCTTAGTTGGGACTGGACTGGGCTATCTCATTACCTCCCTTTAAAGCTCAGACAAATTTGTTTCCATAATTGGAGCAAATATCCAGAATTGCTATTTTGGACCTGTGCTAGTTTGTCTACAACTTCCACTAGGAACTTGCAGGTTCCTGAAATTTAGAAATAGTTAAAAATAGCACGCCCTCTTAACTTATAAGTAAAAAGGTAGGGAGAAAAACCCTCAAACCTTTAAATCCTTTCCTTACAAAAACTTAATGTTAGTGGTGTGACTGGAAGAGGGGGAGGCCCACTCTCAAGAGGCAAACTCTGTCAGCAGCCCTGCCCCGCCCTGAACTCCTGGGGACTGGGTAAGAGGAAGGAGCTTTCCCTCCTTGGGGTGTAGGTGGAAGATTCCAGTATCCAGAGGTTGTGAAGCACTGTTCCCGGTCCCTCTGCAGGCTCCTGCTGTTGATGGGGGCCTGACTTTTCGTCTCAGTTGCTCTCTGCTATAAGAGGGCCTTCTTGGAGCAGTGGGACAAGCCCTGCTGAGTAATGGTCGTGGGTCAGCCCAGTGTTCTGTGCTGCAGGTGTATGTCACAAGTTTATTGCCTGGGCTTGAATCCCAGTTCTGCAGTTTATTGTGGGTCCTTGGGCAAGTTCCTGATCTTTCTGTGCCTCAGTTACCTCACTTCTAAAATGGGCATAATGATAGGATTGTTGTGAGGGCAGGATGAATAAGCATGTGTTGTGTCCTTGACTGGGACAGTGCTGCACTTTGAGAGCCCCGTTTGGTGTGGCCATTGCATGCCTCTAAGCCTCCCAACTGTCCTGCCATGTGACTCTTTGATTCTCGCTTTGCAGTTGAGGAAAGAGGCTCACAGAAGCTGAATAACTCCTCAGGCCCAGATCTGTCTTAAAGGTCTCTCTTCAGCACATTGGTGGTTCCCCACAAGGACCCTGGTTCTCCAGGACATTAGAGGATGATTACAAAGGACTTTACCCACCAGGTGTACTTTGCAGATGGATTTTTTTTTTTTTAACTGTCCTTGTACACACACAAAGACACAGACGCACAAAACATTTATATTTTACTGTATAAAAATGATGCTGTGATTATGATTAATAAAATACCAGTTCATTTTAAAGCTTGAATTTATTGTAGTCTTTTGTCATCTTGAGTTCCTGAATGATTGGATCAAAAAGTACTATCATTTAGGAATCTCAGGACCTTGTTAGTCTTAAAACAAAGCATCCTTTTGTGGGGAGAATTCAGTAGCTATCTATTGTTGCCCTTTTCTTGCCCTGTATCTTCGTGTATGTCCTTCTATATATCTGGCATCTGTATACATTCTCAAGGACCACTGGGCTTAAAACTAAGCATTCAAAAAACGAAGATCATGGCATCTAGTCCCATCACTTCATGGCAGATAGATGCGGAAACAGTGGAAACGGTGACAGATTTTATTTTCCTGGGCTCCAATATCACTGCAGATGGTGACTGCAGCCACAAAATTAAAAGACACTTGCTCCTTGGAAGAAAAGCTATGACCAACCTAGACAGCATATTAAAAAGCAGAGACATTACTTTGCTGACAAAGGTCCATCAAGTCAAAGCTATGGTTTTTCCAGTAGTCATGTATGGATGTGAGAGTTGGACCATAAAGAAGGCTGAATGCCGAAGAATTAATGCTTTTGAACTGTGGTGTTGGAGAAGACTCTTGAGAGTCCCTTGGACTGCAAGGAGATCAAACCAGTCCATCCTAAAGGAAATCAGTCCTGAATATTCATTGGAAGGACTGATGCCGAAGCTGAAGCTCCAATCCTTTGGCCACCTGATGCCAAGAACTGACTCTTAGAAAAGACCCTGATGCTGGGAAAGATTGAAGGCAGGAGGTGAAGGGGATGACAGAGGATGAGATGGTTGGATGGCATCACCGACTCGATGGACATGAGTTTGAGTAAACTCTGGGAATTGGTGATGGTCAGGGAAGCCTGGCATGTTGCAGCCCATGGGATCGCAAAGAGTTGGACACAACTGAGAGACTGAACAGCAACTATGTCTATATCTATATCTATACAATTCAATGAATTTCTGCTCCTTCCTCTGAGACTCTAGTTTGCAGAATACATTCCTGAACCCAAACCATGGACTTAAAGGCTAGGGCCTGCCCCCGGTGAAGCTGCCTATTGCATGGTAGCTGCCCTTGTCTCTTCTAGGAGAGCCCTCCTCTTTGTTAGATTTTGCTCTGTAATTTTACTGCCTTACTCACCTAACCTTAGTCATTAGTGTTCTGATATATGTGCTTGAACCTCAGCACTATGATTTTTGACCTGTATTTGGGTCTCAGATCTCCTTCAGAATTTCATGAAAATAGATTCCATGCCATCTTTCCACCCCACTAAGGGGCCCAGACATTTTTTGCATGCAATTCCAAGAGATACCTAAGTCCCCATTCATTTTTTGAACAAATAGTTGAACTTCTGTCATGTGCAGGGCACAGTTCTAGGCTCTGGGGGTCACAGCAGAAACTCAGTAGGCCAAGGCCTAACATTTTAGTTGGGGGAGACAGAAAGTGGTTAGACAACTCGTGTCCCATATGAGGGAAGGCCGGCCCTGGGGGCTGGAGCCTCCGGGCCTCATCCCCCCTGCTTAGGGCTAGGCTCTTTGCCAATCTCCCTGTTCCCTTTCGCCCTCCTGAACTGGTTTTTGAGTTTATCATCATTGTCATAAAGATTTTAAAAGATTTAACATTTATTGAGGCTTATTTTGTGCCAGGTACTATACCTTTCCATGCATGATTATACTTATTCTTGAGACAACTTTGTTTTGAGGTGGAAAACTGGCCTTCAGAGAGGTTAAGTGACAGGTCTGATAGCTAGGAAGTATGGTGCTTGTGATCAACGTGCAGCTTAGGATTGTGGAATTCAGCAAGCCAGGCTTGAGGACTTCATCAGAAATGGCAACCAAAAATTTAATGTGACCATTTTGCCCTGGACATGTCCATTCTCTGACTGGTTCCTTTAGTAGTCAGAGATTTAATTTTTACCTGACTGTCACATCAAATTGCCTTGCTCAAGAATGGAAACATGAGTGGAACATGCTTGCAGGCCTCTACATGGTGGGCATTATAGACACTTGGAGTTACCAAATACACACACACACACACACACACACACACACTCTTACTGTTAGAAAAATTACATAATTCCATCAGTCCCAAATAATTGCCTCATGAGTGACTTTTGAAATGCTTGTTATTTGGTACTTGGCTGAAGAGATTTATATGCACACTGTTTTTTCCACAGGAGACAGTTATTTTCTTGTTTCAATTTTTAAGGCACTACCCAATGAACAGACTAACTTCCTGAAAAGTTGCTTTGAAAAACCTTGTGTCCTCTGCAGAGGGTGGAATAAAACAGGGTTTGTGCTCTTGACTCAGCTCCTGACATAACAGAATCATTATTCTGCCTGGAAGTTTGCAAGCTGCCATTGCCCTGGCATTAGCAGCTGTTAGTTCCTTAAATATCTGCATTTAATAACTTCATATCTCAGCTTTCTTCTACAACTTGCTGCAACTTCATGTCATACGCAAAACCGCACCTTTGGAGTTATTTTGAAACATGACTAAGTGCTAGGGTGAAGTTTCTCTATAGCCGTCTCATGTCATGGAGGAACAGCTGGACTGTGGGTCTGGCTCAGTGTTACTTAAATGCTGCAGTGTCCAGCCATTCTTCCTGGGATTTTTGGGTCCGGAAAAGCCCTGAGGCTCGCAGAGGGAAGTTGTCCCTATGTTATCTGACTAAGGGGTACTTGTTGGAAGTCCAGTCCTAAGAGAGTCCAGAAGGTATTCTAAGTGGAGCTTCCAGTCTAAAGGGTGAGGCAGGATTGGAGGAGTCTAGGTTGGAAGGCCCAATAGAATGGAGACTAGGGAGTGAGGGGTAGGGTGGTGGAAAAGAGAAGCTGTAGGATTTCTGAGCGGGGTGGGATGGACAAAGCAGCTGTTGTGGCTTCTTTCCTTGGCTTCCTCTTCTCAACCATGCACAGGGACAGAGGCCTGGAATTCCCTGTCCCAGTGACCCCAGCGTGATTTCAAGACGTGTTTGGGCCTCTTCCCTGGCTGTGTTCAACAAAAGGTGGACAGTGCCATCGTGGACACATGCCTCAGACTGAGAGGTGGCCAAATGGTGGCTGTTTACAGGGCGTGTACATGTAGATGGGGCTGGGGTGCCCCAGGAGTACACTGGGGCTCCTTGTGGTATAGGACCCTCACTGTTGTGGATTCATTGTGTATTTGACTTCTGGAAATGACAAAGTCCATGCTTAATTATTGAATGTGCTTGTCCCACACCATCTCTGCTGCTTATGGCAATGTGCAGAGCTTGAAGGTGTCCCTCCCTGTCTGACAGCTGGGACTTGGGGAGGTGGATTCAATATCAGGCCTGTTTCCTACTCAGTTCTTCTTAGCGTTAATCCAGCCACACCAGAGGAGGACTGTCTGCACTGTGCCATTTACACAAAACCTGCTTCTCAGGCTTAGCTGATGGAGGTCTTTGGGATTTTGTTAGCATTCTGGCACAGTATCAGAAGGATTCCAGTCTACATCATGGTCTTTTTTTTTTTTTTCATCATGGTCTTTTTTAGAGCTCATGTTTTATTTCCTCTCTAGCTTGGAAGATTCAGTAAATAGCCTTAATCCTGTCATATAGAACTTTAACTTGCAGCAAAGCACAGATACTCTGGCTTGGGGGTAAATAGCTCTTCTAGAAACAAGTCAGTTCACTTCAGCAGCAGCAAAGCACATTTACAGGAACCTTTTGGGGCACGTTCTTGTGCCTTCTTGTTCTCTGAGAGGGGAGGGAAACCGTGTCTCAGTCACTTGCCCAAGCTGCAGTGTTGCCCAGTACCTGTGACTGTCCTGGGACTGCTGGGGCTGAAGTGCTCCTCGGGTTGGACATGGAGGTGAGCGTGGGGCCTGCCTGAGGACTGTGGAGCCTTCAATGTGTTACAGCCCAGAGAGTCACAAGAGCTGGTCTGAAACCGTGTCCTCACCAAAGAGAAAAAAATGAAGGCTTGGTAGTTTTTCTATGATAAGGTTAGCAACTGCCTTTTCTTGGGAAGGAGTCTTTTGATATAAGATTGTGACCTTTGTATCTCTTAGTCTGAAAATGTCTTTCTTTTGGTGTTGGTGATATGAGCTGGTAGTTTTTTAAAGAGTATACTTGACACAATAAAGTTAACAGCCTTCTGTAATTTGCCTCCAGAAGTCTATAAAGGATTTTGGTATAACTCGGACAATCAGTTGCACATAGTAAAGTATACGGTGTGATGAGGTTTGACATGTGAGCATGTCCGTTAAACCATCACTGCACGAAAGATAGTTAACATGTCTGTCACCCCCCAAAGTTTCCCTGAGCCCCTATAGCCCCTTCCACCTCACTCCTCCCAGGTGGCTGTTGGGCTGCTTTCTGTCACTGCAGATTAGTTTGCACTGTCTACAATTTTATATAAGTAGACTCATGCACTGTATACTTTTTTAGTCTAGCTTCTTATACTTCTTATAAATTATTTTGAGATTCATCCCTGTTATAGCATATATCAATATTTCATTCTTTTTAATCCAGTGTATAGATATGCCACGCTTTGTTTATTCATTCACCGATTTTTTTTTTTAATATCTTAAAAAAAATAACTTTCTTTTTTAAAGTTTTAATTTGTTTGTTTATGGCTGCTCCGGGTCTGCATTGCTTGGCACAGGCTTTCTCTAGTTGCGGCGAGCAGGGGCTGCTCTTTTGTTGCGGCGCGTGGGCTTCTCATTGCGGTGGCTTCTCTTGCTGTGGAGCAGGCCCTTGGTACACAGTCTGCAGTAGTTGCAGCATGTGAGCTCAGTGGTGGCCAACGGGCTTAGCTACTCCATGGTACGTGGGATTTTCCCAGACCAGGGATTGAGCCGGTGTCCCCTGCATTGGCAGGTGGATTCTTATCTACAGAGCGACCAGGAAAGTCCCTCATTCACCTATTGATGGACCTTTGGGCTGTTTGTAGTTAGGGCTATTACAAATAAAGCTGTTATGAACATTTGTGTAGCCGTCTGTGTCCAGACATGCTTTCATAGCTCTTGGATAAATACTAGAGTGGTACACCTTGATGATGGCAGTGTTGGTTTAACTTTTTAAAATGCTGCCTAAATATTCTCTGTCTCTAAAGTGCCGTGTCATGCTACATTCTCACGAGCAGTTCCTCCATGTCTTTGCCAATACACGATATGGTCATCTTTTTAATTTTTGCCATTTTAATAGGTCTGTAGTAGTGTCTCCCTGTGGTTTTAGTTTGCATTTCCCTGATGACTAGTGATGCTGAGCATCTTTTCAGGTGTTTGTTTGCTCTCTGAATATCTTCCTTGGTGAACTGCCTATTCAAATCATTTGCCCATTTAAAAAGTTGGGTGGTTTATTTTATTAATTAGTTTTGAGATTTCTTTTGTATATTCCGGATACAAGTCCTTGTGAAATATATGATTTATAAATATTTTGTCTGAGTCTGTAGCTTATCTTGTCTTCATTCTCTTGACGGTGTTTTTTGAAGAGCAGAAGTAAAAAAAAATTAATAAAGTCTGTTCTATGGTTTGTGCATTTTTGGTTGCTGTCATAGCTAAAATCTTTGCCTAACCAAGGTCACAAGTGTTTTCTTATAGAGGTTTTGTAGTTCTAGTTTTTACATTCAAGTCTATGATCCATTTTGAGTTTTTTTGTGTGTATGGAATAAGGTATGGATGAAGTTTATTTTTTTGCCCGTGGATGTCCAGTTGTTTTGGTACTACTTGTTGAAAATTCCTCCAAATTTGGTGGGGGGTTAGTTTTTAGCCACTTCCCAGGTGGCTCAGATGGTAAAGCGTCTGCCTATAGTGCGGGAGACCCGGCTTCAATCCCTGGGTCGGGAAGATAGTGAAATCCCAAAGTCTGGGAGTTGGGGTTCTAGGCACACAAATGTTGTCCCTTTCATGACTGTTTCCTGTTCTCATCAGTTTTCATGTAACCTGGCTTTCTCTTTATTTTGTGCGTGTCTTAAGCCCCTTGATGGCAGAGGTGCTGTCACTGGGCAGTGTGTAAGAGGCTGGGAGATGCCTGCCGTGATCCTGTGTGGTCTCTTCCTCAACTCTGGACCTTCCAGAGGTCTGGGCACAAAGCCTGTAAGGTCTTCCTGGTGGGTGGGTTCCGGGCAATGTCTCTTTTCCAGAGGTGACTGTGGAAGCCTGCCAGGTACAGGAGGGGTGCAGGGACAATACTCCTTCTGTGCCTGGGTGGGTGGGGATGTGCCCAGGCTCGGGTGTGGCTGCAGTTGAGGAAGTGGTGGTGGGGGCATTCTCATCTGTGTGGCCTGGCAGCAGTGTGACCTGTCATCAGCCTGAGAAAACATGGCTCCATTCTGGGCTCCTTTTCCCCCCTCAGCCCAGCTTTATGACTGTCTGTGAGGGAACGGGTGTTCATTCTTCTTTTGTCTTCAGTCACACAGCGGTCCGAGAGGCCCCCCACTTTTGTACCACTACCCAGCAGCTTCACAGGGGGCAGTAAAATTTGTGTCTGTTTTTTGACCTGTGTGTGGTTCTCTTGGCCCGTATACTGCTTGTCATACTAATACTAGCACAACTAGTACCATCACCAGCACCTGCTTTCCTCTGCTCTAAGCCCTTTTCCTGTATTATCCATTTAGTCCTCACAACGATGCTATAGGGTGGCTACATTTTATAGATGAGGAAACTCAGGTACTGAGAAGACCAGATGTCAGAAGTCTTTTGGCCATGCTTTCCATTATTCAGTGTTGGAGAAGGGATATCATTTAACATTGGTCATTAACTCTCATGAAACAAAATAGAGACAGTGGTTTATGGGGCTCTCTCTTCTAAGTCTTCATTTCCTTATCAGCAGTGGGGAGCAGTTGAACCATTTGATCAGATTAAGATTCTTTAGTGGCTCCGAATAAACTCCAAACTTGCGATCTGGCCCCTGCTTACCTTCTCAGCCTCATCTCTTGCCAACACTGAACTTTTGAGGTTTTCCCTCTTCACCTGTATTTTCCACAAACCCTGTTACATTGGCTGTAGATGTCCTTTCTTCCCATCTGTGCCTGCTGAACTCCTACTTATCCTTCAAAACCCAGTTCTAGTTTTACCCTCTTATCCTCAACTTAAGGCTCCTGTCCCTGGGCCTGCAGAATGCAAGGTCCACACTTGTACCAGTGTGTCTCAGGTCTGGTATGATTGGCCTGCTATCTGCTGGTTTCCCACTGGGCCAGGTGAGGCGGAGGGCAGGGACTGCCTTGTACCTTGGGATTCACTGTTCTTAGCTTGGTAATTGGTTAAGAATCCACCTGCAAGGCAAGAGACCACCTGCAGTGTAGGAGGTGTGGGTTTGATCTGGAGGTTGGGAATATCTCTTGGAAAATGGAGTTGGCACACACCCCAGTATCTTTAACCTGGGAAATCCCTTGGACAGAGGAGCCTGGCAGGCTGCAGTCCATTGGGTCACAGGAGTTAGACATGACTTAGTGACTAAACCACCACCACCAATAGCTTGGTAATGGCATATAATTGAAGGCAAACATTTGTGGAATGAGTGAATGTGACATGAATGATATAAGGACCCTCAGTTCTCAGACCTGTTAGTTTGTCATCATCCGTCACTGCAAGTGCCCAGGGCAGCCTTCATCGGGGAAGTGATGTTGATGCATTTAAAAAGCATTATTCACTGATTCCTTTCCATCTGAATGAGGCTTGCATAAATCTTTCCCCTCTCTGAGGATGAGTTTTCCTGTGTTAAAGATGAACACACTGTCTCTCTGACCATCTTTTCAAACTTGCTGTGCTTGTGTGTGCTGCCGCTCAGTCGTGTCCGACTCTGTGCAACCCCATGAACTGCAGCCCGCCAGGCTCCTCTGTCCATGGAATTCTCCAGGCAAGAATACTGGAGTGGCTTGTCATGCCCACCTCCAGGGATCTTCCCGACCCAGGGATCGAACCTGTGTCTGTTGCATCTCTTGCATTGGCAGGTGGATTCTTTACAACTAGCAACACCTGGAAAACCCATCATTTAGATCATTAAGTTTCTATATTTTCACAAATGGTTGTGATGCCATTGTAATTTTTGTAGTAAACTCAATAAATAATTTTTGAAACTTTCTCAGCAATGTTGGGGCCAGCATGGATTGATTAGAATGGATCAAGTTTAATCTGATGTCTCTTTCTGAAGGAGAAAGAAGTTTGGCAAGAAATGTTAACTGTGTTTAAGTACAGAGAGCTGTTTAGAGATGTTCTGCTGCATTTCACTGTAGTTCACATGCCCATGATTATGAGTTTTACCCCTGAGCTGCTTTAATTCAAGGACTTTTAGACTTTTGCCTAATGGACTCTGAAGCCGGACTCCCCTGGGTTGTTGAGATATGTACTTTTGAATTAGTTTCAGTTCATTGCATGATGTTTTTTTTGCTTTAATTACTAGGAGGCAGGATTAATCAGTTTCTCCTGTCTACTTTCATAATGGTATGTGTGGTGGGGGGAAAGGAGGTAAGAGAAATAGAAGGTTGAATTGTATCTTTGTGAAAATGGGTTCAAGTGTTATTTGGTAACGGTCCATTCCTGCTCAGCACATGTCTGTCTTCTGAACATGGTGCCAGTGTGTGCAGTGATTCCTCCTGAACTCAGACTGGGTGGTCTTGAACCACCATGGTGGGTGGCCAGGGAGGTCCCTGAGGGGAAGAGCCAGCTGTGTTTAGGGGTGTTGTCTAGGGACTTGAGATAGAATTCTCCTCCATGGAGAGCTAACCAGCTTGGATGCTGACAGTAGAGATCAATGTTCCAGCACCTGCCATGTGGGAGGTACTTCACATGCCTTATATCCAGCCCTCACCACAGTGCTTCAAGGCTAATACTATTGTCTCCTTTTTATACATAAAGGAAACAGGTTCAGAGGTAACTAAGGTACTCATTCAGTATTATGCAGCTAGCAAGTGCAGAGCCAAGATTTAAAGCCTGGTCTGTCTTGGTCTGTCCCCTGTAACATGGGGCTGGTGAGTGAGCTCCTCAGCCTCTTCTCTGTGTCCAGCTGCAGAGAACAGTTCGGACAGCTGGAGATGTGAGCATGTGGTCTCTGCTCACACACAGCTCTGCGCGGGGCGTCAGTGGTGATGTCGGTCCTGTGTCCATCCCAGTGCTGTGAGATGCATGACTCTGTTTTGGTCCGTTCGGGTGCAGAGATGTGGACATGTCCCAGCCATGGGAAATGTCTTCTTAATCAAGTATGGAGAGTGGTAGACTGTACATTCAGGGTGGTATGAGGGGACAGTGGTGTGGATGCAACCAGCAGCTGGTAGTCAGGGGAGGCTTCGTGGAGGCAGTGGAGATGTCTGTATCTCTCTGTGTAGAGGTCTGTATAATTTCCATACAGTAAAATTCACTAAAAATTTAGAGACTTTATTAAGATAGGCTTTGGGAATTAACGAAGTTTTTTTAAGCCGAAGAGTGGAATAAGATCAGACCTGGGTTTCAGGAAAGTTTTCTGAAATGGATAGAAAAGGGAAGAGTTTGGATGTAGAAAGGCAAATGTTTGATCCAATAGCAACTGTCCCTTCTCAGGGTCTTTGCTCTTGTGGATCCCACTTCCTGGGCTGTCCTTTGCCTGGAGGGCATCTTCTCATCCTTCTTGTTATAGCACCAAAGCCACCTCCTCACTGTGCTTTCCCTTACTCCTCAGTCTAAATTTGCTTCCTGTCCTGCTGTCTGTTGTATGTCTGACGTGCTCCCACACAGGCCTCCATCCCTCTCTAGCAGACCATCACCCAGGCCATGGCCTGTTGACTACTGTCTCCTCTTAGAACTGCCTTGCCAGGCCCTGATGAACGTGTGGTGTGAACGAGCAGTCGGGGCGTGAGATCTCAGGTAGGTTGGAGCTGGTCTGGTGGTAGCATGGCTGGAGAGGGGAGAGGGGCTTTCTTTTCATTCTTTTCAACTTTGTTTAAGCAGCTGACTCCTGCCCTTGTCTGTAGTTGTGGATGTTCCAGTTGGGTGGCCACTGCTCTTTCCTAAACAGCTGGGATGTTTGCCAGACGTGCTGACCACTTCTGTGGCTGAGCTTTGTGGCTTAGGACAGCGGCATCATTTGTTTAGTTTGGATCGCTTTTCCTTTCCTGTTGAACAAGTTTTCTTTTGTTAGCTATTATTGCCCTCTTTTAAGTCTCCCAGTGAAGCTCCTGGTCTCCCTTTCCATATTTCTCCCTTGTCTGATGCTTGTTTTTTTCTGTGTTAATTCTGGGGAAAGGGAAATCAACTTGGGGTTGTTTGACCAACGCCATGTAGAGCAAGGGAATTGTGGATTTTGAAATTAAAGTTTGAGCTTCCTGATTCTGGGCTTTTGCGGTGTGCCAGACTCTAGGCTCAATCAAGATGACCTTGATCTGTCCTTTGTGTGGGTGATGTGAGGGTGAGGACAGATGTCTAGCGGCTCTATACGAACCGACAATGAACAGTAACCCTGCAGTCAGCATGGGGAGGACATAGTGGGCATGGACGTAGGTGAATGGCTTCAAGTGGAGATAGGGCTGTGGAACCTGTGGTGAGAATGTGGGTTTACTCAGTCATTTCTGGGTGGAGAGCACTTGTCAAATTTCAACGTCTTTTTCAGACTTGATCCCTTCTTTCAGAATGTGATGTGGTATAGAGGCAGGGGTTAAAACCACCTGAAGCTGGATGACAGACATGTGTGTGTTTGGGGTGTGGCGTGAGAGGGGACACTATTCTTTGTGCTGTTCTCTCTGTTAGCAAGTGTTTCAACAGGCCCTTCCAAGGGGTTGGCTGAGGGGTGGTGTGTGTGATCAGATGGGGGTGCTGGTTGGTAATGGGTAACCCTACTGAGCCCTGGAGCTGGGTCTGGGTGTAGAAGGAAGGGAAGCCAGGGGTGTACGAGAGGCTGGGACCACCACGGAGCTTCCGAGCACACCCATCTGCTGGCCCTAGTGGGCAGGGTATGGAGCCCAACAGGAGCAGCCTGGGGGAGCCAGCCAGTCTCTCGGGGTGAGCTCCCCGTCCTGCGAGGTATGCAGCTGCAGGGACGGGTCTCTGTGGTCACGTCATCCCTGCACACTTCCTGATTTCATTTTTTATAGGAAGCATCCGGCTTTCCTGACCTTTGGCTATCAAACAGAACAAACAAACCAATAGATATCCATCTCTAGGGTTTAATTTACAATAAGAAAAATTTAAGTATGGGCCCCATTTCTGTTTTCCAGCCACTCCCCCACCCCCCTGCTTTTTGGGGCAAGCTCTTGCCTCTTTCGGTGTAACTAGTCACAACAGCTTGACTTCTCAATCCCATTGTTATGAAATTGGTGGGAGGAGACTGTCTGTTTCTCTGAAATGGGGAGGTGTTCAGTGGTTCCCCAGGCTAAGTGAGTCTTATAGCAGGCAGATAGGCCAATGCTTTGTAATCTTTTGGCACAGGTGAGGTGAGAAAAATTTAATTTCCATTTCCTTCTGGTTTGCTTTGCCCATTATCCCCAGATGTCCTGAAGCACCAAACAAAGGGAATGTTTTCCCACTTGGAGCCGTCTTCGCGTCAGGCATAGGTCACCAGCTGTCCTGAGCCCGCACATCATGCTTCTGTCCCTGGCAGATGGGTTTCATGTTGTCTCCAGGCTCAGTCTGGGGAGGTGGGTGAGTGCCAGAAGGGAGCAGGGTTCTGTTAGGTTAACACAGCAACATCAGAGCACCTTCAGGAAAGCCTGGACCATTTTCTTTATTTATTTTACTTTCTGGCCACACTGTGCAGCTTGTGAGAGCCTGGTTTTCCGACCAGGGATTGAACCTGGGCCCACAAGCAGTGAAAGCACCAAGTCATAATCACTGGACTGCTAGGGAATTCCCTGGGGCTTTTGCTTTTAGATTGGAAATTGAGAATTCTGAATTAGATATTTTTATTAATTTGCCCAACCTTTAAGCAAATTACATAGCTGTTCTGTTTCCACTGATGGCAAGGAAGAACGCTTTTAATGCCATGCTAAGTGAGATGCCTCATAGCCTGTGCATAGCTCCTTCAGCCAACTGTTATACGAATTTCTTCCATACAAGGCAGTGCTGTCCCCTGTCCTTGACATGACTCCTGACCAGTGGTCACTTAGCCTTTGTCTCATGGGACTGGGACTGGCCAGCAGTCAGCTCACTGAAAAAGTTAGATAAAGCAAGAATCGTTAAAACATACACACACAGTTTAGGCATTTTATTTCTAACTTTAAAAAAATTATATTTCATGTGCCAGTCTTTCATTGACCCTCTCTTTTACTTGAGTCTGCTGATCAGAATTGTCAGTTGTTTTCTTGCATAAACCATGCCTGTTATTTGTGTTTGATATTCAGTTTTTGCCTGAGAAGGATTCAGAACTTAGATGCATGAAGCAACCTGAGTTGCTCAATCCTAGATTTTACAAATTTTCACCTTTACACTTGTCTTAACTGTCTTAACGCACATCTATGATTTAGTTATGGTTTTTAAAGTTTTTAAAATCTTAGCAACTGTAAACTTATTTCATAGGCTTATATAGTTAAATGTGAGTGTATGGGAGTGTATATATGTGTGTATATATATAATATACATTATATTTGAAAAGACCCTGATGCTCATTAGAAAAGACTCTGATGCTGGGAAAGATTGAAGGCGAGAGGAGAAGGGGACGACAGAGGATGAGGTGGTTGGATGGCATCACCGACTCAATGGACATGAGTTTGGGTAAACTCATGGTGATGGACAGGGAGGCCTGGCGTGCTGCAGTCCATGGGGTCGCAAAGAGTCGGACATGACTGAGTGACTGAACTGAACTGATATATATATAATACACACACACACACACATTCACTATACACATCCATATATGTTGGGTAAGATGTTACAGAAAACTCAAACGAACTCTTTGGCCAACCCAATATTTATAAGTACATATGCATTTACATGTACCCTTGGCATGAATGTGTTTGGGGACAAACACCTGTTTAACACATGAGGCAACATGTGTTTGCCCCATGTGGCCACAGTGCCAGGGAAGTCTTTTAGTAAATTAGACAGGGATTCTGTTTTCAGGAAGCCTCCAGACTCATGGGGGAAGTTTCTGTACTTCAGAATCTGTAGCACAAGCTAGAAAGTGGCAGGTGCCTTCAGAGAAAGTGGGTACTCCCAGCAGGAAGGGGTCAGAAAATTCGTGGAGAAGCAGTATTTGACCTGGGCCATTTCTTTCTGTCTTCAGTTGAACATTTTTCTGTAAATAGAGGTATAAACAGATGTAACTATCCCTGGGCCTTGGGCAGTGGTAAGAACATCTGAAGTGTTTTTGAGGTTTCTGTGTCTATCCTTTGTAGAGTCACTTGCTATTTTTCTTAAGTGACAAAGTTTCATAATCCCCCTGTTGTAGGGGGTTGGTCAAGAGGGATGGCATTCCTTTCAGTTGGGAAATAGTGTACCAGTCACAGTTCTGTGGTCCTTAGCTAACCTGAGCATATAAAAACACTTCCTTGGGAGACATTGGGTGGGGTGGCCTCACCCAGACTCAGTGAGTCCCTGCAGAGGAGTCAGGGGAGGGATGGTTGTTTCCAAGGGGTGAGGGATGCCCCAAAGCCCAGTTGGAATGCCATCACCAGAGGAGGAGGAATGGGTGCTGGGCAAGGAGCAGCCTGTTTGGAAACGCTTTGTGGAGTCCTCATGAAATGGATAACACATTAACCAAGGGCCAGGAGGCAACCCGGTGGCAAATGCACTTCTGTATTATCTCAAATGAGTCCACCTGAGCTTCTAGAGGCTAGAAAGCATAACACATCCTCCATAGGAGCTCAAGAAATAGGTGGTTCTCATGAATACAAGGAATGCTGCCAGCTGGCCGCCTGCAGCTTACTGTCTGGTGAGCAGAGCAGCCGTCCTGAGTTCTGTCCTGCGGGGGTGGGTGAGCTCGAGTGAGGACAAGCGGCATCATCTGGGGGCAAGCAGCCCAGCTGTGCGGTCAGCCAGGGCAGAGGGTGGACCCTTGGCTCTTCCGCCAACTTGGTGTGGACCTTGTGCTCCTCTTTGTGGTGTACAACCACAGCTGTTTGCAATATTCTTTATTAGATTTCTCAGAGTTACAGGTTATTGCATTTGTTACCATACGCTCATGCCAAGAGAAACAAAAAGATGTATATACAGAAAGATGGTAATAAACCTCCTGCCCCAACTTGCTGAGATGAACCAGCGTTGACCCCTGCAGTGTTGCGGGGCCTCCACAGCTTCCCCTAGGCTCTCACACACACCAGCGTGTATTTTAGTAAAAGGAAGAAGGCTGCGGGTATCACTCAGCAACTTACTGTTTTCACTTCCCTTTGGCTTTCACGCTCCTGATTTTAAACTCTGAGAACAAAAATCTAACGAAGTGCTCTGCGTGTGGCAGGTGTTCGTTGTTGAGTGAAGCAATGAACGCTGTGCTCTGGGTATCTCTCCGGGTCAGTAGTTTCTGGAAGTTAGGCCAGATTAAGTTGCTTCAGCCTTTCTGTAGGACATACTTCACCAGCAGTGTATGCAGACACCCTTTCGTGGGTATTTCCATCAGCACTAGATGGGTTGTTTTTTTTTTTTTTCTAATCTGATGGGTAAAAATCATATCCTATTGTTATTTATTTGGCTGCATTGAGCTGATTGCGGAATCTTAGTTCCCAACCTGACAGTGAAAGCGAATGCTGCTTCCACTGTTATTTTAATTTATACTTTCCTAAGTTCATTGGAAAAGACCCTGATGCTGGGAGGGACTGGGGGCAGGAGGAGAAGGGGACGACAGAGGATGAGATGGCTGGATGGCATCACCGACTCGATGGACATGAGTTTGAGTAAACTCCGGGAGTTGGTGATGGACAGGGAGGCCTGGTGTGCTGCGATTCGTGGGGTCACAAAGAGTCGGACACGACTGAGC
Organism: Dama dama; assembly: GCF_033118175.1. Lineage (NCBI taxonomy): Eukaryota > Metazoa > Chordata > Mammalia > Artiodactyla > Cervidae > Dama > Dama dama. Next base: position 6,529,074 of record NC_083702.1, read on the forward strand.
GACTGAACTGAACTGAACTGAAGTACTAGTTAAGTTGAGCTTCAGTTCAGTTCAGTCACTTAGTCATGTCCGACCTTAGCGACCCCATGGACTGCAGCCTATCAGGCTCCTCCGTCCATGGGGTTTTCCAGGCAAGAGTACTGGAGTGGGTTGCCATTGCCTTCTCCCTTTTCCAGTGAGTCAGTTCTTTGCATCAGGTGGCCAAAGTATTGGAGTTTCAGCTTCAACATCAGTCCTTCCAGTGAATATTCAGGACTGATTTCCTTTAGGATGGACTGGTTGGATCTCCTTGCAGTCCAAGGGACTCTCAAGAGTCTTCTCCAACATCACGGTTCAAAAGCATCAATTCTTTGGCACCCAGCTTTCTTTATAGTCCAACTCTCACATCCATACATGACTACTGGAAACAAAAACCATAGCTTTGACATGTTTATTGGCCATCAGTATTTCTTCTGTGAATTCTATATCTGTGTTCCCTCCCCCAACCTTGCATTGGACTGTTTTTCTTTTCAGTTTTTAGGAGCTTTTTGTATATTGGCCTGTAAATCCTTTGTTGTTTATATTGCAGATATAATAGCCTCTCTCACTATTGTGTATAATCGGTTTTTCCTTTGTTTGGATGTCTTTTTCCATAAAATTTAAAGATTTTTATGTAGTCAGATATGTCTAGGGCTTCCCAGGTGGCTCAATGGTAAAGAATCCACCTGCCAGTGTGGGAGACACAGGTTCAATCCTTGATCTGGGAAGATCCGCTGGGGAAGGCAATGGCAGTCCACTCCAGTGTTCTTGCTTGGAGAATCCCATGGACAGAGGATCCTGGTGTGCCACCATCCATGGAGTCGCAAAAGCGTCGGACACAACTTAGTGACTAAACAACAACAAAATATGTCTAAATCTTTGTAACGTTTAGGTTTCCTCTTCCATCCATGATCTACAGAAAACTATAGACCTATCCTCTGTATGTGTGCATATGTATATGTATGTTTATATATATATATATATCTACAACATTTCTAAATATATTTCTAAATAAAAAGTAACTTGAACGTAGTAGTGTACTAAAAGACTAATTCTCCATGACCAAGCAAGGTATATTCCAGAAGTACAGGGGGCATCACATGAAGAATTTTGTTGGCTGGAGGAAGTTCTTGCCCAAGGTATATCCTAGCCCTGCCATGTACTCACTTTGACTCTGGCCAGATTGTTTAATCTCTCTGAGCTTCAGTTTCCTCATCTGTAAAATTAGCAGGACAAGAATGCCATCGCACAGAGTTGATATCAGGACTGAATGGAATAATACTTGCAAAGTGGCTAAAGCATTGCTTGGTACATAGTAAGTGCTCAATTAATGTCATGGATAGCAATTCACTATGCAAAAAGAAAACTTAATGTTGAATATATCAGTAGATGCTTGAAAAGCATATTATAAAATTCTACAGCTAATCCTGATAAAAATCTAAGTGGTCATAGAAGGAGTGCAGAAATATTTACCAGAGCCCAGCAGCCAGCAAATTAAGTGGCCAGTTCATTAAGCTCCAGGTGTGACAGGGAGGCCTGCATGCAGCACTCTTCTCCAAAGTCTGTGAATCCCCAGATAATGCTGTGGGCTTGACAGGCTTGTGGGGAGAGGGGCCGCAGGGGCAGTGTCAGTCCAGCCTGAGATGGCCCTGTGTTTCTCTTCCTCTCTGTCTGGAGCATGTGACCACCTGTCCCTAAGGCCTGCCTTTCCCATTGCACCATGGGTGTGGCTTCTGGTCTCACCCTGCAGGATCCAGGAATAAATTCCTGAGGTTGAGTGGGGAAGAGGATTGTAAAAGTAATAAGCCACCTCAAAATGGCCAGGGGAGCAGTTGTAATGGTAGGAGCCCTGGGAACCAAGTGTCACATCTAGGACACTGAAGGTCAGCACCAGATGGGTGAGCCTGCCAGGTGCCATTCTCTGCAAGAAATTAGCCCAGTCATAATTCTTAAACTTCCCCGACCTCTTCTGCACTCAATAAATAAGTGGACCAGTGTGCTAAAAATAGGGAAGGAGGGAACGCCTAAATAATCTGAACCCAAGAGGGCTTTGGTCAGATTAGCCAACCTTCCTGACTGGTTCGGAAAGCCTTGGTGGCAGGTGTGAGTCTCAGCATTGGTCTGATTTTAACCTGGCATTTGTCGAATACCTGTGTTTTTTCCTCGTCTTTCTTATGGCACTTTTCTTCAGATTCTTTACCAGCTGAGCCACCAGGGAAGCCTGGCTTCTCTAGTTTAGGAAGGTTTTATTAGACGACTTAAAATTCATGTAAACAGTGGGTAATGGGTGTGTAAGTTCTGAAATGTAATCATAAAAACCTTGAAACCAGCCTCCCAGATTAAAACCATTGTGTTCCACAGAGAGGCTCTTATTTGGGGCTTCCTGCCAAGGGCAAAGGTATTCCAGGATATTTGATCATTCTCTTGCTCTTTTAAAAAAAGAACACTTAAACACATGTATCAGTCAGTCAGTCAGTCAGTTCAGTCACTCAGTCGTGTCTGACTCTTTGTGACCCCATGGACTGTAGCACACCAGGCCTCCCTGTCCATCACCAACTCCCAGAGCTTACTCAAGCTCATGTCCATCAAGTTGGTGGTACCATCCAACCACCTCATCCTCTGTTATCCCCCTCTCCTCCTGCCTTCAATCTTTCCTAGTATCAGGGTCTTTTCCAATGAGTCGGTTCTTCCCATCAGGTGGCCAATGTGTTGGAGTTTCAGCTTCAGCATCAGTCCTTCCAATGAATATTCAGGACTGATTTCCTTTAGGATGGACTGGTTGGATCTCCTTGCAGTCCAAGGGACTCTCAAGAGTCTTCTCCAACACCACAGTTAAAAAAAAAAAATGCATATGTATCTATAAATAATATATTCAGTTCTTGTTTATGAGCTCTATCAAAAGGAAATCAGGTAATCTGCAAATTTCATTTTTAACTCCTGAAGAGTATTCTGTTGTGTGTATCATATTAGGGTTCTCCAGAGAAACAGAATCAATAGGATCTGTGTATGTACAGAAAGAGATTCACGTTGAGGAATTGGCTCCCGTGATTATGGAGACTGGTGAGCCCACATCTGCACCACAGGCGGCAGGCTGTGGCCAGGAGAGCTGATAGTGTAGTTCTTGTTCCCTGCACTGGTGGCCCAAGGGACCCAGAGAAGTGATGGTGCAGATGAAGACAGAAGGCTGGCAGGTGGAGAATTCCCTCTTACTTGGGGAGGATTGGCTTTTTGGTTCTATCCAGGCCTTCAAGTGATTGGATTGGTACTCACCAGCATTACGGAGGGCAATCTACTTTACTAATTAAAATGTTAATCTTAACTGAAAACACCCTTGCAGAAACACCCAGAATAATGTTTGATGAAATATCCATGCATTTCATGACATGCAAACTCAACAACCATCACATGCATAGACCACAATTTATCATCCTCCTGTCAGCAGGTATTGGGTTGCTTCTTCTTCTTTTTTTTTTTTTTGACCCGTAGGAGTACTGTGGTTATGAACCTTTTTTGTAAAGGTCTCTTGGTGCACTCCATTTCTCTAAGGTTTATATAGGAGTAGACTTGTTGCCTCTGGAGTAAGTGTGCTCAGCGTGCAGAAAAGCCTCCTCCAAGCGGCGTGCCAGTTTCCTCTCCAACCTGGCAAAGGAGTTCCCATTGCCCACATCCTAGCCCAGTTGGGCTAATTGTCACACTTCATAATCATACCCACACAAAGGATGTCAAATGTTATCTCATTCTGGCTGGAACTTACCTACGTACTAGGGGGACGAGCCTGTTTCCATGCGGGTATTAGCAGTTCGGGCTTCCCTCGTGGCTCAGATGGTAGAGTCTGCCTGCAGTGAAGGAGAGCTGGGTTCAGGAAGATCCCCTGGAGAAGGAAATGGCAAACCACTCCAGTATTCTTGCCTGGGAAATCCCATGGATGAAGGATCCTAGCAGGCTACAGCCCATGGGGTTGCAAAGAGTCAGACATGACCAGGTGACTTCACTTTCTATTAACAGTTCATGGGTTCTGTTGGTGACATGACTAGGTCTTTTCCCATTTTTCTCTTGAATTGTCTGTAGTTTTCTTATTGATTTGTAGGTTCTTTATACATTCTATAACCCAACCCAGGGATCAAACCCAGATCTTCTGCATTGCAGACAGATTCTTTACCAACTGAGCTATCAGGGAAGCCCTATACATTCTACAAATACCAATCAGTTTATTGGTTCTATGAGATACAGGAATCGTCTCCTAGTTTGGGCACGTCTTTTTACTTTCATTATGTTGTCTTTTGTTAAACATTTAAGTTTCCAATGTAGTTGACAGTATTACTCCTTTTTTTTTTTTTTTTTTAACATGATTGGTATTTTTAAGGACTTTGAAAAAGGAACCCTTTCCTGCTTGGAAGTTATATTCTGTATTTTCTTTTAACAGTTTTAAGTTTTTGCTTTTCATATTTAACCCTTAGTCTTTCTGGAGTTGATAACTGATTTGGGGGTTTGGTGTGAGGTAAAAATCTAGTTTTCTTTTCTTCTGAGTGGATGTTCGATTGAGTCAGCATCACTACTGAATTGCCCTTCTGCACCCTGGGATTCTGCCTCTGTCACCTAGGAAATCAAGAAATTTGTGTCACTCTGTGACGTTTTCTAAATTAAAACTTTTTTTCTGTTTGGTAAAATATGTATAACATAAAATTCACCCTTTTGACTATTTTAATGTATAATTTTGTGGCATTAAGTACCTCCACGTTGTTGTGCAGCAATCACCATCATCCATCCATCCATCTATCTCCAGAACTTTTTCATCTTTCCAAACTGAATCTCTGTCCCCACTGAATGATAACTCTCCTCTCCTTTCTCCCCCCAACCTGGGGGTCTATTTCTAGTCCATACCTGGTTAATACAGCACAAGAATAGGCAACCCTCCCTTCCTCTGTTCTGCTTTTATTTTTTATTTTTTTTCCCTCTGTTCTGCTTTTAAATAGAATTATTTTAGTTTTATCTTCCTGATGAGTAAATCACAAGAAAGAGGACTTTGATGGAAAGGATCTCTGTATCCCTTGAAAGCACTTAACTTTGTGGTGAGCATATGGTGGGAGCTTAATAAATGTTAATAATTGAGCATTGGCGCTCAGCTTGAGAGAGTGTGTAAGTTCGTCTCACTCAGGTTCGGACCTGTGAGAAAGTCAGAGTGTGACCAAAACAGCACCTTTGGAACAGGCCCGGTGGATGTGGTGTGACCTAACTCGTACACAGTGCTTGCCAGTGGACTTGCTAATCCTCCCTGACCTCCGTGCCAGGCTTTGGCACAGCCTGCACAGAGGTCAGGGTCTGCAGAGCAGGGATGCTTGCTCTGGAGGCTGCCTTGCGTCAGTGTGGGATGGAGAGAAGAGAGGCGGGAGGTGCTGACCTTCTTTCCTGCAGTTGAGCAGACTGACGCGGAGTGAAATGAGCTCGTGATGCCACGGCTGGCAGGTGGTGAGCTGGGGTTGGTTCTCGGCTGCGAGTGGAGGCTTGGCATTCACACCTGAGCTGCATGTGCCCAAGGGCAAGGCTGCCATTTCTCTCATGGATTTTTCTCCTCTTCTTTTGATATGTGCTGTGCCCCTAGGTGCTAAGCGCTGTCCTCGGTGCCAAGGAAACACGGGCTGTGAGGCAGGTTGGGGAAGGATGCGGGGACAGGCACAGCCCTCAGATCGGATGGAGTACAACAGCCTGCTTCTGTGGCAGCTCGAAGAGGGGAGCACCCACCCTGCTGGGTATTTGGGGAAGGGGGCTGTGCCTGGCACTGGTGTGGGGCCGGTCAGACCTGCTGGAGCCCAGGCATGTGGCCCGAGAGCTTGCCCTCGAGCCCTGTAGAACTGACAGATGTGTAAAGTTGAAGGTATATTTGGAAAGTTTCTAGTTTAAGAAAACGTTAAAAAAAGAAATGGGAAAAGCCTATGCAGACTTTTCTTAATGTGGCATTAAAGGATGAAGCCTTAGTGGAGGGCAGTCGAGGGCAGTGATACTCTGTGCAGACTCCCAGTTGTGCACTTCAGAGCACTGGGGAAGTTTTGACCAGGATGTTGTAAGACACTCTTCAGGGACGGGGGTAAGCAGAAGGAATGAAGTTGCTCAGGACGGATTGATCACCTCATCAATGGGAAACGTGCAGGTCCTATCCATTTTCAAATTGTCGTTACGGAGAACAAGCACAACCGTTTTAGACTGCTGTCTTTTTTAAAGCTTATTTTAAAAACATCAGTGCTGGTTTTCTCTTTGTCTTTCAGTGATCTTGTTGCAGGGCATTTTGGACAGGAGTCTGTCACATAGACTGTTCTTTGGGCTGACACACAAGCACACGACATGTTTGCTTCTGTGTGAAGGCAGACGTCCGGCTGCTCTACCATAGGTGCTTGCTTTGGCCTTGCCCCCAGCCACAAAAGTCATCTTAAGTCTGGTTCAGAATGCACAAAACCCCCACGTACTGGTCATAGTTTGAAAATCCAGGTCTGTGCTTTTTTTCCTAGAACTGCGTCCAGTTTCAAATGTAGGACCATGCTGTTATAAAGAAGCTTTTAATGCAAAGCTATTTAAAAGCACGAATGAGCTCTCACAGGCTTGGTTGTTTCAAACATGGTCTCCAGGTCAGAACGACGGAAGGCAGAATCCTGCAGTGCTGCTCCCAGCACCCCCTCGTTGAGTGCTGCAACTTCAGGTCTCCTGGTGCTCAGTTCTGAAGGCAGTTCAGCCCTTCTCTAGAAACATAAACTGCTGTTTTTTAAAGTGGACTATTATACAGTAGTGTGTAATACCTCCTCCTCCTATTGCTTTCAGCTTAGTGGTAACCTGCAGCCCCTCAGAGACTGCTGCGTGCATGAAGAGAGGTGCTGTGAGGGGGCACTGGCAGGAGAAAACTTGGGGCAGCTGGGGGCAGCTTAAGGAGACTGGTTCGATGCCTAAGCAGCACAGCTCTGGGTGGAGTGGGGAGAGCAAGCAGGGCAGCCTTGACGTTAGGAGGTCTCTTCTGGCTGTCAGCAGTTCACCATCACAGGCAAGGCTCCGTGTCCAGCAGCATGCTGCCACCCATCACCTGGTGTGGAGGGGTCCTCACTTTGGGTCCGACTGGTGTTTTTCACATTGTTAGACCCGGCTTATGAGTTTGCAGGAAGAATATGCCCAGGTGAAGTGCTGTCCTCTTCTCGTCGTATCAGGGTGTGGTGATATCAGCGTGGCATGTCATTGCAGAGGTCCACCTCGCAGGCTTAGTATTCTTATTCCTTGATCCTATACATGTTTTATGTGGCTCTGGGCTTCCCTGGTCGCTCAGACGGTAAAGAATCCGCCTGCAATGCAGGAGACCCAGGTTCGATCCCTGGGTTGGGAAGACCCCCTGGCAACCCACTTCAGTATTCTTGTCCGGAGAATTTCAAGGACAGAGGAGCCTTGCAGGCTACAGTCCATGGGGTCTCAGAGAGTCTGACATGACTGAGTGACTAACCCTTCACTTTCTGTGGCTCTGCCTCCCCACTGGGTCACTAGTTCTTTCAGGCTAGGACCCCTGCTCTGCTTGCTTTGTGCCCTGTCCCTGCATGGGGACGCGTGCTGTGGACCTACGGGGTCATGTGAAGACATATTTGAGTTGCATGCTTCTGTGAGCATTTAACACTTTTCATAATCACAGATGAACTAAAAGGTTGACCATGTGCTGATAACTGTTGAAACTAGGGGTCGTTGTTCTAATCTCTTTTTTTTAATATGTTTAACATTTTCCATAAAAAATAAAGAGAAAAACATTTCCAGTCTACAGGTATAATGAATCCCAGGTTGTCTTGATAGTGTAGGTGTTGTGATGTTGGTTGTTACCAGAGCTGTTCAGGTTTGTTACTCATCTTAAACATGCTTGGTTCTTCCTCAGGGGAGCCCAGCCTGGCAGTCTGTGATGACCTAGAGAGGGGGGATGGGGGAGGGGAGGGAAGCTCCTGAGAGAGGTGATGTATGTGTAATTATGGCCGATTTGTGTTGTTGTATGGCAGAAACCAACATTTCCTCCGATGGGAGGAAAATTGCTCTACGATGATGTGTTGGTTTCTGCCATACAACAACACAAGTGCAGAGTAACCACTGCCAGGCTGAGCAGCTCGTTTTCTCCCTGTGGCTCCTGCCAGGTTGCCTGCAGCATGTCCTTGAACTGTGCTGGACTGGACACTCTCAGGTACTCAGCCCTGTCGGCCTCTTGGCAAAGTCCCCTCACTTTACCTTCCTTCATGAGACCTTTTGAACTAGCTGTCCGTATCCATACCTTGTTCCTTGTGGTCATTGTGAATTTGTTTCCATTTGGATTGTTGTGGCATTGATTCACTAATTTTCCAATTCACTGATTTACTAATTGCCTGCTCTCTGAATTTCCTGGGGGTCAACCGTGTGCTGCTGCTGCCTGAGTATGCGCCTCCTTTGTTTCACCCCTACCCTTGGAGAAGCCCCCTTGACCCTCCCCTGACTTAGTTGTGATCAACATCCTCTGGAGCTTCCAGATCAGGAGGTGGTCTCCATGGCTACCATTGCTAAGCACATAGGTATACCTTATCCCCTCAGTCTTCCCAAGCCCTGAGGTGGTTACTGAGGCTGTCGTCATGGTCCAGGTAGAGGAGCAGGAAGCTTACAGACTTGCCAAGCTCTGCATCTGCTCACTCTGCCCCTCTCTGTTGCCTGACCCCACTCAGTGGGGTCTTTCTGCTGCTTTTCCCACGCAGAAGGCTGGGAAGGGCCCTCTAGGGACCAGCCTAATGTTACCTGGTCTGTGTCTTCACACATGCCAGAGTGTGACTGGGCACATGGTGTTAAAAGGCTCTTCAGTATAGTAGTGTCGATTTTAAATGGTGGAAGTAGAAGAAAAACACAAAATTTGTAAAACAAGACACATTTTTAAGTTTGTAGTTGGTATTATATTTAAAATTGTATTTCAGACTGAGAATGGAAGCTTTTAGAGGTTAGAGACCATGTCTTTTAAATTGAATTTACGTAACACTCAATAATGCCTACAAGTTTTAGATCCATTTATTAAACATTTAATGTCTTCTTATTGAATGCCAAATTGAAGTATAGTATTGAAAATCTTGAATAGGTATTCAGATGTTTCTTGGCCCATGGAGTTCTTGATATTTTCCATCTTTCCCATGATCTGATCCTTAACACAGGTCCAAAATGCGGAAGGAGAAAGGGAAAGCATTCTGGTGTGCTTAGGATCACAACTTCATTTACTTACATATTTATACCCCTCCTAGTTTCACAGAGGATTTGAATTGGTTGTTTGGGACTATCAAAAAAAAAATAAGGTCAGGACTGGCTGAGCCAGTTGACTGTAGATGGCGGCATCTTGTTTCTTTCCTGAGTTTCCTCTGGGTTCACTGATATGACAGGCTATGTTTTAGTTCACATACCTGTAATGAAGGGGGCTGGTCAGTGAAGTTGGGAACTGTCATCCAGTGCCCTGTGCTCTCCCCTGGGGAAGAGGAAGCCATCGCCAGAAGTGCAGAGTGAGCCAGCCCTTGCTTACCTGACTCAGCTCAGGGGCCCCCTCTCCTGGGGAGTCTTCCAGCACCTCCTCCCAGCCTCCCCCTACTTCACTCCTTAGGTGTGGAGGTCTAACAGTACGGGTCACTTGTCACACTGTGTGGTTCTCTGGGAGCTTGTCTGTCTACCATGCTCCCCTCTAAGCAGCTTAAGGAAAAGTGCGATGAATTACTTAGCTTGTGACTCCCAGAGTCTAGCACAGAGAGTGTCCATATAAGTAAGCAAGTGGTAAAATCACACCAATAAGCCTCCAATAAAACATTAACACAGTGTGTCTCTAACTCTATTCCTGAAAATACCCCCAAACTCACCACAAACTCTGTTTGCCTCTCTTGAATTCAGACCATCTTCTTGGGTAGTTGCCCAAAGAAGGCTCAAGGTGTTCCTGGGACTGGGGGCAGTGGAGGAAGCTGTGTGACAGCTTAACCGCCGAGATGTGTTAAGGTCCAGGTGTTGCTTCTCACGGCATTTTATAAAATGCACGAGGAAAGATACTTGCATGTTTTTCTCTATCACATTGGTTCTTTGAAGTTTTTCTTAATTGGGCTGTCTGCTTTAATTAGTCTGGCTTCATATTATCTTTCTTTTTTCCCTTTCTTTCTTTCTTTTCCTTTTTTAAAACCTTTGGTCAAGTGTCAGAGAAGCAAAGAAGCTTACGTAAAAGGTTTTAACTTTTTTTTTTTTTTTTTTTTTTACTTTGCCAAAGATAGAACTGGCCCTTAGTTCAGCTTGTCCTGCCACCTTCTTTGATAGAGAATGTTAGACATTTGGCCTGGTTTTATTCCTTTTTCTGTACACAGGGGAGAAGAGTAAAGGTAAAATGGCTCTATCTATGTCTCGGTTCATGAGCGATATGAGAGGCTGACTGGGAGGACTTGAACATAGCTGCTACCCTCTCCCCAACCAAACCAACCAAATCAAACCAAACAGAAAAAGACTGGACTGTTTACATAACCTATTTATGAGCATGGTAGAGTTCTAGAATTTAAGATTTACTTCTCATTTGAAAAAAAGAGAAAAGTGAATACCTGTAATTATTGTATTAGATTTTACTTGTTTACTGACTGTCAAACAGCCATTGAGACCTGTCACAAGAGCTGCCGTTCCTAAGTTGCTGACTGGTGTGATCACATTTTTACTGCAGTGATGACAGAGAGAACCGAGCTAACCTGTTTAGAAAGTGGACCATTCGGGCTCCTCAGTCATTTGTGTGTGTTAGAGGATCAGTTATTCTAAGGACTGAGCCCTAGTAAAACGCATGGAGTGCCGCCATAGCACAGAACTTCCTTTCTTCAGCCTCTGCACCTGAGGACCTTGCCCACAGTTCCTGGAGAATGCCGGTCGCTGTGGCGCTTCTGATGCCGATGCTGGGAGCGGGAGGAACTTGTGCTTTCCAAGTTCCGCAGTGGGCTCCGTCCCTCCTCTCTTTCTTCCTTCTCTCCTGTCTTCTCCCTTCCTTATTCTTCCCTCTGCCTTTTCTCTTTACAGAGATACTATTTTACATACAATTGAATGGCCTCATTTAGAGGCTGTGACAGACGGTCCGCCTGTGCAGCCACTGTCCTTATCAGGATACTGGACATTTCCATCGCTTCAGGGAGTCTCTTGTGCCCCTGTGCAGGCAGCACCCCAGTCCCAGGCACGCACTGACCTGTCACCCTAGGTGAGTTTGCCTGGTTTACAATTTCATATGAGACACACAGTACGTACCTTTCACATCCGGTTTCTTGCTCACCATGGTATTTCTGTGGTTCATTCACTTTACATCTGTCAATGGCTTTTGCCTTTTAAATGCCAAGGAGTTTTTTTTACCGGGTGTCCTGATGTCCTGTATGGAGAAGTGCAGCAGAGAAATCAGGGCTCCGGAGGGGTACATGTATAGGCTGTCTGTAATCCCCCCTGCTCCCAACTTTCCCTAGCACTGGAGGAAGGCTGAGAGGAAGAGCCAGAAGACAAATGGAGATCTGTGTGTGTGTGTGTGTGTGTGGGCGGGGGGAGGGGGAGTGTCACCTTTTCACACTCAGAGCCTTGAGTCTTGCTAGTCTGTAAGTGTTGGGCTTCTCAGAATGCTTTTCTGGTTACCTTCAGCTTGTGGCAGCCAGAGTGATCTTGGTACTTGTCTTTCTAGAGATAGGGGGATGGGCATTCCTAGGCATTTAAGGTCTTGTGACCAGTGAGACTGCTCTAGGTCTTCTGCATGACTTCTGCCATCCGTGCTGGCGCTCGGCCAAGGCCACGTTCAGAGACACAGGAGCTGGGAAGCCCATCTGGTGTGCGGCCGCCAGGTTGCCCCCGCCTCTCACCCCAGCCTCGGCCTGGGAGTTGTCTAGCTGCTGTGGTGCTCCATCCTGGCTCAGCTGTTAGCTCTAACCCAGTTGGGAGGAATGAAGCACAGAATTGTATTTGCATTGCTCTGTTAACAACCCAATTACTGTGCCTGTAACCTTGCTAAGTGTCACCTTGTGAGAGGCAGTGGTCACTTAGGACTGGGGGAAAGCACCGTGCGGGGGTGGGGTGGGGAGAGGGGTGATAGCTAAAGGGTATGGCGTTTCTTTTTGAGATGATGAAAATGTCCTAAGCCGTGGATGATGGTTGCCATATCTGTGAATATACTGAAAACCACTGAGTTGTACACTTTAAATGGTTGAATGGTGTGGTATCTGAATTATGTCTCAAACCATTTTTTTTTAAAGTGTGGTTTAGAGCCAGGACAGACCAGTTGATGAATGGGGGGAAACTGACATCCCATATGATGTGACCTATTGCTAAATATCCTAGTTTTCTTCACAGCGCTAGTTCCATGGGGTGGGGTGGGGCGTGTGTGTGTGTGTGTGTGTGTGTGTGTGTGGTGGGGCATGTGTGTGTGTGTGTGTGTGTGTGTGTAAGAGTGTGGTCAGGAGGGGATGGACTTCAAAGTGTCAGGTGAACCTGAGTTTGAATCCCCATCTGGCTGTTGTTAGCTAGGTGTCTGTAGTGGTTTCTTCTCCATAAAAAGGGACTAGTAGTACCTATGTTATGTAGTCTTTTAAACGAGCTCGGCAGGCGCAGCCATTTTCAGCATGTGACAGTCATATAGCAAAGTATCAGGGGGAAGAGGTAGATGGTCAGACGTCCCAATGTCTGTGAACTGTGCTCAGTTAAGGACTGTTCACTTGAATCCCCCTGCTGACGTGCGTTGGTCACAGTGGCAGAGGTCAGCTAATTTGCTGGACTCTCAGCTTCTGAATTTTTTCTGCTTTAATACACATGGTTTGAGTAGGTCAATGATAAGCTCTTAGATAACCCACTCATGTCCCCTGCTTCATGAAGCCTTCCCACCTGGGTTGCTGCTCCCTTCACACTGATCCCTCAGCCCTTGAGGCATGCTGGTTCTAGTATTTATCAGCTCGTGCCATTTTAGTTATTTATACTTCTGTCCTGCCCATATGCTATGAGCAATGCAGGGCAGGGACCTTGGCTTTCCAGTTATGGGGCCCTGAGGCCCTAAGCACTGTGCCTGGTGCTAATGTTTGTTGAATGAATGCCCAATGGTTTTAATCCTGGGGACAAGCCAGATTGGAACTGGAAATACCAGTTTAGGCACCGTGTGCTGGAGGTTAGCCGTGGGTTTTCCTGGAGCAGTGTTTCTGCCCCAGCACCAGTTCAAAGGGCTGCACCCTGCCCCAGGATGGGGGAGCGGCCACAGGGCCGGGAGAGCTTCCCTCCTGCCAGGAAGCTGCTGGTGAGGGGTGCCCAGAGTTATGGGGAGGGAGAGAGTGCCCTGGCCGCACTGGAGAGCTGGTCTTATTACCTCATAGTCCTGCTGCTATTTGTGTTCTTACTTGATTCCTATAAAATTTGCACTAAGCAGCAGCTGTAGCCAGGACCCATTTCTGATCCTTCAGCGGAGCCGAGATGGAGAGGCAGTGTGTGCAGTGGGTAACAAATGGACTCTGGAGGCTGACCCCCTGGGGTTCATTCCTGCCCTGCCGTGTGCCAGCTCCAGGGCACAGGGCAAGTAGTATAAGCTCTCTGTGCCTCGGTTATCTCACCTGGAAAATGAAGGAGGTGAAATGAAGGCAGAAGGAGAAAAGGGCAACAGAGGATGAGATGGTTGGATGGCATCACTGATTCAATGGACATGAACTTCGGCAAACTACAGGAGGTGGTAAAGGACAGGGAAGCCTGGCATGCTGCAGTCCATGGGGTCGCAGAGAGTCGGATACGACTGGGCAACTGAACAACAACAACGTTTACACTCATAGGGTTATTTTCGTGATTAACCATACATAAAGTAAGCACTCAATAAATGTTTATTGAGCAGCCAGTGTTTGTTGGATTTACAAAAAATAAAGAGGATGAGGCTTTTAAATTTTGCTATGATTGCCCCTCTAGCCAAGAGTGGGGCTCTGGGACAAAGAAGAGAATTCTGTCATGCTACTTGACAGCAAGGCAAAGTACACAGTCGGCTTGCTTTGCTAAAACTCAGGTATTTACTGCTTCTTAGTGGAAGAAAATATCCCCAGAGAAGGGCTTTGGTGACCAGGTTTTTATGCTGCCTAAACTTAGCTGCACATGCTCTGAAAGAACTGCCATTAGTTTTAGAAAGCCTGTCTTGGTGTGGTCAAGTATGCTGAAATCATTTCAGCCTGAAATCATTTTTCGTCTTGCTCAGCCTTGTCCAGCCTTCTTGTCCATCACTGGAGAAAATGATCTTTGCGGCATTAAACCCTCAGTTCCTGATGCTGCCTGACCCTCAGCAAACCCCGGGATGAAGTGGCCAGCCTCTCTGCAGACCAGAGGATGCTACTCTGGTGTGCATACCTTTGTAAGGGTGTAATTGACCTATCTCAGCTGGCTGCAGAGCACAGTGAAATCTGTGTTGGGTTGACTTCTGAGAAATGGGATATTTCCTGCCACATCAGTAAATGAGGATGTCACGTAACTGTCAACTTTTAGACTGTGAATTTTTTTTTAAGTCATTGCTTCTCTTTTGTTGTTGTTGTATGGTTGTTGTTGTATGGGGAGGGTGAGGGGAAGGTGGTATAGTTTTCTGAGTAGTGTGAATTATTATTGTATGTCAAATAATTGAGGCTATTGTTGATATTGATATTGTCTTTGCTTTATTGGTGTTTTTCCATTAAGGACTTTCTAAACATGAGATTTTGGGAAGAGATTTTTAACCAATTCTGTTCTGTGTTATAAGGTCAGACTAGATGTCTGTTTTTAACTTAACATTTTTGAATGAAAATGGGTAGTAATGTATATCCACTTAGCATAATTTTCCCTTGTATATTCTTTGGCTAATTACATATTTTCTGAGAAAATATTTTAGGGACACGGGCAGTGTTAGGGACACTGGCAGGCTTAGGAACACTGAGCCCTTGAAGGATTTGTTTTTGTCTCTTTTTACGGATTACTTTGAATCTTCTCTTTCTTGCAGTGTTTATATTTTTGATGTTGTTGCATAAGTTTTTAAAACACTTTTTATCCAGGTATAAATATATATGTACACATAAAAGTGCACAAATTATAAGTGTGTATACCAATGGATTTTCACAAATCATCACACCCATAACAGCTCAAAAATCAGAGTGCTGCTCAGAGCATTCCTGGTAATCTCTTCCTTTCCCCTCTGCCCTGTCCTCACTCAGCAGAGAGTCATGCCTCCTCTTTATCTAACAAGAATTATACAGGATGTTCTTGTGGGCACATACATTTTTAAATGAGACAGGACCTCTTCCTTCTCACCGCAAGTTATATATATATTTTTTCTTCCTTCACTTTCAGTTCTTTGTAAAACTCTCAGAAGTAAGGTGTTTTGTGTTTGATGCTCACTTCTAGGGAATTACACTTGCGTATTTGAGTGCCCGAGTTCCGAGGAGGCAGTCATGCTGCTGAGATCGGGGTCCCCTTCCAGTGTCCAGCCTGAGTCTGCGTCAGGTTTCCCTGCACGTCCCCCTGTCAGACTGCTTTGCCTTAAACGTGTGGAGTCACAGAGAGAAGTGGAGCTCTACACGTAGGGGCAATGGAAGATTATGCTGTGCATATAAATCCCTGTCACGTTAACTCCTGGCTCCTTAGATACAGAGTGGATCTTTTTCCCTAGTAAGTGGAAGGATCCTGAATACAGGAAGAGATTCCAAGATGATCACATACAGTGTAAGTTAGTTCATATGCAGGTTGATTTGAGGTGGTGGGGGGTGATATGACCTTTGTTCTCAGTCTCTCTGATTTTTCATGAATACCGAGATTTCTGTTTGTCTACTTTCTGGGAAAAAAAAAAAGGAAGCTCTGCTGTGATGGTGCTGGCAGGCTCACAGCAGCGATCTGAGAACCTGGTGCCTGTAGGGTGAATGCAGCAGCGAAGGGGAATGGCCTTATCGCGGCTGCAAGGAGTCGGCAGCCAACAGGAAATGATGAAATGTGCTGGGAGAATTCTGCTGGGAGCTGAGGTCAGACATACCAGCAGGGTCGGGAGGAGGCAGGTACGGAAGCGGATCTGCAAAGTTAGGCAGTTGAAGCTGCTGCCTGCGACAGGAAAACGTGAGTGTGCTGTTTAGAACCTGCTTTTCCTTTAAGAGAGACCTTTTGAAAGTAAAATTTTCATTGATCTTTTTTTTTTTTTTCCTGAGTGATTGATGTACCAGAACTCTTACCTTTTAAGCACACCTTGTTTAGAGCTTCTTAATGGAAATGCTTACGCAGTTCAATATCGGCTGAAGAATGTGGAGTGTTTTATTCAAAACACTTTGAGAAAATGTCAAAGTAAATGTTTGATTTTCTTGATGATACATTTTGACCGAAACTAAATGAAGGTCTATGCTTTATAATTTCTACTCTGGTTTTAGAACATATGTGCATGCTTCATTTCAAAATAGATTAAATAATAAAGAATAATTAAAGAGTAAATTGAAAACTTTGGCATGTTTTATTTTAGAAAGCTTGCATACCTCTAGCTGTATGTTTTTCTTACTGAGTAGCTGAATGAATTACTTGAGTTAGCTTTTAATAAAGAGTTGGTTTTTTCCCCCCCTACTGTCAGGCATTATGTTTATCACATGCTGCCATTTCCTTTCTTAACAGCCAAATCTAATCTGCAAACATGTAACTGGGACGTGTGAGAGAAAATGAACAAATTAGCTTTTCCAGTTGACTGTAATTGCTGTTTCATGACCGTCTTTTCCAGAATCCCAGGATCAGCTTGCCGCTTGCTCCAAGGCCCCTCCTCCATCTTTCTCCTCATCAGTTCTTATTTTTCTTCTCAGCTGGACCCTGTGCCCTTGTCCCCATCCATTGCTATCACTGGACACTTTGTTTTCATTTTTATTGGGTAGTAAAATGTAAAACTTTTATGGTTTCAATAGCTGAGCAGCTTTACATACATATTTGTTTCTTTTCTTGGAAGTCATTTTCTGGAATTAAAACATTGGCCCTCTCTCTCTTTTCTTTGTTTATGCAGTACTGTAATTCTAGTTAGAAGATTTTTTTTAAAAAATTCCTGATACTTAAGTGATTCATCACTAAGTGAATATATTTATTGGGTTACCTATAGCTGTTAACATTAGAAAGGTGGTGTCCTCTATTCTCCAAAAAGTGCCATGTTAGTACAGTCTGTGCCGCGCAGAGGAGCATGTCTTCTTGTTAGGTCATTCCTAGTGTGAGGTATGTATTTCTAATACTTTCAGGATTGTATATTTCCTATTTTCTAGAATCCTCCCCCACCCAACATATGATATTTCTCTCAGACCTTAATCAGGTTTCACCCTTGCTCTTAGAATATCTCCTCAAAACCCTCTGTCTTCATAATGTGATATCTTACCTAATTCTCAGTGAATTTCAATGCTGCATTTATGAAAATAATAAACAAGTATCCTAGCTTCAAAATGAAGCATGTCTTAGAGGCCTGAGATTCAGGCCAGTAGTAAAAATGAGCCCCCCTCCCATACATTGTTAGTCTTCTGTTTTGCTCACCCATATAATTCTGTTATTTAGGAGGTGGCATAATTAAAAAGTTGGAACATGATCTTTAGAGTTGTAATAGCTCTTGTAGTCGTTACAGTCAGGCCCCTTCATTTTTTTAAACCAGGAGTTAAGACCAAGAGGTGAAATGCCCTGCTGACTTGTTCAAGGTCACTTGACTTGTTGGTGGCTGGGTGAGTCTGGACCCCAGGTCTCCCAATTTCTGGGCCATTGGCCTTTCCTTTATCTGCTTTCTCCATATATTATCTCAAGATAAATTGGCCAACACTGGCTTTTTTCCTCTGATGAGTCTATTTTCAAATACTCAGCTTTTATTCAGCAAGTTCCCTGAGTACCATTTGGCATAGGTGCTCAATGCATTACCTCAAGCACAGTGTTGACATTTCTCCCTCTGAGAGATTTTTCTTAAAAACAGAGTTCTCTATTTTATAAAGTTTTTTTTCCTCTCCCCTAAACTAGGTCTTACTCAATTGATACTGTTATAAGAAAACCTCATTATATCATTATCTGCTAGATGAGAAATCCAAACTTAATAAAATCATAATTAAAGAAATCGACTGAAGTACTTGATTCTTCTTTGAAAAGAGGATTCTTCAAGATGTGAAAGGAGAACCCTCTACTCTAGGGGAGCTTTATGGCCCCTGGGAAGGAATACTGACAGCTCTGTCTTGCTGCCTCTCAGCCTGGAGTAACTGGGTTTTGGAATAGATACACTTTAAAACAATACATTAAACCGTAAGTAAAGGGGGTAATGATTGAATTTATAAAAATGAAATTTACCCACAACCTTCCAGAAACATTTAAAAATAGTCTCTCCTAAATATTGAATTTGGATCCTCCGAAATTCAAGTATGGGAATTAGATGCAAGTAGAGGCATGCTGAGAACAGTGTGTGACTGTTCTCAGCCCTTGATGTGGCTCCCACTCTGCCCAGAGTCACCTTAAAATGCCTTGGAGAGGTTACAGAATAGCACTTATTTGTATTTTCTGAAGTATTTAGAGTATATATTACCGAGAATTTCTGAAACAAATACACTACAGTTTGGAAATAGGCATTTTCATAAATATTTTAACTGTACTTAAAATTGTGGTCGATAGCTTTATACCTGTCTTAATTTATAAAACCTGGTAATAAAGTAAGTTACATGAGCAATGTTTTTCGATACTAGGTCAGGGCTGTGTCTTTCCTTGTGGTGTTCTGGTAGCCACCTTTTTGTCACTGTCCTGAAGAAGCTACGGCTTTCGTTTCTGAGTCAGATGACCACATTGGGGGGTTGAAGAAAGGGTGAAGCCTGCTTCAGGGAGTGGTTTAGTTCACTTCTCCCATAATTTAGTTACCTTTCTTCCCCAATTAGCATTTTATATGTACTGTTACATTTTAGTACATATTAAATATAGAATATCTTAAATGGCTTCCTTTTCTTAATATGTAATTGGCTTTCTTAATATGTATATATATATAATTATACATGTATATAAACATATAATTAATATATAATGGTTCTAGTCAATAATAAGTAATATTTGACATTCCTCCTTGCACCTAGCTATTGCCTACAGTAGTGTAAATTCCGATTCTGCTTGTGAAGTTTAAAGATGTGAAGGGGGATATGATGTTGGCTTTGCTGCAGGCTGAGTAGGGTTTTAAAGGCAGCCCCTGAGGCTGCTCTTGGCCCAGAAGTCCCAGAGAGTGTGAGATGTTGGGGTCATCTGGGCCAACTTCACGTCTCTGCTTGAGGCTGCTCTTCAGACCTGCTTCTAGCTATGGCCTTAGAATCTCCTCTGAGGTTTTGAAGAAACTTCTGGTAACCCAAGTAGACCCCAGGCACTAGAAGCAGGTGAAGAGGACTGTGTGTGTTGGGGGTGGGGATGGATCGTATCAATGGAAAATATGGACCATTGCTTTGAATGAACGAATGAGTGAATGAAAGGATTGCGTGGTCCCCTCCCCATAGAGGTTGAAGGTGCTGAAGCCGTGTCTCACCGAGCAGGTCTGACTGCATCTGCACCTCAGTCCTGCCTTGGTGTCGGGTGACAGGCTAGGTGTCTGCTTAGCATCTCCAACAGCCTGGGAATCTGCCCTGTTTTGTTTTCATTAGACTGTCATACATGAATCATAAGACATGAATCTCTATGTGGACTCACAAGCTTATTGTTCTATTTTTGGATAACTTAAAGAATCTAACAGAAGGTGTCCTGAATTTGAAATGTGTGCCAGTGGCTATCACAATAGTATGTGATTTAAAATTTCTTACTGTTAATGTGAAGTGTGTGCTACACATTTCATACTGTCTTGTTTCCCATTGAGATTTGTTCTGCAGTAGTCCTTGAGGGAGATCAGGGAGAATGATTTTGCAGGAAAATGCTTACCTGACAAAATGTTATTGATGAAATTAACAGGGCTAAAATGTTGAACTTACCAATTTGGAATTCCCTTTGATTCTCACATTCCTAACACATTAGTAGTGCTTGTTTAGCAAACTCAATGAAGCCCAGGGCAATATGGGGACAATGAAGTGATCTCTCTGTGGTTCTTTTCTGATATCAGCTGACACAAAAGGGAAACAGCACAGGGCACAATGGCCTGATGACCAAATATCTGTTGACTTGGAAAACAGAAACATTTTGTTAATTTAGCAACTGAGGGTGTTCAGTTCAGGTTCACTTTATTCTCCAGATCGACCGTTATTGTGCAGGAAGAATGTTACACATCAAGACCAGGAGGCCATGCAGAGAAGTCTCAGGACCACTTTTTTTTTCAGGCAAAATCATTGCATATTTAATGTTAACTTCTAAGGCATTAATTTATCTTCGGCATATCCAGTAGACTGCTAAGGCTGAAGAGTTTGAATTTGGGATGGGCAAAGTTTGTCATAATGATGAAAAGTCATAATGTGAGGCTTATGTAACTTTGCTTGTTCAGCACCTGACTACTTTCGTTAATAGCTGTGCAGGCACCTGAGCCAGCTCTGTACTTATTTCCAGCATCCATTAGGTCACTACCTGGAGGGACAGTCCACCCGAATGCTGGCTGGCTGGATCACTTGTTTCAGGCATGCATGTGTTCAGCTTACCTGCTTGGCAGAGTTTGTTGTGTGCACAGTTTATGTCAGGCATGGTGCTGTAGGCCCTGGGATCCATGATGGTTGAGATTGAGTCCTTGCCCCCTAGAAGCCCCAGTCCAGACAGGTAAAGAGACTTCTAAACTCCAGGATGAGGAGTCTCCTCACACTGGCACCTTATCTGCTGTGAAGAATGGGAGAGGTTAGGTCACACCTCAGTTTGGTGGTGTGTTTTGAGAGAGAGATTTGTCAGGTGGACAAGAGAGGCAGAGGGAAATACATACTCGAAGGCAAGGAGGTCTGAGAAAACACGCTGTGTTCAGGAGTTGGATGTGGCTGACGGTAGTATATACACAGCCGGGCTTCAGGAGCCTCAGGTTTATCAGGTCCAGGCCAGTGTTTTTCATCCTAACCCCATTCTTCCGAATTATCTTTTTCTCTTCGTGGCGTCACCAGCTACTTTGCCGCCAAAATCAGAAATTTTTTTTAAGGGTTCTCCTTCCTTTTTTTTTTCCTCTTTTGAACTTTTAATTTTGTATTGGAGATTCCCTGGTGGCTCAGACAGTAACGAATCTGCCTGCAGTGCAGGAGACCCAAGTTCCATCCATGGGTCAGGAAGATCCCCTGGAGGAGGGCATGGCAACCCATTCCAGTACTCTTGCCTGGGAAATGTCATGGACCAAGGAGTCTGGTGGGCTACAGTCCACGGGGTCACAGAGAGTCAGGCACCATTCAGCGACTAACACTTTCAACATAGCTGATTGACCATGTTGTGATAGTTTCAGGGGAACAGCGAAGGGACTCAGCCATCCATCTACTTGTATCCCCATTCTCAAAATCAGGAACTTCCAATCCTTGTTCCCCTCTGCCCCCCATTCACAGATTACTTCATCCTGTCTGTTCTTCTCTTGACTATCAGTCCTCTTTCCTGGTCTAACCCTTTCTCCTTCTTCAGTCTCCAACCTCTAGGGGTGGCACTGTCCAATGTGGTAGTTGGTAGTCATTGTGTGGCTATTTATATTAAAATGAATTAAAAATAAATACAAAAAAGTCGATCCCCCAGTTGCACCAGCTGCATTTTAAGCCCTCAGTTGCTAGTGGCTGCCATATTGGACAGCCCAGCTCTACAGGCTTGATGATCTGTTCGCTGCTCTCTGTCCAAGGGAACTTTCTTTCATGGGCTTTTGGTCAGGTCCCTCCTCATAACTTTTCAGATTCCCAGTGTGACCTTCAAGCTCCTGGGCCTAGTAGTGCCTGTCTTGCCTTGTATTCAGCTCCTCCCTGTCTGCCCCCCTGCCGTCACATTCTCCATTCTTTCATATGTTTTAACCTCTCTCTCTCTCCAGAATACCACTCACTGTCCATGCATTCTCCTACACACTTCAGATCTAGCCCAGGAGCCCTTCACTGGCTTTCTTCCAGTTAATCTGCTTCTCATTACACTCCAGTCCTTGTGATCACCCCGCCGTATGCGCCCCTGAGAGCGCAGATGGTTGTTATCATGTGCTGCTGCTGTTTGTCTGTCGCCCTGCGGCAGGTGGAGTGACTAAGCTTTGGGGACAGATAGACTCAGTTTCAAAACTAACCATTTACTTGCCGTATGGCTCTGGGCAAGATATTTAACCTCTCTGACGCTCGGTTTCTTCTTCTGTACAATAAAGATTATGATGCTTTCTCTCCTGTGAAATGAAACCAAATGTGCAGAGCCCCCAGCACTGTCCTTAACTCAACAGCTCTTAAGTCATAGTTGAGGCTGTTCATCTAGACAGTTATCATTAGTGTCCATCCACCTTGCTAAAACTGTATCATCTACAAATAACGTTTTCATTCTTTTTTTCTAATTCTGATACTGTTTACTTACTTTTCTTGTTCTGGCTAGTCCTCCAGTACAGTCTGAACAGAAGTGGACCCGAAGAGGTGTGGCCCCTTCTCATTCCTGTGCCTTCTGTTTGCTGCAGTTCTGTGTGTGCATACATGTGTGTGTGTGTGTGTGTGCCTTTTAAAATTAATTTATGGCTGTGGTGGGTGTCTGTTGCTGTATGTGGGCTTTCTCTAGTGGCATCGAGTCGGGGCTTCTCACTGCAGTGGCTTCTCTTGTTGGGGAGCATCAGCTCTAGTGTGCACAGGTTCAGTAGTTGTGGCTCGTGGGCTTAGTTGCTCTGTGGCATGTGGGATCCTCCTGGACCAGGGATCAAACCTGTGTTCCCTGCATTAGCAGGTGAACTCTTAACCTCTGGACCACCAGGGAAGTCCTGTGATCACTGATCTTTGATGTTACTATTGCCAAAAGATTATGAGTCACTGAAGGCTCAGATAATGGTTAGTATTTTTTAGCAATAAAGGACTTTAAGGTACATTGTTTTATAGACATAATGTACACTTAATACACTACAGGGTAAATGTAACTTTTACATGCACTGGGAAGCCCAAGACTTTGCGTGACTTACTTTATTGCAGTATTTGCTTTATTGCAGCGATCTGGAGCCAAACTTGGAAGATCTCTGAGGTATGCTTGTATAGTAATTAGGCATTTTATCATAAACAGAAGTTCCATTCATTTTTCTGCTTTGTAAACTGGTAACTGGAAGTGTTTTATTAGGCAGGTAGCATCATAAAAATATGTGTATATGCATACATAAATGACAACATTGCAGATTTTTGTTTTACATTCCTAGAGTTTTCAGTGACACAACTGAGGGGTGGGCGTGTATGTCCCGCTTTCTCAAGTGATATCTGCCCCCCGGGTGGGGCATGGCCAGCTAGATCCAGAGACCGGGAGGAGTTGTACTAGGGACAGGCGGCAGGGAGGGACATTTGCTGAGTGCCTCGTGTGGGCAGGCACTCACATATAAGGTGGTATTTAAATTTCTCCTTACTTCCCCCTGAGGTAGATCAGCCATGTTTATCCTCATTTCCAGGTGAGAAGAATGAGGCTTAGAAGTTGAAGCTTGCACCTGTCATAGCAATCTCTGCTAGTACAAGCCCTGCTCTCTCTTTCCCCATGTAAAGGAAACTTTATTTAGCTCATTAGCTTCAGATTGTTTCTTGATAAGTGGGTTCCCTGTTCTTTTTTCCAATTTACTGGATAGTCCTTCAGGTTATGCTGCTGCTAAGTTGCTTCAGTCGTGTCCGACCCTGTGCAACACCATAGACGGCAGCTCACCAGGCTCCCCTGTCCCTGGGATTCTCCAGGCAAGAATACTGGAATGGGTTGCCATTTCCTTCTCCAGTGCATGGAAGTGAAAAGTGAAAGTGAAGTCTCTCAGTCGTGTCTGACTTCTAGCGACCCCATGGACTGCAGCCTACCAGGCTCCTCCGTCCATGGGATTTTCCAGACAAGAGTACTGGAGTGGGTTGCCATTGCCTTCTCCGTCAGGTTATGGGAAACTTTTAAAAAAATAAAATCATCATCAAGTTTGAATTCAGTTGTCAGTTTGTCACTTCAGGTCCACACTGGCCCTGTGTCTTTCCTTCCTTATAACAGAATGCTTTGGCTCCAGCTTGTATGTTTGAACGAAAAGAATAGTGTCTTGAGAAAGTGTCCCCATAGTTAGGTGAATAGATAGCTACAAAGTACTTAAAACCAAACCCTTTTGTGGTTACATGAATTTTTTTTTCTTTTTTAACTTCAAAGGCACATATTTACAGCACAGCTTGAGAAGTACTTAAACAGTTCATTTCCTGACAGAGCTCTGATGGGTGTGAAGTCTTGTCAGTGGTTTCCTAGCTTCTCATGACAAGCTCTTTTCAGGAGGTGCTACTTTTTAAGGCTGATGGGTGGACAGAGCAGAAGTCACTCTTGCAGCATAAGTGACTCAGGCTGGGGACCAGATGGCATGACCATCAGCACCCTGGCCCTTGTAAATTCTCTTTCCTCTTTCCTTAAAAGCCACAGTCACTTCCCAGGGCTTGCCATCAGGATCTGCGTGAGCCTCAACTGTACTGGTTTATCCTGCCTTCTCTTTGCCATGCAGGTCCCTCTACTAGAATGCCCCTCCTTTCTTCTCCAGCTGATGAGTTCCCACTGAAGTGTCAGCCCCATGGACCCATTATGGGCCCTCCTGTTCCCATAGCGTGTTCTCTCCTAGGCCTTGGCTCTGTGTTGGAGGAGGAGGTTCAAGTGTCCTTCAAGCTTGCCATGGGAAGGGGAATGCCTCAGTGATGGCACCTGGCTTGCTTGACTGAAGATGGCCCATGGTCACCATCACCCTGGAGGCCCCCATGCTGGCGCTGTGTCAGGCCCAGGACAAATGTCATTTGATCTGCACAACTGCTAAGGCAGATTGGATTCCTTTTTTCCATTTTGCAAATGAGCAATGCCAATCACAGACCTCTTGAGTCTTTTGTGTGAGGTGATGAAGCCATCAAGGGATCCACCCCCGTGTGTCTTGTGAAGCATCACTGGTGCAGATTTCAGAGGCTGGTTTTCAGTTCTAGATGCATGCGTCCAGGGTGTCGTGTTCTGCAGTGGTCTCTCACTGTGCCTGGTTTGCAGGGTGAGTGAGTGTCAGCCCTTCAGCCGGGCTGCAGCCCCTCGGGAGTGCTCAGCGCTCAGTCAGACTCTGAGGGAGGGAAGAGCCTCCGAAAGTGCCGCCGCACAGGAAAAGAGGCTGAGGAACTGCCCACAGAGGCCCTTTGTGTGACAGGAAGTCCGCTTCTAAAAGGGGCCGCCTCAGAGCGGAGGGCTTGAAAGAAGCTGAAGTGCTTGACCTGCGGCCACTGTGACTCATGCATGTTGTTAATAATGCCCTTTGTCGAATCTTGGGAACCTGCTTTAACAGAGCTCGGAGGGTGCCCCCATAAGTGCCCGCTCTCAGTGGTCAGCATTTCTCTCCCCCTCTTTCCCTATCACATCTGCCTGTGGTGAATACCCCCATTTTCTTGCCTGAACAAAGGACAACCTCCTGACCCATTCTGTATTTTTTCCTTCGACTTTTGCCAGAAGAATCTTTCTGTCTCATCTGACTTTTCTTCTTTAGTGTTTAAGTATGTCTCGAGGTGGAAACCTTGAAGCTCAAGGAAGAAGTATCCGACTGGGCAGGAGCTTCTCACTGAGAAAAGGACTGTTGGGCGAGTTTGGTAACAAGTTTGATAGCTGTCTCTGGAGGTGCTCCTGAGACCGGCGCAGGGGAGGTGAGGCTGCACAGAGGATTTCAAGGAATAAAGAGGACGTGAAGTGCCTGAGTCCATAGCCCAGTTCCCTGTAACTTTGTCATACATGTCTCTTGTGTCTGTGACCATCTGTTACTTGTCAGGTGCTCTGTTAGGCTGTGAGGATACCCTGAAGTGAACGGGGGAGGTCGTGGCAATGATGGGCCAGTGCATCCTCTTGTGCTTGCTCCCCACCCCTAACTGCCAGCTGGACATGAGAGAGGAGCAGCGAATTTCCAGGAAGTGGAGTGTGTGTGTGTGTGTGTGTGTGTGTGTACGTGATGCCACTTGTGTGAAGGCATTCTAAGATTATGTTAGAATAACACTGCTTCAGTCTTTGGAAGGCAGCTTTACGTGCTGTGGTGTCATTGGGGCTCCTTGCTGGGTTGACATGGTGGCAGATCAATGAGCATTTGTTCTTTGGAGGTGTAAAACCAGTCTTTGTTGAGTGGAACTGCCTAGGTGATCATCATAGGATGCTTACATTTTGGGGACAGAAGAAGCCACACTTGTTGAATGTGTTTAATCGTGGATGATAGCTACTTTCCTGAGATTCTGATAACCATAGGTTGTCCCCCCTTTCCACTTGGAATGGTTGAAACCAGAACTGCAAAGACTCTTATCCTTTAGCACACCCCCACACTGTGGAGAAGGGAAAACCAAGTGTCAGCAGGGTGAGTGGGACAGATCTGTGAGTGACTCCAGCCTCCTCCCCATTCTTGTGAGGAAACCTGGGATGAGTTACCGTTAGTGAGTTTTTCTTTGTGTGAAGTCATGACCCATGCCCTTGAAACATTAAACTAGCTTTATTACGTGAAGGAAGAATATTGTTTCCCTTTTGCTAATTCAGATATATGCATCTTAAAATGTACACACTGAAATCATGTTACAGAAATAAGGAGGACACAACTTCATCTCCAGAGTCTCCTCCAAACCTTGTCATCCCCGACATGGTTACTTTCTGGTCAGACATCCAGTCATTTAGCAAATATTTGAGCGTCTGCTTCATACTAAGCACTGGGGTTACAAGGAAGAAAGTATATAATCCTTACCTTTAACATTTGTGTGTAATAAAGGTCTATGCACTGTTTTATTTTTTGCTTATGCCCAATTTTGAATATAAAGTGGTTCCCTTGCTTATCTTTCATAGTGGCTGTGTAGTGTCCACTCTGTCAAGTCACTGATGTCGCGGTTTGTGAGCATTTGACTTGTTCTCCAGTCTTTGCTATTATAAGTATTACTGGGATGAACATTTTGTTCAAGTTCTTTTTTCTTTGAATTTATTTACTTGGGTCATATTCCCCAGAGTGGGCCCACAGTGTCAGAGGTTAGTAACTGTCATCTGCCTTGTTCTGTTTCCAGATTTTTCCATGAAGTCTGTCAGCAATGTTAGAGTTCATTCCTATTTTTCCGTGGCCCCGCTGGGGTTATCATTTTAATTTTCTCAAGTTATTTCCATTTGTAAAAGCAGTTGTTTTTGTTTGTTTCTGGCTGTGCTAGGTCTTCGTTGCTGCTTGCGGGCTTCTTCAGTTGCGGCGAGCAGGAGCTACTCTAGTGGCGGTGCCCGGGCGTCTCACTGGAGTGGCTTCTCTTGTTGCGGAGCAGGGGCCCCAAAGCCCGGGCTCAGTTGTTGTAATGCCCAGGTTTAGTTGCCCTGTGGCACATGGAATCTTCCAGCACCAGGGATTGAACCTGTGTCCCCTGCAATGGCAGGCAGATTCTCAACCATTGAACCACCAGGGAAGTCCAGTTATTTCTGTTTTTAAAGGAAGGTTGTACTTTTCCCCCGCATGTTAATTTGTAGGAGTAGATTTAGGTAGATTAAGCTGCAGCAACAACCTAACCCTGAATCTCAGAGGTTCACATAACAGAATGTCTTCCTTGCTTGCTCTGCAGGTCACTTGTGGGGCATTGGGGTGCAAGTCTACACAGTCACTCTGGGGCGAGGCAGACTCAGGAGTCTGCTCTTCTGTAGCTGCAGTGCAGGCTTTCTCGGCAGATGATGGGGAGACAGGAGAAGGTCAGGGGCTCTGCACACTAGCCACGTGGCCTGGTTTAGCAGAGAGGGCTTCTGTGTACACTTCTGTCTGTGCCCTAGCTATCTTCTTTCCTGGATATTCATCTTTGACAGCTTCTTTGTGCAGTAGAATTGAATTCTCAGTCTTCATATCAGTCTTTATTAATAGTGTACTTTAGGTAATAAGATTATCAGTTGTGTCAAATCCATTTTTCTTTGCTTTCCACATTACAATTTATTGTGCAAAGTTTTAAAATAATAAGTTTGGGGCACATCCATGTTTTTCTCTGATGTCTTTTGTTCTTATACATCACAAATTTTCTAAAAGCCAAAAAATAAGCTATTTTCTTTGAGTTGTCTAAAATGGATTTTTATTTAGCGCCATAAGACATTTCAAGCTCATCCAAGTGTATAGTGTCAAATGTTGGTATGTGGAGAACTTGGAACCCTCATATCCTGCTGGTGGGGATGGATGGAAAAACTGCTTGGAAAACAGTCTGGCTGACTGTTGGAAACAACTCACTTTGGGAAAATAGCTCCTCAAAAGGTTAAACATAGAGTTACCATATGACCTGGCAATTCCACACCTAGGTACCTGAAAAAAATGAAAACATAGGTCCACACAAAGACTTGAACCCAAATTCTCACAGCAGCATCATTCATAACGGCCAAAAAAGTGGACACCACTTCTGAACCCGCTGACTGTGGTGACTCAGCTTCTTCAGACAGACCCAAATGTCTGTCAGCTTGGTAATGTGTAAACAAATTGTGGTAAATCTGTACAATGGAATATTACTTAGCAATAAAAGAGAATGAGTTACTGATACATGCTCTACCATAGCTGAAAACATCGTGCCAAGGTAAAGAGACAAGTCATAAAAGAACACATATGATCACAAAAGATCATGTTGTGTGATTCCATTTATATGAGATGGAATAGTCCAGAGTAGTCAGATCCATGGAGACAGAAATAGATTAGTGGTTGCCAAGCACTGAAAGAGTGAAGGGGGAACAGAGTTGCTTTTGGGGGTGACAGAATTGGCTGTGGTCCTGATACACAATGCTCAACACTAAAAATCACTGTTTATATGTCAAATGGGTAAATATGTATGAATTATGTCTCAATAAAGGTATTGAAAAAATGGCAGAGTTTCAGGTACTTAAACCATCAATCCTCACACAGCCCCACCTGGCAAATAGTACCATTCCTTTGTCCTTTCTTGAGATGTGTTCAGATATTTTTCATTTGTAGAAACAAAATTTTTTTTGAACCTCCTAAACTGTGACATCCAGGATTAAGCACAGAACCCCACAGTAAGAGAGGAGCTGGAGGAGGGAGGTAGGGGCTGCCAGCTTGAAGGGGAGCGATGGGAACCGGAGGGTCTGCATCTCCAGGCCGCCGTGGTCTCCCCATCCCTAGTGCAGGGCTCCATTCTGGTGACACCACTTCTACTGAACCCGCTGACTGTGGTGACTCAGCTTCTAAGTCTGTGGAAGGATAAGTGGATATTAAAGAGAGTGTGAACACTCCCTGGAGCACCATAGACTCTGCTCTGAGCTTCATTCTTGCTGACTGTAGTGGCTTATTCAACAATAGACACGGAGTGCTCCTCTGCCCTGTGCAGATGCAGAGATGAAGACATCATGGACTTGCCTTGAGTGGATCACAGTATATTTACTTTGCAATGAGCTTCTTTCCTTTTGCTGCATAGAGTATAAAAATCTATTTTTGGAATAAAATGCTATCCTAATTGCTGAGTAGTTAAAAAGGAATTTGAGGTTTTACTCCAACTTCATTTTCATTTAGTTTTAGTTTTTGTTCTTTAATGGCTGACTGTGTGATAATAGTAATAGATAACATTTGTTAGGCTGATCGCAATCACTGTCATACTTGAGCCTTGACACTCTCCAAGGAGCTGCTCTGTAGAGGGCCAGGGAAAACTCCAACTTTAGACAGCTAGTAATTGAGTCTGGTGCCAGGTGGAGCATTCTAAATTCAGTTTGTCGAAGTCCTGGCATATGCAAATCCCACTAAAATACAAGCTCTAAAAAATCAGAGACTTTATCTTACTTGTGTGATCTCCTGAACCCAAACATAGTAGGTGCTCAAGATATGTTACTTGGCAAATAAGTGAATGACCAGGGGACCAGCCACAGGATGCAGGGATACTGTTTGTGTGGTGATTTCTAACCATCCTTCCATTACCTGAAAGCTAGGCGGGGCAGGGAATGTGTCTATTTCAGTAAGTAAGGAAGCCCAGGCTGGCTGGGAAGTGACCTGTGCAGGTAAAAGCCAGAGCATGCAGTAGAACCCAGGTCTCCTGGCTCTGTCATCTCTCTCTGCAGTCCAGTTCCACCCCAATCTTAAAAGCATGGGTATATTTCTCTCAAAATATTGCCCTGTGGGGTGTGTCCCATTCCCACTGTGGGGTTGGTCCCTTTTCAGAACTTTGGGGAAGGGAGTAGATTTGAAAATGTGTCACTTTTGTCCTTTGCAAGTAACTTTTTCTATTTTTAAACCTATGGAGCATCAACTCAGTATTTAGCTTAGGGAAATCTTCAGCCTGAGTCTGCGCGTTCCCAGGGTGCTTGCCAACCAGCGGTCTAAAAAATATTACAGCAAAAATCAGTCCCAGGCATGGACCTGTCAGCTGACATGTTTCTGTTACATGAAAAAAATGATTTGGGGGGACATGTCTAAATTCTGTTTGCTCCATCTCCTCCTTAAGTCACGTAGGTGGATGGACGGCTAATGGACTCAGCCGAGGCCAGGACTTGATGTCTAATCCTGCCTTCACTGCCAATTCTCTGTAAGCTAACACAGTTATTACCCAGAAGGTGAAAAGCCATCAGAAAATGACCATGGGGCTGGGCCACCACTTGTTTCCTTTCAGCTATTAGGATGCAAAAGAAACAGGGGCAAAACGTTGTCATCTTAAGGGTATTTAGTATTTTTTAATACTAATTTCTCGCATAGAAAGTCTGTCACCTTCACTGACCTTTAAGACTCAACTAAGGTAGCACCTCCTCTCTCCCCTTCCCTACCCTCCACCTGATGGCCCTGTCTCATTTCTGGAGCCCCTGTTTTGGGTTATGCATAGATACAGAGGGCAGAGTCCTTTCCCTGTGGAATTCCAGATAAAGTAGGAGACAGACCTCTGTGAGGCTGCGCAGGTGGTGTGTGGCGGGAGTGCTGACTTGACCAGCCTGTCTGGAGGAAAAGGCAGAGCCTAAAGGACCCTGGCAAGTTGCCCAGTGGCCTGTTTGGGGCCGTGCATGTTGATACACCCTCTACGTGGTTTGGTCCTTAACACACAGTACATATTCCATGAGCCTTTCCCGAGAGAAAGAACTTCCCCAACTGCTTCTGAAGTCTGTTGTGCCTGCCATTGAACATCTCGTTTTAAGATTTGAGTTCATTTCCTATAAGATAATCAGAAAGGAAAGGTCAAGCCTTTTAACACCTTCTTGCGTATCCCAAAGGTAGAGGCATTAATAAGCATTTTCTGCATCTGGGACTTTCTTTCTTTCTTCAGGTTCATTGTAAAAAATAAACAGACACCTTTCTCTGGATCTACAGACCCATCATCATTTTCATTCTCAGACCTTAGGAATTCACTGCTGAGTATTGTCTAGTCACATCTTCTGCCTCTTCCTGAGTCCAGAAAGCATTTTAGAAATTAAACCCCACTTGCAGATCCGGAGTGAGTACTTTTAGAAGATTTTCTCTAAACTTAACCTGAGGTGACTGGTGTGCTTCAGAAACATTTTGCATTCTGCTCAGTTTAAATGGCCTTGGTTTTTAGGATTGTTGGCTTGAATCGAACATTCAGCAGGATGATTTTGTTTTGCTCTGTGCACATGTGGGTAGGGGTGGTAAGGAAGTGAGTTTGCGAAGCCTGCTGTGCAGAGCAGATGGCTGGTCTCTCTCTGAAGTCACCATGTGGAAGGCTGAGAGCCTCCTGGAGATGGGGGTGCGGGACTGCTTGGTGGGAAGGAGAAGCTGCCCCGGCGCCCGTCTGCGCAGCTGGTTCCCCAGACATGGGGTGCTGGGCTCTCCTGCTTCTCTGAACCACAGCTCCATGGAAGGGGCTCGGGGCGCACATCTCCACTCATTGTCCACAGTGGGTCTTGAGAAAGTCTGGGTCAGGGGGAGCTGAGCTTAGCGACACACAGGACATGATTGCTGCTGGGCACAGAGGTTGGTTGAAGGCTTGAGCCTGGGAGTCAGGAAGTCGGGGTGGATAGAAGTTGAAAGAATGAGGGCATTTTGTTTTAGCCTCAGTATTCTTTCAAAACTCACGTGTCATTTCTCCTGCTATCTGTGGTTTCAGCCACCATCATTTCTCCCTGGGAAATACTTCGGTAGCTGTTTCACTGTTTGTTGAACACGTCAGACAGACCTTCTGTGCCGTCACGGGTGATCTTCCTTTTGGCATGGGCCTTTCCCCTGGAGCTGCTCATGGCTCCTCCTTTCCATTTTGTCTCAGATATCACCTTTTCAGGGAGACCGGCTCCTTTCTGCTGCCCCCCCCATCCTTCTTCCTTGCTTGATTTTGCTGCATAGCTGCTACTGTGTGATTCATTTTCTCTGTCAGTCCTCTGTACTAGAACATAAACTCTGTGAGGGTGGAGAGATTTTTGCCTGCTCCAGCTCCTTTTAGAGTCCCCAGCACTTTATATGATTATAGATTAGAAAGAATGGAAAATAAAAGCAGTAGGGTGGATAGATTATCAATGCAGTCCCAATGGGTATATGCTAATTTAATTAAAACCAACCTCCTTTTGTTACTTTGATTTTTTTTTACGTCATCTTTCTTCATTTCTTGTTTTGAAACAAAATGCATAGTACTCGTTTTCACTGGAAACTTTGAACCGATGCCAGCCCTGTCTGTCCTTTGCCTGTATACCCAGGCTCCACTTTGCATGTTAGAGTCTACATAGAACTTGAAGATCACCTACTGTATGAACAAGGAGATCTAAGGTCCAAGGAGCCATGTGCTGAGACCAAGGTCATTCTGTTCCATCTCATCAGATTTGCAACCAGAGCCAGGGAAAGGAATCAACATTTATTGTTTGCCGCATGAGAAACAGGTACTTGTTGCATTCTCTAAGCTAACCCTCATTGAGAAGTCTGCAGGGCATGCATCGTCACCCCTCTTTGTTTTATGAATGGAAAACCAGAAGCGCAGAGCAGTAATGTGATTTGCTAGCTGTGCACGACTAGACAGACCCAGATGGGTGGGCCAGCCCTGTTCCTAGCCAGAGCTGTCAGATACACCCCTGAAGCCCCTCATGGGATGCACAGGAGCCCCCTCCTCGGCTGTGGTGGGGAGCGTCTGAGAGCCGGCTCCCCATACCTGGTGGGTTTGCTGCTGCTGGTTGGTCTCCCTCCCATTGGCTCACTGTGTTCTGCTTTCTTGCAGTGAGCATGTTCTCAAGTTGACCTTTGTCTCTTTGGGCAACACTTTCCATGGCTCAGAACCTGGGTGTGTTTGGGTGATTATTTTGGGCTTTTGGTGTTAAACCAAATTGAAATGGTAGTGATGATTATGGGACTTGATAAATAATTTGTGTTGCAAAAGATTAAAAAAGTCTTCCCTAAACAAAGAAAAATTTAAGGGATCACCTAAGTACAGTTACTCCATTGAAGCTGTTTACCAACTGGTGCAAAGCTGTTTCACAGACAAGTTTTTCTGGTGCTCTGGCTCCAGACAGAGTTGTTGATGCATAGACAGTATGTCCAAAATGGGTCTTTGGGCATGTGAAGGGGTGGCATTTTGCCCAGGAGAACAATTATTTTCATGGGAGAAGAAGAGAAGAGATACCGTGAACAGGGCTGGGGAAGGGGGAACAGGGAGGAACTAGGTCTTGATTAATGAGAAAGATGGCACAGACATGCCAGGACTCAAGTTTTCTGAGAGGTCATTCGTTCCCTGAATCCAGTTCTTCCTTCAGTGACTGTCACCTGTCACCACAGGTACTGTGATAGGTACCAGGGTGCCCACAGGAGCTAACATTCCAGTTGTGGAGAATAAGTTATAGCAGCCCAGTGATATCCTCCATGGAGGAATTGTACCAGGACAGTGGTAGGCAGAGGGTCATTGCATGGTTGAGGGGCTTCTCAAGGAGAGGACACTCAAACTGGCCTTTGCAGGATGAGTAGGAGTGGATGGGAAGGGCGGTCTGAGGGAGCAGAGTGCTGCACATGTGGGCCCCAGGTCTGAGACCTGTGGGTTTCTTCTGTGTGTGGGCCCAAGAGGGTGGCCTGTGCAGCGCTGCCACAGTAAAAGGTGTGTGCGTGCAGTTAGAGGACGTGCAGTGGGGATGGGGGCCGAAAGGGGAGGATGGCGTGTTCATGCACGCAAAGCGAGGGAGAAGGTGGTCACACACACACAATGCCTTGGAAGGTTGTCCATCAGTGATGGAAATTGTGCTTAGGTTCTTTACCACATTGACTAGTATTTGAGCACTTAGTGTTGCATACTCTGGGGCTTTGGTTATTTTTGAATTAGTTTGACTTTTATGAAAAGCCTCAAAACAGTTCTCTCTGCATGAATGTACATTTCCATACCCCCCATCAAACTTTAGAACCTATAGGGTCCTATTCATATCAAGTTGCTGGTAAAATTAGAGAAAAATCTCAAAGCTTCTTTTCACTTTCTTTGTCTCACGTTTCTCCAATGGGGAAGAAGCCTGGAAGACTGTCAAAGAACTGGCTGTTCTCACAAGTATTTGAGGAGAACAGTGTGAGTCATTGTAGCTCTTTGCTGGTATTTTAGTATCCGGTTTATTTTTAAACAGTTCTGTGCAACCAGAGTTTCTTCCGTGGTTTCTGTTACCATGGCTCCATAATATTTCCTCAAATCTGCTTGTTCATACTTTCACACACTTTAATATCAAATTTACAATTCCTTGGAATCAGAACATCTTATTCATGATATCCAAGAATGTTTCTCCAACTGCAATAGCATTTTCTCCCAAGTTAGAAAAGTTAACTGTTTCCCCCACTATAGATGTTGGGGAGAGAGGAGGTTTGGTTCTGTGGAGGACCATGCAGTGAGTGTGGTGGGTGGAGATGATTTGGGGGCTTTCATCGGCCATCCAAGCACGGGACTGTTGGCATCTGTGTGGAGCTGCTTCCCCTTTAGGTCCCAAGGAGAGGGAACCTAAAGGATGGACAGGCTGCCACCTTTGCTTGGGAAGTGATGGCCCTGGACGTTTCGGTCCAGACCTTCAGCAGACTTGGTTCTCCTTAAGCAAGAATGCGTGTGTGTTCTCTCACTCTTATTTGTTCATGTATTTTTGGGCTTGAGTGAAGCTTTCACTTTGGGAAGGTCTCTTGTTTTAAGATGCTGCAGTCAGAAGGAAATCAGTGCTGGTCTAGCACTCAGTGGCGAAGTTTGCCTTGCCCTCTCTTCCTGGCATTTGGAACTGTTCAAGGGGATACTTTTCTGTGTTTCATTGCTTTGAGAAATGTATATTTCCTAAAGGACTGTTCAGGATCTAGAGAAAGTCTGAGAGCAATATGGAATTGTATAGGTAGTTTGTTTCTAGTCTCTTAAAGTTTTTGACCTCTTTCACTCTTTCAGGGATAACCAACTTGTCCTAGTAACAGACTAGGTTCTGGGCCTATGCCTGGGGCTTGTTGTAGGGGACTCATCTGGCCAGACATTCTCAAATTCTGCTATAAATATAATTGTTGACTCAATGACAGAGCGGTTCCTAATACTTGAGAATTTAAAGTGTGGTATTACTGACTGGACCTTCGGTTACTAACACAACTGCTTCCACTGATTCAGAGAGAACCCTTTTGAACAACAAAAACAAAATAAAACCCGGTTCTGGGTGCTCTAGAGGCTGCCCAGGAGGCTCCAGGTGGGAAGGTCTTCCAACTGAGTGACTGTACAAGCTGGCCATTGTGGAATGATTGACTTTTAAAGAATCACTGAAAAATTTTTGCTTTCAGCTTGAGAAACATTTGTAGTTAATAATCTGAGTGACTAGTCTTTTTTCTCTGTGTCATCCAAGAGATGTCACTACACAGCTTCATGAAAGAAATTGCTCACAACAGTATATTATTGTTAAAATCAGACAGATCTTACAGAGGTGAGGGTGGGAGGCGGATTTGGCTGAGAGGGGATCGTCAGGGAAGCTCCTCTGCGGATCTCTGGGCAGAGGCTCCTGTGGTGTCCGCGAGCTGGCCAGGCACTCACTTCAAGGAAGAGCAGCATTCTAAGGAGAAGGAGCGGCATGTACAAAGGCTTTGTGGTAGAGATGAGTTCGAGAGTGTGTTCGAGAAGCAGTGGGAAGATAATTGTGGCTGAGGCAGAGCAGGGTCAGCCAGGGAGGGAGGTCAGCCAGAGGGGTAGGCAAGGCCAGATCATGACAGGACTGTGGCCAAGCTGAGGACTTAGGGTTGAGCTCTGAGTGTGAGGGGTTTGGAGCAGGGAAGTGACGTGATTTAAGTATTTTAAAAGGTGGTCCTGAGGAGACTAGAAATTGAAAGTGAGGGTGGATTTTCTGTTCTACCTAATATTGGAATCACTTGGAAAAACATTAAACTTTTGTTTTCATTTTATCTTTGACATTTTAGAGTAATTAATACCACCTGCCTTCCTAGTAATTTGGGATTCTGTCAGGTTTTCTGGGCTCTTTGTGAGGAGAGCTATTGTGTAAATAGGTGCACTCTGGTCGTTAATTATAATCAAATGATCTCTGTGTGATCCTGTCATTTAAAACATGTAGTTAATAGTGTGTAAAAGTTCTCAGCATAGCCAGCAGCAGGAAGATTACAAGTTACGAGAAACTCATCAAGTTGAACCACATGGGGATTTTTGTATAGAAGTGTGACACCAGTTCCTCCTTCCCTCCTCACTGTTCCTGTTTCAGGGTGTGCGCCCGCCTTGCTGTCTAATCCTTGAAGCCTGGGTGGCCTGTGCCCCCTGCCTACCCCATCTCCCCCACCCCCCACCTTTCCACAAGGATTCTTCTGTCTGGAACACCCTGCCCCTGTGCGTGTACACCCGCCTGCTTCCCATTGGCCCCTAGGGTTCAGCTTGGCGTCCCCAGGCTGGGAAAGTGCCTGCTCTGGACATCCTATTCCTGCCTTCCTCAGTACCATGATGGAGAGCAGCTGTTTCCACCCTGGACTGAGGTATTTCATCCGTGTAACAATCCCAAGGAGTAATAGGAAGTATTGGTTTTATTTTTTAGATGAGGAAACTGAGGCTCAGAGAGGTTAAGAAACTTGCCCATAGTTATCTTGCTAGTGTGCCACAGAGATTCATTTGTTGTTCGTTCATTCTCTCATTACTGCCTTGTCATGCTGGGCACTGTGCCCACCTCGGGAGTTCATCCTGAGTGAGGCAGGTGTGGGCTGTGTGTTCATCTCCCTCCTCAGCCACCTGAGCTCTTGAGCAGGCGTGCTTCCAGAGCAGGGCCCCTCCACGGGTGCTTGGTGACCGCAGAATGAATGAATGATGCCGACAGCCTGCCCTTGTTGGAGCCTTGGTTAGAGTGCTATCCCATCAAGCCCCCATCTTTTGTTTTGTTGGAGTCATGCTCACATTCCTAACCTCTCCTCTCCTTCATCTTCCATCGCCCGTGTCGTAGGAGGAAGCATAGCCTGGTGCAGGGGCAGGCTCTGGGTCTCCTCACCTGGGTTTGAATCCCAGCTCTACTACTTCCACTGGAACGAGGGGCATGGCAACCCACCCCAGTATTCTTGCCTGGAGAATTCCTTGGACAGAGGAACCTGGTGGGCTATAGTCCCTGGGGTCACAAAGAGTTGGACACGACTGAGTGACTAACACTTTAACTTTTCTACTGCTTCCTAGCTCTGTGGCCTTGATCAAGTTATTGTAGCACTTTTGTGCCTTATTTCTTCATCTGTAAAATGAGAGTTATAGTAGCTTCCTGGTAGCACTGTTCTGAGAATGAATGGTGCCCAGCACCTAGGAAGCGCTCAATAAATATTGACTTGTTAATTCTGCCATCTGCTGAGGATGGAGACTGCATCCCACACCACTCTGAATGCAGGTGTGAACACCTCACAACTCTCCCCAGTGTCTGCAAATTGATGAGGGCTTGTAAACGTGGGCTGAGGGAAGAAAAGATGGGAGACAGTACTGGACTATCCAGGTTAGAGTTCCACCCTCGCTGATGCATGTCTGATGGCCATTGGGCTTGTGGATGCTGACCATGTGAGACCCTTGTGAGGGTCAGGACTGCCTGAGCCATGGCCAGCTTTGGACCCCCCTTTTTTCCTGGTCTTTTCCCCTGCTGTCCTAGGCTTGACAGGTTTCCTGTTTTGCTCTACTTGGCATCTTCCTTCTACCCATCCTGGTCCCTATCAGACTTGATGTTTTAGTCCAGTAAATTATTATATCAGCTCATGTGTTACCAGTGCCCCTGTTCGCCATAGTAACTGATAACAGAAATGGCCCCTCATCCCCTACTTTTGCCCAAATGCTGTTACACCTTTGCTGCATCTGCTGAAGCCTTAGTAGTGAGGTTTCTCAGTTTATTACTTTCATTTACTTAATATTTTCATTCTTTTAATCAAGGAAGCACATGTTAATACATTTAAGTCACAAAGAATTCCTAGGAGCTTGAATGTTAGTTCAAATTAAAGTATTCAAACAAGTCTAATATCTCATTAGTAATCATCACACTATACATTTAGCATCTGTTTCTAAGATTAGGTACTTCAAGGTCAGATTTGTTTTGTGATTTTTATTTTATATTAGAGTATAGTTGATTTACAATGTTGTGTTTCGGGTGTATAGCAAAGTGCTTCAGTTATACATATATCTTTTTTTCTTGTTTTTGAGAATCTTACCCCATGTAGGTTATCACAGAGTTTTGAGTAGAGGTCTCTGTACTCTGCAGTAGGCCCTTTTTAATTATTTTATGTATAGTAGTGTGTGTGTGTTAATCCCAAGCTCCTACTTAGGTGTTGTCCCTCCCTTTCCCCTTTGGTAACCGGAAGTTTGTTTTCTAAGTCTGTGAGTCTGTTTCTGTTTTGTAAATAAGTTCATTTGTATCAGTTTTTAAGATTCCACATATAAGTGATATCATATGATATTTGTATTTCTCTGACTTAACTTCACTTAAAATGATAAATTTACTTTTGAACCTGAACTGTCAGAAGCTTTCATTTTGTAATTCTTAAATTTTCCCATTGGCTCAAACCAGATAGAAAAACTGGATGACCCAAATCATGGTGGTGTTTTTTTGTTTTTGTCAGCATGCTGTTCATTCTTCTCTCTCTCTCTCTCTTTTTTTTTAAAGCTTTTTGGCCACGCTGTGTGGTATGCGGAATCTTAGTTCCCCAACCAGGGATCAATCAAACCTGTGCCCCTTGCAGTGAAAGTGCAGAGTCTTAACCGCTGGACCACCAGGAAAGTCAGCAGTGAAGGTTATTGCAAATGACCTTACTCTTAGGATGACTTGGCTTGAGTCCACTCAAATTCTCTTATCATCTATTGCCAGTAGGAGGCTCTTCTAAAACATTTTAAACTCAAAGAAATCTAACAGTTTGCTTTGTCTCGCACTCTTTAGTTGAAGGTAGTGGAATGTTCAGAGAAGGCAATGGCAACCCACTCCAGTACTCTCGCCTGGAAAATCCCATGGACAGAGGAGCCTGGTAGGCTGTAGTCCATGGTGTCGCTAAGAGTCGGACATGACTGAGCAACTTCACTTTCACTTTTCACTTTCATGCACTGGAGAAGGAAATGGCAACCCACTCCAGTGTTCTTTCCTGGAGAATCCCAGGGACAGAGGAGCCTGGTGGGCTGCCATCTGTGGGGTTGCACAGAGTTGGACACGACTGAAGCGACTTAGCAGCAGCAGCAGCAGTGGAATGTTGAGAAAATGCCCAAGGTTCCACAGCTGTTTGTGTGGCAAATTTGGGGGGAGTCTTCCAAATTTTGGCTGTAAGAGCCCTTCATAAGAGTGAAAAATGACTTCTGAATCATCAAAAATTAAATGCGATCAGTGTAGCTTTATTGGGTTTGTTTATTTGAGGTATATAAATATCTATGTGTATTTTTATTTAAAAATTGGCATTCCCGGCAAT
Source organism: Dama dama (assembly GCF_033118175.1). Taxonomy (NCBI): domain Eukaryota; kingdom Metazoa; phylum Chordata; class Mammalia; order Artiodactyla; family Cervidae; genus Dama; species Dama dama. The sequence continues at coordinate 6,568,909 of NC_083702.1, forward strand.
GTATACCCAGTGATACCCTAAACCAGACAGATGAACCAGTCCCATTGCTGCCTGTTAGGGGGAATTAATTGTGTGCAGGCATTGACAACCTCCCTCTAGGTGAAAGGACGTCAGCCCACCAGGATATCCAGTTGTGGATAGCTGTGTCTGGGAAAGGTTGAATGGAGTGAGTCCTGAACGTTTTGAAAATGTGTACATCAAAGGAATTTCAAATGTAAAGCTTCACAAATTTAAAAAGATCGTTTGTTTGGCTGTGCCAGGTCTTAGTTGTGTCGCACGGCATCTTTGATCTTCCCTGTGGCTTGTGGGATCTTTAGTTGGGGTGTGTGGAATCTAGTTCACTGATCAGGAATTGAACCTGGGCCCCCGGCATTGGGAGCTTGGAGTCTCAGCCACTGGACCACTGGGGAAGTCCCCCTCATAAATGTTTACCAGAAGCTTTTAAAATCAAACAAAAGACCCCAGGATGTCTGATATCTGTATTTACTAAGTGAGAAATTAGAAGCTGTGATGAGGCGCCTTTGTCCCCCGCTACAGCTGAAGTATCCTTTTTACAGGCACTTATTCTTTTCTTTTCCCTTTTCTATCTGTTTCTTATTCATGTGTAATATTGTCAGTGCTATTTCATCTTCTAAAATGTCCTCAGATTCATCGTGTGAAACAAGGAAGCCCCCAAAAGGGCCACGGTGTGTTTTGAAGTCATTTTTTCTCCTGTGCCTCTCAGGGTATCTTTTTTGAGTGTGTAGTCTCCCCCGTACATGTAGATTGAGGATGTTGGATCGAACTCTCGATTTTTAAACTACATTTGAGAGGTTCACCAAATATCGTTAGAATGTGTGAGCCCAGAGCCCCTGGTGAAGTAACAGGACAGAGTGGGGAGCTGTGTGTACTGTGACCTTCCCCCAGTCTTGGCGCTGACTGGGAAAGACCCAGGTCCCCAAGGCTACTGACCGTGGGGGCCGGGCGCGATGTGGGCCAAGACGTGACGTCATGTAGTTGTTAGGAGCGATGGGGAGACAGCACGGACAACAGGGGAAATGCTCATTATGCAACTGAGAAAAGCCAACCGCAGGATGGCTTGTTTGCTGTGATTGCAGCACAGACAGACTGTAGATGACAGAGGAAAGGGTTGAGTAATGAGAATGCAGCTGGCGGAACTGAGCCCCACTGAGAGGAGCCCTTGTTGGTTTTGACAGCCCTGCGGTAGCCAAAGGAATAGACATTTGGACGTGAAAGTGTCACAGGTTCAGCAGTATAAGGTGAGTCGAATGAGCAAAGCTCTGGGAGCCAGGCCGTCACAGCTGGGCGGGAATGCGCCTGCTTTGGAATTGATGCCGTGCTGCGCAAGAGCAGTGTCACATCTGACAGTGGGAATAGCATCCCTGTTTAGAAAAATGTGTTTGTCTCTCACCTAACCCAACATGATTGTTTTCTGTCAGAGAAAGAGGCCCTGTAGTATTGACTAGACAAAATGAGATGCTCCCAAGTTTCAGGAGGTGGTTTTCAGGGCAACAGCAAGCTCTGTCTGTGAGAGAGGCTGGTGCTGCTGCTGCTAAGTCACTTCAGTCGTGTCCGACTCTGTGCAACCCCATAGATGGCAGCCCACCAGGCTCCCCCGTCCCTGGGATTCTCCAGACAAGAACACTGGAGTGGGTTGCCATTTCCTGTGAGAGGCTGACAGCCTTGTTAATCTCTGGAAGTACTTTTGAGTGTGTCTGGCCCACTCTGCACACCGCCCCCGCCCCTGGTACGTGCTTCTGGAGGACCCTACCCACCCAATCCGGGCGTGGGACTTGCCGAGCCGTGGCCTCAGCGTGTCTCCCTCAGAGGGAGCGGTTTCCCATGGTTGAGGTACGCGCACTACACAACGTTCCAGAGATATAAGTCACTTTATTTGCTGATCTCTATCTCTTCCTTTGAGGAATGTTCAGTTTTCCAGATGAAATCATTGGAAACAAAATAGGCTGTGCTGCACATTTGAGCCATTAAAAAAAAACAAGTGTTCCCGCTTTGTCGGTTGTGTAAAGCAGTGTATTACCTCAGGTCTTACCCTCTGAGCAGCCCCCATGTGGGAGGTGGCTTGAGGGCTAAAGAAAAGCAGGCAACCGCATCCTTTCTTAGGAGGAACTGACTGGACATACAGACAGAGCCTGAACTGAGGCTGGAAGCAGAGGATTCCTAGCAGCTTGTGGGCCCTGCTGGTGGTCGGCCCCCGGGGCTGAGCGGGAGAAGGGCTTCCTGTGTGGCTGGTGGTAGACAGCCCCGCCCTGAGCCACACAGCCCCCACTGCGGTCGCTAAACCAGATGCAGTTTAGTTTAATGTGTGCAGTAGTGTTTATAAAGAATTCTAACCACTGGAGCCAAAACATCTTCCCATAAATGCCCCAGTTATTTCCCATCTGTGGATCTTCAGTCTGTATGAATCAAAATTGCCCAGACTTTTCACTTCAACTTTTCTCATCCTGAATGCACCCGGCGAGTTTTCACTGAGTGACTGCTCTGTGGTCTGACTTGAGTTGTGGAAGGTCACTGTGTTGAGAATAAACTGAAAGGCAGGGGAGCCAGGAGCCCACGGGGAGATGACTGCGGCCGTGCAGTGGAGAGGTGCTTCTCGCGGGCAGAGCTGTCGGGGCTCAAGGGGGGCTGGTCGGTCCTCTTTCGGAGCTGTGGTGCAGAGGGCCGCTCCTTCATTCCTGCACAGGCCACTGACAAAACAAAGTGAGGTATTTTCATTAACGGGTTTTTGTATCCTAAAAATATTACATGGTGATAGTCAAAATTTTCAAGTAGTTTAGAAGGTTTACGAGGTAAACTATGGAAGTTTGCTCCCCACTGCCACAAGTTTGAGACCCACTGGGACTTTCTGCACATTGACATACTTTGGTGGGTACCTGATTATGTGGGGGGGGGGGGGTTGGCTGCACTGGGTCTTAGCTCTGGTATATGGGATCTAGTTCCCTTACCAAGGATCGAACCTGGGCCCCCTGCATTGGGAGTGTGGAGTCTTAACCTCTGGACCACCAGGGAAGTCCCCCGATTGTGTTTTAATACCAGTGGGATCAGACTGTATCTATGGTGTTACACTTCATCCCACTTGATATGCAGGAACACTGTTGCATCCTTCATCCGCGGCTGTACACACAGTCCGCTGCCCCTTCTCCTCTGGCTGCCTGTGTTCCGCTCCAGAGCTGTATCAGCACTTTTGATTCTTGATGCACAGTGAGATGGCTTTTGGTATCTTATTCTTCCTGCTATTAAAATCAGTACCACCGTGAATACCTACCTTTGACCTTTGGGTGAGTTTATCTGTAGGAAAAGTTTTAGAAGAACTAGTTGGATCAAGGCTATGAGGTAGCGCAGGTTAGGACAGGTATGGAAGACCATGCGTATGCGTGCTTGATTTTCAGTAGTGCGTCTCGCAGCTACTTGAGGCTTGAATTGTTATCTGTTAGCAGATGGAAGATCCTGGTTGCCCTGCAGCTCCATCCCCCCTGGAGTCCTCAGTGCCGCCTCAGGCAGGTCTGTGGGCTCCTGCCCTGTTGTGGCTGCTGCTGGCACCTTTGTTCCCAGGGGCCGCCCTCTGCTGCAAAGACCCCTCCCCTGTCCTTTACACACCCACTTGCTCTCCACCTTGGGTCCTCAGAGAGGCATGACCATTCTGCCTCCACAAGAGCTTTCTTCCACTCTCGTATAGCACCTCATTTATCTCTGCTCTAGCCCTGTTCACACTCGCCACTGTTTTCACTTTCCTGGGCCTGCAGGGGCTGTGTCAGTCCTGTCATGGGGCTTAGAGTGGCTGGCACGTAGTAAGTTCTCAAACACCGGTTTGTAGAATGAATGGGAAATCCACTCCTACTGAAGGAATGATTCTCTCCTCACTCTGGGCCAGATAGTGGCTTAGAAGAAATTGTAGTCACTTCATTAATCAATGAAGAATCTCCCACCCTGGATAAGGAAGGAGGAACAAACCCTAGACCCAGCATGTGCTCACGGCCAGGCCTGCAGGGTAGCACAGGCCAGGCTAGTGTTGTGTGTGGGCAACAGCGAGGATGCCTCCCTTCTTCTCTGCCTTCTGAAGTCACAGAGGATTAGAGATGGCTTCTCCAAGGCTGACTTTGAGGGTAGATGAGGCACTAGTGGTAGAGAACCTGCCTGCCAATGTGGGAGACATTAGTCATGGGTTTGATCTCTGCATCAGGAAGATCCCCTAGAGGAGGGCATGGCAACCCACTCTAATATTCTTGCCTGGAGAATCCCATGGATAGAGGAGCCTGGCGGGTTATAGCCCATGGGGTCACAAAGAGTCAGGCACGACTGAGTGATTTAGCATGCACGCGCAAGCTACATGCGCCTTTTCTCGGAATGTTCTTGCTTTATAGTAATAGCCTTTTGACCTAATGACTTGTTCTGTTTTTATTTCTTGGAACAAATTAAGGGCATTAAGGGGGAGCTGAATGTACTTATGTAATGTGTACCATTGCTTACCTGATATCTTTAATCAGGCCCAGATGGGAGGAGAGAAGTTATGCCAGCTCTCAGGTTGGACCAAGGGCACCCTTGGCAGCCTCCATTAATCTTTGAGATTCTGCCCACCGTTTTAGGAATGGCTCTGACTAGGGGCTTCCCAGGTGGCACTAGTGGTAAAGAACCCATCTGCTAAGAGACTTAGGAGATGCAGATTCAATCCCTGGGTTGGGAAGACCCTGGAGGTGGGCATGGCACCCACTCCAGTACCCTTGCCTGGAGAGTCTCATGGACAGAGGAGCCTGGCGAGCTATGGCCCATAGGGTTGCAAAGAGACAGACATGACTAAAGCAGCTTGGTACGTACTGACTCACAGTGTTTACATCCATCAGCAGCTGAGGTCACTGGAACCCAGAGATCTGGGAGCTGTTTCCCCCACCTCAGTCATGTCTGGATTCCTGAAGAAAGTCTCTTAGAATGTATTCAGCAGTCATCTTCTGAGGACCTGCTATGTACCCAGGTTACACATGGGGGACCACCGATGTGTTTTTCAGCAGTGGGAGGAGAAGGGCTGATGATTTGTACACTTAGGATTTTCTTGTTCTCAAGTCTCAATTTGTTTTTTCTATACTTTTGATGGGAAGATAAGGTCCCAGGTCAGGTCAGCTCAGTTCAGTCACTCAGTCATGTCCAACTCTTTGTGACCCCATGGATTGCAGCACATCAGGTTTCCCTGTCTTATCACCAATTCCTGGAGCTTGCTCAAACTCTTGTCCATCAAGTTGGTGATGCCATCCAACCATCTCATCCTCTGTCGCCCCCTTCTCCTCCCACCTTCAATCTTTCCCAGCATCAGGGTCTTTTCCACTGAGTCAGCTCTTTGCATCAGGTGGCCAAAGTATTGGAGCTCCAGCATCAGTCCTTCCAATGAATATTTAGGGTTGATTTCCTTTAGGATGGACTGGTTTGATCTCCTTGCAGTCCAAGGGACTCTCAAGGGTCTTCTCCAGCACCACAATTCGAACATATCACTTCTTTGGCGCTCAGTCTTCTTTATGGTCCAAGTCTCACATCCATACATTACTACTGGAAAAATCATAACTTTTATTATATGAGCCATTGTCAGCGAAGTGATGTCTCTGCTTTTTAATATGCTGGCACTTCACAGGCTCTTAATCAATCTTGTGCAGAACTGATCTTCTGTTAGTGTCTAAGCCAGGACTGAACCCAGGCAAAAAATGAATTCCTGAAAATGAACTTTTCCAGGTGTCAAGTTGCTTCTCTGCCCAGAGCAGGCACCCGCTCTCCTCTGCACCTGCTCCCTGCAGCTGCTCCCCGGGGCTGGCCAGGCAGCTTAGCCAGTGGCTAGATTTGGCCACTTTGAGACTCGCCTGAGCCAGAGCTCAGATATTCCCTGAGAAGCTTGAAACAGAGACCAGCTGCTCTGGTTAGAAAACTCTCTGCTGCTGCAGTTGTGGGCTGGGGTGCTTCTAGGAGAGCCCTGGCTCAGAGCATGGGATCCCACCAGAAAGGAATACTGTGAGATGCAGCACTGGGGCCCTGGCCTGCGAAGCCTGCCAGCCATTGCGATATCCAGGGTCAAGAGGACACGCTGCCTCTGTGACTGTGGAGCAGAGGTCCTGCCAGTGTCCTGACAGGCAGAGTATGTGTGGCACTCAGGCCGCTTTGTCTGGTTATGGAGTGCAGGCGTGTGGGGTGCTTGACCACAAGGCACCATAACTTGCTCTCTAAGTGTATTGAGAATAGGGGGCTGTGTTCAAGTTTGGAAGCTGGAAATCCATCAGATTAAACCTTTTAATCCAGTTAGATCTTAGGTTATAAGACACCTGGTTTATTTAAACTTGAGATTGTTTCTAGAAAACCTCTTAGTATGATAGAAAACAGTACCTTCATAAGCAGGCACAGTTGGTGTCCTGCTTGGGTGACCATGGACCAGTTACCTAGCCTCCCTTAACCTCAGTTTTATCAGCTGTAAAGTATAGATGAAAGTGATTATACCTACTATCTAATAATAATTACAGTGTGACTTAGTATGTGTCACTTACTCGGGAGCATGCAGTGTTCCCCCCATATGTCCAGCTGTGTTGGACCCTCACAGTAATTCTGTGATACGGGTTACATTATTGTCTCTTGTTTACAAGATAAGGCCATTGAGGCACAGAGAGGTTAGGTACCCTGCCCACTGTTGCCTGGCTAGTGAGTAGCACGTCTGGGATTAGAGCCCAGGCAGCTCGTGCTCCTTCCTGTGCTTCTAGACTGCCTCACAGGGAGTCACAGGATTAAGTGTGATAGCATGAGAAGGTGCCTAGAATAGAGTCTGGCACCTGTGAGTGTAACAGTGTAGATCACTCTGCCTTCTCCCTCCCATGGCTCAGTGGTCTCCTGACTGTGGTAAGAGCGTTTCAGATCTCTGGCTGTGAGATCTGAATGCAGGGTGCTGTGAAGGAGGCTGGAGTCTCACTCTGTCACTAAGAAGTCAGGGAATCTCATGGGGCTGTGGATGGGTCATTCCATCAGTGTGATTTGTGCTTGTGAATGTAGCAGGAGTCCTTCAACTTCTTCCTCCTAGCAGGGGAAATAATCACCCTGTTGCCCTCACTTGGATTTAGATCATTGAATCATTGCTCAGAGACAATCACTTTAGCTTGTTTGTCTTCAGTCTTTCTAGCTGACCCTCACACGGACTGTGTCAGAATAAACCAGTCTGAATCCAGGGCCTCAGTGGCTGAGATGAGCCAGTCATGGGAAGAGGGAAACTGTGCCCAAGACAAGCAAAGCCCAGTGGGAACTGGCGAGTGGAGTCAGGTGTCAAAGGTGGATTATTTCCACTCACATTTTGCCCCAGGTCCTTGTCCTATGGGATGAGTAGGACAGGCTGAAACAGGGCGAGCCCAGAGATGCAGCAACTCTGCTTTTGCCTGTCATCCCCACAGGGTCTCTGCCTCTTTCTCCAAGGGATGAGGCATTAAGGCTATCAGCCTGTTGATTTAAGTATGCAGATTGTTCTTCAGAAAGCTCTTCGAAGTCTTCAGTAAGATGTTGCAAAGGTTTACTTGTTGATGTGAAATGCACACCACACATATAACACGCACACATATGTCAGTGCTGAGTTTGGAGTGTGTTGGCTTTCTCTCACCTGAAGGAGGCACTGCAGATGGTGCTGCCCTGAAGGCGGTCACGGAAATCGGAGTTGTGAAATGGAGCCAGCTTGCTTCCTTATAGTGGGGATTTAAAACCTGCAATGTTGTGTTTTTTCTTTTATAGGTGTGTCCACAGATTTTGAGCATCTGAAGCGGACCTCTAATTTAAGCACTCCCTGCTGCTCCCTCACCCTTTGGAAAGATGTCTGTCACTTACGATGATTCCGTTGGAGTCGAAGTGTCCAGCGACAGCTTCTGGGAGGTAATGCCCATGGTTTCTTCCAGATGAATGCAGAGACCAAGCCAGTGGTGCCTAACACCCCCTCTTTATTGACTGGGGCTGGGGTGACGAGATGAACATACACCAGAACTAGCCAGGCCTCCGATCTAAGTGGCAGCGAGTATGGCCTAGCTCTCTGTGAGGATGGTAAGCTTATCTTGCTAGAAAAGTTTGATAACAGAAGAGGTTAGAGGTGTTCATTAAGGTCTTATCAGGTTGTCCATCCTCATCGCTTCCTTTCCATGCTAACCCTGCTGTGACTTGAAATTACATACACTAATTACCAGGCTTGGTCTCAGAAGTGGTATTACTCTTGAGTTTTGTAGAAAAATGGATGGTTGTGATGTGACGTCATGTTGGGCAATGCAGACAAGTGGCCAGGAGGCTGAACAAACTGCCCTTGAATTTCTTGGAGCATCTTCTTGTCTGTGCCTGCAACAAATTCCTTTCCTAATCAGATTATGTTGTGGCTTGGGTTTTTTGTTTGTTTTTTAATGGAGGTCCTTCTTCCTGAGCCCCACTTATTTCTTTGTGTTGTTTAGTTGCTCAGTCATGTCCGACTCTTTGCAACCCCATGGCTCACCAGGCTCCTGTATCCCTGGGATTTCCCAGGCAACAGTATTGGAGTGAGTTGCCATTTTCTTCTCCAGGGTATCTTCCTGACCCAGGGATCTTCCCCACATCTGCTGCATTGGCAGGCAGATTCTTTACCGCTGAGCCACTGGGCACTTACTTGTTACCTGCTGGATAAAACGGAGTCCATGAAATCTTGTTTATGTGGCTACTTGGGCTTCCCAGGTAGCTCAGTGGTAAAGAATCCACCTTCCAATGCAGGAGATGTGGGGAAGATCCCCCAGAAAAGGAAATGGCCACTTACTCCAGTATTCTTGCCTGGGAAATTCCATGGAGAGAGGAGCCTGGGCGGGTTACAGTCCACGGGGTCACAAAAGAGTTGGACACGACTTCGCAACTAAACACATGTCAAAACCCCTGGAACCATCCCAGCAGCTGTGGGCTTAGTAGAAAGAGCACTGGCTTTATAATTGGAAAGCTCCGGGTTCTGATCCCAGCTGTGCCATTACTAGCCATCTGTGTGACCTTGGGCAAGTTGCTTGACTGATCTGAGCTTCAGGGTTTTCAACTCTAAGAGGGATGATGGTACTGGTCTTCAGCGGAGGCTGCCACCAGGAAACAAGAATGGCAACATCGGAGCCCTGCGGTGCTTTCCTGGGTGCCCTGGGTGCTTTTTGAGACAAAAGGCCCAAGTGTTGCAGAGCCCCATGGTGGAGCCTGCGGTCTGCTGGAGACAAGCACAGAGAAGTTCTGGGAACTTAGATTAATTAGGTGTGTGATTAATTAGGTGTGCGATTGTGTCTAACATCAAACAATATTACAGTCTAACACAGACAAGTGATCACAGGAGCCCAGCTCAAACTTCTGTCAACACTTTTCTTCTCTGTGTACTGGGGGAAAGGTCATCATTGCCTTTTAGCTGACTACATCATTTTATTAGAAGTCAGTGTTTATTGAGCACCTACTGTGTGCTGGGCCCCGTGAGTTCACGTGAAAAGTGTGACCACCTGAGTCCCTGTTCCTCAGTAGCCTTCCTGGTGGGGATCCGGGCTGGAGCTCAGTCTTGGTAGCCAGAGTGGCGCGTGTGATCTGGGAAACACCTCAGCAAAGGCAGCCACAGAGTTGTGGGCACATCCCAGCCGCTCAGCAGCAGCAGGCCCTTGGCGTGGTCAGGTGCACTCTTACGGCGTGCAGGAGGGTTGGTAGTGAAGCTGGATCAGTACAGGGAGTTCTGAGATGCAGGTGGAGGTGCCTCGGGGACGTGACTGGGATTCAGGACCTGCATGGCCCATAGGCAGGTCTGGGTTCACAGACAGCTGGGGCCCCGCTTGCTGGGCCCTGGAGCCCGTGGCCTCGCCAGCATCGTGGAAGCCCTGGGGGACCTGGCACTGACTGCAGAGCCTCCCTGTGAGCTCCTGTGAAGCCGGCCTTTAGAAATGCAGGTCCTCACCCATCTCAACACTGATTTGAAACTATCGGCAGAATCCTTTACAGTCATGGGGAAACCTCCTGTTTGGTAACTGTGGTGACAGGGCCATTGGCCTCAGTCAGCGCCTGCCTGAAGTACAGGAGGCTAGCACACACAGAAGGCCTTGTGAGGGGTGGGCCTGCAGAGGCCAGGGACAGGTTCAGACACAGGCTTGGGAACCAAGTGGCCTGGGTGTGACTCCCTGCCTTGTCACTTACTCTGTGTGTATGTGTGTAGCTTTAGGCAAGTTACTACTTCTTCTTATCCTCAAATTTCCCAGTCTGTAAAATGGGGATAATAACAGTAGCCACATCCTATCATTGTGAGAGTTAGGGAGTGAAAGTAAAAGTGAAAGTCACTCAGTCGTGTCCAACTGTTTGTGACCCCATGGACTATACAGTCCATGGAATTCTCCAGACCAGAATACTGAAGTGGGTAGCTGTTCCCTTCTCCAGCGGATCTTCCCAACCCCAGGATCGAACCTTGGTCTCCTGCATTGCAGGCGGATTCTTTACCACCTGAGCCACCAGGGAAGCCCAAGTTAGGGAATGAATACATGTAAAGTGGTGTCAGGCATCAAGACAGGTGCCGGCTGGGAGCTCTGTCCCTCTGATGCAAGGGGTGGGGGTCATCACACACACACATACACAATGTACAGTCTGTTCCTGTGGGGTGTGTTGGTCAGCACTGTCTTAATTACCCAGTTGATGTCAGAAACTCCTGTGGAAAAATTAAGTAGCTAAATATAGTTCTATTGCAGAAGTCTTCAGCTGCTTGTTAAAAAAATAAAATGTAGGTGAAAGTTGCAGTGTGTATTGTCAGCATATATTAAGTCAAGTGGCTTGAACAAGCCCTGTCACTGATGTAAGCCCCTAGGCTCCCTGTTAAATTCTTAACTGTGATGTCAGTAGACAAGAACATTTCTCATCCGAAGGATACAAAGGCAAATGGGTTTATTTTCTAGACAGGCTCTGCTCATCTGGTGGTGCTGTCCCTGACGTTGCTCTTCAGCTCGTACAGATCAGCAGTGCCTCTCCCCCCGCCCACTTGACGGTCGTGCCCTGAGTGGAGATGTGATTGCTCAGCCGAGTCAGCTCTGAGTGACCCAAGTGCACGCTGCCAGCTGCATGTCTCCAGGCTGCCGGCAAGGTCCCTCTTTCCCGTGGAAGGCCACTTCTTACGGGTGTGACTCCACAGGGCTGTTGAAGGAAAGCATTGAAGTCTCGAGGTGGAAAGTCTTTTGTGCCTGATTTTACCCCTTGCCACCACAAGGCGCTGACTGAGTAACCCAGCGCGTAACTGGATCATGCTGGCTTCTTCTGCATGCTGGCTGCGCGCCTGCACAGGAGAGACGTGGCCCTGCCCTGCAGGAGCCTGTGGCTGTGACATTCGGAAGTAAGCTCCCTGAGGCAGGAGACACAGGGATCATTGTGGGAGGCGCTGTAGAATTTGCTGGGGCACATGGCGGGGGCGGGGCGTGGGGGGGGGCAGTGGGGCTCCCCCTGGAGGAGGGAGCAGGAAAGGTGGCATGGATGATGGGCAGGGTTGGTGCTGACTAAGCACTTAGATGTTCGCCAGATGGATGAATGAACAAGCGGTACTCTTGGGAGGAGGAGAGATTACTCGCAGGGACATATCAGCCAGAAGTAGTGGGTATTTGGAGGGGACGCTTTCTGTATCCCCAACACTGCAACACGGTAGGAAACCATTCAGAAGCGAGGAGGGTGGGGAGCTGATCCCCACAGTGGAGGAGCTGGAGGAGAAAGGACGGTGGCCTCCACGGAGAATGAGGGCAGTGAGGCCAAGCCACAGCTTTGCCCTCGGTGTCATGGTGCTCAGAGAGGGCCCTGCTGCTGGCCTCACCTGAGAAGGCGTGTGGGGTGGGTGGGGCTGGGAGCCGGGGGAGGGACAGCATTCTAGGCTGGAGCAGCATCTGCAGATTGCAGTAAGCATGGTCCTGCAGAGGCTGAGGGTCTTGACGTCTTTGGGGTCAATGGCCTGTTTGGGGCTGAGCAGTCATGTGGGCGTAGATAGGTTGAGGCCGAGTGGAGGTGGTTCCCCAAGAGGGTGACTCCTTTAGCCGCCAACTGGCTGAAGTTTGAGCCTGGACATCCTGCCCACAGGCTTCCCAGCGAGGGAAGCTTCTGGCAAGTCCTCTAGCTCATTCTCACTCGGGGAGCCTGCAGGCGCACCCCCACATCTCCACTTCCAGGCCCTGCCTCTGGGTCTCCTCTCTGGCTCTGGAGGCTGGGGCACAGAGAGAGCTGAGGCTTCAGGCCACGGTGCTCTCCCAGCGCCACCAGGGAAGCCTGGCCGCCCTCTGCCCTGGCAGGTGGGTTTGGGGCTGCCGCCTCAGTCTCTGAGGGCTCCTGGGGGCCAGGCTGGGAGGGCAGCCTGCTGACGTCCGGGTCCGGCCCCGCCTCCAGCTCACATGCCTGAGGAGGAGCCCTGTTCAGCTGTCAGCGGTGCTGCCGTTAGAGCTCAGGCCTCCCTGGATGACACCAGGTTGGGGCTGGCTGTGAGCACTCTCCATGGGCACAGGGGGCCTCGGAGGAGAGTATTTTGGAGATGAGGACATAAATGTCTTGCTGTAGAACGTTAGCCCCGAAGAGTTGGCACGTGACTAGTATTTGCCGTCTGCTTCAGAGAAGTTTCTCTCTGCAGTTCCTCTCAGACTTGAGCACTGTGGATGTGGCACAGCACGTGAGAACATCTCGGGCATCAGGGTTTTGTCTGGAAAGCCGTCCGTGTGGCATGGGATGCCTTGTTCCCACCCTTCAAGACCAGTTTTGTAGGTAACATTTTGAAGATGCTGCTGCCCTAGGTTCGTGGATTCCATAAAGCCTGATTTGGCATCTACCACAAGCCAGGCCCTGCGCTGAGTCCTGGGGTCCCGAAATGAGTGCAGAGTCTTGGGACCCCAGAGCCATCATTCATGGCGGGCAGTCCTGGGCAGCAGCGCGGGTGCTGTAAATGGAAGCAGGAGGGGGTGAAAGCGACCGTCTCCTTGCCTCTGGGCAGCAGTGGTCCTTCCAAGTGTCCTCTGCCTGCCCCCCGCCCACACACACAGATCTGGGGGGCCCGCCCTGCACAGCAACCGTGCTGTAGGTGTGTCGGCCTGCTCCTCACCCCACAGTGCTCAGACAGAGCTCCCAGCAGGCTGGTGGCTTGCCTTTATTTCACCACAGTTTCCAAACAGATCCATCGATTCATTCTTACAAGCAAGCCCTGGTGTCTGTTGAGCCATGACCAAGGCTTAGGGTACCAGCCTCCCTGTACCACCAGGTGCTCCACCTGTTGTCCTCCCTGCAGCCAGGGCAGCCCATCAGAAAAGCAACCTTGCGTGATTCCTGCCCTGCACGGGAAGCTTCACTTTTTTGCATCGCCTTCAAAGTGAAACTGTGACTTTTGTGTAGCTAGGACTTGATCATGTGCTGGGAGCTGCTGGACGCCAGGAGCTCTGGCCCGGGCTCCAGCCACGCTGAGCAGTGATTTTTGTCACGCCCTGTACCCCACACCTGGGTGTGTGCACGCTGCTAAGTCATCGAGCCCGTGTGCACGTAAGCTGTGTGCTTCCGGCCCGTGTACTCTCTGTGAGTTCTGACCCGGGATGAGTTTAGAAATGAAACTCAGTGATGGGGCTGGCACTTGCTGCACACTTGCTCTGTGCCAGGCCCCTGCTCTGCTTTCCACGGGTGCTCTCAGCCCTCACCGATCGTGAGCTCCACTTTACAGGTGGGGAAACTGAGACCCGGGTGGGGACTGTGCCAGCTGGGGGCTCAAGCCCTTGCTCTCTAGAATGCTTTCCTGCCTTTGCTTATGGCCTCCTGGGAGCGAGAAGAGACATGTTCGTTTGCAGAGATGCCACATACTCAAATGCCTCTGCTTTGACGTGAAGTCGCCCCCTGTCTGGGAACATTCATTGTTGTGTAACCCTGAGGGCTCAGAGGAGAGAGATGACCTGCTCAGAGTCCTGGGAGGAACACAGCATTGCTAATCCCTGCTTCCCAGGGAGGGTGTGAGGACTAGAGATAGCGTCTGCGGGGCCAGGGGCCAGATGACTCCCGAGACCGACTGGTGTCTCCTTTTCACGCATGAACGTCACACTTGTGGAGACAGGTGAAGGCAGACAAATCAGGTGGTCTTTCTTCTGCTCACTGCAGGCTTGTACCTCCCCTGTCTAAACACCATTGTTGTAAACACCTGGCAAAGAATCACTCCGTGTTTTCCTGGAAAGAATTGAACAGTCAGGATTTTTTTGCATCAAGCTTATCCTCTGAAGATTAATTTTTATTTTCTCACTTGATTTCAGTGATGGCAAAAGTAATTTGTGTAAGCCCTGTGGGAGAAAACATTTTCTGTTTCTACTCAGTAACAAACAGAAATGCATGCTTTTAGAACTGGAGAAGTCCTGAGAGCTCAAGCAGCCTGTGGTGGCTTAGCTGCCTTGAGACGTCTGTATACACGTGTGCAGTGTGGGTGCAGTGAGCTTAGTGCTAAGGGACCCAGGCACAGAGGCGGGGTGAAGGAGCTGTGTCTTGTGGGGCAGGGTGTTTGGTTTTTTTTAAACGGGAGTCATGAAAGGTGGGCCAGGACGGGGTGGGATACTGTGGAAGCAGCAAGTGGAGGAGGGGGTGAGCATTGAAGGGGGTGCTCCCTGCAGAAAGTGCTGTTTGTTCTCACTTTTCCAATCTGACACTTTCTGCGCTAGATCACTTGGCTTTTTACCCTGGGGGTTCCTTTCACTGCTGGAGTTTCTGCCAGAAGCGGCTTGGTCTTCAGCGAGCCGTTACTTACAGAGCTGGAACCGATCTCACTGTCTGGGTTGGCAGCAACTCTCACAGCACCTGCTGGAGTGTGAGGGGGAATGTAAGAGGGCAGTGAGCTGTCACCAGGCAGCCAAGTGCTCCTGCCGCTTCCCAGGCGCTCGGCTGAAGGACTGTGTGCACGCACACGTGTGCTGGGGAGACAGCGCTCCGTGCAGGGTCTTCAGCGCGATGGCTCACAAGTGCGGCATGTTCTGTGCTCAGGCAAGTCCCCAGGCATCACTGGGCCTTTATCCTGACATCTGAGCAATGTTTCCTGGAGGGGCAGAGTGCAGTGAGCCTGGCCAGCCAGTCTTGAGGAGGTTGGGTCTGAAACAAACTTTTTTTAAACACATCCTTCCTCTCTATGTTATTTTGTTCTGCCTTTGAGTTATGTCTGAAAATTGGAATCTCTCAGTTTCCCCTTCGTCCATTTTTCAGTTTGTCATTTTGAGCATTTAGATTAAAGGATGATAATGCAGTCATCTTTAACGTTGAAGTTCGGGGTTTGTGCTATAACATGCTCAAAACAGCAAAAGGTGCCTTGCAGGGTAATGAGCCTCATCTTCTTCACCCTCCTACTTGAGTACAAATTCCAGGAACAGGAGGTGAGTCTGGGAAATGTTGGGGGTGAGAACTGAAAACCAGGAGTTGGGCCAGAGTGAGGCCCAAGGCAGAGGCAGGACCAGCGCGGGTCAGAGCTGAGCCAGAGCACACAGATTGGGCTCGAGGAGGCTGGGAATGGAGGCTGTTAAATGAACAGCAGCAGTGGCAGGCCGGCAAGGAACCTCCACGTCTGACCCTCTCAGGGCCCTGCCAGGAGAACTGAGTTAGTATCCTGTTTTGAGAATAGGGAGCCTGGTCAGGTTTAGGGTAGCACTGAGGTGAGGAGCTCCAAGACCTTCTTTTCCAGGGCAGGGTGAGTTGGGAGCCCAGATGGGGGGGGTGAGCTGGAGGGTAGGTTGGAGAACTGGGGGTGGGCTCCTGTAGAAACGAGGGCACCCATAGACAGTTTGAGAGCAAGGCACAGAGTTCACAGTTCTCCAAGCATACCCCTCACTCTTTGGTGTTTTCAAACACATGTCCCAGATCTTACAGCCTTAAGATCAGATGTGACCTCCTGTTAGGAAAGGGAGGTTCAGACTAGAGATTGGGATGGACTGAAGAAGGGTGCCTGAGAAAGAGGCCCTGCTGGTGTGAACGGATGTGGCATCTACTGAGGACTCCGCAAGTGTCAGCAGCAAGCGGGCACAGCAGGGCCGCTCCCGGAGCCCTCTCAGCTGCCTGGACACCAGGGACTTAGACACTGACCTGGACCTGAATTTGACTGAAAGCCGGGTGAATACTGTGAAAGAACTGCGAGGCTCTTCTGCTGGTCTGTGCTTGGCAGAATTAGTTGTTCATTTGTCATCTGTGGAGTGTGTATCTGATGACATGTTCTGAGAGCTGATTTTTAGCTTTCGTGGGGAGAACTCAAGGACTCATTGGATTGAGAAAAATGAATAAAGGAGCATGACTTACTTCATTGCCTGTGCCTCTCACTGGGCACTCAGCAACTTCCCAGTCCCCTCATGTCTACACAGAACGGAATCTCCGCTCCCAGCACCATTCGGGCACTGAGAACATGTTAGAAGGTGCTTTCTGTGTGCCTGGCACAGTGGAGGGAGGAGAATAAAGGCACAGTCCCTGCCTGCAAACCCCCCATGTTGCCACATTCTGCATGTGACAGCAGACACCACTGCAAGAGTAACAGAGAGGGGACCTTCCCAGCGGGGGTGGCATGGCGTGGAGCTCAAGCTTTGTGGGCCTCAACCTCAAGTCTTCAAAAAGGAGCCTTGCCCTGGAGGTCCCTTCTGCTCTTACCTCAGACTTCCCCCTCCTCCAGGTAGCCCTGACCACCTGGAGTGTTCCTTCCAGAAGTCGTCACCATCTGTACTTGTTACTTGACCACAAGTCCCACAAAAGCAGAGACCATGACAGTTTGTTCACCATTGCATCCCTGGTCCCTGGCATAGTCGTTGGCACACAGTAGGTGTTCACCCCATGTTTGTGAGTGGCAAGAGGATATTGCCAGACCCTCAATCACTGAGTCATGAGTGCTCCAAGAGGTAGCCAGCCAGCTGGCGGCAGTGACAGACTGTTGAATTAGAAATCCTGGAATTGTGACAGTCCCTCAGAGATCCTCTGATCCTGTCTCCTCTCTTCCTGTTGTGTCTGAATGGACAACTTGAAGAAATGGCCAGGATTTATTGTGTGATGGCTACCCCAGTCTAAAAGCAGAGGTACAGCTGAAGGGACAGAAATGCAGGCAGAAAGACCCAATCTTTTCTGTTAGGGCAGGGCCAGTTCTTTTTGGCTCCCCTCATGAGAGGAGGTGGAGGGAAGGTGGCCTCATCAGAGAGGGCCAGGGGCTGATGGATTCAAACAATATAGCCAAGGCCCACTCAGCCCATGTCTGCAGGCCTGTAATTAAGGAATTCCTAAAGGCTTGTCTTTCAAGGTGGTTGAGAAAACCCTGGAGCCTTAGGCATCCTGGAGCAGCTTTGGGTGAAGCATTTGTTGCTGACTCTGTGCTCTTGCCTGGAGGGCCACCATCAGCAGCCTTTCTTTCTTGTCCAGTCAGCTTGGCACAGCTGGCTCACTCTTGGACTTGCCTGTCCAGGGTGTAGAGAGAGCAGTTGTGTTGGGCCCGCAGGGTCACAGGTTAAAGGCCATGAGCATTCTGAGGGTAAAACCAAGGTCATCTGTGGCCTTTCCTGGAACCTGCAGGGCTGTTTGGAAGCAGACACATCACCTGAGATTGACCCGGTAAGCCTGGGCTCTGCACCCTCTCTCGCCTCAGCCTGAGGAAGATTCTGGAAGGTGGGATCTTGCCTCCTTTCGGTCGCATGACTATGAGTGACTTTGCTTCTTCAAACCTGTTTCCTTTTCTGTAAAATCTCACTGCCTGGGACCGTCACAGGATTACATGAGGTGACATGTGGAGCTGCGAGCATGCTGACTAGCAGAGTACAGGTGTGCTCTATTATGATGCCGCTGCTGATGGAAAACCTCTGTGTGCGGGGCCCGTTACCACGGGGCTTGCAGTCCAGCTGGCCAGGGAGCTCAACATGCACCACTGTGACCTGTGTGGAGCAGGCTGCAACTGCAGAGCATGGGGACAGTGTTTGGAAGGGCCCTCGTGGCCCCCAAGTGGACCCACCAGCAGGACCCTGTGGTGGGGAATTGGTGTCGCCTGTCTGCGGGTGCAGGCGATCCTGTCCCTGGGACTTTCCAGGCAAGAATAACTGGAATGGGTTGCTGTTTCCTTCTGCAGTGTATGCTTAGTGACTTAATTACTGCCTGGCTGTCCCAAGCTTGCCCCAGGCTGTTTTTCCACCAGTGTATTCAGAAGGGGTCCTGTGTGCCCAGCTCTGCCCCACACTGGGCATTTCCCGCTCTATCCGTGTACCTGTCTGTTGAGGTAAAGAACTGTCTTGCTGCTCTCATGGGCATTCCTCCAAGTCCCACGAGCATGAGCATCTCACTCAGGCCATTAGTCCTGCGGACTTTTACATCTCTCTGAAGTTACCACTTCACACTTTTGCCCATCTCCCCCAGGGACCTCTGTTTCATGTTGATATTAATATATAGGATTTCCTGGGATATTCCAGATTTTAGTCCCTTGTCAACACTGTCTACTTGCCAAACGAGCAGTCAGCATTTGAATCTGTTAACTTTGTCCGTATTGTTGGTTTCAGAACAGAAATCCTTAATTTGTGTGTGTGTGTGTACACTCATGGCTTTTACTTCTGAAAGTTTGCTTAAGGGATCCTCCACTGCCCTAAGTCACAAGGGTGTTTGTCTCCGTTTTCTTCTAGTCTGTCTCTGATTTAACATTTCACATTTTTATTGAGTGCCCGCTGAGACCCAGTGAGTGGAAGGCAGTCAGGAAAGAATGGTCGATGAGGAAGACAAAGGTCCATGCCGTTAGGGCACAGTCAGAAGGTGTGTGGGGTTGTGTGCTGTGGGCTCTGGTCTGCACACGGGCAGAGGGGCCAGCTAGGGGAGCGCAGGGTGGTCCGGGGCCCGGGCCTAGGAGCCCCTCTGTGTTGTGCATCAAGTCAACAGTGAGACAGCCAAAAGTTCCCTCGGGCTCCTGGGGACACCCAGACTCCACCGGGATTCTTTGTGATATTGAGCCACGGGTGTGAAGGTTCACGCCTCAGGGCCGAGGCAGCATGGGGTGGGAGAACATGAGCTTTGGGGTGTTCTGCCCCGTTCTCTTCTCACTCAGGCCACTGAATTCACCCTGGAGCTTTGGTTGTAATCAGGTAATTTGTCTGGGAAATGGGCTTGATGGTCACCAACCAAAGAGAAGGGTAAAAGGAGCAAAGTGGAAGATGTCTGTGACGTGACCGTCTAGGTTCCCTGACCTGTTGGCCCACAGTTCCCACGGGAGATGGTAACTGAGCCGGCACTGGGGGTGGACTGGTGGTAGGAGCTGTGCACCCGTGTTCACGTTCCCGCACATCCACTTGGGGTCCTGGGGGGTCCCATTGACCTGCTTCCAAATCCTCCAGCCTTCCTGTTGCCTTTGGCCACCGTGTTCCACAGAAAGGAGTTGGCCAAGGTAAACAGGCCGTGAAGTCAGAGAAGCAAACCTTCTCCAGTGTCCTTGTGAGAGGCAGCTCCAGACTGTTTACACCCAGAGTTTGCATGAGGAACTGGAGCAACCTGTTTGAACCACCCTTCCCAGCACCCCTGTAATTACAAGCCCGCGGGATTTCAGGCAGAGTCCACCGTCTCTGCTCTGATCCCCTGTTATGCAGATGTTTCTCCCAACTCCAGCCTCAGACTCCGTTTAGCTGACCCAAACAAACCAAGGCTCATCTGACACTGGGTTCTCAGGCCTGGGGGCAGGGGAGAGCCAAACACACAGGCAGCCCAGACCCAGTGGGGGCCTGTGGGTAGGAAGGGTAGAGCAGCTGAGATGTGCTTAGTGCAGTAGGACAGCGGGCCGGTCAGGTTTCCAGGGAGCCCCAGGCAGGACCAGGCGGTTGGGTGGAGGGAGGTGGGAAAGTGGTTTCTGGGGAGCTCTGGGAAGGATGGGTTCTGCTCCTTCTGCATGATGAGTCCAGCCTGCAGGAACCACCACCCGCGGTGCCCAGGAGCTGAGTCTTGCTGCCTCTGTCCACCCCCACCTGCCACCTGGAGGACAGCATGCTTCCTTTCTCCTGCTTTCCTGCTCCCATCCCCACTGTTGTACCCCGGAGTCAGCAGGTTACTCAGACCTACCCTCCAGGGCTTCCCCCTCCTACACCCCACCATTCCCTGAGTACAGCACCCCTCAGGATGATGGCCCGACCCTCAAGATTTTTCACTGTCTGACTGACCCCACCTCCCACGCCACCCACTGCACCCAGCCCCACCAAGTCTCTAGTCATCCCCCAGCATTCTGTGTGCATGTTCAGGTTCTGATGGACTTCTCAGGGCCAGGTCTCCATGCTGTCAGACTATCTTCATTCTGTCAACACCCTGCTCTCTTCTTTGTGGTCTGTGGAGGTGGAGATGGATTGATACCTGATGAATGTCCCTGTGTGTAGACTGAAGTGATGGCCTGTCTCCAGCCCACATGCAGCCTTTGCCCTGAGCAGAGAGCAGCAGGCAGATGTTGCAGGGGTGTCTGGGCGCCTGTTGTCATGAACACTCCCCTGTCCCCTTGGCCCCAGCAGTGCCAGCATTTAAACCTATATGCTTTCAGAAACATCCTTTGCATTCCTTGCTGCTTTTCAGATTTCTAGAGTTGTCATTTAAAGATGAACGGTATTTATGTACGATATATGCCAATGCAAAGGGCTGTAACCTGTGTGTACCTTGTTAAGAAATATCTTTTCCTTTTCCCTAAAGCTTTTCACAAGAGTTTTGAAAAGCAAAGAGGTAGACAGGTTTCTGGGGAGCCAACATATTTTAATACTGATTGCCAATTTGAATATTTTTGGTAACAGTGAGATGAAAACCAGGTCTGCATCATGATTTCATGTCGGCTGTCAAGTCTGTGTCGAGCTGCCACTGTCTTAGCTCTTTTTGCCATCAGTTCAGCAATACCAAGTTTGTGTTTTGTTGATTATGTTTTTCTTCCTGCTGTAAATTTCAAAATGACAGCAAGGCCCTATTTTAAGGGAAGTGAACATGTGAAGTCACTTCTGACTGGTTGTGAAATGCTTGCTTTCTCCTTCCTAAAAAGGGGCCGCTAAAGGATGGAGTTGGAAGCTCAGGTTCAGCTTCTGTGTCTTGGTGAGCTGCTGTTCCCCAGGATTCTGGTTCCCATGGGAGTGGGGCCATCTCAGCCTGTCCAGAGTTCTGGCCTCAAGGACAGCTTTTCCTGAAGGGACCACAGTCCCCTGCTCTACCGATGCCTGTCTCCATGTGTTCTGTCTCTTTGCAAGATCTTCCTGCTGCTCCACTATAGCCTCTTCACCTGGCTAACTCAGCACGAGATGGAGGAACTCAGGTCATTTGAACTGTTCATCAGTCAGAGGTACAGGGCAGAGAGAGGACTGTACCCTTTTCGGTAGAAGTGTGTACTAGTCTTCCATGTTCTCTAGGAACGTCCAGATCGACCCTAAACAGAGATGAAATACGAGAGTGCTCAGCCATGCAGAGACCTTTATTTTTTTATTTTTTTTACAATTTGAATCTTTTTTTTTTTTTTTTTAATTAGTTGGAGGCTAATTACTTCACAACATTTCAGTGGGTTTTGTCATACATTGACATGAATCAGCCATGGATTTACATGTATTCCCCATCCCGATCCCCTCTCCCACCTCCCTCTCCACCCAATTCCTCTGGGTCTTCCCAGTGCACCAGGCCCGAGCACTTGTCTCGTGCATCCCACCTGGGCTGGTGATCTGTTTCACTGTAGATAATATACATGCTGTTCTTTCGAAACATCCCACCCTCGCCTTCTCCCACAGAGTTCAAAAGTCTGTTCTGTACTTCTGTGTCTCTTTTTCTGTTTTGCATATAGGGTTATCATTGCCATCTTTCTAAATTCCATATATATGTGTTAGTATGCTGTAATGTTCTTTATCTTTCTGGCTGACTTCACTCTGTATAATGGGCTCCAGTTTCATCCATCTCATTAGAACTGATTCAAATGAGTTCTTTTTAACAGCTGAGTAATATTCCATGGTGTATATGTACCACAGCTTCCTTATCCATTCATCTGCTGATGGGCATCTAGGTTGCTTCCATGTCCTGGCTATTATAAACAGTGCTGCGATGAACATTGGGGTGCACATGTCTCTTTCAGATCTGGTTTCCTCAGTGTGTATGCCCAGAAGTGGGATTGCTGGGTCATATGGGTTCTATTTCCAGTTTTTTAAGAAATCTCCACACTGTTTTCCATAGTGGCTGTACTAGTTTGCATTACCACCAACAGTGTAAGAGGGTTCCTTTTTCTCCACACCCTCTCCAGCACTTATGGCTTGTAGACTTTTGGATAGCAGCCATCCTGACTGGCGTGTAATGGTACCTCATTGTGGTTTTGATTTGCATTTCTCTGATAATGAGTGATGTTGAGCATCTTTTCATGTGTTTGTTAGCCATCTGTATGTCTTCTTTGGAGAAATGTCTGTTTAGTTCTTTAGCCCATTTTTTGATTGGGTCATTTATTTTTCTGGAATTGAGCTTCAGGAGTTGCTTGTATATTTTTGAGATTAATCCTTTGTCTGTTTCTTCATTTGCTATTATTTTCTCCCAATCTGAGGGCTGTCTTTTCACCTTACTTATAGTTTCCTTTGTTGTGCAAAAGCTTTTAAGTTTCATTAGGTCCCATTTGTTTATTTTTGCTTTTATTTCCAATATTCTGGGAGGTGGGTCATAGAGGATCTTGCTGTGATTTATGTCGGAGAGTGTTTTCAGGCAGAGACCTTTAGAAATTGCAAAACTGGAAAAAATGTGACTACGTTTTTTAAAGACAGCGGGAAGAACGGGTTGCAAATACAGCAGATTATATTTTTCTGTCGTATTTCCTGCAAGGGCTCCAGTATCAGCTACATGGTATCCTTTCTAATCAGCAGGTCAGAGAATAAAGCACATGAAATGCTTTGATTTTTCACTCCACATTAGCCACTAATATTTTCCCAATTACTCTTATATTATTTATAATTTAGATTAGCTAACTCTCATATGTGAGAAAAAGTAGTCAAGCCACACCTTGGCCCTTGTCAAAGCAGATAGAGCCTGAGCTTTGCCATCAAGCCCCAACCTGGAAGCATGTGGAAAACTCTCAGCAGCAGCCCAGCCTCTAAGGCTGCTACTGTGGGGTCCTGACAAACAGTGAAACTTCCTTGAGCCTTGCTGTCCTCATCTTAACATGGGTACAGTTACTGCTGCTCATTAAGGCAGAGGCAGTATTTGGCGTGTAAAACACCTCCTGTGGTGCCTGACGTGGTGGGTGCTCAGTAGGTGGGAAATAGCGTTTGTTGGCTCTAATTGCGAAGTAATAATCCAGCATATGGTGACATCAAGCCAGTAGACACCTGAGAACCTGCTAATTCCAGTAATGCTCCAAAGGCCTTTAGCCAGGGGTCTCTAATGTTAATTATAAAATCACTTTAATCTGAGCAACTAAAAAATTCTGTTTCTATTGTTGTTTTCCATCTTTCTAGTTAGACATTGCCTACTCTGGGAAGCTGTCCCTGGTCCTGTCTGTGAGATCCCCCTTGGGTGCCCTCAGCCCCTCACTTCCCTCCCGCACAAACCTTCTCACACTGGCTTGCTTCCCTCCCTGGCCCATGGGTGGTGCAGAAGCTCCTAATCGCGGTTTTGTCTGCTCCTGCCAGTGGTAGCTTGTCATCTAACAATGCAGGGGGCCTTTGAAGCGGGAGGGGGCGTAAGCGCCCAAGAGCTGGCCAGCGTGGAGGTCCGGCGCTCAGTGTGGCTCTGTCTCCTAGGTCGGGAACTACAAGCGGACCGTGCGGCGGATCGACGACGGCCACCGTCTGTGCACAGACCTCATGAACTGCCTGCACGAGCGGGCGCGCATTGAGAAGGCGTACGCGCAGCAGCTCACCGAGTGGGCCCGGCGCTGGAGGCAGCTTGTGGACAAGGGTAGGGAGGCCACCACGGGGCGTCTGGGGCAAACCGTCCACCCTCTCTGAGCCACTTTCCTCTCTTGAAAGATCAGGGCAGGAGTTTGTCTCACAGTCCGGGGGCTGTGATTTTCTCCCCGCAGCACAGGCCAAGTGAGCTTTCCTCTCCTTTCCTGGGGACACAGGACTGCTGTCCCCCAGCAGCACCCGAGTCTCCCGTGGCAGTCCTTGTTATCAGAGGACATGCTGTGCTTGCCGAGTTAACTCAGAGCAGCTCCTTTGGGGCCCAGACTCGAGTGGCCACCTGTCCAGTCAAGGGCCTTGCTGCTCAGCACCATGGTTTCTGGCACCAAGGCTACTTATTTGTAAGTTCAGCCAAGTAGCCAGTCAGGCAAGACTTGATGCTGACATCCGGCAAAATTGAACTCGGTCTGCTACATTGCAGACAGATTCTTTACCGACTGAGCCACCAGAGAAACCCATTATATGATGCAGGTTTTACCTCCTCTCCATGCCTTGCAAAACACATAGACGATTCTAGAGCTCAGCGACATGGATGTGTGGATGGTATTGAGAATGTACTTCCTAGTAGTAGAGAGGGAGCTTTATTGACTACAGGATTTCCTGGGAAAGAAGTAGGTTAATGGGCATTTCTCAGGGTGGGTTTTGGGGCGGACTCGTCTACCACAACTGACCATCCTTGGAGGAGCTGACGAGGGGAAGCCAGGCCAGGGCAAGGGGCCCCCAGGCAGCAGGGGCCTAGACTAGCTCCCTGTCTTTCCCCAGATGCTGAAATGGGTGACCTATGGAGCAGAGTACAGTGCCCTGGTGCACAGTGGGGTGGCTGGGGTGGGCTGGCTTTTCCAGTAAGCAGTGGCTGTTGTTATGTTATTTCCACCTGCCTGAGTCCCTCTCTCAGGATCCAGCTGTCAGCACCATCCACACTGCTTACTCAGAACCTGAGGTTCATAAGGCACTCTTATTTCTGCCTTTGTGGGACCTGGTCCTCGGCAGGACCAGGAGCTGCTCATCTTGTAGACGTGAAAAGTCAGAGGTCCTGAGGGGCTAATAGTTACTCGGCACACACACCGTGTCTCTCTTGTCATTACCCACGCCAGCAGTCATTGTGCCCTGGGAGCACCCTGAGGGCAGGCCCTGTGTCCTCCCTTTCCATCCTCAGCTTCTGTCATAGCCCATCTCTGTCACCTCAGGCCAGCTACACCCTCAGCAAAATGACAGGTCAGATTAGGAGTTTCCTTTCTGAGAACAGTAAGTGAGGCGACCCAGGCAACCCTCCCCACTGTCTGGAGAGCTCCATCCAGGCCAGAGCCAGCCAGATTCCTATCTCCTGCTCTCCTTCCCCAGGCCAGGGCTTCCTTTCTGCTGAGGGTTCAGGCCTTCATTCCACAAGCTGTTTCCAGGGCCTAGCTCCTCATGGAGGGAAGGGGCCTCAGGAGAACGTGTGGTTGAAAAGGGAATGGGCCTCAGGAGAATGTGTGGTCCCACACAGGGGAAGCCAGGAGGCAGCAGGAACCCGAGGGGTGGGCTCAGACTGGCCTGGCAGAGAGGTCAGTCCACTTCAGAATGCCTTCCTTCTCTAGCCAGCCTCAAGCAAATCAAAACTTCCAAAATGAAGAAACTTCATCTTGGAGTTTTTAAAGAGCTCAGTGTCTTTACAAAAAGGAAATGTGTGTAATCCCCCAGTTTCCCTGACAAAAGAAAACAGATCCAGCTTCAGTTCCTTATTCTCTTCTTCATCCCAGGAACTGAAAAAGGAACAGCACTGAGAGAAAAATATCTGAAACAGCCAAAAGGAAGCCTCCCAGCCAGGCAGCCAGACTGCTGGCCTAAAACCCCATCCTAAGCGCCGAGGGGGGCTCACAGAGGAAATCCCCTCCCGGGGCCTGTCTGGGCCCCACAGTGCCGAGTGACCCACCAGCTTCCCTCCTGTACCAGGGCCCCAGTACGGGACAGTGGAGAAGGCCTGGGTGGCCGTCATGGCCGAGGCGGAGAAGGTTAGCGAGCTGCACCTGGAGGTGAAGGCCTCGCTGATGAACGAGGACTTCGAGAAGATCAAGAACTGGCAGAAGGACGCCTTCCACAAACAGATGATGGGCGGCTTCAAGGAGACCAAGGAGGCTGAGGACGGCTTTCGGAAGGCGCAGAAGCCCTGGGCCAAGAAACTGAAAGAGGTGCATCCGCCCCAGGGCCTGCCCCGCCCCACAGGCCGCCCCCCACCCCACCCGCCGCCTGCTTCCCCTGGCCCCCCTCCTGCCGTCCCCGGAGTTCCTGCCACTGCCTAGGCACAGGAGGTGTGCTGAGTGCTTCATGTGCCGTTTTTACAGAACCCTTATCCACCCATTTTCCTGTCCTGGGAGCAGGGTGAGAGCCCACACACAGCCTAGAGCTCAAAACTGAAGCTCCCACCCCCCACCCCACCCCCCCCCCGCTCCATGTCATGAACCTTCTGGTCTATCAGAATAGTAAGTCCTCAGTTGCCAAAGGTTATCTGAGATGAAACTGTTGTGGTATAGTGCTTTTTAAATATAAGCAAGCTTCCTAAAACCCAGATTCCCAGGCCCCACCTCTGGAGATAAATGGTCAGGAGGTCAGAAGTGGGGGCTCTTCATGCTCAGGTTTAGTAATCTCCCGAGTGATGCTGTGCCCGCTGGTCTGTGGACTACATTTTGAATAGCACGGTTTTAGAAGAGCTGTTGGTGGCACACAGAAACACTCTCAACCGCTAACAAGGCCACCCCCAATCCTGAACTTTTAAATGGTTCTTTCTCTTACATGAGTTTTTCTCTCAAATTCACAATGATGCTGATACTCATTTTTTTTTAAAGTAGCAAGTGGAAACCATCAAGTCTCACCCAGCCTTGGTTCTCCAGAGACTGTCATACCTACGCCCCAGCCCTTAGCATAGGCAGACCTGCAGCCTGGCCTTCCCCCATTGCTCAGGGTACCCCCACTTCCTACCGGTGCCACTTCCTACCAGTCCCGTCCCCATCAGGGGCTTTTCTCAGGAACCGCACTGCCTTCCTCCCTCTCAGAGTCACCCTGAGCAGACTTCCGTCTCCGGGTTGTGACAACAGGCTTCACTTGTCTACTCCGTGTCTTGTCTTTTTTGCCACGTCCCCTTTCTCTTCCTTCTTGTCTCTGGTCCTGTTTGTGATGACAAACTCCCTCATGAAGCTCTGGTTACAAACTCAGCTTTCTGCTCTAGAATGAAATCTGTGACTTTGGCTCAGTTAGGAAGCATCTATTAAATTATACACATACACACACATCTATATCTGTAGCTATGTGTGTGTATTTATGTAAAATAGTCATTGAAGATGTGGAATAGGAATGTGGCCTATAACCCTTTCTCCCAATGCTACACTCCTCTTGTGTTAGGTTTCCAGCTGCTTGGCCAGCTCTTCCCTCAGACCCACACCTCCATCACAGTCTCGCTCCAGGTCACGTGCATGACTTTCTCCAGCCGTTCTACATACGGCTATAGCCCAGACCCACCAATGCACATGCCTCTCTTCCCTGCTTTCTTCTCCTCCTCGGCACTTGTCACCTTCTCACTTACTCTGTTCCCTGTTTCTTGTAGCTGTCTCCCCCAGCTAGATGGTGAGCTGCGTGAAAGCCAGGCTCTTTGTCTACCACTGTACTCCTTCTGCTTAGACGGTGTCTAACAACAAAGCAGGCACCCTGTCGATATTCGCTGAATGAACTCCTCTGTTTTAACTTGCTGTGATTATACTGAACATACAGTACCTGATCTTTCCTGTTTCTTAAGAGCACAGGCACTGCCCACAGTCGGTGTAACCTTGAGCGAGGATTTTGACCTTTAAATATGGTGTTTGGGAACTCCTTCTCCCTATAGGTAGAAGCAGCAAAGAAGGCCTACCACGCAGCATGCAAGGAGGAGAAGCTGGCGATATCCCGCGAGAACAACAGCAGAGCTGACCCGTCCCTCAACCCTGAGCAGCTTAAGAAACTGCAAGACAGAGTAGAGAAGTGCAAGCAGGATGTTCTTAAGGTAAATCGTGCGGGGTTTTTTTTGCATGTTGAGAGCACATGCCTCACCTGTTCACATGTCTGGCATGCCATGAGCCTCTGTCACTGCTCGGTCAGATGCGTGGACAGATGGCTGCATCAGTGAGGTCACCGTCACCTCACCACAGCCCTGAGTGCCGCCTCAGGACGGGGCAGAACCGAGCCCTGGGCAGGCGGGGTGTGACTCCTGTGCGTGGCGGGCAGGGTGTGAGGTGGCTGGGGTGGCCGCAGGCAGGAGGTGGGAAGGACTAGCTCGTGAATGTCAACAGCAGGGAGCTGACGGGTGAGCAGGTATGGAGGCCTGTGAGGACCAGTGGGCTTGACAGTCAGGCCAAGTAAGGAGCTTGGGACGTTGCTGACAGAGAGCTGCTAGAAAAACCTTTAAGAGCCTGGGAAGGGAGGGCAGATGTGAGCAAGGGCTCCGGAGCCCTTGGCTCCCAGCTTGGTCCCTGGTCCCACTCCCTTCCTGTGCCCTATTCCAAGGGCTGGTGGTGGCTAGAGGCTGTCACCGTCAAGGGCCTGCCCTGCTGCAGTGTCCACAGAAGGAAGTCCCAGCCTGGGTTTGGAGAAAGAGGTGAAATTAGAGATGAGTGAGCACTGAGCTTCAGGACTAGGGCGTGATGCCCAGAGGGAAAGCAGGAGTCCTGAGCCTCAGAAGAGCCTCTGAGGAAATTAGGGGAATTAGGCGTCAGCATCTCTGTTTTGTGACGGAGGACGTGGAGGACCCTCAGAGCGGTTCAGTCTCGTGCTGCCCAGTGATGGGAGCGTGGGAGAGCTGTGCCCTCTGCGATGCTCCTCACTGCTGCCCCCAAGTGGGGGCAGAGAAGCTGCTGCAGAGGCAGCAGGGCCGGGCCTGAGGCCTGGGCTTGGTCTTAAAAGCAGAGTCCTGCAAAAGCTCAGGGAGGGTCCACTCCCTGCTCAGAAGGCCCTGTGTTGTCGTCAGGAACAGAAGAGCAGAGAGGAAAGGCCAACCCACCCATCCATGATCAAACCCCATTTTCAGGGTCTTGAGAGTGGGAACAACTGTGATAAATGGGTGACCCCAGCCCTGCCATCCCTCCCTTCACCCGAGGAGGCTCCATCACGTTGATGGTCCCCTTAACTGTCAAAGACATATGGGGGGCAGGGAAGACTGTGTAGGTTTCTGACCCCAGGCACATGCCTGCAAGGAAAACATGCTAACTTCAGACTTGTCACACTGTCCCTAAACGCCCTCAAGAAAAGGCTACACCTGTTTTCATATTTTCTTTCTGGTGAAACCGCTTCCTGAGGACAGTCGGGGAGGAATAACTGTGTGTCGGGGGGTGTCACAGGGGAGGGGTTGGTGTCGTGGGCTGGAGGAAAGGGAACCAGGGCTGTCTGAATGTCTCAGTGCAGCTCGGTGTCCGTTGTCTGTCACCTTAAGTATCAGGGTACTGTGAAGTAGAAGTATTCTGTTTGCGGAGAAGGAAAGTGAGGCTCCCAGAAGATTCACGGCACAGGTCTCCGTGGAGCTCAGAGCCCTGTGATCCTGCCTTAAAGGCAACCTGGGGAGCCTCTGCTGCTGTGGGCAAGACCCAGGGCACAGCCCTTCTCCATGCAAGAGAGGACATGGTCACTGGCTCTGAGGGACTGCCTGTTCCCCAGTGGCTGCCTTCTGGGGTCTTACTCCAGAAGAGAGGCCTGGCAGATCCCAGGAGTGTGGTTGTGTTTCAGAAGTGGAGGGGCTAGGACTTGAACTTGGAGTTCTGTCAGACTCTGGAGCTTGTGCTCTTCAAGTTTTGGAATCTAGGGGGGACAGGGGACTGAGACACTTTTGCCAAGGGTGTCTTTGGTGGTGGAGAGGGCCTCAGGACGAGCCTGGGAGGCCTGGGTGTGTGGGGGGTGGGGAGGGCTGTTCACAGACCATCCTGGGGGAGAGGGGAATGCCCTCCAGGAGCCAGGTGGGGCCTGAGTCCTCTAGGCAGGAACTTAGGGGTGCCGAGGAGACGGATTGGGGTGCTTCTTAGGTGCAGGGTCACCCACAGTGGCAGGCTTCATGTTGTCACCCGAGGAGCAGTCTAACTGCTGATGGAGTTGCACCTGGTGGAGGGGTATGAGGACCCGGAGGTGGACAGGGTGGTTTTGAGTCTTCATTCGCGCACCTGGCCTGTCGTAGAGCAAAGAGAAGTACGAGAAGTCCCTGAAGGAGCTGGGCCAGGGCACGCCGCAGTACATGGAGAGCATGGAGCAGGTGTTCGAGCAGTGCCAGCAGTTCGAGGAGAAGCGCCTGCGCTTCTTCCGGGAAGTCCTGCTGGAGGTGCAGAAGCACCTGGACCTGTCGAACATGGCCAGGTGAGTGCCCTTCGCCGGGGAGCACAGGGTGGCGAAGTCAGTGGATGGTGCTTTTGCGTGGAGCTTGGTTGTTGCTCTCCAGACCTGGGGTGGCGGTGGTCTCAGAGCCCGCCTGTGGCCCTGCGGGGTCCTGCTGTCCAGGACGGCTGCTTGCTGGCCCAAGTCCGATGGCCTCCTGCCACGCTCTGCCAGCTCCGGGTGCAGGGCTCTGCATCTGGGCAGCGAGGGAGGGCCGCAGCTCGGACTGGCTGCAGTGACGCGCTTGAAATCAACCCAGGAGCAAGTCCAGTAGTCACCGGCTGGTGCACCCAGCCCGAGGGTGGCCTTACTGTGAGGACCTTCACAAGCTCCTTTCCATCCAGAGCAGCTGCCTGCCAGCCTGCTCCTGGACTTCCAGGGGCTTGGGGCCTTGGGCAGCATAGCCCGGGAGCCTCAGTGCTGAATTGAGATACAAGGCCAAGATAGTTCTTCCCCACTTTCCTCACGGTCCTTTTGGTCCTGTGACACCTTCATCGGGGCAGAGGTCTGTGCTAACCCCGGGCCTCGACTTGTCATCCACACAGCCGAGCCATTTAGAAATGACTTACAAGTCAGAGCTTGTCGTCAACAGGGAATTACCTTCTTTTTGTCTCCTTGGGAGTTGGTGATGGACAGGGAAGCCTGGCGTGCTGCGATTCATGGGGTCACAAAGAGTCCGACATGACTGAGCAGCTGAACTGAACTGAAACTGAATATTAAAAAGAAGCAAAGCGTTCAGTCATTGTTCAGCTGCTGTGCCGACAATTAATGGAGCGCTACAAGTGCCTGTGCAGTTGGTGGCATTGTTCCCCATCTCAGGGATGAGGAAGTAGAGGCTAGGCCTGGTTTAGTCACTTGCCCAGCTTCCCTGGTGGCTCAGAGGGTAAAGCGTCTGACTGCAAGGCAGGAAACCCAGGTTCAATCCCTGGGTTGGGAAGATCCCCTGGAGAAGAAAATAGAAACCCACTCCAGTACTCTTGCCTGGAAAATTCCATGGACTGAGGAGCCTGGTGGGCTAGAGTCCATGGACTGAGCAGTATTTGTATTTGTAAGGCTGCCCTGCTGGCAGAGGCGGGGTGGGGCTGCGGGGATCCTCTGTGTGGAGTAACTGCCTTGCCTCACTTAGTCCTCCAAGCCACCCTGGGGAGCAGATAGTCTAATAGTGTCCTAGGGCCGCCATCATAAAATACTGATACCTGGGCAGCCTACAACAACAGAAATTTATTCTCTCGCAGTTCTGAAATCAAGGTGTCAGTGGGCCTCGCTCCCTCTGACGGCTCTGGTCTAGGGGAGGATCCTTCCCTGACTTGTAGACGAATCCCTCCAGTCACACAGCCATCTTCTGGGTCTTCACGTCGTCCCCTATCTGTCCCTGTGTCCCAGTTTCCCCCTTTTTATAAAAAGGTGGGTTTCTTAATTTACAGATTACCTCTGTAAAGACCCTGTTTCCCAACAGGGTCTCATCCTGAGACCCCTGGGGTGACACCAGCAGTATCTGTTTTGGAGGACACGGCTCACCCCATAACAGGTGGATTGTGCCCACTGGACAGAGGAGGGCACAGACCCCAAGAGGGGGAATGACTGCCGGCCACACAGACCAGAAGTGAGAACTCCGGGACCCGCGGTGGTTGTCCTCCTGTCCCTCACAGGCAGCTTCCTAGGGAGGTGGGCCACTCTGGGCTATGGAGCAGAAGCAGGAGTCCCCCCAGCTGGCCGACGGCATGTGTAGCCCCACAGCACTGGCCAGTCTTCACTTGCTGAATGGAAACTTACCAGCTTTTTTGAAGGGATGAGGAGGGACTTTCCTGACACTCACTTGTGAACGTGGTGAAATGGAACCACACAGACTGGGGGCCCTTGTGGCCCAGATGTCAGCACCTTTTATATTATCTAACACAGAACAAAGCCAGGTTACTGCCTCCTGGTTTGATTTGTCAGAACCCGAAGCTGTGGCTTCTACGCCACAGTTGTTTCTCCCCTTCTGTGTGCATCACGGCCAGATGACTGTCTAGCAAGCAGGGCAGGCATCTGGTCTGCACTGTGATGTCGACCCTGGTGTGGCTGCAGACTGTGGTGCTAGCTCTGGGCAGGCCCTGGGCAAGGCTGCCTGGTGGCCTTCTCTTCCTTCCAAAACAGTCATGCTTCTCTCTCTGATGTAGCTACAAAAACGTTTACCGCGACCTGGAGCAGAGCATCAAAGCCGCCGACGCGGTGGAGGACCTGAGGTGGTTCAGAGCCAACCATGGGCCAGGCATGTCCATGAACTGGCCACAGTTTGAGGTAGGAGGACCCGCTGGCCTGGGTGGGACCTGGGCCCACAGCACTGAGTCCTACACTTTCTCCTTCCAGCTCAGAGTTGGCCTGTGCCCTGTTGACGTGGCAGTGTTTGCACATGGCCACCTTAGAAACCAAGCGGATGTTTGGTGTTCCAAGGGGCTTTGGGCACTGCTGAGGGGCCTTCTGAGTCTCTGGCAAAGGTGCAGTTACATTCTTTGTGAGAACTTTGATGGTCCCCTGTTGGCCCTCAGCATTCCCTTGGTGGAGAGTCCCTGGCAGTCCCTGCTCAGCCCTGCAGGACAGCCAGGGAAGGAGTGGCCATAGTGCTCCAGGCCTGACTGGCCATGGACACCAGCTCAGTAGCTGCTAGTCCAGGGCGGGAGGGGGCACAGTCTCAGAGTGCACGTTCTTACACAGGAGGATCTTTTCCTTATTTCCTTAGATAAATTCAGTCAGCTTTGGTGCAGGATTAGCTTTCTTTTCTCATTTTCACGGGTCCAAGCTATCCAGTGTTTTAACACGTATATTCAAGGGCCTGGAGCCCTCAGGACTCTTCCAGTCTGCAAATTGGGTTCCCAGTACATGGGCCCCTGAGGGTCGCAGAGAAGGCAGTGGCCACAGTCCCAGCAGCCTGCCCTCTGGGGGACAGGGCTCTCCCCACATCATGGTAAATCAGGGGCTGGGGAGGCTCCACAGGGCCATGGCTGTTGCCTCCCCCGGGAGGGGCTGAGGCGACCCCTCTGCGCTGGGCCCCAGCCACCTGGCTTCCTCTGACCCATAACTGCTGGAGCCCAGGACGCACTCAGACCCTGCCTCCCCACTTACACACTGTGGGACGCTGAGCGGGTCCTTTGCCCTGGCTGCGACTCAGTCGTCCCGTGTGTAATGTGGGGATGACAGTGGCATCCATCTTCCTGGTGGCCGGAGCTTCAGTGACCTGGTCCATACTGGGTCTTGCCTGGGGCCCCCCACAGAGAACCTTGTCTAGCCCCATCCTAGCTTGGCATCTTTTCAGCCCTCATACCAGTGCCTTTTTTCTGGAGCGTCTCAAGAAAGCTTCTCCACATGACGATGTGGGTCCTACAACTGAGCCCTCCCCTTACGCTGTCGTTAAGAACCCTGCCTCCAAAAGGGGCCAAGAGCAGAGGCCTGGGGCCTTCCCAGGTGGAAGTGGTCCTGGAGGAAAAAGCACAGCCCCATTTCTCCTCCCCCTGGTGAGGGAACTGGTGCGCATACCTGGGTTCTGGAGACCCCTTGAGATATGCACCCCTCCGAGCCATAATGCCCTTAGGACTGCAGGTCCCTACCCAGGGAATAGAATGGTCTGGAAAGGAACATTTGACAGGCAGTC
Organism: Dama dama; assembly: GCF_033118175.1. Lineage (NCBI taxonomy): Eukaryota > Metazoa > Chordata > Mammalia > Artiodactyla > Cervidae > Dama > Dama dama. Next base: position 6,602,746 of record NC_083702.1, read on the forward strand.
TTGCTGGCATGGGTGTCCTGGCCACAGCCTATGGGGGCTCTTCTCTATAGGCCCCTTGAGCTGGGAATGCATGCCTGCATGTGGCACATGCTTACAACTCTTACGGCGTCCTACTTGACTTTCTCTAATGAAATTATTTGTTTTTATTTTCCATGCCACAAGGATGAAGTAAGTTCCTATTTTATGGCTAACTTGTTGAATTCCCAACCTCCTGTGGTGTGGTCAGTGCCTGTGGGTCTGTGTGTGGCATCCACGGCCTGGCTCTGGTTAACCACAGCATGTGCTGGTTAAAGAACCAAGGCCGCAGAATAGCCCAGGCTGTGTGGTTATCCATGTTGACAGCAGGCCCTTCCCCTCATGGTCAGCCAGCTATCAATCACACTGGCCCCTGGAAGCCACCCTGTCAGGACTGATTTATATTCAAAAGGTCACTATGGGGACTCTGAATTCCAATTGAGTTCTCAGTCAGCTTATTTCAGTTAAGAAAATAGGTGACCTAAGTTTGGGATTGGGGGCCCAGGTCTGCCACAAACTGTACGTGGGCAAGTCACTTTTCTTTCTGGACCTCAGTTTCCTCAGGTGACAAATTGGCAGTTATATTTGATGTTTCTAAGGTGGCTCCTGTAACTACATGTCAGCGCAGCCGTGGGGTCAGTCATCCCAAATATTAATTCAGATAAAGTGATTTGATAATGGGTGAAGTGGGTTGGGGGGAAGAATTCATCACATATGTATACACACGTGCTGTTCTCCCCATTTCCAGCACAATTTATAAAAGCCTGTTCACATGCTGGGAACAGTGAGCCTTCAGGGACATAAACACTGCTTTGTTACCCCACACGTTGCTCAGGTGGAAGAGGACAGTGGCGAGTGCCACCCCTCGGGGTCCTGAGGGGTGAGGGAGCCCCCTGTACCTGATTCTGTTTGCACCCACGGCCCGTTTCCCAAGCCAAAGGCTGGCTCAGGTCCCGCACCCAGCTCTCCTGCTTCACTGGGCACCAGTCAGTCAGGAGATGGATGGGAGGGTCTTTAGCACTGAATGCCAGCCCCTCAGAGGGACTCTGTCTGCTTTGGAAGTGTGAGGAAACTTGGCAAGGCCTGGAGGCCTGGAGGCTGAGTGCCACGGGGCTGGGGTGGGATTGGACGGGGAGGACCCCTGAGTGTCGGCCCCAGTGTTCCCATCACCTGTCTGTCCCTGGAGGCTGGGGCCCCCAAGGAGTACCCACCTTGCATGGCGAGGAGGGTCACTGGTGGGTGTCACGAGCCTGGGATCTGCCAGGAAGCAGGGGAGAGCAGATGCAGCAAGGTGAGATGCCACGCTGCGTGGGGCCGGCCACTGGCTTGCGGCCGCGGTGTTAGGCTCATGTGGCCTCAGACGAATGAACTTCTTGATTCCTCTCCCCTGGTGCCTGTTGCTCAGGAGTGGTCTGTGGACCTGAATCGAACTCTCAGCCGGAAAGAGAAGAAGAAGAATGCTGATGGTGTGACCCTCATGGGCATCAACCAGACTGGTGACCAGGCTTCGCAGAACAAGCCCAGCAGGTGGGCACTGGGCACCTCCGTCCCTGGCAAGGCTCCCCGGGTCCTCTGCCAGGGCTGGAACGCCCCGACCCAGGGAGACTCCCCAAAGGGGCCCTGCAGGGAACCCCGGGGCATCTTTCCAGACACTCTGCTGGGCAGCAGCCAAGGGCCTCTGTTGGGAGAATCTTCATTTCATTCAGTGCCAGAGCTGTGGAAAGATTCGGACAAGGAGCCTTTGCCGCCGAGCACTTTGGGCCCCTTGTGATGGAAAGAACTGATGCAGGGTGCTGTCCACTGTGTGTCCCAGCGGTGCACACGGGCAGGTGGAGGTGACTGGGGGGCGTCCTTCATGTGGAGTCAGGGACCCTGGCCAGGTTTGTACTTACTTTCCTGTGCCATACGCAGGTGCCTGATTCAAGGGTGGGGCACTTGTTGTCCAGTGCCCCCTTCTTCAAATTACCCCTCCTGTTATTTCTGAGTTTGGATCAAACAGGTGGCAATGAGGTCCTCAGCTTGAGGAGGATCAGAGTTCCCAGCAAATAAGCATTGCTGTCCTCCATAGAGTCGAGGCTGCCACTGCCCCAGGGGCCCCAAGACCTCCACGCCCTGCTGAGTGATAACACACCTCAGGCTCCGGGCCTCCTGGGAAGGGTCAGCACGGTTCCAGGGGCCTTTGGTGGTCCTGGGCACTGAAGCCCCCACCTGCGCTCCCTGGGTTGATATGGCTGCTCATCACTCAGCTGCCGTGCCAGTGCCTGGGCAGATGGGCTTGGCTAAGTGACTGCAGGTGTGAGCACGTGCCAGGGGTCAGGCCAGCACCTAGAGGCAGGGGTAGGGTGGTCCATACTGGCCAGGGCTGCTGCACAAATTCAGCTGCACAGCACCAACCCCCTCTCAGAAGGTCAGCTGGAGAAAGGTGCCAAGGAAGAGGGAGGGCCTGGTGGCCTCAGATATGAGGCCTAGACGTAGGCAGCAGGCAGGCGTAGGCCTGGTGCCCCAGCCAGGCCTGAAACCTGTGCAGCAGTGGCTGGCCACTGGGGGGTCCCTCTGGTGGCATCTGAGGCGTGTCCTCTCCTCCTCTCCCCCACCCTGCCTGAACCATCCACCCAGCACTTAGCGTGCCAGCTCCATGCTGCCCTGGATAGGAGGTGGGAGGTGGTGCTGGCCTGGGCAGCCCTGCCCTGTGGCTTAGCGATTGGGCATGCCTGCTCAGAGTTCCACGGTGGGGTCCCCAGGCTCTTGGGGCCCATCTTATCTCTTTACCGTCTTGTTCAATGCTCAGTACCTCTAGTCACTGCATTTCATCATCTGGCTGTCTCCACTCAGGCCAGGCTGCAGACAGAGTTCTCTTTGGTCCCCTCTGGGCCTGGCACATAGTAGGCAGTTAGCAGACAGGTTTTTCTCTCTCTGGAGCACAGAAGGGGTCCTTCCTTTCTTCCTAGAAAGGATTATTCAACATTCTTTGGTTCTGATCTTGGAAGTTGCAGACCCAGAAGACCCAGGGAGGAGGCTATTGGACCCTTTTGTCATCAGAAGGAGAGGGCGCTGGGGGCTGTGGGGTCTGGAGAGCCCCAGGCTGAGCCCCAGGCTGCCGGCCTGCCAGCCCCCCGCAGAGGGCCAGGCGGAGGGCTGCGGAAAGAAGCCCTGAGCCCAGAAGCACCTATGCTCCAGCAACAGCCTGTGCACGTCCAGGGCTCCTGTTTAGGACAGACTGTATTTAGACACAAGGAGGAAAAATGCAAGTCTTATTCTTTCTTAGATGCTTTAAGCACATTCAAGAGCCAAAGTGCTGCTAAGTGTTTCACTAAAACAATCTCTCTGCTCCAACAACATATTCCTCCCATTTGACAGGGAGCTGATTTGTCCCTTCAAATCCTGAGATCTTGCAGCTGGGAGCACCCGGGACTGTGGGGGGCCGCCGAGTTGGGGTCCCCTGAAAGCTCTCTCTCTCCCCGTAGTGACCTTAGTGTCCCGGGCAACCCCGAACGGTCAGCGCAGTCACTGTCCAGCTACAACCCCTTCGAGGATGAGGACGACACGGGGAGCACCGTCAGTGAGAAGGAGGACATTAAGGCCAAAAAGTTGGTGAACAAACGTTTCCCTCTGGCTTCCGTCTCGCTCGATCTCTCTCTCTTCTCTCTCTGTCCAAGGTCTTGCCCCCTCGGCACTCAGGGCAATGCATGAGGCCTGCAGGAGGCAGCCTGGCTGGTGGACGGTCTCTGGCTTCTCGATCTCAGGGAGGGAGGCACCAGTTAACAGTCTGTGGTTGCTTTTTCTCTGCCCTGTGTTAACCCTCGTCAAGGTCCGGCCCATGAGCACAGGAACACGAGTGCTGCTGAGGGGCCCATGCTCTACAGAAGGAATGCCAGCCCAGCCCAAGGACTCCCCAGCCTCCCCGGGTGGGGTCTGAGGCTCCGGGCAGGGCCTCAGGCCTCTGCCAGCCCCACACTCAGGGCCGCTGGGTCAACCCTTTCTTGCAGCGTGAGCAGCTACGAGAAGACCCAGAGCTACCCCACAGACTGGTCAGACGATGAGTCTAACAACCCATTCTCTTCCACGGATGCCAACGGGGACTCTAATCCCTTTGACGAGGACACCCCCTCGGGGACGGAAGTGCGGGTCCGGGCCCTTTATGACTACGAAGGGCAGGAGCATGACGAGTTGAGCTTCAAGGCCGGTAAGTGGGCACCTGGCTGGCCTCTGAGGCCACTGCTTCCAGCCGGTCCGTCCGTTTGGCCACGTTGGGTCTTCGTTGCTGTGCACGGGCCTTCTCTGTTTGCAGCAAGCGGGTGCTCCTCTCTGCGGTGGCTTCTCTTATTGCAGGGCATTGGCTCTAAGTGTGTGGACTTTAGTACCTGAGGCTCCCAGGCCCTGGAGCCCGGGCTCAGAAGTTGTGGTGCAGGGGCTTAGTTGCCCCACGGCATGTGCAATCTTCCCAGACTGAGGATCTAACCCATGACCCCAGCGTTGGCAGGTGGATTCTTACCCACTGCACCAGCAGGGAAGTCCCAGCCTGCTTTTTTTAAGTCTAGTTCCATTTGTGTGTTCCCCACCCCGTTCCACCTTCCATTTCAAACGTGGCAGATGCTCAACACTAAAGGTTAGAAGACAGCGAGGTGCCCCGTGCCTTTGCCCAAGACGCCGCCCCAGCCAGGCTAAGGCCTGTGCATGAGAGACATGGATCCAGGCCATCCGGCTTCCCCACAGGCTCCCTGGAAACAGTGCCTGCGAGTCCCCAGGGGAGCCTTTCTTTAGAGGCCCGCAGCGGGCAGAGGGTCCCCTAGCACAGTGGCAGCGTCCCCACGGCCCCCAGAGTCTCTTCTCGGGGCTTTGCCTTCCATCCTTCCCTGCAGCCCTGCCACCAACACAGCTTTGTTGCCAGTAGCTGAAACTCGGGTTTTATGAAACAGCCTAGATCCTGATCATACAAGCTCTTTGCGTGGAAATTTTCTATCCTGGTTTCTATTTATTTTTTTAATGCCGGTCACAGTTCAGCAAATGGCTTGCAACCCTCTGTCTGAAGAGCACTGTCTTAGAGCCTATTCCCAGAGGTTTGGTCGGCCTGGCTCCAAACGGGCCAGAAGGGAGCCAGGGTTCTTCCTTCTGCCTTGTCCCCGCTCAGAGCCACCCCAGATGCAGCATCACCCCTAGCCCTCCACTGCAGGGGGTGCTGGGCCCTAACTCAGCCAGCGCAGGCTGAAGTGAGCGCTGCACTCTCCATCTCTGGGGCAGACCCTGTGTCCGACCTCCCGCCCACCCTGGCTGAGAGCTGTGTCTGATGGCGGCCTTCTCTCGGCCCTCAGAAAGTAGCCAGCTACCCACTCCACCCCAGAACTGGTCATAGAGTGACTCTGGCTGCTTCTGGGAAGTTCTCGTGTGTCTTTAAACACCTTTGTCAAGTTTTTTTTTTTTTTTTTTTTTGGCCATGTCTTGTGTCTCTCAGGATCTTAATTCCCCAACCAGGGATCAAACCTATGCCCCCCTGTAGTGGAAATGTGGACTCCTCACCACTGGACCAGAAGGGAATTCCCTAGGGTTTTCTGACATCCTTGACTGGGGTTGTGTGTGCCCCCCTCCCCCACTTTGTTTACTTTGTTTATTGATTGATTGATTTTTAACTTTTTATTCTTTCTGAATTTTTTTTAAAGTTTGGCCCTGTTGTGTGACGTGCGGGCTTGTAGTTCCCCCCTGAGGGATTGAACCTGGGCCCCAGCAGTGAAAGCGCCGAGTCCTAACCACTGGACCGCCAGGGAGTTCCCTCTAAATCTTATCTTTTGGACTTGTCAGCAATTTTATAGATTTAAAATGTCTCGTTATCAAAAGCAAACTGAAATGAATCTTTCTAATCACCAGTTTACATTTTTACAACTTGGCAGGTTCCGTTTAGTTTTGTCTGTTTGTGTAATTTTCTTTCCCCCCGGCCCGAGCTCACATTAGTTTCTGGCCACACCGCTTCCTCCTGTCTCGAGCGTGCCCTGGCTGCTCCCCGCTTCTCTGGGCTTGGGGAGCCTAGGGTCTCCACCTGGTGAGCTTCCCACCACACTCCCCCCTCTCAGAGCTGCTGCCCGTCTGCTCCTAGGAGCCTCGCCCTGCGAGGCTGGATGAGAGACAGACCAGGCGGCCGTGTCGGCCCTGCTGGAGCACAGGGGACCCCCAGGGGTGGGAGAAGAGGGGGTTTCCCACTTGTGACGCCCACCCTGTGGCCCCCTGCATCAGCTCCTGACGTCGCCGGGTCAGACTCGCAGGAGCACTGGTGCTGACCAAGTGGGTCCCCAGGTGGACAGAGAGCCGTCTCTTGTGGGACGAGTCAGGGCAGCCACGAGGACCAGGTGCTCGCTACGTGCTGGCGCCGACCGGGGTCCTTTCGGGTTTCACCCCTAGTCCTCACAGCGCCTCTCAGTGTCCCAGCAGCTCTGGGAGCCCGAGTATTGGCCCTGCAGGCCTCTGGGTCGGTGCCGCTGCTCCACAGAAGGAGGAGTCAGGGTATGCTGCTAGACAAGGCATGATTGCCTGAGAAAAACAGTGCAGCTAAGCCTGAAAAGTGAGCCAAAATGCCAACGAGAAACGCAGAGCTGTGAACTGAACAATGAAGACGACACTTCAGCAGGCCTGTCTTCTGCCGGTTCTCAGAGCTGTCCCTGAGGGCTGGTCACCAGGCCACTCCTTCCTGTCCCCTGGCTCTGGGCTGCTCTGGCCACCCTGAACAGGAGGAGGCCAGGCCTGCACCTTCCTCCCCCCAACCCCTGATCACACCTGTGGTCTTTGTCCCCTGGCCTGTCTCCTTGAGAGGCCAGGCTCCATCTGTCCCTCCCTCATCTCCGTATCCCCTCCACCACCCAGGGCCTTGGCGCAAAGTAGAGGCTCCTCCTTGCCTGGGTAAACAGAGGCTGAGTCAGACTGCATAGGCACACATAGCCTCAGGGAGCGCCCAGGACCAGGCCAGCGCGCTCTGGGTGCTGGGAAAGCTTGGTTTCTTTAAGTCAGAGGACAGATGCTCTGGGCTCGGTGCTGGGGAAAGGAACGGGCCCCCATGCCTCCCACAGCTGCCGTCTAGACACAGACAAAGGAAGGCATGGAGACCGAGGCAGCAGTGCTGGAGGAGATTCACGAAGACCAAGTAGGCCAGGCCGGGGAGGAAGAGCTGCGCGAGGGAGGCACGGACCCTGGGGGACGAGGCCTCGGACCTGGTCTGGGGCAGTCAGAGGGCAAGATCCTGCTGTCTCTGCAGGAGCCCCTCGGGCAGCTGAGAACGCCGTGCTCGAGGGGCACTGTGTGAGAGATGGGGGTCTTTAATCTCTCAGAGCCACCCCCCCAACTAGACACACAACTTCAGATGTGACTTAGTAGAGGAAGAGCCGGGCCCTCATCACGCCAGGAGAATGCATGCACCTCCCACCCACGTTAGAGACCCTCAGTGGGCCCAGGGGGCTCACCAAGACCGCTCCCTTTGTCTTGCAGGGGATGAGCTGACCAAGATAGAGGATGAAGATGAGCAGGGCTGGTGCAAGGGGCGCTTGGACAGCGGACAGGTCGGCTTGTACCCCGCGAATTACGTCGAGGCGATCCAGTGATGGGCCGGTGGGCTGGCTGGCGGAGGGACGGAGCGGAGGCCCAGCAGCTCTGTTAGCCGTTGGCCCCAGGCAGCGGCCCCTCCAGCCAGCTGTGCGGGCATCCACTCCTCTTCCTGCAGAAGATGATGGTTCCATTGCTCTTGGTTTCATGCTGTCTCTTGAAGACAGACAAGCTGGTCATTTCACCTGGAACTCGGCCCCCTTGCCACAGTGCAGATGGAGAGAGCCGATCGCAGGAAGCCGCAGGACAACAGGAATCACCGCCGCCCGCCCCCCCCGCCCCCCACGCTGTGTGTTGGCTTATCATGGATCCGTGTATTCTTGACCTTGTCTTTCCTCCTCTCCTCCACCTCGATGGTAACGGTGGGCTCCACTAATCCTTGCTCCACTGACTCCTTCCTCTGACAAGTCCCATCGCCTGCTAAAACTTCAATGAACAAACTTACATGCCATTCTCTGAGTGAATGCTTTGAGGTTTTTAATTTAAAGGCTGTGTACAGTTCCTTTTTATATTCCCATTCTTGCATTCATTTGTACTTAAATTATGGCATAGGTCTGTGTCCACCGGTAGTCTTGAGGCAGTATCTCTGTTTCCATGCTATTCTGTTAATCACCCGTGCCACTGCCTGGGGCAAGAGCCTGCAGCCTGAACAGACCATGTCTGAGGCAAGAGATTGCAGTGGAAAGATGGGAACACAAGGTTGGGTTTCCATGGTGAATGCTCTCCACATTTGGGATGTCCAAATGTGAGTTTTGCAAATAACCTTATGTAGTCCTCTTTAAAGTCGCCATATTCAAAATCTATTTTCACTCTATTTGTTCTTAAAACTTTGCTGTTGCAAATTAACAATTTTATCAGTGATTTTTGAAAGGCTAAAATAGAAGACTAACTTTTCAAGTGAATGCGTCTAGAGTTCAGATGCTCTGTATTAGACCGTCATGTCTTGGTGTATATCTGTATATACTATTTGATATTCAGAAAATCTAAAGAGCTCGTCTACTGTGTTCATGAGCTTTTGACAGTGGCTTCAATTTGTAAACTGCTTGAAGACCATTCGGACATAGGCCTGGCTGGCCGGCTGGGCCCAGTGGAGCCTGCCGTAGGGAAGTCTGTCCTCACGGGCCAGCTGGGAGTCCAGCGCCCTCAGTCCAGCTGGCCTTGGTCCTCTCTGTAGCAGAACACTGTATGAAACTCCCGCGTCTTTGCAAGCAGCTGCAGATCTCACTGTCATCTGTGTTCCTCGTGAGCAAACAAAAGCTGGGTCTCACCCCACAGCACAAGGGTCCCTTCTGAGCACCCTGCGCCGTCAGGGAGCAGACGGGCTGGGGCAGGCAGCTGCCGTGTAACCGCGGGGCCGGCGAGGGAGGGAAACCTTTGTTCCGTGTACCAGACACGGGCGAGACGGCTGCCGCCATCACAAGCTATGCATTTTACTCAGTGTTTCTGGTGAGCTTGATGTCTTGCTTGGAAAGTGGATGTGTGTCTGTCTGTCCTGAGGATGTGTGTCTATCTGTCCTGGAAACTTACCAGCAGAATCCTCATTCCTTTGCTACAGATGTACCAAAAATTGTCAAGTCTTTTCAGTTTAGGAGTTTCTTTAAACGTATAGTATTTTAGAAAAAAAAAAAATCAATAAACAGTTGATCTGGTGATTGTGACCGTCTCTGTGCCACGCGTGTGCCTCCCGCTCATACCAGCTGGTGGACGTGTCTTCACCGGCGTCTGGAGCCGGACAAGACCCCAGCACAGGAGCACTGCCCAGGGTCCGTGTCCCTGTCCCACCGTCCCTGCCAAGCTTGGGGCTGGGGAGTCGAGGCCCCTGACCCCTCGGGGTGCTTCCCTCCCTCCAGCCTGCTTCTGTGTGTGGCCTCGGTGCCCCCAGCATGGGCAGCAGTCTGGCACTTCCCTCCCCCTCCCCGAGGCCCAGACAGCAAGACCAGACCAGAGACCACTCACCACCCCAGCTTCTTCGAAAACATGGCCTGAGCCCCTGCTGTGCATCAGGCCCACTTCACTGACATCGTCTGCAAAGAACTGCCCAACTCCAAACATGCTGCAAGTGAGGTGGGCCCTGCTCTCTGCTTCCGAGGAGGCGCTGAGCCCATCGAGGCTGCCCGCTGCCCCCGGCAGTCACCAGCTTCCAGTTGCAGCCCCAGGCAGCCTCCGCAAGACAAGCGGGGTCAGAGCGGAGGGGTCAGGGCAGGCTCCCAGTCCCACGGCCTGCGCTGGGCCGGCCAGTCCTGGGCACTCCGTGAGCTCATGTACTGCGGTGCCAGCCCACGGGGAGGCTTGAGTCCCCACTTTACAGAAGACACCCCGTCTGAAAACAAGTCCGGTGCCCTGCCCAAGGTCCTACGACAGAACCGTAGTTCAAACCTGCGTTTGCAGGATTCTTGAGGGTGAGCCCGTTCTTACTCCCTCCATCAGTGGATAAAGAACAGGGTGGCTGAGCAGGAGGAACCCTCAGGAGTCGGGGTGAAACCTCTTTTCTCTGCTTCCTGTGCCCCCCAGAGCTCCTGCAAGGAATCCTGAGGGGCCCTCGCTGCCTGCTGCCCTCTCCTGGCCCTCAGGGTCAGCTGGAAAACTTCGCCCATGCCTGGGCCTCGGCCCCTCCAAGCCAGAGCAATGCCTGCCTCCTGGCTGGAGGCTTAAACTCGGGGTCACAGGCCACAGGTGCCTGGCACTGCGTCCCCCGGCCCCAGTCAGGACCCCCTGGCATCCTTGGCCGCCCCCCCCACCCTCCATGCCGGGCCACCAGGTCCCCTTTGCCTCTGTCTTCCCCAGCCCCATTGCCACTGCCCCTTCTCCCCCTGAGACCACGGCTGCATCCACACCACCCCCAGGGGACCCTCAGCAGCCCACCCCAGTCCCCCCAGCGCATGGGCGGGGGTTGGTATTTCATCCTCTGCAAGCCCCCCTGGTCATGCTCAGAAGGCAAATGACCTCTGACCTAGTGACCCAGGCAGCTGCCCCCTGTGCCCGTCACCAGCCCTCTCCCCAGACACCTGCAGGAGGTCTGTGCCCCTCTCGCGGGTTTTCCCTCAGCCGGCGGCAGTGACCCCTGCGCTGACTCTCTCTGGAGGGAGCGAGCAGAAGGGTGGGGCTACCACCCTTAATGGACAGACTGGGGCTGCCCAGGGGGAGGCTGAGGCCGGGACAGAAGCCGCTGAGGTCTGAGGTCTGAGGCTCATCCCCCGCCAGGCAGGGCCACTGCCAAGCACAGGGCCAGAGCATCCAGGCTGACCCCGCACTCCTGGGGGAAAGGGAGCTTCTCAGCCTGCTGTTGACGAATCAGCTACACACCAGGCCCTGTGCTGAGCACCCCTCCCTGCAAAGGACCATAGAAACCTCACGATGATGAGCCCCGTTTTATAGACCAGAGAGCTTGAGTGGCTTGCATCGCAGCACTCAGCAAATCAGGGGCAGACGTGGGGTCCGAACTCCAGCGCCCGGCTCCAAAGGGCGCTCGTTCTCCAGCTTGCCGGGCCACATTCCAGAGTTTCTGAGGCCCAGAGTCTGCATATCTAACAAGTCCCCAGGGGACGCTGACCCGGGCCACGTTCTGAGCCGGTCAGAGCTGCCTTAAGAACCTGCAATTCCATGCCCTCTGTGATTTGTTGAAACTACCAGCAGACGCTCCTAAGCCAGCTCTAGGCCACAGGAGCTGAGCCCTGGGGACCTAGAGATCCATCAGCCACAGACTGGGCCAAGGAGGCAGGGACAGTATGGACAAAGAGAGCCAGGGAGGGGGCTTCCCTGGTGGTCCAGTGGTTAAGGATCTGCCTTGCAATGCAGCGGACGTCGGTTTGACCCGTGGTTTGGGAACTAAGGGCTTCCCTGGTAGCTCAGCTGGTAAAGACTCCGCCTGCAATGTGGGAGACCAAGGTTTGATTCCTGGGTCAGGAAGATCTGCTGGAGAAGGGCTAGGCTACCCACTCCAGCATTCTTGGACTTCCGTGATGGCTCAGCTGGTAAAGAATTCGCCCGCAATGCGGGACACCTGGGTTCAATCCCTGGATTGGGAAGATCCCCTGGAGAAGGGAAAGGCTACCCACTCCAGTATCCTGGCCTGGAGAATTCCAGGGACTGTATAGTTCATGGGGTCGCAGAGTCAGAGACGACTGAGCAACTTTCACTTTGGGGAATTAAGATCCCATATACCGCAGGGCCACTAAGCGCGAGTACCACAACTGCTGAGCCCAAGAGCCACAGCTAGAGAGTCCGTGCGCCCCAATGAAAGATCCCCATGACGCACCTAAGACCCAAAGCAGCCAAATAAACAGATAAGTAATCTTTTTTTTTTTAATGTTAAAAATTGTTCTAAAAAAGAGAGCGACAGGGAGCAAGGGACATCAGACCAGCATGACCTCCCGTCCCTGGCAAGGGGCAGGGAAGGCTCAGTGGCAGCCGGGCAGTGGACAGAGAGGTGCCCCCCAGGGTCGGACGGGCACCTTGTGTCCACAGGCAAGTCCCTTTATATCTCTGAGCCTCAGTTTCCTCGTCTGGAAAGTGGGGAAATGGTTCCCATCTTTTCTTTTTCATCATCATCTGGGGTCAACAGTGTGAACGAGCTTGTTAAAACACATAGATATAAGGCACCACTTTATGAAAGTGGTCTCACCCCTAAATGCCATCCCAACTCAAGTGGATAATAATCGAAGTACGCAGGCCCCAGCTGGAGATGCTGGATGCTCCCCAACCAGACGCTGGGCATGAATGCTTCCTCCAAGCCATATATTCATTCATATATGAAACTGTATATAAGAAGGCTGGACTTCCCACACCAAAACCTGATAAAATATTTTTTTCTTCTCTGAAACTTAGTCTTACAAACATGAAAAGATGAAGCCAGTGGTCAAGAGCATACGACTGTAAGGTACTGTGAGGTCGTATTCCCTGCACTCGAACTTGACTCCGATTGTGGGACCTTAATTAGTTATGTCACCTTGAGCAAAATACTTAATTTCTCTGAGCCTTGGTTTGCTCATCAATAAATGACAAGAGTATTTTGGGTTTTTTGGTTATTTAAAATGGCAATAGTAAACATTGGTATTTCAGTCTATGCCAGAACTGGTTCTAAACTCTTTGACATTTATTAACATTTAACACAGCAACACTCTGAACTATGTAATGTTGTTATTCCTCTTTCCATAGGTGAGGAACCTGAAGCACAGAGATGTTAGGTAACTCGCCCAAGGTGTAATCGCTACCGCAGGGCTAGCAAGGTTCAGACGTGGGTGGTGCAGTGCCGTCTCTGCCCACTAGGTCGCGCTGTTGGACTGCGAGAGCGCCCGCGCCTGCCCCCAGGGCCGCTCACCTGCAGTTACCTACCAGGATGGGAGTCAAGCCGAATCAGAGCCACCTGACCCGAGAGGCCCCGCTGTGTGCTCTGGACACCACGTTCTCACTGCTGGCGTCAAGCTCATTGGTTCAGGGACGGCGCCTTATCTTCTTTCTAGCCCCAGTGCTTGTGGAACTAAAGCGAAAAGAAATCAACCTTGAACCATCCAAAAAAACCCAGATTACAGTTTTAGACTTCTTCGATCCTCTGTGGGGAAGGCTAAGAAATGAATGAAGGAAGGAACAGATGAACTGCATAAATAACATCATTCCCTGGGGATTTCCCAGGTGCTAGCTCAATTGGTAAAGAATCTGCCTGCAATGTGGGAGACCTGGGTTCGATCCCTGGGTTGGGAAGATCTGCTGGAGAAGGGTAAGGCTACCCACTCCAGTATTCTGGCCTGGAGCCAAGAGTCGGACACGAATGAACGACTTTCACTTTCCAGTGGCTAAGATTCCGCATTCCCAATGCAGGGAGCCTGCGTTTGAGCTCTGGTCAGGGAACCAGATCCCACATGCCACAGCTAAGGGTTCACAAGCTTCAACAAAGATCCAAGACCCCATGTGCGACAACTAAGACCCAGCACAAACACATAAATAAATACTTTTTTAATTAAAGAGATAATAATAACATCACTCTCTGAGGAAAGGATAACTAACACCCTGGGTTGGTGAGCTACAGCCGTGTCATGCGGTGCGGCAGCTGAAGGCCACAGAAACTCGAGGGCCTGGCCCAGAGGTCTGAGAACAGACAGCCCTCAGCTCGTGGCATTTGATCAACAAGGGGAGACTGACTGCAAGCGAACCACGTGCAGCTTATCGGCCACGTGCTGGTCAAGATAGCCAGGCTGCTCCTGCCCCTCTATAACGTCTTCAAATAACAATGTGGTCATTGTAAAGGGAACAAAGGTTCAGATGGAAATCTGGAACCTAAGCAAAAGTATCCAGAAAAACATTAAAGTCCTAACATGCAGAGGTAATACTGCTGATATTCTGGTGCGTTTTATCTAGTCTTCTTTCTGTATGTACACACATGCATGTGTTTGTCCTTACTGTTAACAGAAGTGTGTGTTTTACAGAATTGGGATCATACTCTGAATGTGGTTTGGTAGCCTGCTTCACTCTTTTAATATTTGACCATGAACGTTTCTCATGCCCCTAAATATACTTTCACTAAAAACTTATCTTGGGATCTTCCCCAATGGCTCAGCAGGTAAAGAATCCACTTTCAATGCCGGAGACACAGGAGACGTGAGTTCAATCCCTGGGCTGGGAAGATCCCCTGAAGGAGGAAGTGGCAACCCTCTCCAGTATTCTTGCCTGGAGAATTCCATGGACAGAGGAGCCTGGTGTGCTACGGTCCGTGGGTCACAAAGAGTCAGACAGGACTGAGTGACTAACACAAAAACATGTTTCATGGCTGCTTGATATTTCCCGCATCGTCGTTTAGTCACTCAGTCGTATCCGACTCTTTGCGACCCCATGGACTGCAGCACACCAGGTTTCTCTGTCCTTCATCATCTCCTGGAGCTTGCTCAAACTCATGTCCATTGAGTCGGTGATGCCATCCAGCCATCTCATCCTCTGTCATCCCCTTCTCCTGCCGTCAATCTTTCCCAGCATCAGGATCTTTTCCAATGAGTCAGCTATTTGCTTCTGGTGGCCAAAGTATTGGAGTTTCAGCTTCAGCATCAGTCCCTCCAATGAATATTCAGGGTTGATTTCCTTTAGGATTTAGGGTTGACTGGTTGGATCTCCTTGAAGTCCAAAGGGCTCTCAAGAGTCTTCTTTCAGCACCACCGTTCGAAAGCATCCATTCTTCGGCTCTCAGTCTTATTTCATGTGTTGTAAGTCCCATATCGCTAAGCACTTCTTTCCCATTTTTTCCCCATTTTTTAAGGTATAATTCACACATAGTAAAATGCACCCTGTTTAGTGTATAATTTGACAAATTCATATAGTCATGTGACCATCACCACAATCAAGATATAGAACTGTCCCCTCACCCCTCAGATTTCTCCCTGCTCCACTGTAATCAACCCCTCCTTGTATTTCCAGCCCCTGGAAACCACTGATCTGTTTTATTTTCATAGTTTTGACTTTTCCAGAATGTCATATGAATAGAATCATACAACATATAGCCTTTGGAGACTGTCTTATCTTTCACTTCACATAATTCATCTGAAATCCATCTACATGGTTACATGGATAAATACTTTATTTCTACTTACTGTGAGTAGTTTCCATTGAGTGAATGTACCATGGTTTGTTAGTTCAATTGAAGGAGATTTGGCTGTTTCTCTAGTTTCTGATGATTACAAATAAATGTGTTATAAACGCTTATGTATAGGTTTGCAAGTGTAGGTTTTGTGTAAACATAAGTTTCCATTTCACTTTTCAATTATTTTGTATAATATTGTAACATTATAAATATTACAGTAACGAGGCTGTATATTGTCACCCTGCTTATTTAACTTATATGCAGAGTACATCATGTGAAATGCCGGGCTGGATGAAGCACAACCTGGGATCAAGACTGATGGAAGAAATATTAATAACCTCAGATATGCAGATGACACCACCCTTATGGCAGAAAGTGGAGAACTGAAGAACCTCTTGATGAAAGTGAAAGAGGAGAGTGAAAAAGCTGGTTTAAAGCTTCACATTCAGAAAACTATGATCATGGCATCCGGTTCCATCACTTCATGGCAAATAGATAGGGAAGCAATGGAAACAGTGACAGACATTATTTTCTTGGGCTCCAAAGTCACTGCAGATGGTGACTGCAACCATGAAATTAAAAGAAGCTTACTCCTTGTAAGGAAAGTTATGACCAACCTAGACAGCATATTAAAAAGCAGAGAGATTACTTTGCCACCAAAGGTCCATCTAGTCAAAGCCATAGTTTTTCCAGTAGGCATGTATGGATGTAACAGTTGGACTATAAAGAGAGCTGAGCACCGAAGAATTGATGCTTTTGAACTGTGGTGTTGGAGAAGACTCTTGAGAGTCCCTTGGACTGCAAGGAGATCACACTAGTCCATCCTAAAGGAAATCAGTCCTGAATATTCATTGGAAGGACTGATGCTGAAGCTGAAACTCCAATACTTTGGCCACCTGATGTGAAGAGCTAACTCACTGGAAAACACCCTGATGCTGGGAAAGATTGAAGGCAGGAGGAGAAGGGGATGACAGAGGATGAGATGGTTGGATGGCATCACCGACTCGATGGACATGAGTTTGAGTAAGCTCCGGGAGTTGGTGATGGGCAGAGAGGCCTGGCGTGCTGCAGTCCATGGGGTCGCAAAGAGTCAGACACGACTGAGCAACTGAACTGAATGAGGATTTCAAATCTTTTAACCCATTAAGGAGGTAATGGCATCAGCTTAAATTTCTATTTAAAAAAATCAATCAAGGGGAATCACCTGGCAATCTATTGGTTAGGACTCTGTGCTTCCACTGAAGAGGGTGCAGGTTCCATCCCTGGGAACTAAGGATCTTGGGAACTAAGATCCTGTAAGCTGTGCAGTGTGGCCAAAAAAAAAGGACACTTGTGTGAATTTCCAAAAGTGTGAAATCAAGAAGGCCCCTACAGGGTCCTCCCGGGTACAAAGGCCCCTCCGTGTCCCCTGTTTCTTGTGAAAAATAGGTTTAGTTTCCCAGGACTTCCCTGAGTTCCAAAGACCAGACTCAAGCATCTATTCATTAAGGAGATGAGGGAATGCAGAAACAAAGGAGAAGCAGTCAAAAAACTAACTCATCAATAAAGCAGAGACCTAGTTCCTCCTCACAACAATTATCATAACAATCTGATGCATATCTTTGAGTTGTTCTGCAGAAACTAAGACCCAGCCCCTCTCCCCCCAGGGGGAGGATGTCGATGACATGCTGACCCCAGACTGGTTGGAAGGAGAAGGTTCCTGAAACATCACCCTGTTAACTCACCACCACCCAATCAGAAGGAAGCCCATGAGCTGAAACCCTCACCTCAATGTTGTCTTTAAAACCCATTCCCTTGTTGCTCTACGACACAGGGAGCTAAACCCAGTGTTCTGTGACAACCTAGAGGGGTGGGATGGGGTGGTAGGTGGGAAGGAGGTTCAAGAGGGAGGGAAACATTTGTATACCTATGACTGATTCATGTTGACGTATGGCAGAAACTAACACAATATTGTAAAGCAATGATCCTCCAATTAAAAATAAATGAGTTTATTTATTAAAAAAAAAAAGTCCCTGAAAGCCACTGAAGAGTCAGGGTCTTTGAGCGTGAGCTGCCCATTCTCCTTGCTTGCTGCCTGCAATAAAGGCTGTGCTTTCCTTCACCCAGTGTCAGTTCGCCATGGCAGGAAAGCAGACTAAAGTCACTTCAATAACAAGCGCACTGCCTGAGCATATAGAGGTTGGTGGAAATCAGATAAGGCTGCTCATGATTCCATGAAGTCATTTGCAAAAGTATCTGACCTCTACAGAAATGGCATGTCTGAGAGCCAGTGTTCGCTTTGTAAAGAAAAAATACACTGCCTGCCATTCCATTTCTACAAGGTTCAAGCCAGCACCCACGGCAGTCACCCACTGAGGGGAATTCAGAATGGAGACAAGCAGAAAGCATGTGCTTTGGATACTGGCCCCTAGATAGTTAAGAAACACAACTAAGGAAAAATTTCAGAGACTGTGGATTCTTGTGTCTCCCCAAAAAGAGAAAAGCGCTGAAATCATTAATTTGAGATGTCTGTTATTTGTGATTTGCAGTGATCTTCAGATGTTCAATAACCACTTTTTCCAGAAAAAAAAAATCATATATATCCAGGCTCCTCCCTTACCTCTTTGAAACAGTACCTCAAGGTAACGTGAGAGGTTGTCTTCTGGGCTACTGTCCTCAGCACTGAACAAACACCACTCACACCTCTTATGTTGTGCCTTTGTAAGTCAGCAATTTGTTCTCAGCACAAACTAAAGTCCACTGGGGCAAGGATAAGGTCTATGCTTATTCTTACTTTGTGATTCATCATATGACTGTCTAAGCATGTCTAGTTTTTCCTAGAGTGGCACTGGGCTTTCAGCAAGGTCCTGTTCAACTGAATAAACTAAATATTGGGTTGACCAAAAAGCATGCATGCACACTCATTCATGTCCGACTCTGCAACCCCAGGGATTGAACCTGCAACTTTTGCGTCTCCTGCATTGAGCAGGCAGATTCTTTACCAACTGCACCACCTGGAAAGTCCCTGGCCAAAAAAATTGTTGGGTTTTTTCCGTAAGATGTTACCTGGCCACAGGCATACCAGGCTCTCTTCATAAAAGGTGGAAAGCAAGGACAGTACCCAGAAGGCAATGTGGACCTGCCTACTGACTGGGTCCTTCTATTTTTCTCAGATTGGAAGCAATGAATTTCTGCCTAGACTCTTGAGAGCAGGAGGACTTCCTATCCTCTTCAGGATTTGGGATTACTGGATTCAGCTTCTACCCCTGGCAGCTGTGGCTCTTTGCCTATAGCCCAAGGGAGACTGAATTTGATGCTTTTGCTTTCTAGGAGAGAAGGAAGCGGGTGGGCTTCTACCTCTACGCACCAAAAGTTGGATGCTTGCCCAACAAGGGGTTTCTTTCCATCTCTCTTGTCTCCATCTTTCTCGTGAAGAAAGACTTCTGATAGAGGGTTTTATAGAAAAGAACTTATGAATGAAGACAGTAAGCTCTCTTTGTTTCTGAGGCCCCTAGCTATTCTAAACTGACATGCTAGTCCATGCTTGGCTCGAAGAATTCATTAAAATTTTAACTGATTTCCTTTTGCCCACTTGTATGGCAGCCACCTCTTTCCCCTGTTCTTTGCCAAAGGTGAAAGAGTTCTGTGTTCCATCTGTCTTGGGGAGGCATGTCTCTCTTTGGAATTCTGTTTACTTGGTTGCTTTGCAACCCCAGTTCTCTGATGGGCTCAAGTTATGATTTTAAATGTTATCCAGCCGTTTCTCATTATTATGCTGAATCACATTCTTCGCAGCTTTCTACATTCTAAGCCTGTTCCACACCTCCTTACTGAATATATTCTATGTGTCAGGCTTTGTTTTAGGTGCTGGGGATAGAAAGATAGACATAATACATCTGATCTCAAAAACTTATATTCAGTTGAGAGGAGTATGACATATTATGGCATTAAGCAGATGAGAAAAAAACACTGATGGTATTTTTTTTCCTTTAGTCCTTTTATGCCTCAGTTAGTGTAGACACTGTCTACATTTCATTGTACATTTTTTTCTTCTCAGAGTAGACAATACCCTGAATCCGATATATAACTTGGTAAGAAGTTATTCTCATCAGAAAGGGTGTTCTGTGTAGGCTCAAACCAGGACCTAGAGACACAAAATACATGGACTATTGCAATGTTGTTGTTGTTGTGGTTTAGTCATTAAGTCGTGTCTGACTCTTTGTGACCCCATAGACTGTAGCCCGCCAGGTTCCTCGGTCCATGGGATTCTCCAGGTAAGAATCCTGGAGTGGGTTGCCATTTTCTCCTCCAGGAGATCTTCCCGACCCAGGGATCGAACCTGTCTCCTGCATTGACAGGCAGATTCTTTACCACTGAGCCACCAGGGAAGTAATACTTTGATTCAATACAAGGAAGAACTTTCAGTCAGAACTGAAACTTACTGCAAAAGTAACTTACTGTTCTGGAAGGTGATATATTTCCCTTCCTTGGAATACTTCCACCCCTGCAAGCTTCCAACTTCCCTGAGGGTATCTAACCAGACTGGCTGAGAGAACATGCCTCACAGCACCTCAAAAGCAGAAAGACAACTGCCCAAGTGTTTCCCTGGGTTCACTGGGAAGCTGCTTTCCTGCACTGCCCAGCACTGGTTCCCCAGCCCTCACCCCATGGTAGGGAGGAGCAGCCCAGCTTCAGAGAAGTGATCTGACCAAGATCACAAAGCTGGGAGGAAGCTGGCTGAACTGGGCCTAGACTCCAAAACCTGTTATCCTTGTCCTGACCCGCGGGCGACACTTACCTAGTGGCTCCAACCCACTAAGTCAAAGAGGCGCACTTCTCCAAGCGTTTAAACCCTCCAGGCAGTCATGTCAGCCAAGGGTAGGAAAAAGCCGACTCTCTTCTTGTCTGCTTTCATCATATCCCAGTAAGCATCTTTTGCCTCAGGAGAATTGTTATCTCTCACCGATTTACCCTGACACAGAATAATGAACTGGTTCAAAATCAGGAAGGGAGTACAACAAAGCTGGATACTGTCATTCTGCTTATTCAACTTACATGCAGAGTTCAGTTCAGTCACTCAGTCATGTCCAACTCTTTGCGACCCCACGTACTACAGCACGCCAGGCTTCCCTGTCCATCACCAACTCCTGGAGCTCGCTCAAACTCATGTCCATCAAGATGGTGATGCCAACCAACCATCTCATCCTCTGTCGTCCCTTCTCCTCCTGCATTCAATCTTTCCCAGCATCAGGGTCTTTTCAAATGAGTCAGTTCTTCACATCAGGTGGCCAAAGTATTGCAGTTTCAGCTTCAGCATCAGTCCTTCCAATGAATATTCAGGACTGATTTCCTTTAGTGCAAAGGGCGGTCATGTCAGCATGGACTCTCCCCTCTTCTCCGTGACTGTTCTGCCTGGCCCCCACTGCCACCTCCAAAGTGAACGGCTGTTAGCCAGCATGGTCATGAGCCATGACACGATGGCACAGAAAGTCCCAGAGTTTTACAACATGTAGATGTCTTTCAGTCTAGGTGGAGGGGAGCCAGTATTTTTACAGCCTAAGAGAAGTACAAAAGGAAGCCGTTTATTGATGGTGATATCTGACGAGTGTAAGAAAGACCGGAGGAGAAAGGTTCCAGGAATTCTCCAGTGCCGACTTCTTTGCTGTTTTCTTGATTTTCAAATTTTCGTGAATCTGTTTATAAAGAGTGGTTGCTGTAAACTAGACGAGATAAGGATCTAGAGTTAGATCACTAGTGTGATCTCCTTGCAGTCCAAGGGACTCTCAAGAGTCTTCTCCAACACCACAGTTTAAAAGCATCAATTCTTTGGTGCTCAGTTTTCTTTATAGTCCAACTCTTATATCTATATATGACTATACATGCAGAGTATATCACATGAAATGTCAGGCTGGATAAAGCACAAACTGGAATCAAGATTGCCAGGAGAAATATGAATAACCTCAGATACACAGATGACACCACCCTTATGGCAGAAAGTGAAGAAGAACGAAAGAGCCTCTTGATGAAAGTGAAAGAGGAGAGTGAAAATCTTGGCTTAAAACTCAACATTCAGAAAACTAAGATCATGGCACCTGGGCCCATCACTTCATGGCAAATAGATTGGGTAAAATGGAAAGTGACAGACTATTTTCTTGGACTCCAAAATCACTGAGGATGGTGACTGCAACCATAACATTAAAAGACGCTTGCTCCTTGGAAGAAAAGCTGTGACAAACATAGACAGTGTATTAAAAAGGAGACATTACTTTCCCAACAAAGGTCCATCAAGTCAAAGCTATGGTTTTTCCAGTAGTCATGTATGGGTGTCAGAGTTGGACCATAAATAAGGCTGAACACTGAAGAATTGATGCTTTCGAACTGTGCTGTTGAGGAAGAATTTTAAGAGTCCTTTGGACAGCAAGGAGACCAAACCAGTCAATCCTAAAGGAAATCAACCCTGAATATTCATTGGAAGGACTGAAGCTGAAGTTTCAATACTTTGGCCACCTGATGTGAAGAGCTGCCTCATTAGAAAAGACCCTGATGCTGGAAAAGACTGAAGGCAGGAGGAGAAGGGGGCAGCAGAGGATGAGATGGTTGGATGGCATCACCGACTCAGTGGACATGAGTCTGAGCAAATTCCAGGAAAGCGTGAAGGACAGGGAAGCCTGGTCGTGCTGCAGTCCATGGGGTTGCAAAGAGTTCATGGGGTTGCAAAGAGTCCGACACGACTTAGTAACTGAACAATAACTGATATACCCAAACTGATACTTGAAGAAAACCAGTTTCGCTACAGGACGCTTCCCACCCAGGCCTCAGCTTTAGCTCGGGGCAAAAGAAATAAATATATTAAAAGGCGGCTAGAGAAAACCCTGCCCTCGGGCATCGGGAAACGGAAGGGAGGCCCCTCGCCTCGCAAGTTTTCTCCTTTGCCACTTGGAAGGGCAGGTTCGGCGGACCGACTGGTGCCGAGGAAGGAGTGCGTCATCCGAAGCGGTCCTGCCTCGGGCAGCGGGGAGCGCCGGCACAAACCAGTCCCAAGTCCGCCTGCGACAAGCCCCGCCCAGAGCCAAAGCCAGGTAGGGGCCTGGAGGCGCGCGAGCCTCCCTGCGCATGCGCATGACGCAGCGGGGCGTGGCTTGAGAGAGCTGCGCGTGCGCTGCGGCGGTAGGCGGGGCCAGGGGCGGGGTCATCGATAGGCGGGGTCTGATCTTCCCGGGCAGCCCCGCCCCTCGGTCGGCGTCTACCTCCCGGAGGCGGCAACCGCCACAGCTCTGCCCTTCCCGGTTGGCGGGGCCAGCTGCGCCCCGGTTCTTGGATGATCATGGGGGACCCCAGCAAGCAAGACATCCTGACCATCTTCAAGCGCCTCCGCTCGGTGCCCACCAACAAGGTAACGGCCGCCAGGAGTGTTCAGGCTCGCCTGGCATCACTGCGGGATCCCGCGGGCGGCCCCTGCGGCGCCAGTGGCCGCGGCCGCGGGGAGGAGGAGCCGGCCCGGCCTGTGTGACACGTCGCACTGTGCGGCCGCAACGGCTGGGCCTGGTCTGGGTCCGGTCGGTGCGCTGCCCTCCTCGCTTCAGCACGGGAGGGGCGGGGGTGGGGGCGCACGCCAAGGCCCAAGGCTGGGCCGACACCTGGGAAGTCCTGGGGGCGGGAGGCGAGAGCATCTGGGGGTCCCAGGGGCGTACGGGGCCTGGGAGCTTACGGGGAGGCAGAGTGGGCTTTGAGGGAGCAGCAGAGTGGACTCTTGAGTTCCTGAGAGAACTGGGGGCGAGCTCTGGGATCTGAGAGAGGGCTGGAGGGGAGGGGGGCGTACACGGGGCTCCCGCGATTGGGGACGGACCCCGCAGGCCACCTGTGACCCAGCCAGTAAGCATGCACCGGGTCAGAAACTCCAGCTGGTAGCGCTGGGCCCTGGGCAAGCTGAGCGTGCCCCCTCCCCACCTTCGAGCTCACCTCTGAGGCTCCCCAGAAGTGCCAGTCGGAGGCTGGTTGGTGCCCTGTGTCCTGGGGTGGCAGCCTCAATCTCCGTGTCTCATGAAGCTGCTAAGTAGTTGCTGCTAAGTGACTTGGAGCTCTTAACTCTTGCTAAGAAAGCCCAGCACAGACCCTTTCCCTTCCTTCCCTTTGGGTCTCCTTGGAGATTGGGGTTTTCCTTTTTTTCTTCATCTCAGGGGCCGTTTCCCACCCCTATGACTCTTAGCACTTTTTGCGACTGGCTAGAGACGGGATGACACATCAGGCTAAAGTGACACCCTCGGTGAGGATCACAGGTTGGCGTGGAACCTGGCCAGTGCAAAGGGCGGTCATGTCAGCATGGACTCTCCCCTCTTCTCCGTGACTGTTCTGCCTGGCCCCCAATGCCACCTCCAAAGTGAACGGCTGTTAGCCAGCATGGTCATGAGCCATGACACGATGGCACAGAAAGTCCCAGAGTTTTACAACATGTAGATGTCTTTCAGTCTAGGTGGAGGGGAGCCAGTATTTTTACAGCCTAAGAGAAGTACAAAAGGAAGCCGTTTATTGATGGTGATATCTGACGAGTGTAAGAAAGACCGGAGGAGAAAGGTTCCAGGAATTCTCCAGTGCCGACTTCTTTGCTGTTTTCTTGATTTTCAAATTTTCGTGAATCTGTTTATAAAGAGTGGTTGCTGTAAACTAGACGAGATAAGGATCTAGAGTTAGAGTAGAAGCCATATATTTTTGTCTGCTTTATGTCAGAAACACAACATACGTTCTCATTGACTGAACTCATCAACAGGAAGGTGCCCCTTTTAAGTAAGAAGTCAGTGTCTTTATGCCAAGAATGCTTTTGAAGGACATGTGTGGGCTTGGCTATAAATTGTTGTCCAGACACCGTGACTTCCTGTCACTTTGGGAAGATTACTTGACTGCTTTGTGCCTTATTTTCCTCACCTGAAAATGGGTCATGAGCCGGGTCTAATTCAGACAGTTATTGTGAGGATTAAATGAGAAAAATCCAAGAAAAACACTTAGAGTACTACCTGTATATATTGGCCATCGATACATGTCAGCTATTTTTGTTATTATTATTTTAATTATGAACAACACACCTGTAAAAAAAATTTATATTCTGTAGTAGGGTTAATAAAAGCACTGAGCAAAAATAATTTGTGGTAGTGTTCCACACGGAGAAGGCAATGGCAACCCACTCCAGTACTCTTGCCTGGAAGATCCCATGGACGGAGGTGCCTGGTAGGCTGCAGTCCATGGGGTCGCAAAGAGTTGGAGACGACTGAGCAACTTCACTTTCACTTTTCACTTTCATGCATTGGAGAAGGAAATGGCAACCCACTCCAGTGTTCTTGCCTGGAGAATCCCAGGGACGGCGGAGCCTGGAGAATCCCAGCCTGGTGGGCTGCCGTCTATGGGGTCGCACAGAGTCGGACACGACTGAAGCGACTTAGCAGCAGCAGCAGCAGCAGCAGTGTTCTACAGTATGGTGCTACATTCCTTGACTAAGACTTTTTATTTATTTGAGTGTTAGTAATAAACCATTGAGCTTCCCTTGTGGCTCAGATGGTAAAGAATGTGCCTGCAATGCAGAAGACCTGGGTTCAATCCTTGGGTTGGGAAGATCCCCTGGAGAAGGGAAAGGCTACCCACTCCAGCATTCTAACCTGGAGAATTCCATGGACTATACAGTCCATGGGGTCGCAAAGAGAATAAACCATTGGGCTTCCCAGGTGGCGCTAGTGGTAAAGAACTGCCTGCCAATGCAGAAGAGGTAAAAGACGCAGTTTCCATCCCTCGGTCAGGAAGATCCCCTGGAGGAGAGCATGGCAACCCACTCCAGTGTTCTTGCCTGGAGAATCCCATGAACAGAGGAGCCTGGTGGGCTACAGTCCATCGGATTGCACAGAGTTGAACACAACTGAAGCTATTTAGCATGCGCACATGCACAATAAACCTTTACCTAAGCAAAGATGGAAACTAGTTATAATTACCTAAGCAAAGATGAAAACTAGTTATAATTACCTAAGCAACGATGGAAACTAGTTATAATTACCTAAGCAAAGATGGAAACTAGTTATAATTACCTAAGCAAAGATGGGAACTAGTTATAATTACCTAAGCAAAGATGGAAACTAGTTATAATGATGTGGAAGAATTAATAAGCATTTTTAAAGGAGAAGGTTAAAAAGAGCTCTAAGACACATGACACAGGAAAGATAACTTAAAAAAAAACTTTGGTTTATTTTTAGAATGCGGCATCCAACTTCTCCCTCTCTGTGTGTGGTGAATATTTACTCTGGATCAAAGGTTTACCTCAAAGGGTTAGTTTTCTAGTTTGTGAAATCCTTCCCATCTCATGCAAAGTGAACATACAGGGCTCTTGTTGGAAAAGTATTAAGAATTTCAAGATGGCACAGCAGAGCATTAACCACTCATGGGCCCTTCTGCATGCCATGCAGGGCCCCGTGTGAGTGAATGTATGGATCACACACACGCCCAGAAGTTGGCCCTGATGGGGATAAGAAAAGTGCCTTCTTATACGGTTGTTAGAAAGATTCCATTGACCAGCAACAATGCCTGGCATGGAACACATTAGCCGTGATTTCTATAGTAATTACTATTCTCACACAAGGCAAAACAAACTGCTAGTCCAAAATTATTTTTATTACTATAAGAGCTGATATTTTGCTTAGAAAACCATATCTCCACTTTGGTTTGTCATTGTTGTTCAGTCGCTAAGTCACGTCCAACTCTTTGTGACCCCATGGATTGCAGCACTCCAGTCTTCCCTGTCCTCCACCATCTCCCAGAGTTTGCTCAAATTCATGTCAGTTGAGTCAGGAATGCCATTCAACTGTCTCATCCTGTCGTCCCCCTCTCCTCCTGCCTTCAATCTTTCCCAGCATCAGGGTCTTTTCCAATGAGTTGGCTTTTGCATCAGGTGACCAAAGTATTGGAGCTTCAGCTTCAGCAAAAAGTCCTTCCAGTGAATATTCAGGGTTGATTTCCTTTAGGATAGACCACTCTGATCTCCTTGCAGTCCAAGGGACTCTCAAGAGTTTTCTCCAAGACCACAATTCAAAAGCATTGATTCTTTGGCATTTTGTTTTAGGGTTGCATATCAAAGCACAGTGGAGTCCCCGTTCCAGCAGGAGAACCAAGGCAGCACTTGTGAGAGCCAGGCTGGGATTTCTAGCTGCCCTCTGACCTCAGCCTCCAAAGGTCACAGTCTTGGCTCAGGAGCTCTTTGACCACCTGTGTTTACATTTGGTCCGTGCTTTGTATTGGGCTCAACACTCAGAGCTCAGCTGAAGCGAGCAAGGCCCCAGCCCTCGTGGAGCTACATTCTTAGTTGGTAGGTCGGGAAGATGCTGAGGCCACTTGTTAGAAACCCTGATGCTGTCTTTTCACAGCCAGCCTTGTGACCACCTTGGGAGTGATTCTCAGACTTGCCTGCTCTGGGCTGTGTGCTCCCAGCCTCTGGGTCATCTCCCTGCACAGGGCCATTTCCTGCACAGGCTTTTGCCACTTATTGCCCTTTTAGACTCTATTCTTGATGTCCCAAATGCCACTTGTACCCTGTCTAGAAAACTTTGCATCCTATCCTTGCTTACTGAGGTTCAGCATTATAACTAGTGTTGTCTTCTCCACTAGGACTCCTAGACTGCTGTGAGTTCCACAGGCCACCTTTGTACATCACTCCGTGTGTGCCAGGGGCTTCCCGATAGTGGCAGCTGTTGGCTGAGTGAATGAGGAATTACAGTGGCCTCTCGCAGGGGGATGGCACCCCTGGCAGAGTCGGTCCCACTGTGCGGCAGCCTACTAGAAGGGATTCCTTACTCTAATGGCTGTTACCACGGGCGTCTTCATTTTCATGTCCCAGGTGGTCCTAGTGGTAAGGAATCCGCCTGCCAATGCTGGAGACACAAGAGACTTGAGTTTGATCCCTGGGTCGGGAAGATCCCCTGGCAACCCACTCTAGTATTCCTGCCTGGAGAATCCTCATGGACAGAAGAGCCTGGCAGGCTCCAGTCCATGGAATCACAAAGAGTCGGACATGACTGAAGCGGCTTAACATGCATGCATTTCTCCTACATCAGTGGCCTGTTGGGGGGAAGGAGGAGGGACTCAGCAAGTGTTTGTGGAATCAGTACCACCACCCATTTCTTAGTACCCCAGGCTCTGCCACGGTGTCTGGCATACAGCAGGCAATCAATGAACACCGAAGTGAATGACCAGTGTCTCTCACGTCAGCTGTTCCCCTCCACCACTGTTCCCACAGGCTGCATGTGAGCCTGTCACCGTGAAGGGCTTTGGAAAATCCACCTGTGTTTTCACACTTGTATTGCCCTCAAGAGGCCAGAAGCCAGATCTCTCTTCATGGTTAATGTTGGAACAACCTTCACAGAGGTGGCTCTGCCTGAAAAGCATATCTGAAATTTGGGAGTTTTTTTAAAAAACCTCCTATTCATGGAATTTTTACTATTCTGTTGTTCTGGTTTTAATTCATTACAACTATTAATTCCATGACAAGCACTGTGTATTTTAGAATACTTTTATGTCTCATTATTAGATGAAGAATGGTTGACTCCAGTCAGTGTTGAGGGGGCTGGCGATAATTTTTGAGCTGGTGATATTTTTTACAAATTGTTCATTTGATTAATATATTTACTGAATGCTTAGTGTGCGTATGTCACTATTTTTCAGGCTCTGTGGGAGATAAAAAAAATACCCAGAAAACCTTGATGAGCTCTCAGCACGTCTGGGCTCTGTGCGGATGAGGAGGGGGGTCCCCAGGCCCGTAGGAGTGCCAGGCACCATCTGTGCAGGAGGGGGCATGCTCCCTGGGTGAGCTGTGTGTCTGTTGTAAAAGCGGCCTGCAGAGAGTGGAGGGGGCAGAGGTGGTGAAGGACACAGCGTTCCACGCAGCGATAGCTCTCCGTATTAGTACCCACTGCAGAACTCAGCATCTTAAAACAACAGACACAACTTGTCTCACACAGGTTTTGAGGGCCAGGAATCTGCGGGGAGAGGGGGCTCAGCTGGGAAAAATATGGGTTTCTTTTTTTCTTTCCTGGAAAACAATTCTATTATTAGTGGAATTCTTAACAGCCCTGTTGTTCCGACTCTAATTAATCAGTAGTATTAATTTCCATGACGAGCACTGTGTCTGTGCTCCTGTTATCAGATGAAGAGTGCTGACCTGAGTCATCGTTGAGGCTGGCAGGTTCAGGGCCGCTCATAAGGCTGCAGCCACTGAAGGCTCGGGCTTCTACGCCAAGCTCACCCACGCGGCGGTCAGCCGGCCTCTGCTTCCCACTGGCTGTCGGACTGAAGCCCTCAGGTCCTCCCCACGTGGGTCTCTCCACTAGGCTGCCCAGTGTCCTCCGGACACGGCAGCTGGTGTCTCCCAGAGCCAGTGATCCAGGGGAGAGGGAGCCGGGGAGAGAAAGGAAGCCGCAGGGCGTTTTAGGACCGAACCCGGAAATGACGCAGCAGCACGTCTGCCGCATCATCGGTCACACAAGTCTCCGGGCAGAGTGAGGCTGGAGATTACCTGAGGGTTTAGGACCAGGATGCGGGATTCCCTGGTGGCTCAGACGGTAAAGCATCTGCCCGCAATGCGAGAGACCGGGTTCGATCCCTGGGTCAGGAAGATCCCCTGGAGAAGTGAAGTGAAGGGAAGTGAAAGTTGCTCAGTCGTGTCCGACTCTTTGCGACCCGGTGGACTATACAGTCCATAGAATTCTCTAGGCCAGAATACTGGAGTGGGCAGCCCTTCTCTTCTCCAGGGGGTCTTCCCAACCCAGGGATCGAACCCTGGTCTCCCACATTGCAAGTGGATTCTTTACCAGCTGAGCCACAAGGGAAGCCCCGCCCTAGAGAAGGAAACGGCAACCCACTCCAGTACCCTTGCCTAGAAAATTCCATGGATGGAGCAGCCTGGTGGGCTACAGTCCATAGAGTCACAAAGAGTCGGACACGACTGAGCAACTTCACTTCACTTCGGACCAGGAGGGCAGGACCCCGGGGCATCTTGGAGTCTGGGTACCACGCTCTCCGCCTCCTCTGGCTGAGGAGGAAAGAAACAGGCGTGAACAGCTGCCATCTGGTGGAGAGCCCCTGCCCAGGGGTAAGGCCTTGGGTGTTTGCAGCAGGATATCCCTGTCTAGCGTTTGTTCATGTGACGGGCGAGGAGCCCTGTTGATGCTTCATGCATGCGTCATATTTGAGATGATAAACGCACCAGTTCACTTCACTACACACACCGCCGATGTTATAATAACCTGTATGTGTGCTTCAACTCTTTGTGACCCAATGGACCGTAGTCCGCCAGGCTCCTCTGCCCATGGGATTTTCCCAGCAAGGAATAGCGGAGTGGTTTGCCATTTCCTCCTCCAGGGGATCTTCCCGACCCAGGGGTGGGATTCGTGTCTCCTGCGTCTCCTGTTCTACAGGTGGGTGCTTCACCACTGAGCCACTGGGGAAGTGTTATAATAGATACACAATAAGATGTAATTTATTATGTAATTAATATACTATATTAATATTTCTATTAATATATAATATGTGTAATATAATAATATATAAATGAAATAGAAACTTGAGCTTTTTTAAAAAAATTGAAGTGAGATATTTTCTAATAGCCAGTTTGTTTATTTGTTTGTTTTTGGCTGCACCACTCCGCTTGTGGGGTCTTAGTTCCCTGACCAGGGCTTGAACCCAGGCCCCAGCAGTTAAAGCTCTGAGTCCTTATCACTGGACCACCAGGGAATTCCTTCTAATAATCAGTTTAAATTGTGAGGCTTAAGCAGTTTTCAAGCCAAATCCTATATTGTCCTATAGGATGGCCGATCTGGCAAATAAGGATCAATTGGTGACTGAGCTTTGAACTTTTCTTTCAGGTGTGTTTTGACTGCGGTGCCAAGAACCCCAGCTGGGCCAGCATCACCTACGGGGTATTCCTGTGCATTGACTGCTCTGGGAGCCACCGGTCCCTGGGCGTCCACCTGAGTTTCATCCGGTAAGGGGGCCTCTCTCCTGGGGGCGGGAGTGAGTGCAATGTTCCACAGGTCTCTCTCCCCTTTTCCTTCCCATTTGCTTTGCCATCAAGTAACATGAGAGGTAGGTTGAGTCATGGAGATTTAAGTCTAATGGTAACTGAGTAAATTGGGAAAATGAGTAATTTTCTATTCAGTTGCTATTCTGTAGAGCCTGGCCCAAGAGCCGAGGCAGTGGTGTTGAAGACACAGTCACAATCTAGGGTCTGAAGCAGTATTTCCTTTTCCTTTGTTGTTGTTGTTCAGGCGCTAAGTCATGTCCGAGTCTTTGCGACCCATGGACCGCAGCACGCCAGGCTTCCCTGTCCTTCACCATCTCTCAGAGTTTGCTCAAACTCATGTCCATTGAGTCGGTGATACCATCCAACCATCTCATCCTCTGTTGCCCCCTTTTCCTTTTTTGTCTTCTGATAATTAGCACATGGGAGTCTTGCTCTGACCCCTCCTGGGAGAAGGGGGGTTCTGTCTGTCCATCACTCCTTCGGCTATAGTTACTTAAGTTGGGGGGACCCTCGGAGCTGGGTTTCGCCTCTAGCGTAATCCCACAGCTCAGGCTCCCAAGGACATTAATAGAGCTGGAGGGAATGATTTTTGTATGAAAGATGTGTGCAGTGTGAAGCCTTTTTTCTTAACCTACAGATATGGGTTGCCTGGGCTCCTCTGGCGAGTGCCTGTCTCTATTCTGACCCCCTATGGGGCCTTTGTGGGTACCAAAGATACCCCACAGTCCAGTGGGAGGCTGGATGTGCCCTTGTGTGAAGTTAAATACATTGAGATAAAGGATCCCCAGGCAGGCTCTGGGCTTGGAAACCAAACAGGTCGTGCACTCGAGTAGTCCTTGCCTCTGCAGGGGACCCCTGTGGCTCAGATCTCCCCATGGCTGGCCTCCCCCTGTCAGTTCACCTCTTTCCCTGCCTGTTATGACTTAAGGAATACATTGATCCTACAACATGATTACCACAAAGAGTTATTTGTTCCCATGGAGTAACCTATTAATATTATAATTTTTTACTGTATTAACCTAAAAAGCTTTCTTTATGTGCTTTCATGAATTCTTTTTCTCAGAAATCAGTTTATAAGAGCTGCTGCTGCTACTAAGTCACTTCAGTCTTGTCCGACCCTGTGCGACCCCATAGACAGCAGCCCACCAGGCTCCCCCATCCCTGGGATTCTCCAGGCAAGAATACTGGAATGGGTTGCCGTTTCCTTCTCCAATGCATGAGAGTGAAAAGTGAAAGTGAAGTCGCTCAGTCATGTCCTACTCTTTGCGACCCCATGGACTGCAGCTTACCAGGCTCCTCTGTCCATGGGAGCAGAATGGGTTAAATATTATAGCCGTTTAACTCCGTAGGCAGTGATTTAGGGAAGGGAATTCTCTTGTGTGTTCTTACTACTTTCAGGGCATCTGTCAGTTTCCCGTCTTGTCTTTTCTTTTTCCTTAGATGCAGGATATTTTTAACACTCTCTGGCCCTCGTATCTTTTTCGAATGTGGAGGGGTGTGGTTGCCAGGGCAAGTTTATCTCCGTGTACTTTCCCCCCAGTTACATGGTGACCCGCTCTGCCCGGAGCTCGCGATGCCCAGGCTCCGCGTGCAGCTGGCTCTCCTCCTCTCTGCTCGGCCCTGCCCCCCGGAGCGGGCCCTCCCTTTTCCCCACCACACAGCATACTGCCAGTTTAAACCATCCCAGGAAACTGGTGGCTTTCTGACGTGTCCCCAGCTGAGGGGAGGGCTGACTGAGAGCCTGACGCGACTGGACGGCAGGGTCTGTCTGGCCTGTTGCAGGTTTAATCACCACCCTTGGAAAAGTTAGATAAATACAACCAGATGAATCACGATGCTTGTACATGATTCAAAAACAGCCATTAAGGAAGAAAAATATCTCTGTATGTATAACCTGAGGGCAGCAGTCGCGAATTTGGGCAGGAGAAAGTCAAGGATGATAAAGGTATTTAAGGATTTTTTTTTTTCAGAGGCGAAGGGCTGCTCTTTAAACATTTTTCGTTGATTAAAAGAAAAAAACAATTACAAATATTAGTTCATTGGGAAAAAAGAATCCAAACAGTCCTAGGTTAGGAAGTGAAAGTCCCTCCTCTAGAACTCCGTTCCCTCTTCTTTCTCTCCCCCTGCAAACCGGCCACACATCACATGTGTGCACACATATGCACACACACACGAAGTCCCATCTCCTGGGCATGAACATATTAACAGTTTGGCATGGGTGGAATGTTTATTTAATAAGAGCTATGTTTTGGGTTTTTTTTAAGTAGAATTTCAAGCCAATAAGTTTGCAAAGGAAAAAAATCATGAACTCTGGCTTTTTGCCAAGCAAAAAGGGAAAGGGAGGTTAGGCATCTGCGGAAATGGCCAACTGCGCTGGGAGGCGCCAGCAGAATGGACCTGGTGGCCTGGCCCCGCCCCCTCCCCACCCCCACCCCAGGCCCAGCGCTCTCCCCGCAGGGCCTGTGACACCAAGTCTCCCCGAGCTCCTCTCTGGCCGTGTTTCTTCTCTAGTTCACCATTAAGTGTTTCACCAGCCATGAGAGGTGCAGGGGGTCTCAACCTTATATCACCGTTGTTGGACTGGGGGTACAAATACAATATAAACAGTAAGGTGGTCTATACAGAGCACGATAGAAAGAAATAGCATTGTGTCTCCTGCTTGGACAATTAGGCAAAGTTTAAACAGAAGGTAGCAGTTGCAGCCAACTTCAAAGGCCTGGTGCGATTTTGATAATGGAGAGACGGAGGGCAGCACTCGGACAGTAAGAAAAAGTCTAGAGAGACTTCTCTGGTGGTCCAGCGGCTAAGACTCTGTGCTCCCAATGCAGGGGGCCCAGGTTCAACCCCTGGTCGGGGAACTGGATCCCACAGGTCACAGCTAAGAGGCTTCCCTGGTGGCTCAGTGGTAAAGAACTGGCCTGCAATGCAGGAGACATGGGCTTGATCCCAGGGTCAGGAAGATCCTCTGGAGAAGGGAAATGGCAACCCACCGCAGTATTCTTGCCTGGGAAATCCCATGGACAGGAGAGCCTGACGGCTGCAGTCCGTGGGGTCGCAAGAGTCGGATGTGAGTTAGTGACTGAACCACCGCCGCCGCCACTGCAACTAAGACCCAGAGCAGTCAAATAAACAAACAAAAGGAAAGGTGTAGAGATGGGGAAAAATGGAATGTCTGGTAGCTAGTTTTTAATGCATAGGAAAATGAGGAGAAGTTAGATTCAGAGGGGAAGGTCTGTGTGACCTTGGCAGGGTCTTGATTGACTGCCAGGCTGGGAGCTGAAACATTATACTCCTGAGGCCCATGAGGGGTGCACCCGGGAGGGGAAGACTGACATCCTGGGCACAGTGGGCGCCCCCAAGGTTCACGAGGCAGTGCTGGGTGGGCCCTGAGAGCGGGGACGCTGGAGCTTGGCTGCTGGGGGTCTGAGTCCCGCTGCCATCCCTTACTAGCTGTGGGTGGGCTCCTTCCTCTCTGTGTCCGTCTCCTTCCCTTGAAAGTGGAGACGAGAAGGCTTATACTCTTCCTAGGGCTTTGGGAGGAGTGAGCAAATGAACTCTCATGGATCCTGGCACGTGGCAAGCCGCCAGCTTGTTGACAGTGATCAGATCTGAATTATCTGGGTGCCGGCTTAGTGGATGCAAGAGAAGAGCCTTTTTATGATGTTAGCTTAGAAAGGCAACACCTCTCGTGACCTTGAATTAGCCCATCAAGCCAGTTATAAACAAATGGCTGCCTGGAAGCCGTTGCTGGGCTTGTCTGTGAGAGTCTAGATTACTAGTTATGGTGTAATTTACTCCACTTAAAATTTTTGATTCCAGGATAACTTTGTCATGTTTATTTGTGAGATTTGTTCTGATTTCATAAGTTTCTGAAATCCGTTTAAATGCTCTACTTACCAAAAAAAAAATAAAATACTGACTACAGCAGCCATTGGTGCTAATTCATGCATTTTTTTAAGGCAGCTATGTCTTGACATGTAAGGATTACAGAAGTTGTGGGAAAACTGTTTTTTCATTGACCTAATTTGTTAACAGAAGCTATTTTGTTAAAGGGACACTAATTCTCCAACTTCTCTTGCTTCCCTTGCTTTACATTTTATTAGCACTGTCACAGACTCCTGCCTTTCCACTTCTCTTAATCTAAATTAAAGGTGAGACGCAACCTACGGGGAGTCACCTCCCCCTGTAGGAATGGGAACTGACAAGCAGTTTGAGTGTCCTCTTAAGGTTGACTATGTTCAGAGTCCAGTACCATCAACCTTTTATTTTGAAATTCCAATGTTGGCAGAGAAAATCTCTGTCAGGTCAGTTTAAGCACAATCAGTTCTTACTTTCATTTCTAAGAAATATACAGAGAGAGATATTTGGCTTGGGGACTTCCCTGGTGGTTCAGTGGTTAAAACTCCGAGTTTCCAGTGCAAGGGGCACGGGTTTGATCCCTGGTCCAGGAACTAAGATCCCACATGCTATGAGGTGCGACCAAAAATAGATAAATAAAATATAAATACCTTTGTATAAAAAAAATGAAATACTTGTGTGTGTGTGTGTGTGTGTGTGTGTTTTAAGGTAGTTTACGATTAAAAGTCACGAGGCAGGCTAGCAAATCTGAGTACTTATAGCCTCAATTTTAGGACTTCTAAAAATATTTAAAGCAATGTACCTATTATATGCCTATGCTAGGAGTTGAGAGAAAAATATGGGGTGTTCCTGTCCTCTGGAGCTTGCTGCTTATAACAGTGTGACAGAGTCACCACAGTGATGATGGTGGTGGTGGTGGTGATGGTGATAATGGTGGTGATGGTGGTGATGGTGACTATAATGATGGTGTGTGTGCTGGTGGTGCTGGTGGTGATGGCGACTATGATGATGGCCCTGGTGGTGATGGTAATGCTGGCAATTATAATGATGGTGGTGCTGGGGGTGCTGGTGATGGTGGTGATGGTGGTGATCATGATGACTGTGGTGGTGATGGTGGTGATGGTGATGGTGGTGATAGTGGTGATGGCGACTGATGATGGCCCTGGTGGTGATGGTAATGCTAGTGATTATAATGATGGTGGTGGTGATGATGGTGGTGATGGTGGTGATGGTGGTGATCATGATGACTGTGGTGGTGGTGGTGGTGATGGTGGTGATCATGACTGGGATGGTGGTGGTGGTGGTGATGGTGGTGGTGGTGGTGGTGGTGATCATGATGACTGTGGTGGTGATGGTGGTGATGGTGGTGATCATGATGACTGTGGTGGTGATGGTGGTGGTGGTGATTATAATGATGGTGGTGATGATGGTGGTGGTGGTGGTGGTGATGGTAATGCTGGCAATTATAATGATGATGGTGCTGGTGATGGTGGTGATGGTGATGATGATGGTGATGATGGTGGTGGTGACGGTGATGCTGGTGATTATAATGATGGTGGTGATGAGAACTTTAGCCATATGGTAATGACCGTGAGCCAAGCACCTTTCCAATATTAGCTTATTTAATTTCTATAAGAGCAAAATAGATAGTACTATAATTATCCCTACTTTACAGATGAGGAAAGTAAGGCGCAGAGAGGTGAGTAATCTCTCCAAGGCCACACAGCTTGTAATGACAGAGCAGAGATTTGCACTTTAAAGCTCCCTCCAGAGATTGTGCTGTTGATGCTACCTTGCCTCCCAGGAGGTGGGGATGGCCCCTAACTCAGCCTGGGGGAATTCATGAAAGTGTGGTGACTAAGCAAGATCTTTCAGAGAAAGAATTTCAGAACAATATACATAATTTAATCAGCTGGCTTGGTATTCAGATTCCAAAGAAAGATTTTTTTGTCTTTATAAGAAATCTGTTTCTTATAAAGTAGGGTTTAATTTTTTACTTTTTATATGTTACCGTGAAGTCAGTTTGTCCTATGTATAGTTAATAATAATATGTATTAGTATTAATCTTATGGTAGCTATTGGCTTCAAAATAACGTCCTAACAGTTACAAAAATTAAATGATACCAATAGGCAGAGAAATAAGAGAAACAGGAAAGGGAGCATAAAAGGATATTTTTTTGATGAATATGGAGCTTCTTTTCCTTCTACCTTGCCCATCTAGTAAAGGATGGAGCTTCAACCTATACCCATTTCAAAATGTCCACGTTCCTTACCAGTTAGTGTGGGACAAGCTAGTGTTGAATGTAGGGACAGCCTTGTTTTTTGCTCATGTCTATGGATTCAATAGAAAGATTTCTAATATTGTCTATAGTGATCACTTGGTGAATTTTTATAGTTAGGGACTATAGTCACTGCTTTTACCTTGCTTTTAGATTACAAACAAGTAGGGTACAAGGTATGATGGCGGTACGAGCCACACAGTTTTTGCTTCAGCGACATTAAATCCTTAGTTTTCTCCCCTTCCTGATGGTGGTGATGTTGGGTGGGTCCCTTCTACTTGATAAGACAGTGAGCATCCTCCCGGCTGCTGTTAGGGGTCAAACTGTTCAAATCAATAGCTGACCTGGAAAAACTCCAAACAGTACATCTCTTTTCAGAGCCTTGGCTTCTAGGAAGGGTGAGAGGGTTCAGGAGCAGCTTGTACCAACTGTCATTCACCCAGGAGCCCCAGCATCCCAGAAGCATGTGTCACTGCTAACGGAAACTTAAGACTTCTTCAGGATCCTGCAGATTGAGGAAATCTTATCCTCAAGAGTCAAGTGGCTTGATTCTGGGGAGGAACAGTATTAACATTTCAAAATATTTTTTTCCATTTAGATCTACAGAGTTGGATTCTAACTGGTCTTGGTTTCAATTGCGATGCATGCAAGTTGGAGGAAATGCTAATGCAGTAAGTTCATCTCAGATTTCTCGTTTTCTTTTTTGTGCACATGTGTGTTGCACTCGTAAAGAAGTTCAGCATTTGCACGTAAGAGTTCAGGAGGCTCTGCTGGACGGCGGGAAGACACAGTGGGCTTATGAGCTGGATGACCCAGATGGCTTCTTTATCCAGAAATCTATTAGAAACCTGATGTACGCGAAGCACTGGGCTAGGATACAGTGATGGACAAGATGACTGAGACTCCTCCCTTACCGGCAGAGACAGAGAGCAAGTAACGAAGTAAATAAACAAGAAAGTAACAGGTGGTAGTAAGTGCTTTGAAGAAAAAGAAAATAGGAAGTGATGACGCAGAGGAACTGGGAGGCTGCTTTATGATAATACAGTTTTTTAATATCTGAGGGTGTCTTTTGTACTCAGATGGAATGCTTCAAGCTTCTTTCATTTCACTTTATTAAATCTACAAATTAAAAAAGCCATTTTCCAAATCTTCAAATATAGTATGTAAATATCATGTATCAATTTATAAACTTAGTAATTTCTCTGTCAAAGTAGCTTTTGAAGTGTTCAATTAATATATAATAAAAGAGCAAATTTCCTTAACCCCATTTACAAACCTAGCTAAGGATCCTCAAACATTTTAAACTTCATTTACAAATTCAATAGATCTGATTTCTAAAACACTAAACTGGCAGCCTTACAAACCTAGCCAGCAAAATCTCCCTTTATATAAAATACCATTATAAGTTTATAGCAGTATGCCAAAATGATATAGGTTGAGTAAGTAGAATTCCCTGAGACATACCATTAAATGTTCAAAGTATTAGAAATCAGTAAATAAAAATAAATATATATGCATTTTTTTTTTTTTTAGAAAGGGACTTCCCTGGTGGTCCAGCGGCTAAGACTCCACACTGCTAATGCTGGGGGTCCTGGGTTTGATCATGGGTCGGGGAGCTAGCTCC
Organism: Dama dama; assembly: GCF_033118175.1. NCBI lineage: Eukaryota > Metazoa > Chordata > Mammalia > Artiodactyla > Cervidae > Dama > Dama dama. The sequence goes on from NC_083702.1 coordinate 6,640,683, forward strand.
TGCATGCCGCAGCAACGCTCCCGCATGCTGCAGCTAAGACCTGGTACAGCCAAGTAAATAAATAAAAATAAATATTCAAAGTATCAGAGATCAAACTGATATCCACTTCAAGTAAAATTTATATCGCGCTTCAATTAAATATTCAAAATTAAAACAGTAAATCTAAAAGAATAATTTTCAAAATACCAGTTTCCTTTGGATCAGTGTCTCGGCCTTTTTCTTCATTACTGTCCCCTAAGCAGAAAAATGAAATTTAAATTCATCAGTCAGCTTGTTTTAAATTTAAATTTGATTTAGTTTTCCCTCGTGAGAGAAATGAAATACCAAGGACTATGATTTTTGACCAGTAGGGGTGATCTTTGGAAGGCTACAAAGTATGGTAATAACTAAGTTTTTTTTCACTTTCCAAGAAATATTCCCCTGTTAGAATGTAAGCCTTCAGTATTTCAAACATGTGATTAGAAAACCATGCCCATGTTCATTATGTCCACAAACTTGTTCTTCACCTTAATACTGTGGGTTTGATAGTCTCTGTCCTTATTTCTAAACCTTCATAAGGTTGTAGGGTCCCCACCCAGCTCCAGAGAGCAGTGTCCTCGTCTCAGCCAGCTGATGCTGGGGAGTGGAGGGGGGCAGGTCAGTCAGCGGCCGCTCAGCTCAAGCAGAAGCTTGGGTTTGAATGCCAGCTCTGCCCCTCGCTAGTCTGTGTGACCCTGGGCAACTTGTTGGACCTTTCTGCTTCAGGCTCGTCTGTAAACAGCAGGTGTCTGAGAGTGTGGCCATGAGGGTTTGATGCGATGGTGCCCACCGAGAACTTAGACAGGACCTGGTGGTATGTGTGGGTGCCCAGTACCATAATTTGTCCCGTTGAATTCACAAAAGGATCAGTCACACAGGCTTTTAAAACACCTGCTTTAATTAAGCTGTGAATGCTGTAATTCATGTCTGTACAGAGATCCTTCAGAGATGCTGCGAGCAGAGTCCTCTAACTAAGTCCCTGCTTCAGTACCGTGCCTGTGCTGTGGTCTCCACCGATGAGGAAATAGTGCTCACCAAGGAGAGGGTTAGCTTGGCTCTTGCTTAATTCGTTTATCAGACATTCCAACTTAGGGAGCCCCCGTGGTGGCCTAGTGACTAGGATTCCAGGTTCTTCCTGCTATGGCCCAGGTTCAGTCCCTGGTTGGGGAAGTGAGATCCCGCAAGCCACACGGCAGAGCCTAAACACATAATTAAATCATCTCATACAGATGCAAAGAAAAGAAAAGAAAATTTAGTCCAGTTTAGTAGGACTCTAACCTAAGGTCAATCGCTCAAGTTAGAGGTAGTCCTGAGTGGAAAGCGTGTGCCCAGATAATGTTCAGGATGAAGGAGGTGTTCTAGTGGAGCAGTGAGGGGCCGGTTATTTTGTTCTGTGAGGCACATCTCACGTCTACTTTTACCAGAATATTAATGTTACATCTGTGGAAGGTATTACTCCTTCTACAAGGAAAAATTTTCTAAAAATCTTTCACGGTTTAAGTTGTATTGGTTTTCACCAGTATTTTCAAAAAGGCCCTTCATGGCGTGCAGTAATGCTTTTAGACTGAGCGCAGCCCTGCCACTAACCCGCGTCCTCTCCTCCGCAGTCTTGCTTTTTCCATCAGCACGGGTGCGACACCAGCGACACCAACGCCAAGTACAACAGCCGCGCCGCCCAGCTCTACAGAGAGCGGCTCAAGGCGCTGGCCTCCCAGGCCACCCGGAAGCACGGCACTGACGTAAGCACGGCCGGGGGGGCGGGGTCTCCCGCCTAGGAACGCGTGTTTCCGCGGAAAAAGTCCTTCATAGCCCAACCGTACTTCCTGGCCAGACTCTCTTACAAGGAAACGGCGTGGAGCCGGGTGTCATTATTCACCGTCCTGCTCAAAAACGTTGCCGTGAACACCACACGGCAGTCCTGCAGCATCACTTTTATTTGTCAGCTGATCAACACTGACCTCATTTTACATGCTTTTTGTTTAAAGACACCTCTTTCAAGGAGTTCCCTGGCTTTCGGTTGTTCTTTGTATCTTTTTCTAATAATAAAAATGTGCCAATAGACTTAGGAAGAAAATAATCCATAAAGCGAAAAGTTTAAAGGTTTTTAACATTATAAGATTTATAGTTCAAGGTATAAAAGATATTTATAAAAAAGAGCTAGCTACACCATATGACTTAATATTTTAGTATTATGACTAAATATATATGTTCATCATCTTCCCTTCCATCATACTCCCTCTCCAGTATTTCCTAGCTCTAATAATTGGCATCATCATCATCTGCCAAGTTGCCTAAGTCAGAAATGTGGGCATCATTCTTAATTATGACCACTCTGTCAGGCTTCCCTTGTGGCTCAGCTGGTAAAGAATCCGCCTGCAATGCAGGAGACCTGGGTTCCATCCTTGAGTTGGGAAGATCCCCTGGAGAAGGGAAAGACTGCACACGCCAGTATTCTGGCCTGGAGAATTCCATGGATTGTATAGGCCATGGGGTTGCAAAGAGTCGGACACGACTGAGTGAGTTTCACTTCACTTCCATTGGTTGAGACTTTGCCTTCCATTGCAGTGGGGGCCACGGGTTCAATCCCTGGTTGGGGAGCTAAGGCCCAACATGCCTTGACCAAAACATGAAACAGAAGTAATATTGTATCAGATTAAATGAAGACTTTAAAAATGATGCGCATCAAAGAAAAAAAATTCCTTAAAAAAATAAAGACACCTTCTTCAGTTCATATTGTTGACACATTGACTCTGAGCCCGTGGCCAAGAGCACTGTGACTTGAGCTGAGTGAAGCTCATCTAACTGCGTCTCTGTGCTTAGTTATACAAGGTGGCACTTAGCACTGAGATTGGGGCCATCGTGAATGACGGATGCCAACAAAAAGCACAAAAGCATGGGAAGTGTGTCAATCAATAGACCACAGAAAGGGCCGGTGCTTGCCGCAGGAGCGGAAACCAGGAAGCTGAGCATCGCACCTTGGGGGACACATTGCTGCTCTACGTGTGTCCAGGCAGGGCGGCACATCTAGGGTCACAAGTTAATTGCAGAGTAGGCGAGTTCATGAACGTGGAATCCACAAAGCGTGGCGTCTGGCGGTACTTTGGAACATGCACCTAGACGTGAAGTCCTTGATCTTCCCTTTTCAGAAATGGCTTGGGGAACTGCCTTTTGCCTTCCACAGGGCCTGGCAGCACAAGTTACTGGATCTATGTGTTGCTAAAATGTACTCAGGGGCCCTGACTTTATAATAATGGAAAGTACGGATCTTCAGCAGACAGGCCTCTAGAAAGGCAGGGAACTGTATTAAATAAACCCTCGAAAGCAGGTGAAGTGCTGAGCGATGTGTGTGTTCTGTTCCAGCTGTGGCTTGATAGCTGTGTGGTCCCGCCTTCGTCCCCGCCACCGAAGGAGGAAGATTTTTTCGCCTCTCACGCTTCTCCTGAGGTATGTGTTACACCTTACATAGTTTTAAAGGGTGCTCCCCTGACATAAATTTTAAAGGGCCTGTATTTAAAGTGTTTCAGTTAGGACAGAGGCTAAGCTGCTGTGACCCACAGCCCTGAAACAGTCACTTACGAGAGAAATAAGTTTCCCAGCAGTAGTTCAGGCTCATCCAGGGCTGCTCATCTCATTGTGTGGCTCCCATCTCAGGGTCCAGAGTGGCCACTCCAGTTCATGACCTTTGCTGGCCAGTGGGAGGAGGACGGACATCCACATCCAGGGAAGCAGTGCCCCAGCCTTTTACAGTCTGGAGATAGCATTGCTTCTGCTCACTCACTTCCTGCCGTCTAGAATTCAGTCCCACGCCCTGTACCCAGCTTCCTGGGAGGCAGAGGTCTTACTAGGGGCCTGTCCAGTGCAGTTCAGAACTTTGCAATTGACAAAGACAGTTTGGGGGACTTCCCTGACAGTCCAGTGGTTACAACTCTGCGCTTCCCATGGGGGGAGTGCAAGTTTGATCCCTGGTCAAGGCACTAAGATCCCACAAGCTGCACGGTATAGCCAAAAGAAAGAATGAAGACATTTTTTTAAACCCAGATTTGAAAAGGAATTTGAATCTCGTTGCCACTGTTAGCTGTGTACATAGAACATCTCTCAAGGCTCTTGAGAGAATGAGCACATGATAGAGAACTAACTGTAGATCTATGTGTACGTGTGGGTTGGTGTACACACACAAGGTGTATGGCCTAGCTCTGTCCACTATGAGGCCTAGAGACAGAGACACCCCAGAATGACAGGCACACCCAGCACCCACACCCTCATTTCTAAATGCTGTTCTCCAATAAAAGGAACCAGGGCTACCTTTGGAGAGGCGGCCAGTTCTAGGACTGGAGTTGCAGGGGCAGAGGAGCCTGGAGTACCCAGTGGTGCTGGAAGTAAGGGAGTGCTAGGAGGCCAGGGAGGGGGATTGGATGAGGACATGGCTGAAGGACTCGGGAACCAACCTGGAAGAGGTCCCGGTGGTCAGAGCTGGATCCATTTGAACAACAAAATAAATAATGATAGTACTGGGCTGTAATACAAAGAATTGACCAATATTCATGAGTCGATTACTGATACAAATAGATGGTTGCATGAATGGAGGAAAGGGACAGTCTTCTTATAGAAAATTCCAAACCATGCGTATACTTCCCACCCTTCAGGATGTGGGGCTTAACCTGCTCCCCTGGCATGTGGACCGGGCTTAGTGACTCACTTTTTTTGAAGTTTGTTTTTTATGACTTTTCATGCTTTGCTGGTAATGACTTTTCTCCCCTGGCTTCAGGTGAGCAGCACAGGGTGGGCGTCAGCACAGCCAGAACTTTCTTTAACTCCAAGGAACCTGGACACACCTCCAGCAAGCAGTGAAGGTAACACTGAGATTCGTGTTGTAGTGCCCTGGGCCTCTGCGGAACGCCTAGAAAATGAGACCCCTGCATTTACCAAGAGTAGGGAAAGATACCCATGGTCCATTATAAAACGGAGAGAGAGGATTACTGAACATGGAGTATGTATGTCCTCACTTTTGTAAAAAAACAGGTAGCCAAAATCACACATGCAGTTAACACGGAAAATGAAATTGCTGAGGATTTTTACTTTCAACAAGTTTGAAGTGACCGAACTTTTATCATGAGTATATGTTACTTTTATAATCAGAAAAGTAAGTGAAAGTGAAAGTCGCTCAGTCATGTCCCACTCTTTTCAACCCCATGGACTATACAGTCCATGGAATTCTCCCAGAGTACTGGAGTGGGTAGCCATTCCCTTCTCCAGGGGATCTTCCCAACCAAGGGATCGAATCCAGGTCTCCCACATTGCAGGTGAATTCTTTACCGGCTGAGTAACAAGGGAAGCCCAAGAATGCTGGAGTGGGTAGCCTAACCCTTCTCCAGCGGATCTTCCCAACCCAGGAATCGAACTGGAGTCTCCTGCATTGCAGGCAGATTCTTTACTAACTAAGCTATCTTATAATCAGAAAACAAGATTCCAATTTAGAAAACTATGGGCTTCCCTGGTGGCTCAGCAGTAAAGAATCCACCCGCAATGCAGGAGACACGGGAGACATGGGTTCGATCCCGGGGTCAAGAAGATCCCTGGAGGAGAAAATGGCAGCCCATTTCAGTATTCTTGACTGGAGAATCCCATGGACAGAGGAGCCTGGTAGACTACAGTCTATGGCTTTGCAGAGAGCTGGCCACAACTGAAGCAGCTGAGCACACATGCACACATTCTGTCAATAGTCAATGTCTAATAATTCACACTTGGTAATTTTATTTTAGGGTTATATTTATTGTAAATCTACTTACATCACTTGCTTACATCCATGGATCAAAACATCAATACTTTCTGGTTTAAAATTGAGCATTTTTTGTTAGCCAGAAAATTAGTGTAAATTAACAACAACAAGGCATCATTTTCCACCTAATCAGTGAACTGCTGGCGGGTGGGCCCCTCAGACATGCTGGCCTGTGAGAGTTAAGCCTGGAACTGCTTTAAGAAACTTAGTGTAACAGGAGGGACTAAAGAGTCACCAGCCTCGAGATCAGGTGATGGTCCTGAGACGCCTTCAGACAAGGATTTGCTGGAAGCTTGGACAATAAGTGGCATTTTCATCAAGTAGAGAGCCCTGAAGGGAGAGTCATTCAGCTCTACATGAGAAGGGGGTCAGGAAAGTCCATTCATTTCTTTTTCCGCCAAATAATATCCCATCTATAGCATGGATATGCTACATTTTGTTTATCCATTTTAAGGTAATAAAATAAAGAGAACAACATTTTTTAAAAATAAAAACCTTAATGGAATTCCTAACCAGGATCAGTTTTTTAGATAAACTAGAAAACTCAGCAGATTTCTTGGCAACTGAAAATTTAGGTTTCTATCATTGATTGGATTCATATTAGACTTGCCAAATGTTAACATATTGGGCTGGGTGTATAGTCCACATATGTACTAGGTATCTCAAAACAGTTTACTTTAAAACACCAGACCATAAGGTAGGATTCCAAATTATAATGATTAGGGAGACCACTAACAAAGCAACTGGATACAAAATACACTTCTATTTTAATGGATTTTTAAATTAGAATTCTTAAAGTGATAAAATATGGAGCTAAAAAGAAAAGACAATCATTGATCTGCCTGGATAAGATTTGTAGTACTGAACAAATTGGATGTGTTACATATTCAAAAGCACATTTGATGAATCTGTTTTCTGCGTTGATGTCAATATTTTTAACTTTCAGGTGCACCAGAACAAGGACCAAGTGTGGAAGGTCTTAATGTACCAACAAAGGCTGCTGTAGGCGGTATGTGTTACCCTGTAGTCTGATTTAGAGAGTGAGGTTAATTAAGAAAAAAATGAATCCTGTCTATACATTCTGCCTAGAACTTACAATGTAATAAGATTTATTTAAACAAAAAATGCTGTTTTGTTTTGGCCAGCTTGGTGACTGTGAAACGCATTAGCCTCTGTACCCGGCAAAGGTTGCTCTTGATGCTTTTTGATTTGCTGGTTTATGTCCCAGCACAGGCAGAGGGCAGAGCAGCCACATCATTCCTAGTTACTCAAGAACTCTTAGCATTTTCTTCTTTCTGATTGTATTGTAGGTGAACTTAATCTCTAATTTTTCATTATCAGGGAAATGTAATCTGAAATTAGTGCATATCACACTGCATTAATTGGAAAGCAACAGCTTTGGTGAAAAATAACTAAACTATTAGGAATGTCTCAGGTATTTTCCTCATGTATTAATAGACATGTAGGAGGCTGGATGCAGGTTATATGACTGCCACAATGCACATCTAAAAGAAAGTGAAGAAAAGGAGGATTTCCATGAATGTCTTTTTTTATACTCCAAATGTAATGATGTTATTCTCTCATTAAGGACTAAAAATTTTAATCTTCATGGTTTTATGCTATCTTTTCCTGTTAAATCACATTCTCATCTTTGTAAGAAAAGATTTTATTCTTACTAGGTCTCTTACACATAATTCTAAAACCAGAATATGTAATCTATGATTAAAATTTACCCAGAAAACAACTTTTAAGAAACTTTATCTAAAAGCATCATATATTTTTGTGCAATTTAGTTAGTAATGCTACCAAAATAATAGAATGCTTTCCATTTCTGATTGGTTAGTATGATAAAATCTGTACATAAATCAGAGTGGGAAAGCACTTCACTGGCTGCTTTAGTTGTATACATAATGCCTGGCTAACTTTATATTTTAAAACAATTTTGAAAATTTTTGAAGAGTAGAGATTACTAGGCGAGTTTGTTCTAATATTCAAAATGCTCCTGAAGAAAGTGGTGAATGAGGCAAGCTCAGGCTGTTTATTTCTCTGCAATGTGGTGTTCCCCGCCGCCACCCCCCCCCCCCCCAAAATATATACTCTCTGAGTTTGGATGCAATCTGAAAATACTGAGAACTCTATTTTGATGAAGCTCTGTTCATCTGAAATACTTTGATGTACTTGAGTCTCTGGATGACAAACTAATGTGGAATATGTTATAGTCTCTTAAACAATAAAATACAGTATCTTAGAATTTTTCAAAAAAATACACTAAAAATAGGAAAATTATGTATTGCCAATGGTCTGACTTTCTACTTTTTGTCTTTTGACAGAGATTTCTTCTATCATAAAAAAGAAACCAAATCAAGCTAAAAGAGGAGTGAGTATTATGTATAAACTGTCTGGTGATTTAGCTCTAAAATGACTCTTAGACTCGAGGAAGCCACCTTGTCATTTTTACTTCTTTTGTTTTTGAGCCACAATCTGATAAATGCGGCTTTGATAAAAAGTTGGTTTGCTCAATGGAGTGACGTTATACATGGTGAAAATGTTCTGCAGTGAGTGTTTCAGATTTCTCTGTTGGCGATAAAGCTCTGAAATAAAAATCAACCAAGGCTCCCTGGGGTTTCAGTCATGCTACCGTTTCTAACAGTGCCATTGGGTGAGGCTGGGAGTGTTGTCCGCGGTTGAACGTTCAGCTTCTGAGGTTCCGTTCAGAGCCCCTGCCGTGGACGCAGGTGCGAGGGCTGAATCCTGACCTCGTCACTTGCCAGCTTTGTGATCTTGGTCATGTCTCTTCACTAACAAGAGCTCAGGTCCTCCTCCGTCGCCCGGAGATGATGACCGTGCCGGACTAAGTAATAACCCTCAGTAACTGTCAGCTGTCATTGCAGACATTCTCAAACAGTTGGGTACAACATAATCTTCTACTGTATCCTCCAGCTTGGGGCCAAAAAAGGAAGTTTGGGAGCCCAGAAACTGTCAAATACGTGCTTTAATGAAATTGAAAAGCAAGCCCAAGCCGTCGATAAAATGAATGCACAGGAAGACCTTCTGTCCCGGGCAGCACCTAAGGAAGAGTCCATGTAAGTTTGATCAAATCATAATACGATTCTAGTGTCTACAGTTATTAACTGGGCTTCCCAAGGTGGCACTAGTGGTAAAAAACCCGCCTGCCGATGCAGGAGACGCAAGAGACTGGGGTTCGATCCCTGGGTTGGGAAGATCCCCTGGAGGAGGGCATGGCAACCCACTCTAGTATTCTTGTCTGGAGACTATCCCACGGACAGAGGAGCCTGGTGGGCCGCAGTCCACAGGGTCGCAAAGAGTCAGGCAGGACTGAGGCGACTTAGCACGCGTGTAACACGCAAAGCTATTAACTAAATGACTCTGAGATTTGCTTTCCAAATGCCATTTATTTTTACATCTGTGTGTAAGGAGGGAAATGCAGAATTTGGTATTATGAGAGTTAATACCACATGGACATGTAGATGAGAAGGAGAGAGACCAGTATTTAGGGAGGGCAGCCACCATTTCCAGTTGAAGTTGTGTGGACAGGATTTGGGTGGGGTCAGCAAGAAGGGAAAGATAGAGGTACTTGTGTCAGGAGGTACTGCCCCAGGAAAGATGCTCAGCGTCGTTAGTCATCAGGGAAATGCAAGTCAAAGCCACAGGGAGATACCTCCTCACTCTCAGGGAGCTGTGATCAAGAAGACGGAAAACTAGTGTTGGTGATAATTAAGAAACTGGAGCCCTCATGCTTTGCTGGTGGCAAAGTTACTATATGACCCAGCATTTCACTGTGCAGTATATTCTCAAAGTAATGTATATGCCCACAAAGTCACACAGAAACTTGTACACATGTTCACAGCAGTACTAATCCCTATGGCCGAAAAGTAGAAACAACCCAGATGTCCACCAGCTAGTAAACAGATGAACAAAATGTGTGTGTCCGTATAGCGGAATATTATTTAGCCATGAAAAGGGATAAGGTACTGATACATGCTGCAGCATGTACAAATCTTGAAAAATTTATGCTGAGAAAGACCCTGGCCACAAAAGACCACATATTTTATGATTGCTTAGATGTGGACTGTCCAAATCAGGCAAATCAAGAGACAGAAGCAGACGGGTGGTTTCCAAGGGCAAGGGCCGAGGGAAGAATGGGGTGGGACTGTGGGTGGGTGGGGTTTCTTCTGGGGTGATGAAAATGTTCTGGAATTAGATAGAAGTGATGGTGATAGCCTTGTGAATATGCTAAACTGAATTGTGCATTTTAAAAAGGTGAATTTTATGATATGTGAATTATATCTCACTAGTGAAAATGGTGTTTATAATGTGAAGCCCCATTGGACCTAGCGACTAACTTCTAATTGTGTGATGGAAGGTTTTGGGTATGGTGGAATCTCCAGAGGTGCTGAGCCTGGATTGTGAAGAGGTCTCAGAGGCAGACTTGGGGGTGGTGGCAGAGAGAGGGAGGAAGGAATAGCCTAGGAGGATGAGGAAGAGGGAATCTAGACAGTGGCTATGGGGTCCTGCCTGGATTGGAGACATTGGAATGATGGTGTGGGTCACCCTGAAGTCAGACCAGCTTGGGGGTTTACGTCACATCTGAGGAGAGTGCCATGAGGCAAGGGTTTGTTTTGGAAAGTGTGTTTGGTCGTGATATCCAGGGCAGAAAGAATGGGGGGAAACCTGGAAGCCAGGAGCCCAGCCCAGAGACTTGTTTTAGGTAGGTCCTTAAGGTTCTTGAGAGGATGTCACTGTGTTGAAAACAGAAGGGACACATGGCTACCTGGAAAGGACCGGTGACTGGCATAAGGGTCCAGGGTCGTAAGGAGAGAAGAAAGGAAAGGCGTCCTGGATTCCTGTTTTGTACACATGTGTATTTTATTTGTATGGTATTTTCTCTTGTCATGTGTATCTCTTGTGTGTGTGTGTTAGTCACTCAGTCGTGTCTGAGTCTTTGTGATCACATGAACTGCAGCCCACCAGGCTCCTCTGTCTGTGGGGATTCTCCAGGCAAGAACACTGGAGTGGGTTGCCATGCCCTCCTCCAGGGGATCTTCCCGACTCAGGGACTGAACCTGGGTCTCCCGCATTGCAGGCAGATTCTTTATGATCTGAACCACCAGGGAATCCCCTATCTCTTTTAGCGTGGCTTCCTTACTACAGGCTGTATAATGAAGAAAATACTGCTACTTCCTTTACAAGATTGTTAGAGGTTCATCTAGTTAGTGCTCATTAGAGTGCATCAGACAATGCCTGGCGCTTAGTAGGTGCCCAATCAGTGTAGTTTCTTGCTATTCACACTCAGTTTGCTCAGTGAAGGTGAAGTCACTCAGTTGTGTCCGACTCTTTGTGACCCCATGGACTATGGCCTACCAGGCTCCTCCGTCCATGGGATTTTCCAGGCAAGAGTACTGGAGTGGGTTGCCATTTCCTTACCAAGAACAAAGCTTCAGATGGTAGCTAACTCTACAGCGAGCTGAGCCATGAGGGAAGCCCAAGAATACTGGAGTGGGTAGCCTATCCCTTCTCCAGGGGATCTTCCCAACCCAGGAATCAAACCAGGGTCTCCTGCATTGTGAGTAGATTCTTTACGAACTGAGCTATCAGGGATGCCCTTGTTCAGTGAACTTCTTATGATAAGCCTGAATCATTTGAAATGGGTGGTTACTCCTCACTGTCATTTAACTCACAGCACCTAGGGGGCAGCACTAAACTGTATTTAGGTTAAATGCAATTTGAGATGTCAAAGAGGCTTCACTGGTGGCTCAGATGGTCAAGAATACACCTGCAATGCGTGAGACCTGGGTTCAGTCTCTAGGTTGGGAAAATCCACAGGAGAAGGACATGGCAACCCATTCTTGCCTGGAGAATCCCCCTAGCAGGCTACAGTCCATGGGGTCACAAAGAGTCGGACACGACAGTTTGTTGTGATCCACACAGCCAAAGTCTTTAGTGTAGTCAGTGAGGCAGAAGTAGATGTTTTTCTGGAATTCTCTTGCTTTTTCTATGATCCAGTGGATGTTGGCAATTTGATCTCTGGTTCCTCTGCCTTTTCTAAATCCTACTTGAATATCTGGAAGTTCTTAGTTCACGTACTGTTAAAGCCTGGCTTGGAGAATTTTGAGCATTACTTTGCTAGTGTGTGAGATGAGTGCAATTGTGTGGTAGTTTGGACATTCTTTGTCATTGCCTTTCTTTGGGATTGGAATGAAAACTGACCTTTCCCAGTCCTGTGGCCACTGCTGAGTTTTCCAGATTTGCTGGCATATTGAGTGATTTGAGATGCTCTGTGTAAGATTCACTCTAAGTTGTCACAGACTTCACTTTGATGTCTCTGACTTAGCTAGGTTTCTTAACACTGAGAAAGGCGGAAAGTTAAATCTGAGTGTGTTTGGGAGTGGACTCCGTGCAGATCACTCGTGCATGAGGTTTTCTCAGGGAACTGGTAAAATTGTTGCCTGATCAGAACAGGAGACGGGGAATTAGAAAGCAGCAGTCCCCTCCCTGCAGGTCAGGGGGACAGAGACTAGTGCGTTAATGTTAGAGACAGTACCAGCCTTAATCTGGACTGCTCGATAGAGCGTAAATGCGAAGATGCAGATCATGGGGTGTTTATGAACTGGACTTGGGAACCCAATGAATCCCTTTGTTCAGAACAGCTGCAGCCCAGGCCCTGACCACCGCCCTGCCACTCACAGCTGAGCATCACAGCTCAGTTTCACCAAACCAGTGCTGTACCAGCTGTGAGAAGTGTCCAGGCTTTGTTTACTTATTTACTTTTTAATATTTACTTATTTATGGGGGCTTTCCTGGTGGCTCAGTGGTAAAGAATCCACCTGCAATGCAGGACATGCAGGTTCAATCCCTGGGTCTGGAAAATCTCCCAGAGAAGGAAATGGCAACCCACTCCAGTATTCTTGCCTAGAGAATCCCATGGACAGAGGAGCCTGGTGGGCTACAGCCCTTGGGGTCACAAAACAGTTGGACATAACTTAGCGGCTAAACAACAATGTATTTATTTGGCTGCGCTGGGTCTTAGCTGCGGCAATGTGGGATCTTAGTTCCTCAACTGGAGATCGAACCCAGGCCCCCTGCATTAGAAGTGCAGAGTCTTAGCCCCTGGACCACCAGGGAAGTCCCCAAGAGTGCTCGCGCTTTATGTTAGTCTTCTGCAACTTCATTTTTTGAAATGGCTGTACATAAAGTTATTTCAGTCAGCTGTCAGGAGCAGTATCGATTCCTGTGTGTTCTGAGTGTGAACTGAACTATCCGTGCAGCAGCCTCATCCTTCCAGGCGTTTGGTCCTCAGGGATGTCTGTGTGTACAGCTGGTAGGAGAGTAAGAGGAGGCAGAGGTGCTGCTGGAGCTGCTCCCGGGCTCTCCCTGAGTCTGGAGGGCGTGGCCAGCCCTCCTCCAAGCTGGTCCTGGAAGGGCTCCTGTAGGTCTGAGAAGTGCAGAGTCCCAGCGTCTTTATTCTGTTAGTGCTTCCAGGGCCTGCATGTTAAAGTGCATGCTTTTAATGAGCGATACAGCCAATTCCGCGGCAGGTACCCCAAAAGGGAAAACTTCCCCATCTCACACTCTCTTGAAATTCTTCATCCCCATCCATTCATCTCCAGAAGACTCTGTTACCACAGTTGTAGCTTTTTGTGATTTTAAACAGATCTACTAGTGGCTCAGAGGGTAAAGCGTCTGCCTGCAATGCGGGAGACCTGGGTTCAATCCCTGGGTTGGGAAGATCCTCTGGAGAAGGAAATGGCAACCCACTCCAGTACCCTTGCCCGGAAAATCCCATGGACGGGGGAACCCAGTAGGCTACAGTTCATGGGGTCACATAGAGTCGGACACGACTGAGCGACTTCACTTCATTTTACTGTTTTCCCCCAAAAATTATACTTGAAAGAAGATTGCTTATTTTCCTCTTTCAAGCACAATTTGGGGGGGAACAGTAGATGTATTACCATTACCTGATCTGAAGGAATAACAATAAAGAAAACAAATGGCCACATTAAAACAAAACAGAGGGACTTTCCTGGTGGTCCAGTGGTTAAGACTCCAAGTTGCCAATGAAGGGGGCCTGAGTTCAATCCCTGGTCAAAGAACTGGATCCCACATGCTGCAACTAAGAATTCACATGTTGCAACTGCGGATCCTGCGTGCTGCTACTGAGACCTGGCACCACCAAATCAAATACATATAAAGAATGAAGGCATCCATTTCTTTAATGCCAGGTTCTGTTAAAGTCCAGGTATACAAAGCATGTTCTTGCTGTAAAGAAATGCCTAGCGGGAGAAGCATATATATAAGCAAGAGCAGAAAACAGAATAGAAATCCTGCTTGACTCATTAAGAAGGGAAACAGCAAAAGCGAGGTTATTTTCTCCTAGTAAGAAATTGTTATCACTTCCTTTCACTACAGAGAAATGTATTTATATTATTAGGGAGTTTATCTAGTACCTTTCTCGTGAAGGATTTGTGACATTTTATATAATTTTATAAAATGGACAATATCTTAGAAATCCTGATAATGTACGTATATCATTTTTCAAGTCCCTGAAATTTTGTTGCTATTTGCTAATATAATAATATACTCTTGATAATATAGGCCTGGTTTTCTTAATAAGAAATTAAGTATCTATAGCATTTTTGGAAACGTAAGAGTAAGGGACAGTGTTTTATTCATCTCTCCTCCCTCCCCCCCACTGGGTGCATTATTTGTCACAAGTATTTGATAGATAGGTGACGGGTATCTGACTGGTGGTGCAGAGGAAACTATTGACTGAAGGATGACAGCTCCATTTTGAGTGTTCTCAGAGCTTGGTTCCATAAAGAGACCTTATGGGGAACCTCCCTAGTGGTCCAGTGGCTGAGACTCCATGCTCTCAATGCTAGGCAGCCTGGGTTCGATCCCTGGTCAGGGAACTAGATCCCACATGCCACAACTAAAGATCCTATGTGCCACAACTAAGCCCCGTTGCAGCCAAATAAATATTTTTTTAAAAAGGGAGAGAGACCCTATGGGAAATTTTCTTGTAAACTGAAGAATCCTTTTGCAATGCAGTAATCCCTTCTTAATTTACCTGTTAAGTCAAATATATTTATATATATATGAAAAGTGAAAGTGTTAGTCGCTCAGTCGGGTCCGACTCTTTGCACCCCATGGACTGTAGCCCGCCAGTCTCCTCTGTCCATGGAATTCTCCAGGCAAGAATATTGGAGCCATTCCCTATATATTTGGACTTCCCTGGTAGCTCAGCCAGTAAAGAATCCGCCTGCAATTCGGTTTTGATCCCTGGGTTGGAAAGATCCCTGGAAGAAGGATGGGCTCCCCACCCCAGTATTCTTGGGCTTACTTGGTGGCTCAGATGGTAAAGAATCTGCCTACAATGCTGGAGACCTGGGTTTGATCCCTGGGTCGGGAAGATCCCCCGGAGGAGGGCATGGCAACCCACTCCAGTATTCTTGCCTGGAGAGTCCCATGCACAGAGGAGCCTGGTGGGCCACAGTCCCTGGATTAAGAAAGAGTTGGACTTGACTGAGCAACTAAGCCCAACACAACACACACACACACACATATATAATCTTAAACCAGAACAAACCAGTGAGACTAATCTCATACTTTTGTTACATAATGTGGAAGTATAGTTAAAAAAAAAAAAATCTGCATTTTACTATCCTTTATAGAAGTAATTTAAGTATTTATTATGTTGTGACATATTATGATACGGTAAGTAATATAAGCTGGAACAGCAATTAGATTCAGCAGCAACCAAAAATTAGCTGTAAACTCATGCACCTTCTCATGAGCATCTACTCGAAAGAGATCTTTACCCAAAAAATGCCAGCTTGCTTTTATAATCATTAATCATGGAAAGTTGCAGCAAGCTAAAAGCATGTGACATGTTTAACATTCTTGGTATTTTAACTTAAGAGCACAGAATTAGCGCTAAGTTAAGTAGCATTTGGTTTTTCTGGCAGTGTTTCATCATTACGATTAGCCTATAAAGATCTTGAAATTCAGATGAAGAAAGATGAAAAGATGAACATGAGTGGCAAGAAAAAGGCAGAATCAGAGAGACTTGGCATGGGATTCGGAAATAGCAGAAGGTAAGACTCTGCTTTCTTGGGTTTCGTAAGGTAAGCTGGTTTGCTGATCTCGCGTGGACTTTCCCTGTTAGTTTCCGCTTCGAAAGCGTCTTCTCCTTGCTCACGTCCTTCAGTTGTGATCTAATGCAGTCGGCCCGCAGCGCTCTCTATCTAGGGCTTCTGCCTTTGCAGATTCAGCCAATCGGGGATTTGAATATATTGGGATAGGGAGAATTCCAGAAAGTTCCAGAAAGCAAAACAAATTTTCTGTACATACCATACTTAAGGACAATGATTTACATAGTATTTACATTGCATTTATAATTATTTATATAGCATTTCCATGGGATCAGCAAAGAGACAGCACTTAGCAACTAAATAGCAACAGATGTAGCCCTTACATTGAATTTGGTGTTATTAGTAACTAGACATGATTTAAAATACAAAGGAATAGTAAGGATTTTTGGGGGGGGTGAAGTAGAGAAGGATAGCCTCCTTACTTTGCCAAGCAAAGGAGGACACATCAGGCCTCTGCCTTGAAAAATTATGTGTCCCTGAGGATTGTTTTTGTTGGCTGGGGTCATAGAACCAGTCCCCCTCAGATACCAAGGGACAACTGTGTTTACTCCAGCACAAAAAATTCCAAATTTGATTATTAAATAAAATGAAATAGGTCTGATTGTCATTAAATGGATGCCATAAACATAACTTTCATATGTGACTGTATTTTGTATAATTAGTTACAGTCCCCACTAAGGTCCAGTATTTTTTAGTGCTTGTACCACAAAAATATTTTTCTATTGTTCATGTTTGTAACCCCCTGAATAAATTATATTTTTGTTGAGAGAATAAATTATAGGCATTCTTTGGTGAACACACGTATCTTCATGAACTAATATTCTTTTTTTTCCATCTTATTCTCTATTTTCTCAAGTGGTATTTCACATTCAGTGACTTCAGACATGCAGACCATTGAACAGGAAACGCCAATCACAGCAAAACCGAGAAAAAAGTATGGTGATGACAGTGACGACTCATATTTTACATCCAGCTCCAGGTAATCTGTTAAAAATCATCCTGAAAATATTGTTTTGAAAAGCAGCAATTGATACAGACTTACTAGTTTTTCTTTTTTTTACATCAGGAACAAATACAAATAAGTTTACTTCATTGTTTTTAAAAGCTTTGGCTGGAGTCAAGGATGTCCTTTGGAAAAAAATTGGGGTCCCCTTCTTTAGTGGATGATATTTGCTAACTTTGAAATGTTTGAAAATAAAATCAGCAGCCAGGAATTAAAATCAGAGGTGGGGAAGCTATATTTATATAAAATGTGAAATTGGAGAAATACGCAAAACCCCAAAGATATATGTTAAGTCATTTAGTCTTATTCCAACAGTTGGAATGTTTCCCAGCTGCGCCTTTAGCAGATTCTTTTGTTTTCATACCTCCGGCTTCTGGAGTCCCTGATTGGCAGGATATAGAATATTAAATGAATGCTCTTTGTGTGTGTTTATGTATGAATGAAAAGCACTGTTGCCCTCTCAGGGGTTCCCAGGATAAAGCCTAGGCCCCATCCTTCAGCCCTCACCCTCCGACACGGACAGGTTACCTAACTCCAGTGTGAAGCCGACCGTGGAGAGGCCGTGCTTCAGGTTCAAGCTGCCCGCAGAGACGGAGAACAAGTTTAACTTGAACTGACTCACTCTGTGCGGTTCTTCCAAGAACCTGATCAGCATCCGAGGGAGGCCTGCTGAGCAGCCCCCGAGTAAACCTGGGCTGTCAGGAAGTGGGCACCAGCTGGGAAGCCAGGCGGCCTGGACTTGGGTCCTGGCCCTGCCACTTCATGACCGTGTGACCTCGGCTGACCTGTCCAACCTCCCTGTGCCACAGCCTCTTATCTGTAAGCTAGGGACACCAGCAGTGTCAGCTTCTCAGGGCAGTGTGAGGGTTAAATGAATGAATGCACACAGAGCATTGTTTAGCTCTTATTTTTTAGCTGTTATTTTTATATAGAAACTCAGTTCAAGAGACACATGACTCAGTCTGAATGCTTAATTACTGTTGTTATATACTTAAATTAGCCATGTGGAGGGCCACCTTCAGTTTTGGGGTTTGGGGAGATCAACCGTGTGCCCGTTAGTATGGGCAGTCCTTAGAGGAGACACCCTCACTCAAATCTCAGAGGGTATCACTGTCGTCTGGCAATTACACAGGCTTAGAAGCAGTTCCATATGCGTAACAGATAGAAATGTGTGTTAACTAATTAGGCTCTAATTCTGAAATTCTGTATTCTCCTATCAAAGTTCACAGGTAAGGAATTGTAATACAGAGAACTGTCTTTAAATCATTCACCTAGCATCACTTCAAATTGCTTCAAGTCCAGATTTTTACCAGAAAATAAGTAGTTTAGAGGTATTCCCCATCAGTACTTTCAGAGACAGGGTGGTTTTATGTTTGCCTCTCAGGCTTCCCTGATAGCTCAGTTGGTAAAGAATCCGCCTGCAATGCAGGAGACCTCAGTTTGATTCCTGGCTCGGAAAGATCCGATGGAAAAGGGATAGGCTACCCACTCCAGTATTCTTGGGCTTCCCTTGTGGCTCAGCTGGTAAAGAATCTGCCTGCAATGCAGGAGACCCTGGTTTGATTCCTGGGTTGGGAAGATCCCCTGGAGAAGGGAAAGGCTACCCACTCCAGTATCCTGGCCTGGAGAATTCCGTGGATTGTATATTCCGTGGGTTTGCAAAGAGTCGGACTCAACTGAGCAGCTTTCACTTTCACTTTTCCTGTGAGTAACCTGTGTTTCAGGTTAATTGGAGGTAACTCCCAAATCATGCCTTTTTAAAATAATTAATTAATTAATTTGGCAGTGCCAGGTCTTAGTTGCAGCCTGCAGGATCTTTTATTAATAATTGTGGCATGCGGGATCTAGTTCCCCGAGCAGGGATCGAACCCAGGCCCCCTGCATTGGGATTGCGGAGTCTTAGCCACTGGATCGCCAGGGAAGTCCCCCAAACCATGCCTTTTAGATAAATACATTTTCTACAGGATAGAGTTAAATCTCTAACTTGATTTGAAGGCTGCCTACGTGTCAGGTCACTTTAGATGAGGGAGTACGTCTGTGTCGGGAAAGCTCCTGGTGGTGCAGGGTCTGTGCTCACCCACCTGGCTTCTCCACAAAAGCCTGTATGATTCTTTCACCAATCATTACAGCTCCTGCCGAGAGCGTAGGGTTCCAGCTCCACCAGTGGTGCGGAGTTGGAAGGAGAGGCGGCTGCGACTGAGGATGTGCCCAGGGAAGCTGTTGGGGAGCCTTCCCCGCTCCAGGCCGCTGCCGGGCTCCTTCCTGGGGGGCTCTGTCCGCCCATCAGGAGCTTCGGGAATCCCATCGGCCTCCCTCTCCAAAAGCTTAGTCCAAAGAGTCAGCCCAAAAGGCCTCCGTTGCTACGGAACAGTTATTTATGGTTTGAAACTGGGGAGCAGATGGTGTTTTTATATTGACCACACTGGCTGGATTCCTGCCAGAGACCTTGGTGTATTGTTTGTCTTCACCTGCAGCTTGTCTGATGGGAACGTCAGTGCTGGTCCTCCTTGGTCGTAACCGCTGCAGGTAGAACAATCCTTACTTTGGCAGATGAAGTCGGGTAAACATGGCCTCTGGGAAAGCAGGCATTTCCATGAAGAGCTCTCACTGCTTCCAAATTATTCATTAGCCCATTAGAACTTGAATACTATTGAATTATGAAAGAGTGCTGTTTCTATTAAAAATGAGACCAGCCGTATCTTTGGGCTTTCTTTTTTTTTTTTTCCTTTTGAGTTCCATTATTTCCAGGATATAAACAATGTAATTATATATTGAGTACAAAATAATGAAACTAGAACAATTTGTTCAGCCTTACAAAGCCAGCATGGCCTTCAGTGGAAGAGGCAGCTGTCTACAGCTGTAAATCCTAAATTGAGTAAGGATCCAACCAACGTCTCCTGTGTTGGCAGGTTCTTTACCACTAGTGCCCCCGGGGAAGCCTATGTAAGGAAAGTTTTCAGGTTGAGTGAAACCAGAGTGAGAGGGAAGAAACATAAGTGAAAAGCATTAAGAATTGGGATCTAGAAATCAAAACATTAGAAAATCAATAAAAGCAGTTCCCTGGCGATCCAGTGGCTAGGACTCAGCACTTTCACTGCCGTGGCCCTGGGTTCAGTCCTTGGCTGGGGAGCTGAAATCCCTTAAATCATGTGGCCAAAAAAAAGGTCAATAAGGCCTTGGGGATCCGGGGAGACTTGTGTTTCTGAGGAAGGGCAGGTGCTTCACAGCCATCAGTGGGTTCTGTCACCCTGTCCTCCCCCAGCAAGTCTCTACCTGCTTCCCACACTGTGTGCACTGGGTCAGAACTCAGAGAACCTCGCTGGTGAACCGTGGGAAGAGCCCCCGCCACCCTCCCTGCCTCCCACCCGCTCCGCAGCTTGGAGAACACGATAGAGAATGTGGTCTAGTGGCTGATCAGCAGGGTGCTAGCAAAATGGCTTTCTCTCTCCTTCTGATTCTTGAGTTATCCAGCCATTTAAAAAAAACAACAACAAAAACTGATGCCCCTACATTCCAGGATAAGCACTTTGGCTTATATGGATGAAGGACATTTCCTTAGAGTGACACTAAATTTGAAAAACCCTGAGTCCCAGTACCTAAGACTTGCAAAGGGCCTGGACGTTCTACCCACCGCCATTCAGTGCTCACCCCCAACCCCAAGCCCAGAGCCTCCGGGGGACCATGCAGCCCCTCCGCGTTCCTGGTCCTTCAGTCCCAGGGCAGCTCCCCGAGAAACACTGCCTTGGGCTTCCACGTTGTCGCCCTGGGTTTCTGAGCTCAGATCAGCCAGCCCCATCCGGGTGGGGACTGAGCGTGTCTACTCACTCAGCCAGGGCCTGGCCCCTCATAGATGTTTATTAAATAGTTTTAAATTCCTCATTGGATCCATCTTTGTTCTTTTCACTGGGACCCTCACTAATATGTCCTCGCACATTTGGAGGGAACTTTCCAGGTGAGGAGGGGTTGGTTGAGTTTCTAGCTGAAATCCAGATACGCTTTGAACACAGCAGGTTTTCCTTTCTGGAGAGAGAAGGCTGGTGTAACAAGATTTGTTGTTAATTACCTCCTTGCCAGAGAACGCGGAAACTACGTTTGGAAATTCTGCTTTTTCTTCTATCATTCATATAAGGCCATACCATCTGCTTCAAACAGCAGGTTTATCCCCCCCCCCCCCTTTGTTTGTTTGTTTGTTTGTTTCCTGCAAGAAAAAAACAGTACATTTAGTTTTATTCCAGCACCACCCTCCCATCTCAGCTCATCACTGAGTGACTCCTTCTGCCCTCAGAGTTTGGCCCTCACTTGTCTCCTGTGTGCTTCTGTTCTTACCCTCCAGAAACATCTTGGCAACTTCTCTAAAGTCTCTGCATCCTCCTTCAGCCTCCTTCCTTTCCTGAGACCTAAGCACTAGAATCTGAGTCTCTCTTCTGAACTTCTTGAACCGCCTTTATAAGGAGTACGGGTCTGGCTGGGTTTTTCTTCCATCCTAAGCTGTCACAAATTCTGAGATGGCCCAGTCACTTCTGAGCATGTCTCTGGCTTGTCCACCTCACCAATCTATTTCTGTCCTGTCCCAGGCAAAGCCTGCTGCTCTCCGTCAAAGATCTTTTTCCCCCGACACAGGACCGGAACTGCCATTGAGTTTTGCTCTCTGAGACATGCCCTGCTCAATGATGATCAGCTAACGGAAGTGTAAGCTGGCCCAGCAGGCCAGTGTCCCCCTGAGATGCTTGCCGACCAAGTCCACTTCCGGCCCAGTCTGAGAGAGCTTCTGCAGGACGGTCCCGTGACCGACAGTCGCAGCTCTGCATCTGACTGCAGGAAGAAGCCAATTAGCGTCACATACACTGAATGGTGGTTTCTGTCAGCAGTGATGTCTTATCCGGGGCTGACACGGCAGGGTTACCAGCAAGGAACTCCTAGAGTGGGGTCAGTTCTCCAGGCCTTAAAGCATTGATGGTGGTTTAGTCGCTAAGTCGCGTCTGACTCTTTGCAACCCCATGGACTGTAGCCCGCCAGGCTCCTCTTTCCATGGGGTTTTCCAGGCAAGAATACTGGAGTGGGTCACCGTTTCCTTCTCCAGGGGATCTTCTCCACCCAGGGATTGAACCTGGGTCTCCTGCGTTGCAGGCAGATTTTTTTCTTTTTTTTTTTTGCAGGCAGATTTTTTACCGACTGAACCATCAGGGAAGCCCTCCTGAAGCATTATTCATGACCAGCCTATAGTCGGGTAACCCTCAAGGATGTCCTGTGCTGTTGGGATAGGCTAGGTTATGCCGCAGTGATAAATACTCCCCCCAGATCTTAAGGGCTTAGCGCAGTGATGATTTATTTCTTTGTTCACTAATGTCAGCTAAGGATATAGATTATCTGTCCTTCTGGTGGCACCTTGATTGTCCAGGTGGATGGTGGTGTCACCTGCCTGAAGCTACAGCACCTGGAAAACACGACCCCTTCCACTCGGGAGGGGAGAGAGGATTGGGCACCTGAAAGGCCTTGGGAGTGACTGGCCTGTGTCTGCTCCTGTTGCGCTGGCCAGATCGCATGGCCGCCCCCAGCTTCAAGGGGGTCTGGGAAATGCAGTCCCTACGTACCCGAGGTGAGTGGACATCAGTAAGGTCCTCCAAAGTCTCTCTTCTGCTCTCTCCCATACAGGTTCTTTGACGAGCCCATGGAGTTAAGGAGCAGTTCTTTCTCTAGCTGGGATGACAGTTCAGATTCCTATTGGAAGAAAGAGACCATCAAAGACACTGACCCAGTTCCGAAAAACACAGGCTATACGGACAGGTACGGACCCCAGAGGGCTGGGGCTGTAAACTGTGACTCCACGCACATCTCCAGGGAAATTCTCTAACCCTAATAAATGAATGAATACTATTTCAAGAATATTCTTTGTATCCTGGTCTGTCTTCTGAACTTAGACCTTTGCCTTTCCCAGAAGGTCGTATACTGGAGTCCAGCAGTAACTGGCCTTGTTAGACAGACTTCTCTAACGTTCTGTAGTGCGCTTGAGACTCATGTGTTGCTGTGTTCATCCCTCTTTATCGTTGAGTCTGTTTATCCATTTACCTGTCGAAGAACTGTCTCCAGTTTCTGGTGCTCATGAATGAAGGGCTAACGTGTCGTCCAAACCAGGGAACTGCTGGGAGTGTAGGGGGCAGTCCTAGCACGTTGGGACAAAGAGTGTGACCTGGGATTGTCCTCGGTGCCTGGGGTGTGCTGCTGCCCCACTCATTTGCATCCTGTGTAACGTGGGACACTGTTTCACCTGCGTCACAGCTCAGAACTCAGTGTTTGATCCGTGGAACTGAAGTCACATTACAGGCCTCTTTTAAGTAGCAGAATGCCTCAAATGTTGTGTGGTTTGGATATTTATTCATTTTTTTCTAAATAGAATTTACAGGCTATTTTAAGTGCCCTAAAATCCCTTTACAGATTTACTGCTGTTGGCTTTTTAAAAAGTAAAATGGCATGTGCTTACATTATAAATGAGAAATACATTTGCCTTACCTCAAATTAGTTTAACCTACTTTGGCTGTTTTTGTTCTTTGTGCTGAGCACACTTCAGATCTGCTGTCTTCCTGTAGTTCAAGTAACACTACAGGTTATTAACTAATCACTGTGCTGGATGTTGGGTCCCCAGAACTTACACTTCTTATCATAAATGATGAAGAGTTTGTACCCTCTGACCAGCGTCTACCCATTTCCCCCACCGCCTTGGAAACCACTGTTCTAGTTTCTGTTTCTTTGAGTTCAACCTTTTTAAAAAATTTTTAGATTTCTTCCCACAAGTGAGAACATACAGTATCTGTCTTTCTCTGTCTGACTTCATGTGATGTCCCCCAGGTTCATCCCCATTGTCATAAGTGGCAGGGGTTCCTTCTGTTTTATAGCAGAATGTTATCCCATTGTGTATGTGGGATAATATTTTCTCTATCCATTCACCCACTGACAGATACGCAGATTGTTTCCATGACTTGACTGCTGTGAAAACCTTGGCCATGAGCATGGGCTGCAGAAATCTCTTCATGATACCGACTTTGTTTCCTCCAGATTTATACCCAGAAGTGGGATCAGATGGCAGTTCTATGTTTAACTTTCTGATGAACTTCTGTACTGTTTTCCATGCGGCTGTACTAATTTCCATTCCCACCACTGGTGCACAAAGTTTCCCTGTTCTCCAATCTTTACCAACACTTATCTCACATCTTCTTGACAATGGCCATTCTAGTAGATGTGAGGTGTTGATTTGCCTTTCCCTGATGATTAGTGATGTTGATCACCTTTTCATATACCTGTTGACCTTAAACTTCCCTCTTAGTATTACTTTTGCTGTATCCCATTAAGTGTTTCCATTTTCATTTGTTTCAAGATATTCTTTTTTTTTTTTAATTGAAGTACAGTTGATTTACTGTGTGGTGTTAGTTTCTGGTGTACACCAAAGTGATTCAGATATATATGTATGTATGTATATAGACAGAGAGTTGTTGTTGAGTCACTCAGTCGTGTCCGACTCTTTGTGACCCCATGGACTGCAGCACGCCAGGCCTCCCTGTCCCTCACCAACTCCCAGAGCTTGCTCAAACTCATGTCCATTGAGTTGGTGATGCCATCCAATCATCTCATCCTCTGTCATCCCCTTCTCCTGCCTTCAGTCTTTCCCAGCATCAGGGTCTTTTCCAATGAGTCAGTTCTTTGCATCAGGTGGCCGAAGTATTGGAGCTTCAGCTTCAACATCAGTCCTTCCAATGAATATTCAGGGCTGATTTCTTTTAGGATTGACTGGTTTTATCTCCTTTCAGTCCAAGGGACTCTCCAACTCAACAGTTCAAAAGCATCAATTCTTCGGCACACAGCTTTCTTTAATTTTCACATCCATGTGTGACTGCTGGAAAAACCATAGCCTTTGACTATACAGACCTTTGTTAGTAAAGTAAGGTCTCTGCTTTTTAATATGCTATCTAGGTTGGTCTTAGCTTTTCTTCCAAGAAGCAAGCATCTGTTAAATTTCGTGACTGCAGTCACCATCCGCAGTGATTTTATAGCCCAAGAAAATAAAGTCTGTCACTGTTTCCATTGTTTCTCATCTATTTGCCATGAAGTAATGGGACCGGATGCCATGACCTTCATTTTTTAAATGTTGAGTTTTAAGCCAGCTTTTTCACTGTCCTCTTTCACTTTCATCAAGAGGCTCTTTAGTTCCTCTTCGCTTTCTGCTGTAAGGGTGGTGTCATCTGCATATCTGAGGTTATTGATATATCCCCTGAGCAGTCTTGATTCCAGCTTGTGCTTGAAGCTAGAAGGTTGATCAACTTCCTTAAAGCAATTATTTTGAATTCTTTGTCAGGCAATTATTTGGTGTTGGTTACTAGAAAATTACTGTTTCTTCTTGTGATATCACATTTCCTGTTCTTGGAGTCTTGTGTTGCTGTCTTTGCATTTGAAGGAGGAATCACTTCCTCCGGTCTTTCCTGCTCAGCTTTGGATGAGAAATGCCATCAACCGTCAGCCCTGCTGGAGGCGCTGGGGTGTTCTCAGACCTTTTCTGTGGATGCACTCTCTCCTTCCTGCTTACCCCTTTTGGAGGGTGAAGTCTTAAGATGGCCTGTCCTCTCTCCATCCCACACACAGGGGTGAGAGCCTCCTGCTTGCTTCCCCTAGGATGGTGCCCTGGGAGGTTGAAGTCAGTGCACTTTTCTGCCAGCCCAGAGTCAGGCTGTCTGCATGGGCTCGCACTTACCAGGGCGTGTGCAGGGAGCGAGGGTTCATGGGTCAGCCCTGGAGGGCCCCCATGGGCCCACTGGGGACTCCACAGGCAAAGTGCAGCCAGTGGTTTGTGAGCAGGCCTGCCCGTGGAGTCCAGGAAGTGGTTAGTAGAATTCGCATGCCTTTGATGAGTTCTCAGCCCTGGCAGCCCCTCCCAGCGCCTCAGCCATGTAGATCCCCTCAGTGTTCCCGGTGGATGAGGAGACCTGAGGCATCCTTGGAAACCAGGCACCCTCCCACCCGCCTCGTGCCTTTCCCTCGGGGAGAGATGGCAGGCCGAGTGGACCTTGCTTGGCACTGAGCAGCACTGCCTTGGAGGAGGAGTGATGTGAGCACAGTGAAGCTCTTGCTCTTACCCTCTTCAGTGCAACCAGTCTTGGATTTTTTTTGCTCCAGCAGTGTGTTGGAACCTCTCTGCTGGACTCCTGGACTCCCACAAAGGCATGCTCATCTGTGGGTGATTGTCAGAACCAGTGTTCTCGGGAATTCTCTGGCGGACCAGTGGTTAGGACCCTGTGCTTTCATTGCTGAGGGTGTGGGTTCAATCCCTGGTTGGGGAGCTAGATCTCGCATGCTGCAACTAAGACCTGGTGCAGCCAAATAAATAAAAACAAATATCAACCAAATTATACACACACACACACACACACACACACACACCAGTGTTCTCTGGGGGATAATGTGAAAAACTCCTGCTCCACCCCTTGCTGATGTCACTCCTGCCTTGGCTATTTCTAACTGTAGACCTACCACTCGCCGCAAGCCGGACTATGAGCCAGCTGAAAATACAGATGAGGCCCAGAAGAAGTTTGGCAACGTCAAAGCCATTTCCTCAGATATGTACTTTGGAAGGCAAGCCAAAGCTGATGTAAGTGTCCAGAGAGGCTCTGTGTGGTCCCCACGGAGTAGAAAGCAAGCCAGGGCCGTGGGAGGAGGTGCTGAGTGCTAAGTGAGGGGGACTCAGGCTGCAAGGCTCCCCTGTCCCCAGGGCAGATCGAACCCTCGTCCTTCTGCCTGATGGTCCCGCTCAGCTGCTCCAGCTGAGTGATGGGAGGTACGGGCTGTGTCACACCTGCCGCTTGTTCCTTTCCCAGTGTTTTGAATAGCCGTCCATTCAGTATCTTTTGAATAAATTTCAGGAATTTTTGATACACCTGTAATTTCCTTACTAATTTTCTTAACCGTAGCTAAATGAAGTATATAGCTGTTTCTCGAAGGTAGGTATATTTATTTTCAGAAGAGAGATTGTTGCCTCTTTTCTCAGAGATGTTAATGAGCTTATCTCAGTGGAGTCTGGCTAAACAGTAAGACTCAAATGGAAATGGGGAACCTGAAAGGTCCCTTCTCCTTGTGAAGTAGTCGTGTGCTTACACGAAATTCTTAGCGACGCGGGTTATCACTAGGCTTCTTGCACAATGCAGAGAATTATTTCCTGAAGTGTACTGAGTTTATTTTGTAACAGTAGAAATTCCACCAGCATTTTGAGAGTATTTAGACCTGCCACTTGGTTGTTCTCCACCCCCTAAACTCGGCCTTGTCTTAAAGTGGACAACACTCAAGTTCAGTTAGCAGATAACAAGGCTGTTGGGAGAGAGGCTCGTGGAGCGGCCTTTCCTGGCAGCTGGGTGACGGCAGCACCGTGACAGAGCCATCACTGTCACCCTCACTCTGGGCTCCCCCCAGGGACCGTCCTTGGCCTGGCTTTGGACACTGATCTGTCTGCTTGTGACTGTGGAACCCCAGCGCCGTGATAGCTCCTCAGTGACCCTTTCTGCAGAATTGCTCATGATTTTGGAGCCTGATTTTCCTTTTCTTGCTACTCTCCTCTAGTACGAAGCCAGGGCTCGGCTGGAGAGGCTTTCGGCAAGTTCTTCCATCAGCTCAGCTGACCTGTTTGATGAGCAGAGGAAGCAGACGGCAGGTAACCGGCAGGGCGGGCGGGTGGGCGATGAGGCTGGTCTCCATTGCGCCTCCATCTTCTCTGCATAGGACTTCTTACCTTTCCAAGACTGTTGGCAGCCGTTATTCGATGCTCCTAGGGACTGAGCGTGCACGCGCGCGCGCGCGCGCGCACACACACACACACACACACACACACACACACACAGCCCTTGTAAGTCAGGCAGAACGGAAGTTATTGTTTCAGGCTTTGCATGTGAAGAGGTCAGGTCATGACATTTAAGCAACCTCCCCAAAGTTACCTGCAGTTTCAGGAAGTTGTCTTCCTGAAGTGTTGTCACGGCAGCAGGGGTGTGGGGGGATGGGTGGGTTTCCTAGCATAGCGTGGACATGAGATCTACTTTGTATGGTGTCACAGCCTTGGAGGGGACAGCCCTGGGCTCTTGTGTGACGTGAGCCACTCCCTAACTGTGAGTCCTGGAGTATTTCAGGTTGCCTTCGGCCTTAGTCTTCTCCTCTGTAAAGTAGGTGGGTAATACCCGCCTCACAAGCATGTACTGGGGCACAAATGGGGTACTTTCTATCAAGTGCCCCCTGGGATCTGGACATGGCAGGCCCCCAGGGGCCCCTCCCAGTCCCCAGGAGTAGGCAGGGCAGATGGAACAGGTGACTCCACCAGCCTCCGCCTTCCCTGGAGACAGATGGGGCTTTGGAACCAGGGAGGCGGAGAGGAGGGTCCAGACCCAGATGAGGAGATGTCTGGGCGCCCCAGGTAGTGAGCCTCAGCACACAGGCCCATCACACAGGCCCATTGAGAACCACACGCCTCTGCTTGGGCCTCTGACCCTGAGCTGTCGGTCTGCTCCTGTCCTGCTCCATCAGGCCTTGGGGGCAGGGAAGGGCCAGTGTCTCTCTTGAGTCACAGCCAACCTTCCAGGGGCAGGGTCCTCTGAGGTCCTTTCAGGAGCCCACTCGTCAGCAGGAGCGCCCGGGGGAGGGGGCTCTCCAAGGCCTTCGGGGCCCAGCACCACCTGCACCCTCGTTTCCAGCCCTGGAGGAGCTGGGCGCAGGCAGGGAGGGACCCACACGGGCGGCCCTGCAGCCACAGAGAAGCCCAGAGAGAAACAGCCTCGACAGAGAAGGCCATGGGGGAGACCGCAGTGCCTTGGGCCTTCTGTGATGGGGTTTGGGGGCATCTCAGGAGCCACCGTGGCCCTTGGGGTGCAGCAGGTACAGCCAGGCTGCTGTGCTGTGGCGAAAGGGGAGAGGGAGGGGTCTAGCTGTCCCCCAAGTCCACCCCCCAAGCACCGATCCGGAGACAGGCAGAGCAGGGCCGCCCTCTGGCCTCAGCAGAAGCTGCATTCTCATCTGTGAACTCCCTGTGTCCCGGCCTCTCTTCCAGGAGATTTCCTTGTGTGGGGCCAGCCCCGCCACAGCCCCCCACCCCCTGGCAGAGGGGTGCTTGGCCCAGCCCATGGGTCAGGCCTGCCTCCTTGCGGGCGCCCTGGCACAGAGGCAGGGCTGCCAGAGAACCTATCAGGTTTGAAAATCACCCCCAGCTGTATGTGTTTTTGTAATTCAAGTTTCTGGAAGTCTCACTCTGAAACATTGTTTGTTAAAAAAAAAAAAAGCCTTCAGAGATCAAATGAGCAGCCTTTTCCAATTGTTGAAGGCCGGCTGCAGCCAGTCTATGTTTACCTTCCTGTCCCCTTTTAGAGAACAAAGGTCCATTAATTTTCTTGGCCCTTGTGGGTCCGAGACAACTCCCATCCTGAGGACTCGCAGTCACGATGGGGGTGCGCTGGTTATGCGAGGCTGCCCAGGGACCCCAGCCCCTCCCCAGTGGCCAAGGGCCTACTCCCCTCTCCATTCCAGACCCCCACATGGTTCAGACCACAACTCCCCTCTCATCTCCCCATCTCTCATCAGATGCCTTTAATAACTGCTCTAAATGGGAGCGCATTGAACAACTCTCATTAAATATTTACCCCTTTATTTAGAGTGCATTTCAACAAAGGGCAAAAGCTGGTTTTAAGAGCATGTTCTGTGTTCCTCATCTTAGACTGTTTCCCCATCTGTGAAGTATCGGCACATGGGGTGGATCACAGTCACCTTTATAATCTCTTTGGAGGTCAGGGGAAGACAGTTCCAGATTGGAAATCCCTCCTGGTGAAGCAAAAGTACTTCCTGGGGGCGTGGTTTAACACTGGCATTTCCGGGGGCGCCGTTCGCTTCCAGGATCTTGGAGGGACTGGGTGAGGAACACACATAAGCAGCCACCGCGATCACCCTAGAGCAGGGTCAGCCGGGCCTGCCGTCGCCGGGCACGCCTCCAGGTCGTCACTCAGCGCACCAATGACAGCGACTTGCTGAGCATGCGTGTCGCAGGTCACAGCTGTGCAGTGGGGTCACCGGCCGGTTCAGCCGCACAATCTGGGGTCACGTCAGCCTGAGCGAAGGGATGTCTGTGCACCCGAGGCGCTCTGGTTCCAGCTTAAACCTCCCGCCTCGACCTCGCCCTCCCGTTTAAACGCTGCTGAGTTGGAAACTTGTAATTGGAGGTGCTGGTGCCGAGGTCACCTCCGCTGACCTCTGGACGTCACGGAGCAGCTATGACTCGGGCCCTTTGCGCTCAGGGTCTCCCACGAGCTCTTTGTTTCTCCTAAGACTCATCCCACAGGCTGGCAGCTCTGCCGCTCTGGGTTTCAAACCCAAGTCCCACCCTTGGGTTAGGCTGCCGCTCTGTCGTCAGCAAGTGAAGTGAGTGAAAGTCGCTCAGTTGTATCCGACTCTTTGTGACCCCATGGACTGTATAGTCCATGGAGTTCTCTAGGCCAGAATGCTGGAGTGGGTAACCTTTCCCTTCTCCAGGGGATCTTCCCAACCCAGGGATCGAACCCAGGTCTCCCACATTGCACGCGGATTCTTTACCAGCTGAGCCACATGGGAAGTCATCGGCAAAGGGCTACTGAATTTTAAAGTCACCTGGAGGCAGAGCAGGAGAGGCAGCCGTCCTTGGGCCCCTCTCCCACTGGTCAGCATGGGAACAGTGCTGTGGGAAACACAGGGTCTCTCCCGGTGGCCCCTGTGCTGGAGGGTAAACGCGTGGCTTCTGTTTTGTTCCTGGCAAGAGACCTGGCTTCTACTGCTTAAGGGGCAGGCGGGTGTAGACGGGTCGCATGTGGAGCTGAGGGCAGCTGGGCTGGCTCAGGGGGACCTCAGGTTTGGGGTCACTCAGTCTCTGAACCCCTCCAGTGCCTGATCACAGCCGAGTGACAGGAGTGCACCACCAAAGCCCAGCTGTCAGCTCAGAGACCCTCGACAGGTGATGACTCAGACGCACGTCACTTGGGCTGGTGGCCATGTGTGTGTGTCTGTGCTGGGATGAACCAAAACCTAGGCAGCAGAGAGACCCAGCTGACCCGGGCCTCGGTGAGGGTGAGGAGTCAGCCTCTGCCTGGGAGCTGGCCGTCAGGAGCCTTGCCCGTCTGGCCAGCTGCCCGGGTGAGCCTCCTCTTGCTCTGAGATAGGCTTCCTCCTCCTCCTCCTCGAGGTCTGGAGGGGAGGGGGCAGCCCTGGCCCCAGACAGCTGCAGCAGTTCACTGTCCCGCCAGTAACCCCAGAGCAAGTGGACAGTCCCCTCCCTTGAGTAGACGGGAATCCCAGGAAGGCTCTGATTGGCCAGGTGTGGGTCACGTGCCCACACGTGGTTTGAGGGGGTGGGGATCAGGGGAGAGACCTCCCAAAGAAGGGAGGAGGGTTTTCACCGGAAAGGGGAACTGATGCTGAGCCTGAAAAACCTACTGATGTCCACCCCATCTGCCACATACTGAGTTCTTGCCTGTCAGGTCTTGTGTTAAGTGCCTGGAAGACACAGGGGCCCAGAGGGTAAGGAATCTCTCCAAAGACACAGCTTGGAAGCGTCAGTGCCAGTGTTTGAACCCGTGACGGTCCTAAGGCCTAGTGCTGCGTCCTCACTCGCCGTGGGGTCTTGCAGCTGGTTCGTGGTGGGGCTGGCACTGAAACCCACGCCCGGGTCCTGTCCCGTAACCACGGCTGCTGCCCGTGGGCAGCTGGGGGGGTGGGGGGGCACGTCCTCCAAGCTGCCCCGTCCCTGGACGCTGGCTGCGCGGTTGCTGCGGTGGAGTGACAGTGACAGGCCTGCCTCTGCTCTGCGTGCAGGAAGCTACAACCTCACCAGTGTGCTGCCCACAGCCCCTGACATGGCCCAGTTCAAGCAGGGAGTGAGGTCGGTTGCCGGAAAGCTCTCCGTCTTTGCTAACGGAGTCATGACTTCCATTCAGGTCAGTGAGATGGGGACAACGGTAACTGAGTTTGATGGTGGGTTCGTAGTTTTGAAAATGAGATTTGGACCACTCTTTAATTGCTAGAAAATTAGATTTTATATTTTCGATTTATGTGTTTGCTACAGTGTAACCCAGGACATCATGAAAACCAGAACTTATAATTTCATATTTGTTTAAATTTTCTAGTTTATGACTCCAGAGGAATTGTTACGGGAATTGTCATGATCATTACCTACGTTTCTCCTATATTAAAAAACAAAAATATTAAGAACAAAGTTAAAAATTGCCCATAACCCCACCTCCCAAGGAAAACGTTCATTAATATTTTGGTTTATCCTATTTTAATTCTAGATTTCTATGCATACCTGTTGAAAAATGTTAAAGGATTATATTGTACATGTGGTTTTATATCCTCTTTTTCTTCCTAATGTTTTGTTATAAGCACTTCCATGTAATTCAAAATTCTTCGGAAGCTATTCAGTACATTTTATTGAGCAAAAATACATGTAATTTATTTAACTATTCCCCAAGTTGAGATTTTAGATTGTGTGTTTCAATCTTTTAAATGAGGCAAGGGTGAAACACACTTGTGTATAACACTTTAAGGCCGGCTCTGATTATCTGAAGGCTATTCCGTGCACCTTCCTGCTTACATCAGGTTATTTTAGGACACTTAGGAACGGGAAACGCAGCCACAGAGAGGAGGACCTGATAGACGTGAACTCTGATGCCTCTGAGGCGGGTCTTCCAGGTTGGGGAGGCACCCCTGCTGTGGAGGCTTCCTCCGCCCTGGGCCAGTGGCTGTTGTTGGCCACTGGCTTTGGTTAGAATTCCCAGAGCTCTTTCATGTCCCTTAGGTCAGCTGAGCCCACATCAGTCCTTCCAAGGAGGTGACATCCCTCTTTACAGATGATCATCCCCATTTTGTAGATGAAGAAACAGAGGCACAGAGGTTAAGCTGCTCCTGTGAGACTACTCAGCTGACCCAGAATTTCGGGGTTCGCGCTCCACATGTGTGCCTCTGTCCCCCCATTACACCTGCCTCCCGGAGGGCTCACTGCATGACCTCGTGCCCCTCACGGCCCTTCCCGCCGCCCAGGGGCTCCAGTTCCCGCTTCCTCGGGTGCGGGCTCCAGTCACTGAGGCATCCGTTTCGGTGATGCTGAGAATGCAGAACCGATGCTGACACTGGTGAACTCTCGTGTTGGTTCTCTCTGTAGGATCGCTACGGTTCTTAACACTGATGTTGGCGGTGCGTGTTTCCTGGAGAAATTCCTCTTTTCATGAACCAGTGACCACATCACGGGCTGCAGTGAAGACCAGCTGGCTTTGGGCAGATTGTTTTGCTACTTTTTCTCGTGGTATATATGTATTCAAGGCTGATTTTTAATATTTCTTTTGAGAAATTCTCTTTTTTGATGTAGTAGAAACTTCATTGTAATCTTGGTTTTGTGTTACTTCTGTCTGGCATATCCGTGCACACCCCTGCTCTATTTCCTTGGAATCTTTGGTTCTAACAGCTGGAGGTCTGGAGTCACGGGCTCCTTGGCCTCTCTTCACTGGGGGAGGGGAGGGTGTCTCAGCGCAGTGAGACTCATGGGCTAAAGGTTGCCCGAATCAGCTGATACGAGAAGGGCCTGGAGAAACAAAACTTACAACACACGCTTCATTAAAAAGAGAAGAATAAAAATAAAAGACCAAAAATAGCTGGTGTCTAATTTGATAGATTGATTCATTGATACTTCCACATCTTAAGGTAATTTCAAAATAATGTCTGAAGACGTCTGTCCCTTTGAAATTGTTTGTTTTATATGATCTATAAATTTTAAAATAATTTTCAGTAAGTGCTTTTAACAGCCCGAGCTTCTGCATTGCCAAGCAAATTAATCCTTTGACAAGGTGTCGCTGTTTGAATTTATGAGAAATGAAAGATGAGGACTCCCTAAGTGCATTTATAAATCGATATGGTGTACAGAAGTAAAAAATGAATAAGGTGAGAAGATACACCCACAGAAAATATTTCAGTTCATGGGGAAATAGTAGTTGTAATTGGGTAGTTTTCTTAATATTTTTTATCTTAATCTTGGTTTTCAAAAAATGACAGAATGTGTACAAATGAATGAAAAATAATTTTGCTGTGTTTTAGACAGCATTAGAATATATTGTTCAGCACAGTAAAATATATTAGAAATTTGATGAACCAGCTATGTGGTTTCAACTGAGTATTTTGTGAATTTTTCTTAAAAGCTCTCAAATTTGTAGACTTCTGAATATAATAAACAGTTGCAGCAGATTGCGTTCCCTACTTTTTTTTTTAACAAGTTTTTGTGATGAGTCTAGAGTCAGGGCTTATGGTATAACATTAGTGTGCCTTTGATTAGGATGTAATTCCAGATGGGCCTGTTTTTCTGTGTGGGTCTGGGGCTTCCCTGGTGGTTCAGACGGTAAAGAATCTGCCTGCAATGTGGGAGACCTGGGTTCTATCCCTGGGTTGGGAAGATCCCCTGGAGGAGAAAATGGCTACCCATTCCAGTACTCTTGCCTGGAGATTTCCATGGACAGAGGAGCCTGGTGGGCTGCAGTCCATGGGGTCACAGAGTCGGACACGACTGAGCAACTTCCACTTTCTTGACTTTCTTGACTTGACTGGGGCCCAAGGTGTGCCTTTCCTGCACTGGGGTGTTGCCCAGAGTGCAGGAGCAGGGCAGGAGCCCTTGTTGAAAGCGAGGGTGTGCAGAGTGGCACTTTCAAGCCCAAGGCGCTGCCCTAGCAAGGTGCCGCCCTAACACAGTGCCACAACCAGGGCAGCTTAAACAACAGAATGTACTTTCTCATGCTTCTGAAAGCAAGACGTGCAGGATCAAGGTGGCGTCGTGGGTGGGCTTGTAGATGGCTGCCACCCCCCCACCCCCACCCGCCGCCTGCTGTCTCTCCCTCTTATTATAACAGCACCAGTCCTATGGGATCTGAGCCCCTTTAAGCTTAATTGCCTCCTTAAAGGCCCCACCTCCAAATGCAGTCATGTTAAACTCTAGGGAGACACAGTCCATAACAGTTCATGAGATGCTCCCACACTGGGTGAGCCCTGCTCCAGGCCCCGGCCAGGGCTCAGACCACCTCCAGGAGACCCTCCGAGCAGGTTATGGTCCCATTTTACAGAAGAGGCGAATGAGACTCAGCAGAAGGGCCTCCCTCGCCTCTGGCCGTGCTTCTCCCCGTCACAGCACCTCTGCACGTGGGAGGGCCTGGGACTGCAGGGCCAGGCTGCAGGAGCCCCATCTGGTGGGCTCACCCCGCCCCAGCCCACCTCACCCCAGCATGTGTGTGTGTATCTGTGTGTGTGTGCGAGAGACAGACTTTGGTTTGTGTTCCTGGTCCACTTACCCTAGGGACTTGGTGTTTTGTTTTGGAATCAGTTTGCATGAGTGCTTCAAATAGTAAAGATGTGAGTTAATAATTGTTCTAACAAATCACATTTGGGATCTATTGATTAAAAAAGAAAATGGTACTATGACGACCCAGGGACCCGGAGGAAACTGGCCAAGACTGGGCCGAAGGGTTAAGCAGTGGGGCTTTGAAAAAGGTGTTTATTATGCTTTTGCTCTTGAGAGCAAAGCTCGAGAGGACCAGGTATTTGTGAAAAGGAAAGCAAAGGAAGGAGTGTGGGGAGGGGAAGTGGGGAGTGTTTTACCAGAACAAGTTCTCTTTGAAAATGCAGTACTTTTTGATCACCTTGAGAGCTACTGGTAATGTAGGTAAATGGCTGTGGACAGTGAGACCGCAGGGCTCGGGGTGGGGCTGGGTGATGCTGGGGGCCGAGCAGAGCCAACCTGAAGGCCTTAGATGAACGCCAGGACCTGGGCTGAAACCTGCCCCTCCCCCACTTGCACACGGGCAGTTTGAGGGTCCAGGACACCTATGTCCTTCTCGCTTCTGGATGCTCAGCCTGAACACCTGGTGCAAATATGACCCTCCCCCGAAATCCTGGGGCGGCACCTCGGGATCCTGGGGTCTCCTTGCTGGCCCCTTCCATCTGTCAGTGCCTCTGCCTGGACCTCCACTCTGCAGGATACTTCTCCGACCTGAGTGGGCCTCCTGGGTGCTGGCCAGGGAGCCCCTCACTCCCACCTCCCGCCCACCCCGCTCAGGTCACTTCCCTTCTCAATGACACTGACCTCCCTTCTAAAAATTGCAGGGACTTCCCTGGTGGTCCAGTAGCTAAGACTGCACTCCCGATGCAGGGGACCTGGGTTGGAACCCTGGTCAGAGAACTAAATCCCGTGTGCCGCAGCCAAGACTGGGTGCAGCCAAATAAATATTTTTTAAAAATAAAACTTGCCGCCCACCGCCAGGCACTTCTGTGTCCCAGTCCTGCTCTCCTTTTGCTTTTCCCCAGGGTCCTGCCTGAGGCCCCACCCAGCTCCTGCTTCCGTGGCTTCTCCTGTCATCCCAGGGGTGCTTCTGTGCTCAAGGTGTGGGGTCACTGACCTCCCTCCCAGACCCGAAAACCGCCCTGCTCTCCTGGTGGTGCGGCTCAGACACCCTTGTTTGCACTGAGTCACGTGATCCATTTACTAAGGCACCTGTGCTTTCTCCCGTCCCCTCCATCCTAGGCCCGTTTTCCTCTGTTTGTAGTTCTTATCATCTGCTTTCCAGGTCCTTTGTCTCACGGAAACAAGAGCGCGGTGGCAGGAATACCAGCCGTGGGCCTGGTACAGACGGATGGATGGACAGACAGAAGAACACACCAGGGTCCCTCTGTGCGGGTCCCTCTCCGGGAACCGAGGTGCGCGGTCCTGGGGCCCCTCTGCCTGCTGAGTGTCCCAGCTTCACCCTGAGGCTCTGGTGCCCACCCCCTGCACCTGGTCACCCCCTTCCTACCCCATCCCTCCCTGCCGCCTGCCCCAGACCTGACCTTGGTCCCCTGAGCCCCCAGTGCCTCTCTTACAGCCTCTGATCGTCCTCCCTGCTGGTGAGCTGCGCCCGTGTCTCACCACACACCGCGGGCATGGGCGCTGGCCTCCCTCGGGGCTGTACCCCGGGCTGGTGCAGGTGGCCTGGAAAGGCCTGGAAGAGAGACAGAGCTGGGGCCTGCAAGGGGCCGCTGAGTCCAGGACCCAGAGGAGCAGAAAAGAGCTGTGGAAGGTGTGCACTGGGAGGACAGGAGCCCCTTGGCGTGTGGGGGCAGCTGGAGGAGGGGTCCCCAGGCTTCAGAGTCCCCCCCGGCTGGAGACAGCGGCCATGTGTGGGGCTCAGACACCCAGTCATCACGGCCGGGAATTCGAGGCCGACTCTGGAGGTTCCCGTGGCACGTCCAGGACCCCCTTCCCTCGAACACATCCCCCCGAGACCCCACACGTGCAGGCAGCCTCCTCCCTGGCCTCCCCACCTCACCCCGTCCTGGTCCTCCAAGGACCACTGGGGCCTTGGGGAGAGCGGCACCTGCCCGGCCCCTGCCCGGTGACTCAGGCCACCCCGCGGCCCCCGCCGCCCACATGCGATGAGCCGGCGGGCCTGCGGAGGCTTCTTCCCAGGTGTTCCCATCCACGGCTTCCCACCCTGAGGCCCCACTGTCTCCAGTTTCAGGGGGACACTGCAGCCTGGGATCCCTCCTCGGCAGCCCCCACACGCAGAGGGGCTCCTGTCCTCCCAGCCCACAGCCTCCACAGCTGCTTTCTGCTCCTCTGAGTCCTGGACGCAGAGTGGCCCACAGACCCCACAGGTCTCCTCCCTGTCAGCCCCTTGCGGGTCCCGGGGCCGCCAGGCTCGTCTCTCCTCCAGGCCTTTCCCCAGTGGTGGCTTTTGCCAGGAAGGAGCCCTCGTGGGTGGTAGTTGAGAGCTAGTTCAGGGCTATAAGGGGCAATGATAGTCTCATGGTGTCGTTGTGCAAATGGGGAGAGGAGGGGACTTCCCTGGTGGTCCAGTGGCTAAGACTGCGTGCTCCCAATACAGGAGGCCTGAGTTCAACCCCTGGTCTGGGAACTTAAATCCCACATGATGAAACTAAAGATCCAGGGCAGACAAATAAATTTTTTTTTTTTTAAAGGAAAGGAGCAGGGTCCATCACCTCACAGGGGATGAAGGGAACCATGGGAAGTGCAGGAGGTGCCTAGTGGGGCCCCCGGCACACCGGAGGCCTGGGGCTTGGGCCTTCGGGTGAGGCAGGGTGAGGCCCCCCGCAGGCAGGCTTTCACAGAGAAAGCCCAGAGCACGGAGGCAGGGAGTATCAGCTCACACAGGTAAACGGAGGGGTGCCAGCCTGGGGCCCCCATGTTTGGGGCGGCCTCTCTGTAGTGGTCTCGCTGAAGCACCTGCCATGTGCTCTCAACACACCCCCGTACGACCATCCTCCAGCAGGCTCCCTGCGGCGGTCCTGTCCCCGTGGTGGCCTCTGTCCAGCTCATCTCAGGCTTCAGAGGGGAGGCCATGAGAAGCCCAGCCTGGCTCCAGTGTAGTCAGTGTAGGGGAAGAAAAATTCTTTTTCCTTCTACCCTCCTAGGTTCTCTGGCCCGGGCCCTGTAAAATTAACTGACTAAAGGCAGATAACAAGAGAAAAACAAACACAAGAGTGTTGACATGTACTTTGCGCATACACATG
Organism: Dama dama; assembly: GCF_033118175.1. NCBI lineage: Eukaryota > Metazoa > Chordata > Mammalia > Artiodactyla > Cervidae > Dama > Dama dama. The sequence goes on from NC_083702.1 coordinate 6,679,219, forward strand.
GGAGCAGGCGTGGTTAGAACCAGGGCTTCTATAGCATCTTAACAAAAGAATACTAAATCCTTGGAGAAGTGACGAGACAAAGGAAGGGGAGGACTTCCCTGGTGGTCCAGGGGTTTAAAATCTACCCACCAGTGCGGGGGACACGGGTTAGATCCCTGGTCGTGAAAGATGCCACATGCCTTGGGGCAACTAAGCCCGTTTGCCATAACTGTGAAGCCTGTGTGCTAGAGCCTGGGAACCACACGCTGAGTCCACACGCCACAGCTCCTGAAGCCTGCATGCCCTTTCATGCCCATGTTCTGAAACAGGAGAAGTCAAGAGAAGTCACTGAAATGAAAAGCCTGAACATCACAACTGAAGAGTAGCTGCCGCTCGACCCAACTAAAGCCCGTGCACAGCAGCAAAGACCCAGTGCAGCCAAATATAAAATAAATAACATTTAAAAAAAAAAAAGGAAGGGGAGTCAGGCTTTCAATGGCAGCAAACTGTGGGAAGGTAAATGCACAGAGAAACTAATGAAGTAAGTAAGGCTGGTTCATGCAGGTCCATCGTGGCCCAGAGAGGTCCCATCTTTTCGGCCATAAAACTCTATCTGGGAGAGGGGATTCCTGGCAGCCCTCCCTTTTCAGGCATTTCTGCTTTCACCCAGATGAAGGAGGTTCTGGGAAGGCATCCTTCTGCATCTGTTGGTTCTCATTTGCCTCCAGCTCAGAGTCATCCTTATGCCAAAGTGGTGTGCTCTGGTCCCGTGCACAAGTCAGAGGGAGGCTAGAGATGGCCTAAGGCCCACTGGGCAGGGCTGTGCTCCTCTCTACAGGGTCTGGGGCTGAACCCGCTTCCGGGTTCATTCAGCCTGTTGGTGGAATGGCTTCCTTGTGGTTATAGGCCCAAATCCCTGCTTTCTTGCTGATTATTCTTGGCAACCCGAGGCCTCGGGTCCTTGCACAGGGTGCCTCCATCACAGCCGACTCCAGCTGCAGCGAGTCCAACCCTTCTCGCTCCCGGGAACTCTCTGACTTCCTCATATCTCCTGCCTCCAGCTGAAGAAAGTCCTCTGCTCTTAAGGGCTCATAGGACTAGACTGGGCTTGCGGGGATTAATGTAGGAAAATCTCTCTCCCTATTTTAAGGTTCATAACCTTAATTACAGGCTTCCCAGGTGGTGCTAGTGGTAAAGAGCCTGCCTGCCAATGCAGGAGATAGAAGAGACACATGTTTGATCACTCGGTATGGAAGATCCCCTGGAGGAAGGCATGGCAACCCACTCCAGTATTCTTACCTGGAGAATCCCCAAGGACAGAGGAGCCTGGTGGGCTACAGTCCATGGGGTCACACAGAGTCGGACATGACTTAGCACACACGCACGCCTCTCTTTTAAATATGAGCAGACAGCTAAGGCTCACCAGACACTTGAGGAAAGCTTGTCATGTGAAAAATGAACACCAAGAACACACACATAAACAGGATAATTAAGAGGGATGCATCGTGCTGGAGATTTTTTAGAAAAAAGATGTTTATGATTAGAATCTTCAGAGAGAAAAAGATATTGTACCTGTTAAATGCTGAATTCTAGAAAAGGAAACCAGTGGAGAATAAGAAAGAGCAAATAGCAATAAAAATTAAAGTCAAGCTTGAAACTTCCCTGGTGGTCCCTTGATGAAGATTCCGCACTCCCAATGCAGGGAGCCTGCGTTCGATCCCTGGTCAAGGAACTAGATCCCACCTGCCGTCACTAAGAGTTCACATTGCCACAACTAAAATGATGAGTGCTGCAACTAAGACCCAGCGCAGTTAAATAAAGCAAATATCTGTAAAGTCAGTGTTTAAAAAAAAAAAAGTAAGTTCAAGAGAAGGGTAGAAAAAGATGATCAAATCTCCCAGAAAGCCAAGCGTCAGAGACGGAAAAGTAGGAGACAGAAGCTCAAGGACATGAGAGGAAAGACTCGGGGGGCCTCACGCTCTCAGTAAGTGAGTTTCAGGAAAAATGGAGGGAAGGAAAGAAGCTGTCAAAGAAAGAACTCAAGAGAATCCCTGTGAAATGAAGAATGTGAACGTGAGAGCAGGTGTTGGGTACACACTTGCCCACCTCTGCCCCAGGTGTGAAGCACTTTACACACAGGACCTTACTTCACCTCAATCCTTCAGAAGAGGCCCTGGCGGGGAGCCTGGGGGGCTACAGCCCACGGGGTTGCGAAGAATCGGACGCGACTGAGCGCAGCATGGTCAAACGAGCACCACGTCTTCTCAGGTTCTATGGCGTGGTCAATGTTATGAATACTGACACTCCAGAAATTCCATTATATAAATTCCTAAAAATTGGCTATGGCCTGGTAGAATGTTATCAGTCATAATTCTAGTTGTTATCTGCAAGTGTAGTGTGTCAGGGCAGTAACCAAGCTTCTTTGTCAATTGCAATTTTAATCAGCTTTTTTTTCTAATTTTTACTTAACTATTTTTTGGCTGCGCTGGGTGTTGGTCGCTGCGAGGCCTCTTCTCTCGTTGCAGCGAGCAGAGGCTACTCTGTAGTCACAGTGTGTGGTCCTCTCAGTGGCTTCTCTGGTTGCAGGGCACGGGCTCCAGGATGTGTGGGCTCAGAGTTGCAGTTTGCAGGCTCTAGAGCACCGGCTCAATAATTGTGGTACTTGAGCTTAGTTGCTCCCTATCATATGGGATCTTCCCAGATCAGGAATTCAAACCCGTGTCTCCTGCATTGGCAGGCAGATTCTTTACCACTGAACCACTAGGGAAGCCCTATAATCAGGCTTTAAATATGCCTTCTTAAATCTTTTGTCATCATAGACAGTTATGCTTTTATTCTGATGCCTTCCTTTGTGAAAATGCTTCCTCTTCAAAACGATTTATAGAAAGGACTTTTGGATAGTATTTTGACTTTCAGGCCATAATGCTAAATGGGTGAGAAATTAAAGAATTCTACTGGGAAACCTGATGGTTTCATAAAATTGTTCACAAAAAGGTCCTATGTTAGTTACATAGGACCAAGTGAACTGGTGAATATGGTTATAATTTTTATGGTTTCTAATCTGAAAAACTACTGGTCTACATCTGTGTTTCCCAGGTATAAAGAAACCTTCCCCTCAAACTAACTGTGACTTACAGTAATTTGGTAAATTATACTTTTGTAAGCAGAATTAAAATATTTATCTTTTCTTTTGATCTGCTCACTCCAGACACTGGAAATTCATAGGTTCCCAGCAGCTCTATCAGATAAAATATCTATCAGAAAAACTACCTCCGAACAGGGTTTCCCCAATAGGTTCAGTGGTAAAGAATCCTCCCGCCAATTCAGGAGACCCAGGTCTGATCCCTGGTCCAGGAAGATCCCTCTAGAGAAGGAAATGACAACCCACTCCAGTATTCTTGCCTGGGAAATCCCATGGACAGAGGAATGTGGCAGGCTACAGTCCATGGTGTTGCAAAAGAGTCAGACACATCTTAGTGACTAAACAACAACGAGTACAGAAATCTCAAGGTGTTTAGATGACCTTGAAAAGGGAGGAATTCACCTAGACAAGCCCTTGGCATGACTCTCCTAGCCAAGTTCAGTCTGAGACTCCTTACAAAAGTTTCAACAAAGCAAAAAATAAATAAAAAATAAACTTATATGATCTATTATAGTTATATAAATCATCAGGTCAAATTTATTGAGACCGAAGTTATTTTTCAAATTAATCTTAATTCAGTTATATTTCGGAGAAGGCAATGGCAACCCACTCCAGTACTCTTGTCTGGAAAATCCCATGGATGGAGGAGCCTGGTAGGCTGCAGTCCATAGGGTCCCTAAGAGTCAGACACGACTGAAGGACTTCACTTTCACTTTTCACTTTCATGCATTGGAGAAGGAAAAGGCAACCCACTCCAGTGTTCTTGCCTGGAGAATCCCAGGGTCGGGGGAGCCCGGTGGGCTGCTCTCTATGGGGTCGCACAGAGTCGGACACGACTGACACTACTTAGCAGCAGCAGTAGCAGGAGCAGGGTAATTTTAGAGAAAAAAGGTTATGTTTCAATGACTATTAAAGCCCACCTTTGTAAATGGAAGTGGAAGTGAAAGTCACTCAGTCATGTCTGTCTCTTTGCAACCCCATGGACTATGCAGTCCATGGAATTCTCCAGGCCAGAATACTGGAGTGGGTAGCTGTTCCTTCTCCAGGGGCTCTTCCCAACCCAGGGATCCAACCCAGGTCTCCCTCATTGCAGGCTGATTTTTTTACCAGCTGAGCCACCAGGGAAGCCCATCCTTTGTTAACGGAGGTCTGTATATACTAAGCCTCACTTCCTGGATAGTTCCTTGCTGTTACATTGCCTTAATATAAAGTTTAACTGGATTATTAAAAGGACACTCTAAGTTTCTGAAACTTATCTCAGTAGTATATCTTTGGGTGAAGATCAGGTGTCCCATGACCAGCAACCGGGGGATTATACATACTGGAAAAGACATAATTTAAAGGACTATCTCCAACCTAGAAGGAAGGATCCTTCTCAGGTACTCTTAACTACTCATGCACTGCGAAACTGAAGGGAATTTACTATTGGGTTAATTCCCACGTACAAAGGAACTCCACCCTAGCCTGGTCATAGAGAGGATGTCTAACCTCAAACTCACCTTAAAACAATGCCCAAGGGCTTCCCTGGTGGCTCAGTGGTAAAGAATTAGCCTGTCAGTGCAGGAGACACGTTCCTGATCCTGGAAGATTCCACATGCCACCGAGCAACTAAGCCCATGCACCACAATTACTGAGCTGTTGCTCTAGAACCCTGGAGCCACAACTACTGAGCCCGCTCGCCCTAGGGCCCCTGTCACTAAAGAAGCCACCGCAATGAGGGGACCGCACACCACAGCTAGAGAAAAGCCCAAGCACCGCAGCACAGACCCAGCACAACCAGTAAATAAATAAAAAATTTTTTAAATAAACAGTGCTCAAACAGAGGAGAAACTACATTCACAGTAGGGAGAGAAGACATCAGAAGTAGACAGCTAACCTAAGATCTCACATGGCCATGTATAATGCTTTCTTGACTTCTTGGACCTTTGCATATGATTCAATGTTTTTCTATCAGGGGCATAATCCTATACACGTTTTAAAAATCAATCCAATTGTTGTGTTTGTGGCCAATTACCTGTGTCTAGTACTTCTGGATTACCTTGATGGGTTTCTCTACTCCAAGGGTATAACTGGATGGTCCTTAGAAAATTTATTCTAAAAGAAAGAAATTATAGTCCTGTTTAGGATACTATTGGTATCTTAGATGGAATTTCCTCAAATTGCCGGCTAATAATACCTGCTCTGACCCTGGCCATAAATATGAATTTTCCTCTAAAGTTACTGAAGCTTAATCAGAGCAACAAGCCAAATTTCAACCAAGGAATAAAACTTCCTACAATTAGGGGAAGATTTAGGTGGTTAGCACTAGGCTATGGTCATTGAAGTTGTTTTTTGTTTTTTTAAATATGCATTTATTTGGCTGCACCAGGTCTTAGTTTAGGCACACAGGATCTTTGTCGCGGTGCCCAGGCTTCACTCTAGTTGTGGCATATGGCCTTCCTTGCCCTAAGGCATGTGAGATCTTAGTTCCCCATCCAGGAATCAAACCCATGTTCTCTGCATAGTAAGGAGGATTCTTAACCACTGGACCACCAGGGAAGTCCCAGTCATTTAAGTTGTTTGTTTTTTTTTTTTTTTTTTTTCATTTATTTTTATTAGTTGAAGGCTAATTACTTTACAATATTGTAGTGGTTTTTGTCATACATTGACATGAATCAGCCATGGATTTACATGTATTCCCCATCCCGATCCCCTCTCCCACCTCCCTCTCTACCCAATCCCTCTGGGTCTTCCCAGTGCACCAGGCCCGAGCACTTGTCTCATGCATCTAACCTGGGCTGGTGATCTGTTTCACCCTAGATAATATACATGGTTTGATGCTGTTCTCTCAAAACATACCCCCCTCGCCTTCTCCCACAGAGTCCAAAAGTCTGTTCTGTACATCTGTGTCTCTTTTTCTGTTTTGCATATAGGGTTATCATCACCATCTTTCTAAATTCCATATATATGCATTAGTATACTGTAATGGTCTTTATCTTTCTGGCTTACTTCACTCTGTATAATGGGCTCCAGTTTCATCCATCTCATTAGAACTGATTCAAATGAATTCTTTTTAATGGCTGAGTAATATTCCATGGTGTATATGTACCACAGCTTCCTTATCCATTCATCTGCTGATGGGCATCTAGGTTGCTTCCATGTCCTGGCTATTATAAACAGTACTGCGATGAACATTGGGGTGCACATGTCTCTTTCAGATCTGGTTTCCTCGGTGTGTATGCCCAGAAGTGGGATTGCTGGGTCACATGGCAGTTCATTTTCCAGTTTTTTAAGAAATCTCCACACTGTTCTCCATAGCGGCTGTACTAGTTTGCATTCCCACCAACAGTGTAAGAGGGTTCCCTTTTCTCCACACCCTCTCCAGCATTTATGGCTCGTAGACTTTTGGATAGCAGCCATCCTGACTGGTGTGTAGTGGTACCTCATTGTGGTTTTTATTTGCATTTCTCTGATAATGAGTGATGTTGAGCATCTTTTCATGTGTTTGTTAGCCATCTGTATGTCTTCTTTGGAGAAATGTCTGTTTAGTTCTTTGGCCCATTTTTTGATTGGGTCATTTATTTTTCTGGAATTGAGCTTCAGGAGTTGCTTGTATATTTTTGAGATTAATCCTTTGTCTGTTGCTTTGTTTGCTATTATTTTCTCCCAATCTGAGGGCTGTCTTTTCACCTTGCTTATAGTTTCCTTTGTAGTGCAAAAGCTTTTAAGTTTCGTTAGGTCCCATTTGTTTGTTTTTGCTTTTATTTCCAATATTCTGGGAGGTGGGTCATAGAGGATCCTGCTGTGATTTATGCCAGAGAGTGTTTTGCCTATGTTCTCCTCTAGGAGTTTTATAGTTTCTGGTCTTACATTTAGATCTTTAATCCATTTTGAGTTTATTTTTGTGTATGGTGTTAGAAAGTGTTCTAGTTTCATTCTTTTACAAGTGGTTGACCAGTTTTCCCAGCACCATTTGTTAAAGAGGTTGTCTTTTTTCCATTGTATATCCTTGCATCCTTTGTCAAAGATAAGGTGTCCATAGGTTCATGGATTTATCTCTGGGCTTTCTATTCTGTTCCATTTATCTATATTTCTGTCTTTGTGCCAGTACCATACTGTCTTGATGACTGTGGCTTTGTGGTATAGTCTGAAGTCAGGCAGGTTGATTCCTCCAGTTCCATTCTTCTTTCTCAATACTTTGGCTATTCGAGGTTTTTTGTATTTCCATACAAACTGTGAAATTATTTGTTCTAGTTCTGTGAAAAATACCGTTGGTAGCTTGATAGGGATTGCATTGAATCTATAGATTGCTTTGGGTAGTATAGCCATTTTGACAGTATTGCTTCTTCCAATCCATGAACACAGTATATTTCTCCATCTGTTTGTGTCCTCTTTGATTTCTTTCATCAGTGTTTTATAGTTTTCTATGTATAGGTCTTCTGTTTCTTTAGGTAGATATACTCCTAAGTATTTTATTCTTTTTGTTGCAATGGTGAATGGTATTGTTTCCTTAATTTCTCTCTCTGTTCTCTCTTTGTTAGTGTATAGGAATGCAAGGGATTTCTGTGTGTTAATTTTATATCCTGCAACTTTACTATATTCGTTGATTAGTTCTAGTAATTTTCTGGTAGAGTCTTTAGGGTTTTCTATGTAGAGGATCATGTCATCTGCAAACAGCGAGAGTTTCACTTCTTCTTTTCCTATCTGGATTCCTTTTACTTCTTTTTCTGCTCTGATTGCTGTGGCCAAAACTTCCAACACTATGTTGAATAGTAGTGGTGAATGTGGGCACCCTTGTCTTGTTCCTGATTTTAGGGGAAATGCTTTCAATTTTTCACCATTGAGGGTAATGCTTGCCGTGGGTTTGTCATATATAGCTTTTATTATGTTGTGGTATGTTCCTTCTATTCCTGCTTTCTGGAGAGTTTTAATCATAAATGGGTGTTGAATTTTGTCAAAGGCTTTCTCTGCATCTATTGAGATAATCATATGGTTTTTATCTTTCAATTTGTTAATGTGGTGTATTACATTGATTGATTTGCGGATATTAAAGAATCCTTGCATTCCTGGGATAAAGCCCACTTGGTCATGGTGTATGATCTTTTTAATATGTTGTTGGATTCTGTTTGCTAGAATTTTGTTAAGGATTTTTGCATCTATGTTCATCAGTGATATTGGCCTGTAGTTTTCTTTTTTTGTGGCATCTTTGTCTGGTTTTGGAATTAGGGTGATGGTGGCCTCATAGAATGAGTTTGGAAGTTTACCTTCTTCTGCAATTTTCTGGAAGAGTTTGAGTAAGATAGGTGTTAGCTCTTCTCTAAATTTTTGGTAGAATTCAGCTGTGAAGCCATCTGGTCCTGGGCTTTTGTTTGCTGGAAGATTTCTGATTACAGTTTTGATTTCCTGGCTTGTGATGGGTCTGTTAAGATCTACTTCTTTCTGGTTCAGTTTTGGGAAGTGAAACTTTTCTAAGAATTTGTCCATTTCTTCCAAGTTGTCCATTTTATTGGCATAGAGCTGCTGGTAGTAGTCTCTTATGATCCTTTGTATTTCAGTGTTGTCTGTTGTGTTCTCTCCATTTTCATTTCTAATTTTGTTAATTTGGTTCTTCTCTCTTTGTTTCTTAATGAGTCTTGCTAATGGTTTGTCAATTTTGTTTATTTTTGCAAAAAAAACAGCTTTTAGCTTTGTTGATTTTTGCTATGGTCTCTTTAGTTTCTTTTGCATTTACTTCTGCCCTAATTTTTAAGATTTCTTTCCTTCTACTAATCCTGGGGTTCTTCATTTCTTCCTTCTCTAGTTGCTTTAGGTGTAGAGTTAGGTTATTTATTTGAATTTTTTCTTGTTTCTTGAGGTAAGCCTGTAATGCTATGAACCTTCCCCTTAGCACTGCTTTTACAGGGTCCCATAGGTTTTGGGTTGTTGTGTTTTCATTTTCATTCATTTCTATGCATATTTTGATTTCTTTTTTGATTTCTTCTATGATTTGTTGGTTATTCAGAAGCGTGTTATTTAGCCTCCATATGTTTGAATTTTTAATAATTTTTTTCCTATAATTGAGACCTAATCTTACTGGACTGTGGTCAGAAAAGATGACTGGAATGATTTCAATTTTTTTGAATTTACCAAGACTAGATTTATGGCCCAGGATGTGATCTATTCTGGAGAAGGTTCCGTGTGCACTTGAGAAAAAGGTGAAGTTGATTGTTTTGGGGTGAAATGTCCTATAGATATCAATTAGGTCTAGCTGGTCCATTGTGTCATTTAAAGTTTGTGTTTCCTTGTTAATTTTCTGTTCAGTTTATCTATCCACAGTTGTGAGTGAGGTATTAAAGTCTCCCACTATTATTGTGTTACTGTTAATTTCCTCTTTCATACTCATTAGCGTTTGCCTTACATATTGCGGTGCTCCTGTGTTGGGTGCATATATAATTGTTATATCTTCTTCTTGGATTGATCCTTTGATCATTATGTAGTGTCCTTCTTTGTCTCTTTTCACAGCCTTTATTTGAAAGTCTATTTTATCTGATATGAGTATTGCGACTCCTGCTTTCTTTTGGTCTCCATTTGCGTGAAATATTTTTTTCCAGCCCTTCACTTTTAGTCTGTATGTGTCCTTTGTTTTGCGGTGGGTCTCTTGTAGACAGCATATATAGGGGTTTTGTTTTGGTATCCATTCAGCCAGTCTTTGTCTTTTGGTTGGGGCATTCAACCCATTTACATTTAAGGTAATTATTGATAAGTATGGTCCCATTGCCATTTACTTTGTTGTTTTGGGTTCACGTTTATACAACCTTTCTGTGTTTCCTGTCTAGAGAAGATCCTTTAGCATTTGTTGAAGAGCTGGTTTGGTGGTGCTGAATTCTCTCAGCTTTTGCTTGTCTGTAAAGCTTTTGAATTCTCCTTCGTATCTGAATGAGATCCTTGCTGGGTACAGTAATCTAGGTTGTAGGTTATTCTCTTTCATTACTTTAAGTATGTCGTGCCATTCCCTTCTGGCCTGAAGGGTTTCTATTGATAGATCAGCTGTTATCCTTATGGGAATCCCTTTGTGTTTTATTTGTTGTTTCTCCCTTACTGCTTTTAATATTTGTTCTTTGTGTTTGATCTTTATTAATTTGATTAATATGTGTCTTGGGGTGTTTCGCCTTGGGTTTATCCTGTTTGGGACTCTCTGGGTTTCTTGGATCTGTGTAACTATTTCTGTCCCCATTTTAGGGAAGTTTTCAGCTATTATCTCCTCGAGTATTTTCTCATGGCCTTTCTTTTTCAGTCATTTAAGTTTTAAGCCCCACCTCCAACTTTATCTTGGGAACAAATTATGCTAAGGATAGCTATTCTAGTAACTCTAGAAAAGTGGATTGGGAGCCTTACAGACAGTGCCAATGTATAATTTCCCTGAGAGATAAGGATTTGTACAGAACAGATATAGTCCGACAATGTGAGGATATACTGGGCTGCACCTAAAGGATGTTCTCAGCTTCATTCTTACTTATGACATTAATAATACTGCTAGCTATATTATTTGTATTTTGCCTGTTTCATAAGATTGTTGTTTCTTGCATTACCAAGTGTGTGACTGAGTCTCTGACAAAAGTATATAGCTTTACATGAGATCAAAGATTGTAATATTCTAGATACAGGAAGATGTAACAAGAGTAACCTTCACAAGATGAGCAGAAACTTTCTGCAGAAAAATAAATGTGCTTCAGCTAAGATGTTTTTCTAAAAGCATGATTTCAAATAGTAATTTAATTACCCATTAATAAAGAAAGAAGTAAGCTATAAGCTATGATTTATTTATATAATGGAATATTTCAAGTAGTTAATAGATTTAATGACTTGTTATTTTGGAACCTATTGTATGACAGTATCAGATAGATGAAATATAAAGGCTGTATATATTTAGCATGATGTACAATTGGTGTAATTATGGTTAATTAATTTTTGTTCTCTTTGTGTAAAAAAATGTGCTTGAGGACTTCCCTGGTGGTCCAGTGGCTAAGACTCTGTGCTTCCAACACAGGGGCCCCCATTTGATCTTTGTTCAGGGAACTGGATCCCACATGTCAGAACTAAGAGTTTGCATGCCTCAATTAAAGACCCACATGCCACAAAGAAGACTGAAGATCCCACGTGCTGCAACTAAGACCTAGTTAGGCTTTGTTGCAAAAAAATAATTAATTAATTAAAAATTTAAAACATAAAATGTTTTTAATTTTTAATTAATAAGTGCTTGATTGCATGTAATCCCCTTTCACCAAAATCACTTATATACTGACCTTCCCCACTACCTCTTTGGAACAGTTTCTCAGAGCTATCTGAACCTGACCCCCCAAGCTAGAGTCGTCATTTTATCTCAAATAAATTTAACTCTTGGGGCTTCCTGATTGTCCAGTGGCTAAGATTCTGCACACCCAATGCAGAGGGCCCAGGTTCGAGCCCTGATCAGGGAACTAGATCCCACGTGCTACAACTGAGACCCGGAATAGCCAAATAAGGAAATAAATGTTAAAAAATACATATATATATATATATATATATATATATATATATATATATATATATAGGGTATAAATGTAAAACAAACATTTAACTCACAACGCTCACATTGAGTGTGTGTGTGTTCCAGTCAACAACCTCTGGGAATGACTGGGGTCTCTGGAGACTCAAAATCACAAAGTCCTGTCCCTGGGGCCCGGATGCCTGACAGCCCTCGAAAAGACACACCTGCGTTGGAGTTAATTGGATGCGTGGGTTTTTCTTTCTGTCTTGAGCTGCCCACAGCAGGAGCCGGGGCATCACCTGCAGACTTCCCAGGCTCTTCAGTTCAGCTCAGTTGCTCAGTCGTGTCTGACTCTGTGACCCCAAGGACTGCAGCACGCCAGGCTTCTCTGTCCACCACCAACTCCCGGAGTTTACTCAAACTCATATCCATTGAGTTGGATGATTGATGCCATCCAACCATCTCATCCTCTGTCGTCCCCTTCTCCTCTCACCTTCCCAGGCTCTGGCAGGCGAGAAACAAATTCAAGGACAAGAAACGGCCCGAGCTGCCAGGATGTGGGGCCAAGACTGAGCCCAACTGCACTTGACTCCCCGACAGAGGCCTGACTTCTGTTCTCTGGTGACCAGGCTCTCAGGACGGGCCCTTCCCCCATGGGTCTTCCCTCGAAGACCTAGCACCAGCAGAGCCCTAGCTATCAGAGCCGGGAGGGCCACAGGTGCCCGAAGGAGCACTGCCCAATCTCCCTGGGTTGAGCCAACACCCCCAAACTGGATTCCACCAAAGACACAACCAAGCCAAAGAGCTGGCAAAGGAAGGATGTATTATTCATATTTGCAGCAAGTAAAGAGAACCCGGGATCTTTCCCAAAGCAGTGTCTCCTCAAACAGCAAAAATGGGGAAGTTTTGAGCTAAGTTGCAGGGACATATTCATGAAGTGGGTTTGGCTGGTATATGCATACTCATAGAAGGGGCTTGAGCAAAGAGTTCAGCCTAGAATTGGAACAAAGATCAACAAAGTCCAAGTTTTAACAGAGTCAGAAAAAGTCGACATCATCATTCCTTAGGTTCCAGTTGATCTGATAGTTGATTGCTTGAGGGTGATTGGATCCACAGCTTAAGAAATTATTTCAGGCTAATCTTTATACTGAAACAGAACTTCTTACCTTTATACAACTGACCTATTTCCTTTGCTGCTGTTACTTCTGTGGGCTTCTCTGGTGGGCTCAGATGATAAAGAATCTGCCTACAGTGCAGGAGATCTGGGTTGGATCACTGGGTCAGGAAGATCCCCTGAAGAAGGGAATGGCTACCCACTCCAGTTCTCTCCAGTATTCTTGCCTGGAGAATTCCATGGACAGAGGAGCCTGGTGGGTTACAGTCCATGGGGTCTCAAAGAGTGGGACACGACTGAGCAACTAATACTACTTTACTTTTTTCTTTTTTTCTACTGTTAAATGTGTCTGATGAAAGTCATTTGTTCCTGCCTTCTTTTGTTCATTCCCTTACTGAGCCAACTTTCACTTTAAGACTGTCATTACTGGGACCTGATCAAGGGCAAGCACTGCAGCCAAGCTTAGATCACAAAACAGCTTAAGCCTAAAATGGTTTCTCTTCTGCCAGGAAAGCCAGGCTTGGTTCTCTTTCTCTGGGAACCGTCTACCCTATGGCTCACAGAGCCTCCTGAGTTCCTCCAGGTTTGGAGGATGAGGATGGATGTGGACGGATGAGGATCCCAGGGATCTTTTTGCAGAACCACAGAGGGTCCTTGTGAGGACTCTGGGGTTTGTGTAGACAGGTTGCTGCACAGACACAGGCAGTGCAGGCGGAGGACAGAGTCTGAGACAGGGCTTGGTGGGGTTGTGGGCTGGGGACTGGGGGTGTCGGAAAGACAAGAAGTTGGAGAAGCGCTGGGTGGTATCTCACTTTGTGAATCTCCTGTAAAACCAACAGTATTCACCAAAGTGTTTGTTTTGTTAATGGGGTTGGGGAGGAAGAAGGTGATGAATGCTGAGTGACCTTTGGGGTGCGTGAGCACAGAGGATGTCATGAAGGTCCTGTTAGACCCCACGGAAGGGGTGGGCAGAGAAACCTCAGCCCCAGCAGCGTTTCCTCACCGGGTCACCCTCCACGTGGCTCATTCATCACAGATGACTTGTTCACTAGGTAGGAGTAGGACGGCCGAAGACTCCGAACACTGCATCTCCTTCTACAGGACTGGCTCCAGGCTGGAATAAACTCCCAGGAAAGGGCTCTGATTGGCTTTTCTCTGGTCAGGACCCAACCCTCTTGACCAATCAGGGGCAGCCTGAGGGTAGTCCCATAAGAAATAGGGCTCAGATGCGAACCAGAGAGTCTGATGGGTGCATGACACAGCTAGTAAATGGTGGAGCTGGGATTAGAACCCAAGTCTTGGGGTGCCAAAACCTGGGCCCACCGCCTTGCACAAGGGGCTCATCTTTACAGTCCCTCTCTTGCAGGGCTGCACACCTTCATGAAAGATCATAAGGCTCTGAAGGCAGAGACCATGTGTTTCCCATCGCCAGAGCACAGCGTTTCTCCAAGTTGAGTCTGGGCAGATCGCTCGTTGCTTATCCAGGGATTTGGGCAGTGTGTGTGTGTTGGGGGCGGGGCGGGGGGGGAGTTTGTGCTGATAGAAAAGAGAGCAATGAATCCATTTGTTACATAAATTTTGCAGATGTGTGATGCTGAGTTGTTGGTACTCCTAACCTCAGTACCTTAGAATGAGATTGTAATGGGAAACAGGGTGTTGAACGTGGTGATTAAATTAAATGAAGCCATGGGGTGTGCCCTAATCCAGTACGACCAGTGCCCTTACAAGAAGAGATTAGGACTCCAAGAGGAGATTTAGTTCAGTTCAGTCACTCAGTCGTGTCCAACTCTTTGTGACCTCATGGACTGCAGCACGCCAGGCCTCCCTGTCCAACACCAACTCCTGGAGTTTACTCAGACTCATGTTCATGAGATGCCATCCAACCATCTCATCCTCTGTTGTCCCCTCCTCCTCCCGCCTTCAATCTTTCCCAGCATCAGGGTCTTTTCAAATGAGTCAGTTCTTCACAACAGGTGGCCCAGATTAGGACACATTTAGACACAATGATGACTCTCCCCATGTTCTTTTTTTTCCATTTTAAAATGTCTCGGGCTTTCTCCATTTGCGGCGAGCAGGAGCTACTCTCTAGTTGCGGGTACACAGGCTTCTCACTGCCCTGGCTTCTCTTGTTGTGGAGCACAGGCTCTAGGTGCGTGGACTCAGTAGTCACGGAGTATGGGCTTGGTTGCCCTGCTGCATGTGAAATCTTCCTGGATCAGGGATCAAACCCAGGCCCCCTGCATTGGCAGGAAATTCTTAACCACTGGACCACCAGGGAAGTCCTCCCCATTTCTTAACCATCATCACAACCATCATTACAACCTCAAAGGTTGCACACGAGCCACGAGGATAGTCCAAGGCAGATCACCTCAGGTTACACATTTTCCTATCATTTGCCTGTTAGAGTTCACATGTGTTAAGTTTGCTTTGTCTTTGTTACTATGGTATTGCATTATAGCCCCCAACTCAGAGCTGGAATACAGGACTCAAAGCGACTCATTAAGGCATAAGTGTGGGGCTGCAAAGAGATATGTAAGCTTGCCGAATGATGCTGTAAACATAAATATGAGGGCAGGTGGTGGTGGTGGTTTAGTTGCTAAGTCGTGTCTGACTCTTGCGACCCCCTGGACTGTAGCTTGCCAGCCTCCTCTGTCCATGGGATTCTCCAGTACTGGAGTGGGCTGCCATTTCCTTCTCCAGGGGATCTTCCGAACCCAGGAGTCAAACCTGGGTTTTCTGCACTGCAAGCGGGTTCTTTACCGACTGAGCTACAAGGGAAACCCTCACATGGGAGCAGGAGAGCAACGCAAATGCAGAGAGTGGATCTGCCTGTTCCCGGCCAGCGACTCTGCAGGTGTGATGTTGCCACAAAGAAGCTGGAAAAGGAAGAGCAAGGAGGAGGCATGACCCTGAGGGTCTGACGTGGTTCTATTGGCTCCATCGAGCCCTGGCTCCAGCACAGTCAGTGGGGCAGGAGTTCCTTTTCAGAGAGAACACTACAGCTTCGCTAGATAAAACCACAGATTATTTCTGGAACAAGAAAAATGATTCTTTCAAGCAGAAAACTGACTTTTTCTTTTTTCGTGTACCACTCAGCATGTTGGAACTTCCCTGACCAACGATCATGACCCCAGCAGTGAAAGCAGAGTCTCAGCCACTGGACCATCAGGAAAGTCCCAAAATAATTAATTTTGACACTAAAGGCAGAGAAGATCTCCAAACCATAGAGACACCATTCGATACTCCTTTCCTTCTAGGAAGAAAATAGAAGGAGGTCACACTGTTGCTGAGAAGGTAGGAAGACCTGCCTGCTTTGGGTTGAATTGTCCCCACCCACCTGAAAAGTGGTAAGTTGAATTCTTAACCCCAGTCCCTTAGTATGAGACTGTAATGTGAGACGGGGTGTTGAACGAGGTGATTAAGTTAAATGAAGTCGTGGGGTGTGCCCTAATCCAATATGATCTGGTGTCCTTACAAAAAGAGGAGATTAGGACACAGACAGGCACAGAGGAAGACCAGAAGGGTGGTTGTCTGCCAGCCAAGGAGAGAGGCCTCAGAAGAAACCACCCTTGCCAACACATTTGATCTTCAACTCCTGGCCTCTAGAACTGTAAGAACATAAATTTCTGGGACTTCCCTGGTGGTCCAGTGGTTAAGAATCTGCTTTCCAGTGCACGGGACACGGGTTCAATCCCTGGCCCAGGAACTAAGATCCCAGATGTCACGGGACAACTGTAACTACTGAGCCCACTGCACCGCAACTAGAGAAGGCTGCATGCAGCAACGAAAGCTCGCACAGGCCACAAAGACTCCATGTAGCCAAAAATAAGTAAGTCCTTTTTTTTAAAAAAAGAACATAAATTTCTGTTGTTTCAGCTGCCTGGTTTGTGGTATCTTGCCTAGGCAGCCCCAGGACATGAGTATACTGCCCAAGACATTGTGTTCAGAAGGTACAAGATGCAGTTGGCAGGACTCCTTGATCAAAAGACAAGGTTGGCAGTCAGAGAATAGAAACTGCATACCAGGATGCACGCAGGTTTCATACCAGGAGGAAACCCACATGAGGAGACTCGTAGTTATTTTTGATGTTTGAACAAAACCGTTGATGTCTCTCCCCAGGCAATGTATGCCTGAGGAAGAGTGCTCAATCACTCTTTGTCCTGTTTATCAGTAAAAATCCAAGCTCGAGAGAAGAGATGTTGTGTGGTATTGTGTGTGTGTGTGTGTGTGTATGTGTGTGTGACCACCCTATCACCCCATTGCTTTTTGAACATGGAGAGGAAAAGCATGTTGATGTCTGTTTTGAGAGAACACCGATATATGCGTGGCATCCATGCAATAGCAGTTTGTCCACAAATGCCTCTCTACCCTTTGTATCACTCAGAGACCTACTGGGGGTCAGCAGAGTGTTCCTCGCTTTGATTTGGTGAAGAATGAGATGGGGGACATTATGAATGAAATCTAATTCAGTTCTCAACTTAGTAAAGAGAGGGGGAAAAAAATTATATGCTGAGATTGCTAACACCTCCAGTGTGAAAAAAAAAATCTACTACTCATGAAATTTCAAAGAAGGAAAAAGACATGTGTTAGTTTTGCTGTCCCACCTCAAACTGCGAAAGTTATGCCCACAGTGCATAAATGCTTAGTTAGGCTGGAAAAGGCATTAAATTTGTACAACCAGGTATTTTGAGAGAGCCACAGTCACATAAGTTTTACTGCAGAATATTGTTATAATTGTTCTCTTTTAGTAGTATTGTTGTTAATCTCTTACTCTGCTCAATTCATAACTTATGATAGGTATGTATGTATGTATAGGGGAAAACACAGCATATATATTCCTACTTTCTGTGGTTTTGAAACAGGAAGGAAAGGGGCAGAGTACAACCTTCAAAAGGATGACGTAGCCCAAGGACATGACATAAACTGATGTAGAACCAAGTAGGTCCAAGATGGCAGATGAGTCAACTTCCACAAGACCTTGAGCGTCATTATATGTTCACTGTGACACACTGTAGTTGTTCAGTCACTAAATCATATCCAATTCTTTGTGACCCCATGAACTGCAGCACATCAGGCTTCCCTGTCCTTCACCATCTCCTGGAGCTTGCTCAACTCAAGTCCACTGAGTCAGTGATGCCATCCAACCATCTCATCCTCTGTTGTCCCCTTCACCTCCTGCCCTCAATCTATTTTAGCATCAGGGTCTTTTCCAGTGAGTCGGCTCTTCTCATCAGGTAGCCAAAGTATTGGAGCTTCATCTTCAGCATCAATCCTTCCAATGAATATTCAGGGTTGATTTCCTTTAAAATTGACTGGTGTGATCTCCTTGCAGTCCAAGGGATTCTCAGGAGTCTTCTCCAACACCACCGTTCAAAGGCATCAGTTCTTCAGCACTCAACCTTCTTTATGGTCCAACTCTCACATCCATACATGACTACTGGAAAAACCATAGCTTTGACTATATGGACCTCTGTTGGCAAAGTGATGGCTCTGTTTTTCAATATGCTGTCTAGGTTTGTCATAACTTTCCTTCCAAGGAATGAGCATCTTTTAATTTCACGGCTGCAGTCAACATCCACAGTGATTTTGGAGCCCAAGCAAATAAAATCTACCACTGTTTCCACTTTTTTCCCATTTATTTGCCATGAAACAATGAGACCAGTTGTCATGATCTTTGTTTTTCGAATGTTGAGAATGTTGAGTTTTAAACCAGCTTTTTCACTCTCCTCTTTCACCTCATCAAGTGGCTCTTTAATTCCTCTTCACCTTCTGTCATTAGAGTGGTATCATCTGCATGTTTGAGGTTGTTGATATTACTCCTGGCACTATTGATTCCAGCTTGTGAATCTTGCAGCCCAGCATTTCACATAATGTACTTTGTGTATAAATTAAATAAGCAGAGTGATAATATACAGCCTGGACGTATTCCTTTCCCGATTTTGAACCAGTCTGTTGTTCTATGTCCAGTTCTAACTGTTGCTTCTTGTGCTGCATACAGATTTCTCAGGGGACAGGTAAGGTGGTCTGATATTCCCATCTCTTTAAGAGTTTTTTCTACACATTAGCAAGCACAATACACATCCACAGGCGCCATGACAGTTCCAAGGCCAATCCTAAGGGTCAAAAAGTGGGTGATGGTCCAATTCCTAGAAATCCCCACCCCTTTCCAAAGTATATGGAACTCTTCCACGTATTAGCCTATGAAATTGTTCTATAAAATTAACCACTCCTATATAAACTGACAGGCTTCCCAAGTGGCTCAGCGGTAAAGAACCCACCTGCCAAGCAGAAGGTGCAATTTTGACCCTTTCAGGAAGATCCCCTGGAGAAGGAAATAGCAACCCACACTTCCCTGGTGGCTCAGACGGTAAAGCGTCTGCATACGATGTGGGAGACCCGGGTTCAATCCCTGGGTCGGGAAGATCTCCTGGAGAAGGAAATGGCAACCCACACTTCCCTGGTGGCTCAGACGGTAAAGCGTCTGCATACGATGTGGGAGACCCGGGTTCAATCCCTGGGTCGGGAAGATCTCCTGGAGAAGGAAATGGCAACCCACACTTCCCTGGTGGCTCAGACGGTAAAGCGTCTGCATACGATGTGGGAGCCCCGGGTTCAATCCCTGGGTCGGGAAGATCTCCCGGAGAAGGAAATGGCAACCCACACTTCCCTGGTGGCTCAGACGGTAAAGCGTCTGCATATGATGTGGGAGACCCGGGTTCAATCCCTGGGTCGGGAAGATCTCCTGGAGAAGGAAATGGCAACCCACTCCAGTATTCTTGCCTGGAAAATCCCATGAATGGAGGAACTTGGTAGGCTACAGTCCATGGGGTCACAAAGAGTCGGACACGACTGAGTGACTTCACTTTCACTTTCCAGTATTCTTGCCTGGGAAATCCTGTGGACAGAGGAGCCTGGTGGGCCACAGTCCATGGAGCCTGCGAAACAGTCAGACACGACTTGCCAACTAAATAACAACTCAATTAGCCTATGAAATTACCCATTCCTATAAAAACTGACAACCCCCGTATCTTGTGACTGCCCTATTCTTCTGGGATGGCCCATACTCTGTCTGCGGAGTCAGTTTCTCTTTAAATAAATCCACTTCTTAGCTGTCGCTTTGCATCTCACTGAATTCTTTCTGCAGTGAAACATCAAGAACCTGAACTTCATTAAGGCCCGAGACCAGCTGTTATCTCAGTTAAAAGACCACGAGTTCGAGTCCCAACCTGAGTTGCGCACTTTTGGTTTCAGGGACTCACTGGGGCTTGTGGAAATGTAATCCTGTGGATAAGGGGAACTAGTGCAGCAGAAACAAGATAAGCATTTCAGTTCACATTTAGCAAAGCCTTCCTTCCCGTGTGCCACACACTGTCTCTCGCATCTTCCATTTCACACTCTAAGCCTTACACTGAGTTCTGAGGCAGATACTCTTATCTGGATTTCCAGGGCAGGAGGCAAATCCACAGAGGTATGCTGTGAAATGGGGACCCAGGACAGCACCCTGCCCGTCCGGCTCCACCAGCACGAGTGAGACCTCTTCCTTTCGTTTATTGAGCCGAGGATTAAGTCAATGACACATCAAGAACTGTCCCCGAATACGCTGTCAGAACTTGAAGAAATCTTCTCTGAAGTTAAATGCCAGCAGGGAGACGCTTGCCAGGGACCTCCCAGGTCCAAAAGGTAATTTGTCACCAGTGTAGTACCTGGGGATTCACTTCAGCCTCCTGGGGAAAGGTCCCCAGCTTCTGAGCCCAGATTTGACCTGAACGCCCAGATGGTCCAGTTTGAAATGTTCAGACAGAGGGCCCTGTGTGAAATGTACAGGGCAGGCCTTCAAGGAGGGCAAGCAGGAAACTCTCGGAGGTGGAGACACTGCTGCCCATAGGCAGAGTTACTTCTTCCTGGGGGAAACCCCAGTTTGGCTCTTCAGGCCCTTTGATTGGTAGGACCAGACCCACCCACATTATACAGGATAATCTCCTTTATAGAAAGTCAACTGATCCCTGACATTAATCACGTCTGCAAAATACCTCACAGCAGCACCTGGATTAGTATTTGATCGGATAACTGGGTTCTATAGCCTGGCCACATGGACATAAAACTGACCGCCTCAGGTGGCAGTCAACCCCAAAGGCCGGTGTGTGCTCAGATGCTCAGTCCTGTCCGGTTGTTTGTGACCGCATCCTCTGTCCATGGGATGCTCCCATAAAACCAGCACCAGAAAGCCTCCTTGGGCCCCTCCGCAGTGGCTATCTCCCATCGTGAGGTCTTCTCAAACTCCCATCCGCATCGCCTGCTTTGTTTTCTTGTGTGTCTGGCTCTTCTCACTCAGTATTGTCCTGGTGGGCTTTGTCCACACCGCGGAGGTGATGCTGGGATTTGCTCATTAGCAGTGCTGTCTGTCCTTCCATCCTGTGTGTATCCACAGGTGTGTGTATCCATTCTCTTGCTGAGACTTCAGGGTGGTTTCTGATTTAGGGTTATTATGAACGAAGCTGCTATGAACATTCAGATACAAGATTTGGGGGGAACATCTGTGTACTTTGTGCTGTATGTGCTTAGGGGAGGAATTGCTAGGAAGTGTATCTTCGGAAGATATTGTCAAAAGGTTTTCCAAAGAGGCTGTAACCAAGAGCACAGGCTCCAGCAGTGGGATCACATTCCCTCCACAGTCTCACCAGCAGTGAGGGGCATCTGTCTTTTCATGAGCCCTGCTGGTGGGCGAACAGTGCTATGATATGGCAGCTGGCCTTTAATCTCATCCCCTGATGACTAACACATCTGCATGTCTACTCTTTTATTACTGACCATTTCCAGATCCTCGTCTGTGAAGTCATTCATTCCTGTTTGGATCCTCTTTATCATATCGATGTATGGGAATTTCCTATTTATTTTAGATAAAAAACCTTTGTTGTAAATGTATATTTCAAACGTTTCTTCCCCACCCTGTGGGTTACCTTTTTCTCTCTCTTGTGTACTCAATTGTTCAGTCATGTCCAACTCCTTATGACCCCCATGGACTATAACCTGCCAGGCTCCTCTGCCCATGGGATTTCCCAGGCAAGGATACAGGAGTGGGTTGCCATTCTCTCCTCTAGGGGATCTTCCCGACCCAGGGGCCTCGCATCTCCTGCCTTGGCAGGTGGATTCTTCACCACTAACACCACCTGGGAAGCTCCTTTCTCTTTCTTAATGAACAGAGAACACTAAAATTCTTAATTTTAGTCTTGCCTAACCTATCAATCATTTCCTTTAGGGTCAGCACTTTTTGTATCCCCTTTAAGAATGTTTTCATAACCCAATGAAAATATTCCCTTGTTTTCTTTTAGAAGCTTTGTTTGCCTTTCTCACTGTTTGATTCTCAGTACCCTGGGAAGTGATATTTACATATGGTGTGGGTGTTACCAAATTCATGTTTGGTTGCTCCTCACTCAGTAATCCAATACTGAGGACTCCCTTAGTGGTCCAGCAGATAAGAATCCACCTGCCAAGGCGGGGGACATGGGTTCAATCCCTGGGCGAGGAAGATCCCACATGCTTTGGAACAATAATTGAAGCCCATGCATAGTGTCTGTACTCTGCACCAATAAGAAGCCTTCACTTTGCAGTGAAGCGTAGCCTAAGCCTGTTACAACTAGAGAAACCCTGAGCACAGCAGTGAAGACCCATCATAGCCAAAAATAGAAATAAATAAATACACGAAAAAAATTTTAAATTCTGTATTAAAAAAAAAAAAAAAGAATCTAATCCTGAGAGACAAGTATTAGGTAAAAGGAAAGGCAACTTTATCGAGGAACCTGGCAGTCCTGGGGAGAAGGTGGACTCATGCCCCAAAGAATCAACTTCCCGTTGCTGATCAAAGGACAAGTTTTTATTTATTTTATTTTATTTTATTTTTTAAGGGACAAGTTTTTAAAGGGGAATTTCCGGGGTGCTTAAGTGGGGGAGGTGGGGTGGCTATGTACAGAAGAGCACAGTCAGCTCTGACAATCATCTTGAAATCAGCTATGTGGTGGTCTGACCAGCGTCATCTTGATTGTTTTAAGTACACTTAATCTTTGGTTTCAAAGTCAGTTTGTTCTCATTTCCTTGAGGCCAGCTCCCTGAATTGTGTAAGATGGAACACATTATGTCATGGTTACAACCTGGTCATCATGTAGTTAACTTCTTCCACTTGGTGTGGGTTTCAGTACCTGCAAAACAGCTCAAAGGACACAGCTCAGAATATTATCTATAGTCCTTGAAGGAGAACTAAAGCTCCTTGACTTTGTTTAAAGACTAACTTATTATTATTTTGTCTTGTTTGACTATTTCCCTTTGCTTCTGTGTTTTTCTCATTTTTCTGATTAAATGTATTATTTGACTAAGATTTTTCTACTTACAAGAGGCAGACAGAGGACGTGAAGGCAGGGGCTGGATGGCAGGGAGGGGGCATTCTGTGCTGGGGAGGCCCTGTAGAGTTGTGCTCCATGACATTGGGAATGGGGTAGAAATTCAGTTACATCCATACAGATATCCCACTGACTCAACACCATTTACTAGAGATGTGTGTTATTGTAGTGTGGTTGGCACTGCTCAGCCTGTGCACTCACCTTCCTGTTAAAAGCTCACCTTGCCTATGGTCCATTATTGTCCCCATCCTGCAGGGGAAGAGACCGAGGCTCAGGAACCCAGGGACTTGCCCACAGCACACAGGTAGTGCTCACACAACAGAGCCGGAATTCAAACCTGGACAGATCCAGCTGTAAGGCTGTTTTGAAGGAAAATGGTGACGATGCTGATTGATGATGGTGATGACAATGATGAGCCTTTGGGGTGACTTCACAGTTCAGAGCGTCCCGTATCCTGAGAGGGGCTGTGACTCTGGTCCATTATTCCTGGTTGGCCCCAGCTGGAGGACAGGGTCTCAGAGCCCAAAGGAAAAGACAAACCCACCTGAGGAAGGGGGCGTACTTTGGGATGGCTGTAGCTGAGACATTCCTGGGGCTTCCTGGAGGAGATGTAGACAGGGTTTGGGGTGGGAAGCAGGGAAGAATCTTCCTGGAACTCACCCAGAGCACAGATGGTACTTCAGAAATGGCAGGAGTCTGCCTCTTTGATTTCTTCCTCTCACTCAGAAATTACATCAGGCCAGGAAAACCTAGTGATGGATTGTGGGGACCTAATTGGTATTAAATTTGCTGATCTTGTCCATTTGGAGAGGGTGGAGCAGCAAAGAAATCTGCCAGACCTGGAGCCAGATGCCTGGATAATTTGGTTAGTGCCAAGACTGTGTGGACAGAAGGCCTGACAAGTGTCCTGGGAGGACCGAGGGAGGGAGGCCACGGGCCACAGAGGCATGAACTCTCATGGCAAGGGAGTCATGTGGTCCGCTTCGATGGTGCCCTCATCCCCCACACAAGCCCCCAGGTAGCCGACTCTTCATCCTGAACTTGGGAGGGAAGGATGAGTTTTATTTCTGGTTTGACAATGAGGAACCTGAGGCTCCGAGTGGCCCACAGTCTCCTGGAGGATGAACAGCTGAGGGATGGGATGCCCAGACAAGCCCACAGTACGGAGGGGCCCTAGCATTTCTGCTCCCCCTCTCTCCCTTCGCCCTTGCCCCCCACCAAGGGGACCCAGGACAGGTTCGGGTGCAGGGAACCTGCCTCTCAATGCTGCCTGAGTACAGGGGATGCCTGTCACCCCTTCCCACGTGTATTTGTGATTCTGGGGACAATTTATTTTATTTAAAATTTTCATTTATTTATTTTTAGCTGCACTGGATCCTGGTTGCCGCACATGGGCTTTCTCTAGTTGCAGTGAGCGGGGGCTGTTCTGATTGGGGTGCCCGGGTTTCTCACTGGGGAGGCTTCTCTTGTCTCACAGCACAGCTCTGGGTGCAGGGGCTTCACTGGTTGTGGCACATGGACTTAGTTGCCCTACAACGTGTGGAATCTTCCCAGACCAGGGATTGAACCCGTGTCCCCCGCATGGGCAGTTGGATTCTTAACCACTGGATCACCAGGGAAGTCCCCGGGGACAATTTAAATTCCTCTCTTCGTTCCGAAATTGTTGCCACACCTGTCCAGCTTTTGGGGAAGCCATCTAAGCTAGTTAAGGGACAGAGGAGTCTGGTGTGCTGCAGTCCATGGGATTGCAAAGAGTCAGACACAACTTAGAGACGGAACAAGGGACTTTTCTTTCTTTCTTTTTTTGGCCAAGCCTCAGAGTTAGCCAGATCTCAGTTCCCTGACCAGGGTCTGAACCCAGGCCACAGCACTGAAAGCCCAGAATCCTAACCACGAGGCTACTAGGGGACTCCCTAGGGGATTGTTTTTATGTCCTGTTTTGCTTTATTTCAAATGACAGGTCAAAGCAGCTCTGAGTAGGGTAGTCAGAGAATCGCATGTGACCTGGGGCAGCCTAATTCTGTGGATGGAGAAGACAGTGGTGGCCCCGCCGAGCTATGGGCTCTGTGTGAGGCCCCCCACAAAGACTAATCGGATTCTGAGTCCGGGCAGCAGGCCTGGGGCCAGCGGTGCCCACAGCTGTCTCGGTCCCCACTCTCCACTCCCTCTGGCCTCACCCTTTGGGAGGCCCCACCCCCATGGGAGCAGTTTCCTAGTGTGGAGGGTTGGCCATGGGGGATCTGGTCTTGGTCCTGCCGAATCTGGGCCCCACTGCACAAGGAAGAAGGTGAGGAAGCAGGCCTGGCCCTTGGCTTTCTCAGAGCCCTGGCCCAAAGCCCGACTTAGCCCCAGCTGCCAGCCCCCCTTTCTCTTCCTCATCTGCAATCTGGAGACCGTTGTCCGGTCCCAGCTACCGAGGCTCTTTGAGGGCAAAGCGACCTGGTCATCGTGCTCCCTCATCGGGTATGTTCTTGATTTTGCCTCCCGGAGACTCATTTGTTTGGAAAACAGAAGCCCAGAAGGCCTTGGAGCCCAGCCACCTGATCTGAAGAGCCGACTCATTGGACAAGCCCCTGATGCTAGGAAAGAGTGAAGGCGAAAGGAGAAGGGGGCAGCAGAGGATGAGATGGTAAGATAGTATTACCAGCTCAGTTGGATACAAATTTGAGCGAACTCTGGGAGATAGTGCAGGACAGAGGACCTGGCAGGCTGCAGTCCACGGGGTCGCAAAAAGTTGGACATGACTGAGCGACTGCACAACAGTAAAGAATCTGGCTGACAGCAGAACTCACAGGGCTATAGTTGGTAGTGATGACACGAGATTCCTATTTTACGGCAAGAGGAGACACATTTAAACATAAACTTTTTCTTTGCCCATTTGGGCCTGCTCCCTCCGGTTCAGTGTATGTTCTGTGTCTGCCTTAACCAGGCCTCCTTAATATTGAGATAGCATTCCTTCTTAATCTCACCAAGGGTTACAGCTTCCTTGGAGATAACCTTTCTTGTTAATCTCTTAAGAGGCCACAGCAACCCAGGACTCACCATTTGCTTTCCACATGTAGACCTAGATTGTGCAAATAATCAAGAACACGTCATCTGACGTATAACCTTCTTTGTCTCAAACATGTGTATCACTGTGCTTTGACCTCTAAGGGGAGGAACAGTCCTCAGAGATTTTTAGAAGACTGTTTCCTGTGTTATAATCCTGTGTGTGTGTGTGTGTGTGTGTGTGTGTGCCCACGTGGTCAGCTGCTTAGTCATGTCCAACTCTTTGAGACCCCATGGACTGTAGCCCGACAGGCTCATCTGTCCATGGGATTTCCTAGGCAAGAATACCGGAGTAAGCTGCCATTTCCTACTCCAGGGGAGCTTCACGGACCCAGGGATCAAACCAGCATCTCCTGCATTAGCAGGCAGATTTTTTTTTTTACCACTGTGCCACCTGGGAAGCTCTAAAATCCTCAGGTTGCCTCCAGTAACATTTTCCATTTCTTTCTTCGATGGACTATTGATTGAATTTTCATCAACAATAGTGATGAAGGACCTGGGTCTGGCCAGAGGCCGTGGGTCATTGGCCACCCACTGGCCTAGCCTCAGGGCGCCCAAGAGGGGCTTGGCTGGGCCTGTGCCTGGCCTTTGACAGGGCTGGAGAAACCAGCCTGCAAGTTGGGACATGCTGGGGACTCACTGGTCATCCAAAGAGAGGGGACGAGGCAGGGACCTCAGTGCCCAGGACACTCACCATCGTTCTTGGTCCCCATGTCACCTCCACACGAGGGACCCGGATGTAACACCTGCGGGGACACTTGGGTTGCCCCTGTGTGCTGTCACCCAGCATCTGAGCCTTACCAGATGATCCCATCTTGTGTTTTGCTTTAGATTTTTTTTTCCACTGTGCCACACAGCATATGGGATCTTAGTTCCCTGACTAGGGATCGAACCTGCATCCCCTGCATCGGAAAGGGCAGAGTCTTAACCACTGGGCCACCAGGGAAGTCCCAGACCCCATCTTGTTAAGAACAATTACTGTGAGGTACGTATGCTCAAAGGGCTTCCCAGGTGGTTCAATGGTAGAGCATCCACCTGCCAACGCAGGAGACACAAGAGATGTGGGTTCTGTCCCTGGGTTGGAAGATCCCCTGGAAAAGGAAACGGCAACCCACTCCAGTACTCTTGTCTGGGAAATGCCAAGGACAGAGGAGCCTGGCAGGCCGCAGTCCATAAGGCTGCAGAGAGTCAGACAGAACTTTGTGACCAAACAACAACAGGAAGCAAGGAGCCAGCACAAGCTCTGCCTGGTGCTGAGTTCGTGCTGTGAGCGAGCACTCCATCCACCCTGAGAACCTGCTCCGCAGCGGTAATTACGCTTATTTCTGCTTCAGAGAGCTGCAGTGATCCACCCGAGTTCCCACAGGGGAGGGCGGGGCCCCGCGGACACTGGAAGGAGACCCAGGCCAGACATTCCTCCCACAGCCAAGCCCCAGCACATGAGAACTCAGGGGAGCACAGGGCAGGTAGGGAGATGCTTCGAGCCCCATAGGAGGCAGCTCTTTCTTCCACTCCCACAGATGAATCCAAACCTCCCTCCAAGGTGAGCTGCACCCTGCAGCCGCCAAGGCCAGTAGTGGGGCAGGGAACCTCATTCCATCTTTAGGAGGAAAACGCTGAGGTCCAGAGAGGGCGAGGGGCTTGGCCAGGACCACAAAGGCTCTGCAGCAGGACTTGGACCCAGGCCTCCTGAGGCTGACGACGGAGAGGCTGTAGGAGTGGGCCACAGAGCATTCCTACCTGGCCTGGGAGGTGGTAAGGGCCAGGCACCTGGCCCACGAGGCTGGGGAGGGTGGCTAAGCAGCTCTCAGAAGAGGACGGAGCTGGGGGAGCAGAGAGTGACCCCGGCAAGACTCTGAGATCGAGTTCTGCCTGGCCGTGAAGCCGGGGGAGCTGGCTGTCACCAAAGGAACAGCACTTTGTATTCAGAGGCCATGGGAACTCAGAGGAGGTGTCTGAACTTTGCAGAATTGAAACTGTGTAACTCAGACTGGGACTTGAACCCATGGTCTTTTAACTGAGACCACATACTTGGTTTCAGGGCTTCAGGAAGCTCAGGTCCTTGACGTCTCATCACAGAAAGAATTCAGTGAGAGACAAAGCGATGGGAAAGAAGCAGATTTAATTAAAGAGAAACACACTCCACAGACAGAGTGAGAGTGGCCCTGGGGTATGGGGTTGGCAGTTTTTATTTCGTTGTTGCTGTTTAGTCGCTAAGTCATGTCTGACTCTTTGCAGCCCCATGGACTGCAGCACACCAGGCTTCCCTGTCTTCACTGTCCTCCAGAGTTTGCTCAAATTCATGTCCATCAAGTCGGTGATCTACTATTGACTAAAAAGATGCACAACTTAAGAGTTTTGAGTTAAGTTCTATTTGGGGCCAAGTAAGGACTGCAGTCCGGGAGACAGCACCTCAGAGAGCTCTAAGAGACTGCTCCAAAGAGGCAGTGTGGGACGGTCAAGATAGAAGATTTTGATGAAGGGAGAGTTCAGTGCAATCAAGCATCTACTTTACAAAAGCTTTGCTGCTAATCACGAGGAGCTGATGTCACCATGAAGAGATTTAGTGCTCCTCTAGACACGAAGAGATGCAAGGATTGTGATCATGAAATCAGTTCCTGAAAGTATCTAACTATATAAAGACCCATTCCACCAGATTCCCCGGAGCACAGAATGCCTCACTCCACCCTGAATTCCCCTCAAGGGGAATTGAAGGTCGGCAACTGCAGCAGGCCAGGGTTCAGTCTCCAAGGAGGCAGATGACAATTGCCCTTGTTGTTGTTCAGTCTCTGGCAAATGCTCTTGGCAAGCACCAATTTACAGTTGACAGCTAAGAGGTGGATTTGAAGAGAAACACACTCGAGTGTGGGCCATCTCTGAAGGTGAGAGCAACCCCAGGGTTGTCTGTTCTTATTTTGTTGTTGTTGTTCACTCTTTGTGACCTCGTGGATGGCAGCACACCAGGCTCCTCTGTCCTTTGCCATCTCCCAGAGTTTGTTCAAATTCACATCCATCAAGTTGGTGATGCCATCCAACCATCTCATCCTCTGTTGCCTCTGTTGCCTCTTTAATCTTTCCCAGAACCCCGGTCTTTTCCAACAGTCAGCTCTTCACACCAGGCGGCCAAAGTATTGGAGTTTCAGCTTTATCAACAGTCTTTCCAATGATTATTCAAAGTTGATTTCCTTTAGGATTAACTGGTTTGATCTCCTTGCTGTCCAAGGGACTCTCAAGAGTTTTCTCCAACCCCACAGTTCAAAAGCATCAATTCTTCAGCACTCAGCTTTCTTATGGTCCAACGCTCACATCCATACATGACTACTAGAAAATCATAGCTGACTATATGGACCTTTGCTGGCAAAGTCACGTCTCTGCTTTTTAATATGCTGTCTAGGTTTTTCACAGTTTTCCCTTTCAATGAGCAAGCATCTTTTAACTTCATGACGGCACTGATTTTGGAGCCCAAGAATATAAAATCTGACACTGCTTCCACTTTTTACCCTTCTGTTTGCCATGAAGTGATAGGACTGGATGCCATGATCTCATTTTTTTATACTGTCAATTTTTATAGAAGTGGGTAATTATACTGGCAGAAGAGTGGGAGGAGTATTGCAGTTATTTGGGGAAAGGGGTGAGGATTTCCAAGAATTGGGCCACCGCCCACCTTTTGTTCTTGAAACTGTAGTGGTGCCGTTGGGTATTTCATTTAGCTTACTGATGTGTTGAAAGAAGAAAGTGAAAGTGTTAGTCACTCAGTCCTGTCTGACTCTTTCTGACCCCATGGACTGTAGCCCACCAGGATCCTCTGTCCATGGAATTCTCTAGGCAAGAATATTGGAGTGGGTTGCCATTTCCTTCTCCAGGAGATCTTCCCGACTCAGGGATTGAACCCTGAGTCTCGAGCCCTGAGTCTCCCTTATTGCAGGCAGACTCTTTACCAACTGAGCCACAAGATCTGGTGGAAGTCAACTCATCAGCCATATTGGACCCATTTGGTACTTATCAGTTTATGTTGTGTCCTTGGGCTATGCCATTGTTTTAAAGGTTATGCCCTGCCCCCTTCCCTCCTGTTTCAATTTTGTAAAAATGAAATTGAGTGGAGCCCTGTGGGGCTGCCAGGCACAGAGGCCTTTTTTGTCCCCATTTCTTGTAGATAAGACTCCAGTCTCCATGCTGTTTCCTGAGTTCCCAAGGGCAGATTTGGACAGTTGGTAATTCAGGGAGGAGTAACCCAGAAACCTCCTGAGTTCAGACCAAAGAAACCAGAGAAGCTCATCAAGATAAGCTGAAGGACTTCACTGGTGATCCAGTGGCTAAGACTCCATGCTTCCACTGCAGGAATGTGGGTTTGATCCCTGGTCAGGGAATTAAGATCCCCAAATGTAGCCCAGCCAAACTAAGATTTAAAAAAAAGATTACCTGAGACCTGAAACAAGATTAAAGGAGGACAGAGCCTAATCAAATCCCTTAGGACTATACAGTGGAAGTGAGAAATAGATTTAAGGGACTAGATCTGATAGACAGAGTGCCTGATGAACTATGGATGGAGGTTCATGACATTGTACAGTAGACAGAAATCAAGACCATCCCCAAGAAAAAGAAATGCAAAAAAGCAAAATGCCTGTCTGAGGGGGCCTTACAAATAGCTGTGAAAAGAAGGGAAGTGAAAAGCAAAGGAGAAAAGGAAAGATATTCCCATTGGAATGCAGAGTTCCAAAGAATAGCAAGGAGAGATAAGAAAGCCTTCCTCAGCGATCAGTGCAAAGAAATACAGGAAAACAATAGAATGGGAAAGACTAGAGATCTCTTCAAGAAAATCAGAGATACCAAGGGAACATTTCATGCAAAGAAGGGCTCAATAAAGGACAGAAATGGTAGGGACGTAAGAGAAGCAGAAGATATTAAGAAGAGGTGGCAAGAATACACAGAAGAACTGTACAAAAAAGATATTCATGACCCAGATAATCACAATGGTGTGATCACTCACCTAGAGCCAGACATCTTGGAATATGAAGTCAAGTGGGCCTTAGGAATCATCACTATGAACAAAGCTAGTGGAGGTGATGGAATTCCAGTTGAGCTATTTCAAATCCTACAAGATGGTGCTGTGAAAGTGCTGCACTCAATATGCCAGCAAATTTGGAAAACTCAGCAGTAGCCACAGGACTTGAGGCTACTTTTCCACAGGACTGGAAAAGGTCAGTATTCATTCCAATCCCAAAGAAAGGCAATGCCAAAGAATGTTCAAACTACTGCACAATTGCACTCATCTCACACACTAGTAAAGTAATGCTTAAAATTCTCCAAGCCAGGCTTCAGCAATACATGAACCATGAACTTCCAGATGTTCAAGCTGGTTTTGGAAAAGGCAGAGGAACCAGAGATCACATTGTCAACATCCGCTGGATCAGCGAAAAAGCAAGAGAGTTCCAGAAAAACATTTAGTTCTGCTTTATTGACTATGCCAAAGCTTTTGACTGTGTGGATCACAATAAACTGTGGCAAATTCTGAAAGAGATGGGAATACCAGACCACCTGACCTGCCTCTTGAGAAACCTGTATGCAGGTCAGGAAGCAACAGTTAGAACTGGACATGGAACCACTCCTGGGCATACACACCGAGGAAACTAGATCTGAAAGAGACACTTGCACCCCAATATTCATCACAGCACTGTTTATAATTGCCAGGACCTGGAAGCAACCTAGATGCCCATCAGCAGACGAATGGATAAGGAAGGTATGGTACATATACACAGTGGAATATTACTCAGCCATTAAAAAGAATTCATTTGAATCAGTTCTAATGAGATGGATGAAACTGGAGCCCATTATACAGAGTGAAGTAAGCCAGAAAGATAAAGACCAATACAGTATACTAATGCATATATATGGAATTTTAAAAGATGGTAATGATAACCCTATATGCAAAACAGAAAAAGAGACACAGATGTACAGAACAGACTTTGGGACTTTGTGGGAGAAGGCGAGGGTGGGATGTTCTGAGAGAATAGCACTGAAACAAGTATACTATTAAGGGTGAAACAGATCATCAGCCCAGGTTGGATGCATGAGACAAGTGCTCAGGGCTGGTGCACTGGGAAGACCCAGAGGGATGGGATGGGGAGGGAGGCGGGAGGGGGGATCGGGATAGGGAACACATGTAAATCCACGGCTGATTCATGTCAATGTATGGCAAAAACCACTACAATATTGTAAAGTAATTAGCCTCCAACTAATAAAAATAAATGAAAAAAAAAAAAAAGAACTGGACTTGGAACAACAGACTGGTTCCAAATAGGAAAAGGAGTATGTCAAGGCTGTATATTGTCACCCTGCTTATTTAACTTATATGCAGAGTACATCATGAGGAATGCTGGGCTGGAGGAAGCACAAGCTGGAATCAAGATTGCCTGGAGAAATACCAATAACCTCAGATATACAGATGACACCAACCTTATGGCAGAAAGTAAAGAAGAACGAAAGAGCCTCTTGATGAAAGTAAAAGAGGAGAGTGAAAAAGTTGGCTTAAAGCTAAACATTCAGAAAACTAAGATCATGGCATCTGGTCCCATCACTTCATGGAAAATAGATGGGGGAACAGTGGCTGACTTTTTTTTTCTGGGTTCCGAAATCACTGCAGATGGTGATTGTAGCAATGAAATTAAAAGACACTCACTCCTTGGAAGAAAAGCTATGACCAACCTAGACAGCATATTAAAAAGCAGAGACATTGCTTTGCCAACAAAGGTCAGTCTAGTCAAGGCTATGGTTTTTCCAGTGGTCATGTATGGATGTGAGAGTTGGACTATAAAGATAGCTGAGCGCCGAAGAATTGATGCTTTTGAACTGTGGTGTTGGAGAAGACTCTTGAGAGTTCCTTGGACTGCAAGGAGATCCAATCAGTCCATCCTAAAGGAGATCAGTCCTGGGTGTTCACTGGTAGGACTGATGTTGAAGCTGAAACTCCAATACTTTGGCCACCTGATGCAAAGAGCTGACTCATTGGAAAAGACCCTGATGCTGGGAAAGATTGAAGGCAGGAGGAGAAGGGGATGACAGAGGATGAGATGGTTGGATGGCATCACTCACTCCATGGATATGGGTTTGGGTGGACTCCGGGAGTTGGTGATAGACAGGGAGGCCTGGTGTGCTGCGGTTCATGGGGTTGCAAAGAGTCAGACATGACTGAACTACTGAACTGAACTGAGCCTAATCATATCAGACGCCCTAATCTTACCAGCAATCCCACCCTTGATACATTGCCATAAATCTTCTCACCAAACTCTAGTGGGTTGGGACATTCAGTTTCAAAGGCAGGAGCCCACAGGGACCCCCTTTTCCTGGCAAAGCAATAAAACTATCCTTTTCTACTTCACCAAAAACTTTGTTTGTGAGATTTGGTTTGGCTCCAGCATACAGAGAAGTTGAGTTTCAGCATCAAAAACATATCAAGGTTTAGGGGCTTTCGTAGGTGGCTCAGTGGTAAATAATCTGCCTGCCTGACAGAGGAGACATTGGTCCAGGAAGATCCCACATGCCTCAGAGCAACTAAGCCCATAAACTACAACTACTAAGCCTGTTGGGAAGATCCCCTGGAGAAGGAAATGGCAACCCACTCCAGTAGTCTTGCCTGGAGAATCCTGTGGACAGGGGAGTCTGGCAGGCTACAGTCCATGGGGTCGCAAGAGTCGGACATGACTTAGCAACTAAACCACCCCTGAGCCTGTGCTCTAGAGTCTGGGAGCTGCAAATAATGAGTCCACAACTGTGGAAGCCTGCACACCCTAGAGCCTGAGTGCCCCAACAAGAAAAACCACTGCAGGGAGAACCCTGCCCACCTTAGAGAGTAGCCCCTGCCTGCTGCAACTGGAGAACAGCCTTCAAAGCAACAAAGATCCAACACGGCCAAAAATAATTGAGAAATAAAAAAAATTTTTTTTAAATACCTAGATTTACATTATTTTTGTTTATTCTGCTTGACATATGCTGAGATTCCTGTATTTGTAGATCCATGCCTTGCACCATTTCTGGAATATTCTCAGCCATTATCTCTTCTTTGGCCGCCCCCGCCCTCTAGGACTCAGGTTAGAGCTGCTCTCTGTCTTTTTGCTTCTGTCTCCTGGTCTCTCTGTGCTGCGTCCTGAGCAATGTCTTCATATTCAGCGAATTTTTCTCTGTGTCTAATGTGCTGTTTAAGGTCCTCCACATTGAGAATTTAATTAAAAATTTTTTAATGTTTACACGTTCTATTTGGCTTAATTTAAAATCAGCTGGACCGCTTTGGATGGTCTCTTGTTCCCCGCTCACTATTTTTGCTCCATCTTCTCTATCTCTAAACATTTGAAACTTGGTGGTTTTATAGTCTAAATCTGATATCCACTACCTGTAGTCCTCGATTTGGGGGGAGTTAACGGTTGCATTTCTTGTGTGTTATTTCAGTTCTCAGTGGAAACAGTGACAGACTTTATATTCTTGGGCTCCAAAATCACTTCAGATGGTGACTGCAGCCATGAAATTAAAAGACGCTCACTCCTTGGAAGAAAAGCTATGACCAACCTAGACAGCATATTAAAAAGCAGAGATATTACTTTGCCAACAAAGGTCTGTCTATGCAAAGCTATGGTTTTTCCAGTAGTCCTGTATGGATGCAAGAGTTGGACCATAAAGAAGGTTGAGTGCCTAAGAATTGATGCTTTTGAACTGTGGTGTTGGAGAAGACTTGAAAGTCTCTTAGACTGCAAAGAGATTAAACCAGTCAATCCTAAAAGAAATCAACCCTGAATATTCATTGGAAGGACTGTTGCTGAAGCTGAAACTCCAACACTTTGACCACCTGATGCAAAGAGCTGACTTGGAGAAGACCAGGATCCTAGGAAAGATTGAAGGCAAATGAAGAAGAGGGCAACAGAGGATGAGATGATTGGATGGCATCACTGACTCAATGGACATGAATTTGAGCAAACTCTGGGAGATAGTGAAGGACAGGGAAGCCTGGCATGCCGCAGCCCATGGGGTTGCAAAGAGTCGGACACAACTGAGTGACTGAACATTTCAGTTCTCAGAGTATATGTGTGTGTGTGGTGTAAATTCACATGTTGTTGAACTTAATCTGGAAATCCAGAGAGCTCACACTGGGGATGTATCCCTCCAAAGAGGACGTGTACCTGCTTCTGCCAGGAGCCGGGTTCTTGGATCATCACTGGGACTTCAGTGCCCTTGAACAGCCCAGTTTTAAGGGCTTTTTTTGGTGGTGGTTTTTTGTTTTTTAAAAAATATTTATTTATTTTTGGCTGTGCTGGGTCTGCATTGCTGCGCGGGCTTTTTCTCTAGTTGCAGCGAGTGGGCTTCTCGTTGCAGGGGCTTCTCCTGTTGTGGAACGCAGGCTCTAGGACCCAGGGCTTCAGTAGTTGCCGCACAAGGGCTTAGTTGCTCCGAGGAGGTACATGGGATCTTCCCCGACCAGAGACCTTTCTGGGGAAGCAAACAAAGACCAAATGACAAAATGAAGAGCGGCCCCAAGAGTGGAGGGGCCAGGTGGGTCTCCGGCCAGGCTGTTTCCCGGGGCCAGGCCTGAGCCTGGCTGCAGATGTCTGCCCCCAGCTGTCTGCCCTCCACCCCACCAGGGGCTTCCTACCCCAGCCTCTGGGCCTCTGTATCAGTCAAGGGCCCCCAGATGCTCTCTCCAATCCCCGGGGAGCCCCAGTAGGAGAAGTGAGAGGCAGCAGGTCAGGGGGCAGGGCTGGAGTTCCCTGGAGGCAGCGACATAACCAAAAATGAAGTGTCTGTCCTCTGAGAGGTCGGTCAGCAGCCCGGAACTGAGGTCATTCTGGCCCCAGCCCCATCTGAGAGTCCCTGCCTGAGACCCTCACATTTTTTCCATTTCCTGCCACACTAGATGGTCGCTGATGGGGGAAAGTCTTCCCAGAGGGAGGGGACACTCTGACCAGCCATTGTGTGTCCAAACCACAGGCAACTGGCTGGGAGGACCAGTCAGGACCTGCATCGGGGATTTTGCAAACTGGAGCCAAGGAAGAGAATGCAATGTTTCCCTGGGGCAAGAAATGTCCCAAGTGGAAATGGAAGCCTTTGGCAGAGCCATTTCTGACCACAGGGAAGGACTTGATCTCCAGGACTGGGAGTGCGGGGTGGGGCATGAGAGAAAAGTCAGGGGGGCGGGGGGAGAACCCTCTGCTCCTGATGGGCAGGGGGTGGCATGGGGTGGCATGTGAGCCCCAGGCCCGGGGCACTTTTGTCCTCCCCAAGATTTGGTTTTGAAGGGGTTCAGAACATGCTACCCCCAAATATACCGCTTTGGAATATTGATTACTCTGAGCTGAAGATATTTGAGAAACAGAAGATGCAGGAAGGGCTCTCCTCTTCCCACCTAAAGGCAGGTCACACATTTCCCAAGAGAAACATGCCCTTCTGCACCAGGAAGAGAGCATCTAGTCACCAGAGACTGGGTGGAGGGGAGAGAGGGGGGTGATGCTGAAAGGGATCAGTACAAGCAAGCTGCTAAAATAACCTTGGTTTTCTATTAGTTTCCCCCACGTATTTCCTAGTCACTGACCCACAACTTACTGCCCTGGCCCCAGCCCCTTCATCCCGTCACATCTCCACAAAGTGCCATTGTTCATGTAAAAAGATATATAAGCTTTGGGACCTGAGACCTCCCTGGGGTCATCATTTTCCTTTTGAAGACTCCTGCGTACATGTGAAAATATTAAACAAAACGTGAGTGCTTCTCTTCTATTAATCGGCCTTTGATCAGTTTAATTCTCAAGCTAGCCACAGAGCCTAAGAGGGCAGCAAGATATCTTTCCTTCCCTACAATTTGGAATTTTCTACCTACTCCATCCGTTTTCCTGGGGCTGCTTAAAGAATCCGCCTGCCAAGCAGGGAACTCGGGCTCAATCCCTTGGTCGAGAGGAGAAGATCGCCTGAAGACGGAAATGGCAACCCACTCCAGTACTCTTGCCTGGGAAATCCCACGGACAGAGGAGCCTGGTGGGCTATAGTCCATAGGGTCACAAAGAGTGGGACACAACTTATCAACTAAACAACAGCACAATAACCTATTCCACCAGCCCATGAATCCCCTTGTGTCTAAGGGAATGTGAATTAGGTTTCTGACACTTAGAACCCAATAATCAACCTGAAAACAAAATAAACAAGAAACAAATCTTGCTCATCACCTTCTGGCTCCAGGTCATCCCTACTCCCCTTTGCTATCCACACTTTTCAGGAGAGCGGTCTACACTTCCTGTCCCTGTTTCCTCCTACCAGCCTCTCATCCCTGGGTCCCATGCTTCTGGAATCCCCTCCAAACCCCCACAGGGTCCGATGCTGCCCGAAGCCTCCTTCCCGCAGACCTCTCCTCTGGCCTGTTTCTGCATCACGGGAGGGCTGTCAGCTCCCCCAGCCCGGCCCGGCCTGGAATGTTGCAGCGCCTTGGAGCTCAGGCCAACTTCTCATCTTCGCAGGGAGAACTGCTCCACACTGTTCCCAGGGCAACAGCATCCCCACGTCCCGGTCTCCAGCCCAGTGACTCTGCTGACCTCCGTGGACCTCCCCCACAGGAGATGCCCCCAGGTGTAAAACATGTCAAGACTGAGCTCATTCCTTCCCCAGAGCCCTGCCTCCAGGCCTCTGGACCGGCCGTCCCGTCTGCCAGGCTCACCCTTGCTACTCAGGCCCTCAAGATAAAACGCCTTTCATGCTTCAAAACCGGTCCTAGAGCAAAGATGGTCACTTCCTCCTTTGTTGTCATTCAGATTTCAGCATCACTGGGATCGACCAACTCAGGCCAGGCTTTTGTCGGAGCTGGAGGAGCCGAGTACAGGCAGGGGCAGGAACCCCGCAGGCCTGAGTCAGTCACACGCCAGCCCCGCCTCCGTCCTGGGACAGTCTGTAGGGTGGGGACAGTGACCTCCAGCTCACCTGCCTCCTGGGCTGACCTGCAGGTCAGGTGAGGGGTGGGACTCCATCATTTCACGGGAGCAGCGTGGTTTCTCTTTCTTGGACACCTTAACGGGGTGTCAAAACCAAGCCACTTAGAGTTAAAAAGGCACTTTGAGCTGAGATTTCTGGAGAAGCCTCACTTCATTTATTCACTCATTCATTCATTTATTATTCAGTCATCCAACACTGCCTGAGTGTCTAGCACCTTCCAGGCCCTGGGCTTGAATCAAACCTGGGCCTGCCCTCCAGAAGCCCTTGGTCAGTGGGGCCAAGAGGGGAAACAGCGGACTAAATCCCTACCCTGTCACCAGGCTGACTTGGGGCAGGGATAGGCCAGGCAGCGCAGAGAGCCAAAAGCCCCGGGGGTCTTGAGAAGAGCTTGGGGGCTGGCCCACAACCATCTGCACATTGGGAGGTAGAGCCAGAACATAGAGCCAAATTTCCACCTCCCGACCCAGAACTCCCCGAGGCAAGGGCCTCCCCAGCACTGTCTCCAGCAGCGGCTCATCTCCCAGGGCCAGGAGCGCTCTAGGCAGAAGAGGGTCACAAGGCTACAAGGCCTCAAGGTTACAGCAGAAGAGGATTCAGCCTTCTGGGTCCCCATCTGATGGGCAAGTGTCCACACCAGGCAGCAGTCAGGACAGGGTAAGGGTGGAAGCTGCCAGTCCCCTGTGCTGCCCACTACCCTCCTCGGACAGAGCAAACAGGTGCCCCAGAATGGGCCCCATCCTCGTCTCTATTTCTGGGGTGGCCAAGGTCAGCGTGAGCTGAGGGCAGGCTTTTGAGACCAGAGTTCGTGCATGTGCGCTCAGTCGCTTCAGTCAAGTCTGACACTTTGTAACCCTATGGACTGTAGCCCGCCAGGCTCCTCTGTCCATGGGAGCTCTCCAGGCAAGAATACTGGGGTGGGTTGCCATGCCCTCGTCTAGGGGATCTTTCCGACCGATCAAACCCATATCGCCTGTGTCTCCAGCATCGCAGGTGGATTCTTTGCCCACTGAGTCACCTCGGAAGCCCCAGGCCAGGGCCCAGCATTGCCCAGTGCCAGGCCGCTGATGCCGGTACAAACAAAAAGATCCTCCCCAGGGCTTCTCAAAGTGGGCTTCTCAGATCAGCAGCAGCAGCACCTCCTGTGGGAAATGCAGGTTCCTAGGCCCCATCCCTGGAGAAGGCAATGGCACCCCACTCCGGTACTCTTGCCTGGAGAATCCCATGGACAGAGGAGCCTGGTAGGCTGCAGTCCATGGGGTCGTGAAGAGTCGGACACGACTGAGCGACTTCACTTTCACTTTTCACTTTCATGCATTGGAGAAGGAAATGGCAACCCACTACAGTGTTCTTGCCTGGAGAATCCCAGGGATGGGGGAGCCTGGTGGGCTGCCATCTATGGGGTCGCACAGAGTTGGACACGACTGAAGTGACTTAGCAGCAGCAGCAGGCCCCATCTCAGACCTGCCAAGTCAGAAACTCCAGGGATGGAGTCCAGCCACCTGTGTTGTTACAAGTCCACCCAGCGATCCTGGCGCCTTCTCGTCCTAGAGTCCAGAGGACTGTCCACGGAGATGGTAATCAATGTCTGGTATGCGCTGGGCGCTCTGCCTGCATCATCTCAGAC
This sequence comes from Dama dama, assembly GCF_033118175.1. Classification (NCBI taxonomy): domain Eukaryota; kingdom Metazoa; phylum Chordata; class Mammalia; order Artiodactyla; family Cervidae; genus Dama; species Dama dama. The sequence goes on from NC_083702.1 coordinate 6,718,954, forward strand.
AACTCCTCCAACAACACATGCAGAGGGGCCAGCATGGCCCGCAGAGGCTGGGGAGAGTCACGTGTCAGCCCAGGGCCGTGTGATCACTCAAGTCAGGTGGCTGATGGCTTCAACCACCGGGCCAAACTCTGTGCAAGACTCAGCACGCACGCAGCAATGGGTAGGCTTGCAAAGGCCCTTTGTGTGCCTCTAGATGCTCCAGCGAGGCAGGCACCTCTATGCTCTGCTGGATTGGTTAACAAATTAGTCCTAACTAGGGGCTGCTGAGCAAACTCAAAAGAGGAAGGCAGATAGATTTGGTACCGTGTCTGGTACACTGACCCCAACGTGTCCAGCAGTTTCTTTGAGGCTCAATTTCTTTATCTGTAACAAGATGATAATCCTTCCTACACAGCCTGGCAGCGAGGTTGAGATCTTATGATGAAGAACCACCTCCAACTTCTTACAAATCTCAACTAAAATGACACAAAAGGGATGTTTTTAGAGGTGTAAATCCTCAAGGACAGAAGGGAAAATAGGAAAGAGATGGTGATAACACTTTGGAAGCTGAATGGCGGATGGATGAGAGGAACTCATTGAACAGACCCAGAGAAGATGAACCCTAAGCGGATGCAACCAGTTTCAGAAGCTGCAGATCCAGCAAGGTTGACACCTCAGAAAAACCTAAGGGGATGGTGGTTGGACATCCACTTGACAAGGAGTTGTGGGGATCTCTCTCTCTAGCTCTGATAGAGAAGTTTACAGAGCATCGATGATCCCACCAAGATCTGGGATCTGGAAAAGTGAGATGTAATACCCAGTCAAACAAACCAAACTACCAAAGCAATGTGTTTGAAGGCATTATTTAAAAGCTTTGGAAGAAATCGAGTTTAAGGGGGGACTTTCCTGGCAGTCCAGTGGTTAAGGTTCAGTCCCTGGTCAGGGAGCGAAGATCCTGAATGCTGTTAGGTGTAAGGGAACCACCTTTGAGAGAAGCTTTTCCCTCCGGCCATCTGCTCATCTGGGAGTCTGGCAAGAAGCTGTGAATTGGGACAGATGGAACAGACGGCCTGGGCAGAGGGCTACAGAGAAGACAGCAAAGCTTCTGACCATCTTGTGAAGCTGGTGAGCAAAACTTAGAGCCGCAAGGGCTAGGATCCCGGAGAGAAGGGAAGGATAGAGAACTGAGCCCAACATCCCCTATTTCCCCCAGATATTTGCAGAATTCTGCATACAGGATGTGAGGTGCAGAACCTCTGATAAGCAGAGTGGAGGTTGGGTAGGCAGGGGAAAGGAGACTGGGAATTGGGAGAAGTAAGGAAGAGAGCTAAATCTTCAGCTTCCAAAAGTTATCTGTAACTTAAAAAATTAAGAAATGGCAGTATACATTTATAATTTTAAATTATAAGGGATGTATCAGTTAGAAAGACCTTTGCCTTTTAAAAACACAGTAAGAACAAAACTGTAAATGCTCATTTCAAAGCTTAAACTGTTTCTTTTCCTTTCTCTGCTTCATATAGCAAGAATTATGGAAGTACACAGCTGCTAGGATTAGTTTCAAGGCTTGATGCTGTGAGAGCCAATATCTTGAGATTCTCTTTGCCCTTTATGCTTGATACCTCATAGTTACAAAATGATGGGTGCAGCTCCAACCACCACATCCATATTCCAGCAGGAAGAAAGGAAAGAGGCAACTTCCGTATCAGGAAAGAAACCATCTTTTAAGAAATGTCATGGCAAACTTCTCCCTGTGTCTGCTGGCCACTTGCCCACCCTGGCTGGAGTACTGTGAAAGAAAAGAGAGAGAGAAATGGGAGCTGGGTGAGCTGGCCACAGTATTTACCACAGAGCCACAGAGATAAGTATCAAAGGAAACAATTGAAAATGTCTGCTTCTGGGGAGCCACTGCAGAAGACTGGTGTTTTAAATTATGTCTTGTAGGACTAATTTTCTTTAAGTTGTGCATCCATGTAACTTATACAAAAATGAAAATTAAGTTTCACAAAAGAAAGGGCATACACACACACACACAAAAGAAAGAGTAGATCGTGTCCCAGGAAAAACTGATGCAGAATTCTCATCTTACTAAAGTTATGGAACTTTAACAAAAGAATTCTTTGAACATCCCTGCAAAAGGCTAATGTCACCCATAAGGATGACCTCAGAATTCTCCATAGCAACATCTGGGACTGGACTGAGCTGACACTGTCCTCCAGGAAAGAAAGCAGGATCCAAGAATATTATAGCCAGCCTGAGTGATTTAAAGTGTAAAGGCCATGGACACATGTTTTGAAGCATGCTAGAATGCAAGGAGTACGGTTTCCATGGTCTCTCCTTGTGTGTGTGTGTGTGTGCCTTATTGAAGTATAGTTGATTTACAGTGTTGGGCCAGCCTCTGCCATCCAGCAAACTGACTCAGTTATACACATATATAGATTCTTCTTAAATATTTTTTTCCATTATGATTTATTCCAAGAGATTGGATATAGTTCCCTGGGCTGTATAGCAGGACCTTTGTGTTGATCCATTCTAAATGTAATAGTTTGCATTTACCAACCTCAAACTCCAGGTGCATCCCTCTCCCTCCCCTCTTCCCCTTGGCAACCACACATCTGATCTCTATGTTGTTGTTGTTATCCAGTCGCTAAGTTGTGTCGGACTCTTTGAGACCCCATGGGCTACAGCATGCGAGGCTCCTCTGCTCTCCACTACCTCCTGGAGTTTGCGTAAATTCAAGCCTATGGAGTCGGTGATGCTATCTTACCACCTCATCCTCTGCCACCCTCTTCTCCTTCTGCCTGATCTCTATGAGTGTGGGTCTATTTCTGTTTTGTAGGCACATTCATTTGTGCCACATTTTAGATTCTACCTGTAAGTGATATCATATGGTATTTGTCTTTCTCTTTCTGCCTTAACTTCACTTAGTATGATAATCTTTAGTTGCATCCATGTTGCTGCAAATGGCATTTTGAAATTTCAAATGTAATTTGAAATTACATTTCATTCTTCTTTCATGACTTAGTGTTCCATTGTATATATGTACCACGTCTTTACCCATTCACCCATCAGTGGACATTTAGGTTGTTCCCATGTCTTGGCTATTGTGAATAGTACTGCTGTGAACACAGGGGTGCATGTATCTTTTTGGATTATAGTTTTGTCCCAGGAATGGGGTTGCTGGATCATATGACAATTCCATTTTTAGTTTTCTGTGGAACTTCCATACTGTTTCCATAGTAGCTGCAACAACTTACATTCCCACCGACAGTATAGGAGAGTCCCCTTTTTTTCCACACCCTCTCCAGCATGTGTTATGTGTAGACTTTTTAGTGATGGCCATTCTTTTTCATTTTTTTTTTTCAGCTTCAGTAATAAAAATTTATTGAGAATTCCTGGGGTGGTGGTTATCGCCTCCGGACCACGAGGGAGGAATCAACACCGTAGCAAATCACTGAGAAATCACACTGTCCCAACACCCCTGGCCAACACAGGGAGGAAAGTCATTGCCCCAGAAGTGGTCAGTCTTTGTTCATCAGAAGGGTTGAGAGGAGTGATGCAGAGGGACCATCTCATGATAGTGGGGTGGGGGTGGGGTGGGCCCCAAGGTGACTCCTCAAACACCAGGGCAGAAACAGATCCACTTCCTCCCTGGAGGCAGAGTTCTTGGTCACCAGGCTCATTTCTTACCCTTGATGAGACTGTCACTTCCCCGGGTGAAACTTTCATCCTGTAGGTTGAGCACGCGGTTGTCAGCAGTGAGATAGATACGATTCTGCGAGGTGGCGATCGTCTTGGAGATGTTCTGGGCTGCCCGGATCTTGCGCAGCTTGATATAACCTGGGTTCTTGCTCAGGGCCTCTCCCAGGTAAGCAGGATGCGGTTAAGGGGCCACATGAGGCCAGATCTCAATCAGGGCACTGTCCTAACTACTCCCCGGGCTCGGCCCTCCCCTGGGCTGTCAGATCCAAGGTTGCGCTCACCGGGCTCGTGCCCAGCCCCACCTGTCGTCTTTTTCATTTTTAACTTTTTATTCTGTATTGGGACATAGTCGGTTAACAATGTTGTGATAGTTCTAGGTGAACAGCAAAGGGACTCAGCCATACAATGATGGCCATTCTGACCAGCGAGAGCTGGTACCTCACTGTAGCTGTCATTTGCATTTCTCTAATAATCAGTGATGTTGAGCATCTTTTCATGTGTCTACCGGCCGTCTGTGTGTCTTCTTTGGAGAAATGTCTATTAAGGTCTTCTACCCACTTTTAGATTGAGATGGTTGGTCTTTGCTGTTGTTATTGTTGTTGAGTTGTATGAGTGGACTGTGTATTTTGGAGATTAAGCCCTTGTTAGTCACATCATTTGCAAATGTTTTCTCCCATTTCTTTTTTTTATGGTTTCCTTTGCTGATCAAAAGTTTGTAAGTTTGCTTAGATCCCATTTGTTTATCTTTTGTTTTATTTCCATTGCCTTGGGCGACAGTAAAACACATCCCTCAAAGGTCCTTTCAGAAAAGTTTAAACGATACTTGAGGGAAACAAGGCCTTCTCCGATGACCCAGCAGTAGAGAATCTTCCTGCAATGCAGGAGATGCAGGTTCGATCCCTAGGTTGGGAAGATCCCCTGGAGAGGGAAATGGCAACCCACTCCACTATTCTTGCCTGGAGAATCCCATGGACAAAGGAGCCTGATGGGCTGCAGTCCATGGGGTCACTTAAGAGTTGGACATGACTGAGCAGGTGATGGATGGATGGATGGATGGATGGATGGGGTGAAAAAGGAAATAAAAATTCAAGCTGCAGAATATTTAGTAAAAAAAACAATAAAATCATATGTCAGACCTTTGGGATATGGGATGAAGCAGTGCTCTACACATATTAAAGGACAGGACTTGTTTATGTTAACAAACCAGAAAGAATGAAAGAAAAGAAATCAAAGCACAAAGGAGTTATAGAACATGCCTAAGATCATAGCCAGCACAGAGCAGAGGTAGGATCTGAACTCAGTCTGCTTAATATGCACAAACATTGTCATTATAGCTCACTTTGTAAGAGCCACTCTCTCAGGGGGGAAAAAGGGAAAGAAAAAAACAATTAAAAGGGTGTCCAGCAAAATTTAAACATCCATAACACAGCCCTGCCAGGAGACAGGCACACAGGAGGGAGAGGCAGCCATCTACGCCAGTCCCTAGCACTATGAACATGAGTTAGCTTCTCTCCTGGGCACCTAGAAAGTATTGGCTACTTCCCATCACGGGGACCATTGAGAAAGTAGCCTTCCACCTCACGTTCACGTCCTCAAATCTCAAATCTCTCAATGAACCTGACTGAGAACCTGGTTGTTGCTTGTGCAGTAGAAAGTCCTCCAAGATATATTGTTAAGGGAAAAGGCCAAATGCAGAACAGTGCATCTGTGTGTGTGTGTGTGTGTGTGTGTGTGTGTGTGTGTGTGTGAGTGAGTGTGCTAAGAAGAGCTGCCACTGGAGAGGGAAATGGGGAATAAGGGAAGGAGACTCACTTTTTCTCTCCACTTCTTTTACATCTTAAACCATGTGCAGGTATGACCCACCGCAATAAATCATCACATATATATTTTTGGCTTTTTTTTTTTTTTTAAATAAGATTTTTAAACCAACAGACTTCATTTCTCAGAGCAGTTGTGAGTTTTCTGAGAATTTAGCTGTCACTAGATGGTGTTTATCAAGATGAGTCAGTTCCTGGGAATTCCCCAGTGGCCCAGTAGTTAGAACTACATACTTTCGTTGCTAAACGTCTGGTAGGAGAATTAAGATCACAAAAGCGTCACAGAACAGTCAAAAAAAGAAAGAGGACATTCCCGTGTATGCTGGTGGGTGTTGGATTTTGTCAAATGCTTCTCTAAAGCATTTAGATGTGATTGCATGATTCTTTTTAGCTTGTTGATGTGATTATAGACTTCCCTGATGGCTTGAGCAGTAAAGAATCCTCCTGCCAATGCAGAAGACACAAGAGACATGGGTTCAATCCCTGGGCCAGGAAGATCCCCTGGAGAAGGAAATGGCAACCCACTCCAGTATTCTTGCTTGGGAAATCGTAGGCACAGAGGAGCCTGGTGGACTACAATGCACAGGGTCGCAAAGAATCAGAAATGAGTTAGCACATGATAGATTATAATAATTGATTTTTTAATGCAACCAGTCTTGCCTACCTGAAATAAATCTCACTTGATCATGGTGAATATACATTTTTCAAATTATTTTCCATTATAGGTTCTTGTAAGATATTGAATATAGTTCTCTGTGCTATACAGTAAATCCTTGTTGTTTATTTATTATATATGTAGTGATGTGTATCTGTTTATCCCACACGCCTAGCTTATCCTTTCCATAGTAGCTGTATCAATTTACATTCCTACCAGCAGAGTAGGAGGGTTCATTTTTCTCTACACCCTCTCTAGCATTTATTCTTTGTGGACTTTTTGATGACGGCTACTCTGGCTGGCGTGAAGTGATACTGATAGGAATAGAATAGGATAGTTATACAGACAGCTGTAGCAGTCCCAGCGGAGGACTATAGGTAGAGAAGGAAAGCTAGGAAACTTTTGGGGAGCCACTGTAAATTAATGGTCGCTCAAGAAAGCTATTGGAACACTCTTCAGTGAAGTAGCCTTGCTTAATGATAAAAACATAAGTAAAACCACAAGATATGCCTGAAGCCATTAGATGGAAGAAAAATGTCACCACCCTTCTACTAATACCATAATCCTAGTTTGACCTCATAAGGTCAGACACGTTTTGCCTAATATGAAGTGGGAACGAGTGATGTATGTCTGCACCTGCATCCACCTGAAAGTGAGATTAGAAAGAACTGGTGCCATTTCTTCAAATGATTGGTAGAATCCACCGGTGATAAAATCTGGGCCCAGTGCTTCCTGTTTGGAAAGGTTATGAAGGAGAAACTTTCTATAAGCTTTTATTTAAATCTCTATGGTTGTTGTTTTTATTTTGGGTAGGCCAGAGTACCTGGGCTGTGACCTTCAGGGGAGTTTCATAGCCTGTTTTTCTTCCCTTTTGTAGGACCAGAAGGTTAGAGTGAGTGGAACTGACTAATTTCCCTTTCCTAGGTGAGATAAGCCTCTGCCTCCCAGCCAAGGGCAGCCTTGGTTACTGAAGGGCTCAGGACATCCCCCGCCCACCACCACCAAACTTGCCACTCTGACATGCTATTTTGACTTCAGAACACTTGAGAAACAGCATTTGAATGAAGGGCACATTCTGACTTTGCTTTTTTTTCTGAAAGCAGGAGGCAAAATTTCCAAGTGAAAGACGTCCTCTGTGTTCCAGGAGGAGAAAGCATTCCTATCACCAGAGGCTGGGGGTTAAGAGAAATCTATGCAAACAGACCCTATTATCAATACAATATCTCTCAGCTCCCTACAGTCCTCCCAGGTCGTTTCGTTGCACTTTGTCGCCGCCCCCGAGGACTGTAGCCTGCCAGGCTCCTCTGTCCACGGGGATTCTTCAGGCAAGAATTACTGGGTTCCTTGTCCACAATTGCTGCTCTTTCTTTAACAGTATATAGAACATTTGGATCTCATCACTTCTCTGGGTCTCTTTGCTGTGAGGGCTCCCACTTCTATGTAAATAAAATTCGTCTGCTTTTCCGCTCTTACTGTTTTATGTCAGTCTCGGCTGGCAACCTTAAGAGGGTAGATGGGCCATTCTTACTTTCCCTACACGACAGATGGAATGTATTTCAACATGGCTCGTGTATTTCACAATGTGTTTCAAAATGGTTGGTTTTCTGTCTTCCTGCCCAAAGCACCGTGTGAGTTCCTTAAAGTCTTTAACTCCCAGGCTCGGCTATGCTGAGCCGCCTTCAGGGTAACTGTCCGACCAGCGCCGGCCCCAGCTGTGGGCCTCTGCACAGGTACGGCTGTGATCCTGTGCACCCACCTCTCCCTCCGGTTTTCAGGCCGCTGCTTTGCCCTGCGACCTCAGTTCTCTGACAGATCTGAGAAGAGTTACTGATTTTCAGCTTGTTCAGATTTTTTCTCTTGTTGTGAGAATGGGAATGATGACTTCAAAGTCCTTTACACGCTCGACCCCAAAACTGGAAGTTCTCATTATTTCTAAGAGAAAAAAAAAAAAGTCACCACCCTGATGGCAAACATTCAACAACTCTCCTGATGGACCTTGAACCTGTTGCCCCTCAGGGCTCTGCCCGGGTGTCCATCACTCTAAGCCAATGACCTCCGACAGCCCAGACCCATGCTTGGGGCTCTAGCACCAATATCCTTCTTCCTTTGCCCCCCACCTGGATGGCACTGGTGTCTCAAATACACCTCACACACGCGTTAAGTTGAATTCACCATCTTTCTCCCCCAAACTAATCTACAGCTCAGGTTTCCTGTCTCAAGGGGCTGGCACAAATCTCAGCCTCCCCCGAAAATGTTCACTGGGTCCCCCTCCTGCCTGCACACAGCCAGTGGCCTCAAGTGTATGCAGGATAAACTCTGCTTCTCCCAGCTGGCAACACAAGGCCAGGTGACCCTTGCACCTGCTTGGTCCTCCCTCCAGAATCCCTTCTGCACTCCCAGCATCCTTCTCTGAAATCACTTACTTCTTTTCTAGGATAGACCAAGTGTTCTTGCTCACTTTTGAGTGAGCCATAAGCAGGCAGGTCAAATGTTCCAGGTGAAGGTAACGCTTGCCCACCCCTCCCCCCCACTCATTCTGCCAGCCTCAGCTCGGAAGTCGTCTCCTCCAAGAGGCTGTCTCCATCTCCCAGACCGGAGAGAACTGCAGCCGCGTGTTAACCACTTGCTCTGCAGGAAGTCTGATGTGCAGTGTTTGCCAATTTCCGTGGTGTAAATATTCCCAGCATAGCCAATTTCACGCTACCAATGTGATATCACTGAACTTGAGCTGGGAAGAGATGCTGACATCAGTCAGCTCAAGCATGTACCAGGTGGAGGAGCCTCTTGGGGGCTCACATCACACCTTGTATAACCCTCCATCACGTAGGGCTCACAGGCTTCCCCAGTGGCTCAGTGGTAAAGAATCCTCCTGCAATGCAGGAGACACTGGTTGCATCCCTGGGTTGGGAAGATCCCCTGGAGGAAGGTGTGACAACCCACTCATTTTCTTGCCTGGAAAATCCCATGGACAGAGGAGCCTGGCGAGTTACAGTTCATAGGGTTGCAAAGAGTCGGACACAACTGAGCAAATGAACATACATGCGTGCTAAGTCGCTCAGTTGTGTCCGACTCTTTGTGACCCTGTGGACTGTAGCCTGCCAGGGTCCTCTGTCCATGTGATTCTCCAGGCAGGAATACACACACACACACACACACACACACACACACGAAGTATGGCTCACAAGGAGATGCTCAAAAACAAAAACTCTAGTGGTCCAACGGAAGGATAGGTTGAAAGGCTTAGCTCTAATCCCCACTCAATGCTTTCCTGGCTGTGTGACCGGGGGTCACTGGCCAAGCCTCTCTGAGCCTTAGATGTGTTGTCTATAAAATGGACAACATAACATGTTCTTCCTAAGCTTGTATAGAAATTAAATGAATGTAAACACTGTAAAATCCCACGAAGTTAGAGGGTCAGTCAGGGAATAGGGAGGGACATTCATGGGGAGATGACCAGCAGAACAGAGAAGCAGGGGGGAAAGGATGTACTGTCTTAGTTGGAGCCGACCTGGGAACCCTGGGTGGGAAGGCAGTGGGAAAGCCCAGGAGGGCGGTCTTTGGTGGGCAGTGTAAGGGACTGGGGTTCATCCTCAACCCTGGGAGCTTTGGGAAGTTCAGAAGAAAAATTAAATTGGCTGTCTTAGAAGCAGGAGACCATTCAGGAGTTGCTGGTGGGCGAGCGGCACAGGGCTGGTCAGGCCACGGCCCTTTCAGAGGTTGGGGTGGATGCCATGAGACGGAAAGGGGTTGAGGGCCACAGTGTTTGGTTTCTTCTCTGGAGATGGGGTGAAAGCCTTGTGCATCATAGTTATCAAGCTCAGGAGGCAAGAGGCTCACTAAGCATCATGGGAAATCCCCCTATCCAGCCGGGAATAGGAGAAGAACCCTGTCCTAGGGAAGATGATTTGATGAAAGAACCCAGATGACTGCATTTGCCCTGGAGGAGGCCTTAACTGGGTCAAAAGAACTCTCCACCCTGCGCCCTCCAAGGCCCTCTGCCCACGCTCTTTGGCAAGACTCCAAACCCCTGTGTAACCCGGGACCTTGTTACTCAAAGAATAGGTCTGGAATCACTAGCAGCAGCAGCAGTACCTGGGAGCCTCTTGGAAATGCAGAGTCGCAGGCCCCACCTCAGACCCGTAGCATCAAATTTTGCATTTTAACCAGTCCCCCGGAACTGGTGTGCTCAGTGAAGCTTGAGAAGGGCTGGCACAGGCTCCAAATGGCAGGACCTGGTCCATCTTGTGTTTCTAGGACCTTAAACACTGTGAGGGCTCAGAGAGTGCTGAGGGATGGATTGACAGCTGTCTGAGGGCTGTTGTAGGGGGACAGAAAGGAGAAGTCGTGTTTGAAAGAATGAGAAGGTGAGTTCAGCAAGACTGAACTGGGTGGTTGATTGGTTAAGGCAGTGGGACAGACGAGGGCCCTAGAGAGTTGATGCTGCCATTTCATGAGGTTGAGCAAGTGGTTGCCCTGAGTATCTATAACTCCTTTGCGGTCTGAACAAGGTCTCAGCTTTGGAAAGAGGCCAGGGTGGGGTGGAGGCCTGGCCACAGGTGTAGGAGATACCTGGGCAACGTGCAAGGCAAAGGGAGAAGGGGCTAGAAAAGGGCCGAGGGGCTCCTGTGTGTGGCAGCGGTAGGTTGAGAAAGAAAAGTCCACCAGAAGATGACCAGTCCGAGGGGCAGGAGGCCAAAGGCACGGATAATTCATGACCAGCTGTCAAATGCCACCAGGAGAATCAGAGAGGCAGCCTATAAACCACCCACTGCATTTATTGATGCAGTTGTTGCTATCAAGACGTCTCATTCCCCAGATCTAGGCAGACCCGAAAGCTCTTCACAAATAAAATTTAAAAATCCAATTTTTCTTGAGTATCAAATGTGATTACAAACTTGAGTAAGTAACCCTCTGTCGATTTAAAGTGCAATTACAGAATTTTTTATGGCTGCATCCAAGAACAACACTGTTATAACAATTATACGTAAAACTCTTGTAAAATGTCAAGACCACTAGCATCATTTCCATCCTGGCTTTTATTTCTTCTTAGGGATTTTGCCATATTTGTGGTTTCTCTCCAGGGCTTTGCTGGTGAAATCTGGATACCCTCTCATGTTTGTGATAATCTTCCAAAACTAACTGAGGTCACTGTATCCGGATGTTTGACCTTGGTCTTTGGCTAGGACACCAGAGCTTGACTGCCTCTCCTGGAGAATGTGTGTGTGTGTGTGTGTGTGTGTGTGTGTGTGTGTGTGTGTTTAGTTGCCAAGTCATGTCCGACTCTTTGCGACCCCATGGACTGCAACATGCCAGCCTTCCCTGTCCCTCACCATCTCCTGGAGTTTGCCCAAGTTCATGTCCATTGAGTTGATGCTGTCATCCAACCACCTCATCCTCTGTCGCCCTCTTCTCCTTCTGCCTTCAATCTTTCCCAGCATCAGGGTCTTTTCTAATGAGTTGGCTGTTTGCAATAGGTGGCCAAAGTATTGGAGCTTTAGCTTCAGTATCAACCCTTCCAATGAGTATTGAGGGTTGATTTCCTTTAGGATTGGCTGCTTTGATCTATTTGCTGTCCAAAGGACTCTCAAGAGTCTTCTCTAGAGTTCAAAAGCGTCAGTTCTTCTCCTGGAGTGACACTTAGCTAATTAATCATTGTGGATATTTTCTGTGAACTTTTCTTTCCCGGGATAACTGAGACTGACCCATGTTGTGAACCTAAAGGAGCCTCACCTGCCTCAGGTTCTGTGCAGTCACCAGGAGTTACCCCTCTTTCTGTGGTACAGCTCCTGCCTCCCCCACTCCTTCAAGAGAATTATAATTACCTTGTAATTGCACATACAAAGCAAACATGTCTCTCCAATTAGTTAACCCTAATAAAAGAAAGAAGATACACAAAGTAACACATCCCAACTTAATAAGCTCCATAAAAATCCAAACAAGTCATACAACAGTCATCTTTCCTATTCTACAACCCCCTTTGAAGGCGCTTTGGTCATGTTTCATTTTAAAGTGTCATTATAGCCATGGCTTTTCACGGAGTGAATTTATTCAAATTAACTGTAATTATTTCCATTAACACCTTTGATGCCTGTATTGCTACGGGTTGACTAGCGCTGGGGGAGACTTCTAATCTTCCCTCATCTTTCCCTTGCTTCTCTAATATTTCTGAGAGTGGCCTTCCTTCCTGCCACAACAGGGCATTCTGAATCATTAATGTATACGTATATATATATGTATATATTTATTTATTTGGGCTTCGCTTGTGGCTCAGCTGTTAAAGAATCCTCCTGCAATGCTCCAGACCTGGGTTTGATCCCTGGATTGGGAAGATCCCCTGGAAAGGGGAAAGGCTACCCACTCCAGTATTCTGGCCTAGAGAATTCCATGGACTGTATAGTCCATGGGGTCGCAAAGTCAGACACGACTGAGTGACTTTCACTTTCATATATTTATTTATGTTCCAAGGAATCCATTTTCCTTTGGTGGAGAAGGTCTTAGAAACCAAAGTCTCAGCACTGGGGTGCCCGCTGAGACTTGGGGGTGGCAGACCAGAGGCTACTGTGGCTTTTGGGTCACTCTTGTCAGAGACAAGGCTGGAAATACTTTTTACTTTTGAGATCTTAAGTTGACAGTCAATTCTTTCAGCTTGTTGTTTTGTGAACAAAGGTTAAGGATGCTGTTGTTAATCCTGTCTTGATGGGACTAGGCCACAAGCAGGAGACAAGCTAGGGGGATCGGGGAGGGCAGGATCAGAAACAGCACGTGGAGATGACTCTTTGGACAAACCTGGTTGGAGGCGGCAGAGAACTGGAGGTAATGGGTGGATTTGGCTTTTTGTTTTCTTGTCCTTTTTATTAAAATGGGAGAGGCTCCGGGTGGAGCAGAAAGTGCTGCCATGAGAGCTATATCAATTAGGACTCTTCTGTGTTCAAGGGGAAAAGAATCCAGACCATCTGGTTAAACCAAGCTGTATAAAGGGGAAGCCAAGGGCCAATCAGACCGAGCCCTGAAGGACACAGAGGCTCCAGGGATGTTCCCCAGCCTGTGTCTAGCCTCCCTGGGGACGGGCTCTGTTCTGAGATGGGCCCTCCCTTCTTGTGGTGGCCAGGCAGCAATACAGCTCTGGTCTCTACACTCCTCCTCCAGAAGAAAGAGAGTACACCCCACACCCACACAGAAGAAAGGATACCCTTCTCTCCCCGACTTCCACAAAAATCCCGGGGGGGCCAGGCTATGCTTCTCAGGCATCACTTTATAGATGGGTAAACTGTGGCCAGCCCCCTCAAACTCCCCCAACAACTGCCCCAGCAGCCAGGCCAGCTCCGATGAGAGGAGACTTGGCCTCAGAGACCACTGAGGACCTGGGATCTGGCAAACGGAAATTCCAGTCTCTGCCCACGTTAATGTGCTCTGTGAGCTTGGGCGGGCTTCCACCTCGGCCTCAGCATTCTCATCTGTAAGATGGGGGGGTGATGATGGCATGATCTCAGAGGGCTGTTGTTCAATTAGTCAAGCTGCAAGGCGGTAGATTCCCTGGGGACATCTGAGCACAGCGCTGGAGATGGCTTCCAGGAGAAAGCCAATGCCCTCTCGATTCCGGATTTCATTTTTTTTTTAAAGTTCTCTGCTAAGGTCCAGGTCCAGAGTTGGTCTCTACTAGGTGCTGGCCTGCCTTCACCACCTTTCTATACCTTGTGAATCTCACTTTTTCACAGGAAGAGGGCAGGAAGTGGCTCAGCCCTTAGACAGGCAATGGGACCCCCAAAGCCTTAGAACAGTTTTATTCTCATCTCTACTGTTTTATTCTAGGCTAGTGATAGTGGTGCTCCACCTAGGGCAGTAATATAAAGTTTCCTTTTAAAATAAGTTTATTAGAATCAAATAGCCAACATAAGGGGCTTCCCAGGTGGCGCTAGTGGTAAAGAACTCACCTGCCAATGCAGGAGACATAACAGATGCAGCAGGTTCTGTCCCTGGTTCAGGAAGATCCCCTGGAGGAGGGCATGGCCACCCACTCCAGTATTCTTGCTTGGAGAATTACATGGACGAGGAGCCTGGCGGCTACAGTTCATAGGATTGCAGAGAGTCGGACAGGACTGAAGCGACGCAGCACACACACACACCGTCAACATAAAGGAAAAGTATTGTAATATCAGCCGCGGTGAAGGGGTACAAGCTGATCCATTCCACACACAGTTGCTGAGTTGCCCAGTTACTGGTCCAGGCACCGTTTCAGGAGGAGATCACAGCAGGGAACAAGTATAATAAATCAGCAGGACCCCCTGCTCTGTGAACACATTCTAGGGCAGGGGGTTGGCAATAAAATGAGTGGAGAGAAACATGAAACAAGTGAGACGGTGGCAATGCTGATAAGCGTGTGGGGGGGAGTGGGGAAAGGAATGCCGTGGGGAGTGCAAGATAGGTGTGTCTGGAGGTCAAGGAAGTCTCACAGAGGAGCTGAACCTGGAAGCTTGAACCTGGAGAGAAGTAGCTGCAAGGATATGTAGTCAAGGCTGTTCCAGGCAGAGAAGTGGCAATAGCAAAGGCCCTGGAGGGGGTGAGAGCCAGCAGGGAGGCAAGTATGGCTAACCCAGCCCTTGGAGAGGAAGAGGATGTGGCTAGAGGGCAGGGGTGAGGTTTTTTTCTGAGTTCAGTGGGGAGCCTGTGGTGGGCTGAGTTCAGTGGAGGGGGTGGGGCAGAGGAGGGCTGTGAGCTGGCTCTAGTTCTGCCATCATCCGTCGGCTGCTGTTTGGACAGGGGGCTGGGGGAGGCAGGGCTAAGAGTGAGAAGAGGCCCCTGCACTCGGCCTGGGGAGGGGCTGGGGGCTTGGACAAGAGGGTGGGGTGAGAAATGTCAGATTCGGGGGTGTTTTCAAGGTGGAGCCCGTGGAATTCACTGTTGGACTGGGTGTGGGGTGTGTGGTGGTGGGCAGAGCGAGGAAGCCAGGGGTTTTTTGCTGGTTGTTTTTGTTGTTCAGTTGCTCAGTCATGTCCGATTGTTCGCGACCCCATGGACTGCGTGCATCCCTATCCTTCACCATCTCCCGGAGCCGGAGTACCTAGAAAATGGGCTTCCCAGGTGGCTCAGGAGTAAAGAATCCTCCTGCCAATGCTGGAGATGTGGGTTCAATCCCTGGGTTGGGAAGATACTCTGGAGAGGGAAATGGCAACCCACTCCAGGATTCTTGCCTGGAGAATCCCATAGACGGAGGAGCCTGGCGGGCTCCAGTCCACTGGGTCACCCAAGAGTTGGACAGAACTTAGCGACTAGACAACAAACACCTAGAAAATGGAGTTTTCAGTAACTGAGAGGAAGATGCAGGATGACAACTCTGGGGAAAGAAGATAGGGACGTTGGATGGAGCGAGATAAGGGAGGTCTCCAGCACACAGATATATGAGCTTCGGAAGAGGGCCAGACTCCCGGGTGTCCTCAGCAGATAGAAGCTGCAGGCTGGGGTGACATTTAGAAGCTGGGGGCTGCTACAAAGGAGAATGGGGGTCACCGAGGAGGAGAAGGAGAACCAGGCAAGTGTGGTGTTAGGGCAGCCAAGAGAGGAGGGTGCATCGGAGAAGAGGGAGTGGGCAGCAGGGACAAATCTGGCTGGAGAGACCAGGAGGACAGAACGGAGACCTTGCACTGTATCCAGTGACTGTACATCACTGGAGCCCCAGCAGGACGGTTCTGGGGGGTCAGTGGGAAGAGGGACAAGAGCCCGATTAGGGGGGTTTTAAGAAGAATGGAAGGAGGGAGACTGAAGACAGCCTGGAGAAACAGCTCTTGGAGGGCTTTTGCGTAAAGGGAAGAGGAAATGAGACAGCAGTAGCTGGAGGAGGCAGAGGGATCCTAAGACAGTTTTTGGTGGTTTTTATCCCCCCGTCTGGTTTCGGTTTTAGGATAGGAGAAGTAACAGTGTGTGAACAGATGGGAATGATTGGACAGAAGGGAAAGAGAGCAGAATCACTTGATCGGCATCGGCTTGAAGGGTGGGATCTTGTGGACAAGTGGACAAGTGGGCTTCCCCTGGTCATCCTGAGTGAGAGGATGGGTGAGGAGAAAGTGAGGACAGCGCGGCACCTGTGCAGTGGACCAGCGAGTGAGAGGGAAAAGATCAGGGCAGGAAGGTTGTGCAGCACTGGATGGATGCAGGCAAAACGCTTAGCACCGGTCACCTGGTGATGGAGGGAGGAGGGACAGAGGCAACAGGCAGGCCTGAGTTCAAATGCCGCTACTGCTCTTGCCCAGCTGCTTGACGTGGAAGTCACTTAACCGCTCTGAGCCTCGTTCGGCCCCTCTGTTAAATGGGGGTGGGGAAGGGATCGTAAACCCAAAGACGACGCGGCAGGGAGGCACAGGGAGTGCTCCGTACCTGTGGGCCCGCGGGCTGATGGGGGACCAGCCCCGGGCGCCGCGAGCCGCGAGGACTCGCAGGACCCCCTCGGGGCGGGGCGGGGCGGGGCGGCGCTGACCCCGCCCCGGGACTTGAGGAGCCGCGCTCCGTCTGCAGGTCTCCCGGCCCTGCCCGCCCGCCGCCTGCCGCCCGCCTGCCGCCCGCCCGGCTCGCGGGGCCGCGCTGTCCGCCGCCTGGAATCGCAGGAGCCAGAGGTACGAGTGGCCGGGCTCCGGGGTACAGACCGGGGGGCGCCCCGGGCCGGGGCGAGGAGGCGCGCTCCGAGAGAAGGAAGGGGCATGGGCTGCGGAGGGCTCGGCCGCCTCCCGTCCAGACCACCTGTTCCGGAGGGTCGCTCGCGTGCGCACCGATTTTGCGCTCTGGTTCCCCGACCGCCGCCTCCGCCCCAGAGGCACCCGAAGTTGAGCGCGGCGGCTGGGCTGGGAGCCCAGCCCGAGAAGGGAGGGCGCGCCCCGCCCGGGAGCCCTCCGGGCAGCGCCGCCCGGGCGGGGGTCCCCGCGGCAGTAGCAGAGCGGCCATGGGGGCGAGAAGCCCGGGTCTGAGGGCCGGCTCCCCCGGCCCACGCTGCGCCCTTGGGCGAGCCGCGCGGCTCTGCCTGGGGGAGCGCGTAAGTCCCGGAGGCCTCGCCGCCGGCCGCGATCGCCGCTGGTGGGAGGGGTCGGGGGGAGCAGCCGTCTGCGGGAAGACTGCAGGGGGTGGGAGGCGTCCCCCTGGGTCTTTGAGGATGCTGAATCTTTGGACGGCGAAGGGGGGAAGGGTCTCTCCGGGAGAGACCGCCCGGGTCGGAACTGGGAAGTGGGGAGGGCAGGGTCTAAGCGCTGCGTCTCGGGGATCGGGATCCGCAGACCACCCCCTCTTTCCGGCATGCTTCTCTCCTCCAGATGGGAAACGTCGAGTCCCAGCGGGAGCTGTGGTGCGCTGGCAGAGGCTCTTTCCGGGGATGTCCAGCCTCAGTCCACGCCCCTTGGCGCTAGCCGAGTCCCCTGGCCTCAGTTTCCGCTTCTGACACATGGGAGGTAGAGGTTCCCACCTCCCGGCCAGACGCAGCCGACCCCCCCAGCTGTGAGAGGGTTAGGAGCCACCTCCCCTGACCTCCCGGCCCTCTCCCTGGAGTACACCCTTTTGCTCTCCGCCAAATACGGAGTGATCGGCGGCTCCGTGGTGGCCCTTTGGGGGTCTCTGGAATCGCTTTGTGCCCTCCTCCTTCAAACTCCCCGGGGCACCTGGTGTGCTACCCCTCTGGCGCCCCCTCCACCCCCACCCCAGCTGCCCAAGGAGTCCTCCTTTGTTACCACCTCCCCAAGATGGAGGAATCACCCTGCCCAGAGCGACAAAGCAGGGCCCAGGCTGGCCGCGACTGTCCCCTCCTGCTCACACCCCTGTTCCCACTGCCAGAGAGCCCGGTAGCCAAACCAGGCCCAAATAAAAAATAAAAAAGGAGAGTCAAGATGGAACTTTCTCAGGTGCTCCTTTTCCTTCCAAACCTGTTTCCTGTCCCTGCTTGTCCACTGTGGCCGCTCCATGTTAGAGGACAAACGCCGAAGTGGAAATTCTTTGACATTTTGTTTTGCTTCCCTGTACCCGTTGAAGCCCTATAGCTGCCTGGGCTAGTGGACTTGCTCCTGGTGTGTGCGGGGGTTGGCAGGATCTTTCAATGTGACTTGTACTTAGTCGCTCCGTCGTGTCCGACTCTTTGCGACCCCCATGGACTGTAGCCCGCCAGGCTCCTCTGCTCATGGGGATTCTCCAGACGAGAATACTGGAGTGGGTAGCCTGTCCCTTCTCCAGGGGAACTTCCCGACCCAGGAATTGAACCAGGGTCTCCTGCATTGCAGGCTGATTCTTTAGCAGCTGAGCTGCCCCGGGGAAGGTGATTTACTTGGAACTTAAGGAAGTGGTGACGCACCACATCATCAAGTCGGCCCCCGTCAGCCCCTTCCACAGGGCCATGGAGGGCCGTCCGGCTCTTCAGGGACCCAGGGCAGCGGAGAATGCTGTTCCCGGTGGGTCAGAGTTGGTACCAGGGCAGAGTGAGACAAGGTGGCTGCTCGGGGCGTTTGTAACCAGATGGGAGGAGGGGTGGATGAGAAAAGGGGAGCTTAATCTGTGAAAACAGCTCTTCCCCACCCCGTCCCCCCACCCTCATCCCACCAGCTGCCCCACGTCCTGGTGGGGATGGTCCCACCTTCAATCCGGCCACCCAAGCTGTACTCATTACTGCGCTGTCTGGAATGCACTTTCTCCCGGCCAGGTACCTCCAGTTGACTGATCTGCCCTGCATCCCATTGCCTTCCTCCTCCTCTCCAGATTGGAAGCTCCTGGAGGGAGGAACCTTGCCAGAAGCCTAGAGCCCAGTCTGACATAGTAGATGTTTACTGCCTTTTGCTTGAATGAATGAACTGAAAGTAGGGGATAAAACTCCATATTCACATCACTTGGAGCTATGCTGTGCTTAGTCACTCAGTCATGTCTGACTCTGTGACCCCATGGACCGGACACCCCAAGCGCCTCTGTCCATGGGGATTCTCCAGGCAAGAATACTGGAGTGGGTTGCCATGCTCTCCTCCAGGAGATCTTCCAACCCAGAGATCAAACGACCGTCTGAGCCACCAGTTATCACTTGGAGATAACTGTTGTTAAAATTTGCCAGACTTTTTAAAAAACACATTGATACATATTTGAATGGGCTTCCCTGGTAGCTCAGTGATAAAGAACCTGCCTGACAATGCAGGGGACTCAGCCTCCATCCCTAGGTTGGGAAGATCCCCTGGAGAAGGAAATGGCAACCCACTCCAGTACTTTTGCCTGGGAAATCCCATGGACAGAGGAACCTGGTGGGCTCCAGTCCACAGGGTTGCAAAGAATCAGACATAACTGCGCAACTAAACAACAACAACATATTTGGATATCTTGTTTATACAAATGTTGCAAATTCCTCATCTTTCTCAAATTCTTTTTTTATATTTTTCAATGCTTATTGTGACATCATATTTAGTTAATGAATTTCATTTGACATTTAGGTTTTGTTTGGGTTTTTTTTTTAAATATTTGGCTCTTTTAGATAGTATTACATTGAGTTCATAGATAAATTTATGCATTGCCAGATATTTTCTGCTGGAGAGGGAATTACCTGATAGTCAGTGTAGCATCAGCTGGCTCTCCAGAGGAACAAGTACCGTTGTGTACTTACTTAGGCTGTGAATGTACATTTCCTGTTATTGAAATTACTGGGGTCAAAGAGTATGAACATCTAGTATCTTTGGGTGTTTCTTATTCACTTGTTTGAGTTCATCAGTGAGACACTTGCCCCTTGTCTGGTCTCTTGGTGGCAAAGATCTTCTCCCCGGTTATGACTAGGCTATTACTACTTTTGCTGCTGACGGTGTGTGTATTTGAGCGGCACGTTTTAAATCTTTATTTTACTGTATCTGCTTTTGGATGAGGGAGGCTTGGCTGCATTTATAAGCTGATGGGAAAGAGCCAGGCAAGGGAGTGGCTGAAGTCCCTGAAGAGGGAGGGGCAGGCCGGTAGATGAAGTCCCAGAGGATGCTGGAGGCGGGAGAGGGCTGGAACTGGTCCAGAGGGGGCCTTCTGAGCTGGCGAGGACAGGAGGTGTGAGGGAGGGGCTGGGAGGGCATCTTATGAATCGGCTTTGATCTTCCCAGAGGAGAAAGTAAAAAAAGCATCATCAGCGGGTTCTGGACCTGAGGCCCCCAGCGCCCTGCGCTGTTTGCCAGCCTCATTTCCCTTGAGTCCTCCTGGTTTCCCTGGGAGGTAGGAGGTGTTATCATCCCCATCGACAGACTCCAGAGGGGAGGGAAGTGCCTTGCCCCCTGCACTCACCGCCTGCCCTTGAGAGTCCTCTCCGAGCCTCCACCTCTAGTAGCTAGCGGGAAACAGTACCCATGTTCCTGTGTCTAGCGCTTGGTGAGCGAGCATCCCTTCCTCTCCTGCCTGCCTCTGTTTGTCTTCCCTCTGGACAGACCCCAGTGTGGCCAGGGGCTTCCAGCTCCGCAGAGCTGGCCCCAGGGACTGGGAGGGCCCCTCCCTCTCAGGGCAGTGCCCACACCTTCTGTCACCCAGTGCTGCAGGGGCACACGGCCTTCTGGGTGTCACACTTGTGTGAAGTCTGAGTTGCTGGGTAGATGTGAAAGTAAAACAGAAAAGTAGTCCTTACATCCCATGAACGGCTTGATTTGAAAGTGCAGATACAGATATGGGGCCCAGAGACACCCGCCCCAACGCCTCCCCAAGTGTCTATAGTCATCAGTTGCTTTTTTCCAGCAGCTTCCAAGGCAATCTCCTGATTTGAGGGCGGGCTTCTGGCTGAGACAGGAAAGAATCCACCTTCAGTGCAGGAGACCCGGGTTTGATCTCTGTGTCCGGAAGATCCCCTGGAAAAGGGAAGGGCAACCCACTCCAGTATCCTTGCCTGACGAATTCCATGGACAGAGGATCCTGGTGGGCTACAGTCTATGGGGTCGCAAGGAGTCGGACTTGACTAACACTTTTACTTTTCTTTCCATTGATCAAGCCCCCACCTGATTCCAGAGCTTTTGTTAACCCGATCTTTTTTTAAACCCCCTCAGCCCTCCTGAGCTGTCAGCCCCACCTTACAGATGAGGAACTCAGAGTCAGCTGCCTCCTCTGGACCACAGCAAGCTCTGAGCCCCTGGCCACAGCGCAGGCCCAGTTGAATGGGACTGAGTTACAGACAGAGTTATTTCACCTGGGAGAGGGTGTTTGAATCCCAGCTGGGCCTCGGTTTCCAATTCTTAAACTGTAATTGATAATAAGAGGACCTGCTTCACGCAGCTATTGGGAAGATTAAACAAGTTACTGAAGGAAAAACCACTCCAACCAGTGGCTCTGCATGGTAAGCCCTCAGGAAATATACACCGTTGTTAGTATTAAACCACATAGCTCCATTCCTGACGGGGAGCTTTTAATAAATGCTAACTCGGCCACACCCATCTCTCTTCCGGATGAGAGGATGGAAAGGAGGACAAGCCCTGACCCTGGAGAGAACTTGGACTTTTTAAGTTCTTGAGACCAGCGATGACCTGTATGGAGAACAGATTTGTATTTCCTTTGACCTAAGCAGCTCATTTCTAGAAACAGTCCTACAGAAGTAATTAAGGATGCGTTGAGAGATGTAAGTGCTAACCACAGTGTTGTCTATAAAAGCAAAAAGATGGAAGCTACCTTTTCAGCAGTCAAAGTGAAAAGTGAAAGTCGCTTGGTTGAGTCTGACTCTGTGCAACCTCATGGACTATACAGTCCGTGGAATTCTCCAGGCAGATTACTGGAGTGGGTAGCATTTCTCTTCCCCAGGGGATCTTCCCAACCCAAAGATTGAATCCAGGTCTGTGCATTGCAGGCGGATTCTTGACCGGCTGAGCTACAAGGGTATGCCTCTCCAGCAGTCAAGGAGGGTTACCCTGGAGAGGTAGGGTGTGGAGCTGTGTCTGCTGACATAACAGAGGCACGGCATGTATTTCCAGAGTTTAATTCAGGTAGAATTTACACCGCATTGCATGCGTCCAGTTTGATGAGTTTTAGGAAATGCATCTGGTTATGTAACTACCACCGCCTGGTTTTAGGAGACAGGGGCCCCGCATATTTTTAGGTGAAAAATAAAACAAGGTGTAGAACAGTGTGGGTAAGGATCACTTTCTGTGCTCCTCCTGGACACAGCCTGTGTAAACATGCTCCGTGTGAGTGGAGGCGGCTGAAGGACTGGAAAGCATATGCCAAAATGCTG
Organism: Dama dama; assembly: GCF_033118175.1. Lineage (NCBI taxonomy): Eukaryota > Metazoa > Chordata > Mammalia > Artiodactyla > Cervidae > Dama > Dama dama. The sequence goes on from NC_083702.1 coordinate 6,741,278, forward strand.
ACGTGTCACATACCCTCACCTCAAACCTTCACGATAAAGAGCAAAGCAAGAACTGTTCCCTGAGGGTGGTGACTGGATGTCCCCTCCCCTGCCCCCCAGGCACGCACGCACGCACACACACACACACACACACATACACACACATCCCGCTAGAAGAACTGGGAGCCCCACCAGCCGTGATCCCACTGTTGGCTAAGTGTCTGTGTATTCGCACTGTGGAAACACAGAGGCAATACTGAAAGGAATGAAGAAAACCATGACAGTCTTTTGATGGATTCTTGGCAAATAGCAGCTCATCTTCCCCACCATGATTGAGAGGTTGCCGGGTCGGGAAGGTGGAGGGACATTTTGGGACGAAGAAAGAGTTTGTTTCAGAAACTTGGTGTTCCCAGAGCCTGGTGCCTTGAGCAACAGAGAAGAGCTGTTTTTTCTTGCAAGTTTTTAACCATCATTTTCAAAGGCATTGAGGATATATCGGGATGGCTGTCCTGTATCCCTCACCACTGTCAGTCATCACGCACTTAACGTGCACCTGCTGTATGCCAGGCCCTCCCTGATTCAATATCAGGCTGAGTGGGCAGCGTCTGGCTTGGTGCCCACTTTCCTGCTATCCCAGTTCACTCCAAGACCACATTCAACCCGGCGGTTCCCCACAGGACTTGCTCAGGGGCTCTGAAGGTCTGCCAGGGGTCTGGGCCATGGGGGAAGCACAGGGTTTGGGGTGAGTGCTGTTTGTACTCCTTTGAAAGGTAGCCACGTGCTCCTCCTGGTGTGAATGTGTACAGAAATGGGGACCCAGCCCATGGGCCACAGTAAGAGTCAATATCTGGGCAGATTCCTAGGTCAGGAGAGATGCAGGAAGGAGAGTCTGAGACTGGGGAACACATACCTGGGTGGTACCCATCCTGCCTCCCACCTTCACTAGCCCAGCAGCCCCTTTGCTCTGCACCTTAGTTTTTCATTCGTAAGAGGGGCCACCGCAGTGGACATGGAGACCCAGGATGCGTGGTGTTCAGTGGAGTGCCTGGTAGGCGGTGTATTCTGGACAGATAGTAAACTTCCTTCGTACCTTTTCTGCTCAGGAGGTTCCAGGGGAGCATGGAGAGATGTTTTTTGGGAAGAGGAAAGAGTAGGTTGCAGAAACCTGGAACTTCCAGAGCCTGGTGGCTTCAGCAATAGGGCAGACATCAGCTTGCTAGTCTGGAGGTCATGCGCCCTGAGCGGGCAAGGCTAGGGGGGCAGAGCCTGCAGGACCTCATCACTGTGGGGTCTGCGGGCTTGTGTGGGACTGCAGCGGGAGGAGGCTGGGGTGGCGCATCCCAGGCATCCCAGGACAGGGACCGAGAGATGGAGAGAGCTGCGCTGCGCTGGGGGGAGCGAAGGAGTGGTAGAGGGGAAATCTGTTTAGCGGAGCTCTCCCCCTACTTCCCTGTCTCCACTTCCCTCTCCCCAGATCATCACAATAGCCCTGTAACACATTCCTGTTGCTCCACATCCCCTGTGATTTAGACTCAAAAAGCAGCCAGGTCGTAAAGATTTCTTTAAGACATAAGTCACACTAGGGAATTCCCTGGCAGTCCCAGTGGTTAGGATTTGGGGCTCTCACTGCCAAGGTGGGGAACTAGGATTCCACAAGCCATACAGGGTGACCACCCCAAAAAAAAAGTCACGCTATAACCCTTTCCTCCTCAAAAGTGCCCAATGGCAGCCCCTGCCAATCAGCTGTCAAGTCCTCCCAGTGGCCCGCAAGCCCCCTGCCCACCCCAGCCCAGTCTCCCGTTTATCTCTCTGGCCTCTCCTGGTACTTTGGTTACTCCACGGTCAGCTCCTCAGGCACACATGCCCCAGGGCCTTTGCACTCACTGACTTTCTTCCCTGGGCACCCTTTCCCCGGAAATCCATCCAGCTGCTGCCTCACTTCCTTCTGGTGTCTGCACACGTGTCAGCTTTTCAAGAGAAGCCATCCGTAACCATTCCGCAACCCTGCCCCTGGTCCTCCCAGTCCAGGGACGCTAAGAGCAGATGTCTGGGTGTCCAGGTCCATGGTGAGTTATCACTCCCCGTGCTGAGCAGAAGGTGACTTCACCCTGATCCTGAGAGCGGAGCCCAGGCTCTACTGCAGAGTGACCTTGGGGGGCCGGGATGGCCTCAGGGAAGAAAAAAGCCTCTGAGACTTTCAGATGCAGACATACATGACAGTAGATCCTGGCACCATCCCCCCCTCGACCTCTCCCCCCCACCAGGTACTAGCTATGTAGTGTTGGGAAGGTCCCCTTTCTCTCCTGGGACAGGTGCATACTCAGGTACTTGAATATAAGGGACCATATTTTGTGCCCTTAGCTGGTGAGGCGGGACACATCAGTTACACATTCTGACAGTTGTCCTCTGCACGGGCTCAGGGTTTACCAGGTTGCAGATGCCACTCCCTTAGATTAGTTGCTCATTTGGTCCTGGCTTTCTGGACAGTTTAGGGATCATTCATTCATTCTTTCAGAAAATATGTATTAAGCACCTATGATGGGCGAGGGTCTGTGCTGTCCATGCGAGACCAGGCGATGAGTCAGAGTGACCTTGTTTCTGGCCCCCTGGGAGCAGACATTGTTTTCCAAGATATCGGTGTCACTGTGTGTTTCACCAGTCCCTTCAAGGAAGACCTTGGGTTGTTTCTAATCATTTGCGGTTGCAAACAAACCTGTGACCGGTACAGATGTCACTTATCTGTAGGATAAATTCACAGAGTGGGACGCGAGGTGAAAGGGCATGTGAATGTGTAATTCTGATAGATGTTGGTCACGCGCCCTCCACCCTGACCAGCACTGTATAGGTGCCCGTGTCCTTAGAGCCTTGCCTGAAGGATGTGTTGTTCAAAGTTTTAGATTCTTGCACATCTGATGGGTGAGAGATGCTATCTGACTGTTTTGACTTGCATTTTTCTTACTTACAAAAAGCTCCCTCATCTTGGCTTACCTGTTTAAGCATCAGTGTGTGTGTGTGTGTGTGTGTGTGTGTGTGAGATGTGACCTTGGCTCGTTTTCCTTTGGATTGTTCATTTTTTCTCCTTGATTTGTGGGATTGCTTTCTAAGTTAGAAAAATGAGACATCTGGTATCTGAGAGGAACAAAAGCCATCCCAAGATGTCACTTGTATTTTTTACTTTCTCTGTATTTGGCGAAAGGTTGCAGGGAAATTTTTCCTTTTCGTGACTTCTGGATTTCATGCATAATTAAGAAAACCTTCCCAATTCTAAGTTTATTAAGGAATTCACCCATGTTTTGTCTGAAACATTTATTATTTTACATTTGGGATTTATCCTGGGCATATTGAGATACCAGCTCATCTGGTTCTTTTTCCCCTTTCCCTGCTTGCCCAACAGTTGTATCAAAAAATCCATTTTTACTCGAGCATTTGGAGATGCTGCCTGTGTTGGATATGCAAATACCATACTCTTTCTGTGATTTGTTTCAATGCCCTGTTTATATGCAAAAACTAGGTTCTTTTAATTATTAGTGCTTCATGTGTCAATCTCTAAAAGACCAGTCCTTCTTCTTGTGTTCCTTTCCCCAGAGTTTTCCTGTAGGTTCTTGCTTATTATTATTTTTTTCATTTATTTTTATTAGTTGGAGGCTAATTACTTTACAATATTGTAGTGGTTTTTGTCATACATTGACATGAATCAGCCATGGATTTACATGTATTCCCCATCCCGATCCCCTCTCCCACCTCCCTCTCTACCCGATCCCTCTGGGTCCTCTCAGTGCACCAGGCCCGAGCACTTGTCTCATGCATCCAACCTGGGCTGGTGATCTGTTTCACGCTAGATAATATACATGTTTCGATGCTGTTCTCTCGAAACATCCCACCCTCGCTTTCTCCCACAGAGTCCAAAAGTCTGTACTGTTCTGTGTCTCTTTTTCTGTTTTGCATATAGGGTTATCATTACCATCTTTCTAAATTCCATATATATGCATTAGTATACTGTAATGGTCTTTATCTTTCTGGCTTACTTCACTCTGTATAATGGGCTCCAGTTTCATCCATCTCATTAGAACTGATTCAAATGAATTCTTTTTAATGGCTGAGTAATATTCCATGGTGTATATGTACCACAGCTTCCTTATCCATTCGTCTGCTGGTGGGCATCTAGGTTGCTTCCATGTCCTGGCAATTATAAACAGTACTGCGATGAACATTGAGGTGCACGTGTCTCTTTCAGATCTGGTTTCCTCGGTGTGTATGCCCAGCAGCGGGATTGCTGGGTCATATGGCAGTTCTATTTCCAGTTTTTTAAGGAATCTCCACACTGTTCTCCATAGTGGCTGTACTAGTTTGCATTCCCACCAACAGTGTAAGAGGGTTCCTTTTTCTCCACACCCTCTCCAGCATTTATTGCTTGTAGACTTTCTTTTTTAAATTCTATTTTATTTTATTTCTGTATTTGGCTGTGCTGAGTCCTCGTTTCTCTAGTTGCAGCGAGTGGGGGTTACTCTCTAGTTGTGGGGCTCAGACTTATTGCAGTGGCTTCTCTCGTTGCAGAGCACAGGCTCTATCTAGGTGCATGGGCTTCAGGAGTGGTGGCTCATGGGCTTAGTTGCCCTGTGGTGTGTGGAATCTTCCCTGACCGGGGATTGAACCCATGTCCCCTACATGAGCAAGCAGATCCTTTACCACTGTACCACCAGGGAAGTCCCTTGCTTATTTTTCTAGATAAACTTTAGAATCCATTTGTTGAACTGCAGAACCGAGTGCAGTTTATACATTGGCTAAGAGAAAATGGACATCTTTAAAAAGCTGAATCTTCTATCCAAAAACATAGTGCAAGTTTCCACTTGTTCAAGTGTACTTACTTTTTATTGTTGGCAGCTTTAAATTGTTGTTCACATGAATGTTGAACGTCTTTTGTTAAGTTTAACCCTAAGTATTGTGGTGGTGGTTGTAAGTAGGAGTCTTTTCATTATATCTTCTGCTTCTAGCTGCTTTTTTATATTTGTGTGTCTGTCTGTTTCCTATCACCTTATGGTATTTTTTAATTATTAGGAGTTTTTCAACAGTTTCTCATGACTTTTCTAGGTATATAGTAGTATCGTAAAAAAATAGCAGTAATTTTAGCTTTTTCTATTTGGGGGTTGGGTTGGTTTCCCCCCCGCCCCCCGCCCCTGTTTGTATCATAGCTTTGCTGGTAGCTCAGACAATAAAGAATCTGCCTGCAGTGTTGGAGACCCAGGTTCAATCCCTGGGTCAGGAAGATCTCCTAGAGAAGGGAATGGCAACCCACTCTAGTATTCTTGCCTGGAGTATTCCATGGACAGAGGAGCCTGGCAGGCTACAGTCCATGGGGTGGCAAAGAGTCAGACATGACTGAGCAATTTTCACTTTCATTCGGTTTTTATAGCTCTAATTTCTTTCTCTTGTCGAGTTGCCTTGATGAATACCTCCAGTGCCCATGAGGGTGCTGGACACTTTGTCCTTTTCCTATCTTCAGCAAGAGTTCCCTCATGTATGAAGCTGAGTGTTCATACTCCTGTATGAAGCTGGCTCTTGACTTTGATGTTGATATACATAATTTTGTTAAGGAAGTTTCCATTGATTACTAATTTATCCAGAAAGAGTGTTGGAAATCTTGTCAAATTACTTTAGCCTTTCTGGGGATAATAGTATGGTTTTTTCTCCTTAGTTCTATGAATATGGTTAATTATATTAAAGACATCCTAATATTGAACCATCCTTGCATTCCAAGAATAAACCCACTTGGTTTTGTTTTGATTTGTTGTGACATGTGGGATCTAGTTCCCTGACCAGGGATTGACCCAGGGCCCCCTGCGTTGGGAGTGTGGAGTCTTAGCCACTGGACCACCAGGGAAGTGCCAACCCACATGGTTTTGATTTTTCATTCTTTGATGTGCCGTTGAATTCTATTTGCTTTTTTTATTTAGGATTTTTACAGTAGTATTCGTAAGTGATAGTGGTCAGTAGAGTGTCTTGTGCAGTCTTTGTCAGGTTTTGATGTCCATATTATACTAATTTAAATTCTTTATACTTAACTTAGACTTCTCTGGTGGCTCAGTTAGTAAAGAATCCATCCACCTGCAATGCAGGAGACCGGGATTTGATCCCTGGGTCAGGAAGGTACCCTGGAGAAGGAAATGACAATCGACTCCAGTATTCTTGCCTGGAAAATCACGTGGATGGAGGAGCCTGGTGGGCTACAGTCCATGTGATTGCAAGAGTCCGATATGACTTAGTGACTAAACCACCATACTTAATTTTTTTTAAAGTGTTCCTTCTTATATTTTGCTATTTAACACCTTTAAAAGCATTGAGATCTTTTATATAAATTCATAAAATTCCTCTCTAAAAATATCTTGTCCTGTTGCTTTTGCTTCTTAATGATCTTGTATAATTCTATTTCTTATGTAAAAGTTTGCCTGTCTAGACTGACTGTTCTGGGAGCAGTCTTGATTTATTACATTTGTCTAGAAATTATTTTTTTCAGGTTTCAAATGTTATTTGCAAAGTACTATCTTATGATTAAAAAAAAAGTTTTCCTCTGCTTCTTTGTTTCCTTTCCCGTTTGGCATGACTTAGTTTGCACTGGATGCTCACCCCTCATCTCCTCACTCTCTTGTTTTCTTAATTAGGTTAATGGTGATTTATATATTTCATTGAATTTTTTCCAAGGAGCCAGTTTTTTGGCCTTATGTCTTAGTTCTGCTGCTTATCTGCTTCCTGACTTTTTTCTACTGTAATTTTTCTTTCCTTAGTCTTCTTGTTTATTTTCTAACATTTTAAGAAAATGTTTAGGTTCTTTTTCTACCATTTTTTGCCTGCTGCTTGCTTTCTTCTTATCGGTCCTATTTTACTTGTCACATGTATTGGAGGCTATAAATATTCTTCTGATAAATCTGCAACTGTGTCTTATAGATTCAGGTTATTGGTATTTTGAGATGGCTGTTTTCTAGAAATGCCACAAATCCCGTTTGTACTTCCCTTTTGACTTAGGAATTGTCCAAGAGAGAGGTTTTGTTTTTAAAAAAATTTCCTAACTTTTACGTTAATTTCTCCTCATACTGCTTTGTATTTATAAAATGTATTTTTTATGTTTATGGGTTTTGTTGAGGTTTTCAATTTTCATAAATGTTCCATCTGCTCTTGAAAAGAAAGTGAATTATCTATTATTAAGATCAAGAATTTGATATAGAATGGTACTTTTTGATATATTTGGTAGATCTTCTGAATTACTTTGTGTTTGATCTACTTGCTTCTTGGGCTCAGAAAGGTGAATTAAAGTCTGTTATTAGTGTGTTGCTATCTGTTTATCCTGACATCCCTGTAATTTCTTCTTCCTGAAAATTGCTGCAGTGTTTTTGATGCCTTGTGAATTATACCACTTAGCATTATAAGTGGCTTTTCTTTGGCTCATTTAGTGATGCCTGGCTTCAATTCCCATTGTCAGATACTAAGATTATGGCTTCAGCTTTGTTTTTGCTTGTATGTGTCTTTAAACCTTTGCTCATTCTTTTACTTTTAACCTTCTAGATCACTTTTTTGATGTATGTCTCTCAAATACAAGATAGAATTGGAATTTGCTTGTGATCTAAACTAAAAAAAACTTTTCCTTTGTATAGATAAGTTAAATCTGTTTATATTTATTGATATGGCTGATGTCTATGATCTTTCCAGTCATGCTGTGTGCATACTTGTGCATGCCTTTGTGCTTGTAGGGGAGCTACATTCTTTTTTATATATAATATATACACATGTGTATTTACTTGTTTGGTTGTACCGGGCCTTAGTTGCAAACATGAGAGATCCATAGTTGCAGCAGGTGGGATCTTTTGTTGTGACATGTGGGATCTAGTTCCCTAACCAGGGACTGAACCCAGTCCCCCTGCCTTGGGAGCACGGAGTCTTAGCCACTGGACCACTGGGGAAGCCCCTGGGAGGGCTATATTCTGATGAAAACAAACAAACAACCCAAAACAAAAAATAACAATCTTTCTGATGTTTGGGAAAGCTTGTATTTTTGTTCTAGTGGCTACATTTTGGTTTTTTTTATCCTTCATATAATACTCTTTTTTTTTTATTATTTTTTTTTCATATAATACTCTTAGTTCCTTCTTTCTTTAGATAGTGTCTATTGTTTCTCTTCTATGAACAACAATACATTTAACTTGTTTCTTCTCCATCCTCCCCTTTCTCTAGTCACTACTCATTTCAACTGATTCTGTACTGAGCAAGGTGTATATTGTTTCCATCCAGTGCTTCTGGAAGCTCTCAGTCAGGCGGTGTTCCTGACAGTTGCCACTTCCTGCTCATGCAGTGACATGATAACCTGAAGAGATGTCCACAGCTCAGAAAAATCCTCCCGAGGCAAGAGCGAAGCACCCTTTGAAGAGTACTGCACCATCCACAGTTGATGGAAAGTGTGAGCCAAATATTAATATGTGGTTGTCCCTTAGTATCCACACAGGGAATCCCCCACAGCTACCAAAATCCTCCCACACTCAAGTTCATGATGTAAACTGGGCTTGATGTTACCACGTAGGAAAACACAGACATCAGTGACACTGAGGTGAGCTCATTCAGAAGAATTAGGTTTTACGTGTGGTGAAATTTCAGGAACACCTTACTAAAACTTTATTTATTTCACTTATATTCTTTCCTATAAGTACACAGATGTGATAGGTGATTTAAAAATCTAACTTAAAAAAAACTCTTGCAAAAGAAAAATCCTACATAATAAGAAAGCAGAGTAGCTTTGCTTAATTGGCAGCGTTTTTATTCTTTTAGTGGTATATAACATAATGATGCATTTTAGTAAATGCACTAACATTGGGGAGTATTATCCTTCTTCGTATCACCTTTGCACTTTAAACACGCTCACACTTTTACCGCTTTAGTTTTTACCCCTGACAATTAGAGATGAGGCAACCAGTGAGTTTGTTCTACTTTCCACCTTTTTGCCCACCCTACCAAATTTTTGTTTACATTTTCACATTGTCTGACTAGATACCATTGTCATTCCACCCTGTCATCCTTATTCCTACCTTTTTGATGTGTGGAGAGGAACTGAAGTTAAATATACTCAGTCCTGTTACTAAAGCTAGTCCAGTCACCATTTGGTTTGCTGTGTTTATTCCTTATAATACATTAGTGCCCAAGTCCTTATATTTTGAAACTTGGTGTATAACCTTTATATTTAAAGAACAACTTGGCTATACACTCAACCCTCCAAATCTCTGGGTTCCACATCCACAGATTCAACAAACTGTGGGTCTAAAATATTAAAAGGAAAAAAATTCCAGAACATTCCAAAAAGGAAAACCTGAATGTGCTGCACGCTTGCAGCTATTAATGTAGCGTTTACATTGCTGAGCGGCGAACACTTTCACTTTTCACTTATATTGGGTATTGTAAATATCTAGAGATGATTTAGAGAATTTGGGAAATGTGTCTCGCTTATATGCAAATACTACACCATTTTATGTCACGGACTTGAGTATCTGGATTTTGGTGGCTGTGGGAGTCCTGGAACCACTTCCCTGCATGGATACCAAGGGATGGCGTATATTAATACTTGGCTCACACTTTCTTTCCTTGAGGATCCTGTAGGTGTTGCTCTGCTATCTGTCATTTAATGTCTGCTGAGAAATCTGATACAAGCTGACTCTGTTTCCTTCAAAGATCTTTCTGTGTGCGTGCTCAGTCACTCAATCATGTCTGACTCTTTGTGACCCTATGGACTGTAGCCCGCTAGGCTCCTCTGTCCCTGGGATTCTCCAGGCAAGAATACTGGAGTGGGTAGCCATTCCCTCCTCCAGGGGATCTTCCCAACCCAGGGATCGAACCTGGGTCTCCTGTATTGCAGGCAGATTCTTTACCATCTGAGCCACCAGTAGCTGCCCAAAGATTTATTTTTGTGTCTATAAAGTTCATTCATTTTACTAGAAAATGTCTTGGGACTTACCGTTCTGGGTCACTGATCTCCAGTACTACATGGGGTACCTTTTTGATTCATGAAATGAAATCTTCCCTTATTTCAGAAAAGTTTTTCTGAATTATAATTTTAAATATTTATTCTGGTCCACTGTTTTCATCTTTAGAAACCCTAGTTATGCATTTGTTGGATCTCCTTTACATCTTCTCTCCATCTTCTTGAATTCTTTCATCTCTTTATTTCTATTTGGTTTTGTTCCCTTTTCTCATTTTAATCTCTGTACCTCTTACTGTACTTCATATGAAGTCTACTCTCTTTGTGTTTCTTGTAGTTTGGTCTTCATTTCTGAAATGTTTTTGTCTTTTTCTTCTAGTTCTTTCCTGAGGTCTATCAGTTCTCACCTGTTGTCCTCATATCTTTTTCAAGAACTTCTCCAGTCGTTGTATTTCTGCTTTCTGGTCTTCCTTCAAGTGGGAATTACTTTTTTCTCAGCATTTTTTTTATTTTAATTGTTTTCAATTCATGATGCCATTTTGGATTAGAATTTCTGTTTGTTTTGTGGCGATATTTTTATAGTGACTCATCTTTTTACATAAGAGAACACCAGTGTTCCTTTCCCTCTTCATTCATGTAGCATCTTTGGATGGATGTTGTGTTTATGCCTTTAACAAATTTTTTTTTCCCTCTATTTGAATTAGCAGAATTTTCCTGGACCAGCAACTAACAGGAGGTTTTGATGGAAATTGGGAGAGAGGCCAGCATCTTTCGCTAGATTTCTCTACTGAAAGACTCCCTCTGTTTTTACAGGAATAGATTGTTCCTTTAATATACGGTCTTCCTCTGCAACTTCTCTTCTGTTGCCTCTCAGAACCCAACCTGATTGAAGAGGCCACCATCTCCAACCTTGAATCCTCCTGGTTCATTAAGCTGTTGACTCCTGTCTTATTCGTCTTCATTTTTTTAATTTATTTATTTTTTGGCCGCACCGCATGGTATGTGGGATCTTAGTTCTCCCCAACAGAGATCATACCCATGCCTCCTGCATTGGAAGCAGAGTCTTAACTACTGGACCAACAAGGCATCCCTCGTCTTCCTTTTAGAAGTGGTGATTGCTGTGATCTTGCACTAGTGGGTACCCCTGGTACCACACTCTTCCCCGCCCCCACTGCCTTATCTGCTGGTCTCAGGTGCCTTGTGCAACACTTAACATGTGACTTGGAGTTTATGAGTTTTTCCTGCTCCTGGTTTCTCTCCCTAATGCTGTAGCTTGTGGTTTATTTTTTTCCTTTCCCTCATTGCTCAGTCTGACATCAGTAGAAGAGGGAAGACTCAGAACTAAGAATATGCCTTATTCCTCTTGGAAACAGAGGTTTCCTCCTCCTATTTTTCTGTCTGTCATAACCCCCCGAAAGCAAGCCGCTGCCTGCTAGATTCCTGGCTTCAGGAATTTCTGTCCTCGGAACAACTTACAGGCTTTGGAGGGGGAACATTTTGTAACCTCAGCTCTGGAAACAGCCACTTATACAAGGATCATTGCCTTCTAGTATCCGTCAGTCTTACTTCTTGAGTAGAAATCATTTATGCCCTGAAAGAGTGGGGGTGGGGTCCATGGGAGGACCATACAGCAGATCCTCCAAGTGGGGTTTGGAAGCTGGAGATACTGATTTTTCACACTGAGGAGGGTCTGAATTCTAAGACCAAAAGCCCACCCCCCTCAATTTTATGAATGTGAAGGGCATGGGGGCAGGCACAGGCCCAAGGTCACAGAGCCAATCAGTGGCAGAACAGAAGCTGTCAGCAGGGACCTGCGTTTGAATTCTGTACTCCATTTCCTGGCTGGGTGACCTGCCCCGGGATCCCTCGGTGTAGAGCCTCCATATCTGCTCAGCCATTAACTTATCAAGGAGGTAGATCAGCACGGGCCCTGCGTTCCCACAGTTAGAACTTTGGGTTAGTCCGGCTCTGGCTTCCCCGCGGTGCAGAAGGAAATCTGAGGCCCAACAAAGGAAAGGGAGTTGCCTAAAGTCACAGAGCAAATCTAGCGGGGCTGGGCAGACCGGCAGGCACCCTCCAGCCCCACTGCCACTAGCACGGCCCCTTGGACAAGTCACTTACGTTTCCTGTAGGTTAAACAGGGGAGCGGGTGCTGGGGTGAGCCGGAGTAATCCTGCAGCCCTCACTGGGGATCAGGCTGAAATGAGAAACACACTGACCCCAGCCGGGGCCGGTCAGGGCCTCCTGAGCCCCATGAGATGCATCCTCCTCAAGCAGAAGGATGCAGTTGACTCTCTGATCTCTTCTTTTTTTAATTAACCATTTTATTTTATTTACTTGTGTTTTGGCCGTGCCTTTTTGTCATGTGGGATCTTGTTCCCCGACCAGAGATGGAACCCCAGCACCCTGTGATGGAAGGGCAGTCTTGAGCCCTGGACCACAAGGGAAGTCCTCCCCTATCTCTTCTGTCGCCCATGGCACCCCCCTCCCCTGCCAGGTCTCCAGCCCTAAACCTCCCGGTACTTAATGAACCCCTGTGTCTTTGACTTGATATGAGGCACAGGTGCCAACTGGGGCCTTTGTGTCCCTCGCCTGGGGAAGAGCTTCCTTGGGGCGAGGGGAGGCAGCTGCCTATCTGGGTCCTTTGAATGTGGTCAACCTGGCCTTTGGTCCCTGTCTGCCTCTCTGACCTCCCCTTGCACCCCTGCCCCTATGCAGTATCATGGGGTCAAGGACCAAAAGGGCACCCCAGGGTTGTTTGAGAGGGAAAGAGATGGAGAGAGAGACAGACCAGGTGGGGCAGCAGGGGGGAGGAATGTGTAGGAGGGACCGAAAGAGGGGCCAGGGACAGAAAGGCAGAGAGAGGAAGAGGCGAGTGGGGTTGAGGCATCGATGGATTGCTGATTGGTTGATTGGAGAAATCTTTGGAAGGTGCCATCCTTTGGCTCCGAGGCTCTTCTCTCCTCTCCGGTCAGGGTCCGCCCTCCATGTCAGAGAACAAGGTTCCGCCAGCTGCTACCTCTGCCGTCCTGGGAGTCTCCAGGAAGGAGAAGGACCCTCTGGCAGTGCCTCCCCCATCCTTCCTATGGATATCTGCCCACAGGCATTGGTTTCCAAACCCTACACTGCCCCCAACTGAGAGCAGAGCCAGCAAGGGCCACATGCAGGTAGAGAGGCAGGTAGAGATGCATGTGGTACCCAGGGCAGCCTCTGCACTCCCCTCCCACAGGTGAGGAAACTGACACCCCCGGTCTTAGGTGACCTGTCGGGGACTTCCCTGGTGGTCCAGTGGCTAAGACTCCACACTCCCGATGCAGGGGGCCCAGGTTTGATCCCTGGTCACAGAACTAGATCTCACAGGCCACAGTGAAGATCAAAGACCCCATGTGCTGTAACAGACCCAGCACAGCCAAATGAATAAATGAATAAAATAAATTAATAAAAAGAAGGGAGGACTTCCCTGGCAGTCCAGTGGTTAAGACTCCACACTTCCACTGCAGGTGGCTTGGGTCCAATCCTTGGTCAGGGAACTAAGATCCCACAGGCCATGTGGCAAGGCCAAAAAAAAATTATAAAAATTTTTAAAAATCTTTTTTTTTTTTTTTAATTAAGTGACTATCACAGAAGTTGAGGACAGGTAGTCGCTTGCATCTGCTGAGTCCAGAGCTGGGTCCTGGCTCCCAGGGCCCATGGGAGGGAAACAGTGGAGAAACTACAACCCTGACATCTAGTTGCATGTGGGCTGGCGTGAGAGTTGAGTTCTAGTCCCGCCTCGACTGTGATTCTCTGCGTGGGAATGGGCATCACTAAGCCTCCATTTCTCCCCCTCTCGTGTGAGGGGCTGGGCAAGTCGTCTCTAGCTTGGGTTGGTCGGTGGCTCCTAAACCCAGTAAGTGCCAGAGCCCTGTCCCGCGTTTACCGGGTCTTGTCCTCGTGCTCCCCAGTGAGCAGGCCACCAGCATCCCTGGCACCTCCTGGGCTCTGGGAGCAGAGACTGTGGCTGGGGAGCGCTGCACAGCCAGTACCCAGACCTGAATCCTGTGCCCACCCCCAGAGTTGGGAGTGGAGTCTGTGGGGCAGGGGCGGGTCCCCAAAGGAAATGGGGATGCGGTTATCAGAAGTGGGAATGCATGCTGGACAACCCAGACCAGCAGACGGCCACCCCGTCTCCCCTGGGGACCCCAGTTACACATGACTTATAACCCTTTTCTCTGCCATGGGCTGGACCCAGGAGCCCAGCGAGGGTCAGAGGTGGAGCCTCCCTACTGGGGGGGCAGAGCTGGGTGTAGGCCACGGTGGGGGGTGATGAGCGCCAGGTCCAGGAGCCTTTTCTAGATATGTGAGCTTGATGCCCTTGATGCCATGCTCCTGAGGTGGGATCCACGGAGCCTGTGCTGAGGGCCAGCTCAGAAGGGGACTGGTTGGACCTCTAGCCCTCTGTCTCCGCCAGCCCTGCACTTCTTACCCTTCCTTCCTCCCTGAGCTGGACCACGGCAGGTCTTGATGATGGAGAGCCACAGAAGGACAGAGCCGGGACATGACCGCAGTTAGGTGCTAACGGGGACTATCTCCCCAAGGCAGGGCTGGAGGTGGTGGCCGGGAGAGAGGAGGAGGTGGCAGGAATGCGCCAGGCTGCACTGACAAAGGCCAGGACTTGGGCTGTGAGGCTCTCCTCTCCGGGGACTGCAGAGTGCTTTGGGCCTGAGGTCACACGGCTACTGGGCCGCGGCCAGCTTCGCGTCATAAACGGTTTCCATTCCCGGGTCTTGGGCTCCGGCACCAAATACGGTGCTGCTGCTCGCGTCTGGCTCCCTCAGCCACGGCCAGCACATCCTGCCTCCTCGACAGGCACCTATCCCCATCCTGAAAAAACACCCCATAGGAGAGCCAGGACCCTCCGGGCCCCCACACAGCCCCGGCCTCACTCCATCCGCCGCCGGTCTGTGTGTGCTCAGCAGTGTGGTTCACAGAGGATTAAAAATACTCAGGACCGAAATAGCCTCTCTCCCTGTAGGGGAAAACCAGGGCCCGGGGAACACACGGTCATGGGTTGACATCAACGGCTCTGCCACTCACAACCCGGCTGGGGGATTCCAGGCAGCTCTCTTTGACACCCCCCAGTTTCCTCCCGTCATGTGCTCACTATTCCCTCACTCGTTGATTTGCTAACTCATTCATCTATTGATTCATTCATTCACTGATCATTGATTGGCCCCTTCCTTCACTCACTTGCTCCTTTACGTGTGACACACCCACATGCTGAGTCACTCACTTACTATTTATTACATACCAAGACCCAGGCACTATTCTAGGCACTGAAAAAATAAATAATAAACCTACACCAGACATACGAAAATACCTATCCTCATAGGGGTTACATTCCAAATAAATAACCAAAACAGACAAGTACAGAAACATACAGTATATTAGAATAAGTACTAGGGAGAACAGACCAGAGGAGGAGGCTGTGGAGCGGTGGGGAAGCTGGGATCTTAGAGGGGCCGGGGCGGGGAGGACGTGGGAAGATGAAGGAGCCAGCCCTGTGAACATCTACAGGAAGAGCATTCCGAGCAGAGGGAACAGCAGGTGCGGAGGCCCTGAGATGTCAGCATTGGGGGATGGGTTTGAAGAAGAACCAGGAAGCCAGGTGGTGATGGGGAGAGAAGCGGGTGTGAGGTCAGGGTAGGGGGACGTGCCACCCCTCATGAACTGGGCCTCCCACCTCACTCATCCTCTGAGCAGAGGAGCAGCCTAGCCAGACTTGTGTTTTTAAATCGTCCCCCTGGCTGTTGCCTGGAAAATCCCATGGACGGAGGAGCATGGTAGCTTATAGTCCAAGGGGTCCAAGAGTGGGACACGACTGAGCGAGTTCACTTTCTTTCTTTTCTTTCTTGGCTGTTGAGTGGGTGAATCAGGCGGTGAGTCCGTTTCCTGTTGACTGCTGTCTACCTGATGCTGAGCCAGGCCCTGGGGAGAGAGAGGTGTGCAGGTCTCCTCTGCGCTCACGGCTGACTCCCTTCTCATCAAGTGTCACCTCCTCCAGGAAGCCGCCTGCTCCCTCTCTGCTGGCCCCTTGGCTCCAGTTCTGCCATCACTGAGTTGATTGCCTCTCTCCACATGATCTCCCCTTGAAGCTGAGCACTCCTCCAGAGTGGAGCTGCACCTAACTCTTCTCTTCTCCCCAGCATGTTCCCCTTAGGGGCTGAGTTTCACTCTGTCTCTCGCCATCTTTTGCAGATGGATTTGCGGGCATGGAGAGCGTGAGGAAGGACCCAGTTCCTGCTGACAGAGAAGGCTGGCTGCTGACCCAGGGTGTGTCTCCAGGAGGCCGACCAGGCTGCCCAGTTCCCCACCTCGCCACCATGGGCTGCCCAGGCTGGTCAGTTTCCAGCCCATGCCGTGGCTGTGGTTCCCGACCTCAGCTTTGGGGAGGGACAGGCCCCAGTGGACAAGTCACAGCCTTCTGGGACCCTGCTGTGACCACAAAACCCCTCTGTCCTGGGGAAGGGTTGACCCTGGCTCCCCCAGGCTCCCTGGCTACACCCAGTGCCCCGCCCGCATGCACCCAAGCTTCCTGGCCTCGAAAGTGGAAACTATGCAACTGCACCCTGGCATTATTGAGGGCTGGGTGGATGTAGATTCAGGACAGTAAACGCTGGCCAGCGTTCTGTTAATAGTGAGTACTCTCCAGGTCAACGTGTACAGAGTCCCCAAGCGCCAGCACGTTCACACGGTTGTGCCATCTCTCTGCAGGGCAGGATGGCGCAGTGGTGAAAGCACAGACCTAGAGCCAGGTGGCCTGGCCTCAAACCCCCCGCCCTGCTACTTGCCGACCAGAGGACTCTGCATGAGTTACCGAACTTCTCTGTGCCTTGGTGTCCTCACCATGTAAAAGGAGGATGGTTCCCGCCCCACAGGATGGCTGTATTTAATGAGCTAATATGTTTGAAATGCTGAGAAGGCCCCCTGACATGTGCATGGTGGCCAGTCAGTATTCGCTGAGTGAATGAATATAATCCTTGCTCCAGTATGACCATCCTGCAGCTGGTTCAGACAGACGCAGGTCCCATGTGTCCCAGGATTCACCTGGTCCCACCACAAGCCTCTCCTGTTCCTCCCAGCCTCCTGCAAGGCACCCGGGAATGTTCCTGCTGCCGGCCAGCCACAGCCTGGGCATCAAGAGAGAGTGAGGGTCCGAGGGCAGCGGTGCTAGTCAGGTGACAGAGTGACAGCTTATATAGCACGACCTCCCGTCCCTCTCCCTCCAGGCAAGGGCTAGGGAAGCCAGGGGCCCAGGAGACTCTGTTATGTCCACCCCAAGGGCTTGGGGACCCAGCAAGCATGCCCACGTGCCTGGAGTCCACCCGTCCTGCTTCTGAGTGAGCTTGCATGCCAGCACCCAGCCCCCCAGGCCTCCTGCTGAAAGTCCCTGTGGCTGCGGGCAGCCCTTCCTCAGACCAGCTCCAGGCCCGGCTGGTGGAACCGAATGAGGCTGAGAGATGCCTGCACTGGGGACTCACATCACAGGCCACCAGGCTGGCAGTTCAGAGGGGACAGACCTTGCAGAGAGGCCAGAGCCTGCCCTGGGCCCATGTTGGCGCCGGCCCAGCCCTTGGGGAGCTCACCAGTATGTCGCAGAGTGGAAGGGACCCTGCCCAGATCTCAGCCCATGGCCTGCTGCTCCCACTTTACAGTTGAGGTCAGAGAGGGGGCCCTGAGCACCTGGCCAGCCCGTGGGGTCTGGAACCCGGCGTCAGCCACGGCTGGTGTCTGTAGGCAGTGTTCTTGGGCTGGGGAAGCCAGCAGGCTGCCTGAGTGTGGTGCTCATCTCTTACAGACCAGCTGATTCCTGCTGGAGGCTCCTGACATCTGGGGAGATGACGTCTGCGCCCCCCGACTGCCTGCTGCGGCTGCTCCGGGGCACCCTGAGGCAGCGGGTCTGCACCCTGTTCATCATCGGCTTCAAGTTCACGTTCTTTGTCTCCATCATGGTCTACTGGCACGTCGTGGGAGAGCCCGGGGGCCGAGGACAGCTCTCTAACCTGCCTGTCGACGTCCCCTGCCCCCACGTGGTCCCCCCGACCCCCCTGCCCTCTGGCACCCCGCCTCCAGGCAACATCTTCTTCCTGGAGACCTCCGACCGGACGAACCCCAACTTCCTGTTCATGTGCTCTGTGGAGTCAGCCGCCAGGGCGCACCCCGAGTCCCCGGTGGTGGTCCTGATGAAGGGACTGACTGGCGGAAATGCCTCCCGCCCGCGGCACCTGGGCCTCTCGCTCCTGGGCTGCTTCCCCAACGTCCAGATGCGCCCCCTGGACCTGGGGGAGCTCTTCCGGGACACGCCCCTGGCCGCCTGGTACGTGGCCGTGCAGCGGCGCTGGGAGCCCTATCTGCTGCCCGTGCTCTCGGACGCCTCCAGGATCGCGCTGCTGTGGAAGTTTGGCGGCATCTACCTGGACACGGACTTCATCGTCCTCAAGGACCTGAGGAACCTGACCAACGCGCTGGGCACCCAGTCCCGCTACGTCCTCAACGGCGCCTTCCTGGCCTTCGAGCGGCACCATGAGTTCATGGCGCAGTGCATGCATGACTTCGTGGCCCACTACAACGGCTGGATCTGGGGCCACCAGGGCCCGCAGCTGCTCACGCGGGTCTTCAAGAAGTGGTGCTCCATCCGCAGCCTGAGTGAGAGCCGCACCTGCCGCGGCGTCACCACCCTGCCCCCTGAGGCCTTCTACCCCATCCCCTGGCAGAACTGGAAGAAGTACTTCGAAGACATCACCCCGGAGGAGCTGACCCGGCTGCTCAATGCCACCTTCGCGGTCCATGTGTGGAACAAGAAGAGCCAGGGCACGCGCTTCGAGGCCACGTCCAGGGCCCTGCTGGCCCAGCTCCACGCCCGCTACTGCCCCACGACGCACGAGGCCATGAAGATGTACTTGTGAGGGGGCCTGCCGGCTCACCTCTCTGCACATGGCAGAGAGGGGCTCTGGGTACCTGCCTTCCTGGGGGAGGTGAGATGGGAGGGGTGGAGACGGGGAGGCTGGGTTGCTGCAGCCCCGGGATCTGGGGCAGGTGGTGGGGAGGACGGGGAATTGTTGGCCAGAGAGCTGTTACTGGAGGGCGCGCTGTGGCCCCTGGGGCCTGCTCTGGTGGGCCAGCCCCTGGGCCCACGCACCGTCACAGGGTTGAGACGACCAGTGGTGGGGGAAGCGTCTCCAGACAGAATGAGCTGGAGTGGGCTGGGTGAGCACCCCTGGGTCTTGTTCACAACAGGCAAGCCCAGCGAATATGCAAGCACCTTGCAGGGTGGCAGGCTGGGCTGAAGTGCCCATGAAGTCGGGGGTGGGGGTGGGGTGGGGGGAGCACTGAGGGGAGCATGGAGAAGCAGGTAGGAAGGAAGGGGAGGAGGCAGCTGGTGGGGGGGAGGGCCGGGCAGCAGACCCAGCTTCAGGAGCCCAAGGGGTGGGGTGCTTTCGGGGTTTTGGTTTCTTTTTCCGGGGGAGGTGGGGTGGCGGGGTGCAGCTGGCAGAGTTGGCCTGGGGAGCTCTTTGGGGAAGTCCCTGACTGCCCACCCCGTCCTTTCTCCCAGAGATGTTGCAGGAGTGACATGGGCCAGCTGCCCACTCAGGGGCAAGGGGCCTGGAGTCCTTTCGGCTCAGGAAAAGCATTTTAAAGAAAACACCCCCTACCCTGCCCGCAATAAACACAATAAAGTGACTCACCCACATCCAGCGCTTTCTGGTGGCTGAAATGCATTCATTCGCACCGCTCTTGTGAGCCCCACCCTGCAGCTGCCAGCAGGCATCTGGGCGGGTAGTGCTGGTGACTCGCCTGAGTGCACACGGCCTGCCTTGGTCAGAGGGGTCCAGGGACCTGGCCACTGGGCAGGCTCTGGGCCTGGGTGCCGGAGAGTGACTGTGGTGGGCAAGGGGAGGAGCCTGCCTTCCCACCTCATTTTTCAAGGCTCAGACAACCTCGGTTGGGTCCCCCCCAGCACCCCCACCTCCACCCCATAATCAGCCTGATTCTGTTCTGGCCTGAACAGAGCCAGATGAGGAACCCACCACCCGGGCATGTGCCTCCTAGGTTAGAGGAGGCCCAGGGAGGGAGCTGCGAGGCTTGTGGGGTCCCTCCTGGCTCACGCTGGCTGTCTGACTGAGAACCTTGGAGAGATTACAGTGCCATGCTGGCAGCCCCAGGAATGGGCCAGAGGAAAATCTCTCAGGGTGAGGCCCCAGCTGGTTTGTGTTGAGGAAGGAGGCCTCCTGTGAGAGCTGGGCCTTCCAGCAGGCTGCAGAAGCCCTCCCCGTAGGACAGAGGACTGGAGATACTGTCAGGAACTCGGGCTCAGCAGGCTGCTCTTTGGCAGTCAAGGCAGAGGTGTTTAGAGGCCTCTGGATCCTGCCAGTAGAAGATGGTGGACAGCCTGGTAAGGAGGTGAGGTCCCTGGTTCTAGGGGTAATCAAGAGCAGGTGACATTTTTTATTGAAACAATGAATGTATGAGGTAGTTCTCCAACCATAGCATCATCTCACCTGTCTTTTAAAATCTTTTGAAAATTAGTAGATTTTACTTCAATAGTACAGCCTGGGGTGAGAGCTTGCCCTCCTCATCACCTCTGGGTGCAGCACCCCCAGTCCAGAACCCTTCCTGGGGCCCTGGGCCTGGACTGGATTCCAGAGAGACCCTCTGCTTCCTTCTTCCCCCTCCCAAGTTCATCATCACCTGATGCCTGGCAGCATCAGCCCACTGACCCTGACAGAACCTTTGTTGGGCATTTGCTCTTAAATTCTCAGAAAGGAGAAGAAAGGGAGGTGGCTACTGCCCTGGCGACAGTAATCAGATCCTAGGAATCCTGTTATTTGTTTCTGGCCGACGTTTTTACAGGTTTTTTTGTCTGGGGAGATGAGATCCCATCCCTCCACTAGGGGGCAGTGTGTGGTCCAGCAGGGGCCAATGGCAGGTTTCCCGTCAATTATTTAATGAACCCCCGAAGCTGACCAGTCACACGCAAGCAAGGAGGTAGCATTTCCAGCAGCTCTGGGGTAGGGGAATAATTCCCCCTTGCTGCTGTATCAATATTCAACTTCTTGTTTAAACATTAAATTAGAATGTCCTCTATCCCGAGAAAGAAGATGGGGGATAATTTAGGACTCTGTTCCTGGAAGTCTGGTTTCATGGCTCACTTGTTCCTAAATCTCTGTCCTAAAGTGGACCAGCCAGTGCAAGGCATGCTGGGAAATCTGCTGTGGCTCAGCCAGCGCAAGGCACACTGGGAAGTCTGCTGTGGACCAGCCAGTGCAAGGCATGCTGGGAAGTCTGCTGTTAGGTGGACCTGACAATGGACAGAAGACTCAAGTGCAATCTAGGCACCATGGTGGGGTCGGGGAGGTCATCCCCTTCCCTGGGCCGGGACCAGGAGTAGGAGGGAAAGGTGGTAGGTGAGACTAAACTCGGTGGGATGTCGAGAGGAGACAACCTCAAACAGGAAGACATTCCTTGCAGACATAGTCCACTATCAACAAAAATTGGAACTCCACACCAGCCCCCACCAACTTCCGAGGAAGAAAGATCAGAGAGGAGGTCCTGGCTGCTAGAAACAACTCAGGTAGCTGAAATCAGGAGGGCACTTATTTTTTTATTTTTATTTTTACAAAGTGTTTATTGATTTATTTGTTTGGCTGCATCAGGCCTTAGTTGCAACACTAGACATCTTTGCTGTGTCACATGGGATCTTTCTCTGCAGCACACAGACTCTAGTTGTGGTATACGGGCTTAGTTGCTCCAAGGCATATGGGATCTTAGTTCCCCGACCAGGGATCAAACCCGAATGCCCTGCGTTGCAAGGTGGATTCTTAACCACTGGACCACCAGGTAAGTCCCAAGAAAGCATTTATTTTCCCACAAGATATATTGGCTAAGGTACTTGAGAAGCTACTGTAACAAAAAGACCCCAAAATAAAGTCATTTAAATAAAGTAAAAGATTGTTTCTGTCTCAAATCATTGCTCCAAGGTGAGTGTGCCAAGGCCGATGGGGCTTCCAAAAGACTACATGTGTGCTAAGTCGCTTCAGTCATGTCTGACTCTGTGACTCCATGGACTGTAGCCCACCAGGCTCTTCTGTCCATGGGATTCTTCAGGCAAGAATATTGGAGTGGGTTGCCATTTCCTCCTCCAGGAGATCTTCCCGACCCAGGGATCAAACCTGTGATTCCTGCATTGCAGGCAGATTCTTTACCACTGAGGCTCCAAGGGACTCTAGCTATTGCAATTTTCCAGCTAGTGGGAACAGGGGAAGAGAATGCCCAAGGCAAATGTCTTTTTTTTTTTTTTTTTTTTAGTATAGTTGGTTTACAATGCTGTGTTAGTTTCTGCCTGCTAGGTCTATTCAGTGGTGTCTGAGTCTTTGTGACCCTATGGACTGTAAGTTCCTCCAAGTCCATGGGATTCTCCAGGCAAGGATACTGGAGTGGGTTGCCATTTCCTCCACCAGGGGATCTTCCTGACCCAGGGATCAAACCTGCATCTCTTTTGTCTCCTGCACTGGCAGGCAGATTCTTCACCAATAGAGCCACCTAGGAAGTGTTAGTTTTACTGTACAGCAAAGTGAATGAGTTCTATACATAAACATATGAAAAGTTAAAGTGATTCTTTACTGTCTGGACCACGAGGGAAACCCACATATACATACATCCACTCTTTTTTAGATTCTTCTCTCATGTAGGTCATTACAGAATATTGAGTAGAGTACAATAGGTCCTTATCAGTTATCTATTTTATATATAGTAGTGTGAAGGCAAACATCCTTAAGGAACTAATACAGAAATTGTAAGTATCACTTGTGTTTACGTCCCATTGGCCTGGACTTAAGAGTCACATGGCCACACCCAACTGCCAAGGATGCTAGAAAGTGTGGTCTGCAACTGGGGCTCCCAGATGTCCAACTAAAACTCAACAGGGTTTATTACTAGAAGGATGACAGGAAGAATGGCCACTAGAGGACAGTTAACAGTGCCAACCATAAGCAATAAGGAGTCTGGTGATAGGGTTTCTCCAGGCTTGATTAATTTAGTAGCTCACCAATGTCTTCATGTCTTCAAGGATCCAGTATAGTCTCCGCCTTGTTCCCTCATGGCCTCAGGATGGCCACCACTACTCCAGCATCACACCCTTAGGCACTAAAGCAAAAAGGCAGAAAAGAGAATGTTTCTTCCTTGTGTCTATGAAAACTCAGAAATCCTCTTCTCCAAATGACTTCCTCTAATTCTCCTAGGCCAGAATAGCATTACCTGTCCATTCCTGCTCCAATTACTAGCCAAGGGAGTGGAATGACCAAAATCGGCTTAAGACCTGTTGAGAATCACCCTCAGGGCATGTGATATTCCTACTTCATAATCATTTCTAAGAACTTAGACACAACTTAACTAAAGGAGAAGTTGAACTGTGATGCAGTCCCTTTACAAGGCTCAGGCAACTCCCTGATACTGAGATGGACTTGCAGAGCTGTCCTGAGCGGGGGCAAGTTTCTAGGTCCTTACGGTCCACATTGATCTGTCACTGCAGACAGGCTGTCCCTGAAGAAACGACCTGGGATGAGCCAGTTTCTTCAGCCCAGGCAAATGAGCTCTTCTGGTGTTTCTGCCTCAGGAGCTTGGAGGAAGGATCCCGTTGACCCAGCCCCAGGCCTCTGAAGAGGGGCCACCAGTCAGCTGGGGCCAGAGTCTCTGAGGAGGTGGGATGCAGAGTTTGGAGAAAAATCTAGAACTGGGACTGAGTGTCACTGCTGCCTGAAGAGCCCAGAAATAAACCCTTATACTTACGGTCAATTCTTTTTACATGGGTGGCAAGACAATTCAATGGGGAAAAAATAGTTCTTTCAACATATGGTGCTAGAAAACTGGATATCCACACACAAAGGAATGAAGTTGGACCTCCCCACACACATCATATTTGAAAAGCAATTCAAAATGTATTGTCATGTAAGGGTTAAAACTATAAGACTCAGAAGAAAACATAGGATTTAATCCTTACCAGTTTGGATTAAGCAATGGTTTAAATATGACACTAAAAGCACAAGTGACTAAAGAAGAAAATAGTTGAATTGGACTTCATTATAATTAAATTTGGTTTTTTGTCTCAAAAGGACACCATCAAGGAAGGGAAAAGACCAAATTCCCTGGCGGTCCAGTGGTTAGTCAGGACTCAGCACTTTCACTGCTGAGGTCCCTGGTCAAGGAACTAAGATCCCACAAGCTGCCTGGTGCAGAAAAAAAAAAAAAAAGAGAACCCACAGAATGGAATAATTTGTTTTTTCGGGGGGGGGAGGGGGCAGTGCTTGTAGGATCCTACTGCATGTTTTGTAGGATTTTAGTTCCTTGACCAGGGATGGAACTCTGTGCCCTGTGCAGTGGAAGTGCAGCCATTGGACCACCATGGAATTCCCTGGAATCAATTATTAACTTTTATCAACTATATATCTGATAAGGGACTTGAATCTGGAATATATAAAGAATTCTCACAACAAAAAAACAACAAAAAGCAATTAAAAATGGACAATGGATTTGAAAACATTTCTCCAAGGAAGATATACAATGACCCAAAAGTAAGTAAAAGGATGTTCAACATCATTAATCATTTGGGGAATGGAACCAAAGCCACGATGAGATACCAACTTCACACCCACTAGGATGGCTATAATCAGAAAGATGAGGCAACGACCAGCATCAGAGAGATGTCTTACATGGCTGGGGGACACAAAATGGTGTAGCCGCTTTGGAAAACAGTTGGGCAACTCCTCAAAAAGCTAAGTGTGGAGTTACCTCATGACCCAGAAATTCCCTTCACCAGTGTATACCCAAGAGAACCGAAAACATGTATCCACACAAGAACACGTACTTGAATGTTCTTTTTTTTGGCTGTGCCGGATCTTGGTTGCAGCACGTGGGATGGAATTCCCCAGCCAGACATATAACCCAGGCCCCAGGCATTGGCAGCACAGAGTCTTGGCCACTGGACCACCAGGGAAGTCCCACGTACATGAGTGTATACAGCAGTGTTATCATTATAGCCAAAGGCGATAACAACCCAAATATCCACCAACTGATGAATGGATATGTCCATACAGTGGAATATTATTCCGCAATAAAACGGAAGGAAGTATTGACACATGACACATGACATAACACGGATGAACTTTGAAAATATGCGGAGTGAAAGAGGCCAGACAGAAAAGGCTTTGGAATCGTTATGAATAGATTCATACCATTCTAATAGAATCATATGATTCTATTTATATAGAATGTACCAAATAGGCAAATCCATAGAGACAGAAAACAGATCAGTGGTTGCCAGGGGCTGGAGGGAGTGAGGAAGGGAAGTGACTGCTAATAGGAACGGTGGTTCTTTTTTGAATGATGAAACTGTTCTAAAATTAGTAATGATGATTGCCTAATTCTGTAAATATACTAAAAAGGGGGGGGGGGCCAAATGTTATGGTAATAATCTATTTTAAAATGTATAATTTATATTTTATATATTATATATATTTACTTTATCTGTTCACTTTGGTCCCAGGGATAAGGAGATTAACACGGCCTTGTGGCAGTCCCAGCTTCCAACTCAGTGAAACCACTGGAAACATTGGAAACATTCCCCCTGCCAGTTTCAAGAAAAGGAAACAAAAATTCTGTAAGCAATCACTGGGTATAGTCATGATTCCTGACTGTGTGTTTTGTTACAGGATATGTTGGTCTCTGATTCACAGACAGTGTAGCCTCTAAAGTCAGGACCCCATTTTTCAGGTGTTGCTTCCCAACTAGTCATACCTTGAGTCTTCATGGTGTGGGTCATGCCCCATTCTCTTCGACCAGCTGTTTCTTTTACTTTTTTAAAAAAATTTTATTTATTTATTTTTGGCCATGCTGGGCCTTTGTTGCTGTGCTTGGGCTTTCTCTGGCTGCAGTGAGCGGGGTCCTCTTCCTGCAGAGGCTTCTCTTGCTGCAGAGCAAGGGCTCTAGAGCATGCGGGCATCAGTAGAACGTGGTCCACGGGTTTAGCTTCCCCCTGGGATGTGGGATCTTCCTGAACCAGGGATCGAACCCGTGTCTCCTGCATTGGCAGGTGTATTCTTAGCCACTGGGCCACCAGGGAAGTCCTGAACGAGCTGTTTCTGAATGGCAAACCATCTTAGAGACAATAGGCTAAGAAAGGCCCCCTCCGTCCTGGCTTGCAGATGAAGTGTGCACAGTTGTGCTCGCCCAGCTATCGAGCAGGACAGGGGCAGGGGGAGCAGCAGCTCTGACCCCAGCTTGCTTTAAAGTCATGAGTGAGACGTGATCCCCCATCCCCCACCCCACCCCAGCTGAAATGTTTAGGAAGAGTTTATTTTACTGGAAAGGAAACAAGGATTGAATAGTGATGGCTGAGAGAGAGAATTTACCATCAAGATCCTGGAAGATAATATTCAAAACGAAAATAATGACGAGCCAAAACAATGTGAAAGGACTAAAAAATTGTTGTCGTTGTTCAGTTGCTGAGACGTGTCTGACTCTTTTGCAACCCCATGGACTATCACCCACCAGGCAAGCTCCTCTGTCCTTGGGATTTTCCAGGCAAGAGTACTGAAGTGGGTTGCCATTTCCTTCTCCAAGGGATCTTCCTGACCCAGGGATTGAACCCAAATCTCCTGCATTGGCAGGTGGGTTCTTTACCACTAAGCCACCAGGGAAGCCTATACTGAACACCACTGAACTTTATACTTAAAAATGCCTGAGAGGGGACTTCCCTGTTGATCCAGTTGTCAAAACTCCATGCTTCCAATGCAGAAGACGCGGGTTCAATCCTTGGTCCAGGAACTAAGATCCCATATGCCTTGCAGCCAAAAAACAAATTATTTTTAAATGAGAGAATACATTTTATATTATGCATGTTTTACCACAATTAAGTTTTTAAAAATGAGTAAAAAGGAGATGGGAAGTGTGAGGCCAGGTCAGGAAGCACTATGGCAAACGAAGTCAGTGGCTCGAATTTGAAAGCCATCCAACAGATATGTGTCAAGGCTGACTTGTGCTTAAAAGACAGAAGTCCCAAACCAGAAGGTCCTCAAATTTCAGGGAAATTGAAACAGCTCACAATTTGCCTTTAGAAGTCAGACACGTCTTGCCTTTCCACTGTTTTTAAAGCAGCATGGAACTCTCTCATGACAAAACTTTCTTGATCTGAAAGACCACAGCTGACTCCAGTGAATAACTGTCTGTTTAAATGAGGGCGGAGGGAAGGGAGGACGATGACAATGATAATGGTGATGATTGATGATGGTGACGGCAGTGGCTGCTAACATATTCCAGCCCTTATTCTCAGCCAAGCACTGTCATGGCATGCTAAGTCACTTCAGTCGTGTCCGACTCTGTGCAATCCTATGGACTGTAGCCCGCCAGACTCCTCTGTCCATGTGCTTCTCCATGCAAGAATACCGGAGTGGGCTGCCATGCCCTCCTCCAGGGGAATCTTCCCAAGCCAGGGGTCAAACCCACGTCTCTTACGTTTCTGCACTGGCAGGCAGCTTCTTTACCACCAGCACCATCTAAGCACTTTTTATACAGTAACTCATTCACTCCGCGTTCAGCCTTTGAGGAAGGGCGTGTACTGACCCCACTTCACAAGATCTGGAAACACCTTCTAAGTCAGGATGATTCATGTGTAGTCAATGTCATTTTGACATTGGTCTTTTCACTTCCGTGTTTGGCCAGTCTGACTCCTGGGGAAGCATGCGAGGTGAGTCTCCCTGGATAAGATCAGAGAGAGGGCAGCATGGGGACTGTGCCCCTGGAACCAGTACCTGACTTCCCTGCCCTCAGACCTCTGTTCTCAGCCAATGCTGCCCTGTCACCCACTCTTCCATTTCTGCCTCTGCCTTAGCCTCACCATGCTGGGGCTCCAGGCTCCATCTCCTGGCAACCCCACCTCCCCTTTCACTTCTGCATTTGTCTCCCCCACCCCCTGAGCCTCCCCATTCTGTTCCCTGCCCCAGGCAAGTCCCCACACACCCAGAAACCTAAGAGAAGCCAAATAAACCTGAATATTTCTTCACCAGGAAACTCCACATCCTAACCATACCGGAAAAACAAGCATTTTTTTTTTCTTAATCAGAGTTCATGAAACCTCCAATTACTTCACAATGTTTTGGCAGAGAACAAAACAAACAAAACCCAGCATTTCACAAAATGGATTTCTGGCTATTGCAAAATGATCATCAACTGTCCCTACTTCCCAGAGAGGCTGAAAGAAAAATTCATTTGCAAACAGCTTCTTACTTTCCATTTGGGTTTTAAATATAGTCCGACCCCTAGTTCAGTTACAGAAGGTCAGAACTGAGGTTGAGGGAAAATATTCACACAAAGAAAAGGAAGACATGATCAGCATCCAGTCCAGAGCCAAGAAACTGCTGGAAGCCCTCAGCCCAGCCCAACCCTTTCCCATCAAAAAGCCACAGAATTTCAGGACTGAAAGTTACTGTAGACCTATTGGCCCAGCTGTTACATCCCTGGACAAGCATTTTCCCTTCCATTTGGATTGTCTGTAAATTACCATGATTTGATATGTGAAAACAAACACTGAAGTTAACAATGGCTTAAAGAGGGTAGACTCTTGAGAACCCCTTGGACAGCAAGGAGATCAAACCAGTGCATCCTAATGGAAATCAACCCTGAGTATTCATTGGAAGAACTGATGCTGAAGCAGAAGCTCCAATACTTTGGTCACCTGATGTTAAGAGCTGACTCACTGGAAAAGACCCTGATGCTGGGAAAGATTGAGGACAAGGGGACGACAGAGGATGAGATGGTTGGATGGCATCACCGACTCAATGGACATGAGTTTGAGCAAACTCTGGGAGACAGTGAAGGACAGGGAGGCCTGGCATGGTGCGGTCCACAAGGTGGCAAAGATTCAGACATGACAGCAACAAAAGAAGGGAGAATTATTTCTCTTTTCTCTTAGGTAAGAGGCCAGAGGTGGGAAGTCAGGGCTCAAGGATTTAGCCACTCCCCAAATTCATTCAAAGACCCCAGGCGTTGGCTACCCTGTCTGTCCATTCACACTCAGTTTTCATCTCATGGTCCAAAGCAGTTGCTCCAGCTCCTGCCATTGCACCCATACTCAGCCAGCAGATCTGACTCAGAGATCACTCTCATCACTTCTGCTTTCAAGGGGAACTGGGGGGAAAAAAAACGAAAACAGTTGTTAGTTGGGAAGCCAGGTGCCCAACCAAAAAAATCTGTTGCTGTATAAGATAGAGAAATGGGTATTAGGGAGGAACTGGCCATGTCTGCCACAGAGGGCTCCTATGGAAAAATGCAAGTCATTTTATGACACAAATTTCCAGAATTCATTGTGCTGAAGCATGAAGAATGTCACATTTTGTTTTATTTGGAACTCACTAGCATCTTGGGCACAGTTCCACTTTGTTCTTAATGCCAAAATCACATCTCAAGAAAAAAATGTAATGGCTCTTGGACTTGGCTGCTGGTGGACTCTGAACTGTTTAGGCTTGATTCTGGGCTCTCTTCTTACAAGGCAAATGGCTTTGGGCAAGTTACCTACCTGCCTGTGACTCAGTTTCCTCATCTGTAAAATCAGGGATGTGGTAGTCTCCAAAGATGACCCCAAACAGTCCCAGCCCCCCATATACACAGGCCCCTCCTCCATCAAGACCTGAAGCTTATGTCTAACCCTTGAGTCTGGGGTGGGACTGGGACACAGCAGATGTGCTGGGCATGCCACTCTGGGCCTGACATTTAAGAAAACAGGCGGTTTCTACTTCTTCCCTCTTGTACCTGAATGCCATGGTGTGAGGAAACCTAAGCAGCTGCCTGGACAGGCCCACATGGAAGACAGCCAGGTTCCTAGCTCATCCAACAGTCTCCACTGAGCTCCCCGCCTTGTGAGGGAGCCCTGTGGGAAGTGAATCTTCTGGGCAGTCAGCTATCCCAGTTGATGCCATGTAGAGCTGAAGGATGATCCTGCCGAGTCTATGAAATGCAAACTGTGAGCAAAGAAATGATTGTTGCTTTAAGCTGCTAACTTTGGGGATAGTTTTTAATGCAGCAACAGATGTTACTGTTTAAGCACTAAGTTGTGTCCGCCTCTTTTGTGACCCCATGGACTGCAGCCTGCCAGGCTCCTCTGTCCATGGGATATTCCAGGCAAGGATACTGAAGTGGGTTGCCATTTCCTTATCCAGGGCATCTTCCTGACCTAGGGACTGAATCCCCATCTCCTGCATTGTAGGCGGATTCTTTACCACTGAGCCACCAGTGGAACGCACAGCAATAGATGACCAGAAGGCAAATTGATAGGTACAAGTAGGATGCTGTTGAAATAAAAACTTTAAACATGGGGCACTGGTTTGGGAACCAGATGGTAGGAAGGGCCTCAAGGAAACTGTTAGTGAAGCTTAAAGAACCGTGAGGAGACTGCTATTGGATGCTGAAGAAAATAGAACCCCAAGAAAAACAAACATCATATATTAATACATACATGTGGAATCTAGAAAAATGATGTAGATCAACTTATTTGCAAAACAGAAATAGAGACATAGACATAGAGAACAAACACATGGACACCAAGAGGAAAAGGAGCGGCGGGGGCGGGGGGGGGATGAATTGGGAGACTGGGGCTGACATATATACAATCCTATGTATGAAACAATTAGTAAGAACGGGGAACTCTACCCAGGCTCTGTGTGACCTAAATGGGAAGGAAATCCAAAAAAGGGGATATATGTATACGCAGAGTTGTACGGCAGAAATGAACACATTGTAAAGCAACTATCGTCCAATAACAATAAAAATTAATTAACTGAAAATAAAATTTGAAGAAAAAACTAGGACCCCAGCAGGTAGCCAAGGTTGGATAAAAGCAGACACTTGTGAGTAGACCCTGAGTGAGCAGGTGGCCTCCATTTCCCCATCTGTGGAGTGGTGGTGATATAGACATCTTCCTCCCAGAGCGGTGGAAGGAGCGGATGAGTTAAGGTGTGTGCACAGCGTCAGGCGTATAGCGAACATTCTCCTTTCATCATCAGCCTAATCATCTGATGAACAGATGAATGGAATTCATTGCAAAACCATAAGGTAGACAGGAAATTAACTCCATTTTAGAGATGAGAAAATGGAAGCTCAGAGGTATTAAAAAGGTTGCCAGAGACAGAATGGGTACAATTATTCTCATTTTACAGATGAGGAAACTGAGGCTCAGGAGGTTAAGTAACAAACGCAAGGTCAAAGGCAGGTCCAGGCTTCCCCTCGGTCCTCAGTCACATCCCCCTCTTTAGAATTCTGCCCTAACCCAGCAGGATTTCACAGAAAGCACAGGTGGCCGTCCTCACCAATGGCCAGGACAAGTGGCCTGAGATGACGGGAGGTTCTGCAGTAGCTTGAGCCTTCCAGAATTTGCCCGGGGCCTCACCGGCTCAGGTCTCACTGGCTCGTGTTGCAGGGAGTCCCTCTGGGAAATGTTGGCTCAGGAACCCCCACCCACCTCCCAGTGGGCTCAGCACCTTCCCCTGCCTAGGAGGATGGAGGTGGGGGTGGGTGAGTGTAGGGGGGAGTGTGGGGGAGGGGGGCAGTGCGGGAGCAGAGGGGGAGGGCTGGACTTGGAGACCCTCAGGACCTCACCCCCAGCTGGCTGGTGCAGCATTATTGGGTCCTTTGGGTTTAAGGTGCTATGTGGCTGGAACTTCGTCAAGAAACAGAAGTTACCCGGGCGGGAGTGTTAAGAGTTCCTAATCGGTAGCAGACAGCAAGAGCTGGGTGTCTTTCTGGATTTTTAGTCAAAGGATGGAGTCTGTTTGGAAGGAACGGAAGTGGAAAGGCATGGAAGAAAAGTCCAGAGTGTGGAAGTCAGAGGCGGGGTGGACTGGTACCTACGGGAGGTTTTGGGGGGTGGTGAGGAGACTGCAGTTCAGAAACGCTCACGCGGATGAAGAGCGTTCTTTGTGCCGGGCTCTGAGCTCCGCGAACCCGCCAGGTGAGGACGGCCTGCGGCGAGCCGTCCACAGGTCTCGTCCCGCGGACCCTAGGGCGGCCTCCCTGCAAGCTCTTCATCCCACCGACCTCTGGAGAACCAGGGGCGCAGGAGAACTAGGGGGACCCGGCTAGACGACCTGAGCGCAGCGAGGCAATAAACGGGAGAAAGGCAGACGCGGGAAGGAGCTGGAGGGGGACAGGAGGAGGATTTTTGTCTTGAGCGCTGGGGGGTGGGGGTGGGGGGCTCGGTCCTGCCTCCTGGGAGGCAGACGTGAAGCGGGGGCGCTCAGAGGCGCCCGGGGACACCTGCCGCCTCCCGGGGAGTCTGCGGGCGCCCTCAGCGACGGCCGCAGGGCAGGGGACGCAGGTCTCGGCAGGTGGACCCCCGCCCCTCACCGGCGCCCCAGCCGGCCTCTCCCACTCTGGCTTAGGGCCCCACCCCGACCCCCAGATCTCGCAGCCTCAGGGCTGTGCCCCCGGCCTGGAACCCTTCCGCCATGCATTTAACTCCGCGTCCTCCCAGGCCTACTCCCAGGCCTCCCCAGCAGCCTCCCTCGGCCGTGCACCCCTCCCGGGGACAGTTTCCCCAGAGCCCCACAGCCCTCGGATCCAGCGTCCTCTCCCCTCCCCATCGAGGGGTCCGCAGGCTCCGACAGACAGATGCCGAATGAACTGGAAGAGCTGCAGCGGCGGGGACGCGGGGCGCGGCGGGTCAGCCCCCTCCCCGCCATGGACCCCCACGCCCGCCTCCCAGGGGCCGCCACGTGGGTGGAGGCAGAGACCGCAGGACCCGCGCGGCCGCCGGGAGCCCTTTCCCGGCCCAAGGCCGCCCCCTGGAGGCCAGAGCCTCCCAGCGGGCACGTTCCCCGGCTTGAAGCGCCCCCTAAGTCCGACCTCTGGCCGGGTGCGCCCCCGAGAGCCCCTCCCCGCGCCCCCCCCCCCCCCCCACCTCCCCACCTCTCGCCAGCGTCCACGACTGTAGGTCTCTGAATCAGACCGGGCGCCTCCTGGTGAATACAGAAGGGGCGGCCGGGAGAGCAGATCTGAATCAGCCACGACCCGGCCTTTTGTCGCAGACTCCCCCGCTCCCCTGGGTGACACGTGCACACCCTGGGCACACACGACATGCGCTCACACACATCCACCTGTGCCTGCTCGCACACGCGTCCACAGCGCCCTTTCTGGAAGTATGGTCCACCCTTCTGCCCACCTCACCTCGCCTGGGTCATCCCCAGATGGTGCTCCCCAGGCCTTACCTCCAGCCTCAATCCCTCCTGCTGCTCAGGTTCGGTGCAGGGCAGGGGTGCGCGCCTGCTCAGTCCTCTGTCCTGTCTGACCCCACGCACTGCAGCCCACCAGGCTCCTCCATCCAGGGCATTTCCCAGACAAGGATACTGGAGTGGGTTGCCAGTTCCCCCTCCAGAGGAACCTTCTTGACCCAGGGATGTAACCAGAGTCTCCTTGTCTCCTGCATTGGCAGGTTCTTCACCCCTGAGCCACCTGGGAAGCCAGGGCAGGGGTAGTATTGGTATTTCCCAGAATCCCTTAGGGATGCCCACCTTCCAGACTAGGCCCTTCCACTGCCTACTCACACGTAACCCACTCATGAGCCAGGCCCCTGGGAACAGAATACAGGATAAATTAGCACTGCTCTAAGAATGGATTTGACAATGACTAGCGTGACTGCACCTTAACTCAGCCAGAGGGGCTATGTTGGTGGAATTGTAGGTCATGTGACAGACTGTGGCGGGGGGAGATGATCTCAGTAATCTCCACCAACCTCTTTATTGACTAATTCATCATCTTTCCTCCTCGATTTGAAATGCCACCTGTATCCTTTGGTCTGTTTCTGGACTCTCAAACGGTTCCATTGATGTCCAGTCTGCATTGGTCAGGGCTTCCCAGGTGGCGCTAGTGGTAAAGAACCCACCTGCAATGCAGGAGACATAATGAGATGCAGGTTCCATCCCTGGGTTGGGAAGATCCCCTGGAGGAGGACATGGCAACCCACTCCAGTGTTCTTGCCTAAAGATTCCCAGGGATAACTTCTGGGCATACACACTGAGGAAACCAGATCTGAAAGAGACACGTGCACCCCAATGTTCATCGCAGCACTGTTTATAATAGCCAGGTCATGGAAACAACCTAGATGCCCATCAGCAGACGAATGGATAAGGAAGCTGTGGTACATATACACCATGGAATATTACTCAGCCATTAAAAAGAATTCATTTGAATCAGTTCTAATGAGATGGATGAATCTGGAGCCCATTATACAGAGTGAAGTAAGCCAGAAAGATAAAGACCAATACAGTATACTAATGCATATATATGGAATTTAGAAAGATGGTAACGATAACCCTATATGCAAAACAGAAAAAGAGACACAGAAGTACAGAACAGACTTTTGGACTCTGTGGGAGAAGGTGAGGGTGGGATGTTTCGAGAGAACAGCATCGAAACATGTATATTATCTAGGGTGAAACAGATCACCAGCCCAGGCTGGATGCATGAGACAAGTGCTCGGGCCTGGTGCACTGGGAGGACCCAGAGGAATCGGGTAGAGAGGGAGGTGGGAGGGGGGATCGGGATGGGGAATACATGTAAATCCATGGCTGATTCATGTCAATGTATGACAAAAACCACTACAATATTGTAAAGTAATTAGCCTCCAGCTAATAAAAATGAATGGGAAAAAAAAAAAAAAAAGAATCCCAGGGATAGAAGCTGGAGGGCTACAGTCCGTAGGGTTGCAAAGAGTCGGACATGACTGAGTGACTGAGTACAAATACACACACACTTTACACACAATTTACAAGAGTCCACACCTGGTGTTGCACAGTGCTGTGCGTGTGCGCTTAGACGAATGCATGTCAGGGGTCCACCATTATGAATCACACAGAATAATTTCACTGCTCTGAACATCCACTGTTCATCCTTCTCCCTACTCCCCTAGCACCCTAGGTATTGATCTTTTTACTGTCTGTATAATTTTGCCTTTTCCAGAATGTCATATAGCTGGAATCATACAGTAAATAGCCTTTCCAGACTGACCTCTTTAACTAATTGATAGTTTGAAGTTACTTGACATCTTTTTGGTGGCTTCATAGCCACATTTCATTTTAGTGCTGAATAATATTCCACTTTATGGATGTATATTTCACTATCCATTCACCTATGGAAGGATGTCATGGCTGCTTTTTAGGCTTCAGCAATTATGCAAACATTATGAAATTAATCATTTAACATTAATAATTTAATAATCATTTGATTATTGAGTGATTAATAATCATTTAATAAATTATGAAATCATAACACTGCTATAAATATCCACGTGCATGTTTTTGTGTGGACATAAGTGCTGGGGTCCAGCCTCGGCAGGATCCAGGGGATGGCGTCGGTACCCTCAGGATGAATGGCGTCGGCGAGAGATAGAAGACACGTGAGATCAGCCTTGACAGGGCCAAGTCTGCGAGGGAGAGAGAGAGACAGAGAGAGTGACCAGACGGGGGGTGCAGAGTCTGGCAGGGTCTGGCAATGCTTTTTTTTTAACCGTGGCTTTTATACCCTAAGTTAGTACATTTCTAAGGGGAAGATAGTTTAACATTACATCAGCTTGTTCTTCATGAAACCAGGGTGTTTTCTGCATACTTCTTTGTTTATGAGGGTCTTGTACATTATCTTCTGGCCTTGGGGCCTATTAACATTTTATGCAGGTCAGGTGAATGTAAACCTATTTTCTGTTTCTCTGGTGACCTTAACTGAAAGGTAGCAGTCTCATAGGGCAACAGTACAGAGTAGAAGTATAACCTTGTTAACACAAAAATTAATCCTTCTGCAGAAGTTGTCAGTTGAGTTTATCTGAGAAGTTTACCCCACACAGACTCTGCGGCTTCAGTGAGGCAGCCTCTGCCTAGCACTCCTGGCTGACAATTAACAACCATTTCATTGTTACCACACTAGGGCTAAGTTCTTATTTCTCTAGATCTTTAACTATATTAACAATGGTTTCTATAACACAACCTTAGCACATTAAGAGCAAAAACACAGCAAGCAAAACACAGCAAGCAAACGTCAACCCAATAACCACCTTTAGAATAATTTTTCTTATGTTTTCTAATAGGACTCCTTCACCCCTCAAAAATGCTCTATGTCTATTAGGGCTTTTATATGATCAGGTTCTTTATGTTATTTTATGATTAGGGTATTATAAGCAATCATGCATATTAGTACCAAGGGCATAAACGCATTTGCCAAACAAACTAAAATACCAGCAAAGGAGTTTAAATTAAAACACTCCTTTCACCCTGAATAATCTCATAAAATACCACCACCTGGGAAACTTATTGATTAAAGTTCTAAATTGATTCTTATTTGGAAAGAGATCGGGGAAGGCCTTCTGCTTGTGTCACAAAAATTAGGGAATAGTCTATTGAGGCAGGCATCAGAAAGACAGATATCATCTTTAAGGTGAGCACCGGGGGCAGCTTTTTGAAATCCCTGAAAACCTGATCTGTCTTGCCTATCAGGCTTTCTCCTCGTGACCTTGTCATGGGTAGGGTCTCGTGTGTTGGCTCCCAGCACATAAGTTTTCAAGTCCTTTGAGTAAATACCTTGGAGTGTGATTGCTGGATCATATAGTAAGGCTGTTTAGCTCTGTAAGAAACTGCCAAGCTGTCTTCCAAAGGGGCTGCTTTGCATTTCTACCAGCGATGAATGAGACTTCCTGTTGCTCCACCTCCACGTTGGTATTTGGAGCTGTGGGTTTTGTTTTGTTTTTCAGTTTTTTGGATTTGAGCCATTGGATTTTAATAGGCATGCAGTGGTATCTCACTATTTTAATCTGCAATTGCCTAATATGGATTATATTGCCATCTTTTCCTATGCTTATGTGCTATGTGTATATCTTCTTTGGTGAGGTGTCTGCCTCCATCTTTTGCCCATTTTAAACTGGGTCATTCTTTTTTTTTTTTTCTCATTGCTGAGTTAGAAGAGTTCTTTGTATATTTTGCATGTAAGTTATCAGATATGTGTTTTTCAAATATTTTCTCCCAGTGTCTGACTTGTCTGTTCATTCCCTTGATGGAGTTCTACTTTATAAAGCCCATGGTGGCTCAGTGGTACAGAATTCGCCTGTCCATGCAAGAGACACGGGTTCAATTTCTGATCTGGGAAGATTTCACATGCCATGGAGCAACTAAGCCCATATGCCACAACCATTTAGCCTGTGCTCCCGAGCCCAGGGGCTGCAACTACTGAGCCCACAGGCCCCAGAGCCCCTGCTCTACAAGAAAAGCCTCCACAATGAGAAGCCTGAGCACCTCAAAGAAGAGTAGCCCCCACTCGCCACAACTAGAGGAAACCCATGCACAGCAACAAACACCCACCACAGTAAAAAAAAAAAAATCTTAAAAAAAAAAGAAAAGAAAAACACTGAGACTTCCCTGGTGATCGAGTGGCTAAGACTCCATGCTCCCAATGCTGCCTGAGTTCAGTCCCTGACCAGGGAACTACATCCCATATCCCAAAACTAAGGCCCAGAGCAGTCAAATAAATAAATATTAAAGAAAAAAGAAGCCCACTGTTGCCCCTGCCTCTGCCTTGGCCTCTAATCCAGTTTCTATCAGTAAAATAAGGATATATTGACCCCTGACTTCCTTGTCTTCCTCTCAGTGGATCTGAACCTTTGCAGGAGAAAAGGGTCCATGTATTAAGCCCCTACTTCTGCCAAGTGTTGTCATGAAGATCAAATGCTTTAGTCTTTATAAAGCCCTTGGAACAGGGCCTGAAACATTAAGTGCTCAGTTGCTGTGGAAAATTATAATAACAAGCATCACATCTTTTAATAGCAAATAGAGTCAGTCCTTCCTCATTACTCTTCCTTTTCAGGATTTTCCTAGCTATTTTCACACATTTACTCTTCTAGGTAAGTCATTTGATTAATTTTTAAATATCCTGTTTGGATTTTTTAAATAAGTAATTCAGAAAAAAAAGGGGGGGCATTTTCATGATGTTGACTAGATTTCTCATTCAAGAATAAAGACTGTCTTTTTTTTTTTTTTTTTTTTTTTTATTTATTTATTTGACTGCATGAGGTTTTAGTTACAGCACATGGGATCTTGTTCCCTGACCAGGGTTTGAACCCGGGCCCCCTGCATTGGAAGCACAGAGTCCTAGCCACTGAACCACCAGGGAAGTCCCAAGACTGTCTTTTTATTTAAATCTTTCTTCACATAGGACTTACACAATCCTTACCTGGGGTTATTCAAGGAGGGTGGCGGCAGGGGTGTTAGAAGTCCAGCCTGCTGCAGACTTTCTGGGACCTGAAAGGTTACCTTTGCATTCCTGTTCACACCAGTGAAAACACGGCGTCAGGGAGGTGGGGAGGGATAGCCAATTAGCTGATGACCTCCTGGGACTGAATCCCACTTACAAATGACAAAGCTGAGAATTCCAGTGGCCTGCCTAAAACCCAGAACAGGTAAGAGGTGGAGACGGGATTCAGACGGGGTTGCCTGTGGCTGTCCCACCGAGGAAGGGAGGGCAATGCTGCTTTTCTCTCATTTATTTCAAGATTTCCTGTCATTCTCATATTGTCCACCTGGGGGCGCCGGATAACAAGGTTGTGAAGGGAGCCTTGCAGAGCGCTCTGGGCCCCCCTGCTCCCTATTGCTTCCGCTCACAGGCTCCTCCTCCACGCCGGCCCAGGGGCCGAGCGAGACGCCCCAGGTGACATCTTTTGCTCGCCCTCCCCATCCCTGAGTGCGAGAGGCCTGGCCTGTGCTGATCAAGGTCACACATCAAGACGCGGGCGGTCTGGCCCCATCGCTGGCCTCTCACCGGGCCAGCTAGGCCCTGGGCCCTGCCCCCTCACCTCCTTCGTCACCAGAACTCCTTTTTCTTCTCCCCTTTTCTCCTCCCTTTCCTTCTCCATCTTTGCCTTAAAGCCGAGGGCCCACGCAGGTGACCTCCCGGGGCTGCTCACAGGCTTGCGGGAGCTGCCTGTCCTTCCCTCCTCCTTGGTGCCCCCCTCTGCCATCTCCCTCTGTCACACCTGTTTCTGGGCCTGCACCCCATCCCTGCAGCTCCCGAAGGCAGGCCCGCAGGGGCCTCCCTGCAGTGTGCGGGGTGCACCAACAGCATGAGGTCCCCTGGGGTAAAGAAATGTGTCTGGACAGGACAGGGATCCGCAGGACCAACCTCAGGGGGGCTGCCCTGGGGTCCTCTGCCCCTGGCATTCCCAGCAGGAGTGGACTGTGGGACTTGACTTTCAATTAACGAGACCCTGAACAACTGACCAAGAACCCAGAGCAGCCAGGTCTTAGTTTACACAGAGGACACACCTTAGTTTACATAGAGGGACTCGCCTGAGTGTGGGCACGGCCCACTGGGGCCAGGGGGTCCTTGAGTCAAAACCTAAACTGTGTATTAAAAAGCAGAGAAATCACTTTGCTGACAAATGTCCGTATAATCAAAGCTATGGTTTTTCCAGTAGTCATGTATGGAGGTGAGAGTTGGACCATAAAGAAGGCTGAGCACCAAAAAATTGATGCTTTTGAACTGTGGTGTTGGAGAAGACTCGTGAGAGTCCCTTGGACTGCAAGGAGACCCAACCAGTCCATCCTAAAGGAAATCAGTCCTGAATATTCATTGGAAGGACTGATGCTGAAGCTGAAACTCCAGTACTTTTGCCACCTGATGCGAAGAGCCGACTCATTGGAAAAGATCCTGATGCTGGGAAAGATTGAAGGCAGGAGGAGAAGGGGACGACAGAGGATGAGATGGTTGGATGGCATCACTGACTCAATGGACATGAGTTTGAGCAAGCTCCAGGAGATGGTGAAGGACAGGGAAGCCTGGCGTGCTGCAGTCCATGGGGTCGCCAAGAGTAGGACACGACTGAGTGAACAACAACAAGTCGTGGCAGGCATTAACTGATGTGGACTGTCGTGGATAGAAAGCACCTACCTTTTCAAGTCTCTTTCCCACCTTCTGTGGAGGAGAAAGCTCAGTTCAGGGCGAGGACACCTGGCCACCTCTGAGCACCTTCTGTCCAGAGCACAGCAGGCCCCCCTCAGGCCTCTGGTCATCCCAGCGCACAGCTCAAATGTGGTCCCATAATCTCCGCCGTGCTTATCTTTATGGTTACTTTCTATTTCTGACAAGGCATCCTCATCCTCTACTTGTGATGACATAGTTTCTTTTTTTAAGGAAAAAAGCGAATCGATTTAAGGACTTAACAGAGGAGATGGGGCTAAGGGGAACAAACCTGTCACAGGCCCTGGGATGGCTGGAGTTTGGGAAATGGGAGGTGTGCTCTTCTGAGCCATGATACCATCAGGTAGGAGGTATTGTCCCCTTGCACAGATGAGGAAACTGAGGCCTGGAGCGGTGAAGTGACCATGACAGTGAAAGCCCTTTGGGTGGGAATGTGCTTCTCTCTTTTTCCCATTGCCCACACCTGGCATCCCAGAGCCTGGGCCCCTTCTCATGGGGCCAGGAGCCCACACCTTGGCTGGTACCTGGACTTGGGGGCTGGGGTGGCAAAGCCCATTCGTTTCTTTAAAACTAAGGTCAGGACTGGATGAAGCCAGAGAGGCTGTCTCCTCAGGGCCCAAAATGAAGGGGCGCCCAAAAGCAGTGATTAAGACAGCCCAGTTAACAGTCGGGGGCCTGAGCAGCAGTTCTGTCGCCAAAGCACTGGGCTCCTGAGAGGTACCCCCAGTGGAGGAGAGAGTGTAGACCCACAGGAGGGGTGTCCCACAGAGGATGCGTGTGTTGTCATTGTCTCCATGTGGCAGCGGGGGAGACTCCAGCCTGGCCACGCAGCCAGTGCATGGAGGGGCCGGGCCTTGAACCCGGGTCTGTTGGACACCAGAGAGCCCCGAATGCCAGGCCACACACCAGCCATGGGGCCGCTCCCGCCCTGCTGTGGGCATGTCATGGGCCCGGGAAACCGGGCTGTTACCTATGTCTGTAGCCCGCCCAGGGCTGCAGTGTGGGCCCAGGGACGCAGTGGGCAAGCTGAGACTGAAACCCAGCCGCCACCGAGCTCCTCTCCTCTCCCGGACCCTGGGTCTCTCCCGTCCATCTCCCCACACGGGATGACGTCACGTGGTCAGGCCCCCTCTTCTCCCTGGTGGGACGGGGACGGTCAGTTAGTGAAGGAGCTCGCGGACTCAGAGGCGCATGCGTGCCTTAAGCAGCTTGCCTTAACTGCTGTGAGTGGACATCCCCTCGGAATTTGTTGCTGAGGACCCCAGACGTCTCTGGAGGTTGGAGCTGCCCAGGAGACTGGCCCTTGCTTTTGGTGTTACCCACCCCCACCAGATCAGGCTTCCCTGGTGACTCCGTGGTCAAGAATTTGCCTGCTAGTGCAGGAGATGCGGGTTCGATCCCTGGGTCAGGAAGGTCTCCTGGAGAAGGAAATGACTACCCATTCCAGTATTCTTGCCTGGGAAATCCCATGGACAGAGGTGTCTGACGGGCTACAGTCCATGGGGTTGGAAAAGGGTCAGACACAACTGAGCAACTAAACAATAACCCCCACCAGGCAGTATCTGGGACTCCAGGCTTGGCTCCCAGGGAGAGCTCGAAATCTTCAGAGATTTAAGAAGCCATCTGAGTGCAGAATTAAGCAGTCATTTCACCCACCTAATTTGGAGGGTTTTTTTTTTTTTTTTTTTTGGCTGCACCATGCAGCATGCAGGGCTTTGTTCCCCAAGCAGGGCTCGAACCCATGCCCTCTGCAGTGAAAGCATGGAGTCTTAACCACTGGGCCAGCAGGGAATTTCCCATCCTGCAGAAACTTTTTATGCAAGTTGCCTGTATCAGACTTTTCCATGGGATTCAAGTTTGTTTTCACAGAAACCCCCACAATCCTTCTGTTAGCCCTCAGGTTTCAGCAGCTTATGTGACACTGAATTACTTGAAGGGTTACAGTGGAAAGGACTCAACAGGCACAAACCGGTTTGGGGACAGACATCCTGGAGCT
This sequence comes from Dama dama, assembly GCF_033118175.1. Lineage (NCBI taxonomy): Eukaryota > Metazoa > Chordata > Mammalia > Artiodactyla > Cervidae > Dama > Dama dama. The sequence continues at coordinate 6,783,229 of NC_083702.1, forward strand.
GGCTCAGCTGGGGGTGACCTGCAGGCATGGAGGGACAGGGGTACCAGAGAGGCCAGCAGGTTGTGCCTGTTTTGTGCCAGCTCTTCAAGCCCAGATGCCCTGATAGTTCCCACTCCCTTTCTGTGGGCCAAGAGAGCCCTCCAGCACCTCCTCCCCACACACACTGGGGCATCCACCCCTCCCCCGGAGCTGGGACTCCTCATCCTTGTGGCTGCCCCATTCTCATCCCACATCTGGTGACCAAAACCTCTGGGAATGGATGAGATGCCCCTCACTCAAGTCCACTACCCCCCATTCTTTTCTTTAAAACTAAGGTCAGGACTGGGTGAAGCCAAAGAGGCTGTCTCCTCAGGCCCCAAATTGAAGGGGTGCCCAAAAGCAGTGATTAAGACAACCCAGTTAACAGTGGGCAATTCCCTGTAGCTCATGTGGTAAAAAATCTGCCTGCAATGCAAGAGACCCAGGTTCAGTCCCTGGGCTGGGAACATCCTCTGGAGAAGGAAATGGCAGTCCACTCCAGGATTCTTGCCTGGAGAATCCCATGGAGAGAGGAGCCTGGCGGGCTATAGTCTGTGGGGTTGCAAAGAGTCAAACACAACTGAGCAACGAACACCACCCACAGGGTCTGAATGGACATTTCTCCAAGGTACACAAAAGCCCAACAAGCATATAAAAAGAGGCCCTTGAGATCATCAGCTCTCAGGGAAATACAAGTCAATACCACATCATACCCACTAGCATGGCTATAATCGAAAAGACAGATGATAACAAGCATTGGTGAGAACATGGAGAAATTGGAACCCTCCTACACTGCTGGTGGTTATGGAAAATGCTTTAGCAAACTGGTTATGGAAAATGCTTTAGCAAACTGGTGGTTCCTCAGTAAGATAAACATAGAATTATATGACCCAGGAACTCTACTCCTAGGTATGCCACCAGGAGAAATGAAAACATGCTCGCAGAAAAATTTGTACACAAGTGCTGTTCATAGTAGCATTACTCATAATAGCCAATACGTGGAAAACAGCTTAAATATCCATAAATAGGTGGATGGATAAATAAAGTATTTATCCATACAATGGAGTATCACGCAGCCAGATCTTGGCTTCTAATGCCATTCTCCAATAAAAGGAACCTGGTCTCCTTGGAGAAATGCCTGATCATAGAACTAGGGCAGGGATTATACAGAATGTCTGGGCTTGTCTGGGCTTCCTGTGTAGCTCAGTCAGTAAAGCATCTGCCTGCAACACGGGAGACCTGGGTTCAATTTTTGGGTAGGGAATTTCCCCTGGAGAAGGAAATGGCAACCCACTTCGGTATTCTTGCCTGGAGAATCCCATGGACAGAGGAGCCTGGCAAGCCACAGTTCATGGGATCGCAAGAGCCGGGCACGACTTAGCACTATCTTTCTTCTTTCTTATACAGAATGAGCCTAGAGCACTTTGCAATGCCAGAAACTACGGAAAGACTCAAACACACACATACAAACACGTATACTGTGTTAAAGGGACACGGGCCAATTGACAGAGCTCCCAACAGGCAAAGGTTGAACAATCTGAAGAAGATAAGAAAGGAAGGAAGGGAGGGAAGAAGTTTCAGATGAGGGATTGGGTGGAGCTTGCCTTGGTCACCGGTCCTCAGAGGCTTCTGCTGGTCACCTGTCTTCACCAATCAGCATGGGGGGCTGAAACCAAGCAGCTCTTTGCTTCTTCCCCACCTCCGTGTGCCCAAGAGGCTTCTCTGGGGAGAGTGCCTGGGTCCCGGTGGCCCATGTACACCAGGAGGACCCCTGCGCTATAGCGATATAGCCCACCAGGAAGCAGGTGCAGTCAGAACCATCTTGTCTTGTTGTGCGGGAACCCAGAGGAGGTGGGAGTGGAAACCCAGCTCAACACCCAGTGTGGTCACTCACCAAGCCCTGGATCCCAGCGTGGGGCCGAGGTAGGGGACTCTCCCAGAGAGGCGCCTTTCCCTAACTCACACAAGGCATCCCTGGACCAGCACCAGTGCTGGACCCAGACCCCTCGGCTCCAGGATCTACATTCTCCCTTAGCCTCTCCCCTCTTGGTCCAGCCCTGGGTCCATCTCTCCAGGCAGGGCTGGGAGCCTTCCCTCTTCCACGTGTCCTCAGGGAGCCCTGTCCATGCCGGGAACCCTCCCTCTGACCCAGACTGCTGGCTTTCCGCTCTCCCGGACTTTCCCCTGGGGCAGTGAGCACGTGGAAAGAGAAGGAGAAAAATACAGGGGAAATTAGAGAAAGCAGAGCCCTGAACAACGACTCGGATCCAACTGCTCCACACAGGCAAAGTGCCTGGCACCAGGGGCTGGCCCCCTTCCCCCTTGGTTTGCACAAAATCACAGTGTTTTTTGGTTTTTTAATTTATTGATTGATTGTATTTGACTGTGCTGGGTCTTTGCTGTTGTGTGTGGTCGGTCTCTAGTTGTGGCAAGCAGGGGCTACTCTTCGCTGGAGTCTTCAGGCTTCTCATTCCAATGGTTTCTCTTGTTTCTGATCATGGGCTCTAGGTGCACAGGCTTCAGGAGTCGTGACGTGTGGGCTTAGCATATGGGGTCTTCGCGGATCAGAGATCAAACCCATGTCTCCTGCGTTGGCGGTAGATTCTTTACCACTGAGCCACCACGGAAGCCCAACAACAAGTCTTTTAATTTGCTTACTGTTGTGAAATTTGAGCGGAGCTTGTGGGGGGTATGGCTTCATCTGCTCCACAAGGTGTCAGCTGGGGTGCTTAATGGGGGGGTAGGGTAGGGGGAGGAGGGGTTGGAGGACCTGCTTCCGGGATGACACACTCACATGGCTGGCAAATTGGCAAATTGGTGTTGACTGTTGGCTGGGGAGCTCAGCTGTGCTGAGGGTCAGAGACCTCGGTTCTTCTCTACACGAACCTCTCTATGGACTGCTTGGGCTTTCTCACAGCATGGAGGCTGGGTTTCAAGAGCTAGCTCCCTAGTGGGTGGGGTGGGGGATATATTGGAAGATCGGGATTGACAAAAACACACAATTATATATAAAATTTATAACTAATCAGGACCTACTGTATAGCACAGGGAACTCTACTCAATACTCTGTAATAGTCTACGTGGGCAAAGAATCTAAAAAAGAGTGAACGTGTGTGTACATATAATAAATTCAATTTGCTGTACACCTAAAACTAACACGATGTTGTAAATCAACTATACCCTGGTAAGAGTCTGAAAAAAGAGCAAGCATCCCAAGAGACAGAAAGTGGAAGCCACCAATCTCTTATGGTCTGGCCCCCACCACAATGGCAGCGGGTCACTCAGTCAACAGAGCTTCTATTGGTCAAGAAGTCACAGAACCCAGATTCAAGGGGAGGGGACAAAGACTCCCATGGATTGAAAGTCAAAGAATTTACAGACATTTTTTTTCCATTTACTTTTATTAGTTGGAGGCTAATTACTTTACAATATTGTAGTGGTTTTTGCCATACATTGACATGAATCAGCCATGGATTTACATGTGTTCCCCATCCCGATCCCCCGTCCCGCCTCCCTCTCCATCCCATCCCTCTGGGTCTACCCAGCGCACCAGCCCTGAGCACTTGTACAGACATGTTTTAAAACTGCTTTAGGGTTGCTATGAGGATTAAGTCAAATCATGCAATCACAGTCTCAAAAGACCACCCCATGGATGACATTAAATACAAAGAGGCTGGAAAAAAGACCTTTATAGGGAGAAGACTGGCAGACATGGCTGGGCCAAGTGGTCAAAACTGGCTTCACGGTCAAGGAACAAACTGACATCATTGCTGCTTCTTAAAGGAGCCAAACACCCCCCTGCCTCAGGGCGTTTGCACTTGCTATTCTCACTGTGTGGAACGCTCTTTCCCCGTTATCCGCAGGGCTTGCTTGTTGACTTCCTGCAGGACTCTGCTTTAATAGCATCACCTCTGGAAGGCCTCCCTGGCTCCTAAATAAAACAGCAATTCCCCCACTACCACCTGTGTCCCTGTGACTCTGGTCTGCTGTTCCTTTTCCCAGTGAAGTCACATGTCTATTTTTAAAAATTATTTTTTATTTACTCTCCACCTACCCCCAATGTCAGCTCTTCCAAGGCACTTTTGTCTGTCTTGCTCACTGCTCCAGTACCTAGAATAGTGCCTGGAACAGAGAAGGGACTCAGTAAAGATGCGGGGAATGAGGGAATTCCCTGGTGGTCCAGTGGCCCCAAAGCTCCATGCTTTTGCTGACGAAGGCATGGGTTCAATCTCTGATCAGGAACTAAGATCCTGTAAGCCACACAGCATAGCTCCCTCCACCCAAAAAAAGACATGAGAAATGAATGAATGAATCTGGCGGCAGCAGCTCAATGTCACCTCCTCGATGAGGTCTCCCTTGATTTCACTCATAAGTGAAAGACCCAGACCTAGGGTTCCTCCCCATTGTTCTCAGCTCAGTCCTTCTGTGTGTCTCTGGGGACGAAGCCGCATTCAGGTGTGATTCCTCAGCCTAGCGTTCAGCATAACATAAACATTCAGGTAATGATGCTTCTAATTCCCACCTGTCCATAGAACTGGTTTTGTAAAGCAGGTTGACAGCTGACATCTCAGTCCATCCTCCCCATAGACTTTTGAGATGGGTGTGTCACCTGTGTTCACTGTTGTGACCTGGAGAGGGCTGGTGACTGGCTCAAGATAAGACAGCTGATTGGGAGCTGTGCCATGTCTAGAACCCGTCTCCCGCTTCCCCGGAAGCAAAGACTATGGAAATTACACTGTGCGAGCACCTTGAGAGGATCTTAGAATGAGCAGCACCAGAGGCTGCGACCGCAGCACCTGCAAGGCCTACAGCTGGGAGCTGGTGCGGCAGGAGCCTCAGATTTGTCACAAGAAGCCAGAAATCCTAACTTGGCAATTGACTCAAATGAAGCTCAAGCCCAGAACAGACTCTTAGGCGGGCAGGATGCCAACCTTCGACCAACAATTTGCCACCTTTGCTCTATCGGATTCTACTAGATTCTAGATAATCCCTCACTTAAAGGAGAGGAATTTGCCCAAGGTCACCCAGCAAGAGTCAAGATTTGAAAATCTCTGATCTGGAGAAGGCAAGCTTTGGAGGAAGCGACACAGACCCCCTCACCCCCTAGTCAGTCTCTGACCTTCTCTGGAAGGTGGCTCAGGCCAGCAGGGAATAGGAAAACAGATGCCTGATTCCAGGGGCAGGAGAATATGGGGAGAGCTGAGTTTCAGAAGCCAATAGACCTGGGTTCAAACTGCATTCCCAGCCCTCGCCAGCTTTGTGACTTTGGGCCAGGCTCTTCCCTCTCTGAGCCACGGCCTCTCCTCTGTAAGATGGAGATAGGATGCCCTGATGACTCACTCTCAGCCTCGCTGGCCCAGGGGTGCTGGCCAGACGCCACTGGCTCCATGGGGTTTGGGATCCTGCCGGCCGGGCCTGTGCTGTGAATCCCTCTGGAGAACTTGGCGCGGTTGCCACAGCGCACGCAGGGCATCAGTTCCTGTTGCATCAACATTCCAGCTCCGCTGGTACAGGTTCTGCACCAGAGCAGACTGTGTGGCTTCCAGAAAGGCCTCCGCAGGACAGGCTTGGTGACACCGGAGCCACCCTCCGCTCCCAGCACCCACTCCCTGCTGAAGCCCGCTCGCAGCCTGAACAGGTGCTTAATTCTACCAGTAAAGCCTCAGTCACTGGCTAAAAAGCGATTCCAGTCCCTGCTGCCCCTTCTTTTTTTAAAAAACGAACTATCTCCAAGGACAGAGGAGCCTGGTGGGCTACAGTCCCTGGGGTCGCAAAGAGTTGGACACAACTGAGCGACTGAGCATGCACGTTCTCTTCGGATTGCAAATGCACAAGGGGATTAACACATCCTTTCCCAACATATCATCTCCCCGGTCTCTCCAGACACTCAGCTCTGAGTACAGGTAGGCGGGTGGTGAGGCTGGTTCTGGTCGCACCCGCTCCCGCCTCCAGGAGCCAGGAGCCACAGCCCTCCTCTCCCAGGGCCCTTAGGTCCTGCTAGCTCCTCCTACAGCAGAAATGTGGCGGGGGAATACTTCAGGCAGAAATGCCTCCCGGGCGGTCACTCCAGAGTCCCCCACCTGCCCCAGCCTCGTGTCCCTCCTTCCCTGCCGCCGGGCCACTCTCTCCTCCTTCTGAAATTCAGATTCTGGTCTCTACTGCCTCTCAGACTTTCCCCACCCCCTCCCAAAGTCCCCCCGAAACTTGCCCCCCTCCCATGCCAGGCCAGAAGCCTCCTGCCTACTCGCTCCAGCTGGGGGGCCTCAGGCCCCATCAGTCCTGCCTCCTGAATGCTCTCTGCATCCCCTGACCACTGGCCTGAGCATCATAGCATGTCGCCGGCCACCGTAGTCTCCCCCGACTGGTCCCTGGCCTTTAGTTTGGCTCCCCTCTGCCCATGCTCCATAGCCAGAGAACTTTCTAGAACTGTTTGGCAGAGAACCTCCAAGCTTTCATCCCTTCTTTCAAAGCTGTCAGCTACTATCAGAAGCGCAGCTCAGCCCAGCATTCAAGGCCCCACTGACTTTACCTGCCTCATTTCCTAAACGTGGTAACACATGCTATGCATTTTTAAAACTTATTTATTTTACCAAAATTTATGAGATCACCCTCTGCCCCTTTTGAAAGTGCTTTTTTTAAAAAAAGAAAAAGAAAAACATTTATTTGGCTTCCTCGGGCCTTCGTTACAGCAGGCGGGATCTTTCATTGCAGCGTGTGGCACGCAGGCTTGCTCCTTCACAACATGTGGAATCTTAGTTCCCCGACCAGGGACTGAACCTGCGTCCCCAGCATTTCAAGGCAGATTCCTAACCCCTGGGCCACTGGGGAAGTTCCTTGAAAGTGCTTTTGACTCTGATTTCTTCCTGATGATTTTCTTTCTTTCTTTTTAAATTGAGGTATAGCTGCTTTACAATGTTGTATTACTTTCTGCTGTGTAACTAGGGGAATCAGCTCTATGTGCCACACATTATTTATTTATTTATTTATGTGGCCATTCCGCCCGGCATGTGAAACCTTAGTTACCCAACCAGGGGTCAACCCAGGCCCCCTGCAGTGGAAGCCTGGAGTTTTAACCAATGGACCACCAGGGAAGTCCCATATGGGCCATACATTTTTTTTAATTCCCCATACCCAGGTGAAAAAATCATCCATTGTTTCTCTGAAATTAAATTTGAACTGTGTCCCATATTTTACCTAGCAACCCTAATGTCAGTCCAAACACCCTGGACATCTTGAGGTTTTAGTTTAATTTTTTTTTTTTAATATAGGTATGTTTAAGTGCATAGGTATGTATAGATATGTTTAAGGCTTCCCAGGTGGTGCTAGTGGTAAAGAACCTGCCTGCCAATGCAAGAGACATAAGAGACTCAGGTTCGATCCCTGGGTTGGGAAGATCCCCTGGAGTAGGAAATGGCAACCAACTCCAGTATTCTTACCTGGAGAATTCCATGGACAGAGGAGCCTGGTGGGCTGCAGTCCATGAGGTCTCAAATGAGTTGGACACAACTGAGCAACTTTCACTTCACGTATAAGTGCAATATCTTGGAATACTTGAACTAAAAAATGACTCTTCCTTTAGCCTAAATTCAAATCTAATTGGGCATCCTGAATTTTTATTTGCCAAATCTGGCAACCTAGGTCCTACACAGGTAACAGAGACCAGGTGGCTGGCAGGGGTTGGGTAGTCCTAACCTGGACCCCGATGCTCTGCCCCACAGTTGGCCTGAAAGCCTCCTTCCCAGACTCCTGCCTTGGTCCATGGAAGGGATGGGAGCCCAGAGACCCTTGGGAGGAATTATTCCACAGCTTCCCACTTCTCTCCTCTCTCTGGACCTAGGTTCCTCCTATATAAAAGGTTCCTCCTATGCAAAAAGAAACTCATGGTTTCTCTGCCCTGTTTCCCCGCCTCTCCTAGGGATCTGAGACTTGAGTAGAGCAGGGGATTCTCAGCCTACCCCGAAGGCAAACAGGCTTGTGAGAGTTTCTGTTCTTTGGCTCAATGAAGGGCCTTGAGGAATGACTAAGACAAAGGTCCTTTCTTTTTTTCCCCTCAAAGTACCTTGTAAACCTTGCTTCCCAGGTGGCTCAGTGGTCAAGAATCCATCTGCCAAGCAGGAGTCATGGGTTCGATCCCTGGATAGGGAAGATCCCCTAGAGGAGGAAATGGCAACCCACTCCAGTATTCTTGCCTGGAGAATCCCATGGACAGAGAAGCCTGGTGGGCTACAGTCCATGGGGTTGCAAAGAGTTGGACATGATTTAGCAACTAAACAACAACCTTGTAAACCAATTAAACCACCTTAATGAGAATTGTTACAGACAAAGATCATCAACAGATGCTAAAACCATTGGATGAAAGTTTGTTGGGAATTAGGACATTCACACGGTATCAAAGGAAAAGTTACCTTTACAATAGGGAGACCAGGCAGGTGCCAACAGACCCGTCACCTGCCCTGTGATCCAATCTGTCCACTGGTTAAAGGAGACTAAAGACATCTGCCAAGTAAACGCCAAGCCTGACCTGGGATTAGAACCTGGACCAGAAAAAACAATGGCTAGAAAGGACATTATGGAGCAACCGGGACAAGTGGAATGTAGACTGGAGATAAGATAATTGTGTTGTTTCAGTGTTACATTCCCTGAATTTGATGTTTGCATAGTGGTATGTAGGAGAATGGCCTCATTCTTGGGAGATGCATGGTGAATGGTTCAGAGGTGAAGGGCCATTTATCTGCAAATAACTCTCCATGGTTGAGCCAAAGCAAACAGATAGATAGGGAAGAAAGAAGGAAGACGTCAAATGATGATGTTGTCATTGACTTGCTAAGCTGTGTCCGACTCTTTGTGACCCTGTGGACTGTAGCACACCAGGCTCCTCTGTCCATCACTATCTCCTGGGGTTCGCTCAAATTCATATCCACTGAGTCAGTGATGGCATCCAACCATCTTATCTGTCACCCCTTTCTTTTCCTGCCCTCAATCTTTCTCAGCATCAGGGTCTTTTCCACTGAGCCGGATCTTCGAATCAAATAGCCAAAGTATTGGAGCTTTAGCTTCACAACAGTCCTTCCAGTGAATATTCAGGGCTGATTTCCTTTAGGATGGACTGGTTGGATCTCCTTGCAGTCCAAGGGACTCTCAAGAGTCTTCTCCAGCACCACAATTTGAAAGCATCGATTCTTTGGTGATCAGTCTTTACAGACCAGCTCTCACATCCATACATGACTACTGGAAAAACCATATGATAACAGTTGATGAATCTGACCACTTTACCATATTGTTCTTGCAACTTCTCTGTGCATTGGACATTTTTCCAAATACAAAGCCTGAAGGAGGACTTCCCTGGTGGTCCAGTGGTTAAAACACAGGGGACATGGGTTTGATCCATGGTCTGGGAAGATTTTACATGCCCCGGGGCAACTAAGCCAGCGTGCCCCAACTACGGAAGCCAGCTTGCCCTTTGTGCTCTGTAGCAAAAGAAGCTGCTGCAATGAAAAGCCTGCACACGACAACAAAGAGTAGCTCCCATTTGCCTCAACTAGACAAAGTCCATGTGCAGCAATAAAGACCCAGTGCAGCCAAAATAAATAAATAAAACAAAATTCGAAAAAGCCCGAAGGAACGCCCACACAGAATAAAATATCAGACGTAGGCCTTTCCCAGAGAGAGAAAGGTCTTGGCCTGTGGTCATATAGTGAATTGGCTGCTGAACCTGCCCCACTGGGTTCGCATCCCCAGAGTAGGGATGGGCCACCTAATCAAGGTCACCCCTTGTTCTTCTCATCACTCCCTCTCACTTGCCAACATTCTGCCACTGAGGCCTCCCTACAGTCAAGCAAGAGGTAAACAGGCCCTTTGGAGTCTGGGGAGAAATTTACCCTGTAACCCTACAAAGAAACTGGGTCACAACTCCCGCCTGAGAAGCCAAGCCTGGCATGCGGGTTACTTTCTAGAGAAGCCTTCAGATGTAAGCAGAAGTGAAATCCTCTTTTGCACTTTACACATAGAAGTGTGTCAGCGGGGTGAGGTGTAAACACAACAGGTTTTACTGTGGTGAAAGTAAAATGCTTCAGTAATTTATATTGATTGTTATTGTGTAAATTTTATATATCGAAACAATTATGAAAAGGCTCAAAAAGATAAACAGGAAAAGAAATGGGCAGTTAATATGACCTTAAGAGAGGCAACCACAGCAATGATAACTTAAAGAGGGAGGCTATTTCCTTTTTAAGTCTACAAGTGCATATAGTAATTTAACTGAGAATATAAGACAGAAGCCAGGCTTCAGCTATACGTGAACTGTGAACTTCCAGATGTTCAAGCTGGTTTTAAAAAAGGCAGAGGAACCAGAGATCAAATTGCCAACATCCGCTGGATCATGGAAAAAGCAAGAGAGTTCTAGAAAAACATCTATTTCTGCTTTATGACTATGCCAAAGCCTTTGACTGTGTGGATCACAATAAACTGTGGAAAATTCTTAAAGAGATGGGAATACCAGACCATCTGACCTGTCTCTTGAGAAACCTGTATGCAGGTCAGGAAGCAACAGTTAGAACTGGACATGGAACAACAGACTGGTTCCAAATAGGAAAAGGAGTACTTCAAGACTGTATATTGTCACCCTGCTTATTTAACTTATATGCAGAGTACATCATGAGGAACGCTGGGCTGGAGGAAGTACAAGCTGGAATCAAGATTTCTGGGAGAGATATCAATAACCTCAGATATGCATACGACACCACCCGTATGGCAGAAAGTGAAGAGGAATTTAAAAACCTCTTGATGAAAGTGAAGGAGGAGAGTGAAAAAAATTGGCTTAAAGCTCAACATTCAGAAAACTAAGATCATAGCATCTGGTCCCATCACTTCATGGGAAATAGATGGGGAGACAGTGGAAACAGTGTCAGACTTTATTTTTCTGGGCTTTGAAATCACTGCAGATGTTGATTGCAGCCATGAAATTAAAAGACGCTTACTCCTTGGAAGGAAAGTTATGACCAACCTGGATAGCATATTTAAAAGCAGAGACATTACTTTGCCAACAAAGTTCTGTCTAGTCAAGGCTATGGTTTTTCCAGTAGTCATGTATGGATGTGAGAGTTGGATGGTGAAGAAAGTTGAGCACTGAAGAACTGATGCTTTTGAACTGTAGTTTTGGAGAAGACTCTTGAGAGTCCCTTGGACTGCAAGAAGATCCAACCAGTCCATCCTAAAGGAGATCAGTCCTGGGTGTTCACTGGAAGGACTGATGTTGAAGCTGAAACTCCAATACTTTGGCCACCTCATTCGAAGAGTTGACTCATTGGAAAAGACCATAATGTTGGGAAGGACTGGGGACAGGAGGAGAAGGGGACGACAGAGGATGAGATGGCTGGATGGCATCACTGACTCGATGGACATGGGTTTGGGTAGACTCCGGGAGTTGGTGATGGACAGGGAGGCCTGGCATGCTGCGATTCATGGGGTTGCAGAGTCGGACACAACTGAGCGACTGAACTGAACTGAACTGATAAGACAGAAAAAGAGACTCAATCTTAATTGTAACTCTGTAGGGTTTTTTCATTGGATTAGTGTCTATAGCTTTGATCCAAATAGGATTTAAGTTTTGTTGATTTAATGCCACTTAGGTGATGAGTCTTTAGAGGAAAAGCCCTGTGGGAATACTTCACGGCTTGTGAGAGAATGATTAAAAGGAGAAAGCCAACTTAGTCACCTCCAAATTACACAAGGAGAAGAAAACCCAGCATCACATATCCACATTCGCCAGAGCCGTCATCGATCCAGGTGTGACAATAAACAGGGAGAAAATTCAAAGTGACTGGGGGAGACACAGAGGTTGGGGGTGACCTGCTGCTCTCCCAGCCTCCGTGGAAGGTGGCTCTGGAGAGGGTACCTGTGCCGTAGATAGCCTAGGAAGCACCTAGCCCTGGGAACTTACCGGCCGCACACGCTGCGGTCAAGCTTTCCTGTTTGTAATATGAAAACTGTGATCCTCAAAACTGAAAGAACACCTAACTGATCTGCGGTGACATTTACCCTTGTGTTCTGTGGTAAGACGTCTCTCTCCCTGTCTCTCTCACCATGCTGTGCCCAGGGTTCTATTCTTGAAAATGATTTACTCATTCATTTATTTATTTTTGACTGTGCTGGGTCTCTGTTGCTGAGTACTGGCTTTCTCTGTCTGCGGGTGGTGTGGGCTTCTCATTGCAGTGGCTTTTCTTGTTGTGGAGCACGGGCTCTAGGCGCATGGACTTCAGTCGTTGCAGCACGCAGCCTCGGTAGTTGTGGCTCATGGGGTTAGTTGCTCCATCGCATTATGGACTCTTCCCAGATCAACCAGGGATTGAACCCGTGTGGCCTGCATTGGCAGGCGAACTCCTAACCACTGGATCACCAGGGAAGTCCCAGTTTCCCCTTTCAAAACCAGCTGGTCTCTCCCACCTGCCTAAATCCTCCAGGGCTCCCCACAACCCCCTCCATCCCAGTTCCCTCCACCTGGGTCCCCACACTGCCTCACCCTGACCTCACATCACACCAGTGCCTCCAGGTCCCACTGTCTCAGCCCCTCTGTTCTTGCTGACCCTGCGTCTGTCCACCTCTTCCCCAGGCTCTGCCCGGCTCCTTCTGCCAGGCGGGCCCAGCTGTCCTCTGCCTGGCCACCTCCACACTGCAGGACACACTGCCTGCCGCAGGCTGCTGGTCACAGTACCAGGAGCTCACGGTCCGGTCCAAGACCATTCCAGAAGAGCAAGGCTAGAGAGCCCCGTGGGGCCGGCATGGGTTTATCCAGAACAGGTGCCCACTGCTTGTTTTTAAGTCACTCAGTAAACAAGTATTTATTGAGCACCAACTATATGCAACTGGGCTTCCTAGGTGGCTCAGACAGTAAAGAATCTGCCTGCAATGTGGGAGATGTGCATTCGATCCCTGGGTTAGGAAGATCCCCTGGAAAAGGGAATGGCTACCCATTCCAGCATTCTTGCCTGGAGAATCCCTATGGACAGAGGAGCCTGGTGTGCTACAGTCCATGGTGGGGGGAGGGGGTCACAAAGAGTCGGACAGGACTGAGCGACTAACAGAACTCTTTCACTTTTTTTCTGCCCGCACCCCACCCCGCTCCCCTTTGCTACCATATGCTCTGTGCTATGGCAACCCACTCCAGTAATCTTGCCTGGAGAATTCCATGAACAGAGGAGCTTGGCAGGCTACAGTCCATAGGGGTGCAAAGAGTCAGGCATGACTGAGCAACTATCACTCACAACTATCACTCACTCAGGCTCCAGGCATGCAGGCAGCCCAGAGTTCTCTGTGATGGGGTAGGACAAGGGGCAGGCCACCCTTGAGAAAACGCACAGGATGACTTCAGCTCAATGCTAAGTGCTGGGAAGACCACCAGGGGCGGCCTGCAGGGGGCGGGCGGGTCAGGGCAGGTCTCACTGAGGAGGGAACATCTGACCTGATGCCCAAGCAATAAGGCGGGACTGACCCTGAGGCAAGTGGGGATGGTCTTCCAGGGAGAGAAAAAGGCCTGGAGGTGGGAGCCAGCCAGTCTGAGGAACGAGAAGGCCCTGGGGAGGCCCAGGAGTGCGATCAGAATCAGGCCAAGCGGGGGCTTCCTCCTGCCAGCCTGGGAAGCCACAGTTTCCGGATTTTATTTTAGAGCCCAACAATGGGGGTGGGGGCGCCATCTTCTCCCCTTTGGGGACGGCCAACGAGGCCCAGAGACCGCCAGCGTCCTACTGGAGGCCACACAGCGGGCCGGTGGGTGGGCTTTGGTGGGGGCGGTGGCCGGCAGCGCCGGCCGGCCACGCGTTCCGCCGGCCCCTCTCCCGGTATCTTCTGGCCGCGGACGGAAGCGGGCGGGGCGGGGCGGGGCCTGGAAGCCGACCTCCCGCCCCCGGCGCGCCGCCACTGGGCCGAGCTCGGCGCGCCCCTCCTGCGGGGTGACGCGACCGCGGGCGGGCCCGGGGCGCGGCGGTGTCGGCGGCGGAGCGAGCGCAGCGCGGCGCCAACATGGGGGCCCAGCTGAGCACGGTAGGCGGGGAGCGGGGCGCCGGCCGCCTCGGGCCGGGGGGCATCGCTGCGGACTGGAGCCGCGGGCGCCGGGCCTCCATCCCGGGCAGCGACAACTGCGGCCGGCCTCGGGGTCGGGGGCGGGGGGGCGCCCGGCTCGGACGTGGGGCGCAGGACCCCACCCGGCCCCGCCCTGCCCGCCGCGCCCCGGCCGTCCCCTGGCGGCCGTGACTCAGGCCCCGGGCTCCTGCCCTCCGGCCGGCCCTCCCGGCCGAGGGGCGTCGCCCGGAGCCGGGGTTGGGGTGGCGGGGGTGGCCGAGCGTTCCGGGGGAGCCCCGCCCCTCTGCCGGGCCCAGGAGTGCGGGTGTGCGCGCCAGGGATGGGAGAGGGCGGGGTGGGGGCGATGAAAGAGACTGGTGACCCCGCCTGTGAGTTCATGAGTGTGAACACGTGTGAAGTGTGAACGGTCGCCTCTGTGCGCGTGTGAGATGTGTGTGTGACCGGGGTGCGGTGCGACGTGTGTGCATGTGCAACCGTGTGTTTAGGGGTGTGTTTAGGTGTTTGGGGACGCTGAGTGAGTGTGCATGTGTGCGGCAGTGTGAACAAGTGCGTACCTGCGCGTGCGTGCGTGTGGAGTGTATGTGTGTGTGCACACGTGCGATGTTGCTGGATCACAGAGTGTTTTTTTTTTTTTTTTTTTTTACCACCCACCACCCGCGAGCCCTGTTCTGGGCTGCACCCTGGGCTCTCGTTTTCTCCTAACCCAACAAACTGGCGAGGCCCCATTTTACAGATGAAGAAAATGCCGCCGGGGCCTTGGCCTCCCGCCCAGCTGGCTGAGTCTGAACTCCCGCGACCGCAAAGTCCACTGTCATGCTGTCACGTTGGCCAGGCCCAGGGCTGCCTCTTTTGGGATTCCTCAAGCCGCAGTGGGGGTGGGCGGCCTGTGTTCCCCCTGGAGGCTGTGGCCAGGTCCTCCCCCCACACTGGTCCCTGGGGCTGGCTGGGGTTCTCGGGGAGCCCGAGGCCCAGAGCCTCTTGCCTGGCCTCCTCCCCCACCTCCGTCCTCCGGCTTTGTGCGGCTCCCCCTTGGGGATGAGGCAGAAAGCCTCCTGGCCTGGCCAGTTTGCTCCTGGGTGAGTGGCCCAGCCTGGGACCCTGGGGGCCATTCTGACGGAGGGGCAGCTTTGCTCAGGGCGAGCCTGGCGGCATCACCCCAGCCCAGTGGAACATCCTGACCGTGTTCCCAGAAGTCGTCTTCCTCCCTCGCCGCTCAGCCTCCCACCCGCCAGCCCAGACACCTCCCACCCCGCGCTGTGTTTCCCCCAGGGCTTCTCACCTTCTAGCCATCCACGTTGCCTGGACTTGTCTCTGCGTCCCTTCGATGGGCTTCCCTGGTGGCTCAGATAGTAAAGAATCCGCCTGCAATGCAGGAGACCTGGGTTCCATCCCTGGATTAGGAAGATCCCCTGGAGTAGGACATGGCAACCCACTCCAGTACTCTGGCCTGCAGAATCCCACGGACAGAGGAGCCTGGCGGGCTGCGGTGCACGGGGTCACAGAGTCAGACACGACTGAGTGACTAGGCGCTCACCCTGGGACGTGGCTGCTCAGTATTTTTGCCGAGTTGCCAAGGATCCCTCGTAGCCGCTCCGTGAGGGACAGAGCCCCATGTGAGCGTCAGGAGACCTGCCCCAACTCCTGAGCCTCCTCTGTCCAAGGGGTGGTGGGATGGCCTCTTCCTCGTGGGTCCTTTTGGGGTCCCCGCTTGGCCCAGAATACCCAGAGCAAACCCCAGTCCTGCCTCTGGGCACAGAGGCTCCACGCAGTCTGCAGGAGGCCCGCTCAGGCTCGGGGCACCAGACTTCTTATCTGGGATGTGCAGGCCCTGCAAGAGGCCTCCTCCCACTGACGGAAGAGGGGTTAGCTCTGGAGTCTGGCAGCCACCTGGGGTACATGCTGGGGGGCTTAGCTGGCCAGCCCCAACCCTGACTCCCCTGGCCCCAGCACAGACGTGAGCGCTCAGTGGACCCGGACAGGACCACAGGTAGAGTCCAAGGCTTTCTCCTGCCCTGGCAGCTCTGTGCCTCGTCTGTGGTCCCAGCCCCCCCGCCCCTGGGCAGCAGGGCTGGGTCTCCCTCGTGGAGGGCGGATCGGCTCTGCACCCGCCCCTCCTCCTGGGCTCCCTTCACCCCAAGCCCTGAGCCAGGAGCCCTTCGCTGCAGCACTTCCTCTGCTCCCTCCTCCTTCCTGAGAAGGGGGCTATGAGGGAGGTGAACGCCCAGATCCCAGCCAGACAGCTGGCGGGCGGGCAGCAGGCAGGTAAGCCTCAGCACGGGGGCTGGCACCTGGGGAGGAACACGCCTGCCAGGTGGAGGTCCTGGCAGGTCCCTTTGCCTGCTGGGATCTGACCTGGGTAGAGAGGATGGCAGGGTCCCGGGGTGGCGTGGGGGGAATTCCAGTGGGGAGCAGCTGGCAGGGTGCCACCTAGGGGTGGCACGGCTACCCAGCCTCTCTGCTCTGTTGGGCAGGCTGGGGGCTCCCTGGAGACACCCTGGCACCCCATTTTCCTCTCCCCGTCCTATGTTATCAGAGGCGGGGAAAGGCAGGTGGGTTGCCTGGTGGGCAGAGTGTGACCTTTGGGGCGCCAGGTTAAGGCCTGGGAGGCAGCTGTCCCCTGGTCCCCCAGGTGGGTGGGGGAGGTGGTGTGCGTGTGCGCGTGTGTGTGCAGTGCACTCAGGAGCTGGGATGGGGCCATAGCCTCGTCCGTCCTGTTTACTCTGCCCACTGTTTGCAGGGGTGGCAGGGCGTCCCAGCCCCTTGTGAGTCTGGTGAAGCCTCCGATTTCCCAGACGCAAAGCTTTGACCTTTCCACGGCACCCTTTTCTCCGCCAGCTGTGCCCACTGGGGTTTGGGTCCTGAAGGACCGACTGACGGCGAGAGTCTGCCCACAGCTGCCCTTTAGAAAGGAGTTTGTGCAGAGTCCACCCCTGGTCTCTTCGGTGGCCACACTGTCCGCGGGGGCAGAGATGTGGCCGCGGGGCTCAGGGCACAGACCGAACTGGCCGCCAGTTCTCACCCTGCCTCAGTGTCCTTACTGAAGTAGGGTGGCCATAGTCCCCGCGTGCTGGGCTCAAGGACCCGTGCTCACGCGGAGCGCCTGGCACAGGGACTGGAGGAAAGGCCGCTGATGTTTACCCATCCGTCCGGGATCAGCCCCTTCCAGCAGCGGCTCCAGCTCGGCCTCACCTCTGGGAGGCAGGTGTGTCTGGCAGGTGTGGAAAGAGCCAGGA
Source organism: Dama dama (assembly GCF_033118175.1). NCBI lineage: Eukaryota > Metazoa > Chordata > Mammalia > Artiodactyla > Cervidae > Dama > Dama dama. The sequence continues at coordinate 6,800,553 of NC_083702.1, forward strand.
ATTCAGGATCCACCCATCTGGCCAGTGCCTGGTGGAGGGCCAATTCCCGCCCTCCCCCTGGGGGCATCTGGTCTCCCGTCCTGGTTACTGAAACGTTCAAAGTAAGAGAAGTCAGACTGCAGGGTAGGCGCTGGTGGTTGTCCCCGCGTGAATTTATCCACAGATGTTTACCAAGTCTCTGCTCTGACTGCTGGAGATGAGACACCAAGGCCCCCGCCTCCCTGTGTCTGCCATTCTGCATTGTGATCGCGCGTGGGGAGCTGGCCCAGCCGTGTGAGCCCCAGGCTGGCATCCAGGGCACACGGAGCTCATGTCTGGAATGTGCAAGTTCTGTGGGAGGGCCAAGGTCAGTGTTGAGGGCTCGCCTTCAGAGCTGTTGACGAATGAGCCTTTTTCATGGCTCAGCACCTGCCCTGGGTTGGCATTTAGGGCAGGTGAGAGATTGGAGGGGAGAGACAGAAATTGGGGAACCAGAGCCCAGACTCTACCCTGGGCCGCGCCGAGCCGATGAGGAAGGCAGCTGGCCCGCCTCCCACAGCTGAGGGTCAACGAGGAAACACAGAGGAAGGTGCTTTGCAGACTGCGCAGCAAAATGCCGGCCAGGGGTGTGTGTGAGTCCCTCAGTCGTGTCTGACTCTCTGTGACCCCACGGAAGCCCGCCAGGCTTCTCTGGTCCATGGAATTCTCCAGGCAAGAATACTGGAGTGGGTTGGCATTTCCTTCTCCGGGGATCTTCCCAAACCAGGGATCGAACCCGGGTCCCCTGCATCACGGGCAGATTCCTTACCTGCCAGCCAGAGATCTTAGTTATCCAACCTGGCTGTGCATGCACTTAGACAGCTGTGCTGGGAGGAAGTAAAACTCCAGGGAGCAGAGCTCCACTTGGCTCTTAATGTCGTTTAAGTTTATTTCCGGGGCTGCCAACAATAGTGATTTCCTGCAAATGTAACTTGGCTCAATTTTTTTCCTAAACAATGTTCCCGGTGGATATGCCTTCCCTGATAGACGTGGAAGGGGCCTGGAGCAGAGGAATCATCAGAGTGCCCCACCCTCATCCCCGGGGAGTTGGCAGAGGGCAGTAGGGGCTCCGGAAGTCTGTTAAGGACTTGATTAGCCAGGGAGGGGCCAGGCAGGTGAGATCTGAGGTTTGAGCCAGACTCTTGGAAGCTAAATAGGAAAGGAATGTGCTGGTTGGATGAGGGAAGAGTGTGCAGAGGCCTGAGGCAAAAAAGGCTGGTGACCGGCTGGTAGGGACCTTGAGTGTAGGCAGTGGGGAGCCATGGTGGGGGGTGTTTGGGGGTCGGGGGGAGCAGCTGGGGCCTGGCTGCGGGAGGTAGGAGATGGGATTTCAGTGGAGCTGGGGATTTGGGCTGTGGGCTCCAGGGTATCTGTCTTGGGAGGCGCCTCCAGAAGAACCAGACTGTACAGGACTGGGTTTCATGGCCTTGGGCAAGTCACTTAACCTCTCTGAAAAATGGGGACAGCAGTCTCACTTGTTTTGAGCATGGTCCCTTGAGGACAGACTGTGTTTATTCTTAACTGGATGATAGTCACGGTGCTGCAGCCTGCGGTTGAAGTGAGGATTAGCTCAGAGGATTCACAGCCCACTCGTGGAGCAGTGCCAGCTCGGGGCCACGCGTGCTCTGTGCATGGCCTTTTCCAGCCTCGAGTCCTCCCCAGCCTTAGGTGGGAGCTTCCTGAGGAAGGTGGAGCCTGGAGAGGTGAAGATTCTCTACTGAAGTCCTGAGCTGGGTCTCAAACCCGGGTCTCCTGACCCTGGAGTCCTGGGCTGCCAACGGGCCTTTTTTTCGATACTTATCTTATTCATTGATTTATTTGGCTGTGTCTGGTCTTAGTTGTGGCACATGGGATCTAGTTCCCCGACCAGGGATTGAACCTGGACCCCCTGCATTGGGAGCGAGGAGTCTTAGCCACTGGACCGCCAGGGAAGTTCCCACAGTGGGCCCTAAATGAAATTTAGCATGGGAGAAATAGCACGTGGTGGTCAGGACATAGTAGGTGCTGGGTTAGTGAGCAGGAGGCCAGAGACCCTGTGTGTGGCCCTGGGCAGGCCAGGGGCTGGGGAGTGTGTGTGCTGGGGCCAGCTCCATCGGGCCTTCCCTTTACACCCACTGGTACAGACCAGGGGCCCCGTGGGATGAGGCCTTGGCTGCACGCAGCCTGGAGGCCCTGTCTGCCGGAGAGGCACTGTCGATGAAGTTCTGAGCCCAACAAAAGGCCTGTAACCAAAGCTACGGCTTTGCAACTTGAAGCCGCTGGGCCGGTTTGGGGGGCAGGGCCAGGCCTGGTGTGGAGTCCGGGTACCTGTGTTCTTCCTTGGCTTGTGGTGGGGGCCCCATGAGAGGGGTAGAGAAAGCTCCTGTGTGTGTGTGTGCACGCGCGCACGCACACGTGCCCACATTCCGCAGGTTGTAGACCCCTCCGTGACCTCAGCCCCCCACCTCATCTCATGTCCCAGCTCCCCTGGGCGGTAGGCCAGCCAGTGGCCCTGACCTCTTTCCATAGATAAGAACACTAAGGTTCAGAGAGGCCTCAGGTACTGGCAGGGCTTCCAGGAAGGGAGGGAGCAGTGAGGCTCGGCCTAGAGAGGGGAGGATCTTCTCAAGCGGTCTGCAGAGGAAGCAGAGAGGCCTCCCTGCAGGCAAGGAAGTTGGCTGTGAGCTTCCTGGCGGCCAAGGAAAAACGGGGAACTCGTGCGGGTGTGATGAGAAGAATACGTACAGTCGTCTACCGTGAGAACTAAACTCAGGGAGGTACCCTGGGGAGGACAAGTGAACAAGCTGTGAGGCCGTTTTCTTGAGAAACAGTGTTTTGGGAGAAGTTTCGATTCTTGACCTCGCTGTTTGAACTACCAGTATGGACTCCCTTCTTCACTTTTTATTTTGAAATAATTTCAAACCTACAGTAAGTTTGGAAGAATGCATAAAAGAGCCGTTATATACTCTTGACCAAAATATACCAGATGTTAACATTTGCATGTATTTACTTTATTATTGTATGTGTGTATTTTAACCCGTTTGAGAGTAAATGACATTATGTTAATTCTTTGCCTCTAAATCCTTGCGTCTGTCTCCTAAGAACAAGGACTTTCTTCTGCACAACTGTAGGACGATGATCAAATCAGAAACATACGGTGCTATTGTCTAATCCCTGGGCCTTAATGCATATTCCGCCAGTTGTCTCAGGATTGGCCTTCACAGCTGTGTTGTTTTTCTTCCCCCCTGGCCCAGAATCAAATTCAAAACCATACATTGCATTCAGCTTTTCTGTCCCTTTGGCCTCTGTACAGTAAGTCTCCTCCACACGAACCTTGTCCCTGTCCCTCGGGGGACGTGGAGGTTTTCGCAGAAAACACAGGGGTGTGGAGTATGTCCCTTACACACGAACCTTCAAGTTGCAAACTTGCAAAGATGCGAATGTGCATTCCATCAATGTGAGGCGTGAATGAAATCACCTCGTCTTGCTCGGCCTCCGTCTCCTCTTGCTGACGATCCTTCAGTTCCGTCGTCTCCCGCTTCTTCTCCCGCCTCCAGTCCGTAACTCTTCTTGTCTGTTGACTCAATGCCAGACCCTGTGTGCCAGCTGTTGTCCTGGACTACTGTATTTATCAAGGTACTCTACTGTAAGACTAAAAAATGTTGTCTTTATTTTTTGTTTGTGTATCATTTGTGTGAGAAGTATTATAAGCCTATTAGAATAGAGTACTACATAGCCGGTTGTGCGAATTGGGTGCCTGTGTCAGACTTAAGAACAAATTGGACTTAACAAAAGCGCTCTCGGGACGGAACTTGTTTGTAGGTATGGGACTTCCCTGTCTTCATTTCCTATGACTGCATATAAATTGTCACAAACTGGGTGACATAAAGCGATGGAAATTCCTTCTCTCACACTCTGGAGGCCCAAAGTCTGAAATGGGGGTATTGCAGGGCGCACTCTGGAGGCTGAGGGGAGGGTCCTTTCCTCCTTCATGCAGCCCTCTCCCCTGAATCTTCTCTCTCTTAGAAGGAACTTGTCATACGATTTGGGGCCTACTGGCAGAATCCAAGAGGATCTCACGTCCAGAGCCTTAGTTTGTTTTTTTTTCCAGTTAATTAATTTCAGTGGCACTGGGTCTTTGTGGCTGTGAGAGCTTTCTCCTGTCGTGGCGAGCGGGGCTACCCTTCCCTGGGATGCCCAGGCTTCTCATTGCGGCGGCTTCTCTCGTCGTGGAGACTGGCTCTAGGTATGCGGTCCGGGGACTCCAGTAGGTGCAGCTTGTGGGCTCTAGGGCGCAGGCTCAGTATTTGTGGCGTTTGGGCTTTCGTTACCCTGCGACATGTGGAATCTTAGTTCCCTGACCAGGGATCGAACCCATGTCCCCTGCATCAGCAGGCAGATTCTCATCCACTGTACCACCAGGGAAGTCCTCCTTGGTTTAATTACAGCTGCAGAACCTCTTTCCCCATCCCCTGGATCTGGGTGGACAGGTCTTTTGGGGGCCGCCCTGCAACCCACCAGAGCGTCCTTTAATCTGGAACCTGTTCCTCAGCCTTCGTTTCTCGTGGCTTTGATATCTTTGAAGCGTCGTGCCAGTGACCCCAGAGGACGGCCCCTCGGTGTTTCCTCGTGTCAGAGGCGGGTCCTGAAGGAGGCACAGGGTGGTGCTGGCCCCTCGCTCCATGTCAGGAGTTGCCTGGTGTTGACTGGCCCTTTCCTGTGCTGCTCGCTGGTCAGGGTGGGTCTGCCAGCTTCTCTACTGCAGGGTTGGTCTGAGCGGTCTTGAGGCTGTTCTTGTCTTCTCCTTGGGTCTCGCTTGTGGTCCAGTTTGTGGAGGATGCCCAGGACGCGACTTCCGGATGGCCCTGGGTAGCCCCTGCACCCACATACATGCCCAGTGAGGTCACATGCCTGCTGGGGGACAGCCTGGGTTAGCTGTTTTCCATGGCTGATTTCCATCTTGACAACCAGGAAGTGTGGTTTCTCATCCCCATTTCACAGATGGAGAAGCAGAGCAGAGAGGCTCAGTGGGTTTCCTTCCCAGGGACAAACATAGCTAGAAAGAGCAGCAGGCTAGTTGCCTTTCTTTGCAAGGATGTCCTCTCCAGGTAAAACCTAAGCAGTTTTATATGGCCATGTGATTTGAGTTTTCTCTGTTTTCAAAGTATCCAGACCACCTCTGAGGGTCTTTGTGAGGCTGAGAGTACGGGGCAGGGGGTGCAGGGGGCTGGCAAGGAAGAGCCTCTTAGAGCCACATAGCAGGGTGAGTGTGATGTTGAGGGTGAGGACTGATGTGTGCCTGTGGGTGAGTTGCTTCGCCTCTCTGAGCCGTTCCCTTGTCTGTAAAGCGGCAGTGATGTTAGCACCTTCTTCAGGGTCATTGTGAGGTTAACCTCTGTGTGGGGCTCAGCACGGTGCGGAGAGCTTCAGGGACCTTGCCGATCACCTTTGTCCGGTTCATTCGGAGTCGGGGAAAGGACTCGCCCAGGGTCACCCAGCCAGCAAGGAGCAGATCTTCCCAGCATCCAGCTCAGCGCCCCGCCTGCCCCTCGCACCTGAAGGCAGAACCCCAGGGCTCAGGGGTTTGTCTGTAGAGAACTAGCACTTCGCATCACTTAATGGGGTCAGGGAGATTGACTTGAGGAGGGAGGAGGGGAGCTCTTCAAGGTTAAGCACTCCTCCTCAGTGCTCAAGGTTAAGCACAGGTACTTGAGAACTTTGTGCTGAGCTTCCTGGCAGCCAAAGTGAAAAGGGCCACATGCTCAGTTACATAGCTTTCTTTGTCCCTGTTCCTCAGGGGAAATGGAGCTTTTCCAGTGACTCAGTAACACAGTGATGGGTTTCATGAGTTTGAGTTTTGTATTAATAGCGTCTCCCAGCTGGCACCAAGATGGTGCCAGGGTCCCTGGATGAACTGGGGAGAGGGTGTTCCTGGCAGAGGAGCGGTCCGGAGGTGTGGACCAAGTGGTGTGTTTGGGGGAAGGGCAGGGGGCAGGCCCTCTGCGGGGCCGAGCTGACCTCTTGGGTCTGCCCTGTGTCATTTCAGTTGGGCCACGTGGTCCTCTCCCCAGTCTGGTTCGTGTACAGCCTGCTCATGAAGCTGTTCCGGCGCTCCACCCCGGCCATCACGCTCGAGAATCCAGACATCAAGTACCCGCTGCGGCTGATCGACAAGGAGGTCAGTGCGGGGCCCGAGGGTCATGGGGCACGGGCACCTCTCTCTCCTTCTCAGCATCACAGCATTTTGTGGGCATCTACTGTGTGCTCAGGGCACGGCCCCTCTTGAAGTAGATCCCATTATTTGCCCATTTTACAGATGGGGAAAGTGAGGTGATGTCCATTTCTAAGGTCTTCCCAGGTGGCACTAGTGATAAAGAACCTGCCTGCCAATGCAGGAGACATAAGAGATGTGGGTTCAATCCCCTGGAGGAGGGCCTGGCAACCCACTCCAGTATTCTTGCCTGGAGAACCCCATGGACAGAGGAGCCTGGCAGGCTACAGTCCATGGGATCACAAAGAGTCGGACACGACTGAAGTGACTTGGCATGCATGCACGCATGTCCATTTCTAAGGCTACCAGTAAATTACCGAGGAATTTGAACCCGGGTCTTTGATCACAGAGCAGGTTCTCTGAACCACACTTCCTATCCCACAGAAAATCAGAGTGAGAGGGATGCTGTAAGGACTTTTGGGTCCAGGTACCCATTTAACAGATGTGAAAACAGGGCCAGAGAGGAGTAACTCGGGTCACATTGTGAATTAGGGCTGGGTTAGGACTCAGGCCTAGGCCCCATGGTCATCCGGGGTGCCGCATCCCAGAGCCCCTTCCTTAAAGATAAGGTCTCCTCCCTTTCTCCTACCCTCACTCCCAGGCCCACACACTCAGGGCCCCAGAGTCCTGCTTCCCTGCGTGTTCCCGTGATCTCACATGTGGCTCGGTCTGCACCTCCGGCAGGCTCACTCCTGCTCTTCCCTTCCGATGCTTTTCCGTTTTCAAACCTCCGATCGTGGTTTTGATTTCAAACCATCCTCTCCCCATCTTCGCCCAGCCGCCCATCCTGTAAGGCCGCCTCCCCCCTCGCTCTCCCCCACCAAAGCCCCTCCCTCGTGCTATTTCTGGCCATAGGCAGCTGCCTCAGAAGGGGTGTGGCAGGGAGGACTGAGTCATGGGGCAGAGAAAGCCAGTCACCTGCTGCCAGCCTGAACCCCGGGCTCTGGTCTCTGCGCTGGGCTCCACGTTAGCGCTGGAGCGTCTGTGACCGTGGTCGTACCAGGAGTTCTTCTCGGAAGTCGAAAACCAGAAAGAGGTCAAAAAAAAAATGACCACTTCCCAGATGAGACCAGACTTATACACAGTTTTTTCTTACTAAAATAAAACCACAACGTTTTGAATCCTTCTCCTTTCATAAAGTTCTTTTTCCTTGTTTTTTTCACCATGTGGTTTGTGGGATCTTAGTTTCCCGTCCAGGGATTGAACCCTGGCCATGGCAGTGAAAGCCCAGAATTCTAACCACTAGGCCACCAAGGAACGCCCTTGTTACTGTTTTTTAAACACAGAAGTAGCATATGATTTACATGTGCTCACTATAAAAATTGTGCTTTTATAAAAGAAAAGCACAGATTTATACATGCTCTGTTCTCGAGCTGTGACTGTTCCCCTCCCCCACCATGACCCCTGTGCAGAGGGTCCCATTCCCGGGTCATCGTGAGCCTTTTCTGGTGTCACATTTGTTACGTACTTGACGTTCAGGACGTGTGGATGTTCAGGTGTGTGTATCCTTAGTTTCTCTTTTTAAATAACCTGATGTTTTTACCTGGCTGTGCAACACGGACTTCCCTGGTGGCTCAGACGGTAAAGAACCCACCTGCAATGCAGGAGATGTGGATTCGATCCCTGGGTCGGGAAGATCCCCTGGAGGAGGAAATGGCAACCCACTCCAGTATTCTTGCCTGGAGAGTCCCCATGGACAGAGGAGCCTGGCGTGCTACAGTCCAAGGGGTCGCAAAGAGCCAGACACGACTGAGCGACTAACACTTTCACTTTCACACACAGCACAGACACCTTTTCAGGCCTAACCCAAAGCCGATTCATTCTGTTTGACGACTCTCTGGTCTTTTGTCACAGGGATGTCCACAGTGGACCCTCCAGGCCCCTTCGATTGAGCAGGTGGCGAATGTCCTGGCAGTTACCCTCCCCCGTTGTAGCCTCCTGGTGGCTTTGCAGGGTCAGCAGGTGGACTTGCTCTTGTTTCTTGCTGTGGTGCAGGGAGGGGTCCCGGCTGCCCGCCCTTCCCTTCTCCGAATGGGACTGGACCAGCTGATGGGCAGGGTCACCCTGAGCTCTGAGTGTCCACTGCTCGGCTTGTCTTGGCCAGCGGCTTCCTGGAAGCAGCAGCGTGCCAAGCCCTCACAGACATTAGCCTTGTGACTTTTGCTGTCCTGGGCTAGAGATTGTCGAACACAGTAATCATCAGGGTCTTTGCCTCATTTCTGTTCTTCCTCCAAAAATGTCTGGCATGTGGGTTTCTGACCTCGAACCCCAGGACTGCTTGATAATCCTGGAATCCACTTGCGGGAGGCCTTGGGCTTCTGTTTGCAGCTGGACTGTGGGGCAGAGAGACCCGCCGGCTGCCAACAAGCCCTGCATCCTGATTGGGGGCTGGGCGCCGTCTTTCCTGAGATCCAGGCCTCCTGCCCCAGCTTGCTCACCCCATTGATGCTCTGGCCCTTTGGAGAGGTCTCTTGACCCTCCCTGGGTGGTAGCACTGTCCATCACTGGACCTTGTGTCATGTGAGCGTGAACATATGTGCTGGACCACTAGCTGCCTGTCTTGCCAACAGCCCTTCCGCAACCACCGTCCTGCAGCGCCTGGTGCAGGGGAGACCCCCCAGGGGCCTTCTGGAGCCTTCTGGGCACTGGGTTCACGTCCTAGCTCTGACACTGTGGGATGCTTGCCTCCGTGGCCTCTGTTAAGACCAGGCCCCGTCCTCGGCCCAGCCTTGGTCCTAAGCTGCCTCTGCCCCACCCTGGAGGGGAAATGGCCTTTGCCCATTGCCCATGCCGTGGGTGCACATGGCCACGTCCACCTCCCAGGCCGTGAGGCTGCCATGCCTCCTGCCCTCTGTAGCCCTGCCACAGTCATGCCATCCTGCCTTTTGGGGGCTTTTAGTTTAGTGGCTTCTGGAGCCCCTCTCTCGGGCCCAAGACTCACATGGAGCCTTGTCTCAGCCCTCCCCCACTCTGCAGCCAACCCCCAAGCTCTTCCCGCCACCCCAGGACAGGACACTTCTCAAGCTATGGCAGAGGTGGGTCCTTCCCTCCTGCCCCTGGAAGCCCTGGAATTTTCTGGGCCATTTGGCAGCCTCCCTTTGGGATCTGGAGCTCGCTCCTGCAGGTCCCTGCCCTTCTCCGAGCCAACGAGAACAGAGCACCTGCAGCATTGCTTACCTCTGTGTCCTCACTCACACACGTGTGTGCAGGGCGTGTGTCCACCTGTCAGTGTCATCTCTTAGTGACACCCTGGTGCTGGGGCAGGGTGGGGGCTCTGGGTCCTGTGGCCCCTCTGGCCTGGGTGCCATCCAGCAGCTTGGCCTCCTTGCAGGTCATCAGCCATGACACCCGGCGGTTCCGCTTCGCACTGCCGTCGCCCGAGCACATCCTGGGCCTCCCAGTTGGTGAGTGCAGCCCCGATCCAGCCCACACGGAGCCAGCCAGCCAGCGCCGGGAGAGGGAGGCAGGGCGGGGCTTTGCATTTCAGTGAGAGCAGGGAGGGCTTCAAGGAGGAGGTGTCAGCCATCCAGGCCTTCAAGGGTGAGTGTCAGAGAGAGAGGGCAAAATACCCCAGTGTTCCTGGCAGTGGCCCCATCAGGAGCAAAGGCAGAGAGCTGGGATGTGATGGGAGTCCCTGGGGTGGGAGGCGGTGAAGGGTACAGCGGGAGCCAGGGTCAGTCCAGGCTGTGGATGCTGGGTAGGGTGCAGGGAAGTGGGTTGACAAGACCCAGGGGACACTGCAGGGATGGTCCCCAGCCCAGACTCACCCCCACCGCCCTGCAGGCCAGCACATCTACCTCTCGGCTCGAATTGATGGGAACCTGGTCATTCGGCCCTACACGCCCGTCTCCAGCGATGACGACAAGGGCTTTGTGGACCTGGTCATCAAGGTGAGGCCCTGGGGCCCACAGCTGGGTGGGGCGGGGGGGACCACATGGCAGCCCAGGCCTCCACGGGGCCCACGTGCCCGAGTCTGGCCTCTGCAGGCCCTGTGCTCACTGAGCCCGATCGCGGAGTGAGGGGCACCCCGTGGTTCTCAGCACAAGCTGAGCATGGGGGTCTCAGCAGAGGGCAGGGGGGCTGGGTTCGGGATCAATGTCTTCAAACCAGGACAGATGGTCTGTGGAGAGGAAGCAGGCAGGCCCACCAGCTCACACAGGGCCCGCCTTCCCATCACAGACAGGGGAGCCCGGGGAGCTGGGCGCCCACTCACCCTTGAGAAGCACCCCAGAGGCCCACTGGGGCTGCAGTGTGTGGGGCTCGTGGGTCCTTGTCTGGCCGCTGGGGTGAGGGGCTCTCTGGGATCCCCCACCAGTCAGGGGCTGGGTGCATACCACGGGGAAGATACAGCCGTTAGATGCAGCAGACCAGAGAGACACAGACCACCCAGAAAGGCTCGTAAAAACAAAGACACGTGGAAGGAGAAGTGACGCCTCTAAGCCAGCACGTTTTTGTGAAAGTTAGAAACACAAGCTTTACAGCAGTGAGTCACTTTCTCTGATTACACACCCCAAAGCGGGAAGCTGCCAGAGCTGCTGGTGGGCGTGGGGTGTTAGACACCTTCCCCAGTCAAGGCCCAAACCACACCCCCACCCACAGCCACCCTGGCTCAGAACTCCCCTGGGCACCAGGCTTATTGTCCCAATGCCGCTGTGCAGGCCCCAGGCCCCCTCACTGGACCCCAGGGTGGAGGGTGCAGAAACAGACCCCTGCTGGGCCGCAGCTTCAGCCTCGGGGGTTTCAGGGTCCCGGGCCAGGCGTTGGGTCTGTGAGGGCAGGAAGGGAGCGGCCTGGCAGTCCTGGCTCTGGCCTGGGTCCCTTCACTCGGTGTCACGCAGACCGCACGCCAGGTGCCCAGCCCACCAGGCCTTGGGAGCCTGTCTTTGGCTGGAGAGTGGCCACTGAACAGGTGGGCACACAGAGGTCAGTGTTTGTTCAGGGGACGGACACCGGAGCTGGGTCAGGGTGATGACAGCTGTGCCTCCCACCCCCTGCCCCAAGCAGGCAACCGTGAGGCGAGCAGGTGGAGATGGAGGGAAAGGACCCTCCCGGTGCAAAGGCCCTGGGGTCAAGAGGAGGCTTGAGGACTTGAGGGTCAAGAAGGGGAGAGGTCAGCAGGGCCGGGCAGAACCTTGGAGGCCCTGCAGGAAGGGGGGCTTTGTCCAGAAGGAACCGGTAGGTGGTGAGGGTTCATGCATCTCTTCTTGCTGAACTCACCGCAGCCAGATGTGGAGGAGGTGTTGGGGGGGATTCAAGTAGAGGATGAAACGCTCACGAGGACCAGGTCCTTCCTGGCTTGGAGGCCTCGTGGCCCCCTTGGTTCGCCCTCGCTAAAAGTCAGAACGCTGGCCTGGCACACAGTGGGCTTGCCCACTCTCCTCCCCAATCCCAGACACACAGACACACCCACTGTCCTGCAGCCACACGTTCTCCCCTCCCCACCCCCGAGGCTGCAAGCCGTGTGAGGCCCCCAGCCTTGGCACACCCTGCCCCTGCCCCCTCTCTGCCTGTCAGTCCTGCTTCCCCTTCAAGGCCCAGCACAATGCCCCCAGTGTAGCCCCCTCTGCCCTGGAGCTGCTCCTCCGTCTGCCCATCTCTTTGTCGAGAGTCGAAGCTGCATCCCTTTTTCCCAAAGCTGAAATCCCAAAGGGCACAGAGAAGGAAGTTGTTCCAAGAGTGACGTTTTCATGGCAGCACAAAGCGGAAAGAACTGAACATCCACCAGCAGGGCCTGCCCTGGGCTGACAGCCGTGGGAATCTCCTGCCGGGAGGGGTCACAGACACGGGTCTTGGCAGAACGTTATACATCAGGCCCTCGGGTCAGCTGCCGTGGACACCGGGCTGATGCTTTGACCTCCAAGGGGACGTTACGGGGAAGGCAGGCCCCCCGGGGGGACGGGACACAGACAGAGAAGTTCTGATGGGTGGGAGCAGCACCGAGTGAGCAGGCCACACGCAGCCGCAGAAGACCCCAGAAGAGGGTCTTCCCGCTGTGCCCAGAGCTCTCCCCGGCACCCTGGGGACGGGGGCTGAGAATGGTGTGTGTGTCTTGCAGGTTTACTTCAAAGACACACACCCTAAGTTTCCCGCTGGAGGGAAGATGTCCCAGTACCTGGAAAGCATGAAGATTGGCGACACGATTGAGTTCCGGGGCCCCAACGGGCTGCTGGTCTACCAGGGCAAAGGTGATCTGGGTTGGACTCCCCAAGGACCTGGCGGATGCGGTGGATGTTGGTGCAGGTCCCGCCCCTGCTGCTGTCTGGAGGGGTGACTCCAGACAGGGCAGGCCACCTCCTCTCCGGGGCCTCAGTTTCCCCAGCTGCTAGGGATCAAGGTGGCCAGCGCAGGAGTTGCAGACCAGTCTTGGGAGGCACATCCAGCTCACAGACTAGCTTTGTTAGGCTGGAAACAACCAGGGGAGAGCTGAGCTGGGATTCCCCTGCTTCTCCAGCCTCCTGCTCCTCTTGGCATTTGAGCTGGTCCTAGTCCCCCCTTCCCATCCCCCTCACCTGACTGGCTTGGGGTGGGGTATGGTGGTCGCCGCACCCAAACCCTTGAGATGGGGACAGGGTCTCATCCTGTCTGACCCCCAAGCACGGTGTGTTTGAGAGCTGGACTTCACCCTGTCTGCTCTCCCCAGGAAAGTTTGCCATCCGTCCAGACAAGAAGTCCGACCCTGTCATCAAGACGGTGAAGTCTGTGGGCATGATCGCGGGAGGAACGGGTATGTGGACCTGGAGCCCCGCCCCAGTCCCCGGTGGGCGGAGGTCTCGAGTTGGGGGCAGGCTGTGGGACACCCCACAGGTTACGAGTGCCCGGAAGCTGCCTGAGGTCAGGGTTGTCCTGGCTGGCACCTCCCCAGGCATCTGCCTGGCACTGTGTGTATGCAGAAGGCGCTCACACAGCGTGCGGGGGTGGCTTGTTTTGCAGGCATCACCCCGATGCTGCAGGTGATCCGTGCCATCATGAAGGACCCTGATGACCACACCGTGTGCCACCTGCTCTTTGCCAACCAGGTCAGCGGGTGGTCCTGAGGTCTGCAGGCCAGAGGGTGGGGTGCCAAGCAGGCACTGCTCGGGGGGCTGCGAGGCACTGCGGAGACGCTCAGGGTGGCCGGAAGGTGTGCTGAGTGTTCTGTGCGCAGCGGCCTTGCAGCAGCTGGTGAGGTCAAGCAGAGCTAGAGCGTCTGACCCGAGCCGGCTGCTTCGGTGGTGGGGGTGAGGCCCCTGGAGCACCCCCACACCAGGACTGGCTCCCCTGGCCGCTTCCTCGGCACCTCAGCGCTCCCTCCACCGCACGTGGAATTTGGGACTCAGCAGGGACGTGGGAAGAGCCTGAGGGTGTGTCTGCATAGATGCAGTGCAGAGGACACACCCACACGAGGTCCCTGAGCTGGCGGCGCTGGGATTGGGTTCGGACCTGGGCACTCTGGCTCCCGAGCACATGTCCTCCTCCCCATGCCTGCCGCTTGCCTGCCTGCCCTGGCCTGCTGTGTGGCCTTGCACAAGTCATTCTCCCTCTCTGGGCTTCCCTGTCTCCCTGAGGAATGAGCTGGTGAAGGCAGGTCATCACGAGGATCTCTCCAGGCTCAGCGTTTCATGACTGAATATGTGGATTTTGCAGTGAGGCCCCTTTGTGGGGAGGCTCAGATGGGACACCCCCTGCCTGCGTGGGGGCGTTCACCAGGCCCCCCGCACCTCTCAGATACCGTTCAGGTCAGCCTGCCCCCGGGTCCGTCTGCCCGAGGCTCTGCCCCGTCCATCTGTGAGGACGCTGAGCCCGGAGGGAGAAGTTCGCCTGCGGTCCCTGGACTCCCACACAGCTGCAGAAAAGTGCCCTGAGGTCAACCAGTGCGGCCTTGACCAGGCCCGGGGGTGGGTGGAAAGAGCCAGAAATTCCAGGCTGGCTGGTGGGGTGAGAGGGTGGGCTGCACTCAGCTTGGTGGTGCTGGGCGGTCTCCATGGAGGCCCTCCGTCGCCTGAAGGCATCTCTTTGCCTGTCGGGGGGCGGTGGCTTCCGTTACCTATTTCTGCCTTTAGTCAGTGCAGTATCACAAGTCACGGAGCCTCTGAAAGTTCCACTCCGCACTTGCGAGGGAGCAAGAGTGAAAAAAGTGCAAAAAAAAAAGTATGTGAAAATCATTCTGATCTCAGGGTCCCGCTGGAGGGTCTCAGGGACCCCAGGGGTCCACAGGGAACCCCACACTGGGAACCCTGGCTTTGTTCCAATCGAGTTGTTGCCTCTCCCTCCTTCCCCCTGAGTGACGTGCATGCTTGACTGGGATGGGGGCCACAGCCCCTTCAATTCCCCATCTGCAATGTAGGGTAACGGGGGTCCACCTCTCAGGACCATGTGAAGACTGAGGTGGCCTGGGACCGGAGCACCTAACATTGCAGACGTGTGCGTTCTTCCTGGGGGGACCGGGTGGCCGGGAATGGAGGCCGGTGGGGGCCCAGGGTGAGGAGGGTGTCCTGGGTCAGCCAAAAGCTCAGGCTCTGCCCCCAGTCTCAGCCTAAGGGAAGCCCCACTTTCAGAAGGGCGTCAGGGAGACAGTAAACAGCAGGGCAGCCTGGTTCTCGGGCAGGGAGACTGATGTTTGAAGGTGTCTGTTCTGCAGAAAGTAATACTCAGAAGTCCCAGTGGGGTCATTTTTTTCCTGTTATAATGTGACAAAATGATGCACTATGGCCTGAAAGACCAAGTATACATGCATAGCCAAGAAAGTTTTGAAAAAGAAGAGTGACAAGGAAGGAATACTAAAAAGTGTTGGTGATAAAAATAGCTCTGGAGCCACACATGAGACCTGGGTTTACTGGACTGGCTGTGTTTCTGGGTAATACAACAGGAAGTCTGGACTGTGCTGGAACTTGCTAGAATATGTGGCTATTTACACTGAGGTTAGTTAAGACTAAATAAAATTAAAAACTCACTTTCCCAGTCTCTCTAGGCACCTTTTGTTGATTCCATAGTCTCATATGACCAGTGGTTACCCTGTTGAATAACACAGATCTAGAACATTCCCATCATTGTAGAAGGCTCGGTTGAACAGCCCTGGCCTAGAAGCAGACCTGAGTGTAAATGAGACTCTATCTGATGCAGGTGACATGTCAAACCTGAGGAGATGAAAAGGAGTGTTGGGTTAGTGCTGTGCACTTCGGAAAAATGTAGATCCCCACCTTACCTTATAGAAAAATGAAGTGTAGGTTAAGGATGTATGTATAACAAAGTGAAGCTTTAAAAGTAAAGGGTGAGCATTTTTAAATACAAGAAGTGTCATTGAATGAGTGAACAAAGATGGTCAGGCTAAGCAAGACACTGAAGGAAAGCCCGTCAAGAAGGCTGATAGACCCATCTGCTTGAAAATGAAAAGCTCCTCTGGGGAAAAAACACAAACTAAATAAGGTAGAAAGATAAACAACTGAGGGTGAGACACATAATGTATCATCAATAAAAATTAATATCCTTCATATAAAAAGAGTTTTTACAAACTAGTAAGAAAAAATATGAGCAGACCAGTGACAAGCTTACTAATAATAAAAGATAAAACACAAGCTTTACTTTCCATCAATCTGATTGGCAAAGCTTAAATGATTATTACCCAGTCCTGGTAGAGGTGTAGAGGGGTGAGTACCCCAGGACTCCCTGCTGGCCTCTGTGTTGGTTGTAACCTACGTGGGGAATAAAGCAGCGGCTTGTATCGAACGCCCTAACCATGTGGAATTTTCTGCCCTGGACTCCACTTCCTCAAGTTGATCCTAAGGAATTGGCAGGGCACTGAGGACGGTCAGAGAGATGTTCACAAAGGAGGATGTTCAGAACAATTTCCATGCCTCTCTCGTTGCCTGCCTATCCCAGCGCGGGGCTCAGGAGAGGTCGGTGAGCGGGTGACCTTTGCTGGTTGACGGAGCTCTTTGGCCCCAGTTTCACAACAGTCCTGTGAGTCCGTCATACTGCCCACTGACCGGAGGAGCCAGGTCTGTGAGTGACCTGCAAACATTCCGGGCAAAGTCTGTGCTTACGAATGGAAAGGGGATGTTTCCGGAGTAGATTGCTAACACTCCCCGGGGGTCTAGGAAGGCTTTCCGGAAGAGGTGACACAAGCTGAACTCTACAGGACCACGTGGGGCTGGCTGAGTGAAATCAGTGGGGCTGAAGGTGGGGAGCTGCAGGCCAAGCAGAGGGATCGATGTGGGCAAGGTTGCAGGTTGTGTGATTTGGGGAGTCGCATCTATATTTCCTAAATTATGGACCTATTGATATAGCCTGAGATGCCAGAACATAAAAAGACTTGGACTTTCCCTGGAAGCTTTGCCAAGCGTGTGGCCCATGGGTGGGTGGGATGACGAGGGTCTCCAAGGGCAGTCCCTGTCGCTGTCCCTCCTGACCACTGGGCCCTGTCTGCCCCCCGCAGACTGAGAAAGACATCCTACTGCGGCCTGAGCTGGAGGAACTAAGGAATGAGCACTCTGCGCGCTTCAAGCTCTGGTACACAGTGGACAAAGCCCCTGAAGGTGAGCGGCCCGGGCTGGCGGGCGGGCTGGGGTGGGGGTGCTGGCCCACGCCCGCCTGTGCTGTGAGCCCTCTGCCAGGTGGAGCCTTCTGTCTGCATGGTCTCCCTTGGTCCAGCTCACCGTGGCCCTGTGAGAGGAGGGTGGTAAGGAAAGAGGGATCAGAGAGGGGAGGTAAGTGCCCCACAGCGCACAGTGAGAAAACCCCAGAGCTGG
Source organism: Dama dama (assembly GCF_033118175.1). Classification (NCBI taxonomy): domain Eukaryota; kingdom Metazoa; phylum Chordata; class Mammalia; order Artiodactyla; family Cervidae; genus Dama; species Dama dama. Next base: position 6,817,545 of record NC_083702.1, read on the forward strand.
GACTTGAACTCGTGTCCACCTCTTACGGAGCCCTAGGCCTCCCCCTGCCTGCACTGCTGGACACAGAAGGCCAGCATTCTCCCCTGGATCTGGGGCCGCTGCTAGGGGCGGAGGGTGATCGTTTCCACACACAGTGCAGTCATCAGCCCTGGGGGGTGGGCTGCACTAACGTACAGTTACCCTCAGTCTACCTGTCCAGCTGCTTGGGCTGTTTGCCAAGGACATATAGGAGGCAGGGAGTGAAGGCTGCCCCCAAAACTTGAAACAAGGTTGTCCTCTGGGAGCTAGACCCTGCTCCAGTCTCCTGCCAGCGAAAGGCCCGGCCGCGCTGTTAGTTGGAGAGGGGCATGGCAACCCACTCCAGTATTCGTGCCTGGAGTATCCCATGGACAGAGGAGCCTGGAGGGCTACAGTCCATGGGGTCGCAAAGAGTCAACTGAAAAAGACGACTGAAGCGACTTAGCATGCATAGAATGCATGCATGCACTGTTCGTGGACACTGCCCTCTGGTGGTGGCACCTGGCAACGCCGGAACCAAAGTGCCTCCTCCTGGGGACAGTTTTAAGAGGAGCCAAGTAGTCCTGGCCAGGAAGAGACACAGTTGGGTAGTTTTCTGATATTTTGCACTTACATTTATTATTACCCTGTCCGCGATTCGAGAGTAGTTTGAGGGCTGCTGAACCATCAGGTATAAACTGGAAAAGGTAGATGCTGAAAAAGAACACGGTACCAGGCCAGCGTGGCGATTGTGGAGCTAGAGGAGTGGGGGGAGGGGCCTGCTGACTGTGTTTCCCCCACAAAGTCTCCTTCAGTATACATGTAAAGAGAAAGACTTATCTAAAAAAAATCCTTGTCAAACTGAGATGTCTCTTATACACCTGTACATTTCATACACTAGCAAATAGGGTTTAATCCCATTAAGTTTTTTTACAAAGTACTTTGAGATCTGTTGATAAAATGTGATCTACATGCCTACATCCTGCCCCGTTCCAGAGGGATTTTAGGCAGTTTAGGGAGACTTTGTGGAGTGAGTCAGAGTGGTACCAATGGAAAGTGGGAGTGAAAGAAAAAACCAAGGGCAGACCCATAAAATGGAACCTAGAGTGAGGTTTGTACAGGAGTATGGGCGGTGGTGCACCCTTACCAGGACTGACCATGCGTATCCCTCTGAGCTTCCCAGCAGCCAGTCACTGAGCACAGTGCCCGTGTAGTAGAGAATATACCCTGTTTCTCAGCACAGTGGAGGCTTCCTCATCCAGGACCAGCTGAGACTGACTTGCTCCCCCTCCCCCAAGGGACCTCCCCCTCCCTCGTGGAGCGTGCACAGTGTGACACTGGGCAGTGTCCATCTAGACAAGGCCCCTCAACCACCGCATGACCTTGGACTTCCACAGCTGCGTTTCTGTTGGTGTCAAAGGCTTTAGTGAGGCTCTTCCAGATTGTGAAGGACAGAGAGAAGCCAGATAAGTGGGTGTTTGGAGCTGGAGGTACTCAGGGAACAGGACCCGTCCCCCAGCCTCAGGCGGGCCTGGTGGAGCCTGCTGGCCTGATAGATGCAGTGTTGCTCTGTCTGCTGCTCGCACGGCCCTGGGCCTGCTGTCTTGCCAGAGCCAAACCAGAGGGCTGGCCTGGGTAGGCCCCCCACTCGTTGGCCAGGGCTCAGAGGCTGGCCTGGGGTCAGGCACCTCCTGTGGGATCAGGAGGTGGCTGACTGTGGCTTCTCGGAGGGGAGGGAGCATGTGGCAGGTGGCAAGTATCTGGCGGGTCCCTCTGTCCCTCTGGGGTTGAGATCCTGCTGAGCTGCTCGGCACAGGGGTCACTTGAGGGGCCAGAATGTGCCCTCAGTCCCTAAGCAGTGTTTGTCCCGACTGACCATTGAAGAACTGCGGAGCAAGGTGAGCTTCAGACTGGGTCGCTCCTCACACATCTGCAAAAGGGGGTCACATTGTTGGGCAGGACAGATGATGGGGGCAGGGAGCCGCGCACCAGGACTGGCTGGTCCCCTGTCCCTGAGCAGCCCCCATCAGCGGGTCAGTCCTGAGGGTCCGTGTGGGACTAGAGTCCTGCTGGCCCCAGGGTGCCGGGTTCTCACCATGGGCACCGGCAGTCACTGGGAGGAATAAAAGGCAGCTCTGGATCTCAGGTGAAATCTGGAGACACAACTGCGCATGTGCGTGTGCAAGACAGGGAAGCAAGCAGGACTTCAAGGAGCTGAGGCTGCTCTTTTGAGGACCCTGCATCTGAAACTTCAGCCTGTGTCCTGGCCTTGCTGTTTTCCGGCTCAGTTCAGTTCAGTTCAGTCGCCCAGTCGTGTCCGACTCTGCGACCCCATGGAGAGAAGCACGCCAGGCCTCCCTGTCCATCACCAACTCCCAGGGTCCACCCAAACCCATGTCCTTTGAGTTGGTGATGCCATCCAACCACCTCATCCTCTGTCGTCCCCTTCTCCTGCCTTCAGTCTTTCCCAGCATCAGGGTCTTTTCCAATGAGTCAGTTCTTCACATCAGATGGCCAAAGTATTGGAATTTCAGCTTCAGGTGAATATATTCCAATGAATATTCAGGACTGATTTCCTTTAGTATAGACTGATCGGATCTCCTTGCAGTCCAAGGGACTCTCAAGAGTCTCCTCCAACACCACAGTTCAAAAGCATCTGATGCTTATTTGGGACACATTCCTTTGTTCATTATTTACTGAGCTACTACTCTGTGCTCAGCTATCTAGGCGCTGGGACTACAGCTGTGGATCAGACATGGCTCCTCGTGGGCTGACGCCCAGCGGAGGGAAGACAGTAGGCATGGGACTCAGGTAGCAAGGTGGGGGGGGGGGGGGTAGGCAGTGTCACCCTGACCAGCCTGGCACTGAGCACTGGCTGGGGGGACCTCTGGGACCTGGGGTTGATGTCCCAGCCCTGTCCATGCCTTGCTGTGTGACCTGAGACAATTCAATTCTGGGTCCTCTGGGCTCAGATTCCACATCTGTAAAATGGGATCAGTAGGTCCCGCCCTGTCCATCCACGAGGGTCACACAAGAGGCAAGTAGAAATGAAAGGCTTTGCAAACTGTAAAGTGTGGTTAGGGAACCTTGACAGGCTTGCATTTGTGGTCCAGGTAAGCCAGGCATGGGGGCAGGGGATCAGGGCTGAGGTCTGCTCCATTCTAACGTGTTTGTTGAAAGGAGGAATTCACGGGCATAATAGCTTCGGCATGGAGGAGGGGGCGGTGGGCAGTTGGTGGTCGGTCACACGGCCACCCTCGGGCTCACCTGGTCTCCTGCCCTGCAGCCTGGGACTACAGCCAGGGCTTCGTGAACGAGGAGATGATCCGGGACCACCTGCCGCCCCCAGAGGAGGAACCGCTGGTGCTGATGTGTGGACCGCCCCCCATGATCCAGTACGCCTGCCTGCCCAACCTGGACCGCGTGGGCCACCCCAAGGAGCGCTGCTTCGCCTTCTGATGGATGGGCCCTGGCCGCCAGGCCTGCCCGCTCTCACTGTGCCCTGGCCGCACCCACCCCTCCTGCCATTGTTCGTTAACACCACCTGCCCTGTGTCTCCTGCTGCGGCCGGGTTCAGCCTGGCCTGCCCGTGCCTGGGAGGTCACCCCGCTGGGCTGGCCCCTGAGGGGCCCCTTTGGGAGCAGGTGTCTGTTATAGGTGCGCCGCCGTTGGCCACCTTTAAGGCAGATCCCTGTCTAGGCCTCGCTGGAGATGTTCCTGCCCTTCCCCCCGACCCCAACATACACACTACTAGGCAGAGGCTACCAGCACCATGCTCCCCAACCTCCCCAGAGCATCCCGCACCCTGGAAATAAGCAGAAATGTACAGGCATCCCTTAGCTACGGGTCCCAGGCCCTCACCCCCAGCCTCAGACCCTCGCCTGCCGCCCCTGCCTGCTTCAGGGCCACGGCCAGACTTCCACACCTGATACTACGTGGTAGCTGACACCAGTAAGTCCCTTTGGCAGGGGCTGCTGGGGTGAGAGGTTACCCCCACCCACCCAGGGCCCAGCAGGTCCGGTCAGCAGGGAGGTAGGCTGTCCCTGGGCTGGTGTGGGAGGAGGGGGCTGGCCAAGGGCCCTTCCAGCTGGCACATGGGCCCTCCCAAAGCCTCAGCAGAAACACCCAAACATTCGGACAGCTTTGGAAGTTCCAAGCAGTCCACCTCCCATCGACTGCCTTAGTGTCCCGGGCAGCCAGCCCTGATGGCAGAGCTGAGATGGTGTGCATTTATTCATCCGTCCCAGAGCCCCCCTGCTGCCCCTGCCCCAAGTCAGGGAGATTTCGAGCAGAGCCCCTTGTCTGAAGGACATTCACAGTGGCCTCGATGTTGCCTTAGAAACAGTGTGTTAGCCTCTTGCATATCGGCTTTTTCAGAATCATTTATGAGCAAACATAACATTAAAGTAAAACTTTGCTAGTTTGAACCCTTTTGGAACTCCTAGAGGCTCTGTGACCTACGTTGTTGGGGGTGGGAGGTGGGGAAGGGGCTGTGCAAGACCTGGCATTTATTTCTGAGGTTTGTTTGTGTTTGTAGTAGAACTCTGGGGAACTCCTTGACTGTTTCTCCACTCCATGCTTCCACTGCAGGGGGCACAGGTTCTATCCCTAGTCAGGGAACTAAGATTCCACAGGCTCTGCAGCATGGCCAAAAAAGAGAAAGAAAATTTGTGGAGGGTACAGAAAAATATACACAGGAAAAGAAATATTCACAGGAAAAATATATATGCAGGAAAAATAAAAACTATACCCAGGAAAAGAGCAGACATCCAGAGGCAAACACTTATAACTTAGATGAAACCACACGGTCCACTGTGCGGCCGCTGCTTACCCTAATGGCAGGCATGCTTTCCCTCTGTGGTCAGAAACTTGCCATAGGCCTGCTGGATCATGGCTTTTTGGTAGCAGATCCCTGCTGTTGGACAGTTGGGCTGTTTCCAGTTTGCGGATTTGTAAATAACAGTGGCTATCTTCAGCCTCCTCTCTGGTGGTTTCTTTTAGGATAGACTCCTGGAAAAGAGAGTGTGAACACTGGGAGTTCAGCATCTGTCACACCCAGTCTTGCACAGATCATCTCCTCCGTGTCAGAAGGTGTCCCCAGTCCTAACTTCAGACAACCCCTTGTGACCCGTCTTTTCCATTGTACACTCTCCTCTGGACACCCTGAAAGAAGTAGAAAGAAGTTAGTAGCCCCCTCTCTCCCACAGAGAGACTGAGGCTGAGGGCAGTGAGTGGCTTTCAGGATTGGGGGGAGGTGGCCCGAGGTGAGGCAGGTGTCACCGTGTCCTGTGGAGGCTACAGGTAGAGAAGGGAGTTCCTTCATTGAGGGTCCAGGTAAAGAATCTGCCTGCAACGCAGGAGACCTGGGTTTGATCCCTGGGTCAGGAAGATCCCCTGGAGAAGGGCATGGCAACTCACTCCAGTATTCCTGCCTGGAGAATCCCTTGGACAGAGGAGACTGGCAGGCTACAGTCCATGGGGTTGCAAAGAGTCTGACCCCGACTGAGCAACTTCCACTTTAACAGCCCCTTTACTCACCTGAGGTGAATTCACAGGGTGATAGACATCACCTACCCATACAGAATTTTTAAGAAATCAACGCAAAGCTCCAACTATATTATAAAAGCAAAAAAAGAAAAAGCAAAGGAAGCGATCTAGGTTAAGACTTAGTGCTTCCACTGCAGTGGGTAACAAGTTTCATCTCTGGTCGGGGAACGAAGACCTCACATGCCTTTGGGCCATAAGAAAAGAAAGAAAGGAATGTCTAAAGTTATGCAGATTTCAGCAAGTCAGTGCTGGGCGCAGGCCCCAGAGGAAGCACCGGCCTGTGCCCAGACACAGGGGCTCCGCCCAGCGCAGTCTCGCCTCCCGGGCTCTGCCTCCCGATGCAGTTCTCCCAGGCCCAGGCCCAATCCTTGCTTAATCTCCAAGGAAGGCAGGACCCAGTACCTTTGGCTACAGCGCAGTTGCACTGCTGGCAATCTATGTGTGTTCTCACCGGACAAAAAGTCCTGCGTGTTCGTACAAGAAACGGAGCGAAACCCCGGCCCAGAGAATCGTAACCGGCGCCTCCGGCCCCCGGATGTCTGGGGCATGGGAGGGCCAGCGGGACGCCCCACCCCGTGGCCGGATCCCCGCCGCCCGAGCCGCCAAGTGCGACCCCAGAGTTGCGAAATCTCCCTGGTGGAGGGCCATCCCGCTCACTGTCACAGATACGGTATCAGTTAAGGACCCTACTGTAGTTTAGGGGGCCGGCACCCAGTTTCGGCAGTGCAGAGGCGACCTGTATTTTCCCCCTCCGTCTGGAGCCCAATCTCAGACCCCCTCCGGCTTCATCAGCTCGTTTTTCCAGTGATCTTCCAATGCCGGATTTTTTATTGTGTTGTGGTGCTCTGTCAAGAGTAACTAACTCCACTGGCAGGACTTAGAAAAGATTAACAGTAGTGACTCATAGGGCACTTAATCCGTGCCTGGCACTGTGCTCAAGGCATTGCCTGTATTTTCCATTGATTGTGTGTGTTAATGTCTCAGTCGTGTCCGACTGTGCCACTCCACGGACTGCAGCCCACCAGGGTCCTCTGTCCTTGAGATTCTCCGGGCAAGAATACTAGCGTGGGTTGCCTTGCCCTCCCTCCTCCACGGGAGCTTCCCAACCCAGACAGAGACTGAACTGAACGCGCGTCTCCGGCATTATACGCAGATTCTTTACCGTCTGAGCCACAAGGGACCCAGGTTTCACTAACTCCTCAGATACGACTGAATACCCATCTCATGCCAGGGTCAGTGCAGAAGGTTCAATGAAAAGGTAGTTCCACATGTTGCCCACTTAAGTCACAAAAGCCTGTGTTGCTTGCCCCACTTGCACACTACAGACCAGCAAGACACAAGCACATACATACACATGAAGGAAAAACGGCTGGCTTCTGAAGATTATAGAGCATGGAAGGGTGACACGTGAGACTGGAAGCTGTTTGAATCCCATGCGCTGCACTCAAACATAAATAGCTAACGTTAAAAATGTTAGCCGCCTACGCGACCACCTTTGAAAGACAGGAGCAAGTTGGTCGCCGCAAACTTAACCCGTAACAAGCATACCAACAGTGATTACTTTCGACTTTAATCCTGTATCCTACACATCCCGAGTGTTCTATCTTTAAAGTAAAAGGGGGACGGGCAGATCGCGACTCCCAGGCATCCCGCAAAGTAGGCGGGTCACCTTAGGGGCAACCTTTACCCGCTCAAAAATTCGTCTCACATTAGCAGTGAGGATTCGGGCGTCACCCCGAATCGTTATTTTCCTTACTCATAAGTTTAAGGCATAAAGACATACCTGGCTTACTTCCTAGGTAATGAATCCCATTCTCATTAGCGATACGGTGAGTATAAAAGTGGAACGTTGAAGGCCGCACTTTGTTCGGTGAAGGTTGCCTTATTCATTTCATTGTTCTGTGTCGCTTTTCATTTTACTATTTTTTTTGTTGTGAGAGAGGGGGAACGGTAGGGCCACAATATGCAGATAAGCAACCGGTTCGCAAAGGTTCACGGGGAGAGCCCCGCCCCTTCCGGTTCCTTTCTCAGTCTGAACTGTCGCGAGAGTTCATCTGCCGAACGCCGGAAGCCGCTAGTCGCTCCACAGCGGCCGAAGGGGCGGGCTCGAAGGCTGAGGGAACCTAAGCTGCTCTCGGTTCGCTCGGCGGTGCAAGATGGCCGACATCTCTCTGGACGAGCTCATCCGAAAGCGAGGAGCTGCAGCGAAGGGGCGGTGAGTGGCCTCTTTCCCTTCGGGTTTCGGGGTCCTGGTCTTAGCGGGGCTTGGGGCGGAGGAGGGAGCGGCCCGGGAGCTACGCGGAGGGCCGGTCTGCGCCCGCCCCCTGCCTCAGCCGCGCTCCTCATTGGCCCGGCCGCCGTCGCCGCCGCGGGCCAGGTCGCCCTACTCCCCTCCTGGCTGCAGGCGCAGTCGCTCCTGCTGGCCGGAGGAGGCTGGTGGGGCCGCCGCTGATGAAGGGGTAGGACTGCTGGGCTTGTGCGAGCGGCCCGAGGGGCGGCCCGCCGAGGGCGGAGCTGCGGCCGCCGACGGGACACGTTGCTCCGCGGCCTGCCTGGGGTCCGGAGGGTCTCCCCGGCGCACCCCCCTCCTCCTCTGCGTAGACGGGCGGGGCGCCAAGGTCTCAGCGCGGCCTTCGAGTTAGGACGACTGGAGTTTCTCGGGGAAGTGACTTGCTCAGACTCTCCGGGTCTGTTCCTACCGAAACCGCGACTCAAAGCCAGACCTTTAAAATTTTCAAATTCTTCGCCCGGCTCCCCGCTTTTCACACTCGCGGCATTTTGTGAGGCATTTCAGGTTCTCGGGGGTCGCTTTGCCGCCGGCTCGCAGTCCTGTCAGCCAGCTATTAATGTTTTTCAAATGAAGGGCTTGAGGTGGAATTTGCCCGCGGCCGCGGAGAGCTCAGAGCAGGGCCGAGTGCGCTCTGAGAGTTGGCCTCAGGCTTGGGCAAGACAAACTGGCGGGACGGGGCGGGAGGCCGGCCGTTTCTTGATGACTCTCAGAGAACCCTGTTCAGTGTCGGAGTGAACAGTCGCGGAGCTGGTTTGCAGTTCTGTGACCCAAACTTACTCTGGACTCTCAAAATAATGGTAGTCATTTCCAGACTCAATAGGGGCTCCAGTTCATCTGTGTAAAAGAGATGGGAAACCTGGGCCAGTGGTTTTCTAGCACGCGTTAGATTAGTTCAGATGTCCTTGTGGAAAAGCCAGCCTGTAAAGAAGGATGTTTTCTCAGACAGTCGTTCACCCGGCAGATGTTTATTGATACCGCCTGTGTGCCCGTGGCTGGACAATGGATTCTTTTCATTGTGTAAGGTATTCCCCACCCTCAACCTGCACACACAGATCCACCACAACTGCTCCCGCCCCCTCCTAATTCCCCAGCCAGCCCCTCACGAGGTTTCTGGTTCATAATAGGCACGCATCATTAATTTTCTCTATCCTTGTTGTGGTTGTGTTGTGTGCCCAGTCGTGTGCAATTCTTGGCGACCCCATAGACTATACCCTGCCAGGCTCCTCTGGTCCATGGGATTTTCCAGGCAAGAATATTGGAGTGTGTTGCCACTTCCTTCTCCAGGGGTTCTTCCCCACCCAGGGATCGAACTCGCATCTCTTGCAGATTTTTTTTACCACTGCGCCACCTGGGAATCCCTCTTTTAGGTCTACCCTCTAGTAACTGGCATGTAATTGGTACTGGGTCCTCTGGTCACTTCTAAGCCCATCCAAGTTTCACAGGTTTGCTGGACAGTTGCTGAGGAAGCCAGCTTCCCAGGACCTGGGCTTCCTGCAGACTCTACCCATAGTTTCTGACTGCAGGCAGTCTGTACCTGCAGTTGGTGTTGATGTGTGCAGTGTCTTGTGTTAGGCCTTGGATGGGACTGCAGGGAAGGGAGGATGTGTGGATCCATGACAAGAGCGGAGACTCTGTAGCCAGGCAGACCTGGTCCCTTGGTGGGCCCCGTTGTGGGGTTCTGTGCTTCTTTGGCCTGATGACCTCTGATTTAGGCAGTTTCCTCGTTTGTAATAATGGTTCCAGGTAGGTGGTTGAGAAGATTAAATATGAGAATGTAAGAGTGTATGTTTTAAAGTTTGTGTCAGTAAGTTTTCAGCAGATGGCTTTAAAGGAGTAGAAGCCCAAATCCCTCCTCTAGGGGACATAATAAGTAAGCATTGGGGTCCTAGAGTCAGACTGCCAAATTTCAATCCCACTTGCCATATGAAAGTTACTTAACCTTTCCATGCCTCTCTTTTCTTATCTGTAAAACATGGATAATATTTACTGGGTATTGTCAGGACTAAGTGAATTAATGTATCTGAAGTACTTCAGAAAGCATCTAATGGGTACTAAGTGCCCAGTAGATGTTAGCTCTCATCATTATTGTTAATGAAGGCTTTTAGGGAAAGAAGTAATATCCAGTCTTCAGTGTGAGAATATTGCATTGCTATTATGTAAAGATTGAATTGGGGGAAATGCAGGCCAAGAGACACTGTGAAAGAAACTGGACCATATGCTGGGTTTGGATTAAACCTACTGGAAACTCCATTTTGCTTGCACAGCCAACAGAGAAAAACTAGATAGGGGGTGAGGGGGTTAGGGTTCTCGTCAAGAACTGTGAAAGGTCTGAGCAAATGGCATTTCCTACAGTAAATAAATGCTGTTCTACTTGCTTCTTAGAAGAAATCTCCTTACTGGCACCTTGGTGTAGTGTAGGGATGTCGCAGAGAGAACTTTGTGCATAATAATTTAGGAAGAGCCTGTGACCATCTCAGAAAACTTCTTTCCTCTTCTTAAAGGAAATAGCAAAGGACTGAGCCTCTGCAAGTGTAAATAACCCCCTTCTCAAAAGTCGTGGAATGTGCTTGTTCTTCAGAACAGCCATTCTGTTTTGTGTTCATTGTACAGTGTAAGTCAAGAAAGGTGTCATTACCATCATTATTATTTGGCCCTCAGTCAATCATTAGAAAGTTCTTTGATTAATATGAGATTCGAGAAAGTGGGGAATTATTTTATGATACTTCACCCAGGCTGTGGTGAGGTGCTGTCCTTCCTCCCACACAGCATGTCTCTAGTGATTTCGGTTGTTCAAGACCCATAGATGAGTCTCCCCAGGTAGCACTGGGCGCCAGCTGCAGTGTGGGCCTGCCTCTCTTGTCAGTTTCTTTCTTTGGATGTAATTGGTTAGTCAAGGCACCCTCCTCTTTGGTTTGCTTAGTTCAGCTCTGGGAGGATAGCTGTCACTGCTTCCATGCAGGTAGATGGTGACCGGCAGTCTTAGCGGGGAAGTTGGGCCTAGAGTGTGCTGGAGATGAGTAGCTCTAAGCTGGATACGTATGTGGAGAATCCTTGAAGCTGTGGGGAGAGGAGGTTAGGGAATTTTCCAGTTCAGACCGGGGCTCTGCTCCTGGTACTCTGCTGGTTTCCTTATTGAAATAAGGTAAAAGAAATTAGACCTAAAATAAAGAGGAGGGAAATGAGTTTTTACGTTAGCTTGGAAGGGAAGAATTGTAATTTAAAATGAAACATCTGCACAAAGGTAAGGGGATCCTGCCTTGTTTTTTCTTGTGTTTCTAAAGCACATAGTTCAGAATTGACCCTCAGTAATTGTTAAAACTAAACACTGTTTTCTAAGATGACCTCAACACACACATTCTAGAGACCCCATGGGTTAAAACCCACTTTGAACAATTCAGGGTCCCTCCAAATCCTTTGGACTGTACATCTGTCCAGAGCCAGGGGCCACTGTGCCCTCCACAGGCAGATCCAAGAGGGTGAGGCATTCCTAGCCCCGGACAGACCTTCCCTGGTCATGTGTCTGCCAGGTTCCAGTGGAGGGGGTTTCTGGGGGAGAGGGCTCAGGCTCCAGTAAGTGTCTGCTCTCTTGCCCACACCACTCTTCCTAGGACCTGGTGAGCGCCTGGAAGCAGTGCACAGTTGCACTGTTACAGGTATCATGAGGCAGGGCAGTAAAGAGACTTGCTCAAAACCTTCCTCTCTCCCCCTCCCAAACATTTACTGAGGCCAAAAACCCAGAATGTGTTCAGGAACATCAGATAGTCTGCAGTGGGAAGGGAGGCTGCAGTCAGTGGGAGACAGACTGGGGGTTCCACTGGGGGGTTGCACTTTTTTTAGGGAGTGCTTATCAGTTAATTGAAGCCAGGAGGGGAACAGAATTGGCCTGTGTTTTATTAGAGACCTGCTCCTAGCAGGAGTGTTTACTTGAAAAGTTCCTGATGACTAATGCCTGCCATATAAGCTGCCTGCTGGGATGAATAGCTGTCTTCTCATGCAGGGAGAGGAGCAGTGATTAGAAAAATCCTGAACACTGAAACACGCTAAAGCTGCTCATGAAAGAAGTTGAAAGAAGTGATGTAACCAGGGAACCGAATATATGTAATTGAGGGAAAGTAGCTTACTTAGGCTTCTACATCCACAACTGTATCACCTCCCTCCTGAAAATTTACCTTTTGTGCTGTTCAAGTAGATAAAAATACCAGCATGGACCATCATGGTGGTATTTCTTGCCAGACAAGCAGTATGGTGTGTGGGTCTCTGGTGAGTCCACCATCCTTAGTGTGTGTGTTCACCCTCTGGTCACTAGAGGGTGCACTGTGTTCCTGGATGTAACTGGAGTCATCATTTTTTTCTTAGTTTGAGGACAGTATTCACCCTTCCTTAACTTTTCTAGTCTTGTTCTTTGTTTTTGACCCATGCTTGATTTATTGCTATTTTAACTAGGTGTGGTGGTTGTGGTTTTGTCGCTAAGTTGTGTCCAACTCTTGGGACCCCATGGACTGTAGCCCACCAGGCTCCTCTGTCCATTGGATTTCCCAGGCAAGAATACTGGAGTGGGTTGCCATTTCCTATTCCAGGGGACCCAGGGGTCAAATTAGCATCTCCTGCATTGTAGGCAGATTCTTTACTGACTGAGCCACCAGAGAAACCCTTAATTAGGTATAGTGAAGTTCAAATCACATTATAGCTCTATGATTTGAAATAAGTTACTCTACTTGAATCTCAGTTTCCCCATCTATAAAATGTGGATAATAATCTAATTCTCAGAGTTGTGAGGGTTAAAGGAGGTGTCTCAGAGTTTATAAATCTGCAGTTAAGTGCTCAAAATTAGTTGAGAGTGCCTTCATTATAAAATCTTTTCATAAACCATGGTAGCCAGTTGCCCCTTATGTGCCCATGGTAGACATTGCTTATCAAGCATAAACTCCTGTGAATTCTTGTTACTAACATTTCAAACAGCCATTACAGCTTATCAGAGAAGGGAAATTGTTGAGGAATATGAATAAATTAAGGTTGCAGAAACCTAATCTCCCTTGCTCCTCCTACTTTGGAGGTGTACTGTTCAGACCCAATTGGAATGAACCAGAAAACTTTTGAATCTGCCCCCTCTTCATTTTTTGTCCAGGGATATGAATTTTGTTTTCAAGAATCTCATTGTTCCTTTAATTACTCAAAATAGTTGCTTTCAATAGGTTTCTCTTTTCCTTTGTTTCTTTTTTTGGCAGTAATGCTTAATTGATTGAATAGTGAAATTGGGTAACTAGATTTTTTGAAAGCATAATTTATGCCATGGGGTCTAGATTTGCCCAGTTTTACCCTATGGTAAGATCATTTGGCCACCTGATGCGAAGAACTGACTCACTGGAAAAGACCCTGATGCTGGGAAAGATTGAAGGCAGGAGGAGAAGGAGACCACAGAGGATGAGATGGTTGGATGGCATCACCAACTCAGTGGACATGGGTTTGAGCAAGCTCCAGGAGCTGGTGGTGAACAGGGAGGCCTGGCGTGCTGCAGTCCATGGGGTCGCAAAGAGTGGGACACGACTGAGCAACTGAACTGAACTGACGATCATGGTGTATTACATGATAAGATCAGCTCACTTCCTAGAGTTATAAATATCAGGAGCCTTTGGTAGGGGTACCCTGGTGATGGGAGAAGACATATGAAGACAGGAAATTTTCATTCAGGACCTGCTGACATTTGGATGTGGATGTGTCTGACCCCTCCTGTGTGGTGGACCTGGTCATCAGTGATGCCTTCATTGTCAGTGTTTATGTAGCTTGGTTCCCTTGGTAATGTCCACTCAGTCAGAGACCAGCTGCTTTCTCTTCTAGAAGGCCTTTTCTGAAGCTCCTGCAGTTCAGCAGGATCCTTGTGGGTCCACTTTTGGGGTAAGGGCCAGAGGGGCCCCTGTGCCATGGCTCTGTGGGTGCCCTCTCTCAGCTGGGAGAGCAATTGGTGGCCAGGATCCTAGGGCACTGGACCAGTTGTTGAGGGCTGGTGGAGGACTGCCTTTGCAGAGGCAGTCTTCTCTAGGAGAATCCCTTCCAGGGCAGCCATCCTTTCTCTGATCTTAACTCCCCTGAGGCTTGGAGTAAGAAAGAGGGAAGCTTGAAATCTGCTATTGGAAAGACTGTGCTCTTTGATTTGGTTTCTCCCCTATAAGGTCGAACTGATGGCAGGTAATCTCAGAGATGGCGAGCCTAAAAGGAGAAGGTAAAATAGAAGCCCTGTGGGGTCCCTGATAGAGCTCTTAGAGGCTTTGTCATTCCCGTGGGGCAGTATTGAGGAGGAGGAGGATACCTAGGATCTACCCTCAGAAGCTCTTAGTCCTGTGGGAGTTGCAGGCTTGTAAACAAATCATTGTGATGCTGCATGGTAAAGTGCTTTAATAGAAGCTTTGTCCAGTGCTTTGAGGGCTCCAAGAGCAAAGAAGCTGCAAGCCCTGGGCTGTTGGGGATGCTTTCCATATTTGGTCTGCCTAGGATGTCCTTTGACACTACTCTTTCCAGAAATCCTGGAAGCCCGCCCACAGACCTTGGCCCTTCCTCTCCTAGAGTGGGAGCATGCTGATTATTTGTTGCTCTGTATGTCCCATCCGCTCCACCCCACCCCACCCCATAGTTTGGCGTCCTGTTCCTCACTGTGCTCCTTTTGGTACCCAAGGCCTCTGCCTTCAGAGGGTTCCAGTGCTTGATGAGTGAGGAATTTCATCTGGAATGCTTTCCACTAACTCGGGTTTTGTCTGGATGTGCCTGTAAATGTTAATCTAAATCTCTTCCCCCATTTTATGAGTAGACTTTCAGTAGTAGCCCCTGGTCTGAACCGACAGCCTGTTGCTTTTCTTTGATGGGCATCATCAACAGATACAGGGAGTTGAAAGCATTAAAAAACAAAAACAAGCAAACCTTAGTGGAGGCCTTACCTGCCAGTTGGTCCTGGGGACAAGGCTTTGTTACGAAGTTTCTCCATAAATACCAAGAGCCCCTCTGTAGCTACAGGTTTCTGTGGTCACCACAGAGCACAGCCTCACTATTGCCAGTGGCTTCACCGGCTACAAAGCCTAGGGTAGCCCAGTTCAGGGACGAATAGATGCTCCTGCTGCACACAGCTGTTTCCCTCTCCCTGATTGTGTTTACTAGTCTCCCTAAACACCTCATTCCTTTGGGCCTTGCTTTTTCTAGCACCTCAGTCTCCCAGAGACTACATGGGAAAATAGAGCAGGGATGCACAAGCAGTCCCACCCACCTTCAGCCTAATCTGATCGATTCTGTAAATGACCCTTTCCACTGTCCCACCTGTTTTTTGTGTAAACCCACTGGAAAGTACTTAAATCCTAAATCTGTCGATTTTCAAAGAAAAATATTACTGTGCATTACTGACTTAGGTCTGGCTCTGGCCTAGCAGAAGCAGCAGGTATTTTTCCGCTGTGCTTAGGACAATAAGATGAAGGTCCAGATGTTCTTTTACTGGTGCTGGGAAGACTCACCTTTGGGTGTGCTCCTGCTGTTAGCAGAAGAGCTGAGCAACAGTCTCATTCCAGCTTCCAGCTGAGGAAGAATGAGGCAGTAAGAGAACCCAAAGGCTTGCCGATGATGAAGAATGCCTCCTGGGAGGTGTGGGCTATGATGTGGGACATGATGTAGGAACTTGTTTATTCAGCAGTTTTACATTAAAACTCCAGGTTAGAGATTCTCAGCACTGCTATACTCCAGGATCACCTGTGGAGTGAAAAATGCATATGCTCAGGCCTTTACACATATTTTGGACTCAGTAGCTCTGGAGTGGGGTTTGGAGAGCTGTATCTTTTTGTTTCTTTCCTGCCTTTTTTTTTTTTTTTTAAAGAGAGTTGTATTTTAAGAAGCTCCTTAGACATTTCTGATGCTGAGCCAGGTCTTAGCAACACTTAACAAAGCACGGGGCTCTGAAACAGGAGTGATCTCCATCTGCCCCTTCCCTCCCATTCCAGGGCGGGGAGAGAAAAGAACAACACAAATGGTCTTGATAATAGGCACAAAGGAGGGCAGTCCTGGAAGGATCAGAGAAGGTTTCCCAAAAAAACCACGGATGCTGCCATGGGAGTCTGTCCCCAGGCAGGGCACCTGCCGCGGGAGGGAGTGTCTATGTGGCCGGAGGCTTTGTGGTGGGGCGGGCGGGTGGGGCGGAGCAGAAGCCCACAGACCCCAGGGAGGGCTTTGAGGGTTGGATTTGAAGGGCTCTTCTGTCTGCTCTCACGTCACTGAAGAGCCAGCAAGGAGCCCCAGAGGAGAATGGGGCTTGTGTAATGGAGTTTTGTTCCCTTTCAATTTTAAGTTTCTGAACTTGATGTTTTTGTTGTTTCAGAGTGTAATAAAAATATATATTTAGTCTTTGTCCCTGGCATACAGTTTCTAAAACCCTTGGAATTTCCTGAGTGGTAAGGTTGTTAGGAGTATCTTTTGTTCTAATGAGGCAGCTCTCAGTGGGCCCCTTGATCGCTTCAGGACAGAGGCTGGCCTCCAGAAAGATGGAGACCTGCTTAGCTTGTTGGAACTTGCAACTCCACTTGCAACTGCCACTCTCTGCCCTGGACCTCCAGGGAGAAAAGAGGATCTAGAGATTAAGCGATTATCATCTGTGGCCAGTGATTTGATCAATTATGCTAGGTAATGGACTCCATAGAAACCCTTATACAGTTGAGTTTGAAGAAATTTTGGGTTGGTGAACACATCCATGTACCAGGAGGGTGGTGTTACCATACTGTTTCTCCATACCATGCCTTATACATCTCTTCTATTTGGCTGTTCTTGAGTTGTATTGTTTGTAATAAATTGTTAATAATAATAAATAAAGTGTTTTCCGGAGTCCTGTGAGCTACCCTAGCAAATTATCTAACTTGGGGGGAAGGTCCTGTGAACCCTCCATTTTATAACCTGTTGTCAAATGAATAGGAAGCCTAGGACTTGAAATTGTTCTCTGAAGTGAGGGCGGTCTTGTGGGACTGAGCCTTTAACCGGTGGAGTCTGTGCCAGCTCTAGTCGGCAGTGTCAGAATCGGGCTGTCTGACACCCAGTTCGTGTCTTGAGAGTTGGAGAATTGGTTGGCATGAGGAAAAAACCTACACATTTTGAAGTCACAATGTTATGAATAGAAACAGTTCAGACAGAGTGATTATTTTTCTTTTCTTCCACGTCTTTATGTCTTTATTAGACGTCAGACTCCGAGACAGACCCATGTGTTGACTTTTTTGGCCCCAGCCCATTGGGGGTGTCTACCTGCCCTGGAGGCACAAGACTGTCATAGGCCAGCTGGGTGCCCTTTGTTGATCATTGAACCTCTCTGGGCCTGTGTCTTCCACTGTAAATGGGCATAATACTGCTCGCTTCGCAGGGTGTTAGGGCTGATGGAGAGCAAGGATATGAAAGAATTTTAGAAACTGAAGTTACTCTTTGGCTGTGTGGGGTTACGATATCTGGGAAATAAGCATTTTTTATTTGGTATTGTCTAGAGGTTATTGTCCATGATACTGTCTCAAAACACCTGGTCTGGGGTGTAAAGCAGTCTTGCCTAATGATAGAAACCACCAGGCCCTCCTCCCTTACTTTGTTTACCATGCAGACTTAAAAGGCATAAAACTATGAAGGAAGTCTCTGTATAGACTTAATTGTTTCCTCTAAGAGGAAGCAGCTTTCTGGTTTCTCCAGGACCTCCTTTGTTCCCAGTATTACCACAACTCTACTACTACCACAGGCTACTGTTGATATCCAGATCTTCTTAATATTGCAGTTTTTATTTGCAGGCTCAATGCCAGACCAGGAGTGGGAGGTGTCCGATCTCGTGTTGGGATCCAACAGAGCCTTCTTAGCCAGCCAGCACGCACAGCCACCTTCCAGCAGAGGTTTGATGCCCGGCAGAAAATTGGTCTCTCAGATGCCCGCCTCAAGCTGGGAGTCAAGGATGCCAGGGAAAAGCTTTTGCAGAAAGATGCTCGGTTCCGGATCAAAGGGAAAGTGCAGGATGCCAGAGAGATGCTGAACTCGCGCAAGCAACAGAGCATAGTACCCCAGAAGCCCCACCAGGTCGCTGATGCCCGTGAGAAAATCAGCTTGAAGCGGAATTCCCCTGCTGCCTTCATGAGCCCACCCATCGGAACAGTGACCCCTGCTCTGAAACTCACTAAAACCATCCAGGTAGGTTGAGACTCCTGCCAAAAACTCCTCAAAACCAGTAACAACTGGAATCAGGCAGAGACCAGGTGTGTGTAAGCAAAATGACAGTCCCCCCAACTGTTTGAAGAGTAACCATATGTGGAGGCAAGATATCATCTCAGTTTTCGTGTAAAAGAAAATGGGCGGGGTGGTGGTGGGGATTTGTCCAGAGAAATTAAGTGACTTTCCAGGTGGAATAATGGTAGAGGGAAGAGAGGAGAGGACAGATATTTGTTAAGCTAGTGCTATGTGCAGGCACTGAGTATTTATTCCTCATGCAACCCCAGTTATTACCACAGTTTATAAAAGAAGAATCTAAGTCTCAAAGATGTGAATCATTGTGTGCAGCTATACAGCTGGTCAGTGGAAGCAACAGGATGGAAGCTGGGTCAGACCTGGCTCTTAGTGCAGGGTCCTGGCCACCTGCAGAGCCATTGCCCCAAAGGGAGTGAAAACAGTATCATTTAATCTTCACAGCAACTTTGGTAATAGGAACTACTGGAGCAGTGAACATTTATTAAGCCAGGTTCATTGAGCCCTGCAGGTGCATTGTTACATGATCTCTGGGATGATGAGTCTTCCTGTCACTTTCCTGCTTTGCAAATGAAGCACTCTGTAGGGCCTTTTACCACAGACCAAAACTGAATGCCCACCATATTTAAAGTTCATTTATCCCCTACTTGTAGAGAACGCATGTAGGCCAAGTGGGATGAATTGTGACCACTGGGTGTTTCTAGGTTCCACAGCAGAAGGCCATGGCACCAATTCATGCTCATCCTGCTGGAATGAGGATCAATGTCGTCAATAACCACCAGGCCAAACAGGTGGAGTGTGTGTGTGTGAGAGAGAGAGAGACTGCACACAAGTGTGTGTTTTGATGTGGTCTTCCAAGTGGATTAACTGAGGCCTGGCCCAGGGTTCCAATTTGAAGAGTTGGAGGTTGACACGTTTTACAGTTTATGAGTTTTAAGAAGAAATTTCTTAAATGCATGGAAGCAGAGAGGCAAATTGAAAATCTTTTTATTTCTTTAAAGTAAAAGTAGTGTGTGCTTACTATAGAAAATTAGCAAAACAGAAAGATTGGGGGGGGTGGGGGTAGTTCTTATGCTGTGGCTCTCCATAGCGAGCCCCTGTTGAAATTCTGCCCTGAATTCTTCCTGTGTTTTTCTTGTTTGTGTGTGTGTATATGTGAGAGAGATTATTATTTATTTAATGCATAGCTGTAGTTGTGATTATGTTATTATCCAGTTTGATATTGTTCTATTTTCACTTTATAACTCAAGCATTTTTCTGTGATTCACATTTACTGTAAACATTTTAATAACTGCTTGATCCATTGAGTAGACATTTAGTTAATTTCAACCATTTTCCTGTAATTTTCACTGTTAGACATCCTTCTCTGAACATCTTGGAGGATAAAGCTCTTTCTACAGTTTGAGTTTATTTCTATAGACCAGATTGCTCAGCACAGACTTGCTAACCAAAGGATATAAACAGGCATTTTAGGGATCCGTAATAGATATTGCCCACTTGTAGAAAGGTACTTCTGATGTACCTGAAATTTCACAGCATTTGCATTCGGCTCTCATGGGCAGGGAGCCTGCCAGAACTGAGCTACAGTCGCCCAGGCCATTTTGCCCAGGCACTCCATGTGTACCCACTTCTCCCTCCACCTCGCTTAATTCCAGCTCTCATCTCCCTGCTGTCCTTACTCCAAAGGTCTGCTGAGAGCCGGCATGCTACATTAGCATGTATTTCTTTATTTTCAGAATTTATATGACCTGGATGATGACGATGATGTTATAGCTCCCATTCCTACTAAACAGATGAAATTTGCAGCCTCAGGCAGCTTTCTCCACCACATGGTATGTTATCTTACATTCTTCTTACACTCTCTATATATCTGATCAGGTACATGGGAGACGTGGTGGAGAGTAGGATCTTTCAATTCAGAAATATTTCCTCATTTGGGTCCTAAGATTATCAGAACCTTAACTAATCCAACCCCTGGTTTTTATAAATACTGAAGTTTAGCATGTCTGCAGACTTGTTCAAGACCCGACAGACAGTGAAGTGCAGGCTCTAGTTCCCAACTGCTATGTTTGGAGACTTCAGGGGAAATGTGAGTGATCCCACAGGACAGAATCACATTTTATTTCCTTTAGGGCAGGACATTCTCCTGGTTCCCTTTCTTCTGTGGTCATCAGCTCTGGCCTCATTCTTGAATCTGGATTCCCTTGGTTGGTGTGTTAGCAAGAATAAACTGAACCTTTCCTGAAAGCTCCACCAGGTGCCACCTGTGTGGAGGGAAAGTTTGGTGGATGTTCTGCCATGCAGAGAAGGAAAGAAAGCAGTATATCTGGGAACATCAGGGAACTCTGCATTGCTTGGCTCAGTGCATGCGACCAAATCACACATAGGAGGCGAGTGGGTACCCAAGCTAAGTGCCTTTGTTTGGTCTTCAGGCACCCAAAGACTCAGTTTTAGTCACTGCACTGAATATGTGGACCAATTTCCTGGTTACCGTTGAAGCTCTTAACTTTGAAATATGAAGCTGAATGATGCCAGTTTGTTACAAAGGGGCTGAGCCTTTCTAGTCATTAGAGTGCTTGTGTATGTTACCAGGCGGGCTGTCAGCTAACTCAGTTAGTGGCTAACCCTAATTGGAAAAATCTGTTTATATTAACTTATTTAAGAGTTCCATTTCTCCCCACCCTGTGAGATGGGTACTGTTACTACCCCTATTGTATGGACTAGGAGTTAGACACAGAGAGGTTAAATAAATCTGCTCAGCTTGTAAGTAGTGGATCTAGGATTTAAGCCTCAGCAATCTGGCTCCCAGGCCACGTTTTAACCACTGCACTCTGCTGGCTCTTGAGACTCAGAAAACAGCTTGAGAAGTGTGGGGTCCACACTGAGTCACCTGGGTTGGTGAATTAACCCTGTTCCATCATCTGTCTCTCTGGCCGCTGCATTCATCCTTTCTCCATGAATCAATGGCTGGTAGACACTGTCCTCAGTCAACCAGACCACTAACCACTTCTGCCTCATGCATCTTTTTTCTCCAGACACATTAAAACTGGTTTATATTTCTAAGGGATCACTTGCCCAGTTAAGGGTAGCAGGGGAGGGAGGGAGGGAATGGTTTCTGCTGGTTTGCACTTGCTGACTCTGCTAGCATGCACCTGACCATCTGGGAGTTGCAAAGGTGAGCTACTTGTTGTGGTTCCTCTATATGACCAGAACAGGGACCAAAAAGCGGGGGTCTGGTCCTTCTTAAGAGTGACTTCCTAGTCCTATCCAGCCCATGGTGATAGAAGAATATCTGGGAATGAACTTGACTCCAAGCTTTTGGACTCTGACTAACTTCCAGACTGTAAAACCAATTCTAAATGGTATGCTGAGCTGTGGCTCCTGTTGGGGAACTGCCTGGATGCTCCTTGCCAAGGGCTCCTGACACTGGAACGTGGCTTCTGTGAGCACGTGTACAGTCTGCTTTTCTCTCCTCCTGTCCCTTCCCTGGCAGCTGGTACCTTTCTGGCTTTAGATCAGTAATGGAACTGGGGAGGTAGGAGGCCTTGAGATTGGGGATCATCAGTCCCCTAGGGCATCTGGGTCCCTGGCTTCTCAGATTCCTGTCTGCCTCTTTGTTTAGGCTGGGGTGAGCAGTTCCAAGCTCTCCATGTCCAAGGCCCTTCCTCTCACCAAAGTGGTTCAGAATGATGCGTACACTGCTCCTGCTCTCTCCTCCTCTGTTCGGACAAAAGCCTTGACCAACATGTCCCGGACATTAGTGAACAAGGAGGAGCCCCCCAAAGAGCTGCCGCCTGCAGAGGTGAGGTGAAGGCGAAGGAGAAGTGTTCATACTAGTCTAGAGTTAGCCTGAGCTGGGTGGGCAGTGTGCATCCCGTTGGGTCCTCAACGGGAGGACCTCTGTGCCTCTGTGAGGTAGGTGTTGCCACCCGTGTTTTACAAATGAGCAAACCAAGATCCAGTAGCCCCCGCCCTCAGAGAGCCCACAGGCAAGCAAGTAGGGAGAAGAGAGCTGCAGACAGAGCACTGTGTCTGTGGGACAGAAGAGGGCTGCCAGAGCACTGATGAAGGAACATCTCATTCTGCTCGGGAAGTAGAGGAAGGCTTTAAGGAGAAGGTGCCATCTGAGCCAGATGGGTCTTGAAACATGAGTGGCATTCTGTGCAGAGGTTCAGGCCTGAAAGGGCCTGGAATATTTGGGAAACATGAGAGGTTCCATTCCGTAGCATAAGGTGACGGGGACATGATTAGAGGGGCCCAGCTGTGATAGGAAACCCTCCATAGAGGTTTCCTCTGGGCCTTCCTGGTCGTTTGCCGAAGTGAGTTCTGCCGTTCGAGCACAGCGGTTCTCTGGTGACGTTCTGTTGTCTGGTAACTTCTGGTAACGTTCTTCTATCTGTGGCAGCCTGTCCTCAGCCCTTTGGAAGGCACCAAGATGACCGTGAATAATCTGCACCCTCGAGTCACCGAGGAGGACATTGTTGTGAGTACTGTGGCCTGCCAGAATTTCAGATCTCAAGCCACTTCTGTTCCAAGGGTCCCCAAGACCACCCCCAGGTTAGCTGATTGTCTAAGAGGACTCACAGGACTTAGCATAGAGTTGTGTCAGGGCTGAGATGCATTACAGAATGCAAAGCAAAATCAGCAGAGGGAGACAACTTGTGGACGAAAAGCTAGAGGAAAGCAGACTCAAACTTCTGGAGTCCTCTCCTAGGGGAGTCACATAGAATGTACTGACTCCCCCAGCAATCAGTAGTAAAGACATGTGTAAAACCAGGGAAGCTCATTAGAGACTCAGTCCCCAGAGTTTTTCTCAGGGACTAATCACATATGCACCCTCTGCCACATACCAGAATTCCAGACACAGAAGGAAGTCAGGTGTTTGGCATGAACCACATTGTTGGCACAGTTTAGGCGCAGGGTGCCACTCTTACCAGTTACAGTGATGAGAGCCCTCCCAGAATCCAAGATCCCAGACGCGAGCTAAGGGTCAACCTTGGAAGCAGGCCTTCCAAGGGAGAGCAGACAGGCGAGATACGTTAACCCCTTTTCCTCATAGCCTGTAAACTAGAGCCAGGGGAATTCCCTGGTGGCCAGTGGTTAGGACTTGGAAGTTTCACTGCTGGGGCCTGGGTTCAATCCCTGCTTGGAAAACTAAGATCTCACATGCTGCACAGCATGGCCTAAAGTAGATCTTTAAGACAATAATAAAATTAGGATCACACTTAGTATTCAGTTTTGTGTCTTGGTTTTGATATGTACCATTTTCCCTTTGATCGTTGGAAATCATTTCAACGACCTTTTCACAAATCTTCTCTTTGTCCTCATTACAACCTTGTGAAGGCAGTTGCAGGTGAAGAAATGGTATGGTTGTTAGTTAGCCTTTGCAGTCTGTATCCATACTGTGTTCCCTCTCTGACTTCAGCCTCTTCATCTGAGAGATGAGGGATTGGAGTAAAGGATGATGACGACACGTGTACAAAGCACTGCCTTGAAAATGGTTTCAGTTGAAACCCCTCAATCTGGCCAACCAGGATGATTGGTCACCCTGCATTGAACTGCGGAATTTGTGTTTCTGACTGATTCCCGGGTGATATGTTAGCCACTGTTTGTCCATCCATGTGGACATCCAGTGGAGCCTACATGTCCATCCATTTTCATGACACAGCACTCTTGACAGACATTCCATATTCCATTATCCTTGTTAAGGAAGTGGGCACTGAGGCAGGAGGACTTTGGGGTTGACTTGGAGTCATAGGGATCCTAGGCTTATGAGCCCAGCAGAACTCGTTCCCTCATCTGGCCCCAGGTTGAGGCCTCTGGATGTCCCAGAAATACTACCTGACATGGAGCCTTCCTGAAATCTTGGCTGCTTGGCATGTTCAATCAGAGTGAAGCCACCACCTGTCAACCCAGAGCCCTGTCTGAAGTATGTGAATTGCAGGCAGGGAGGACGACCGCGTGAAATTCTTCCCCAACTGAAGCCATCTTGCTCTTCATAGGAGCTTTTTTGTGTTTGTGGAGCCCTGAAGCGAGCTCGGCTGGTCCATCCTGGGGTAGCAGAGGTGGTGTTTGTGAAGAAGGACGATGCCATCACCGCGTATAAGAAGTATAATAACCGGTGTCTGGATGGTAAGTCAGAGAAAGCAGCCTCCTCACCTTGATGCTCTTCGCCACACACAGCAGGCCTTCCGGGGAAGCCCTCCTCTGGGAGGAGTGGGTGGACATCCTAGTGCTTTAAACTCTCCAGGGCCTCCTGTGTACTAAGAACAAGCAGTGATGTTTTGTTTTTAATTGAAGTGTGGTTGGTTTACAATGCTGTGTTAGTTTCAGATGTACAGCACAGTGATTCAGTTATATATATCTTTTTTTTCAGATTCTTATCCCTTAAAGGTCATTATAAAATACTGAGAAGTTCCCTGTGCTATGCTATGCAGTAAATCCTTGTTGGTTATCACAGCCTTTGCCTTCTGATTTTATTATTTAATCCATTTACATTTTATGCATTATATAAGTTTTTTTGCATTTTTTGCATTATATAAGTTTTTTTATATAGGTATTTTTTAGTGTAGCATTTTAGTTCCTTTAATGATTTTTTCCACTGTATTTTTTGAGTCACTTTTCTTAACAGTTGCTCAAGCATTTATAGTATATATTGTAGGTTATCAGAGTCTATTTCAGATTAATATTAATGTAGCTACAGTGAAGTTTAGAAATGTTACTCTAATAAGGCTCTATTCCCACTTTCCCCTTTTTTTGTGCTGTTATTGTTATACTTACTACATAAAATGCAAAGTGGGAGTCTGGTACTTGTGAGGTTAATCTTTCATGGACAAAGTATAAATCTGAACATACACTTTCGAAGTTTTTTTCACTTAATTTTGTACCATAAACATTTCCCCTTTCTACTTGTTTCACAACCAGTTTGGGTTGTTTCATGCTGTGTGTACTTTCTCCCTTACTTTGATTCTGATCTCCTCCTGCATGAAGCAGGGTCTGTTGCCAGTTTGCTTCTTGACACTGTCATTACCAGAGTTTCATGGACCTCATAACCCTCGTAGTGTCTGGACTTTGCTGAAACGTGACAGCCCCAGCACTAGCTGTGAAACCAGAGCTGCCAGTGGTGGGTGCTTGGACTCCTGGTAATGAAAGTGGCAGCCCCTTTCCTTCCATGTGAGGAGCTGAGGGCTCATGGCAGAGCTTTTTCTTTTTTGGTTTTTCAGGGCAACCAATGAAGTGCAACCTCCACATGAACGGGAACGTTATCACCTCAGACCAGCCCATCCTGCTGTGAGTTCCGGAGGCAGAGGTGCTGGGGACCATGAGGGGCTTTTCTGCTTGCTTACTGGGCATGACCATCTCTCTGTTCAGAGGGGTGGAATGCCTGCATCACAGCTCCATTCCATTTCCTCTGCTCTGAGAGCAGGCAGCCGACTAGGAAACTTAAATTTGTACAGAGTGGGTTGTTACATCATTTCTTCAGGAGACTGACTCCACAGGGGCTAACTTAACCTCATTCCCTGACTTACAATTTAGAAAGTAGAGAGCAGGCTGGTTGTGTCCCTGTTTGCATGATTAGGTGTGCATCGTCAGATGAGCAGAAAACCCACCTCCTCATGATTGACTGATGGGGACTGTGCTGGGTGCGCCCCCTTGTTTTGTTACACCCAGTGTACATGCCTGGCCCAGGACTGGGGACTTTTTGAAGCCTGAGATGCAGAAAATGTCTAGATTGATATGTAAAAGAAGGTCCTTTTGAGGAGGAGACAGAGACCCAGGGAGAATAAAGACTGCAGTTTGAACCCTGGATATTGAATTGTGTGGTTTAGATAAATTTCTTAAACTGTGTTCCAGGATTAAGTTGTATTCTGAAAACGGAGGGTTTTATGACCTTAGTGGATTTAGGAACCACTGGGCTAGACCCAGTAAAATCTACTGGACTTCTCAGAATGTGTGATATGCTGATGTGTTTGGCTATCCTTGAGGCTTAAACTTAAAACCCCAGATCTTAGCAGGCTGCATCTTAACTTTCTTAGCAGATTTAAAGAATGGTAAGTTTGCTATAAGAAATGGGGTAAAAGGGTATGGAAAGCATTATGTTTGGTGCCTAGCTTATAACAGATCTCCAGCTAATGGTGGGACCCTTCTCCACTGAAGGGGGACCCGACGAGGATTTTGACTCTTCTCTGGTCTCTACAGACGGCTGAGTGATAGCCCCTCAGTGAAAAAGGAGAGTGAGCTGCCTCGCAGAGTGAATTCTGCTGCCTCATCCAACCCTCCAGCCGAAGTGGATCCTGACACCATCCTGAAGGCGCTTTTCAAGTCATCAGGGGCCTCCGTGACCACACAGCCCACAGAATTCAAAATCAAACTTTGAGCGGGGGAGCGAGACAGCCAGACGTGGGGGCAGAGGAGGGTGGCTGTGTTTCCCTAAACAAAGGTTGTGACCAATGGGCCATTGGCTGGGGGCCCCCGAGTGCAGGAAGGGTCACTGGGGGTAGAAAGCCTCCTCACTGGACGGCACCCGCCTTTCTGTGTTGTGTTCTGCCTTGTGCTCTTCTGTATGTTCACATTTCCTGTAGTACGTTTCTTCTCTCTCCACCTCATCACCAAGGTAGACTTGTGTTGTTCAGAGTGTTTCCCCCTAAACTCAGCCCCAGATAGGTTTTTTAAAATCTGGAAATGGTGCCCTAAATTCTCTGGGTGGCCTTCTTGTGGCCCCATAGAATGCAGGGCAGGGGCTGTTTGAAGGATACTGCTTTCTTCAGGGTGAGAGTTTGACTCCCCTTTCTCTTTTTAAAACTTTTCAAACGAAGTAGGGAATGGAAGCCCCTGCCATCCTAATAGGAACCACATCAGCTCAAAAGCTCTGCCACTCACTCTACTGGTCAGTGGAGATGGCCTAGGTGGGGATCAGGTCACAGGCTCCTTGTCCTCTCCCCACAGTTGGCTTCAGACCAGTGCTTTCTGGAGAGAGCCCTGTGGCAAGGGCAGGGTGAGGCTACTGCTCTGCTAGGAAGAGTATACCCTAGCTCTTGGTTTGGGGCACCCTACTGTCTCACTTGACCCAGAGTAAATTCTTGAGCTCACATTTCCCCTTCCCCTGAGTTGTGCCGAGTGGCCCAGCCCAGCTTTCTTGACCTTCTGAGTGTCACTGCTGGGCGGGGCTGCCTTGTTAGTCCCATTTCTAACCCAGCCTAGCACTTGTCACACTTGGTTTTGGTGCAAATGCCAGCTCTCTGCTAGTTGGGTTTTCAAAGGGTCTGCCTCCTGTTCTGTGACACTGAGGACCTTGGGGGTTGTTTGAATAGGAGATGGCTTGCTCCAAGATGTTTTTTTCGTGGCCTCAGGTTCATGTGATAGTCAGGGATGCTGAGAGGTGGCAAATGCCCAGCAGCCACCAGGGGGCACTGTCTCCACTACTGTGAGCTACCCATCCATCCTGACCAGAGAGGCATTTTCCTGCCTTGACAGAGGTGGGAGGAGAGCAGGGGGCAGGGGGGAGGAGTTGAGAGAGCAGAGCAGCCTTTCCAGGCAAGTGGACAGGTTGTCCCCTCAGTGTGGTTCCAGGCACCGGGGGCACAACTCTAGAACCAAGGGGGCAGCCCTGAATACACCAGGACAGCATTACTCCAGGGGCATTCATCCTCAGTTTCTTGCTGGTTTGTTCGGACTGTAGAGGGGATCCAGCCTAACAGAGCTGGCACGTCTTGGGGAGCAAGAATCTGTAAGTAAATAGTGTGAAAGGCACAAACCTACAAAGTGTAAGGGGGGCCTGAGACAGAGTCTCTCATGGCCTACTTGGGGCCAGTCTAGCGAAGAAAACCTGGAAACTCACATTTCCACAGAGTTAGATCAAGTAGCAAGGACCTAGGGTTTGAACTCAGCTCAGTCCTCCAGCTCTGAAGTTTCCCAGGCCTGGGAAGTCCAGGGAATGTGCCTGATGGTGGTCCACTTTCCAGTACTTCGAAGAAGGCTGCTTTTATTCCCTTCTCCCTCTTTGGGTGCAAACTAAGTTCTCTTCATCAGCTAAAAGACATTCCTCCTACACTTTGCCCTTCTTGACCCCAGAGAGTGTCCATAAGACACTAGGAGCTGGCTTCTCAGGTCTGGAGACAGTTAGATCACTGTTTGGACTCTCTGTTCAGTAGGGAAGGTAACTACGTTGCCTGTATGCCTTTATCCTCCCACTGGCCCTCTGGACCTTGTCCTCTGGGTAGCCATGTGGTCCATTGCCGGGTAGAGTGTTTGCCCCCCTGTTCTACAGGTGTCATTATGGGAAACAGAAGAGAAGGTGGTAGGCCAGTCCTTGTGTCCCTCTCCACCTCCCACTCCCCTACATTCCCCGTCTGTCTCTTTTTTTTTTTTCCCAAAAGGAGAGGAAGAGGCATTAAGGGATGGAGGAGATTATGTGTTACTTACCCATTTCTGAATAAACATTTGTTATTCCTACTTTGAGTGGTCATTTCTTAAAAGATTATGTTAAAAAAAAAAAAGATTATGTTAAGGGGCCTCGGAATTTGGCACCAGAAAACAGAGATTTGCCTCTGCTTTGCTGCTCACCATCTATGACCTTCAGACAGTTCCTCACAGGACTCTTTGAACTTCGGTCTCCACAGTTGAGAGAATATGAGCATGAATGTCTGGGAAGGACCTAGCATAAGAACTTAGTACCTCCTGGCCCTAGAGTGCCTCACTGAGTATAAGCATGGTCAATTTGAACATAGTTAGGTCTATTCATAGGGAACAGGGGAGTCTATGTGTTGAAGTTACACTTACGGGTAAAATTTACCTCTTAGATCAACTATGCACTAGAAAAAAATTGGTAGGTTTTTTGATTCTGTGTTAAAATATACATAAAGTTTATCATGTTAACTACTTTTAAGTTTATAGTTCAGTGGTGTTAAATACATTCACAGAGTTGCACAACCACCACCACCATCCATCTCCAGAGCTTTTTCATCTTGTAGAGCTGAAACTGTTTCCTTCAACCCCAGCCCCTGGCAACTACTAGTCTACATCCTGTCTTCATGATTTTAACTACTCACGAAAGTGGAATTATACAATATTTGTCTTTCTGTGACTTTATTTTCTTGGGCTCCAAAATCACTGCAGATGGTGACTGCAGCTATGAAATTTAAAAGATGCTTGCTCCTTGGAAGAAAAGCTATGACAAACCTAGACAGCATATTAAAAAGCAGAATTGTTACTTTGCCAACAAAGGTCCGTATAGTCAAAGCAATGGTTTTTCCAGTAGTCGTGTATGGATGTGGGAGTTGGACCATAAAGCTGAGCGCCGAAGAACTGATGCTTTTGAACTGTGGTGTTGGAGAAGACTCTTGAGAGTCCCTTGGACTGCAAGGAGATCAAACCAGTCCATCCTAAAGGAAATCAGTCCTTAGTATTCATTGGAAGGACTGATGTTGAAGCTGAAACTCCAATACTTTGGCCATCTGACGTGAAGAAACTGATTCATTTAAAAAGACCCTGGTGCTGGGAAAGATTGAAGTTGAGGAGAAGGGGACAACGGAGGATGAGATGATTGGATGGCATCATTGACTTGATGGACATGAGTTTGAGTAAGCTCCGGGAGTTGGTGATGGACAGGGAAGCCTGGCATGCTCCAGGCTTCCCTGTCCATCGGGTTGTAAAGAGTTGGGACATGACTGAGCAACTGAACTGAACTTTGACTTAGCATAATGTCCTCAAGGTTCATCCATGTTGTAGCATGTGTCATTTCTTTTTAAGGCTGAATAATATTCCACTGTGTGCATATACCATATTTTGCTTATCCATCTGGTGGACACTTGGGTTGCTTCCATGTTTTAGCGATTGTGAATAATGCTATGAACATGAATGTACAAATATCTCTTCAAGACTCTGTTTTTAACTCTCTGGGTATATACCCAGAAGAGGAATTGCTGGATCATGTGGCAGTTCTATTTTTAATTTTTTGAAGACTCAACCATTTTGATTTCCACAGTGGCTGCACTATTTTACATTCTTTTATGGGAAGATGGAATGGAAGTATTTTATCCCTACCCTTTCCACTAAATACAACTTTGGATATTTTATATAAAACATAAGACTGAAAGGTGGAGAGAAAAAAGGCTGGCTGGGGCCCCAGTGCATGACCAGCATTGAGTTCCCTGGGTTTCCTTTTTGCTTCATATGTGCCAAGCTGGGTGCTGAATAAGCAGACCAACAAACAACCAAAAAACCCAAGTGAGGACCCGAAAAGGGATAGCTTAACAAGACAAAACTAGTAGTGAAACACCACAGGAAAAACTGTAGCCTCACCTTCATTGGTAAATGACAAGTTGAGTCCTAGACATGCATCCTCGCTCAGTAGGCTGTATTGGGGGCACCCCCAAATGTGCAGGGGTGGAGTCAGAGAAGGCCAAACAGGGGGCTGGGACTTTTAAGTTGGTGTCAGTGGAGGCCACAGGAGGAGAAATGGGTGCCCCCCCACCACCACAGGTCCTCCCAACCAGGGTATTAGCAGAGGGTGGTGGGATGATGGAGCTCACTGCCACCCATAACCTGGTAGTAATGAAGCAGTTCCTTTCTGTGCCCATTAGAGGAGGTGTGCTGTAACATTTAAATAAGATCCAGAGCTTTCATAATGCCCATGTTTCAGTCAAGAGTCTGATCAAGATCAGGAAAATTTCACCCTGAAGGAGAAAGGACAATGGATGTTAGCTCCATGATGACAGAGATGTTAGTTACTGATAAAGAAACAATTGAAGAAATATTTGAACTTCAAACAATTGAAGTAAAGAAATGAAAAACCATTTCAAGTTGGTTTCAAAGGTAGAGAAGAACCATTTCAAGTTGAAAAATACACCAAATTCCCTGGAGGTCCAGTGGTTAGGACTTTCTCCTCACTGCTGGAGCCATGGACTTGATTTCTGCTTAGGGAGCTAAGATCCTACAAGCCACACAGTGCAGACAAATAAAGTTGAGAAGTACAAGTACCATTCTCCCCCTCCCGACCCACCCCCCAAAAGCAATGGAGAAGAATCTGTGAACTTGAAGCCAAAACAATAGAAACTACCCAATCTGAACAATAAGGAAAAACAGACTTAAAAAGAATGAAGGACTTTGGGGGCCTATGTTACTGTAACAAAAAGTCTAAAGTCTGTATCATGAGTCCCAGAAAGAGAAAAGTAAAAGTCGAAGAAATAATGACTGTTGGGAGTTCTCTGGTGGCCTAGTGGTTAGCAAAAATAATAACATGTTCTCAGTGAATGTAAAGGAAATATTTAAAACAATTATAAATGGGAAAGCGCTAAGGAATATCTAGAGAAGGTATGTTTCTGCAGTTAGAAATAACAAACTGATAAAATAACAGTATACTGTGGTAACTTTTAAATATATTTATATATTTACATGATATTTACATAAAATAATGTTTACATATTTATGTATTGTTTTACATATACATACTGTATGTACTTTGATTCTTTATTCCAAGTACATGAAGGTTGGTGATGGACAGAGAGGCCTGGCGTGCTGCAGTCCACGGAGTCGCAAAGAGTCGGACACGACTGAGCGACTGAATTGGACTGAACTGAAGGTTGGGCCCTGGGAGGACCACGGGAGTGGACAGGCGGGGAGTAGGGGCTGCAAGAGGCGGGCCTGGAACAGAGAGGGCGGGGTCCCAGGCGGTGCCGTCGTCACGGAAACGGCTACCAGCGACCAACTACAACTCCCAGCATCCCCCGCAGCTTCCGGTCGGCAAGATGGTGGCGCGCAGAAGAAAGCGTGCGGCGCAGGAGTCTGATTCGGGGGTTCCAATCCTGCCCGGCTACTCAGGTGAGGGGCTGCGGGGCGCGAGGCCGGGGAGCGGCCAGGCTTCTCCAGGAAGAGGCTGAGGGGTCGGCAGTGGCTCAGGACCTTGAGGGGCAGTCACACGCTTGGACGTGAGCCCCAGAAGGTTCTGAAGCCCCGGCCCCCGCAGCTCACGCGGCGCCTCTTCCCGTCTGGCTTCACTTGGCTCGGGACGACCCTAGTTTGGCCAACGCTTTCCTTGAGTGAACCCGCCGCTACACTTTCCAGGGCGAACCTGTGTCCGTCTACATTTTCCACCGCCCCCCCCCCCCCCCCAAGATACACCCATCCACTTATTAGCCCCTCGTTGCAATTCCTGGTCCAGCCCCCTCAGCGCTCACCTCGCCTGTTATGTGCCCTCCTCACTGGTTCTCCTGCCTTCTGTTTTTCACCCAGGTGCCAGAATGTTCTTTCTAAAGTCAGACTGAACTCAGATCTTGCCTCACACTCCCATCCCCGCAGAACTCTGTTCAGTGACTAAAGTTAGCACGTAAAACAAAATCCAGACTTCACATCCGTCCTATCCTGGCTCTAGCTAACATACAGCTCTGTCTTTCTGTTTCTCCGAGACAACAAGCTCTTTACTCCCACAGAGTTTTTGTACTTACTGTGTCTTTTTCCTCTGAGTTCCTCAGACAGCTCTGCCCTGTTACAGGGCTTCGTGTCATTCTGGTCGAAGCTTTTATGTTAGTTCCTCAAAGAGGTGGTCCTGATAGATGCCTGTCTAAAGGCCTGTGCCACCCATTACCCTGCACTACTTCACTCTGTGTGTTTCCTTCCTGTTTGGAATTTTATTTATTTATTTACTTTTGGCTGTGCGGGGTCTTGGTTGCTGCTCAGGCTTTTCTCTAGTTGCCAGGAGTGGGGCTGCTCTCTGGTTGCAATGCGCTTCTCATTGCAGTGGACCTCCAGGGAATTTGGTGTATTTTTCAACTTGAAATGGTTCTTCTCTACCTTTGAAACCAACTTGAAATGGTTTTCCTTTTCTTTACTTCATTCTTTTGTGGAGCATGGGCTCTATCGAGGTAGGGCATGCAGGCTTCAGCAGTTGCCGCTCCCGGGCTCTAGAGCACAGACCCAATAGTTGTGGTGCACAGGCTTCGTTGCGCTGTGGCATGTGGCCTCTTCCCGGATCCGGGATCCAACCTGTGTCTCCTGCGTTGGCAGGTGTATTCTTCACCACTGAGCCAAGAGGGAAGCCCCTGGTGGAAGCTTTAATGTTACTTCCCCAAAGAGGTGGTCCCGAAAGGCCTCTGCCTCCCATCAGCCCGCTCTACTTCACTCTGTGTTTCCTTCCCATTTGATACCACCTTGTTACATGCTGACTTGTTCTGTCTTCTCACTTTACCACGTGAGCTTCCTGAGTGCAGGGCTTGCAACTGGATCCTCTGGATCCTCTCTGTGCCCTAAAGAAGGTGGTGAGAAAGACAGAACAGTCCTTAGCTTTTCTGAGGATTAAAGTTTATGGGAATGCTAGCGATTATCCAAATCATCACACACCAAGGGACTTAGAGACCGAGAGAGATGTTAAGAAGGCACAAAGCAGGTAGATCTAACCTGGCATGTAAGGCTCTCCTGAGGAAGTGAAAACCTGAAGAATGGATGGAAGGAGGCAGGTTGATGTTTCAGAACAGCATGGGTGAGGCCCTGGCTGATTGGAGCAACAGAGAGGATGCGTGTGGTGTGGAGAGGGGAAGATGGGGTGAAGAGAGGCTACACGGGGGACCGTGGTAAGGATTTGGGGGTGCTATGCACCCCCCAGAGCAGCAGTGTTTGAACCTCTCTTCTTTTGCATCCCACTTACATTCTCTCTATTACCGGCTTTGGAGCCCCTCCTGCGCAGATGATGTTGGTTCCGCCGCGTAGCCTGCGCAAGCATCTTGCACAGGCCTTGCCTAGGAGAAGAGCTCAGTGAAGGATGGATGGGTGGATGGACGGACAGACAGGCACACAGGACTAGAAAGGGACAGCCTGAACCTGACTCATGTGTCATCCCTCCCCGTCCCCGTGTTCCTTCCAGCCATTCCGATAAAATTCTCTGAAAAGCAGCAGTCCTCTCATTACCTCTTTGTGAGAGAGCACAAGGTTCGAGAAGGCACCAGGTCTTCCTGGCCTCAGAAGCGGACCCTTTTTGTCCTCAACGTGCCCCCATACTGCACAGAGGTAACTGGGTGTCTGGGAGGGAACCTGGGCCTGGGGTACGGTTTCCTGTGGGCCCTCCACCCCTCAGTCCTCAGTGATGAGAGGGAAGCAGCTACCTGAAGCCCCGAGGGGCGGTGTCGGGAAGTCTGCATCTCTTGTGACAGGAAGTTGACTTTTTAAAGGTGTGCTTTTCAGAAAAAAAAAAAAAAAAAAGTGTGCTTTTTTAAATATAATTCTCTAGGAAGCCCATAGCTTTTTATACGTTACCCAGAATTGCTTGAGTTACATGTTTTTTTCCCCTGATTATAAAATTGATACATGTCCACTGCAGGTAGTGTTATAGTACAGCTGAAGTGGTCTGTTGCCTAAAGCAGTCGTTGCATAACTATGTCTGCCAAGCATAATTCCACCCAAAGACAGAGACACTTGAATGTGAAAGTGTTAGTTGTTCAGTCGTGTCCTACTCTTTGCAACCCCGTGGACAGTAGCCCGCCAGACTCCTCTGTCCTTGGAATTCTCCAGGCAAGAATACTGGAGTGGGTTGTCAGTCCCTCCTCCAGGCAGACACTTGTTCTCAAACATTTTTTCTTGAGTATTGTGAAGGTTGTGCTAACTACTTGTGTGAAGTCTGACAACATAAACATTCTTTTGTTTTTAAATTGATACATGTCCATAGTAACAAAATAAGAAAAGCAGGAGAAAATAAAATTACCTCTGAGTCTACTGTGCAGAGATTTCCCAGGAGGCGCTAATGTTAAAGAACCCGTCTGCCAGTGCAGGAGACATAAGAGACGCGGGTTCAATCCCTCCAGGAAGATCCCCTGGAGGAGGACATGGCACCGACTCCAGTATCCTAGCCTGGAGAATTCCACGGACAGAGGAGCCTGGTGGGCTATAGTCCATAGGGTTGCAAAAAGTTGAATATGACTAAGGTGACTTAGCAAGCATGCACTACTGTGCAGACATGTCTGTTACTTTTTTTTTTTCCTTCACAAAAGTATTTCTTTAATTTACAGAAGAGAAACTAAAGGAATTACTGGATTTTTGATGAATTTTTTTTTTTTTCAGAAAAGAAATACTAATTTCTAAAAGATTCCTCTGCAGTTAAAGAGAGAAACAGTGAGAGGGGAGGATGTCGTTTTTAATGTTTCCTGAAGACTATGAACAGAGAAGCACCTGAGCCCAAGTGTAGCACTCGCTGCACTTCACAGATTGAGCAAATCTGTGTCATCAGCGCCCAGACTGAAAAACAGAGCATCACCCACACCCCAGAAATCCCCCCGTGCCCCTTCCTCCTGCCAAGGATAACCACCATCCTGATTCCAGCAGGGTAGATTTAGTTATTTCTAAATGGTTGATTCAGATAGTAAAACTTAATTGGTTGTCTTATAAAATCAGAATATGACTAAAAACATCCCCACCTATTCTTTTAGAGACTCAGGTTTGATCCCTGGGTCGGGAAGGTCCCCTGGAGGAGGGCATGGCAACCCACTCCAGTATTCTTGTCTGGAGAATCGCATGGATAGAGGAGCCTGGCGGGCTACAGCCCATGAGGTCGCAAAGAGTCAGACACAACTGAAGCGACTTAGCACACATACATTCTTGTAATAGTGGGAAAAAGAAAAGTTGAGAACCCACTCCTTCTTTGGAGATCCTTCAGAGAAATTGACAGGGGAAGAGAGAACTTTCAGCCAGATGGCCTTTCAAAGGGAACAATCCCTTTCCGGAACAGACAGAGCATACTCTAGGCACATGCTCCAGCAGGGTCCGGTGGTAAAGCCAAAAAATTATACCTGAATTCCGTCTCCCCTCTGTCTCCTCCCTCACGAGTCCCTTTTTACCCACAGCTTTGAACACAAAGTCAAAAAAGGTAGTCCTATATATAGGACTACTAACGCATATATATGGAATTTAGAAAGATGGTAACGATAACCCTATATGCAAAACAGAAAAAGAGACAGAGATGTACAGAACAGACTTTTGGACTCTCTGGGAGAAGGCAAGGGTGGGATGTTTCGAGAGAACAGCATCGAAACGTGTTTATTATCAAGGGTGAAACAGATCACCAGCCCAGGTTGGATGCATGAGACAAGTGCTCGGGGCTGGTGCACTGGGAAGACCCAGAGGGATGGGATGGAGAGGGAGGCGGGAGTGGGCATCGGGATGGGGAACACATGTAAATCCATGGCTGATTCATGTCAATGTATGGCAAAAACCACTACAATATTGTAAAGTAATTAGCCTCCAAC
The DNA here is from genome assembly GCF_033118175.1 of Dama dama. Lineage (NCBI taxonomy): Eukaryota > Metazoa > Chordata > Mammalia > Artiodactyla > Cervidae > Dama > Dama dama. The sequence continues at coordinate 6,853,824 of NC_083702.1, forward strand.
TAAAAAAAAAAAAAAAGGTAGTCCCCTCCAGCCGTGGGGGTCTGGGGTTGTGACCTCGGTGTTGAGGAAGGGGTGGCGTGCCCAGGCCCTCTGTGCGCGCCACCCCCAGGCTGGACTCCGAGGCTCCGGTGTGGCGGGAGGCTCACCCTGCGCTTCTCTCCACCCGGCAGGAGTGCCTGTCCCGCCTCCTGTCCCCCTGCGGGCCCGTCCAGTCGGTGGAGTTACAGGAGAAGCCGGAGCTTGCTGAGAGCCCAAAGGAGCCCCCATCGAAGTTCTTCCACCCCAAACCAGTTCCTGTAAGCCCAGGACCCGGCCGCGCCAGTGCGGGTGTGGGCGGGGCCCGAGCGGCGTCCCCGGCGTGTGGGGGAACGTGGCATCCGGGGTGGCCGCGGCACTTCAGGGGTTGCTTGTGGTCAGGCCCGTCCGGACCTGTGTGGTCTAGGAGGGCTGTCCGCTGAGCGGCCTCCACCCGGATTTGCCACGGCCTGGAGCTTCCCGTCCGGCTCTTTCCATTTGTCCTGCGGGGAAGCTCAGAGACATCTCTGCTTCCCGCCCGAGGGACCTCCCCAAGCACCCCCACCGCTGGCTTCACGCCGCGGAAGTCGATTCTTCCTTAGGCTCGGTCGCCCTGGTCTCCCTTCTCTGCGTCCGGGAGCCCACACCTCCTCCTGTTGAGGGGACTTTGCACTAGCGGGCGCCCCCCGCCCCGTCTGTCCATCCACTCCTGGCCCCGGGGGAGCACGCCCTCCCCCGAGTCCCTCCCACAAGTGGAACAGGAGCCCCCGGGGTCGGCTAGGAGTGTGGGCGCCCCACCCCCGGGGAAGAACAGCCCTTCTCCCCCTGGGCCTGCGACAAAGTCAGGCTGACGGCGGGTGGGGGGCCCTGAGGTGAGACGCCCCTGGGGAAGGCTCCGGCCGCTGACCTCTCCTCCTGCAGGGCTTCCAGGTGGCCTACGTGCTGTTCCAGAAACCCGGCAGCGTGTCGGCCGCCTTGGCCCTGAAGGGCCCCCTGCTGGTCTCCACTGAGAGTCACCCTGTGAGGAGCGGCGTCCTCAGTCAGTACCGCGGCCCTGGGGCGGGGAGGGCAGCTTCGGGGGCCGCGCCTGCCTATGTGGCCTGGCCCTAAGGGCGGGGGTGGAGGCCCTCAGGGTGGGCAGGGGTGAGGGCACCCGCTCGCCGCCCCGGACTCTTCTTCTGCTGCGAACCCGGGCCCACCCGTCAGCATCCCGGCAGCCTGGGCAAGGAGATCCTGCCCGGCTGCCAGGTCCTGGAGGCCCCTGAGGGGCGGGCCAAGGAATCCCCATCTTCCTCGCCCCCTTCTCCCTCAGAGTGGATCCGAGACTACACGGACTCAGTGCCGGACCCCGAGGCCCTGAGGGTGGAGGTGGACGCCTTCATGGAGACTTACGACCGGAAGATAGCGGAGGTGGGGCTTCCGCATGGGCGGTGGCTGGCTGGGCCTCCCAGCTGGTAACATCCAGTCTGAAACGGTCCTCTCAGGGGAAATGGTCTCTGGGGGGGCGGGCGGTCAGGGCTGGAGGGGAGCGGCCTGAGGGCACATGGTGCTGGGCGCAGAGGGAGCAGCCGGGGCCCGAGGTGCCAGGGTGGTGCCAGGTGTGGGAGAAGAGAGCCGAGAGGAGGCAGCGAGGGGGTCCTGGGGCCGCAGGGTGGCTCCCAGGCGCCCGCCCGTCACCGGGCCCTGTTCCCTGCAGGAGGAGGCCAAGGCCAAGGAGGAGGAAGGCGTCCCGGACGACGAGGGCTGGGTGAAGGTGACCCGCCGGGGCCGCCGGCCAGTGCTCCCGAGGACGGAGGCGGCCAGCCTGCGGGTGCTGGAGCGGGAAAGGCGGAAGCGCGCCCGCAAGGAGCTGCTCAACTTCTACGCTTGGCAGCACCGCGAGACCAAGATGGAGCGTAAGGGCGCCCCACGGCCCTGTCCTTCACACCCCTGCCTGGGTGCCCGGCTGTGGTCTTGTGGCCACTCTGCCAGCCCCAGCCACACAGAGCTCCCTAGTCTGTTAGGCTGGGAGAGGGGTCCCGGGGGTCTCCCAGCACCCCTAAAGCCTTGCTTCACCTTCGGGTGCGTGTTGGTTGTAGGGAGGATAACAGAGGTATTTTTTTTTCTTTTAATTATTTGGCTTTGTTGGGTCTTAATTGCAGTGAGCAGGCTCTTAATTGTGGTGCGTGGGTCTCTAGTTGAGGTGCCTGGACTCGGGTAGTTGTGGCATGAGGGCTTAGTGGCCCTTCTGCATTTGGGATCTGAGTCCCCACACCAGGGATTGAACCCGAGTCCCCAGCATTGCAAGGCGGATTCTTAATCCTTGGGCCACCAGGGAAGCCCCGTTGACCTGGTAAAGTTTCTGTCTGAAACCTCAGGCATGCCATCTTCTCCACTTCAGCCTGTGCCCTCTGACTGGGTTACGGCCCAGTTCCATTTGGTAGCATCTGTACCGTCTCCCTGCACAGGGGTGATGGGGGAGGCTGTGCTGAACGCCCACCCAGTGGGGAGTGGGGGCTGAGGGGAAGAGCCGTTGTCCTCTCGAGTGGGGGCCGTGGGGCATAGCTCCCACCTGGCCTGCCGTCTGACCCCGGCCCTGTATCCCCTCCTGCCCTCTCCCCAGATCTCGCGCAGCTGCGCAAGAAGTTCGAGGAGGACAAGCAGAGAATCGAGCTGATGCGGGCCCAGCGCAAGTTCCGACCTTACTGAGCCTTGCCCGCTCCCACGGGCCCCGAGGAGCCGGGTGGTGCCCGGCTGGCAGTGTGTGGCCTGGCTGGACCCGGGGTCCTGGAATATCCGTCTCAATGGCTGTGCCCAGGCCGAGGGGCCCCTGTGTGAAACCCCAGAGACCTGAGCCCACGGGGTGGGGTGAAGGACAGAGTCACCCATTGGTTCCCGTGTGCTTCGGCCGTCCTGGGGCCCAGAGCGAGGACTTGGCCTCCAGAAGCCCCTGGCCTAGAGCTGGCCCCTTCCCTGTTCTGGCTCCTGACCTTGGCCTGGCTCCGGACTCTCATCTCAGGGCTGACTGTCTGCTGTGTTCGCCCCTTCCTCCTGATGGAGAAGCCCCTGTGGGCAGTAAGACGGCCTCACAAGCAGGGAGAATACAAGAACGTTTTTATTTTTCATCCAGCTGGGTGGCAAGAAAGGACTACAAAAGCCAGCTGGGCCTATCCCAGGCCACATACACACCCGCTGCCCAGTCACAAAACAGACACCGTCCCCTCTCCCTGCCTCCGAAAGTCACAGATATTGAAGTCAGAATCTTACACCCCTCCGCGCCCCCACCCCCAGCTCTGCCATAGCACTCGCTCTGGCCGTGCTGGTCTTCGGGACCAGGGCCGGTCCCCAGCATGGTGGCCTGGGCTCGGGAGCTGGGAGTCCGGTGCTGAAGCAGGTGGCTGTGGCCCCAGGCCCCGGGCTACAGGGGGACAGGGCTCCTCTCCTTGCTCTGTAAAAAGGAGCTGATGACATCAGCCACAAGCTGGGGTTGGTTCATGTGGACGTAGTGATTGCCCGGGACTTCCACGTACTGGAACCTCTGGGGAGGGGAGGGGACATGGGATGAGGTGACCCAGTGGAGGGCCGCCTCCCAGCAGTTCCGCGTGTCCACAGCTCTGCCGGCCCTTGTCAGTCAGGGGAGGGGGTAGTCGGGCCTGGCTCGGAGCCGGTGGGAAAGGCCTTCCTGGGAGGGAAGCACCCAGCCCTAGGGTTCTAGGCCACTCCGAGCTGAGGTTGTAGAGCTCGGCTGGGGCGGGCCAGCAGTCCACGGGCTGCTCCTAGGTCTGGTCATCGGCTAACATTCACTTGAAGAAAGAACAAGCAGCCTTTCCAGCCTGCCCAGGAGAAAGGCCCACAGGGCAGGAAGAAAGACGCTAAACGCTGCCTTTCCGTCTGCTCAGGCCCCAGGGTCAGCTGTCTGTGGTGGGTGATGCTCCTAAAATGCCAGGTGCTCCCAGGAGCCCAGGCAAACATCGGAGTCACAGCGCCCATCCCAGCCCTCCAATTTAGGCTGGCCCCTGCTGGTGGAACTGGTCGTCTGTTCTCATGAGACCCTAGGAAATTGTAGCAACACTCAGTTGGGCGTGGCCCAGGAATACAGGAGGACAATAAAACCAGGAGATTCTGCCAATGAAAAGCCTGCTTTCTAAAAAAAAAAAAGAAAAGCCTGCTTTCTGTGCTGATTTATATGTGATTCCAGGGACCACAGTGGAACAGGAGGCCTGGTAGCTCCTGGGGTTACCTGTTAGACCTGGGCCCAGAGCAGGGGTCCCAGTGCGAGAAAAGAGATGGAGAGGTGGAGCCCAGGGCAGCCTGGCAGCCCCTCCCGACCCCAGCTGCCCTGAGCCCTGGACACCCACCTCTTTCAGGACAGACTTAAGTGAGCTGGTCCCGAACATTATGGACTCCCTGTCGGCGTCATTCTCTCTCCGCACGGCATAATATCCTTCGGTTGCCCTGGAAGATGAGAAGGAAGGCTCACCTGGGACCAATCCCTGCATGCCCTGCCTCCGCCCTGGGCTCTAGGCTCTGAGACCGGCCCAAGCCCAGGCATCCCTCTGACCTTCCCACCGCCGGGCCCTTCAAGCCCAGGTTTAGTTCAGGGCTGCGGCACTCAGTCCCCACTGGCCCTCAGCTCAGCAAGGCCTGCACAAGGTTCATCTCGGGACCTTCCCAGGGTCACAGCCACTAAAGGGTGGAGCCAGGATGGGCTTCTGAGGGCGTGCTTTCTCTTTTTTTAACAGCTTTATTGAGTTAATTTCACCCATTTAGAATGTACAGTTCCATGGATTTTGGTACATTCAGAGGTGAGCAACCATCACTACAGTCAATTTTAGATCCAATTTATCACCTCAACTGAGCCATAGGTGATCCTGCAATGCAGAAGGTCCAGTTCCTGGGTCCAGTTCCCCTGGAGGAGGAAATGGCAGCCCACTCCAGTATCCTTGCCTGGGAAATCCCACGGACAGAGGAGCCTGGCGGACTACAGTCCACAGGGTCACAACAGTCGGACATGACTTAAGCCACTAAACCACAACCACCACCACCACCGTCACCTCAACAAAATCCTAAACCTGTAGTTTGCGCACACAGCTCCAGGTCTTACACAACCACCAGTTGGCTTTGCCTCTACATTTCTCCCATGACTCAAGCGATAAAAGAATTTGCCTGCGAGGCAGGAGAGGCAGGAGATGTGGGTTTGATCCCTGGGTCGGGAAGATCCCCTGGAGGAGGAAAAGGCAACCCGCTCCAGTATCCTTGCCTGGGGAAATGGCTGTGGACAGAGGAGCCTGGAGGGCTACAGTCCACGGGGTCGCGAAGAGTTGGACACGACTGAGCACATGCTGGATGTGGACTTGCAAGTGAACGGGATCACACAGTACGTGGGCTTTCCTGACCGGCTTCTTTCAATGAGTCTAATGTTTTCAAGGTTCCTCCCTGTTGCAGTGTCACTGCGTCACTCCGTCTTATTGCTGAAAACAGTCCATCGTGTGGATGGAGCCTATTTGCTTGTTGGTGAGCTGAGGGGCATCGGAGTTGCCTCTGACACGGTTCATTCTGTTACGAAGGACACCGCTGTGAGCCACCAGCACTCGCTGTGGTGTGGACAGACGCTGGGGTCACACTTAGGAGTGGAACTGCTGGGTCACATGGTGATTCCAGGGCTTGAAAAACTGCCAGACCTTGCCGAAGTGGCTGCACCGTTTTACAATCACGCAGCAGCCTGGCAGGGTTCTAGTTCAGCTCCTCCACAGCCTCAGCAGCGCTCGTTATCTCACTTGTGAAGTCTAGATGTCCCAGAGGGTGTGCAGCGTCCCTCCCTGGGGCTGGGATTTGCCCCCCGTGAGTCCCTGCCTTCTGAACCCCTGTGCTCAGCAGACGTGTCCCTGGAAGTCACGGTTCCTGCCAGGCCCCAGGTCCAGGATGAATGCTGTGGAGCGGGGGTAGCATCTGAGCCCCCCCCGAAAGGATGTTCAACGGGCTCTGGGGCCCGGAGGCAGCAGATGGCCTCTGGCTGAGGATGGGGGAGGGGAGGACAGCAGATGGAGGTGTGGGGCTGGCCTGGGGATGCACGGGGCCTGGCGTGGCTGGAGGGTTTGGGAGGACGGGGCCAGGCAGTACAGACACCTGTGGAAAGGTGTGGTGCCGTCCCTGTCCACCCCTAGTGCCCTCCTCCCGTCCCCCCCTCCCCTCGCCTGCCTTCCACACACCAGCGACCCATGGGGCAGCTCCCAGTAAAGATGGCAATGTGGTCTTATACCAGGAGACCTGGGCATTCCTGAAACTCAGGTCTGTCTGGGGCGCTTGGTTCCGACTTACTTGACGAACAGGATGCGGGCCTGCAGATTTTTGATATACTGCACAAACAGCTCCTTGCCGACGATGTCGAAGCAGTGCTCTGGCTGCAGAGACAAAAAACCCCACTGAATTTTCGCCATGAGGCCCCAGGCGCTGCTGTGGGTGGAAACCCAGCTCTCTTGGAAGCAGCAGACACCCCCCCCTCGGGCACCCAACCAGGACCAAGCCCCCTGCCTAGTCACATCACCACCTCAACAGAGGCTTCACCTCCCTCAGACTGCAGACTCTTGTCCCCATCATCATTCTCCGTCCTGGGCTCATGGCTGCCCAGGCAGACGACATGTCCAGGCCCCCCTCAGCCAGGTGTGGCCATGCCACTACATGCAGAGAAGTGACCTGGGCCACTTCGGGCTGAGGTTTTAGGACTGAGGCGTGACACGGTAACCATACGTGGCTACTGAGGGCTTGGCATGGGGCTCGTCCAGCCTGAGATGTGCTGTCTCACTGGATTTTAAAGACTTAGTATGAAAGTGAAGTGAAGCCGTTCAGTCGTGTCCGACTCTTTGTGACCCCATGGACTAGCTTACCATGCTCCTCTGTCCATGGGATTTTCCAGGCAAGAATACTGGAGTGGGTTGCCATTTCCTTCTCTAGGAGATCTTCCCGACCCAGGTATTGAACCCTGGTCTCCCGCATTGTAGGCAGATGCTTTATCATCTGAGCCACCAGGGATTTTAAAGACTTACTATGAAAAAATAATGTCAACTATCTTGACTATTTTTTTATGTAGACTCCATGCTGAAGTGACAACACCTTGGATACACTGAGTTAGAAGGTATTATGAAAGTCGACTTCACCTGCTTCTTTTCACTCTTTTTGTAGGGCCACTAGAAGGTGTGACTTTAACATGAGCTCACATCATACTTCTACTGGACTGCGCTGCTCTGGGCCGAGAGCCCTCTGAGGGCGGGAGCTCTCAGGATTTCCTGTGTCCACAGCTCTCGGCACACGTGTGACAGGCACGGGGTTCAGTGAGTGTGTGCCGAGTGGGTTAATTGAAGAGCGCCCCCAAATGGACTGACTGTTAATGTCTAGTTCCCCTACAGCATCTCGAGGAAGCTGCACGCACACACACAACTATCTGGTCAGCCAAGAAAACTCATCCTTGTTCTGCCCTGACCCCTCCCAGCTATCGCCTTCTCCTCAGGCTGCAATGTCCAGAAACAGAGGTCCCCCTGGCAACTACAAGGCCTGATGGATGAAGATTTACTGAGGACCCAGACATGCCACATGTTATCTCCTCCCTGGAGGATCAGAAAGGCAGAGCAACTGTGTCATAGTCAGGCTTCCCAAGTGGCTCAGCGGTAAGGAATTCATCTGCCAAGGCAGGAGATGTGGGTCCCATCCCTGGGTTGGAAAGATCCCCTGGAGAGGGAAATGGCAACCCACTCCAGTATTCTTGCCTGGAGAATTCCATGGGCAGAAGGGCCTAGCGGGCTATATATAGTCCTTGGGATCACAAAAGAATTGGACTCGACTTAGGGACTAAACAAAAAAAGGTGACAGAAGATGGTGGCAGAATCCTGCCGCCTGCCCCGCCCCCTTCCCCCAGTCTCTCAGTTCAGTTCAGTCGCTCACTCATGTCCGACACTTTGCAACCCCATGGACTGCAGCACGCCAGGCCTTCCTGTCCATCACCAACTCTCGGAGTTTACCCAAACTCATGTCCATTGAGTCGGTGATGCCATCCAACCATCTCATCCTCTGTCATCCCCTTCTCCTCCTTTCAATCTTTCCCAGCATCAGGGTCTTTTCTAGTCAGTCAGTTCTTCGCATCAGGTGGCCAAAGTATTGGAGTTTCAGCTTCAGCATCAGTCCTTCCAATGAATATTCAGGACTGATCTCCTTTAGGATGGACTGGTTGGGTCTCCTTGCAATCCAAGGGACTCTCAGGAGTCTTCTCCAACACCACAGCTCAAAAGTATCAGTTCTTTGGTGCTCAGTCTCTCAGCCTCATTTTAATCCTGCTTCTCCCACCAGGACTGGGACCCTCTGGCTTAATGGCCCAGGCAGGCACTCAACAGAATTACATGCAGGTCCCCAAGGCAGAGATTGAGGATATCACCGCCATGCACGTCTCCAGACGTGAAAACAACACAGATCTGGGTTTGTGCAGTGCTTTCCTCAAAGGCAATAATATGAAGGCTCCAAAAAGCCTTTGAGGATAGCTGCTGGGCACATCTTATCTCCTTCTGGCTTCTTTTTTCTTTTCTTCTCCATCCCTCCTTTGACCTTCTTTTCCTAGTCCGCTTCCATTCCCTGATCTACATTTTTCTTTCATAATTCAAGTGTGGTCTTCCCATGTGGCTCAGCAGTAAAGAATCCACCTGCCAATGCAGGAGATTCAGTGGGTTTGATCCCTGGGATGGGAAGATCACCTGGAGAAGGAAATGGCAACCCACTCCAGTATTCTTGCCTGAAAAATCCCATGGACAGAGGAGCCTGATGGGCTATAGTCCATGGGGCTGCAAAAGAGTCAGACAACTTAGCAACTCAACAATAACAATAAATTCAAGTGTAACTTAAAGTGAAGTCCACAGACCTGAGTGTTACCTCATCATGGCCTCTGACACATGGATACATGTGTCACGTAAGGATGTAACCATGACCCAGATGGAGGTTGGAACTGCTCAGCAGCCAGCCGAATCCCTCTGGGGGGTCTTCTCCAAGGACACCACCTGTTCTGACCTCTAGCTCCCTACATCAATTTTGCTGCTGTTCGAACTTCATATACATGGAGTCACAGTGTTCTTTTTGGGTTCGGGCTTCTTTTGGTTTGTATGTGTGTTTTTCACATTCCTGTATGAATGTGTGACAGTTTATGCATTCTATCGTTGACAGACATTTGGGTGATCTCCACTTTGGGGCTATTAAGAATCAAGTTGCCATGTCTTTTGGAGCACACAACGCACAGCGTTGCCGGATGTATATCTAGGGTTGAGATTGCTGGGCACAGAATTTGCATATATTTTCCTTTAGTAGTTAACTGCCGGTTTTCCTAAATGGCTACATCACCTTATCCTTCCTCCCGCAGTGTGGGACAGTTCTGCATTCTCCACATCCCCACCGAGACTTGGTATTTACTGTCAGGACTTCGGTTTTAGCTGCTCTGGAGCGGGTGTGGAGGTCTCTTCCTGGGGCTTTGATTGGCGTTGCCCTAATAACTGACGGCGTCCAGCACCGTTCGTGTGCTCATCGGCCATCTGGATGGCCTTTCAGAAAGGGTCTGTTCAAATCTTTCGCCGGTTTTTAAAACTGAGGTTGTCAGCCTCTAATCTTAATTAATATGTAGGAGTTCCTTACGTATTTCAGATATGAGTCCTTCAGTAAACCTGTGTGTTTAAATATTTATTTATTTGGCTCTGTCGTGTCTTAGTTGTGGCACGTGGGCTCTAGTTCCCTGACCAGGGATCGAACCTGGGCCCTCTGCATTGGGGGCGCAGAGTCTTAGCCACTGGACCACGAGGGAAGTCCCCTTTTTCATTAATATTCTGTTTTTTAAAAAAATATTTATTCGTGTTTATTTATTTGACTGCACTGGGTCTTAGTTGCAGCATGTGGGATCCAGTTCCCTGACCAGGCATCAAACCCAGCGCCCCTGCATTGGGAGAATGAAGTCTTAGCCACCAGGGAAGTCCCTCTTTTTTTTTTTTAATATATTCTATTTTGATGAATAGAAATTCTAAAATTTAATAAAGCTGTATTTATCAACATTTTCATTGATTCATGGTCTATGTATGTGTATTGTTCTACTTAAAACATATTTGTCTGCCTCAAGGTCATGAAGCCATTCCCTAATTTTTCTTCTAGAACATTACTGTTTCACTCTTCATATTTGATCTATGATCCATGATGAATTAATTTTTTGTATATTGTGTGAGGCAGGGACCTAGGGTCATACTTTTCCATCTAGATAACCCACTGCCCGCCCCCCACTGAACTGAGGTGGTGCCTTTATTATAAGTTGGGAGATCCTCATTCATAACTTTCATAATTAAATTCCCGAAGTATTCCACAAACTCTTCCCAATATAATTTTTAACAGAAGTTGATGGCTCTAAACTTCATTCAGAAGGGAGACTATGCAAGAAAAAGCAAGAAAATGTGTGAAAGAACAAGGCGAGTGGACTAGTTCTACTATCAAAACGTATTAGAAAGAAACGGGAATTAGAACGTGTGACTTGATGTGGACAAAGAGATCGATGGGACATACAGGGCAGGGACAGGCCCATCCTGGAATTTGTCTCTTTGGTGATTTAGTTTCTGCCCCAAGGGGAGTTTTCCCATCTGTGGGTGGCCCTCACTCACCCTTGGGCCCTGTGATGACCACGGCTCCCCCTGCAGAACAGCTGTGGGACGGTGGGCACAGTCCCCGAGGCTGGAAGGGCATTTCCAAACACCCTCAAAAACAAACAAACCGACTTCCCTGTGGTCCAGCAGTTAAGAACCCGCCTTGCAATGCAGGTGATGCAGGTTCGACCCTGGGTGGGGAAACGGACTTTACATGCAGCAGAGCAACTCAGCCCTTGCACCCCAACAACTGAGCCCACAGGACACAGTGAGGACTCCTTGTGCCGCAGCTAAGAACCGATGAAGCCAAATAAATAAAAAAGTGAATCAATATTCTAAAAAATAATAAACTGGCAAGGGTAGTACTACTACAGAAACTTAAGGAAAAAAACCCAATCTGCACTCTGGGAGGTGGACAGCTGGGGCAATGGCCTGACTCAGGCCCAGGGGGGCCAGCCAGGAGACTCTCCCTGGAGGAAGACTTCTCCATCAGGGCCTCCAGGACCCTGATGATTAGGATCAAGCCGTAAGCTCTACCTCCCCCGCCAAGGATGGGCACTCAGAAGACAAGCCACAGAGAGTGAACCTGGGTGCGGTCAGCCCAGATTAACTGGCAGTGGACCCACTGGTGTTCCTCTGGGAAAAAAATGAAAATGGATCCCTACCCCTCCATGGACTTCCCCAGTGTCTCAGCAGTAAAGAACCTGCCTGCCAATGTAGGAGACCTGGGTTGGGAAGATCTGCTGGAGGAGGAAACAGCAACCCACTCCAATATTCTTGCCTGGGAAACCCCATGGACAGAGGAGCCTGGCGGGCTACAGTCCATGAGTTGGACTCAACTGAGCGACTAAACAACAAGCAACAACCCCTCCATGCTTGAGAACAAATTCCAGCTGGATCAAAACCAAAACTCGAACACTCCCATCCCCTTGGCTGATGCCCTGGTTCAGGCCTCACGTCCACGCCTGGGCCTGGGCGACAGCTCTCAGCGGGCTCCCTGGGGCCAGAACGTCCCTCCTCTAGTGCGAGCAGTGTAGAGCATTTTACTCTCTTACACAGTTGCAGAAAAAGCAAGTCTGCGAGCGCCAGAAGTGACAACACAGCGCCTGGTCACTCAGCGCGTGACCTTAGCTGGTCTTCTCACCAGCGAAGCCCAGGAAGGCGTGCACAGGGGCTGACACAGCCTGGCGGCTCACCAACTGGCTGCGTGAGTGAATAAACGAGTGAATGCGTTTTCTTTCTGCACACAAGACAACTTAGGCTCAGAGAGGGTCACACAGCCTCTCTGTGGTGGAGATGACTGAGTTTCTAGAGTATGCCTGTCACACACCCGCAGGCCTCCAGACCGCCTGCCGGTTTCTGAGGCCTTTGGTTTGCTTGTTTTTTGGCCACACCCTGCTGCATGCAGAACTTCCCCAGCGAGGCATCAAACCTGAGCCCTCAAGTGCAGAGTCATAGCCACTGGACCGCCAGGGAAGTCCTCTACGGCCTCTTGTTAACCAGTCCCTCTCTCTCTCCTCTTTTAGTCTTCAAACCCTCCAGCAGGAACCCCCTCAGATGCCCAGAACCGACTCCAAGGCCTCACCTGTGTGGTCACAAGTGCCTGAGCATCCTTCCCTTCTCCGCCCCTCTCCTGGGGCCCACCTGTCCTAAGGGACTTCCGACCATGCCCTCCCCCAGCTGCCAGCTGGCTTGCGCCAGAACTCCTACTGCCCTTCCAGTCATTCCAAACCCATCTAAGCATTTATCACCATTTGGCAACCCACTCTAGTATTCTTGCCTGGAATATCCCATGCACAGAGGAGCCTGGTGGGCTACAGTCCATGGGGTCCCAAAGCAGCAGACACGACTTCGAGACTAAATAACATGTAAACACCTGAACAATATTAAAAAAAAAAGCCCTAGAACAAGAGTTTGTCTGTGTAGAGTGTCTGTGTTTGTCTGGGTAGAGTGTCTGTGTTTGTCTGGGTAGAGTGTCTTTCTAACAGCAGGCCTTGCCTTCATGGATGAATGGTATATCCATATTTTTTATTGTTGTTTAGCTGCTAAGTGGTGGTGACTTTTTTCGATCCCATAGACTATAGCCCACCAAGCTCCTCTGCCCACGGGATTTCCCAGGCAAAAAAAAAAAATCTTTCCCAGGCAAAGATCCCATGGACTGTAGCCCACCAAACTCCTCTGTCCACTGGCATTTCCCAAGCAAAAATGCCATTCCCTTCTCCAGGGAATCTTCCTGACCAAAGGATCGAATCCATGCCTCCTGCATTGGCAGGGGGATTCTTTACTGCTGAGCCACCAAGGGAGGCCCATGTCCATGTTCTGTTCCGTTCAGTTGAGTTCAGTTCAGTCGCTCAGTCGTGTCCGACTCTTTGCGACCCCATGAATCAATACTACTCAGACACAAAAGGAATGAAATTACGACACATGCTATAATGCGAGGGAACCGTGAAAACACTTATCTAAGTGAAAGAAGCTGGACACAAAAAGTCACACATTGTGTGATCCCACTTCTATGAGGCACCTAGAGGAGTCAACTGAGAGAGACAGAAAAGAGTCCGGTGTTTTCCAGGGGCTGGGGGAGGAGGATGGGGGAGTTGGTGTTTAGTGGGTACAGAGGTTTTATTGGGGATGATGATTGATGCTTTTGAACTGTGGTGTTGGAGAAGACTCTTGAGAGTCCCTTGGACTGCAAGGAGATCCAACCAGTCCATCCTAAAGGAGAACAGTCCTGGGTGTTCATTGGAAGGACTGATGTTGAAGCTGAAACTCCAGTACTTTGGCCACCTGATGCAAAGAGCTGACTCATTGGAAAAGACCCTGATGCTGGGAAAGATTGAAGGCAGGAGGAGAAGGGGATGACAGAGGATGAGATGGTTGGATGGCATCACCGACTCAATGGACATGGGTTTGGGTAAACTCCGGGAGTTGGTGATGGACAGGGAGGCCTGGCGTGCTGCGATTCATGGGGGTGCAAAGAGTCGGACACGACTGAGCGACTGAACTGAACAATTTTGGGGTGGTGACAACTGCACGACATCATGAATGTATTTAATGCCACTGAGTAGTACATTATGAATGGTTTGAAAACGGTTATTTATCATGCTATATATATACATACATATATATATATATATCTCTTACCACCATAAAAAAGGAAAGAGGTTGACAGGCACTGTGAAGGGTTGGGAAGACAGTAGCACTCACCAAAGTGATCCTCCGATCTCTGTTCAGCCACACACCTGAAAGGAAGCACAGACACGTGGACTCAGCCTCGCTGGTCGCTAGTGGAGGGGGGTGGAGACACAGCTCAGTTCCCTAGGGACCCTGGGTCCTTCCAGCCAGGGCTCATCTCCTCTTCAGTCTGGGCCCACAGGGACCACCCTGAGCACCCTCTCGGGCTTCCTCAGAGCAGAGCCTGCCCATAGCTACCCTGCCATGGACTGGAGTGGTCCATGCAGGTGCCTCCAGGCCATCCTGGAGGAAGTACAGGGTGACGGTGGTGGTGGTGGGAACAACTACCCACCTGGTGTCACACTCTCATCTCTGGGAACCCCGAAATGTTCAGTGGGATCTTTATGTCCCAGGAAGTACCAAAGAGCTAAGAAGAACATCATCACTTGTTGGAGAGAAATCGAGCCAAAAAAGAAAGGTTGTGTGTTGGGGGGAGGCCTGGGTGGTCCCAGCTCCATCTGGGTTCTCTGCCACTGTCCCTGTGGGGGCCACCTAATCCCCTGTGCGGCTGAGAGGGTAAAGAATCTGTCTGCAATGCGGAAGGCCTGGGTTCCCTGGGTGGGGAAGATCCCCTGGAGGAGGAAATGGCAACTTACTCCAGTATTCTTGCCTGAAGACTCTCATGGACAGAGGAGCCTGGTGGGCTACAGTCCATAGGGTTGCAAAGAGTCTGTCACGACTGAGCAACTAAGAACAGCACAGAACATCGACATGTGACCCAGCAATTCCTGCCTGGGCAATGTCCCCTCAAGAAAGGGCTGCAAGAGTCAGGATGGCAGCCGCCATCAGCTCCCTCCCAGCTAGTCTGGCACAAGTGTCCAAGTCCCCAGCGTGAGGCCACCTCATGCCTGCCTAGAAGACTCTCCAAGACCAATAGGAATTAAATCAACAGGTGGAAAAAAAAGAAAGAGGTGGAAGAACATAAAAAGAGAAAGATAACGGCTGAAGAAAAGCACAAAGAATGGGTTCAGAAAAAGAATGAACAGGTTTTTACAGTGGGAATTCTTATTCAAAACCAGCCTTTTATAACCCAATTCCAGGGAAACCGATTCCTGCCCCCCCAAAGAAGTGAAGGATCTCTCAGGAAAGAAGGATAAGAGGCCGTGATAAGCCAGCCACATGGGTCATCCTCTCTGGTAGGGCACAAAGCTAGAAGCAATCTTCGTCTTGGAACTCTGTGCAGAATACAAAGATAATAGATGTGAGAAATTACATGCTTTTACCCGGAGCTATTTAATTTTAAAATCAGAATTTTTTTTTTTACTGCTCAGTTATTAGTAGTGCAACATTTTGATGGATCATTGATAAGTTCAAGTTTTTGCATTTGTACACGGAGTCCTTAGAGTTAATTGAGGACACTCTAAAAATGAAAACATTTTCATTTGTATAAATGCTTCAAGGTTGATCTTGGCATATTGTTCAGCAAGATAAGTGACTGAGTATCTAACAATCATTTGTATTTAGCTTATATTAAAACTACCCTCTAATACCAATAAAACAAACACTTTTCCATGTGTTCTTTCATACTAAAAAAAAAAAAGAAAGGGCTGTAGGGTGTCAGGGAGGGTGAGGAACCTCAGAGCCTGGAGGCAGCCTGATCTAAGTAGTGCAGGGCCTGAGTAGGGGAGAGAATGCAGTGACATGGGTCACCCCACAGACGTGCTGCCTGAGAAGCAAGGCCGTCTCCTCCTTCACACACGCCTTTGCGCAAACATCACGCTCCCAGCCAGGCCTCCGGGGACCTTTCCTCACACCCGACCTCCCTGCACAGAGGACCGCAGATGATTTCTTCCTCTCCCTTCTTCCCAGAAATTTCTAATGCGTTCTGTCATCTACCCTCTGTGCTTCTTTCCTCCGCTAGGTCACAGCTTCCATGAGGACAAGGGGATTTGGTCTCTTTGTTTGTCCACAGCTGATTTTTCAAATGGATTTTTGCCTGCGCTGGGTCTGCGTCGTGCACTTGACTTTGGTTGTGGGGGCTGCCCTTCGCGGTGGTGTGGGCTTCTCACTGCCGTGGCTTCTCTTGATGAGGAGCGCGGGCTCACAGGCTCCATTGCCCCTCGCCAAGTGGAGTCTACCAGGATCAGGGATGGAACCCGTGTCCCCTGATTGGCAGGTGGATTCTTAACCACTGGCCCACCAGGGCAGTCCCACAGCTAATTGTCAGTAGGGGTTCTTGGGCATTTGTGACTCAAACTACTTAGAAGGAGCATGTAATTGGAAGACTCTCTGGTCACTGCGCTACTAAATCACCGCTGTCTGCTGTAACCACGGCCAAGGCCTCTGGGCTGCCTTCAGCTCCGGCCACGACCTCCCTGCACAGATGACAGGCTCTGCTGCATGGGCAGGACTGGAGCTGACCCCGGGTCCCCTGGCCTCCAGGCTCTCTGCCCTCCTCCCTCCTCCAAGCCTGAGCTTCTGCTGCTCAGAGGATGTGAAAAGACTTAAAGAGGGGGGCGTTTATCTTGGGGGTGGGGTGACCTCCAAGGTACTGCGGACCCCACAGTGCTGTTTTCTCTGCCCTGAGGCCCTGCCCCTCCCTGAGGTCGTTTCCATCTCTTCCAAGCCTCGCCGCCAGCTGACACCTGCCCCGCCTGGGCACTCCCGCACCTGTCTGCTTTTCTGCCTGCCTCTCCTCTGACAGTGGCCTTTGTGAGGGCAGGAACAGTGTTTCTCAGACCAGTGGGCCACAGCAGCTGTCACTTAAATAAGGAGTCCAAGTACCAGGTCCAAGAGCAAGTGGCCCCGGCATCCCTGGTCGTGAAAGAGACTGGTGCGTGGTGTTCTCTCAGTGAGAGTCCGATCCCACAGTCAGCATGTGCCAGCAGCCCTGAGCAGGGCTTTGTGCCAATTCACCTCATTTAATTCCCTCAACAACCACACAGAGGCAGACGCCAGCATCTGTTTTACTGGGAAGGAACCTGGGAGGGTTGAGGTTGAACTCGGCCTGGCAGCTGGAACCCCTCAGGCTGGCCCAGTCCCTGACTTGTGAGGGACGCCCCCCCACCCCCCCCACCAAGGGTTTAGAAGTCCCTGGAAAGTTGCATGAAATGTACATTTCATAAGAAAATAATTTTGAAGGCAGGAGACGGTATGAGAACCCTAGATTCCCCCCTTCCCTGCAACAGCCGACAGTTTGAGACTGTGCCGTGGTGATATAATACAACACATTTTTCAGTCCTGCTCTTTGGCTCCTGGCCAGAGTTCCTAAAAACTGTCACTTCCTAAAGCGGGAGAAATGCTAGGGGCATCTTTTGTCCTAACACTTGGTCTCTGACACAGAACTCCTAAATCTCTTGGGATTTCCTGGGCAATAGCTGGGTCTTTTGTTCAAATGGGGTGATCCTGGGTGGTTCTTGGAAAGCTTTAGGATAGGGGCTGGTCACCAGGAAGATCAAGCCATGATTAGGAGTTGGAACTTTCAGCCCCACCCTAGTCCTTCGGGGAAAAGAGAGGGACTAGAGGCTGAATTGGAGAAAGCAATGGCACCCCACTCCAGTATTCTTGCCTGGAAAATCCCATGGACGGAGGAGCCTGGTGGGCTGCAGTCCATGGGGTCGCTAAGAGTCTGACACGACTGAGCGACTTCACTTTCATGCATTGGAGAAGGAAATGGTAACCCACTTCAGTGTTCTTGCCTGGAGAATCCCAGGGACGGCGGAGCCTGGTGGGCTGCCGTCTATGGGGTCGCACAGAGTTGGACACGACTGACGAGACTTAGTAGCAGCAGCAGTAGCAGCAGAGGCTGAATTAACATCAATGATGCATGCCTATGGGGTAAAGCCCCATAGAAATCTCTGCGTTTGGAGAGCTTGCGGGAGATGTTGGGAAGGTGGCGCACCCCTCCCTTTCCCTGCTGGCACCTGCCAAGGTCACGGACTCAAACACCCACAGGAGCTGGGCAGAGTGGGTGCTGCACCCACCAGCACATAGCAGGGTCTCCGTCCAGCTGCTGTTGCCTATACTGAAGGTGTTGCCAGGTCTTTCCGTTTTTCAAAAGAAAACCTCCCTGATGGTCCAGCGGCTAAGACTCTGCTCCCAACGCCAGGGAGCCCAGGTTTGATCCTCGGTTGGGGAACTAGATCCCACACTGCACAGCTAAGAGTTCTCATGCCACAACTAAATATCCCACGTGCCGCAACTAAGACCTGGCATAGCCAAATAAATGAACAAAAAGAAACTCGAACTCTCCATTTTCACACACAATCTTTCTATTCTAAATTCGAGCGACCTATTCAAAATGCCCCTCATGTCAAATTTTTGTGCTTCAAGTGCACAAGTCAAAGCAAATCACGCTTGCAGCCCCAGGGCAGCCCAGCTAGTGACCGAGTCAGAGCTGCAGCGGCCGAGTGCTGACACGGGGCTGTCCGTGGTCACGAAAACCACCCGGAGCAGGACTCTCCCCACCTGCCGCCAACTGAGCTTGTTTCTAGACGGCCTGGGCCAGGGCTGTGACAGGAAGGCAGATAAGAGGCAGATAAAATCGGAGCTGGCCTCCCTCCTCACCCTGCTTGCTGCCTCCTGCTTTTCCCAGAAGCCCAATCAAGCTCCTGCCTCAAGCCTTTCCTGGAGGTTTCCCTGCATCACTGGGTTCAGAGGTCACCTTCTCCGCGAGGTCAACCCAGGCCCTTCTATTGAAGAGAGCAAAGGACAGGCTCGGCCCCAACTCTGGCCTTCTTACTCGCTGTTTTTTTTTTCCTAGAGTGCTCTCATCTCAGGCTCTGGGAAGACTTGGGGAGAGAGACGGGGCCACACACGGGCCAACGAATGCCTGAGGCCACCAGAAGCCAGGAGAGAGGCTCGGACGGCCTGTCACAGCCCTGCCAACACTCTGATCTTGACTTCTGGCCTCAAACTGTAAGAATAAATGTCTGCTGTGTAGGCCGTCCCGTCTGTGGGGCTTTGTATCGGCAGCCCTAGGAAAGAAACACACATCCTGGGGGGTTGGGTTGGATGATGGGGATGTGACCTGCTCCAGAATGCAGTGGGGGGCTGTCAGGGGGTCAGGACTCAGGAGGAGCCTGGGACACCAGCTCCCCGGGGTCACCCTGTCTGGTTGGGTCTGGGAGGCTGCTTGGTCTGCTTTTAGGTTAACCCCGGGCCTCAAAGGGGCACACTTCTGTGGAGGGCTTGTCCCAACACAGCCATCCAGCTGCCTGCCCACTGCCCAGGATGCCTCTCTCCTCTGCTCCCACCCCCTTGACATCTAGCTCAGCATCTGCTCACCGTCTCACGTGATCCCGGGCTGCCCTAATCGGCTTCCCCAGCCTCACCAGGTGCCCTATTTTATTCCAGATTAGCCTACTTCTGCCATCAGGGGAGCTGGAGCCCATAGGCCTCTGCCTTCCACCTCCCTTCTCCATGATGGATTTGCAGGGAGGGACAGAGATGGTGACTAAGACAAGACCAGGTTGCAAACCCCTCAGGTATATTCCCCTTGACCTAAGTTCGGTTGGCAACGTCTGAGAAAAACTATAGCACAGCATGCACTTCCCTGGTGGTTCGGTGGTTAAGGCACCACGCTTCCACTGCAGGGGGCACAGGTTCTATTCTTGGTCGGCAGGGCAGCGTTGTGCCTCGACAATGAGGCCCCAGACCCCTGACCAAGTTCCGCACAGGATGTGGCTTTCTGGGATGTGCGGCAGCTATCTGACCTAGCACAAGCTGCTTGGCCCTTCCGAGTCTCCGTTTCTCCTGCTTTAAATGGGATGAGTGTAGGGCAGTGGGCATGGCAACCCACTCCAGTATTCTTGCCTGGAGAACCCCATAGACAGAGGAGCCTGGTGGGCTATAGTTCACAGGGTTGCAAAGAGTCAGACACAACTGAAGCAACTTAGCACGCATAAGTCAGTAGGAGCATTAAAGGAGGTACTTTTGCAAAGCACTTAGGATCACGCCTGGTCCAGAGCAAGCAGCAGTAAAGCTTAACCACTGTCATTCCTCAGAAAGGACAGTGCCCATAAGCAACAGCCTTGAACAGCGAGTCCCTTACCCGTGGCCGCCTGTGTGGTTCCTCTCTGCAGGAGATGCTTCCCACACGCCTCGCCCACGTGGCTGTTGTTTTTCAGGAACCTGGGGAAGAGGGGACACTGGATGCCTGGGGTGGGGGTGGGGGGCCAGGCGGAAGGAGAGGAAGGTGGGGAAAGGCCACTCGCCAAGGACACGCGCCTGTACCAATGGGGATGTTTGCGTCAGTGTTGTGTGAGTGTCTCTGTCTGTGTGTGTGGGTACCAGGCGTGGCAGAGAGCTTGTGGAGGGGTGGGGCGAAGGGCACGGCCACAGTGTCGGGTGAATGAGGGCAGACAAAAGCCCAGCTGGGGTGGCGAAGGAGCGCCAGGTGAGCACACAGAGACTGGCTTGCTACAGATTTGGGACTAGGAGATGAAGCTTCCTTTGGGCCCCAGAGACTTGCCCCCTCAGTGGTCCATAGCTCCCCCAGGTCTCTGGCCCCCACTGGTCCCACCCGCCACTCACCACTGCAGCATCTCTTCCGGGCTGACCACCTGCGCAGGCTTCCTGGAGGCCTCCACCTGCAGCACGTGCTCTATGGCCCTCCGCTTGTAGGTCAGCAAGTTGTCCATCTCCTAAATGCCCCCCATGGGTTCTGCTGGGCGGGCGGGGACCCAGGACCTCGCCCAGCCCCACCATCCACTCAGCGGCACACCCTCTTAGCCTGAGAAGACTCTGAACCCGAGAGAGGCAGGGCACCGGATCAGCCCCTGCCGGTCAGCTGTGTGACCCGGAGCAAGTGGTCCGCCTTGGTCACAGCCACCCCGCCCAGCCTGCAGCCCGGGAGAGCTGGAGGGGTCGGGCTGAAGACGGAGGGGAAGGGACAGCTCTGGTAACTGCCTAGTGCTTTGCGAAGGTGCACTATTAGGGTCCAATCGAATGGCAGTTTCATCTGTTCTAATTGACACTCTCATGCTACCTGGTGGAGAGGAACTGGTTGAGCAGGTACAGCCTGGGGAGTACAGCTGGGTATAGCTGGGCATTTCCAGCCCAGCTTACTCTCAGCACAGCCTGGCCTCGTCCAAGGTCCACTGCCTGGAGCAGCAATGGGAAGTGACTCCCCCATCCACCCCCGGAAGAGGCAGGAGACAGGGAGGAGCAAAGAGTCACCAGAAACTCCTGAGGAAGCCCCTCCTCCCCCCACCCCGGGCACGGTGTTTGTCAGCTCAGTGGGTGAAACCAATACGGATGCCAGAGTGGTGGTTACCACGGACTCGGAGATCCTCACTGTAACCCACGACTCTCCACTCACGCAATGCACACTTATTGAGCACTTATTGTGTGCCAGGAGTGGGCGTGTGGTGGTAAAGAGACAGCTGTGATTCTTGGAATCTTTGGCTTAAGGAATCTGTGGGCATCTTATGGACAAGAAAACTGAAACTGATGAAGGAGCTGTGTGAGGCTAAGCCCTCGGGAACAGAAAGACTCCCGTCAGAAAGACTCCTGGAGGGTGCCTCCTCATCGTCTAGTCCAGGGAACCTCAATCTTCCTGGTACCAGGGACCAGTTTTCATGGAAGACAATTTTTCCTCGGACCAAGGCTGGGGAGGGAGCCGGTGTCGGGATAAGTCAAGCGCTTTACACTTGCTGTGCACTTTATGTCTATTATTACTACCGAAGCTCCACCTCAGATCATCTGGCGTTAGGTCCCAGAGGCTGCGGACCCCTGCCCTAGTCCAGCCTCCTCATTTTACAGGTGAGGAAACTGAGGCCCAGAGAGGCAAAGTGACCTGCCCGGAGTCACAAAGCAGGAAAAGAGCAGAGCCAGGACTCAGACATAGAGACAGCCCTGGTGGTCGTCACTGGTGGTGCTGGCAGGAGGGGTCAACGCTTTGCCCATCAGTCCACACTCAGGCCCCCTGTGTGCAGCTGTGCGGTGGGTGCACACCTCGAGGGCACTTGAGTGCAGGTGGGCCCATCCAACTAGGGTTTCCTCAGCCCACTGCTCCTCCCCTCTCCCACCCCTGCCGTTGTGATCAACCTGGCCTTCTGCAGACTCCAGGCCACAAGCAGGGCCTCCGAGGATGACACAGGCCCATGGCCCTGTTTGCTGCCTACTCCGAGGGAATAGGTAGCACAACCCTGCCCTCGGGGGCGGGGGAGGGGACCCTGAGCCCTCTTGTCCACCCTCTGCCACCTCCTCCTGCCTCCCTGGTATCCGCCAAGGGGGGCAGGGCTGAGGACACTACCTGGGACCCAGGTACCCAGCGACATGGTGTGTGCAAGCCCCGTCCTTACATTCGTGTCCAGGACAACTGGTAAGGCGTCCAGCAAGATGAGTTTGTCCACCATCTCAGGGAAGATACAGGAAAACTATGATGTGACATGGAAGAAAGGAAGCATGAAGAGGAGAGGAAGGAGGAGAAGGACTCAGACTGTCCCCTGGGGACACTGGCGCTTGGGTGGGGACAGGGTACTGACCACTAGGCCACCGGGAATCTCCTACCCTTTCAGGGCACCTTTCTCTCCCCTCCCCCGACAGTCCACACCCAGCATCAACCCCGGTGACAGCTGGATTCTCCAGGGTTCTCTGCGACAGAGAGGATGGGCAGTGTGGAAACACTTAACTCCATCAGGAATGTCCTCACAATA
This sequence comes from Dama dama, assembly GCF_033118175.1. Lineage (NCBI taxonomy): Eukaryota > Metazoa > Chordata > Mammalia > Artiodactyla > Cervidae > Dama > Dama dama. The sequence continues at coordinate 6,876,295 of NC_083702.1, forward strand.
GTGATTATCATGGGTCCTTCCAAAGGAAGCTGGCACAAACCACTAATGGGCTGCCTGAAACTCACTACCCCTTCCTCCTCTCCCCATCTCACCGGGAGGAGAGGCCAGAGGCGGTCACTGCAAAGCCATCTACTCACCATTCCACCCACAGTGCCACCTGGGGGAGAAAAGAGTAGTTGGCGAATATTCCCCAGCTCTCCCCGAGTCCTACAAAGACTCCTTCCCAGAGGTGGACCTCCCCCCAGCCAGAGCACCCAGCTCCTGTCTCACACCAGCAGGCAGGGCTCTGCATTCACCATCAAACTTGAGGCTCCCTCTCTGGGGCCACGTGGCCCCTGCATCAGACCTCTCTTTCCCTTCTCAAATCAGGAGACAGTGGCCATCCATGCAGTTGCCTGAGGCCACTGGGCATGGTGCCCATAGGTCAGTGTCTAACGAACTCCTGTATGTCTCCTTGCAGTTCCCAGGGGTGCAGGAGAAAGGTACCTGTGTACTAGTCCTCTCCCTCTCAGCCCCACAGCTTGACACCAGTCACATCCTGGCAAAGTGTACTCACCAAAACTGTGGCCCAGGAGGGAAAACCGGTTCCATTTCAGGGCTGAAAACGCATGGAGCCAGGTCAGGGTGGGCCTCAGCCTCGCAGTCCCTGTGTCCTGGGATGCTCCACTCAGGAAACACCCTGAAAGGGCCCCCAGGGCCACTGAGGGGTTGTAACTCATGGGAAAAAGCGAGCTTTCTCCAGCTTGCGCAGAGTCACCCATGAGTTGCTGGCAGAATTGGGGTCAGGCCCTAAAGCACTTTCAGGCCAGCATTGCTTCCTGGCCATCACACCCCACTTGCAGAGCACCTCCCCAGTTCCCTACTCCATGCCACCCCCAACCCCTACAGACAAACACACAGGCTCTGTCTCTTGCTTACCTGCTGCAACTCTCCGGACCTCACTCACAAAGTTTTGATGGTAATATGGGAAACCTTGGCTGTAGTGGGATGAGAGCCCGTGACCCCCGAAGTCCATGGCAACATAATGAAAGTCTGAGACAGAGGGAGAGGGTGAGTGGGTGCATCCAGGTCAGCCATCTCCCCCACTCCTGATGCTGCTGCAGACCTGCTGCCTCACCCGTTGTCTTCCCTTCAGCCCCCAGGCCTACCCTTCGGGAGAAGAGGGATGAGTCTGTCAAAGGAGTTGGCATTGTTCAGCCAGCCGTGAAGGCAGAGAACGGGGGCGGCTTGATGGGAGCCCCAGGCTTTGGCCGCAATGTGGCCCCAGGGAACAGCAAGCTTCAGCTCTGAGATGAGACCTGAAATAAAGAGAGCCGGATGTGGGTGTGGGACTACCCAGAGGAGGGAGAGGCAAGATGGGTCTACTGGGTGAAGAAAAACCTTGGGAGGGCTTCACTGTAGAATTTTCTAGAATAAGTCGGGGGTGGGGGTTAGCTAGGCCTGGGCTCTGTAACTTATGGCTGTGTGACCTGGAGCAAGTTACTAAAACCTCTTGACCCAGTTTTCTTCCCTGTAAAACTGGAGTAAACAGAGTAATAAGCAATGGCCAAGGTTTTCTAAGTCTTCGCGGAAGGCCCGATGGGGTGGCCCATCTCCCCACATCTTCACAGTAAGTTGGAGCACTCTCACCCTCCTTCCCAAACCCAGAAACTGAGGCACAGGGAGGTGAAGTCCACGCCCTAGGTCACACAAAGGCAATCAGGTGGAGCGCGGATTCAGTGCGGGCAGCGCGACCCCAGGCCCCTTTCCCTGACCCCCCGGGGCACGGGCCCGCTCAGGTCCTGCTGCATCCTCCATCGCCAGGGCTGACCTTTTCACCCGCAGGCGCTCCTGGCCAGGCCTGAGACCCGCGTGCCCCCAGAGCCCCCGCAAGCTTGCTTCTCTAGCTTGGGGCTCCCGGAATCCTGAGAGACCACGTGCGACCCGTTCTCGGGGCCCCACCCTTGCGCCGGTGGGACTGGGCCTGCTCCGCAGGCTGCAGACGGAGGACGCGCTACCGCCGGGAGGGCGGCATGCCCACCCCGCTTCCGCGGTCTCAAGCAGGTCGGTGGCCTCGCCCATCCCACTCCGGTCTAGGGAGCCCGGGACTGCGGAGCCTCACCCATCGTTCGCGTCCCAAGGTCTCACGGAGGCCGTCACTCCAGCTAAGTCTCGCCCCGCGCGACAGACACCTGCTTTCTGGCTCTGGCTCCTCGGGGGCCGGCCCCGCCCCGCCCACCAGCAGTCGTCCTCGCCCCAAACCTGCCCTCGGCCCCGCCCATAAATGGCCTGTCCGTCCCGCTCCGCCCCCGCCCACTAGCGTCTGTTCTCCAGCCTCGCCCTCGGTCCCGCCCACCAAAGACCTGCCCCGCCCCGCCCTCGGCCCCGCCCACCAGTGACAGGTTCCCACCGCCAGCCCACCAGTGGCCCCCGCGCCCACCAATGACCTGGCCCGGCCCGGCCCCACCCCGCCCAACAGTCCTTGCAGGTGAGACGCCTATCTCCCCATCTCTTGTTTTTGCTGCGGGTATACCACCTCTCACCCCCTGTATGGTGTTGTATTCAACTGGGTCCATTCCCTAGATGTCAGCTTCTAAAATTAGAAAAAGGCTTTACTCAACTCTGTTTCCCCCTTTAGCATCTACCAGAGCACCTTGCACACAGTAGAAGCTCAATCAGCTTTTTGCCAATTGAATTGGCTGAGAATTACAAAGAACATTTCCTCCCAGCCTGTCCCCCTGGACTCACAAAAGCAACAGCCCAGAGTGGGGGAAGTCAGGGAGTAATTCTTAAGGTCTTGTGTCCTTACTACCTTGGTTACATTCCTCAGGTTAGAATGCTGTCCACATCCAGAGAGGTGGGAAGGTATTAAAAGAGGCAGAAATGTTCCCAGGAGTTCCTAGTCCATCAGCAAGGGGAAATTTCCCCTGGTTAAGTTTATGAAATAAAGGCAATCTCTGACAGTAAATGTAGTGTGGTATCCTGGATCGGATCCTGCAACAGGAAAGGGACGTTCTTGGAAAAACTGGAAAAATCTGAAATCTAGAGTTTAGTTCACAGTAACATCCTAATGTTAATTTCTACCTTTGTATCATGGTTATTCGAGGTGTTTACATCACAGGGAGCTAGGTGAAGGACATAGAAGAAATTCTGTACTATCTCTGCAGCTTTTTCTGTGAATTAATATTATACCCAAACTTAAGAGTTCCACTAAAAAACCAAAAACCTGACAAGAACCCTTGATTTATAATTTAGATATGATTAAATGCATAAGGGAATAGCAAGTATGTTGCACTGTAAAATGTTGTCAGCCATTATTAACAAGCCTGTTTTGCTCTGTTCCAACTTGCTTTAACTTAAAAAAAATTTTTTTCATTGTATCCTATTCACCAAATTTAAAGCTTTAAGTGTTTTTTGTTTTTTTGGGTGGGGGGAGTTGCGTCTCAAGGCATACAGAATCTTAGTTCCCTGACCAGGGATCAAACCCATGCCCCTAAAAGTGGAAGCATGGCATCTTAACCACTGGACCACCAGGGAAATCCCCTAGAGCTTTACACTTCTAAAGATGATTTTAGCTGTGTCCTATACGATTTGACATTGTGCATTTTCCATCTCGTTAAGTTATGCATATTTAAGTTTTTTGAAGCGATAAGGCACTCCTGTTGTTCAACGTAGGAACACACAAGAAGGTATGCAGTGGGGTATCTCGTTTTTACCCCATCCTTGGCCAACCCGCTCTTACCACTCAATTCAGGAAACTTCTATTAATTTCTTAGTATTCCTCAGTGTTTGTTTTTTTTTTAATGTACATGTGGGCAAATCTTTCCCACTTTTCCCATGGTGTTGCTAGATGTTTCCACATTGCCAGACTGTCCCATGCTGCACTGCACCGATGCTGGACAAGCCTGCCTGCTCCTCTGTGGCCTTGACAGAGGAGGCCAGTTGCCAGCTTTTGAATTTGTGTCAGTCTGCTAGAAGAGAAATGGTATCGCAGGGTGCTTATATTTAGAATTTCTCTCTTGGTTTAAGTGGGCTTGATTTTTTTTGTTATGAACCTCAGGGCCATTTGTGTTTTTAAATGTCCTTTCTCTACTTTTTCCCTGATTTCTTAGAACTCAACTATTAGAGAGATTAGTTCTTTTTCTGTGACATGAGTTGCATATGTTTTCCCCAAATGTCTTTCATTTGACTTATGAGTGTATTCATCGCCACATGGAAGTTTTTTTTTTGTTTTGTTTTAATGTAGTTGAATCGGTCAGTCTTCTTTCACTTCTAGTTTTGAGTCATCCCCAGCAAAGCCTTTGTCACTGTCTTGGTGTGGATGGTTATCAGCTGTGGCACATGAAAAGAGCTTGAAGATTTGTTTGTTGAACGAATTAACACAGGGAAGAATAAGGAATGGTGCATAACCTCAGGAAGCAAGGGCCCCTGAAGAATTGTACTTTTCTTTTTAGCTTCTCAGATGCAGTGCCCATGGGAAGCTCCAGGATGTTTGGGGCCTCTGGTGTCCAGTTTGATGGGTCAGGCTCTGGGGGATGTTGCTCGGATCTTATTTGCAGTCCACTGTGGGTCAATTTAGTTTCACACCGTTAGAGATGTCCCTGCTGTACACAAATGCATGCCCAGTTGCAAGGGCCCTGACCGAGGGTGACCCACTTGGGCTCAGCCTCAGGACAGACCCCTGCCCTCTCCCCCACCACCCCACCAACCCCTGCAGACTGGGAGGGCAGGAGTGAGTGGACATGCACTCCGGAGGCTTCGAGAGAGCAGATCCTCTTTGGTTGGGGCCTGGATTCAGGACTTAGATGGTGACTTAGGGGACAGGGGGTATACCAGAGCCAACTGAAACAGTGACAGGCAGTGGCCCAGGCTGGTCGGCCTGGGGAGCTGGTGTGCTGGGGTCTCAGCGAGGGGGGCTTGATGGATGGGAGTGCCGGGTCCCGGTGGGGTGCCCAGCCCTGGGCAAGCAGCCTCAGGGTGAGCGAGGTGGCCGAGGGCAGCTGACCCAGCCCCGAGGCTGGCCATGCACTCTGGCACTCCACCCCACGCAGTCACAAGAGCTGTCTGTGCCCTGCTGTCCTCAGCCCGAGCTGGCTGCGGGCAGGCCCAGTCCTCCTGGCCTGAAGCACAGTGACCTCAGCATTCTCTGCCAGGCCAGCTGTTCTGCCTCCCCTCCCGCTTCTGCCCGGAGGCCAGGCCTGACCTGTTTCCTTAGAGCCCAAAGGGGACTGATGAGACAGAGGGAGATGGCCCTGCCCTCTGCTTCTCCTCCACAAATAAAACCCCTTCTTTGAGGGACTAAACAGCCCGTTCCTTTTGCGAAAGACCTGCAGCTTCCCCTTTAGGTCTTTTGGCGCAGGGACTTTGGGTTTTCACTTCATTTCATTTAGACCTTGAAAGTCACAAAAATAGACATTGCTGTATTTCTTTATTATTATTGGGGATCTTCATTTCATTTCATTTAGACCTTAAACATTACAAATAGACATGTTGCTGTATTTATTTCTTATTATTTTGTTGGTTGTTTTTTTTTTACTTCGTTTCACTTAGACTTGAAAAGTCACAAAATAGATACATTGCTATATTTATTATTATTATTATTATTGGGAATCTTCATTTCATTTAGACCTTAAAAATTACAAATAGGCATGTTGCTCTATTTATGTATTATTATTTTGGTTTCTTTTTTTTTTTTTTACTTCATTCCATTTAGACTTGAAAAGTCACAAAATAGTCACATTGCTATATTTATTATTATTATTATTGGGGATTTTCACTTCATTTCATTTAGACCTTAAAAGTCACAAAATAGTCATGTTGCTCTATTTATTTATTACTATGTTGGAGGGGTTCCACTTCATTTCATTTAGACCTTAAAGTCACAAAACATACATGTTGCTACATTTATTAATTATTATTATTATTTTGAGTCTTGTGGGCTTTCTCTAGTTGCAGCATTCAAGGGGTTCTCTCCAATTTGTGACACATGGGCTTAGTTGCTCTATGGAATCTTAGTTCCCCATCCAAGGATTGAACCCGTGTACCCTGCATGGGAAGGTAGATTCTCAGCCACGGATCCACCAGGGAGGTCCCTGTTTATTTAAAATAACCAACAAGGACCTACTGTAAAAATTAATTAATTAAGAAGTCACAAAATAGAGCTCACCCAAATCAACAGGTTTTTTTTTTTTTTTTCAGACCAATAGACCTTGACTCAGTGAAACTAACTCTCCTTCCACACTCACCCTTCTGGAGTGATAGTCAAAGTGTGCAACCACTTGCCAGGCTGGAGTCCACCTTAACCCTTTGTTTGCTGGGGAGGTCTGCAAACCATCCCTGGAGGGTCTTGTGGAGGCTCCTGACCCTTAGGTGTAAGAAGATCTCGGTAGCTCAAAGAGTGGTCCAACTGCGCTGCCTTGTCACCACCAGGCTCTTCCTGTTGCCTCAGGTGAGAAAGGGAAGCCGCTTTCTTTATCCCAGAAGGTCTCACTGGAGGGGGTCTTAAGGTTCATCTGCCCCCAACACTTTTGTTTTCAGATTCATCAAAGAAACATTTTGTGGGCAGGCGATTTTCCCCAGACCCTGTGCTGGGAGCCAGAGCAGAGAGACGTGTCAGGAGGCCCTCAGTCGGTGATGACAGGAGGGATTAGAGAGATGGGGAGGCAGTACAGGCAGGCTGGGGGTGGTTGAGAGTGGGGAGGAGACGGAAGAGGTGGAATCAGGATAACTCTAAGGATTCTGACCATCAAGATGCATGTGTACAAATAGTATTGCTTGTGAAATTCAAAAGCCGAACAATCTAAATGGCCATCAGTGAAGATGAGTAAATAAATTGTGGTGTATGAATTTGAGGAACTACAATATAGCAATGACAAATGCTACACACATTACCATGGATGAATGTTACAAACGTAATGGTGAGCGAAAGAAGCAAGAGACAAAAGCGAATGACAGTGTAATACACTTTACACAGAGTTCAAAAAAAGAAAAAGTACATTGTAGTAGAAAAAAAAACCTCCCAAAGATGTTTTCGTCCTAATATCTGGAGCCTGTGGTTGTGTTACTTTACATGGCAAAAGACATCTTGCAGATGCGATTAACTTAAGGAGCTTGAGGGACTTCCCCGATGGTCCAGTGGTTAAGAATCTGCCTGCCCTGATCCCTGGAAGATTCCGCATACCGTGTGGCAACTAAGCCCACAAGCACAACTACTGAGCCCTCATGCCCTAGAGACTGTGCTCTGCAACAAGAGAAGCCAGCGAAGCACAACTAGGGAGTAGCCACAACTAGAGAAAGCCCACATGCAACAGTCAAGGCCCAGCGCAGCCAATAAATAAATAAAAAGTTTTGATAAGGAATGGTGGAATGAGAATTACAGACGTTTTAAAAGTAAATTAATAACCAAAAATTATACACAACACAAGACATAGGCGTCTCTTGTTTTGGAGCCTGGTCACATATTTTGGGATAGGATGATCGCCCATGTGGGCCTCTGCAGTGAAGTCCCTGTGGTGTGAGTCTCCAGAAGGCTTCCCATTACCCACCCTTACAGTGAACAAGTGTGAAATGGGCGAGGGGCTGATCCAAACAGAGTCCTTCCACAGGGAAGAGGGGGTGTAGCCAAATGCACCAGAAACACATCTTGGGTGTTTAAACGAAGCCACGTCAGGGCATTTGTGTCATCACAGTATCAGCGACAGACTGCATTACCTATAGACACTTGCTGTTATCCAGAAACACTTGCCACAGAGACCCTTGCATCTTCTAGGACTAAATGACCCAGAGACCCTTGCTGTCAGCCAGGCATTACCCAGAGACGCTTGAGTTGCCTAGGACTGCATTACCTACAGATCTTTGCTGTTGCCCAGGAAATAGAATCCTGACAGTCAGAGATCCTCTCACTTTGGAATTCTCTTTTTTTCCAAAGATTACAGTTAAGAAAACTGCATTCTAGGTTGTCCTTGCTTCTTCAAAATGTCGTTATAGCTTAGGCTCATATATGGTCTTGCATGTGAATAACTGCTTTACCTTTTTAATCACAAGAAGAATAAGTTCTTGTTATACAAATTCAGATAGTATGGGTTATCTTTTATTAAATCGATTGTCTTATCAAGAGGTAGGGGAAAAGAAGATAAGCAAGCCAGCAAATCTGTAACACCTGAATCGTAGGGTAGACTAGATAAGACAGAGAAGGCTCCTAGCCCAATGTATGGCACGGGGTCAGCATTCAATAATATTGCTATCCTCAAGCCGCAGGGCAGAGCCTGGGGAGAGGGATGGGAGGGAGGAGGGCTGACAGATCGTCCATTGTCAACTGCCATTGTCAATTGCCAGAGTCAATTGCCAGAGTCAGACAGGTGAGCCCAGGAGCAAGAAATCTTCCCTGGGGCATGGAAGGAGCACAGAACAGGGAGTCCAACTGTCAGGTGTGGGACACATTTTCTTGCTGTAAAATGAAGCAGTGGTCTCAGAGCTCTAACGTTTTGGCATCCCCCAGCCAGGTTCAGGGCACACCTGTGCCCCGAGTCCTGCATCCTGCCCACCACAATCTCCACAGTCAAATGAGGTAGGCTCTTCATGGTTCATTAAGCAACCAGAGCAACACAAATTAGAATGCTTCAACTGCTACCATATAATGGAAGAAGTGGGATTTTCCTTCTTTTTGCTCAACGACCATGATAAAGGTCAGTTCGGCCTCTGCTACTTTATACATCAACATCTCACTGAAACATCTTGGGGAATTATTCTAGTAAGTTCTACATTCAGCACTGCTGGGAGGTGCTCTGGAGAAGGCTGCTTAACGTCTCTGTTGTCAGTTTCCCAGTTTCTTCGCAGTTGTATTTCTAGCCTGTAATTACATCTGGTACATAGCAGGTGCTCAGTAAATGTTTGTCAAATGAATAAATGCATGAACTCTCGGAAATGGCATACTCTCCACTCTCCCATGCCTTGGCATATGTTGTTACTTCAGTCTAGAAGCTCCTACTCATTGCTGTGGTTACCTCTGGATGGATGCCTAATTCACAAGAATTCTCCGTTGGGGAGATCTGTCCGCCTCCCATGCACACAGTCACCAGGGTGGGTCCTGGGCAGCCTTGTTGGTATCTTGGACTCTGACCTGAGACCATAGCTAATTACTGGGTGGGCAGCCTGACCCAAGTTGAGCCAAGGTCTCTGCCCCGCAAATCTGGAATTGGGTTTGATATTCCAGCCTTAGTCTAGGCTTGTCTTCAGAATGGAACACATTTTTTAAAAATTAGGAGCTATGGTGTGACCATCATCTATCCTTGAAACCTCAGGAGCAGGAAAAGAAAACTCCGATGTGCAGAGAACAGAGAAGGAAGCAGGCTGCCCTTAAGAAGTGGACAGGGTGCTGGGTGCCCCGCCTGGCATCCTCTGAGGCCTGAGGCCTCCAGGGTTCCTCCAACCGAAAGCTGTGAGAGCTCACAGCTGAGCTGTCCCCTCAGATGCGCCCTTCACTGAAGGGACCTGCCATGCCCAAGGATATGACCTCCCTGGAGTAGTCCTCTGCTAACGTCCAGTCCATGCTGGGGTACAAAAGCTTGGGCCCCTACCTCGACTCAGGACCACTCTGAAAGTCCATCCCAGCTCTTGAGCTCCCTGTGGAATTAGGTGAGGCTCCCAACAGGGCTTCCCGGGTAGCTCAAATGGTAAAGAAATCTGCCTGCAAAGAGGGAGACCTAGGTTCGATCCCCGGGTTGGGAAGATCCCCTGGAGAAGGGCATGGCGACCCACTCCAGTATTCTTGCCTGGAGAATTCCATGGACAGAGGAGCCTGGCGGGCTAACATAATAACGACTCCCAGCTGCATTAGAGTTCAACTTCTGCCCAGCCTGCCTGATTTGCTCAAAGGCCAGTTCCTGACAGGCTGCTCAATTAGTTTTCTGAATGCACCAGCAAGAGACTCCGGCTCTGTTTCCCAGGGCACCCAACCTAAGACAAGAGGCTTTTAGTTGAAAGGGACTGGTGGCGTAGCCCGTGGTTGCTATGACGATACAGTGGTTCCTCCCAATAAGCGTAGGCTGCTTTCTTGCTGCGAGTGCTGGGCTTCCCTAAATTAATGTTTACTAAATGGAACATAGTTTGTGGGAGGTCAGGGTGGTAATTATTTTGGCCTCCAGCAGAGCAGGGCAGGCCCTGGACAGCGTCTCAAGGGAGGCCAAGTTTGGCCTCGGCGCCTCCTCCTATCTCTGAGGCTCCCTCACTCTGCCCGTCTGGTTGCCCCCTCCCTAGCGCCCCAGGGTGGAGATGGGTGCTCCACCCAGCCCTTCCGGCTTCTCTCTCAACAGGGACGAGGGTCTGTGGGATGCCGGGCTCCTCCTCTCGTTCATCTCGCCATCACAGTGCTCTGGAGCACTCAGAGGCTGGATCCTGTCTCTGATCCCTGTGGTGGGTGACACCCACGTGCATTGACGAGCACCCGCTGATTTTACCACAGTGCTTCCCCTTGGCTTCTGTTCTGGTCTCAGGGTATTCCCACCTCTGGTGAGGCCACAGTTTAGTCTCCGTTTAGATTGTGGAAAAGTCTCAGGTTGAAGGTGGCCCTTCAGTAGATGCTCAGAGGCTCTCAGATGGGCTCCAGAAAAATTTCATCCAAGCCCCTCGTGTTGCAACTGAGGAAACATAAGTATTTTAATCAATCATGTGGGCCAGGACAGGCGAGTGTGAAAACTGCTTTCCACCGAGTGAGGTTCGACTCAGTTTGGTTCTCTTGCCACCCAGCACCGGCCGCCTTCTGCCCTTTGGATGGTTTCCAGGCGCGAACGTGCTTCTGAGAGAGACAGAGAGACACCCCCCAACACAAGAACAGTGTCTCATCCTCACCGTGCCCTGCAAACCCCGTTCTCCCTCCTTCTAGAACCCCTTCTCGGGCGGGACGTGTTTCCATCCTGGCCTGGAGACTTGTGTGACACTTTCTTTTGGCGCAAGAGAACGTCCTGAATGGAGGGCATGTACCTATTCCCTGAACCTCAAGCTGATCCCACTGACTTGCCACTAGCTTTGTATGTTGTTTTCTATTAGAAAATTTACTTTAAAAAAGAAAGAATTTACTTTAGTTGTCCACGTATTACAGTTTTGGGGTTCTTGTAATCTCAGCTACTCCTCTTTTGATCCCCCCAACTCAAAAAACCTTCAAGCATTTGCTGAGAGTCTTGACCCATGCAGGATACACAAACACAGTGACATGAAGTTTTCTGTCACAGAGAATATACAGTATATTATATATAATATAACACAGTGTACGTAATACTATATACAATATATGTAATTCCATTGTGGCCACTAATTTTCCAGACTCTATTAAGTGCCAAGAGTTCTAGGACAAGTAACTGTTTTGTTTACTTTTTATTTTGTCTTGAGGTATAGCCAATTAGCAAACTGTGATAGCTTGTGATAGTTTCAAGTGAACAGCAAAGGGACTCAGCCACACAAACACATGTATCCATTCTCCCCTAAACTCCCCTCCCGTCCCGGCTGCCACACAACATTGAGCAGAGTTCCCTGTGCTATACAGTAGGTCCTTGTTGGTAATCCATTTTAAATGTAGCAGTGTGTACACGTCCATCCCAAACTCTCCAACTATCTCTGCCCCCGATCCTTCTCTCCAACAACCATAAAATTGTTCTCTAAGTTTGTGAGTCTCTCTCTGTTTTGTAAGTTCATTTGTATCATTTCCTTTTATATTTCACTTTTAAGGGATATCCTTCAATATTTCTCCTTCTCTGTCTCACTTACTTCACTCATGTGACATTCTCCGGGTCCATTCACGTTGCTGCAAATGGCATTATTTCATTCTCTTTAATGGCTGAACAATATTCCATTCTGTACACACACACACACACACACACACACACACACACACCTCTTCTTTATCCATCCCTCTGTCGATGGACATTAAGGTACCTTCCATATTGCAGCATGGCAGTGCTGCAATGAACATTGAGGTGCATGTAGCCTTTCAGAATATGTTTTTCTCTGGATGTATGTCCAGGAGTGGGATTGCAGGGTCATATGATAGCCCTGTGTTTAGAACCTCTATACTGTTCTCCGTAGGGGCTGTACCAATTTACATTCCCACCAACAGTGTAGGAGATTTCCCTTCTCTTCACACCCTCTCCAGCATTTATTGTTTGTGGATACTTTGATGTTAACCAGGTAATTGCTTTGTTTTTAATACATGTCCTGGAAACCTAGAGGAGTCAGAATCTTCCAGAAAGGAGGAGTGGACTTGAGGTAGGTCTTCAAGGATGCTTAGAGTTCAATAGGTGGCCTTGGCAGGAGACGGGTGTTTGGGGAGAACAGAGCCCAGTTTGCTTGTGGGGAGAGAATTCCTATTTGGGGTTGGATGGGTTGGGGTAGGACCAGATTATGGGGAACTTTGGAAACTAATCAGCTTTGTGGATGTGACGAGAGAGGAAATGGAGAGGCCCTGTGTATCTGAAGCAAAGTCTTAATTACAGTCCCTACTAAAAGAGCCTGCGTTGGGATAATATCAGTGGAATGAACAGAGCCTGGGAGTTTTTCTTGAAAAGCAACTTTGCTTTTGTTGTTTTATGTCTTTGTTTTTGTCCTTAATCTGTAGAAATTGTGAATGGAATCAAGATGGTGACATGTTTTATTTTCTCTCCACTTCATGAAAATAATATTAACCACTGATCCCAGTGACACTTGGCATTGATCTTTGTTTTATGGTAACATTTCCTCCATGGATCAGGAGCCTGGTATATTCTCCCTTTTGAGAGCACAGCTAGACGTTTGCTCACTAAATACTGAAATTCTGCTACATGCTGGATATAGTACTAAGGGCTATCTTTTTGATAGACAAGGAAGTACAACATATTCTTGTTTTTATGAGTTTAATGTCTTGTTGAAAACTGACATATAAATACATAAACAGAGCAGTCCAGGGGTTGGCAAATTTTTCTATAAAAAGCCAAGTAGGGACTCCCTTGGTGGTCCAGTGGTTTAGACTCCATGCTTCCACTGCTCGGGCAGGTGGTTTCAATCCTTGGTTGGGGAACTTAAGATCCCACATGCCATGAGGTGAGAGCACAAAAAATAGCCAGCTAGTAAATATTTTAGGCTTTGCAGTCATACAGTCTATTCAATTCTATCATTTTAGCATGAAAAGCAACCATGGACACGCATTAACTAAGTAGAGAAATGTGGCTTTGTTCCAATCAAATTTACTTAAGGACTGAAATTTAAATTTCATATAATTTTCACATGTCATGAAATGCTCTCCTTCTGATTTTTGTTCACCATTTACAATGTAAAAGACACACTTGGTTTGCAGGCCATACAAAAATCAGTGGCAGGCCAGATTTGACCCACAGGCTATTTTTTTTTTTTTTGGATTCCTGAGCTATGACTGACCTTATAATGTACAAAATGCTACAGAATACAGAGCAGGCAGAGGGTAACTATTCCTGCAGGACTAAGGTAAAATTGAGAATGCTTCCAGGAGGAGGGGAATTTTATACAGGCTTTGACAGTTATATATTTGTTTGCCTGGGATCAGTAGGGGGGCGGATTGGAGGATAAAGACAAGTGCAGAGCAAATGTATAAGGGCCACAGGGCCTACAGGGTGTAGCATGTTTGGAACCCTGAGCAGTTTGGTGTGGCTTGAGCTTGGGTAATGGCAGTCAGGAGAATGGCCCCAAGTGGGCAGGGACATTGCGCCAAGTTTTGCAAAGGACCTTTATTGCCCTACCAGAGAGCTTGGATTTTATTTCACAGGCAATGGAAACCTTGGAAGTTTCCCAGCAGAGAAGCGCTTCAAAGTCTATCAGTGTCTTAGACCTTCCGGTACATGGGCGTGGGGGCCAGGTTAGAGAAGGGGGCCCAGGAGCAGTGGGTGGTCAGGTTAGCCTGGTGGGATAGGATTGGGGGGGTGAGGGCCATCCCCAGATGGCAGACTGTGGGCACTGCCAGATGGAAAAGAGGCTTTAATGGAGTCCAGGGCGTGAAGCCAAAAGCCGGGAGCCAGAAGCAGCCTGGCAGGGCATTGCTTGGCAGGGCATTGCCTGGCAGGACTAGGGAAGCAAGGCGTTGGGAGAGATAACAAGAGGTGGAGGGTGTGGGGAGGGGCAGAGATGTTTCTCCAGCTCCTGCAAGAGCTGGACAGGACCTGTGAGGGGGAAAGATCTCATTTTTTACTATAAAAAGAACACAGTAATTGTTAAAAAAAAAAAAAAAAAAGCAACCAACACAGAGTATATATGGTCCTTTTCACCCTCTGCCCTCCTACACCTGGGGGAGTTACCGATCATAGTGGTATGCATCCTCCCAGCTCTCTGCACATGCTTTTTTATTTTATTTTTATTTTTTTAATTTTTTTTAGTTCTACCAATTTATTACTACCAACCCATCTCCTTCCACCCTCATGCACGCATTCTCAATCATGTAATCCCATGGACTGCAGCCTGCCAGGCTCCTCTGTCCATGAACTTTTCCAGGCAAGAATACTGGAGTGGGTTGCCATTTCCTTCTCCTAGATCATGCTTTTTAAATAAAAATAGAAAGCATACGTATTTTCATGCACTTTATTCATTTACTGACAATGTCTATGTGGCAGACATTTTCCCCATCAGCCTGTATATTTCTACCTCCTTCTTTTTAACAATTTTGTCAGTTTTCAGAGTCTGGGTGTACCATAATTTATCTTCGGATGGGTGTTTCCATTGTGGCCATCTTACTAGGCTTTTATTTTATTTTTTAAAAATTTGGCTGTGCCATGCAGCATGTGGGACCTTAGTTCTCCAACCAGGGATTGAACTCGTGGTCCCTGCACTGGAAATGGGAGTCTAAACCACTGGACCACCGAGGAAGTCCCTATCTAGCCTCTTAAACAAGGCTGCAGCACACACACATCGAATGCATATGAACACTTGCAGTGGAACTGGGGGCTCAGGTTTGCATGTGCAGTTAGCTCAGTGCTGCCAGATTAGGGCAGGAGGTCGGTGCAGCCAACGGGGCTGCCCTGACCACTTAACATTTGGGCAGGAAAATGGGTCTTGACTTGAGTAATGCATATGAAGCAGAACTTTATCTACCTGGCACAGTAGATAAGGCAGTAGCAAGGATTTAAAAACTGGGCGAAAGTGTTCTAGTTCATCAGCAAATCCCACTGACTTCATCTTCAGAATTAATCCAGAGTCGGTCCATTTCTTCTTCCACTCACCACCACCCATTCTGATCCAAGCCATCCTCTCGTCCTTGTACTAGGGAAATAGTCTCCAGAGCAAATGAAATGATCCTTTTAAAATGTAAGTGAGGCCAGGCTATGCCTCACCTCTTAATCTTTCACCAGCTTCCCCGTCACTCAGAGTGAAGTCTGGTTCCTCACCGAGGCCTCCGGGGCCCTGAGGTGATTGCCTGTGTGACTCCTGGGCCATGAACTGACTAGCATTCCTCAGAGGTAAAAATGGAGGCTAATTTTTTAGGAGAGGGAAAGGGGGTCAAGGACACTGATGTGAAGGTATCCTGCAAGCTGAAGGCATGGCCAGGTTCCACGTGATTCTTGGTGTTTGAAGAAATTCGATAGCAGCTTGTCATGTCTGGTGAAGGGCTCTGGATTACTATGTAGTAGGACAGGGGATGAGTTTTACTCTCTAAAATGTAAAATCTTTTTTTTTTTTTTTCTGCACTTCATGGCTTGTGGGATCTTAGTTCCCTGATCAGAGGTTGAACTCATGCCCCCAGAAGTGGAAGCTCTGAGTCCTAACCACTGGGCCACCAGGGAAGTCCCTAAAATCTTGTTAACATGTGTCCAACTGCAGCACATGTCTAATTTTGCAGGTATGTATTAGAAAGATGTACCAGCAGCCACCTGGGGCTTTCCAGATGGCGCAGTGTCTGCCTGCCATTGCAGGAGACGAAAGAGATGTGGGTTCGATCCCTGGGTCGGGAAGAACACCTGGAGTAGGAAATGGCAACCCACTCCAGCATACTTGCCTGGAAAATCTCATGGACAGACAAGCCTGGTGGACCATACAGTCCATAGTGTTGCAAAGACTCTAAGCACACAGCACACACACACACACACACATCAACAGCCACAAAATCCCCATCTTGCCTTTTCAAAAGCTATACAGGAAAAAAGGGATTAATTTTGCTAAAAGTAGAGCCCCAAGCCCTCCTTAGGGACTGCAGTAGGGGACCAGGACCATCTATTTAGGATCATCAACCTTTCCTTCTAAAACTACAACCCTCAGTGAAAAAAGAAGGAAAAAGGAAAAACAAAAGGCTGACTGGGGCATCCTAGAAGGGGCACTTAAGCAGGATGAGGCTATCAGCAATTGACTGCTAATACATACCTGCAAAATTAGGCACAGGTCAGACAGAGAGAGGAAAAACTTGCATTTAAGACTCAGTCAGTAGTTGGTATATCTCGTTTTCCCATTACTGACAGGTCCTCATGAGCCTTTCTTGCACAAAAAGAGCAGATGTATACTCGACAATCTGAAGCAAGACTGTGCTGGGAGTGTCAGTTTCATGATAAACCTTTGGTGTCAGTAGAAGCACACAGATAGCCGTACGGGTTTTTCACCTCCCACTAGTCCTCTCTCCTCGGCTCCTAGCAAACCCTGCAAGTCAGCCCCAGTAGGAAATTACAACATATATTAATGCGTAGGTATAAGATAGGAAAGCCAGATTAAGTTAAAAGCCCAATAAATGTCCTCTTTCATGATAGTGCTTTAAACGGAGATGCCTGTTCCTATTTCCTCCCAACAGTGCCACATCATTTGTATTTTTAGGGTCATTGATTCATTTAGCAAAAATGTGTTGGGCCCATGTGGAGCAGCCTTGTAGCTGCAGAGGAGGCCCATGGTATGAGGTGTAAGGTCAGGTCACAGATCTTGGTGTGAGCTGAAACCTGGACCTTGGGGAGCAAGAGATCAAGACCTGGAGACAAGAAATCAAATGATTTGCCAGGACCTCCTGACTTCAGGGGCTTCCCAGATGGCACTCGTGGTAAAGAAGCCACCTGCCAATGCAGGAGACTTGTGTTTGATCCCTGGGTCAGGAAGATGCCCTGGAGGAGGGCTTGGCAATCCACTCCAGTATTCTTGCCTGGAAAATCCCATGGACAGAGGACCCTGGTGGGCTATAGTCCATGGGGTCAAAAAAGAGTCGGACACAACTAAAGCAACTTAGCATGCACGCATCCTAACTTCAGCCTGTAAGGTTTTCTTCTAGACTATGTCCACTGTATTCTTTATATATATATATATATATACACACACACATGAAGAAGGACTTTATTTATTTTTATATCATCTTTATCTATTTTATCATCTTTACTTGTTTATATCATCTTGGGTGACCCTACACTGCATGGCTCATATTTTCATTGAGTTAGACAAGGCTGTGGTCCATGTTATCAGTTTGATTAGTTTCCTGTGATTGTGATTTTCATTCTGTCTGTCCTTGGACAGATAAGGATAAGAGGCTTATAGAAGCTTCCTAATGGGAGAGACTGACTGCCAGGGGGAAACTGGATCTTGTTCTGATGGGCGGAGCCATGCTCAATAAATCTTTAATCCAATTTTCAGTTGATGGGCGGGGCTGTGTTCCCTCCCTGTTGTTTGACCAAAGTATGGTAGGGGTCATGAAGAGCCTCTTGATGAAAGTGGAAGATGAGAGCAAAAAAGCTGGCTTAGAACTCAACATTCAAAAAGAAAAGATCATGGCATCAAGTCCTATTGCTTCATGGCAAATAGATGGGAAAACAGTGGAAACAGTAACAGACTTTATTTTCTTGGGCTCTAAAACCACTGCGGATGGTGACTGCAGTCATGAAATTAAAAGATGTTTGGCTCCTTGGAAGAAAAGCTATGACCAACCTGCTACTGCTGCTGCTAAGTCACTTCAGTCGTGTCTGACTCTGTGCGACCCCATAGACAGCAGCCCACCAGGCTCCCTCGTCCCTGGGATTCTCCAGGCAAGAACACTGGAGTGGGTTGCCATTTCCTTCTCCAGCGCATGAAAGTGAAAAGTGAAAGTGAAATCTCTCAGTCGTGTCCGACTCTTAGCGACCCCATCGACTGCAACCTACCAGGCTCCTTTGTCCATGGGATTTTCGAGGCAAGAGTACTGGAATGGGGTGCCATTGCCTTCTCCGATGACCAACCTAGACAGCATATTAAAAACCAGAGACGTTACTTTGCCGACAAAAGTCCACCTAGTCAAAGCGGTGGCTTTTCCAGTAGTCATGTATGGATGTGAAAGTTCAGTTCAGTTGCTCAGTCGTGTCTGACTCTTTGCGACCCCATGAACCGCAGCACACCAGGCCTCCCTGACCATCACCAACTGCTGGAGTCTACCCAAACCCATGTCCATTGAGTCAGTGATGCCATCCAACCATCTCATCCTCTGTCATCCCCTTCTCCTCCTGTCCTCAATCTTTCCTAGCATCAGGGTCTTTTCAAATGAATCAATTCTTCGCATCAGGTGGCCAAAGTATTGGAGTTTCAGCTTCAACATCAGTCCTTCCAGTGAACACCCAGGACTGATTTCCTTTACGATGGACTGGTTGGATCTTCTGCAGTCCAAGGGACTCTCAAGAGTCTTCTCCAACACCACAGTTCAAAAGCATCAATTCTTCGGCCCTCAGCTTTCTTTATAGTCCAGCTCTCACATCTATACATGACTACTGGAAAAACCATAGCCTTGAGTAGACGTACCTTTGTTGACAAAGTAATGTCTCTTCTTTTTATTTCTATTTATTTATTTATTTTTGTCTCTTCTTTTTAATATGCTGTCTAGGTTGGTCATAACTTTCCTTCCAAGGAGTAAGCGTCTTTTAATTTCATGGCTGCAATCACCATCTGCAGTGATTTTGGAGCCCAGAAAAATAAAGTCAGCCACTGTTTCCACTGTTTCCCCATCTATTTCCCAGGAAGTGATGGGACCAGATGCCATGATCTTAGTTTTCTGAATGTTGAGCTTTAAGCCAACTTTTTCACTCTCCTCTTTCACTTTCATCAAGAGGCTCTTTAATTCTTCACTTTCTGCCTTAAGGGTGGTGTCATCTGCATATCTGAGGTTATTGATATTTCTTCCAGCAATCTTGATTCCAGCTTGTGCTTCCTCCAGCCCAGCATGTCTCATGATGTACTCTGCATATAAGTTAAATAAGCAGGGTGACAATATACAACCTTGACATACTCCTTTTCCTGTTTGGAATCAGTCTGTTGTTCCATGTCCAGTTCTAACTGTTGCTTCCTGACCTGCATACAGGTTTCTCAAGAGGCAGGTCAGGTGGTCTGGTATTCCCATCTCCTTCAGAATTTTCCACAGTTTATTGTGATCCACACAGTCAAAGGCTTTGGCATAGTCCATAATGCAGAAATAGATGTTTTTCCGAAACTCGCTTGCTTTTTTGATGATCCAGTGGATGTTGGCAATTTGATCTCTGGTTCCTCTGCCTTTTCTAAAACCAGCTTGAACATCTGGAAGTTCACGGTTCACATTTTGCTGAAGCCTGGCTTGGAGAATTTTGAGCATTACTTTACTAGCGTGTGAGATGAGTGCAATTGTGCAGTAGTTTGAGCATTCTTGCATGTGAAAGTTGGGACTATAAAAAAATGCTGAGTGTTAAAGAATTGATGCTTTTGAACTGTGGTGTTGGAGAAGACTCTTGAGAGTCCCTTGAACTAAAAGGAGATCAAACCAGTCAAGCCTAAAGGAAATCAGTCCTGAATAATCATTGGAAGGACTGATGCTGAAGCTGAAACTCCAATACTTTGGCCACCTGATGTGAAGAACTAACTCATTGGAAAAGACTCTGATGCTGGGAAAGATTGAAGATGGGAGGAGAAGGGGACGACAGAGGATGAGATGGTTGGATGGCATCACCAACTTGATGGACATGAGTTTGAGGAAGCTCCGGGAGTTGGTGATGGGCAGGGAGGCCTGGTGTGCTGCAGTCCATGGGGTCGCAAAGAGGTGGACACAACTGAGTGACTGAACTGAACTGAACTGTTGGGTCTTTGTTGCATCAGCAGGATCTTTCCTCATAGCCCATGGATTCTCTAATTGTAGCACAACGGCTCCAGAGTGTGCAGGCTTCGGTAGCTGCAGTGAGCAGGCTTGGTTGCTCCACAGCATGCAGCATCTTAGTTCCCTGACCAGGGATGGAACCCACATCCCCTGCATCTCAAGGCAGATTCTTAACCACTGGACCACCTAGGAAGTCCTATGCCCACTGTATTCTTGATTTGATTTTTTAAACTTTGGAGGAAAAGGAAAAAATTTTCATAGTCTTGAAACTCATTGGATTTATATGAAAACATGATTTCCCAAACTGTATTTCATACAATAATAGTTCTATGAGATATTATTGTGCTCAGTTGCTCAGTCGTGGCTGACTCTTTGCGACCCCATGGATTGTAGCCCACCAGGCTCCTCTCTCCATGGGATTTCCCAGGCTAGTATACTGGAGGGGGTTGCCATTTTTAAACATTAAATCAGATTTTTTAAAAAGTTTGCATTTAGTTATTCCCGGGTAGCTCAGCTGGTAAAGATCCGGCTGCAACACCGGAGATCCCAGTTCAATTCCTGGGCCTGGAAGTTCGCCTGGAGAAGGGATGGCCTCCAGACTCCAGTATTGTTGGACTTCCCTGGTGTCTCAGACAGTAAAGAATCTGTCTGCAGCGTGGGAGACCTCAGTTCGACCCCTGGGTTGGGAAGATCCCCTGGAGGAGGGCATGGCAACCCACTCCAGTATTCTTGCCTGGAGAATCCCATGGACAGAGGAGCCTGGCGGGCTATAATCCACAGGGTCACAAAGAGTTGGTCACGAATGAAATGACTGACCTCACATGCTTATCTAGAATCTGCTGTCCTACAGACAGACAAGTGGGTAGATGTGGAGCCCTTGAGGACTGTGGCTTCTTGGTGGGAGAGAACAGCTCACCAGCTCATGATTAGTTCTATCATGGGCTCAGTGTGTGGCCTCTGTTGCTGCAGTTCCTTGGTCTGTAAAGTGGGCGTTGACCAAAGAACTTCCCAAACAGAAAATAAAAGGGACCAGAAACACACCATGGAGACAGTTAGGTATTGAGGGATGACTTATTCCATAATCTCTATCCAAAATGTTTTTTGAAGGTAACAGTTTTATACAGTTGAGCCCACATTTAATGTAATTGCACAATTATTAGGCATAAGCGTTCTGGAAAATGTTCCTTTTGTGTGTGAATATGTTTTAAATAAAAAACAAACAAACATATGCCCCATATAGTTTGTGATGCATAATTCAGTGGACTTAATGATTTTCCCTTAAAGACATTTAATAAATATTTTGTAACTTGAGGGGGGAGCTCAAATTTAGTCTTGGTAAGAGTCTTGGTCTTAATTCAGAATTAATTTTTGACTCAGTGAACTTTTCTGAAGAACTCTGAATAACAATGAGGTCGGGTTCTAAACATTCTTAGAAAGTCCTAACTGCAAAGCACATTTAGTAAGAGTTGGTCAAAGGTCATGGTTAAAATGAACTTTCTGGTGTTAGGAACTTTATATTCTGAAAGATATATTGGCTTCTAAATAGCCTAATACTGATTTTTTTTAAAAAATTGATCCGTTGGTCCTGGTTTTTACAGATATTTTATTATATTTTAATTTAAATATTATTGGTTTTATTATACTGTTTTATAAGTTTAGTTAATGAAAGAAAAGCTTTCTTTACTTGAGTGTTTTGGTGATAAATACTGCATCTTCATTCCTCCTGCATAGTGACAGAAGATAAATGATTTACTTTGGTCCTCAACTGTGTTTGTTTTTTTAAACATTTACTTATTTATTTTTATTTATTTGGCTGTGCCGCGTCTCAGTTGCAGCATATGGGATCTAGTTCCCTGCCCAGGGATTGAATCCAGGCCCCCTGCTTTGGAAGTGTGGAGTCTTAGCCACTGGACCACCAGGGAAGTCCTCAACTGTATTTATAGCAAGAACCAAAACATGAAAGCATGACTGATGGGGGCCTGCCCCAAATTTCCCTTAATAAGCCCTTTCTTTACAGTATGCATGAAGAATTATAAATAAAGATTGTAAATAGATCATTTAAAAGGCGTACATTTTATTACACTTGGTTTAATTCATAACTTTCCCTGACCCAGATTGGCCTTTCCCCTCAAGTGGGCCAAATGGGCCAAACTGTCACACACGGCTGTCACCAGCGCTAGGAGCAGCACGGATTCCTGACCCGCAGGGATCAGAGGGACTCTGCGGGTTTAGCAATACGTTCAGAGTTCGTAACTTCAAGCTCTCCATCTCTGACGTTCCGGCTGGCTGGACTCTTCGGTGACTTTACATTTTTTTTTTTTTTTTCCTAAAGGGAATTTTTAAAGCATGGGAAATTGGTGTTCCCTTGGGAACAACATGCGGCGAGTAGCGACCCATCGCCCAGGCAGGTCCTCTGCTTGCACCACCGGTGCGGGTCTGTCCAGAGGGAGAGAAGAAAAGGGAAGACGGCTCTCCCGGGCTTAGCTGTCGGTCGGGGTCGTCCTCTGCGGCGGGCGGTTCAATCAATGCGAAGGAACAGTGACGCCTTCAAAACCTTAGGGGCCGTGAGCCTTTGCAGAGAGCGACTGCGTTTAGGAGCGCGTCCCCAACTACGCAGCCGCTGGGAACGCGCGCGGCCTCGGAGACCTCGGGCGGCGGCCACCGACCTTAGGCCGGGGGGACGAAGCTGAGCCAAGGAGGGTGCATGTGGCTCCGACCGCCCGGCCTCGTTTTCTTCCCTCGTACAGTGAATTCCTAGAAGGGTTCTGAGGCTTTTGCTTGGCAGCGCAAGGAGTGGGGGAAAGACATTTCAAAATGTATTCCATTGTCTCCGCTGGTGCCAGAGCGGCACCCCCGCCCCCGAGGCAGTCTCAGAGCATCTCTTTGGAACAGGGCGAGAGCCGGGCCTCCCTGTTCCTCTTAAAGCGCAGCAATGACGAACAGGGAGAGAAAGTGCTTGATGCCGATCGAGGCTTATTATATAGGTCTCCAAGCGTTCCGCATCCCCGTGCTGAGAAAATCATGCCTTTACCTGTGCTAGGATTTATGGCGCGGTTCATTTGCAAGTGGAGAAGACCCGAAAGCTGGGAACGGACCAGCGCTAGCTTCTGGGACAGATCCTGCAGAGTGTTTCAAAGGTGGGTGCAACATGGTGTGGGGGCCCCACAGAGGATGAGATGGTTAGATAGCCTCACCCACTCAATGGACATGAATTTGAGCGAACTCTGGGAGATTGTGGAGGACAGAGAAGCCTGGCTGTGCTGCGGTTCATGGGGGTCGCAGAGTCAGACAGGACTCAGCTGGTGAACAACAACAAAAGCAACAAGGTTTAAACATCTGTTAGGTTCTTCCTCTGGGTTTCCACCACCCACCCCAGGGGCGATAATATCCACACTCCTTTGGCTGTGGCCCTGTGTAGCATAGGGTACCTGGCACATTCCCAAGGACCTGAGCTAGCTGGAGGGGGGACCCTAGGCTATTACACACACCACGTGTAACTGTCTTATACAAGCAGATGATGGCAAGTCCTTCCAAAGCTTGGGTGCTGACAGGTGGGGGATTGGGCAGAGAAGTGGAGGCATGACTCCAGAACCTTCTCTCCCCCCCCCCCCCAATCTAGACATGTTATATTAAAACTGCTGAAAACCAAAGATAAAGTGAGAATCTTGAAGGCAGCCAGAGGGGAAAAAATAAGTTACACTCAGAGGAACAAAGATAAGAATTGTATCTTTAAAGAGCTAAAAGAAAAAATACCGTCAACTCAAAAGGCCATACCCAGTGAAAATATCTTTCAAAAATTAAGGCAAAAATACAGATGTTTTTAGAAAAACAAAAGCCAAGAATTAATTCTTGTGCTATTAGAAACATAAAGGGAAGTTTTTCAGGCAGGAAGTATATGATACCAGGTAAAAATTTGGATTTATATCAAGAAATGAATGACTCCAGAAATGGTAACAATGAAGGCAAATATAAAATACTTTTAGGGCTTTCTAGGTACACAGTCATATCACCTATGAAGATAGATTTACTTTCTATCCCCTGTTCTTATACCTGATGGCTCTGAATCACAGGCCCAGTAGTTGTGGTGCATGGGCCTAGCTGCTCCTCAGCATGTGGAATCTTCCCAGCCCAGCAACTGAACCCATGTTCCCTGAATTGGCAGTTGGATTCTTAACCATTGGACCACCAGGGAAGTCCTCTTATGCCTCTTATTGATTTATCTTCTCTCACTGCTTTGCCTAATGCCTCCAGTACAATGTTGAATAGTAGAGGACCTCTTTGATTTATTGTTGATGTTATGGAAATGCCCTTAGTTGTTCAGTCCCTAAGTTGCGACCCCATGAACTGCAGCTTGCCAGGCTTCCCTGTCCTTCACCATCTCCTGGAGTTTACTCAACCTCACGTCCACTGAATCATCCAACCATCTCATCCTCTGTCACTTCCTTCTCTGTTCCTCAATCTTTCCCAGCATCAGGGTCTTTTCCAACAAGTCTGCTCTTCATATCAGGTGGCCAAAATATTGGAGCTTCAGTTTCAGCATCAGTTCTTCCAATGAATATCCAGGGTTGGTTTCCTTTAGGATGACTGGTTTGATCTCCTTGCTGTCCAAGGAACTCTCAAGAGTCTTCTCCAGCACCACAATTCGAAGGCATCAGTTCTTTGGCACTCAGCCTTCTTTATGGTCCAACTGTCACATCCATACATGACTACTGGAAAAACCATAGCTTTGACTAGATGGACCTTTGTTGGTGAAGTAATGCCTCTGGTTTTTAATACACTGTCTGGATTTGTCATAGCTTTTCTTCCAAGGAGCAAGTGTCTTTTAATTTTGTGGCTGCAGTCACCATCTGCAGTGATTTTGGGAGCCCAAGAAAATAAAATCTAATTTCCCCATTAAATTAGACTCTAGCTTTAGGAACAAAGTATATATATTTTTATCATCTCAAAAAACCACTTATCTGGTTTCCCTGGTGGCTCAGTGGTAAAGAATCTTCCTGCCAATACAGGAGAGATGGTGGGTTCAACTCCTGATCTGGGAATATCCTACATGCTGCAGAACAACAAAGCCTGTGCACCACATCTATTGAGCACAGCTCTGCTCTAGAGCCTGGGAGCCGCCGCTACTGAAGCGGCCCATACCGAAGGGCTACTGAAGTGTGCCCCATAGCCTGTGCACCACAACTGGAGAAAAGCCTACCCAGCAGCAAAGATCCAGCACAGCCAAATAAACAAATAAATAAAATTATTTTTTTATAAAACCACTCATCAATTTCACTCCAGAGCCTTCTCTCTGTCACATACTTGTTGTGGCTTTGAGGAAGTCCTGTAAACCTCTGTCTGGGACCCCAGTTTCATCCTTTTCCAAACAGAGGATGGTCAGTGGCCTCCTGGGGTTCTGAGGTCATCTGACTAACAGGACACAGCAGTGAGTGTCCACTGGGGGATGAGGGAGAACAGTATTCTGCCTCCGGTATCACTCAGCTCCTTCCCCTGAGCCTGTTCAGCACAAACCTCCTTTGTACTGTGGCCTGAAGTCAGCCAGCAGCTCAGGATAGCTGTAACCATTTAGGAGAGTGAGCCTGTGTATACTAATTAGTTGATATAAAGATCAAACTCAGATTCTAACCAGATTTTCTAAGATAAGCACTTTGCAGAGAGAAATGGACCTGAAAGCAGGTGTCTGGAGGATTAAAATGGCATTCAGTCTGCTAGGCAACTGCATTGTAGAAAGACTTCTTGATTAAAAAAAAAAAAAAAAGCTGTAGCTGCAGTCAAAATCTGGGGGAAGGGTGAGAGAGGATGGGGAGGAGAGGTAACTTGTATACAGACCCACAGACAGGAAAGTCTGGCTGAGAACATAGCTCCAAGCAGGGTGGCTCAAGGAGAGGGAACTGGGGTGGTACTAAGACCCTGGAGAGTCTTAGTAACAGGGGGACTAAAGGTGTCATGGGTTGGACCGGTGTCCCTCAAATATTCGTGTCTGCCTGGAACCTGTGAACGTGACCTTATTTGGAAACGGGGTCTTTGCAGATGTAATCCAGTTTAAGGTGGAGCCCCACTATCTTAGGGCGGGCCAAAATCCAATGGCTGATGTCCTTATAAGACAAGAAAAGCTTGGACACAAAGGGAAGATGGACATGGGAGGATGGAGGCAGAGACTGGAGTGATGCTGCTACAAGCCAAAGAACGCCAAGGACTGCTGGTGTCTTAGTCCCAGCTGATATAATAAAACAAAATATCACAGATTGGACTTCCCTGGCAGCACAGTAGATAAGAATCTGCCTGCCAATGTAGGGAACATGGGTTCAATCCCTGGTCGGGGAAGGTCCCACGTGCCAGAGAACAACTAAACCCAAATACCACAACTAGTTGCAGACCCCACACGCTGCAACTGCCGAAGCCCAAGTGCCTAGAGCCTGTTCTCCTCAACAAAAGAAGCCGCCACAATGAGAAACCCCATGCCCTGCGACTAGAGAAAGCCCAGGTGCAACAGCAAAGACCCCCTGTAACCAAAAATTAAAATAGATAAATTAATTTTAAAAAGAGCACAGATTGGGGGGCTTAGATGGCTGTCTTCTTCCTGTGTTCTTATATGGCAGAGAGACAAAGAGACAGAAAGATCTTGTCTTTCTTCTTATAAGGGCACTAATCCCATGATGGGGGCTCCACCCTCGTGACCTCATCTAAACCTGATTACCTCCCAAAGGACTCAAGTCCAATCACATTGGAGATTAGGGTTTCAACATTTGGATTTGGAGAGACAGGTATTCAGTTGATAACAGTTGGGAACCACCAGAAGCTAGAAGAAATAAGGAAGTATTCTCCTCTAGACCCTTCTGAGGGAATGTGTTCTATGGATACCTTGATTTCAGATTTCTAGTGTCCAAGACTGTGAGAGAATAAATTTCTTTTCTTCTCTTTGGAGGGTGTATCAGTCAGTTCATCAAGTTTAAAAGATGGCCTTATCAACGGATAACAATTATCTGCTTTATACTGTCAGGTCTTAACTTCATAGAGCAAATCAGTAAGAATCATGTATTGTGAAAATGCAGCTGTCTCACACACAGAACCAACAGCATGGAATCATACATGACCTAGACTGGGAGACAAAACCACAGCATCTTCACTAGTATCTGACTCCTGCCTCCCTCCCCAGCCTCACTGGGGACCACTCTCCCCTTGCTTAATATACTGTACTCTCTCTAGGTAACATTCTGCTTCTTGATAACGCCAAGCTCTTCTCTGCCTCAGGGTCTTTACACATGCTTCTCCTGCCTGAAAAGCTCTTCTGGCTCTTCACATGATGAGCTTCTCCTTGTCCTTCAGACCTTGCCTTCAATGCCAACTCTTCTGAGAAGCCTTTCCTGACCACCCTATCCATTAGGGCAGAATAATACCCCTCCTTCAAAGATATCAACTTCCCAGTCCCAGGAACCTGTGAATATAGTGAGTTTCCTGCAAAGGGGAATCAAGGGTGCAGATGGAATTATGTTTGCTAATCAACTGATTTCATGACATCATCCTGGATTATCTGGGTGGGTCCAGTGTAATAGTAAGGGTCCTTAAATGGGGATGGTGACTGCAGCCATGAAATTAAAATATGCTTGCTCCTTGGAAGAAAAGCAATGACACACCAAAACAGTGTATTAAAAAGCAGAGACATTACTTTCCTACCAAGGTCTGTGTAATCAAAGCTACAGCTTTTCCAGTAATCATGGACAGATGTGAGAGTTGGACCATAAAGAACGTTGAGCACTAAAGAATTGATGCCTTTGAACAGTGGTGTTGGAGAAAAGTCTTGAGAGTCCCTTGAAAAGCAAGGAGATCAATCCAGTCAATCCTAAAGGAGATCAGTCCCGAATATTTATTGGAAAAACTGATGCTGAAGCTGAAGCTCCAATACTTTGGCCACCTGATATGAAGAGGCGACTCATTGGAAAAGACCGTGATGCTGGGAAAGACAGAAGGCAGGAGGAGAAGGGGGTGACAGTGGATGAGATGGTTGGATGGTATCACCAACTCAATGGACTTAAGTTTGAGCAAACTCTGGGAGATAGTGAAGAACATGGAGCCTGGTATGCTGCAGTCCACGGGGTCAGAAAGAGCTGGACACAACTGAGCAAATGAAAAACAAAAATGGGGATGAGGAAGGCAGAGGATTCAAACCTGGCATTCTGAAGACTCCATCTGAGAGATGGCATTGTGAGAAAGCCTTGACTGACCATCGCAAGCTTTGAAGATGGAAGTAGGTGCCAGGAGCCAAGAAATATGAGTGACCTTTAGAAGCTGCAAAAGGCAAGGATGCTTATTCTGCCCTGGAGCCTCCAGAAAGGAATGTGTATCTGCCAACACCTTGATTTTAGCACAGTGAGATCCATCTTGGACTTCTAACCCCCATAACTGTCAGGTAATATATCTGTGTTGGTTTTTTAATGTATATGTATTTATTTGACTGCACTGTCTTAATTGTGGCATGCAAGATCTTTAGTTGCTGCACATGAACTCTTAGTTGTGGCATATGGGATCTAGTTTCCTGGCCAGGGATCGAACCCAGGCCCCCTGCATTGGGAGCTCAGAGTCTTAGCCACTGGACCACCAGGGAAGTCCCACATCTGTGTTGTTGCAGGTCATTAAGTTTGTAGTGCTTTGTTACAGCTGCCAGAGGAAACCAATACAGACCTTAACCTCAGTGCCAACCCCTGAGAGAAGCCTCCTCTGACCCCCAAATCCAGAGTAGCAACCCCTCCCTCATCCAGTTACTCTCTCAGGCACCTCTGTGTGCTAAGCACTGTTTTAGGCACTAGGGATAACAGCAGTGAACAAAACATTAAAAATCCCTGCCCTCGGGACTTCCCGGGCGGTCCAGTGGTTAAGACTCCAGGCTGCCAATGCAGGGGGGCACGGGTTCGATCCCTGGGTGGGTAACTAAGATCCCACATGCTACATGGTGAGGCCAAAAAAATAAAACAGAAACTGAAAAAAGAAAAAAAAAAAAACACCTTGCCCTCACAGAGCCTGCACAAGGGGGCAGGCAGGGAGAGACAATAAACAAATGAGAAAAATAACTGGTGTGCTGAGAAGTCTAGGGAGGAAAAGCAGACCCAGGAGGCGGGCAGGGGAGGAGGGGGTCCCGGGGTCCGGGGAGTGTGGGGTGTAAATGGCATGGTGCCTGACGGCTCTCCAGGGAGGGAGGGGGCCAGGCAGAGGGGAGAAAGCAGGATAGCAAATGAGTGGCCAGTGCGGCCATCTAATTCATCATGCAAACTGGGGCCTCTGAGAGTGGAAGTGACACCATTAATAACCGTGCTGGCCAAACAGGCAAGAACCTACCCTGTCTCTCAGCGCAGGGTCGCTGGCAGCTGGATCACAGTGGCTGAAGGAGGGAGTAGGGGTCTGCGAGGCAAGGACCGGGCTTGGTATGGCCTTGCAGGTCACAGTGAGAAGGCTGGCTTTTACTCCAGGAGAGGTGGCAAGTTATGGGAGAGTTTTGAGCAGAATACTATGGGTTTACATTTAAAAGGATTTCCCTAGCTGGCATGGTGAGAACTGACCCTCGGGGCAAGAGGGCAGAGGCAGGAGGCTGGTAAAGACACCTGGGATCCCCAGGGGCCTCTGCATGGTGGACTTGGGGGAACAGAGTCTGATGACAGAGATGAGAGGATGTCTTCAGACCAGAAGTGGCGTGAGGGAAAGGGAAGCCAAGGATGGGAGCTCGTCTCCTGCAGGGACTTTCCAAGTCTGTGAGTTTCTGACCCCCTTGTCTTCTTCCTCTGTGTAGATGGAAGATCCATGGAGTGGGGACCCTGTCTGGCTTGCTCAGCACCCAGCTGTCTGGAGTAAGATAGCATGTTATTGTGCCAATAAGAAATCTGAAACAAATTAAATAAATGGTTTGCCCAAATCATTGTTTTCTCAGGAGCAAAGTCCAGGTCGTCCAACACCACCTCCATAGCACCTGGCTGTAGATTGATTGCCTCCCTGCTTCACATTCTTGGTCCGTTTCCTTGCCTTTGTTTGAAACGTCGTGCAAGGGGTAGTAAGAGCCTTGGAAGTGCTAGGGTTAGAAAGCAGTTACAAATGATTGGGAATTAATTTCACAAGGAAAAGCTCTGAGTGCTCCTGATGTGAGAAAGGGCACTGAACTGGGCTGGACCCCAAAGAATCAGGAGCATCACCTCTGTTCCCACCATCAGGACTGACGGGACACCGAGGACAAGTCTTCTGAACTCCCTGCTTTCATCGCCACTGCAGAAGGGAGGACGGTCTTGCCAAACAGAGTTATTTGTCCTAATAATTCAAGAGGAAAGCAGGCATGTTTCTGAATTGCCTCACCAAGCCACCTTTTTCCTTGCCTGAATTTTCTCTCCTCCCTCGGAATCCATCCAGTAGCACTGTCTGGTGAGACACTGATGGTGGAGCTGGGTCAGGGAAGGTGGGACAAAGGAGCTGCCTGCAGCATTCTGAGAAGGCGTCTTGGTTTTCTCTCTCAATTTAGGTCATGGATGATTTCCATGCTGTCGCCAAACGTGAGCTTGGTTCTGTGTGTGAGGCAGCTGCATTTTGATCCTGTGTGATTATTGCAGATTTGTTCAATGAAGTTGTTGGAGATCTCACAGAATCCATCAGATGAATCACTGCTCATTAATAGGTCACCTTTTAAACTTGCTGAATGGACTGGTCTACCCTTCAGAGAGAAAGGATGGACTTATCTGACCAATTCTT
Organism: Dama dama; assembly: GCF_033118175.1. Lineage (NCBI taxonomy): Eukaryota > Metazoa > Chordata > Mammalia > Artiodactyla > Cervidae > Dama > Dama dama. The sequence continues at coordinate 6,907,025 of NC_083702.1, forward strand.
AAATCATCATCTTGAGAGACTGAATGTATCTCATGAGAGACAAACCAGGTGGCGCAGTAGTAAAGAACCCGTCTGCCAATGCAGGAGACGTAAGAGATAAGGGTTCGATCCCTGGGTCAGGAAGATCCTCTGAAGTAAGAAATGGCAACCCACTCTAGTATCCTTGCCTGGGAAATCACATGGACAGAGGAGTCTGGTGGGCCATAGTCCATGGGGTTGCAAAGAGTCAGACACAACTGAGCACTCACACATTTAATTTCATTTTATATCATTATTACAAGAGACTGAATATATAAAGACAATGGCCACACCACATATAAAAATAGAAATTTTACCCACAGCCTGCCTCCATCTGCCTGGGAAACTGGCCCCCTCCCTGCAATAAACAGCCCAGGAAGCCAGTCTGCTGTAAATCAGACTTGCAGGAAGCCAGATTCCTATCCTTATGACAATCCAAGAAGCCAAACAGCAAATTCTAAAACAATTGACCCCAAATGACCAGATTTAGATTAATAACCAACAGCTTTCTTAATCATTGTCCTATCTTCCAATTTAGGACCAATCAGAGAAAGCCAGCTCTGTATGCTTAACCAATCATGTAGGACATCCGCTTATAGTCAGCCTGCCTACAGCTTCCCAAGGCCAACAGCCTCCAATCAGGGCACATCTGAGTCCTTCCCTTTTTTCCACCTTAAAGCTTTCCAGTCTGCCTTTGAGTCTTTGCCAAAGTGCAGGTGACACTGGCCCACTCCTTTGCTATAGCAAGTCCAGAACAGATAGCCTTGTTTTCCTCATTTGGTTGATTTTTGCTTGTTTCCACCATTAGCTGAGGACTAGGACTTCCCAGGTGGCACTAGTGGTAAAGAACCCACCTGGCAATGCAGGTAGACGTAAAAGATGCAGGTTTAGTCCCTGGGTTGGCAAGGTCCCCTGGAGAAGGGCTCACAACCCACTCCAGTATTCTTGCAATGAAGGCCTAAAGAGGCTTAACTATACATGCGTGCATGCGTAAAATGTGTACGTGTATATGCATACACATACAGGCAGCACAGAGTTAAATATTCTTTTAAAAGTTACGTTTTCATTGGCAAGTGACTGAATTTTAATTCTGGGATTCTTTGGCAAATATCTAGGTAAAAGTGTGCCTAAACGAGATGCAGGCACTTCCCCAGAAATTACTGTATCCAAAACATCATGGTTCTGAATTTGCGGAGAGTTACGTTCGAAGTGTCACCTCTGCTGTTGGAGAATAGTGACCAGTCCTCCAGAGCAGGCAGTGTCTGCCGACTCCAAGCCCACTTTTGCCTTAAGGTGGTGAAACCAGGACAGACTCCCAGCCAGCTTCAGGCTGGGGAGACCGCCGCTGCTGGGTGCTGCGGATCTTTATCTGTTCCTAGAAAGGGCTGTGACAATCAAAACCCACAGGGGGACGGAAACACCAAAGGCTCCAGGTATCACTGGAGGAGAAACCGAGAGGACCCCGGGGTCAGATGAGGAAGGAGAGGGCTCTGTGGGGGTGTCGTCACCGTGAGGGAGGGAAGAGTTAATCAACCTTGAAAATTGCGTTGAGCCCCCATGGGCTGAAAGAAATTAAGGTGACCTTCAAGTAAATCAGTTATGGCCAAGTACAGAACATTTTGATTAAACATTTAAATCTAACCCTGGCTGCTAAACCAACCAGATGAAGCATTATGACTTTCTGTGACTGGCCTTCTTAGACTAGAGCTGGGGCATAGCGGTGTTGTATGGAGACACGGCCTCTCCCCTGAGTTCTGCTGCAACCTGAATCCCAGGGCTCTGAGACAGGAAAGAAAGCAGATGCCCCTGGAGAATCGGAAATGTCTGGTGAGGGGTTTGATGTGGGCTTTCAGATGTATTTGCACCACCAGCCATCTGACACCCCACGTTCCTCATTCCAACTGTCCCCCCTGCCCTTTTCCATCACGAGGGCGATGGCCAACCTCACCAAAGCTCTCCAGACTGGATGCCTTGTCACTATCAGGTTAATGAGTCAGTGTGTCCATTTTGCTGGTAAAATTCCTTTCTGGCAGTTTAAACACATGTTCAGCTACTGTATTTGAGTTTTCAGCATGCCATCCCAGGCGTGACTTCTTTTACCATTAAATTATCATCGTTTCTGACATGCGTGTTAGTGGCTCAGTCGTGTCCCACTCTTTATGATTCCATTTTCGGTAGCATGCCAGGCTCCTCTGTCCACGGAATTCCAGGCACGAATACTGGAGTGGGTTGCCATGCCCTTCTCCAGGGGATCGAACCCAGGTCTCCTGCATTGCAGGCAGATTCTTTACCGTCTGGGACACCTAGGAAACCCATCATTATTTCTGCCTGAGTTCAAATCCTAACTCCATTTCTTACTGGATCTGCTTCCTCTGTGACTCTGTTCCCTCATGTAGAAAGAGGCAGTGTGAAGTGCATACTTGTTTGGGCTGATAAGAGGACTCAGTGAGTCCAGTGCTCAGAGGGGTCCCGGGCTCGTGGTAGGCACAGCAGATGTCCTAGCTATTCATCACTCATCTGTCAGTGGAGACCAGAATCAAGGCACTTGGTGGTGGGGGGTGTGGGGGGAGGGCAGGCTTTGAGGGCCGCAGGCAGCTCCAAAGGCAGCCATCCCAGGAGGGAGAGAAGGAATACGGCAGAAATCATGAGCAAGTGAGACAATTATACTTGGAAAAAAAAATGAGATGCTCCTGGAGATTCAGAAATATTTGATGGAAAGGTCCTTGGAGATGCCACTGGTGGGGTCAGAATTCGACCTTGGTGTTCCTGAAACCATAGCCCTGCTTTGGTTGTGTGGTTGGGGTGGTCTACCAGGCGGGGTGATGCCTTTTGAGTTTTGACTGTCAAGGATGCCTGCTACCGGGTGGGCCGGCTCAGCTGAAGGCCTAAGACCCAGCAGACTTCCTCCAGGTGAAGCTTCCATGAGGCCAGAGCCAGCTGCAGGATTTGTGGGACCCAGTGGGCAATGAAAATGCAGGCCTCTTGGACTTCCCTGCTGGTCCAGTGGTTAAGACTCCGAGCGTCCGTGGCAGAGGTGGGGACAGGTCAATCCCTGGTCAGGGAAGTTCCATACACCACACATGGTGTGGCCAAAAAAAAAAAAAAAAAAAAATTCAAGCCTCTTGTTAGAAAAATAGGAAGTTGCGCCATTATAGATATTAACAACACAGCACCTTTTCCTTTCTTCTGAGGCCTGTCATGATGCTTTTATTTGCTACTTAATGTCATGTTCCATCAGGCAGGAGGACGCTAGAGGCAAGGTGCAGCGGTTGTCAGGGTCCCATTCTTGCAGCTACTGACCCTGACTGGGGAGGGAGGACTCTCCGTTTCCCACGGGCCTGCCACCCAAGCTCATGGTGGAGGGGGAACCCCAAGGAAATGCACCTTCCGTGGGCACAGCTGGTGCCTGGATAAGGGGTGGGCCCCCAACAAGCCAACTGCTAAACACGCCATGGCACAGCCAGCCCTGAGCGAGGAGAGCTGCCCGTTTTGAGGCTCTTGCTGGGAGCTGAGGGTGCCAGGGACACGTTGGCCTCCCTGCCTCCCCCGACCCTCACCACCCAGTCCCTGGCCCGAGCAGAGGGTAGCAGCAGGCCGGGGTGGGCAGGGTGAGGCTGAGGAGCAGGTGACTGAGAACTGTCTAGTCGCTGGCCCCAGGAGGCAGTGGGAGGCAGAACCCCAAGCCCCCAGCCGTCTATTGCCCCATGAGACTTACAAAACACAGATTCAGAGGGAAAATTATTAAGCATGCTCCACAATCACAGAGCATGAAACCCTAAGGACGGGGCCCTTCTGAGCCCAGCGCCCTGTGTGACTGCCCTGATGCAAGCCCGTGCCCACCCCTGGCGCCCCCGTCAGCTGTCTGGCTCCTCAGTGCCCCAAGCATGCCTCCATCACCAGATAAAATCTGTATGCGGTAAGCAAAGGCGCACAGAAACGCAACTGAAAAATGGTCTATAATTGATTCTGTCTTGCTCCCAAGTCCCCACTCCTGCTAAGGGCAGAAAAAAAGAAAATTTAAACACCGTGGACTTGCTAATCAAAGCTAGCTCAGTCTCTCCAGGCTTCAAAAACTCCTTCTGAGTTAAGTCAGACACATCAAGACAGGAGTTCAAATACATTAAGTTTCAGGTTTCCTCCTGGGCTCCTTCTCCCCACGCCTTCCAGACAGGATCCCGATTCCAATTCCTGCCTCTAAGACACGTGGTTGAGGTGGTACCAGGCCGCTTGTCCTGGATTCGATGAGCTGCCATCCACCTGGTTCTTGGGCTCCAGCCCAGAGTCTGGCCACAGGGTCCTCCTACAGTACTGCCCAGCAGTCACGCTCCCCTCGGGCCTTCCCACTGCTATTTTGACCTGGAGGAGGGTCTGATCAAGCTTCTGATCTCTTGCTTCTTCCTACTTAATGGGAACTTCCCTAAGTCATATCCTCTGACCCTCTTATGGGTCCAAGTCCACCAGATTCGGTCATAATTTCTTAAAGGGGAGCCCATGAAATTTAGAAAATCCCTTTCTTCCCTGAACCAAGTTCAGTTTCAAGACTATTATCTCATATACACTCAGAGTTGATCTTAACACTCAAAGGTAAAAAAGTCTTTTTTTCTCTTGTTATATTTCTACTATGAAAATCACAATCTTCCCTGAGGCAAACAGGTAGCCCTGGTTGAATAAGAGAAGGAAAAATATTAATATGTTAGAATTTTATTTCTCTCTTACCTCTAGCATAGCACTTACCACAAAGGTATTGAAACTGTTTCCTTATCTGTCTTCCCAAGTAGAGTGTATTTGCTTAAAGGCAGGGGGCAAACATCGCTCATTTTCTGTATCAAGTACCTAAATATTAAGTCTGGCACTTTACAGACTGTCAGAAATGGATGGTTGGATGGATGGATGGATGGATAGGTGTGTGGGTGGGTAGACAGGTGGACAAGTGGATGGATGGGTGAGTGAGTGAAAGGATGGGTGGTGGATGAATGGATGGGTGGACAGATTTTTTAAACCTTAAAAAAATATACCCTGCAAAAAGTGAAAGTCGCTCAGTTGTGTCCGACTCTTTACGACCCCATAGACTGTAGCCCGCCAGGCTCCTCTGTCCACGGAATTCTCCAGGCAAGAATATTGAAGTGGGTAGCCTTTCCCTTCTCCAGGGGGTTTCTCAACCCAAGGATCAAACCCAGGTCTCCCGCATTGCAGGTGGATTCTTTACCCGCTGAGCTACCAGGAAAGCCCCATACCCAGCAAACACTTACTTATATCTCAATGACCAAATGGGGTCACATGCCACCCTGGGATGCAGAGGAATCTGGGACTGAAGTACTGTAGTTGTGGTTATTTTAAATGGGGCATTTTATTATCCTGAGCAAAATTATGGTTCTGTTGGTAAGGAAGAAGGGTAGATTGGATAATGGGTGGATAAGAACAGCCAGAGGAGTGGCATTTTAGCACAACCTTCCAAGATGTGTAAGAGAGAAAGGGTGTTTTGAGCTGAGGAAACAGCAGAACCAAATGGATGGAGGTGAGAGAGCCCATGGCAGGTGCATGGGCTCCTAGCGGATTGTGTATAAATGCCAGGACCTCGCCGTTACTATACCAGGCAGGAGATTCTGTAGGGAGGATTTATAGGTCAGCCTAAACTGGAAATAAATGTTCCTTTATAGAATGAGGTATAGAGACTGACTGGTAAATGTGAGCTCTCATTATTGCTGAATCTCTATTCTAGCTGTGTTCTGTTCTTCTTGTTCATTCCTAACATGCCCCATCCCTTCTCCGTTGTATTCCCAGCCACTCTTGCCAGAGATCTGCCTGTTTTATCAGTCTTCTCAAAGATCCAGCTGTGGTTTTATTGATCTTATTTTTTCCTTAATTTCTGTTCTTGTCTTTGTTGTTTCCTAATTTCCTTCCTTCTATTTTTGGCTTTCTTGCTTTATTCTGTTCCCTTTCTTCCTTCTGGAGTTGGACACCGAACTCACTCAATTGGAGTTTAGAAAAGTCTCTTCTTTTCTAATGTGTGCGTTGGCAGCTCTGCCTCTCCCTCTATGTAATCCTGCTGTGGGATTCTTCTAGTTTAGTACAAAGTGATCCAATTATCTTTCAGTTCTCAGTATTTTCTGATTTCCCTTAGGATACCTTCTTTGACCCTTATATTGGGTGATCCATGAATTTAAAATTTAAAATATATGAGTTAAAAAACAGTTTTATCTCAAAGTTGTGTTGCCATATAATCCAGCAATCCCATTCCTGGGCACATATCTGGAAAATCTATAATTTGAAAAGATACACACATGCCCCAACATTCATAGCAACACTGTTTATAATAGCCAAGACATGGAAGCAACCTAAAGGTCCATCGACAGATGAATGGATCAAGATATTGTATATGTACATCTCACTCGGTGTATTAATGGAGACATATATACTTGCAGTTCACTTATTTCTACTGCTTTATATGACTAAGATGTAATCTATTTATCTTCTCTGCCACTAAAGGATATTTAGCTTATTTCTGCCTTTTCTCTATCATACACAATACTGCCATAAACATTCTTACATGTAGCCCTAGTGCTCATATTTTCACGTATGAGAAGCAAAACCAGAAGTAAAGCTGTCAGGTCACAGCATCACCAGATAATGTCAAATTGCACTGTAAGTGGTTGTCTGTCCTCTGTGTCTCTTAATCTCTCTTGAAGGGTTTTCTACATTTTCCCCTCTACTTTGCATTCTGGATATTTTAAGAATATCTTCCAGTTCATCCATTGTCTCTTCATCTCTGTCCAATCTGCCATTAAGCTGGTCTTGAGCTTTTAATTTCATTATTTACATTGTTCATTTCTAGAAGTTCTATTTGGAGCTTTTAATGTCATTTGTTTTTCATTTTTATTATGGACATTTGAAACATAAAATTAGAGACAATAGAATAAGAAATCCCTATGTACTTATTCTTATTCACCTTCCACAAGTATCAACTTGTGTTTATACACAAGTATCAACTTATTTTATACACATGCCTTCCCACAGCTGTCCACTCTGAGATTTTTAAAAATATTTATTTATTTGTCTGCTCTGGGTCTTAGTTGTGGCATGTGGGATCTAGTTCCCTGACCAGGGATCGAACCTGGTCCCCCTGCATTGGGAGCATGGAGTCTTAGCCACTGGACCACGAGAGAAGTCCCTACTCTGAAATTATTTTGAGGCCAATCTCAGTTACCATATCACTTCACCTATAAATATTGTTTGAATCTGCCTATTCTTGTTTTCATAAAGTATTGTTATTTTCTTGAGAGTTTGAATCTTTCATTTTGGCTTTGGATTATTATAAGCATTCTTATCACATAGTCTTTCTCGACTCTGCTCTTCTACTGTCTCAGAGTCTCACAACCCTATCCTCCTGATTGTGGCATCTGCTGTATTTAGCATGACCTCTTCATAAATACAGGTATACCTTGGAGATGTTGTGGGTTTGCTTCCAGATCACTACAATAAAGCAAATATCAAATAAATGAGTAACATGAATTCTTTGGTTTCCCAGTGCATATAAAAGTTATGTTTACTCTATACTATAGTCTCAGTGGTAAAGAATCCACCTTCCAATGCAGGAGACACAGGAGGTGTGGGTTCAATCAATCCCTGGGTCAGGAAGATCCCCAGGAGAAGGAAATGACAACCCATTCCAGTATTCTTGCCTGGAAAATCCCATAGACAGAGGAGCCTGGTGGGCTGCAGTCCATGGGGTCACAGAATCAAACACAACTGAGCATTCAAGCACAACAATAACATAGTCTATGAAATGTGCAATAGCAGTATGTCTGTATAAGCAAGGTACATACCTTAATTTAAAAATGCTTCTTTGCTAAAAAAAAAAAAAAATGCTAACCATCATCTGAGCCTTCAGCAAGTCACCGTAGTAACATCACAGATCATCTAACAAGTATGAACATAATGAAAAGGTTTGAAATGTGAGAATTACCAAAATGTGACACTGAGACATGAAGTGAGCAAATACTGTTGGAAAAATGGTGCTGAAAGATCCACTCGATACAGGGTTGCCACAGACCTTCAACCCGTAGGAAACACAGTATCTGTGAAGCACAATAAAGCAAAGTGCAATAAGGTGGGGTACGCCCATCCTGGGATTTGCTGTTGTGAGCTCATCTTTGGAGGAGCTTGTTTTTCCCAAGAGAACTTCCTGCTGTCTGAGTTGTAACAGCACTCCTCTACAGTGAATTTTTTTTTTTTTCTTTTTTTTCAATCTCACCACTCAGCACATGGGATCTTAGTTCCCCAACCAGGGACTGAATCCATGACCCCTGCATTGGAAGCTAGGGGTCTTAACCACTGGATAGCCAGGGGAGTCCCTAAAGTCATTCTGCATCTGCTTTGCCAGATGGTCCAGGGCTATCACCAGCTTGGGACCAATTTTTTTCTTCCAGCATGAGTATCTGAGACCATGCAGACGATACAAATCTGGATGTCAGATCCACTCATAGCACATCTGTGAGGTTTCAATTTTTCCGAGGATCATTTTTGAAGCCCCCCTCCCCGCCCCCCGACTGCTCTTGCCTGTGCAGTAATATCAAGCTTCTTATTATCTCCTTGTTAACAAGATCAGGTTTTCTTAGTTCATCGGCCCTTTACTAAGAGATCAGCCTTCAGTGGAGCCTGGCTTTGCAAGGAGTCAGAGTTCCAACCCTCCACATCCTGTCAACGGAAGATTTTACCTCCCATCTCCACATCTCATCTCAATCTGAAGGCCAAAGCCAGGGTCCTTGCGTTACTGGCTCTGGTTGCCTCCCTCCCTGAGGCAGCTGTGGGGTCAAATCATGTGATCACCACTCTGGTTTTTCCCTCTTCATTATGTCCCTGGGGATATCCCTTGCTTGCTTGCTAACTCAGCCTATCGGTGCCCCGGGTAGCTCAGTGATAAAGAGTCCACTTACCAATGTAGGAGACTCAGGAGACGTGGATTTGATCCCTGGGTCCGGAAGATCCCCTGGAGAAGGAAGTGGCATCCTACTCTGGTGTTCTTGCCTGGAGAATCCCATGGACAGAGGAGCCTGGCAGGCCATGGTCCATAGGGTCTCAAAAAGTCGGATCCGACTGAAGCGACTAAGCGTGCATACTTTATAATGCATTTCTATGTTTTTGTACAGAGTTCTTTCACATTTCTCTGGTCAAGATTTTGTTAGAACTGAGTTTCCTTTATTGTGAAAGCTGATTTAATTTGTTTTTGCTTTTGTTTCTTACTTGCAATTAAAAACAAATAAATCTACATAATTATCATAGCATCATGCTCAGATCAGACTCCCCTGCCCCCAAAGCCACTGCTGAGGCGCATCCGTTCTCTTTGGTCCTTGCCTGGCTAAGGACTCCGGGTTTGAATGGTCCATCTACGCTATACAGAGGAAGGTCTGCTCAAGACCCTGGTTCACGTGACCACACTTTGGTCACCCTCCAGAGACTTCCAGGACAGAGCCTCCGCCTTTTTTGGCTTACAGACCAGCTGTGGTTTTTGGTTCATGAAACACATGAACAATGCTGTGATACTCCCATTTTGCAGACACCCCAGAGTTCTGGGTTTTGCTGCAATTCATATGGCTCTGTCCATTTTTCTTTGTAAATGGGCGACAGTCATCAAAAACACTGATTTGTATCAGTGCCACTAAATAGCCAGCCAGTAAAAAATGGCCTGAGTGTCCATAAACCTAGTTCTTTTCCTGTCAAGGAAGAAGAATCGAAGAGATGGAGTAAATTTCACCTGCTGTTGCCACAAATCTGTCCCTGCGATGCTCCTTGCTTACCTTCTGGGCTCGAGGAGGGAGGGACTGGGCTTGCCCCTCCAAACCCCTTTCTGCCCTGCTGCCAAGTAGATGTGAGGCTAATTTGTCCAGGCCCCTATCAAAACCCCCACTCAGAAGGTTTCTTTTGGTGGTGATGAAAATGTTCTAAAATTAGGTTATGGGGATGGGTGTATGACTGTAAACACACACAAATATTACTCTTCAAATATACAAAAAAACTAAAACCATTGAATTGTGCACTTTAAGCAGTGAATTTATGGAGTATAAATTAAGTCCCAATATGAGATTTTTTTTTAATTTAAAATATTTATTTATTTGACTGAACCGGGTCTTAGTTGTGGCCCACAGGATCCAGTTTTCTTACCAGGATTGAACCCAGGTCCACTGCATTGGAAGGACCGAGGCTCGGCCACTGGACCACCAGGGAGGTCCCCAATAAGAGTAGTGTTTTAAGGGCTTGAAATTATATGCGGGGAAACCTACTCGGGCACCCAAGCTCTGCTGTAACCATAACCTCCACATGAGGTTACCCTCCTCCCACGCACCATCCTGTTCCAGGCACCAAGAGGCTGCACAGACCGCCTCCTCCCGCTGGGGTGCCCCTGCTGCTGACCTCTAGTTGACCTGGCTGAGCTGCAGCATGGCCTTCTCCAGAAGTTACTCTGAGTCTCTGTGCATCCCGAAGTACCCTGGCCACCGCTCTGGTCACGTGGAAACTGATGTCCCCAGTTTTATTGGTTTGTCTCCTGCGATAGCATCTTTGTCGTCTCTGGGGTCTATCTAGGCGCCTGGCAACTTGAAGATGCTCAATTGATGTTTCAAGCCAACCCAGCTGGCTCCCCAGGTCTCCCTAGTGAGTGCTGAGCCCTCCACAGTGGAAGGCGCTGGAGCCGTGAGCATGCAGGTAGTAAAACTCCCTTGCAACTACTGAAATGCCTGGGTACCCCACCTCCTGGCCCTCCTCCTTAGCTTTTTTTCCTAACCTCTGATTTAGCAATGATCAATGAGCAGTCATGTGAGAACCACCTTTCCTGTCCTTCTGGAATGCTTCTCTATAAGGTACTTTTCCTTTGAGGGGTTGAAAAAAAAACTAGGGGACTGAATGTACTCACTGTAGGAAAGAACTGGGAAAGGCCAATTAACATTCCGCTAAGAGAGAAAATGATTTCTCCCATCAGCAATAAAAACTGACAGCTCTATCAGAAAATGAGCCGGGAGGGGGGAAACCTGCAGAGCCTGGCGGGGCAGGTGGGGCGGGGAGTGTGTGCCCTCCTCACTGAGGGGTAAGGGTGCTGAGTGCAGAGACCGCTGCTGGGAGTCAGGGGAGCTCAGACAGCCAGAGGTGTCGCCGTCTGGGGAGGTGACCCACGGCTCCCGTCCTCACTGATCTGGCCCCCAGGCAAGAAGACGAGCCCTGTTCAGGTTTTATCCCTGGAACTCAGAGCTTCGACTCTCCCAACGGCTTCTCCCTGTACACTCGTTTCCTCTGACCTTATCATAAAAGGAAGCCACGTGATGTCTATTTATGGCAGCGGCGTGGTCTGGGGAGAAGAGGCTCTCAGCCCTGTGAATTCCAGGGGCTGATGAAATTGCTCCTCTGCTCCGGTTCTCTCCCTGCCAGGAATGAATAAACGGGCGCAGGGGCGGCGGAAAGAATCAAATGCCAACTATCTGACAGACAGGTGCCTTCTTGAGTGCTACCGGTGGGTAATTTGGTTCCTCTAAATCAGAGCTTATAAACCAGGATAGGAGTTAATAGAGCTCAAATGCACTAGCTTTAATATGAGAGGAAGTGCAGAGGAAGAAAGAGGGGGGGAGGCACCCTCATTTGGCCTGGTGGGGAAGACATTTAACTTTAAAAAATGTAACCACTCACTTTCTATTCTATTTTGCTAACTTTTAAATATATATATACATATACATATTTTTTTGGCCACCTCGTGCAGCATGCAGGATCTTAGTTCCCTGGGATTAGAACCCATGCTCTTTGCAGTGGAAGCAGAGAGTCCTAACCACTGGACCGCCAGGGAAGTGTCTCTATTTTAAATATCAGTATGTTTTGTTTAAAAAAAAAAAAAGAGGAGGCCAGTAAGACAGACAGAGCAATGATATCAAAGAGATCTGAGATTAGAGCAGTTGTTTATTTTCACTGGAAACATGTCGACAGGCAGTTTGGGGCCATGTTTTGTATACAGTTCGGAACCATGTCCTCTCTGATTTACAAAAATGAAACAGACAGGAGACCAGGGTCAGGGTCTAAGAGCACCAGCTCTTTCTGAGGCATTTGTGTGCTTCTCCTGGGGAGGCAGGGAGCAGAAACTGGCTGGTGAGACAGTGCAGGGATCTCATTTCTCCAGACACTTGTCTTCAGCAGACATTAGTTGGGGGAAAGCAGAGGTCTGGGCCAGCACTGTCAGAGATGATGGCTCTGGGGCTGTGTGGTTCTCTGAATTGCTCCCAAATGCTTTTGAACTGGGATTTCAGGTCTCATGTCCAAAATGTTCCGCTTTTTTGTGTGTTCTCTGTATAGCAGATATAACAAGGCAATAAACTGAAGACCTTCCATACCCAAGAATTGATCCTGGATGAAATCAATAACTTCAGGTACATTTATGGGTGCCATGTCCTCAATGAGTTGTTAGAAGGTGTCTTTCAAGTTCCACTGCTGACCATTGAGGTTAACAGCAGAGAAATGTTAGCTGTTGTTAACAAATACATCCCAAACTATTAATGAGTTGTGGGTGCATGCTCAGTTGTGTCCAACACTTTGTGACCCCACGGACTGTAGCCTTTCAGGCTCCTCTGTCCCTGGGATTTTCCAGGCAAGAATACTGGACTGGGTTGCCATTTCTTTCTCTAGGGGATCTTCCTGACCCAGGGATCGAATCTACATCTCCTGTGTCTCCTGCATTAGTAGATGGATTCTTTACCACTGAGCCACCTGGAAAGCCCAAACTATTAATGGTAAATTTAACACAAAAAGACACATGTCTCATCCATGTAACAAACCAATGTGAGTGTTCATGATTGGCGGGAGGCTTTCCTCCACACAGTGACTCAGGGACCATTCCCTTTCTATCTTTGGCTCCACTACCCTCTAAGGCTTCCTCATCATTACCTGCCTCTGTTTTGGAAAGGGAGAGGGTGAAGAAAGAATGTTTATTTCTCAACTGCATTGGCTTCGCAGTGTCATACAGTACTTCTCACACTCCATTGGCCAGAACTGTTCATATTGTCTCACTAGAGACAAGGACAACTTGGAAACACAGTCCCTGGTTGGGTAGCCACTTCCTGGCAACACGTCTGTGCTGTCTAGCGGAGGAGCATGCCTTTTGGTAGATAGCTGTCTTTGTCTCCTCCAAATATCTTAGTGCCACTTAAAAAAAATAGCCCTCTAGGAGACCTCCCTGGTCCAGTGGCTAAGACTCTGCGCTCCCAATGCAGAGGGCCCAGGTTTGATCCCTGGTGGAGGAACTAAATCCCACATGCCACAATTAAGACCTAGCACATTAAGACCAAATAAATAAATAGTAAATATTTTTTAAAATAACCCTTTATATACAACTGAAAATGAAAATGTATTGAAAGTTTGTGGGATGCAGTTAAAGTGGAACTGAGAGGGAAATATATAGCATGAAGTGCTTACATTCGAAAAAAAGAATGTCTCAAATCAATGACCTAAATTCCTACCTCAAGAAACTAGAAAAAACAAAAACTAGAACAAAATAAACCCAAAGCAAACAGCAGGAAGGAAATGATAAAGAGTAGAAATCAGTGGAATTGAAAAGAGGAAAAGATACAGAAAATCAATGAAACTAAAACTGGTTCTTATGAAAAAAAAAAAAAATAAGCCTCTGGAAAAACTGAGGATGTAAAAAGGGAGAATACACAAATCACCACTCTCAGGAATGACACAAGGATATCACCACAGATCAGATAGCCATTAAAAGGACAATAAAGGAATACTATGAACAACTGTACACTCATAAATCAATCATTTAAATGAAATGGACCAAATTCTTGAAAACCAGACTACCAAAACTCAACCAAGGTGAAATACATAATCTGAAAAGTCCTATAGCCATTAAAGAAATTGACTTCATAATTTTAAATCTCTTATTAAAAAAAACCTCTAAGTCCAGGTGGGTTCAATAAAAAATTCTACCAAGCAGTTAATGAAAAATTAACACCAATATTATGATGCAATTGCTTCCTGAAAATGGTAGAGAAGAGAATACTTCTCAAATCATTTTATGAGGCCAGTATTGCCCTGATACGAGCTTCCCAAGTGGTGCTAGTGGTAAAGAACCCACCTGCCAATGCTGGAGACATACGAGATGTGGGTTTGATTTCCTGGGTTGGGAAGATCCCCTGGAGGAGGGCATGGCAACCCACTCCACTATTCTTGTCTGGAGAATCCCCATGGACAGAGGAGCCTGAAGGTCTATGGTCCGTGGGGTCAAAGAGAGTTGGACACAACTGAAGTGACTTAGCATGCATGCATGTACTGTCCTAATATAAAAACCAAAGATAGCATGAAGAAAACTACAGACCAATATATTTCACAAACACAGAGAACTCCTCATCAAAACGTTAACCAATCAAATTTATAACAAATATTAAAAAAGAATTATATACCACAATCAAGTGGAACGCATTCTATGTATGCAAGGCAGTCTCAATATTAAAAAATCAATTAATGTAACCCATCATATCAACAGGCCTGTGAAGAAAAATTTTACGATCATAACCAAATAATGCAGAAAAAGCATTTGACATAATCCAACATCCACTCATGTTTTTAAAATAACCCCAAGCTCTCAGTAGACTGGGACTAGAGGAGGATTTCTTCAACTTGATAAAGAGCATCCACAAGACATCTAAAGCTAATAATCCCACAAAACTTGACATGCTGTGTTTTATTTTTTCAGTCAGTTCAGAATACTTTCAAATTTCTGTTTTGACCCATGTGTTATTTAGAAGTGTGTTAGTTTCCAAATACTTGGGCATTTTCAGAGATCTTCCTATTATCAATTTCTAATTTAATTTGTGATAAGAAGGCATACTTCACGTGACTTGAATCCTTTTGAATGCACTGAGACTTGTTTAATGGCCCAGAATATTGTCTATCTTGGTAAATGTTCTGTGTGAACTTGAGAAGGATGTGCATTTTGCTATCATTGGGCAAAGTATTTTATAAATGTCAGTTAGGTTAGGATGGTTGATAATGTTGTTCCAAGTCTTCTAAGTACTTACTGATTTTTGTCCACTTGTTCTACCAATATTAAAAGAAGAGTATTGAAAGCGTCAACTCTAATTGTCACCTTGTATATTTCTCTTTGTAAATCTATCAGTTTTTGCTTCAAGCATCTGGGGACTCCTTGAGACCCCCATGTACTATAACCTGCCAGGCTCCCCTGTCCATGGGATTCTCCAGGCAAGAACACTGGAGTGTTCTTCTCCAGGAAATCTTCTCCAGGAAATCTTCCCGACCCGAAGTTTGAACCCAGGTCTCCCGCATTATAGGCAGATTTTTTATTGTCTGAGCCACCGGGGAAGCCAATAATTGTGCATGTGTGCATGCCGTCGCTTCGGTTGTGTCTGACTCTTTGCAACCCTATGGACTGTAGCTCCTCTGTCTGTGGGATTCTCCAGGCAAGAATACGGGAGTGGGTTGCCATTTCTTACTCCAGGGGATCTTCCCAGTTCAGAGGCTGAACCCATGTCTCCCGAGTCTCCTGCAGTGGCAGGTGGCTTCTTTACCACTGCACCATCCAGGAACCCTTTTTTTTTGTTATATGGAATGTTCCTTATAATGACTGTGGTGGTGGTTACATAACAAGTGGTTACACTTGTCAAAACCCAGAGACTTATATACCCCAAAGAGTGAATTTAACTGTACATAAATTTTAAAATAAGTTTAAAAATAAATCTTTTTAAAAGTTAAAAAAAAAAAAAAAACCCAAAGCTCATTGTTTCCAAATAAAAAAAAGGGAAGGAATCTAGACAGATGGTACTGATGAACCTGTTTTAAGGGCAGCAGTGGAGACGCAGACACAGAGAACAGACTTGCGGACAGCGGGGGAAGAAGATGGTGGGAATGGAGAGTGGTGCTGAAACATGTACATTACCATATGTAAAATAGATAGCCAGTGGGATTTACTATATGATGCAGGGAGGTCAAACCCAGCACTCTGTGACAATCTAGAGGGGTGGAACAGGGTGGGAGGTGACCGGGAGGTTCAAGAAGGAGGGGACACATGTATACCTATGGCTGGTCTATGTTGATGTATGGCAGAAAGCAGTTATCCTCCAATTTAAAGTAAATTTAATTAAAAGAAAAAAAATGTAGAAGGAAGGGGAAAAAAAAGAAGGGGAAAGTTGTGATACATCCACATTTAGGGATGATCCAATACTTTGGTCACCTGATGTGAAGAGCCAATTCATTAGAAAAAGACCCTGATGCTGGGAAAGATTGAAGGCAGGATGAGAAGGGGACGACAGAGGCGAGATGGTTGGATGGCATCACCGACTCAATGAACATGAGTTTGAGCAAACTCAGAAGACAGTGGAGGACAGAGGAGCCTGGTGTGCTGCAGTCCATGGGGTCGCAAAGAGTCGGACACGACGGAGAGATAGAACAACAAAACAGAAACCCAGTCTCATCATGTTTGAGCTTTTTGTCAGAGAGGGAGAGGAACTGGTAATCAACAAGCACCTTGCTGAGATGTGGTGAGTAGCCGAGGGGGTCATGCTCCTGCTGGAGGTGCTGGGGGAGAATCCTTCCTTTCCTCTCCCGACGTCTGGGGGCCCCCAGCATCCCATGGCTTTTAACGACATCCCCCCAGGCTCTGCCTCCACCTCCAAGCAGCCTTCTTCCCTGCATCCCTGTGTGTCCTGGCCCCTTCTCACAGCAACACCAGCCAGTGGATTTAGGGCCGACCTTAAATCAAGATGATTTCATCTCAAGATGAAAGGAACTAATTATATCTGCAAAGACCCTATTTCCAAATAAAGTCTCATTCACAGGGGGTTAGTCCTTGAACGTGTATTTTGGGGGAACACAGTTCAACCCACTGCCTTCAGTAAGACTTTCTCAGGGAAGGCAGAGGCAAGCTGGAGCCTGGGGCTCGCTGATGGCCCTTGGAGCCTTTGTGGTCCTTGACCATCAACCTCAGATCTCAGGCTAGGATGTCCCTCCATCTCCCCAGCTCCTCTGCCTGATAGGCGGGGTTGGGGGAGGTATCCCTAGAGTTGCTACTTAGCAACAGAAAAATCACAAAGTCCTCATTCCAAATAAAGTCCATTGCTTTTCCCTCTTTCATTCTCCCAGCAATTTCCACAGTGGTGTCTGTGGTGGGAGGGAGGGGAGTATGGATTAGAAGAGCTTGACAAAAACATATCTGTTTTTGTTGGCTGTGGTTCTTGCCAGTTTCTGCCGGTCTAGCATCCTCCGCCCCTCTCCCACCAGGAACAGCCTTGATTTTCCTGTGGGGACTTCTGTCCCCCACCAGGTCTCCTAGCTGGGCAGGGCTGTCCCCACCCCCAGCTTACTTCTTTCAGCTCCCTGCCCTCTGCCGCCTTGCCCAGGGCCAGTTCCCCCACCCCCACCCCACCCCCCACCCTGGGCAGAGCAGATCCTTGCTTGGCTGCAGCCTCGCCTGGTCCTCCCTTCTGACAGCTGACTGGCCAGGTGCTGGCTGGACCTGCCCCTCACTGGCCTGCTCACCAGCCTGAAGCAAGATACATTCAAGTAGAAAGGGTGAGGGTGGCCCTATTGCAGTAAAAACCAGCAAGTCCAGCTCCCTGGAAGCATGTGGCTCTGTTGCTTTATATGTTTGCAGGTCAGAAGAGTGAGGAAGGTGGCAGGTGGGATAAAGGTGTAGACACCTCTGGGGGAGAGGGACTGGGGTGGGGGGTGGGGGGTGGGTGGTGATGACCTTTCTCTTTATAGATTTTTTAAAAAGATTTATTTCTGTGTCGGTGGTGGGTCTTCATTGCTGCACACGGGCCTTTTCCAGCTGCGGCTTGTGGGATCAGTAGTTCTGTTGCATGGGCTTAGTTGCTTCAAGGCAGGTGGGATCGCCCCCGACCAGGAATCGAACCGCTGTCCCCTACATTGCAGTGTGGATTCTTCACCACTGGACCCCCAGGGAAGCCCTCTTTATAGATCTTTGATTGTTACACTTTCTGAGCTCGATTTCACTCTCACGGGTCCTTGTTTCTGCCCTGCTCTTTTTGGCCTCCTCACCCTTGGGATGTCATGGCTTCCATCCTGAGCCCTGGTCCAAGGCCTGCTCCCATCTCCCTGGCTCCCCGCCCTGACACCCGCGCAGGTTCCCAGCCGGGTGCCCCTGGCCTTTTTGACCTGTGAGCATCCTTGACAGTAACCCATGAACGTGGCACAGCTTCTCCAATCCCCGGCTCCCTTCCCTGAAAACTTGGGGAGCTGCTACCTCACAGGGTTCTGTGCACAAGGGGGGGAAAATGGTTGAGAAAGTGCTTTCGTAAAATTGGGATTCGCTGTCAAATCAGAAAGCTTATTACTAAAGATGTGAGATGCAGAACACTTAGCCAGCACTGAATCAGTCTTTTTCCTTACCATCAGGAAGGCTGAGCAGAGGGACCGTGGAGGCCAGGATACCAGTACAGAGATGCCACCTTAGTCTGTACTACGTCACCCCTTCCCCTCCCACCCTGTTCCTCCTGTCCAACCTGGGGCAGGGCTGGATAGAGCATCCCCGCCCAGGGAGGACAGCTCACTGCCTTTCTGACCCTCTCCCACAAGCACTCAGCTCACCGTCTGTCTCTCACGGGGGCTCTGTTAAAGGGCAGAGAGCCAGGGGTCGTGGGGGCCGTGGTTGGGGGGCCTTGAGGGCATGAAGGGGCCCCCAGGGAGCAGATCAGCCATCCAACCTCAACTTTGGGGCTTCATCAGTATCTGGCCAGGGTGCAACACTGGAGCAGTCCTGCAAGATTCAGGACAGCTCCAAATCACCACGCTTTCAGAAAATGGATGAAAAACTGATCAAACAGACGTTTGATGCCAGGATGAAGGGGAGCCGGGTCCTGCACGATCGAGTTGCAGGCAAAATGTGGGCTGGAGTTCTTGCCAGTTGGAGGAGGAGCCTCCCGTCATCCATCAAGCCTGAAAGTGAAAGTTGAAAGCCTCCCGTCGCTCAGTTGTGTCTGACTCTTTCTGACCCCATGGACTGTAGCCCACCAAGCTCTTCTGTCCATGGAGTTCTCCAGGCAAGATTACTGGAGCAGGTACCCATTCCCTTCTCCAGGGGATCTTCCTGACCCAGGGATCAAACCTGGGTCTCCGGCATTGCAGGCGGATTTTTTTGTTTTACCACCGTCTGAGCCACCAGGGAAGCCCATCAAGCCTGAAAGGAAAAGGCAGGGGGAAATAGGCTATCTCCTGCAGCCTGCCCACTGAGGTGTCCATGTGGGCTGGAGTGCCAGGGTGAGGGCAGACCCGGGCCAGGGCGAGAGGCTGGGGCTCTGCCTGCAGGTAAGGCACAGCCCAGTTGGGCCTGGTTCTGAATCCTGGTCAGAATCATCACCCCTTTCTCCACGCCTGGGAGACAGCTGAGCTCCCACATTGGCCTCCGGGGGCCTGTTGCTGTGTTGTGTTGTGCTAAGTCGCTTCAGCCGTGTCCGACTCTTTGTGACTCTATGGACTGTAGCCCAGCAGGCCCCTCTGTCTATAGGATTCTCCAGGCAAGAATAGTGGAGTGGGTTGCCATGCCCTCCTCCAGGGGATCTTCCAGACCCAGGGATCAAACCCAAGTCCCTTATGTCTCCTGCATCGGCAGGAGCGTTCTTTACCCCAGGAAGCTGGGGCCCCCTGCAGACCCCCAAATGGCAGAATCCCCGGACAGACGAGAGCAGCTCCACGTTCATCCATGGCCTCTCAGTGTCACGGTACTCGCTCTCCTTGTGGCTGCTCTTCTCATAGGGCCTGAGCAGGAGAAGGCTGAGGCTCAGAGGACCCTGGTGACTGGCCCGGGTTCCCGCAGGTCAGACGTGGCAGAGCCGGGCCTTGCAGACCTCAGCAGGAGCTCGGCTGCTGCATCCTCTCTGGGCCGCTTCCTCTGGAACAGCCAAGGAGTGCCTTGGCTTCGCCTGCCGGGATGTACCTGCTCAGTCAGTGCCATTCAGTAAAAATACAATCTTTGTTTCAGCCACTGAACTGCAGTCTGTCACTGCATTGTGTTTACGTGATCACAGGTTTCTGCAGACATTTTAACCTCAGTTAGTTGAAGCTTGTGCCGCTCTGACGGCCTCCCCTCCTCTCTCCCAGGCGGGTGGTGTTGGACTGGCCATAGCTTATGTGGCTCCCAGTTACCTCCACGTGGAGGCCGGTCCTTGGGCTGCTGAGGGTCTGGATGACTTCCAGGAATTATCCCACCGAGGAAGGAAAAAGAGGACATCCAGTGAAAACGATTAAATAATATTTGAATTTCTTAATGATTTGGCATGAAATGTTGACGTTGATGGGCTTCCCTGGTGGCTCAGATGGTAAAGAATCTGCCTGCAATGCGGGAGACCCAGGTTTGATCCTTGGGTCAGGAAGATCCCCTGGAGAAGGGAATGGCTACCCACTCCAGTATTCTTGCCTGGGGAATCCCTTGGACAGAGGAGCCTGGTGGGTGACAGTCCACGGGGTCACAAAGAGTCAGACAGGACTGAGAGACTAACACTTTCACTTTCTTACTTTCCTGACATTAGTAAACATAACACAGGGACCTCCCTGGCGGTCCAGTGGTTAAGACTTCACGATTCTATGGCAGGCGGCGCGGGTTCGACCCCTGGTCGGGGAACTGAGATCCCACAGGCTGTGCAGCACTCCCAAAAAAACAAATACAAATACACAAGCATAACACAAAACTCAAAGTATGTCCCGGCAGACAGGCCACCGAAGCTACACCGGGTATTGAGGGTCGTCCATCCAAGAAGCAGGTTGGTCTCTGTGGAAGGAAACAACATGCCCTGAGTTCTTCCTGCTCATCTGCAAAGGAAACTTGATCAAAATTTACATTCTCTGTATCAGTTCAGTTCAGTCACTCAGTCATGTCTGATTCTTTGCGACCCCATGGACTGCAGCACGCCAGGTTTCCCTGTTCACCACCAAATCCCGGAGTTTACTCAAACTCATGTCCATCAAGTCAGTGATGTCATCCAACCATCTCGTCCTCTGTTATCCCGTTCTCCTCCTGCCTTCAATCTTTCCCAGCATCAGGGTCTTTTCCAATGAGTCAGTTCCTCGCATCAGGTGGCCGAAGTATTGGAGTTTCAATTTCAGCATCAGTCCTTCCAATGAATATTCAGGACTGATTTCCTTTAGGATGGACTGGTTGGATCTCCTTGCAGTCCAAGGGACTCTTAAGAGTCTTCTCCAACACCACAGTTCAAAAGCATCCATTCTTCAGTGCTCAGCTTTCTTTATAGTCCCAATTCTCACATCCATACATAACTATTGGAAAAACCATAGCCTTGACTAGACCTTTGTTGGCAAAGTAATGTCTCTGATTTTTAATATGCTGTCTAGGTTGGCCATAGCTTTTCTTCCAAGGAGTAAGTGTCTTTTAATTTCATGGATGCAGTCACCATCTGCAGTGATTTTGGAGCCCAAGAAAATAAAGTCTGTCACTGTTTCCATTGTTTCCCCATCTATCTGCCATGAAGTGATGGGACCGGATGCCATGCATTCTCTGCATAGAGCATGGCATTCCAAACTCCCCGTCAGACAAAGAGGTGATCAGCGTACAAGATCAGAGGGAGTAGTGTATAGAGGTGGTTGGGAGGTTACAGAATTCCCGGTTATGTTCCTGAGTTGCTGGATGTTTATGGCGTTGTCAGCCTTTCAGAATTTGTAACTTGTGAGTTCTGTTCTCACTGGAAGGGGAAGTTACTATTCACTGTCACACCTCATATTGGTTTTGCAATTGTGGAGATCTTTTTTTCCAAAGAAGGTCTAGTCAAAACTGTAAGCCTCAGCCCCCAGCTTACTCTGAAAGCAGGCAATTTACAGAGAAGGTGGGGGGGGGGGGCGGGGGGTTTGGTCCTGCCTCTGCTTCACTCCGGATCCTGGCTACCTGGGCTTCCCAGCTCGGCTCTTTCTGTTTTACTAGGAGCAGCGTGTCGCTCCTGGGGGGCTATGAGATCAGCTGTGTGAAGTGCCCAAAGGCCTCCTGAATCTCCACAGAAGCCAGTTCTTGGCCCCATCCCTCCCTTGTTTCCTGGTTCACGTCCCACAAAGATGGTTGCTGTTCCCCCCACGGGCCACACTAAGTGGGCGAGTTATCTTTGCCTACACTCTGAGCTTCCCCACAGAGCGTGGATCGCACAGCCTGAGAAAGCTTTTTTCAAAATCAAAATGACCTGTGGGCAACCTCAGCTAATGAGGCGAGGGTTTGGAAATCAGAGTGTTGGAGGGGACAGAGAAGGGGGACTTCTGAAATGGTGCCTCCCCCACGAGCCCCGCGGATGGGCCTCTTCAGGGAACACCAGGCTTTTGCCACGTGGGAGGCAGACAAGATCCAACCAGTCCATCCTAAAGGAAATCAGTCCTGAATATTCATTGGAAGGACTGATGCTGAAGCTGAAACTCCAATACTTTGGCCACCTGATGCGAAGAACTGACTCGTTTAAAAAGACCCTGATGCTGGGAGAGATTGAAGACGGGAGGAGAAGGGGACAACAGAGAATGAGATGGTTGGATGGTATCACTGACTCAATGGACGTGAATTTGAGTAGACTCCGGGAGGTTGGTGATGGACAGGGAGGCCTGGCGTGCTGCAGTCCATGAGGTCGCAAAGAGTTGGACACGACTGAGCGACTGAACTAAACTGAACTGAGGCAGACAATAGTCACCATCACGAGTCACCTCAAAAGAGGACCCACGTGGGGGTGGCTTCCGAGGACATAGAGGGGGCACAGCAGAGGGTGGACCAGCCGCTCAGGGGCAACAGGGGACCCAAAAGGAGCCGAGGGACTCTTGGGCAGCACCTGTCTAGGATGCAGGCAGGGCCACACTCCCACTGACCTCAGTCTTGCACAGACCCCAGCTGGACACCAGGGAGATGCAACCAGAGGAGCTGGAAGCCAGGCGGGGGAATGAGGAGGACCAGGGATGTCTTGGCCTGGTGGGAGGCTGGGGACCACACCCCCATCCTCACCTGTGGGAAGGAAATGGAAGAAGTTCCTCCTAAGGAAGGACTGTTCACCCAGGGCAGGGGCTGAGAGCCTCCTGTTACGGGTGGAACACAAGCGGGGGTGGGGGGGCTGGGGGGGGGGGAGGCAGAAAGGGGAGGGGCAAAGCCACAAGGGCTCTAGGGAGAGGTGGCAGGAGACCCAGGTCACCTGCAGACCCCAGGAAGCCCCCAGAGCCCATCCCCTTCACTTCCTCCTCCCCCATCAAGTTCCCCAAACAGCCAAGGCCTCCTGCCCCAACCCCTGCTCTGACCCCAAGCACAGCTGTTGCCTCGGCTGTCTGGACCCTGGGACCATCTGTTAGTCCCCTCCCCTCCCCCTCTGCTTCGGCCGCGTGTCCCTGGGAGCCTGTGATGCAGGCATCCGGGATCCCCACGAGGGGAAGGGAATCATCTGGGAGGGCTCTTGTTTTCCCATGATCTCAGCACCAAGCCCAAGGCCTTGTCCCAGAGAGCACAGTGTAAACACCTGAGGAACTGAGTTGAAGGGGGAACTTCCTTCTGAGGCCAACTTCCTAATACTTGATAATTCTACAAGTTAGCCAATTCTTTCCTATGAAGGGCCAAATCCCACATTTTCAGATTCTGACATCCACTTTCTACAAGTTTATAACCAAAGTCATATGCATCTACTGTGAATTTGATTAAGGCTTCCCTGGCGGCTCAGTGGTAAAGAACTTGCTTGCCAATGCAGGTGACACAGGTTTAATCCCTGGGTCTCCAGGAAGATCCCCGGGAGGAGGAAATGGCAGTCCACTCCAGTATCCTTGCCTGGGAAATCCCATGGACAGAGGAGCCTGGTGGGCTACAGTCCATGAGGTAGCAAAGAGTCTGAGCCTGAGCGACTAAACAGCAACAAAAATGTAATCAGAACTCCCTGGGGGCCCCTTTTACCTCTGTATTCAGAAAAGGGTCTCATATAGGACTCCTCTCCCAGTTTCCCATTCATTCATCCAAGAGATACTTTTGCTTGTTCTAAGCACCTGCAAAGACAGAGGTGTCCTGTCCCTGGAAGGCACAGCTGCTGCATGCAGGGCAGGTGAGGACCTGGGAGGAGAAGCAGCCACGGAGAGCTCACCACCTAGCCAGGGAGTGCAGACATCCCAGAGGTTGTTAAGAGGCAGCCCGTGTGAGCGGGCAGAACCCGATTCAAACCCCAGCTCTGCCCTTGTTGGCTGTGTGGCCTTAGAAAAGTGACTTCTCCTCTCTAAACCTGTTTCCTCATCTGCAAGATGGGGATACCTGCCCGGGAGGGTGGCCAAGCGGATGGATGCAAGCCCAGGATCTGGCAAAGATGAGTTCCATTCCCTCCTGGGGCCACCCTTCCCGCCCCCTCCCCCCACCCCAGAAACTGCCAGACACAGGTAGGCAGGTCGACGCTGGGGCAGGGGGTTGGGCGCAGAGTGGTGTCAGAGGGGCCCCTTGCCTGCTCCAGGCCCTCGGTTTCCTGCCCGCCCTGAGGTCAGCTGCATCTGGCCTGGAGCCCAGCCCCGGTCCCGTGGGCAGCTCAGGGATGTCTGCGGCCTGTGCACGGCTCATCTTCCAGAAGGTGGTGACAACAAAGATCAGCAGATAGATTTAGGGAGCGGAGAAAGGAAAAGGAATGGCCAGCAGGGCGCGGGGATGCGGTGACTCAGGCCTGGGCGCTCCGCCAGGCTGGGCCGCTGCTTAGGAATACTTTCACCCAAGCCAGATGCAAGGAGCCTGAAAACACTTTCCTCCAGGCTCCCCGGGGGTGGTGGGGGGTTTCCCGGGGAGGAGGTTTCTGGGGGCGTGAAATCCTCGGGCCCTCAGGCTGCTGCTGTCCTGTGGGACCTG
The DNA here is from genome assembly GCF_033118175.1 of Dama dama. Lineage (NCBI taxonomy): Eukaryota > Metazoa > Chordata > Mammalia > Artiodactyla > Cervidae > Dama > Dama dama. Next base: position 6,931,875 of record NC_083702.1, read on the forward strand.
GTGGAAAGATCACAGCATCTGAAGGCCTGGACTCAGCTGACTTTCTCCCTTCCTTTTCCTATCTGGACCCAGGGCAGGCTGTGGTTCTTGTCAGTCAGCACATCCCCTGTAGATTTCTGGTCCTAAAAGCCACAGTGTGGCAGGCGTTTTGTACCGAATGGGATTTTCACTCCAGGGAACGCAGGAAGTCTCTTTACTTCCAAATGAGCTGTCTTCCGGAGAAAGTCTTTCCACTCAGAAGCCATATCACAAATGATGCCAGGCTTCCAGGAACAGCCAGCAAGCTGCTTAACTCAGAGTGTGGCTGAAAATCTGTACCTGTGAAATGAACACAGTGGAAATCGATACCAGTTGCAACACCAGTAATTTTTTAATAGAAACATAAATGGTTTTATTCATCTGACTGTTGACCCTGGAGAGAAGGTGGCTTCATCAGGGGATGGGGAAGGAGGGGGGCTGTCTCAGTCCGGCTCCCCTGGGCCCCCTCTCCTGTCTCAGCTCTGGAGCCTGGAGCTGACATCTCAGCCCCTCCTGCCCGCCCTCTCTCTTCTACTCCTGGGAGCTCCTTACCAAGCCTCAGAACGCTGTGGCCGTGGTTTCCATGGCAGGCTCAGCCTGATCTGGGCTTGCATCCCTTTCACATGGGGTTCCTACTGGATTGTGACTTAGATATGTGGGCGAGAAGCTCTGTCCTAGATGGAAGGTGCCCAGGACAGGTCCTGGGCCAGAGCAAGGCTCTGGAGACGTTTGTTGAATGAATGAATGAGTGAACCAAAGCTCCTTGTGGGTCATCTGAAGGACTTGCGTAGGAATTAGACTTGCCGGCCCGGGGTCTTTGCCATCTGTGGATTGAAGGCCTTCTGGCATTGACCCAGGTATCCCCAGGAACGAGGGTTTGAGAGAGCAGGCCAAGATGCAATTCAATGGACAAATAGGAGAAAGGAAGGCAGAGCTTTCTGGAGGGTCAGCGGTAAGAGACCCAGGGCTATTTCCCTCCCGCCGCCCCCCACGGCAGACTTCCTCGTTCATAACTGCACACCCTTGGGGGCTGCACCTGCCTCTCTCCCGGTGCAGACCCTTGTTGTTCTCTGCAGAACCTCCCCCAACAACCCACCCCCACCCCCCACCCCCACCCCTGGCCCAGCCCCTGTAAAGAGACCTCCTCGAAAGGGGCTCAAAAGTTTAAGGCAAAGCAGCTACTTTCAACGAACACCTCCTTCTTTGCAAAGCGCTCTCACCTCTGTTACTATGACTGTTCTTCATCAGATCCGTGCAAGGTGGGTATTTCATCCCCATATTGAAGGTGAAGCAACTTCCCCCACTGGCCTGGGATACAAATGAAGGGGGGTCTTGCTTGAGCTTCACCAACTGGCCTTCTAAGAGGGAGGAGGAGGGAGAGGGAAAGGAGGAGAGAGAGGGAAGGGAGGAGGGACGACCCAGTCTCTTTGAAGGGCTCCTCCTGGCCAGAGCCTCCTTTCAGTGTTGGCTCCCTGGAGAGCCGCCCATCACTGCCCACAGCCCCTTAGGAATCCACCTTGGGAAGCGCTGTGGGCAATTTCTCAAGTGTGAGAACCAGCATCTGTTACAACACAGGTCCTCTGGTCTCCCAAAGCCTCGTGGAGCTGGATCTCCCAGGTGGGGCCAGAAATCTTTGCAATTAGTGGCTGCCACCCCCTCACCGCCCCCCACTCCCGCCTCGCGCCCTGCCCACAGGGGAGGGAGGTCCTCAGTCCCAAAGTACCCTGAGCCATGAGGGGTGACAGTGCATGAGTCAGCCTCAGGGGAGGCTAATTTCTCCCTAATTGGCTGAGCTCTCTATGGGGAGTCCAGCCTGGAAAGTCCCTGGTTGTCACTGCAAAGCCATGGGCTGGTTTGCCTGGAGCCCAAGAGCCGGCACCTGTGAAGCTACCCCAAGAGGAGTTTCTAAGGTGTTCCCAGCCAAAGCAGCTGTCAGGATGGAGCAGGGCGGGCTCTGAAGGAGGTTCCCATGGATGCTGCAGAAAAGCATCAGAGAGGCAGGCGGGGTGGACTCCCATGGCCTCACACCCTGCCTTCTGTTCCCACGGGCCCCCAGCACATTCCTGGTCCTGCCTGCCCTATCCTCCCCCCGCCCCCCGCCACTTTATCATGTGGCCTCTCAAGCCCTGGTCTGCCCCGTGCTGACCGGCAGCCTCTGGGCAGCCCAAGACCCCCGGAGAGGGAAGAAGCGATTTGGAGAGGCAGGCATCCCAGGTGAGAGAGAGCTGCGTGTGCCACCAGGTGGCGCCATGGGCATAGGACAACCCAGGGGCCGCCCTTCAGGCTGGAGGGGACTGGGGTGGGAGCCTTAGGATGAGACCTTCAAGCTCTGCACACACCCCTCCCCCGCCACCCGAGGCCCTCCAGTGATCAGCCTCCTGGTGGGTCTTTGTCTCTCCCAGGGACACAGCTGTACCAAGAGTCTAAACCTAACAAGGCCATGGCACATGGTGAACATGCAATAAAGGTTGAAAAACAATGCTACCTTTGTTCTTCAGACCCTCAGGATTATTTTCAGTCTGGCAGGGGCACGGGAGGGGGCACTACCTCCTTGCTGCCTCTCCCAACGGTGTTAGCAAGGGAAGTCTTATCTAACTCTGGGTATACGTCCAACAGGAAACCCCGGACTCTGTCCCTCTGTGACCCCAGGCAGGCCACTTACTCTATTTTGCTGCATCACTAAATGAGGGTTGTAATGCTAGCCCCACCTGGAGAATCAAATGAATTGCAGGACAGCATAGTGGTTAAAGAGCTTCCCTTGTCGCTCAGATGATAAATAATCTGCCTGCGATGCAAGAGACCCAGGTTAGATCCCTGGGTCAGCAAGATTCCCCTGGAGAAGGGAAGGGCTACCCACTCCAGTATTCTTGCCTGGAGAACTCCATGGACAGAGGAGCCTGGCAGCGTACAGTCCACAGGGTCGAAAAGAGTTGGACATGACTGAGGGGCTAATACCTTCACGTTCCTTTTCACAGTAATTAAAAGCAAAGCCAAGGAACTCGAGTCCTTGTTCCACTGCTTACTAGCTGTGTGGCCTTAGGGAAGTGACTTGCAGTCTCTGAAATGCAGTTTCCTTGTCTGTAAAATAGGGGCAATGATAACATCTGTACACACGAGGTTTCTGTGGGGACTGAAGTATTCAACACATAAAGAGCCTTTAGCATTGTGGCTGGCATGAAGCAACTAATTCATAAACAGGCCAAATTTGGGGCAGCTTGAGCTGAGAAGGGACTTTGGAGATGGGTCAGGTCAGCAATCCAGGCCGGGCAGGCGTGTTTCAGCAGTGTGCAGGGTGGATGGTTTGCACACCTCCGGTAACAGAGAGCTCATCCCCCCAAGAAAGGAGGCTGGTCCACCGTGGACGAGCCTAGCTCACGATTGGATGGGTCTCGTTCAATGAGTTGCAGCCTGCTCTCTCCCCTGGGCTGGGTGGTCAGGGCCACTCTCAGAGCGAGGATTCAGCACCACCCACCTGCCGGCTGCCATGTGGTGCAGAAAGGGGCCCCCAAGGCCAACCCGGGTGTTGCTAGGAGGGGAGGGAGGCCGCCCTGCACACCACTCTCTCTCTCTCCAGTGTGCGGGGTACCCGAGGCAGAGGATGGAAGAAAACAAGATCCATCTGCCCCTGGTGCCCTGGGCAGTGGGGTCACGGTGCCCAGAGGAGAGCCACATTCTCCATCCCGATTACCAGGTCACTTCAGAGGTTGCTCTCAGGGGCCCCTGGCAGGCTCCTCCTGGTGCGAGGATCTACAGGGAGGAAGGAAATGACTTCCTGCGGGTGGGAGAGGAGGAGAGTGGTCCCCTTCCGCTTCCTGTGCCCCCACGGCTCACAGTGCAACCTGGAGAGGACATGAGGAGGAGACATAGCAGATCCTGAGCCAAACGCGGCTCTGGGGCCCCACCTCGCTCACTCACTCACCCTTGTTTCACTCACTTGGGGCAGCTGGAAATCCTGTCTGGGGGTTCTGTGTTCCTCCCTAAATGGGGAACACCTTGAGGGCAAAACTGTGACTTATGTTTTGTACCCCTACTGCCTGGCACACAGTAGGTACTTAATAAGTGTATGGAGGCCAACAACATGTGGTCTCATTGGGAAAGCTTTAGTCTTTGTGTAAGCAAGGCGCTTTAGGACTGCAGGGGACCTGTGTGCTCCCCCATGGCCTCCTCCTCCACAGCTGCCACCTCCTCCAAGAAGTCCTCCTGGTCACCCCTTCCTCCCTCCACCCCGAGTAATTCACTTCTTCCCCTGCCTCCCTCTTTGCTCTGTACACACTCTGCTATTGAGGCAGGCTGGAGCAGAGGCTGGAGTCATCCTCAAAGTCACTTCCCCTGGATGCATTTCTTAGCTGTGTGACCTCGGGCAAATTTTAACTTTCTTGTGCCTCATCGTCCTTATGTGTAAAATGGGAGTGACTATAAAATCTGTGTGTGTGTGTGTGTTAGCTGTTCAGTCATGTCTGACTTTTTGCAACCCCACAGACTGTACCAGCCAGGCTCCTCTGTCCATGGGATTCTCCAGGCAAGAATACTGGAGTGGATTGCCATTCCCTCCTCCAGGGGATCTTCCCGACCCAGGGATTAAACCCGCATCTCATGTCTCCTGTGTTGGCAGGTGGGTTCTTTACCACTAACACCACCTGGGAAGCCCGATTATAAAACCTACCTCATGGAATCGCAGTGAGCATTAAATAGATGTGTAGATTAAAATCATCTCATACAGTGTGTCTGGCATTGGTTGAGTAACTGCTCTCAACAGCCATGCAATTGTGTAATTGTGCGGATGGCTGCTCTCCCATCTGAGATGTGGGCTCCTCGAAACTGGGGTCTTTCACTTCTGCATCCTCCTGTTGAGGCCAATGCCTGGGGAAGAACAGGTGCGCAGCAAAATGCGAAGAGATGGATGGATGGATAGAAGGATGGACACACGACTGGGCGACAGCAGGAGCTGAAATGAGCAGGCCCCGGGGCCCTCGCCTGCAGACTCAGCTGCGGAGGCCTGGCCCAAAGGCTGCGCCCCGGAGATGCCAGTGGAGCCTTACATGGTCTGCTCTTCCTTTCACCCACTGATCGCAGCTCCCCTCAAAGGCAGGGGAGAGGAGAAGGCTGTGGCCCCAAGTCCAGCAAGTTCACCTCCCGGCAGCCGCTTCAGGGAGAGGAGGTGGAGTCTCAAGGAAACTGTGGTTCCTGAATGTGCTGTGACTTCTCTTTCATCACCATCACTGAGGCCCAGATGGCGGGGCCTGGGCCCCTGGGTCCCCACCCAAGGTCTGCGCCTGCCTCTCCCCAGGGGCTGGGTGGCCCCAGACTATCTAGGAAACTCAACAATGACCCTGGACTTCTGGCCACTTCCTTTCACGTCATGTCTGCCTGGGGAGGGTGCCCACCTCCTCCCGCCCTGGAGTCCAGCCTGATGCCCTGAGGCGCCCACCTCCACGGCCAGCCTGGAAGGGAGGCGCTTAGGCTCATCCATCCTTCATTCATGCACCAGGATTTATTGAGCACAGACCAGATGCCGGCCCTGTGCTAGGCTCAGGGGAGTCAGAGGTAAAAGAAGACAAATGGGAGGCCCCCAGGCAGGCAAGAGTCTGCAGGCTGGACTCGGGCCCAGAGGCAGCCAAGTTCCTAGGACCCCGGGGCATGCAGACCCAGGGCGTGGGTGGCACCGTTAGGGGGCCGCAGGCTCTGTGTTGGTGGTCGCAGGGGTGAGGGGGGCAGAGCGGCCCCAGAGGGGACAGGCAGGGGTCCCTGCTCCGAGGCAGCCTGGCACTTGGCTGCCTCCTGATGCCAAGTCATAAAGAGACTCCTGGAGGCGCAGACCAATGCCTTTATAACGCTCCCTCCGTGCGTGGAGGCATTAACATGACGTCTATCACCATGGCATCGAGGTGCTTAGACAACCTGCTCCCCCCAGGAGTTCGGAGACAGCGTGAAGCCGATTATCTGTGTCTCACTGCGACATCTGCGATCATGTATCATGGTGATGGATCCACAGTCAATACCACTGAGGTTCCTGCCGCCCCCCAGCCCGCAGGAAGTGTCTGCTGTTCATACGTCTTCCTCACCTGGCGGGCGGGCCCTGCTGCCTGCCATCCTCCTGGCGCTCCTGGAGTTGGTAGGAAACAGCTTTCCGGTTTTCACTGTTCGTGTGCTCAGCGGCTGAGGGGAAAGCATTCAGACCAAGGGCAGAAACTGGACCCAGTGCTGCCATCCCTGCAGGCCGGTCAGGGGTGGGAAAAGAGGCTCTGGCTTCACCCAGCTGGGCTGCCCCTATCGTGGGCATATTGCTTTGCCTCTTGGGGGCAGAGTTTGTCAGATTGGGATAAAAGCCTTGATCTTGAGGATTGATGGGGTACCAGGGGCTTCCTTGGTGGCTCGGCAGTAAGGAATCCACCTGTAACGCAGATGACTTGCAGGAGACTGGAGTTCGATCCCTGGGGTCGGGAAGATCCCCTGGAGTGGGGCATGGCCACCCACTCCAGTATTCTTGCCTGGAGAATCCCACAGACGGAGGAACCCGGTGGTCTGCAGTCTATGGGGTTGCAAAAGAGTCGGACACAACCGAGCCACTGAGGAGCACCAACAATGACGGGGGAAAAAAGGGGGTATGCTCAGCTTGTGCTGAAACTTACCACCTTCAGTGCCCCCCGCCTTCCTCTGCGGGCCGGCTGGCTGCTCACCCCCACCCCAGACCCCTTCCCTCTGCCCCTCTGGACAGGCAGGCACACATCTGTCCCCATGCCATCCGGCTCTGCCCGATGCGGGGCTCCAGAATGCCAGGCCTGCACCACTCCCAGTCTGCTGGGGAGAGGGGTCCCAGGAGGCAGGTAGTCACTGACCCATGTTGGGGGCCTGTGGAGGGGAGGACAGGGACTGGGGTTCCCTCCTGATGGGGAAGCAATTCCTGGGCCTCCTGGTGGCAGAGGGGCGGTTTGAGTTTAGGGGAGCTGTAGCAGGTAAGACATCTGAGGTGGGTCGGAGGGGAGGGGTCTGCTGGGCCTCTCAGGGGGACCCCCACGGTGGCTGTTGCTGGGCTAAGGAGAGACAGCAGGCTTTTTGGTCCCCGGGGAAGGCTGGGAACTTGGGGCTCCTGCCCACCACACCCCCACCAAATGCCTGCCCCTCCCTCATCCCCCTAGCCACTTCCACCCCCCCTGCATCCCAAACCATCCTCTATGAGGAGCACCTTTACCCAGGGGGCTCCTGGGCTATTTCCGAGGGGCAGTTTGTGTGAATGGGGTTGGTCTGTTGTTTTTTTAAGAGTTTCAGACCTGAGCAGCTAGACCAGCCCTCCTCTGGGCTAGTTTATCCAGCAGAAAAGGGGCTCAGAAGGCGAGAAGCCGCCTCCTCAGGGGTCGGGGTGGGGGTGGGGGGGACAGGAGGCCTAGCCCCTCCCTGTTCTTCTGCGTGTCGCTGTTATTGTTCAGTGCTAAGTCGAATCCAACTCTTTGCTCCCCCACGGACTGCAGCACACCAGGCTTCCCTGTCCTTCACCAACTCCCGGAGTCTGCTCAAACTCATGTCCATTGAGTCAGTGATATCATCCAACCATCTCATCCTCTGTCATACCCTTCTCCTCTTGCCCTCAATCTTTCCCAGCATCAGGGTCTTTTCCAATGCATTGGCTCTTCGCATCAGGTGGCCAAAGTATTGGAGCTTCAGCATCAGTCCTTCCAATAAATATTCAGGGTTGATTTCCTTTAGGATGGACTGGTTGGATCTCTTTGCAGTCCAAGGGACGCTCAAGAGTCTTCTCCAGCACCACAGTTCAAAAGCATCAGTTCTTCAGTGCTCAGCCTTTCTTATGGTCCAACTCTCACATCTGTACATCCTGGATGGGTGGGAGCCCCAAATCCTCGCCCGGCGGCGCCCTGACCTAAAACTGTTCCCACCTGGAAAGTCCGGGGTCATTGAGAGGACAAGGCGGCCAACTAAGACCTGGAGGAAGCAAAAGGCCGGCCGGGGAGGAGCCTGTTAAGGACGCCAAGGGCAACCGTGGCTACTAGCAGGCTGTCCCCGCCCGCCTCCTAAAGAGGAAGGAGGCCCCGATGGAGAGCTGGTCTCCGCGGCGGCGGGCCCGGCGGGGCCCCCTCCCGGCCCCCGGGCTGCTGGGCTTGATCCTGCTCCCCTGGACCCTGCCGCTGGCAGGCGCAGGTACGCGGTTCTCCCCTCCTCCAGCGCTCTCTGCCTCGCGAACATCACAGCCGCTTTCATCCGCCGCGCGGCTAATTCCCCGGACCCGTCTCTGGGGATTTGCTGGTTGCGTTTGAACATTGCAGACTTCACAGGGGAAGCCTTCGGGGACCGGGAGATGTTTAGCTAATGCCTTGCCGAGGTGGCTTTTGAAGAGGCGGGGCCGCGCCCCCCTCTCGCTGCTGGAACAGCCTCCCTCCCGGCTGCTCCTGACCCTCTGGCCCCTTGGCGAGGTGGGTGGGCGTTGCTGCGGGCGGGGGGCGGGGGTGTGGGATCTCTGGGGAGGGGCAGCCCTAGGGGCCAGTTCATCCAGGCCGGGGAACTCCCAGGAGTGTCCCCCACCAGGGCTGCCCACCTTGGCTCGGGGGTCTCTGAGGCTGTCTCACCTGGGCAGTGCCCACTTTCCTGTAGCCCCAGCATCCGCCCACCCCGCTGGGCAGGCTGGGTGCAGGCTGGATGCTTTCCTTCTCATTCACCTTGATTTTTATGAGCCTTCCAGGAGCTGCTCCCACCTTTCTGCTCCATCCTCTGCCTTTCATTCATACCATAAGCAATAACAGCTATATTTGTCAACGTATTTTTTTTTAAATGTATTTATTTGGCTGTGCTGGATGTTAAGTTGCGACATGCGATATCTCTAGTTGCAACATGTGAATTCTTAGTTGCGGCATGTGGGATCTAGTTCCCTGACCAGAGAATTAACCCGGGCCCCCTGCATTGGGAGAGCAGAGTCTTAGCCACTGAACCATCAGGGAGGGTTGACATCTACTCTTATCATAAATTAGCCTCTCTGCTCGTATAAGCTGGGCTTCACACTTGTACTCAGGCCCCTTTAAGGCATCCTTGGGGCGCTGTTCTCACTGGCACCATGTAAGCACTGAGAAATTGAAGCCCAGAGCAGCCAGATAGCTGGCCCACAGCCTAGAGGGTGAGTAGAGGCCAGGTTCAGCTATGCACTGTGGACTCCAGGGGGCCTCTTGCCTTTCTTTGTAAAGAACATCCTTCACAAAAGATCTACCCCTTTGGGAAGGCAAGACTGAACTGGGTGTACCCACCCCTACCGCAGGCCTGATGGCCCAGCCCCTGTGAGGTCATCTCCTTTCATCTGTGCACCTCACACCCCCCACCCCGTCACCAGCCCCCCCCCCCCCCATGCAAAGAAGGCTGAGAAAATGCAGCTTCTTGGTGACAACGTGTTGAAACTCATTCGTTTTAATTTTCCCCCCAGTTCCCATTATTTCTCTTTGTGTGGTCCCTCCTCCCCAAAAGGGACCCCCGCACACCCCAGTAACTGAGTAGAAGAGACTTTTTGGGGTGCTGCTGTGAAAAGTGCTGTTTGTAACTGTCTTGACCACGAACAAACAACATATTCCCCGCCCCCGCCCCCAGGATTGCAGCAAACATTGTACCCAAGAGAAACTCTGCTCTTTGGCAAGAGGTGGAAACACCTTGTGGTCTCCTCTTGAAGCAGCAGACAGCACCGCAGTACTGCTGGTCCTTCCCCTGCGGGTCCTGGGTTCTGTCTCTAGGCTATGCCATACCCCTCCCCACCTTCTTGTCTCTGAGCTTTGAAAGTTTGATGGAGGGAATCCAGTTTCTCTCACATCCCCCAAACCTCCCCTCACTTCACCTACCCGCCTGGTGCAGCCAGCTCCATCAACCACCGGCACCCAGACCCAGCCTGCAGCCTCAGCAGTGTCCATGGGGGACCTTGGGGAGCGTCGTGGTTGAAGCTTCAGCTCAATGCACTGTTTCCCTGGACCACCCGATGTAGGGTTGTGTGCAGGCCAGGGTGTACAGAGTCTGGATCTGAGCTCTACTTTGGATCTGGGCCCCTGGGCAGGTTCTTTCTTTTTTTCCCCCAATATTTATATTTCTTGTTTATTTGGCTGCAAGGGGTCTTTGTTGTGGCATGCGAGATCTTTAGCTGTGACATGAGAACTCTTTGTTATGGCATGTGGGATCTAGCTCCCTGACCAGAGATCGAACCCAGGCTCTCTGTATTGGGAGTGAGGAGTCTTAGCCCTTGGTTGTTGTTGATGTTTAATCACTAAGTCATGTCCTACTCTTTTTGCAACCCCAGGGACTGTAGCCCACCAGGTTCCTCTGTCCATGCGATTCTCCAAGCCAGAATACTGGAGTGGGTTGCCATTTCCTTCTCCAGGGGATCTTCCCGGACCAGGGATTGAACCCTTGTCTCCTGCATTGGCGGGCAAATTCTTTACCACTGAGTCACCTGGGAAGCCCTTTAGCCACTGGAACACCAGGGAAGTCCCCTTGGGCAGGTTCTTAATGTTGCTCGATGGCCTCACCTGTCAAGCGGCTGCAATAGTAATGCCTGAAGGTGCACGTGATGAGAGCTCAGAGAATGTCAGCCACCTGCCTGCCTAGAAGAGCCAACAGACAAGTAAGATTCAGTTGGCTGGCTCTACCTCTTGGGGAGCCCCTGGGCTCCTTGGGGTCACTCTGACCTTTCCAGAGGTTTCTAGCAACACCCTGGAATGGTATTTCAGGACAGTTCTTGCTCCCAACCCTCTTCCTCCTGCTCTCCTCTGATCTCTCTGCAAATTCTGCTTTTCTCAAAGGGTCTAGCGGCTACCTCCGGTCTCAAGTTCACCTCCTTAGAGGAGAATCACCTGAGTCTGAGGCTCAGCTTTCCTGAGAGCAGCTACATGCCTGCTCTAGCCCTGCTTCCACCAGGCTTCAAGTCACTTCCAAGGACTTTGAAGCCAGACAGAGCTTGTTCAAATCCTGCCTTCTTCTATTAACTGCTGTGTGACCTCAGGCAAGTTACTTAACCTTTCTGAGCCTCGGTGCCCTCAACAAACATCAGTCTCCATTCCCTCCCTGGCTGTGTTTATTTCTCAACTATTCATTAAAGAGGACCAGTTCCAGGCACTGGGGGGAACTGGGGGTGAATAAGCCACAGCCACTACTCCCAGCCTGGCAGAAACTGTGAGACTCACCCGCAGAAGCACGACCCCAGGGCCAGAGTCCTGACGCAGGCTCGCCTCCCCGCCCCCGTTAGCTCTGGACTCAGGTGTAACCGCTTCCTTTGTTGTCCAAAAGATGTTCGGGATCCTGCTGCCTCCCTCCCCGCAGCTCCGGGCCTCTGTCAGGACTGGCCTCTGCTTTTGATCTTTGTCTAATCCCAATAAAGAGCTTCCGAGGCAGGCGGAGGAGAAGACCTCCCTGTTGGAGGCGGGGCGGGGGGGTGCTGGAGGGGGCGGTGGGGAGGAGACGGAGCAGGTGGGTGGGTGGCAGGCACAGCAGGAATAAAGGCTGGGAGGCCAGAAGGCAGAGCCCGGGGGAGGGAATGGCGAGAGGTTCAGACTCGCTGGGGAGGAGGGTCTCTCAGTAGAGCTGCGGGATACGATTCCCACTGGGATGTGGGTCCAGGTGGATCATAAACGCCTGTCAGGTAGGAGTGCAGATGCCGTTCCAATGGGGCATTGTCAGTGCTTCCTCTTTTAAAATTGCGAAATAGAATACATATACAGAAGAGAACCATAAATATTATAAAGCAAAGTCTGGCATGTCTACCACCCAGGTCAAGAAAGAAAACATTTTAGTGCCCCAAAGCCTCTGGACACCTCCCAAGACACCCCCTCTCCCCCACTCAGAGGTACCACCATCCTGAATTTAGGGCAATTGCTTCCTGGCATTTTTTTTTTTTTTTTTTTTTGTACTTTTATCCTTTGGTTTGTGTCCCTAAACGATATAGATTAGCCTGGCTTTGTTTTTGAACCTTGTATAGTCCGAATGATGTTGTGGGTGTTCTTTGCGACCTACTTCTTTCACTCAACATCTTTCTAAAATGTACTTATTTACCCACTTTGGGCTGCACTGGGTCTTTGCTGCTGTGTGGCTTTCTCTAGCTGTGGTGCGCAGGCTTCTCCCTGCCGTGGCCTCTCCTGTTGCAGAAAACAGGCTCTAGCGTGCGAGGGCTCAGTAGTTGTGGCACACGGACTTAGTTGCCTCTCCGTACGTGGGATCACCCTGGACCAGGGGTTGAACCTGTGTCCTCTGCAATGGCAAGCAGATTCTTAACCACTGGACCACCAGGCAAGTCCCAACATTATGTTTTTTAAGCTGCATCCGGTTGACAATGTGGCTGAAATTTGTTTATTTTGGTTGGTAAAGAGCAGGGGTCCCAAACCCTGGCCAGTGGGGGTTAAATCCAACCCACTGCCTTTTTGTATGGAGTTATGAATGTATTTTTCTAATGGTCAGAAAAACATCAAGAGAAGAATACATACTTCACAGTGTGAATATGAAATTATACAAGAAAGTATAATTTTATACTAAGCCCTCTGCATCTGCCGGTTCTGCATCTGCGGATTTAACCAAAACCAGATTGAAAATATTCGGGGGAAAAAAAATTTCCAGAAAGTTCCAAAAAGCAAAACTTGAATTTGCAGTTCTCATGGCAACTATTTATATAGCTTTTACATTGTATTTACAACTACTCACATAGTACTTACATTGTATTGTCTTTTTTTTTTTTTTTTGGCTGCACTGAGTCTTAGTTGTAGCATGTGGCACGTGCAACTCTTAATTGCATGAGTGAGATCTAGTCCCCTGATTGGGAATCAAACCCGGGCCCCCTGCATTGGGAGCACAGAGTCTTGGCCACTGGACCATGGGGGAAATTCCTGTATTAGGTACTATAAGTGATCTACAGATGATTTAAAGTGCAGCTAACCTTCGGACAGCATACATTTGAACTGCTCAGGTACATTTATACACAGGTGTTTTTCAGTAGTAAATACTATAGTAGTAAATACAACAGCTACACTGTTGGTTGACTCTGAGGATGTGGAACCTTGGATACGGAGAGCCGCCTGTAAAGTTACACTTGGATTTTCAACTGTGCATGGATCAGTGCCTCTAACCACGTTGTTCAAGGGTCAGCTGTATATGGGAATCTTGTACCATTTTACAAATCCTATGTCATTATATTATGAAATATAATTTTTGTGGTTGTCATTTAGTCACTAAGCTCTGTCCTACTCTTTGTGACCCCATGGACTATAGCCTGCCAGGCTCCTCTGTTCATGGGATTTCCCAGGCAAGAATACTGGAGTGGGTTGCCCTTTCCCACTCCACAGGATCTTCCCGACCCAGGCATCAAACTCGAGTCTCCTGTATTACATGCAGGCAGATCCTTTACCACTGAGTCACCAGGGAAGCCCCATAAAATATAATACAGACACAGAAAAGTACAGTACGTATTAAATAAATATTGTCCTATATGTCCACCATCCAGCTCAAGAGAGAGAATATCCCAGTGTCCCAAAGCCCTGGTATAGGCTTCCCTGGTGGCTCAGTGGTAAAGAACCGACCCGCCAGTGCAGGAGATTCGGGTTCAATCCCGGGTCAGGGAGATCTCTTGGAGAAGGAAATGGCAACTCACTCCAGTATTCTTGCCTGGAAAACCCCATGGACAGAGGAGCCTGGTGGCCTACAGTCCAGGGGGTCACAAAAGGGTCAGACATGACTAAGCAACTGAACAACAACAGCAAAGCCCCTGCCAGACAAGTACACCCATCACTCTCACAACACCCCGTCTCTTGAGCATCTGTGGATTTCGGTGTCTGTAATGGGTGCGGGAACCCGTCCTCCATGGAGAGTGAGTGATGACTGTGTTCCCATTTCCGTGTCCATAAATAAAGTTTTATTGGAACACAGCCATGCCTATCCATTCATGGCTCATTTATGGCTGCTTTTGCCCCCACAACAGCAGAGCAGAGTAGCTGAGATAGAGACCATATGGCTCACAAAGCGGAAAATATTTACTCCCTGGCCCTTTACAGAACACGTTTGTCAACCCCTGCTGTGGAGCGTCCCACTGAATGAACATACTGCGATCTATTTAGTTATGATTGACGTTCCAGGTGTTCCCGTCTCGGAGTGCTCATGTGTGGTCTCCAGGCACACGTGTGTTCCATGCCTCCAGCGGGTATGTTCCCGTTAAGCCTGCTTCTCTCTACACTTTCCTCCTCCCTGTGTGAACTGCGAGCTTCGCGAGGACAGGACACACGTGGACTTACTTGGCTTCAAATCCTTGGCTCCCAGCACGGAGCCTGGGGCCCAGAGGATGCTCAGGAAATAGTCACAGTAATAGGCAGAATTCAGCTCCCAGCCAGACAACCCCCCACAGAGCGCTGAGCAGGGTGGAGATGTCATGCCACCAGGAGAGGAGTGAGAAAACCCTCCTGACTTGTGACTGAGGGAGTGGGTGCCCGAGAGCCCGGAGACAGGATCTGACCCCCTCCAGCTTCCCTGCTGAGCCCCAGCTTCCTTCCCTACGCAGGCATCTTGCCCGAGGCAATAGGAAGGCACGTCCAGGACACCGATGACCCCAGGGCGGGCACCTGGGACCCCTCAGGGAAGGTCTGTGGGCCTCAACCTTGGGGACAGACTGTCTGGAGAAGGTGGGGGATCTGGCAGGTACCTGTTCCCACGCCCCCCCACCCCTGCCCCAGACCCCAGGGTGGGGGGCCCCTGGAGGCTCTGGGCTCGTCCCTGCTTGCTGCTGACGGGGAGGTTGTGGGATGGTGGGCAGGAGGGAGGCACCAAGTGGGTGCAGTCCAAGCCCCAGGGCAGGCGTGCCCTCCCATAGGGCAGCCCGTCCTCGGACAGTCAGGGGAGGCACTCACTCCAGCGTTGGTCATAGGGTCCAAGGACGCGCGTGTCTGAAGGCAAGTTCATACATGGCCACACACACCAGACTTAAAACATCTGTTGCTGTTCAGTCGCTCAGTCGTGTCTGACTCTTTGCGACCCCGTGGACTGCAGCACGCCAGGCCTCCCTGTCCCTCACCTTCTCGCAGAGATTTAAAACAGGCACACTCTCTAAATCAGAACCTCCCCTTCTCAGACCTGTCCTAAGGAGCTGGGGCCCCAGGAGACAGCCCCTGGTCCTTTGGAGCACAGCTCAGCCTGGCTGCCAGCAGCTGGTTCACTGCTGAGCATCTCGATCTGCCCTGCCCCCTGCCCCTGCCCTGGGCTGCCCTTTCCTCCCACCCCCTGCCCACACCCCACTTCCGAGCCCACACCCCACTTCCGAGCCCACACTGACGACTGCCTGCCCCGGAGCTTTTGCTCCTGCTGGTCCCTTGGCTTGAAAGGTGTCCTCGCACTTGCCCACCTGGTGACTCCAACCTGTTGTTCAAGGTCAAACCCTGGTGCTCTCTCTGGGGTGCCCCTTCGGGTCCCCTCTTTTAACCCCTGACAAGCCCCGCCTTGCTCCCCACAGCGTTCACCCCCGGTTCTGAATGTGCAGGAGCTCAGAAGTGTGGGACAGGACTGAGCTCACTTGAGGCAGGTAGAGGATAGAGGCGGCCCAGGAACAAGTATTCAACTTCTGGGGGTGGGCTGTGTAAGGAAGAGGGCAGGGCGAGGCTGGAGAGGAGGGGTCTGCAGGGTCGGGTCAAGGCTGGAGAGGAGTCACAGCTTAGTCTCAGGGTTGACTGACCTCCAGCGTGGGAAGCATCAGGGGTTGGGGGCTGGGAGGGGTGGGGTAAGGGGGCGGGGTGGGATGGGAGGGGCGTGGGGGCGGGGATGGGGTGGGAGGGGAGGAGCGGTGGGGGCGGGGATGGAGTGGGGTGGGAGGGGCGGGGAGGGGTGGGTGAGATGGGGTGGGTGGGGCTGGTGCAATGGGAGGGGCGCTGGGGGCGGGGCTGGATGGGGTGTGATGGGAGGAGCGCGGATGGGGCGGGAGGGGAGGGGAGGGGCGGGGATGGGGTAGGGATGGGGCGGGAGGGGACGGCCAGGCTGGCAGACTGGCGGATGCGGAAAGGGAGGGAGAGAAGGAAGGAGCGCACTGAGTGATCTTGTGCCCGGAGAGGGTAGGAGCTTTGGGGAGGTGGAGATCTAAAAGAAGTCGGGGTAAAGGTGATCTGGCAAAGGCGTCCCCAGGAAGGAGTTAGTGTGTTGTCCTCCAGAAGCATTTATATATTAAAAGGAGGCTGGCGCTGGTTGGGGGCGGGTACTGAAGCCCACGTAATGAAACCACCGATGCGAGGGTTTCAGGCTGCTGAGGAAGGCTGTTTAGAGCTCTCTAGTATTTCTCTCCTCCTCTCCCTAACAGGAAGTGTGATCATGTCATTTCCCAATTTCGAAGCCTGCAGAGGTTCCCCAGGTTTCTAGGTCAACATTCAACCCCCAATCTCCCCCTGGCCCCTACCCGAACCCTTTCTTTCAACTCCACCAGGGCTCTGGAGCCCCCAGACTCCCTGCCCTGGCTCAAGGCTTGTAGAAGCTTCACCCGAGAGCTTCCTTGTGCTTAAACCCCCTCGCTTGGACTCTCCCCTTTAAACTTGGCTCCTACTCTTCCTTCAAAGTTCAGCTCAGTAAAGAGGTGGGAAAGAAAGATCAAAACGCTCACAGCTGTGATACCTGTCGGGGGAGGACTGCACAGAAGCTCCAAGGCCTCCTTGATCCCTCACTGGCTTCTAGAATGTACACAGGGAGCGTGTTACATGCTTTTATAATGGAAGGGGGTGTCCTGAAGAGTTCTAATTTAAAAGACAAAGTGCCGGCTCCCTGGGTTGCCTCTCCAGGAAGCCCCTACCCGCTGCCCGCTCCGGCCGGGCTGGCTCCTGTCCACTGGGCTTCTGTCACCCCTGAGACTTCCCTTTATCTCACCACTTTCAGTTTTGTCGGGCAGCCCCCTTCCCAGCGGCAGTGGGACTTTGAGGGGCTGCAGACGCCTGGTTGAAGGGGGAGTCCTGGTGGGGTCTCTCCCCTCAACTCCATTTCTCTCCTTTCAGAGACAGGGAGCAGCGCCTACTCCACACGTGGGCTCCCCCACACCTTCACCCCGTCCTGACAGCCTTCTCTGAAGGTAAAACAGGTTGTAAAGGGAGAAACAGTCCCACATTCCCCCAGGCCACACTCTCAAACGAGCCCCCAAGTATGAGCAGCTTGCCTTTCAAAACAAGCCAGAAGGGAAGTGACTGCTGAAAAAATACCAATTAACACCAGTGAAGCTTAGACATTTCTGGACTAAAGACTCGACGGTCTGCCCTTGGCTTGTGTCCCCACGTGGCCGCTGTGCACCCAGGGGCCAGAGTCTAGAGGTCTGAGAACAGGATGCCTGCGGCCGTGGAAACGCCCACCCCCACCCCCAGGCAAGCCACATCCGTGAGCATCTTTGTCATTCGGAGGTGTTGAAAGATGTGACAGCCAGTCTGATGGCAGTGTTCCGGGGGCATGAGCGCTAAAAAGCTCCAGGATACACACGCTCTGTTCAAAGACTGCCTTCCAGCGCCCGCTCCGCGCTTCTCCCTAATCAGCCGCTCCGTCCACGCACCTCGGTGTTTGATGCGCGTGCCCTGAAGGACTCGGCCGTTTTTCGGTGGCGTCCTGGGATTCGTGCTCGGGCGAATGGCCAGAGCCCCGTGATAAAACCAGCAGCCCCACACCTGCAGCCCTTCAGAAGGGCCTGGAAAAAGAGGCCCGGCTCTGAGAGATGCCAGAACTAAATTGGAGGGCAGAGCTCATGCCTAAAAGAAAGACCGTGGGAACGGCTTTCTTCTGTAGCCGGAAAATCAAAGTGTTTTCATTTAAAATCAACCTAAGTTGGAATGGATACCTTTGATCACCACCTCTGGGCTCTCAGAGCCTTGGCTTGGTGCCCTAGAAAGGATGGCGTTGGGGGCAGAGGGGGAAGCTGGGGCCAGGGCCTGGCTCAGGGTTGGTGGGAGAGAGGAACAGAGATTGGGCCAGGGTGGCTGGATCAGGGGCGGTGCTGGGGAGTGTGTCAGATCCTGGGAGTGAGGGGATGTTGCTACTGCCATGGGTGGGGTTGGGCGGGCTCTGGCTGGCCTTGCCACAGGACCAGCTATGCGGGACTAATGGGGCCCACCAGTTTCCATTTCCTTCTCCAGGGGAATCTTCCTGACCCAGGGATCGAACCTGGGTCTCCTGCATTGCAGGCAGATCTTTACCATCTGAGCTATAGGGAAGTCCCATCTGCCTGTTAGATGACCCAAATTTAGGGGAAGGGCCTCTAAATTTTTGTTTCCCTTTAAAAGAGGGCAGTTCTTTCATGTGAAAAGTGTTTTCTCTTTTGCTTACTTTGAGATTTTAAGATGGTTGCCTAGAGTAGTGGTTTAGGGGTTAGGGCTTTGCTGGTGGCTCAGTGGTGAAGAATCCTCCTGGAGGAGGGCATGGCAACCCACTCCAGTAGTCTTGCCTGGAGAATCTCATGGACAGAGGAGCCTGGTGGGCTATAGGCCATGGGGTCGCAAAGAGTCTGACATGGCTGAGCGACTAAGCAGAGCCAGTGCAGGAGACATGGGTCTGATCCCTGGTCCGGGCAGGTCCCACACGCCGAGGAGCAACAGCCCAAGCCCCGCAACTATTGAGCTTGTGCTCTAGAGCCCGGGAGCTGCGGCTACTGAGCCCATGTGCCACAACTACTGAAGCCCGGGTGCCCTAGAGCCTGAGCTCTGCGACAAGAGAAGCCACTGCCGTGAGAAGCCTGCAGGCTGCGACGAAGAGTACCCCTACTCACTGCAACTAGGGAAAAGCCCGAGCACACGAAGACCCAGCACAGCCAAAAATAAATAAATAGATTCATTAAATTAAAATAAGAGAGAGAGAGTTGGGGGGTTAGGGACTTCCCTGGCGGTCCAGTGGCTGAGACTCTGTGCTTTCACTGCAGTGGGGGACAGGTTCCATCCTTGGTTGGAGAACTAAGATCTCACATGTTGCAGTGCGACCAGTTAAAGAGAAAGACAAAAATAAAGAGGGTGGGGTTATTGGCTCAAAGAGACTCAGCTTAAAATCCCATCTCCACCACCAGGCTCCCCTGGTGGCTCAGAATCTGCCTGCCATGCAGGAGAGCCAGGTTCCAACCCTGGGTTGGGAAGATCCACTGGAGAAGGAAATGGCAATCCACTCCAGTATTCTGCCTGGAGAATCCCATGGACTGAGGAGCCTGGAGGGCTATAGTCCATGGGGTTTGCAAAGAGTCAGACACAACTGAGCGACTAACCCTTTCCACCACTATTAAGTAACTGTGCTGATTGGACAAACCTCTCCATTCTCTGAGCCTCAGTTTTCTCCCATGTGAAAGGGAACACGTCCAGAGGAGGTTAGTTCTTATCATCACAGGCTTGACTGCGAAGCCTGAGGGTCTGTGCTGCATAAACAGAACATGTGCACACAGGAGCGGCTCGGGGAGGGGCTGAGCGAGCCCTGCACACCTCGAGGCTGACTGCACAGTCTGTGGAGGAGAAGGGCACAGGAGGGCGTGCTGGGCAGGGGGAACAGTGTGAGCAAAGGCTCGAAAGCCTGGCAAGCTTGGCATGTGTCGGGGAGCGAGCGAGTGAGAACCGAGGGCAGCTGAGTTGGGCTGCACGGGGCCTGGAGGAATGGGCTGGATCCTTCAGGCTAGGGAACCTAAAAAATAAATTCCTTAACAGTGGCCCCAAGTTAAGGGATACATGCTTATAGCGTGACCCTGTCTGAACCCAGCTGTACGAATGTAACAAGCCAGAAGGTCATAAACATTGACCTTACTACAAACGAGATGCTCTCTGTTCTATTTCTTTTTTTTAATTGTGTGTGTTGACCCTGTAAATTGATTTCAGACTCCTTCCTGGGCCTCCCCTGGTTGGTTGTGGGGGGGGGGGGGGCGTTCAGGCAGGGTCAGGCAGAGCAGGAGCAGGATGGCAGGTGGCTCCCTCGGGGGCAGTGCCAGGCTGGCTGGGCAGGGGAGGAGAGGAGGCTGGATGCTGGAGCTGTCAGAGGAGGATGTTGTGCTGGGAGCAGGAGGTCTGGTGGGATGGGCACCCCTCCCACACCCGGTCAAGTTCCTTGATTGCAGACCCGCCCCCACCCCACCCCCAGAGGACTCAGCTTGGAGTCCCTGGGCCAGGGGTGGGAGTGAGGCGCCTCCGACTGCCAACCAGCTCTCAAACTCACAGTTCACGCGCCCACAGATTCAAAAGAAGAACGGGAAAAGGAAGGAATCAGGCGCCAGCGGGTGGTAGATAAAGTCTTTCCCAACCAGGGCAGCAGACTCGCGGGCAGGATGGGGGAAGGGCGGCAGGAGGCTCCTGGCGGGGAGGGCTCTTGGGCACACACTGCTGAGCCCACGGGGCAGCCTCAAGGGCCAAGCCCAGGATCCACGCCCCAGGGTGTCGCCTACCCCCATGTCCAGCCCAGCACAGGACCCGAGGCATCAGAGAGGCTTGGGCAGGAGGCACGGGGCCCTCGGGGGGTCCTGTCATGCCCGGAGACTACCCCGTGCTGCAGTGCCCTGTGCCGAGGGCCTGTCACTTACATGGGCAGAAGAGTCAGGCTGGCATTTGCCCTTCCAGGTTCCCAGCAAGGACTTAGGACTGGTCTGGCTTCCCGCCTCCTGTCACTGGGGAGAGACAGCCCAGCTCTGTGTCAGGCGTGCTGTGTTCTCGGACCCATTTTATTGCATGACAGCCCTGTGAGGTTGGCCTTGCTGTTCTCCTCTTGTTGCAGGGAAGACGCTGAGGTTCAGAGAGGTAAAGTCACTTGCCTAAGTTTGCACAGCTTTTTAAAAAAAGATTTATTTTTATTTGGCTGCGCTGGCACACACGAGATCTTTGATCTTTGTTGCAGTGTGTGGAATCTTTTAGTTACAATGTGCAGGCTCTAGTTCCCTGACCAGGGATCAAACTCGGTCCCCTTGCAAGGGGAGCATGGAATCTTAGCCACTGGACCAGTAGGGGAAGTCCCAAGCTTGCACAGCTTCTAATGGCAGAGCCAGGATCTGAACCGAGGCTGGGTGCCTCCAGAAACTGGTCTTCTCCCAAACACCTCCTGCCCCCTCATTTCTGGTCAGGCCCCTGGCTTTCTAGCAGTCCTTGGAGCTGCTGATAAGCGAGGGAGGAGGAGGTGGTTGTTGTTTAGTTGCTAAGTCCTGTCCGACTCTTTGTGACCCCATGGGCTCTTTTTTCCCATGGGATTTCCCAGGCAAGAATACTGGAGTGGATTGCTAGTCCCTTCTCCAGGGGATCTTCCTGACCCAGGGATCGAACCCACGTCTCCTGCATGGGCAGGTGCGTTGTTTACTGCTGAGCCACCAGGGGAATCTGATAGTGGAGGTACCATCCCTGAAAACACCATCTCCCGCAAAGCAGGAGTGGGCGGACTTCATGGGGGTAGCTTGGGCTGCCCAGTGCAAGCTTCTGTCCTTGCAGTTGTGTGGGGGTGGGGAGAGGAGGACTCGGGGATTTGTCATAAGCAGCCAAACTCTCAAGCGGGGCTGAGCTGGGGTGGTGGCCCTGGGGATCAGGGCCCTCCCAGACACCCCACTGCAACTGTCTCCCAGTCCCTCCCTGGCTGACCCTGCTCCCAGCTGGCTCCCACTTGCCATGGACCTCACCCAGCAAGGGTGCCCCTCCTCCGGCCCTGCACCATCCACACTGACACAGGCTCACAATTCTCCCGTCAGAAAAACTCCCCCTGGAACCGACCTTCAGATTCTCCCTGCGTCTTTTAGATCTGCGCCGGAAAGAGCAGTCGCCTCCAGCTCCTCCTCCCTTCTGCCACCAACCTGTCCCCCCTGCAGAAAACAACGCCAGACTCCTTGAAGCGCTTCCCTCCCGGTGCCTGTCCCAGACTAGGCTGCACTGGGGATGCACAGAATAATCCAAAATCTACTCTGGGATGCTCCTGCAGCCCAGACCTCTTGCGGAGATGCTCCTGGAGATGCGCCAGCCGTTCTGAGCGAGTTCGAGCGCTGCGGTCATTTACAGCCGCAAATGAGTCCTAGTTCTTCGAATCCCAGCCAAGATTCAGAGCCAGTTCCCACTGAACTCATCCCTGGCGCCATCTGGGGTGAGAGTAAGGGGTGAGGGCCCTCTTGGCTCTCTCTCTCTCCTCAAACCCCCTCTCCAGCCTCCCCCACCCCCGCTACAGGGTCCGCCAGCTGGAGGCAGGAGCCTGGAGGAGCTGGAAGAAGCAGAAAAGCCCTGCCCATCAGGTGCTGAGGACATGGGGCCCTGTCTCTGGGCACTTGCAGGGGTGTGGAATGGACGCCCTTGGGCGCTTTTGTGGCCACTCAGGGGCCCCCAGTTGGGCTCTTGCAGCTGTCCCTCCTGCCACTGCCTCAGGAATCCAAGGCCCACCCCTGTCCTCCTCTCGGGGCCCTTTGCCCCTCTTGGCAGCCTGTGAATCTAAGGGAACCCCTAGGCTGGCTCACGTGGCCCCAGCCCGCTTCGTCTGCTGGGAGACACACTCCCTTTGCTGAATTAAAGGCAAAGCGGGAAGCAGCAGCTGACACCAGGCTTGAGACAGAACAGACACCAGCCAGTATGCCATCCCTGCGGCACTCAGCGTCACACCTCAAGCTCAGTGAGGGTCCCCAGGAGCACCCCCCCCCCAACACACACACTGCATCTAGGGTGAGAAGCAGGCCCCCGCAGGGCAGGCTGGGTGCCCTGGCAGCTCTGTCCAAGCCCCGCTTCACCCGTGCTCTCTGGCCCGTGGTTTCCATGTAACCTTGCAGCCTTGCAGCCCCTTGTTAGCCTCCAACTGTGAGAACGTGGGCCCCCTGCCAGCAGCCCCCTCTCTATCATCTGATGTCACTGTGCTTGGCGCCACCCCGGAGCACTCACAGCCCAACACCCGTCACACTTGGCTGGGTCTGACCTCACCTCCTAACCTGGCAGCTGGCTTTTCTTCCTTAGCACGGTCAGACAAACCTGGGTTCAAATCCCAATGCCACTGCTTAGGAACTCTGGGGCTTTGGACCTCTAAGACCCTCTGTTTTCTTTTCATCTGCAACATGGGGTTGCCGTAGTTGCCTCATAGGAATGCCATGATGTTTAGTTGACATAGGGCCTGGGTCACACCCAGCCAGGGGACAGTTTCTGCACGTTTTCTTTCCCCTCTGTCCCCGGGCCCACTCTGGCCTCACTGGATGTGTGTGTTCCTGCTCCCACGCTCTAGGATACCACTACCCCTTCCTGTCCTCCCCAGTCTCAATTAATGGTGTCCTCCCCTGGCTCCCTCTGCTGCCCTGTTAGACTGGGGACGTTGTGAGGGCAGGGAGCTCCTCTGGGCCTTAAAGTACTCTTTTTATTTTTTAATATAAATTCATTTATTTGGGTGCTCTGAGTCTCAGTTGTGACATATAGGATCTTTGAGATTCATGACACTTGCAGGGTCTTTAGTTGCGGCATGCGAACTCCTAGATGTGGCACTTGGGCTCTAGTTTCCTGACCAGGGATCGAACCCGGGGCCCCCTGCATGGGAAGCACAGTGTTAGCCACTGGACCACCAGGGAAGTCCCTAAGTGAAAGGACGAAAGAAAGTGAAGTCGCTCAGTCATGTCTGACTCTTTGTGACCCCCATGGACTGTAGCCTGCCAGGCTCCTCCATCCGTGGGATTTTCCAGGCAAGAGTACTGCAGTGGGTTGCCATTTCCTTAGGTACTCTTAAATGTTTGTTGGAGGTGTAAACAGATGGTAGCTGAAAAGCCGTTGTGGACTCGGAAATCACTCTGAACCTGACTGTGGCTCTGAGCCTGAACTGTGGAATGCTTCAGGTGGCCACCAGTTGGAGCAGCCTGGACCCCAGAGGGGCTGCTTGGAGGCACTGGTCCAGGAGAAGAGGGGGGGAGCTGGGCTGCTATGGTCCAGGCTCTGGGGTACTGACACCCCAGTAAAAAGAAGGGACGCTGGAGGCAGTTAGCTCCATCATCGGGTCAGAACCCAGTTGCCTTCCTCCAACAGCAGGCCTTCCTCCTCTCTGTTCTTGGCCCGCCGTCTCCTGACTGGCCACCCTCACTGGTCCACAGAGACGGCCTCATCCCTCCACATTTTTGGAGACAGATCCACCCCAGATCTGGGGTTTTTTCTGCGGCGGACCTGAGCCAAAGCCATCCCCTTCCACAATCCCATCCCTCTGACCTTAAAATAACGAATCCCAGAAGAATACAGAACAATGGTCATCTATTTTTATAGATTTCCCCAGAATTATAAAGACGGGTTTAATTGCACTAGCATTTTCTAGAAGCATTCCTCAAATGGGGATCATTTTTTACGACACTTGGATGGATGTCTTCCTGCTGGGACAAACAGGAAGGTGGCCCCGACATGATGACCACATGGCCAGCCTCCCCGGCCTGGCATAGCCTCTTGGATACGGGAGAGGAAGAGGTGCTGGGGGAGGGGGCGAGGCCTCGGTGCGGCCACTTTCCTGGTGGCTTTGGTTGGGTTCCGGGCTTCCCTGGTGGTTCAGATGGTAAAGAATCTGCCTGCAATAGGAGAGACTTGGGTTCGATCCCTGAGTCGGGAAGATCCCCTGGAGAAAGGAATGGCTATCCACTCCAGTACTCTTGCCTGGACAATCCCATGGACAGAGGAGCCTGGGGGGCTACAGTCCATGGGGTAGCAAAGAGTCGGACACGACTGAGCGATTATCACTTTCACTTCACTTTTGGTTGGGTTCCAACCTCCCAACCCCCATGAGGAAACACCAGGCTGTCACTGTGCTTGCCGGGCTGCCTCGAAGCTTCATTGCGAGAACCAGACGGGAGGAGATGTGTAAAGGTTGCAAGTGGTTCCTGAGCTGACCTCAGGGGACTAGGGAGGCATTGGCCGGGGGAGGGGGTGGTGGTCTGGGCAGAGGGGACAGCAGAGGGGGCTGCAGAGCGGGGCGGTGGCCTGTGTATGCAGAAAGGACACAGGGCGGGCTTGCTGGGGGGTGGTGGTGAGCACTCTGCATCTCCCCCCTGTCCTTCCCAGCCCAGCTGGGACCCTGGGGGATCACTGACCACCCCTTCCTGCAGCTGCTGCAGCCACACCCTGTCCCTGCTGTGCCTTAAACCTCAGCCCTAACTCAAGGCTCCTTGTTTTATGACAAAACTAAAATATTATTATAGTTAAACAGTCACCACCACCAGCCCAGAGATAAAGTGCAATGTAAAGTCCTCTCCCCTCCCCCTCTCCCGAGGGTCAGTGGGGTCTCCATGCATGAGCATCACGTGTGACAAAGCCCACCCACTGTGACATCCAGACATGCCCGTGATCCCCTGGGACTAGCCTGAGTCCTTCAGGGGAGAGGGTGTCTAGCTTCTTCCCTGAAGCTCCAAATACCAGTGTGGCCCGAGCTTGGAGGAATTATCGGGTGTGGAGGGCCATCGTCCCTGTCCTGGGGTCCCCCAGGGAGCCTGACCTCACTCCCCTGGGGACCTGGCCCAGAGCTGAGCTAGAGACCTGAGAAGAAACCGGCCTGGCCTCTTGCCAGCCTCACACCCCCTACAGGCAGGCAGGGGGGCCCACGCCTCACTTCCGCAACCAAATAAATCCTGCTGCTCGCTCCGAGTGGCTCCAACGAATGATCTTCTCCCGATTAACAACCTGGCCAGCATGTTCTCGGTGGCTTGCTGCCGACCTCAATTTAGCACTGTCTGCTGGCTGGCTGCGGGCGGAGGAAGGTGCGGGGCGGGCGGGGGGACAGCACACTGAAGCTGGGGGGCTTGGGCAGCTGAAGTCCGGGGATGGGGAGGTGGCCGCTGCTGACCCAGCCCAGAATCTGACGGGCACCTCAGGGCCTGCAGGAGGGTGGGATGCCCAGCCAGGCAGACTGCCTTAGGGGAGCTTTCAGACTGTTTTCCTAGGTGCCTCTGATGAAAGGCCCTGGAGAAGGAAATGGCAACCCACTCCAGTCCTCTTGCCTCGAAAATCCCATGGACAGAGGAGCCTGGTAGGGTACAGTCCGTGGGGTCGCAAAGAGTCGGACACGACTGAGCAACTTTCGCTTTCACTTGCTGTATTTTTTAAACACTTGTCAAGTTCTTCTCCAAGCTCGGATTCAGGGAAAGGTTTATCTCTCCTCACTGATGCCTCCTCCAGGCTGGGGAGAGCATGCCTATGCCCAGAAGGGCTTCTTCCTGCCAGGAAGCGTTTCTTCATTTGGTTTCTTGCCTCCTTCCTTTTTGCTCCTCCTTCTCCAGCTTTGGGTCATCTCAGGCCTGTGCTTTTTATCCAACGTGGCTTCTTGACCTTTGAGAAGGAGGGTGGCTGGGAGCATGGGGTCTGGTGTCTTCCAGCTCCCGGGGCGGGGTTGCAGCTGCCCTCCATACCTCCTGAGAAACTGAGAGTTAGCAGTTGGACCCCCTGAGCCCAGACTCCTCCTGCAAAACGGAGCCCTTATGCACTTGGCCTTGGGCGTGTTGGGAAGTGTAGAGTTGTATGTGAAAAGCGCTCAGCATGCCACCCGCACCCATGGAGCGCGTGGCGAGCATGAGCCCCGGTCCTCATGGGAACACAGGGGGACTGAAGCTGCCACTCTGTCCCTTTTCTTCCCCGGCAGAAGAGCGGTCCGTGACCCACACCGGCCTCCCCATTCTGGTCTCTCTGGCCAACAAGGCCGTCTCCTTCCACTGCAGCATCACCTACCCCTACACCCCCGAGTTCAAGAACTTCACAGTCAGATACTTCCACGTGGACCTCCAGGGCCGGACCAGCTCTGAGGAGAAGATCAGCTGCCAACCTGGCACGGGCAGTGAGAACCAGACCCACACCACTGTCTGTCCCATCACCCTCAAGCCGCCTAACGCGTCTGCCACCGGTACCTACTACTGCTCCGTGCTCTGGCCGGACTCCAAGATGATGGGCGAGGGCACCTTCATCCTGGTCAGAGGTGAGCTTCCTCTGTGGCTATACCCCGGGCACAGGGTCCGGCAGACTTTGGGGGCATAGGAGCGAAAGTGGGGGATGTTTGCCTCACCACTCGGCTGTGGCACAGCAGAACCGAGCCGCCTCCGGAAGCCCCTGGCCACACACGTGTACCGAGATGTCCGCCTTCTTGGGAAAGGGCAGAGTCTGGGATATGGGTCGACTCTGGCCACCTCTGGCAGGCCGTTGTCCTCGGGGTCCCTTTGACACCATGGGTTGTGTGAGTGCAGAACAGAGCCCGGGGGCCCGTGTGTGTTTGTGGAGACCTGTGAGCGAGCACGCAGCTCGTGGACCCCTTTCTGGGGTTAGATTCCTAGTTTTCATCACATTCTCAGAGGAGTGAGTAATGACTCCCAGAAGTTAATAAGAACAGCCCATCACCGAAGTCATGACCCTCTGACCCAACTCTGCCGCTCCCACTGGTTGTGCCAGGGTTTCAGAAGGCCACGGACCTGGCCTTGGGCCCCCCAGTCCTGCGGCTTGCCAGGATGTGACCTTGGACTTGCTCTTCATGGCAACACCCCGCCTATCAGAGGCTTTTCTTGGGATGAGAGGGATTCTGAATGCAAGGGCTGGTGCCTGGTGGCAGGATGTTCTGGGTGAGCCCCAGACACACATGTGCCTGCCATGTGGTTGGCGTTCCGTCATTCTTTGGTCCGCCACATGGAAGGAGGGATGGAGAGAGAAAGGGGTGGACGAAAGGATGGGTGGCTCAAGGGAAACGGCTGGACTGTGCCCTCGCCTACCCCTGATGCAGGGCAGCACCTGCCAGGCCTGGTACAGACTCCCCCACACCCCTGCCTCACCTCACCGCTCCTGCCCGTGTGATCACTACATCATGGGTGGAAAGGAGGAGGCCCCAGGAGGGGACGTGACTCACTCAGGCCCCAGAAGTGCCTCTCAGTGGAGCCAGTGCCCTGAGGCAGGGGCACCTAAGGAGCAAAGGATGTCGTCCTTGCCCTTGCCAAGAATCAAGGCAGCGAACACAGGAAGGGGCTCGGCCAAGCCGAGTGTGGGGTGGTGGAGGGCCTCAGCAGAGGTGGGGTCCAGGGGGTCCTAGTCGGGGAGAGTTGTAAGGAGGGCTGGGGGTGGGGTGTGCCTCTCCAGACAGCTGACCTCTCTGCTTCCCTGCCCTCACCCAGACACAGGATACCAGGAGCCCCCCCGGGGCCCCCGGAAGCTCCTGCTCTCCTGCTTCGTCGGCATCCTGGCCGTCCTGAGCATCCTGGCCACGGCCCTGCTTCTCTGGAAGAAGGTAGGGGACGTGGACCCACGGCAACCCCGCCCCCACCCCACTCACCGTGGCTTAGGGACACCCCCTCCCCCAGGAGGGGTGCCTGGAATAGGTGCTTCTCGGGGCCATTTGCCCCAGGGACCCCCGCTTCGCCCCACCCCCCACCCCCATGGCCACCAGGTTCTTTTTGATCTTGTTGCGGGAGGTCAGGACTCTTGAGTCTTTTCCGGGGTCGCAGGTTCCTTCGAGTGTCTGATGGAAGCTGCAGGCCTGCATTTGTACCATTTCTAGCTCTCTAAGGTTCTAAAACCTTATCTCATATTTTCTGTGCGTGCATGCTAAGGCGTTTCCATCTTGTGTTCCACTCTGTGTGACCCTATGGACTGTGGCCTGCCAGGCTCCTCTGTCGATGGGTTTCTCCAGGCAAGAATACTGGAGTGGGTTGCTGTGCCCTCCTCCAGGGGATCTTTCCCACCAGATTCGACCCAGGGGTCGGACCAGCATCTCTTATGTCTCCTGCATTGGCAGGCAGGTTCCTTTTCCACTAGCGCCACTGTGAAAACACGTATTCTCTGAACCCCTGGCAACCCAGAAGGAAGGAAGGAAGGAAAGTTTCCTCAGGGCCGCTGGGTGCTGGGCACCCTCCCCTGTGTGCTCTGGTCGGCCCACCTCTGTCACTTCTTCCCATTCTATGGCTCTGAACAGTGAGGCTCAGAGGACCGGCCCACAATATGTTTCTTCCCCACTGTGACTCTTACAAGGACAGGGACAGGCGGGAAGGCTCTGAGTCTGTCTTCCAGAGCAGCCCCCGGGCAGCAGCCTGGGTATTGAACACAGTAATCTGAGGCAGGGGTGCCAAGGGACTCACCCCCACCTGCGGATGCCCAGCCCGGGCATAGCTGTGTGCCTTCCCTTCCAGGGGCGGGGTGAGGGCAGAGCTGTGTCAGACCAAGAACTTGACCTGCTTCAGCACTTGCTCTGCAAAAAAAAAAAAAAAGGATTTTAATGATTGGATCTCAGTGTCCAGCGAAGCCAGGGAGGCCGCGGTGCAGAGTAGGAGGTCACTAAAGAGGGGAGGACAGGAGAGGGCGGACCTCAGAAGCCTCAGCTTGACTTCTATCCCAGCCTCTCCCCCTGCCACCCTGCCTCGGAGACCCCTACCTCCTTCCCTGTACCCTCCCGCCTTCCCTCCACTCCCTCCGGGAATAGATTCTGAGTGCCTAGTGTGTGCCAGGCTCTGGCCTAAGTGCCAGACCTGGTGGAAAGCAAGACAGAGGCAGCCCCTGCCCTCTTGTCAAGCTTCCACCCTCTCCGAGCCTCAGTTTTCTCCTCCAGAAATGGGGTTAAGAACGGATCCCCTCCTCCATCTGAAAGGGTGGGAGAGACCACATTGGCCAGACGCCAGCTGGTGCCTGACCCCCATGGGAGCTAGTGCGAGGGCACCTCAGACTGTCGTCCATGCACTTGGGGGCGGGGGCGCTGGGGTGAGAGCCCGGCCTTGAAGTGGAGAGGACTCGGAAGGTCGGGAGCTACCACAGGGGAAGAATTGCCCAGAGTTCCCTGGAGCTGCATCCAAATCCGGATGTGGACCCTGTAGACGCTGCCCCAGAACTGGATTGCCCACGTCGTTTGAACCCTGAGCTGAGCACAGGAACAAAGCATGCAGCGGGGTCCCCGGCCAGAGACAGGCCAGCCGGCCCGCCACGGAGGCTGAGGAGGAAAAGGCACGGAAGACCCCAGGAGCACATCTGATAAACGCATCAGAGCTGGGAGCTACCGACTCAGAAGGGGTAGATGAGTCCTGTCCTGAGAGCGGGTTCAAGGGCTCCCACTGAGCGTGAGGTCAAGGTGGGCTTCCCGGAGCAGGCAGCCTCCAACGTTGGTCCATCCATGCCCCTTGCGGGGCTTCAAACACAGCGGGTCTCCCTCCTCCAAGGCACACTCCATCCTCGGTTCTGGACTCCCCGGGGGAGCTGTGCACTGGGTCACCCACATTTCTGTGGCCTCTGTACATGGGCACGTCCCAGGCCCCTTCCTCGGAGCTCCCCTCATCTATCCACACTCTTCCGTGACTGCTACGCTCCAGGGATTACAACCCCACCCAGCGTGGCTGCCCTGAGCCCTCCCGCGCTCCAGATCACGTCTTCTCCATGCAAGTGCCCACGGGCATCTGCACCCACCTTGTCGGGAACAGCGCTCCTTAGTCCCCAGCAGCCAGCATCATCCCAGCAAGTAGCACCACGCCCAGATGTTCAGACCGGAAGCCCTGGTGCTGTGTTTGTCCCCCCGCCGCCCCACGGCCGATCCCTGGGCCCGTCCTGCCGGCAATCTGCCCACGATCCGGCCGCAAGCCCCAGCCCAGGCCTCCGTCACCCCTCGCCCAGAATCCAGGTCTCCCTGTTTTCTGCTTGCTTCTTCTCACTCTGCCCCCCTCAGCCTTGTTTCTGTGTTACCACTGTCTCCCCCAACCAGAGCGTTAAGCCCCGGAAAGAAGCCCCAGACTTGGTGTCTGGGGGAGCCTGACACGCAGTGCTTGTGGCAGGAATGATGGAGTAAGTGACCGCTGAGACCTGAAAGATGAGTCTGAGGAGGCCGGGCTATGAGGTGGGCAAGGTGACAGTATTGCTCCCACCTTACAGAGCGGGAAACAGAGGCTTTACAGATTTCCCGAGCAGCTGAATGGCTTATCCATTTGAAAATCACAGTCAGAAGGGTACATGCTGATGGCCCGGGACAAGCGGGCAAGGCTGGCTCCAGGGAGCGTCATTTCCTCCGTAACACAATGCACTGTTTCCAGGACCTGGATTCTCTCTCACACTCCACTCCTGTCTTCAGACAGACAAGCAAGCCCTGAGAAGTCCGTCCCAGCCCCTGGCAGACTTGGACTCCTTCTCGTGACCCCACAATGTCTCTTACCTTCCCAGTGGCGCCCCCCCTGCCCCAGCCTCAGTGGAGCACCACGAGGCCAGGCCTACCTGGGTCTTGTCACCACGGGGTCCGGGAGAGCCCCCGCCCATGAACCCACACCCACCAGCCTTGGCAGGGAAGCAGGTGGTACAGAGGAGTGGCTTTCTATTTGAGAACAGGGCACCTGGGTTTGATCCAAGCAGTCACCGACTAGCTGGACAAACTTCAATCTCCCCCTCTGGAAAGCGGGAACTCCATGCCCACTTCCTCAGGCAATTATGAGAATTAAGTAACAATAAAAGATGGGTAGACAGCATCACTGACTCAAAGGATGTGAATCTGTGCAAACTCCGGGAGACAGAGGACAGGGAAGCCTGGCGTGCTACAGTCCATGAGATTGCAAGGAGTTGGGCTTGATTTACTTAGCAACTTAGCAAGAGTAAGTCCTAAAGTTCTTTGTAAACTGTAAGGTGCTGCCTGAATGCCTGCCCCTGTCTGTCTGGGAGACCTACACATCCAAACAAAACAGAAGAGCCAAAACCCCAGGTACGGTCAGGGCAGCATCTTGGTCAATCACACAGACCTGGGCTCAAATCCTTGCCCCAGCCACTTCTGGCTCTGTGGCCTCAGGCAAGTTGCCAGCCCTCCCCGAGCCTTCATAGCCTCCTGTGTGGAACAGGGGTGCTGTGAAGACTGGTCTTGCAGGTTTGTCGAGGGGCGCAGGAGGTCAGGCAGGTCACGCGTTTAGAGCCCCACCTGGCACCCAGTGAGGCTCTGGCCTAGTCCTGAGCATTATTGTGCTGTGACTGGGGATGGCGCTGGCTTCTGCCTGAGAGTTAAGTAGCTCTCGAGAGCTAATCCCGAGTAAATGGGCTGGGGGCTGGCAGGCGGCCAGGGTTTTTAATTAGCTCCTGCCCCGAGATGAGGCTGTTGTTGCTCCACTGTTGGCAGCACGGTGCCTGCGATGAGAGGGGGGCGTGTGGACAGCCTCCTCCTGCCTCTGCACGGCCTCCCGGCTCCCAGAGCCCCCGCCTTCTGGAAGGCTCCCCTCCGACCCCACTGTCCCTGCACCCTCGACCACTAGAGTTTCTCGCAGCACCCAGCACGGGCTTTCTGAAACCGCCTTCTGATCCTAGCGTGTCCTGCTTGCAGCCTTCAAACGTTTTCCACCATCCACCCTCTGCTCACAGCCCAGCACAGCTGCCCTCATCCATCCCAGACAGGTTCACATTTCGGACCACATCGACCATCTTTTCATTTCTCCAGACCTTCAGGCCCCGGCACCTGCTGCTGCCTCTTCCTTTCCTTCCTCTCTTCCAATCTAAGAGGATTTAAAAAAAAAATCTTTGGCTGCGCTGGGTTTTCGTTGGCGTGCCTGGGCTTTCTCTAGCTGCGGTGCTCAGGCTCTAGGTTCAACGGCACGCGCAGCACGGGGATCTTCCCGCGCCCCCTGCATTGGCAGGTGGGTTCTCAACCCCTGGACCACCGGGGAGCCCCAGCCTCCAGGTCTTTAAGGCCCCTTTCTGCCGGGCGAGGCACTTGTTTCCTCCCATGAGCCAGAGGCTCTGTCCCTGTTGGTCAGTGTGGGAACCACGCTTGGGAAAACTGCTGGTTCATCATCCATCTCTCCACTGGGTCCTAAGCTCCGGAGGCCAGGGATGGGGCCCCCGTGTCCACGCCGCCTGGTTCACCAGAGGTGCCTGGCAAGTGTGTGTTATTGGCCAAGGGCCACCTATGTGACACCCACATGGTAAGCACTTACTTCCTCGTCGGCTCCCTGAATCTGTGCAACATTCTATCAAAGGAGGTGATTGCTGAAGAAACTGAGGTCCAGAGCGGGGTGAAGGCAGAGCCCGTGAGGGACAGAGGGGACTGGACACCTGGTCTGGCTGGTGCTCACTCTGCAGCCCTCCTCAGTAATCGGCCCTGTAGCCGGGGCCCCTGTCTCCCTGCAGCACCCGCCTCCCCAGAACCAGGCCCTGTGTGGAGGGCAGGGTGCCTCGATGGAATCGTTATCGTTTCCGGTATCCCCGAGCAGGTGAGTGACTTGATGTAGGTCTTGCAGGTGTTTGGGTTTCCCAGTTGGCACTAGTGGTAAAGAAAAAAAAGAAAAAACGCCTGCCAATGCAAGAGACATTAAAGACGGAGATTTGATCCCTGGGTCTGGAAGATCCCCTGGAGGAGAGCATGGCAGCCCACTCCAGTATTCTTTCCTGGAAAATCCCATGGACAGAGGAGCCTGGTGGGCTACAGTCCATAGGGTTGCAAAGAGTCAGATACGACGGAAGCGACTTAACATACATGCATGCATTGCGGTATTTGCCACGCTTCTCGGGAGAAGGTGGCTGGAAGGCGCTGAATGATCAATTTCTGAGTGGCCTCATGGATATCTGCCATCCTTTCCTCTGTGGGGTCTGGTGGGGTCTGGGGAGAAAGGAGCTGCTGGTCCCCAGCCTGATGACCCTGATTCCTTTCCCCTAGGGACAGATGCAGGCTCTGTGGAAGCATGTTGCCAAGAAGTGCCCGGGCCCCACTGCCACCAGCAGCCCAAGGCAGCCTCCATCGGAATCCGTCTACACGGTGAGTCCTCCACCCGCTGAGGCCTGACTTGGGGACTGGTTCCCCAGCTTGGTCAGAGTTCCAGCTGTGTGACTTCTCTGTGAAATCTGAGCCTCCGCTTCCTCATCCGTGACCTGGGGACCAGTATCCCCGCCCTGTGGGGTTTCTGTGAAGGTGAGTCGGGGTTACAGGTCTGCCGCCTTGGCCCCTGGCAGACACGTAGCTGGGAGGGGCCGCTGGGGTCCCCTCCGTGGCACGCCCCTCCGCTTCTGGAACGAGGGGGTGGCCAGGGCACAGTGGTGAGGTATGAAGAAATCTCCTCTGTCTGACCAAATGACAGTGACCAGCTCACCAACTCCTTCCTGTTTTTATTGCACAAACAACATTGGAGCAACAAGAAGAATCACAAAAAGAGGAAAAGGTCGGGCAGTGTCCCACACCCTAAATATAGCAAGGAGTTTCAAATCTTCACTCTCCCCTTCCCCACCACACGAGTGCGCGCGCACACACACACACACCACACACACACACACACACACACACACACACACACATTGTTTTATGTCCTTACAGCCAGGCAGAGGCATAGCCGGGTGCTGTTTGTTGCCCAGCCGGGCCCGCCCACCTGGTCAACACGCAGCCACTCTGCCCAGGGGCTGGGGTGGTGACAGATATTCCTTTTCAGTTGCATCTATTTTAGCTGAACAAGGAACATATGCTCATTGTCGAGAAAGTGAAGAATAAGGGCTACCCAATGTCAGCTGCGGTCTCAACTCTACGGGACTTTCGGGTCCCTCCAGGTGCGGGTCTTGGCCTCACACCTGGGAGGTGCACAGCCGTGCCGGGGGTCCTGCAGGGCCCCCCAGGGCATGTTCTGGGACTCTGCCAGTACGAGCTTCAGCTGTTCCTGTCCCCACCACCCTGACCCGTACATGAAACACGGGTCTTTCCTCAATGTCCGAAAATCCCCACACAGAGGGTGTTCAGAATATGACCCCGATTATCAAGGATGAGGTGGCTGGGGATGAGGCAAAGATAGGGTTCCTTCAGGGCAGCACCAATGACCCCAAAGGGGACACAGTACTACCAGCTCTCCTGGGGCCTTTGTCCCCACTCCCACCCCAAGGAATTTCCAGCAGTCACTGCTTCCCACATGGCCCCAGACTTCCCCATAGTCTCTCTTTTCTCCCAGCAGCTCATCATGGTATTTTTCCCTAGGAGGAATTCTGATGTCAGCTGTTAAATAAAAACACTTCTCTCTCTCTCTCCACACACACACACACACACACATACACACAATCTTTCTATATATATCAAATAGAAGAAAATAACCATCATCCTAAACCTATCTTCTTCCAGGATAAATACTAGTAACATTGACTTCTATACCTTCCAGTCTTTTCTGTAAACACATACAGAGAGACCCATACACACACTCACACACACACATTTTTTTTTAAAGACAATTGGAGTAGTACCGCTATTTTTGTTACAATATCTCATGAACGTCTTTTCACATGAATAAATATCCTTCTCCAAGGTTATTTTTAATGGAAGAGACTCACTTTTGCATGGAGCATCTCTCTTGCCTTGTGTTTAGACTTCTCGGAGACTCAGGCTAACTTTGCTGGAGTGTGGGGAGGAGGTCTGATGGCTCTGCCAGGTTGCTGGGTGGTTCCAGAGGCTTCAGGGCTGGAAAGGAGCTGGGAAGAGAGGCCACAGACTCTGCTAGCCCTTGAGACCTGTCCCTAGTAGCTAGGGTTGGACCTGGGCAGGTAAGAATGACATGAACAAGCGTGATGATGATGTCAGGGGTTGTTTGTTGAGTACTTACTACATGCCTGGTGCCATGGTACACCTGTTATCTCATTAATACTCATAATGGGGCTTTAGGGGATGTGTGTTGTCCCCATTTTATTTTCTAGTTGTCTATTGCTGGTAAGTTGAGATATGATTGATTATTTTTTATATGATTGATTTTTGTATGTTGACTATATAAAGAGTAACCTTGCTGAACTCACTAATTAATTCTAATTCTTTCTCTGTGAATTCCTTTGTATTTTTTACGGACCCAGCCATGTCATCTATGAATGATAGAAGTTTCATTTCTTTCTTTTTAACCTTCATACCTTGTATTTCTTGTCTTACTGCACTGCCTCAGACAGTGATGGTAAATAGGATTGGTGACAGTGGACAGGTGAGGACCTTTGTGTACTTCCCCTCTCTACTTTCTTTCTCTGATTTGTTGTATTTATTTATTTGGCTGCACTGGGTCTTAGTTGTGACATGCGGGATCCTTAGCTGTGGCATTCGAACTCTTAGTTGCAGCAGGTGGGATCTAGTTCCTTGACCAGGGATTGAATTCAGACCCCCAGGATTGGGAGCACGGAGTCTTAGCCACTGGATCACCAGGGAAGTCCCTCTCTATTTTCTTTGGATACTTTGATCATTGATTTTCAACCTTCCTTCTTTCGTAATTCATGCACTTAAAGCTATGAACTTTCCTTTAAAAGTGGCTTTAGCTGCATCCCACAAATTTTGATATGCCATATTTTCGTTATGGTTCAGTTTAAATTTCCCACTGAGATTTCCTTCTTGCCCCATGAGTTATTTTTAAATGGTTTGCTTGATTTTCAAATGTTTAATTATTTTCTAGTTTTTGTTGTTTTTTATTTCTTACTAATTCTATTGTGATCAGAGCATAGCTTCTGTATGATTTCAATCCTTTGAGGTCTGTAGAGATCTGCTTTAGGTCAGCTTACATTTCAAATGCATTTGAAAAGAACTTGCATTGTGCATGGCTGAGTGAGTGAGTGTTCTGTGTGTGTCAGAGAGGTCAAGCTTATTGACTGTGTTGTTAAAGTATGCCATATCCTTATTGGCTTTTTGTCTATTAGATGTTAAGTGAATCAAGTTAAAATCTGCCCATATGATTGTAGATTGTATATTTCTCCTTCTACTTATGTCAACTTTTGTTTTTCATTCATGTGGGAAAATGCTCATGATATGTGACAAGAAAAGAAAAGGCTATCCTACTCCAATTTGCATGGGTATGTGTGTGTGTGTGAAAATTGACCGATTAAGGAGCATGGATTTGGATTGAGCCAGAGAGACTGGGGTGCGAAGCTTAGTTTTTTTGTTCATGAGTTCTGCTACTCAAACTTTCTGAGTC
The DNA here is from genome assembly GCF_033118175.1 of Dama dama. Lineage (NCBI taxonomy): Eukaryota > Metazoa > Chordata > Mammalia > Artiodactyla > Cervidae > Dama > Dama dama. The sequence continues at coordinate 6,968,635 of NC_083702.1, forward strand.
CTGGTTCCATAATCTGTGATACAGGGCTGATGTACAGTTTTCCACTTACAGTTTGCAAATATGTTACGATTCCTTCCATCTTAAGTTTCTCATTTTGAGCCAGCAGCCTCCTCCAGTGACCCTGCCCTTTCTCCATGACTCCTTTTAAAAGGTCTGTCAAAATTCTGTCTCCAGTTTCTCTCTCTCTCTCCTTTCCGATCCACTGAGTCAGACTTTCTGCCCACCAAAGCCTTCCTTCTAAAGGTCACTGTTGACCTCCCTGATATTAAACCCAGTGGTCCACTGGGTCCTCCTCTTCCTTGATGAGCCACAGTGTCTGAGGCCGGCGAGCACTCCCTCCTCCTGGACACGCTTTGTCTACTTGCTTCCAGAACATTCCACCCTCCCGTGATGCCTCTCTGACTCACAGCCATACATCCTCAGCCTCCTTCACCAGAGGAATCCAGAGGAATCCTGACCTCTAAACGCTGGAATCCAGGCCTGGAGCCCTTTCTCTTTGAGCTTCTCTCCCCTCCCTGGGTGATTTCATGCAACCTCAGCCTTTTGAGACCGTCTACACTCTGACAGCTCCCTCATTTCTATGTCCAGCCCAGACACCTCCTCTGAACGCCGGAACCAGCTCTATTTGGACCCCTCATCAGCTTCTCTCTCAGACCAGTCTCCGGTTCTTCAGCTATGGAACTGCCTCTTCCCGCAGTCCTCCTCACGCAGGGAGTGGTTGCTCCATCCTTCCTGTTGCTCAGGCTAAACCTTTTGAAGCTGACCTTTCCTTCTCTCCTTCCATCACTGCTCCTGTCAGGTCTATCAGCACAACTTAACTTCAAACATACCCGAGATCTGAATCTTCTCACCCCTCCAGGGCTGACGCTGGTGGGAACCACCACCATTTCTTGCCTGGAGCCCTCCACTTGGCTTCTCTTTCTTTCTTCTTTCCTTCCTTTCTCTCTCTCTCTTTCTTTCTTGTATCTGGCTGTGTCAAGTGTTAGCTGTGGCATCTAGTTCCCTGACCAGGGACTGAACCTGGGCCCCTGCATTGGGAACGTGGAGTCTTAACCACTGGACCACCAGGGAAGTCCCCCTGCAATTGGTTTCTAATCAGCTGGCCTGTTGTTACCCTAGCCCCACCGTCTGTGCTCCAATCAGCAGCAGCGGAGTCACCCCCTCCAAACAGAGCAGGTCCCATCCTGCTCTGCTCTGAGCCCTTGGTGAGCCTCGGTCCTCTGAGCAGCAGACACCAAGGCAGGAGTAAATGTGTGATAGTGGTATTCCGGGAACCACCTGTGAGAGCAAATGGAAACAACTGGGAGAGCTGTCTGACTGATGCTGATCTGGTTCTGGGTAAAGAAAAGGGTGAAGGAAGGCAGAGAGAATGTGCTGACCTCCGCACAGTCTGGGGAAGCTTCAGCAAGGCCCCTGGGAGCCGGGTCAGCGGGGTCTGGGGGTTTCCCAGGGCGGGAGAGGCAGGGATGGCATCCCTGCCGGGCTCAGCCATTGGCTGGGGGCAGCCCACAGGGGTGTGGCCTCTGTGCACATGTGGGTCTCACAGCCCAGCAGCCGGGGCCCTGGGTCGGTGCTGATGGGCCCTGGAGCTGGAGGTCTGCGGATCACATTCTCACGACAGTCTAGTGAGGTGGATTCTGCCTCACTCACAGTGGGCACTGGAACCCTGACTCTTCTTGGAGAGCTCTGCCCACAGGCCGTCCTGCCGGGGCACTCACTTGCTTCCGGCACGCTGGTCTCCTTGCTGTTCTCCAGACACGCCAGGCTTGCCCCCGCTCCACCCTCTGGTGGGGCCTTGGTGTTGGCTGTGTGTGCGCCGCCCCCCGGCTCCGGGGTTCTGTCTGGAGCTGTCCGTGGGGCCCCTCCCTCACTCCCATCTCTCCGCTCGGGGGCACCTTTGCAGGGAGGCCTTTCTGACCTCCTCACCCCCCACCCCCCGCTGTGACCCAGCCTCCCTGCCTTCCTTCTCCAGGTCTCTCCGTGGCCCTTACGGCCACTGTTTACTTTCCGACTGTGGTCTGTCTGGGGTCCCGGGGCCCAGCACATAGCAGGCACTCAGCAGTCAGCTGAGTGGAGGCCTGCTCTTAGCTCCCGGGTGCCTGGGGTTCCCTGGGGGGCTCTGTGCTAGGCAGAGTGGGCACTCCGTGGCGAATGTGAGGCGTCAGCGTTGTAGTTGCACATTCCCCAGGGGCATCTGGATGCCTCCCCTCAGCGCTGCTCCAGCTTTCACCTGGCCCAGCGCCCTCATTCTCGCGCTCAGCCTCCAGCCCTCCCACTCCTCCTGGCAGGAAGAGGGGCCTTTCCAGCACACCCCTGATGCTGTCGCTTCCCACCCAGAAACCTCCAGTGACTCCCCACTGCCAGCTCCTCAGCCAGCACATGAGGCCTTCACTGGAGGCCTAGCCCAGTCCTGCCTTCCCGGACTTCTGTTAGTGCCGTGGACCATTTGCTTCAGACATGCCAGGATCCTGACCTAGAGCAGAACTGCTCTGTCCCTCCTGAGTATTGCTTCTTGCTGAACAGGACTCCCAGATCTGCCCCCAGAGTGAAGTGAGTAAAAGTTGCTCAGTCGTGTCCGACTCTTTGCAACTCCATGGACTTTACAGTCCATGGAATTCTCCAGGCCAGAATACCAGAGTGGGTAGCCTGTCCCTTCTCCAAGGGGTTTTCCCAACCCAGGGATTGAACCCAGGTCTCCCGCATTGCAGGCAGATTCTTTACCAGCTGAGCCACAAGGGAAGCCCCCAGAGGGCACCAGGCAAATCTCAGGTGTCCATGAGACACAGCTCTTGTGTTTCCTTGGTGACAGTTGTGGGTATTACTGGGGGAATCAATGTCCAGGACCCTCAGATTAGGTCTTGGTCCAGGGCTGCTGACTTCTGACCTCAGTCCACCAGGACAGAGGCCTCGGTGCTGACTTGACCCCTCTGCCAGGGCTGACGACCACTCAGCTCAGCACACTGTCCATGCAGGACCGCAGGAGGCAAAGGGCTCAGGGGGCCTGGATCCCAGACAAGTGGCCCAGCCCGGCCCAGCCTCAGCGCAAAGCACAGCACAGCAGCGTGGCACCTCCCAGCATCCAGGCCAGCCCTAAAAGCACAGCATCAGCCCAGCCCAGCCCAGCAGCCGGTTCAGAGGCCTGGCCCTCTCCCCGCGGAGGGAGGCGGCCCCCATCACCCCCTCCCCGGAAGGCCAAGAAGGTGTCCTGTTGACAAGGTTGCCTGCATTTCACAGCCTAGTGATGCAGGTCCCAGCCGGCATGCAGATGCAGCCCAGCAGGTCAGGGCTTGTCAGAGGCTTCACTCAGCAGCTGCTAATTGGCAGCAGCTTCTGCAGCCGCCCTGTCCTCAGCCCCGCAGCTGCTCCCGCCCACAGCCTGACCACCGCCAGGGTGGGTCAGAGGCCTGCGGGGCCCCCGGGTCAGGATGCTCTTCTCTGGCTTGGAAATCACTTAGCCGCGTGCCCAGGCCGGTGGGAGCACACAGCATGGAGGGCAGGAGGGGCTGTGTGACCTGAGACAGCTCCGGGCGTCTCTGGGCTAATAAGTGGTGGGCGGCCCATGGACACTGGACCTGAGGGAGAAGGGGACCCTCTGGGGGGCCCGAGATCTGGTCTTCTGCCCACATGTCAGCAAAGAGGCCCTTTTTCTTGCTTCTGTCTGTGACCAGGAACATCCAGCTTGGTGGGAGGCCGGCTGTCAGATCTTCGGAGATCCAGGACTGGGGGGGTGGAGGGGGTGGGGGGCGCAGGGCCGCTGGGGAAATCCACACCCCGTGTGTCAGGCTTGCCGGTGGTGGCTGGTGCTTTGGGCAGGCGTGAGAGCCCAACAGGCCAGAGCAGGTCTCGGAAGATGCCTTTCACTGGAATTGGGGCTTCTCCCTGGGGCCTCCCTGCTCCCGCTGGCAGGTCGGAAGCCCCTCTTCCAAGACCCTCCCTCTTTCTGACTCGGAGGTCCCTAGGGCAGCCTTGCCATCCCTGTGTGTGATGCCCTTGAAGTGAGGGTCTCCCAAGTGCCAAATGGTTTATTACACAGGTTTTCATGCCCCGCTGCTTCAGAGCCTCCTCCCACCCCTCCTTACCTCCCCTCCCTTCTCTTGCCTCAGAGTACCACCTGTCTCTCCAGCCTTCCTCAGCAACCCCTGCTTGCCTGTTGCCAGGGAAACCACCTCCTTGGCAACGAGCCGGCATCCATATGACATGTACACGTGGGAAGGAAAGGTTCCTGCCTCTTGCATAGGCTGTTGGTGGCTCTGCTCCAACAAGCCCCAAGGAGCAGCATCTACCCTGGTGCCCATCAGGGTCTGAGCGAGGGTCTAGGCTGTGACTGCAGAGAGGGGAGGGAGGCCCCAAGCCTCCCTTGACGATCATTCAGTCGTTATTAAGCATGTGTGACTCACTAGACCCGATGCTGGGCCTTTTGTGCACAATATCTCATTGAATCATCCACCGAGCCTGCAAGATGGACATAGTTATTCCCATTTTACAGATGAGGAAACTGAGGCACAGGGAGGCTCCCAGTTGCCTGTGGCTGGCAGGTGTCAGAGCTGAGAGTTGAGCCTAATCTTGTCTGATTTCAAACAAGAAATCGTGTCTTTCTATGAATACCATCCTGAGGCCTCTGGTCAGGCTGTTCAGAGCTGGACCGAGAGTCAGTGTGGCCCTAAGACACACACCCGGGTGAGCGAGGAGCCCCCTCACCACAACTCATTCAGGGCTGTTCTCCAAGGGTCCCCACCGCAGCCACGGTGACCGAGAGACAGACCAGGCACCTCTGCGGGAGAGGAGTGTGATTCCAGTGTGAGCCTAGGTCCTCTGTGAGCACAGGCCGGGGGGAGGGGTCAAAGGAGAACTAGAGGGCTGGAGGGATGGGTGGGACCCTCCCGGGTGGGACCCTCCCAGGGGCCAGGCTTTGGTCCAGGGAGTGAGGGGGGGATGTCCACAGAGCATCCTATTGGAGCCTTGGCCATGGGAGTCACGTCAAGGGCCTGCTGGCTGCCCAGTGCCCGAGGCCCTAGGGACAGGCAGGGACGGCAGGCGTGGGCCTGGGCCCTCCCTCTTGCCCGTGAGCTGGAGGCCTGGAGAACCCGCCGGACTGAGCACAGTCTCCACGAGAGGCTCAAGGAGGCGGGAGGGGGTGACAGGGGGCACCCAGAGGAGTGGCACTGTACCAAGGGGGGGTGAGATGGCCCCAAGAGGGACTGGTGGGTGCGAAGGTGAGGCCGTGTGACCGTGAGGAGTGAGACTGGGTACCGTGGGCATCCCCTGACCTCACGGGTCTCCTGCAGGATCTACAGCACCGCGAGTCCGAGGTCTACGACTGCATCCAGAATGAAGCCGGCAGCCCGCCCGCCTCCCAGGGCCTGCTCTCCCAGGTACGCGGGGTCGGGGCAGCGAGCCTGGCTCCTCCTCTCCTTCCATGTGTCCTGCCCCTCACCTGGGAAGTGCCCGCCGTGTGCCGGGGGGGGGTGAGCCACCCGCTGCTGAAGCAGAGCCCTCGCCCGAGGCGGCTGGCCTGGTGCTTAGGAGGCCTGGTGGGTTTACCCCCCAGCCCGGCACCACCCCTTTCCAGCTCTGCCGCCCTGCCCAAGCGGCTAACCTCTGTGCCCACATCTGTAAACTGAGGACCCTGAGAGCATTCACCTCCGAGACTTGCCATGAGGATCACAGGCTGTACTGCAACCCAGTAGGCCTGTGCAAGGGAGCAAGCGTAACCGCCGCTGGGCACAGTAGAGTGTCTACGCCCGTCATTCAGGCAGGGGTGTGAGGCTTCTCACTGTCCCCAGGCTGAAAGTGGCTGGAGACTGTGCTGGCGGCAGCCAGGGCCGGTCTGGACAAGGCTTTGTTATCATGAAGGGGGCTAAGGTACATCCCTTGATCATGAGTCTCTCTTAAATCTCAGTCTGCTCATCTGTCAAGTGGGTGCATGACACTTTCCTGCAAAACCAACTGCCCATGAATTCAAATGAGTTCCAAGTTAAGTAGCGTCTATACCAGAGCTCTGGACACCATGAAGTGCAAGGGGCTCAAGGACTGTGGCTGGGCACCTGGGAAGAACCTTCTGGAAGTGAGGGGGACAGGTGCTTGGGCCCCCTGGCATAGGCTGACTGTTGAATTTCCTATTCTCAAAGCTCTTTCTGCAGTCATCTCTGAACTAGGCTGTGACTGGAGGCAAGGCTTCCCCACGCTGGGACCCAAGGATCCCTGGGCCGCCCCAGGGATTGACCACTGTATGCCAGGCCCTGAGATCCTGACCAGGACAACTAGACCTGTCCCAGTTCCCCAGCGTCCTTGGGTCTGCAGGAACAGGGTCATGGATTCTTACAGACACACAGAAACATCTGTGAACGGTGGGCTCTGGGGAGGGACTAGCCTAGAGTTGAGGAGGGGGCTCTTGGCATGCTGAGCTGAGCTCTGTAGAGTGAGGAGGAGGTTATCAGGGAACAGATAGGGTCCTGGGAGCACCCCAAGAGGAGAGAAGAGCATCTAGGGAGGCCCAAGGCAGGAAAGAAGAGGCCCGTGGGGCTGGAGGGCAGATAGTAGGCATGGGGTGGGGGGACGGGAGAGGAGGATGTTGAGGTGGGCTTGAGGACAAGGACAGGGCTCCCGGTCAAAGCTACTTAGAAAGCTGTCTATTTGTCTGCCTTTGCCTAAAACTAAATTAGTGCAAATTTATCATTCCCCTACCTACCATTTCTTTCTTCCTTTTTTTTCTTTCCAGGAGAAACAGCGAAAATTTGAGGGTGACGGTGAATTTAACCTGGTCTATGAAAATCTCTAGGATGAGCTCTGCCTGCCCGTGGGTCTTGCCCTGGATCAGAGGCCCTGGGGCAGCCTCTCCCTCCCAAGAACTTGATCTATCCGGAAGTGAGGCTCCAGGGCTTCCCATCACCTCGCCCCCACATTTAAGAGGCTGTCCCCCACCCTGTTTCACAGCCCAGTCACACCCCTCAAGCATGCCATGTCTCCTGGCTTTAGTCCAAGCTGTTCCCTCTGCAGGTGGGCACTCCCTCCGTCTCCAAGGGCTCTCTTGGACACCTCCCATCCCTGGGGCCCTCCTCACCCTGTAGGGATGCACGGGCTCTCTTGTACCAGCCTGAACCGCCAGGAGGTTCCAAAGGGGACACTTGTCAATACTGTGTGCACACACGTTGCCAAGTAGATGAATAAAAGAGCAACTATACAAATGCCCCCCACCCCTTGCCTCATGCCCAGCTAGGCCAAAGACAAAGCAGCCGTACAAAGTGGAACTGGGGGGCTGGCGTGGGAGGTACAGGGTGTGGGCAAGAATGAACCATGCGGAGGCTGGGCTGGGAGACCGACCTGGAGGCCCAGGGGCTGGTCATCGGTCTGGGGGCCTGGGGCTGGGAGGGTCAGGGCACACGCAAGTGAGGAGGGAGATCTGGGCATCAGGGGGGCAGGGGAGGAGGGGTTGCTGGCAAGACAGGTGCCAGACAGACTGACGCTCTCTGCCTCCCCCCACGAGGCCCCCAAGGTTGTTTCCCCTTCAGCCTGCCCCCGACACTCAGCATGCCAACTGCTGCCTCCCAACGCCCCCCTCCTCAAAGCTCCTCCACCCCCAGGGCCTCAGCGGTGCCTCCGTCCACCCTGCAGCCCAGTTCCCCAGAGCCCCCCTCCACCTGGCCTGTCCCCACCCACCCTTCTCCTCCTCTTCATCTGCCTTAGGCCCCAGCCCTGCCCCCTGGGGATTGGGGCAGACCAGTCCCTTCCCGGCTTGCCCAGCTGCCCGAGGCCACCCCTGTCCATCCAGGCCTAGCTGCACGGGTTGATTCCTGGGGCTCTCCCCCAGGAGCGCAGAGGGGTCCCTTTGTGTGGCAGAAGCTCAGGCCCGTGCCTCCTCAGTGTCTGATCCTGAGACCTTTCTGCTGCCCGAGTGTGTGCTCCTGTTACCCCTCATTTCACCTTCAGCAGCTCCCGCAGCACCCCGTCTCACGGGCAGACCAGGGCTGAGGCTGGGGAGCACCAGGAGTGCCCTCCTCCCCTGCTCCCCCCATCCCCTCCTCACCTCCCCTGCTTGCTCGTCCTCCCTCCCTACACCCAGGGCGGCCCCAGAGGTCCCTCAGGGGCTTGGGCGCCCAAACCCCAGCCTGCCCGGGAGGGTGGCTGTGGGCAACATCGTCCGCTCAGCAGGTCAGTACCTGCCCCACCCCAGGCCCTGCAGGGATAGAAGGGCTGGGGGAGTGGGGCCAGGGCCATAGACTGATGTCCAGAAGAAGCCCTAGCCCCTCTGCTAGGACAGCAGGGGCCCCCCACCCCAGGCTCACAGGACCCCCTCTGGGCTCACGGGACCCTCCTCCCGGGCTCATGGGGCCTCCTCTGGCTCACAGGAACCCCCTGGGCTCACAGGACCCTCCTGAGCTCACAGGAACCCCATGGGCTCACGGGAACCCCTCCTGGGCTCATGGGATGCCCCTGGGTTCACAGGACCCCCCCGGACTCATAGGACCCTGCCCCTGGACTTACAGGGCCTCCCCAGGCTCACAGGAACCCCCTGTGTTCACAGGACCCCCCGTGGGCTCACCAGATCCCTGCCCCCACGCTCAAGGGACCTCCCCCCAGGCTCACGGGACCCCCCCTGGGCTCACAGGGCCCACTGGGCTCACAGGAACCCCCTGGGCTCACAGTACCCCCCACCCCAGGTTCACAGGACAAGCCTCTGGGCTCATGGGACCACCCTGGGCTCACAGGACCCCTGGGTTCACAGGACCCCTCCTAGGCTCATGGGAACCCTGGGCTCATAGGGCCCCCCATGGGCTCACAGGACCCCCTCCTGGGTTCACAGTGCTGCTGGGCTCACAGGCCCCACCAGGCTCACAGGATGCCCCTGGGCTCATAGGACCCCCCCATGGGCTCACAGGACGCCCCCTGGGTTCACAGGACAACACCCCTGGGCTCACAGGACCCGCCCTGGGCTCACAGCGCCGCTGGGTTCACAGGCCCCACCAGGCTCACAGGCCAGCCCACAGCCTCCCAGCTCGGTTCCAGGGCCAGCCCCCGAGCACAGCAAGGAGAGCTCTGAACTGGATTACGGGCTGTGGTGGGGGTGGGGACACAGAGGTCCCTGCCCCCCCCACCGAGAAGGCGGTTTATTGAACTGCTTAAAGTGGAAAACTGCCTGGAGCAAAGCTGCCCTCTAGTCTCCTGACTCCCACGGCCCGATGCAGAGGCCAGGGCTGGCGTCGGGGTGAGGCAGACACACTGCCCACGGGGCCGCGGAGCTGCTCCTGGAAAAGCCAAAACCAGCGAGAACAGGAGGAGGCAGCCTGGCCAGGCCCTGGGGCATCCGCAGCCCCTGGACCCCAGACCTGCAGGCTGGCAATCTACCTTTGGCACGTGGCCCCGGGGATAGTGCGGGGAGCCAGGAGGGACGGCGACCCCCGCCCTGGCCCAGGCCCCCGCAGTCCCCTGTCCACGAGGTAGCTGAAGGATCCTGGTGAGACGTATGTGGGACCTTGACCCTCCTCAGGCTCAAAACCTTTCACGGTCCCCACCTCACCTGGAACAAAATCCCAGCTCTTCCGTGCGGCCCGTGAGGCCCTCAGGGACCAACCTGTCACCCCCTTTTTTTTAATATTTATTTTTATTAATTTGGCTGCACAGGGTCTTCATTGTGGCATGTGGGATCTAGTTCCCCACCCAGGGATCAAACCCAGGGCCCAAGCATTGAGAGATCAGAGTCTTAGCCACTGGACCACCAGGGGAGTCCCCTGTTACCCTTCTTGTGGACACAGACGTCAGTGGTGGCCAAGCTGGGTGCTCGCTGCAGTCTTCAGTGAGCAAGGAGAGAGGCAGGGAGGGGGAGGGGGGCACGCTCAGAAGAGAATGTTCTGAGACCCCCTACTTGGGGCCAGGAAGACCAAGCCCCCCATCCTCTGGCCCCCAGGACTGAGCCAGGACTGCGGAGATAGGTGGGGCAGGGGTGAGGGATGGCAGATGACTGCAGGGGGTAGGGGGCACAGGTGGCCGTGGGCGGGAGGAGGGGCCTCGGAGCCTGGACCTGAGCTCCTGGAGGGCAGGCTTGAGTGGACGCTGAGTGCGTGGAGAACAGGAGGGAGCAGCCGCCTTCAGGGGTAGCTTGGGGCTGGGTGCCCGCCGGCCTCTCTCGAACCCCAGCTCCAGCTCCGAGCAGCCACATCCACCTGAGCCCCGGCTTCAGTGACAATCAGGACATCGTGCGCTGCTCAGAGCGGACAGATGGGGAACTCCCTGCTCTGCGGAGGCTCAGCGGGTGTGTTTCCTTGTTTCAGCCTTCAGGAAAAACAGGCTGCTGCTGAGCAGTGCAGGGGCGGGCCTCCCCGGGGGTGGGGACCCCCTCTTTGGTTCCCCTACAGGGAGGACCTGGGAGTGGAGACAAGGCAAACGGAGGTGTGTGTGTGTGTGTGTGTGTGTGTGGTTCCAGGACCAGGAGGGGCCTTGAGAAGGGGGGACAAGGCAAACGGAGACGTGTGTGTGTGCCGGGCCCAGAGAGGGAGAGAGGCTCTTACCCAGCAAGGAGGATGCCCGAGGGGAGGAGCTGAAGAACCACAGTGAGCCCACCTGAAGGGGAGCCTTAGACCAGAAGGGTGGATGGCAGCCGTCCTGCGGGTGGACCCTGGGGCCTAGAGCTGGTAGGAGAAGCCCCTGGCAGCCCCTGAAGGTGGCCGCGGGCACTGCCTCCTGCTGCCCAGACCGGACCCCGAGCCCCTGCACAGACGGCGGGCGGACGTGTGCCAGGGCCTCAGCGGCTGGCCCTCTGCCTGAGGCACCCCAGCTCCGAGCCGGGATTTCCTGCCGTCTCTAGGTCACAGCCCCGCCACCCTCTTTGGCACCTCTGGGCGTCTGAAACCTCTCAGTACGGCCGACACCCTCGGCCGCCATGGCCTCTCCAGGGTAGTGGCTTAGAAACGGTCGGTTCTGCCCCTTTGGGTCGCTTTCAGCCTCCAGCCCTCCTTCGGCTCCTGTTCCTCGCAGCACTTAAAGACAAGCACTCCTGGAAACCAAGCCCAAGAACACAAAGTGGGTGTGAGAAGTGCTTTCCCCTCCTGGGGAATGATTTCCAAAGGAGTCTGCAAAGCAGGGTTTCCATGGGAACCCGTGCTGGTTACACTGGAAACCTTGGTGGGGCTGGGGTCTCCTTTATAGCAAGCGGCAGGACCTTGGTTCGGGGGGCGGGACCTTGGTGTGGGGGGCCAAAACCAGGCACAGCTGTTGCCTTTTGGCCACCAGCCCTCACTCACCTGAAATCAAGCTACAGGCAAATCTGCCTCCCCACGGCCCCACATTCTAATTTAAAGGCCACACTCCATTCCAAGGATGCCTCTGGGATTTCCAGGATGGATTTTTATGTCGTTCAATAGTTTTCTTGGCAGACCGCTCAGCAGGGAGGGGTGGGCCATGGCCTTGGTCTAGCCAGGCTGACAGCATCCTCTCTCCAGCCAGCCAGGGGATATCATTTGCCCGCCTGAGGGGCTTCTCCAGACAGAACCCAGACTCTGAGAGCTGGGGACATTGGCGGGAGGCGCTGAGACACCTTCCTTCCCAGGGTGCCTCCCTTGACCTACATTCAGAATTGTGGCCTCTGAGCCTTGGTGACGCGTGGGTCAGGCCTCTCTGGTTATGTGCTCAGTCCTGTCTGGCTCTTTTGCAACCCCATGGACCGTAGTCCACCAGGCTCCTCCTCTGTCCAAGGGATTTTCCAGGCAAGAATACTGGAGTGGATTGCCATTTCCTCCTCCAGGTGGTCTTCCCAACCCGGGGATTGAACCCGAGTCCCTGGCGGCTCTTGCATCGGCAGGTGGATTCTTTTAGGCTGAGCCAGCTGGGAAGCCCAGGGTTAGCGTGGATCAGGCTAACCGTCACGACTGTCTGCACTTGGTGCCGGCGGGTGTTTTGTGTGTGTGTATCTCCGCAGGGGACACAGGCATATACTACAGTGAAACACTTAGACTCCAGCAAAGTGAATTCTCTTTGTTGTTCTTGCCACCTCCCAAACCTCCACCCAGTCCTCTCCCTGGAAGTAACCACTGGGTCATTTGGTCATATTCTCTTCTTCCAGGGTGTGTTTATGGCATCTGCACGCACAGATGCGTGTATACGAACATAAAATATATAGCGCTTGTGTGGGGTTCCGAGAAGCTGAAACGGGATCAGCTGTAGGTGTTGTTTGCTCCCGCTTTGTTTGAGCAGCCCCACGTGGCGGGGATCTGTCCCTACGTGACAGCACGTAGGAGCTGCCAGCCTCTTTAATTACAGCGAAGGGGTCTGCAGGACTGATGGATCCTAATTCAATCAGGCCCCAATTAATGCCCTTTCCAGTTGTTTATGATTTTCCAATCTCACAGGAGGTATTGCAGGGATCACCCTTGGATGTATCTGCAAAACTTTCTCCACAGGAAATGTTAGGAAGAAATTGCTCGGGCCCAGGGCGTGGACATTAACTATTTTAACAGACATGCCAAATCTCCATGCATGGAGGTTGTCCTGACTTCTACTGCTCAGGCTCTTTATCTACAATATCTCATTTAATCCTGAAAACATGCCACAAAGGGAGGGGGCTTGTCTCCCCATTTTACAGAAGCAGAAGCTAGGATTCAGAGCAGCTGCCTGGCTAAAGGTCACTTGGCACAGAAGCGCAGTGCTGGGCTGGCTGCTGTGTGCAGGGGAGTGGGCAGCGGGGGAAGCAGAAAAGAGCCAAGGAGGGACTCTGTGCCCCCAGGGCTGGGGGGGTGCCCATGAAGGGACAAATTTCCTTAAGAATATTGCTCAGAACTGTGGGGATACGTCAGTGTCCTCCTGTCCCTCCGTGCTCTATTTCCTTGGGGAAACGAAGGCAGGTCAGTACGGGATGAAGCCAGGCCTATCCAGCAGCCAGTATCCAATGTGGGGCCTGGCTTCAGGCGGCCTGCGTGCTAGGATCCCAAACCTCCCCTGGAAATTTCCAGGCACAGCCTGCCTGGAGGTACGAGCCACCTCTTGGAAGCCTTCTAATCTGGGGTAATGCTGCTGTAATTGGCATTGTTTTGCACTTGCAATCGTCTCATTACCTGAAAACTCATTCACAGTGGCTATATCTGGAGAGGGTTTAATTTTAGCACTTTGTGAATCTTGAGAGGCTGAGGAGCCCAGGCTTTTTCTCCGTCATCCCCTCACCCCCATCCCGATTCCCCAGTGAATGCTACATTCCGGCAGATCTCTGTACCTGGCTCCCCACCAAGGTCCCCCCAACCCTGGCTGATGTGGGAACTGCTTTTCTCCCCAGTTCCCCCTCCCTCCCTCCCTTGAGCCCACCTGTAGAGTCTCCACCCCTCCTCTTTCCAGCCCGACCCGGTCTCTGCCATCAAACTGATCTTCCCATAGCACAGATCTGACTGTGTCACTCCCCTCTCAAAAACCCTGCAGTACTTTACATTTATGGTCAATTCATAAACAGGCCAAGATAATTCAATGGGAAGAACAGCTTTTTCAATTAACAGTGCTGGGAGAAATGGACATCCACATGAGAAAGGATGGAGCCCTGCCTTACAACCTGGAAAAAGCTCATAGTGCCTTCCACCGTCCACAGGTGGGAGGCTTGACCCCTCAGCTCTTACGACTCCTTCATTCCTTTGACATTTGTCCAGCTGTGACTATGTGCCAGGGCCCGTCCTGGGGCTGGAATATGAGACAGACAGTTCTGTCCTCATGGAGTCCATCAGCCTCCTTTCTGACCAGCTCCCACTGGTCCAAAGTCACCCCAATTGCTTTCCATGCTCCAATCACAGCTGCTGCTACCCCAGTGCCGAACTCCCTACCTCTGATCCTAGACTGGAGTTCCTGCTCAAATGCCACCTCTTCCAGGAAACCTTCCCTAACACGTCCTCCCCCACCAAGCAGTTTCTTCATCTCTCTGACTGCTCTGACCTCCTTGCATTGAATCGGTTCACACACATCCCCAGGAGGCTTGAGCTTCCTGAATATGGCAAACCCCTTACTGGGTTCAATCCCTGGGTTGGGAAGATCCCCTGGAGAAAGGAAATGCTACCCACTCTGGTATTCTGGCCTGGAGAATTCCATGGACAGTCCATGGGGTTGCAAAGAGTCGGACCCGACTACGCAACTTGCACTTGTCTCTCTTTCCGTCTGACTCAAGAGCCTAAGAGCAATTTGTTTAAAGAATAAATGCAAATTTTGCTCTGCTGGTGATTTAGAGCTGGCTCTTCTTTAAAAAAAAAAAAATTGTTTATTTTTTTTGGCCGTGCTGGGTCTTCACTGCCGTGTAGGCTTTTCCGTAGCTGCAGGGAGCAGGAGCCGCTCTCCAGTTGTGGTGCAGGGGCTTCTCATTCTCCTGCTGAGGAGCGTGGCCTCTAGAGCAGGTAGGTTTCAGCAGTTTGTGGCTTCTGACCCCTAGAGCACAGGGTTAGCTGCCTCGCAGCATGTAGGAACTTCCCAGACGAGGGACGGAAACTGTGCCTCCCACGTGGGCAGCTGGATTCTTATGCACTCAGCCACGAGGGAAGCCCTAGGGCTGGTTCTTGCTGGAAAAGAGAGAATGATTTTTTCCCTCCAATTTTCAGCACCTGTAATTAGTACGTGACCCATGTTACCTATGTGAAAACTGGGAAAGACAGGTAGCTGCCTCCATGCCCAGGAAGGGCAGGGCAATGAAAGTGCAGGTGTTGGAAAGGCAGCCCTCTTTTGTCTGATGGGAAGAGGCAAGCTCTGAGCTGGACTGCTGGAGGTGAAGCCCGGACACATCAGACAGGCCAGCAGCGGCCCCTCACCCCATCTCCCGGCCGTGGAGGCTGTCAGAAGCTCTAATCAATCGATGATGCTGATGCGGGCCTTTGGAGCACGCGGCAGGGGCCGTGAGCCCTGGTAGGGCGGTTCTGATAGTTCACCCCAGAAGCCTCTATCCCTGCCAGGGGATGCCTCGGCCAGCTCCGTGATGCCCTTCCTCCGCTGCCTCTAGTTTAGGCCAGACAACTCTGACCACGCGGGGCCCGGGACCGTCCAAGCAGTGGGCAGGGACTGAGCCCAGTGGGGAGAGAAGGGTGGGAACACTAGTGTCTAGGTTGGCTCACAGCCACGCTGTTAGTGTCTGGGTGGGTAAGAAAGGCTCTGGGGGCTCAGGCTTTTCAAGAACCCCTACTCTGGCTTCCTGGGAATGAGTCAGGATCCAGCCTCAAAAGCCCCCCACTTGCTCCAGCAGCCCCACAATCTCCTGCTTCCTATGGGAGGGGTTTGCATTGTGTGTGTTGGGGTGGACAGGGCAAGGTCGCTTCTGGCTCCCGGGGTCTGTTAGGACAAGTCTGTGCAGTTGAGTCCCCAGGGGAAGGAGACTCTGGAGATAAGTGACCAGGTCCAGAAATAAAACTGGTAACCACGGTGATGCAAAGCAAGCCCCGAGCTCCCCCGCCTCAGCCTGTACTGTGGGTCATCCCAGCCTCCCTGGATAAGATGAGGAAGCTTGCAGGGGCTGAGGAGTTGACCCCAGGTTGGTCTGGCCCCTAGGCCAGAGCTCATACCTGACATCTCAGTGCTGTAGGATGCTGTTGCCTTCTCCCTGGGTTCAAGCCCAGAGTTGGAGACTAAAGAGAGCTTTACGATGCTCCCCTAAAACTGCCCTGCAGGCACACACGTTCACGTACTCCTCCCTGGGACCTGGTCCGGCTCCACCCTCACCCCTCTGCCCCATCCTGCCCTGCCTTGCCCACTTTCCTGCTCGTCTTCCCTTATTTCTATAGTAGGGTCCTTCTGGAGTCTTCCACTCTCTCGTCTTTAAATTATTTATTTATCTATTTGGCTACATTAGGTCTTAGTTGCGGCATTCAGGGTCTTCAATCTTCGTTGCGGTATGCAGGATCTTTAGCTGCAGCATGTGGGATCTTGTTCCCTGATCAGGGATTGAATCTGGGCCCCCCTGCATTGGGGGCATGGAGTTTTAGCCACTGGACCACCAGGGAAGTCCTCTGGGGCCTCTCTTAACCTCCAGGCCCTGGCACATGCAGCTCCCTCCACCCAGTGGATGTTCCTTAAACACCTACTGAATTCTTGCCTGGAGCTAGGCACTGGGCTTCCCTGGTGGCTCAGAAGGTAAAGAATCTGCCTGCAATGCGGGAGACCCAGGTTCAATCCCTGGGCTGGGAAGATCCCCTGGAGAAGGGAATGGCAACCCACTCCCGTATTCTTGCCTGGAGAATCCCATGGACAGAGAAGCCTGGTAGGCTACAGTCCATGGAGTCACAAAGAGTCGGAGACGAGTGAGTGGCTAACGCCTTCACTTTTCTTTCAGGCACTGTTCCTGTTTCATAGATGAGGAAACTGAACATCAGAGAGCGGTAGCAACTTGCCCAAAGCCAGACAGCTGGCACACGGTGCTGCAGAGTTCAAGCCCCAAAGTAGCTTCAGAGCCTGTGATCGGAACCTTTTTGCTCAGTTGCCTTGGATGGTAGGCTGAATAATGGTTCCTCTTAAAATGTCCACTTCCGAATCCCTGGAATCCATGAATACTAACATGGCAAAGACTTTGCACTTGTGATTAAGGATTTTCAAATGGTGAGATTATCCTGGATTATTACACTCACAAGGGTCTTTATAAGAGAGATGCAGAAGAAGCTTACAGACAGAAGGCAGAAGCCAGTGTGATGGTGGAAGGAGAGACAGAGATTTAGCGATGTCACCTTCCTGGCTTTGAAGACGGACGTAGGTGCCGTGAGCCAAGGAATGCAGCCCTAGAAGCTGGAAAGGGCAATAAAATAGATTCTCTTCAAAGCCTCTGAAAGGGGCATGGCCCTGCAGACGCCTTGGTTTCAGCCTACTGAAGTCGATTTTGGATTTCTGGATTCCAGAAGTATAAAAGGAGAAGTATACACTGCTTTGAGCTACCAGGTTTGGGGCAATTGGTTATGGCAACCGTAGGAGTCAGATGCCCTTTTCCTCCTGGAAGAGCTGATTCAGCCTCCCAGGCCCCCAGTCGGGCGCTCACACCCGCTGTGTGTTCCCTGTGCTGACTCCTCATGGCTCTGACCCTGGAGGTTGCTGCAACCACAGCCCCTCTGCTCACCCCAGCCTGAGCCTTTCCTCTCACTCCCAGCACTGACCTTGCCAGGGTGGGATCACCCTCCAGTTGCCAAAGGACAGGCCCCAGCTCTAGGGCATGGCAGAGGAGGAAAATGAGGCTCAGAGAGGGTCAGTGAATGCCCGCGGTCACTCACCTGGCAAGGGGCAAAGCCAGATTTGAATCTGGGTCTGTCTGATAACAAAGCTGGTGCTCCCAACAACTCCTTTCCCGGTGGACACTCGGCAAATGTCCCTGAATGAGTGACAAGGCAGGCAGACAGTGGAACTCCAGGGAAACACATCACGGGAAGGGCTATGAGATCCTGAGCAAGCTAAGGAAGGCTTCCTGGAAGAGGTGCCCTTGAAGGATGAGGGTGCTCCAGGCAGAGAACATCATGAGCAAAGGCCTGAAGACAGAAGGAGTGAGATAGCAGGGACGGTGAAGCACTGAGAGGAGCCTGGAGAAACGACGCCAGGCCCAGGTTGTGACGGGCCTTGGATATCAGGCTGAAGCCTGAGGAGCCCACAGAGGTTGGGGAACAGGAGAGCAAAATCCCCCACATTGTTCTTTAGGTGACTTTGTTCAACTGAGAGACTTTGGGGAGGGTGACCTGTTCCATTTGGAGGCTGCTGAGATGGGTAAAAGCTTTGGGGTTGGGACTGAGACCAAGGAGATAGAGATTGGGACAGGGAACCAGACTTGAGAGCCACTTTGTGGAGGGTGGGGAGGGGGACAACGAGACCTGATGACCTACTGGTTGAGTGATGTCCATACCCCCATCCAGTGGACAGAGGCTGGTGTCAGTAAACAGAACCAGTGAAAGTGCAATTGTGAGTCGCTCAGTCATGTCTGACTCTGGGCAACCCCATGGGCTGTAGCCCGCCAGGATCCTCTGTCCATAGAATTCTCCAAGCAAGAATACTGGAGTGGGTTGCTGTTTCCTTCTCCAGGGGATCTTCCCGACCCAGGGATCAAACCTGGATCTCCTGCATTTCAGGCAGAACAAGAGCAGAGCAGCAATGCGGGGAGAAGTCCAGGTGGCCACCAGGGGGAGGTGTTCCAAAGGCAGCCGACACAAGGGGTCAGGAGACAGGCTGAGGCTGAAGACAGACGATGGGGAGAAACTGGGAAGGCTGCGGTGGCCACAGCGGCAGGAGGAATGAAGTAATCCAAGAAGGTGTGCTCAGAGGGTGACCAGGACACCCATGAAGAACGACTCGCAAGAAACTGACACTTCTCCTCGCCTGCTGCCCCTGGATGCCAACCCAGCACTCATCTGGGTCCCTGTGGAATGGGACCTTTCCTGGTGGGCTCCACTTTGGGGAAACCTGATAGCAAATTCCAAGCCAATAAGAGCAAATAAAAGAGGGGTGATTACTGACAAAAGGAGAGGGTACGCCACAGGGTGCCTCCAAACAGCATCTCCTCCAGTACGTTTTAAGTGCTCTATAGGTCATTAACTACTTGACAGAGACAGCCTGACACTTAAAGCAGAGGACTTTGCACCTCTGCCAGGGAAAAATCAATCAGAAATGAAGATAGAGCATCACTGGCGTTAAGATGTACTGGGTTGGCAAACGTGGTTTGATTTACACATAATTTTAAGGTCCTCTCCATTGTGTGAAGTGAGGTCATGGTATTTGAGGCCATTTATAAATCCAAAACTGAAGTTTGGAAATATTTAACCTCCCCTTGCCTTTTTGGGGGGTTGTTGTTAATGAAATATTTCAAAGATGGAAAAGTACTGAGACAGGCTTAATCTAAAGCCCACCACCTGATTCTGTCAAATAAAACTATACAGCTATGCCTGAAGCTTTTAAATGTTACTTGTTTTTTAAAATGTTTTGTTTGTTTGTTTCTCCTTCCTGCCTTTTCACATTCTATCTTCCAGCCCCACCACTTCAGGGAGACCTGAAGGCTGATCACCCACCCCTGTCTAAGATATCACTCCTTCCTCTGAAATCCAAGAGTAATTACTGCCTCTTTAATTAACTTGGCAATTAATCACCACCTGCTTGGGAAACAGCTTTTATTGTCCTTGTCGGTCTTGCATGTGGGATGCGGGTGGGGGTGGGAACCAAGCAGGCAGGAGAAGGGAAGGCAGGCTGGGCTCTCCTCAGGGTCCCAGGCTGAGCAGGGTCTGCTGGAAGGAAAGGCTTGATATTCAGGGGATCAGCTCCCTCCTGGCTCTGTTTAGGCGGCTGCCAGGCATCAGGAACTGAGATGAGCCAGAGATAAGCCCCAAAAGAGCAGTGGGTAGCTAGGAAGGTAATCTACCCCGGACAGCCTCAGGGTCCCTACTCTTGCTGTTCCTGTCTGACCAGAATGGTCCTTCCTCACTGGTCCTTGCAGGTTGAATTGTGTCCCCTCAAAAGATAGGTTTGAAACCCTAACCGCCAGTACCTGTGAATGTAACCTGATTTGGAAATAGAGTCTTTTCGGATGTGATGACATTAAGATGAGGTCATACTGGATTCGAGTAGGCCCTGAATCCAATGACTGGCATCCTCACAAGAAATCCATATGAAGACAGAGACTCAGGGAGAACTTGCTGTGCCACCAAGCTGGCTCCTCTGCAAACCTGAACCTGGCTGCTAAGGGTCTCAGCCTTTATCTGATCGATTAATACCCCCTACCCTGGTGGCTCAGTGGTAAAGAATCTGCCTGTCCATGCAGGAGACACAGGAGATGCGGGTTCAATCCCTGGGTCGTGACGATCCCCTGGAGGAGGAAATGGCAACCCACCCCAGTATTCTTGCCTCAGAAATCCCATGGACAGAGGAGCCTGGTGGGCTACAGTCGGTGGGGTCACAAAGAGTCGGAGCAGCTCCTACATCTTCCATTGTTAGGGGAAGCCTTCTCCCCACCTTATATCAGAGACCACCCCGCAATCAAAATGACTCTCTTGGGAAGCAGGGTGTTCCCAAGAATTGCTCTTCCCCCAGAACAGCATGCCTGCTCAAGTCAGTTTGCTTAATGAGAACCCCTGGGCCCCCCCAAGAAAATCCTCCTACATGGCCCCAAACCCTCAGAAGTGGGCAAGGTACCCGCAAGGTACCCCTGGTTTGAACAGAGTGCTTTTTACTTCCCCTGTGATTAGAGGGGAGGGGTGGTAAGGGAGGGAGAGGGGACAGCAGGCAACCAGGATTTTAACATGAAGCCCGAGCTGTCTCATTCTTACTGCCAAGCACAGCAGCACAGTATAATCTGTTCACAGAAACAATTCATCTTCTAACCCATGTTCGGCTCTAACCCAACACTGTCTTTTGACAGATGGGAAACAGGCCTGGACACCTCATGGGGATTCGCTGTGTAGGGATCTGAAGTCCACTGATGTAAGCACGTCCCAGGTGACAGCGTTTCTCAGTGCCTCAGTCTCCCCATTCTGGTGGTTTAGTCGCTAAGTCAGTCCAACTCTTGCAACCCCATGGACTATAGTCGGCCAGGTTCCTCTGTCCATGGGATTGTCCAAGCAAGAATACTGGAATGGGTTGCCATTTCCTTCTCCATGGGATCTTCTTGAACCAGGGATCGAACCCTGGTCTCCTGCCTTGCAGGCAGATTCTTTACCAACTGAGCTACAAGGGAAGCCCAAGCTGGGGGCTAGCAGAGGATGGTTTCGATCCATCAACCTCTGGGTTATGGGCCCAGCATGCTTCCACTGCGCCACGCTGCTCTACCTCCCCCTCTAAAAGAACATTAATACCCTCTTCTAGGGATGTTCCCAGCCTTAACAATAGCTCTAGAAACCTATATGTACATTTTCCATGAATGCAATCAACAAACACGTTTTGAGCACCTCCAGAGTACCAGGTCCTGGGGATACAGTGGTGAGCATCACAAACCCGGTGTCCTGACTTCAAGGTGCTACCGATTTGGTCAGTTCAGTCTCTCAGTCGTGTCCGATTCTTTGCGACCCGATGGACTGCAGCACGCCAGGCCTCCCTGTCCATCGCCAACTCCCGGAGCTTGCTCAAATTCATGTCCATCGAGTCGGTGATGCCATCCAACCATCTCATCCTCTGTCGTCCCCTTCTCCTCCAGCCTTCAATCTTTCCCAGCATCAAGATCTTTTCCAGTAAGTCAGTTCTTCGCATCGAGTGGCCTATTTGGTAGAAAAGGACAAAGAAAAGCATTACCTTCGAGATAGTTAAGTGTTAACTACAGAGTGTACAGAAGCAGTGAGGAAAAGGCTACAAATCTCAGGAGGACCCAAAAGAGTAGTGGCGGCTACAGGAAAAAAAAAAAAGTCAAAGAATGGATCCCTGTAACCCTCTACTCTTCTTTGCCTTAACCAATCAGGCGTCAGCATCGCCGGACCGGCCGACCAATCAGAAGCCGGAACAGGAGCTCTAGTCGCCGGCAGAGGCTTCCCCGGGGAGTGGGGCCAGAGCCCGGGTGCCCCGCCCCACTCCGCCCGGCCCCGCCCCCATGGCGCCGGGCCCCGCCCAGACCACGCCCAAGGCCCGCCCCGCCGCGGCCAGCGGTGCCTGCCCGGGAGTCCCCTGGCCAGCGGCCGGCTGCTGGGGCCGAGTATTGTCTTAAACGCCGAAAAAAGAAGAAAGGCGGGAGGGTGGGGAACTGCCAAGTGACCGGGAGAGGATTTATAACATGTTCTTTCACCATCGACAGTATTGCGCAATGTATGAAAGAGACGGTATCGCCTGGACAGGAGCGTGAGGGCGCGGGCAAGGTAAGCCGCCCCCGGCCGGCTGGTCTGGGCGTGGAGGGCACCAGGAGGAGATCCGGGCTCACCTCTTACGCTGAGCCGCTGTCTTTCGCGGGGATCTGCGTGCAGGTCCGCGCTCTGGAGGGTCTCGTGCGCCTTGAGCAGTGTGGACGCGGCCCCAAGAGCTACGGTGTCTCCGAGGCGAGGTGGACGCGGCTCCCTTAGCTGAGACGTGTCCAGTGACCTGGGGGGACTGCCGAAGTGGTGTAAACGAGAGCAGGGGAGCCGGCTGAGGCGTCCCCCCACCCCGAAATCCCGAGGTCGTCGATACTGATCCCTAAGGCTGGGGTTGATGGTCCTCCTAACTCTTGGCGAGTGAGACTGGAGACTCGGACTATGACTGAGCCAGCGACCCGGGGGCAGGTGAGGCCGTGGACACGCGCCGTAGAACCACGAGCAGGTGTAGACGCGAGCGGGTGGCAGACGCAGAAAGTTTGCCAGAGCGTGCGGTGCCGGCGGCGCAGAGGGAGGGTCCACGCTGGGGCAGGGCCCCCCCGCCCCCCGCCCCCTGCAACCTCCGCCACCGCCGTGGGTCTCGGCCGCTTCCCCTGGCGCGAGGCGCCCTCGGGGGAACCCTGGACCCCAGCCTCAGGAGTGACTGAACCGAGCCCTAGAGGAAAACCAGAGATTGATTTCGAGCCTCTTGGGCACACCTGTTCTGTCTCCGCGGGAGCTTGGGGCATCTGCTTGTCACCTGGGAGGAATCTGAGGGGCAGAGGCTGGCCTGGTGTCCAGACACACGCTGGTCATCGACCTAGGGGACACAAACCCATCTGGTCCATGCCCGGAGCCCTGCTCCTTCTCTCCTTCTACTTCTGCCTTAGGGAGGAGAAAGGGTGCCGGGCTGCTGGTGCTGGGGTGCAGAAGAAACCTGGGGGTGGGGTGTAGGGAGTCCCTGGATCTGCCTCCCACTGCCTCTCAGGGGCTCCGGGTGACCCCACAGGTTCACGCAAGGGAATGACTGGAGGAAGGAAGGCAATGGTGAGAGGCGGAGTACTGGGCAGGTGATGTGAGTGCTCACATGCCTCGACCCCAGGGGAGCGCTGTCTGGTGCAGATCAAGTCGGGCAGGACATCCCTGTGACACTCCTCCGGAGGAGAAGGAAGACACCAACCCCAGTCTCTGCCACCGGGGAAGGGCAGAAGGGGGCCCACCGTCTGGAGGAGATGCTGGTCGGTCCAGGGTGGTTCTTGGGGGTAGCGCTGTCTCACCTCCCACTACTCTCTGTGCTTTCCACCCCTCCCCCCGTCCTGACTCCTCCTGTGTCTCTGTGATTCCTCCTACCACAGGTCCTTTGCACATGTTTACTTTTTTTTTTTTTTTTGACCAACAAGTAGTCATCAAACATCTACTATGTCCCAAGCACAGGCAATTCAGTGGCGAACAGGGCAGACCTCTGGCCTCTCGGGGACTTCCAGACTAGTGCAGGGAAAGAGATGGTGAACAAGAATCAGGAAAGGAATGGGGACAGGAGGCAACCTTGAGTGGCCATCAGGAAAGGCTCCTCTACAGAGGTGACGTGAGTCGGAAGGGTTAATGCTTCATCATCAGTCACCTCCTCCAAGAGGCCTTCCTTGATCTCCCCTGACTCGACACTTCCCCTATGATGCACTCTCATAGCCTGGGAACCTCTCCTTCCAGGGACATTTTTATGGCATT
Source organism: Dama dama (assembly GCF_033118175.1). NCBI lineage: Eukaryota > Metazoa > Chordata > Mammalia > Artiodactyla > Cervidae > Dama > Dama dama. Next base: position 6,992,058 of record NC_083702.1, read on the forward strand.
ACTGGGTTAACGTTTGACTCCTCCCATCGGTTGTAAGTGCCAGGAGGGCAGGAGCTGAGTCTCAGGGTGTTTGTAGGCAAATCAAATAAAGGATGAGTAGAATTTTCCCAGAAAAATGGGAGCTGCTCAGCCAGATCAGTCACCCAGATGGCAGAAATTTTTCTTTCCTCTTCCCTGGCCTGGGTCCTGGGCTCCACACCCCATTTGCTATCCACAGAAACAAATGAAAAGAAACCAGCAGGCTTGGTGAGGAAGAGGGCAGGGAGAGGCCTGGCACGGATAGCCCGCTGAAGTGCCAAGGCTGGCCCTTGGGAAGCGAAGAGACTCTCGGGGCGGGGGGGGCGCCTGGGGACAGGTGAGTGTCTTTTTCTCTGAGCTCAGACCAGCCTACCCTCATTTGTGTGTCCCAGCTCTGGGAGGCTTGGCTTCCTTCAAATCCCACTCTGGGAGAAGGTGGGGTCGAGGGCCGGGGTACAGGGCCACGTTAACCGCCCTCCTCCCCCACATCTTGGACAGACAGGACCCAGAGTCAGGCCTCCGGGCCACAGATAGCAGCCCAGGTAATCTGTGGTTCATTTAAATTCCGGGCTGGAAAGGAGGAATCAGGCTTAGAGGGCCAACTCTTACTTTCATTTTTTTATAGTTTCTGTCCTCAGTGAATTTCTCCCTCCCGGGGCTCTTCAGACCTGTGCGCCTAGCAGCTTTCTGGTGGTAGATTACCGCTCTCACAGACGCCTGACAAAGCTTTTAGCACCCCCCCCACCCCCCACTTCAGGGGAATGAATGGCCTCCACGCACAGCTAGACAGTGTCTGCATGCTTTACTGACGGCAGGGATGGAAAGAAAACTGAAAACGGCTCCCCACCCCCCCACCCCCCACCCCCCGGCCCTCCTGACTGGAGTCGCTTTAAAAAATTAATTTGCAATGATTTAATCCCTTCTGTTCTATGGGGATCACCAGCATTTTAAAGATGTATTTAAATCAGATCACTGTTCCCCATTAAACCTTCACTGCCTCCCCCCACCCAGCAGAAAGAGCACTGGATTTGGAGTCAGTGGTTCACTGCCAAGTTCTGCAAATGACTGGGCTGTGTGACCTTGGGCAAATTGCTTAACCTCTCTGCACCTCCATTGGCTCCTCTGGAAACTGCGGTTAATGATAATCCTCCCCTCACAGGGTGTTGCGAGTATTAAATTAGATAACGTTCCGGGAAGAGCCACGCAGTGCCAGGCCTGTGTTTTCCGTTCCCCCAGTACTAGCTGTCCCTCTAATGAGCCTGGTGACCTTGGGCGGGCCACTCAGCCGCTCCTGGACTTCGATTTCTGCATCTGAAAAGCTCAGGGGTTGCCCTAAGAGAGGATGCCACTGAACCCCCCACCTCCAATCCTGAGCCCCCACTCAACTCCTCCTGCCCTCTGTCAGACACCCCCCACTCCCAGTCCTCACCACCCCCTTCCTCGTTATCGAAGCTCTCAGTTCTAATTGGAAAGGGTTCCCCCTCCCCAGCTGCCTCTCCTCCTGGCTCCCTGTGAAGTTGCAGAGCTGGGACCCCAGGGGCCTGCAGTTGTTGGCTCTTTTTCAGGAGCAATTAGCCACAAGCCTTGGAGGTGGCCTCTGTGGGCGTGTGGCCAGGCCACTGGAAGCCGGGACTCTGCTCCGTCTGTGGCCTGCAGGGCTCCCCCAGGCGCTGGGGTCCCCATTGCCAGTGGCGGGGAGGCAGAGTCCTCGGCAGAACCATTTCCATTTCTGTACTTTATGACTCCTTGAAGCCCTGAGTCTGAGTGTAAATTAGTTCTACCCTGTGCTTTTGTTGGCAACTGTCTGTTCCTTGGAAGCGAGGGGCTTTGTCAGGAAGAACAAAGCTGTTTGGTGTTTTTCTGATTTGGGGGAAGCGAGCTCCTGGGGGAGGGCTCATCGCTTCTCAATATCAGGCGAGAGTCCTTGGTTCTCAGACTCCTCGGTTTTGTTTGGGGTTTTTAACTCCTATGGCTTCAGAGTCACATATGTTTGTGTGTGTGTGTTGGCTGAGGGATTTTTTTCCTCCTTTTTGGCTTGCAGAGTGTATTCCGTGGAAGCTAATTCCAGGGACTGAACTTTTCAAATCACTGCTTCAACAGCTTTTAAAAATCTGGACCTAGTTATGCCTGTCATCCATGTGTAAAGATTTAGAAAAAAAATTCCAAACCCGAGGGTGGACACTTGCTGGAGACCTGAGGTCAGAGCCGAAATGTCGAATGCCTCTTGGGACGGGAGGGGACTAGAAGGGAACGCGGTCTGCTCGATGCCAGACATCTGGATATTTCGAAAACATCTGGGTGGCTGGATTTTTCAGGTTTCTGCCTGACATTTAATATCACAAACATTGAAGCTGCCTCCCGTCCCCATGTCCCCCGCGCACCCCCCACTGCCTCCCAAACACACACCCAATCCCTTCCCTCCCCTTCCTGACGGTAAGAAACATCCATTCTTTCCAATTCCCCAGCGTTTCCCCCCTACCGGAAATCTGATGGGCTTATGACATCATGGCTGGCTGCTGAGCGATGAAGTGGATGCCACAAAGAAATCCGACATATCAGATGGATTCTGTAATCAGTTTCCCTCCGGCTGTAGTAACAGGCGCGAAGTCAGGAGGATCTGAGCTTTGTTTAAAAAACAAAAAATAGAACTAAGACTTAACCTGTATTCAATACATTTTTTTTTTTCAAAAGCGAACAGACCTTTTGGACATCATCCTATTTGAATAGAAATGCTGGTTTTTATGAAATGAAAGTGGCTAATAAACCAGACCTGAAACTGCCTGGGAATGCATGTTCCATCTCTGTTGAGTTTTTGTGTGTCCTTATTCACTAATAAAGGAGGAACTGGAGATGTTTTCTCTCTTCGTTATTCAAATGGGATAGCTTTTTTTTTTTTTTTTTTGGAAGCCAATAAAATTCACTGGGTAAATTGCTGGTTTATGTTTTTCTAGGAATCCATTTTTATGGAGTGACCTTGGACCTGACCCGGTCTGCAAACATTGTGTTTCCCTCTGCTGGTTTTTCTGGCTGTGAAACTGTTAAGTGGATGCAGTTAAGCCTGCTTTTCAGTCTCCTCTCTGCAGGGAAGGGCTGGGACCTGGTGGGTCAGTTCGGGGATGAAAAGCCACTTTGAGAGGACAGAGCAGGGGAAGAGGCAGTAAAGGGGGCTGGGACCTGAGCCCCAGGGCAGCTCGGCAGGAGGAGTCCACCGTCTCCCCCATCCTCCCAAAGGGGAGCGAGGGACCTCAGAAATGACTCCTGACTAAGGCAGCTCACCCGAATGCAGGCTCGGGTTAAAGGAAGCTCAGGCTTCCCGGTGCTATGCCTGCCAGGCCCCTCATGTGGGCACGTGGGTCTCACGGACCAGGGTTGGAGTCTCAGCTCCTTGGTGGACAAGCTGTGGGGCCCTTGACCTTGCAGCCCTGTGAGTGGGCATAAGGACCCCGCCTTGCCTGCTGGGAGGAGCATGGTGCTGGACGCTGCCCACAATGCCCGGCCGCTTCTCAGAGCTGGGAGAGGCTGGGGTAGATTCTGGAGTTGAGTCCACTCTGCTGGCCACGATCTGCATGATGACCTTGATCTGTGTGATGTTCTCTGTGCCTTGGTTTCCTCGTCTGTCAAACGACCATCATAACAGGCAGACCTCATGGCTGGGGCAGCTAAAAGAACTAACGCAGCACACGCTCACCAAACCTTAGCTCTCACAGGAGATGTGCCTTGAGCCCAGCAGGCGGGGTGCTGGGTAGGACTGCGGGGCCTGGGATGGGAAGGGGTGTGTCAGGCTGAGCGCAGGTAGAGGATAATCAAGGAATGAATACAGCCCCGCTCCCCTCTTGGCATAGAACTCTCCATGGCTCCCCACTGCCCAAAGGGAACAAAGTTCCCCCCTTCCCCGGGCCGCAGGTCCCTCACACTTGGGCCTCCTACGCTGTTCTCTCCCCTTGTTTGCTGTCCTCTCAGCTGAAGCACGCTGTCTTCTCCAGACTCAGTACTAAAGGGTAGGTCATGTTTTCCAGCACCTTCCATCACTTTATTCTGCGTACTTTGTCTGGATGAATTCATTTGATCCTCACACCAGCCCATGCAGGGGTTATCATTCCAGTTTTAGAGGCAAAGACAGAAGCTTCAGGGGTTAAGTTAAGCCCCAGCAGGGGTTATCATTCCAGTTTTAGAGGCAAAGACAGAAGCTTCAGGGGTTAAGTTAAGCCCCAGGGGTTGGGCTCCTGCACCATCCACTGAACACCCCCCCCACCCCGCTGGCTCCGTTGGGCCTTCCTTCTCCTGTTTCCCACCCCATCCCAAAAGCCACAGCATCTGCCTTCTCAGGATGCCTGTCCCACCTCCGCCTGCCGAGACTCTCAAGGTGTACCACCTTGTCCAAGAGATCCCAGCTCACCCTCCAGCTGTGTCATCCGATGAACGCTTTCAGGGTGGGGCTCTCCGTGGGCGGCCCTGGGGTCCTTGTCTGCCTCTCCAACAGGCCAGGAGCTTGGCTGTGGCCAGCCTCAGGTCCCTCTTGAGGCCCTCACTATGTTCAAGTCGTGGGGACTCCTACGGCAGCTACCCACACCCAGCCTGACTTCCCAACTCCAGGCCCGTCTGGCTGATGCCTTTTCCCACCACATCCCCATGTGGATGTCCACGGGACAGCTTCACTCAGCAGGTCACAAACTGAGCTCTTGAAATTCATGCCCACCGCCTTCCCTGTCTCAGATAATAGCACCTTCATTTTCTAATCACTTCCCCAGGCCAAAAACCTTGGGATGGTCTTTCACATCACTCTTTTTCATAATCTCGAGCTCTCTCTACCCCACCCCCACGCTCATTCACCATCAGCAAATACCGTTGGTTGTATTTTCAAAATATCCCAGCAGTTCGACCCCTTCTCCACCTGCACTGCCCATCCACGTGAGGGCAGCAGCCTCCTCTCAGCTCTCCTGCTTCCCCCTCGGTCCCTGGAATCCATTCACCATGCAGCAGCCGGAGTGATCCTGTTAGAACTTAGACCCTGCCCTCCTCTGCCCAGAACCCAGCAATGGCTCCCAGCTCACTGAGGGTCAAAGCAGAGTCCTGCCCCGGGGCCCCTAATTGGTCCCTCGCTGACCTCAGCTCCTGCCACTCCTCATTTCGCTCACTGTTGTTAGTCATTCAGCCATGTCTGACTCTTTGCGACCCCATGGATGCAGAACGCCAGTCTTCCCTGTCCTTCACGATCTCCTAGAGTTTGCTCAAACTCATGTCCATTGAGTCAGTGATGCTATCCAGCCATCTTATCCTCTGTCGTCCCCTTCTCCTCCTGCCTTCAATCTTTCCCAGTCTTTTCCGTGAGTTGGCTCTTCACGTGAGGTAGCCAAAGTATTGGACTTTCAGCTTCAGCACCAGTCCTTCCAATGAATATTCAGGGTTGATTTCCTTTAGGATGGACTGGTTTGATCTCCTTGCTGTCCAAGAGTCTCTCAAGAGTCTTCTCCAGCACCACAGTTCGAAAGCATCAATTCTTCAGGATTCAGCCTTCTTATTGGTCCAGCTTTCACATCTGTACATGACTACTGATCTCCTTGCTATTCTTCCATGTGTGTTCCCACTTTAGGACCTCTGCACTTGCTGTTCCTTCTCCCCAGTATCTACTTTTGGTTCTTAACACCACGCCCTCTCTTCCTTCAGAGATCAGACCCAATGTCCCCTTCTCAGAGAGTCTCCCTGACACCCCTCCCCGATCCCCCGCCCACTCTCTTGTCCTTTCTTCACTCTGTTGCTCCTCTGTTCCCACTTGCCCTGATGCCACATGTGTGTGTATCTGTCACTAGGACGTGACCTGCACAGGGCAGAGCTCCCCGCCCTGTCTTCTCACTGCCCTTTCCCTGATGTTCGTTAAACACCTGTTGAATGAAAAGCCAGATGGAAGGATTCCATGCCGGGACAGCAAGTACTGAACACCTGGTCTGTACCAAGTGCTGCGCTTGGTGTTGAAGTGATGCGTGTGAACAAGACCTCCTGTCCCACTCACAGAGCCCGAGTCTGCAGACAGAGCACCGAGCAAGAAATCACAAAGCAGGTGGAAGGGGATGGTGTCTGGGAACGAGCTCAGAGGAGGAACTGGTCCAGCTGGTCAGAGGGAGCTTCCTGACAGAGGGTCAACCTGGAAGATGAAGAGGATCTGGGCAGGGAAGAGGGCCAGGTGGATACATGGGCAGTGTGCTCCAAAGGCTAAAGATGGACCTGCTGAGCAGGTGACCACTGATTAAAAGTCAGTAGGGCCCAGGTGAGTAAGAGAGAAGGGCAGGTTTTCCAGGTTGGGGTTACCAGGTGGGGAAAAGCTCCAAGGTGGCCGTGTGTGTGGGCAGTGTGGCTGGCGGGGGTGTACTGGGGAAGGTCTTAAGTGCTGCCTCAAGAGGCGTTAGGAGGAGCAGCGGAGCCTGGGCTGGAACCTTGGCTCTCCCCACTCCAACGGTATGATCCTGGACGCATCACTTCCCCTTCCTTCAGCTCAGCTTTCCCATCAGTGGACTCCTGACTCCGTGCCTTTTCTGCCACATGTCCTGCCTCACAGAGATGGTGACTTAAGCCTGGAGGGAGGGATCCGGGGTACAGAGGAGAATGCCTGGAAGAGCACGATGAGCAGGGCGAACAGAATGTGCAAAGACATGGAGCCCTGCTCCCAGGTGTGTTTGTCCAGTGGCTCCCAGGCAGGGAAGATGATGAGGGGGCAGGCCGGCTCTCCCCAAGGGGGATAGCAGTGCCCGGTTCTCTAGCTGAGGGGCCACCCAGCTTTGGCCTCACTCTTGGCTCACGGTCCTGAGACAGGTCCAGGAAGCTGGAGAAGCCAAGGCCCAGAGCAGGGAGATGACTGACAGCCACACGGCCACAGAGCTGGTGAACGCAGACAGAGGACTTGAATGCAGACCCACCTGGCCCTTCGCCCTGCTGTCCCTTCCCAAGACTGAATCACGTCCTGTGGGCAGGCCAGGCCTGGGGGGAGCCAGGCCACACAGGTGAGAGCCTACTCATACCAGACTCCAAGCCTGAGTCCCACGCCTCCCATGGTGGGGCTGCCCTGCTCAAGGCCACTTCCTCCTTTGGGGAAGGTGCCTCAGGCCTTTGGAAACCCTCTGAGCCTCTCCCCTTGGCCGGGGCTTCTCTGAAGACTCTGGAAACTCCCAGAATGTTTCAGAATTATTGACTCTCTGAGCCTCCCAACTATCCCTCTCATAGAGGTTGCTGCTGTTTAGTCACTAAGTCGTGTCTGACTCTTATGACCCTATTGACTGTAGCCCACCAGGCTCCTCTGTCCATGGGATTTCCCAGGAAAGAAGACTGGAATGGGTTGCTGTTTCCTTCTCCAGGGTATCTTCCCATCCCAGGGATCGAACCCACATCTCTTGCAACTTCTGCATTGGCAGGCGGATTCTTTACCACTGAGCCACTTGAGAAGTCCATCCCCATTTTACAGCTCAGGAAACAGAGGCTCGGAGAGGCGAGTTACCCAAGAGAGGCACACTGGTTAATTGGGGATGTCCAGCTGGGTTCAGTCTCTGAATGCTGCTCTGGGGACAGAGGGCCTGCTTCCTTGTACAGCTGAGAGCTGGTGCTGGGGTCAATAATGGGAGTTTCAGGGAGCTAATTCCAGCCTACATGAAGAACTTTCTTCCAGATGTGCCCACGATGGCGTCTTTGCAGGAGTTACAACAACCTCTGCAAGTGGAGGGAGGAGAGATTAAGGTCAAAAGAGGCTGTTAGATTGAGCAGACCAAGTTTGTTTGACCTCTCCAAGTCTCAGTTTCCTTATCTGTGAAATGGGGATATTAATGCCTAGCGGTCAGAGGCATTCCCTGTTAAGGAGCCAACAGAAGGTGCCCACTAGGTGCCACTGCCTCTCCTGGGGCTCCTAAGCTTCCCCTATAACAGCCAAACTTGGAGGGTAGGTAGAGTGGGAATGGGGCCCCTCCAACAGCCCTGACTCTGGGGAGCAGCCCCCTAGACCCCACTGCCTCCTAGATATGGGGAGCTCGTGGGTGGCTCAAGCTGGGGTCCCCAGACGTCTACCTCCTGGTTGCATCTGTCAGTAGGGCCATGGGTTACCTTGAGTAACAGGGAAGTTCCACAATGCCTTGTTTTGGCTCCACAGCACAGCTTGTGGGAATCTTAGTTCCCCGACCAGGGATTGAACCTGGGCCCCCTGCAGTGAAAGCTCAGAGTCTTAATCAGTGGACCTCCAGGGATTCCCCCCATCAATGACTTTTTGAAAAGCACAGCTTTGTGGGCAGGCTCCAGCCTCTTGCCACCACTGACATGGGCTTCCAGGAGGCAGAGATCACATTTCATCTGTGTAATAACCTCACTGCGTCCCACCCAGGCTAAGCCCCGAGCCTCCCTGCCCTCCAGAGCTTCCTGGCTCCCTGGTTAGGAAATGGCTCAACGCCAGGACCCAGAGAGCGGGGGGGGGGGGGGACTCTCACTCCAATGGGCTCCGTCTCCGTCCTCCAGGCAGTTGGCATGTATAGAGCACCTCCTCTGTGCTGCAAACTGTCCTGACCTTGGCTCAAATAATTCTTGAGGTGGGCCTGAGATCTCATGTTGCAGGAGAGAAAACCAAGGTTTGGGGAGATGCAGGAGCTTGGCCGAGCAGCCTCAGAGGTGGGGTTCTATCCCCAGGTGTGAGTGCTCTTTGCATCCTGCGTCCCCCGGGGAAGGGGTGGCCGTGGAAGAAGCACTGGTTTCTCAGCCCCCGAGTGGGATGGGCTCGGGCTACACAGGAGGACGGATCTAGGTCCTAACTCTGCCCCCATGTCTTCGCACGTTCTGTTCCCCCTGCTCACTGTGTTCTTCCTGGCAGGCGCCTCCCTCCCCTGGGTCTCTCACGGCTTAATCTCAACCCTCTTCTGTGAAGCAGGGCAGTGCAGCCTCAAATCCAGCTGCTGCTTTTCAAATCCCGCCCTGCCCCCCACTGAACTTGGAAGGGAGAAGCATGCCTGCAGGAATGGCACGGGCAGAGGCCAGAGGTTGTGAGCCCAGCCTTTGCAAGCCACATCAGCGGCGAGGGTGGAGCCGGCAGAGAGGGAGGCCTGGGCTGGGCTGCCTTGTCCCCACTCTGGGGCTGGGCCCAGGCTGGCTTCTGTGCCCGACCTGCCCTTTTTCTCCTCCTCCTGTCTTAGCTTTTGTGCCTTTAAGTCCTTGCTCATTGGAGTTCCCTGTCCATCTCTTCCCGAGCCACGCCCCCCAACACCTTCCTTCCCCCTCCCCCCCACCCCCACCCCCACGTGTTCCCACAGCTCCAAGTGCCACCTTGATATGAGCATCCAGTGAGTGACCCAGGGGGTCATGCGGGTTTGTGTCCTACCCAAGCGTGGCGGTAAGGTCCTCAACTCATGTCCTGGCTCTGCCCCTCGCCCCCTGGGTGATCACCAGCAAGCTCCTTCACGGTTCTGGCCCTTGCTCTGCAGGATGAGAGTAGCTGCCCCCAACTCATAGGGTTCTCTAGGGGATTAAATGAGGTTGTGCTAATAAAGCAGCAAATCACACCACCTCTGAAAGTCGGCCGGCTGGGACACCCACGTTCATGCATGTCGTTGTTAGTATCTGTGAGTCTCTTGAGGGCAGGGCCTTGTGTCTGGTGTCCTGCTCGCGGCAAGGCAGAAGGTGGGGGCGCTTGGAGACTCCTTCCAGAACAAATGGGCAGCCTGTGCGCCCAAGCAAATGTGAGCTCTAATAAAACTACCAGTAACCTAAATCGTTAGCATGCCTCCATTACCTTTTTGATCCTGACTACACGTCAACGTGGGAATTGTTAGACCCATTTGGCAGATAATATAATTGAGGCTTAGAGAGCTTAGGTCTGAAACGCAGAGAGTGAGCAGTCGAGTTGGCTCTCACATCTGAATCTGGGTGTGTGTTGGTTAAGACTCTGTCCTGCTGTGTGCGTCTGTGCTCAGTTGTCTGACTCTTTGAGAGCCCATGGACTGTGGCCTGCAGACTCCTCTGTCCTTGGAACTTTCCAGGCAAGAATACTGGAGTGGGTGGCCATTTTCTCCTCCGTTGTCCTGCTATGCCCTTTGCTGAATAATCCATATGCCCCCTTCTCTCCCTCCTGGGTGCCGTTCCCCATCATAAGGTCACCCCTTCCCAGCCCCTGGGGCAAGGGAATGAGGATTTGGGGACCTGTGATGATCTGTCTGCTCATGAGTCCTGTGCCCCATGACACACCCACATGTGTGTGCACACACACACACTTGACCTCCGTGGTCAACAAGTTCCCCTGGGTGGTCTCCGGAGCCGTGTCTCCACCACGTCTCTGCAACCGTGTCCATATGAAGTCCGTGTGAAACGTTTGAGTCGCATTGTCCTTGTTCGTCGATTTGTCGGCCTCAGTCCCCAAGCCAGTTTCGCTGGCATTCTTGTCAGCTCATCATTCGTGGGGTCAGGTGGGGCTGGAGGACTCCCGCCCCCACTTCAGGGTCCCCAGTGCAGTGGGCATGGCAAGGAAGGGACCAGCACACTCCATCCAGTCTCAGCCCAGCACCAGGGAAGCCTGGGCCCTTGCTGGGGGCCCTGGGCAGCTCACATGACCTCTCTGAGCTCAGCTTCCTCATTTGTTCAATGACCCCACAACTCCATCCACTCTGTCTACTCAGCCAGCCTGGATTCGTGGCTCAAGAAGGACAGTGAACAGGCAGGATTAAAGAGGACAAGTGTGTGTGAGTGCTCAGTCGTGTCTGAATCTCTGTGACCCCATAGACTGTAGCCCACCAGGCTCTTCTGTCCATGGGATTCTCCAGGCAAGAACACTGGAGTGGGTTGCCAGTCCCTTCCCCAGGGGATCTTCCTGACCCAGAAATCAAATCCACGTCTCCTGTGTCTCCTGCATTGGCAAGTGGATTCTTTACCTGGGAAATCCCAAAGGGGAAGAGCAGGAAAGTGTAAAGCGGTGGCTGGGGGTGGTGTTCAGAGGAGTCCCTGCTGCTGGGCTCCATCTGGGCTCACTAGGGAAGACACTTTATAAACCATAAATGGCTCAGAACCAAGTGAGGGCTGGGCCAGCCCTGAATCATCTTCCCTGAAACTCAGATCTGGGAGCCACCCAGAGAGGCACCCACCTCCCAGGAGCCTTGGAGAGAGTGTGGGCAGCCCTCAGGCAGGGGAGGGGCTTTGTGTGCTAAGTCGCTTCAGTCCTGTCCAACTCTTTGCAACTCCACGGACCCCAGGCGCCTCTGTCCACGGGGATTCTCCAGGCAAGAATACTGGAGTGGGTTGCCCCTCCTCCAGAGGATCTTCCCAACCAAGGGATTGAACCAGTTTCTTAAGTCTCCTGCTTTGGCAGACGGGTTCTTTACCACCAGCGCTCTGAAGGGCTTTGGGACTTCTCAAAGTGACTGCACGTGGGCTACAGCTGCCAGTGGCCAGGGGACAAAGGCAGGGCTGAGGCTGGGAGGACCTGCATGGGTGTCGAGTCTAGGGCAGGCCAGTTCAGGCAGGAGCAAGCCTGGACCCTGGAGAGGTTCACTCATTCGTTCTTTCATTCTACACATTTAAAAAATATGTTTTTTGTTTGTTTGTTTTAATTTGGCTGCAGTGGGTCTTAGCTGCAGCACGCAGGATCCCCCATCTTTGGTGCGGCATGAGGGACCCCCGGTTGCAGCGTGTGGGATCCAGTTTCCAGACCAGGAACCGAACCTGCACCCCTCTACATTGGCAGTGTGGAGTCCTTAGCCACTCAACCACCAGGGAAGCCCCCTGCTCACTGCTGAGCCCCTCATCTGTGCCCTGCAGACCCCCTGCTCAGTGCTAGGCACGAGGCAGTGGGCAAGACCCCTGCCTTCATGGAGATCACTTTCGAATGGAGCAATATAGACCAAAAACATAATAAAGAAGTAAAACAGTCCAGGGGTTAAGACTCTGCCTGCCAATGCCGGGGACACTGGTTCAATTCCTGGTCCGGGAAGATCCCACATGCCATGGGGCAACTAAGCCGTGTGCCCTAACTATGGAACCTGTGCCCTAGAGCCCGAGAGCCACAACTACTGAAGCCTGCGTGTCCTACAGCCCGTGCTCTGCAACAAAAGAAGCCACCACAACCAGAAGCCTGTGTACCGCAACTGAAGTGTAGCCCCTGCTAGCCGCAACTAGAGAAAGCCCACTTGCAGCAACAGCCTATAAATAAACAGACTAAAGCGTTTCTCAGGGAAAAAAAAAAAAAAAGGAGTAAAATATATTGTGGCCCAGAGTGATAAGCACTAAAAAGAAAAATAAAACAGGAAAGGGAAACAAGGGGTAGATGCCTTTTTCATGTATAAATGAGGCGTCCAAGGAAGGTCTAATTGAGAAAGTGACATTTGAGCAAAGCTGGCAAGGAGGTGAGGAGGTGAGTCAGATGGCTCTCTGGGGGAGAGTGTTCCAGCCAGAGGGATCAGCCAGGGCAAAGGGCCGGAGCCGGGAGCGTGCCTGGCACGGCCGAGGAATAGCAAGGAGGCCCGCGTGGCTGGAGGGAGTGGGGCTGATGGGGTGGGGGGGGAGCTGGTAGCGGATGAGCTCAGAGAGGAAATGGGGGCCAGATGGTGAGGCCTCCTGGACTCACCGTTTAAAAGGATCCCTCTGGCTGCTGAGTGGAGAACAGACTGGGGGAGGGGCGAGGGCAGCACCAGGGAGACGGATAGGAGGCTGTTGAAAATAATCTAACAGGATTTGCTGATGGATTGGATGTGGGAGAGCAAGAGAAGGAGAGAGTGCGCATGAGCAAGCAGAGGTGTCAAGGGTGGCTCCTGAGAGTTCTGGTCAAATCGCTGGAAAGGCTGGCTGGGCCTAGAGGCTCGGAAGGGAGGTCAGAGATGCCGTGAGGGGTGGGGGTGGCTGAGCCCCGAACAATCAAATGCCCATGGCCAAGAGGGGTCTCTAGCTTGGCAGCCCCTGGTGGATTAGGAAGCTGGGATTTTATGTGCCCGTGGGGGCTACATGGATCCCAGCCCCGCCCTAGGAAGGGGCACCTTCTCTGTGCCCTGGACTGCGGGCTGGGCTTGAGGTGGTCCATGGCCAATACGAACCCTCTGCACGTATGCTTCCTGGCCATCCACTTATCTATCCACTTGCCCTCCCTGTCCACCCTCCCTCCTTTCTCTCACCCATCCAGCCCCACCTCAAGCACCCCAGCTACCCAGGCACGGTCCCACACCCCGGAGCTGTGTCCATGGACCCAGCCGACCACTCTCTGCCCTGGTGGATTGACGTTTTCACGTCCAGGCCTGAAGCAACTGCTCCACACGGCAGAATAAGACCAGAGAACACTCTTACTTCCGTCCAACTTCAGGTCACTCAACACGTTTGTGACCACACATCATCTGACCGGTCAACACTTCTAAGTCATTTCATGCCAGGTCGCCGTCACTAAAAAGCTTTGGTCAGGTCATGCCTCCTGGTTTGGGTTCCAGAAAAGACAAGCAGAATTGAGGCTTCCATGCTGCCAAGACTCAGGTCTGGGGTCTTGGGGTGGGGGTGGAGGGGCATCCCAAGGAGGTGGTCTTTATACCCAGGCACAGAGGGGGAAAGGGTACTTGGGGTGGAGGCACAGGGGATGCGGCCCGAGATGGGTGTGTGGAGGTGTATGGAGACGACAAAGCCACACGTGCGCCCAACACGGAGGGGCTCATAAGCCTTGGGGCAGCATCTGGACTTTTTGTTCTGAGGTGAGTAGTGGGGGGTGGGCCACGGGAGGTTTCTGAGCTGGGGAATGACCCACTCTGTGCTGGAGGCCCCACAGAGGACGAACGAGAAAAGGCGAATGGTCTGAGTCAGGGAGACCAGTGAGGAGGCCGTGACCTTAATCAGTAGGGACGTGGAGACCTGACCCAGGAGAATGAGGGGTCAGAGGGATGGACACAGGAACAGGGGTAACTGTATAGATCTGGTAAATGGCAGGGGGTGCTGCTTGCTAGGGTCCCACCATTTCTGATCACGTCACACCAGACAGGCTCCTACAGCACCGCCCTCTCCTTGGGAAAGTCCTTGTCCTCACCTGACCCTTTGGAGCTCCAGTACCTGGGGCCACCCGGCACCCACACCCCCACACTGGTGCCATCGCCAAGTCACCTTGAGGTTGGCTCCCAAATTCTTCCCCGGGGTATTCCTCCTCGGTACCTACCGCCCCAGGCTGGGCCCTGCCTCTTCGGGCCTGGACTAAGGCCATGGCCTCCTCGTGGCCTTATGCCTCCAGCCTTGGGCTATCCCTGCAGAAGAGTCAAAGAGATCTTTCCTTCTAGAACCTGAGCTTAGAAAGGCCACCCTCCTCCTTCTCCTCATGGTTTCCCTTTGGCTCCAGAAAAGCCCACCCAGCACAGGCCTTCCTCAGCTACCTGCTCCCCTTGCTGCAGCCAATGCTTCCCAACCTCAGTCTGAACTTCTTGTCCCTGCTTCACTCATTTGGCTAAGGTTTATTGTGCGCCTACTCCAGGCTGGCACCAGGCATGCATTGAAGGTTGGGAATTGTATGAGAGGAGAGACTCAGTCACAGGGTCTGGGAACAAGTAAGGCCTCTAACAGCTCAGTTGGTAAAGAATCCACCTGCAATGCAGGAGACTCTGGTTTGATTCCTGGGTCAGGAAGTTCCACTGGAGAAGAGATAGGCTACCCACTCCAGTGTTCTTAGGCTTCCCTTGTGGCTCAGCCGGTAAAGAATCCACCCACAATGTGGGAGACCTTGGTTTGATCCCTGTGTTGGGAAGATCCCCTGGAGAAGGGAAAGGCTACCCACTCCAGTATTCTGGCCTAGAGAATTCCATGGACTCCGTGGGGTCGCAAAGAGTCAGACACGACTGAGCAACTTTCACTTTCACTTTCAAGACCTCTCTAGAGCTTCCTGGGTGGCACTAGTGGTAAAGAACCCATCTGTAAGTGCAGGGGAGCTAAGAGGTGGGGGTTCAATCCCTGGGCTGGGAAAGATTCCCTGGAGGAGAGCATGGAAACCCACTCAAATATTCTTGCCTGGAGAATCCCACGGACAGAGGAGCCTGGCAGGCTGAGGTCCATAGTGTCGCAAAGAGTCGGACACAACTGAAGTGACTTAGCAGGCATGCATGAACAAGGCCTCTCTAAGGACCAGACATCTGAACTGAGATCCAGAGGATGAACAGGAGGAGGTGAGGGGAAGAGTGTTTCAGGAAGAAGGAATAGCTAGAGCAAAGGGCCTGAGCCAGACACCAGTGGGCTTGGATAAAGCAGGGTCCTGTGCCCACATCAAGGCATCCACT
The DNA here is from genome assembly GCF_033118175.1 of Dama dama. Lineage (NCBI taxonomy): Eukaryota > Metazoa > Chordata > Mammalia > Artiodactyla > Cervidae > Dama > Dama dama. Next base: position 7,007,306 of record NC_083702.1, read on the forward strand.
ACCTGGTAACCTACCCTTGTTCCAAGCTGGAAGCTTGGGAGGGGCTAGGGCCTGGACAGGTGATGAAGCCAGCTCCTGGGGGGAGGCATGTGGGGTAGCTGAGGTGTGGGACATTTTATAATAAAAAAAAATAGCTTTATTGAGATAATTATCATTTTTTTTTTAAAAAAGGCTTTATTGAGATATAACTCAAATACCATAAAATTGACCCTTTTGAAGTGTACAGTTCAGTTGTTTTTAGCATATTTATAGAATTGGGCAACCATGACCACTATCTAATTCCAGAACAACTCCATCATCCCCCAAAGAAACTCTGTACCCACTAGCAGTCACTCTCCATTTCTCCTACTCCCAGAGCCTGGTAACCACTAATCTACTTCTGTCTCTGTGGATTTGCCAGTTTTGGGCATTTCACACAAATGGAGTCAGACAGCAAGTGACCTTTTGTGTCTGGTTCTTTTCACTTAGCATAGTTTTTTTTTTTTTTTTTTAAAGATTCATTCATGTTGTAGCATGAATCAGTGTCATTCCTTTTTATGGCCAAATAATATTCCCTTGAATAGCTAGACTACATTTCCACCTTAATCCATTCATCAATTGGTGAGCATCTGAGTTGTTTCCATTTAGAGGCTATTATGAATAAGGCTTCCCAGGTGATTCAGTGGTAAAGAATCCTCCTGCCAATGCAGGAGACATGGGTTCTATCCCTGGGTCAGGAAGATCCCCTGGAGAAGGAAATGGCAACCCACTCCAGTATTCTTCCCTGGGAAATCCCATGGACAGAGGAGCCTGGCGGGCTACGGTCCATGGGGTCACAGAGAGTCGGACAGGACTGAGTAACTAAATATGAACATGAATAATGCTGCTACAAACATTCTGCACAAATTGTTGTGTGGACGTGTCTTTTCACTTCTTAGAGGTAGAACTGTTGGGTTACATAGTAATTTTTTTTCTTTTTTTTTCACTTCTTGGCTGCACATGGCACAGTATGTGGGATCTTAGTTCCTAGACCAGGGCTGGAACCTGCACCCCCTGCGGTGGGAGCACAGAGTCTTAACCACTGGCCCACCAGGGAGGTTCCTTTATAGTAACTCTTTGTTTAACTTTTCAACACGTGGCTAGGCTATTTTCCACAGTGGCTGCACCGTCTTACAGTCCTACCAGCAGCGTATGAGGGCCCCAATTCCTCTCCATCCTCAGCAACACCCCTTATTGCCTGTCTTTTGATTACAGCCATCTCAGTGGGTGAGAAGCGGCATCTCATTGTCGTTTTGACTAGTGACGGATGGCCATTTACACATCTTCTTTAGAGAATGTCTGTTTATAGTCTTCGCTGGTTTTAAAACTGGGTTATTTGTCCTTTTATTGTTTTTGTTTGCTTGCCTGGCTGCACCACGCGGTTGCAGGATTTTAGTTCCCTGACCAGGGACTGAACCTGGGCCCCAGCAATGAAAAATCCTGAGTCCTGACCACTGGACCACCCTGGAACCCCTGTCCTTTTATTGTTGAGTTGTTAAGAGTTCTTTATACTTCTTGATACAAACCCCTCACTGGGAACAGGAGTTGAGTGAGCACGCCAGGCAGACAAGCCCTGGGCTTCCCTGAGTTCCACACTCCCAGTCCGGGGGACTGTCTCCCAGGTCTCGGGGGTGGGGGGGAACCCTGGCGTCACCTTCCACCTGCAGCTCGCTCACGTCCACTGCCTTGATGCACTTGATACACCACAGGGTGAACACTTTGCAGGGGCTGTGATACCTCCACCCACCGGGGCCCAGGCCCAGCAGGTGGTTTTCACATCAAGGAAAAGAAAAAAAATGCCGGTCCTCTCAGCGGTGACCGCAGAGAAGCCACCACCTGTCCCCCAGCGACTCGGCCACAGTTTCAGCCGTGACAGCTCAGCCGTCTCCGCGGCCCTGAGGCCAAGCCCGTGGCCGGCCTGGGCACCCGCCCGCTGGGCAGGCGGCGGTGCGGGGGGAGACACAGGCCTGTCTGCGGGAGGGACGCCTGCCAGGGCGGCCGCAGCCCCCTCGGGCCAGGCCCTCCCTCGTCCTGCTTATTTAAACTTTCCTGAACTTTCCACAGTTTGTAAGCTGAGCTTCTCCAAGTTGGAGAATCAAGGAAAATGGTAAAACACACGCACACAGCCACAGCTGCTGGCTGATTCTGCTCAGACATCGGGGAGCTCTCTTCTCGTGGCTGCCCAGGGCCGGGTGGGTGCTGGGCTCAAAACACAGGAGCAGAGCTGGCTAGGCCAGTCCTGGGGGGGTCTCACCTCCCGCCCACAACCCTCCAGGCTTGGGTGTTTGCCCGCCAGCAGCCCCTAGCCTCATGCCACTGTTTGACGGGGTACAGAGAGGGACAGGGGCCTGCCAACTCAAGAAGAGGGTCCCTGGCACAGCTGAGGCACCTGAATGCAGGCTCTGGAAGCTGGGGAGGGGGCCACAGGTGGGGGAGTTCTGAGCTGTCTTTCAGGAGGGTTCAGTTCAGTTCAGTCGCTCAGTCGTGTCCGACCCTTTGCGACCCCATGGACTGCAGCACGCCAGGCCTCCCTGTCCATCACCAACTCCTGGAGTTTACTCAAACTCCTGTCCATCGAGTCAGTGATGCCATCCAACCGTCTCATCCTCTGTTGTCCCCTTCTCCTCCTGCCTTCAACCTTTCCCTGCATCAGGAGGGTTAGGATTGCAAAAAGGCCGTGAAGGCATTCAGGCAGCGCACCGGGGAACTGACTGGTCAGGGCTCTTGTCTGGGGGGTGGAGGGAAGCAGGTGGAAAGCCAAAAGCCAGCGGAGACGGACCATCCCCGGGCCCCTGGTGCCTGGACACGAGCCCACTTCCTCCCGAGGCCATCCTAAGTGCTAAGGAACCCTCCGCACCCCTCCCTAACCTTTGCCCCGCCCCTCAGTCTGGTTCCCAGACCTCTCCCCTCCAGCCCTGCTGGCTGCTCTCCCAGACATGCCGTTTTTTTTTTTTCTCCCTTCTTTGCAGGGTTGGCCCTCGGGCTTCCTCCCCGCCCACTCCGCAGCGCCCCAGCTGGGCCCGCCACCCACCACCTGCCACCCGCCCACGTGGAACCCCCTCTGCCCCCGCTGGCGTCCGCCTTGGCAGGCTCTGTGCCCTGAGGCCCCTCTGCTACGCGGCAGCCGGTGGGCTCGGCTCGGGAGCCAAAGCGAGAGATTTATTGTGGTTTTTAGGGGGCGTTTAGGAGCCGATGTGATAATGTCTGTGAACGCACTTTGTAAACTGTAACGGGGGAGTGCCGTGCACACGTGAGGGGACCGTGGCTGGGGAGGGGGCGGTAGCCCAGCCCCCAGAGGACATCCTGGGACTCAGCAGGGGAAACCCCTTCAGTCCCCGGGCGGCGGGGGTGGAGAAGCCCCGCGGGGCTCTAGGGCAGGAGTTCAGGGCTACATCTGCTGGAACCGGGCCTTCATGAGCCTGCAGGCCTTTCTGTGTCAGCAGGCAGCTCTGAAATGAGCCCTGAGCCAGAAAATTGCCTGGGTCCCTCCCTCACCCCAGAGGCTCAGTTGCACTGCAGTGACAGGGACACGCTTCCTGGGGAGGACTCTGGCTTCCCGAACCCCCAAGGTTGGTGGGGGCGGGGGTGGAACTGAGCTAAGAAGGGACAGCAGCCAGGCTGGGCTGTCTTCTGGGAAGCGAGCTCCGCCATCCCACCCTTCTTGCTAAACCTTGTCATCTGATCATTCTTTTCCAGTGGCCGCTGTTCGTTGAGCACCTACTATGTGCTCGCCTCTGACCCAGAGCACATAGAGCAAGGATCAAGACAGACCAAAATTCCCACCCTCACACAGTTTATGTGCAGGCAGGGCAAAGACAGACCATCCAAGACGATTTAAAATACTGACCATTACTACAGAGACAGTGAGATGTGAGAATCAGGAAGTACTGAAGTCAAGGGGTGAGAGAAGGCCCCTGTAAGCCTCGCTCACCCCTTTCTCCCGGTGGCTCTCTCTCTGGGACCTCCAGGACAATCCTGGACCTTGAGGGACTCAGTCCACCCTCCACCAGTCTCTGGTCACTGATACCGAGGCCCATGGGCTTCCATGGTGGCTCAAGGCAGTAAAGGATCTGCCGTCTGTGCAGGAGACCCTGGTTTGATGCCTGGGTCAGGAAGATCCCTGAGAGAAGGGAATGGCTACCCACTCCAGTATCCTCACCTGGAGAATTCCATAGACAGAGAAGCCTGGTGGGCTACAGTCCATGGGGTCACAAAGAGGCAGACACGACTGAGCGACTGACGCTTTCACTTTCACCAAGGCCTGTAGGCTAGGCAGTCTTTTTTTTTTTTTGGCTAGACAGTCTTGAGGCTCCCAGGTCAAGGGGCTGCCCTGGATCCTTGAATTTGGGACTGGCTGGCTTTATTAATCTTGAGAGTAGTGAGCAGTGAGCTGTCTGAGCGTTCCTGGTGCCAGGTACTGGTCTAAACATCAAACCTGAGTTATCTACTTTAATCTACAGCACAATCTGATAGTGTGGGAACTGTCATTCATATCCCTATTTTATAGACAGGGAAACTGAGGCCCAGGAAGGTTGTGTAACTTGCCTAAGGTCACACAGCTGGTACAGTGGAGCTAGGATGTGAACCCTCCAGGGCTCATGCTTTTAACCGTTCTGCCTTCCCAGTCAAGGTCACAAGTCTCAAACCTTATGACTGCCAGGCTGTGCTGAGTGGTTCTACATGCATTGTCCCATGTCAGTCGCATTACAGTCTCTTAAGTCAGTTGATTGTCTTATGATCTGCTCCTACACTTTGTGCAGAGAAAGAGACTGAGGCCCTGAGTGGGTGAATCACAGTGGGGAGGCTGAGAAGTCAGGATGCAAACTCAGACCAGCTCACCTACGGCCTTAAACCTCCTGGTTCTCCCTCTTCCTTGCTTGCCATCTTGTTTCTGTGCCCCCAAAGCCCACAGACTGGGCTGTCCCCCCATGTTGCAGATAGGCCTACTGAGGCCCAGGAAGGTGTTTCTGGCTTGTTCATAGTTGCTGGCTGTTGAGCCAGGCCTGCTTCCTGGCGTCTGCACTGAAAGGGCACCTGGTCAGGCCGTCACGGGCAGGCGGTGGTTAAGGAGCTGGGAATAGAGACCAGAAACATTTGCTCAGGTGTGCAAGGCTCTGGAAGGGAGGACTGCCCAGAACCAGCTCTGGGATCCAGGTGCCTGCATCTCCTCCCTTACAGACCAGCTCCACCTCCTAGATTTCACTTTATATGCAGCCTTGAAGCGGGGGAGAGGGTCTCACTTCATCACGGACAGGGGGATTCTGGAGGGCCACAAAGGCTTCTGGTTCAGTGCCCTACAGCCGGTGACCTTAGCAAGGTCACCTTCTCTGAAAGTGCTTCTTCTCTATAAAATGGGATCTTAGTACCTGGCTGGGTCTGTGACAGCTTTTTAGAAAAATCTGTGGGGTATCCAGTGGCTGGAGCAGGGTAGCTCTCGCCTGGTACCCCCTGTCTTCTCCTCAGGAAGCATTAGGATGAAGGGGTACCTGAGACATTTGCCCAGGGGAGCCATGACAGTAGTCCCAAGCCCAGGAAGGCTCTCTGAGCTCCTCTGTTCCACCCCCACCCCCACCCCCGGGGTACTGGCCAGCGGATGCCCTCAGATCTGTGGCCCTGAAGCCTGCCATGACCTCACAAGGGCCTGGGAGACATGCTTGGGTCCTCCCTGAGATCCTGAGCACTCCCAAAGTGGACTGCACCTTCAGGGAGGATCTGATGCCAGCCTGAGGGCAGCGGCAGCAGCAGAGGCCCCAAAGCCTTGGCAGTGGGATTAAGGTGGAGAAAAATGAAGCGTGGAAATCATTCGTTTCCTTGGTTGGCAAGAGCCGCTCCGAGTGAACATTTGGGGCTTTTAAAATGAACATCAGCTGCAGGGACCCGTGCCCTGTGCCCACCATGGCCCAGGCGGCCTCGTGGAATCCCGGGCCCGGCTGTTTGTCTTTGCCTGCCGCTCAGCCAACACTTATTGAGTGCCTACTGTGGGCCAGGCCCACAGCCAGGATGGAAGGGAGGATCCAGCCAGAGCGCAGCAGCCCTGTGGTGAGAGCGCAGCCGCAGAGGCCCCAGTGCCAGCCAGCAAGGAATCAGGCCGGGCAGGGCAGGCGCCACCACCTCGGGCTGCGGGGGCAGGGGGCCCTGGGTGGCCACTGGGTGGGGATGTGTGTTTGTGTGCAGGTCCAGGTGGCTTCCCAGAAGAGGGGCCTGAAGGGATGGGGGTGGGCTTCCTTACGGAGTGGGACTGCAGAGGCATGGGGGTGAGGGTGTGTGAAAGGCGAGGTGCCACAGTGAGAAGGCACAGGCCTCCAGGGGCAGGCAGGTGGGCCTGGGAGGGACCGGGTGGGGGTTGGGCGGTGGGGCGAGCTGCGCGCCAGGACCCCCGGCCAGCTTGCCGCCAAGCGGCCATCCTCGGGAAGAGGCTTCTGACTGAGCCGCCTCTTTTTCCAAACTAAGCCGGACATGTAGATTTTTCTGTGAAAATGACCGATTTTTTTTTTTTTTTTAATGATGGGAATTCATTTGAATTAAAAATAAAAAAAAAATACGATGAGGTCAAAGCAAGCGTGGCTTTAGCTGGCTTGGGCCCACGGGCCAAGAGTTTCTGATCTCCAGCGGTGATGGTGATGGTGATGCAGCGGTGGGGGCGTGGAGGTGGAGCAGGCCGCTTAGAAGTTGGGGGGGCTGTGGAGGGGGTGGAGGCTGGGCGGGGTGGGCCGCTTGGAGGGTGGGAGATCAGTGAAAGCGGAGGTCGGGGTGAAGTGGACCGGTGGAGTGTAACCCCCACCCGCGGCGCCGGCGTTTGGGGGGAACCAGGCGCGGGTGGGCGGGGGCTGGAGGCAGGGCCCCCCCCACCCCACCCCAGCCCCGCGCGCCGCGGCCGCCCGCCGCCTCCATCCGGGCCTCTCCCCACCTCCCGCCCGCCCGCCCCCGCCTGCGCCCCTCCCCCGCCGGCGCGCACGGCTCCCGCCGCCCCTCCTCCGCCCGCCCGCCCTCCGCCCGCTCTCCCCGGCTCCCTCCCGGTCTCTCTTAAGTGCCATCGAGGGGCGCCGGGAATTGCAGCCAGTAAATCGCGTCCCACCACTCAGCAGCGGGGCCACCGCAGCGGCGCCGCCCGCGCCCGCCGGGAACCCGCGCCGCCCGGGCGCCTCTCCAGGGCCCGCGAGGCCCGCCCCCACCCGGCGCGGCGCTGCGCAGGGCCTGCCCCCGGGCCGGCCGGGGCGCGCGGGGCCCGCGCTGGAGGCGAGGACGCGGCGGCCGCGGGGCGCACGGCCCGGAGCGCGCGGCCCGCGCCCCCGCGCGCCCTGCCCGCGCTCGCGCCCCGCGCTCCGGAGCCCGGCCCCGCTGCCCGGGCTCTCCTGCGGGACCGATGCCGGCCCTCCGGCCGCCAGGGTAAGGGGACAGCGCGGGCGCGGCGGGGTGAGGCAGGAGGGTGGGTGGGCGCCCGCCCCGGGGCGGGGGACCCGATGCCCGCCCGGCGCCAGCGTCTGGCACGTGGGGGCGTCTCAAGTTCCCCCTGGAGGCCGGGCAGGTGGCGAGAACGCGGGGGTGTGGTGCTCCAAGGCTGGCACATACTGCGTGCCTACTGTGCGCCGGGCGTGACCGGCTCATCTGAAGTGGGATTTTTTTTTTTTGTCCCCATTGTACAGATGAGAAAGCAGAGGCTGGGAGAGAGCAAATAGCTGGCTCAGGGTCCCCAGCCAGCCAGTATCTGACCCCTAGGCTGCTTGATGCCAAAGCTGGAGCTCTCCCCACTAGGGCACGCACACCCACGGAGACGGTATGAATATTTCATTGTAGAAAAGAAGTGGGGAAAAAAAATCAGCTATTGTCCCACCACCATAATGCAGCTACTGTACGCCTTCAGGCTCTTTATTTCAGCCATGCTCTTTTTTCCACCCTTTCTTGAAGGATGTGTGCTTTGGGGCCATGTAGACCCTGGTTCCATCTTGACTCCAGCACCTAGAAGCGGAGAGGCTTTGAGCCAAGTCCCTTAGCTCTCTGGGCCTGGGTCTCCAGCCTGGAAAAATGGGGACACTCCCAAGATTACTGAGGGGTTTGGATGAGACCTAGTGGGTAGCCCTGACGGGGTGGGGATAGGCCAGGCCCTGAGAGAAAGGGGAGTCCCTTCAGCAGGGACTCATGGCGACCTATTGAGTGCAGAGCCAGCCCTGGGCTCTGGCTCTGGGGAAGGTGAGGGCAGCCTGGCCCATCCATGCTTCTTGCAGGAGGGCTCTGTCCAGCGTTGTTGGACTGACTGCCTGGCTTTGCATTGTCTTTGCAAGGCCCCTGCTTCCTCCTGGAGTGTTTGGAAAAGCAGAAGGTACCCTGGCTTCACCTTTGCCACAGAAATGAATTGCATTTGGGAGGAGGGATCCAGCCCTGCTCCTGTTTTGGCCCCCCTGGGGCAAACATTTGGGTCCTGGCTTCTGCCAAGCCCAGGCTTGGGTTTGGGAGCCTTCTGGGACTTTCCAGATTCAAGTTTAGCATCAGGTCCAGTTCCTTATGATACCCCAAACCAAAGACATCGCCTCCATCAGCACCCAAACTGGAGACCCCCAGGCCTGTGTGACCTCCCGGACATCTACCTGTCCGTCCATCTCATCAACCACAGGGTTCCATTGGTTCTACCCCACAAGCATCTCTCCCTCCTTTTATCCTCCGTCCCGGACATTCGCACCTCTCTTCCCCAGCCCCAACCATTGTTCTGGGACACCATAGCCAAAACTGTCTTTCTAAAAGCAGCTCTGAGCTTCTGAACTCTTCAGCCATCCACAGACCTAAACTAGGCCAAACTCCTGAGCTGCCTCTCGAGACTGGGCTTCTCTGTGGTCAGCCCTGCCTCCCTCTGCAGCCTCCCTTCTGTGAACCGGATGTGCTCTGGTCGCAGAGCCCTTGAGCGCCAGGTCTGCCCTGAGACTGTCATGGTCTAATCCCTCCAAAGCCCCTTCCCTGTGTCTTCTGGCCTGTTGAACTTCCTGCTCATCCTCAGGGCCCTCCTGTGTCCTCTCCTCCTCCTGGCCTTCCAGGATCCCCACCTCTCTCTGGTGGGTGCCACCGTACTTCTACCCCTGAGCACCCTCCCTCCATATGGCCCTCAGCAGGTGTCAAGGTGCTTCCCACCAGACTGGGAGCTCTGGCCAGCTTGGTGATCTTTGAGGATTGAACAGCAGGGAGTGTATCAGAAGGAGATGAACCAGAGCCTCCTTGGAGGGGTCTTGTAACCCCGTGGTGGTCCATTGGGAGTGGGGAATCACATACCTCCTACCTCCTTGGGATCTCCTGCTGGGACCCGGGTGCCCCAGATGGAGGCGCTGAGGACCACATTTGCACCCAGATACCTGCAGGCCTTGACCTTCAGCCTTTGCATTCAGGAGCATCCAGGGTCCCACCTGGATCCGTTGGGGTAAAGGTGGTGGGCACTCAGGTGCAGGAGCCTCCCTACCCTGTCCCAGCCTGCTTCCGCCCCATCAGGCCCACCCCCACCATCCTCCCAGGGAACAGGGAGAGTTATGTCAGGCCCTCTGGCCGAGTGCCAGGGCTCCCCATGGAACTATAAATTGACCTGTCGCGAGAGGGAAGAGATTAATGTCGACCATCTTCATTAGCGCGTCCCCCGGGGTGACGGCGTCTGCCCTGAACTGGCTGATTGGAGAGGGTGTGAGTGAGTGAGGGGGCTGGTGGTGGTGGTGGTGGGGGGCCTGCACTCCACACCCCCCCGCCCCCCAGAAAGGAAAGGTGCAGGGGCCAGTGCCTGCCAGACAGGCTCGGCCTCCTCCTACTGTTCGAAGGGCCGTCCCTCTGGCCTCTGCTCCTGGCAGTAGGAGTGCGCTTTGATGGAGGACCTGTGTGCTAATTGGGAGCAGAGATGCGCGCCCTGCAGCTCTGCGGGGCTCCCAGGCTGACACCGCCAGCTCAGCGGCATCTGTGGGGCCTTCATTAGAGGCCTTTTCTCTGACCAGAAAGCAGCCTGCTGGGGGCGGGGCGGAGAGGGGGGGTTCCTGCCTCACCCCCTCCCTCTCCCCGCCCCCCCTCCCGTTCTCCTTCTTCACAGTGGTGATGATGATGATGATGGTGATGGGGAAGGAGGCAGCTTTGGGGTGTGGATTGGAGGGTGAGGATGGGAGGATCAGAGGGATCCTTTGCATCTTTGTGACCACGTGGCCTAGGGTTAGGCCCTCCACTGCTCTGCACCCGAGTGTTCTCATTGCCGGGATGGGCAAGGTCATGCTCCCCTGGGGTGGGTGTGGCCAGCCAAGGGTGCGTGTGTGGATTTGTCTTTAGAGACGAGGACTGGTCAGCGCCCGGGGTGAGGTGCAGACTGAAGTGCAGGCTTCTGAGTCTGAATCCTTGTGCTCCCACTTACCGTGAGGCCCTGGGCTCTCTGAGCCTCAGTTTCCTTGCCTGGCAGTGGTGGAGGGCTGGGGGTTGGTCTCGTGAGGTGGGCATCTGTTTACAGAAACAGAGCCTCTGCGCTGGGTGGAGGCTGCTGAGGGAAGGGACTGCAGCTGCAGGTCGGGGGGCATGGACTTGTTCCATCATTCATTCGTTCATTCATTCATTCAGGACATACCTCCTGCACTGCGGTCTTGTACCCACAGAGGGGTTCAGAAGTGGCTTCATTCTCTGGAGGGCCTCCCTGCAAAAATAAGCCCAGGAGAGGATGAGCTGCTAGAACCTCTAGAAGGGAGTCTCCCCAAACATGGGGATATCCGGACGGCCCCAGGGTGACACCTGTAAAGTAGAGATGGTACAGTCTCTCTTGGCAGACCTCATCTGCACGAGGACTCTGATGTGGGCATCCAGCTAGTCACCAAGTTCTTGGTCTCTTGGGTGCCCTAGCCCGACCGGAGCGGAAGCAGGGACCAAGACCATCTCCTCACACCCACTCCTGTCACCCAGCCTTTCCTGTGCATCCGGGGGAAGGGGGTGGAAGGTGGGCCCAACTCAGTACCTGGTATCCCTGGCCTCCAGTCTGTACCTGGGGCTGAATTCCACGAGCACCTGTCCGTCTGAGCGCCCGCTTGAGGCCGGGGGTGGGCAGTAGCTGGGTCAGGGCTGCCCGTGTGGCGTTGTTGTGTGGTGCCAGCTGTGCTCACTTGCTAGCTGAGGGTCACTCCGTGAGGCGCGGAGCTTCACCTCTCCAAGCCTCAGTTTACTCACTTGTGCCATGGGAACGAGCCTGTGCTACGTGCCAGGCACGCACCTAACGCAGAGCGGAGCGCAGTGAGCAGGCCTGCAGGGTTACCTCTGCCTTAGACAGCCGCCCCAGCTTCTGTGAACGCTCCTCCGAGAAGCCTGGCTAAGTGGAGTGTGGGTTTCTCTGCCTCTCTCTGCCAGCCCCCCAGGGGGGTACTAAGTACCCAGTGGGTACCACAACACGGTTGAACAAAAAGCACGTGGTTCTGGAGTCAAAAAACCCAGCTCCGAGTCTTGGCTCTGTGGCCGCGCAGCTGTGTGTCCTTGGGCTCATCACTTAACCTCTCTGTGCCTTTGTTTTCTCGTCTGGGGCGGAAATGAGATTTTGTAAACTGAAAACCACAGCTTGCATTGCTCAGTGAGCACCCACCTAGGGGGGAGGATGGAGCGCTGGCCCAGGAGTCCCAGCCCCGGGGTGCTGCTCCAGCCCCCTTGATCTCGCACGGTGACTTGGGGTGAGACTCTTTGGACTCATCTGTAAAGGGGGTGGGCCGTGGCACCTGCCTGCCTCCCGGAGCTCTTCTGAGGTTGAAAAGATGTGCGTGGCTGGGGAAAGGGGCTGCTCCGGGAAGGGCTCAAAGGGGAGGGTACTTTTCTTGGAATAACCCTGCTGTGTCGCCAGGGGTAGATGGCCTCCCGGGGCCCTCGTTTCCTGTCCGGAAAAATGGGAGTAGACACCCTGCTCACCCTGGTCCTTAGAGGTCTGCGATGCTGTGTCTAATCAGAATTTTAGCCATTCTGTTTTGTAATGCATCCGCATGGACTCCAGCCCCATGTAACCTGAGATGTGTTGGAATAGACCGTCCTCCGACTTCAGTGCGTTGAGATCGCCCCGTGAGAGTCACGTGTGGAAGGCTGGTGATGAAGGGTGCCTATTGTTGCTGCCTCACTGTGCCCAGCCCGTCCCGCCTGGCAGACTCAGTCGCGGGAGCTGGCAACATGGCTGGCTGCCTCCGCCTTCCCGAGCAGGCAGGAATCACTAACGCGTTAGCAGTTTCATTAAGCCTCTCGCCAGCCTCCCCGCCTCCCTCCCGGGCCTCCTCGGTAATTATTTTCCCAGCCCTTCCACTCGCAGCCCTTTCGCAAGCTCTTCGGGATTGGCCAAGTGGCCCCCACAGGCTGGGCTGCTGGGACTGGGCTCTGAGGGGCTTTCCCCCCGACACACACACACCGTGGGCACCCCCTTTTCTGCCTTGCCATTGAAGCTTTGTGTCCCCCTGAGGCCTCCGTGAAAATGCAGATCTGCTCGGCCTGCCAGGGGTGACGGTTAACCCGTTATTACACCCCCGGCACGTGTAGACTCCTCCATGCAGCTGACCTCCATACAGTCAGGCACGGAGTTTCTCAAGCCGCCTTTCGGGGGCTGTCACCGAGTAGACCCCAGGGATCCAGCTGTGAGGGAGATGGGATTCCTGGTCCTGAGAGGCTGTGGACCTCCAGGGCCCTGGCTGGTAGAAGCCACAGCACGTCACGGGGATGCGTGGAGACTGAGGGGAGGTGTGTCCAGAGCAGGACTGGGGCCCCAGAGGTCCTGGGACCCACAGCCTTCCTCCGCCCAAGCCTACCGCTGGTCACAATGATTGGTTGAGAAATGGACCCGTGGCCCATCAGAGCCTATCAGAGGCTTTCCTGGAGCTTTGACTTCCAGCCTGTGGGGAAGGCCAGCTTGGCTGTGGTTGCCAAGCCCAGAGGGCGTACATATGAGACTACTGGCTGTCCTCTTCCGGGACCACGTCTAGGCTGGGGAATCACCAGTGAGGTCATCACGTGGAGGGAGAGAGAGCAGAGGTGGGAGTATATATCCCTTCATTTGGGTCCCTGGATCCAGCTATGCCTGAAACTGCGCCTGCAGTTCTCAGTTACATAAACAGAAATGCACCCCCCCCCCTCTTTTTGCTCAAGCTCTCTTGAGTTGATTTTTTTCCTCTTGCTACCAAAAGAGTCCTGATGGATGGGTAAAACCAGGCAGGATTTTACAAAAGAGGTGACATTTTGAGTTGGGTCTTGAAGGATGAATAGGAGTTTGTGCAGCAGAGAGGAGCACTCAAACAGAGGGTACAGCAGGGCTGAAAGACGTGGAGATGTGAAAATGCAGGATGGGGGAGACACCAGCTCCTGCCTGTGGCACCAGGGTTTGTAAGCACAAATGACAGGAAGGGAGGTGAGGGATGGAAATGATGCCAGGCTGTGAATGCCAGGTTGAGGAGGGATATAGACTGAAGGTGCTGGAGACTGTGGGAGAGACGGGCAGGAGCAGGAGGCATGGGTTTGGGCAGGTGAGAGAAGGTGCTGTGGAGAGAATGAGTAAGACTGCTGGCAGAGAAGGGGCAGCGAGGGTTTCCTGGCACAGTGTGAGTCTAGGAATCAGGGTGAGAGGAGGCACCCCAGAGCCAAGGCTGGAGACGTAGGCAGAGGCCAGATCACAGGGGCCTTGAACACGAGGCTGCAGCATCCACAGGGTCCCAGCAGCTCCTGATGTGGTTAGGTCCAGCCGTACCGTGGAGACTGGCAGTTCATGGACTCATTCATTGAGCAGATCAGTATGCAGTGCCTACTATATGCCAGGCTCAGAGGACACGGGAGGTGACCATTCAGACACAGCCATAGAACCAGGCAGCTCCCATGCTGATGGGAGACAGGCAGTGAGCCAGGAGACAAGTACGTGAGAATGTGGAAGAGTCAAGAGTGATGGTGAGTGGAGTGTGGGTACCACTGCCCTGGGTGCTCTGGGGGAGGCCTCTCTCAGAAGAGATGTTTGAGCTGAGACCTGAAGGGTGAGGAAGGCCAGCCGTGGGGAGATCAGGTGGAAGAGCATCCGGACAGAGGCAGGTGCAAAGGCCCTGTGGCAGGTCTGATTTTGGCCTTTCAAGGGGCAGAAAGGAAGGGGTTTGGGCTTTATTGTCCCTGGGATGGGGAATCTTTAGAGGGTCTCAGGAGCAGGGCTGGAGGCAGAGACGGAGGAAGGAGGGAGATGGCAGTGGGGCTGGAGCTGAGAGAGCCCCTGTGGTTTGGGGAGGTGGGAGAGAGGAGGCCAGGAGAGGGCACCAGGCTCTGGACTGAATGCCTGGGGCGAGGGATGAAGGTTTGCGGAAACGAAATGCCTGGAGCCGGCCCAAGTTGGAAACCATCTAGGTCAAGGGGTCTGGGGGCAGCTAAAGCTGCAGTTGTCCAAGGGGAGGGGACGTGGGAGCCAAGGCCTGGCCTGGGCCTGGAGAGGGGGAGGACATGGGCGGTAGGCTTTCCCACCTGACCACCCCAGCTGTGGCAGGGCGTGCCAGCTGGTGCTGGAATGGGATGCGAGAGCTGTGTGCCTCTGTGAACACAGCCAGTCCTTGCCGCCGCCACCCGCTGCCCACTTGCCCCTGTAGGTCCTGGCCAGAGCATGTAAGTGACATGGCCTGCTGTCCATGCCCGCGCCACCTTCTGCAGAGAGAAGCTCACCCAGGCTGCTCTGTCCCTTGGTGCCAACCGGTTTGCTCTGCTGGCGGAGACTGAGGTCCTGGGGCCGAGGTCACAGGCTGCAGCCTACATGGGTGGTGGGCTGCCCACCTATAGGCGGGCACCTGGGGCTCTGCTGCTGAGCCGGGGTGTCAGGCTGGCCCAGGCAGGGCTGGGAGGTGATCGGGTGCTGGGAGACTCCTGCCCCAGAGCTGGAGCCCTGCCAAGAGCCCCTGGTCACCCTCTCCAGGTGACCGCTCAGTTTTGCAGTCTGTGTTCCTCTCACGCTCACGGCTGCACTTAGAGATCCCCAGAGCCCAGGGCTTTCTTGCCATCCGCTCTTGATTCTGCCGGGCCTTCTGCCTGGAACATTTCCCTGACCCCCTGCCCCCACTCACGTGCCCCTGCTGTGTTCTCACAACCCCTGGGCTTTCCCCTCTATAACATTTGTTCAGTGAATTTATTCACGTAGTAAGGACATCGAGGCCCTACTATGCACAAGATACTGTGCTGAGGGTGGAGGGGTGAGGTGTGGGGAGTGATGCACTTGTGAATAGAACCGACCAGGTCCCAACCCTCACAATGTGGCAGGAAACACTGTCACCTACTGAAAGTGAAAGTCGCTCAGTCGTGTCTGACTCTTTGCGAACCCATGGACTGTACAGTCCAGGGAATTCTCCAGGCCAGAATACTGGAGTGGGGAGCCGTTCCCTTCTCCAGGGATCTTCCCAACCCAGGGATCAAATCCAGGTCTCCCGCATTGCAGGCGGATCCTTCACCACCTGAGCTATGAGGGGAGCCCCGTCACCTAGTAAACAAGCTAAAATTTGTCTGGTGCTGGATTGTGGGCAGAGCTGTGTAGGAGAGCTGAGGGATGCTGGCGAGAGGGTGTCGGGGGTGGGGGAGGGTGGGGGTGAGGGGGGCACTGATGGAGACACAGTGGTCAGGGAGGCTTTTATCCAAGGCCAGAGGGCAGAGAAGTGGCCAGCCGTGGGAGATGTCGGGGGAGAGTATTCCAGGTGGGATTGCCTCTCATGTGTCTGCTTTCTGTGTGTCTCCCTTACTCCGCAGGGGAACCGGTCCAGAGCTGGGGGGGTCTTCACCGGGGCTAAGCTGAGGGTCCCCAGGGCAGGGATGGTCCACAGCGGCCCCCTGGAGCCCAGATCCCAGGAACATAGGCAGAGGCCAAAGCCACGTTTGGATATGGGCCTGGGCCTGTGCACGGGATGGTTACAGAGTCCTGTGAGATAATACCCGTGAAGGACTGACACCCACTCGACAGACAGACAGGAATGAGGCGCCTGCAAGCCTGTGGCTGGACCCTGCTCTCTTTAGAGGCTGCGAAACCAGCCTCAGGCAATCACTGAACGTGAGCCTCCGTGTCCTCTTCTATAAAATGGGCACGACAGTGCCTCCCTCATGAAGCTGCTTAAATCAGGTAATAGTGAAGCTCCTGGCGCAGGACAGGTACCCTTATGACTGTGGATATTCTTGGCACTTGCTGAGTGAGTAACAGACAGAGCTGTTGGATAACGGAACAGTGGGTGCTCTGCTAGTGTGTGTTGACTGACTGCCTGACCGAGTGAAAGTTAGGCATGACCGGGCCATGAGTGAGTGGCCCCCCATGTAGTGGGAAAGACTGGCCACAAACCACACTGGCTTCCCCCTCTGGGAGTTCGGGCGGTGCGGGGTGGGCTGAGCCCCGGGAGCCGTGCCATCTGGGATGGTCCTGGAACACCACACCTCTTCAAGCCTCAGTTTCCATCTCTGAGAAATGGAGCTGAAGGTGATCCTGAACCCCATGACCGATCCCCAGTTGTTGACAGTCTCATGGGAAGATGATACCTAAAGGGCCCTGAGGATCGCTGAGCCCGCAGGAAAGTTGGCAATGGTACCGTCTGATTTCCCGAGGCTGCCTAAGGTCCTTGGAGGGTCAAGGGGCTTTGCAGGCTCCAGACAGGGAAGCAGGCCTCTCCCTACCTCCAGACGCCCCTCCAGGGTCAAGGGTGACGTTACGTTGAGTCAGCTCTGTTCAGGGCCTCACAGGGCCCATTCCCACAGCAATCTGTCCTCAGCTCCAGCTCCCCACCCTCAGCCAGGACACCTGCCGCCCCTGTGCCCATTGTCCTGCATCCCAGTGGGCCCTGGAGAAGCCACCGTGTTGGGCTGGCCCTCGTGCTGGAGGGGAGGCCCCGGGCTGGCCCTGGCACGTAGTAGGTGCTCAGAAAGGGCCTCCTGTGTGCCTGTGAGGGTGGGGCCCTGGAGGCCTGGGCTTGGCCGCGGTCCTGTTGCTGATCCCTGTGTGGAGCCTGGGGCACTAGGCTGCTGGCTGCATACCTACTGTGCGCAGAGTTGGGAGAGACGCCTGAAAACCATGCAGGCCACCCCCTTGGTGGTTCTCAGGCTTGTGGCCAGGAGCAGAGGGGCTCACAGGAGACTGGGTAGAAGGATTTTTACCCCCTTTTTCTCTGCAGCCCTGAGTCAGAGGGAGACACTGGGCCCTTGCAGATCAGGAAACTGAGACCCTCAGAGGGCAGAGGTGTGGGGGAAGCGAGACGCGTTTCTGCTTGGGCCTGCCCTGCGTTCTCGGGGTGCTGGCTGCCAGCCAGGCTTGTGAACGGTGGGGATATACACTGTCCCCCAAAACCCTGTGCGCAGCCAGGCAGGGCCTGCCACTACCCCCGTTTCGTCGATGCAGAAACAGACTGAGAGAGACAGAGCGGCAGAGCCAGGATTTGTTCTTTACTTTGTTTTTGGAGATGGGGGTTCACACAGGAAAGCGTATGATCCTAGGTGTACAGAGGGATAGATCTGCATGTTCACGTGTAGCCTTGAACCCCCACCCAGGTCCAGACCTGGAACCTTCCCAGCACCCCCAGGGAAACTCTCTTGCACCCCTATCAGTGATTGCCCCCCGGCTACCGACAGCCACCCACCTGGCATAAACCGGGGGCTGGCTTTGTCCTCTCTGCTCATCAAGTAAGCAGATCACGGTGTGTCCCCACCATGTCTGCCTCTCAGGTTCAGTGTGACTTCTGGGCGAGTCGTCCGGCCGTTGATTTAGCAGAAGGTTAGCAGAACTGGGATTTGAAGCCTCCCACTGACTCTGCCCATGGTACCCGGAGATTCACCCCTGCTCACCGCTCTACAGTGGCTCCCACCACCCTTGAAAGAAAGACCCAAATCCTCCCCCACACCTTGCTCATGTCGGCTCCCGCTCCAGTCTCTGCCCTCCTAGCCTCATAGATGGATGGGCCTTTCATCCTCAAAAATCCCTCTGCTCCTTCCTATCTCAGGGCCTTTGCACATGCTGTTCCTTCCTCACGTCCGCCCTCAGCTTCCTTCCAGCGTCCCACCAGGAGTGTCACCTCCTCCAGCTTGCCTGCCTAGACTCCCCCCGACCAGGCTGGGGCCCTCCTGCTGGACGCCATGAGGCTAGTTCTTGCTTTTTCTTCGCTGCCAGTGTCACTTGTAATTAATTGTCAGTTAAGCATCTGCTTCCCCCAGCTAGACCGTCAGCTCCAGGAGGCAGGGATGGTGTTTGTAGTTCACGGCTGCGCCCCTGGCGCTGTTCATTGACTCATTCACCCAGCCTTCTCGTCATCTGTTCGTTCAGCAAATAGAGTGCCTGCCGTACCGCAGCCTCTTAGCAAGGGTTTGTTGAATGGGTGAGTAGATGAATGAATGTCCATCTGCCTCTGAAACCTGTCCTCTTTGCACTGCATTCCATCGTGTCTGTTCCTGCCTCTCTGGGCCTCAGTTTCTCCAGTTGTCAGAGGAAGGCACCAGGCCTGCACCTTCCAGCCAAGCTCTGATTCTGAGGCTGGGGGGCAGGGGGGTGCTGGTTTTGGTCGGCAATGGCGAGGGCAGCGCAGCTGAGCAGGGCGGTGACTGCAGGCTACCGGGCAAGTCCCGCCCCAGACAGCAGCGCCTGCTTCAGTGCTGGCCCCAGTGCCCGGCAGGACAGTTTCCACACCTGCGTCACCAGAGCCCCTGACGTGCCTGCTGGGGTGCAAGGCTCAAGGCCCACGTCCATCGAGGGGATTGCCAAGGCCACGTGGCCCTGTCTCCCCCCAGGCTCTGAGCTCCAGCTTGGCCTGCTGGGCCTGGCAGGGAAGGAAAACGTGAGGGTGCCCAGGTGTGGAAGGCAGTAGGGGGCCTGGGTGTGAGCCTGGTTGCACAGCTGTGTGGCCTTCCCTTTACAAGCGCAGTTTCCCTGGCTGTAAAAAGCTGGGGGTGACGGTCACAGTCATCCCACCCTGCTGGGGCTTCTTGAGGGTCTTGAGATCTTGGGGAGCACTGGGTAGGTTTCTGTGAGGCCGGCCTGCCCCGGGGCCCGGCTGGGCCAGCCTCCGCTGGGAGCCGGGCGGGAGATGTGCAGCATGCGAGGTGGCTCAGCGGCTTAGCGGCTTGTCAGCCAGGCGGGCGGGTGTCCTGGGGCCGGGTTTGATTAGTTCGGGTTGACAGTCGCGCTCCGCGGCGCTGCCAGGAGGGGAGCCCGTGATTACCCTAATGAAGCTTGAACGCAGTTTGTCATCCAAACAGCTGGTTCGGAGCCGCGCTGCTGCCAGCTGCCCAACTTAGCCGTGCAGACGCGCCCCGCGCCACCCGAGCGCCTGGTGGCTCTGCCACGGGGATGACCCAGAGAAGAGATAGCTGCCCCGGGTGGGCTGTGGAGCGGTCCCCGGGGAGGGTGATGGACCACCCCAGGGCTGGGGGACTGTCGGAGCCTTGGACGGTGGAGCAGGGCAGCTGCTCAGGACCCTTGGTGGGCAGCCCCCTGGCTCTTGCCCTCGGTTTCCCCATCTGTAAAGTGGGTGCTCCTGGCAGCTTGAAGTTTCAAGAGTTCGGGCGGAGGAGTCAGCTCCAGGAATTTTTCTCAGACCCTCACTACTGAGTCAGAGACCTCGACAGGCACCCTCAAGACAGGCCCCATCACCCCGATGGCCCTGTGTTGTCACTGAAGGTCTGGACGATTGTCACTGTGTCTCATTCATTCATCCAATGAACGTTGATGAGAACACACAGCAGTGGGCCAGCCAGCCACCATGCTGCCTTCATGGAGTTTGCACTGCAGTGGGAGAGACTCATGAGACCCATCTGAGGAGCCAGGGAGAGCTTCCCGGGAGAGGTGGCAACTGGGCCCAGAACAACCAGAGGACAGAGCGACACAGAGAAGAGTCTTCCCGGTAGGAGGAACAGCATGTGCAAAGGCCCTGAGGTAGAGGGGAGAGAGTGTGGTGCTGGGGAGGGATGTGAGCATCCTCTGAAACAGGCTAAAGGTGTCAGTGCTTCCTGGGGAGAGGACTCAGTCCACACCCTCTGCTGGGCAAGTTCACCTCTCATTGAACTATTCTGACCACCTTGGAAGGAAGGACCATAGTCCTGTGTTACAGATGGGAACACTGAGGCCCATAGCATGGGGCTGTGGTACACTGCAGGCCTCTGCAGCCTCGGGTCTACCTGGGGGCCCCCCGAGAGGCCCCCGGACCAGGATCTGTCAGCTCAGCGTGGGTTAGAGTCCACATGGGCACTGGATGAGGAGAGGGCTGCACTGGGGCCTGAGACCCTGTCCAGGGCTTGAACCCTCGCACAGCAGAAGTGGGGCAGGCAGCCTGGGCCCTCCACTGAACTGTGAGTGGGTCTCCTGACACTCTGGGCCAGGACCTGTAATTGAGCCTTGTGGCTCCTGAGCTACACTTTCTCCTACATCTAGCAACCTATCTCTTCACTGTGGCTTTTGATTGAATGCATTTAAAATGTTGAATTATAAACTCAGAAAAAATTTTTCCTTAAGAATTTGGGCATAATGATTTTTCCTAACTTTAAAGGAAAATGACTAAGTCCCATATTAAACATTTATAGTGTGTATGTAAGCCCAGTCATAAACAGTGCCCCTGGAGCTGTTTCCAAGTAGCTTGAGGCTACCCTTGCTTGGATTGCAGAATGGGGGGCAGGCAGGTGAGTGTGCGTGTGGTGGATACTGGCCTCCCCCATGGCCACTGCCTGGCTGCTTCCCAGTTTTCTCTGCCCTCATCAACAGCCAGGCCCCATCTCTGCCCTCCTGCATCCCTGCGGTGGCCTCCTGGGTGGCTTTCCGGCGTGTCTGCTGTGACCATCCTGGCCCCACTTTCTGTCCTGACCCTGTCTCCCGCCTCCGCAACTGTCCCTGGCTCCCTGCTTCCACCGCATCCAGCCCACATCCTGGCCCAGCCGCCTTCCCCCACCCCTGTCCTTACTCTGCCCTCAGTGGCCACAGCGTTTCCTCCTGGAGAGGGGCGCCTGGGCCCCTGGGGTCTGCATGGCCCCGGTCCGAGCAGGTGTGGCCCAGCCGCGCCGCCAGCAGATATGAGCAGCCTGAGAGCTGGGATGAAGGGCCGGTTTCTGGCCTCACTGCAGGGAGGGAGGAATTCCCACCACTCTGCTCCCTCCTTATCACTGCTGCGCGGCGGTGGTGTGAAGGCTGCTGTCGCTGCCGCCTGCCTGGGGAGGTAGTGGCTCTGGAGGAGAACGGGTTTATCAGATTCATCGCCTCTCGCCCCCCTGGGAGACTCCGCTGGGCTTCTGCCCTGGCTCAGAGAGAGATGGAGGGAGGTGAGGGTGCCCAAGGTGGGGATGTGGCATGAGCCCAGGGTTGGCAGAGGCTGGTGGGATGCAGGTGTGGACGGACTGGGCCCCAGCCTGGCCCGGACTACCGGGCATCTCAGGCCTCACGAATGGTGGGCAGGGAGGCGAGGGCTGGCGAAGACCACGGGAAAACTCGTGAGTCCTCATCCCCCTGCCTGGGCTCGTGTTCCTTCTCCCACCTGGTATGCCCTTCCCCAGCCAAGGCCTGCGTCAGGCACTTCCTTCGGGCTGGGGAAGAGGCCACAGCGAATGAGTTCAGCGAGAATGAACGGTGATGCCCCCGAAGGTGTCAGACCCTTGCCACGAGCTGGGCCCACGTTAAGCATTTCACATATGTCATCCTCTTGACCCTGACCCACAGCCAGGTAAGGTAGTATGGTCCCTCTCCTCACTTCACACATGAGGAAATTGAGGCCCAGAGGTTAAATGACTTGGCCAGGGTCACACAGCCAGGGAGTGGGTGAGCTGGGTTTGATCCTGGGCAGTCTGAAGCTAAGCATTGGGCTTGTAACCAGAAGCCTGGGGGTAGGAAAAGGGGCTGGACAGGTGACCAGGGTGGGTTATAGCCCCAAGTCTAGAAGCTCAGGGTTCACAGCCCAGCTCCACCACTTCCTCTGCATGTTCTCTTGGGTAAGGAAGTTACCTCTGTTTTCCCATCTATAAAATGGGCTCACTGCCCCCATCAAAGCCTGGGTGTGAGGACTCAGTGTGGGAATGTGTGTGAGGTACCATCCCTAGTGCCCCAGTCCTGGGGGTCCCACCCGGGTAATGAACGCGCCCTCCTCACTCCCTCATTTCCCAGGACTCCCACTCATTCTTTGAAGGTTTCTGGGAAGGCCTGTGCCCCCACCTTTGGCTTCCATCTCACTGACACATGGGGGAAGAGTGAGTTCATGGCCAAGGTCAGACATTCCCTCCCTTGAGCAGAGTCTTCTAAGGGCCATGGCAGGTGCCACCACTTTCCACTTCTGGTCCTTCAGCACAGGACGTCTACGTACCTGAAGACAGTGTCAGGAGAGGCCGCATCCAGCAGTGTTCTCACTCACCGTGCCCCTGGGCCCACCACTGCATTGCCGGCCTTGAAGGCAAATGCAGGGTGGACCTCAGCTTGGCTCTGCCACTGTTCTGTGCCCCCACCCCTTGCCTCTCAGTTGAGACAGTGCCTCTTGCCTCATGCAGCTGGCAAAGAGCAGTCATTTAATGCGTTCACTTCTGTCCCCTTCCTGATCTGAGGCCGTGGGGATTCATTCCAGGCGGTGGAGAAAGACTTGGTCTTTCCTCTCCAGAAAAGATACTTGGTAAGTGTTCACTGAAGGACAGAGTGAATGGCTGAGTGGCCCCTAGTGGACAGGGCAGGGCCAGCTGTGCCCAGAGCTGCAGTTCTGGGGGCACCTGGCCGTGTGACACTGGGCAGGCCATGTGCCTTCTCTGGGCTCCTGTGAAGGTAAGCGAGGCCAATGAGGTCTGGGAAAGCCACCTGAGAGAGTGGATGGGGCAGCTCTCTGCCAACTTAAAAGCTTAGTCCTGAGCACAGTGGTGCTTTAACAGATGGGGAAACTGAGGCTCAGAGGGGTGAAGGGCGGACCTGGGGCAGCCCAGCTGCG
Organism: Dama dama; assembly: GCF_033118175.1. Lineage (NCBI taxonomy): Eukaryota > Metazoa > Chordata > Mammalia > Artiodactyla > Cervidae > Dama > Dama dama. The sequence goes on from NC_083702.1 coordinate 7,030,186, forward strand.
GTTGCTGCCAGCTACCTGATGCCCTGAATCCATTGCTCCTTCACCGGACTGTGCTGGGGTGCAGTGACATCCCCTCTCCTAGCGCTGGCCAGCGGGGTGCCAGGGCCCACCCCGACTGAGAGCAGCGTGTCCGATGCCCGTGGCAAGGTGTGTCCGAGGTGAGGCTGCAGAATCAGCGGTGGCAGAACTCTCGTGATTCACGTCTGCCGGGATGTGCTGCCTTGGGCCCCAGGGAGGGGGGAGGGACATTGCCACAGTTTGGCATCACCAGAAACAGACTTGGGGGCATCTGTCCAGGAGGCTTTCCAGGTGCGCTGTCAGGACAGCGCTTGTCGGGGGCTCGGCATGCAGCTGGGCTGCGAGGCCGTCACAGCAGAGGTCTCCGGACCGCATGCGTGCTCCAGAGCTGGGGTGGTCCTGCAGAGCTGCGTTGACAGATCCCTGGTTGCAGCGCCCCCCCGGGAGAGGGCATGCCTTGTGGGGGGGGGCGGACACAGCTGTGAAGCCCCTGCAATCAAATGCCCTGGCAACTGGGGAGACCCTCACGTTGGCCCTGAAGGGAGGCTGGGTGATGCACCATGACTGGTGTCCTGTGACATCACCAGCTGGGCACCAAGTGGGTTAATCTCAAGGATGGCAGCAGCAGCAGCCCCTGGCCCTTCTGTGCCTCTGATCACTGCCCCCCCACCAGTATCCCTGCGAGGGGCATTGCCACTTTCAACCTGAGAGACTGAGGCTCACAAGCCTGACCCCTCACTCCCACCCCCCACCACCCAAGCAGTAAGTGGCAGCGTTGGGGCTCTGGGGACTTCCCTGGTGGTCCAGCAGCTAAGACTCAATGCTCCCAAAGCAGGGGACCCAGGTTCAATCCCTGGTCAGGGAACTAGATCCCACATACCACAACAAAGATCGAAGATCCTCTGTGCCGAAACTAAGGCCCTGCACTGCGAAATAATTTTAGAAAAAGGGAACTGGGGCTCTGAATGTGGCACCCCGCACCCCACGGCCTCTACTTCCCACCACAAGCCGTCAGACCCCGGCCTGGGTCCTGCTATCCCTCCTGCCAGGATCACCCTCTTCTCTGTTCAAGGTCATCTCGGTTCTGCCACAGCTTCTCCTCAAAGCCCTGGCAGGTGACCGTTCTCTCTCCTAGCTTTGAGGCTCTCTTCTCCGGTGCAAGCCCCTTGCTGAGGTCACCCGTGCCCAGCTTTGCCTCCCATTTGGAGTGTGAGCTCCTTGAGGGCAGGATCGTGGTGTCCTGCCCCCTGCCAAGACTCCTGGCACAATGCCCCGGCCTGTGGCACTGCTCAGACAGCAGCAGAATTGAATGAAACCTTCAGCCCCCCACCCCCCACTGTGGCAACCCCCTTCACACCCATCCCAGCTGGCGTGACTCGTTGCCACGAATGTTTAGGGCTTGTGCCAGGTCCTGTCTCTTGGTGATGCCCAGGGTCAGCAGGAAACAGTGGTGTTGCTGGGGCCGTCAGATGGGCTGGCCCCAGGGGCTCTGCTTGGTGAGGTGAGAGACTGGAGTCTGACAAGGGGCCAGGAGGCAAGAGGGGACACCTTGGGGGCCTTTTTCCTGGAGGTTTTCCCTTGCACGGCCAGCCGGGGAGTGACTGTTGCTCTCCAGGGCCCCTGGGGTGGTGCACATCCCCTTGCCCGGTCCTGTCCCTGTAGCAGCAAGGGAAGCCCAGTGATGGGGCCAGTGGATACCTACTGGTGGCTTCACGTCCGTGTGCCCGGCGGGAAGGAAAAGCAGAACGCTGGTCAGGAAGGATTGGCCACGGGGCCTGGAAGCTGGGGGAAGTGGCTGGAGCAGAGGCTGCCAGTGTAGATCTGACTTCGTGTTCATTTTGCATTCATTCATTGGTTCACTCAGCAGTTGTTCCTGAACCCAGGCCTTGCAGAGCCTGGGACACAGAGGACCAGGCTGGGATTCTGTTCTCACCTCGTCCACAAACATGCTGGGGACCTGAACCAGCTTTTGGGCCTCTCTAGGCCTTGGTGTCCTCACCTGGAAAATGGGGATAACAGTATTCTCCCAGTGGCCGGGAGATCACCCCAGCCAATGGCCATGAAAGGGCATTAGCAAACCAGGCGATTCAGAACAAATGGTGGTGGTTTTCTCAGTTGTAGATTATTTTCTGTTATCACAGCACTTTGTCTCCCGACTTCCATTTCTCTCAACTCCTTATCAGGCCTGGTGAAATTAATTAGTGTTTACTTGTTACCGTTGCTGGCTAATTTGTCCTCCTCCCTCCCACGTCCTCCTCATTTTCCTTGGTCCCTGCCCCTTCGTGTAATAATAATAACAGTAATAATGAGAGCACCTCCTGCAGCATCTGCTCAGAAGCACCTCGACTCATTTCATCCTCACATCAGCCTCCTGACGTTGCTAGAGTTGTCATCCCCATTTTACAGATGAGGAAACTGAGGCTCAGCTGGATTTAAACCCAGGCCTTGGCTCCGGGTTTCTGTGCTCTGAACCACGTTGCCCACTGTGTTTCTGCCTCCATGAAGAAAACACGGCTGCACTGGTTGGCTGGAGTGGGAGACCTGGTTCTGGTCTTGCCCCTGCTGTGCACCTTGCTCCTCGCTCACCTCACCTGCCTCTCCTGTCCCTCCATCACGTCGGGCTTGTTCCTGCCTCCAGGCCTTTGCACTCACAGGCTCCGCTGCCGGGGAGGCTCTGACTCCAGATCTGTGCGTGTTCCAGCTCAGCCGTCACCTCCTCCAAGAGGTCACCCCTGACTGACTGAGCATCCTCAGAACCAAGCTACTCTGGTCCGAGGGGCCCCCCACGTGCTGGCCCCTCGTCTCCTGCCGCCCCGGCCTCCCATGAGGCTCCTGGACTTGGGTCCTGGAGCTCAGATGTCCTTGGTTGGCTCGTCCAGTGGAGAGTTCAGCCTCTGAACGAGAGGCCAGAGAAAACTGAGCCAGATGAGTGATCCGAGTCTGGACTCAGAACGCTGCCGTCAGAACGCATTCACTCCATCGCCCATTCATTCACTCATTCATCCATTCATTCATTCATTCCCCCATTCATTTATTCATGCCCTCACTCATTTATTTACTCAACAGGGGTGTATTAGGAACCTTTCTGCTGCTCACATGCTCAGTGCCTAACGAACACTTCTCCAGGGAAGGAATGAACGTCTGTCCTTACCTCTGCCTGGCATTTTCTGGCCCAGGTCAGGCCCTGTCTCTTCCGCGGGAAGTCCCTCCCTGCCTCCTCCCCAGGGAGACCCTGGGCACTCCCTGGACGTTTGATGTCATGATCAAGCAAAGGGCCTGCTGTAGCTCTGACACCTCCTCCCTCCCTCTGTGGGTGACGACTGCTGCCCCCAACCCCCACCGCCCCGGCCAGCCAGGTCTGCAGCCAGCCTCGGGAGGACACATGCTGTGTGTTGGGAATCACTTCCCCCAGGGTCGTTGTGTATCTGAGCATTCACAGCTGCCCCTCAGTGCCCAGAATGCAGCCTGACACACACAAAGCCCCTCAATCACTTTTTTTAAATTGGAGTATAGTTGATGAGGTGGCCCAGTGGTAAAGACTCTGCCTGCAATGCAAGAGATACCGGTTCAATCCCTTGGTCGGGAAGATGCCCTGGTGTAGGAAAGGGCAACCTGCCCCAGCATTCTTGTCTGGAGAATCCCGTGGACAGAGGAGCCTGGCGGTCTGCAGTCCAGGGGGTCGCAAAGAGCCGGACGTGACTGAGCACGCACACCAGATAGCTGATTTACAGTGTTGTGGCCGTCTGTGCTAACAGCAGGCTGACTGAGTTACACACACACACACACTTTCTTCTTTTTAATATCCTTTTCCATTTTGGCTTATCACAGGGTATTGGATATAGTTCCCCGTGCTATATAGTAGAACGTTGTTGATCCATCCCACAGAAAATAGCTTGCACCTGCTAATCACAAACTCCCAGTCCTTCCCTTCCACAGTCCGTCCCGCCTGGCAACCACGACTCTGTTCTCCGTCTCTGTGCCTCTGTTTCTGTTTTGTAGATAGGTTCATTTATGCCGTATTTTAGATTCCATATAAATGATACCACATGGTGTTGGCCTTTCTCTTTCTTGCTTCACTTAGTATGATGATCTTTAGTTGCATCCGTGTTGCTGCAGATAGCATTGTTTTGTTCTTTTTATGGCTGAGTAATATTCCGTGGTATGTACGTCTTCTCTGCCCATTCATCTACCACTGACATTTAGGGTGTGTCCATGTTTTGGCCGTTGTGAACAGTGCTGCTGGGAAAGACAGAAAGCAGGGGGAGAAGGGGACGACAGAGGATGACATGGTTGGATGGCATCACCGACTCGATGGACATGAGTTTGAGCAAGCTCTGGAGATGGTGAAGGACAGGGAGGCCTGACATGCTGCAGTCCATGGGGTCGCAGAGAGTTGGACACAACTGAGGACTGAACAACAGCAACGGTGGTGCTGTTGTGAACACAGGGGTGCAGACATCTCCTTGAATTCTAGCTTGCCCGGGTTCCTGCCCAGAAGTGGGATTGCTGGGTCGTATGGTAGCTCTGCGTTTAGTTTTCTGAGGAACCTCCGCACTGTTTTCTGTAGTGGCCGCCCTCAGTCAGCCTTTACTAAGGGGATGACTGAGTTCTTTACTCCATTTCCCTCACTTAGGTGCCATTCTCTGTATTTTGTAATTCCTCAGATTCTTTTTTTAAATTAAAAAAAAAAAAAATTCGGCTGCGCTGTCTTTGTTGCGATGTGCGGGCTTTCTCTAGTTGCAGAACACCCTCAGATCCGTTTTGAATTGGAAGGCAAAACGATAATGATAGCAATAATAATTGCTTGTATTTATCGAGCACTTGCTACGTGCTGGGCATTGTGAATGTTTTACGTGTGTGAATTCATCCACGTGTCCTGGGAGGCAGGTGTGAGTGGCCTCGTTGACACGAGGAAGCAGGCACTCTGAGCCGGCCCTGGGCCCAAGGTCACCAGGCTCTGAAGTGGGGCAGGCAGGGGGGGTTGGGGTATAAACGCAGCAGGGCCCCAGAGCGTGTTTCTTTGAACTAGTCGTTATAGACAGCGATCTGTTTTGTTGAAGAGGGGACAGGAGGCTGGGGGAGCTGCCCTGCGGGACTTGCCTCTGCAGATGGAGAGCACGAGGGTGTCAGGGTGTCAGACTGCATGTGGGTCCTGAGTCCTTAGGGTGCTCTGGCCTTTGAAGCTGGGGTACATCAGAGCTGGGGAAGATGGGGAGCCCCGCTTACAGGGCCGTGCGGTCTTCCTCTCAGACCCTGCTGATCCCGCCTGTGTATCCCCCGGGGGGCCGTGCCCAGTGAGCCACGTGGCCTGAGCTGCATGTCCCTGGTGCCCGGTGCTTCCCTGAGCCCTGAAGGACCATCTGTCCGAAGCCTCCGTCCGTCACCTTCAGGTCAGGGCGCAGCAGCCCCTAGTCTGCCTCTGAACCAGAAGGCCTTAAATCCATTCCAGGCCCTCGCTCCTGAATTGCTTGTGCGGTTTTTACAGTTGCTTGGGGAACTGTAAGTCTACGTTGCCTGACTCCTGTGTATTTAAATTCTCAGCCATCATGTTATATTAACTCATTTTTTGCAGTTTCCTGGGAGGCCGTGTGTACATTCCTGGGGCGGTGGGGAAGTGGGAACGGCCGTGTATGTGGACAAACACAGCTGTGAGCGTGGCTGGTCCAGGGGCCTGACCGGGGCTGCCTCGTGAGCCCCCATGAGTGGGTGCTCTGCCAGCCAGGTGCTCACAGTCCGGAGTCTGCCCACCCAAAAGGGGCAGATCGTGCAGTGAGGTTGGGGAACTCAGGATCCCCGTTAGAAGTGGCTCTGGGGCCCGGGTGAGGCCCGTGGGTTACGTGTCCCTCGTGCTTTATGTCCAAGCGTGTCCATCCTCTCCTTCGTCCCCCGACACATGCCGAGCACCTGTTGCACACCCGGCCTGGAGACACAGCAGACAGACAGCTGGTGGTCCTGTCTTCCCGAGGTGGTCTGCCGGGTGATCGATACTGACCTGACAGGCAGATGGTGCCGGGGACTGAGACGGCCTTGAGAGCAAAGGAAAGCCCGATGGGGAGGTGGGAGTAGGGCCCGGGGTGGGGGGAGGTCACTTGGGGGCTAGGGAGAAAGGCAGAGACCCAAAGGGGGTCGGGGACCCGCAGAGTGGCTCTGAGGTGGGCACGTAGCAGTAGCTGACCGTGCCTGACCAAGGCCCTGCTCTGCACGTGGTAACTCGTCCAGCCTGCCCAGCAAGGGCGTGGGGGTCATTGTGTCCGTTTTACAGACAGTGCCCAAGGTCAACAGCTGCTGAGTGGCCAGGCTGGTATCAACTGTAGGCTTTCTGGCTCCATCGTCTGTGTTCTCACTGCTCTGTTCCACATTTCAAAGGGGTGGCACAGTATATGCAAAGGCCCAGGGGCCAGAACACGGTTAGTGAGCGAGAGGGGCGGCCAGAGGGCCAGCGTGGCTGGAGCAGGGTGACTGAGGGTGAGAGTGGAAGAGGGGAGGGTGGAGAAGTTGAGGGGCTTCCTCTGGACGAACTGGGGACTCACTGTGCTCCCTTGTTCCTGAATCAAGGCAGCAGTGAGGGAGGGAAGAGGGGGTATGGTAACCACAGAGGGCAGAACCCGGCAGTAGGGCAGGATCTCAGGGTTCCTGTGGGGCAAGATGAGCAGGAGGGAAGTTCCTGGGAGGGTTGGGGTAGAGGGGAGAGGCAGGCTTCCTGGGAAAGGCTCAGCCCCGTTGCTCAGCCACACTGCAGCCCTGTTCCGGGCATCAGAAAACCGGGACTTCTCGGCCAACTCCCTTGTCTGCCTCTGCCTGGTGTGAGGAAGGGGCTCAGAGCCCAGCCCTGATGCTCTGTTCAGGTACCCATCCCTGCCTCAGTTTCTTCATCCAGAAAATGGGAATCCTGATACTCATGAGAACTAGATGCAACGGTTTTAATGTTCTGACACTGGTGGAAAACTAGAACTCTGCTTATTGACCCCCTGCTGTCTCATTCCATTCTCCGGACTCAAATTATGTCCCCATTTTGTGTGTATGTGAGCCTGTCTCTTTTATGTTACATTCACTAATTTGTTTATCTTTTAGATTCCACATATAAGTGATACTGTACAGCATTTGTCTTTCTGTAACTTACATCACTGAGCACAATATCCTCCAAGTCCATCCATGTTGTTACAAATGGCAGATTTTCATTCTTTTTTATGGTTGAGTAATATTCCATTATATATTATAAGGTATATATATACACACACACACACATATATACATACACCACATCTTCTTTATCCACTCATCTGTAGACAGTCACTTAGGTTGCATCCTTATCTTGGCTGTTGGGAATAATGCTGCTATAAACATTGGGGTACATGTAAATTTCCTCCTTTTATAGGGAGGGGATTGAAGGTCAGAAAGGGAGGTGACTTGCTCAGAGCTCCTCTGGGCCCTAATATGACCAGACCCAGAGTGCAAAGGAGAAGGAGACCTGGCGTTGGGCCCCTGTCCCCCTCTACACACACACAGTGCGGCCCCCCATAGCCTTCCATGTCTGCCCAGACAGGAGTAGGCTGGAGTAACTTGAGCTTGGAGCACTGGCAGGTAGGCCCAACTCTCAAGTCTCCCTGTTTGTGGGGTACAAGGTCAGGGCCAGAGGAACATCCATGATGGTCTTCGTGCCTGCTGTGCTTGCTGCCTGGAATGCCCTCCCCCCTAGCCAGGTCCTCACCCTTTAAGTCTCAGCTCAGGGCAGCACCTCCTCCAGGAAGCCTTCCCTGACTTAGTCCCCAAAGATCACACACCAACTGGCTGTCCCTGTAGCCCTGTGGTCATGTCACTCAGTGTGGACATTCTTGGTGCTGTGATCCATCCTCCACTCCGCCTGGGGGCTCCCTGCCTGGGGGTGCTGTGTCCCGGCCTTCCCATGCCCCCAGTGTTCCTCACAGGGCATGGCATGGAGCTGATGTCAGTGAATGCCTGCAGAACAGAGCTGGCTGGACCTCAGGCCAGGGGAATGGCAGAGGCCTGTACCTCGTTGGCAGGGGCCAGCCCTGGCTGACTTCATGGCCCCAGCTAGCCACACAATAGCTGCAGGTTATCCTGTGCACTCAGGCTGGAGGTGGCCGATGCCCCTTTCTCGGGACAGCTCCTGAGCAGCAGGCCCCGGCAACACCCGAGACAGCAGTGCCCCCCAGAGCCCTGGGGTCTCAGAGTGAGGCTGGTCACCTGCAGGCCTGTGGCTCAGCCGGGAGTCATTCCTCACCCGAGGCCCCTGATGAAGGCCGGGCCCGGCAGTGCCGGGGGGCCACTGGGCAGAGGCTCCATTTGCCAGGCCTAAGCCCACTCTCCAGAATCATCCCCAAATGCCAGCCTCTGTTTTTCCTCTTAATGAGGCAAGCTCTTCTCTCTTCCCCGCCATCCCCCTTCTTCCTGGATGGATTTACCATTCCATGGTGCCACACTGCCCCTCCTCCTTCCCTGCTTTTCTCCCCTCACAGGCCAAGGGAGGTGGAGGGTGTTATTGTATATTTTAGCCGATCGTTCCCCGTACGCCCCAGTCTCTTTGGGGTGGGGCTGGGGGATGGGGGAGTAAGTAAATTATATATTGAACTCCTAACTGGAGCTGAGGCCTTGTGGTTTCCATGGCAACCAGGCTGGAAATAGCTCGGCGTGACATCAGCACGGTACAGGTATAGCCGGATCCAGCCGTTCCCCAAACAAGCTGGCAAGGGGAGCAAGGGATGTGCAGCTAATTAGCATATGCAAATCAGGCCTGGTAAGCAGGGTGGGGCCTGGGATGCCCCAGCAGGGCCCGTGGCCATGGCCCCAGCCTCTGGCAGGTAAGCGGGCTGGGGCTGGTGTGGGGGCACGGGGGAGGTCAGGGCCCAAACCTCCCCTGACACATGCCCTGTGCTGGGGCTGGTAGGGGCTTCCAGCATGGGACCCAGGCTGCCTGGGCCTGCCTTCCCCGTGGGGCTCTGGGAGCATGGCCAACAGGGCTGCCAGGGGATGGGCGGGCACTGCTGTGCCCGGGCTCTAGTGGGATCTGACTCCTCTTGGCTTCTGGGTGTCTTTGGAGCCAGATACTTAATTGGGCCCTGCTGGCTTGCCGCCATTTTTCTCTTCAGGTCTGGGAGGGAGGGGTCACCCTGTGCCTACTTGGTTCTCCCCGCACCTCCAGGTGGTGGGAAAGGCCCATAGAAACCCCCCCCCAGGTGCTCCAGTGGTGCGTCCAGCAACCCCTATCCTGCCTAGACCTGACAGGGAGGAGACAGCAGAGCCTTTCATCCCAACAGCCTGGCTTCACACATTCCCCATGGGTCTCTTGGCCTCTCTGAACTTCAGTTTCCACCTCCATGAAATGGGGGCATCGTTTCCCTGCCCACCCACCTCACAGAGTGATGAGGGGCTAATGAGGTGACCAGGGGTCGGGGAGGGGAAGGGCCTGGGTGAGCTCGATGGGCGGGACATGTTTGGAGGAAGAGGAAATTTTCTGTCCTCTCAGTTTATATCAAGGCTCTGTCACCCAGCACTGCCCCCTAACACACACAGACAGCCACACACACATTCTGGTGAGACTTGAGAAGTTGCAGTAAATTTCTGGGCGAGGTGAAATACTGCCACCTTCATTGTGGTGATTTCCACACAAGGGCTCTTGGCTGAACTGCTGACATTCGAGCTGGGCATGCTCTGTGGCTACAGGAGAAAATGTATTCACTCAGCAAATGCTCAAGGTGTGCAGAGTGAGGGTGGGGGCGGTTAGGCAGAGAGGGGTGAGTCAGGTCGGGCCAGGCGTGAAGAGCGCTCAGCTCAGTGGGCTGAGGGGGCAGACAGACTGTCACCAGGGCTCCCTGGGACTGGGGGGCTCTGGGAAGATTGTCGAGGGCGTGGGGTGTCTTTGATACCTTAGGGCCAAGTCAGAGTCCCCCTGGCAGTGGAGGAATCGGGATGACACTCCAGGGAGGGCAGCAGGTGGGCACAGAGGCTCAGAGGTAGGGAAGCACACCCAGCATTTGGGGGAAGGAGGACGTTTGTCTGTAACGAGTAAAGCGTTGGAGATGACACCAGAAAGTTCACGTGCCAGCCCCAGAGGGGTTGGAGGACCAGGAGTTTGGGTATGGTCCCGGAGGCAGCGAGAGCCACGATAGCACTTGAGCGGGGGCCTGATAGGATCAGATCCTGGTTTCAGAAAGAAAAGATGGGCCCAAGAGGGCCGGGTGTGAGGTGGAAATAGTCATGGTTGGTCCCAGTCCCTTTGGGAGCCCCTGTAGCCAAGAGTTGCTCTTTACATGGGCAAAGGACCAGGACAGATGATCTGTCTTTGGGCCTCAGTTTCCTCATCTGACCAATGGGGGCAGTTAGTACCCGGCTGTGGAGCCTGCGTCGTTAGCACAGTAGATGTGAGCGTTTTGTTCTCCAGGGCCCCAAGAGCAGTGGGAGGGAAAAGCCATTGCCCCGGGTATTTTGGGAGGAGGGGACAGCAGAGATGGGCTGGGGTGCTGATGTCTCCCCACGACCCAGGTTTTCACGGGTTGTGTTTTGGCCTTGGTGCCGCGGCTTTGTGTATTTGGAGGGAGGCAATTCTGCCGGGGGCTCCTGGCCACCAGCGAGGATTCTTGGCCAAGGGGGTCCCTGCGCTCATCACCTCTCCCTCTCCTCAAACCTCATTTCCTCTCTGCTCATAGTTTCAGAGCCCCCTGCTCAGTGTCAAGGTTGGACAGGGCCGTGGGCACTTTTGGTGGCCAGACGCGGCCTTGCTCTTCAGGGGCTTGGCCCTGGACCCCAAGGTGTACAGATGCAAAGTGACCCCACCTAAGGGATCAGTGCTGGGATGTGGTCAGCACCAAGGGCCAGAGCAGGCTGGCACCCAGCCCTGGGGACAAGAGAGGCTTCCTGGAGAAGGGAACATCTATCTGGGTGTCTTGAAGGAAGAGCTGACCAGACAGGAAGAGAGAACTTTCCAGGCAGGGGGCACGGTCGTGGCAGAGGCTCCAAGGTGGGAGCAGGGGTGGTTTAGCTGGGCCGGGGTGCAGGTGGGGAGCCCCTGATGCCCTCACCCTTCCAGGCTCCTCTGATCGCCCTGGCACCGACGGGTTCAGTAGTGGGTCCTCTGTGTTTACAGAGGGGCCGCAGTGTCTCCCAGCTGGGGCGGGTGAAATGAAGGCCCTGTGAGTCCGGAGGTCTCAGCTGAGGTGAGACCCCGCACTCATGTACTTCCGGGCATCACAGGGTCAGCATTTGGGAGCCTCCGCCAGGCGTCCCCACCCTGACCCCAGAAGCCTGCATGTCACTTGGCAGCCTCTGTCCTGTTTCTGCTCAGGGACCTTTGTGGCACGCAGATGGGACCTGGTCACTCCCATCCCAGACCCTGCCTGGGCCCCCTGGTACTTGGATAAAGGATGAAGTCTGAGCCCTTTCCTTTATGTGATCTCTCGTCTTCGTAGTTTTGCTGGCGTGGGTTCCCTCTGCCTGGATACCCTTCCCCTCTCCTCTGCTTGCCTGCTTCTGCTGTGTGTCAAGGGGGCTGAGGAGGGTGAGCCCGGGGCCCAGGTTGGACCGTGATGGGGGTCTCCTCGTGCCGTTTCCTGCTGAGCAGTCTCTCCCTCCATCCCCGGGTGGGTGCATGGCCGGGCAGACTCTGGGTGGCCAGACTTGCACGCCCTCTGCCCTCCTTGTCCATTTGGCACATCTCTTTTCTAGACACCGGGGTGGTGTGGTGTGAGCTGTCTAGAATTGTCATTTATTTGCTCATTAATTTCGCATACATTCACTGGGTACTTGTGCTGTGCCTGGATATACAGAAATGAATAAAAAGGGGTACAAGCGGGAGCCCCCACTCTCAGCTGGGGGCAGGCAGGGCTCCCTGGGTGCGAGCCTCCTGGGTGTGGGCCCTGCTGGCTCCTCTTCCCGCCAGGGAGTTGCAGGCCGATTCGGCCTGGGGAACAGCTGGGCCAGGTGCAGGCGCCTGGCCGCCCACCCGCCCGGAGAGGCATCACTGCCTGGGATTTGAGCTCCTCCGAGAGCTTGCGTCAGGCCGTGGGGAAATCACTTTCTGACAGCGGTCATCAATTTTACTGAGAGCCCCTCGGCGCTCCAGCAGCCTGTCCCCGGCAGCAGCAGCTGGTCCGTGTCAAGCCCCTCCGTGTCCTGATGACAGAAACGATTCGCATTAGGCGTCTGCCCCAGAGCACACATCCAGGAGAGATTGTTCTGGCCAGTTTCACATGCGCACCGCGTCGCCTCCAAGTCTGTCTTTAGGTCCTTGGGTTCGTGGAGGTGTCTTCTCCCGCTCCGTATTGGGGGTGACCCTGTGGGGCCCTGGGGCTTCCCAGGTGGCTCAGGGGTAAAGAACCCACCTGCAGTGCAGGAGAGGTGGGTTTGATTCCTGGATCAGGAAGACATCACCCCCACCCCCCCACCCCCGCCTCCCCCGCCCAGAGAAGGAAACGGCAATCCACTCCAATATCCTAGCCTGGGAAATCCCATGGACAGAGGAGCCTGGCGGGCTACAATCCAAGGGGTTGCGAAGAGTCAGACACAACTTAGCTACAATCCATGGGGTTTCAAAGAGTCAGACACAACTTAGCAATTAAACCACCCCCCCCACCGGGTGCTGTGGGGCCCTTGGCAGGGTCAGATCCAGCAGGAGCCCAGGGCCCCGCAGGAATGGAGCAGCCCTGTATCCACCTTGTTGCAGACACCATTCTAGTTGCAAAGGGTTCAGCTTTGAACACAACAGACAGAGCCCCTGCCCTGGCCTGGGAGGGTGACGTTTTAGCTGAGAGGTGTAAAAGAAAAATCACGAAGGAGACTCCTATGCCTCAACCTCGAGGAAGAGCATTTTGGGAAAAGGGAACAGCACATGAGAAGGCCCTGAAGCTTGCTGTGTTTACAGGACAGCATCCTGTCTACACTGCTGTGAATCTCAGGAGTTGTCCAGGGTTAGAGCCAGGGTCCTCTCAGAGCCCTGGGGGTGCCCGGAGGAAGCAGGAAGAATTCTGGCTGATGATCAAGGAAACCCCTGGAGGAGGTGGTGGTGGTGGGTGTAAGTCATGAAGAGCAGCAGGATTTTGCCTGGTGGAGTTGGATACAAGGAGGGGCCTTCCAGAAGGCAGGAGCAGTCTGAATGAGGCCTAGATGGAGAGCAGGAGAGAGCCTGCTGGGCGGGGCTCTGCGTGTACAGCTGTGGGCTCCCCTCCGACTTGGGGAGAGGGTGCCCTATTGGATTGGGTGGTTGCAGGCCACCCCCCAGCAAGTCTTTGGTAAGCTCCCTGGTTGACCGCATACGGTCAGGCCCAGGGGGTCTGCTGTGTGGGGGCTGAAGTCCTGCCATGCACCAGGGTGTCCACCCACATCCCAGATGCCACCTCCACTCATCACAGGCCTACCAAGTGCCAGGCACCGCAGATGCGCTGGACACCACCCACAGGTGGGCATTATCACCCGCACTGCCAGGGGGGCAAGCTGAGGCCCAGAGAAGAGGTGGGGAGGCCTGTGTACTAGTGGTGGTGTGAGCCAGTCAGGGGAGCCTGAGCTGGGAAGCTTGCAAGAACCTGGTTTTCCCTGAACATTTCTGGATAGGGAATGATGGCCCATCCCTGACACCCACCCCCTGAGCTGTGTGGATGTGTGCTTGGAGGCCTGGGCACGGGCTTGTGGGGCACAGGCATGGGGAGGGTGGCAGCCAGGAGCTGGGCACCCCCTGCCCTCACCTGTGGCTCAAACGTGGGGACAGGGAGGAGACCCTCCACGAGCTTCCAGGGGTCCGCAGCTTCCTGGCTTGTCATGGCCGGGTGACCATCTCACGTTTCAGATGAGGAGCCCGAGGCTCGGGACGGGAACAGGAGGAGTGGGGCATCACAGCCATTGTGGTTGAACCAGGGCAGCCACGGGCTGTCTCTCCCCACAGGGTGCCCAGCGGGACAGTAGTGAGGATGGTGGTGGCCGTGAAGGTGGGCTGACAGCTTGGGATTTGATCTTGACACTTGTTTTGCCAGGGACCTTCCAGAATTGAAGGCTTCCTTGGTGGCTCAGATGGTAAAGAATCTACCTACATTGTGGGAGACCCAGGTTCCATCCCTGGGTCAGGGAGATCCCCTGGAGAAGGGAATGGCAACCAACTCCACTATTCTTGCCTGGAGAATCCCATGGACAGAAGAGCCTGGCGGGCTATAGTCCATGGGGCGGCAAAGAGTTAGACACAACTGAGCAGCTAACATACACACGCCCTTGTCCCCTGCGCCCGCCTTCACAGCTCCCTTCAAGGATGCCCCTATGGCCTGGGGCCCCCACCTGGCCTGATTTTGTCAGACCCCCGTTATAAGGTCTGATCCAACCAAGGGATCCAGCTCTTCTGCTGTGTCCATTTGAATCCTATTCCCAGCAGAGTTTGGCCAGACCAGGCAGGGCCATGACTGCATGTGCTATCCTGGGGCCAGGCAGGCAGCCTACTGATCAGCTAGAAACAGCTGGTGGTAGAGTCCTTGATGCTTTAATCCTCAGTCACTTGCTCATTCATTCATTCACGATGGGCACCTCCTAGGCATCTGAGATTCTCCATTTTCTCTATGGCCCCTGTGCCCAGTATAACTGCCAGCCATGTAGTACATACCCTGTGAATACTGCCCATCTCTACAAGGTGATTTCAAAGTCCTGGGAAGATCTATTCCCAGCCTTCAGTGTCTTCCTCCCTTTCTGCTAGCTGGCAGAAATGTTGCCATTAATGTTTCATTCCTTTGGCATAACTATTGCCCTGACCCTGGTGGGCTACAGTTCATAGGGTTGCACAAAGTCAGACATGCCTGAAGCCACTTAGCAGACACAGCATGCACATGCACATTGCCCTGTCAAAGTTCCTCTCCTAAAATGCAAATGTTTAGAGTCTCAGTACTCTCTTCAAAGAGGAGACCCTTTGGAGTCCCATGTTCCCAGGAAGCTGACACTGTCTTGAACCTACTGGACTGTGGCCAAGGGAGTTATAAGAGAAACAGGGAAAACAGTCAGGAGGACAGGTGGTGGGTTCTGTGCCCCTGCAAGGGGCCTGAGATTGTATTTGTTGTTGTTCAGTCTCTAAGTCACGTCCGACTCCTTGTGACCCCCACAGACTGCAGCACTCCAGGCTTCCCTGTCCTTCACTATCTCCCAGAGTTTGCTCAGATTCATATTCATTGAGCTGATGATGCCATCCAACCATCTCATCCTCTGTCGCCCCCTTCTCCTCCTGCCCTCAGTCTTCCCCAGCATCAGGGTCTTTTCCAGTGAGTCGACTCGTCACATCAGGTGGCCAAAGTATTGGAGCTTCAGCTTCAGCATCAATCCCTCCAATGAACATTCAGGTTTGATTTCCTTTAGGATGGACTGGTTTGATCTCCTTGCTGTCCAAGGGACTCTCAAGAGTCTTCAACACCACGGTTCAAAAACATCAGTTCTTTGGTGCTCAGCCTTCTTTATGCTCCAACTCTCACATCCATACATCACTACTGGAAAGACCATAGCTTTGACTATACGGGCCTTTGTCAGCGAAATGATGTCTCTGCTTTTTAATACGCTGTCTAGGATTACACATTCTTATTCTTATCTGACCCCACAGCCCTGGGCTGAAGGTGTTTTTGTTCCTGTTTCAGGGAGCAAGTGAAGCTTGAGAAACCCAGTCCAGCTGAGAAAGCCCCTCGGAGGTTTCTCAGCTGAACCTGGGTCTGGGTTGCCCCCATCCACACCCTTTCCTGCACCTCCCCCTGCCCAGGACGTGGTCGTGTGACCCTGGGGGGCCACCAAGTGCAGCTCCTCTGGACTCCCAGCTGCAGCAGGAGGGCCCAATCCTGGTAGCCTTTTGAAAGGGGTCACTCTGGAATCTGGTTTGAGCCTTGCGACTACCCTTTGAAGCAGCAATGTTCCCATTTCTCTGATGAGGGAACAGGCACAGAAAGTCCATGGGCCTCATGTGTGGCCCCCCAGCGAGGGGGTGTGAGAGCTGGAGCACCCGTTCTTACAGAACAGCACGCAGAGCCTCCCCCCAACCCTGCATTGGGGGGGGTTTGAGGGTCTCAGGGCTGGTCTTGGTGCCAGGAGATGAGGCATTCAGACGGCCCCCTTCTGCCTACCTGAGCACAGGTCTGGCTGCTGGCCTGTGGGGCCTCCAGCTTGGCGCCGGCTGTGGGTTCTGGGCCCCCCCGCCCCCCCACTTTCCGTGCTCACGTGTCCGCCCTCCCGAGGGCAGCAGTCTGAGGACACTGCTCTGTCAGCCGTGGGTCAGCCAGGCAGCTCCTAATTGTCCACCGTCCAGGCTGTATTTTCCCCAGTATTGATGAGCCTCTGTCACCCAGGACGCAGCCAGAAGCTGAGCTGAACTCAAGACGGATCGGGTCCCCACCTCATCAATCTGCCCGCGGCCACTCTGCGGGGGAGGAGAGGGCGGGCATGTGGGCTGGGCCGTGGGGGGCTCTGGGCTCGCCGTGTGGTCTTCTTCAACCACAAATCTACCTTTGCTGGGGCTGATTCATTGCTCCCTGTGTGGGAATTTGCAGGGTGACCAGGACTTGGCAATCTTCCATACTCTCAGGCTCCCAGCCTGGCTGCTCATGGCCTGAGGGATAAAACCCAAACTGGTCACCTTGGCCCCAGGCCCCGCCCCTGGGGACCCCAGCATCACCTTCCAGCCACTCAGGCCACGTCCTTCCCGCCCCAGGGCCTTTTCCATGCTACTCACTCTGCCTGGAGCGCTCCTCTTCACGCTCTGTCCCCTCCTGTCTCTGCTTTCGCCCCGGCTCTTAAGGTCTGGCTGAAACCCCACCTCCCCGGAGCTCCCACCACGCCAGGCTGGATTCCTGTTGTCAGTGGTCTCTCGGCACCACTCAGCTCTCCAGCTGAACTCTCCCGACAGCTGGAATCAATGAATTATTTATGAGGTTCTCTGTTACTGTCTTGTCTTCCCCCACTGGAATGTCAGCTCTGTGGCCCCAGGACCACATTCGTCTTGTTTTCCCAATGTATCCCTAGTGCCTGATACGTAGTAGGCCCTCAGTACATGGTTGATGAATCAATGTCAGACGACTGCCATTGCCCTCATTAAGAAATTAATTTCCTACTGCCACACTCCTCATTGTGGCATTTGAGGCCTTATGGGATCCAACTGAAACAATTCTCCCTGCCTGGAGTTTCTTTCCTGTCTGTGCTCTTCTTGGCGAACTCCTATGCATCCTTCAAAACCTCCATAGGTACTACTCTTTCTATGAAGCCTTCCTGGCTCCTCCAGGCAGAGTTGGTTGCAGCAGCCCTTTGATGCAGCAGCGGCTGGGCATCAGATCCTGTGCCAGGCACTGGGGAGACAGGACTGGGAGGGATGGAGATTAGGATCAGTGAGGACTCAGACCTGTGGACCGCAGCCTCAGAGCATCCTGATGGGGATGATGGTGACAAAAGTCAGGCACTATTCCAAGGAATTTCCATATGTTTTTCTCATTCCATCTTTACTGACCACAGTGAGGTTCCAGTGCTACCCCATTTTATAGACGAGGATAACAAGGCTCAGAGAGGTGATGAAACTTGCTGCCGATTCATGAAAAGTTGGACTTGAACCCAAACCTGCGTTCCTTGTCACTTGCTGCTCTGCTTCCACTAAGGGAAGTGTGAAGGGCTCTAAGAATGTAGAGGAGCCCCCTTCTCCAGTGTCTGTGGGCCAGGGGTGGGGTTACACAGATGGTTTCACAGAGCGAAAAAATGTCTACAGTGAGAGTGGAAGGAAAAACACACATTTTTCCAGGCAAATAGGGCACTGCTGCTACTGGGAGCTCGGGAGGGTTGGGTTAGGGGTGTGCAGGAGGTTTAGAGGGGGGAAATTCATGAATAGGGGTGGGTCAGGAGTCTGGGGGCTGCTGGGGGCAGGGAGAAAGGGGATGATAAGGAGGGAGGCTGGGGAAGTGGGGCCTGGGGAGGGGGCCGACTGGGCGGGGAGGCCAGGATGTGGATGCTTGCAGAGGGCTGGGTGATGGATCGGAGCTCCTGGCATGTGGTCTGTTGCTGTGGTCCTGGCATGTGGCCACTGTGGGCTCTGGTTTCTGGCAGCTTCCAGGCTCCACAGTCCTTTGTTGCAGCTCATCCAGTCTCCACCCTGTTCCCTCTAGGCGGACAGGGCAGGTAGGAGCCTAGGGATTGTTTGCCATCTATACTTCCTGGGGGGGAGAACAGGAGAAGGAGCTCTATGAGTGTCACACGGCATTTGCTGGGTCCCTGTTTATCTGTCTTCTGATTTACATCATGGGTGTGTGCCGCCTGCTCCCCCAAACCCAGCCTTGAGCCATCTTTCTGAGGTCTGTGGTCCAAGCTTCTGACATGGGCTCCCAGGCCAGTGGTCTGGGCCAGCTGGCCTCTCCAGGGTGTCCTCAGCCCTCTACACCAGGCAGCAGGCACTAGTGTCCCCGCTGGGTTCACAGTGGGTAGTCTCAGCCCATTTCATCCTCATCTCTGCCCAGCAAGGCAGCTGTTCCTGTCCCATTTTCACTGAGATGGAAACTGAAGCTCCGAGAGATTAAGGAACAGTGTGATCACCCAGCCAGTGAGCTGCAGCCAGGGTTTGGACCTAAGCCTGCTTGGCTCTACTGTCCTGCTTCTTCCCCAGCGGCCCTGCTCAGGGGAGGCCTCCCCGAGCCCCGCCTCATCTCTGCTCACCCAAATCCAACCATCCTTCAAGGCCTTGCTGGGAAGAACCAAAGCCAGTTCTGGCCTGTGGCTCTGTGTTCCTCCCTCCATTCATTCCCAGGTACTGCGTGCCCGCCGTCCACCTCAGGTACCGTCTGGGCATTGAGGATCCTACAGAGAAGTCGAAGCCCAGGCTCTGTGGTTAGATTTCATAGCTTTGCCCTTATCAGCTTTGATACCCCAGGATAAATCACCTCCCTGAGCCTCAGTTTCTTCATCTGTGAAATGGGGCTGACATTAGTGTCTACCACACAGGTTGTTGGTAGGACTGAATTTTTGTGTGTGAAGTGCTGAGGATAAGAGCTGGCACATAGTAGACCCTCTGTCCATGTTACTGTCTCCAATCCCAGTTTTCAGGGGCCCCCTCCTCCAGGAAGTGTTCCCCAGGCCCTCCCGGTTGATGAGCATCGCTCTCCTTTGAGCTATGACTCACTCACTTCGTGTCCCAGTGATGAGATCTGAGGGTCAGGTGGGTCCCCTGCCTAACTGTAGGCACCTCGGGGGCTGGGGCTGCCCGCTCCATAGCCCCCTCACCCCACCCCAGTTACCAGACCAGGGCTTTGCACATAATAGACACTTAATACATGTTTATGGAATTGAATTAACGATAAAACGAGATAATGGCCTGGAAGGAGCCTGAGTTGTTAGGAGGGAATACACAGCGTAAAAACCAGGCATATTTTTTTAAGCAGATTAATCTGGTCTTAACTCATTCTAATAGCCTGCGCCCCTATTGGCCAAGGCCATTATAATAATATATGGCCAGGGCCGTGCAGCTGGGAGATAGCGGTGCTTCAAAGTTTGCCTTCGGAAGGATATCACGGCAGGCTGCCTCTAGGCTCTCGGGGCTGGGGCCCAGGGAGGCTGACGGACTTGCCTGGGGAGGGGAGCATGAGAGGAGACTGAGGCTCAGAGAGGCCATGGGCCTCACCCTGAGATGCACCGCCAGAGGATGAGCTGGCACTGGAGGCCTGGTACTCCTCTAGGGTGGTTACAGTCTGTTGTGTTCAATGCTTGGTGCCAAGACTGGAGCTTCCAGATTCTCATCCCAGGGCGGGCCCTTCACCCCTGTGAACCACCCTCTTCGCAGGAAGCCGAGTTTAGTCCTTCTGAATGCATAAACCCTAGAGGAGAAGAGATGAAGCTGGTACCAGTCATTCACACCTTGGTCTGAATTGATATCCTGATGAAGGCTGAGATCTAAGGGAGCCCTGTGGGCTACCGGAAGGGAGAAATGGTCTGACTCCTGTCCGATTAGGTGGGGCAGTGAGACTCAGCAGGGGCTCTGAAGTCACCCTTCTACGCTGTCTACTGCCCTAGCCCTGAATGCTTCCCAGGTGGCTCAGTGGGTAAAGAATCCGCCTGCAATGCAGGAGATGCAGAAAACGCAGGTTCAATCCCAGGGTTGGGAAGATCCCCTGGAGGAGGGTGTGGCAACTCACTCCAGTATCTCTGCCTGAAAAAAATCCCTTGGACAGAGCAACCAGGTGGGCTAGAGTCCATAGGGTCGCAGAGAGTTGGACATGACTGAGGCAATTGAGCATGCACTCGCTAGCCCTGAATACAGAAAGCAGGCCAGGATCAGGGAGCTAGCTAGGCTTGATGACGGAAGGAGACGCCCAGAGTGGTGACCGCGCAGGGAGAGGAGACACCTGTGGTTTCACAGATCTGTGCCCCGGCCAGGTGCAAGTCATGGTGTCCTGTCCAACTGTCCTCCCTCGGCTCCTCCCAGGAGCTGCCCTCTGCTGTAAGCAGGGTCCCACTCTTGTCACCAAATGGCTCGGGTTGGCACCCAGCCCTGACTCTCCCTCATCCTCGGCCTCGGTCAGCTGTTGCTCCCTGAGCCTCTGTTTCCCCATCTGTGAAATGGGTACAATGGCCGCACCCCAGGGCATTGTGAACTCACTGGGTGGAGGCACCCAGCCCAGCCCCGCAGCACAGCACAGGTGAAGCCCAAGCCCACTCACTGGTCTACAAGAACCCAGCACCTGGAGGTGGGGGTTGGGGTGGTGATGTGTTAAAAAGTGTTACTTGCTCAGTCGTGTCTGACTCTTTGCAACCCATGGTCTGTAGCCCACGAGGCTCCTCTGTCCATGGGATTTTCCAGGCAAGAATACTGGAGTGGATTGCCATTTCCTCCTCCAGGGGATCTTCCCGACCCAGGGATCGAACCCGCATCTGCTGTGTCTTCTGATTTGCAGGCAGATTCTCTAGCTGCTGAGCCATCAGGGGAAGCCACCAGGTGGTGATGGGGTCCTCTTAATTCATGGGTCACAGTGGAGGCCCACAGACTGCCTGTTGATAAAGGGGGCCAGGAAGTTTCTATCAACTGGAGGCTTCCCCAGTCCAGAGGTTCCCGGGGCGGGGGGCTGTATTAAGCCCCGGGGGTCCCCTAGCAGTTCCCCTGCCCTGCCCCGCCATATTGCTTCCCACCTGCCTCCTCGCAGGCAGAGCAGGTCCTCAGCTGCTGGCCCAGCCTGGCAGGGCGGCTGCTGCTTCAATCAGCCATCCCGCCACTTTCCTTGGAAGGAGAAAATTGCAGGTGGCAACTCGTAATTTCCCAGGCTTCTCCCTTTCATTAATTTCTCCCTGCAAAATGGAGGCTTTCTGCTGAGCCGGGGAACCGGCGGCCGTCTCCTGGCCCGCTGTGTGCTCTGCTCGAGGCGGGGGGTGGCCGTGAGGGTCTCAGCAGCCACTGTTGCTCACAGAGTTTGCCATGCCCCCTCGCAGAGGCCAGAGGTTTGTTCCACGTTCGGATCGGCTTGCCGAGCCCCACTCGGTCTGGAAAATCGCTTGGTTCGCCCTGTGCTCGCTGTTTCCACCACCAGTGAAGAAGGGAGGTGGACGTGGAGACCCGCCAGGGCCGGCCTTCCTGGTGGGCCGTGAGGGGCCCGAGGTCTCTGCGTCCCCAGGGGGCACCGCTGTCTCCGCAGCTGATTCCTGATGGGGTGAGCGTGGGACGGCCCATGCCTTGCACATCCCTCCTGAGAGGCTCTGCAAGTTCCTCGGAGGGCTGGCCCCGTGCACGGATGGACATAGGAAGGTGAAGGAAGGGCGGACACCATGTGGTCCTCAGAGACACCCCTCCGCCCCCAGCCACGGGGAAGTGACGACACCATTAGTGACACCTGGCCAAGGGTCACTGTTAAACCAAAGGGATGGGGAGCAGAGAACAACCCGTGCCAAGGGAACAGGACTTCATCCATCCATTCATCCCACGAAGGACAGTTAACCAGCTGCTGGGGAAATGATGGCAGGGACTGAAGGGCAGGTCGGGTATCCCCCAAGGCAAGGAGTCTGGTCTCCCCTGGGAGCTGAGAGGGGCCTGGTTTGATGTGCGGTGTAGAGAGGCTGATGGGGTGGCCAGTGTGGAGTGTGTCTGGGAGGGGGACATAGGAAGAGCAGGAAGAGTGCTGTGGGATGAGGGGGTGGGGTGCCCCCAGCTAGACGGGAGGAGGGAGATACAGGAGGAGGGGTGCGGTCCTCATCAAGAGGAAGGAGTCAGCCACTACCTAGTATGAGTTAGGGAACTGGCCCAACTCATTAACTAAATCTCACCCACAGCCTTCGGGCCCAGGAGACAGCACTGGAAGAGACGGGCTGACGTTGACTGGAGTTGTGTTTTATGACTCAGGTGGTGTGCGCTAACAGTCCCACCCTCCCTCTTGGGTGACCAGGGAGAGGGTTTATTGTGTGCCCAGAGTGCCCCAGGAGCTGTGCATCTTCCATAGGTCTCTGAACCTCTCTGAACTTACTTCCTTGGTTTGGAAAAGGCACCAGCCATGGAGACAAAGCCTAGGGCATGGGGCCGGTGGTAGAAGATAGGACCAGGTCAGCTAGTGACTCCAGGGACTCAGCCTGGAAGAGGGCCCCATGCCCGCCCCCACTGTATAGGATGTGGCTGTCAGCTCGCCTGGGGAGCCCAGCACTTGGTTCGCGTCCCACCAAGACCACCCGGAGGTGAGGGTGTGGTGGCCAAGGGAAATCGTGTGCCTCAGTTCAGAGGAGTGGACGCTGGGCAGCCCAGACCTGCAGCTTACCCCCCTGGTCACCTGGTGAGCCTGGGCCAGTCACCCAAAGCCGGTGCCTCAGTTTCCCCAGTTATGAAAGGAGGTGCTTCTGCCCACCTCACAGCGTGGCTCTGAGATCGAAGTGTTTGTCCGAGTGCCCATCTGGCACAGGCCTGGCCCGAGGCTGGCCTGGGCTGTGCTGTGCTGGTTACAGTAAATACAGATTGACCTGTAGCTGTCACTCATCCCCGGGGCTTGCAGTGGGACCAGGGAAGATCTCAGAGGGCATTATGGCCATAAAGGCAACAGGCTTTGTCAGCCAAGGGGATGGTGCGATGGAGGGGCTGGGTGGAGTGGTGTGGGGTGGTGCTGGCCAAGGAGACCCCCCGGGACCCAGGGTGAGAGGTGACGCTCCCCCCTCCCCAAGTCCAGGGCACTCTCTCCCTGCCAAGCTCTTGAGCCAGCCACCCCAGCGCCCACCTGGAAGCCAGGTTCCACCTGCACCTGCCCAGCCTCCCCACTCCTGAGTCACCCCTGCGTTGGGCTCTACCTGCCTCTCCCCAACAGT
This sequence comes from Dama dama, assembly GCF_033118175.1. NCBI lineage: Eukaryota > Metazoa > Chordata > Mammalia > Artiodactyla > Cervidae > Dama > Dama dama. The sequence goes on from NC_083702.1 coordinate 7,053,454, forward strand.
CTGTGTTCCGGTTATGGAATTTCTGGGCGGGAATCTAGCGCAGCTTTGATCTTTTCCGAGGGAGGGAGGGATGGGGCAGCTGAGGCCGGCGGGAGCTGACTGTATATTTTCTCCTGTAATGGGGTATTAAGTAGACAACCCAGATGGGGATCTCGGGCAGGAGGGGGTGGGTGCAGCCTGCTTTGTATCAGCCTGAAATATGGCCCCATCTCTGCCAAACCTCAAAGGATGCTACGTTGGGGCTGGCTGGGAACCCAGCTTTGATGTTTGAGCGGCAGGGGGACGGGGCAGACCTTCCCTGGCACAGAGAGGGCTGGGGCCTTGGTCCCAGCAGGCTGGAATGTGGCTCCTGAGAGTGGCCCCCCTTCACCTTCTCCCTTCCTTCCCGCCACGCTCCCCGCCTCCCCGCCTCCCCTTTGTCTTCCTCCTCTCCTCCCTCGCCCCCTTTCTCTTCTCTTTTCTCCCCTGCCCCCCTCCTTTCCCCCACGTGCCCCCCTTCCCCTCCTCTTCCTCTTCAGAGCTGTGCCATCCAGACTCCCATCCACCGGCCACCCCCCACCCGCCATTCCTGAGGGTCCCCTCTGTGAACATCTGGAAAGGGCACAGACTAGCCAGGGTTCAAGCCCCCCCCCCCCCCCCCCCCCCCCGCTTCCTTCCTTGCCAGGAGGCTGGGAGTGGGGAGAAGGCAGTTCACGGTGTGGACCGGGGCCAGGCAGCCTGGGATTGAAACCTAATGTCCCCGCCACGTATCAGGCAAGTTACCTACATTCTCTGCACATCCAGTTCCTCACCCGGAAAACGGGGACACCATCACGGCTGCCTAAGGGGCTGTGGTGAAAGTGACGTGAGTAAAAATTCGGAGTGCTTGGGTCTCTGCCCAGTAAGTCACCGTTTCTCCATGACTGAGGGGAGGGGCTGGACCTCTCTGGCCTCCGTCTCCTCCTCTGTACAACGGGATGAATTGTACACTGCCCACCCACCACCTCCTAGGATGGAGTGATAGCTACTCTGATGCTGGCTCCAGGGTTAGGGGTCAGGGGTCAGTGCCCTTCGAGGTCGAGTTCCCCAGGAGCTCCTCTCCAAGGGGCTCAGGTTGAGGGACTTGCCGGAGCTCATCTAACTGTCTGGGGGGATAGAAAGATAACGTGTGATAGGACTTGGCACAAGGTGGTTTCCAGGAACAGTACACTGCCATGTTTCAGAACCTCCTACTGCGTGCAGGGCTGGAGGCTGGGGTTCAGCTGGATGGGGCCCCAACCTGGGCCAGTGATGGGGGACAACCAGTGAAGAAGTCATTCCAGAGTTGCCAGGCGGGAGGGGGCTCCGTGCTCTGCAAGATGACAATGCTGGGGACGTGTCCCCAGAGAGCCTATCTGGGGCAGGGCCACCAACAGTGCTAGCTTATTTTCTCCCTTTTTCCACTCCTTCTTCCTGCCCCCACCTCCAACACGACATCCAAGAATCCCATTAATGAAGGACTAGGGAACAGAGGGCTGGCACTGGGCTCTGCCTCTCATTGGCTGGTGACCTTGGTAAAGTTTCTTCTCCTCGCCTTGGTTTCTTCAGCTGTAAAAGTGGGGTTGTTGGTGGCTGGCAGGTTGGGGTGGGAGCTCTTTGAGGATAGAGATCAGTCTCCTGGGTACGTGGTGGATGAATGGAGGTATGAGTGAGGAAGGCAAGCCATCTGGGTGATTTCCCCTCCACCTTCTCTGCCCCCACTTTGGCTGCCCGTGGATGGTCCAGGATTGAGGAGAAAGCCGCCCCGTCTCTGGACACTCCGGAGATCCTAGGCTTTGTCCCAGAGCAGCCCCTCTGCTGGGACCCATCTGCCCTGTTCGTGTCCCTTTCATAGACCCTGACTGTGATCTCTGCCAGCCTCAGTCCAGTCCTAACTCTGCAGTTTCCTCGTTTGGAAAGCAAGACTCATAACCCCTTGTAGTGTTGTTATTGATGGCATCAGGCTCCTGCTCATTGAGGAAAAAATGTTAGTCGCTCAGTCGTGTCCGACTCTTCGTGACCCCATGGACTGCAGCCCACCAGGCTCCTTTGTCCATGGGATTCTCCAGGCAAGAACACTGGAGTGGGTTGCCATGCCCTCCTCCAGGGCATCTTCCTGACCGAGGGGTCGAGCCCTGGTCTCCTGTGTTGCAAGTGGATTCTTTACCATCTGAGCCCCCAGGGAAGCCTGCTCAGTGAGGAGTAACCCTCCACCTCCCCCAAGCCTGTCCCCTTCCCCACTGTCCCCTTAGCTGCTCCTCTGATGCTGGCTCCAGGGTTAGGGGTCACGGGTCAGTGCCCTGTGAGTTCCCCAGTAGCTTCCTCTCCAGGGGGCTCAGGTTGAGGGACTTGCTGGAGCTCACCTAGCTGTCTGGGGAGGATGAGAGAGAAGGGAGCTGTCCGTCTGAGTCTTGCTCACACTGGCCTCTGTGGCTGTCCAGCCAAAGGGCTCCCTGCCCTAGAGGTTCCTTCTTGGATGGAAATGAAGTCTGTCTGCAGGAACAGCTGCCCATCCGCCCGGGTTCTGCAGATAGAATAGGAGTCCTCCCTCCCACCCAGGGATGGCCTTCCCAGAGCCAAGGCACATGCATGTGGTCCCATAAGCATCAGTCGTCTTGTTCCCCCCCTCAGTTCCCCCATCGCCCTTGGGATAAAGTCAGGCAGCTCTGTGCCCTTCGGCCTGGCTCCTGCCCACACCTGGGTCTGCTGAGCCACTTTCACTGCTCAGAAAAGCCTCACTTTGTCTCCTCACTTCGCCCGGGCCCCTGCTGTTCCCTCGGCCTTCCCCTAGCAAGGGGGCTCCCAAGGGATCAGGCCCGCCCAGTCCTGGCCCCTCTCACCCTGTGGTGTTCACATCGGCCTCCCCCACCACCCAAGGGCCGGCACCCATCTGCCTGCCCCGGGGCCTTGGCCCAGCGTCAGTGTGCAGAGAATCCCTGTGCAGGGAACACAGGGAGGGACAGAGGACTTCAGAGAGGCGTCCTGAGACCCCAGAGCAAAGATCTCAACTGCCCCCCTGTTGCTCAGACACCTCAGGGGCTCCACCAGGCTGCCGCATCCACCTCCCACTCTGCCTCCCCTCTGGCTAGTGGCGGCCAGTTACACACACATACACAAACCCCAACCTACCCGCAATGCACACCTTCTGTCTGGAATTCTCTGCCCCCTGCCCTGGGCCTTCCTTTGGGGAGCACCCCCACCCCCGCCCGCCGACCCTGCTCACCTCTCTGCTGGGGAAGCTGCTGCCTCCTCCTAGGAGGCTCAGCCTTATTCCTGTCCCAACCAGAATCCCCTGTCGGGCCCTATTTGTGTGGGGAGTGGACAGCACAGCGAACAGCTGAGTGATTTCATAAGAACACAGCTGAGCCCGGGGCCTTCAGGGAGTTGAAGGACTTTGCCGGATGGGTCAGGACTGCACGTGAGAAGTGGGCAGGGGCAGCAGGCCTCGTGGCGGTGGAGAGGCGGGCCTGGGTGAGACAAGGGGTGGGTGCCCTTGCTCCCTGCTGAATGCGGCGGGGTTATGACCCCATGCCGACCCCCTGGGGAGCCCTCTGGGGACCCTCAGGAGGGCCTGTTTGCCTGCCCTGGAGCGGGCATCCGCCCTCTGGTGTCCTCACTGATAAACGGGTTTGGCGCCCAGCATCCTGGCGTCCAGGACCAAGTGGGCACAGGCTATCTTTGGCCCCTGTGGTCTTCTCTCCCTCTCCCTCCCCCCCACCTCCAGTATTAAAAAGAGGAAGCATTCACGTAAAAAGTCCAGATTTCCGGCGTCTCTGGATCAGTGGGCTGGCCCGGCCACAAGCCTCCCACCAGCGGGGCCCCCGGCATCGCTGGGTGGTCCTGACTCTTGGCCACCTGCCCCGAGGCTGACCACAGGCCCCCATCCGCCCTGCCACTCTCCTCGGAGAGAAAGGTTTCAAAACCTGCCTCCAGACAAAGCTCTCTGCCTGCACCCCACCCCCGCCCCCCCCTCCAATATTCCAGGCAGCCTGCCTCGTTTTAAAATTCCTTCAGCAGCCCCGGGCCCAGCGGCTTCTCCCAGCGAAGGAACGAGGCCGCGCACGTGACTGAGCTCTGCGGCGGGGAAGGCTTTGATGTTGCGGGATTTCAGACGCCCCTCCCCCTCCCGTCCCCACCCCTCCCCCTCCCGTCCCCACCCCTCCCCCTCCTTCCCCTCCCCGCCCCTCCCCCTCCTTTCCCCGCATTCTCCCCTCCCCCTCCTTTCCCCGCATTCTCCCCTCCCCCTCCCCTCCCCCTCCTTCCCCTCCATTCTCTCCTCCCTTCCCCTCCTCTCCCCCTTCCCCCCTCCCCTCTCCCTTCCCCCTCCTCTCCCCCTTCCCCCCTTTCCTCTCCTCTCCTCCTTCCCCCTCCCTTCCCCCTCCCCCTTTCTCTCTTCTCCTCTCCTTCCTCCTCCCTTACTTCCTCCTCCCCTGTCTCTCCTCCCCTTCCTCCCTTCTCCCTCCTCCCCCTTCCCCTCCACTTCCTCTCCTCTGCTGTTCTCTCTTCCCCACCCCTCCTCCTCCAGGTGCCCGCTAATTGCTTTCCATTCCTGACATTACATGCCTGGCCAGGTCACCCCCAGGGGAGGTTAGTTTTGGGGAGGGGGCTGCCTTGTGGGGTGAGGTATTAGAGGGGTTGGCACCTTGCTGTCTGAGGACAGGGAGAAGCAGCCCTGACCAGTGGGGTTGTGGCCACTATGGAGGGGTGACCACCCCCCCTGCCCCCGCCCTCTGCCTCCTGCCCCAGTCCTACCTGCACCTGAGTGACCAGTCACTGCCAGTATCCTTTATTCATGAGGTCTTGAGGCCAAAGCTGCCCAGTTTTGGGGGGCTACAACCTTTTTTGTCCTGGGGGGAAACTGGGGCCTGGGGCTTTGGAAGCCCACTGGCAGGATGTGGGGGGCGCGGAGAGAATGGACTGGGAGGGAGCGATTTGGTGGCGGGGGAGTAAGACAAGGAAGGTAGGGGTGGGCAGTGCAGAGAGCAGAGGGGGTGCAGGTGGGAGGCTGTGACCACCCAGAGGGGGTTGAAGGGAGGGGAGGGGAGAGTTTAGGAAGGACCCTCCATCACCCCCTGCCTAGTAGATGTTCCCTGGGAACCCCCATTGGTGGCCCTGGGGACCCTTGCCCTCTGCCCACCACCCCTTCCTGTCTCTCCAAAGCCTTCTAAAGGCTGAGTCCCCAGGGCCCGTCGTATCGGGATTTGCCTGGTGGCCCCATAAAACCTCCATTTTTCTCCCCTTCCAGAGGGGGCAACAAGTGGGGTAGAAATCTCGGTGTCTGTGATTCCACCCCCTGCACCCGGGTTCTTCACCATCCCATGCTCTGGTCTCAGTCACTGAGGCTGAGAACACGCCAGTCGAGGCCACTTCTGGGCTGGCTGACACAGGGACGGAGTCCAGGCGCTGGGCTGGCCGGTCCCAGACTGGCCTGAGGAGGGCGACGCTTGCTGTCCCCCAGGCCTTGGCCTGTCCCTGCTCTACTTTCTGTGGTTAAATTTGTCCTCCTGGCAGGTGTGTCCATGACAGGCAGGTGTCGAGATGAAGGAATTAGGGCAAAGACTGTAATTGTGCCAGCGGGCCAGTAGGCCTACTGCGCGCCCAGTGCGTCCTGGGGCAGCAAGGGGGTCATCCGTCCTGCCCCACAGCGCACGGGTGAGGGGCCCAGGCTCTCACACAGCTGCACAGCTGAGCCGGAGCCCAGACCTCCTCTGCCTCCCCCACCCCCACCCGGATCAGCGTGCCTTCTGCTGCCCAGGTGTCTGGCAGGAGGGCACAGGCTGGGCTTCTGTGATCCTCAGGGACTTTCACCGTTTCTCACCAGCTCTCCAACTGTAGAGTCACCAGGAGCGCTCCTGGCATCTGCCTGATTTCCCTTGAGTCCTCAGCCAGTGACACTGGGGCTGGCTCCTGCCTTGGGGTGCCCACTGGATGTCCCCAGCCACTGTCAACTGGGTCCTTACCTGCCTTGTCTCCAGAAAATTCCTTTCCATCCAGAGGGTAGTCCCTCACAGTGCTCCCTGCCCATCCAGAGGGTCCTCCCTGACGGTGCTCCCTACCCATCCAGAGGGTCCTCCCTCATGTGCTCCCTGCCCATCCGGAGGGTCCTCCTTCTCAGTCCTTCCTCTGCTCCCCTCAACCTCTCAAAGGAGTTGCTCTGGGAACAAAGCAGTGGCGCTCAACCGCAGGGCCTGGCCCTCGCTGGGTTAGGGCATCTAGTAACAGGTGTGCCAGGTTTTCAGCCTGGTCAGCCGTGTGGCTTTGGGTAGGGCAATGTCCCTCTCTGGGCAAGTGGGAAATGGGGACGATGGCAATATGGTCTCTCTATTGGTCTTGTTTTGAACTGAGCGAGACGAGAGATGCTAAAAAAAAAAAGACAAGCCACAGCACTTTGTACAGATGTGAGCAGCTGGGCTGAGTAGTAAAGTAGCCTGTGCCCCCTCAGGGGGCAGCCCTGGGCCTGGCACACGCTCACTGATGACTGCTCAGGGCCCTTCCTGTGAGGCCCTGACCTAGGAATGGAGGGCCCTGCCTGATAGTCCCCAACTGCTGGGAGGATGGAGAATCTGGGCAGAGAGGCCACACGAGACAAGTGTCTGCACACATCTGTTTTAATCCAGTGGCCCTTTATTCTCTGGCCAGTTTTTCCTGAGTTTACCTTCTGGGGTGGGGAGAGGCGGGTCCTAAGGGGAGCTTCTGGGGCCAGTCCTCGAAGTTTTGGCTTGCTGGGCTTTCATGGTTGGCCCCAGGAACTGCCCCTCCCCAGCATCCACTCCTTCTAGCTCAGCCGTGCCCATGGTGGGGTGCCCAGGAGGCTGTGGGGGGGCGGGGATGGAGGCAGGCTGGCAGAGACTCTGATGAGACAGGCTCCTTATCGCGGGGCTCACTCCTCCCTGTTCAGCCGCTCCATGAATGTGACCAGCCCCCAAGCTGTATTTAGGGAACGTGTCCTCTGCCAAGCCCGATTCTGTCTTCAGCCCCCAGTCAGCTCTACAGTGCGGTCTTCTCTGAGGATGCCCGTTTCGCAGATGGGTGGCGTCCTTGCCAAAGGCCACCCAGCTGGACTGTCCAGTGTGGGCACTTAGCCCTGCCTGAGCCAGTGTGGTAGAGAGGTTGAGGCACAGGTTCTAAAGGCTGCATTTGGATTCTGAGTACTCCCCAGCTTGCTGTGTGGTTCCGGGTGAGTTGCTACACCTCTCTGAACTCAGTTGCCACGTCTGTAGAGAGGGGATAATAATAGCATCTCCCTTTGGGAGGAATCCGTGCAGTCACACATAAAACACCTGGCACGGAGTAAGAGCTTGCTAAATGTCAGCTGTGGTTGTTGCTGTTTTTATTATTATTTGACTTGAAAATTCCCTCCGCTCCACGTGCTCCTTCCACGGTAGTGAAAAGCTAAGCTGAGTACATGGGAACGAGTCCTCCTGGGTCCCCACCCGGCAACATTACGTCCCTGAGCCCAGCTTGGAGCGGGCACCCGCAGGGCCCCCTTGTAGTTGTGGCGATGAGAAGCTTGGCCCTGTCCTGTAGCCTGGCCCAGGGCCCCGTTCAGAGGTGGGGGGTCTCAGCCCTGCCGGGCCTGCCTCCTGGCTGACAGCTCGGGCACCGTGAGCTGGCTGCCAGCCAAGCTGCCTCCTCTCCCGGCTGGCTGGCATCCCGGGCCCGATGCCAGGGGGCCGGCTGGTGGGCAGCAGCTCGAACGCCGCAGGGCTGTGATCCCAGCCAGGAGGCTCCAGGCAGGGCTGGGCGTTGGGGCCTCCAGCGGCCCGCTCGCAGCCCTCGGGAGCCAGGCACAGCTGCGCTGGCTCTCGGCACCGCCCCCCAAGTTGGTGCCTCTGAAGAGCTGGGAAGAGCAAATTCTCAGAAGAAGCAGCGAAAAGAGCAGAGGCGGGCAATGGGTCCACAGCATAGCAGCAAGCCTCCCGCAGCCTCCACGTCCTCATCTGGGAAAAGGAGCCAGTGGGACGTCCGTGGCCTGTCTCCCAGGGGCAGACATAGAGCTGGTGCCCCTGCTGTGCACGTGTCCAGGGCCTGTGCCGAGGCCAAAGGGTGCAGCGAACAGTTAGGGGAGACCTGGCTGCGGGAGGATGGGCAGATGGTGCTGGTAATTCTAAGCAACACCACGCACTCACCAGGCACTAAGGCCGCTACAAATAAGGGACTTACCCCTCATTTTATAGAGGAGGAAACTGAGGTTCAGAGAAGTTCATACGCCTCATAAGCTGCTAAGGCAGGATTCGAACCCAGCAAGACGGCTTCAGCGTCTCTACCTCACTGATGCCCAAGCACCCTGTACCGAGTGGGGAGCTGGTCACCGCCTAGGGCCTGGGAAGGCTGCCCAGGGGAGGGGTGGGTGTGGGGTCGGGACTCTCGGAGGCTGCACGGCCTTTCTGCCGGCAGCTGCTATGGGGGCCTGCGACCAAGAAGGCCAAGGTAGGGGGTCCCAAAGAAGACTTATCCAAGGAGGGGTCCTTTGGGCTGTGACCTGGGGGTAAAGATGTCAGGGCAGGGAACCCTGCGGTGGAAACAGGCTCAGGCAAATCGGAAGGAAAGCCCCTGGCTTGGGAGAGAGGAGTGGGTGGGTGAGTGCCTTCAGGGGCGGCGCAGGGAGAGGCTTGGGGGTGTTCTGGAGCAGAGGCAGCGTGCAGGTCCCATCAGAGAGGAAGTGCTCAGGGCAGGGGTGTGGCTCAGGTACCACCCCTTCTCCTGGGGTGCCTTCCCCTCCCTTCATCCTCTCCCTGGGTGGCCATGGGGGTTCATCATGGGAGTGTCTGAGCCCCCCACCTTGCCCAAAGACGTCATATTCTGCCCCCATCTTTAGGTTCAGCTTGGGTCCCCTCGGGCAGAGCCTGTAGCCAACCAGCTCCTGGCTCTGCTGTCTGGGTCCGTGGCCCAGCCCATCTTATTGCATAGAAGCCACGGCACATCATTCGACCTTCCCTGAGGGTCATTCCTGTGCCCTCCAACCGCATCCCTGGGTTGAGTTTCCTTCTGCCAGCAGCCAGGCACTCTGCCCATCGCCGAGTATAGCCGGACAATCCTGGCTTGGCTATGTGACCACAGCACACCGCTGCCCACCGCCCCCCCCCCCCCCCCCGCCCCGCCGCGGTCCCTCCCCCCCCAACCCCCAGCCTCCTTGTCCTCATCTGTACAGTGGGACCATGAGTGGCTACCTTGCAGTCAGCTGTGAGGCTTAGAGCAGATGATCTCTGTCGGGTCCCTGCTAGGTAACTAGCCTTGTCTCCGTCAGTGGCCGCTGTTGCGAATATGACTCCTAAAATTCCTTGTGACCGCCCGGCCCAGCACCCTGGACAGCAGCGGGCCTGGCCCTGCCCTCTTCCCTGAGCTGGAAGGGGAGTTGCTTCCTGCCTCCGCCCCTCCGACCTCCATCAGCCTCCTCCCCCCCGGCCTCCCTCCCGCTCCCGGAGTCTTTAGTCTTCGGCACAGTCTGGTAATTAAAAACCTTCAAGGGGGACTTTATTGAGTTAGCATTAGTTATTTTGTCAGGCTGGGAGAGCGAGAGAATTATCTGTCCTCCGGGAGAGGGGGGCCGGGGCGGGGGCGTGGGCTGAGATTGGCAGGTGCCTGCCTGCGCCTTGAGCTCCCTTAATGCACCGCACTGCAGGCTCGGCGGGCAGGATGCTGGTAGGGGGTGGTTCCCCACCGGGAAGCTCATCCTGCGGGGTTGTTCCCCACTTCCCAGCCCCTTCCTGGCTTCCGTCGTAGGGCTGAAAAGCTCCTGACTTTCAAACCAAGCCCCCCTACCCGCTACTGCACCAGAGCCCAGGAGGGCTGCAGGCTTGGGGAGGCTGGCGGTGGGGGTGAGGGGCTGTCTTCTTCCTGAGCTAAGGTTCAGGATTGGGGGCCAACTAAGCCTCTTAGCTGGGGGTTAGCGGGCTGGGTTTTGGTGCCCCTGGCCTCTCTGCCACCCCTTTGCCTGAAAGCGCCCACTTAAGAGAGTCAGGCACGGAACACCTGGGAACTTGGCGCTCTGTGAACTTGGGCGAGCCCCTCACCTGCTTGCCCTGAGTTTCCCACCTGTACAATTAGATCAGTAATTTTCCCTTTCTGGGCAGTTATGAGCCATAAAGGAGGCCAGTGTGAATTCCCCTGTCCAGGAAAGGCCCTGTTTTTATCTGCGTAGGTCTCTTTAAATGCCCAGCCCTGGGGAAGGAGCCAGCATTTTACCTCTCCTGTTTGTCACTCACTTTGAGACAATGCATCACTCATTAGAGTCTTCACAATAACCTTGCAAGATAGGCGCGGCCAGTCCATGTTCCAGATGGACAGACCAAGGCTTGGAGCTGAAAGGTGGTTTGCTCAGTCTAGTCAGGAGTGGGGAGGCTGAGCCCAGACCCCGGTCTTTCCCTGGTTGGAGGAGCCAGAAGCCAACGCTTGACGCTGTTGGCTCTCTTGGGGGTTGGGGCCCAGGAGTGATACTTGTCAGCCTCCTCCAGGAGCCTGGGCCTGACCACGAGGCCTCCTGTGGGGGACTGACTGGGCCCTGTCCTCTGCTTTGCTCCAGGTCTGGGTCTAGGGACAGACAGCCCAGAGCCTGACTCCCTAGTCCACCTATCTTGCCTACAAGGGCCCAGCATCTGACACCCAGGCCCTGCCACTATGGTGGGCAGTGCCAAAGGGGAGATGGTGTGTGGGACTGGAGCCCAAGGGCACACCAAGTACATGTCTATGCAGCCATGGTCACATTAGTCATTCAGCTGGACTTTCCTTTCACAGGGACGGGCCACAGTCATAAGTACCTGGAGGCGGAAGATAGGGGTACAGAGAATGGGAAGGGGCTGGCCTGGAATGGGGTTGGGAGGGAGGTGAGGGCTGAGAACTGAAACTGGACCCAGTGTCCCTTGAAGTTACGGGGCCCCGTGTCTTATGTGTGTGGAGCTTTGCAGCTCACACAGGCTTCCTTGCCCTCTAGGTTGCTGTTAAATGCCCCCTTCCCCAGGAAGCCTTCAGGGATTTTCCCAGGGTAACTTGCTGTCTACCCTCCTGGGGTCCCGTGGCACACCTGGGTTAGAGTTAACAGGCTGGGATGTTACTTGGGGGCAGGGCTGGCCCTGGCTTCCCCCCACCAACTCTCTCAGAGTATCTGCTGGGTCTCAGCTGATTCTCCACCCTGCCTTGGATTTCTCAAAAGTGAATCCAAGGCCTAGGACTGGTGCTTGGGGACGGTGAGGGCAGGAGCAGAGTGAGAAGCTGTCCTTTTGCTGCATCCTGGCCTCTGTGCGCCTGTTCTGATTGGGAACAGTGGGGCCTGAGGGACAGCACACAACACCCAGGCCCAGACGTAAGAGCCATGAAATGCTTCCTCCTGCTGCGAGCGGGCCCTGGGTGAGCTCCCTCCTTGTAATGCCACCCTATGAGATCGCAGGCAGAGAGCCCGGCCCGTGTGAGGCCCGTGAGTGTTTATTTCCACCTGTGCTTTGTCTCCAAGCGGCATGTCCGCGTCTGAAAAACCAGTGAGAGACCCCTCGGTTCTCTTACGCGCATGAGGCCAGTGTGAGGGGTAGTGTGAGGGGCACCGGGCCCCTGCCCAGGCAGACCCCTCAGGTCCACAGGGGAATGGGTGACAGCTGGGGTCCCTTGGGCTGGACAGGAGCTGGCTGCTATGGGAGAGGCCGGGGCTTGAACTCCATCCCTTGCCTCTGTGGGCTTTGTTTTGGCTGCCCTTCACGTTCTGTGGGATCCTAGCTCCCCGACCAGGGATTGAACCCAGGCCCTCAGCTGTGAAGGCGCGGAGTCCCAACCTCTGGAATTCACCAGGGAATTCCCGCCTCTATGGTTTCAACCTTGATTCTCTTATTACTCTCTTAGTGCCAGAAAGGAATTGGGTTGAGCCCCAAACCCTCACACCACCCCCTTTTGCTCACTCTGTTAGGCTGGACCCACCTTTGGGGGTGTTCTTACAGGCCCACCTTCCAGTCAGATCCCTGGACCAGGAGTCAGAGGCCCTGGGGTCAAGTGGCCCCTTCCTCAGCCCTCCGTAGCCCAGGGCCCTGCCTTTGCCTGGGCAGGTGCTGGCTTAGCTCACCCACACTGGGCCTGGGACCCTGCCCTGCCCAGCACACCATCTGACCGGCAGCCATGTCGGTCTCTCTTCCTGCTCTCATCTGATTCTGCGCACGGAGGCCGCTTCACTGAGCCACTCAGCCTTATCGGTCCGCTCTGGTCCAGAAACACAGTATAGGGATCCCTCCACCACCCCCACTTTCTCCTCTAGGATTGCCTCCTCCTTCTCCTCCGGGAAGGCCTCCCTAACCCCCAGAAGCCCATGGGGAAGGCCCCATTCCTGTAGGGCTCAGACTGGAGCGTGGTCACTGGTTTACTTTTCTCTCCTCCCACCCGATGGTGAGCTCCTTGAACAATACAACCTTATGCATTTCTGGATCCTTGGGCCTGGTACACAGTAGGTGCTCAATATATGCTTTGGCTTGTTGGTCAGGATGGGGGAGCAGGAAGGACCTTAGAAGTCATTTCTGAGTAGCGGAGCCCTGGGGTGTGGGGTGAGGCTGTGCTTTGAAGAGGAGAGGGCACTGGCTTTGGATTCTGTCGGCCTGGGGACCGCTCTGGCTGGGCCATTGACTTCACCTGGCCACGCGTCAGGCTACTTATTGGTGAGCTGTGTGTGAAACTGCTTCCCCTGGTGGTACTGAGTTTGAACCAGGATAAGATCAGAGACGTGACATGACCGACTCATCGGGCATGAGTTTGAGCACTCTCTGGGAGATAGTGAAGGACAGGGAAGCCTGGCGTGTTGCAGTCCATGGGGTGGCAAAGAGCCAGACACGACTTAGCCACTGAACAACAAAGGTTAGAAGGGTGTTTTGCAAAGCCCCTGAGTATGTGGCTCTTCCCAGCGCTGTTCTGGGGGTCCCAGGGTCAGGATGGGCAGGAGGTGTGCTCCCAGGGCCTGTGCTCAGGAGCACTGTTGTTTTTCTTGGATTGCTGGGCCCCCCCTGAGGACAGGCCAGTGTCTTGTCCATATGCCCATATGTGTCAACCAGAGCCAGTGGGCTTATTCTCCTTAGAGACCCTCCAGAAGCTAGATGCTGTCCCCACCAGCCTTTCCCAGGCTCCTCTGCTAATGATCACGCTGTGGAGAGGGGGTCCCCTACATGTGCTAGGCAGCGGTCCGTGTCGCCAGCAGCAGAGGCCTGTCCCCTCCAGGCCGGACAGGCCCACAGCGGAGCCCAACTTCTTTCACCCGAGTCCCCTCCGCCGCCCACGTTTTTATATTTTGAGCAGATGAAAGATTTTCACTTCTTTTTGTGTGTGTGCTTTTTTTTTTTTTGGCTGGGATGAGCTGGTCCCTGGCTGCCCATTTCCTCAAAGCTCTGCTGTGTTGAGAGGACATCAGAGGACTCGTACTGTGTGACTTCTCAGGAGTCCCGAGACTCCTGCAGATCTGGGGACGGGGTCGGGGGGGTGCTCCGGGGCAAGACTGGAAGAAGAGACAGGGTGAGCGGGGCGACCCCCACCGCAGGCGTGAGCCACCTCCAGCCCCTGCGGTGGCTCAGGTTAAACTGTCAGCCAGGCCTTGGGGCCACTGCTTCCCACCTGGGAGGCCCCAGGCCCCAGGGAGGGTTTCCCACCTGGGCTCTGCCTCCTGCTGATCTCCTGTCCCCCTGCCCAGTCCCCTGATCCCCGAACATCAGCTGGCGGTGCAGGGGGCGCATGCGTGTGGCGGGAGTGAGCCGGCGGTGGAGAATTAATATTCCTGGAACATCGCCCCGGCCGCCTGCACACGCCGAGGAGAATATTACGGCGATTAGCGGTGGGAATTCGGCCTGCACGCAATATCTGGATGGAGAATTCGGTGTGATTAATCTGGCGCTAAGTAGCAGCCTCCGGGGTCCGTGGGGCTCTGGCATGTTTGGAATGGGAAAAAAAGCTTGAGAGCGCAGAGATTCTTCGGGGGGCTCTTTGGGGGTCTGCCAGGGCGGCAGCTGTGCCCGGGGCAGGCTGCAGGCCCCTGATGGCCCCCGGGCGGGCCAATCACCCCTCATTTGTGACCATCGGCAGACTGCCAGCAGATAAAAGTGTGCTCGGTTCACAATCTCAGCCCACCCCAGATCTTTTCTCTCCTTTCGCCTCCTACATTAAGCGTCACAGACCAGTGTTTGAGTTGTGGCTTCAGCGCACTGAATGCCACTTCTCTGAGCCTCAGTTTCTTCATCTGCAAAATGGGATGCGTGATTCCTGTCCTGTCATCTCAGGGAAGAATAATGACGAGTATTCCTGTTTTATGGAAGAGGAAACTGAGGCTGTGAGCACTGGCACAGCCAAGAGGTGGCAATTATGCAGATATTGGGGATTATTCGTAATGCATGCGTGCATGGGTTTCCCAGGTGGCATTAGCGGTAAAGAACCCGCCTGTCGATGCAGGAGACATAAGAGACACGGGTTTGATCCCTCGGTTGGGAAGATCCCCTGGAGGGGGAAATGGCAACCCACTCCAGTATCTGGAGAATCTCACAGAGAGAGGAGCTTGGTGGGCTACAGTCCATAGGGCCACAAAGAGTCAGACACGTCAGCAACTGAACTAAGTCAGCAACTTAATTCTGTTAATAACCTGAGCTCAGTAGCCACTCAGTTCCTCTCACTTGGTCAAGTGGCACAGGTAGTTCAGAACCTCTCAGCGTGTTGAGGGAAGGCAGTGGCAGGGAGAGAGTACTTCTCTTATAGATTTGAATCTGTAGTCCCATCTGTAGCATGGGCATAAAACACCTCACTTCCCTCAATTGGATCTCTGCTTTAAGATCCCTTGTTCTGGGACTGCTTACAAGCTGACTCGGTCCTAGTGGAGGTGGGATGAAGGTGTTGGTGGTGATGTGGGTTGGGGAAACCTCTGCCTGACCCTTCTTCCTGTCCTTGGCCCCAATCTTGCAGCCTCATCAGATGAAAGCATCGAACGCCAGGCTGGCAGGGAGCTTTCTGCTCTTGTGTCTCGGTGTCTTCACTTTAAGAAAAAAGAAACTGGAGGTTCAGGGAAGCCACAAGGTCTGCCCAAGGCTGCACTCAAGTGGCGATGCTGGGGGGGACCATAGTCTTTGGAGAGCCAGGCCTGTGTTGGGAAAGGCTTCCTTTTTCTGAGTCTGTTTCCTCCTCTGGGAAGTCGTGCCAGCCTTTCGGGGCAGAACAGTGTCGTGGGCCTGGAACCAGGCGTTCTGCTATAAGCAGGAGAAGGTCTGGGTTTTCTGGGAGACCCGAAAGAGTGCTCAGCTATCTGACAGTGTCCAGGGCACGTGACTGACCTGCTTCCTCCCTGCCAAGGGTCCTGGACTTGTTGAAAGCTCTTGTGGTGGCGAAAAACTGTTGCACTTTTTTGCTCTGTTGCTTCAAGACCTGTGTACTATTTCCAAATCTGATTTGAGGTTTTTTTGTTTTTTTTTTTTTGCTAGTGAGGCCTTGGTCCTCCATGCAACTCATTCTATCCAGAAATGGATACCGGATCAATCGTCTTAACTCCCCTTTTCCTAAGCAAGTGAGAGAATGACTTTTGAAGGGGGGTTGGTTTGTGGTTTCCCAGCAGTACAGCGGTCTGTGGTCTTTAGCAGCTAAATTTGAGACCAGGCTTTACAGGTAGACAGTTTTTAGCGAGCTGAAATGGCTGGGCACCGTAGAAGGCGGCAGGGGTCACAGAGGGGCGGGCAGGGCTCCGTGGGGTTGGCTTTCATTCACTGCTGATTCCTGAGTGCCTGGAACAGTAGGCGCTCACATAAATGCTGCTTGAATGAAGGCATGCATGCTTGACTGGGTGGATGGGTGCACGCATGTGTGATGGGATGGATGCATGCTGAGAACAGTTGAGTGTACTGGTTACGCACCCAGACTCTGGGGCTTTGTAGCCTGGGGTTGAATCCTGGCTCTGCTGTTTATTAGCAGTGTGACTTCAGGCAACTCAGTTGAGTTCCCTGGGCCTCAGTTTGCTCATCTGCAAAATGGGAGTAATGGTAGTCCCTCACTCAAGGGTAGTTGTGGGGCTCAAATGACTTCATTTTCCTAAGAAGCTAAGACACAGGTGCATACAATAAGCACTACACAAGTACCGTGAATTTGTCATTGCCATAATCAGTAAAAGAATTCTGATCTAGCCATTAGGAGACTAAGCGTAGGTCTCAGCTCTGCTGTGACCTGCCGTGTGATCTTGATCAAGTTCCTTCCTCTCTCTGGGCCTCAGTTTCTACATCTGAAGAATGATTGGGGCAGATGATTCCAGCACGTCCCCCCGCCCCAGCTCAGTTATTCTGCTGTCTGTGTTGTTGGCCTGTATCCATGACAACATTCCCAGCACAGAGGCTCCGTGCACATGGAGTCCTCCAGCTCAGCCACTCTGCTGCTGCTGCTGCTGCTAAGTCGCTTCAGCCGTGTCAGACTCTGTGCGACCCCACCAGGCTCCCCCGTCCCTGGGATTCTCCAGGCAAGAATGCTGGAGTGGGTTGCCAGTTCCTTCTCCAATGCATGAAAGTGAAAAGTGAAAGTGAAGTCACACAATCATGTCTGACTCTTAGCAACCCCATGGACTGCAGCCCACCAGGCTCCTCTGTCCATGGGATTCTCCAGGCAAGAATACTGGAGTGGATTGCCATTGCCTTCTCTAGCCACTGTGCTACCAAACCCCAAGTTCCCAAACAGAGGCAATGGAAACATCTCCCGTAACCTCTGAGATGCTGCTTTGAAATCTGCTTTGCTTTTGCGGGGGTTGGTGCCCCAACTCTTCTGTCCATACATGCACTCCCACCTCCCTGCTTTCCCTGCACCTTCCTGACCCAGATCACACACCTCCTCCACAAAGCCTTTCCTGGTTCCTCCCCCAGTTGCCCTCCCTCTTCTCTGCATCTGTTGCTCCTGACTTGTGATCCCACCTCACTCATGTTTGTGAAAAGTTACTGAGTAACTGTCCATGTATGTCCCTAGTTTGAGGAAACGGAAGGGAACCTGTATTTATTCTGTATTTACTAAGCGCCCACTCTGTGCTCGGCTCATTCATCCTCCTTGTCTGCAATTACCCACTCAGAAACTCAGCCAAGTAAGGAGTGTTAGTTACATTCCTTCAAGAGTGGGAGGTGAGGCTCACTGAGGTTGTGTTGTTGTTGTTTAGTCGATAAGTCGTGTCCTACTCTTTGTGACCCTGTGGACTGCAGCACACTGGGCTCCTCTGTCCTTCACTATCTCCCAGAGTTTGCTTAAATTCATGTCCATTGAGTCGGTGATGCCATCCAACCTTCTCATCCTCTGTCGCCCCCCTCTCCTGCCCTCAATCTTTCCCAGCATCAGGGTCTTTTCCAGTGGGTTGGTTCTTCGTATCAGGTGGCCAAAGTATTAGAACTTTAGAATCAGTCGTTCCAATGAATATTCAGGGTTGATTTCCTTTAGGATGGACTGGTTTGATCTCCTTTCAGTCCAAGGGACTCTCAAGAGTCTTCTCCAGCACCACAACTCAAAAGCATCAATTCTTTGGTGTTCAGCCTTGTTTATGGTCCAACTCTCACATCTGTCCATGACTACTGGAAAAACCGTAGCTTTGATTAGACGGACCTTTGTCGGCAAAGTGATGTCTTTGCTTTTTAATACATTGTCTAGGTTTGTCATAGCTTTCCTTCCAAGGAGCAAACATTCTTTTGTTTAATGGCTGCAGTCACCATCCGCAGTGATTTTGGAGCCCAGGAAAATGGTATCTGTCACTGCTTCTGCTTTTTCCCATTATTATTACTGGGAGATTGTGTTGGAGCCCAGTAATAACGATGGTAGCCGACACGGATCTGGCTTCTGCTGCGGGTTTGCACTGGGCTAAGCATTTTGCATCCTTTCTCTCATGTCATCTCAACAACCTTATAAGGTAGGGTCTAGTCTTATACCCATTTTACAGGTGGAACATATGAGACTCCGAGAAGTTAAGTAACTTGCCCACGATCACACAGGAAGGAAGTGGTAGAACCAAGATTTAAAACCAGGCACTGCTGAACTGAATTAAAATTAAAAGCCACTGTGTCAACCAACCTTGTCTAGTTTCCTCATTGCATAGTTCCTGAGTGCCCACTGTGTGCAGGGCCCATGCCAGGGGTCAGAGAACCAAACAGAGCCATCTCCTTGGCTGGTGTAGCAGCCTGGCTGGCGAGACAGGCAGGTGAACAGGGAGGGATGGTTTTGCTGGGTCTGTTGAGGGTCTGCACTGCGCTGAGACCCTCCCATCAGCACTGCTGTTCTTGGCCCCACTTCACAAAGGAGGAAACAGACTTAGAGGGGTCAAGTGCTTGTCTAGGGTTACGCAGTGAGGGAGCTGGGGAGCCGGGATTTGAACCCCAGCCCTCTGCCTTGGAGCCCCACCCCTTTTCATCACTTCCTGCTGCCTCCCAGGACAGAGTAAGAGCTACAACGGGGGATAACCATGGAAAGTCACATCTCGCTTGGACTTGGGATTCAGGAAATGCTTCTAGAGAAAGTGATGTCTCAGTGGAGACCCTCCTGTGGCCAGGGAATGGGGGAGGGTGGGGTGAGGTGTTCCAAGCAGAGGGACCACAGGTGCCAAGGCCTGGAGGCGAGAGGGAAAGTGGTTTGTTTAGGGAACGAAATGGAGTTGTTTCTCCTGGGTCTGCTCACTGGGGTTTGCGCTTGTGTGCGCTTTTTCTGTGAGTAGGGCCAATTTACTGAGTGTCTGGTGTAGATTCTGCACCATGTCAGGCCCTGGTGGGGGAAAGTGAAAGTGAAAGTCGCTTAGTCGTGTCCAACTCTTTGCCATCTCATGGACTGTACAGTCCATGGAATTCTCCAGGCCAGAATATTGGAGTGGGTAGCTTTTCCCTTCTCCAGGGGATTTTCCCAACCCAGGGTTCGAACCCAGGTCTCCCGCATTGCAGGCAGATTCTTTACCAGCTGAGCCACCAGGTGGGGGAAGGACCAATGCAAAGCATGGCTGGAGTCCCGAGAACCGAGGTGGAGCCGTTCGCTCTGGGCTTCAGGGAAAGCCTGGGAGAAAGCAAATGACTTTCCAGACAGCGGGAGCAGCCCAGCCTCCTGGCCTCTACCCCTGATGTCTGGGACATGGGAGGGATGAAGTGAGATAACTGGAGCCTGGCGCTTCGTAGGTCCTCAGCCAATGCCAGGCTCCGGAGCTCAGATGAAGCTGTGAGCTGAGCGGGGGCAGCCAGTGGTCAGCAGCCCAGACACCCCGTGGGGCCAGGAGGAGGGTGCTGCCTCAGGGGGCCCGTGGGGCTAGGGTCTTGAGCTGAAGGGAGCACAGCTGAGCGGATTGTGCGGCCACTCATCTGAGGGCAGAGGCTCGAGCACGCAGTTTCCTTAAAGGAAGTGGGCATCCGGATGGTCTGCACAGTCGTGGAGGAGGTGGCTCAGGCCGAGGGCATTGCAGGGCCAAGAATCTGGCCATGGTCTGGTGCCTAGGCACTAGATGCCTGGGTCTTTGTTTCTTCCCACCATGCCTTGGGCCTCAGTTTCCCTGTCTTGATATGGGGCTTTGGTGTCTCCCTCTTAGGCACGGCCATGGAGTAACGGGATGTGAATGCCCGCAGGGACCGCACGTGGTAGTGGGTGCTCAGCCCACTGAACCGGTGCTGCCACAGCCGAGGGCAGGCCACCTGCTGCTCCCCCTGGAGACGCGATCTGGGGCATTCTGCCTGCCCCTGGGAAGCCCGTCGTTCCTGGCGGGGGGGCAGGGTGGGGACAGGCAGCCTAGGCCAAGTGATCAAACCCAAGGCCTGGCTCCAGCAGCGGGGGAAAGGCTTCAGGAGGCCCCAGGGCTGCCTGGCTGGCCCCCCTCAAGCTCTGGGCCCCCGTGCTGGCTGTGAACTGGCCCTTTCTCACCCTCTGTGCCCCCGGACCTCAAATCCCAGCTCATTTTCCTGCTGTGCTGCCTCGGGGAGGCCCTCCCCTCCTGGAGCCACACCAGGTCTTTGCCATCGCTGCCCAAGAGGCTGAGTGCGAGTTCCCGCGCACAGTAGGTCCTCATGACCACTGACCTTTACCTGCTCATGACACGCTGGCCTTTACCTGATGGGCACCAAGAACGGTGGGGTGAGCTGTGCTTCTCGCCTTGGAGGACGTTCGCCCCTTTTAAGCCATTCCCTCAAGGGCCAATTATAAATAGACACATAATCTCCCCTATCTATAGAGATAAAACATAATTCTTCAGAGATGAGCCGCCCGCCCCTCCCCAGCGGCCCCCCCCCCACCACGCTGGCACGCGCTCTCCGCATTTGAGGGCGATGGAGAGGGATCGGTGCTCCCCTCCCTCCTCCATCCATCCCTCCTCCCCGCTGCTCCTCCATCTCCACCCTGCAGAGGTGAGATCGGGCAGGGGCCCGTGATGTCAGAGGCTCAGCTGATGTCACCGCCCCGGCCCTGTGACTTCACTTGCCGGCTCGGGCAGGAGGCGCTGCGAGGAGGCTGAGAGGAGAGAAACTGCCCCCTTTCCTTTTCCTGCTCCTTGTTTCCCTTTCCTCCCCCCACCCCCCCCCCCCTCCACCCGCTCCCCTCCTCCCCAGCCTCAAACCCGAGTTGTTTTCCTCCCGGCCTGTCGCCGGCCCGGGGGGCTGTTGGAGGGGGTCTGGAGCAAGTGGCCGGAAGGATGCTGCTGCAAAGGTAAAGGCGGCGTGTGTGCCGTGTCTCTCCCTCCGGTCACGAAAGTTTGCTCTGGCGTGTGAGGCGTGCCCGCTGGGCGCTCCGCCGCGCCGCGCTGCCTGGCCGAGGCTCCCGGGGGGGGGGCGGGCCGGGCCAGGGCAGGGCGGGCAGGGGCCTCCCGGGCGGCCTTCACTGCCTTGTCCCCCATCAAAGGCCGCAGCTGCTCGAGTGGCGGCTGCAGCTTTGAAACTGCCATAAAGAGCGATAGCGGGAGGGGAGCGCGGGGGATGTTCAGAGCAGGGCCCGGAGGGTGGCCGGGAGAGGAGGGGCGAGAGAGGCAGGCGGAGGAGGGGGGCGCGGTGGCGCTGCTCTGGGAGCCCGCGAGCCCGGGGCGGCAGAGGCAGGGGCGTGAAGGCCAGGGCTCCGGGTCAGAGTCCCAGGGGCCGAGTCACTCTCGCTGCCCACCCCCTCCGGTCCGGCCAGCATCCTGGGGCCGGGACCTCAGCCTTGAAGGTGCAGAGGCGGCAGGGGGCGGGGGCTGGCTGCTGCACACCCCCAACCCCAACACCACCACCACCGTTATTTCCAAGGCTTATTCTTCCCTCTCCAGCAGGCCATTTGTCAGCGGTGATTCGGGACAAAGGAGGGGGCAGTGGGTGGTCCGCTCCAAGTTGGGCTAGGGGCACACAGCGCCGGGCCAGGGAGAAACGCTGACAATTAAGAGGCCGATGGAGGGCTTTGCTCATTGAGGCTGTCGAGGGAGCCGTCATTTTGTGTTAGCGTGTGCGTGTGCGTGTGTGTGTGTGTGTGTGTCTGAGGTGGGAGGAGGAAGAGAGGGGAGAATGACAGGAGAAGGATTATGACATTGTGTTGTCTCTGTTTGTGGTAAATGCAAATTTGGCTCCAGCAGCTTCCCCGGGAGAAGCGGCAGTGAGTAACCCAGGCCAAGGCCTTGGCCCAAACCCGCCGAGGGAGCCCCATGTGGGGCGGTTTGGGCTTTTTTTTTTTTTTTCCTCCTTTTTTTTCCTGTCTGGCGTGTGCTTCTTCCATTTATTTTTACAGTGAAGTGCTGGAGACAGACAGGCCAGCATGGCGGGGAGGAGCTGATTCCCCCTCCTCCCTGGCCCGCCAGCCCCCACCCCTCACTCTGAGGGAGGCCCCCCCGCAGGGGTTTTCCTGACCCCCAGCTATCACCCCAGTCTTGGCTGTCTCCCTAGCCCAGGGTCTCCGTCCTGTCAGGCGCTTGGCTGGGGCAGCCTGAGGTCTCAGAAGGCTATGTCCACCCAAGCTGCTTCCCCAGGGTAACTGGAGACAGCCAGCCAGGGGCTGGAACTCAGATGGGGTTTCTAGAGGCCAGAGCTGGGCCTGCCCCGGCTGCAGGAGGCGAGCTGTGGGTTCTGTGGCTAGGTGGGTGATGGCAGAGCGTCCCAGGACCCCCCGTCTCCTCTGACGGAGTGTGAGGGCAGAGCGCGTGAGCCTGACCCGGGCTGAGGGCAGCCGTAGCCCTTTAGCTGTGGATGCCAACAGGGCTCAGGCAGAGGCGGCCGGGCCATAGAGCTCAGGCCCCAGTAGGGAGGGGAAGACCCCAGGTGAGCAGTCGAGGCGGGAGCCCACCTCACGTGGAGGGTCGGGGGAAGGCTGGGGCCCTCTGGGTCTGGCGTGTCGCACACTAGGCCTCAGGCTGTGGCCCTCATTCTGGGTCTCCGTCCTCAGGAGCTTCTTCCTCACCGCCTCTCTTGCCTGGTCAAGTGCTTCTGGACTCAGTTAACCTCCTCCAGGAAGCCTTCCCTGCCTTCAGTGTGACCTGGGGACCTGCCCATCCTCGCCTCCCCAACACACACACACAGTGCTGTGAGAAGCATTGTCACTGTCAGGTCCTGGGCGACAGGAATTTTAAGACATCCTCGGTGTTCCCAGCACCTGCCCAGAGCTGAGCACAGAGATTTGTGCCCAGAAACCAGGGGTGGGGGGGCGGGCGCAGATCCAGACTCGCTGATACCCCAGGAAGGCGGGCCACCAAGATGGAACACTTGCCCTGCTTCACACCCCGGAAGTGGTCATGGGCTCACTTCCTTTGGACAAACCCGCCAGAAGGGGACTTTTCTCCCCGTGGAGCCTGACCTGTGGGGACAAGCCACAGCTATGCCCATGCCTGGGACATCTGCCTCGAGCTGGAGAGCCTCCTGTGGCTAATGTCCCCTTTGAAAAGAGTTGTCTTCAGGTCCTAGACCCACAGGCAACCTGCGTGGGGGAGCCAGGAGCTGTGTGTGAGGGGCAGCTGCCCACCTGGGCTTCCCTTGAGGGGCTCTGGTGCCCCATGGAGCCTCCTTTGCCAGATGGAAAAGGAAGGAATGGCTGATAGACTCTTCTCAAGGCTGAGGTGCTGGGTCCGTTCCAGGTCTGGGCTCCAGAGCCTTCTGCCAGAGGTGCTGGGAGCACCAGGCGAGGTTCCAACTGGCCAGTCAGCTCATTTCACCCAGTCCAGGCTCACAGAGCCTGCCCCCTTGGAGCTGTGTGCCCACCCCTCCGGCCTGCACAGAGGGGAGAGGCACAGCAAGCCCCTCTCGTCTGTATGCCCCCAATTTGATGCACTCCAGGAGCTTTGCAGGCAGACCTGAGTTACAGTTCTCCCTGGCCATTCTCTAGCTATATGATCTTAGGCGAGTTATTTAATCTCTCAGAGATGCAGTGACTTACTAGTATTAAGCTCTTCCTGCAGGCTTGTTATGGGGTTAAGGAGACTACAGGTGCCATGCCTGTACACAGCAGGTGCTCAGCGAACGGCAGCTGTGGCTGTGAGATAGCTGGCTGGGCCAGCAACCTAGAGGCACAACAAAAAGTTCCCCCGAGGGTACCCTTGTGAATTCCGACAAGTCAATCAAGAGGGGCTTCAGAGAGGAGGTGGCATTTGAAGGTCTTGGAGAATGAGTAGGAGTTTGCCAGGCTAAGGCAGAGGAAGATGGATCACCAGAAGGAAGAGCAACAGCAGAGCTGTAGATGTGAAAGGCCAGTCACCTCAAGTGGCTGAAGCCCAGGAGGGGAAAGGGGAGGGACAGCGGGAGCCATTTCTGGAGGAGGGAGAGACTGACTTGATGAGAGTGGGCAGGCTGCCCACAAAGCTGGCTCATTCTAGCTCCTCCCAAATCAGCCTCGTAGGCTTGCCTTGTACTGTTGGGATTCCCGGACCGCCTGGGAGTTTAAGGATCAGCCTGGGTCTCCTTTTAACTTGCAGTCTCAGGACATCTCTGCCGCCCAGAGCCAGCCTAGTTCCCTCTCTGAGCCGGGGCCAACATTGCCAGGGAATCAGGGTAGACGCCTGGTCCCCAACTTGAGCGAGGGTTCCTGGAGCAGCTTCTTTCGCCTGGGACCCTGACGTGACTGGAAGTTCCTGCAAGAGCCTTCCTGCAAGAGCCCAGGGCCGCTACTCTCCCCATTTCACGAAAGGAGCTAGGCTGCCTACTTCAACCCTGGCTCTGCCATTTACCAGCTGGGTTGCCTCAGGCAAATCACCTGCCCTCTCTGAGCCTCGATTTCCTGGCCACAGGGCTGTGGTGAAGATTAGGGGAGATAACTCTCACAGAGGAGTCAGCCCAGAGCCTGGCTCCCCAAGAGCCACCCAAGAACTGTTAGCTCAAAGAAAAGTCAGCCCAAGAGAGTGTAGCATCTCTTGTCTGTGGGCCAGTCACTCAATCCTTCTGAACCTCGGTTTTCCTAGCTGTAAAGTGGGGAAGATAATCATGCCTGGTAATGATAGCTAATATTTATGAGCACTTGGGTGGTAAGGAACCCGCCTGCCAATGCAGGAGATGTAAGAGACTCGGGTTCGATCCCTGGGTTGGGAAGATCCCCTGGAGGAGGGCATGGCAACCCACTCCAGTATTCTTGCCTGGAGAATTCCATGGACAGACAGAGGAGCCTGGCGGGCTACCGTCCATGGGATCGCAGAGTTGGACACAACTGAAGCAACTTACCATGCACGCACACGCGCATGCACACACACACACACACACACACACACACACACACACACACACACACACACACGAGCTCTTACTGTGAGTCAGGCAGGCTCTGTTCTAATTGCATAACTATGTAGTATCTTATTGAATACAGTAACTGACTAACATGTGAGGGTGGGGGTGGGGAGGGCAGGGGATCCCAGAAGCCAGAAGCACAGGGAAGAGCCTGTTTTCTGGGCAAGGCTAAGCTGGCACCCTTGGTACTGGGGGCCAGACCAGACGGTTTGGAAGGCTGGGGAGTGCAGCACGAGGAACACAAGGGCCCACCCACCACAGTGAATGGGCCACCTGGGACTGGACACCCCTTTATACAGGGTAGAGCCTTGGATACACGTGGGGCCCCAAGTCAGTCCTGGCCCCACCCTAGGTCTCAGTCTTCCTGTCTGTCTGATAGAGGCTTGGGCTCGATCACCTTTCAGCTGCTGTAAGGGGCGCCCATTTCTCTGGTCTCTTTTGTTTTCTTGGCTGGCTTCCATGAAGGTTGTGACTTGGGGGTTGTCCTCTGTCCATTGATTTTTCCAGAAAGGATGCTTTCTTCCCTTCCATTCTGCAGTCAGCCCACAGTTGAACAACGTGAGCATCCAGCCTTCCCACTGTCCCTCCCGCCCCACCAGCCTCCCTCACCTGGGCTGGAGGAGGGGGCTGATCGGGTCCAGTGAGATAGGGGCACCCAGGAGGGCACGAGGCTGCCCCCACACCACTCGATGTGCATCGTTTGGGGACGGTCCTGGGAGTGGGTGGGTACAGGACTCGGGAGCCACGACGTCCAGCCACACCCAGCAGGGTGAGGCTGAGCTGCCTGGAAGACCCAAGTGGTTCATCTACCCTTCCTCCTCTCGAGCTTCGGGGTCGGACAGACTACTCACTCCTTGTCCCACTGCGCTGTGCTGGGTGACCGATGCTGCTTGAACGTGAGCCTGCCTGCTCACGGGAAGAGTGATTCCACCTCAAAGGGCACCTGAGGTCAGAATAAGAGAACCAGCGCTTATGTGTGAGGTCTCAGAGTAAGCACCTGTGTGGATGCAGCCCTCTGTGGCGGGCAATGTTAATGTCCCCATTCCTCAGATGAAAAAGCTGAAGCTCCATGGCTTAAGGAGCTTCTCAAGGCAGCATCGCCCTCTGCCCCCTCTCTCTTTTCTATACCCCATGCCTGCGTGCTGAGTCTCTTCAGTCATGTCCAACTCTTTGTGACCCTATGGACTGTAGCCTTCTGGGCTCCTCTGTCCATAGGATTCTCCAGGCAAGAACACTGGAGTGGATTGCCATGCCCTCCTCCAGGGGATCTTCCCAACCCAGGGATCAAGCCCAAATCTCATGTCTCCTGCATTGGCAGGCAGGTTCTTTACCACTTGAATGACCTGGGAAGCTTGTTGTACACCCCACCTAACTACCATAAAGGAGATGGGGTAGATTCTAATGCTGGGAGCTCACAAGTAGCAGGACAAGTTAAGTGAGCCCAGAGACCATGGGGTGGAGGCGGGAGAAGGAGGCTGGGGAGATGCAAAGCCTGCAATGAGGTAGTGACTATGCCAGCAAGCCACTGGAACAAGGATGTTGTGGTTTAGTTGCTCAGTCGTGTCTGACTCTTCTGCGACCCCATGGACTCTAACCCACCAGGCTCCTATGTCCTTGGGATTTCCCAGGCAAAAATACAGGAGTGGGTTGCCATTTCCTTCTCCAGGGGGGTCTTTCAGACCCAGGGATCGAACCTATATCTCCTTCATTGGTAGGCAGATTCTTTACCACTGAGTCACCAGAAAGAAAGAAAGTGAAGTCATTCAGTCGTGTCTGACTCTTTGCAACCCCATGGACTGTAGCCTACCATGCTTCTCCGTCCATGGGATTTTCCAGGCAAGAGTACTGGAGTGGGTTACCATTTCCTTCTCCAGAGGATCTTCCCAACCCAGGGATCGAACCCGGGTCTCCTGCATTGTAGGCAGATGCTTTACTGTCTGAGCCACCAGGGAAGCCCCAAATAACGGTCATCAAATGGAAAAAGCAAAAAACAGAAAAGAAAGGAAAAAAAAAGGAATGGTCATCAGGTGTGTGGGGGAAGGGCAGCCCACACGGTCCCAGTCCTGGAGGATGCATAGTTGTCACTTCCTCTGCCAGGGACACCTCTGCCCACTTTTACTTAGCCAAGGGCATGGGGTTTCTTAAAGGGCTCAAATCCCAGCTCTGCCACTCTCTGGCTGTGGGACTGCAGGCTAATTAGTTATTGCTCTGAGCCTCAGTTTCCACATCTGTAAGTGGGAATAACTGGGCTTCCCTGGTGGGCTCAGTGGTAAAGAATCCTCCTGCTAATGCTGGAGACATGGGTTCGATCCCTGAGTTGGGAGGATCCCCCAGAGAAGGAAATGGCAACCCACTCCAGTATTCTTGCTTGGAAAATCCCACAGACAGAAGAGCCTGGAGGGCTATGGTCCACGGTTCGTTCACAAAGAGTTGGACATGACTGAGCGACTAAACAACAACAAAAGTGAAAGAAAGTGTTAGCCACTCAGTCGTGTCCAACTCTGAGCCACCAGGGAAGCCCTAAACAACAACAGAGGTGGAGGTCATCGTGGTAGTCACCTCTTAGGCTTGTTTTAAGGAAGACCTGAGCTAATGCAGGTAACTCTTGAGCGTGGCTCCTGGCGCACAGGAGAGCTGTAGGAATGTTCTCTGTTGTTCACCCTCCAATCTGCCCAGGTTGCGCTGGAAAACTCTGAGTCTCCCAAGCACCTGCTTTGTGCCAGCACCCAGCCCAGGGAGCTGAGGCTCCATCACTCAGGCCCTTCCCGAGCCCTGGGCTAAGCCACCAGGGCCTGGGGCTGAGCGTGAAGGTCTGACATGCAGGGGGAACGGCCTGCGAGAATTGGTGTGTTGGCTCCCACTGCTGGTGTGACAGACATCCTGATGAAATATGTCACTTTAAAACATTTTTCAAAAGAAGTTTCCACAGAGCTCTCTTATCCTCACGGGAACCATAAGTAGCCTGAATGGTTGTCAGGTTCCAGGCTTGGCTTTGAGATGACTTTTCAGAGACCCTCTCTTGCCTGGGCCTCAGTTTCCTCATCTGTAAAACAGGGCAGGAACCGAATCCACCCATGAGGGTTGACCCTGTGTGAGTCTGCGCGTGTGAAATGTGCTTTGTAAACTCGAAAGCACCTTACCGCGATTGGGATCTTTCGGTTCTGTTTCTGGTCGTTTGGGACACGGTCATGGGCAGACGCCTGTGTGGTGTCATTGCTGGGTGCTGGCCCTGGACGCAGGCTTCGGTGAGATGCCGGCTATCCTTGCAAGGGCTCCCTGAGGAGTGACCTCACTGAAACCCTTGAATTTTGTGATTTCCAGAGAATGTGGAAGCCCCCCTACCCCACCCCTAGGCAGCCTGGCCCCTTCCAGGGGAAAAGCTGGTGTCATGTCTGTTAGCTCATTCCACAAACGGTTTTGGAGCAGCTCCACACACGGAGGATGATGCTGGAGAACTGGAGGTCAGCTCTACCCTTGAGAGCTCAGTCTTGGAGGAAGGGATTGAAAACTCCACCCCTAAATGACCAGACGGCCAAGGGTCAGAGGTGGCTGGATGCAAAGCATGGGCTTTTCAGAAGACACTCAGCCATGGAGCAATTGGCGGGATTGTTTATAAATGAACACTGACTCTTTTCTCTGCTTGGAAACTTTCCGCAGTTCCTCATTTTGCCTTTGGGATAAAGTCCCCAAGCCTTTCGCGGTTTGCACTGTTTTGCTCCAGCTGCACCTCCAGCTTACTCATTTCATTTGAATTGCACTGGCCTCCTTTCCCTTCCTGGAAATCCGCTCGCTCCCTCCTGCCTGAGGGCTTTTGCCCGTGCTGTGCCCACTGCCTGGAGCTCTCTCCTCCAACCTCATTGCTTGGCAACATCCTATCTGTCCTGCAGGTCTCAGCTCAAATGTCCTGGATCCCCCAAGACCCAGGCTCCCATTACATACCCTCTGTGCACCTTCCTGCTTTCTTGTGTGTTGTGCGTGCATGCGTGTTTGCGCGCGTGCTTAGCAGTTCAGTCGTGCCGATTCTTTGCGACTCCATGGACTGCAGCCCACCAGGCTCCTCTGTCCATGGGATTCTCCAGGCAAGAATTCTGGAGTGGGTTGCCATTTCCTCCTCCAGGGGATCTTCCTGACCTAGGGATCAAACCTGCATCTTCTGTGTCTCCTTCGTGGCTATTACCAAATGATTAGTTATGTGATGATTTTTGCTCTAATGGTCCCAGGGGACTATATGCTCCATGACAATAGAGACCCTTGGGCTCAAGACCTCGTGTATGGTGAGGGCTCAACTACTGTTTGTTGAATGAATTTATATTAAGTATTAAAGTAAGGGCTCGTGGAGGTGGTAGCATTTGCGTAAGACTTGAAAGAGACTTGAAAGAGGGTATGATTTCAGTCTAGGAAAGAGGGAAAGGCTTTCTGCTTTGGGTAGCAGACAGGCACACGGTGGGGACACGACTCATTTGGTTTGGCAAAGAAGCAGGATGGGACACGTGAGAGAAGGCTGGAGAGGTGGTGGGGGCCAGATGAGGGCTTTGAGAATTTACTTGAATTCTGAAACTCCTTGGGACCCACCGACAACTTTTGAGCCAGAGGTAGTGGGGGCAGTAGGGTCAAGCTGGCTTCTGGAAACTGTAACGAGTTTGCGGCAGGGAGGGGCGGGCCGGGAAGAGAGGCTGCCATCCAGAAGACCAGCTGGGAGTTGGAGAATCCACTGACTTGGCTGCTTTCTATTTCCCCGGCATCACACATGTGCCTTGGAGTTATCCTGTGAGCTCCTGGGGAGACGCAGACAGTGATGAGGAACCTCACAGGGCAGAACTGCTTCCAGAAGGCTCTCACCTCGGTGTCAGGGCAGCCTCGCCTGGAGGGAGGGAGGTGGAGTGGAGTGGACGCTGACATCCACACTTCCCACACCTGTGTCCTAGTACCTTCCCCGTGGCCCGGGAGTTGTGACACCGTGTGGTCGAGGAGCAACAGCAGCATCTCCGTCAAAGCCCAGCACACTGGGGCCACCTCCGCACCCCTCATGGTGGGGGTGCGGCCGATGCGTCCCGGAGAACTGGGATTCTGGAGAATGACCCGGAGCCGCAACTTGGCAGCCGTGTGCCTTTGCCGGGGGGCATCTTATGAGCAATTCTGGGCTTCAGTGTCTTCAGCTGTGAAGCGGGGGGCTACTTGGGTGTCGTGAAGGGTCAAGGATGAGGACACACACACACGGAGCCCCAAGCATGGGGAACACTGGAGGTGCAGGAAGTCGTGGCTGTTATCATGGCTGCGTCTTTTCTCCACGGTTTGAATTCTTTGCAGGAAGCTGGGGTTTCAGGCTTAAAGTGAAGAGCGTGTCAACAGAACAGGACGGAACAAAGTCTTTTCCCAGCATGCCTCAGCATGCAGCACTGCCTTCCTGTGGAGCCCAACAGGGACGGGGCTAAAAGTCTTGAGCTTTCAAGCAGAAATAATCCCGATGGAAAGGAACCTCCCTATTGTTCGCCTGTGATAAAGCCATGCAGGGGCTCCACAGTCCGACCCGCCAGCGTTCAGATTTCGTCTCTGCCTCGTGACTCAGTTTCCTTATCTGCGGAATGAGGTAATAATAGTATCCACCTCATGGAGCTTTGGTGAGGATTAAGCAAGTTAACGCAGGTGAAGCGCTTAGAACACGCCTTTGTCACTACTATTGTTAGATCATTTCATCTTCAGTTTATCACTTTGCCGGGTTGCAAGTGACTCAGCTGCGGCTCCGGGGCCAGAAGGCTGAGTTCAGACTAGCTCTGTGGCTTGCTAGCTGTGTGACCTCAGGCAAGTTTCTTAACCTCTCTGTGTATCCCATTTCCTGCTCTGCACCATGAAGATGGCAATCCCTGCCTCATAAGGTTGGGAGTGGGGAGGAGAGACGGGTCGGCCAGGTAAGGGACCCGACTTCCTGGAGGCAGGTAGACCACTGGGCTCTTCTTCCCACCTGTTACAATTTGAAGAAATGAGACTCAGGGCCATCAGATAATTTGCTGAAGGACACATGTCAGTAAAACCAGGCTAGGCCCCCAGCTCAGCGCCCTGTACTGGGCCACCACGCCAGGGACTCGGACCACAAGTGGCAGGAGTGGGGAGTGGGCTGAAGGGTGATCTGTCCCGTGAGAGGGGCCTCCTGTTGCCTGGCTGCATCTCCTCCGGTGTTCTGAGTACGCTGATGCCCGGCTCCTGCCGTTTGGTGGGCAGGCCTTGGTCTTCCAGGTGTGGGTCTGAGGGTCCAATGCCTGCAAACTGCCCACGCTCCAGGGATTTACGCTGTTACTTTGGGGAGAGGCTGACACCCACCCTGCTGTGTCCCCTCCCATCTCTTTCCCCGTCTGCCTGCAAACGTTGGGGCCCACCAACTGTCTGTGTCCATCCATCTTTCCCGTGTTTATCGACTGCTGGGAAACTTAGTGGCTAAGAGTGCAACCTCTAAAGACCCCGGTTCCAATCCCAGCTTGGCCTCTTCTGAGCAGTGTGACTTGGGACAAGCTGTCCAGCTCTCTGTGTCTCAGTGGTTCCATCTATAAAGTGGGGATGGGAACACTACCAACCTCATCGCGTCGCCGCAAACCCACAGTGCCTATTCCCAGTGAGCTTGGATTCTTCTGGGCTGGGGATCTGTTTCTAATGGGATCGTTGTTATGGTGATGGTGCCTGGCCCTGCCTTTGAATGCTGGAGACCGGAGGGAAGCAGAGGGGTCTGCCCTGCCAGTGCTCACGGTCCTGTGGGACAGAAAGGATGGGAGCACAGACAGCCCAGTGAGACCAATGAGGGCTGAGGAGGAGGCAGCCACCGCTTGGGCCCTGGAAGAATGAGGCGGAGGGCAGGGTTGAGGGGCAGATCTCTGGGTCAGAGGCCACTGGGAGACCCCTTGAAACCAAGTGTCCCAGATACAAGGCCTTGTAGGATTCCACCCCTACCCACCTCTGCACCCCCATCTCCGGTTCCCATGGCTGTGTGCACTCCTGGGAACTGCGTGGCTGTCCGCACGTGGCTCCGTCTTGGGATTCCCGGACACTCTATCTCTCTGGAGCCATCCCCACCCCCTGCGCCTTCCTGCCTGCCCTGCCCTTGCCTGGGAAAGACCTGTTCTGAGGTCCTGTGTTCCCTCCATCAGGGCCCGCAGCCTCGCACACCGCAGGTGCTCTGTGTGGAAGGAAGGCGTGCCCACAGAGGTTCTGGCCACCCCTGCTGTTTGTGCTCTGCGTGGGGAAAGTGCCTGGCTGGGGACAGGCTCTGCAGGATGGGGGCGGAGGGAGGGGGGTCCCCTACTTCCGGTAAGCGGAGGCTTTTTTTGGTAATTCGTCTCCTGGAGGCCTGCGAGCAGGAGTTCCAGGAGGCCTCCCTCTTCGTGTGCTCCAGTTAGCAGGAGGCCCCTCCCAAGAGGAAGGAGAGCTGGGGCCCACTGAAGGATAAAGGTGCGGGCGGGCGGTACATGTGCTCGAGAGAGCGCCAGGGAGCCAGAGGAAGGACATCCGCCTGCCGCTGAAGGCACCGCACCCAGCTCACTTCGCACAAGTCACTGATATGCCAGGCAGGGCCAGTCTCCTCAATCAATCCGTGCTGACAGATGGTAGCGGAATCACTGACCTAGAGGCAGAAGGCTCCATTTGTAATCCTGGAGTGGCTCAGGCGCCTGGAGGAGGGCAGAGGAGTTTGTAATAAAGGGAGTGACACGGGGTTTCCAAAAGCCATCTCGGAGCTGGAGGAGGAGGGAAAGGATTAATTTTGCTTCTGGAATTGAAACCACTGATTCAATTCAATAAGTATTTTTTGAGGGGACTGGGTTAGAAGAGAGAGAGGGAGAAAAAGGAAAAAAACTCAACTAATCTACTGTTCTTCAAGTGTGGTAGGAAAAACAGGATTCTCACAGACGGGACAGTGAGAGAACAATGGAAGATACTAATGTGATCAAAGAGGTCCCCAGTTAATTGTGCTCTGGCCACTATGGGGTCTTGACTAGTGACTGACTAGCTCTCCGAACCTCAGTCTGCTTGTCTGTCCACATCATAGAACTGTTGCTATTGCTAATGTGTGCCTGGTACTGTACTGAATTTTTTATGCATCTCTTTAGATTCCCATAACACTTCATGAGTGAGGTCACATTATCCCCATTTTACCAAGGTTCAGAGAGGTGAAGTGACTAGTCAAAGGTCACACAGCCCAAGTCTGTCTGTTGGTCATAATGCCCACACATGTTCTCTTTCCAGATGGTACTGGAAGGGAAAGTGATAGGCTGCTAAGGGGAAAATGTCCAGGCTGGCCCGGCCTGAGGACTGGGGAAGTCTCCAGGTCGGTCAGATGTTAGCTAGCCACTGTTCCAGCAGGGTCCAAAGTGGGGGCTGTAGGGTCAGTCTCAGGACAGGAGGCAGGAACAAACAAAAGCCTGGACTTCAGTTACCTGTCTGCATTCCTTCCCTTCTGAATGAGGCTTTGCAGGGCTTGTCGCCATCCCTTTCATGTTCTGGTCCCCCAGTCTGAGACCCAAAGGGGCTAAGGAAGAAGGAATAGGAAGGGGAGAAGGATGGGGGCAGGAGACTCTTAGGAAATGGGCTTCCCTTTTCTTCACAAATTCTCTCAAGAAATTGAGAGAGCTCCCAACGCCAAATGGAAGCTCTCACACATTTCTGTGTTTGTCCAGAAAACATGGGTCTGTGCTAAGAGTTCCCTCTTTCCCTCTGTAGCTCTGACTCAAGCAAAAGCCAGCACTGGTCTTTTAAGTCTTGGTGCCAAAGAATTTGAAAATGAAACTCACAGAACAATGGGAACAGCCAGAGGGCAGGGCTTGGCGGCCTGTTAAGCTCTACCCCGGAAGAGACCAGCACCCCACCTGGCATGCAGGAGGTGCTGGGAGACCAAGGGTCCAAGAATAGCTCTGACCCACATTGGAGCCAGCCCCCACTTTGTACGATTGGACAGAAGCCAGGAGAAATCAAGGCCTTCCCCAGCCACATCCTCCTGGGGTGCCAGCAGCAACTCAGACCCTGCTTTGGATCCTTTTGCTGGCAGCAGGTGTTGCCACAGCCAGAATCCTCTTCTAGTGGCCCAGGGCAAGACAAAGCTAATGTCTCTGTCTAGGTAGGGTGACAGGTGAAAAGGCAGAGACAGTCCCTGGGGAGCTGTGGACCTCAAATACACTGAAACTGCACCCCAGGCCATTCCTATCAGCTTCCACCTGCTGCCCACTTCTTCCAATTCCAGTTTACTTTCAAGTCAGGTTGCTTTAGGAAAGGAAGCCACATATACTCTTAACATCTAGGGCAGATGGGGGCCTAATTTAGAATTAGCAGTTTTAGTCAACGTTAGGGACATCTAGTCCACATGCTCCTCCTTCCCACTGTACCAACCGGAAACAGGCCTAGAGTGGGGAGAGAATTTGACCAGGTTTCTGGGTGAGTGAGAGAGGGGATTACAAACACTTCAAACACAACCAACCCTCTCACTGGTTGTCTCACTGTGATGGCAGTGGGTCATGCAGCAGAAACATCTCCGGTTGTTTTACAACTGAGATTTTCTAAAAAAAAAAAAATCAACCATTCCTTTGCTCCATAAAACGTACATGAGATTTGCAAAAGAAGGCTGGGAACTGCCCGAGGCCTTGGCGCCACAAATCCTCCACCTCATCTCCAAATTAATTCTGGACCCTGGGTCCAGCCAGCCAGGCGTGGCAGTTTTTTTTTAAGGCTGCCTCAGGCAAAGGCAACTGGCATTTGGTGAGCATCTATTTTACAGGCGAGGTTGGTGGGCCTCCTCATCCTTGCTTTTATTGCGGAGGAAACTGAGTCCCAAGAGGGCCCAAGTCATTCATCCAAGGACATGCGGCGCCAAGGGGTGGAGGGCGGTTAGGGAAGTAGGCCTGCGGGCCCGGAGGGCGCTAGGGCGGGCAGGAGCCGGCCCCACTAAGCCAGGTTACAGGGGGTCTCTCCACACGGGGCCAGAGGCACGATTTTGGTATTGGTGGCTCCGAGGGAACTCCAGAAATCTCAAGGAGAGATTCCGGGCCACCAACTCCCCAGAAAGTTGGCTCGCGGCCACTCCCAGGACGGCCGGGATCTGCGGGCCAAGATGGCACTGGGTGAGCGGCGAGACACGCGCGCCGCACCCCGCAGCTGCCGAGGGGGACCCGCCGCTGCCTCCGCGCGACCCAGGCCGCCGGGCGGGCGGGGCGGGCCGGGGGGCGCCCGGAGGTCTCCGGCTAGGCGCGCGCAGGCCTCGGCGCGGCCGCACGCGGGTGGGCACGCGCGCGCCCGCCGGCCCCGCCCCCCCGCCGCCCCGCCCCCGCCCCGCGCCCCGCCCCCGCCGCGCGCCCCGCTCCCGCCCGCCCGCGCGCGCCGCGGCTCGGAGCCCGGCGATTGGCCGTCCGGCGTCACCTGACGCTCTGTTATTTCCTGTGTGTTGGGAGAATGGAGAGAAAAAACCCCGAGCCGAGCGGCTTTCGGCCCCTGCGAGGCGGCCGCGGCCTCCGCCGGGGGAGCCCGCCCTGAGGCGCGCCCGACCGGGGAGCGAGCGAGCGAGCGCGAGCGCGCGGGCCGGAGCGAGCGTCGAGGGGCCGCGGCCCCCCGGCCCGCCCCGCCGCCGGCCCCGGGCGCCCGAGCTGGAGGCGGCGGAGGCTTCCCCCACCCCCACCCCGCGCAGCGCCGTCCGCCGCCGCCGCTCCTTCCCCTCCCGCCCCCGGCTGAGGCCGAGGGACCGGGCGGGGGGCTCCCGCAGGTAACCGCCGCCCGCGCCTGAGGGGGAGGGGCCGGGGTCAGGGGCTGAGGGGCTTGTGGCGGGCGGGCAGGCCGGTGTCTTGGCCTCCGGGGCTGGGGGCAGACAGAGGTCCTTGCCCTGCCCGACCTGAGAGTGCGCCGAGTCCCCCGGATTCCGAGGCCAGGACTCGGGGTGCTGAGGGGCCGGCCCGACCCGACCCGGGAGTGCAGAGAGGAGCGGCCTGCCTTGGCCTCGGGGCGCTGAGGGGAAAGGGCCCGGCCTGGCATCATCGGGGCGCTGAGGCGGGGGGTGAGGGGTCTCGGTCTGACCGGGCGTGGGCACCGGTCCTGGCCTGAGGGTGCCGGAGAAAGGTACCTGCTCGTCGCGGCCTCGGGTGCACCGGCGGCGGGTGTGAGCGGGCGGCGTCCAGGGGGTCGGTGGGGTCAGCGCCGCCCGCCCCGGGGTGGGGGGTGCCCCCCTGGCAGCCCCGGGTATATCCCGCAGCTCTCGCCACTTTGCTGGGGGCGAGGCGGGCGGGCGGGCGGAGGGCCGGGCTTGGGGAGGGGCCGGCCGGGCTACCGCGGGCGGGAGCGGAGCTGGGGAGCCGTCGCGCGCCCCCGCCGCGGGGAGGGCAGAGGGCCCGCTTCTTGCCATGTGAACACCTGAAGCCATGTGGACGCGGCTGCTTCTCGCCTGTTGGGGGCGGAGGGCAGGTACCAACTGGCCGGGCACAAGGTCCCGGCCCCCCGCCCGAGGGCGGAGAGCCGAGCGCGGGACCCCCTTCCTGTGTGGGGTTTTTCTCCCCCGCCGCGGTGAGCAGGGGTGTGGGTGCTGCATCCGGTGGTCCCCCGTGTGCGAGCGGACGGCTCGTTTTGGTGGGGGGGGGGGCTGCCTGGGGCTCTAGGCTTCTGATCTTTTTGGGGAAGATGGGGAGTGGTGGTGGAAGGAGAGCGGCCGGTCCGGCCCAGCCCACTCTGGCAGAGGATGGAGGTGGAATGTCTCCCGTGCGCCGGGATGGGAGTGGAATTTAGTGAGTTGAGGGGCGGGGAGGGGGGCGGTGTGGGGAGGCGGCGCAGAGGAGCGGCCGCCTTCCTGGGCCTGTGGGTGGGGATTATTGTCTTTCTGTATTTGTGGTTGTGGATTCTAGCACTGTCTGCAGCCCTTTCGTTTGCCCTTAGGGGACAGATCAAAATTAGGATACCACCCCCCCCCCCCCCCCCCACCTCGCGAAGATTAGATGTCTCTGATAACTTCTGTAAAATGGATGGAATTTTCTAGCTGTTATCTAACAGGCAGATCTTTGAATGATAATCGGACCCTTCTGTTAACAGCTTCGGTGAGGAGTTTAAGGGAGGATCCTGAGTTAAGATCCTCACTGAGGATCTTAAAGGGAGTGGAAGCTGGCTGAAGTGGGAAACTGCCCTGAATGAAGTTCGACCTGGAAGACCCAGGAATCTCCTTCCAGCTTTGCCACCAAGTGAACTATAACCCTGGCCAAGTTACCTGCCTCCCCAATACTTCAGTTTTGTCCGCTTCAGTAAAGGCTCAAACGTTCCAGGCTTTTAGGTAGTCCCTTGTGCTTTTGCTTTAGTGGTAGGTGACTTCCTGGGAGATGCAGACTGTTGCTTACCTGGCTTTTAATAGCCTATCTCACCTTTCAGTTTTCAGCTTCTACTCCGACAGAGTGTAAGACTTGGTCAGGGTGCAGTTTTTCCTCGAATTCCAGATGCTTTTCTTTGCTTCTCAGAAAGTATATTCTAGCCTGGGCTGAATGTGCCTTGTATTTTTTTTTTTGTCTTTGCAAGAAGGAGTTATCAGGGAAAGGTTTTTTGGTCGTCTTCTGACTACTTGGAATTGCGGATAATGTGTATTTGATTTTGTGTGTTGGTTAGCTTCAAGGAAATCCAAGATCTTTCTATGCAGGATATTTCGAAGGGACCTTATTTAAAGTTCCTTCAAGGGATGTTTGGCTAACTTTCGAAATTTCCAGCTTTAGTATTCTCAGAGAAGGAATAAAGTGGAATTCTATAACATCTCCTGTGAAGTGGCATGCTAGTGGAATTAACTATCACCTCAGGGTGCACTAACTATTTGCATCCCCAATTTATTCCTTAATGGTAGCTGGATGCTTCCTCTCAGATGCTGAAGAACCCCAATTAATTTCACTG
The DNA here is from genome assembly GCF_033118175.1 of Dama dama. Lineage (NCBI taxonomy): Eukaryota > Metazoa > Chordata > Mammalia > Artiodactyla > Cervidae > Dama > Dama dama. The sequence goes on from NC_083702.1 coordinate 7,090,944, forward strand.
ATTTTATGGTGTGTGAGGGCCTTAGGCCATGCCTTTGACTGGCTAGGCCTTCTGGACCAAACTCAGAGGTTGGTCTTGTTTGTCTTAAATTTCTAGTATTGGGATTCTTGAAGGACATGTACCTAATGTGTGACATGTCTTTCTTAGACCACTTTTTAATTCTTTTTGCGCACACATTTCAAGAAGGGTCACAGCTTTGGGAGGTATGCTCATAATGCCCACCTTGGAGATGGATTGATAGACTTTTCCTTGTGTGTTGACATCATGCCTGTCACATAGGTAGACGCTTTTATATGGCTGTGCAGATTGATTATTTGGGGTTTTCCAAAACAAACTATTTATGTTGGTATTTGAATTATGACCTTGCTTTGTGTGGGCTTTTAAAAACCTTACAGTTACTTAAATTGTAAACAGTTATCCTACTCACGTAAATTTACATTTTTGTTGTAACTTATGAGGAAAAAGTTATAAAACTCTTACAGAGGAAGCGTTTATTTGTGTGTACGTTTGTGAGAGAAGGTTGCCAAGGCAGTAAGATGTCAGGAGATAAGGATTTTAGGTTCTGTAACCTTTTTTTTAACCTTCATAAAGTGTAGTGGGATGTAGATCAAGAAATTAGAGTTGAACTTCTTCTAAGTTCAACCTTGTCTTTCTAAGGAGAGGAAGGGATGCTAGCATTTGTTTTAAAAAACAAAACCAGAAATACCCCAGTATGTTCTGTCCAAGGCGTTTTAACTTATCTAACAAAATCCACCCAGCAGACCTGAGAGATATATCACCTCTTCTTTTCCTGAGAGGTCAAGGAGCTGATGAGAGTCAGGGTTTGGTTGTGACTGTCCTCCCCCTGACTCCAAAGCCTCTGTTAGGTCCGTTATAGCTCACTGCCAGCTCAAGTAACAAGTCAGCTAGTGGTAGATTGGCTTTGGAATCCAAATTGCCTGCTGTGCTTCCCTTCTTCATCTTTTCCTTTTTTTTTTTTTTTTAATTTAAAAGTTATAATGAATTTGAAACCTGGCCTCAGGAAGGCTGTGCCTTCTGATTTAGTGATCCCGCAAGTTTTCTAAAATCTCACTTTCCTCAGAACTGGCCGGTTTTGCCAGTGCACCTGAGATTTAATCGAGAAAGTTTCTCTTTCATACCCAATTCTGCCATTCTGGCTTGAACTGAAAACTTCTATCAGCTCAAAGAGTGACACAATATATAAGAGGCTGTCTCCCTTCTTGTCTGTTACTGGTTTACAATGTACAGGAATCATTATCTGGTACCTGCTCTCATTTTGGCCAGATGGGATTCAAAAGGTACATTTATAAAAGACAGCTCTTCCCCAGTATGCCTTCAGCTCTCTTCCCCCTAGGGGCTTGTGTGCAAGACACCTTGGTGATATCGTTAGCTCTATCTGGGGCTTCTGACTGTGTGCCTTCATTTCCTTTTTGTGGAGGTAGAAGTAACAAAATAAAGGAAAACAGCATAATGCTATTTATATTGGGGCAGAACTGTACACATAAGTCATACATTTGAAATATAATGAAATCAAGCCTTTCATAGAGCATAATTTGGTCACATTGCATTTAGATTGAATAGGTTTTTTTTTATTATTATTAGGTTTGAAGGTCGTCTTAATACCTATGGTACATGCAGTATGGGTGGAAAGATTCTCATGGCGACAAACACGATCAGTACTTTCTGCATTAGAGCTGTATTTACTTTGTAGGTAATGTGCATGGCCCAGCAGGAAGATGAACTGTAAAGTGACTTATTGGTGTATCTGTGGCTTGTTATCTGATGCTTCATTGTGGGAATGTTAAGAAAGAGAAAGCATTAGCTACAGGGGAAGATATCCTTACTGCAGTCTGCATATGTAAGCTGTTCTGTGGGAAAGGGTGGAAGTTATTGCAACAGTTGAATATCAGCCTGATTGGAAGATTGTTTTCCGTGTGTTTGAACAACACATCCCTAAACATGGTTTAAGGTTCTCTATGTTCTAATTTTCATTGATAAGCATTTGTAAGCACTGTTCTGAAACATGGGAGGTGCAGTGGTGGGCAGGATAGAGAAGGAGTCTACTCTGCAGACGGACTGTTGACAGTAAGTAAGTGTGTCTGGCAGTGAACATAGTGATGAAGAGAATAAAAAGACTGTGATAGTGACTCAAAGGAAGCTGCTCAGAGTGGTCATAAAGATGTCCCCTCTTCTGGAGAATTTTCTGCCAGTAGGGCAGTCAGACTGGATCTGTGGGATGGATGAAAGTGGCATTAAACAAAGTGAATGATTTGCTTTAGTCCTGAGCATCTTGAGAAGTTATTCCAAAGAATAGACGTGGGTTGGCTGAAGTCTTCCCTCTGTTTGTGTCTCTGCTTTGTGAATGGGGACCTGGCTCAAGAGAACGTAAGAGGGATTATTAGTGATACTTTATAAAGGGTAGGAAAGAGAAATGTGTGTGCTTTATTAACATTGTTCTGATAAAACCCAGAAATGTGGAGGGAATTCCCCTGGTGGTCCAGTGGCTAGGGCTCTGCTCTTTGACTACAGGGGGTGTGGGTTCAAATGAAGATCTTGCAAGCCATGCACGGTCCCCCCCAACCCCGCAAAAGAAAAAAGCAAAACCACAGAGATGTGTGGTTATATTGATGACTGCTAGGCATTATTAGAAACATCATTTAATTATGTCTATGTTTCTCTGTTAAGAAGTTGGATTGGGGTGTTAACAATCATTGTACTTGGTTAAAACTTCAACTGAAGGTAGCAAAAATTAGTGATATCTGTATGCAGGGCACTCTGCTAGATATTGCTTCAAAGAGAAGATCCCAAGTGACCTTGGGTGGGGTAGTGGGGTGGAGGAAGCAGGGGTATCTGAGAGTGGGGACTTCGGCAGGAGAGGAGACAGTGCAGTCAGAGAGGCTTTGTTATCCACAGCCGGGAGGGTCTGTCCTCCACAGTTTTGCCAGCCAGCCAGTGGCATCCAGATACCTTCACCCACCCTTTCTGTGCTCTCTGGTAGTTATCTAGAGAGCTGAAAGAAATCGTCTCGTCTAGCACTTTACAACCTCTTTACTACTCAGGGAAGGGGCCAGGGAGGTGGTGACCTGCCCATAGTTAATGTAGCTTTACACTGACAGTCAAGGCTAGGACCCTGTTCTTTGCCAGCAAGGCTGGTATTCTTTCCACTGTAGCCCATGCTCTGACCAGAGGGTTGGTCCTTAACATTCGCTCCTGAGTAGAAAAAGAAAGGTCGCCTTGGGTTGCTAATGTACTCATTTAGGGAAAAGCCTGTGTAGTTCCAGTCTTAAGAAGTCAGGGAGAAGACACACATCAACCTCAAAAGCAGGGTATGGACAAAGAGAATTGTACTGCTCTTTTTTTTTTCACACAGATATGTATATATAGTGTTGGTTTCTTTGGGCCCACCAAAGACATAATCTCACCCTGGGTTTATCTTGATCCAGAATGGATGACATGGAGAAGTTCTGCCACATTTAGCGTTAGTTGTGAAGTTCACGCTAGGCCCTTTAGATGTAGGGAGAAATTTCTGGTACGTGGCTAAAAATGAGTTCTAGAACTCAAAAGAGGTAAGGCCCTGGCAGTCCTAAGGTTTTCACCTCTCGACCTCAGTTTCAGGGAAGATTTCACTTTTACGTTTGGAAGCACCCTAGGCTAAACTGTTCCTTTGGGAGCCTGGAGATCATCGACGGTGCCTGATCAGAGCAGGGGTTCTTGAGCAGGACTGCATCCCTAGACGTTTGCAGGACTTAGTGCTCAGGTGGGTCAGTTACCTGGGGGCAGGTTTTGTATCCCTTTCGCAGTAATGTGCAAGGGTATTCTTGCTGTAGAAATTCTATGTGATGGGCAGTTTATGGAGGCAGAAGAGTGTGAAGGAGAACATGTGGCCTCAGTCTGGCTCCATCACTTATTAGCATGAGTGAGCTTAGGCATTTTGTTTGAGCCACAGTTTCCTTGTCTGTAAAATGGAGATACATCTTCCTCAGGGCCAATGGGAAAAGGAACTAAAATAGGAAAAGTATATAGTGGAGTGCACCACCTATAGGTGAATGGTATCACCTGTAGGTGAATGGTAGGTGCCCACTGAAGCATCCCACTCTGTGCTGTGTGCCAGGACACTAACTGGAGTGGAGCTTGTTGTTCAGTCCCTCAGTCGTGTCCAACCGACCCCATGGACTGCACCACACACCAGGCTTCCCTGTCCTTCACCATCTCCCAGAGCTCGCTAACTCACTTCCATTGAGTCGGTGATGCCATCCAACCGTCTCATCCTCTGTCATCCCCTACTCCTCCTTCCTTCAGTCTTTCTCAGCATCAGGGTCTTTTCTAATGAGTTGGCTCTTTACATCAGGTGGCCAAAGTATTGGAGCTTCAACTTCAGCATCAGTCCTTCCAATGAATATTCAGAATTGATTTCCTTTAGAGCAGAGCTCATTCTAGACCACCTGACCAGCCTCCTGAAAAATCTGTATGCAGGTCAAGAAGCAACAGTTAGAACTGGACATGGAACAACAGACTGGTTCCAAATCGGGAAAGGAGTATGTCAAGACTGTATACTGTCACCCTGCTTATTTAACTTATATGCAGAGTACATCATGAGAAATGCTGGGCTGGATGAAGCCAAAGCTGGAATCAGTCTTGCCGGGAGAAACATCAATAACCTCAGATATGCAGATGACACCACCCTTACGGCAGAAAGCGAAGAAGAACTAAAGAGCCTCTTGATGAAAGTGAAAGAGGAGAGTTGAAAAAGTTGGCTTAAAACTCAACATTCAGAAAACTAAGATCATGATATCCGGTCCCATCATTTCATGGCAAATAGATGGGGAAACAATGGAAACAGTGACAGACTTTATTTTTGCGGGCTCCAAGATCACTGCAGATGGTGACTGCAGCCATAAAATTAAAAGACGCTTGTTTCTTGGAAGAAAAGCTATGACCAACCTAGACAGTGTATTAAAAAGCAGAGACATTACTTTGGACTATAGTTGAACTTTAAAGAAAGCTGAGTACCAAAGAATTGATGCTTTTGAACTCTGGTGTTAGAAAAGATTCTTAAGAGTCCCTTGGAGTGCAAGAGGATCTAACCAGTCCATCTTAAAGGAGATCAACCCTGAATATTCATTGGAAGGACTGATGCTGAAACTGAAACTCCAATACTTTGGCCACCTGATTCAAAGAACTGACTCATTGGAAAAGACCCTGATGCTGGGGAAGATTGAAGGCAGGAGGAGAAGGGGACAACAGAGGATGAGATGGTTGGATGGCATCACCGACCCAATGGACATGAGTTTGAGGAAGCTCCAGGAGTTGGTGATGGAGAGGGAAGCCTGGCGTGCTGCAGTTCATGGGGTTCAAAGAATTGGACACGACTGAGTGACTGAACTGACTGACTGACTGACTGATTCCTGCCAATCCTGTTGATTTTAGATCCTCAAAGGTCTGCTCAGTGCCCATGCTCAGTTGTGTCAGACTCTTTGCAACCGCATGGACTGTAGCCCACCTCTGTCCATGGACTTTCCCCTGCAAGAATGCTGGAGTGAGTGGGTAGCCATTTCCTACCCCAGAGGCTCTTCCCGACCCAGGGATCAAACCCGAGTCTCCTGCATTGGCAGCCAGATTCTTTACCACTGAGCCACCTGGGAAGCCATCTGCTCAGTAGAGAAGGGCAGTTAAAATAGGGCTATTGGAAGTGCTCTAATGGGGAAATACATGGAGCTGAACCAAGACATATTATTCTCACTCAAATGGTCATATGAGACTTCTCAAAGGAGGGCCATTGGCTTTTTTGTCCTGACGCTTGTTCTCTCAACAGTCTCTTCCCAACTCTGTGGCTTGTTCCTCCGGTTTTGCTTATCGGTTGGCATTCTCTGGACCCTCTTGGTTCATTGCACTCACTCTCCAGGTGCTCTCAGATACCACTAGGTTTTGATGATTGCCCATAAGTTGATGACCATCATGTTAATATCTTTAGCCAGACTCTCCTAGCTCCTCTTAACTCCTCCTGCTTGATGCTGCAATTTGGATAGCTCATCAGTAGGCTGAGCTTTGTAAGTCCAAAACTAACACATACTCCTTAAACTCTCCTTCATTTGTTCCCTTCTCCATAAGTGATTTTAACATCTAACCACTTTCTCAAATCCCATTCCTCCTTTTCTCTCACCACCCGCCACATCTAATCTATCACATTACTGTCAGTGCAGTTGCTGTAATATGATTTGAATCTGTCCACTCTCCTGCCACAATCTCTGAGCCACCATCATCTCTTACCTGGAACATTGTGATTGCCTCTTAACATGTCCCCCTGACTTTTGCCCATCTGACTCTATTCCACTTTGCCCAGAGCGGCCACAGTCACCTGTCTTTGCTCCACTTTAAATCATTCAGCAGTTTCTCATAGCACTAAATAGAAAATCCAGACTTCCCATTTCTCACAAGGCTCTGAATACCCCGGCCCTTGCCCACCTCCCCGGTTGCCTGTCTCCTGGTTTTGCTTGCCATCTTTTAGCAACATTGACTTTCTCTATGTCCCAGAAGGCCCCAAACTCTTTCTCATCTCAGGGACTTCTTTATATGCTATGTCCTCTGCTCAGAACACTGGCCAACCCAGCCTTTTCTCATCCTTCAGGATATTTGTGGAATGAAAATGCATAGCAGTAAAGGGCATAGGGTAAGGAGGAGAAGTGTCCTTGGAGTGCATCTGTTGTTCAGTCGCTCAGTCGTGTCTAACTCTTTGCGACCCCATGGACTGTAGCACGCCAGGCTTCCCTGTCCCCTACTATCTCCTGGAGTTTGCTCAGAGTCCTGTCTGTTGAGTCGGTGATGTCATCCAACCATCTCATCCTCTACTGCCCCCTTCCCTTTTTGCCTTCAATCTATCCTAGCATCAGGATCTTTTCCAGTGAGTTGGCTCTTCTATCACATGGCCAGTTTCAGAGCTTCATTGAAGCTTCATAAAGTCTAAAAAAGTGAAAAATGTTTGAAGAGCTAAAAGAATGTGAGTTTGGTTGTGTTGCAGGTGGAGTTATTCAAGCGAAACACTTAGGAGTCAGGCAGCCAGAACTCCCTATACTGCTGATGATGCCACGCCATTGGAAAACTGTTTTGAAAGGTTCTTAAAAGGTTAAACATGTCTGCCCTGTGACCCAGCAGTTCCATTTGTAGGTATTTACCCAAGAGAAATGAAAACCTGTGGCCACAAATAAGCCTTGTACGAGAATATTCATAGGAGTTTTATTCATGATAGCTGAAAACTGGAAACAGTCCAGTTGTCCATCATTGGGATAATGGATAAACAGAATGGATATTCATACAGTGGAAGACCACTCAGCAACAAAAAGAAACTGCTGACACATGTAACAGGGAAGAATTTCACACAGACACAAAAAAGTACACAATGGATGATCACATTTATAAGAGATTCTAAAATAGGCAAAAGTCTGTGATACCAGACATCGCATCAGTGGTTACCTCTTTGTAGCAGGGGGTTCACTGGAAGGGGACATGAGAGAACTTTCTAGAGTGATGGAAGTGTTCAGCACCTTGATAGGCGTTCATCACATCTTACTGAGTGATACCCTATATGTAATTTTGCTGTATGTAGATTATACCTGAAAACAACTGAAGAGTTGTCCTAGATTTCTTTTTCCCTTTCACTCTCAATATTTAGTCTCCCAGCAAATTCTGTTCATTTTATGTCCAAGACACATTCTGAATCTGTTCCCCCCTCCCCGTCTCAAGCACCATCTCCTCTTATCCAGGCTACTCTACTACTAGTTTCCTGACTGGATTTTCAGCCCCCAATACTTTTGGCCCTCCCAAATAATTTCTTCTGCTTTTCAGCTAAAATGATCTTTAAAAGTTCACGTTGGGTTTTGTCAGTTGTCTTCCTGCAGCCCTTCAGTAGCTTCCTACAGCCCTTCAGTAGCTTTCCATTGATTTCATGGTGACCGACAAGGGTCTCTGAGCCCATCTGACCTGGCCTCCTCCTTGCTCCCTTCAGTTCCAGCCTCTTTGACCTTCCCTCTGTTTCTTGAACACCTCAGGCTCATTTCTACCTTAGGAGCTGTTCACTCAACATTGCCTCTGCATGGGACATCCTGCTTCCCACATCTGTGTGAGACTTGTTTCTGTTTGCCATTCAGGTTCAGTTTATCTTTTCTTTTTTGGCCACACCAAGCCACATGCAAGATCTTAGGTCCCCAACCAGGGATCTAACCTATACCCCCTGCATCAGGAGTCTTAGCCAGCGAACCACTAGAGAAGTCCCCAGGTTCCGTTTAAATATTTCTTTCTCTGTGCGTTTTATCTAGCCCTTATGGTCTGAAGTAGTGCTTCGTCACATCAGCCTGCTTTATTTTATTTATAACTTTTTTCACCACCTGAAATTATCTCATCCTTTTATTTGTTTGCCCGTCCCTTCCTCTAGGATTGAGCTTGGCTTGTTCACCGTTGTACATCAATGTCAGCAGCAGTGTTTGGCCCATAAAGGTGGTGGTGGTGGTTTAGTCACTCATTCATATGCGACTCTTGCGTCCCCATGGACTGTAGCCTGCCAGGCTCCTCTGTCCATGGGATTCTCCAGGCAAGAATACTGGAGTGGGTTGCCATTTCCTTCTCTAGGGAATCTTCCTTACCCAGGAATCGAACCCGGGTCTCCTGCATCACAGGCAGATTCTTTACCGACTGAGCTACAAGGGAAGATTTTGGCACATAGCAGTTGTTGTTTGGTCGCTAAGGCGTGTCTGACTCTTGTGACTTTGTGGACTGTAGCTAGCCAGACTCCTCTGTCCATGGGGTTTCCCAGGCAAGAGTGCTAGAGTGGGTTGATCTGGCACATAGGAGGCCCCGATGCTGAGGAGGATTGAGAGCAAGAGGAGAGAGTGAACACAACTTAGTGACTAAATAAACAACAAGGCCCTATGTATTGACTAAGTGAAGGTAATGATGCTGGTGATGATGGGATGAGAACAGGCCAACTAGGAAGTAGATTTGTGAGGGAAAAGGAGGAACCAAGGAGAGTCCAGACTTCTAGCTCGGAAACCAGGTGCTGGTGGCGCCATTCACTGAAATAGAAAACAGTGGAGAATGAGAAGATTGGGGTGTGGTAGGAAGTGATAAATTTAATTTTGAACTTAAATTCAAAATGCTTGTAAGGACGGCATTAGGTGTTAGAGGCACAAAACGGACATTAGGGGAAGGGACTGGACTATAGGGTAAGACGTGGAGGTGAGCATGTCTTTTCCAGCCTGGGAGTAGATGAGGTTGCTGTCAGGGTGAACAGGGAGTGTCTGTATGTAGGAAAGTGTTCCTTCCTCTCTCCTGCCTGAGTGATGGGCGTCTGCCACCAGTAATGGGGACTTCACAGGACTCAGCCCCTCGCCGGTCTTGTAGTTGACACTCCCATCCGCCCTGCCCGCCCAACTTTGTGCCCCAGTTATATTGTTGCTGCTAATAATGACAAGGGCTCAAAGGGTCAGGACAGAACTCTGAGGAATGTGAACATTTAAGGCAGCACGGCAGCATTTAAAGAAGAGCAGAGAGGATGCAACCAGCAGGTGAGAAGGAAAACCCAGACAGCCTGGCATGAAGAAAGAGCCTCAAGTCAGAGGCAGTAGCTAAGCTTGCTGAAACATGTCATTTGAAAGGATAGGGGATGACTGAAGCCAGGTGGTTGTGTATTGATGAGAAAGTGGGGTGAAGAAGTGGAGACAGTAAGTTTGGAGTCGAGCCTTTGTAAAATTTGGCCACTGAGGAAAGTAAAAAGTAGTTATAGGGAGAACCTGGGGTTAAGTGAAGAGTTTTTTTAGACATAAGAAAAACTTAAGCGTGTGTAAATGGAGGTGGGAAGGAGCCAGCACAGGGCTGAGTTGAAGATGCGGAAGAGCACTGGGTTGAGGACCTTCCAGGAGATCTCAAGGGCCCTGTGTGATCCAGGCGATTGGCTTTGAATTGTAGGAATGCCCTCTTCTGGGGGAAAGCAAGTTGTGTGGGTGGTATACATGTGGGCCTGGGGGCAGTGGGCAAGAGTGCTTTCCGGTGAGCTCTGTGAAGGTCTCTGCTGGGGGACAAGAGTGAAGTGGAGAGCAGGAAGCTTGAACAAGGAAAGCTTTCAAGAGACTGCGGTGGCAAGCAGGTAGAGCTGGCTGAGGAAACAAGGTCTGCAGGGGTAAAGTAGAAAGTAGTTAAGATGAGCTTGCTGCCTCTTGGGATTTTAGAGAAACTGGTCGGACCTTGACAGTTGTTTGTCTAGTTTTGGATTCCAGTGATTTAGACTCAACTTTTCCTGCCTGTGTCCCCATGTGCTTCTGCTGTTCCTGTTTATTAGACCAGTGGCTTGTAAATTACCCCAGAGCTCTCAGACTTGACTTAACCACTGCTTCCATGCACTTCCATGCACTGTGTTAGGTGGGTGGCAGGGTTCTCAGTGTTGTACCAACACAGGTAAGGTGGGGGATATTCTTATCCCCTTGGACCTGGGTACCCCAAGTGGCCTGGCTGTAGTGGAAGAAGTGTATCATCTTGTGAGCTCCACAGCTCGAGCAGCTCTCATCATCTCTCTCTTCTTATCTTGGGTACCTGTAAGATTTTTGCTGGAAAAACTGCAAACTGTTTTCAAACACTCCTGCGCGAGGCTCTAAGGCCCTGTGGTCAGGGCTGTGTTGTGTTTTGTGTTGGAGCCCCCGCAGCTGGCGTGCTGCCCGTCAGTGCGTGGAGAGTGAACGCCTCTGAGCCTCTCCCTGGACTGTCCTCCCTTTCTCCTGTGTCTGTCCATGTGTTACAGTTAATGTGGAGTGTGTCTGTTTCACCACAAGATTGTATTCCTAGATGGTCACCGTACTTTGTTAATCTTTATTTCTCTATGTCCCCTTCACATAGTAGGTATTAAAGTAATGTTAAATTTGAATTTGTTGTTAAAAAAAACTTGCAAAGCATCTCTAAGAGTAACTAAAATAGTTGAAGAATGGAGGGAAAATTCGGAGACAATATCAGCCAAAGAAATGAGTTAATTTAGCCTAATAAAGTATTCTCAGCAATGAGTTGATGAGGGTCTTCAGTTCAGTTGCTCAGTCATGTCCAACTCTTTGCGACCCCATGAATCGCAGCACGCCAGGCCTCCCTGTCCATCACCAACTCCTGGAGTTTACTCAGACCCATGCCCATCGAGTCAGTGATGCCATCCAGCCATCTCATCCTCTGTCGTCCCCTTCTCCTCACGCCCCCAGTCCATCCCAGCATCAGGGTCTTTTCCAACGAGTCAGTTCTTTGGGTATGTTAGAGTGATGGCCTGCTGTTCCTCTCCTCTGACACGGAAAGCAGCAGATGAGGTCAGAGGGACTGCTAGTGGCTGGGGTGGACAAACCACAGAACTCCCTGCCCTGTGATACCTTTGAAGGGAAGAGTTTGGGTTTGAATTTAGAAAAAAATAGAGTGGGGTCCAGAAGTGCCATTTTGGGGCCTGCTTGTTAGAACATCACCTGTGTGAGGGCAGGGACTTTCTGTTCCCCATCATATCCCTGGCATCTAGAATAGTGCTTGGCAAGTTGGTAGTGCTCAGCAAATAGATTTTGTATGAATTAATAAAAGAAGTAGAGTTTTCTTGCCAGCTTTCAAAGGAATGTGCCATAGGAGCTTCAGTTTCTTTTTCCCCTTTGGCTCACTGTTCATGATCCCTTTCTGAATTAATGAGTTCCATGCGTTTATTACTTGCTTGAACTTATCTTGCTCAGCTTTCAAAGGATGCCAGCACAGTCTACTGTTCTCTGGATTTAAAAAGAAATCAGCAGCTTGTTTTCAAAATCAAAAGGTTTTAAGATTTCATCAGAAATCTTTTTATATAGAAAAGATTTCTTTTGTTGATGCTTTTTGCTTATGTTTAAGATGTAAACCTTGAAAATGTTAAAGAGAATTGAAATTGACTTCTAATTATAGTAGTTGATTATATGTTTATTGAATCTTTTCTCAACAGACCAAACATTATCTGTACTTCCCTCTTTTTTTTGCCATATTCTTAATATTTGATACCAGTCCTTCTGTATCTGCTCAAGAATCTTCCTCAATGAGTAATTCATCAGGAAATCTCTTCTCGGAAACCTGTGATAATACAGCTCAAGGGGTGTCTCCGCTAATGTAAAGTCACAACATTGACTGTGTAAAAGTCGTGTATCTGATTTCATTAGCAAATTAATAGGTGATGCCGGTTCTGAGGAGGAGAGACTAATGTTTTCTCTCTGCTTTAGTTCATTCTAAATTAAATCATTTGGGAACAGGAAAATGGGAAATTCTGTCTTTCCATCTAGAGATGAGTAAAGACCTGGTTCTGTAAGCCAATACATTGTTTCTCTTGTTGACTTGATTCAGCTTATTAACATTTTATTGAGATACACTTTATAGTATTTTAAGAATAAGATTAGAATCTGCTAAAATAAAAATTTGAAAAAAAAAAAAGCCCTACTACTCTTAACAGTATTTTTGTTCTAGAGTTAAAATAGTCATATGAGAATAGTTACTTTTGTTGAAATAGTTGTACATGGAAATAATTATATATGTTAAAGAAAAATGTCAAGAATGTTAGCATAGTGTTTTAGTTGAAACAACTTTTAGAACTTTTTTTTTCTTGAAATGCATCCTTTTATTATAAAATTAGTGCATGCTCTTGGTATAAAATTCAAACAGTACATAGGTGTATAATCCTACTCTTTGGATATAGCTATTGTTTATAGCTTAGTGCATATCCAGTACGTTAAAAAAATAGGCTGTATTTTTTTAGAGCAGTTTTAGATTCACAGCAAAATTGAGAGGAAGATACAAATATTTCCTATATACCCTCTGCCCCCACACATGTGTAGCCTCCCCGGTTTATTAACATCTCCCACCACAGTGGTTCATTTATTACAATTTATGAACGTACCTTGACACATTTTCACCAAAGTCCATAGTTTACACTGTTGTTTACTCTTGGTGTTGTATTGTATATTCTGTGACTTGGGAGAAATTTATGACCTGTAGCCATCATTACAGGATCCTACAGAGTAGTCACTGCCCTAAAACTCCTCTGTGCTCCGCCTATTCATCCCTCCCTCCCCGTCATCCCTGGCCACCATGGTCTTTTTACTGTCTCTGTAGTTTTGACTTTCACAACATGATATAGTTGGAATCATACAGTACATAGTCTTTTCAGATTGGCTTCTTTCACTTAGTAATATGTATTTACATTTCTTCTTTGTCTTTTCATGGCTTGATGGCTCATGTCTTTTAAGCATTCAGTAACAGAACTGTCTTTTTATTTGCAAATGAAGGTGGTTCTTGATACTGTTCTACAAAATATCCTGAGGTTTCTATTTGCAGGTGGTTCATCTCCTGAAGACTTCTTAACTATTTACTTTTTGAAACTTTCTGGAATCTTTTTTCCCCCATGTGGTTGGCTGAACTTGTGCATACAGAGAACCAACTGTATTTGGTTTGGACACAGGGAAGTCTTGTCCTTATCCAAAGATTGTTTTGGTGGTTAGGAACCTTTTGGAAAAGAAATCAGGATAGAGGTAGGTGGAGAATGAAGCGTAGCACGTCTTGTACGTTGGAATACACAACAGGAAGCCAGAAATGACCAGGTGAGCATCAGCAGTTGTTCTTCAGAACTCTGGGATGAGTCCTAGCGCTTATCCTCAGGGTGTTCAGTAGTGTAGTGAGGAAGCAAACAGGCAGATCAGTGATCATGCATTGTAAAAAAATTGGCCACAGAGAAGGGAAGGTTCTAGAAAACAGTTGTTGGTTCTAGAGAAGTGATAGCAGTAAGAACCAGCAGCCTTAGCAAGATTGTGGTCCTGACAGGTGGACAGAAAGGTTGGCATCACGCAACAGGAGGCAGTCTTAGGGCCAGGACATCCATTGTCCTGTCTCCTTAAATGAGCATCACAGAGGGCATCTCAAAGCTATTTTAGAACAGTGATGGTGAAATGTTAGCTCTTAGTGTTCCAGCTCAGATCTTAAGGGAGAAGTAAGTTAGTATTAACAGAAACAATGGTGAATTTAGTGTTTGAAACCCACAGAGCAGCTTGTTCTTCAGTACCTCATGTGTTTGCAGACGGGAGATTGAAAGTCATGGCGGTGAGCCAGGACTGAGGGAGAAGAGGGGGCACCAAGGAGTGGGATGACTTCACTCTTCGGTGTCCAGGTTCTTTAAGGTACCTCCTTTGGGTTTGGTTTTGTTTCCTTTTTTTAAAATTGATGTGAAACACATATAAAGTGAATCTTTTTTAATGTAATATTGTTAACTGGGGCTTCCCAAGTGGCTCAGTGGTATAGAATCCCGTTAGCAATGCAGGAGAGGCGGGTTCAATCCCTGGGCTGGGAAGATCCCCCAGGGAAGGAAATGACAACCCACTGCAGTATTCTTGCCTGGGAAGTCCTGTGGACAGAAGCGCCTGGTGGGCTAGAGTCTATGGGGTCACAAAGAGTCCGACACGACTAAGCAACTAAACAGCAACATTATTATTAGCTATACTAATCACTCCATACCTTAAATCTCTAGAATTTACTCATCTTACAACTGAAAGTTTGTGCCCTTCGACCAAAATCAACTCTTTTTAAGTGAACAGTTCGACGGTTCAGTGGTATTTAGTGCATCCACATCTCTGTCTAGTTCCAAAATATTTTCATCATTTCCAGAAGAAACCCCTGTACTCCTTAAGCAGACAGTTCAGTTTTCTGCCTTCCCCCAACCCCTGGCAACTACCAATCTGCTTTCTGTCAATAGATTTGCCTGTTTTGATTATTTCATATAAATGGAATTAAACAGTATGTGGCTTTTTGGGCCCAACTCTCATTCAGCGTGTTTTTAGGTTCGTCTTCCTTGTAGCATGTGCTTTCCTTTTTGGGTGAATAATATTCCATTGTAGTATATATCACAATTTGTTTATCCATTTACCTATTCAAGGACTTTTCTCTTGCCCACAATTTTTGGTAGCTTACTAAGTTGCTGTAAACATGTGTAAGATTTTGTGTTTACATAAATTTCAATTCATTTAGATAAATAGCTAGAAACATGGCTGCTGGATTGTGTAAGACTGTTCTAACTTTGTAAGAAACTGTAAAACTGTTTTCCAAAAGGGCTGCGTGTGGGACTTCCCTAGTAGTCCAGTGGTTAAGACTTCGCACTTCCATTTCAGAGGGCCACGGGTTCGATCCCTGGTTGGGGAACTAAGATCCCACATGCCACACAGTGCAGCCCCCAAAAATAAAGGCTGCATGTTAGCTTCTCTTTTTTTTAATTTTGGTTAAGAAAATATATGACAGAATAGCCGTTTCAACCATCTTAATTTACTTTCTGTCTTTTTGAACTTGCCTATTCTAAATGTTTCATAAATGGAATCATACGATATGTATCTCAGTCTCTGGCATATTTCACACAGTTTAATGTTCTTAAGTTTTGTCCATGTTGTGGTACCTATCAGAACTTCATTCCTCCTTGTGGCTGAATAATACTTCGTTATATGTGTATGCCACATTTTGTTTATCCGTTCGTCTGATGGACGCTTGGGTTGCCTCTGCCTTTTAACTATTTTGAATAGTGCTGCAGTGAACATTGGCATATAGGTATCTGTGTGTCTGTTCTTAGTTCTCGGTGTATACAGGAGTGGAATTGCTGGGTTGTATAGTAATTCTGTGTATAATTTTTTGAGGAACTGCTTGTTTTCCAGAGTGGCTATACTGTTCCCACCAGCAATATATGAGGGTTCCGGTTTCTCTCCATCCTCCTCAACACTGGTAATTTTCCTTTTCTTGATTATAGCCATCCAAGTGGGTATGAGGTGGTGTCTCATTGTGGTTTTGATTTACATTTCCCTAATAATGTTGTGAATCTTTTCATGTCCTAGTGTGCCATTTTTGTGTCTTTGGAGAAATGTCTATTCAAGTCCTTTGCTGATTTTTTTATTGAGTTGTTGTCTTTATATTGTTGAGTTGTAAGAGTTCTTTATATGTTTACTCTGATCAGATACTAGATATATGATTTACATTGTTTGAGAATTTGGGATCCTTTTTTTCCGGTATCATTTGAACAAGTTTGGACACATTGCCTTAGTTCCCCTGACCAGAGTTTGAATCCGTGCCCTGGCAATGAAAGCGCTGAGTCCTCACCACTGGACCACCAGGGAATTCCCAAGACACTTTGGTTTAGATATGAATAAGCCTGTATGCAGATTTGAACAGTACTTGCATCCCAGAAATAGAAGAAATTTTGAACGATTTTGAAGTTTGTTTGATGTCTGTACTTATGTAGTCATTGTATCCTTTCCTGATCTCTTGGAAGCCTATGCAGCTCACGAGACTCATGAGATCTAGAGAGACCACGCTTTGAGAGGCAGACCTAGCATGCATAAGATATTTATTCTAAGCCACTTTATTCCCAAGACAGACATTTACAGTTATGTATTGAATCATGTCTCTGTGTTTTAGTCTGAAGGTCATATTCCAAACACAGAAACATAGGAGCGCTCCCAAGTGATGGACAGCCTGTCCTGAAACTTCAGTAGCACTAGGCTTCAGGAAGGGTTTGTTTTATTTCATCAACACATTGGTCACTCTATCACCTGCTTCTTTGCATATCAGCTTTCTGACTTGGGAGCAGGGTTTATGCATTAACCTTTCAGCCAGTTCCTCTTCCACTTGATTCCCTGTGTGGGAATGAACGTGCCACGGAAGCTTGCAGGAACGGCAACAATGCAGGCTGTTTCCCTCCCTGACCCCTCTCTCTGGATGAGAGAGTTCCCTGCGCATTTTGAGCTTTCTAGAAGGCAGAGACCTTCGGCTTTTCACAAGTCTGATTTTCCTGTAACTTGAGGATTCCATGTATTACATTTTTGCTTGTTTCTCCTCTTCACTCAGCTAGCTCCTGGTGGAACCCTCCTTCCTTTGCTTGATCCTCTTTGATCCACCTTCTCCATGTTGTTTCAAGTAATAGAGGAGAAGATGGTCATTATAATGACGATGTCACCACTAGTAGAGCTAAGTTCAGTTCAGTTCAGTCGCTCAGTCGTGTCCGACTCTTTGCGACCCCATGAACCGTAGCACCCCGGGCCTCCTTGTCCGTCACCAACTCCCATAGTTTACCCAAACCCATGTCCATTGAGTCGGTGATACCATCCAATCATCTCATCCTCTGTCATCCCCTTCTCCTCCTGCCTTAAATCTTTCCCAGCATCAGGGTCTTCTCAGTAAGAATTGTCTGTTTAGGTTTAATATTAAAAAAAAAATTTACTTAGATTGAAAAGGAGGTATAAAGAAATGATTCTTCTTTGACTTTCTCATGCCAAGGACTTGAGTTTAGCTTGTGAGGATGCTTCGTTAGCATGGTGAACGGAACGGAAGTAGCGTCTAGGCCTGGGCCTTGGCTCATGTTGGCATGTCCTTACTTTTACTCCTACAAGCGCCTTTTAGTTTATTGTTTTTAAGCTTAACCCATTTTCTTTTTAAATACTTCTCTCTAGCATTTTTTTCTGCCTTTTCCGTTTCTTCCCACCCCACCCCCTTTATTTTCAATAGTGCAGATGTAGAGGGAGTATTAGATTATTATGATTGTAAGGGCTTGACTTGAGCTCTTCACATGCTGGGAGCCTTCTGTCTTTCTCTTGTCCATGTCTGGCCCCTCGTAGGACTGCAGTGGATGCTCAGTTAGCTGTGGCACTAACCTTACAGCACAGGCCATATTATTTTTAGAAGACCTTCCAGGATAATAAAGATCGTTGATTTTGTGTTCAGCAGGCTTCTTGAATCTGTGGCCTGACTTCTGTCATCTGTCCTGGAGGATTCCCAGTGATGCTCTTCACACACTGCTCTGGTCCCATTCTCTTCTCATTCTGCAGCTCTACTTATCTGGATATGCTCGACCTTCTCAGGGTTTCCTTTTGATCACTCTTCCTTTCTCCTGTATTTTTTATTCTCTCCGTTTTTCATTCTGGGTGGTTTCTTTTGACCTGTATTCCATATAACCAGTTCTCTCTGTCTAATCTGTGTTTAACTAAAATTAAGAACTCGATAAGTTTGAAAAAATACAACAAAAACTGAGAAGTTTGGGACCTTTCAGATTTTCTCTGTTGCTTTTATGGATTCCTGTTCCCTGCTAAATTCTTCAAGCTTGGCTTTTATTTCCTAAAACAGAGTAAAGTAGTTGTTTTAATGATCTCGTTTTCTCAGTTCTGTTACCTGTGTCTTTGACTGTTTTTGATGGTTTTTACTCATGGTGTTTTCTCTATTCATGTGTTTGTGTGCTGGATGTAGTATTTGAAACATTATTTATAGAAATAATTAGAGGCCTTGGATGTCTTTTTCCAGGGAAGATTTTTGTTTACTTTTTTCCAGGTGCCTAAGGGCACCAGCAAACCACGATTATTTTAATCTAGGTTGAGAGTTTGAGATTTTATCCAGTTGACTGAATGCTGAGTCTGAGAAGATTGGTTTACTTCTAGTTCGCTCTTAGCCCTAGGATGCAGCCCTTTAAGGGCCGCAGTCCCCTGGTTTGGGGCCAGGCCGAGGTTACTCAGCGTCTCCTCTGCAGGACCTGGAAGGGTAGACGTGCGTGCCCCCTGGGCCTCTTGGCCACATTGGGCAGATCAGCAGTTGCCCTCGAGTCTCTATCACATCTTTGGGTTTCCATTCCTTCTAGGATTTTAACTAGGTAATGCCTCACTATCCTGTTAGCTTCTTGTTACTTTTTAAAAGATGTGTATATATTTCATCCAGTTTTTCCCCCAAAATTGTTTAATCCATCATTTTTGAATGCAGAAAAGGAAACCCGATTTTCATGGGCTCATGTTATGCTAATGTTCGCTTTGACACAAATGACCATCAGGTGAGCGACACGACGCCGTAGTCTCGGTTACACACTCAGTGTGACACCAAGTACAGGGTAGCACAGCTGATGAGGACAACCAGGCATTGTTGGTCGGAGGGTTCTCTTCTAGCAGTCAGCGTCTGAAGATGGTCTCCAAAGCCAGCTACCTGATTTTTGAATCCCAGCTATGCCACTTATTAGCAGCGTGACTGTGAACAAATTCTGTGCCTCTGTTTTCTTGTCTAAAAAATGAAGACATGAATGTACTTACCTGTGGTTGCGCTGATTAAATTTGTTAATAACTCAAGCTTTTAGAATATTGCCTGACTCATAGTAATCACCAGATAAACTTTAGTTACTGTTATAACCATCTAGAAAATTTGGAAATTGCTGATTTTTCAGAAAATGTTTCTGTTGTTTTGACTTCTATTTTTTAAAACTTGGAATTGCAATTGGTGATGCCTGTTTATTAGCCTCCTGTTCTCTTTGGGCTTATTTCAGAAAAACTGAGATTGGTATTTGCGAACTCCATGCCAGTGGTCAGGGGAGAAAGAGACACTCGCTGCTGTCAGAGACCGACTGCCTCCAAGTGGGTCCCTGCCTTGGTGGGGAGGGCGGGGATCTGTCTTGTGGCTGGTGGCTCCTGCCCGTAGAGTAGGAACGCATTCCATTGGCATTTTGACTGTGAATTAGGAGCACTGATTCACCGTGATGTGATTTTTATGAATCACATTTTTATGATGTGATTTTTATGAATGGGCTATAGACCCCAGACTATGGGAGCTTTCTTAATTAGAGAAGTAAAGTGAAGCAAAGTGAAAGTCGCTCAGACAGTCTAACTCTCTGCAACCCCATGAACTCCATGGAATTCTCCAGGTCAGAATACTGGAGTGGGTAGCCTCTCCCTTCTCCAGGGGATCTTTCCAACCCAGGGATTGAACCCAAGTCTCCCGCCTTGCAGGAGAGAATGACACAGAAATAAACGATCATAGAGTGGTTTTCTATCAGTCATTAGCTATTTCGTTTTTTAGGGTTTGTTTGGTTGTATTTTGTTTGATTGATAAGTAACTTCTCCCATTGTTTTTCCTCATTGTTTGTCTTTTGCCTGTTTTGTTGTTCGTTCAGACTTTTACCTGGGAAAGAGATGATGGTAATACTGATAATGATCAGTTGAATTTATATGGTATGTAGCAGCTTACAAATTTATTATTAAGCATTCCTGTGAGGCAGCAAGGTAGGTAACTCCATTTCTGCAAATGAGGAAAGTGGGACTTTGAAGTTAAGGAACTTGCCTAAGTCACCGAACAAGTGGCAAAACTAGCATTTAAATATAGGTTTCCTGATTCTGAATGTAGTATTTTTTTCCAGTGCGTCACCCAGGAGAATCCATTGAAAACAGGTTTAATAGGGAAAGCAATTGTACCTTGCAAAAATAAAGTTGTATTTTTGCTCATCTTGCTTGCTAAAATAAAATTCTATTTCCAGAAGGTTTTTTAAACATGTTTTTCTTGGTTTCTTCAAGACATTTGGCTTGCCTCTGGTTAGGAGAAAGCGATGCTTGGTGCTGCACTGTCCCGTAGGAAGAGAGGATTCTGTGTTCATGGTGAGGGTAGGGGGGTGGTAGTCAAGGAGGGTTTTTATGGTTATTGCTTTGTGAATATCTTGAAAAAGTGAACAGTTGTCAGGAGTGGCTTCTTTTGTCTGTCAGTGACTGTTACTTGTACATTTGGCACCCTCCCCCCCTTTTCCTTTTTGAAATAAAATGAGAACATAAAATACAGTGCAGAGTTAAAGCCACTCACTGAGATATCTTACACTACTGAAATGATCTGCTTTTTATTTCTTTAAAGTTCTCCAACCCCAAATTAATTTGCTGATTAAGAGGTTCTTTTTGGAGGCTTAGAGGTGACTCTCTTTAGTTTGAAGTTGGAAGTTTAGAAGTTTGCTAGCATGTTTAGAACAATCTTTTAGCTATTTATAGGTGTGGGATTTTTGTGGGGTTTTTTGTTTTGTTTTTCGTTTCTCTGTTTTTAAGTGGAAAACTCAGTAATCTTGAGGACACTTAGCTTATAGATGCATTTAACAAGAACTAACACATTGTTCCTCAGTATTTTCAAGCTGTGAGTTTGAGGCAGTGGTCCAAGTTGTTGACACTCGGCTCACCTCAGCTTCTCCTGGCACCTGTGCTCTTTCCCAGGACTTGGTCATCCAGGCAGTATTCCTCCCATGCCTGCTTCTCCAGCCACATGCAGAGGACCCCATAAACTGTAAAAAGGCCCATTGGCTTTTATCGGGAGTGGACTGCACCCTTAGAGCTCAGCTCTGCCTCTGCTTCGTTTGACAGGCTGACCTGTGGTCTTGGCACCTCCAGTAAAATCAAGTCTTAATGCTCGGTTGACTGCCTTTCTCATCGCTTTGCCCAGGAAGGCCAAGGGCACGTTAGAATCTGTTCATTCCATCTTGTATTTCCTTTCTGAGATTGCTGGGGCAGTGTTTTTGTTTTACTATGTGTTGTTTGTTTGGCCTTACTTCTGCTCATAAATTCAGATGTGGTCAGATGGTGTTAAAAGAGCTTTCTGCATTTTTAGGCATGTCTGATTCACGGGGTCACATCTCTCCACGTTTATGTGTATGTAAGGTATCTTAATGTTTTTACACTTCTTTGTGCTGAACTTAAAAAGTACTTTCTTTCAAAGGTCAGAGCCTTTGGGAAAAGGTAACCAATTTTAAAGAGATGTTTAAAAAGAAAACCTTTTGATTTACACTGTTTACATTTTTAAATAGTAACTGGTTTTTATTCATCAGAAGTGGTGATCTGAAATGCTCAGCTCCTTTAATAAGTGCAGGAAGCTGAGGCTGAAAGTGGGGGAAGGGCTGAGGGAGGGCTCACAGAAACTCCCTTCTTAAGATTAACTTCCCTCACAGATGAGAACTTTTGGTCTCTGTGTTCTTTGCTTTTGTCAGAAAGAGATTACATTGTCAACTTAATTCACCCGGGATTTGAATGCTCGCATGTTTCCTCTATTGGGAAGAAGAGGGTTTAATTACTCTCAGGTAATGTTGCTGGGGGCTTCCCAGGTGGCTCAGTGGTAAAGACTTCACCTGCCAGTGCAGGAGGCACACGAGATGCAGGTTCAGTCCCTGAGTTGGGAAGATCCCCTGGAGGAGGAAGTGACAACCTGCTCCACTGTTCTTGCCTGGGAAATCCCATGGACAGAGGAGCCTGGTGGGCTACAGCCCATGCCGTCACAAAGAGTCGGACATCACTGAGCAGTGTTGGTAAACACCTCTAGGGAGGGGAGGAGTCAGGGGAAAGGCAGGATTTGCCCTGGACCTTAAAGGCCAGTGGCGTGTCAGCATAGCTCAGTTATTCAGGCAGAAGAGCCAGCTGGAACGAAGGAAGGACTGCACGATGCATGCAGGGGTGCTGAGGAATGCACACAACAGGACTGAGGACAGGAGAGGTTAAGGGCACATTCTTAATTAGACCTGGGTTCAAATCCCAGCATTTCTTCTTTACAGACGAGCTGTGTAACCTTGTGAGAGTTACTTCAACTTTCTGCGCCTCAGTCTCTCCCTCTGCAGAATGGCTAAGACCTACATCACAGACTTGTTAAAATTAAATGAGACTGTAATACGTTGTCTAGTACATAGGGTAAGCACTCAATAAATTAACAGCTGCAGTCATTAAATTTCTTTCTAACTTTTGTTTTAAAGTTAACATGTTCATTAAATCAGTTCCTAGAAGGTCCCTTGCAGCCTCACTCCAAAGACAGCTGTTGTCAACAGTTTGAGGAATGTTGTCTTTCTCATTTCAACTCTGTACATCCTTTTCATATTTGTTTTGATTGTGTCTGTTCAAGCATTAGGGAGTTTGGGAGGCAGGGAAGGGCAAGGCTGTGTGGCGTTTCTAGAAAACACGACTGAGCTGACTATGTGTTGTGCTAATAATTCGGAGCCAGAGAAGGTTTTAGAGTCAGGGGTGATGTGCTCAGCTCTCAGTTCAGTTCAGTCACTCACTCAGTCATGTCCGACTCTTTGTGACCCCATGGACTACAGCATGCCAGGCTTCCCTGTCCATCACCAACTCCCAGAGCTTACCCAAACTCATGTCCTACGATTCGGCCATCCAGCCATCTCATCCTCTGTCATCCCCTTCTCCTCCCGCCTTCAGTCTTTCCCAGCATCAAGGTCTTTTCCAACGAGTCAGTTCAGCTATGTTTCAGTAATAATGCTGAATAATAATATAAGTCGGCTTGTAGTGGGGAAGCAAGCCTTTACTTGGCTGTTGAAGTGCCAGGCAGATGTTGAAAAGATTTGTTACCTGCTTCCAACTGTCATGTGATCCTCACTGGGGAAATGAGGTGCTCCCTGAGGCAGGGAAGTGTGGACCATGCAGGGACCAGGCACTGATGTGGCTTGTGGACAGGAAGTGCTGGTGTGAGCCAAGCCTTGAAGAGTGACTCCGATTTGGGAAGTGTCTGGGAGGGGCAGAGCGCAAGTCAAGAGTCAGGAGAGCAGGGGTCAACAGTCGGTCTGGGTGGCGTGGTGGACATCAGCTGGCCAGCAAGGTGACTGGTGCCTTCGTCAGACCTGTTCATGCTCTGCCCTGTGGCCCTGACCTCACTCTCACTGTACTGTAGTTTTCTCCTTTTCCAGAGTGTAAGCTTCTTTAAAAAGACATCAGAGTTTTAGTCATCCCTGTGCTCCCCAGCCTGGTAAAGGGCCAAGTATGTAGTAGATGCTTTAAAAAAAAAAAAGCTGAACAACCGAGTATTTGCTACTTACGGAAATTATGACTGGATACCCTGTTGTCCCGACAAATCAAGGTCTAAAAACCCTATTCTCATCTCTCTCCCCCTTTCATTCTGCCCTCAGCTGCGAGGCCGCCAACAGGCCACCCTCCCCTGAGCGCCCACATACCTCTCCATCCCATAATCTGTGTGCACCCGTGTGCGCTCACGAGCACGTCCCCCTCCCGCAGCTCCGGGGACCCCCGTGGCCTTTCTTCCTCACCAGCCGTTTCTTCCCTTCACTCTCCCTTGCTGGCTCCTTTTCCTCCTTCCCAGCCTCCAAATGTTGTTGCGATTCAGGGATCAGTCCTACTCTTGGTCCCTAGACCAGAGGCTTTACACCATTTTTTGACCAAACTACACGCCAACCTGGTATATGCCCACTGCGTTCACTTAGCACCTAAACTCAAGCCTGAAACAAAAGTTTCACAATAAAATTCTCATGCTTCATCTTACTCTGAGCCATCATCTCTTGTTATTTTCCATTCTGTTCTATTTCATTTTGTTTTTTTAATGCTGTTCATAACCCACTAAATTGATTTCACAACCTCCAGTTTGAAAAACTGCTCTGGGTGATCTCATCCACTCTTCTGGCTTCAAGTCCTACCTCTGTGCTGATGACTTTCCCATATGTATCTCCATCCCCACCTTCCCCTGAGGTCCAGACACGCCAGCTGTCTACCTGACCTCTGCACGCGGACCTCACCAGGAATCTCAGAGTTAACGTGTCCAGAAAAGCACCCGTGGTTCCTTCAGCCCTCCCCTCCCTGCCTCGGCCCTCTCTGCAGACGGTGCCCGAGTGCAAGCTCCCTGGGCCTGGTGCTGCCACCTGACGTGCTCTGGGGCCTTGGCAGTCACTGAACCTCCTTCTGCCTGGCTGTCTTCTTTTTAATAGAGCCGGGCTTTCAGCTGTACCTTTTCCTGGGACTGCCGTGGGACCTGAACAGATTTCTACCTGTAGAGGACCCGGAGCAGTGCCTGTCACGTGGCTGCTGCGGTTTGTCATTGTTGTCAAGTCCCTCACATCCACCTCCGATCCATTAGCAATTCCCATCGGCTCTGACTTCAAAATACGTCCGTCCTTTGACCACATATCACCACCTCCATCAACACCACATTCATCTCTGCAGCCGATACCCCTTACCCAGGCGACCAAAATAGCTTCTTCACCAACTCCCTGCTTCTGCCCTCGCCCCTCCCAAAGTTTGTTTTCCGCAAAACAACCAGAGCAGAGTTGGCCATTTGAGAATTGAAACCAGAGGGTGTTGCTCTCTAGCTCAAACCCTCCAAAGTCTTCTTGTAAAATCCAACGTTCCTACGTGGCTTAAAAGGCTCTTCATCTGTACTCAAACTGTCACATGTATGTGACTGACTGGTGAGCGTGTTAACATGCGGATTCTGGTTCAGTAGGTCCCCAAGGCCCGAGACTCTGCAGCTCCAACAAGAACCCAGACGGCGGTGCTACGGGTCTGTGGACCCCTCGAGAGCAGGGCCTGTGTGCTCAGGTCCCCTTTCTCTGGCTGCACCTCTCTCTCTTCTCCCTGCACTTGGCCTCTGCCGCGTCAGCCACTTTGCGGATCCTCTCGGCAAGCCCATTCCCGCCTTGCTTCTGTGCCCACCTCTCCACAGCTCTCCGTGTGGCCCGTCCCCGCCCCTCCTTCCAGTTGCTTGTCACCTCCTCAGGGGGGTTGTCGTCCTGTGTAAACCATCCTGTTCAAGTCCCACCTTTTCCCTCTACCCTTCTCTGTCCCCTTAGCCTCCCTTAGTTTTCCCTCAGCGTTTCTTAGCTCCTGGCCAACCCGATGTCTCTTTGTAATCGTTCAGTCTTTATTTGCTGTTTTCGTGGTAGCTCAGGACTTTTGAGACTTGTTTGTTGTAGCTGTATCCCCAGAACCTAGAATCAGTGCCTGGAATGTGATATTTGCTCAGAATGTGTATTGAAGGATGGCTCTGCATGTGTGTGATGTTCCCTGTGTTGGACACGGGCCCCTGGAGGGAGGGGGCCTTCCTCACTCCTCCTGCTTTTCAGGTCGTTAACCTGCCTCCTGACCCCAGGCCTCTGTCAGCCTTCCTCGCCCTCAGAGCAGCAGTCCTCAGTGAGTGTTAGCTGGTGTTTGCTAGGCCGTTCTGCTAGGGGCTTTCGATAACCTTATGTGTTTTACAAACCATACTTTCATGTAAGGAACACATGCGTGCGTGCTAAGTCGCTTCAGTCGTGTCCGACTCTTTGCAACCCCGTGGACCATAGCCCACCAGACTCCTCTGTCCATAGGGTTCTCCAGAAAAGAATACTGGAGTGGGTTGCCATTTCCTTCTCCACATAACACATGACTTTAGTCTTACTAAAAATAAAAAACAATTAAAAAGTCATTCCTCTCCTAGTTAATGTTGCCATGTATCCTTTCCAGCCATTTTCCCGACTTACTGTTTTGAAATGTATCAGTAATAAAAGAAAAGAGGGGAGGGACTTGCTTCACTTCTGGTATCAGGAGAAGTGTTCTTAGTGGAATAGCACTCTATGTTTCACCTCACCACAGGCAAACTCCAGGGGCATTTCTGTTCTACCATTGAGGAAACCATTGCTTAAGAAGTGAGCAGTTTTGCTCAAGAGCTCACTAGCATTAAGCTGCAAAATCCAGTTCAGAATCTGATGGTGTCTGATTTCAAGGTCCAGGCATACCCTTTCCGCCGCTTCATGCTCCCATGCTGTGGGGAGAGAGACTGGAGTGCTTGACTCACTGGAAGGAGGCTCCGAAGAAGGGATGTTTGAGCAGGTCATCACAGAAGCATCTGAATTAATTGGATGGTGAAAGTGGGCAGGGGACTAGCATTCCGACAGGTAACAGCTTGGACAAGACCTGGAGGTCTGACTCACCTTTGAGGAATGGAGAGAAGTTTACTGTCCACTGGAATGAAGGTGAAAGCCGCTCGGTCGTACCTGACTCTTTGCAACCCCATGGACTCATCCATGTGATTCTCCAGGCCAGAATACTGGAGTGGGTAGCCTTTCCCTTCTCCAGGGGATCTTCCCAACCCAGGGATTGAACCCAGGTCTCCCGCATTGCAGGTGGATTCTTTACCAGCTGAGCCACAAAGGAAGCCCACTGGAGTAGGAGGTGCAAAATGAGGTCATGAGATGTGGAGCTAGAAATTCTGTTCACGTCAGAAGCTGAAGGATCTTAAATTCCATGCCATGAACCGGTGATGTTTCCTCAGACTGGTTAAGTGGGAAACCAGAGTTCTGTGTATTTGCAAAATACTTCAAACACACAGAAAAGTACAAAGACTGATGACACATATATACCCATCACCCAGACTTGACAGTGTCACACTGCATCCTTCTGAGTGTCTCCCTCCTTCCACTGAGACCCGTATTCCCAAACACCAGGCCTTTTCCGTGTATTTGTTGTTGTCCAGTCGCCAAGTCGTGTTGATTCTTTGTCACTCTTTTTGTGTATATTGTTTCTAAAATTTATCCATGTCCATAAATACAGAGCTACAGAACTAGTTTGGAAATTTTTCATTGCTAATTCATATCTCTCTCTCTCTCTCTCTCTCCCCCTCCCTCCCTCCCTCCCTCTCTGTGTGTGTGTGATGTTTAGCTTTTTAATTCACCTGGAGTTTATTTTTATGGATATCATGAGATGGGTCTAACACAATTATTTTTCTCCCTAAAAAACAACAGAAAGGTAGCATGTTATCCCTTTAGTTTATTTTAATTATAATTTAGGAAAAAGTACAATCCATGGTAGAGCAAGTATCTTCTGACTTTCCATAGTTTCCCAAATTTTCTTGACTAGCTTCATGTATTTCCTTTAATGGAACTTTATAATTTATTTATCAGAGCCTCACAGAGGCAGTGGAGAGTCTTCTGGTTGAGGGGTTGATGGTGAGGAGACGTGAAGGATGAGGCTGCAGGGCTTGGGAGATCAGTTTTACTGAGCAAATGAGCAAAATAAGTATGTTGAGTAAGCAAGTATCTAAGTACATATTGAGGCCAATGGGGGCCAGGTGCCTGAACTGTTTGAGGAGGAAGTCGCAAACATGGCAAGGTGAAAGGTTGCAAAGACCCTGGAGGGTGCTGGGTTGGAACTGGAGGTCTCAGGATGAACCCATGGCTCCTAGATGCATATACAACTGTGGGTATGGAAATAGTTACGGGTGTGGGTGTCTGTACATAGTATTTTCTAGCTAGAGGTAGTGACATCCCAGCAGCAGTGAACAATCCTAGCATCCAGATCTTTGTTTCTGTATATTATCCTTCTCTAACATGAATCATATCCTTGGAGATGCGGCTTGTTCCTGGGGGCGGCGTGGAAAGGGGTATATGATCCTGAAACACTTTGTGCCAGGACGCAAAGTCACGCTCAAGGGAGGGAGTGTGTCCAAAGGGTATAGGGGCCACTTTGAAGCGGTCTCCACTGGCCAGAGCTGGATAGTTTGAGAATCAAATAGATGAGTGGACACGTGGGTTAGGAGGGGAAGTTCTGCCAGCTAGTGATGGACAGAGAGTCACCATTTGGCATCCGTTATAGATGGCTCAGCGGTAAAGAAGCCACCTGTCAGTCCAGAAGATGCAGGTTCGATCTCTGGGTTGGGAAGATCCCCTGGCAGAGGAAATGGCAACCCACTCCAGTATTCTTGCCTAAGGAATCCCATGGTCAGAGGAGCCTGGCCGGGTTACATTTCAGGGGGTCTCAGAGTCAAACACATTTGAGCAACTGAACAATAACAATGAGTCATCATAGTGGTGCTTGGTTGACACGGGAGTCGTCAATAAGTGGATGTTTGACAAAGAACAAGCTATTGGCACAAGATACTTGATTGGTAACCAAGGTAAAGTGGTAAGTTTGTGGTGGGGAAACCTGGCAGGGACGGGTTTGACCAGATGAATGTGATTGGCATCACCAGTGGAGGGTACAGTTGCCGTCCCTCCCTGGCGTGGTGCCCTGAGCAGAGCTCAGCGTCATGCCTCTGGTGTCGTTGCCAAGAAAGTGGGCCCGAGGCTGGACGTGCGTCCTGCAGAATGAGAGGACCGTGTTCTGTCAAGGACATGGGAGTCAGGAGAATACTGGGGGACCATTTCACACTGGCGAGACACTGGTGAGGTGTGACAGCTTGTGCTCCTGGATGGGATCCTGGGCCAGAAAGGAAAAGGAAACACGTTGGGACAGTTCACAAAATTGGAATGGACTCTGTGCACTGGATTGGTGGTATAGTTGATGTTGCGATTTAGTCGCTAAGTCATGTCTGATTCTTTTGTGACTTCATGGACTGTAGCCCACCAGGTTCCTCTGTCCATGGGGTTTTCCAGGCAAGAATACTGGAGTGGGTTGCCATTTCCTTCTCCAGGGGACCTTCTCAGGTGGCTCAGTGGTAAAGGAATGTTAATTTCCTGGTGCAGAGGGTTTTATGCTGGTTATGTAGATGAATGTTCCTGATTTTGGAAATGTTCACTGGACTGGTTGGTGGTGATTGGGCTTCAGTCTTCAGCCTACTCTCAAAGAGGTCAGGAAGAAGCTAATGGGTATCATACAGGGTATATATCCTCTTCCTCAGTATCTGTAGGGGAATGGTTCCAAGGCCCCCTCAGACACCAAACTCTGTGGGTACTTGGATTCCTTATATAAAATGGCATAGTAGTTGCATATAAATCTTTCCACACATCATCTCTAGATTATTTACAATATCTAACACAATGTAAATGCTACGTAAATAGTTATCAACTCAATGTGAGTACTGTATAAATAATTGCTAGCCATGTGGCAGATCCAAGTTGTGCTTTGTGTACCTTTCTGTAATTTCCCGTAATACATTTGATCTGCGGTTGGTTGAATCCACAGATGCAGACCCCATAGATAACAGAGGGCTGACTGTATAGGTAATGAGTATGTATAGGTAATGCAGCAAAAGATATAAAATATCATTAAATTAAAAGTGAAGTGATATTATCAGTTGGAGAATCTTGTTGAAGGGACTATGTAAGCCCTGTACTATTCTTGAACTTTTCTGTACAATTTAAAATTATTTCAAAATAAGTTGTATTCTGAGACCCTACTGAGATTCTGACTGGCATGTTACTAGTTTTATAAGCTAGTCTGTAGGAACTTGACCTCTGTATGATACTGTGTCTTTGCATGTGGATACATTTGTGTGTTTCTCTGGTGGGCTGGTTGGTTTTTGAGCTCTTCTTTGGGGTCCTTCAGTAGTTTATCTATACATGTAGTTTTTGCCTTCTACTTTGAGTTAGTCCTCTGGTATTTTTGTTGTTGTTGTTGCTATTATAAAATGGAGCTGTTTTTGCCTACAAGTGGTGACACGGATTGCTTTCTGTGACCCTTTTTGTCTGTGACCGTTTAGAAATTATGTACTCATACAGCCTTTAAATGAGGGGAAAACATTAATAACATCGCAAAACCCCTCAGGCTTAACTTAGGAAAACCACAGGGAGCCCGTGCTCCGCGGGTCCCAGAGACACCAGTGGCCCTGCCCTTTTCCCAGCAGCTTTGGCCATCCTGCCCACAGAGGGGGTCATCTAAGTTGATACTGCAGTTACGAGACAGGCAGCTCTCTAGTGGATGGCGTTGGGGCCCCTTTGGCCTGTCTGGGAGCAGGGTTATGGCATCTCCATGCCGTTACAGACACATGCAGTGATAGGATGCTACAGTCTCTTTGCTATTTGAGATTATGTCTAAAAATAGGACTGCCCACTCTGGGGTGGATTTCACTTGTTTTTATGCCTAATTCTGAAAAATAGCTCAGAGCTGGTGTTGTGTGTGTGCACACTCACTTGGGCACTGCAGTGCACGTGCAGTGTTAGTGCCAGGTTTTCTGAAGCAAGGATTTCTGCAAGTGCCTCTCTCCCCCACCTGCCCCTGGACAAGATATTTTTGAGATAGTGTGAGAGGTGTATTTTTAAAATAAGGCTAATGAAATCATGAGAAACGCTGGGCTGGAAGAACCACAAGCTGGAATCAAGATTGCCGGCAGAAATATCAATAACCTCAGATATGCAGACGACACCACCCTTACGGCAGAAAGTGAAGAGGAACTAAAAAGCCTCTTCTTGAAAGTGAAGGAGGAGAGTGAAAAAGTTGGCTTAAAGCTCAACATTCAGAAAACTAAGATCATGGCATCTGTTCCCATCACTTCATGGGAAATAGATGGGGAGACAGTGGAAACAGTGTCAGACTTTATTTTTGGGGGCTCCAAAATCACTGCAGATGGTGATTGCAGCCATGAAATTAAAAGACGCTTACTCCTTGGAAGGAAAGTTATGACCAACCTGGATAGCATATTTAAAAGCAGAGACATTACTTTGCCAACAAAGGTCCGTCTAGTCAAAGCTATGGTTTTTCCATTAGTCATGTATGGCTGTGAGAGCTGGACAGTGAAGAAAGCTGAGTGCCAAACAATTGATGCTTTTGAACTGTGGTGTTGGGGAAGACTCTTGAGAGTCCCTTGGACTGCAAGAAGATCCAACCAGTCCATCCTAAAGGAGATCAGTCCTAGGTGTTCATTGGAAGGACTGGTGCTGAAGCTGAAACTCCAGTACTTGAGCCACCTCATGCGAAGAGTTGACTCATTGGAAAAGATCCTAATGCTGGGAGGGATTGGGGGCAGGAGGAGAGGGGGACCGACAGAGGATGAGATGGCTGGATGGCATCACCAACTCGATGGACATGGGTTTGGGTAGACTCTGGGAGTTGGTGATGGACAGGGAGGCCTGGTGTGCTGCGATTCATGGGGTCGCGAAGAGTCGGACACGACTGAGCGACTGAACTGAACTGAATGAAATTTTAAAGTGGTTATTTTCTACACAAGAACTAATGTCAATAGAAATGAAAAGGAAGAAAATGCATCCACAATCCTGCCACCTTGAATAATGGAAGGGTTTTCATTTTTCTGTGCTGATTGGCCCTGGACCAAATTGATCTCCAGATAGGTGCAACCATAGCACAGGTTATTTCCTTCATCTTAGTATAGAAAATAAGCGTTTCCTATGGTGCTGGAATCTTCACAGTTGTTTTCAATGAGTATGTACCATTTCATTGAGTGAAGATACCACAATATGTTTAATCATTTTCAGATGATAGAAAATTAGATTCTTGCCTGTCTTTACTGCTTGTAGATATCACTAGAGTGAATATGTTGGTACCTTGGTTTTTGCTTGGTTGTTTTGAGATTTCTTTAGGATAAAAATCTAGTGAATAGAATTACTGGGTCAAAAGTTATTAATATTTTTATCACCAAATTGCTTTTCCAAAGGGTTGTAATAATTCATGCCGTTATTGTTTGTACCAGCTTCACCCCAACCTCGCCAGGTATCATATCATTTCTTCTTTTGAAAATTTAAAGCTGTAGTTTTGTGTCCCCCCTTTATGCCAGCGTGTATTTGATCACAGGTGAAGGTGGATGTTTTTTGTAGTTTGCATGGCTAATGTAATTCAGGTTTTTACCCTTGGAGAGACTTTTTAGGTCTGTAACATTCTAGTGGGCATATTTTCCTCTAGACTGTTGACTTGTAAATTCTGACTGAGTTGGTTCCTTAAGCTGTTTCTCTAGGCTCCCAAACCAGGGGACAGCCCACACCATCAGCACGTTATCTTACCCTTAAGGCCTGATTGCACCTGAGACACCTGTAAGCCACTGAGGGAGAGCGAAGCTCTGTTCATCGGCAAATAGAACATGGAATTTGAAATACCAAGTCAAATCTTCAAGCAAATCTTTTTGCCTGATCTACTTAAGAAGATCCCATGTTTGCACATACATAGAGCAAATAACATAGAACTATCCAGGTATAGACAGTAGACTCAATTCTAGGAAATGTCATGATTCCTTTATAAAATGCCTCCCAGTCTGTGCCAGTCTTGCTGCTGTTTCATGGAAGGCTTCTGCCAGAAGTACAGACTGGATTGGGGTGGGGATTCCATATTCCACCTGGATGTTTACTATGAATGTTTTGCTTGTTTTAACTTTTCTGAGCCTCACTTTACAAAAAGGAGCGCTAATACTTGTTTAGAGCATGGTCAGGATTAAATACGTTAATATTCATATAAAGCGCCTGGTGCAGTGTGTGACTTGTGTTAGACATGCAGAAAATAGGCGATAGCTATAGTTATTGTCTGTTAGGATTTTTGTTTTTGGCCATGCTTCATGGCGTGAGGAATCTTAAGTTCCTCGACCAGGGAGCCAAACCCATGCCTCCTGCAGTGGAAGTGCAGAGTTTTAACCACCGGACCGCTGGGGAAGTTCCAAAGTATTAGAAACTTCTAAAAGCTGGATTCAAGTGCTCCCTGCTCAGTTTATGGTACAGTGAGAGAAGGGAAAGTGGGTTTTAGAACCAAAAGAATTTGAGCTATAGGTTGTCAGCTTCAGTTTACTCTAGAAGAGTGACTTTCGGCAAATAACATAATTTATCTTTTTTTTTTTTTTCCAATATATCCATAAGTTGAAATACATGTAAAACGACCAGTGCCTCACACATAGAATCAATGGTAGATATTCTCATCAATAGCACATACCTTAAATAGTGGTTAAAGGCAAATCCTTCCCAGATGGTTAAAGGGCTTCCCTGGTGGCTCAGACGGTAAAGAATCTGCCTGTGATGCAGGAGACCTGGGTTTGATCCCTGGGTTGGGAAGATCTCTGGAGGGGGCATGGCAACCCACTCCAGGCAATATTCTTGCCTGGAGAATCCCCATGGACAGAGGAGCCTGGTGGGCTACAGTCCCATAGGGTCGCGCAGAGTCAGACACAACTTGAGCGACTAAACACAAAGGCACATGCACTTCACTGTTTGTTTTATTAACAGAGAAAAGCCAACAGATGACCTGCTTTAAGGAAGATTTGTGGAAAAGGTCACATTTCCAGCACTCTTTTTGAGAACCATGTGACCTGACTTAGTAGAAAGGAACTGTGGACCTAGGAATGTTTCAGAGATGGGCTCAGGGTGAGGGCAGGGCCATAGCACAGAGGGAGCTGAGCAGGTTTGTTTGAAAGGGTAGAGAGGAGCAGAACCTGGGGTGAGAAGATGCTGGAGGGCCACAGACATGTGGAGACTCGGCAGTGCTGTCAAAACAGCTGGTGAAGAAAAGCTGTTCGAAGAGAGTGGTCCTGGGGAAGAGAGATGTTATTCTAGTCCAAGAAAGATGAAAACGGCAGTGACGAGGCTGGAGAGGTAAAGGGCAAATACAGGTGGCAGAGAAGTTGCAGGATTAGTTAACACCTTAAATACAGAGAATTCAAGCAAAAAATGAGTTTGGGGTCATTCTAGGCCATCTTCCTTAGAGTATCTAAGAGATGTTCATGGTTCTCCTTGGGGATAGGAAGTTGGGTCAGTTGAGGAAAGAACATTTTTGTCATTGAGAATGAGTTGGTGACTACCTAAAAATGTATCTTGTCATCTTTATAGACGTTAATCTAGCCACAAGTGACACTGTCTAGAGTCTTCACGTGCAAAAGTGACTGTTCTGTTTCACCACCACCATCACCACAAGAGGGCTGGAGGCCTTGTCTTCTGTCCCTGTGTGGGTGGTCATTAAAAGCATTACCATGTTCATGGCACTTAATAAGTCCTGTAGACCTGACCCAACTCATCCCTCGTGGTCAGGGTTCCAACCAGTTTAGAATCCTGGGCATTTCTTTCTTCCTCACAGCTTGGCTGTGCATTGTCTGACATTTCTAGGTGTTTTGTTATGGGAGGACTTTAGACCTTGTGGTATATTTCATGAAACAGAAGTCTCTCACTCCCCCAAATAAAAATATGTTACTCTGAAATCCTAGGATTGAGAGAGGGGCGACACTAGTTGGAATCCTGGTAGGAAGCAGATGGCGCACAGAAACGGAATGATTTCAGGAGTGCTTGTTTCCTTCAGGCATCCGGAAGCTTCTGTTCCAGATAAGAAAAGTGTGATACAGGCACTAGGATCTGCCCAGCTGTTGGGGGAACCGCGATTGGGATGGTCAGGGAAGCTTCTCCTGGCCATTCAGACTGAAGTCCCCCAGTGAGTGGTTCTCAGGAGCTCATGGGGAAGACACATGAATCCGTGTCTACTGCAGCCACCTCTGGGAGTGTAAACCTCTCGTTTTCTTCTGCCTTTCAAATCTTTCTTGTGCTTCTCTTTGTAAACTCTAGTCCAGATTATGCTGGAAAAGGGTTCTGAAAAGGTAGCTTCCAGCTTCTGATCTGCAGAGAACTTAGAAAGAGGGTGTTCACAGTACTGCTGAGTTGTCCACAGTGCAGACTGGGACTGTTTACCAAGGGTGAGCAGGGTCTGGGGACACCAGTGGAGAAAGTGGCGTCTCCTGGGCTGGCAGCAGTTAGGGTTGCTGCCCCTGTGCCTGGAAGGTGGGAGGAGGAAGCCGTTCTGGAGGGTGGAGAAGAGGGATATCTCAGCCAGCCTCAGCAATGGCGGGAGCGGGGGGCTGGGGGGGAGGGACGACCGGGACCGTAAATTCCTCCTTCTCACTCTCTTCCTGCCTCTTCCCATACAACTGGACCAGAAGCCAGAGGGGTGGTGGAGCCTCCTGAGTCCCTATGGTGACCCTCCCAGAACAGAGAGTAGGATGGAGGTGGGTGAGGAATAAGGTTGGAGAGAAAGCAGAATAATCCACCAGACAAGGGCCATATGTGTTGTTAACATCTTGGGGATTAAAGCATTTTTGTCAAGGCAAGGAAGGATATGAGCAGAAAATCAAGGGTTAACCCGAAATAAAAGAGGAAGCAGGTACTTGAAAAGATCTCTCAAAGAAACTACCTGAAGAGAGTTTGGAAAACTGTGAAGAGAATGGATTGGGGTGTGGGACAGTGTTGGACACAGGAAGGAAGACAGAGAAGATTAGTGTTGGTTTTCTACCAGACAGCAGGGTCGCTGGCACAGGTGTAGGGTGGGGGGCATGGGTGCAGGCGGGAAGCGATGCTTGTCCCGAGGTCTCACGTAGACTCTGGATCATGGCCCCTGAAACAGAAACGGCGAAGTTCTGGACCTCACCAGTGCACCTCCACAGCCCTCCTGAAACCGTTCAGGAGGTTAGGAAAATGGGAGATAACCAGGAATGGGGAGAATTGGGGAGGGAGGCAGCATTAGTAAACTTTTCAAAAGTGTGTGGCTTGCTTCCTTTTAGAGTATCACATTTTCTTTGCTACATCTATACTCATTCAAACGAAGAGATTCAGATGTTTATCACTCACTGTTAATCATGATGCTGTAAACCTGATCACACTGACGGCTTTGCTTCTCTTAAATGGTGGGACAGTATTGGATCAGTGTATTAGCAGCTTACTTGCCTGCCCACTACCTGCTAAGTCACTTCAGTTGTGTCTGACTCTTTGCAACGCCATAGACTGTATCCTGCTAGGCTCCTCTGTCCATGGGATTCTCCAGGCAAGAGTACTGGGGTGGGTTGCCATTTCCTTCTCCAGGGGATCTTCCCGACCCAGGGGTTGAACCAGCATCTCTTGAGTCTCTGCATTGACAGGCAGGTTCTTTACCACTAGTGATTAGTAGCTTATTTATATACTAATGGTGAAACTAAAATATTCTGAGTGTACATTTTCAATTGCTAGTATACTTGGAAGTGATTTTTTTCCCCCTCATCTAGTCCAAAAACCACAATTACAGTAGTAGGGAGGATGCCATCGTTGCACGGGACAGGAGACCTCCAAGTAAGGCCAAGAGCAGACCTCTGAAGGAAGCACACCCACACCTTGTCTCCCTCTCTGGAGATGGGATTCTCCAAGGAGCCTGGCAGCCAGAGGTGGAGAGTGCTGATGCTAAGGGTTCTTTGCTTTCTAGCAGTGCTTATTTAGGAAAAATTTGGAGCAAGTGGCAACATTGTTTATATATTCAGTTTTCAGAAGCCTGATTTTATTTGCAGAACGATTAATTAAACTACATATAAGGTATTTATTTATGGAGAGATTATCTCTCAAGGAAGCTTTCCATTAAACTGCCAGATTTAGTCTTTTTGTTCTGTTTAAGTCGTGCATACTCAGACAGTCGTGTGTCTTTTGTGACCCCATGGACTGTAGCTGGCCAGCTCCTCTGTCCACAGCCTTTCAGCTGCCTTTTATTATGTAGAGAAGGCCTTTGGCTCCGAGAGCCAGGGTATAAGAAAACCACAAAGAGGAAAGATAACCTGTGTGGACAGAAGCCATCCTGACTATTTTAACTCCTACCCAGGTGGCTTATTCGGGGGCTCCTTACGAGAGGGAAACAGAGAAGGTGGAGGCACCCACTTTCCAGGCTGACCTATGACAAGTGCAGTTATCACTGACCACGTCTTCCGTCCTCTGGTTTTTAGTGCTGAGAACGTGGCCTGAGGAGCAGACTGCCCGGCCTTGGGAACTCTGGGCTTCAGTTTCCTCTCCTGGAAGATGAGGGTACCGGTTTTGTGAGGATTCGAGGAGTTGGTGCTTGTGAAGTGCGGGTACAGTGTCAGGCACTGCAGCAAACACTCCAGTAGGAATTACCTGGTGCCCAGCAGCACAGAGAACAGCAGTCTGAGGAGGCTGAGAAGCAGTTTCCTTTAGATGCTGAGGTTGTTTGTTCTTGAATGTTTAAGGGTGACTTTGGGTCATGTGATCATATCATTAAACTTAATATCCAAGTAGTAGACTCTTGTCTAGCTGTTTAGACTTAAGATATTTCAGGAAGAAGTGGCTCAAGCTTTTCAAGTTTGGCATTACCTGACTGACCGTCTTCAGCTCTGATCCCTGTTTGCTTTCTGCAGTCTCCACACAGCCCTCATGTGGCCTTGAGTTGGGTTTTCCCCCCCTGGAACCGGAGAATTTTAAGGCAAAGTCTTAAGCGTCATATAGCTTTCAGATCCGTCATATTCTGTCTTCCCTTCCTGCCCTCCTCTCATAATCACTGCCACTCTACCGCCTCGAGTATGGACGTCGTAGCCCAGTTCTCTAAGGCTTACCTCCTGTCCGTGTACCGGTGTACAGAATGCCTGCCATGTGCTCCTTACTGTTTTCATGACGGGAGGATTACAGCAAGGCACCGACTCTCTGCACTTGGAAGTTTGCATTCTGCTGGGCTGGGGGGGGCTGTGTGTATCTGTGCTTGTTGGGAATAAATACTGGGGAGGAGACATAGCAGGGGGATCAGGAAGGCCCAGGTGAGCATGTGAAGGTAGCTGTTTTTAATAGGCTGGCCAGGGGAAGGCCAAACTGGTTAGGTAACGTTTGTCCAGAGACTGGGGAGGAAGTAAAGGGGCCAGCCAGTGCCTGGAGGAAGAGCTAATAAGTTTCCGTGTGGAAAGGCTGGTAGCCTGTCCCAGAAGCAAGGAGACGACAACAGAACTAGAGCAGAGAGAGGCAGAGGAGGAGGTCAGAGAGGTTATGCGGTGGGGGTGGCCCTACCAGGCCTGCTTCACTTGGGATGAGATAGGGAGCTACTGCAGGGCTTGGACATGAGGAATCTACTTAACCTTTAAAAAGGACCACGGCCTTTCCTGCTGCAACTCCTTTTTCAGCTCCCCTGAGAGGGAATTTAAGAGGTGGGAAAACTTTGTAGGAAAACTTTGTCTTAACCTACCCATGTGTGTTTTGTAATTTCTGTTTTGAATAATTGATTTTAAAATCCGTTGGAGCAGTTTGGCCTTTCTTCTTCATCTCTGACTCTGAGAAGGAGACAGGCCCAGGTGAAAGGCAAAATAAAATCAGCTCTTGATTAATTGTGTAAGAGGAATATTACATTACATGAGAATTACGTTGAGTAAGGTAATGCTGTGTTGACCGAATCAGATGACTTTGTAAAGAGTCTAGGTCCTAAGCTCGGTGAATTCTAATTTTCCTCTGTATCTTTTGCTGTCCTCCTGTGTGACTGAATTCCCTCTTTCATAGAAATGGACAGTAGTAACTTTGTGAATACTATATTGGCAAGTCAAAAACTACATGGAGAGTCAGAGATGCTAAATCTTCTTGCACACCTCTGGAAAAAATCTGGAAGAATAATCACTGCTACTTTGGCTTATGCTGCCTAGTCCATTTGCATGGGAATTGAGGATGGGGCATGATGGCAGTGGGGGGGTCTTGGACATACTTACGTGTCAAGAAGAGGTTCACCCCCTAAGATTTTATGTCTGGCTGAAGCAGTAAGGCACCCATGCAGTGATAAAGAGTTGAGTGTCCTGGGATCACCCAGCATCACAGGTTGTTGGTAGTTAAAGTAAACCTGCAAGAATATGCATTAGGATATACGGAGCTGACTTCTGTTTTAGGTCAGGGAGGGGATAGGCCAGGGGAGTGACTGCTTCATCATTATGTGAGGCTCTCACATGATGTTCCGTGATCAGTCTAATAATATATGGAACAAACTAAATGAATGTGTTTTTTTCTCACCCCTCCCCGACCACAACTGGAAGACTTATTTTAAAATAGCTGGATATTTTATTGACAATAATAATATAGCCCCATATTTTAACCCAGTTGAATGGGGGGGGGGGGGCTCCTTTGTTTAAGAGAGGTCTTTAGTGAAGTGTACTGTAGTTTGTATTTACCCAGAGTGTTTTCTTTTCCTACTACCATAGAGTTTGGCCTCACACTTATGGCCATTTCTCTGTGTATTTGCGTCTTTAGAAACAGACAGGATAAGAAATAGGAAAGTGAAAGTCACTCAGCTGTGTCCGACTCTTTGCAACCCCATGAACTACATGGTCCATGGAATTCTCCAGGCCAGAGTACTGGAGTGGATAGCCTTTCCCTTCTCCAGGGGATCTTCCCAACCCAGGGATTGAACCCAGGTCTCCTGCATTGCAGACAGATTCTTTACCAGCTGAGCCACCAGGGAAGCCCAGATAAGAAATAAAGGAGATGTAATTAACTTTACCTGGGCATCTGAATTTCCGTGTCCCCTCTGTCTCTAAACTTGGCTTTGTTTGTCCTGGGGAGATGTGTGTCTCATGCTTCTCTTTTCTCCTTCTGTTTCCAGGAGGGCTGCTGGCCTGCTGCTGCGCTGCTGAGCAGTATGCAGTCCTTCCGGGAGCAAAGCAGTTACCACGGGAACCAGCAGAGCTACCCCCAGGAGGTGCACGGCTCATCCCGGATAGAGGAGTTCAGCCCCCGCCAGGCCCAGATGTTCCAGAGTTTTGGGGGTGCTGGTGGAGGCGGCGGCAGCAGCAGCGGCAGCGGCGGTGGGCGACGGGCGGCGGCGGCGGCGGCGGCCGCGATGGCCAGCGAGACCTCCGGCCATCAGGGCTACCAGGGCTTCAGGAAGGAGGCTGGAGACTTCTACTACATGGCCGGCAACAAGGACCCCGTGGCCACAGGCACCCCGCAGCCTCCTCCGCGAAGGCCTTCCGGGCCGGTGCAGAGCTACGGACCCCCCCAGGGGAGCAGCTTTGGCAATCAGTACGGCAGTGAGGGTCACGTGGGCCAGTTTCAAGCACAGCACTCTGCCCTGGGCGGTGTGTCTCATTACTCGCAGGATTACGCGGGGCCCTTCTCCCCGGGGAGCGCTCAGTACCAGCAGCAGCCTTCCAGCCAGCAGCAGCAGCAGCAGCAGCAAGCGCAGCAGCTGCGCCAGCAGCTCTACCAGTCGCACCAGCCCCTGCCGCAGGCCGCCAGCCAGCCGGCGACCGGCGCCCCCCACCTGCAGCCCATGCAGCGGCCCTCCACGCTGCCGGCCTCCGCCGCCGGCTACCAGCTGAGGGTGGGGCAGTTCGGCCAGCACTACCAGTCTTCTGCCACCGCCGCCGCCGCCGCCTCCTTCCCGTCACCGCAGCGTTTCAGCCAGTCTGGGCAGAGCTATGACGGCAGTTACAGCGTGAACGCCGGGTCGCAGTACGAAGGGCATAACGTGGGCTCCGGTGCACAGGCTTACGGAACACAGTCCAATTACAGCTATCAGCCTCAGTCTATGAAGAATTTCGAACAAGCCAAGATTCCCCCAGGGACCCAGCAGGGCCAGCAGCAGCAGCAGCAGCAGCAGCACCCCCCTCAGCACGTGATGCAGTATTCCAACGCCGCCACCAAGCTGCCCCTGCAAAGCCAGGTCGGGCAGTACAGCCAGCCCGAGGTTCCCGTGAGGTCCCCCATGCAGTTTCACCAGAACTTCAGCCCCATTTCTAACCCTTCCCCAGCTGCCTCCGTGGTTCAGTCTCCAAGCTGTAGTTCTACCCCGTCTCCTCTCACGCAGAGCGGGGAGAACCTCCCATGTGGGCAAGGCAATGTGCCAATGGGCTCCAGAAACAGAATCCTGCAGTTA
The DNA here is from genome assembly GCF_033118175.1 of Dama dama. Lineage (NCBI taxonomy): Eukaryota > Metazoa > Chordata > Mammalia > Artiodactyla > Cervidae > Dama > Dama dama. The sequence continues at coordinate 7,131,779 of NC_083702.1, forward strand.
ATGCCTCAGCTCAGCCCAACCCCGTCGATGATGCCCAGTCCCAACTCTCACGCTGCAGGCTTCAAAGGGTTCGGGCTGGAAGGGGTGCCCGAAAAGCGGCTGACCGATCCCGGCCTGAGTAGTTTGAGTGCCCTGAGCACGCAGGTGGCCAACCTTCCTAACACGGTTCAGCACATGCTGCTTTCCGATGCCCTGACCCCTCAGAAGAAGACCTCCAAGAGGCCCTCCTCGTCATCCAAGAAAACAGACAGCTGCCCAAACTCAGAAGGCTCCTCACAGGCTGAGGAACAGCTGAAGTCCCCGTTGGCAGAGTCGCTGGATGGAGGCTGCTCCAGCAGTTCTGAGGATCAAGGCGAGAGGGTGAGGCAGCTGAGCGGCCAGAGCACAAGCTCGGACACCACCTACAAGGGCGGGGCCTCGGAAAAGGCAGGCTCCTCACCAGCACAGGGAGCTCAGAACGAAGCCCCCCGACTCAGCGCCAGTCCCGCAGCCCGAGAAGAGACCGCCTCACCGGGTGCCAAGGACACGCCCCTGTCATCTGAGGGCAACCTGAAAGTCAATGAGAAGACAGTCGGGGTGATCGTCTCCCGGGAAGCCATGACAGGCCGGGTGGAGAAGCCTGGTGGGCAGGACAAAGGCTCCCAGGAGGAGGACCCTGCAGCCGCGCAGAGGCCGCCCAGCACCGGGGCAGCAAAGGAGACCAGCCACGCGCCCCTTCCCCAGCCAGAGCCTCCGGGGGGAGGCAGTAAAGGAGGCAAGAGTGGAGACAGTAACTCCAACCACAACGGGGAAGGGAACGGCCAGAGTGGGCACCCCGCAGGGGGCTCTGGTTTCACAGGCAGGACTGAGCCCAGCAAATCTCCTGGAAGCCTGCGCTATAGTTACAAAGACAGTTTGGGGTCAGCTGTGCCGAGAAACATCAGCGGCTTTGCCCAGTATCCTACAGGACAAGATAAGGGGGACTTCACCAGCCACGGGGAGCGAAAGGGCAGAAATGAGAAGTTCCCCAGCCTCCTGCAGGAGGTGCTTCAGGGTTACCACCACCACCCCGACAGGAGGTACTCCCGGAGTTCTCAGGAGCACCAGGCCATGGCTGGCAGCCTCGAAGGAGGCACAAGGCCTAATGTCTTAGTGAGTCAGACCAATGAGTTAGCTAGCAGGGGCCTTTTGAACAAAAGCATTGGGTCCCTGTTAGAAAACCCCCACTGGGGCCCCTGGGAAAGGAAGTCAAGTGGCACGGCTCCTGAGATGAAACAGATCAATTTGGCCGACTACCCAATTCCCAGAAAGTTTGAAATAGAGCCTCCATCATCAGCCCATGAGCCCGGGGGTTCCCTCTCTGAGAGAAGATCAGTCATCTGTGACATTTCTCCACTAAGACAGATTGTCAGAGACCCGGGGGCTCACTCGCTGGGACACATGGGCGCCGACACCAGACTCGGGAGGAATGAGCGTCTCAATCCCAGTTTAAGTCAGTCGGTCATTCTTCCAGGTGGGCTGGTGTCCATGGAAACAAAGCTGAAATCCCAGAGTGGGCAGATAAAAGAGGAAGACTTTGAACAGTCCAAGTCCCAAGCTAGTTTCAACAACAAGAAATCGGGAGAGCACTGCCACCCTGCTAGCATCAAGCACGAGTCCTACCGAGGCAACGCCAGCCCTGGAGTGGCGGCCCACGATTCCATCTCAGACTACGGCCCACAGGACAGCAGACCCACGTCGATGCGGCGAGTCCCCGGCAGAGTTGGCGGTCGGGAGGGCATGAGGGGTCGGTCCCCTTCTCAGTATCATGACTTTTCAGAGAAGTTGAAGATGTCCCCTGGGAGGAGCAGAGGCCCAGGGGGAGACCCTCATCACATGAGCCCACACATGACCTTCTCCGAGAGGGCCAACAGGAGTTCTTTGCACGCTCCCTTTTCTCCCAATTCGGAAAGCCTGGCCTCTGCTTATCACACAAACACGCGTGCTCATGCTTATGGGGACCCCAGTGCAGGTTTGAATTCCCAGCTCCATTACAAGAGACAGATGTACCAACAGCAGCAAGAGGAATACAAGGACTGGGGCGGCAGTTCTGCTCAGGGAGTGATTGCTGCGGCTCAGCATAGGCAGGAGGGACCCCGCAAGAGTCCACGGCAGCAGCAGTTTCTCGACCGAGTCCGGAGCCCCCTGAAGAATGACAAAGATGGCATGATGTATGGCCCACCGATGGGGACGTACCATGACCCCAGCGGTCAGGACGGCGGGCGCTGCCTCATGTCTAGTGATGGTCTTTCTAACAAAGGCATTGAACTGAAGCACGGCTCCCAGAAGTTACAGCAAGAATCTTGTTGGGATCTCTCTCGGCAGACTTCTCCGGCCAAAAGCAGCGGCCCTCCAGGAATGTCCAATCAGAAAAGGTACGGACCACCCCACGAGACGGACGGACACGGGCTCTCGGAGTCTACGCAGTCATCCAAACCGAGTAATGTTATGCTGAGACTTCCAGGTCAAGAGGATCATTCTTCTCAAAACCCCTTAATCATGAGGAGGCGTGTCCGTTCTTTTATCTCTCCCATTCCCAGTAAGAGACAGTCACAGGATGTGAAGAACAGCAACACTGAAGATAAAGGGCGCCTCCTTCACCCGTCAAAAGAAGGCACTGATAAAGCCTACAATTCCTATGCCCATCTTTCTCACAGTCAGGAGATCAAGTCCATCCCTAAGAGGGAGTCCTCCAAGGACCTTCCGAGTCCAGATAGTAGAAACTGCCCAGCGGTTACCCTTACAGGGCCTGCTAAGACCAAAATCCTGCCCCCAAGGAAAGGCCGGGGGTTGAAACTGGAAGCTATCGTCCAGAAGATCACATCCCCAAACATTAGGAGGAGTGCGTCCTCGAACAGTGCAGAGACCGGGGGAGACACGGTTACTCTTGACGACATCCTGTCTTTGAAAAGCGGCCCCCCAGAAGGTGGGAGCGGTGCTGTTCCGGACGCTGAGCTGGAGAAGAGAAAAGGCGAGGTGATAGCTGAGCTGACCTGTCCCGCAAACCAGGAGCTGAGCGGAGAGAAGCCTCTGGCCCGGTCTTTGGAGGAGTGGCGCGGTGGTGGGGATGACAAGGTGAAGACGGAGACGCACCCCGACACGGTCGCTGCTGGGAAGGAGCCCCCTGGTGCCATGGCATCTGCAACCTCACAGAAGCCTGGGGGTAACCAGGGGAGACCAGACGGGTCCCTTGGCGGGACAGCACCTTTGATCTTTCCTGACTCAAAGAATGTACCTCCAGTGGGCACGTTGGCTCCCGAGGCAAACCCCAAGGCTGAAGAGAAAGAGAGCGATGCTGTGACGATTTCCCCCAAACAGGAAGGCTTCCCCCCAAAGGGTTACTTCCCCTCAGGAAAGAAGAAAGGAAGACCCATTGGTAGCGTGAATAAGCAGAAGAAACAGCAGCAGCCCCCGCCGCCGCCCCCTCAGCCCCCTCAGATACCAGAAGGTTCTGCCGATGGAGAGCCAAAGCCAAAAAAGCAGAGGCAGCGGAGGGAGCGAAGGAAGACTGGGGCGCAGCCCAGGAAGCGGAAAACCAAACAGGCCGTTCCCATTGTAGAACCCCAAGAACCGGAGATCAAGCTGAAGTACGCCACCCAGCCCCTGGATAAAACCGATGCCAAGAACAAGTCTTTTTTCCCTTATATCCACGTAGTAAATAAGTGTGAACTTGGAGCCGTGTGTACAATCATCAACGCAGAGGAGGAGGAGCAGACCAAATTGGTGAGGGGGCGGAAGGGCCAGCGGTCCCTGACGCCTCCGCCCAGCAGCACCGAGAGCAAGGTTCTCCCAGCCTCGTCCTTCGTGCTGCAGGGCCCCGTGGTGACAGAGTCTTCAGTGATGGGGCACCTGGTTTGCTGTCTGTGCGGCAAGTGGGCCAGTTACCGGAACATGGGCGACCTCTTTGGACCCTTTTACCCCCAAGATTATGCAGCCACTCTCCCCAAGAATCCACCTCCCAAGAGGGCCGCGGAAACGCAGAGCAAGGTGAAGGTCCGGCACAAAAGTGCTTCGAACGGCTCCAAGACGGACACTGAGGAGGAGGAGGAGCAGCAGCAGAAGGAGCAGAGGAGCCTGGCCGCGCACCCCAGGTTTAAGCGGCGACACCGCTCGGAAGACTGTGCCGGAGGCCCCCGGTCCCTGTCCAGGGGGCTCCCTTGTAAAAAAGCCACCACCGAGGGCAGCAGCGAAAAGACTGTTTCGGACTCAAAGCCCTCCGTGCCCACCACTTCAGAAGGTGGCCCCGAGTTGGAGTTACAAATCCCTGAACTACCTCTCGACAGCAATGAATTTTGGGTCCACGAGGGTTGTATTCTCTGGGCCAATGGAATCTACCTGGTCTGTGGCCGGCTCTATGGCCTGCAGGAAGCGCTGGAAATAGCCAGAGAGATGGTGAGTACCAGAAATCCCCGCCACCGTGGCTCTCGGTTACTTCCTTTGGGCTCTTTTTCTTCCACCTTCATTTGTTTCAGCCATACTTTTTATTCTTACAGATCGCAGGGTAATTCCTCCACAGTAAAGCCCCAAGACTAATGGACAACACAGGGAATATAGCTAGTGCTTTGTAATGACTCTGAATGGAGTATAACCTTTAAAAATTGTGAATCACTGTGTTGTATACCTATAACTTAATACAGTACATCAATAATAATAAAGCCCTTAGGCCTAAATGAGGGACAGAAAATGAAGTAATTTAGAGATTTGTTTAGCTTTTAGTTTTATCAGTAATTTGTGTTCACAGGTTACAGGGTCATATTAGTCTCCTCTGACTCATTAAAACAAACATCAGTGTTTCATCCCTTCTCAAACCTGTCCTCTGCCAGTTCCCTCTGTTTCTGAACAAATTAAGCTTTTACTGCTGTTTGGGTTATCTATGGATCTTTTTTTTTTTTCATTTTTCAACATCTGTCTCTGTAATACTGATGAAATTAATACTATGGTTATAACTTCTTTCTTTTAAAACTTTTTACTTCACTAGAATTACTAATTCATGTTTTTATTTGCTTTTTATTTTCTTGGACCACACATTTCCGACTCACACTTTCCCAGGGGGTTTTGTTCTTCAGGTCTATTTTGTGTCTGTTTTTCTGGGGCATTCTTCATCGTCGTCGTCATCTTCTTCCCTCTGTTGAATGCTGTTTTCTTACCCATGTTGTGCCCTTACTTGGTCTGGGCCGTCATTTGATGGTGTGCATCATCCTTTAGCATTTTCAGGAGAAAAGGGATGCCCGGGAGGCAGTATGTTGAGATCGTGTGAATCGGGATGTCTTTTTTCCATCTTCTTGTTTAACAGAAGGTTGCTTGGGTATAGAATCTAGTTGTTTCTCACTGTCTTGGAGTCGTGGTTCCTGACCTGTTCTCTAGTTCCTAGAGAAGGAGGTGTTACAGTTGACTGGAACTGCTCTGATTTTCAGCCTTAATTTTGCATTGAGTCTTTGTCCTCTGAAAGTCTGAGGATCTTCTCATTTCCCTAGAGTTCTGAAATCTCAAACCATAGGCCTTTGTTGGCCTTTCCATGTACTGGGTGGCTGCTGTGAGATCTTGCCATCTGTAATTCATAGCTATTCGATCGGGAAGATTGTCAGGTGTTATTTCTTGGATAATTTCCTCTTTTCTCTGTTGTCCCCTTTTGCTGGAATTCTTATTAATTAGGAATCGTATCTCCTGGCTTCACCTACTGGCTTTGTCGTTTCTTTCCTGTTCTGTGTTCTAGCTCCTTTTGTTCTGATTTCTCCATGCTTTCTTCAGCTTCATCTGATCAACATTTTATTTATTTATCTTCATTTCTGATATTTTCAACAACTTTTTTCTTCTCTGACTGTTTCTCTGAGGGGACAGTTACCTGGTTAAATGGGGGTAAGTAAGGGACCTAGCTCCTCATAAAAACTTGGAGCGAATGTTCTGGTTTCCAGCCTTGTCTTACACCCCCACTTTCTGAGTGTTGCAGTTCCCAGACTCCAGGCCACGCAGTGACTGGCTTTCAGCAACTCCTCTCCTGCACGCGTTTTCTGCTTGCTTTGCATCAGCTGAAGCACTTGTTCTGCCTGTTCTGTTTCTGGTTTTTAGAATTTGGGCATCTCCTGTGCGTTGTTTGTTTCCCTGCCCTTTCTTCATGTCCTCATTAATTTGTCTATTCCTTTGATAAGTTTATTCCTTTTTTTTTTTTTATGGAAAGGAAACAGATGTGTACATGTTTGTTTAGTCTGTGATGTATAGTCAGATGAGAGATTTTTGTGTTGATTTACATTTAAAACATACTTGACACATGTACTGATGACTTCCAGTCATACTTAATAAGTGTTTTATCAGCCAGGATCATAGTATTCTTGGACACTTTATACCGTCCTCTCCCTTCCCACTACGTCTTCCCCACAAAGCTGTTTCATCACTGCATTATCCCCAGAGTTTATCAGTGTCTGAGAAAAAGGAAGTACTCATACAGTCAAGGATGTAGTTAGTGTGAAGTCTACATACATATTAAATGAGAACATTCTAACTCTGCCTCACAGGGAGCTCACCTTTCCCTCTTAGACCTTTTCCCTATCCCCTTACTTCCTCACAGGAGTTTTTCCTCCCCCTTTCCCCTCTCTACCATCAGTGTCACTCCCAGACCCCAAGTTTGAAGTAGATTTGCTTCTTAGACACGCAGCATTTTTTTTTTCTGGTCACACTGCTTGGCTTACAGGATCTCAGTTCACTGACCAGGGGTTGAACCTGGGTCATGGCAGTGAAAGCCAAGAATCCTAACCACTATGACACCAGGGAACTCCCCCACAGTGGCATTTGTGAAAGTCCTAAAGGGACATAAAATTTAAGACCCTAAAGTGTTGGGTTGCCAGAACGTTCTTATGGGTTTTCTTGTAACAAACTTTTTGGCCAAGTCAGTACAAAATTCTTCAGTTGCTTCTGGGAGCTCAGTGATCTATTAATCATCATCTTGTCCAGTTGATGGCCTGCTTTCTTCTGAAGGTTACAGTAGTTGGTGGGCTGGTTTGTTGTTAGTTTTTGGTGTGTGTTCCTGTCCAGTTGATGGCCTGCTTGCCAGCTTTCCTCTGAAGCTTACAGTATTTGGTGGGCTGGTTTGTTGTTAGTTTTTGGTATGTGTCCCTTTCCAGTTGATAGCCTGAATCCTAAATCAGCAGGCTCAATCCTTCTCAGCAGATCACTAGATCCTCTGTCTCAATTTAAGCCTAGTTCATAGACGGTAGCGAATACCCTATAGTGATGCGACCACCCTGAATCACAACCCCCTCCATCTTCAGGAGTAAGGAATTCCTAGTCAGGAGTCCTGTCTTCCAAAAGTAACAGTTTAGTCGTCTCCTTGTCAGCTTTGATCCCAAAATAAAATCCAGAACATTATAGTTGAAACAAATACGCTGAATGTAAGAAAGCAGTCTCTTTCTTTAACCCATCCCTCATATGGTTTAAATAACATGAAGCACATTAGATAGAGAACATTGAAAGTAGTTTTTAAATTTTAAAATATTAATTGCAGCCTTAATTGTCTCAGTTGGAATGTTTCACTTAAAGGTAATAGGCACGAAAACAGGTTTTTTTGGTCCCTACACTTGTCTTTACAGTAGAGACCCGAACTTAGACCTTGAGGTTCCATGGTGGCGCCATCAGGACTGCAGGTTCCACTGTCTCCTTTAGTAACAGGTTTCATAACAGCTGACCTACTTTTGTTTTTTAAAATTGAGATGTAACTGTCATAGAATGTTATATTACTTTCATGACCAATCTCTTAAATAAATCTCATACTGCCGCTTTATCTTCTTGTATTGTACTCACTCACTCTACCAGTGCCCTTTAAGAATATTACGTTTCTCTTCCCTTGATCCCATTCTATATTTTACATCCCTCTTTTAGAACAGAATGCTAGCTTGGGATATTGAATTTAGTTTTTCAATACACTGCACATCTGTTTTATTCTCACAAGCCTCCCAATGAGATAGGAAGAGAGAAGACACCAGTCCATTACCCTCAGAATACAGGATGGCTTGGCTTTAGTGACAGATGCTTAGGAAGTCTTGCCCCCAGTGATATGTTGCTTTTTTAAATGTTTTTAAAAGTTATGCTTCTTGGCTCTTGGAACTGATGTTCCACTATGACTGCGAGATCCTTTTCAGTTTTATTTGTCTAGCTTTTATTCTCCGTAATGTACTTGAGAACAAATTTAAATGACACTAACTTGACTTCTTTTATTTAATTTGATAGATGCTGTTTCAGTTTGTCAAGGTCATTTTGAGTCTAGTTTTATCTCAGGTTTTAGCAGATGCCTTCAGCCTTGGTCTGCTCAGTAAGTGTGTTCTCAGTCCTATCATCCCGAGATAAGGCCACGTATATTTGATTAAAGATCCATTTTGGCCTGGGTATGTATCAGGTGTTTTGACAAGTGTGATATTTTAGCAAAATAATAAAAAGTCTTCAAAACATACTATTTCCTCTCCCTGTAAGCCCAAGTTACACTAACCTGAAAACAGCTGAAAGCTAGAACACTCCTGTACAAACGGCTTTCACTCTCTTTACGTTTCTGAATGTCTGTAAGTTTAAATAATGGGCAATAATAATTTGCCCTCTTATATCTAACAGGCTAGCATCCACCTTAATTTACTTTAAACTGTGACAAAAAACATAATTTGCCAAGTGTAAAAGTACTAATGCGTTGATTATCTTGAACGTGTGATTGCGTGTTAAAATGTCAAAAATGGGTTGGTTAGTTTCCCCCGTTACCTGTAAAATAAAGACATATTCTCCCTGAACCCCATCTGTGTGCTTCTTAAGCTAGCAGCCTTGCAAGGGTGCAGCCGTCAGCCCAGGTCCCCCTGAACCTTCTTCTGACTCCTGGTCTCTGCCCTCAGCTCCAGTCCCCGCCTTCCGCTAGTGACTCTGCCCGCCCGTTGCCCCTGCTCTGCCCGCTGCGTTCTCCTCCTTCTCCCTCATTCCTGCATTATTCGCTGTCCTCCTTCTCCTCTTCTGTCTTCCTCACACTCCCTCCCTCCCCAGCCCCCAGTCACCATAGCTGGCACAGCCTGTCCGCAGTAACATTAAGGCACCAAGGGTTGTTCATCTCTCTGTTGCCATGTTATCATGCAGCAGAAAGTTGTGTAATTATCTTATTTCCTATTTTTCTTAACATTTTATCCGTGTGATAGATATCTCTTTTTCTATTCCTACATGCTGGCCTTGAGACCAAACCTCCAGAGAAAGGGTTAATTTTCTTTTAGAATTTGGCTTTTCTGAATTCTAGGGAATCTCCTGTGAAACTTGGAAGTTTTTACTCTTATTGTTTATATTACCTTACACATTGGAAGAGTTTTCCTACGGTCTGTTTCTTTATTTCTTTTAAGGGTGGAGGGATGATGAGAGAAGCTTTACCCCTGATTTTTAAATAAAACTTATAAGGCTCAAACTATTCTTTGAGCATGCTGAAGGACCATAAATAAGAATATTGACAGGTCACTGTATATTAGGCCGAATAATTCATCCCTGAGAGGTTAAACTAGGTATTGCTAATGTTAAAGAGCTTATGGGATCAAATAGCACATAAAAGTTAAGTGTTCATTTCAGTTCAGCACGTATCCGAGTCCTTGTTAGAAAGCCAAGAGTCTGACATTAGGGTGAGGTGGGGACTTCTGTCCCTCACAGATGTGTGGAGGGGGCTAGGTCAGACCTGGAGTCACGTTGCTTCTGGGGAATTTCCTAGCTGGTCACTTGCTCAAGCCACTGACCTCTGTACTTCACTTTCCTCATCTGTGAACTGTGGAAGCAGATGGCACCTGCGTAAGTCAGTCTGTGCTGAGTGTGAAACAAGGTGCTCTTTGGAAAGTGCCTAGAGAGGGGCTCGGCATGTGCTGTGGGCTGGCGTCTGCCCTCGAGTGGCATTTTCACGTGCTGTTTTGGCAAAGATGCATTCCCGTTGTAAACTCACTCAGTAAGTGGTGGTTTGTATCATTTCATCCTAGCACAATTAGTGGTTCGTCCCAGGAGTGTCCAGAACATATCCTCCTGGATAGCAAAGTTGCCCTGCACATAAAACAAACAGTTCCTCATTTTTATTACTCTTGTGGGAGGCTTTAGTTTGAGGGGAGCAGGGATTCTGGTATGTAAGGTGCAGTATTAATTACTGTCTCATGAAATAGCTTTAGCCCACATGAACACCCTCAGGAGTTAGACTCCTCAAAGGAGAGGAGCAGAAGGCAGAGAATAAAATCTGCCTGCACACTAAGTAAAAGCATTAATATTCTTGTGAGTTGGTAAATTTTGATAGTGATTACCTAAGGCCACAGTAAAGAGTAATAAAGTTCTTTAAATAAGCATTTTTGACGGGTCAGCCCTATAAACGGAGATGCAAAATAAGATTTCATGGAATGATTCCGGACAGCCACACTCCGTCTCCCACCAAAAATAGTTAGTATGTGTCATGTATATGGATGGCGGAGGGCTCTGTCGTAGCCTTTAATTTATGGGCAGTGCAAAACCTCTGACAGTTTGTAAGCGTGTGTCATATGATCAGGTGTGTGTTGTATGAAGGAGATTCAGGAAGGATGTGGGGAGAGATAAGCAAGCTGACCAGATGAGAGGCTGCGGCTTCAATTTATACAGGAGATGGTAAGGGCTGAAGAAAGGGTAGTGAAGGAATTAGAAGAGTGGGCATATGCTAACAACATTTTAGAATTTAAAGTTCATAGCATCTAGAAACTGACTAGACCTGGCAGGTAAAAGAAAGTGAGGTCAGTGGGCATGTGAGTGTGAGTAGGACAGCAACCGCAGAGAGAGATTGAGAGAGAGAAGGGCAGCGTTTCGTTTTGTGGCTGATGCGTAACTGACCGAAGATGCTGGTACGAAAGCAGTCCACGTGAGTCAGCACTCTCAGCCTCTTTAATAAGGTTTGCTGATTTGTATTTAGCTTTTGGAGTTAACATGAAAGCTAGAAAACTTTTAAATCTAAGTTGCAAGAAAGTGGAGGGGAAATAGGAAATCATGAGATCTGTGTCATTTTTAAAAAATCTTATGTAGCGAACCCTGAAAAGGCGTCAGAGAAAGAAATTAAGCTTATCATTGTAATCATTGCCTAAAATATGATTGTGGAGGGGTGGGGTGGGGCAGAAGGGGAAATTTGCTGGTTTTGGTTTTTGAATAATTTTTTTCCAAGATGTTGACATTATGGACAACAGAGTGGAATACCGAATTGCATATAATTACAGTGAGGAAGGGCTGGCTGCTAGGTGGGTCTGAAAAGGCTCTGTGGTGCACAGAGGCACCCATATTCTCAGAGTTCCGGAATGTAGCTAAAGCCTTCTGTGTGTTGAACCGAGACTAGACAGGGTGCATGCACTTTACCAGACGGGCCGCTGGGCTCCGAGGCTGTGCCCCTGGGCGGACACTTGTCTTTTGAGGGCCTGAGGCAGCTGCACTCATAGGAGACCTGGAGGAGGGCAGCTGAAGAGAGAGCTGGGCAGGCTGGCCTCGGGGTCTGGAGGAGGCGACTGGCAGGGTCCTCGGGGTCGGAGTTCCCAGCCTTACTCCCAAGTTGTGCAAATATGAAATACCCTTTATAAAGGTGTTACTTATCTACATAAAGGTAAATAATAACAATGTTAATGTGTTTTGTTTTAATGCGCTGTAATTTCTACAAGTGTTCTTAGGCTGTTGGACATTGAGGTTTCCAGTTAGTTTACTATCTGTGTTGTTCACTCGCTCAGTCGTGTCTGTCTCTTTGTGACCCCATGGGCTGCAGCATGCCAGGCTGCTCTGTTATGCAAACAGATGAGTACACATTTTTATTCATGGAGTTTTATTTAGGGGAAATTTTTAAGATGTCCACTACTGAATCAGAAAGTGACCATTTTATGGTTTTGATAGGTATTATCTTGTGGTTTAACTGAAGAGGATTGTACCAAACTATGATCATCCGTGTGAGTGTATGTTTTACTACAGTCTCATGACAGTGGATATTTAAAAATTTTTTTATTCTTTTTAATTTTATTTCATGTATGGGTGGTATGGCTCTTTCCTGCTTTAGAGCTTTATGCCTGATGATCATTAATTTAGAACTTTAAAGTCTCTCGTTGGGGTGTTGCCATTTTCCTGTGCATCTTTTTCCCAGTCTGAATAACTTCGGTTACCTGGAAATGTCAGATGTGTGAAAGCCCTTTCTCCAGGAGCACCACCTGAGTGAGGCATCAGGAGGGCTCTTAGACGGTTTTCTCATCTATAAATAGGAAGATGACAGAGGACTGTTGGGGTGAAATTAACTTCACTGGAGATCAGGTAGCCTCCTTGGTGGGTTCCAGACTATTCCTAGAGGCTTTTGAGTTGTGGTTTTCAGACTAAACAAGTACTGTGGGCTGATGTCAGTCCTAGAAGGTGTCCTCCCATGTCATTTTAGTAAAGATGTATTCCTGTCATTAAGCTTATTGGGTAGGAGTCAAACTGAAGAGAAAATTCAGCCCTTTGGGACCCTGTCCCAGGAAGCCAGGTATAGTCTGTGTATGCCTACAACAGATACTAGATTTGAACATACCCGCAGCACACTGCTGTCTAGTAATGTGCCTCGTGAGAACAGAACTAAAGAACTGCCACAGAGGCAGATGCCTGAGCCAGGGCCAACGAAATAACGAACTTGGGGTCTGACGTGGTGCTGGTGCATTCTGATGGGAGTGACTGCAGTGATGTCAACCTTTCTTTCTTTTTTTTTTCTTTTGGAGTATAGTTGATTTACGATGTCGTGTTAGTTTCAGGTGTACAGCCAAGGGAATCCGTTTCATATATATATATAGCCACTCTTTTTTAAAGTCTTTTCCCATACAGATCATCACAGAACACTGAACAGAATTTGCTCTGTACACAGTAGGTCCTCGTTAGTTATCTGTCTTATGTATAGCAGTGCGTCTGTGTCAGACCCAATCTCTGGTTTATCTCCCTGGCTTACCCCCAGGTAACCGTAAGTTTGCTTTGCTACATGTGTAGTTCTGTTTCTGTTTTGTGGAGAAGTTTACTTGTACCCTTTTTTTAGATTCTACTTATAAGCGATACCATATGATACTTGTCTTTCTCTGACTGACTTCAGTCAGTATGACAGTCTCTGGGTCCATCTATGTTGCTGCAAATGGCATTGTTTTGTTCTTTTTATGGCTGAGTAACATTCCAGTGTGTGTGTGTGTGTGTGTGTGTGTGTGTGTGTGTGTGTGTGTGTGTGTGTGGCATTGTTTTGTTCTTTTTATGGCTGAGTAACATTCCAGTGTGTGTGTGTGTGTGTGTGTGTGTGTGTGTGTGTGTGTGTGTGTGTGTGTGTGTGTGTGGCATTGTTTTGTTCTTTTTATGGCTGAGTAATATTCCAGTGTGTGTGTGTGTGTGTGTGTGTGTGTGTGTGTGTGTGTGTGTGTGGCATTGTTTTGTTCTTTTTATGGCTGAGTAACATTCCAGTGTGTGTGTGTGTGGCATTGTTTTGTTCTTTTTATGGCTGAGTAACATTCCAGTGTGTGTGTGTGTGTGTGTGTGTGTGTGTGTGTGGCATTGTTTTGTTCTTTTTATGGCTGAGTAACATTCCAGTGTGTGTGTGTGTGTGTGTGTGTGTGTGTGTGTGTGTGTGTGGCATTGTTTTGTTCTTTTTATGGCTGAGTAACATTCCAGTGTGTGTGTGTGTGTGTGTGTGTGTGTGTGTGTGTGTACCACATCTTCTTTATCCATTCCTCTGTTGATAGACACGTTGTTTCCATGTCTTGGCTATTGTACATAGTGCTGCTGTAAACATTGGGGGGTGTGTATCTTTTCAAATTATGGTTTTCTCTGAATATATGCCCAGGAATGGGATTGCTGAGTCATATGGTCGCTCAGTTTAATCTTTTAAGGAACCCGCATACTGTTCTCCAAAGTGGCAGCACCAGTTTACATTCCCTCCAACAGTGTAGGAGGGTTACCTGTTCTCCTGTGACATCAACTTTGAAGGCATTTAATTTCTTATCTGTTTCACTAAGCAGCTAGTGGAAGAGTTTTAGAAAAATGTACGTTCATTTAACAACTGTCAGGCATATTCACTGTGGCTGGCTCCATGGAGATGCCAGGTGGTTCCAGACTTGGAAAATAGTCTAAGAAGTTTAAATCTTGGTTCAGATGGGTGTCAGATGTAGGTCCTTGGTTTACTTGAGAGTGGCTTCGTTTTTTCATTCAAAAATTGCTTTAAACTGATTAAGGTAAGCAATAGGATAATTGCCAGATGGTTCTCTCTGCTTGTTTCTTGATAGAGTTCTCTCTGGAAGGAATCAAAATATATTAATGCCTTGAAAAGGCAGCCCCTGAGGAACGATATGCAAAGCCACCATGTGGTTGTAGGTGGCATCCTTGTGAATTGCTGCTTCTGCCTCCTGGCAGGCGAGGCCCTGCGGTGCTGCAGACCTTTTCCTCGTGAAAGCCCCTCCCCTCCAGGATGCTGCCTCTCTGGCAGGGGAATTCCACCTACCCCACCCCCACTTTGGAAAAAAGAGAGTTCCTTTTAAAGGTGAACATGCCAACAAGATCTTATTGCTCAGCTCTGGAAGACTCTCCATTCACAACCTTCCCAGTTAACTCTCAGAAGCCCAGGAAATGATCCAGACACTCACAGAGAGACACACATACACACAGGCAGTGAATACCAGTTGCTGCCTTTAGCTCCTTACTTTGACTTGGGAATTGTGAAGCCCCGTTTTCTGTTGTCTGTGTAATCTCACTCATGGAAGAAAACCCGTATACATGGTGGAAACACGTTTCATCACATCCCTGCTCATCACATCACTTCACAGGCTGCCCCAGGAACAGGGACCAGCGGAGAGTGGAAGAGGCTCTCAGGTTGACCCCACTGATGCCTCTGAAAACACGGGAAGAGATTGTATTGGGGAGCATTAGTGGTTACAGAATTTTATAGATCTCATTTTTTCCTTCATCCAAATATTGATAAGGATTGAATTCTTGGAAAATTGTAACAGAACATAAGTCATTTTAGCCTATCCCAGCCTAATTTCTTTCTTTCTTCTTCTTTTTTTTTTTTTTTTTGACATTCTATTTTTCTAGTCTTTTCCCCATTTCATTTTTTAAAATTTATTTATTTTTTAATTGAAGGATAATTGCTTTACAGAATTTTGTTTTCTGTCAAACCTCAACAGGAATCAGACATAGGCATACATACACCCCCTCCCCTCTGAGCCTCCCTCCCGTCTCCCTCCCATCCCACCCCTCTAGGTTGATACAGAGCCGCTGCTTGAGTTTCCTGAGCCATCGCCAGCCTCATTTCTTAACCTATGAAGTGGAGGTAGAAACTGGGCTACCTTGTCAGATTATTGTAGGGATAAAATATTTCCAACAGTCACTTGACATTAAAAAAAATGGCAAAATGGATGGTGGCAAAGGTAGTTGTTGAATTTAACTAATTGTGATCTTGGTCATATAATTTCCAAGTTCCCATTTCCTCCATCTGCTGAAGTGAGCAGTGGCCTCTTGCTGAGATCTTCCTGCTCTTGAAGAAGAAAAGTGTCCACATCCATGAAGATGGATTGAGCCAATAGCTATTGGACTTCCTTGGGTGGAAGAATCACATTTGGCTGCCGCACGTTCAGTCTTTCTGGGTGGTGGCGATGCTAGGGCAGGCGACAGACTGGAATCAACCCTGAAAACTCAGTGTTTAGGTAGTTGACTAAAGCTTGATTGTAAGCTAGTCGACTAACTCAGTCCCAAAGTTTCCATGCTAGGTTTGGACCAAGTTTTCCCTTCCAGTGCAAGGTTTCTGGGAAGAATAGGCCCTGTCTCATTAAGTGGCCCCATGCAGCCCACTCAGAGGGTTGGTGGGATCTGGATCTTGGATATGGGGACCAGTGACCCTGTGGATGGTTACACTGGCTTAATATGCTTAAATATGCCAAGAGGTCCCCGTTTTTAAAAATTCCTTTCTGCTGGCACTGTGTCCCTGTGTACAAGTGCTTCTGCCCTCTGTGCCTGTTCAAGCTGCCCTCCGCTTGAAGAACTTGCTGCTTCCAGGAATAGGGTGGCCTTGCCTGGCAAGATCTGGACTTGCAGAAAGAACTCTGTTGTTCCGTTGGGGAGTCGGGGATGGGTGAGGTAGAGGCAGATCTGGTCGAGAAGGGATAAAACAAATGCAGGTAGGGGGAAAGGCAGTGAAATAAGGGGAAGGCTCTCTGAGAGTTTGGAACATCTTCAGAGATAGAAGTTCCAGGATAAGCTGGGCAGGTTTGAGATGTTGTTAAAGGAAGCCATCTTTCATGCCGCTGAAACGATAAAACCTTTAAACACGAGCACCTCTCTAGATGCATAGACCCAACTCCTGGGTTGGAGGAGCCTTAGAAAGGAGCAGGAGGCACTTTCGTTAACAGGTAATTTCTTTTACAAGATACCTTTTTAGATTCAGAAAGCAGTCATTTCTCCTTGCGAGCCAGTCCATTCTTTGAGCAAGGGGTAAAAAATAAGCTAGCATGTAGTCTTCTTTTAAACTCTGTGTATAAGCGTTTGTCTGTGCACTTGGAGGAAAGGCCCATCTTTCTTCTCACTGGGCTGCCAAGGGCTCCTCCTCCTGCTGGGCTGGCCTTTCTCAGGTTCTCAGCTGCTGTTCAGAGCAAACATGCTAATTACTGCCTCAAACCTCCTTTCTAACTTCTTAAAGGGCACACATCCCTTTTTTTCCTACCATGTGGAGACTCCCCTTAGACAAACTATATAATGTTCTCAGCAGAGTTACAGCTTTCTTCTCCAGATATCAAAGAAAGCCTCTGATTAGAATTATTTTAATGGAGTATATGTACCTGTGGGTAGATAAAATGCAAACTATGTTTCAGGAAAATATCAAAGTCTGGTTAAACCACAGAAACTTCATTAGTGAGGCCAGTACTGATTTTCTCTTAAGTGGAGTTATGAAGAATACATGTTAATGTAACAATATACAGTTCAAGAGCAGGAGAAAAATGGTTGAGCCTAGCCTTTTATATACTTTAATATTCTAGAAGGGGGGGTGATGAAAACTGGTTTTAACTTAAATCATGGTGAGTGGATGTACTTTCTTGGGAAACCTGCTTTGTATTGCTTTGATTTTGCCTCTGTAAATGTGTTATTGCTGAACCTGGAGACTATAAACCGAAGAGAATTAGACAGGAAATTATAGAACATTTAAAACCTACAGTGAACAGCCAGTATCTGTGCCCACCACAGCCACATTTGAAGTTCATACCACGTGTGGTAATTAAAACTTTCAACTTTGTGGGCGCCTTGGTAGAAATAATTACTAGGACCTGTACTAATAGTAGTACATGTTTAGAGAACATTGTCGGTGAAAAAAAAAAAAGTGGTTAAGAAAAAGAATGTGCCTGGCCGGTTTTTTAAAAATGCTATTGTAATAAAAAGATAAATGTTCAAAACCAGGCCGTGAAAATGGCAGCATTGCTGGGTGTAGGCGTTAGTAGTGGTTGTTTCGCAGGCTTCCTCCGCCTGGATGTCTGCACTGCTGCTGTGCCCAGCCTAGGCCAGCCCCAGGGCTCTCCTGTTCGGGGGCTGTCCCGGGAACGCTGCTGGGCCTTCTTTTTCCCTTCTGTTTTTATACAGTGTCTTAGGAATCCCCTCCACGTCATTTAAACAGATACTCTTTTTTTTTTTTTTTCCCTTCATTGTCAGGCATGTTCTGGGTTGATTGGGGAGACTTTGGGTTTGTTTTCTTGTTAATTTTCCTGAAAGATTTTCCATCCTCCTCTTTGCCCCATCTGGGTATTGTTCCCAGTTTACTGTTGAAGGAAAAAAAAAAAAAAAATTGAGGCTTAAACTAATTAACTGGCCCCAGGCTGGTCTTGCGGAGGAGGAGGGTAGCCGGCCGGCCCTGGTCTCCTCTCCTGCAGAGCCTTTTGCTGCCTGCCGGTCCGCCCCCAGACGGCTTCCCTGGACAGCTCGTCCCAGGAAGGAACTCGGATCCTCCTCCCCTCAGCCGCTGTCTCTCTGTTTTTCTCTTTTTGTGTCTTGTCTCTCTAGGCTGCCTGTGTTTGAGGCAGGGGTGGAGAGAGAGAGCCCACTGAATGTGAGGCAAGCAAACCCAGGGGATATCGGCAGCAAACCAGAGCATGTCTTTAACTGGGCTTTTTTTCCCTTCCTTCCACTTTAGGATAAATAAGAAAATGATCAGGAAAAAAGCTTACTAGCAGGGATTTATTTTTAAAAGCAAGTTTTAAGTTATATCTGGGAGTCATTTTGATTTAAAAAAAAAAAAAAAGCCTAGTCTCTACCTTGTACCTTACAAGACTATCCCTAATAATAGAATCGTCAATGGGGCAATAGAGAATAATCAGTTTAATTCAAAATAATGTAGACCCATGTGTTCCAGAAAGGTTTCTAGGTTTACCTTCAGTTACCCAGAAAACGTCATTTGGAATTAAACCCTTTCCTCATCACTCCAAAGTCCAAAGCATTCTCTTCTTAAATGGACTTTTTCAAGGGCCCCTTGTGTCCTTCCCTCCTCAGAATCCAGCTGCACAGATGCTGGAAGGGCTCCCCTTCCACTGTGCCTGTCCAGTGAGGGTCCCCCCACTTCACCACACACACACACCTAGGACCTGCGAGACACATCTCAGACTCCTGTCTCAGACCTCCATGGCTGTTGCTTATCATCAAGTCCTGTTGGTTTTATCTCCAAATCTCTAAATGCAGCCTTTTGAGTGCATTTCCACCCCCACCCCGCATACCCAGACTCTGCCATGACACCCCTAACTCAACAATGGGCCATCTTTGATCCCACCTTCCTGCTCATCAGCTCTCCACCCCTTCAGAATCCTGCTCCACTATGTCAGCCCTCCACACGCAAAAGTGCTTGTTCCTACAAGGCAGCTTGTTCCTTCTGCCCTGACATCTGAGTGCTTTCCTGACCTGCCTAACTAAGTCAGGGACCCCAATTCTAAGCTCTAAAGTAGTATTTATATCTTGACACATCACAGTTTTGGAGTCTTACTTGCAAGCCCTTCTGTAAGTCCCCCCGAGAGCAGGCTTTTGATCTTCAGTTCAGCCCCTTTGCCTGGCACGTAGTCAGGTAAAATCTATTGAATGAATAGAAAGGAAAAATTATTCTATTTCTGAAGTTCATACCATTTAAGAAGACTATCAAAGCAAAGGCCACTGATAATCAAAGGCACCTTGAGAGTCTCTTTCAACCTTTAGAGCAATCGAAATATTAGAGGGAAAGATAAGGAATAGAGAAAACTTGAGCCAATAAAGACCGAACTAATTGGGTTCTTTCTAATTTTCTTCTAACTCGTGTTTCCAGTTTCTCGGCTTTGCAGTTTTATGCTGTAGATGCAGAATTGACATGTTAGTAAGGCAAATTAAAAGTCCCAAGAGCAGCTCATTAGGAAGTCAGAATCCTTCATTTTTAGTAGAGTAACTTGTGTTTAGTAGAGTAACTTGTATTTCATGATTCTGTAAAGAAGTACCAGCCTGGGTTTTTACTGTCAGCCAGTGGTTACTAACCTTTGCATCTGATGGAGGTACAACAGATGTGCCTTACTTCTAACACACCTAACAGGTGAGAATCTGGAATTGTAAAACAGCAACCACAAGAAAAGATATGTATGTGATAGAATCTTCTAGAGAAAAGACATCCTTCCCCAGCTGCGTCCTAATGTTTTCATTATTTGCTTGCTGAATGATAAAATGAACAAATCCGTCACAGAAAAGCATGTGCACTGTAATATCTTTCATGTGCTCAAGGTTGAAGGTAAATTCTGGCCTCTTCTGTTCGGCAGACGAAGTGCAAAAAAATAAGAAAGGACAGAAAAGCAGTCCTTTAATCTCACACTTTGTACCGTGATCCAAAGCATCATAACTTCAGTGTAAACCCATCTGCAAGTACAGAGACGGCAGGAAGGGAACTCAGGGACTAGGGGCCGGGCTGGGAGCTGGGAGACGCGCCTCAGCAGCAGCACTTCGATTTGGACTTTGGTCACACTGTCTGTGTTGTGCTCCACTTCTGAGGCCAGGCACCCCACCCCTAACCCCCACTCAGCCACATTTTTTATAGGTTTATAATGTGGTTTAAAAAGCTTTCTCAGAGAAACTAATATTTTTCAGAAACTATTATTTTCAGCAGCAGAACCATTCATTTTAACTTGGATTTTTATGGGAGAGGAATGGGAATCTAAATGAATAGTTTCAGTCCAGATTTTTCTGTCTGAAGGATCACAGTCGGATTAGTTTGTGCATGTGTGTTTTCTCTCCTGGTTTCCAGGGGAAGCAGAGGACTCTGTCCTGGGGGCGGGGGGAGATGAGCCGCTGCTAGGTCAGGTGTGTCGTGAAGAGGAGCAGGACTGCCTGCTGGGCCTCAGCCCCTCATAGTGAGGGATCCAGAAGCAGTGGCGGAAATGAGATTATTCTAGTGTGAGTAAGGGAGTTGCATAACAAGGGCGGGGACCGTCTAGGAGAACCACGCTAGGAGGGTAGCAGGTGACTCTGTCAGAGGTGGCAGACCAGCCTGAGGGGCCCTTTTCCTCACTCTGGTTGTGCCAGCTTACGACGCTTTCGGCCTCCTGCTAGTGTTTAATTTGTACTTGATTGCCTTATTCCTTGTTTATTTACACCCTCCCTCCCAATGCAGAAGTGCTTCACAAAACATTAAAATTCCCACGAATCTGTGTTGTTCAAGGATAGAAGTAGAAAGGGAAATGAAATGAAAATAATAGCTAATAGTGGGAGTTCCTGGTGGTGGTAAAGAATCTGCCTGCCAATGCAGGAGACCCGGGTTCGATACCTGGGTCTAGAAGATCCCCTAGAGCAGGGCATGGCGACCCACGCCAGCATTCTTGCCTGGAAAATCCCATGGACAGAGGAGCCTGGTGGGTTACAGTCCATGGGATCACACAGAGTTGGACACGACTTAGCAACTAACCCTCCACGAATAGCTAATAATAGCTAAGAGATGCCATGTTCAGAGATTTGGCCAACAGCCATTGATACACACCCTCAGAGGTGAAATACTATTGAAACACATGCGCAGCAAATCAAGTTACAGAAAGACTGACAGCAGACACTCAGGACCACCTAGGGTCTGCTTGTTTCAGGCAGTATTCTAAAGGAAAAAATTAGTTCCAAAAAGCAGTTTTTAAACTTAATTTGTCTTCATTTAATAGTATCTACTTGGTAAATGCATGACACATTATAGACGACATGTTTTTATAAGCCCTAACAATTATATAAACTCTTTCTAGTTTATAAAACACTCTCACAGTTACTTTGAACAACTTTATGAGAAAGGAAGACAAAGTAGACCCTTGAAAAGCACGGGGGTTAATCTGTGTATAGCTCATGGTCAGTTCTCCACATCCTTGGTTTCTTCACTTCTGCAGAGTCAACCAGCCGTGGACTGTGTAGTTCCGTAGTGTTTATTGTTGAAACCATTCACATATAATCACCAGCAGTTCCAACCTGACTTGTTCAAGGGTCAGCAGTGTTGTTATCCCCATTTTGCAGATGATAAAATTGAGGTGGTACCTTTTTTTGGCTTTTTACACCTCAGGTTCTCTTCCCATTGGCCCCTGTGCCGCTTCACATGTGGGTAGTATTTTCATTAGACCATCTGTGTTTATTCCAAAAAGTCAGACGGACCTGAAGCTCTTGTCTTAAGGCACACATTTAGCTGTTAGCCAGTACATGCTGCTGACATGAATGATGGCATTTAAACTAGTATTGTCATAATTTTTTCAAGATGTAATGGTTTTGCTGGAACAGCTATGAGACATAGATGCTACTTTGTAATATGTACCTCTTTGTAGCATGGAGTAAGTGCACATGGAAAGACCCAGTGTCTCTCCCCTCGGAGGGGGCTGAGGTTTTGATGGCACTCTGGGCCGTGGAGTGAGCCTCCAGAAACTGGTGCCGCGCTGTCCTTCCGTGTCTGTGAGAATGGCGAGCAGCCGCAGAACTTTCCAGCTGGTCTTATGAGCTTTCAGGGAACATAAAGAGATTATCTAATTCTGAAGAAGCAAGAACCCAGAACACAGAGGGCAGCTCCTTGCAGGTGGACTGTGTCAACTGGCACGTGGCTGGAGTTGACTGCTCGGGGCAGAGGCTTCTGTCCTAAATACAGAAGGCGGAATTAAGAGGGAAGGAAGCTTTCACTGGGGGCCAGAAATTAACATGTACCATGTTCCACATGTTCCCAGCTCTACCAGCAGCAGCTTTTTAGTTCATGTTGAAGAGTAGCCTCGTTAGTCTTTTCCACACTCAGGTGTGTCAGGCATCGTGTTCATTCCGTCCGGCTGCATTCCCAGTTCCTGCAGTGTGCCAGGCCCTGGGGATCCAAGAATGAGTCTCGCAATTTCTGGGAGGTGGGCAGATATGAAGAGGTTAATGCCGGGAGCATGAGCAGAAGTATGTGTAGTGCTGGGTAAAAGCCATCTTGGGCACAGTAGTGGCAGCATATGTGATCTTTGAAGCTCTAATAGAACCGATTGTCGTCAGCACTAATAATACCCTGACCCAAATGCTTCAGTGCACGGAGGCTGCTCAGAGATGCTCATTAAAACAAAGCAATTATTCAGGTCACTGCTACATCTCACAGGAAAGGCGTTTCTGTGAATGAAGAGGCATGTAAAATTCTCCCTCTGAGATTCTGCCCCTGCAGTTTGCCACCTCCAGTCAATGAGCCCTGCCTCTGGGCAGTGACAAGGGCTGGTAAAAGGGCTAGGGAGGGTGTTTGGCCACTTTCTCTGGTTTAAACATGTCCCAAAGCTAAGGATATATTTTATAGTTTATTTCCCAAGATTTATAGTATCACAAAATGCAGAGTTGCTTAAAAAATAACCTTTATTCCCCCCCCCTAAATAAATGAAGGATTCACTGTTGAAATAATTGGACCATTGCTTGTTTGAAAAAGTACTTTGATTTATTAATAGCAACGATGACTGAAAAGTCCCACTGTGTGTCTGCCCTGTGTGGGGAGCAGTACTTTATGGACTTAACTCTCCTAGGAATGGATATTATTAAACTTGTAACAACAGTGGCATCAGAAACAAGGACATTTAGCTGTACACTGTTATTGCAGTATTTGCACTATGGGAGAGTGGTATCCTAACTTCTTCAGGTAAAAAGTGAAGAATAAAAATCCAGTTGGAAGCAGTATTGGCTTGGATATTGATTTTAGGATAGAAAGGGTGATCAGACATAGAAGCTGTTAGAGAAATTTTTTATATTCTATCTTCAGCACCTGGCATGTAGGAAGTACTTTTCAAATGCTAGGTAGTTGAGTAAATGAAGGGAACTAGAAGGCAGCACCGTGTGGTATAAAGAGTGGTTGAACTTGGAGTTCAGAAGAAGAGAATCTTTAGTTCTAAGTTCTGGTACTTCTAGTTATGTGATCCTCAGCAGGTCATCTTGCTTCTAGTCTGTTTCTTGAACCAGGAAAAAAAAAAGTCATTGAAGACAGACCCAGGGCCCCTTCTAGTTCCAGTGTCACTGATCTGTTGCCAGAATTTGCCTAAGAAAAAGTGAGTGAAATTTTGTTACATCGAGCAATGTAAGAGGAAAATAAACAGTCACTTCTCTTACCGTGAGTTTCTCAGGAAATCCCCACTCACTGGTTTTCCGTCACTGCTGTAATGTATTACTACAACCTCAGTGGCTGAAAACACACTTGTTATCTTACAGCTCTGTAGGTGACAAGTCCCACACGGTCTCACTAGGTTCAAGTTAATGTGTTGGCAGAGCTGTGCTCCTTTCTGGAGGCTCCAGAGAAGAACTTTTCTCGTCTTTTCCAATTTCTGAAGGCCGCCCGCATCTTGGCTCATGGCCCCTTCCACCACCGTTAAAACCAGCAGCGCTACATCTCTCTGGTCCTGCTCTCATCATCACATCTCCCTGGTGCCTGTGATTCTGATTCTTCTGGGAGAGGTTCTTTCCTTATATGGACCCACGTGATTAGATTGGGGCCATCTGGATAATCCAGCAAACACTCCCCATCTGAGGTCCTTGACTGAACCACATCTGCAGGGTCCATGGCCATGAGGCAGAGCTTCTGAGGATGAGGCTGGACATCTGGGGGTTCCGGTCTACCTCTTACGGTCCACTGTCTACATTAGTCTGCAAGGGGCAGAAACATAGTGGAAAAAGCACTCAATGGTACCCAGGAAACCTGAAATTCTACCTCAGCCAGTCACAGCATCTTTGTCTTCCCTCATCTAAAAAGTTTGGGAGTTGAAATTGGACCAGTGATTCTCAAACTGTATTGGAGCATCAGAATTGCCTGGATACTTGACATGGGACTTGAGAATTTGGATTTTTGTTGTTTTGTGGTGAAATAGACAACATAAAATTTACCATCCTAACCATTTTTGTTATTTTTTATTGAAGTATAGTTGATTTACAATATCATGTTAGTTTCAGGTGTCCAGCACAATGATTCAATTATATATATTGTGTGTGTATATATACACTATATATATATTCTTAAATTTTCCCCCCTTACATATTGTTACAAAATACTGAGTATCGTTCCCTGTGCTGTACATTTATATTCCCACCAGACGATTCCTTTTTCTCCGCATCCTCCCTAGCATTTATTATTTGCAGTTTTTTGTTTTTTTTTTTAAATGATGGCTATTCTGGCCAGTGTGAGTTAGTACCTCATTGCAGTTTTGATTTGCATTTCTGTAGTGATTAGTGATGTTGAGCATTTTTTCATGTGCCTATTGGCTGTCTGTATGTCTTCTTTAGAGAAATGTCTATTTAGATCTTCCATCCATTTTTTGATTGGGTGGTTTACTTTTTTAATATTGAACTGCATGAGCTGTTTGTATATTTTGGAAATTAACCCCTTGTCAGTTGCATCATTTTCAAATATTTTCTCCTATTCTGTAGGTTCTCTTCTCATTTTGTTTACGGTCTCGTTTGCTGTGCAAAAGCTTTTAAGTTTAATTTGATCCCATTTGTTTATTTCCGTTACTCTTGGAGGCGACTCCAAAAAGATATTGCTGCAATTTATGTCAAAGAGTGTTCTGCCTGTGTTTTCCTCTAGGAGTTATATTTATAGTATCCAGTCTTAACGTTTAGGTCTTTAATCTATTTTGAGTTTATTTTTGTATATGGTGTTAGATAATGTTCTAATTTCATTCTTTTTTTTTTGTTTTGTTTTACTTTTTGGCTGTGCCCCGCTGCAGGTGACGTCAGCAGTTGTGGCTTGCAGTCTGTACAGTGCAGGTTCAGTAGTTGTGATACACGGGCTCAGTTGCCTGGAGGCAGGTGGTATCTTCCCTGACCAGGGATCGAACTCATGCCCCCTGCATTGGAAGCATGGAGTCCTAGCCACTGTACCACCAGGGAATTCCTGATTTTATTCTTTTTGATGTGATGATAAGTGAGATTGTTTTCTTAATTTCTCTTTCTGATCTTTTGTTGTCAGTGTGTATTTGTAGCAATGCAACAAATTTCTGTGTATTAATTTTGTTTTTGTATCCTGAAACTTTACTGAATTCACTGCTGAGCTCTAGTAGTTTTCTGTTAGTATCTTTAGAATTTTCTGTGTTTAGTATGTCATCTGCAAACAGTGACAGTTTTACTTCTTTTCCAACCTAAATTCCTGTTCTTTTTCTTCTCTGATTGCTGTGGCTAGGACTTCCAAAACTATGTTGAATAAAAGTGGAGAGAGTGGGGGTCCTTGTCTTGTTCCTGATCTTAGAGGAAATGTTTTCAGCTATTCACCGTTGAGTCTGATGTTAGCTGTAGGTTTAACCATTTTTTGTTGTTTTTGGCTGTGCCACACATCATGCAGGATCTCTTAGTTCCCCAACCAGGTATTGAACCCATACCCCTTGCATTGGGAGTACAGAGTCAACCACTGGATGGCCAAGGAAGTCCTGGTTTAACTGTTTTTAAGTACATAGTTCAGTGGTGTTAAATACCTTCAGGCTGTTGTGTGGTCTACATTCCCATAGCTCTTTCTCATCTTATAGAACTGAAACTCTGTATCCATTAGACAAGACTCCACAGTTTCTCCTCCCTCTAGACTATGGCAACCACTATTATACTATGATTATTCTGAATAACTCATATAAGTTGGGTAGTGTGTTACTTGATTTTTGCTGACTAACTTACTTAACTTGGCACAATCTCCTCAAGGTACAGCGTGTGTCAGAATTTCCTTCCTTTTTATGACCAAACAATATTCCTTTGTATGTGTATACTGTACTTCACTATCCATTCATTCATCAATGGACACTTGAATTACTTCCATATTTTAGGTATTGTGAATAATGCTGCTACGAACAAGGGTGTACAGATACTTTTCAGACTTTGCTTTCATTTTGGTGAGATATATACTCAAAAGTGGACTTGCTGGATTATATGGTAATTCTATTTTTAATTTTTTGAGGAACTACCGTATAGTTTTCCAGTGTCTGTACCATTTTAGATTCCCACCAGTAGTGCCTGAGTGTTGCAGTTTTGCCACATCCTCACCACACTGTTGTTTCCTGTTTGACAGTAGTTGAGTCTCGTTTTGGTTTTCATTTGCACTTCGGTACTGACGAGTGATGTTGAGCATTTTTTCCTGTTTTTTGGCCATTTGTCTACCTTGTTTGGAGAAGTATCTGTTGAAGTCCTTGGCCCACTGTTGAAATGGGTTGGGGTTTTTTGTTTTGCTTGGGGGTTTTGTTGTTATTACTTGGTGGAGTTTTAGGAGTTCTCTCTAGATTCTGGATATTAATCCCTTATCAGATAGATGATTTTTAAATATTTTCTCCCAACTTGTAGGTTGCCTTTTTACTCTGTTGACAATTATTTTGATGTACAACATTTTAAAATTTTCATAAAGTTTAATTTGTCTACTTTTTGTTATGTGGAACTTTAGGTTCATAACCCCAAAAAAAGATCATTGCCCATCCAGTGTCGTGAAACTTTGGGGTCACGTTTTCATCAAAGAGCTTTATTGTTTTAGGTCTCACATCTACGTCCTTCATCCATTCTGAGTTGATTTTTGTGTATGCTGTTAGGTAAAGGTCCAACTTCATTCTTTTGCATGTGGATATTCAGTTTTCCCTGCACCATTTGGTGCAAAGACTGTCCTTTCCTCATTGGATGATCTTGGCAGCCTTGTCAAAAATTGTTTGGTCATATGTGGAAGGGTTTATTTCTGGGCGCTCTATTCTATTCTGTTGGTCTATCTCTGTTTTTATGCCAGCGCCACGCTGTTGATTACGGTAGCTTTGAAGTTAGAAGCATGAGTCCTCCAGTTTTGTTCCTTTTCTTTCAAGATTGTCTTGACTATTCAGGTTTCCCTAAGATTCCACGTGGGAATTCCCTGGCAGTCCAGTGGTTAGGGCTCCATGCTTTCAGTGCTGAGGGCCTAGGTTCAATCCCTAGTCAGAGAACTAAGATCCTGCAAGCTATGAGGCCCAACAGCAACAAAATAGATTCCACATGAATTTTAGGATAGCTTTTTCGACTTTTGAAAAAAACTTTGTTGGGATTTTGATTGTGTTGACTCTGTAGGTCACTCTATTTTAATAATACTAAATTTTCTAATCATTGAGCATAGGATGTGTTTCCATTCGTGTCTTCTTTAATTCCTTTTGGCAATGTTCTGTAGTTTTCATTGCCCAAGTCTTTCACTTCCATAGTTAATACTTAAGTATTTTATTCTTTTTGATGCTATTGAGAATCAAATTGTTTTTGTAATTTCTTTTTCAGATTGTTCATGTATAGAAAGGCAACTGATTTTTCTGTGTTAAACTAGCTACTTTGCGGAATTCATTTATTCATTTATTGAATTAATTCATTTATTCTAGGGGTGTGTGTGTGTGTGTGTGTGTGTGAGTGTGAACTCTAGGGTTTTTATAAACATAAGATTCATATCTTCAAGCAGATAATTTTACCTTTTTCTTTCCAGTTTGAACCCCTTTTATTTCCTTCTCTTTCTTAATTGTTCTGGCTAGAAATTATTATGTTGATTAGAAGTGGTGAAAGCAAGTGTCCTTGTTTGCTCCTCATCTTAGAAGAAACACTGCTGGTCGTTCACCATTGAGTATGATGTTCCTTGTAGGTTTTTCATATATTTCTTTTATTTCCTTTTATTCCTAGTTTGTTGAGTGTTTTTATCATAAAAGGGTGTTACATTTTGTCAGATGCTGTTTCTGCATCTATTGAGGTGTTCATGTAGTTATTTCCTGCATGCCATTGACATAGCACATCACACTGACCCATTTCTGCATGTTGGACCATCCTTGCAGTCCAGGAATGAACCCCGCTTGGTCAGGATATATAATCTTGGTCAGCACATATAATCAGGTGCTGTTGTTGAATTCTGTTTGCTAGTGTTTTGTTGAGGATTTTTGCATCAGTGTTCATAAAGGATATTTGTCTGTTGGGTTTGTGTGTCTGTGTGTGTGATTTTCTTTTTCTAGCTTTGGTATCTGCTAGTGCTGGCCTCATTAGAATGATTTTGAAAATATCCCCTTCTCTTCAGTTTTTGGGAGAAGTTTCACAAGGACAGGTGTTAGTTCTTTCTTAAACACTGGGTGAAATTTACCGATGAAGACATCATCAGGTTCAGGGTATTTCTTTTTTGGGAGTTTTGTGATTTAACCTTGGTAGATTTTGTGTTTCTGGAAATTTGTCCATTTCATGTAGATTATGCAGTTTACCGGTGTACAGTTGCTCATATGATATGATATGATATGAAGTCGCTCAGTCGTGTCCGACTCTTTGCGACCCCACGGACTGTAGCCTACCAGGTTCCTCCATCCATGGGATTTTCCAGGCAAGAATACTGGAGTGGGTTGCCATTTCCTTCTCCAACAGTTGCTCATAGTACTCTCTTTAATCCTTTTTATTTATGTAGAATCAATAGTGACATCCTCAGTTTGGTTTTTCTCTGTTTATAGTCTGTTCTCTGTTTCATTTATCTTTGTTTCAGTCCTTATTATCTCCTTCCTTCCGCTAACTTTGGGTTTAGTTTTGTTCTTTTTGTAGTTCCTTAACTTACAAAGTTATAAAGTTAGGTTGCCTGCACTTGGCTGGAAGTAGGGGAGATGGGCAGAATCAACTGCCATTTTCCATCCATGTCTCCCTGTGAAGTTGTAGGCCTTCAACAGACTCCAGGGCTCTGGAGCAGTTACATCAGATAGATTCTACCAGTGCAGTTATTGTCTGGGCGTGGAGACAGGTTCCTGGTGCTACCTACTCTACAATCTGCCCAGAATTCCAAAATTTGCATTTTTAACAAGTTTCCAGGTAATGACAATGCTGCTGGTTCAAGGACCACACTTGAAGAAGCACTGAGCTAAATGCTATAAGGTCCTTTCTCTAAGGCCTGAATAGGCCCTGCAGGGTCGTTCTCCTCTGGAAGTAAAAACAGTAAATTAATTGCATGGTTTTGTTTTATTTTGTTTTTTAATCAGAAGAAGCAAGCATCATTTTACTGATGTCATTTCCTGGTGAGGGAGTTTGCTTTTTTTTTTTTTTTCCTCTGAGAAAAATGGGGCCTGTGGGCTGGTTCTGGGCAAGAAGTTTTGTGAAGCCCTGCCAGGGGCACAGAGGCATGTATGTGCTGAGGTGGGAAGGAAATGGACAGTGTTCAGACCCAAGGGAATGACAAGGCTGCTCCGCTGTTGGCTCTTTGTCGGCCTGTGTCTGGCACATGGGTGTCCTTGGGTCAGGTTTGCTGAGCACTTTTGATCCAGCCACTGTTAAAAGCCTGGATTAACACATTCAACCCTCCCAACATCTCTCTGAGGTAGATCATACTATCAGGTCCACATCTGCAGATTGAAGAGACAAAGGTTAGGACTCTGACCAAGAACAGCACAAAGATGGGCAGCAGTGGAGTCACTTCACCAAGGAGTGACTTGGATTCCAGAGTCCACACCTGTAACCAAATACAGCAGGGCCTCAAGCACTGGGTCCCTTCCTGCTTGTCAGGATATTTGGACTGCAAGTTACAGAGTTAAACAAAAAAGTGTGTGTGTGTGTGTTTTAAGAAAAGTGTCCTCCTCAACAGGTCTGGACACAGGTGGTCCTGGTGCTCAATTATGTCCCAGAAATCCAGGCTCTGTCCGCCGTGTCTCGCTGCAGTTCTCAGCAGGTTGGGCTCTGTCTCCCGGGCTGTCCCCTGTGGTGATGAGATGGTTGCGACAGATCTCACCATACCCTCCTCACAGAGGCCGAGTGAAAAGTCTTCCTGTCCCTTGGTAGAGGCCTAAACTTTCTCAGAAGTTCTGTTCTCTTCAGACGTTACTACCAGAAAGGTTTGACACACCCACTCCTCAGTGGCCACCAGAGCAGGGAGGGCCCGGAGCAGGAGCCCCCTGGGTGGCTGACCGTCAGGGCTCCTTCAGGAGAAGGGGTGTAGCGGAAAGGGCTGTGGGTGACCGTGGAGGAGTTAGCCATGTTCCTTCTCTCTGGCTGACGACTGAGACCTGTGTTCCGAAGGCACCCTGTGGCACTGACAAGGGCTGCCTGAGACGCTGCCAGCCGCCCTGGGTTTACCCTGGGCCGGAAGCCTTTATTTCTTGGCAAGGGTGTGGGGGCACGTGGTTATCAACACCCGGAAGGATGTCGCTCTCCAGGGCTCTCCCAGCACCCTGTTCCTACCCCGGTTGCCTCTGGAGGAGGCCAGGTGTGGTCAGCCAGGACTGGCTCTGACCGGGCGCGGGTTTCTCCCCTTATGAGGCTCCAGGTACCTCGTCTGAGAGCGGGGCTGTCACAGACTGGTTATGACCAGACGGGGCACATGCAGCAATGCCCGCCGCGCGGTGCAGGGTGTGCTCGGGGCCGCGCTATGGCTGGCGTCCGTGTGGTTCTCCATCGGCGTCAGTGTCGGGGCGCTCGATCCCGCTCACTGTCACCCTACTGCTGCCGCTGTGGGTTAGGGGTGTCCACTCCATGGCTCCGTCCAGGCAGGCTTCACGAACCCCCCTTGGTGAGGCGTTCCTGACTGCTGCCGGCCTGTGTGCCACATGGACCTGGAAGGGCGCCCTCTGGTCCCCTTGTCCCAGGAGGGTTGTGGTGTGTGTTGGGGGAGAAGCCATTTTCCACAAGTGGAACTGTTTATGGAGCACTTTTATTTTCCCTAGAATCAAGAACAAGGATCCACATCGTTCAGGTAGCCTCATCTATGTGGCCTCAGCCCCCAGAAGAGTCTGCGCCTTTCCTCAGTGGGGCCAGTGGGGCTCATTTCACAAATGTGATTCTTGTTGACAGGACACAGAACGAGCACGCATGGGCAGCCGCATCACTCGCTAGAGGTGTGCCCCGCTGCATGAAAACCTGAACATAGGAGGAGGGGCATCTCAATTACAGGATCATGTCTCAGCCAGAAATTCATGGCAGGTTTCCTAGTGCCTTTAAAATAGGATTTGGGTGTAAAAATACCGTGTGCACACAGGAGCCTGTATTTTCTGAAAAGAGAAATATACTTGTATTGGGCATTTGGGATAAGCAGAATAAAAATAAATTCTTCTTACAAAAATAGGAACTAGAAACTAAATTCCACTTTTAATTCTAAAAGACTTATATATAACTCTACTATCTCACCCTCTCCTCCTACCCCAGACTTCCACAGCAGAAATAGACGGGCAGGATCTGTAAGCAGTTCACCAGAGCGGTGAGGATGGAGGGAAGGACAGGCAGATGGCGGGCGGGCAGGCAGCAGGAACACCAGAGGCAGGGCTGGGGGCCTGTGTGTTGCTCTGTTTGATTTATTTGTGAACGTTCGGGAGGCCTGGCCTGAAACGCTGCTGCTGGACGGCTTCCATGATGTGGTCAGTGAGTGGCGGTTGGAAATTGACAGCCCGCCCTGCCGCCAGACTCCGGTAACCGCTGGGACACGCGCTGAGGTCTGACCGGCGGGGTCTGGGGCAGGCCTGGAGGAGAGGGTGTCTGGGATGCTGACACGCCTGACTTCTTCCTCCCTTGCAGAAATGTTCCCACTGCCAGGAGGCGGGCGCCACCTTGGGCTGCTACAACAAAGGCTGCTCCTTCCGATACCATTACCCGTGTGCCATTGACGCAGGTAAGAGGGGACCACGGACCCTTGTTCAGAACATCTGAAGGGTAGGACATCCACTTTGATTCTCTGTCTTCTTTATTGTTTGTTTTGTCTCATCTAACCCTGTTCTATTTGTAAATTCTGAAGGAATGCAGATAAGGTACCAAAGATGAATTAAGTGGGATGATTTTTATAAGTTTTGTAATTCATAAAAGATTCAACTACTTAAGTGTACAATTCAGCGATTTTTACCATCTTATTCACAGTGGTGCAGGCACAAAATCGCAGTTAATTTTAGAGCATTTTCATCACCTCTTAAACTCCTACCCATTGGTGGTCTCTCTTACCCTCCGCCCCCTGGCAACCACGAGCCTGCTCTATCCCTGTGGATTTGTCCATTCTGGACATTTCATGTACGTGGAATCACACAATATGTGGTCTTCATGACGGGCTTCTGTATCACTTCGTTTCCAGGCTCTCAGATTTATCCACATCACAGCATGCGTCAGTACTTCATTTTATTTTTGAACAGTATTTTATTGTAAGGATACACCATATTTTATTTATCATTCCGTTGATGCACATTTAGGTTTTCCACTTTTTTATCATGAATAGTGGTGCTGTGAACACTCATAGGCAAGTCTCTGTGTGTACTTACTGTTTTCATTTCTCTTGGGCATAAACCTAGGGGTGGTATTCTGAGGTCACATGGTAACTCTGTTTAACCGTTTGAGGAATGATCAGACCATTCTTCAAAGTGGCTGAGTCATGTTACATCCCTCCAGCAATGTGTGAGGGTTCCAGTTTCTCCATCATCACCAGCACCTGTTTTTAATCTGTCTTTTTCACCATGGCCGTCCTCATGGGCATGAAGCGGTGTCTCGTTTTGTGATTTGGGTTTGCACATCCCTAGTGGCTAATGACGTTAAGCAAATCCAGTTTATTTTTATTTTCCTGCTTATGCTGTTTGTTGCTTTTCTTACATTTAAGAACCATTGCATAATCCAAAATCACAAAGATTATATATCTATGCTTTTAGTTTTAGCCCTTACTTGAGTCTTTGGTCTGTTCTGCGCTATTTTTTGTATGTGGTGTCCAGTTCATTGCTTTCCACATGGATCCCAGTTGTCCCAGCACCATTTGTGGGAAAGGCTGCTCTTTGCTCATTCACTCACCTTGTCACCTTTGTCGAAAACCAGTTGACTGTAGGTGTGTAGGCTTATTTCTGGACTCTCCAGTACCACACTGTTTCGATCATGGTAGCTTTGTAGTAGACTTTGAAAGTGGAAAGTGGAGTCCTCCAACTTTGTTCCTTTTTTCCAAGATTGTTTTGGCTCTTCTGGATCTTTTGCTGTTCTGTGATGAATTTTAGGATCAGCTTGTCCATTTCTGTGGGTGAGAGGGGAAACAGTCATTCAAGCTTGGATAGTGATTACACTGATTCTGAAAATCACAGGGAGCGCTGCCATCTTGGTAATAATGTATTCCTCAGTCCATGATCATGAGGTATCTGTCTTTCCATTCATTTCAGTCTTTAATTTCTTTCAATACTGTTTTGTAAATTTCAGGGTAGACGTTTTGCACTTTCTTTGTTAAATTTATTCCTAAGTATTTTTATTATTTTTAGTACAATTATAAATAGAATTTTTTTTTAAGTCAGTTTTCAGGTTGTTCACTGTGAGTGTATAGAAGTATAATTGATTAAGGTATATGTATTGATCATGGATCTTGGAACTCTGCTCAACTCACGGATTAGTTCTAATAGCGGTTTAGTGGATTTCTATAGATAAGATACGTCACCTGCAAATAGGTCGTTGTACTTCTTTTCCAGTCAGATAGATGCCTTAGTTCTCTGGCTGGATCTTCCACATAACGTTGGATAGAAGTGACACGAGCTGGTACGCTTGCCTTGTTTCTGAGCCCTTTTGATGATAGCTGTGGGATTTTCACAGACGTTCTTGATGTAGCTGAGGAGGTTCCCTTCTGCTCCTAGTTTGATGTGTGTTTTTATCATGAACTGGTGTTGGATTTTGTCAGACATTTTTCCAGGTCTCTGGAGGTAATCAGAGTGGTGTTCTGCAGTGTGACGACTGCTGAAAGAAGGACCCCTTCTGTCTGAGAAGTGCCATCCAGGGAGCAGTGCAGGAGACTTGAGTCTGACTCAGAGCTTCAGTGCCTGGGAGAATCCTCTTTCTTTCTCCTGACGCATAGCTCTTTGTTGATTGTCTTCACCAGTTACTTTTTGAGTGTTAGATGGGTCTGACACCTTCACCTAGCAGGTCGCTCATAATGTTGGCAGTCAGGATGCAGGGAGAGAAAAGGGGAAGACAGATGAGAGTGCTGACGGAGCCTGGGGGCTGAGCAGGTGACAGCCGTGCAGAGCACAGAGCACTTGGAGTCGGATCTGGCAGGCAAGGAGGAATCCAAGTTCCCCTCGACTACCCTTCACCCCTCTCACCTACATTTGCTCCTTGCCCCTCACATCCTTCTCATTGTCCCTCCTTTCCTCCTCCCTGTTCTCTTCTTTCCAGGTTTCTGTAGGGGCTGCAGCTGAAAAGAATAAGAAAGGGAATTCCCTGGCGATCCAGGGGTTAGCATTCTGGGTTTTCACTGCCAGGCACCCAGGTTCCGTCCCTGGTTGGGAGCTAAGACCCCACGAGCCACACGGCACAGCCAAAAAACAAGAAAGATAGAGAAAGACAATGCTCTTAACTTCATGCTGAAGTTAGATTCTGGTGAAAGTATGTTTGCACACGCAGAAGGGCAGCTGGTGGCCAGGACCCCATGTGACCAGAGGGGAAAGTGGGCATGAGAAGAGAGCCTTGAAACGTCAGCTCAGGGAGTTTGGGTTCCGGTCTGTCCCTTCTGTCCTCTGTCCTCCTCTGCGTGTTTCCAGGTTGAATCTGAGCTATAATTCACCTGGACCATGGTCTGGGGTGTTCTATAGAACAGCTGCTAAATCCTTCTCCCTCAGAGCCAACCACTGCCTTTTCTCACTTTCATGATACAGTCAGGGTGCTGTCAGAATGTTTTGTTTCTTTTTCTAGTTTAAGCTTCGTGGTCTTTAAATGAAGATTTTTAAGGCTCGGGTTTTTGGCGGTGGTTTGTAAGTTCTATGAGTGAAATGCAGCAAGAATTCCTCCCCCCGTTAAGTGGCCAGTGAGCGGAGGTCTCCTGCACAGGGGCTCTGCCCAGAAGCGCCAGGTGGGCAGCAGGCAGGCCGCCTCGCCCCGCAGGTGTGCTCCCAGCGCGCACTTGGGGCGCCTGCCTCCAGGGGTGGAGCAGTGCTGCTCGGTAAACTTGCTGCCGTGGGGGAATGTTCTAGACCTGTACTGTCCGATACAGCAGCCATAAGCCACGTGTCACCACTGAGTGCTCGGAAGGGAGAGAGTTCTTATTTTATCTTACTTCCCTTGGTGGCTGGCAGCACAGGCCTGGCGCCACCTTGGCCAGGCGGGGCGGTGGAGGTTCTCTGGGAAAGGCCCTGGGCTCTCCTCCCTCTGACGGAGGAGGCAGGGCTGACTTCGCCAGCTGAGGGTCAGGAAGTCAGTGACTTCGTCGTTGCTCTCTTTGAGCCTGTCTGTTGTGGCCTGCCAGGTAAGCTGGTAACATCTCTGTCTGGCAGAAGTTGGTGGCCAAGTGTCCAGGTAGAGGGGGCTGTCCAGGTCGGGGCCCTGGCCCTCTGGCTTTGCTGCCCCAGCCGCTGCACACTCTGCTCCTCCACACGGGGCTGGCCCCAGAGCAGCAGCTTCGCAGGGTGACCAAGTCTGGGGCGTTTGTTGGTCTCTCTGATGACCTGAGTCACAGTGACCCAGAGCCCGCATCACTCTGCGGACTGATGTCTGGATCTATCCACAGTCTTCCCAGGAATTCTGTAAGTGGTGAGTCTTTGTGTCTGAAAAAGCCTTCACTGATTTCTTTTCTTTCTAATTATAAAAAAAATAAGTCCTCTAGTCAAGTCCCCCGTCTCTGTGCAAACTAAGGAACAGTAGAGCATTTTCATCTCTGCCTTCTTGCCAGCTGCCCAAACCTTAGAAAGCCGTTGGTATTGAAGGGAAAACTTTTACCTCTGGGCGCATCTCCATGGAAACCTAAGGATCTGTGGCTCCTGCTAACCGCAGTCACACACTTGTGACGTCATGGTTTGCTCTCTGGTGCTGCTCGTTACGTCACAGACACGGGATTTGTCTCCCAGAGGAAGAGGAAGTAATAAGAGCAGGAGCGCCGGTTTAAAAAGAAAAAGCTGGAACGTGTTTAATGCAGCGAGCCGCAACACAGAGACCAGAGACGGAAGACTGTGGTGGCTCAGCAGTAATCCCGCCGTGCGTCAAGGATCTTGGCCAGAGGGGCTTCATGAGGAAACAGCTGGGAATTTCACCTGCGGCCTCCCTTCCTGCAGCATTTTAAAGCTGCTCCTCTCTGCCAACTTTGGTCTTGGTAGCAGGTTTAGGGCCCCTGATGGGCTCTGTGAAACGACCGGTGGTCTTGCCACTCCCTGGAGAGGAGCTGTCTGCATCACAGAAGCCAGTTCAAGGCTTTGCTTCTGCCCTCTTCCCCCTTCCTATGGCCCCAGGAGACTGCTGCTTGGTGAGGCTGGCGGATCCCCCAGTCCCAGCCTGGTTTTGCCAGTGTGAGCACTCAGTGTCGCCCTGAGAGACTGTAGCTGAGCTGGAGACTGCCGGGGCTTGGCAGATCCCAAGGATACTAGACACCCTTCCGTTTTCTCCCTTCTTGGGCTCACCACCCTAGCTGGAGCATCTGTGGGTGCACGTGGGTATCTGAGGCTCCACGTAGCTCGTTGCCAGGAGCTCAGCAGAGTCCTCTGCCCCTACACCTAGAGAGGACTCTCAAAAGTGGAGCACCAGCCTGGGGTGTTGGTGTCTGTGTCTGGAAGCCACCCTGCCAGCTCAACAACCTGGTGAGTCTCTGCCGGCCTGTGTGGTGATCTGACTTCACCGTGGGAAAGTGCTGACCGGGCCCTCTGCACTGGGTAGGCCAGGGGCTCATGGAAGCCAGTGAGCGGCCGGCGCCTGCTGCGAACCTCCCGTCCCTCTTCCCCCTGCCCTGGCGGAGGCTGGCGGGAGGCAGTCAAGAAGAGGCTCCCCGGCCCCTGGCGGAGGCTGCACTCTTCAGCCGTGCTTCTCGTCCTGCCAGGAAGGGGAAGTGCACGTCCTGCAGGCCTGTGACCTCACCAGAGTGAGGAGCGCCTTTGCCTGCGTGGGAGGCCTTGCCAGAAGGTCTCGTAGATTGGTTCAGGACACTCCGTTTCCAGAAATACCAGGCACTAGTTCCAAGTTGCCTTTAGCGTGCACTTCTAGTGTTTCATTTCTTTTCTGCTTTTAACTTCGTGGGGACATGTTTCCCAACTAGAAGCACATTTTACTAATGGCTCATCGCTGCCGGTCACTGTTCCGTGGCTGTGTGAGGACCCTCTCAGACCTCTGCCTTCCTGATGGTATCTTTTCCAACTTACACGCCCCCTCCTCAATTCTGTAAACCGCTGGGGTGGGACGGTGGCCTCACCGCGTGTGGCCTGTGCCGTCTCTGTCGGCATGCTGCGGCCATCGCCCAGGTGAGACAAAGGCGCCTCCTTCGGGCTCCAGCTGTCTGTCCCTGCTGCCCGGAAGCTCTCTGACCAACTGGAGCGACAGGAGCCTGGGTCACACCGTGCACTTGTGGGTTGTAAATTAGCACATTTCATTTACTTCTGTGCTGTTTGCTTGGGGGTGGGGGGTGAGGCAAAGATGAGCAGGACTTGCTGTTTCCCAAGCCCTCAGGCTTGCCTGGGGCTGAGAGGACTAAACCTGCCCAGTCCTAGGATCCTGGGACTCCAGAGGGGAGGTGGCTCAGCCAAATTGTGGGAGGGTCTCTGTTGGTTTACATAAAATGTAGAGGGCCTCAGAAGTTTCCATTTGTGTGTCCCCTTGCTGCTTATTATTTCACTTGAAATCTGTGGCTACACAGGCCACTCCTCTGGACCTCGCTTTAAAGCTGAGTTAAATTGTAAATTTAACAAGGCTAACTATGCCGCCTCCTGCCATGGTGCCTGGGAGCTCGCTGAGAACGTGTGACCAGTATTAACGTCCTGCCACCACCTCTGGCTCTAGGGCTGAGGATTCACAGCCCCTCGGGGGGGTTCACTTTCCTCTGAAGCCCTGAGCGTGGCTTGCGGAGCTTCTCCAGCATCTCCTTGGTTGGGGGGAGAGGGCGGCAGCAGGGCTGGGCCTGGCCTCCTTTCGAAGCCTCTGACCTGTGACTCAACAGGAGAAAAGAGGCCTGCAGATTCAGTGTTTCCACAAGGAAGCCTTGGCGTGGGCCTGTGGAGTGGGCTTAGCCTAGGATAAGAAATTCTAAAAAGAACATTTAACTGGAGATTGTTAAAATAACAGGATGTGATCATGGGAATACAGAAAAAATAAAATTAGTGTCACCTATAATCTTACTGTCCAGAGAGTAAGGGTTTGGATACTGTCCTGTTTTGGTGGATTTCCTCCGTCCTGTTTTCCTCACACCGACACTGTGACACACGGAGTGTGCGCGCACGCGTCTGTGTTGGAGCAGTCTGTCTCGTCTTTTCCCCACTCTGAAACCTTGTCTCACCGACTGATCCTGCGCCATGTTGAGGTGCCCCAGGCTATTTGGGGGTATCTCTCGTGTTCCCCTATTAGAAACCACAGTGCGGGGCCCCGGGCTGTGCCGCGCCCCGCGCCCCCGGGCTGCCCGCGCCGCCCCTGACCGCCCGCTCTGTCTTGCAGATTGCCTGCTCCACGAGGAGAACTTCTCGGTGAGGTGCCCCAAGCACAAGGTGAGTCAGCCTGCAGGGCCCGGCGCGGGGGGCGGACGGGAGGGAGCCCGTGATGTGGAGTCAGCACCGAGCGGTGGGGGCGCCGGGGAGAAGGTATTTTTATCTGTTAAGAGAAACGCGTGAAACGCCTGGTTTCCACCTTAGTTTAGTGGAACCCCAGACCACAGACTGGCGTGGGGTGCGGTTGGCTGCAGGCCCGGATGCAGAGCAGAGGCGTCTTCACGGGCTAGAGAGAGCTGACGCCGGCTCTCGGGGAAACACCGTCCCCGCCAGGTTCTGCTTCTGCAGGCGCAGCCCATGGTGTCTGCATTTGGTTCAAGAGTTGGTCTCTTGGTCACCTCTCAAATTTAGGAAGGGAAGAAAGATGCGGGCGGAGTGTGTGAATGGCCTGTTTCCAAGACACCACTCACGGGTGTGGAGAGGGGAGGGTGTGGAGAAGGGACCCCAGGAAGGGCTGGGCCCGGGGAGCCCTCCGTCTGGCGCTCCTGCAGCGGCGGCTCTCCTCCGGCTGAGGTCACACTGACCCCTGGTGGCCGCCGGTGCTCACAGCCTTCAGTCTGCTCAGTGGGGCCAGAAGGTGCTAGAAAGAGGTCATCCTGACGGTCTGCCCTCAAATTGCTTCTGAAGGATGCTTACTGATGCTTCTCTTTAAAAATTATTTCCCGGGATGGATCCTTGGATCTTACAATTTTCTCTTTATTTTTTACTTAATTTGCATTTTTATTTTTTTAAACTTCCCTTTTTGAAGGGTCACATTTTGCCTCAGTCTTTTGCCCTGTCTTGAGTATCTCCTGTATGTCGTTCAGTACTGACTCTCTGCTTTTTCTTTCCTTTTCCATGTGCGTTCCTCGCCTCACCTCCGCCTGCCCTGACCCGCACGCTCGTTCTCTGTCCCTCCTGTCTCGTCTCCTTGGCTTTGCCGGCGTCAGCCTCCCCTCCCATGCCCTGTCCCCCCCTTGCAGAACAAGACAGCGAAAGGCAGCCTCAGCACAGAGCAGTCGGAGCGGGGGTGAGGGGGGCAGTGTGCTCGTGGGAATGGAAAGTTCAGCAAGCACAGGTGAGTCGGGGCCGCCGCCCCTGCGGACTGTGAGGGGGTGTCATGGCCTCTGCCTCCTGATCACCTGGGCCAGGAGACACCACGGTGTTTTAATTGCATGAGGTCAACACTTGCTGGATAAAATACTTCTCCATTGTTGCTTAGCCCCCTGGAATACATGTAGAAAGATAATGTGCGGCTTTAAAATGGTTCCATCGTCCCCTAGGGTCCAGGAAGCTCTTCCTGAAGGCAGGCCTTGGGTGGGGTTCCTGGGGGCAGCTGGCTTTCAGGACAGAGCCTCTGAGGTGGGGGCGCTTTTGCCTGCAGCCCTCGCTTTTTCCCCGTCTCAGAAGATCTTTTTCTCACCAGAGATCTTTTCTTTTTTAGTTTACTTGATGTCTCTAAAGCTTGGGCTTCCCTGGTGGCTCAGCCAGAAGGAATCTGCCTGCAGTGTATGAAACGCAGGTTCCATCCCTTGGTTGGGAAGATCTCCTGGAGGAGGAAATGGCAACCCACTCCAGTATTCTTGCCTGGGAAATCCCGTGGACAGAGGAGCCTGGTGGGCTACAGTCCCTGGGGTCACAAAGAGTCATGACTTAGCGACTACACCACCACAACTCTAAACCTTTGAGTGAGTTCTCCTTTGAGAAACAAAAAATTCCCCAAGTTTTGTTATGTGAAATCTTCCCCCGCCTCCCGGTGCTATGAAAGATTCCTTTCATAAAACTACAAAGGGAAGGACAATCCCCTCAAAGATTTAGTAGACTTTAGCACCACATTTAATTTTACTTTTAAAAATCTCAGGAGATTGAGTTGTGCTTTCTATGAGTGTGTCTGTGGTGGGGCTGGTAGCGTGTGCCTGTGAGAGCATGATTATATGACTTGGGTCTCTCGAAGCAGTGGGCCCGCAGTGCCCACCCCCACCCCGCCTTCCACATCCTCCCCCTCCTTACTGAGTCACTGAGGAAAAAGCAAAACAGATTATGAGAAGAAAAAGCAAAATGTAACTAACCTGGGGCACTTGCTTCTACAGGATGGGATGGGCAGCTGGTTGTTTCAGAAATGTTCATTAAGGGATTATCTCTCTTCAGGTGAGGGCATCTGTGTTTATTCCAGGCATCTGCGACCCACGCACAGGTGTGCAAGGCCTGGCTCTCTGGGGCAGCACTGTGTGCCTGAGCGTCTGGAATGTTCCCTCCCCCTTGTTACAAATCTTCCCCGGGGGTAGTGCAGGAGACAGGAGACTCAGGTTCGATCCCTGGGTCCAGAAGATTCCCTGGAGGAGGGCATGGCCACCCACTCCAGTGTTCTTACCTGAAAAATCCCATGGACAGAGGAGCCTAGAGGCCTACAGTCAGTGGGGTTGCAAAAAGTCAGACAGGACTAAGCATCCGTGTTACAAGGGGTGGGAGTCTGCCTAAAATTCATCTGGGACGTGGCAGTTTTCATCTGGGACGTGGCAGTTTTCATCTGGGAAGTAACTTGTTTCTTAGGTGGGTCCCGGTACCAGCCTCCAGAGAAGGCCCTCTGCTGGGTGACGAGCCCGTGAGGGTTACAGTGCTCTCATGAATGTGTCCAGTGAGGACTCCACGCTCTCTCTCTTCTTTCCTGCTCTTCTGGGGCGCAGGGGTGGGAGGCTGGCCACCACGGGGAGCTCCCCACATTTCTAGAACCCACGGGGTCCAGTGACCCTCAGGCAGCAGCAGTCTGGGGGTTTCCAGGCCCTTCTGTGTGTCCCTGTTTCTGGGCGGCTCTGCCACCTTCCCGGCCCCAGTGTTTAGAGCCTCTTGGGGCGGAGGCCACGGGGAGTGTTCCCAGAAGTGTCCGGGGAGAGTTCCCTGAAGTGTCCGGGGAGTGTTCCCGGAAGTGTCCGGGAAGAGCCGGCTGGGGGAGAACCACGGGTTACCTGGGGCCTTTTGGTCCTGTCCTGGAGTCCCAGCCTGTGTTTGAGGAAAATAGGAAGTCTGGGCCCAGTTTCCTCTTGGAAATTTTAATTTTGTTCATCCTCTCTGCCCATTCTTGGGCTCTGCCAGCTGCCAGAGCCCTCGGCTCTCATAGGGCAACAAGCCTCATGGCCCATTGCTCACAGGGTTGGTGTTGCTGTCATGTTTATACCAAAGAAATGAGGTGCCGAGTGATTAAGTGGCCTGTCTCTCAGTTTGAGGTCAGGCCTTTCCCTCTTGGAGGGAAGGGAGGGACAGAACGCCGTCTCATCCCCCTGAAGTGCTTGTCATGTCAGGGCAGGGCCCTTCTGAGTTGGCCCCTCAGCCTTCTGCAGGTGGCGGAAAGCCCCAGCGTGAGGGACAGACGCAGCCCTCCCCTCAGGGAGCATTCACCTTGGGGTCTGTGCTGCGGGCGCAGATCCACCATCACACGGTGGGGAAGGGGCAGCGGTTATTCCTGTGTGGAGACTGCGGTGTGACAGGGTCAGCCCACTCAGCGTCTCTGTGCTTCAGTTTCTCCTTCTATGAAAAGAGGACTGACAGTGGCCAACCTTGTGAGGACTCCATGAAGAGATGTCTCCACCGTGCCTGGTGCAGCCCTGTCTGGCAGAAAACCCCGGGCTGGGGGCGCGGGGATGCGAGTTCTCATCGCCCAGTGCCGCGTGAGGTACCTGGCGCTAGTCCCTCAGCAGGCCAGCTGTGCCCGGAAGGAAAGGTCGGTGGGCGGCTAGTGGACGGGGCTCCTCACCCGGCCCCCGTTCTCATCGGCAGTAGACACGGG
Source organism: Dama dama (assembly GCF_033118175.1). Classification (NCBI taxonomy): domain Eukaryota; kingdom Metazoa; phylum Chordata; class Mammalia; order Artiodactyla; family Cervidae; genus Dama; species Dama dama. The sequence goes on from NC_083702.1 coordinate 7,174,349, forward strand.
GACTCCATTCCCACCCGGCCCCCACCGCGTGGGCAGGAAGCTGTGACCTCCATCCAGCTCTGCCTTGGCCTGGGTGCCAGGTTAGTCACTGGGATCATGTCCCAGGTCCCCCTTCCCTCCCACCCCACGGCCCCGCACGCTCTGCACCGGCTCCTGTCTCTCCGCAACTTGAGGTTCCCGCTGCCTGTAGGGCCAAGTGCAGCTCCTCAGCTCACCTCCGAAGGCCCTGGGGTCACCTCCTCTGACTCCTCAGCCCACACTCGGCTCCCCGGGCCGCGGCGCTGTGCCTCATCTCCGCTCTGGGTCTCAGCTTCAGGGGGTCTCAGCTTCAGGGCACGTCCTCAGAGCAGCCTTCCCAGTCCCCTTGTCCCCACTCTGCCACCTCCCTGGCGTCACCACGCTTTCGAGTCGCTGTCATGTTCACATACAGTCTGCGTCTCCACTCGACTGTCCTCCCATGAGGACAGGGCGGCTGTCTCGGCCTCTTCAGGCACTGACTCAGGATCAGGGGGGACGGGGCGCGCATGGCGGTTCCTGTCCTCATGGGGCGGCCCAGGGACGGGGGTGCTGACTTGATGGCGTCGGGTGGGCGCAGGCTCCTCACGTGCTCCCCAGCAGCCTCAGGTCTCAGCTTACAAAGGCGAGGGCAGCCTCAGCCAGGCGGGGGCCCGCCCAGGTCCAGGCGGCTGAGGTGAAGCTGAAGGGCAGCAGAAAGAGGCTGACGGGAACGCTTGGGCCTGGGATGAAGACCCAATCGTTGCCAACAGCCGAACATGCCGGTGCCTCTACAGAGGAGAGAGCGGCCTCAGCACAGAGGGCCGCCCACTCTCTCAGGGGCCACGGCTCTGCCCGGGTGCTGCCTCCGCAGCCCCGTCCGGCACCTTTGGACAAGACCTGCAGTGATGGCGGCTCCGAGGCAGAGTCCCAGGGGCCCAGTCAGAAGAGCTTTGTGGCCGTGAGCCCCAGGCCCAAGTCTGACCAGCCCGGGGCTTTGGGCTGCACAGGGCCCCCTCTCAGGGCCTTGTCTCCAAGATAACGGGGCGGGGTGGGGGGCAGGGGGCAGGCCTCGCAGTGTTCCAGTGAAGTAGTGTCTGTAGGGCTCCTGGCAGAGTGCCTGGCCCCTACTAGATGTTTCAAGAGGTTTCTTCCCATTCTTCCTACTAAAGGAATCGTTTTTAGGAATAACAGAGACATTAGGGTCTCATTGTATTCAGGGAACCAGGAGTTTGGGCCTGTCAAGTATCAGATCCTGGGGAGGTCCCTACGGGGAAGGCCGGAGGCTGGGTGCAGTCAGGGGTGTGGATGGGCCACAGTGGCACCAAGGGAAGGAGTCCAGGCCAGCAGCCTGCAGAGCCCGCCAGCCAGGCAGACCCTGGTGCCGAGACCACCTGGGTTCTGGGGGGTACGGGCCGGAGACTGTGCCAAGCGCTGCGGAGAGGGCAGACCCCACCCTGGCCCTTGCTCCACAAGCCGAGCTTTTGCAGAATGTGAGGGCACCTGTCCTCTGTTCCTGCCGTGGCCCACATCCCTGGCAAGATTTGACCCCTTTGGTTCTTGTTTGAGGCGCCCTGCCAGCCCTTCCCTGGTATCACTTTGACAGAGGGCCTTTGGTTCCTGGGGCGACACCAGAGAAGGCTGCTTCTCCCCTTTTCCTGGCAGCCTCAGTGCTGGGGGAGGGGGCTCTGGGGTGACCCCCTGGGTGCAGGGGAAGCCACACTGTGGCCTGTGGCAGGATTGCTCAGCTACTGGCCCAGGCAGCCAGAAGCCCAGGGTTTGCTTTTACCTGAGGGCGGTGACACTGTCCTGCTGTCCCTGCAAGTCTCTTACTGTTTGTTCATGTTTTCTGCCAAGCAGTTAGGAATCTCTTTCTGGCAACGGCGGGTGGGATGTCTGTTCTTGGCTCGTATACACAGGCTAGCCTAAACAAGTTTGTGTATTAGTAAGTTTTACATAAGCAGAAAAGGGACTGGTGATGCCTGGGTTTTCCTGAGGTTTATTGGTTGGTGGAGGGCACTGGAAAGGGTTTGAGGAAGAAGCCAGGTGAGCCCCCCTCCCCACACGTGGCTCTTGGCTTAATTTTTCTGGACTGGATTCCTTGGAAACTGCTGTGTCTCTGAGATCTTTGCATATGTAAGGACCCATGAAGTATCCTGAGGATGCCCTTGGTACAAGCCTGCATACCCTCCGTGGTCACCAGGAGAGTCTTCCTAAGCCTGGAGCCCAGGCCGGAAGGAGAGACAGACGCCAGTGGCAGGGCCTGGGGCGCCCCAGAGGATGACCTGAGAGCCACCCTCCCCAGAGCTCCCAGGAGTGTTCGCTGTTAGGTGTGAGAGCCGCCTGTGGCTGGAGGCGACCCGGGCGTGGTCCTGAGCTGGTTCTTCCACATCGGCCACCTCTGTGAGGACAGGTCCCGGGCCCTCGTGCTGAGTCCTGCTGTAGGCCGGAGGGGGCAGCGTCCTGAGCAAGGCTCACCCCAAGAGCTGCCCCACTGCGGGCAGCCCCACCTCCGGGGTCAGGGGAGTCTCTCCTGGTCTCGGCTCCCTCCACAGCCCTGGGGACAGGCAGTCTGAGTCCATTCCCGGTGCGGCTGGCCAGGTCATTGCCGCCTCTGCCCTGTTTCAGGCCCAGGGACACACAGCCGGCTCCACCATGGGCCCTGGGTGTCTCCGGGGCCGGCTGCCGGACCCTGCAGGGTCCCCCCACCCCAGTGCCACCACAGAGCTGGGGCTGTGGGCTGCAGCAGCAGCAGAGGTTCCCAACACCCAGTGTCTGTCTGTCTTGCAGGTGAGACTGTGGAGATGAGAAGGTGGTGGACACTCGTGACGGAATGGAAACGGTCCTCCTGTGCAGCCACACCCCACCCCGCCCCACCCCGCGTGCCTGCCCTCGCCAGCACTTCCTTCCTAAGTTCTTACATCACTCTCAAACCGGTGACACCACAGGAAAGAAAGACCCAAGAAGTTGGAATGGCTGTTTCCATGGACACAATCTCCATAGTGACAGTGTGGGGGGAGGGGGGAGGGGTGGGATGATGGGAAAGGGTGGGGGGAATTAAAAGGGAGGGATAAAAATATATATATATAAATCTATTTTTAGTCTGGAAAGACTTTGTTTAAATGAAAGGTGCGCTATCCCTTTTGATTCTATTTTAAAATTATCTAGTTAAAGAACTCCAAATTTGTTCCAATAACGTGAAATTTAAATGTGAAATTGAACCGAACAAACTGATCTCACAAGGACAGGGGTGGCTTAGATCCTTGGCTCAGCTCACACAATTCAGAGACTCTAGACCTGGGGTTGGAAGGACAGACGAACCACACCAAACCATGTCTTTGTCAGTAATTTGTCTCAAAAGTGGGAAGGTCGAGGGGGAGGGAAGTGGGGGATGGTCCGTGTTTTCAAGAATGGGAGAATGATGTTTAAACACAAAAATAAATCTTTTTCATTTCCAGAAACACTATTTATTTATTATTTTTTAAATTTTTTTTTTTTTTTTTCGGGGCGGGGCGGGTGGGGGGGGGACATTGGCGGATGCCCCAAGGCGGAGGCCCCACGGTCACAACTGTGTCCTGGGTCCTTGGCCGGTGAGAGCCCTGAGCATCCCACCAAAGCGGCTTGGCCAGCAGGATCAAGGGATGGCCACCCCTGGGCACGTTCCAGGCAGCTGTTGTGCCCTGACCCCCAGGGCGGACGGGACAAACCTGAGCCGTAGGAGTGGACACAGGGAGGGGCGGTGTCAGGTGTGGTCACGTGGGGTAAGCTGACCAGGAGCACCCACTCCACCCTTTCTTCTTTTGCTTTCATTTTTATAAAAGAAAAGGGAGCCTGTCAGTTGAGCAGCCCCACGCTACATGATTCTCTATGTTGTGTTGCTTTGTTTTGTTTTGTAAATTGTATAATTTTTAAATATCTGAGTTTTAAAAAAAGAAAAAAGTACAAAAAAAAAAAATCTTGTTAAGGCCTTAAGAAGGGGTTAGTGCATCTTTCAGGGGTCACTCTGCCATGGGGATAAAATAGCTGTTTCACAAACAGTTTTATTTAAAAAACAAAACAAAAAAAATCAAAAAAATAATAAACTTCATTTTAACCTTGTTTCCTTTTTTGTTTGAAGCAAACGCGTCTCTTTCTCCTCCCATCCCAGCCCCCAGGCTGGCTCTGGTTCTGCTGCAGAGGTGGCTGCCATCAGACTGGCCCAGCCACCCAGGCCTCCTGCAGGCCCAGGGCCCTTGCAGCAGACCCGGGAATGATCCCAACCAAGGACAGTTCTAGCCGCTCAGCCTGGCGGGTGGAACTCAGCCGCGTGTGTGAGAATAGCCAGATTACTTAAGTTGAGAGGAGGACAAAATTCCAATCAAGGTGAATTTTAAAGCTTATTAAAAAATAATGCAATGTTAATGGACTTTGTTTTGTTTTAGAGAACAGAAACACTGGAAGGAATGTTGTGAAGTAGAAATAAGCAATTATAAATGAGTTCTGGTGTGCTTATCAGTTTGAGGCTGCAGAAATGGCAGATTAATTTTGCTATAATGGCTCCATCCAGCAGTGTGGTCCATTTCTCATTTTCCTCCAGCAGGATGGAGGTGTGGGTGGATGTGCCGTGTGGGCCACGGAACCTGCATAGGAATGATGGCTTTTTATTTCCTTGGCATCCCGTCTGGTCTTGGCATTAACACAGTTCAGATGAGACTGAGAGATTGCAGGTGTTGGGCTTAAACCACAAACCTTGAACGTATCTTCAGGAAAATACTTTCCTGACAGCAGATGGTTGGTTCTTCATTTTGCCTTTTTTTAACTCTTTTGACTGGGCTGATGATACTTTGAGTAAAACACTGGTGATGGTCCCTCAAACTGGCTCCTGAAATGACCGTTCACTAGGGAGTGGCCCTGCTCCACGCCTCACTCCCAACTCTAGCTTTCCAGCTTCTGCAAGAAGCCTCAACTGTTCATGGGCATTTCAACTCCTGCCACTCTTGAGTTCTTTGTATTTTTTGGACAGACTTTTATTTCTAGAGCAGTTTTAGGTTCATTGCAATGTCGAGCAGAAGGTACAGAGATGCCCCATGTATCCTCTGCCCCCACACACATGCACAGCCTCGCCCAGTATCAACGTTCCCCACCAGAGCAGTGCCTTTGCTTTGGTGAACTTGCATCAACACATCATTGCCATCCACAGCCCATAGTTTATGTTGGGGTTCACTCTTAGTGGTGTGCGCTCTGAGTTTGGACAGATGTACAATGACATGGGTTTGCTGTTGTTTAATCATTAAGTCCTGCCCAACTCTGCAACCTCATGGACTGTTGCCCGCCAGGCTCCTCTGTCCATGGGATTTCCCAGGCAAGAACACTGGAGTGAGCTGCCATTTCCTTCTCCAGGGGATCTTTTGACTCCAGGGTTCAAACCCACATCTCCTGCATTGGCAGGCAGATTCTTTACCTCTGAGCCCACCAGGGAAGCCCATAATGACATGTACACACCAATAGTATCATACAGAGCAGCTTCACTGCGGTAAAAATTCTTTGTGCTCCGTCTCTCTATCCCTCCCTCCTCTTAACCCCTGGCAACCACGGATCTTGTACTATGTCCATAGTTTGTCTTTTCCAGAATGTCATATGGTTGGAGTTACACAGTTTGTAGCCTTTTCACATTGGTTTCTTTCATTTGGTAATAGGCATTTAAGGTTCCTCCATGTCTTTTCATGGCACGATAGCTCGTTTCTTTTTGTCGTTCAGTTGCTCAGAGTCCGACTCTTTGTGATGCCATGGACTGCAGCACCCCAGGCTTCCCTGTCCTTCACAATCTCCCAGAGTTTGCTGAAACTCATGTCCATTGAGTCAGTGAGACCATCAAACTATCTCATCCTCTGTCATCCCCTTCTGCTCTCAATCTTTCCCAGCATCAGAGTCTTTTCCAATGAGTTGGCTCTTCACATCAAGTGGCCAAAGTATTGGAGCTTCAACTTCAGCATCAGTCCTTCCAATGAATATTCAGGGTTGATTTCCTTTAGGACTGACTGGCCCCTTGCTGTCCAAGAGACACTGTTCTCCAGCACCACAGTTTAAAAGCATCAGTTCTTCAGCACTCGGCCCTCTTTATGGTCCAACTCTCACATCCACACATGACTACTTGGAAAACCATAGCTTTGATTATATGGACATTTGTTGGCAAAGTGATGTCTCTGTTTGAATACACTGTCTAGGTTTGTCATAGCTTTTCTTCAAAGAAGCAAGCATCTTTTACTTTCGTGGCTGCGGTCACATCTGCAGTGATTTTGGAGCCCAAAGAAATAAAAGTGTCGCTGTGTCAGTTTTTTTCCCCATCTATTTACCATGAAGTGATGGGACCAGATGTCATGAGCTGGATGTTGAGTTTTAAGCTTTTTCACTCTCTTTCACCTTTGGCTCAGTTTCTCTTGAATGTTCTGTTGCCTGGATGCACCCCAGTTTATCCATTCACCTACTGGAAGACAGTTGTTCCACTCTTAAGCAATTATGAATAAAACTGCTATAAACACAAGTGTGCAGGGTTTGTTTTTCTTTTTTTTTTTTTAATAAGCAACTGCCAAACTGTCTTCCAAAGTGGCTGCCCCAGTCTGCATTCCCACACACCCGCAGGAACGGAGTTGGGTGGTGTCGGTGTTCTGGATTTTGACCATTCTATGATAGGTGTGCAGTGTTGGTGTATTTTTGAAGAGTTAAGTTTTTAAACCACGATTCAAAAACACAAGGTTAGGGTGACCACCTTAACCAATAAGTAGCCTGCGGCAAGTTCACATTGCACAGGCAAGCTCCAGAACTTTCCCGTCGTGCCCAGCCCAGTTCCCAGAAAATCCCAGGAATCGGCCTGCACCCCGCGGCTCCCGGCCCCGCCCCCCGCGGCTCCCGGCCCCGCCCCCAGTTGTCCGCCGGCGGACTTGCAGGCGCGGTAGCTGCCTGGACCCCAGCGGGCGGTACCGGAGTCAGGTGAGACCGCTGGGCCCGCGGGACCCCGCACCAGCGGGAGCCGGCTCTCACTCCTCCCGCACCCCAGGCAGGAGCGGGAACTGAGGGGGTGTCTGCCGCAGGGGCGGGGCGGGGGGTGAGCGAAATGCCACCAACCTTCCCCGCGCCCTCGCTGGGCACTGCAGCTCCCCACCTACTTTCCAGGGAGCTTCCTCCGCATCGCCTTGGGGGCCCAGGGCTGAGTCTCCGCGCCTGGGGCTCAGGCCTGGAGCACTGCTCTCCCGCCATCTTGCTGACGTCTCCCCGGACTCAGGCCCAGGTCCGGGGCTCGGAGGCACCTTCCCTGCCGGGGCCAACACCTGCGGCCCCGAGGTGTGTGTGGGGTGGGGGGGGGGGGGGGCGGAGAAGGAGCGGGGAGGGGTGCCCATCCCTCCAACACCAGCCGCTTCACCAGAGCAGAAGCCAGCAAGGGCAGCCTGAGCACGTTTCTAAAACAGTAAGCCTGCAGGAACTTAAATGCTGGGCCTCGGGCCTCATAGAAGTTTATTTCCACTGTAGAGCAGTGGTCCAGAGCCTGAGTTTTGAGATCGACCCTAATGGTGCTCTATGACTTTGACCCGCTGCTGTGACCCCTGAGACTCGGTGCTTTGGGAATCATAAAGCCGCCTATCTTACAGAGGTGTGGGGAGGATGGGGTGTGAACAGCAGTGCCTGGCGTGTGAGTGCGGGGTAATCCAAGGCTACGATTGCACAATGATTGAAACAGGCCGTTGGCCTCACGATTGAGGTGTTCATCAAGGCCACCCTGTCCTGGACTAGAGCCCCCCCATCCCCGGTGTTTGGAGGGCACTGCCTGAATTACAAGCATATCTGTTACTGCCCTTATATGTCCATTAGGGTGACTGTTTGCAGAAGGCATGACGCAAAACAAAGGGTAGATGGGGGCAGTTTAACGGGGCCACTGTGACAAAGCTGTGACGGCCATCCTGCCAGCCCCACCAGTACCACCAGACTCTCTGGCCGTCCAGGGCGGAAGATTGCTGCCCACGGGGACAGAAACCTTCAACTGAGGTTGGATGGGAGACCACCGGCTGGCTCTGAGAAGTCCCCAGGGCTCCCCACGGGTCTTCCCCTCTTGGTCTTTTCAGTGGCCTCAAAGCTGGTCTCTCTGCCTCCTTGAGGCCCGAGAACCTGAGTTTCCGACGATCCAGTCCCTGCCAGACTAAAAGCCCCGCCTGGAGCGGCCACCGTCCTGCTGCTTCGCAGTGGTGCCTTAACCCGTTACGCAGTCAGGTTACCTCGGTTTGCAGTCCCAAGCCACCCGAGGTCCTCCACGTTTTCCCAGAAAGTCTACTCCAGCCTGGGGAAACATCCCCGCAGCCCTCAAAGCCCTCCCTGCCCCTGCTGGCCTGGTGTGTCACCTCCCTAGCTCCCACTCCTGCTCTTGGTCGTGAGCACTTTGAAGCAGGGGCCCACCCTCACCATCCCTCCACCCAGCCCAGCAAGCAGCACGGGGTGTGTCCCGATAGAGCGGGATAGAACGGAATCCAGGCCTTGGCCAAGGCAAGACGCAGGAAAGGCTGGATAAACTGAGGAAGGGCAGTTGGGCCCCAGCCAGCCCCACCGCTGGCCCCCGGCCTGGCAGGAGCGTGGGGATGTGGGAATTTGGAAGGGGAGGAGCCGCTTGCACAAGCCAAGCCGGGATTGCCAATGTTGACGACCCACACCTGGAGACCACAAGCATCTGTCCTGTCCCAGGCAACCTGGGAAGAACCGGTCCTCTCACAGTTGGGGTTGGGGTGCGAGGGAGGGAACAGGGTAAGGGGGTACAGGACAGCAGAGCGCCTCCTGCAGGCTCTCAGTGAGCTAGGGGAGAGCCTCCAGGACCCTCAACTACTCCAGCTGTGTTCAGAAAGAAAGGTTGCCTCAAATACTCTGGGGATGGGGGGAGGGGGGTGCAGGGGACTTGACCCCTGCCCAGGAAATGCCCCCTTCCCCACCCTCTGAGTTCCCTTGCCTTTACATTTGAATGAGTTTGGGCCTCTGAGTTCCCATCAGCTTCACTGGTTTAAAAACTCAACCTCAAATCTTACCCCTTGAGTTGTTGGAGAGTTCTGAGGCTAGCAGAACCCTGGCATAATGTGACCAGCCCCTTGCCTGGAGGAGGCAAGAGGCTGACCAAGAGGGAGTGCCTGGCAGTCGTAATTGCAGCCTGGAGGTGACACGCACTGGGGCAGGGTGGTACCAAGATTTGCATTTGCACCTTTGTGGAGGACTGGAAGGAACCAGAGAGCCAGGGTCGAGGGTATGGGGCTGCAGCCAGAGTGGACTGGACCCATGGAGAGAGGGGAGGCCCAGGAATCCATTCCTTGAGGTCCTCGGCAGGCCTGTGAGAGGGTCAAGAAACTACATCCCCGTCTGGTTTCCATCCCCTTGTCTTCTGAAGTTTTAAAAACTGATGTTCAAGGACAAAGGCAAAGAGGAACTGAAGAGCCTCTTGATGAAAGTGAAAGAGGAGAGTGAAAAAGCAGGCTTAAAACGCAACATGCAAAAAGCTAAGATCATGGCATCCAGTCCCATCCCTTCATGGCAAATAGATGGGGAAACAATGGAAACAGTGAGAGGCTTTATTTTTTGGGGCTCTAAAATCACTGCAGATGGTGATTGCAGCCATGAAATTAAAAGACACTTGCTCCTCGGAAGAAGAGCTATGACCAACCTAGGCAGCATATTAAAAAGCAGAGATGTTCCTTTCCTGACAAAGCTCCGTCTAGTCAAAGCTGTGGTTTTTCCAGTGGTCATGTATGGATGTGAGAGTTGGACTATACAGAAAGCTGAGCACCGAAGAATTGATGCTTTTGAACTGTGATGTTGGAGAACACCCTTGAGAGTCCCTTGGATAGCAAGGAGATCAAACCAATCAATCCTAAAGGAGATCAACCCTGAATATTCATTGGAAGGACTGATGCTGAAGCTGAAGCTCCAATACTTTGGCCACCTGATGGGAAGAACTGACTCACTTGAAAAGACTCTGATGCTGGGAAAGACTGAAGGTAGGAGGAGAAGGGGACGACAAAGGATGAGACGGTTGGATGGCATCACCGACTTGATATGGACATGAGTTTGAGCAAGTTCCGGGAGTTGGTGATGTACAAGGAAGCCTGGCATGCTGCAGTCCATGGGTTCCAAAGAGTTGGGCATGACTGAGTGACTGAACTGAAGGACAAATTTAGGAGGAGGAAGCAGGCCCACTTCCCTAAGGACAGTCGCAGCCTATGCTAAGCCATCCTAGAACCCTGAGCTTACTGGCAGCCCAATCAACAAGGTAAAGTGCCCAGCTTACATTTTTCCAAGTCAGGAAATGGACACCTACATGAGGAAATTCATCACCTCGAGGCGACAAGAACTGGAAAGTCCAAGGACCAATTTCTAACAAACTTAGGAAAGGGCCTCTGGGCAACCAAACTGGCTGGTCAGGTTGATTAGGGAACTCTGAAAACAATCCTGCTGCCTCCCTACTCCCAGATTCAACCTTCCCACCGCCACAACAGGTGGAAACTGAGGCAGCAGCCAGCCACGTGAAGGTGCCGGCGTCACCGTGAGCAGCCTCGAGGTGTAGGGAAGCCGGGGAGTCCAGGCAGCCAGTGAGAACTAGAGACGTTGATGCTGGGTCTCTGTGAGTGGAAAGTGGTGACACAGGCGTTCATGGATGTGGTTTTGTGGGTGTGTAGATAGGCGTGTGAGCATGGGCTAGTCACTATGTGAATATGTGTAAATGTGGTTTCTGAGTGTGTGATTGTGTGTGTGTTGAGTGTCCTAGTGGGAAGTGAGGGGACACCAAGAACCTTATCGGTGGTCCCTCTGATCATTAGGTCCTCCCTCCAGCACGGGGCAAGGACCAGTAACATACTTGGAAGGTGAAGGCCACTCAGGAGGAGGACAGGGACAAGTTCTGGGAACGAGGCTGTGACCACATTAGAGGGTGACAGGTGACAGGTGGGTGGCAGAATCCATTCCCAAGACCTTGGATTCTTGCTCTAAATCTGCCGAGCAGGGGAGTCAGGCTGGGGGAGGGGGGCTTTTTGTGATCTCCAGCCACCCTCCAGAAGCACGTGGAGAGCACACGTGACGGACAGTGGCCACCCGGGAACCTGACTCTCCTTGACTCCTCTCTGTGCCCTCTGGCAGCCCAACCCCTGACAAGATACCTCAGGGCAGAGGGCAAAGGCCGCTTCTCCGCCCCTTTATAAAGAGGCCCCAGACTGGTGGAGCTCTGGAGGTGGAGTGGGAGTGCCCCGCTGGCCTGGTCCCGGGTGCCGGTGTGGTGAGGAACCCAGCGCACACGGAGGCAGCCATGGGGCTGCTGTCTGGGGACACGCTGGGGGCCCTGGCCGTGGCCGTGCTCATCTTCTCGCTCTTGCTGGACCTGATGCACCGGCGCTCACGTTGGGCCGCACGCTACCCACCAGGCCCCACGCCGCTGCCCGTGCTGGGTAACCTGCTGCAGGTGGACTTCGAGGACCCGCGTCCCAGCTTTAGCCAGGTGAGGACGGAGGGCTGGGGAGTGCGCAGCGGTGGTCCTAGGGCCCCACCGGGCAGCGAACAGTGGCCGCTGGGTGAAGCCACAGGCGGGAAGAGGAACCGGGCCTCGAAGAGGAGGCAGGTTTGAGAGGCTTCCTGAGGGAGGGCGTTTGTTCAGGGCCCGAGAACAGTTTGGATTTTCCAAACAGAGGTCAGAGAGGACAAGGCTAGGGGCTGGGGGGTTTAACAGCATGGCGACAGGCTGGGGCTTCAGATGGCCATTTCTTAAATTATGTGAGCCTGAGTCCCTGAGGGTAACGTTGGGAGGGAAGGTCTTGAGAACTGGGGAGAGGAGTTTGGTCATGAGCCCTATTTAAATCAGGAAAGTTGAGGTTGAGAGGGGCACAGTTCAAATCTTTTTCCTCCATGAGATCTTGGGCCTCCCCGCTGCCCTCTATGAACCTCAGTTTCTTCACCTGAAAAACAGGATGCTAACTTGGCCTACTGACCATTTTGGTGACCCTTGCACAGTCACAAGTGGGTCTATGAGTAGGATGATCTGATCCAACTTGAGATCCTCAAAACTAGTGGATGTAACCCCCTGGGGCTCACAAGACTAAATAAAGTCCTTGCAGTTGCTCCCTGCTGGAGGGGGGCCCAGAGGTGCCACAAGGCTAATGCCAGGAGGCTGGGCCCACAGCCTAGCGGGGCCTGGGCTTGCCAAAAACCCTCGAACTTTGGCCTGCAGCTGCGGCGCCGCTTCGGGAACGTGTTCAGCCTGCAGCAGGTCTGGACGCCTGTAGTCGTGCTCAACGGGCTGGCGGCAGTGCGCGAGGCGCTGGTGTACCGCAGCCAGGACACTTCCGACCGTCCACCTCCGGCCGTCTACGAGCACCTGGGTTACGGGCCGCGCGCCGAAGGCAAGTGGAGAGGGCAGGCCGCGTCCCTGCAGGCAGAGGCAGGGTCGCGGACATTCGGTGCAGGAAAGAGCCAACGAATTTGAGGGGTCTGCAGGTGGAGAAAGGAGACTGTGCCAAGCGTCGGGGAAGGGGAAATTGGATGAGGCAGAGGGCGGGGGCCTTACTAAGACACGGCGGCCCAGGGCCATTGCGAGCGCGAAGGGGACAACCGGGTGGGCAGGAAAGAGGACAAAGTCAGGGGTGAGCAGGGCAGGGCCGGGCCAGCACATTCCCCACGTGGCAGACGGGGTCTCGGTGGGCAAAATAAAAAGTGGAGACACGACTTGCGCCTAGCAGGGGAGATTCGGAGAGCAAGGAGGGGCCTCAGCGAATGGGACCAGTCCCCGGATGGAAGGGGGTGTCAAAGTGGGCGGGATTTGGGAGGGGAGGGCGAGGCCAGTGTGGGTGGGGCAGCGGCGAGAATTTCTCCCAAGGGGGCGTGATGTGGGCCGAGCCCCGAGCGGGGCGGGGCCAGTCCTAAGCCACGCCCACGTGCCTGCCCCGCCCCCAGGAGTAATCCTGGCGCGTTATGGGAACGCGTGGCGGGAGCAGCGGCGCTTCTCCCTGTCCACCCTGCGCAACTTCGGCCTGGGGAAGAAGTCACTGGAGCAGTGGGTGACCGAGGAGGCCTCGTGCCTCTGTGCCGCCTTCGCCGACCAGGCCGGTGAGTGAGTGCTGGGGCAGAGGCACATGGAGGTCTGGGAGATTTGGAGAGGCCTGGGAAAGAAGAGATGGAGGCGACGCCCTACCGTGCACCGTCCCCTTCCAGGACTCCCGTTTAGCCCCAAAGACCTCCTGAATAAAGCAGTGAGCAACGTGATCGCCTCCCTGACCTTCGGATGCCGTTTCGAGTACAAGGATCCTCGCATCGTCAAGCTCTTGGACGTGATAGAGGATGTGCTGAAGGAAGAGTTTAACTTAGTGCGCCAGGTGCGGCAAGAGAGTTCAGTAGAGGTGACCTCGATCCTCCAACGGGTCCCGCCCGGAGGCAGAAGGGCTTTCTGGGAAAGGCACCTGCAAGGGAAAGGCTTGGAAGTGGGGAGATGGCAGACAGGCTAGAGGGAGGAGGCCAGGTGGGAGTCAGTGCGGGTGGGGGTGGGAGGACTCCTTCACTGCAAGAGACCGGTACCCATGAGATGTCCATTTTAGGTTTCTCTTTCTGGGCTCAGGGTCAGGAGAGAGGGGGAGGGTCTGAGCCTAGGTAGGAACAAGGTCGATGGAGGGGACACTGGAGGAAGCTGGGACCTGACTGGTGAGCACCTGAGCACCACGGCTGTGACCCACACAGGTGGTGGAAGCTGTGCCAGCGGTCCTGCGCATCCCAGGGCTGGCCGCCAAGGTCTTCCCGGGGCAGAAGGCCTTCATGGCCCTGATTGATGAGCTGATCGCTGAGCAGAAGATGACCCGGGACCCGACCCAGCGACCCCGACACCTGACCGACGCCTTCCTGGATGAGGTGAAGGAGGTAAGGTGATCAGGACAGGGATGTGTGTTGAGGGCCCAGGAGGCAAACTCAGGCCTGTGTATCATCCAGGGATCAGACACCTGGGCTGACCAGAGCAGAGTGGGAGGCCATGTGGGGACTTTACCTCTGTCCCTGGGCTTACCTTCCTGGTGTGACCCAGGCCAAGGGGAACCCCGACAGCAGCTTCAATGATGCGAACCTGCGCCTGGTGGTGGCCGACCTGTTCTCCGCCGGGATGATCACCACATCGACCACACTGGCCTGGGCCCTCCTCCTCATGATCCTGCACCCAGACGTGCAGCGTGAGTCTAGCCCGAAGTGGGGGGTGGAGGGGCGAGGTAGGACGGGAACAGCCCGAGGCCCCTGAGCTCAGCTGGTTTGGCCCCAGCCAACAGTTCTGCGCAGAGGCTGAGCCCCAGCGCAGACATCACAGCGCCCTCCTCGGAGTGGCGTCCAGAGGAGGCGGGGAGCACAGCCCTTGGGTCTGACCACATGAGGACGCAACACTTGTTTTCCAGGACGGGTCCAACAGGAAATCGATGAGGTGATAGGGCAGGTGAGGCGACCAGAGATGGGGGATCAGGCCCTCATGCCCTTCACTGTGGCCGTGGTCCATGAGGTGCAACGCTTTGCGGACATCATCCCCCTGGGAGTGCCCCACATGACATCCCGGGACATCGAGGTGCAGGGCTTCCACATCCCGAAGGTAGGCCTGCAGATCTCCCAACCCTGGCTCCGCACCACCTTCCACCTGGTATCCCCAGTGTGAGTGTTGCCAGCTGTGGCCAGGACTGGATTCTGAGCCACCCCGTCCTCATGGCCGCAGGTGCCGAATGTCCCAGCCTGGGTGGGCGTGGAGAGGAGAGTGGAGCAGGGCTGGCTCTGTCCCTCTGATTCCCTGGCTGGGCAGGGAAGACCAACTAGACCTTGTCACAGTATTGGCGGAGCCCGTGCAGAGGGGCAGTAAGGGCACCTGCCATGGGGACGGGGACGGTGCTGAGAAACCTTTGGGCTGCGGTTACTTGAAGAGTGCAGGTGTGTGCCAGGCATGTGTGTGTGCCCACGTGTCTTTGGTGGCAGGGGTCTGGGCACCCCCACCCCGGCCCGATCGAGACCTCACCCATGCCAGACATTTGCCACCAGGGGACGACACTCATCACCAACCTGTCGTCAGTGCTGAAGGATGAGACCGTCTGGGAGAAGCCGTTCCGCTTCCACCCGGAGCACTTCCTGGATGCCCAGGGCCGCTTCGTCAAGCAGGAGGCCTTCATTCCCTTCTCCGCAGGTACCTTGGGGATGGGGGGTGCTCGGTTTGCTTGCCCTTCCTGAAGGGGTCTTGGAGGGGTCAAGCCCAGGCTCACAGAGCCCCCGTGCCCGCCCACAGGCCGCCGCGCGTGCCTCGGGGAGCCCCTGGCCCACATGGAGCTCTTCCTCTTCTTCACCAGCCTCCTGCAGCGCTTCAGCTTCTCCGTGCCTGCGGGGCAGCCCCGCCCCAGCGACCACGGTGTCTTTGCCTTCCTGGTGACCCCAGGCCTGTACCAGCTTTGTGCGCTGCCCCGCTAGAGGCAGGCACCCAGCCCCCAACCTCAGCGGCAGCCCTGATGTTCAATAAACCACTGCCTGGTGGCTCCATCCTGACTTGAGTCCCACCTGGGGCCCCTGACCATACCCTGGCAGACATGTAGCCTCAGCAGTCTCCCCAAAACCAGCCCCCACCCCCCAGACTGATTCATCCTTACCTGGCATTTGACCCTGTTTAACAGATGGGTGTACTGAGGCTCTGAAGGTGTAGCAGGGTGTACTGTGAGATGGGTGTACTGAGGCTTACACCCAGACACCCTGGGAGACCCAACCTCGGTTGCTGGGTGTGGTGACCGAGCCTATATAAACAGCTCCTGGCTTCTGCAGGGACGAGCTCACGTAGGCTGGGGAGAGATTTCAGGCCCCATGCAATAAGGGGCCCCAACAGCTCTCACACACACATTTCAGGCCTAGCCACAGCAGCCTTGCTGTAGAGGCTCAGCCAGCACCTCAAGTCTGTGGCCCCAGAAGGTGGGGTGGGACTGGGAAGATATGCCGGGGGAGCCCAGAGCGCTCAGTCTCTTGAGGCCGGAGCTCTTCCCAGGAGGAAGCCACCTCCCTGGGCCTCTTTATAGGATGGGCCCCCTTTCCCTGCCCCTTAGGACACTCATCCCCCAGCCCCTGCCCAGTCGGAGTTGCCACTCACGGCCACGCCAGAGCTCGGCTCCAACCCGGGCTCCATCCTCTGAGTGGCCAGGTGAGGCCGGGCTCTCGGGAGGCTAGGCGGGGCCAGGAATTAGCCGCTGTGGACCGCAGGCGTGCCCTGGGGACAGGGTCAACCTTGGGTCCTGTGACAGCGGACGGCAGAGCTGAAGGAGGCCCTGCAGAGCTCAGAGGAGGACACCCTGGCCCTCATCCTTGCTGTGCTCTGCCACCATGTGGCCTTGGGCTTCTGCTTCCCCTTCGGCCAGGAGGAGGTTTGCCTCTGATGGCTGCCGGGTCCTGTCTTCCTGCGCCGACTCAGAGGCTGAGACCTTCTAAGCCTGGAGCCCTGGCCAAGGGCAGGGACAGCCATCCTCCACCTCCAGCCCCCAGTCTGGTCTGGACTGAGCTCACACAGACACCACCCAAGGGCTCTAATGACTGTCTGCTCACCTGAGTCTCAGGCAGACTCCCTGGCACCTTGAGGTTAGGAGCTGGGAGACCCCAGACAGGTCAGAAGCACCAGCCGCTAATCAAGCCAGTTGTGCCTTCATGACAGTCAGCTCTCAACATTCAGGGAACCTGGTCTGTCCCTTGGCACTGACTCAGAAGACCAGCCAGGGCCCCCGTGAGTCTCCAGCATCCCCACGTCTGCACCTAGTCGCGGGAGGCGGTGCTCCAGCAGTGGTCTGGGACGGGGCCGTGGACGAAGCCACGCTGAGCTTGCAGAAGCCTGAGGCCCTGAAAGGAGGACGCCGGGCCTGCAGAAGCATCCGCTGCGGTTTTATTGCACACAGTGTCACTCGTGGCTCTGAGTCTTCGGGATGTCAGAGGCGGGGAACCAGCCCAGCCAGAGCTTCCTCAAGGGCTGGGGGACCCAGCCCCCGGGCCTTTCCTCCACGATGTCCACCTCGGAAACCTCTAAAAAGCACACACAGACACGCCCTGTGAGTACCCTGCTGGAAGGAACCTTGCCCAGGGCTAGGGTATGCTCTGTTGCCAGGAGAACAGGTCAGCATTGCTAAAAAGGAGGAAACCTTCCTCCAGCCCAAGGGGAGTGGCCTCAAGTCCTGCCAAGCCAAGAAGGAAGAAGGATGCAGTGGTCTCCTTCAGGAAAGGCTGGGCATCGGGCCACCTGGGCTTCGTCCCCAATCCCTCCCTCAACAAGGAGGGCCGGGGAGCTCAGCTATCTGTGACCTCTGGGTCCCTGAGATGAGGGAACAGGGCAGTCCCGCTGCACAGGATGGGGTCTGCTGTCTTACCAGAAACATACACAGCCGTCTCCTTTCGGGCCTTCTTGTTCTCCTAGGAAGGGAGAAGGGGCACGGGGTGGGATGAGGCAGGTTCTACATTGTGCAGCTGGGGAGATAGTCCTCAGTTCACGAGAAGTCGGGGGAGGCCGGGGTTCAGATCCCCTCGCTGCTCAGACCGTGTCTGCACCACTCAGCCGCATGCAGCGCTGTCGCTCCGCCAGGATGGCAGTTTGACTCCGTGGTCTTGGGGTGCCCCGGACTCCCCCAACCGTTGCCACGGTGGCATGGGCCTGGCCTCTCCCCTCCACCCTGCAGAGCCCGGGGGCTTCCCAGTAGGACCCACACGGCGATGGTGTTCCAGCTGAGCACCAGGCTTCCTTACCTCCCATCCTGGGGTCCCTGCCACCTCTTCCTTCTCAGTCACCCCCTTCGCACCAGGAATGAGGCTGGCTGCTTCCTCCCCCAGGGGCCCCACCTCGCCCTCTTCCCTAGACAAGACAGCAGTCTCCTCCTTGGGGGCAGCATCGTTTGGTCCTCCCGTGGCCTTGGGGGTCATGGCCTGCAGAGGGCAAGAGGGCGGTATGTGGGCAGCAAGGCCGTCTGATGCCCTCCCCTGCCCCTCCTGCTGTGCACACTTGGAGTCTGTAGTTCTTTGTTTCTCCAGGGAAGCCCCTCCCTTCTCAGCTCGAGGTGTGGTCGGGTTGTAGGTTTCCTAAAGGAGCCCCCCGCTATCCCTGGGGCCCTGACCATGCGCTGGATGGACTTCCTGTCTCGGGGAGCACGGACAGGTGGCAGCCCCCAGCCCCGGGCCCTTCCTGGCCAGGCCTCACTTACCTCAGAGTCGTGCTTCTTTCCACTCCTGACTCTGCGTCTCTACAGAGGGAAACAGGGGCCGTCACATACAGCTGAGAGTGCCCGGGAGCCCGTCCCTGCCTGGCCCATCCTCTTTCCATGCATGCCCACTGAGGAGGCCCAGGACAGACACCCCACTCGAGGGGAGGAGGAGTGCCCAGCCCTCACCCACCTGAGTGGTCACGGGGTAGCACTTATCCATCGGCCCCCACACTGGCCTTAAGGTCTCCCCGATGGGCTGTATGACAAGGAGGAAGAGAGAAGGCTGAGGTGACTTGGCAAGGGCTCAGTCCTGCACTGGTCCATGGTCAGTGCATGCTGCAGACACTAGACTACGGGGTTTAAGGACGCGCCATACTAACAAATGATCGCTGTCTTGAAACATAAAACGCTGCATTCACAAAACAAGGACCGGTGCTAAAATAAAAATGTTCCAACAATAATCTCTAATTCTTTCTTTCCTTTTTTTAAATTTCATTTTGGCTGCACTGGGTCTGTTGAGGTGCATGGACTCTTCATTTTGGCGCTTGGGCTTTTTTTTTCTCTCTCTAGCTCAGTGCACAGGCTTCTCTCTAGTTGCTGGGCATGGGCATTGTTGCCCCGCAGCATGTGGGATCTCAGTTCCCCGACCAGGAATTGAACTGGCATCCCCTGAATTAGAAGATGGATTCTTAACCATTGGACCACCACAACATTGGACTCCCTACAACATCTAATTCTTCAAAAACAGAAATATGATCATGGGAATTCAAAATCCAATCAGAGTATAGAAGATAAAATTGAAAAAGAGTTTCTCCCAGAATAGAGAGATCAGGAGGTCCAGCAGCTAAATCACAGATCTTTTTGAAAGAAGGAACAGAGTCAACAAACTAGGGGCGGGGGGGGGGGGGGGCAGGGAAAGATACCAAATAAATACCAGTCATGTGCTATTGAGAGTTTCCCCAAAGATACAGGACCTGAGTTTGTAGAGGAGAAGGAATCACCAAGTGTCCAGGAAAATGGATGAAGGAGACCCACCCCAGATGATGTCATCAGTAAATATTGAAATACCTAGGACGAAAAGAAGAATCTAAAAACTTCCAGAGACATGAAGAAAGAAGTCTATTAAGTTTCATCAGACTTTTCAACGCCAACCTTTGAAGCCAGAAGAAAATGAGGATCTTCAAAATCTGTGAGAAAATTATTTCTAATTTAAAATTCTGTACCTCGCCACACTGAGTTAAATACGCAGTAAGTCCTTTTCAAACAGCTAATATCTCAGGACTACCCCTCAAGAATATCTGAGGACTACCCCTCAGCACATCTGCAGGTTGTGCTGCCCCCAAAATAAAATATAACATGGGCTCCACACGTGAAAGAAGTGACGTACTCCGCAGCATGACGGTGAAGGGAGATCCCAGGACAGCTGAGCTTCTGACCTCAAGGACGTCCGTCCAGGTGGGAAAAGGGTGGAGGGCTCCATGAAATATGTCCCCAGGAAAATGATCATATTGAAAAACCACCTAAATTGTCTTAAGTGTATAGCAAGGATATTAATTGTTTTTAATAGAGAGTTTAGATGTATTAATTATAGGTACAGAGAAAACTAAACTTTAAAAAAGAGGAAAAAGGCAAAAATCATGCACAAAGACTGATTATAGTATACTGCATGACTCAGGAATACTGTTTGCATAGTTTTAAAATGTAGACCCTCAGTATTGAGCTAAACAAAATGACGACACAAGCCTATTAGAATGACTTTAAAAAAGGAAAATCCTGGAAATGAGATGGATCAACGGATCCTTTCATTCACTGCTGGTGAGAATGCAAAGTGGATACCAGCCACTTTGGAAAGTTTCACAGTTTCCTAGAAAACTAAGTACACATTACCACATGACCCCACAACTCCCCTCGAGGTGTTTACCTAAGAGGAAAACCTTTGTTCACACAAAACTTGTACTAGAACATTATAGTGGTTTTATCTGAAACTGCCAAAAACCAGAAACAATCCAAATGCTGCTTATCTGGTCGGTGGATAGACTGTGGTACGTCCATACAGGGGACAGCTATGCGGTAACAAAAAGGTACAAACTACCACCACGCACAACTAGGTGTCCTGTGCTCAGTGAAAGATTCAAAACTACATACTGGGGGCTTCCCTGTGGTCCAGTGGTTAGGGCTCTGTGCTTCCACTGCAGGGGGCCCAGGTTTGATCCCTGGTCGGGGAGCTGAGATCCCGCAAGCCTGCTGCGTGGGCAAATAAATAAAGACTACATACTGGGATGTTTCCAGTTCTATGACCATCTTGCAAAGGCAAAACTCTGGGGCCAGAAAACCATTCACTGGAGGCCAGGGGCTGGGAGCGGGGGAAGGGTTGAGTATTAGTGAGTATGGGGGAATTTTCTGAACTGACTGGAGCTGCTCTGTATCTTGGCTATACTGGCAATTTCACAGTTGTATACATCTGTCAAAACTCACAGAACTGTATGCTAAAAAGAAATGTATTTCACTCTATTTAAATAGTTCCCTAATTTAAAAAAAAATGTATTAAAAAGAGCCCACTGTGTGGGAGAGGGATTTAAAACCCAAATTGATGTAAAAGTCAGCAAAACAAAAATGATACTTAACTTTTAGCAACTAAAGATGTCATTACTCAAAACATTTAGAATGCCAAAACCTAGGATATAATCATGAGGAAGACTAGAGAGAGGTGAAATGTGTGTTGGAGGTAGCAGTAAGTGTTCAGTTGTTATGAGAGCTAAATCCTCACCTTTTGTTGTAATAATTCATTAGATAATGTTTAAATCTGAACAATCAAGACAAAGCAAGATAAGGTTTTAATTTAGAACAGCGGATGCAAAACCAATGGCTTCAGCTAGAAAGTTGGAAGCTAGAAAGATTTCCACCCTGGGCTGTGGGAATTGTGGGTGAAGAGGATCGGGACAAACAGCAGACTTTCTCCAGGTCTTAAACCTTTGACTCATCAAACTATGTATACACATTTCTTTGATGACAATAAAGTTTTTTAAATGAAAGTTTGGTTAATTAAAACACACACACACACACACACACACACAAAGGAAGCAAAATATACTCTGTCTCCGAAAGTGAAATTTGCTCAGTGGTGTCCAACTCCTTGCAAACTTATACAGTCCATGGAATTCTCCAGGCCAGAATACTGCAGTGGGTAGCCCTTCCCTTCTCCAGGGGATCTTCCCAACCCAGGGATCAAACCTAGGTCTCCCGCATTGCGGGTGGATTCCTTACCAGCTGAGCCACAAGGGAAGCCCAAGAGTCCTGGAGTGGGTAGCCTATCCCTTCTCCAGGGGATCTTCCTGACCCAGGAATCAAACCGGGGTCTTCTGCATTGCAGGCAGATTCTTTACCCACTGAGCTATCAGGGAAGGCCTATGGCACCTGCACACCTGGGCCTTCTTAGGTGCTCTCCAACCTCTGGCAGTCACTCCCTAACTACGTAGCCCACATGTCTCCATGTTGCTGGGTCACAGAGAAGCTTGTCCCTGTGAAAATCCTCTCTTCCCTGTAACACTAGAGGGAGAGTAGGAGGTCTCCAGAGACCAGGCATGTGACTCTAGCGTGTCATCTTGGGCAGCCTGGGTCCAGTCACTGTCCCTCTGGGAGCCTAAGTTTCCTCCTCTACAAAGTGACAGCTGCTGGTGGGAGGCGGGGAGAATGGATACATGTGCATGCACGGCTGAGTCCCTTCACCGTTCACCTGAAACTGTCACATGTTAATTGGCTATACCCCAATACAAAATACAAAGCTTCCCTTCACTGTTCACCTGGAACTGTCCCATGTTCCCTGGCTGTACTCCAGCACACGCACACAATGCCACTGGGGTGCTGCGAGGTTTCACCAGAGGGGCAACCCCTCATCCGGCACGTGGCTCTCAGTGGAAATCCCGCTTCCATGTGTGTTTTCCTGACAGAGGGCTGGGAGTAGGGGCTTCAGTCACGGGTTCCTGGACCTGGAGTGTCCGAGAGGACATGTCACCCCAGGCAGCTGTCCTGCTCACCACCACCCCCTTCACGTATGAATGTGGAACCATGTTCCAAGACTACTCACACATTAGGGGTCATCTGTTCCTGTCGGTTCGTCTAGGCTCCTGCCACAGAGCCCTGAGCTGACCTGACGCCACAGGGCCCTGAGGTGACCAGCCAGCCAGCCCGGGGCAGGGGGTGGTGATTGGGGTTGGTAAAGGGGGGGCTTTGTTTGACACTTTGCCGAGAACACAGGGAATTTCACCAGAGTCCTCACACACACACACAGTTGGTCACCCATTTCTGATCAAGCAGTATGACCGCTCTTTGTGCTACATGACGGTCCCCTTGGCCCCTGACAGAGGTCCCCACCTGTGATGACTCCACAGCAATCTCATGGACAGGGGCTGTTTTCCCCACAGACCCCTGAAAATAGTAGTATACCACGCCTGCAGGGAGATGAAGACAGACTAGTTAAAACATTTAAAGAGTAACATAATTGTTTTTAAATGTCAGTATATACAATATGGCAGAAATGGTATAAACTATTTTGATGTGTCATGAAAGACTTTAGACATTAACTTACAAATGTGTGAGGGGACAGCTATTCAAAAGTGAAAGTGAAAGAAAAGTAAGTGAAGTCTCTCAGTCGTATCCGACTCTTTGCGACCCCATGGACAGTAGCCTACAGGCTCCTCCATCAATGGGATTCTCCATGGAAGAGTACTGGAGTGGGTTGCCATTTCCTACTTCAAGGGACCTTCCCAACCAGGGATCTAACCCTGGTCTCCTACATTTTAGGCAGACGCTTTTTACCATCTGAATCACGAGGGAAGTGTTGTTATTCAAAAGGTATAAGCAAATATTTGAAGATCACTGCTCTAGGGTATGACTTGGTTATATGTGTTTTGAGGGGCTGGTTTGTGCGTTTTTGGGGAGGATGCATGGGTTTTAGATCAGACACAGGTTCAAATCCCACTTCTCCATGGAGGTACAGAGGGAGGAAAGGGAGAAAGAAGGCCAGCCTTGGTTCTGAGCAGTGTGACCAGCCCTGGGGAGCCAGGCACATGGCGATCTCAGGAGGGGGCCTCTGGGAGTCTGGGGGAGTAGCTGGAGATTGAAGTGGCTCAGAGACGAGCACCCATTCCCTGGGCCCTGCCATCACTCCCCCGACCACCCCAGCACCCAGGCCCTCACCTGTAAGAATGAAGATTTGTATTGCGTAGAGGAGACTATAGAGCCTGGAAGGAAAGCAGAGCAGTGTGTGAGGCTGGGGTCTCGTGCCCTCACAGTTTTTCTCTCCCGTCCAAGCCCCAGCACCTATTCCACCAGGATGTGTCCAATCAACACTGTGGATGAATAAATCCGCAGCTGTAACAGGGCTCAGCCCAGGCTCCCTGCTGACTGGCCGTCATGACTGTGCCTCTGCTTATTCAGAAAGCCAGACTTGGAGCCTGGAGCCCACACGGCCCCTCTGACCCACTCCCTTTTCCTTTCCTTCTTGTTTACACAGGTCCATCTTGCCTCTCCAGCCTGAAGACAGGGGCTTAGCCTTGGCTCAGCATTCATAGCTGTTCATTCAAGGGTTGTATTAGCTCTTTGGCCCACAGCCCCCCAAAGCCCTCCCTCTCTCCTCTGGACTGACAAGTCCTTCAGCCTGGATTAGACATAATATCCCATTGTCCATCTTGCTCTTCAAGAACACCTCCCTTGGGACAAACAGAGTTTTTTCTGGCCATTCTGAATAGCACGTGGGATGGTTCCCCAACCAGGGATCGAGCTTCCACAGTGAAAGTGCCAAATCCTAACCATTTGGCCACCTGAGAACCCCCTTGAACACAGCGTCTTGGCACTGCCAGAATGCTGGCACCCTGTCTATATACACACACACATGCACACACAAACACACACACACAGAGGCACGTCCCAGGCTCTCCACTCTGACCCTGAGTCCCAGAGACGCTGTAACAGTCAAGAAAAGGGCCATACAAAACCCCTTCCTCGTGGGACCCAGTGAGAGGGTCCCCTTTCCTGGTTGATGAGGGTATGATAACAGGGCCCATGTAAACTTTACCTCTCTCTCTGGCTGCAAAGACCAAACACCATTTTCAGTCTAAGGAGAGAAGATGGGTATCAGTCAGCGCATCATGTTGCCCCAGGGGCCTGATATTCCTTTACTTTGTGGCTGGCGGGGACTGGAATGGGCCAGAGGCAGCTGGGGGAATGGCAGGACCCCCACCAGCAGGGTTCATCCAAGGGAAAGCCTGCCGGTTTCAGTTTGAGGCTAAACTCAGGACGATGGAGTGGGTTAGTACTCGGAGCTTGGAAAATGCTCAGGAATTTCTCCCAAGACCTCAGACCTCCCACTGGAAAAGTAGGGGTCAGGATGGGGATGGTGGGTTGGGAGAGGATTAAGGGAAAAAGTACAGCTCTACTGATCATCTAATGTAAAATGACCGCAGGGGGTAGGCGGCTAATTATAATAGTAAATAAAAATGATTAAAAACTACCACCAGTTTAAAGTATTTTTGGTGTTATGCAGCTGATTTGGAATAATCTTGGGAGGACAGGGGGAGATTCCCTAGCCTTTCGAAAGCACCCTCTCTGTCTAGAATCCCACCTTCAGCGTTGAGCTGCATATAAAGTGACACCAGGGTAAGTCAAGGTCTCCAGGGTGAGGTGGACCTCAGCGTGGCCTGGGGAGCCTCTGTTCCCCTTGAGTCCCCCATTCTCCACAGGAACTGTCAGGGAATCCCTCTCTCTCTCTCAACCTCCAGCCCCTTGTCCGCCTTGCTCACTCTCACTCGGGCCTACAGGCTCTATCAGATGGGTGTTCCCAGACTTTCTGCCACTAGACTTGTCCATTCTCTGCTTCTCACAGGTCATTTCCTCTTCAGGGGAGGAGACCACACCCCCTTCTCTGGGGCTCACCCCCTCCTGTACTCCATTCGTCTGGTCTTCTCACAACCTGGTGTTTGGGGGTCCCTTCTCTCACTTGTCTTTCCTTCTCTTCCCATCCGTATGTAATCACATCACCCAGCTCTTGTCCCTTCAGCCCACATCCTTTCTCCAGGTGCCATCCTAATTGTCCCCTTCCCTTCACACCATCTCCTTGAGAGACTCTGCCGTGCATGTCTCCGCTTCGCTCCACCACTCCCTCACTCCACAACCCACTCTGTGTTCCCATCAGCCTCTGAGACCTCTCTCACCAAAGTCATCAATAAGCTCCTAGTCCCCAAACCCAGGGGGCCTTTCTGGGGCCTCAGCTCATTTCGTCTCTCTCCGGGGCACTACCAAACCTACTGAACCACCTTCTCTGAGAATACTGAGAAGGTGCTGAGAATACTGAGAATACTGTTGAACATACTCAACAGTAAGCTTTCGGTAAGCTTTCAAAAAGCAAGATATCAGACTTTTTCTGAACGAAGGTTTGGAGGAGAGAAAATGAGTCCTGAGTCAGAGAAGAAGAGGAGGGAAGAGAGAACACCACATGGGAAGGGAGGCAGAACAGTCAGGCTAGGAGTCATCAAGAGAATTATCACCTGCTTGGGTGGTTTACCGAGGGCGGGCTTTTGAAACTGCTTACCAGATCTACCAACCTTGAGGATGTTAGCGATCTGCAGAGTATCCTTTGACAGTATCAGTGCGCAGGCAGCCTGTTCACCTCCCCTCAGGCTCCCACACTGAGAAGGGCACTGAAGCACAGCTACGCCTGGGAGCCCAGCACACAGCCCCTCCCTTTCACAAGCGGTGTCTGTGTGTGACATCATGTCTTTGGGGGCTTTATGACAGGACAACCTCTCCAGCCCTGACCAGAGTAGCTTGTCATTGCCTCGGGGTGGATGTCAATCCCCACCAGTCAGAGGCGGCGCCTTTGCAGGTGTCTCTTCAGGTCCATTCAGTGCCATCAATGCTGCTTGAGCGCCCACGATATGCCAAGCACCACACAAAGTCCTGCGGGGACACAAAGGTGTATAAGACTCACTCACATGACTCAGTAATCTTGTTTTTTAAATAAAAAGCCAGAACACAACTGGACCATTTCTAAGTGTCATCCATTTATTCAACCAATGTCTGCTGAGCTTTCAGTTTGAGCCGGGAATATGGTGAGGGTCCCAGGTGGCTCGGTGCTGAAGAATCCGCCTGCCAATACAGGAGACATAAGGAGATGCAGGTTCAACCCCTGGGTCGGGAAAATCCCCTGGAGAAGGAAATGGCAACCCACTCCAGTATTCTTGCCTGGAGAATCCCATGGACAGAGAAGCCTGGCGGGCTACAGTCTATGAGATTGCAAAGAGTCAGACACGACTGAGCGACTGAGCACACAGAAAGGTAAACGAGACGGAGACTGCCCTTGGAGCTTGAAGACATCAAACAGACATCTTCTGAGTCAAGACAATAGCTTTTCCACCCTCTCCAAATCACTACAACTGTAACTAAATAATAATTACAAAACCACGGTGGTTAAAACAGAACAATACCTTAGTTCCACATATATGTGAAATATTTACCATGGAACACCATATTCTCAACCACAAAACAAGCCTCTATCACTTAAAAGTTTTAAGTAATTGCAAGTATGTTCTTGGACCACATAGAATTAAATGATAAATCAGTAACAGAAAGATCCCTGAAAAATCCCCAAATATTTGGAAACTAAACAACACACTTTAAAGAATATATGTGTGGGGGCTTCCATGGTGGTCCAGTGGTTAAGACCCAGTGGTTCACACTCCCAGTGCAGATTTCCTATTCCTGACCAGAGAACTAGATCCCACGTGCCACAACTAAGACCCAGTGCAGTCAAACAAATTTAAAAATAACAACAATAAGACTTCCCTGGAGGTGCAGTGGATAAGAATCTGCCTGCCAATGCAGGGGACATGGGTTCAATCCCTGGTCTGGGAAGACTGCATATGCCATGGAGCATCCAAGTCCTCCAGTTGCAATTACTGAGCCTGCGTGCTGCAACTATAGAACCCCTCTCACCCAGAGCCTGTACTCTGCAACAGGAGAAGCCCCTGCACCACAGTGAAGAGTAGCCCTCACTCACAGCAACTAGAGAAAGTCAAGCAAAGCACTGAAGACCTATGCAGACAAAAACAAATAAATACACACACGTGTGTGTGTGAAATAGATAATTCCCTGGCTGTCCAGTGGTTAGAACTCTGCACTTTCACTGTTAAGGGCCCAAGTTCGATCCTTGGAAGCTTTGCAGTGCAGCGTTAAAAGAAAAAATTCATGTATGTTTATAAAATAAAAAGATAAGAAAGAATGTTAAACAAAAAGAAAAGAAAAAAAAAATATATATATATATATATCAGGGACTTCCCTGATGGTCCAGTAGTTGGAAGTCTGCCATGAAGTGCAGGGGACATGGGTTCAATTCCAGGTCGGGGAGCTAAGATCCTGAATACTGGGGAGCAACGAAGCCCACTGCCACAATTGAAGAGACTGTGCACTGCAAGGATCCCACATGCTGCAACTAGGACTCAACACAGCCAAGTAAATAAATATTTTTAAAAATATATCAAAATTTGTGGGCTGAAGCTAAAGGAGCACACAGAGGGAAATTTACAGCACTAAAATGCCCATATTAGAAAATAATAAACGTCTATAGAAAACAAACTTACGGTTACCAGAGGGGAAAGAGAGTGGGGGAGGGATAAATTAGGAGTTAGGGATCCGTAGATATAAACTGCTATACATATAATAGATCAACAACAAGGTCCTACTATAGAGCACAGGGAACTGTATTCACTGTCCTGTAAAAAGCGATAATGGAAAAGAATATAAAAAAGCATATGTGTACATATATACGTATAACTGAGTCACTTTGCTGGGCACCGGAAACTAACGCAACATTGTAAACCAACTATATTTCAATAAATAATTAATTAAAAAAGAAAATAAAAAATGTCTCAAATCAATGACCTCAGTTTCTACTTTAAGAAAGTAGAAATGGAAGAGCAAACCAAAGTGAGCACAAGAAATTTTAAAGATCAGAGTGAAAAGAAATGAAACAGAAAACAGAAAAAGAGGGACTCCCCTGGTGGTCCAGTGGCTAAGCCGCTGCACTCCCAGCGCAGGGGACCCAGGTTCAATCCCTGATCAGGGGACTAGATTCCCACATGCTTCAACTAAAATCAATAAAATCAGAAGATCAACAAAATGTACAATCCTCTAGATAGAACAGATCAGGAAAAAAAAATAAAATGCAAATGATCAATATCAAGAATGATAAAGGTGGAGCTTACCTGGTGGCTCAGTGGTAAAGAATCCACATGCCAATGAAAGAGACACAGATTGGATCTGTGGTCTGGGAGGATCCCACATGTCACGTAGTGATAAGCCCAGCTGAGCCTATGCTCTAGAACCAGTGCTCCAAAACAAGAGAAGTCATGTCAATGTGATGCCCAAGCACCACAACTAAAGAGTAGCCCCTGCTCACTGCAACTAGAGAAGAAAAAAAAAAAAAGCCCAAGCAGTGACAAAGACTCAGCACAATAAAAAATAACAAATAAATGAATAAAACTATTTTTAAAAAAGAAT
The DNA here is from genome assembly GCF_033118175.1 of Dama dama. NCBI lineage: Eukaryota > Metazoa > Chordata > Mammalia > Artiodactyla > Cervidae > Dama > Dama dama. The sequence continues at coordinate 7,203,094 of NC_083702.1, forward strand.
GGTAAAGGTGGCTGATGTGGAGAACATTATAAACAAGATGCTATGCCAATAAATTTGACAATGTAGATGAAATGGACAATATTTTTAAAAGACACTGAGTACTAAAGCTCAAAAAGAAACATATAACCTGGAATAATTCTATATTTATTAAAGACAATGAATTTACTTAACTTTCCCACAAAGAAAACTTCAGGTCCACACGGCTTCACTAGTAAGTTCTACCAAACTTTGGAGGAAGAAATAATACCAATTCTACACAAACTCTTCCAGAAAAAAAGGAGGAAGTGTTTCCCATCTCATTCTCTGAATGCGGCATCAGCATTATTGGATATACCAAAACCAGACAAAGATAACACCAGAAAACTACAAAACAGCATCTCTCATAAACATTGAGGCAAAATTTTTTTTGGAGGCAAATATTATTAAAATCTTATCAAATTGAAACCAGCAACATATAAAAAGATAATACATTACCCTTAGGAATGTAGGGCTGTTTCAACATTCCAAAACCAATCAATATAGTTTACCATATTAATAGACTAAAAAACAAAAATCATAAGATTATCTCAACAAATGCATAAAAAACATTTGCCAAAATGAGCATCTCTTCCTGAAACAAAAAAAAATCTCCCAGCAAACTAGGAGTAGTTGGAACATTCTCAACTTGACGAAGGACATCTATGAAAAACAGAGCTACCAAATATACCTGATGGTGACATACTGAATGTTTTCTCCTTAAATTCAGGAAAAAGGTAAGGATATCAGCCCTCTTTGCTTCTATACAACACAGCACTGGAGGTTTTAGACTGTAAACTAAGTCAAGAAAGAGAAGTTATCTTCCCTTAACCCATCAGTAAACCTACCACACTCCTGAACGGAGCAATGATGTCAGATAAGAAGCATAACACCAGACTTCCCTTCCCATGCCTCAGTTCAGTTCAGTTCAGTTGCTCAGTCGTGTCAACTCCTTGCAACCCCATGGAGTGCAGCACGCCAGGCCTCCCTGTCCATCACCAACTCCTGGAGTTTATTCAGACTCATGTCCTTTGAGTCAGTGATGCCATCCAACCACTCTCATCCTCTGTTGTCCCCTTATCCTCCCACCTTCAATCTTTCCCAGCATCAGGGTCTTTTCAGATGAGTCAGTTCTTCGCCTCACGTGGCCAAAGAATTGGAGTTTCAGCTTCAACAGTAGTCTTTCCAAATAATATTCAGGACTGATTTCCTTTAGGATGGACTGGTTGGGTCTCCTTGCAGTCCAAGGGACTCTCAAGAGTCTTCTCCAACACCACAGTTCAAAAGCATCCATTCTTTGGTGCTCAGCTTTCATGGTCCAACTCTCACATCCTACATGACTACAGGAAAAACCATAGCTTTGACTAGACAGCCCTTTGTTGGCAAAGTAATGTCTGCTTTTTAATGCTGTCTAGGTTGGTCATAACTTTTCTTCCAAGGAGCAAGTGTCTTTTAATTTCATGGCTGCAGTCACTATCTGCAGTGATTTTGGAGCCCAAGAAGATAAAATCTGCCACTGTATCCCCATCTATTTGCCATGAAGTGATGGGACCAGATGCCATGATATTAGTTTTCTGAATGTTGAGCTTTAAGCCAACTTTTTCACTCTCTTCTTTCACTTTCATCAAGAGGCTCTTTTAGTTCTTCTTTGCTTTCTGCCATAAGGGTGGTGTTATCTGCATATCTGAGGTTATTGATAATTCTCCTGGCAATCTTGATTCCAGCTTGTGTTTCATCCAGCCCAGCATTTCTCATGATGAACTCTGCATATAAGTTAAATAAGCAGGGTGACAATATACAGCATTGACATTCTCCTTTCCCTATTTGGAACCAGTCTGTTGTTCCACGTCCAGTTCTAACTGTTGCTTCCTGACCTACATACAGATTTCTCAGGAAGCAGGTCAGGTGGTCTAGTGTTCCCATCTCTTTAAGAATTTTCCACAGTTTGCTGTGATCCAAACAGTCAAAGGCTTTGGCATAATCAATAAAGCAGAAGTAGATGTTTTTCTGGAACTCTCTTGCTTTTTCTATGATCCAACGGATGTTGGTAATTTGATCTCTGATTCCTCTGACTTTTCTAAATCCAGCTTGAACATCTGGAAGTTCACAGTTCACATAAGTGTGACTTCCCTTCCCAGGCCTAGTCTAGTCCAGAAATCAACCTAACATTAGAAACTCTGATTTATTATCATTTGTTTATCTTTTTCCTAAAGTCAAACTGTATACTTGGAGTAACCGATTTCTAGAGTCAGAACCACAATTAAAAAAATATATATATGGGGGTACTTCCCGGGCAGTCTAGTTGTCATGACTTCACATTTCCACTGCAGAGGTGAGAGGTCAGTCCCTGGTCAAGGAACTAAGATCTCACATGCCCCATGGAGAGGCCAACAACAACAACAAAAATAGAACCTCATGATTGCAGTGATTCAGCCCTTTACATATAAAATTTACAAAACTATTGGTGTTAATTTTATAAGTTATAACATTTTCTCCATTAATTTATGCAGCAAATTGCAAATGCGACAAAACTTTTCACTTGTATCCATATCATAAGCTTACTTATTGATTACACTAATGTTTTGCAAACTTGACAAAGTCATTAAATAATAATCACTTCTTTCAATGAACTAAAGATTAAAAATAAAAAATAGGGACTTCCCTGGTGGTCCATTAGCTAAGACTCCGAGCTCCCAATGCAGGGCACCCAAGTTCAATCCCTGAACAAGGAACTAGATCCCAGATGCCGCAACTAAGAGTTCACATGACACAACTAAGGATCCTGTGTACAGCAACTAAGACACAGTGCAGTCAAAGAGATAAAATAAAAAAGAAAAGAGAGAAGGAAAAGGTAACTATATTGGAAAGGAAGAAGTAGAGCTACCTTTATTTTGTAGACAACATGATCATATATAAAATCCAAAAAGCTACTAGAGTTTAGCAAAGTGAAGGATATATGATCAATATATAAAAGTCAACTGCATTTGCTGTGACCCTAAAACTGCTCTAAAAATGTATTAAAATCAATTATATTTCTATATAATAGCAATGAACAATTAGAAATAGAAAATTTTAAAATGTATTATGGTGTCAAAAATATGAAATACTCTGACAAAATATATGTGGAAGATCTGTACACTAAAAACTACAAAACACTGTTAAAAGAAATTAAAGACCTAACCAAGTGAAGAGATATACCATGGTCATGAATCAGAAGATTCAAAATTATTAAAATGTGAATTCCACCCTCAAATTAATCTCAATAAAAATTTCAGCAAACTTTCTTGGTTGTTGAAATGGATATGCTATTCCTAAATTTCATATGGAAGCACCAAGGATCTAGAATTTTAAAAAAGCAAAGTTGGACAATATATTGTATAATCAATACAGTATAGGATTACTGACGTCAAGATAGATGGGACAGAATAAAGATTGGATGTAGACTCATGTACTGTTAATTGATTTCAGAAATTAATTTTTCCTTGAAGTGAAGGAAGCCTTAACTCTTGAATCACATAATTTTAAGTTAACTTAACGAGGCAAAAGTAACACAAAAGTTTCCATACGTATACATATCCTAGTAAGATTTTTTAATATAAAGAACAAGAAAACATTACAATAGGGGGGAAAAAAACACAGGTTACCTAAAAAGAATGAGTCAGAAATCAGAACATCAGAATTATCACAAGAAGAACTAAATGTTAAAGCACAGTGGGATACTGTTCTATAGAGTTTTGAGGGAAAATGATTGTGACTCAAGAATTCCATGCTGAGCCAAGTCAGCTTTCAGCATGAGGACAACAGAAAGGTTCTCAGGAGCCACTAAGTCCAAGATGTCAGACTGCCACCTGTGTACACTGCTTCTGTCTCCTACCTCAAACAACAGAGGTAAAATAAAGCAAATCTTTAAATAAATTCATAATAGTTCCAGAAAGCAAAAAATAATACCCTGTTGAATCAGAAGCCATAAGGAATCTCTCAAAAGTGGAAGTCAGGCAGGATGAGGTCGACAGAGGAAACCAAAGGACAAAATAAAGGCAAGAGGACATCACTATGAGAGGTGGAGGGTCCCTGGGTGTCTCCATCAAAGTGACAGATCTGGGGAGCGGGAGAGAAACTTATCAGGATGATTGGTTTGGGGATTCATGTGAAGCAAAAAGACCAACTTCCTCCTTTTCCACTGGAGGCAAGCAGACAAGATAGATGTATCAAGCACCAGGTAAGAACAGTGACTGTAAGACTCCTTGGCCAGAGAAGTGCTGGATGGTTGGTAACACCAGCAGAAACAGGAGCCCCAGTGCCCCAAACTAACCACAAAGTATACCCTGCCTAGCAATGTCTTATCCTGGCTCCACAGAGAATAATGATACTTCTCAGTAAATAAAAACATTCAAGAAGGATCCATCAGAGACTCTCAAAGACAGACCTGAACATTTGAGTAGAACTTGCCAAATACTTAAAGAAAACCAACACTAGAAAAGAGAGGCACAACACTGTACAAAGAAACAAACAAATAAAAAAAACCCTAGGTGACAGCCGCCGGCTCCATCGCCATAGCCATGGCCAGTCAGTCGCAAGGCATCCAGCGGCTGCTCCAGGCGGAGAAGCCGGCCGCCGAGAAGGTGTCCGAGGCCCGCAAGCGAAAGAACCGGAGGTTGAAGCAGGCCAAAAAAGAAGCCCAGGCTGAAATTGAACAGTACCGCCTGCAGAGGGAGAAGGAGTTCAAGGCCAAGGAAGCTGCGGCTCTGGGATCCCATGGCAGTCGCAGCACTGAAGTAGAGAAGGACACCCAGGAGAAGATGACCATCCTTCAGACCTACTTCTGGCAGAACAGGGATGAAGTCTTGGATAACCTCTTGGCCTTTGTCTGCGACATCCGGCCAGAAATCCATGAGAACTACCACATAAATGGATAGAGGGAGAAAAAAAAGTGCCTGTTCCGTGGATTGGCGTTTTGAATGCCTTCATGGAACATGAGGCTTCATTTAGCAAGGCTTGAGTTATATCTTATGAAAAGGCATTAAATTATTTCTGTACATTATATAGTAGGTCCCTACACTTTTTGCAGAATTGCAAAGGTAGATTCTTTGTACAGGCTTAGAGCTTATCCAAAGAGTGTATCTTTTTACCTCATATTTCTTAGAAATTTAATGGATATATGTTGTGTGTTTTCTATGCCTTTTCACTCAAGCAGCATATTATCAACACCGACTTTTTCTCTCTTAGATAGTTTTTAAAAACCCAATTTTCTTAAGAAAGAAAGGGATTAAAATATTTTTTCCCTAAATCTTTCTTGAAAGTCAGGGGCTTTATCTATGAAAAAGTATTAAATAGTTATTTGTGACCCACATGAAACAGCAACCAGCCTTAAAATAGTCCTTTCCAGCCAAGGATTAGAATAATGGGTCCTAGTGTTGGACTGCTCTTAGTTTCTCTTATTCATACTTACTAGATGGTAGAGTTCACTAACTTGTTACATGTTACTATTTGGTGTACTGATATTGTACTGCTAATCACTTAAAAGTAAAGACTGTCGTGCATTTCCCTAAAAAAAAAAAAAAAAAAAAAAAAACCCTAATGACTAGGAAAAGAGTGAATAGAGAAAATCATAAGAAACTTTAAACATTATTAAAATTCTCAAAAAGATAAGAAAGGATGTGGCACCCCTAGAAAGTGACTTGTCTATTGGGGAAAATAAACAGCTATTGTGGAAATAAAAATAAAGCTGGTAAAATATTGGCTTCCCATTACACTTACACTTTTTGAGGACTTAAAAGTTTCAACCATGAAGGAGTGACTCATGTTGGATTTACCCTCCCACAATAAACAAATATAAAAGGGGACAAAATACATTCAACTACTTATAGGCATGCATGCTCAGTTGCATTCAACTCTTTGCGACCCCATGGACTATAGCCCACTAGGCTCCTCTGTCCATGGAATTCTCCAGGCAAGGATACTGGAGTGGGTTACCATTTCCTTCTCCAGGGGCTCTTCCCGACCTAGGGATCGAACACACCTGCTGGATGACACTGGAGACTGGGCCTGGCCAAAGTGAAGAGATTTTGGTGCGTGTTCCAGGCATCAGTTAAGATTCCAGAAAAGCATTGCCCTAGGAATAAGGACTACACCTACAAGTACAGGCAGAATTAAAACAGCTCCAATCAACTGGAGCCTAAATTCAAGCCTCAAAACCTGTCAAAACAAAACTTGACATTCTTTTTTATCTTTTGTGGTTGGTTTTATTTTGGATTGGAGTATTATTGATTTACAATGTTGTATTAATTTCAGGTGTACAGCAAAGTGATTAAATTATTCATATACATACATCCTTTTTCTTGATATTCCTTTAGAGAAAAATTAACATAATCTACAATATATCCATGATGTCAAGCTTACAATAAAAAGTAACTAAACTTACAAAGAAACAGGAAAATTTAACTGATAATTAAGAGATAAATAATTAAGAGATAAATTGGGTCAGAGAAGTTGACCCAATGATAATTTAGATATTGGAGTTACCAGATAAGGACTTTAAAAATGGCTATGATTAGTATGTTAAAGAAAACAGATGAAAAGATAGACAAAATGAATGAATAGTTAGAGTAACTCAACAGAGAATTCAAGCCTGTAAAAAAAATATCAAATAGACATTGTGGTAAGATAATCTCTAAGACAGTCCCTAATAATCTCAACCTCCTACTATTCATTTGAATGTGGCCTGGATTTATTGAATAAATTTGGTAGAAGTGAGATGTCACTTCCCAAATAAGTTTACAAAAAAAAGGACCATGGCTTCCATCTTGAATACTCACTCTCTGAACACTTACCATGGTGGGGGAAGACAGTTGCCTTTTAATAAGGCATCCTGTGGAGAGGTCCAAGTGATGAGGGACCAAGGCCTGCTGACAACCATGATGTGGCTCAGCCCACAGTGCCAACTGATTGATGCCACCTCCTGAGGGACCTCGAGACAGAGGCACACAAATAAGCCTCACCTGGATTCCTGGTCAACAGGAAACTGTGAGATAATAAATATTTATTGTTTTAGCTGAGAGTTTTGAGGTAATCTGTTCATAGCAATAGATAAAATAGACATTCTAGAACACAAAATACAATATCTGACATTAAGAATTCTCTATACTTACAGGTTAACAGCAGATACAGCAGAAAATAGAGTTAATGTGGGGAATAAGTACAAGATGCTTTGTGAGTAATAAATGCTCTATTCTCTGATCCCTATCCAAACGTCTTGAGTTTCTCTTAGAGTGTGAACATACACACACACACTATGTATAAAATATGCTGTGTTTCCTGTTTGGAAAACTCAGCAGTATAAAGATGTCATTTCTATTTTTTTTTTTTTTAGCCACACCACACGGCTGGTGGGTCCTTAGGAATTAAACCCACCAGGGATTGAACCCACACCCTTGGCTGTGAAAGAATGGAATCCTAACCACTGGACCACAAGATGTCATTTCTATATTCGATTTCAATCTGTATTCAATGCAATCTCAATCAAAATCCTGATTATATCATTTTTATTTAGTTTTTTAAGTTGTACTGAGAAATAACTGACATATATCACTGTAAAACTTAAACATATATAGCATGATGGTTTTATTTACATATACTGTGAAATAATTACCACAATAGGTTCAGTTAACATCCATCTTCTCATATAGATAAAATAAAAAATTCTCCTTGTTATGAGAACTATTAGAACTTACTTTTTAAAAATTATTTATTATGATTTTTGGCTGTGCTGGGTCTTCATTGCTGCTTGCAGCCTTCCTCTAGTTGCAGTGAGCAGGGGCTACTCTCCAGTTGTACTACTTGGGTTTTTCATTGTGGTGGCTTCTCTTGTTGGGCACAGGCTCTAGGTGTGCAGGCTTCAGTAGTTGCATCACATAAGACTCAGTAGCTGTGGCTGGTAGGCCCTAGAGTCAGGCTAGTAGTTGGGGTCCATGGGCTGAGTTGCTCCTTGGCATACATGTGGAATCTTCCTGCACTAGGGATCAAACCCACGTCCCCTGCATTGGCAAATGGATTATTTACCACTGGACCACCAGGGAAGTCCTGATTATTGTAGCTTTTGACTGAATTGTGGTAAAGGTACAAAAGCAATTCAGTGGAGAAAAGCTGGGTTTTCCACAAATGGTTCTGGAGTAATTGGACACCCATCAGCAAAAACAAAACAAAAATCCCTCAGTCTAAGTTAATGCCCCATATGACAATTAACTCAAAGCGAACCATGTACTTAAATGTAAAACATAAAACTCTTAGGAAAACATTCAAAGAAAATCTACTGAAACTACAGGTAGGGTTCTTTAATTTGACACCAAAAACACAATCCATAAAAGGAAAAAAAAATTGGCTTTCATCAAAATTAAACATTCCTGTTCTGTGAAAGATCCTGCTGAAAAGATAGAAAATCAAGCTACAGTGTGGGAGAAAATATTTGCAAACCATGTATCTGACAAAGGACTAGCACCTAGAACATAGAACTTTCAAAACTCAACAAGTAAACAATCTGATTAGAATACTGTCACAGACTTCCCTGGTGGTCCAGTAGTTGAGAATACACCTTGCAATGCAGAGGATGCAGGTTTGATCCCTGGTTGGGGAACTAAGATCCCACATGCCATTAAGCAGCTAAGCCTGAGAGTAGCAACTACTAAAGCTGTCTTGTTCAGGAGCCCACAAGTCACTACTGAGCTGCGACGCCACAACTAGACAGTCTGTGTGTTGCAAAAAAAGATCCTGTGAGACACAGTGAAGACCTAAAAAAATAAACAAACAAACAACAATTTTTTTTAATTGGGGAAAAAGACATGAAAATCCATTTCACTAGAGAGGACATAAGATGGGAAATAAGAACACAAGATGGGAAATAAGCATATGAAAGGATGCTTATCACTAGCCATAATGTAAATTAAAGCAATAATGAGATATCCCTACACATCTATCAAATGGCTAAAATTAAAAAGTTGCTGCACCAAAAGTAGAACAGGAACTGGGCCACTCATATATTGCTAAATGGAATGCAAAATGGTACAGTTGCTCTGGAAAACAATTTAGTAGTTTCCTACACAACTAAATATTCAACATACATGACTCAACAATTGCATTCCAGGGCATTTATACTAGAGAAATGAAGTCTTGCATTAACACAAAGCTGTACACAAGTATGTACAGTTTTATTTATAATAGCCCCAAACTGGAAACAACCCAGATGCCCTTTAAGGGTGAATGATTAACTTGTGATAAATCCATAACATGGAATACTACTCAGAAAAAAAAAGGGGGGGAATAAACTACTGATACACAAAGCAAGCTGGATAAATCTCAAGGGAATTATGTTGAGGGAAAGCAAAACAAAACTAAATCCTATCTAAAAGGTTACATATTGTATGATTTCATTTATATAATATTCTAGAAATTAACAAAATTATCAAAGTGGAATCCCATGATTAGGGAGGGGATAAGTAAGGAGAAGGCTTCCCAGGGGGTTCAGTGGTAAAGAATCCCCCTGTCAATACAGGAGACATGGGTTCTATCACTGACTTGTGAAGATCCCTGGAGAAAGAAATGGCAACCCACTCCAGTATTCTTGCCTAGGAAACCCCATGAACAGAGGAGCCTGGTGGGCTACAGTCCATGGGGCCACAAAAAAGTTGGACATGACAGCAACTGAACAACAGAGAAGGGTAGCACGAGGGATCCTTGTGGTGAGGAAAATGTTCTGTATCTTGATTATATCAGTGTCAGTATCCTTGTGATACGGTACTATTGTTTTACAATATGCAATATGTTACCATTGGGAAAAACTGAGTAAAATGTGCATCTGACCTTTCTCTGTTATTTCTATACATATGAATCTATAATTATCATATAAATTTAATTTAAAATGTGCAGTATGGGACTTCCCTGGTGGTCCAGTTGTTAAGAATCTTCCTGCCAATGCAGAGGACATGGGATCAATCCCTGGTCTGGAAAGACTCCACATGTCTTGGAGCAGCTAAGCCCATGAGTGCGCTACAGCTACTGAGCCTCTGCTATCTAGGGCCCACAAGGAGCAACTACTGAAGCCCACACACCCTAGAGCCTGTGCTCAGCAACGAGAAGCCAAAACAATGAAAAAATTGCGCACTACAACTGGAGAGTAGTCCCTGCTCGCTACAATTAGAGAAAAGTCCATGGAGCAACGAAGCCCCAACACAGCCAAAAATAAAATGTGTAGAATATAACATAGTGCATGCTAGAAAATTATAAAAGCTGCTTTCTGGTCCCTAGAGGCCAGAAAAATAATGGAGGCCAGAAAGAAAAGGGTCTAAGGCAATGTGTGGCTGTGTATCTAAGCCCTCATGAATCAGTTCCTGATACCTCCCCTTGTTTTTGCTTTCATTTTGGGACCCCATGACCTCATATACCACTGGAAACCAAAGGACTCTCTGCTTGAATCTCTGATTGTAAGGTGGTCTCTGGAAGAAGGACGCAACCATCTTAGACGAGCTTCAAATCAAGGCCAAGAGGTGAGAGGAGGTGAGAGGAGGTGAGAGGAGGGTGAGAGGAGGGATGGAGTAGAAGAAAAACATCAGGCCCAGGTAAAAAAATTCTGGGATCTAGTTCTCACTCCACTACCAACAGCACAAGTCTCTCACATGCTGAAGTCTTCAATTCAACCCAATTTAACATTCCCTGGGCGCCAACGAAAGTGGCAAGAGGGGGTACAGAAAAGCAGTTATTCCTTAACCTGTATCAATATCCCCCACCAAAAAAATGTATTCTAGTGGGTGAGAAATGGTATCTTCTTATGGTTTTGATTTGCCTTTCAGTCAGTTCAGTTCAGTCACTCAGTCACGTCCAACTCTTTGCGATCTCATGGACTGCAGCATGCCAGGCCTCCCTGTCATCACCAACTCCCGGAGTATACTCAAACTCATGCCCATTGAGTTGGTGATGCCATCCAACCATCTCATCCTCTGTCGTCTCTTTCTCCTCCTGCCATCAATCTTTCCCAGCATCCGGGTCTTTACAAATGAGCTAGCTCTTCGCATCAGGTGGCCAAAGTACTGGAGTTTCAGCTTCAGCATCAGTCCTTCCAATGAATATTCAGGACTGATTTCCTTTAGGATGGACTGGTTGGATCTCCTTGCAGTCCAAGGGACTCTCAAGAGTCTTCTCCAACACCACAGTTCAAAAGCATCAATTCTTCAGTGCTCAGCTTTCTTTATAGTCCAACTCACACTCACACATGACTACTGGAAAAAGTATAGCCTTGACTAGATGGACCTTTGTTGGCAAAGTAATGTCTCTGCTTTTTTAATATGTATTTACATATGACTAATAATGTTGAGTGTCTTTTCATGTATTACTGCTCATTTGAATAACTTCTTGGGAGAAACAGCTACTCAAAGCCTTTGCCCATTAAAAAAAAAAAAAAAGGCTTTTTAAAGAGCAGTTTTAGGTTCACAGAAAAACTGATTGGAGTACAGTTTCCATATACCCCTTGCCATGCCCACTCTCCAGCTTCCCTATCAACATCCCCCATCAGAGTGGTACAACTTGTTAAAATGGAAGAACCTATATTGACACATCATTGCCATTCAAAGTCCATAGTTTACATTAGGGTTCAATCTGTGGATGTGGACAAATATATAATGACATGTATTCACCATTACAGTATCATTCAGAATGGGTTCACTGCCCTAAAATCTCTCTGTACTGCACTTATTCCTCTCTCCCTCCACCCTAGTCCCTGACAATGATCTTTTGCCTCCATGGTTTTGCCTTTTCCAGTGTGTCATATAGCTAGAATCATAAAGGTAGCCTTTTCAGATTGACTTCTTGCACTTAGTAATATCCATTAAAGTTTCCTCCACATCTTCTCATGGCTCATTTCTTTCTACTGCTCCAGAATATTCCATTGTCTGAATGTATCACAGTTTATTTATTCATTCACCTCCTGGAGGACTTCTTTGTGGCTTCCAAGTTTTGACAAGTATAAATAAAGCTGGTATAAATATCCATGTGCAGGTTTTTGTGGGGACATAATTTTTCAGCTCATTTGGGTAAACACCAAGGTGTGTGATTACTGACCTGTATAGTAAAAGTATGCTAGTTTTTTGTGTTTTGGCCATGCCTCATGGCACGTGGGATCTTAAAGTTTCCCAACCAGGGATCAAATCTGAGCCCCGTGAAGTGAAAGACTGAAGTCTTAACCACTGGACCACCGGCAAGTCCAGAGTATGCTAGTTTTATAAGAAATTGCCAAGCTGTTTCCTACACTGGCTGTATTCTCACTAACAATGCGAGTTCCTGCAGCTCCGCATTCTCATTAGCATTTGGTGGTGTCACCTTTGCCTATTTTCAAATAGGGCCTTTTAAAAAAATTGAGTTTTATCTTAGACAGATATCTTAGATAGATATATCTTAGACAGAAGTCCCTTATGGAACAGATGATTTGCAAATATTCTCCCTCTAGTTGTGAGCTGTTTTAGAGACTTTTTTTCCCCACAGACTTTATTTCTGACTGCATTGGGTCTTCATTGCTGCATGTGAGCTTTCCTCCTGTTGTGGTACATGGGCTTCTCATAGCACCGGCTTCTCTTGCAGCAGAGCACAGGCTCTAGCCACACAGGCTTTAGTAGTTGTGGCTTGCAGGTGCTAGGGCACAGTGGCTTAGATGCCTAGAGAGAAAAGTGAAAGTCGCTCAGTCCTGTCTGACTCTTTGCGACCTCATGGACTATACAGTCCATGGAATTCTTCAGGCCAGAATACTGGAGCGGGTTGCCGTTCCCTTCTCCAGGGCATCTTCCCAACCCAGGGATCGAACCCAGGTCTCCTGCATTGCAGGTGGATTCTTTACCAGCTGAGCCACAAGGGAAGCCCCAGATGCCTGGAGGGATCAAATCCATTTGCAAGCAGATTCTTAACCACTGGGCCACCACCGAAGTCCAGACCTTACTTTTTTTTCAATGGATAAGAATATTAAACACTAAATTCATGATAGTGGTTACTCCTAGAGGTCAGCTAGGTCTGGGTCAGCTACCTGGGTCTCAATCCAATATTGTCAAGTAACTTGGCCACTGTGTTTCAATTTTCTCATCTGTAAAGTGGGTATAACAGCATTATCTCACAGGTGTGTCAGGAAGCTTCAACAAGTTAATGTGCCTGAAAAATGTAACACAGTGGTTAATAGGAGCACCATACACTTTAAATGCAAGCTCTGGGAGTTGGTGATGGACAGGGAGGCCTGGCCTGCTGCAGTCCATGGGGTGGCAAAGAGTTGGACATGACTGAGCAACTGAACTCAACACTTTACATAAATCTTAACTGTACTACAACTTTTTGAGGCGGGTACTAAAGTTCAAAACTTCCCATTCTGGTATCCCTTATAACTTACACATGTTACGTGCTTTCTTTAAATGCACGACTCATTTAAATGTACATTAAAAAAATAACACAAGGGGAAAAAATCCAATTTTTTACCCTTTAAAATGGGAAAGGCTGGGCTAGATGCAGGTCCATCCCCTATGGTGGCTGAGGTCTCAAAGCTAAGTTCAGCCCTGACTTCTCCTTCCCTAACACTCATAAGGTGTTCGTCAACTGCATTTTCAGAAGAGACAGATAGACTCCAGACAGCAGTTAGTCTGGGGCGGAACCTAAAATGGCAAGTGACCTAGCCTGCACCATCTCAGCTTCCTCACCTGTAACATGGGGGTGCTAACAGAACCTACCTGATCTAAGAGATGAAGGAAGACTAACAATATCTACCCACCGCCTGACATGTTGTTAGCTGTTATTTTTCCTTTTACCCTTCCAGGCTTCCCCCACTTACGTTCAGAGATAGATAGCCTCAGTAGATAAATGTCAGGGAAGGGGCTTCCCCAGCAGTCTAGCGGTTAAGACTCTAAGCTTCCACTACAGGGGCCATGGGTTCAATCCTTGGTAGGGGAAATGGGACCCCACACACCATGCAGGCGTGGCTGAAAACTAAATAAATAAAAGAAAAACACCAGGAAAAAGAGAGGTACCCAGAATGGACGACCTAAGTTTCCTTCCAGGTCCAAAATTCTGGGTTGTTTTCACAGTTGCGGATGAAAACGTCCCCGTCTAAAATGGGAACAGATGATATAAACTACCTCCCTGGGCTGTGGAGAAGCGCAGAGAAACTCAAGGCCAGGGGAGCGCGTGCACATCTATACCGAGCTTCGAACGAGTTGGTTTAAAGGTGGGGAAAAACAATTGCAGAAAATCTGCAGAAGGGCCAGGCCGACGACACAGCAGCCCAGGCGCCATTATCTACCTCAGGAGGGCCCGTGACCCGAGCGCGGGGAGCTGATACAGAAGTTCCAAGAAGTGCGCGCCGCTGAACGTTACCACACCAGCGGCCGCGGCGGCTCGCGGGCGTGATGCAGTGGACGCCAGTCAGCAGCCAGGAGGCCAGCTCGCGGCACTGCCGCCAGTCTGGGCCCGAGCGCCCCCTGTCAGCGCGGTCGGGCGACAGTTAGGATGCCCAACGGTTGACCTTACGATTCCGCAGGTGAGCATGCGCAGCCTACTCCTGCCTATCTCCTCCCAGAGCGTGGCTTCTCAGCCAATCAGAGAGCCCCGTAGCCGTTCTCCCGCCCACCAGTGGCATTTCGGGGCGGGACTTTAAGTTCTAGCCAATGAGAAAAAAGATTCGTCCCTAGGCCGCACTTACAGGTGGAAACGGGGTGGAGTTGGGAAGTGATTTTTCTCAGCAAGATGGCGGCGAGCGGACTCCGCCAGGCTGCTGTTGCGGCCAGCACCTCGGTGAAGCCCATTTTCAGTCGGGACATGAACGAGGCCAAGCGGAGGGTGCGCGAGCTCTACCGAGCCTGGTATCGGGAGGTGCCGAACACTGGTGAGAGGCAGCGGCTCACGCGGGGCCCGGGAGGCAGCCGCCCAAGGTCGCAGCCGTCCCGGCCTCCCGTTTCTGCCGGGCCGAGCTGAGGTCACCAACTTGAGCAGAGGTGATTCCGAGCGCTTCAGGCGAGTAGGGTCACACGAGCCTTGGTGGACCTGACCTGGCGGCGGCGCGGGGGTCAGACCAGCCGTGCTGTGCGTCGGAGCCGCGCTTCTAGGCGCCCTCGCTGTTTGGCCCCCTAATTCTTCCTGAACCCTTGGGAGGGAGAGCCGGGACTGTCAGTGACACACGTCGTTTTGTAGATGAAGCATTCGAGGCACTTAGAGTCGAAGTGATCTGTGCAGGGCCGAGGGCCCGCCCCTGGTGGACCTGGAACCCAACTCGAGTTCCTGAATGTATTTACAGACTCTCATTAGATTATATTGATAAGGGGTTGTGGGGTTCAGCGATCACCTGGTTCCCACATCCACCGCAGAGAAGCAGTACCGGAGAAGGGAAGTGAGTTTCCCAAGGTCATCCAGTAAGATGGTGGTGCCTTTTCCATTCCCTCCGGGTGAGGTGGCCTCCTTCTGCAGTCTCCCAGATCTTTTTACCTAGCTCCACAGGCCCCTAATATTCCATAGGAACTCCTTTCCCTGCCGCCCCCCCCCCCCCCCCAGAACCGCTGTCTTCATTTAGATATCAGAGAGCCAGTCTGTCCTCCTGAAGGATTAAAACATAAGTTCCCTGAGTTCAGAGAGATTTTGTCTTGGCATCTCCATCAGTGCTGCTGCCCAGTGTCCCTGACCAAAGAAAAGTTGGGCAAACTGTCAAGGGCAGTACAAATATCAGGCACTGTTGATATTTTGTAATTGTCTAATCTGACTTAGTGTGTTTTAGGGCTTCCCTGCTAGCTCTGTGGTAAAGAATCTGCCTGCAATGCTGGAGACCAGGGTTCGATCCCTGGGTTGGAAAGATCCCCTGGAGAAGTGTGTTTTAATGGAGGCCACCACTGGTGGTCTGACAGGAGTTGTGTTTTTAAATGACCTGAGCACCATAGCTCTCAGGGCTGCCACTTCTGTACCTGTGTGTGAGAAGCAGTAGAATGTAGTTATGTGGACTTGCCTCCAAACCCTGGCCCTTACTAGCTGTGTTACCATGAGCAAGCTATTTCACCTCACTATGCCTCAGTTTCCTCATCTGTAGAATGATAATAATAGTACCTTCAGAGAGTTGCTCTATTAAATAAGTTTATGCATCTAAAGTACTTGGCATAGGGTCTGACATTTAGACACTCATTAAATGCTGCTCCTCTTGCTGCTTGTTATTGTTACTGTTATTTTTAGGGCTTACTGTCCATGCAGAACCCAGCTCTTTACTGTATGAGAGCTGTGTCTGCTCCACAGTGTCACTGCCCTCAGGTTGACTTTTTAAGAGGTTATCAAGGATCAGAATTTAAACTTGAAACCCAGAGGATACAAGGAAGGGAGAAACCTGAGTGATCCCTGGGGACTACAAATTCACAGATGTCCAGGGAACAGATGGATAAGTGTAGGGCAGTGATAGTAGCTAGTGTGTGAGGTGGTATGTGTATTCAAATGCAGATGTTTAAAAATAGGTTTGCCTGGCAGAACACTTCGTGGGTGCCCAAGAATGTTTTCTTGTTGCAGGGAGGACAGGAGGTGGGGGACAAGACCCAGATGACAGGAAGAATACTTTGCAAAGGGTAAAACATCAGTGGCTGAGCTGAGGCTAGAACCCAGATATTGAGTTAATTCAGAACCAACACCCTCCAAGACTGTCCCTCAAATACTGTTTGAGAAGATAAGCCCAGAGTCAGGAGGGTCCTGAGAAGAGGAGGAGAAACCAGGGGATTACAGGAGCCTGTAGAGCAGGGGAGATTCCAGGTAGAGGGGGCTCCCGGGGGTGCAACACCTTTGTGGGGAGGATCAGTGATCTGTAGCTTGTTTGCTCAGGCCTGTGTACACCGGTGTCATGATATCCATCACAGGATTTCAGCTGAGGATCCAAACTAAGGATTGGGAATAAGTAAAAGTATTGATAATAACTAACATTCATTCATATCTAACATTCATCATTGTAATTATCATGTTTGGTTCAGTCGCTCAGTCGTGTTCAACTCTTTGCAATCCCATGGACTGCAGCACGCCAGGCCTCCCTGTCCATCAGCAACTCCCAAGAGCTTACTCAAACTCATGTCCATTGAGTCAGTGATGCCATCCAACTATCTCATCCTCTGTCGTCCCCTTCTCCTCCTGCCTTCATCTTTCCCAGCATCAGGGTCTTTTCAGATGAGTCAGTTCTTTGCATCAGGTGGCCAAAGTACTGGAGTTTCAGCTTCAGCATCAGTCCTTCCAATGAATATTCAGGACTGATTTCCTTTAAGATAGACTGGTTGTATCTCTTTGCAGTCCAAGGGACTTTCAAGAGTCTTCTCTAACACCACAGTTCAAAAGCATCTATTCTTCGGCGCTCAGTTTTCTTTATAGTCCAACTCTCACATCCATACATGACTACTGGAAAAACCAAAGCTTTGACTAGACAGATCTTTGTTGGCAAAGTAATGTCTCTGCTTTTTAATATGCCATCTAGGTTGATCATAGCTTTCCTTCCAAGGAGCAAGCATCTTAATTTCATGGCTGCAGTCACCACCTGCAGTGATTTTGGAGCCAAAAAAAATAGTCTGTCACTGTTTCCATTGTTTCCCCATCTATTTGCCATGAAGTGATGGGACCAGATGTCATGATCTTAGTTTTCTGAATGTTGAGTTTTAAGCCAGCTTTTTCACACTCCTCTTTCACTTTCATCAAGAGGCTGTTAGGTTCTTCTTCACTTTCTGCCATAAAGGTAGTGTCATCTGCATATCTGAGGTTATTGATATTTCTCCCTGCAATCTTGATTCCAGCTTGTGCTTCATGTGTAGAGTTGCCTCTTGTGTTGTTGGAAGAGAGTGTTTGCTATGGCCAGTGCATTCTCTTGACAAAACTCTGTTAGTCTTTGCCCTGCTTCATTTTGTACTCCAAGGCCAAACTTGCCTGTGGTGTTAGTTCTAGAAGGTCTTGTGGGTCTTCACAGAACCATTCAACGTCAGCTTCTTTGGCATTAGTGGTTGGGACATAGACTTGGATTGAATGGTTTGCCTTAGAAATGAACCAAGATCATGCTGTCGTTTTTGAGATTGCACAATTGCATAATAATTATTACATTAGTTATTAGCAATACTATACTTTTACTTATTCCCAATCCTAGTTCGGATCCTCAGCTGAAATCCCCAGTGATGGATATCGTGACGCCAGTGTACACACTTGCCTGAGCAACATTCATTGGGGCTTCCCAGGTGGCTCAGTGGTAAAGAATCCACCTACCAATGCAAGGAGATGCAGGAAACCCGGGTTCAATCCCTGGGCTGGAAAGATACCCTGGAAGAGGAAATGGCAGCTCACTCCAGTATTTTTGCTCGGGGAATTCCGTGGACAGAGGATCCTGGTGGGCTGCAGTCGGTGGGGCTGCAGAGATTCGGACACGACTGAGTAACGGAACACACACACAGCGTTCATTGAAACGCAAACATGTGGCCCAGCACTGTGCCAAATGCCTCACTGTGGTGTGGGTTCCAGTTGTTTCCCTGTCTTACAGATGAGAAACTGAGGCACATAAGCTTGTCTCACATCACACCATCAGACCCTGATTGTCTGCTCAGCTCCTGCTGTAGTTTTCCCTGAATCTCACAGGGCCCAGTTATGCTGCACACTTGGAACAGACTTCCATTTGCCTGGGTGGTTGCCTTTGCATGGAAGCACAGAACAAAACCTCCCCAGATTCCCTCCTTTGAAAAAAATAATACATGCTGCTTGCTGGTTACAGTGTGACAGGAGACTTTCTATAGAAACTATTCATTTAATTTCCATTTTACTTGGTACTTCTTGTACTACAGGGTCAGTACCAGATGCCTAGAGAGATAGAAAAGTGATTAAAACACAACCCTGCCTTCAAGAGTCTTATGGTCTACTCAGGAAAATAGGCATATAACCAGATCATTAAAACCCCAAACATAATAGAGGTATGGGAAATAAGTGCTGAAATTTGTAACAGTTAACATCTGTATCAGTGCATTACTGTTAATAAGATGTTGTCACTTGATTTTTACCACATTCCTGTAAAGGAGTTAGGTCAGAGGTTATTTTCCCTCCTATGTTTTAGATGAGGAAGCAGACTGAGGAGTTGTACCCCAGCCAAGGTCATAGTTCATGATGGTGTGGAGACCTTACCCAGCTCATTTGACCCCAGGTCCCATGCTCTTTTTCATCACACCATGCAACCTTCCCATCTAAGGATCTCCTGGCACTTGGTATAAATGCTCCCAAAATGAATTGGAGCAAATGGCTGAGAACCGTACCAGTGTCATCCTTCCTCATGTGTCGAGCCTTCCTGACTCAGAAAAGCCTTAACAGTAGCTTGAGGAAAACACACACCGTGGAAGTCACCTTCATCCAGAAGGGGCACTTTCATATCTTCCTTTTGAGCCTCGCAGATGCTTTTAAAATTGAAATTAAAATATTCAGGATTCAAAGAGTAAGCCAGGAATCTGTGAGTTGAGAAGGAACAGTTGGAATTGGTTTACACCAGGGCTTCTCGACAGCAACATCTGTGCTGGATAGTTCCTTGTTGTGGAGACTGCCCTGTGCCTTGTAGGATGTTTAGCAACATGCCTGTCCTCCACCCAGTGATGCCATTAGCACTCTTCCCCCTCGCTCTGACCGTCAAAAATGCCTGCAGACGTTGCCAAGTGTTCTGGTGGGCAGAATCATCACAGGTTTGACGACCACAGATTTAGACCAAAGAACAGTTCGGCAGACTGTTGCTTAGCTGTGCCTGATTGCCTTCCCACAGCCTGTCTCAAGGGTGAAGGGGTGTGTTCAGGGGGGTGGGATAGGAGGAGGACAGCTGGGACAAAGCTATGGAATTTGTCTCTTTAGAAACAAGGATTCTTAACCTGACAGGAGGGACTTTCAGGGATCTTTGAACAACATTGTAAGCAAAACTTTGCCTTTGTGCCTGTGAACATTTTCCTGAGAAGATTCATACGCGCAGTGCACTGGTGTGTGGTTCGGGAGACCTTGGGGAATGGGAGTCAGGTGGACACCAGCTCCGCTCGTGTGCATAGAGGCACCTTGGTTTTTTCTCCTGAGGTTGGACCGAATTCTAGTATGAAAATGTAGGAAAGGTAAGCACTGATAGCAGGGGGAAGATTCCTCATACTCCTTTCCTTAATTGTAAATTAAAGAACCAACAGCCTGGATTCTTGGCCTCTGTTTGCCAGGGATCAGTTGTCTGACTTCAGGCAAGTCCCCACAGCGCTCTAGTGGTAAGATTCCAACGTTCAGGATCCATACTGGTTTGCAATAATTTGTGTCTCTGTCTTATTGTCTCTCTGTTGGCTCTTTTCTAAAATTCCTGATGTGATACTGTGGTGTGTTTTTGGCTGTGCTGGGTCTTTGTGGCCGCTCAGACGTTCTCTGGTTGCCGTGAGAGGGCTGAGCTGCTCTTCGTCGTGGTGCCCGGGCTTCTCTTAGCCCAGAAGCTCGGGCTCTCGGCGCGTGGGCTCAGTAGTCGTGGCGCAAGGGCTTAGTTGCCCCAGTGTATGGGATCTCCCCGAAGCAGGGATCAAACCTGTGTCCCCTTCATTGGCAGGCGGATTCTTAACCACTGGACCACCAGGAAAGCCCCTGCCATTTTCAGTGCCGTGAATACTGCCCCCACGGTTGATTTTAGGCTCTCAGTGAAGTCGCTGATGGCACATTTGGGAAGAGCTGTGTATAATTGGCTCATCATGGCAGGCTGCTCCAGCACTCCACTGGAGACAAGTTCTTTAACACTTTCCTGTAAAGCTGGGGTGCAGTTTCTCCTGTTAGATTCTGCTGTTGCTTCTTCTTTGGTTGAGTCAGCCTAGCATGCTCTTTCCCTCAGCAGAGCTTTATTTTTCTATTGCTGTCACTAAGCTACCTGTGTAATTAAAGATTCATACTCTGTTGTTGGTTAATTCAGTCATGAGCTGGCCCTCGTGGTTTTCAGAGCTGGCTGTGATAGCTCCATAGACTAGAGTGGACCTGTCACAGGAATGGCCATACCGCAGGGTATTCTCACCAATGAGCCCACTGGTCTCCTCAACCACAGTGCTCATTCTAGCCTATGAGCCTGGTTATGCTTTCTGCTTAGCCTCATGTGCCCCTTTCTTCCCTCCTTATCCCATCTACCTACCATACAAGACTCCGTTCATGTCCTTGTCATCAGCAAATCCACTGAAGGGCAACTGCCAGAGATGAGAATGAAATGACTGAAACCTAATTTTCAAAGACATACGTGTGTTTTGTCGAACTCCCAGGTCACTGAGTCTGTCCCACTGTTTTAGCACTTAATCAGGGATTACTGAATATTGTGATTTTTGCAGTGTTTGCACTGGTGGATTTAAGACCTAGAAAGCAGGAGCTGTTAGATCTTAAATTTCCCTCTCCTTCCCCCTGGTAAACCTAATATGGTAGTAACTGCCTGCTGGATTGACACCTTTCCCTATCTGCACACCCAGCAGCCTCCCTCAGCTCTTAAGTTTGCATGGTACACAAACCTATACCGTATCGTTGTACGTTAATGTCAGCCCTGCATCTCTTGCCAGTTGTTCTGTGTAACAATAATGCTGACATTTATTGAGAGCTTATTCCATGCCAGGCACTGGCCTAAGCATCTTTCCTTCTCTCATAGAATCCTCACAGCAGCTCTGGAGTTAGTATGTGTTGCTCTCCTCCTCATTTCACCAGTAAATAAATACCCTCAGGCATAGAGAAGTTTAACGTATACAGAATCATATAGCTGATAGATGACAAAGCTGGGATTTGAACCCAGGTTACTCGTACTCTTGAGCTGTGCTGTGCTGCCTCTTCAAATGCAGTGGGCTTGTTTCCCCAAACAAAATGTAAGCTCTTGAGACAGTACCACATCTCAAGCTTCTTCACATCCTCAAGTACCGAGCTTAGGCTAATATTTGGTGAATGGAGTGAATGGGCAACCTATGTATTCAGTGAGTAGACATTGACTCAATTTTTAAAAAACACATTTTAACCATCTCTACCCTGAATCATGTTTTCTCTCTAGTGCATTTATTCCAGCTAGACATCTCTGTGAAACAGGGACGGGATAAAGTCCGGGAGATGTTTAAGAAGAATGCGCACGTCACAGACCCCAGGGTGGTTGATCTTCTGGTAATTAAGGTAACTGACTCTCCCTGACTGATTTAAAAGAGAAGCCAACTTGTCCAGAGGTTTCCAGATGAATATTTTATCACCCAAATTTAAAAGCAACAACTGGGTCAGCAACTGTTATCTATAGTGTTTCAAAGGAACAACTGATTGGAGGTTCTCACCTGGTTAAATAGATTATAAGATTATTCAAGGGAAAATTCACTGGGGCTTGCATTTTAAAACTAAAAAAAGAAAGAGGGAAGTTTGAATTCTTCTTGAACCTCATCCATGCAAGTTACCACTTCACCACGTTGCCAGTTTATAGCCAGAAGAGCAGGCCAGTTGGCTGAGTGAGTAGAGTCAGATCCTGGGCTTGATTCTGTCTCTCTGGTCTGTCTCACTAGCATCAGTGGCAACTTCAGCACGGGCCAGTAAGTAACGTGGAAAGAATAGTACATGTTAAGCCAGTCAGGTTAGGCAGTCATGGGGCAGAGGCCTGGTGACCAAAAGTTATCCCCTTGGAACCAGTCAGCCAGAGGGTTAAAATATATATATATTTGACAGGCCTCAGAGATTATTTAGTCCACCACCTCATTTTCCAGATGCAGAAACTATGGTCTGGACAGGCGATATTACTTGCCCAAGGTCACTCAACAAGTCAGTGCAAGAGATGATCTAACTTTGGCCTTCAGTGTTGTATTACTTCCACCCAGCCACCCTTGACTGAGCCCTGTCCCCTCACTTGTACAGGGAAAGATGGAGCTGGAAGAAACTATTAAAGTGTGGAAGCAGCGGACACATGTTATGCGATTTTTCCATGAAACAGAAGCACCAAGGCCAAAGGATTTCCTGTCCAAGTTCTATGTTGGGCACGACCCGTGAAATCACTCAATGGAAAAGGTGCATGTTGATATTTAAATATTTTAAAGCAAAAATAAACTCAACATATGATGGTCATTTCAAGATATTCCATTGGTTCCCCAGTGGGAAGCTCTACTTCTGTAGTCTCTCACTTTTTGTCTGAACAAGTTGGGTCCGGTATACACACCACCTGTTCTTTCCCTTTTCCTGAAGTGTGGTGTTTCCAGTAAATTAGATTCTCTTTTCTCCGAGCCTTGCATGTCGGTAAACAGAAGGAAGAGGCCATCTGCTCAGAAACTGTCATTCTGGGTATGGTGCTAGATGGCTTCGTTAACTTCGCTGTTTCTACAGCCACCAGGAGTGGATAGCTTGGTATAATGGCACAGATTATCCAAAATTAACCAGCTCTTACTATTGGAAAGGGTTAGAACAGCACTAAGAGGCTGAGAGGTGGAGCTGACAAGCTGGGCTCTTTCCCTGGGTTCTGAAGAAAATGTCTGCTCAGCAGCCTAGCCATCTACTTGCAACAATGCTGGTCCTTAAAATAAGTTAACTTCCTTCTCAGGCATTCTGCTAGAGACACAGCTGTTCAGTGCACACACGGAACAGAAATACTCCCTTTGTAAACTGAGGTGTAGCTCAAGTGACAGGAATACAGTCTGACCCCACTTAAAGAACTGTTGGCTCTGGATGGTGGTGGTCTCTGGTCCATCCCTGGACAGTCAAAATGCTGGAAAAGGGGCTTCAGTATCTATAGATACAATCACCCTGAGGAGTCCCAAATTTTTCAGCACCAACAACCCCTTTATTATTTTTTCAGCTAAGGAACCCATGTTTTGCTAAAAAGTGGTATTTCTCAAGGACTGACTTAAACACTCAAAGCTGCTTCTGATTGCATGTGATAGCTAGCCAGTGTTCCTCAGCACAAAAGCGTCAGCCCTGAGTTAGCCTGTGCAACTGTTAGGCTTTTATAAATAATGAAAATTTGTCCCAGGTTCCCCAAATTACTTTGTGGACCCACAGGGGTCTGAAGACCCTGGGTTATAAATCAAAAACCTATTTGTTCAGCGGACAGAGACAGGACAGCAGGGACAAGAAACTGCAGCTACAGCCGACTTGAGAGACTTCAGCCATCATTCAGTGACACAGAGTTGATGTTTATTATGGTTTTTCATAACCTGATTATGCTCAGTGGACAGCACATCTCCGGGAACCTCCCAGAGCCTGGGGATTTGGGCTGTGGTCACAGACCGTGTAGGGGTCTTCACTGGAGTTGGGAGGCTGAGGGCTTTCCCCGGACCCATCTACTGACAGGAAAGGAGGAGAGGCTGCAAGCATCACCATTTCTTAAGTTAGGGCTTTCTCTTTTCTGTCCTTTCTCCATGCCCTGCAAAAAAGGAAAGCAGCAATGAGCTGGCTGACAGAACAGACCTCTAACCATATACTGAGAGAGAATTTCACAGAGGTTCTACTAAACATGGCAGGAGAAAGGGGGTTTTGAGTACATTCAATTATTCATTCATAAATTTACATTCACCAGAGACCGGGCACTGGGGCCCCAAAGATATTTAAAAAAGAAAAAAAAAAAACCATGTTTCCTGCAGTAAGAATGTAGTCGAGTACAGTTTAGGGTATATCTTAAGCGTATAATACTGAATACCACAAGCGGTACTGATCAGTAAGGGGGCACAGCAGTCACTTTCAAGTGGAGGAATGAGGAAAGACTTCATCAAAGATAATGAAGAACTGGTAGAAATAAGCACAGTGTGAAACAGCCTTTGGTCGGGAGGGATACTGGGCTACTGCCTGGGAGTGGGTAAGAGTGTGGGGAATTCAAGAAATAGTGAATAACTGGGGATAGGTATGTGGTTGGGAATATGGAAGATAAGGCTGGAATAACAGGTGTGACCAGATCATGGCAAGCCTTAAAAACCAGACCAAAGAGTCAGGAGGGTTCTTATTTACAGAAGTAATACAGCCAATCAGCACTTATTGGGGCAGTCAGCACAAGAGAGCTGAATGGAACTGGCCCTGGGGAAGGCGTGTGAGCAGTGTGTGAGCCAGGCTGCAGTGCCTGCGCACAGACTGCACTGCTAAGCCGAGCTCACCGATAAGGGCCTGGAGTTTCTAAATTTCAATGTGGAGCTGATGAAATGAAGCTGTGGTGGGTGTGTAAAGCATATTAAATTGCCTACAAAGTTCATGGGTTGAGAGAATTGAAGGTACATACGGGGCAACTGGGCTTCCCTAGAGGCTTAAACTGCAAAGAATCTGCCTGCAATGCAGGAGACCAGCATTCAATCCCTGGGTCAGAACGGAAGATCCCGTGGAGAAGGGAATGGCTACCCACTTCAGTATTCTTGCCTGGAGAATTTCACGGACAGGGGAACCTCAAGGGCTACAGTTCATCAGGGTCACAAATCAGACACGACTGAGCGACTAACACTTTCAAAGGGCAAACAGAAAAGGGTGGTTGGGATTCAACCTGGTTGGAAGAGACCCCAGTGAATTTTGTAAGTCAATAAGATACTTTCCTTCATCCAACATAGAGAAAAGGTGACGTAAAAGATGTTAGTCAGCAAGTGTGTAAATTCATTAAAAGTCTGTGCTCCTGCGTGGAGTGTCCAAACCACATCACAGTTCAGATGCTCCACCCCACTTCCCGCTCCTGGTCCATGTAGGGGTGAGAAGCAAATCTTACCTGTTAATCATCATCATCGTCGTCCTCTGGAACAAAAATGTCATGTTCCTCAAGTAGAGCAGCAAAGTTCTTGCTAATGAGTGTCCCGACATAGAGAAAGGGGATCACAATGGAGAACACGCGGAGAAGGCCAAAGGACATCTGCAGAGGGTCAGAGTGGTGGCTGTGAGCTCCAGTGCCCACTCTAGCAAGACCACAGGCCTGGCCCTCTCAGGGGCATTCCCTCCTGTGGACCTCAGATTCATCATAAGCAACCTGATTTAAAAGTCCTTGAAAAAATTCGGAGCAAGAAAAATGATTAGAAGAAGAGAGAAAGTGATTCTATGGCCACCAAACTGTACATCAGAAAGAAAAATACAAGGCACTCTTAGATCTAAAAATTAGGGCTGCTGCTGCTAAGTCGCTTCAGTTGTGTCCAAATTAGGGCAAGAGCTATTAATTACTTGCAGATGCTTTTAAACAGGTGAGAAGATACTAGGAGGTGGACTAGGGAAATAAGAGTTCAGTTTTGCTTCATTAAGTCACTAAATACATGCAAGCAGATTACAAAATTATGAACATGTACAGTGGAGATATTCTGTACAGTTCTTTAACTGGTTCCCTGGTACCTGACCAATTTAACTTCACTATATTACATTTTAGAAACGTGTATTTTGAAAACTGAGTATGTCTTTATAGTAAAAGACTAGCTATTTAAATAGACTTGAGAAATTTCAATAAAATCTCAACATTTCCTCTCATTATTTCTCTACAGGGGTTCCCCCCCCTCAAAAAAATTTTTTTTCAATCGTGCCTCTTTATAAAGGCAGGTCTTTCCTAACATGGACCCGGTTTCTTGCTGTGAAACAGGCTTGAATCCACTCTGTGTAAGCTTGCGTTGGCCACACTAGCTTTAAAAGGAATTTGTTTTTGTTTTGTAACTCTCACACAGCCCTGGAATAAAAAAAAAAAAAGCAAACTTATTCTGTATAAGGGATTGTTCTTATTTTACTGAAAAAACTCCAAGGGTACTGAGGGCATATAATAACACTCAGTAGTGGGAAAACAGGACGTGGTGGGGGCTGTACCAACAGGAAATCTGAATTCCAGAACCTAACTCAGCTGCTAGCTTTGCATACTGGCTTCACTACTCTGGCCCCTCATTTTTCATTTGTAAAAACACTGATTGTAATAATTCCCTGCACACCTAGTTACATGAATTAAATACTAGGTCCAAACTCACAAAAAGATAAGGTCTGTCCCACCAACCGTTTATTTACCAATGCGTTTTTCATCCCATCAACTACGAAGTAGTTAAGTTACAAGACTTGTCTATACTGTATGCATAAAGCAGACTCCTTTGGCTCCAAACAGCCAGGGCACTGCGCTCCTCTGGATGAGCTAGTGCAAAGTGCCGTCTTTTTCCGCTCTCGACCCCCATCTTCTATCTTCCTGTACCCAGCTCAACAACGTCCACTAACTAAACCGGCCACTTCCTCCCATTTGTCAAAACTAGCAGTGCATCAGCGCAAAACTTTGTCCTTGATCCGGCTTCCGGTCTAAGGCAGTCATTCGACTGGCCTTTGCACCTGTCAATCAGCGTCAACCTGCACACACACTCCCCACAATGATTGGCCTCGGCCCCTTCGCCCCGCCTCCAGGCAGACACTCACTTTCACCGGTTTGGGCAAAATGGCGCCGCTGCGAGTAACGATGACTGACCTCGACGGTACCAGACTACGACCTGAGCAGCTCCGTCCGGCAGAGACATCACCACCTTTCCTCAGGATCAGCCCGCTCCGGGAAGCCCCAGATCCGACGCGTACCAATGCGAGCCACCGAGCTGCTCCGGACGCCATCTCCCAGCTACGCCCCTAGTTCGGGTCCCAGAACCCCAGTGCCCGGCCCCAGTGACGCCCTCGGGAAGAACGCCGCCCTAAGCCTCGCGAGACTGTAGAGATCGGACGAGAGATTCGGCTCACAGACTTGCGCAGTGCGCCTAGTTCCTGCTGCGGCACATGGTGACGTCACGAGGATGACGCCGAGGCCCGGGTACACGCCTCATTCCAGGCTTGGTGGGCGGGACCATCTGACTGGGGTAGTTCTTGTGAAACTTGCAGATTTCTGTTATCGTTCTGGCACCCAGGACAGCCGAGGCTTGTTCGAGCAGAGAGTTACTGAAATGAAAGACCACTTTAATTGAACTTCAAACTATCGTATTTTTTTTAAACATTTTAAAAATACAATTCAAATTTATTACTTGTGCTACTTAAATGATTTTGGAATTTTATTTCATGCCACGGTATATGTTATGTACAACAAAGTGGAAAATATATCTGAAAAGGGGGAAAATATATCTGAAAGGGGGGGAAATGGGGGCTTTCACACAAACTGCTAAAAAAGGAACCAATACGAGTAATAAACACGGTGTTTTTAATCGTATAAAAAGCATTGTAACAATAAGAAATACAACGAAAAAACCTATAATATCTGTGTATAAAACAAGAGACACAGGCTGTGGGACTCCCATACAGGGCTAGGAAGGTAGCCCCTCTTCTTAGGAAACAAACAACAAACCTAGCTTCCTCGGAGCAGGTCCTGGACCCTGGGCAGCATCACAGCCTCCTGGACTGAAAGAGGCTCTTAAGCTGAAGCCGAAGGCTCTAGGTCTAGCTGGCCCCTCGTTAGGCCTCATAAGACCCCATAAGACCCCAGTGAGGGAGAGAAGCTAAGAAGGGAAAGACTGTATATACTGGACGAGGCTCTGAATCTTCCATCCAGTCGCTGCCACCAGAATCCTTAGGGTGCCAGGCTGATCGGCCTCTGGCCCTGTCTACCCAGTCACTTTGCCTCTGAGAACAACTGGTAAAGAAAATGCTTGGCACCATGCTGGTGAGAGTAGGAACCAGAGGGTCTTGGCAGATACACACTGGGTAATAAGAAAGACTAAAGGAGTTCCTAGGGGTGTCTGGATCAGGAATACCTTTAGGGGCCCAGTCAAGAAAGAAGAGTTTATCACAGTGTGCCAGGAATCCTATGTCCAAGCTCCTAGAATGCCCAGGACTGAAATTCAAAGTCACTGACTTTCCCAGAGAGCCCACGTCAGCTTCCCACTTGGCAGCTTGAGGACAGAGTTTCTGCTAACAGAAAAGCTACTGACCCCTCCTGGGGCAGTGACCAGCACCATCTGTTGACAGGGCAGTCAGGGAAAGAAGAGGGGCCCTAACACTTTCTAATCAGGATAAATCCCTCTTTGCTAGCTAAAGGCCCTCTCCCTCCAAAGGGCCCTGTCTTCACTGCAGGATAGGGGTCCCACATTCAATCTTCTCACCACTCAGGAGGAGCCAGGCCCCAGAAACCCCTGTGACACAGTAAATCCACTTTTTCTGACAATGTCAGTCCCTCAAGCCAACACTGCAGGCAACTTCGGGTATTTACACAAGACTCCCCATGTTGGAAACTGTAAAATTGTATAGGTGAAGGCGGAGTGGCCTGTGGTCATATGATATTACCCACTTCATTAATATCCCCTGAGAGAGGGGCAGTCCAGTGCAGAGTCAGCAGACCTGAGTCTTGCTCTGGGACTGCTGAACAAGCCACGTCTCCTCTCTGGGCCTCAGGAAATAAATGGGTTGAAAGTTAATGATTTCTCAGTTCTCTCTAGGCATGAAGGTGGACTTGGTTTTTCCCTGAGGGAAAAACCTAAAAAGCAGGAAGGAGAGCTCACCTCAAAAGCAACTTCAGAAACCAGTTAAAAAAAAAAGAAAAGAACCTGTAAAACCTTAAACTCCTGAAAAAGCACTGGCCCTCGCGTCCTGACCAGCAGGACAAGAACCCTCCGAAGGGCCCAGGATCAGGGTCTGTCCTGGTCCTTGCATTCTGGCTGGTTCTCCTGGGCTCTCTGCAGCCAGGCCCGCCTCAGCTCCATAATCTCCCGGCCGTACCACTCATGCAGGGTAGAGAAGCAGGAGGTCTCAGGGGACACGGGGCTCTGCCCCCTGCCTAGGAGGAGGCTGGCAGGGCCCTGCAGCTCCCACTCGGCCAAGCCCCGCCCTGCTGGCCGGCTGCCCCCTTCTTCCACCAAGCCCATTGGGCTGCAATCTCTGGAGAGGGAGTGGCCGTTCTCCAGGCCAGGAGACCAGCGGTCAGGAGCCTGGGGCTTGCAGCGGCTGGAAACGGCCTTCCAGGATGAACGGCGGTGCAGGTCCAGGCTGTGGCGGGCTTCACGCAACTGGCTCTCCAGCTCGCGCACGACCAGGCGCATGTAGCCAAAGCTTGCCCGAGACAGCGCCTTCACCCAGGCCTCCTGGGCCGCCGGCCCATCTGCCGCGAGCAGGTGTGGGCGCACCCCAGGAGCGTCGAAGCGGATGGCGAAGGCAAACTCTTCAGGCACGGGAGCCTCAGCCAGCTCCACCGTGCAGCCCTCCAGCACCACCAGGCTCAGAGGGGCCCGGCCCTCTCGACTCTCAAAGGAGAACAGCAGGTTGCCCTTGAGGACAAACCAGCACCTTCGGCCAGTGCCACTGGGGGTGGGTGGCATCCCTGCGCCTCCCCAAGTGCGCAGGAAGCCTGTGTGATCTGCGGGGGAGTCGCTCAGTGCGTAGTGGGCCACACTTCTCTCGTTCAGCTTCATGGCTCCCATGAGAACTGTGAGATGACAGAGGCGAACAGCGATCAGAGAGGGAGGCAGCCCTTGCACCCAGTGGGAAAAAGAGTACTGGCTCTGGAGAAGACCTGGGCCCCAGCCCCGTGGCCTCTTCTTACTTTCTGTGCCCCAAGGTTCTCAGTGTCTCCATCTGTGAAATGGGCTAGTCTCCCTGCCTTTGCTCTCTAAGGGTTGTGAGGATCATGCGAAAAAAAAAAAAAAAAAAACTGGATATCAGAGGACTCAGAGAAAAGGAAAATGTCATTTGTGTCAGACCAGGAAGTATGGCAGGGCTGTGAACAGCTTTTTAAAACCCAAAGGAAAAGGCATCAGCTGGGCTGAAATGGACCGCAGACTCATAAAAACCATTGTGCTCATGTCACCCCCTAATCTGAGGGCCCCTTAGCTCCAACCCTGAAGCCAACCATCCAGGGTTTCCGTGGGTCCCTGCTGGCCTTTCATTTGATAATGGCACAGTTGTCCTTTTGCTGCCTGCAGGGCCAGATAGGGCTGGAGTGGGGCAGGCCTGCCTCATTCCTCGATCAGTGTGGGTTCAGATAGGGACCTTCTCGGTAACAAGTACAAACATAGGGCGTGGTGGAGTAAGATCAACCTCAGCTACCAAGTGTTGATGCCCCATACGTGTGTGCTAAGTCACTTCAGTTGTGTCCGACTCTTTGTGACTCCATGGACTGTAGCCCGCCAGGCTCCTATGTCCATGGGATTCTCCAGGCAAGAATACTGGAGTGGGTTGCCATTTCCTTCTCCAGAGGATCTTCCCGACCCAGGGATCGAACCCAGGTCTCTCATGTTGCAGGCAGATTCTTTACCATCTGAGCCACCAAGGAAGCCCACACAAGTGGCATATAATCCAACTGTTCTCCTGACTCACAGAAAACTGAGACCGGAACGGTGAAGGTGAACCTCCCAGGATCACGTGGCCAATGAGAAGCAGAGCTTGGTCTCCTGATTCCCTCACCTCTTTGGGGGGCAAGTCCTGGCAGTGACCCACTTACCCTCAGAGCTCCCTGGGCAGGGGTGGGGGTCTCTCTTGTCTGGCCACACGGCTCAGCCCTTTGACCGCGTGGTTTCCAGGACACCTGCAAAAGAATTCTCAAATACAATCCATCCTAAAGGATTGGATTTACTCCTACTCAGCCTCCTACTCAGCCTCAGGTCAAATGAAACCACCACCTCCTCCAGGAAGCCTTTCCTGACCCCTGATAATCTACTGCCCTGCCCAAAACACACATACACACACAGGTCCACCCAGGCCCAGCACTTAAAAGCAATTTAAGGATCTGAGTCCCATTGTCCTGATCATCACTCTTTGGACCTCAGCACCCTGCCCTCTAAGGCTAGGTCAGAGTTAAGTGCCCACATAGCTTGTTGCTTTTCCCTTTTAGTACTTGCCACATAGTTTATCTGTGGTCTTTAAGTAACCTAATTTGAGAGGCCTGCCCTGATGACTATATGTAAGGTGGTCCTGATCAGGAAGGTGGTCTGATCAAAGGTGACCCAACAGCAGCCTTCATCCCACAATGATCTCCTTTGTGTTTACAGCGCTGTCCCCAGCCCCAGAATGTCTAGAACCAACCAACTGGACTTGGTTCCAGCCCCTTGCAGGGCTTGGGAAGGCCCTCAGAAAGTATTTGTTAAAATAACTGAATACAATAGTGGACAAAATAAAGCCCCTCCTTCCTAGAGCCTACTTTTCCGAGGGGGAGGCAAACTGTAAAAAAAAAAAAAAAAAGGACAAAAATAAATAATAATTAATGTCTTTTAAAATAAATTCAATAACGTGAAGACCCGTCTTGATAAGGGCTATGGAGAAGCAAGCCGGGTCCTGAGATGGGGGCGGGGCCGGTCTCCGATGGTGGTCGGAGGAGAAGGAAGAGAAAAACACAGTTGGTTGATTCCTTGAGCAGTGGCCTCACCTCCCGGCCGTCCAGCACTGGGGCGCGGAGAGGAGATCCTGAGCCGAGCTAACTGTCTCCCCTCCCCGGGGAAGGGCGTCTCCTCCCCACCCGGTTGCCGGGTTAACGGGGCCCGCATTTCAACCCCGGCGGGAATCCGCTGCACCGCATTTTTCTAGATTCTTTTGTTAGAGGAGCGGTGGGCTGGGGCGTGGAACCCACTGGCCATGGCCACCGCGGGGGGGGGGTGGGGGGTGGGGGTGTCTGACCCGCTGTCGCCCAGAAACGGGGTGGCCTCACCGGGAACTCCGCGGCCAGAGCCGCAGACTCAGGGCGCGGCTGCCGCCTCGGTTTCCCCATCGCGCGGGGAGCGGCCCCGCCACGTCCCCACGGGCCACGCCTTCCCGGGGCCGCCTCCTCCCGAGCCCGCCGGGCCCGCTCTCACCTCCACGCCCCCGAAGCCCCGGAGCGCGGCCCGCGGAGTGGTCCGGGGCCATTTCGACTCCGGACCCCACGCCTCCGTCCGTCCGGGCCGCTAAAGGTGGCCGCGGGAGCCGAGAGACCCCGCCTGGGCGGCTAGAGTTACCGCCCTCCCCCCTCCCCCCTCCCCGGGACTCACTAGGCCCGCGATCCACGCCGGGGGGAAACTGAGGCCCGGCCGGCCGTGCCCGGCGTGAGGCCCAGTGCTGGTCGGCAGTGGCCGGCCTCGAACCCGGAGTCCCACCTAGGGCCATCCGGGGGCCTCGGACCTCGGCCACCTCCCAAGAACTTCGAGACCTTCTCTTTCCCCCTCTCCAGCCCCCCTCTCCCCGCCCGGCCCACTTCTCGCACAGAGCCAAGTCTGGGACGGCCTCGGCCCAGACGCCTCCTCTGGGCGGGCTCCTACCCAGTCCACGAGGCCCAGCCCAGCTTCCCAGCCACCCAACCCAGCCACCCAACCCAACCCCCTGGAGTCGGCTGGATCTCCGCTTCCGGGGTGGGGGGGATTATCCATTTCTGCTCCCTTCACTCCTGCCAGCCTGCAACCCATCTTCAGCGCCCAGGCTCTGCCTGGGGTCAGTGGACAGCCAAGCCTGCGGTAAAAGGACGCAGGAGTGCACAGCCAAACACTGGGGAGGCTTTCCTGACAGCCCGGGGAGCCTGGTGAGCTCAGAGCATCTGCCCAGGAACTTGCTGGTTGTCACCTCTAGAGAGTTCTGGCCGTGGCAGTTCCGGGCAAGAACGCTCCTGCTTCCCAACGCTACCCCAAGGCTCTTAACTCCTCCGAGCTCCTTCACATTATTTAGGCCTCAGTTCCTGTCCCCTCCCCAGCCATGAGAAAGCAGCCTGTCTGCAGGTCTCTACCACATCCCTGGTTTGTATTTGCATGATAACACTAACCACTTATATAAAAAAAAAAAAGTTCCCTACATTCATGCTTTTATTTTGTTTATTAACTGTCTCCCCCACTAACTTTTATTCAGTTACTAATAGACACCATAATATATGAGATAGGAGGCAATAAGTTCTGTGGAAAATACAGAGCAGGGGCAAGGAGTCTGGGAATGGTGGGGGGGCCAGGGTGGGAAGGTTGCAGTTTTAAATAGAATGGTCACGGTAGGCCTCACCTAGGTGACATTTGAGAAATAATTGAAGGAAACGAGGGAGCCAGTCATGCCAGAATCTGGAGGGAGGAGCATTCCAGGCAGAAGGAACAGCTAGTGCAATGGCTCTGAGACCTGTTGTGTTTGAGGAACTGAAAGGAGGCGTGTGTGTGTGTGTGTGTGTGTGTGTGTGTTGGGGAGTGGCAGGAGCCGCAGGATACTGGGTTAGAATGTGTGGGGTGGGGCTTTGTAAATCTGTGAGGGTTGGTACTCCAGACTGAAATGAACAGCCATCACCAGGTCTTGAGTGAGGTTGTTTTTTTTTTTTTTAAATAATTGTTTATTGTGCTCTATCTTCATTGCTGCTGGGGCTTTTCTCTAGTTGGAGTGTGCAGGCTTCTCATCGCTGTGTCTTCTCATTGATGAGCACTGGCTCTAGGGTGAGAAGGCTTCAGCAGTTGCAGTCCGTGGGCTCAGTAGTTCAGTTCCCAGGCTCCAGAGCACAGGCTCAATAGTTGTGGCTCCTGGGCTTAGTTGCTGTGCGGCATATCCAGTCTTCCTGGACCACGGATCAAACCCGTGTCTCCTGCATTGGCAGGGAGATTCTTTATCACTGAGTCACCAGGGAAGCCTTCGAGTGAGGTCTTGAGCTATGTTTTTAAGGATTTCTCTGGCTGCTAAGAAGAAAAAAAATATGAGTGGAAGCAGACCAGTGAGGAGGATGCTGGAGTAATCCGGGGAAGATGTGATGGGGGTTGGGAGAGTAGAGATGGCCAGATTATTTTTTTGGATGCACTGCATGGGCATGCAGGGTCTTCCTTCCTCAGCCAAGTATGGAACTAGCGCCCCCTGCGGTGGAAGTACAGAGTCTTAACCACTGGACCGCAGGGAAATTCCTCAGCATGGGGGGGGGTGGGGGTGGGGGTGGGGGTGGGGTGAGTGCTCAGCATGGGGTTTGAAGGTGGAGAGTACTAGGTCTGCAGAGAGACTGGACGTAGGGAGTGAGGGGAAAAGGAGCCAAGGAGAACTCTAACGATTTGGCCTGAGCATCTGGAAGGAAAGTTGCCATTACCTGAGATATGAAATTGGCAGGTGTTTGGAGCCAGTGCTGTTTGAGACGCCTTTGACCATCCAAGTGAAGGTGCCAAGAATAGTGTTTGGTATCTAGTCGTTGCTCAATAGGTATGTGATGAATGAAAGAGGAAAGAATGTAGAGTGTCCGGATGAGCGTAACAGGTGGCCCAAGTGTCAGGCAAGGTAGGAGAGTCTCCTGGCTTTAAAAAGCGGTTCGTAGCACCTATTCATCTTCCACTACAGTTTCTGAGCGGTTTACTAAGGGCTATACTCCAGGACATGCTCTCATTTTTCTTTAAAAAAAGCCCTCAGCAAGTGTCCACGCCACAGCTATTAAATAAGCATCTACAGTGCCCTATCCAGAAGACTCTTGAGAGGCAGGGAGATCCAACCAGTCCTTCCTAAAGGAAATCAGTCCTGAATATTCATTGGAAGGACTGATGCTGAAGCTGAAACTCCAAAACTTTGACCACCTGATGCGAAGAACTGACTCCTTGGAAAAGATCCTGATGCTGGGAAAGATTGAAGGCGGGAGGAGAAGGGGACGACAGAGCATGAGATAGTTGGATGGCATCACCGACTCCATGGACATGAATTTGAGTAGACTCCGGGAGGTTGGTGATGGACAGAGAGGCCTGGCGTGCTGCAGTCCATGGGGTTGCAGGGACATGACTGAGCGACTGAACTGAACTGAACTGAATCCTCGCCTTAAGGGACCCGGCAGAAGTGAAAGGACTAGCTCGGCGGAGATGTGGACCCTGTGCGGTGGGCGCGTGCCTGCCTCGGGAACGCGCAGAGCCGGAGCTCGAAGGAGGAGGGGCTTTGGGAGGTTCCGAGGGCTTTCTGGACCCGTGTAGGGCGGGGCAGGACGTTGCTAGGGGGATTCTGATAGGTTCCGCCGGAAGGTTTGCTTCCGTCAGGCCCCGCCCCGCTAGAACGCGGTAGACGAATCAGGTGACTGCGGCTGTAGTCTACTCGGGAGGCAGAACCAGGCGGCGGCTCTGATCGCAGCGGAAGAGTCAGTAAGCTGTGGAGGGTGGGCGACTCTGGGTGGGATCCCTGGGCTGGGGCGCTGGGCCTGCGGTCTTTGAGGGCGGGGGCGGCAACTCAGCCCTGGTGGGAGTCCGGAGGCCTGGCCCCCGGCTCGCCACCTCCATTCTTCCTGGGCGTCCTCGAGTCTGTCGCTGCCTCTCTGTGACCCTAGCCTGGCAGAGGGTCGCCCTTGGGCACTCGGGGTTCCCAGCACGGCAGAGGAGTGAGGTCTAACGTCCACGATACCTTGTTGAGTATTTCCGACGGAAGAACCCAGGCTTGGGGAAGTGATGGCTGGGGGAAGAGATTGGGGGCTGTGAGGGCGCCTTGGGCACCCAGCGTGGGATCCACACCCAAGGTTAAGGGCGGCAGGGCTAGCCAAGCAGGAGGGACCCCAGTGCTTTTCTTTCTTTTTTTCAGTGCTTTTCTAACGTTTCTTAGCTTCCAAATCCCGACATACGGAAGCTGGTAAAAGCAGAGCAGATCTGGTCAGGTCCTGAGACCGCTCAGTCCAGAGCAATGTTGCTGAAGACAGGTACCTACACGGACGGAGGTGGGGGGGGTGGGTGGCTTTGGGAGGGTAAGTGACCACTTGGGGGGTGGGGGTGCCTGGAGGAAGTTCCAGTCCTGTGGTTTCTGGGCCTCCTTCCCTGATGTGGGCATATGGGGAGACATGTACCTCTCTTATTCTCGGAGGTGGGCCAAGAAAAGAGGAAATCCTTCCCACGCAAGAATCAGTTCCCCTCCAAAGAGACCTCCTCTTTGCTCACCCCCTCTACCTCACAGCCAGAGACCCTATCTTCTGTAACATCAAGGTGTGCTGAGACCAGCCCTATAAAGTCAGTATGGAAATTCCATTTTACAGATAAGCAAATTAAGGCCCTACAGTGCTGTTCCCACCAGCTGACCTCTTAAGCCCTTCCGAAGCCTCTTGGGTGCCTACAGAGAACATTGAGCCCCGGATGGGGCTCAGGAGACCTGAAGCCTGGCTACAGTGTCCTGCCAAGTTCTGTGTGAATGGAGTGGGGAGAGCTGGTCAGGGTGTAGAAAGGCTGTGACCCCAGGTGTTAGATTTTGGTGATCCCAGCACTGCTGTGGTGGCAGCAGGGGGGAATCCAGGCCTTAGACACTGCCCTACGCCTGGGACTGTCCACCCACTCACAGCCTGGTGGGAGCCAGCAGTTGCAGGAAGAGCCCATTCCACCTTAAGCTGGAGAGTCTAGTTCCCCTAACATGCGGGGCTGGGCGGCATGCGGATGGGGTGGGGAGAGGGCTGGGGCTGTGGGAGCCACTCACAATCCACCCCCCTGCAGTACTCATGCTGGCCTTGGTGGCCCAGGTGCTGGTCCTGGAGAATGGGCTCCTGCGGAAGCCTCCCATGGGCTGGCTGGCTTGGGAACGCTTCCGCTGCAACATCGACTGCAATGAGGACCCGAAGAACTGCATCAGGTGAGTCACCACCTGACAAGAGTGGGGGCAGGGAAGGGGGCTCACCTCAGAAAGAGGGCAGGGTTAGGGCCCCCGCCCCATCCGAGAGGAAGCAACCAAAGGTAACTTTGGAGACATCTGACACTCAGCCTCATGACCAGCGTGGGGACATCTGTGGTGACCTCAGGCCTGTAGGGGACCCAGCCCCTGAGATAAGGAAAAGGAGATCACAGTTAAGGGTCAGGTCTGACCCCACGTGCTTCCCACTGGCCCAGTCCTGCTTCTTGGCCTGGAAGCCAAATCACCCCTTTCGCTCCACCCTGCTTATGGCTCGGGACGTAACCCTTGGTTGCCCGGCTTAGTCTCCAGCTTGACCGCAAAGACCATGGTACTTACAGGCTGGATCTACACTCAGAGTATCTGAGAAGTTTGAAACGCTTCTGAGGAAGGCGGGTGGGGTTAGGGCGAGGCCCATGCTGGGCCACTGAGCAGCCCTCTTCCCTGCCCCTTGCCAGTGAGCGGCTCTTCATGGAGATGGCTGACCGGCTGGCACAGGATGGATGGCGGGACCTGGGCTACGTATACCTTAACATCGATGACTGCTGGATTGGTGGACGTGATGCCAAGGGCAGTCTGGTGCCAGATCGCAAGCGCTTCCCCCATGGCATTGCCTTCCTGGCTGACTATGTGAGCCCCCCCACCGCAGCCCTGTCCTGCCCGTTGGCCTGTGGGCCAGACCATTCTTTCCACCCCCTCCTACTTAGGGCTCATTTCTATAATCCCTGCCTGAGAACAAACAGTCTGGTGGAGGAAATAGATATGTGAACAGGTAGTTATGAGCCATGGTTGTGAGCAAGAGCAAGGAAGGACCTCTCATTCAGCCTGGGATTTCAGGAAGGTTCTCTGGAGGAGGCTGACCCCAGGGAGGGCATTCAAGGCAGAGGGGATGGCAGGAGGAAATGCCTAGAGACCAGAGATAGCCCACGCAAGGTGTGTGTGTAGGAGGGAGGGGAAGGGTCGTGGTGGCAGAGGCGAGGCCAGGCCAGAAAGCTGGGACCCTTCTCTCCGGGCTCTTGGGAGTTTGAAGGTTGTAATGGGGCCTGGTCAGCTGTGTCTGTGAGTGGTTCCCTGAGGTATCCACTGTGTTCTCAACCCCTCCCCGCCCCAGGCTCACTCCCTGGGACTGAAGCTGGGCATCTATGAGGACTTGGGCAACTTCACCTGCATGGGTTACCCGGGCACGACGCTAGATAAGGTGGTGCAGGACGCGCAGACCTTCGCTGAGTGGAAAGTGGACATGCTGAAGCTGGATGGCTGCTACTCAAGCCCCAACGAGCGGGCCGAGGGTGGGTCCCGCAGCTGGCTGGGAGCCATTAGTTAGGGAGGGGTGGCCGTGGAAGGCCCCCCAGTGCCCGTCTGTATGGCCCCTAGTGGGTAGTGTTTCCCATTTCCTCTCCCCCAGGGCCTAGGGGTATCTTGGCTCCCAGAGGGCTGGTGCCTTGCTCCACCCAGGGTGTGTGTGCAGCTCTGGGTGCAGGGGAGGTGCCTCCTCTTTTGAGCATTAGTCTCCTCACGTGTGGGGGGAGGTTTGAGCTGAGGCCCGAGATCACCTTGGGTCTCTTCATCCTAAAACGTGGCGGTTGGCCTTCTCTAGGGTACCCCAAGATGGCCGCCGCCCTGAATGCCACAGGCCGCCCCATCGCCTTCTCCTGCAGTTGGCCAGCCTACGAAGGGGGCCTCCCCCCAAAGGTGAGCCATTCTCCGCACCCCCTGGCAGTGCTCCCTGTACCCAGGCCTTCTTGCCTTCTGTGCAGCCAGAGCTGCTGTTGTTCTAGTCACTCACGTGCTGATTCGGAGGAGGGTCGTGAGTACCTGAGGGGCCTGAGCCAGCCCAGGGTCTTAGAGGAGACAGTTGTCAGGTGGGTTGAAGGGCGTGGGAGCCATGTGTCAGGTGCTGACATGGCACCACTGCAAGCAGGCAGAATCCTGGGTGGTACCGAGTGGGCTTGGAGGGCCAGAAGACTGGTGAAGCCAGGCAGGTGGGGCCTAGCCTCCGAGAGGCCTCGTGGGCACCTCGCCAGGGGCCCGCTGGAAAGGGTGGAATCAGACGTGCAGACTGGAGGGAGAACCCTGATGGAGGGTGGGACTCTCCCTAAGAGAGGGATGGGCATGTGGGAGGACGGCTCTGGGGACCCCAGCCCGGGTTTCTACACCCTGGGCTTGGTCCCCGCTGGCATGAGAGGGAAGGGTCAGTTTCCAGCAAGCAGCACGCCTGGAGGGGAGGCCTGGGCAGCCCCAGAGGATGCATGCTCCCTCCGAGGCCCTTCCTCATCCTGAGCATGCTCAAAGCCTGATCTCTTCCCCCTTCCCACCCTCTGTGTCCCCTGCTGAGTCTCCCCAGCCCCTGGACCTTCTCTGGGCCACAGAGCGTGACGCTGGCCCGGGACTCTCTGCCTGCCCCCAAATCCAGGTGAACTACACCCTGCTGGCAGACATCTGCAACCTCTGGCGCAACTTTGATGACATCCAGGACTCATGGAGGAGCGTGCTGTCCATCCTGGACTGGTTTGTGATCCACCAGGATGTGCTGCAGCCGGTGGCCGGCCCAGGACACTGGAACGACCCAGACATGGTACCAACATGGAGGGAACTGGCCCGAGGCCCACGGCCCCGTGCTGTCTTCCTGGATGCTCTTTGCCAGGCTGTAGCTTGGCACCTCTGAAGCGTGTCCTTGAACCACCATGTGGGACATGCCGTGGGCGCTTGCTTACCGTTCTTTTCCCGGGGCCCCACCCCCACCTCTTGGATCAGAATGTTCAGGGAGGGCCTGGGAATGCCCATTGTTAACAGTCTTCCTAGACGGTTCTGATGTTTCCTGAAACTTGAGAACTTGGTCTGGAGGGACTCTGGTGCATCATCCCTCCATAAGGTGGAGAGCACCATGAGCCCCTACTCTCCTGTCATTCCCTCCCTAGACTGTCTTCACCAGTTCTGCCTCTGAGCCCCTCCTCCACGCTCTGTGCTCTTCCCTCCACAGGCAGAACCGGCCCCCTCATACCTACCTCACTCATAGCCCTGACCACCTAAACTCCCTTGCAATTTTTCCTACAGTTTTATAGCTGTCTCTTCACTTAGTCACCGAGTATTTACCCCCAGTGATGGTTATGATAATTACAAATACTAAGCCAGGTGGAGAGGGTGAGAAATGGACCTACTTTATACAGTTCGAGCTCCAGCTCTGCCACTTACCTTGGGCACTTGACTTCATCTTTTCTATGCCTCAGCTTTGTCATTTGGAAAATTGAAATAATAATAGTAGCTCCTCTAATAAGGTTGTTTTGAGGGTTAAAAGGATGATCCTTTAATTTTTCTAGGCCAGTGCATGTCTGTTATTGTAAACAGGACTCAGTTCCCCAGGGGTTAGGGAGGAGCTGACCTTCACTGACCCACTAAGCACTAGGCCCAAGGCCAGGTACTTTTATTTTTTGGTCATGCCACATGGCATGCAGAATCTTAGTTCTCTGCCCAGGGATCGAACCCGTTTTCCCTGCAGTGGAAGCGTGGAGTCTTAACCACTGACCACCAGGGAAGTCCCCAAAAGGATGATCCTTTAAATGCTTGGCTCCATTTGGCACATATGCAGTGTGTAACTAAATTGGTCTCGTTAAGTACACAACAGTGTTGAGTTAGCAATAATCGTTTGTGTCCTATTGGTATACTGGTTGCCCTGGGGGCAGGAGTGCCCATTGGTGCAACTACCTTTAGGGCAGGTGGGTAGCTCATGGCAGGAGCAGACACTGTTCAGGTCTGACTTCCTACCACCCTGGCTGTATTTCTTCCATGTTCCAGTTTATAAATGCCTTTGGCAGTAGGATTTATTGGATCCTTTCAACAACCTGTGACATGGTCAGAGCATATTATCACCCCTACACTCTTGGTAGGAAAAAAAAACACTGAGGCTCTGAAAAGTGGTTTGACCCACCCC
This sequence comes from Dama dama, assembly GCF_033118175.1. Lineage (NCBI taxonomy): Eukaryota > Metazoa > Chordata > Mammalia > Artiodactyla > Cervidae > Dama > Dama dama. The sequence continues at coordinate 7,244,441 of NC_083702.1, forward strand.
AAAGCCACAGTGCCAGGGAACGGTGTTGGCAGAACTAGGGCCCATACCTGGCCGTCTTCCCCATCTCTATCTTGTCTAGCTACAAAAATTTAGGGTTGGTCCCCATGCCCACCGCTCTGTGGAGGGCAGAGCTGAGCACTCCTCTCTCCTACCCCCAGTTGCTCATCGGGAACTTTGGCCTCAGCTTCGAGCAAGCCCGAGCCCAGATGGCCCTGTGGACGGTGCTGGCGGCCCCCCTGTTCATGTCCACGGACCTGCGCACCATCTCTGCCCAGGACATAGACATCCTGCAGAATCCACTCATGATCAAAATCAACCAGGATCCCTTAGGCATCCAGGGACGCAGGATTCTCAGGGTACTGGGGTATGGGAGCAGGGAAGGGGGTGAGGCTGAGAGACTGGGCTTCCCTGAAAACAAGGCTGCAAGCTGGAGGTTAAGGGGTCGGGACCGGGGTCTCTGAAATCCACTCAGTCCCTCCTGGTTGCATTCAGTCGGAGGCTCTACTGGCAGCTGCTCTGACTGTCCCCTACTTAGCCGGATAATAGCAGGGCCAGAGCAGGACAGCTCATGGGACTCGGGGAAGGGAGACATCACCACAAGTGCATGTGGGAACAGCGTGGCCCCCTGGCTTGGAAGTATTAATACAAGACGTCCGCACAAGTCTGATGTCTGGCAGAGAACTGGGGTTTACCTTAGAGTTTAGGAGTTGCTGGAACCAAGGAGTATAACTAAGTCCTAGTAGCAGCATTTACTAGTTTTTGAGCACCTGCTGTGTGCTAGGCATTCTAGACACATTTTCTCAGAAGGTAGATGCTCCTTCCTGGTTTCACAAATAAGGAAACTTAAACTCGAACAGTCTCGATGACTTGGTCCCAAGGCCACATGTTGGTTCTTTAATGGACCGGAACCTGGTGGTCTGGAGTCGACGATAAGAAAGTAAGAGAGAGCGCTTGTTGGTCCTTTAATGGACTGGAACCTGGTGGTTCCGAGAGTAAGAGAGAGAAAGAAGCTGATATCCCCTGGTTTACGCGGAAAGCCAATAGAGCCCGGTTCTTAGGGCTCACGCTGCTGCACTAGGCACCAGACGCCCTCTCGAGTGGGTGAAGGCACAGTGCGCCTTCTCGAGAGGATCTTAGAAGCCCGGGCAAGAAAGTGAGCTCAGCGGGCCTCCGCGCTCCAAGGAATTAGCCAGAAATAGAGAGAGAGAAGGAATAGAAAGAAAGAAAGAAAGACACGGGGACCAAAGCTCTGATGGAGCAAAGGTGTTTTAATCAACATGGCATGGGCATATATACTGTCTTACCAGGTGGTTATTCTCAGCAAAGACAAAGATTAAAATTCCAGACTTACAAAACATAAGATGATCTCTATCAAAGAGAGAGTTGCAAACAATCACCTTTTACTGTATGGCTCATAAAAAGGAAGAGGGTACTTATCACTGTAATGAGAAATGCCTGGATTCCTCAGCCCCGGGAAAGGCGTGCCTCTCCTCTTAATTCCTGAATATTCAGGAATCAATAAGGGCCAGGGGGTTCCTGACAGATCCAAAACAGCACACAGGAAGCCTCTTGTTAAATGCTTCCTGACAGCCACACAGTTGGTAAGTGGCACAGCAGGACTAGAGGCCGGCAGCGTTGCCTCAAAGCTTGTGCTCTCTGTGCAGAACTCTTGCCCCTCTAGTGAAAAGGAGTCTCCAGCACTCTAGAAGGCACCCGTTGAGCCGGTGATGCCCAGAGGAGGCGTCTGATCCTGCAGAGGGGCCGACGGTGGGGCCAGGCCCGGAGACCTTCTGGAGGATGGGGCCTCCCCCTCCTGGCTCCTTGGGGCAGAGCTCGTCATTCCCACTGGACAGTGCCCCCCGCTCTAGTGCCAGGGGCTGTCCATGGGGGTTGCTCCTGTTACCCTGTGAGCTCGCTGACGTTAGGACCTCAGGCAGCACTTGTCGCGTCCAAACAGGGGGCCTGGCACAGAGGAAGTGTCCAGGAGCATCTGTTGAGTCAGGGAAGGAAAGGAGAGAAGGAAGGAAGAAGGGAAGAAAGAGAAAGAAAGGAGGAAGGAAGGTGGAGTTAGAGGAGTTGGTGCTGGAGGGCTGTTTTCCCCTCTAATCTCCTGTGGGCTGGTGGGACCCAGAGCTCCAGGGAGGGTTGGGAAGGGGGCTTCGGGGCCTGCTGAGCAGGGCCCCCAGCCAATGAGCCATCTTCCGTGCCCAGGAGAAATCCCACGTTGAAGTGTACTTGCGGCCCCTGGCCAATGAGGCCAGCGCCATCGTCTTCTTCAGCCGCAGGACGGACATGCCTTACCACTACCATTCCTCCCTTGCCCGCCTGAACTTCAGCAGCTCCATGGTGTATGAGGTGAGTGCTCTGCCGTCTCAGGACTTCGGGCTTCCCTGGGGGCGCTGCTGGGTCCTCACTCACACACCCGCCCCGCTGAGCCGTGGGTCCTCCGGCTGGCGCGGCTCTCTGCTCCGGTGTTTTCAAGCTACACAGATGAACTGCTGTGTGTAATCGAGTCCTGCCAGCCCCCGAGGCCGTGGGCTCCCCTCTTCGGTCTTGCTGGCACGCTTCTCGGGTTCTGACCCCCACCTGTGCTTGGGCACCGCTTGGCTTTGCCAGACGGGACGTGATTGGGGGTTCATGCTCCCACTTCCTGTAGGGCAAACTGGAGGCTCCACACAGACAGGCCAAAGTCCAGGCGTTTACATCCTCTGCGGGGTGGGGTGGGGTCCGTGCAGCCATTCTTAGGGTGGCATTGGTGCTGTCCTCCCCTGCAGGCCCAGGACGTCTACACGGGTGACATCATCAGTGGCCTCCAGGATAAAACCAACTTCACGGTGATCATCAACCCTTCTGGGGTGGTGATGTGGTACCTGTACCCCATCAGGAAGCTGGGGATACCCCAGCAGTGAGGGGCTGGGGCCAGTGACAGGCTGTGGCAGCACCACCGAGCCTGGACCACGGAGGGTCTGTGTGCTGAGGGCCAGTGCAGTGGGGTTCTCTGCTACCCAGGCCCACTCGGCGACCCGACCTCATCAGACTCGGGGTGCAAGCTGAGGGCCAGGTCCCGCGCCCTGCCGGAGCATGAACTCTCCAGGAAACTTGTCTCGGGGAGACTTCCTGTGGCTTTGTGGGCCTCTACGTTGTCTACACAGCCCTACAGATACCGCTGACCAGCCCGGTCAGCCTCCCCTGTGGGGACAGGCAGGGACACGAGGATCTGTCAGGACACGAGCCTCGGACCTTCTGTTTGTTGACTCTGAAATCAGGAATTTTGGGAATTTTTCTTGTAATTAGGAGTGGAGCTCTGATCTCTAGTCAGGAACCCCCATGAATTATGTGATTGACTTTCCTGCCCGGAGAGGGCCTTGCAGGCTGACACGGCCTGGGCTCCTTCAGGTCACCAATAAAGCTGTTCTTCTGTCAAGTAGTTGCAACATGGACCTGGGGCCATGGGCACCTTCAGGTAGGGACTCTGGGGAGCATGACACAAGGGCTGGTTTCAGATTTTGGCTCACAGGGAAGACATGTGACATCTTCCGGCACCTCCCTCCACAGCAACCGGCAGATTGTGCTTCTAACCATGCCAGGCTTGCCTCCCACCCCAGGCCATCCCTGCCCCCCCCCAGCGTCGTGGTGGTGACCACACAGTGCGGCCAGCTAGTGATGTCCCGGGCCCTCTCCCCGACCCCGTCCAGATGTTACAGGGTCTGCCTGCTGGGACCACACTCAGCGGCCCCCTCGGCTGCACATGGAAAGACCCTGGTCTGCTGAGGGACGCTGCGTTATTGCCCGGGGCGTCTTTCAGGTGCCCTCCCCCTTTCGACAGGCCTTCAGTCAGTGGCGCCCCGGGCTGGGAGCAGCCAAGGGCAGTGAGCTCTGCTTCTCCCCCACAGGGCCCACACAGCCTGCCCTCTGCCCATCAGTGCTCCCAACGCCCCCCTTAGCTTCTTCTCTCCTAACTTGGCTGAGAGGACTTTTCAGATCCCTCAACTGTGTCCAAAGAAAGGTCCAGGGGCTCTCTTTGTGACATGAAGTCTATTTCCTGCTCCTCCTCCTAGGGAAAGGGGTATCCACAGAACAGCTGGTTCTTGACTTCGGTTCCTCGTTCCCAAGCCCTCTCTTTAGCTAAGGCCTCAGGGCGCCTGTCTTCCATGGTGGCTCTCGTTCCCCTTTGGAAAGGGGCAGCAGAGCAGGCGAGGTAGGTTCTCCTTGGGCTTTGAAGCACCCAGGCCCCAGGCTTTGCGTGGTCCTCCCTGTAGGAACTCTTCTGGGGGCTCTCCCATGTTCCCTTCCTCAGGGGTCTGAGGTCCTTATGTTTAGAGTGTGGTGGAAAGAACTCTCAAATGTGCATTTTACAGTGTAATTTAAGATCTCTGGAGTCCAGGGTCATCAGAGGAAGCTCTCTTTTCCCAGTTGATGTCTTGAGGCTGTGGGTCACTCAGGAGGACTGACGCCTACTTAGCCCAGGCCTCTGCCCTCTGAGGTCTGGAGCTGTCAGCTCCAGCTCTTGGTCATAGTGCTGTTCGAGCCAAATGGAATGGTCTGGGCAGGAACACTTCTTTTGCCAGTCCCAGGAAAGAAATCTTTTCCACCACCCTGGGATGTGGTGTATAGTGGTTGAGAACAACAGACTTGGGACTTGGGGCCAGGGATCAGCCTGGATTTGACCAGTTGATTACTGTGCCCTTCTAGACCCAGAGATAGTTTTTACTTGCTGTATAAGTTTATCCTGAAGTACCTGATCGATACTATAGCTTTAGCCTTTATTCTCTTAACACGCAGTGTGCCTGTCTTCTACGACATTGTTTTACTGCCTTTCACCAAAGGCCAGTTTGGGACTCAATTATTTTTCCCAAGTTTAGCCTTGTTTGAACCCAAGGGTACCCCTTCTGTTTTTTAAAAAAAAATTTATTATGGAAGTTTTTTAAAATAAAAATAAACTGGTAATTAAACCTTCATGTACCCATCACCCGGATCCAACAACCATCAACCTGTGCCATTGTTTCATATCTCTCATCCCACACATACTTTTTTGCATGTGAGCTGGAATATTTGAGAGCAAATCAAAGAAAACTCTAAACACCACTGTGTAGCTCTAACTGATCATAGGGCCTTGAAAAGATGTGCCCTTAATAAAAAGTTTAGTCTGATCACCAGTCTGTGTTCAGTTTTTGCCAAATGTGGTTTTTTAGGGGTTTTTTGCTTTTTTATTTTTGGCCACACGGTGCAGCTCGAAGGATCACAGTTCTCTGACCAGAGACTGAACCCAGGCTATGGCAGTGAAAGCCCGGAATCCTAACCACTAGGCCCCCAGGGAACTCCCACTGGTTGTCTCTAAAATATTTTTCTATAGTTTATTTGGATCAAAATCCAAGCAAAGGGTCAAAAAAGTGGTCCAGTAAGAACCACTGAAAGTTTCTCTTTCTATAAAAGCAATGAAAAGTCTGCCGTATATAATCAGAATTAGCTTTAAACTCTGGAAATTAACCAAAGGCTTCCAGTAACCCAGAGAGTGCTCAGTCAAGAAAGATAGTAGAGTGTTGGTAAGAACAGTAAGCTTTGTAGAATTTTTAATTTACCCTAGTACCAGATATTGTCTCGGGGCTAGACAGCATATTAAAAAGCAGAGATATCACTTGCTGACAAAGGTACATATAGTCAAAGCTATGGTTTTTCCAGTAGTCGTGGGTGGATGTGAGAGTTGGACCATAAAGCAGGCTGAAGAAATGATGCTTTCGAACTATGGTGCAAGAGAAGACTGCAAGGAGATTAAACCAGTCAATCTGAAAGGAAATCAACCCTGAATATTCATTGGAAGGATCAATGCTGAAGCTGAAGTTCCAATACTTTGGCTACCTTATGCAAAGAACCGACTCATTAGAAAAGACCCTGATGCTGGGAAAAATTGATGGCAGGAGGAAAAGGGGGTGACAGAGGATGAGATGGTTGGATGGCATCACCAACTCAATGGACATAAGTTTGATAAACTCCGGGATATAGTGACAGACAGGGAAGACTCACATGCTGCAGTCCATGGGGTGGCAAAGAGTCTGACACAACCAAGTGACTGAACAACAACAATAGCACCAGATTTTAAGTCAGCTTTTTAAAATATGTTCAAGGAACTAAAGGAAACCATGTCCAAAGAACTAGAGGAAAGAATAAAAATAGTGTCTCACCAAATAGAGAATACCAGCAAAGAGAACTTACAGAAGGGAACCAAATAGAAATTCTAGAGTTGAAATGTATAATAACTGAGATAAAAATTTTACTAGCGGGGCTCAGCAGACATAACCACGCAGAAAAAAATCAACAAACTTGAAGATAGGTCCATAGAAACTAACCTATCCAAGGAATAGAAAGGAAGATGAAGGAAAATTAATAAGCTCAGAGACCTGTGAGATACCATACAGCACAGACATGAGGAGAGAAAGGGTGAAAGGATAAACAGTGGATGAAAACTTTATATATTTGATCACAAATACTAATCTACACATCAAGGAGCTCAACAACCAACCAGTAGGATAAAGTCAGACACATTATAATCAAACTCTCAGAAGACAAAGTCTTCCCTGGTAGCTCAGCAGTAAAGAATTCGCCTGCAATGCAGGAGACCCAGGTTCAATCCCTGGGTGGGGAAGATCCCTTGGAGGAGGGAATGGCAACCCACTCCAGTATTCTTGCCTGGGAAATCCTATGGGCAAAGGAGCCTGGGGGGCTACAGTCCAAAGGGTCACAAAGAGTCAGACATGACTGAGTGACAGACCATACCATATATCCTAAGCAGAAGATAAAGGGAAAATTTTGAAAGCCAGACAGAAGTGACTCATCACATATGAGGGAATATACTTTGAGATGAATTAGAATGAATACAAAACAACAAAAATACTAAAACAGAACATACTAAAGCTTATAGAGTCAAAATAATAACCAGAGGGAAATTAATAGCCATAATTTGCCCATGTTAAAATCAGTGAAAAAACAACCTACACAATGGGAGAAAATACCTGCAATTCATGTATCTGATAAGGGACTTGTATTTAAAATATATTAAGAAATTGTAACTCAATAAAAAGGCAACCTAATTTCAAACTTGGCAAAGGATCTGAATAGACATTTTCCCAAGGAAGATATGCAAATGGCCAATACTCACTAAATGTAAATAAAAACAACAGTGAGATACCACTTCACACCCAAAAGGGTGACTAGAAAGAGTCAGATAATAATAAGTGTTGGCAAGGATGTGGAGAAATTGGAACCCTCATGTGCTGCTGGTAGGAATGTAAAACCATATGTCAAAGGACCCAGAAGACTTACCCACCCATGCATCAGGTAATAGGCACAGACTCCAGTCCTGACTGTAGAAAGTGGCCTCTGAACTGGCCCTAGTCCCTCTCAGCCACAGCCTGGGAGACCCTGGAGAACAAAGGCTGTCTGAGACAATCACTCACAGATGGGAGAGCCTTTGTGGAAGTCTAGGTTTCCAGTGGAGACGTTCCAGCGCACTGCTGCAGAAAGGAAATAGTGGTCTGGACACACTGGAGAGGAAAAGAGGAAGATTTACCACATCACCCTCCCCCGAGGCAGCACAGCTCTGCGCAGGGAGACACTCTTGGCCCTTGATTTCTCCCACAGGGGAAGCACGCGAGCATGCGCCTGACTTCCTGGCTGTGTCACGGAGGTACACTTCACTCACTTCACCCGGAGGCCAGGGTCATGGCTGCCTGATGCGGGGGTGGGAAGAGGCTGGGAGAGGGGCCGTGGAGGGCATTAAAGGATGCAGATCCCACTACCTGTGCTGCAGGCTCCATGGAGCCTGCCGTGAGCTGCTGGGGACTCCTTGCCTGCAGGTCCCCCCACCCGGCTCATAGGCTGCCCACCCCCTACCCCTCCTCACGCCCCGAACTCCATGCACCTCACCCACTCACACTGCTACCCTGTGGCCATCTCTCTGTGCACACTGCTGATGGTGGTGAGTGTGACCTTTGGCAGATGGCTTTTGAGCGCATGTAGAAAGCCAGCCTGAGTCCGCAGGCCAGGGAGAGACCACAAACTTGAGCTTTAACTCAGAGCTTGGGCAAACGAAGTGGAGGCTGTCAGCTCCTGGCCTGGTGTATCTCAGGATCAAGGGGAGGCAAACAAGCTTAAGAATTCTGCCACAAGGGGGAGCAACAAGTATGGTGGCGGTGTATCCATAGAGGTCCGGGAAAGTCTCAGATTCTAGCAGCACTGACCGAAGGGCTTTCTCTCCCAAAGTCAGCTGGTAAAAAATCTGGAGGGGTGACTGCTACCGCAAGTGTGAAGACAACCATTCGAGACTTCAAGAAACATGAAAAACCAAGGAAACATGACACAACCAAAGGATCACAACAGTCTTCTAGGAACTGACTTTGTTCAAGGTAGCACAAACCTCCTTCAAGCTAGGCTCCAACAGTACATGAACTGAGAACTTCCAGATGTACAAACTGGATTTAGAAAAGGCAGAGGGACCAGAGATCAAATTGCCAATATCCATTGGATCATAGAAAAAGGAAATTAAAAAAGAACATCTACTTCTTCTTCGCTAACTATGCTAAAGCCTTTGACTGTGTAGATCACAACAAGCTGTGAAAAATTCTTAAAGAGATAGGAATACCAAAACACCTGCCCTGCCTCCTGAGAAACCTGTAACAATACAAGAAGCAACAGTTAGAACTGGACATGGAACAACAGACTGGTTCCAAACTTTGAGAAGTACATCAAGGCTGTATATTGTCACACTGCCTATTTAACTTATATGCAGAGTACATCATGCGAAATGCCAGACCAGATGAAGCACAAGCTGGAATCAAGATTGCTGGGAGAAATATCAATAACCTCAGATATCCAGATGATAACACTCTATTGGTGGCAAGTGAAGAGGCTGGGAAAGATTGAAGGTAGGAGGAGAAGGGGCCCACAGAGGACGAGATGATTGGATGGCATCACCGACTCAATGGACATGAATTTGGGTAAACTCCGGGAGTTGGTGATGGACAGGGAGGCCTGGCCTGCTGCAGTCCATGGGGTCGCTAGAGTCAGGCATGACTGAGCAACTGGACTGAACTGAACTGAAGAGGAACTAAAGAGCCTCTTGATGAGGGTGAAAGAGGAATGTGAAAGAGTTGGCTTAAAACTCAGCATTCAAAAAACTAGGATCATGGCATCCAGTCCCATCACTTCATGGCAAATAGACGGGGGAAGAGTGGAAACAGTGACAGATTTTATTCTCTTAGGCTCCAAAACCACTGTGGATGGTGATTGCAGCCACGAAATTAAAAGATGCTTGCTCCTTGGAAGAAAAACTATGACAAACCTAGATGTTGTACTAAAAAGCAGAGACATCACTTTGCCACAAAGGTCCATATAGTCAAAGCTATGATTTTTCCAATAGTCATGGATGGATGCGAGAGTTGGACCATAAAGAAGACTGAGCCCCGAAGAACTGATGCTTTCAAACTGTGGTGTTGGTGAAGACTCTTGAGAGTCCCTTGGACACCAAGAAGATCAAATCAGTCAGTCCTAAAGGAATTCAACTCTGAATATTCATTGTAAGGAATGATGCTGAAGCTGAAGCTCCAGTACTTTGGTTACCTGATACAAAAAGCTGATGTAAAAATCTTTTCATTGGAAAAGATCCTGATGCTGAGGAAGATTGAGGGCAGGAGGAGAAGGGGATGACAAAGGATGAGATGGTTGGATGGCATCACTGATTCAATGGACATGAGTTTGAGCTAACTCTGGAAGATAGTGAAGGACAGAGAAGCCTGACGATGCAGGCAATGGGGTGGCAAAGAGCTAGACATGACTGAGTGACTGAATAACAATAACAACTCAAAGACATGGAGATCTGCAGTTTACCTGATGGAGAATTAAAAAAATAGCTGTTTTAAGGAAGTTCAATGAGTGACAAGAAAACAGAAAGGCAATTCAGCAAGATCAAGAGAACAACACATGAAAAAATGAGAAGTTTAATAGAGATAGAAACCATTTTTAAAAAGAATCAACAGAAATTTTGGAGGTGAAGAATACAACGAATGAAATGAAAAATTCAATAGAGAGTGTCAGTGGGCCAGCAGAATGGTCTCTCTTCAAGTAACTGGTGTGGTTTCTGATTCCTGGCTGGACCTTGACAGGTACCCAGGGAGCCTGGAACTGGCCATTCAAAGGTCCAGGTGAGTGACAGGAAGACAGGGACGGGGGTGATTGTAGTGAAGATGAAGAAAGAGGGACCGGCCAGAACCGCATGACTGAGTGGCAGTGGGCAAGGGACACTGGTGGTAAATAAAGACAGAAGTGTTAGGGAGTGGTTGAAAATTACCTATTTCATAACACTGCCTCTAGCAACAGTTTAACATTTCTAGACTCCCCTGATAAAAACAATAATACTGGATTCCTGTTTAAAGAAACTCAACCCGTTTTCAGAAACTATTTCCCCATTCAGTCCCTGGAGAGGCTGTATATGGGAGGGGTCCTGCAAAGACTGACCTCCCAGCTGAAAGAGATCCTATACTGCCCAGGTTGGAACAGAGGTTATTTGTACTGAATCAGTATGTGCAAAATAAGAAACGAGGATGATTTGCCTCATTAAAATGGACTGACTGTCTATAGAATGAGAAAAAAGTTGCATATGGTGATTTAGTTATATATTCTAGTATCTAGATCTAAATCTTGGCTCCACTTACAGCAATCTTGAACAAGTTACTTAATTTCTCTGTGCTTCCACTTCCTCTTCTATGAAGTCCAGCTTTAATAGTTCCTACCTCATAGGATTGTGCTAGAGGATAAAATGAGGTCATTCATGTAAAGCACTTTAGAAGGGCACCTGAATAAGTCATTATTTAGGCCTGACGTTTCCACACTGTGGTTTTTGCCACTAAGCCCAGAAGAGCTCTGTGGGAAGCCTTGGGAAGTGACAGGCTCTCTCTCTTAATGGGTTTCCCAGTCCTCATGTCTCCCCGCTATCCCCTTTTTCAAAAGCGCAATTTTAGGCTTACTGAAAAATCAGGAGGAGAGTCTCCATACACTCTCTCTTCCCTCAGGTCTCCTCCAGTATCTTCACTGTTGGCATCTTGCATTAGTGTGGTGCATTTGTTGTAACCAATGATGACACTGATGTATACAACAAGCTAAAGTCCTTAAGGGAATTCCCTGGTAAGTTCAGTGGTTAGGCGCTTTCACTGACGTGACTAGAGTTCAATACCTGATTGGGGAACTAAGATCCTAACAGATGCATGGTGTGTACAAATTTTAAAAAATAAATAAAAATAAAGTCCATAATTTACATTAGGGTTCACCTTTTGTGTTGTACATTCTATAGGTCTTGACCTGTAGCCACCATTATAGTCCTGCAGTTTCACTGCCCTAAACTCCTCTGCGCTCCATTTACTCATCCCTCCCTACCCCCATCTCAGCCCCCAAACCACCCATTTATTCAGTCTCCATAATTTTGGCAGTCTTCATAATTTTTCCTTTTCCAGAATGTAGTGAATTGAAGTGAATGCAACTATGCGGATATTGAATTTTTTTTAATGGATTGAATATCCATTAAAATGGATTTGCTCAGCCATTTACATTAATGAGCATTTAAATGCAGTAGATATCATTTCAAGTGACAACATGAATGAATAAAAGTCAATGCTATTGGATTTTTTTTTGTTTGTTTGAAAAAAAAGAGAATTAGAATTATACAGTATGTAGCCTTTTCAGATTGGCTTCTCTCACTTGGCAATTTGCTTCAAGGTATGCTTTCATGACTTGATAACCCATTTCCTTTTATTGCTGAAAATATTCCATTGTATGGATGTACTACTGTTTATCCACTCGAATACTCAAGAACAGCCATCTGGTTGCCTCTGTATCTTGGCAATTACGAGTAAAACTTATGTATATAGTAATAAACATTTATGTTGAGTTTTGTGAGGATATAGTTTTTCAACTCATTTGGATAAATATCAAGGAGCTTAATTGCTGGATCATGCGGTAAAAGTATGATTAGTTGTTTTTTGTTTGTTTGTAGGGGTTTTTTTTCCACCAAGTCATGTGGCATGCAAGTTCCCCTACCAGGGATCAAGCCCAAATCCCCTGCGTATAAGCACGGAGTCTTAACCACTGGACTGCCAGGGAAGTCCCAAGTATGTTTAGTTTTATAAGAAACTACCAAACTGTATTCCAAGTGGCTATGCCATTTTATATTTCTCCCAGTAAATGAACGGATGCTTCACATCCTTGCCAGCATTTGGTGTGGACAGTGTTTTGAATTTTAGCCATTCTAATAGATGTGTAGTTGTAACTCATTGTTTTAATTTGCAATTCCCTAATGACATATGATGCTGAGCATTTTTTATATGCTTATTTGCCATCCGTATATCTTCTTTGGTGAAATATCTGTTCAGATCTTGCACCCATTTTCTTTTTTGCTGTGCTGGGTCTTCGTTGCTGTGCACGGGTTTTTTCTAGTTGTGTCAAGAGGGGGCTACTCTTTTGTTGTGGAGCACAGGCTCTAAAGTGTTAGGGCCTCAGTAGTTGTGGTGTACGGCCCTTGGAAGATTCCACAAGATTCCGTGGCAGGTGGAATCTTCCCAGACTAGGGATCTAAGCGGTGTCTTCTCCATTGGCAGGTGGATTCTTAACCACTGGACCACCAGGAAAGTTCCCTCTGCCCATTTTTAATTGGGTCATTTTTCTTATTATTGTTCAGTTGCAGGAATTCTTTATATAGTTTGTATATTAGTCCTTTACCAGATGTCTTTTGCAAATATTTTCTCCAAGTCTGTGGCTTTTTTCATTTTCTTAACAGTGTCCATCACAGAGCAGAATTTTTAAATTTTAATAAAGTCCAACTTAACAATTTTTTCTTTCATGGGTAGTGATTTTTGGTGTTGTTTCTAAAAACTCATTGCAAAGCTAAGGTCATTAGTTGTTCTCTTATGTTTTCTTCAGGAGTTTTATAACTTAGCATTTACATTAGGTCTTTGATGCACAGTGAGTTAATTTTTGTAAAATATCTCTGTCTAGATTTTTTTTACATGTGCATATCCAGTTTTTCCAGTTCCATTTGTTGAAAAGACTATCCTTTGCCCACTGAATTGTCTTTCTTTTCCAAAGATAAGTTGATTACCTTTGTGTGGTCTGTTTCTAGGCTCTCTATTCTGTTTCATTGATGTCTGCCTATTCTTTCACCAACACCATACTGTCTTGATTATTGTAGCTTTATATAAAGTCTTGGAGTTGGATAGAGACGGTTTTCCAACTTTGTTGCTGTTCTTTGAAATTGTGTTGGCTGTTACTCGTCTTTTGCTTCTTCATATAAAATCTAGGATCAGTTGGTTGATATCTACAAGATAACTTGCTAGAATTTTGATTAGGATTATGTTGAATCAATAGACCAAATTAGGAAGAACTGACATCTTGACAATATTGATTTTTTTTATCCCTGTACATGGACTAGCTTCCTTACTAAGACTAGACCACAAAGGCCTTCCTGGTTGGGGCATCAAAACAAGACAGGTGAGACTTCCCTGGTGGTTCAGTGGCTAAGAGTCCAAGCTCCCAAAGCAAGGGGCCGGGGTCGAATCTCTGGTCAGGGAACTAGATCCCACATGCTGCAACTGAGGGTTAGTGTGCTGCAACTAAAAGATCTTGCATGCGGCAACTAAGACCCAGTGCAGCCAAATAAATAAAAAAATAATTTTAAAAAACAAAACAAAACAACGCAGGCATCCCCTTCTTCAGGAAGCCTACAGAGCCAGCTCAAGCTGGCCAGAACTCCTCCTCCAAACCCTGTGCAGACCTCTATCAACTGCACTTTTGTCTGGAATTAAAAGTGTCTCTCTTACTGGTCATCAGGTTAAAGCCAGGAGTCTATGCCAGAATTGGGTCTAAGGGAGAAACCCAAGCTTGAGCAGAAATATTTCTAAAATAGTTCCTATATTGAGGTATGCCAGGGCCAGAGGTCTGAGGACCAGGGAAAATAAGACCAGCAGAGCAAGCCAACAGGGGGAGGTCTAGACAACCTCCCCAGGGGGACCACACAGAGGGTGCAGTACCTACCTGTTTCCATCTTACATTTTAGGGGTGGGTGGAGTCCAGAACAAGGTGGACACTTGGGAAATGTAATGGAATTATCTATCTCTGGAGCAGTCGGTGTAGTTCTCAAGATCAGGCCGTGTCAGATTCCTTAGAGCACAGGACTGGCAGAAAGCAGCCTCAGTGTGTACTTAACCTGAGCTGATCCTTAGGAAGCCCACGGCAGTACAGTATGGGGCAGTACAACACACAAGTGGTCACCCCACAATTTACTCTGGCCCTCCTCTCCACGGAGACTCAGAGAATAGGCTTCCCTGACTTGGACAAGGGCTCCATCAACAGGATTCAGAGACCTCAGCACTAAGACCCAACTCTGGGAACCAGATAAGTGCGGTGCCCACCCTGAAGCTGAGAGCCTGGGTACATCCAAGCTGCCCTCCTGGGAGGCCCCAAGGGACTAGCACCAGGAGATGCATGTCAGAGATGCCCTCAGAAACAGAGAGAGCCAGGGCCACAGCCAAGGTATGCAACAGCAAGCAGGCTTTAATCGAGGGTGTCTAAGCAGGGTGACCCTAGCCTCTTTGGTTCCAGCGGCTTCTCTTTTCTGCTCAGGTCAGAGGCAGGAAGAAGGCCTGTTTCCTAAAGAGAGTCAGTCTCTATCTCCAAGCTGTTTTATGTGCCGGCTCACATCTCTCTCACTCTAGTTGGCTTGCAGTCTGTTTTCAAGCATCTTCCTTCCTTGAGAACAGGAGTCGTCTTCTCACCTTCGTCTATGTTTTGAGGCACTAGGTATAAGGGAAGGCACCTGGAATTAAGCTGCCTTTACACTAGCTGTTCCCTCTGCCTAGGGCACTCTTCCCCAGATACCTGCATGGCCACCTCCCTCATCTCCTTCACCCTTCAGATCGTTACTGAAATGTCACCTTCTCAACAAGGTACAATCTGCTCCCTCAGCCAACCCCCAGGGCTCCCAGTCTCCCTTACTTTGCTCTATATTTTTCACAGCTCTCAATAAGTTCTCTGTCTTTGCTTTTTCTGCAGTTTGAATACAATATGCCTGGTTATATCATCACATTATATACTATATAGTATATATACATATAGACAGTGTTTTAGTATTACTAGAATGTTAGCTCCATAAGAACAGGAATTTTCATTCATTTTCTTGAATACAAAACACACAGAAGGCTTCCCTGTTGGCTCAGTGGTAAAGAATCTGCCTGCAATACAAGAGACTCAGGTTGGATCCCTGGGTTGGGAAGATCCCCTGAAGAAGGAAATGGCCACCCACTCCAGTATTCTTGTCTGGGAAATCCCATGGACAGAGGAGCCTGGTGGGCTACACTCCATGGGGTTGCAAGAGTCAGACACGACATAGTGACTAAACCACCACCACCACCAAAGCTCACAGAAATGGCACACAAAAAGCACTCAACCAGCGGGCGTGTGAATGAAAAGGGAAACCCAAGTTCAGATCCCGCCCTGTCAGTTATTAGCCGGCTGTGTGCCTTTGGCAATTTGCTTCTCCCTCAACTGCAGTTTCTTCATTTATGAGACACCCACCTCACTGGATTATGCATGTGAAGTGCCCGTCAGGATGCTAGGCATGGAGAGATAGTTAATAACCATTCTGGCCAATTGATATAATTACTGCCTCTCAAACTCTTCACCTTCCATCTGTTGCAAGAACCCATTACTCAGGGCCATCACAGAGGCAATTAATGCATCAGAGCCTTCAACTCTGAGGCTGTGACGAGGGCAGGAGGGCATGAGGCCATGAATTGCCAAAGATCTCGGGATTCTCTTTTTCCTAGGCTAGTTGAGCTGACTCAGGGGCAGCTGACCCCAGACTCTCAGCTCTCAGTTACATGGCAGCCACAGATCTGGAACCAGTCTTCTGGTTCTGTGAGAAATCTGAGCCCTCCTTTGAGCTGCTAAACCACCTCTGACACACTCGATTTTCTAAGCCCTCTGATCAGGTCTGCAGCAGGGAAAGGAACTCAGCTCACCAGGCCCTCACAGGTGTGTGGAGAAGATCAGGCCACTGCGTGCACACGAATACCTCCTACCACTGGGCACCTGTGGGATGAAAAGGAGATGCTCAAAGAGCAGTTTCCAAGTCAGAGGTTAGGGTCCCATGTCCTGCCTCCACTGCTCAACAGTTGGGATTCTTTGGTTTCCTAAGGTCTCCGAGCTTCATTGTGCTTAGCAGTAACATGAAGATAGTAACACCTCACTGGATTGTTACAGTGAGATACAGTTCTGAAGTGCTTTAGCATGTTCCTGGCACCTCATTAGGTCATCTGCAAACACCAGATGAGTTCTATAGGACCACCTCACCAGTGGTGGCTTAGGCCAGTGGGAAGCATACAGACTATGGCTGTGAGATAGGAAGGAGGGAAATGCATCATGCCTTCAGGACTGTTTAGCTCAGTCAGCCAGAGAGGGAACAGCTTTCTTCAAAATCTGAAAAAATAATTTTTTGTTTGTCAATGTATTTACTAATTTTTAATTGGGGTATAGTTGATTTACAATATTATATGTTCTGGGGTACAACATAGTGATTCACAATTTTTAAAGATTATACTCCATTTGGGAATTCCCTGGTGGTCCAGTAGTTAGAACTTGGCACTTTCAAGGCCAGGGCCCTGGTTCAATCCCTTGTCGGGGAATTAAGACCCCACGAGACATGCAGCACAGCCAAGAAAAAAGATTATACTTTATTTATAGTTATGATAAAATATTGGCTAAATTCTCTGTACTGTACAGTATATCCTTGTAGCTTATTTTATACATAGTAGTATGAACCCTACCCTTATCTTGCCCCCTCCCCTCCCCTCTCCCCAGTGATAATCACTAGCTTGCTCACTATATCTGTGAGTCTGTTTCTTTTTTCATTATATTCACTAATTTGTTTTATATTTTTATCTTTTAGATTCCACATATAAGTGATGTCATACAGTATTTGTCTGACCTAATTCACTTAGTATAATATCCTCCAGGTCCATCCATGTTGTTGCAAATGACAACATTTCATTCTTTATTATGGTTGATAGTATTCCATCATATGTGTGTGTGTGTGTGTGTGTGTGTGTGTGTGTGTGTGTATCACATCCTTTTTATTCATTCATCTGTTGATTGACACTTAGGTTGCTTCCATATCTTGGCTACTGTAAATAATTCTACTATGAACACTGGCGTATATATATCTTTATGAAATAGTGTTTCGGTTTTCTTCAGATAATTAAATTTCAGGAGTGAAATTTCTGGATCATATGGTAGTTCTACTTTTAGTTTTTTGAGGACACTCCAGATGGTTTTCTACAGTGGCTGCACCAATTTATATTCCCACAAATAGTTTATGAAGGTTCCCTTTTCTTCACATCCTCACCAACACTTGTTACAAAGTCTGAAATTTTAATTTCTTTTTAAAACATATTTATTGATTTGGCTGCACCGGGTCCTAGTTGAGGCATGCAAGATCTTTGATCTTCATTGTGTCATGTAGAATCATTAGTTGTGACATGAGAACTCTTATTTGCGGAATGTGGGATCTGGTTCTGCAACCAGGGATGGAACCTGGGCCCTCTGCATTGGGTGCCTGGAGTCTCAGTCACTGCATTGGACCACCAGGGAAGTCCCTGAAATTTTAATTTCTAATCCTCTCTATCTGCCCTGCAAAACTGATTCTGCAAATTATAATCTTCAGTTGATAACCAGAACTCAGGGAGGTATGAATGTATTGTATGTGTATATCATAAATCAAGAAACACAATTTATTTATGTCTTTATTCACTCTAGGAATGTTTATTCACCCTCTGTAGTCTGTGCCTTCTGCTAGGGACCCCTGCAATGAGATACAGGCTCTGCTTTCAAGGAGCTCACAGGTTATGGAGGAGACGAGCACACAGACGATCCCAATAAGATTGACACGGTATTTCACGAGAAACACTCCAGGGTTACAATACAAGTTCAGCAGAAGTGCAATTATCCTGGAGGGCGTGTGTGTGTGTGTGTGTGTGTGTGTGTGTGTGCACGCGCACACGCACGTGCGCACATGTGCTCAGTTGTGTCCGACTCTTTGCAACCCTATGGACTCTAGTCATCCAGGCTTTTCTGTTCATGGGATTTCCCAGGCAGAACACTGGAGTGGGCTGCCATTTCCTACTCCAGGGGATATTCCAAACCCAGGGATTGAACGTGTGTCTCTTGTATCTCCTGCACTGCAGGTGGATCCTTTACCTCTGAGACACCAAGGAAGCCCAATTATGCTAGAAGGGGAGTTCAGAAAAAGCTCTTCTGGGCTCTTTTGAAAGATGAGTAGAACACGCAGAGAGGAAGGAAGAGGCAAAGGTCATGCTCTGCTGGATCGCTCAGCTGGAGAGGTCACTGGAAGGGCCAGATCGTGCAGGGCCTTCAATATTAAGGAGCATAATGTGCCAGTCTGGACATACTGGCAGTACTATTGTAATTCCCTTGTGCTACTGACATTCCAGTTTCCTAGACTCATACATGACTCAATGCTGGTAACTTAAGAGGAAAAGCAGCAGCCAGCTGCTCTCTATATCTTTTTTCTAATTTTAAAAAAGTTATTACTTTCCCCATATAAATTTTTAATTTGGTATGTTGTATTTTCCTTTTTATTCAATTCAAGAAATTATCTATTTATTTTTTTGGCCAAGTGGCATGCAGGAGCTTATTTCCCTGACCAGGGATCAAACCCATGCCCCCTGCAGTGAAAGTACAGAGCCTTAACCACTGGTCCATGCCATAGCATGGACATACTATAGTTATTTAATATTTACTATTAACAGGCATATAGGATATTTTTAATTTGGTGCCGTTAAAAACTTTGAATGTAATGAAATCTTCCCATATACAAC
This sequence comes from Dama dama, assembly GCF_033118175.1. Classification (NCBI taxonomy): domain Eukaryota; kingdom Metazoa; phylum Chordata; class Mammalia; order Artiodactyla; family Cervidae; genus Dama; species Dama dama. Next base: position 7,263,370 of record NC_083702.1, read on the forward strand.
TTTGTGCACATGTGCAAGTATTTCTTCAGTTCAGTCATTCAGTCGTGTTTGACTCTTTGCGACCCCATGGACTGCAGCACACCAGGCTTCCCTGTCCATCACCAACTCCCAAGCTTACTCAAACTCATGTCCATCGAGTTGGTGATGCCATCCAATCATCTCATCCTCTGTTGTCCCCTTCTCCTCCTGCCTTCAATCTTTCCCAGCATCAGGGTCTTTTCCAAGGAGTCAGCTCTTCGCATCACGTGGCCAAAGTATTAGAGTTTCAGCTTCAGCATCAGTGCTTCCAATGAGTATTCAGGGTTGATTTCCTTTAGGATTGACTAGTTTGATCTCCTTTCAGTCCAAGAGACTCTCACCAACAGTCTTCACCAACACCACAGTTCAAAAGCATCAATTCTTTGGCACTCAGGTTTCTTTATAGTCCAGCTCTCACATCCATACATGACTGGAAAAACCAGAGCTTTGGCTAGATGGACCTTTGTTGGCAAAGTGATGTCTGATGTCTCTGCTTTTTTAATATGCTGTCTAGGTTGGTCATAACTTTTCTTCCAAGAAGTAAGCGTCTTCCAATTTCATGGCTGCAGTCACCATCTGCAGTGATTTTGGAGCCCCCCAAAATAAAGTCTATCACTGTTTCCATTGTTTCCCCATCTATTTGGCATGAAGTGATGGGACCAAGTGCCATGATCTTAGTTTTCTGAATGTTGAGCTTTAAGCCAACTTTTTCACTTTCCTCTTTCACTTTCATCAAGAGGCTCTTTAGTTCTTCGCTCTCTGCCATAAGGGTGGTGTCAGCTGCATATCTGAGGTTATTGATATTTCTCCCAGCAGTCTTGATTCCAGCTTGTGCTTCATCCAGCATGGCATTTCTCATGATGTACTCTGCATATAAGTTAAATAAGCAAGGTGACAATATACAGCCTTGATGTACTCCTTTCCTGATTTGGAACCAGTCTGTTGTTCCATGTCCTATTCTAACTGTTGCTTCTTGACCTGCATACCTCCTGATTTCTCAGGAGGCAGGTCAGATGGTCTGGTATTCCCACCTCTTTCAGAATTTTCCACAGTTTGTTATGATCCACACAGTCAAAGGCTTTGGGGTAGTCAATAAAGCAGAAGTAGATGTTTTTCTAAAACTCTTGTGCTTCTTCGATGATCCAATGGATGTTGGCAACTTGATCTCTGGTTCCTCTGCCCTTTCTAAATCCAGCTTGAACATCTGGAAGTTCATGGCTCACATACTGTTGAAGCCTACTTGGAGAATTTTGAGCATTACTTTGCTAGCGTGTGAGATGGGTGCAATTGTGCGGTATTTTGAGCATTCTTAAGCATTGCCTTTCTTTGGGATTGGAATGAAAACTGACCTTTTCCAGTCCTGTGGCCACTGCTGAGTTTTCCAAATTTGCTGGCATACTGAGTGCAGTACTTTCACAGCATCATCTTTTAGGATTTGAAATAGCTCACCTGGAATTCCATCACCTCCACTAGCTTTGTTCCTAGTGATGCTTCCTAAGGCCCACTTGACTTCAGACTACAGGATGTCTGGCTCTATGTGAGTGATCACACCATCGTGATTATCTGGGTCATGAAGGTCTTTTTTGTATAGTTCTTCTGTATATTCTTGCCACCTCTTCTTAATATCTTCTGCTTCTGTTAGGTCCATACCATTTCTGTCCTTTATTGTGCTCATCTTTGCATGAAATGTTCCCTTGGTATCTCTAATTTTCTTGAAGAGCTCTCTAGTCTTTCCCATTCTATTGTTTTCCTCTATTTCCTTGCATTGATCACTGAGGAAGGCTTTCTTATCTCTCCTTGCTGATCCTTTGGAACTCTGCATTCAAATGGGTATATCTTTCCTTTTCTTAGGGATGGATATTGAGTGAAGCTGCTAAATCAAGAGTAGAAATATTTTAACTTTTAAAAAGGTACTTGGGGACGCTTCCCTGGTGCTCCAGTGGCTGAGACTCCACACTCTCAATGCAGAGGGCCCAGGTTCAAGCCCTGGTCAGGGAACTATATTCCACATGCCAAAACTAAGACTCAGTATAGTCAAATAAATAAGTATTTTAAAAAGAAATGGAATGGCCCAGTGAGACCAAGTTACCATAGTTCTCACTGCAGTACAACTTTGGAACAAGGCTGAGAAATTCCAGCTTATGCTGAAAGAACTCTACGGCCACATACCTGAATGTTATTGGTCCATGGGCCATGGTTTTAGACCTGCAAGAGCTGGGTTCCTTTACTAGAAAAATACAGAGTCCAGAAACCCAGACCATCCCTTACCAGCTGGGGCTACCTTTGTGCAGTGATTTCCATGGCAACCTATACCAGTTTCTCACTTGGATGGATGCCACTCACAAGCAGTTTGTAACAGGGAGCATGGGAAAAGGCCCAAGGAGGAAGTCACCTCATCGACTGTCTCAATCTTTTTAATGCTTCTGAATCTTTAGAGATAAAAATTGTTTCTCATTTCAAGTTTCATTTATCTAACACAAGTCAAGTTCAACATCTTTTCATGCTCTGTGGCATGTGGAATCTTCCCAAACCAGGGACTGAACCCACGTCTCCTGCATTCGAAGGTGGACTCCTATCCACTGTGCCACCAAGGAAGTCCTCAAATGTTTCTTGAGGCTATTGCCTCAGTTAATTGAGAATTCACATCTGTTGTCCGTATTTTCTTTTGAGTTGATTTGTAAAGTTCTTTTTATATTTTGACTACAAATTTTTTGTTTAATATAGATGTTGGCAATTAGTTCCTCCTAGTCTATTGCCTATCTTCTAACTTTGGTCATACAGAAGTTTAAAATTTTGATATAATCAAATTTATCACTGTTTTCCTTTATTGCTTCATTGTTTTTGGTCTTCTTAAAGAAGGCCTCCCCTACCTTTAGATATCATTTTCAATGGTTGCACAACATTTCATTGTATAATTTGTGAAATTCTCTCTTACTACTGAAAATTTAAGTTGTTATATCCTTTCACTAATATAAAGAATGCTATGAAAAATAAGTGTTCAACTTGATTTTTAAAAAGTTTTTGGCCATGCCACATGGCGTGTGGGATCTTAGAGTTTCCCAACCAGGGATCAAATGCATGCCCTTTGCATTGGAAGCATGAAGTTTTAACTACTGGATCTCTAGGAAAATCCCTCAACTTGATATTTTTAACATATATCTTAGTTCCTAGCAAACTTACCATAATGGATGTTTCTTGAATTGGAGAGGGGAAAATGCAAAACAGTTTTTCCAAACTGACTCAAGGCATGTTTAAAAAAAATGTAATTAAAAAAATGCAGCCAATGTCAACCAAATTGTTGGAGAATTAGCTGTACAAATGTACTTCTCCTTTAGCCCATCTAATCAAGAATTGGTGGCGGTGGTGGTGGTTTAGTCACTAAGTTGTGTCCGACTCTTTGCAACCCCATGGACTGTAGCTCGCCAGGCTCCTCTGTCCATGGGATTTCCCAGGCAGGCATACTGGAGTGTGTTGCCATTTCCTTCTCCCAGGGGATCTTCCCGACCTAGGGAACAAACCCGCATCTCTTGCATTGCAGGCAGATTCTTTACCAACTGAGCCACCAGGGAAGCCCAGTCAAGAACTGACTTGGCCTCTAAAATCTAGGCGTGGAAGTAAAGCTTCATCTTCCCTCTAAGGTTGCCCTTCCAAAGGGTATGATAACTACATGGGATGGGACTTCAACCACCTACCTGAGTCTTCCTTCTTACTGTGACTTCAGTTTTAGGGTGCCCTTTGCTTGGTGAGTCTTCAAGGTTTAACTCTGAGAAGGTGGTAAATGGACCTGAGAAGATGAGGTAGAGGGAAGAGAAGTCTCCTGCTGAGCTGCCACAGATCTGTGAGAGGCAGCTGTATTTCCAGCATATGGAGCTTCATATGCTGGTGGTAGGGCTTCATTTCCAACTGATAGGGCTCCATATCCTGCAGATGGGGCTCCATATCCCCCAGGTAAGGCACCATATCCCCCAGGAGGGGCTCCATATCCCCCAGGTGGGGCTCCATATCCCACAGGTGGGGCTCCATATCCCCCTGGTTGGGCTCCATATCCTTCTGGTGGAGTTCCATATTCCCCTGGTTGGACTCCATATCCTGGTGGTGGGGGTCCATAGATCACAACTGGATATGCTGAGAAGGAAAAAAAAATCAGTTACTCATTTTTTAGAGCAGACAAGGAATAAGTAAGAAGGAGGTGGAAGATGAAAAAGTACTGAAGCAGACTGAAACAGGAAGAGAATTCAGACAGAACAATGCAAAAGCCTTATCCTTCAGCCATCACCAGTTGGATGCTTTAACATCCACAACTGTTGTGGAGGAATTCAAATTAACATGAAAATAACCTATAGTTAAATCTCTACATACTAATAGTTGTACACAGATACATATTAACTCAGTAAAGTTTGTTTTGATCATAAAAAAATGCTCAATGAGGAATATGTATTTGGAAAATAGAGAAGAGATAAATTTTTAAAAGTCATCTATAATTCCATCATCAAAGACAAAAACTTATTATTTTGGTATATTTATAAGTAGGATCTCTGTTAATATTTTTTATACAGTCATGATTATGACAATCATACAATTTTAAAAAATCTGGCTCGTTTTACTTGACATTGTGAGAATGTTCTTTATATTATTTTTTCTTTTTTTCCTGGCTGTTCTGCATGGCTTGTGGGATCTTAGTTTCCCAACCACGGGTTGAACCTGGCCCTCAGCAATGAAAATGCCAAGTCTTAACCACTGGACTGCCAAGAAAGTTCTTTATATCATTAGCATATTTCACAAATTAAAATCGGGGCAATATTTCATCATATGGATAAATGCCACTTATGATAAGTGCTACCTGATTGTCAGAGAGTTATGTTGCTTCCAACTTTCCAATTAATATTATAATAAACATGAGTTTTATTTATTTTCTTGGCTACATTCCCAAAATTATTTAACTGTGTCAGTGTGAATGGATAACTGTCAAGTTATTTTTCTAAAATCCATATTTAATATTTAAGCTATCTAGAAAAAAATTAAAAGAATCATCATTAAGATGCTCAAAGAACAAAAGGAAAAATGTATATAAAGTCAAGAAAAGTGATATATGAACAAAATAGAAACAGCAATAAAGAGATAGAAAACATAACAGGAAACCAACACAAACAAAATTGTGGAGCTGAAAAGTACAATAACTGAAATGAAAAATTCACTAGAGGGATTCAAATTCATATTTGAATAGGCAGAAGAAAGAATCAGTAAACCTGAATACAGAACAATAAAAACTGTAGATAGAGAGGAATAGAAAGAAAAATATTGAAGAAAAGTGAACAGAGCCCAAGGGACCAGTGGGACACTACCAAGGAGACCAACATATACATTGTGGAAGTTTCAGAAAAAAAGAGAGAAAGATGTAGGAAAGTATTTGAAGAAATAATGACTGAAAACTTCTCAAATCTGATGAAAGACATGAATATAAACATCCAAGAAGCTCAATAAACTCCAAATAAGATGAACTCAAAGAGATCCACACCGACACATTATAGTCAAACTTACAAAAAAGGGAATCTTGACAGCAGCAAGTTCAGTTCAGTTCAGTCACTCAGTCATGTCCAACTCTTTGAGACCCCATTAACTGCAGCACACCATGCCTCCCTGTCCATCACCAACTCCTGGAGTTCACCCAAACCCATGTCCATTGAGTCGGTGATGCCATCCAACCATCTCATCCTCTGTCGTCCCCTTCTGTTCCCTCCCTCAATCTTTCCCAACGTCAGAGTCTTTTCAAATAAGTCAGCTCTTCGCATCAGGTGGCCAAAGTATTGGAGTTTCAGCTTCAGCATCAGTCCATCCAATGACTATTCCGGACTGATTTCCTTTAGGATGGACTGGTTGGATCTCCTTGCAGTCCAAGGGACAGCAGCAAGAGAGAAGTGAATAATCACATGCAAGAGATCCTCAATAAGATTATTAGCAGATTTCTCTTCAGGAATGTTGGAGGCCAGAAATAAACTATCTAACAAGAATCTTATATCTAGCCAAACTCCTTTCAGATAGAGAAAGAAAGTAAGATGTTTCCAGATAAACAAAACCTGAGGGAGTTGATTACCACTAGACTTGTCCTGTAAGAAATGCTGAAGGGAGTCAAATGAAAGGACACTGGATAATAATTTGAAGCCAAATGAAGAAATAAATATCTCAATAAAGGTAAATCATTGACCAATTATAAAAGTCAATATTATTATAACAAAGGTTTGTAATTTCATTTTTGTTTTCTACATAACTTAAGAGACTAATGCATTTACAGGAAATATTAGATTATGTGTTTGGGGACACAATGTATAGAGATATAATTTTGTGATATGGTAAAAGGAGTGAGATGGAGGGCTTGTAAAGGTACAGAATATTTGTATGTTATTGAAGTTAAGATTGTAAAATTCAAATCAGTGTTATAACTTTAGGATGTTAAATGTAACCCCTGTGGTAGTCACATCAAAAAAAAAAAAAAAGCTATAAAATATAAACAAAAGGAAATGAGAAAGAAATTCAAACTTTTCACTATCAAAAAACAACTAAACACAAAAGAAGACAGTGATGCAGAAAATGAGGGACAAAAAAGCTATAAGGCATATAAAAACCAAATAGCAAAACAGCAGAAGTAAGGCTCCCATCATCAGTAATTACTTTAAATGCAAATGGATTAAATTCCCCAATCAAAAGACAGAGATTGCAGAATGAATGAAAATTCATGATTCAACTACATGCTATGTGTTTGAGAGACTTGTTCTAGATACAAAGACATAAATAAATTGAAAGTAAAGGATGAAAAAAGATATTCCACGTAAATAGTAACCAAAAGAGAGCAAAACTAACTATACTAATATCAGACAAAATAGACTACATCAAAAAGATTAAGCAATAAAGACAAAAATTACATATTAATAAAATATTCAGTACAGCAAAAGAATATAACAATTATAAACATTTGCACAGCTGATAACAGACCATCACATATATGAAGCAAAAACTGACAGAATTGAAGGAAGAAGCAATTTCACAATAATAGTTGAAGACTTCAATATCCCTCACTCACACTGATAGATAGAACAACCAGAGAGAAGATAAATAAGAAAGCAGAGGATTTGAAAAAGCGCAACAAGCCAACTGGATCTAACAAACACAGGACACTCTACCCAACAACAGAATACACATTACTCTCAAATGCTCATTTGATCAGCCGTGTCCAACTCTTTGTGACCCCATGGACTGTAGCCCACCAGGCTCCTCTGCCCATGGAATTTTCCCTTTTCCACGGGATCTTCCCGACCCAGGGATCAAACCTACATCTCTTATGTCTCCTGCATTGGCAGGCAGATTCTTTACCACTAGTGCCACCTGGGACCCTGGTACTCTCAAGGACACGTGATATTTTTAGAATAGACCATATATTAGGTAACAAATTAAGTCTGGATAGATTTTAAAAGGTAGGGGTCATACAAAGTAGCTTCTCTGATCACAAAGGGATTAATTTATAAACCAACAACAGAAGTAAAACTAGAAAATTCACAAATTTCTGGAAATTAAACACCATACTCAGGCTTCCCTGGTGGTCCAGTGGTTAAGAATCCGCCTGCCAATGCAGGTGACATAGGTTCAATCTCTGGTCCAGGAAGATCCCACATGCTGCAGAGCAACTAGGCCTGTGCATCACAACTACTGAAGCCCACACTCTCTAGGGCCCATGCTCTGCAACAAGAGAAGCCACTGCAATGAAAAGCCTGCAAGGAAGCACAATGCAAAAAAAAGTAGCCCCTGCTTGCTGCCCAAGAGCAGCAACAAACACATAGTGTGGCCAAAAATGAATGAATAAATAAATATTTTTAAATGGGCAAAGGACTTGAAAAGATACATCTTCAAAGAAGATACACAAATGGTCAACAAGCACATGAAAAGATGTTCAGTACCATTGGTCATTAAGAAAATGCAAATTAAAATTATAATGAGATATCACCTCACCTCACTAGGATGACTTTACTATAAACAACAAGCAAAAAGAAAGGAAAATAACAAGCATTGACAACGATATGGAGCAATATGAACTTGTACATTGCTGGTGAGAGTAAAATAACAGTGCAGTTTCTGCGGAAAAAGAGTTTGGTGGTTTCTCAAAAAAGTTAAACATTGAATTACCATATCACCCAATAATTCCCAACCTAAGTACATACTCAAGAGAAATGAAAACTTATGTCTACAGAGAAGCCTATATACAAATGATTATAACAGCTATTATTCATAATAATCGAAAGGTGGAAACCAACCAAATGTGTATCAATGCACGAATGAATAAACAAACTATGATATACACAATGGAGCACTAGTCAGACACAAAAAGTGAAGTACTGATACATGTTACATCTTGGAGGAGCCTTGAAAACATCATGTTAAGTGAGATAAGCCAAACACAAAGTCACATGTTGCTTGGCTTCTTTTATGTGATATACACAGAACAGACAAATCCAAAAAGACAAAAAGCAGATTAGGGGAAACCAAGAGACAAAGGAGAGAGGACAAGGAATAATTACTTCGTGGGTATGGGGTATTATTATGGAGTAATGGAAAAGTTTTCCATTTTGTTTGTTTGTTTGCTTTTTGACTGTGCAACACAGCATGCAGGATGTTAGTTCCCCGACTAGGGATCAAACCTGAACCCCCTAAGTGAAATGACAGAGTCAACCACTGGACTGCCAGGGAAGTCCTGGAAAAGTTTTGAAACTGGAGAGAGCTGATGGCTGCACAGCATTGTGATACACTAAATACCATTGAATTGTACGTTTTAAAATGGTTAATTGTATCTTATACAAATTTCAACTTAAAAACATTTTTATAAAACCTTAGCAATACTTACTTCAAAATTTTGAATGTCAGTTGATTAACACTTAAAAATTAAGGTAACTATAAAGGCCAGAAATAACTACCCATGAGTTGTATACAAACTAAATGCTGATGGACATGCATGTCATGCTCCAAGGAAAACCCAAGAAATGGCCTGCATCTGGGGGTCTGTTGGCAGCCTGTCAGGAGACCTTTCGTGGTCCACCCACAGACTGTGAACCACATTTGAGAATACTGATCTATATCTCTGGGGAATATGGCTCAGCATCTGTGGACAGACACAGCTGCTACAGGAAAGGGTACAGGTCACAAAGCCCAAGATTGGAGTCCTCAGTGAGGATGAAAGGCGTGGCACAAGCATGATGGCTGTGCTTGTGTGAGAGAGGAAGGGGGAGGTATGCAAGAGCACACGTTTCTGCTCAGGTTGTCAGCAGAAGTGACTTCCTACTGATGAGAGTTGCACAATATCCTCCATATTTGTACATCAAAGTAAGCCTGAAATTGATGCTTTTGAACTGTGGTGTTGGAGAAGACTCTTGAGAGTCCCTAGGACTGCAAGGATATCAAACCAGTCAATTCTAAAGGATATCAATCCTGAATATTCATTGGAAGGACTGCTGCTGAAGCTGAAACTCCAATACTTTGGCCACCTGATGCGAAGAGCCAACTCATTAGAAAATACTCTGATGCTGGGAAAATTGAAGGCAGGAGGAGAAGGGGACGACAGAGGATGAGATGGTTGGATGGCATCACTGACTCGATGGACATGAGTTTGAGCAAGCTCTAGGAGATGGTGAAGGACAGGGAAGCCTGGCGTGCTATAGTCCATGGGATTGCAAAGAGTAGGACACAACTGAGTGACTGAACAACAACAAAAAAGCCTGAAATGGAAAGCCGGTCACTTACTGACTTGCCACTGGGTTTGAATCCGGAAATGAAATCATGGACTCAACTATTTTCCAACCCCCAAATCTCTGCTGCTGCTCTTGCAGCAGAGTTGAAGGCAAGCTATCAGCGATTAGATCTGCGAGCCTTGGGCACACCCTTTTACCTCCCAGGAAGAACCTCCCTGCCATACTTACCTGGACAAGATGTCTGTGGGGAGCACACTGCAGCCCCTGGGACAGTAATTATGTACAGTCCTGAAGTGTCAAACCAGTAATTTACACTTCCAAGTGGAATTCCTCTGGCAGCTGAGAAGACAAATTTGGCAAAATAAGGGCTCTTTAATTGTTTTAAGACAGATATACAGCAACTATCAACCAAATAATTAACAGAGTATTAACCAACATGTTACATGAGTGTCCAGCAATGTTCCCAGGATACAAGACTTAAAATATACTCTGTCCTTGTCCTCAACTGTATGCTTCCTGAAGACAGTGATTGTGTATATTTTCCTATGCTTATTGAAGGCCTAGCATAATACCCACCATAATAGGGATTCAGAAAAAATTTTCAAGTGAAGATTTTATCAAGTTGTCAGGATAACTCCATTAAAGGCCAACACAACATAATGGCAGTACCCTGCAGGTGGTGACTGCAGCCATGAAATTAAGACGCTTGCTCCTTGGAAGAAAACCTATGACAAACCTAAACAGTGTTTTAAAAAGCAGAGACATCACTTTGCCAACAAAGGTCCATATAGTCAAAGCTATGGTTTTTCCAGTCATCATGTATGGATGTGAGAGTTGGGCCATAAAGAAGGCTGAGCACCGAAGAATTGATGCTTTTGAAATGTGGTGCTGGAGAAGACTCTTGAGAGGCCTTTGGACTGCAAGGAGGTCAAACCTGTCAATCCTAAAGGAAATCAACCCTGAATATGCATTGGAAGGACTGATACTGAAGCTGACACTCCAATACTTTGGCCACCTGATGTGAAGAGATGACTCATTGGAAACGACCCTGATGCTGGGAAATATTGAGGGCAGAAGGACAAGGGAGCGACAGAGGATGAGATGGTTGGATGGCGTCATTGACTCAGTGGACATGAGTTTGAGCAAACTCTGGGAGATAGTGAAGGACAGGGAAGCCTGGCATGCTGCAGTCCATGGGGTCATAAAGAGTTGGACATGACTTACCGACTGAACAACAACAATGGCATTACCAAAGAAAGCTTCTGTTGGTCTCCTCTGCATCTCGTTTACAAGGACACTTTAATGGTATTTAATATTTGATGGTATTTGAGTAATCTAGAGTAATTCTCTCATCTCAAGATCCTTAATTATATCTGAAAAGCCTTTTTTTTTCTTTTTTTTTACAAAGTAACATTCAAAGATTCTGAGGCTTATATTTTCAGAGCCACTGTCAGCCTGCCACACTAATTTCTGCCCTATGGCATATGACCAGAAGCAATGCACACAGCTTCCACACCTGGCCCATGAAAACTTCCAAAGTGAGATCTTTACTCTCTTCCTCACTCTGCTGGCCACCCAAAGAGGCTGTGGAAGCCATGTGTTACTGATGAGACTCTACTACCCTGGGTCCCTGAAGGGCTGTGTGGAGCAGAGATCCCTTTAACCCCTGCTGATGGCCTCTTTTTCAGATTTATTTTGATGTGAGCCATTTTAAAAGTTTTTATTGAATTTGTTGCAATACTGCTTCTGTTTTATGCTTTGGTTTTTTGGCCCCAAGGCATGTGGGGTCTGAGCTCCTGACTAGGGATAGAACTCACACTGTCTGTGATGAAAGGGGAAATTTTAACCACTGAACTGTCAGAGAAGTTCCCAACTGGCCTTTATATAGGCAGTAATATCCATTACCTTATTGTTGTTTGTTTAGTCACTTAGTTGTGTCTGATTTTTTGCGACTCCGTGGACTGCAGCCAGCCAGGCTCCTCTGTCCATAGGATTTCCCAGGCAAGAATACTGGAATGGGTTGTCATTTCCTTCTCCACCATTATCTTAAGTCACTGATAATTTGGGCTTTATCTGTTTCAATAGCTAGCATTATCTTAACTGGGTGGGATGTGCTCAGTTGTGTCTGACTCTTTGTGACCCCATGGACTGTAGCCCGCCAGGTTCCTCTGTCCATGGGGTTTCCAAGGCAAGAATACTGGAGTGGGTTGCCACTTCCTTCTCCAGGGGATCTTCCCAGCCCAGGGATCAAATCCACTTCTGTATTTCCTGCATTGCAAGCGGATTCTTTACCTCTGAGCCCCCAGGGAAGCCCCCACCATAAGATAGGATAATGTATTATTCTTGCATATGTCTATTTCCACTAGACCGTGTGCATCTTAACTAGATTGAAGTTGGTGGTGGAAAGCAAGGGAGAAAGAGGAAGAGCATTCCAGACAGAGCAAATAGCCTGAAGGCTCAGAGATGGGAGAGCAAGGTGCAAAGAAGTCCAGTTGGATTAGAATGTAAAAACTGAGAGTGAGGGATATAAAGTGAAGCTACATTGAATTAAAAGATTACTTGTATTCTAAGTCTGAAAGAGTCCTCTGGTACATCTGTTAGATCAGTGCTGCAGGACTTAACAGTATCTCTTCCCATGCTTTAGTCCCATGAAAAATGAGAATTAAACCCAAGAAAAGTAAAGGTATAGCCAGAGAGAAGACAAGAAGGCATGCCAGAGGAAGAAGAGCCAAGGTAACTCTACCAAAAACAAGAGTACTCAATGATACAGCCACTTCAATGGACAAGAGACTATCAGGTATAATCATTCAGGAGTCTGATGTAAATTCCCACTAGATTGTGAACTCCTTCAGGTTAAGGAAGGACCAAATCTTATGTTTCTAACATGTAGTAGGGTACTTGGTACATAGTCAGTAGGTTCAGGAAATACCCACTGAATACAGGTGAAATCTAGAGAAGGAAATGGCAACCTGCTGCAGTATTCCTGCCTGGGAAATCCCATGGACAGAGGAGGCTGGCAGTCTACACAGTACATGAGGCTGAAAAAAGTTGAACACAGCTTAGCGACTAAACAACAACAACATGGGCAAATACCAACGTCCTGACCACAGAGGCCAGAAGTCTTCACCAGTTAACAGTCCTACTCCAGTTATACAGGTCCCCAAACCCCAAAGCACTCGATATCTTTCTCAGCATCACTCACCAGCAGAGGCAGCTTTTACCATCAGTTGGGCAAATTCGATGGCGCCTCCTTTCCTGAAGGATAACTTAAAAACAGCTTGTCCTTCCCAGCCACCTGGGGGGAGAAACAGCACACTGAGAGGCTGGCGCACGGTCACAGACGGGCTGCCAGAAACACGGAGAGAGACACCACCCAGTGAAATCTGAGTCTTCAACTTTCTCTACGCTTTGGAGAAAAAATACACTTCTGACGGGGACACTTACCACCCGGAGCTGCCTGAATGGTTCCTTTAATGTAGTTGGGGGCAAAAATTGGTTGTTCAATGGTGCAGTCACCCATCAGGCCAAACGGCATCATAAAGGAAAGCATGGGGTCATTGACTAAGTGTGATGTCACGAAGACCACCTAAGAAAGAAAAGAAACTTTAGGAAAGGAATGCAATTCGTCCATGCGTTGAGACATAGAAGAGCAATTCTAAAGTCAAGGCTACTTTATAGCTCCTGGCCTAATTGAGAAACATCACCGATTTTCTTCTATCACTCTTCAACAGGGAAAATCTCCGAGTGGAAATGTTTCAAAACATTTTGAAAGTCAATACCTCTCTCCATTTTAAGGGAAACAAACAGAGAGTTAATTAGATAAAAGGAGAAGCAGAAATTACCTGGTGTGGGACTTTCCTGGTGGTTCAATGGTTAGGAATCTGCCTGCCAATGCAGGGTACATGGGTTTGATTCCTAGTCCAAGAAGAATCCACATGCCACAGGGCAACTAAGCCTGTGTGCCACAACTCCTGAGCCCGAGTGCCCTAGAGCCTATGCTCCTGAACAAGAGAAGCCACTGCAATGAGAAGCCCAAGCACTGCAACTACAGAGTAACCCCCCACTCACGACAACTAGAAAAAGCCCACACATAGCCATGAAGACCCAGCACAGTGAAAAAAACGAAAAATAAATTAGATTAAAAAGAGAGAAATTACCCGGTATGAAGTGAGAAACAACGTTCCTTTCTTTGTACCATTAAAGAGATAGGATTCCACTGGTTTCTGTAGGAAGCAGAGGTCCACATCCTCACACTGCTTCAAGACACTGCAGAAGAGAAAGGACAGACAACACACGGTTTGGGATATATATAAAAAAGATACAACCAAAGCTCTCGGCACAGTTTTTAGCCTGGAGGGAGATTTTAATAAACGTCATTTGCTGCTACTGGTGCTACTGCTACTATTTTATTAAAATAGGAAGGAACTAAAATGCTCTTATTCTCTGACAACTCACACTTGCTTGACTTCCTCTTTATCACTGGGTTCTTTTTTTTTTCTTTCTTAGCAAACCTAATTCTGTTCTTAAAGTCCACTAATTCTTATACTTCTTGTGCATTTTGTATAAAGCACTGTGTTAATGAAACTGTTTCTTGGACTCTGGTAAAGAAGGTGAGACATATGAAGTGTGCTACAGAATCCTCTGACATGTCTGCCATGTTCTCCCTTCACTCCTAACCTGAAAAACCTGGACTCATCCTACTCTTACAGAATCCTATTGGGTTTTTTACCCATTCTTAGTTTTATATATATATATATATATATTTTTATATATATATATATATATATACTGTTAATATTTATTGAAAGAATGAATGAACAAAAACAAATATAGGTAATAATGCAAGAAAAACATGATATGCATCACATAAGCAGAAAAAATATCATGGCAGGTAGAGATCAGCTCTTGGTAGAAGTAATTAGGAATGATTTTATAGAAAAGTTGAAATTTGAGCTGATTCTTCAGAGATGAATAGTGTTTCAGTGGGCAGAAGTGAGGGCAGGGGACAGTCCTGATGGGGTGCAAACAGCATTAGTGGAAGTGCAGGAGCAGCATCAGTGGAAAGAACACTGTATACTTGGGAGCAGCCTACCTGTGTGAATTTATCAAAACATCATGGAAGTGGGATTAGGAGGAATAGTGAGATAAAGCTGGACCCACGTTGGGAATAGAGATAGAAACACCATTCAACAGGCAAGGCAGAACTGCCTGTCTCAGCGGATAGGTCACATGACCAAGGAAATGGTGATATGTCAGAGGGATCCATTTAAGAACTGACATAGTCCTGATATGAGGTAATAAGAACAGGAACTAGGGTGATAGTATTTGGCTAAAAAGCGCTTAAGAGACGATGAAAAGAGAACAGCATCGAAACATGTGTATTATCAAGTGTGAAACAGATCGCCAGTCCAGGTTGGATGGATGAGACAAGTGCTCGGGGCTGGTGCACTGGGAAGACCCAGAGGGATGGGATGGGGAGGGAGGTGGGAGGGGGGTTCAGGATGGGGAGCACATGTAAATCCACGGCTGATTCATGTCAATGTATGGCAAAAGCCACTACAATATTGTAAAGTAATTAGCCTCCAACTAATAAAATAAATGGAAAAAAAATAAAGTCACCAAGCCAAAAAAAAAAAAGAGACTATGAAAAAATGGATGTCAGCAACAATAGTGGAATAGGGAACTCTAGAAGTCAGTCTAGAATCTAATCAAAAGCTTATAGCAGAATGTTTAATCAAGAAAAAAAAATAAGAGCGTCAATAAGAGCTTTGTGCACTTCAACTTATCCCGGTACTCCTCCACTCCCTAGCATGGCACAGCTCTGAAAACAACAACCCACATTCTCAGTATAAGTACAAAGTACTGGGGTGAGGGGAGGAGAACAGACCTTACTGTGGTTTTCTGTTTTGACCTGTCCAGGGGTTCCCTGGAGGACTAGCTCAGAATTCCCTCAGGATTAAGGCAACTACCCAGGGCACATTTGTTAAACAACATTTCAAAATGCGTGAGAGCTGTTAAGTGGGGCAAACGATGACTTTGGGGGGAAAGACATATACTTAAAAGATGGGAAGAAAAGACTGGGGAATGAGATGCTTTGAGGAATAAAGGCTTTGAAAACCTCTGATATATTCATGGGAATCTAGAAAGTATCACAGACTGGGTGCTTTCACATATCAGGGTTGGGGTCATGCTCAGAAGAAACCTGAAAAGGCTCTAGAACTGTTACCTCTGACTGACAATGAGGCTCTGCCCAATCAGGAAGTGAAAATTAAGACAGTTTTACACTGCCTGACTGAGTGACAAAACTGGCTCACACACACACACACACATACACAGAGCCCATCTAAGATATATAAAGGGCTCCTACAACTCAACAACAACAAATCTGATTTAAAAATTAACAAAGGGATAACCAACAAGGACCTACTGTATAGCACATGGAACTCTGCTCAGTGTCATGTGGTAGACTGGATGGGAGGGGAGTTTGGGGGAGAATGGATACATGTATATGCATGACTGAGTCTTTTTGCTATTCACCTGAACCTATCACATTGTTAATCGACTATCCCTCAATACAAAATAAAAAATTTAAAAGAAAAAAAAATTTTTAATGGACAGAGGACTTAAATAGACATTTTGCCAAAAATGATATATAAATAGAAAAAAATATGAGAAGATGCTCAACATTATTAATCATCAGAGAAATGCAAATCAAAACCACAAATGAGATATCACCTCACACCTATTAGAATGACTACTATTGCAAAAGATATTCTAGGTGTTTGTGGTCTAGAATATTGACAGGTTGGAAATTCTGTGCACTCTTGGTGGGATTGTAAAGTGGTGCAGGCATTATGGAACAGTATGGGGTTGCCTCAAAAATTAAAAATAGAATTACTCCATGATCCAGCAATCCCACTTCTGGGTATATATCAAAAAGAATTAAAAGCAAGGTCTCAAAAAGATATTTGTGCACTCATATTCATAACAGCACTATTCATAATTAATATGAATAGCCAAGAGGAGGAAGCAATCTAAAAGTCTATCAGTGAATGGAGAAACAAAATGTGGTATATACACACAATGGAATATTATTCAGTCTTAAAAATGAAGGAATCTTGTCACATGCCACAACATGGGTGAACCTTGAGGACATTATGCTAAATGCAATAGCAGAGACAAAGACAGTTATATGATTTCACCTACATGTGGAATCTAAAACAAAATCAAATTCATAGAAGCAAAGAGTATAACAGTAGTTATTGGAGGTTGAGGGGATGAGGAAAATGGGGAAATGTTAGGCAAGGATACAAATTTAGAGTTATGTAAGATGAGTAAATCGAAGAAAGTAGGGAAAACCACTAGACCACTCAGGTATGACCTAAATCCAATCACTTATAATTATACGATGGAAGTGACAAATAGATTCAAGGGACTAGATCTGATAGAGTGCCTGAAGAACTATGGATGGAAGTTTGTAACATTGTATAGGAGGCAGTGACCAAAACTATCCCCAAGAAGAAGAAATGCAAAAAGGCAAAATGGTTGTCTGAGGAGGCCTTACAAATAGCTGAGAAAAGAAGAGAAGCGAAAGGTAAAGAAGAAAAAGAAAGATACACCCATCTGAATGGAGAGTTCCAAAGAATAGCAAGGAGAAATAAGAACATTTTCCTAAGTGATTAATGCAAAGAAACAGACGAAAACAATAGACTGGGAAAGACTAGAGATTTCCTCAAGAAAATTAGAGATACCAAGGGAACATTTCATGCAAAGATGGGCACAATAAAGGACAGAAATGGTATGGGCTTAACAGAAGCAGAAGATATTAAGAAGACATGGCAAGAATATGCATGAGAACTATACAAAAAAGATCTGAATGACCCAGATAACCACGATGGTGTGATCAGTCACATAGAGCCAGACATCCTGGAGTGCAAAGTCCAATGGGCCTTACGAAGCATCACTATGAACAAAGCTAGTGGAGTTGATGGAATTCCAGCTCAGCTATTTCAAATCCTAAAAGATGATGCTGTCAAAGTGCTGCACTCAATATGTCAGCAAATTTGGAAAACTCAGCAGTGGCCACAGGACTGGAAAAGTCAGTTTTCATTCCAATCCCAAAGAAAGGCAATGCTTAAAAATGCTCAAAATACCGCACAATTGCACTCATCTCACACGCTAGCAAAGTAATGCTCAAAACTCTCCGATCAAGGCTTCAATAGTACCTGAACCAAGAACTTCCAGATGTTCAAGCTGGGTTTAGAAAAGGCAGAGGAACCAAAGATCAAATTGCCAACATCTGCTGGATCATTGAAAAAGCAAGAGAGTTCCAGAAAAACATCTACTTCTGCTTTATTGACTACCCCAAAGCCTTTGATTGTGTGGATCACAACAAACTGTGGAAAATTCTGAAAGAGATGGGAATACCAGACCACCTGACCTGCCTCTTCAGAAATCTGTATGCAGGTCAAGAAGCAACAGTTAGAACCGGACATGGAATAACGGATTGGTTCCAAATCAGGAAAGGAGTACATGAAGGCTGTATGTTGTCACCCCACTTAATTAACTTATATGCAGAATACATCATGGGAAATGCCAGGCTGGATGAAGCACAAGCTGGAATCAAGACTGCTGGAAGAAATATTGATAACCTCAGATATATAGCTGACACCACCCTTATGACAGAAAGTGAAGAGGAACTGAACAGCCTCTTGATGAAAGTCAAAGAGGAGAGTGAAAAAGATGGCTTGAAGCTCAACATTCAAAAAATGAAGATCATGGTATCCCGTCCCGTCACTTCATGGCAAATAGATGGGGAAACAATGGAAACAGTGACAGACTTTGTTTTCTTTTTTTTTTTTTCAGACTTTGTTTTCTTGGTCTCCAAAATCACTGCAGATGGTGACTGCAGCCATGAAATTAAAAGATGCTTGCTCTTTGGAAGAAAAGCTATGACCAACCTAGACAGCATATTAAAAAGCAGAGACATTACTTTGCCAACAAAGATCCATCTAGTCAAAGCTATGGTTTCTCCAGTAGTCATGTATGGGAGACTTGGATCATAAAGAAAGCTGAGCGCCGAAGAATTGATGCTTTTGAACTGTGGTGTTGGAGAAAACTCTTGAGAGTCCCTTGGACTGCAAGGAGATCCCACCAGTCCATCCTAAAGGAAATCAGTCCCGAATATTCATTGGAAGGACTGATGCTGAAGCTAAAGCTCCAATAGTTTGGCCACCTGATGCGAAGAGCTGGCTCATTTGAAAAGACCCTGATGCTGGGAAAGATCGAGGGCAGGAGGAGAAGGGGAAGACAGAGGATGAGATGGTTGAATGGCATCACCGACTCAATGGACATGGGTTTGGGTGAACTCCAGGAGTTGGTGATGGACAGGGAGGCCTGACGTGCTGCGGTTCACGGGGTCACAAAGAGTCAGACATGACTGAGTGACTGAACTGAAACTGAAACTATAGGGGGATTTTGCAATAAATATATTTCCACTTATAAATATGTTAAATATAAAATATGTGTAATATTTTAAAATATGTTTATAAGGATTTTTATATTATAAATATATAAAAATTTTTTAAAGGTCTATGTCCTCTGGGGACTTCCCTGGTGGTCCAGCACTTCCCTGCAAGTTCCCAATGCAGGAGGCCTGGGTTCAATTCCTGGTCCAGGAACTAGATCCTGCACACCACAACTAAAGGTCCCACAGCCCACAACAAAGGTTTGTGTTCCGAAATCAAGACTCGGCACAGCCAAATAAATAAAAATAAATATTTAAATAAATAACAAATAAATACTTTTTAAAAAGTCTATGTCTTCTGACCCCACAATTTCACTTTCAGAAATATGTATGAAAGAAACATTTGACAGGTGACCAAAAATAAATCTTTAAGAAATTCACTGTGGCAATGTTTATAGCAATGACAAATTAAAACCAGACTTATCCCAGATAGTGGCTTGAGCCAAAATGTCTGCATATTGGAGTACCAGACATTGAAAACAATGATGCATTACTAGATGCTAATACTGCAAAGCATTCTCAATACATTGGTAAATGAGAAAAACAAATTACAAAGCAGTCTGATAAGGGAAGGTGTGTGTATTTCCACAGGGGGACGTGCAAAAGGATACATATCAAAATATAAAAAGCACTGAATGTAAGAATTTGGAGTAATTAAATGTTTCCCAATTTTTCTACATGGTATTACCTGCACATTTTAGGATATGGATTTAAAAAAAAAAAAAAAAAACTCAGTCAGTATCTTCCTTTTTACCAATACAGTCTGGCTCATACATTTATGACTTTTCAGCTGGGATCAGAAAAAATATCTCCACACAACATAGCCAAGCTGTTATGAATTTCTTAACTGCGTATTGTGAATACTCAGAAGAAGTTAAAATATAACCAGTCTTCTCCCTCTCAAGCTATTTCTGTAAATTAATTTCTACCCAAAAAGCTAGAGCACTGACAGAGCCTTGTTTGCAGAGGAGAAAAAAGAGACATAGTCCTCATCCTTTTCGAGGGGCAGCCAGCCTAGAGACATGAATACACACTACCAAAATTCAGAGCTCTCCCACATGCCTGACCATATGATTTTAAGCAAATTACTATTTGTTTTAGTTTTTCCACCTATGAAATGAGGAAAATAGTACTGATCCTCATTGCAGATACAGCAGTTATAACCATAAAGCCCTTAGAACAGTGCCCCAATAAGGTCAACCATTGGAGAGCACAGAAAGGACTCCACAAAGATAACAGACATAAAATCAATATTTGTTATAATTTTTTTAAGACCACACTTCATTCCTTGCCTCCAGTACACAAACAGAAAAGCAGAGAGACAAACCCATAGCCCAGCTGAGAAGACACCCAAACACCAGATTAGAAGTGGCTTCTAGGCACAGAGCCACAGGCACACAGGTCATAGTTCTCTAGGCCAGCGTGCAGGGAGTCAGCATGGTGGGCAATCATCTCACTACTAGGAAAACGGTCCTAGCAGCGGTCCTTCGTGGCCAAGGGAAGACGTACAGCCGTGATAGAGCGTATAAATCTGTCAAGAAAATATTCTCGGCAAGGAAACATAGAAAAAAACAGATCTGGACATCAGCATGATGTACTGTCTTCAAGGATCTTCCTGACAGATGCATTCAAAGCAATCTGGGTGTGGTTTGCCCAGTGTGGTTCACCTGAGCAATGCGTTGGGCTTCAGAATCTCACAGCTAGGCGAAAGCAAAGGAAAAGGACGGCAAATCTGAGCACAGAGGGGAGCATTTTCAAGAACTGTTGGGGAGTTCGAACAGGACTCTAACAGCCTGGGCAGGGGACTGAGGAGGGGAGTGAGGCAGGGGCCGAGGTATTGGGTAGGGAAGCAAAAATTGGGCAACTCTGGGCTTAACCTGACAGAGGCTGGAGGAAACGGGTGAGCGGCAGGCACTGCTAGCACCACACAAAGCCAGGGGTGCAAACTCCAGGGCCGTCATGGGAGATGAGAGAACATCACTCTTCCCAGACGTGTCTTCTCTTGGTCCCCATCTTTTCAAAAAAGTAAGACCAGTCATCTCCTTGGTTGGGGGCAAAGAAGAGAGAGGTCTTTTTGAAGTTCTGAGGGTGAAGAGAGGCCCCGGACAGTTCAGGATCTTTCTAGAAAGATCCACCCTCGTGCCTCTTCTACCTCCCAGAAGCCTGGGATCTTGTTGCCGTCACTCTACAAAGGTAGTGTACTCCTAACGGCACCGCATGCCACCCCGAGGGTCGGTGTGACTTCCCTTTCCTGCCACTGCACTTCCAACTTTTTTCTGAGGCAGCACGGCTCACTCCCTGCGCACGTGCCCTTCACATGTGCGACACCCCTATTCCCGCCTTCACCACGTTCACATCTAGAACACCCGCGAGGCAGCACTGGCCCTAACGGTCGGGGAAGAGCTACGCTTGCCGTAAGCGCAAAAAAGGCGGGAAAGTCTCTGATTGGCTGAGAGTTTGCGCGCCGCCAATTCTCCTGGCCTCTCCTCCCTCTGACAGCTGCACAGGCTTCCTTTCAGGCACCTTTCGCCAGAGGGGATGAGGGCCCCACGACGGCTCTCGGTGTGGCTCTGGTTCACTGCCATCCTGCCCAGGCCCCCTCCTGCCGCCCCGCAGATGGGAAGGGGCGGGGCCTGCGCCAAGCGGTTGGGTGGGGTTATGAAGGGGAGGCGGAGATTATGGCGCAAGGACCGCAGTGAGTGAACGAGGCGGCTGGTCACGTGAGGGGCCTCGGTCAGAGGACCCCGCAGAGTCAAGGTTGAGACAACCCTGAGGGGAAAGCGGATGGGTCCAGGGGGTTGGCTCTGCCCCCAGAGCGCTGAGGAGTAAGGGATGAGGCGGTGATCGCCACAGCCAGCCGCAGTCTTGGCCGCTGTTCTGTAACCCCTGCCTAGCAGCCCCGCTGCCCACGAGTATGGACTTGAATTGGTCCTGTCAGGAATCAAAATTAAAAGCCGGATTTTCCTACGCCCTTCCTGACCCAGGTCAGAAAACTGTTGCTCTTTGGAGAAAGAGTTCGAAACGATTCCTCACTTCTGAGATGAGCAGCACTCTCTTCCCCCAGGGAAAGACTGAAATCAGAGCCGATTTTTTGTGAGGCAGCGTCCAGGAAATGGTGCAAGAGCTGGGTGAGGAAATCTAAGGGGGGATTTCGACCCTGAGTGAGTCCGTTCCAGCTCCAAGATGGAGAGCCTTTGTCTCTGTGTCTCCCATCATACCTGCCCTGCCTCCTCCAAAGGGAGATTGTGAGGATCAGGTGATACATTTTATTAGAGTTGCTTTTAAGACTATAATGTGTGTTTGCTTATTTCCTTGAACTTCACCAGTAGCACCAGAGGTCTTCCAACAAAAGGATGTTAACATCTGGATTACCTACCATATATATCATCAAATTTAAGATGTTGTCAGTTATAAAATAGGGGCTTCCCAGGTGGCTCAGAGGTAAAGACTGCCTGCCAAGCAAGAGACACTGGTTTGATCCATCGGTCAGGCAGATCCCCTAGAGAAGGAAATGGCAACCCACTTGAGTGTTCTTGCCTGGGAAATCCCCTGGACCAAGGAGCCTGGTGGACTACAGTCCATGGAGATGTAAAAAGAGTCAGACACAACTTAGCAACTAAACAACAGTTATAATATGCACCATTTTAAAGTGTAACCCTAAAAAAAAAAAAAAAGAATCTGAAAAAACAATAAAGTGTAACGCTAAGGGGGAAAAACTGCTAAATCAACTGACATCTGTTGTAAGATGTATCCTGATTTCAGAAATATGTATGTGTATACATATATTTTTAAGTATGACTACCATAGGAATGGTGTGAAGCAATGGAACAAACATCACGCATTGCTCTCTAGGTCCTGTCCTGCACTGTTAACTAAGGATATAACTTTGGGCAAGATGATCATGCTTCCTAGACTTGTTTCCTTATCTGTTTGAAGAAAGAACTAGAACTCTTAGGTTTCTTCCAGCTATAATATTTTATGTTTGCCAAACTGTCTCTCAAATCTTCTCACTTTTCTCCATCTCCTTGAGGCTCCAATTCTGGCCTTCATCATTTAACTTGAATGACTACCAAGAGCCTACTGACCTCGCTTCCTCTAGTCTTGACCCCCACCATTCATTTATGCCTTAAGATCATCATACAGAACGTTGAGGACCCAAACATAATTGCATATGGTTGTCACATTCAAATTCAGAGAAATAATGTGCAGTTAGAGTTGTGTTATTTGCTGGCTATAGAAGAGAGTGTAAACCTCATAGAGAAGAAGGACTGATTTAAGTTCAAAAAAGACAACAGAAAAGCTAGTTTAAATTCTTAACTCTTAAAAAGTCTTCAGTGCAAAATAGGCAGGTTTCTAGCAAGATGGATCCACTCCTCTCACAGCTTTGGTTTTATGCCTTTATACCACATCCCTCAAGGTCATGTGAAAGATCTATAACTCATTTTGGATACAAAACTCCAGGGAATAATGCCTGGTGACCAACTTCTTGCCAACTGAAGATGAACAAAATTTTTCCATCTCTAATTTCTGTGTCTGCTTCTTACCAACATGGTCCTGTCTCACCCTCCACATGAGTGAGATGATGTAATAGCTAATTTGGCCAAGGATGAGGAGCACAAATAAAACACAGTTCAGACAGTTATTGTTTAAAGAGCAATGTTTAGTTGTACAACACATAAAGTCTAGCAACATTTACACAACCAGTTTGAGTGTCTGTTGGCTTACTTTCAATTGGGTAAATTAACTGTAATGTCACCAAAAGGTTGGCTGGGACTGGTAACATTTAAGAAATGGGTCGTTCTTGCATCCCCTAGGCTTGGGCCTCTTGCTCCATCAGGACTTGGTTGTAGATGAATGGCCCACAAGTCACCAGCCTTTGAGCAAGTTGTGTCCAGGTGGAAGTGGTTGGGCAGTGGGCAAGGGGTAGTCCATAAAGACACAGTGCAGGGGTGGGCAGTGGCAGCCGACATTCGCAAACATTCATGCATCTGATAGGAGGGCTTTGCCTTCCACTGGGGATTTTCCACTAGCCTACAGTAACCGACTGTGGCCAGGCTAATTCATTACTCACATTAATGGAGTAGGGGAGGGGTGGGGTGTAGGAGTAGCCAGGGTAGGTGGGAAAAGATTCCCTCTTATTGCTAAGTGGACAGAAGGGTGCTTTTTTTCTTCCTAGAGTTCACATTTCGTGAGCTTCTGGAATTCGGTATGTGTGTTTAGTTCTTATTTAAAATATAAGGATAAGGAAGTCAACTCCAGGAATGTCTCTTCAGGAAAACCACCATTCCTAAATGGCTGCTATGTGGGGTAGGGAGGGTATGTGGCTGCACTCTGGGCCAGTCACCAGCGGTGATTTTTTTTAAAAAAGTGATCCTAGCCCTTGCTCCCCCACATCTGGAGTGACCCATCCTTACAAATAAGCTTTAAGCAATGAAGGAGACACCCTTGTCCCACGTTGGGGCTCACACAGCTGACGTCAACAAATCCGACAAGCAGAAAAGTTGCTTTCTTGACCCTTTAAGGAAGTCAAGAGCAGCTCATGCAGATGAACGGACAGGGAGCAACGCCATATCCCTTGGAGATGGTTACAAGTAGCTGATATGGGTTTGCAAGGGCAGAAGAAGCTCTTGGTGAGTTCTTTCACCCTACAGATGGGCTAGGACCGGCTGACACAGACGATGGAGGAGGGCAATGCTGGCGGGAACTCCATTCCAACTGGGAGGAGAGGGGTGGTGTGGATAAATGGAAGCAGCAACTGTCCTAAAGAGGCAGCTGGCCCCTCCCATCTGCTGAGGGCTGAGAGGGGCTGTGGTGGTGGGCCCGACACGCACGCACAGCACTAAAGAGCGCATGGCCCTGCAGCAAGAAGAGCTGAGAGGAATGGAGGGAGGAGCGGCGCTTGAAATGGCCTTCATTCGGCAGTGGGGCAGGGGGTGGCTGGCACGGGTGGAAGGACAGTGCCCAGGAGGCCTTCTCCCTGCAGGGGGGGTTGAGAACGGTTGAGGGTGTGGAGACCGGCAGCTGACAGCAGACATACAGAACAGCTTCTCCAGGGAGGCTGAGATCATGGTTTAGGAGCACCAAGCATTATTCTCCTATTCTCTTCCTCAGCCTCACCAGTGCCCCCCAACTCCCACCCCAGACCTTCCCTGTGAGGTCAAGGTGTCTAGTCCCACGTCTTCATATAAGCCAGGGGTCCCTCTTCTGTTGAAACTTAGCAACCTCTGGACTCTAACTCTGCACTGTTCTGCTCTGACTGGTGCCTAACCTGGAATAACTGTGTGGGTGAGGGAAGATGGGGGTTGGACTGGTAATGAGCTTCCAGGAAAGATTGGAGACTGTGAGTTTGGGGCCACTAGCAATCTGATCACCCACCTCTTTCTCCTGGTCTGCTGAATCTTGGTCTTAAGTCTATATGTTTTCCTAGCACCTGAGTGATAAGGGCCTATAAATACTGGGATTTGTAGAGGACCAGTAAAACACCTCGGGTTGGACCAGGAGATGAAACAGGAGGTTGTAAGAGGTTACTGTAAACTGTGTCAATTTTTCCCCTTGCCTGAGGCTAAATTGTTTCTCCAGCTTGAAATTTTAGCCACCTTACAGACTAAAGGAGAAAGAGTAACTTGTGTGTCAAACAACATGGAAAATATATGCATTAATAAATATAGGGCTGAAGGGGAAGGCAAGAAAAGGCTACATGTAGGCTTGTGAGTGTCATTGGGCATGTATAAAGGGGTGAGGAAGAAGAAGTTCAGAAAGCTGAGAAAGACACAAAAATGCAAGTAGCTTCAACACGAGAAAGAGAATAGAAGAGAAGGAAAGGGAGGTCAAGTATATACAAGAAGGAGGAGAAACAGAAGCCAGCTTTAAGGAGGAAGAATCCTAATGGATAGAAGGGAAATGAGGTTCAAAACTGTCTCTGAAGCCAAACGACCAAGAAAGACAAACACTGTATATTGTTCTTGATACTTCTTTAGACTCAGTTCTGCTAGGACCTAACACCTAGAAAAAAGGTTGTCTCACTTGACCAGCACATGTATTTCTTTAACCAGACAGTGGGAACCACATAGCTCACTGTGTCGGCTCCTTCACTGGGCTGCCCACAAGTTCAGGCCCCTTTTTCATCACTCAACTGCAGAAACTTTGTCTCCCATGTTTTTCTACAGATCTGATTTCCCTTGTAGTCTCCTTTTTTACTGTCCTGTGATTTTACTGGGGATGTTAAGTGGCCTAAAGTCACTTTTGGAAGTAAACTGGACATAAATCCTAAATATAGGAGTGCAGCTCAAGTGGATTAGGCTAAAAGGAAATGAAAGAAGTCAGAGGGGGCAGGGAAAAGGAAGGAGGGAAAGGGGAGAAAGAGAGAAGGTGGGAGCAGAGGAGAGTGAGGCGGGGGGCAGGGGGTGGGATATGTGGAAAGCAGCAGTCTGCGACAGAGACAGGTGGTAGCTTCTGGACAGTGAATGCCACACAGACCGAAGGGTGGAGCTCTCTCCTCCACGTGTAGGCACTAATTCTTCAGGAGCCCAGCACTGGCCAACTTCTCTGCTCTCCACTGATCTTTCTTTTCCCAAAAAGTCCTAGCCTCACCACAGATCACCGGGCTTACAGAGAGGGTTAAGTCCTCAACTCTGCCGCCGCCCCCTCCCCGCCCCCCCCCCCCCAATCCCAGGTCAAGCTCCACAGACCGTCTTTGGAGAATCTCTGTGGTCCCTGCTCACAGGTGGGTTCAGAGATAAGAAAGCGTTACCTGAGGCTCACCTGCTCCCATCATTTTTAAATGAAGCCTCCCCCAGACCTCTTGAGTGAGGCACACGCCTTGTTCTGGGACACAAGGAAAGGAGACAGATAATGGACAGCCATGGAGGAACCAAACTTACTAGGAACTTTCCAGGGAGGCAGTATAAATACCTCAGCCCTGCACGGGCGCACACACATACACACACATGAGCGCGCGCGCGCGCACACACACACACACGCACACACTCATCTCTCGCACACACACAACACACACACACACCGTAGACAAGATGCTCCACAATTACCAGACAGGCCTGTGGGACAGAGTAGAAAGGAAGAAGGTGGTGGGTGGTGGTCTGAGGATGTGTGTGTGTGGAGAAGTGGGTATGTGTGATGATACAGAGAAAGGGTCGTCATGGGTTACTGTCGTGGCTTTCCTCTGTGTCCACGCTCACCGGAGGGAGGCCTCCATTGTCATTAAGACGCTTGGCCCTGTAGGTCTCGTAGTGGATGTTGTGTGTTACTTCCTTGAGGTCCTGGAGGTGGGTCCTGAAGGACACAGGGCAAGAGAAAGAGAGATGAGATTAGGGGCAGGAGGAGGAAGAGAGGACCCATGTCTGAGGTCAACACGTCGCTTCCAGGGTCTGGACCCAATGACTGGGACCAGAGAGCCAGTGACACCTCTTGAGCCCCTTGTCCTTCAAGATGGGAGCTGGGACTGCGGCAGAAGCTCTGTCAGAGGCACCTGGGGACCGAGGAAGTGGATCTGAACAAGTGGCCTCTGGACCCCAAATAATTAAACTTGCCGTTGGATGGGAGCGGTGTGTCTTACCTGATGACAAAGTCTCGAAGCAGGGCAAACTCACAGTGGTTGAGGTTTTCCACTGTGAACAAACAAACAAAAACAGGTGGTCACTTCACTAATGCAGATACCAGCAGGTGAATTTCTGTTCAGGTCATGGACTGAGCCATGGGCCGGGCCACTGTCACCTTCCAGAGGTGTGCTCATCTTGGCACTCGGGTGCACTGGATTTTACTCATTGAACAAGGATTCATGAAGCAGTGACAAGGGCACAATACTATTCTAGACTCTGTGGAATAATATCTCATATGTAGTATTATATTCCCCATTTTATAGGAAAAGAAACTAATACACAGGGAGTCTAAGAAACTTGCCCAAGGCCGAAGACACAATTTCTATCTTTCAGGAGCTTGTAATCTGATTGGAAGACAATAAACACACAGAATAATCGAGCCATCTTAAAAAGGTCATGATGGCTTGATAAATCTAATTCAACATAGATCGAGTGCCTACTAACTGCAAATCACTTGGCAAAGACGATGGAAACCGAAGAGAATTAAGTCATGAGCCCTCTTTCTCATAATCTATGGGTAGGACAGATATTCTTATAATTTCATTCAATGCAAATGATGAGAAAAAGGCTATTTTTTTTAAATCCCAACAAAGGATAGAAAAATGAGAGACAACATGATATAATGGGAAGAACTTGGTGTGTTTTTTTTTTAATTTTTTTTTTTAGAACTTGGTTTTGAAATCAAAATATCCAGGTCTAAAATCCAGGTTTCACCATTAATAAGTCACATGATCTTGGGCAGGACACTTAACCTGATACCCAAGTGCCTCAGGGAGGATGATCTGAGAACAGTCACGCCTACCCTGCCCGCCTCCAAGGGTATCATGATGAATTCATCACTGAAGTGATTCTCTGAGAGCTCTCAGAATCACTGTGACCTTCTCAAGGTCACATCATTTCTAATAAAATGAAAATGGCAACATCTGAACAACCCTTCAGCAGTTTTTCAGATCATGCCTCCTTTCATGTGAAAACCTTTCTCTGGTTTTTCTGATCCTTATTAATCTCTCCATGTTCTGAGCTCCTTTGACCCTCGAGCTAGTGCCTCCCGGTCAGGTGCTAAATCCATCTTTTATTGCTTCCTGCTCATGAGTCTCAGCCTCTCAGTTAGACTGTAAGCCCCTTATGGCAGGGTCTGACTGGCTCTGGCTGGCATTCATTTTATATTTTGCATCCTAGGACTGTGCCTTGACCTACAGATGCTTAATTAATAAGCATAATTGACTGGCAACCAGTTCTTCAAGAAGATGCATTGAATTACCTTCAATGATGCCCCAGGGAGTTTTTCTGCCAAGGACCCGCTTGCCATTCACTTGGTACTCCTTGTCACTTCCCACCACAGCGAAAGGCATGCTCTCCTGCTGACAAAGCAGACACATACGCATGTCATCCTTCTACTCTTTGCGCCTCCAAGGGTAGGATGGCATACGGTCCTGGGCCTCTAACCTTGAACTGCACATTTCTGAAGCTCATTCAGTGATCCCACTGATGGCAGAGGCCAGGCACTTGTCTCTGAAAAAGAGCACTGGACTGGGAGTCTGAAGTCCTGGGATCCAGACCTGATTGCTCCCCTGCCTGGCTGGTTAACCTCAGTAAGTCAGCTTTCCCACAACTGGAGAATGCTTTGTACTCTTTAGCACTTTTAAGAGGTTTGGTTTGATTTGGAACAACTCTGTGAGCTAGCCAAGAAAGACAGACCTCTTAGACAACACCCACCCAATGGACAACCAAAGTAATGAGTTTCACATGGTCTCCCACACTGGCAGAGGCCCATACCTGCTGCCCTGCCAGAGGTCAAAGGCCACTTTCTGACGTACCTAGGCTCCTCTATTCCAGCAGGTGTCTGTTCCCAAGTTGATCTGCTTGGTGTGTGCTGTTATTGCATTTGGATAAATTAACTATTATATAAGCTGAGGACCTATCAGTGTGGAGATCTGTTTCTTTGAAAATGGAATGTTTCAGAAAGACCGATAAAGCTGAGTTCCTTTTGCATTAAGAGTGGATTTAGCAGGACTTCCCTGGAGGTCCAGCAGTTAAGAATCTGCCTCCCAACACAAGGGATGTGAGTTTGATCCCTGGTCAGGGAACGAAGATGCCACAGGGCCCAAGCGCCTCAACTAGAGTGCCTGCATGCTGCAAATTACAGAACCCATGTGCTCTGGCCCCAACTAGAGAGAAGCCCGCACGCTGCAATGAAAAGCCTGCATGCCACAACTAAGACTAGACGTAGTAAAAAATGTATTATTATTTTTTTTAAAAAGCACAGAATTTAAATAAAGAGTGGACTTATCTCCAAAGAAGAGGCCTTGTCTCTATATAAAAAGAATGCTTAATGAACCTGATGTGTTTTTGATATTTTAATTTAATAATTCAGTAAAACATCTATTTTAAAACATTTAAGATTTGTATGCTTCATTTTTAAAATTATTTCTTCAATTGATTTTTTCAATGAACTACCTGTCTCAACTACATCAGGCTTCTCCTAGGTTACCACACTTGATGGAGAAGGAGACTCAAGGTCAAAGCGAGGGATTTGTCCCAGGTTACAGTGATTAGTGGAAACGCTCAGACTAGAACCCAGGATTCTAATGAGGAATCACAGAACAGTAGAATT
Organism: Dama dama; assembly: GCF_033118175.1. Lineage (NCBI taxonomy): Eukaryota > Metazoa > Chordata > Mammalia > Artiodactyla > Cervidae > Dama > Dama dama. Next base: position 7,293,871 of record NC_083702.1, read on the forward strand.
TTAGAATTGAGAGGGATCTTGGAAATCATAAAGGTCAGGGGTTTCCCAGCCAGGTTTCATGAAGCCTTAAGATTCCCAGGAAACACCTCAGGGGCTGCTCAGAAGGTAGAGTTGAAAAGACCCTGATGCTGGGAAAGATTGAAGGCAGGAGGAGAAGGGGGCAGCAGGGGATGAGATGGTTGTATGGCATCATCGACTCAGTGCATGAATTTGAGCAATTTCTTCTGGGAGATGGTGAAGGACAGGGAGGCCTGGCGTGCTACAGTTCATGGGATCGCAAAGAGCTGGACACGACTGAGCGACTGAAAAACAACATACTGGAGTCTGACACTTAGCTTTTTCTAAAGGGTTCTTCTAGGGGAGCAAAAGAGTCGATGAGCCACTCATCTAGCCTGATCTCTGAATTTTAAAGAAGGAGAAACTGAGGAGGAGCTCTGCCTGAAGCTTTTCCTGCCTGTATTCTTCCACCACCCCATACTCTGGTTTCACTTGGCCCGGTGGGGGAACCAGAGGCTTTTGTTGGCTGTGGGCATGAACAGGAGAATTTGGCTTTCTGGGTGCAGGATTCACAGCCACGGCCAGGGCCCCCAGTCCTCATCCTCTCCCATGCCACTTCTGGTCTGGGTCAGGCAAGGTGGGGCAGGGAGTTTGGAAAGGGGAAAGCAGGAGGCAAAACAGAAGTGGTACATGATACATATCCCAGGGGGACCAAGGCGGGCATCTATGTGATGAACAGAGTCCTAGGCACCTACCCGGATTTTGTCATTCTCTGTCTTGTCCTCCAAATCCTCATCAAATTCCTTCTGTGGGTAGAATTCAATGCCATTCACTTCAAGCTCCTTTCGAACCTAAAGGCGGGCAGGAGAATCATGGTAGCCAAGCATCAGGATTCAGAGAGGGCTATGTGTGCATGGGCACGCATGTGCAAATGTGTGCACACTGAAGCCAGAGGGGTAAATGGCAGTCCGGTCATCTTTGAACTCTGAGGCCCTGGCCAGCAGGAGGATCCTGAATGAATGGGCGCCCCAGCGCTACAGTTACCACTGCCCACCCCAGCCTGCCACGAGGAAGAATCAGGGGATGTGGTCTGTTCCCCTCAGGGTCTGTAAGATCAGGATCCAGACAAGCAGGACCACTGAGAACAGACTCCACGTGGGCAGTGTTCATGCCATGCTTGTTTCACGCCTCTTGGCAGGGAAGAAAGGTCCAGCTCGCCACCTGCAGCCTCTCCCCATTTGTCCTCTTTCAAAGCTCAGCTTAAGTCTCCTCCTCCAGGAAGCCACCCAGTGCTTTTCAGCAATCTCCTTGATGAAGTTTCTTAAAGGCAGCAACCGTCTTTATACTTCTCCGGCATTTCCCCAACCCAGTCCCCTGTGTGTCCAGCACAGGACAGAGCTTACGGAAAATAACGATAAAGAACCAGTAGGTGGTTGATTAATTAGTCTCGTCCTTCAAGCAACCTAACAGTGTAGAGTGGTTTCTCACGCTCGAGGTGATTTATGCATTTAGTGGTATTTGCAGGTAAGTTTGGAGGGCAAGAAGGCTGGAGCCGCACTAACTTCTCTTCTCCACCAGTCTCGCCTCTTTAATAGTTGAGTAGGAGCCGGGTGGGAAGTGGGGTAGGAGGTGGATATAGTAATAGAGGAGAGGAGAGGGCTTGGACCCGAGGAGGAGAGGCAAGCATGGGGACAGGAAAAGGAGAAAGGACCTTCTCACCCTTTGCTTGAATTCAGACTTCTCCTCCAGGGTCATGGTGTCAGCCTTAGCAATGACGGGGATGATGTTCACAACTTTGCTGAGGTGTTTCATGAACTCCAGGTCGAGAGGTCGCAAGCTGGGGCCCAGAGAAGGCGGGTGTCAGAGCCACCAGGCCCTCCCCACTCAGCCTCTGCCACCACTCCAGGGGCACCCTTGGGACAGGAGGACTGGGCTGGGAACTGGCTGGGTAGCCACCATCTCCCGTCTGCAGAACAGAACCCAACTCTCTACCCACACGTGGTCCACCAACTCCCTTTCTCTCTCCCTTGGCTCTGGGGCATATCCTGGCTTTCTTTAAGCCCCACTCAAACCACTCCTTCACGACACCTTTTCTGACCTGAGATCTCCTTCTCCTGGGAACAGCCATGGCCTGCTGTCCCTACCCATGCATCCTCGTGTCATGGTTATACGTGTGTCTATTCTGCCTATGGGCAGCACTTTTGGACAGGCCTCCCCCTGGTCCCCAAGTAGTCCTGCAGGGGTCCAGCTGGGGCCTGGCCCCTCACCTCCCCGAGGGCCTCTGGGCTCTGGGGCCCCGATCTGGCTGTAGTTTGAAGTCCACCAGACTCATTTAAGTCAGGCTGCCTGCTGGCCTGCTCTGACCTTGGGTCCAGGCTCTAGGGAGGGATAAATGCGAAACTTCCTGCTGAGTTCCTGACCTGCACCGTCGAAAACCTGCTGAACATCTGGCTCCTCCAAAACTGAGGGCCTGCCACGCTGGTGCCATCGTCTCAAGAATGAAATTCTTGCCTAGCCACCGGGCTCAGTGACAGTTAGGAGACCTCCCCAGCAGGAAGGTGGCCTGCTTGTCCATTTGCATGGCTCAGCCCCACCTGATATTCACAGAGTTCCGGGCATGCCCTGCTGGTTGTCAGCCTTCATCGCTGGACGCCTGGCTCCTCTCGCTGGGCTGGCCACCCTCCAAATGCCTACAGCTGGGTCCCCCCCTCCTCACCTCTACCTAAACACCAGCCCCAACCCACTAGCCCGGGCCCTTCCCATCTCATCCTTCTTGCTGCCCCTGACCCCAGGCCTCTGCAAAGCAGGTATCTACTGAACAAACGAGGAGCCCTTTGCCCACAGCAACCAACTTCTGTCTGCTGGCACAGTCATGCTATGGTGCTAACACATGGATGGGCAGCGTGGGGGCTGATGGTGGTCAGCTTCTCTCTCCTGTCAAGAATCTCTGGGGGACTCCCAGGGCCATGACTATGTGGGGGCCCACCTGACCTCCCTAGCTGAGTCTAGATATTTGTCATTCACTATGATTGGGATCAAATGATGCAAACCAGAGGCAGGCCCAGGGACAGGGGCAGGACTGATACATACGAGTGTCCGGTCGGGGAGATGAAGTAGAGGCAGCAGTGGACGCGAGTGTCAGGGATGCGTTTCTTCCTGGCGATGTTCACCTCCTCCTTCAGGAACTTCTCGTACTGCTCATTGATGTACTTCTCAATGGGCTCCCAGCTAGAGGAGGGGGGAGGAAAGCAGATGGAGGTCCCAGAAGGACACGACCTGGGAGCTCCTCTTACCAGGGTCAGGAGTCAGGCTCTCACATCCGTCTCATTCCCTGCCTCCCGAGGGCTCTAGGTGACGTGTTCATTATTCTCCCTCGGCGCCCATGGATGGCTTTCCCTGTTGTCAAGGGCAGAATTCCTCTGGGGTCCGAGCCCTTTGATTGACCTATGGGAACCTGCAGAACCCCACCCTGCTCCTGACAGCAGTGCACACTTTCCCCACATCCATCACTTATTAGCTGGGCTACTCTGGGGAAGTCTCTGCCCTTCTCTGAAGCTCTTTTCCCATAAGTGAAAAGAGAGTAACAACAGATGCCTGGAAAGATTCATGTAAGAATTAGAACAGAGGTATAATACTGAACGGGGCTTCCCCGGTGGCTCAGTGGTAAAGAGTCCGCCTGCAATGTAAGAGATGCAGGTTCGATCCCTGGGTCAGGAAGATCCACTGGAGAAGGAAATGGCCACCCATTCTAGTATTCTTGCCTGGGAGATCCCATGGACAGAGGAACTTGACGGGCTACAGTCCAAGGGGTTGCAAAGTGTTGGACACGACTGAGGGACTAAACAACAATAACACAGTACAGAACAGAGAAATGGGACATAGAAAGTGCTCGATCCTGGCATTATAATAATTCATATTATAATCACAGGCGTACAATAACCCCAGCACAATAATTCATCATTGTCATGGCTGTTGCCATAATAGTAACCTTTCCCTGTCTAGGAGTGTGTGGATAGCCAGAGAAGAAGGTGACCAGCCACTTTCTAAGATCAACATAGCCAATTCCAAGGTGTGTTGTTGACAGGCCCTATCTGTCTGGGGCAGCCCCAGGCTCCCTCACAGAGGTACAACTGTCTTCATCCCTGTCTGGGACCAAACTTCTGCCCAGAACCTTCTGTAAAGCAAAGAATGTCACTTGCCATCTGGTTTTACAAGGATTAAGTCATTAGCCACTGTAGTCACTGACCTACAATATATCCTGGAAGGAACAAGATAAGGCTCTCTGTGCTTTGGGGAAACAGGCCCTTCAATAGTTGTATTTCAGGAAAAAAAAATTGGACCCAAATTCTTGCACCTTCCCCTATTTAGAAAAGCACTAAAATCATTAACAGAGATCTCTGTTCCTCTTGACTGGCAGTAGCCTTCTGCTGAGATGTATGCTTGGCTACACGCATCCCGTCAAAAATCACTCGTACACTGGCCTCCGCCCACCTTTTCAGAGTAGGTCCTCCGAGCCGTCTGGGAGGCTGGCTCTCAGGCCACAGGCCTCAGTGTGTGTGCGTGCGTGCTTAGTCGCTAAGTCAGGTCCGACTCTTTGTGACCCCAAGGTCTGCAGCCCGCCAGGCTCCTCTGCCCATGGGATTCTCCAGGCAAGAATACTGGAGTGGGTTGCCATTTCCTTCTCCAGGGGATCTTCCCAACCCAGGGAATGAACCCACGTATCTTGTGTCTCCTGCATTGGCAGGCAGATTGTTTACCACTGAGCCCCCTGGGAAGCCCTCAGTAAGAGTGTGAATAAGACCCAACTCAGAACTCTTACATTCTGCTTTTTCTTCTTTTTTTTTTTTGGCTGCACCATGAGGCAGGCACTGTGCATTCTGTTCGCAGCCGACACTTCCATCCTCACCTGGGCAGTGTACTTCCCCCCTTTTGGCTGGACACTGGATCCCCAGAGGCTCTCTCCTCATGGAAATTGCCCTCCCCCTTGTCTTCTTCCCATCCTGTTTGTCTAGGTGGCCAACACCTGGCCCTCAGGCCAAGCTCTCAGCCACAGCCTTCAGGTCTGCCTGGGTTTGCAGCCCAGTTTCTCCCGCTCTGTCACTCCGGCTCCTGACCCACACCCATCTCCAGGCAATGCCTCGGCTGACATTGCCTCTGCTCTGTCCCCTCTATCCTCACGCCCGGGCCCCATTTGGTCCTCTCTGCTTGCTTCCTGACAACCCACCCCCCCCCCGCCTCTTTCAGCAAGTCTTGCCACTTAAGCCCTCAGCCTAGAGGGCACAGATGGTTCTCAGTTTGAGTGAATCTGCTCTGCATTCAGTGCCTGCCTTGCAGTCTTTAGGGTGGAGGTCTCACACACAGGCAGACATACCAGTTTTCATTGTTGATCTGGTCTCCAAAGCCTGGGGTGTCAATGACAGTCAGCTTCATCTTGACACCACCTTCCTCGATCACTGGGGAGCGAACAGAAAAGGCACCCGGGGTGTCACTCCTCCAGCTGACTCCAGGTGCCCCACTGCCTACCCGCTGGGGAGACCTGGGCTCCTTACTTCTACAGGACCAATGACTGGGAAAACCAAGTTCAGGGTCCTCAACACTTCAACACCTTTGTTCATACTGTTCCCTACACCTGGAATGCCCTCCTTACCCCTTCTGTCTGTCTAAATCTACCCAGTCTTGGGACTTCTCTGGTGGGCCAGTGGCTAAGACCTCATGCTCCCAATGCAGGGGGGCCCAGGTTCAACTCTTAGTCAGGGAACTAGGGTTGCAGACGTGAACTCTGTACACTGCGAAGAGTTCGTGTGCCCCACTAAAGATCCCTTGTGCTGTAACTAACACCTGCTGCAGCCAAATTAAAAAAATATATAAGTATTTTTTTTAAATGAAAAAAAAAAAATCCACCAGGCTTTATCATCCCACTCAAATCCTACTCATTCCTCTGTAATTCTCTCACCCTCTTTTCTGGACTTACAGTCTAAAGAGTTGGCTCCATCATGTTCAAGGGCTTAATTCTATTCTGTCTTCAGACTGTCTTTCATTTATCTCATCCCCCAGATGCCCCACTCTTCCCCTTTTCTGGCAGAGGCCCTTGGAACAATGCCCGTCAGGGTCCCTGCCGGGTTCTCACCATGCCCAATAGCTTTGATTTCCACCGTCTTGGGAATCTTCTCCTCCCGGTTCCAGCTGGAGGCCTTGCGGCTCACTTGGGATTTGAAGAGGGTGTTGACCAGTGTTGACTTGCCCAGTCCACTCTGACCTGCAGCAAGACAGGAGGAGGATGAGAAGGCTGGGAGACCCCAGGCCCAGCTCCCAAGCCTAGCATCTCTCCCCTGAGCTTACAGAATTCTAGAGCTGTGATTCAGGTCCTTGACTGAATGCTCACTGGAGAGGCTAGAGGCTGAGCAGGGACAGCGAGTGGGTGGGAATGCTTTCCTACTTACTGATAGAGGACCTGGGGAAACGTCAGTCGCATTGCACATCCTCTCCTTCTGGAGCCCTGGGAGCGGTGGGAAAGGGGCAACCTCTGCACTTGTGTACTGGTTTTCCATTTCGTTTTTGCTTGACCTAAGTTTTCAGTCTTAAATCACACTTTAAAGATGGAATTACTTTACATACTGACACTGCACTTCTGAAGAAGATTTCAGTCCAAGGAAGAGCTCCACAACTAAAAGATAGGTGAAAACCACTGGTCTGAGCAGAGTGTTTCTCAAACATGCACAAGAATCACAGGATAATAAAGAAAGCTGAGTGAAGAATCGACGCTTTTGAATTGTGGTCTGGAGAAGACTCTTGAGAGTCCCTCAGACTGCAAAGAGATCAAACCAAACAAACCCAAAGGAAATCAACTATAAATATTTATTGGAAGGACTGATGCTGAAGCTGAAACTCCAATACTTTGGCCACCTGATGCAAAGAGCCGACTCATTGGAAAAGACCCCGATGCTGGGAAAGAAGGCAAAAAAGAAGGGGGTGGTAGAGGATGAGATGGTTAGATAGCATCACTGACTCAATGGACATGAATTTGATCAAACTCTGGGAGATAGTGAAGGACAGGGGAACCTGGTATGCTGCAGTTCATGGAGTTGCAAAGAGTAAGACATGGCTTAGCGATTGAACAACAGTAAAGATGCTACATGGGAAGTGCTAAGAGATGAGTGGAGAAGTACTACCAGGCCAAGCTAGGAATTCAAACCCTTAAACTTATGAAGATTGTTAAGTAGGATGGGTGATGAGGAGCTTTGCAGGCTGGAAAAATTATTCAGTCACTGGTAGACAATGGATTGAAGAAGACAGAGAACCAGGAGAAAGAGAAGTTATGTCATCACACACGCTGTCTAGTTTAGCCAGTGTGTTTTAGAGCAAGATGTGCCAGATGATTTACACTCTGGCCCAGATGTATGAGCAACTCTGAGTCAGGTGGCCGTGGTAACCCAGGGTAGTAGCAGCTGGTAGCCTAGGGTGCTGGCAGTGGAGATGGAGAGGGTAGACAGACTGGAGAGATATTTGTGAGGTAAAATTGACAGCATTTGATGACTGACTGGATTGGGGATAAAGAAGGAGGAAGAAAGATGATTCCCAGATCCCAGTTTCAGCAACTGAAAGAATATGTCACTGCGATCAAAGGCAAAGGTCCCTCCCTGCTCTTATATTCTGTGGCCCAGTGACCCTACTTAGTGACCAATGTCCTGAAAATTCTCTTCAAGCTTGAAAGCACTACCAAAGATCAGAAAGAAGACCACCCTTCCTCTGATCCTCTCCTAACTCTTGAAGGTGGGGAAGAACAAGGGTGATGCTCCCAGGCCTTGAGCACAGCTATAGGGCTGCCTGTGTACAGACAGGGGGTGACGGGGCCAGGTTGACCATCGTCCACCCTCATCTCCCACCCTCAGAGCAGCCAGCCTTGTGGGGAGAGAGGAGTCAGGCTTTTGTGATCAGCACGATAAGATCTTTCCTCTGAGGAAGAGCTCATTCTAGAGAAGCCAGGGCTGAGGCCATCCTAAAGAAAGAGGTGGGATTCTAAAGGGTACTGCCTGCCACCAGGGTCTCCAGAGAGCCAACGGCCTCCGTACCGACCACCATGATGTTGAAGTCAAAGCCGGTCTTCATGGTCTTCTTGCGCATCTGCTCGATGATGGTGTCGATGCCGATGTAGCCCAGCAGGTTGGGGTTGATGCCGACGGGCTTCATGGGCACTGCCGGCTTAGGCCTGGGCTCAGGCACCAGCTCTGACATGGCTGCGTCCGTCCTGGTCTCTGGGAGCCCTGCAAAGCCAAGGTGGGAGAGGCAGGCTGAGGTCACGTGGACACCACAGTTTTATTCTCTGGATACACAATTATACAGAGTTAGGCCTGGATGGGACCATGGATGTCCTCCAGTACAGGTATCCCATCTCACAGATGTGGAGACTGAGGCCTGGGGGTGGGAGGTGGTAGTAAGGGCTCACCTGAGAACACAGAGCAAGTCAGATGCAAAATCTGGACCAGTACCCAGTTGCTGGGGTACTTTCAAATGCACCTCACTGCTCCAAAGAACCAGATCTGTGTCTCTAACCCAGGGGTTTCTTTGCCTTGGCACTACTGACATGCTAGGTCAGATAATTAGAGCAGGCAGTGTCCTGGGCATTGTAGTCCATTTAGTGACATCCTTGGCCTCTACTAGCTGCCAGTGCATGCTTAGTCACTCAGCCGTGTCTGACTCTTGGTGACCCTTTGGATTATAGCCCACCAGGCTCTTCTGTCCATAGGATTTTTCAGGCAAGAATAGGTGGGTTTTCATTTCCTTCTCCACTAATAGATGCCAGGAGTAGCTTCCAATTTAATGATCAAAAGTATTTTCAGACAGTGCCAAATGTTAACTGGCACTGCCAACAGTTGAGAACCACTGACCTAAGAGATGTCTGGGGTTATTCCAACCTGAGTCCTGCCTCACCCAAATAAAGGGCAAAGCAAAGACCTTTTAGGATTCTGGACCTAACATCTATTGACTGCCTGTCCCTGACCCAGTTGCTTTGTCTTTTAGAAAGCCATGGGTCTGGGACGTCCCTGGTGGTCCAGTGGTTAAGAATCTGCCTTGCAAGGCAGGGCATGTGGGTTTGATCCCTGGTAGGGGAACTAAGATCTCACATGCTGAGGAACAATTAAGCCTGTGCACTGCAAATAGAGCCCTTGAGCTATAATGAAAGATCCAGCCTGCCACAACTAAGACCTGATGCAACAAAGTAATTTTTTTTTTTTAAAAAGCAGCAGATGGGGCTCTACCTCAACTCAGCAGAGTGAGCATCACTCATGTCTCCCAGTCTCAGTATCACCTCTATTCCATGGGCATTGCTGCAAAGTAGGGGTCTCTGTGCCCTGAGGAGTCCCAGACAGCCTCCACACTCTATTTTTAGATTTTAAGTTGTTTATTGCTTTCAGATTTTTTGTTTGGCTGCACCGCATAGCATTCGGCACCTTAGTTCCCCGACCAGGGGTCAAACCCATGCCACCTGCAGTGGAAGCATGGAGTCTTAACCACTGGACCACCAGGGAAGTCCTCTACAAGCCTTAGTTTTAAATCTGAGGAGGAATAAGCCTCCCCTGCTGACCAATGCGGAGAGGATGAGGCCCAGGTAGGGGCAGTCACGGGCCTAAGATGACAAGACATGCTGTGTTCTTGGCATGGTGGGTAACAGGAGAAAGGAAAGCCTGAGATCACAGCCCTTCCCCCGGGGGAGAAAGGCAAACATCCTTCCGGGTCTGGCACATCATGGGTATGCTCATATACATGAGAAATCTGTGTGTTCCCTCATCAGGGCACTGTCCTCCAGGGTGGGTTTCGGGACATGGCATCTCCACTTCCCTCCCCATGAGACGCGGGTGTGAGGTGACGTGGGAAGAGCCTGGCTCTGTGACTTGCCTTCTCCGTGGCCTCGGGTGAACCGCCTGCCCCCATGCACCTGCTTCCTCTTCTGTAAACTTCTTAGGATAGTGATTAAGGCTGTGGGGAGCCCCCCATGTGAGATGCACCCCCACTCTGCCTCACTGCTGCAAACCCTCTTGGTCCTGCCCCTTTCTGGTTCCCAGTCATGAGAGGGAATGAAGTGGTGCATGAGAAAGCACTTGTTAAAGGGAGGTGCCCCAGATGCTAATTACCCAGCACAGTCACTGGACTCCACGCTCTCTGGAGGCCCCCTTCCAGCCTGGCCATTCTAGAATCCTATGGCTCCTGGTTACCCCCTGCAGGGTCTCTGGATCCCAGGGAGAAGTGATGGAGCCGCAGATGGGAAAGAGAGAGAGGGGACAGGAGCACCTCCCTCCCCCACCCGCAACGCCAGCCAGGAGTCTGTTCTTGCACCCCCACCACCTGGTCCCTTCCCTGGTCCTGGCACGACTCTCTCTCCCCACTGGAAACCGTTCTTTTCTTGTCATCCGCGGGCACAGCCAAATCTGACGGAGTCTCGGGACCTCCCCAGGGCCTGGCGTGCTTCCCTCCTGCTTCCCAGGAAGTTGTTGCTAGCCAGGCGGCTCCAGAAGGCACCCAGATTGGCTCGGGCCTGAAGCAGCTGACTATCAGCAGCCTGGCCTGCGCCTCCACTCCGCACGTGGTTCCCGGGCCCAACTCAGCACACCTGCACTGGGGCCAGTGCCCCGATTTCCCTGTCCAGCTGCTCACCAGGCCGGTCCTCTTCATCCCCCGGATGCCTCTACGGCCAGCCCACTGGGTTGCCACAACCACTGTTGTGAGATGGAGCCATCTGTGTGCATGTGTGTGTTTTGGGGAGGGCAGGGTCTTACTCTACAGACCTGGAAATGAGTCTGGTATTTATTTACGGGAGTTTTTATAAGGGTTTTTATAAAGTCTGTATCCTCACCCCAGCCTGCTTTGCCCTGGCCTGTCAATCACAGCATCCTCAAAGACTACTCCCCAGATACAACCTGGTTTGGAGAAGAGGCCAGCTGACCAGATTCCCGGGCAACTTCAAGGGGCTCCAGCAGGCCAGGAGCAGAGTCCACTTTTATTCCTCCATCGAGCCCCTGTTACCACCCACAGAGCTCCTGCTGGCAAGATGTCCCTCCCAACCACACGGCGATTACACGCCAGTCATGTGCTAATGACAGCCACCCATCAGCCACAAGCATTGCAAACCTGCAGCGGGTCACAGTGTCACGGCCTTTGCTGGAAGACCCTTTGCCCGCTCCAGCCCCTGGCGACCTCCCACTCTTCCTTCACTATACAGGAAAGCCTCCGCTTTCCCATCTCACATGGATGCCTCTCTTCTGTGCTGCCTCAGCCCCCTGAGTACCTCTGTAGTCATTACATTCATTCATTCATTCACTCACTCACTCCATCCCATCTGGGCCATTCTATAGGCCCTCCAGTGAGAGCCAACTCCAGCCAAACCCTAGACTAAATGCCAAGGACACTGCTAGACCCCAGACAAGGTCCTTGCCTCATACTGTCTGGTGAAGAGACCTCCAGAGCACAGGGTGTAGACAGCTCCGAAGTTGATTTCTGTAGCTCCCTCCTCTGCCCCTGCAGCCCCTCCAGGTCCGGCCATGCCAGCTCCAGATGGGCAGCTGGCCCATCCTTGACCCCCAGCCAGATGGCCTCCAGGAGCCTCAGTGTTCTCCTCGGGAAGACAGGGACAGTCCCGACCTCACTGGGTTGCTTTGATGCTTACACAAAAGTGTGGGCACGAACCTGGCACTGAACACATACCAGTTGCCACCCTTCTTCAGGGCAGGAGCCACGTCTTATGGATTTCTGTGCCCCAATATACCTAGTATAACAAGGCATTCAGCAATGAATGAATGAATGCAAGCCTCACTCAGCAATATGAACGAATGAATGAAGGTAAGCCTCATTCAGCCATGAATGAATCAATGCAAGCCTCACTGCAAGGCCGATGTTACTCAGAGCCATCACCTTTCTCCTCCTTTGGATGCTGCTCCCTTGGTGGAGCGGCTGACCTCCAACCCAGCAAATGGCTCTTGGGTGGGCCCCAGGCAGGGGAGACAGACTCTGTTATGAGACCTTCTCCCCGCTCCACAACAGGGATTGGAGGAGGGGCTCCCCAGGGGTGGGGAAGAGCTCCGGATGGGCTCACAGCCGGATGTAACTCAAAAATGCCATCCTGCCTACGGGGTTCCTGGGGCTCCTTCTAAGCTCCCAGCTTTCTCCCAGCCCTGCCTGAAGCACCTCCTGCTGGGAGCCACCTGCCCCAACCGTGCTCCGGGGAGAGACCCTGTCCACTCCCTGCTCAGCTCTGGCTTAGTCCCCACAGAAACGGCAACATTCTCCCCCCACCCCACCCCACCTCCCTGACAAGCAAGGGCCCTGGTGCTTTCTCTTAGAGGGAAATGAATGGGCTTTGTCTTTCTCCGGCCCAGGGACCCCACCCCTCTGCTGGGAAGGTGGCCGCAAAGGGAGAGGACCTTTCCAGAATAGCACCTGCCTTCCTGGCTTCGCGGGGATCCAGGGGGTGGAGAGGCTCTTCCTTCCGGAGCCGGAGATCATTCCCAACCCCCAGACCCCAGCCTTAAGACTCCACCCCCACCCCCACCCGCAGAGGCAATTTCAGTCCACCCCTAGCTCCAGCCCCTGGCTCTCAGCGGGAGAAATCACAAAAGCTATCTTAGTACTTTCCCATTCACAGAACCAAAGGGCCCTGAGATATATACCCCTTCCTCCATCCCAGTCCTCTGGAGGCCAACGAGTTCCCTTGGAGACCACCAGCTGGTGCCTGTCTCAGCGTGCGCCCGCCGCCCCTGTGTGTGGGGGAAGGGGTCTATGTGTCAGCGCACATATCTCTGAGTCCGGCCGTAGGTGGTCCCGATACCTGTGCGTGGTGTGCATGTGTGTGCACGTCTTAGTGTGCTCCAGCGCGCATCGCGGTGCCCGCCTGCGTGTTCGGGGGTCTCCGTGTCTCTCCGCCTTCCCGTCTGTGCATTTCTCCGGGCTTGAACATCTTGGGGAGTGTGCCCCCGTGTGTGTGTCCGTGCAAATATGTCACCGTGCGTGGGCTCCTTCGCGCATCAACCCTCCCCCTGGTAGCATCTCCAGCTGGGCTGGTAGGGGCCGCAGCCTCCGCCTCCCGGCACGCGCTGATGGCCCGGCTGGCCTCCTTACCTTTGGACATGAATCCTCCTTTGTCTCCGTTTCCTCCGGGAAGATGCTCAAGGGCGCGGGGCTGCAAGGCTGAGCGGGACGCGGGCTCCTCCTGGGCCGAGTAGCCCCTGCAGCCGGGCCTCGCCCTTCGGCGCTCTCCGCCCACCCGCCCGGCCCGCGGCCCGGCCGCGCCGCCCCTGCGCCCCGCGCCGCCGCGCCCGCCCGAGACTTCGACTCCGTGGCTCGGCGCCGCGCTGCCCCTGCCCGCGCGCACCGATGCCGCCGCCGCCGCCGCCGCTGCCACCCGCACCACGTGACCCGCGCGCCGCCCGCCCCGCCGAGGGCCCCTCCCCCTCCCACGGCGTCGGCGCCCGCACCGGCTCTCCGCCCGCCCGCCCGCACGCGGGAGCGCGGGCACCCAGCGCCGGCTGAGCGGGGGCGCTGGGCCTCGCAGTCTCGAGATGCCGGGCGGGGGGGCGGCGCCCCCATCCCATCCCTCCGCCCGGACCCCGCTCCCGGCCTCTAATTCTCTGAGGCTGGGGTGGGGCGGGGGCGCGGGGGACCAGTGACTGCTGCGGGATGCGGTGCGCGAGCGTGAGTCACGCGGTGGTTGGGATGTTGGGCTGGTTCCGTGGGGTTCTGCCCAGGCGTGGGTGCCGGTAGAACCCTGCCTGATTCAGGAGCCCGGGCCTGGCTCTGGGATGAGGAGCCCTATGACCTTGAACTGGTCAGGAACTTTCTTTCCTGGGCCTCAATTTACCGGTCGGGAAAAAAATCTTTCTTGCATTTAATCCACATGAATGGATAGCATATTGCCAGGCCAGGTGGGCACAGGAATGAGGACCATCGTTTATGTCCTCAAAGAGCTTTGGGTCTGGTGGGGTAAGACAGAAAGCTGGACTGTCCTCATACAGAGAGTGGGGTGTGCCCAGGGAAACTGTGGGTGCAGGCAGGTGGGCACCCTGGGGAGAGGGGTTTTGTAGGATTTCTTGGAGGGGGTGAGGGCCGAGACGGAAAGACAAATGTAGGTGGGAGGGAAGAAGGGAAATCATTCCATGGAGAGAAGAGGGCTGAGGTGAGGAGACCAGAGGTGAGAGCTGCCTGGTGCTGGGGACAACAGGGTTCCTGGGTGCAAGGAAGCAGGGAAAATTCCAGACAGGGATACAGAGCTAAGAGAAGTCCACAGCCTTGGGAGTCAAGCTAAGGAGCTAGACTTTAAAAGAAGATAATGGTGAGTCACCAACAGCTGTTAAGCATAAAGTGCTCCCATGAGATGAGTCCCTCATCTCCTGCCAGTTGAAGGGGGCAAGTGGCCTCGCAGGGGCAGAGGGATGGAGAGAAAGGGACACAGAGCCTGGGACTGAGGAGGCTGGGCCACAGAGTTGGAATCAGACTGGTTGGGATGAAGGAGAGAAAGAGGAGGATGCCCGGGTCTCTAGTGGGGTGGGGCAAGGGAGAAGTCAGGAAGTAAAGGGCTGCCTCTGAACCTGCCTGGGAGCTGTCTGGGCGGAAGGGTCTGGCAGGCCGCTGGCTGTCCACACCTACATTTCAGAAGAGAGGGCTGGGCTGAAGATGGAGAGAGAGCTGGAGGGAGGAGGGAAGACGAGAGCCTGAGTGGGCTCCCCAGACGGAGTGTGCAGAGTGCAGTGGGAAGGGGGCTGACAACCCCCAACCCCAGGTAAGCCACAGGACCAGATGCTTTCTGAGCATCCGCCAGACCCAGAATCTCTGAGCCTTTGCAAGGTTGGGAATGAGACTGCCAGAAGAATTCCAATCCCTGGGTTGCCGTTACCTTGCATGAATGCATGCTAAGTCGCTTTAGTCATGTCCGGTTCTTTGAGACTCTATGGACTATTGCCCACCAGGCTCCTCTGCCCATGGGATTCTCCAGGCTCCTCTGCCCATGGAGTGGGTTGCCATGCCCTCCTCCAGGGGGCCTTCCCATCCCAGGGATCAAACCCGAGTCTCTTATTATACATCTCCTGCACTGAAGGCGGGTTCTTTACCGCTACTGCCACTTTAGACATGCCAGCTATGTGATGTAGGCAAGTCACAGCCTCTCGAAGACCAAATGAACTTCTGGCCCTTGTGTTGACCTGTTTATAGTTCTGTGTAGGACTTCCAACATACAAACCTCCAACTCACCCTGTAGGACTACAGCGCTGGGGCTAGGGGACCAAGAAAGAATTCCAGGTAAGACACTTTTTAAGCAACAGCTAACAGCGCTCCCCCCAGTGGCTAAGACTCCAAGCTCCCAATGCAAGGGTTCTGGGTTTGGTCCCTGGTCAAGGAACTAGATTCCACGTGCTGCAACTAAGAGTTAAAATCTTCCTTCCCAGGACTTCCCTGTTGGTCCAGTGGTTCAGAATCCACCTTCCCATGCAGGGGACGGGGGTTGGATCCCTGGTCAGGGAACTAAGATCCCACATGTTGCATGTGCCACAACTAAGACCCAGTGCAGCCAGATAAATAAACTAAATACATAGATATTAAAAGAAATGTCATTCTCACCTTAAAAAAACTTCCCTCCCTTTCCAGATCTAGCCAAGCACAATCTATTTCTGGGTCCTTACACCCCTGCCCCACCCACCCACCGCGGTCCGGTGCCTCCCCAGCCCAGCTCTTTGCATTTACCTTTGGTTTCTCTGGCCCGGTCCAGCTCTGTGGCCCAGTCCGTGGCAGCATCTGCTGTAGGGTGGCCCAGGGCTGTGTCTGTGCTTTGGCTCAGCACTGATGGGTGGGCGGCAACGTCTGGTGTCATCAGGTTAATGACACTGTCCAGTGTGGTCTCGCCAGCGGCCGGGTCTGGGGCGACTGGCACAGCTGGACCCATGGCTATGACCAACCTGCTTGTATCCAGAGCTGGAGAATTCGTAGTCACACCCAGCTTGGCTGTGTTCGCCAGCATGACTGTGTCCGGCCTGGCTGTGCCCAGCCTGACTGGATCTGGGGCTGCCCGTTCCATGGCTGCACCCCCTGTGGTTGTTTCTGGCTTGGCTGTGCCTGCTGTAGCTATGGCTTTGCCCACCTTGTCTGGGTCTGGGGTTACCGAGTCCATGCCCCCTCCAGGCTTGGTCGTGCTTGCTGCAGCCACATCCATAGCAGATCCCAGATTGGTATCCAGATCAGGGGACTCAATGCCTGTGTCCAGTCTGGATGGATTTGGTGTAGCCAAGTTGACAGTCAAACCGGGTCTGTTGGTGGCCCTTGTGGATAAACGGCTGGCTGTGCCTGGCCTCTTATCCAGAGCAGCCAAGTCCATGGCCATCGTGGGCCCCGAGGTAGGGGAGGCCCTTTGGAGATGCAGCCGGGGTCTTGGAATACCCCTGCACCGGGGCTTGCCTCTTCCTGGAGAAGCTCTGGCAGGCACGTGTGCAGTCACTGGGACGGGGTGCCTTGGACCCACTGAGCCCAGCCCCGCAGGACCTGGTGGACTCGGAGCTAAGCGGGACTGGAACGGTAGAGTCAGATATGAACTCACCAGGGGCTTCTCCACTGTGGGCATCCTGCTGGGTTTGGCCAGACCTGGGTTCCCTGGGCCCTCAGAGTGGACCCTGTCCCCTGGCACTAGGGTCACCGATGACGAACCAACTGTGGGCAGCCTCCCTCCTCCGTGGGTGGCCGCCTCCTTGCCCGGGCTGGACAGCTCTTCCCAGTGAGAAGGTAGGGGGCCCAGGGGCCGTGCCTGTCTGTGCGGATGGACTGTTAAGGAGATGGAGCTGAACTTCCTGGATGCCAGGCTCTTGCCAGTCTCCTGGGAGGACACGCTCCAGGCCCTCACCCCGAGGCCCGACCGGCTGGAAGCCTGCGGGATGTGGCTCGGAGGAAAAGCATCCAGATGGAAGGTCTTCCTGAGAACAGGGATGAGAGGCGACACCCCACCGGGGAGCTTCGAGGGGCGGGCTGGGCGGCCCAGCAGGTGGCTGTGGGAGAAGGAGTTTCCGGGGCCGGGGGCCCCATGCGGCTGCATCTCAAAGTCGTGGTCCATCCAGGTCTTCCACCTTCCCCTGATCAACAGAGCAAAGGGGCCAAGCAGGGGTGAGGTACCCGAGCCTGGAGGTGCCGGCCCTTCCCCACCTGTCCAGCCGCTAGCCCTCCTCTGAAGGGGCCTTATTTGGAGGGGGTGGTCAGGTACTCAGTGGGGTACATGCATCCCCTCCTACAGCTCCCACCGCTGCATGCCTGCACACGCCACACACACACCCCGCTACCTGGACACCAGGTGAAGGTGGCCCCCAGTGAGCAGGCTGCCTGGTGTGATGGATGAAACCTCTCTCTTTACCTGGGCCCCTCTCTCTATGGACAGCTCCGTGGAGGTCACATATACATGTCTGGGGACCCCAGGGGAGGACAGTGGTTATTGGAGGCCTGTCTGCGTCTTCCAGAAGGAACCAGAGGACTCTGGGTTCCCACCCACAGCCCCCAAAATAGGAGTGCCAGCGTCCAGGTAGGAGGCCAAGAGACGACCCCTTTGGCTTGGGAACAGGGTCAGATCTGGGGCTCCTCCCAGAACCAGGGAAGAGCCCGGGGCTGCCTGCTGCTGGAGCCGAAATGAGAGCCGTAATTGGAGCTGAAGCAGGCCCTGGAAGAGGGGAGGCTTGGGAAGTGCAGAAGTAACAAGCATTCACGGGAGACTCGTCTGGTGAACACACCTCTGTCCCCTCCCCGGGGGACCTGTGGTCCCCAGAGTTGCAGGGCAGCAAAGCAGGCCGAGCTACATCAGAGGTGAGCCCGGTGGCGGAAGCGTTAGCTCAGCCTTTGGGGTTCAAGGAGGGAGGCTGACCTGGAGCTGGGGGAATTCACACGGAGGACCCAAGGGCAAGGAAATGTCGTGTTTTTCTGAAAACCCTCCATGGGCTTCCAGGCTGTGTCTGGGGGAGAGGGGAGGCCAGCCTGCAGGTGTCCTGGGACCTGGGCCAGGCCACCACGATGCTCGGGCCCTGGAAGGGGACCTGGTGGGATCTTGCAGGTGGTCACTCCGCGGCTGTGTGGCAGAGAGACCGGGGGAACAGAAGAGGAGGCAGAGAGGGAGTCCCCTGGTGTCTGGTGGTTAGGGTGTGCTGCTTTCATGGCCGTGGCCCCAGTTCAACCCGATCGGGGGGACTGAGATCCCGCAAGCTGCATGGCAAGGAGAGACGCCTCTCTGTGGGCTGGGGTGGGGCTGGAGAAGGCTGAGCAGCACAGAGGAAGAAGCAGAGGGACCACCTGGCCGCGAGGAGTAGGGGCAGGGGTGGGGGGCGTCCAGGAATCTGGCTGGTGGTCTGCATGGGTGAGCCACCCCCCGAGGGGAGCTACTAGCGCCCAGATGGCCAGCTGGTGCACACGCTGGGCTCCATGGAACCCTCCTTCTGGAACAAAGTTGTTTCTGTTGCTTTCAACACAGGGATGTGATGCTGGGGGGAGGGGGTGCAGGGCTGATAGCAGGGTTCACGAGGGAGTGTGACTCTGTGGCTAAGGCCCTAAGGTCTGGAGCAGGGACAGGGCAGGATACCAAGGGGTCTTCATCATCCCTCACGGCGACGCCCCAGCCCCGCGTCCCCTCCAGTCGCATATTTGTCCCTAAGGCTGTCCTGGCCTTTATCACCTCCCCACTTGGCATGTCCCCACAGCCCTGCTTGTGGGCCCTTACTTACAATGACACGCACCCGGGCACAGGCGCGCTTACCCTGCACTTAACCACAAACATCTACCCTCGGTGTACACACACACGAACACACACACGCGGCTGGCCAGAGGACAGAATTTCTGAATCTGTTCTAACGTCCCCAGATCCCTTCCCCTCACTGAGCCCCCCCTGCCCCCCATCAATCACTTGGTCCTGTCCTCCCTGCAGCCACACTCACCCGCCTTGGTCAGAGAACAAGGAAGGTCTGATGGTTCTTGGTCTGGGAAACGGACCCCAGGGCAGGGCCCTCACCTCCTCCGCACCCAGATTCTGGCCAGCTCAGGTGGCGACCGGTTCAGGGGCCTCATCCCTCTGGTCCCCTCACAGGCTTTCGCTCAGTGTCCAGGCTTGTGGTCTTAGGCCCAGGGCCCAGTGCTCTCCTGACCTGTCCCACCAGCGACGTCCCCAGCTGGGCTGGGCTCCGGGGTAGGGAGGGGCTGGCTTCTCGGCAGTGGGCGTCAGTGAATGGCTGCTCTGAGCCTCTGGAATCCCAAAGGGCCATGGGAGGCTCCTAACGGCCAGGCTGGGCCGCCCTGGACTCAAGGGCACCTGGGGGGTGGTGCCCTGCTGTCTGCCCTCCCCAAATCTCCTCTGTCTTCCCCAGACTCTGACCCTTGGAGAGATGTCTGCAGTAGGAACAGGGAGACTCCAAACACGGCCACACTCTGGTGGTCCCAGAGCTGACCTCTCTTCTGCCTGCATCGCCGTGCACCCTGATTAGTTCTCTGACCCTCAGACCGTCTTGCCCACCCGTCTGAGGTCTTTTGTGGAGCATGCTGGAGACTAAAGCAGGGGCCGTCTGCTTCAACAACTATCCCTCTGAGCCTGTGCTCACTCCAGCTGGACCCTGTACTGAGCCCCTGAGCCTGCGAAGATGACCCTCCCCTGGGGTTGAGGAAACCCACAAGGCCTCCCAGCCTGGCGCTAGCATTGCGGGCTGTCCGCAGACCCTGGCCCTTGGGCTGGGCTGGGTGTCTTCTTCTGTCTGTTTCATAGAAATCAGTTCAGTTCAGTCTCTCAGTCGTGTCCGACTCCTTGCGACCCCATGGACTGCAGCACGCCAGGCCTCCCTGTCCATCACCAACTCCCAGAGCTTACTCAAACTCATGTCCATCGAGTCGGTGATGCCATCCAACCATCTCCCCCTCTGTCGTCCCCTTCTCCTCCCGCCTTCAGTCTTTCCCAGCATCAGGGTCTTTTCCAATGAGTCATAGGAATAGTCATAATAATTATGGTGCTAATGATAGCTACCATTTACTGAACACTTACTATGAGCCAGCACTACATCAGGGCTGGGAAGAAGCATGCAGCCTGCTCAGAGAGATGATGTAAACAATCCTTACAGTAACTGTAGGGCAGTGATGGCTGACATTGTCTGAGCACTGACCCCCAAGCCAGGAACTAGACTAGCATTCTTCTGGCATCTCCTTCACTCTTTGCCTCATCCCCTGTTTTCTCCTGATGAGGACATTGCGGCCCACACCATCCTGTGTGGTCTGGTCCATCTTCCTGCGTGTCACTCCCCTTAGCCAGTGAGCTTCTGGAGCCGTGATGGCCAATAGAACTTTCTGCGATAATGGGAATGTTCTATATCTGTGCTGTCCAATGTGATAGCCGCTGACCACACGCAGCTGGTGAGCACTTACCATGTGGCTACAGTGACCATGGAACTGAATGTTATTTCATTTTAATTTATGGTTATTATATTGGACAGCACAGTTCTGAAGGACCTGGATTTTATTCTTCTCTGGGTCTTCCCCCAGGGCCTGGCAAGGATTAGCCTCTTAAGTTTCTGTAGAATAAATGAATAAAAGGGAAAAAATGATTCAATGAATGGCGGATATGTGGACCTAGGAACTGTCCCTCTTCTTATCCATTCTCTCCCCCTCCAGCTTTAGGTTTTCAAACTTGGCTATGCTCTGGTTGCCAGGGCAACCTGCTGGAAGGTTGGGTGGGGGAGGGGATCTGCCTGGAGTTCTCCCCCATTCTCCCCTGCCTTTGAGGCCTGAGGACCAGCCTGGTTCCCGGAAGAACAGAGGAGGCTGGGGGAGGGGCTGGCACAGCTCTTTCTGGATAGGTTGTGTGTGGGGGGAGATTTTACTGCCCACCCCACTGGATCACATTATCTCTGAGATGCA
Source organism: Dama dama (assembly GCF_033118175.1). NCBI lineage: Eukaryota > Metazoa > Chordata > Mammalia > Artiodactyla > Cervidae > Dama > Dama dama. The sequence continues at coordinate 7,314,757 of NC_083702.1, forward strand.
GAAACCCCGAGCTGGAGTCAGGGGTCTTAGCTTCTCTCCTCTCTTCAGCCAGTGACTCAGTAGCAGCTTCTATCAGATCTCTTGCCCATCTGGGCCTCAAGTTGCCTTTTTAAATAGGGACCAGATGCCTTCATGTGGCCTCTTGAAGGTCTAGAACTCCTCTATCTTGCTCCGTGCCAGAATGTTAGGGCCTTGAGAGCAAGGTATGACTCTTGTTCATCTCGGTATTCCTACTGCCCATCTTCCCCAGCTCGCTCTTCCATTCTGGGGGTCCTAGAGAAAACTGCCTGCCCTCTAATTGCAAGCTTGGGTTCAGCTGCCCTCTAGTGGCCCAAAGTAGCAATGACCACCCCACCTTGTGCCTGTACCCGTTTCTTTGCCGCTAAAGGAAAGATTGACAGGTCTGAAAGCAGCCTCAAAGGACAAACCTCCACCCAAGCAAAAAATCCTCGTGGTAGCCTCCCAGACAAGTGACACGAGCTCTAGAGTCTCCAACCTGGGTGTGTTACAGCTGTCCAAGATTTTGAACAAGTGGATCTCTGTGAGCTCCTGTTTCTTCATCTGTGAATTGGAAACTGTATCAGTCAAGACAGGTTAACTTATGTCGCACTCACAAACAATTCTGCAATCTCAATGACTTGTAATGTTGAATGCTTGTTTCTGATACATGCCTGTGTCCACTGTGGTTTGGGTCCACTGTGGTTTGGCTCTGCTCCATGTCATCTCAGGGACCCAGGCTGATGAAGCAGCCACCTTCTGGAGCTGGGCTGGTTGTTGAAGCAGAAGGAAGGAGACAGTGGTAAAGCATGCAGAAGCTATGAAATGCATTGGCCTGGACTTTTCGGATCACAACTCACCAGCAAGAACTAGTCGAATGATCCCAGCCATTACCAGGAAGCAAGGAGATTAACCCTACCGTGTGCAAGAACTGAACAGCCAGAAGTATTTGGTGAGCAGCACTGCTGGCCCACATGCACGGCTATGAGGATGCAGTGAGAAGTGCCAACGCATTAACCATCATACAATGAATTGAGTCCTTCGCCATTGAAATTACTGTCTTGGGGACTTCCCTGGTGGTCTAGTGGTTAAGACCTCGCCTTCCCATGCAGGGGGTGTGGGTTTAATGCCCGACTGAGAAGCTAAGATCCCATGTGCCTTGTGGCCAAAAAACCAAAACATAAAACAGAAACAATGTTGTAACAAAGTAAAGACTTCTAAAAACAGTTTACATTTAAAAAAAAAAAAAAAACTCCATTAAAAAGGAAATAATTGCTCATAATTCTGATTTCTTCTTTTATTTACCCTTGTGATTTCCAGGGACCTCTGCATCAATTCCAGCTGTTTACAGCTGCAGATACAGAGAGGGTAGTGGACTCGCCAGGCTTTACCCGATGAACCAGTAGCTGAGCACCCACGTCTCCAGGGCTCCAAATTCTGAGCCCCGCATCCCTCACTTGATGGGGTGTAGGAGAAGGGGCTCTGCATTCCCAGGGTTCTTGGTAAGGACGCTGGCTGACCGTGTGATGGTCTTTTGTGGGGTGGGGTGGGGGGGTAGCTGCCACTCTCCTCCCAAAGCTGGTCCCTCAAGCCTTCCCAAGGGAAGCCTTCACTCAGTCCGAGTGGAGAACGAGGGGGTAGAACAATGAGCAGCCTATGCCGCCCTCCGGGGCCAGAGTCCGAACATTGCAGCCACGCCTACGCAGGGACCCTGCACATTCCCGCCTCCTGTCCTGGGCCCAGCCCAGACACACCCACTTATCCTGACAGCAACCAGATGGTGGGAAAGGAGGGCCCCCAGGGCTCTTCAAAACTTCCCAAAGTGTTTTTTAAAACCTTCATAACAGCTGACCTGTAGGAAGACTCCAAGCCTCTCTAAAATCTTTTGTCTCTCAGCAGCTGGGCAGCCCCTGGCAAGACAGAAACAGGTGCCATTCATCCAACAAGCATGATGCCCTGTGCCGGCTGTCCATAGACACGTGCACAAAATCACAGCACGAAACTGGGGCCGAAATGGGGAAAGCTGCTGGTGGGGTCAGGGAAGGCTTCCTGGAAGAGGTAGCAACTAGAGAGTGATCAGGTTCTCTCCCGGGACCTAAGCCTTACCTGAAATACAACTTTCGGCTTGTTCAGCCTCCTCTCCCACCACTTACGCACCGGTATTCTGTGCCGCGACCACGTGACACCCCTCACAATCCTCAAAAAGGACTGGGTCCTCCCTAACCTCCACGGCTTTGCACTTGCCGGCTCCTCTTCTCTTTACAGGGAATACTCTTATTCAGCCTTCAAAACCTACATCGGCAGTCATATCCTCCTTGATAAACCCCTTCCCTGGGATTCAGTTCTATTTTCAGTTTCTCACCCATCCTTCTCTTGCTACAATTACAGTTGTTATTTGTTTCCATATCCATCTGCCCCTCTAGTCTGTGAGTTCCTCTGATTGGGAGATTATATCCTGTTTGTCTTTGAATTCTTGGTGCCAGTCCTAGCGCTGGCTTCGAGCAGGTATGTGACATGCCTCTGTAGGGTTCAGGAAAAGAGTTATATTCTGTATACCATTCATACACTGCTTTCTTGCCAACTATCTCTTTTGACGTTTGCCACGACCCAGTGAGGCACTGCAGGGGGCATTTCTCTGAGTTTTAAACATCTATGAAATCTCTGTGCCTGGTACACAGAAGTGCTTGGTGAACTCAGCTGTGTGTCTGAGAACAGGAAACTTGCCCCCCAAAATGCAACTGATTTTTATTTATTTTATTTTTGGCCACACTGGGTCTTCATTGCTGTGCACAGGTTTTTCTCTAGTCACGGTGAGCGGGGGCTCTTCTTCATTTTGGGGCACAGGCTTCTCACTGTAGTGGTTTCTCTTGCTTCAGAGCACAGGCTCTAGAGCACCGGCCTAGTAGTTGTGGCTTTCAGGCTTATTTGCTTCTTGGTGTGTGGGATCTTCCCTGACCAAGGACTGGGCCTGTGTCCCCTGCATTGGCAGGAGGATTCTTAACCACTGGACCACCAGGGAAGTCCCCCTAAAAACACAATTTAAATGAACAGCTTTATAGGACTTACTATTGTGGGGCCCTGACATCAAGCTGCTCCCTGGGAAGCCCTGGCAGATGGAAAAATCTGCCTCCATGGACCCTGGCCTGTGTCTGTGACCTCTGCCATCTGGGTCAACCTTGTAAAAGTGATGCTGAAGGCGCCATCTACTGTGTTGCTGTTAACATCCCTTTTGAGACATTTCTTTTAGTATTTAGAACCAGATCACTTGTCTTTCATTAAGGGTCGACCGCTCCCTCCTATCACCTACTGGGAATTAAATGACCTCTTTATGTTTCCTCTTTCCCTCTGGCTGCCAGGAAGCTCAAAGACAAGGAGCAAAAATACAGCAGGAGTCAGAGTCAGAATATTTCCTTCTCACCCCCGTGTATGTGGCTCCTTCAGCTGAAACTTCTTAGGTCCTTTATGGGAAGAGCACATATAAATAAACATTTAATCTAGAAAACATTTAGAATCTAGAAAAATAGTACTGATGAACCTATTTACAGAGAAGAAATGGAGATGCAGATGTGGAGAAGGGACTGATGGACACAGCAGGGGAAGGAGAGGGTAGGACAAATTGAGAAAGTAGCGTTGACGCATGTGCATGATCACGTGTGAAATGGATAACTAGCAGGAAGCTGCTGTCTAACACGTGGACCCCAGCCTGGTGCTCTGTGATGACCTAGAGGGGCAGAATGATCATGGGAAGGGCTGAAGCTGAAGCTCCAATACTTTGGCCACCTGGCACGAAGAGCCGGCTCATTGGGAAAGATTGAGGGCAGGAGGAGAAGGGGGCGGCAGAGGATGAGATGGTTAGATAGCATCACTGACTCAGTGGACATGAATTTGAGCACACTTCGGTAGATAGTGAAGCCTAGCATGTTGCAGTTCATGGGGTCACAAAGAGTTGGACATAACTTAACGACTGAACAACAAAAAGAGGGAGGGGAGATATATATATATACACACATATAATTATGGCTGATTCTCACTGATGTATGGAAAAAACCAACACATTGTAAAGCAATTGACCTCCAATTAAAAAAAAGAAAGACTAAATAAATAAATATTAATGTGATAGGCCCTGGGGAGAGCACTGGGAAAGGATCCAGGCTTAAGAGCAGAAAGCTTGGGTAAATCCCCTACCCTCTCAGCCTCAGTCTCCTTGCCAACCTGAGATGGTAGATTCTGCCAAGACTTGTGGATACAGCCAGCCTTACTGTGAAGACTGGCCACTGCTCAGGCCTCGGGTAGGGTCACAGTCAACCTCCCCCTGTTTCTGTACACCCATTTCACTACCCGCCCAACCCCGCTCAGGCTGTGAAGCTCGTAACCTTGAACACCTTCACACTTTAGATCCAGGATGGCCAGAATTTTTATTTTTAAAGAGGAATCGGGATTTTCCAGGCAGTGCAGTTGTTGGGACTCCATGCTTCCACCCACGTAGGAGGCATGGGGTTGATCCCTGGTCAGGGAACTAATATCCTGCAAGCAGTGTGGTGCAGCTTTAAAAAAAAAAAGGGGGGGGGGGGGAGTCAGAAAAAGACTTTCATGTGAAATCTCCTGACTTAAAAAGGTTGCAATTAATTTGCATTTGTTCAAACTTGGCTGCAGGCCAGATCTAGTCTGAGGCATTCCCTGACTCAGTCAGTTAAGCCTAATAGTCCAAGAGGGATTGTCTGATGAGTCTGGACCAGGGGTGAGGGGAAATTTCCATCATTCTTTCTGAGCCCTGGCTTCCTTCCATAACATCCCAAGAGACCTGACTGCAGGAGTCGGAGTCAGGTTCTGAGAGGACCTGAGCTCAGGTCATGTGGGCAGGTCCAGAGGACCCTGTTCCAAGCTGGACCTTACAGAGGACCCTGCCCTAGCCTCAGGTGGTGAGTTTAAAATGGGCATCTGACCTAGGATGAGCCATGAATCCTTCCCCTGAGATGTATGTGCTTGCAGCCAGAGAGTATGTGCGTGCGTGCAAAGTCGTTGTAGCCCACCGGGCTCCTCTGGCCATGGGATTCTCCAGGCAAGCATACTGGAGTGGGTTGCCATTTCCTTCTCCAGGGGATCTTCCCGATCCCGGGATTGAACGTGCATCTCTTATGTCTCCTGCTTTGGCAGGCGGGTTCTTTACCACAAGCGCCACCTGGGAAGCCCTGCAGCCAGAGAGAGGGATGGGTAACTCTCTCTCCAGTGCCCAGAGCTGTAAGACATAAAATTTGCCAGCAGTTAGCTACTGCATTTTCCATGATGGGGGCAGCAGGGGTGGTTAGTGAAATGGGTATACAGAAACAGGAATAAAAAATGGTTTGAGAGGACTTCCCTGGTGGCCCAGTGATTAAGACTCTACACTCCCACTGCAGGGGGCATGGGTTCGATTCCTAGTTGGGGAACTAGGATCCCACAGGCCACATGGTGTAGCCAAAAAAAAAGAAGACTTGAAAGAGAGTCCTAAGGGGGAGTGCCTGTCTAGCTGTCCTGAGTCCCTGCCACTCTCTTGTCCTACAGGGCTGGACCACCCCAGTGTCTTTGTGATAACTTTCCCCTTCTTACCCAAGTCAGTTAGTGAGTCGGAATTTTTCTGTCCCTGGCAATCATTGGTCCTAACTCATGCACGTGGCTTCTGCTAGGGCACTTTCCTCTTTCCTGATAAACAGAGGCAGCACCCAGCTCCTAGTCCCGGCCTCCCAGCCCCGTCCCCCATGCCTCACACCTCTACCCACTCAGCCTTGTAAAGGAAGACGTTCATGACCACCCCCACTGAAAGGAAGAAAGCTCAGAATACACTGGGGCTGGCGCTGCCAGAGACACTGAGGCGTCTGGAACTGGCTACTGAGTGGGTGGTGTGGGTGGTGCTGGTTCCCCCCTCTTTCTGGTGTGGGGCAATGAAAGACACCGGAAGGACCCTGCCCTCCAGTGGGTCCCTACAGAACCCACTCACCTGCTCACCTACCTCCGCCATGCCCTGCCTGCCCTGAAAGTCCATACAGAGAGCCCCAACTCACATACCCACCAAACTGAGGGTTTCCGTCCATTCTCCCCATTCCAGACTCCCAGTCTCAAACCCAGGTACTGGTAATCCCCTGGGTCACCCTGGTTCACTTCTCTCCACCCTTGTATCCTCCTCTATAAAGCAGCAGCCTCAGTCCCTCTTGGTTTTCACCCAGCATCCCTTCCCTTTCCCCTCCCTTCCCTTTCCCTTTCCTTCCCTTCCAGCTGCAACCTACCCCTCAGACCATGAGATCAGCAGAGCAACTCCAGCCCTGTCCCCTGTGGTTGGAGCTGGAGCTGCCTGGTGATCAGCGCACCCATCCCCTGGGCTCAAGAACCCGGGGGCTGATGGGAACTTTTTGCTTGAACACGACGTGTGCTCCCTCCTGAGATCAATGTACTAGGGCTGTGTGAGCCTGGGACTGTCTGGGTAACTTACCACCTCATGGAGAAGAAAAATCCACCTGGATGGAGCCTGCAGGGCTGAGCGAGATGGGGAGAGAGAAGGATGGCTCGATGGAGCACTGGTGACATCCTTGAGCCCCAGGGTCCAGCCGAACCTGAGTCCAGGAGTAAACCCTTTTATTGCAGCTATTTTCAGTTTGGTGCCTTGTGGCTGCAAGAGTCTTGGGCGGTAGTGTGGTAGAGTCTCCGAAAGCTACAGAACACTCTGCTGGGTCAGACGGAGGTCAGGGCGGTGAAACTCAGAAATAACAGAGCTGGGCCAGGTTGAGACAAGAGAGGTGCCCAGCACTGGTGCCCCTCTTGCCTCGCTCTAACCTGGTTCTGCAAGACAGCCCCTGCAATTCCCAGGTTGGCTCCAGGGGGGAGGGTAGCCCCACCCCTCAAGGTGAGAGAAGATAGCTTTTGTCCTGGCTGACTCCTAAAATGGGGCTTGTTCAAGAGCAAGCCTAGGCCTTGGGTAAGGAGATCTGATCCAAATCTCAGCCCCTTGCCCTGTGCCCTTGGCAAGTCCCTATGAAAACAGAATGGCAGGGATTCCCTGATGGTTCAGTGGTTAAGATTCTGCCTTCCAATGTGGGGAGCATGGGTTCAATCCCTGGTTAGGGAACTAAGATCCCTGGTTGCAGGATCCCTGATCCTGTGGGGGTACAGCCAAAAATTTAAAAGAAAAGATGGAATGCCAGCTGCCTCCATGTGTTCTCCCCCTTTCAAGGAGGGAGGACTTTTTTTATCTTATTATTTTATATTGGAGTATAGCCAATTAACTGTGCTCTGATATTTCAGGTGAACAGCGAAGGGACTCAGGAATACATATATTTAATACATGAACCCATTCTCCCCCAAATTCCCCTGCCATCCAGGCTGCCACATAACATTGAGCAGAGTTTCATGTGCTAGACATTAGGTCCTTGTTGGTTATCCATTTTAAACATAGCAGTGTGTACATGTCGAACCAAAATTCTAAAGGAGGGGGACTTTTTTTCATGAAGATACAGCTCTTCCCAGACTCCCTTGCAGCTAGGAGTACCCATGTGACTAAGTATTGGCCGGTGAAGTGTAAAGGGAACTAAGGGTCCAGCCAGCCAGAGTATCCCTCAAGAGGGCAGGTGACCACTTCCAACCTCCTTCCACTCTGCTCCTCAGGGTACAGAAGACCCCCCTGGGGGGGGGGGGGCACCAACCAACAACATCCCTTTAGCAAGAGAGGAGCAACTCGGGTCCCTGAACACTGCGTGGACCTGGCCACCAGACCAGTCTGGATAACCTCCATATGAAAGAACCATGAGAAAGAAAGGATGTTCTATTTGGTATCAGGCTGTATTGTTTTGCATCTCTGTGCCTGAATTTATGTCCTCACTGGTTCTCTACCCCAGGGATTCCAGTTAGCATTTTTGGTTGTCCTGGGTCAGGGGAGGGCACAGGGCTACTGGTTTCTATTGCGTGGAGCCCAGAGGTGCTCACCACCCTACTGCATGCACAGGACAACCCCCCACAGCTAAGAATGAATGATCTCATCCAAAAAGTCAACGATACACCCGCTGAGAAATTGCTCTTTCCTTCTGGCGATTCAGTTCCCATCCCCCAAATGGGGGATATTGAATGATCATGGGGTTTTTTTGTTTGTTTTTGTTTGTTTCTGGTTGCACTGGGTCTTCATCACTGGGCATGGGCTTCCTCTAGTTGTGGCAAATCTGGGCTACTCTTTGTTGTGGTTCTCGGGCTCCTCACTGTGGTGACTTCTCTTGTTTCAGGGCACAGACTCTGGGCACACAGGCTTCAGTCGTTGCAACATTTAGACTCAGTAGTTGTGGCTCACAGGCTCTAGAGTGTGGGCACAGACGTTGCAGTGCATGGACTCAGTGGCTCCATGGCATGTGGGATCTTCCCGGACCAGGGATCAAACCCATGTCCTCTGCACTGGCAGGAGGATTCTTATCCACTGCACCACCAGGGAAGTCCCTGAACTATCATGTTTTTTATGAGGATCTGGTGAGATGACAGACATGAGCCTACTTTTAGGAAAGGAGACAGTCCTGCTGAGATAGTCACGGAGTCTTTATTATTGCAATAAATTAAGGTGGAAGCCCCAGAGAAGGGGAGTGAGGCCAATAGATGTCCAAAAAGGAAGGGTGGTGCTCCACAGAGGAAGGGGCTCCAGGGTGGGCTTGGGGGGGCAGCACAGGACCAGGAGAGGAGGCAGAGCTTCTGCCAGCAGCCTCAGTCTTGGGAAAGGAGAGAAAGGGGGAAGTCCAGCCAAGGAAGGGGGACGGGAACTGCTGCTGGTGGCCCCCATAATGCCCAAGGAACTCACCCCGTCCCCCACTTCCCACCCTACCTGGGGCCCCCCTCTCCCTCTCACACATACATGCTTCTCCCCCCCACCCTGCTGTCTCCAAGGCTGCTTATTCCTCCAAAACTTTCTCTCCCTCTGTGACACACACACACATACACACACCTCCTTCCTCTATGGTCTGGCCCCTGGCACGCCCCATCACATACACTCATCCACGCTAAGTTTGGGCCCAGAGCAGTAGAGCTGGGCTGGCCTGAGCTGACTTCCCTCCAAAGGGGGCCCTTTCCTTTCAGCAGACTTGAAGCCCGGCCCGTGGAGCTGCAGGATCGAGACCATCGGCTGGAGCGGGGAGCTGAGTGTCACCCAGGATCCTGAAGGGACGTGGGAGACCTGGAGACTCAGGACAGGCAGAGTGCCTGGCTCTGGGTGGAGGGCCAGGAGCGCCGGGCAGCACAAAGGCACTGGGGGGAGCAGGACGGTGTCCCGGAGCTGGGGAGGGCAGGCGTGGGGTGAGCCGGCTTGACCTGGAGAGCAAGCCCCGGGGCCATCAGCAGCAGCAACATCTCAAGGCACCCCAGGTGCCCCTTCCCTGCACAGCCGGGTCCTCCTGGAGCATCTCCTCCTGGAAGGAGCCAGGCTGCAGAGCGATCGCCCGGAGGACCAGGGGTGGCCTCCCTCTGCCCCAGGGTCTCCAGGCTGGGCGGCGCGGGAGAGGGCACCCCCTACCGCCACCAGCACAGGTCAGCTCAGACCTCGGGGCCCCCGAAGGCCAGGTTGTCGCGGACCATCAGCGTCTTGCGGAAGTCGCGGTCCACCAGGGGGCGCTGCATGCGCCACTTGTGCGCCTCCTGCAAGCCGGGCTCGAAGTAGTAGATGCAGGCGCCGAAGCCCACCAGGATGAGCACAGAGATGAACAGGTAAACAGGCACGAACCAGTCCAGGAAGTGCGGCATCGCGGCGGCCTTGGCTGCTGAGACACGGTCGGTGAGAACCAGCAGAGAGGCGGCTCGTCCACCCACTCACCCACCCTCCCTCCCAGAGGGGGCACCCGCGGTCTTCACGGAGCCAGGCGGCCAGAGCATCACCTCGCAGGTGGGTAGACCGACACCCGGAGAGTGGAGGGCAGTGACTCAGCATCCTGGCCCCTGAGCAAGCACACAGCCATCCAGACACCCACCCACCCAGGGGCCCACCCAGCTCCTACTCACAAGGAAGCTTATAGCGGAGGGCCCCCTATGCCTCAGTCCCTCAACAGAACTTGTGGCCTCAGGCCAGTTGCCTAACCTCTCCTGGCCTCAGCATTGTCCCCGGCAGAAGGGGGGACAACTACCAGAGACTTGATGGGACGGGGAGGTGACTGACCTCTCAGAGCTCTCAGTAAAGGACGACTCGGTCAGTCCTCCTTTGAGCTCCCTCTCCCGGCTCTGAAGCATCTGCAGAGGCTGCCACTTGCCGGCCCCCTCACAGATGAGTGGGTCCCCAGCCACCCGTACATCCTGGCCAGGGGTCGCTTGGTGAAAGCGTGGTGAACAGCCACCCATCCCCAGGGAACCTGGTTGATATCAACAAGGTCTGCACAGGCTCCCGAATTCAGGCCCATGCCCCATGTCATAATTATAAGAGCATGGACACGGGCAGCAGCCCCCAAAGACAGGCCTTAATTTCCACGTCCATAAAAACGGGAAATTATAGGGCTGTTGTGACTGTTAAAAAAGATAATTTATATAAAATGCTCAGAACCAGAGCCTGACGCTTACTGAGTGCTACATAGTACTTTGTTCTTGGTCTCTGAGCCTCAGTTTTCTTATCTGTAAAATGGGCATAGAAGTAGGACCCACTTCTTAAGGTCTCTGTGAATGTTTAACAAGACAATGCCTAAAGTGCCTTTAGCATCATGCTGCCTGGAGCAGAATCAGCACTGGATGAATACTAGCTGATTTTATTTCCAGGGCACCAGAGGTGGGGAGAGCAGGAAATGGAAGCTGGCAGGTTTAAGGTGATTCACAAGCGTTACATGTATCCAGCTCCTTAGAGTGGTCCACCCCTGCTCTCTGCCAACCTTGCCAGCCGCATCTCCCGCACTCCACGCCATCAGAGGGAACCACTTGTCAGTCACCTGCGTGTGCCTGCATGTGATACAGTCTCCATCTCCGCATGTGCTTTCATTTTCCTGGAATGTCCTTTGCGTTCATGTTCATCTGGCAAACTCCTATACATACTTCAAAAGCCACACCACAGATTATCTCCTCCAGACATGGGACAAATCAGGACCCATTTAATCCGCCCTTAAATGGTTCCTGAGGTATGAGAAAGGGGTAGGGTGAGGAGCCCCACCTCTGCCCGCCAGGCAGGGAGACCACGGTCAGAATGGAGTCACGGACCTTACAACAGGTCTCTGGGGTAAGTATCATTATTCACATTTTATAGATGAAGAAACTGAGGCCTGGAGAAGCTCGCTAACTTGCCCTGAGTTACCCAACTGAGAAGTGACGGAGTTGGACTCCAGTCCCCCAGCGATGTCCTGAGGTTTGATGGGGAAAGACACCTGAGCTGAATGAAATGAGCCAAGGCCCACCTTGTCTTCTCGGGAGGGAAGAGTGACCTCCAGGGCTGGCTGAGGAGAAGCCCCAGGTTCTCAGACCTCAGGCTCCAGACTCCAGTCCTCTCGCCCCTCTACTGCTGGGTGGGCCTCCGAAGAGGGCTATGGCCCCGGTGGAGGGAGAGGTGCTGCTCCCCAATCCTACATCCACCCGGAAGCCCTCCCGCGCCCTCCAGGGTCCCCACTGGCCGCTCCAAACCACAGTGTCTCAAGGTGCCCTATTCTCTTCACTGAGGAATAAAATGAAGAGTGTGCTAACGGCCCAGAGTTAGGGCTAGAGCCTGTCCTCCTAACCATCTGCCTTTCTGGAGAGCCAAAGAGAGGGTTCTGAATTGCTTGGTGTGGCCTGGGTTTGGGAGAGGTGGAGAAGGGGACCTACGAGCAGGAAGGCTGCTCCAAACTAGCCTGACTGAGACCGAGAGATTTGTGCCCCCTCCCCTGGCCCACCCAGGACCCCAGGCTCCTTTGAGCTTAAACATGAGGATGGGGGACTTGGACAGAGCAGGAGCCGTTTCAGCCGCAGTGCCGAGGGCCTGTGGAGAGGTGGTCTGGGTCTCCCATCCTCTCCAGCCCTGTGAAGAAAATCCCAGGCATTCTGGGGCAACCGAGGACCCCAGACCTTCTCCTGGCTTCTCAGAGGACTGGCTCAGCTGAAGCAGAACCTCCACTGGCCTTCCGTGTGACCTTGGGTCGCTCCTCAGCCTCTCTGAACTTCAGCGTGTCCCTGCGCAATGACGAGGTAGGCATGGGGGCTACCAGATGACCTATAAGGAATTTTCTAGCCCCCATTCCAGCAAAAGTCCCATCCAGGACAGTGCAAGGGTTGCAGACCTCCTTTCCCTGCCTCTCAAGCCGCTGGTACCTTTCAACCTGGCAGCCCAACCCCCGCACCCGCAGACCCACCTCAAGCCCTGCAGAAGCCTGTTCCGGGGGCTCTGCGCTGAGCGCACCGCCTCGGCCCAAGCAGCTCAGTGTCGGCCCGTGGACTCAGTCGTAGCTGCGGTCCCCAGAGATGCTGCCATCTGCAGCCGCCCTGGGTGCGGGAAGCAGAGAAGGGGCGAGGCCAACGCCCCCTAGGAAAGACAGTTTCTCAGGCCCAGGGGCTCTGCCTGGGCGGAGGGGGGCGGTCCTGGGCTGGGCAGCCTGTACCTCTCCCTGCCCATTGGAGACCCTTCCCTCTGCCCCCCACCCTCAGGATAGCAGGAGGTGGGACCCGCCTCAGCCAATCAGCAGCCTGGCAGAGCAAGGGCTTTATCCTCCGTTGCCCTGGCAACCAGCCTTCTTTTCTGGATCCCCCGCACTGCGCGCATGGTACAGAGATGACAGGCAGGGCAGGATAAATTTGGGACGGATGGGAGTCACCCAGCAGGCTGCTGGACCCCAAGAGGAAGCGGCCCTGACCAAGATAAGTGGGACGATTTGGAGGCTTGTCGTCTGAGGGTACGGAGAGACTGGGGTCCCTGGCATGGGGGTGGAACACCAAAGCAATAGCAAATAGAGCCAATGAGGGTCATATGCTAAAGAGGGACGAACCAAAACTGAGAGTCTGGACACATTGGTCCGATGTAGCGTTTATCATATGCCAGGCTCTGCTTTAGTGCTTTGTTTATATTAATTCATTTGTTGGTCCTCCAAGGTCACATGGGAAGAAAGTCTCAATGCCAGGGTCAGAGCCCTAGCCTGGGCTGCAGGCTCCCTCGCAGGGGCTGGGTTCTTCCTCACCAGCCCCAGAGCCCCCCAGGCTGGGGCGCAGCCTGAGGTGGTCGTGGCTTTCAGGCACTGAGCCTTCCCTGGCCATCCAGGCCTTGCCCCCACATCACTTCACTTGCTCCTTCAGCTGGGTGGGTGTCGAAGCCCATTTTGGGGGTGATGCAGCTTCAGCTCAGAGAGGTGCAGCGGCTTACCGTCTCCTTCTCCAAGATCATTCAGCTTCTCAGTGACAAAGCCAGAGGGGCCGGGGGGTGGGAGGGGGTCCTGTGCAAGCCTGGGTCCTCCCTCCTGTGCTATAGACAGAGTGTGTGCAGAGTTTCACATGCCTGGTGAGCATTCCGTCAACAGCAGTGGTTACCGTCTCAGGAGAGAGCAGCCCTGGAGGCCCACGGGGCGGGGGAGAGGCTCAGAGGAACCGTCTCCCTGGGGAGTCCATTTCCAGAAGCTGAGGACAGGCAGGTGGGAATGGCCATAGGTAAAATGGTTTTGGGTCTCTGGGTCCCCCACCCCATTCCACACACACCCTGCCAGCTCTGAGACCACCTGGGAGTCCTGCAAGGGTCCTCTCCCCTATATCCAAGGGGAGTGAGTTTGGGTTTACAGAGGGATTTAAAAAAAAAAAAATAACGTTGACATCTTTTTGGACTTAACCTGATAGCTCAGTTGATAAAGAATCTGCCTGCAATTCAGGAGACCCCGGTTCGATTCCTGGGTCGGGAAGATCTGCTGGAGAAGGGATGGGCTACCCATTCCAATATTCTTGGGCTTCCCTTGTGGCTCAACTGGTAAAGAATCTGCCCACAATGCGGGAAACCTAGGTTCAATCCCTGGGTTGGGAAGATCCCCTGGAGAAGGGAAAGGTGCCCACTCCAGTATTCTGGCCTGGAGAATTCCATGGACTGTATAGTCCATGGGGTCGCAAAGAGTCAGACACGACTGAGTGACTTTCACATCTTTTCAAAGACATTTTAAATTAATTTTTAATGTTTATTATTATTATTTTGGCTCTTCTGGGTCTTTGTTGAAGCAAGCAGGGGCTACTCTTCCTTGCTGTGCAGGCTTCTCATTGCGGTGGCATCTCTTGTTGCAGAGCACAGGCTCTAGGCACACAGGCTTCAGTACTTGTAGCACACAGGTTTAGTTACTCCACAGCATGTGGAATCGTCCTGGACCAGGTATCGAACCCATGTCCCCTGCATTGGCTGGCAGATTCTTATCCACTGTACCACCAAGAAAGTCCTCCAGAGGGGTTTTATTAAGATATAAGGTGTGAAAGTGTTAGTTGCTCAGTTGTGTCTGACTCTTTGTGACCCAATAGACTGTAGCCCGCCAGGCAACTTCTGTCCATGGGATTCTCCATTCAAGAATACTGGAGTTACCGTTTCCTTCTCCAGGGGATCTTCCAGGCCCAGGGATAGAACCCGGGTCTCCTGCATTGCAGACAGATTCTTTACCATCTGAGCCACCAGGGAAGCCCAACTGAAGCCTGTAAAACGTAAACCTTAGTGATGAATTTTTACCTGTGTATACACTTTTGCAAGCAGCACCCAGATCATGTCTAGGGTGTTTTCATCATCCCAGACAGTTCCCTCCTGCCTCTTGCCAATCAACACCACCTTCCCACAGGCTCTCAGTGATCTGATTTCTGTCACCATAGATCAGTTTTTCCTGGGCTTGCATTTCACATAAATGGGATCTCACAGCCCGTGCTCTTTTGTGTCTGACTTCTGTTGCTCAGCACAATGCTCACTCCATTGATAATGCTGCCTGTGCCAGCGCCCCACAGCTTGTTTATCTGTTCACCACAGAAGGACATTTGGGGCATTTCCAATGTTGGACTCTGAGGAGCGAAGCTGCCAAAGTGCTGTTCAACATTTCCGAGTGGGAGGGCAGAGAGGAGGTGGCGGAGGATGACAAAGGGGCACAGAGAAACTTTGGAGGTAATGGATATGCTCATTATAAAATGATTGGGATGGTGCCTTCCTGGGTGTATCTTTATGTCAAAGCTTATCAAATCTTGCACATTAAATATGTGTAGCTTATTCCGTGTCAATGACACCTTAATAAATCTGTTTTTTAAAGTGATCAGTGGCCCTTGGATATTGTTCTAGTCACGTGATTCTTTATTCACACAAAAGGTTATTATAATTTTTATTTAGCCATTTATTTTTGGCTGTGCTGGGTCTTGGTGGCTGCACCAGCTTACTCTCTAGTTGCAGTGGGCAAACTTATGTGGTGGCTTCTCTTACTGCGGAGCACAGGCTCTAAGGCACGGACTTCAATAGTTGTGGTACACAGGCTTGGTTGCTTCGCAGCATATGGGGTCTTCTCGGATCAGGGATCAAACCCCTGTCTGCTGCATTGGCAGGCAGATTCTTTACCACTTAGTCACCAGGGAAGTCCCACACAAAAGTTGGTGGGAAGCTCAATATGCAATAGAAATAAAGCCAGAACTGCTTCTGTTAAATGGTGGGATGAGGTTTCCCGATCCCACCCACTCAGCTTCCCCCTACCCCTCACGGTGCACCCCCAACCCCTGCCCACCAAGGCAGCATCTCCCCAGGGTTCCACAGAAGTCAGTTCAAAACACACTGGCCCAGAGGGTCTCTGATGGCCCTTCCAGTTCTGGGTTCTGATATTGCTACAAGAACTTCCAGGCCTGGATCTGGGTTTCCTGCCAATCTCTACCCTTCATCACAGGATGGATCTTACACACCACTGTTTTCTATTGCACTACCTGCAAGGGGGACAAGCATCAACTCACCTTGATGCCTCAACCGACAGTCAGCAAAGTGTAACGGGGCTCTCCCCAGGGAGCTTTAATGCACCTTCACCTGGGCTGCAGCTGCTTGCCAGGGTGACTCTCACTCACTGTGCTGCCTTTCGTTGCTGTTATCTGCCCGTCCACCCTGAAAACTCCGGAGAACAGGAAGGACACCTCTGTGCCCAGGTCAGCCCAGCACCAGGCCCAGCCCAGGCAGGCGCTCCGCACAGGTGGGACTGAATGGGTCTCAGCTCAGCCCCTCCTGGAACATGATGAGCAGGGTCCAGAGTCTCTCCTTGACTGTCTAAGGGCCTCAGTCACCTGGGTCTCGATCACCTCTCTACTTCATCTCCACTCCTCACCTCACCTGCTTGAGCCACTGGCCTCCTTGCTGCCCCTCAGAAGCCTCAGGAATGCTCTCCACTTGGGGTCTTAGCACTTGCTGATCCTTCTGCCTGAATCCTCTTCTTCACTACGTTTATTGGCTCCTCTATCACTGCATTCAGGCATCTGCTCAAACATAACCCTCTTAGCAAGGCCCCCTCCAACCTAAAGCTGCTCCTCCAGCCCATCACGTTCTATCTCCTAGGCCGCCTTGCTTTATTTTCCTAGTACTAACTACTAACTGGCTGTCAGGGACTCCCCTCTATGCTGCAGGCCGTGGGGAATCGGAGTGCCATCTGGGCTGGGGCAGGAGCTCCACGCAGCTGTGTACCTTCCTGCTCTTTCTAAACAAGGTTTAACTCGTTTGATCTGTAGGGGGGAAGGATTGATTAGACAGGAAGTACCCCCTGCTCTTGCAGATATCACACTGTGTGATCACTGTCTGACTTCTCCATCACACTGAGCTGGTCAGTCCTGTTTGGTTCATCTGTGTTCCCAGGGTAGGGCACTGGGTCTGCCCTAGGAAATGAGTGAACAAATCACTGCTGAGAATGAACGAATGGATGTAAATCAGTCAATTCACTCATTCGACAAATATTTATTGAGCAACTACTCTGTAGATGTAGGTACTTTTATTTATTTTTAAAAGTATTTTTATTATATGAATAAGAAAGGCATTCCTTTTAAAAATATTTATTTATTGATATTGGCTGCAGCAGGCCTTAGTTGTGGCACACAGAATTTTCAGTCTTCATTGTGGAGTGCAGGATCATTAGTTTCAGCATGAAGATTCTTAGTTGCAGCATGTGGGATCTAGTTCCCTGACCAGGGATCCAACTTGGGACCCCTGCATTGGGAACATGGAGTCTTAGCCACTGGACCACCAGGGAAGTCCCTACCAAGCACTTTCTAAAGTGCTGGATGTACAAAACTGACAAAAATCCTTGTCCTTTGTATTTTATACTTTGGTTAGAGAGACAATGAGCTGGTAACTATATAACTGTTAGGAGAAGCAGTCTGCCATGAGCTTTGAGTCCCTGCAAGTTCTTGCTGGGCAAGCCAAGAGAGCAAGGCCCTGAAAGCTGCCTACCCAGGCCATTTCTCAGGGCTGTGTTTATAACAAGCAACATTGAGGGATGAGGTAACCTCTCCTCCTGGAAAAAGAACAAGCATGCTTATCACTCACTATAAAAGCAGTATTAATTTCTGTGTTCCTCTCCCATAATGCCATGCACAAGGTATACAGACAAACACAATGGGTCCTTTGCAGGGCTTGGGGGACATGGGGGGAAACTGACACAAAAATAAAGTATCAGCGACTGCTTTTACCATGAGTAATAATAATGTCCTTTGTCCCTTGCCCAAGAGTTCCATGTCTCCTGCAGCATCCATGAAGAGACTATTGCTAAACAGTAATAAATAGAAACAGTTTATTAGTTTGCAAAATCTCAGATGCTATACATTTGTAAGCAATACGTGAAGTGCTTTTGAGAAAACTGAGCAGAAAAGATGAGAAAGGAATTATGGGAGGGCTCGCTCTCTCTCTCTATATATATATGTATATATATACTTTTTTTTTCTGAGCTGAACAGCATGTGGGATCTTAGTTACCCAAGCAGGGATTGAAGCCAGGACCCCTGCATTGGAAGTTCAGAGTCTTAACCACTCGACCACCAGCGAAATCCCAGGGCTTGCTACTTTATTTTATTTTTATTTTCTACTTATTTGTGCCGGGTCTCTGTTGAGGAACACAGGATCTTCACTGAGGCATACAGAACCTTTAGTCTCAGCATGCAGGCTCTAGCTCCCTGAGCAGAGATCAAACCCAGGCCGCCTGCTTTGGGAGCCCAGTCATCATCACTGGACCACCAGGGAAGCCCCATGCTAGCTATTTTAGATGAGGTCGTTCAGAAAGCCTCCTCTGATCAAGTGACGTTGATGCAGATACATGAATAAAGTGAGGAAACAAGCCAAGTGACTATTTGGAAGTGCATTTCAGTCAGAACCACAGAGGCAAAGGTCCTGGTGAATGAAGTGAAAGTCACTCAGTCCTGTCCAACTCTGCGACCCCATGAACTATACAGTCCATGGAATTCTCTACGCCAGAATACTGGAGAGGGTGGCCTTTCCCTTCTCCAGGGGATCTTACCAACCCAAGGAGAGAACCCAGGTCTTCCGCATTGCAGGTGGATTTTTTTTTTTTTGCAGGTGGATTTTTTACTAGTTGATCCAGCAGGGAAGCCCCCGGGAGCAGGTGTTAAAGAGAGAAAGGCAGAAGATGAGACTGGGGAGTCTGTCAAGGGCCAGAACACACAGAGCCTCAAAGGTCATGTAAGATGTTCGCAATGTACTCTGAGTGAGGGGGGACTACCAGTGGGTTTGGACCAGAGGAGTGGGCTGCTCTGATTTCTCTTTTGAAAGGAAGACTCTGACTGCTGTATGAGAAAAGCCAGTAGCCCCGGAGATCAGCGTGGACAGAGGGAGCCTGTGAGAAGCCTATTACAGTAGACCCAGTGAGAGATGCCAGCGTCTTCTCCTGATTGAGGGGTGGAAGTGGTGAGAAACTGTCAGCTTCTGGATGCATTTTAAGAACAGAACCAGAAATTGGCTGTGAGGTGCAGAGAAAAGGAGACAAGAATGACCCAAGATTTTGTTCTGAGCAGCTGCAAGGAATGAGTCAACTGAGCAGGAGGAGACAAACTCAGCATATTAAAAAGCAGAGACATCACTTGTCAGGAAAGGTCCGCATAGTCAAAGTTATGGTTTTTCCTGTAGTCATGTATAGATGTGAGAGTTGGAACCATAAAAAAGGCTGAGTGCTGAAGAATCAACGCTTTTGAACTGTGGTGTTGGAGAAGACTCTTGAGAGTCCCTTGGACAGCAAGAAGATCAAACCAGTCCATCCTAAAGGAAATCAACCATGAATATTCATTGCAAAGACTGAAGTTGAAGCTGAAGCTCCAATACTTTGGCCACCTGCCTCATAGGAAAAGACCCTGATGCTGGGAAAAACTGAGGGCAAGAGGAGAAGGAGGCAGCAGAAGATGAGACAGTTGGATGGCATCACCAACTCAATGGACATGAGTTTGAGCAAGCTCCAAAAGACTGTGAAGGACAGGGAAGCCTGGCATGCTGCAGTCCATGGGGTCGCAAAGAGTTAAAAATGATTTAGTAACTGAACAGTCCTGAATATTCATTGGAAGGACTGATGCTGAAGCTGAAACTCCAATACTTTGGCCACCTGATGTGAAGAACTGACTCATTTGAGAAGACCCTGATGCTGGAAAAGATTGAAGGTGGGAGGAGAAGGGGACGACAGAGGACGAGATGGTTGGATGGCATCACACAACGGACATGAGTTGGAGTAAACCCCGGGAGTGAGTGATGGACAGGGAGGCCTGGCGTGCTGCAGTCCATGGGGTCGCAGAGCAACTGAACTGCACTGAGTGAGTGACTGAACAACAAGAGTGCCTGGAATGATCATGAGTGAAGGAAAAATGAATAAACAAATCACTGAATACCGTCTTTCTCCCAGGAGTGAAATTAAAGTCCTGTCTCGCAGGCAGCACCTTTGGTGCCTAGGGCCAGCCGTGGAAAACTTCCCCTTAGAAAGGACCTACTGTCTAGCACGTGGAACTCTGCTCAGTGTTAAATGGCAGCCTGGAGGGGAGCAGGGTTTGGGGGGAGCAGAATGGATACATGTGTTTGTATGGCTGAGTCCCTTCGCTGTTCACATGAAACTATCACAACATGGTTTGTTAATTGGCTGCTGCTGCTGCTGCTAAGTCGCTTCAGTCGTGTCCGACTCTGTGCAACCCCATAGACGGCAGCCCACCAGGCTCCCCCGTCCCTGGGATTCTCCAGGCAGGAATACTGGAGTGGGTTGCCATTTTCTTCTCCAAAGCATGAAAGTGAAAAGTGAAAGTGAAGTCGCTCAGTCGCGTCGGACTCCTAGTGACCCCATGGACTGCAGCCTGCCAGGCTCCTCCGTCCATGGGATTTTCCAGGCAAGAGTACTGGAGTGGGTTGCCATGGCCTTCTCCAGTTAATCGGCTATCCCCCAATAAAAGATTAAAAAAATTTTAAAAGAAAAGAAAAAGAGGTAGTGTCTCCTTTAAGAAGGCCCTGCTCGGCCCCACCCTACACGAAGCCCCGCCCAGACAGCGTCACGTGACCCGCGCTTGCGCACAAGGGGCGGGACAGAGCGGGGTTTGAAAGCCCGGCGCGCACCCAGGGAGCGGCAGTTCAGTCAGTTACTGGGGATGTCGGTGTTACGGCCGCTGGACAAGCTGCCAGGCCTGAACACGGCCACCATCTTGGTAGGCGTTAGCAGCCCCGATTCCCGCGCCCATCTTTCCTCCTGGGCCGCGCCTCACCGGCCAGGCCTTCTGCGGCTCTCTGAGATTCTGGCCTGGGCTGCTCCGGCGGGAGTGTGGTGGGAGGGAGAGCTCCTCTCTGAACCAATCAGAGTTAGCGGCCCTGGGACGTCTTCAGCGATAAGTGCGCGGCGGGCTCTTTCTGAGTTTCTGATTGGTGGAGCGGCTGGGCCGGGCGCCCGCGCGCAGGGTGGATGCAGGCGGTCCAAGATGTGCTTTTCCCCCTGTATCCGTGTCAGGCCTCCAGTAGAAACGAGGCTGTCCCAGGGAGGATCCGGGGTGGGCAGGTAGTGAGTGGAGCCGGAGCGAGTGCAAACCTCAGGCCCTCACCCGTGCCTGCCGTAGTCCTCTCGGTAGACTGCCTCGCGCGCTACAGCCAGAATCCTAGGGTCGCGGCCCTTCGGGCCCAGCGACTGGGCTGCTGTATTCAGGGATCCATTGGCCGCCTTCTCTCTCTGGGCAGCTGGTGGGCACGGAGGATGCTCTTCTGCAGCAACTGGCCGATTCGATGCTCAAGGAGGACTGCACCTCGGAGCTGAAGGTGTAAGTAGCCAGCGCTGGAGATGTCCGATCCCTTGCCTGGGCGCAAGGGAGAGCGGGGAGGCGGGTGGAGTGGGTGGGGGTGGAG
Organism: Dama dama; assembly: GCF_033118175.1. Taxonomy (NCBI): domain Eukaryota; kingdom Metazoa; phylum Chordata; class Mammalia; order Artiodactyla; family Cervidae; genus Dama; species Dama dama. Next base: position 7,335,997 of record NC_083702.1, read on the forward strand.
CGGAAGTCCAGAGAGGCTGGTGCAGGTGGGGCGAGTTTTGACCCACCGCTCGGAGCCTCGGTCCTGACGCGTGATCTGTTCCCGTGTAAAGCATCCTCTGTCACTTCTCTGCCTCGCCAGTTTTTCTGTTTCCCTCTAGCACTTGTCACTATAAAGAAATTTCCATATTATGCCATGTTGGCCAAAACTGGTGTCCATCACTCCAGTGGCAATAGCGTTGAATTGGGCACAGCATGTGGAAAGTACTACAGAGTATGCACACTGGCTGTCATTGATCCAGGTGATTCTGATATTATTAGAAGCATGCCAGAACAGACTGGTGAAAAGTAAATCATGTACAATTTTTCTTTAATAAAACTGGCCACAGCTTGTTTAAAAAAAAAAAAATTTCCTTGTTCACGTGTTTGTTTTCTTGTTTCCAGTCTGCCACCCTGAGGCACCCCAAGGTTAGCCCCTTGAGGGCAGGGACTTTGACTTTTGCTGACTGGTGAAGAAGCCCTATTGCATTGAGCAGTATTTGGCCCAGAATATTTAGTTACTCAGATACTCCGCAAATTTGGAGAAAAGGTGACTAAAGTGTATTTTGCTTTCCTTTTTCTAACTGATAGGGAGTAGAAACAGCTGCTGGCAGGAGTCACATGACTGAATATATGTGGGTGTCATTCTCCCTGATTGAAAGACAAGCTCCAGGGGTCTAAGTTGAATGATCTAAATCTAGAGTGTAATTCCTTTATGGGAACTGGAATTGCCCCTTCCTAGAGAGATCATCTTTCCCTCGAAATAAAGGTTGTTCATAGATCCACCTGTGCCCTACCGTCTTACCAGGCTCTTAGGCTATAGAACACCAAACCCCATCACTGATAATCTCAATCCTGTAGCTCAGAAATAGGAAAAGATAAAAAAATAATTAATTAGCATCAGAGTAAAAGGAAAATGTGGACAAAATTGCCTTCCTTGAGCAAGATAGAAATCATTACCAAAAAAGGAAATACTATTATCCTATTTTTAGATTCCGTCTACTGTATTCTAGTGTCTGAATGTGTATACATTCGTACATGGAAAGATATTTAGAAAAATGTTCTAACATTAATAGTAGTAATTTTTAGGTAACTGAACTTTTAGGAGTGTGTGTGTGTTTTAACTTTTGTTATGTTTTGTAAGCTTTTTGGTATTCTTGAATTAGAAGCTGAGGGGTAGGGGCAGATGAGTAATAGGAATAAATGGAAGTGGGCAGAAATAAAGGATTAAAAAAACCAAAAACCCTTCAGGTGGGTATTTAACAATCTGAGACCAAGTACATACAAGAGTGTTGAGGGTGACTTGCCCAACGTCACACAGCTGATAGTTGGCAGACTGGAATTTAAACCCACTTCTATCTCACTCCAAAGGGCTTCGGTCTTAACCCCTAAATTTCATAGTCTAACACCTTCCTCTCCCCTTCTGAGCCTGGCCTCCCTCCCAGCATTCAGTGTAGATGGCTAGATGCCATCTTATATCCAAAATCCCTTTTTGCCAAGGGAGTTACTAAACTTTCTGGCAGGGAGAGTAAAGCAGGGGTAATCTGAATAAGATCATTTGAGGAGTCTTGCCCACAAAAGCTTCCTGTAGGGGCTTCCCTGGTGGTGCAGTGGCTAAGTCTCCATGCTCCTAATGCAGGGGGATCGGGTTTGATCCCTGGTCGGGGACTAGATCCCACAAGCCACAACTAAGAAAAAAAAAAAATTCCTGTAGGTTGCAAAGATCCCACATGCAGCAACAAAGATCGAAGATCCCATATGCCACAACTAAGACTTGGCATAGTCAAATAAATAAATATTTTTAAAACACACACACACAAAAGCTTCAGGTGAATGAGGAGGAGCTTTTGACAGCCTCTTTCCCTACAAAGGGTAGTGTGTGAACAGTCATTGTGATGTGGGTATGTGTATCTTGAGTTCTGCGATCTCTTGTTTTTCAGCCACTTAGCAAGGTCCCTCCCTCTGCCCTGCAGTGTGAATCGGCCCCGAATTGACTTGATTGTGTTTGTGGTCAACCTTCACAGCAAACACAGGTGAGAGCCAGGGGATGGGGCTGTCAGTGCTCAGATGTGGTTTAGGGTTGTGCTGGGATGGTGGCCTCACTTGTTATGGGAAGGAGAGGAGACAGGGAGAGGCTGCCTGGGGGCAACCTAGAGGGTGAGGAGGGAGGAGCCAGTGCCAAAGCAAAATGTTTGAAAGACACTGACCAATGCCAGCGGTGTCATCTGTCATTTATCTAATGCTCTCTGAGGCCCACTCTGCCTCCCTGACAGCAGCACAGATGTGAGTGAAACGGGCCTTGTTCTCAAGGTCCATTTGGGGAGGAATCTAGACTTTTGAACAGACAGTTACAGTACCTGTGATGTGTACTGTCAAAGGAGGAATCCTGGGGCTGTGAGAGCCCGAACAAGACCTCTGACTCTTAGGACTCAGGTCAAGCTAGACTTCTGGCTTCCTGGAGGTGACATCTACATAGACGCCGGAAGGAATTCCCTGGCGATTCAGTGGTTAAGACGCAGCACTTTCACTGTGGGGGCCTGGGTTCAATCCCTGGTCCGGGAACTAAGAGCGCAGAAGCCACACGTGGCACTCAGTCAGTTAAAATAACACATAAAACACCTGAGCGATGAGGAGGAGTTAGCCAGGCAGGGATGACGGTGAGCAGGACGTCCCAGGTAGGGGGCTGGTGTACAGACAGGAGGAGTACAGCCTGTGTGGAGGACCCGGGCAGGCTCAGAGCCCAGTCCACTCTGGGGCCGGGGCAGTGGCAGCGTGGGTGACGTTGATGCTGGTGGCCTGGCCTGGCCTCCCCACGGTGCTGGCTACCCTGGGGTCAGGACTGCAGCCTGACCTAGGGAATACAGGTGGAAGGTCTCCCCTCTCCTTCCTGGGGACAGCTGGCTAAGAGCAGGACACAGGGTCCAGCACAGAAACCAGGGCAGACACCTACCTGGTCCTGTGGTGGGGTTAAGGGAAGGCTGTGGTGGAAACGCCTGAGAACCGGGGGACGGAGACACCAGGCACCGGGATCGAGTCCAGACCGCACGACCTGACCGCTGGGAACCAGTCAGCAGGAACTTAGGCCCGGGTGGGGCAAGAAAGGGCTGAGACCTGCTGCGGGCGCCCTGGCCCACAGGGCTGCTGCTCTTCGGGTGAGGTCTCTCTGTTCACCAGAAGGGACACCGGCGAACCGTCTGAGCCATAGGGCCGTTGGTCTCAGGCCTTGTTCATTCATGAAGCCTGACCAAGATGGCCTTTGGCCTGGAAGACAACAGAGTCTTTCATCACTCCCTGGATACCAGTGAGTGAAGGCCTCAACGCAGCAGGTCAAGGTGCCCTTGTTCGGAGGAAAAGAGTGTTTTCATACAACTGATATGACTTAAAATCGCTGTCATCTTACTGCAAGGCAATTCAGCAATAGTTATCCACACTTTAAAAAGACACATACTTAAATAAAAAAAAAAAAGACACCTACTGTGACCCAGCCCTTCCACTTCTAGCATCTGTTCTACAGAAACGTCTGCTTAGTAGGAGATGTAAGAAACAATGTTCATGCAGCGTTCTTTGTGATGGTGAAAAACTGGAGACCATTTAAATGTCCACCATAGGGCAAGCAGTTAGTTTGGGGTATGGTGTGGTCATTCCAAAGAATGTAACAGAGACATCAAACTCGATTAGACCCGACTGGCTGCTTATACATATCACTGTCTGTATTTACACATGAAGAAAATTCCAGAAGAATTACACCCCAAACTATTGTGGCAGTCATCTCTGGGGAGTTAAAAGTAGAGGTGGTGCTGGAGACGGAGAGTTTTACTTTTTACTTATACACCAGTATTTACTATTTGATCATTTCACAAACTTGACTCACTTTGTAATTAGAAGAAGTTTAAAGCTACAAAAGGACAAAGTTTTCCTCCAGGGCTGTCTCCCATCACCCTTGTCTTATGCCCTGGCCTCTCTGTGATCAGAGGCGCGGGGGCTTCTTCTGCCTTCTCTGCTGTAAGGTATGTCTTCCGCTTGTTTTCTTGCCCTGGCCTGGCCGCCCCAGCCTGCAGAATGTGGAGGAGTCCCTGTGCCACCTGGACGCAGCATTCTTCCTAGGGAAGGTAACCTTCCTCGCCACGGGAGGTGAGTGCCTCCCCTGCCTGCTGCCGTGGGTGGGCCTGTGGTGGACTCTGTGTAGAGAGTGGGGAGACCGTGGGCTTTGGAATCTGACTGCTGTCTGTCTCCATAAAGTAAGTCGGAGCCGATCATCCTGCCAGGTTAATTCTGCTGAGATCATTGCCCTGGGGTGCCTGGTGGTTCATCTCCTGTTACTCTTCTTCAGATAGTTCTCCGAGACGCTAATATTAACAGTGGAAATAATGGTAGCTAACCTCGGGGACTTCCCTGGCATTCAAATGGGTAAGACTTTGCCTTCCAATGCAGGGGGTGAGGCTTCAGTCCCTGGTCAGGCAGCTAAGATCCCACATGCCATCTGGCCAAAAAATCAAAACATAAGACAGGAGCAATATTGTAACAAATTCAATAGAAACTTTAAAAATGATCCACATCACAAAGAAAAAAAAATCATAAAAAATAGCTAACCTATATTGAGCACTCACTATAGACCAGACTCTGTTCTAAGTGCTTTGTTTCTGTATCGCTTAATTTTCACAAGAAGTACTACTGAGGTAGGTAAGATTGTCTCTTTTACAGAGAAGGAAGTTGCTCGTGAGGTTAGGTAACTCGTCCAAGGCCCCACGGCTAGACAGGAGTAGAGCAGAGTTCATACTTAGCTGGTCATATTCCAGGGCCCATGCCTTTAATGATTGTACCATGTGGCTTCTCATAAATACTTTTTTCCTTTTTTATGTGGCTGACCCCAATTTTCTGCCCCCTGGGGGACACCTTCCTGATCAGCTCTGCAGTCTGGGCCCTCGGGGTGTCCATGCAGGCCTCTGTCAGATTCCTCACCTTTCTACCAACACTGATGGTGTGTCTGCCCCCTCCACCAGCTGCACTGTGAGCTCCTGGCTCACGTTATTCTCAGTAAGCTTTGGTGGAGAAGTAAACCCCAGGCCCCTTCCGTGTATTCGTTCACTGACTGTAGTAACTCAGCGGAGTAGGTGCTGTTACGATCCTCATTTCCTAGATGAGGAAACTCATGTGTTTAGTCCGACTCTTATCAAGTCCCTTCAGCCTTTTTTCTGATCTGATGATCTTGACTGCCCTGAAAAGAAGGTACAACAGGCCTGTCACCGAAAGAAGGTAGAAACTGTGGCCCAGAGAGGGGATGTGACCCCCTGGGCCCAGTGCTTCCTCCATCACAGCCAGGAAGGTGGAGATGACAGGTGTGGCTTCTTTGCAGCTGGACAGGACAGCCACTGCAGCATCCACCGGAACACCGTGGTGAAGCTGGCCCACACCTACCGGAGCCCCCTGCTCTTCTGTGACCTGGAGGTAAGGACCTGCTCACGCGGGCCGCGGGCTGGAACAGTCAGAACACAGAGGGCTTGGCGGGGTGCTTCTTGGAGGATCATGAGTACCCGCGTGAAGGGGCTCCTGATGTGGAGACCAGATCCTCGCTGGAATCCTGGCTTTCCCAGTCTCTGTCCTTGGTTGGGTCATCTTACCCAAGCCTTGGGTAAGCCTTGGGTGCATCCCTGTAAAGTGGGGTGGCACTCCATGCACATCTTGAGCTCCATTTGTACACCGGGCGCCATCACCTCTTGCTTTGACATTTTCTCTGTACTCACGGCTAAGTCTTGTGTGTGTGTCTATGGGTCCCTGTGAATGTCTCGCTTTTCTGCGGGGGTGTAAGCGCTGTGAGGCCAGGCATCCTGTCTGTGTCATTACCAGCAGTTAGGATGCCGTCCGTTCCCTCTTAGCTCCCTGGATCGCAGACCTTGTCGGGTCCCAGCCCGGGGCAGGGGATCCAGCAGGCAGCAAGGATGGAGGTTGGGGGGTGGATAGATGGCTGACTGGATACATGTAATGTTGGTCCCACCCTGACTCGCTTCTCTCGGGGTTTCTCACGAGGTGAATCCCAGCCGTGAGGGTAGCACGCGGATTTCTGCTTTGCTGATGAGTTTTGCTCTTCAGCCTCTCTGTGCAGTGTGGCGCCCGAAGACATTTTGCTAAAGGGTTCTCAGCAAGAGCTGATTCTGCCCCCGCTGGGGGTCTGCTAAGGGCTCCTGGGTCCTGGGCTGCCCCACCTGCACACCAAACCTGCTCGGGTGGTTTAGGGTTCTGTTGTTTTTTTTACTGTACATTGGAGTATATTGATTTACAGTGTTGTGTTCGTTTCAGGGGGACAGCAAAGTGATTCAGTTATACATGTATCCATTCTTTTTCCGATGCTTTCCCCATATAGGTTATGTTTATTGGTTTTGTGGTTCATTTTAAAGATTTGTGTTTCTGTTCTGGGTCTCACACCTGTCCCCAAAGGCCAAGTGATGTGGTGCAGAGGGAGCTGAGTCAGCGTGTGTTCCGTCATCACCATCTAGACCAGAGGTGCTGACTCTGGAGTCTCTGGACCCCTCTGGTCCGAAGGGAGAACTCAGGGGAGTTGTGGCTTTGGACAAGAAAAAAATTACTTTTTTTCCTACTAACCTCTAGAAGGAATTTAGCATTATGAACGTAGATGGGAGGCAACAGTAGTGTTAGCAGAGTCTCTGACTGTTAGCGACAGAAGCAGCAGACACTGGCACGTCCCATGGGGATGGGTCGGACCTCATGACTGCTGCGATTCTGCAGAAGCTGTTAGACCTCGGTCTTCTCACCCAGTGCATCGCTTGATGCACACACTGCTCTGTCATAGATTTGTGTTTCACATCTGATCACGACTGTTTTAAGAACCCGGACTCGAACAAGGCTCTGATCTCACAGGTAGGACCCGAGGCACCCTGAGGTGCCTGGCTTTGCTCACAGTCACACGGCTGGTAAGTCCACAGAAGAGCCAGGTTGGTGTGCTGCCGACTCTTTCATGGCTGAGCAGGCTGGCTGCATGGTGCATGGTGGCGCAGTTCTGCGCATGGCCAGGAGGTGGCAGGCTGTACCAGGTCCTACTTTATCCTCTAGCCCGAGAATGTTAGTTGCTCAGTGGTGTCCGACTCTGCGACCCCATGGACTGTAGCCTGCCAGGCTCCTCTGTCCATGGGATTCTCCAGGCAAGAATAGGAATGGATTGCCATGCCCCGCTCCAGGGGATCTTCCCGACCCAGGGATCGAACTTGGGTCTCCTGCTTTGGCAGGCAGATTCTTTACCATCTGAGCCACCGAAAAAGGTCTGTGGCTGACTTTCTATTTCCAGCCTGGAGCCGGCGGGCTGAGAACCTAGGCCTGGCACCCTCTCATCTGAGTCACCCAGTATTTGGACAGCCAGCGGGCCTGGTAACCTGTGCGGTCCTGTCCGGGGCCCTCTCCCCCACTTCATGAGCTGGAGCCTCATTGTGTTTTGAGGCCTTTGCACGGCGGGAAACACTGGCCCGGTTTTACAGGACAGGAAACACGCCCAGGGAGGTGCAGGATTCGCCCAGTGCAGTTATTTTCCAGCTCCACTACTAGGCTCTGTGCGAGTCCCTGAGAACCAGATGCCTCGATATTGGCCCTGCCCCTCAGAATGGAGGGAAACAGACCGACATGTCATGCCTGCTGTGTCAGGAGGATCCGCAGGGCTTTGGAAGCCAGGCAGTGAATCCAGCCATTCTTCCCGTCGGCATCGGGGCAGTCACAATGGGCTCAGATGTTTGGGGGCCATGTCTCTGGAGTAGGGTGTGTGGATGGGAGGAGGCCCGGCCAGAGGCAGGAGGCCCAGGACAAGGCTGCAGGAAGCAGGCCGTGGAGCCCTCGGGAGAGCAGCGGCAGTTTGGAGGGACCACTCGGAGGCCGTGGCCGCAACACCCAGAGGACTCCTTGAATAGGAATAGGTTATGTTTCTTAACATAACCTACAGCCTGTCCAGTGTTGTTCTAGGCTCTCGGGAGTCAGTATAGTGCAAAGCAATGTTAACACTCCCAATTCTGTTCTAGTGGAGGAAACATGGGAAGTAGAAAGTGTGATGTGTTAGGGCACGGAGATGTGACGTGTCAGGTGGTGGTAAAGTGACAGGATTAAATAGGGGGTGAAGGGACTCCCTAAAAATCTGACCTTTAAGTGAAGATGTGAAGGGAGGTGCCATGGAGCCTCCTGGTGGAGAAGCCCACGAGGCTGGAGAAACTGCAAGTGCAGAGGCCCTGAGTTTGGATGCTGCCTGCCATGTTCAAGGCCCACGGGGAGCCATGGCGCCTGGAGCGGAGCGGGGGACTGACACTGGGGCCAGATCAGCAGGGCTCTGTGGGTTGCAGTAAAGGCGTGGTGGCTTTCACTCTGTTAGACTGGGGCAGTGGAGGGGTGTGGGGCCAGGGAGGGCTGCAGCCCAACTTGGGTTTTGAACGGCGCCCCTCCTGCTGTCAGGAGGAAAGTAGACTGGAGGGACGCAAGGGCAGGAATAGGGAGAGGGGCCTGGGGACTGTGTCTGGAAGAGTTCAGAGTGGTCTGGGCTCCGCGGTGGCCAGGGAAGGGGGAGCTGGGATGGTCTCTGATGCTGGGTGTTTCCACGGTGGGGCTGACCAGTGTGGTGTGCGGATGGCCTGCCTGTGAGACAGGAGAGGAGGAAGAGTCAGGGTCAACTCTGGAGTTTTCAGCCTGAGAAGCCCCGCCCCTGCCCCCCACCCCCACCCCAGCAGTGAGATGTTGCACAAAGGAGGGAGTGGCCTGAGAGGGGAGGAAAAGCTGGTGGGGGTGGGTCCTGGGAGCAGGGGAGAAAAGGCCTGCCAGGGAGGGAGCAGCTGCCTCAAGCTCCACTAAGAAGAGTCCCCACTGAGAATGAGGCCAGTGTGTGAGGACTGAGATGTCGCCTCTGGACTTGGAACCCAGGACTCACAAGGTGGAGTGAGAGCAGGGGGGCTGCAGGCGGCCCGGCTCTAGCTTGGGGGACTGGGCGGATGGTGGCGCCCTTTCCCCAGTTAGAGAGGGAACAGAAGAAGTAGGAGGAGCTGGGAGGCCATCTGACCATCACTGTTTATTCTTCTTCCTTTCTGGAGCATCTCACCAGCTAAGGCCTTCGCACAGTCTGATTACCTCTGCCTAATTCCATGGCTCTGGGCCCATTAGCCCTTCCGTGGCCCTGGTGTGGGGACCGTCTGTTGGTGGCACGTCCCTGTCCTCCGTGAGGGCCACTCCCCACCCCTCCTTTCCAACCTGGGCGTGCCCGTCTCAGAGAGATCCCAGGGGGTGCCGCCCCACCATTGGTTGGGACTAGCCCTGGTTCAGACCCCAGCTCGACAGTCACTCACCGGGCCTCTGGACGGCGTCCCTGACCTCGCCAGCCCCGCCTGCTGAGCCTTGGTTTCTTCTGGAGTGGGGTCAGCGTCTCTGGTACCCCTGGAGGGCGTCCGAAGGGTTTCCATAAGCTGAGGTGTGGCGCAGACAGGGCATGGCCCTGGGGGCAGCGGTGCCCAGAGCTGTCCCCACGTCTCAGCCCCCAGCTCCCCTCTGGCCACCGCCTCACCGCGGTCCTGTCTCCTCCTCTGCAGATAGAAGACTTCCGCGCCACCATGGCGCAGCGCCTGGTCCGCCTGCTGCAGATCTGCGCGGGCCACGTGCCCGGCGTCTCGGCCCTGAACCTGCTGTCCCTGCTGAGGGGCTCCGAGAACCCCTCCCTGGAGGACCTGTGAGGCCCCCGGCCGCCCTCCCCCGTGGCTGGGTGCCCAGGCCAGCAGTCACTGTTGCTGGAGACCATGCCAGGGCTTGGCAGGCCTGGGTCAGCGGGCAGTTCCCTCAGGGCCTAAAGTCCTCGCGTTTCAACAGGAAGTGCCAGGGGGCGGCGGGGAGCAGTCCAGCTGGTGGGACTCCAGCCCCCTACCCCTCTCATGCCCACCCCAGCAGAGCCCCAGGTCTTCGTTGATCTGACTTGTTACCTCTCAAGACTTCGTTTGAACAAAGGGTCCGTGGCTGAAAGTTTGAACATCACTGAACTCATCCACCACTTTGATTTTGTAGATGAGGCAACTGACTCCAAACAATTAAGAGTCAGAGCGGGTAAGAACTTCCCTGGTGGTCCCGTGGCCAAGACTGCGCTCCCAGTGCTGGGGGCCCGGATTCAACCCCTGGTCAGGCAACTAGATCCCACATGTTGCAACTAAAGATCCTTCATGCCTTGACTAAGACCCAGTGCAGCCGAATAAATAAATAAATATTTTTAAAAGAGTTGGGCAGCGGGAGCTTGAACTCTATGAGCCCAGTCCAACTCCACATCATGGCCTTGCCATTCTTACGGGACTTGCGGAGCCTCAGTTTCTCCAGGTGTTAGATGGAGATTGTTCAGCTTACCTTGCTGGTGTCGTAAGGGTTGAGTGACATGGTGGTAAAGGTGAAGTGCCTGAGGTGTACTGTATTACTCCTGCGCTTGTTTGGGTGCTCCATGTATCTCCTAATAAATGTGTGAATGCTTGCACAGCGCCAGGTAAGCACTCCGCGAACAGTTACTTGAACTATCATGTGAAATCACACAGAGCTAAGTTACGAAACTGGTGCACGTCCAGGAATCACACCATGAAGTCAAGCTAGAGAACCTGACCGAAGGCTGGTTTCTGAGCTGGCCGCAGGAGACTGCGATGACGGCTGCTTTCCTCCTCCTTGGGGTCTAATTAGAATCTGTGGCCATGCTGAGATGAGGCTGCAGAAATCCCGGCAGCCAGGTATGAGCTGCAGCCGTGCCCCTGTAGCTGGCTGGACACTCCCGTGGGAGCTTGGGTGAGGAGGAGGTCTGGTGGGAGAGGAAGAGAGCCAGATCCTGGTTCCCTTGGAGCGTGCCAGCACCCTCCCAGCACCCCCTCCATCCTCAGGTCTCAGGACTGGCCCTGCTTGATGCCCTGGGCAGTGCCAATGCCGCAGGGCCTCTGCTTTGACATCACCATGGCAGCCGCAGCTCACGCGCTTCACTGACGGGCCAACCTGAAACTCGGTGCAGGCGTCATGAGGATGGGGCCCATTCTCATATGTGGGCTCCTCTCCACCCCGTGCTCACTCGGTAAGGTTTGCCGAGGCCTGGCTGGTCTTCCAGGCAGCCCCCACCGAGAACCTCAGCCGCGGCGATTTCGGTTCAGGTCTCAGACGTCACCCGACCTCTGCAGAGCTTCACGCTTTACAGAGCGCTTCTCACACAGTCACTCCTGCCGCCTGCCCTCCCCGCAGACCTGTGTGAAGTTGACAGTGTTTTCCCATTTCACATTTAACGAAACCGAGACTGCTGTCATCAGAGGCATATCCACAGTCACGCAGGTAATCAGGCAGAGCCCACCCCTGGCCCCAGTTCTCTGCTTTTTCTCTCTGGTGGTTCTCTTGTGTGCCCAGTCGTTGAACAGAGGTTTGGTCATCTCCGCTGGGCAGTGAGAACCCAGAAACGGTGGACACCAAGCACCCGCTACATGTTAGCTCCCACTTGTGTGGGAGAGAGCGGCCCGTGTGGAAAGACGGTCTCCTGAAGTGCCATTCCCACTGGCTGGGGCCCCGTTAGCACAGGGGCAGGCCTGGTGGAGGGGAGGGCGGGGAGCAGGGTAGGAGCCTGGGGCTTGAGCCAAGAACTCCCTCAGCATTTGGGGAGGGAGGCCCCCTTCTGTGCTGAGGTCAGGGTGGGGGTCTCTGCAGGGATGGACAGGATCAGCCGAGGCCCAGGAGGTCGGCTTCCCAAAAGGACCTGGGGTCCTAGAAACCGGCCTTGTCTTCAGCCCCTCGGGAGCCTGGGCCACAAAGGGTGGGGCCCCGCAGGGCTGCTGGAGGGGAGAGGAGGGCGACAGGCTGAGGTGTCCAAGCAGGAGCGAGCAGGGGTGCGGGCACGCCCTGCCTGCCACATCTGGGCTGGCGTCAGATGGGGTCCTTCCCCGTGCCCCCGCCCCGCCCCCAGCCAGCACGGGGCTCGCTCGCCCGCTCGCTCTCGTCCCTGTGCCACATTTTCTTCGCCACCTGGTGCCATTTAACAAGAGAGATGGCACCACATTTTCCAGCCGCGGGCCTGGGAGCCTTCCAAGCACTGGGGGAGCTCCGTGCTCTCACGGCTCCGGCGAGCTCAGCGGGGCCCCAGAACCCTGGAACCCTGCCTCTGCCTCACAGCGGAGCCGAGCCCCCAGACCCGGGAGCCGGTGTGACGGAGGGAAGTGACGGAAGGCCTGTCTCGACGCCCCTGTGGTGCCCGGCATGGGTTCCTGGTGCCGGGGCGGGAGATGGGAAATGCTGCCCTTGACTGCCGACGGGTCACACGCTCGATTTCCCTGCGTTCCCTCGTCTGTAGCCTGGGGTCAGGCTAACTGACCTCTCTTCCCAGCCACTCGTGAGGACCGAGAGGGAGAAGCTATGATGTTAAACAAAAAAATAAACTCAAAGCTAATGGAAGACTTCTCAGGCTGGCCACAGTCATGGGGCGGTCACGTCGGAGGCGGTTACTGATGGTGGGCATGGACCCCTGGCAGCAGGCCCAAGGCGGTGGGCAGCCCGAGGCGCCATGCTCCCTGAGAGCCCAGGGGAGGGAGGGGGCGTCGGGGCCCCCGCCGTGTGGGTGAGGCATTGGGGCTGCCAGAGGGGCAGGGCTTGCTCAGGGGCACAGGTTTCTTTGGGTCTTCAGGCCACCTGGTTGCGGGCAGCCCTTGAGCCCAGGCCCGAGGGGCTCAGGCACTCCGTAGAAGGCGGCCCAGACCCAGGCATCCCGGCCCCAGGCTGATGCTGTTTCCCCTCCCCACCCAGGAGGGGGCTCCGAGCCTGGCACCTGCATTTCTGCCACCCCTCAGCGAGCAAAGGCAGGGGCGGCCTGGGGCTGTGGCTGAGACAGGGCAGCCTGGCCACAGAGGGGAAGTGATGCACTGGGAAAGGGCCCGGCCTTTGCGTCCCACTGCCTCAGGGTCTGCGGCCAACCTGCAGCGTGACCTGGGGCGGCTCACTTCCCATCCCCGGGCCCCACGGCCTGGTGAGGTCCTCAAGAGGCTCAGAGAAACCCAAGGGCTGGGCACGGCACCTGCCGGGGTCTGGCCCTCCATGCCCTCCACAGATGGCAGCCCCCGGGAGTGGACGGGGTGGGTGGTTGGCTGGCTGTGCCCAGGCGTGTGGAGCGCGAGGTGAGCGCAAGAGGTGATTGAACTAAAGCCCCGCCGCGGGGTGTCCCTGCCTGCAAACACCTGGTACCGGGCCGGACCTACCTGGCAGGACTCCAGCTCAAAGGGACCCTTTCCAGAAGACGCCTGCTCACCGAAGCCCTCCCCCACTGCCCCTGCGCCGCTCAGCCTCCCCTGGGGCTGCGAGCGTGCAAGCAGAGAATCATTGTGAAAGGACTTCTCACAGACATGGGGCAAGGCTGGGGGAGGCAGCGGGGGGGGGGGCTGCGGAGCCTGCTGCACCCCAAAGCTGTGAGGCCCACTCGAGTGTGACCCTAAGGAGGGGGGTGGGGTCCCTGAACAGCCGCTCTGGGCGGGAGAGCGGGTAGCCATCCCTGGTTCCCGCGACCCCTGTGGTGTCGGGTGGGGCGTGCCAAAGACATCTGGGGGGCTCTGGGAGCTAACATGTAGCAGGTGCTTGGTCTGGGTAACAGCCTTGCCCGGCCAGGCTCAGAGGGGACCCCCGCACTTGGTCCTCTTCCGTGCTGGACTAGACCCCCGTCCCCCGCCCACCGCCGATGTCATCAACCAACAGAAGTGGTCTGGAGGGGCGGTGGCAGGACGGCTCAGGCCCGAGGGCCCGCCTGACTCATCCCTCCTCCTGGGCTTGCTTTGTTCTCTGCAAAGGAAGGATCACGAGGTCACCTCCCCCACGGGTCCAGGCAAGGGGTGCAGGGCCAGGCCGTGGTGGGCGTGCACACTCCCGTCTCCCTGGTTGCTGTGGCCGGTGGGTCCCTGGGCCTCGCCCACTCCTCCCCAGACATCCTCGGGGTCATTCGCACCTCTGTCCTCCTGTTCCAAGGTTGCACCAGGCCTTTCCCAAGGCTCCGGCCACCCGCCTGTCGCCCTGTGCTCCTGACATTTCCTCCCCAGCACGTCTCACCTCCTCACCTCCTCTGTGGTTTTAGTGTTGGGTCTGTGTCTCTGGTTCCCTGCTGTCGCCCCAGAACCTAGAACACTGCCTGACCCGTGGTACGTCCCTGGTCCCTCCTGGGTGGTGCCCTGAATGAGGCCTGGGGACAGCTGACCCCTTGAGGGGGAGATCCTGCTCCCCATCCGCCCAATCCCCCAAGTCTCCACCTCTGTCCACCTTACATACCTGTAGGCCTGGCCCCAGAGGGTGGGGGACGCCTCTCGCTGTGAGGCTGAGGGGCCGGGTCTCCTTTCGGGCCTCACATGGAGGGCCCACACCCCCAGCCAGGGGCCAGGCTGAGAGATCACTGGGGCTGCCTTGGTCAGGAAGCCCTGCACTGCACCTGTGTGAGTTGGTGGCGGGGGGAGGGATGGGGCCTTGAAGACAGGCTGAGTGGCCTGAGAGCCTGGGTGAGGACTTCCTAACTGCCTCCTGGACAGACACCCTCAGGGAGCACTCCCACCTCTGTCCCCCTGTTCCACGGCCTCACCTTGTGTAACTTGGATTCAAGGGGAGAGGGACTTCTGGTCTCACCAGGACTTTGAACTGACCTCCCTGCCTCTCCCAACCCTTCCCTGTCTGTGTCTAGAGGCCCCATATCACACCCTTCCCACTCTTCCTGGTAGGAAAGGAGACTTTCTGGCAGTGTCCTGGATGTCAGAGCTAAAATGACATCCGTTGGCCAAAAGTTTAGTTCGGATTTTTCCATAACATCTTATGAAAAATCTGAACTAACTTTTTAGCTAACCCAATACATGAGAAAGGCAAAGGAGGGCTTCCCGTAGCACAGTGGATAGGAATCTCCCTGTCAAGGCAAGAGACATGGATTCAATCCCTGGTCCAGGAAGAGTCTACCTGCCGAGGAATAACTAAGCCTGCGTCCCACAAGTACTGAGCCCTCGCTCCACAAAAAAGAGAAGCCGCCGCAATGAGAAGCCCACACACCGCAACTAGAGAGAGCTCTCTCACAGTAGTGAAGACGCGTTGCAGCCAAAAAATAAAGAAAAAAAGGCAAAGGGAATCTCAACTCTGGAGGCTCTGGCCGCTGTGACAAAATGAGATGGAGTGAAAGAGAATTCCCTGGTGGTCCAGCGGTTAGGGCTCCACGCCTTCACTGCCGGGACCTAGATTGGAACCCTGGTCAGGGAACTAAGATCTTGTATATCATGTGGCTTGGCCCCCAAAAAGAAGATGACACAAGAGAGCCAACACAAGCACTCAGACCGACAGGTCAGTTCACAGCCCATGGCCCCTCTCTCTATGAAACACAAAACGTGATTTTCTCAATGCGTGTAGACGAGAATGTAAAGGCATAAAAATAAGACTGGGATGAAAGACTTCAACAAAGTGAAAACGGACCCCCTCTGGGGAACGGCAGAGAAATGCCCTTCTTACTCATCCACGTCGGTATTGTGTGAGGGTTTTTTTCATGAGAACATGTTCAGTATTACTCACAAAATTACAAATAAAACTAATTTTTAGGTAAAGAACACAGGCATCCCAGGACTCAGAGCGCTTTCACATCCAGATCTGGGGGCTGGGCCTCTCTGCCCCTGGGGCCTCCCCTCTCCACCCCGCTGACACTGAGCTTGTCCACCAGGCAGAACGTCCTCACTTCCCCACCCTGTCCTTGAGGCTTGCGGGGCACAGGCCACACTTCACAACCAGCTGGACACAGACCCCAGCCAGGCCCCCCCAGAGGTACAGGGTCACCCCTCTGCCCCTCACAGCCCCTATTTCCCCATCTGAAAAAAAATGACATCATGACAGCACCTGTGTCAGAACCATGGGGAGGGTGTTTTGGGGGGTATTTCAGGGGACACAGATCAAAGGAGACTCCGTTTTCCCTGACAGACTCAAATTAATCATATTTTAAAAAAAAACAAAACTCGGTGAATGAAAACTTGAGAACACTAATAGATTCAATTAGAAGGGTTTTTCAGCAACAAAGTCCCTAATTTTCTACTTGCGCATACATAGAGTAATGATACAAGTTAAAGTAAAAGCTATGGAGAGCACAGGGGACATTTGCTTGAACCACATTTGATTTTAGAAACTTAACTCCACCCTCTTGGTCATATTTCACAGTTAAAAAGTGATACAGAAGGTGAATTTTAAAAAGTAATAAATTTGACTTCAGAGGATATGAAAAAACACATTGAGGAATAAACTTCTACCATATGGTCTGATGGTGAAATTTCTCTCTCTCTCTCTTTTTTTTTTTTTTTTTGGTGGCAGTACATAGCATGTAGGATCTTAGTTCCCTGAACAGAAATTCAACCCCCCATGCCCCCTACAGTGGAAGCTCAGAGTTTCAACCTCTGGCCCACCAGGAAAGTCCCGAAATTTCTTAACCCCTAAGTCATCCAAACAGAGATTCAAGGTCTCCCCGCTTCCCTATTTAGGAAGCACAAGTGAAAAGGTTTGGAGTCAGGCCCTCGCAGGCTCCATCTGCCTGTCTTCAGCCCCTGCCTCTGCAGGCATGCAGGAGGCGCCCGGGAAGCCTGTGTGTCCAACGAGGACCTCTTTCCTTCCAGGAGGCCTGCACCACCAGGCACCACTTTCCCCGAATGGCCCGAGGCCCTGCTGGTCACCTCGCCTGCTCTCCGCCAGGGTCAGAGCGGCCGCAGTAAGACAGAGGCCCAGGGCCGTCTGTGCAGGGTAGGCTTGTGTACACGACCCCAGACCTGGGCCGCCCATCCCCTAGGCGTAGTTTCTCCCCAAGTTTCCTGAGACTCAGCTCCCTCTGCCCAATTGTCCGGCACCCAGCTTCAAAGAAGGGGCTGCCCAGGTGGCACAGAGGTAAAGAGCAAACCTGCCAAGGCAGGAGACACAAGAGATGCAGGTTCAATCCCTGGGTCGGGAAGAGTCCCTGGATGGAGGAGGGCATGGTGACCCACTCCAGCATTCTTGCCTGGGAAATCCCAAGGACCGGTGGTGGGCTACATTCCATGGGATCCCCAAGAGATGGACTGAGCGCACACACACACACACACACACACACACACACACATACACACAGAGGTTAGAAGACATGCCTGATGCTATTA
Organism: Dama dama; assembly: GCF_033118175.1. Classification (NCBI taxonomy): domain Eukaryota; kingdom Metazoa; phylum Chordata; class Mammalia; order Artiodactyla; family Cervidae; genus Dama; species Dama dama. Next base: position 7,353,143 of record NC_083702.1, read on the forward strand.
AGGGGGCCTTCCCACGGCTAACAGGTAATAGCGGCATCAGTGGTGATGGGGTGGGGAGGGGGACCCAGTCTTCTAGTCTTGCCCCTGCCCCTCTGCCCCTAGGAGGGCTTGCCTTGCCCTGGCTCCTGTGCAGGCTCCTGGCTCCCCCACCCCTTCAACACACACCCACACTCACACCCACACCCCCGCCTCAGACCCACTTCTCCTTTGCAGTTGCCCCACCGCCTACACCTTCCTGCCACGGAGTTGCTGGCCCGTGGGCAGGGGACGGAGAGGCAGTGGGTCCCGGGCTCCTCAAGGCCGGCTGTCTCAGGGTTTCCGGAGCCAGAAACCTGGGAGGGGGGCTAGCCCTGCTCCCCTCATTCCATCACGTCCCTCTTTCCTCCGAAACAACTGCTGGCTCGTTCCCCGGCCCTGGGCTGTGGTGCCAGCCTCCTTGCTGTGCTGCCCACCCTGGCCAGGCTGCAACTCCACAGCAGCGGGCAGAGGGTCCCTTCGAAGGCACAACTCAGAGACTCTCACCCACTCCAACACCTCCTGGGGCTCCTCACCCCCCAGGGCCTGTGGCTCAAGGCCTAGCCCAGCCCATCCGCAGCCTTGGGCCCCCAAGGCAGTGTCCAAGCCAGGACCCAGGGCAAGCTTCCCCTTGCCCCTCTCTTGCTTGTGAACTTGTCCGTCCCACCTTCTCTCTGGAAGGTTTCCCTCCTGCTTGAGCCACTAAAGATCTACTCCTGGCCCTGAGCCCCCTCCCTGCCCCGCGGACAGTTACTCTTTCCTCTGTGCATCTCCAGCCCTGAGTGCTTAGGGGTCTGGTACGGCCCACCACGAGGGCATCACGCCCATGCTCCTTCCTGAGGCTCTCTGCTAGCCCCGTCCCTCCGGCCGCTCCAGGTAGGGGGTCCAGCATCTGTCCAGGAAGGCCAAGGGGGCTGGTGTGTCTGCCTGAGACTTGGTCCGAGAGACACAGGTGAGAGTCAGGAGGGGCAGCCCCAAACTCTAGGGAGTAGAGTCAGACAGGGGGGGCCTCGATGAGACACAGGGGCGAGCAGGCCTGAACACACACAGCCCTGGGGAAAAGAAGTCGAAGTGGGTGGCCTGCATACTGCCTCCTGGGCCTTGGTCTGTCTATCTGTTTATCGGTGGGTCTGAGTCTCCCTCTTGCTTAAGAGTTAGAGACCGAGGTGTGCCTGGACCTACCCCATCCGCGCACTCCATTCCAGCCAGTGCTTAACAGGCAGGTCTGACTGGGACACTTCCTGCTGAAAGCCCTCCATGGCTCCCCAGTGCCCTTGCAGCCAGGGTCTTGGCTTCTCTCAGTTAAAGCCCCAGTCCCGCCCTCTGGTCCCAGCACTACCTGGCCTTCGGATTTGGCCGAAGGCCTTTGTTTACACTGCCTGCTCCAGTGGATCTCACTCCATCTAGCAAACACCTGCTCATCCTATTCACAAAGTTGCCCTGTCCACAAAGCTTCCCCGTCCCCTCGGTGGGGATCATCTTCAGGGATGCTGTGACCGAGAGGCACTGCCTCCCCCACCACCACCTCCCAGTGCGGGAGTCCCCCGGGGGCCTGGGACAGTGTGGGCGCTCCGGTTGTGTTTGACGAACTGACCAGCGCTGCCTGAGAAGGACAGGAGGGCTCCCCGGAGGAGGAGGCAGGAAGGGGAAGAGGGCCAGCGAGGATGGCCTGGGACCACAGGATGGCCATGGTGGGGCAGGACGGAGGAGGCCACCCCAGAGCTCTGTGTCCTGCTTAAGGGGCCCATCCTCTGTGCCCCAAGATAAAGCCCCGGGTCTCAGTCCCAACCTGATTTCACTGCCCAGAAAAGGGCCCGCCCAGTGGCTGTCTAGGGGTGATGGTTGAATGGAGAAACCACAGAAAGAAGGTCTGGGGTGCTGGGCCACGGGCTAAGAGTGGTCCCACTCCAGCAGGCAGGAGGGCGGGCTGGGGCGGAGTGGGTGGCGCCCCGCCCGGTTTCCTCCCGGCGGGGCAGCAGAGGCCAGACTCGGTCCGGAGGGCGGCGGGGGTGCGCGCAGAAGGCTAGAGGCTTTGGCAGCATGCAGCGAGGGCGGAGAAGCATGCGGGGCAAGGACCGGCCGGCACCCACGCAGTGCCTGCAGACCCAGTGCTTCGACCCGCTGGTCCGCAACTGTGTGGCCTGCAGTCTCCTCCGGACGACGGAGCCTAGACCGGGTAAGAGTCGAGCCGCGCCGACGCTTGGCGCGCGCGGGGCAACCCTGGAGCGGGAAGGAGGGTGATGCCAGGAGTCGCAGGCATGCCCTCCCCACCCCCCACCCGCCGCCGCCCTGTCCCAGGACGTGGGGAGGGGGCGGGGGCCTCGGGTTAACTGGCGAGGTGGGGTGGGGAATGTGAGCTGGGGGCCAGGAGGGGGGACCAGCCGTCGGCGCGTGGCCCTCACGGCCCCCTCTCGCCCCCTCGGCCTGCGCTGCCCCGCCCGGCCGTCCCCCTCCTCCGCGGCCCAGCCTCACCTTCCTCCGGCCCTCCCCCTCCCCACGCCCCCCTCCCCTCCGCCCCCTGCTCCCCCTGCCCGTCCCCTCCAGCAGGCGGCCCGAGCAGCCTGGCGCCCGGGACGGCGCTGCAGCCGCAGGAGTCGGCGGGCCCGGGGACCCCAGCGGAGGCCGAGGCGGCGCTGCCGCTCCCGGCGCTGCTCTTCGGAGCCCCCGCGCTGCTGGGCCTGGCGCTGGCCCTGGCCCTGCTCGGGCTGGTGACCTGGAAGCGCCGGCGGCGGCGGCGGCTGGGCACGGCGATGGCCCCTGAGACTCCCGAGGCCCCGGAGGTCCCAGAGGCCCCGGACAGAGACCCAGACAGTAAGTTCCTCGTCTAGGGGACCCGAGAGGGCTGGGGGACGTCGGAGGGGAGACATGGCCCTTGAGGAGTCCAAGGGGGGCTGGGTGAAGGAGTAGGGATGGTCTGAAGGAGGCAAGGCCGAGTGGAGAGAAATAGTCCTGCCAGAGACACCCCCAGTCCAGGCGGGGGACACAGCTCTAGCGCCCCACACCTGTGTGAGGAAGAGACACAAGGCTGGGGAGCCCGGTTTGGGGTGGGGTGGCACGGGGTGGCCTGTTCTGCCTTCTCTCTGGGACAGCCAGACCGGTTCCCACCTCTCCTCGCCCTCTGTCAGCACTGGCATTTTGCCAGCCAGCTCTAGAAACTTCCCGTCCTGAGGGCCCATCACGTGCCACCCCTCCCCATCTCACCAGTGGGGCTTTATCAACTGACTTCTCTCCCATCAGTCAGATGGCTCTCCCTCCAGGGAGGCTTCCAGAACAGGGGGTGGGGATCAGCTCACAGCCGTCCCCACAAACACCTACCTCCCGCCGCCTCCCCAGAGCCCCTGGACGTTGACCCCACACTCTCCCCCGGAACCCTGGATGCCATGGCTCCCATCTGGCTTCCGCCCAGTGAAGACCCGGCGGCCACCCCACCTGCCCACAGCGTCCCTGTGCCAGCCACAGAGCTGGGTTCCACTGAACTGGTGACCACCAAGACAGCCGGGCCTGAGCTACAGTAGCGACTGAGGAGGGCAGCAGGTGGCCCCCTCCCTCTCTACGGGCCACCAGCCAGACTTGGAGGTTGAATTCAGTTCTTCACCCCGGTGCCCACTGTCCTTTCTGGGAGCCCACCTGCTCCCCAGCTAACCCTGCAGAGCTACAGGCACCCAGACCACAGGGCTTGGACTGCATGGCATTGTATGGCATGTTAGCATTTGGCTTAAACTCATACTGGGCTGCCCAGGCGGCGCTAGCGGTAAAGAATCTTCCTCCCAATGCAGGAGACATTAAGGGTGGTGGGTTTGATCCCTGGGTTGGGAAGATCCCCTGGAGGAGGAAATGGCAACCCACTCCAGTACTCTTGCCTGGAGAATCCCATGAACAGAGGAGCCTGGTGGGTTATATTCCATGGGCTCGCTAAGACTGGACATGACTGAGTGAGCACAAATACACAAAATAAATTCATACCACCTGTCGTTGTCCTTAAAGGTCATAGCTGAGTTCTGTGCTTTTTGAGTGGTTGGGAGACTCTGAGTAGAGTTTTTCTTTAAGCTTGGGGAAACCACCATAAACCAGAATGAATCTAGGAAAGCATTGAGTAGGAGGATGCTTTATTTGTAGCTGGGTTGTATTCAATACTTGCTCTCGGAGCTGTCCTGCTTTTAAACCAATACAAATGGCAGCAGTGAGTAACCAACTGACCCTGACCGGTTTGCTTTGGGATTTAGTACAAGATGAGTTTAAGAAATAGCCTGAATTGTGCTGGTTCTTGGGTATCTGTATCCTAGGGTCACCACTGAGCTTGGCCCAATCTGCTAAGATCTGTGATGCCATTTTCGCCCTGGTGGCAGCTTCCAGAGCCCCAGGCTCACACTTGGGAGGAAGTCTAGAGTCTGTGGGGCTGGACTGCAATTGCATACGAGGCATGCGGACAGCGTGTCAGCATGAGCCCACCTGGAGTCCTAGCGGCCTCCGGGGCCCACAGAGCTATATACAGGGCAGCCCCAGGACCAGCAGGAGGCTCCTTACTTAGGAGGCCAGGGCAGGCCTGTGGCCTTGAACCAGCTGGACCTGGTGTCCTGTGAGTGCCCTTCACTCTGTGGCCTGTCCTCCCCAAGTCAGGCATCCACTACCCCAACGGAACTGTTCCTCTGACCATGGTGCCCCCCGGCCCTGGGGCCTGGAACCAAGACCCTGTCTCCCAGTTCTGGACCATGCTGTGCATTCAGTCAGCCACTGGCTTTCCTGCCCAACCTCCTGTGATCAGGAGGGTTAGATCCTCCTGACCTGGATTCGACCCTGGACTGTGTCCTTGGAATTTGTCACAGCTTAGCACTCTTGGAAGGGGCAAGGGACTGGGAAGTCAGAAGATGGTATGCTGAGTACCATGTTGTCCTCCTTGTAGGTTCTTGACCATATTCTTTTCTCTTTTTTGGGCCATGCTGCACACCTTGTGGGATCTTAGTTCCCTGACCAGAGATGGAACCCAGGCCCTTGTCAGTGAGAGCTTGGAGTCGTAACCCCTGGACTGCCAGAGGATTCCCACCTTGACCGTGTTCTATTCTATGCAACAGTTGCTCTCTGTCCATCTGTCCCTGACCTGCCCATCAGAGCTGCCCAGTAGACACCTGCACTTCCGGCCCAGCCCTTTCCCAGCTCAGAAGATAGTCAGTGGCCAGCAACGTTTGGTGCCCCCAGAACCTGGACAGCCACATCTGAGTCTCTTCTCTCCATCCTGAACACATCTCAGATGCCTCCCCCCATCCCCCCGGCCACCAGGTGGCTGAGGTGAGGTCAGGGTGAGGGCTGTAGGCAGGAGGGTTGGGGCCGGCCCAGAATGGGCCCAACTTTCCATTTCTCTGCATCTCAGAGTTGGGGGAGCCTGAGCTGTTCTCGGCCACCCCTGTCCCCTCCCCACCTTTGCTACCACAGCCAGGGGGGTGGGCCCTGGCGGCGACACAAGTGGGCGCAGCCCCCTGGGGCCCAGACATGCAAACCTCTGGCACTGCTGTGTCCCCACTGAACCCCTGGTCCAGTCTGTTTCCTTTTCTGAAAAATGGAGGTGGGGGTTGGATGCAAAGCTCACCTCCAGGCCTGTGGCCCTCCAAGGACTGGAAGGAAACCTAGAGGATTCCCACTCCTCACCTCCAGTTCACAGATGAGAACATCGAGTCTCTGTTTCCTGGAAGGAGAGTCATTGCTTTAAAAAGGCCTTGACCTTTTTTACAGCCCTTTTGGTCAAACTGCTTTCCTGAAAATCTGGACCAGTTCTTGTCCCTGAGCAGGGATTATATGACTCATTTTGCAGATAGGAAAGAAGAGGCCCAGAGAGGTGGAGGGACCTGGCCCAAGATACAATCCGCAGTGGTGGAGCTGGGCTAGACCTGGGCACCTGCTGGCCAGAAGGTCCCAGGAGCAGACCAGGGAGCTGCAGACCCCAGGCATTGGTTCCAGGCTTTGCTCTTTATTTTCATCTCGACTCAAAGATTTCCCTCCCCAACTGGTCTCTTTCTGCAGTAAGAAGGATCCAAGATAGACTGGGAAAGCTGCTTGTTGGGATCGGAACCCAGGGAAGTAGCCTCCCTCCCCCTAGCCTGTTTCTGGCCAGATTTTCCTGGTGCAGAGTCAGGTGTCCCCAAGGTCCCCAGGGCCCTGCAGGTGGGGGCGGGGCTGGCTGAAGTCTCAGTTCCTCCTGGGGCTTCCTGCAGGCACCTCTCACTTCCTGCCTGCCAGCCCTGGCTCCTGGCTCAAGGTGGGGGTGGGGAGGCCCAGCTGGTGAGGCCAGGAGGAGGAACGTGACCCCTAACCTCCCTCTGTCCCGTTAGAGATGGTCCCACACAGCTCTTGCTTTTAGAAGCTGTGGCATCTCTTGGGGCCTGTCTGCCACATGCAAAATGGAACCCAAGGGGCAACCAACTGTCCAAGATTAAAGAGGCCATGTGGCAAGTAGGGGCTCCACCTCATGAATGCCTCTATTGACTTCTTTCTCTGGGATGCAGACACTTTTCTGCCCAGAGCCCCCCAACCCTCAGAAATTCATCCCCACCCCCCAGCCCATGTGAGTTTCCCAGAGCTGGCCTGAGGCTCTGGTCTCAGGGGTTACCACTCCCATCTCCCTTTGTCATCTGTTTACTGCCCTGTTGATCCCAGATCCCAGCAGGCCTGCGTTGTGCCAGAACCATGCTGGTCAGTGCCAGGAGATCAGCCTCAGACCCTGCCTTAGGTCCTATTCCAGTGGGAGAGACAGAGCAGGACACGACCACAGGACAGGGTGATCCCGGCCAGAGCCAGGGAATGCCCCCAGTAGGTGCGGTGGGTGGAGGGGGGTAAGGGGGGTGCGGAGAAGGGGGACGGGGGTGTGTGTATGTGTGTTAATTCAGCATGTAGAGTGCTTTGGAGAGTAGGAGGTATGCCCCGAGGCCTGCAGACCTGTCTTGCTGGAACAGAGCAGACCAAGGGCATTCCTGGCCCAAGGAGCTGTGTACAAAGGTGCAGAGAAGTCGGGGCAGGGGGAGGGGCTGGAGACTTGGGCTCACGGCTGCTAGGTGCCAGGTGAGGCTGTTAGAACCTTCCCTGTGGCCACTCCCACCTTGTGGCACCCAGGGGCACCCACCTCTGGGAGCACGGCGCTCCTTCAGCCCCATCGCTTGGTCTCACCCTTTCTGTCACTTCCAGACCCTATAGACCTCCCCTGGGCACAAAGTGGGAGCCCACTCCCATCTTCTCTGTTGTGGGTGACTCAGGCCAAATTCTCTGTTACCCAGAATCTGACCTTTCTCCCGTATCTGCTGGCTCCCCAGCTGTTTGATCCTGAACTGGGGGCGGGGAAGGGGGGGTTGCAGGGGGATGGGTGGTAGGAACAACTGCCCAGGGTCACAAGGAGAGTCGAGGAGAAGCCAAGAGGACACAGACGTCTGTGTTCTGGCCCGTACTCTTCGGGGGACTCTGCATGGGTTTCCGGGGCCCACCGGGCCTCTTGAGCATCTCTTCACTCCCCTGAGCGCAGAGGATCTGAGGACCAGCCCCGGGCGTCCTACATGGATCCAGGACAGTGCCTGCGACTCCGGCGCAGGTGAAAGTCTATGTCGGCGGCTCCTGCGGTCAGCGAGACCCGGGGCACCTGGACCGCCTGCCTTCGGGCACCGGAAGGCTGGGCTGCGGGAGGGAGGGGGTGGGGCCAGGGCTAGAGGCGTGGCGAGGGCGGGGTCAAGGAGGGAGGTGGGGCTGAGGAACTCCAAGCCTCGGGGTATCAGGAAAGGGGCGGGGCCAGGAGCTGGTAGAAGGGGTGGGTCCGATGCCCACCTGCAGGGAAAAAGGCAGGTCGCGTAGGAGCAGGGCACCGAGATAATTGTAGGCTCTAAACTCCGGACCGCCGCGCTCACGCGGGGTCCCCGTCTTCAAACGAGGCCCGAGGACCGCGACCCGAGCCGGGAGGGGTCCAAATGAAGGGGCTTGGCCCCGACTTTGGGGAGAGGTGGCCTACCCGGCTCTGTCCCCCTCCTCCGGCTCGGCGCTCCGCGCTCGGAGCTGACCTCGGAGCTGTGTCCTAGGAACTGGCATGCTGGCGGTGTTAGAGAGCACCTGTGCGGAGTGGAGGCGCGGTATGGCCTCCGCCGAACACATGTCCTCTCTGGGTCTAAGGTCACTGTGGGCAGCTCCAGACTTGCACCTTCGTTGCGTGCACGCGGGTTTGCGAAGGGAAGCTGAGCTCCAGCACCCAGCGCCAGTCCCCACCTCCAAACCCCCCTGCTCCCTCGAGACCTCAGGAGCCCGGGCTCATCCCGTCCCTCCCACAGCTGGAGCCTGAGTCACGAACTGCCTCTCAGGGAGACAAAGGAGCCTCGGGTCCTCCCCTGCAGTCCTCCCCCCCAACGTACATTCTTCAGCATCTGCACTAGCAGGGAATCCATGGTCCCTTGCAATTGCAATATCTGCTTCTTGGGTAACCTTCCACCATAGACGAAATGGGAGCAAGATGGGCTTGGCAATGACTCACGGAGGGCACCCACGGTGGAATAACCATCTTAGCACAGCTGTGGTGGGGGTTCCCAAAAGGCTGCAGGCTCCGATGTTTTTCGACCAGAGACCCGTTGGCCGCTCCCTGCAGCCCCGAGGAAGAAGAGCTAGCAGCCCATCTTGCAGATGAGAATACTGAGGCCCAGAAATGTTGATCAGTCTTATTAGAGCCAGAATTCCAACTCATATTAGTCTGGATCCAAAGTGAAGAATAAATAGGAGTTCTCAGTGTGAGGGGCTGGAAAGGCATTCCAGGGAGAAACAACCTGTGGGAGGGCCCAGGGTTTCATGGAGGAGTTGATGTGCCAGGTGTTAGCATTGGGGGTACTGCTGGGCCTCTGGGCCGGGGGCCTCCAGCTGCTTTCTCTGTACTGAACTGGTCAGAAGGTAGGTTTGGGGCACACAGTGCAGGTTCCAGGCCAGACTCCGGCCCTTCCAGGCTGTGTGCCAAGTCATTCCCCTTCCTGGGGTCTTGGGTTTCTCTCTAGAAAGGCTGGGCAGACTGGTTACCTACCACCTAGAATCCGGAGGCTGAGGCCCAGGCCAGGTTCTTAATGTATATCCCTGATCTCTCCTCTCAGGACTCTGAGCCCTGCCCAGCCAAACCTGGGCACCAGGTGAGGACTCAACAGGGAGGGTTGTGCACAGGCACATTCACACTGCCACACACACATACGCACATGCCCACCTGCAGTGAAAGCCCTCATAGTCGTGCCAGCCCCAGATGTGTACACACTCACTCATGTTCTCGAGCACACTCAGACACCCACACACTCCAGATCCCAGCTCTCTGAGCTGGGGGCAGGGCAGGTGCCCTTCATGAACAGAGACTCGGCTCCTCTGCCCGCCCCGTGGAGCTCGCTGCAGATGCCAGGGGTTATTTTAAGCCTGGATCAATGGATGACTTTTGGTGATACAGGCTTGGGGGCGGCGGGCAGTGGAGATGAGGGGCCGGTGCTCTGGAGCCTTGTCATGGAGAGAGATCCCAAGGTCCAGGGAGGGCAGCTTGGACAAGGGGGCCCCCCTTAACTGGACTGCTCCATCTCTAGATTCCCTTGCCCAGCACATGGCTGGGCACCTGGGGGACGGTGTCAGCTGAGTGGACGGTCAGACCCCAGGCTCCACCAGTCAGCTGTGGTCTCTCTTTGCATTTGCCCTCTCTGGGTCATCCTCCACCCCAAGGCTGAATGCTCACATGGAGAGGGCATTGAGTGCCTGGCACGGACCCAGTAGATGTGGGCATCTATGGTTCCTGGCTGACCCCTAAGCCAGACTGAGATGGGGAGGAAGCCATGGGTGTGGGGAGGAGTTGGAGGTTGGACATCAGTCCCTTGGGGCTATGGTAGCGGGGTGTCTGGAATCCAGCTCCTTCATTGGATAAATGGAGACATATATCCTGATTGCGATCAATTTGGGGTGGAAGCTGGGCAGGGCATCCAATGATGCCAAGAGAGTAGGTGCAGGAGAGGGGCCCAGGGAGGAGCAGAGCATTGGAAGACTTGCTCTGGGTCCAACAGGGTCATGTTACCCAGGAAGAGGTCACAGTCCTGGGGAGCAGTGACAAGCCTCTTGAAACCTAGTGCCCAGCAATAGGGTGGGAAAGAGGGCAGACGCAGTCACCCTCCGAGACTCAGTGACCCGGAGGCCTGCTTGGCAGTGTGTGTTGGGGGCATGAATACAAACTAGGCAGTCTGTGCCATGGATTCCATTTCTAGGAATACCAGCTAAAAAAGCAGCAAAGGATGCACCAGAAAACACAAAGTCCTAAAGCAGAATAATATACGGAAGGTTTGACAGCAAGGAGTAAATGAAAAACCAGTTACAAAGCAGTTTGTAAAGCATCAGTTTTCCCTGGTAATGGGACTAAGGCAATTTCATTTTATTCCTTTATTCATCTATTTCCTTTTTTCTCTAAAATTGTAATAAAGCCTTTTAGTAGGGTAGGGTCTCCTGGACTGGATCCAAAGCATGTTTGTGGGTGGAGGAGAGAGGAGCAGTCTGTTTTTGGCCAGGGCATAAGGAATGGGGGAGGGCTTTGTAGGGAGGTCACACTCCTTCCTGTCTTAGCCCTGAACTTAGCCTGTCAGCCCCTCATCTCATCAACAGAAAACCTGATCCTCCTTTAAATGTAAATCTGTCTCCTTCCTACCTCCACCTCCTCCATTTTTATAAGCTGATCCCAGTTACTGAGTGAAGACAGGATGCAAGGGGGAGCAGGAAGGACGCAAGGAGCTCAAATTCTTCATCTGAAACTCGAGGCTAGAGTCACTTCATTCATTCAGCAGATGTGGCAGAAGTCTGTACTGCGGGGACACCAGGGAACTGGCCCACGCAGTCGGTGCTCTCATCTAGACAGTGGGAGGCCCCATGTTGACCCCTCCCTGCCCGAAGAGACAGTTTCTGATGTTAAAATGAGAAACTGAGGCAGGGAAAAAACAAGGCACCTCACCTGGGTTGCTCGGACCGCATTCTAAAGTTAAAACAAACTTCAAAATCATAACTGAGTAGTGCTCTGAGTAGGTTCCCTCCCGGGCCCTACCCCTACCCCCCGGGCTTGAGAAAGGACCTGAGGGTCCAGTGGGGACCCAGGGCGAAGGGTCTGACAAGGGCTCTGCCCCAAGTGGAGTCCCTGCGGCTAAACCAATCTCCTCCCTTTCTCACCTGGAATGGCAGGAGAGATACAGGGAGCGCCAGACTAGGCTATGTCCATCGCTCATAGGCGTGTGGTCACCGCAGGACCCCAGCCCAGCGTCCAGGAAGTTCTGGGACCCAGATTCGTGTCCCAGGGTTAACACTGAACCCAAGGCGGCCTGGAGGGAACCTAAACTTGGCCCTCTGCTGCGGCTCTGCTGGAAGTTTCCTTCCCATTTAACAGCCAGAAAATCGAGGCGCGCAGAAGGGAATGGCCCTGCCTCAAGCCACACTTGTGTCTGGATCGGAACTGACGGAGGGCACGGGGAGGATGGGGTACAACAGCGACCCGCCAGGGCTTCCCGGTCCCTTCAGTCCCCGCACCTGTAAACACAAGCGCTCCCGCGGCGGGCCTAGTGTCCGAAGGAACAGTACCGAGAGCCTTGGGCTGCGTGCCCTGGAGCGCCCGATCCGAGGACCGCTCGCGGCGGGCCTTCAGGGAGGGTCTCGGTGGGGCGCTCCGCCGGTGCGGGGCCCGCCGCGCCCCCGCCCTCCCGCCGCTGCGGCCGCGCTCCTCCCCCGGCCCTGCCTCCCTCCCGCCTGCCCTCCTTCCCCCGCTCCCTCCCTCCCCCGCCCGCCCGAGCCCGCGCGGAGCCGGAGCCGCAGCCAGAGCGCGGGCAGCGCGGAGCGGGCGGCGGGAAGGCAGTGGTATCCGGCGGCCCGCCGCCCCCGCTAGGCCCGGGACCCGCACACCCGCCGGGCCGGGACCGCGCGCAGGCGAGGACCCGCCGCCCGGCCCGGGGTAGGGGCAGTCCCAGGGCGCCGACTGGCCGGCTCGGGTCCGAGGTGAGCCTCCGAAGAGTACGCGCCCACCGGAGACGCGGCCCCGCGAGGCCCAGACCGAACCCCGCCCCAGGACCTGGGGTCCTCGCGGGAGGCTGACGACACAGACGGTGTCTTCCAGGAGCCAGCGGCAGGGCGGCGAGGCGGGTGCGATCCCAGCCGGCGCGGACCAGCGGGCCCGGAGCTCGGCGGGACGGAGCCGCGGCGCGCCGCCATGCGCCGGGTGCTGTAGCCGAAGGCGCGGGCCCGATGGAGCGGGCCGGGGTGCGGGGGCTGCGCGGCCGCCGCGGGCTGCCGGGGCTCGGGCTTGGGCTCTGGCTGGCGCTGCTGCTGGCGCGGCCGCCGTCGGGCCGCGCGGGGGCCCCCGAGGCGCAGGAGCCGGCGGCTCCGGGCACAGCGGCCCCAGCCGGGGGCGACCGCTGCCGCGGCTACTACGATGTGATGGGCCAGTGGGACCCGCCCTTCAACTGCAGCTCGGGCGCCTACAACTTCTGCTGCGGCACGTGCGGCTACCGCTTCTGCTGCCACGACGGGCCGCGGCGCCTGGACCAGAGCCGCTGCTCCAACTACGACACGCCGGCCTGGGTGCAGACTGGCCGGCCGCCCGCGCGCGCCCGCGACGCCGCCGCGCCCCGGGACCCGGGCCGCGAACGCAGCCACACGGCCGTCTACGCGGTGTGCGGCGTCGCCGCGCTGCTGGTGCTAGCGGGCATCGGGGCGCGCCTGGGCCTGGAGAGAGCGCACAGCCCGCGCGCGCGGCGCACCGTGACCAGGTGAGCGCGCGCGGCCCGGGGCCGAGGCCCGGGACCCCCTCCTCGCCCCCTGGACGGCCAGCCTGCCGGGTGGGCTCCCCCTCGAGATCCTTCGTTCTTCCTGACCCTCTGGGACCTCCGGTCCTCTCAACAACCCCCCCCTCCAGGTTTTGCCTCCCCGCTTCTGACTGTCTCCATGTCTGTTTCTCCCCCCATCCCCCCTTCACGGAGGGAGACAGCTGATACCGCGCCGTCTCCCCTTGACCTTCCGGCGGGAGCTGGGTGCTGAGCCGCCTTCCCCCGCGGCTCCCGCCTCCTCCGGAGTTGGGGGGAGGGCAGGTCGCTTGACAGAGGGCACAAAATCCGTGCCTAGGGGAGGAGGCCTGGGGCCCGAGCCCAACTAGCGCTGGGGTTGGGCGTTGTGCACTGATGTAGCATCGGGCGTCTCAGGTCCCCAGGGAAGGGACATTTTCTGTGGCTCCCTTGGCTCTCTCCCCTCCTGCTTCCCTTCCCACTCCCCACCCCCCACCCCACCCCCAAAGCTGTGACTCAGGCCTGACCTTATTTCCCTAGTGTTCTTAGAAGACTTCCCCATCTCACCCCACTCAGTGCCCCCTGGCTAGAAGGGGATCCGAATTGGGAGCCGTACAGGTTCATTTTGGCTGCGGTCTGGACAGGTGCTGAGTTCTGAGTTTTGTGTTAAGTGGGGGTCACAGGACTCAGGTTCCCTACCTCAGCTGGGAAAGGGACTCTGGGATTCAGTGTCCCAAACCTGAAACCCTCACCCACACCCCATACCCCAACACACACTCACATGCCCCCAGTCACCCCATGTCCTGGGGCCTGTGCCCTCCTCTCTCACTCATCCAGGCCCGGCTCCCCTGGGTGTGTGGGCTGCAGACACGGTGTGCGACAGGCTGGTACTTAGTAGTGATCGCGGAGAGAGGCCCCCATGCCTGGGCGGGCTAGGTGTTAATGCTTCCCCACTCCTAGACTTCCCTCAGGGGCAGGAGGGCTTCCTTGGCACTCTGTGGGACCCCTCACCTCCAGACCACCCAGCCCACCTGCTGTAAGGCAGCTGTAGGCTGGAACCGGGACTGGAACCCTGGCTTCAGCCGCTGTGCTGCGTGCGATGTGGTGCCTCTCACCCTGGGTGCTGGATGCTTCCGGAGCAGGGCCTGGGCCTCCTGAGCTTGGAGCCTCCTGGAGCTGGGTGAGGGGGAGAGGACAGGGCCTGTCCTTGGTCCGAGCGGGGCAGCAGGACCTGGGGGCCATGATGGTGGAGGGGAACAGCTGTAGCAGCCTAGGGACACATTCATCCGGAACCCACTTTGTCCTCAGGGGACCAGGAAGCAGGTCTAGTGATGCTTCGGGAAGAGCCGGGCCACCCCTGATGTGCTGTGTCGCGTGGGCCAGTGTCTTTTTCTGTCTGGGCTTTAGGCTCCTATGTGCCCTGACTCCATTTCTTTTTTGGGGAGACCTGGAGCTTGTGTGTGGGTGTGCTCTGAGTCCCTGCCCTCCTCCCCTCAAGTCACACCCTTAATTCTGCTTTGTTGAGCTTGCTGGTCAGGGAAGGCTTCTCAGACGGCTTGGTGGGGAGTCCGAGTCTGTCTCTAGAGAAAGTTTGTGCAAAGGCTCAGAGGCATGAAAATCTCTCAAGTATTTGGGAGAGCTGGCTGGTGGGTGCTCAGAGATGAGACCACGGGGGAGAGCAGCCAAGGAGTGAGCAGGGCACGTGGATCAGCTCAGGCAGCCGCTAGGAGACCTTCAGCTCCTGCCACATTGCAGCCAACTGCGCCCATCCCAGGTGTCCCATCTCCATGGGCTTCAGCATGAATCAGTCATTTGAGGCCCCAGCGAGGAGAAAATCATGGGTTCTGGACTCTGAAGGCAGCTGGGCTGAAGGCTGGGTTTGGCTGTCTGTGGGGAAGGCTCAGTCAGATCCCGTCACAGCTGGGTGGGGGCTGGGTGTCCCGGTACCAAGGTCACACAGCCTTTGGTGCGGGGCTGGCACTGCGGGGTCTCCTGGCTCCTCCTTCCCCTCACTGTCCATCCTCCCTGCTTGTGCTGGCAGCTAAGTCCTGGAACACAGCAGAAACCCCTGCGGCAAGAGGGGAGGAAGGCAGGCAGGTTAAAAAAAAAAGGCTTCCTGGTAGAGGAAGGATTCTGGTGGGCTTTGAAGAATGAGTAGGAGTTTTCCCAGAGGAGACGGAGAAGGAGTAGCACAAAGCCCAGGAGCCAGAGATGCTCGGATGCTTGTGTTGAGAGAGGGGGCGCAACATGGAGGGTCTTGGGGAGTAGACTCCAGAAAGGGGAGGGGGGGAACCTTTGGAAAATAAAGTGGTCCTGGTTACATATGACCGCATTAGTTTCCTGACCTGCTCTGAGAGTCGGCCATGTTGGGGCTACAGGTCATGTCTGGGAGAGGAAACTAGATGTTTGAGGTTAATCACTGGGGAGAGGGGAGGCCAGAGGGGTTGAAAGAGCTGCCCAGGGCCACACAGTGAGAAGTCATGGCGGGGGCTGCCTCTGATGGGCCAGACCTGGCTGATGGGGAAACAGGCTGCCTGTCACCACTCTTTCCCCACAGGACACTGACGGAGCTCCTGAAGCAGCCCGGCCCCCAGGAGCCACTGCCTCCACCTCTGGGCCCACCTCTGGGTAGCTGTGTCCAGGTGCAGATGGGTGATGGCCTTCCCCGGGGCTCCCCCCACAAAAGCACAGGTGAGGCGGCTAGTGGCCTGGCCTTTGTTGATCCACAGCACAGAGCTGCCTTGTCAGGAGGGCCTGGGAGCAAGGGACCCGGGCGCTGAGGCTGTGTGCCGTTTCCCAGATCGAAGTGAGCTTCCTGCCTCTGTGAGGGGACTAGCCAGCCTCTGTGAGGCAACTAGTCAGCTCCTTGTGGTGCACAGAGTCCCTCCCGGGGTCCTGCAACCTCCAGCCTCTGGAACTCTGTGAAGAAGAGTCCAGATTCAGGGATGCCCAGTTCAGACTCTGGGTCTGCCTGGTCCTAGGCTCTGGCTCAGAGCCCTGGGGTCTGACTGGTCTGTGTCTGTGGCCTCTTGTGGGCCTTTTCCTTCCAGCTGGTGCCTCCTTCTTGGACTCCTGCTGGTGACACAGGCTTGACAGCACCTCCCCTCCCCCCACTATGGGTTCCAATCCTCAAACATTCTCTTCCTCTCTGGGAGAAGCCGATTCTGAGCCCCAGCGCCAGGCTCCAATCGAACAAGCTGGCAAGTCATCCGTTAGATGAGCACCCCCTCAGGGCTGGCTGCTATTATTCACGTTTATTCTGAGCCAGGCCCTGTCCGAGGTACTGTAGATTCTGCCGTCAGGAGACAGAGGAGGAATAAGTTCCTAAGTCATCTCACAAGTTATCGTTAATTGCCCTTGGGGAGTGGGCTGCAAAGAGGTGCGGGATGTCTTCCAGTCAGCGAGCCGAGTCTCATCTCCTCCTTCCAGATAAGAAACGCCCCAACAACGTGCCCCTGGGTTCGGTGACTGCGGGGCCCCCACGCGCACCCCGGCTGCAGGGCGGCAGCAACTTGACGCTGCAGCCCGACTTCGCCAAGTACGCCACCCTCAAGGCAGCCTCGCTCAAGGCCGCAGGTGAGAGGCAGGGTTTGTGCGGGGGGCGCCGGGCCCACTGCACCCGCGGAGGTGCAAGCGCCTGGATTGCATAGTTCGGCGTCCCAGTTCTAAAGTTCCCGGCGCTCCAGCCAGCGTCCGCATCGCCCCCTCGCCGATCGGTTCCCATGCCTTCGCCGCACCGCATCCCTCTCTGATCAGGCCGCGGGTCTGGGGCCGGATAGCCGAATGTAGAGCCGGGAGCGTAGCCTGAGTGGGTCTGAGCCGGCAGGCGCTGAGGCCCCGCCCCCGGGACCTGACCACGCCCCGAGGCCTGACCCCGCCCCCCGGGACCTGGCCACGCCCCGAGGTCTAGGTCTGGCCCCGACCCCGACTCAAGGCTGTCTGGACCCGCAGAGGCCTCCGCGCCAGATTTCTACCGGCGTTTTCCCGCCACGGAACCCGCCCCGCTGACCCTCCCGGTGCGAGCCCGGAGGCCTCCCGAGGACTTGCCTGAGCTGCTCGACGCCTGCCCCTGGGCGCCCCCGGGCTACGCGCCCCCTGCCGGCTCCACCCCATCGGACCACTACAAGGCCTGGACCGCCGGCCGCCCAGTCCGGCCCGCTACCCGCGGCCACCTGGCGGTTCACGCCTCCCCCGCGCCGCGACGGGCGGGCCACGCGCCCCGGAGCCAGTTCAGCGTGGAGAAGCTGCCCGAGGCCTTCAGCCCGCAGGCCCCTGGCCTTTACGGCAGCGCGGTCCGCGGACCCCGGCACCTGAGCACCAACAGCAAAGCTGAGGTCACCGTGTGAAGAAGGGGCTGCCGATTCTCTTGGAGGCGTTGCAGCGCCGGGAGCCCTCTTCTGCCCAGGAGACTTGCCACGGGCCTCATCGGGTGGGCCCAGGCCGTGGAAGGAGGGGTGCCAGCCTTGAAGTCCAGCCCTTCTGCCTGCCCAGACTGAACCAGGAGAAGCCTTGGAGTCTTGCAGGGCTGAGGCCCACTGGATAAGGCCAGTGGTTCTGTCCTGGGGGCTCCTTGTGTAAGTAAACCCTTTTCTGTGACTCCCATCCCTGAGAATAAAGGGGCCCCAGCTTGGCTCTGAGAGGCACTGATGGTGGAGGTGTTGGTCATTGACTGGACAGACGGCAGTGCCAGCAGAGGGCACAGCATGTGCAAGAGCAGAGGACTGAGAGCTGGTGGGCAAGCGCTCTGGGAGATGGGGAGAAGTAGTTGGTGAGGGTGATCAGGGCTGAAAGCCAGCCGGAATGTCCACACCAGGAGGAGCCATGGGAGAGGGGGCAGCTAGGCCCCAGCCATCTTGGAGGTTGGCACAGGAGAGACAGCTGGTGGGCCCCCGAGGGTCCATGCCCCTGAACGGAGGAGAGCCCCTCCAGCCAGTCACCTGCTTGACTTGGCTGAGCCTGGATGATCCTCATTGACATTGTCTGGCCCTGGGCCGGCCCCTGGGCTGCAGGCCACTTGGCCAGCTTGGCCCGGGGCCACCCCCCTGATGGGCGTAGGCAGTGGGCCGGGAGACAGCTGGTGCTCAGGATGGGGGAGCCTGCTCCCAGTGGCTGTTCTGGGGGAAACGGGGATAGGGCTGCTGGACCCAGAGCCTTGGCAGTGCCCCCACCAGGGTGCTTGTCCCCCCTCAGGCTTGGCGCTGCCAGCTCTCCCTTTTCCTGGCTGTGGCCCAGGGCACTGCCAACACCCTGCGTGCATTAAGTTCCTCTGTGCCAGGCACTGGTGGGAGGTTGAGGGCTGGGTTATGCCCCTCACTGGATATCTTAGGCATGGTATACTGTCTTAATAACAATGGCTGCCATTTGCTATTTCTTCTATTTAATCCTCACGAAAGCCCCGTGAGTGTGTGGCTGGACAGATGAGGAAACTGAGGTCCTGAGACCTCAGTACCATGCCAAGGTCACCCAACTGACGGCAGTTTAGGACTCTTCCGTATTCTGCCGGCACTGTGGATCTGGTGGCGGAATGGCAGTGTGTGTTGGCAGAGGGGCCCCATGCTCCCTGTCAGTCTCTGGCCTTCCTCCTGCTGGCTGGGCTGCCCTGAGGCCCCCAAACCCTCCAGCTCTTCACCTGTAGGAGGGTCCACCTTGCCCTTTCTTACATTCTCTTGAGAAAACCAAAGCCCAGAAGCCCCAGGTCAGAACAGAGCCCAGGGTCCATGGTTATGCCTGCAGTGGGGACCCCCATGGCTCACAGGGAAGGTGGCTCTCACACCCTCAACCCAGGGTGGGGGGGGGGTGCCCCCAAGAGGATCCTGCAGCTGTATGGAGCTGGGGGAGGGGGGTGGGTGCTGAGTCACGGATCCCGTAGAGACTCACAAAAGGATTGGGTTCCTGGGCACACATCAGCCACCCACAGCCACCCACCCTGGTGACACAGGCCCTGGAGACGCTGGGCTGGGAGGTGGGCGTGACCTCGTTGCTTGTTCAGTCCCAAGGGGCCCTGGATCTCCATCTCAGGGGGCCAGGCCTCCACTGGAAATGCTACTCTAGTGACTGTGGACAAGGACCAACTACAGCGGCCCCCCCAACCCCCCACCCCGACAGGCTGTTCTGGCCCTTGGGACAGTGGCCTTCTGTATGTCCTTCAGAGAAGGGAGTGGCTTAGATGGCTCAAGGGTCCTGGCCCATTTCTCAGCCGGGGGCTGGGTTATGGACCACGCACTTCGGCCCCGACTCATCCCCACGGGCCTTGCTGACCCGCCTGCCCACATGGCCCCCGCACTCCTTGTGGCCTGGCCCCTCCCCAGCCTCACAGGCCCTCCCTACAAACTGGCACTTCACGTGCGCCGGGTGGTGCACACTGGCCAGCAGGCCATCACAGGCAGGGGCTGGCTGTCTGCACAGGCTTGTGGAGGCTGAAGGGACGCCCCCCCACCCCTGCCACCCGCACTTCCAAGGGGACCTGGCTGGGAAGCACAGGAGCTGGACTCAGATGTGACCTGCAAGCCACATCTCAGAAACTCTCTGCCTCCAAGGAGATGGGGAAACCCAACTGAGGAGAGGCTTCTCAGGGGTGAACCCAGGAGGGCTTAGCACCCCAAATCCCAAAGAACTGCTGCCGTCTGCTAAGCTGCCAGCGCTGTGTCCTGCATACAGTGACCTCTGACCCCAGCACCACCACCACCAACACCCCTTTTTGCCCAGGTCTGTCCCAGCCCTGCAGTG
Source organism: Dama dama (assembly GCF_033118175.1). NCBI lineage: Eukaryota > Metazoa > Chordata > Mammalia > Artiodactyla > Cervidae > Dama > Dama dama. The sequence goes on from NC_083702.1 coordinate 7,372,654, forward strand.
TGAGCCAGACAGCTGGCGCTGGGAGGATGGGGCCAGGAGCATGGGCAGGCAAGGAAGGTCTGTCAGCCCAAAGCCCCTGGGACCTCTTGGCAAAGGGGGAGAGATGACCCCTGGTTCCGGACCCACTGGAGGCCGAGCCACGCAGCCACCTGGCCGGTCACCCCAGCAGTCACACCACAGACCCCACACGCTTCACGCCGGGTGGTACCAATCTGTGTTTATTCAATAACCTACATCCAGGACACAGTGAATGATTCCGTATCAAGGAAGCCACAGGCATCGCCCACATTTCAGTGAAAAACCCACCCCCTCCCCCCCCGAAACCATCATGAGAAAAGGCACGGTATATACACATGACACAAAGGCTGGCTCACCCAGGGGGCAGGGGCCATAAATTAAGGTGGGGGCAGAAGAGAAAAAGTGGGTGAGGTCCAAGGTCGTGGGTGAAGCCTGCTCTCGGTATGAAGGGAGCCCTTGCTGTTTGTACCCTCAGTCTGTGCTGGGGCCCCTGCCCACTTTCTGCCCCAACCAGCCCAAGGGGGTGAGAGGCACAGGGAGGGAGGAGGGCAGCCCCTCCTGGCCTCCCCGCAGGCCCCGGGTGCCAGGCAGCCCTCAGGCCCCAGGAGAAATGGCCTCAGGTAGATGCCAAGCCTGGGCATCCAGAAAAGTGGGGCCACTCTTCCTCATAGGACCCCCTCAAGGAAGGGGGCTTTGATCCTAGTACCCACCTCGGGCAACCCTGTGCCCACCTCAAAAAGGGGCTTGTCTGGGGACGGGTTGGGGTCTGGTCCCTGCCAGCCTGGCTTATGTTCAGGTCAAGAATTAGGGATAAAAATAGACCGTGGAGGTAGGAGTTGGGGTGGGAGGGAGCCCAAGAGAGCGGAGAACCCACATTGAAGGCCCCTGGTCCTCAGTCCTGGTGGGTGACTCTCTCTCCCAGCCCCCTGGGGGTGTACCCCGAGACTGGGCTGACATCCCAGGAGGCGGGGGAGTGGGAAGGAACAGGACAATTAAATAAGACCATTTATTTTTTAAAAAAATTAAAAAATAATGCCAACACAATTTCACCCATCCCCAAGCCTGCCCCCTGCCTCCCACCCACCTCCCCAGGGCTGGGCTCGCTCCTCCCTTGGCTGTCCTGTGTAATGAAGAGAAAACAATGAATTCTCTTTGTCAGGTACAGGGGAGGGGACGTGGACCCGGGGAGAGAAATAAAGATGCCACAGCAACTCAGCCTTGCATCACAGCAACTCCAAGCACATAGATATAAAAACATTCATATAAAAGGGGGGTGTGCTGGGCACAGCGCCACGGGTGGAGCGCATGGTACCCAGAGACCTATGTCCCGCAGAGGGAAAGCCTGATTAAAAAAAAAAAACAAGGAAGCAGGAAAAGGGAGTGGGGAGATTTTCAGAGGAAAAAAGAGTCCTGGGAGGGCTGGAGGTGGGACTGGGCAGCCTGGGAGCTCCCCCTGCCACTTTCAAGTCAGGGAACCCCCATTTCCTGCCCGCCCTATCTTTCCCGCTCAGGCCCACTGGGGCCTCTCTCCGCAGCAGCTCCCAGGGGCCCACTAGCCAGAGGTGGTCCAGAAGCCTTGGCAGGTGACCGCTCCAAAGCCAAGGTTTGTCCCTCAGCTCCCACAGGGAAGAGGAGAGAGACACAAGAGACAGAGGAGGAGGCAAAGACTGAGAGACAAACAAAGAGGGAGAGACAGAGGGAGGAGGGAGAGACTCAGAGACAGAGGAGGAGGGAGAGAGACGGAGGGAGGAGGGAGACAGAGGGAGGGGAAAGAGAGACAGAGGAAGGTGGGATAGAGACAGAGGGAGGAGGGAGAGAGACAGAGGGAGGGGAGAGAGAGACAGAAGGAAGAGGGAGAGACAGAGGAGGGAGAGACTCAGAGACAAAGCAGGAGGGAGAGAGATAGATGGAGGAGGGAGAGAGACAGAGGGAGGAGGGAGAGACTCAGAGACAGAGGAGACTCAGAGACAGAGGGAGCTGGAGAGTGACCAAGGGAGGTGGCGGCCGAGGTGGGCAGAGCCCCGTGGTCAGGAGGCGGCGATGGCGGTGCCGCCCCCCAGCTTGACAATCATCTGCTGGCAGTCGTTGCATGAGCGCCGGTCGCCCACCTTCTCCAGGGTGCGGGCAGCCTCAGCCAGCAGCACGGCCCGCTGGCCCGGGGAGGACAGGAAGGAGAGGGGGAGGTGGCGGCAGGCCAGGAGGATGGCAGTGGCCCGCTCTCGCTGTCCGGGCCAGGCGTCCGTCTCTCCTGTGGGAACCAGGAGACACACATACCCACTGAGAGCCCGCTACAACGCGGTGCTGTCCCCAGGGCTCGGTGAGAACTTGTGTATCTAAGTCCCCCGCCCCCAGGCAGGGGAGGTTCAGCTCAACAGACAGATGAGCTGACCCTGGCGGGCGCCACATACATTACTCTATCATTCTGTGATGGGGCTGAGATGGGGCCCAGCTCCCGCGCTGGGACAACACCCCCCACCATCCCCTTCTCACTCTGGAGAAGCTGGACCCACAACAACCTGACCGAGGCCCGTCCAGCCCCACAGCGCCTCTCGGACCTGCCCTGGCTACCCGCCACATCAGGCTGCCCTCCCCGGCCCGACGGCCCGCCCCGGCCCGAGCCGGCTCACCGTGCTTGGCGTTCTGAGCCGTGCGCCGGCGCAGGCTGTGCTCCAGCAGCTGGTGGGTGCGGGTGGGGCTGGCTCCCGCCATCAGGCGCACGGTGGCTTCATGCAGGAACACCTGGCGGGCCCAGGGACACAAGCCTGGCGTCCTCACCTGTCTGTGTCCCTGGGGGCATCCCTCCCTGCAGCATCGCATCTGCCCCCTGACCACACCCCTTCTCCTCTCCACGACACCCTGCCCTGCTCACCCTTTGAAAACAACCTCTCCCGTCCTCACTCTGACCCCGGACACACGCCTGGCAGGAAAGGGGAACAGCACAGGCCAGCTGGTGGGGCTGGAGCGAGAGAGCACGCCGAGAGGCAGGCTAAGGGCCACCTCTGCGGACGGTGATGGGAGAGCACCGATGTGCGCTCCGGGGTGTGAGGACAAATAGGCGGCGTGAACCCTCACGACGCTGGAGGCTGCCTCCAGCTTGAAAACAGGACAGAGGAGAGGCAGGGGGACAGCTCGAGGCGGCTTGGGGGCCTGTGTCCTTTGGTTTCTTCAGAAACGATCTCTTCTTCAGAGTTCAGAAGGTCTCCAGGAGGAAGACCTGTGGCTCTTCTGTCAACTGGAGTCACCGACGGGGGCGGGGAGGTCAGAAGGGGTCTCCCTAGGTCTCTAGTTCCTTTTACACCCCAACACCTCAGGGTGTGAGGAGGGTGGCGCTGCCCTGGAAGGGCAGGGTGAGGCGGGGAAGGGAGAGGCAGGTGGGGATGTTTTCTGAGGAGGCCTGTGAGGAGGCCGCCGCCCCTGGGTGCACTTCCTCTTTCCTACCGTGAAGGGGGTGGTTCTCACATGACTATTTCATCTGCAGTGTCTGTCCTGGCTCCCTGCAATCCCATGAGGGTCCCAGAGCACTCGAGGGTGAGGGCAGCTGTACCCCAAACCCTTCTTTTTTGCACATTTCCAAATACAACCCTTCCCCACCCCTAACACTGGCCTTCTCACTTGAATTTTTGGAAAACAATTCAGGGAAAATATGTTGAGTTGTATTACTCCTGATTAGCAATAAAGGTAAACATGGGAACAATTTGAATCCACTAAGTGGGTTATACAACTGCCCTCATTGCCAAGGGGATGTTACGTGGAGAGTTCTCAAGCACAGAACTAAAGCCCCAGTGGCCCAGAAAAAGCATTAAACACATTTCTAGGGGATCCTGACACCCACTATGAAAACCTAGCCGCGCTCCCTCGTGGCCGTCCCACCCCTCCTCACACAGACTAGGGGCCCCTTCTCGCTCCCTCGTGTTAACTGGTAAGGCGAGCGCTCAGCTGGCCTGTCTGTGCCATGCGGACTGCTCACTGCCACGCACCAGGGTTGGGCACACATAGCATGAGCCAAACAAAGGGATGAACGGCACCCAGCCCAGGACCTGACATGTCAGCCGACTCCATGACCCCACGCCAGAGTTGGGCTGGGTTCTGGCGCCTCGATCCACCCTCCCTGGCAGCAGGCTGGGCCTTACCTTGCGGTAGGCCGGGCGGAAGCTGTGTGCCAGCCTGCGCAGGCTGCCCAGATCCCGCTGGAAGCCAGCCAGCTCGGCGCCCGATGCGTGGTAGGTTTCCCCCAGGGCTTGGCTGGCTCCGGCCTGCTTCTGCCACAGCGCTGTCCGCAGCGACAGGAGCAGGTCACAGGTCAGCAGCTGGACCACCTGCGGGGTGGGCCATGAGGAAGGAGAAGGTGACTGGCTGGTTACCACGGCAAGGGTCCCTGCACCCACCAGGTCTTCCCCGACCAGACACCTGGAAGCTCTGGGATGAAAGGGGAGCCCCAGAAAATCAGGGAGCAAGAGAACCGCCAGGGAGTGAGCTTCAGTTCATGTCATCTAGTTCTTCCCACGGCCCCTGTAGGGAGATCTGCTCTTCCATCGAGCGGGTGAGGAAGCCAAGGCTCAGAAAGGGGCAGTGCCTCATGGAGGAGACAATGGGGAGAGCAGGAATAAAACCGGGGTGGTTCTGACAGGAAATCGCTGGCCCCTCCCACCTCTGGGAGCCCCTCCCACCTCCGGGAGCCCATGGGTGGCCTAGAGGCCCTGTCCTTGCAGGGCAATCAGAACCTGGAGATGGAGGAGCAGGGATCAGAGGCTCGCTTCCACGGATGGGGCCCAGGTCTGGCCCTAGTGGCCTCTGTGGTGGGCGGGGGAGACAGGAACCCAAGAAGGCAGACCCACAGAGAGGCTCAATGCTGGGGTTCGGATCTACTGGTCTAGTCTTTCACGGATTCCTGTCCATAGCTACGTGGCCTTGACACATGACCTCACCTCTGAGCCTGTTTTCCCACCCACAAAACCGGCACCACACAGGGCTGCAGGGTCACAAAGGAGAGTCACAAAGGAGCACTGGCCTCAGCCCAGGCTGGTGTGGCCTAGCTCACCCTCAGCGCCAGGGAAAGTGCTTCTCAAGGTGGCTCATGTGCTGCCCTCAGGCGCCGATGGACGCCTCCAGGCCGTTCCCATCTCATTCAGCCTGGCGTCCCCTTCTCCAGGGTGCTGCCCCACACCTCCCACCCCCGACCCTGCCTCACACCTGTATGTTGCCTGACCCTCGGCCACAGTGGTTTTTTGGCACTGGTGGAGAACATGGATGAGACCCTTCTCCTCGACCAAAGGTAGCATTTCTGAGAGGTGAGGTAGCAGCCTGGGGCTGAATTCTGCCTCTGACGGACGCTAGCCTCTGTGGGGGCCCCTTCTTCCAGGCGCACTTTCCCACACAGGTGCCTGCAGCCTCTCTCTCCTCCTCACACTCATCTGCGGCTCCATGAAGACAAACACTACTGGGCCCAGCAGAGGAACCACCCAGAGCGAGCCTCGGGCCCTGCGGGCGCACCTGTCCTGCAGGGCTGGCATGTCATCTCGGGTTCACCGCAGGCTCCGGGTCCAGGGAGGACCTCAGCCAGAGGTGCCAGACCAACCCTAGTGAGGGCCTCGGAGTCCGACCCTCAGGACACACCTCCGGCCTCCCTCTCCAGAGTGAACCAGGCTCCTCCTGGTGAGCAAACGCCGCCTCCCCTCCCCTGCCCCGGACCCCGGACAGCCCTGCCTCGCGCCCCAGCAGTGACACAGTCCCTCTAGCAAGGCACGGGGGAGTCTCTCGAGGGCCGGGCAGGCCTCTGTGATGCACTGTGGAAACATTGCACGGGTACCGCCAGAACATGCAATGCAACTACAATGCACCACAGCCGCCCGCTCCAGGGTGTGCGCGCGAGGGGCGGGGGCCGGAGCAGATGCGTGCCCTGGCCAGCTGAGGTCCACCTGGGGCTGACCGAGCCGAGGGCCCGCAGGACCCGGGACCCAGATGGGAACATGCTGGTCCCAAGTACTGAAAGGAAAACCCCTGGACCACCGGGCCAGGTTCTGGGGGAGGGGCTGCTACCTGGCCTGCCTTTCGCGCAGCCCCACAGGCCGGGTGGCTCACGGCAGGTCAGAGTGCTCTCTCCCAGCAGAGATGAGCACCACCCCCGGGGCCAGATACGCCCCCACTCACATGGTTGAGGTCAGGGTCATAGGTGGCCCCACTGACGTTGAGGCTGCTCCACAAGTGGCCACTGGCCCTCTCGCAGTGGCAGAAGGAACTCTGCTGCCCGTCTGCCTTCCCAGAGAGCGAGGCGTGCATGGCTCTGCAGGTGTGGAAGATGGCCTTCACCAGGGGGCTCCTGGGCGGTGACAGAGGCGAGAGGCAAGAGGTCAGCGCACATCACCTGGGCAGAATGAAGGTTGGGAGCCCAAGCCAGCCACTGCCATCCCCACATTGTTGTGACATGTGGGTCTGCTGGACCAAAGGCCACCATAATGGTTCTAGGTCCCAGCTCCAGACTGGAAATGCCGGCCCTGAGCGAGGGATGCTCCCTGGCCCTAAGCAGGGAGCATTTCTTCACTCCAGAAATGTGCACACTCCTAGTGAGGGAGTCGGATGATCAACACATTAGATGCTGACTGTGTAAAGCCAGGCGCTGCGACGGCCATGAAGGAAAGTCACCCGGAGCCAGGGCATGGCATTTTATAAAGGATGACCAAGGACGTCCTCACAGAAAAGGTGACACTGGTGCAGAAGGAACTCGAGGGAAGCAGGCACGTGGATTTCTAGGGAGGAGGGTTCTGGAAAGAGGCATGGCAGGTGCAAAGGCCCTGAGTGTCTGACACATGTGAGAACATCCAGGCGGGAGCATGGCTGCAGGAGGAAGTGAGGGGAGTGGAGGAGAGCAGGCGCTGAACGAGGCTCTTCTCAGCCTCTGACCCGGCTCCAGGCTCCAGGCTCCAGGCTCCAGGCAACCGGAGCTCATCTCTGCTCCCTTCCTCACTCCTCGCCTCTGCTGACGCGGCTGCCTTTGCCTGGAATACCCATTCCCCACTTATTCCCGAGACCTGTTTCACCTGCTGGCCCTCTGGTCCGCCTTCTCCTGCCCAGCCCCCTGCAAGCCTCCTCTTGCTGCCCCCTGGCTCAGGCCCCCTGCTCCCCCGACACCGGCTGTAGGTTTGTGAGCCTCCTGCCCTCACCAGGTGCTGTGTGAACTCCTGAAGACTGACCTGCCTCTGGCCCAGAACGCCTTCCCATGATGTGCTGCCTGCTTCCTGGGAGCTGAGACTGGCCCCTGGCATAGGCCACGGCTCCCAGAGTGGAGAGCTGAGTGGGGCGGGCCACTATCTATTTGCTTATGGCCATAACTCACTGCCTCGTTCACTGTGGCCTCCCAGAACCTAGAACTCAGCTGACACCAAGTACGCCCTCAGCTAAGCACTCGTTGAGTGGATAATGGAATCGTGGAGGGGTGCAGGAGACCCCCAAATGTGGCATGTGACCAAGGGGAAGGGATCAGAGACCCCGGCCCCACCACCAGCAGTCACCCAAGATGGTCACTTAAACAATCTGTGCCTCAAGGGGAAGATGGTACATGTCTGTGTGTGGCTGAGTCCCTCTGCTGTTCACCTGAAACTATCATAACATTGTTAATCTGCTATACTCCAACATAAGATAAAAGGTTAAAAAAAAAAGTAGAAGAGCACAAAGTAAAAAAAAAAAAAACCCGTGAGTCAGTTTACTCTTCTCTACAGAGCCACAGTACCACTCGCCACGCCCTGTGGGGACATACGACATCGGCCCTGTTATCTGCACCCACTCGCTAAGGTACACAGGCCGGGTGCTCAACTCTGGAGAAACAGCCTCATTTCATGGAGATCAGGGAGAGAGTGGGGAGGTTGGGGTGGGGGGGCGTCCCACAGCATCACCACAACCAAAGAGCAAAGGGGCCCCAGGGTGGCTGAATTTGGGGAGAGGGAATGCCTGCAGGGGTTTTAGCTGCACCCCAGGGCCTGTTCTTAGAAGTGAGATGACTTTAGACGGTCTACCTGCTGGGCCTCAGTCTGCTTGGGTGCGTCAGCTGGAAGACAACACACCCTGGTGGGCGTTCACTGGTCAGAGTTTAAAAGGGGGTTACTTAAATGAAATTGGGAGTGGTGAAGCTGCCTAAACCTGCTTTTCTCGGCTCCCTCCTGCTCTCCCGGGTAAGTGCCCGCTTGGCGGGAAACACGACAGCCTTGGCTCTAAGGGAAGCCCCAGTGAGGCCTTCCTGCCTTGGGGCATTTCACAATTTCTTCAAGTGGCAGAAGATGTCAGGGACACTCAGATCCAGTCAGAAGCAGCCAGGATGTTGGCAGGCTGCCCGCCACTACAGGCCAAATGCCCCCAAGAGGCAGGCATGAGTCCCCAAGAGGAATGTCAAAAGCTATCTGGTGATGCCTTGTGCTAAAGGCCTTTTTAGTGATACGGCTGATGGGGTGGAGGGTGGTCGAGAGGAAATGAGACTCAGCCCCGGCACACGAGAGGATCCCCGGGCCTCAGAAGCCAGAACTGGCCTGCCGGGCTCCACCGGGACCTTCTGTAGTAGAAGGAGCCACCAGCTCTCCCTGCCCATCAGTCTGTGTGAGGAGCCCTGGGAGCATGGGGACAGACAGACACAGACACACACACACACACACACACACAGACACACACACACACACACCTCGCCACGTCTGGAGTCTCCACGGTGCCCTTGCCCCCTCGCTTCATCTCTCCATCTGTTGTGCTGTCCCCAGGCTGCCTGACCCTTCACGCTGATGGCCACGCAGACCTGCTCCCTGCCCCCACTAACCCAGCGAGCCTGGCACCCGCTGGCACCAGGGGCTCCCCTGGAGAGAAGCGGGCAAGAGGTCAAGGAGGGCTACGCACTCTGTCACTTCCAGGGCCTGGGGGACTCGCTCCACTTCAGTGAAGTGAGTGCGCACAGCGGCGTCATCTCCCTGGAGCCAGCTGATGGCCATGGTGATGGCGGACGTCCACCACCGACAGACGACGTCTGGGCCTAGAGGCAAACAGAACCAAATGCTGCTCAAGCACTGTGGAAACTAGAGCCCCCCTGTTCCTGTTGTCTCTCCCTCCAGACGACAAGCTGGGGCCTGTGGGCTGCCCTCTCACACCCACCAGCCCCATCTCAGAACATGTTTGGCAATTTGCCTTAACAGCCTTAAAAATGTTCACTCCTATTAACCTAGGAATCTCATTTTTGAAAATCCATCACAAAGAAATGAGCCTAAATAGAGAAAAAAAAGACGTTCACTGTGGTGTTAGTTTTTAAGGAAGAAGCTGGAAACAACCCAAACTTCCAACGGTTGTGAAAAACAGTGTTTCCAGGATATGTATAGTAACGATGCGGGTAACATCTTTCTAGTGTTTTCCTCTCTCAGGCCTAGTTTCTCAGTGAACCTGCACATGAAATGCCTAAGAGCGCACTGTTTTCTCAACTAGGAAATGAGACACACCATGAGGTCAGAGGTTGCGATGGGGAGGCTGCTTCCCTGCGATCCTGCCCTCCGTGGGGAGAGTCGTCAGAGGAAGCTCCACGCTCTCTCCTGCAGCCTCAGCCACGCAAGAGGCAGCAGCTCTCGTGTTGTCATCTGGAGGGCAGTTTAGAGACAGAAGCAAAGAATGTCCTGCTGCCAGTTCAGTCAGCAGTTGTGCGGCCACCCAAGGCAGTGGGTGCCGGAGCAGTACGGACACCGGATGAAAGGCCTCTCCAGCAGAGTGTCAGACCCAAGAGCAGCCCCAGGGACCACTGTGTACTGAAAGGTGAGTCTCCCCACCAGCTCCCGGGGCCTGGACCACTTGCTGCCCATTCTGAGCATCTGGGAGCATTCCTGACTTGTCCCGGCCAGCCAGAGCCTGGGCAGCATCACAGACTCACTCATCGTCCCATTTCTAGTAGCATCGTGATTTCCTGACCCCAAAACACAGCCCAGCGAGGGGAACTGTGGATGAGGGTGATGTGGGGACTGCAGATACACACCTCAGAGCCAGAGAAGGTTTGAGTGGCAGACTCATAACTAACCCTGGACCCCCGAGACACAAGGGCTGTGAAGAACTGAGTCAAGCAACCTGAGGCCCGTGGAGCCGCCTGCAAGATGCTTACCAAGGGCCGACTTGAGCACAGAGCTGCTGGAGAAGGGGGGGGTCACAATCCCCACGGAGTCCACAAAAGAGTTAAGTAATTTCAGGTATTCGAGAGCACTGGAGAATTCACTGCAAAGAAAAGAAAGGGTCCCACGCACATCAGAATGTATACAAGGACCTCACTCATGGCCTGGCTGGTCAGCCCCCAGCTCTGAGGCCCACAGGGCCAGGCACACCCCGAACACTGCCCCACCAACCACTCCGGCTCACCCCAGGCTGCCCTGACACTGTTTCTGACACTCTGCAGGAAGAGCAAGGTTTCTCTTTCATCCCTTGCCTTTCAAGACCCAATTCAACCGTGGTCTCTGCCCAGAAGTTTTCTGATCCCCCAGGTAGGAGATCCCCTCTCTGCCCAGGTGCACTCTCATCAGGACCTGGGCCTTGAATGAGAGCGATGCTGGCACCTGTCTGCCTCTCAGGTCTGACTCTGTGAAGGAAAGACTGTGCTCAGTGACTCCGTAAGAATAAGACACCACCTGACCTCTCAGTACAAGTCTGGGTCCCCAAGATGTTTGGGCCAGAGGCGTCTGCCTTCTGCTGAGCTTCCCATGCTCCATTCCACAGGCCACCCTCCCCCTGCCAAAGGGCAAAGCAAAAAAAATCAAATCCCCAACCTGCTCCAAGAACTGACTCCACTCAGTGAAGAGACAGGTAGAAAGGAGAAAAGGGGGAAGTGATATACTTGGTGGGTCACCAAGAGGCAAAGAAGCCAGCTCTGAGCCCACAGAGGGCTCTCGTAGGGCTGCCAGGCTTGAGACATCAACATCAAAGAGTCACTGGATTTCCCTGCAGTGGCCACACTGGGGCTCGTTTCCTTAAGGGAGGTGGATCTCAGAGCTCCATCTGTGCTACCCAGGGGGGTAGCCTGAAGCAGGGGTGGGGCGGGGGGGAGGGCATATCCAAGGTCCTACCAGCTCTCCTCTTCCTGGTCTGCAGCTTTCTTCTTGGCCTGAGGTTTTACCAAGGACTCCACAGCTCGCTCCAGCAGGTTCTTACAGAAGGCCTGGTGCACCTGGGCGATGGGGTCGGCTAAGAGAAGAGGAAGCCAGGAGAGGGGTGAGTGGGGCTCACGTATGAGCTCAGTTTGTCCTACAGAGAAAACAAAGTGTGGGGGAGGGACCCACTGAATGGGGCCAAACCTCCCCAACCAAACCCCAGAACTGCTCGCTGAACAGTCAGAAGTCGGGGGTGGACATGGGGAGGGTGGTCAAGTCCAAGACTACATGAGTCCTGGACTGGCTCCAGTGGGGGGCGTGAGGGGTGCTGTGTCTCCTGGCACAAGACTCAGTCCTTTCATTCAAGGCTGGGAGCAGTAAGGTGATGGCCACGACCCTCGTCAGCAAACAGAAACCAGGAAGATGGACAGCCACCCCAAGTCTCAGAGGCCACCCCTTCTCCCACGGCTCAGGAGGATGGCCACCGAGACCCCTACCTGACAGGCTGAGGAAGAGCCAGCTCCCGCTTACAGCCTTCACACAAGACTTGTGGCCAGAAGTTGTCTGGCCGAGCAGATTAAACAAGAAGCCTGGCAATGCTTGGCAATGACAGCTGCCTGTCACCAAGTCCCCCGACTGGCAGGCCCCAAACAGGACGTCACCAGGCCCTTCCCCTCATTCACACGCCACAGACGTGTGGGTTTCAACTTGACAAGGACAGGGAGGCAGGACACTTGGGAATATATTCTGGGTGACAAGGCCTAGAACCAGAGCCACCAGAGGCGTGACGGCCAGGGGCAGCCTCCACTGCGGACAGAGCAGCCTGGCCACGCATCCGAGACTGATGATGGCTTCTGCTTTTGCCCTTCCTCTCTGGGGTCGTGCGTCATTTTTACTTTGAACAACAGAATTACTGAGAAGAAACGACAGTGGACCCTGCCATTCTCAAAAAATGCTTTACACACACCCCTGAACCTGCCGACCACGTCTGACTCCCCACACTCCCAGTTCAGAGAGAGGAAAAGTGCAGACAGCACAAAGCCGCTGGCTGCTCAAGCCTGGGCCAACCTGACCGGCCTCTCCCGCCCGCTCCGAGGCCGGGCGAGTCGACTCTGATCACCGTCAGAAACCAAGGGCCAGCCAGCCAGCCTCTTCCCCTGACGCCCGGAGCCCTGTCTCTGCCACCACCCTGAGCACTTGACGACCGTCTGTCGCCTGTTGTTCCCTAACTGCTCTGTCCATGTCTGTCTGTTTTCCGGCAGGAGGGGGAGACCGGGGCCAGTGAGCAGCTCCTCCACACCTGCTGAATCTCCACAGCGCCCGGCACAAGGGCAAGATTCCGGCTGGCACTCAGTCACCCTTGGAGATGTGTGGCGGGGTGACTGATGCCAGGATCAAGGGCTGAGTGGCCCAGTGGCGAGCTGCAAACCCAGCTTCGCTGGCGACCAGGCTCACAAGCTCCTGAGTGTAAAGAACTCACAGCCGAGGCACCCTATGTTTCCATGTGTCTTGGGGCAGCACCGGGGGCCCCCAGGGGCCAAGGCATTCTCACCTGGGTTCCTCTGTGCACAGTACAGACTCTCCTTGGCAGCCGACTTCACCGACCAGCTCCGCTCCATGAAAAACTTCTGGCCCAGGGGATGGCAGAGCCAGCGCAGCGAGTCGGGGACGGCACTGCGCTCGGGGCCACACAGGCTCTGGGCGCGGCTGAGGAAGTAGCTCTGTGGAAGGACAAAGACCACTGTGACACCAGGCTGGCGGACACCAGCTGCGGCCAGCAGGAGGCCGTCAGAAAGTGGTGGAGGCAGGTTAGGGAAGGGTGGCCAGCAGGAGGGCTGGGACCCTCCACGCCAGCAAGTAGACACCCCCATGGAAACCAGGGCGATGGCTCCAGGGGAACCTGCCAGGCTCAATGACAAACCCCAGAGGGAAGGGGTTGGTGGCTCAAGGCACCCTTGGGGACTTGGCTGCACCCTGTCCTGCTGGGTCTGCCCAACCCGACCTGAATCTTGTTCTTGGCCGTGCTGGCATCCAACCTGCTGAGCTAAGCCAGGCTCTCCCAGGCCCCCCTGCCCCCCCACAGCATGCCCGCCCTCAACCTTGTCCAACCCTGCATTCCAGCCAGGCGGCCCCCTGGGTCCTGAGACTTTTTCTTATCTACCATTTTAATTACATATCTTTCAGAGTATTTTTAGGTAAAACTGTGTTCTGCTTTGACTCATTTTCATCTCTTTCATCTCCGAGTGTGAAGAGTTTAGAACAGGCACCCGGCAAGTGGCCGGCGACTGTCATTTACAGTCGCTATCAGTCTAGAAAGCACCAGAGTGAGAGGGCCGCCATGAGGCTCGTCCAGGACGCAAGCAGGCCTGCGTGATCCCCCCTTTCAAGGCTGGCCTAGCAAGGGCTTTGTCCACCCTCCGGAGAACCCCCTAGGGTCCTCCCTGGTGGTCCAGTGGTTAAGAACCCGCCTTGCAGTGCAGGTAGACATGGGTTCGATCCCTGTTTGAGGAACTAAGATCCCATATTCTGTGCAGCAACTGAGCTCATGTGCTGCCAACTACTGAGCCTGCACGCTGCAACTAGAGAGTCCACGTGCAGTGATGAAGATCCTGTGTGCCACAACTGAGACCCAACACAGCCAAGCACATAAATAAATGAATATTGAAAAAAAAAGAGAGACAGAGACCACCCCCCCGCCCACTGCCATCCCTGGGTGAGCCCCTGATGAGAACATTGGTTTCGTGAGGAAAAGACTCTGAAAGCCTCTTTACTAGAGAGCTCCTGCTTCTGAAGCCCCTCTTCTGCCCATAAGATAACATCACTCCAGGGCCCAGGGATAAGCCTGCAGGGACAATGATATCCATCCATGTTTTCAGAAATTGTGTCATTTTTTTGACTGCAAGGAGATCCAACCAGTCAATCCTAAAGGAAATCACCCCTAAATATTCACTGGAAGGACTGATGCTGAAGCTCCAATACTTTGGCCACCTGTTGTGAAGAGCTGACTCACTGGAAAAGACCTTGATGCTGGGAAAGGCTGAGGGCAAAAGGAGAAGGGGGACAGCAGAAGATGACATAGTTAGCATTGCTGATTCAATGGACATGAATTTGAGCAAATCCTGGTAGACAGTGGAGGACAGAGGAGCCTGGCATGCTACAGTCCACGGGGTCGCAAAGAGTTGGATACAACATAGTGACTGAACAACAACAAATCTTTATTCTAAAACCCACTAAAACCACTTGATACAGTACAATCTGAATGAGAAACTCAGCAGAGAAGGATGGAGGGGAGAGAGAAGAGCGCAGTGCAGGGAGCCTGGAGGAGGAGCGGCTGCTGGGCTGGGCCTCACCCATCACACGGCAGCCTTGCCTTCACAACCCAGGAGGTTGCTTCCTCTGCTGGTTCAGCCTGACGGTTCTGACCTTTACTAGGCTCTGAGCACCATCAGCTAATGTGATGGTCTCAGAAGATTTGAATGCCAGGGTCAGAAATAGCCCTGCCAAAGTGCCACTCAAAGGACATGGACCAAGGAGGCTGGCTCTCTCAGGGGAACCTGGAGATGGTTGCCTGAATCCAAAAGAAAATGATGCGTGGCACAGTCCAGAAGAAAAGAGAAAAACAAAAACAGAAGATCCCACATGCTGTGCTGTGTGGCAAAAAAACCCAAAACAACAGCGGTAACAAAAAACTGCTCACTGCTTGTTAGGCACATTCAATGTTTTCGGGGAGGTGGGGCACTCACTGGGGGACCATCTCCCCCATCCTCAGCTGCTACACACATGCATTCCTCAAACGGACGAGTCCCTCTCACAGAGCAGCTGCATCTTAGCAACAAGGACAGTCAAAACCCCGCTGGGATTTCCGGGCTGATGGAAATGATCCTAAAATGTATACAGGAAGGTAAACAGCAGACACTAGTCACTAGAGCCAGAGGACCGACACTTCCAGACGTATTAGATATATGATCTTGTGATATTGGTGGTGCACAACAGAACTGACCGGAGGGTCCAGAAGCAGAGTCCTCACACGCAGACATTTAATTTATGCAAAAGGGGCCACTGAGTGCAGTGGCGAGCAGTCAGTCATTTTAACAACAGATTCTGAGACAGGGAGACAGACGTGAAAAAGAAAGTAGATCTGGCATCTCTGCCTCCAACTCATAAAAAAACCAGTTCCAGGTGGACCCATGTGTGACATTTAAAAATAACGGGTCTATCAGACACCTATTAGAGTATTTTCATGACACTGAGGTAGGATAAAGGAATATTAAACAGGACATGATATATCTGTTAAGGAAAAGAACAGACTAGATTTCATGAACATTAAGAACTTGTGCTTACAACCAACACCACTGAGAGAGAACAAGCAAGCTACAGAGTGGGAGGAGACACACGCAAAGCACACCTCCAACAGAGGATCCGGGCAGAGAACTTCTCGAACCAAAAGAAAGACAGATATCACAAATGAAAAACAGGTAGAAGACTTAACAGGGTGTTCACAAAGGAGACCATCCAGATGGCCCATGAAAAGGGGCTCACATCGTTAACCACCTGGGAACTGCGAATGAAAACTATGAGATACCACCAGAAGGACTAAAAACACAGAACTATCCTGTGTCTGCTCAGGGTACAGAACTGAAACTCTCTACACTGCTGGTGAAGTGAAAACTGGTTCATCCATTTTGGAAAACCGCCAGGCTGTGGATACTGAAGCTGAGCATATGAAAACCTCTGAGCGAGCAGTGCCAGACCAGAGATGCAGGCACACGCCCACTGAGAGGAACAGGAATGGTCACAGCAGCACTATTCACAGTAACCAAAACAGGAGACGGCCCCCAAGTCCACTGGAAGTGTTCGGTCATACAGTGGACTCCCATGCAGTGGCGAGAACAGGCAATCTGTAACCACACAACATAAATGAACCTCACACATGGCACTGAGCGGAAGAGGGCAGACAGCTACAGGACACAGGGGTGGCTCTCCTCATATGAAGTTTATAGACGCAAAACATCTGAGGTCATCGAGATGGCGGTTACCTGGCTGGGGGGCTTGGGGTGGGCAGTGGCAGTTTGCTGATGGCAAGGGCCCCAAGAAAGTCTTCCGGGGTCTGGGTCATGTTCTGTTTCCGGATCTGTCTGCTGGTTATAAGGGTGTGTTCATTTTATGAAGTCACTGATCTGTGTATTTATAATTTGCATCCTTTTCTACAGGCATATTGTACTTTAATAAAAGCTTCCAGGAACAACAAACAGCAGGGAGGTTAAACTACAGTGAGGGAATTCAGAACAATGGTCACCTCTGGGGCAGGCAGCATGGGTGAAGGCCTCTGGGGGTGACAGGAACACACAACTTCTTGATTTGGGTGGCTGTTAAGTGGGTAAGTTCACTGTGTGAAAATGTATCAAGTTGCTAAGTTAAAATGGACACATTTTTCTGCGTGTATGTTGTACTTTGATTATGCCTTCAAAACTTCCTGGGGGGCAGAGAAGTGACAAATGTGCTGACGCTGGTCCAGGGCACTAGGACTGCTCCCAGCCCAGAGAGGCCACCTTGACTTCCTCTAAGACAGGGTCAGGAGCTCAGCATGCTCTCCAGGCAGCCATCCAGACCCCACCTTATCCTGCTGCCCCGAAGACCTGGGCCTGATCTGGGTTCCTGTCCAACTGTGAGCACCCCTGGCAGGGCGAAAGTCCTGCTTGCCACTGCACGTCCTCCCCGGGGAGTGCCTGGCCTCAGTAACCTTTGCTGAATGAACGGGTCTTGGAAACACGGTCTTCCTCTCCCGCGTCCTCTGTCACCCAGATTATGGTGACACACTTCAAGCACATCAATGTCAGCACTGGGCACATTCCTGCTCATTCTCAGCACATCAGTGCTATTAAAAGATACGGACGGATAGTGGGATAAGATCATTCTATGCTGAACACAGCTGATGTGCTGGGCAGCCAACCCAAAGCCGACACTGAATAAGACATGCTTGTGTCTGCTAGAGGAAGAGAAAGCCTGAGGTCAGCAGAGGCTGTGAATGAGTTGGCAACACAGTCTGTGAATTATCCAGTTGAGAGTTCCCGAGGCTGGCCCTGTGCCAGGCACACTGGAGGAAACCATGGTCTCCACCCAGAGTCTGACGTGAGCCCCTCACAAGACATACAGTGTTTTCCACTTCTAGACCCACAGAGCTGTGATCAACACAAGGTACCAAACAGAATGCCTCTCAGTTAATAACAGAACCAGGAGACATGACCAGCAGATTCTAAGCAGAAGAGTCACATATTAGCCTCTTGAATACAAGGTCACTCTTATCACTGAAGCAACACCTCAGGGCACTAGAATGCCTCGTTCCGCTTAAAATGGCTCAGGGGGGAGGAATTCCTGTCTATTTTATTTACTGCCAAGTATCTGTGGAATGACCCACTGAGTGTACATCCACCCCTCAAGGTGGTCAGCAACTGAGGGAGGGCCCACACCAAGTTTTACATCTTGGCTCCTGGCTGGGAAGGGCTTCCCTGGTGGCTCAGACAGTAAAGAATCCGCCTGCAATGCAGGAGATGCAGGACCAATCCCTGGGTCAGGAAGATCCCCTGAAGAAGAGAATGGCAACCCACTCCAGAAGTCTTGCCTGAAGAATTCCAGGGACAGAGGAGCCTGGAGGGTTACTGTCCATGGGGTCACAAAGAATTGGACACGACTGAGCAACTTTCACTCACTCACTCACTTGGCTGGGAAGGGCGCTCTGAGAAGGTCCAAGGGACGGAAGTGAAGGACACTCACCGCCAGGAAGCCCAGCTTGCCTCCACACCTGGTCTTGAGCCCCATGGCAGCGGTCAGGTGGATCTCCACCAGCGTGCTCGGCGGGATCTTCTCCTCGGCACATTCAGCCAGGTTCACCGCGCACAAGGCCATGTGTACGTCAGAACAGGCAGATCCCACGGGAAGCTTGCCTGTAGCGGCAGAAATGGGATGATGAATGTTGACAGAGGCCCTCAACCCATGCTTTCTCCTGCCTCCTCCAGCACCATCAGAACAAGGACAGAACCATGGCAAGGAAGCTGGTGGACTCTGTGATCAGACAGCCCTGGATGGGGCGCCAGCCCTGCGACCCAGTAGCTCTGTGCTCCCTTCTACCTCACAGGTGGTTGAGGACAAGAGGAATCACAGGTCAAACACCTGGCCCACGGCCCCAGCCCTGGGTAACAGAAGTGGTCAGGACTGCGGGTGAGTGGACAGGATTCTGGGGGGCTAGATGCAGCATTTTCCCAAACAGTGTCAACAGCATGGCCGTGTTCTGCTAATACAGTCCCATGTTTCCAAATGGTGCAAGTAAGGTTAAAAAAATAAAAGCTGATCTGAATTTATCTTGCTTCAACAAGATCCCACAGTCTATAAACACATACCCTTTTGAGGGAAGGAAGTTACACAAAACTGAGCCGTGATGGCCGGACACATCTTGGAAGGGAGGTGGACAGCCAGGAGATGCTTACTGCACTCTCCCGTGAGAGCCACAGGGCTCACCTGCAGTGACCCCGAGGTTGGGACCAGACCCCAGGGCATTGTCGAGGCTCTGAGGCTCTCACACTGACACCTGCCTTGGTCCTCACTACAGCAAGGGAAGGTGGCCAGCACAAGCAGTTGCCTTTTTTTTTTTTTTTTTTGGGGGGGGGGGAGCAGGTTGACCCTTGTGGGGGTGGCCAGCCAGGCCTCCCGACCCCACCCAGTCTCTCTGGTCTCATATCAGGCCCCAGACTTCATTTGGCACAGACATTTAGGTATTGGTCTTCCCAGGAGGCACCACCAACTGTTTCTCCTTTGCGGGGAAGGCAGTGTGGGGACCATGTCGTCTCTCGGTCACTCTGTCCTCTTGGGGTCCTGCTCAGGGCCAGGCCCGCTGAGTGCTGGGTTGAGTGTGGGGGATGAGCAGTGTGAAACATCCCAGCTGGAATTCTCCTCAACAGATGCAGCTTCTGGATCAGAGACCTGGATGGAGCCTGTTCCATCCCCAGGGGCTCAGGATGGACGGGGAAGCAGAGAAGGTCTGCATATGGGGCCCCGCTGCGAGAGCTCTACAAGGCCGCAGGTGTTCCAGCCCCACGGCTGCCCCAGTGTCTCATCTCCATCCCTCTAGGGCCTGGGAGCGCCCCACCCCCCCGGCGAAGCTCCCCCAGCCACCAGGCTGCCTATGGCCTTCCTGTCACTGCACCCACGGCTGCTCTCTGCCCTCGTCTTACCCACATCCCAGCAGCAACCTCTCTTCTTGAACCCTTTCCTCCCCACACACCAAGCCTCTCGGCCTCTCCTGCCTGATCACCTCTTAGGTCAGCCTCTGCCCCACTCCCTGTCCTTTCTGTGTGGGTCTCCTCCCCCATGCCCTGGAGGGGCCCTTTCATCACAAGCCCCCTCATCAGCGCCCATGGCTTTCATCCTCACCCGAAGACCAGAGACCCAGCTCCCTTCCATGGATGGCAGATCCGGTACGGCCCCCATCACTGAATAGCCCTCCTCAGTGTCTCGTGGGCAAGGGTCCCGAGCTGGATGTCTCACCTCCTTCCTAGAAAGCTGTGTGCCTCCTGTTCTCCCCACCTTAATTGGTGGCAACATGATTCACCCCAACTCTCAAGCAAGAAACCAGGGAAGCCCCTTACCCTTCCCAGGCAATGAGTCCCCAAGGCCTGTCAACCCCACCTGCTCCTTCCTGTCTGTCTGTCCTCTCAGCACCTGCACCAGCTCCCACAAGGCCTCCCAAAGGCAGCCTCTTCATTGGAGCGAATCTTCTCGGCTTCACAGCACAGGCCTGATGATGCCGTCGCCCCCACTGCGCTGGCTCCCGTCACCCTCCCCTCACACAGCGGAGCCTCTTCCTTAGGAACACATCCCCCGGCCCGGAAGGCACATCCCCTCGGCAGAGCTGGTGAGCTCCAATGCCTCCTTCCATGCAAAGCCAGGATTTGACATGAAGCCTCCCAGGGCCCTACCCAACAGGGACCCCTCCCCTCCTAGCTGAAACCCAACTCTCCTGTGACCCCTAAACCACACTGAACTGTAATTCACCTGCTGACCAATCTGCTTCTCTATTACAGCAGGACTTCATGGAATGAAATAAAGGATCATGTTTCTCTGATTCTAAGACGCCATCAATTTTTAAGTTTCTCCATTAACTTAAGCACCACCAAGGAGAAAGCACTGCCAACTCAACCATGACGCTCAATGTGTAGAGGATACAGCCTGGTGCAGAGATGTTAAAGTGAAAAAAACACATGTCTAATAATGATGAAAGACTTCCCTGGTGGCTCAGATGGTAGAAAATCTGCCTGCAATGTGGGAGATCAGGGTTCAATCCCACTGTTGGGAAGATCCCCTGGAGGAGGGTATGGCAACTCACTCCAGTATTCTTGCCTGGAGAATCTCATGGACAGAGGAGCCTGGTGGGCTACAGTCCATGGGGTCGCTAAGAGTCAGACATGACTGAGTGACTAAGCACACACAATGATGAACTGCAATCTTCACAGCCGTGGCCGTCGGTGGACGGTTGGTCTAACCATCCTCAACGAGCATTGTAAAGGGGACTTTGTTCATCTGGGGCAAAAAACTGCCAAACTGAGCCTGGGTGGGGCGATGGTGCAGGGCACTGGGAGGCAGGCCAGGCCGCGGCCGCCAGCCCTCACCTGTGATGTGCAGCTGGTGCAGCCTGTGGTAGGCCAGGGCTGCGTCCCGGGCGCTGGTCTTCGCTTCCTCCTCGAAGCCCGCAGCAGTGGCTGGGGCGGCCCGCCGGTGCTGGAAGACCTTCTTGAGCAGCCAGCGCACCAGGCGCAGCTTCTGCAGGCTGTAGCGGATCACGTTCCAGGAGAGGCTACAGGCCAGGTCCAGGCGGGAGGTGGGCAGGGCCCGGCCCAGCACCGACAGGCAGGTCTGCAGATTGGCCGCAGCCGCTGCAAAGTCCCCCTGGCAGGAAGCAAGAAGGTGTAATGTTCGCCGGCCTTGGGGCAGCCGTTTAGTTTCCCTTTAGTGAAAACTCTTACTTTCTCTTCAGACCCCCAGGTTATCAGAGTAATGCATGCTTAGTGAAGAAAAATCTGGGAAAACTCAGAAAGCTACAGAAAAGAACAAAGAAATCACCTGGAATCTTATCCCCTAGAATGACTGCTGCCATTCTGATATACTTCCTCCCAGCCTTTTTGCTAAATTGGGATTGTACCGCATTCTATCTTTAAGCAAATGTTCTATGCAGAATTTCCCCCAGTACCTTTCATACATAAGATGATAACATGGATGGAGACGATGAACCATGTGATCTTTTAGGCTTGTAGGTTCTCAAAGTGTGGTCTCCAGAGACCAGGAGCATCATCAGTCCCTGGGATCTTGTTAGAAACGTGAATTCCTGGTTTTCCATCTCACCCCTTCCCCGCTACCGACTCAGAACCTCTGGGGTGGGCCCTCAGGGTGGTCCTGATGACCCTGAAGTTTGAGAACCACAGTTTTAGACAAATATGCAGTGAAATTACTCTGACCAAGGATCTGAACATGTCTCTGCCAACCTGAGAGGGCCTAGTGGACAGTCTATTGCCCTGTATTGAAGACCCTGTCTGTGTTTTTCTCATTCCTGGAGGCCACACTTGGGAAACTGGGGTCAACGCTCTTCTCCTTTCCCATCATGCAATGGGTATGACACCTGAACCTTCCCTCCTGTACCTTTGAGAAGAGAGGACCCTGAAGAAGAGAGACAGAGGATGCCCACGCTCCGAGCATGATGGTCTCTGAGCTGGTTCGCAGACTCACCCGGGCGAGGTCCAGGTCTGCCTGCTTCCGGTGCCTCCAGAAGGTGACTGAGGAGCGCGAGTGCGGCCGGATCACCGGCTCCCCATGAACCAGCAGCTTCACAAAGACGCTCAGCACGATCACGCCGTTCACCAGCCACAGGAGCAGCGTCGGCATCATCCAGTCGAGCCAGCCCCTGGAGCCTATGGAGGAGCGTCTGAGCTGAGCCCGGGAGGGAGGGCCCCCCCACGGAGGGCAGCCCTGGGGGAACTGTGGGGCACCTGACCGACCCCGGGTGACAGGAAGCAGCCTCCTCCCTCATGTTTGGAACAAATGTGATTGTTTCATTTAGTAACAATGTCTAAGTGCCTAGGGCATGAATAAATATATGCAATTAATCCACACCTAGAAAATCTGGGACAATTCCACAGCCTCAATAGAAGCCCTGGAGCCCCTGTCACCATGGGGCAGGACGCCACACAAATCTTTGTTGGCCAAGGCAGGGCTTGGCAGCTGGTTTAACGACTCAGGCAGTAGACCACATCCTCCTCCAAACAGGCATACCTCCAAAACCCCAATTACAGCCAAGCAGAGTCCTGATTTGTTTTGCTATTTCTGACTGAACTTAGGTTTGCCCTGTTACTTGTGCATGAGACTGATGCCAGTCGCTATCAGAAGCAAGCAGGCGGGGGCCCACTGCGAAAGCCTTTTGGAACCTTTGGTGACAAGCCAAGAGGGTTGCAGGCAGGGCCTTCTCCTGCCACAGCAGCCCACTCGTGCCCGGGTGGCAGGAGGCGCCCTCCACCTACCTGACTCGAGCGACAGCATGCTGCGGCCAGGGCCTGAGTGCGGGTGCTGGTCTGCATCGTGGGCCCCGCCCCACTGCAGCAGAGCGGTCAGGGGGTTAAAGGAGAGGCAGAGGAAGGTGAGGACACACAGCAGGATGCGAGAGCGGTCCACCATGCCCAGCGCGACGGGAGGAGAGTCTGGCTCATCTTTGACCTTCAAAACAGGGGGCCTCGAGGTGAGAAGGAAGACTTGTGTGGGTTTTTATAGCATTTTACTTTATATATATCGGAATCGGGACTCTGAGATTTCAATTCAAGACCATGAAGCTGGATGGGAATAAACTCAGGCTGGAACTAAGAGGTTCACGCCTCTCCCACTGCTGCTCAGGCATGGGGAGCCCTTGCCCCCTTGCCACCTGGGAGAAGAACACGTTCTACATACCGGAGGTAGAGGGGCCCTGCTGTTACCACAGTGCTCCGACACAAAAGAGAACACCCTGAGGGATTCTGCTTCTGTGTAATTCCACAACAGGCAAGCTGATCTAAAGCAACCAAAGGCAACATCAGAAGTTAAATCTGAGCCTGGAGAGACATGGGTGAACTTCCTGCAAAGGTGTACGTTCACAAGAGATAAATATGTTCTGTATAATTTTTTTTTAATTATAAAGGATTTATTCATTTATTATTATTTTTTAATTAAAGTATAATTGACCTACAAACACTATGTTGGCTCCAGGTGCACAACACAGAGCCTGGATTATTTTCATATATGACACTATCTCTACAATATATCTAGCTGCCATCTGTCACCAGACAAAATTATCACAACATTACTGACTATTTTCCCCATGTTGTAAAGCTCCTCCCTCTGACTCATTTATTTTTTATCTGAAAGTCTGTATCTCTAAGTCTCCCCCTCTCCCAAAACCCTCCGCGATGGCAATTACCCATTTGTTATCTTAAGCATCTGCTTCTGTTTTGCCCATTTTTTTTTTTTTTAAGATTCCACATATAAGTGAAATTATGTGTGGTTAGCTTTCTCTGTCTGACTCATTTCACTTAGCATAATAGCCTCTAGGATCATACGGGTTGTTACAAAATTTCATTCTTTTTTATGGCTTTTTCTTCAGAAAAACAGCCAGAAGTGGAACTGCTGAATTGGATGGTAGTTCTCTTTTAAACTTTTTGAGGAACCTCCATACTACTTTCCACAGTGGCTGCACCAACTACATTCCCACAACAGCTGGGTGAGGGTTCCCTTTTCTCCACATCCTCGCCAACACTTGTCATTCTCTGTTTGACTAATTTCACTTTAGTATAATACCCTCTAGGTCCATCCACAGTGTCACAAATGGTAAGATTTCATTCTTTTTAATGGCTAGTATTTCATTGCATATATACCACATCTTCTTTACCCAATCATCTATTTATAGGCACTTAGGTGGCTTTCATACCTTAACTATTGTGAATGAGGCTGCAATAAACACAAGGGTACATATATCTTTTCAAATTGGTATTTCTGTTTTCTTCAGAAAATACCCAAAAGGGGAACTGCTAAATTGGGTGGTAGTTCTACTTTAAACCTTTTTTTAAGGAACCTCCCTCCATACTGCTTTCCATGGTGTGTGTGTTAGTCACTCAGTGGTGTCCAACTCTTTTCGGCCCATGGCCTGTAGCCCACCAGGCTCCTCTGTCCATGGGATTCTCCAAGCAAGAACACTGGAGTGGGTTGCCATTTCCTTCTCCAGGGATGAACCCGGGTCTCCCACACTGCGGGCAGATTCTTCACTGTCTGAGCCACCAGGGAAGCTTTCTATAGTGGCTGCACCAGTTTACATTCCCACCAACACACTAGGGTTCTCTTCTCCACATTCTCACCAACACTTGTTATTTGTTGTCTTTTTGATAATAGCCATTCTGACAGATGTGAGGTGGTACCTCACTGTGGTTCTGATTTGCATTTCCCTGGTGATTACTGATGCTGAACACCTTTTCATGTGCCTGTTGGCCATTTGTATGTCTTCTCTGGAAAAATGTTCATGTCTTAGGTTCATTTTTAAATTGTTTATTCTTCTGATTTTGAATCCTACAAGTTCTTTGCATATTTTGGATATTAACTCCTCATCAGACAAATACCATCTTCCATTCAGTAGGTGGCCCTTTTATTTTGCTGATAGTTTCTTTTGCTGGAAAAGCTTTTTAGTTGCTGTAGTCCCATTTGTTTATTTTTGCTTTTGTTTCCCTTGCCTGAGGAAACATACTCAAAAAAACATTGCTGAGACGAGTAACAAAGAGCATACTGCGTGTTTTCTTCTAGGAGTTTTGTGGTTTCAGGTCTTACATTTAAGTCCTTAATCTGTTCTATTTTTGTAGATGGTGTGACAAAGTAGTACATCTGATTCTCTTGCATGGAACTGTCCTGTTTTCCCAGCGGCATTTACTAATGAAGCTGTCATTTCCCCCCTTTGTATATCCTCGCCTCCTTTGTCACGGATTGACTGAACACATAAGTAGGTTTATTTCTGGGCTTTTTATTCTGTTCCATGGATCTAAGTGTCTGTTTTGTGCCAGTATCATACTGTTTTGATTCCTGAAATCAGGGAACCTGCTACCTCCAGCTCTACTGCTCTTTGTCAAGACTGTTTTGGCTACTTGGGGTCGGTCCTGTGTGTTGCCATATAAATTTTAGGATTTTTTTTCCCTAGTTCTGTGAAAAATATCACTGCAGACTGTCTTGAGGAGTATGGTCATTTTAGCAGTATTAATTCTTCCAGTCCACGAGCACGATATATCATTCCATCTGTGTCCATCACCATTATAGGTTTCTTTCATCAGTGTCTTACAGTTTTTTTAGTAAAGGTCTTTTAGCTAGTTAGTCAGATTTATTCCTAGATACGTTATTCTTTTCGATGCAACTGCAAATGAGATCGTTTTCTTAATTTCTCTTTCTGGTACTTTGTTAGTATAGAAATTCAACCAATTTCTGTACATTAATTTTATATCCTGCAATCTTGCTAAACTTATTAATCTAGTAGTTTTTTGGTGGCATCTTTAGAATTTTCATAGTATCATGTCATCTGCAAACAGTGACAGTTTTACTTCTTCCTTTTCAATTTGGATTCCTTTTAACTTCTTTTTTAGGATTCCAATTCTATGTTGAATAAAGTGGCAAGAGCGGGCATCTTTGTCTTCTTTTATTTTTTGGCCATGCAGTGCTGCTTATGGTATCTTAGCTCATCGACCAGTGATCAAACCTGGGCCACTGGCAGTGAAAGCGTCGAGTCCTAGCTACTAGACCACCAGGGAATTCCTCTGGGCATTCTTGTCTTCCACTTGATCTTAGAAAAAATACTTCCAGTTCTTTCCTCTATATCATGGTTATTGTGAGTTACATAAGTGTATATATTTATTAAAACACATATTGTACAATACAGTAAAACAGGTGTATTTTATCACATATAAATTATACCTCCAAGTTGATTAAAGACCATACTTTAGTATGAATCTATTTTCAGAAGCTTACCTATTCTAAACCCACAACATTGTTTTCTCCCCATTTTACAGAAGAACTGGAGGCAGAGGCTCTGCCAGCCTGGGGAACCAGACTAGAGTCGGATCTCCCCTGACTCCCACTGTGTACAAACCACGTCATTCCTTTTCAACATTTTTAAGCCACTTGAAAATTTCTTCTGATGATTCAGACACTTATCCAATTTAAGGTATATGTCATATGGATTTGTGTTTCCAAACAGAACCACACTTATAAAATATTTCAAAAATAGAGCTTCCTTAATAAAATTAAGCAGATGCTACAATAAATAGCCTGATCAAAACTTATGGTAGAAGGAAACTTTGTGCTTTTGAAGCCAGAAACTGCCAGCGTCAAAATACAGCACAAAACCCAGTGGTCGCCACAGGGTCCTAGGAAAATCATTAGGCTTGATTCTCTTCTAACTAACTCCATTAAACAACAATTGCCAGGGGCTTTCTTCCACAATTAAAGGCCCTTGGTAGGAATGTTATCTGTTAAGGCTGCAAATTGTAATCATTTCCCGAAGAGGACCCAGAGGCAGCTTCATCCTAACCCAACTGATCAACCTCACAAAGCGGTCTTGCCAGGCTCATTACAGGCAAGGAAAGCAATGAGGCGCCTCCAGCAACTCCTAGCTCCGTGTGACAGCTGCTGTGTGTCCCCGTTCTGGATTCGGCCCTTATTCCTCTCTGATGGGCCCTTTCAGCAAAGACCAATAAAATCAGGGGCTGTCTCCCCACATAGAGTCAAGTCTTCTTTTTCTTTAGTTTTCAGCATGTGCCTAATTTCACAGAATTCTTGCTCCTCTCCAGCCCGAGGCCTCTGAACACCTGGCCTGGACCTCTGTCTGCAATCTCCCCACTATTAACTTACAGGAGATGGGAGAGATTCCCAGAGTCAGGGGATTTCAAAAGCTCATTACCTTTGCATCATCCAATAGAGGGCTTCCCGGCTCTGAGTCGATGGAGTAGGGGGAGAAGCCGGCCTGGGACCCTGAGTCGGAGGCCGGAGGCGACATCAGAAGGACATTTTGATTAAAGTCATCGATCTTCAGGTCCATGTCATTGTCCACCAGGCTGCCCAGGTTGATGCCCTTCAGGAGTTCTGTAAAGAAAACCCTACCTGGCAAATGGTCCATTTTACAACACTTGACCTGGGCCAGGGCGGGGCTAGGAGGGACACACAGCCCCTGCTCCTGCTTCACCCATGACGGCACCTCGCACACACACCCGTGGACCCTCCCCAGTGTCCAACACAGGACTTCTCCTATAACGAGCACACTCACTGTTCTTCTGATTTGCCAGTTTCAGCACCATGTTCTCCTGGCGCAGTTTATGATTGACCTGCTGCAAGTATTTGATGTAGTCGATGGCCTTCCTCAGAACGCCAGACTTGTGCATCTGGGAAGGAAGACGGGTGAGAAACACAGGGGCATCAGACCAGCCTGCACAGTGAGGGCAGCAGAGGCCCAGAGCTCAGGCTCTGGAGTGGGAGGTCCTTGCTGGGTTCAGACTCTGATTCTTCCACTAACTAGCTGTGTAACCCAGGACAAGTTACTCAACATCTCTGAACCTCACTTTTCCTCCTCTGTGAAATAGGGATAATGACAGTATATGAGTCATAGCCTTGCCATGAGGGTTAAAAGAGATAATATGTATAAAGGGCTTAGTCTCTGGCCTGGCACATAGTAGCACTAAATATTAGCTGCTATTCCTACTTCCTATAATAATCCTCGCACCAAAACAAACTTTAAGGAAAATAAACGACAAACAAAAAACCAGAGCACTGTTGGATGGTTATCTTAAATAAAAGTATATCAGTACCTTTCAGATTTGTAGGCTACCAAGAAAACTGTATTTTCTTTGAAAATAGAGGTAAAGATAAACAGATAATAGATTTAAAAATCTACATGCCAAAGCCAAAAGATACATTAATTGAAACACCAGAAGTACGTGAAAAAACAATTTCCTCTTATTTGTTCTTGGTCAAAGACCCAATCAACATTTTATCTCCTCCCTAAAAGGTTAAAATATTGCTAGCCATCCCTGAATATGATTAAACATTTGTCAAAAATGCCATCGGCTGACTAAGAGGTGCACACGGTCCTGTACTTGGCCATCAGTGAGCAGCAGGAGCCTGTGACACGGTAGTGGTGGTTGTGGGGGGCAGTGAGTAGCCACCACTGCAGAGCAGAGTCAAAGGTCCACACAAGCTACTGCCTGACCAACCCCCAACAGCTAAACTTTATAGAATTTCAAAACAACAAGATGCTTTAATAAGAAAGCACCTTTATCTATTCCTGCATTCACTCACTTGGGCATGGGTCTTCCCTAAATTCCCAGAGCAAAGACAGACAGAGGGGAGATGATGGGGCATGAGACAACATTCTGCTTGGCACCCACCTTGGCATCAGTCCCCATGACCAGGTCCTTCAACTCAATGATTTTGTCGTTGATGGAGGAGCGATACCGCTTCTCGATGATGTTGTGTGTCGTCCGCCTTTCTCCTTCCTTGGGAGGCTCAAGCTGCTTGACTCCCCCGGGGACCTGCTTAATGGGCACTTTCTCTTGTCCCATCATCACAGGCATCGTGGTCAGAATGGTCCCATTGCTGCCCACCAGGGTCTAGAACAGACACAAGGTCAGAATGACTGCCTGGTTAGCATAAGGAAAGCAACCTCAGGTCACGAACCCACTGGCCCTGGCCATGTGGCATCACCTGAAAATGCTTTGTGTGGTCTGACGCCTTGCTTGGGATAATCAAGTCTGGAAGCCCTGGAGCCACAGTATCTTGGTCACTGTGCCCTTTCAGAGTCACTGCTGATTAGCCTGTGCCACAACAGCATTAGTGTGGATCAACGCCAACCTTTGGTTTAAGGACGCCAGAAAATGTCTACAGTTGCTGCTTCACTTTCAACCCATCAGCTGCTTCTGAGCTCGTGTACAATGCTGCACCAACCACAAAACTTTCTCCTGTGTGTGACACATGTTTTCCTCTCACATGACGGAGAACTAACTTATTGGGTTTCCTTATACAATTTGACCATCAAAAACCTCAAGGGCAGAAGTGACAATCAGAGCCATTATATTAAATAAACACACCAGCTATGGAGGCATCCCCCTGTTTTCCCCTCAGGTCTGCTTTTCCTTCTCTGTTTCTATTTTCACTAATTTTAGTTTTATTTTCTTCAACAAACAGCTTCAATATCCAAATGGCCAATGAGCAGATAAAACGCTTCTCAAATGCATGAGTCATCAAGAAATAATTTGCACATGGTCAAAAGTACACATTTCAAGTGTACAACTTAATGGAACAGTGTGTGTAACCAACGTAACCCTGACGAAGACACAGACCCTTTCTATTTCCCAAGAAAGTTCATGTACGCCCCTTCCCTGTCTTCGTAATCACTGCTCTGACTTCTATCACTGTCTTCTTAAACGTCATACACTGGAAACATCAGCATGAATTCTTTGCGATCAGCATCTTTTGCTGAGCATACTATTTCTGAAGGTCAGCCACGTAGCTGTATGTATCAATAGTTCTTTTTGGATGGATAGCTGGGTTGTTTCTGATTCTTGGCTTTTATGAATAATGCTTACTTTTGATTTCTGATCACTTTTTTCTGTCAGACTCTCTGGTCACAAGATGCAGACAGTGACCAAGACCCTACACCTTAAGTAAGGGACCTTCCATGCCCCACCTTGAAGCCCTTCCCTGCCTAGGGTCCTTCAGAAGCTAAACCTCCATCGGCAGGACCTAAGAGGCGGATGGTCCTGGGTGAACCTGCAGCTCCTCTGCGGTCCCTCCCTTGCTCTTCATAAACCTTAGGACTCCCACATAACACTCGGTGCTGGTACTTCTCAAGGGGAAAAAAGAAACTAAAAAGAGGTGATTTTGCAATTGGACTGACACATTCCATAGAGTTTCTGCATCCATTCAGTGTCTGGAGGCTTTGTTAACATCTCTGAGGCCTAATACCCCCAAGAAAGAGGGGGCACAGCTCTTACCGGAACTTGCAGGGCAGCTGTCTGGATGGGGGTGGTGAGGGCAGTGAGGGCGGGGTTCTGGACTGCAGCCATCACAGGGCTGCCATCTGTCTTCAGTGTGGTCAGGACAAGGGAGTCTGTCTTGATGATCTGAGGCTGTACCAGGACCTGCATGGAAAAGGAAGAAAAGGAAAAGGAAGGTAGCACTGTATTTCTTTTTTTCCCTCTTTTGGCTGCACCATCAGCATATGAGACCAGGGATGGAACCCACACCCCTTGCAGTGGACGTGTAAAGTCCTAACCATTGGACCACCAAGGAAGTGGTCTATTTTTCTATTTTGTGTTACTTCTTGCTGCAAAGACCCTCCAGACAAGAATGATAAAATTTTCATAAAACTGAGAATGTAGCTTGACTACTGGGTTGAGGAGGAGAAAGAGCACAGCTAAAGAGGGTTTGGGGCTTCGCTTCTCAAGTGGCTCAGTGGTAAAGGATCTGCCTTCCAAGCAGAAGACGTGGCTAGATCCCTGGGTCGGGAAGATCCCACTGAGAAACGGCAACCCACTCCAGTATTCTTGCCTGGGAAATCCCATGTACAGAGGAGGCTGGCAGGCCACGGTCCATGGGGTCGCAAGAGTCGGCTACCACTCAGCGACTAACCAACAACAACAAAGAGGGTCTTGGGATGGAAGGCTGAAAGGCTTCAATGCGAGCAGTGCCAGGAGCCTAGCTAGTGTGGAGAAGACGTGGTGCGGAGGGACTGTGGAGGGGAAAGAGATCTGATTATGGACAAACTTAGGAATGCCAGGAACATGGCTGAGAAGCAAAAGTGGTAAACCTGGATTTTTTTTTTTTTAAGATAAATTACTTCATTAGTTAGAAACACAGTCCACCTTGTTGCATGTCTTAAAAACATTTTAGCACATCTGTTTTCAGTTTTATACCCATTACATGTGCAAATAAGTTAATACACCAGCATTTACTGAGTTTGTATGAGTGCCAGTGTCCACCTACATATGTTATCTCTGCTGGGTCTCACAGGTGGCTTTGTAAGGTCCAGTGGCCCCAACCTGCCCCCACAAGTGGCTCCCTCACACCCTGCTGACCCTGCTTGGTATGTAGACCCCATCCTCCATCACAGACTGGCTGAGAGCCCCTACCATGGCCTCTCAGAACTCCTGCCAGCCACCTACCGGGACCTGCTGCACCTGGGGCGCAGCCACTGTCTGCACCGTGGCCGGGGCCAGAGTCTGCAGCGTGCCATTGGCCGTCTGCGTCAGCACCCGCTGGGCCTGCACCGTCTGCACCTGCTGCTGGATGGTGACTGGCTGCACTTGGGAGGAGGTCACTAGGCTCTGAACTTGCGGCTGAAGGACTTGGGAAGAGAGGAGAAGAAAAGTCACATGGACAAGGAATGCATTCTGTCACCGTAGCTGCGCTGTAACCAAGTGCCTCGGAAGGACCCCAGCTCCCTGCCTGCTTCTGGAGAGGATGTGGAAAGCCATCCACAAGCTGGTCAAGTGGACAAGAAGATCCCGTGAGGGCTGCCTCAATTTCTGAGCTAACGAGTAGAAGCTATTTCATTACTCCAGGTGCTGCAGTGGAGGTGAGGGGGGCTAAACAGCAAATGGCTGCCCCCAATGAGCGAGGTAACAGATGTTAGAACCAACTCCCAGGGCTTCAATGGCCCCCAGGAAATGAATGGAAAGTGAACTTTGGGATGACTGTTTTGGATTTTGCTCTGTCACCTTTCCCCAGACCTGAAACCCCTGAAGCCCGCTGAAGAGCTGGCAGATCCTGTGAAATAAATTAGCACAGCAGGACTAATCCCACCCTGGGCTCCTCACAGGGTCAGAGAGAAATCCCAAGAAAAGGGGCTGGGACACTGCACAGCACAGACACAGTGCAGAAAGTTGCTGGTTGACTCTGCACACAGCCGAGGGCCCACTTTGAGGCCCGCCACTTCAAGAGACAGGGTGCCTACGTCAAAGGTGCGCTCCTCTCCGTGGTGGATGCTCAGATGTTGGCTGGATGCCGGGTTCTCAACCTACAGGAGCTGCGATCCTCCTGGGGCCTGGGTTAAGTTTCAAGACCCATTTCATGCAAGTCTCCACCTCTAGTTCTCAGGATACCCCTGAGCCTACTGTGCCTGTCAGGAGTCTCTGACCACGAATCCTTGAAGCAGGCCCAACAGACATTAAGGTATCTGAAGAGCGGGAACCTGATCCTGCACCACCAGGCTCAGTTAACCAAAACCTCATTCAGACTGGGCCAGATCAGGAAGATTCTGTCATCCCCAGGGAGGCAGAACTCTTCTGCCTCCGCAGTGCCTGCAGACTGGCCCGAAAACTTTTGAACCCACTAAAGGCTATGGCATTTGAGTTCTCGAGTCACCTTGAAAGCTGGTAGCTGCATTCTGGTAGATGACGGGCTGCTGGATGATCCTCGTCTGCGGAGCGGTGCTGAAGGTCGGGGTGATCATAACGGTCTGCGGCGGCAGCGGGGCAGGGGGCGGGGGCTGCGGCTGGGGGCGGGGCTGCAGAACTGGGGCCGCCCTTGGCTGGGTGGGACCCGAGGCGGCGGGCGCCTTGACCTGGAGGGTCGCAGCCTGCGGGGAGGTGGCCGAGGGGGAGAAGGCCGGCAGCGGGACCTGACTGAAAGGCCGCTGCCCGGAGGGGTCCCCGCTCCCAGCTCCACCACCGCTGCTGCTGCCGCCGCTGCCGCCACTGCCGCCACCGCCACCGCCACCGCCGGGGAAGGAGCCGCAGAGAGGCTCTGAGAACAAGTCAGGGAACTCGCCCACTTGATTGCTGACAAACTGCAGCATCTCTGTGAACACACGAGAGGGGGAATTTTACTGATGTCCAAAACGTCTAGTGGGTAAACGTGTGATAAAATGTCTAGGTTGTACCTGTTTGTGTATAGCTTTGGATCTAAAAAATTAAAGAAACTTGAAAAGTATTTGGCATCATAAACAAACAAGATGTTGATTAACTTTTAAATTTGCTTAAGAACCTGAGGCATGAGAACCTGGGCAAACTCCAGGTGATGGGAAGGAACAGGGAGGCCTGGCATGCTGCAGTCCTCGGGGTCACAAAGACTGGGACATGACTCAGCAGCTGAACAACAACTGAGGCGTGAGAAAATCCAACAGCTTTCCCAAGACCAGGGCAGAGATGGGTGACCTCTCTCTCGCGTGGGGACTCAACAGGGCCAACATGGCTGACCAAGGGTGAATGCTACAGGACTTCACTTGGCTCCTGTTCTTCTCCCTCCTTACCACCTCCAGGCTCACCCTGCCCCCTTTCCTCATTGTCTGCATCAGGTCTAATAGGAGCCGCCTCTGTCCTGGGTGAGTGCTGCCTTTGGAGGGGACTGCTGGCCCCATTTTACAGCTGGGGGAGTCGCTGCCCTAAGTCTTTGGGGCTCAGCAGCCTTGCACTGGGAGGCCACCTTCAGTCCCGGCCAGCACTGCTCCCCACGGCAGAGCAGGAGTCGGCCAGACCTGACTCTCCTCACCACAGGCAGGCTCTAGGCCTTCCCGCCATCCTGGGCAATGGAACCCGCAAGGACGACGAAGGTGATGGCCCTGAAGGAAAGATCTTACAGGAGGTCGAGAACAGGGAAATCACTCAGCCAAGGTCACAAAGCACATCAGGGCACAGCAAGGATTAGAACCAGTTCCTGGCCTCCCACCTTCAAGTTTCTTCCACTGCACCATCAGAAGGTCAGGGCAGAACAACCCGGGCCCTGGACTTCTCTGGCTGTGCCCCTTCCCTTAGGGCAAGGAGTCTGTGGGGCTAAGGGCATGTGTCCACTAGAGACCATGCCCCCCTTCTAGATTGTGCTCTTAACTACCTGGGACCCTAAATTCCCAGCCCTGAGGGCCTCAAGCTTGCTTCCAGGGCCTCTTCCTCTGGTTCATCCTCCCAAAGGTTTACCCAAACCGAACTTAATCCACGACCAACAACTCATCTCTCATGACTCCTTCCCTCCCCATAGGGCTGCTTCCCACTGGGAGTCTGGGGCCTCAACAGTGTCCGAGGTATTTTCAGATCTACAATCCTCTACCCGGTCCACATCCTCTCCCTTTTCCTTTCCAATATATTCCCAAGAAGCTACTGCTTGTTCCTAAACTGTGGCATCCTCCTCTCAAACTCTCAAGGTGGCAGGAGGCTCTGATCTGGTCACACAAAGAAAAAAGAAAAACAAACAAAAGCCCTTAAGCGCTATCTCCAACCATTCTCCAAACTTCCACCAGCAAGCCCTTCCCAGGTCTCTAACTGTGTGTGTGCGTGTGCTCATCATGCGTGTGAGAATCTAGGCTATGAAGAGTCTTATCACAGGCAAGCAGAGAGCTACCCAGGGGTTTCTAGTGTGACCTAGCAGTTCAGCACATTTAGTGTTCAGTCAGTTCAACCTGCTGGCAAAACAGCACCTCACAAGATTAAATGACTACACAGTGGTGTTATTTACCAACACCTCAAAACTCAGCTCCGTCCCCACTCAGCCCGTCACCTGTGGGAGGGAGGAGTGGGCAGAATACCACAGATAACTAACTTGCACCAACTAATTCCAATTTCTCATACATGATTATTGAAAAATATCCTCAAATTCAGCACAAAATTTAAACAAAACGATTCAGTGCTGACACGTTCCAAGCACAATTTCTTAAAATGCTTTAAGAAAGTGATTAAGAGAAACCTAATAATTTGTTGACCCTTCCCATAGTATCTGGGGAATCAACACAGAGGACTACTTTGTGAGCCATAAGACTTACTCCTCCACTAACTGCCCTAATCCATGGAAAGTGAAGGAGGGCTAAAGAGGCCAGAGGGCAGATGGGCACAGGCTTTGACACCAGGTGGATCTCCAATCTAATCCGCTGTGTGAACATGGGCAAGTCACTTCTTTCCACATCCCCGTTTCCTCACAAGAGGCTGCCACAAGAAGACTTGGCTTCTTTGTGGTAAGGATTAATAAGATAATGTATGCAAAGTGCTTGGTGAGAGGCTGATCCTTACAAAGATACCTATCAGTGGGATCAGAAGCCCTAGTACACGGGTGCTTGGCTCCCTGTCGAGTGCTCTCCAGAAACTTTTGTGGGGGGACACTTGGGCTGACTGGGGAAAAGTAACGTGCAGAGGTCACACAGCTTAGCTCACAAAGCAGGGTGTGTGTAGGCAGATGGAATGTGACTGCTTAAATTAAAAAAAAAAAATCCTTCTCAACCCACATATGATGAGCTCCAGCAGAGCTATTTCCAGCCAGGTAGACGGGCACTGGGCTGAGGGGCACAGAGGGGCTGTTGAGACTAAGCACTTGAAGAAAGAAGTAAGAAAATGGCTCTGGGAGCCACTGCCGCAGCAGGCGTGCGGGGCCTCCCCAGACCCAGTTGGCCGCAGTGACAGAAGGGCAGGCCGCGCAGGCGCAGATCTGCTCCGTACCCCGGGGCTACCCTCTGGGAGCGTCCCGCATCTCCTGGTGCCTCCCTGCTCCCATCACTCGTGTGCCATGTCATGCAGGCTCCCATGTCCACAAAGAGCCACGAAACCTGGAAAAGAGAGGCCTAAGAGAAGGCAGTTTGTTGTTTTCTGTATAAATAATTTTCTTTCTTTTTGGCCGTGCTGGGTCTTCTTTGCTGTGCGGCTTTTCTCTAGTGGCAGTGCATGGGCTTCTCATAGCAGTGGCTTCTCTTGTTGTGGAGCACAGGCTCAATGGCTGTGGCTCACGGGCTTAGTGGGATCTTCCCAGGCCGGGGATCAAATCCGTGTCTCCTGCATTGGCAGGTATTCTTTCCCACTGAGCCACTGGGAAGTCTGGGTATTTTTATGGAGCTTTGAAAATGCAGCTGGGCAAGACATGGAGCACCAGACACGGGCCTCCTTGGAGCTGGGCCACCGCCTGAGGCGTGCAAACCCCAGCTCACTGGGTGGGGTGCAGAGGCGCTCCTGTCAGTCACCTTCCCCACCAGGCTACCCTCCTGTGTTTAGCTGCTTCATAAACTAAGATTCAAGTTGCCTGATAAAGTAAGCTGGGCCCCAAGAAACTACATGTGAGTTCTGATCATGTAACCAAAATTAGAGGCCCCGGCTGCCACCTGTGCCTGACAGTCCCAGGTTTCATCTGAAGAGACCCCAAGTTCACATGTACTTTACAGGTCCCGGGACCTGGAAGTAACATAAGCCACTGTGTCTGGCTCGGTCCAATGGCATCTACCTGAAATGAGGTAACCTGAAATCCAATCAGATTAATTTCAGTCAGAAATATAGAATCTGAAGTTCCAAATGGGGTAACATCGTTTCCAATACTGCAGCTGGTCAAAAATCCTTTCTGTGGGTGTTTGTTACTGAGCCCTGTTAGGTGCTAGAACTGTTTTACAAAGGTCATTTATTCTTATATTTTGTATTTATTATGGATCTTGGGTTAGACAATGTTTTCTTAAGGATTTTTTTTTAGATGTGGACAACTTTTAAAGTCTTTATTTAATCTGTTACAATGTTGCTTCTGCTTTATGTTTTGGTTTTTTTGGCCATGAGGCATGTGGGATCTTAGCTCTCTGACCAGGAGTGGAACCTGTGCCCCCTGCATGGGACAGCGAAGTCTTAACCCCTAGGTGGCCAGGGAAGTCCCTAGACAATGTTTTAAAATAATTTTCTTTTTTAAACCATAAAAGTAACATATTCACTACAGAAAAATCTAGAAAAAAATTAAATGAAAAAAAAAAAAAATCATCCTGCAATTCCATCACCCAGAGACATCTACCATCAATGTTTTGATGTGTATCTTTATCTAGGCTTCTTCCCATTCAAGGTTTGCTTGCAAACACAAGCATGCACACATGTGGGATAGTTTTACAAAAATGGGATCACACTGGGAAGATGCTATTTTGTCCCTGTTTCTTTTGCTTAATAAAACACAAAGAGTATGCAGTGTCAACCATTACGGACAGAATATCATCCTTTTTGAGAGTCCTACATTCATATTGCATTGTGTTGTGCTGTGCTGAATTGTATTATATTGTATTAATGTACCAGGATTTAACCACTTGGTTAATCACTTAGTGAGGATGAATGAATGCTTTCATCTTTTCGGCATGATGAACAACTCTTACAAAAATCTTGAACAAGGATCTTTCCCCACTTATCTGATTATTTATTTTCTTAAGATAAAGTTCTAGAAATTAGATGGCTGAGTCAAAAGACAGGTATTCTATATATACTTCAGAAAGGTTATAACAATCTATATTCCTACCAGTGTTTTCCCACATTTATTTCTGTCCATTTGATAGTGGGAAAAAAACATCTAATTGTTCTGATTGACATGAATGAGTATTAAATGAGGTTAAATGTCATTCCCCCATTTCACTGGCCATTTGTATTCCTTCTTTGCAAACTGCCTGCTCTTGACCTTTGTTCATCTTTCTACTGGGCTATTTGTCTCTTTTTACTGATTTGAAAAACTTTTACATATTATGGATTTTGCTCTTCCTTAAATATTTGCCCCACTTTGTTGGTTTATTTGTTTTTGCTCAGGAAAAGAGAATGGCACAGTCAGGAGAGTCACCTTGTCCTAGCCCTGTAACCTGGGGTAAGTTTTACCTCTCTGAGTCACAGTCTTCTCACCTATAGAATGTGGCTAACAAGTATACTGAGCTCGTCATGTTGTTAAGAGGTAATCCGCAGAATCTACAGCACAGTGCCTGGCACTTAGTATTCGCTAGTACATGTTATACATAGTGGTTTCTGATAGTTTTGCTTTGACTTTATTTTTGGAAAACTCAGATTTTTTTCTGATGAACTGGATATATTAGGGAATAATTTGGGCATAAATTTTATGTTTACTTATGCATCAAAGAAACACTAAAAAAATGCATTAAACCACACCCAATTGAAATGAGCCACACAGGAAAACAAAAAATGTACACACCTCAAACATCTACCAGCTTCGTTAGGTCACTTGCATGTATTATGAGTTATAACCATCCACATCTGGGGTCAGAATTTCCACTGGACTTCAGATAGCCCTTCTTCCATCACTTCACAGTAACTCATGAACTATAACTTTCCAACACCCACTTCCACAAGCAAACCTCAGGTCTTTTTCAAGGTAGAGTGCTGTATTTCCAAGCCACTTAACATCTTGTTTTAGGGGTTGCTATCTTAGTTATTTATTTTTAGCATTTAAATTTTAATTTTTATTGGGCTATAGTTGATTAACAAAATGTTAGTTTCAGTTTTACAACAGAGTGATTCAAAATCTTTATAAACTATATATACTCTATTTAAGGTTATTATAAAATATTGGCTATTGTTCCTGTGCTGTACAATAAATAAATATATCCTTGTGGTTCGTTTATTTTATACATGGTAGTTTGTACCTCCCTATCTTTTTTTTTCCAGAATGCCTATTCATTTTTTCTCTGTATTTTCTAGTCTCCTACGAAATTTCTGAGTGTTGAGAACCTAACCCCACTTTCCCCATAAGCTCTGTGGTTTTTACTGTGTAATTCTGCATAGTGTAGTACTTTTTAGTAACGTGTATGTTGCATTACAGCAGAACAATTTTAATCCTGTGTAGTAAAATTACCTGGTTTCTGTTCCTCATCCCCAACTTCATAAGGATATTGACCTAAACCTTCTTCACTTACTTTTGTTCATCTTTCACATTAGACCTGCCCAACAGACCTGAGAACACAGAAGCATGGCGTGTAATGTATGTGGAACGAGGACATAACCAGTGGGGGAGAGGGAGGTAAACACAAAATCTAATCCCCAAAACATATCCTGCTTTCAAGCTGATGAACCTGTCTCCCCTCCTAGGATTTTTTTTTTTCTAATTAAAGAATCTTAAAAAAAAAAAAAAAAAAAGTCCAATGTAGACCCCTATCAAACCTGACGGTCAGTGGTAAGGCAACTTTTCATTTGTCCACCATTTTGCTATTTGTGATCACCCCTGCTTCTCAGGACCTGAAACATCTATTATCCCCATTCAGGTCACCTGGAGGAGCAGTAAAGGAGCTAGGCTGGCGACCACTCCCCTCAACATAGAAGCCCTAAAGTGTAAACAATACCAGAAGGAACAGAGTGACAACAACAACAGGCAAACTGCCGCCTTAAAAATCGATCCACTTTGGAGTAAGACATGGCAATACTCCAATATTCTTGCCTGGAAAATTCCATGGAAAGAGGAGCCTGGCAGGCTCCATGGGGTTGCAAAGAGTCAGACACGATTAAGAGACTGAGCACACATAGAGTTATCAGAGAATCTGATAACATCAGAAGGATGAATGAGTCTATTTTACAGGTGCGGCAATTAGGGTAGGGCATTTCTCTAAAAGCCTCATGAATCCATGGTGTCTTATTAAATGTGCACTGGAAAGATAGCATTTGCACACGGTAAATCTGAATATCTTCTGTTTTCTGGAGAATGCCAAAATTCCCCTGTGTTTCAGAGATGTGTGGCAATGGCTTGAACATGTGATAAGAAAGCCTGAGTGTGTTCTACAGCAAGGGCCAACAATTAGACCCTGAAAGACAATTCAGAAAGCAAGGCAGGTCCAGTTGCACCTCAACAAATACCAGCCCAGGAATCAGAAGAGACAAGTCACCTGTGGCAAAACCCACTGATAATTCGAGAATAGAGTCTCTAAGGATTTGGGTCATATGCCACAGAACTCGTCCCTTGATGCAGCATTTAAAAAGACCCAAAGGGAGGTGGGAAAAGAAAAAAGACTGAATTGTGACAAATGGAGAGTTTAAACTACAGTAACTGAGAGATGACAACTAGCGGAATGAGCTCCTGCCCCACCCAAGGGAATATTAGGACTGTTAGAGAAATTAATAAGGTCTTATTTGTACAACTATTATTTTGTGTAAATGTGTGATCTGACAACAAGTACTCTCCAATATTTCCATAGAAAATGTGACTACTTATAAATTTCTTGAAAATAAGTACTCAAGAAATGAAATATCCTCAAGATATTCTTTGAAATTATATGCTATGGCAGCTCTACAGATAAAATTACTCTAGAGATCTCTCAACTAAAAAAAAAAAAAATTTGATCCACTCTAACATGGGGAGGCACATTCATTTGCTAAGAAGCTCAGAGCACAGGGTTAGAATCATGTACTTCAGGGGAATCCTGGGTCACAGTCCTGGGGAAGAGGGAGGCTGGAGGAGGTGCCGAATGACACAGGATGACAAGCGGGTGACTCAGGTATCCTATATTTTAAGCGAAGGATGAGTGAACTCTTTACTGGCAAAGAAACCACAGAGGAAGGTGGAGGTTCTCAAATGCTTGTGTTTCATAACACACACAAATGTGTCACACACTCCTCTGCACATATCGAGTATTACATAATAATACATTGAAGGATTAAGAGAGAAAAGAAAACACAAAGGGAAGGCAAGTCATTATCGGACGGCCTCTGGTCTGCCCTGGCTCTCTCGCCACCTGCCCAGGCTGGGCATCAGGGGCAGCCCCGGAGGACCCGGCTCAGCTGACCGGTGCCATTGGCTCTCGGCCAAGAGAACCCGAGCCAGCTCTTGAGTTCCAATCGAAAGACAGCGACCTGCGGCACTACCTTCAGTTGCTCTTTTCTTCTTTCCTCTGTAGTGAGCTCACTGTGAATTTCCGGCAGGTCTCCTTCCACAGTATCACAGGGTTCTCTCTTTGCTCCCCGCTGCCTTGATTTCAACCACAGCCTTCCACCCGGTGACAATCGTCCTGAGTATCTTGTTGGGCCAACAATCTTTCAAAGCAAATCAAACTTCTCTAGCAGGAGCTTCATAGGTTCCCACCAATGGCTCCCTCCGACTCCAAGGGATTTCACTTCCCACTCACTTTAGCTCGTCATTCACCCTGGAAAAGTACCCACTCCCTTCCTTGTCAGCACAAGCCTTTGGGAGGGGAGGAGGGGCTCTTTCTCTGAATGCGATCACCTGCCTCACCCTTTCTGCTTGTTACAGCCTTCTTCCTTTTAATTGCAAAATTCCATTTCAAAACGACTTACAATTTCTTTCACCAAGGACACTTTTCTACCTCAGGTCTAGCCATTTTTTAGCTCCTGAACCCAGCTGTGATTTGTTTAAAAAAAAAAAAAATTGTCCAAAACTTGAAAATAAGCGGGGGGAAAAAAAGTACAGTGTCTCTAAAGTCCTACCTGTCTACCTAAAGGTCATTTGACGCTCTCCAGAAACACAAAGTGGTCTGACTTCCTCTTTACTACTCATCAGGCAAACATTCTGTAAAATGAGATGTTCACATGTAGAAAATAAACAAGTTCCAAATGACTTGTCTGGAGAAAAAGATAACCTTGAAAGCTTTGTCTTTATTGCCCTACAGGACATTAACCAGTTATGTATCTGAATTTGCAATCTTACTTCTTTCCTACTATGTGAGTATCAGTTTCTTGCATTCTCCTTGAAT
The DNA here is from genome assembly GCF_033118175.1 of Dama dama. NCBI lineage: Eukaryota > Metazoa > Chordata > Mammalia > Artiodactyla > Cervidae > Dama > Dama dama. The sequence goes on from NC_083702.1 coordinate 7,414,237, forward strand.
CCACCTTTGTCATCCTGCTCTTTTCCTCAGCAATCTTCACAAATCTTCAGTACATACTAATGATATACTGGCATAAGAGTATGCTTCTAACATTAAAAAGTTTATTTTGTCATATTACATCCAGTAAGACATGTTTTTTAATACTTGCCTTAGATCTTGTGCTCCACAAGCACCTAGACAAAACCTTCTACTCCCTGGGCCTCTCTAGGCACTCAGCGCTCTGGTAGTTAAAAGACTTGGTATCAACTTGGCATCACTGAGATGCCCTCACATGCAACCTTCATGCACTCTATAAAAACAGCAAACATGCTTTCTGAACCAAAAGTGGAAAGGACACCGCCTCACGATGGGACAAGATGTTTTTGAAATTTGGGTTACCCAGGAAAATCTGGACAAATTTCTGCAATTTCCACAAAGCTTCCACTTTTGGTGAAGTAGGTATATAAATGCAAGGTTTTAAATGTGTTGAACACCCACTGTGTGCTGGCGCAGAGATGACAAAACACCCCTTGACCTCAAGGAGTTAGTGACAGTGACAGATCTGGTGGTGACAGTCACAGCAGATGAGGACAACACAGGGGATGTGATAAAATCACTGACTCCAGCCGGTCAAGCAGCTTCCTCAAGAAGCTGGAATGAAGGCTGACCAGGATACCGGGGAAATTCTAGGCCCGGGGAATCTTGTAAATCACGGCTCAGAGGCCTGAAGCTGCATGGTGGGCAGCGGCAGGGCTCCAGGCTGGGCAGGTGGTCAGGACCAAATCCTGAAGGGGTCTGCAGTTCATGGTAATGAACTTGGTCTCTCTCCTTCTTAAAGAAGGAAAAGCTACAGTCAGCAGTCCAGCAATGCTCTAGGAAGGGGAGCCCTGTAGCTCAACCCTGCTCACTCTGGTTTGTATAGGGGGCTGCTGGCCTGCCCAGAGCCCCCAGACATCATATGTTCATTAAGAATCATTCTGAGCAAAGACGTAGGGCTGAGTTCTGACTTGAGAGGAGAATATCAAAACAGCTAAAACAAAAGTTAGAGTAACTTTATCAACAGAGGAAGAGACTTCTGAAAATAGATTAAAGGGAAGTTTTGTTTTTTTTTTAAATTTTTGGCCGTGCCACACAGCATGAGGGCTTAGTTCCCTGACCAGGGATTGAAATGTACGCCTTGCAGTGGAAATGTGGAGTCTTAACCACTGGACCACCAGGGAAGTCCCCAAAGGAAAGTTCCAGTTATGTACGAAAACTGGGAAACAGGCCACCTATCTAAGGGGTTGTGTGAAGGGAGTATGGCAAACAATCATACTAAAAAAGAAAAGCAGGATGTTGAAAAGTTAAACCAAGAATTAACTGGAAGACCAAAGAGAATGGGGATTCCCAAGTTTAAATTCAAAGAGCGCTTTCTGTGTGAAAATCAGAAGGCTGGTTGGAACTCTCATAATGTAATTGTGCTGCCTCTGGGAAATTAACTGATCTCTCTGAGACTCAGTTTCTCTACTTATAAATATGGGAACTATCCAAACTCCAATGGATATATATTAACATATAGGGATATGATCAGCACATACTAAAATGTCTTTGACTTTTTCATAGTTTCTTTTTTAACTTAACATTTGAAAAAGGGTTATTTGTAGGTTATCTTCCAATTTAATCGTTTTTTTTCCAATTATTTTTATTAGTTGGGCCAATTTAACTTTTGAATAAAAGCCAGCAGTCACACTATTGATGTTTAAAAGCAAAAACAACTCAGTGAAAAAGCTAATAAACTTATTTTCTAACTAGAAATCATATTTATATTTTATTCAAATGCAGAGAAGGTGGTTATGATTGAAATTAAATTCACTTCCTATTGATTCTATGTGGACAACATAATAATAGCTGTCACTAATACCTACTTACTACTTCACACAAACCCAGATGCCAGTATTACTATTCTACTTTACAGGTCACGAAAACTGAGGTTCAGGGAAGTTAAACTATTTGCTTAAGCCCTTCATATAAGCTACAAGATCTGAATTTATATCTGTATTGAGGTCTGCATATCTCTTCCATGCACTCTATTTCCCCCCACAAAACAAACATTTCTTGGATTTTACAACCAGGGAGAAAGATGCAAGATGGACCTGTAGCAACAATAAAGTCTGGGGGCAATCTGGGTGTGGGTAGAAAGGGGGCACTTAATGTAACCCACCTCATGACTCCCAATACTAAGTTCAATTTTAGTGAAAGAAGATCCAGCTCAGGGTAACACTCATGTAAATGACTCATGGGGGAGTAGAGGAGAGAGATTTTTGCCTGACTGTATTTTGCCAGCATACTTTCCTTCCAAAGTAGTAAATCTTTCTCCAGATGAGACCTTCTGCCTTGACAAGATGCTCCTTTCCAGAACACCCCTCTTTCTTCAAATAAAGAACAAACCAATAAGACACATCCCTTAAGATCTGCATTCAACACACATTAACTGAGTGCACAGTGTGCCAGACACAAACTGAACACATCAAGAGGCACGTGTTCTGGCGGAGAGACCCTGTGTGAGCACCTGCCAGGGTCAGGTGCTGTGTGCTGGTATGATAAAAGGTCCATGTGCAGGAGGACACTGTCAGAGTACATTTCCTAAAAAGCTGCTGTTGTTGATTTTTACTGCAATTCATCTCATGCTTGTATGTGAGCACTTAGAGACAAAAGTTAAATGTGATCTTTTGCTTTTTTTTTTACTAGAAATGAACTTCATTGGCAGTGTCACCCAGTTGTGTCTGCTTTTAACACCTTGCTTGCGCAAACTTCCACTCATCATGGTATACGATTCAAATCGCCCTGTGAGGTAGCTTTAAGTACTCTTTTAAATGAGTTAATATATGCATAGCACTTAAAACAGTGTCTGGCACAGAAGTGCTTGAAAGTGGTGATGGTGGTGGGGGTTGTTACACTGGAAGAAATAAGCCCAAGTCCAATGAGGTGTCTTAGGCAGGTGAGTCCACAAAGGCTCCATCCTGCTCCAGACGTCACCCCAACAAGCACGCTGGGGGGGCTTCCTCTCAGGAGCCCTCCACCCCTGGGACTGTCCCACCTCGCAGCAACTGTCCCCACCCATGGGAGAGCCCCACCCTGGGTCCCAGCTGGGAACCCAGGTCTTACCCAAGACCACATCAGAGGCATCAGATCTGTTGACCACCCACATTTGAAAGGCTGTCTATCTTGTTTCTTTATTCCTTTGAAATACATGCTTTTAGAAACAGATCAATAGACTTTGAGAACAACAATTAAGAAAAAACTCAAGTCAATGACTAGCAGTAATAATAAAAATAGTATAGCAATTGTTCACATTTCCTGAGCTCTTATCACGTGGTAGCAATTACGTTAAGCACTTGACATGGATTTCATCACTTCATCTTCCCAACACTTTGAGATAGGTGCCTTCATCAACTCCACTTTACACACAATGAACACTAGGCACAGAGAGGTTAAGGAACTTGTCCAGCATCACTCGTCAGCTGGGAGCTGGGACTGAAGAGTCAAGTTCTTCTCAGCCACCACCCTGGACAGATGCTTTGCTTCTGTTACCATGTGGATGTCACCAGACAGAGCCTTGTTCTCGAACGGGAACAAACATCCCCAGCTCGGGAAGGAAAAGCGTGTCAACCCAGGTGTCCTGCACCTCCTGCCCCTTCATCTGCTCCCACCCTGCATCACACTGGTTTCTCTCTCTCTCTCCCACAACACAGAGACTGAAAGCTGAACAACAGGCAGAGAGAAGACTCTCAGGAACACCCCTGCACAATGTTCAGGGGGTGGCGCTGCACAGTGCCAGGTGACCGAGTGTCCACAAAGTCTGGCAAAAGCCACTTCTTCCACTTAACTGTCCTCCTGGGGGGCAAAGTTCCAAAGCTGGGGATCTCAGCCTTTCCCAGTCCTTAAAACATTCAGTAAAGCAACCATACTCCAAGAAAAATTTATTTTTAAAAAAGTCATTCAGGCAAAAGTGAAAGACCTGTGACTCACCAACCTACCCTTCCCCAAATCATTACCACACCCCCAAATCTCCCTCAGACTAAGGACAAAAATAATATTTCCAAAGCAGGTTACTAACCCCTGCTACAAATCACCAGCCAGCACGTTCATACCCACTGTGCACTGCGGTGCTGGGAGCTCGGGGAACCCGCATACAGCACAGACTCCCAAGTGTCAGTTCCCTTCCCACCCAGCAAGCTCACAGGGAAGAAACCCAAGCAACCCAGAAACTGTGACAAGGGTGAACAGGCAGGTGCCTCACAGAGGAAGGGCTGTCAGAAGGCAGAGAAAGGGCTGACTCATTCTGGCAGGCAGGGAAAGCAGAGCCTCGAAGGGCGAAGAGACGTTTGTGACTTAGAGAGAGGCATGGGTAGGTGCTGCAGGCAAAGGGAACGGTATGAGCAAAAGCATAGCACCAAGAAATGTTCTGGAAGGAGCTTCGGCAGAGCACGTGAAACAGAGTGGAGAGACGGAGCTGCCCACACCTGAGCTGTGAAGGGCCTCACTGAAGCCGCCTGCCATGGCACAGAAAACACGGCGGACGTCTGCCATTTCTGCTCTGTCTGCCATCCTTCAAGCCGAACCTCACATGCACGCTGATCTTCCTTCTGGAGAACCCACACTGGGTTCTCAGCAGTAAGGTTTCCTGCCAGGCGGCTCTGAGGAATGCATGCGCCCACCAGGAATATGACTCTAGGAAGCGGGGACAAGCAGAGGCCACTGAGGCGGCGGGTCCTAAACAGGCTGCTCCGGCCTCTCCTTAGCAGGACTCTGCTGCCGAGCTGCCCTTGGCTCTGGCCCACGTTCCCGGCCTGGCTCTCCCGCTTCTCTGATCAGTCCACGCACTGTCCTGCCAATAAACTCCTTTTCTACTTGAGCTACTCAAAGCCAGCTTCTGGGGCTCATCGCCAAGCCTGCCAACTGAGAGCACACGGGAGCAGGAGAGGGGCCTGATCAAAGCTACGTCTGAGAAAGGCCACAAAACACAGCTATCAAGAGGACAGCCTGCAAACTGCCCGAGCACGGTGGGCAAGCCTTACGAAGCGGCCGTCTGCTCAGCCTGGGACACTACTGCGCCTGCTCCCCTGGCCGGTGCCCCTCCTGAACTCTACCCCAGATCTTACCTTCCACAGTGGAATCTTTGGGGGTGTACCCTGGTGGGGCTCTGGCACATTAGAGTTTGAGACCCTCGGTCCTACACTATGTTCTGGCCACAATGAATCACATATTCCCAAACATGTCAAATTATTCCAAACACCCTGCCTTTCCGAATTCTCCTTTCTAAAATGCTATTCACTCATCCTTCACAACTCAGCTCAAATGCCAGTCTCTGTGAAGACTTTCCTACTCCCCTTCCTTAGTGTTTCAAAAACTTGGGATTTTGTTCCTCTGTTCTGGTCTCTGTTGCATTTTGCTCTGTATTGTGACTGGCTGCTTAGATGTCAGCTCCCTGAAAGTTGAAACTTGTTCATTCATCTCTAATACCTGAGTCTAGTGATACGCTAGCTTGTGTGGGACCCAGCAGAGAGCACAGATACGTAGCACAGAGCTAGGAACATAGTGGATACTCAGGCGGAAGTGGGATGAATAAATTTCTTAAATTAAACTTAAAAAATTTAAAAAAACTTCTGACCAGAACAGGGGTTCCCAGACAGGCTTCCGGAGTAAAGGCATCTCCCAATTCATTCCCACAGGGTAGGGAAGAGTATGAGCTCATGTCAGAAGGCCCAAGTTGACTCCTAACGCCACTTCATCAGAGCAGTAAATCTCGGGCAAATCATTTTATCTGTCTCTATGTCTTCATCTGCAAAATGGGAATAAAATCAAGCACCTCCCAGCACTGTCAGAAAGACAAATGTATCAAAGGGACTTTTGTAACGTGTTAGGCCTGGCAGGAATGTTTACACTTAGGAAGAAGCAGTATTTCCATGAGTTGCTATGGGATGATGAGGACCTAAGCCAAGAAGACTCCAGTTTAACAAGGCAGTTCCACATCTGGTTCAGCAGCCAGAATTTCATCACTGATCCAATCTAGTCCCTGAACCCAACAGACCAGTTCCAAGGGACAGATGCAGAAGCCACATTATAAGGGACATTTAGACATGTGTTCATTAGCAATTCCGAAGGCCTGAGAGATGCAGAAAGAGCTGTTTTCCAGCTTCCAAGCCGTTCAATGGTTGAGGATTAGTTTCTAAACAGAGGTTTCCCCAGAGATCCTTCCTTTGAGGCCTTGCTCTGGGATCCTGCTACTCTTTAAAAAATTCCATCATGTCAACAAAGTTTAACCCGTGAGGCTTGTGGTCCAGAGATGGAACACTTGACCTTGTTCTGTGACTGCTCCTTTGTGTCCGCCCACCACACCTACAGAAGCCCTTTCAAAAGGAAAAAATAAACATTTCAAAACTGTATTCTAAAAAAAGGGCCCTTGGTCCTAAGAGTCCACTTGCAACTTGGAGTTCTTATTCACTCTCAGGTAAGAGTCAAAGAGAACGTTATACTCCCTGCCCTCTTCCATGCATGTGCTGTAGCTTCAGGCAAGTCTCAGAGCACCTGTGACGCAGACAGCCCCAGTCCCTGCTCTGCAGCAGGACAGAGGCTTAGATAAGTGCTGTGGGATCCACGGAAGCCACTTGAAGCGTCCAGCACAGGGCAGACCCTTCCTGATAAATACATGTGGACTGAAGGGAAACCTGAGCAGAGGAGGCTGGTCTCTCCAGCCCCAGCCCACCACCCGCCTAGTATTCACAAATCTGAAGCCCCCTACATCAGATGGGGATTTGGCATGAGGGGGAGGAAAAGTACATGGATTTTGGAGTTGGACTGAGGTCACCAGTTTACAACTTACTAGCTCTGATCTGGGCCTCAGTGTCTTCATCTGTAACATACCATGCAACTGGAGAAAGAATTAAAAGCAAAAAGACAGTGTAGGTAAAAGGCCATACACACCGTGTGAAGGCAGGGACCTTGCTCACCCTGACAGGGCTATAGCCAGAGCCCAGCACAACACAGGCCCTCTGAAAGGGTCTCGACTGCAGAGCTAACCAGACACTGCGCTGAGCACATAGTGGATGCTGCCTACAGTGTGATTTCAAAACCTGATGAAGGATGGAAAAGAAGTGGCGACTGCAGAGAGAGTTGATAATTAATAAAGAATAAGACAGTCACATTTACCTAGAGAACTAGGTAAATCCTGATGCACCTCAGGATAAATGACAGTACCTCTGTAGGATCAAGATGAAATGGTCCCATATTCATTATCAAATATGGTGTACGTCTGTAGGAAGAATCACACGATGGGAAACAGTTATTGCATGTCAATTTCGGTCCTGCCCAACAAATAATCACAGAAAGTCTACCCGTCTAGCTCAGAAAAACCACCCCCGTTGACTTTTAACAGTTCAAAGAAAAGTGCTGTGAGAGGTGAGGCTATTCATAACCAAAGGGGATTTCCTAAAATATCTGCAGATTTTGGTGAAAAGTAGTCATAAGAGAATTAGAACGAAGAACATTATAGGAATACAGAGTCCCAAAGAACTTTTATGCAAGGATAGAGGAGTCACACTGTTGGCAGCAGACAGAGCTGCCACCAACACACTGAATAAAGGGAACTTGGACAGAAGAGAGTCCCGATGAGACAATGTAAAACAAGAAGTCATTTATCAAGTTCCCCAAGGCAGAGGAGGGCTGAAAATAAGGAACTGCTGTACCTTTAGAGCAATTCTAAACGTACGGAGAGCAAGCCAACCCGATGAAGGATCACTCCAAGAAACCAAGTGGAGCAGAGGAGTAACAGAGTCGCAACCACTAGGGTTCTGGGCAAGCAAAGGGAACATCAGAAGCACACGAAGGGACTGCTCAGGAAGTTGGTGGCTGCTCACTGACTGTCCAGTGGTCTCAAGTACAGGAAAGGCAAATGAGGAACCAGGAGGCCAGGACAAAGGAGCCTGTTATCTGTGCATTGTTGGGGGGCTGGGTGGCATCAGCCCTAAACTGGCATAGAGAGAGGCAGAATAAAGGGACCAGAGTTTCAGACTCTAGCTGGAAGCTAAGGAGGACAGACCTTCTCCTCCACCGTGGTGGGGGAGTAAACTGGTCCATCCAGCGTGGAGAGCATTGGACAGAACCTATCGAAACCACAAAGGAGTCAGAAGAGGATGTTACTTCCTGCCCCTTCCTTTCATATGTTTTATCTCTTTTGATTCTGGCAGCACCTGTGATGTAGCTATCACCACCACACCTTGAGGGAGCAACCCCACCTCTAGTCATTCATCCTGCACCTATACCTGCACATAGATTTCTCAAGTGGCTCAGTGGTAAAGAATCTGCCTGCCAATGGAGGAGACACTGGAGATCCGGGTTCAATCCCTGGGTCAGGAAGATTCCCTGGGGAAGAACCAGTGACCCAGTCCAGTATTCATGACTGAGAATCCCACCAACAAAGGAACCTGGTGGGCTATAGTCCAGAGGGTCGCAAAGAGACATGACTGAGCACGCACACATACTTGCACATGTGTGAAATGATGAACTTACAGAGCTATTCACACCAGCACATTTTTCATAGTAAGACTGGAAACACCCTCAAATGTCCACCAAAAAGGGACTGGGCAGATGAGTTACAGTTCATCTATATAATGGGAAATCATGCAACAGTGAAGAAGACTGGAAAGATCTCTAACATCAACACTGGCAGAAAAACAACAAAACTTATAGCATGCTAGCTATTTGTGAAAAATAAAAAGGGGAGCAAAAGTGAAAATCCATACATTCTATTTGCTTCTATCTGCATTAAGTTTTGAAGGATGTAAAGGAAATGAAAAAATGAATAACCTGGGGGTTGTGGACCCTAAGTAGATGATGACAGGGCTGGGGGCAAGACTTTCCATAGTATCCCTCTCATATTTTTTATTTTGCTTTATGAATGTATCATTAAAAAAATATTTTCCAAGTGGTAAGTTCCAATCACCACAGTAATTTATCATATTGAAAAAGTTTTTTTTTTTTAATGAAAGGGCTACAGCTGGCAGTGTGTAAGAGCTATCACCCAGCTCTTGACTTGAAGAGTCCTTGATAAGAAAAACACACCAATGAACTAACTCCAAAGTGATTTGCTCATCTGTGTTCAGGGCAACAGTACTCAGGTTAATGAAAAAACTGCAAATGATGAAAATGCTCCACAGGGGCCTGAATAGGCATTTGCTTCCTTAGATGAATTACACTGGATCAGGTGACAATTACACCTCAACTGTTTCCATGTACAGCAACCCGTAAGTGAAAATGCTATAATGTTTCATGTGCACTTTAATATAAAGTTCATACACAAACCCAGCAAGAGAGGCAATTTGATATTCAGGGGGCACTATTTTAATAAAGTTGCTTAAGAAGTTCCTTTATTAATTATGAAATTAAGGAAAGAAAAGATCTATTCGATACAGAAGGAAAAATTCACTTTTTAAAAAAAGCCACGTCTGGGCTGAGTATGAGGATGACAGAAAAGACTGAGAGACAGGCAACGCTCAGAACACTGGGCCACAGGCCCGGAGTGAGTGTGACAACGTTTGTCAAGGGCGAGACCAAACAGACCCAGGAAGGAGAAGAAATCCAGGGAGACTGGATTGGAGGTGTGAGCAAGCCCAGAAGATGTATCCCAGGAAATGGAACTGGATGAAACCAGGAGCTAAAAATTCATAGAAAATAAACAAGCTAAGAGCAACAGCAGCTCTTTCAACCCAGACACTAGCACCAGTGATACATACTTCAGGGTCAAGACAAAGCTTAAATCTTGAAAATGGGGTAAGAGGTAGATGGAGGCTCCACCTCTGAGCAGTTTTTCCAAAGCATGACTCACTGGAGAGACATGGAGTCAGTTTCTACCCCTCTCCTCACCTCCTCCCCCACCCCAGGCTGGCCACTCCAACCTTCCCAGTGACGTGGACACCAGGCTAGGGGCCCACCCAACACCTTGAACCTGAAGCGCTTTCCTTTCCTCATTAGACACACCTTTACAGAGTGCCTCTTTAGTGCCAGGTAGTGTTCAGGGACTCTGCCAAGACGGAACTGTCTGCCGGGAGAAGCAGCAGAGGCCCAAGAGACAGTGCCACCCAAAGGCTCAGGAACCGCAGGTTTCTCGGCAAACAGGAGGGCAGGCTGGGTGACCAGCAGGGGGACCGCATGCAGGCAGGTATCTGACTCTGTGAACCCTTCAGAGCCCACCGAGCAGGCACAGACCAACCGCTCAGTCACATTAGCGGACATCTTTGTGGAGTTCAGAGCACCAGGGATAAAGACAAGAGCCCACAAGCTTCCAGGGAAAACAGGTCACACAGAGAGGGTAGGAGTCAAAATGGTATCAGATGCCCAACTACTGAAAGCTAGCAAACAATGAGGCAATGCCTTCAGCCTGAAATTCTAAACTCACCCAAACTATAAAATTGGAGAGGTTAGGATAAAGATATTTTTAGATAGGTAAGGTCCCCCCAAATTTACTTCTAATGTACTCTTTCTTAGGGAGCTACTGGAGGATGTGCTCCATCAAAACAAGGGAGTAAAAATAAAACACACACCAAAAAAATAAGGGAATAAGCCTTCAACATGCCCCTGACCCCAGCTGATAGTCAAGGGTAGCCCCCATATAAACGAGGAACAACAGACCTCAACCAACCATCAGACAGAGCAAAAAGAGGGAAAGTTTCAGAAGAGACATCAACAAGGGGAATAAAAAGAACTGACCACCAAACTGAGCTTCTGTCACAAGATTTAGGACTAAGTTAGTTATAGGAACATGGAAAGTAAGCAAGTGAATAAATGGGGCTATTATAAACCCTAGGAAAAAACAAACAGCGACAAAAACCGTAGAGGATCTACCCAAGAGAAAAGAAAACATCCCCACAGAAAAATCTGTACACGAATGCTCACAGCAGCTTCATTTAGAATAGCCAAAATGTGGAAACAACCTAAATGTCCAACAAGTGATGAATCGATAAAACATGGAGTATCCATATAAGGGAACACTGGTGCAACAAAGATGAACCTCAATCTTATACTAAGTGAAGAAGGCCACTCAGTGTATGATTCCCTTCACATGAAATGTCCAGAACAGGCCAATTCACAAGGACAATGTAAATTAGCTTGCTGAAGTTTCTCCAACCTTCTCCATTGAGAACCACTACCCCTACTTGCCCTCCTGACTATGTTCTCATTTATCTAGCCTTAGACCACTTCACCCAATCATTTCATCCAGTGGATCTCCTAATTGCCAAATCCCATGAGTCCTTTCAGAGCCTTGTCATCCTTGCTGTCTTCTAAAGCCCTGTCTCCATCATCCACTGTTCCTCAAAAAGCTCACTTCCTCTTAGGTTATTACACTTCCCTTGCCTGTCCAGTTCCATCTTTTCCTCTCACCTCTGTCCTCAGCTCATCAATCTGAGTGACTAGTCTTCAATCTCCACCCCCAGTTTTGATGTTCTCCTGAGTATGTCTCTCGTTTCCTACTAGTGCCTCAATTTCAGTCCATTTAAAGACAAATTTTCATCATCTCCCCAAACCAGCTCTTCCTGCTAGCTTCTGAACCCTCCCAATGCCCTACATCAAAGCCTAAATGGGAACTTAAATTCCACCTCTGCTCTATCTTCAGGACCAAGTTTCACTGAGGCCAAGTCCTATCATGTCCAGCACCTTGCACAATGGCTACTTCCTCTTCCCATCCTGTCACTCTCTTAGGATTGTCATCGCACACCCAGATGGCTGTCTCCTTGAGGCAGGCATGACTATCATGTCCAGCACCTTGCACAATGGCTACTTCCTCTTCCCATCCTGTCACTCTCTTAGGATTGTCATCGCACACCCAGATGGCTGTCTCCTTGAGGCAGGCATGAGTTCTCTAGGTGGTAGATACCCTCTCTCCCCCACCACACACAAACAAAAAAAAATATGTGTTCATACCCACAGAGTCTCTTCTTCAGCTGACTAGCTCCCAGAAGCATCTAGCCCTGATCTGATCCAACACCAAGGGCTGAGCTTAATATTAATTATTCGACTCCTGCGTAGCTCAAAGTCCTTGGACTCATTCAAACATTCCACAAATATTTAATTCTAGGTGAAAGAAACAAAACAAAGGTCCTGGCCCTCATAGGGTTGATGTTCTGGAGAGGGGTGTATGGGTGAGCATTCAAGGATACCTGCAGACCACCCGTCTTCAGCCTACTCAACTTTGCTCTAAGACCTGAGTCCAGGGCCATCTCTTTGGTGTGGTCTTCCTGGTAAGCCAGTATTTACCAAGCTCCATCCACACTCACTGACTTTCACTAACTGCCCTGTATAACTGAGCTGTTCTACACTCAGTATGCTTACCAAGTGGCACAGTGGTAAAGAGTCTGCCTGCCAATGCAGGAGACAAAGGAGATGCAGGTTCAATCCCTGGGTCGGGAAGATCCCCTGGAGGAGGAAATGGCAACCTACTCCAGTACTCTTGCCTAGAGAATTCCATGGACAGAGGAACCTGGTGGGCTATAGTCCAAGGGGTTGCAAAGAGTTGTACAGAACTGAGCATGAGTGCACACCACACACACACACACTCTCTCACACTAGTTTTATCATCATTCATCTCAAGCTCCACAAAGCCATAAAATTCTATCTTCCCTATCTTCTCATGTTCCCTATAGCTCAGAAACTACAGCTGGCATGTGAATACTTGTTGATCAATGAAGACAGGGAACCACTTTACCCCAAATCTAACATGGAGCCCTGTGAAGCCACTTAACCACTGTGGGAGTTCCCAGAATGTTCATTTTACTCAACAATCTATAGGGATAAGGTTACTACTTAACCACCAGGTAGTTCACAGTGGACTTCCCCAGTGGCTCAGCAGTAAAGAATCTGTCTGCAATCTAGGAGACACAGGAGATGTGGGTTTGATCTCTTGGTCGGGAAGATACCCTGGAGAAGAGCATGGCTACCCAGTCCAGTATTCTTGCCTGGAAAAATCCCATGGACAGAGGAGCCTGGCAGGCTATAGTTCATAGGGTCTCAGAGTCAGACACGACTGAAGCGACTCAGCATGCACACACACACTTTAACACATTATAAATTTATAAATGAAAACAAACAGGGATCAGTTTCGGAATGGGAATGCAAAATCCACACAAATATCTTTGTGTGAGGCTGCTGGTAGACAGTTATACATATTCCTTACTGCTGTGTAAGCCTGGGTAAGTTAATCAACTGCCTTGAGCCTCAGTTTCAGGATCTATAAAAAAGAGATTAATGTAGTATAACAAGCACTGTCTACCTGATGCAACTTGTTAAGGATTGAGAACACTGATGCCCACTAACTGCTTAACACGGTGCCTGGCACACAAGTGCTCACGACATGTTAGTTGTCCTTGTTAAGTTCCAAGAACCTCCCTCCCTTCATTTGTCAACACATCTCTGTATTTGGGAGCATCCAACAGAAAAAGTCTGTGGTTAGATTTAGGGCTTCATTTAAGAGTCTTACCACACTGCCTGGATGACCAAAATAGGAAAACAAGGTCAGGCCACAGGGTTGTTACAGAAGCAAAATAAGAAATGGATCCTTTTCAATTAGCTGCTGCCACTGTCTCTTCCCCTGGAAGAGAATCCTCTGCTGCCTTGGTTTCTTCATCTGTATAATGAGACGAAGCCTTCATACCTGCCTGCAAGGCTGTAGTAAGATCCTGGCACAAGAAAGCACTTTGTAAACTCCAGAGCACAATGCACCTGAGTCACTTACTGATTAACAGCATGGGTTCTGGAGAAGCTAGAGGGAGTGACCTGAGACAAATTAATATCTCCTGACTTCGGTCCCCTATAAAACCGGAGCAGTAAGACTATCTACCTCAGGGATTGTAGTGAGGAACCAGTGAAACAATGTAAGTGTTTGGGGCCTAGACTATCAGAAGAGCCCAACTGCTGGGCGTTATTATTATTACTAGGACGAGACTAATCCACTCATTGGACTTCTCACCCCCAAAGATCAGGTGAAAAGACTGTTTGCAGCGACGGCAACACTGACCCAGTAACTGTGTGCTGTAACCAGCTTGGGTGACCTTGGGCAAGTCTCTGACCTCCAAACTTTGGGTTCCGTGATCACAAAATGATCCCCTGGGCTCCTACAGCTCTTCCTCTCCGCTGTGAAGGTGGCCGGAACAAAGGCCACCCGCTCCCCAACCTGTCCCCGAGGGGGTCGGGGGGAGCACAACCCAAAATTCCTGCGGCTCAAGTCCCTTTGCAGCGCGACAGCAGGAGCGCCCGGGTCTCTATCGCGGGGAGATGCGTCCAACACTCCGCCGCCACCGCTCACTTCATCAGCGACTAAGCGCTGCCCCCCGAAGTTTTCCCAAGCGCCGGGAGAATTCGGCCGCGGTTCAACCCCGGGAAGACCACGGAGGGGGAGGACGCGGAGCCTGGGGGTCCGGCCCCGGGAATCTCCCAGGGCCGCCCACGCGGCCCGGCGGGGAGTGACAGAGGCGACGCGGAGCCGCTTGGGCTGGCAGGCAGAGCCGGACCTCGGACGGCGCGAAACGGAGGCAGCGACCGCGCGCTCTCCGCTGGCCGCTCCCGTCAGGCTCCCCCCACCAACCCCGCGACCCTCGCTGGGCTTCCGGACACGAGGCGCCCCCGGAGCAGCTCCCACGCGGCCTGCCGGAGCCGAGCCGCCGGGCGGGGCTGAAGCCCGCAGCACCCGGAAGGGTCGCGGACCGCCGCGGCGACCGCGCGCGCCGGTTCCTCCCGCGTGAGACGGGGCTGCCCGGTGGCGGGCTGTGTGTGAGGAGAAGGTGGGCGCACGCGCACCCGCGCGCGCCGCCGTAACCCCTTCCTCCCCGCGCGCGCCCCCGGCCCCCCGCACTCCCACCCACCGCACCCCACCACTCACCGTCGATGTCCCCCAGGGTCAGCTCGTCGCCCAGCTCCGTCAGCGTCTCCATGGTCTCCAGACCGCCCAGTTCGCCGCTCCCGTCCATCGCCCGGCTCGGCGCAGAAGACCACCCCCCCCCAGCCCCACGCCTCCTCTGTCGTCCCGCTCAGGGAGACGCGGGGGCGGTGCCGCCGTCGCCGCCCATGACACCCAACAGCCCCCGCCGGGTTACCGCCTCAGCGGCCGGTGCCAGCCGCCGCCATGTTTGCGCCGCGCGGGAGGGGGGCGGTGCGGTGCGGCCCCGCCCCCAGCCCGCGCCCTCCGTGGCCCCGCCCCCCGGGCCGCGCGCTCCCTTGTTTGTTGTCAATGGGACCAGGCTGGTCGTGGCCAATCGGCGCGCGGGCCGGCGCGTGGGGTGATGGCGCGTCGACGATCAGCAGCTCGGATTTGCATAGCGAGGCCCCGCCTCTGGCGGCTCTTAACCGAATACGAAGAGAGAGGCCCCCCGGGTCCTGAGATCAACCTACTTTCCCCCCCAAGTTTAAAGGAACCGTTCCCTTTTCTCTTGGTTCGGCTCCGCGAGCTAACTCGGTCCACCTGCTAGGGGTGGAAGGGTTAACGCCGTCAGCCCCGCGTCCGCTCGGCACCTCCCGGAGCGAGCCGAGAGCACATTACGTCATCCTCCCAGCTGTCAGCCTCCTCTCGCCCGACCCCCGCCTCGCTGCCCAGCCCACTGGGGCGGGCAGAATCAAAACTGGACCCCCAACACGGCGCACCCCCCCACCCCCCCCAGCCCCCGAGGAGTTTGGAGATGCTTTCTAATCGCGTTCCTTCCAACCCTTTCTACAGAGACTCGCGAACTGCCCGAGTGAGGAGCGTTTGTTTTACAAACTCTGAGCCGTTGCACCTGCCGCGACCACGTGTTTACTCCAGCGGTCTCCCCTGGGTACCTCCGAATCTCCTGCAGTCCTTTAAGATAGTGCCAGTGCCCCGGAACCACCACAGTGCTTCTGGGTGCAGTGCGAACACGACATTTTGACGAAGAGTTCCGCAGAGATTCTGAGGCGCAACCCACCCACGGATTCCCACTTCTTCAACCACCTCACTTCCCCACCTCGCAGCTGGTCACGACGTAAACAAATGTACAGGTTTCTAGGAATTTATACTAAGGAATAGAAGTACAGTGCTCCGAGAAGTGCACAAGCACGTGTGTTCAAAGGTGTTCATCACGGAATCCCCTGTAACCTGGAAAAACTGGGAAGCCCAATAGGGGCCTGATGAATACATTACATCCACACAATGTAATACCATGGCATCGTTTCCCAAACGTGTATCAATTGACAAAGACTTTCACAATATATTGTTGAAAGGGAAAAGCTGTCTCACTAGTCGGTGAGACAGCAGTTGCTTAGTGGTCAAAACTTAAAATTGAGTTCAGAGGTTGGGTGGAGGTAACCACATGGACATAAAGGATCCACTTATGAACCCTGTGACTTTGGACTGGTTAAATAACTTCTGGATTTTTTTTTTTTTTCCCCTTCTCATTTTTGTCATCTCTAAAAAACGAGGGGAACAGTGCCTCCTTGGAGTGGTGAAGATGAAGTGAGATCACTTGCACACTCATTTGACAGTATTTATTGAATATCTCTGTGGCAGGCAAAGAGACAGTTCCTGCCCTCTGAGAGCTTCCAGTCTGTTGAAGAAAACATACATTGATATTTAAGAGGAAACCTCAAATTCTGTGGTGACAACTGCATCTGGTATAGCTAGGGGAACACACAATGCAGACAAAGGCCCTGAGGCAGGAGGAGCTGCTGCAAGCCAGCACATGGATAAGGCCCGACACACAGAGCTCATACAAGGCAGCTACTGTATTGATAACCGAAAACTTACATGTGATCTGTGTGCACATGAGGGCGAAGAGGATGGATGGTCCAACAGGTGAGCATCAGTTATGGTTACAGAGTGGTGAGATTAGGGTGAATCATACTTTCTTCTTGGCATTTCAGTGTTACTTAAAATTACATTTTATAATCAATATGTATAGCAAAGTACCTTACTGGGGGAGTAGGGGAGACACAAATGGTCTTTTCATTGTTTACGTGCAGGAGAGTTGATATAGATGATAGAAGTCTCACCTTGAAACAGAACACCAAACCCTGCTGCCCTGCTCTGGCCAGGTGCTGAGCTGGACAGTGCCACCTTCAGCTCTACCATTCAGTGGCTCTTGCAGGGCTGCCACACTACGGGGTAGTCTGCTGGCACACCACACCACGTACTTTCACTTTGGTTCAATGCCCTTCCATCCCAGGGCCTCAGTAAGCTACTGCAGAGGGCTGCCTGAGCACCAGGTCAGGTAAGTGGGAAAAGTGCCTCCCACTCTGCAGCTGCTCCCTCAGCTCCCAGCTAGACTTGCCCAGGGAGGAGGGCAAAGTGGTTCTGTTTCTACCTTTCAAGGTGTTAGAGGGGAAAACGTGGGCTCATTGGAGTAGAGAGGAAGGCATCAACTGAGATGGAGAGAAGTGAAGGTGTAGAAGGAAGAGTCCCAGAGGATAAAGGTGCTAAAATAGGACAGAAGTGAAGACTGGCTAAGACTGGGTCCCTCTCTCTCTGGCTGTGCATACAGTGGGTGCTCACCACATTTTTGGGATGAATGAAGAACCATCAGAGACGGGCTCCTGTCACTGAGAAGCCAGGCCCCAACATCAGAGAAGCAGTTCAGGGCTGGGCAGAGGGTTCAGGCATTATCAAATTCATTACACCAGTGAAGCCGCAGCACAGGGAAGGGGTGGGCCAGGGTCACTCAGCAAGTCTGATGGGCTAGGACCCTGGGTCTCCCTTGGGCTCCGTTAGTGGTGGGCTATTGGGGACAGCTGTGTGTCTCTCCCCTGGCTTGGCAAAGTCAAGAGACTGAGCTAGAATTCCCCCCCCGAGCCCCTCCCTTCTCTGCCTGGGAGGGGCATGACTGAAGGGCGGCTGCCTACTCAGGGCCTGAGTCCCTCTGCAGCTCCCGGCCCCCTTGGCCCTGGTCTCTGCTTACAGGCCTCCTGACACAGGGAGCTTGCTGTCCGGCCTATCCACCCTGGGAGCAGCCCTTCCACAACAAAGTACAGCCTCCTGCAGAGCTGCAGCCTGTCCCCCAACAGTGCCCCCAATAGGCCCAGGGGCACCCTGCACTGCCAGAGAGGACAAGTTGATTCTTCCCTGGGCCTGCTCAATGACTGTTCCTTGATACCGAAGGACAGAGATCAGACTGCTCCAAGACTGTCTTGGGCTAAACACCCTCCCAGGAAGGATACTTCTGGTCCCTTCCCAACACTGACCCCTCATCAAGGACGGTGCTGTGAAGGGAATAGGAGGCCGAAGCCAAGCCTCTGCTTTGCTGCCCTGCCAGGGCCTGAGGCTCCTCCTGAGTAGGCGGAACATTCTCTAAGATGGTCTCCACAGCCGAGGGCCCCTGACCCCCCTGCCCGGGCCCGCCTCACCTGCTCCATGGAGAGGCTCACATCTCCCTGGGGCCCAAACCAGCCTTGGTCAGCCAGCATTTGCTGGCTTTTATTGTCTCTGCAGGGGGCTGGAACCTGTGCCTGGCATCTCAGTGACACAGCAGGGCCAGCAGCAGGCATGACTCCTCTGCACATGGCTCAGAGCCTAGTTCTGCTGCCTCCCCATGAGGAGCGGCCACCAGCTGGCCAGCGGTCCTAACCCACGGTGGTGGCGGGGGGAGTCCAGCCCAGGATCCCTCCTGCTTTCCCCAGCATCTCCACAGGGTTAGGTCTGCAGCACAGCGCCCTCTGGAAGCTCTCTTGGCACCCCTCTGGTGAGGTCCCTGGGAGGAAGTCCAGCCCTCTGTGGCTCAGTCCCTTCAGCGGGGGCTCGGAGCCAGCCCCAAGGGGCCAAGCAGACTCTGGCCTCCTCTCTGAAGGCGCCAGTGCTCACCATCAGTCACGCTTCTGAACTCTCCTTTTCCTCCCAACTGGCCGCTTCCTGGTCCCCTGAGCCCTGGGCCACTCCAGGGCTATAACTCAGACTGTGATCTTGAGATCCGAGGGCCTTTTCGGATCTCTTTCCGCTTCTCTTCTTTCTTCCGGCGTTTCTCCTCTTCCCTCAGGGCCTTCTGGAAAGGGTCAGTGCTAGAGATGAACTGAGGGGAAAAGCAGAGCCGTCTGTTAGGTCGGCTGGCAGCAAAGAGTGTGCTCTGAGCTAGGCTGCTGTGGGCACAGGAAGGTCACTGAGACACAGGCCCTGGCCTCGGGGGAGCCCACAGACATGCAGCTAGTAAATGGGCTCGGGGGAAACTGCTGAGTGGGTCTCAAAAGATTAAGCAGGAGCTTGCCAAGTGAACAGGGCGAGGGAAGAGGACACTCCACGAAGGACAGGCGCCAAACCTGCATGGCTCGTCTGAGAAACAAGCAACAGACTGCACTCAGGGTGAAGGGGGCTGAGTGCCCAAGACCACCTCGGGCCCCCAGAGCCCTGAATTGGGGGGACAGTCAGCGAGAGTAAGACAACAGGGGTCCTACTGCTTGCGGACAAGCTGCAAGGTGTAGGCAAGCGAGTATATAGGAAGCAGCTGGATCAGAGGTTAAACTGCCAGACCCGGAAAGAGATGGAAAGAAGATGACAGTGATGCCCAGGCTTGTGGCTTCCCTAGTGGGTGCAGGGTGGTGCACAGTGAGAAGACAGGAACATGGGGCGTGCTGGGCGGGAGGAGAATGGGACTTTGGCCAGGGCAACCCCCAGGCCCTCAGCTCTTCCTCCCCGACTCTCCAGACCGGTTCATCTGAACCCAGGGCTTCTGTCGCACCTCTACAGTCCGTCACCCCTCAGATTTGCATCTCCCTATCTAAAGGCCTGTCTGACACCTCCACATGTGTGCACATGTGCCCCGAACTCAGCATGGCTCCATCTCCCCAAAACCCAGTCCCCTTCCAGAGTCTGTGTCCTCATGAGCAGCAGAGTCCCACATCCCAGTCAGCAAGTAGTGCAGAGACAAAGCATCACCCCCACCCGCCCCCCAACTCCCCAGCTGCAGGTTGAAACCCCTCACAGTCCATTGCCAAGGTCTGGCCCATTTTAACTCCCTAAGTCTCAAACCCATCTCTTCTGTCTCACCTATCATATCGTTAACCCCATCACCACCCCACCCCCCCCACACCTCTCCTGATAAACCTCAGCACCTCTCAGGGTCTCTCCACACCCACTTTGTCCCTCTGAAGCCATTCTCCTCACTGCAGTCAGATATTTTCAAAATGTAAACTGGACTCCTGCTGAAACCCGTCCTTGACTCCACACAGCTCTGTCTGCAGGCCCACCCTGCCCACCCCTCCTCCCCCCTCACTTCTGGCTCCTGGGTTCCTTTGTGCCCACTTCCAGCTCTCTGCACATGCTATGTCCCAGGCCCAGAACCCTCTTCCCGGCCCCCACCCTCTTTGTCACAGTAGCTGCAGCTCAGCAGTCCCCATCCCTGGGGTGACTCCTGCCCTGATTCTCCCGGCTGGGGCTGTCTCCTCTGGTTCCTCCTCAGTGCTTCTCCCCTGCGACCACCTGCCTCTGTGACACATGCTTCGTGCCTGTTGCCCCCACTGGATCACACTCTCCCCGAGGACAGGTGGATAGTGGGGTGCCGCTCACTGGGACACAAGACGCCGATGCGGTCTGATGGGCCGACAGGTGGCACTTAATATGTATTTTTTAAATGAACGAATGAATCATGTTAGAGTATGAAATACAGTAACATCCACAACTCAGGTAACTCTGTTGGGAAATATGCCCCTTTTACTTGTTCATATGGTAAATCTGATGTTTGGTCAAGGCAGACGTTAAAAACAAACTAGGAGCTCCCCCTTGTGGAGTAATCCACCTACTGTGTTAGATTGAACCACAAGTCTGGAAGATGGGGTGAAGTCAGAGAAGTGCAGCCCAGAGAGGGTAAATGATCTGTACAGGTCATACAGCTAGTCCCAGTTGGGACTAGCCCCCAAGCCTCCTAAGCTCCCTGCCCCATGCTTCCCCGATCACACTGCCTCCTATCCCTACCAGTTACTGCAGATCCTCCTGGGAAGCAAGGAGGAGCCAGGAGACCCCTCGGGCCACAGAGGACCCCATCCTCTGGCTCTGGCTGGGGAAGGACCAGTCAAGAGATCCTGGCCCCTCCAACCCCAACAGGTTGGGTCAGCAGAGAAACAACGCCTAGTCCTTTCCTGGCTCTCCTCCCGACCGGGCCTGGTTAATGCCTACTTTAAATTCAGATGCTGACCTCCAGCGGGCCCTCCCTGCTGCCTGGCAACACAGGATGTTGCCCTGGTCCACTGCCTGTCCTGCTCTCCTAGACAGACCCTCTCCTCGAGCCTCCATCTCTCCTCCCCTCCTCACTCGCAGACCGTGACCTCGCTTCCTGTTTCACAGAGAATGGAGATGCTAAGGAGACAGCTTCCTCGAGCCCCCGCCGCCACACCCACGGACCCACGCTGCTGTGCCCACGCTGCTCTTCCAGGCGAGTCCACCCCTCCCTCAAGCACCAGCTTGCCTCTCTCTCCCTCCTCACGTCCTCAGGGATAAGGCTCCAGCGACTCTCCTACCCCTGCACCGGGGGTTCTCCCCCACGCTCACCATGGGTGGGTCCCCTCAACATGCAAACATGGTGTGGTCTTTCCCAGCCGATCAAGATTTCCCCTGGAACCCACGCCCTCCTCCAGCTAGTCTCCTGTTGGGTCTGCTCCCCTTGAAAACACATCTCTTTACAATAGGTAACAAGGATATACTGTACAGCCCAGGGAATTACAGCCTCTATCTTGTAATAACTTTTAATGGAGTAGAACCTGTAAAAATACTGAATCACTATGCTGCACACCTGAAACTAATATTAAAAAAAAAGAGTAACTTTTCAAAAGGGTCACCTGTATTTGATGGGAGTCTACTTCCTTTCATCTCGTTCTCTTGAAACTCAGTCTTTTATCCCCACCACTTGACCAAAAGGGCTTTTACCCAGCTGAGGGCCGGTCTCCACGCTGCTAAGTCTGGCAGCCGATTCTCAGCCCCACCTTCCTGGCCCTCCAGCGGCACCCGATGGCATGTCCACTCCCTCCTTCCTGTCACGCGGCCTCAGGGAACTGATTCCCTCTTGGGTCTGCTACTACTCCACTGACTGATCCCTCTTGGGGTGCTCTGTGACCTCCTCCTCACTCTCCCATCTCTAACTGCAGGCATATCCCAGGCCTTGGTCCTCAGACCACCGCTCTATCTGCCCCATCCCCCTGCCCCCTGGAGTGATGGGACACGGTCTGTCATTGGCACAACTCCCACATTTGTAGCTCTGGCTTTAATAAAGCTCTTCCCTAAAATCTAGTCCTCCTCCTTGACATCAGTCAAGTCAAAATCAGTTACCTCCTTGACATCTTCATTCAGATGCCCATTAGGTCCAGAAACAAGGTGTTGATCCCCAATCCAGCCCTCAACCTCACCCCACCACTTTGCCCATCTGGTGGAAAATAGCAGCCCCATTCTTCCAAAATTGTCAAATCATCCTTAATGCCTCTTTCACTCCATATTTGCTTCCTTAGTAAATTTTACTGGCTGTACCTTCAAAACAGAACCAAAATCTCACCATTCCCAATAGCCCCAGTGTTGTCACCCTGGTTCAAGCCACTGTTAACTCCAAATGGACCAGCTGTTAACTCCAATGGACTGTTAACTCCAAATGGACCAGCACAGCGGTCTCACCAGGATCTGTCTCCACCCTGGTCCTCACACTATTTGCCACGCGGCTGCCAGGCTGACCGCTTAAAGGGCTAAGTCAGAGTCCCTCGCCCTGCTCCCCTGTGTCCCGGAGGAAATGCCAAAGCCCTGGAGAAGACCTGCAAGGATCTTACAATTTGGCCTATGACTCTGACCTCCCTTTCCCAAGCTCTTGCCCTTCCAAATATGCTTCCAACTCAGGGCCTTTGCACTCGCTGCCCCTCCAGCCTGGAAAGTTCTTCCCCCCAGAGATAGGGCTGGCTCATTTGCTGCTTTCAGGTCTTTGCAGTTAGAACCTCCTGTGTCAAAGTCACATGAAACAGCAGTGACATCCTCACCTTATCCCTGGAATTCCTTAACCACGTGCCTCTGCCTTTTCCTCCGTTGCCCTGGTCACCACCTACCATGTATTTTTTATTGACTGTCTCCTCCAACCAGAATACCTTTCCCAGGTGGGCAGAGCAGGAGGGCTTCTCTGGTGGCTGGGATCAGCAGATGCTCACTAAACGTTGAATGAAGGCATGCTCTCTGCCTCTGAGCCTTCATGCAAGCCAGTCCCTCTCCCTGGAAGGTTTTCCCTGAGCTGGTCCACCCGGCAACTCTTACTTATTCCAGAGCCTCGGCCACCTGCTTCCATAGGCTTCCTCTCACGGGTCCTGTGGCTCATGACGCTTCCCTCTTCCACTGGTTCCAGTGATCACGCTCGACTGGGACTGTGCTCCTCTGTTACATCCCCAGCAGTCTGTGAGCATCTGAATAGCAGGGATAGGGCCAGCACCCTCTGGACGGGGACAGTGGCCAGCCCAAAGCCTGATACAAGCTGGCTCTAGTATCATAAGAAGGGGCCCTCCCAGAACACCCACTGGTATGGAGGCAGTGCATGGGGGGAGCTAAGCAAACCTGGGCTGTTGCTGGCCTCCCCAAGTGGAAACCTCAAAGAAACTGCCAGGATAGGCCCTGGGCCCGAGAACTTGATGGGGCTCTCCTATCTTACCTCGCCCACTCTGTCCAGCCTCCAGGGGTCCAGGAGGCCAGGACTGAGCCCAGCGTGGACTTCATGGACAGGAATTCTGGTCCCCCAGCCCATCCACCCTGCACCAGGCTGGGAGCCAGGCATGACTGGGGTATTTGGAGTGGGGGCAGGGGCTGGCCTCCCAGGATCCCTACAATGCAGGCTCTGTGAGGGGCCGGTGCTGCGCAATAGAGCACAGATGACCTTTAAAAAAAAGGTCATCTCTGAACCTTACTGGCGGAGGGGTCTACACTGGATACTGAAAAGTGAGTAAAATCTTGGGACCATCTCCAGCTGATGAGAAGGGAAGTGTGTTGCTTCTGCGCCTATATCCAAGCAGAGCACATTACTATGACGCTAAATCACACCTCTTGGAGCCTATTCTCTCTGAGGCCCACCTCCTGCAGGAGACGCATTCATTTCATGATCTGCAGGGCAAGGAGAGCCAGCATCACAGCAGGAAAACATCTCCATGAGAGCCAGCGCTGAGAAAGGCGACCTGCCACGGCCTGGAGCCTGCCTGCATGTCCCTGCTGGATACACCAAGAATCAGCCCTGCTGCTCTTATCCAGGCTGTTTATTAGGGTTGTGGTGGCAGCAAGCCACTGTGAAGGGTGTGTCATCTTGGTTTCACATGAAGGGGAGGCAGCTATGCTAATGTGAAAAACCATATCACCCACTCCGTCACCTGAAGCAAAGCCACTAGTTCAACAGGGCCCTCAAGTCAGAGATTACTCAGGAACTACACTGATTGTTCACCTGAATGAAGCGCTAATGGTGCTCTTAACCAAGCTGGCCTGACTGCTCTTCTTTGGAGGGCCTGCGTCTAAGGCCGGCCCTTGGCTGGTGTCTGGGAACCAGGATTCTGGGAGGGATTTCCATCACCCTGACTGATAAGAGTGGCGCCCTGGTGGCTCAGATGGTAAAGTGACTGCCTACAATGCGGGAGACCCAGGTTCAATCCCTGGGTCGGGAAGATCTCCTGGAGAAGGAAATGGCAACCCACTTCAGTATTCTTGCCTGGAGAATCCCAGGGACGGGGAGCCTGGAGGGCTGCAGTCTATGGGGTCGCACAGAGTCGGACACGACTGAAGTGACTTAGCAGCAGTAGCAGGCAGAGGGTGCCTACGTGACCAGTCCCTGGTAAAAACTCTGGGTGCTGCGTCTTTAACGGGCTCTCCTAATAGACTTCTCACACATGTTTTCATAACCTGTTGCTGGGGGAATAAAGTATGCCCCATGTGACTCCACTGGGAGAGACGCGTCGAAGCTTGTGTCCAGGTTCCCTTAGACTTCACCCCAGGAGTCTTTTACCTTTTTTTACGGCTGATTTTATTGTGGATCCTTGCACTGTAATAAATCAGAGCCTTGAGGACAACGACACATGAGGAGCGTTAACCAGTGACTCACAACACTCAGTCCTCCCAGCAAATCACCAACCTGGGGGTGTTTTCTATGGGCAGCAGCAGCCATCCAGCCCCAAGGATGATGCTGGGAGACCAACTGTCATCAAGCCCAGTAAGACAACAATCTGAATTAAAAGCTGTATCTCTTGCCTAGCTGGTATTTCTAGTGACCAGGCAGGCTGTATTCTCACTGACTACCGTCAGCGTCCTGGCCATCTGGCCTGGCAGATGAGCAGGCTGCAAGTTGGCAGGTCACACACGGCCACCCCTCTCAGGGGCCATGAACTGTGGAAACAAACCACGGCTGACAACGGGACAGTCTGGGTCACTCGTTTAGATGCCCATAGCCAATTCTCTGATGAGACTAACCAGCATCAAACTGCTGATCGAGCCGACACTGCCCAGTTGACTGGTACCGCCGCCTATATGTGTCACTGTACTAGATGTGGCAGTACACCCACCACCATGGACTGACATAAAGCAGAGGACTCTGAATCTCCAATTCAACCACCTAGAGACCCTAGATGGAACGGTATGGCCCAAGATCATCAGAATAATGATCACTTGGGGGACTTCCCCAGCAATCCAGTGGTTAAGACTCCACACTTTCACTGCAGGGGGCATGGGTTCGATCCCTGGTCAGGGAACTAAGATCTCGCATGCTACATGGCATGCTCCCCTCCCCCGCAAAAATAATAATGACCACTTGGCTAAGTACACTCCTTGCCAAGTCCCCTTGTAGTGGCCCACGTGGGCCAAGATGGGAGATAGGTGTCTGTGAAAATTTTGCAAAAAATGCTCTTGTTCCACTCACTTCTAACCCTTTCACACAAAAAGTCTAGGTGAAAGTAGGGAGTAACTGGAGAAAAGTGAAATTATATGTCCTGGGATGTGACATGTTGATTTTGCAGCAATGTTCTAGGAAGGGACTGCCTTAGACCCCAGGAGGCATGTGGAACAATTAATCCTCTTTGTCCCTTACAGCCAGCACTGCCGCCTGGCCAAACAATCCGAGGGCCCGTGCAGGCCAAGTGGCAGCTGCAGCTGAGTCAGACCAACTGTCCAGTGTGTCATTCTCAACCACGTGACAGGAAAATCCACATAGACGAGGTCACTGCTGAACTATGTGGCTCTGCCTGCTGCCATCAAAGGCAGCTCCCGAGGTAACCCTGCGCAGACACACAGGCCAGTACAACCTCGCTTCAATCCAACCTTGGTAAGAATCCTTCCGCCTGTCCTGATCCCTTATCAACCTTGGGTTATACCACATAGGGCAACTGAGGCAACTGAGCAACTCCATGGTAACACTGCCCCCATTGTTTAGCTCAGTCAAAGAACGCAATGGTGACCCAAATCAAGTGGGAGACAGTGGACCACGGAACACCTCTCCAATGCAGACACAGATGGCATTGGGTCGACCTACTGGCCCCAGGATCGTGCTTCCCTGATGGCTCAGTGGTAAAGACTCTGCCTACAATGCAGGAGACTCAGGAGATGCAGGTTCAATCCCTGGGTTGGGAAGATCCCCTGGAGAAGGAAATGGCAACCCACTCCAGTATTCCTGTCTGGAAAATCCTATGCTCAGAGGAGCCTGGCATGCTACAGTCCATGGGGTTGCAAAGAGCCAGACACGACTGAGCAACTGAACACACACACAAACTGGCCCCAGTAGCCACTAGCGATGACAATGAAGATCAGCAGCTCAGTCTAAACTCTTGTATGCATGGTGAGAGATAATAGATTGGTCTCAAATGACATCCTGATTTTCTAATATAAGATCTACTGATCCCCTAGGACTTATCAGAGCTGGTTGAGTTCAGGACCCTAGAGCATATGGTTAAGATCAACACTGCACCTAGCCTCATCTTGCTAGTTACAGTCCTACTGACAGCAGTCTGAGATGAACTAAACAAATGTGGTCCTAGTCTCTACTGATCAGATTATCATATGGAATAAAGCATTCATGTAGAAATGTGAGCTAAGCCAAGACACACAGGGCTGATGGAAGGACTGTGTGTATGTGTGGTGGTGGCAGGGGGTGTGTGTGCGGAATTCTCTCTATGGCCCTGAGCGTCCCTGCACATTCTTGCTGGGTACACCTGACCCCTCTGTACCTGGGTCATTTCTCAGGTCGTGCTTACAGAAAGCAACCTTGAAGGATGAGGTGATATCTGTCTACAAACAAAGACCAGGTTTGCTTCTGATCAGTATAAAGGTGGTGGACTTCCCAAGCTTGGTGTTCCTCAACTTGATGCAAACCCACTGACATCTGTCTGAACCCCTCTGTTTCACTCCTCTCCCCCAACCAAGACTTGGGAAATAAGGGAAACCCGCATGACCAGGTCAACAGCAACTGCTTTCACTGTAATGAACTCTGATGTCTCTAACCTGTCAGCATCCATGAAACAGCAGCAAAATCCTAGACCTTCAGCAGTACCCCCCGATGCCTGGGGGAGAGCTTGTCCTTTGCGGAGGCCAGTCCTCCAGTCCTTCCTGCCCGGCCACTCTGACCTCACCCTCCCCTCTGCTGTCTGTCCTGCTCCCCTGGCGGCCTCCAGCCCTTAAAGCCCACTTCAGCTCTAGGATGAGAACATGTGCAGAAATGAGGGACAGAAGGCAGGCTGGGTGCTCAGAGGCTCACGGGCAGAGAAGCAGGGCCTGACCTCCCATGGCTTCCCTACCATTCACCTGGAGAGAACAGTGCCTACTGTGCACTGGGATGGACGTGTTTATAGCTCCTGACTGCCCCTCATAGCTGAGGTTCACCCAGCATGGACAGAGAGGAAGCTGAGGCTAAGACAGTGCCAGCAGCTTGCCCAAAGGTACCAGGGTAGGTTAGACCCAGACCCAGGTACTTCTGGCTCCAAGTCCAAAGCCCTCACACTCCACTCTAGGTGCTGCAGCCCCTGGCCTCCCAGGGCCCGGCAGATGCAGTGCAGACAGGGCCACAGGCCCCAGCAGCTCACCTCTGTACGGTCTACTTTAAATGGGTTCTGGAAGTCAGAGTGTTTCTCGCTGATCCCCAGCTCCTGGGCCATCTGCGGATGAGGAAAAGCTAGTCATCCTCTGCCTTCTCCCACACCTTGCTCACCCACAGGCCATTCCCTCCAAGGCTGGGACAGATGTGGGCCAGGTGATGACCCCCAGGCACCAAGGTCAGCAGAGAACCCCTTGAAATGGCACCTCAAGGTGGCCTGAGGCTTATCAAAGAAAATGCAACCAAGGGTTGACATTCAGGCCCCACTGAAGCAGGCTCATGGTGGCTCGTAGTACAACCACATAGAAGGCTCCCGGACCTCCTCCACCCCAGTCCTTACCAGGCTGAGGATAGGCGAGTGGGGGCCCTGGTCAAAGACGCCCGACTGGTTGCAGAAGCTGATGCCCCAGCGGATGAGGAGGTTCCAGTTGGAGTTGTGGTCAAAATAGTGGTGCACGATCCTTGGGAAGCGCAGCACCACGTCACCGAAGAAGGCCGTGTTCTCCACCACTTGGGAGAAAGCTGGCGAGAGGACCCTGGTGAGTGGCTGGTGGAGATGGCCCTCTGCAGCCTCCTGGACAGCTCTACACACCCTCCAAAGAACAGCGGTAAGCCCACTAACCAGAGAAGGGAACAGTGCTTGCTGCATACAGGCTGCTGACCACATGTGCAATGCATGCTGAGGGATTTATGTCACCGAATCATCAAAACTACCTTCAGAGGGAGATGTGGCTTTAATTCCCATTTCACACATGGGAAACTGAAGCTGACAGGTAGTAAGCACCAAACCCAGGTCTGTCTGACTCCAAAGAACATGCTTCTTCCCCCGTACCTCACAGCTCAGAAGACTCATTTGCCATGGGGACCAGAGGGGTGCCATTGCGCAGATGGAGGCAAATGCATCCCATGAGGCTTTGCTGGGCCTAACCTCCCCAACTTGGTACCATAATGTCCAGAGCTGGGCCCTGATGTTAACTAGTGTCTGTGAGGGGTCAGTTCTGTTAGGATGGCCAGGGAACACATCAGGGCTTGTTTTCTTTTTAGTATATGTCCAATTTTATTTTAAATGCTTAAGCTCTTATTTTGAAATAATTTTAGACTTACATAATACACCAAAAAATTCCTTCACTCGGCTTCCTCTAATGTTATCATCCTTACATAACCATTGTACAAACCATCTAAGCCAGAAAATTAACATTGATAACAATACTATTAACTAATCCATAGACCTTGTTTGATTTTGGTCAGTTTTTCCACCAGTATCTTTTAGTCAATAGATCAGTTTGAGTTTAGTGTCCATTACGGTGGCAGGTTCCCCTGACCCAGGCGAGCATGAAGAATAGTAACTATACACCCAGCCCTGGTTGTGGGGGGGGGGCCTGTTTGAGTGACCCCCATAGATAAGGCCCACGTCCTTATCAGCACTGGCCAGGTCACACAGAGAGAGAAAGGGAGCCCTCCAAAGATATGCTCAGCTGGGTCTGAGACAAGTGGGGCAGGGACCTCTGGGCTGCAGAACAATCCTGAATCACAAAGAACTCAGGAATTCACTAGGTTTATAGGTAAGAGCCAGGCAAACCACCTGTCCTCTTTCACCTGGAAACTGGAGGTTATGGTGCCTTCCTCAGTTACAGTGGAGATTAAAGATGGTATCTGCCCAGCATTCAATATGTAAAGGCTACTTCTGTCCTGGCTCAGACAGTGTGACCTAACATACTTTATTGTTAGAATGTAACTAGCTAATGGGGAGACATTACCACTGGAGAGAAATTCCTGGAAGAGGAGATGAAAGGATACAGAATATTCTTTTATTTATGTTGGTCCCACCTTGTCTCAAAAAGGATTTAAGGAGGTTGAGGCTTTTAGAATAGCAGTGAAGAGTGCTGGTAACTGCTCCCATGGGCCAGTCACTTCAATAGATCTCAGTTTTTCTCTTCTATAAATGGGAACAATCCTTGCCATCTCTACCAGAAGGGTCAGGGTGGTGAAGGCAAGGACTGCTGGACTGGAAGTAGGCAAAGGCTCCTCCCTGATTCCCCTGCCCCAAGCACAGGACAGTACTACATAATGTATGCGTATCAGGGACACAGAAACGCTCTGGGACAAGCCCAGAAACACTCGGAGAATCTTGTACTGAGTGCCCAACCACCCAAGAGACTCCTTGAAGGAGCTGCAAGAGGGCACTTCCAGAGAGGAAAAGAAGAGCGACAAGAACAAGAGGGAAGGAGCAGCTGGAGAAGATCAAGGTTGCAGCAGGGAAGACCATACCATCCTTCAGTTTCTCGTCCTGGGGGAAGGGCCCATCTGGGAGCACACCTGCAGCAGTGAGCACTGTCCGGGAGTCCTCCAGCACCTGAGGGAAGCCCGCCTGGGCTGAGTGGCTTTGCCAAGGTCTTCCCAGACCAGCCCCAGCCCTGTTTACTGAGGCCCTACTTCAAATCTTCTGTGGATTCGCTTCCCCTTCACTGAACACCATCCCCATGGGGAACTCCTACTCATCCATCAGTGCCCAGATCAAAGACCAGGCCTACCATGAGCTGCCCCCTGCCTGCGTGCACCTTAAAGAGCCCCTTGAGCATGACATCCAGGATCTTGTACTGCTGGTGGACATCGTTCAGCTGTGCTAGGTTTTTCAGTGCCAACAGCTGCTCCCGCCGCTTCACCTCAAACATCTTCTTGTCTGAGCACCATTAAGTTAAGGAGCTGGCACCAATTCTCCTGGCCTGGATAATTCAGTGGTCCTGATCCAGAGGGCCCATTCCTGGCCAGCAAGTCTCTGCAAGGGGCATAGATGCACATGGCTGGGACTTCCCAGGGAATGAATAAGCTGTCTGAGAAGCAGATGAATCCCGCACCACATCATTATTTCACAGAGGATTCCACACCCAACAGCCTGAATACAACCCTCAGGACCTGGCTTCTGCCCTCCCATCCCATCCCTGTGGTCTTTCCACCATCTCCCACAACCCTTCATTGTTCCCAGAACCTCCGCTTCTCTGCTCACACTGTACACTCTGCCTGGGGTGCCGTCCCACCCTTCTCTATGAGTTTCCACTCTTTCAAGGCCCAGTTTTTTAGTAGATAGCCCAAAATGCCAGGATTTGGTCTCCGCCCAGGGTCTCACACAGAAAGTGCTAGGTACATGCAAAATCCTCAGGGTCCTCATGGTACTGAAATATATGCCTTGCCTTCTCAATTTGTATGAGGAAACTGAGGCTCAGAAGAGAACTGACTTGATCAAGATCTGGTTAGAGCACATTACTTTTTCTCCCCGATTTCTATTGGTTGAGGGGGGCGGGTCCTGCTCTACCCTGGAATCCCCCAAGCAACTGTGGGTATAGAGAGACCTCATTTATAGATCCCTCTAAAATACCTCCAACCCCAAAGGATACAGATCTCCAGGCTCGGGTCCAGGGAGGTCCTCAGGGTGTCTGTGACTCCTGTTCCAGACAATAGCAGGACAGACAGGGAGGTCAGGAACTGAAGGTCCATATCCAAGACTCTGGAGCTAAGAGAGTAACCCAGTGAAAGAAGGTGAGACCCAGAGCTTGGTGTTATATAAAACAGAAAGTGAACTGAAAAGCAACTTCCCCTGACATGACACAGCCTCCAAATACCAAGAACCCAGCTTTCAGATCACTGAAGCCCCAGTCCCTAGCCCAGGGCCAGGGACCAAGAGACACACAGTGACAACATGGGATGATGGGAGAAAGAAAGATAAATGTCAGCACAGCAGGGATGCTCAGAGAACAGGTCTGGAACCCTGCGCTGGAGCCCTGGCTCTGCCTGACTTCGTGACCTACAGAAGGCAAATTGCTCAGCCTCTCTGATCTTCATCTTCCTCACTGCAAAATGAGGATAAGGAGGTCATCTCCCTGTTGCAGAGACAAAGTACCTGGGTGAGGCACTGTGCCTGAGGAAGGAGGGTCAACATCATTCCCCCTCAGTTCCCCCACCCTGGCCTTCCAGGAGGCCCGGCAGTCAAAAACATGAAACTTGCAGGGTTTCCTGCTTTTCCTGACTTCTGTCATCAGAAAGGAAGGAGGGGTGCTGGGTGGGAAAGGAGGCAAGGCAGTCTTGGGGTAAGATGGCTGGCTGTTACTCTCCTAGGAACCACAGGCACCAAAAGCAACACCTGTTCCTATCTAGGCAACATTCCCCAACTATTTACTGAGTAACTTTCATGTTCCTTGAATGTTCTGGAGCCAGGAATACAGCAGGAACAACATTCCCCACACAATGGTACTTCTATCTCTAGTAGGGTTAAGAGACAACCAACAAAGTTGTAAAACAAGCACAGAAGGATAAGAGGGAGTCAGCAAAGTGTGACATTAAAAACAGCAGTCAGAGGAGGCCTCTACTCAGATGACAGCTGCCCAATTTTACCAACGTGGAGATGAATACACAGAAAAATGAGGTGACTGCCCAAATCACTTATAGATCACTCATAGATTTTCCAGTTAAACTAACAGTCTTAATGAACAGGCTATCTCAGAGCTGGCCACTGTTCTACCAGGACACCTGCCCCAGGGGAGAGATGCTCAGTTATGGACAGTGACCTCTCACAGAGGTCAATCAGAGAACCAACTCTGTCCCGTGCAGATCAGACAACTGAAGCCTACAGAATGTGAGGAAATAGTTCAAGCTCAACCAGAGCCCTACATTCCACCGTCATACTCCAGACTCAAGGGAACCAAACTCTGGTTAAGGCGAAACTTGGGAATCAGGGACTATCAGATGGCCGGTAATGACTGAAGCGGGGAAGAAGTGGGAAAAGAGAGAGGTGACTTGGTGGTGGGTTCTGAGCGGGCCACTCGGGCTTGCAGACCAGGGATGCCACCCGTGCCTTTAGAGCTCCTAAAGGAGAAAGTCTTTCCAATGAGGTCCGCGAATCCCACACCCCACCCCCTGCAGCCAGTCCTGGGCCCTCGGTTCCTCCCCCCGCTCTCCAAAGGGGTCTGCTTGCCCACGGCTCTCGCCCTACCTACCGGGCCAGGCGGGCGGGGGCGGGGGCAGGTCAGACAGCAACCGACTCGAGGGTCTGATAGCGACCAGCAGAGCCGTGGATCCTCAAAGAATGCCCGCGAGTAGCAGCCCTGGGACCGCCTATTACTGCCCCCCGCCCACCGTGCCACCCCTGACCAATGAGCGCAGGCCGCGACGGTCGCTCCTTGACCTCACTTCCGGCTCCGCCCAGAAGGCGCAGGCATCTGCCAGGCTTGAGATCTGTGGGATTCCGGCGCCGCCCAGTCCGCCGGCGCACTTGTGTCAAGGTTGGTTTGGAGAAAATAGCCTGAAAGGGCGCGTCAGCACACTGACGCCGTGATCTCTGCCGGACGGTCTTCCTAGCGCCCTCCCTGAAACTGTTTTGTCAGCTAAGTGTTTTTCAAACTGCATTTGTCAAAATCAGTTTAGTGGGTCGTGACTAACTCCTTTTTCTAAGTAATGTGCAATGCAGAGCTGGGACATCCCCTGCTCGCCGCTTCGATCCACGAAATTCTAAACCAAGCTCGTTGGGTTCTTCCCTGGTCTACGATTTTGTACAGCGTCCGTATAGACAGACCCGAGGAGAGCTCCGAAACCGTGTACAACCCCGTATCCTTGTCATTTGACTGTAGCGTTAATGATTAGGAAAGGTGAAGATGTAGAAACAAAGAATAGCTGTTGGACTAGGGAACTGGTAACAGTTTAGACTATAATTCTGCCACATAGCAGAATCACCCAACTCCCAGTTCCCTGGAAGATACAAAGGTCTGACACACATTCCTAAATTGTTTTTATAGGAAGCAGACCACCCCCCACCACCACCACCAAATGAAAACTGCTGCCCACAAGAACCACAGGCCCTTGACTAGCTGAAACCAGAAAATTGATGATACTTGAAACTTCATCTTGATGCCAGCAGATCTGAGAACTGTCCATGGATCATGCCCTGCCCCTTGAAGACTATAAAATTCCTCACTACCCCCCTCCAGGGTGAATCACACAGTCTTGAGGGCATTAGCCCAGTGTGGCTCCTTTTGCCTGGCAAAGCAATAAAAGCTACTCTTTTCTACTTCACCCAAAACCCTGTCTCCGAGTTTCTATTACTATTTGGCACCAATGAACAGTGGCTGAGTTTCCGAGAGAGCCCTGGCAGACAGTTGGTAAGGGAGCCGACACCCCAGGTAAGCTGAGGCAGAACAGGAATGGTTAGTTGTGGAGAGCAGACATTGGAAGAACTGCATACATGGGTGCACAAATACACGCTCCGAGGAGAGCCAGGAGCAAAAGACACATAGGGGACCTGCTTCAACCAGGAAGGAGATGAGCTGCAACAGCTTCATTTAGTTAGGAAGGCTGAGAAAGTTCTGACCTGCTCACTTTCCTTGCCTGGAAATTGTACCTCTCTCCACTTTCACTTGAGGTAAAGCAGTAGATAAACTGATCCCAGAGCACCTGGATCACAGCAGCACCAAACATGCGGCCTCTCTCTGCCTCTCCTGCCCCAAAGATGGCCTAACTGATGTCTTCAACTGAGGCGACCTGCTGGTGTAACCAGAACAAGTCCACCCCCTCTCTCCCTAAGGAGGCCACCCATCCTGGCTGAGGAACCAGCTGGAGGGAGCCCAGGTAAGTGCAAAGTGAAATGTTTTTGGAGAGCCCACACAGGCATCTGAGTGTATCACTTTATTTCCTAATTCTGTTTCAATGACGGAGTAAATGGCCCCAGATGAACGGCTGCAGTTGTCATCCATTTCCCCCAAACCACTGTGCCCTGACTTTGTCTTCTTCAGGTCTCAGTTCTCTCTGCTTCTAGGCATCCGGCCGGAGGGTCAGTCTCTGATGTGGGACAGGGATACAGACACCCCTCCCAGGCAGCTGGCAACAACCATGAGAGGAGAACAGCAAGGAGGTAGGGCCAACCATGGGAGAACCACGCTTCTGGGGCAAAAATAGTCAGACAAGAGCAGAGGTGCTCCTGAGAATAATGGGATGGACTCTAAATTTGGGACCTGAATACCTGAGCTCAGTAGTCACTATATATCAAGGAGGGAACCGTTCCATGGAAAGGGGAAGGAGGAGAGTCTGTGAGGAGGCACTCCCACCCCAGCACACGCACCTCCAGACCAAGTGTCTCTGGAGCACCACCACAGCAACCCCTCAGAGGGCGGGTGACCACTGCCACAGCCCCTGGCTTGCTCGGGGACCTGCCAGTCACCCAGCACCATCCCCCATGTTACACTCAGGGCAGCATCTGTGCCAGCTGGGCTTGGGCAACTTTCTCCAAAGCTCCTGGGGAAGGGGTCACTCCCTCTGAGTTTGGTGATAGGACTTTGGAGATGGTCAAATCTGGGGTCAAATCCTGATGCTATCAGTGTGGATCCGGGCACGTCATTTAACCTCTCTGATCTAAGTTACTACTGCATTAACACTCCTAGCTATTGTAAGGATTCGATACAGTGCATGTAACATGACTGGTCCTTGGTAGGAACTTAACAAACAGAACAAGTCATTGTCACTGCTCCCACTGTTAATTATTCTCACTGACCCCTGCTTGCCTTAAGAGGACAGGGCTGTAGACAGGGTACTTCTCTACTCTGAAGCATGATGCTGTGGCCTTCCATAGCCTGGGTGACCATGCCCAGGCCAAAGCTCCAAGATGCAAGAAAGGATACAGCATGTCCTGTAGGGGTGGCTGGGCCAGGGAGGCCCTGAGGGAAAGACTCTCCAAGGAGGCCTGAAGGGTCTGGGCCATGCTGTGGTCAGTCAGGAGGCCCATGCTCTGGACCTGGAGAAAAAAGAGGATAAGAAAGACAGGCTTTCTCAGTGCCCACTCCACACAGGCCCTCTCTGCCCTCCACCCCCTGCACTCCTGACCTCCCATTGGCTGTTGTGGTTAGAGCTACCCCCTCCCACCCCGCCCCAAGAGAAGATGGTATAGAGGGTTTGGCCTCCAAGTGGCTAAATGGCATCCCCTCCCCACTCACCTGCAGGAAGAAGCCATGCAGAGCCTGGAGTGTGAAGGCAGGAAGGGTAGAGAGGTCGGTCGAAGCTGCGCCTTGCAGAACATGACCCACCTCCTGAGAGAGGATGCTGCTGCTCCGGAACCGCACAAACTGGGCCAGGGAGAGAAGCCAAGAATGCAGTGATTCGGCATCTCCTCCATTCACAAACACTTCCTGTGTCCCTGCCATGCCCAGCACTGGGCTGGGGACATAGATTTGAAGCCCACAGAACTCTGCCTTCAAGGAGCTCAGCACTGGTATGCACAGGTGGGGTTGTGTCTTGGGACAGTGAAGTAATGAGGACTGCTAGACGTTGAGAGCTGGCCCTGCTGACCCCTCAGTCTTCAACTCCCTGCCCCTCAGCCTTGCCTCTCACATTAGACTACGTGTGGTCAACCAACCCGCCACCATGTCCTTGTATACCTGCTGTTCTCACCTCAGTACCCGTAATACTTTTCCTTCTCTTTCTCGATTAATCCCTCAAGTCTCGGCTAAAATGTTACCTTCACTACTGAATGGTTCTTTAATTTTATTAAATTAACTCTCCCTCCCTCTGTTAAAGCCTTTGAGTGTATGGATCACAACAAGCTGTGGAAAATTCTTAAAGAGATGGAAATACCAGATCACCTTAACCTGCCCCCTGAGAAATCTATATGCAGGTCAAGAAGCAACAGTTAGAACCAGACATGGAACAACAGACTGGTTCTAAATTGAGAAAGGAGTACATCAAGGCTGTATATTGTCACTCTGCGTATTTAGCTTATATGCAGAGTACATCATGAGAAAAGCTGGGCTGGATAAAGCACAAGCTGGAATCAAAGACTGCCAGGAGAAATATCAATAACCTCAGATATGCAGATGACACCAACCTTATGGCAGAAAGCGAAGAGGAACTAAAGAGCCTCTTAATGAAAGTGAAAGAGGAGAGTGAAAAAGCTGGTTTAAAACCCAACATTCAAAAAACTAAGATCATGGCATCCTGTCCCATCACTTCATGGCAAGTAGATGGGTAAACAAGGGAAACAGTGACAGACTTTATTTGCTTGGGCTCCAAAGATCACTGCAGATGGTAACTGCAGCCATGAAATTAAAAGACACTTGCTCCTTGGAAGAAAAGCTATGACCAACCTAGATAGCATATTAAAAAGCATAGACATTACTTTGCCAACAAAGGTCTGTCTAGTCAAAGCTCTGGTTTTTCCAGTAGTCATATATGGATGTGAGAGTTGGACCATAAAGGTTGAGTGCCGAAGAATGATGATTTTGAACTGCGGTGTTGGAGAAGACTCTTGAGAGTCCCTTGGACTGCAAGGAGATCCAACCAGTTCATCCTAAAGGAAATCAGTCCTGAATATTCATTGGAAGGACTGATACTGAAGCTGAAGCTCCAGTACTTTGGCCACCTGATGCAAAGAACTGACTCATTGGAAAAGACCCTGATGCTGGGAAAGATTGAAGGCGGGAGGAGAAGGGGACAACAGAGGACGAGATGGTTGGATGGCATCACTGACTCAATGGACATGAATTTGAGCAAGCTCTGGGAGATGGTGAAAAACAGGGAAGACTGGCATACTGCTGTCCATGGGGTAGCAAAGAGTCGGACATGACTGAGTGACTGAGCACCAACAGGTATTAACTGTCCCTCCCAGCTCTGGCAGAAACAATTACTCTTTTATCGGGACTTCTCTGTTGGCTCACTGATAAGAATCTGCCTGCCAATGCAGGGAACACAGGTTCAATCACTGATCTGAGAAGATTCCACATGCCACGGAGCAACTATGCCTGTGTGCCACAACTACTGAGCCACCACTCTAGAGCCCCCATGGCGCAACTATTGAAGCCTGTGTGCCTAGAGCCTGTGCTGTGCCCTGCAACGAGAGAAGTCACCGCCATGAGAAGATCATGCACTTAAAGGAAGAGTAGCCCTGCTCGCTGCAACTAGAGTAAGCCCACGTGCAGCAATGAAGACCCAGCACAACAGCAACAAAAAATTTACTTTTCTCTGGGTTCCCACACCAACCATTGACTTATTCATTGATCTGTTTCACTATCATTCACGGGCTCACTGCCTTGTTGTTTATTCAGTGGATACCTACTGTGTTCTAGGCACTTAGCATTATTTTCTACTCTTCCATTAATAACATCATATTTTAAGTCTTAGTTTCATTGTCTATCTCCTTCTCTAGACTGAGGGACCCTTAAGAAAGAACAGTTGGCTCATTGACATCTTTGGTAGCTAGCACAGGACCTGACATGTGGTGGGCAGGCCCTGGTCAATGTTTCATTAGTGAGTGAATAAGAAAGAATGCCCAGGTCTTCTGGGCTGAGAAGATGTGGGCATTTAGAGGAATTCTCTAAGCAGGCTTCTTGTAGGGTGAAGGCCCACCCAGCCCCTCTACCTTCTTGGAGGATGACATTCTTCAGACCACAAGACATCCATTCTACACTTACCAGGGTCATAAGTCTCAAGATTTCAGGTTTGAGGAAGGAATTCTCTCCAGCTTCCAAGAGAGTAAACATCAAAAACCGATTCCAGGGCTGGCAGGCCACATGGAGGGCTATGGGAAACACCAGTCACCATGTTGTTAATGCTGCTTTTCTGAAGGCTGTGGAACACTGATAAAGAAAACTTTCTCCTATTGGCTCAAAAAACGGGTTGCTCCACTCGAGGCAGGGCATTGTTCAATGCTGACTCCAGGGGTTTCTTTTTTTCCTGGGCTTCTATCTACCCACACTGCCTGGCACAGGGAGACCATATATATATTATATCCCATTATATGTGGGAGGAGCTCTGCCATGCAAGAGCTATGTGGGGCAAGTTGCTTGACATCCCTGAACTTCAGTGTCCTCATCTGTATGACGGACATAGCAGTGCCCTTGCAGTATTGTTAAAAGAATTAAACAAGATGAATGTGAATCAGGGAGCTCCCTGGTGGCCTAGCGTTAGGATTCTGGGCTTTCACTGCCATGACTCAGGTTCAGTCCCTGGTAGGGGAATTGACATCCCGCAAACAAAAAAAAAAAAAAAGAAGAGTATGAATCACAGAACAGGGGATGGGAGTTTGGGGTGGGAGGGTGTCATGGCAGATGCTGGCTCCCTCCAACCACCCCCATGGGAACATCAGAGAAGAGGGAGGGTTTGTACCAAAGTCTGGGCTCCGAGCATGCAGGTAGTCAAGCAAGGCCTCCAGGCAGCCAACACAGGCGTGGGACAACAGAGGGTCCTTCTGCAAAAAAAACAACAAAACCCACAGACGTACACATCAGATTTCACAATAATGGATTTTGCTGCCAACTAAGAAAAAAACATTTGGTTTTCAAAACAATTGGATTTCAGGATTTCAGATTGGGGATTGTGACTCTGTAGAAAATCAAGACGTTTGTTGGTTTCATCTCTCACTCACACACAAATCACAGTGTGTATATTGATGATTTACCAACATTTGACAGACTGTTCTGTTCCAGAAAAGAGTGGGCCCTGGGGCCCTTTAAGCGATTCACAAATTACAGATGCTGTAAGAGCCCCGCAGTTTATCTAAGTCAGCATGGGTAGGTTTTTTCTTAAAGCAGAACCTTTTACCAAACAAAATTTTATGCTCTAATAAGCACATGAAAAGAGCTTATTATCATTAGTCATTAAGGAAATGCAAATTAAAATCACCTTGAGATAACACCACATACTCACCAATAGCTAACTGTGACTGACAATAAATACTAAGTATTGGCAAGAATGTGAAGCAGATAGAACTCTCGTGCACTCCTGATGGGAAGGCGAAATGGTGCAGCCGCTTTGGAAAATAGTTTGATGGTTTCTTATAGACATACGCTTACCATATGTTGTAGGCAGAATTTTAAGATGGTCCCATGACCTTTGCTCCCAGATGTTACTCCTGTGATTAGGTTACATTATATGGCAAAAGGGAGCTTGTTTGGGTTGGTCCAATCTGATCACACCAATTCTCTAAAAGTAGAGTTTTCTTTGGCTAGTGGCAGAAGAAGAACCAGAGAGACCGGAAGTATGAGAAGGACTCAACATGCACTGGCTAGTTACAGGATAGAGGGGCCATGTAAGACAGAATAGGGGCAACCTTAAAGAGATGAAAGAGCTCCCCCCACACCAAACTAAGAAAGAAGTGTTTCTTTCCTTGATCTCCCAGATAAGCACCCAGCCTGAGCAATAACTTGATTTCAGCCTTGTGAAGAACCTGGTTAAGCCCACCCAGACTTCCGACATAAAGAATTATCAGATAACAAGTGGGTGCTGTGTTAAGCTATTACATTTGTGGTGTGTAGATACACAGCAACAGAAAACTAATATGTCATTTGACCCAGCAACCCCACTCCTAGGTATTTTACCCAAGAGAAGTAAAAATGGATATTCACACAAAGACTTGTACTTCAGTCTTTATTCAAAATAACCAAAAGTCTGGAAGTCCCAAATAGCTATCAGTGTTGTGTTAGTCGCCTGGTCATGTCCAACTCTTTGTGGCCCTGTGGACTGTAGCCTGCTAGGCTTCTCCATCCATGGAATTTTCCAGGCACAAATACTGAAGTAGGTTGCCACTTCCTTCTCCAGGGGGTCTTCCCAACCCAGAGACTGAACCTAGGTCTCCCACACTGCAGCCAGACTCTTCACCATGTGAGCCTCCAGGGAAGCAGCAGGTAAACAGATAAACAAGTTGTGGTATAGCCACATAACAGGCCACTACTCACCAATATATAGAAATAAAGTACTGATACACACAACAGTATGAATGAGTCTCAAAAGCATTAAGCTAAGTTGAAGAAGACAGACACACAAGGCAACATAATGTATGATTTCATTTACATGGAATTCTAGAAATGGTACAACTGTAGTGCCAGAAAGCAGATCAGTGTTTGCCAAGGGTCAGGGATGGGGAGGGGACTGACTACAAAGCAATACATGGGAGCTTTTTGTGGTGCTGGAAACCTATACCGTGATTGTGGTGGTGTTCACAAAACTGAATATATTTGTCAAAACTCATCTAATTACACTTAAATCAGTGAATTTTACTACATGTAAGTTATATCTCAGTAAGACTGATTTTTTTTTTTTAATGTAACAAACTAACCAAAAAAATCCTATGTTCTCCTCATGCTATCCTTCGGAACACAGCAACCTGGAGGTTAAGTTATGAGGCAGATCTGGGTTTGAATCCTTGCTTGACTACTTACCATCTGCAGGATCCTGGCCAAGGTTACTTAATTTTGCTAAGTGGGGATAAAAAGATTACTTGGGTTGCTAAGAGGGTTTGATGAGATATGGGTACAGAGTATCTAATGAGTGCTTGGCATTGAGTTAGCACAAGAAAGTGGTGAATATCTTAATGAAATGCAGAACAGGGGAAACATTCTTCCTAACAACCCCCAAGTATAAGCCTTGTGTCCTTTCTCCTTCTCCAATCAAAAATTAACTCAACCAGTTAAGAGTTGGGAACTTCCAACTTTTTCCCAGGTACTCAAGATTGGCCACTTTTTGCTTGTCCAGGATCCATTCCTCCTTCTTCTGAGAACAATTTTATCTTGCAGATACACTCCTCTCTTATGTTCAGTCCATGTGAGTTATGGAGAGTTAACCATATGCCCCATCCTCCAGGAGAGGCACAAGTCAGGCCAATCAGAACACCCCATGTTTCAAGCAGAGTGACTAGCACATTACCAAGCCAGGCTCATGAGATTCAATTCTGGGGGCTACTGAGATAGAGAAACTTTCTTTCTGCCAGGATATAAGCCAAGAGCTGCTCTATGTTATCCTACCATCCCATGAGAAGAAAGCTGAGAGAAATGCAGAGCCAGGAGATAAGAGAGATAGAGCTCTGATGACACTGTCTGAGCCTCTGGGATCTCAGATGTGCCTAAAGCCAGTTTTGGCCCCTGGACTACTCAGTTATGAGACAATTTGAGTTTTGTTTCTGTCACTGTAACTTTAAAGCCAGTCAATCTACTCTCTAGGCCTTGGTGGGAATACCAGGGTCTTGACAGGCAGCTACCCCTTCCTGCCGTCATCCTGGGAGAACCAGGCTCCACTGCCAGGGTCACACTTGGCAAGGGCCTTACCTGCACCAGAAGGTTCTGCAGTCCGATGACCAAGGACAGCACTTGTGATGTTCCCAGTGGAGATAGGACAGTGTCCTCAGAGGCTGGCAGTGACTGGGCCCCTGAGGGCAGTAGGGCAACCAGGGCAGAGGAGAAGTTTTGTTGCAGGGCTGTCCGCAGGAAGCGTAATATGGCAGCTGAAAGTAGAAAACTCCTTACACCCAGTTCCTGTCTCATTCCCCACCTCCCTGTGCCCAGCTCTGTTACAGGGGGAAGACCACGGAGATATAGTGGGATGACCACAGTCTGGTCTGGGTGGGGTGGTCCCATCTCAGGATCTAGGGGAAAGGTTTTTCTTCTCCTTGCTGGAGGCCCTTGGCCCCACACCTGACAGCAGTGCAGCCTTTTTCTTCGGGACGCTGAGGGCCTTCAGTACTTGGTCCAGGTCCACGGACAATGTCTGATGAACCTGGCAGAGCATGGGGTAAAGGCATAACCCCCACTTTCTGGGAGCCTGGGGAGAAAATAACCTGCCACAATATTTCGTGTACCTTCATACACATACCCAGAAGGACAGAGAAAGCCACATAGGGTCTTGTGAACCTCACCTGGATTCAGGAGCTTGAGGAGGAAAATCAAGCCCAGACCTGGAGAACCCTGCTTCTCCCAAATTTCCCCCATCCTCAGAGAGCCTCTGCACCAGGGAGGAACTGATCCTGGCCTTATCTGTAAGTCCATCTCTACCTCAGCCCACCATCTACCTAACTCAGACCTGGAGTCAGATGGCCCAGATTCAAAATTCCGGCTCTGCCACTGGCCAGCTTAGTGGCTGTGGACAAGCCGCTGCCCTGCACCTCTCCCAGCCTGTCTTACCTCCGTCACCCGTGAAACGTGAGCAGTACCACCTGCTCTCACTCCCGCCAGAGCCACTGTGAAGAACAGCTGGGGATCAGTGCTGTGAATGTGCTCCTTGACGTCAAAGCAGTGACCAAAGTGAGGGGTTAGTTTAGGCAACAGGTTCAAAGCTGTGAGTGTGCTCTGCTCTCCTTACCCAGAACATGAGCTGCCTTTGGGCAGCTTCTCCTCCACTTGGATCTATCACAGTTTCGCACAAAGCATTTCCTCAAAAATGCTTGTTGGCTGATGGAATTGGCAGGTTCTAAGCAGAACCAACTTGTATAAAGATATTGAGATGCTATACTAATCTGTTAGTAGAGGAAGCTGTGTGCAAGTTCTGTG
This sequence comes from Dama dama, assembly GCF_033118175.1. Taxonomy (NCBI): domain Eukaryota; kingdom Metazoa; phylum Chordata; class Mammalia; order Artiodactyla; family Cervidae; genus Dama; species Dama dama. Next base: position 7,457,519 of record NC_083702.1, read on the forward strand.
CTATCTGCTCAATTTTTTGGTAAATCTAAAACTGTCCAAAAAATAACAGCTACTAAAAATCAACCAGAAACAAACAAAACAAGGTATGGAGATGTGAAAGAGCACAGTGAACTGGGAGAAGAGCAAGTATGTGCTCAGAAGAGGAGGGCAGAATGACAGGAAGTAAGGCTGCAGGGGGCCTAGTAGGTAGGGTCTCAGCAGCCACGAAGAGAACAGAAAGGTGCTGAAGGATAGTGGGCAGAGGGGAAGTGTGGACAGACTGTGCTGTGGGGATAGAGAGGCAGGGGAATGGAGAGGCTGGGGCCAGCAGATTGTGAACAGGCTGCCTTGGTGTTGAGGACGAATGATCAGGACTGAACAAGAGCAGAAGTGAGGACTTGGAGCAGAGGCAGTTAGGTGATTGGCTGGGTGTGAGCTGAGGGCCAGGGCAGAACTGATGACGTGGTGCAGGCTTCCATCCAGGCAGGTGGCTGCAGGGGCAGGGGTGGGCCCAACAGAGAAAAGCAGGAGAGGTTCCTGTCCCAAGTTGACCCCACTAGCAACTACCTGAGGATCTGCTACAGTGTAGATCTGCCAGTTTACTGAAAGTCTAGAAGCCAAAATTTTAAGACTCACTTCAATTCTATACCAGTGAGTGTTTGCCTCGCATTAGGTTGGCACAAAGCTGTGCACAGTGAGAGGATTCCCCAAGGGGTAGGCAATGGTTTACATCCACCAGGAGCAGCCAGTCTTAAGGGAAGCACTCAAAAGCGGAGCAGCCCACAGAGGAGCCCATGCAGGGCACTAGGATGTGAAGGTCATACAAGGGCGAGGGGCTGAGAGGAAAGGAGGTGCTGTGTGGATAAGTCCATGGCGCTTCCGTTCCCTGCATCACCTTCTCTAACAGTCACATGACAGCTCCCATGTGTATGGCACATCACAGCTTGCCACCCACCACTTCAAGATCACGACTGGATTCTGCCTTCCTGTTCAGCTGGACAGTCCACTCCCTACACCCTGGCATGTGATATCTCACGACTCTTCAAATACATAAATCATGTCTTAAACTTGTGCAGCTTCAGGGCTGTGCTCATCTCATTCTCTTTGCCTAGCATGCTCTCCCCCTCGCCTGGCACAGTCTTACTTACATTTCAAAGCTTTGCTTAAAGATTACAACACAAGTTCCCCAAGTGTGGGGTGTATACTGTATTCATTTTTTATTCCTCTGTTCCTAAAGTACCGCCTGGCATGTAGGTGATCCATGTGTGCTAAATGGATCAATGTAAATCAACCTGACAACAGCCTTGCATGTTACTCTCCTGTTTTGTAGGCAAGGAAACTGAAGCTCAAAGAGATAAATACTTCACTAAGGTTACATAGGTAATAAGCCACAGAGCTGAGACCAGAACTCGGATCTTCATCGCTCCTTTGAGTGACACCCATGCCCCAAAGCTACAGCGGTTAGAGACTAACCTGAAGACTGCCTTGGTGCTGCTGGGCAGAGAAGGAGGCAGTGAGCAGCCAGGCGGAGCAGAGGAGCCCGGTCCTGGGAGAGTCCTCTTCAGTCCAGGTCAGCGCCAGCATCTTCTCCAGAAGCTCTATCAGGGCCGTGCTGCTCAGAAGCACTGCAGCAGCTGCAGAGGGTTGGGCAGAGCAGGTGGTGCTCAATTAGTACCCAGAAGGTGCTTCACATACGTACTGTGAATAAACAAAAGGGTCACCTGGAGGCTCTAAAGGTCCCAGCTTCATTTTGGAACCAAAGGTTATTGGAACCAGAAAGGACCTTATGACCATCCGTTCCAGCCACACACACCCTTATTTATTTTTTTAAGATGGAAGAACTGAGGGCAGCAAGAGCCCCAGACACTGCCCAGCACCCTCCCTTCCTCTTCACTGTGCCAGCCTGGGCCCCAGCACCTCTTCTCTGACTGCCCAGCGTGGTCTGGTGAAGGCTGCAGTACAGGAAGTTGAAGGAGGGCTGCAGGATGTCCGAGTCAGCGGGGCTGCATGTCCCACACAGCTTGCTCACTGCAAGAGATCAGAGTCCTTGGGAGCCCCAGCACTCACATGTCTTAAAGCTAATGGCCCTCAACTGGCTAATTTCAGATGTCAGTCTTGGGGATCAAGAACAAACCAGGTGTTCCTGATGTTATTGCCAATGGAAAGAAGCAGTGACAAACCCAAAGACATGTTCACACTCTCCATCGGAATAAACATCAGGCAAGCAGCCCACAGCTGCATGTATGAACAGACTGCACAAGTTTAGGAGGTCAAAAGGCAGCCTCTGACAGCACTTGTGCCAACCAGACTCCAGGTTGCAGAGTCTGCAGAGGTTATGTAGGCCAACTTGCCACCATCAGCAGAAAGACGATTCAGTCTCTGAATTCTTTCAGCAATAGGCACTCACCACCTTCCCAGGGGAGGTCTGTAGCTATCGACGTTCAGTTCCCTAAACTTGCCACATTCTCTCTCTCATACCACCTCCATCTACCTTTCCTCTGATTCAGCAATCAAGATTCATCTCAAAGTTCACCTCCCTCATGAATTCTCTCTTAATCAATCTGTCAAGGCAAGTTTAAACGCCTCCTCATAATCCACCTGCCTCATCAGAGCAGTTACAACACTGTGGAGTAGACATCCACAGAGCACAACCCCTTCCTCCTGGGATTACTAGCCCTTGCTCCTCTGCCCCCACCATCCTAGATATAAACCTACCTAAGTCCTCACTCACTTTTTTGGCAGCCATATCACACTTGACTTTACATGGCTCATGATCAACCAGACAGCTAGGCCCCTCCCAACCACAGCCCCACCCTTGAACCACAGTCCTCTACTCGCAAATAAAACTATTCAAGGGTTATATGTAAATATATACTCATTTCATGTGTATGTTTCAGTCTGTTATGTCTCCCTGTTAGAGGCCCTTTTGACAGCTGTTTTTGTCACACACAAACCTCCCTCCTGGCTGAGTGTCACCTGATAAGACAGGCAGGCAATGACCAGCACCAGGCCAGGTTGGACAATGATCTTCTCATGAGGAGATCTGGGCTCCAGGCAGGGAAAAAACCATGCTCCCCTGTGGCCAAAGGACACGACACTCCACAGGGACTGGAGACACACCATTTTTCCTATTAATCTCAAACTTTCCTCAACAAATCTTCCTGAGGGTGCTGCCTATGAACTGGTGGCTGCATCAACGAGCAATAAAAGATCCTAATAAGGTTTGGGGTGTGGGGAGGGAGAAGGCCTAGAGATCTGTGAACTGGATCATCAGATCCTGAGTCAGCTGCAGGGTGAGGTGGAGAACAGAGCTTGTGCCAGGAAAAATGAAGGGTACATAGACAGTACCCACTGAAGGCCTACTCTGTGCCAAGCACCCTGTGGCATTCTACATTTAAAGTTACTCCTTACATCAACCCTAAATCAGTACACACTATTATCTTATGAGGAACCAAAGGCTCACAAAGGCTAGAGGTTGCCCAAGGTTGCATAACTAGTGACTAAGCTGAGAACAAAAATCAGGCCTTCTTGATTCTGGAGCTTGTCACAGTGACTTATTTTGGTTTTTGTTCTCCAAACATTCCCAGAGGACGAGCAGAAGATCTGTAAGGTCCTTTATCAAGAAGCCCATAGGAGATCAACCAGTCAGAGAACTGTGCATGAGATGATCATATACCCTGCAACTCTCATCCCTCACATTGCCTTTAAAAATGCTTTGTTGAAATCATTCAACTTCGGGGGGTCTCGGTTTGTGGGGGGCACGAGTCCCCATTCTTGCATGGCCCTGCAATAAACCCTTCTCTACTCAAAAAAAGAGAGAGAAGCCCACAGGAATAGACTGACCCACCAGCTTCTTCCAAAAGGTGAAAGGGTGGAAGAAAAGACCAAGGCCAGCACTATGAGGGTCGACCCACAGCCTGCCCAGCCCTGGGCCCTCAGGCACTGTCCCAAGCACCTTGGTGAAGCAGCTTCATGGCCATGCTGTCCAGTTCTTGCTCTGACTCATTCCTCAGCTGCACTAAGGAGAGGAGGCTCAACAGCAAAGGCAGGTTCCCGGAAGCTGTTAGGAACAAGAAGAGCTGGTCGGGGGACTGACAGACAGATCACCACTACCACCCGACCAGTGGTAAATAGTTCGTTGGGATTTACCCCTATTTCCTGTCTTCTTTATTTGGAAAAGGGGCAACTGACAGACCGAGTGCCAACTCTGGGTTGGGTAAGAGAATTCATTATTTCACTTAATCCTCTTTAAAATCATGGGAAGCAGGGACTGTCATTTCTATTTTACACTTAAGAAAACTGAGGCCCAGAGAGGCTAACTGACATCTCCCAGGTCCCACAGTCACTGGCAGGGCCAGGACTTGAACCCAAATCTGAATCCAAGGCTCACAGTCTTTCCACTATGGGTTTCCAAGAAATCTCATGATCCTTAAACACTATTATCAGTTAGTTGTGGCTTCTCCTTCCCTGAAAAGGAAGGATTCAGCTCCTCCAGATCCCCTTAACAGAACAGAAGATATTAAGAAGAGGTGGCAAGACTACACAGAAGAACTATACAAAAAAGATCTTTACGACCCAGATAATCACGACAGTGTAATCACTCATCTAGATCCAGACATCCTGGACTGTGAAGTCAAGTGGGCCTTAGGAAGCATCACTATGAACAAAGCTAGTGGAGGTGATGGAATTCCAGTTGAGCTATTTCAAATCCTAAAAGATGATGCTGTGAAAGTGCTGCACTCAATATGTCAGCAAATTTGGAAAACTCAGCAGTGGCCACAGGACTGGAAAAGGTCAGTTTTCATTCCAATCCCAAAGAAAGGCAATGCCAAAGAATGCTCAAACTACAGCACAATTGCACTCATCTCACACACTAATGAAGTAATGCTCAAAATTCTCCAAGCCAGGCTTCAGCAATACGTGAACTTCCAGGTGTTCAAGCTGGTTTTAGAAAAGGCAGAGGAACCAGAAATCAAATTGCCAACATCCGCTGGATCATCAAAAAAACAAGAGAGTTCCAGAAAAACATCTATTTCTGCTTTATTGACTATGCCAAAGCCTTTGACTGTGTGGATCACAATAAACTGTGGAAAATTCTTAAAGAGATGGGAATACGAGATCACCTGACCAGCCTCTTGAGAAACCTGTATGCAGGTCAGGAAGCAACAGTTAGAACTGGACATGGAACAAAAGACTGGTTCCAAATCGGAAAAGGAGTACGTCAAGGCTGTATATTGTCCCCCTGCTTATTTAACTTATATGCAGAGTATATCATGAGAAATGCTGGGCTGGAAGAAGCTCAAGCTGGAATCAAGATTGCCAGGAGAAATATCAATAACCTCAGATATGCAGATGACACCAAACTTATGGCAGAAAGTGAAGAACTAAAGAGCCTCTTGATGAAAGGGAAAGAGGAGAGTGAAAAAGTTGGCTTAAAGCTTTAACATTCAGAAAACTAAGACCATGGCATCCAGTCCCATCACTTCATGGCAAATAGATGGGGAAACAGTGGAAACAGTGGCTGACTTTATTTTTTTGGGCTCCAAAATCACTGCAGATGGTGACTGCAGCCATGAAATTAAAAGACGCTTACTCCTTGGAAGGAAAGTGATGACCAACCTAGACAGCATATTAAAATGCAGAGACATTACTTTGTCAACAAAAGTCCGTCTAGTCAAGGCTATGGTTTTTCCAGTAGTCACGTATGGATGTGAGAGTTGGACTATAAAGAAAGCTGAGTGCCGAAGAATTGATGCTTTTGAACTGTGGTGTTGGAGAAGACTCTTGAGAGTGCGTTGGACTGCAAGGAGATCCAACCAGTCCATCCTAAAGGAGGTCAGTCCTGAGTGTTCATTGGAAGGACTGATGTTGAAGCTGAAACTCCAATACTTTGGCCACCTGATGCAAAGAGCTGACTCATTGGAAAAGACCCTGATGCTGGGAAAGATTGAGGGCAGGAGGAGAAGGGGACGAGAGAGGATGAGATGGTTGGATGGCATCACCAACTCAATGGACATGAGTTGGGGTAAACTCCGGGAGTTGGTGATGGACAGGGAGGCCTGGCGTGCTGCAGTTCATGGGGTCGCAAAGAGCTGGACATGACTGAGCGACTGAACTGAACTGAACTGAGATCCCCTTAAACATGCCTCCAAACCCCCGTCCTCAACAGAACTGGAGCAAGTGAGCCATAGTTCTCCACCCACTTCCTCTTAATTGCTTGAAAATTTAAAAATTCAACTTTCTAAGAGTAGGGGAAAAAACAGACTAATCCCAGCCTTTCACACTATACCAAATATCAGCTTTTGTGACTCCAGGGAGTCCCATTCCAGATTTGGAAACCATCCTTTTGGATCTCAACAGGAGCTTCCAATCCATCACAGATCCACTCCCTCCCTTGCCCCTGCTGGCTGTTGCTGCCTCCCTCACCTCCCCAACATTTACCGCTTCTTTCTTCCCAACTGGGGGCTGCCATTCTTGTGACAAATAGCTCTGAGCACATGTTGCGCAGGGTGGGGATATGCATGCATGCATCAAACACACCCACCCATGCAGACATGAAACATAAGCACACTCAAACCACACACACACACACACACACACACATACACACACACAAGTATGTTGAGCACCCACTCTCCCACAAGAGGATGGAGATAAAAGTTTCTCACTTGATGCCCCGCTGGCCTGACTTGTCTTTTGCAGAGAAAACTCAGATTCTCTCTCCCAGAGCAGACCTCATCACAGTAGAGAGGCCCACTCCTGAGTGACCTTCCTTCAGATCTAAACATGCCCCCAGCAGCTACAGGCTGACCTCCTGAGGGGGAGGACCCATGCTCCACCAGCAGATGCTGTAGGATCATCAGGAAGTGGCCTCTGATGAGACCGCCCACTTGTACATCTTCATTCCTCCTCAGAAAGGTCTTCAGGATGATCAGTACCTTGCGGGCTATGTCCATAGGACTGGAACAGATGAGGTCCTGAGCAGGAGAGAAGGAAGCCAGAGCTCAAAGGGCATTATAGTTGGGGACAGTTGAACAGTGAAGAAGAGGGGCTGGAGAAGGGCCCCAAATAATGCTGTCACAGAACCTGGGGAAGGAAGCACTCACTCAGGACCTACCATGCATCATCCTGTCAAATAAATCCATCCTAAACCGGAGAAAACAGAGGCTCAGAGAGATTGTGTGATGTGCCAAAGCTCACATAAACTAGTAAGTGGCACAGTTAGGATTTGAATCCCTGGTGGCTCAGATGGTAAAGAATCTGCCTACAATGCAGAAGACCCTGGGTCAGGAAGATTCCCCTGGAGAAGGGAATGGCTACCCACTTCAGTATCATTGCTGGGAGAATCCCATGGATAGAGGAGATTGGCAGGCTACAGTCCCAAAGGTAGGACTTGAATCACAAAGAGTCAGACATGACTAAGTGACTAACATACTCCCAACTCCAATGGGACCTGAGTGTGCCTTAAGGGAGAAGGGGGTGGGGGTGGAGATGTCACAGGGCAAGGACAGGATGGGTTAGGACAGATTCAGGACACAGGAAGAGAGGCAAGGACCAAATCAGGCCCTGTCTCCGCCATGGCATCTGGCTATTTCTGCCCCAAGGAGTAAAGGCCTTGGTTTCAGAAGGCAGGAAAGAACATTGCTTTTTATTTGCTTTCAGAGTTAATGAGTATATGTTAAATAGGAAGTCAGCAGAAGCTACACCAGAGACTATCCCACTGAGAGCTCCTGCACCTTCCAGCTCAAACAGGCCGATTCCTCTGGACAGGGCAGAGGGGGCTGGGGGTGCCACGAAACCAGTGTCACACACAGACTCCTAGCTCCTGACACACAGAGCCATGACTACAGGCAACCGGCCAGACAAACCCAGATGTGCTGATCACTGGGTAGCACAGGAGCGTCTGTACTTGGCTCTCTAAAAACCCCCACAGCTGCCAGAGAAACAACGATAATACTGATGAAATAATTCATATTTTATGGCACAATGAGAAACATTTAAACATAAAATTTTTCCTTGCTAGCTTGGGCCTCTTCCTCCCCTTTAAGTGTGTATTGTGCATCTGAATTAACCAGACCTCCTTAGGAGATACCATTCTTTCTCAATCTCATCAAGGGTCACAACTCCTAAGTGTTTAGGAGATAACTTCCTTCCTAATTCTGCAAGGGACCATGATGACCTGTGATCCACTACTACCTTTGTATGTATAGATTTAAATTGTGTAAACGATCAATAATATGTCATTTAACCATTTGTCTCAAAAACTTAAATCACTGTGCTTTGACCTCTTATGGGCAGAACAGTCCTCAGAGCTTTTTATTTTACTTTCTTAATTTATTTTTTTTGGCCACACCACATGGTTTTCAAGATCTTAGTTAATGGACCAGGCATGGAACCTGTGCTCCCTATACTGGAAGCACTGAGTCCTAATCACCGGACTGCCAGGGAATTCCCCTCAGAGATTTCTGAAAGACTGTCTACCAGGTTATAATTCTTGGGTTGGCTGAAATAAATATGCCATTTCCTTCTGAGATAGACTGTTGATTAATTTTTATTGACAACATCAATAGCAATCACTCAGTTAGGACCTAATAATGTCAGGTATTGTTCTGTGTTTAAACTATAGTTACATGTTTGTCTATACATTATCTGTATCTTCATGATAACTCTTCCTAGAAGGTGTTACTCCAGTTTTTCAAATCAGCAAACTGGGGCAGATTAACTAGTTTGCCTGTCAAGAAAGCAGGGGCATTATAAATTCTATAGCCACTATGATTTAAGGGCAGGGATGAGGTTGGCTTCATCTTTGTTACCTTGTAGGGACTCGGTTGGGAAGATCCCCTGAAGTAGGAAATGGCAACCCACTCCAGTATTATTGCCTAGAAAATTCCATGGACAGAGGAGCTTGTTGGGCTACATTCCGTGGGGTTGCAAAGAGTTGGACATGACTGAGCACGCACATACACATACACACAGAGACTCAGAAAACATCTCTGGAAGGAGAGGATCTCAGAATAAGAAGGCTAAAGGGGATCTCAGTTCATTTCCATCAACCTTTTTATAGAGTATGAGGCTGAAGCCAGATGAGGTGTGATTTGTCTAAGGTCACAGGACCCACAGCCAAACCAGTTTCCTAGTTCTGCTCCTTCACCAGCACATAGCTGCCTGACTGCCAAAGCTGGTCTCTTAGAAACCTAAGTTAGTGAATGTTAAAAGTGCCAAAGGACGGGGGCTACTTAGATATTTGGCAGCTGTGATAAATGCCAGGGGAAAGGGTGCACCCCACCCTGTGGGTTAGTGAGGAGGCTCTGGGTGGAGCATGGCCCACTCTGAAGCCTCTCCCGTCCAGAGTCATCCAGAACTCTCTGGGACTGGGCCGACCAGAGGCACATGGCCCAAGCAGGGAACAAACAGAGCTTCTATGACATCACTGCTTTTTACATATAAACAACCCACGTGAAAGACCACCCGTTGGTAAGAGTGGCAATTAACAGCTTTGTTTTCAGCTGTTAATTACCCATATCAGAAACAGAAATTGGTACCAACACATATTTTTAGACTCTTTCCCCTCCTGCAGCTAGAAGCTGGGAAGCAATGGTAGGAATTATACACATGAACAAACGACAAAGTTGTTCCTTGCTCTTCTATCTTAACACTGATGTTTCTAGGATCTAATTTAGTAAAAATTCATTAATTTAGGCTCCGGTCATTTTCATGACCTTTGTAAGCTCTATGACCTTCAGTATTCAATAAGTCTTCCTTCTTTTTTTAAAAACTGTTTATTTATTTGGCTGTATCAGGTCTTTCCAGGCTTAGTTGTCAGGTGGAATGTGGGATTTTAGCTGCTCAAGCAGGTTCAAACCTGCATCCGTTGCATTGGAAGGCAGATTCTTAACCAATGGATCACAAGGGAAGGCCCTCAATAAGCCTTTCTGAGATTAAGATTCTTTATCTGGTTCAGAGTCAGTCAGGAATCAGTAAACGATAGTCTACTGTGTACAGCATACCACAAGTGCTCCTATATATTCTTTCATTTATCCCCATGTTATCTCCATTTTAGACATGAGGAAACCAAAGCTCAGAGAAGACTTCTTCCAGTTGTTAGGGGTTTGTTGTATCTGAGTCCCTCACTGGCCCATGGGCCAGGAACTAGGTCTAATTCTTTCCTGTGCTCAAACAGCTCTCCTAATTAAATGAAACCCTGAGTCAGGGTTGGTTTCTCTCTTATCCTGAGATTTAGCTCAGTTTACTGGAAAAAATTACAGGGAATCAAAATCTGGGTTTTAATCTTAGCTCTTGTGACCTTGGGCAAATCTCTCTAAAACTATTTCTTAATCTGTTTAAAAAGAAAAAAATAAGATGCTATGATTAGTATCTTCTTCAGAAGATCTGAATTTTTTCTTTTTTGAGAAACTTAGATCTGTTCAGATCCCTAACTCAACAGGTCAGCAAAGGTTTATAAATACTTATGTGTGAGGAACTGACCCTGAATACTATATCTGGCAAAGAAAATCCAGCATCTTAGCTCTGTCCATTGCTACTCTGTGTCCCATCTTTCCTTATGCACTAATGGCTTATTTTTAACCCATTCCTTATTCCCTTTTCTTCCTCATCCAAGGAAGAATTTGAGCCAAAGCATGAATGTGGCCCCTATCAAATCAACACATGTGAGATTTCACAGAATGACAGATCTCAGGGACAGAGGGTGAAGATTTAAGTCAGAGTGGGGGTGTGTATGTGTGCGTGTGAATATGGACAGAAGTAGGTAACTAAGGATGTGAGATATACAATACACAGGTGTTATTTCCACCATAAAAGTGAAAAGTGAAGTCACTCAGTCATGTCCGACTCTTTGCGACCCCACGGACTGACCATAGCCTACCAGGCTTCTCCGTCCATGGGATTTTCCAGGCAAGAATACTGGAGTGGGTTGCCATATCCTTCTCCAGGAGATCTTCCCGACCCAGGGATTGAACCTGGGTCTCCTGCATTGTAGGCAGACGCTTTACCATCTGAGCCACCAGGGAAGTCCCATTTCCACCATAGTCACTCCAATAAAATCAGGGAATCATATTTATTGATGATAAGAATATCAAAAGAACACCCAGTCACCTCTAAAGGGCTGTGTCATTCTTCTAAGACTAAGGGACAGGGGGCAAGTAAGTGAACTGGTATTGAAGGCAGGGGTTCTAAACCACATTGTCAGTTTGGGACCTGCCACTAGTCACATTAATTGGTCACTAAATACAAATTGTCAACTGTGTAAATAATTTACTTTAAATATATGTATATATTATAGCAATTATCGCTATAATAATAAAGAAAAATAGATGGAATAAAGCCAGTGTGTGAGAAACTGCAAACAAGCAGCTTCCTTATCTAACTGATGAACCTGACAGAAATTATAGGAATGTCTTACACAAAAAAATCATTGGAATATGCAATAAACTCATGATAAAAAAAATTCTGGGTATGCCCAAGGGAGAGTGTTGCACATGTAACATTATCTTGAGAGTTATGACAGAAAAGAGGCTGAGTCCCTTTGCCAATCAGATATCTGCCACTACATGCCCCAGGGGTCCCCTGTGACATCAAACCCTTGCTAACAGAATATACTTAAGACAGGTAGGAGAGAGAGAATGGTGACAAAGGTCAGCATTTCAGAGGTATATCCCCTGGGGATTAGAGAGGCACATATCTCTCAGTGAGCAGACATCCATCAGACTTAGGAAAGGGTATGGATTTACCAGGCACCTGCCAGCTGAAAAGACCTCCTACTAGCATGGAAATAGTGATAAGTCCAGAGGCAGGTAGAAGCAGCTGTGGGTACCTCCTGACCTCAGGAAACCAGCTCCCAGAGAGAGAGGGCCCATCTCCTCTGACAGTAAAAAGGAGCAAGTGGTCACCTACTAGCAAAATGAGTAGGATGCTGGGGCTGCTCCTAAGCATGTGAAACAGGGCTGCTACGCTGGCGGGAAGGGTGGGCTGCCCAGCAGGTGGGACACCGTCCAGCTCCTCACAGCTGCTCTCTTCCCAGGAGAACCAAAGTTCCAGGACACGGTGCCCAAACCTCCTCATCAGCTCTGGATGCAGCAGAAACAACCTAAGCAGGAGCGGATGGTGGGTGTAGACTCGGTGCAGGTCTGGGGTGTCCTCTAGGAATTTTCTGATGGCGCCAACCACAGCCTGGAGGCAAAGAATAAAGAGGCTAAATGCACCTTGCAGAGGGCCCAAGAGACTCCAATCCCCAACAAATAGAGACAGCCAAGATGTAACTGGGAAAAAATGTGCTGGCTTCTCAGGGGTCCAGGATATTTTGACTGGCATCCTCCAGCAAAAAGAAAACCTCACATGCACCCCAATGTTCATCGCAGCACTGTTTATAATAGCCAGAACATGGAAGCAACCTAGATGCCCATCAGCAGACGAATGGATAAGGAAGCTGTGGTACATATACACCATGGATTATTACTCAGCCATTAAAAAGAATTCATTTGAATCAGTTCTAATGAGATGGATGAAACTGGAGCCTATCATACAGAGTGAAGTAAGCCAGAAAGATAAAGACCAATACAGTATACTAACGCATATATATGGAATTTAGAAAGATGGTAACGATAACCCTATATGCAAAACAGAACAAGAGACACAAATGTACAGAACAGACTTTTGGACTCTGTGGGAGAAGGCGAGGGGGGGATGTTTCGAGAGAACAGCATCAAAACATGTATATTATCTAGGGTGAAACAGATCACCAGCCCAGTCTGGATGCATGAGACAAGTGCTTGGGCCTGGTGCACTGGGAAGACCCAGAGGAATCGGGTAGAGAGGGAGGTGGGAGGGGGAATCGGGATGGGGAATACATGTAAATCCATGGCTGATTCATGTCAATGTATGACAAAAACCACTACAATATTGTAAAGTAATTAGCCTCCAACTAATAAAAATAAATGGGAAAAATAAAAAGGAAACCTCATTGTGCTTACCTTGTAACAGTGGCCCTCAACTCAGGGTGATTTCACTCCCCAAGGGACATTTAAAAATGTCTAGACTGTCTAGATTATCGATTGTCTTGATTGGGGGAGTGCAAGTGGTGTCTAGTGTGAGAGAGCAGAAATCCCACTAAATATCCTACAATGCACAGAACAGCCTCCCACAGAAAAGACTGTGCAAAATGTTACCAGTGCTGTGGCTGAGAAACCCCACTCTATAATGACACTTAGCACAGTATGTCACAACTGTCAGTGTGTATGTGTCCACCTACCACGCTAGACTTCAGCTGCCTGAGGGAAGGGAATGCAACAGATTAATCTGTGGCCTGGCACAGGGCTTGGCACAGAGAAAGCAAAGGGTAGGTGTGTTAAACCATTTATTAAACCTCTCTCTTCCCTGTTGCACATATAACAAAGCTCAAATTCCTGAGCGTGTTACTCTCAGGATTTTATGCTTCATAGTTTTGACTTCACTTGGGTCTTTCATCCATTTTGAGTTCATTTCTGTGTATGATATGAGCTAAGGGTCCAACTCCATTCTGTTGCACGTAGATACGCAGCTGATTCCAACACCATTTATTAAAAAGGCAGTTCTTTCCTTTGCTGAATTGTCTTATTGTCCTTATAAAAATATATGGGTTTATTTTGGGGGTTTTTGTTTGTTTGAGTTTTTGACCTGAGGGACCTTAATTCTCCCACCAGGGATGGAACCCAGGTCCTGGCAGTGAAAGTGCTGAGTTCTAACCACTGAACAGACAGGGAATTCCCTATGGGTTTATTTTTGGACTGTCAACTCTATTCAGTTGATCTGGATGTCTCTCCTAGACATATTTAGAACCACACTGTCTTGATTACTCTATCTTTGTAGTAAGTTTGAAATGAAGAAGTGTGAGTCCTCCAAACCTGATCTTTTTCAAGATTGTTTTGGCTATTTTGGGTCCCTTGCATTTCCAAATAAATTTTAGAATCAGCTTGTCCATTTTGAGACAAGAAAAAAAAAAAGAAGGCAACTAGAATTTTGATCAAGATTATGTTGAATCTATAGAATAATTTGGGGAGTATTGCCATTTAAACACTATTAAGTCTTCTTTTTTCCTAGTTTTATTGAGACATAATCAACATATAACATTGCATAAGTTTAAGGTTTCCCTGATAGCTCAGGTATGGGCTTCCCTTGTGGCTCAGCTGGTAAAGAATCTGCCTGCAATGTGCAAGACATGGGTTTGATCCCTGGGTTGGAAAGATTCCCCTGGAGAAGGGAACAGCTACATACTCCAGAATTCCAGCCTGGAGAATTCCATGGACTGTATAGTCCATGGGGTCACAAAGAGTCGGACACGACTGAGGGACTTTCAAGTTTAAGGGATACAACATCATCATCTGATAAATGTATACATTGTGAAATGATTGCTCCAGCCCTAAGAGTTTATAAAGAAGCTGGAGGGAGGAAACTTGTAACATATAACCTCATCAAAGTAATCCAAGACCAGCCTGGTTAACAATGATGTAGGTCCCAGCAATACATTTTGTTTCAAAAACTGTTATCTGTAGACACCTCACAACTTTTTCCTCCTGCACAAACTGGGGGTGGTACTAAGAAAACAGCCTTTAACCTAACTGATCTTTATAACTTAGGTTAATTAGGACCTAATTAGCTTAGGTCCACAGCATGCAGGATCCTTCTTCTCTGACTAGGGATCAAATCTATGCCCCCTGCAGTGGAAACATGGAGTCTTGACCACTGGACTTTGGGGGAAGTCCTTAAGTCTTGATTTTCTTTTCTTTTTTTTTTTTTCCATTTATTTTTATTAGTTGGAGGCTAATTACTTTACAATATTGTAGTGGTTTTTGCCATACATTGACATGAATCAGCCATGGATTTACATGTGTTCCCCATCCCGATCCCCCTCCCACCTCCCTCTCCATCCCATCCCTCTGGGTCGTCCCAGTGCACCAGCCCTGAGCACTTGTCTCATGCATCCAGACTGGGCTGGTGATCTGTTTCACCCTTGATAGTATACTTGTTTCAATGCTGTTCTCTCTGAACATCCCACCCTCACCTTCTCCCACAGAGTCCAAAAGTCTGTTCTGTACATTTGTGTCTCTTTTTCTGTTTTGCATATAGGGTTATCGTTACCATCTTTTTAAATTCCATATACATGCGTTAGTATACTATATTGGTTTTTATCTTTCTGGCTTACTTCACTCTGTATAAGGAGCTCCAATTTCATCCATCTCATTAGAACGGATTCAAATGAATTCTTTTTAATGGCTGAGTAATATTCCAAAAATATGGAACGCTTCACAAATTTGCATGTCATCCTTGCACAGGGGCCATGCTAATCTTTTCTGTATCGTTCCAATTTTAGTATATGTGCTGCCGAAGTGAGCACTTGATTTTCTTATCAATAAAACAGAAATAGTAATCTCTGCCTCCCAGAACTGTTGAGAGAACTGGCTAAGTTACATGAGCTCTGTAAGTATCAGCACTGCGTCTCCCTCTAGTCCCCCAGCACACTGTCTCTCTGTCACCCAGCGTCTCTATACACACATCAAAATAGTCTTCCAAGGAACCATGATGAAGAGGAGAAGGAGGAAAAGCCCCAGGTGTTTTTGCTCCATACCTCATCTAAGGCACCATCTTTGTCCTGGCAGATTGCAAGTAGATAGATAGAAGCTCTGAAGACAACGAGTGGAGGGTGTTCACCCTGGTCCTGCAGAGACAGGAGGAAGCTTTGCACAGCCACGAATAACTTCGTCTTTGAGACAAACCTGTCAACCAAGGACAGTCTGAGTGAAAAAGGCAGAGATGGCTGTCCTGCCTTGCCACACCCTCCCTCTGCCCATCTGTCCCAGCATGTCCACAGACTAATGACATCTTGCACAAAGAAGGTGCTGTACATACTTAACAAAGGACTGTCACACATGCACAGCACGTAGTTCTGCTTTGTGCAAGGATCTGTTAGAGGACAGAGACTCCTCACTCACACCTAGAAGGTAAAGCATCAGGCAGCTGGACCAGCAGTGTTAAAAAGAAGGGTGCTACTTTGGGGGTTCAGGAGGCCCTGCTTTGACAGCCAGTTCACCCGTCTATTCTCATATTTATCACTAAACATTTGTGTGTTCAATGGGCTCCTTTCTGGGGAAGGGAGACTTCTACACTTGTACATGCAAGGAAGATGGGGATGAGGAGACCAACTTTACTACATATCCTTTTATGCTTTTTAAATTTTCTACCATGGGTATGTCTCACCTATCAGATTAAGACTCTGATAAACATTTTAAAATAGGTAATACTAAATGCAATGGGGTATCCTGGATTGTATCCTAGAACAGAAAAGGGACAGTACAGGAAAACTGGTAAAATCTGAGTAAAGTTTAGTTAATAGTATTGTACCATTATACACATGGTCAAATGATTTTCAACAAGGGTGCCAACACCATTCAATGGGGAAAGGACAGTCTTTTCAACAAATGGCACTGGGAAAACTGGATTTCCACATGCAAAAGAATGAAGTTAGAATCTTACCTAACATGATAGAAAAAAATTAACCCCAAATAGAAACACACTTAAATGAGAGACCTAAACCTATAAAAAAATTTTTAGAACAAAACATAAGGCAAAAGTTTCATGACATTGAATTTGGCAATGAATTATTGGTTATGACACCAAAAACACAGGCAATAAAAGAAAAAATAAACTGGACTTTATGAAAGTTTTAAAAGTCTGTGCATCCCAAACCACTATCAACAGAGTAAAAAGGCAACCCACAGAATGGTAGAAATTATTTGCAAATCTAATAAGGAACTAATATCCAGAATATATAGATAACTCCTAAAACTCAACAACAAAAAAGCCCAAACAATCTGAATTAAAACTAGACAAAAGATTTGAATAGACATTTCTCCAAAGAAGATAAACAAATGGCCAAAAAGCACATGAAAAGATGCTCAACATCAAATGAAAACAGAAAAAATAGACAAATTTCATCCCCCCAAAATTTCTTTAATTAGATTTAATCAAAATTTAAATTAAAAGACACTTGTTCCTTGGAAGAAAAGCTATGACAAACCTAGACAGTGTATTACAAAGCAGAGACATTACTTTGCCAACAAAGGCCGGTATAATCAAAACTATGGTTTTTCCAGTAGTCATGTAAGGATGTGAGAGTTGGACTATAAAGAAGTCTGAGTGCTGAAGAATTGATGCTTTTGAACTGTGGTGTTGGAGAAGACTCTTGAGAGTCCCCTGGACTGCAAGGAGATCCAACCAGTCCATCCTAAAGGAAATCAACCTTGATCACTGGAACAACTGATGCTGAAGCTGAAGCCCCAATACTTTGGCTGCCTGATGCGAAGAACTGACTCATTGGAAAAGACCCTGATGCTGGGAAAGATTGAAGGCAGGAGGAGAAGGGGACGGCAGAGGATAAGATGGCTGGATGGCATCACCAACTCAATCGACATGAGTTTGAGCAAGCTCCAGGATTTGATGATGGACAGGGAGGCCTGGGGTGCTGCGGTTCATAGGGTCACAAAGAGTCGGACATGACTGAGCGACTGAACTGAACTGAATGAAAACCACAATGCAAAAACTACTTCATAACCAGTAGTATGGATATAATCAAAAAGATGGACAAATCTTGACAAGGATATGGATAAACTGGAACCCTTGCTCAAACATTGCTGATAGGGCTGCAGCTCCTCTGGAAAACAGTTTGGAAATTCCTCAAAATGTTACCCATAGTATTACCATATGACTCCTCAATTCTAAACCTGGTATATACAGAAAAGGAATAGTAAACAAGTACTCAAACAAATACATGTACACACATATTCACAGCATTACTATTCACAATAGCCAAAAGGTGGAAATAGCCCAAATGCCCATCAATGAATGAAGGAATAAACAAACTGTGGTGTATACACACAGTGGTATATTATTCAGCCATGAAAAAGAATGAAGTACCAATGCCAGATCACACATGCTTACTGGATGAATCTTGAAAACATTATGCTCAGTGGAAGGAGCAGGTACAAAAGGTCACAGACGTATGACCACATCTACCAGAAATGTTCAGAATAGATAAGTCCACAGAGACAGAATGCAGACTGTTAGTTGCCAGAAGCTGAGCAGAAGAAGGAATGGGGAGTGACTGCTTAAAGGATGAGAGGCTTTACTTTGGAGTGATGGAAATGTTTTGGAACTAGACAGAGATGGTGGCTGCACAACACTGTGAATGTTAAAAATGCCACCAAATTGTCCTCTTTAAAATGGTTAACTTAGCTATGTAAACTTTACCTCAATAATTTTTTAAAAGCTTAATGAAAAATAGTACTTTGATTTTAAATTTTAATAAATTGTATAGTAATTCTTAAAACCACAGTAAACTACTAACATTTTTGGTTTTTTTGGTGCATAAACAACACCCTCAGGGATATCAAGGAATTCTCATCAGCATTCGAGGCTCTGTCTTTCACTCCTGAGACTACCCATCTCTCCAAAATGTGAGCCCCTCAGGAATACATGCCATTTCTCACTTATCTCCATGTTCCCAGTGCTCAGCACCAGGCCTGGAGAGGATGCCTCTATAAATAGTTATTGAACTGAACCTGGCTACAGATGTAGGTTCCAGAACCAACTGTCAGTCACCAGCTCTGAGCACTGACCTGTCCTCGTGAATGTAGGCCAGGTAGAAGAGGAGCAGGATGCAGTACTGTCTCTGGCGAGCAGTTTCCTCCACGTACTGGCGATCCGACAGGAGAGCAAGGCTTTCAGGGCCCCTGCTGCTTATCTGGGGCAGCCCATGCTGCAGGAGCTCAGACACTGCAGAGAGTTCTGGGGAGGGAACAGGCCAGAGAAAATCACACAAAGGACAGAAGAGAGCAGGTAATGGCCACATGTGGGTCTATACATACAGAGTACTGCACAGGACAACAAGGACACACACAGGATAAAAGGCAATCAGTCTCTTCTCCCTCTCTTAGTCTCCCAGGAGAGACTGAAGGTAACATGTAGAAGGACTTGGATACATTCGTCCACTTGACAATGTCCACTGAATGGCTATTCTAGGCCAGGCTGTGACACACAGGCCCCTACCTCCTGTAGCTGGCAGCTGGTGAGAAAAAAATAGATAATGAGACAGATAATTGCAGGACATGTGATCAGTGCCATGTTCAAGTGTGGAAGAGAGAGTGACTCATGCCACCTGCAATGGGTGGGGGGGCAAACTCAAAGAGGAGGGAACCATGAAGTGTGAACAGAAATCAGGCAGAGAAAGGAGAGAAGAGGCTTGCCAAGCCAGGAAGCAAGGTGTTCAGCAGCTTGGAGGCATAAGAGGGGGTGGCAAGGAGTTAACTGTGACTGGACCATCAGTGAAAAGATGTGGAGTGTCAGGGGTTTAGGAACTGTGTGATGTAATTTGTGGGTAGGCTGTGAAAGACCTTGAATGAGGAATATAGAATGTGGAATTTAACCTGAGAGCAGATTCCTACATTTCTTATGAAAGCTCTGATTCTTAAAAGAACATTTGAATACCGAAAGAATATGAAAGAAAAGGACCTCAGAGCTTAAGTTTTGAATAAACTCAACTTCATGGAAAATTCACTATATTACCCTTACTTTCCAAATCTCACCACAGACAGACCAGAGAAAACTCCATCCCTGTCAAACAATGCCCGATAGACTGCTGTTTGGAGATGACTGCTGAAGGCCAGGGGAGTTGAGATGTTGATTTGGGGAGTTGAGATGTTGACTTGGTTTTCGGATAGACCCTTCAGCAGTTGGTGAGGACTGGTTGGAGGATGAGAGACTGAAAGCAGGGGGCCAAGTTAGAGGTCACATGAAAGGGTCCATCTTGCCAATGCAATGGGCCTACAACCAAGTAGAGAGTGAGATGGAATGTGCCACTGAGATGTGGCAGCAATCAGGTCAGGTTTCCTAATTCTAAGCTTATTGCTTTTTCCACCAAAGCACACTATGATCATCATGATCGTAACAAAATTAACATCCTTGAGCCTCACACACCCACCTGCCCTTTCTCCTGATACGTAAAAGAAAGATGCAGTCTGCATGTCAGTAAGGTTGGCTGCTCTTCCTGGTGCTCCTGGTGAGATATGACAAGATATCTGGGTCTCAGGGTCTGAGGAGGCAGAGTGGGGCTCTTCCTATTCAGACAAAAGAGAGAACTGGCCAGCAGCAGGGGACTGGTGCTGGTGAGCACAAGAGGCTGCTGTGACGTGGCTGCCACCAGGGCAGAAGTCATCACGCTATTCCCTGTGCAGGCCAGACCACACCTGGATAGGCAGAGAGCTGATCTATTATCTCAACTCCCTCCCTAGGAAGCAGCTTACAGTTCCATCGTTCCATGATTCCATGGTTCTTCTGGGCAGCTTCGCAAAGATTTCTTATTACTGTACTGACTTATGACTCAACCAATCAGCAAGACATCCAGACACTAAGATACCACCATGGACCTCATGAGTGGTCAAACTACAGCATCATACCTTCTTGGGAAGGTGGTCCTGTCTTCTCTGGAGCTGAGAGGAGGTTGATGCACATGTAGTACAGGAAACTGGAACACACCTGGTTCAGGGCTGAGTGACTTAGTGGGAAGAAAGGAAGACAGAACAAGAGAGAGGACATTGCTACTCCGGTTGGGACAGCATTATCTCTGCCAGGTATTGAGGCACCACTGCTTTGTACCAGAGCCCAAGGAAATTCTAACCATGGCCCTGGTAGAGAAGGTCGAAGGTCTGGAGGTGGCTGTGAAAAGTAAATATGGAACCTGCTGCCCACAGGTGTAACTTAGTCACTTGGCCCATATAGGTATGCAGGAAAAATTTCCTGAAAAAAATAAGTCAAGGTGAGCTACTAAGCTCGAAATTAATAAAACATATAAACCAAATGTGCTCCTGGGTCAGGAAGGGGCTAGCAAGTACTAGAAAAGGGGAAGCTGTTGAACCCAAAATGGGTGATTCAGGAGAATTACAAACATCCAAAACTGAATCTGAACCCAGGTGGATCCCTGTATTCTCTCCTGAACGTCAGTTGTTCCATCCAGAGATATGGAAGGAGGGCTAGGTACTACACTGAGGTTACCTTGAAGACTGTAGGCAGAAATAAGTAGAATCTGCCAAGCAAATGCAGAAACAGGTAGCAAGTCAGAAATGGGAAGGCTGCTCCAGAAACCTAACGAGAGAGATTGAAGCAGCAACCTCTCTACTCTGTATAAGAGAGCCTCTCCTCTGGAATTGCTGGGCTGGAAGCAACCAGGACATGACTCTCTTGATGGACACGGCATCAGTTACCCTGTGAGGGCCTCAGCTTCCTGGTCTGTAAAATGAGGGGTTAGACAAATGATCTCTAAGAGCCCCTCCAGTTTTGATGCTAAAAGGTGCCCTTCGAGTATCACATGAAATGAGAGTCTTATCAGAACCAGATAAGTAAAAGCTAGAGAAGCCCATCCAGCTTGTACCATCAGATGCTGAGCAATTCTGACACTGTGTCAATCCCTCCATGGTCCTATTACTAAACCACACCAGTCAGAAATTTCCACTTGTCCAGTCAAGAAGGACACTTGGCCCCTTGGGACAATACATACCTCAGGCCACTGCAGAACCTAGCCTTCAGTTCCAGGGCCAGTCGTATGAAGGATGAGGCAGCTTGCGAGAATTGGGAAGAAAGCAGACAGTGGTTTAGGCCAGGCTTGTTACAGAGATTGCCAAGAGAGTGGTACTAGTTTTGGAGTCACATAGACCTCAGTTAAAATATGCTCCATTGCTAACTAGTAACGTGACCCTGAGACACTTACGTACCTTCTCTGAGATTCAGTTTCGATATCTATACCTCAAAGCCTGCTGTGAAACTAAGTAAGATACATGTATATAGAAGATCTAACAAACATTCAGCTTAGAGCAAGTTCTGAATAAAAGTTCACCTTCTCTTCTGATGAACATTCTGCATTAGCTGGTGACCCTGGCCCAGTCCTCTGCACTGCCTCAGTCTCCCCCCTCCCACTCCACCCTGCTCTGAAGATCTCTGTCAAAAGTGACCACTGTCCTGCCCATCCCAGGTCCCTGTAAGAGCAGGATTCTAGACAACAGTTCCCACTGCCCCAGTTCATGTTGGGAATAATCTGTATTCTATCCTAGGGCTTCTGGTAGGGAATTAACCCCTCAGAGTTTCACAGCAACTTTCTGAGACAGCAGTTTAACCCATGGCTCTGAACTGGAACCTTCTTGACTCAGAGAAGTATTAATTTGAGAACTGCCTTTAAAGACTTTTGACTGCTGGATGATATATCCTTCCACTCAACACTAGGCTGAGTGTGGATGTTGATTCTGAATGAATGAGTAACCCTCCACCCACAGGTTGTACTCTCTCTGAGTACCCGGAGCAACTGCCTGAAGTGCCAGCCTCCCTTCCAACTTCCACACTTGCTTGCGGCCTACCGAGCTTCTTGGAGAATTTCTCTTTCATGTGAGGGACGATGACAAAAAGGCTGTGCAGAACCGAGAGGAAAACCTCCATCACGGCTGGGTGAGTGGCCTGCTCCGAGTACCTCTGCAAAGAACCAAGAGGGAGTGCACAGTCCACTAGGAAGAAAGAACCTCTGAAGGAGAAAGAGCATCAGCAAAAACTGCATCATCTAGCAGTGACAGACTAAATTCTTTCATCTGATGGCCACAAAAAAAGCTCAGAGACCTGAAGTCACAAGCTTACATCCAAGGCTTACATCTGCCAGTTAATAAACTATGCAAGATCCACTACCACTCTGGGCATCTACCAAAGAGTAAACCAGGAATAACCAAAAGTCCTACCTTCCAGAAACAAATGACATCTCACGTGTAAAAAGCACTTTCTAAACTATGCATTATAGTGATATGAATGATATTCATGTTTCTAACATATAATAATATGGTTCACAAACTTCCTTCATGTTTATTTTTCATGTGATCTTTGAATAGAATCACGAGGCAGCCTGATGTGGTAGACAGAGTAGAGAAACTTGGGTTCTATTTCAAGTTTTGCACAAGGTCGCTATGTGCCCTGGGTCAGTCACCCCCGCCCCTTTCACTGTTTCGGTTCCTCAGGTATAAATAGCCAGGGCCTCAGGGATGTGGTTCTTACAGATACTTTTCATTTGGTTTTCAAACCAAGTTTTTTTCCAACTAGAAAGGTAATACAAGTTCATTAAAGAAAATGTATAAAATACCAAAAAGTAGAAAGCAAGAACAACACAATAATTCTATGATCTGATTCTAGATCTAGCTCTAACACTTCATAAATCTAGGAGGAAGGCAGAGCAGGGGAAGAAACCAAAGTGAATGGCCCAACTATTACTGTTAGTGTGTGCCAATCAGGGCTGTAACCCATGGCCCCAGAGAGTTACCCTCCTGAAGACCCCGGCATGCTGGCTCAAAGGCTTCTTCAAGGAAAAGAGGCTCTCTCCTGTCATAACCAGATGCTCCCCTGCTGCCACCTACTGTTTCCAGTGGGTGTTTTGGACGTTTCCTTTCCCAGCTAATGGACTGTTCATAGGATGTCCAAAACTCAAACAGGACAAGACTCACCCAAGGTCATCTGGGCAGTCGACACTATGGACCCTGCTCTTCCTACCATCTTTGTCTCAAGTCAGCTCAAAACCAGGTCTCTTGAGAGTAGCCCATCTCTCATGTTACAGAACTCACATATGTGCTACTTCATTAAGTAGCCTAAATCACATTGACTGTTGCTCTTTGCATGCTTAGTCACTCAGTCATGTCCAACTCTTTTGTGACCCCCCTGGACCACAGCCCACCAGGCTCCTCTGTCCATGGGATTTTTTTTAGGCAAGAACATTGGAGTGGGTTGCCATTTTTACTAAGCAGACAAAATACATGGGTTCAAACCTCAGCACTGTCATATACTTGCTTTACAGCCATAGAAAAATCACCTTTAAATTGGGGGAAATTATAGGACCTATTTCACAAGGTCAATGGGAGGGTTAAGTTAAGTTCTGAATATAAGGCATTTATCACTTCATTAACATGTGCCAAAGAATTGATGCTTTTGATCTGTGTTGCTGGAGAAGACTCTTGAGAGTCCCTTGGACTGCAAGGAGATCCAACCAGTCAATCCTAAAGGAAATCAGTCCTGAATATTCACAGGAAGGACATATGCTGAAGCTGAAGCTCCAATACTCTGGTCACCTGATGTGAAGAACTGACTCACTGGAAAAGACCGTGATGCTGGGAAAGATTGAAGGCGGGAGGAGAAGGGGACAACAGAGGATGAGATGGTTGGATGGCATCACCGACTCGATGGACATGAGTTTGAGTAAGCTCTGGGAGTTGGTGATGGCCAGGGAGGCCTGGCATGCTGTAGTTCATGGGGTTGCTCATGACTAAAGAGCGACTGAACTGAACTGAAACATTACCTATTTATTATTTTATTACTACTGCTTTCTACTTTTTAAGAGGCATCTATTAATCTATCGTTTACAACAAAACACTGTACTGTGATTTTAAAACCAAAGGAAAAGTAGCTGCAAGAAAAACACTGTTAAGACCCTCAGAAGGTCTAGTTGAGTGCTGAGTAACTGTCCTGTGCCTCTCAGCCTGGCTTGCTTTCACATCTTTCTCCTCCCCAAGATCCTTGCTGCCCAACCCACCATCACCATAGGGATACACAGGGAGTCACAGGCACTGAGGAGAAATTCTGAGAAAGCCTCTAAGGTGTCTTCTTTCTCAGCACTGGGAGCTGTGAATGGATTCTCCTGGGCTGAAGGCTCCCTCTGGAATTCCATAGCCAACCTGAGAAATAAATATGAGTATATTTACTACTGCCTATGCAACAAGGTCAGATTCATCCTCTTAGAGGGACTTCTGAGTTCAGGGCTCAGGGCAAGCATCCCTACCAGCAGACCTGGAGAAAACTCCGGAGGCCTCAGTGAGGGAGAACCTGGTCTTGGGCCGCCTCTTCAGCTTCGAGCTCGCTGCCCTCTCTCCCATAACACATGACACTCCACCCGACTATATGTGTTAATACTTCCCTTGACATACCATGCTGTCTGCTGCTTCACATGTCTTTGCCTTTACTTGTGCTGCTCTCTCTGTTTGGAACGCCTTCCCCAGGTTTGTGACAATGTAATGGATTCCACACATATACACAAAACTGTCTCAGTTCCCAAGAGACTGTGAACTCCTTTTGGGCAAGAGTTGATCTGAGTTATCTTTCTACTTTCACGATCTAGCATCAGGGCTGGCACACAGTAGGTGCAACAAATGTTTGTTGATGAGAACTGAATTAATCCAGCAAGCAGTCAGTGAACACATATAGCACTAGGTTACTTGGGACGAGGCACAAAGCTGAATGAGATACAACTTCACTGCACAGTAACAAAAACTTCACCAGAAGGGAACCTTTAGAGACCTCCTCCACATACTCACTCCAAACTCACACACATTCCCATTCTCTACCCCAGCCAAAGTCCTCTCATTATGCAGCAAAGCATCAGAAATCAAGTGTTGCTTCTAGAACTTCACCCTTTGTCCATTCCTTTCTGCACCCACCCTCCATACTACTACCTCATCAGACCGCAAAGAACTCCTCACCTGCAGGCATTTCTAAATCCCTCCAGAGTGCTCAAGAGGAACTTCCCTCTTCGAAGAATGGCCCTCTCTGAATTTCTGTTGGAGGCATGGCCCTGAGGTGAGAAGAAAAGAGGGGAACCTACTGCTCAAGTACCTACTCTGTGTTCCAGTCTTTGCTTAGAGGACTACAGACCTCTTCCTCCACACTGGAGTCTGGCATTCCCACATACCTAACACTTCCCAGGGGATCTTAGGGATATCCTCAAAAATTCAGACATCTAGTAGCTCCTTTAAAAAATGGTACAAAGGGGAACCTTAACCCCTTGTCTCCCTGTGAAACACAGGACTGGTTCTTGTTCTATTATACACGAAAGTTGTCACAGGCCAGTGGACAATAGCCTAATGGTTGTAATGCCCATATTAGTTGCTCCAAAACATACAAATTCCCCCACTGTATCATGTGCAAAAGAGCTTAGTTTCCAAAGTTAATCTAGAAGACATAAAGGACTGTATTAATAATATTTCCTCTGATATTTTAAGCCTATGGACCACTAAAAGCCAACAACTATGACACACTGCACACTCGTCAGATTCTAAGATTCTAGTGAATCCAGTCTTAAATAATTTTGTGAGTTTACCATAATTTAATTATTTAAATAACTTAAATAATTTTGTGAGTTTACCATAATTTAAATAATTATTTAAATAATTTAAATAATTTTGGGTTTACCATACCCGTTTAGATGATATAAAAGACAAAGTATGTAGTAGGCCCTGGGATTTACTAAACAAACTCAGGTCCTTGCTAGCTTTGGACCTAAGAGAAAAACTGTTTAACCCCTGTGGCTTCGGTTTCCTAATGAGGATAACAATTATTAAGCCTCACAAGCTCTGCAGTTATGATAAAAAAAATAACATCTCGTTGTAGGTGTGTGTGCATGAGAAAAAGCTACAAAGTGGCATATAAAGATAATGCAATGTACTAATTATCTTCTAAAAACATAGAACAGTATGATCTCCAGAAGCAGCAGCTGCTGTGTACTGACCAGGGGCCTCCAGTTCAGTGGCGTCTGGGACAGATCTGCACACCGGCTCAGCATGGCTTTGACCAAGGCCTTCAGCTCCTTGTACAGCACAGGGAGCGCGCTCTGATGATCCTTCCTGCATGCAGGGAGACAAAGGTAGGCCTACGGTGAGGTCAGGGTACCCCAAGATAGCCTCAGGTTCTCAGGCAATGAGGGGGCATGTGGTGGATCCGAACATGGGTCCAGGAACTGATCTGACAAAAATCCCAGCTCCAGCACTTATCTGCTGCGTGACTTTACGCACATTCCTCATCCTCTCCAGCCCTCAGTTTCCTCATCTAGTAAGTGAAAGGTAACAGTACTGTCCTCATAGAATTATGCTAAGGATCAAATTGGATAATGCATGTCAAGAACTCAGGACAGTGCTTACTAGATAGTAAGTCCTTATAAATGACAGCTATAACTAAGCCTGGGCTTCCCAGGTGGCACCAGTGGTAAAGAACCTACTTGCCAGTGCAGGAGATGTTAAGAGATGTGGATTCAATCCCTGGTTCAGGAAGATCCCCTGGAGGAGAGTGTAACAACCCACTCCAGTATTCTTGTCTGGAGAATCCCCATGGACAGAGGAGCCTGGCGGGCTACAGTCCACAGGGTCGCACAGAGTCAGACACGACTGAAGCGACTTAGCACGCATGCACACATGCACATGACTATGGTTATTGTTATTAAGGATAGAGAGGGTTTTCTCACTGAAAAGGGCCTCCCAATTAAAGAAGTACTACTTAGAACAGAAGTTATATCAGGAGATGTATATGGCCACTGTTCTCAAATAACTGATAAGCTCTCTTATTTTTTCAATTAATTATTTTAATTGCAAGGTAATTACTAAACAATATCATGATGGTTTTTGCCATACATCAACATGAATCAGCCACAGGTATACATGTGTCCCCCCATCCTGAACCCCCCTCCCACCTCCCTCCCCACCCTATCCCAAGCTGTCTTAGAGAAGAGAAATCAAATTTGATTTCCATTACCTTGATGAGGAAAATCATGATCAATAGGTAAATGTTATCAAGGACCCAGATTTTATTTAAGGAATGAATATAAGTAAGAACTAAGAGTCAAAACGCTATAGAGGCATACAACACTCTAAATTAACTATACTTCAATAAAATTTTTTTAGAGCTGAAAAAAATCTCTATAGAGGTAGACAGGAATATCTAGGAGGAAGTGAGCTCCCCATTCTTGGAGATTATAAACAGAGACTGGAAACTATGTTTGGAGAATCAACCAATATGAGAATGTGAAACAATGTGAAAAGTAACACTTATGGTACATTTGAACTCTCATATTTCTATAGACTCAGAAGAGGCAAGAGTCATGATTAGTCTAAATGTGAGCTCCAAAAGGCCAGGGGCCAATTCTGCCTTTTCACTTTACCTAACAGAGCTAGATGCATTGTAAATTGATGCTAAATTTAAAAAAAAAAATTTAAAGGAATGAATGACTGACTACTTGACAGGGTATAGTTTGCTGTACTGATTTCCTAGAAATGCTATGATAAGTTACCATAAACTGTGTTGCTTAAAACAACAGAATTTATTCTCACATTCTGGGGGCTAGAAGTCTGCAGTCAAGGTGTCAGACCCTGCAAAGGCTCTAGGGAAGAATCCTGCCTTGCTTCTTAGTTTCCAGTGGTTGCTGGCAATCCTTATCATTCCCTGGCTTGTAAATGCATGATTCCAATTTCTGCCTCAGTCTTCACATGGCCCTCTGTGTGTGTCTGTGTTCAAACTCCCTTCTTCTAAGGGCATCAGCCACTGGATTCAGGAGCCCACACTATATGGCCTCATCTTAACTCAATTATATCTACAAAGGCCCTATTTCCAAACAAGGGCATGAGTTTTAGAGGGATGCTAATTCAACCCAGTGCAGTAACTAAGGAGAAACCTATGTTAACCCTCATCTCTGGGCTGTTTTTAAACTCTGAGAGCAATCTGTTGGGCCTTCTAACTGCTCAGTTAACTGTATATAGTGAAGGCTTGATTTCCCCTTTCCTTTCTGTAAGTTCTTTCTTTTTTTTTTCCTTTTTTAGACTTTATTTTTTATAACAGTTTTAGATTTACAGAAACAAATACAGTAGATAGTGCAGTGTTCCCATACTCCCCCAGCCCTACTGCAGTTTCCCCTACTATTAACACACTGCATTAGTGTGGTACATCTGTTACAATTAGTGAACAGTATTGAATGGAAGCTCTAACTTTCTATCCTACATTGATAGCCAAGCTTTGGCTCTGCCATCTTTAAATTCTTTCAACAGTTCTCACTCCTCATTCCTTCTTCTGGTTGGGCTTCCCAGAGACCTTCTGAATTACTCCACCTCAGAGGGACCACCTCAGTAAACATTCAGGAAAATTAAAGTCAAAAATAAAAGCATCTAAGGATTAATAACCTTATAATTAATAACCTTATATATTAACCTTATAAATATAAACTTATATTAATAAGCTTAATAACCTAATAAGCTCCCTGCCCATAATTCTCCACAATTCTGATCCAACCAGCTTTCTGGCTTCTTCAAGTACTACTTACCTTCACACAACCTGCTAGTCAGACTGACTACTGTACCCTCAGTAATCCCTAAATTTTCCCACCCACATGTTTTGACCAATCCTAGTCCTTCCACAGAAATGGCAACCCACTCCAGTGTTCTTACCTGGAGAATCCTAGGGACAGCAGAGCCTGGTGGGCTGCCGTCTATGGGGTCGCACAGAGTCGGACACGACTGAAGCGACTTAGCAGCAGCAGCAGCAGCAGCAGTCCTTCCACAAATCTCTCTCTCTCATCCCTTATGTATGCATATATTAGTATACATAATAAAGCTAACATTTATAAAGTCAATAATATAAGGTTATTAATATGTAACCCCTTGTAACTGTAACCCCTTGGATTGTAGCCCACCAGGCTCCTCTGTCCATGGGATTCTCCAGGCAAGAATACTGGAGTGGGTAGCCATTCCCTTCTCCAGAGGACCTTCCCAACCCAGGGATCAAAACTGGTTCTCCTGCACAGCAAGCAGATTCTTTACCATCTGGACCACCAGGGAAGCTCTCGTAGCACAGCCCAAACACTGCCTCCTGCTTGAAAGGTGCTATCAGTCCCCCATAACACTGACCTGCTGGGAGACTTGCAGCTCTGCCTGGGAACTTCTGATTGACTCTTGCTCTTACTCTAGGCCTTTGTTACCCTGTTGGTTCACTCATCTCACTCTTGTTAGGATTCATGCCCCATATTTAGAGATTCAAATCCAGATAAGGACAAAAAGGGAAAAGAGACAAACTGAAGCCATTATAATGTAAATGCTATTCTTTCTGTCAAATTTTAGAAGCAGTTTTATGCAAGGGACAAAGACTTAAATATGGTTACAGATGAGACTATAAATGTTAACAACCTTTACAATATAAATTAAAAGTACTATACAAAATTAAAAGTACAGCTGATATTGAGTAGTAGAAGGTAAGGAGGAGAAAGGTAAGGAAGAGTTGGGGTGTTAATATACTCAGCTAACCAAGTAGGGTGTCAAGAGATACTGCTTCAAGTTGAGGGAACAAGGAATACAAGTTTTAAGTATATTGTTTAAAAGTTTGAAAACAAAATATTAACTAGCAAAAATGTCAAGGAAATGTAGAGAAGACAAAATAGCTAAGTCTTGGTCTTTCCTATTGGCAAGTCAATGAAATGTTCTAAATGGACAAAGAAATAGCATTGCATTCATATTGTTTAGAGTGAGGGAAATAAGTCACTAGAACTAAAACCAAAATGAGTTAAAATTAGTTTCCTTTAGAAAGTAGGGACTAAGGACTCTTTCTTTTCTTTATAAACCTTGTGCATGTTTTATTTTTTATTGCTTAAATATATTACTTTGTTAGATTTTTAAAAGGGAGAATGAGAAACAAAGTAAAATTTTCTATAGAAATAAATATGGGTTTCCTCCATTAGTTTTTTCAAGATCAAGCATCTTACTAAGGAATGATTTCCCATTTTGACCCTAGGATCATTTAGTCTCACCATCCCTTTTAACATCATTCATATACTGACTATCTATTAGGAGTGAGGCATATAGCAGTTTTTAAAAAAATGACATGATCTCTTAATTCTTGGAGACTATGTTATATTGTGGAGAATACACAAAACAGGTGAATAAACAAGAACTGTCAAGTAGGTGCTGCAATAGCCAAATGGGTCAGTTAGGAAAGGACACTCTGAATGAGACCTCAATGATGGAAAGAGGCCAGTCATGCAAAGATTTACGGGGAACAGTATTTTAGGCGTAAGGAAAAATTAGTAGAAAGGAAGTGGGGGCAAAGTCCAGACTAAAAAAAAAAGACTGAGTTTTAAAAAGTTATATCCACAAAATAAATACAGAATAAAATCCTATTTTAAAAGACATGCAAAGAATTGGAAGGAACTCTTCCAAATTAAAATATGAAAGTAGAAGTAAAATACTCAATAGTAGAGTTGAAAAATAAAGTCAAGAAAATCTCCTGGAAACTAGTACATAATGACAAAAAGATGAAAAACTGTCAGACAAAGAAAAGAAACAAAAGAAAAAAAAACCAGATAACCAATCCAGGATGCCCAACATCCAAATGGCAGTTCCATAAAGGCGGAACAGAGTAAGCAGAATAATGGAAAGAAATAATTCAATGAAATTTCCCTGACCTAAAGGACAAGTATCCCCTGGAAGCTGCTCTGGCCTTGACAGGCCTTTGGGTACATGCAGAGGTGCAAAGTTCAGTCTGTCTGGGTCTCTCACCTCAGAAAGGCAGAAATGGCCTTCAGTGCCTCAGCGGCCACCTCCAGCACAGGGCTGCTCACTGCCTCTCGGAGGGCATGGCCAGCATCTCTGCACATGGCTGAGCTTGTGAACAGCTTGATCTCTTCTGGCTGCCTGAGAAATTGTAAATGAAGAATAAGAGTGTGAACTCCTATCATTGACCCCACCAGGAATAAATACCTCCAGTTCTTTGTTTCTCCAGTCTGGCCCCTGCAGGCTTGATGCTCTGCCCCTTAGCTCACCGAGTCAGGATCTCAGCAAAGAGCAGCAGGCCCTGCTTGTGCAGCTCGGTGTTATTCATCCTCAGGCTTCCCTGTAGGCTCCTCACCACCGACTCGATCCCTAACTCAAAAAGACACGGCAGAGGCCAGGGATCAGTGCCCAGTAGTCTCCTTCCTGCCTTCCCAGGAGAGGGAAGAGGTTCTGGACAGCACACAGTTGCTGGCAGCCCTCCTGGAGCAGTCCTGACAAGTTGAGCTGATGGGGCGGGGCTGTGAGATCTTTGAGGGCAGACCCTTGTCTGATTCACCTCTGTCTCCCCAAACCCAGCACAACCCATAACACAGGCCCTGCATTCAAGGTATTTCGTCAGTGCCTACTGGATGGGCTACTACATCTTCTCTACTACATACACTCCTATTTCTCCTCAAAGAATCAGCTCAGACCTCCACTCTCCAGGCCTTCTCTGGTCCACTCAGGCAGAGCTATGGGCATCCCCTGGCCTCCTACACCTCTTGTCCATCCCCTCTAGCATAACCCTAACCACCTTGTTTATATCTCCCTCCCCTTCCAGAGGACAGGGACCACGTTATATGTATCTCTAAATCTCTAGCTCCCAGCCTGATGCCTGGCATAGCATAGGAACACAGACTATGAATAACTGAATGTGCCCAGTCTAAAAATCTAGATGTGATATAAAAAGTCCTAGACAAGGAAGGTATCACCAAGAAAGAAGAAGGGATAGTTTCAAAAAACTTTGAAAGGATAAATCAAAGTTGGGGGACTAATTAGATGGGGAGACTTCTGGGGCACAGGAAAAGACTGCTCCAAGGCTGAGTAAGGTACAACAGGAATTCATCTCGTGGCTGATAGGAGTGTCCTTTTCTCACTAAACAGACACTTCCACCAATTAATGGAGATCAGAACTGTTTGGATATCACTGCTTGCATGTGGAATCTGGTGACAAGTTGGCACTTACGGAAATGACCAGACCAGCACTTTCCTCCAAAATATAAGCCAACCCGCCCATCACTGCTGCTGCCACCTAAATTCAAGGTGCTGTCCACCTGAGCCAGAGCTAGTACAGGACCCACAGTACCAACCGTACACCGTGTGGCACTTGGAAAAGAAGAGTGGCTCTTCTGCCAGGAGTATCAAACAGTTGTAGCAGGACCAGACAAGCACTTCACTGGAAGAGGAAAGATGCTCAAAGAGGAACTCTGGCCAGGGAGAGAGGGAGGAAGCAATATGAAAACTGTGTGATATTGCTCCCTCAACTAATACTAGGGTTTAGATTTATTAAGCATCTCAAACCTGTCACTTCATCTGTTCATACACCCTCACCATAAGACATGATCATTAATTCACAGAAAAACCTGGAAAATTCCCTCTGGCTTATTGTCTAACTTCTTCTTTTTACAGATGGGGAAACTGAGGTCCAGAGAGAGATAGCTGGTGGTAGAAGAGGGACTAGAATTTAGGTCCCCTAATTCTCAGGATGGGCAGCAACATGATGCAGAGAAAAGAAATTTTAGAGCCAGAGAGCCTTGATTTTTTATTCCTTCTCTGCCAATGCCGAGCCTTGTCGATTTAAACCAGCTATTTCCCTTCTCTAGTTCAATTTCCTTATTCATAAAATAGCAAAGACGAGGACCTAAATGTGGCAACATTTACAATGCATCTCAGGGCATATTTCCTGGCTCATAACAAACTGTCAAGACACATTAGTTCCTTTTTTTTCTACAGGTCTTTCTACCACCCCACACTAGGTGTTTATTTTCAGATGGTTTATTTCTAGACTGGTCTAAAAATCAGTAACAAATTGCTCAAGGTCAATTAGAAATCTGTAGAAAGAGGATTCAGATTTCCTGAGGTGTATTTCCTAGACTCGTCATATATAATGAACATGCCCCCAGCCAATCCTTTCAGTACGCATAACAAAGAATCCCAACAGAACTGCTGCTGCTGCTGCTACATGAGAATCTCCAGTCAGAATTCTGGGGTTCTCAAAGGAGAAAGTTAGAAGGGGACTCCCACCTGGGATGTCGGCGAGGATGAAGGCCAGGGCATGCTTCGCTGGTGAGTGGACTAATACTGCAGTTATACATTGGGCACTGGCCACCTGCAGAGTCTCATCTCTGGAGAGAAGAAGCTGGAGAAATAGGCAGCAAAATGTGCCGCAGTCACAACACAGACAGGATCAGAGGGAGGCACCTGGGTGCCTCAGGGAAAGAGCATGATTGTCTCTGAATCCCTCCCACACTACTGGCACCAGGTGTAACCATGATACTCAAGGAGAGCAGCTATGGATTATGGAAAAGAGTCTCTATGACAGCAGCAGGTGTGAAATAGAACAAAAGAACACAGTGGCATTCCAAGAACACTACACCTGTCCCCAAGAATGCTCTGGCCTTCATGACAAAAGTATTTTCACAGTCCTCATCCAGTTTTGATGTTTGCAACAAGCCTGGGACATGACAAGGCAAGATTCTACTATGAGCCTCGCTTTACAGAGTGTGCAGAAAAGAGCTAACACTGCAGACCTGAGACTGTACCCTTAGAAAGTCCTGCCTGCAAGGCTGGCCACTCACTGAGTCTGGGAAGCTGAATTTTAGGAGGATTCCCAATTCTCCCAGAACTGATAAGAGTGGTGCCCTGTGACTAAACCATTTGTTCAAGCAATGCAGTTTATGCTGCACACCTGCTTTCTTTCTGGGAATCTGGGATTTTGGTATGTGCTAGGCAGAGGGTACCTACATAATCAGATAGCTACCAATTAAAACCTTGGGCACTGAGACTCTAAAGAGCTTTCCTGCTAAACATTTCATACATGCTGTCACAGTTCATACCTGGAGGAATAGAGTGCATCTGGTGTGACCCCACTAGGAGAGGACTCTTGGAAGCTTGTGCCTGTTTTTCCCCTAGACCTCATCTAATACACCTTTCCCTTTGATGATTTTGCTTGGTATTCTTTTGCTGTAATATATCACAGCTGTGGATATAACTGTACACTGAATCCTGTGAGTCTTCCTAGTGAATCACTGAACTTAGAGTGGTCTTCGGGACCCTCAACACACAGAGGAAGGAACGAAAGCTCATTGAAATTAAGTTGCCTATGCCAGCTTGTAAGTGGCAAAGCTCAGGCAGACACTCAGGTCAGCCACATCCAAATCTAGGAGTCTTTCCACAACTGAGATGCCTCCCTCATCAAAATTTTAAATCAGGTTACTCCTCTAATTAAAATATTTCAATGAATTTCCACTGAACTCTGAATAACATCCAAACTCCTACTAGACACCATAGCTATTGGGAGTCCCTAAAACACTTCCATGGGGTCACAGAGAGTCAGACATGACTAAGCAACAGAACTGAACTGAACAACACTTTCAGAAATCAAGGAAAGAGTTAAATGCAACCATAGATTTTAAGTGTAAAAGAAACTGGCCTTCTGGGGGGAAATGACAAGCAAAACATAGCACAAGACAGAGGAGGGAGTGCATGGTTTTAGAGCTTCAAAGGAAAAGGACCAAGCTGCACATTTCTTGAGGACTACAAACTTAAACCCATCCCAGTTATGTTAGACTTAAAAATGCATTTGCATGTAAAGGAGTTTCTAGATATTAATCTTTATCTTGTTCTCTTTTATATAGAAAATGACATGTATTTCAGTCATGCCTAGTGATAGAAGGCAAACCATTATTTTATGTACCACTAAGAAAGAAGAAGAGCTATAATTAAACTATGACATACCATTAATGGTAAAAATGTCTCTAGTTTCAGAGCTGTTACAGTGTTTAAAAAGTGCCTTAGAAAAATGATATTTAACCATTAAGCAAAGCAATGATTCCTTGCTTAAAATGTATTGTGTTGGGATTAGACTGATCAAAAAAAAAAAAAAAGGAAGAATGGAAATAGAAGAATACAGACTAGTCTTTATTTAAAATTCTGATATTTTGTTCATCATTAATTTTTTGCATTAACTTTGATTTTTTAAAATATTGCATTAAAATACTATTTATCTTGATTGCTGAGGTTTTTTTAATTCTTTTTTTTTTTTTGATTGCTGAGTTTTTAGCACCCCCTTAAGTTTTGCACCTAAAGCAAGTGCCTTCTCATCTTGCCCTAGTTCCAACCTTGCTGATTCTTATAGTAAATAAAACACTAATCATCCAAAATGGCCAAGAGAGGAACAGTCTCCACGTATGGATGGAGGACAGGACCTCTAAACCAGGATTCCTGTCTCCATGAAGCTCTCTCCCTAGGGAGGTGCTTTCCAATCTCTGTCCCTGCACCCTCATGCTGTCTTGGTGCACTGTGAGGACGTAAGACCTTGTGCTCCTGCTGAGCCCAGGAGCAATGTTCTAACTAGACACCACCAAAATCTCCAGGACACAGCAATTAAGTGAACACAGAAATTAACCCACTATGAGATTTTGTGGTTCAAAGACACAAGACTTGCTCTTGAGAGTTCAAAGGCCCTGCGTGGACCATTCCAGAGGTGTGTCCCAGGGAGGTTAGGAGGGGCAGTTTGCTCTGGTTTTTTGATTCCTAACTTACCTAATCCCAACTGTCCCTTTCCCGTTTCTAACCAAGGTACCTCCTCCTTTCTGCAGAAGGAGACCCACAGTCTGGTCAGTGAATGATATCCCTGGTATCAGATGAGGATAAGCAGCTCTGTCAAGCCCTGTGCTGAGCACTGTGGACAGAGACAGTCAGACTCAGGTCCTTTGATCCTCAGTCAGATCAAAGAAGCTCCCAGTTGATCCACCACAACATGGTGAGGTAAGCACTGTGAAGAGGGCATATTCTACCTAAAGGAACCAGGGGACAGGGGACCTCTATAGGCCTTGAAGGCTGAATCAGACCAAGGAGAAGGAAAAGGCTTTAAAGGCAAAGGGGAAGAGCATCTGCACAGGCACAGAGACAGGAGGTCCTAGCATATACAGGACCAGGGAGAAGTTGCATATGGCTGGAGTGCTGGGTTGTGGGGTAGAAGAGACAGGCAAGTAAGGCTGAAGGGATAAGCTGGGCCCAGAGAAAGAGGACTCCACGTACCAAGCTGAGAAGCTTGAATAATCCCCCAGACAACTGAGGTGGCTTTGTTTCCACGGCTGCCTGTGTTTTCCACTCTAAGACAACCCAGATGTAAAGGGGAGGATACAAACATAAAGATTCATGACTGAAAGAAAACCAACGTTGAATCTTCTAATAACATGTTGTTTTGGCCAGTGAGAAAGTACTTAGGAAATCCTAGATAGAAGGATACGGAAAAAGCCCCAGGTGATTCAGGTTCCTGGGTTACTGAACCCAGAGACCAGGAGTCACAGGACAACTACCTTTTTGAGCACCAAAGGCAGTGCAGTCTCTCCTGGTGGCCCCTCAACACTCTCAGTATTTTCCACCAGCGCAGACTTGTTCATGATCATGGACACAAAGAGATCATACTTCAGCAGCTGCTTTAGCAAACCTAGACAACAAAGGGGTGGGGAAGTGAGGCAAGAGCAGCATGGGTACCAGGACACACCCAAGGTGGCTCCTCAGACATCTGCTAGAAGTTTCTTCATCTCTCCATAGATGTTCCTAAGCATTTTATTATTTTTAACACTACTGTAGATGGGACGGTTTTCTTAATTTATTTTTGAGATAGTTTGTGCTACCATGTAGAAATTCAACTGATTTTGTATCCTACAATTTGACTAAATTCATTTATTAGTTTTAACAGTTTTTAGTGTAGATTTTTGGACTTCCCTGGTGGTTCAGACAGTAAAGCGTCTGCCTACGATGTGGGAGACCCGGGTTCAATCCCTGGGTCAGGAAGATCTCCTGGAGGAAGAAATGGCAACCCACTCCAGTATTCTTGCCTGGAAAATACCATGGCCAGAAGAGCCTCGTAGGCTACAGTCCAGGGGGTCACAAAGAGTCACACACAACTGAGCGACTTCACCTTTCTTTCAGTGTAGTTTTTAGGGGTTTCTATCTATCAGGTAATATCTGAAAACAGAGACACTCTTACTACTTCCTTCCTTTACTTCTGCCTTTTATTTCTTTTTCTTGCCTAATCGTTCTGGCTAGGACTTCGAGCACTACTTTGAATAGAATCCCACCTTTTCCTTTGCAATCTCCATGACAGTGCACATCACAATTAATTCTAATTGTCCACATCTGCCCTCCACAATGGACTATGAATTTCTTCAGATTAGAGTGTGGGTTTCATGTGTAGAAACCCAGAAGGGGTCCTGGCTCAGAATGAACACTCTCTATGTATGGCTGAGCTGTTCAAAACAGATCTCTTGGTCCAAACTGTGAAAAGAAATTGTTGTTGCCCAGACTATGCTTTTCCCTGTAGCTCCTGCTCTGAAACAGGTCTGCACCCAATCACCAATCACAGTGCCCATTTGCTCTATCCAAAATACAAAAGCTCCCTGCTCAAAAGCATTTGATAGATTTTGTGTATTTATGTAAGGAAGTTAACAGGAGAGGTTGAAAGGGTACACTGAGCCTCAAATAACAAGAGAAACTTGGACTTCACCCTGGAGGCCAGAGGAAGCCATAGATGATTTTCCAAATAGGAAACTGATGTGATGCAAGCTATGCAGTATGAAGATTAATTTGGCAGCAAGTATAGGATGCACCAGGGCAGGCAGTAAAGACCAGAGGCAAAAAAACTGCTGTCCCACTTTTTCTCTTCTCCTTCCAAAGGTGACGTTCTTAAGATACCACACCAACATGAGGCATCTTTCA
This sequence comes from Dama dama, assembly GCF_033118175.1. NCBI lineage: Eukaryota > Metazoa > Chordata > Mammalia > Artiodactyla > Cervidae > Dama > Dama dama. Next base: position 7,495,891 of record NC_083702.1, read on the forward strand.
CAGTCTGTGCCTCTTATCTCCCAAATCCATGACTTCTACCTCATGCAAAGCAGCAAACCTCCCCACCGCTAATGAGTCTGCATCTCAACTCCTCAAAAAAAAAAAAAATCTCAAAAGCTTTCTCTTTTCTCTCCAGTCTCACATCTTACCCAAGCAGTTGATCTGTAGCTCCTTTGTCTGGGCACCATCTATGGTGGAAAGGAAGAGAGGACACAGCTTCTCCCGGAAATGGCCCAAAAGCATCTCAGCAGCAACTGGGGAGGAGTACAGCTTCCCATAAAGGTAGCAGACAGAAGCCTGCACCCCCTCATTGGGGTACACTAAACCTCTCAACAGATGCTCCATCAGGTCACCTATCCAGAAAACAACCAAGGGATCAGGGAAACCTCGCAATGTCAACTGCTAGATGACACTCCAAACTACTGCCCTGAATGGGGTAGTCATAGTAATCCTCTATAATCCCCCACAATACATGATTGCTGGGAACCTAAAAGAGAAAACTAAGGCATAGAGAAGTTAAGTGATTTACCCTTGGAGAAATCCTCTATGAGATACTTATTTTCTGTTACTGATAGAAAGAAGTACTTCTATATTCCAGAATTAATTCCTCCTCCCATCTGAAAGACTCATAGTAGATACTTAATTCTTTTGTGTTATAATAATGAATAGAAACAGCCCAAGACCAGAGTTGAGCAACACTTTTTTCCCCCAATTAGCCAATATAAAGCATATTTTGCAGATGGGGAAACTGAAGCCTATAGAAGGAAAGTAACGTCTTTCCAGGTGTACACAGTGAATGGACCTCCCAGATGGAAGTGTGATCAAAGCAGCTCTTGAAAGTGTAGCAGCAGCTCTTCCCCAGAGGTTACTCACCGTGCTCCATCACAAGTTTGTCTGCCAGAGCAGGGACAGCATCTACCAACTTGCCAAGAAGAGTCAGTGTGGCCAGGCTGCCTCGCATGGAGGGCATGCTACACAGCTACAAAAGGTGAACACATTCCATTCTATAAGTTAGGATGAGAACAGATCCCACCAAAGTTCATCTTGCCCTATCTACACCAAAGCCTGTACTGCCTGTGTCTCTCACAAGTTAGTAACCAGCCTCTATAGCTAAGTATCAATTGCCCCTATTGGACTGGGAAATCCCGGAGGAAAGGGACCAAGTCAGATTTCTCTTAGAATCCTCAATACATAGCTCAGTACATGTTTGTTAAACTAAATTAAAATTAGCATATTTTGCCCTTTATGGAGCCAGAAACTGGAGGGGTGAAAGTTGGACACATCATAAAAATGGAATTCTAGTTCATTGCAAAAAATTATTATTATTATCATTATTATAGCTACTATTACTGAACATTCTATTTGTCAGGTACTATGCTTGATGCCTGGGGCTTCCCTGGTGGCTCAGGGGTAAAGAAGCCGCCTGCAATGCAGGAGACACAGGAGACACGAGTTTGATCCCTGAGTTGGAAAGACCCCTGGGGGAGGGCATGGCAACCCACTCCAGGATTCTTGCCTGGAGAATACCATGGACAGAGGAGCCTGATGGGCTATCGTCCATAGGGTCGCAAGTCAGACACGACTGAAGCAACTGAGCATGCATGCATGCTTGTTGCTTTTCAGGGAGAGTCAATAGTATTTATTTCACCTTTTCTATTGACTAGCTATAGCACCTTAAGTAAGATACTTAACTCTTCTGATGGGAATTAGTAATAGTACCAACTTCACTGGGTTGTTGAGAAGATTGAATGAGATATTGCATGTGAAGCACCAACACAGTGCCTAAGGGGCATCACCATAATGATGTGTTGCTATTTATAAATATAAATTTATAAATGTAGTCTTATACATTAATCACATGCAGAGTAATCATAATGACATCGTAATTTAACACTTTCTAATTAAATGTTGCTGTTAATGGTGTTAAATAAACATGTCTTTCTCTTGCAAAAAAAAAGTGATTCTGATATTATTCCTGTATCTTAAACACAAAGCAAAAGCTGCTTGTTTAACTGATGTCTTTGACTACATTGAAGAAAGCAGGTTAAATGTAACTATTCAGTGCTTACTTTAGATGCTGATAAAAACAAATGCCTTCAGTACAAAATACTGTATACAACTTAAACCAAACAAAAATACTAAGCCAAGACATAGTGAACATATTTCCTTAATAAATTTATCAAGGAAATCTGTTCATATTTAGGAGGATATAGAGAATGGCCATGGGATGATTATGCCAGAAAATGGATTTTACCAACATGGAGGTAGCCTTTGGGAGACTAAAAGTGAAAGGGAGGAAGCTACAAAGAGTACTGGAACAGAAGACCCAGGCCCCAGCTCTGGTTCTGCCACTGATTCAGTGACCTCAGGCAAGTCCCTTTTCCTCTCCAGATTCAATCTTCCAATCTATCCAAAGAAGGGCTGACCCAGCTCTGACATCTGAGGATTCCAAGAGGTACTCAAGAACCCACGGATACCTACTGACCTCTTTGTGACATTCATCCAGCAGGCAATGAATGGTCTGCTCCAACTTCAGCTGAGTCGTAAGCTGGATAAGGACTGAACAGACACAATAGCATTACTTACCAAAAGACAACCCCAGGCCCAGACTTCTAATCAAAGTCACCTGCTTGTGTTAATTGGCATTAGTCTTTTCTATCTCCTCCATTCTTAACTGTTTTTTCACCAATGGTTCACAACAAGGCAATACATTAGAATAATCTAGGAAGCTTTAAAAAAAAAAAAAAAAAAAAAAAAAAAAACTACTGCTCAATTCCATCCCAGATCAATTAAATCAGAATTTCTAGAGAAAGAGTCTAAGCATTTGGATATTTTTTAAGTTTCCCTGCTAAGTCTATTGTGAAACCAAGGTTGAAAACTACTATCATTATATTATTTCCACTTTTTTCCTTCCTTAGAATTTGCTACTTCATATACCAAAAAAGAGTTCCAAGTTAATTCTTGCGCTGATAATTCACAATAATATTACCACTCAACCCCAAACCTATCCTTCTATACAATCATTTGTGTGCTTCTGCTGGTGTCTTTGATGAGGAGTGGAGAAGAGGCTCGCTCTACAAGTGTGGGGGAAGTGGCAAACTAGATTGGGTGTTGCTGAGGGAGGGCTCTAACACTCCCAGAGTAAAGAAGCAGTCTAGAACACTGACAGAAACAGAAAGAAGGCAGGAAGCAAACAGGAAATAGTGAGGAAGGAGCAAGTCCTTCTCCCTCTAGTTTTGCAATCTCCATCTAGTGCTCACCACCTCATGAAGTTTACAGAGGATTCCAAGCTATGCTGGCATCTACCAGATGCAGATGGCTTTAGGATTATAGCTCCACTCTAGAGTGGCCTTGGGGCTTCCCTTGTGGCTCAGCTGGTAAAGAATCTGCCTGCAATTTGGGAGACCTGGGTTTGATCCCTGGGTTGGGAAGATCCCCTGGAGAAAGGAAGGGCTACCCATTCCAGCATTCTGGCCTGGAGAATTCCAGGGAGTGTATCATCCATGGGGTCGCAAAGAGTCAGACACAACTGAGCGACTTTCACTTTCACTTTCAGCGGTAAAGACTCTACCTGCCAAACAAGAGACATGGGTTCAATCCCTGGGTCAGGATGATCCCCTGGAGGAGGAAATGGCACCCCACTCCAGTATTCTTGCCTGGACAATCCCATGGACAGAGGAGCCTGGCAGGCTTCAGTCTATGGGGTCGCAAAGAGTCAGACACTACTTAGTGACTAAACAATAACAACAGGGCAGCCTTGAGGAAAATGGCAAAGGGAAATCTCCCCACCCATGCCAGTGGTCAGAACTTCAAGTGAGACATTTGTTTATCCACATTCTCTATACTGAGAGATGGTCAAAAGTACACACAGGTCATATTGACTTATTTGTTACAACTGCTAGCAGTTACAGATGCTACCTCTATGGCTGTATGGTCATGGACACAGCAGCAGCCAAGCAGCATCCTCTCCTCAGTGGTCTGAGTTTCATATATGGGGTCCTTCCTCCAAACTTGTAAATTTTAATAATTTCAATCTCTCCCTTTGCTCCCCTAGTCCCAGGGGTGGCAGCTGTTTTCAGAAATTGCTACCTTGGTGAAAACTTGGTTCTCTTTTTGCCTTTAGTTACCTAGTTAATAATTCTTTAAAGTTCTTTTTTCTGTTCAAATAACTTGAGTGGTTTGTGTTTCCTCACTAGATTCTAACTAATACAGTTCTTGTTCTTTCTGCAAGAATCCTTTCATCCCAATGCTCTTGTCTTCCTTCTTCTTGAGTCTTACAGGTAAATTCAGACACTTCCACAGCTTTAAATACCATCTATGTGCAGACAACTTCCAATCACCCAACACTAATGTAAAAAAAGCAGAGTTTGTATGCGTCTTTGTAACAGCACTCATCAGCCTTTGCTATTTACCAGCCAACCTCTCCTCCAGATTGTAAACTCTTACATGGTAGGAATTATGTCAGATGTATCACTAGTGTCTAATACAGTACTTGACACAGAGTAGGTGCCAAGAAAAAAAATGCAGAATCAATGATTAAAAACTGAGTTTTCTTTATCTGTCTGTAAAATGGAACATTTCACCCAGGTCTCAAATAGTCAGAGCTGCAATTCAGGGTAATATTCCCAGCTTCAAATGCTGAGAACACAGAGTTTTACCTTACCTTCAATACAGAGGTCTGTTATGCTCCCATCCTCTACATTACATAACAGTCCTTGGAGCAGAAGGAAGAGGGGGATGGTTAACAGAAACAAATCCAGAAAGGCACACTATGAATTCTAAAACTAATAGCAGCTTTAAGCAATGTCCCAGCTAAATTCTATCCTCAGCACCAAACCCCAGATTTTCAATAACAGCACTCTGGCTTTAAAAGGATAAAAATAGTCAGTGCGGCACAGTATAAAAACTGTGTGTTCTGGAGTCTGTAACAGACCTGGGGTAAAATCCCAGCTCTACCAGCTGTTAGCTAAGGCCTGCCTGAGCCTTGGGGATCATCCTCTCTCCCTTAAAAGACAGTTTTGGCAGTTGAAAGACTGAAAAGCCTCTAGCAGAGAAAAGCATCCAATTTGAGTTGGCTCCCTTCCTCCTTGAAAGGGCTCATTCCAAAGGACACTATAATTGTATTAAAAGGAGGGACTTTTTAATTCATCTTATTTTATACATGAAGAAACTAAAGGTACAGAAAAGAAGCCACTCAATCAAGGTCACACTCAGATCAGCAGACTCCAGATCTGACCAGACAGATCTGTTCAAAGACCAGACAGTCTGGACTTTTTAAAAGAACACATCCACTTTCACACTGCTAATGACAGCTGAGCTATGGTAAAGCCAGTTACAATGCACCATGTATTGTAGGAAGGGAACCATTTCTTCACCATTGTAACAAAATAATTTGCTAGTGAGTTAAACTTCTACATTGCAAACAGTGCAAACTATCGTTCCAAGACCATTTCTCCAAGACCCCAAAAACAAATGTACAAGGTATACAGGCAAAATTCACTCCAGGTTTCCTTTTTAGTCTCACCGAAAAGCATGCTTATGAAGTGGATACAGACTCTCCGATCCTGAGCCACCAGCTGCACAACCAGGGAGGCATGCTTCATGAGAGCGTCTCGGAAGCCGGACAGCACATGCTTCTTGCGCACCAACTTGGGGCAGATGAAGAAAATATTCAATAGCAACCAAGTCTCAGTTGTTCTGAACCCAAACAAGTATAATTTCCAAATATAATTACAAGATTATACCAATGGGATCATCTGAACTATGGAGTATGAAAAGGCATCATTTACACATAGGAATTCACATGTTCAAACAAAGAATGATACCAGAACTAAGGTTTCTAATACACTATATTTACAGAGCACTTTACTGTTCACAAATCACTCTTTTGTGTACTAGCTCATTTAAGCCTAATTGAGTTGGTAAAGCAAGCAGAAAAAGGTACTACTATTGCTGTTTTGGAGATGAGAAAACTGAGAGTCAGAGACTTTGCCAAGGACTCAAATCTAAGTATCCAACCAGGTCGTATCCAAGGCTCTTTCCACAGTCTATGAGAATGATACTGGGGATCCTTCATAAGTCTCACTGAAGTAGGTAGAGAAAAACGCATCCTTCCATTCAGTGCAGACATAAATCTTCACACTCAATTTGCCTCCCTATACAGGGAACTGGGTAGCAGCTGTGCAAAGTGTTCAAGACAGTAACAAAAGATAGATCAAAAAAAGGGTGTACTGAGGATAGAACATGAACATAGGTACAACTGACTACATACCCCTTCAACTGGTGAAAACTGAAGCTAAGACAAGTACGTTCAATAAAAGGTGAAGTTGCATCTCTTACTGCCTCTAACCTGTGCTATTACAAGTCTCTCCTTTTCAAACTTCACCAGTTCCTCCCACATAATTCATTAAGCCAGTGACCTAAATGAGTTATTCAAAAAATTTCAATGACACTCCTTCACCTGCTAGATTAAATCCAAGCCTTAGCTTGGATTCAAACTCTTAAAGGAACTGATCTCAACCCTGGCTCTCCAATATCACCTTCCCTCAACTGCCCTTCAAACACATTATGATGACCTCCCCAAACTCATCCTTGCTAATCCCACCTCCTGGAAAAAGCTCCCCCATTTCCTCTGGCCCAAATATCACCCATCTTTTCAAGTATAATTCAAATGCTTCCTCCTCTTAAAAAAACTTCCTTAATTTCACTCATCCCACCAAACAGCACTTACCATAAGCATGTCCAGCTTCTAAACTCCCAGAAATGTGTTTTATTATTTTCTCCCATACCTTACTGTCTTATTCATCTCTGTATCTCTCACTGTCCAAGAATGGCAGTCTCAGAACTTTAGCGTCAGTGATATTACAGATGTTATCAACTAGTCCATAGGTTCTCAGAGTATAGTCTTTGGACCCTGAGGTGCCCAAAATCCTTTCAGAGGATCCACAAGATGAAAATTATTTCCATATAATACTAAGATGCTATTTTACTTTTTCACTTACTCTACTGAGTGTAGAGTAGTTTTTCCAAGGAGATATGTCACAACAGAAAAAATGCAGAAATCCAGTCGTCTTCTATTAAATCAGACATTAAGAAAATTTGCAAAAATGTGAAACAGACATTCCTTTCATTATCTGCTTTGTTTTGAAAGTAGTTATTTTCATTTTGAAAATCATGTATGCCACAGAACTGTACATTTAAAAGAGTCAAAATGGTAAATGGGATATTACTATTTTTTGTCAAAAATAAAAAGAATTGCATTAATATGTAATGGATTTACTATTATTTTTAAATGAGTATCTTAAACTTTGTTACTTTCAACACAGTAAATAAACAAAAGCTCTCTGGGGTCCTCAACACTTTTAAAAAGTGGAAAGGTATCCCCAGAGCAAAACCTTGAGAACCGCTGAACTAGCTGATTCCCCACCCACTCCACGGTAAGAATTCCCCTCCTGTGAATCTGAAAAACAAATTATCTCCCGAACTCTACTTGAAGCTGTCCATGGACAAAAAACTCACAGCACAGGTGGGCAGACATTGAGGGAGAGGGCAGGTCACGCTCCAGCCAGCTCTGCCTCTCAGAAAGGTCCTCCCCTCAGCCCACTCCCACCCGCCCATAACATCCACTCTTGTTCCTGCTGCCAGAGGCAAAGGCGCCCCCGCCTCACATTTCCCTCAGAAAGCTGAAGGGAATAAGGCCCCATGGTGTGTGCGCCCGGCCCACAGGCTGCGCGGGTGCTCGAGCGGGAGGGAGCCTGAGCGAAGGCTGGACCCTGGAGAAGGGGAGAGAGGGTCAGCAAAGGGCAGGACAGCTGAGAGGAGGGCAGAAAGAAAGCTGAGAACGCGTGCCAATGAGTCTTGGGGGGGCCCCCCCGAGAGCTCTGGATTTAGTGCGGAGAGCGTAGGCCCACACGAGGCGCAGAGCCAAGGTCAGGGCCTCGTTATGAAAGAGGCTGCTGGGCGGCCCGCGGGGTAGGGTGAGGGGCGGGCCTGTGTAGGAGCCAGATTTAACCACACGGGGGCCCGGCTTAGTTTCCCTGGAGGTGGGTCAGGTTCAAGCGAGCTGTTCCGTTGAGGGGAGGGCCTTGTTGGTGAGGGAAGTGCTGGGACCCAGTTCGCACCGACACGCCAGGCTCCGGCAGCAGCTCCAGAGCGCAGGCCAGGCAGCAGCGTGGGGACACGGGCAGCAGCCAGCGCGAGTCGTGCCGGTAATGGGCCTTCTCGAAGAGCAGCGCCGCCTCTTCGTCCCTCCCGGGCCCGGAAAGGCCGACCGCCTCGTCCCTCACAGCCATCCCTCGACTGGCGTTCTACGGCGACAGCACTTTTCCCGCCAAGTTTATGCGCAAGCGCACTTGGCAGAGCTCGGCGCAGGCGCACGAGGAGGAGGGTAATGCGCCTGCGTAAACCGAGTACCTGGCAGTTCAGGCGAGCAACGGCACCTAAAGGCAGGTGAAGGGCCTCAGGACTCACTTTGTACGTCTAAGCTCAAAACTGTTTGCTCTTATCAGTTCAGTTCAGTTCAGTCAGTCGTGTCTGACTCTCTGCGACCCCATGGACTTCAGCACTCCAGGCCTCCCTGTCCATCACCAACTCCCAGAGTTTACTCAAACTCATGTCCATCGAGTCGGTGATGATGCCATCCAACCATCTCATCCTCTCTCGTCCCCTTCTCCTCCTGCCTTCAATCTTTCCCAGCATCAGGGTCTTTTCAGATGAGTCAGTTCTTCACATCAGGTGGCCAAAGTATTGGAGTTTCAGCTTCAGCATCAGTCCTTCCAATCAGTCCTTCATGACTAATCTCCTTTAGGATTGAATGGTCGGATCTCCTTGCAGTCCAAGGCACTCTCAAGAGTCTTCTCCAACATCACAGTTCAAAAGCATCAATTCTTCGGCACTCAGCTTTCTTTATAGTCCAACTCTCACATCCATACATGACTACTGGAAAAACCATAGCTTTGACTAGATGGACCTTTGCTGGCAAAGTAATGGAGGAAAACAGTAGAATGGGAAAGTCTAGAGATCTCCTCAAGAAAATTAGAGATACCAAGGGACCATTTCATGCAAAGATGGGCACAATAAAGGACAGAAATGGTATAGACCTAACGGAAGCAGAAGATATTAAAAAGAGGTGGCAAGAATACACAGAACTATACAAAAAAGATCTTCATGACCCAGATAATCACGATGGTGTGATCACCAACCTAGAGCCAGACATCCTGGAATGCAAAGTCAAGTGGGCCTTAGGAAGCATCACTATGAACAAAGCTGGTGGAGGTGATGGAATTCCAGTTGAGCTATTTCAAATCCTAAAAGATGATGTTTGCTCTTGTAACTTGCAGGAATTCGGCTTCACCACGCCGAAGGTTGAAAAGCATTTATAAAGGGGCTGTTATTAGCCTTGAAAAAGGAAGGAAAGGAAACAATCTATTTGTGCTATTAAAAAATTAAATGATCTTGGTGATTTTTATCGAAAAACTGTCAGCACTATTATTTTAAATTTATGTGACACCTTTCTCTCAAACAATCTAAGGTGATGCCTTTCTCTCAGAGATTCTAAGGTGATCCCCTTAAAATATCTTCACAGGGAAAAAAAAATATCCTCACAGAGAGCTGCACAGTACCTGCAGTTTTGTGAGCCCAGAAGGAATCCTGAAGAAGAAAAATTGGTTTATTAAATATATTAACCAAATCGGTCAATCTACAAGAATTTCATTAGCACCAAAATGCCCAGCAAGCTGTTAGCATTGAAGGAGATAAGTGATACTTTGAGTCAAGGTCATCTTGCTAAACTGTGCCTGGATTCCTGATTCACAGAAACTGAGTTAACAAATGCTCCTGTGGACTTTCCTGGTGGTTTAGTGGTTAAGAGTCTGGACTTCCAATGCAGGGCATGGGTTTGATCCCTGTTTGGAGAACTAAGATCCTGTGTGCTGCATGGTGTGGCAAAAAAAATGTTTAATGTCGCCTTATGCTGCTAAATATTGGGGTATGTTACTTTTCTATGGCTACTATAACAAATTACCACAAACTTGGTGGCTTGAAACAACAGAAATTTATTCTCTCAGTTCTGGAGGCCGTAAGTCAGCATGCGTGCTGACTGCGTGCTCAGTCGTGTCTGACTCTTTGCGACCCTATGGGCCATAGGCCGCCAGGCTCTTCTGTCCATAGGATTCTCCAGGCAAGAATACTGGAGTCAGGTGCCATTTCCTCCTCCAGGGGATCTTCCTGATCCAGGGATTGAGCGCACATCTCTTATAGCTCCTGCATTGCAGGTGGGATCTTTACTACTAGCAACACCTGGGAAGTCCTAGGCACTAGCAGGCAAACAGTTCCTTGTTTTTTCCAGCTTCTAATGACTTGAGAACCAGTGTTTGAGAACTGAAGAGGTAGAAATGTCTTCTCCATGAAATCTATACATGGACAGCAGAATCCCAGAAGGGCAGCTACTCAGTGATTAAGCTCTCTTCCCTCAGGTCCTTCAAAAGGACCTGAATAATAGTCCAGTGCAAAGTACCACCCCTTCCTCAAGCAGCAAAGGCTGTTTGAGCATCCTACCTCAATCAGAATTAACTTGGAATAGGACAGAACATGACTATGCCAAAGCCTTTGACTGTGTGGATCACCACAAACTGTGGAAAATTCTTAAAGTGATGGGAATACCAGATCACCTGACCTGCCTCTTGAGAAACCTGTATGCAGGTTAGGAAGCAAGTTAGAACTGGACATGGAACAACAGACTGGTTCCAAATAGGGAAAGAAGTACCTCAAGGCTGTATATTGTCACCCTGCTTATTTAACCTATATGCAGAGTACATCATGAGAAACACTGGGCTGGATGAAGCACAAGCTGGAATCAAGATTGCCAGGAGGGAGAAATATCAATAACCTCAGATATTCAGATGACACCACCCTTGTGGCAGAAAGTGAAGAACTAAAGTGCCTCTTGATGAAAGTGAAAGAAGAGAGTGAAAAAGTTGGCTTAAAGCTCAACATTCAGAAAACTAAGATCATGGCATCTGGTCCCATCACTTCATGGCAAATAGATAGGGAAATAGTGGAATAGTGAGACACTTTATTTTTGGGGGCTCCAAAATCACTGCAGATGGTGACTGCAGCCATGAAATTAAAAGATGCTTACTCCTTGGAAGAAAAGCTATGACCAACCTAGGTGGCATATAAAAAGCAGAGACATTACTTTGCCAACAAATGTCCATCTAGTCAAGGCTATGGTTTTTCCAGTGGTCATGTATGGATGTGAGAGTTGGACTATAAAGAAAGCTGAGCGCCAAGGAATTGATGCTTTTGAACTGTGGTGTTGTAGAAGACTCTTGAGAGTGCCTTACACTGCAAGGAGATCCAAACAGTCCATCCTAAAGGAGATCAGTCCCGGGTACTCATTGCAAGGATTGATGCTGAAGCTGAAACTCCAATACTTTGGCCACCTGATGTGAAGAACTGACTCATTGGAAAAGACTCTGATGCTGGAAAAGATTGAAGGCAGGAGGAGAAGGGGATGAGAGAGGATGAGATGGTTGGATGGCATCACTGATTCAATGGACATGAGTTTGAGTAAGCTCTGGGAGTTGGTGATGGACAGGGAGGCCTGGTGTGCTGCAGTCCATGGGGTCGCAAAGAGTCAGACATGAATGAGCGACTAAACTGAACTAAACTGAGGACAGGACAGGGCTTCCCAGGTGGTGCTAGAGGTAAAGAACCCTCCTGCCAATGCAGGAGACATAAGAGATGTGGGTTTGATACCTGGGTTGGGAAGATCCCCTGGAGAAGGAAATGGCAACCCACTCTAGTATTCTTGACTGGAGAATCCCATGGACAGAGGAGCCTAGTAGGCTACATTCCCGAGGGTTATGAAGTAGGCTACATTCCCGAGGGTTGGACACTACTGAAGCAATTTAGCAGCAGTAGGACAGGACAGAACCATGATAGAAATTTCAGTAAACCCTCCTCTGAGGACCTGGAGAGGGCAGGTGTTTAGGAGGCAGCATTGGGCTGACCCACATTCCCCAAACCTTCGAAACCATAGAGTAGCTATCCCACCCATACGGTATCCCATCCCCCAGAGGCACTTATAAAACATGTATCAAAGAAATCAGAACCCTCACATGGCTTAAATAACCAATTTTATTAGAGGTTATTTTATCATCCCCTTTAGGGGTTAGTAGGCCACGCTCATGCCTTCTCTGGATGTGTTTTGAAGACTCTGCCCTCAGCCTACTTCCTAAAGCCATGCTGGAGCAGAAAACCCCTCAAATATTTCATGAAACCAGACTTTCTGGGGGCTGGTGGATTCCATAGGGCCCCATGTGGGTTCTCCATTTCCTCCAGTTCTTCTCTTTTGAGAAGAGGAGCCCCAGCACTGCAGTGACCTGGTGGCTGAAGGTCCCTCTTCAGAGGAGTGTGAACTCTGATGCTGCCCTCCCTGGCATGTGGGTCACCCACTCTGGGGAGCAGGGTAGGACCAGGATCCCTCACACTCAGGTTGAGGGCTGAGTGCTGGGCCTTGGCCAAGTGTGGGGACCGGGAGCTCTTGTTCAAAAAGGTCATGCTCAGCCTTTCCGCAGCAGAGTGGAGACTCCTTTTGAAGCTGAAGGTGTCTGTGGAACAGGAGGAAGGCTGCTGCCCAGCCCCTCTGCGTTCCTCAGGTTCCAGGCCTCCTCCTCTCCTGTGTGAGGGCTGCTGACACTGGAATCTGAGGGGCTTCTGAGATGTGTGTTCCCTTCTCCAGTGGTCGTAGCCTGCCCTGGGGTATGAGATCCTCACTCTGCGGGAAGCCCTCTCTGCCATCCGCGAAATCCCCAGCCTGACCATCTTCCTCCCCCTGCTGTTCTCACTGGAAGGTTCTTGGACCCTTTCTTGGCCACACCAGCTGCTAGATTCTGCAGCAGGCCTGGGGTTTCTGGAAGCCGTGAGCTCCACCGTGGGAGGAGCCGCTTTCTGGACATCCTGCGATTCTCTAGCGCCCCCTGGTGGCCTGACTCTCTTGGGCTTTACAGGAGGGATAGAACTGCCCATTGGCTCTGACCCACACAGTCTAGGCTTCTCCAGGGCTCTGGCCTGTGTAGCAGGTTTTGAGATTTTCCCTTCGGGGGGCCGAACCTTCTGGGACTTAAGGCCTGGCCTGGAGCCCTGGGCCTCACTTTCCTGCTGCCCCTGCAACTCACAGGCCATGTGCAACCCAGGGAGCCTCTGCCCAGCAAGAGGCAGTGGGCGTGGTCCTAAGACATTAAAGTGCAAGTAGGACTCTAGGATCCGCTGGGGGAGGCCCCACTTCAGGTGGGCGATCTTCCGCCGCATAAGGGACTCCAGGAGCTGTCGCTGACTCTTCTTGAGGACTGGCCACTTGGGCAGGACAGTGAGGGCAGTGGGACCACCCAATGGAGCTGTGGCGGCTGGGGGGGCGTGGCCACATGAGACAGAGGGGCAGGCAGAGGGTAAGTTCAGGGGAGCAGCCAAAGACTGTGGGTTCCGGAGCTGTCCAGTCCGGTCAGCTGTCTTCCCTGGATCCACACTTCTGTCTTTTTGTCGGCTTCTCTGGGGTTTAGGTCTGGCTTGCTGGGAAGCTGGAACGACATTGACTCTGGGCTTCCCAGCAGTGGCCGTGCTCTGGCTGGCCAAATGCTCCCCCTCTCCACTGGCAGGCAGAATGAGTTCTCTCTGGTCGGGGAGAGCCTTCATCTCAGGATGGGGAGCAGCAGCCACAGCCTGTTCCTGATCCATGGCCCCATAGTCAGAGCCAGTGAGGGCTGGGGGCCCTTCACCCCCAGAACAGTCAACTCGGAGAGGGCATTCAGCAGCATCCTTTCCTCTGACCTGGCCTTTGTTTCCTTGCCTTGGCACTCGAAGCCTTCCAGCATCCTCAACTCTGCACTTTCTCTGGCTTCCTACATCCCCGATTTCTGCAGCATCCTCTTCACCCTTGTTCTGGTTTCCTTGCCCTTGTATCTGGATCTCCTCATTGGTTTCACTTCTTAACTCTCCCTGATAATCTCCACCATGAGCCTGGGTCTCTTTACCATCATCACCTGTGATCCCTCTCAGGTTCCTCTTCCCTTGTATTTGAATTTCTGCACCATTCTCACCTCCAGTCTGCTCCTGGTTCTTCCACTCTGGTGGGCAGAAATTTTCATTAACCTCGCTTTTTAACAGTGTCTGCTTCCCTCCCCCAAGTCTCTGAATATTTCTACCACCCTTGCTTCCAACCTCTCTCTGGCTTTTCTTCTCCATTGTTGGATCTTCTGGGTTGTCCATTCCTCTAGTCTGCTCCCAGTTCCTTCCCGCTGGTGGGTGGCTCAATCCAGTTTCACCATCTAATTGTCCTTCATTCTGTCTCTCAAGTCTCTGGGTTTCTACACCATCCTCACCTCCAGATTCTCTCTGGTCTGTCTTCTCTGGTGTCTGAATTTCTGTTTCATTCTCACCTCCCATCTGCTGGTGGTTCTTCCTGTCTGACAAATGAGTCTTTTCATCAGTGTCATCTCTTAACTGACTCTGGTTCTCTTCTCCAGGTGTCCAGGTCTCTATACCATCCTCACCTCCAGCTTCTCTCTGGTTTCTCTTTTCTGGAGCTTGAATTTCTGCAGCATTCTCGCCTCCAACCTGCTCCTCTTTCTTCCATTGTGCTGAATTAGTTTCCACATCAATTTTACTTGCTAATTCTCCCCAGTTCTCTGCCTCAGATGCCTGGGTATTTTTACCATCCTTGCTTCTAATGTGTTCCTGATTCTTCCACTTTGGTATGTGAATATTCCCATTAATTTCACTGTTTAACTGGTACTGGTTTTCTTCCCTAAGTTCCTGAGTCTGCTTACTATCTTCACCTTTAACCTCTCTCAGGTTTTTCTTCCCCGTTGCCTGGATATCTGTTCTAGTCTCATCTCCAAACTGCTCCTGGTTCCTCATCCCTGATGGATGAGTCTCTGCCTGAGTTACACCTCTTATTTGTCTCTGGTTCTTTGCCTCTGGTGCCAGGGTGTTTGTATCATCTTCATCTCTGTCCTTTCCCTCATCTCTCTTCTCCAGTGCCTGGATTTCTGCTCTCTGCTCACCTCCAATCTGGTCCTCACTCTCCCAACATGGTGTCTTGAATTCTCTGTCAATTTCACTTGCTACTGGTTTCTGGTCTCCCCAACATTGTGCCCGGATCACCACCCAATCCTCCTCTCTTATCTCCCTGAGGTTGTTCCTTCTAGATATCTGACTTTCCCCAGCATCCTCACCTCTTTTTATGCCTTGATTACTCCACCCCACTTGAAGTTCATGTCTTAGTTGTTTCTGGATCTCTGCCCTACATACTTGGATCTTCCCAGCTTTCTCACTTCCATCTTGATCACGCTTCTCCCACCCTGGTGTCTGGATCTCTGTAACATTCTCATTTTGAACGCATTCCTGCTTTCCCCACCCCAGGGCCTGGATCTCTATGCCATCCTCATTTTTCACTTCTCCCAAGTTCTCCTTCCCAGATTTCTGGATTTGCACAGCATTCTCATATCCACCCTGGTCTTTTCTCCTCTCTTCTGCCTTAATTTCTATACTAGTATCACCTGTAATCTGGTCTTGTTTTCCCCACCCTGGGAGCTGGGTATCCTCACCATCCTCACTTCCAGTTTGGCCTTGCTTCCTCAACACTTGGGCCTCATTCTTTTCTTCATCCTCTCCTCTGGCCTCCTTCTTGTTCTCAAAAGACTGGGTCTCTATAGCATCCTTATCCCTTTTCCTATCCTGAGTTTCCCACATTTGTGTTTGGGTCTGTGCATCAATTTTACATCTTAACTGTTCTACTTTCTCTCCTCTACATGCCTGGGTTTCAGGAAGATTCTCACCTCCAGCCTCCCCCGGACTTCTCTTCCATAGTTCTTGAATTTCAACACTACTTTCAACTTGCACCTGGTCCTGATTCTCCCACCATGGTGTCAAGATCTCTCCAACAGCCTTACTTATTACTAGTCTCTGTCTGCCCCAGTCCAGGACCTTACTCTCTGCCATGTCCTCCATCCCAAAGTTTATTGGCAATTGCCTTCCAGGTGCCTGAATTTCCCAAGCATTATCCCCTCTGCTCTCTCTCTGGTTCGCGCACCCTGGAACCTGGTTCTCTCTACTGGCCTCTCTACTTAATGTCTGGTTTTCCATTCCTGGTGTGCAGACCTCATGTGGGCAGCCCCAGGATTTCCAAGCGGGCATTCCCACTCGTTGGTTGGAAGGAACCGCTAGGAACTCTCTGGAACAGAACGGCAAGCTCTGGGCTGAAGGGAGGTTTGGGAGAGGGGTCATGGAGTTGGGGTGGCATCTCATGTTGACAATATACTCCAGTGGTGCCAGTTCTTCCTGGGGATGGACCAACAACTGCTCCATCCTTTGGCACCTGTCCAAGGCAGGGGGCCGTGGCCTGCAAATCAGGTGAGTCTGATCATCACTACAACACCAGGGTACCTGCCATGCTTCCCAAGAACTGTCCCGAGGTAGCATACTGGTGCTGGGAAAGGAGGTGGTGCAAAAGATATGATCAGAAGAGGTGTAGGCATCCCACAGTACACCTTGACATGGGCGCTGACAAGAGAGCAGATATTGGGTCCATGATTCCTCGAGGCTCCTCCAGTATTCCCTGCTCTTACTTTGGGCCCATTGTTGGGCATGAGCATCCAGGCCCCTGAACTTGCCAGGACTGAGAAAGAATTCAGGGGTCAGCCTGAAACAAGTGTCATGTCTCATGGAGGGCACTGCCCACTTCTGTGGTGGCACCTGTAGGTAAGAACAGAGAAGTAAAAATATTCGCATTCACATTATCTCATCTAATCCTCACAGATCAGGATTGTAATCCTCATTATCCAGATGACGATGCTGGGGTTCAGGAATTGGGGAGTCACTTCTCTTAAGGAAAATATTCATTCAAGAAAGTATTCGTTTACACTTCCCTGGTGGTACAGAGGATAGAAATCTGCCTGCCAATGCAGAGGATGTGGGTTCGATCCCTGGTCTGGGAAGATCCCACATGCTGCAGGAATAGCTAAGCTGTTATGCTACAACTGCTGAGCCTGTGCTATAGAGAGCTGAAACTGAGCCTGTGCACCACAACTTCTGAAGCCCGTGTGCCTAGAGCCTGTGCTCTGAAACAAAACAAGCCACCACAATGAGAAGCCCACACAACGCGACCAGAGAGTAATCCCCACTCTTTTTTTTTTTTTTCTAATCCCCACTCTTAAATCCTCACGCAGCAACCAAGACCCAGCACAGCAAAGTTAATTAAACTTACAGAAAAGAAAATACTCAAGAAAGATAGATAAAGAGTTTATTCCAGGCCATGCACTGTTTTAGGTGCTGGATGTACCAGCATGGACAAGACAGAAAGTCTTTGTTGGGAGCTGTCTTCCAGACTTGGAAGACACAATAACCAAGTATACAACATGTTAGGTATCAAAAAGTGTTATAACAGAAATAAAAGCAAGAGTAGGGATGGGGTTAGCTTCTTTGGTCAGAGAATCCTCTCAGAGGAGGTAATGTTTGACTGGAGACCTGAATGAAGCAAGGGACAAACCAAGTGACATCTGAAGAAAGAACCTTGTAGGTGAGGAGACATTCATGCAAAGGCCCTGAGGATGGAACAGGGTCATTTGTAAAAGAACAGCTAAGAAGCCAGTGTAGTCAGAATGGAACGAGTGAGTGAGGAAAAGAGCACAAAGAGATGAGGTCAGGGAGAAATGCAGAACAGATTATTCCAAGCCTTGGAGTGTGGTTAGGAGTTAGCTTTTGTTCTGAGTTTGACTGGAAGTATATCCATGAGTCGTTGCAAAGTCTTGAGTGGCAAAGTGTTATGATCTGTTTTTAAAAGTTTGTTCTTGCTCATGAACATAATGTTAGGCCTAAACCAGGTGCAAAGGAATATTTACTGCATGATGCCATATGGGCAAAACCAGTCTAATACTTTTAGAAATCAGCGGAGTGGTGTCCGCAAGCTTCTGAGCTGCTGGTAGTGGTCTGTTTTCTTAATCTAATGCTGCACCTGTATGTGTTCAGTTTGAAAAAATTCATTGATCTACACACTTATAATCTAAGACTTCCTTGGCGGTCCAGTGGTTAAGAATCCACCTTCCAATGCAGGGGACTCAGGTTTGATCCCTGGTTGGGGGAGCTAAGATTCCCACATGCCGCAGGGCAACTAAGCCTGCTTGTCACAACTACTGAGCCTGGGGGGCTGTTGAGCCCGGGCATCGCAACTAGAGAGAAAATCAAGCACCACAATGAAGAGCCTGCACACCACAATGAAAGATCCCGCATGCCACAACTAAGACACAATGCAGCCCAAAATAAATAAATATACAATATATGTACATGTAAGTATATACAATATACATATATATATTAAGTAGTTAAGATGATAAATTTTTAAAATAAATAAAATTAAAAAAATAAAAATACACACTTATAATCTGCTTATATGCATTATCCTTGGGTGAAAAATTTTTAAGAGAGACAGAAGTTCATTCTCTTGGCTGCATGGACCACTGAGCTCCATGGTTGGGTGAGACAGGAGGCAGGGACCAGGCAGAAGGTGGTACCTATAGTCCAGAAGAATGTGGTGAGGGTTTGAGAAATGATCAGATTTGAGATATGGTTTGCAAGTAAAGTCCATAGGACTTGCAGGTGGACTGAACACGTGGCATGAGGGAGAGAGAAGTCCAGGGTGACTGCTGGCTTTGAGGCAAGAAAATGCTCTTTTTTGAGGCAAGAAAATGCTCTTCCTGAGTTCATCAGAGTTCAGTCTGAATCCATCTCCGATACACAGGGCATAGGACAGGGTCCCTGTAACAAATGACTGACACAATCATGGTGTGCCGGGAAAGAGGTGGGTGGGACCCCCTCACCTTGATGAACTTCCTCATGCTGCGGTGGGTCCTGGTGACCTGATGCCAGTAGTGCCGGACCTGCCAGATCAGAAAGAGGCAGAGGACAAGCAGGTTACCACAGCACCGAGGGTCCCTGCAGCTGCGATCTTCAGAGAGCAGGCCCCGCACTGGCTCCCACTCAGGACCCCGAAACGGGCCCACGACAGCACAGGCGCCCAGGAGGGGCAGCAACATGACACGGTTTAGGTCAGGCAGGTGGTGTTCTGGAGTTGGAGGGCAGGGCTGATACGGCTGACCTAGGCACTGCAGGGTAGGGTAGCCCCTGCCTCAGAACCGCTGTCACTAAGGCCACCTCACAAAGGCTTTTGATGCTGCAGCCTTAGCTCCAGCTGCTGCACGTGACATCAGAGCTGGCTAATATATCCATAGTACAGATGAGGACAACATTGGGAAACAGCCCAAAAGGAATTAAAAGAACTCAAACACCTTGCCCTCCGGAGTAAAGAGATTATGCTCCCCCCATGTTGATGGAGGGATGGAAACCGCAGTCTGTTGGATTTCTTTCTTCCTATGGGATACTTTCATCCATTTGTCCTTCGGGTATCCAATATCAAACACTTAATGAACACCCTATTGAACATGTGTGTATCTTGTTTATCCACCCAGCATATCCTGATTTTTTGGGGGGAGATTACTTTCCCAACTCAGGATCAGTGTTGATAGGAATATAAATGCTATCCTGAAGACTTTCATCTAAAGGTTATGTTCAAAATATTGAATAACACAAGCAGGCAGGGTCATCAGCCAATCAGAATGGGCCAGGCCTTAACTCTTTAACTGCTGGATTGTAAGCGGTCCCTGGGGCTTCCCAGGTGGTGCAGTGGTAAAGAATCTTCCTATCAATGCAGGAGACCCAAGAGATGAGGGTTCGATCCCTGGGTCGGGAAGATCTCCTGGAGGAGGAAATGGCAACCCACTCCAGAATCCTTGCCTAGAAAATCACATGGACAGAGGAACCTGATGGACTACAGTCCAAGGAGTTACAAAGAATCAGACATAACTGAGCATGCACACACAAAACCCTGGGGTTACAGTAGAAGGGTGTCACCTATTTACCAACCATTTGGAAAGTATCTGTCTATTCTAAGAACCCAGGACTTCCCTCATAGTCCAGTGGTTAGGAATCTGCCAGCCAAGGCAGGAGACACTGATTCCACAATCCATGGTCTGGGAAGATTTCACATGTCATGGGGCAACTAAGCTCTTGCACTACAACTACTGAAGCCCGCAGGCCCCGGAGGCCATGCTCTGCAACAAGAGAAGTCACCGCAATGAGAAGCCTGCACACTGCAACTAGAGAGTAGCTTCCCACTCGCCACAACTAGAGAAAGCCCAAGGCAGTAATGAAGACCCAGCACAGCCATAAATAAATAAATGAAATTTTTTAAAAACACAAGAAAACCCCAGTATACCACACAATGCATCTTGGCTAAACGTTACCATAGGTTATATCTGATTCTTTTTCACAGGCTCAGGACAGCCAAGGCGTGGAGGTGTGACCTAAGTTTGGCCATTACAGAGTCTTTTTCCAAATTCCTTTTGGCTTGCTTGTCACCAAAGATCCCTCAGTGAAAGAAGGACGCCCTTTGGATCAGACACAGTGCCAAAAGATAGATATCCAAAGTGTCCAAGGCAGCTTCAAGCCCTGCTCTCATAAAGCACTCTGTGTGTTTGGAAAGGCGAACACTGAATAAAGACAGAGTCAATGAGGGCTACAGAGGGAATTGCAGGGGCTTCTGGGTCCATCCAGCAGGGGCAATTACCTGGTCTGGGTGATCGAGCAGTCTTCACTGAACAGGTGATGAACACCAGCTGGGCAGAAGAGCACAGTACATCACTCTGATAGAGGGTGAAGGATGGGCTTGGGGGGACTAGGGTGTGCTCAGGATACAGAAAGAAGGTGGAAAAAAAAAAAAAAAAAAGAAGGTGGAGGGGGCTGCAACATGAGGATGAGAAGGGAAGAACCAGTGGAGAGAGGCCTCATAAGCCATGACAAGCATTTAGGGTTTTAAGCCCAGAACTGTGGCAAAAGACAAATTTCTAAGACAAATTGATTCTGAGCATATGTTAACATTTACTAACTTAATAGTAAGGGAAAGAGCAAACTACAAAAGGGTGGGCTAGTCCTATGAGACCATGGAAAATGAGTTGATTTTATACAGTTGGGAAACGGAATTAATTAGGTAGAGTTTACTGTTCACTACTCACAGTCATAAAAACACCAAGCTCCTATCAGTCATTACTAGGAGATCTGGGATATAATGGTCCAAGATGCCAGGTAGGCCAAATAACCACCTGAAATTGTGATAAAGCAAGACATCAAAGAAGCAAATGATAATGACACCTATGACTGTAAATAGGAATAATACATTCCCCAACAGTGGTAGCTGATTGTTGTTGTTGGTCAGTCGCTCAGTTGTGTCTGACCATTTGCAACCCCATGGACGGCAGCATGCCAGGCTTCCCTGTCCTTTGCTATCTCCCAGAGTTTGCTCAAACTCATGTCCATTGAATGGATGATGCCATCCAACCATCTCATCCTCTCTCGTCCCCTTCTCCTCCTGCCTTCAATCTTTCCCAGGATCAGAGTCTTATTCAATGAATCAGTACTTCGCATCAGGTGGCCAAAGTATTGGACCTTCAGCTTCAGCATCAGTCCTTCCAATGAATATTTAGGACTGATTTCTTTTAGGATTGACTGGTTTATCTCCATGCTGTCCAAAGGACTCTCAAGACTCTTCTCCAGCAGTAGTTGATAGGTTCAATTAATATGCAAATATGGGGACTTCCCTGGTAGTCCAGTGGCTAAGACTCTGTGCTCCCAATATGGGGGGAGAGGGGTGGTGCCGGGTTGATCCCTGGTCAGGGAACTAGATCTCAAATGTTACAAGTGAAGATCCCGCATATCACAACTAAGACCTGAAGTGAAATGAAAGTCGCTAGTCACGTCCAACTCTTTGCGACCAGGCCAGAATACTGGAATGGGTAGCTTTTCCCTTCTCCAGAGGATCTTCCCAACCCAGGGATCAAATCCAAGTCTCCCACATTTCAGGCAGATTCTTTACCAGCTGAGCCACAAGGAAAGCCCCAACTAAGACCTGGTGCAGCCAAATAAATATTAAAAACAATCAAACATGGAAATATAAAACTGCATCCAAGGAAGATGTGGAGCAGGGTCCAAATCACAGGTTCTGCTCTTTAACAGGAGTCATCATTGGGAATTTCTTAATTTGTAGACAAATTTTTTTATTTGACAAGTCATAGAGTTGCATGAATGAAGTCTGACGGGATTTTTCATGTAATAAAAGTTCGGCCCTGGAGCCACTTCAAACCCATCCATCTGGCTTTTCAAGCATAGTAACCAGATGCGGTGGAAGTAACCCAATCTGAAAGCTAAAAAATCCCAGGGTCGGGTTCTGGCTTCTGCCATTGTGTCGTTCTGTGACTGCGGACAAGCAACTTACCCACTCTGGGCCTCAGTATCTGTGAAGTTAAACAGCTGCACTTCATGATTCCCAAGTGCCCTGCTGGATCTCTACTTCTAGGTTTCCAGACGAAATAGCTGGAACTGACCCCTTATGGCCGAGTTTTGGCTAGATCCAAATGGTCCCAAGACATGCCTGGCATCTTGGGAAGAGAGACGAGTAAGGGC
Source organism: Dama dama (assembly GCF_033118175.1). Classification (NCBI taxonomy): domain Eukaryota; kingdom Metazoa; phylum Chordata; class Mammalia; order Artiodactyla; family Cervidae; genus Dama; species Dama dama. Next base: position 7,518,457 of record NC_083702.1, read on the forward strand.
TGTAAAGATCCAGGAGAACTTTTTGGAGGTGGTGAGGGATCCAGGAGGACCTCTTACAAGTGATGAGGCATGAGTCTAGCTTTAAATAGTGGAACTTCGGAGCAGTGCAGGGGAAAAAAGCAGCATGCTGGGCAGGAAGAAAGTGGGTGTCCTAGACATCTTCAAACCCAACCTGCCAGAAACTCAACCTCCATCCCCAAACCAGAAGAAGAATTCCCTACTGTAAGAACGCCGCGGCAAGACAAAGAGAGCGCCGGAGTATCAAGAGGCTTTTATTGGGCAATCGCTCCCGGGCAGAGCTCCCAGGCGCCAGCAGGGGGAAAGCGGGAGTCTGCAACCTGTGTGTGTGTGTGGGGGGGGCGACACCTATATATCCTGGCGGCTGCGGACGTGGCGGGACCTTTCTGTATAGGGTTAGGGTCAGGCTCTAGGGTGCACGGTTGGACTTTCTGGTCTCCTGCCAGTTTTTGATTGGCCGGAGTCTTGGCGCCTTTGTGTCCATCAGTCTGCCTGGCAATGGGCCATTGATTGGTGGATGTCTGTCCCTGGGACTTATCCAGGATTTTCCGGCGGGGGCTTCTCTGTCAGCATTTTCCGGCTGGCGCTTTCCCGCATGCAGTCAGCGTGACCTTTCACCTACTCCACTGAATTCCCTACTCAGTGGATTCCACTTCTGGTGGACTCCACACTTCACCAGAAAATTTAACAAAGATATCTGACTATGAAGGAAAACATTTAGGATTACCAATTACTATCTCCATACCATTCCCTTACTACCAGGTAGAGTAAAAAAAAAAAAAAGATATTAAAATCACATAAATGTGCTACAAAATAAACTAGCAATGGAATGACACCACTGAAATTCTTTGTTTTGGTGTGTTATTTTTTGGATATTGAACCCACTGTTCCTGCCAATAACTGGTAATTGAACAATAGTAAAACTATGGCAAAGGCGGTCCCTCCCCCAGAACTGAAGTAGTTCCGCGCTGGTGCCCTTTAAGGGGAGAGCCGCCCTCTTTCTGTCGTCATTTCCGCTTCCGGCCGCGAGCAGGCATTTCTACTTCTTCCCTGCGACTTTTCGCGGCGGAAAGTTATTTTCCGACGTCGCCTGTGCTTCTTGAGGAGGGACGGTACCACTGAACCGCAGCTATGGTGAGTGCGTGCGCCTGGTTGAAAAGCCAGGAAGTGGGAGACTCGGGGTTCTGTTCTCTCATTAGCTTGTCTGCTTAGAACATGGCGCGGTCTCGCCACCCGGCGAGGCGTTCGAGCTCGGACGGCCGAATAGCCCCAAGCACTGTCTTTTCTCCCGGCCCGAGGTTAGAACGCTAGAGATGAGTCCCGGATTCTGTGATGGAGCGTCTGTCAGCAGTTAGTGCTCCTGGCCGAAGGCCTCCGGTGAGCGGAGAGGGCATAGCCCGGCCTGGGAGAAATGGACCAACCCACGTGGGACAGAGTAGAAAGTCGGATGAGAAAATTTGATCTTATTGGCTTTATATTTCTTTTGGAGGGGTCGCTAGAGGGTGATGTGGAACCCTGGGTTTGAATCAACCTCCCCAGCTCCCCTTTCCCATTGCTGAGGTTCAGGAGAAGGATATCTGCATGAGTCTGCGCCTAGTGCTAGTCGCAAGTTACGTGTGCCGGGGATTAAAGGGGCCTTTGGCGTTTGGAGGGAACCCCAGCCTGGAATGCAGTAACGATTCCTCCTGCGAGGCGGTAACCTCAGAAATCAAAAGTTCTGGTAGCACCACGTGCGGGGCTCCTCTAAAACTCTTGATGGTCTCTAACTTTTTAATCAGATCGTGTGACTTGGTACCTAGTTTTCGTCGGCACTTAGTAAGAAGGGAAGAGTTTGCAAAAACACTTCGACTTTCATAATGAGCTTTAATCCTTTTAACGGTTCTTGGATCCCAATGGATATCTTCCCTGCTGCCCCACCCCTATTTTGAGCTTGGTATGTTGCTGAGTCTAGAACTTGAACCTTCTAAACTAGTGCTCATCTTTCGGAGTTCCTTGAAAAGTTTTGGAATCAGGTGGTCTCAGTTTAATAGTGCATTTAATTGCCTTTAGGCCTGGTATGGAGAGAGTGAGCATGCACTATTTGTTGTCAAATCAAAAGTTGCGGGTGTTGGCTGTTTGGTGTATGAGGAGAACAAAGACATAAAGCTACGGGTTAAAGTTGTCTAATAGTAAGATTTCATTTATTCAGTCATTTAATTAATCCTTGGAAAAATTAAAAGGTGAGTAAATACACCCTTAAGCAACTTTCAGTTGCTATTTATAAGGTCCGTGGTTTGGTTTTAAAATTGAGTGGAACTTTTGTTGTCATTGTTGTTGACTTTTGTTAAACCAATAAAGTGACTCCTCTTTGATCATAGTTGAGTTCAGTTCAGTGGCATCCAGCTCTTTGCTACCCCATGGACTTGCAACAGGTCAGGCTTCCCTGTCCATCATCAACTTCCAAAGCTTGCTCAAACTCTTATCCATCCAGTTGGTGATGCCATCCAACCATCTCATCCTCTGTCATCCCCTTCTCCTCCTGCCTTCAATCTTTCCCAGCACCAGGGTCTTTTCCAATGAGTCAGTTCTTCGCATCAGGTGGCCAAAGTATTAGAGCTTCAGCATTGGTCCTTCCAGTGAATATTCAGGACCGATTTCCTTTAGGATTGACTGGTTTGATCTCCTTGTCCAAGGGACTCTCAAGAGCCTTCTCCAACACCACGGTTCAAAAGCATCGATTCCTCCGGGCTCAACTTTCTTTATGGTCCAACTCTCACACCCATACATGACTACTGCAGAAACCATAGCTTTAACTAGACAGACCTTTGTTGGCAAAGTAATGTCTCTGCTTTTTAATATGCTGTCTAGGTTGGTCATAGCTTTTCAGAATCTGCCTGCAATGCCGGAGACCTGGCTTTGATCCCTGGGTTGGGAAGATTCCCTGGAGAGGGGAAAGACTACCCACTCCAGTATTCTGACCTAGAGAATTCCATGGACTGTATGGGATCACAAAGAGTCGAACACAACCGAGTGACTTTCACTTCACTTTCTTCCAAGGAGCAAGCGTCTTTTACTTTCATGGCTGCAGTCACCATCTGCAGCGATTTTGGAGCCCAAGAAAATAAAGTCTGTCACTGTTGCTATTGTTTCCCCATTTGTTTGCCATGAAGGGATGGGACCGGATGATCATAGTGGATCTCCTGAAGTGTCCCCCTTTTATGCTTTTGATGTTTATTAAGAGATGAGAATCCTAGTTCCCAGAGATGGGTGATCGGAAGCTACAGTAAAAATGTCTGGCATTTTAAAAGAACTCATGGGTCAAATTGAAAATAATAAGGGAAATTTGAAAACAGAACGGAACAATAATGGAAATACCAAATATCAGCGTATGTACAGTGCAACTAAAGTATTGGAACCTAAGATGGGGGGAGCACTAAAAAGCTAGGAAAAGATCAAAAGGACAAAATAACGTGAAAGAAAAGCAGAAATTACTGAAATGGAAAATATATCTTGTAGGGTGGACAAAATCAGAAGAGTATTTGAAAAGTCCCCTCTGATGAGATTAATCAAGAAAATAAGCAAAAAGTTATAAGTAAGGAATAACAAACTTGAAGGAGACATAATCTGCAGACTTTTAAAAAGAAAGGATATTATGAGCAATGTGATATCTATAAATATAGAAACTTAGAGGAACAAATACCTGAAAAAAATAGAATCAAAATGAATTAAAGTAGGAGGGCTGAATAATAGTAAAAAAACAAAGTTAATATTGTATGTTAATTATAACTCAGTAAGAAAAACTAAAGTTTTTTTTTTTTTTTTCTTTTTTTAACTAAAGTTTTTTAACATGGAAAAACTTTGTTAGTTGCTGAGTCCTGTCTGACTCTTAAGTGTATAACTCAGTGGGTGCTCTTATATTTACAACCTTGTGCAACCAACACTAGAAAAACTTTAAAGGAGAAAAGTCTTAACTCATCCATCTTGTACAAAAAATATAGAATTCAGCGCCAATTTATTTATAAAAGAAGTTCTTAAAATATTAAGGAATAGAGTGAATTTTCTTAAGATGAAATATCTGAGTAAATCTAAAAGATATTAAGGCTTTTGGAGAAATTATAAAGCTTTATTTAAAAGCACTAAAGAGTTAAGTAAATATATATGCTTAACTGGTTTGACAGATTCTGTATCTTAAAGGTGTTTTATCCTAATTGGGATTACTTTAAATCTACAAATCAATGCTGTCCCAGCAGGCCTTTTCTCTTTCTTTTCTTTTCCCTTGGTAGAATTTGAAAAAGCTGATTCTAGAATGTATGTGCTTGCTCAGTCGCTGTTAGTCTGTTAGTCGCTTGGTCATGTCAAACTCTTTGTTACCCCATGAAGCATAGCCCACCAGGCTCCTCTGTCCATGGGATTGTTCAGGCAAGAATACTAGAGTGGCTTGCCATTTCCTCCTCCAGGGAATCTTCCTGACCCAGGGGTTGAACCCGCATCTCTTGAGTCTCCTGCATTGCAGGCGGATTCTTTACCACTGAGCCACCTGGGTGTATGAAGAAGAGCAAATAATTAAGGATCTTTCCCACTTCGTGAAACATCTCGAACTTCCCCTAATTTGTCCTCACCCTGGTCCCGTGACAGATTGACCCAGTGGGTTGTGTTAGTGTGTAGGACCAGCTTCCGGGTGTGAGGGGGGGGGTGTCGACGTCACTTCCGCTGACTTCACTTCCAGTTCCTCTGGGGGGGGGTCGCTTCTAAGCTCTTGGGGGATCAGGCACGAGACGATCAAGGCGGACTCAATATGGTGAGTATATCCACTGGGCCGTTGCCCATGGGTCACCACCTCGAACCGCGGTGCCGCGTGCCGCAAGCTGCGTGCCGCGGTCCAGCTTCCAAACCCAAGGTTAGACCGCATCACTGCGGGTGAGCTGCTTTGTGCTAAGGAATGGTAATGTGGGCTGCACCCAGGTTACGCATGTAATAAAATACATATTTGTAAAAAGAATCAGAGGGAAAGCAAATGAGAAATGAATAAAAATAGTTAAAGTCGAGACGTGAAAATAGGGTAGGAGGAATGGAATAGGCGAGGCACCACCGAGTTTTGTTTTCTATGTGTGTTATTTTGCAATGGATCTGTGGGGTTGCATTTTATCTATAGGTATTAGAGCATGCGTTTGTAAAATGAGAAATTTCAACAACTTCGATGCCATTACAATACCCCCAAATTTAATAATTCGTTAATATCAAATATGTAGTATTGTTTTCCCCTGGTTGCCGCTGCTGCTCCTAAGTCGCTTCAGTCGTGTCTGACTCTGTGCGACCCCATGGACTGCAGCCTACAAGGCTCCTCCGTCCATGGCATTTTTCCAGGCAAGAGTACTGGAGTGGGTTGCCCTTGCCTTTTTCTCCTGGATACCGCAGGCCTCCAAAATAAAGCAACCTTTCCTTTCCTACCAGCACTTATCTCTGGAGAATTGGCTTTCGAGCAGCCAGACCTGAGTTCTGGACCTAGATTTGGTAGCAGTATTAGAATCAAAGGCCGGGACTTGCCTGGTGGTCCGGGCTAAGACTCTGCGCTTCCACTGCAGGGGGCGCAGTTTCCATCCCTGGTCTGGAAACTAGGATCTCCGCATGCCCTGCGGGCAAAAACAGGTGGGATGGAAGGCTTGGTCAGCTTTTCTGCTAGCTTTCCTCTTTTCCCCCAAGACTGCTTGATCATAGATGGTTTGTTCTTTAAGAGAGGCAGTGTGCTTAGTCGCTCAGTCGTGTCCAACTCTTTTCGACCCAGTGGACTGTAGCCGGCCAGGCTCCCCAGTCTATAGGGATTCTCCAGGCAAGAATACTGGAGTGGGTTGCCATGCCCTTCTCGAGGTGATCTTCCCAACCCAGGGATCGAACCCAGGTCTCCCGCATTGCAGGCGGATTCTTTACCTTTGAGCCACCAGGCAAGTCCAGAGAGGCAATGGTCACATGGTAGTTTTTCTGTGATGTTGGTAGCTATTAAAATCAATACCTGGATCCATTAATTTGTTTGGATTAATTAATTAGCATGGATTGCAGGACGGTTATATTTTTAAGAATTTTTTAAGCAAACTAAATACAAAGGAACCTTAATTGTATATCAGATTGATAGCCACAAGGTAAAATATGGTTTGAATAACTTTTGAATATAGTACTCTGACTGGATGGTTTTAATTGGATATATTGTAAGATTAAAAGGAAATTTTGACCTTGGTGGGTTTATAGTTGATGGAGGTAGTATTGGTATAGCAACTCTGAAGCCATTTTATGTAAATTGCAGGGTAGAATAAATGAGAAAATACTTTGATGTTTTGGAAACTAGGATTCTTACTGAAAACTGAAGATTCAGATATAAAGGGAATAGAACTTTGTGCTGGGTTTCTATAAATTATACTTGTTTAGATTTAGTAAATTAAATGTGTATGTTTGGGGGAGGGGAAGTAGGGAAGCTCCCTATTTATTGTCCCTCTCAGTTTTGGGTTGAAGTACTTTGTGACTTGTCTGGAACAACTTCTGGTTCAGTTTGACTCATGCTTTGATTTACCCACAACAGACCGAGGCTGACGTCAATCCGAAGGCCTACCCTCTTGCAGATGCCCACCTCACCAAGAAACTGTTGGACCTCGTTCAGCAGTCATGTAACTACAAGCAGCTTCGAAAAGGAGCAAATGAGGGTAAGGCAACCAGAGGATAGTCCGGGAAGAGTGTTAACAGCACTGTCCCTGTCCAGGGTCTGGACTAGATTTCCAAGGTGGAAAGAGGGCTGAATGCTTTTGATTAGGCCCACCATGGGGACTTAAGAGCAGCAGCATGTGTGGCCTATGGGCTAGCACTGGGTCACAGAGAATAAGCAGTCAGGAATAAGCATTTAAGGGGGTTTCACTGGTAGCTCAGTGGTAAAGAATCCACTCACCAATGCAGGAGATACAGTTAGAACCCTGATCTGGGGAGATCCCACATGCAGCTGAGCATCTAAGCCTGTGTGCCACGACTGTTGAGCCTGTGCTCCACAACAAGAGAAAGCGCTGTAGCGAGAAGCCCACACACCACTACTAAGAGTAGCCCCTGCTTGCCACAACTGGAGAAAAGCCCAAGCAGCAAGGAAGACCCAGAATGGCCAGAAATAAAAATATAAGTTAAATAAAATTATAAAACGAGGAATAAGGATTTGAACAATGCTGTGGGGTGTTGAACTTGCTTGGTGAGTTGCATGTGGTGTGAACTTCCCAAAGTATTGATCATGGCAGATTCGGATGGAAACTCCTGACCCTTGGTCACAGGCTCGGAGAAGTGCTGCACTGCACTGCTTCATGCTGCTGAAGCTTGGGTGAAAGCTGTTCCCATCACCCAGGCAAGAGATAGTGGTGACATGGAGAATGCGGTAGCCGAGGACAGGAAAAGAAGCGCTCTTTTTAGGATTTAGAGTGCATTTTGACAGAACTGATGGATTTGATGTAGAGTTTGAGGAAGGCATTGGGGATTTGGTACTTGGCTCCCTATCTCTTCCGAAGGCCACTGTGGGACAGAGAATTGCCTAGACCTGGACATTTTTGCCCATTTTTCTTGCACCTGTTTCTTTTCCTTGGAAGTTGCTTTGTTATGGCTTCCCTGCCGCAGCGCCCATCACCTGTTGACCTCATATCCTTCTCTCTGCAGCCACCAAAACCCTAAACAGAGGCATCTCTGAGTTCATCGTGATGGCTGCAGACGCAGAACCCTTGGAGATCATCCTGCACCTCCCACTGCTGTGTGAGGACAAGAACGTGCCCTACGTGTTCGTGCGCTCCAAGCAGGCTCTGGGCCGGGCCTGTGGGGTCTCCAGGCCTGTCATCGCCTGCTCCGTCACCATCAAAGAGGGCTCACAGCTGAAGCAGCAGATCCAGTCCATCCAGCAGTCCATCGAAAGGCTCCTAGTCTAAAGCAGTGGCCTCGGCCCACTCCTGCTGACCCCCCTCCCCCTCCCCCACCCCGAGTTGTGTATCATATTGTGTTAGCATGTGGTGTTTCCAGCTGCCTTCTATTGTTATAAAGTATTTTAATGCTCAGTCTGGTTTTTGCATTTTTGTATTGTTGTCTTGTTTTATAGGTTGTCAGCCCCTCCCCTAATCTCCCCTTCCTCTCTGCCATCTTATCCTCCCTGTTGGAAAGTGAACTAAGGCCCAGAACAGGTGGAAACAGGCTGGATGACACCACTTAAAGGCAGGGAAGAGCTGAGGTAGAGAATTGGTTCCAGCTTTCAGGTGCCTGCTTCCTGCTGTGCAGGGCATGATGGCGTAACTGTCTGCTTGTACCCCTTGTTCCTGGTGTACAGGATCGTTGCACGTGTGTCTGAATCATTAAGGGGTCTCCTTTGCTCTGCAGGGCATTATGTATCATTTGGGGAGGAAGCACGTGTTCTGTGAGGTTGTTGGGTGTACCAAACAACCGAAGTGTCCGTTGCTGATGTACCCCTGCTGTTTGCTTTTGGTAATGTTGTATTCCCCCCCAACTCCCACCTTTGCCTCCTGAGGGTGGCAGGGCAGCAGCATACCAAAGAGACATGCTGCCAAATTCCAGAGGTGCCCAGGTGAGTGAGACATGGGCCAGTTGACCTAGGTCTTGAAGGCATGGCGAGAAGTTCTGGAATGAAGGATTCTGGGCCCATCACAGAGGACTGACCGGAAGCTGCAGCAGAGATGATGGAATCCAAGGAAGCATCCTCGCTTTGCTGAAAGGCAATTTCTTCAGTGGACCCTTGTACCAGCTCTGAGAGCCGTTACCTGGGCCTGTCTCCTGCTGTGATGTGGGTCAGATGTGTATTCTCTGTCCCACCAGAAGGACAGTGCTAATGTGTCATTCTTGTGAGCATCCTAATAAAGAATACATACATTCATATTCCAGTTTAAAGAAAGTGTGGTTCTTGGTAGGTGTCCAGCTGATACTTGATTGAAGCATTAGAGTGGTTAATAGTTTCTTGTAGTTTCTCAGTTTTCACCAGGAAGCTGTGCAAAAGCCGTCACTTCCAGATGATTTCTGGCAGTTCATAATATTCAGACTTAATTATTGAGGTGTTGCTGTCACTCTGGAAGAGGATTTCTCAACTTCAGCACTGTGGATATTTTTGGTTGGATAATCTTTTCCTATAGGAGGCTGGCCTGTATGCTGTAGAATGTTTAGCAGCAAACCTGGCCTTTCCCACTAGAATGTAACCATTCCAGCAGTAGGTTCCTAGGGAAGCTAAAGCCACCCAGGGATACGAGTTCAATCTCTGATCCACTAGGGATCCCACGTTCCACGAGGCAGGTGGTGGTGGTGGTGGTTTAGTCACTAAGTTAGGTCCGACTCTGCGATCCTGTGGACTGTAGCCTGCCAGGCTCCTCTGTCCATGGGATTCTCCAGGCAAGAACACTGGAGTGGGTTGCCATTCCCTTCACCACGAGGCAGGGGGAGGACTAAACCTGTGCACCACAACTATTGAGCCCACGTGTTCTAAAGCCCGTGCTCGGCAACAAGAGCAGCCACCATAATGAGAAGCCTGTGTACCACAACTAGAGAGTAACCGCCCCCTGCCCCGCATGGCCCTAGAGAAAGCCCTTAAGCAGCAACAAAGACCCAGCGCAGCCAAAAAATAAAAAAGCAATATGACCATGTCAAAATTGATCTAGTGATGAAGACTGCTGGAAGTGCTGGCAGGGCCTACAGGTGAGAAGGTCCCAGCTGCATGAGTGCCCAGAGTAAACCCAGGTAGGGCTGGCTTTCAAGTGTGATAGTCAGTTACAGTGAAGATTACACATTCAGCGACAGTTCGGGCTCAAACCGGAAAGGCTGGGTAGTTGTCAGCTCCTGGTCCATTATAATAGGTGTGTGTTTTCCCTCTAAAACGGATTTCAGGCTGGAATTTCTGTTTGAAGGCAACGGAGAGGAAGTGGATGACTAAGTTCTCCCAGATTTCATGGTCCTGCTTTGCTTCTACCCTTAAAATAAGACATTAATTAGTAAGACATTAATAAGATATGTCCCCTCTGCATTAGGCCTGGAGGCCAATACACATGTGTCTGCACGTGCAGTTCTCTCCAGCGGTCCCGCCCCCACCTGCCTCTGCTGACTTCCACTCAGGCAGATGCACCTCCCCGTTCCTCCCATCCCCGCTCTCGGCGCCAGGTTTGCGCGCAAGCGCAGACCATTTCTGCTCAGTGGCTGCGCGTGACCACCACCTGCTGGACTGAAGCGTGTTCGCAGTCGAAGAAATTGGGTAAGTTTGTGCCTTTTGAGCACTTTGTCCATTTACAGGTTTCCTTATTTTCATTATTCCACGTTATTATTCTTATTATAAATATGAGTAAACTGAGGCTTGAAAATGCCAAGTAAATTGCCTATAGTCATTTGTATGTGTGTGATGGAGCCAAGATGTAAATCTACTAAATCTGACTTGTGAGCTTACAAGAGCCCAACCAAATTATGTTTGGACATGATGGTTTTTCTCCCAGGAGCTCAACAGCAGAGAAGGCAAGTATCATTAATTAATCTACAGAGAAACAGAGATCACACAATTGCTCTTTATCACAGACCTTGGTGGTTATCTTTCTAACATCATTCACATTACCCATGTTTTGTTTGACCCTTGAACTCTTCTCTCCATTTTGTAAACAGAACAGAGGAGGGGGAGCCTAGGGGCCTGCAGGAGTGCATAGAAAAGCCTGGGGCTCACTAGGTTTCCTTCTCACCAGCTTGAAAACAAAGCCCCGGCGAGTGGTGGCACTCAGTCTTACCCTCCTACTTGTGATGACCAGCCCGATTTTGATCTACCTCTGTAGTATCAGTAACCCTCTCTGCTGCTGCTAAGTCGCTTCAGTCGTGTCTGACTCTGTGCGACCCCACAGACGGCAGCCCACCAGGCTCCTCTGTCCATGGGATTCTCCAGGCAAGAACACTGGAGTGGGTTGCCATTTCCTTCTCCAGTGCATGAAAGTGAAAAGAGAAAGTGAAGTCTCTCAGTCCTGTCCGACTCTTAGTTAGCGACCCCATGGACTGCAGCCTACCAGGCTCCTCTGCCCATGGGATTTTCCAGGCAAGAGTACTGGAGTGGGGTGCCATTGCCTTCTCCAGTAACGCTCTCTAGAACCCAGTTTCCAAGCATGTGTCGTTTAACGAGGGTGGTCTTATTTTCCAACAACAAGAATGAACACTTCCTGTATTACATGATTTTGCATTATCTTGCTGTATCCTCAAAGTCATCTAATTGGATAATTATTTTCCCTCTCCCCAAGATAAGGAAAGAAATCCAAACAAGAATATAACATCTCCTTTCCAAACAAACACAAGCAAAAAGAAGTTAAAAAAATCCATAAAACTCAGAGCAAAGAATCCAAAACTGAAAACCTCTTCCAAGAGTAATCTGATCCTTCCTACACTCACCTCATGAGATGCTCATTCTAGTCCTCAAAGACACAGGACTTACAAGCCATCCTCAGAGGATAAAAACCCTTCCAGGTGCTTTCCTTCCTTCTCTCAGGCTAATTCTTCAAAAGCAGTAACTGCAGAAAGAACAAGGAAAGGGGCAGGGAGGATATAGGAGGGAAGGTATGGGGGGGGGACACAGAAAGATCCCTCCCCTCCTCTTCCCCTTTTCCTGATCCAAGGACCCCTCCTTTTTCCGTTCTCCCATCAAACCTCTCTTTATCTTCTTGAACTTCCTACAGCTCCCCTGGAAAATTACAGGAATAACTCATTTCACTTACACTGCAACCCAAATTCTCAGGGCAACAGAAAATGTCTATCTCTTCTTCATATACTTGAATGTCATATTAAGAAAATACAACATGAGTAGGGGAGTTGCTATGTACTCATGAAGCAAGTGGTATAAGAATTACATGTCACCTTGTTATTACTTCTGAAATCTGATTTAGATCTTAATATGACACATGTAAAGGAAAACAGGTGGGAAAAGAGAGGATCAGAACATAATCTGACTGGGATTATCATCCCTAAAGTGCTCATGTGTCCTTACCTGTCACACTCTTCCCTGCCCTCACTGATATTTCTTGTTTCCGTTGTGAGGAAATGCATTCCCAGTGGGAGAGAAAATAAAGCTCACAGCCAACGGCATCTTTGGATGCAAAGGAGACATCTTTTTTCTTTTACACTATAGAACAATATATAGTACAAAGTCAGGCTCTTTATTCAGACAATAGAGTAAGGCACAGCAAAGTGAGAGGGCAACACTGTCTCCATGGCAACAGAAAGTCTCGTAAACAAAGTCCTTGACTTCTGTCACACAGACTCTTCCTGGATCAGGAGAAGAAAGGTTTTGACTTGATAAAAACAAAACCGGGCAGCTTGGCTACACTGTGGAAGGGTGGCCGGCTGTATGCTCTCTGGTCAAGCCTTCTGGAAGTGCTTGGTGAGGACATCCAGCAGCTCCTGCTTCTTCAGCCCGCCCTTCAGCCCGTACATCCTGCAGGCTTCCTTCAGTGCAGGCACAGTGAGCTTACCCAGCGTGCCCTTGCTGACGTGGGCCTTCAGCTCCTCTTCGGACAATTCCACCTTGGGCCTTTTGCTTCCAGAACTTTCATCATCTGAGGACAGAGGTCAGGTGGGAGTGACTGGAAAGGCTACCAGTGGGATCCCAGCTATACGGCACAGGGGCCTTCCCATGATCTGGGCAGCAGTTAACCATCTTCCATAAAGCTGTGATGCCCACCTAGCACACCTTGGGGAAGATGGGTGTCTTGATAAGGCAGCTTCAGCTATACACAAAATTTAAAAAGTATCACATCTAGGTGGGAGTTAAAGGTCATGAGTCTTACCAGTTTACCCCAAACTCCTGATCATTCTGGGTGAGCAAGTCATTCCTTCCTTCCTTCCTTTATTCAAAAAGCATTTATACTTTCAAATTATACTACAAAGCTACAGTAATCAAATATAGTACTGGCCCTGAAACAGACACATAAATCAGTGAAGCAGATAGAGTGCAGAAATGAACCTGCATTACATGGGCAATAAATCTATGACAAAGGAAGCAAGAATAGGGGGAAAAGACAGCCTCTTCAATAAATGGTGCTGGGGAAACTGGTCAGCTATGTGCGAAAGAATCAATTACTTTCTCACACCATACTTTAAAAAAAACCTCAAAATGGATTAAAGGCTTAAATGTAAGACCTGAAACCATAAAACTTCTAGGTGAAAACACAGGCAGTATGTTCTGTAAGCTGTGCGGTGCAGCCAAAAAAAAAAAAAAAGGAACCCACTGAACATCCATGCCCAGCTCCTTACCTTGTTTTCGCTTGGTTACTTTTCCCTCGGGATTATAATCTGGTGGGTAGACAAGTTCCTTAAACTCATCCACGAGGGAGCCCAGTCTTTTATCCATTACTTCAGTCTTGGGCACTAGAAAATAAAAACATAAGAAGAGTGGCCTGGTGAGTCACAAGCCCAGCCTCTGCCCAGTCCAAATCTACAGGGACCAGAGAAGAAAATATGTAATTGCTGAGACGGGGAGGTATATGAAGGCTCCAGGAGGCAGCTCACCTGGCCACAAAAACATTCACTAAAACTCTAACATTTACCAAGTAGCTTCTCACAATTGCACTTAATCAGCACAACAGCCAGGCACTCTCTCAAATGCTTTAAACTTATATTATTTTTATTTACTCCTCCTAACAATCTCTGGGGTAGGGAAACCTCTCTCCTCATTTTACAGAGGTGGAAATTGGAGAGGTTAAATTACTTTGCTGAGGTCAAACAGCAGAGAAGGGGCAGAGTTGAGAACAGGGCTAGAGCCAGGGGATTCAACAAGAGTCCCTGCCTTCGGGGCTTACAGGCCAGGCGGGAGGAGGAGGAGGTAAAAACACAAATGTAGTAGAGTCCGGCAGTGCCGTGAAGGAAGGGGCCATACAGGCATGTGGGAACTCGGTGGGGCAGGGTGCAGGAAGGACTCTGTGCAGACAGTCTGGCAAGCTGAGTCCAGTCTCAGCAGAAGGCACAGGAATGAGAGACAGCAAGTGACACTGCTGTATGGGGTATGAGGGCAGGACCAGCAAGGAGGCTAGAAAGGCAGCTTGGCGAGGTCACAGAAGCCTCAGATGCCTGCCCAGGAACTAAGCCTCATGCTCAGAGTGTTGGGGAAACTTTGAAGGGCTGTGAACAGGGGAGTGATGTGATCAGACTGACATTTTGGATCTCCCTGCCAGCCAGCTCTGCAGAGTATGAATTGAAGGAGGGTGAGAGAAGGCTGAAGCGGTGGGGTTCAGGGGCATGCCAGGCCCAGCTGATAGTCACCACCATGACCCAGGTCCAGTAACTCTTATGCTTTTAAGGCTGGTTCCTTTTATCTAGTATGAAAAAGAACATTAATAACTGGGAAGCCAAGGCGGCCAAACTAATGGTTCTGATCTTTTCAACCTCTGTCTAGAGTCTTTATTAAATCCAACCTGTTTTCCACTGGGTATTTACTGACATCACTAAATGTCATGCATCCTCTTACAAAATACATCAGAGAGACACAATCCAGACAGGGACCAGCAGGGAGCTCAGAGGCCAGGCAGATCTCCTCTATGCTGGGTAACGAGGTACATTTTCTGAAGGCAGAGCATGCCATCTGATGGAGCAGCAGTGGGCACAGCGGTTCAGAGCAAGGGCTCTGGGCCAGCTCACAGGATTCTGAACCTAGATCCATCTACCACTACTACTTAGTGCCTGGGGCAAGTCACTCCCTTCTCTGCAAACCAAGGATAGTAACAGCACCCACCTCATGGTCAGCAGGAATAAATGAGTCAAGACATAGGACAACAGTGCCCAGCACACAGGAAGCACTCAATAAATGGTACAGATTGTTGTTTTTAACTTTTACCAACACGGAGTCATGGGTGGCCTACTTCAGAGACGGGTCTCAGAAGCCTGGCACTTTCTCCTCCTTTTACTGTGGAATTGGCCAGATCTGTTCCCAGGCAATCAAAGCTGGTCTAGAAAAGCTCTCAAGCAGAGATGACCTGAACAACAAAGTCAAGTACTTAGAGGCTGCCAGGAAACGCAAGCATAGTACTGGAGCAGGAAAAATTAACATGAAAGCCTCCCATGAAAAGAACTTCTCAGCTCGGTTACGGCCTCCTTACATGTCAGGTCCACTGCTTGCTCAGGCTCCATCAAATCCAGCGCCAAGGCTTCCATGTTCCTGAAGTGCTGCTGCAAGACTGGGTTCTCAAAGCTGTCACATCTGTTAAAACATTAACAGTAACATGAATACATTTTAAAAGTTAAGATGTAAATATTTAAAAAACAAAAATAACAACTCAGCTGAGACAGTGCAGGCCCAAGGTCAGCTGAGAAATACACCCTGGGTAAAACAGCTGGGAGTCTTCTCTCTTGAATCAACCTCTTTCTTCCCAATTTTCAATTTATTGTCTGATGCTAAAGATCCAAAAGTGAACTTAAAAGCAAAACAATACCCACTTATCTGTCTGGCACTGGCAGCTGTGGCAGAGACAGAAATAGAGGAGGCAGGGCCAGGGGAGGCATGTACAGAGAAAAGAGGAAGGACGGATGATGGGAGGTGAGGAGATAATGAACTTGATAGTCTCTTTTACCATATACAAAAGCAACATGAGATTAAAAAGAGAAAGAACCCAGAGGCATATACAGTCCTAGACTTGAACCCTGGCTCCCGTTCCTTTTAGCCGGGTGAATCTGGACAAGTTGCCTCACACCTCTAAGCCTGTTTCTTCATCTATAAAATGGGCAGGTTCTTGTGAAAATGCCATTGAATTATATAAATGAGACACTGTTGGAACTGTATCTAGAACAGTGCCTAGCACGTGGTAGAATCTTAACAATGCTTCCATTTGCCCAATAAAGGACTATACTAGGAGGTTTCCTTTGAAGGAGGAAGGTCAGTTTGCCCAGAAGTAGCCCAGAGACAAAAGATGGAATGTGAAAAAATGGTGTCACTTTACAAAGGTTCTGGGAGATGGTCTATGTGCATGTGAGGGGGAATAACTTGAATTATATAATCATCCTTTTAACCTTGCAACAGTTGACACTGGATTTACTTACTTTTACTCGCTGTGTGACAACAATCAAGAAGAAGGCCATCCAAGAACCTTCTCCTTACCGCTGCTTCATTGAGCAAGCTCAACTAACCAACCTGGCTTTCTCAGCACAACAGGTCAACCAGCTATAGACACTTCGCCCAATTCCAGAGTTTCAATACAAAACCTTTCACTCTCTATATAGCTTCTAAAGAGTTATAACCCATCAGTTAATGGAAAATAATAAAATCATATTCTCTTGGTCTGTGTTTAAGTCGAAACTCTAGGTAGACCTTCAACTCAGGAGGCAGTTCCAGAAGAAAGCCTGTGAAAAACACATCACTCACCTGTACTTGAAGCGGAGCTTCTGAACAATAGCCTTCATCTTGTCTACCTGCTCTGGGTTGGCCATGACTTTTTCGGTAAAGGGCACCTTCCGTTTGTCATCAGCATAGGGCAAGAAGACGAGCTGGAAGCCTGAGGAAGAAAGGTATGTCTTCGGAGACTTGACCTAAGAAAAGGCTTCAGTCACTGAGTTGTTGGTTTTCTCTCAGCCCCAATTCACCCTTTTGTGTCCTGTGCTGCTGGGGCTGACCTCCCTCGTGGCTCAGACGGTAAAGCGTCTGCCTACAATGCGGGAGACCAGAGTTCAATCCCTGGGTCAGGAAGATCTCCTGGAGAAGAAAATGGCAACCCACTCCAGTACTCTTGCCTGGAAAATCCTATGGACGGAGGAGCCTGGTAGGCTATAGTCCATGGGGTCGCAAAGAGTCGGACACGACTAAGCAACTTTCTTTTTTTTCTGCTGGGGCTGACACCCTGCAAACCCCATTTCCTCTTTATCAGCTGATTCCTGTTAGCATCTGCCTAGCAGACTCCCTTTGGCGTCAAGAGGAAGGCCAGAAAGCAGGAGTGTTCCTTCTCAGGTACTTCCTGTTCCAGTTCATGTCCGCCCCCGAGCCAGCTTCCAGCATCCAGCTTTTTCCCTACACCCAGAGCCAGGTGGACAGTGCCCCTCCCTGGAGGGCTACGTCCCACCATCAGCCTCTCCTCTGAGCTTCAACCTCTCCCCTTTGTTCCCCCGCCCTCAATACATACTAAACGGGAAGAGGTAAGGGTTATCAGGCTGATCCCTCTCCTATTACTGATGGGTTGCAGAAAGACTGAAAAATCTAGAGACTGAAACCCAGATGAAGAGCCCTTGCTGGCAATGCCAAGAGGTCCGAACAAGAGGAAGAAGCAAGCCTCTGAGCTCTCCCCCGCACTAATGCCTCCCTCTAGCACCCACTGTTGACAGTCTCCCTGAGAGCCTGCTGGCAATGGAGAAACGGGGCTGGAAGAGCCTCACAGCCTCAGGAGCATAGAGCAGAGGCTACAGCTTAAGAACTGACATAAAAGCTGTTCCTAGGGACTTCCCTGGTGGTCGAGGGGTTAAGAGTCCACCTTGCAGTGCAGGGGACATGAGTTCAATTCCTGGTCAGGGAACTAAGATCCCACATGCCTCATAGTAACTAAGCCTGCAGGCTCTGAAGGTGCAAGTGGAGAGCCTGTGTGCCACAAGCCAATGCAGCCAATAAATAAAAATAAATATTAAAATAAAAAAAAAAAAAGCTGTTCCTAAGCATTATGATGACCAGGGTTAGAAATATGAACACATTCAAAGACTTACTTTATCATTTTTACCAGCATAGCTAATGAAGAATAATGACTACCATCAACAGTAGAAGGCTGCCTTGGGCTAGGCACTTATATGTTTATTAACTTATATCAAATGTGAAACAACCTTGAGAGAAAAGTATTCCAGAACTGTCATCTTTGCAGAGAAGGAACATAAACAGGAAGGTTCAATTATTTGCCCAAGTTGGCCAGGTAACGGGTGGCAGAGAAGGACCTAAAACAAAAGACACTTACGTGTCTTACTTCAGACACTAAAGTATAAGATAAAATCTGACTTCAAAACCCACAGTCTTTCCACTATACCTCACTGCCTTATTGTTCACAGGAGATAAACTGACTATTAAACATCACAAGGGTATCAAACAATGGTTTTTAGTAAAGAATGTAGTATCTGTGAGACCCCATGAACTTATGACAATAACCCACGAATAGTCCCTATGTAGTCAATTCTCAACCCTGGCTGCAGAGCTGCCTTGTACAGTTGTACATGCTGTGTACTGCACAACCACATATGACAGCCTTCTCTGGCTGCTCTTTAGATTCACCTATGCGACCTTATAAAAGGGCTTCCCAGGTGGCTCAGTGGGTAAAGAACCCACCTGAAATGCAGGAGACATGGGTTAGATCCCCGGGTCAGGAAGATCCCCTGGAGGAAGGCATGGCAACCCACTCCAGTGTTCTTGCCTGGAGAGTCCCATGGACAGGGGAGCCTGTCGGGCTACAGTCCATGGGGTCGCAAAAGAATCAGACACGACTTCGCGACTAACAACAACAGCAACCTTATAAATACACAATTCCCAGGCTCCATTCCTAGAGACTCTGCTTTGGCCGGTCCGAGTTGCTATCCCATGAGTGATTGATTCCAAAGCCTAAGCCAGGTTCAAAAGTTCAATATCAAAAAAAAAAAAAGTTCAATATCAAAAGCCCTGAAATCACCTCTTCCACCTACCTGGGGGAGCCACCTGAATTTTCTGGTCATCCAGCTCCTCTTCCTGTGGCACCAAGGCCACAAAACAAGGCGGGATGTTCTGGCGCGGTGTGTATCTGCACACGGCCATGACCTCCTTCTCCAGGCACTTGGTGAGCAGAACACTGAACAGGGCTGAGCTCCCTGGAAAACAAACGTCCCAGGGTTCTACATCCTAAAGGTGTCTCCTCCTGTCTTCCCTCTTAGCCCGAGTTATAAGCCTACAGTTTCTCTTCCATTTTCTTAAAAGGACTTTGGATACTTAAATAGGTCAGAGGTGACGGACCCAGAGCAGAGGGAAAAGTTGGGGGAGCAGAGGCACAAAAAGGAAAGGAGTAAGAGATTGGGAGCATCAAATACTCCATTTAGGAATGTGAATTATTGATGTTGGTTCACTTTCACTATCATTAGGCTAATGATATAAGCCTGAGTTGCTAATGAATACCAGTCAGGTCCAGATCCAGGGGGTTCATTAGTTATAGCACAGAGGAATATAGGTCTGGACAGATAAACCCAGTGGCCAAGTTCAGTTCAGTTCAGTTGCTCAGTCGTGTCCAACTCTGCGACCCCATGGACTGCAGCACGCCAGGTCTCCCTGTCCATCACCAACTCCCGGAGCCTACTCAAACTCATATCCATCGCGTCGGTGATGCCATCCAGCCACCTCATCCTCTGTCGTCCCCTTCTCCTCCCGCCTTCAATCTTTCCCAGCAACAGGGTCTTTTCCAATGACTCGGTTCTTTGCGTCAGGTGGTCAAAGTATTGGAGTTTCAGCTTCAGCATCAGTCCAGTGGCCAAGTTCATGCATCTCTAATTGCAACAGGAAGATGCCAGGATTGTGTTTTGTTTTTCCCAAACTCCCTATCTGATGCCTCCAAGAAAGAATTTCAAAGCAAGTAAGTTTTAAATATGCTAACTTCATATCCCCTCCTGGATATTCACAATACATATTAGGGTATTGTAGGTCCTAAAGAAATCTCTTTTGTTTAGTCCCATGTTTCTAAAATTTATTTGAGCATGAAACACTTTCAAAACACCCAGTAACGCCTCCTATACAGTTTCTAGCAGCAGCCATTTGAGAAATGCTGCTCGGTAAACTGCCTTCTACATCACTTCTTTGTTTACCCGTGGCCTGTGCCCCTTACCATTTATCAGGGACTCCTCGGGGTACACGAACAGCGAGGGCCTCAGGTAATGGTGCTTCTTTAGCATCATCAAGGGCTTGAAACCAATGAGAATCAAACCTGGGTCATCAAACCGCTTGAGCTCTTCTGTTTCCTCCTTCTCTAATACAATCTGGCGACACCCATAGATCTGTAGAAAGGGAACGACGAGAGCCAGGTAAAGAGGCTACCCAGAGACTCAAGTGGTTGCCACGTGACACTAGCAAGTTAAAAACCAGCGTTCTTCTAAGGGGCAGGAAGCACCTTCCTCCTACCAATAAGAACGGACATTTATTGAGGGCTGACCAGGCACTGCACCTTTGCCACCCAGTTTATCATCTGCGACAATTTCCTAGGCAGTAAATGTTAAAAACTCTGCTTTACAGATGAGTGTACTGACGCTCAATAGTTACTAACTTTGCTCCAGGTTATACAAGTGAACAGGGCCTTGAACCAAACCACATCTGTCTGGTGCTAAAGGCCTGGCTCTTTAAGCATTTATGCTTTCCCTCATGTAACAACAGTGTATGAAACTCTCAGTCCATGGGGTCGCAAAGAGTTGAACACGACTTAGTGAACGACAACAACAAACTCTCAGCACCACCCCCTGACACATAAAGGATGCTCAAACCTTACCTATTCAGTGAGAGGACCTATGTCAGGCACTGTGAGAGGTCTCATTTAGTATGGGAGGCAGACACACACACACACACACAATCTCTTTCAAACGTCTGTTACTACCTATTACACTTTCAAATGTCAACATTTGCATTTGGATCCTAAATGTGTGATTTGTAACAGAAATTAGTAACAATCAAATTTGAGTTTTATTAAAAAAAAAAAAGTAAAAACAGAGCTCTTAATTAAGATTTTTCTTGGAGGCACAATGAATCAAGAAAGAAACTCAGTAACCAGAAGAGGTATTGCCTATCAATAAACCAACATGGAAAGCTAGCTACCTCCAAAATGGAAGGGGAAATTTCTTGTCATCTTCTCCTTCTGAAAAGTAGGGCAAGACACTCTGGCCTGAAATTTGTGCTCCAAAAAATATCTCAAGGGTTGAATCAAAATAATATCTAATTTTAGTCACTTAGTTGATCCTCCTAGGTCTTGAACTTATACAAAATTGCTCTCCCACATTTTGCATAATTAAAAAGGAAGGATGACTCATTCAACTTTAATTTTAGATATCAAACCTTTCTACAGGGAAGTATCATATTCAACATGCTGAGATAAACCATAATGGAAAAGAATATATGTAAAATATAAACTAAAATAAATATATATATATATATATATATATGAAAGTGAGAGTTGCTCAGTCATGTCTGACTCTTTGGAACCACATGGACTGTAGCCTGCCAGGCTCCTCTGTCCATGAAATTCTCCAGGCCAGAATACTGACATGGGTAGCCTTTCCCTTCTCCAGGGGATCTTCCCAAGCCAGGGATTGAACCCAGGTCTCCTGCAATGCGGGCGAATTCTTTACCGACTGAGCCACCAGGGAATCCCAAGAATACTGGAGTGGGAACTTCCTGACCCAGGAATCAAACCCAGGTCTCCTGCATTACAAGTGGATTCGTTACCAGCTGAGCTACCAAGGAAGCCCTATATATAGTTGAATCACTTTGCCATACAGCAGAAATTAACAGAATATTGGGACTTCCCTGGTGGTCCCGTGGCAAGGACTCCACGCTCCCAATGCAGGGGGCCTGGGTTCCATCCCTGGTCAGCAAACTAGATCCCATGTGCCACAACTAGTAATAGCTTGAATGCTACAACTAAATGATAAAGATCCTCTGTGCCACAACCAGAAGATCCTTCATGCCACAAGGAAGATCAAAGATCCTGCGAACAAGACCCAGCACAGCCAAATAAATTAAAATCCTTCTACAGATTAAACAAAGGTGAGAGGATGACACATAAGGTTCTACATTCTTAGTCTGTCTTTCAGATTAAGAAAGGCATATCTGTATCATTTCAAAGCACAGGAAAAACTGTGGTTAGTTTGGCAAAAAAAAACAACAACACAATAACCCTCTCCCTAAAAAAAAACAATACACTTCACACCTAACACACTTCACACTTTCCCTAACTCATCTCCCTTGTTGCTGCTTAGTCACTGAGTTGTGTTCAACTCTTGTGACCCCGTGGACCACAGCCCACCTGGCTCCTCTGTCCATGGGATTTCCCAGGCAAGAATACTGGAGTGGGTTGCCATGTCCTTCTCCAGGGAATCTTCCTGACCCGGGGATCAAACCCGTCTTCTGCATTGGCAGGCGGGATCTTTACCGCTTGAGCCACTAGGGAAGCCCTATAGCACAGTAGTAAAGAGTCTGCCTGTCAATGCAGGAGATGCAAGAGACTTGGGTTTGATCCCTGGGTCGGGACGATTCCCTGGGGTAGGAAATGGCGACCGACTCCAGTAATCCTGCCTGGGAAATCCCATGAACAGAGGAACCATGGTGGGCTACAGTTTATGGGTTGCAAAGAGTTGGACACGACTGAGTACACACAACTCACCTACCTAGTCAACTATACAACCCTTTCTGCCATTGTACTGAGCAAGGAATAAGACTGTTACGACTCAGAGTAGCATGTGCTAAGTGACTGAGGGCTGAAGTTTTCACTGACATCTCTTTCAAATAACTGGTTCTAATTTTCTAGCCCCTAAGGTATTACTGATCCAGATGCCATAGTCCAAAGGGTAATGACAACAACTTGGCTGGAAAGATGCACACGTGAAAGTTATTTAACTGGTTAGACTGATCCTGTCTCCCTCCTCAACAGTTCAACAGGACAAAATTCAGTTAAGAAGGAAGACCTACCTGAGACCTCTTGGTGTCACTAGGCAAAAGCAAACTGCCTGTATTTACATTAAATGTCCGGGTCTTGGTTTTCACTGGTTCATTGGTTTCACGATAAAGCCTCACTGGAGAAGGTCTGTAAGCCTTCTGGACCATATTATAAATGCCAACAGTGAGTGCTACATCTTTGTTGAGTTTAAGCTTCAACCTGAAAGAGAGAAAAAATTTTTAAATTTGGACTGAAAGATTATACTTTCCTATCTAAAATACCTTCATGGCTCCCAAGCCCTGACTTGTTTTGTCCCGTCCAATAATTCAAGTTCTTTGAATACAAACATAAAGCATTTTAATTATACAATGGAGTTTGCTATAATACATCTCAGGGTCTGTACCACAAAAAATTAGTTTCAGAACATATTGTTAACTCCTTAAAATAATGATAAAGAATGTATTGTAATGATTTTTTAAAGTGAGTCTAGCCATTTACTAAACCATTTTACAGCTATTCTCTCATTTAATCATCATCATAACCCTATAAGTACTGTTATCTGTGCTTTCTGCTTGTCTGGTATACCTTCCCTCTTCTTTTAACTGTGAAACCCCAATTTTTCTTTGGGAATCTCCCTTTCCCTACTGCTTTGGGAAAATGTCCAGCAAAGTACCGTGCCCTACCCTGACCAAAGGATGGGCATATCTGGTCCAGGCTCAAGCCATCAGACTTGTTCCTGAGAGTCTGGAGACAAAGAGCTTAGGACAGTGCCTGGCACATAATAATCATACAATAAAATAATTATGTTATTTTATTATAGCAAGGATAAGTGTAATAATTTTCTAAGCCTTAGGCAATTAGTTCTCAAACAGCTCCAATTCATTATTATTCATATCCAGAGTCCTATAATGACTCTTTCACAAAAATAGTAAGACTAGCTATCGTTTATAATTACGTTATTCCTTTTAATCATCACAGCAGTCCTTTAAGGAGGAACCATTTTTGCTCCCATTTTACTGAGGCTCAGAGAAGCCACATGATTTACCCCAGGTCACACAGCAGAGGGGCCAGGACTAGAGTTCAAGTCAACCTGACTTCATAACCTACTTTCAACCACAATTTCATCCTCCCTGCCACTTCCACCAATATGTTAGATTTCCAAACTGCAGTAGTAACAACATTCCACTGTTTCAGGAAGAGGGGGAAGGTGATAGGGTGCTTATTTGAGGAAAAAGAGAAATTTCCCCCCTCTTTTCTTGGGGGAAAGAGACACCAAAGACAAAACTGTAACTATAGCAAAGAGCTGCATCTTGGTTTCCTTTAAAAACTTCATGGGTTTTCTAGTAGAATTTTAATTTTTTGAAAACAGCTCAAAAACTACCAATGGTCTCATTCTTCTATACTGAGGAAACTTGTCTAAAATCAAAGTCTGATGCTCTTCAGTAAAAAACACTGAAGAGGCTTTAGGATTCCAATCCTAAATTCTCTAAAAGAAGATAATCCAACCCTCTGGTTCCCATGGCTCAGATGGTAAAGAATCCACCTGCAGTGCAGGAGACCCAGGTTCAATCCCTGGGTCTGGAAGATCCCCAGGAGAAAGGAATGGCAACCCACTCCAGTATTCTTGCCTGGAGAATTCCATGGACAGAGGAACCTGGTGGGCTCCAGTCCACGGGGTCCCAAAAAGTCAGACATAACGGAGCAACTAACACTTTCCCTTTTTCATTTTTAATAAGAAACTAGAATAACACAACAACAATGATAATAATTAACATGCATTGAGTTTTTGTTCTATACGAGGTACTATTGTTATCCCCCAACTACAGAGGAGAAAAAACTGACAGTGTCCCAGAGAGTGCACCTGGGGACACCGTTAGGCTACAGTTGTTTACCCCAAAGGAGTGGAGAGGTGTGTTACGTCAGACAAACAGCGTACCTGCTCTGTCTAGAGAAAGAAAAGCAAGTAGCTTGTGTGATCCTGAAATAAAGCACATTTTTTTAAGAGGAACACAGTGAGGCAATGTACCCAGAGCTGGTACAACCCAGAGCTAAGTTGCCAAGAAGGTCAAAGCCATGCATGGCTTATGATCAGTTAGGGGCCTTGAAGACGCTGACCCAGGCTTAATACCCACCTGTAGAGCACACGCTTCCTGGTCTCCTTGGCGCGAACCTTCCTCAACAGGTTTTCAAGCTTGCTAGACTCCTCAAAGTGAATCCCTATGTCCTCATCCTCTGCTACGCTGATAATATCTCTGTAAAACAAGGATATGTCGAAGCCTCCACGTTTCTTTAGGTGCATCAAGTCAAGGAAGATACCTGGGGCGAGGACAGACAAAAATGAGGGGAAGCAATTTCCAGCAAGGGAGAATTTTTTTCAGTTAAGTTCAAATATGCTAAATAAATGCTTCCAAAGACTAGATTGATGATAAACACCTTCAGGACTTAGAGAAAGTGGTTAAGGGGATCAACTGCTCTAATGACTTCAGAAAAGTTATTCAAAGAACCACCATTCATGGTGGCACTGAAGTCAAGAAAAGCTCTCTCTGGTAGAGTCCTTCGGACAGCTCATGGTCTGGCCATTTTCACTGGGAATGTTACATAAGGGTCTCCCCTAGCTTCACTTTATTTTTTCATTTTCCTCTGAAGGGTGAAAAGCAAATATTTGACATCAGCTATAAAGAAGCAATAAAACACAACTTAGCAACTAAACAATGACCAAAAAAATAAATAAATAAAAAACAATGGAAGGGACTTCCCCAGTGGTCCAATGGTTAAGACTTCACACTTCCATCACAGGGGGCATGAGTTCAATCTCTGGTTGGGAAACTAAGATTCCCACAAGCCACACTGTGTGACCAAATAAATTAATTAAAGATTGGGGGCCTCTCCTTTGGGGAGAGGGTGTACTATCCTTTGTTTGCTGAATAAAACTGAGTTGTAATGGAGCTGTTAAAAAAAAAAAAACAAAAAAAGACAGAATAAGAATACCAACCTGTGTCCCGGAGATCCCCAGCCTTGGTCCTGGCCCGGCTGGCTTTGGCACTGTCATCACCGTGGGGGTCATCTTCATTGGTGAAAAGCATGATCCTCTTATGGCTCATCTTGAACTGGACGTCGCTGAAGAGGTTGGCACAGACCCATAGCACTTCACTTAAGGAGTAATCAGATCCATGGCCAATTTGGTCTTGGAAATATTTCTTCCCCTCCTGCCCCTTAAACTTGTCAAGCTCCTGCACTCGTTTAGCACCTGATCGGAGACAGGGAGTTAAATGGGCAGAAAAGTCAGAATGGTGTCAGTGGCCACACTTAAAAACTAACAGAAGGGCCTAAGGTCTCTTTCTCACCCAGAGCTGATTAACCCATGCAACAAAGGTCCACATCCCAGTAAGAACCCCCTTGTGCAGGAAAGCGTACTCCCAGTCAAGATGTCATTGCTTCCTCCTCCCCAGCCCTCCTTTTGCATGGCAGTGAGTGACCTTCTCATGTAAAAGGGAAAAGCTGATCTCAGAATACTACTGACCTGGATTATCTAATTCCTGTAAGACGTAAATATTTTTGAAATTCACTGAATTTTTGTCCTTCTTGGTACCATAGAACACCACTGCCAAGAGATCTCGATCACTGCTTATGATCTTATTGGTGTATACGCTCCGAATACACTGAAAAAACAAAAACAAAATTTCAATTAATATTATTTACCTCTAAACTTAAGCTCCACAAGTGCCTGACACATAGTAGGGCACTCAATATATGTTTGCTGAATTTGTACATGGCCTTAGAGTAAGGCGTGATTCCTACCTTCAGGAAACTCACAAACCAGTGAGAATGCTGGCCATTTACATTATGATAACAAAAAGTAGATTGTGATAAACACAGAAGTATAAGCAGTTCCTACTATAATAAACCAGAGAATTGAAACCAGGTATATACCCAGGAAGGAAACTCTACAATAGGGAAATAAAAATAAATGAATAAAAGCCCAGCACTAGAATCAGAAAACCAGAATTTGAGTCCCAATAATGTCATTTACTTAATTGGCTGAGTTTACACAGGCCACTGTATCATTTCTCTAGTAGCTTGATACCAAGAAACAAAATATACATGTATAAAATTTAAGCAAATGTTAAGTATATGTGACCTGGGGGCTTCCCTGGTGATCCAGTGGTTAATGACTTAGCGATTAAACCACCACCACCAGTGGTTAAGAATCCACCTACCAATGCACAGGAGCCAGGTACTATCCCTGGTCCGGGAAGATCCCACATGCTGTGGGGCAACTAGGCCTGTGCCCCACAACTACTGAAGCCCACGTGCCTAGACCCCATGCTCTGTAATAGAAGAATGAGAAGCCTAAGAACCCCAACTAGAGAGTAGCCCCCAGTGCCTGCAACTATAGAAAAGCCTGCAGGCAATGAAGGCACAGAGCAACCAAAAATAAATAAATAAATAAAATGTTAAAAAAAAAAAAAAAAGTATATGTGACCTGAAATAAATCTGTAACTACCAACAGCACTTTTTTAAATAAAATTTGCTTAATTACACATTTAAAGACATCAGTATTCCAGGAAAGTTCTAGCCATCCATTTAAACAAAGCCAGCATCTGATAAATCAATGTCTCATAAGTGGGTTAGTCCTTGTGGCCTATAATTCGAGGGACACTGACAAAATTAAGTTTCTGATTCTGCAAAGCTGAGGAATAAACTAACCCTGGCAACCCCCCTCCATATCCTGCTTGAGACGCTACCTGGTCTTCCTCCTTAGCAACTCTCTCCTGGAATGCAGAACTTACATATGGTATGTCTAGTCATTGACAGTAATCTTCACGGCAAGGAGTCATTTTTTAAATTTAAATTTTTTATTTATTAAGTCTAAAGACAATTAAAATCTTTAAGGTAATCACTTCTACAAATATTTTAATCTATTCTTTGAGCACTCTACAAACTTCTACAAAAATCTAGTGAGAGGTTCTTCATGTTTTAAGATAAACCACATACCCAGCACATACAAACTAAAATAGAATATAAGTAAATGTTTTTTCATTGCTCCTTATCAAATACGTTATGTTCATCTGTGAAAGTTTCACTTATTCACTGCATAATACGGCAGTTCTTTCTGGGTTCTCTAGGTAGTCCCATTTCACTGAGCCCTGTGAAATTACACATAGCAATCTTCTTACATATACTGTAAGTGTATCATTTTGGGGCAGAGGGTGCATAGCCTTCATCACATCTCCTAAGAGGCCCGTGATCCAAAAAATGTTAAAGCAGTGTTCCTCAAAGAGTGATCTCCAAACACTGGCATCACCTTGGAACTTCGCTGGACAAGCATTTTCTTTTCTTTTTGGCCTCTGTATGTGGGATCTAGTTCCCCAACCAGGGGTCAAACACGAGCCCCCTGCAGTGGAAACATGACCACTGCACCACCAGGGAAGTCCCTAGAAACGCAAATTCTTGGGCCCTGCTCTAGACCTATAGAATCAGAAATTCTGACTGCAGGGTGAGGTCCTACAATCTGTGTCAACAAGCCCTGCATGATGTAGGCTAAAGACTGAAAACCACTGCTTTAAAGTTCAAAATTGTTTTTATTCTTTTTTTTTTTAGATGCAAGATATTCTGACTTGTCAACTGAAAGAACTATTTGTATAGAAATTAGAACATGAGAAACCGCTCTTTGATTCCCAACTGCAAAAATATGAGAAACAAGATATACAATAAATCCTTAGAAATTCTTCTCTGTGAAGAAATAGTAACATGTTTAATTGAGGTGAAATTCACATAACAAAACTAACCAATTTAAAGTGACCAATTCAGTGTTCAATTAATACACTCATAATGTTGTACAGCCACCACCTCTAATCTGTAACAGTTACCAAACATTTTCATCATCCCAAAAGCAAACCCCATACCTATTAAGAAGTTGCTCCCCATTCTTCCCTCCCCCTCCAGCCTGGGGTAACTACCCACCTGCATTTTCTGTGGATTATCTATTCTGTATTTCATATAAATGCAAACATACAGTATGTGACCTTTGGCCTGGCTTCTTTCTCTTAATGTTTTCAAGGTTCAATCACCTTGTAGCTTGTATTAGTACTTCATTCTTTTTTATGGCTTCAGTCCATTTGGCTTCCCTGGTGGCTCAGTGGTAAAGAATCCAAATGCCAATGAAAGAGACTCAGATTTGATCCTTGGATCAGAAAGATCCCCTGGAGAAGGAAATGGCAACCCACTCCAATATTCTTGCCTGCGAAATTCCATGGACAGAGGAGCCTGATGGGCTACAATCCATGGGGTCACAAAAGAGCCAGAACGACTTAGTGACTAAATAACAACAATAATATTCCACCTATATATAAACTCCAATACTTTGGCCATCTGATGTGAAGAACTGACTCACTGGAAAAGACCCTGATGCTGGGAAAGATTGAAGGCGGGAGAAGGGGATGACAGAGGATGAGATAGTTGGATGGCATCACTGACTCGATGGACATGAGTTTGAGTAAGCCCTGGGAGTTGGTGACAGACAGGGAAGCCCAGCGTGCTGCAGTCCATGGGGTCGCAAAGAGTAGGACACAACTGAGCAACTGAACTGACTATATATAAACATTTTGTTTATCCATTCAAGACGTTTTAGAATGAGATAGGGAGTGGTGACATGAATGACTAAACACCTTAAAATTGTATACTTCAAAATGGTTATGAAATTACTTCCTAATTTTGTTATGTGAATTACATCTCAATCTAAAAAGTGAAAATATTTAATTCTGACAATTTGACACAGCAGGTACTATTATTATTTCCATTTTATAGATGAGAAAACGTATAAGAGCTTTAGCAACTCTCTTAATATCATACAGTTTGTAAGTGGCAGTATCAGTATTTGAGAAGCTGCTTTTTATTTAATTGGGTAAACACCCAGGAGGGGAACTCCTGGGTCAAATAATAAGTCTATGTTTAAGTTTCTGAGGAACTGCCAAACTGTTTTCCACAGCAGCTGATCCATTTCATATTCCCACCTGCAACATATGAGGGTTCCAATTTCTCCACATCCTCGCCAACACTTCTTATTGTTCTTTTTTTTTTTTTTTAATTATACCAGTTCTGGTGGGTGTGATACCTCATTTTGGTTTTGGTTTGCACTTCTCTAATGCCTAAAGATGTCAAGCTTCTTTTCATGTGCTTTTGGACATTTGAACATCTTTAGAGAAATGTGTATTCAAGTCTTGTGCTCATTTCTAAATTAGGTTGTCCGGGGCTTCCCTGGTGGTACAGTGGATAAGAATCCTCCTGCCAGGGACTTCCCTGGGGGTCCAGTAGTTAAGAATTTGCCTTGCCTAATAATAAAAAATAAATAAATAAAGTAAAAAAAAAAAAAAAAGAATTTGCCTTGCAATGCAAAGGACATGGGTTTCATCCCTGGTAGGGGAACTAAGACCCCACATGCCATGGAGCAACTAAGTTCCTGTGCACAACTCGAGAGCTCAAGTGCTGCAACTAAGACCAATGCAGCCTAATAAATAAATAAATATTAAACAAACAAACAGAAGAATCCTCCTACCAATGCAGGTGACATGAGTCCAATTCCTGGTGGAGGAAGATCCCACATCCTGAGGATCGCCTAAGCCAGTGTACCATAACTACTGAGCTCGGGCTCTAGAGCCCAGGAGCCAAAATTACTGAGCCTGCATGACCTAGAGCCCGTGCTCTGCAATGAGAAGCCACCACAATGAGAAGCCCTTGCAGCGTAAATAGAGAGTAGCCCCACCTCGCTTCAACTACAGAAAGCCCACATGCAGCAATGAAGATCCAGCACAACCAAAAATAAAAATTACGTTGTTTGTCCTCTTGTAATAATCTTCCACAATCACAAGTAATACTCAGCTTCCACATAATTACTTACAGAAGGACCTATCTCACAGCATAACTGTTGGAACTTCATTCCTTCCCTTACACAAACATCTCTAGAGAACGAGGTGCCCACTTCTACTACCAGGGCTAACACAGAAGGTGGGAGCAATGTATTCCCAGGGTCAGAAGTTCAAACCCAAAATAAAATGGGCCTTCTCTCCAACTCTTGCTACTCTTTTTCAGCTGCAAGTATAGGTAGCCATCCTAGGAGGCTAACCACCATTTATCAATCCAAACAAACTTTTCTAAGAGTCCACATTTTTTAAAGGGGTGTTAATACTTTTTTGTTTGCTTAATTAAATGAAAAGGTAGT
The DNA here is from genome assembly GCF_033118175.1 of Dama dama. Classification (NCBI taxonomy): domain Eukaryota; kingdom Metazoa; phylum Chordata; class Mammalia; order Artiodactyla; family Cervidae; genus Dama; species Dama dama. The sequence goes on from NC_083702.1 coordinate 7,549,291, forward strand.
CTCACCTGGATGCTCATGTCAAAAGGAGTCAACTCATCTTCATCCTGAGATTCAAACATGGCTCTGGAAGCATCAACCAAGAAAATCAAACTATCTCTTCCTGAATATGAATAATCTCCTATGGGGGAAAAAAATTTGAAGGAAATATTTGCAGTTGTTTCATATTTATCATGTTTATTATTCACGTAAAACAAATAGAAAAAAGCCCATTAAGCAAAACTATAACCTGATGAATTATTATAAGATGAACACCCCTAGGGAATTCCTTTGTGGTCCTGTGGTTAGGACTCCCTGCTTTCACTGACTGCTGAGGACACGGGTTCAATCCCTGGCCAGAGAACTAAGATTTGGCAAGCCACGCTCACGTAGTGCAACCAAAAAAAAAAAAAGGCAAACATTCTTAAAATCAACACATCAGGAAATTCAATCTTGCCAGTAACCCCTGAAGCCCTCTCCAGGTCCCCTTCCAATTTTAAAACCCACCTTCCTCCCAAGAGTAACCACCATCCTGACTTTTGGTAATCATTCTTCATTTATCTTTCTTTATAGTTTAATCATCCAAGCCAACATTCCTACACACTGGTTTTGACTTAAAAAAAACACAAAAAAGTTTTTAAAGCCTCTTAATCCATGGATAGCCCCTCTGTCTTTTGTCTCTTATAATTTATTTGCCGAAGAACCTAGATATTATGTCATATAGTTTTCCAACTTCTGGATTTTGCTTGACTACATTCTTTTGATGTAGATTAACATAGTTCTGTCCTTCCCACAAAGGACCTACAGAAGCTTCATCAGATTTGGTTTTCTTTCTTTCTTTTTTTCTGGCATAATTACATTATAGGTGATGTCGAGTTTTTCACAAAAAGACATATAATATCTGGTTGTCTCCCTTTTGACTATGCCGCTTCCTAATGCAATAAATTTATTTACCCATCTTTTCTAAAGCAATATAGCAATACGTGTCAAGAACCTTAAAGAAAAATTCTACCTTGAGCCAATGAATTTTGCTTCTTAGGAATCTATATTAAGAAAATAAGATATGGAAAAATCCTATGCAAAAATTTCCAAAATGTTGTTTATTAAAGTAAGAAACTGAAAACTAAAATGTCCAAAGGAAGGTAGACTGAAAAAAATCACAGTACATTTAAAATGAGTCATAGAGGCTATATTTGCAGTTACATGGAAAGAGATATCTATAGTACAGTAAAGAAAAAAGGCACACAAAGTTATGTTTAAAATTCTTTTTGAAAAACATAAATTTTGAAAGTATAAATTAAAAAGGAAAAAATATAAGCACTATGATTACAATTATATAAAAATCAGATACAAACAAAAACAGACTGTATATACTTAGGAAATACATAGTCTGAAAGATATAGGAAGGAAATATGCTAATTATCAAAATGCTAGTAATGGCTGTATAAGGGTGGTAGATTATGTAGATTACAGATCTTTCATTTTTTATATTTCTTATATTTCTCACTTTTAATAAAAATACTTTAAAATTTTCTTCCCAGGACTTAAATTAACCAGTATATAGAGTACATGATTTCCTAAAAGAAATCAACCCTGAATATTCATTGGAAGCACTGATGCTGAAGCTCCAATCCTTTGACTACCTGATGCAAAAAGCCAACTCACTGGAAAAGACCCTGATGCTGGGAAAGACTGAAGGCAAAAGGAGACGGGGGCAGCAGAGGATGAGATGGTTAGATAGCATACTGCCCCAGTGGACATGAATCTGAGCAAACTCTGAGAGACAATGAAGGAGAGGGGAGCCTGGAGTACTGTAGTCCATGGGGTCACAAAGAGTTGGACACAACTTATTAAATGAACAACAGATATGCATCCCTTGTTTCTTTTCCTTTGGCCTATGTGTTACTGTGTTGCCTGAACACATACTCGCAAAACACCAGGCTAAGGTGAGGGAATGACTCTTGTAACTGTGTTGCTAACATTTACCCTTTGGTTGCTGCAGTTATTGTAGGGTGAAAGCATTTTTGCACTGAGGTCCAAGAATGAGAAAAACTACTTTCCTGGGTGAGGAAGGGTCTTACCTGAGCCACCTACTATTGCTGCTGCTACTAAGTCACTTCAGTCGTGTCCGACTGTGTGACCCCAGAGACGGCAGCCCACCAGGCTCCCCCATCCCTGGGATTCTCCAGGCAAGGACACTGGAGTGAGTTGCCATTTCCTTCTCCAATGCAAGAAAGTGAAAAGTGAAAGTGAAGTCACTCAGTCGTGTCCGACTCTTCACAACCCCATGGACTGCAGCCTACCAGGCTCCTCCGTCCATGGGATTTTCCAGGCAAGAGCACTGGAGTGGGGTGCCACTGCCTTCTCCCTGAGTCACCTAAGGTGACCCTTAATACCAATGCTTCAGCGTAGTTTATTGGAGCTCAATCTACCAGTGCCCAGCAGAAGTTTAAGACTAGGAATGTACCATAGACTAGAGTAGGACACAAATAAAAGTGCCTAGGGCTTCCCTGGTGGCTCAGCTGGTAAAGAATCGGCCTGCAATCTGGAAGACCTGGGTTAGATCCCTGGGTTGGGAAGATCCCCTGGAGAATGGAACGGCCACCCACTCCAGTATTCTGGCCTGGAGAATTCCATGGACTGTATAGTCCATGGGGGTCACAAAGAGTCAGACATGACTGAGCAACTTTCATTTCCACTTTCAGAGCAGCTCTGCAAAGCTCAAAGGGAGGAAAGTACTGGAGATTCTCTGGGGAGAGAAAGGTGGGCCAGGAGGCAACAAGGGTCATCCAGCAGAGATAGGCAGGGAAAGGCTTTCACACACACACAATGGCACATGTTAATGAAAGTCACTTACCACCTGCTTCAAGGCCCTCTTCTTGTTCTTCTTCTTCCTCATCACCCTGATTTTTGTAGTAAGATTCCCACCCTGACATGTTGTTACTGCTCACTAGGTGAAAGAAAGAGAAGATCAGTAACAAAGTAAATTTAAACCTAAAAGTCATCTACTCCTAGGCTCCTTTGAGATCTGTCCTAAAGGCTACAGGTTACTTATGAGAAATGTAGATGCTGGATCCTACTGCCTGGAGTGCTTGGTAAATGAGATGCAAAGGTAACGGGCATGGGGACCATTCCTGAAGCAGCCTCTTCTGAGCTATATCCCTTAAGGATGATTCAGGGCCGGGGGCCCGGGATAACCCCTCTAACGGGTGTGCTTGGGTAGCCTGACCTAGTGGTCCAGTCCCGCCTCCGGCATCATCTGGACTGGAGATTCCCAGTCCAGGGTACTCCATCTTTTAGCAGACCCACTTATCCTCATCCCGCCCCCAAATCTTCCCCAACTCCTCAGCCAGCTATGCCCACTGAGGTCTCAAACGAAGCGGCCCTCCAAGGCCAGGTGCCGCCTTCTCCCCGGAGGAAGAAACGGAGATCAGAGGCTGTCTCCTCCACCTCCTCGGGTCTGTACACTTCTGGCTGATACCGCCCCACGGCGAGGCTGCGGGGAACTCGCAAGACTGAATAGGCAAAGCAGAATGAAGCCAGCCCCGGCCAGCAAGCAACAAACAACAGAGAACAGCCCCTTCCCACGTACGTTTACCTCAAGGAAGCGATCAATTTGGGCAGAAGGCGGAGCGCCGCGCACGCGCAACCCTTGTTCTTGCACCCAATCAACGCCGCTTACGTCATCACGCACGGCGCGCCCCGTTCCTGTCCAGCAAACACGCCCACTCCCACAAGGCGCTTTCCACACCGGACCCGAACCACCACCACGCCGTCTGCAAAGCCCCGCCCCCGCCCGCCAAACCCCGCCCCTCGCCGTCCGTCAGGACACTACGCACATGCGCGAAAGTGCGTCCCTGCCCCCGTGCTGTCTTTCGCACCGATCGTGCCCGTCCCCGCTCTGTCACCTCACAGTAGTCGTTGCCGGTGGCGGGTGCCGGGGCGCGAGCAGCCCAGGGCGGCCTCTCCCCGCCCCTCAGGCCGGGCCGGGGCTCGGTCTCCCGTTCCCTCCACTCCCCTCCCCCGTCGGGTACGGGAAGGTCCTAGCCGCTGCCGGGTGCCTGAGGGACTTCGTGGCCGCCGCCGCCACGGGTCCCGATGGAGCCGCCGAATCTCTATCCGGTGAAGCTCTACGTGTACGACCTGTCCAAGGGCCTGGCCCGGCGGCTCAGCCCCATCATGTTGGGTGAGGGGGGCTGTGGGGAGCGGGCGGGAACCGGGCAAGAGGGCTCCGGGACGGCCGGCCGAGGGGGGCAGGCCTGGGTCACGACTCACGGGAAGGCCCAGAGGATGGAGAAGCGCCCGAGGAGAGAAGATGTGCGTCTGAGGTGGGGGCCCTCTAAGCCCCACTTTGCAGTCATCACGTTTGAATCCCGGGAGAGGGGAGGGAGGAGTCACGCCTTCCCCAAGCCCTTCAGAGCCCCTCCAGCTGGGAGGAGGGGGAAGCCGGCGCTGGGTCCCGGTGGGTGTCCTGAGTCGCTCGTGGAGCCCCCTTAACATTCCTCCTCCCTCGGAGGGAGGCGAGGTGTCTTTCCGCGCAGTGCCCCGCGTGGTGAAAGGGACACTGCGGAGGAGATCCTTCGCTCCGCGCCAAAGGGAAACTCTTCCTGCAGTCTCTGGGGTAGGTGGGAAGAGAAGGCTAGAGCGTTGTTGCACAGGGGCCCCGCCAATCGACCCCAGACAGAATAAAGTCGGGGTCTCCCGGCTTCCGAACTCGAAAATTCACCGAGTTCGGCCTGACTTCATGCGGTCTTCTCGACAGTTTCTAAGTTAATTGCTTTTGCCCACATGGTGAGAAAGCAATTGGAGGATTGGTTGCTGTTGGGTCAGTAATGATTTGTGAAGGAAGTATTTTCGGTTGTGCTCCATTAAACTACTTAACTACCAGGAGAGAAAACCAGTCCCAGTTTAGCGGAAACCAATCCTCTTTTATAACCCAAATACCAAAATGTCTTGTGTAACCTAGAAATAGTCCGGTTTGTGATTTCAGGTGCTGTTGGGCAGGAAAGGATTATGGGAATTGAAAACTGAACAGTTTGGGAGCATCCATTTGAATGGCTAGTTTTTCCTGACTTCTGTGGAGACATTAGCGAATGTTTTAGTTCGTGTCCATGAGACAAGAGGAGAGAGGTCGAGTAAGCAAGGCTACCTTTGAGTTTGTGTGTCCTTGAAGTTTCTAACACGTCTTGCTGGAGTGAACTTAATCACTTAACTCTGGGCCAATGAGTGATTCCTGTTTGGCTTTCCATCAGAAATCACCTAGGGTGCTTGTTAAAAATACAGATACCTTCCTTTCCAGCATATGTTGTTAAATGGGAATAGAAAAAATGAAACTGAAATAGTTCTTTCTATATGCAATTGGGTGTTTGAAGCAAAGGATACATGTTGTTTAGGCAAATAGTTATCTGGAGGAATACATAAGAAAATTTGTAACAGTGTTAGCTTATGAAAAGGACAACTTGAGGCTGGGAGACAGGAATGAAAGGGAGATTTTGCTGTAAACTTTTTTGTATCTTTTGAATTGTGTACTATACACATATTGCAAAATAAGCATTGTTTTTGGCCACACTGATTTGCAGGATCTTAGTTCGGCAACCAGGGATTGAACCCCTCTTCCTCCGCAGTGAAAGCAACAGAGCCCTAACTACTGGACTGCCAGAGAATTCCCACAAAGTTTTAAACATAGGGATTCTAGAGCCTTATTACACAAGTACTAAATAAGAATCTTTGGAGTTTTGGTCCAGAAACCTGTCTTTTTAGTAAACTCCTCAGACAATTCTTACGTAGCCACTTCATGTTTAGAAGTTTGGGCCTAGTTCTCCAGTTGTTAAAATGAGTAAGGCAAATCTGAAAGCAAAACTTACAGAGTCACTGTTTGAGGAGGTGATAGTCACTAGTATATTACATCAGTCAAGTTGTGACTAAACCTCTTGGAATGGAGCCATTTAATTAGCTTGATCATAGTGAGGTGTCACTTCGATACTTCCTAGGCCCATCAATAAAAGCCTCCACCTTTACACTGGATATTTTTTGTTATATTATCTAATAGTTATTGATTTTAGCTGGAAGGGGCCTTAGGGCCATTGGTTCATAATTCATTCAACATATTATTGAGTGCCTACTATATGCTAGTCAATGTTAAGATTAAGTGAAGATGATGTGATGAATAAAGATGTTCTCTACCATCGTGGAGCTATTTAGTGGGGAAGATAGTAAAAATAAATAAGCATATGAAATAACTACAAATTGTGAAAAGTACTAGGCTGCGCAGGAAGCCAACTAGGTGCTGAGACAAAAAATACGAAGAGAGGCCTATTTTAAATAAGAGAATCAGGAGTAGTGGCTTTTAAGTTGGAAATTTAAGGATGAGGAAGTAGTCACAAAGTGGGTGGTGAGGTAGTTACAGGATTCCAGGCAGAAGGGGAATTAACCTGCCAAGGCCCTTAGGCAAGAAGAGCCTGGCCTGGCACTGGAAGAAGACCTTTGTGTAGTTCATTGCATGAAGAAGAAAGTGCCTTAACTGAAGGTGGAATACTGGGACTCCTTCCCATCCCATCTGAAAGCTTTTTTAATAGATGTGAAATCCTAGAAGACCTCAGCCAAATTGGAACTTCATCATTTGGGCACCTTTGATTGCAGTGGTATTTCTGAGAACACCACCTTGCCTGCAAATCTAATTCTCTCTTCTCTATCCCCTTTTCTCATATTGCTTCTCTGCCTTTTGTAAAAGTAATGAAAAAAGGGTTATCAGAGCTGATAATCGTTACTCTCTTAAGTTAAAAACATGGAAAATGGGCATTGCCTTACTGGTTCATCCCATCCAAACATCACTAACCTTAAAGTTGAGTGTGTCCCAATTCTGTGAGTAGCCATCCATTGATTTCCCATTCCTAAATATTAATATATTTGAACGTTTAAAAAATCAGTTTTTTTCCTAATTTTTTTATGAATTCTAGAAGCATATTAATAGCTAGAACTTACTGACCGCTTGCCATGTGCCAGACCCTTCTGTTTCCTGAGTATTTTCATGTGTTACATTCTTCGCCACAATTTTGTGAGATAGGTTCTGTTATTACCTCCATTTTTTAGTGGAGATTCCTGAGATAAAGGGCATTAAGAAATTTGCCCCCAGGTCACACCTGGTAAGTAGCAGAGCTGGGTTGTGAACACAGGCAGTCTTGACTTCCAGAGCTCATATTCTCAGTTATTTTGCTATACCACCTCTCTTGTGTAATCTGTTCCCTTATAATTGATGTAAAGGCATTTTTGGCCAGGTGTTTCAAATCAGCTGAGTTCAATGTGTGTGCCAATCATAATCACAGATTTATGACCATGCCTCCTGGCCTTCATTGTCCCGAACTAGTATGACCTCATCAGCAGTGCCCTCTTAATCTTGTTTTTTTAAGGTGGGGTGGCCTGGCTCTTTAGTTGTTGTACTTTTGTGACAGTTCCTCATTATAAGACCCCGTGTAGTCTATTACAGTCATGACTAGACCAGATAAGGTGAAGGTGAAGTCGCTCAGTCTTGTCCGACTCTTTGCGACCCTGTGGACTGTAGCCTACTAGGCTCCTCCGTCCATGGGATTCTCCAGGCAAGAATACTGGAGTGGGTTGCCATTTCCTTCTCCAAAGCCCAGTGTAATTCCGTTCTTCCCTGAAACAGTGTGGACTCCGCAGTTTTACCCTGTCCCCTTTTCAGTCTTCTAGAATTGCTTTTCATGAAGCTGTTCCTGTTCCACAGTCTTTCACTCACCATGAACATGATCCCAGAAATATCTTTACCTTTCTAATCGAGCAGATGGCCTGATTGTACTTTTTTTTTTCATGGTCACTATTTGCCTAAGATAATTAGCTATTATGATTGTCCTTCAGTTTGTCCTTTTAATAATTTTGGCTGCTCTTTAAATTTCTTGACCTCTTTCTGTGCTAAAGTACGTAAAAATAAATGTGGAGGTTTATGTATTTATTTAATTGTACTAAGGGATATTTTGTATTTGTTGATTGTTTTCCGATCTGAAGTTTTGTGTACATATACATGTTCCAATACATTTATTTTCTCTGTACAATCCTGTCTCAAAAGTGTTCTCAGATTTAAAGACTTAGGCATATAGAATATATATAAATATATATTCTTGGCAGAATGCAATCTAATGAATATTTGAGATTTTACACTGTTCAGTTTCTTGCTTAATTCTATAGTACAAATAGTAACAAAATAAAACACATAGACTCTGTCCTTGAGTAGTTTATTTAGTTAAAAATAAACTTTTATTTATATTTATTTATTTATTTATATATATTTATATTTATATTTAAACTATTTAGTTAAAAATCCATGGGGTCACAAGAGTCAGACATGACTTAGCAACTAAACCACCATCTAGAGAATAAGCTGATATTTTTTTAACCCCTTCACATTGCTGGTAATCTGGAAAATCAGATTAAAACATTGCCAGTTAAGAGTGCTTTGTCCCTGTGGGGAGACACCTAGGAGGTGAGCTAGTGTGCTCAATTGCTCAGTCATGTCCGACCCTTGCGACCCCATAGACTGGAGCCTGCCAGGCTCCTCTGTCTCTGGGATTCTGCAGGCAAGAATACAGGAGTGGGTTGCCATTTCCTTCTCCAGAGGATCTTCCTGACCCAGGGGTTGAACCCAGGTCTCCTGCATTGCAGTCAGACTCCACCTACTGAGCTACAAGAGAAGCCTGAGGTGAGCCTGGGCTACTTTCAGTTTATACACATGAGCTAATGCTGCCTGCCCCTGAAGTCCCATCCCTGCCACCCACTTTATGCTTATTAGTAGACATTTATTTAGCACCAGCAGTATACAAGGTGAGCACGTCTCATTGCCAACTGTCTGTACACACAAACTCCACTACCTTAATCTGCGAGGGAGGTAGATGGAGTATTTTCTCCTTGGCTTTTATATACTGACTTTACTCTTATAATCAGGACCTCAATCTACATTCTTTGTTGTTTATGATGGAAAACAGGGCTAATATCCACAGCTTCCATTTATTTTCATGTGCATACCTCGCAGGCTTCCAAATCAATGCAGTGGGTGTGCCAGCAAGCTTAGAGACATACAGCTATCTGACCCACAGACTCTGCAGCTTGCTGAGGAAGCCCTAGTGGAAAACAATCTGCTTTTCTGTAGTGCGCCTATAGCCACTGAGCCTCATTCACGTCCCCCAGTGGCCCTGTGCCCTGATTCAGTCTCCAACCCTCACCACCTACTCACCTACTGTGTCTCAGTCTGAACGAAAAAATTTAAAAATCACTTCAGTCCCACTTTACAGTGCTGATCACCCCCAGAGGAGCCCATGACCCTGGTTCTTGTCCTCATGAGATCAGGCCACAAGGCAGCTCACGTCACATTTCTACCTGAACTGCTCTAACGAGTGCATGGTCATATCCCTTTTTTTTTTCCCCTCTTTACACTGGACAAATCATGCATTTTTATTTACCTGTTTGAAATGATGTTAATAAATATTTGTCCCACTCTACTATGTAAAGATGTGAGAATAAGGATAACTATGAAGCAGTTTAAGAAAGGATGTGAATCCACTCAATCCATTTTAAGTTGTTGGTTCTAAGTGTTTGGTTGATGGATTGATTAATGACAGAAGGATAAATAAGAATCTTTTTTTCTATAGTTTCTATCACCATTCTATGGGTGGATAGGATCTTAAGCATACCTTGATGTGGTTGAATAAATAGGAAGTATAATGTCCTCGTTGAGGCTTCTCTGGTGCCTCAGCAGCACAGAATCTGCCTGCAATGCAGGAGCCACAGGAGATGTGAGTTTGATCCCTTGGTTGGAAAGATCACCTGGAAGAGGGCATGGCAGTCCCATCCCAGTATTCTAGCCTGGAGAAGCCCATGGACAGAGGAGCCTGGCACGCTATAGTCCATAGGATCGCAAAGAGTCAGACACGACTGAAGCAACTTGGCACGCACGCATGCGTGCATAATATCCAGCTTACAGATAAGTTCAATGATCAGTACAGAGAATATCAAGGAGAATGAAGTAGGACTCGTATCCCACAACTTTGCATTGTTTCTCAGGTGTAAAAATAAGTGGCAGGAAGGTCTCTGAGGCCTCACTCCAAAAACCCATTATTTTAGTAGGACTGGGTTTGAACCAGTGCATCTGCACCTGCCACCTGTCCTCCTGGGTCATTGAGCGTGGGCATCTGAGAAGGCAGAAGCAGGGTGCAATATGCCAGCATTGCAAAGTCATTTGAATAACAAGCCAGGGCAGCCAAGATTGAGGTTAAGAACTCTGGCCTCATTAGCACCGTGTGTCAGCCACCACAGCTGTGCATTTAACATCTCTGATCCAGGTTCTTTGCTCAGCCCTAAAATCACAAAGATGCATAAGCAATGGCCCTTATCCTTGAGACCATTATAGTCTAATGGGGGGAAAAGACCTGTAAGTAGATAGTTTTTATACCAAGGCGCTGTGAGAGCAGCCATAGAGCTTGCAAACTGTAAAGCCTAAAAGAAATAAGAGGTATTCTTTTTTGTGGGGCACATATTATGTGCCAGGCACTGTGCTGGGCCTCTTTCATGTGTCATCTCTTTTAACCTTGGAAATGTTATGAGGTGGACACTACTACTATGCCTTTTGTTCCCTAACAGAATTGAAAACCAAGGTTCCCACAGTGCCAACCAATAGAACTTCCTGCAGTGATGGAAAGATTCTAGATCTGCACTGTCCCGTGGCTAACTGCTAGCCACACATGGCTGTTGAGAGTGCTTAAAAAGTGGTACTGAATTTGTTCTTTTGATTTTAAAAGCCACTTGTGGTCAGTGACTACCATGCTGGACAACTCAGGCTTAGAAAAGTTCTCAACTTCTCCAAGTTGATCTACGTGACCTGCTTCTCCATCACTTCTGCTCACCTCCTACTTTTGTCCTCACTCACCCACTCTAGCCACAGTGGTCTCCTGAAGGTCGCTCAGATACACCTAGCATGTCCTGCCTATTCATGGCTCCCTCCCTTGCCTCCTTCAGGCCTTTGCTCAAATGTCACCTTCTCAAATAGGCCCACCCTGGACGTCCCTGAAATGCCCAGTCTCCCTTACCCTGCTCTTATTTTTATCACTCATTATTGTTAACTTCCCTGGTGGCTCGGATGGTAAAGCGTCTGCCTATAATGCGCGAGACCCAGGTTCAATCCCTGGGTTGAGAAAAGCCTCTGGAGAAGGAAATGGCAACCCACTCCAGTACTCTTGCCTGGAAAATCCCATGGACGGAGGAGCGTGGTAGGCTACAGCCCATGGGGTCGCAAAGAGTCGGGCACGACTGAGCGACTTCACATCATCATCATTGTTAACCTACTGTGATTTATTATGCTTATTAGTATTATTTACTGACTGTCCTATCTCCCCACCCTGTGAATGCATTGAAGGAATTTTTTTTTCCTTTTCTTTTCGTCTCCTTTGCATTCTGACATATCCTTAATGCCAAGAACATGACATGAAATATAATAGTCACTTAATAAATATTGATTCACTGACTGAACTGATAAGATTCAGACCTGCCCTGTCCACACTAGAATCTGTGTTCTCTTTTTTTCTTCTTCTTTTTAAAAAATTTTAGCCTTACCATTCAGCTTGCAGGATCCTAGTTCCCCAACCAGGGACCAAACTCAGGCCCTGGGCAGTGAAAGCGCAGAGTCCTAACCATCAGACGGCCAGGGAATTCTCAGAACCTGTGTTGTTCTTCACTACACTGTACTTCCTGTCTTATAAGCATAGTGTTCTTCCCAAAGTAGATGAGAGCAGGATCACCCAGGAGAAAGCAGGATCCCTTATCTGTCCAGTTTCATGCATCATTGCATGTCTTCAAGGAAATAAACATCAGGTTGCTGCCATTTAGACAAGCTGTTTTTATGTGTCAGTCCAGAAGAGCACACCAACTCAATTTAAAAGCAACGTTAGTCCCTCCACTTTACACATTGTAAAAGGAAGAGTGTGGTCTTTTAGAGTCTCCTAGAGTTGGCTGGAAGAGATGAAGAATCCAGCTCAGTGCCTGTCCTAAATGGGTTATCACTTCCTTTTGGCATCCATTTCTTTCTGATCCACCTCTGTGGAATTTCAGCTCAGTTTGGATCAAGGCAGGGCCTGCCCCACAGTCCCCAAAACCCTGGGCCAGAATCCCTCTGTCCCATTTGTGACCTTGTGGTCAAAGCAGCTTGTTTCCTAGTGGAAAGCAGACTGGTCTCTAGAGTCAGAACAACTCTGCTACATTTTATTTTCCTTTATTATTTCACTTAGCCTCACAGCACTAACAACAAAGTGTAAAATGATTACATGTAATACAGAATTTCAGACTAATCTGATGGACACTGAAATCTGTTCTTGGATCTTACCTATCAACCCTGAAGTGGAATTTCTTTGATCTATTTAAAATTTTTTACCCTTTTCCTCAAGGAGACTATTATATCCAGTATCTCCATTAATCAGCATTGTGTGTACCACACACTGTGATGCGTTACACATATAACCATTACTGGTTACAAGTTTGATAATCATTACAAATCAGGTAATTATTACTGATTACTGAATACAAATTTGTATTGATGAAACTGCAGCTCAGGTTGAGTAAACTTGCCCAAGATCCACCTCTAGCAAAGGGAATAGCGCAGATCTGAACTTATGCCATATTCTTTTTTTTTTTTAATGTGGACTATTTTTAAAGTCTTTAATTTGTTACAATATTGTTCCCATTTTTTATGTTTTTGTGGGATCCTAGCTCCCTGACCAGGGATTGAACCCACACCTCCTGCATTGGAAGGCAAAGTCTTAACCACTGGACTGCCAGGAAGGTCCTATGCCATATTCTTAACTGCTTTTAATGACACTATGCTGAGTCATCAATAGGTTGTCATGGAGTAGCCATGGTTTCTTTTGTCTCTTCCAAAAAAAGAAAATTAGGCTAAGGTTATCTGTTTTAAGTTTGCTTGAAGGGGCAAAATAGTGCAGCTTATGCAAAGGGAAAAGTGTAATCACATCAGCTCCCCTTCTGTACAGGGCCTAGAGTTTCGTCCTTTAGAAAGTCACAGGGCAAACACCGAAGCATTGGAAGCAACAATAAGCACTCTTTACTTAGCGCTCAGTAAACAGTTACCCTGAAATGATAACCAAAGGTGGGGGAGTGATGTTTGATAATGTTCTCATGTCCTTCACTGCCCTTCCTCTTTATTCTTGCCACTCCTGCATCTCCCGTAGCTTACTGCAAAGACCTCCTCAGTCTATTCTCTGCTGTCTTTCCTCCAGTACATCTTCTGTTCCTACAGTTATCTCTTAGAAGATACAGTTATTGTTTGAAAACATGGATCTGGTTGAGGCACTGTGCTGCCTAACAACCTTCCATGCCCTGCAGTGTGGGGCAGCCTTCAGTGCAGGTTTGCTCTCTCTTTCTCGCACCCTTGCCTGCCACTTGTCCTCTTCCCGCCATCACTGCACCTTCTGCTGTACCCTGCAAGACCTTAGTCTTTTTCATAGCCCTGTGTCTGCATGTGCTGTTCCCTCTGGCAGAAATGTCCACCCCTCTCCCTGTTTGTTCACTGGTTGAGCTGCAGCCCTGAAGGTAATTTTTTACCTTTATTACATTTCTGTTATGGAGCCTATCAGCATTGTGTGTTAGTTAGTTACATATGTCTCTCTTTCCATTTGACTTTGGGCTCCTTAAAGGCAGGACTTGCATTTCATATTTGCATTTCTGTATCTCTCATCACTTCTGGCACATAGAGGTATAGAGGTACAGAATACATGTGCATTGACTGGCCAAATGGATGGCATCTTCAGAGTTCATTCTTATTTTCTAGAGGATTTCACCTTACATATGCTCAATGAAGAAATGGATAATAGCTTTTCTATACTCTTGTTTTACTTTGTCTCTGTAGGTGAGACAGAAATTAAAAAGATAGAGTTGAACTGACCCTAAAGGGGAAAGAAAAGCAGACATACATCGGGACTTCCCTGGTGTCAGTGGCTAAGACTCAGCACTCCCAATGCAGCAGCCCTGAATTCTATCCCTGGTCAGGGAACTAGATCCCACATGCTGCAACTAAGACTTGGCACAAATTAAAAAAAAAAAGGGGGGGTATATCAATACCAGTGTTTCTTCTTGAATTCTGCTTAAGGATTCTGATTATTTTTCAACCTATTTAACATGACATATCATGTCATGACCTAAGGACCTTATCAGAGGTCCCCCAAGAGGTTTATAATGGGTTCCTCTGATGATCTGAATTTGCTCGGCTGGGAAGCAAAAGTCCCAAGTTAGTCTAGTCCCAAGTGGCTAAATCTCTCTTTTTTTTTTTCTCCGCAGGGAAACAACTGGAAGGCATCTGGTAAGTTGGGTAGGACTCCTTACGTTGGCTAGTTTATGAAACCAAACAGCATCCATGCATTTCAGGTTCCGGTCTGTGGCTTCCAGTTTGAAACTTAGCTCTCTTGAGCCACAAATCTTCACGTTCTAATGCAGTGGTTCCCAGCCACAAGTTACCAGTGTCTTGAGACATTTAGGGTGGATGGGTGGAGGCCAGGGTTGCTGCTGTAAACATCCTGCAATGCACAGGACACCCCTCCACAACAAAGAATTATCCAGCTAAAAATATCAGTGGTGCAGATATTTTACCAGACAGAGGATAAAAAACCCTGTCCTAAGGAAAGGCAAAAGGATGTATGCCCACCCCTGACCAAGTTTTCTAACTATAGAAGTCATGAGGACCCCATGTTGGTCTTAAAACACAACTTCATTGGTCTCTCAGACTCATCCCTGTCAGACACAGGATGATGGCTGGGCTCTGTTCCATTTATAAGGAAACTGTAGGTCAGAGTTCTGACTGGATCCTAGAGCCTCCTGACATTTTGGTTGACCAGATGACCATTGCTTTGTTTGACCAGAACCAAGAAGCAATATGAGCACCTTCACTTGAAATAGGTCCACACTGAATACCATCTGGTCGTTCTTTCTCTTAACATGGTCCAGGTTAACTACTCCTGTTAATTTGAAAAGTCTGGGAACAATCTATGGCCATACCACCCTGAACGCACCTGATCTCATATGAAAAGTCTGGAAACATCTTGGTCTGCCGAGCTTTATTTCAGTATTGATTTGTTAATTTGGGGTGACTCTCAGGACTCTCCTCCATTCACATGATCCACAGTGATGGTTCTCAACAAGGGACATTTCTACCACCAGGAGAATGTTGGCAGTGTCTGCAGACACGTTTGGTTATCACCACAGAGGGCATGAGGAATACTAGTGCTGTCTAGTGTGAACAGACCACAATCTGCTAAACCTTCTAGAATGCACAGGCCAGCCCCCACAACAAAGGATTAGCCAGCCCCAAGTGTCACTAGGGCCAGTACTGAGAAACTCTGATCTATGATGTTTATCTTATCTTTGTTTGGTTAGGATTATAAAGCTGTTGACCTTGTAATTCATATCCTGAGGCAGAAATTACCCTTACAGCACTGTGGTGTTTGCTTTTCCTCAGACCAGTTTTAAGCCATCTGGCTCATTCTACCTCTTCTCTGCATTGCAGGCACACCTCCATAGTCGTGCACAAGGATGAGTTCTTCTTTGGCAGTGGCGGTATCTCCAGCTGTCCGCCAGTGAGTGTCTGCCCCCATCCTGTCCACTGTCCCAGGTTCCCGGGGGTTCCCATAGTCCAGGATCCTTGCTGTCCTCCATAGTTCTGGTGTCTAACTTGGTGTAAGTAGCCCTGTGGCATAGTTCTTCATGATGACCTCAAGACTCAGTTCAAGAATACCCCTCACAGATCTCCGAGGCAGCTGCCCTCCTTTCTGCTCCCATGGCATTCGTGGTTCCTCTGTCACATTGGGCATGTGATGGTGAAACGGGCCGTTGCTGAGTCTCCACAGGGAGCCCCGTGTATGCTCCTTATAAGCTGAGACCGTCTCACTCTTCTGTCACCATCACCAGCTCACTGCCTCTCTCCTGGTATGAACTCAGTCAGTGTGAAGCTGATGAGGGCTCTGAGAGAGAGAGTGAGGTGCCCAAAGTTACACAGCCAGTTGGAGCACTAGTACTAAAACTCAGGTTTCTCTGACTCCAAATCCCATGTCCTTTTCCAGAAAATTTCTGTCTAAGCTATCTAAGGGTTGTCCCAGTAGGTACTCAAGCAAAGACCAAGAAAACATTCATTTTTATACTCATAAATGGGATGTCATGTTTTATTTCTTCCTTCTACTGGCCCCCCACCTCCTATAACAAGTCCTTCATTAAGCCCAAGTCAGTTCCACCTTGTAAGTATATCTTAAAGCAGTGTGTCCCTCTTCATCTCTTCTCATTTCTCCAGAGTCTTCACCTTAACCCAGTCACCTCATTTCTAGCCTGGACCACAGCAGTGCATCTGCTCTTCCTTCTCAGTTGGTTCTCTGTACAGAGGGCAAAGCAGTTTTTTCAAAACCCAGCTCTGATCATGGCATTGCTCTGCTTAAATCAGAGCTCTCCCCACTGCTCTCAGAATGAAACCAGAAGCTCAGCACAGCCTCTGAGGCCCGTCCCATCTGGTCTCGGCCCCTCTCTCCAGATAGCCTCTTTGCAGGTGGTGCCTTTCCCCACCCTTCCCCCCTTCCCATTCCTTGAACACCTTGGACATTTAAACCTGTCCTCTGACATCAGTCCACCTCCCTGATCCTTCACTGGGCTAACTCTCTCCATCCTCCAGGTGAGCTCACTGTCACTTTCTTAGACAAGTCTTCTCTGACCTTTTGGACTGGGAAGGTCCCCTGTTTTATATATTAATGGCATTCTGTACTTTTTCCAACAAGACCCTTATCACAGCTCATAATTATACATTGGTTTGCCTTTACTGCTAGACTGTAAGCTCCACGTGGACAAGAATCTCATCTGTTTGGTCCACATACCTCCAGTGCCTTGCATGAGGCCTAGCATGCAGTAAGTTCTCAATAACATATTTGTTATACGAGTGAAGAGTAATGGGTCAAATAGTGACCTTTTGGTCTCTTGCACCTCTGACTACAGTAATCCGCTCACCACGCTTTTCCCTCAAATCTTGTCGGGCACACAGTTGGGTGCTCGAGCTATTGCGTGAATTTATGATCTTTTCGAGGAGCGCTGCTCTGAAGTGCGCTCTCTCACTCCCCAGCCCATTCCCAGCCCTCTCCTCCCTGCTGATCCTGTTGCTTTCCTCACAGCTGGTTCCCCCAGGGCCTCAGTCTCTCCTTGCATCTGCTACTGCAGTCTGTTAACCCATGGCTGAGGGGTTTTGCTAGGCCTTTCAGGGGCCAGTAACTCTCTTGCCAGGGGAATCCTATCACCTTGTTAAATTGGCCTCACAGATCAAAAAGGAACTGAATCTTGGGCATATCTGCCAGGTTTCTCACAGTTCTTCACATTTTCCCAGGGCTACAGGGGGTATCAGGTGTGTCATATGAAAAGCTGGCTGCATCCATGATGAATATGGGCATGGAAAGATGGCCGCCAGGTGTGAGGCATTTCTGGCCGTCCTGCTCGGCCCCCGTTACTAGGCCTGCAGGGAACAAAGGGAGACCGCAGATTCTGGCTTTCTGTGTCTATCCACTGGAGGAGTGGACAGTATCAGGAGTCCAGCCTGCAGAAGACTTAGCTTCCCAGGGCCCCACCAGAAACCAGACACCCGACTTCTCAGCCATGCTGTCAGCCCACGGCCACGGACAGTCTCCAGGAGCCTCTAAGCTGTCGTAGCCTTGACACAAAGAAGAAATAAGTCTTCCTCTGCCCCAGGTGCTCTGAAAGTTAGAAGTTGTTGGAGCAGAGCATTCGTGGTCTTCCATGGCAGGGGAAAACATTCAGCGGAGGGAGTGACTTACTGGCTTTCTTTGGGTTGGCTCTTGTAGGGAAGGACTTTGCTTGGGCCCCCAGATTCTGTGGTTGATGTTGGAAGCACAGAAGTCACAGAAGAAATCTTTCTGGAGTACCTGTCCTCCCTGGGGGAGTCTCTGTTCCGGTGAGTGGAGAACAGGGGTAGTGGGTCGTCGTGTCTGTCTCCCCCACTAGATAATTGGCCCCCAGACGGCAGCCACCAGGTCATTTCCCCCAGAGCACTCAACCCAAGGTCTGGCCCAGTATTTGCTGAACAAGTCAGATGGGAAAGGGGTTACTTTCCACAAAAAGAGCTCAGCACTGCCTCCAAGGCCACTGTTCCATCCAGCACACCTACTGCTGAAACTTTGAGGGAAGGAAGAGCTATTTATTCCTTCTGATTAAAAGCGGCTGCTGCTAGTTCAGCACATGCTGCTCTCAACCAAGTATTTTGTCCTGAAAATCAGAAACAGGGTTTGTAGAGAGGTTGGGATGAAATATACTGGAGCATGTTTTCTCTTACTGAAGCTTGAGTCAGTTTCAAGTATTAAAATTCTAACCCCGGAGCTCGGCTCTTGTGAATGCAAATATTCTCCTGAAATGGAGGAGCCATATGTTTTATATGTTTTTATTTCATTCTTCCCTTAAAATGCCCAGAGTGACAAACCAAGCTCTGCTTTGGGAGTGTAGGAGAGGCATTCCCCATCCTTAGATTCAGCTGTGCTCACCATCCCATTACCTGATTTCGGTTTCATGTACACACTTACTGACTTTTATATCTGTGTCCCAAACCTTTCTCATAATGTACAGAAGTGAGGCCTACAACATCTTTGAGAACAACTGTAACACCTTCAGCAACGAAGTGGCACAGTTCCTAACTGGGCGGAAGATCCCTTCTTACATCACTGACCTTCCCTCTGAAATTCTCTCCACGTAAGTGGCCTCTGTCTCTGCCTCTGCCTTTGAAATCCCCACTCACAGACAAGGTCTCTCCTCTGGCCCACATCCGCCTCCTTCCCCATCACCCCCACCCCCACCCCCACCCTGATCTCGGCAGAATCCTGCCAGGCTGGGTGGGGTGTCATGATGGCAGCTTCTACCATGGAAGGCCACCATTCTTTCTGCTCTCGGAGGCTCACCTGTGTTACCTTCACCCCCCTACTCTACCCTGTACCAACTCTACCCTGGCCTGTGTGCAACTGCAGAATTTAGAAACCCACTTGACGCCGGCCCCAGTGCTTGTACAGAATCCTGGCATCTGTCTTTCCCATTGCACATGAAGCTTGCCACTCCCCAGAAGTGCCCGGTTAAAAGGCAGTTTAGATGGACGAGCAGAGAGTAAGTCAGAGAATTAGTCAGGGGACTTGTTTGGAAACTGTCAGTCTTTCTTCCCTTGCACCTTGAGCTCTTTGACATCCTCAAAGACAACCTCCCAGTCAGCCTCGTACCTCGTAGCACATAGACAGCCCTCAGTAGATGTTTTCTTCAGAAACACTCTGGAGCCCCTCCCACCCTGATGTGGTCCGAGCTTTGTGGGCCGTCACCCAGGCAGCGTCCTTTCAGGGGACACACGCACCCTCAGTGCCACCTCACCCCTCCCTCCCATTGCATTCAGGCAGCCTCTGCCCCCTGCAGGAGTAGGCCCCTTTCCTGACTGACTCAGTTACTCCGAACTGAGGACCTGTCCAGCAGAGATCCTGACAGGTTTAGCAGGCTCAGCAAGGTGAGCTATCCTTCACACCTGGGTCAGAACCCCTCAGGAAACAAGGCTGTTGTCAGTGTCTAGCCAACGAGGAGAGCCCCACGTCCCTGGCCCTGCCTTTCTACTCCTGGGCGTGTTAAACCCCACGGCAGGATCTAGGTCATGGGCCCTGAGTAGCTGGAGTGTTCTCGCTGTTATTATTTGATGCATGGAGTTCCTGGACTTGTCTGAATTAGGCTTACTATTTCTTGGTTTCCTCTGTTTATGCTTTAGAATATTTCACTTCCTTTGAATTCAGGGATGGTTTTCAAAAATGGCAGTAGCCACCGAAGGAAAAAAAAAGCCAATAACTGAGATATTTTGCGGGCAACCCAATTTAAAGTTGTAGTAATCTTGGAAAGTCTCTTTTTTTTATTTTTGGCTGTGCCACACAGCATGTGGGATCTTAGTTCCCCAACCAGGGATCGAACCCACATCCCCTGCATTGGAAACAGGGGGTCTTAACCACTGGACCACCTGGGAAGTCCTGGAGAGTGTCTGAGATTACAGTATCTGCAGTCTTTTTTCCAGCTGAGCTGCTCTCAGAGCACGCTGGGCAGTGGCATCGGCATTTTCTGACAACCTGCACCTGCCGTTTTTCCTGAATACTGCCGATACTCCCCAGAAGACCCCAGTTCCCCCCAAATCCAACTGTGTGCCATCTTCACTTCTGACTTTTTCATTTCCTTTTTCTTTCACCTCAGCTTCCTCACTTAAAACTTTATCTTCTTATGCCATGAGAAAATACAAGTGCAGGAAGTACAGAAAACTCTGTACTGTATGTGGCCAGCCTGTTCAAACCACAGCTAACCAGCATGTAGAGGCGAAGGCAGTACGATGGTAGCGTTAACCGAGGAGGGGACCCCAGGAGTGAAAATGCAGAGCGACTGTGTAGAGATCCCCTCTGGGAAAAAGGATGTGGGGGGCTCAGTGAGAAAATGAAATGAGGCAATAGAAAACTCTTCCCTGGTGTGGCACTCCTGCTGCACACGCGGGCAGAGCTGAGCGTGGTGGCCAGCCGTGCTGGTCTGCATCCGGGAGCCCACCCCAGCGCCCATGTCTCTTCTCTTCACAGGCCCTTCGGACAGGCCCTGAGGCCCTTCCTGGACTCCATTGCGATCCAGCCTCCCGGAGGGAGCCCAGTGGGCCGACCCAATGGCCAGAGCTAACCGGACTGCATGGGACCGCCCTGCCTCACCAGGGCTTTTCCTTTTTAAACAAAACAAACCCTACCAGATTTCTATTTTATAATTTTACATCAGAGCTAACAACCAGGGGACGGCTTTTTAAATTTCCCAGGGAAGGAAATCATCAGGCTGCATGTAGGACACAGCTGCTAAGACACAGAACAAAATGCCATCCCTTCTAATAGTATTATACTAATTTATTAAGGCTCTCTTGTCTGTGAGTTCACTTCTGACGCTGCTTCCTAAGCGTCCTCCCCACTGGAGAAAGGGAGGGGCTTTGTTTAAGCCAGAGGCACCGTTTGGGGGAGCCCCAGCCCAGAACCTCTTTCTAGAGAATGCCCACACTTCACCCAGCTTGCCACCTGTTGTGGGACTCAGGTGAGTTTTACATTATCCGTGACCTAGAAGTGGTTACTTGCCACCATGAAATGAACCAAAGGATTGGTGCACATGGGGCCAGTTTCAGGGAAACTCACCCAACCTAAGTGAACTCTTTGGCCACGATCTCTCTCACCTTCCCTCCCCTCCCCCAGCAAGGCCAGGGGGCCCAGACTGGAGCAACCAAAAGCCTCAGGATGCGGGGAGAGTAACAGCAAGTGCCAGTCCAGAGGAAACCGGATAAAGCCATGCTTCCTTCCACCTAGACTGATGGCCAGTCCTCTGACATCGCTCTAGGAGAACCTCCCTTGCTGTCTGCGGTCTGCTCTTCCTCCGTATAGCTGACCTGTCACAGTTAATGAAGGTCTGGAGCAGCACAGACCCAGGCCTTTTGTCTGCAAGTAATAATGTAGGTTATTGACAGTCACTGTACCCACCCAACCCAGACCAATATGCAGTATTTAACTAGGGACCAAGGGGAAATGATTCCCTGCTCTTGGAAAATATCCCTGATGTAGAAAGCGTAATAATACAGAATCAAGGTGGCAAGAAAATGTAGAGTTATTTCTGATAGGGATTTTTATAGTATCCTAAATGTGTTTTGAAGGCAAGTGTTATTTCTGGTGTCCTGACTTGAAGGAAGCAAGATGGAGGGCGTGAGTGGGCATTTTCATAAAGGGCTGTTGGCCAGGAGCTTCTAGGCAGGGAACAATCTGGAAGTTTCTAACCTGGAGAGGCTTTCAGATTCTCTTGCTTCCTGTGAGCCTCCCTTAAGTTGGGAGAGTGAATATGGAGAACTCAGAGCTCCCTAGTGCCTGAGTCCTAGCCCTGGCCTCCGTGGGTCCCTCCTGCCACGGCTCTTGCCACTTCTCAGACTTGAATTATGTTCTCTTTCCTGGGGTCTGGCCTGCAGCAGGTGCCTTTCCTCTCCGAAGAGCTGCTGCTCACCTCTGGCCTCATCTTCCGTCTCTGCCGTTATCATGGCAGCTGGCATTTTCAGGTCTCAACTGAAGGAAAAGATGTTCCTCTGCCTTAGTGTTTGCCTGTGACCTGAGTAGGGCACGTCCGGGATGATGAGCTGTGCTATCAAGTGACATTTTGGAACTTTTAAGATTGGAAGCTAAACCAGTGAGCACTTTAATCCTTCTCAAGACCCACTGATTTGCCAGTGTGTGTGGTAATGATACGTCAGAGCAGAAACTAGCAGGGCTGCTATTCAGTGTGGACCGACTGGCAGAACTGGGCTGTGGAGAACGCGTTTAAGGCTGGGTTCCTTCTGGGAGGGCAGCATGCTGGTAGAGGCCACAGCTCTGCTTCTTAGCCAGGTGCTCTCCTTTGTTTAGCTCGCCTTGCCTTGCCCTCTCTTCCAGGCTCCTGCTCCAGACCCCTCTGCCCAGGGCACTGTGCTCTGGCCAGAGCATGGTGGGCCTCACAAGCTCCTTGTCTTGTCTGTCCTCCCCCACATCCGGGCTCAGCTGATTTCTCTCCTTCTAATAGTCACCTCCAGACCCAGGGCTGTACCAAGAAGTCAGCCTGAGCAGCTCCCCGAGAGACTTTGAGTCCCTCGGTTCACGGAAAGCTGCCCTTCATGCGCAACAGCCATTTGTGCCAAAGCCCATGCCTTAGGGCTTGTCCAGGACGAGGAGGGAGCAGTAAGCCTTCTCCTCAGCTCTGCAGAAAGGCAAACCTTCCCTCCCCCACCCCAGTCCCACCGTCACTAACTGGAAGCCCAGGCTCAGACTAGGACCCCCCAACCCCATCCTCACATTTCTCTGTATCCCAGAACCTCAGGAGCCTGCTCATTGTGACCAGCTAGCTCTACCCGGGAGCACACGGGCAAGCAGAATGAGACAGGAGGCGTGTGTGATTGTATCACAGTGGGACGCCTCCACTGAGGTCCACGGGTCTAACGGGGCAGGGGAGGAGGAGAGGGGATGAGACTGTCACCCCCCTCCCAGAAATAAAGTTTGTACCTTAGAGATTCCTTTCCGCCCTTGGAAGCCAAGCTAATAATTGTGTCTAGTGTGGAGGTGTTTGCTGGTCTTCTTTGGTGTTTTTTCTAATGCAATAAACTCACTTCTGCCTGCTGCATTTGCGTGCTGCTTGAGGGTCTAAGTCTGAAGCCAGCGTGAAGCAGCTCCAAGCTGCTGCTCCGTCTGTCTGCCTCTGAGCTTAGCTTCTCTGAGTCTGGACATGCTGCCCGTGCTTGGCTATATGCCACGTGGATAAAAAGTGGTGAGAGCAGAGAAGAATGTCTGACTTTCACCACCGGACTATAAAGGTGGAGAAAGGGCCCAGAGAGAATTTGACTAGCCTAAGGTCACCTCATGGTTGGGGGTGGAGAAAGACTCAGAAGCCTGGTTTGCTGGGCCCAATTTCTGAGATCTCAGAGGACATCGACCTCACAAGAAGTATCCACTTCTGGTTTCAGTTTGGCTGTAGGCTGGGTTTGTGCCCCCGGAGATCTCTCCCCACCTTGTTACCATCACCTCACTGAACAAGTGTTGGGGTGAATGGACAGGTCTCTGAATGACCCCTGATATGACCAGACACATCAGCTTGGCAGTGGGTGTCTGCGGGTTCAGTCAGGCCATTCCCCTCACAATGGATGTGAGATGTAAGCACTGGTCCCATTTTACAGATGGGCAAGTGGGTGCAGAGGTGGCGAGTGGCTGAGCTCTTGAATCCAGGCCATGTTCTTGTCACCACCCAGTTGAGACATCATCATTGAGGCACTGCCTCTTTCCAATGTGCTAGCTTAAAAATAAAGCAAGAAGGGGTAGGAGGTGGGAGGGAGGTTCAAGAGGGAGGGGACATACCTATGGCTGATTCATGTCGACATATGGCAGAAGCCAACACAATACTGTAAGGCAATTATCCTTCAATTAAAAACTTTTTTTTTTTTTTTTAAGTAAGAGTTTCTGTCTTTCCAGGAGACACAGAGGGCAGGTGGCTCTAGCTGACATATTTGCTTCCCAAGAGCTGGCATTTTTAGGGTCAGAAGTCCTTGAGGGGAACCTAGTCAAGGGAGTTACCTGATTGGTCTAGTTCTTAGGATTTGGCGCTTTCACTGCCCTGGGCTGGGTTCCATCCCTGGTCAGGGAACTAGATCCTACACACTACAACGAACATCCTATGTGTGTCAACTAAGATGCTTAATTAATTTCAAAATACAAACAATAAAAAAATCTGAGAAGTAAATGACAAAAGCAGATCTGAGAGAAGTGCATTTCAGGCAGAGGGAGCAGCAAGTGAGAAAATGTTGGAGGAACTGAAGGGGACTAGAGCAGTTGGAACTTGAGCAGAGTGGGTGGTGGGAGATGTCAAAGCTGGAGAGTGGGTTGGCCCAGTACGTCGAAGAATGATGTGACTGGTTTGCACTGTTGAGAACAGCTGGGGGTGGGGGAGTTGGGGTGGACAGACGGCAAGAGGAGCAGCAGAAAATCAGGGAGGAGGGTAGTACAGTTGTCAGGCAAGAGGTGAGGGGCACTGGGCCTCTGCCGTGTGCCCAGAGCTGTAAAGAAGCCCTGGAGATGGGTTTGGTCCCTGCCCCCCGGGAGCTTCAGAGTGTCAAGAAAAATGGAACAGCCCCTATGAAACACGCGAAGGCAAGAGCTACCAGGACTGAGGGCTGCTGTCAGCCACATGGCCCGCTTCTGTGAGCCTTCACTGTACTATTCCTGCTTTGTTAGGATGTGCTTGGATTTCTTAGTTTGTTTTTTCCAAAAGGAAAAACGTTGGGGTTATATGAGCTTCCCTGGTAGCTGAGACGGTAAAGAATCTGCCTGCAAATCAGGAGTTGCAGGAGACAGTTTCGATCCCTGGGTTGGGAAGATCCCCTGGAGAAGGGAATGGCTACCCACTCCAGTATTCTTGCCTGGGAAATCCCATGAACAGAGGAACCTGGCGGGCTCCAGTCCATGGGGTCACAAAGAGTTGGACACGACTGAGCGACTAAACACTTTCATGTGAGTATAAAGGTAACATATATTTAGAAGATGTAAGCAACCCATGAAAGTATAAAGATGAAAAAAAAAAGTCATCTAAAATTCCATCATCCTAAGATATGTTAACGTTTTGTGAACATCCTTGCAAGATGTTTCTGTTGATTCAATGGTACACATATTAGACATGCTGTGTCATACCTAGCTTTGTTCTCTCAACATGTAGTGAAGATCTGAAGCCCCTAGCAAGGTGGAAGGAGAACCATGGAGGAGGGGGTGGGGGTGCTGGACAGAGGAAA
Source organism: Dama dama (assembly GCF_033118175.1). Classification (NCBI taxonomy): domain Eukaryota; kingdom Metazoa; phylum Chordata; class Mammalia; order Artiodactyla; family Cervidae; genus Dama; species Dama dama. Next base: position 7,574,666 of record NC_083702.1, read on the forward strand.
TTCCAAGAGCAAGTCATTCCAGCAAATTTCCCCAAAGCGTGAGGGAGCTAGTAGGAAAGAGTAAGATGCTCGGGACTTTCCTGGTGGTCCAGTGGCTAATAAGCTTGTTCCCAATGCAGGGGGCCCAGGTTCCATCACTGGTCAGGGAACTAAATCCCACATGCTGCAGCTAAAGACCCTGGGTGCTTCAACTAAGACCCAGAAGAACCAAATAAATTAATTAAAAAAAAAAAAAAAAAAGAGTAAGATGCTCATCAGAGGTGTGTGCCAGGAGATGAGGAGGTGTATGATGGTGTAGGAGGATTCCTTCCCTGGCCGGCATGTTGAACCATGAGACCCATGTCTCCTTATGCTCACATAGGGACCCTGGCCTGAGAGGTCACACCACTGAATGTGAGCCTGCTTGCCCATGAAGACTGGCTGTTTTGGTAAGGGGCAGAGGTTCCCATACTGGTCGTGATCTACAAGTTTGCCTGGGAGCCCAAAGTCCTCTGCCTTTTCCCTAGCTGGATAGAGCCCATTAAGGTCAAGCTGCAGTGAGGGAGATGAACACCAGGTGGTGCTGTGGACCCACACGGCCCAGTTCACCCTGGGATGTCTTGGGTACCACTGGTGAAGGGAAGTGAAAGTCTCAGTAGTGTCCAACTTTTTGCGACCCCATGGACTGTCCATGGAATTCTCCAGTCCAGAATACTGGAGTGGGTAGCCTTTCCCTTCTCCAGGGGATCTTCCCCAACCCAGGAACTGAACCAGGGTCTCCCGCATTGCTGGCAGATTCTTTACCAACTGAGCTATCACTGGTCCAGGAGATCAAACCAGTCAATCCTAAAGGAAATCAGTCCTGAATACTTATTGGAAAGATTGATGCTGATCAGGTGGCTTTGCAAAGAACTGACCCACTGGAAAAGACCCTGATGCTGGGAAAGATTGAAGGTAGGAGGAGAAGGGGATGACAGAGGATGCAATGGTTGGATGGCATCACTGACTCAATGGACATGAGTTTGAGCAAGCTCCGGGAGTTAGTGAAGGACAGGGAAGCCTGGCGTGCTTCAGTCCATGGGGTTGAAAAGAGTCTGACATGACAGAGACAACTGGACTGAACTGACCACTGGTCACCTGAACTTACCCTGCTCCCCATACATCTCAACTTCTCCGAGACTCCTGTAGAGTCCAAGCAGCAACAGCCAAGCTCTTTGTTCTCATGGATCAAGGTTCTTCCCAAATTTGTCCCCAGACCTACATCCCACTCTCTCCCACCACCCCCACTGGCATGCGCAGGTCCCTATCCCTGCAGATCCCCTGGAGGAGGGCATGGCAGTTCACTCCAGTACTCTTGCTTGGAGAATCCCATGGACAGATGAGCCTGGTGGGCTACGGCCCTTAAGGTCACAAAGAGGCAGACTCGACTGAAGCGACTTAGCACGCACATCACTGCAGAGGGTTTCCGGCCTCCACCTCCAGCCTTGGTTTACCACCTGTCCTCAGAGCAACCCATACTCAGCGCTAAAGGCCCAGCTCATGCATTTCCTCTGTAGAGCCTTCCTACATGCATGCTGTCACTTCAGTCTCTGGCTGACTCTTTGAAACCCTATGGACTGTGGCCCACCAGGCTCCTGTGTCCACGAGATTCTCCAGGCAAGAATACGGAAGTGGGTTGCCATGCCCTCCTCCAGGGTATCTTCCCAACCCAGGGATTAAACCTGTGTCTCCTGCAACTCCTGCATTGCAAGCTGATTCTTTCCTGCTGAGTCTCTGGGAAGCCCAGAGCCTTCCTGACCGCTTCCTGATTTGGGGCAGAACTCTTCCTCTCTAGGAGCCTCCCCACATGCTCCCACCAGCTGGGGCTCTCCAAGGGCAAGGTGTGGCTCTGATTATCTGATGCCCAGCACAGGGCCTGACACAGAGCCGGGTCTGAAGGAATCTGTTAGGTAGTTAGAACAGGAAAAAGGAGTCCAGAATGGCGGTGGTTAAAAGACAAGGGAAAAGCCCGTGAAAACAGAACAAAGGAAGGTCCCAGGATGCGAGTGAGGACCTCAGGTGGAACAAACAGCACTCCTGGCTAGCCCAATTTACATAGGGCAGGCCCAGAGGGAAGGAGAAAAAACATATAAAAAGAGGAGCAAAGGGCCCGGGGTCTTTCTCTCTCTGCCACACACATGCTCTCTCTCTCTCCTCTTCGCACCTTTGGGTCAACGTGCCCTCACGCCTTGAGGATGTATTTTCCTTTATTTTCTAAATAAAACTGATCTGTCCAAAAACTATAACACAGACTGAGAGCTGTAACGCGCCGAGGACTTTTACGTCCGTCACTTTAAATCTTTGTTGTGATGAGACAGAACCGAGGAGATTACACTCCCTAACAAATCAACCCACCAGCTCAGTCTTGGTAGGGCTGACATTTCAGGGGGAGGGCAGGTCATAAAAACCTGAATTTGGACGTAGACCAACCTGGATTGAACCTCAGAGACCTTGATCAAGGCCTTCCCTTCTCCTCTTACTGCATCTGATAGTTTTGGATCAGATAACCTCTAAGGCCCCTCCCACGGGGTCTCCCCACCACCACCTATTCCCTACCACAACCCCCAGCTTCATCCCCAAGTGAAGTTTGAAAGCTGAGGAGTGACTTGCCCAGGATCTCCCAGTCCTAGAACTGCGTTTTGATGTGCAAAGACCACTAACTCCAGGTTTGGGGGGCTGCTGCCCCTTCCCCCAGTCCCAGGTAGGGCAGAGTCATCCCTGTCCCCATTGGCTTTGGCCAGGGGAGCCCCAAGGGGGCCTCTGACAACCTAGCAACAGCCTCCACCCCCTCCATAAACACCACCTTTGAGCACATGCTGTTCAGCTTAAGCTCAAGGGACATATTCACTGTGAAAACAATGTAAGAGCTGCTGGCATTTTGAAAAATGGAGGAAAAAAACATTCAACATCCACAGTCTCTCCAACTTCCCACTGGCCCTGAACTGAGATGAAATTAAAACCAGCAACCAGCCCTGACCTCTTCTGACCTGAGCCTCTTTAAGCCCTTCTCCTTCCCTGCACCCCTCATCTTCCTAACAGCCCAGGCAGCCTCATTAATAAATGTGGACCAGGCTTGGAGAGGGAGGGGGCTGTCCAAGGTCACCTGCTGTGGCGGGGCAGCCCTGTGAACTCTCAATCTGACTATACACCTACTACGCCCAAGTTGCCTATCCATGGGGCCGGAACTGCCTACCCTCGGAAGGTCACATTCCAGGGAGGGAAAAAGAGGGTCAACATCTCCTATATTCATTAACTCAGCAACTGGTGACCTTCTACCAACAATCAGGGTCAGGTGAAAATGTAAGCTTTTAGGGGAACAGAACTGGATGAGAATCCTGCTCTGTTGTGATGCTAGGAGATCCTCTTCTCTGGTGTCAATACCTACCTCTGGAGATTGAGTATAATAAGGGTACCTGCCTCAGAGGGTTCTTGTGAAAGTAACTGAAACACACAAGATAGGAGCTACACCGCCCAGAGCAAACACAGAAATCACTGACCTCCAAACCTCAGCCACTGTCTGACCCAGAGGAGCCAAGAGCCTTCCTTTCTGAGCAGGATCCGGCCAGGCTAGGGTCTCAGGCCCCCTGCTTTCAGGCCCGCCTTCCTCTAGTGCTCTGAAAACATCCTTCTGGCCAGACCTCTGGGTCCCAGTTGCCCAACCCTGCTCCTGGCTCTCGCTGGGGCCTCCCCTGGGCCCCACTTGAGCACCTGTTGCCAGGAATGAGCCTGCCTCTTAAAGGAACACACCCATGGCCATAAGGCCTACCCCGCCTGCTCTTCCTGCATCTGTGCCTCAGGGCAATTCACTGGCCCCCTCTGAGTGTCAATGGCCTCATCTGTGAAATGCATTGCGGTGAACATCCAGGGAGAGACTGTGAAAGGTACTTGTAAGGAAACTTGGGTTCACTGCAGATCTATGGTACTGGCTGACTTTTGTTTGTCTTTGGAAAGGTGGATCCCACCCCTGAAAAGAAAAACCTGTCCCGTCCTGTGGGCCCTACCCTACAGCTTCCAGATCCCAGAGATGGGGCTGGGATGGAGATATCTGTATTTAGTCAGCTTCCTAGGGCTTCCCTGAGGGCTCAAACAATAAAGTATCTGCTTGCAATGCAGGCAATCAGCAAAAACAAGACCGGGAGCTGACTGTGGCTCAGATCATGAACTCCTTAGTGCCAAATTCAGACTTAAATTGAAGAAAGTGGGGAAAACCTCTAGACCACTCAGGTATGACCGGAATCAAACCCCTTATGACTATACAGTGGAACTGAGAAATAGATGTAAGGGACTAGATCTGATAGACAGAGTGCCTGATGAACTATGGACAGAGGTTCGTGACATTGTACAGGAGACAGGGATCAAGACCATCCCCAAGAAAAAGAAATGCAAAAAAGCAAAATGGCTGTCTGAGGAGGCCTTACAAATAGCTGTGAAAAGAAGAGAAGCGAAAAGCAAAGGAGAAAAGGAAAGATATATCCATTTGAATGCGGAGTTCCAAAGAATAGCAAGGAGAGATAAGAAAGCCTTCCTCAGTGATCAATGCAAAGAAATAGAGGAAAACAATAGGATGGGAAAGACAAGAGATCTCTACAAGAAAATTAGAGATACCAAGGGAACATTTTATGCAAAGATGGGCTCAATAAAGGACAGAAATGGTATGGACCTAACAGAAGCAGAAGATATTAAGAAGAGTCGCGCAGAAGAATGGATGCTTTTGAACTGTGGTGTTGGAGGAGACTCTTGAGAGTCCCTTGGGCTGCAAGGAGATCCAACCAGTCCATCCTAAAGGAGACCAGTCCTGGGTGTTCATTGGTAGGACTGATGCTGAAGCTGAAATTCCAGTACTTTGGCCACCTGATGCAAAGAGCTGACTCATTGGAAAAGACCCTGATGCTGGGAAAGATTAAGGGCAGGAGGAGAAGGGGACGATAGAGGATGAGATGGTTGGATGGCATCACTGACTCAATGTACATGAGTTTGAGTAAACCCCGGGAGTTGGTGATGGACAGGGAGGCCTGGCATGCTGCAGTTCATAGGGTCGCAAAGAGTTGGACACGACTGAGCGACTGAACTGAACAGAACTGCAATGCAGGAGACGAGGGTTCAATCTCTGGGTGGGAAATATCCCCTGGAGAAGGAAGTGGCAATCCACTCCAGTATTCTTGCCTGGAAAATCCCATGGACAGAGGAGCCTGGTCATGAGGGTCATAAAGAGTCAGACATGACTGAGCATATGATGGATATTATAGGAATTCTTTTTTTTCTTACTTTTTTTTTTTTTTTTTTTGCTCAGCTTTATAGTTTTGAGCTCTATGTGGCTGATCCATGAGGGCTAATTCATTTCTTTTCATTGTTATTTTGTATAGCATCATAGGAATATATCACAATTTATGCATTTCTCATGCCCATATATCTTCATTTTTTTAACTGAAATCATGGTACATATTACTTTGTAACATCCGTTTTTAACTTATTTTATTTGGCTGCACTGGGTATTAGTTGCAGCATGTGGGATCTAGTTCTCTGACCAGGAATCGAACCCAGGCCCCCTCCATTGGGAGCACAGAGTCTTAGCCACTGGATCACCAGGGAAGTCCCTATAGGAATTCTTAAGCAAAGGAACAGGTATTGACAGTGAGATATTAGAGATTGATCTAGGCAGTTCCAGCCCCACGCCTGTACCAGCCCCTTGGCAGATCCTGGGAGGTGTCTTGGGCCCTGGGAACACCCAGAGTCCCAGAGACCAGATCTAGAAGGAACAGGAAGTGCAGAAAAAAAGAGTTCAGTCTTCCCTTCCTCGGAGAGGGGTCCATTTGCTATCTGCATCCAACAGAAAACGAAAGCTTCCTGGGACTTCCCCAGGAGTCCCGAGGTTAAGCCTCCTTGCTTCCAGGGACCTCTGGTCAGGGAACTGAGATCTCACATGCCTGTGTGTGCTTAGTCACCTCAGTCCTACAGTGTGACTCAAAAAAAAAAGCAGAGTTCTGGTTTTGTTCCCTGTAGTGTTGCTGGGACCCATAATGGTGTCTGGCCCAACATGTTGTTTAATGACTAAAACAAACGCTGCTGTAGGGCCTGGAAAGAAAGAGTTTTCCTTTCGCCTCTCTAGTTATGGCTCCTTTGTTGTAGTTGATTAGTCCCTAAGTCATGTCTTTGGCTCTTGAGCAACCCCATGGACTGGGCCTGCCAGGTTCCTCTGTCCATAGGATTTCCCAAACAAGAATACTGGACTAGGTAGCCATTTCCTTCTCTAGGGGATCTTCCCAACCCAGGGATCGAACCTGCATCCCCTGCATTGGCAGGCAGGTTCTTTACTACTGAGCCAGCTGGGAAGCCTTTGGAAGGGATGTGTTAATCTCTTCTTTTCACAGGTGGGCAGGGTCAGATAATCTCCTTGTGAGCTAAACAAAGGCACTTTAGTTTAACAGGACTTCCCTTGTGGCTCAGCCGGTAAAGAATCTGCCTGCAATGAGGAAGACCTGGTTTCCATCCCTGAGTTGGGAAGATCCCCTGGAGAAGGGAAAGGCTACCCACTCTGCTATTCTTGAAAATACTATGAATGGAGAAGCCTCGCAGACTACAGTACATGGGGTTGCAAAGAGTCAGACACGACTGAGCCACTTCACTTTGCTTTGCTTTAGTTTAACAGTCAGGCAGAGGGGCAGGATCCTCTGTGACAGGCCATTATGTATGATTATAGTAACAGCAATGAAAAGTAAGTCAAAAGGAACAGTTCCAACATAGAGTCAGATATGGTATTCTCTGCAACAGGATGGCAGGCAACGCTGCCTGACCACAATGGTCTCACAGTCCTAACAAGCCGGGATTACATCCTCATTTATGTAGATGAAGAAACAGAGGCCCAGCAAAGGAAGGTGACCTGTCCAAGACCCTAAATTATCAGACACCTGACTGCAGTCCTCCGGACTCCGCCTCCAGGGATCTCCCCAGGGTACCACAGCAACCAGGACTGGAAAGCAAACAGGCCTATCAAAAGCATCTACTCAGAGGAGTGTGGATGTGTTTCAGTAAGAAAGAAAGAAGAAAGAGTTTTTCTCTTTCCCTTTCCTGAGAAGGAAGAAGATAGAGAACAGTGAACAGCCCGAACATTCCTGGTTGGTTTTCCACTTTCTGTGCTCGGTCACTTCAATCACGCCCCACTCTTTGTGACCCCATGGACTGTAGCCATGGACTCTGTCCATGGGATTCTCCAGGCAGGAATACTGGAGGGGGTTGCCATTTCTTCCTCCAGGGGAGTCTTCCTGATCGGACCCAAGTCTCCAGTGTCTCCTGCACTGCAAGCAGATTCTCTACTGTTTGAGCCATCAAGGAAGCCCTGTTTTTTTAACTGCTCCTAACTCTGCATGTCTATATCTAAGCTTGCTTTTCTGCTTCCTAACGCTGTAGGAGCTACAGTTCATACCTATTTTTCCTTTGACTCTATGCTAAATACACCCAGTGTCTGGTGTTTATTCTTACAACACCCTTCCCTTTGTAGTTACATATCAGAAAGAAGGTCACAGAGCCAGACTCAATTATTGAATTACTGACAGCTAGTCTATGACTGTCTTTGAAACAATGCAAGAGGAAGAAATCAAGATCCTAATACCTTTGTTCCTCATCACCGGCTCCTGACTGTGAGTCCTTATCTTATATAAGCCCCGAGACTCGTCTTGAAGCAGGGGAACAGTTCTTGAGGCATTAGCCCACTGTATTCCCCTCTCCACTGGATGAGAATTAAAGCCACCTTTCTATTTCCTCTGAACTCTGTCTCTGTAATTTTTATTCTGCTTCAGTAGGCAGAGAAAGCCAAGATTTTGGCCAGCAACAGATGCATGTGTCTCAGTATGACCAAAACGACCAGAGGTGATCACAGGTATCAGGGTAAAGATTGTGGATGTAGCAAAAATGCGTGCCTACCCAGGCAACCCATGGGAATGCAGAGGGAATTGGAGGTGGGCCTTTGATTCTGGCTTCTGCAAGTAAAGTCGTTCAGTCGTGTCGGACTCTTTGCGACCCCACGGACTGTAGCCTACCAGGCTCCTCTGTCCATGGGATTTTCCAGGCAAGAGTACTGGAGTGGGTTACCATTTCCTTCTCCAGGGGATCTTCCCGATCCAGGGATCAAACTCGGGTCTCCCGCATTGCAGACAGGTGCTTTACCGTCTGAGCCACCAGGAAGCCCTTCTAAGGTGGAAACAAAGAATCTTAGGAGAAAGCTGGGGCTTTCTCCAAGAGGAGAAAGAACTTCGAAATTTGCCATAAAACCAACATCCAGAGAGGGCCTACTCTGTGGGCTCTTTCATATTTATTATTTGTTTTCATGAGCAAAGCAACCCTACAAAACAGGTGGTGTTCTTCCCATTTTACAGATGGAAACACATCTGTAAAAGCCTCAGAGAGGTCAAGTAACTTGTCCAAAGTCCCGTGGATGGTGAACCTGGGAAGACAACCTAGAACTGACTCCAAAGTCAACATAATGGTTAAATAGTTGTGAATAGAGAGGGGTCCAAGAAGTTTCTTTTTTTCATATATACACTTTTTTTTTTTTTTTTGGCAGCGCAGCGCCTGGCATGCAGGGAATCCTAGTTTTCCAACCAGGGATGGAACCTGTGCTCCCTGCAGTGAAAGCCCGAAGTCTTAACCTCTGGACAGCCAGGGAAGTTGCCATAAAGGTTTCTTAAAGAAAGTAAACCATTAGCTATGCCTTATGGGGTGGACGGGATTCCCTGGTGGCTCAGATGGTAAAAGCATCTGTTTGCAATGCAAGAGACCCAGGTTCAATCCCTGGGTCGGGAAGATCCCCTGGAGAAGGAAATGGCAACCCACTCCAGTATTCTTGCCTGGAAAATTTCCATGGATGGAGGAACCTCGTAGGCCACAGTCCATCGGGTCGCAAAGAGCCAGACACGACTGAGCGATTTCACTTCACTTCACTTCGTGGGACCTTACTACCCTGTGGCTCAGACGGTAAAGCTTCTGCCTGCAATGCAGGGAGACCCGGGTTCAATCTCTGGGTCAGGAAGATCCCCTGGAGAAGAAAATGGCAACTCACTCCAGTACTCTTGCCTGGAGAATTCCATGGACTGAGGAGCCTGGTGGGCTACAGTCCATGGAGCCGAAAAAGAGTCAGACACGACTGAGCGACTTCACTTTTCAGTTTCACTTTCATGGGGTGGACAGAATGACAGCTGGAGAAGTAAGGGTCAGGGAAGGCCATTTGGCAAAGTTCAGAGCCTTGAGCAAAGGCCATCAGATTTCTTTTTTTTTTTTTTCATCAGATTTCTTAAAGCTGGAGATCTGTAGGTTAAAGGCATTAGGAGGCAGCGGGTGAACCCCAGAGGCACTGATCGCCCTGGGGTGAGTGGCGGCCTGGGCGGAGCGGGGCTGGGCAGGGGTAGTCCTAGAAGGAGGGGGCGGGGCTAAAAAGCCCCGCCCCCGCCCGCGGACTCTGCACTGCGGGCTCGAGGCCCCGCCCCCGTCCCGCCCCCACTTGCCATCGGAACCATCCCACCAAGGGCCAACGCTGGCCCCGCCCCTCCCTTCCGGGTTCCATCCCTCACTTCCGGGCCCAGGCCCAGGCCAGCCTCCGGTTCGGCTTGGTAAAATCCGAGGGAAGCCGGTCCGTGCTGCAGTCCGTGGGGCCCGCAAAGAGTCGGACACGACAGAGCGACTGAACTAACTGAACTGAGGGAACCTGCGAGGCTTTGTTCCTCTCGATGCCATGGCCCTGCTCCATCTGTGCCATCAGAATTCTCGTCCTGAGTCAGCGCAGGCCCGGTGTCGGGCGCATCCGGGCCACGCCCCCTCGCCGGGGCCACTCCCCGATCACGCCCCTTCCCAGTTTGGCGCTCTCAGACATGCACTCTGGCTCCGCCCCTTAGGCCCCGCCCTTTAGGCCCCGCCCCGTCTGTCCTCTATCCCGAGCGGCTCCTGCGGCCCCAGCCTTCGTCTCAGCTGGGCTCCGGGAACTGCAACCATGGCCGTCACCGCTGAGGGCGCCCGCAGGAAGGAGCGCGTCCTCTGCCTGTTTGACGTGGACGGGACCCTCACGCCGGCTCGCCAGGTAGGACCCGACTCGTTCAGAAGCTCCCGTCGCGGGTGTAACGCGGACACGCAGATGCCGAATGAGTGACTTGCAGCGGCGTGATCCCAGACAACCCGGGACCGTGCGTGGGCTGCCGCAACACCCGGCCCCTGACACCCCAGGGCTGCCCGCTGGGAATGGGCCCTCCTGATTCCCCACGTCACAGCCCCACCCCCGAGCATCCGCGCCCACGTTCTCTGCATGGGTGCGAGGGGGATGGGTCGGATTCCGGAGGGAAGAAGCTGCGAGCAGGGGCCTAATCCCCTCCCCAGCCAGGTCTGCCTCGGGACACCCCCCCCCTCCCCCCCGCCCCCGTCTCCCTAGCCTTGGTTCCCACCCCCAGTTCAGCCCTAGGTCACACCAGTAGCCCAGAGCTGGCGTCTGAACCTTGGGTTTCCATACAGGGCAGCGCACCTAAGCGTTAAGAGTCCCGATCGTGGGCGCAAGGGGGGGTCTCGGAGCCATCCCTTTGCAAAATCAGGCTGGCCTGCATTTAGCTTCTCAAGCCCCTTCCCTTTCTCTCCTACCTCCATTCTCCTCCTCTTCCAAGGAGGGAGGGCTCTGTACCATTCAGGTTGAGTTTGGGGGCTTCTTCCTTCAGGAGGTGAGGGGTCGGGGGCTGGTCTGGTCTCCCTGGGGATGTTGTGGTACAGGATGGGTGGGAGTGCGGTTTTCTTTCTAAAAGCATCTCTCCGGGTTGATGCTCCAACCTCTGCTCCACACCTAGTTTTTCTCCCTTTGGATCTAACTCAAGATGAGACCCCCCCCCCCCACCCCCACTCCAGCTGGGTGCATGGATAAACAGGCCTCTTTCTTGCCCTCCAGTCTGGGTCCACCAGGACCTATTGAGGGATCTCCTAGAGCAGGAGCCACTAGGTCTGGGTGGCAAGGCAGGGGCTTATAGGAACCCTGGTCTTAGCATCCCCTCCCCTGAATGAGGGCCCTGGGGGCACAGGAAGCAATCTGGCCACCTTGCCTTCCCACAGCTCCCAGGCCTAAACAAGACTAGAGTGTCAATGCTGTCCATCCACCTAGATCTGTCCACAGTACATTTTTAAGTTAATTTTTAATTGTATGCATGTTCACAAACACATTCTGTTGTAAAGAATGAAAACGTAACCGAGAAGGGTAAAGTCCCTTCTGACTAGTCAGGACTGTGGCCCAGCCCCATCCCCAAAGTCGTGAGTTTGTGTGTGTGTGTGTGTGTTTGTTTTTAGCAACTGGTATCATACTGTGTGTGCCCTTCTGCAATTTGCTTTTTTTTAAAAAAATAGTCGATATCATAATTTTTTTAAATAATTAATTTGGCTGCACCAGGTCTTAGTTGCGGCACATGGAATCTTCGATCTTCACTGCAGCATACAGAATCTGGTTCCCTGAACCCGGAATCAAACCTGGGCCGCCTGCATTGGGAGCTCGGTGTCTTACCCCCTGGACCACCAGGGAAGTTCCTGCAACTTGCTTTTAACTATTAACAGCGTGTTTTGGCACTCTCTCACGTTGGAAACACAATCGTGCCTTATTCTGTGCAAGCACAGTATAGAATTTCAGAGCAGCTGTGTGCCATTCTCCAATTGATTAGGTTATTTGCAGTTTTTCACTGTTATAAACCATCCCAGTGAACATACACACCTGGGCAATTCTGGGTGACAGAGTCCTGGCATGTAAAGTTTTACTAGATCTTGCCAGATTACCCTCCAAGTGGCTATACCAATTTACACTCTGACCAGCAACATCTGAGTGCGTTTCTCCTATGTCCATCCTAGATAGTGTCAGCTTTGAGTAACAAGGACTGAAACTTACTAGTTTACGTTTCCTTGGAGGGACATTTTTTCAAGTGATTAGTCGCTAGTTGTTTTTGTTTTGTTTTATTTATTCATTTTTTTATTTTCACTGTGCTGGGTCTTCCTTTCTGTGAGTGAGGGCTTTCTCTGGTTGCAGAGAGCGGGGGCTACTCTTCCTTGCAGGTGCTTGGGCTTCTCATCACGGGGCCTTCTCTTGTTGTGAACACACGCCCTCGGGCTTCAGTAGTTGCAGATCCCTGGCCTTAGAGCACAGGCTCAGTAGTTTTGGCTCACTGGCTTAGTTGCTCCACGGAATATAGGATATTCCCGGACCAGGGAACGAACCTCCGTCCCCTACATTGACAGGCAGATCCTCTGCCCCTGAGCCACCAGGGAAGCCCCAGTTGCTAGTTGTTTTTCCAAGCACTGTCTCATTTAATCCTCAACAGTGACCCTCTCCAGGTTCTACTGTGATCCCCATTTTATAGATGGGACAACTAAGGCAAAGGCAAAGCCATTTGCTCAGGTCATCCTGATATTGAGGAACTTGAACCAGAGTTTGAACCCAAGCGCTTCTAATTTGGCGATCTGGGTTCTGAACCCTGACTGGCCCCAGATCTGGGTGGAACATGGGCTCCCAGGACTCTGAGCCCTGAGTGAGGGCTGGGTGGAGGGCCCAGACGTGCCAATGAAACCTGTGCTTCCCTGCCCCCTGCAGAAAATTGACCCAGAGGTGGCTGCCTTCCTGCAAAAGTTGCGAAGTAGGGTACAAATCGGTGTGGTGGGCGGCTCTGACTACTCGAAAATTGCCGAGCAGCTGGGAGAGGGGGATGAAGGTAAGAGGAGAGGCCAGAACCAATTCCACAGTTGGGTGGGGGTGGAGGGTGTGGGGAGCTTGGGATACCCCTGGAGCAATGCGCCTTCAAAGACCCGGTCCTGCTTCTATGCGGCAAAGGAAGCAGAGTGAACAGGCAGGTGTTTGCTCCGGGGATTTAACAAACATTTGCTGAACACCTACTGTGTGCCAGGCCTCCCTGGTGGCTCAGAAGATGAAGAATCTGCCCGCAATGTGGGAGACCTGGGTTCAATCCCTGGGTCAGGAAGATCCCCTGGGGAAAGGAATGGTATTCTTGCCTGGAGAATTCCATGGACAGAGGATCCTGGTAGGCATGCGATCCATGGGGTCGCAAAAAGTCGGACACAACTGAGTGACGAACACCTCAACACTTATTATATGCCAGGCACTGTGCTGACTTTGGAGAAACAGCAGGGAACAAAGCAGACAGAATCCAGCCCTTACATAGTTTCCTTTCTCAGTTCTCCCTGCTGAGTTTTTATTTCCTCATCTTTAAAATGGGCCTAATCAATAACAGCTACCACAGGTTGAAAATGACCTTGTATTAACTTCCTTTCATTTAATCCTCACGACTATGCTTTAGGGTGGGTATGATTATCTCATTTAACAGAGGAGGATTCTAAAGTCATCCTGGCAGTTCTGTGGACCTAGAGACCTCCTCGACTTTTCCCCAAGGGTGAAAGTGTTAGTTGCTCAGTCATGTCCGACTCTTTATGACCCCACGGACTGTAGCCCGCCTGGCTCCTCTGTCTGTGGAATTCTCTAGGCGAGCATACTGGAGTAGGTTGCCATTTCCTTCTTCATGGCGTCTTCCCGACCCAGGTATTGAACCTGAGTCTGCTGCCTTGCAGGTGAATTCTTTACCATCTGAGCCATCAGGGAAGCCCCCTTTCCCCAACCCCTTGTCTATTTTATCAGCAAGTCCAAAAATGTCTCCCCGTGTCCAGGTCTCCTGTATCCACGTCTCTGTCACCCCACCATCGTCCAGGTGCTCTCCCCCTTACCTGGCCCCGCAGCAGCCTCCTAACTGTGGTTCAGCCACTTCTTGGTGGCAGTCAGAGTCAAAAACTGACCCCGTGCAGCCAGCCTCGATGGCACAGTGATGGAAGTTGTAAAACAAAAGTTCCTGTGCCAAGGGCCTATGGGAACGCAGGGCAGAAATGATGTCCTCTGCCAGGAAGTCCTGGGGGACTTCCAGAGGAGGGAACTGGATCTTGGAGAAGTGAAGGGGGAGGGCATCCCAGGCAGAAGGAGCTGCAGGAGGGAAGGCCCAGGGGTGTGCTGGGCTTGTGTGCATGTTTGGAAAAAAACCAAGTTGCAAAGGCGAGGAGGCTGGAAAAGCAGGTTGGGGATAGGACAAGCGTGCTTTGAATGCCAAACCAAGGAGTGTGGGTTTCACCTCTCTCCTTGGCTCTGGGTATCTGGTCTCACACTCTCGCTTTCCCCCTGGCCTCTACGTGGACCTGAAGTTATCGAGAAGTTTGATTATGTGTTTGCTGAGAACGGGACGGTGCAGTATAAGCATGGACGGCTGCTCTCCAAGCAGGTCAGTCCCCCTGCCTCTCCCCCTGGGTCTTGGGACACTTTTCCAAAGTGGAACAGTCCCTGGGTGCCTTCTATCCTGGGGGGAGGGGCCCCGTGCCCACCATACTCAGAGCCCTGTGTCCCTTGCCCAGACCATCCAGAACCACCTGGGGGAAGAGCTCCTGCAGGACTTGATCAACTTCTGCCTCCGCTACATGGCCCTCCTTAGACTGCCCAAGAAGCGGTGAGAGCCCGCCCCTCCTGGGCACTCCCCCAGCGGGAGGGTGGTAGGCACAGGGTCTCGCAGATGGGCCCTGACTTGTCCAGGGGTGGATGCATGTCCCCCGTGAAGTCCCAGTGGGAATGGATTTGAACTCAGGGTCCTTCTCCTTCTCTCTGGCTCCCCCTCCCCGCCCCTCCACCCGCCCCCTCGCCCCCAGTGGGACCTTCATCGAGTTCCGGAACGGCATGCTGAACATCTCGCCCATCGGCCGGAGTTGCACCCTGGAGGAGCGAATCGAGTTCTCCGAACTGGACAAGGTGCCACCACCCACTGTCAGCCTTAGTCTCTAGGACCTCAGTCACTCGACCTCTCTGAGCCTTTATTTTCTCTCCCGTGAAAAGGATCGGTGGTGGCAGGCTGTTCTGATTCGACCGGTACCCTTTTGGACACCTGCTCTGTGCCACTGTTGTTGGCACTTCTGTGTCTTCCTAGCACTGCTGGCTCGGTGACCGCCCTTGGCGACCAGCACCACCAGCTACTCACCTGAGGCAACACCTGGGGCATCTCTTCCACCTTCCCACCTCCATAGAGACCAACAGTAATTCCTGGGGTTTCAACCTCCCGAGTTGGTCTCAAAAAAATCCCTTCACCCCTGTGTGTGTGCCTCTGCCCCCTGCCTATCTGTTCTCCAGCAGCGCCGCTGAGAACCTTCTGAAGCACATCTGGCTGCTCTGCTTAACAGTCCTTCCATGGGCCCGCTGGCTAACCTCCCGTGGTCTCTGGAGCCCTGAGGGGTCTGCCTGGCTCAGACACCTTCTCCCTGTGCGTCTGTCTCTGGAACACACCAAGATCCCTGTCACCTTTGGGTGCACTGCCCCCGCTGACCTTGACTTGGATTTTGCTCATCACTCCCTGCCCTCAGCTCTCAGGGATGGGGGCTGTCCCCCAGGCCTTTTCATATCAGCCCATCTCTGACCTTCCCACTGGCTGCCCTTTTTCAACTATATTTATTGGCTGCCTCGGGTCTTACTCGCAACATGTGGGATCTAGTTCCCTGACCGGGGGTGGCACCCACGTCCCCTGCATTGCAAGGTGCATTGTCAGCCACTGGATCGCCAGGGAAGTGCCCTGACCTGCCCTTCTGCTCTCCGCTTTGCTGTCTCTGCCGCAGCCATGTCCTCCCTGCTAATTCTAGAGACAGCAGACTATCTCCTACTTCCGGGCTGTGTCTTCTCACCTCCATCACATCTGCTCGAGTGTCACCTCTGTGTCACCTTCCCTAAGCATGACACTTAACCCAGCACCCCCTTGTACTTCCTCCTCTTCAAAGTTTTCCTTCTTCCCAAGCAGCCTTCACCACCCACTAATCCAGTGAATCACCTATTTTTAAATCTTGATTATCTGTCTCCTTCACTAAAGCTGTAAGCTCCTTAAGGGCTAGGATTCCTGTGGCTGTTGGCTGCTAGATCCATGGGCCCAGCATATGCCTGACAAAAGTGCTCGAGACATACTTTTTGAATGAAATAGATGATGTTATCCCCATTTTATGAATGAAGAAATTGAGGCTCAGAGAGAGGAAGTGACTTGCCCAAGGTTATGTAGGGAATGAGTTGCAGCCTAAAGATTTGAACTTGGGCTTCTGGTCGCTTCCTTCTGATGGTTCCCAGAGACTGGGTGGGACTTGGTGACAACTCCCAGCTTATCCAGCTCATCCCCATTTCTGCCCTGGGCCCCAAGGCCCACAGGCAGTGCCTGCGGGCATGGAGACTTCCTTGTTGGAGTGGGTGATTGACCTCTGGCCAAGAACCTCCTCCCACACACATATTGAGAGGTGGCCCTTTCTCGGGCCACCCAGGTTTCCCATCCCAGCTCCACGTCCTACTCGCCCAGCAACCTGGAAAAGTGGCTTCTCTGCTGCATGCCTCTGTTTTCTCACCTATAAAGTGGGGATGATCACAGTTCCCATCTCATGAGATGGAACACACTGACTCTTCCCACAGCCCCCAGGGTCTTCTCTTGTATTTTGGGTCTGGTTCTGCCCTCTTCTGATACTGGAGAGGGACATGAGCCTTCTGATCTGTGTGCCCTTCACCAACACAGATCTAATACTAATGTTTTACCTTCCTTCAGCCCCTCAGACCCTGAGGACAGGTAGTCTGCCTCCTTAGCTGAGGACATTGAGGCCAGAGAGCACGTGAGCCAGCCTGAGGACACAGTGCTGGTCTCTGCCAAGGCTGGACTTGGCACGTGGAGCTGTCCAGTGGCCAGCCTGGTTCTCTGGAGACAGACAGTGCAGCTGCCCTGGACCATTTATTCTGGGCTTGGGGCACCCTTAGCTCTAACACTGGAGCCACAGAGTGGCCTCTGATAGGGGCTGGCCTCCCTGGGAAGCCAAGGCTTTCTGGGAAGGTTATACCCTCATCTCTGCTCCCATGAGAGGCCGTCAGGGTTCATTCAGTACACCTCTTATCCTTAAGCCCAGGAAATCGACTCAGAGTCACAGCCAGGAGGCACAGCAGCTGGGCCTGGGACCTGGCAGCCTGCCTTTGTGTCTCATGTGCTCCCTGAACCACATTTTCAGGCTCCAAACCACTGGCTGCCGCCTGCCTGTCCCCCCTTTCTAGTCCCACCCATCATTGACTGCCTACAGTGCAGACCTGGGCACCTTAACCCCCATGCTCTGAAATCCTCAGCAGCTCTTGGTTCCCTGGGATGTGTCCAAGCTCCCTAGCCTGGCTTCCAGGCCCTTTGTGAGCTGATCATCCTGCCGAGCTCTCGAGGTGGCCAGATGGGGACTGCCCGCCTCGGTGCCTTGGCCACAGCGAGCCTATCGTCCGCTCCCACGGCCATGGCCCCCATCAGCTCAGCAGCTAAGGTGCTCCCCTCCAGGCCCACTGTGGCTGTTCCCCTCTGTAGCCCCAGCAAGGCCAGGCTGGGGAATCCCTGGGCTGGTGAGTGAATGTCCCCTTCTTGGTGGTCGTAGATATGCTGCAGACTTCCAAGGTCCCGCCCAGAGTGGTAGGGGCCGGGGACTCCTGGGCACCACTGTGTCCCCTGGGGCCGGGAGCACGTGGGAGGTGCTCAGTGAAGGCACATTGCTGCGTGGTGGGTGCTGTGATCGTCCCCGCCTCCTGCTGACTTCTTTGCCCGCTGCCACTTCCCACATGGCTAAGTTGGTAAAGAATCTGCCTACAGTGCGGGAGACCTTGGTTCGATCCCTGGGTCAGGAAGATCCCCTGGAGAAGGGAATGGCAACCCACTCCAGTATTCTTGCCTGGAGGATCCCATGGACAGAGGAACCTGGAGGGCTACAGCCCATGGGGTCACAAAGAGTCGGACACGACTTAGCATCTAAACCACCAGTGCCACTTACTCACAGGTCTCTGCATGCTCTTGGCTCTTCACACTCTGAGCCATGGCTGGGCTGGGCAGAGCTGACAGGGCTGAGCTCCGCCCTGAGGTGGACACTGTGACTCAGGACTCAGACTGTCCCATCCCCTCAGCCTTCCTCCTTGTCTCTGCTCCAAGACCTCCTTCAGGATATCCTGCCTGAATTCCACTAGCACACCTGGCCCTGAATTTATTTTCAGGACTTCTGGCCCTGCCGCTGAGGCTGGGTGACCCTGAACAAGGCATCGGCCCTCTCTGAGCCTCAGTTTCCTCATCTGTAAAGTGGGGGTCATGACCTCCACCTGGCAGACTCAGTGAGCTCACAGGCACTGTCTGCCCAGCCCAGGGCCCAGCACACACGGCCCCCTGAGCCTCACTCTGCTCCCTCCTCTTCTACAGAAGGAGAAGATCCGGGAGAAGTTCGTGGAAGCCCTGAAAACCGAGTTTGCCGGCAAAGGACTGAGATTCTCTCGTGGTACGTCCACCCCATGGAGGCCCTGAGAGGTCTGCCACACAAGCCCACCCCAGGGCCTCACTGCCAAGGCCAGGCTGCACCCCGAGCAGCTTCAGAAACCCTTCCCAGTCCCCCGGGTGCAGCAAGGGCAGGCTGAGCCCACACAGGCAGGGACCCCAGCCCCCAAAGCTTCCCCTAAACCCAGGGAACCCTCACCGCCACCTCCCCCTACAGTCCATTCCCTACAGTGGCCAGAGGGAGCCTTATGGACATACAGCCCCTGTCACACCCCTGCTTAGAGCCCTTCCAAGGCTCCTTTTGTCTCCTAATGAAACCCGCCCCCTGCACCCCAGGCCCTGCACGCCCCTTCTCTGCCCTGAGGATTGTATGGCTCCCGGGCAGCTGTCACTCTGGCTGAGGTCTCAGCTCGGTGTCACCTTCTTGGAGAGCTGTCCCCAGACCACACCAGCTGGGGGAGCTTCCCTACCCCTCCACCCCCGGCCCCTGCCATTAACTTACACGAGCTGAGAGGTGGTCTGGTCACTTCCCACCCCTCCTCCCACCTGGATTGTAACCCTGTGAGGATCCTGAGCCTGTCCATGCCCTGCGCCTGGTGCTCAGTAGGCACTTAGGCGTTGTTGAAATGAATGAACGAATGAATGAAGGGCCTTGCCCAAGGCCCCATGAGCCGCCTCTGCCTCTCTGCTTACCTCGTCTACCCGCCCCTCCCCCCACACCCTGCAGGAGGCATGATCAGCTTTGACGTCTTCCCTGAGGGCTGGGACAAGCGCTACTGCCTGGACAGCCTGGACCAGGACTGCTTCGACACCATCCATTTCTTTGGGAACGAGACTGGCCCTGTAAGTGTGCCTCAGGCTCGGCCCAGGTCCTCCTACCTGCCCAGATCAGGGCCAGGACATGGGGATGATGGGACAGACCTCTTGGAAAACTCCCAGAAAGTAGTCGGTGTTCAGCAGCCCCATTATACAGATTGGAAGGCTGGGACCCAGAGCTGGTCGGACACTTGCCCCACGTCACACAGCAAGTCAGGGCCGATGTAGTGAAGAAGGTGGGCCTCCCGGCAGTTCTGAGGAGGGCCGGAGGAGCAGCTGGGTAGGAGCCAGTATGGGGAGGGGACCCCAGGCCAGGGTGGGCGTTGGGCCCCAAACCTGGGAACCTCCTCCAAGCACCACGTGTGTACACCTGCCTTCACTGCCCTTCCTCCACGTGCAGGGCGGGAACGACTTTGAGATCTACACCGACCCCCGGACGGTCGGCCACAGCGTGGTGTCACCGCAGGACACGGTACAACGATGCCGCGAGCTCTTTTTCCCAGAGACAGCCCATGAGGCATGACCAGGGCCCACACCTGCCCCTCAGGACTTCCAGGGAGCTCTGCCCACGCCTGAGAGAGCCCCTGGCCCTGGCGTTGGGGGGTGCCGAGGCGCCTCCTCTGGCCCAGGACCCCTGCCTCGTGTTACCTACTGAAGGCCCAGCTCTGTGGGCCCAGGGTCTGTGTGGATGGCCACCCGCAGCTGGTCACCTCCTGGTGGGCCTGGCTTCCGTCCTCCAGCCTGATCCGATGGCCCTGGCTGCAGCTGCTGCCCGGATTCTTGGCAGAATAGGTTTCTGTCTACGCGGGACGAGTGTGTGAGTGTTGGTACGAGATAGAGCCTGCCCTGCCTGCCTGCCTGCCCTCCGTGGGGTGCAGAGCAGTGGGGACCGTGCACATTCGTGAGAACTTTATCTCATGGACATTAAACCCTGTGGAGCGCGATATGAAGTCCGAGTGGCTAATTGGCCCAGTCACAGACACTGTTCCGGCCTCCCACTTGGCAGATGAGAATGACGCATGTGGCAGGGACTTGGCCCAGGTCACATAGGAGGTGCGATGCAGTCCAGGAGGGTGGGCCACTGAACCCCAAACAAGAGCTGTTTGGGGTGTCCTCCCCCAGCCCCTACCCCTGGGACCCAGACAGACAGGCAGCTCTGGGCCAGGCTGAGTCACAGTTGAGGGTTTATTGCCAGTGTCAGGAAGGATGGGGGATCCAGGAGGCTGGTGGGGGTCTCGGGAGGTCTGACTGGACACTGTGGGGCCACGAGTGGGGCGGCCCAGGGCTGCCGCTACCACAGTCTGCCTCCTGGTTGGTGCCTAAGAGGGGGGGCCTACCCCTGGTGGGGGTGGGGGTGTCTTGGGGGTTCCCAGGAGTTAACCTGCACCAGTAAACCTTCCGCAGAGGAAGCCAGGGAGCCTTATTCCTCAGGGGAAAGGCTTCAGGCCTTGCTTGAGTAGGCCCAGCTCAAGCTGGGGCCATTCTGAGTTTTAGGGGGCTGGCCAGTGCTTCCTAACAGCTCTGGTCTTCCAGCCTCAGGACAGGGGTGGGGTACACATAGCTACAGGGCCGGGATCCTCCTAGACAGTCGCTGACTCCCCATCGTGGGCATTTGGGCCCCTCTTTTACTCAGACTGGATCTCCTAAGGGTGATTCCCTGGCAAGCCCTCCCTTGAACCCTGTTTTTTCCCCCATCAGGTGATGTGTTCTCTGGAAGGGAGTGTGATGGTGGTGGTGGTGGTGGGGGCCCGCTACCCAAGAGTGCACACAAACACGTCCTGGTCAAAGGGGAGGGGGCTACCACACATTCAAGGGATGGACAAGATGGGGACCACACCTCGGCCACTGGCCTGTTGGGGGCCAGCGGGAGCCTCTACCCCATGGCTTTGGGAACAGGGTCCGGCAAGGGGCCTGCAGGGCTGGTGGTCTCCCGGGCTGAGGACTGTTCTGGCGGGTCCCCCTGCCCGGCCCTGCCTGAGGGGTGTGTGTGTGTCCACCGCTGGGCCCTTGCAGCCGTGAGGGGTGGGCACAGGCCGAGCATCAGTGGGGTTTGTGAGTCAGGGCAAGGGGGTGGCTCTGTCCAGGCTAGGGGAGCTCTGCCCCCAGCCCACTGCAGACCCTTAACTCCAAGGAGGGCGGAGGCGGCGAGGCTCAATGCGGCCCAGGGTAGTGGACATGGCCTCAGTTTGGGGTTCACAGCCATCGCCAGGCTGCGGAGGAAGGGCTGGCCAGGAGCTCCCCAAGCTGCCTCCTGCCTCTCCAGTGTGCTGGGGGGAGAGGAGGAAGGAGCCGAGGCTGGGCCTTGGCAGTGGGGGAGGGGGGCTGTCTGCCTCCAGGTTTCACCCTTTTCCCCTGCAAGAGGCCAGAGGGCTCCCCCAAAGCACTCACTGGCCTGGCTTCTGGGGTGGGGGGGGGATCCAGGTCCCAAGCGGAGACCCCAGCCCAGAGGGGGAGGTGTGAGTGGCACAGGCAGGGTCTGCCCCCCCGACCCACCCTGCCGGCCAGGCCTGAGGCAGAGGTGAGGGGAGCAAGCTGGTAGGGCAGGGCCCACCGATGCCCTGCGTCCCAGCCCCAGGCCTGACGCCGGCCCTCAGAGGCTCGGTGGACCCTGGGACGGGTGTTAGGAGGTCAAGAGGGTCCTGTGCGTATGTGGCGGGGAGGGGAGGGAGGAGAGCGCAGATAAGCAGAGAAGGCAGGTCTGGTGGCTTCCGCCTCGGTCCAGCTCACACGAGGGTCACGGGGTGGACGGAGGCCCACACTCATGTCCACAAGCACAGACAGACAGATGTTCACACCGAGGCCACCCGGGGGACTGGCTCAGCCGGCGCAGGGGGCGCAGGGCTGGCTGCGGCCCGTCTACCCTGTGTGGCTCTCCCCCTCCCCCGGCAGCTGGCACGGGGGCCCCCCAGCCTAGGAGCCCACGACCTGGCCGGACCACGTCTCGTGGGGAGTGTGTGGGGCCAGCTGGGTGAGCACCACCTCCACGGCTTGGAACTTCTGGTTCTTGGGCGGGATCGGGCACACCTTGTAGGTCACCTCGTCGCCTTCCACCGGCACGTACTCCCCCTCGATGCTGGTGGCGGGGAGAGGGGTGTCAGCCCAGGAGAGGCCCCCTCCCTGGACAGCTCCTGTGGTCTGGCCTGAGGGCAGCCTCACCCTGGGCCTCGCTAGGCCGGGGAGCCAGAGCCAGACTCGTAAGAGAGAAATCAACACCGCCCCTCATGATGCTATAACGCAGGGGTCCCCAACCTCTGGGATCTAATGCTGATGATCTGAGGTGGAGCTGATACAATAATAGAAGCGAAATACACAATAAACGCAATGTGCTTGAATCATCCCGGCACTATCCCTGCCTGGTCCATGGAAAAATTGTCTTCCATGAAACCAGTCCCTGGTTTCAGAAAGGTTGGGGACCGCTGCTATCACGTGAAGAGTGTGAAAGGACTCAGGGAGGTTCCCCAAGGCTCAGGGCTCAGGGACTCCACAGGCCACGCCTGGCATGAGGGTTGGGGTCCAGACCAAGACCACCCCGCCTCTCCTAGCCTCCCTCCAGGCTGAAAGGCCCAGGGGCTGGCCCAGCCCTCTCAACCCCCCTGGTGTGGGAACAGGATCCAGGACTCAGGCGGTGGGTCCCAGGGTTTCTGGGGTTGCCCCCTCACCACCTGGCCCCAGCCCTCCTCCACCCCTGCCCCTGGAGGCACTAGGAGCGGAAAAAGCTGCCAGGACCGCAGACTTCAGCCAGTGAGGGCAGAGGCCTAGGGAGGCATTTTGGAGGCCCTCCTGGGACCCTGTAGCAGGGCCCAGCTGAGAGCGGGGAGCTGGGAGGGACTCACTCAGACACGTGCACAAAGATGTCCTCCGACCCGTTCTCGGGGGTGATGAAGCCGTGGCCCTGTGAGCGTGAGAACTGCTTACAGACGCCTTTGAACACCGGGCCAGCCGAGGCACGGGCTGTCCTAAAGATAGGGTAGGAGGATTGGAAATGTGGCCTGAGCACCCCGCCCCCTGCTTCCCTGGACCCCCACAGCCCTCCTGCACCCTGCCTGCAGAGCCTGCCTAGAAAACCCTCCCTGGCGCAGAAACCACCCACAGTGGGACTAGTTCAGTCCTCTCATCATCCCACTGGACAATAAGGAGACAGGCCCAGAGAGGGAAACTGGTTCTCCCAGGTGGCCCAGCAAGTGGGTCGCCTGACTGCCAGCCAGTTCCCCTCTCTGTACACGGAACCCTCTCCAGCTGAGGCTGGTCTGGCTTATGCGGATTCCTGTTGTAAGACTTCTGAGTGAAGAATGTGCAGCCTAGGCTTGAATACCTCCCAGAACAGGGAGCTCAGTCTCTCCCGAAGCAGCAGTCTCCATCCCGTTCGCTCATTTGTCATTCACCCCTTCATGCATCATTTATTAAGCCTCTGCTCTGTGCCTGGCCTTGGTGTGGACACAGGGGACAATCAGCCCCTCCCATCAGACCCCTCCTTTGGCCAAACCAAACCAGCCTCCGTGTGGCCCCCACAAGTGAAAGTGTTGGTCACCAATTATGCCCGACTATGTGACCCCACGGACAGTAGCCCACCAGGCTCCTCTGTCCCTGGAATTCTCCAGGTAAGAATACTGGAGTGGGTAGCCATTCCCTTCTCCAGGGGATCTTCCCACCCCAGGGATCAAATCCTGGTCTCCCACACTGCAGGCAGATTCTTTACTGTTCGAGACACCAGAGAAGCCCAGGTTGCTCGCACAAACCCCCTCTTCAATTAGAGTCCCCTCAGAGACCTAATTCTGAAGGCCCAGGGCTGGTCTCTGTCCAGCCTGCCCACCTCTCTCCAGAGGTCAGCCACGTGCCACGGCTCTTGCCCAGGCTGTTTCATCCAGCGGGAGCACCCAGCTTCCCTCCTTCCCTGATACATCTTCCAAAGCCAGCTAGGACATCTTCCCCGAAGCCCGACGCTGGGTCCTCACCCCCAACCCTGCCAGCTGTCGCGAACAGTGGACAAACTCCCCCTGGATTATAAGCAGCTTGTGGACTGAGGCGTTGCCTTATTTATCCCTGGATCCCCCGGGGAAGGAGCTCCATACAGCTTTGTAGACTGAATGAACGAATGCTCGTAGTTACTAGAAGCTCCTTACACAACTCCCCTGTCCTCAGGTGAGGACAGTAGGGGATGGCGGAGGATGAGGCTGGACAGCCCCAGTTGAAGCCCTGTCCTGGGAAAGATCAGCGGAGCCTGGGCAAGGGGCAGGTACTCACGCTGAATACGTCCTGGTCCGTTTGGTGGGCAGGGGACTGGGCAGATCCCGAGATGAGACACTGCCTCGCTCCCAGACCCTGCTGCCCTCCCGGTGGAAGGGGAAGGTGGGCCAGACGGGGGACTTGGGGGAGTGCAGCGGGGGCACGGCCGCGGGCGGCGGAGGCTCTGAAGTCATGGCGGGGCCAGCGGGAGAGCCGGGCGGGCTCCCAGGAGCAGAGGCCGGCGAAGGGCTTGGGCGTCCTGGCGGGCAGGGCCCGGCCTGGCCCTGCTCGGCGGCCTCACCAGCCACAGGCTCCGTCTGGAAGGGGGGAGAGAGAGGTACGGGTGAGTGTGGTCCAGGGTGGGCAGCTTCTGGACACATGTCTGGAGGGCTGGGCCTGCCTGCTGCTCCCGACTGTGAGTTCTGGCCACTCACAGCGCCCCCCTGACACAGGGTCCTCACCAGAAAGACCTAGCAAGGGTCTCAGAACCTTGCTGCGGGGGAACTCATGTGTTGAAATTTGAAGCCCTCAGCGTGAGGGTATTTGGAGATGGGGGTGTTTGGGAGGTGGCTGGGTTTAGATGAGGTAGGGAAGGGACTTCCCTGGTGGTCTAGTAGCTAAGACTCCTCGCTCCCAATGCAGGAGGCCCGAGTTTGGTCCTCGGTCAGGGAAATAGATCCCACGTGCCGCAATTAAGAGTTCGCGTGCCACAACTAAAGATTCCCAGGTGCTGCAACTAAGACCCGGTGCAGCCGAATAAATAAAAAGGTATTTACATGAGGTCAGGAGGGTGGGGCCCCCGTTATGGGATCGGTGTCCTTGGAGAGACCCTTCCGTCCTTCTCACCCCTCTCCAAGAGCTTGCCTCCTGTCCGCTTGCCTTGTGAGGACACAGCCAGCAGGGGGCGTGCGTGCGTGCTGAGTCGCTTCATTACTATTCCACTCTTGCGGCCCCCATGGACTGTAGCCCGCCAGGCTCCTCTGTCCATGGGATTCTCCACGCAAGAGTACTGAAGTGGGTTGTCAGTCATTTCCCCCTCCAGGGGATCTTCCTGACCCAGGGATCGAACCTGCATCTCCTGTGTCTCCCGCATTGGCAGGCGGGTTCTGTACTGCTGAGCCACCTGGGAAGCCCTCGCAGGGGGTGGTCTACAAGTTAGGAAGAGAACACTCCCCAGAACCAGACCATGCTGCCACACGGACCTCGGACCTCTAGTCTCCCGAACCAGAAGAACTAAATGTCTCCATGGAGCCCCCCGTCTGTGGTGTTTTGTTAATGGTGGGCCAAGTTGACAAACTAACCACAAAGTCCTTCCAGCTTGAAGTTCAGTTCTTCAACAAGGGGACCTAGGAGGTGGGATGGGTAAAGTGGCCGATGACCTGGAACACAGTTTGGCACAATTGCCAGCAGCTTCTAATCTACAGACCTGCGTCTGAATCTCAGCTTTGTCACCTGTAACCTGGTGACCTCAAGCAAGCCACTCAATAGTTTCAACATGGCAGGGGGGCGGGGGTGTGGGCTCCTCTAACTATTGGCTGTGCAGCCTTGGTCAACACTTACAGCCTTTGACTTGGTTTCCTGTTCTGTAAAATGGGAAGAGTGTTGGTTCTTACTTCATAGAGAGGTCACTGTGAGGATTAGATGACATTCTATGTGCTTAGAACAGGACTGGGGCATGGTGAGCTCTTTGTAATGGTGGCGATTTTTCCTTAACCCCAGTTTCTTCCTCTCAAAAAGGAAGTTGAGAATGCTTACCATGCAAAGTGACTATGGCTTCAATGGTTTAGTGTGTGTGTGACGGCATCTGACATCTTGTAGACACCCAATAAATTGCTATTATCAATGCTAATCAATAGAAGTTCCCCTGACAACAGCTCAGTGCCTGGATAAACTTTAAAAAAAAAAAATTCATCCTTTTTTTTTTTTTTGGCTGCATGCAGGATCTCTCGTTGGGTGCGCAGGCTTAGTTGCCCTGCAGCGCGTGGGATTTTAGTTGCCAGACCAGGGACCAAACCTGCATCCCTTGCATTGGAAGGCTGATTCTTAACCACTCGACCACCAGGGAAGTCCCTTGTCCTATATTTTTCTCTGCGGAGGAAGAGAATGTAGTTCCCCCATCCATGCACCCACCCACCCTCTGGGTCCCCTTGGATGGGAAACTCTTGGGCTCCAAGAGATGCTAGATTATTTGTTGAGCCTGGAGCAGGTGGTCTGCCACATCGGGGCCAGCAGGATGCCTGGACCAGGAGAGCTCCAGTTTTGCTGCGTGTTAGATGCTGTCTTGGGTAGCACTTCCACCAGCCTCAGCCTCCTCTTGAGAGTCTCCTGGACTGCAAGATCAGTTAATCCTAAAGGAATATTCATATTCTGAATATTCATCAGAAGGACTGATGCTGAAGCTGAACTCCAATACTTTGGCCACCTGATGTGAAGAGCCATCTCATTGGAAAAGAACCTGATGTTGGAAAACATTGAGGGCAAGGGGAGAAGGGGATGACAGAGGATGCGATGGTTGGATGGCATTACCAACTCAATGGATGTGAGTTTGAGCAAACTCCGGGAGATGGTGAAGGACAGGGAAGTCTGGTGTGCTGCAGTCCACCGGGTGGCAAAGAGCAGGACATGACTGAATGACTGAACATCAACAGCTTCCTCACCTGTACAGTGGAGCTGAGAACCCTGCCTCACTCCCTCATGGGCTATGGTGAGGCTTGACTAAGCAGGGATATAAAGAGTTGCCCATGGCCCATGACATATCAGAGTGAGGGTCACAGGTTCTCCACCTCCTCACCCCCATTCCTTCATTCCCCCCACCACCCTGGGACCAGAGGTGAATCTCTGAGCTAAGTCTATTTCTGACCTCCATCTCTGCCCTGCCCCCTGCAAACCCATAGTTTCCAGGGAAGAGTGTAAGACGCCTTCAGACTCCAGAGCCCTGCATGGACTGGAATAGCTGAGGAGTCACCTCCACTCAACTCCCGTCGTTGGAGCAGGTCTCCTGGCCACTGTTCAATGTCCTACAGTAGGTGGGACTTTTCTGGGTCAAGGTGATGAGCTGGCTCTGCCGTCCCTGGGGGTGGAGATGCTGTGTCCCTCCCCCTCAGCAGGCCCCCAACACATCCCATCCAGCCAGGAGAGCTGCTGGGGGCAGGGGGCGGGGGACTGGGGGGCAGGCAGAGGGTCAGAATTGCCCCTCAGGGTCCCTCACGCTGAGGTGCGGTTTTTCTCTCTGAGCCCACTTGAGGAGGCAGGCAGGGGCCAGGTTTGGCATTTTTATCCTCATTTAGTTAACTAATTGAATTAATTAAATCAACCCTTAATATTCATTGAAAGGACTGATGCTGAAGCTAAAGCTCCAATACTTTGGCCACCTGATGCGAAGAGCCATCTCATTGGAAAAGACCCTGATATTGGAAAAGATTGAAGGCAAGAGGAGAAGGGGATGACAGAGGATGAGATGGTTGGATGGCATTACCAACTTGTTGGACGTGAGTTTGAGCAAGCTCCGGGAGATGGTGATGGACAGGGGAGCCTGGCATCCTATAGTCTGTGGGGTTGCAAAGAGTCTGACACGATTGAGCAACTGAACAACAACAAACTAATTGATTAACTTTTAAAAGCCAGGTATTGAACCTGCCCCCTTGGCAGTGAAAGAACAGAGTCCTAACCACTGGACCTCCAGGGAATTCACTTGTCCCCATTTTAGAGTGAGGAAAACTGAAGCTTCAAGAAGAAAAGCTATCACACAAAACCTGGCACATGAACGTCCACAGCAGCATTATTCATAAAAGCCCCAAAGTGGAAAGAACCCAAAGGCCTATCCCCAAATAAACAGATGAACATGTGGTTTATGTCTATATGTGGTTCACCATGAAATAGAACATGATTCAGCCATAAAGAGAAATGAAGTTTTGATAGAGCTATATGACAGCTGGACTTGAAACCTTGAACCTTGAAGTCATGCTGCTAGGTGGAAAATGCCAGTCACAAAAGATGGCATATTACCTGATTCCATGTATGTGAAATGTTCAGAAGTGGCAAACCCATGGAGATGGGAAGATTAGTGGTTCTAGGGGTTGGGAAGGGCAAAGGAAAACAAGGAGTGACATCTAATGGGTACAGAGTTTCTTTTTGGGGGTGAAGAAAATGTCCTCAAGTTGACTATAGTGATGTTGCATAGCTCTGTAAATACACTAAAAGCCACTGACTTGTCCATCATAAACAGATAAATTATATAGTGTGGGAATGATACCTCAATAATGCTATTAGGGAAGACAGGCAGCAAAGCTACCCAGGATGACAGCAGAAAAGCAGGAGATGCCCTGGGGCTCACTCCTGCGTGCCCCCTACCCTACCTAGGTGAGGGTAGCAGGTGGCAGGGAGAGAAACTCAGCCTCCCTTTCTCCAGGAAGCAAGGCGGTCCTGGGCTGCCCACTGCACAGTTTTCCCAGGCCTGGTATTGTGCTTGGCAGTGACAGCCTGTGCTGGGAGGTCGTGGGGGGTGGAGGGGAGGGAAGGAGGTGGGGGAGGGGCTGAGGCGGTCCACAGTGGTTGCCAGGGAGATGCAGCTGAGCTGGGCCCTGCTCCGGCCAGCCAGGCCTCCAGACCCAAGACTGAATGAGCCTGGCTGTCAGGTTCCATGCGATGTGGGCAGTGGGGAGGGGTAAGGGGCACTATCCAAGGTAGGGGTGGAGGGCAGCCTCCTCCTTTCCCTCCTGCAGTGGGCCAGGCAGCAGAGGAGAAGCGGAAGGGGTCAGAATAACAGCAGTGACAGAACATGTATCCCCTCCAGCTCCCCATCCATCTCCCCACCCACCCAGTGGGGAGAAGGTGGGGAGTTGGACTTCAGGAAGGAGTTGGGGCTGGGATCTTCCCTCTCTCCTTCCTCTGCTGGAAAATGAGGATTACAAGAGCCCCTTCTCCAGGGGCATCAGTGAGGATGACATGGGATG
Organism: Dama dama; assembly: GCF_033118175.1. Lineage (NCBI taxonomy): Eukaryota > Metazoa > Chordata > Mammalia > Artiodactyla > Cervidae > Dama > Dama dama. The sequence continues at coordinate 7,604,007 of NC_083702.1, forward strand.
GAGTGTGGGAAGCAGTGAGTAGGTGCTAGATGAGAGGGTGCTTCTCCCAGGCAGGGTAGCTAAGGGGGAAGAGGGAGTGGGTGGAAGGAGAGACCCTGGAGCAAAACCCACCCTTTATTCTCACCTCTCCTGTTTCCCCAAGGACTCGCCCACCCACTAGGTCCCTGCCCTGATCCTCATAGTTTCTCCTTTCATTTAGTTCCTGCGTCAGTACTTTAAGGCTGTTGCCTTAAACCCTTGCCTTATGACCCCATTTTGCAGGTGAGAAAACTGAGGCTCAGGGAGGCTGTCACTCACTCAGGGCCACACAGCAATTAATGTCTGAGCCAAAGCTTGAACCAGGGCAATCTGACTCTGGAGCCATGGAGTGGGGAGTCAGGGGTCCTGGGTTCAGTCCTTGTATTGCTACTGACATGCTGTGTGACCTTGGACAGAGACTTTGCCTCTCTGGTCCGTGCCAGAGCCCTGGACCTGAAGAAGCTGCCCAGTGCAGGGTAGCCTGGGAAGCTAGAGAGAGCCAAACAAGGGGATGCAGAGCAAGCCTCCAGCTCAGAGTCTTTCTCCAGAATATTGCTGCAGAAGGGGGCAAGGGAAGACAGGGCTTTGATCATCTGAATGCTATATACAGTCTTTACAAAAAAGTCCTTTTTAAGTCTTTATTGAACTTGTTACAATACTGCTTCTGTTTTATGTTTTGATTTTGTGGCCACCATTCATATGGGATTTTAGCTCAGTGACCAGGAATAGAACAGCACCCCCTGCAGTGGAAGGTGAAGTCTTAACCACTGGACTGCCAGGGAAACCCAGAGAGTCTTTACAGAAATTAGTTTCCATTTTTAAATCTCCCAGTTGCCGAAAGGTTGAAATTACAATTGTGTCCATTTTACAAATGCGGAAGCTGAAGCTCAGAGAAGTTAAGTGACTTGCCCAAGGTCACACAGCAGGTAAGTGACAGAGGCCAGATTTGTCTGAAAGCAAATGGTGTCTTCCTCTGAGGATAAGTTCCCAGAAGAATTTTCCCTGAGAAAGTAAAGGGGAAATAAATTCTGAGAGCAGAGAAATAGATGTGTTTGTAGAACATTTGGTTTAACTCAAACAGAGCTAGAGCCTGACCCCCAAGGGATTTGGTGGGCCTGCCTGGGGGCATCTCTGGCCTGGAATAATACCCTTCAGAACTAGCAGCTGGAGGGCAAGAGGACAGCCTGAGTCCCAGATGACCCAGGATTGACTCCTGGCTCTAGAGTGTCCTAGCTGGGTGACCCTCCCTTAAAAAAAAATATTTATTTATTTAGATATTTGGCTGTGCCAGATCTTAGTTGTGGTATGTGGGATCTTTAGTTGCAACATGTGGGATCTAGTTCCCTGACCAGGGGTCGAACCCCAAGCCCCCTGCATTGGGAGCTTGGAGTTTTAGCCCCTGGACAATCAGGGAAGTCTTGACACTCCCTCTTTGAGACTCAGTCTGGTGGTGGTTTAGTCACTAAGTCATGTCCGACTCTTGTGACTCCATGGACTGTAACCTGCCAAGCTCCTCTGTCCGTGGAATTCTCCAGGCAAGAATACTGGAGTAGGTTGCCATTTCCTTCTCCAGAGACTCAGTCTACCCATCTGTCAAATAGGGTGAATCATAGACCCTGTCCAGGTTACGAGAGGAACTGAGGAGCTGTCAGTGGTCCCCCTGAGAGTGTTTTGGTTCTGACCCTGCCAGCCAATCTTCTCTTCATTTCCCTGCATGAAGATCAAGCCCCAGAGATTCCGCAGACAAAAGGCCAGGGGAGGTAAAAATAAAACATCAGAGCTATTCAGAGATAACCCTAGGCAAGGTCCTGATACAGCGTCATGGGGCTGTGAATGGTGATTCAGCCACATCAGCAGGTGACCATCAGCCTGGCTTTGGGGCTCTTCCAATTATCAGCTCCCCCAAAAGAACTGGGCAGGAGATGCTGCCCAGTGAGTCTTCTGCTGACCCTGTGAATCCCTTTCCTTTTGGGCAAGTCAGGGAAACGAAGCTGGCTCAACCATCCGGTGCTGTGTGACCTAGGGCAAGCACATGCCCTTCTCTGGGCCTCAATTTTCTCCTTGGCTACATGAATCATCATTGATCCATATGACGCATGAGGGTCACTCCACCTCTCCTCTGAGGTTGTCAGAAACACACGCGTAACTGAGTGTGATTGCCAGGCACTGGGACAACAAACAGGAGGAGAGACAGCCCTGCCTTGAGAGAGCCCGGGGCCGGGGGGGACAGACAGACAAGGGACCCAGGGTGGTTGGTCACGACAAGATCATAGCCACCATCAATGGATTAGTAACCATGTGCCAAGAGGTGTGGCAAGCCCTTTGCCCCCTTTCCTCATTTATCCCTCACAACAAACCTACTAGGTAATTATAATTATAACCCCATTCTTCAGAGGAGTAAGCTGCGGCCCAGAGAGGTGAAGCGTCTTATTAGGGTCACATAGCCAGTTGGGGCCCGCACTTTAGCACCCTAGAGATGTTTGGGGGGGCGGGACAGAGGCCTTAGGCAGGAGGGAGGGAGGGAGGACCCGCGGGTCCCTGCAAGCTCCCGCCGCCCCTGCAGAAGGACGAACGGGGCTTGGGGTTCTATTTCTGGCTTTGTGCTGACTCAGACCGTGACCTTGGGTGAGTCACTTGCCAACTACAGCAAGCTTAAAAACAACTCCCTCCATAAAAGCATCCCAGCCCAAGCCCCCACTGAGAAGGAACGGACAGGGGGAGGCGTGGGTCCGATGACTTAGAAAGGGGGCAGGACAGGGAACACAGGGTGATGCTGGAAGGGCTTTCTGGACTTTGAGGTCTTACCCAGGATGGGCCTGAGGAGGGTGAGGAAACAGCGTCAGGACCACCAGCAGAAGCTGGCTCTTCCCTAGCACCCCTGCCCTCCCCCAGCCTCTCAGACACTCCTTAAAATACATCAGTGCAAAAGCTGCTGGAACAGCTGGAGGTGACCTAATTAAACCTGGTTCTTTCCTTCTCCCACAGCGTGTGTGTATGTGTGTGTGCGCGACTTGGGTCAGGGGGGCACTGCCCCAGCAAATACTTGCGCTTAATTGAGACCCTATAACTCTCCTCCTTGTCATGTCCCCAGGCTGCCCTGGAGGGCTCCTATGATTAAGGCCTTTGGGCTTCGTGGGTGTTAGTGAGGGTATGGATGCTAGGATGGGCACCACGAGAGAGCCCTACTCACATCCCAGCTCCGCTGGGCTGTGTGACCCTGGGCAAGTTGCTTTCCCACCCTGAGCCCTCCTTGGAAAGAGAAATGGACTGGTCAAAGTCACACTTAAGAGTGGCTAAGCTTGAACTCAAATCAACATGACCCATGAGATTTCCAGCATGCCAGGCCAACTCATCCTGGAGGCCATCATTTTGCTGGCGTGGGGCAGGGGGGAAGAGCCACCCCATTGCTTCTTGTCTCCTATCTTAATGGTCTGCGTGGACAAAGGTCCGGATTGCCCCGAGCCCTCCTCTTCCCACCAGGCTTTAGGTCCTGGGTGCGCTAGTTGTGACCAGTGGACCGATCAGCTCAGCCAGGCCCTGAGCGCCCTCTGCTGGTGCCACTCCTGGGGACTTGCCTCCAGACTAGCCTGCGGGTTTCCCTCCCTCACCAGCCTGCAGTGTGGGACCCCTGAGTTCCTCCTAGGGAGGCTCCCTTCACGGCCAGTGGACTTCCACGACCACTGTCCATCCCCTCTCTCCAGGCCTGAGAGAAACCTCTGTGGCCAAGACTGTCCTCTGGCCTCTCCTAGGCCCCTGTGAGCTGGTTCCTACTTACACCTGTCTTTTCTTTTTGTTTTGTTTTTTTTTTGGAGGAGGGTCAAACAGACCCAGAGGGGCGGGGCAAATATGGGAAATAGATGTTTTTGGAAAAGGCTTCAAGGAAATGCTGGGGGGAGGAGATATCCAGAATTTGGAGGACTCAGAGGCTTCTGAGATAGAGTCAGGTTTGCAGGACTGGCTCCCCATCCCCCAGGGGGCTGCAGACAGTCCCCTTCCCAGGGAGAGGCCTCCCTGGAGCCCATCCAGGCGGGCATGCTGCCAGGCTCTCAGAAAGGTGGCCCACCCTCCACCCGGGTGCACTTCCTCCTCCCCTCCCCCAGCCCCAGCGGATGCAGCAGTTCACACTCGGTATTTATTATTGTTCTCGCTCCCTGTGTCCCCCTCCCCTCTCCCTGGGAAGAGTCTGGCAGGCTGGCAGATTGGCAGGAACCTGCTGTCTCCCTTGTGGGTGCCAGCATCACCCCCTTATCTCCGCCCGGACTCCTTGTGCCAGGGTCAGGCCACTCGGGGACTTGGCACTACTATCCAAGGCTGCCTGAGTCCCTGAATCTCACGGTAGGGGACCCAGCAGACCCTGGCTGATCACCCCTGCCCTCCAGGGGCTTCACCCTGGCAAGGGTGGAGGTCAGCGCGAGACCAGCCGACCTGGGAGAGGAGCGGCCTTGGGAGAAGCAAAAGCTCCTGGTGGGGGTGGCTCCAAGGCCAAGGGGGAAATAATAGCGTGGAGCCACCTCTCCAAGCCAATTAGTCCAATTATCCCCAACACATCGCGGAAGAAATAGTCAGGATGAGACAGCTGCTCCAGGTCCAACTGTCTGCCTGCCTCCCACCCCGGACGGCCCCTCCCCGGCCCCAGCCCCAAATGCCAGGGGGAACGATCCATGTCTCTCCCTGCTGAGCTCTGCTTTCAGCGTCTGGTAGGAACCCAATTATTCTCCAGTCATTTCTCTCCCCCCCCCCGATTCCCAGACAGGAGGCTGCGGCTGCGGCTTGGCAGGTGTCTGCTGTTCTCTGCCTCTTGAGCCAGACACAAGTCCCAGACACACACACACACACACACACAGACGCCCTTTCACAGGGAACCACGCAGCCTCAGCTTCCCTTGGGGGCCAGGCAGAGCGAGGAAGGGGGGTGGGATGGCCGGGTGGGCTCTTCCACGCTCACACACGCCTGCCTCTCCTCTGTAAAGTGGACTGGGCTGGGCCAGCCCCAGGGGAGGGGACCCACCTTCCCAGAGCGCCCCCTCATCGCACCTCCCTCTGCCCCCCATCGTTAAAGCCAGTTTCCAGGGCTGGAGCGCCCAAGGCCCCAGGGTCTAGCCCCTTACCTCTCCCTGGCGGCCGAGGTCCCACACAGCCTCCTGCAGCCGTTCAGACTCGGCCTCTCTCCGGCGTGCTTGGAGCTGATGTGCAGGGATGGGTCTGAGAGATGTGCTGTGTGTCTGACTCTGTGTGTGTGTGTGTGTGTGTGTGTGTGTGTGTGTGTGTGTGTGAGCATGCGGCACCTCAGGCCCCTCACTCACTCACACACGCCTTCCTCCTGACGTCAGGAAGAGCAGGAGGGAGGGACCGGGGTGGGAATTTGTACTCCCTGCTTAAAGGGACACCAGGCCCCTGAGTCAGACACGGGCGGTGTGAGAGAGTGAGCTGCGTCTCTCTGGGGCCCCGAAGCTTCTTTTTCTGGAAAGTGGCTTTTATTGCCAGGCCAGGGTATAATTTGCCCTGCCAGGTGGGAGTAGCTGCTGAGGAATGCAAGGGGGAAGAGCTTGGGGACAGCCTGCATTCCTGGCAGTTAGAGAGCCAAGGAGGGTGGTGAGTGTGTGTGTGTGTGTGTGTGTGTGTGTGTGTGTGTGTGTGTGTCTGCTGGGAGGCCGTGGGGTGGAGGGTGAGTCTAGAAGAGTGGAGGCTGCAGCAGGGCCCCAGGGACTCGCCAGCCTCCCTCTCCCTCTGTCCCTGCAGCAGAGTGGCCCCTGCCCTCCACTGGTCTCTCCCTTACTTGGCTCTGGGCTCCTCCTCCGTGAACCCATGTGGGCAAGTCTAGTGGCAAGAACTCATGTCTTCCTCTGTCTGGCCCACGGCAGACCCTGAGCTGTTTCTACTGGATTGAACTGAATTGAAGAGGCCCCTGAAGGAGTGAAAGGTGGCTACACACACACACACACACACACAGACTCCACAGCCTGGGAAGCTCTCCAGAGAAGGAGGCCCTTGCTGAGGGGGCTGTCGGAGGCTCCGGGGCAGCCGGTGTACAAGCCTGGCTGGAGGAGGGCCCCCCAGACTGGCTCCTCGTCCCCCTACCCATCCCTTCTCCTCAGGAAAGAAGAAAGTCTGTCCTTTGCATATCTTTAGTACAGCTGACACAGCCTGGCATTTTCAAAAGAAGTCTTATTAAAATGAAAAGGAGCAGGGAGTTTTAAGGGAGACCAGAAAGATACAAATTCCTAATAAAAATGGCTAGTAAGAGGCACTGAGGCCAGCCCAACGAGTTGGGTGAACGTACAAGTCAATGAACAAATGATGTGGTCAGAACTGCAGGAAAAGATCTTCTCTGGCACAAGGGCAGTGACTTTTTAAAAAATATTTTTAAAATATTTATTTATTTATTTAGTCGTGCTGGGTCTTAGTTTTGGCAAGTGGGCTCTAGTTTCCTGACCAGGATCGATCCCCGGGCCTCCCACATTGGGAGCACAGAGTCCCGGCTATAGGACCACCAGGGAAGTCCCAAAAGTAGTACTTGAATTAGAGAAGTCCTGAGTTGGTTCGGCCTTGGGTCTTGATGCCTGGGCGGTGGACTACGGGCCAACAGAGGGAAGTAGTCAGGGAGGACCTCTCTGGAGTGATGATGTTTAAGCTGAGCCCCCAGTGACAAGAAGCAGCCAGTCTTGCCAGGGTCTAGAGAGAACTGTGGGAAGAGGGGGTGGTTTGTCCGAAGGCCCTCAGGTGGGTGTGAGTGCTGGCGTGCCAGAGCGCTGGGAAGAAGGCTGGTGTGGCCGGAGGGGGTGAGGGAGGGGAGAGGTAGGCCATGAGTCTGGAGCCGAGAGGCAGGGCCTCAAAGGCCAGCTCTGAGGAGGCTGTGGCTTGGTCCGCTGTAGACCAGGGCCAAGGGCCTTACCCCTCCCTGCACGTCCAGCCTCCCCTTCTCTGAGGCCCTCCCTGCCCCGCTGCCAGGCAGCCAGGAGCTGTGAATGAAGGAGGCTGGGCTGAGGTTTGAAGTAGTATTATGATTATTCTCCACGAAGACGAGAGGGCACAGCTGTTCATTCAGGAAATGAGCAGCCCAAGGCACCACCCACCCACCCACCAGCAGCTGAGTAACAAAGAAATCATCTGCTTAAAACCAGGGGCTCCGCCATGCAGGCTATTTCTGTGAAAACCCAAGAATTCAAAAGCTCATCTCCTAGAAACCCTCCCTCACTTTGGTGAGGCTGTAGAGGTGGGTCAGGAGAGAGAAGCCCCTTAGTCCTGTTGGTTCCAACTGAACTTTAAAGTCCCCATTTTGTTATTGACATCAGCCCACCCGTGGGGCCCCGTCCTAGCCTTCCATGGCTTTGAATCCATAAAACATGTTAAGGTACATACATTCCTCCTAAGCGGTTGGTGCCACTTGACAGATGCTGAAACTTTGGCACAGAGAGTTTAAGAAACTTACCCAGCACCCCACAGCTGGTAATGGAGCTGGAATTAAAGCACAAGAATTCTGGCTTCATTATTCTTGTTCTTTCTTCTATACCACACTGCTCTGAAATGTCTTGAGTTCCCTGGACACCCATATCCTCCGCTGTGGGACTCATCTCCAGTTTGTACTAGCAATTTTATTTTTATTTATTTATTCATTTTAAATGTCACTGGTTTGTGCAGCCCTCCATAAGCATCCCATTTATTTATTTATTTATTAGTTAATTCATGAACTTGGCTGTGCTGGGTCTTTGTTGCGGCTCATGGGCTCAGTAATTGCCTCATGTGAGCTTAGTTGCCCCAAAGCACGCGGGATCTTGGTTCCCCTATCCGGGATTGAACCTGCATCTCCTGCATTAGAAGGTGGATTCTTTTTTTTTTTTTTTTAATTTTATTTATTTATTTTATTTTTGGCTGTTCTGGGTCTTTGTTGCTGCATGGGGAACGCATGTCATCTCCTGCCGCCAAAAAGCAAAAACACCCACAAACGCTGCATATTCAAGGAACTTAGGGTCTCTGATGTGGCTGGTGCAGAGACTAGGAGGGCAGAGGACACATTGTGTGGGGTCTAGGTGGGTGTCTGACAAGAGGTCTGCTCCTCATCTGAAACGAGACAGTGTTGCTGGCATCCTCCCGGCTCGTCCAGGGTAATGGTCAGGGCAGGCAGGATACTGGGGGTATGGGAGGCTCTCCTGGACTTGCCTGGGGCTGGAGGCTTCCCCTAAGGCATGAGGGTGAGCATCTCCTTGTGCTGTCGATGCCTGGATCCCCTCAAGTCACTAGGAAGAGCTCTCTGTGATGAGAAGAGGGGGTCCCTGACACACAGCCAGCCTCCCCCGCACCCTTCCCAGAGGATTGGGGCTGGATCAGCCAGGCTGACCCCCAGCTGACCTGGCCCTGGGATGGCTATGAGGCAGGCCTCGATCAGCCATCTGCCCGAAGATACACGCTCCTGAACACCTCCAGCCTTCCCAACCCTGAGTGCTCCCCTTCGCGCTCACCGTCCGAGCGAGGCCGTCCCTGACCGCCATGGCCAGCGGGGCAGTCATCCCTCCCTCACCATCAGATTTTGCATGTGACCTTTCTCAACAGCGGGGCCTGAGAGACGACCTGCCTCTGCTTGTTCTCCTGTTTCCGGTGGGTCCTCCTCGCTGGAGCACAAGCCCCCCAGAGCAGGGCCTTCTGCACAGCAACCCTAACAAACATCTATTGACTTTCTCTACTTTGCTTTCTGACTCAAACCAGAACAGAGAGTAATGTCCTGGGATGCTCGGTTTAGGTCCCTTCTAGGACCACCGTTCTTAGTGCTTCCCAGCTGTCCACGCGGGGCGTGTGTCATTCCTGGGCCTTTCCAGACATGGTCAAGGGCATCATCTTGATCCTCACAGCCTCCATGCCTTGAGAACCTGAAGAAGGCCCTCTGAGAGCTCGGAATCAAGAAAATCCAGATACCCGGTTAGTTTATATTTTATAATTGAAACGTTCCTAACCAATTAAAATTGGTTAGTTTCTATATTGGGCTTCTCTTGTAACTCAGTTGGTAAAGAATCTGCCTGCAATACAGGAGACCCGTGTTTGATCCCTGGGTCAGGAAGATCCCCTGAAGAAGGGAATGGATACCCACTCCAGTATTTTTGCCTGGAGAATCCCATGGACAGAGGAGCCTGGCAGGCTATAGTCCACGGGGGTCCCAAGAGTTGGACACGACTTAGCAACTAAACCACCAACAGTTTCCATTTTGTAACTGAGATGTTTTTCTGCTAGAAATCTTGGAACCAAATTCTTCCTTTGTCAATAGCAAGTTTATTTACAGGACCATGCATATCTCAGGGTTAATGTTTTCTTTTCCTCCTCTGATTTAATCATCCAATAAATATTTGTCCTGGGCTTATTGTGCACTTGACACTTTTCTAGGTGCTGTAGTGGGAAATCAACAGTGAACAAAACAGACACAAACCCCTGTCTTCGTGGCACTTACAGTCAGGAAGAAGGAGAGAGGCAGTAAAACAACCTAATAAATAACTATGTCACATGTCAGGAGACAGTAGATGTTATAGAAAGCTATTAAGCAGGGAGGTGAGGGAAGGAGTGGGGGGTGGTGGTGCTGGGTGATTTGTAATTTACAATGGGAGGGGTGGTGCCAAAGAAAGCGTCATTGAGATGACATTAAAGCAAGGACCTGGAGGAGGTGAGGGAGGGTGCCGAGAGGGAGAATGTTCTAGGGAGAGGAAATAGCATCAGGCAGAGGCCATGAGTGGGGCGGGCCCCCAGAGTTTGAGAAATAGACACTAGGCAGAGGCATGGGTACACACGGTCATAGGGATCACCGGTGCACCCCTCAGGGGTGAGAAGGCCGTCCCAAGGATTGACTCTTCCTCCAGTGAGATGGAGCATTGCCAGGTCAGGAAAGGAGGACTGAGAATTTCTGAGTGACATTTAATTTATTTTTTAAAATTAGTTGAATTATTTGGCTGCACGGGATCTTAGTTGTGACATGTGCAACCTTTAGTCACAGCCTGAAAACTTAGTTGAAGCACATGGGAATCTAATTCCCCGACCAGGGATCGAACTCAGGCCCCCTGTGTTGGGAGCATGGAATCTTAGCCACTGGACCACCAGGGAAATCCCTGATGATGTCGTTTTTGAAGATGGGAAGTCTAATAGGAGCAGGTTTGTGGGGGAAGAGATGACCATTTTGGCCCAAGTGAAATTTGAGTCTCCAAATGGGGATGTGAGCAGACAGGTGCGTAGACTGCTCAGTGGAGTCCTGAGACCGCCCACGTCTAGAGGTGGGGAGAGGAGGTGGGAGGAGGACCCGGGTGTGTCGGGGAGGAGGGAGTGATCAGCTGGGATAAACGCTCGAGGACTGAGAATAGCCACTGGATTTGCCAGAGTGGATGCCATTGTTGACCTTGAGAAAGCAGCGTGGGTTAAGAGGTAGGGCCAAAACCCTGACCGGAACAGGTTGAAGACAGATGGGAAGAGAGGATTTGGAAACAGTAAATGCAGATGACTCCTTCAAGCAGTTTTGCTAGTAAAGGGAGCAGAAAATGGGGCAGTAGCTGGAGGGAAAGGGGGCCGAGAGGGTTTTTTTTTAAGATGGGAAAAAAACCTTAATTGCTTTTTTTAATTTAAATTTTATTTAGTTTTGAATTTGACTAGGTAATATGTTCCCATGATACAAATTATAATAAGGTTAAAACAATCACTGCACATTTTGCACAAGAATACAAAACTGTGTTCATCGCTCAGTCGTGTCTGACTCTTTGCAGCCCCATGGACTGTAGCCCGCCAGGTTCTTTTGTCCATGGAATTCTCCAGGCAAGAATACTGGAGTGGTAGCCATTCCCTTCTCCAGGGGATCTTCCTGATCCAGGGATCGAACCCAGGTCTCCTGCATTGCCCTTCCTTGGTGGCTTAGGCAGCAAAGAATCTGCCTGCAATGCAGAAGATCTGGGTTTTTGATCCCTGGGTCAGGAAGATCCCCTGAGAGGAAAATGGCTATCCACTCCAGTATTCTTGCCTGGGAAATCCATTGACAGAGGAGGCTGGCAGGCTATAGTCCATGGAGTCACAAAGAGTTGGACACGACCGAGTGACTCAGGACACACCTAGTGATGGGAATTTCCTGGCGGTCCAGCAGTGAGGACTCCAACTTTCAAGTGTCCCCGTCTCCCAGCCAGAGATTTCAACAGGCCACTGTTGAGATTCTGATTGGTAACTCTAATGGGTCAAAGCCCGTGGACACTGTGCCCCATGATTCCACACATCACAGATTCTGAAGGGCATTTAAAATGTTCTCAAAAAATAAAATAAAATAAAATAAAATATTCTCCCTCCTACCTGGTCCCCCTCCCACATCCCTCAGGCATTCAGTTCCTTGCCCTGGAGACAGTCAGTGTGATCAGTGCACACATACCTGCGTGAACACACAGACACACACAAACACACACACAGACACACACACAAACACACACACAGACACACATAAACACACAGACAAACACACAGAGACACGCAAACAGACACACAGACACAAACAAACACATACACAGACACACACACAAACACACACACACAGATACTTACAGATACACAAACAGAGACACACACAGACACAGACCCACACACAGAGACACACAGACACACACACAGACACACATAAACACACAAACACACAGAGACACACAGACACACAGACACAAACACAGACACACATACAGACACACACAAACACATACACAGACACACACACAGATACACACAGAGACACACAGAGACACACACACAAACACACACAGATACACAGACACACAGACAGTATTATTTTTCTCCTTTTGACATGAATAGTAACATCCCATATAGACTGCTCTGTGCCTTGCATTTTTATACTTAATAATATATTCTCAATATCATTCTCTATCCACACACAGAATGCATTCTCATCCTCTCATATGGCTTTGTGTTATTTTACTCAGTGGTACACCATGCATCTTTTTTCATCCAGCCCTCCACTGATGGACAGCCATCTGAGACGGGTTCTGTTACCATCCCCACTTTACAGGGAGGCCGTGAGCTGCTGAGAGGCTCACCGGCCGCCGTTGCTCAGCGCGTGCGCTGAGGCGTGGGAACTCTGTGCCCTTAACCACCCACTGGACTCTCCTCCTGGATCAGTTTCCAACTCGATTTCTCCCTCACTCCTCCGTTCTTAGCAGTTATTTTGGTATCCTTTTGTTCCTTCAAATAGCACGTATTTACAAGCCCTGACCTTGTGCCAGGCACAGGGCTAGGCCGGCAGGATGGAGAGGGACATGACAGAAGAGTCCTGGGCCGTCAAGGAGCTGGCAGACTAAATCTTTGTGCGTTTTTGTCAGCCACCTCAAAGCTCCCATGGAACGATGCAGAGAATTAATAAGGAGGCCTGGTCCCTGTTTTCACTAATGAGGAAACCAGTCGTGCCAACAAATCACTGTTACAACCCCCTGAGCTGAACACCATAAAAGAAGCCTGGGAACCCAAAACATCGAACTTGGTAGCACTGGCCTCTTCACCCCAACCTGGCCGTCCTCCAGTTTCCCATCTCAGGGAAAGCCCTCAGGCCTAGGCTCCTCCCACCTCCATCCCCAGGTCCTGTACCCGATCTGGGGCCTTCCCCTAAAGACCTCTGGACTCGGCCCAACTTTGCTCTCCATGGCCACCAACTTGCTCGGGCCTCCTCTTCCAGGGGCCACCCAGTAATTTCCTCCCTGGTATTCTTTTCTCCACCAGCCTCCTCCCACCCCCTGTTCCTCCAGCTCACATGTCCCGGCATCATTTCCTGGTTCTAACCTTCCAAGGCTTCCCTTTGCTGCCCTTGGGCTAATGAGGTGGTGGCATAAGCCCAGTGGTTAGGATCATTGGCTCTGGAGTCTGAATTCCAGCTATGTCACTTATTAGCTGTGTGACCTTGAATGGCAGCTGTGTGACCTTGAATGACCTACTTAACTTCTCTTTGCTTTGTGTGCAAGTGCGTGCTAAGTCACTTCAGTCTTGTCCAACTCTTTGTGACCCTACCGACTGTAGCCTGCCAGGCTCCTCTGTCCATGGGATTCTCCAGGCAAGAATTCTGGAGTGGATTGCCATACCCTCCTCCAAGGGATCTTCCGGACTTAGGGATCAAACCCAGTGTCTCTTACGTCTCCTGCATTGGCAGCTGGGTTCTTTACCACTAGTGCCACATGAGAAGCCCTTTGCCTCACCTGAGGCAAATAAATGATCGTGAGATAAATGATAGTGAGATAAATTAGAAAATGATGATGATGATAATCCCTACCTTGTACAGCTGGTGTAAGGATTAAAAGTTAATGGACCTGGTTGTCCAATGGTTAAGAAATCTCCTTGCAATGCAGAGGATGTAGGTTCCATCCCTGGTCTGGGAACTGAGATTCCCACATGCAGTGGGGTGTGGCAAAAAAGTTAAAGAATAATAAGGCCTTTGTGATCTGGACCCTGCCTAGGGGTCTTCAGTCTTACCAGTTTTTATCTCCTCTATAAACCCACTGAAACATTTTTTTGTTTCCTCAAAGCCTCTGGCTCCGCCCTCCCTCTCCTTCTCCCAACCTCTCTGAGCTGAAGCTGGGCCTAGGAACCAGTTCTTCTTCCCCACTGGATCTCTACCAGCTGTCATGTAGTGTGTTGAATGAATGAATGAGAAAGGTATTGCATTTGGGGTTCTGATGGATGAGTAGGAGTTTTTCAGGTAAAGAAGTGTTCAAGACTGGGCTATAAAAGGACTTTCTCCATCCTTGGAGCTGGAAGCTCCCAGTGACTGGAGGACAGAAGGGAGGTTAGGCTGGAGAGGAAAGTTGGGCTTAGTCCAGAACTTTCTGTGTGGACAAAAGATATCTATGAAGGGAAGGCTTTTGTGATAGTGGGTGGGTCACTTGCAAGAAAGACTGAGGCCGGGAGCTTGGATGTGTGGTGGCTAAGCTCTGGGGCAGCAATGAAAAGCCCTTCAGGGCAGTAAGTTGTGGGAATGGAATGAAGAAGGAAAACTTTGAGAGTTTTGAGAGAAAGAATTAATATGATCTCCTAAACACTTTTACTGAAGGCATCTTAGAAATGATGTTGGGCAGTTGTGGGATTAAAGAGCTAAAGTTGCTTTTCCTCCCAACTTCAAGAAGCTCACAGACAGACCTATAAATAATATAGATGCAGGGAAGGCCAAATTTGGTCACTGCAGCCAGACTTACAGAGATATCCCTATATGTGTAAAATCAGCAAATTGAAGGACCATGCATTTCTGAGTGCCTCTGTCATGTACTCCAAGTCTCTTTTTATTTGTTTAAAACATACTGCAGGGACTTCCCTGGTGGTCCAGGGGTTAAGAATTTGCCGTCCAGTGCAGGGGATGCAGGTTCAATCCCTGGTTGGGGAACTATGATCCCAGAGACCTCAGAGCAGCTAAGCCTGCAGGCGGCAACTACTGAGCCCTAGTGCTCCAGAGCCCACAGGCTACAACTGGAGAGTCTGTGCACCATAGTGAAAGATTCCCCAAGATGCAACAGAGATCCTGAGTGCTGCAACTAAGACCTGATATAGCCAAATTAATAAATATTTTTAAAAAACCACAACACCCTGCAGTGTATTTCCATGACCCATCAACTTTTAGAGACTGTGTAGTGTAGAGATTCCAGCGGGGCCCACTTCTGCCATTTAGCAACTCATGATCTTAAGTTAATAACTTCTCTTAGCCTAAGCCCATGTTAGCTACCATAGGAAGATGAATGACACTGGAATGCCGGGAGAGAATAAAATGGGGCTGGAGGCCTGTGGGTAGTGTCAAGATCCTGCAAAGCCTTGTGAGCTACCAGAAAGGGTTTGGATTTTATTACTAGTTCAGTGGGAAGCCATGATCTTCATCATTCAGAAAACTAAGATCATGGCATCCGGTCCCATCACTTCATGGCAGATAGATGGGGAAACAATGCAAACAGTGCCAGAGTTTATTTTTGGGGGGCTCCAAAATCACTGTAGATGGTGACTGCAGCCTTGAAATTAAAAGACGCTTGCTCCTTGGAAGGAAAGCTCTGATAAACCTAGACAGCATATTAAAACGAGAGACATTACTTTGCCAACAAAGGTCTGTCTAGTCAAAGCTATGGTTTTTCCAGTAGTCATGCATGGATGTGAGAGTTAGACTATAAAGAAAGCTGAGTACCAAAGAATTGATGCTTTTGAACTTTGAACTGTGGTGTTGGAGAAGAGTCTTTTTTTAAATTTATTTTTTATTAATTTGGCTGCATTGTGTCTTAGTTGCTGCATATGGGATCTAGTTCCTTGACCAGGGATTGAACCTGGGCCCCCTGCATTAGGAGCTCAGAGTCTTAACCACTGAACCACCAAGGAAATCCTATGGAGAAGACTCTTGAGAGTCCCTTGGACTGCAAGGAGATCCAACCAGTCCATCTTAAAGGAAATCGGTCCTGAATAGCCATTGGAAGGACTGATGCTGAAACTGAAACGCCAATACTTTGGCCATCCGATGCAAAGAACTGACTCATTGGAAAAGATCCTGATGCTGGGAAAGATTGAAAGCAGAAGGAAAGGGGGATGACAGAGGAAGGGATGGTTGGATAGCATCACCGACTCAATGGACATGAGTTTGAGTAAGCTCCGGGAGTTGATGATGGACAGGGAAGCCAGGCGTGCTGCAGTCCATGGGGTTGCAAAGAGTCGGACACGACTGAGTGACTGGACTGAACTGAACTGAATGGAAAGCCACTGGGCCTTCCCAGGTGGCGCTAGTGGTAAAGAAACCGCCTGTCAATGCAGGAAACATGAGATAGGAGTTCGATCTCTGGGTCAGGAAGATCCCCTGGAGGACGGCACAGCAACCCACTCCAGTATTCTTGCCTGGAGAATCCCACGGACAGAGAAGCCTGGCGGGCTACAGTCTGTAGGGTCGCAAAGAGTCGGGTACGATTGAAATGACAGCATGCACGAGAAGCCACTGAAGGGTTGTTTTCTCTTTTTTTGGTCCCAATTTATTATTGCTTCTCAATTGAAATTTAACTTCCTACAGTTAAATGCAAAGATCTTAAATGTTGAGTTGGATGAGTTTTGACAATTATATACATCTGTGTAACCAGCTGCTCAAAGGAGACACAAACATTTCTATTACCCGAAAAGGGTCCCGCCTGCCCGGTTCCGGTTAATTCTCCCCGTTTCCAGAGTCCGGTGGGTCTAAGCAGATTGCGTTTGCGTTTGGAAAGGATCACTCGGGCACTAGTGCAGAGGACTGCCTGAGACCAGCAAGGAGAGGACGTACAGGCTAGGCGAGAGATGACTGGGTGGTACCCAGGTCGCCTAGTAACCGGAAAGCGTTATCTGAGGGTTTTGACAGCTCCGCGCAGGCGGAAGGGGAGGCTCCGCCCCCGCCTCGCCCCGCCCCTCGCACGAGCCGTAGACAGCCCCGCCCCGCGCTGAGGGGCGGGCCGAAACTTCTTATTGGTCGGCCCTCCGGAAGCTACTGGATTCGGAATCTCACCCCAGGTCTTGCTGCCGCGGGCTGCGTCTGGGTGCGCGGTGTGTGGCGGCGGCGCGTGGTGAGGGGCTGAGTGTGGCGGATCGCGCGCCGCTCCGGCTCAGCCAGGAAGCCCCCGCCTCCGCTGAGCCTGTTTTCTTTCTCTGTCGAATCGGAGCACGCCCCGCACGGGACACCCCAGGCCCTACTGCGCAGCCCGCCTTACCGGCCTGGGGACGGGTATCGCCTATTGGGACGCCACAGAGCGGACTCGGGGATCCCCACCGCTGCAGGCCCTGGTGCGTGACTGATCCTCCGGCTCCCAGAGCCCCCTGCCCAGGCCGGGATGTTTGTCCTCGTGGAGATGGTGGACACCGTGCGGATCCCCCCGTGGCAGTTTGAGAGGAAGCTCAACGATTCCATTGCCGAAGAATTGAACAAAAAGTTGGCCAACAAGGTACTGGGTCCGCGGGGTCGCAGGCAGGCCTTTAGCACGGGAAGGGCCAACACTGCGTACCCCGCCCGCTGCCGGCCTGGCCATGCCAAGCCTTGGCTTTGGGCAAGGAGCTTAACGTCTCAGAACTCGGATTCTTCACCTGCGAGTGGGGTGAACTCATCCTTTACCCCACTAGGATGTTGGAGAGAATCAAAAATTGAATTTGAAAAAGGTTCTTGTAACTGGGAAATACTAGCGTCCCCACTTCCAAATTATTGATAATTTGCAATCTAAATCAAGTCATTTACCCCCTCTGGGCTTCGGTTTCCATTTGTAAAATGGAAATAATCATTGTTGTCCAACCGTGCATCTGTGAAGATGGGTGGTAGTTCAGCTGTCAGGAGGTTTAGCCATTCATTCCTTCAAAAGAAATGTTTGTGCACCTTTTACGTGCCAGGCCAGCATGCCTTAGTGCCAGTCAGAGGTCTTCCCTCTGTCTTTTCTGAAGCAGTTATTCTGTGCCACATCACTCTTTCCTTCTTAGCACTCACCACAGTCTTTCCTTGCTTGTTTACTTGGTTACTGTTTTTCTCTTTTCCTCTTCATGAGGGCAGTGACCTTTTTCTTCTCCGCAGGTAACCCGCAGAAGAGTCTGGCACAGAGCAGATGTTCCATAATTGTTTGTTGAATGAATAAAACAGACACGCTTCTGCTCTGTAGTGTGGTGGGGACAGCAGATATGAACAAGAGACTCCCACAGTTGAGTGTGTGATGACAAATTTAGGTAACTATTATGAGAACAGGTGTTCACAAGCCTGTGGAATGAGGGAACTTCGCCTACAATGAGGGAGACAAGACGCTTTGCTAGGGGTGATATTTGAGCTGAGATCTGGTGGTGAGGAAGAACTCACATAGGGGATTCCGGGCAGAGTAGAGCTATGCAGGAAGCAGAAACAGTATGTGCAAAGGCCCTGAGGCAGGAAGGAATATCAAACCTGTCATAGCTTGGAGGAGGCTGGTGTGGCCAGGGCAGAGGGAGAGAGGGGAGGGCAGGCTGGAGAGTGGTGGGAGCCAGCCCATACAGGGCCCACAGGACTTCACTGGAGTGATGGCCTTCATCTGTAGTAGGCTGAGAAAGAGCCAGCAGGAAGAAAACTGGCTGGCTGGAGACTGGAGGCAGGTCTGTTCCATAGAGGCTGAAGTCACAGAAGGTGGGGTGTACAGACCTGGGGAGTTGTTGTTGGCGAGAACTCACAGAGTCCTTAGTGGATGGTGTCTGGTTACTTTGTAAGGTACCTTGAGAGGGGGCCTCTAAGGGGACAAAGAGAGAAGATATGAAAAGTCCAAGAAGGGAATGTAGTCCTTTTGTTGCACAGGGCCTTCTGTGACCTGTTCAGACAAGTATTTCTTTTTCTTTTTTTTGGTTGCTCCTCGAGTCTTGTCGGATCTTAGCTCCCCAACCACAGGTTGAACCCAGGTCTTCAGCAGTGAAAGTGCAGAGTCCTAACCACTGGACTGCCAGGGAATTCCCAGACAAGTCTTTCTGCATTTGAATTACTGAGTCATTGGAGAGGAGACCTCGCAAAAGAGGTCCAAGGCCCAGGCAAGGGCGCCTTCTCCTTGTGCTTCCAAAACCAGCCAGACTCTGGGCCTCACTGTGGTGAGGTCTGGCCAGGACTCACTTCTCTGAGCTTCTTGCTAATCTGTAAACAGTCCTGCAAGGTCTCTGGGATGTGACGATGCTGGTGTCAGATAAGCAGACACCAAGCGGCTAGTCCTTTGGAGCATCACGGGGTGGAAACGGTATGTGGACGTCCTTGGCCATTTTGCCCAGTCTCAGGGCCTCCTGTGTGTCACTCTGCCAGCCTCAGTCCCTGCGGCTCTGAGTGTCTGAGACTTTGTGAGCGACTAGCTGTGGATCTGACGCTCTGAACTGTGAGCTCCAGGATGGACTTGGGACCTTGGAAAAGTGTAGTTTTAACCTGGAGTTCCCCACCCCAGTCCTTGCTAGTAATAGTAATGATCCTTGATTGGAGAGGGTTCCTTCTAGCAGGTGAGCCGACTACTGAGCTAGGCGCTTCACCTCTGTTCTCTTTGGATTTAACAAGCCCACAGCCTGGTATGTCCATTTTTGCAGATGGGGAAACCGAGGCTCAGAGAAGTGACCTCGCAGGCCACACAGGGGGTGGTGGAGCTGGTGTTGTGACTTGAATCTGTCTTGTCACCGAAGGCTTTGTTCTTTTTAGAGCTCATCTCCTACTGGAGTTCTTTACCTCAGGCAGTGCCCCAGTGCATTTAAAATGGGGATACCTGCCCCGTGGAGATGGGGAAGCAGATCTCAGGAGAGACTGCTCGGGGAGCTGGGCCTCAGGGTCACTGGGCGTGTACATGGACGCACACAGGTCGTGTACAACGTGGGACTCTGCATCTGTCTGTTTGACATCACCAAGCTGGAGGACGCATACGTGTTCCCAGGGGATGGTGCATCACACACGAAAGGTGGGTGCCCTCTCCTCCTGGGCTTCAGGTTTCTCGGGGCTCAGTTTTCGGTGGGGGGGTCCTGGTCTGGGGTTGGGAGACCTGGGGTCTAGTCCTGACTGCTCTGCCGGGAATTTCCTGGGTGGTATGGGCAGAATCTTCCCATTTCTGTGCCTCAGTTTCCCGTCTATAACAAAAGAGGTGGGGACTTCCCTGGTGGTCCAGTGGTTGAGACTTGGTGCTTCCACTGCAGGGGGCACAGGTTCAATCCCTGGTCGGGAAACTAAGATCCCACATGCAGTGCAGCATGACCAATAAAAAAGGGGAGGTGGATGAGGTGATTCTCGAGGCCTCTCCATCAAGGCTGCTCCAGCTCTGAGACTGTGGCTGTCTGCGCACGTGTCCCCGGTGGTCCTGTGTGCTGGTTGAGCCCTGCCCTGCCTGGCTGTCAGTGTGCTCCGGTAGGGGACAGACAGTGGAGTTGGCATTGCTGATAAAAGTGGGGAGAGTGAGGAGGGGCACAGGAGGCTGGTTGGGGCTGGGAGACCTTGAGGGACTCCAGGGCATAATGGTTAAACTCGTGGCCTCTGGCTTCAAATAGCAGCTCTGCTGCTTATTTGCTGTATGTCATAAGCGGAACATGCAGCCTCTGTTTCCTCTTCAGTAAAAGGCAGTTAACAGTAGACCAAGTTACAGGACTATTGAGGGTTACAGAGTTAATACACACAAAGCTCTCAGGACAGGACGTTGGCTCATAGCGAGTCCTGACAGCTCATTGATGTGAATTGTTCCTCTGATTCTGTCGGTCTGCTTGGTGGTGGTCTTCTGGGCTGGCTTGACCAGGGCTGGATGGTGTAAGGTGGTCTCATGTGTCTGGTGGTTGGCTCACTGGTTGGGTGGGGGGCCTCAGCTGGGCTTCTCATCTCTGCCCCACGTGGTCTCTTCTTTCAGGAGGCGGACTGGGCACCAAAGCACCTCTGGGCCGAGCCTCTGCTCGCATCCCATTGGCCAGAGCAGGTCATGTGGCCAAGGCCAGAGTCAAGGGCTAGAGAAGGACTCCCCGATGGGAGGAGCTGCAGTCACTTTGCAAGGGGATGTGCACCCCAAGGGAGGAGGGCTCTCAGGGAGGAAGTGGGGCGTTGGTCTCTCTCCTGCAGGGACAAACCAAGTCAGAAGCAGAGGGCCAGGTGAGATGGTTGGGGGCTAGTCAGGGTGTAGACATGCCACTTGCCATCAGCTGGGCGCTCGCCCATCCGCCCTAGACCCTGAGTCAGAATCTCTGGGGAGGGCCCTGCAGTGATTCCCACCCTGCCCTGACCCCCACTGGGGCATCAGCCTCCGCACAGGGATGTCCGCGCATTCCAGAATGTGCCGCGAGGCTGCCTGGTGTGTGTGTCCAGGAATCCAGAGACTTAATTCATTCAAGAGGATGCCATGGAGCTCTGAGTTGTGTGTGGACTGGGACGGTCTCAGAAGCAGAAAGGTTGGACAGTGATGTGGAGACAAGGCCATGCAGGCCCTGTTTACAGAGAAGGACGCTGTCCAGCTGAGCCCAGTCTCTGCCCGGGGACAGGGGCCTTGCTGTCCAGGAGACAAGTGGTATGGGGGCCAGAACTTCAAGAAAGACTGGAGAGAAATTTAAATATGCGGAGATTCCGTCCGTTTATTGGGTTGTTTCTGCTGCTTGGCGTCATTGCTGGTTTTCTGACCAACCCCCTGTACCTGGGTCCCTGGTATTCCTGGGAACAGGTGCAGGGGTAGAGTCCACATGGACCCGGGGTTGAATTCTGACTCTGACCCCGGGCAGATGACTACCTGGCTCAGCCTCACTTTGCTCATCTGTAAAATGGGATAACATGTGTGGCAGTCAGGCTCCTCGGGGCCCATGGAGCATTGTGCAGGGCGAATTGTCGATCTGTGGTGGGGTCAGTGGCCAGGCTTCGAGGCTGACCCTGAGCCCGGGTCCCCTTCCCCTGCTGCCTCCCCGGGGCTGTGGCCGAGGGTGTGCTGAGGGGTGCTCAGCACTGGGTCTGTGCCTTTGCTTAGAGGGTTTTTATTCGCCAGTTGCTCTGGCTGAGTTAGGGCCCCACTCAGGGCCCTGGAGCAGCCTGTCTTTGTGCCTACCATTTGCTTTGTTCTTTTCCCTTTTATTTTTTTTTTTAAGCTGTGATAGAACATAAAATTTACCATGTTTAGAGTATAGTTCCGTGACATTCAGTATGTTTACATTGTTGTCTGACCATCACCATCATCCATCTCTAGCACTTTATTGTCTTCCAACACTGGATCTCTGTCTCCACTAAACACCAATTCCCCCCTCCCCTCTCCCTACCCACCCCCTAACCCTAACCCCCCAACCACCATTCTGCTTTCTGTTTCTGTGAATTTGGCTCCTCCAGGCACCTCTTGAGTGGACTCAGGTATTTGTCCATTGTAGACACTCACTACGTTCTAAGGCAACCCTGCTTATCCTCAGCCTACAACTAAGAACAGGTCTTCCTCTTCTTTTTTTTTTCATTTATTTTTATTAGTTGGAGGCTAATTACTTTACAATATTGTAGTGGGAAGTCTTCCTCTTCTTACTGGTTCTTCAGACCCATCCTTTTTGACTTTTTAGGCTTCCCACCTCAGGCTGAACATCCCTCGAACTTCAGGGGCGGCTCTCGGGAGCACAGCACTACCCCAGCTGGCCCTCCACCTGGTCTGTGGCCTCCTTTTGGTTTTTTAAGTGAGATATAATTCACATACCATGAAATTCACCCTTTTAAGGCCTACAGTTCAGGGGCTTTCAGCATTGTATATTCACAGAGCTGTGTGATATTGTCACCATTGTCTTAACTCTAGAATATTTTCGTCACCCCCAAAAGAAACACCACACCCATTAACCATCACTCCCCGCCCTCCACCAGCCCCTGACAACCATTCGTCGACTTTCTGTCTCTGAATTTGCCTCTTCTGCACATTTCCTGTGAATAGGATCCTACAGTACTGGCCTTTTGTGGTTGGCTTATTTCCTGCAGCATAATTTCCTCAAGGTTCATCCATGTGGTTCCCTGTGTTAGTCCTTTATTCCTTCCTGAGACTGAATAGTCTTCCATCGCATGGCTGTATCACACTGTGTTCATCCATCCGTCTGTCCACGGGCACCTGGGTTGCTCACCATGTGCTTTGGTTGTGGTGGTTCCAGACTCGAGCTCCCTGGGCACGGAATCACGTGTCGTCCTGCCCCAGCGAGCCCAGTGCCCAAGCCCAGCCTGGCACGGCCCTGGCAGAGGCTCCGTGGGGATTTATTAAACTGAGCTGATGGAACTGGGTCACACAGGCAGAGGGATTTTTCCATTCTGTGCGTTAGAGACACCAGCCCTCAGCTGCTCTCTCCGAGGTCAGCGTGCGGCTCTCCCGTCTCGATGGGACGAGGCCCGGATGGCTGTGCTTGTCCCCTCGCCGGGAGGGACGCACACCAGCTACCCCCTGTCCTTCCCCCACGCTTTCCTGCCTGGTGGAGTCGCGGGGAGCTGGGGTGGGGGGCAGGTGGATCCCGCTGTCCTTGGGGTGAGCCGGCAGACCAGGCAGCTGAGGGTGCTGAAAGCAGAAGCCTGTGTTTGGGGATTAAACGGGGAGGCAGATTCAACCCCGTGGCTCTGCGTGGTGGTTCAGAAAGACTTGGAGTCTCCCTCTGGCAGAACAGCTGTGTGGCTGTGGGCAGGTCACTTGACCTCTTGGAGCCTCTTGCTTCCAGTGGGGAAGCATGACATGACACGGATGGATTGAGATGGGCCCTGGGCGGCTAGGCAGGGGCAGCCTCATGGTTATTCTCTAGCCCTGGCGGAGTTCAGGCCCTAGACACCGTAGGCCTTTGGGGCTCAGTGGGCACCCCCTTTGAGGCGCTCTGCAAAGGGCAGCAGTGATCGAGGGACGCCTTTTGCCAGGCCGTGGAGTCAGAGTCTGTGATGTGGGCACAGACCTTACCTGATACTTTCCTTGGGCTCATGTTAGTAGGGACCACCTAGGGCAGAACCTGAGAACCCACAGAGGCATTGTTGCTGGTTTATTGGCTCCCTCCAACCTCCCCACCCCCAAAAAATATCAGGGCATTTTTAGCATCCTGTTCCAGGTCAGAGCTGCGCCTGGGGCAAACTTTGCCAGTCAGCGGGAGATGGAGAACTTGTTTCCAAAGACCTGGTTCTCTCTGCCAGTTGCTTCTGCCCTTGTTAGAGTTTCAAGGAGAGAGCCCGGAGGAAGGTTGAGATTGACTTTGGCATCATTGATGGCCAGGATCGGGGCTCAGGTGTGACTGATGGATTGGGAGCGGGCCTGTATTTCAGGGCCAGTGCTGCTGGCCTCTTGTGGGGGCCAAGCAGTGGCCTTGCAGGAGATGGGATGAGGGTCCCTCCTGCTCAGCTCTCAGGCCTAGGCCCCCAGGGAGGCCTGGCATGGACTGCTGGGTGGACTCTTGGTACCACCCTGGGGGTCAGCATGCCAGTGAGTGAGGGTGGACACCGGCATTCATAGGCCACCCCCCAGTCAGAGCGGCACTTGCTCACGGCCTGCTCATCACTGCCGCGCCATCTCCATTTCCAGTTCACTTTCGCTACGTGGTGTTCCATCCGTTCCTGGACGAGATTCTGATCGGAAAGATCAAAGGCTGCAGCCCGGAGGGAGTGCACGGTAACGTCAGCCCTGCGTCCTCACGCGAGACCTGGGAGCACGAGGGGGGCAGGCGGCCGGGCCCCTGAGCCTCTCCAGGTGGTCAGGGGAGCACCCACCTAGACGAGCAGAACCTGCCTGAGGGGGCGCTCGGCTGTCCGTCCTGTAACTGCGGACCCCAGTCAGCTGGGGGCCTTGGCCAGGAGGCTGAGATGCCCTGAGGGAGGCCCCGGAGCTGGCAGAGGTGCCCGGGCCGCCCGCACCCACTGGCCCTGGTAGTGCGGGGTCCACCTCGGGTTTCGGTGGCTGCTCAGGCCGGGCAGAGCCGTGGGGCTCCGTGGTGGAGGAGGGGTCCCCAGGCAGCAGACTCAGGGCTGGCCTGTCTACTCACGTTGTCACCTGCCTGCCTTCCAGTCTCCCTAGGGTTCTTTGACGACATTCTCATCCCTCCGGAGTCGCTGCAGCAGCCGGCCAAGTTGTATCCTCCCAGGGTGAGAGCTCGCGCCCCTCCATGGAAGGTCCCTGGGTCCTGTGACCTGATGCTGCCAGCCTCTGTCCACCCCTGCAGCCTGCATCTCATTTGCCCCCGAAGCACGGCGCTGCCTATGCGTCCCACACGGGCTGCAGGGCCTCCCTGCCTGTACCTGCATCGGGGCTGCCAGGCCTGGTTCCAGCTCACCTCGCTGAGGTCACCTCCCTCTGAGGCCCCTGACCGGCCCGCCGCCCGTCCTCGGCTCACATCTGAGGGCTTGGCGCTGCGCGTCCAGGGCTGGTTGAGGAGTCTCTTTGCTGGCTCCCCCATTGTCCCTGTCCCGGCCCGCGCCCTGCTGCACTGGGGTGGTTGTTTCTGTGGGTGCGCCCCAAGACTGCTCACGGGGAGAGACCCCATCTTGTCCCAGCTGTGCCCAAGGTGCCCAGCAGGGGACCTGGCACCGAGGCGAGGCAGGACCCACCTGCGGGGCTGCCACTGGAGGGCAGTGTGTCCCTTCAGTGTGGGATCTGCTGAGGGCGGGGGCCCCGGTTTTGTGTGTGTACGTGTGTGCATGTGTGGGGTGTGTGTGTACGTGTGTTTGTGGGTGTGTGTGTGTACGTATGCACAGGGCCTGGGGCAGGGTCTGTGTGTGACTCTGGAACTTGTCGGAAAACCTGCCACGTCCTATTGGAAACCGGGAGCGTTCCTGGGCTGCCTGCCGGCAGAGCACCGTGAGGCGTGCAGAGGCATGTGGGATCGCACCGTGCGGAGCACATGGCCAGCTTCGGCCGGCGCTCGGGTCAACCATGGCACCTGTGGAGGGCGCTCTCCATGCGTGCTGTTTCATTACCTCCCCGCCGCAGCCCTGAAGGGCAGGCCTCCCTACCGCCCCTGGTATACCAATGGGGGCCCTGAGGCACGGAGAGGTTGGGCCTGGCCCCCGGTGGGTGGTGAGTTGAGGTTTGAACATGGCAGCCGGCCTCTGAGGGCACAGGTGGAGTCCGAGCCCGGGCACCGAGGGGCCGTGGTCATCCCTGGGTGGAGGTGCAGCTTGCATTCTGCTCCGAGCTCCTCCTGCTCTGAGGTCCATGTTCCCAGCCTGGGTCCTGGCTCCACGGGCTCCGGGCCGGCCCGCCCTCGCCTCTTGTATGTGGGGCTGAGCCCTCTCTTCTGTGACTTCCTGGGCAAAACATTTCAGCCTGCAGTGGGCTCTTCCTGGGGGTGGGCACTATGGGAGGAACCCCTCAAACTCAGGGCTTCCCCGCTGGCCTGGTTGTTGCCTTGACCGTGTGCCCCGCCCAGCGACGAGGCAGAGCAGGTGTGGGTGTGGGAGTACGAGACGGAGGAGGGCGCCCACGACCTGTACATGGACATCGGCGAGGAGGTCCGCTTCCGGGTGGTGGACGAGAGCTTCGTGGACACATCCCCCACGGGACCCAGCTCGGCTGAGGCCGCCTCTTCCAGCGAGGAGCTGCCCAAGAAGGAGGCTCCGTACACACTCATGGTGAGCTGTCTTGATGAGACCCGGGGGCGGGAGGACCCAGCAGGTGGGGGTGCAGTCCCTGTGGTGTCTCGGGTGGACCCTTCTTGGGGAGCCCAGTTTCTGTGGGGCAGGGCGGCAGTGGTCCTTGCGGCAGTGTCATAAAGCTGCCACGCCGTTGGGGAGGGCAGGTGAGTCAGGCCCCTGCCCATGAGAGGACAGCACCAGCTGGACAAGGCTGCTCATGAGCTGGCAGCGTGAGGAAGAAACCGGGGGTGGGGGGGGAGCTGGGGGGGAGGGACAGGACCCTCAAGGCTGCTACCACTACAAACCCAAGTGGCCTGAGGGCCTGGGGAAGCTGACCCACCAGATCTGACTTGGGTCCCTTGTCTTTTACCCTCATGAAGCCAGACGGTGACACATGACCCAAGTGGGATTCCAGGGCCTGCAGGTAGGGTTTTCTAGTGTAACGTGGGGCCCAAGCTGCTCACTTTCAGGGTAACTGTCTTTATCAGGAAGAGGAGTGGTGGTCCCGTCTGCATGATTCGGAGGCTGGGGCCCAAGATCACTAGGCTCTTCTGGCAGGACTAGACCATAGGCGGCTCAGGAGGGCAGGCCTAGGATTGGCACGCTGGTGCCCTTGTGGGCAGGCATACAGGTGAGGGGCCAGGAGCCATGTCCTCGGTAAACCAGCACTCTTCTTACAGGCCCCAGGAGAGGCTGGGGCGAGAGGAGTCCACCTCCCCTCTGGGGTGCTGGTGCAGCTCCTGGGTGTTCCCAGAGCCTCCTTGGGGCCGCACCTAGAAGAGAGGGCCCCCTTTGCCTCCTGTCCAAGTTGGCTCCAGGCTAAACAGATGAAGCATGCCAGTTCTCTCTCCACCCCTGGCAGGGATCCATCAGCGAGCCGGGCCTGGGCCTCCTCTCCTGGTGGACGAGCAGCTAGCCCTGCGCTGTGAGCACGGACCCTGCCCGGCCCTTGGGAAGGAGGCGCAGCTGGCCCTGAAGACCACTGCCACTGGTTCAGGCGAGGAGCGGCCTGCACCCTGCCAGGCTGTCCCCTCCCCTGCCTCTCCCAGAGCTACCCGAGTGCCACAGTCCCCACGGACTTCTGCCCATTGGTGACAGCAAAGACATTTAATAAATGAAGACGGCATCACCTGGGAGAGCCGCCCTTGTCTCAGTGATCTACAGTCACCAAGTTGCCACAGCCAGGACAGCACGTCCTTCCTGACCCCAGATCACATCTAGAGATGACCCAGAGGTGGACTTCGGGGTGAAAGGTCCCGGCCAGCTCTGGGCCAGCTGATCCTGGCGGCTCCACAAGTAGCCCAGAGAGCAGGAGGCTGGTCCGGGACAGCTGCCGGGTGCTCGTCACCTGACCTTCACGGGAAAACCTTCCTTCCCACCGTCGTTTGGAAGGTGGGGCCTGGACTCGGCCAAGCAGCTCCATCAGGAAGTGGCAGCGCTGGGCTTTCGTGAGCCGGGGGGTGAGGGCTGGTGACCCGCTGTTGTTGTTGTCCGCCCCCGCCCCGCCCCAGCAGTACAGCGGGAGCCTTGGGCCAGCTGTCACTTTGCGACCTTGGCCACACCATGAACACGCTGTGGGTCTGTCTGCTTGTGCTTTGAGAACCTGGAGGCGGGAAAACGCCTCATCATTTACTCAACAGAAAGGCTTTGCCAGATTCCTCCTGCCCCTCCACTCATTTCTGCCAGAAACCTCTCTTGGGACCAGGACATGGTTTTATATCCCCCACTGGACGCCATGTTTCCGTCAGGCAAGTCTTGTCCTGATGAAGGGGTCGCCGTGGAGCCTGCCTCCGGCCCCGGCCTTTCGGCTCACATGGACATGGGTCTGGAGCTGTGGGTGGTGCCAGTGGACGGCGCTCCAAGGAGAGGAGCCGTGCCCGCTGCCGCCCTGTGCCAGGGGATGGGGGCAGGGCACGTGGACTAGCTGTGACCTTGGACGTGGTGGCCTGTCTGTACAACAGACACACACACTGCATGTCTGAAGGGCAGCTCAAAGCCCAGGGGAAGGGGGAGGCTCCATGTTGGGCCCAACCCCCCAGGCCCATCAAGGAAGCTACTGGAATGTGGGGATGGGGAGGGGAGGCTGCCCCGCAGGCAGTGGGGCTGAAAAACAAACGCTGTGGCGTGGCTCTGGGGGCCCCCACTGACTCTGGCTGTGAAGGAACCCCTCTGCCCCTTGCTGGAGCTGGTAACAGCAGACACCACCACTCACACAGCCAGTCACTGCATGTGAATTCTTATTTTCCTTATAAGAGCAAAAGGACTTTTTTAAATCCTTTAGCCACCAGTGAAATGAACAGGCAGGAGAAAAACTTTAGATGGGCGTCTGTCATCAAAAATAAATACAGTTGCATGAAGCTGCTCAAGATCTGAATCGGACTAAAAACAGGAAGACAGGGTTGACACGCTATTAAGAGCCTCCCCCACCCCCGGCCGTGGGGCACTCCCTGGGCCGAGGAGAGGAGGGCAGGAGGCCGGGCCGCCGCATCTCGGAGCGGAGCCACGGCTGGATCCGATCGGATCTGGTTCTGGTGCCGTGGAACCGCCCTTGTGACGCCAGAGCCGGGTCCGAGGAGTTGGTCGGTGGGCAGTGGCGGCTGAGGGGACCTCACTTCTGCAGCTCCTTCATCCTGTTGAGCGCACTGCCGGCGCGGAACCACTCGATCTGGGTCTCGTTGAAGGTGTGGTTCAGGAGGATGGTCTCCTGGGTCCCGTTGGGGTGCTTGATGATGCACGTCAGCGGCTGTGAGGAGGGACACGTGTGGGCGGACGGCCCCCGAGAACACGGCCCTGGGTTTGCTCGAGGCTCAGGAGGGAGGGCCACTGCTCCGGGCCCCTTGGGGGTTACCTGGAGAATTCGGGGGCCCTTCTAGCTGGAACAAAGGCTCATGGAAGGAGGGCCAGGTGTAGGAAGGCAACCCTCCCCTCCCCTCTCAGGAGGGCCCTGGGAGAAATGGGCTTGGCTGGCCCACCCTCCTTCCCTGCCCCCTGACCTTGCCAGGGGCAAAGTCCTTCAGGCCCTGGATGGTCAGCTTGTCCACAGGGTGAATCTTGTTGTAGTCAGCTGGGTCAGCGAAGGTGAGGGGCAGCAGGCCCTGCTTCTTCAGGTTGGTTTCTAGAAGACAGAGAGCAGGAGTCCATAGTGGGCAGGTCCCGTCCCTCCCTTCTCTGTGAGGAACCTCACCAGCCAAGTCCAGTTAGGGCTCTGGGAGGGTCACGTGGTACTGCCACACGGGGACAAACCTGGGTCACTGACCACAAGGACCAGCTTGGCCGCTCTCCCAGTTATGTGGGGCCCTAGGCGAGTGTGCTTGCGTGCCTGTGTTTCCCTGAGGCCTCTGACAATCAGAGACGGTCCTCTGACCACGTGCCCTGGATCTCAGCTGCTCCAAGTGTGGAGGCAAGACCAGTATATGCCTGGGGTGGGGAGCTGTGGTATCAGAACCGACAAATCTGAAGGGGCTGAGGCTGGAGGCCGGGGTGCTGTGGGGTCTCCATGGACACACCCTGGAGACCAGCCACGTGGCTCTGGCCCTGCCAGGCACTGTGGGCCGGGTGACCCTGGGTTGCCAGTGAGGGGAGGCGGGTGGGGCTGGGACTGGGCTCCTGCTCACCGTGGATCCTGGCGAAGCTCTTGGTGATGATGGCCCGGCCCCCGAGGTGGCGAGGCTCCAGGGCCGCGTGCTCCCGGCTCGAACCCTCACCATAGTTTTCATCTCCGATCACCACCCACCGGATGCCGTGTTTCTGTCAGGGGTGAGTAAGGAGCAAGTTTATGAGGAGGAGGAGGCACTGGCCCACCTCCTGCTCAGCCCTCAGGCCTCCTAAGGCTCACAGATCAAGGGACCAGAGCCCCCCGCCTCACCTGCACCCCAAGGACAGGTGAAGTTAGAGCTGAATCCAGCCCCAGCCAGGCTCTCGGAAGACAGGATGAGGCAGGGCCTGGCTGTCCGCGGGGCCTGGGAGGTGTGACCCTCCTGTGACCCAAAGCTCAGGGCAGCGGGGGTGACAGACACAGGGCTGCCTCGGTGGCGCTGGGACACCATTCCACTGCAAAGCTGCAAGTGTGGACCCCCCTTTCCCTGAGTGGAGTGCCCGACCTGGCCACCAGGAAGCACCAGAGAACCCCATCCCTACCCTCCAGCTCGGGCCCACCTTGTAGTAGCGGGCGGTGTCAGGGACAGGACCGAACTCCTGGGTGACGGCGTTGCGCACGGAGTTGGCCTTGCCGTTTTCCACGTTGATGGCACCAATGAGCAGGTTGTTGGAGATGTTGTCCAGATGCCCACGGAACTTGAGCCAGGGGCCGGCAGCCGAGATGTGGTCAGTGGTACACTTCCCTTTGACCTTGGGTGGGTGAGCAGAGAGAACAGAGGTCGGGTGTGGGCTCTGAGTGGTGGATGGACAGGCCCTCTGGACGCAGATAGTGGGGACAGGAGAAGCGGGTCAGGCTCTGGCCAAGAGGGTTCAGGCAAGGCTGTTCCCTGTCCCTCAAGGGGGCAGAGCCAGGCACGGAGGACCCATGTGTTTGCTCACTCGCTCTTCAGCCCGAGGCCCCCAGGTAGGAGATGCCCAGGTTGGAAGACCAGCTGCAGATTCGTGCCAGAGACAGACGAGCTCTGGGACGTGTCTGGGTTCTGGCTGGTGATGATCATTTCGTCTACCGTGCGGGCTTTTAACGGGGGCTGTGTCACTGCCTGCAGACGCCACAGTAAACAGCTCAGTGCCTGTGCGGCATGGCTCCAAGGTCTCTGGCCCCTCTGCTCAGCTCCCAGACACACGCCCTATCCCTGATGCTCAACCACGGGAAATCGACGGCACCAGAGCGTGTCTGGTCAAGCCCAGTGCATGGAGACCTGCTGTGAGGGTCACAGTTGCTCATCTGCCCTCCTAACACTGCGTCCGCTCACATCCCTGGAGGACCCTGAGCAGCTGGCCCGGCACAGGGCAGTAGAAAGGGGGACACAGATCCCCTCACTCCTCCGCAGCCAAACCTCCCTTCCTGCCCCCGCCTGACTCTTGACCGTGTCCTCCACCGGGGCCCATGGGGGCCCGCGTGGTTCCCCGGGCCCTCCTGCCCATTAGGGAAGGGTACGCTGGCAGCAGGGCTGTTCGCGCGACCCCGAGTCCCTGACCTTGATGAGGATCTGCAGGTCCTCCAGGTCTCGGCCGTCCCACTTGTCGAAAGGCTCCAGGAGCTGCAGGCGCTGGCTGGTGGGACTCACATCCACCTGCTGCCCGCTGCTGTCCTTGGGGGGGTGCTGGTAGGTGTCCTGTCCGGGGTCAAACTCCTGCAGCAGGCGACAGGGCACGTTGGGTGCCAAGCCCTCAGTCCCACGTGGACGGGCTCCCACGGCAGGCAAGCTCCCCGGGTGCCAAGCTCTCCCTCCCGGCAAGCACCCTTCCTGGGCCGGAAGCATCTCAGCGGCCCTGAGCCCCAGGCCGAGGTGGGCCCGCAGGACGGTGGCAGAGGCTGCGCCTGCTCACCGCTCGGGGAAGCTCATCTGCATCTGGAGCCTCCAGCCTGAACTTCTTGCCGTCCTTGCCCGTCAGGAAGTCAGTCTCTGGGTTGAACTTGAGGGTGCCAGCAATGGCCAGGGCTGTGACAATCTGGAATGGAGGCGGCCAGTCTGTCGTTCACACCAAACCCCTCCCCCATCCCTTCACCTCAGCAGAAGCCTAGGCAGAAACTGAGGTGGAGCCGGGAAATTCCCAGATTCTCCATGACTGCTCTTCCCCTCGCAGGAAGGAGCTGCAGCCATGTCTCTGGGACCAGGGCCTGCAGAGGACTCATGCACCCACCTCTACTGCCCCCCGGAGCCTGGACCTCAGTGCCTCCTTGGGCAGGGCCAGTGCTGGACCCCAAGAGGCCCGGCACAGAAATACTCCCAGGATGAGTATGTTCCTTAATGGGCACCGAAAACATGGAAGGGGCCATTTCTTCACCAAAGTATTTCTAGAACGCTCCTTTAAAAAACCAAGTCATGGATTTCGCTGGTGGTTCAGTAGTTAAGAATCCCCCTGCCAAAGGAGGGGACATGGGTTTGATCCCTGGTCCGGGAAGATTCCATATGCCACAGGGCAGCTAAGTCTGTGCACAATTTCTGAGCCCTTGCACCCTGGAGCCCATGCTCTGCAGAAAGAGAAGTCACCGCAGTGAGAAACCCAACAAGCAACAAGAGTGACCCCTGTTCGCTGCAACTAGAGAAAAGCCTGTGTACCGCAACAAAGACCCAGCGCAGGAAAAAAAAGGGTCACAAGACTGTCTGCGCGCGGAAAACTACTAAGTGCCCAGAGCATGCAGCTCACTGCTCATCGTGACAGCACGGCCTCCCTCCTGGCTCGGGCAGCGCAAGCGCCTCCTGCGTTGTTCACGGGTCACCAACGGGACCCATGTGGCCGGGTGGAGGCAGGAGTGCCTTCTGTCCCTGGTGGTGACTCTAACAAAACCTCAGACTCCTGGGGCTGAGGGGAGTCAGGCAGGGCACACCCAGGGAACTCAATGCCTGGGCCCGGCAAGGCCTGTGGCTCTTGGTTTCTGCTCTGACAACCCCTGGCCCTGTGATGCCAACATTCCTTCAGCAGCCCTGCAGGGCCCCTACTCCCCTGCCTGGCCAGGGCAGGACCCCCAGAGGCTATCCCGGGTTAGGGCGGAGCCTCACCTCTGGGGACGTGACGAAGGCGTGGGTCTCGGGGTTTGCGTCATTGCGCCCTGTGAAGTTCCTGTTGTAGGAGGTGACGATGGTGTTCTTCTCCCCCTTCTTGATGTCCTTCCTGCCAGGTCGGAGGGGACACAGTTAGGCACATCTGGCTTTGTCACCTGGCCTGACCTGCCAAGCTCATGGCAGAGGAGGGGGAAATGGAAAAAGACCTGGAAATGGTCACCTCCCCCCAGGTCTCAACTCACACCCACGGAGCAGGAGGGAACCTCAGGCATCACTGAGGTTCGTTAGAAGCCACACATAAGACAAGAGGCCAGACCAAGGATCCCTGACCGGGGCCAGGGCGTCCTTTCAGGAGGGTCCATCTGAGCCCCCCGCTGTGTGCGTTAGGATGAGGCCTCCCTGGCTCCTTCCCACTCCCCCCCAGGCTTTGGCCAGGTGGCCACTCAGCGCTGCGGGGGACTCTTCCTCTTTACCTCCAGCCCAACTTTCTAGTCCTGCCCAGAAAAGTCTTCTAATATCCTACAGTCCTGGAAGCTCCACCCTCAGGGCATCTCCCCTCAACATCTGGGGCTCTGTACCCCAGGACACAAGGGGCCATCCTATAAAACTGTGCTTCTCTGGCAGAAAACAACAAAATTCTGTAAAGCAATTATCCTTTGATTTAAAAAAAAATTAATTAAAAAAATACATTAAAAAAGAAAACCCTGTGCTTCTCACCTGTCCCACTGGCCAATGCAGGGGCCGCAGGCATTAGCCAGGACGATGCCACCCACATCCCTCAGGATCTGTGCCTGTAGCGGGGAGAGGGGACGGGGAGGGGTCAGGGGCAGGCTGGCGGGAACCCCGGGGCACAGGCCCCTGCGTACAAGGCTGTGGCAGCCACGTCCCTTGGCAGAAGGATGGTGGGGAGCAGGGGCGCGGCATGCGGGCACTCACATAACCGTCCCGCTCAATGGTGGCGCGGATCTGCTCCGAGCCCGGGGTGATGGTGAACTGGGACTTGCACTTGAGCCCATGGGCCAGCGCCTGCTTGGCCACGGCTGCGGAGCGGCCCATGTCTTCGTAGCTGGAGTTGGTACAGCTGCCGATCAGACCTGGTGTGTTGTGGGTGGGGGGACGGACCGTCAGGAGGAGAGTGACCAGAGCTCTCCGCCTGACCGCAAACGATCCACCCCCGGTCAAGGGTTCACCGACTCTGCTCCCAACACAGAGAAGTTGGAAGCAACCTACCTCGCTGTCTGTCCTCTCAGCCCAGACACTTAAACTGTGGCCACCGAGCGGACGCTGAACCCACTGGCAGCGTATAACCCACAGTCTTAGAGTGAACAGCCTGTATGTGGACACACGCTGGAGGGCCCCCACTAAGATACTGACAGGGACCGCTGCTGGGGAAGGACTTAGAGGCCCACTTTATTTTATACTTTGTAGCATTCTCTGGCTTTCTACTTGGTTTTATAATCAGGAAGAAAAGAATTCTTTTAAAGAAGTCTATCATAGTTATTCAAAAAGCCAATAAAAACCGAATGATATCACACTGTCTGTAGAGAGAGACAGTCTGTCTTACCAGCTCAGTGATTTATGCTCTAATTATTAAGCTACCAAAGATTTCTTTTTATTTACTTCACTAACAAGGCTGCACACACCGCACTGCCCTCCACGCCAGGCTCCGCGGGAGCTCTCACCACCCCCTCAACTCGTCCCTCCTCCCGGCAATTCCAACGGTACCACCCCCATTTCAGAGCTGGGGAACCGAGGCACAGGGGGTGAAGTAATGAGCTCACGGTCACCCAGCTATGAAGTGGCAGAGTCAGTCACTCAGGCCACCCGGGTTCACGTGCTTCACAGAACCATGACAACAGTGATACCAACATGCCCGTGTGTGTGTGTAAAGCACGTAAGTGAAACCAGGCGCGGAAGCTGGTAAGAGGAAATGTTTGCAAAACAAAATTTACACACATCAGCATGGGCGTATACAAAGAGCTGGTTCTGGCTGAAGGTGGAGATTAGGGCTGTTTTAAAATTCTTGTTTTGTCAATAGTCTCTACACGGATACATATTTCTTTTATACCAAGAAAAAATAATTTCTTTAAAAAGCTGTGGAGTGAAGAAAACTATTTTAGAAAGTGCCTGAACCATTCAGGAAAGGCCCCACGGCAAGCACGGGCAACGGTCCGCAGCCCTGGGCGGACCTGCTGGCTCTGGGGCTGGGGGCGGGGGTACTCACCCACTCGGATGTCCAAGGGCCACCCCTCCTTCTCTGCCACACTGCCCACTTCTGCGACAGGGTGAGCCAGGTCGGGGGTGAAGGGCCCATTGATGTGCGGCTTCAGCTGAAGTGAAAGAAGCGGGGGCAGGGGTGGGGAGGAACTCAGCTTGGTGTGTGGACAGCTCTCTCCTTCAGAGGTGGCCTGGCTCCTGCTCACCCAGTCACGGTGGGCCTGGGAGGCCAGCTCTCATTCTACAGCTCAAACCTTATCCCAGGAAGGGCCCGAGCAGCGGGCACTGTCCACGCACCCACTCCTGGAGCCCTCCAACCCCCAAGGTCATTATCTCCTGCCTGCAGACGGCAGAGCTGCCTGCCTTGCCCAAGGTCACAAGCTTGGAGACAGTAGAGGCATGGGATGAATAAAGGCTGCCGGTTCCCTCAGCCCGTTATCTCCCGTGAGGTGGTGCTTCTGGAATCTGGAGGCCAGACATTTTATACGTGATGCTACTTATCACCAACATGAAGCACTGAGTGAAGTGCCTGGCACCCAATTAGCCCGCAATGAATATCAGCAACAGTTATTACATGAATTAGCTCATTCAGTTCCCATGACTGCCTCGGGTTTTACACATGATGAAGTGAGGTGCATAGTGGCCTTAAGTAAGGTCACAGGCTTAAGTGGCAGAGTCAGGATTTGAACTTGCGCAGGTTGGCGGCAGGGCCTAAACCCTCAGCTGCTCTGTTCTGCTGCTTTGGCTCCTCCAGCCCATCCTTCCTCTGGCCTTCCAAATGCTACCCTGATCTACAGGTCTCAGGGT
This sequence comes from Dama dama, assembly GCF_033118175.1. Classification (NCBI taxonomy): domain Eukaryota; kingdom Metazoa; phylum Chordata; class Mammalia; order Artiodactyla; family Cervidae; genus Dama; species Dama dama. The sequence goes on from NC_083702.1 coordinate 7,639,712, forward strand.
ACTGGGGTCGGGCCTGGAATCTTGGACCCTGCCCTCTGAATTCTCACAACAGAGCAAGCTCAAGGGTAAAATCTTGGCTTCTCCGAGAGCTGAGTTAGGGGCAAACTGAACGTTTCTGAATGACCAGCCGGAGAACCAAAAGATCAAAAGCCTTGCTGGGTGTGCAGCCAGGGGCCTGCCCGAGCCCCGCTGAGGCCCACCAGACGTCTCCAGATGGCGCCTGAACCACCCTACCCTCAGAAACCCCCTGGAACCAACTCCTGGCCTCACCTCACTGAGGTTAATTTCAATCAGCTGGTCATAATGGCAGCCAGAGTCAGGTACCAAGTGATCCTTGAATTCATCGGCAAGGTTGGCAATGTCTGAAATCAACAAGGGAGGGAGACTGAAGCATGTAAGACAGAAATTAGTCACAAGACTCCATCCATTCATCCATCAGAACCAGTTACCCAGCACAGGCCACACACTCCGGGCCCCGGGCACTGACTGGGCAAACAAAGGAAGAAAACAGCAGCACAGGACACAGTGCCTGCCCTCGGGGATGCCCAGTCCTGCGGAGGCGCCATCAGTGAGCCGGGGGTCACAGCACAACACGAGAGAGGCCCAGGAACACGGGGACACTGAGGAGAGGCACGGACTTGGGGTTCAGAGTCAGGGAGAGGAGAAGCACTGAACTTTAGAGGAGAAGTTACTTGATAATTAAATCAAAGGAAGAGTCTTCCAGGTATGATTCTATGTACAGAGAGCTCGGAAACAAAGTGACAAGCTCTCCCCAGGTCCCCCAGCCTCTGGCTCCACCAAGCACCTCTCTCCAGAAGACCCAACAAGCTCTCCCCAGGCCCCATTTCCAACTCTGGGTTTCAAAGAAGCTAAGCTCAAACCTCAGGGAAGTTGTTGGGGAAGGCTGAGAAAATGGTTCTTGCACCAAATGTTTTTCCTCCTCCCCTGCTAGAGTAGGAATTACAAACAGAAGCAAATCCACGTCATTTCCAGAGCTTCCCATAGAGGGCGCCAGGGACCAGGCCAAGAAAAACCGAATTCAGACGCCCTTTTGGGGGAAACTAAATCCCAAGGATGCCCTTTCAAGGGGAACTAAATCCTTGAGCCACAATGTTTCACGCTGAGAGGCCAGAGCCTCTGAGAAGCTGACGAGAGCTACAGAAGCCCACTCAGGAGCAGTCACACACATAACCTCTCACAGACTTCCAGGGGCTTCTCAAAGCCCTGAAGTCAGTTCAGAGATGCGGGGATTAGGAACCCCTACCGGCTCACCTGCCCGGCCAGTCTTGCTCAGGTATTTCTTCATCCTGTGGTTATAAGGGAACACTGAAGTGGTGGCCCCAATTTCTGCGCCCATGTTGCAGATGGTCGCCATGCCTGTAGAGAGAGAGAACGCACAGGGCTGGCTGAGCAGCTGGGCGAGGCCCCCACATCTGTTAAAGGTGCACACACGTCTTTGCACCAGGGAGCTGGCATCACTCCTTCCCTCGCTCTCACTGCCCTTGTGGTCCAGGGTTAAAAGGATGGCCAGGGAAAGAGAGGCCACGGGGCTAGAGCCCAGTGTCCTGGCTGTCAGGGTGGCTGTTGGATTCGGGGAGAACACAAGATTCTGGCCTTATGAGCCGAGTTCCAACTCCAGGCCTGGCTGGCCCGCTCGGCAAACTAGATGGCCACCATGTGATGAGAGCTGACCTGGCCAGACCGCCCAGCTGTTGCTGTGTCCATTTGCAGGTGAGGGAACCGACTCAGAGAGGTCCATGGTCGTGCCATAAAGCGAATGCCAGTGTGGCCTTCAGGACTTGGTCTGCCTGCCTAATGGGCAGGCCTGCATGCTTTCAGCCATACCACGGTGGAAATGTTTCTGGGCCTGGGGTTTTCCAGCTATAATACTGGAATGATATCTATGGCCTAGACCACAGAACCGCCCACAGAACTGGAGAGGTAATAGACATGCTGACTGCAACCAGCACTCCAGCCCCACGGGGTTGCTCAGACACAGGTCTGTGCTTGCTGCCAACTTCCTAACTGAACGTCCATCAGCAGTAAGGGCTACTTACAGGAGTGAGCCCTGCATTACCGGAGGGATACAAGGGCCAGCTGAACTGCAGCTCTGTGGGGGTGCTACGGAGCTGAGGCAGGCAGGGAAGGCTGGACTGAACCATCTCTAAGGCTCATTCCAACTCTACTTGGATTTCTGAGGGCCCAAGCATGGAGGCCAGATCACCAGGAGTGATGAGAAGGGAGGGGGCTGGCTCCCACCTGGTCTTAGAGACTAACAGGTGATGGTCTCTAACCCAAAGGAAGAGAGTGAGGCTCTGACTCCAGGCAAGGGAGGGTGTGAGAATGGGGCTGCTCTGTGACTGAAGCCCTGCTCTGAGTCCCCGCCCACCACCTCCATCTTCTGTGGATTCTTCTGGATCACTCAAGGCAGCCCATGGCCACGGCCACGCTGGCTCAGCCCCTAACTCCATGTGGCCACAGGCAAGTGACCTGCCATCTTCGAGGGGCCCCAACGTCCCATTAAATGAAGGGCCTGGACTAGACCACCTCCCCTCTACCCCTAAGAGTCCATCGCAAGTTCCCAAACTGACTGGCCAGAGTCTCATGGGCAGGCCAGCCGCTGCTTCTACAGCTCAACCACAGGCCCATCGGGCCACAAAGGCTGGGAGCACGCCCCGCAGCCGCCGTCCTCACCGGTGCAGGAAATGGAGTCTACTCCAGGCCCATGGTACTCCACAATGGCGCCCGTGCCACCTTTCACTGTGAGGATACCCGCCACCTTCAGGATCACATCTTTAGGTGAGGTCCAGCCGGAGAGGGAGCCTGTCAGCTTCACGCCAATCACCTGAATAGGCGGGGCCAGAAAGCAGGCGCAGGCCACGTGTCAGGCGCCACGTTCCAACCAGTGTCTGCTGCTTGGGTTCCCACTCAGGCTTACTTATCCCTGCCTCCTTCCCAGAGAGCTGAACCTATGCTCTCAGCTCCTGTGGGTCCCACATCTCCTACTCGCCCCACCAACCACCCCTCTGCTGTCACCCCGATACGAGCCCCTCCCCACTTCTCACCTTGGGGCACTTCAGCTCCCAGGGGATCCCAGCCATGACGTCCACAGCATCAGCACCCCCGACTCCAATGCAGATGCCCCCCAGGCCACCCCCATTGGGGGTGTGGGAATCAGTGCCAATCAGAAGAACCCCAGGGTATGCATAGTTTTCCAGAATGATCTGAAAAAGAATCCAAGGCCTTAAAAGCCCTTAGCAGAGAAAGGAGCTTAGGGCTCCAATGGGGTCTGCAAGACTGCCCGCTGCCAACACCGGGCCACTGAGCTAATCCTAGGCACGCCGCCTGCACGGGGCCTTTCCAGTGTGGCTGAGATGAGCCAGAGGCCTGGGAGGCTGGAAGCCTGGGCTCAGTAACAGCTCTGACAGCTCCTGACTGTGTGACCTGGACTAGTAAGTGCCTCCCTGGACCTCAGTTTTCTCATCTGTTAGCACAGGATTAAGAATGGCTGCACCAACCCGACCCCAGGATGGTGGTGAGAACCAGATGGCCTGGGATACAAGAGTGTGTCCTGTGACAGGCCTGGGGACAATGCTGACTGCTGAAAGGTGCCTCCGATAACACTGCCTCACATGGTGGATGTGTGGAGTGTGCTTATCTGGCTTCTCCAGAGAGCGGACAATCTTCCACAGCCTGGCTCCAGCACAGGGAAGGAAGGAGCTGGCAGTGAGCATTTCCCCCCAAGATACCTGATGCAGCCACAGGGGCAGCAATCCCAGAGCAGTCCCGCCCACCACCGGAGGTGCTGGACACGCTGCTGCAGGGTTGCTCAAGGAGAGCTGCGGCCAAACGGAACCATGTTTGGGTCTGAGTTCTGGCCCTACCACCCAGCTGTGAGCCCCAGGCAATGCACTTCTCTCCAAGCCTCTGCTTCCCATCTATAAAGAGCAGTGGACAATAGTGCTCTCCTCACTGGATCACCGCGAGGACGTGATGGAAGCATGTCCCTCAAACTGTAATAATACCTGGGGGAGGCAATCTTCTCCTTATTTTGCAGCCAAGAGCCTTCACCTGAGGTTCTGTGGTTCACCATCATATGGATTTATGCCCCAACACACATGTATATGGATGTCAGGGATGCTAAACGAGATCAGAGCGGTGAAAGGCTCTTATGAATTGTCAAGACCAACTGAGAGATGGGCAGGTTCCCTGGAATATTACAGAAATCCCAGGGCCTCTGCCTTGAGTGAGGCATTTGCTCAGGAGACTGAGTAAGGTCTGAGGGGTCTCGCCTCTTGGGAATGCGGGAAGTTAGAAGACCTGATTCCTTCCCCAGAAATGAGCCAGCTGGCTGGAAGAGGCCAACATGGAGAGAATCCCTAACAAAATCACTGTTGCAGAGAACACTGTTTACCTGTTTCACTTCTCCAGCCCTCCTATCCTTGGCCAATACAAAGATTTAAAACTAGTTAATTTCCAAAACTCCTCAAGGTTGTAAAAGCCTACTCCATGAAGACCAGACACACAGAATTCATTATGATCGCACAGCGTAGAGTGCGAGTATGGTCCATGTCCAGAAAGGAGTGGTCAGCACAGACCCGAGGACTGCAGAAAGCATCACAAAGAAGCTGGTTGTGACAGTGACCTCAGCGGTCAGCTGCATTCGGTTAGGCAGGTGGGGGTGTGGTGGGGAAGAAGTATATTTTTAGGCTGGACTAACACTGAGAACATAAAACTGGAAATTCAGCATCTATCTGCAGGAGCCACGCGCACTGAGGACCTATTCTGTACTGACCTGGCCTCGGGCCCAGAGCTGAGAGGAGTAAACAAGCCACAGGCCCGGTCCCCACAGGGCACACGGCGCACTCCGTGGTCATATGCGGAGGGTCCCACAGAGGGTCACAGAGAGCCCCGTGCTGGGCACCGGAGGGCCAGGGCTGCACAGAGGGAACCAGGAGGCAGCACGGTGGAGAAGGAATCAGCCAGGGCATGCGAGGCAGAGGGGAAGGGACTAAGGTTTGTTGTGGACATGGCGGATTGAAGCTGCCTAATGTGGAGGGGGAGGGGGGAAGAAGAGGAAAGTTGTACAGAGATCAGACGGTCCCTAGGAACTTTCTTTTTAAAAACCCTGGCCCAAAAGCTCCCAAAAAGGCCTGGGCATCTGTACTCAGGTGGAACAGGGGACGCTTGGATTGGGGTCCCCTTGATGACAAAAAGCCAAGGTTGGGTCCACCTGACTCCCTCGCCCTGCCGCTGAGAGAGGCCTTCTGGCCCCTGAAGACCAATGTGACCTGCCATTTGCAGGGAGCCCCTTCCTGGCAAGGGAGAGGGTTTGAAAGGGCAGAGCGGTGATCTGTGGGCTCTGGTTTCAGAGTGGGGCAGTGTGGGAGCACAGGCAGGGTCGGGTTACAGCCTGACTCAGCGCATCTGGAAGTGAGGCCTAGGCTGGAGGTGGGGAGAAGGGTCACCTTGGGAAGGCACACAGAGGCAGGTTTCACACCAAGGATGGAAGGCAGGTGAAAACACACCAGCGCACACCCCACACGCCATCCAGCAGTCCTGAGCAGACACCTCTGATGAAAGCTAATCCACCATCTCCCCAGAAACACACACACACACACACACACACACACACACACACACACACACACACACTTGATAGAACTGCCTATCAAGAGAATAGTCACCCCTGGGGACACCTAGAAGAGCTCCTGGCTGATGTGGCCACGTGGCCTGTGGTACCTCCCTGCTACAGAACTCCAGCAAGCGGCCAAAGACTCTGAGGGGCACCCCCTATACGGAGAGGGGATGAACGCCCGGTGTGACAGGAGACCGCAGAGCGAGCGGGCAGAGCACGGGCCCCAGGGTCAGGCTGCCCAGATGTTCGCAGGAGCCTGACTCCACAATCAGCCAGCCGGAATGTCCCTGGCCAAGGAGATTAAATCTCCATTCCTTAGCTTCCTCATCTGTAAGGTGCGGACAATAAAACCACCAGACTCACCGGGTCACGGCGAGCACTGCGTAGAAGTTACTATCTGCAGAGTACCTGTCTCATCATGTATTAGTAATCCACCCAACAAGGTATGATGCTTGTAGAGAAAGGCAAAACAAAAAACATTGCAATACATACGAATGTTCAGAAGAAGGTATAGCACAAAACAGGCCAACCTTAAAGGTCAGAAGGGACTATTTTAAATTCTCACACGGAGAGTGAGAATGTGTAACTTGACACAATGAAATCTAAGGGTTGATGAAAACGTCATCCAGTTGCCCGCGGAGGCCCCTGCTCACAGACCCGGAGGGCAGCCCTCTCCTCCACCCACCCCAAGGCGGCCAGGCCCTGCTTACCTGGTGGATGATCCCAGAGCCAGGCCTCCAGAAGCCGACGCCATACTTGGCGCCTGCGGTGGCCAGGAAATTATACACTTCCTGGTTTATGTCCTGTTGAGAGAAGTCAATAACCAGGGCATTAGAAACGGTTTGCTCATGCCTCCCTCCCTCCACCTCCTCTCTCCTATGACTGAAATGCTGGCACTGGAAAGACAGGCCCTCTCCTGGAGGCCTTCTACAAATAATTCCCAAAGGGCTTGGATGCCAGCCCACAAGTCTCGGCTGGCAGGCCCAGGAGAAAGACCAGGGAACAGAGACGGAGCCCAGTTCTGTGACACATGGCCAGGGAATAGGTCCAGAACAAATCCCTTCCCCGCCCTGGGTCTCAGCTTCCTTATTTGTAGAAGGGTCCTTCTGGCACTCAAAGGGAAGCAGTGGGATGGAGTGGACCACCCGGTTCCACCACGCCTCATGTTGGGTGCTGTTCTCCTTTGGAGCCTCGGATGCCTTGTATGTAATCCTGGCTAACGTTTACTGAATGCCCACTATGGAAATGGTACCACGCCAAAACAAATCCCATTTTACAGATGCAAAAACAGAAACTCAGAGGTCTTGCTCAAGACCCTAGGGTTAAACAGACAAGTCAGAGTTTGAATCCAGGCCGGTGCAGCCAGAACCCGTCGCTACACTGTAATAAGAACAAAGCTACTGCCCTCACAGAGACTATATCTCAGAACACCTAGACTGTCTTAACATGTGGTAGGTAGGTGCTCAACACTTGGTAATATGTTTTATGGGCCCCAAATGAAAGACTGTCAGATGGACCATGTTCTCAACTGTAGGTTTCAGCCAAACAGACAGCAGGTTGGTAACCAATATGCCTGTAATTCAAAGGCAACTTCCCCAGGGGGAAGGGAAAGCTACCCCAGAATATGGACATGAGGCCAAAGTTTAACAGGACGACCAAGCATATCCCTGGACAGGTGAGAACTCAAGGACAAAAGGGATGGTACCACAGGCAGAGGAGGGACTCACTGTGGGCTCCACTAGGCCCTCCAAGAAACACCCTCAAAGCATGCAGTCCCCTTCATTTAAACTTCAGACCACTGGACTTTCCCAGTGGTCCAGTGTGGCTAGGACTCCACGCTCCCAATGCAGGGGGCCTGGCTTCAACCCCTGGTCCAGGAATTAGATCCCACATACTGCATATAAGATCTGGCACAGCCAAATACATAAAGATTAGAAGTAATAATAATAAAATAAACCTCAGACCAACCACACATCCTTCTGAGGGCACGTGTGGTTCCCCCAAATGAATGAGTGGCAGACAAAGAGCCTGGGTCCCCACAGCAGTCTCTTTCTGATTAATAATTAATCCATTGATTTCCTCATTTACAAATCAGTCACTAACATAACTGGTACCGAGGGCAGGAGGCAGGTGTCTGTGGCCACACTTGTTCCTGTGTCTATGCGGGTGGCAAGGGGAAGGCGGGGGAGACAGGAAGGTGGGCACGGAGCGTGCCGCTGTCTGCACCTGACTCAGCCTAGATACCTCTCTGGTGGTCTGTGTGACCCTGGACACATCACTCTGCCTCTCTGAGCTCCAACCAGAGGGAGCCTTTACAAATACATGGAAATCTGACCACTCTCCTGCCCAGAGTCCTCAAGGCCCTGCCTGCTCCTGCCCTGCCCACCTCAGGGCTCCAAGCCTACAGGCCCCCTTCCAGCTCCACAAATGTATCAGGTTTCTTCCAGCCTCAAGCCCTTTAGGAACTGTGCTCTGTCTAGAATGTGCTTCCTCATCTGTTCTGGTCTCAGCTTACATGTTACATCCTCCCCGACTCCACACGCATCTTCCAGAGTCCCACACTCTTCCTTCAGCATACATGTACAGACTGGCAGTTACCAGTCTGCGTGACTGCTTAGCTGCTGTTTCTCTACTGGCCTCTAAGATCCACGTTCATACTGAATCTCAGCACAGTGCCTGGCATAAAGTCAATGTTCAATAAACATGGGTGAAATAAAGCAGGAATTGGGTTCTGAGACCCCACGACTGTGACTCTCATCTCCAGAAGGTAGATTTTAATCCATAAAGTCAGGGGCGGGCCAACTTCCAAGGGGGGTGGCCCTGCTGTGGGTGGTCATGCATCTCTCAGGCTGAAGAGGACCCCATCATGGTACCAGGTACCACGGCTGCTGCTAACATGGAAACCACGGGTCGGCCAGCGCCGCCAGGACACAGTGAGCGGGTGGGCAGAAGGGGCCTGAGTGGGAAAGCTGCCCTGCGCCTTTCCCAAGGGTCTGAGAGGCTTGCTGAGCTGTGCCGACCCTGGGAGCCGAAGCACTTTCAATTGCGTGCCCTGCTCTGTGCGCGGCCGGGCTGCAGCCCTGCCAGCATTCAGCTTCTGCCAACGGCCCCCAAGAGCGGGGCCCACTTCCATGACTGGATGGAGAGGGTGGAGGCCCAGAGAGGCCGCATGTTGCCAAGAACGGGTACACACAAAGGTACCACAGCAGAGCCTGGAGGAAGGTGCATGAATTCAGCTTCCTAAGGAAGAGAGAGGGTGATCCAAGGTGTTCGGTGTGGCAGCCAGCCCCTTCCACCTTGTTAAGCCAAAATCACAGAAGAAGAAAGCCCACAAGGGGTTATCAGTAAGTGGGAGCTGGGAGGAGGGTCCGGCCCTAGCCTCACCCCCGTGCAGTTGTGGGACTGCACACAACTTGGACGCCTCAAGTGTACCAACAGTGACACTGTTCACCCACCTCCCTGCCGAGGTCCCCAGGGGCCTGGCAAGAACAAGTGATGCCTCTCCAGAGCAACTGGAGACATGGATCAGAACCTGCCACCTGCACCATTTACCTCATGCTGTTTTATTACAGAAGAAGGACCTGAAGACAGTATCTTTAGTACGGCTAAGACTACGGATGATTCTGTTTTCTTTAGGTTTTCTCAGTGTTTTCTAACATCTTCACAAAGAGCAAGTGGTATTTTTAGAGGCAGAAGAGAACAACAACAAGACTAAACCAGAGAACTAAACCTTAGAACTGGGGGGCGATGCCCTCGTTCAAAGGCGTTGCCTCTCATCCCGCGTCACACCCACTGCCCGCCTCCCCACCACCTTCAGCTCACCTTGGCCCGACGCAGGTCCTTCTCCCCGCCAAGCTGGGCCTCGATCAGGTGGTCACAGTGGATGGTGGACGGCACGGCGACCTTGGGCAGGCCGCTGCTGATGAACTGCAGCATGGCCATCTGGGCCGTGGCATCCTGCATGGCCACGCGGTCAGGCCGCAGTCGCAGGTATGTCTTGCCCCGCTCGATCTCCTGGTTGGCCGGGTCATCCAGGTGTCCATACACGATCTTCTCTGAGAGGGTCAGAGGCCGGTTCAGCCTGGCGGGAGAAGGGAGGGCTGCATGATCCTGTCTGCCCACAGCCAGGCCCTCTCAAGTACAAGGCAACTTTGACGGCGGCCAGGGAGGGGACTCTGTGCCCGAGGTGGAGACGAATCGGTACCCCCAGCACACAGCACAGCGCCGGGCACGCACCGGGTCCAAAATCACTTGAGGAATGACAATAGCACAAGAGGGGGAGGGGTTTCTTTTTTCCCTGAAGGACATTTACTTTCCCAGCATATTAAATCCCTATTATCTGATGAGCACTTTTTTCATCTATGTCTCACCGTTTAATTGTTACTGTATCCTCGTCATTTAGTAAAACGACCAAGAGGTAACAGAGAGACTCAGTGGAGTGATGGTCAAAGCTCAGGTTCTCAGGCGGAAGTCTCACCCTGGATCCTCTACATCTCTCGGGCCACGGTCACCTCCCCCATGCCGTCGGCCCACCGGAACACAGAGAGTCCGCCCGGCGACGCCCTCACCCCATCCTCCCCGCCCTGCACCCACAACCCTCTACCTTGGGTGCTGGAAGCCTCATCACCCTATTATGCTAAAGCTTTCCTCATCAGCCCCGCTTGCTCTCACCCCACTAAGATGGGTGAGGCTGCCAGCTCTCAGAACAGCTCACAAGACCTTGCTCCTAGACCCTGTTTCCCTGTGGGGCCCAGCCCTCCGTTCCCATCAGGGTCCCTGGGGAGGTGCAGCTGCCTCTCGTCACAGCCTGCCCCCGGCACACTGAACTCCCTATGTGGGGGCCACCTCTCACCACCCCCTACCCCAACTCGGCATAGCCCACCTGCCTGGACCTCACACTCTGCCTTCCGCCATTCGCAAAGCTTAAGCCAAACCCGAGGCCTCCTCAAAAGGGCAGAGTTCCACTCATACCCAAAGAACCACACACACACACACAAGAACTGGACTCAGAGTCAGGGGCTCTGGGTTTAGACCTGACTCTATTATTAAACCCACTGTGTAACCAGATAAGCTGGGAGCTCACCAGTCTGTCTCTAAGGTCCAGGGCTGGTACTGGAAAGAGACAACAGTGCTCATTCAGCACACGTTTTTAAGCACCTTCACCGAGGTATAACTGGTGTGTAATAGACTGCACATATTTAAAGTGCACAACTAATCAATTCTGACATATGAACATATCCATGAAATCATCACCATGTCGAGACAACACACACACCCACCACCCCAAAGTCTCCTCGTTTCCCTTTATGATCCCTCCCTCCTGCCCCACGCCCCGGCAACCACTGATCTGCTTTCTGTCATAGGTTTATCCTAGCGCTTTTAGACCAGCACTGCCCTAAGCACTATACACACCTATACTTGGATGTACAGAAGTCACTTTATTCTCACAACACGGAGGAGCAGCTGAAGCCCAGTGAGGTGAAGAACCTTGACCCTGGTCATGAGGCAGCAAGTGGACGAGCTGGAAGGCAAGGAGCCACTGTGGCCTTATACTGTCTTCTCAATAACACCTGGAAACTCAGGGTCCAGCCCGGCCTGTAGCCAGTGTTCCATTACTAGCATCACTGCTATTGCTGTTACCAATACGACTCTGCGGGGAAGCAAAGACAGGCCCTTCTGCTGGCCTGGGTTCCAGCCCCTCACCCCCAAGTTGACTTCACCCCTTGAGAGAAAGAGTTCCCTAGGCTGCTGGCTTTGTGGGCAACTGCAGAGCAACTGGCAATTCTGAAAGCCTCTCAGCTCTGCTGTCATGAGAACTTGAATAAAAATAGCCCTGGCCTGGAGTACAGCCTGCCCCCTTTAGTGGAGCATCTCCCTGGCTGGTGAGCAGGCAGTGACTCACTGCGCTGAGCAGAGCCCCTCTTCCTGCGTCCCAGGGGCGATGAAAAATAGCACATGGGCTTTCAAACCAAAGACCTTGACAGCAAATGCCTGGAGCTGTATAAAAAAGCTAAGGACGAGTTCATCATCACATTTCTGTGGGGATTAAGTGGGACGGCAAAATGGATTCTCAATGTCCATCTGTGGCCCCGCTTCACTGAATGACAGAGACTCAGTTCCCAGGAACAGAATCAGGCCCCTCTGTCACAGGGTAGAGGAGTCGCCCCCATGCAGGACCCCGGGCCTCTAAAACACCCTTACATCTGGCCTAATCCTCTAGCATTTTTCTAGAATGGCCCCACTTCCACCTTCTTTTTCCTATGGAAGGATCTCTCAACGGTGGCACCACTGACAGTTTGGGCCAGATGATTCTTTATTTCAGGGGCTGTCTTCCATACTGCAGGGTATCTGACAGCATTCTTGGCCTCTACCCACTAGATAATAGTCAACCACCACCCACCCCGGGTTAGGACAACCTACAAAGTCTCCAGACATTGCTAAATTTCCCTGGGGGACAAAAATCAACCCCTCACCCCCACCCTCAATGAGAACCACTTGTCTATGGCAACAATGAAAACGGAACATCCCTAGCCTGTACTAATCTGGAAAATGCCCAAAGTTATTGATTGGACTTTTCTGGTTGGTGCAGGGTTGGAATAAAAAAGCAAAGGAAAACTTTTAAGGGGAGGGTTAATTTCGCTGATAAAAATTAAAACCAAAAAAATTTAAACCAAAGGGCAGTTTTCTGATTAACTTTTTGAAGCAAAGACAAAATGGTGAAAACTCTTTTGTCAAGTTATGGAAAGCAAGCTTCTGTGTTACTTCTCCCAAGCAGGGGGAGGTGTTTTTGCAGACTAAAGGAAAATCCATTCTTTTTCCATTGAGCTGTGATTTGAGAGCTCTAAGAATAACAAAATAAGTGTTTTCTGGGTAAAAAGTATTTGGACAAGGTCGCAGAGTGATGAGGACAGTGGTTTCAACCCTGACTGCACGTCAGAACCCACTGGGAAAGTAGCCAGCGCTCCTCACAGTCTGATGTCCACTCAGTCACCTGGGGCTCCTGTGAAAACTGCAGATTCTGACTCAGTGGGTCTGGGGCGGGGCCTGAGGTTCTCTATGTCTAACAAGCCCCCTGGGCTGCTTGCTGATACTGACACCGCTGATCCAAGAGCCACATTTTGAGTAGTAAAGTTCATACCACCTGAATCAAATGAACACCCTTGATGGACATTAAGAGGTCCTTATTGTAATTAGGTGATGCTATGCTGGAGGCTATTGGAGATAAAGACTAAGACAGCCCCTGACCCTTAAAACTGAGGTGAGGATACCAGTAAGGCGGAAGCAAAGTGGCAACGGGGAGCACGTGTGGCGCAGTGGCCAGAGCACTGGACAAGGTCCAGTCCCTCACTCACTGTGTGGTTCCGTCCACCCGAGCCTGCACGTCAGCTCGAAGCAGGGATGCTGTGTGTCCTCATACTGGCTCTCGCATGCTGCCAGGGCCACGTCACCCGACAGGCAGGCGTGCAGCTCTGTCTGCAGTGGTCCACGCTCCAGGAGCAGGGCTGCTTGGTATGCAGGACCAGCCCCCATCCCTCACCCTCTTGTACGATCTTGTCCATCCCCTCTCCTGAGTCAGCATCCAGCCCAGAACCTGGCACTCAGGACAGCAGAGCAAGACGGCTGCCACTTCACCAGAAAAAAGGGATGCTCAAGTTCCCATCTGAGCTTCTTTCTGAGTCTCAAGGTTGAGCTCTCCCCTGGGCTGATGGACCAAAGAGGAAATATAGTAATTCTGAAGTCCCTGGACCTGGCAGATCCCAGAGGAGTGGCCCAGGGCCAGTCGTCTGTCCTGGAAAGGGTAGCTGGGACGTTCAGGCCACAGCACCAAAGAGGGCCTGAGATCTTCCCTGGGGCCCACATCTCCAGGCTTTTCCTTGGCAGAGAGGGCGGAAGGCCCACCAGTGATCCGGAACACCCTTCCGCAGCAGGGACCGCTATGCCCTCAATGCCTAGATCCTGCCACCATCGTCCTCCGCCCAGCACCGCCTACACTGTCTGAGAGGGGCAGGGAACACCAGCAACACCAGCCCCTCTCGCGGTCTCCACAGCTTGCCCTGCAGCCTTACCGTTTGCGGACAATGTTAATGTTCTTCTCGAGCAGGTCATAGCGGATGTACTCGTTGGGTTCGAAGTGGCTCATGGCCACCTTGGCCCGTTGGCACAGGACCGAGGCCACATGGTACTGCCGCACACCCAGGGCTTTCTGCAAGAAGAAAGACAACAGCGACTGTCAGCAGAGTATTCAGGGCGGTGCACCCCAAGGGATGGCACAGAATGGTGAGAAAAGCAAGGAGTTAAAGTGTCTGCAGCCTCATACCTTGAAATGGTGGTGGCCAGCCCTGCTCCCCTGGGACGTGCAGCAGGCTTAACAGCTGGCCAGAATATGACACAGTGATGCTACAGGGCCTCTGAGACCTGGTCATAAAAAGGATAACTTCCACCCAGCTCTCTTTCTTTGATTGCTCTGGGGCAAGACACCACTGCTGTGAAAACACTTAGGCAGTCCTGAGACAGGCCCGCCTAGAGAGGAACTAGACCACTTGCCAAAGACCAGCATGACCTTGCTAGGCAGGAAAGCACGCCATCTTGCAAGCAGGTGAAGTGCTCCAGCCAAAGTGTAAGCTTCAGATAACCAGTGGCCTGGCCAACAATCTGGACAGCGATTTACTGAGTGAATCAGAGCCAGAACCCGGCCAAGGTGCTCCCAAATTTCTGGCCCACAGGAACTAGGAGCGAGAAATGGTTACTGTTGTTTTCATCCTCCAAGTTTGGGAACAACAACTTATTAACGCAGCAGCAGATGAATGATTGTTAAGTTGTCAGGTCTGTATGAGTTCATTTTAAACTGGATGACAAACTTCACAGGGTGTGCTATGACTAAGGAAGAATAAACAAACCCAAAGAAGCGACAGAGGGAAAGAACAGCGGGGCTGTGGGTCTAGCAGCTCCCACCTTGGGCAAGGAAAGAGGCAAATCTCAGGCCACTGCCCCGGCTCCCTTCTGTAAGTCACCTGGGTGTTTGAGTCCAAGCCCTGCTGACCTCAGCATCTGAACCAACATGAGTGCATCGTGGCCACTCCCTGTTCAGGTCACCCAGAGAGGACAGCAGATCCCATAGGAAACAGCAACCACCCCCCCAACCCCAGCATAGCAGGAGCAAACTCCCAATGCAGACTTCAGGTCCACTTGCCCTCCACCTCAAACTCCACCAGGGACTCTACTGCCTGCCCCTCTTCTATTGGGTGAAGAACCTTCCAAGCAAAGGACTTGTTTTTCTGGGAGGCAGTACATCATGTGGGATCTTGGTCCCCTGCCCATGGAGTGAAGCATGTCCCCTGCAGTGGAAGCATGGAGCCCTAACCACTGGACAGCCAGGGAAGTCCCAAAGGACTTTCAACAGGCTGTGCAGAGGAGGAATGTGGGACCCTGAAGTGGCAGGTAATAATGCTGACTGGAAAAAAAGGACAAAACAATATGTTCATGTAGAATATAACTCTGGGATTTAAAAAAGGGGGGTATTAGTGAGATGAGCACTCTGCTAAACATTCCGAGTGCATCACATCCATTGAATTCTCACAGCCACCCGGTGAAGTGGTGCCGATGACGAGCCTGTTCTCAAAGTGAGGCAACTGAGGCCCTCATGGAGTGACCGAGGCCACAGAGCAGCCAGCAGGACCCAATCCAGCCTGACTGACCCACTTTCTGCCGATGCCCCAGGCCCTCCCCCTAAGCTCTGCCCCTAAAATGGGGATAAACTCTACACTCTTGGTAACAACTGAATCACCTACAGACTCTGTCCTTAATCATGATATGCTCTGCTTACCAACCATGTGCAAACGTCTGTTCCCAATAGTCAGCACTGCCCAAGAGGACCTTCTGCTCCGATGGACATGTTCTAGATCCTCACTGTCAAACATGGTAGCCACCAACCACACGTGACTGTGAAGTGTGCCCAGGGTGGCTGAGGAGTGGAATTTTTTATTTTATCAACTTTAATTAACTTAAATTGCCATATCAGATGACTCAGGTTTATATATTAATAAGGATGGAAAGAGTTTTTAGGAAGCCTGTTTATTAAGTCATTTCTTCTAAAAAGATCAATATATTTTAAAATCTGGACCCCTTCCAACACCAGGAATTCATCATCCCACACAACCACCAATCCACTGTTGAAAATTTTCAAAATATTCTCCCAAAATATCAGCCAAACTCGTGTTTCCTTGCACTATCTACTTTTTCAGTTGGGGGTCTGCCCTCTCAGACCACATAAAATAAATCTAACCTGTCTTCCTCAGGACATTGCTTCCCAGGCCTCAGACGCAACAGAATCTCCTGAGATTGTTAAAAATATGTAATCCTGGGAATATTCTAGCAGTTAGGACTTTGGCATTTTCACTGTGTGGGCCCCAGTTCAATTCCTGGTTGGGGGACTGAGATCCCGCAAGCGACACGACATGACCAACAACAACAACATAAACCTAAAGCTCAACCCACATTAGCAACTCAGCTGAGGGTGGGGTCCTCCTCAGCTATTTAAAGACAGGATCTATCATATTCTCTAAATCTCCTCTTTACTAGGCCAAAGGTAGCCCTGAGTGTTTCAACTCTTCCTATATACGGTGTGTTTCTAATTTCTGCAACAGCCCGACCATGCCCTATGCTGAGGGCAAAGAGACAGTAGACCTCACCGCTGACACACACATCACTTCCTACCTCGTAACACCTCAATGGACATCATCCTAACTGACCACTCAAGCCACACTGTACTACTGACTTCATTTTCTGTGCAGAGCTCTACCTTGATCTTTTTTTTCTTCTTTGAAATTAATCTGTGCCAAAAACAAAAAAAAAAGAAATTAATCTGTGCTTTATTTGTCAGTACAATTTAACTACAGGAGCTTGCAAACTTTTTCGATCTAAAAAGTACACTTTATATCACCGACCAACAAATATACAAACATATATAATACATATATGTATATAACAGTGAAACAAAAGTTTTGACAAAACGTCTATCCTAAGTCATTTTAAGTTTTTTCCTTTTTAACCAAGGATGAACTGTCATCAAGTCCCCAGTTCATCTGAGGGTCCACTCTAATGAAGTGAACAGTGTTGCACATTCTGTGCGTCTGGACAAAAATATGAGGACATCCATCCACCATTACATTGTCATACAAAGTATTTACATCCACCACTACATTGTCATACAAAGAATTTTCACTGCTCATAAAAACTTTTGTACTGTGCATTCATCTCCCTTCTGCCCCCAAATTCCTAGCAACCACTGACCTTTTAATTGCCTCCATAGTTTTGCCTTTTCCAGAATACCACATAGTTGGAATCTATTTTTCTTCTTTTTCTTGAAAAGGGAGGTTCAAAGCCTTTAACCTCTCATGGCCCACCCATGCATGGACCGGACAGGCTCTAGGTGGCAACCCCCCAACCCCAACCAATCACTGTAGCTTTCTAAGCAACACTGAGCCTTGTTCCACAGGTCCTGCCAACAGCCACATGGAGGTACAGGGGGACACGTGTTGAGTGTTTGTTCACAGGAAGATCACAAGTTTTGCGCCCCTTGTCACAATAACCCAGATTCCTGTTTATTGTGTTATAAACATACCTTAACCTTGACTTAATTTCAGCACCGGTTTCTGTCCACCTCCAGCCCCTTGTGGTCTATAGGAGTCCGGGTCAGTCACCGCAGGTCTGATAGGCTGGCCTTCCCAATGGACGTCAGCCACACACACACTAGGAACGACTCTCAGGCTGTTTATTCAAGTCTCAGTACAAATGTGACCCATTCCAGGTCAGGCTCCCCAGGGTGGACGTTTGGTCATGCCAAGCTTATTTAGTGACACTCCCTAGGTCTTCAACCCTCAATAATAATAACCACCTGACTGAAATGTCACTAAGTCATCACTAATGCTTCATGGTTAGGGACAGCCTGACTGACCTGTCAATTGTCCTACAGAAATCAACACTCAGCACTCATTGTTTTACTAATCTACTAACTGCAACAAAAAAGTAAAAGGATGTTATTAGCTTGGCTCTAAGACTGTAAGCAATTCACAATGTTCCTCCAGGCCTTAGCTTTTCAAAGGGTGAAACCTCAGCCATGCTCCCTGCTTCAGAGCTGAACTGAGAGGTTTGAAGTGTATGAAGTGTCACGTGTAACTCTGAAGAGGCTGACCTCAAGGGCAAAGACACCATGTAATCATTCATTCACAGACCACGTATATCTCACATGTAAAATAAAATGAACACTAGGCTACGGGTGATCTTAGAATAAAAGTAACAGGGACATTCCTGGTGGTCCAGTGGCTAAGACTCCTAGCTCCCAATGCAGGAGACCCAGGTTTGATCCCTGGTCAGGGAACGAGATCTCCCTTGCCACAAGGATGATCAAAGATCCCACGTACAGCAGCAAAGACTCAACATAGCCAAGTAAATAAAAAAATAAATATCAAAATAAATGAAATAAAAAAACAAACAAACACAAAAAACCCAGTCATTACTTATTTAGTACCTGCTCTATGCCACCAGGCATTTTCTGTGTCTAATTTTGTGCAAGACGACTGTTATTCCCATCTTATAGATGTGGAAACTGAAGGTCAAATAGGTTAAGTCACAAGTCCTACACGTGATAAGCAGTAAATCCAGAATGTAAGCACGGGCCTGTTTAAGAGGAGCCAGTTCCCCTGGATTCTGCCTTCCTCTTGCCCCACAAAGCCTATCCTCTCCCATTTGAAGGCAGCCTGGTGTCATGGTTCAGATAGAAGACCTATAGTCAGACCGCCCAATCCAGCACCACCAACCTGATGTGACCCTGGATAAGTTACTCAGCCTAGCCAAGCTTTAGCTTCCCTGTAGAGAAAATGGGAGATAAGTGTTGGCATTAACATTAAATGAAATAATCTAAGTGCTTGGCACAGAGTGTGTTCATAGAATATGTGCTCATTGTATTCTTTTCCTTCATGGAGGAGACAGACACAAAATTAGATAAGGCTGTGCTCCTTTTCTGGATTCTGGCGGAAGAGGCATGCCTCTTATTTTGCTTATTGCAAACACAGCTTTTGGTTGATCAGTGTTTTTCAGAAGCCTTAGCTCATGTGGGCCTTTGACATTCCTGACCCTCTTCTGTCTGTCTTAGTATTCCAGCTGTCTTGGTATTTCTCCTTAGTTATTTGCCCTCCTTCCAACTCTGGCAAAGACATTCTGAAAATCTAAGCTGAGGTCTCTAGGTACATCTCTTCTGTCTCTCCTTCGGACGACTTGCAATTTGTTAGAATTTGCCTTGGAAAGTCTCCCGTCCTTCTGAAATCCCTTCTACTTATGGGGTCCTGGCAGTGAGACTGCATCTATTTGGTCTCTGAGTAACTCAGAATTTGCTTTCCTCCAGGGCAGTAAACACACTGAACTTCCTCAGCCAGTACAAAGCCTAAAGGGCTCTGCCACTGGGCCTTTGCACATGCTGTTTCTTCTGCTTAGAAAGCTCTGTCCATCCCTTCCCAATCTGCCCTTCATGTAGGTAATTCCCATTCATCCTTCAACTTCCAAACTAACTTCACTTTCTTAGGGAAACTTCTTGAACTCTCAGTCCAAGCAGAGCCTCCTCTCACATATGCCCATTTACTACTTTCTAACATTCATTTGTGAGATGCTGTCTGTCTCCACTACTCTGTAAGATCCACTAAGGGAGAGACTGTCTCTGTGTCATAATAAAATTCCCCATATGACTGAACACCAGGTCTGATACACAGGAGGTGTTACATAAACATTAGTTAAATAAACCAATGGATTTCTTTTTTTTATCTTTACCAACCAGTTCTTCGTTATTGGTTGAATATAAAGCAAGTTCGGTTAACCTTGTAACAGCAAACAGTTAACAAGACAAATTAATAATTTACCAGTCTCAGATGCTTTTGGTTAGATTGTAAACAGGTTGAACATTTCTGAAAGACAATTAGGCACTACCTATTAAAATGTGAAATGTTTCTATCTTATGACTAACTTTTCTTCTTCTTCCAGGAAGCTATCTCATAAAAATACTCACTTAAAAGAGCACAGAGACTGGCAGGGACATTCTCTACATCACTGTTTCTAAAAGAACAACCTAATTGTACAAAAATAGGGCACTGATTGAATAAATTCTGGTCTACCCATGAAGGAAAGCCATTCTACAGCTGTTTAAAAAGAACAAGGTAATGGTGGTGGTCTTCCAACATTGTGAATGTAGTTAATGCCACTGGACACTTGAAAATGTTTAAAAATGTCAAATTTTATATCTATTTTGCCATAATTTTTAAAAGGAAGTAGATCTACCTCTATTGGCAGGAAAAAAAATCCCATGACATTCGGCGAAAATAAGTGGCAAAATAGTACTACGGTATGGGCCCGTTTCTGTATAATAATAGTAATTAACAAATGTAAATATGCTCAGAAAAAAAATAACTGGTAAGATATGCTTAGACTGTTCACAGCAATTATCTGTAGAGATTAGAATTATGGGCACTTTTATGTTCTAGGCTAAGTATTTCCAAATGCTACATATGTGAGCTCTTTTTGTAATCAGGGGGAAAACATGGATGAGACAAATCAATGCAAAAAAAGCATGTTTACTGTAGTATAGCATACATAGCAAGATCAGTAAGCAGCATCTGGACAACAATCAAAAGTATTCTAGTCTTTAAAAATGTGCAAATTCTTTGTTTCAGCAAATTAACTTACAGGAATTTATCATTACTAAGGAAAAGGGGGAAAAAAATGTACCTTCACACTACAGGGACCTGTTTACTACCACCTTAACCCAGCGTTCAAAGAGCATCACCAATAGCAAGACTACCTTACATTTGTGCCTCCTGATCAGACAGCATCACCTGGGAAGAATTCCTGTCAAAAAAATATTTAACTGAATCTAAGAAAGCTTTGGGACCTGACTTCCAGTTTAAGGGAAATGCAGGGAATAAAAGAATAACCAGTTACATCCAGAGTGTGGACAGTCTACAAGAAACTGGCCTGGTCTCCTCCTGAAATCAACGTCATAGAGGAAAACGTGTGTACGTGTGTGTGTGTGTGTGTGTGTGTGTGTGTGTGTGTGTGTGTGTGCCTGGTCTCCTCCTGAAATCAACGTCATAGAGGAAAACGTGTGTACGTGTGTGTGTGTGTGTGTGTGTGTGTGTGTGTCCGCCTGGTCTCCTCCTGAAATCAACGTCATAGAGGAAAACGTGTGTACGTGTGTGTGTGTGTGTGTGTGTGTGTGTATGAGTGTGGACAGTCTACAAGAAACTGGCCTGGTCTCCTCCTGAAATCAACGTCATAGAGGAAAACGTGTGTACGTGTGTGTGTGTGTGTGTGTGTGTGTGTGTGTGTGTGTGTGCCTGGTCTCCTCCTGAAATCAACGTCATAGAGGAAAACGTGTGTACGTGTGTGTGTGTGTGTGTGTGTGTGTGTGTGTGTGGACAGTCTACAAGAAACTGGCCTGGTCTCCTCCTGAAATCAACGTCATAGAGGAAAACGTGTGTGTGTGTGTGCGTGCCTGGTCTCCTCCTGAAATCAACGTCATAGAGGAAAACGTGTGTGTGTGTGTGTGTGTGTGTGTGTGTGTGTGTGTGTGCCTGGTCTCCTCCTGAAATCAACGTCATAGAGGAAAACGTGTGTACGTGTGTGTGTGTGTGTGTGTGTGTGCCTGGTCTCCTCCTGAAATCAACGTCATAGAGGAAAACGTGTGTACGTGTGTGTGTGTGTGTGTGTGTGTGCGCGCGCGCGCGTGTGTGTGTCTGTGTGTGTGGGCAGGAGTGGGGAGGGACTATTCTAGGTTAAGAGAGACTACAGAAGCCATGTCAAAGTAGTGCAAATTTTTTTTTTTTTAATTAGATTTTGATGTGGAAAGAGAAAGAAACCAAAGACACTTTTGGGAGAAGTGAAGAAAGCAAATAAGGCAAAATGTTGATAACTTTTGATTCTGGACAGTAGGTATATGGGTATTCTTTGTACTATTTGCTATATTTCCTTATGTGTAAAAAGTCATGACAAAAAAATCTTTTAAGTAAGGCATCAAGTACAGTTAAATCCATGTGCTAGACAGAACGGCCTAAATTTCCTTCTTGATTTTTCTGTATTTTCCAAATTTTCTACAAAAGACTCATTTTATAATAATTCTTATAATTAGAAAGAATGTAGCCAGCATTAGTTTTTAATTAAATCAGAACCAATTGAGGGCAGGAGGAGAAGGGGACAGAGGGCGAGATGGTTGGATGGCATCACCGACTCAATGGACACGGGTTTGTGTGGACTCCAGGAGTTGGTGATGGACAGGGAGGCCTAGTGGGCTGCGGTTCATGGGACTGCAGAGTCAGACATGACTGAGCGACTGAACTAAACTGAAATCAGAACCAAAGAAATATTCTTATAGACTGCTTGCAAACTATTGATAATTCAATCTTTTCATAAAGCAGTTTGTCAATAAGACGCCCACGGGCTCATCCATACGTTTGACCCAATAATTCTATATCTGAGACTCTATCCTCAAGAAATAATTCTAAATATGTAAAGGCAATGAACATTACAAAAAACTGTTTGGGTTAAGATGGAAAATTATTTTCTCCTATAATTCCCCAAATTTGTATCAAGGTGATACTGTTTTCAGACGGTGTAGAAAAAACCAAAGTTCCCTAGTATCATTATATTTTTGTCCTTGAACCTCAATTCTGAAATCCAACATTTGGGGAAGGTACCAAGCTCAGAGTGCCCACCCCATGGGTCACTTCCCTGTGTGTGGTCTGGTGGACAGGGCGATCCCCCAGATGACAGGAGGCGGTAGGGGCCAAGAAGGAACATTCGAGGGGTGGGAATCCAGAGATCTGGCCTTGGAGTTGGGTCACAATGTACCCTTGGACAAAAAACCTAGACTTTCTGTGCCTTCTTTTTTCCATTTCTATAAAATGGGAGCAGATTATTCTGGATGCTTCAAAATCACCTGGGAGATTTCACAGACATGGTGTCTAGCCCCTACAGGCTCCCAGACCTCTCAGAGTCACCAGAGGTGGAACCTAAGCATTAGTCCGAGCGTAGGTTACTCTGACACAGCTGGGTCTCGGAATCACTGGACTAGATGCTCCCTAGAGTGCATTCCAGCTCAGAGATTCTATAAATACTCCTCCCCAGCAAGCAGGCTCTCAGAGAAACCCACTAATTCCCCAAAGGCCTAGGGGAAAGCACAGCAACATCACAATAGAGTTATCTGCATCTTATCTGCATCAAGGAGGAAAACCCCCAGGGCTCAGGTCTTTCTGGAGCAGCCACAGCCTCCGACCTTCGTTCACAGGCATGGAGGTAATGGCATGCACGTGTGCACACATCCAATGCAACCCAGCCCAGTATCACAGAAAGCCAGCCAGATTCAGAGATGACTAGCTCCCTGCCTGGTCAAACTATTTTAAAATAATTATTAAATAGGGAGAATAGTCCCTGTCATTTAACAAACAATGAACATGTTCCTAGATGCCAAAAACTGTCTCCGAGCGGCTTCCAAACTTCAAAGCCCTTGAACAAAATTCTTCGTGGTAAACACACCAGGCTGTTGCTAAGAGGCAACTGGCAGCCTCAATTGTTGGGGGTGAGGTGGGGTAGGGTCATTATCTCCACACACCTGTATGCTATTTGCTACAAACACCTGAAGAGAGCTTAGTTGTACCACACTTGACTCTAGAAAACCACAATGCTCTCCCTCAAGACCAGAAGTTGGTGGGACACGACAGACATGGAAACAGTGTGGTAGTGTGTTAGAGTAGCTATTGTATGCATTAGGTACAGAGGTCAGTGAAGTCAGGAAAATAAGAGTGGTGAAGTGAAAAGGATGCTAAGACCTCCTCAGGGCTCAAACAAGATCATGTTTGGTTTTAAATAAAAAACACTGGCTACAGATGCAAAAGCCAAACAGAGAGAATGAGTGATTTACTCCAAATCGCAAGCCATTTGTGGAGAGTCATCAGGGAAGGAAGAAGTCATTCAAAGTCCGTTGTGGTATCCTAGCAACATCCAAATATCGGCCACAAGATGTTCTGGGCTAAAAGGACCCTCGCAGAGAGGGCTTTCCAGTTTTGACTGGAAACACACAGGCACAAAATACACTTTATGGTGTGATCCAGCAGCAGGTACTTGCCAGTCTGTGTAACTCAGTTTCACACCTAACATGGGCAATGTATACTGATAGTTTTTATTCTCTAATTATTTTCATTGTGGTAAAATACACATGCACACATAAAATTTACCACTGTTAAATGTACAATTCAGTGTGCAACCATCACCATGGTCTCGTTCCAGAACTTCTCCACCACCAAAGCGAGCGGCTGCTCCTCTTTCTCTCCACCCTCCCTGTCCCAGCAGCTGGCAGTTACTTATCTGCTGTTTCTATGGATCTGACTATCACAGGTATTTCATATAAATGAAATCATACAATAGGTGTCCTTCTGGGTCAGGCTTTTTCCATTTAGCTTTCTGTATTATTTTTTTGAAAGTAACTTGCACCCCATTAATTTCATGATCCAATAACAGGTCAATATAGGCAGTTTGAAAACACTTCCTTAATGCAGCCTTTCTGGCACCAGAGACAGGTTTCGTGGAAGACAATTTTTCCACAGGATAGTTTAGGGATGATTCAAACGCATTACACTTATTGTGAACTTTATTTCTATTATTATTACATCAGCACCTCAAATCATTAGGCATTAGATCCCCAAGGTTGGGGACCCCTTTCAATTAAAAATATCAAGTGTAATGTATGCCAATGGATGTTAATGAGACTGACTGTGGTCATTGTTTTGCAATACATACATATCTATAATCATGTTGTATACATGAAACTATTAGAAAGTTGTATGTCAACTGTAACGCAAATTTTTAAAACATTACTTACAAACATCAAAGCCAAACGAGGGACAGTCACCGCAAGCGTTTGCATCCCCAGGCTCTCTGCAGCATTCTACCTCCTGCACCAGTGACCCCCACCTCAGCCCACCCACTTGGTGCCTGTCCACACACAAATATCCACCAGGAAAACGGGATAAATAAAGGCGATGTAGCAAGTTTTTTTCTTTCCAGACAAATTTATTACACTTAAAAAACACGTCCCTTCTTGAGCCTTCCTGTATTTTTGATGTTAAAAAGATCCCTTAAAGAAATAATGGTGACAGTAGAGGGTGATTTGGTGGGCTTTCTGGTTTGGTTTGCTGCTGTTTTGGTGTCCTTACTTTAAAAAATTTAAAACCTGTAACCTCAGGTTGATTCCCTCAATTCCGTGTGTACACTCTAGTGCCCTCTGTCATGCAACTTTCCAGAACAAAACTGTCTTTGGGGGACACTGGAGAAGTAAGATACAAGGAGGAGGGAAAAGCTAGGTTTTAATATTACCCCTATTATCTCAGCAGCAGCCAGAAATTTGAGAAATGATAAGCGAGGTTGACTCTGGTGAAAAACATCTATCTTCACTGTCATTCTGTCTCCCCTCCCTTCTACCACCAAACCTTACCATCTGTTTACTCATTCTGCCCATCTATCAACTAGTTAAGAGTGACTGTGGGTGCCAGGCACTGAGGATGCAACAATGAATAAGATGTTTCCGTACTCCCTGCCCTCTTGGGACTGACATTCCGGGAGGTTAAGGGGGGGGTGGGGGAGACAATCACATAGAGACAGAGAAACAAGTAAAATCTCAGTCAGATATTAGTGTCATGAGAGAGAAGGCAGCAGAAGCAATGGGAGAGTGAACCGGGAAAGTGGGGAGAGGATAGTTAGGAACGGCTTCAGTGAGAAGGTGATATTCTAACGACAGGATCTGCTCACACACTGGCCAAGAAAGCATGAGAGGAAAGTCAGGACACCACTGAGGTTTGGGCCTGAGTAACTGGGAAAATGGAGCTGCTATTCACTGAAATCACGGAGGCAACAGGAAGAGCTGGCCTGGGGAGAGCCTGGGAGTCTGCCTGTCTGACCCCCAAGTGGAGAGGTCAAGTTGGCAGCTGGATTCTCATTTTAGGTCCCTTCCCTCTAGAACTAGGCTAATAAATGGTCCGTCTGGAAAGCACAGATAATCAGAACCCAAGGTGACCCCAGATCACCAAGTATCTTTTATTCACTTGACAGATGAAGAGTGTCCCAGGTCACACATACCTAGTTAATAGCAGTTTGGGGATTTCCCTGGCAGTCCAGTAGTTAAGACTTTCACTTCTAATGCAGGAGGTGCAAGTTTGATCCCTGGTTGGGGAATTAAGATCCTAGGTACTGCATGGTGCAGCAAAACAAAAAAAAATCCAGCAGTCTGGAGCAGAATTCAAGTCACTTAATTCACAAGTCAACACTTTTTCCACCATACTACCTCCCTAATTAAAACTGAAGTAGTACTAATTCATTAAACACATATTTATCCAGCCTCAGACTTTGTGCTGGGCTTCCTTGGTGGCTCAGACAGTAAAGAATATGCCTGCAATGCAGGAGACCTGGGTTTGATCCGTGGGTTGGGAAGATCCCCTGAAGAAGGGCATGGCAACCCACTCCAGTATTCTTCCTGGAGAATCCCCATGGTTAGAGGAGGCTGGTGGGCTACAGTCCACGGCTTCACAGAGTCAGACACGGCTGAAGCAACTAAGCACAAGCACAAAAAGACTTTGTGCTATGGTGCTTGAATTAATAAGATAAGCAAGACAAGACCCAGTCCCTTCCACTGGTGAGCTTATAGTTTGGTGGAGAAGATAGATATCAAGTCAGATATCACTCATGAGACCATGGAAGCAATTGACATAAGTGCTGTGAAAGAAACGTGATGCAGCTACAACACTCTAACAGCATAAAGCTGGAGAACCCAATCTAGGTGGGGGAAAGGCTTTTTCCAAGAAAGTGATCTTTCATCTGAGAACTGAAACATGACTAGGAGCTAGTCAAGCAAATAATGTGTGGTTTAGGAGAAGGAATTCGGGGAACCTGGCAGGCAGAGAGAACAGCAGGTGCAAATTCCCCTTGGCAGGGAAGCACCTGGTAGTTGAAAAAAGAAAGAGAAAGCCAGCTTGGCTGGAGCAAAGTGAGCAAAGGGCAGTGGAAATGGCGGAAAATAAAGCTAAGATGTAACGTGGAGCCAGGTACTGTAAAGGACCTTGTAGATCTATGAGAAAAGCCCCCC
Organism: Dama dama; assembly: GCF_033118175.1. Lineage (NCBI taxonomy): Eukaryota > Metazoa > Chordata > Mammalia > Artiodactyla > Cervidae > Dama > Dama dama. The sequence continues at coordinate 7,666,519 of NC_083702.1, forward strand.
AGCAACCCTGAACTAACGCTTATCTGCGCCTTGGTGGAATACCTGGTGAAACATCTCGGAACACCAGAGGGCAGAAGGCTTCTGAAGGAGCTGTGAAGTCATCTCCCACTTGACTCCTTACCTTCCTGGGAGGCAGTCATGAGACACTTTCTCCTCGCCTCCCAGGATCTGATGAGGTATAGCGCTTTCTGCCCTGGACTTTTTAAACTAGAACTGCAGAATACAAACCCATCCAGTGGTACCAGGGCCGCCACAGCTTTCGGATCAGTCCTCAGTTCCTTTTGTTCCGGTGCTGCCCTTTTCAGTGTATGCAACTAGAACCCAGGGAGCGGGCACCTTGAGCTTGTTCTTCTCATTCTGTATCTAAGTAACGAACTGTCTGAACATGAAAGGGGTTCACTGCACCTTTACTTAGATCAAGCAGTCAGGCTTTGATCTCTTCTTATAAGTATGTATGAGCTTTACAGTAGGACATGTTAAACGTTTAACTTGATCCTAAAAGTAATGGGAAGCCATTGAAGCAGGACTATATCTGCCTTAAAAAAATAAAAGTCATCGTGGCTGCCATGTAGATAATGCACTCAAGGGGAGCCAAAGCAGAACAGGTTGACAGTGGCTTATCATGAAACCTACTTACTTCCCATGAGCACATCTGTATTTTCACACTTGAGCACCTCTCCTGTGCCAGTCGGACACAGATACCAAGAAGAGTAGGATGGTCCCTACACTTACATAGCCTGGCCGCAATCAGCACGTCAGTGCGCCCACTGTGACCCGCAGGAAGAAGGAAACACACACGAGAGGCAGGAGTACAGCAGAGGGAACAGTGAACTCTCCTCAGGCAAGCCTTCACTGAGCAGGGCCACGGAGGATAAATAAGGGCTTGCAAGGCACTTAGAGGACAGTCAGTATGTAAGATGATCCAGAATCATCAAGCGAAGTGAGCAGGAGCTAGAAATCACTCAAAATGGTGGGAGGTAAAAGACAAAGCAGGAAGTGGTGGAAGGTCAGGCCAGACACCCAGCAGGGCCGAGGAGGCTGAATTAAGATCTGTGAGTTAACATTGTAAATATGTTTGAGGGCACCTTTGTGTTTTTGCCTTCAACCTCGGTTCTGTGATTTGGATGTCAACAACTTCCCTGAAAAGCACCAGTGTGTTCATTTCTAATGTCATGACCCCTATCTGGGTTATTTCATCTTTAATCCTGTTTTCAGTCTCTATGTGTACAGCAGTATTTTTAATAAAGAATTACAGAGAAAAAAAAAAAAAAAGATCTGTGAGTTAAGACCAGTGAAAAGAACTCAGACACAGCTAAAAGGCCCAGCTCCACCACTTACCAGTTGTGTGCTGTCAAGCCAAGAGTTCGCCTTCGAACCCAGTTTTCTTTTTTGAAGTTTTTATTGGGGTAGCAGTCATGTAGATGTGAGAGTTGGACCATAAAGACTGAATGCTGAAGAAATGATGCTTTCAAATTGTGGTGCTGGAGAAGACTCTTAGGAGAGTCCTTTGGACAAGAGATCAAGTTAGTCAATCCTAAAGGAAATCAACCTTGAATATTCACTGGAAGGTCGGCTGCTAAGCTGAAGCTCCAATACTTGGCCACCTGATGTGATGAACTAACTGACTCACTGGAAAAGACCCTGATGCTGGGAGAGACTGAAGGCTATTTATTAAATAGCTTTTACTAGAGGTTTTCCTCCCATTTAAAAAAGTAGGACATGTTTCTTGGAGAAAATTTAGAAAACACAAAATTTTATAACTCCTTGAAGTTCATCCAGAAATACCTACCACCACCACCCCTCCACCAGACTCCCTGGCCTGATGCCAGGAACCCTGTGGAATTCAATACTCAGTGATTCCAAGAAGGGCACTAAACACCAGTCCATGCTGAATCCACATCTCCTCACAGCCCCTAGCACCAGGATACCCACTGAACCCAAACTGAACAGGTATCAGAGCTGAGGTGTCTAAGCAAAGACAATGGTAGCAATAATAATTACTAGTAGCAGCAGTAATGGTTATGTGGATGAACAGCCCTAATGTATATGAGTCCCATTTAACAGATGAGGATCTTGAGGGCTGGAGGACGACAGTAACTCACCCAAGGTCTTGCAGATACGCCAGCCCTCAAAGACAGACTGGCTCTAAGCCCGAACACTGAAACCTCCCAGTGCCAAGTGAACCCTGGCAACTTTACTGAGTTGGACACAAATGAATTAAAGAAATCAAATAACATCAAAATGGAATATATGCCAAACTGTTAACAGCAGCTATCCCTAGAGAGTGAAATTATAGACAGTATTTTGTATTTAGGTAATCTGAACCTTTAACACTGTACATAGATTAATTTTAGAATCAGAAGAAAATCTAAAGAAATATAAATTATAAATACATTATTATTAAACATTTTTAATTTCAATTACAAAATTTTAGGAACTTTACAAGGAAATACATCAAAATGTTAACAGTAGTTATCTCTGGCTGGGGTGGGTTATCTCTGGGTATTATAAATAATTATAGGTAATTTTTATGGTATTCTTTATACTTCTGTATTTTCCAAGCTTCCTAAATAGGTGTCTTTATAAATAAGAAAAAAAAAAAGGTTAAGGAATTAATTCTACCTTAAAAATAGCTATTACTGAATTTTATAACATTTGACCACTGTGGTTGGAGTATAAGTAGTCCAGATCAGTATTATTTAAAGAAGGAAGATGATTTGGGCATATTTAAAAAAAAAAACAAACAACTTATTGGGGTTTTGTCTTTGTTTTCTCAATCCAAAAGTAAAACATAATGCTTGGTTCAACCTGGCCCCAGGATCATTCCAGCGATTATCCATTGGCCATCCACTCAGATGTCACAACAACTAGGAAATGGGAAATTTCTTCCCCACACTTGGAGTCCACGTCTCAGGCCTTGTGAAATTTTCATGAGTAAGTACCAGGCCCTTATCTAGAACAGATACTTCCACTAAGCCCTCACCCTCCATTTTCTCAGGAACTAGGAAGTTGAGGGCAGCCTCAAGGCAGAAAACTTCTCTTCAACAACCTCTACAGGGCCTGGATTCAACATGATTAATCTAGGGAGCTCCTATGCTTCCAGAAAGCCTATTCCACTACTAGACAGTTCTAACACTTAACCAATGCTTCTCACGCTGAACTGAAACCCACCTCCTTCCTATTAGGCAACGGAAACCGGGGCTCAAATCCCAGCTCTGTCCCCAACAGGTTGCACAACGCTGTGCAGTTTTGTTGAACCCCTCTAACGCTATGGGGGTTATTAAAGGAGAGCACCCATGTGAAAGCAGCCAGCCCAGTACACGCTCCCTAGCCCTGTCTTTTGGAACCAGATCAAATGAGCTTAGTCACTCCTCCATGCTTCAGCCCTTCAAATCACTGAAAACCATGATTGTGTCTTCTCCATTCTAAGCACTCCTATAGTATTTCCTTGCTACAAAACTCCATCCACTTGGGTGGGAGTCTCCCCTCAGGGTGACCAGAAAGCCCTCAGATCTGTTTTGGAGTAAACAGCAACAGCTGACCCACCGCTCCACAGCAGTGTCTCTTACAACCCTTGCTGAACAGAGCTCAGCCTCCCTAACTGCCCTGAAGATGCAGAGGTTCAGTGACAGCAAGTGGCCTGCCCAAGGTCACACGGCTGGGGACCTGCTGAGCCGCACCCTTCTCACTATGCTACAGACAGTGTCTCCCAACCTCTGCTCAGGCTCAGCAGCCAGCTGGGCTCAGTCCTCCACGGGGGCTCAGGGGCTCTGGTGGAATCTGGCTTCTTGGTCTGACCGTGCCCTCTCCTTTGCTGGCTAAGATGAATCTCCAGGGCTCCCAGGCGTGAGGGAGGCTCTCCTGATCTTGTGCTTAACTGACACAGAACAAACTCTGAAGGAAGGACTATAACCAAAGTGGACCCACCAGGGAGTCAGGTAAGAAATAAAATGAAAAGAAACCAACAAAACTGTGAGGCAGGACCACAAAGGTTATCTTACATCACCCTCCCAACAACTGGGCCAAGTGGGACTGTCATAGGTCATTTTGTCTTCTGTTTTAAGGAGAAAACAGACTCTGACAGGTGAGAAGGTAGAAACTGCACTAAAATGTAAGCTCTATGAGGGCAGAAGACTTGTCTCATTTGGTCACCACGACAGACTCAGAGCTTAGGACAGAGAGAGTCCAGGGCACCAATGCTTGATGATGAAATGGATGAAGGTAGAACCGTGATTTGAACACAAGGCTCTTCATCTTGCTTTCCAATTCAAGTTGTGAGCGTCTCTGGCAGAGTCTGTGCTGAGCCTCAGTGCCGGTTCACAGAGCCAAAGCAGGGGGGAGGCTGGCTGGGCCAGTCTGACCTCTGTCCACACTGTGAAGCACGCCATACGCCAGCGCTGCCTCAGGGAACGATGTGTCAGAGGGCGCTACAGCTCAGAGCAAGCGAAGAAGGTGGCTGAGCTGTCCAAACAGGTGAGGAGCGTGGTCTCTGAGGGCAGACGCTTCAGCAAGAGACAGAGAAGTCACCGGCCCCATTCTGACCTGTCAAGTGTCACTGCAGAAACACTGCGACCCCAGCGTCTAGAAACAGGAAAGGCATCCACTCTAGAGCTGGAGGGATCTGGCTCAGAACCTCAGCTCCCGTAGCTGTGGGACCTCAGACCAGATTCTTCACTTCTCTGAGCCTCTGTTTCCTTTTCTGTAAAACTGGTGTAAAATAGCAGAGATTTTGTAAGGATTAGAAACAACGTGTGTGCTAAGTCACTTCACTCGAATCTGTGAACCGTACAGACTGTAGCCCACCAGGCTCCGCTGTCCCCGGGATTCTCCAGGAAATAATCCTGGAGTGGGTTGCCATGCCCTCCTCCAGGGGATCTTCCTGACTCTGGAATCGAACCCATGTCTCTCACACCTCCTGCACTAACAAGCAGACCCTTTACCACTAGCACCACCTGGGAAGCCCAGAAATAATGTACTGTTTGTAAATGTAGAGGGAAAAAAAAAGTGTGGAATGATAAATACAAAATTCCTATCAGTGGTTGCCTCTGGGAACCAGAAGTGGGAGAAGGAAAGAGAGCTTTTATAAACATAGTCTTCTTTAAGGAAAAAATATATAGAAAACACAGAGCTTGGCAGCTGGGTTCCTGGCAGGCATTCAATACATGTAAGCTGCTGTTCCTCGTTTCTCCTGGGAGGAGATGCTGCCACTCACATACCTCCTGCCTACATGTTAAGAGAAAGAACCATGAGCTACTGTTTCTGACCATGCCCTCTGCCCCCTCCCAGCTGTCAAAGCAGGTCCCTCCCAGAGCAGGTTCCAAGCACCAGGATAGCACATCTCAGAATTGAAAAGGTCTCATCTATCCACTTATTCTGCCCCTGAATGCCTGCTCTCAGGCCCTTTCTGCCAGCAGGGAACGCACTACCACATGAGGCCATCCTTTCACCAGCAAGATGACCTCAAGGTCTCAGGAAGGGAAAGACACCTGGTTCCTCTGACCAAGACCCTCAATGGCCTTTAGCCTCACAGCTCTTAGCAACCAGCTCTTCCTGGCAGGGAAGCCTCAAGTGAGGCTCTGTCTAGGTGAGCAACGCAGGAATGCACATCAGTCAGCACCTTCCTTAAGAAGCGTCATCTCTCCACATCTCTGCTGCTTCTAACAACTGTCTCCCACTCCTGGTAGGAGAATGTCTGGCAACCCTCCTAAGACTCCAAAGCCAAACAACTCCCTCCTGTCCCTAGGCAATCAGTGAGCTTGGTTGCTATGCAACAGGAAGGCACAAAAGTGATGCAGTCCTTTTCAGAGGCTTGGAAAGGGGGCAGGGAGCCATGTCTATCCAAGACACAGCCTCTAAATGGGCTCCAAGGCAGTAGGGGTTCCTTTAAGAAGTCAGTTGATAGATTCACTCATCTGCCTAATTCTCCTTTGCTAGCGTCTGAAGCAGTGACTACAGGCACACCATGAACTGCATATGAATTCTGAGCCCTGGTCTGGCCCCCACCGCCCATCCTGGGGCAATAGCTTCCTCTGAAAGCTCGACAGGCAGCCTGTGAGGCTGACCCACAGCTCTGGGCCCTCCCTCTCAAGCTCTGCTGGTATTTGGGGCAGGAGGCAATCACGGCCTCCAACATCTCCACATCCCAACAGGGCACAGAGCCAACCGAACTGTGTCCCCTCCATCAAGCCTACTCTGCAGAGATCCAGTTTCTACTTGCTATACTCAGGGGAGTTCTCTGGGGAAACAGTTTGACTGAAGGGTAAAAAGCCTGAGTTCTGCAGTCAAACAAGCCTGCAGTCAAAATCTGGCTCAGCTGTATACTAGTCGTGACCTTGGGCAGGCCATTTAAACAACTGGGGTCTGTTTAACTGTTTCACTTCTCCAGCCCTCCTTTCCTTGGCCACATACAAAGATTTAAAACTAGTTAATTTCTGAAACTCTGCAAGGCTAATGACACCTACATGTTAGGTTGTTGTGAAGATCAAGTGAGGGAGTGTTTGTCCAACAAGACCTAGTTCAGTGATGAGTAGAGCGGGGCTGACGGCTGAGTATCGGTATCTTCTAAATGCTGAGGGTGCTATGCGGCGGGGCAGGCTGAACACGCCAGCACTCATGCAGGTAGGACGGGCAGGTGTGGACTTAGCTCACCCAACACACAACCCCCCCTCGCTCCGGCGCAATGTATTACAGTTTCTAAGACCTGGCTTCTTCCTCACCAGCACAGAAGCTCCTTCACAGGCCAGGCCCTTTAAATAAGTTCTGTAGTTTTCTCAGTGAGTAGTGACCACACAACAGTGACACAAATGTCCAGCTGAAGGTGAAGGTGCCTAGCGACAGAGCAGTTAAGTGTAGGGGCTAAAGGAACTCCCGAGACCTCTTGGGTACCCCCCACAACCGGCCACAGAATTAAAGCTCCCACTCAGAAACTGTCTCAGTTCCTGCAGGGTGAAAGCAGAAACGCTCCTAACTGGGCCTAAATTCCCCAAGGAACTTCATTATTTATTGACAGAAATGCTGCAAATGTTATTCTAGAGCTCGCCTTCTCAATGCTGCCCTTCAACTTAGAAAATTAAAAAACAAGAAGCCAGTGGGTTCATTTGCTCCTCTTCTCCCAGCTCTCTCAGAGCCGTACCAAAAGGTTTTCCTGCACAAGTACTACACACCCAATATCCATGGCCATTACAGGAGGAACAAGCAGTTTCACTAGAGCCACTCTTTTTTATTTTTCAGGCCGTACCACACCACGTGCAGGATTTTAGTTCCCGGACCAGAGAGAGAACACGGGCCCACAGCAGTGAAAGCACAGAGTCTTAATCACTGGACCGCCAAGGAGTCCCAAGACTCTTTTTAAACATATGAGCTGAAGATAAATGTTGGGCAATAGAGGCTGCAGACCATCTAGAGGAGTGGAGACACAGACTAACTCTCACCAAGCACCGATATATCCTGCATCAGATTTCTCCCACTTTATACACACAGTCCCACCTAATACTCACTATCGCCCAGAGAGACAGAAGGTACGGTGTCCATTTTATAGATGAAAAAACTGAGGCTCTGAAACTTAACTATTTTTTCCAGGGCCACACAGCAACGTTGCTGCCTCTTCCTCTGACCAAGCTTTGCACAATGAATCCAAGAAAAAATCATTCTCCCTGCCTTTTCGGATCCACTAAAGAAAGAAGAGCTTCCATACGTTCATTCTGGAACAATCTAAGGGAAAAAAAAAATCTGTCCTTTGTCTCAATACTAGAAAAAGCCTATTTCTAAAATAACATTAGAAACTACTCACAAATTTCTATAGTGCATTAAGAGTTTAAAGAACCTTCCAAATATTACCCGGTCTTCAGGACCATTCTAAAAATGGACTGTAGTCCACCTGGCTCCTCTGTCCATAGAATTCTCCAGGCAAGAATACTGGAGTGGGTTACCATTTCCTTCTTCCAGGGATCATCCTGACCCAAAGATCGAACCTGGGTCTCTTGCATTGCAGGCAGATTCTTTACCATCTGAACCACCAGCGAAGACCAAGTGTTTAAAGAGCTTTTCAAACATTACTAGGTCTTCAGGAGCCTTCTCAATTGGAGGGTAGCTATCAACTGTCCCATTTTGCAAACGTGTAACCAGAGAGCGACAGAGGGTTGAGACGGTGCTTGAAGCCACATGGTAAGAATGTTAGAGGAAGTTTCCTAAGGTTCCTGATATTCTTTGTGCTGCCTTTTTTCATTTTGTTTCTTTTTTTTGTTTGTTTCTATTTTTAAAAAATTATTTTCTTCTGGTTTTATTGATATAATTGACATAGCTGTGTAGGTTTTAAGGTGTACAGAATAATGATTTTACTTACACGATGAAATAATTACCACATTAAGTGTAGTGAACATCCACCTACCTCATTTAGATATAAAATCAAATAAATGGAAAAATATCTTTTTTCCTTGTGATGAGAACTCTTAGAATTTACTCTCTTGGCAACTTTCATATATAACATACAGTAGTATTAATTATATTTACCATGTACATTACATCCCTAGTACTTAGTTATAACTATAAAACTTTGTACCGTTTAACGAATTTCATCCAATTCCCCCCGCCCCCCTCCCCCCAAAGCAGCCTCCCTGCAGTCCCTCCCCTTCTTCATGCTGAGGGGCCCAGAGCCCACCACTGCCTTCCAAACCACATGCTGGGAAAAAAAGGGGTGTCAAAGAACACCAGGGCCAATGAAGACAAGACTGCTCCAGCACCAGTACTCATACAGCCTGAATGAGCCCTCTCAATTATAAATCAAATCCGTTCACTTCACCACTTAAAATCTTCCAGGGGATTTTCATTACACTTGGAGTAAAACCCAATTTCCTTACCAGATCCAACAGGACCCTCGCTCCTGCCACTTGCTCAGACCTTCCTCGAATCACCTCAGCCACACTGGCCTTATTTCTTATCCTCAGACCCATCTCAGGTGCTTTGCACACACTGCTCCTTCCCCTCCTACTTTGGACCCTTCCCAAAATGCTGAAGGGCTGTCTTCTTAACATTTAAGTATCAGCTCAAATGCTACCTCTTCTGAGAAGCCGTCCCCAACCACTCCAGTCAAAAGCTAAGCCACATTCTCACCTCTGCTCTCTCAACCACACTATCCTGTATCTTCGTTGTCTTACTTCACAGCTAAACTTCCTTGTCCACTTGTTTGTCTCCCCAGAACTACAATACAAGCTCCACTATTCCTGTTCATTATTACTCTCTCTGTCTAAAATAGAGATAAGCACATAGTAAACATTCAATAAACATTTTAGGAACAGGCTGTTCAAAAGGCAATGGTGTGCTTCCCTCATCCTCAAGATGGTGATTCTACATCCTCTGCCCAAATTTCAGATTGGAAGTTTACTTACTCATCCGTTCATTCATTCACTCAATTCAAATCAACAACTAACTACTGGTCACCTGAGAAGGAATCACAGTGAATAGGGAACCAGAATGATATGTTTCCCAATTCAAAGCAAGATTTTTTTTTAACGTGGCACTTTACAGAGGCACTTTTAACATCTGAAAATGTGTCAGCCTTGTTTGTAGTTAACAGACTCCTCAGATTTACATGCAAGAAGTTACATGACTTCCGCAAGGTCACATGGTGAGAACTCAGCATCCCAGTATCTCAAGGCAAAACCAAAGACCTAAAATGTATCTGGAAGTGCCCAACCCCTTTTATTTTCTATCCATGAATAAAAACTGGAGAGTAAATATGGCTTTTCAAAAATTTCACCTCCATTTCCTTCACTTTATTTCTATCTTTCTACCTGGTAGCAGATATCAAACAATACAACACTTTGTGGGGCACTGTTCTCTGGTCATGGACCATTAATGGTACCCTAGTTGACAGGCTGAGTCTTGATGCCAAAGGGAAGCAGTGGCACGGTACAGGTGCTGGGACCTCAGACTTGTGAGTCAGAAAGCACCAGATTCAAACCACATCCACTAACAACTAGTGATAAGGTCCTAGACAAGTTTATTTTAATTTAATGAACAAACACTCATATAGCTCTTTTAGATGCAAGCAGGGTTCTAAGTACTTTGCAACTATGATTATTAGATAAATCAGATATACTATTATCCATATCTTACAGGTGAGGAAACAGGCACAGAGAGGTGAAGTAACTTGCCCAAAGCCACAGCTAATGAGTATTAGAGTCAGCATTAAAGTAAGACAGTGGGATGCCAGAATCTATGCTCTCAGCATTACACTGTGTTTCTGCTCTACTCCTATTTCTTCATCTATAAAACAGGGCTAATAAATCTGCACTATCTCACACAGTCATGTGAGGCTACTGGCACACAGTTAAGTTAAATGTTAGCTGCTCTTAGTGGTAGTTGTAATTGCCATCACCTTTGGTCCAGTCAAGGTTCAGTCAAGGTCTGCCCAAAATACTTCAGCTGAGAAAGATCTCCAAGATCCTCTGCAGTAGAATATGTTAGAATATAGTGGAAGTTCCATGAGAACAGGAATTGTCTGCTCTTTCTGCTTCTAGTTATATCCGGAGGAAGCAGAGGGTACTCAGTTAATATGTGGTAAATAAACTGAATGCATGGACAGGGTTCTATATACACAACAACTAAGGTAGTACCATCACTTCTCAAATGTAGCTAAACATGAAAGAGGTAAATGTACAGTTTTTAGACAACAGTGGAAGCTGGCTATTACTTAAGACAGCCTGGTTATTAGCAGACAGTGTGGTATAATGCTGGTCATTCATCTTAGCTAAATGCAGAAACAAGGAGACCAAGGCTCTCAAGGTCTTGGAGTGTCTATCTGTAAAACAGGAAGTTGGACCACATGATGATCATCAACAAATATATTCTTTCTCATCACCTTGTAACAATCGTTATAACAATATGAATGGAAGCTGATCACCAAGTACTCAATAAACGTTTGTCAATGACCATAATCTCCAAATGACAGATGAAGAAACTGGGATTCAGTTTACAAGTTCAAGGTCACTTGGATGGGTTAGCATATGGGTTAACATGGGGGAGTCCAGCTCTCTTCCTAAGCGTGGCTAATGCTCATGCTTTCCAAGATTCTTTTTCAGTTAAAAAAATACTGTGATATCAATTCTCTCTTCCAAGCTCAATAAATCTATAATAATTTACCTTATCAAATAACCTTGTATAACTTCACTAGATCATGTGACAGTAGGATCAAGAAGAAACAACTATTCCACATCGTTAACCTGGAGAAGCAAAGCATCTAAAGAGATAATTAGGCCAAATCCCCTGTTTCTGCCCAGAACTGAGAGACCGTAAGTATAAGTAAGATAAATGATGACTTCACTTTAAAGTTTAAGCAATGTGACTTAATAAATAACTTCTGGTAACAGAAAACTTTTTTGAGGGTACAGTACATATTCTTCAAACCTGTAAGCACAGTTGGCTACCTGATCCAAAGTAGACGCACAAAGTTAAACGTGAAAAGTTGCATAGAATGTCCACAAGTGCTTGCTTACTTTATTTTTATTAAAATACACGCTTGACATTGCACCTTTGTGTATAACACCACCTTCCCAGGATTGTCAAGTTAGGAGTGAAAAAGCCATCTGGCAGTCACAGTCAATTTTCTAGACAGTTCATAACAGGATTGTCAAGGTCAAACTGTTGATTCTTGTACCTTCCCATCTAGTAACTGAAAAGCAATGAATGTGAGCTCAAAATACTCCATTCTGGTACTCTCACAAACACAAACGTCAGCTCCAGGATCACACTCTGGCTCAAAAAGTTCTGCGGGCAGGCTGACATGAACAAAGAGAACAGCGGGGTAGTAGGGCAGATGCTAAGGCCACAGGACTTGGGTAACACTCAAAGAGAGTAGGAACTTTTACCTAGCAGTTTCATCACCTATCAAATGAGAATAATCATCCTACCAAATCACCATATGAATTAAGTCTTGCAATCTGTGCGAAGGTGAGAGACTACTGTTATCATTACTAATTACTACGGCTGGGGACGGAAGGTCCCCTCGAACTCTTGCCTGTATGTTCTGCAGGATCCCCTCAAGATGGAATAGACTATAGTTTTTTTCTCCAGACTTCGGGTGTGACAACGATTGATGCACTTGGCTAGCAAGTCTCCGCTGCTGAGAGATGAGAAGCGAGGCCTTCGGGTTCTGGGCCTAGCGGGCTCAACAACCACGGCGTCCCCCCAGTCACCTTGTCCTCACCTTGAGGAAAAGAAAACGAAACCCTATGTGGGAGAAAGTGAGGTCCAGGAAAACGAGAAAGAGGTACCTCCACTCTTCACCTGGCCGCCGCTTCTAAGACCCAAGCTTCCAGCTGGGCGGGGACAAAACAGAGAGAGCTGACAGAGCCAGGGACGCCTTGACCTCGGGCGCCGGAGGAGCGAGCGTGGGTGCTGGGCCCGCGACAGGGACAGGTACACGAAAAGCCGGCCGGAGGTCGGGCCTGCCTCGTCTTGCCTCGCCCACAGCCGCAAGCACAGGAGGAGGCACCCCGCCCCCGCGAACCCAGAGGGCCCTCAGTTCGCTCACCTGCAGCCGGGACACCAGTAGGCTGTAAGGCGCCATTTTGTGCACTGACAAAGATGAGGTCGCTTGAAAGTGACGTGCCACTCAGAGTATTTAAAGCCTTCGGGCTGGGGGCGTGGCCTGACGAGAAACGCGACCTCGTGAAGGCTGTGCCTCCGCCGAGGCGCCTACTCCTGCGAGCGCCTTGGGCGGAGCTCCCGTGTGAGGACTCGAAAGGGGAGAGGACAAAAATACATAGAAACACTTAAGGAAGTAAATGCCTGGAACAGAAATGTCTTATCGAAGTGAAAATTTCACCTTTGCACTTTGCAGTTTGCCTCTTCCCTTCAAGTCCTGGAAAGGTTGTTTTTTTTTTTTTTAACTTTCAGGCACCTTCCAGGACCTGGCACCCGTTAGGACGGAAACCTGGCTTTGAAATTTGATCTCGCGAGAACCAGCGGGGTTTGGTGCTGTATAAACGCTGATGGATGTCTAGAGAACCAATCACCGCGACCAAGGGGCAGGAGCAACGGAGGTTAAAGGTCGGACGGAAGTTCCCTAAGTTTCCGGTGGCTTGAGAGGGAGCTATGGCTAAACATCATCCGGACTTGATCTTTTGCCGCAAGCAGGCTGGTGTTGGTGAGGCAGCCTTCTGCCCCCGGCTGTCTGGGTGGGAATGGTATTAGGACCCGAGAGGTCCAGGGTTCTCGTCACTTGCTTAGGGTCTTGCCCGGGAGGCGCCACGTTTCCCGCCTCTCGGTTGAAAGTGTAGGAGCGCGCGGGTTTGCGGTCTCTGATGAAAAGAGGGCGGGGGCTCGCGTGCTGGGAGCCGGAGTCAGGCTGCCGGAATGGGGTTGGGAGAAATTCTCAGTTTGCACAGGACCTGTGAGGGGCTTCAGGAGGCTGTGGATTTGGTTCGGATTGAAGTTTAAGGGGATAAGATGGATAGATCCCCTCAGGGCTCACTGCAGTCCCTGCTCCTGTCCCCACCGCAAGCTCGAGGATGTTTGTCCCCTCTTCGTCAAAACTTGAATCCTAATTGTGCTCTTTACCATCTTTTATCTTGCAGCCATTGGAAGACTGTGTGAAAAGTGTGAGTGGAACACGCCTCCCCAAAGAGCCCACCTGGCCCACTCAGTTTCAGTAGAGCAAGCAAACGGGCATTTTCAGCGGTGGCACTAAGAGGGCTTTGAGTAGACGTGACCCGAAGAATGTCAACACAATGCGAGGCTGCAACTAAAGGCCACCCCCCCTCACTCCAGCTTGCACGTTTTAGACACTAGGTTTTGAGAAAATCTTTAGCTTTGGACTGGAAGTAGCATGACCCCATCCCTGACATACACAGTGTTCTGCCAATTAATTTATATAGACGTATCTACCAGGTGCTTCTCTAAGCTCTTTACCCAGTAGTTGATTAACTTTTCCTGTCTGTTGTAGAGATTGAGATGGACGCGAGGTAAGTCAGGTTTTGTGATGCCAAAGTAGAGGGTCCTCAAGTCACTGTTAGGAGACTGGTGTAGTCCCCATAGCAGGAGGAAGACAAAGGACTTGAGGTACTTGCACGTGGGTGTAACTCCATTCTCTCCTCCTCATAGGTGATGGCAAGTGTGTGATCTGTGACTCCTATGTGCGTCCTTGCACCCTGGTGCGCATATGCGACGAGTGTAACTATGGCTCTTACCAGGGACGCTGTGTGATCTGTGGAGGCCCTGGAGTTTCAGATGCCTATTATTGTAAGGAATGCACCATCCAGGAGAAAGATGTGAGTATATATAGGAAGCTTTTCATCTGATCTTACCTTGTGTTTAGTAACACTTTGCCATCCACAGCAAACTGTATAGTCTCTAGATGAGTATGTTCATTTAGTCATCTAGGTTATAATTTCTTCAATGTCTGTGAGCCAAACTGGGTGTAGCCCAACAAAGGCAGTTATTTTGTATCAAGGACAAAAGTGCAAGAGAAGCAAATTTTGGTCAACACTGGCAATTTGGAAAGTCCTCTATTCCTTTGATGTCTCTCTCGTTTTTATTCACAAACAATATCCTTTTTTTTTTTTTTTTTTTAAACTGTGCCACATAGCTTACAGGATCTTGAACCCTGGCCACGGCAGTGAAAACCCAGAATCCTAACCATGAGGCCATCAGGGAACTCCCAGTATTCTGCATTTTTAAGTCCTAGCATGGTATATAATAGCCATTCAGTAATTCTCTTTATTATCATTAAGGACTGTGCGGGTGGATGTGTTGACTTCTGAATTTGGGACTATTCAAGTTTATTTCAGCTCTGAGTAGCTAGAGAATACTTTTGCTTTGATTTTTCAGAATTGCTTGGGATTCTGCTTGTGACATTTTTGCCCCTTAACATTGTATGCTGGCAATGGCAAGTTATTCAACTCCTTGAGCCAGTTTCCAGGATACAGTAGAGAGCTAGATCTGTACCAAAAACAGGCTTTTTGGAGGAGGGGAGGACAACCCATGAATCACCTTTTATTCTTCTTATGACAGTAAAACAAAGTGTGATACAGTACCAATAAGCTAATATGAGGTATCTGGTTACCTAATCTAGGATAAGACATAAGGCAAAAAAGAATAAAAAATTATTTGGCCATGCTGGGCAGCTTTGGGGGTCTTAGTTCCCCAGCCAGGGATGGAACCCAGGCCCCCCGTAGCGGAAATGCAGAATCCTAACCACTGAACTGCCAGCAAATTCCCAAAAGATAAATAATTCTTTATATTTCCTTTTACAAATAGTAGATAATTATATATATATATATACATATATATACATGGCTTCCCTGGTTGCTCAGATGGTAAAGAATCTGCCTACAATATGAGAGACTCAGGTTCATCACAGGTTCAATCCCTGGGTCAGGAAGATCCCCCTTTTATATAGATGTTATCTCCCTTATTCTTCAATAGCTTTGTTAATTAGGGGTTATTATTATCCCCATTTTACAGCCCCTCTCCCAGCTAATAAGTGGCAAGTCCAAGCTTTCTGACTAAACCTCGTGGTGTCCTTTCATAAGTCTGATGTGCCTGTGTTGAAGAGAAACAGTTCAGCCACCTCCGAATCTTTGCAGTTAGATTTTGTCTACCTGTAATAAGTGGGACATATTAGAGCAGGTAAACCAATTTCTTATATCATTAAAGTCTTCTGTTATTTAGGGAGATGAAAACAGTCATAGATAAAGTACCAGAAACATAATTTCAGTTGGTGATTTGAACATTCTCTCTCTTTTGGGGGGGGGCTGCTCTGGGTCTTGTGGTGTGTAGGGTTTGTTGCTCCAAGGCATGTGGGATCTTGGTTCCCTGACCAAGGATCAAACCCATGTCCCCTGCATTGCAAGGTAGATTTTTAAACACTGGGCCACCAGGGAAGTCCCTGATTTGAACATTCTCTTACTTTAAACTCTGATTTGCATTTATCTTTGACTGTCAAATCATACCCTGCTCAATCTGACCCACCAGCTAGGTTATTCTCCCTATAGAGAAAGGACTTTGGTTTTTGTATTTGTCTCCCTTTTTCCCTAGTTTTTGGTATGCTATTGCTGTTGAGTTCGCTAAGTTGTGTGTAACTCCTTTGTGACCCTGTAGACTGTAGCCCCACCACCAGGCTCCTCTGCCCATAGGATTTTCCAGGCAAGAATACTGGGGTGGTTGCCATTTCCTCCTCCAGAGGATCTTCCTGAGCCAGGGATTGAACCCAGGTCTCCTGCTTGACAGGCCGGTTCTTTTTACCCCGAGCCACCTGGGAAGCCCCAGCTCTTGGTGTAGTTCCGGTACATATTGTAGGTCTGGTCCACGTCTTTGTGCTTCTCCTGTAAATCATCTGTAGGAGCTCCCCCTAGAAAGTGTCTGGTACACAGTAGGTGTTGGGCGATTATAGTCTATACCATGGTGAGACAATATCAGTGAAAAAAAGTACAAGCAAGTCTTAAACTAGCTAAAACTAGCCAGAGTCTATTAAGGACAACATTTTCTTGAACTTTTCCATGACTGTAGCTAGAGTTCTTATCTGATACACTTACAACCAGAGAGGGCTTAATAAAGGTTAATTGCTGTCTGATTCGTCTGCATGTGACGTGTGACCTGATCTCTCCAGATCCTTGTGCCTCATTCTAGATGTCACCACTTCCCTTACTTCACATTATACAGGAATGTTCTGAGGATATTTGAGATGGCATCTAGCTCGCGTTTACTCAGCAATAGTTTCCAAGGAACACAAAACAGTCCAGTGACATGATCCAGCCTCTCAGCCTTACAGATCATGATATAGATTAAGTGCCCAAGACTTTCCTACACACAAATCTTCCTACAGCCAAAGGAACCCCTCTTATTGTTCTCTTCCAGCAACTTCCATAATTTATAAGGGAATTAGCCCAGTAAGCTAAGTTAGGTGTCTCTATAGTTTTTTCAAAGCCTCGAGAATACTCAGGGGTCAGGGACAACATGTGTGGGCACTGCTGCCAAAGGACCAATTTGTAGCTTCTTATAATGTGGCATCTTATTGATCTCCCTTCACCCTTGACTCCTTTTACTTAACCATTTTCCTCAACTCTCCCAACCAGATAACAAGAAAAATAGCAACTAGTTTTTTTGGAGCTCTTGCTGCATTCCGGGTACTGTATTGGTTATTCTTGTCTAAAAGTTGTGCATGATACAGATGAGGAAACGAATGGCTTAAAGGCAGGTTTGGCCCAAGGTCACATGATGAATAAATGGCAGATACGGGATTAGAACCCAGGTCTCTGTAACTCTTTCTCAGCCTTTTTTTTTTGGTGGTTGTTTTTCATTATCGCCCCTCCACTATAGGAGAAGGGTTAAAATCCCAATTAAATTTTCTTGGACCACTTGGTGGTCCAGTGGTTAGGACTTTGTGCTTCCACTGTAGGGGACACAGATTTGATCCCTGGTTGAGGAACTAAGATCTCGAATGCTGAAAAACTTTATTTACATTTTCTCTACAACAAGAGGAATTAAAGTTGGATAAGATTTTGTTGGGTAAGGGGGAGCTTCAGATCACAAACCACTGTAATGTCAAAGATGTTTTCATCCTTATTGAAGACGCAACATCTAACTCAAAGCACTTACCCTAAACACTCATTGTATTTCTCTTCTCAAGGTGGTTAAGGATGTGCCTCTCTGTCTCATGCTACGTCTACCATTCTCTTATCCCCATTTAAGTAAACAGCAGAGCAGTTATACATATAGAAAAGATACTTGATATTTTTCAAAGGTAATTCACAAGTTAACCCTTCTCTGCAACTTCCTAAACCTTGTGAAAGTTTTGGGGTTTGCCTCCAGGAAGCTCTGTTACAAAAAACACCAAGAGTAGGAGGTAGAAAGCCCAAGTTCAGGTCTTGGCTTTGTTACTAAGATACTGTGTGTGGCTTTGAGGAAATCTCACCCTGACCCCCAGCCCACAAAGGGTAGTAGTAATCCCTTTTACCTCCTGGATACATTTACTGAGAGCTTAAAGTTTCAAATAGAAAATGTGACGCCCTTGTTAAGGTCTCAAACCAGTGTACAGTCTGGTTTTTACCTTGTACCTTCATTAAACAGTTGCTGGAAGAATCAGTGTTTCGTCTTCTAGTTTCTGTTAATCAAGCAGGTCTTGCCTGCTGTTGGTAATTCTTTGCTACAGATTATAAGAAATGGACATGTGGACCCATTTGCTGTAATCCTGTTTTTCTGATCTCAAAATTTGTAAATTGCTTTTTCCTGCGTTTTGGTTCTGTACACATTTCCCCACGGTATGTTATATTTTGGTACATGATCAGTGTTGGTTTTTTAAGTATTACTTTAAAGTCCTGGATTTTCATCAGGTCCAGGTCCAGGGTAATTTTTGTAGCTTACTTTTGTGCCATGGAAATGGACTTGATGTTCATCCCTCCTCAGGAAGGAAATCCATAGGCATCGAGTTCTCTTTGATGGTTGGTAATGGAGCCCACCTTAGGCTTCTCCTGGGGATGTTTTAGGGGCTTCCCAGGTGGCACTAATGGTAAAGAACCTGCCTGCCTATGCAGGAGACATAAGAGACTCAGTTCATCCATGTGTCAGAAAGATCCCCTGGAGGAGGGCCTAGCAACCCACTCCAGCATTCTTGCCTGGAGAATCTCATGGAGAGAGGAGCCTGGCAGGCTACAGTCCATGGGGTCACATAGAGTTGGAGACAACTGAACTAACCTAGCATGCACACAGGGGGATGTTTTTTTTTTTTCCAGGGGAATGTTTTAATGGACATATTTAGTGTAATGGAAAGAAGCACTTGGCAGTCTAGTGTCTACTTTTTTGTGCGTGAAATTTTATAAATTAAGTGGCCATGCAACATGTGCATTCAAGCTGTAGCTGCCTAAAATAAAAGCTCGCTGTGCTCAGAATGGGGAACTCTGTTACCCTTTGGGAGGACTGAGAAAGACTGAAATTTGTCCTCAGGCACACAGTTGCTAAAGGAGCTCCTGGCACCAGGCAGACATTTGCAGGTTGTTTTTATTTTTTTTTTATTTTTTATTTTTTTTAAAAATATTTATTCATTTATTTGGCTGCACCAGGTCTTAGTGGCAGCATGTGGGATCTAGTTCCCTGACGAGGGATCGAACCTGGGCCCCCTGCATTGGGAGCTCAGAGTCTTAACCACTGGGCCAGCAGGGAAGTCCCTGCAGGTTGTTTTTAATATACTCCCCAGCTTAGCTCACAAGTACTCTGTACTGTCCTTCGAGGTTTTCTTAAACATTTTTATTTTCATGGTCTCCGTTCACAGCCACATTCACAAAAGCCAGCCAGTGCACACATCCTCACTTCTCACAGTATTGTTAGAATTTGGGAACAACCACTGGACCCACAGGATATGTACAAAATAAAAATGGGAGTTTAGGCAAGAAAATAGGAAATTTATATAAGTCAGAATGCCATAAAAGCCAAAGAGCTAATAATCTAAAACATTGGTTTTCCGATGTTTTTTTCGGCTTTTTAATATGTGGAGTCTTATCTTCAAAAAGTATCTTATTCAGAAGCCATGTGTGTGGGTGTGTTAGGTTGGACCATTATGAAATTGGCTGCTATTTGTTTTGGCAATTTCTTATAATTTATTAAAGGCTGGCTATATGCCAGGTATTATTCTAAGTACATTTATTGATTCTTAACTCTGTAAGGTAGGTTCTACCATTATAGTAATTTAATATGACTAAAAAGAGACAGAAAGGGTAGTAACTTCTCAGAATTCAGGTGGCCTGTCTCCAGAGCCTGTAGTCTTAATATGAATGAGAAGAGAGCTGCATAGATTGGGGGAAGAGTCCTGCAGTCACCTGGCACCTCTCAGGACTCTAGGGCTCTATAAATAACAGTTTGTAAACATTGACCTCATCCAGTCATCTTGTTTTATAGTTGGATATGAATCCAGACAGAAGTGGTTTGCCCAGTCATGCAAGTCAGTGAGGCATAGTAAACCTGAACAGGCTGTCATCATACCACAAAATTTCATAGCATCCCTAAAGGGCTTAGAGCACTGTCGTGTCTAATAGCAGACTATCTTTGGTCAGGAGAGGCAGTTCTTCTGACATTTGTACCAAGATTCCCAGTACAGATTACGTGGCTTACTTGAGTGCACCTAGCACCTAGCATTGGTGGGGCTGGGCTCCCCACAGCCTGGCTCCCTCAGCATACTGAGCTCCACAGACGGTAGTTCTCAATGTAATACATGGTACTGGATTGATCAAAAAGTTCTTTGGGTTTTTCCATTACTTTTTTTTTTTTTTTTTAGTTTATTTTTGGCTGTGCTGGATCTTCACTGCTGTGCACAGGCTTTCTCTCGTTGCAGCAAGTGGGGCTTGCTTTTTGTTGTGGTGCATGGGCTTTTCATTGCAGTGGCTTCTCTTGTTGCAGAGCACAGGCTCTAGGTGCAGGGGATCAGTACTTGTGGTACAGGGGATTAGTTCCCACCCAGCATGTGGGTTCTTCCCAGATCAGGGATCAAACCGGTGTCCACTGCATTGCAAGGTGGGCTCTTAACCGCTGGAAGAGGCACTTAACCATGTGGCTTTGAACCACAAGGTGGGCACTTCCCCACCAGGGAAGCCCCGCAGTAACATCTTTGCAGAAAAACCTGAAGGAACTTTTTGGCCAACCTATACATGTTTTCTAGAAAATAATGAAATGTTAGTGTTGGCTTTGTGTCTTTTCAGAAATTTTTTTTACAGTGTTGGTATTAGTCCCCCAAAAGAGAAATCAGCTGAATTAGAAATAAGATATCTGAGGACTGGACTCATTCATTCATTCATTCATTCCATAGCCCAACGTCAAGCAACTACCTTTGACATGAATGTTTCATAAAATCATCAGATCTAGGAAGGCTTCTTCCAGTAGCAATTCCCCCAGTTTTCCTCTCATCATCCCAAATTAACTGATGGAGCCATCATCCCTGCAAAACACAGTTTCCCAGGGGCTTCACTGAAACCACTCAAGCTCACAAAATGGCCAGGGAAGCCTGACATTACAAATCAGAGTGTGGACTGTCAACAGCGATCTCTAGCACAGGAGCACTCTTCTCCCAAGACCATGTGTCAAATTAAGTGAATTAATAAGGACACATCAAACTCAGTAGTCTCTTATGATACTTAAAATATAAGGTACTATTTCCTAAAGTCTTAAGTTTTGTCCCCTTGGTATTCTCTCCTTTCTTGGGATAGTGAAAGAAAGCTAAAGAGCTTGATCTATAATTATTACCATTTCCTACCTCTCATTTGGAGAAAATCCTTTGAACACCTTAAAGAGTTTTATTTATTTTTTGGGTCACACATCATGTGGGATCTTAGTTCCCCAACCAGGGATCAAACCCATGCTCGATTCATTGGACACACAGAGTCTTAACTATGGGACCATCAGGGAAGTTCACCTTAAAAAGTTTTAGATTTTGCCTCCACTGTATCATATTAGCAACAGAAGTGGGTTAAGAATCCAGCATTCTAAGTGCAGACCGCTGGATAGATGGCAAATTCTAGGTGCTTAATAAATACTTGATTGATCAAATAGGATAACTGAACTGATAAGATGAATGGCTAAACCATTAATCCAAAAGTTATTTTTATCTTAGTGTGAAAGTCACTCAGTCACATCTGACTCTGCGGCCCCATGGACTATACAGTCTATGGAATTCTCCAGGCCAGAATATTGGAGTGGGAGCCTCGCCCTTCTCCAGAGGATCTTCCCAACCCAGGGATCAAACCCAGGCCTCCCGCATTGCGGGCAGATTCTTTACCAGCTGAGCCACAAGGGAAACCCAAATTTTTATCTTAGATTCCTTTCAATTCAAGCTCAGAGACTTTTAACAACTTTTCTGTTTTCCAGAGAGATGGTTGCCCAAAGATTGTCAATTTGGGAAGCTCTAAGACAGATCTCTTCTATGAACGCAAAAAATATGGCTTCAAGAAGAGGTGATTGGTGGGCTGCCTCTTCTTCCCCCCATCAAACTGCTGCAGCTGCCAAAAAAAATGCCTACTACTGCCAGCAGAAAGGAAGCGGAGCACAGAGCATCACCTGAATTGCCTATTAGTACAGGGCACCTTCCCACTGTTTCCTCTCACCTGGACCTGGTAGGAATGGAAGAAAGATTCTTCTCAGAGCACTCTGGCAGACTATCAGAAAAATTGATAGATGAGTTCATGGTATTCCTTAAATTCAAGAGGCAAGGATGTGTTATCCACATCAAGAATTTCTGTACACCAAAACCTTCTAAAACAGAAATAATATGTCATTTCCATCTTCTATTTGAGGAGTCGACTGTGAAGCTACCTGCAGTGAAAAGCGTGTTCTTGCAGAATCTCTGATGGCAGTTGTCCTTGATGAAATATCTGCAGTGTCGGGGGGTGGCCAGCAGAACAATAATTGCGGGCATTTCATCTTGTAACCTTTACCAGGTGGTGCTGGTTCATGTTATTTTTCTTCTAAAAATTGGAAACCCTTTCTCTTGCTGTTATATTAATAAAGTAGGTGTTTATTTTCTGGTAGTCAACCCCTTCCCAATTTAATTTTAACTCTAGGGATTTTAGTCACCCAGAAATTTGTGATTCAAAATAGAGGTATTGGGATTAACTTAAGCACCTTGTTCTCTTATTACTACTGCAATTCAAAACCACTCATGCCTTTTATGATAAGTAAACCAGTTATTTTTAGAAACATCACTTTTTTCCTTCCTGCCCAACTTGAATTTTGAACTGAAGAGGTTGCTTCCAATAATGGTGAAGGGAGTGAGACAAAATTTACTCAAATCAATGAGTTAGAAGAACTGAACTTGGCTGACTTTTTTTCATAAAGTGCACATATATACTCACATTAAGGATATAAGGGAGGGACCTCCCTGGTGGTCCAGTGTTTATTTCTCTGCAGGGAAGTGCAGCGGGTGTGGGTTCAGTTCCTGGTCAGGGAAGTAAGATTCCACATGCCATGCTGCTGCTGCTGCTAAGTCGCTTCAGTCGTGTCCGACTCTGTGCGACCCCATCCCTGGGATTCTCCAGGCAAGAACACTGGAGTGGGTTGCCATTTCCTTCTCCAATGCAGGAAGGTGAAAAGAAGCGAAGTCGCTCAGTCGTGTCCGACTTCGCGACCCCATGGACTGCAGCCTACCAGGCTCCTCCATCCATGGGATTTTCCAGGCAAGAGTACTGGAGGGGGTTGCCATTGCCTTCTCCGCACATGCCATGAGGTGCGACCAAAAAAAAATAGGATGTGAAGGGATGTGTGATTTAAGTAAAATCAACTAGATGTATCCTACTCTAACTCAACCATCTGTACTTTTTGTCTGCTAGAGGCAATAAGCAAGTTATCCGGAGGAGGCGTGTTCATAATTGGAGACTTCCAGTCAAGTAAGCCTTTAAGAGCATGAATTTGAAAGAGCTTGTGAGTCCTGCAGAATCCAGGGACCTGGCCCAAGGTCCCATTGCAACTTAGTGGCAGAACCAAAGAGATGATGACTTCTGTTTTGTCTTGAATTGATACTTGCTTATTTATGATGTATTGAATGTCCAAAACAGAATTTAGATAATTTCTGCCTTCAAAGAATTTAGTGATTGAGCTTAACAGAAACAGCTCAGTGCAACTCAGGGGCTGCACAAAGCAAGGGCCTAGCGAGAGGCACCTCAGGAAGGCTAGAGGAAGATCATAGCCCTAGGACTGCCATGAGGGCTCCTTTCAGTTCCTCAAACCTGCTTTCCCTCCTGCCTCTGTGCTCTTTACCTGTAAAGCTCTGTTCTGCTTCTGCTCAGCCAACTGCTCCTCGTCCTTCAGACCTTAGCTAAGTGTTTCCTTAAAGATGTCTCGTTCAGCCACCGGTCAGTCCCTCTGTCATACCCGCACATATCCCAATGAGCATTTTGTCTCTAGCATTTGGTAATATTGACTGTCATCTATAAGGCAGTGTTCCATGATGGCAGGAAACAAGTCTGTGTGCCCAGCATGTAGCAGGTCCTCAGTGTTGAATGAATAATTGAAGTCATAGAAACCAGGTAGTAAACTGGGCTTTCAAGGCCATATTGGAGTCTCTCAGCAGAGGGGATGGGGTCTGCTGATAATGGACATTTTTGTGGGGGAAACAGTTTGGGCAGGGTGATGTGTTCGGGGAGCTCTGAGCAGTTTTAAAACATCAGGTGAGGGTTATGGTATATCAAAAGTTGTAGAGACCAGGATACTCTTCAGATTATAACTAGAATCTGTCACTGATTCTAACTAACTTTAGTTAGTAACTAACTTTAGTTTTAAAGTGTAATATTAAGTCATGTTTGTTTTACTAAACAATTTCTGAAGTTTGTTCATTGGGACTTCCCTGGCAATCCAGCGGTTAAAACTCCATGCTTCCAATGCAGGGGACTCTGGTTTGATCCCTGGTCAGGGAATGAAGATCCCACATGCCTTGAGGTATGCGCCCCCCCCCCAAAAAAAAAAAATTTATTAACCACCTTGGTCCATGTAACATCTTGCATCTACAAGTGTTTGAAAAAGCTACTGCTTAGTTTTAGCAAAACACCACCTTACTGTGTTCTGTGAGCTTCAGGGTGTATACCTCTAAAAGGTCTTGCAAGGGAGCTTAAATTTTAATGCCCAGTGAGATTTCCATACTGATCAGTGATAGGCGAGTTCAATCTCAGCCCAGTGAATTATGCTGAATGCTGTTCCTCTGTCACCTAATTTCACAATCCCATTCTCCATTTGCTTGCTGTCTGAGGCCAAAGGATACAAGTTAAGAACCTCTGGTGGCTTAAGACACTGTGCTTCCAGTGCAAAGGGCCTGGGTTCAATCCCTGGTCAGGAAACTAGGGACCAAATGCCCATGAAAGTTAAAAGTCCTTTCTACTGCAACTAAGTGCTGGAGCAGCCAAAAAAATATTTTTTAAAAAAAGACCATCTTATATAAATGGTGTTCAAGTTCAAGTCCTTAGTTATTGTCTACCTTGGACCTTAGAGTAAGTCTTTTTCAGTTTTAAAAATCAGAATAATGACAGTATTAAATTCTCTGTTGAGAAAACATTACTTACAAACTGAATTTTAACCTCTAATTGTATATAGTTCTTTGCAAAGAATTAGAATAATAATCTCAGACAACTGTATTGCCACAAAAAATCAGAATGGTCTTTTAAAAATTACTGTTTTTCTCATTTGTTGAAGTAACCACTACTTACACAAGTCTAGTTGAAATAACTAAATTTATTATAGTCAGTCTAAGAAAGCCATTTCATTCCCCAGGTATATGATTACTGTTAAGTATTCAGTGTTTAATACATTCATTTCTAGGATCTAAAAAGGGTGAGTGTCTTGCTTCTAGCTTCTCAAATATGCTTTGTACACATACGGTAATTTAATCTCCTTTAAACATCACACTTATTACATTGCTCTTGCTCAAAAACAAAAAAAAACAGTGTAATGAGAAATGCGTTGTCTTTATTATCAGTCCTGTATTTGAATTCTGATCTGCTACTGATCTTTAGTGAGGCTCTGGGGGCATTTTTTTCTTATCTATTAAATAAGGACATTAATGCCTCCCACTTTGGTTTGTGAGGATTAAATTTGACCTGGTAAATGCCTGACCCTTACTGGGAAGACTTTACTTTTTTCAGTGGTAATTCTTACAAAGGGTCTCTACTTCATAGATAAACATTTAAGTCCTAGCATTGAAGGTCTTCCATATAGTTCCCCCTCTTCCCTACCCCTCAGGTTTTCCTCTATTCATGAAGGGAATTCCTCACACATACCCCATCTTTTTGGCTCCCTATTTCCTTTGTTTGAAATACCATTCCACTGTCACATTATCCAGCCAACTCTGTGCCTTTTCTTTCTAAGCTCCTAACATATGAATGCTGCCAGATGCACCATACCCTACAACAATCTCTCACTTGGACTACTTTCACGCCTGGTACATATGTATAATAGAAACCAAAATTTCATGAAATATTTACCATGTATACAGGATTTTCCAGTATTTTTCAATTTATTCTGTTCTTTAAAAAAAAAAAAAAACACCTAGAAAAAGTACTCACAAATACAGGAGTCTGGGTGAGTAATATAAGTGATTAAAAGGGAGGGATAGGAGACTTTCTTGGTGGTCCAATGGTTAATCCAGCTTCCAGTTCAGGGGACACAGGTTTGATCCCTGGTCAGAGAACTAAGAGCCCAAATGCCTCGCACCACAAGGACTGAGCCCTCACTTAGAGAGCCTGTGTGCCTCAACGGAAGATCCTGTGTGCTCCAACTAAGAACCAACACAGCCAAATAAAAAAATTTTTAAGGGGAGAGATGGGACTTCCCTGGTGGTCCAATGGTTAAGACTCCACCCTTCCATTGCAGGGGGCACAGTTCAATCCCCAGTCAGGGATCATGCTGCATACCTCATGGTACAGGGGAGAAAAAAAACATGGGAGGGATGTAAGAAGAGCAGCCCAAACATGATGGTTACTGGTATGTGGCACTGGGCCTCAGTGTCTGGGGGACAATGGGGAATCTAGGAACCTTGGAACCAGAGAGCACAGGCCCTGTCTACAGGGAACAGTCGCTATTCAACTGAAACAATCGCCAGCTTGAATGCCCAGTGTTACCATATCTTTTGAATTTAGAACAAGTGACAAGACATTTTTGTATAACCTCTCAACTTTTAAGTGTTGTCAACTCATTTCAAAAATTGTAGGGGCTTCCCCGGTGGTCCAGTGATTATGAATCCACCTTGCAATGCATGGGAAACCGGTTCGATCCCTGGTCTGGGAAGATCCCACATGCCATGGAACATCTAAGCCCGTGTGCCACAACCACTAAGCCTGAGCTCTAGAGCCAGGGAGCCACAACTACTGAAGCCTAAGCACCTTAGAGCCCATGTCCTGCAACATGAGAAGCCACTGCAGTGAGAAGTAGGAGTGCCCCGACTCACCACAAATTGAGAAAGCCAGAGCAAGGCCACAAAGACCCAGCGCAGCCAATTAAAAAAAAAAATTTTTTTAATGTGTCAGTATATGCCAAGGCAATAGATCCACCAGATGTTGACCTTGGCCTGCAATTAGCAGCTTCTAAATTAAGAAAACTAACTTCCCAGGGAATGAAACTCAACTAAATCTCAAAGAGATTGTATGTCACTACATTTTGACCTATAGTTCTTTAGAGTTTGAACCAAGGACATAAAGGTGAAAGATTCTTTGCCTTGGAATTTTCCTGCCTTAAAAAAAAAAAAAAAAGGGTTCCAGTTTCCATCTTTTGCCAGTTATTTAGTTCCTTATCAACTATATCCCCAAATGGCCTGCCTGCCATCACCAAGGCTGAAGTGATACTTTCTTTGGACACTAGAGTGTTTTAGTGTCTCAGCCAAAGACAGGTTTGTTCACTTACCTCCTTGAGGTAAATGAGGTCAATAAACAGCCTATCATTTGCCCTCAGCATCCATCCAATCACTCTTCTCCAAAGTTAATTTCTGTTGTGGCTGTCTTTGTTCCTGCCCAGTCGGAGCAGTGAATCTGAAGAATCAAATTTTCTATTTTCTTGGATAACTTAAAAGAAAATACAAAATTTCTCACCCGGACATGTGTGTGTGTGAGAGTGACTCACCCCTCAGAGTTAATTGGGGCTAATCATGACCAGCCTGACTTGTCACTACAAAACATCTGGCATAACTTGCTTACTCTCAGACAGAGGAGCTGCCTCCACCCTCTGAGCACATGCTTACTCCTGAAGCTCACCATCTTGAAAACAAAGTGTATGTCTTTCAACCTGTGATTATTCAACACAGGAGGAGACTCTGGAATGCTTGAGTAGGAACTCAGCTCACAGTTAAGCCCTGACAAGAGGAAATCACACGTTGAGGAGAGCAAAAAACGTCCACCTTACCACATGATAAATGGAGACTTCAGCAGTTAAGAATGGTGATTACCTTTTTTCCTATTTTTTTTTTTTTTTTTTCCTATTTATATGCTAACCCTTTACCCAGCGCTCCCACTTGCCAGGGAGGCTGAGTTTCTCAGTTTTGTTTCAGCGATATTGGTCCAGACTGGTATGTTTTCAGCATTGAAGGAGAGATTGGAATAAATGCTGGAACGCGCAGAAATTCAACACCTTCTTTCCAGGGATTCACTCCTCCTTCAGCCTGCACTGAATGGTAGGAAATGTGTACCCTTTATCTGCTTACATGGACTCCACCCCTCCTTCTTGTGATACCCTAGGAGAATTCGTTTCAGCTCACTCGCCCCTTTCTCTTTCTGTCTTGTATGGTTTCCTGTTGCGGAATACACACCGAACTGAGCACAGCACATGTAGGATGCAATTTGACCAGGACTGTGACCTTTAAGAACAGCAACTATTTGAGACGGTGGCTCAGACGGTAAAGTGTCTGCCTACAGTGAGGAAGACCCAGGTTCAATCTCTGGGTGGGGAAGATCTCCTGGAGAAGGAAATGGCAACCCACTCCGTTATTCTTGCTTTAAAAATCCCATGGACGGAGGAGCCTGGTAGGCTACAGTCCATGGGGTTGCAAAGAGTCGGACACGACTGAGCGACTTCACTTTCTTTCACTTTACATACAGTATCAGATTTAATCCCCACACGATCTCCATTTTAAGGATGAGAAAACGTTTTGATGATGTAAAGAGATTTACTGCCATTAAATCAAGATAAAACGGTTGCTGGCAGAACTGGGATTCAAACCCACTGATTTCCACAGCGGCCTCCAATAAATGACTACAAATACCAGCATCCCTTGCAATGCCCCAATAAGCAACAGCACTCTCCGCCCCCACCCCAAGGGCTGGGCTCCCAGGCTCTTCGCCCCCTCTTCCCCCGTTCAAGAGGTTGGATCGAACACCCAATCAGGGGCTGCCGCTCCCTGTTCCCCACCAATGGAAAGGCTGTTGCTAACGTACCGGGTATATTTTTAGCTCTCCAGGGCTCCGGAACCCCGAGTCGGCCAAGTCTCGCTGCCCGGTTGGAACTCGCGAGGGGAGGGGAGTAAGAGAGGGAGGCGGGGCGGACGGGGGCGGGGGTGCAGGGGAGGGAAAGGGAGGGGAAGGAGGTGGAGGAGGAATAAGAAGGGGAGGGGTGGAGTAGGCTAGGCGGTGGGGGCGTGTATGTGACGCTCTGGCACTCGCTGACGCACAAGCAAGTAGTCCCTGGAGGTGCCCCAGGGGCTGAAGCGCTGAGTGTGGGGGTGGGGAGGGGGTGGGATCTCGGGCTCAGGCTCCCTCCTGCTTTCGGTCCCCTTGGAGTCTGCCCTCCAGTCCAGCGTTTCTCTACAGCGTTAAAGCCGCAGGTTACCGTTGCTCTCTGCCCTTGCCAAAAATAGTGATCAAGGAAAAACTGTAAACCATTCGTAGCTGGAAACTTTCGGATCTCGCCACCCCACGTGGGTTTGGCGGCTCCTGTTGGGCTGGAACGGGCTGGAACCGTCTGGAATGAGAATTAAGGTCGGGGGTAGGGAGGGAGTTGGGGAATGGGCGATTAAAGAAGGGATAGGAAGACTTCTCGTACAAGCTCCCAGCGGTTCCGGGCTTCATCCAGGGCAGTCCCGTCCGCCTGTGACCTCCCTGGAGGCTCAGGCCTCCCTACACACACACACTGTGCCCACCGACTCGGAGTCTCGCACAGTCACAAAGTAACCGAGTGGCCAATAGCGCCGAGCGCGCGGGTCTGGGGTGTGAGGGTCCCCGGGTTTGGCGAACCTGGGTCCGCCGCCCGAGGGACTGACTGTCGGGTGCGCGAGCCCAGTGCCTCTGGCCTTAGTAGGCGCCACCCCCGCCGGCGGGGGCTGTTACTAGAAGAAATGTGGCTCGGGGTGCGGGGGGGGGGGGGTGTCCCCGACTGTGGATAACCTTATGGGGGCGTCCACAGAGAGGCCGAGCCCCGCCCGGAGCGGGCAGGGGACGCGCCTGCGCGGGGCTGGGGCTGGCGCTGCCCCAGACCCGAGGTTAACGGGCGCCAGAGGCGGCAAGGGGGCAGGTTCATGTGGCGCTCGGCTCCTTTTCTTGGCCGTCTGGCCGGCGTCTGATCATCCCTTTCTTACACTCGCGCTGCCTGAGCCCAGGTTTTCCCCTCGACGTTACGGGTCCCCCTGACGAGGCACAAGTTCGGAAGACTCGGGCCAAGCCGAGTTTGATTTAAAAGGTCCGAAACCTTTCCAGAGCTCGAGTCGTCCCCTCAGCTCCCCTACCCGCGAAGAAACCCGTAACTGGGGCGGTGCGAGCGCCGCGGGGAAGGTCAGTCAAAGAGGCTCAGCCGGAAGGACTCGCTGAGGTGGCCGCGAGCAAAACCGAACCGTGCAGGTGCAGGGCCAAAAGACACAGCGAGGAAAACTCTCCGTTTTCCCGCGACACACCCATTCAGCCAACACACCTTCAAGTGAGCACACGGACAGTCCCAGGCCAAACCCACCACACACAACCCCCCCCCCCCCCCCAACCACCCCGCTGCCCTCCCGAACTTGCTGTCTAACCTAGGGAAACACCTTTACATGATAAGCACGATTTGAGTGGTTTGGCGAGGGGCGGGGGGCACGAAGAAAAAAAATTAACTACAATGCGGAGTCGTGATGGGGAGAGGAGACGGCCCACGTGACACAGGCCGGCCGGCCAGAGGCAGCCTCGCTGACATCTGAGCAAGGAGGGAGCTAAGTGATGAGGCGGGCCGGCCAGCCACCGGAGGGTGGGACAAGGGCGACGACCCGGCCACCGCCGGGTTCCGCGCAGAGCGCAGGGCCGCGCGCCCGGAGGGGTTAAAGCCACCAGCCGGCCGGGAAGTAGTCCCGGCCCGGCGCCGGGCCCCGCCCCTGCAGGGCGGAGGGACGCATCACTCAGGGGTGGGGAAGCCGGATCCGTGCGCAGGGTTGCTAAGGGTGAAACTTTTCATTGACTTTGCTCACTTCGGGCCGGGGCGCGGGAAGGTGCGAGTCCTCGTCTTAGCGGCGAGAAGCGAGCGGCTCGGGCGACGCGCGGCCAGAAGGGCAAGACCGTCCTCCGGCAGGAGCCCGGACCGTCCTCCGCCTCGCGACGCGAGCCACCCTCCTGGTCCTCCCATCTCCGCGCCGTCGTCGCCGCCGCCGCCGGCTGGCCCGCCAGCCCTGCGTCCACCACCATCACCACCAGCAACAACCCCCGCCCCCCGCGCGCCGCCCCCCGCGCGCCGCCCTTCTGCTGAGCCCGACCTCCAAAAAAGCGGAAAGAATTACTGAGAGTCGTAGCCCATAAGTCCCTTTCACTCGTTCCCCCTAACCCTCCACGAAGCAAAGGACACATCGGCCCCGGGCTCGGCGGTGCCAAGAAAAGGAGAACGACCTCCGCTCGGCTCGCAGGACCACCGTGGAGGGAGAAGCCGCCCCGCGGCCGGCACGCAGCCCCGCCGCGGCGGAGACCCGAGTGAGTGAGTGGGGGCCGTGCGGGCGGAGGGGGATAGGGTGGCCCCCCCAAGGATCCAAACAGGCCGGAGACGCTTTCCCCCACCCCCGCTCCACGCCGGCTGTTCGCCCTGTTGGACGCTCCACGTTGCTGTCGCACCCCCTTACACCTGGCCAGCATTTTTTTTACCCCCTTCCACCTCCCCACTGGAGCCCACCTTTTAGCCCGTGCTCCTCTTTCCCTCGCGTACGCTCTTATCCTGGGGTATCCCACAGCCTCTTTCTCCCAGTTTCAAGTGTGACCACCTCCTGGGTGGGGTGCGTTTCCTCCCTCCGTTCTTAATATCCTAGAGAGTCGCTAGATTTTCCTTGTCCTCCCCCCCCCCCCCCAAACATAACTCTCAACACCATTAAATAAATCAAGAGAAATGAAGAGGATCTAGGCCTTCTTGCTTTCCTCCTCCTTTGCCCGTGTGCAGGGAGGGGGTGGTGGTGGTGGTGGTGATGGTAATAATTAATAGGGTTTATTTTGAGCCCTGAGGAGCCTGAGAGATGGAGAATGGACACCACCACCCCGCTTTTGGACCGGTCAGTGATGACTGTTCTCTGGTCGCCAAGCCAGAATTCACCATTTTGGCTTGAGCTCTTTATCCTCGTCAGTGTTTCAAGGGAAAACTGGGCGGAAAAAAAGTACCCTTCTAGCAGTATCAGTGGATACTGGTTGACCCTGGTGAGGTGCCTCAGAGGAAGAGCCCTACTCCTAAGCTCCTGTCCAGGGGATGGACTGTGCCCTTGACCAGAAACGGAGGGGGAGGAGGGAACAGAGAGACGGGCGACAGCTGGCAGGCCTTTCTCACCCCCTAGAAGAGCCAGAACGCCACACATCAGGCGACAACTTAGCGGCTAGCCGAGGGGGTTCCCGGATGTCTGCTCAGTATCTTAACGCTTTTTTTTCCCCCTTCTTCCTACCCACCCTACCCTGGGAAAGGGTCCCTCATCTTTGATTTAACAGCAGAAAAACAGCCCTGTTGCTTTCTTGGGTGCCTGCCCCCATCCCCCCCTTAAGCGGAGGGGGGGAAAGAAGCTTGTGTGGGAGGAAGGATTAGGGAGGTTTAACACCCTGTAGGGAAGCTTTGCTTAGGATCTGGTAAGTCTGGTCCATAGCGCAGGTCTTTCAGTGGGAGGAGACTCACCAACAATTTTAAGTATTAAAAGATGTTGTTCAGGTGTCAGATGTACCGTTTTTCCTTCCCTACCCGGGAACTCTTTCCCATTACCTAGACGGCTCCGGTTACTCGGACTTGGATTAGGAGAGGAGTGAGGCTTGGGCCCTGCTGGCGTCGGGCCTTGTGATTGTCGGCCCAGCGCCTCCCCGCAGCTCAAAACTGGGAATTTCTTTGGCCGAGAGGATGGGAGAACTGGTTGAATTCCTGCCTGTTCGTTCCTGGCTGTGAGGGTGCTGCAGCGGAGCCCGCTGGGCATTAAGGGAAAAAGGCTCTTTTCTCTGTGAACCCACCGGCCCTACAGTAACTCCAAAAGGAAACCACCCAGCCCAAAGAATACAGATTAAAGTGGCAGGGGTTTGAGGCGGGGGAGGAATGTGACCCTATCTGTCCTAGCCTACCACCTTCACCCAGAAAAAAAACAACAAAAAACTCATTAGAAGCTGATCCTTAATTCAGCAGTCATGCGAGACAGTGAAGAGAGAGAAGGAGGGAAAGTTTAGCTTCTTGAGAAGTCGAGACTTGGATATGGTGGGGTGATACAATACGAGGAGTAGGCTTTAAGGGTAGAATTTATATAAAATGTATTAGGCCGTGGGCGGGGAAGGGAGGGGTGGGCGCCAGCCCGCCACAGCGCGCATGTGCAGCGGAAACTTTTCCTGGATTCTCCCACCCTCCCCCGGGCATGCGTAGTTCCCTGGCTGAGTCTTCGCAAAGTACGCAGGGAAGTGTAGTGTGCAGAGAAAGTAGGTCATTTGCTCCAACCTGAGCGTGAGGTTTCTGAAGACTACAATTCCCAGAGTGAAGAGCCCGCCCCTCTTACGTTGGGGCGCAGTCAGGTCTTCCTGGATTCAGAGAAACCTGGAGTGGTGAGGACAGGCCCACTTAGTTGGAAGGAGCCTTGCAAGCCAGCTTGGGCTTGCATAGTCCGTGTTTGAGGGACATGATGTGAGACACTGGGTGGGGTGTTGCGGTCGGTCGCCGCAAGTCCTGGAAGCCTTTCAGCCACACCCGCCTTCCGGACCAGTGGGGTGGGGCCACCCCCCTGTCCCGCGAGAGCCAGGCCCCCGCTGCCCAGCACCCGATTAGTGACATCGACTGGTCTTGTCAAAATTGAGATCGCCGAGTCCTCCTCCGACACTCACTTGATTCCAGTAGGACGATTTGGATGTTAAGGCTTGTGGTGCCCGAATGTTTTACAGGTAACTCAAGAGTTTAGGGGCCCGGTGGGTTCCCTCACCATCCCTCTTTTCCCCCTTTAAAACATAACTTTTTCTTCTGAACACTGTCCTTCACGTTTTTGTCACTTCTCTGGCGTCTCCATTACCATATCGTTGACTTTTGCAGCCACCTTTCAGCTTCTTTCTTCCCCCGCTTTTTGACATTCCCTTGAGCGCTTACTCTTTTAAAACACAAGCCAACCCAGGGATCTGAATCCAGGATTAGCTTTGTTGGAAGTAAAGCAAGTGAAAGAGGATGAGATTCTAAATAAAGTCTGACAGGGAATTCCCAGGTGGTCTGGTGGCTAGGACTCTGCACTCCCGACATAGGAGGCATGGGTTCGATCCCTGGTCAGGGAACTAGATCCCGCATGCCAGGACTAAGACCCAATGCTGCCAAATAAATTAAAATTAAAAAAATTAAAGACAATTTTAATCTCATATTTCAACTTTTTTTAATGACAAAAGGTCGATTTTGCTATTGTTAAGCACTTAGCCTTTTTTTCTTTTTGTCACTTTTCCGGCCTTTTGCACCTGAGTCAGAGTTGTAGAAGGTCTTTGAGTCCTCTCCTGTGGTTTAACGTGAATCTACTTGTTCCTTTTATTGAAAGGTGGTTATTTTTAAGCTTTCTAATTTTACCACATTGTATGAATATTTAGTATATAAGCATTAGAATTTGTGCAATAGCCTTAAAAAAATGAACAAACTGATCTGAGTGGTCACTCCTATCTTTAAAGACAGTAGTAGTGCTTTAATCCTCTGTTCCATAAGCTTCTTGAAGTCAAAATTAGAGCCTGAGCTGATAAAGCAGAAAAGCTCATTCTGGTTGTCCGGCATTTTTCTAAGGTTCCACCCCACAGCCATCTGGCCTGGCCTGTTCTCCAATTAAAGAAGTGAAGGTGGCATTATATACTTCCTTATTTGTGCAGCAGCATCACAGAGGTATAAATTGGTGTGCAGCGTTAGTTGCTTATGCTGCAGAAAATGGCTAGCTAGGCAGGGCTGATGACAGTGATTCTATTGTATTTTGAGGTGGGAGGCTTATTTCCCAATGACTTTGGCCTGCATTTAAAATGCTCCCATTTTGAGGCTGAACTGTTCAGAGGAGGTGACTTGGAAGGCAGTTAGGCAGCAGAGTTTGAGAAGGCATAGACAGGTACAGGAGCCCTTTTGGACCGTGTGGCATACCAAGAGGCCATATGGTGCCTTGGAAGAAGTGTCATATGTCATGTTCAAGGTCTCCTTTTCGAAAATACTTTGAAGACACTGTCTTTAACTCCAGGCCCGTTCTTGGGAATCAGTGCCAACTTTCTTCACAACTCTTTAGTTTCCTATGTGTTGGACACTCCTAGTGGACCACTGTGGCCCTTACAGACCTCCATTCTTGGGAGAGTGGGGGGGGCATAGTCCTGGTGGTTAGCTTTGCATCTGGTGATGAAACCAGTCCTCATACACAGAAGGCTGCTTATCTTTACCATTCTTCTCTTTAAACCTAGAAGGACTCTGGAATTAATTTTCGGTGACCATGAATAGAAATCTGAAGATATATGGAGATTAAGTCTGTATTGGAGGCTGGAACAGAGGGGAAGACAAGGGTCTCCTGTGTCTTGAGCCTCCCTGTGGAGGGCTCTGGAGAGGCCACGCGCGTAGCATTAATTTTGATGCTGCCCGTGCTCTCTCAGACCTGAGATGAGGGTGGCATAGACTTAGCCAGTGTCATCAGATACTCCATATTGACCCAGTCCGTTTTCTCTGATACTCACCTCAGAGCTTTGTCTGAGAGTTCATTCCTTAAAGTGCCCCTAGGGAACCATGGGCGCAGACCCTTCAATTGCTGTGTAGTGAGCTGGGGCAGGTGTTCAGAAAGCTTGAGATCCTCAAGCCTAGAGTGACCACCTGGATACTTTGTGCTGGACCCCAAAGGGATTTTAGTCAGAAATCCAGCTCCAGGGACAGAAGATGCCTGTCCCTGGTCGTGAATGAGTCTTGTCTCTGGGCTGAGCTCAGCAGCACAGTTGCACCCAGGAGTCTGGCGGGGGACATGTTCTGGCTCTGTCGGCCTCAAAGATGGCCCTTTTCAGTTCAGGTCTCCCACGGTAGGAGCCTGGATCTGCCCTTGTGGAGAAAGCGAGCCGATTAGGATCACTGCTTTCAGGACCTCACAGATCGTCTTCCTGAGAAATGAGGCTGGCCCAGACCTCAGGAATAAACCTTTCTGACCTCTGTGGATCTGGCTGTGAGAGAATCCCAAAATAACAAGCTGAGTGTTTATGTTGGGCTGCCTCCTCTCCAGGGATCTCCAAACACTTGATAAATCTGGTTCAGTGCCAAGGACAGGTGGTCAGACAGTCTCTGGGAGGCTGAGTGATGATGGGTCCCCAGCTGGAGGCTGGAGGGTGATGGAAAATTTCTTCTCTCTGCCCCTCCTCATCTCAGCCAGAAACTGCAGAGACTTCCCTGAGGCCACGCCAGTACTGCTCCTGAGGCTTTGTTCGCCTAAAAGGCTTGCTCCCCTCTCCTTTCCTCTGCTTCCCTAGGGCAGCCCCTAGTCAGCAGTTCCATGATGGTCTGTGTGTCTGTGATAGGTCTTGGCTTTTTCGGGGGGAATTGTGCACTAGTCTCTGTTCTTAGAGGTTTGTCTGGATGGAAATGCATACCTTGGTTACATGTTCTGCCAAAAAAAAAAAAAAAAAAATCAGTTCTGCAAATGCCGAGTGAACCAGAGCATATACACACCCAGGGAACCCAGGATAGCAAATGGGATGTGACTGGAATCCCAGCCTCCCATGAAATGCTGGCGGTGCTACTTCCTGTACAGGGACCCGTATCACTTTTCATTTAAGGGGGAGAAATGAAGAGTCTAAACTCCTGTCGTGACCTGTGACAGTCTGGGAATACGACTTCCCCAAGACACTGTGGGAACCAGTTAGTAAGAATCTTCCCCTCTCCTTCTGATTTAGGAGCTCAGTTTTTCGGGGTTTTTTTTTTTTTTTTGGTGTCACTCAGAGTGACCTGAATTCTCAAAATAGTGGAAACTACAGCACCCCTATTTCTTTAGAATTACTTAAAATATTTATCAAGTGCCTCCTAAAATATCATGTTACTGATAAAAGGAAGGCTCAGAAGAAAGTGACCTACCCACAGTCTCACATACAAGCCTGTCACTAGTGGAGCAGAAATGGGACCCTGGGTCTCTGTGTTCCAAAGTTGATGCTTTTCTGTCTTTCATGTCATGCACCCCCACTCCCCTGGCTTTCTGCATATCTACTCACGAAGCCTTTCTTTTTCATTTCTCAGAGTTGTCTGGAGCCCAAGACTGCCCACCTTACGTTTCTTACCACTCCCCTCGACTTGTGCACGTACCTGCGCTGATTCTCTGCCTAGGAGAGGACCATGCAGCTGGAGATCAAAGTAGCCCTGAACTTCATCATCTCTTACCTGTACAACAAGCTGCCCCGGCGCCGGGCAGACCTGTTTGGCGAGGAGCTCGAGCGACTCTTGAAAAAGAAATATGAAGGCCACTGGTACCCCGACAAGCCGCTGAAGGGCTCTGGCTTCCGCTGTGTCCATATCGGTGAGATAGTGGACCCCGTGGTGGAGCTGGCCGCCAAGCGGAGTGGCCTAGCGGTGGAGGACGTGCGGGCCAACGTGCCCGAGGAGCTGAGCGTCTGGATCGACCCTTTCGAGGTGTCCTACCAGATTGGTGAGAAGGGGGCTGTGAAAGTGCTGTATGTGGATGACAGTGAGGGCTGTGTTGCCCCCGAGCTGGACAAGGAGATCAAGAGCAGCTTCAACCCTGATGCCCAGGTCTTCGTGCCCATCGGCAGCCAGGACAGCTCCCTGTCCAACTCCCCGTCCCCATCCTTTGGCCAGTCGCCCAGCCCCACCTTCATCCCCCGCTCGGCCCAGCCCATCACTTTTACCACCGCCTCCTTTGCAGCCACCAAGTTTGGCTCCACCAAGATGAAGAAGGGGGGTGGGGCCGCAGGAGGGGGTGGGGTGGCCAGCGGGGGTGCAGGCGGCCCGCAGCCCCCGCAGCAGCAGCCTCGCCTGGCCCGCTCTCCCACCAACAACCTGCTGAAGCAGAAGAGCCTCTCTCTGTCCCTGCATTCACTGAACTTCATCACCGCCAACCCAGCCCCTCAGTCCCAGCTCTCACCCAATGCCAAGGAGTTCGTGTACAATGGCGGTGGCTCGCCCAGCCTCTTCTTTGACGGGGCCGATGGCCCGGGCAGTGGCTCCCCAGCCTCCTTTGGGGGCAGCGGCACTGGCACCTGCAACAGCAGCAGCTTCGACGTGGCCCAGGTGTTTGGTGGGGGTGCCAACAGCCTCTTTCTGGAGAAGACACCCTTCGTGGAAGGCCTCAGCTACAACCTGAACACCATGCAGTATCCCAGCCAGCCATTCCAGCCCGTCGTGCTGGCCAACTGACCACCTACCTGCCCGCGAGGCCAGGAGCACCCAAGACCACAGAAAAGAGAAAGGAAAGGAAAGGCCAAAAAAAGAGAGGAAAAGCAAGATAACAAAACAAGATTTCCAGTCTTCTCACTCTAACTTCTAGAAACAAGATCCAGCCCAGGCATGGAGTGGGAGGGGGCTTCCGAAGCAGCAAATCGGGTTTAACTCGGCCCCCCCTGCTGTTTTCCTGCCTGCCTCTTGATTTATTTGGTTGGTTTGGGTTTTATATTTCTTTTTTTTTTCTTTTTTACATGTAGTTTTCTATATAACATCTTTAATTAGTGGCTTCCTGTGCTAAGAATGGTCCAGATGTGAATTGCTGCTCCCTGCTCCCTCCCTCCCTCCCTCCTTCACACGCCTGGTTTAAGGCTGGTGTGTCCAAGCTCACAGGGAAGGAAGAACTGCAGCTGGGGCCCGGCCCTCCTCAAAACAGGGAGAGACTGCCCCGTGTCACTGCTTCCATTACCCAGCTGTCCTCTGACTCAAAGCCATCCAACCTCAGCAGGCCTTCTTGGGCCCTGCCACCCAAATAGGTCTGACTCCAGCCCCTGCCCCCGCCCCCTCTCCGGCCTGAGCCTTAGGGAGCTGCCAGCTGGCCGCCTGACACCCTCCCCCCTTGAGCTGATGTCTGTGACTCCAGGGAAGTTAGCAGTCTGTCTGGTGTCCCTTTCATCTCTGCCCATGGCCCCACGACACCATTCTCACCTGGCCTAGACAGTCACCGAGGCCCTGGAGCCCCAGCCATTGGCACAGGCGGCCTCTCCTATAGCCCCCTTTTTCCTGGACCTGCGGTGGTGGGCAGGGAGGTGGGGTGAGTGTCGGTATGCATGCATGGTTTGCTGTCCTGTTGTATGGGATTCCAAGCCATGTGAAACTTGGTCTCTAGGTGTGACTCCGGGTTGCAGCAAGTGCTTATTTATGTGTGAGGTTGGGGAAAGGGCTGAGGGAGGGCAGTCGGTCCTTCTGTGGTTCATATGGAGGGTGAATCTGGCTGAACCTGACACTCCCAGGGGAAGGCAGTGCAGAAACCACTGGTTTCCCAACTGCGGAGGGATCTGCACTTTTGTTTGTTTTTGACCAAAAAAAAAAAAAGGTTAGCAGTGAGGGGCTAAGGAAACACCCAGCCTCTGATACCTAAGAGGAGAATTCCCTGGA
Source organism: Dama dama (assembly GCF_033118175.1). Taxonomy (NCBI): domain Eukaryota; kingdom Metazoa; phylum Chordata; class Mammalia; order Artiodactyla; family Cervidae; genus Dama; species Dama dama. The sequence goes on from NC_083702.1 coordinate 7,705,918, forward strand.
CTCGGACCCTTCTATTGTATGACCTCAGCCCAGGGTGGGAACTGCTCCCCTGAGTACCTGGGGAGGAGGGGATGGGAGTTTGGGGTCTGCATCTTCGGTGGGCAGTCCTAAACCTTGAATTGAGACTTTGGGCTGTTGTTGTTTTAGTACATTTCTTCCTCTGCCTGCTGGGGAACCTCTTGGTACCTCCTGCCCTCCCCTCACTGCCTGACTCCCAGTCCCCCTGGGCCCTGATGCTCTGAGGACATGATGGGCTGGACAGGCACGTGGCCCCCACCCCACGCCCACCTCTGCTGGAGAGAAGTCGTTTTTTTCGACCTGACCCCAATGGGCTAGCTTTCCACACCATGACGCTTTGGCAAGTGGGCGTGGGCACCAGGGGCCCCATCCCCAGAAAGTCCCAAAGCCCTTGGCATGCCCCAGTGACCCCAAGTGGGCAACTGCTGCGGCAGTGGGTCCCACCCCGGCAGACACTGCCAGCCTCCTCTCCCTGCAGCGGGCACCAGCTCTACCTCCCTGAGCAGGGCAACGCCCTGGCTCCTCAGCCCAGCACCATCTGTCCCCCTAGACTTCTCAGGGGCCAGCCCAATATGGGCCACCCTCTCCCTAGCCCTCAGCTCCTGCACAGGTGACAGGCCCAGGCTGTTCTCTGGGAAAGGTTGGATGCTGCCTTACACCCCCGTCCAGCCCTCCTCCCACGCTCACGCACACAGGCACTCGCCACACCCGACCGGCTCATTTCTCACCACAAACAGGGAGGAGGGGGACCCTTTAGTGTCTTTTGAAATAAGAAAAATGTGTGTTCAGGAGCATGACTCCTGGGCTGGGCTCTTGGGCCCACTTCAGTGTGTCTGTCTCAAATCTAGGCATTTTTGCTTCAATTTTATTTTTTTTTAAGAAAACAAAACTGAAATCTGCACTAATTTACCTGGTTTCGTAGGAAGACTTTTTTTTTTATTTTTTACATTTTTTGGTGTCCGTTTGTATTGAATAATTTGCTACATTTGTAAAATGTAAGAGGTATATATAATATATGTATATTTCTAACGTAAAAAAACGTAATTTTTTTCTTTTCAAGATTTTTTCTTAAAAAGAGGAGAGAAAGATATTTTTTCAGGAAAAACAAACTTTAAAATAAAAAAAGAGGAGAATAAAACCTATTTCTCCCCTTTCCCCATCCTCTCTCTGTCTACCCCTCTTTCCCAGGAACAAATCAAAAGGTGGATTGTCTTGTAAAGAATGTAAACTTTTAGTCCAGAATGATGTCTTTTTCTCAATGCAGTGAGCTGTAGATTCTCTAGTGTGACCCCTAGGGATGGGAAGGGGGGCATTGAGGCAACACGCAGAGGAGCTTGGGGGAGCAGGGTAATGAACTTGTTTTCTTTAGTGAAGGAGGAATACAATCAAGCATTTTGTATTCAGAATGTTGTGCAATATTTTGGAATGGAACATTGGTGTGTTTAGAGATTTAGTTTAAAAACAAAACAAAAAGATTGATCAAATCTGTACAGTTTATATTGTTCCAGATTTTTTTAAGTTTGTATTAAAAGCATGATATATAATAACCTGCTGGCTCCCTGCTTGTTTTGTTTCCAGGGCCCCTTTTGAGAGAGGGTGCGTTGGGAGTGATGCCTGTCAGCTTTGAGAAATGATTGGCCATCCTCACGTGAGCCCTGGAGGGTCACGGTGTTGCGGGCCCCTCTTTATCACCTACCTAGCCCATCAGCACAGGACACTTGGCGTGCCCACTCCCACAGGGCCCTTTCCACGTTGGAAACAGGTTCCATGAAGTGGGAACTGCCCCACTTCCTCTGCTGATAGTGGTGAGAACAGGACACACCTGTTGGTGGAACAGCAGCCCAGGGACGGCTCAGCCTCCAGCCTGCTCTCCACCTCAGGCTGCTAGACCCTTAGGAGTGGGCAAGGATGAGAAAAGCCTGCCCAGGTCAGGTTCCATCCAAAAACCTGGTGCTTCTCGGCCGGGCAATTCCCGAGGTGCTTCAGGGGTGAAACAGCCTACCTGAGCTTGGGCCTGGGGAGGAGCCGGCCCCCTTCCTTGCCACCTGCTTATTTTCTTAGGAACTCAGCCATCTCCTCTACCATGGGACCTGGCACCTCCTCCCCAGTGGAGATGCACACCAGCCCCGTGAGGCCCAAGGGATGAAGAGGGTGGCTGTGTTTGTTGAAGTTTGTTTTACCCTCACAGCAACCTGATAACAGGTATGACCTCCACAGTACAACTGAGAAATGGCCTCCATGCTAAATTCATAAAACTGATAAATGGGAAAGCCGATTTTTTGACCCATGTATGGCCTTATTTATAAAACTATGGTAACTCTCACGGAAGAGTGACACGGGGTGGGCATGGGAGGTCTGATCTTGCCCCCTCCATCCAGGCTGGGGCAGGGGACAAGCAGCTCTTCTGGGGCATCAGCAGGATGGGGGTTTCCTCAGGCCCCTAACTGCGCCCCCCCGCCAAACAGGACAACACCAATCCCTGCCCACCCAAGTGTGAACTAGACCTGGAAGCTCTCAAGCCAGGCACCCCACATCTGCACGAGGTCCCAGGAGCCCTTGATGTCCAGCCCCTCCATGGGCCGCTTCCCCCAACAGAGCCTGTTGAGGAGTGAGGCCCCAGTCCAGGGTGCCAAGCCTGGCAGAGGTCTCCCTTTCCCCGGCCCTGGCAGAGAGAAGTCCAGCCTGTCTCCGTGTCCCCGGGCACAGGCTGCCCAGGGCCCCTCACATGGTCACTCCTATTTATGTTGATATAAATCAAACACCTAGCACAGACCCTGCTAGAGTTGGGCCCCCAGCCACTCAGTCCCACTTCCTGTCAGCCAGGGAGCTGACAGGCCTGGGGGAGGCCCAGTTCAGGTGCCAAGGTCGCCTCCCCAGTGAGCCCCTCCAGCTGAAAGAACAAATGCCAGGGCTCCTGGTGGCCCAGTGGTAAAAAATCCACTTGCTGGTGCAGGAAACATGGGTTTGATCCCTGATCCCCGAAGATCCCACCTGCCACGGAGCAACTAAGCCCATGTACTGCCACAAGTACTGAGCCTGTGCTCAGAGCCCAGGAGCTGCAGCTACTGAAGCTCAGGAGCCAGAACTTGTGCTCCGCAAGAGAAGCCACTGCAGTGAGCCCACACAGTGCAGCTAGAGAGCAGAACAGAGATTTGAATACACCTCCAAATTCTCCACAGCCCAGGCACAGAAATGACTGGTTCATATGTCCATGTGTCCATTTAATCATCAACTGCTGGCTCTGAAGTGCAGCAGTGGGAGACCTGGGGGCCAGGGGAGAAAGAACGTTCGGGGCATCTCAGAATTCCTTGGGGAAAAGACTCATTTATTCACAAACGCTTTGTGAGCACCCACTGCCCTGGGCATACGGGGGGACAGCAGTGACAGGATAGGTGTGCACAGGGGGCCTGGGGGCCCAGGGATCAGGAGGCAAAGAAGAGGCAGGAAGGGGCAGAGCAAGGCCATGGCCCCTTCCCAGGGAATGTGTCAAGAGGGCACCCATCAGGGAAGCATCTGGACTCTGCTCCCTGAGAAAAACGAGGTTTCCAGTCCCAACCCTGCCACTCCCGAGAGCCAAGTGACCTCAAGCAACCACTCCACCTACTCAGGTGCCTCAGTTCCCTCACCTCTAAAATGGGGATAATAATTACACCTACTTGTGAAAATTAACTACAATAGTGAGTAGGAAATGCTGAGCACGGTGGCTGACCCAGAGCAAATGACAAGTATCATTTCATCATCAAGGCCATAATCACCCATCCTCAAACACCACCAGCCAACGAGTCCAGGAGCCTTCCTTGATTCAGCACACAGGCCGAAACCCAGCCCTGCCAACAGCAAGACCAGGCTGGGGTGGAAAAAGAGACCCCATTCTCAGGGCAGACACTAGGCTGGCCCCCAGTCTGCCCTCCGCAGGGGTGGGAAGCTGCTGTGGCCCAGCAAGGCAGTATCCTGGGAAGGATGCCGGTCACTCCCTATGTGAACCCCGAAACCGCCTGGGAGTTTCTCCCTGGAGAGCAGGTGGGCGGGGAGGGGTGAGTCATGGTGGCGGGAGAAGCTGGCTCCATTCGCCACCGCCTGCCTGAATCAGTGCCAGTCCCAAGGCCAAGGGGATGCCGCTGTCTGGGCCCCTCACTGTCACCTCCCCCCAGTGAGTCACGGGGTGGAGGGCCACACCCCTGTCCTCCTGCCTCCCTTCCCTGGGTCTGGCCACTCTGGCCAAGTTCTGAGTGGGCAGGGCCTAAGGGCAGGCTGGGACCCGCCCGGAAGTCTCCAAGTCCCTGGGCAACAGGAACTGCTGATTTGCTGGGTTTTAATTTGGGGAATTTCAACTGCCAGAGAAAGAAATGGGTCCTCAGAGCTGCCGACTCTGTGTAACCTCAGATATCTGTCTCTCCCCTTGACTTCTGTCCCATCTGTACAAGAGGCAGTGAGTCTCAGCCCCTGTCCAGCTAGACCACTGGGGCTGGACCCTGGGCCAGCACCTCTTCCTTCCCCAGAGAGGGGAGCAAAGAGTGATGGGCTGAGAGCCCCCCAGACATGAAGACCTGCTGGGCTGTGACAGGGCTGGGTGAGTCCAGGGAGAAGATGCCTGGCCCAGTCACCTGGACATCTGGCTTCTGAAGCTGGCTCTGCCCTCTTTTGCAGTAGGAAATCACCCGACATTCAAGGTTTACCATTCCAAACGGAGCCCCCATTAGTGCTGGACACTGTTCCAGGCATGCAGCATGAGGGTAGTTCCCCAACCAGGGATGGAACTTGTACCTTCTGCATTGGGAACATGGAGTTGTAACCACTGGACCACCCGGGAAGTCCCCCAGCTATCTTCATGAAGCTATTTTCTATGAACCACAAAAAAACAAGTGATGGATGTGTCAGATGGTGAGGATGGATGCTCCATTAAGACAACCAAAACTGGGGATGGCAGCCAGTGACCATTACCTCTTGGGATTGGGTGGTTGGGGAAGGCAAACCATCCCAAGGAGGTAGCTTTCAACCTGCGACCTGAATTACAAGAGTGTTAGCAGAGAGAACAGCAGAGGAGTCAGCCACATCCAAGGGTGAGGCAAGAACAAGCATAGTATGCTCAGGGAATGAAAAGACCAGCCATAAACAAGGGACTGGAGAAGGAAATGGCAACCCACTCCAGTATTCTTGCCCGGAAAATCCCATGGACAGAGGAGCCTGGTGGGCTACAGTCCATGGGGTTGCAAAAGAGTCAGATACGACTTAGTGACTAAACAACAACAACAACAACAAGAGACAGGCAAGCAGCACAAGATGAGGTCGAAGAAGTTCTTAGGGCAACATCATGGCCCCCCAGCCCAGATGTCGAGCTGGGATCTAATCTCCAACGTGCGCATTGTTGCTCATCCCCAGGTTGCCCCATCTGCTCAGGCTGGGAGCACACAGAAAGAGTTCTCTCACACCTTCAATCAACAAACCTCCCCAGAGCCCCTCCTCGGTGCCAGGTCCTGACCTGGCTGGTGGAGACTGCTGGTGGAATGAAAGCACTTCCCTGGTGGTCCAGTGATTAAGACTCTGCGCTTCCATTACAGGCTCAGATCCAGGGCAGAGAAGGATGCTCAGGGAGCCCTAAGCGCCCCCAGAGGAGGCTCCTTTCCAGCCTAAAGGCTCTTCAGAGGGTTGATAAAAGGTCATGGGGGAGTAGCAATGGCTCAGCACACATGCCAAGTACAATGGCACCTGGACTCAGCACTGAGGGGCTCCACGCAGCGGGCAGAGAGGCAGGAACAGGAACAAGACTCGAAAGCAGAGAAATGAGGGAGTAAAGCTGTGTGCACAGTAACTGCAGATGACCTCCTTCACGAAGCGACAGAGATATCCAGAGGGTGGAAATGTAAAACTAAAATTATAAGACGTCTAAATGAAAACAGAAGAGAAACTTTCTTGGCGGTCCAGGTCCAGTGGTTGAGAATCCGCCTTCCAATGCAGGGGACTCGGGTTCCATCCCTGGTCGGGGAGCCACGATCCACATGCTGCAGGACAACTAAGCCTGTGCAGCACAACTACCGAGCCCCCGGCCCTAAAGCCCGTGGCCTGAGACAAGAGAAGCCTGTTCACCGCCACAAGAAGACCTTGTGCCACATTAGAGAAAGCCTGCGTGCTGCAACGAAGACTCTATGCAATAAAATTTTTTAAGGAAAGAGAAGAGAAAATCTTTGTGATCTTAAGTTATACAAAGATTTCTTAGGACTCCAAAAGAATGATCCATAAAAGATTAATAAGTTGGACTTTATCAAAATAAAAAACTTCTCTTAGATACTATTAAGAGAATAAAAAGACAAGCTACAGACTGGAAGAAGACATTTGCAAAACAGTTTTTGTAAGAGTTTTCATAGAGAATCCATGAGGAACTTTCAAAAGGCAACTATACTATGTCACAGTATATACAAGTATCAAATCATTATGTTGCACACCTGAAACTAATACAATGTTACAAGTCAGTTATCAGGGCAGTTTCCACTGCCCCGGTGGTCTGGTGGTTAAGAATCTGCACGCCAATGCCAGGAGACATAGGTTTGAGGAATTAGTAACTTTTATACACTGCTGGCCACCTGATGCAAAGAGTTGACTCATTGGAAAAGACCCTGATGCTGGGAGGGATTGGGGGCAGGAGGAGAAGGGGACGACAGAAGATGAGATGGCTGAATGGCATCACCGACTCGATGGACATGAGTTTGAGTAAACTCCGCGAGTTGGTGATGGACAGGGAGGCCTGCGTGCTGCAATTCATGGGGTCGCAAAGAGTCGGACACAACTGAGCGACTGAACTGAACTGAACTGATACGCTGCTGGTGTGAATGGAAAATGGCACAACCACTTTGGAAAATAATTTAGAAGCTTCTTTAAAAGTTAAGCACTTATCTACAACATGATCCCCCCCCCCCCATTCCATTCTATTCACCCAGAAGAAAAGGAAATAAATGTCCATACAAAGACTTGTATACAAATGTTCATAGCAGCTTTATGTGTTATCCCTAAACTGTAAACAACCCAAATGTCCTTCAGGAGGTGAATGACTGAACAAACCCTGGTAATTCACACTACGGAAAACTACTCAGCAATTTTTTTAAAAAATGTACTGATACATGAATGAAGCTCAAAACATTAATGCTGAGTGAAAGAGAAAAAAAAAAATACTGTTTGAATCCACTTATGGAAAATTCTAGAAAACGTAAACTAATCAGGTCGAAAAAAGAAAGCAGGTAAGTGGTTGCTTGGGGACAGGAGGAGGAGGGGAAGGGGCAGGAGGGAGGGATTAAAGAGGGGAACATAGGAATTTTGGGGGGTGACTGAAATTTCATGTTTTGACATACTATGAAACCATCATCACTGTTTATCAATTATTCCTCGATAAAGCTGTGAGACAAGTCATAGTCCCTGCCCGCACTGGGCTCATGGTCCAGTGGGCAAGATAAATAGGAAACCTGATAAACAAATGAGAAAAATACCCTCAGGGAAACAAAACCACATGGCAAGAACCTGGCAGAGGGGGAAGCAGGGAGCTGTGGGGAGGGAGCCTCTGTGCTCCTCACTTCTCTGGGCCCCACTCCCCAAGGCCACCCCCTGCCTGCCCCACTGAACTCTCAACCCTCAACTGCAGGGCTTTGCCCAAACCCCTGCCTCTCTCTGCAGCTCGGCTTTCTTAGCCCTGGGCCGCGAGGGGCGGGGAGACAAGGCCTTGGCCTCTCAAGGCGGGGGCCTCTCACCTGGGCCTGGCTGGATGTGCGGAAAAGGACAGGCAGAGCAAAACTGCCAGGGGCAGGAAAACATGCTTCTCAGGACTCCAGCTGGCTTCGTCGGAAAGGCACACCAGGAAGCCTTTCTCTCTGGAGTGGGGTCATCTTCTGGGGAGCGGGCATGGTTTGGAGCAGCAGGCACCCCTCCTTGGCAGGGCTCGCAGAGAGGCAGGAGGAGCCGAGGCGTGCCAGGCCCGGGGACAGGCAAGGCTGGCCTGAGGCCCAGAGGGGTGGGGCGGGGGGTCATCGGCCAGGGGCGAGGGGCCCACTTGGCCCTCTCTCTGGACACAATGTCCTGGACTGCTCCACAGCTTGGCTGGCAGACAGGGAACAGTGGCTGGCAGAGGGTTCTGGCAGGCAGCCCAATGTGGGGGGAGCAGCCTGGCCCGAGCGAAGGCTGGTTCTTACAACCTGTCCTGCCACCTTGGGCAAGGAGCGGACCAGCTTATCCGGGAGGCAGGCAGGGGGCCTGGCGCCCTGTGGGGACCTCAGCAATCCCTCCCTACCCTGGGCCTTAATGGCTCCATGTCACCCGCAGCCGCTGTCACTTGAGCTAAGTTCGCCAAGAATATAGAACCCTGAAAACCAAGGTCCTGTCCCTCACTGCTGTGGCCTGAGGCAGTTCACAACCTTCATGAGACACAGAATTCCATTTGGAAAATGGCTTCGACTTCCTTGGGCTTTAGTACTTGAAAGCATTTAGGATAGTTACCCTCACAGAGGAAGCCCTTAATGGAATAGTTTGCTATAATTGGATAATGCTGGAGATGCAGGAGACAAGGGTTTGATCCCTGGGTGGGGAAGATCCCCTGGGCGGGGAGGGGGGTAATGGCAACCCACTCCAGTATTCTTGCTTCAAAAATCCCATGAGCAGAGGAGTCTAATGGGCTATGGTCAATGGGGTCACGAGTCAGACACGGCTGAGTGAGTGGGCACACACGTGTGCACACACACACAGGCGCGCACTGAAAGCATTCAGGATAGTCACCCTCACAGAGGGAACCACTGATAGAACAGTTTGCTATAATCATAACATTATAACAACATTTATATCAATATATTGAGGGCCTCCTGGGTGCTGGGAAAGCAGGCTTTAATCACCCTCCTTTTACAGGTGAGGAAACTGAGATGTAGAACAAAGGGACACAGCTGATATCAAGGAGCTTGGCCCCCCCAAGAGAACCCAGCTTCCCCCAACAGGGAGGAGCCTGATGGGTGGACCCCGGGGGTTCCCTTTGCAGAGAAGAATGAGGGAGGGGGCAAGGGAGTCCTAGACACTCAGCTGCAGAACCCAGAGACCACGCTTGCTTCCCTTAGGACTCTCTTGGAGAGCAGGCTAGACTGTGAGCCAAGGTGCTCAGCAAGGTTTGGGGGCAGGTCAGGGGAGAGATGTTTTCACTCATTCAGCAAATATGGATGGAGGGAAAGACAGTCTGGTGCTGTTGCATGCGCCTCTGGAGCCAGACTGCCAGACTTTGCACTCAGACACTGTCACCTGTGAGATGAGTGTGGCCTGGTGACTTCTGGTTTTCCCATTGAAAGTGCCTTTGCGCCTGGGCAGACCGGGACTTTTGATCACCTACCTAGAGGAGCTACTCCACCTCTTGCTGTCAACTGTAAAAGGGCACCAGTTCTCACCTCAAGTTGCTGTTTGAAGGTAAAATGAACATACAGCCCTGGGCTCACACTCCAGGCCCGATAAAGGGAAGCAGGGCTAGAGGCATTTCATCTCATCCCGGCAGAGGCTAAGCAAGAGGGAAGGGAGGTGTGATTATCCCCATGTTGCAGATGAAAGAGACTGAGGCTCTCATTGTGTATAAGCACCATAAAGGTCTGGGCAGATATCTCTCTCATCCCAAAGCCTGCTTGTAGAAGGTGCTCAAAACGTGTTGGGTGGGCTACTTCAGAAAGTGCAAACAAGGGTGGCACTGCAGGGGACCCCAGGGTGCTCCCAGGGGTCTCCTGGGAGGGCAACTGGGCAGGGTCTGCTGTGCGTCACCAGCGGCCCCTGCAGGATCAACCCCACCTGCAGCTGCCAGCCAGGCCACAGGGCAGACCAGGACCACGTGCTCCCTGGGCAAAAGCCAAGGTCCACTGGGAGCTGACTGGCCTGGCGGGGGCACCGCCTACCAGCCCAACCAACGCCAGGTCCAGGCCCTGCACTGTGTCATGTCCTGGGAGGGGAGAGTGGAGGAGAAGGACAGTTAAGTACCCAGCAGGTGCTGACATGCAGGGTTCTTCCCTAGGACATGAAAAGGAGGGCCTGTGGGCATCCCCACTTCCTAGGTGGGGACACTGAGACTCAGAGGCAGTTTACCCCAGGTCACTCAGAGGGTGGGCGGAGGGATCAGTCACCACTGGGCTTCACTGCCTGACTTTAGAATTCAAGATACTGGTGGCCCACGCATAGTGAGGAAGGTTCCTCACCAGGGGACCTCCAGAGCCCCCAGGATCAAGACCAGGGAAGGAACTTTTGTTCAGAGGAGGAAGCCGCGGGCTCCACCCGGATCTGGGGCTCTCACCGCAATCTAGGCTCCCCCGGGGGCCCCAAGATTCGGGCGAGAGCGGTCACTCCCATCCCCCAGTGCACCGCCCCGCTCGCTGTGCCCTGCTGGACAGCTGCCTCAGTTTCCCCTCTGGCGCTAAGTAGAAGGGGAAATTGCTGGGAGAGGAAAAGTGACGCCGAAAAAAAAAAAAAAAAAAAAAGAAAAGTGACGCCGAGAGACAGGGCCCAGGCCGATCCTTTGCTAGACCCCCACCCCAGCAGAGAGCGAGAGGGAGGGGGCGGGGCGGGGAGAGGGCGGGGCGGGGCGGGGTTACATAACCAGTGGCGCGAGGCGGGGCGGGGCGAGCGCCAGCGCGGGGCGGGGCGAGCACCAGGGCAGGGTGGGGCAAGCGCCGGGGAGGGGCGGGGCGGGGCAAGCGCCGGGGCGGGGCGGGGCGGGGCAAGCGCCGGGGCGGGGCGGGGCGAACGCCAGGGCGGGGCGAGGCGAACGCCAGGGCGGGGCGGGGCGAACGTCAGTGCTGGTGGGGAAGGGGAGGGGAGCCCCTGGAGGAAGAGCCCGGCTGTTCCGGCCTCTCCGCACCAGGGCAGCCCCCTCCGCGCCCCTCCACCTCTCCACCTCCCGCAACCCTGTCCTCGGCCCCCGAGAGTTGGGGGACCAGGCGGGCCTGATACCTGGGGAGACCAAGGCCCAAAGCAGAATCGGCGAAGTCGCCGAGGCTGGGGCTGGGCGTGCGGAGGGGCCGAGGCCGCTGACCGGGGCGGGGAGAACCCTGTACTGAGAGCCCCTCGCTGGCTCCCCAGTGCCCGGCCTTGGCGCCGCGCAGCCTCCTTTCCAGCGCCTGAACCGGCCTGGTCACTCCCCGCGCTTGGGCCTGGCTTGAAAGTTCGGCAGCGCCTCGGCCCCGCCTCGAGGCCCGGAGGTTCCCCCGCCCCCCGTCCCCCGCCCCCCGCCCCCCCAACCGTCCCTAAGGTCACCCGGGACCCGAGGGAGCTCCCGGCCCTCTGGAGCGCCTCCGCCTCCCCCGCTCCCCGGCGGCGGTTCCTGCCTCTCTGCTCGCACTTACTTCATTCGCCCGGCCTCGCTGTTATTTATAACTGCCTCTGTCTCCCCAGCACCGAAGGGAGGCGGCTGCAGGCCCGCCGCTGAGGCCTGCACACGCACCTGGCGCAGCAAATGCGGGCCTCTGGGCCCACCTTTGGTCCCGTAGATGGAGGAAGCCGTGCGCCTAAGCCTGGCAACTACCATCGGAGGTCATCCCCAGCCCCGGGTCCCTCCTGGAGGTCACTGGCCCTCCCTCCCTGGTGGTCGTGGCATCCCAGGAAGCTCCAAAAGTAGGATTGTTGGGGCCACTGGAAGGCTTCTTGCAATGCAGGTTCTGGAGTTCTGCTCCAGGTCCCTTTGTGTGGGCCTTCCAGGAATGACGCCTGGGATTCTGCATTTGAAGCACGTTCCCTAGGAGAATCCTGAGCTTTCTAAGATTTGGGAAAGATCTGTCCTGTGGTTGCTTTTGGGGAAGGAAGAAAGCAGACAGCAGGAGGGTGGCAGGTAGGAACTGCCCCTGCTTTGGTTTGATGGAGCAGGATGGAGAGGAGAGGTTCAGGTCAGTTCAGTTGGTCAGTCGTGTCCGACTCTTTGTGATCCCATGAATGGCAGCACGCCAGGCCTCCCTGTCCATCACCAACTCCCAGAGTCCACCCAAACCCATGTCCATCCAGTCGGTGATGCCATCCAACCATCTCATCCTCTGTCGTCCCCTTCTCCTCCTGCCCCCAATCCCTCCCAGCATCAGGGTCTTTTCCAATGAGTCAGCTCTTCACATCAGGTGGCCAAATTATCGGAGTTTCAGCTTCAACATCAGTCCTTCCAATGAACACCCAGGACTGATCTCCTTTAGGATGGACTGGTTGGATCTCCTTGCAGCCCAAGGGACTCTCAAGAGTCTTCTCCAACACCACAGTTCAAAAGCATCAATTCTTCGGCGCTCAGCTTTCTTTATAGTCCAACTCTCACATCCATACATGACCACTGGAAAAACCATAGCCTTGACTAGACGGACCTTTGTTGGCAAAGTAATGTCTCTGCTTTTTAAATGCTGTCTAGGTTGGTCATAACTTTCCTTCCAAGGAGTAAGCATCTTTTTTTTTTTTTTGAGTAAGCGTCTTTTAATTTCATGGCTGCAATCACTATCTGCAGTGATTTTGGAGCCCAGAAGAATAGTCAGCCACTGTTTCCACTGTTTCCCCGTCTATTTGCCATGAAGTGATGGGACCGGATGCCATGAGCTTAGTTTTCTGAATGTTGAGCTTTAAGCCAACTTTTTCACTCTCCTCTTTCACTTTCATCAAGAGGCTCTTTAGTTCTTCTTCACTTTCTGACATGAGGGTGGTGTCATCTGCATATCTGAGGTTATTGATATTTCTCCGAGCAATCTTGATTCCAGCTTGTGCTTCCTCCAGCCCAGCGTTTCTCATGATGTCCTCTGCATGTAAGTTAAATAAGCAGGGTGACAATATACAGCCTTGACATACTCCTTCTCCTATTTGGAACCAGTCTGTTATTCCATGTCCAGTTCTAACTGTTGCTTCCTGACCTGCATACAGGTTTCTCAAGAGGCAGGTCAGGTGGTCTGGTATTCCCATCTTTTCCAGTTTATTATGATCCACACAGTCCAAGGCTTTGGCATAGTCAATAAAGCAGAAATAGATGTTTTTTTGGAACTCTCTTGCTTTTTCGATGATCCATCAGAGAGGTTAGGGCAGAGCAATTAAGGGACTGGGGGGAGGGTAGCCCGGGGGACTTGGCCAGATAATGAGTTGTGGCCTTCATGCAACATTCCCAACCCCATCAGAAAAGCCAACTAAGGGATACAACAGATTCCACCATTCTGCAAAATCGGCCTTGCCCCCACCTTATAAGGCTCAATCTAATTTGTTCATCCAAGCCCTGGGTTTGGAGTAGTGCTCGGCCTTAAGACTTGCCAGTCCAGGCAGAGAGGCGGGTGGCAAACATAGCAATTACCGTCACAATGATAACTGTGATCCGATGGAGCAATGATGGCTCACAGCAGAGTTGTGAAGGATGAATACGAGTTCCCCACGAGGATAAGATACAGGAGCGGGCATTCCAGCAGCGGGAACATCTTGTTCAACTGCTTAGAGGCCTGAAATACCAATCTCTAAAGGAATCTATGAGCAGTTCAGCAGGTCTGAGTGTCAGGAATATGGTGAGAGATGAGGCTGGATGCTCAGGGAGACCCTTGGCCAGGCCAAGAGGACAGATGTGGTCCTGAGTGGGGGCTTGGAGCCCATGGAGGAGGGATGGGAGGGAGGCAGAACCGGACACCCTGCCAGCAGCGGTGGCAGGGCTTCCCTCCCGCCTCTTCCCTGTATCCCCATGGCGGCCATCCATACTGCCCCCACCCAGCTTCAGAAGCTCAAACGGGACTGCCAGGAGAGACGGGACCCCATCCCCACCAGGCGTGATGTGCTGTGAGGCCTGGAGTAGGTCATTTTGTGCTCCTGCATTTCAGTTTCCTCATCTGGAAAATGGGGGCAGCACTGATCCCCACCAGCCCCTCCTCCAGATCAGAGCATGTTTGTTCTGAACAGTGTTGAGCACAGGCCTGGTCCTAGGCATTTGCTCACGTGGTACCTCCCCCTGCCCTGGTCCAAGTGAGCCTTCTCCCCAAATGGTTCCCCACCCCATGCTCACCAGACTTCAAGTGTCACTACTTGAGGGCCAGCACTGCTAGCTCCCAGTTCTGGAGCTGCCAAATCCCTCAAAGGAGGGGGCCTCAGGCAAGTCACAAGTTCCCTCTGGGCCTCAGTTTTCTCAAATGCAAAATGAAATACCCCTGAGTGTTGAGGGAGAAGGGGCCCCAGGCAGCCCCGCTGGATGGTGACAACCTAGACTGGCTCTCCCAAATGCAAACAGCACCCAGGTGCAGAAAGGGCAGATGAGGACCCCTCCACCCGGCTGTGTCCCCACCTCCAGCCCCTGCCAGGGACATCCTGTGCCCCGGTGAAGTCACCAGGGCCTGAGAGCCGTGGCTGGCTGTGGCTGACAGCACTCAGGGTTTATTTTTAAACTCTCAGGGCTTAGTCAGCTCCTGCCCCCTCCGACCCCACCCCACCTCACCCTGCCTACCCTGTCTCCCACAGCCCTGCTGAGTCCGCAGCCCTTCCTTGAAAGTTCTCTCCACACATGCTCTGCTGTCTGACCGCATCCACCAGGCTTTTGAGGGCCACAGGGAGCCAGGCCCTTGGCCAAATATCTCTGACCACCAAATCCAGACCTGCCAGAGTAATCAGATGGGCCCCTGGAGGTGGATCACAGCCCCTTGTGCCTCCTGGAGCCCAGAGAGGGTAAGGGGCTTGCCAGGGTCCCGCTGCCAGGGCTGGAGGGTCATTAGGCTCTATAGACACCTGAAATCCTTGACTGGGCCTTGGGGTTGTCACTGAGGATTGATTTGGATTCATTTTTAAAAACAGCTTGTTGCCTGCGGGCCTCAAGGCTTTCTGAATGCCGTGCAGCTCAGACAAGCTGCAGAAATAGACTGGGTGCTGGGGCAGTTCCCAGAGGCACCATGGCCCTCACCCACACCCTGGGCAGGGTGCGTGTCCGTCACAGTTGTCACACACTCACCCTCTCAAGTGACTTTACACTGAGGACCTGTCAGCACCCTGAGCTTGGAAACATACGCTGATGAAACACCTCTTTTATCAGTTTCATATGCTGGCCTCCTGGAGAAGACTGTGGCTGAAAATGAGAGTCTACTTGAAAAGTCCATTTGAAAATGGCAGCCTTGATTCCTCACACTGTTCATGGGGTTCTCCAGGCAAGAATACTGAAGTGCTTTGCCATTCCCTTCTCCAGTGGTGATGAACAGGGAAACCTGGTGTGCTGCAGTCCATGGGGTCGCAGAGAAATGGACACGACTGAGCGACTGAACTGAACTGACTCCTCATAGCTGGCCTGGAAGGCTGAGCAAGGGCTGATGTCCTCTTTGGGGCTTGTCAAAAAGTCATACAGAAGACAGAGGAAGCTGGGATGCAAACCCTGGCTCGATGGGCAGACTCCCCAAAACTCCTCATCCCAGACACCTTGCTCTGGTTGAGCCCCCATTCTCTCCACCCCACCATCTCAGGCTTACACATCCACTCCCTCCCCAGAGAGAGCCTAGAAGTCCAGGCCCTGGGAGGCAGAAAGCTTTCCCTTCCTTCCAAGACTCTTTGGATACTCCCAGACGATGTCCGCCAGTAGCAACTGGACGGCAGGCTGGGCGGGGCCGGGGCAGCTGGTGCCTCTCAGCACTGCCTGGCACCAGAGGCCATGCGAGGTTTGCTGAGAGGACAAATCTGGAGGCTGGACCAGAGGTCACGGCCCAGGGACGTGCCTGCAGCGCCACCTGGTGGTGAGAAAGGCACTCCTGCTACACTGTCCCTGGTGAGGTCATCCTTTCCCTGTAGGTTCACCAGACGAGCTTAGTGAGCAGGTACTGTGATGTATGGATGGCACCACCAACTCAATGGGCATGAGTCTGAGCAAACGCCAGGAGACAGTGAAGGACAGGGAAGCCTGGCGTGCTGCAGTCCGTGGGGTCACAAAGTCGGACACGACTTAACAACGGAACAACTAGGTACCAAGCCCCAGGCGGGCCAGGCACTGAGAATGCAGTTGGGCTAAGAAGATCCAGGGGACAGCACTCCATGCAGATGGAATGCCAAGTGCAAAGGCTCTGAGATGGGAAGGGTTTGGCCGTGACCCAGGAGGAGCAAAAGTGTCAAAAGGGGTGGAGGGGAGGGGAAGTGCATGGGGTAGGTGGCCAGGTCTCAAGGGGGCTTTTAGGCCATGCTGACCTAAAAGTTTGAGTTTGTTTCTGAGCATGCTGGGAACCACGGGATATGATATGGTTGTAGGCAGCTGTGAGGAGGACAGGCTTCAGGGTGAAAACAGGCAAGCCAGAGGAGGCTGATAGAATCCAGGCAGGACATATGATGGCTTATTCACCATGGGGTGTGTTTGGGGGTGGGAAGACGTGGCTGGATTCTAGAACCGACAAGAACGGTGGACAGATTGGATTGGGCTGTAAGATAAAGCAGGTGATCTAGGATTACCCCAGGGCTCTGTTATGAGCACCTGAGGGATGGTGGGGTCCTTTCTTTTGAAGGGAAGACTGAGGAGAAGCAGGTGTAGGGAGACCAGGAGCCTCTGGGCAAGTCAAGGTAGAGCTGCTGAGGGAGCAGGTGGAGGTACTGAGTCTGGAGCTCAGGGGAGAGGGTGAGGCTGAAGACACCGGAGGAAGTTGCTGGGGTATGGATGGCGCTCCAGGCCTGGAGCTGAGCAAATGACCTGGGGAGCAGGGCACCTGCTGACCCTGGGGCTTCTGATATTTAGAGTTCGGGGGACAGGAGGAGCAGCCAGGGAGGAAGGTGAACCTGGAGCTGGTGTGGAGAGGGTTTCAAGAAGGCCGGAGTGGGCAACTGGACCGAATGCTGCTGGAAAGTCGAGAAAGATGAGCTTGAGACTGACCCAGGCTGATGTGGCCACACCAAGGGAGACTTCAGGGTGACCCTGCGGAGGTGGCTTCAGTGGGCGGTGGATGTCTGGGGGGCCCATGGTGGTTCACTATATAGCGAGCAGCTGAATGGTGGTAGCTGGGGAGCCATGGGACTCAGTTATTTAATTTTTAGGATGGAAGGTCTTATAGTATGTTTTGGGCTGACAGAATGATCTTGTGGAGAGGGACTGATGACCCAGGAGAGAGAGAATCTCAGGGGCATTTCCCAGGTGCATGGGGACAGGATGGGTACCCTCGGGGAGGGATTGGGTTACTGGAGGCAGGGAGGCTGAGAGAGAGGGCCCTGGAGTTGGGCTGTCTGGGTCTAAATCTTAGCTCTACCACTGACAAGATGTGGAATTAGAACAAGTCGTTTCTGCTTTCTGAACCTCGGCTTTCTCACATGTAAGATACAGGTGGTGATGAGAGTAAAAGCTGGCACCTATGGCAGTTGGCTTCCCTGGTGGCTTAGCTGGTAAAGAATCTGCCTGCAATGCGGGAGACCTGGGCTCGTTCCCTGGGTTGGGAAGATCCCCTGGAGAAAGGAAAGGCTACCAACTCCACTATTCTGGCCTGGAGAATTCCATGGACTGTATAGGCCATGGGGTCACAAAGAGTGGACACAACTGAGCGACTTTCACTTCACTTTTTATGGCTGTTTGCTCCATGCCAGGCACTATCCTAAACATTTCACAAGTTTTAACTCATAGTATCTTCACCTCAGGGTAAGGGAGGGACTGGGCCTAGCTGGGGGGACCTGCCAAAGAAGGTGTGGTGTGGGACCATGCAGAAGGAGCAACTGGTTCTCAGAAGTGCTGGTGAAGCCTTCCTGGTGGAGGTGACAGCTAACTGGGGCCTGGAGGGATGGAGAGGAGTTTGTGAGGCAGAGAAGAAAGGTAAGGCTTGGCTTACCCAAACACCTCAGGCAAAGGCCTTGGGTGTTCCCCAGTCTGGATATCAGTACTGAGATCCACAAGTCTGGTGTTCTGAGCAGATGGGGAAACTGAGGCCCCAAGCAAGGAGGAGCCCAGCAAGTTTGGTGGGTTTGGCACTGGCTCCTGGCTCAAAACTATGACCCCAGCTTTGGGCACCACCACTTGCTCTAGCCACACCCAAGAGGCCTTGGAAGGCTCTAGGGTGGGCTCCTAGAGCGATCTGAACTCCGTCTAGCAGTTCTTCAGAGACCTGGACTCAGGCACATGCTCCAGTCTTCAATAGACCTGGGTCAGACCCCAAGAAAACAGACATGCTCTTCAGCCCTGAGCGACATGGCCCTGCTGACTTACAGCCCCTTCTGCTCCCCACAACTCTCAAGCCCCTGTCCCACCGGGACTTGGCGTCAGCCTGGAATATAGGCGGGACTGGCTGCCCTCTCCCCAACTTGGAGACCCCTGCAGCCTGGGAGCTGAAGGAGGCTGAGCCTGGTGCACCGTGCAACAGCCCCTGCCCCTCTGGGTCCAGGCGTCGGCCAGCTTGCCTGGGAGGCTTTGCTGAAGCGAGAAGCTGAGGAGAGTGCAGGGAGGGCTGGCTGGGAGGCTGTGGGCACCCACCTTCAAACCTGTCTTCCATTTCCTCTGCTGCTCAGCCCCACCTCTGGCTGGCAGCTTTCCTGGATTAGGTGCTGACGTCAGGAGCTGCCAACTGGGCCCCTGTGGCGCGGCCACCGGGAGCTGTGTGGCGCTGTCTGGTCACTGGGTATAATCAAGCAAGGGGGCATGTGTCCAGCTTTGGGGGATTTGTCCTCCAGGCAGGCACGCAGGAGGGAGCCCTGTGTCAGGCACTCGAACATTATCTGTGCGGCATGTCCTCGCTGTACAGAGAGGGAAATAGCTCAGAGGGTGGGGCCTGGGAACCCTGGCTGCATCCCACACCATCTGGTGGACGCCCCCTCACCCCCACGCTGCCCACTGCACCATGGCTGACGGCCGTCAGGTCCGAGGACTCACGTCCCTGTCGGTCAGTACCCTCTGCAGCATTGCCACAATGGCAGCTGCCACATGGGGAGCACCAGCTCTGTGCGAGCTGCCTGTGAGGCTGGGGCCCATTCTGATAAAAAAACCAGAAACCCAGACAGGGGAAGTGACTTGCCCAAGGTCACACCCCAAATTGGTGATGTAGGCGCACTTGAACCTGGGACTATCCCAAGCCTGTGTTCTTACCTGCCACATGCTCACCAGAGATCTCCCAGCTGTAACCTATTCCAAGCCCACAGCCCCTGTGCTTCTTGAGGCCGCATGAATCTCCACTCTGGGTGAGAGCATCTGTACCCAGAGTAGAGAAAACAGCCATCACAACAGATCTTCTCCAGAGACCTCAAGGGCACAAATCTCAGGGAAGGGCCTCATAGGCCCGGCTGGGTCACATGTTCATTCCTTGACCAATCAGCTGTGCCCAGGGCTGCATGTGTACTTAGTTGCTAAGTTGTGTCTGACTCTTTGCAACCCTATGGGCCCAGGCTCCTCTGTCCATGGGATTCTCCAGGCAAGAATACTGGAGTGGGTTGCCATGCTCTCCTCCAGGGAATCTCCACCCAGAGATCTTAGGTCTGTCTCCTGCACTGGCAGGTGGATTCTTTACCACTAGCGCCACCTGGGTCAGCTAACCATGTAGGCAGCCCTTGGAGACCACAAGGGGGCTCAGGGGTGGGGCAGGCCTGCACAAGGCCTTTGCCTAAAGATGTGACCCCCTGGGCCGAAGGATCTGTTTGAGTTACATCTGCCTCCCTGGGCCTCTTGGCATCTTATTCCCAACCTCAGTGACAGGAGGCTGGAGTGTCAGGCTTTCATGCACCCTGGGCCTTCTTGTAATTGCTTTCCTGTGTCCACCGCTTTGGCCAGCTGGTTGGGTCACATCTGTCCAGGGAACTGAGGTGTATGGATGGGGTCAGAGGCTGCCCGTGGACTTGGCTCTGTGCCCAACTTGTGTGGCAGCTTTGGGGGCAGGTCACATCCCTTTATCCTCTGGTCTTAGCTTAAACGCCACCCACAGAGATCCTCCCTGACCCTCCCATATAAATGGTTTCTCCCAGATTCCCCAGTCTTCTCAGCCACACCACTTAACACAATCCGTCATTCTCTTCTTTCTTTCTGTATAATGGTTTGTCTTTCCAAGCAGATTGTGAAGGCTGGAGGTAGGGCTGACACAAAATAGACATTTAATAAATATTTGCTGAATGACGTCTCTCTAAACTTTGGTTTCCACATCCGTGCAGGGAGTGGGGGGCGGGGAACAACATTCCCGCTGTGAAGTTTAAATAAGATAGCGCCTCAAAGCTCCCAGCCCAGGCTCACAGTCCTGGGAGCAGGGAGGAGGGGAAGGCTGAGCTGAAAGGCTCTGTAAGCCGTCAGAAACGGGAAGACCTGAGGGTGCAGCTGGTGGAAAGATGGGAGTAAGTGACACTGCCCTGAGGCCAAGGCCAAGGACCGTCTAGGAAGCTGAATCTGAAAAGTTCAGACCTACTCTGGGCTTGAAGCTTGAACTTTAGCCCTGCTGCTTTGGTTTGGGGGCATATCACTTTGCTTTTCTGAGCTTCAGTGTTTCTTGTAAAATGGCTATTTTTAAAAAGTCCACCTTGCCGGCCCATCCCCAAACTCCAAATGCAGGTTTTATCCTCTTAGAAACGAAACAGTTGCTGGTTCCTCAAACCACAGGAGCACCAACGGCCTGCAGCGTGGGAAGCAGGGGAGAACGGCCATGGCCACACACAGGTAGCACCATCTCCAGGCACGCACACACGGACGGAGCTGACGCAGCATGCAGAGTGGGTGCAGATGTGGGAAGGGGTGGAGTTGGCAGTGGGCACGGCCAAGGGGGGGACACCCTGTTCTGCCCCCACCCCAGGAGCCTGGGCCTGTCCTGAGCAGGGGGCCTGGGACGCCAATGCTGAGTGGCTCGGCCCGACAGTCCCGATGCCCAGCAGAAAACTGCACCCTGTGTTTAACCTTGTCCTTTAACTGTGATGGTCTCATGGCGTAGACAGAAAATGTGGCAAGAGGCAACAAGGAAAACCTCGAGAATCCCCCCGCGAGCACTGTTTACACATGGCCGTTGAGGGTCCCTGTCTGGGGACACGTCTCATGAGCAGTTCCCCGGCGTTCCAACCAGCTGTGCTGCGCTTTCACGTGTTCTAACTGCTGAGGACGACACTGGGGCCCGGTATGTGTCCCTTCTCACTGAACGGTGTGGTTAAGGGGGCAGGGATTACTTCCACCTGACACGTGAGGAAACGGGCACAGACTGGGTAGGGTGGCTTGGCCCTGACATGGGAAGGAGGACAGAAAAGACAGCCCCGCGATTCTCGTCTCAAAATATTTAATTTCGTTTGAAAAGGATACATTCCCGGCTTCCCTCCCGCCACGTCGCTCGGGCCCACCAGCAGTGGCACACTCGCACGCACACACGCACATAAGGCCAGTGGGCTACGCTCCGCATCTGCCCCCCGCCGGCTGGGGAGAAGGGGTTTGCGCCATGCCTCCTTCCCCGGCATGGGTGAAGGAGAGAGGGGCCTGCTGGAATGCCAGCCTCCCGGGGGAGGGCGCAGAGCCCCACACACTCTGTCACATCACATGCACTTAGAAAAATAAAACCAAGTGGTGCTCTGGCGTCCCCAACACTGTAAGACAGCAATATCCACCTGGAAGTCATCTTTGCCATTTTCTAGAAAAATTTATTGCACTTAATTAACAGATGTTAAAGGAGCTCTGGGGCGGTGGGGCTGTGCCACGAAAACC
Organism: Dama dama; assembly: GCF_033118175.1. Taxonomy (NCBI): domain Eukaryota; kingdom Metazoa; phylum Chordata; class Mammalia; order Artiodactyla; family Cervidae; genus Dama; species Dama dama. Next base: position 7,727,495 of record NC_083702.1, read on the forward strand.
AGGGGGCTTTGAGCCCTTTGCTCCCAGGGTCCCGGATGGAGAGCTGCCCAGCACAGAGCGGCCCTTGTCAGCTGGCCCCCACGCCTGCTACCCCACCTCCGCCTGGAGAACTGCAGACACTGCCTGCCAGGGCCACAGGAGGTCCCCCCAACCAGGGCGACGCTTACCCAGAGTCAAGGGTCACTGCTACATGCCTTCCCCAACCTCAAGCTCCAGAAAGGCAAACCCTTTGCCTTGGGTCAAGGGTAAGAGTTACCCAGGTCCTCCACAAGACTGCTGGCCACTGTGAAAGCTCTCCCTAAATATATATATATTCTATGTCTAGATATATGCTTATTATATGCATATTCTTGCAACATTCTAGCTCATTCATGATTTGTCTGTTCGGAGGCTGCAACTGAGGCGAAAGGGGGCGCTCAGGAAGGGATGGCCCGTCCCAGCCCACTGCAAGCCCAGGGAAACCCACTTACACTGGCATCTCTCATGTCTGGTGCTTTGCAGAGGATGTCAAAGACGTGAGGACAGGAGCCTCAGTTTTTGGCCGTCAGCCCTAAGATGGAGAGGGCCTGGCAGGGAGTCAAGGAGATTCCCAACTCCATGATGGAAACTGAGGCGGCACCACCTCTCCTGCAAGGACTAAGAAGACACGCTTACCTGAGCACCCTTTTCCCCAGCATGTCAAACTCCACAGACCTCTCCTTCCTGTCCCTGCCGGACTCCTGACTCAAAGGGGCTCTTCTAGAAGAGGCCAGCAGCCACGCTCTTTCCAAGTGAGCACTTTGGGAAGGAACCAGACACCCACTGCCTGGGGGGTCGGGGGGGTGTTGGGGGCAGTGCAAGGGGTGGGCACCCAGACAGGCAGGAGGTGTGACAGAGAGAAGAGACAGCAGGCCATCACCCCACCTGCTGGGGTCAGAGAGTGGACGCCACCCAGAGACTAAATATCCATCCCTTGGTGGGGGGGTGGGAACCGAGAAAACACAAACCATATACTTTCTGGCCAAAGAAAATGAAGAGCTTTTAAGCTGGTGGCTCTTCTCCCAATAACAAAATAAGAAGTGCCCTCTTGGTGAGTGGCCAGACCAGAGAGAGTGTGCCCGGGCGGGCGAGCTGCCCAGGGCAGGACACGGACATGCTGGATGCAACTGCCCTGTTGTGGTTACAAGAGTGGAAAGTGTTAACATGGTTTTCATAGAACCACGAAGTCAAAGTCGGGGGGGGGGGGGGGGGGGAGGTGAGGGGCACCGACGTCCCTCGGCCTCAGGGACCCTTGTCAAGTCCCCGGAGAGGCGGGGGTGCAGGTCCCTGGAGGGCCGTGTGCTCCCCTGGGTGTGGTCCACGGCCAGTGGATGGCTTCCCCTGCTCTTAACATCTGTTATGAAAAGTCTTTAGGGGTCAAGGCCCAGGACGCGGAGCCACCACTTTAAATAAAACCAGTGGTGAACGCGACAAATGTGTGCCTGTCACCTCTGACCCCTCCTTACCACAGGCTGCCCGCCCTGAGCAAATAAATACACCCATCTCCAGGTGCCCAGCTGACCACAGCGAGCAGAGGGTTCCACGGATGTCCGTAACTAGTCTTCTGGGCAGAACCGAAGGACGAGTCCAGCCAGCCATGAAAGGAAGGAGCAGCTGCGAGGTGGACCCCTCCACCCATGCCTTGGCCGGGCCTGCATAGGTGGCTGTCTCCTGGGACCCAGATCAAGGGGTTTCTAGCCTGTGTCCAAGTCCCAGGAGCCTATTCTTCTGCATGGGCTGGGTGGGACCCAGGGGCCCTGCCCAGGGACGCCCTCCAGGCCGCTCACACATGGGTGGATCCTGAAGCGAGAACCAGGAAGCCCTCTTCTGCTTTTCGGGGAGAGCGGGCTCGGGCATGGCCCGCACGAGAAAGCAGAGCAAGAAAGAACGGGAGCTTCTCGAGAAACATGCCCGGCTCTCCACCCGCGGCACTGGGGGAGGGTGGGAGGGGGCTGTGGAGGCCAGTTATCTGAACACCATGCAGAAGGTGCATCCCGGCTCCAGGAAGTTAAGCTTCCAGGATGAGGGGACTTTTCTGTTAAAATCCAAGATCTGAGCTTGGTCACTGGGTGAAGAAAAACAGCAGGCCCAGAGGCCCAGTCTGGTGGGACAAAGGAGACTCAGGCAGCCTCCACGAGTGCCCCGGAGAAGAGTTGATGAGCACGGTGACCAGGGTGCGGAGACCACCGCTTTGGGAGTCTCTCGCAGCAGTGGATGGAACGCACAGGGAGCCCCTCACCAGGGCCTCCACCTCCCAGGCCTCCAGCCACAGAGAAAAGGGGTGAGGGAGCCAGGAGCAGTTGGGTGACCTTCTGCTGTAGGCCCAGATGCAAAGGTCATCCCCGGCTGTGTAGAGACCACACCCCCATGGCCTGGTGCCCACACAGACGCTACAGAGGAGCTGGCGTGTCTTTCTACCTCTGAGGAAGATGGGAACAGAGGCTTCTCTAAGACTTTCTGGGGAGGATGACAAACCCACCCTGCCTGGAAATGCGCCCAGCTGCCTGAGAAGATGTAAGGGCGACAGCCATCACCACTCATTCTGCAGAGACGGGCCTGGCCTGGCCCAGGCTGGAGAAGAGGGAGAGTCAGGGAAGCCTGGGCCCCCTGGGAGAGGAGAGCCCGTGCTCCAGAGGTCCCCTTCTGGGCCAGCTGCGACAGCCAAGGACAGAGACGAAGGCTGATTCACCGCCTCGTAGATTCTCTCAAGTCCTGCAGGGAGGAGGCCGGCCCCCAGGGAAGTCGCCGCACGGGTCGTGTGTGATAATGAAGCTTGAACGTGAAGGCTCCGGGGCAGGTGCGCCACCATGCGCCCACGACGAGTCATAAGTCTCCACGCAGGGGTGGGTTTCGGGGCCCCCGGCAGAGGTCTGAGGTGAGGCAGCGCCCCAGCGGGGCGCGGGTTACAAGGGCCCGTACTTGGTCTCATACTTTGACACGATGGTCTTGCACTTGCCCACCTCCTTGCGCAGCTCCGCCACCTCCGTCCGCAGGGCCGTGTTCTCCTTCTCCAGGAAGGCCGCCCGGATGGTGATCTGGTTCTCCTTCAGGCGCCGGGCGTCCCGGGACCGCTTGGCCGCCACGTTATTCTTCTTGCGTCTTGTCCAGTACTTCTCGTCCTGTGGGCAAGGGTTTTTGGTGGGTCTCTCCTCTTTCCCATGAGAGAACCCACCCCTCCCCTCCAGCCAGCACTCCACCCCACCCACACTGATTCCTCTTTTAACCCACATGGTGCAGCTGGGACCTGGGGACTCCCAGGGGCCCCGCCCTTACACCCAGGGAGCGCCATCCACAGACCCCACAGAATCCGAGTGGGACCACTGGTGGAAGGACGGGCCTTCCTCTTACCAGTGGTTTCTCTCTGCTGCTCCGACATACAGCACTGTCTGTACTCCTGCCTCACTCAGGCTGTGGCTGAGGGTCTGCACCCTGGCTCCAGTCCCCGGAGTTCACATCTTGGTTCTGCCACTTTCTAGCAGTGGAACCAAGTGAGTTCCTTAACCTCACAGTATCTCCCCACCTCGTCTTTGCAATGAGGGGTAATTACAGTAACTACCTCACAGAGTTGCCTGAGAATTAGAAGAGTTAATATGTACAAGGTGCTTATACCAATGCCTGGCTTACAGTAAGGATGCCATAAAGGTTTATCATTTTCATCGTTACTAATCTAAAAGCCTCAGAAACCTCTCAAGAGGCAGGTATGTTTATTCCCATTTTACAGATGAGGAACCTGAGGTCTGCCTGACTCCAAAGTTTAGGTGAAAAGTCCCTTTTCTGAGTTTTTCACAGTGGAGAAAGGAAAAACTACAAAATCCTCCTCTCCTCCCCAATCCAGTTGTGAAGAGCCGACTCAATGGAAAAGACCCTGATGCTGGGAAAGATCGAGGGCAGAGGAGAAGGGGACAACAGGATGAGATGGTTGGATGGCATCATCGACTCAAAGGACCTGAGTTTGAGCAAACTCCGGGAGTTGGTGAAGGATAGGGAAGCCTGGTGTCCGTGAGGTTGCCACAAGTCAGACACGACTTAGTGACTGAACAACAACCCTCAGCCCAGCTCCTATCTATAAAACCATCAGCTTGAAGGCTGCTGGCTCATCCCTGGGATGGCAATGTACAGCTATCTTTTGTCCTTCAAAGTGAGGGCTTGTTCAATCCCGGTTTCTGTGGCCGAGTGAGCTCTTGCCCAAGGGCTGGGCTGATGCCAGGGAAGTGGGAGCATGGGCACAGTCGGGAACCAGAATGGAAAGAGAAGTTGCGGGGAGTCAAGCTGGGGCCAAACGCCACCCGAATGCCTTTCTTTCAACTGCAGCGGGATGTGGCCCAAAGCTCTGAATGCACGCCTTTCTCGATGTGTCCCCAAGGAGGGTGGGTCCTCCTGGAGAAATCGAATGGAAATTGGGGAAAGCCCCTTGACCCCTGAGCCCATGCTGCAAATTCACTACTGCAGATGTACCAAGTTACCTTCTGCTCATCGGGGACAAAGACCTTCTTGGCCTTTTTGATCATGGGCTGGGGCTTCAGGTCCTCCTCGGCAAACTTGTGCTTCCGAGGGTTGAAGAGCTCCCCGCCGGGCACACTCGACAGGACCAGGTCAGCAGGGTCAGGATTGAAGTTCACGTCTACCTCCACGCAGTTGGGGTCGATGGGACTGGGGGTCTCCCTCTCCTTTTCCAGGGAGGATTCTGAAAGACAGAGAGGCAGGTGGTCCTGGAAAAGCCTAGACTCACTGAACAGTCAAGGCTCACGTCACATACCCAGACACCTACTTGATTCTTAAGGTCGCACAAACTACTGCTGCTTGGAGGGAAGAAAAACTGTAAGAGCACCTGCCCCCCACAAGCCAGACTGGCATGTGTGATTCAATTCAACAATGCAAACATGGAAAGAATTCTTCCCTTTAGGAACAAAATGCTCAAAAGGAAACAAGGGCCTTCGAAAAAGACAAGATTTTCCGATTGTTTTTTCCCCCCAGAAATGTTAAGCAAAACATTAAATCATTATACCCCCTTAACTTCCTGTGGTTTCAAGTTCTCAAGTAATGAGAAACAGCTGAATCTCACCAGGAACTATAATGGTTTAGGGACACAGACTGAATAACGAAATGGCTTCCATTGCTGAATCCCTTGAGACCAATCAGTGGCTGTGTTCATTCAGTCTCATGACAACTCTGAAAGGGAGATGGGTGTTAACCTTATTTTACAGATGAGGAAACTGAGGCTTGGAGAAATGACAAGGTTTTCCTAGGGTCACATGGATGGTAAACTAAAATTTAAGTCTGGCCAAAAAAACAAAAGGCAAAAACCCTGTTCAAATCTTATGTGTTATTGGGGATGTTATTTTTTTAAGATCTATACCTTTGGCCTACTTGCTCCATGCTACTTATAAGAGGACACAAAATAATTATTCAGTCAATAGATACATTATTAAACACCTACTATATGCCAAGGACTGTCCTGGCAAAGACAAAGCAGTGAACAAAACAAAAATCCTTGCCTTCATGGAAAGTTATCCTACGGGAAAGGATGACGTTACAGAAGATAAATTACAAATATCCATACACAAGTGTTGGATGCCATGTGGATATTTGGGAGAACATTTCAGAAAGAGTGAACACCAAGTGCATGGTCTGTGCACAGGCAAGTACTGGGAGACGAGAAGAGCAGAGGCCATTGGGCTGGAGTGACTAAGAGGGAGGAGAAACAGGATGGGAACAGAAAGCGTAGGACCTTTAATCCCAATAAAGCAGTGGTTTTCAGTCGGGAACAAGTTTGTTCTGCAGGGGACATGTGACCCTGTTAGGGTGGAGGGGCATCTAGTGGGTAGAGGCCAAGGATGCTGCTAAACATGCTGTGGTGCAAGGACAGCCCTTTCCCCAAACCCAACAAAAACTATCTGGTCTGGATGTCAACAGTGCCACTGATTTTGACTTTCACCTTGAGGTGAAAGAAGTCACTGGAGGGTCCTGAGCAGAGGTGTGACATGATCAGACATAGGTTTTAACTGTATCGTGCATGTAAACTACTTATATCCTATCAGACGGGTTAATTACAAACAGGGCTGAGTATCAGAGGAGTGAATGGCCAGGGACCAACATGGTAACTATAGGAATAAACAACCAACAGCCAAAGTACCAAAGCCTGGCAACTAGACCTCCCCTGTCCTGCTGGTGGGAGTATAAATGGCAACAGCCACTTTGTATCCTATTTGGCAACATCTACAAAAAACTGACCTGGTGTAACTCAGCTTCCCTTCCAGGGAGTATTCTGAAAGACAGAGAGGCAGGTGGTCCTGAAACAATCTAGAGTGAGTCTAGGTGCAAGTCAGAATCTTTCCCATCAAACACTGGGTATCCGATGACTCAGCTGCTCTACTCCTCAGAAAATGCCCAACAGAAAATGCATACAAAGACTCACAAAATAAGAATTTTTTAAAAAAGAAAAAAAATAAGGAAAAAAAAAAAAAAGACTCACACACAAATGTTCATGGCAGTGCTATTAGGCATAACCCTGACCTGGAAACATCTCGTGTCCATCCGCTGAAGAGTAGGTAAAAACTGTGGTGTGGTCATGCAATACAACTTGGAGGGACTTCCCTGGTGGTCCAGTGGTTAAGACTCTGACTCTGTGCTTCCACTGCAGGGGCACAGGTTCAGTCCCTGGCGTGGAAACTAAGATCCCAAATGCCGCATAGTGCAGCAAAATAAAACATGGAATACCATTCAGCAACAAAAAATGAACACAACTTTGCTACAGGCAATAACATGGATGATTTTCACAGAGTTGAGGAAAGAAGCCAGTCACAAAAGAATATATACTACTTATGTCCTTTCTACAGAGGAACTGAAAAATGAACTGTTTCATTTCTACCACATGTGTAACTCTTCAGCATAAATCTTACTTTATTTGTATCATGGTTTTTCTGTCACAGGAGTAGTTCATAAGTATGTTCCATAAATCTATTTTTAGTCACTGAGGCCCACATGATTTATATATTACTATAAAGCTAGCTATAGGAAGCTATTAATGTGGAAGTGTAAATGTAATTAACTTATAATCACTTAAAAAAGAAGAGAACGTAATATACAGTTCCACTTACAGACGTTCATCTATAAACAAAATGAATCTCTGGTGATGGAAATATGGATGGTGATTACCTCTGGGGAGTGAGGACTGAGTGGGGTCAGGAGGAACTTCCAGAACACCGACAGTGTTCTCTGCCCTGATCGGGGGGTAGTTAGATGGGTGGGCTCACTCTGAAGATTCATCGAGCGGTACACCTATGATATGGGCACCTCTAGACACCATACTTCATTAAGAAGGTTTACTTAAATACAAAATCAGAGGGAAATTCCACCTAGGTGGCCTCAGTCAGGTATAAGAAGAGGGTTCATTTCCAGCTCTGTCCCCTACCCACACACGGAACCAGCCTTTCAGGACAACCTGACCAGCACCAAAATGAGCTGCCTTCAAACAAGAATTCGGCTGGAATCAGCTGAAGCCTCTGAAGCTGAACCATTTACAGCAAAGAAACGAGGGACAGAGGAGCGTGTTAAAAGGCAATAGAGGGATACAACCAGAAAATCCACCATGTGTGAAACTCTATAGGTCAAACAATTCAGCTTCCTCAACAAACAAACTGCAGAGAAATAAAAAGGAAGGAAGACCCCACAGACTACAAGAGATTTAAGACACATTACTAACTGAAATGTGTGGGTCTCATTTGGCTCCTGATTCAAGCAAACTGTAAAACAGTAACATTTATAAGACAAGTTTTTGGAAATTTGAATGCTGGTGGATTTACTGTCAATTTCAGATGTAAAACTGGTATTTCTGTTCCGTTTCTTAAAAAAATCCTTATAGTTTACATATACATTTGATCGAAAATAATTAGATTAGGGGAATGCAGGAGGTTATAGAAAACAAGACTGGTTATGAGCTAATCACTATGGAAGCGGAGTGATGGTTACTGGAGGTTCTTTATAGCAGCCCTTCACTTTCATATTTGAACATTTTTCTACAATAAAAAGAAAAAAAATAGAGCATGAGAATTCCTTCGGTGCAGGTTCCCTGGGTGCCACACCAGCTCCTGGGGTCTTTCCCAGGAGACATCAGCTTATACGCCTTGAACTGAGTCTGTGGAAAGCTTCGCAAAGCCCCTGAAACAGGGACCATGCCTCCTCTGATGGGTTCATGACCCAGGGGCATGAAAACCAACCAACTGGAGGTAAAACAGAAAAAGGACAAGAGGATAAAGCAGGAATCCCAAAGATGGTATTGGTCCTGGCAGTGAAAATGCCTTCTTCGTGGCAGTGCCTGAGAAATACCTGGCTAAAAAGTCAGACATCCTGGGTTCAAGTGCTGCCTCCACTTCCCATCAGCTGTGTTACCCTGGGCAAGCGACCTAATTTCTGAGTTTCCTCACCTATAAAATGGGGATAACAGGAGACTTCCCTGGTGGTCCAGTGGCTAAGACTCTACACTGCCAATGCCTGGATTTGATCCCTGGTCAGGGAACTAGATCCCACATGCTGCAATTAAGAGTTCACATGCCACAACCAAGACCCAGTGCAGCTAAATAAATAAAATGGGGATAAAAGTATCAATCTCGTAAGGAGGTTTTGTGAGGATTGTGTGTTAGTGCCTGGCACAGAATACATGTTAAATAAATGTTTGCTGTTGTTATTATTATTGCCTGAGCTTCCTATGAATCGCAGGCAAAGTGCACATGGCAGTAGAGAGCAGTACTGTGGAAAAGCAGGATGGCACTGCTATCCTGCGAAGCCTCCGACTGGGATTGCTCACTCCACTGGGCTGACCATCTGCAGCAATCAACCGACAGGAAGGCTCCGGCTGCCGCTGAGGGGATGGCTATTTTTATCTCCAGCCTTGGGGGACTGTGCTGAAAGGTGGGGGAGCAGAGGGCTTCTGCTCACAGTAGGTCCAATGGGACCACGCAGCCCCCTGGGAAGTGGATCTCCTTGGATGAGGCAGGTGGCCCTGCCCAAAGGTTCATCACCAACCTGTGCTGGACACGGTTTCCGAGGGCTGAAAGACGGCGGTGGAGGAGGATGGTGGGGACGCCGTGGAGGAGCTGGCTGACTCCTTCCCTTCTAGCTCAGCCACTGGCAGCAGCAGGTTCTGCACCAGGTGGGTGGGGCTGGCGGGGATGCCATTCTCCAGCAGGAACTCATCCAGGTCCATGTACTCCAGGTGGAAAGACTCGCCATCGTACGGGATGGTTTTGTCCCAGATGGGCGGCATGAGGGAGGCCGAGACGGCCATGGTGCTGGCTGCTGTGGCCTCGTCTTCCTCCAGCTTTTCCTTCCCCTTTTCCTTATCTGCAGACACAAAACCTGTGGTGAGACATCTCTTGAGAGAGTAACTCAACCCCAGGAGGCACATGGTGAGCCTCGCAGTGCAGAGCCACCTCTCTCGGAGTCCTGATCCATCCATGCATGCATTTACAAGAGCCTACACTATTCTCGAGTTATAACCTGGTGCTTGAACGAGGACCACTGGTCTCCTTTAGAGATGGCAGCACACCCTCATGTGCTGCCCATCCATGCCTGGGCTTCCCAGGATGCTCGCCATTAGCTCTGAGGCCTGATGTAGTCCCAGGGTTAATTCAGAATGGGCTGTAGGATTAGCATCTGCTGGAGAGAGGCTACCGGCGGGGGTTGGGGGGGTGGGGAACGGGGTTTCTGACCCTGCTACCTCAGGAAAGGGCTGACTCTTCAGGCCAAGCACTTGCTTTTTCTTCTGTCCTGTCCCCACCCTGCCTGCCACCCACTGCAGTGATGTGTGGCCTTAGCAATGTCATTTAACCTCTCCCAGCTTCAGTGTCCTCCACTGTAAGTAAGGATAAAGCTCCCCTCGAGTGAAGACTAGAGGTAACATCTGAAAGTGCCTTGTAGAGCTCCTGGCACACCCCAGGCATTCATTATTACAGTGAGCTTGTGCAAGGAAGGGATTGTGTTTGATTCATTTCTACATTGTGGGGACCAATACAGGAGCAGGCAAGACAGCAGACCCCAGGAAGATGAGTATACTGAATGAAGAAGGCTGGGTTTGTAAATAGAGAGGGCCTGGAGCTGTCTTTTCAGGACCTTTTTCAGAGTAACCATTTCCAGAGACCATTTGCTTATCCCTCATTGAGCAGAGAAGACTTAAGGCAGGTTTTCTGGGAAGAAAGAGATGCATGGAGCTGTAGAAGAAAGCAAGCACGCTCCCATTCAAAGCAAAACTAATCAATCAGTGGGGACATGAACCCACCTAACTGTCTCAGCCCAAAAGTTATACACGTGGATGGATATCCAAGAAAGGGCAAATTGAGAGAAAAAAAAAAAAAACAGAAAAATGTGACAAGGTTGGAAGAAAATCAGAGTGACAGGGAGGCAAATGAGGGAAGTGGGAGATAAGATCATGACAAGCTCATAATGGGTTTTCAAATTGAGGGCGACAACTTTGAACTCTGGTTTCTGAAATGAAACAGAAATCAAATACGATTATGTTGGAAGTAAACCAGTCATGTATGGACTCCTAGACCTCAGACAGCCAAAAAGCAGCCTGTTGGTTCAATAAAAATGGACACACCCATGAGTTAAGAAGGTGGAGGTTTTGACAAACAGAATTTGGTCATGGCTACTAATACAAAGTAACTCAAATTCTTGCAACTGCCTTCTGTAACAGGCTTTGGTTTAAAACCAAACGGGAAGTAAGAAAGCCAAGCTTTGGTGGGCTGGGTGGGCCAGATGGCTTCCCTGTTCTCCTTCCCTGAGACACTGACTCTACATTCTGTTCAGAAATGACTGAGATTCCTGTTGGGTGGGGGTCGTGGGGATTAAAGGAGGCAGAAGGGAGGAGACAGAAAGTCAGCCATACTGGAGGACTAGCACCAAGTTCCAGGGTTTGTCTGGCCTAAGCAATTGAGCACATTGTTAATCAGTGTTTTTATAAGATGAAATTTTAATTGTAGGAGATGTTCATCAGTGGTTACCAGTGATACAGTGTAAGGACTGGTGATGTGACCTTAAGGAAACATCCTCACCGCTCTGAGCCTCTGCTTTTTTCATCAGAGAAGTGGGGTAATACCCTATAGGACGGCTGCAGAAGACTAAATAAGATTATGTCAAGGTGCTCTGGAAGAACTCTGCAAATGTAAGGTGGAACTATTATTATGGATGGTTATTATTTGGTAATCTGACAGAACCTGACAGATGTGCACACCTGTCCTGGGGCAGCTTGCCTCAGCCCCAGATTTGGAACAAAGCATTGCCTTAAAAATAAACAAAAGGGTCTGTGCATATGAGGTCCTAAAGCGGAAGGAGAGAGCCTGGCCTCACCTAATGTGCTGAAGCTATTTATAACCAGACCATGACAGCCATAGGGATGGGAGTCTCAGAACACACTCAAGAAAGGAAGAGAAATGGCATTTTTAAAAAGAAAATGAATTCCCCAAGAGCGGTAATTCACAGAAGGCCCATGCCTTCCCAAATCCCTGAACACCACCAATGGTTCTTGGAAAATGAAATCTCAGAAGACTGAAAGCATACCTCAGTGCACCTGAAACTCCACTATAGGTGGTATTCCTGCTGCTCCCTGAACCCCATGCTCTCAGAGCAAAAACAAGGCCAAACTTGCTTTCCACAAAAGGCCCAGGGACCTTTGTGGCCTACGAAACAAGACAAGGGCTTCCCAGCTGGCCCAATGGTAAGAATCTGCCTGCCACTGCAGGAGACACTGGAGACCCGGTCCGATCCCTGGGTCGAGAAGATCCCCTGGAGGAGGAAATGGCAACCCACTCCAGTATTCTTGCCTGGAAAATCCCATGGACAGAGGAGCCTGGTGGGCTACAGTCCATGTGATTCCAAAGAGTGGTGACTTGACCGAGCACACGTAACAGCAAACAGGACAAAGACCAGCCCTGTGGCCTGAAAGTCTAGGGTCAGCCCCAAACTACCAGGTAAAGGGCCTCGATGGCCTCTTTCTGACCCTCATCCCTCTACCTTCTTCCCAACCTGCCCCTCAGAAGGTACCTCCCGGCTCTTCTCCTGACACCCCTCTCCACCTCAGCAGCAGCCCTGAAACTCATTTCCAAGAAATCTCCAGTGAGGAACCAGAACCTGGGGATACTCACACGCAGGGAAGAAGGCAGGTCCTCCTCCCCGCTGGGAGGAGGACGGCCATAAACGAAAGCAGTTCGCTACGGTATATCAGGGCATCTCAAACTTTAGCGGACTGTGGAATCACGGAAGTGGGGTGGTGCCCCTTAAAATGCAGAGTCCTGTCTCTGAAGCCGCAGATCCAGTGAAGGGTGAAGGGTGGGGCCCAGAAATGGGCATTTTAAATAAGCATCCCAAGTGATTCTGATGCAGGGGTCCCCAGGGCAGGCGCCCTGGAGCGTCACTGAAGTAGCTGCTGCGACCCCCATCAGCCTCCTCGATAACCCCTTCACGTTGCGCGTGCTTCGGACCCTCCCCAATGAACCTCCTCCCCGCGACCCCCACCCGACTGCCTCCCTCCCCCACCCTTCCCCACCAACCCCCATGTGACTCCGCCTCTCAGCTCATCCGCTACCCCTTCCTACCCGCTTTAGCCTCGCCCTCCCGTCCCCAATCCTTCCTGGCCCCATTCCCCCAGGCTGGACCACTTCAACCAGACCTCCGACCTCCCCAGCCCCGCCCTCACAAGGCCCCGCCCTTGCAGAAACCCCGCCCCCAGAGGCGCGCGGACCCCCACCCCCACCCCACCCTACCCCACCCCCCGCTGCCTCCCCTCACCGAGGCGCGTCTCGCGTGGGGGGTTCTCCATCAGCTTCTTGAGGACCAGAGGGAAGGAGCCCGGCAGGCCCCTTTCCCCGGCTGCGCGCCCCGGCCCCGGCCCCGCCTGCGGCTCTACAGGCGGCTTCTTTCCGCCGCCCGCGTCGGACATCGTGCCCCGCGCTCGGCTCGCGCGCGCCTCGCCTCGCCTCGCCTCCCCCGCCCGCCTGCCCGCCCCTCGAGATGGGACGGAGCCGTGCGACCCGCCGCAGCTGCCGACACGGGCAGCTACTGCGCAGGCGCGCAGCGGCGCCCCCACCCCCCGCCTCCCTCCTTCCATCCCTACCCCGCGGGCGGACAGGCTCTGGCTTATTAATTTTTCATAAGGCCAGGCCAGCTTCCCCGGATGGCGGCCTTGGATTGGCCCATCCCGCGAGAGGGGGCGGGGACAGGCGCAGCCTTCCGGATTATGATTGGCTAGGCCGCCCCTGCGTAAACGCCACACGTGCGGCGCCAGGTGAGAAGCAGGGCCGCAGGCCCCGCCCCGTCCTCCTCGCTGTCACCTGATTGGCGCCTGCCGGGGCCTGGGTCTGGGGGGGCCCTATCCGGCGACAGCCCCTGCCCCTCAACCCGCGCTTTCGCCTTCGCCGTAACCCCTGCCCCTCTCTTGGACCACTGGAACCGCTCTCCCCTCGCATCCCAGTCTCGCCACCTTCCGGACGCGCCACCTAGAGGAGGCGGGGCTGGCAGCGGCCATGCCGGCGGGGGTAGCCTATCAGAGAGACCCCTGGGGTCCTCGCGGCCGTTTCCCTCCTCCTCGCCGCGCCCCGCCCCGCGGGTCACGTGGAGCTGCAGCCGAGTCCCGCTGCGTGGGGAGGGGGGGGGGAAGAGGAGGAAGGCGCGGAGCAGCCAATGGAGGGCTGGGGGCGGGGCCCTGGGCGGTGCACGAGGCGCAGCACGTGCGGGGCTGCGGCGGGGAGGGAAGGGGCGGGCCTCTCTGTTCTGGGGACTCTGCCCAGGGTCGTGGTACCGGGACTCACAGCGCAGCCTTCACCCCGCCTCGCCCCCACCCAGCGACCTAGAGGTTGGCTGAGGGCAGGGTTGGGGACGGCCTCCTGCCCGCCTGTAGGGACGGCTGGAGCAGGCTTGGCTGCCGCTGAAGATGGTGTCAGATTCTACCCCCTGATCCCGGGTTTCTGGTGCGGGCGTGGCGGCCAGATAAACACTAGCGTGGAAGGCGCATTCTTGAGGCCGCGGGTGGAGAGAGAGTGCCCGGGCCCCGAGCCAGGGCGGGAGTACGCGCTTCCGTCCTCGCGCTTAACTAGCCTGTGACCTTGGGAAAGTCCAGTTGCTTCGCTCGAGCCTGTTTCCTCGTACATAAAATGTAGGGGTTGGGCTGGATAAATCTCAAGTCCTAAACAGCTCTAAAATTCTGTTCCTGTCTAGGATCGTCCCTTCTTTTTCCTAGGGTGAGAAAAACCAAAATTCCTCCCTCTCATAATATATGCAAATACTTCCTAGGAGTTCATCAGGAAATGGCGCGTATAAATGTCAAACATGAGCGGGGGGTGGGGTTGGGGGGGGACACACATGCGGACTCCTTCTAGGAACCTGTTCCTACAGGTCACCCAAACTTTGTACCTCTTGATAGCAGGAATCATACCCTGCCTTGAACCCAAACAATACTAGGTATTCCCTGCCTGAGAGGGCAGGGACTTTGGCTTATTTGTCCCTATGAGACCAGTGACTCTTGCCTCCCAGGAGCGAGGCTGGGGGAATGCAGGGCACAGTCCTTGATTCATAGAGTAGGTGTGTGACCATGACACCCAGCTAGCTGAAAGTTGTCAGGCTGATAAAATCGGTACTGAGAGTTAAAGAAAGAGGCTGGGCGCCTGAGCAAACCTGGAAAGCAAAAGATTTGAAGGAACTCTGGATGGTGGCAGAGGACAGGTGATGGAGTCTGACTCCAAAATTCAAGTTCTCATAGCCTCACTCCTTAGACTATAATCACTTTCTGAGTCTGATATCTCCAGCCTATTGCTTCATCTCTCCAGGCTACCTTTCCTATTCTATGTCTGAGAGAGATGGGGAAGAACTGATCTTGTGAGGCTAGCATAAGCCAGTTCGTGTAAAATACACAATTGTTTTTGTTTTGTTGTTTAGTGACTAAGTGGTGACTCTTGTGACCCCATGGACTGTAGCCTGCCAGGCTCCTCTGTCCATGGGGTTTCCCAGGCAAGAATCCTTCTCCAGGGGATCTTCCCAATACGGGGATTGAACACATGTCTCCTACATTGGCAGGTGGATTCTTTATCACTGAGCCACCAGGGAAGCCCTAAAATGCACAGTTGCAAACCTGCAGTAAACAAGTCATTTTCATAGCTTTGCTACTGTTGATGGGTACAAATCCACTGCTTGATGTATCCATTATCCTAGAGGCCGGTACAGTGCCCATGTCAGTCTCTATTTAGTGAAAGTACTAAATTATGTACAGAGTTGTTGCAGAATTGTTGCAGAGTTGTTGCAGAGTTATGTTGCAGTGTTTTTGCAGAGTTGTTGCAGAGTTGCTGCAGAGTTATGTTGCAGAGTTGTTATTAGTGGGAATTCTGTATGTGGCTAAACTAAGATATCTTTAGGATAAACTGACCTAGAGGTTTTTAGAAACAAATTTCAAAGGACAGTCCAGGGAAATTGATTAAAACATGGGGGGGGGGGGGGCGGGAAATGTATGAGTTTTAAAAAGACAATAGCTAGTTTGGCCAGGGAGAGACTTACTGGATTACTGTTAAATGTATATTTTCATAGCTAATATGACATTATTGACGGAAAAAGAATTCTCAAGGTATTAGGGGAGGATTTATAGTAACAAAACAGTGGAAAGTTGTTAACATTTGTTTATGAGAAAGGTGGTATGTAGTATGAGATTTTAGATTTAGTTTTTTTTAAAGATTAAAAAAGGTTTAAAAAGATTTAAATCTACAGTTATTCAAAAGGGATAATATACACTTCATTTACCACCCAGCCTGGAGCAACAGGCAAGTGGCACTGGTAAGCAGGTTAAGAAGCTGGGTAAACAGGTTAGGGCTTTAAAACTTTGTTCTGATTTAGTCCTCTGTTCATGTACTGACACTTCCCAAAGAGGGTTTTTTTCCCCTGGATAACCGCAGGGTAAATGGTGTGTCACAGACACCGCAGGAACGTCATAAACATGTTCTCTCTCGTGCTTACTTGCAGGCTGGGGGGTTAGCCATGCTGCCGATTGGCAGCGTTCAACAGCACCATCCAGGAGGCGGGCGCCATTGTGTTCTTGTCTTCATTCTCTGGCGGATGGGAGAAGACCCACAGAGTCCTCTCTCTGCCTCTGTCTCTTATCAGTAAAGTGGGAATAACATTGCAGCCCCTCCTCTTAGTAGAGGAAAACCTGTCAGAAGCAGTTAGCTAATTTCCACAGTGTTTCATAGTGTTCCATAGTGTAATTTCCATAGAGAGCCCTAACAAAGAAAGAAACTCTATGAAAATAACATGTTGTTACATGGTTAAGACCTTAAAACTGTGACGTAGCACCTTTGTATTCTAAAGTATTAGGGTTTCAATGCAGCAGCTTCTTGAGGGAGGTGGGGGTCCTGGGGCAGCACTGACTGTCGGGATGAGATGCAGGCCTGGGTAGATACTCTCCTCAGCGGCTGCCTGACCCCTTGTCCTTGGACAAGTGACTTCTGCTGCCTAAGTCTCAGGTATTTTTCTCTTGGAAACAGAAATGGATCTGCCTACCTCACAGGGTGGTTATGAGGATTACGTGTGGGAAGCAATGTCAAGTGCCAGCCTGAACGGTGTATGGCATGGATTGCGTGGGCCTCCATGCTTCCCCTTCATTCAGGTTGTGTTGGGTGAGGAGTAGGATTTTTTGGGGTGGGGGGGACAAGGTGGGTTCTAGAGTCTAAGCTACAGCAGAGAAGGGATGTGAAATGTCCATTTTCCAGAGTTGGTCTGGCTTTAAATTCTACTCTTTAGTGTTCCAGAAACTTGCTGACCACCCCAAGTTAAAATTTTAATTCAATTGAACATATGCAGAACAAGGGCCTTTCATAAAGCTATTATACCAATTTGGGTTATTTAAACTTGAAGCTCAGAGGAGCTAAAACTCCAGCATGGGAGCCTTTGGCCCCATAATGACCTCTTTGGAATCATAGTCAGTATCTTGCAGGACGGTATGACCCTATCTCCTGACTTACTGCAAAATGTGACATGAGCCTGGTGTCTGCAAGAGCAGGACAATGAGAAGGCTTCCACTGAGCACTGACAAAGCCCAGTTATCTGTGTGCTTTGCGATCCCAAATGCAGGAGAACACAAAGCTTTGTTCAGGGTAGTCACTCAGTAAATATTTGTTGGTTCACTTTGTTGTTGGTGTCGGTAGGAGGGCTAACAAAAACTTTCCAGAGCTAGGTCATGCACATTTGGAACATTATTAACATTAGATAACACTCATTGTGTTTAATTCACAATCAAACCTAGAATAGTAAATAAAGGCCACCCTTATGGCAAGTCCTCCACCGCTGGCCTTGCCAACGACTGCTCCTCTTGAGCCCACATACCTGTGGCTGCATAGTTCTGGGCCACGGTTTATACCTTGGTCTCAGTGTGTTCTGGGGAGAGGTGGTGGGTGGAGGCCCTTCACCAACTCTTGCCCATCTCTCAATACTCTCAAGAGTACTTAGTTTCCTGTTTGGCTTGCATTTTGTCCACTGCCCAGCTTAGAAATATAGAATGATATCCACCCCAAGAGTACTATTTCCAGAGAGAAGCCCTTACCTCCAGGCTCTGCAATGTCTCAACAGCCACTTTCTGAAAGCAAGGGTTCTCCAGTGGAGGCTGTCTTGGTAGGGAGTGGGCTCTGGAGCTAGAACATGTAGGTTTGATTCCTGCTTGGACTACTTCCTGTATGACCTTGGGCAAGTTACTTAACCTCTCTGAGCCTGAGACAGAAGGGAGCAGTTCAGGCACACTGCTGAGAATAGCACTTGGGAGCATAACACGCGCTCACCTGAAGTTTATCTCTTACTACAATCCCATGTTGGGTTGTCCTGGAAACACCCCATTCCTCCCAACTGGCCATTGCCCCAAGAATAGTTGGGGGGAGGGTGGGACCTTGTAGTCAGGGAGAAGATGGCCTCACTCTTCTTTATGACCTTCAAGGCCCTGCAGGCTTTCCCCTTGCGAGTCTCTCTAACCTCACTCTTCCTTCTTTCCCACTTATTCACCTTCTGCAGCCACAATGGCCTTTTATTCCTCAGACATGTATCATTCTTGACCCAAACAGGGCCTTTGCAGGTGCTGTTCCCCCAGCCTGAAAGTTCTTGGTGTAACTGGCCCTTCCTCACCCTCCAGGCTTTGGCTCAAATGTCCCCCTCTCAGAGAGGCTGGCCCTGACCCTCCGGATTGCTGTCTCTCTCCCCCCACGGGAATGCAAACAGCAGGCGAGCAGGGCAGTGTTTGTCTCACTCGCTCCTGTGCCACATGTTAGCAAGCAGTCAGCATGATGACTGTTTCGATGACGGCGGAGGTACTGCCCTGAGACGTGGTTCTAGAAACCCCAGGGAAACCTGTGGGTAGGGGAGAGCCTGGAAGCAGGCCAAGCTGGGTTGGAGCCCCTCGACAACTGTGTGACCTTCCCATCTCTGAGAGTCAGTCTCCTGGTCTGTAGAATGGATAATCATACCTCTCTTGCAAAGCCGTTTCACAGATGGTAATGTAAAAGCACTGAGCACAGTTCCCAGCCACACCTGGGAAACAAGGGCCGTTAGAACCAGGATTCATTCCCTTAATAACCTAGCCTTGGGACAGGCCCGTTAGGATGTAAAAGCCATCTGGATTGCTGGGAGTGTCTGGCACTAGATGAGAATGAGTTTCTCACATTTCTCTGATTGGTGATGGGTGTTGGGTGGGGGGACAGGTAGAGAAGAAAGGTAAGCCCCTGACACAAGAGGTGAAGAAGAAGCTGGCCTGTGTACTGGCCCTGAGGGTAGCCAGTTCCTCCTCACCATTAGGAGATGGTAGCGAGGACTAGAGGCTTCCCAAGTGGCGTGGTGGTAAAGAATCCGCCTGCCAATGTAGAAGACATAAGGGACACGGGTTTGATCCCTGGGTTGGGAAGATCCCCTGGGGAAAGAAATGGCGACCCATTCTGGCATTCTTGCCTGGAAAATTCCATGGACAGAGGAGCCTGTTGGGCTACAGTCCATCAGGTCGCCAAGGGTCAGACGCGACTGAGCGACTGAGCACAGCAGAGCACAATGAGGATTAGAGATAACACGTGCAATGCATGTATGGCCACTTCTCCCTCTTCTTCCATGGAAGCAAATTTTGTGACTTCTTGCTCTGGTTCCCCCAGGCTGGGAGTGGAGGCTACTGCATAGACCGTCACTGAGGCCAAGCTCAGAACAGCCCAGGCTGCTCTGAGTCCACCCTCTCTCCTGCTCACCTCAATTCCCCAAGGGGAGGTTACCCAGAGCCCTGCTTCTGCCCCAGCAGGTCCCACCAAGCCAGCTCAGCTGGGCTGTCCTGCTTGGCACAGGGCTGATGGCACCGTGACCCTAGGAGCCTCAGCACGTGTTTCCATGGAGACAGCCCTGCGTGTGTGCCCACAGCCTTGCCACATCCACTTATTTCCAGGAGATTATCCACAGAAAGGAGGGAGCGAGGGTCAGACAGCAGATGTGATGTCCACGGAAGGAGCCTAACCAGGCCCAGCTGCTGTTTGTCTTTTGCAGAGAAAACAGCATGGCATTTCACAGTTTGCAAACACTTTCATCTGGGATGTGTCATTTATTCCTGGCCACAAGCCTGTGAATCAGGTATTCTTTTCACAGAATGGGGATGGAGAGAGGCATGTCAGGGATACCTGCTGGGTAGCCCACAGTGATTGCAGTTAGGAGCTCCTGACCTAGGGACCCTACCTCCCCAGCTCAAAGTGAAGGCCTTGTTCCACCTCTGCTGTGCTTTCACGCGCCGTGGTTCCCTGAGAAGGAGGCCTGAGTGACCAAAGCTGGCAGAAAGATGAGATGCCAACCTCTGAGCACAGCCAAGGAGTTGGGGACTAAAAGTGCTAACGATGTGGTTTGAGAAGCTGCATCTTTCTGGAAGCTGGAGAAGAAAGTGTAGGGTGAGCAGTCTGGAACGGAATGCCTCCTGGGAGAGGATCCACAGGAGAAAAGTCAGGCAGGAGAGCAGGAAGAACGGTCCTTCGGGATCAGGGCCCACAGACAGAGGGGAAACTGAGTCAAGGCTTGGGGCACAGACCCACTCTCTTGCTGGACAGAGATTTCTCTACCCACAAGAAAGCTGGTTTCCTGGGTGGCCCAGAGTGAGGGGCTACCGGGTGGTGGTTGTAGCCTAAAGACAAGGAATCTGGAGTCTGGAGAAAGTCTGCTCCCCCAGGAAGTTGGAGAGGCGGTTTACACAGCCTGGGAAGGGAGGCCTGAGGGCAGCAAGAGCCAGAGGCCCCACAGTCGGGGTTCAAGGAGCATCGTTGAACCAGAAAGCAGAAAGCCTGCAGGGAGAGCAGGATCTTGTGAGAGCATGGTCTCACCATCCTCAGGACTCTCCTTGGATGTCTCCTCCCGCTGGACCCCAGGTGTGCTCTGCACGTGACCCCTGACCCCCGTGTGAGCTGAAGCACAGGAGGCAACCGGACCGCTGTCATCCTCCTCCCGGGGGGATTGAAGCCAGAGTGAGGAATGCATGTGGGGAGAGAAGCCCCTTCATCAAGAATTTTTAAAGCACAGGTTGTTCCTCGAACAGCACAGGTTTGAACCATGCGGGTTCCACTTATACGTGGAGTTTTTTCACTAAACGCATACAGTACTACCCAATCTGTGGTTGACTGAATCTGAGGATGTGGAACCATGGATCTGGGGGCGACCATAAAGTTACAGGCAGGTTTTCAACTGCGAGGGGGGTTGGGCCCTAACCCCCGAGTTGTGTCAGAGTCAAGTACACCTTTTCCATGCCGGCTGGGAATTCCCGCTTTGATGGCCTGTGCCCTGTCTTCACCAAGGTACACTGCCTCCAGGTGGATACTTTCATGAAACATTTGGAGAGTCTGGGTGCTTTGGAAAGTGGCGATGTCAGATGGAGGGCAGTATTAAGAGTGAGGTCTTTGTGGGGTGGACTGGCTCCCTTGAGTCTCCAACCCTCGCCCCCTCATTTTATCCACCCGTCGGCATCTCCCAATCTGTCAGGGTCTCATGCTTCGGACCCCCAGTGAGAGGCCACATAGAGAAGAGACAGGAGGTGGCCTGAGACTGATCCGTCTCCAGTGGACCAGCCCAATGTACCAGACCCACCGTCCTCTGTCAGTCTGCCAGCTCTTGACAAAGCTTTGCCTGAGACCCTGGCGGGGGGGGGGGGGGGGGGGGCGGGTTTCCCCTATGCTGGGCCTGGACTTTGCCATCCGCAGTGACTGATGGGGGCTTTCCACAGGGCTCTGGGGACCAGGTGGGGGCCAGCAAGCAGCAGCTGCTGCCACACTTCATAAGCCTTGTTGCCCTGGTCTGAGGAGCTGCACCCTGAGTCGCCCCCAGGAACCCCTCCCTGCCCAGGTGGGAGCTGTCCCCGCAGACCCACCAGCAGCCCAGCTGCCCTCTGTGCCCGCCCTGGGCCACAGGGCCACCCTGCCTTCTCTAGCGCTCAGACCAAGAAGGGAGCCCTTCACATCCAAACGTCCCGCCTCACCTCCCCACACGAGACATTCAGGGATGGCAAGAAAAAGTCAGCCGTGGTTCTTTCCCAGGCCAAGTTTCCAGAGGGGATGGGCTTCTCCCAGGGAGCATCCAGGACTCTTGAGTGCTGGGAGGGCACGGACTGCCCACAGATGAGGTCCGAGGGGCCCAGAGCTCCATGAGAGAGAGCCCATAGGGGACCCTGCCACGAGCTCTGGGCGCTAACTTCCTCCCTCAGGCGGTGTCTCCGTGCTCGAGCCTGCCACCCTCCTTTCCTGAGCCCGGCTCCCTGAGAGGCATGTCCAGGCAGGGACTGTGGTGTGCGTCCTCAGGCTTCAGAATTTGGGAGTGGGCTAAGGGTCTCGTGGAAGGGGCTACCTGGTGATGGGGTGGATCAGGTACCCGCAGGGGTGCTGAGGTGTGGGGAGGGAAGGGAGAGGCCTGAGAAAGGTCCCCTGAGGGGCCACCTGGCACTCAGGTCAGGCTCTGGCAGCCGGGGGGAGCTGGGCCTTTCATGAAGCCACCTTTCATGAAAGGCACCCCTGGGGTTTGAGCAATGAGGACCTGACGTCTCAGAACAGAATAGATGTGGGGAAATATTTGTCGGGAGGGAGCGCCCCGAGCAGGCTGGCCCCCAGAGTTCTCGTGGCCCCGGGGTTTCTCAGGAGGGGCTCGGGAGACACCTGGTGCTGGCTGCCAGCTCTGCCCCTCGTCCACACCCTCCTCCACAAGCTCCTTCGCCCCGTGTTTGCCTGTGGTATCCTAGGAACCGGGGCTTTCAGCCTGTGGTCCTGTTACATAACAGCTTCCATCCCGTCGCCGGGTCCAGCACCTCCGGCGAGCAGGAGCTGAAGCAGGCGCCGGGAGGCCAGCCTCTCCCCGGGGACACAGGCGGCTGGCCACCTGAACCCACAGCTTCTGCCGGTCCCCTGCACCCCGACACGCGGAGTGGGGAACGTAATAAGCTGTCAGCATCTGGTGCGTTCCCTCAGCAGGGCCCTCTGGTCCTGTCCCGGTCCCGCGTGAGCCCCTCACCTGTCAGTGGCCACATGCTGGCTGCAGCTTCCCAGGGCTAGCAGACCTGGGGGGGCAGCCCTGGAGAGGCAGAGGCCCTCCCCACCGTCACCCTCTCTGCACCCCGGCCCTTCCTCGCCCGGGGAAGAAGCCAAGGGCAGACCCCTGCTGAGGACCCTCCCTAGCCTGGAGATGCCTGTCCGGCCACAGTGCCCGCAGCGGCCCCCACCCCTCGGGCACCTGGGTGGCCGGCCATTGCAGGCCACCTCCGCTCCTACCTGTCCTCTTCTCTGGCCAAGGCAAAGAGTGCTCGAGCAGGGACTTGAGGACCTCCGGCATGTCCATGGCAGGGGCCACTCCGATCCGGTCACAGCTCGACATGGCCCGGCGGGAGGTGCTCGCTGGGGGAGTTTAGAAGCAGCTGGAGAGGCAGGCTCGGGCCCAGGGAGAGCTGCAGGCTCTGGAGGCAGGCGGGGCGGGAGCCCGAGGCAGCCAATGGGCAGCACAGGCCCCGGCCCGCCCGTCCACCCCCGGCTCGGCCACCTGCCAGCTCCGGCTGCAGCCAGGCCTTCCCTTCCCGCTGCCTGGCAGGGCGGGCCTGGCTCAGTGCCAGCATCAGCACGTGGAGCCACAGCGCCAATCCTCTGACAGAGAGCCTGGTGTTATCTAACTTTGCAAAGGGAAGTTCTCCCCCAGGCTGGGAGCCAGAGCCGGGCCTGCCAGGTGAGAACAGTGAGCTGGCTGCCCGCCCACAGCAAGCGTGCACCGCACACTCAGGCCCATTCGGCAGAGATGCTCCAGAGGCCAGGCCCTAAGGGGACCCGAGACCCTGGCCGCAGGCAGCTGGGCACAGAGGATGTACTGTGTTGGCGAGCACAGGCCCACGAGTGGGCGTCATGCACTTACCTGCGAGCTTGTGAGTCTCGAGGGGGTGTTGGTGTGTTTCGATGCTGGTCTATAGACTGTGTACATGCACACGTGCCCTGCAAGGCACATGGTATGCGGGTGGCATGGGTAAATCGGGCTTTACGCTATCTGCAGAGCCTGAAGCCTGCTTTTCTAAGGGGAGGGACAAACTTGCAGCCTGAGATCCCTTTGGCCTTCGGGGACGGAGGGGAGGGGGAGATGAGGCAGGTGCCCAGCGGACAGGTACTGGCAGGCAGGCAGAGTAGGCGCCACTGAAGGGGTGCGGCCCTGCAGACTGGCTCAGGCTCTTCCTGGGACACCGTCCTGCTTCTCAGCCTCTGCCCCAGCATGGGGGCCTGGGCAGCAATTGGCTGTTTGCCCCAGCCCCCTCCCTGGCCCTCTCACCAGGACACTGGCCTCTGTGGTCCCTGGGCCACTTACTTGAATGTGAGGTTGAAGCCATGATTCTGAATGGCAGTCTCCACAAAGACCAACGCCAGCCTTGCCGGAGCAGGGGAGGTGGGGTGGGGGGGTCATCGGGCTCCTCCCCTCCACACACTGATGTAGCATCTTGAACAAGCTGTGCTGCTGTTTGGAGTCTCGGCTCCAAAACCACCAAATGTGGCGAACTTCACGGCTCCTTTCAGCTCTGGTTCTGTCTCTGACACTCCGGTTTGGGTGCAATAAGCCTTTGGTTCCCTGCACTTGTAGCTGATTTCTATGTCATCTTTCCCCACTTTCCAAAATCCCATTTTGCCCAAACAGCAGATATGTCAGGATGCCTTTGAGCCTCTCCTTTTCCCTGCAGCCCCCAGCTTATTCCCCAATTACCCTGTTTTCCACCCCAACGTGTGCGTGCATGTGTGGTACTCATTTGTGTCCAACTCTCATGACTCCGTGGACTGTAGTCCGCCAGGCTCCTCTGTTCGTGGGATTTCCCAGGCAAGAATACTGGATTGGGTTGCCATTTCCTCCTCCAGGGGATCTTCCTGATCCAGCACATCTCCTGTGCTGGCGGATTCTTTACTGCTGAGCCACTGGGAAGCCCTTTCCACCCTAATAGCCCTCCCCAAACCATTTGTTCCTTCCCCAAGTTAAAAATTAATTTCCATTATTGAATACGAAAAACAGTATGTGGCTCAAAGCTCAAAGCTTTTGATAAAGGTGCACTTCAGGAATCTCATTTCCATCCCTGTTCCCCTTCCTCATAACAGATTTAGTTTCTTATTTATCCTCCCAGTTCCACTTGCCTCTGTGACCCCGGAGGGGTGGGGGTGAAGAGTGTGGAGGACCTGGTGTGCGGGTTGCCTCAGTTTGACCTGTGACTCGCAGGCTGGGGCTGGGGCTAAGTCGGTGCATTTACCGTCTCTTGGCCCACGAACACTTTCATGTGCCAGACTGGCTTTATTCCAACAGTGAGTGGGCAGGTGCCCACAGAGTGTGATTTGGGAAGCAGCAGGAAGTCCCTACGTGTCTCAAATGTGCCCGCCTGCTGCATGTTATTTCATTCTCGGAAGTTCGCTCCTGTCAGACCCCTTCCAATGCACGAATGTGTGAAGCCTCTAAGACTGTGAATGATTGCTCACTGCACACCTGGCACCAGCCTAGATCTTGTAAGGAATTCAGAGCTAAATAACAGACCGGGCCAGGCAAGGCCCTGCCCTTAGGGAATTTTCATGTCATGGAAAGTCAGTCCACGTGGCACCCCCACTCACAGCCAGGGTGTCCAGATGGCAGCATCACCCATGGCTCACACAGGGGCCACATCAGCAGGATGCTGGGTCAGGCAGCTGGGTCGGGGGGGCAGAGGCAGGGGAGGGGCAGCACACGGAAACCTGGACACGAGGGGCCCGCATGGCAGGCACGCTGGGATCTCCTGGGTCCTGGCATGCCTTGGGTCTCCTGGCTCAGAGGTCTGGTGGCTGTCCCAGTGGGGGCTGTATGTGTATGCCATTTGGGCAGAGTCCCCTAGGTGCCCAGGCAGCCTCTCATAATCAGCTTCCCCGGAGGCAGGATGGAGGAGTTGGGGAATCGTGGTGATGGCGGTACGCACGGTGGCCCCTAATCACAGGACCAAAGGCCAGAAATGGGCCTACATTCAATATCTGGATTAGTTAGCTCAAGCCAGCTCGGGCACCTTGATGAATGAAGCCACTGACCATAAATATCTAGGTTACATCGGGCATTTATAGGTTACATGTCACACGTGGCGATGCACGTGTGAAATACAACCAAGAAAAGGGAAGATGCAGAGCAATAAGTACACATTGATTACGATGATCTAACATTTTTAAGGCTCAAGTCCAGGCTCACCTCCCCTCAGGAGCCCTCCCCAGCTCCCCAGCGTGGACATGGTATCTTCCGTGTCACCTGGTGTCTCCCACCACTGTGTCTGTCACATCATCCTACACTCTTCCCTACAGGCCCATCTCTCCCCACAGACTGGATTCCCGGAAGGCCACATTTTGTCTATCATCTTGTATCTGTAAGATCCGAGATGGGACAAGTGTTCAGCTAATATCTACCTGAGCTAAGAGAGAACTGGATTAGAATTTAGGGGAATTTATGAGAATTTAAGAATTTAGTCCACTAGGTTCACTGAAGTACTGCTTATCTTATTCTTTGACTTTCTAAGTTTAAGGGAGGTTCCGATGCACGTTAACGATGTCTTCAGCCTGAGGACGGGTCTGCATTTTCTCCTGGGAGCTGGACCTTGCCATACCCCTCTGGTTTTTCACAGTGCAGCCAGGGGTCCTGAGAACCCCAGAACGCCAGTGCTGAAGGGACCTTGCTGATCACCCAGTTGCCACTGGTCCTCCATTTTTTGGTCTCTTTTGTGAGGGTCCTTGGAACCCTTCATGGAACCTCTGTGAGCTGAGATGTGGACTCCAAATGTGGAGGTTGCTATAGAGACAGACTTGCTGTATCCACGGTGCCTGGCGTGCAGAAGGTGCTCCATCAAGTCAGCTGCTCCTGTTATTCATCTGGTCATTTATCAAGCATCTGAGCCCCTCCTGAGTACTCAGCCCAGAAGATTCCTGTCCTCAGAGGATTCACAGACCTTCGACCTCTGTCCCTGGAGCCACTGCACCCTGTAGTTTGAAATTGTCTGGTGAGAGCTTACTCTCAATTGTATATAGCCGCCTCCCGTCAGGACCCCTTCCATCACCTGCAGCCACACACAACCCAGGAGATTCACAAAAGGGCCTCAGGCAGATACAGGGGTCTCCGACTGAGAATCCCTGATCCGGTCTGCTGTCTCTTAAAGATGAGGAAGCTGGTCCCATGTGACTCAGACCTCCCTCAGGCCCCAAGGAGTCCAGGCTGCACACAGGCTCACGTCACAAAGTGCGTCAGAGCCCCTTACCTTTCTGGAATAAGCCACCCCCAGAAAGGGCACAGAGATAGCACAGGGTAAAAGCAGGGAAGTGTGGGTACCGCTGGAGTCCCCACACCGAGGCCACAAGCAGACAGGCTGCAGAAGAGCCAGCAAAGGGTGGCCTGTGGGGCCACTTAAACCGAGCATAGTTTGTCCCTGCCAGCGAGGCTCTGTGTGAGCCGGGGTCAGCCGGGCTGCCCTGTTTGCATGAGGACACAGACCTTCTGCCCCTCACCCCTCGGAATGTCTGCCTTGGGTCATGCCCTGTGCCAGCCAGCCGGCCAGCTCCTCCCCACAAGGCCCCCCTGGCACAAGCCTAGGAAGGGAGGAACAGGAGTGACACCTTGGGGACAGAGGTCAAAGTGCACGTGTTTATTTTCTAGAACAAAGGCTAAAAGAAGCAAGTTTCTTTCATTTTATTTTAAGAAGGACAAAAATTGTTATTAAAACATCTACATTATTATCAAGATACTAGACCTTATGAATATTTAATATTAAAGTGTGGTATTCTTAAATTTTTAATACACAGACATTTTTAAAGGACCATTAAGTTGATTACTGCCCACCTGAGAAACGCAGCCTCCCTCCCGGCCCCATCCCTAAGGGACCCTCACATCAGGGGTGCCTGTCCCCCCTTTGCCATATCTGCCATGATGTCTAGTCCCTGCCTGCCGGCGGGGGGAACACAAGCCCGCTCCAACTCTCTGAGCCTCTCGGTCCGGTTCACAACTGATATAAACACACTCATCATTCAGAGTGCGCACCTGTCTCCCACACCCACCTCCTGCTCCCTGCCTGCCTCTGGTTCGCTTCCAACCCCGTGGGGGAATCCAGCTCTGGCCAGGCCAGGGTGCCCCCAACATCCCAGGAGCCTCTGCATGGATAACAGGTTGGAGAAGAAGAAAAATCTGGATTCTAATCCTATTCCTTCAGGTGGGAGACAGACACCAAGTTCTTTTCTTTCCCTGAGCACGCATGCTCCCTCCCCACTCAGCTGGGGTGGTCTGGAAGCTCTGAGGCAGAGCTGAGCCCAGGCAGGGACCACTTCTGCCCCTGCTGCCCAAGTTACCTGCCCCCTCACCCCGCTCCAGTCCCTCAGTCCTTGCAAAAGGCTTGCTGACCCTGAAAAGCCCTCCTCATTATGCCAGGATGGCTGCGTTTTCTGGCCAAATGCTTTATCTTTAGCCCTCATTCTTTATCATTAGAAGTGATTCCTCGGATACCACACACATATATAATATTATATAGAGCGATATATTTAATACCTGTGTATATATGCATCACGGGGGCGACATATATACACACTAAAAACAAGGCTGGTGACGACAGACTGCAACGGCACGGATCAGGGAAAACAAGTGTCATCAACATTCACGGCCACGGCCCCCACCTCGGGTCTCTCCTCCCCCTCCAGCCGTGCCACCAGCACCCAGGCTCCGCAGTGCTGGCCCGCCGGGGGGAGGGGCGGGGAGAGGAAAGATGCATGCCACAATTATCAGGAAGAGGTCGGGCAGTGGCGGCGAGAACGGGGTTCTCTGCGGCCCAGGGTGCCCGTCATCATATTGTCGCACACTCGAAATTCTTGTTTGAGGGGAAATAAAGGGTATTCCATTCTCTCTGTCTCACCCCCCACCCCTCACCACTGACTCCAGCCTTGGTTCTCAGCTCCTTCCGGGGGACCCCACCTCTTGTGCCAATGGTGTGGGGCGTTCTGGAATGTCTAGGGAACCAGGGGAGGCTGGGTCTGCCCACGGGGGGTGGGATGGAGAGGAGGGGGTGCACGCAGACACATCAGACAGGAGGGATGGGAGAGGGCTTGGTGGGGTGGGGGTGGGTGGGTGGGAGTTGGGGGTCAGCTGGGGTCCCAGGCAGCTGGCAGGGCCAGGATCAGGGAGCGGCTGGGATGGACGGTCCTAACTGTATGTCTGGGTCGAGGGGAGAAGGTGGAAGGACTCTGTTGAGTCCCTAAGAAAGAGGGGCTGTGTCCGATCCTGCAGCAGCCCATGGTGCCCACGGTCAAGTCTCCCTTCTCCCCACACCCCATGACTGCCCACCCTCCCCATCCTCTCCCCCCAGGACCTTCTGCAGAACCTGAGCCCACGTGCGACCTGCCAGGTACCGCCTCTCTGGAGCAGGCCATAGGGAAGTGACCTTCACTGCTATAGTCCTTCCGACCATCCTCAGAGGGAACTGTCCCTCTACAGGGCGTGGACATGACCCACCCCTGGGTGGGGCTGCCTGGGATCCCAGTTGCTGATTCAGAGACTGTCACATCCCTGCCGAGAGCCTGGAGGCTCCAGCTGGTAACGGGCCCTGAGTCTTGTGACCACATGTGCTTCCCAGCTGTGCCATGCCATGTGCTGGGGATGCTGGGCAGATCACTCCCCTCTCTGAGGCCTCAGTTTTTCTATCTGCAAAATGGGGGTTGGGGATGTGTTATCTCTGAAGGCTCCGATGATCTACAATCTACATTCGGTGGCCCACAGAGAAGAAGGGCTGGGAGGATGGCCTGATCAGACAGCCAGGCTCCCCAGTCAGGCTGCAGAGACCATGAAGTCCAGCAGCTCCCATTCTTCCAACCAGAGGGGAAACTGAGGCCCCAGAGGGTTAAGTGACCTGTGCAGTGTCTCCAGTCCTGTCCTGGGGCTGGGTTTTAAAGCTAGTTGGGGGCCTCCTGCCCTTGTTGTGTCCTGATCTGCCCCCAGGGCGGGGAGGGTGGGGTGGGAGTGGGGCAGGGAGAAGGACCCTCCTGCTGCAGATTCAAGTGGGGGACCCCAGGCTCCCCAGCCCTGAGCATTGGGCCCCCTTGAGGAGCAGACAGAAGTTAAAGCTGTAGGCTGAAGCTGGAGGGGTCAGCCAGACCCCTCCCTCCACAACCAGGAGAGCTGGGGTCGGGGAAGGGAGGCACTGCCCAGGGCTTCGGTAGGATGAGAACCCTGGGACCAAGGGGTAGGGGGGTGGGCTGCAGCTCGTGCACCTGGGTATGCACTGGGGCAGTGGTGGGGGTGGGGGCAGGGAGGATGGATGGGGCCCCAGGGTGGGGGGCTGCCCAATGCCCCCCACCCCCAGCCCTGGCTGGCCCCAGTCCTCCTAACAGGCGCTCTGTTCCCACCCCTGGCCCCTGATCCTAGGACTTCACCCGTGGTTGAGAGCTGGCCTAGTCCCCGGTGCCGGCGGCAGTGGCGGGGGCCTCCGGGGCGGCACCAGGGGTGTTCCCGTCCTCCTGCAGTAGGAAGTTGTATTTGCCGAAGTCGTCGTCCCGCGGGCACAGGAGCATGTCCTTGCGGGCCTTGGCCAGCTTCTGCTTCAGCACCTCACGCCGGTCCAGCCACTCGTTGAGCTCCTCCTGCCCGTGAGCGCAGCGGCACTTGTCCCCGTCCGGGCAGGCCTTGCCCTTCTGGAGCCTGCGGGCAGCAGGAGGCTCACTGCCCAAGCCCCGTGCCCTGGTCTCCACAGGCTGCCCGGCCTGGGGCTGGAAGTCCCCATTCCCCCGCCACCCAGCAGGGTCAGCCCCAAGACAGTGGGCCTGGCCCAGCCTTCCTGAGGATCTCACACCGGGAGGAGCGGTCCCTGCCTCCAATGCCGCCGTGGTCCTCACGCCAGGAGCAACTGTTTCTGGACACGCCACCTCCCGGCCAAGCAGAATAAGAGCCGGCCACCCCACAGCCTGCCAGGCCCTGCCACCCCCGCCCCCCGGCCCAGCCCTTCCCCAGGGGGCACCTGTCGCAGAGCCGGAACTCGCCCATGGGGAAGCGGTAGGCCCAGCCGCTGGCGTCACTGTCGGACGTGAACACCTTTTCCTTATGCTTCTCGGACTGGATGTGCTGCTGCCACTGCTTCTTGCTGTTGCTATTCTTGCCGCAGAGCCAGCAGTGGTACCCCATCTGGCAACACGGTCACCGTGGGTGCCCACTGCCTGCCCATCTGCCCAGACCGCTTCCCCAGGGCGACTGAAGCCCTCCCCTCGGCCCTGCCAGGTCAGGCTGGGACCAGCCTGCAGGTGGGAGTTACCATGATGTCGGCGTAGTCTGTGGGCATCTGGATCTGCTTCTCCCCTTCCCGTGAACCGACGGGTGTCCCTTCCCCTGGCTTCCCAGGGTTGTGTTTCTTCAGCCACATGTCATAGGTCTGCTGCATGTCCAGGACTGGTGGGCAACAGGGGACGGAGGGCCTGGTAAGCACGGATCCTGCCTCCACTCTGCCCCACGACCCTCGCAGGACCCCAGCTGTGGGGCAGACTGGTCCACTGGAGACCCAGAGAGGGCATGGCCCGGGACAGGGTCCTGGCAGCAAAGTGAGGTTCAGTGGGTGCCCTGGGGCCTGCTGAGTGGGGGTGTCAGGGTCAGCCCCGCCCCCCCACCCCGCGCACTCACTCTTGTTCTCCTTCATGAATGTCCACATGTCCCTCTCCTCCGGGCTGTGTGCGAAGGAGCAGTTCCCCACGTACTGGCACTTGCGGCCATTCTGTGCGTGGATGCAGAGCTGTAGAGGGGGGCGTGGGGAGAGTCTGCTGAGTCCTGCTGGATGGTGTCATGGTCCCAGAAAGCGGGCAAGCCCTCCTGGGCCTCATGGCCCTACATCTGAAGCCCCGATGCCACCCTGTACCCCGCCCTGGCGCTCACATCGTATTGCTGTGGGAAGTTGCGAATGGACGGCAGTGGCCGCACCGACACCCACTTCCTCTTGGCCTTGGACATCACCAGGAGGACCCGCCGCTCCTTCGTCCAGCTGCAGGACACAGCGGGCTGTGTGACCTCCACGGAGAGCCCGGCTTTCTCACCCAAGGTGCTCGCCCCCCCACCGCCCATGCCCCTGCCTGGCGCCCAGCTCACCAGTGCCGTGCCTTGGCGCTGCAGTACTTGAGGTCCTTGTCGGGCTCCACCACCTGCCCGTTCCTCCAGCACTGGCCACACACAAACTTCATCTGCAGGTCAAAGGTGCTAGGCCCATGGGTCCGCGGGGCACCCTGCTGGCAAGAGGGGCTGGTGAAGCCACAGGACCAGGCTGAGGCCCTGGGGTCTGACACATAGGCTGCCTGGAGCCTTGGAGTCAGCAGGTCCATTCCCACTTACTGGTGGGAAGTGAAAGAGGAGTGAAAAAGCTGGCTTAAAACTCAACATTCAAAAAACTAAGATCACGGCATCCAGTCCCATCACTTCATGGCAAATAGATGGGGAAACGATGGAAACAGTGACAGACTTTAGTTTTGGGGGCTCCAAAATCACTGCAGATGGTGAGTGCAGTCATGAAATTAAAAGACACTTGCTTCTTGGAAGAAAAGCTGTGACCAACCTAGACAGCATATTAAAAAGCAGAGACATTACTTTGCCGACAAAGGTCCATCTATTCAAAGCTATGGTTTTTCCAGTAGTCATGTATGGATATGAGAGTTGGACCTTAAGGAAAGCTGAGTGCTGAAGAATTGATGCTTTTGAACTGGGGTGTTGGAGAAGACTCTTGAGAGTCCCTTGGACTGCAAGGAGATCAAACCAATCAATCCTAAAGGAAATCAGCCCTGAATATTCGTTGGAAAGACTGATGCCGGAACTGAAGCTCCAATACTTTGGCCACCTGATGCGAAGAACTGACTCATTGGAAAAGACCCTGATGCTGGGAAAGATTGAAGGCAGGAGAAGGAGATGACAGAGGATGAGATGGGTGGATGGTATCACTGACAGGATGGACGTGAGTTTGAGCAAACTCTGGGAGTTGGTGATGGACAGGGAGGCCTGGCGTGCTGCAGTCCATGGGGTCGCCAAGAGTCAGACACGACTGAGTGACTAGACTGAACTGACCCCCTAACTCCAGCTCCACAGCCTCTCAGCGTGGGGGCCAGGCCTGGGACAGGGGTCTGGTCTCCTGAAGGAGTGCTTGTCACCTTATCTGGCTAGTCCCCACAGGCCTGCTCTATGGAACTGCTGGCATGTCCCTAGGCATGGCTTGCGACCTCTTAGCTCCCTACTTTTGCACATGCCTGGAATGCCCCTCTCTATCAGGCTTGTTCTGGAAACTTTTGAAATCCAGCTTAAACACCACCTCCTTCAGGAAGCCTTCCCTGAAGTTCTCCTAGGTGGCAGCTGGCCATCCTACGGGCTGCCAGAGTACCTGAACCACCTCATGTTGACTGCCTTATCTAGTTACGAGGGCCAGGCCTGGTGGAGAGCAGGGCCTAGAGGGTGGGGCTGGAGGAGCCTGCCAGCCTCCAGTCCCACAGAAGGGTGGGGCCGGAGGAGCCTGCCAGTCCCACAGAAGTCTGTGGGACAGACTTCTGAGCAACCCTGGACTCTTTTTTTTTTTTAATATTTATTTTTATTTGTTTGTGTCAGGTCTCAGTTGCGGCATGCAGGATCATCAATCTTCATTACGGCCTGCGAGATCTTTTAGTTACAGCATATGGGATCAAGTTCCCCAACCAGGGATCAAACCCGGGACCTGCTGAATTGGGAGCATGGAGTTTTAGCCACTGGAGCACTGGGAAGTCCCAGCCCTGGACTCTCTGAAGCCCCACCATGTTCCTTCCCATTCCCTGTCTCAGCCTTTCCTTTGCAGGCAGAAGGGCCTGCTTTTCTGCATTCCTGCCTGGGGCAGGGTCGGGGGGCGGGCAAGAGGTGGAAGGTATGCCCACCAGCTTTGTCTCCTACCACCTGCAACACCTTGCCCAGCTGCGCTGGCCACCCTGCCTGTCCTCCTGTCAGCTAGACCTCCCCACGCTCCCTGGGGCCTCAGATGTGGGGTCACCCCTCCAGGCAGCCCTCTTCTCCTCTCCTGCCACGGGAGGCCCCTCCGTCCCTGGCACTGCCTAGACCAGAGCCTCCCCTGAGCAGGAGGTGGCTCTCACTTTGTTGGATTTTTTTTTTTTTTTTTTTTGGTCATGCCACCCAGTATTTGGGAGCCTAGTTCTCTGACCAGGGATTGAACCCATGTCTCCTATGTCAGAAGTGCAGAGTCTTAAGTGCTAGGTTGCCAAGAAAGTCCCTCCTGGGTGTTGACTGACCTGCTTGCTGGGAGACATGCTGCCTGGCCCAGCCCCAGGATAACACACATCCCAACAGCAAGGTAAAATCCTGATTTTGTAACCTGGCTAAAGCTACGTGGCAGGCCCCTCTATCCCCACCCTCTAGGCCCTGCTCTCCATCGGGCCTGGCCCTCATAACTAGATGAGTCAGTCAACACGAGGTGGTTCAGATCCCACGGCCTGGCTATAGCTGGCAGGTTTACATGTCACCGGTGATTTCGAGACGTCCCACTGATTCCTCACAGAAGTGTGAGAGGGCCATCTCACAGGTTAGGTAAGTGGAGTCCAGGGGGTCCCGTGGCTTAGCCACTGCTCTAAGAAACAGCCACACTGGCCCAGGGAGCTTCCTTTTGAGAACTGCAGACTCAGCAGCTTCTTGCAGCAGACCTGGGGGTAGGGGTCATTCCCACTGGACTGAGCGGAAGCAGAGGCTCAGAGCGGTCACTAACCCTGCCGCGGGTAAGTGGCCTGAGGACAGAGATCTGGTGTGAGGCAGGTGCCCCCTCTGCCCTGTACAGTGGCCACAGCTGCACCGGGGGCACCAGGCCCGAGCAGCTTCTACCCTGGCATCCTGTCCTTGACCTCAAGCTGCCATTGGCCCCACCCGCTGATGCCAAGTGAGACATCTCATGCCCGGGCCACAGCCAGGCCTGGCACAGAAGGCCTGTTCCTGAGCCAGGCCCGAGAGTGGCATCTCGGGTGGTCAGGATGCAGGGGGGTCAGGGGAACGGCCGTGGTGCAGACTCAGTGTTCTCTCTCTAGCAGATGACGCTGCAGGTCCAGCCTGAGTCCTGCACTGCTTCCCAGACGGGCTCCTGCCCAGGAGCAAAAATAAACTGCGTGGCGGGTGGGGAAGAGGACTAAATGGGAGAGAGGCGGAGGACAGACAACTAGGAAGAGGAGAGAGAAAGAAAAAGGACCAGGAAGGAGCGGGTAGGCCAGGAGAGCGAAGGCCAAGAGGGTCAGCCAGCCTGGCCCAGGCATACCCCACTGGCCAGCCTGCCCTGCTCCCTGGCTCCCAGCCACACCCAGGCTGGCCTTAAGAGGGGCCTGGGGCCCAGGGTCCTCCCTAGGTGACCAGTGGGTGGGCCAGGAATGGTGAGGGAGTCATCCCCCATGTGACTGTCTCCTGGGCCCTGGGACCCCCCCTCTATCAGATAGAGTTACAATGACCCCTGCCTCTTGGGGAGGGTGTGAGCTTCAGGGGTGATGGGGTCCCCACAGGGAGCAGGGACATGGTCAGCTCCTGTGAGCCTCACACTGGCCCTGGAGATGGCAGGCAGGGTTCTGATCCGCAGTTTATGAATGAGGGGCCCTCAGGCTGACGGGGATGGAGCGGCTGGGGAGGGAGCAGAGCGGACTCTAGACAAGCCTTCAGCGAACCCGAGACCACCTCTGCTCCTCCTCTGCTGCGTGTGCCCCGGGCAAGTCTCTAGCGTGTCCTAAGCCTCAGTCTCCCCTCCCGAAAACACCACCATGCCCCAGTTCATGGCGGGGGACCCGGGTGAGGATCCAGAGGGATAGGAAGTGATATGAACAGTGGGGGGAAAGGCTGAAGGACACCAGGACTTCACATGGTCTCAGAGGACTTCCAGGAAGACAGTCATTCATTACAAAGGAGGAGAGATTAACTTCACAACAGAGAAAGCTTTCCAGTGGAGGCACCTTTAATCAAATTACCGGGGAAGGGACAAATGGACGTGACATGTCTCCAATCAGACAATCCCAAACAGATGGGCCTTTTACAAAGCATCTGGCTCTTTAAAAATGTCAATGTCAGGACTTCCTTGGTGGTCCAGTGGCTAAAGACCCTGTGCTCCCAATGCAGGGGACCTGGATCCCTAGTCAGGGAACTAGATCCTATAACTAAAGCCATAACTAAACCCCCAGGTGCCATAACTAAAACCTGGCATAGCCAAATAAATAAAGAATAAATATTAAAAAAAAAAAAGTCAATGTCATGAAAGACAAAGACTGAGGAACTGCTTTAGATTAAAGGCACACACACACAGACAGAAAGACAATACAGGAATACAATGTGTTGCTGGGATCTGGGGAGGAGTCACAAAAATCTGAATAATAGTACATCACTGGAGGAGGAAACAGCAACCCACTCCAGTGTTCTTGCCTGGAGAATCCCATGGACAGAGGAGCCTGGCGGGCTACAGTCCACAGGGTCACAAAGAGTCGGACACGACTGAGCGACTAAGCACACATGTACAGTACAGTACAATCCGGGTAATCACCCCAACGTGAATTTGGTGATGTTGGTGACTGTACTGTGGTCATTATGGAAGACAGCGTCCTTATTTTTACACTGAAGTATTTTGGGGTAACGGGGCATCATGTCTACAACTTAACTCTCTAATAGTTCAGAAAAGTGTGTGTTTCTGTAAATAAATGCGTATGTGTGTATGTACACACACACACAGCACAAAGCGAGGGTGGACAGCTGTAAAATGTTAAGACCTAGGGTATCTAAAAAAAGCTATACACAAATTCTTTGTGCTCTTCTTACAATATTCTGTTAAATAAATGATGACTAGGTAAAGAGATGGGGGCTTCCCTGGTGGCTCAGATGGTAAAGAATCTGCCTGCAATGCGGGAGACCTGGGTTTGATCCCTGGGTCAGGAAGATCCCCTGGAGAAGGGAATAGCAACCCACTCCAGTATTCTTGCCTGGAGAATCCCATGGACAGGGGAGCCTGGCGGGCTCCAGTCCATGAAACTGCAGAGAGTCAGATTCTGCATTACGTAAAGATAAACCAAAGGGATGGGGAACGGGGGCTGCCCCTCGTGGGGGCTGACCGCACCCCGTACGCCAGCCCAGGGTCTTACCAAGCTGCTGCTGGCCTTCCCTGTGTGAGCCTCCATCTGCTGCCAGTATTTCTTGGATTCCTGGACGATGTCTTCGTGGGTCATGCCTGGGGAGGGGGGTGGGACAGACATGGCGTCCCTGGAGCTCAGTGGGGAGAAAGGTGGGGAGTCCGAGAGGAGTTGATGCCACCCCAGGCCCAGGGAGGAGCCCCACTTCCCAGTTAGGCTGGGGAAAGACGAGGGGAGCAGGGACAGCCTGCATGCTCTCTAGGCCCATTAGTTCATCTGCAGCTGGAGACGGAGGCCTGATTCCAGGCATTGTTCCAGGACCCACAGAGAATAAGATGCAGGAGCAAGATGTGGGCTCTGCAGGATGACAGAGGCCTCCCTGTACCCACGCCAGCATCCCTGTCCCTCCCCTGTCCCCTGCCTCCCTCGGGGGTGGGGGCCTCAAGTCTGACCCCTGCTCGGTGGCCTCTAGCCCGCAGGTTCTTAGGGCTTCATGTCTGGCCCAGCCCGGCTGCCCAGTCACCAAGGGGCCAGGACTTCACTGCCAGTTGGCAAAGGGCAGATACCCAAGCCTGGTGGCCGAGACCCTCCTAATCTGACTGTGGACACAGCGCACCTCTGAGGGGCAGCTCACAGCCTCTTCCACGAGGTCCGCCCTCCTCCCAACCCCGCTCCGGTCTTCTAGTTCCTTCTGCAGACCCACTTTATTTGCAGTCTGGCCCTGCGGATACCGCGTCCCCATGGTGGCTCGCCAGTAGGGGCTTACTTGGCCAGGCATCTGCTTGGCACCCATCTTCTTGCTGCTAGATGAATCTCCAGCCCAGAGCTCTCCTGGGACCTTCCAGACCCCCATATCTGGCTGCCTGCTCGACCTTTCCACCTGAAGTCCAACAGGCAGCTCAGACTGCCCCACATCCCAAATGAGCCTAGACGTGATCCCCTGACCTGCTTCTCCCCGTCTCAGCACACAGCGTCCCCACTGGGGTCAACCTGATGCCCTTCTTTGTCTCCTACATCATGTCTGGTTCATCAGCTCCCACTGGCTCCACCATCAATAACACCAGAATCCGATCACTTCTACCACCTCCGCCGCTGCCACCCGGGCCTGAGCCACACCCCCCGGGCCCCCTTCCATCTGCCCTTGGCCCCTCTGTTCTCCACCCAGTAGCTAGAGCGAATTCTTAAAAACTCTGATCAGGTCATACAACTCTACCCGCTCAACCCCTGACCCCCGACCTCTGCACATTATATTTAGAACAATCACAGGTGGCGCTAGTGGTAAAGAACCTGCCTGCCAATACAGGAGACATAAGAGACCGGTGTTTAATCCCTGTCGGGAAGAGCCCCGGGAGGAAGGCCTGACAACACACTCCAGTATTCATGCCTGGGAGAACCCCACGGACAGAGGAGCCCGGAGGGTTATAGTCCACAGAGTCACAGTCAGACATGACTAAAGCGACTTAGCATGCACACATGTACGCAACTATTTCTATCTCTACTTATGATCTCGAGACTTTTTCACCTCTTAGGCCTCATTTCTGACACTGCCCCTCCCCCAGCACGAAGCTGCTCTGCCCTCAGATGTCCTTCCTTCTGTACCAAGCTTGCTCCTACTTCAGGGCTGCCAGCCTTGCTGTTCCCTCTGCCTGGAATGCTCTCTCTGCCCTTCCTTGCTCAAATGCCACCTACTCTGAGAAGCCCTCTCAGACTTCCTAATCCCAAATGCCCCATCCCGAGTCCCTCTCCGTCCTCCTGCTCTGCTTTCCTTTCCTCATGTTACTGATGTACATCTGAAACTCTATCACCCTATTCCATCAACTCTCAGAAGACAAGGCTTATTAGATGCACCATTATTTTATGTTCCACACACACAACAAAAATGTTGTTAAGTGAACGATGACAGGCAGCAGGGGACAGTACGCCTCTTGGAGCAGAAGGATGGAGGGTCCCTTACCTCCCTGTTCGACTGTCTCCCTTGCTTTCATGTACATCCCAGGGCCCTGAGGCTGGGGACCTCCACATGCTCACTCAGGACCCTGACGGAGTAGGTGCTCAAGGAATCCCATCAGGTGAGCCAGTGAGCAAGTGAATGGCTTTTAACCTCCTCATCGCTGAGGCGGAGCTGACATCACCGCCTCACAGAGGAGCACTGGGGCTTGGTGAGGGGCCGCTGGTGACCAGACCACCCGGGTGGCCCATGGAGCTCTGCCTCCTGGCTCCTCTGCACTGGCTCCCCTGGCAGTGCCCACGCAGGGATAAACCCAGGGTCTTCTGGGCCTGGAAGCCCCCTAATGCAGAGCCTTTGAGTCCTGGGATGTCCAGGAAGGACTGGTTTCTCTGCAGCCCCCCACCACATCACTGTCCTCCTCTGAACCCTGCAGTCCTCTCCCTCACCTGAGCCTCCACCTGAGCCCTGATCTGAGCCCTCACCTGAATCCTCAGCTGAGCCCTCACCTGAGCCCCCACCTGAATCCTCACCTGAGCCCCCACCTGAATCCTCACCTGAGCCCCCACCTGAGCCCTCACCTGAGGCCCCACCTGAGCCCCCACCTGAATCCTCACCTGAGCCCCCACCTGAGCCCCCACCTGAATCCTCACCTGAATCCTCACCTGAGCCCTCACCTGAATCCCCACCTGAATCCTCACCTGAGCCCCCACCTGAGCCCCCACCTGAGGCCCCACCTGAGCCCTCACCTGAGGCCCCACCTGAGCCCTCACCTGAGGCCCCACCTGAGCCCCCACCTGAATCCTCACCTGAGCCCTCACCTGAGCCCTCACCTGAATGCTCACCTGAGCCCCCACCTGAGCCCTCACCTGAATGCTCACCTGAGCCCCACCTGAGCCCCCACCTGAGCCCTCACCTGAATGCTTACCTGAGCCCCACCTGAGCCCCCACCTGAATCCTCACCTGAGCCCTCACCTGATTCCTCACCTGAGCCCCACCTGAGCTCCACCTGAATCCTCACCTGAGCCCCACCTGAACCCCACCTGAATCCTCACCTGAGCCCCCACCTGAGCCCCCACCTGAATCCTCACCTGAATCCTCACCTGAGCCCCACCTGAGCCCCCACCTGAATCCTCACCTGAGCCCCACCTGAATCCTCACCTGAGCCCCACCTGAGCCCCCACCTGAATCCTCACCTGAATCCCCACCTGAGCCCCCACGTGATTCCTTACCTGAGCCCCCATCTGAGCCTCATCTGAATCCTCACCTGAATCCTCACCTGAGCCCTCACCTGAATCCCCACCTGAATCCTCACCTGAGCCCCACCTGAGCCCCCACCTGAGCCTCACCTGAGTACTGCTGCAGGAGCCAGACCTTGAGCTCGATGAAGCTGTGGGCGAAGTGGCAGCTGTCCTCGCGCAGGCAGCCGTATCGCACCTCGTGGCGGCACACGTCGAACTGGAAGTGCTCCTGGAACTGGCGAACCTTGGAGTACTTGAGGGAGGTGGAGCGGACGATGTGCACCAGGCATCTGGCGGGCGGGGTGGGGGGGTATGATGCAGTCTGCAGCCCCCCCTTCCTGGTATCCGTGCCGGACACCTGATGAGGGTCTCCTACCCGGGCGCCTCCCCCTATTCACCACTGGCAGGGGAGGGAAGGGGCAGTGGTCCTATGCTTGGGCAGGTCTGCTGCGAACCCCAGCGGTGTGCCCCTCTCCCAGCCTCACCCTGGAGACGGCTTAGGACGGAGCTGCCCCAGACCCCCAGAAAGGGCATCTCCCTGGGGTTCCCCAGCTTGATGCCCCAGAGCTGGTTCTGCACCTGGAGCGATGATGCCTGAGCATCTCCTCTGGGCTGGGAATTTTAACTACCTTCCCAGTAACCCTGGGAGATGGGGATCAACATCCGCTTTATAGATGAGGACACCAAGGGTCACAGAGGCCAGAGGATATAAAACAGACCAGTGTCGGAGCTGGGGTTTGGACCCAACTCTGATTCCATCAACCCAGACTGGGGCACAGCCAAGAGGAATCAGAGGGAGCATAGGTGGGTGCTGGACCCCACCAGCCTCTCACACTCACTGTCCAATGCCTGTGTCAGCACAGTGGAGGACGCTGGATGGGAGTCAGGGATGTGGCCCTCACCTGCTGTCTGAGTAAGCAGCTTCTGAGCCTCAGCTTTGTCAACTATGTATCAGAGACACTCACTCCTCCACACAGGAGGACTTTAATGACTGCAGAGATCATTAAAAGATGTAAGAAAATGCTTGGCCTATAGTAGATGCTCAGTATATGTGATTCTGTCCTTTGCAGGTGGATGCTGGATCTGAGTCTCAAATCCTGCCCCTTGCCTTGACACCCTAGGCCCACCCTATGGCCACAACTGCTCCCCAGACATCTAAGCTGCTCCAGGGGGCCTCTCCACCTGCCCCCTCCCTGATCCAGGCCGTGGGTCTGGCTGTGGGCCTCACTCACTTGTTGTTGTAGAAGCTGTGCTTGGCAGCCAGGTTGGAGCAGACAGACGGAGAGTCCTTGGTGCCTTTGCTGATGATCCGGGGTTTACTGTCAAAGCAGATCTGCCCAGGGAGGGGATGGGCTGGGACCCAGCATGGCCACCCCAGAGGGACAGACTGGGTCCCTGCAAGCTCTGCCCTGAGTCAGGGGGGTGAGGAAGGGAACCCCAGGGTCTGTGGCCCCCGCCTCTCTGATCCCACCACTCCAAATGCCTGGGGCAGGGATTACTCCTTATCTCTGAGCCTTCGTTTCCTCAGCTGTAACCCAGGGGAAAAACCACACCTGCTCTGTCCCACAGGTTCACTGTGAAGCCAAAGAAGGATCTAACGGAACTGCAGGTATTTTGTGAAGTCTATGCAACCACTAGGCTGCGGACTGTGGTCCCCTGAAGGGAGTGGGAACCCCACCTGCTCTAAAAGTCAGAGGAAAGGGTTGGCTGTGTGAGGGATGGGGGCTGGTCGAACAGCACCACGCTCTGCTGGCAACCAAGACCCAGCGCCCTCACTTCCCAGAGATGGAGCTTGTCCCTGCCCACATCACGTGATGCCTGGTGGGGAGGCAGGGGCCAGGAGGGTCTCCTGTGACAGCTCTGGGAAGGAAATGATCAGCTTGGTGGGGCTGCTGGCATCACCCTTGAGACTCAGAGGGTCCAAGACACAGAAACACAGAGAGGGCACCCCAGGGAGAGGGCCTGGCCTGGACACGGGCAAGGAAGTGGGCAGGAAGGCGCCATGGGCATTGAAGCCAGCACAGCTGGATGAGGAAGTGTGGGGGGCTTAGCATGAGTTCCTAGGACATCTGAGTAGGGCCTATGGTGGCCGGAAGTCAAGAGCCAGGTGTGGTTCCTTCTCTTTCTGGCTTCAGTTTCCACCTCTGCAAAATGAGGGGACTGAATAGGATCTTGGCTCTAGTGCCATAGGGTCCTAGGGGCCTAACTTTCTGACAGTCCCAGGACCTACTCATTGTAAGGGCAGGCCTCCAAAACCCTCAGGTCCCCGGGCTCATCGCCCACCGTGGAGCCTCCCACGGTCTGTGCATGGACTGGGGAGGGGCTGGTACCTCACAGAGGAAAGTGAAGATGCCCTGGTGCTCCTTGAGGAGCTTGGCGATGGTGAGGCTGCCGCGCTTGACGCCCCCCAGCGGGTCGAAGAGCAGGTCGCGGTTAAGGGTGCCCTTCCGCTCCTCCGTCCACACGTCGATCTCCTCCTGATGGTAGGCGAAGGTGCAGTTATCCCCGTACTTACAGTCCTGCTTGTTAATCATGTCTGCAAAGAGGCAACAGGACACACGTTCCGCCAGGCGGACGGCAACGCAGCACCCTCGCGGCCACTGCCATGGCCGGACGGGCAGGCAGCCACCCAGCAGGGCTTGGGGGAGTTTGCGTTCATCCCCGCTCCTCCGCTGCACAGAGCTGCTGTGTACGGGCCAGGAAGACGGCAGGCACCAGTAGGCTTTATAGACATAGCGAAAGTGAAAGTGTTAGTCGCTCAGTTGTGTCCGACTCTTTGCAACCCCATGGACTGTAGCCCACCAGGCTTCTCTGTCCATGGAATTCCCCAGGCAAGAATACTGGAGTGGGTTGCCATGCCCTTCCTCCAAGCGATCTTCCCAACCTAGGGATCGGGTCTCTCGCATTGCGGACAGATTCTTTACCGTCTGAACCACCAGGGAATCCCAGACATATATAAGCCTCTAAATAAACACGGGATGTTTTATTACTATTATTATTATTATTATTAGTCACTAGGAAAATACCACTGGTGACGAAAAGCATGGGCCTTGGGGTCTGGCAGATGTGGGCTGGGGATTCCCTGTTATTCCTGAGCCTCAGCTGTCCGTGAAACGAGAACACGGTTGTTGTAGGAATTAAGTGAAATAATACATAAAATAATAAGTAATGATAGTAAATAAAATAATAATAAATAAACTCCTGGGGGCCAGGGAGCTGGGAAGGCAGCAGGTTTATAATCTAGAGACCAGCCATTCCCTGGGAGTGGGAACTGCTTTTCTTTCTTCGTCCCCCTCCTTCACACTCTAAGTCGGCCCTGGCCCCCAGTCAGGCTTGCTGGCACACAGGGATGAGCAGGCCGGTGGCCAAGTGACCCCACAGACAGTGGGCTCTGCACTGTGACCAACTCTGCATCCATCGGGGAGCCCTAGGAGGGTGGGTCCCAAGATCTGGGCACTGCTTGAAGGAGGAGCAGAGGATGACCAGGTTCCCAGGGTACAACGTGTGCAAAACAGTCAGGGTTCAGTGTATATGGTGACTGCTAGGGCCAATGGGGGACTTGTAGGCCTCTTGGAATCGGGACTTCATCCACACTGGCTGGGGCATGACTGGAGGAGACCTTCAAGCTCAGAAATGACAAGTCTTTAAGATCCAGCTGGGGGACTTCCCTGGTGGTCCAGTGGCTAAGAATCCGCCTTTCAATGCAAGAGGCACAGGTTTGATCCCTGGTCAGGGAACTTAAGATCCCACATGTGGTGGAGCAACTGAACCTGTGGCTACAACTCGAGAGAAAAGCCCACATACTGCAAAGGAAGATCCCGCAACCGACACAGCCAAAAATAAGTAAGTAAATATTAAAAAAAATAAAGCTAGCTCTTAAAAGATCCAGCCAGGAAGACGAGCTGATCCAGAAAGCCTGGGTGGGCTACTGCCACGGGCTGGGTTGGGGGAAAAAGGCGGAGCCTGGGGCAGGCTCCCAAAGTCTCAGTTTTTTCACTCAGAGTTGTCGTGAGGATGTGTGATGGTGGGAACAAAAGGGTGACACTCTAAAGCTCTGAACACTATTAAGACTGTTCAGGTCTTGCACCCAGATGGCACCCAGAGGCTTGGTTGGGAAGAAGAAGAAAGCAAATGAGGTACCTGTCGAATATCTACAACACGTCAACCCGACATGAGCCAGAAGGGAGGATGATGACAACACGTAAATTTTTAAAAGCTAGTGTCTGTCAAGCCCTTACTATGGCCCAGTCTCCAGTGCTTTACATGGTTTCTCTCCACATCCTTCCCATAGCCCTTTGGGGCCCAGCAGTGTATCAGAACTGTCTGACCCTCACACCCAGGAGCTGCTGAGGCCCCAGCTTG
This sequence comes from Dama dama, assembly GCF_033118175.1. Taxonomy (NCBI): domain Eukaryota; kingdom Metazoa; phylum Chordata; class Mammalia; order Artiodactyla; family Cervidae; genus Dama; species Dama dama. Next base: position 7,771,678 of record NC_083702.1, read on the forward strand.
AGTGTGACACGCGGAGGCTCTCGTCTGTCTGCAGAGCTGGTCAGGGCCGGAGCTGCTTGTCCTCACGTGGACTCCATCCTCTCTGGACCACCCCTGTCTGTCTGCCTGTCTGCCTGCGGTGAGGCGCAGAGCCAGAGCTGGCTGTGGGCAGCTGGGCCCTTGGCCGTGCCACCCGCCCCTGTGGCGGCCCACCCACCTTTGCACAGGTAGTAGGAGCCCACGAAGCTGGTCTTGGTGGGCCGGGGCCGGATCCGCTTCCACGTCTGGTCCTCGGCGCTCCGGAGCCGGCCAAGCAGCGTGTCCCTCTTGCACTTGTGCTCAAGGCCCTCGCGGTAGGTGTAGTCGCCCGCTCTGGGGCCTGTGGGGGCAGGGAGGACCAGGACTGTGGTTCCGGAGGCAGAACTGAAGGGGGACGGGGGACTGGCCACCCCACCCCCCTGCCGCCTAGAAGCCCACTTCCTTCCTCTGGGCCTCCCACTAGTTCCTTGCCTGTGCTCCCTGTGGACAGGGTGGCGGGGCTGGCCGGAGAATACCCTCCGAGGAGCCCCTTCTCAGCACCCGCCCCCTTTCCACCACTGCCCTGACTCTCCAGTCAGAGAGCCTGACCATGTCAGTGTCTCCTTGGAACAAATGATGAAGACAGCCGAGCAGAGAGCAGGCTCCGTCCGTCTCCTTCTTTTCCTGCCCCAGGGAGGTGCGGCCAGCCTTCCTTAGCCTCCCTCCCCTGCTCCTTTTCCTTTTTATCCTGGTCCTCCCAAATCTTCTGACCAAGGGACTCCCCTCCCACAACAATGGAGTGAGGCGAGTCTCCCCAAAGAGACGGAGAACCAAGATCCCTCGTGGGGACCCACGTGACGTGGTTGGCCAGCACTTGGTGGGCAACAGCTCTGCTTTCCTAGCAGGGGGCTGCGGATCGGGGAGAGGATGCGCTCCGTACAAGGAAAAAACCTCCTTATGGGCACAGACACCCAGCAAGACGGTGTTCTGCCCCCTGGCCCCGCAGGGCCATGGGCTTCACAAGATGACTCTGGCAGTCACGACATGAATGTGACCGGGAGGGGGGTGGACGACAGCAACAGAGGACCTCTGAGGTCCTGTCAACTCCAGCCCCTCTGAGATGGAGATTTCCAGGCTGGGAAGATTTGTAACCCTGAGATACCCAGAGAGTACTATTCTGAAACATCAGGACTGTGGAATTCTAGCAGATGAAATGATGTGAGTCTAGAAATCTGAAATTCTAGGTGTGTTGAAAATTGTTTACCAAGGCCAGGCACCTATCTGGAATTGCTCCTACAGTCTCTTTTGGGTTTGGGGGTGGGGAGCCCAGGAAATAACCTTTTCCAAGATCCTCTGTCCCCTAGATTCTAGGCAAGGTTTGAATTCACCCAGTGAGAGGTGGATGGAGAGGTGAGTGTGGACAGGGATGCAGGCTGCACTTTCTCAGCAGATATGTTTGCGGCAGCTAGCTAGACCCTGCCTTCCACAGCCAGGAGCCAGCCTCTGGGCTGTGGGGTAGCCGTGATACTGGCCGGCAGCCCCCTGAGAGAGGAGCTCTGTGTGAGCAGCGTACCCCACTTCTGGGCCTCAGCTTGTGGAAAAGTAGCCCACAGGCCTGATGGTGTCTCCTGGCTTCCACTCCTCCAGCCTCTGGCAGTTTTGAAAGTCCTGCCCTCCCTGACATCCCGGGCTGCTCTAAATAGCCAGCAGGGCTTCTGTCTTCCCAGACTTCTCTCTGATGGGTGCACTGGGCTTCCCTCATTCTGGGATTCTACGCTCCTGCGATCCCTGACACCTCTGGGCAGAGGGGCGGAGCACAGAGGTGTGGCCTTACCTGTTTTGGGGTAGCAGAGCTGACAGGCCTGCTTAAACTCGTGGGTGGCAGCCAAGGGGTTCTTGATGAGCAAGGCGGTGTTGGGCATGGAAGGCTCTGGCTGTAACAGGAGGAGGTTGACCATTTTAGGTGCTGGACGGTGGCCAGAGCCACCAGGGCCAGCCTGGGCACCAGAAGTGCGACACTCCCCCCCAACCCCACCCAAGTGCTGAACCGCAGCCTGGGACTCTCCTTCTTCCCCCAGCCTCCCAGACGGGGAGGTCCTTGTTACATGATCCAAGAATCCAACAGGGCTACTTTAGCCTAGTCGAGGTGCCTGGTGACAGTGACCTTGGCCCAGAACCTTTCCTTGAGTCAAAGTCCAACGTGAAAGGAGTGAAACAGGAGTGGCCCTGACTGGGGCCTAAGGACAGCCCACCACCCCCCACCCAACCCATCCTCTCTCCCAAGCCCCCACGGCCTCACTAGATGGGAGGAAGGCAAAACTCAGAGAGGTTGGGTGGCTTCCCCAGGGCCACACAGCTACTGTCTTGGCTGAGGCCAGAGTTCAGGTCACTTGAGACCTGGACAGATGCTCTCCTCAACTCACACCTGTCTGAATCCTGAGATCAGGGATGTTAATGACCCTGGAGGGATCACTCAATCCTCTGAGCCTCGATGCCCTCTCTGGTCAGAAAAGCAAGGGCCAAGCCCTCTACTTGCTCCCAGCATGCCACCAGGCCAGGAAGGGTCTGGAAGGGCCAGGAAGAAACCGTATCTGGCCCGCCTGCTCGAGAGATGCTGTACCTTATCCCACGTTGAGGGCTCACCCCCACTCTGGAGCCCACAGCGCTTTGCCTCCACCCCCCAGAGAACACGAGGTACCTGGGCACCCATCCTCGCCGAGTCACTCACCGAGGGGGCTGGCTTCTGAGTACCACTCGGGGGACGATGGTCCTGTGAGTTGGTGTCCTCTGGGCGAGAAGACGCAGGGGTCACCTGCCCTGAGGGGTGTAAGGGGCCCTCTGTATTTCTGTATTTCTCATCTGTATTTCTAACTTGGAGAAGCCATCCAGGCCACACATGCTCTCCTATGTGGGCCATCGCCCAGGGACAGAGAAGCCTCCCTGCTTGGGCACATCCACCCCCTGCTTACACCTTCTATGCCCTGATGGCCCCCCAGGAGAAAGCCTGAGCTCCTCAGCTTGGCTCATGGTCCTCTGAGACCAGCCTCAGGCCTTCAAGGCCCCCCTACCTGCCCACCCTATGGCCGACTCCCCTGCTCATCCAACAGACCCTCCAACACCAGGCCGTGTAGCATCGCTCCCTCAGCTGGCAGGGGATCCTGCTAGCTGTCATCTTCTCCAGGAAGTCTCCATAAAGCCCATCTGTGCCCCCCAGGAATCCCCATCAACAGTGAGCACTCTAGGCTAGGTCTGTTGGGAAACCGGTCCCACAGAGGCCCAGGCATGTCTGTTTCCCTGCAGGGTCCAAGGTCAGAGTGGTGCTGGAGGAGCCCATGGCCTTACATCCTGCCCCCAGCCCCAGGATCATCCTCCCACCAGTCTGGCGACCCCAGGGTCCCAGGAGGCTGGGCAGAGAGCACCAGACTATATCCCAGCCCTGCTCTTGATCTTAAACAAGTCCCTGAGGTCTCGGGCCCATGCTGTGGTGAGCATCACAGGAGATGCAAAGCCGGGGGCTCCAGACCAGGAGAGAGTTGCCATCCTAGCTGCACTCTCCAGAGACTAGAGAGAGTCGGCACTTGGCCAGCTTTCAGGGGGTGGCGGGAGGCCTCACCCAGGAAGGAGCTGGGCTTGTCCAGGGAACCACGGGACGACCCAAAGCTGTCAAGGGCGTCCAATCGGGTCTCCGAGTATGGCAGCAGGTCCAGGGAGTCCAGCCCCGAGCCCGGGGGCTCCAGGGCATCCAGCACGGAGGCTGCCAGCTTCTTGGAGGGGTCCACGACGAGGCCAAAGGAGGCAGGGGGCAGTGGGCTGGACACGGGGATGGAGCCCCCCACCACGGGGGGCAGCAGTGGGGTCCCACCGGGGAACACGGGGATCAGCTGGGGCAGCTCGCTGGGCACACCGCCGCCAGGCAGGCCACCTTGCACCAGGGACTGCGAGGTGGGAACAGAGGGAGGGGTTGGAGGAGAACATGAGTGAGGACCTGAGTGCCCAGGCCTGTTCCGCAGGGTGGAGCCAGGGACCTTCAGTCTCCCTCCTGGACGCATGTTCTGTACTTTTCATGTTCCATCCAGCTCAAGCTGCCCTCCCCGAGGCCTCAGCCTCCCCACTGCGACACAGATGTGGGGCCTTCCCTCCACCTCACCTGGGATGTGAGGATGTGATGGGGTCCCAGTGGGGAGGGGGGTGAGGGGTTCCAGGAACAGGAGGGGACAGCCCTGCTCACCAGCGAGTCCAGGAGGGTATCCAGCTCCGGACCAAAGACATCCCCGTCGGAGAAGTCGTCCAGGCTCTCGGTGCCGGGGAGGGCCCTGCTGCTGCTGTCCAGGGGGGCCAGCAGGTCCAGAACGTGAGGGAAGAGGGGCATCATGGGGGTGGAGGGGAGGGGGGCTGGGGAGCCTCGCAGGTCCACGTAGCAGTCTGTGGATGGGGGTGGGCTCAGTAGCTGCAGGGGGTCCCATCTGGTGGGAATGGGGGAGCTGGCCCGGGGCCCGGGGCACCTCACCCACCACCTGTCCTGCTCTCCTGCCTCCCCAGAGCCTGGAGCCCTGCCTGCCCTGTGGCCTGACCCCACGGGGAGGCTCAGCTGGAGTGAAGGCAGGCCCCATGGGCCAGGGGAGGGGCCTTCAGTCCTGCAGCGTCTCTAGACGGGCCAGGTCAGTACCCACCTCTGGGGTATGTAACGCCCCCTCTCAAGGACACTATGTAACCGTGACCCCCTCCTGGAAGCCAGTGAGGAAGAGAAAAGGAGAGGAGGACTTTGAAAAGGTGGACCCCCAGCTGAGTCCCATGGAAGTGGCCCCGTACCTCCTAGGCTGGAGACTCGCCCTGCAGGGGAGTCTGTTTTCCTGCACCCACTCTTTTCTTTCATGCTTCAGGCAGTCCCCAGAGCCCCCAGGAGCCCTGTCTGCAGGGCCAGGGATCTGCAGGGGCTTGACCCAGCTGACCTCCCGAGGTCATGGCGGGGGAGGGGCTGAGTTCTCCCCAGGGCGCATCTCCACCCTGTCATCTGACATCAGAGACACTACCTGTTTCGATGTCATCTATGGACCCCAATCCATTGGAAGTTCCCTGTAGAGAAGGGGGATGGGGTGGGTCAGACAGACACAGGCTGGGAGGGCCCCCTCCCTGAGTGACCACCGCTGGTGTTAACCACCAGGCCGCCTGGGCAGGGGCCTTGTGTCTGCCTCTCACTGGAGTGTCCTCGGGGGGAGGAGACACAACCTCTGAGCCGGTTCCTTGCCTGTCACAGGGGGGTGTTTTACCAAGCCCTCCATGTTCATGCCAGGTGTGGACAGGTCACAGCTCAAAGCCAAAAGCACCAGTCTCCTGATTGACCAGTGTCCCCTCACCCAGTTATAGTCCCAGGCCCAACCGGGCCAGGTGGGACTGCCCTGCCACCTGCGGACCTCCCACTGGAGGAAAAGCTGGGCCCAAGCCTGCCCTGTGGGCTTGGCCAAGTACCCCGCCCTCTCTGGGCCACCTTCCTCATCTGTAAAATGAGGACAGCACAGTCACCCTCCTCCCCGGGCTGTTAAAAGGATGAGATCACTTGACGTTTGTACAGAGCTTAGAACAGAGCCCGACACACAGGAAGTGCTGCATGTGTCTGTCGAATGTGAAACATCAACTTTTAAATCCAGGCCATCAGGAGGTTGGCCTGGGGAAGCTGGCGTTCTCGTCCACCGGCCTCCACGACTGGCCCAAGTGGACTCGCCTGGCTCGTGTCCAGCTCTGGGCCGTGGCCTGTCTTTCCCCACCTGCCTCCAGGCCCTCAAGCGAGCGGCTCTCTCCTCTCCACCTGCCCACATCCCACAGCCTGGCTGCTCTGCGAAGTCCAAGGTGAGCAGGAGGCCAAGGCTGCCTCAGGCTCTGTCTGGTCCTGGGTCTCACAGTCCTCCTTGCGTCTGGCTCCCCATGCTGCCAAGAGTGCCCCGGGGCCTCGCTGTCTCCAGAGCATGGGGAGTGCCCTGTGGGCACAGCTCATGCCATCTCTGCTCCCAGGCACACGGGGAATGACTGCCTGGCTGGCACCTCCACACTGGAGAATCTGGTGGGGAGCCCAGCGGCCAGGCTCAGATGCAGCATCTGAGTCAGACCTCCAGAAGGTCAAGGTCAAAGGATCCGGCTGGGACTCTCCCCCTGTCCTCCCATCCCACGTGTGTCCATAGGCCACTGTGTGAGGGGTGGTATGTAGGTGTGGGAGTGTGTGGTGGATGTTGGGGGGGGGGTGTGCACATGTGTACACACACATGGCCCCATGCTAGCACAGTGAGGCAGGGTCTGACCTGGTCCTCTCCACTGTGGAGTCCTCTCTGCCTGGGCTTCTTAAAGACTCTCATCCCTGTGACCAACATGTAGTGGGGGATCCATAAGGTTGCAGGGATGGGTGGCTGGCTTGGCAGGGGCTGGGGTGCCCACTGCCCCACACAGCACCATTTGTAGCCCCCCGGGCTGCAGACTCAGTGGACACCGAGGGTTGGCCCTTGTGGAGCTGGGCATCCCACCTGTATTTGCTGTGACCCTTTGGCCATGATCATTCAGTCATTCAACAAATGTCTTCTCAGCACCTGCTGCGCCTGCCCAGTGCTGCTCTGCCTGCTGTGATGAGCAGACATATCCCCTCATGGGCCCCGAGGACCTGCAGGGGCTCCCCAACCCTGCCCTGGAAAGACGCACGAGGCCCAGCCCTACCCCGGGCACTGCACTCCTTTATGCCAGCCACACACCCACCTGGGGACCTGGGCACCAGTGTCTTCTCCATTTTACAGAGGGAACCTAAGGCCAGGACATGATGCCATTTCCTCTAGGTCATGCCACCCGTGACAGCAGGAGACCCTCCAGTCTCCAAAACTATGAGTAATAAGTTTCTTATTTGTAAGTCACCCAGTACCTGGCCTTTTTTAAAATTTTGTCATACCACGTGGCATGTAGGATCTTAGTTCCCTGACCAGGGATGGAACCTGGGGCCCCAGCAATAAGACTGCTAAGTCCTAGCCAGGGGACCACCAGGAAATTCCCAGCATTCTGTTACAGTGGCCTGAACAGACTAGGACATTCCCTTAATTGTTTTTAAGGACCCAGTATGCACCAGGCCTAGCAATTGTGATTACAAATCATCCCGAGTGCTACACAGGCAGATCCACATGTGCCTTGCTTGCAGCCTGGCAGGCCCCCAAGGGCGAGGACACGCCTGACTCAGCTCTGGCCCAGCGGCAGTCCAGGGCCCAGAAGGGGTTCCCTGGGAGTCTGTGGAGTGAATGAATGAATGAGCTGTCCTACCGAGTGACGCTGGCCAAGTCCCCTCGTCACTCTTGTGCTCACTTTCCCCCTTGTGTACAACATGGAGGCGGGACGCCAGCCACGGTCAGCTCTTCCAGCCCGTCCCCTTCCCCAAGGCCTCCTGAGCAGTTCCTATGTGGTGGGTGGTGGGGGGTCTGATGTGTGCAGGGCCCTACCATGCCCCCTAGACAAGGCCTGGTGGTCTGATCTCAACTGCCTTTCTTCCTCAGTCCTACTCCCACTCTTCCTGTTGCCATTGGCTTCTTTCTCGGGGTCCACGAGTGAGGGTACCCCCGATGGTCCCCCTGCAGTGACCTAAACCTGACTCTAAGGTGCAGGGACCACTCGCAGCACCGGAGCCACACTCCACCCCCCTACTCTGCCCCTGTGGTCCCAGGAGGCCCTTCCTGGAAGGGGGAGGTGCTCTGAGTCTCTGGGCTGCTCTCAAGAGCCTGGTTCAGGCCCAAGCTGTCATCACCTCTCTTCAAGAGGCAGGAGACTGGCTGCAGCGTGAGAATGGGGACAAACTGAGCCCAACCCTTCAGTGTGAGGCCTCTGGCTCTGCTGCTTGAGGTCGTTTATATCCGAGAACAAACCCAAAGCTCTTATGATGGACGAACCAAGATAGGCTGGTCCTGGGCAGGGGGTGGGGTGAGGGGCGGTGGTACAGGCTGGGGGGATCTGCTCGGGGTCCTGCCCCATCCTACCTGATCTGCCACACCAGCCGCAGTGCCATTACTGAGCAGAGAAAAGGTTTCCAATTCCTGCCAGAGATTGGAGAGAGATGGGAAGAGATGGTGATTCTGCAAAGGTGCCCAGGGTCCCACCAGCTGGGGCTGCAAAGGAGCCCCAACCAGGCAGGTGGGGTCTGCAGTGCCCCCCCAAGCTCCCTGCCCCCAGGCTTGCAGGGAGTCACCTGCCCTGTCTCTCTGAGTCCCATTTGGGTGTTTTCTTCCTGCAACCATGACCAGGGCAGAGGACTTCTAGGTACACACTTCTGTGGATGCCCGGCACAGTCTCAAACACTCTCTCCCTGTGATCCTCCCATGAGTCCTCTATTGTTGTTGTTGTTTACTTGCTAAGTTGTGTCTGACTCTTTGTGACCCCATAGACTGCAGCACACCAGGCTTCCCTGCCCTTCACTATCTCCCAGAGTTTGCTTAAACTTGAGTCCAATGAGTTGGTAATGCCATCCAACCATCTCATCCTCTGTCACCCTCTTCTCCTCCTGCCCCCGATCTCTGGCAGCATTCGGGTCTTTCCAAGGAGTCGGCGCTTCACATCAGGTGGCCAAAGTTCTGGGGTCAGCTTCAGCATCACTGAGCCCTCTGAGAGGGGATACGATTATCCCCACATCCCAGATGTGGAAAAGATGGGGGAGAGAGGAACTAACTTGCTCCAGGTCACAGCAGAGACTCTAGAGCTGTACCCTCTGCTGCATGTGGTTTCCTGGCCCAAAGTAGGAGCCAAATGAATACACACGGATGTGAACAAGCCAAATAGATACCGACAGTTCAAACATGTACCACACGGGGGTTATCTGAGAACAGGAGGCTGAAGGACGTCAGTGTCAACTGAGGCCATCTCTGGGGTGTTAAGGTCGGCCAGGGCAGGGGACGGAGTGGGCTTTAACAGCTGGTGTCTAAGGCGAGCTGGGAGCTTTGGCTGTTCTTTCCTCTTCCAAGAGGCTCTGGAAGTTGTCCCAGGGCTTTCAGCCAACAGACAGGGAAGATTACCTGCTGTCACCCCCTCTGTCCTGGCCTGGCCCCAGCCCCCCTCACCTACATCTCTCAAAGCTGCCTGACCCCCCTCTACATGTCTCCCCAACCCCAGCCCCACCCAAGCCCCAGTGCCCAGGGCCCACCTACCTGGGGCCTCTTATATGCCTTCCGAACTCGAAGCCCAAGCTTCTGAGCCAGCTCCTGACCAAGCTGAGTTACACTTTCATCCTGAGAAGGCAAGACACAGGGTAAGGGTGGGTTAGTTTGCTCTGACTTGTGAAGTTGTGCTCCAAATGCTTGTGCAGCCCAGCAAGGGGGGACAGGGTCCCCATTATCCAAGGTTATGGATAAGGAAGCGAGATCCTGGGAGGGGACGCTAGCTGCCCAGGTCACATGGCCAGTGCGTGGGGGGCTGGGGCCAGGAACCCGTGCTTCTACTGTTCCCTTTATTGTGGGGAGTAGAAAGGAATACATTTTGGGTTTCATTTCAATATTATCTTTTTGTTTCCACAATTCATCAAGTAACAGTCACTGCAGAAAGCAGAAATGTCAGAGAGGGAGCAAGGACTCCCCTGGACCATCACCCTAGACTCCCACCCCACCCAGAGGGAGCTTAGCCAACAAGGGTGCTGTGTGTTCCTACAGATCTCAGCTAGGGACTCACACACACGTGGATGACAAAGGATGTTTAGTTTCGCTTTGTGGGGATTTTCTCTTTCTTTTTGTATATAAGTGAGATTATATTATACCTATTGCTTGTTCTACAATGGGCTTCTTTTATCAAACAGTGTCTCGGAACTCTCTGCAAGTGAGGACAAACAGATGGAGCACGGGCACCAAGGAATGAGGCTGGGTGAAGTCTAGAAGGTGCCTGGCCCACGGTTGTGCTCAGTAATGGCACCCAGCATTCCTTCCACCCTCCCAGTCTGTACCACCGTCTGTGTGCCAGGCACAACCTGGAGGCCAGGGACACCAGTCACAGAGCAGGCGGGGCCCAGGCCTCCCAGAAGCTCCAGTCCAGTGGGGAGACCAGTCAGGAAACAGAGAAACAGCGACTGCAGTCCTGGCTTCAGATGGGCAGTGGGGACGCTGTGCGTTCATCCACCCCCCACCTCACTGACAACTCCTAGAGCCCAGGGTCTGGGTCACCTCTGGTCCTGACGCCCAGCGCAGAGCAGGGCCTGGTCAGTGTTTGCCCGGGAAAACAGGGGAATTCTCTGACTCAAAGGCAGAAGTCCTGTGTGGGTACGTCCCTCCAGGGAGCTGCCAGTCCTCACAGGTCTGGCTCCCTGGCCTGTACAGAGAGGTGAGAGCCACCCTCTCCTCTTGTAAGAGGGCAGGCCCGGGACCCAAATATGGACCTGCTGCAGATGCTGAGGTGGAGGTCGGGGACTAGGTCATAAGAGAGCTTCTCAATGGTAGAATAAACTGAATTGGAGAAGCAAGAATAATAAACAGAAAGTGTAACAACAGTGAATGTTCTGAACTCTTACTGTGTCCAGCCACTGCACCCATGCCCTGTATGACTTTCTGATTCCATCCTCAGCATGGCCCCATGGTGCATGGTATACCATCACCCCCGCTTCATGTCATCGCCCCCACTTTACAGGGGTGCAAACCAAGACTCAGAGGGGCTAAGCCCTGTGTCCAATGGCACAGAGCTTGTAGATAGGAGACCCAAGATTAGAACCCAAACCCAGACCAATTCTCTGCACTGACATTCCTGATCACCCTGCCTATAGCCTCGTCTCTGCTCTGCACACTCAAATCTTTCTTGCTTCTTCCAGCCTCAATCAAGCCCTGCCTCCTCCAGGGAGCCCTCCAGGATCTTGACCACTCCTGAGAGCTCTCTCAGTCCTTCCTGGGCAGCATTTACCCTTTTACAAGCCCTTTCACACCCGCAGTTCCAGAGACAAAGTGGGAAGGGCACTACATAGACAAGGAGCTGATCTGCAGAGAGGGGAGGAGGGGCTTCGCCAGGATCATGGCTCTGTGCAGCCAGGCCTAGACCTCAGGGCTGTCTCCACGTGTCTCCCTCCAGACTGTGGGTCCCTGAAAGGCACAGATCTGGACACTCTGTGGGTGCTTTGTAAACATTTGTTAAGCTGATGGATAAATGGGGAGGGGACATGTGCCTAGCTGTGCATGACCTGGGGCAAGCAAGACCTTTGACTGGATTTTCCCATTGACCTTCCCCACCTAATGATACCCTGGACGTTAGGATCCCGCACACATGGCACCCCATTAGATGCTCCCTGCAGCCCTGGACTCTCAGAGACTGGTGGAGATTAACAGTCAGATTGCTCAGGCTCCCCTGGTAGCTCAGTGCCAATGCAGGAGACGTGGGTTCAATCCCTGATCCGGGAAGATCCGACATGCCCCGGGGCAGCTGAGCCCATGAGCCACGACTACTGAGCCTGGGTTCTAGAGCCTGTGCTCCCAACTTGAGTAGCCCCAACTCGCCACAACTAGAGAAAGCCTACTCAGCAACGAAGACCCAGCACAGCCAAAAACAAATAAAAGTGAAAGTGAAAGTCGCTCAGTCCTGTCCGAGTCTTTACGACCCCAGGGACTCTACAGTCCTTGGAATTCTCCAGGCCAGAATACTGGAGTGGTTGCCTTTCCCTTCTCCAGGGGATCCTCCCAACCCAGGGATTGAACCCAGGTCTCCGGCATTGCAGGCGGATTCTTTACCAGCTGAGCCACAGGGAAGCCTCCCAAAATTACATATATATATATATATACACAAAATTACATATATATATATACACAAAAGAAATCAGACTACTGGGTTCAAGTCTTGACCCTCCCACCCCTCACTGGGATCTTCAGTAAGTTCCCTCCTCTCCATGCCTCTGTCTCCTCATCTTTAAAATGGGGATAATGATAGTGTCTATCTCACAGGACTCTCTCAAGGGTTAGGTAAGTTAATACACAGTATATGTTTAGCAGTGCCTGGTGTTAATATCAGCATCTCAGTGGAGGAAAGCAAGGCTCAGAGGGGTGAGGCGCTTGGGCCCAGAGAGGACAGGGAGCCTGGCCTCTGCGAGGAAGGCGGCACTCACGTGGGGCAGGGCCAGGGAGCAGCGGCTGCTGCACGCGTAGGCCTCCTTGTGGCGCCCCAGCTCGGTCAGGGCCCGCGCCTTGCGGAACAGTGCCCGGATGTTCTCGCTGTCCAAGCCCAGCGCCTTCTCGCTGTCCTCCAGCGCCTTCTCGTACAGGCCCTGCCAGAGAGGAGCAGGGGGCCGCCCGTCAGCCTGACACCCTCCCTCCCCCAGCCTCCTGCCTGCACCGGGACAGAGGACCAACCTCCTCCCTTCCTCGCAGACGGGGCGGGGGCGAGGGCTCCAGGAAACAGCTCTGGTGTTCAGTCCCAATCAAGGGCGTTTGTGTGTCCAGCCAAGGAGCACTGGCAGGACATGGAGGGGAAGGGTCTTCGAATTCTACAGTCATGAGCCTGGCCACTCAGAAGATCACGGACTGTGAGTAACAAAGCCATCTCCAGAGGAGGCGACACCAGGAAGGTGGCTCAGCACACAGAACATAATGTGAACAGACATCTGGTAGACCCGTTCATCCAGACCCGACTCCCCTAACCATAACCATTGGCAGAGCCCACTGCAGAGCCCCATAGGTTCTGGGGAATGACTGAAGCCCTGAGCAAGGACAGGGAAGAGGAGAAGGTTGGAGCTGCAAGAATGAGGGAAAGGCAGAACCTGAAGTCTGGAGAAAGGAGGAAGGTAGGGAAGGATGAGAAGGGGTTTTGCAGAAAGAGACGGTGATAAAGGTGGTGGTCCTCAGCCCTGATGGCCCACAGACTCCTGCCAGGGCCCAGGCCGTCCCCCGAGAACCTAACTTAACTCATCTGGGGCAGGGCTTGGGCTCCATATCATGACAACACTTTTTATTAAGTATTAGTCCTTTAAAAGTTCTCCAGGTGAGTCCATTGTGCGCTGGGGTTGAGAGCCCTGGGAGCAGAGGGTGGGGGCGAGGGGCATGGAGGCGGAGGGGCCATGGGGGCGTCTGGGTGGGACCAGGCAGTGGGGGGAGCTCACCATGGTGAAGTAGCAGGCGGCCCGGTTGACGTGGAGCTTACACAGCAGTTCCCGGGGCAGGGCCACCTGGTCGGAGGCAGCGTAGTCGGCCACGTTCAGCCCCTCCATGTACTGCACCAGTGCCTGCTTGTAGTCCTTCTCCCGGAACAGGTCATTGCCCTCAGCGAACAGGTTCTGCACCAGCTTGAGCAGAAAGGCCTGCCGGGGCAGGGTGTGAGGATGGGGGTGCTCAGGGGGTCTTTGGCACCCAGCTCTGGCCCTGCCACCCAAGCCCCATGTACCCCACCGGGGACACCCTGCCCTTTGCCTTCCCCCAGCCCAGCCCCTGATGCTCACCTCATATTCTTCTTGCTTTAAGGGTAGGGTCGACCTACGGGAAAAGGAGAAGGACACAAGGTCTGGGTGGGCCCAGGGTTCTCAGCCTCCCAGAGGCCCAGGACCCAGAGCCACGGGTTAGAGACTGTGCCTGGGAGCTGGTTCCCCCAGCTCAGACCTCAGACATCACCTTGTGGACTGGGATGAGGGGACAGCAGTTTTGTTTTTTTTCCCCTAAATCAACACCATGCTGGCCCTCTCTTTCCTACAAAAGGATGGTGGAAGGTCCTGCCCCAGGGCCCGGCAGCCAGGCTTTCCCAGGTGCTGCTGTTGTTCCATTGCTAAGTCATGTCCGACTCTTTGGTAACCCCATGGACTGTAGCACACCAGGCTTCTCTGTCGTCCTCTATCTCCCCGCACTTGCTCAAATTCATGTCCACTGAGTCGATGATGCTATCTAACCATCTCATCTGCTGCCACCCCCTTCTCCTGTTGCCTTCACTCTTTCTCAGCATCAGGGTCTTTCCCAATGAGTCGGCTCTTTGTATCAGGTGGCCAAAGTATTGGAGCTTCAGCTTCAGCATCTGTCCTTCCAATGATTATTCAGGGTTGATTTCCTTTAGGATTGACTAGTTGGATCTCCTTGCAGTCCAAGGGACTCACAAGAGTCTTCTTCATCACCACAATTTGAAAGCATCAATTCTTCGGCACTCAGCCTTCTTTATGGTCCAATTCTCACACCCACACATGACTACTGGAAAAACCATAACTTTGACTGTACAGACCTTTCCGGATGCACATTTCTGAGAAGGAGCTCTGGCTGGCTGTCCTCTGCCTAAGAAACCAGTTCCTGGAAATGGTCCCTGGGACCATGTCCCCCCCAAACCAAACTTGCAACTTCAGATTCATGGGCAGCATCCAAAGTCTACGTCGGGGGCCATTTGTTTTGGGAGTCGCTGCACTTTTTCTGTCCCTGCCCATGAGACACAGATAACCCCAGCCAATGCCCAGCATGTAGAACCTAACCCTTCCTGCCAGACTCAGCAAAGCAGGTGGGTCCTTAGGCACCCTCTCCTGTCTGCGAGCCGCGGAAACAATGCCAGCTCAGAACAGCTGAGCCCAGAAGAAAGTGTGAAAGAAAGGAAGGGAGGGGAAGGGCCCTCAGGGAGAAAGGAGAAAGAAAGCATGAGCCCAAGGCACATTTGTGAGGCTGCAAGGCAGCACTGGAAGGGAAGCTGGGGTTTGTCTTCTGGTCTCTCATGTCACAGAGGGGAAATCAGACATTCAGAGAGGGGCAGTGACAGGCCCAAGGTCACACAGCAGGTCCAAGCCAGGGCCAGAGAGCAAGGCTGGGGCTCGTTCTATTGCTTGGAGCCACTGTGAATACTTGGGCAAAAAAGAACAACTTAGGGACTTCCCTGGTGGCTCAGACAGTAAAGAATCCGCCTGCCAATGCAGGAGATGTGGGTTTGAACCCTGGGTTGGGAAGATTCCCCTGGAGAAGGAAATGGCAACCCACTCCAGTATTCTTGCCTAGAGAAATCCATGGACAGAGAAGCCTGGTGGTCTACAGTCATGGGGTTGTAAAGAGTTGGACACGACTGAGGGACTAACCCAGGGATCTCCTTGGTAGTCCAGTGGTTAAGACTCTGTGTTTCCAATGCAGGGGGCACGGGTTCAATTCCTGGTTGGGCAAGTATGTCACATGTCATGGAGCAGTCAAAAAAAAAAAAGGCAGCCTAAGCTGGTGAGTGACAAGTGGTGAGCGGAGACCCCAGAGGTTCCCTGAGGAGGGGGAGGTGTTCCTGACTGTGACGGTGGGGCCGGCCACCCACCCTCCCACTCGCCACCCACCATCAGAAACCAGGGCCTGTCCCTCCTCGCTCAGCCCTGGCCGCCCACCACTCTCCTCCTAACTCATCTTTCACCTCCAGCCTCTCTTCCTCCAGCCTCAGCTTCATCTTCAATAGGTCACACCCTGTCCTCAAGGTCACCTTATCCTGGTGTTTAAGGCTCTACACAAGCCTGTCACCCACCTGTCCGCATCACTTCATGGCTCCTGCGGTGCTCGGCGCCCAGCTAAGCACACGAAGTCGGCACGTGAGGAAACAGCGATTTTTAAAGGAGCAGGCCTGACTGTATATCCTGTAGTCCCTCAGGAGACCAACGTGTGGTTTTCTGGGAGGGTGTCCCACTGCTAAACCTCCTCAGAGCTCCCCTTTGGGAAGGGTAAGGAGGACACACAGCCAACATTCACCCCCAAGCGCGACGATCCGGAGGCGGAAGGGGTATTCTCTCCGTTTCACAGAGACTGTGACCACAGGAAGCAGGGGCACCAGGATGGGGGTTGAAATCTGGATCTTGGAGGTCCAGTTCCGCAGAAATCAGTGACTAGAAGATAGATTCTTACGAGACAGGATTCCCAAGGCCTGCCTTGCTCTCCAGAATGGCCTCTGAGCAAAACTGGGGCATTTGACCAAGATCAATGCTCTCCCCCAGATGGAAGACAAGCCCCCTGTGAAAAAGGGTGAGGCCACAGCTCTGAGCTGGCAGAAGCCAGGAAAAGTGGCCGTTTTGCAAGTTGAGGAAGGAGAACGTGTTGTGAGAATATAAACACACAGCAGATCATGTGTATGTGTGTCTGTGTGTGAAAAAACACCCAGCCTGTGCTGAAAAGGCAGGTCGTGCTTTGCAGGTCTGCGTGAGCACAAAATCAGGGAGTATATAAGGGTTTGTGGGGCTTTTCCGGTGGCTCAGGGGTAAAGAATCTGCCTGCAGTGCAGGAGACACAGGAGACACAAGTTTGATCCCTGGGTCAGGAAGATCCTCTGGAAGAAGAAATGGCAACCCATTCCAGTATTCTTGCCTGGAAAATTCTATGGACAGAGGAACCTGGCAGACTAACAGTCCACGGGGTCGCAAGAGTCGGACACAACTGAGCTACTAAACAACAACAGCAATGAGGGTTTGTATGTGCAAACTCCAGTTTTGTAGAGAGTCATATTTAAGAACACAAAATGAGACACAAAGAATTGCTAGACAGTCTTTCAGGGTTTTGGAAAGAACGCTTGCAAATGAGGGACTGGAGCTTACGCTTCATCAGAGTCACGATAAACATGCCTGTGAGGGTCCATTTCAGAGAGAGAAGAGTTAATAAAAATATTTTGTGTGTAAAGAAAAAGATGAAAAAACCAACACGGCTTATGGGTACCAGGGGCAAATAATGGAAAGAAATTTGGGTTTTGGAGTCCACGAGACCCAGGTTAGAATTCCGTCACTTAGTAGCTGTGTGACTGTAAACCAGTTTCTTAACCTCTCTGAGCCTCAGCTTTCTCATCTGCAAAATGGAGATAAAACCACCTGCTTAACTGAGCCGTTGTGAAGACGAGAGAGATGACAGATGTGAAGGGCCCAGCATGGAATGGAAAGACGTGCTCAGCAAGCAAAGACTACTGACTTATTATGGGATATGCACAGACAAGCAAGAGAATTAACAGGGAGCGTAGGAGCATGCGTGGAGGGGGAAGGTAAAACGATACGCTGGACGAGACCAGAGGGTGGCCAGGGTCAGGTCAGGAAGCGTGTGTGTGCCTGGAGATCACGGCTCAGGGTTAGGAGCACCCCTGGCCCCTGCCCCGCCAGCCCTTCCTTCTCACTCCCAACACACAGGGCAGCCTGAACAGCAAAAGCTCAGTAAGC
This sequence comes from Dama dama, assembly GCF_033118175.1. NCBI lineage: Eukaryota > Metazoa > Chordata > Mammalia > Artiodactyla > Cervidae > Dama > Dama dama. The sequence goes on from NC_083702.1 coordinate 7,788,749, forward strand.
GAGGAGAGGGAACCCTGGAGAAGACGTGTTCTGGGATGTCCCAGAGGACCGCACCCTGCCACCCCCGACCCCCGCCGCCCCAAACACACACTCACTGAATGAACTGCAGCCCCTTCTCGATGTCCGCCTTGCGCCTCTGCCTCTCCATCAGTCTCTGCGGAGAGAACGCCGTCCATCAGGAAGTCAGCGGGGCCGGTTGCCGTCCACACCCACCTCCCTACCATGCGCTCCCTCACTCCCTGCTCACCCCATCTCATGGGGTGTCGGGGTGTCCCTGAGGGCAGTGACCCGTCTCGGGGCCCACACAGACCTCCAGCACACAGCTCTCCCTCCACACCTGCACACCCACTGGACCCTAAGTTTGGACAGCACCTTCGATGGGCAGGGGGGTTCATGAAGGCCACCTGCCCTTCCCCACACATGGCTGGGGCTGCCAAACTGCACAGGACACCCTCAAGTTCAAGGGAAAAGTCTTGCTTTACCAGCAAGCACAGTTTAGGGAGAAGAAACACAGAAAATGCCAGCATGGCCCTGACTATAGCTACAATGTAGCATCACACGTGAGCCAGGCACTCTGTATCAGGCTCTCACTGAATCCGCCAGGAGGTGGGTATCTTTTTTTCTTTTTTGCAGTATCATGTGCCATATGGGATCTTAGTTCCCTGACCAGGGATTGAACTTATGCCCCCTGGATTGGAAGTATGGAGTCTTAACCACTGGACCACTAGGGAAGTCTCGAGGTGGGTGTCATTCTGTCCCCGTTTTACCAGGAAACTGAAGCTCAGGGAGCCCCCATCATAAGCTGGCTGGCCTCCACCACACCAGGCTATGGTAGCCTGGTACCCACACCATCTCAGCGAGGTGGCGTGAATTCCCCACATTATGGATGAGGGGAGACCGAGGCTCAGGGAGGCTGAGGGGTATCCCGAGGCCACACAGCAAGTGAATGGCGCTGAATTCATGCAGGGATCTGCTCCAGAGATGAAGAGAGTGACTGAAGAGAGTGACAACGGAAGGCGGGGGTGCTTCAGGAGAAGGGAGGCACAGGCAGAGCAGCTAGGGGTCTGGTACCTCCAGGGTGAGGCCCCCCCAACCCCCGGGAGCTGGAAGCTCCTGGCCAGATCCAAACAGCCCACCGGGCTCCTCCTCCATGCCACCTTGGAGCTCAGCTGATCCCGCCCAGTGACAGCCCCGAGGGGGCCGGGCCTACCCCGGGGAGAGACGGAGTCTGGGGCACTCACTGCCCCGCTGGCCAGCACTTTCCACCCCAGCCACTCCCAGGCTCTTTCCAGGTTCTGCCCATCAAACCAATACTGTGAAAGGATTCAGGCAAGGCTGGGGGATGGGACAACCGGGGACTGCTGGACCCCTCCGGCTTCATATCTCAGCCCTGCACAACATCTTCAGAGGGCTGATATGCAGCCACAGGGAGAGAGTCCTCACTGCCTCACTGGCAAAGAGGTCTAAGAAAGTATAAAAAACACCTAATTACCTTGGAGAGGCAGCAAGTGTACCAAATTGATACTCTCTAAAAATTCTCTGCTTCCTTGTTCTTTATTCCCCATCCTGGGTTCGACCACCTTGTCCTCACATAAGGTAAGCGGGCAGGGGGTCACTATCCCCATTTTCCAGATGAGAAAAATGGGACACAAAGAAATGAAGTCGCTTTCCCAAGGTCACTTAACCAGCGATTGGGCAAACCAGGCTGGAACCCAGCTCGTCAGAGGCCACAGCCCTCGCCACACCCCAAGCTGTGAGATGCCGTGCGGCCCAGGTCGGGCAGGGCGGCCCTGAGGCTCCAAGGAGAGGGGTGGGAGTATTAAGAGCGAGGGGCTCAGCCCACGGGAACCTCGCTCCTCCCGCCGGTCCTTCCCAGGAGGGCTGGAGCCACGCCGCATCTTCAGGCTCCCAGAGCAGCACTGCTCACACCCGTTCCCCACCCCAGGCAGGACCAGGGCCACGGGCAAGCATTCACTATGCGTCTGCCAGCCCTGCCAGGGCCTTGGGCCAGCACTCTGGACTCAGACCTGGGTGTGAGGGTCAGCATTTGCACACCACGTGACTCTGGATCTTGGTCATGTGCCTGACGGACGGGGAAAGTGGGGCTGATGGCGCTCCCGATGCGCAGGCTGTCATGGGTTCAGAAGATGACACGTGCGGAAGGCCTGGCTCGGAACGACAGTCCAACAACCGTGCGAGTGTGTGCCATCCACTCCCTCTTGCCAAAGACGCTGCACCTGTTTGCTGGGATGGACCCAACCGCGGAGACCCTGTTCTCTTTCAGGAGGCGGGCAGCAGTGGCCCCAGGCTGCCCGCGCCTCCCCCAGCCGGCCTCCTGGTCGGTCTCCTGGCCCTTGGTGTCCCTGTCTGTGATACAAGTGCTCATTCTCCTTAACACCCACGCCCCACATCAGGGCTCCAGCCAGACGGCCTGGGGGGTTTCCTGCCTCCAGGCTTTTGCCTTTGCTGTTCCTTCTGCCTATGCTGCCATGCTTCTCCATCCATCCTTGTTAATGAAACTCCATCCATCCTTCCAAGCCCGGTTCCTCCCTGGAGCCACTCCTACTCTCTCCAACAGCACCATCACACACTCAGTTACCCTGTTTCCTGGGAGCCTGGGGTCAGACCCTACCTTGCCCTGGAAGAGAGGCTCATTGGGTGGAAAGACAACAGCGCAGCCCAGCACTGGCCAGGGAGCTGGGGGAGAGTGCGGGGTGGGAGGGAAGAAGGACCCGACAGGCCTGGACCACCAGCAACCCAGGTGTGGCCAGAGTGACTACCCCCAACGCTGCCACGCCCATGGCCACCACACCCATGGTCTCCCCATCCGTCCCTCCCCACCACCTGGGGTGTTGTCTGCCCCCACTTCCTCAGTGCCATCACAGGGGTCTCTCAAACCACAAATCAGACCCCATCCTCCCCAGCCGAGAGCCTCTCTTGACCTTTGCTGGTCAATTTCCCCACACCAGTGCACGCCTCATGGGAACACATGCCCTATTGCTCCCCCACTCCGACCCCCCTGGGCCCCATTCAGTCCATGGTCTTCTCAGAAAACCTCGGGGGTCACAGACACGTCTCTGAGTCAGTTCTCTAGGCCCTGAGGTCTGAACAGACTTAACAGAAACAAATGCTGCCTGTAAGCATACTGTGGTAATTCCTGACAAATCTGAACCTCATGCCAGGGAGTAAACATTCTCTTTATTCTCTGCCCCAGGCAGTATGAAGGCTCTGCAGCCGGTGGGCATGAATGTGTTTCTCTGACCACCAAAATCCCAAAGCAGGAGCGCAGCCACACACGTAGGCTATGTAGAGGGGTTCCGATCCCCTCTGAGCGGCAGTTTCCTGCCGTGTAAATCGGAGATTATAGCTAGTGCCCACCGACAGGATTTAATACATAGAAGGCACTCATTTCAGGGCCTGGTACACAGCAGACAATAAATGACGACTGTTAGGTCAGAATTCCTATGCTGAATATTCAAGTCAACATGTGCTGTATGTCCATTATGTGCAGATGAGAAGAGGAGTTTTTGAAGAGCCACCAGCCACCTGTGATCAGCTGGAGAAATGCCATCCTGTTGCAGGCCTGTTGAGGATTCAGCAATGAACAAAGGTGACAAAGTCTCCCCTCCTTTATAGAGCACATGTTCTGGGGGAGGAAGGACACAACGTTTCGATTTAGGGGGCTTGGTGGTCCAGTGGCTAAGACTTCCAACGCAGGGGGCCTGGTTCAATCCCTGGTCAGGGAGCTAGATCCCACATGCTACAGTGAAGACCGAAGATCCTGCGTGCCGTACGCAATGAAAGACTCAGTTCAGTTCAGTTCAGTCGCTCAGTCGTGTCCGACTCTTTGCGACCCCATGAATCGCAGCATGCCAGGCTTCCCTGTCCATCACAAACTCCCGGAATTTACTGAAAGACTCGGTACACCCAAATAAATTAATAAATAAATATTTTTTAAAAATCAAAGGAACAAATAGATTTAAATTGTAATAATGGACAGAATAAGGAGATAGGGTGACAGGATGCTGTAATTCTATCGGGGACTCGGGAACAGAGACCTCAATGACCAGAGGGTACAAATCATTGTGAATGTTTGGGGAAAAGTGCTGAGGCAAAAGGAACAGTGAGTGCAAAGGTCCTGAGATAGAGACTGGTTGGCATAGCTGAGGAAGAACAGGAAGGCCAGTGTGGATGGACTGGGGTGGGTATTGGGGAGCATGGTGAGTAGGAAGGCTCTCCCCTACATGAAAACGTGTTGTCATTAAACAAATGAGATTTACTTAAATTTCACTATGACCCCATCAGGCAGGAAAATAGTGCTTCCAAGAGGCTAGGGAAGTTGTTCATGACCATGTAGGGATGGTGGGGCCTGGGTCAAAAGGCCTGGAGAGATGGGCCTCAGACAGCCTCCATAACAAATGCCAGGTGAGCAAAGACACACACTGCCCCCCCAGCCCCAGGAGGCACCGAACGCCCCACATGCCTCCCATTTCCTCAGTTTCCCTCCCTTGGGAAGAACATTTTTACAGGTGGTTGTTATGAATTAAATGTTTGTGTCCCCGGGCAAATGCATATGTTGAAGCCCTAAGTGTGACTGTACTTGGAGACGCAGCCTCTGAGGAAGGAATTCAGGTTTCATGTAGTCACGAGCAGAGGGTTCTGATCCAGTGTTTTGTTCTGGCAGACTGTCTAGACGAATATAGATTTTGGTACTGTGAAGTGGGGTGTTGCTATAACAAACACTAAACATATGGATGCAGCTTTGGAGCCGGATGATGAGTAGAGACTGAAAAGGTTTTGAGGTACATGCTACAAAAACCCCTAGACTGCCATGAAAGGACTGCTGGTAAAAATGTGTATCTGCTCAATCGCTCAGTTGTGTCCAACTCTTTACAACCCCGTGGACTGTAGCCCACCAGGCTCCTCTGTCCATGGGATTCTCCACGCAAGAATACTGGAGTGGGTTGCCATGCCCTCTTCCAGGGGATCTTCCCGACCCAGGGATCGAACCATAGTCTCCTGCCTCTCCAGTAGTAAAAAACATGGACACAAAAGGTAATTCTGGTAAGATCTCAGGTGAAAATGAAGGATAAGTTACCTGAAACTGAAGGAAAGGTGATCCTTGTTAAAAAGTGACAAAGTACTTGGCTGAACTGTGTTCTAGTGTTTGGTGGAGGGTAAACTTTGCAAGCGATGAAACTGGGTATTTAGCAGAGGAGTACAGAAGCAGTGGCCTGGGTCTAAGCTGAGTCTAAGCCAAATATAGACGTGTTGGCAGTCCTTCTTACTGCTTTTGCTAAAATGCAGAGAAGAGAGATGAATTGAAGAAGGGATTGTTTAACAAAAGGAATCAGAAGTATCCATATCTATACCCATAATGTATCCATACATATTGCAAAAAAAATGAGGAGTGTTCTGAAAAGCACACCAGAACAACTGTTTGGTGTGTGGCTGAACAATTGTTTGGTAAGGAGATTAGTATGGATCAAACCAGCCATCAGCAGAAATCAGAAACAGAGATGGGATTATAGCAGCAGAAATAATGTCAGTCTGAACTGAAGGGGACAGAGAAAACTGAATGACAGAATGAAGGAAGGCCGTCATTAAAAAGGAAACAATTCCATTTGCAGCAACATGGAGGGACCTAGAGACTGTCATCCTGAGTGGAGTAAGTGGGACAGAGGAGAAACATTGTATGACATCCCTTATATGTGGGATCTAAAAAGAAATGATACAAATGAACTCACAAAACAGAAAGAGACTCACAGACTTAGAAAAGGAACTTATGGTTGCCAGAGGGGAAGGGATAGGTAGGGACTTCGCCAAGGTCATGTACATACTGCTATATTTAAAATGGATCACCAACAAGGACCTACTGTATAGCACATGGAACTCTGCTCAATGTTATGCACCAGCCTGGATGGCAGGGGGTTTGGGGGAGAATGGATACATGTGTGTGTGTGTGTGGTTGAGTGCCTTCACTCTTCACCTGACTACCACAACATTGTTAATAGGCTATACCCCAATACAAAATAAAAAGCTTAAAGTTTGGGAGAAAAAAAGATCATTTTTCTTCTTGAGCTTAAAAGAAAAAAGAGTAAAGAGAAGGCTGTAGGACTTCCGGAGTTCTACAGGACAGGACAACAGAGCTACTTGGCTACAAACATGCTCTATCCTTTAAGGAAAAGGAAATATAACCCTAAGGTGATTCAGGGATCATCAGGGCTGCCTGCTCCATTTCAAAGGGTGGGGCCACTGCTTCCTTTTCTACAAACCCAGTCTTGGGAGGCAAAGTGCTGGCAGAGCTGTGGGGGTGATGCTGCGCTCCAGAGGCCCAGGAAGGAGGAACATCAAACCAAAGATGCTTCTCAGGCTTTAAAATTGAATGGAATTTGCCCCACTGGGCTTTGTACATACTTGGAACCTGTGACCTCTTTCTTCTTTCCCATGAATCCCTTTGAGAAGGAGACTGTGTCCCATGCCCGTCCCACCACTGTGCTTTGAAAGCTTGTAACTTGTCTGGTTTCACAGGTTCACAGCTGGAGAGGAATTCTGCTTCAGGATGAATCATCCCTCTCCTCTCAACCATATCTGATTCAGATGAGACTCTGGACTTGAGAGTTGATGCAGGAACAAGTTGATAGTTTGGGGGTTACTGCGATGGAATGAATCTATTTTGCATGTGATGAAACCATGAATTTTGGGGGAGTGGGAAGAGTAGAATCTATAGACTGAATGTTTGTGTCCCCCACAAACCACATGTTGGAAGCTCTAACCACCAATGTGACTGTTAGGAAATAGGGCCTCAAAGGAGGTCATTAAGGTCAAATGAGACTATAAGGGTAGGGTCCTGATCTGATAGGATTGATTTCTTTACTAGAAGAGACACCATACAGTTCTCCCTTCCTCTCCCTACAGGCAGGCATCACCAAGAAAAGGCCAGATGAGGCCAGTGAGAAGGCAGCTAGCCGTCTGGAAAAAGGAAGAGAGCTCTCAGTAGAAACCAAATCTGCCAGCACCTTGATCTGGGTCATCTATGCTCCAGAACTGTGAGAAAATAAATGTCTGCTGTTTAAGCCGCCCAGTCTGTAATATTTTGTTATAGCAGCCAGAGCAGACCAGACAGTGGTTAAAAGGTTCTCAGCTAAAGAGCAAGTGAGCTCCTCCACAGTGACGGTCAGGCACAACTCGGAGAGGGCACTTGGTGGAAGAGCAAGGAGCACATAAGCCAAATAAATCTTGTTTCTTTCTAAAGAAAGAAGCCCAAGGAGAAAACCAAGGCCCTGATCCCCCCAGAATCCCACCACCAGACAGGGTGGTACCCTCCCCCCAACTCTGGGTCCAGATTCTTGTAATTTAGGAATTCCAAGCGGGACCTGACTCAAATGAGCTCGTCTCAGAAATAACAGCTGTGAATTAAAAGAGCCAACAGAAAACGATTCCATCAATATGTCAGCATGGTATGTGACCTCACACCCAGGGGCATGCTGGTTCAAATCCAAGATCTGCTCCCTATTAAGCAGCATATGAGCTGCTTAATTTCTCAGTGTCTCACTTCCCTCGCCCCTAAAACAGGAATAGTATCTACTGTCAGGGGTAGTTGTGCAAGTTCAATGAGATGTTTGACACAAGATACGCATTTAATATCAACTATTTTTATTCTATAATCATGATTACTTAAAAAGAGGAGCAAAGAACATAAAACAGGAAATTCACAGGAAACATAATTCATTAAGGAAAGAAACTCAGGGGACTTTCCTGGTGGTCCAGTGGTTAAGAATCCATCAGTCAATGCAAGGGACACAGGTTTGATCCCTGATCTGGCAAGATTCCACATTCCTTGGGGCAGCTAAACCCATGTGCCACAACTATTGAGCGTGTGCTCTAGAGTCAGGGAACCATAACTACTGAAGCCCAAGCGCCCTAACGCCTGTGCTCAGCAACAAGAGAAGCCATCACAATGAGAAGCCTGCACACCGCAACTACAGAGTCACGACTAGAGAAAAGCCCTCACAGCAACAAAGACCCAGCACAATCAAAAATAAATAAATAAATAAGAGTATTAAAAGATAATAAAAAAAATCAGATGGGCAAAGAATATAAACAGGAAATTCACAGAAACATAACCCATCAAGAAAGGATACTCAGAGGACTTCCCTAGCGGTTCAGTGGTTAAGAATCCACCTGCCAATGTAGAAGACACGGGTTCTATCCCTGGTCTGAGAAGAGCCCACATGCCCCGGGGCAACTAAGCCCATGCACCATAATTATTGAGCCCTAGAGCCCTGCGAGGAGAAGGCAATGGCAACCCACTCCAGTACTCTTGCCTGGAAAATCCCATGGATGGAGAAGCCTGGTGGGCTGCCATCTATGGGGTCGCACAGAGTCGGACACAACTGAAGCGACTTAGCAGCAGCAGCAGCAGAGCCCTGGGCTCCACAAGAGAAGCCACTGCAATGAGAAGCCTGTTCTCTGCAACTAGAGAAAGCCCATGCACTGCAGTGAAGACTCAGCACAGCCAAAATAAATAAATATAATTTAAAGAAAAAAAAAAAAAACCACATTAAAACAACAAGACAACTCTTTTCACCTATAAGGCTAATGAAAGAAGAGAGCCTGGTCAATGAGGTGGAGGAAAGAGCACTCTCCAACACGTCAACACACTCAGCCTGTGAATTGGTGAGGTCTCTGTGAAGCAACACCTACCAAAATGAACAAGCTGCCTACCCAGCAGCCAGCATCACTTCCTCTGTCTGTGCACAGCCGCAGGTGAACCTGCACTGGGCTAAACCAATCATAATGGTTATTTTCCTTACCAGTGATTGGCTTGGGCAAGGGCATGTGACATCATCCCAGCCAATGGGAAGGAGGGGAAATCAGCCAAGGGGCTTCTGGGAAAGATTTCCTTCACACTTAAAATGGGACTGCACCTAGAGGGGAGGGAGATGGGAGGGAGGGTTCAAAAAGGAGGGGATATATGTATACCTATGGCTGATTCATGTTGAGGTTTGACGGAAAACAAAATTCTGTAAAGCAATTAACCTTCAATTAAAAAAAATTTTTTTTTAAACTTAAAAAAATAAAATAAAATGGGACTGCAGTGATAATCCCCTTTTCTGGTGCTGTATACCAGAGTGTAGTTACGAAGATGGCAGAGCAGAAAGACAGACTGAAGGTGTTTGATGACATGTCTGACAATAAACTAACTGACCTTGGAACTGCTCCACCTCATTTGTCACTTGAGATAATAATAAACTCCATTTTGAGGAAAGAATTGTTACTTGCAGCCAAACCCCTTCCAGATGATAAAATGTCCTTTCCTTTCCAACCAGAAATTTCTCTTACAAGAATTTAACCTACCAAAATCCTTGTTCAGTTCAGTCACTTAGTCGTGTCCGACTCTTTGCGACCCCATGAATCACAGCTCGCCAGGCCTCCCTGTCCATCACCAACTCCTGGAGTTTACTCAAACTCATGTCCATCAAGTTGGTGATGCCATCTAGCCATCTCATCCTCTGTCGTCCCCTTCTCCTCCTGCCCCCAATCCCTCCCAGCATCAGGGTCTTTTCAAATGAGTCAGTTCTTCGTATCAGGTGGCCAAAGTATTGGAGTTTCAGCTTCAGCATCAGTCCTTCCAATGAACACTCAGGACTGATCTCCTTTAGGATGGACTGGTTGGATCTCCTTGCAGTCCGAGGGACTCTCAAGAGTCTTCTCCAGCACCACAGTTCATAAGCATCAATTCTTCAGCACTCAGCTTTTTTTATAGTCCAATTCTCACATCCATACATGACCACTGGAAAAACCATAACCTTGACTAGACGGACCTTTGTTGGCAAAGTAATGTCTCTGCTTTTTAATATGCTATCTAGGTTGGTCATAACTTTCCTTCCAAGGAGTAAGCGTCTTTTAATTTCATGGCTGCAACTACCATCTGCAGTGATTTTAGAGCCCCCCAAAATAAAGTCTTGACACTGTTTCCACTGTTTCCTCGTCTATTTCCCATGAAGTGATGGGACCAGATGCCATGATCTTAGTTTTCTGAATGTTGAGTTTTCAGCCAACTTTTTCACTCTCCTCTTTCACTTTCATCAAGAGGCTCTTTAGCTCCTCTTCACTTTCTGCCATAAGGGTGGTGTCATCTGCATATCTGAGGTTATTGATATTTCTCCCGGCAATCTTGATTCCAGCCTGTGCTTCCTCCAGCCCAGCATTTCTCATGAGGTATTCTGCATATAAGTTAAATAAGCAGGGTGACAATATACAGCCTTGACGTACTCCTTTTCCTATTTGGAACCAGTGTGTTGTTCCATGTCCAGTTCTAACTGTTGCTTCCTGACCTGCATACAGGTATCTCAAGAGGCAGGTCAGGTGGTCTAGTAATCCCATCTCTTTGAGAATTTTCCACAGTTTATTGTGATCCACACAGTCCTTGTAAAAGCCCGCAAATTATATTTGTACAGGGATATACTTTTTTAAAGAGTAAAAAACTAGAAGCAACCTTAATGTCCATCAGTAAAGAACTGGCTTAATCAAACCACTACATTATGGAATACAAGCAGCTATTTAATCTATAGGTATTGTCATGGAGATGCCTCTGTACATGGTTGAGAAAGGAAAAAAAGAAACAGATTTTAGAACATTTGGGTTTGTATGATTACATCTGTGTGTAATGTGTGTTTATATAAAGAAGGCGTTTGAGAGAATATTCTCCAGTTTCACTGGTTCTTTCTGGGAACTAGGATCTGCCAAGAGGCAAGAGCACACAACCACGTTCCCTTCTGCTTTAAATGCCTCCGCGGGCTTTGGATGTTTTGCAGGGAGAAAGTATTCGCCTTGTAATCTAAAATACAAACTGAGATGACTGACTTGAGGCCAGCAGTAGGACAGGGGCCAAATGGGAACCAGTAGCCTGATTTTAAACCCAGTGCCCTGGGACTGCCAAAATGTCCATGGACATTTTTCCTAAGAAAAAGACCAAACCATTGACCTGGGAACCACAAAGGAAACACGATATTTTCTCACTCTGGAGAAGGGTTTGACGATGAGAATTTTAGAGACTCAGATCTTCATCAGACCAGGCAGGGACTATGCCAGGTTCTCCAAAATCTCAACGTCTGGCCCATGTTTGACATAGAGCAAGTGTTCGGGAAATGGTGGTTTGGATGAAAAAGAAATGGATGAATGAGTATCAATTCATTCAACCCAAGCATTACACAGATAAGAATGAATGAGTGTTGAATAAATGAGTGAAAAAACTGATACCAAGATAAATTCACAATCAGGTAATAATATTAATATTTCCTGAGTGATTACAATGTTCCAGGGACTGTCATGATCCCTATACACATAATATCTTTCTTTTTTTTTGTTTTTTTTTTAATATTTATTTTTAATTGGAGGATAATTGCTTTAAAATATTGTGTTGGTTTCTGCCATCCATCAGCATGAATCAGTCATAGGTATACATATGTCCCCTCCCTTTTGAGTCTCCCTCCCACCCTCCCTTGTAGTTCAGTCAGTAAAGAATCTGCCTGCAGTGCCGGAGACCCAGGTTTGATCCCTGGGTTGGGAAGATCCCCTGGAGAAGGAAATGGCAACCCACTCCAGTATCCTTGCCTGGAAAATCTCATGGACAGAGGAGCCTGGTGGGCTGCAGTCCATGGAGTCACAAAGAATCGGGCACGACTGAGCGACTAACACTTACTTACCCACCTCCCACCCCACATAATACCTTTCTTAAGACTTGCATAATCCTATGACATCGGAACTACTATCATTCCCAATTTGTGGAGGAGCAGGGGGCACAGAGACGTTAAGTGACTTACCCAAGGTCACACAGCTGGAACTAGGCAGAGCTGGGATTCAAACCCTAGCAGCCTGGCCCCCGAGCCCAGGCACGTGGCCATTTCCTTTAGTGTCACCCATTAAGCAAAGAGACCTAGCTCCAGGAGCCTCCGTCTGTCATCACACTCAAGTCTTCCCCACCCCTCAAAATAATTCCCTCCTCAGATCCCAAATCCCCTTCTGGCGAGCACAACCTTGATTCCCTTTCTTGGTCACATTCTGTGAAAGAGTTGTCTATGCTGTCTCCACGTCCACACTTCCCACTCCACTCCCCAACTCACGACAAGCCCACGCTCACTCCACTGAGGGTGCTTGCCAAGGGACCTCCCCGTCCCAGGGACCTCCTACCTGCTGAGTCCAGGAGGGGCCAGTTTCTTCCCGGCCTTTTCTAGGACTGTGGTTGCATCTGCTGGTCCTTGTCCTCCTCTGCCCAGGTCTTCCGCTTCAGGGACAGTGCTCTTGGTCTCCTCACTCCACCTGCTCCCCCTAGATGAGCTCTTGCATTTCATGATCTCATGAGTCATGTCGATGACTCACAAATCTATTCCTCCCACCAGGCTCACCCCCTCCCCAATATTTCAGATTCACATCTTTTACCTTGTGGGAAATGCTACCCAGATGCCCAATACCCAGGCTGCTTATGACCTCTGTACCTTTCCTAATCCCAAACTCTCTACCTGGAATGCCCTCCCCCTCCTCACCTGCACCCCCAGCCAACTGCCCACTCATTCTTTAAGGCATCCAGTATGGATGCCTCCGTGTCCAGAAAAATCCTCCTTGGTGCCCATTTCAGTTGAGCTGAGTGTCCTTCTGACTCAATACATTCCAGACTTAACTCAGCAGCTTCTCCCCTAATCCTGCCCTTCCTCCATCATTCTTCAACTCTAGTCATAGATCCAACCATCATCCTGCTCTCGGTCAATCTCCAATTCCAGCTTTACCTCTGAAATGCGTGTCCACGCTTCTCCCATCATCTGCACAAGCAGGCCCTCCATCACCTCTGACCACTGTGTTCCCTGCAATCTGCTGCCATTTGCTGGTCAGGGATCTCTGTCTAACTCACATGTCAGCATCACTCCCTTGCTCAAAACCCAGATGCGTGCACACACCCACATGAATGTAGGTTTAAAAAAAGATGAGGACGTCCCTGGTGATCCAGTGGCTAGGATTCGACCCTCCCAATGCAAGGGGCCCAGGTTCAATCCCTGGTCAGGGAACTAGATCCCATATGCCACAACTAAGAGTTTGCATGTCACAAGTGTGTGAAGCTCCTGAGCACCGAGCGCCGTACAACTAAGACCCATCGCAGCCAAATAAATAATAAATTAATTTTTTTAAAAAAAAGGTGAAACGTGAATAAACTCTGTGGTCCAGTAATGTACCAATGTCATTTTTCTGGTTTTGATTTTGGCTGTATATCACCATCAAGGGAAGCAGAGTAAAGGGAACCCTTTGTTACCATTTTTGCAACTTCCTGTGAATAAAAAGTTAAAAACAAACAAAACCTTCCATGACACCCACTGCCAGGAGGACAAAGGCCAGGCTGTTCATCAGGGCACACAGTGCCCGTGGCCCGGTATGGAATGTGACATTCCAGCAACTCTGGACCATGCAGCTTCCTGTTCAAGCTGCCCGCTCTTTCTAGAACAACCCTGATTAATGCCCAGTGTTTCTCAAGGCTCAGCTGAGGTGGCTTTTCTACCAGGAAGGCTGCCTGCCACAAAGTCCACCCTAGCACAGCCCCCCAAGCTCACAAGCACGGCAGCGATCCTAGTTAACTGAAAGTGTGTGTTCATGTTGCCATTCTCTCCCTAAACTAGGTGCTCCTTGAAGGAAGAAGCTGTATCTGCTTTATCTCTGAGCAGCACAGAAAAATATGCTCTGAGTGTCTCATGAAACCTGGAATAAAAGTGAAGATGCAGAGTTCAGTCATCAGTTATTGAGCACTTTCTCTTACCAGATATTATTCTGAGTTGTTTGTTCAGTTGCTAAGTCCTGTCTGACTCCTTAGCAACCCCATGGGTTGGAGCCCGCCAGGCTCCTCTGTCTATGGGTTTTCCCAGGCAAGAATAATGGAGTGGGTTGCCATTTCCTTCTCCAGGGAATCTTCCCTCCCGACCCAGGGATTGAACCTGCATCTCCTGTATTGGCAGGGGGATTCTTTACCACTGAGCCACCAGGGAAGCCCTGGTGAGCTTTAACTATAATGCTATACTAAGATACTATCCAATTAAAATAAATTAATTTTAGAAAAAGATACTATATACCAATAGAGTAAGATACTATATAAGATACTATATATAACAAGATACTATATGTAACATTAAGTATAATGCTTAATCCTTATAACACTCCTTAGGAAAGTACCACTATCACCCTCATTTTACAGATGAGGAAACCAAGGCACAAAGAGATGAAGTGACCTGCCAAGGTTAGTTACTAAGTGACGGAACTGGGCTTTGAACTCTGGCAGTTGGGTTCTGGGGCCCAGACAGCGTCACCTCCCAACTCAAAAGTGCTACCCACCCTTGCACGCTGCCTTCAGCCTAGACCTGCACTCCACTTGCCCCCCACAACCCTGGCACTCACCTCCCCCACTGCAGTGTGCAGACAGGTTACACACCACACGAACACTATCTGAGCTTACGTCATCTCCACGCCTGGCACTTCTCCCGACTCACCAGGCCCTCGACGGCTACCCAGAGAGACTGGGAAGGCTTTAATTCCATGGTCTCTGACCTCACTCATCAGTTCTCCAGGTCTGCATTTATCCCTTCCCCTCATCCTCATCCATCCCCCATCTGTCCACTGGACAACCCTCTGCTCCAGGGAAGTCATTTCTGGAGGTCACCTGCTGGTTGTCCAGCCACTTCTATGGCAGGAGTTTTGAACCTGGGTCCCAAGGAGAGAATTTAGGGGTCTGTGACCTTTCTTCAGGAGTCTGGGAAAACACAACTTTTTTCACAAACTTCTACCTGATAATGACCAATCCCCCCAATTAGGAACACAGGCAAAACACCTCAGGAGCACCAGACACAGAAATCACAGCTTTTTCCCTGTCATATTTCATCTGCTGCAGACACAACAAAATCTTGGTTCACGCTCAACCCAACTTCAAAATTATTGTAGTTACATAGACTCACTGGTAGTTCTTATTTTTTAGTGCATTGATTTAAAAAAGAGCCAAACTGTAGTTCAAGAGCATTGATTTCCTTTGTAATCCTGTGTATTTTTACTGTATACATCTAGAAAGAGTATTCTGAGAAGGCATTCATGGACGTCCCCAGGCTGCCAACAGGTCTGCGGTAAAAAAGGGGCTTAAGAAGCCCTGCTTTCAGGATCAGGTTATTTATCCCTACAATAATCTCAAAAATAGGTGCTATGATCCCCACTTCACCCGGAAGCAAAGCCTACAAAAGTAAGTCTTTTTATAAAAAATAAAGAGGCTTGGGGACTTCCCTGTGGTCCAGTGGTTAAGACTCTGTGCTTCCAATGCAGGGCATGCAGGTTCGATCCTTGACTGGGGAACTAAGATCCCACGTGCAGCGTGGAGTGGCCAAAAAAACAAAAAATGAGGCTTGGAGGGCTCTGTGACTTGTCTAAGGCCACACTGCTCCTGGGGAAGCAGCTGCAGGTGTGTTCAGGAATGGACATGCAATGATACCCACAGGCCTCAGCAACCTGCAGTTTGTTTCTTTTAATTGGCCACCGTGAACAGAAACCAAGGTTCAAGAAACTTGCCCCAGGCCTCCCCCCGGTGCCCCACCATAAGCCAAAGTAAAAGCAAGCGTCAGCAGCGAGGCTTAATCCCCGCCCTCCCGCAGCACCCTGGCTCCAAAGGGCTTTGATTCAGTACTTTCTTCACCTGTCTTTCTCCTTCCCAGCAACTTACTGCCCAACTGCACAGAAGGGCTCAAACCTACATCTCTCTCCAGGGGACCCACGCTCTACTCCTGCTTCTCCATCAAGACCCACCTGCTATGCTGCTAAAGTGAGACATTTGAATAATAACTCTTTCTTTCTTTTTTTAATAGAAAAGTAACAGAAGCTTACTCTTGGGAGTTACGGGCATGCACACATTAAAAAAACAACAAAACTCACCCAGGGTCCCAGAGCTCCGACTGACTGCTTACTATTCTTTTTTTTTTTTAATTTTTTTGAGCAACTTGAAGTCACTGCTCCTGTTCATGGGAGAAGAAATCCTTGTGGTCCTAACACCTGAGCACCAAGAGTTTCATGAGCTGCTCTGCCTGTGTCATGGGCTGAAGAGAGGCCAGAGCAGTGCAAAGGGCCCTGAGCTGAGTTCCTGTCATAGCCCTGACCCATGCCAGCTTTCACAGAATCAGTCTGAACCTCTCTCTGTTTTGTCCTTTACAGGATGGAGCTAATGATATCCACCTTGCAAGACTAATGATGACACCTGTGTGCTCGGTCGTGTCCGACTCCGAGAGCCTAAGGACTGTAGCCTACCAGGCTTCTCTGTCCATTGGATTCTCCAGGCAAGAATACTGGAGTGGGTTGCCATTTCCTCCTCCAGGGGATCTTCCCAACCCACAGATCGAACACACGTCTCTTGCATTGGCAGGAGGGTTCTTTACCACTGAGCCACCAGGGAAGCCCTACTTTCTGTCTAGGCCACTCTTTTTGGGCAAGGGCTGTTCTGGACCACTCTGCTACTATTGTTCATTTACTCAACAAATAACCACAGAACACCTTTGTGTGCAGTGGGCTCTGCCCGAGCTGAGGGAATGAGATTAATGAAGTCCCTGGCCTTGGGGAGCTTGCGGTTCAAGCGTGGAAAAACAAATAAAAAGGTCAGTGTTAAATGCACAAGAGAAGCAGAGATACAGATAAGAGTTACACAGAAACTAAAATAGGAAGGGAGTGATGGGGGTGCGGGCGGCTGGGAGCTTAGGGAAGGCCCGTCCTAGGAGGTGGCATTTAAGAGACAAGGAGCCAGTCACGGGGACACAGGAGGTGGGGAAGGGCACACCTGGCCCGGGTGCAGCTCAGGGAATGGCCCTGAGGTGGGAACAGGCTTAGAATGTTCAAGGAAGAGACAGAAGGCCAGCTGAGGCTGCAGGACTGGAATGAGAGCAGGCCAAGCAGGAAGCAAGGGGCAGGCGACAGGCTGGGGCTGGTCAGAGAGCGACACGCGGGTCACTCTGTGCGAGAGCCAGCTCTGTGCTCCACGTGCGCTGGGAAACCACTGGAAGGTTTTCAGCAGAGAAGTGACAATCTCATCTATTTTAAAAAAATATTTATTATTATTATTATTTTATATATTGGCTGTGTGGCATGCAGGATCTTAGTTCCCTGACCAGGGATCGAACCTGTGCCCCCTGCAGTGGAAGTGCAAGTCTTAACTACTGGACCACCAGGGAAGTCCTGACAGGGTCTCCCTTAAATCTTGAGAAGACCCCTTGGCTGCTGCCTTGGGGGTGGGTCCTAAGAGGCAAAGGTGGAAGGTTAGTTAGGAGGCTGCCTGCTGTGGTGGTCAAGGCCCAGATCAAGGCGGGCAGTGGGGAAGATTCAGGAACATTCTGGAGGTTATTCACTATTTATGGCCATCACACTGGGTGGTCTTTATAACTTTCCAAGTTCCTTCATTTAAGTTTCAGAGTAAACCTGAGGCAGATGGCACTGAATCAGCAAGGCCATTTCACAGACCAGAAGATTGAGGCCAAGATTGAGGAGGTGCTGGTGCCCCCCTCACGCAGCTAGTGTGTGCTGGAGCCGGGAATGAAAGCCAGGACTTTGGATTCCTCTGCCTGCAGAGGGACAGGGTATGACATGGAATGCTCCAGAGCTTAGAGGAGCCTCTGAAAAGGGTCACAGTCTCGACCTTTGCCTGCAGCCCTCAGGGAAGTGCTTGATGGATACTCGCTGGCTGACCCTAGCTTTTGGTCTCAGGGAATCTGACACCCGGTTGGTTCCCTCTCTAAGTCACGGTGTGGACAGAGCAGGAAGAATTGGAGGGTGGGTCGACCCTTGGCTTCTTTTGAGTAACAGAGATTTCTCTTATCATGAAGGGTTATCATGAGGATGAATGAGAGACTAGACACAAATGTTAAATAACTAGGGTTTCCAGGCAGGTAAGAAATGAGCTTAAGGGACTTTACTGGTGGTCCAGTGGTTGAGAATCCACCATGCAATGCAAGGGACACAGGTTTGATCCCTGGTTAGGGAACTAAGATCCCACGTGCTGCGGGGCAACCAAGACCGCACGCTCAGGAGCCTGTGTGCCACAATTAGCGAGCCTGCGTGCTGCAAGGAAAGATTCCACATGACACAATGAAGATCTCGAGACTAAAACCCCACGCAGCCACATCGATAAATAAATATTTTAAAAAGAAAAAGCAAAGAGCTCTCTGGAAACTGAAACAACTTGACAGTATCTCCCTGGCAGGGCAGCTAAGATCTCAGACTCGGGCTCCCTCTGACCCTCCTGCTCTACCTCAGTCGTATGATTTGGGAACCTTAGTCTTCTCATCTGCAAAATGGGGCTGTTAACAGTGGCTGCTGCCTCAAAGAGTCTTTAAGTGGATTTGGTAATGGCAGGCACACAGCCGCGTCCAGCTGTGGTGGCTGCTGGCGCTGTGGCCGCTGTGCCCATCAAGCTTGAATCTCAGGCTCTGATCCGGAGCTCAGGAACTGCTGCTGAACTGAAGTCGACTCTAGACAGCTCCTGGATGCAGAAAGGCTGCCTCCCCTTCCCTCTGGGCCTCCAAGGCCTGATGGTGAAATGGCGCTAACACACCTGCAGAAGCCATTAGGGCACTTGCAAAGAAACAGACTTACTAGGAGAAATAAATAAGGTGGAAAGGAGACCCATAGCTGGTGATGACAGAGAAAAGGAAAACGAGCCCGTTTTCTATGGACCATTAAATGTGATGAAAGGAGCTGGCTTCTGTGGAGGCTCCAGGGAGCTGACACATAGCCGTCACTTCATCAACCCCAGCTGAAGTTGTGGTCAGACTTCCTCAGAGGACACCTCCACCCCTCTGCTGTCTCAACTGTACCACCACCAGCCCCACGAGTCTCCTGCCTCCCTCCCGCCTAGCCTCACCTGGGTCCCCCAGTGGGCCAAATCAAGAGCCAGACTGCCCCAGTTTGCCCTCCAGCTCTGCCACTTACAGGATGACATTCAACCTTTCTGTGCCACAGTTTCTCCATCTGTAAAATGGAGATAATTGTAGCACCCACCTATACACGGCTATTATAAAGATTCAATAAGCTCATCCAGGAGAAAGGACTCACAACAGCTGGCCACAAGCTAATCATTGGATTGGTGTTTGTGAAGTTACTAAAAAATTTTAAACTCCCCTAGTTCTCTCATAAAGAAAGCTGAGCACTGAAGAATTGATGCTTTCGAACTATGGTGCTAGAGAAGACTCTGGAGAGTCCCTTGGACAGCAGGGAGATCAGACCAGTCCATCCTAAAGGAAACCAGTCCTGAATATTCATTGGAAGGACTGATGCTGAAGCTCCAATACTTTGGCCACCTAATGCGAAGAGCCAACTCATTGGAAAAGACCCTGATGCTGGGAAAGACTGAGGGCAGGGAGAGAAGGGGTGACAGAGGACGAGATGGTTGGATGGCATCACTGACTCAATGGATATGAGTTTGAGCAAACTCCAGGAGACAGTGAAGGATGGGGAATCCTGGCATGCTGCAGTCCATGGGGTCGCAAAGAGTCATACACGACTGGGTCACTGAACAACAAAGTTCTTCTCATATGAGTCTCCTGTCCCAATCCCTGGGCACTGGGCTTCTCCCAGAGGTTACCATAAAACATCAACTCTCAGGGCTGCTTTTCAGAAAAGGAAACTTGGGCCCGGAGAACCCAAGGGACCATGGTGGCAGAGCCTTACTTGAACCTGAACTCACACCTGCCACCTGCACTGTGGACTGTTCCAGACAACCTGCCCGTCCTGACTTTACACGGCCCTGCCTTTGTCCGGCTCAGCATCTCTCCTCAGAATGCCCTTTCTCAACCCATCTTTTCAATGCATTATTCTTTTTTTTCCCTTTCCAATGTTTTAAATGGCACTTCTTCTTGGAAGACCTTCCAACCCCCAGGGCAAAATAAATCTTCCTCTACACTGGGACATAATTCAATTTGACAAGACAATGGTTGATCGTGTCTTCCTGGCACCTCCACCGGGGCCTGGGACACAGAGGGTAAATCAGAACCAGTTTCTGTCCTTGGGAGACTCAGGTTAATCATCCGTATCCTTCTCCTTTCCAAGCTACAAGCTCCTCGGCAGTATCAAATCAGGCGCTGGCAGGGACCGGGCACTGAGCTCGGATCTCCATGCTCAGGACCCAGTCTTCTCCTTCCACCACCAGTCTGCCTTCTGAAGTCAGGCTTCCAGCAGCTGCCCAAGAGGTCTCGCACTGGGCCAGCCCCATGAGGCCATGGGACACAAGGCTGGTTCAGTGCAACTGTCTGGCCCTGGGGAGCCTGCCGACCTTTCAGCTTTGGGTCCCCACCCCTAGAGCATTTGCCAGTTCAGACTGTCTGGGTCCCTGTTGTTGCTCTCCATATTTGGGATGGAGGTGGTCTAATTCTGACACCATGCAGCCCACTGAACTGTCACACAGGACTGGCTTCAAATCCAGCCGGGTGACCTTGGATGACCAGCCACATAAATGCTGTGTTCCTCAGTTTCTTCATCTGTGAAATGGAGATAATAATGCCTACCCCTCACAGAGCCACTGGAAGAATCAGAGGGAATGTACATCAGTGTCCTGGCACAGAAGCAGTGGTGCGGAGTCCAGAATCCCCTACTTTTCTCCACGCCAGCCACACCTCCTCATTCTTTCAGGCTCAAGATCCACCTGCTGGAGGAAAGCTTCCCTAACTTTTCCAGGTTACCCTGAGAGCTCTCTCTTCTCTCCATTCCCACCGCATGGACCCCAGTATTGATCATCTTCTTGTTCGCTCATTGGTTGACTAGAGTTAACTTTTCTCTTTCTAGCCAGCCTGTAAGTGGCAAATTCAACCCAACCCTACTCCACAGCATCACACTATATACACCATAAAAGGCTCTTGAAGACTAATTTGCGAAGGTAGGCAGGGCTCTGGGAGAAGGTAAAGATTTGGAGGCAGAAAACGAGGCAGGAATCCTAACTCTGTTGTGTGACTTTCCAGGAAGACCTTCAACTCTCTAAGCTTCAGATCTCTCATCTGGAAAATTAAGATGGAAAAATGTCGAGCTGACATGGTTGCTATGGAGGACAGATGAGAGAACATATGTGGAAGCCCTTTTGTTATAAACTAAAAAGTGCTATTTAAGGGATTATTATGTTTGGATTCTCAAATCCAAACCTACTGATGCCTCAACTGTCCTATACTTAAGATTCAAGAGCCCAGATCATCCCACAGAGCTTCTCAGCCCCAAATAACCCACCAAAACCCACATTCTTAATTGTTCATCCTAAACAAAAAGCCAGCAGTCATTCCCAGTATCCATGGAACCTCATCCCAGTACGAATTTGCACGCATGCTCAGTCGTGTCCGGTTCTTTTCGATCCTGTGGATTGCAGCCCACCAGGCTCCTCTGTCCATGGGCTTCTCCAGGCAAGAATACTGGAGTGGGTTGCCATGCCCTCCTCCAGGAGATCTTTGTGATCCAGGGATTGAACCCACGACTCCTGCATTGCAGGCAGATTCTTTACTGCTGAGCCACTGGGGAAGCCCTCATCCCAACTCAGGGATCACAAAAGTTCTCTCCCATCCTCAGATCTCAACCCTTCTGGAACAGGTTTCTCCTTCCCAGCTTAAGGAAGCCCACACCTCAAACCTGCTCTAATTGTGATCTGCTGGGCATCATTTCTAGCTTGCAGTCCAATTTCCAAGGGAAGTAAAAATGGGGAAAGACAACCAAGGTGGGTATAGTTGTATTTGCGGAGAGGGGAGAGGAAGACTTGGTAACAGAATGAAAGATTCTGCTGGAATTTTGTGTCCAACAGTTGCTAAACGTACTATAATTATCGCATTTGTGTGAGGATTCAAGGATCTGCATTCTGCTATTTTCATGGAACTTGATGAACTGCAAGCTCTGAGGGAAAATGCTAAGAAGTTGGGGTTCAAAGTCTTGTACCCAGGACCAAAGTCCCATTAAGCAGCCCCAGGGAAATGAAATCCCTGACAAAGCTGCTGGGGGCCCCCAATCACCCACTCTGGGCTCAGCCCCCTTCTCCAGCCCCTGCTTTTCCCTACTGATGGCATGTAGGCATCACATCCATCAGAGTCCATCAGAGTGAATCCCGATTTTTTTTTTCTCCTGGGAATACTGCTTTGTCTCTGTGAAAGACCCCCAAATCAGGCACCTTATAAACGTCCTAGCCGGTCAGATTTTAAGGGGAAATCAGGGGAAGAAAGGGGCAGGCCGGGAAGGGCCCTGAGGCCCGCGGAGGGTAGTAGAGGGGTCGGAGGCCGCCGTGGTGGGTGGCTCCCGGGTACCAATATTCAGGGGGCGCCCCCCAGGCGCTGGAGCTGTCCCCCGCAGCCCCTGGGCGCGCCTGGTCAGACGACGGAATTCTCGCAGGCCTCCGAGTCCTGGGACCCATCCCACGACCGGAAACGCCCCCCTACCCAGACCGCACCCCCCTTTCCTGCCGCCCTCTCCCCCGGGCCGGGCCGCAGGCCCCGGATCCCCGGGCTCGCGTGGCCGCCGCAGCCCGCAGGGGCGGCCCGTTGGCGGCCGCTGTCCTCCGCCCGCGCTGCGGTCCCTCCAACTCCCGGCGCTGCGGGGCCAAGGCGCACACAAAAGGAAGGGGCGCGCTGCCAGCTACGCCCCCGCCAATCGCCAATCCCCTCGAACCCCATAGCGGGGACCCGCAAAGCCTCCGCGCACCCCAAAGCTCCGGACGCCCAAGAGAGAGCCCCCCACGCAAGAAATTCCGAGACACCTCCCGGGGGCTTGCAGAGGCGGCCAAATCACCCAGCGGCAGGTGCCCCCGGCCGCACAATAACTTTGAAACTTTGGGGCTGGGCGCGGGGGCCGGGAGGGGGAGCCCCAAAAAGAAGGAAAGGGGGATTGCGGAGGGGGAGAAAGCTGTGTCTTTATCTTTGCAACATGCACTCTCCGGGCGTCCCCAGTGCAGCTCCGGCCGGGCCAGGGGTCTCCGCGCCTCCGCCCGGCCCGGCGCGGCCCCCGGGTCCCCCGAGCCCTTCCCGCGCCGGCCGCCCGTCCGCGGTCGGGCCCCCGGCCTCTGCCCCGCGGGGCTCGGGCCGCGCGCTGCACTCACCTCGGCCGGGCTGCGCTCCCCGCGGGCCTGCGCCGAGCCCGATAAATGGTATGCTATGACTAGAGGTATGATTACGTTATTATTATTAGTAATAATAAGAGTAAATGCTATTTAATTACGGGCAGCCGCATCCTGCTCCCGGCGCCGCCGCCCCGGCAGCTCCGTCCATGTGGCTCCGGAGCGCTTTACTTTCATTTCCAGCACCCCCGGCCGGCCGCTCGCGGCAGCACCCGCTGGAGGCTCAGTCTCCCTGCAGTCCCTCCTCCTCGGGTCCTAGAGCGCGGCTTCCCTCGCCGGGCGCCGGGGGTGGGCGGCGCGGGCCGCGCACCTGGGGGCGGAGGGGGCGGGGAAGTCCCCCTTCCCCGCCGACAGCTCATGCCTGGAATTCGCCTTTATTTTCTTTGCAAGTGTCCTGCCCTCTTGGGGCTTTTCTCTTGGCGATTCTGCATTTCTGGGAGGGTGCTGGTCTCCCTGAACGCCTCCGCCCTTCCTCCGCCCCCGAGTTTCAGCTGCTTTCAGTGTAGACTCCCCCCAAAACCCCAGGAGCCTTGTGCCCTTTTCAAGAGTGGGGACCCAAGGTTGTTGTTTGTCTAGGATCTTTCCCTAAAGGATGTGAGGCCGCTTAGAAGACCCAGTGAATGGGGTGGCAAAGAGTGGGACACGACTTCACGACTGAACAAAGAAGACCCAAAAGTTCAGGGGAGATCACCGGAAGAAGAAACCAGCTGTCAGAGGCCCTGGCGTTGCCTCAGAGCTGGCCAGGTCCGTGTTGGATTTGAATCCAGAGCTTCAGATCCAAACACCCATCCTACCATTGCTTCCTAGAGTTCTCTTCCCTCTTCATTTTAAACACATGTATGTATATGCACATAAATTTCTTTATGGAGGGGGGACTTCCTTGGCGGTCCAGTGGTTAAGATTCTGCACTTCCAATGCAGGGAGTGCAGGTTTGATCCTTGGTTAGGGAACTAAGGGGCTTCCTCTGTGACTCTGAGGTAAAGAATCCACTTGCAGTGAAGGAGATGCAGGAGATGCGGGTTCAATCCCTGGGGCAGGAAGATCTCCTGGAGGAGGAAATGGCACCCCACTCCACTATTCTTGGAGTGGAAAATCCTGGAAAATCCCATAGACAGAGGAGCCTAGCGGGCTACAGTGTCCCGGGTCACAAAGAGTCGAACACGATTGAGCACTTGTCCCAACAGATCAGTGGTAAAGAATCCGCCTGCAATGCAGGAGACACAGGAGATGTGGGTTCTATCTCTAAGTTGGGAAGATCCCCTAGAGTAGGAAATGGCAACCCACTCCAGTATTCCTGTGGGGAAAATCCCATGCACAGACGAGCCTGGTGGGCTACAGTCCATGGGGTCTCAGAGAGACATACCACTGAGATCCACGCACACCGGGAACTAAGATCTCACACGCTATGCAGTGTGGTCAAAAAAAGAAAATTATTTAGTGAGGATCAATTGTGAGATTTGTAAAGATTTTATCTTTATAAATGTATCATTTCCACATTTGTGCCATACAGTCTTAGTAACTGGAGGTACATCGCTGAGATGAATTTTAAACATGTTGCAAATGTTGGGAGGCACAAGAAACTTAAACAGTTTACCTAATTCTCACCATACTCCTGGAAGATTGGGTTTAGCACGCTCATTTTACAAATGGAAAACTGAGTCAGTTCAGTTGCTCGGTCGCGTCTGACTCTTTGTGACCCCATGAATTGCAGCACGCCAGGCCTCCCTGTCCATCACCAACTCCTGAAGTTTACCCAAACTCATGTCCAATTGAGTCATTGATGCCATCCAACCATCTCATCCTGTCGTCCCCTTCTCCTGCCCTCAATCTTTCCCAGCACCAGGGTCTTTTCAAATGAGTCAGCTCTTCGCATCAGGTGGCCAAAGTATTGGAGTTTCAGCTTCAGCATCAGTCCTTCCAATGAACACCCAGGACTGATCTCCTTTAGGATGGACTGGTTGGATCTCCTTGCAGTCCAAGGGACTCTCAAGAGTCTTCTCCAACACCACAGTTCAAAAGCATAAATTCTTCTACACTCAGCTTTTTTTATAGTCCAACTCTCACATCCATACATGACCACTGGAAAAACCATAACCTTGACTAGACGGACCTTTGTTGGCAAAGTAATGTCTCTGCTTTTTAATATGCTGTCTAGGTTGGTCATAACTTTCCTTCCAAGGAGTAAGCGTCTTTTAATTTCATGGTTGCAGTCACCATCTTCAGTGATTTTGGAGCCCCAAAAAATAAAGTCTGCCACTGTTTTCCCATCTATTTTCCATGAAGTGATGGGACCAGATGCCATGATCTTAGTTTTCTGAATGTTGAGCTTTAAGCCAACTTTTTCACTCTCCTCTTTCACTTTCATTAAGAGGCTCCTTAGTTCTTCTTCACTTTCTGCCATAAGGGTGGTTTCACCTGCATATCTGAGGTTATTGATATTTCTCCCAGCAATCTTGATTCCAGCTTGAGCTTCATCCAGCCCAGCGTTTCTCATGATGTACTCTGCATATAAGTTAAATAAGCAGGGTGACAATATACAGCTTTGACGTACTCCTTTTCCTATTTGGAACCAATCTATTGTTCCATGTCCAGTTCTAACTGTTACTTCCTGACCTGCATACAGGTTTCTCAAGAGGCAGGTCAGGTGGTCTGGTATTCCCATCTCTTTCAGAATTTTCCATAGTTTATTGTGATCCACACAGTCAAAGGCTTTGGAATAGTCAATAAAGCAGAAATAGATGTTTTTCTGGAACTCTCTTGCTTTTTCAATGATCCAGCGATGTTGACAATTTGATCTCTGGTTCCTCTGCCTTTTCTAAAACCAGCTTGAACATCTGGAAGTTCATGGTTCATGTATTGCTGAAGCCTGGCTTGGAGAATTTTGAACATTACTTTACTAGCCTGTGAGATGAGTGCAATTGTGCAATAGTTTGAGCATTCTTTGGGATTGCCTTTCTTTGGGGTTGGAATGAAAACTGACCTTTTCCAGTCCTGTGGCCACTGCTGAGTTTTCCAAATTTGCTGGCATATTGAGTGCAGCACTTTCACAGCATCATCTTTTAGGATTTGAAATAGCTCAACTGGAATTCCATCACCTCCACTGGCTTTGTTCGTAGTGATGCTTCCTGAGGCCCACTTGACTTCACATTCCAGGATGTCTGGCTCTAGGTGAGTGATCACATCATCGTGATTATCTGGGTCATGAAGATCTTTTTTGTACAGTTCTTCTGTGTATTCTTGCTACCTCTTCTTAATATCTTCTGCTTCTGTTAGGTCCCTACCATTTTTGTCCTTTATTGAGCCCAGCTTTGCATAAAATGTTCTCTTGGTATCTCTAATTTTCTTGAAGAGATCTCTAGTCTTTCCCATTCTATTGTTTTCCTCTATTTGTTTGCATTGATCACTGAGGAAGGCTTTCTTATCTCTCCTTGCTATTCTTTGGAACTCTGCATTCCAATGGGTATATCTCTCCTTTTCTCCTTTGCTTTCCTTCCCGTTCTTTTCACAGCTGTTTGTAAGGCCTCCCCAGACAGCCATTTTGCTTTTTTGCATTTCTTTTTCTTGGGGATGGTCTTGATCCCTGTGTCCTGTACAATGGAACGAACCTCCGTCCATTGTTCATCAGGCACTCTGTCTATCAGATCTAGTCCCTTAAGGATTAAGTGACTTGTCCAAGGCGGCAAGTCTGACTGCAGTCTGTATGCTCTAGATGGCCTCCTGTGCTTTTCACTATCTACCTTAAGGGAGCCTTGAAAAGGGGTGGGGGAAGCACACCTGCACCATCAGAATTTCTCAAGCTCTTCCTTCTGTGGGTGCCATCGCTCCCCTCACTCCTCTAAGATTAACAACAACAGAAAGGCAGTCTCTGGCATGAGAGGGATGTCCAGAAAGGAAAAGCCAAGTCCACGCAGGCTCACTGTGGTGGGTAGAGGAGGGTTGTGGCTTGTTTAAAATGAAGACTTCTAGGGAATTCCCTGGTGGTCCAGTGGTTAGGACTCCACACTTTCACTGCAGGAGGCTCGAGTTTATTCCCACAAGCTGCATGGCCAAAAATAAAAAATTAAATGAAATAAAATGGAGACCTCTAATCACCCCCACCTCACTGCTACCTCAGAGATTCTTTTTTTTTTTTTTTTTTGCGGGGTGGAGGGCTGTGCCCGGGGACTGTGCTGGAGCTGTGGGGAAAGGGGTTTACTTACAGTCCCAGGAGTGAGGCCTGGCAATGAATGTTTTTGAGTGAGTAAATGAACACCGTATAAATGGTTGCAATTAAGGCTGCCCTGTAGGAACTTCTCTGGTGATCTAGTGGTTAGGAATCTACCTTCCATTGCAGGGGATGCGGGTTTAATCCTTGCTTGGAGAACTAAGATCCCACATGCCACAGGGCAACTAAGCCTCTGTGCCACAACTAGAGAAGCCAGTCGTGGTGGTGGTTTAGTTGCTAAGTTGTGTCCAACTCTTGTAACCCCATGGACAGAGGAGCCTGGCAGGCTACAGTCCATGGGATTCTCCAGGCAAGAATACTGGAGTGGGTTGCCATTTCCTTCTCCAGGGGATCTTCCTGACCCAGGAATCAAACCCGGGTCTCCTGCGTTGAAGGCAGATTCTTTACCAACAAGCCACAAGGGAAGCTCCCAGAGAAGCCAGTGGGCAACTGCAAAGATCCAGCACAGAGTGGAAAAAAAAGAAAAAGACTGTCATGCACTGAGAGTCTTCCCAGAAAAGGATCTTAACTTGGGGTTTAGGGAAAGACCTTGAAGATAAAGTGCACAATTTTAGGCTTAGTTTGAGGGTAATGAGTACATTCCCCATAGGGTTACTATGAAGATTGAGTTCCTGCATGCAAAGTACTATGTGATTAAATAAATAACACATTCTTCTGGGAAACAGTCCATAGAATTCCAGTTCTCAGAAGTGAGGATGAACCCATGAACCTAGAAGCTGAGATAGGTTATAACATAGTGAATGAAATTCAGGTGATAAAGCATGCTCACAGTTGTCCCCAGTATGCTTGAAAATGATCAAGCATACGGAAAACTGACAGAACGAGATCGCCCTATATTATGCTATTTGTGCTCAGTCGCTCCAGTTGTTTCCGACTTGGCGACCCCCTAGGATGTAGCCTTCCAGGCTCCTCTGTCCGTGGGATTCTCCCAGCAAGAATACTGGAGTGGGTTTCCCTGCTCTCTTCCAGGGAGTCTTCCCAATTCAGGGATACAGCCCATGTCTCCTGCACTGAAGGCAGACTCTTTACTGCTGAGCCGCCAGGGAAGCCCATATTATGCTATGACTGTTAAACTTTTTCTGTATTTGCTTTATCATATATTCATCCCTCCATCCACTCATCAGTCTACGTAATATTTTTGTTAAAAACAAAATAGGTAATTTTTTTTTTCAAAATAGGTAATTTTTAACTTTCTTCTCTGTGCTCTTTTACATTTATACTAATTTTTTAGATTGCTGTCAGTTTTCATTTTAAAAATGAAATAATTTCCATTTTGAAACAAAAGAACTATTAAAAGGGGATATAATCTACTAAAAGGATTTGATACCAGGAAACCCTTTATACACATTAGACCCAAATTTAAGCTCCTCCCCAGACAGTGTTTTCCATCTTACTCAACACTGGATTCTGGAATAATGCCTTGCACATAGTAGATAACTATTTGTGGAGTGAATGAGTTCTTTTGAGTATCGTTTTTTATTAAGGTTAAAAAGAAATCATTAAGGGAGCCCTGGGCTTGAACCCTGGGGGGAACCTGATTTGAGTTATCTTTAACAAATAATGTAGCAATCCCCTCCCACTGGGGGAGGGAGGCAGGCTCTCCAGCAATGTGGGTAAACCAGCCCCCCTCGCCTCTCTCCAGGAGGAACCCAAGGCCAGCACCCAGTTGGTTCTTGGGACTTTCTCGCCGCATTCCTCACGTGTCTGACATAGTTCAGGCATTTGTTTTTGATCTGACTAAATGGCAAGTCTGCAGCCTTGGTAGCTCTTCAAGAAACCAGAATAAATATTGTTATTTATTCCACTCAAAATTGGCAATTAAGTTTGTTTTCAGGCACCAGAATGGAATTTAAAACATTCAGTTCAAGTAAACCAAACTAATCAGAGGCAGTCTGCTTTTCTCTTCAAAACATTAAAAAAAAAAAAAAAAAAGGAAAGAAAGAAAGAAAGCAGACAATAAAAACTGCTGCACAATAGAGAAAGGGGTCTGGAACATCCACTCTCCTCTTATTCCCACCTCACACTCAAAAGGTGACTTGTTTTGCATGTGTAATGAAAAGACCCAACCCCCCCAAAAAAAAGAACCCCAGATATCTGTCTTCCACTATTTCTTGTCTAAATTACTGTGTAATTCAGGCAGGTTATTTGACCTCTGGGCTTTAGTTCTCCGTTTGCTGAAAAGAGAATAGAGGGGCTTCCCTGGTTGTCCGGTTGCTAAGACGCTGTGCTCCCAATTCAGGGGGCCCAGGTTCAATCCCTGGTCAACGAACTGAGAGTTTGCATGTGGAAACTAAAAGTTCGCATTGCCACAACTAAAGTTCTTGCATGCTGCAATTAAGACCCGATGCAAAAAAAAAAAAAAAAAGACCCGGTGCAGCCAAACAAATATTAAAAAAAGAAGAAGAAAAGAGGTGAGCGATGGCCTAAGATGGTTCCATCTGCCCATTCCATTTCTTTTCTCAGGGTCAGGCAAACAGACTAGTCTCTCTGAAAGAGAGAGTTGGAGAAAGTGAGGGGGAGAGAGAAAGAAGATGACAAATGAGTTGTTGGAAACACTGATGTTTCAGGACACTGATGTTGCAGGAAGTGGGACCCCTTCCAGGGCCCGAGAATGGGCACTTGTTTAACACTCGAAAATGAATTGTCCAAGGAGACACATGTCCTGACAAAGCAAGAGATTTTATTGGGAAGGGGCACCCAGGCAGAGCGCAGTAGGTAAGGGAACCCAGGAGAACTGCTCTGCCACATGGCTTGAAGTCTCGGGTTTTATGGTGATGGGATTAGTTTTCGGGTTGTCTTTAGCCAATGATTCTGACTCAGTGTCCTTCCTGATGGCACACTCATTGCATCGCTCAGCCAAGATGGATGCCAGCGAGAAGGATTCTGGGAGGTGTCTCCTTTTGACCTTTCCAGAACTCTTTCCATTGGTGGTGGCCTATTAGTTCCGTGTTCTTTACCAGGAGCTCCTGTCTTAAAACAACTCATGCAAATGGTTACTCAGGTGCCTGGCCAGGGTGGGCGATTTCAGTCAGTGTGCTTCCCGTAACATTTGGACTCAGTGTGCAAACCCCCTTCTCCCTTTTAAATCGTAGTCTCCTCCTTTTAAAGGGGTTTGAGATAGAATCTAGATTCAGGAGTAACAAACAGAATCTGTGTTGCTAAGGGCCTGGATTTGTGATTTTTAGCTTTGAATGTGAACACCTTCAGGCAGAACACCTACCCATTGGTTCTCCACAGGCCCATGGGACCCTGTTACTTCCCTGGGCTTTGAAGGCCATTGAGTTTCTGCTAAGAAACTTGCAGTTATAAAAACCCTGTGATCCATCACCCAAATAACGAGGAAGGGAAGATTACCTCAGATGTTCTGCCACCCACTTCCTTCTTCCCTTCAGGAGGTCCCCATCAGAAGAAAGTCTCAGAAAAATAAAACTAGAAGAGGGAGGCTTAGGGTCACCCTAAGGAAAATTCAGACTGATTTGATCAGTCTTAGCCAGAATCAGCTCAGGAATAACATCAGGCCTACTTGGAAGCTTCTCAGCCTTTTCAGATGATGATTCATTTTAAGGAAACATCCCATGACCCTGACTGAAATCCAGTTCAAATGAGGAAACCTGTGGGATGGAAGAAGCACAAGCTGGAATCAAGATTGCCGGGAGAAATATCAATAACCTCAGACATGCAGATGACACCACCCTTACGGCAGAAAGTGAAGAAGAACTAAAGAGCCTCTTCATGAAAGTGAAAGCTGCTGCTGCTAAGTTGCTTCAGTCGTGTCCAACTCTGTGCAACCTCATAGACAGCAGTCCACCAGGCTCTGCCGCCCCTGGGATTCTCCAGGCAAGAACACTGGAGTGGGTTGCCATTTCCTTCTCCAGTGCATGAAAGTGAAAAGTGAAAGTGAATTTGCTCAGTCGTGTCTGACTCTTCGTGACCCCATAGACGGCGACCTTCCAGGCTCCTCCGTCCATGGGATTTTCCAGGCAAGAGTACTGGAGTGCATTGCCATTGCCTTCTCAGGAAAATGAAAGAGGAGAGTGAAAAAGTTGGCTTAAATAACATTCAGAAGACTAAGATCATGGCATCCGGTCCCATCACTTCATGGCAAATAGAAGGGCAAACAGTGGAAACAGTGGCTGACTTTATTTTTAGGGGCTCCAAAATCACTGCAGATGGTGATTGTAGCCATGAAATTAAAAGACGCTTGCAAAAAAAAAATAAAAGACGCTTGCTCCTTGGAAGGAAAGTTATGACCAACCTAGACAGCATATTAAAAAGCAGAGACATTACTTTGCCAACAAAGGTCCGTCTAGTCAAGGATATGGTTTTTCCAGTGGTCATGTATGGATGTGAGAGTTGGACTATAAAGAAAGCTGAGTGCCGAAGAATTGATGCTTTTGAACTGTGGTGTTGGAGAAGACCCTTCAGAGTCCCTTGGACTGCAAGGAGATCCAACCAGTCCATCCTAAAGGAGATCAGTCCTGGGTGTTCATTGGAAGGACTGATGCTGAAGCTGAAACTCCAGTACTTTGGCCACCTGATGTGAAGAGCTGACTCATTGGAAAAGACCCTGATGCTTGGAAAAATTGAGGGCAGGAGGAGAAGGGGACGACAGAGGATGAGATGGTTGGATGGCATCACCGATTTAATGGACATGAGTTTGGGTAAACTTCAGGAGTTGGTGATGGATAGGGAGGCCTGGCGTGCTGCAGTTCATGGGATCGCAAAGAGTCGGACACGACTGAGCAACTGAATTGAACTGAGGTACCTATGACAGGCCAGGAGCCCAGAGAATGCTGCCCAGCTACAAACAGTACCTTTCTAGAGGCTCTTCAGGTGAAGGAGGAAGCTGCCAAGTAGAATGTTCTACTCTGTGAAAAAGCTCTCAGACCCACTGCTGTGAGGGGTCTGATGCTTGCTGGGGGGCCCACAGGAAGCTGACTCATTCAGGTTGGAGTCACCAGGGCAAGGAAAGCCTCTTGGAGGAGGTGGCATTTAATATGGGCTTTGCAGGCAGAAGAGGAAAGGGAGAATGGAGAGGATCCACAACTCAGTAGTAGTGTGGACTAGAGTCTGGAGCTTTTGTTTTCTCATCTCTGCTGGGAAGGGTAGCAGTGATGCCCTTTTCCTTTGTGGTTGTAAAGATTAATTTAGTTGTATGTGGAAGAATCTGGCACATACTACATTTAACTCTGAATTGCAGGTAAAGCAAAAGCATAAGTGGGTGTGTGAGCTGAGTTGTGAGAGGTAACTTTGGAAAAGAAGTCTGCTTGTGTTGACAGTGCTGATCTCTGGGAACTAGAGTTTCTTGGGTAATGTTTACTTTTCTGTTACTATCCTGTTAAATGTTGGTTGAAGTGTTTATAATGAACACCTTATTTATATAATGGTTAAAAAGTTCTTTGTGAAAAGAAAAAAAGCTACTTGTGTTCTGTTACTTAAAAAATTCAAACCTAGAGAAAAGTAGCAAAAATGTTCAAAGAAATCCCACAGACCCTTCACCCAGATTCACTTGTTAACATTTTGCTATACTTGCACTCCCTCTGGCTACATACGAATACATACATTTTTTGAGCCATTCCAGAGTAGGTTGCAAACATGCCTGTAATTATTTCAGCATATATTTCCCAAGAACAAGGGCAGTGTCTTACATAATCAGGTACAATTTAAAAGAAACAACAGGTTTAACATGGAAACAATGCTATTATCTTTTTTTTACAATGTTATTATCTAACATACACATTTTTCTGTCTCAATATTGCCCTTTATAGTAATTCTCTGTACCCCAAGATCCAATCCAGGACCACGTGTTGCATTTAATTATCGTGTCTTTTTAGTCACGTTTAATCTGCAACAGTTCCTCAGCTTTTCTGTCTTTCACGACACAGACATTTTTGGAAGTGTACAGACACGTTATTCCGTAACGTGTTCCTTAGTTGGGTACGTCCGATGGTTCCTCACGATCAGATTAATTTTATGCGTTGCGGGGACTGGATGGTGATGCTGTGTCCTCAGCACAGCACTGCGGGAGGTGTGCGATGAATGTCAGAGTCTTGTTATCGACATTAACGTGAACGTTAATGTGGTTAAGGGTGGTGTGGCAGAGTTTCTTTGCTACAGAGTTACTATTCGCCCCCTCCTTTTAATTATCAAGGAATCTGTGGCTATTTTTGGGAAAGTCCTCGAATGTCCTTTCAATTTCATGGGACAAAAAAAAAAAGCGAGGTTTCCCTTTAGGAAATAGACATCTCTTAGCTTGCGGAACAGGTCCAGCTTCGAGTCTCCGTCAGCACCAGCCTTTGTCAATAAAGTTACGTGAACGTGAACCTTTCCGGAAGGGCGGAGCCGGCCCGGTCGCAAGGCATTTAGGGAACTGTAGTCGTCCTGGAAGTTCGCGGCTCAACACCGCCCAGCGGTCTCGGGGAGAAAGAGCCAGAAGCCGCAAAAGGGAGGGCACAGAGGGACCTAGCGGAGGTGCCCTGGGACGCCGCGCGAGTATTATGGGAATGGTAGTTCGCGGGCGCAACTCTGCGGCGTCCAGCCGCGCCCCGCGCAGGATAAGCGGACCACTATACCCGACAGGCCGCGCGCGCGCGGGGGCAGGGGAAGCCGGACCGGGCCTCCGACAAATCAAATCGAAGGAAAGAAACTGCCGGCTTTCAAAATCCACCTCCCTCCGCCATCATCTGCCGCCGTGCGGGGAGCAGGTGGTGTCTGAGGTGCGAGCAGCGAGAAGCGCTTGGGTAAAGCTGACGGACGTCTCCCGGTGGGGCTGAGCATCTGGAGCGCCGGACCGGAGGCGGCGACCCCGACCTGACCTGACCTGACCTGACCCGGACCCTAAATCCGTCCCCTCCCGCCGGACGCACGCGCGCGCTCCGGTCGCCCCACGCGGCGGCGCAGCCTGTGTACGGTAGGGTCGGGGATCCCTTTTCTTTTCTTGTCACCTGCCTGGGGATGCAGGCGGGGGTGGCGCGGCCCTGGAACCGGACGAGGAAGGTGTGGCGCTTTCTGCGTGCCCCCCTCCGCCTTCATCCCCTGTGCCCTCGACCGCCGAGCGGGTGGGAGTTTGGGAAGCCAGGAGGGGCGCTGTCCCTTTTCCCAAGCGGCGAGACTGAGGCTTAAGAGAGGGCGTCAGGTCCACCCGGCTCGCCCACCCGGCAGCGGCGTCCCCTGTTCGCGTCGGTGTCAATCCGAGGGCGGTGCACGTTCGCCTGGGATCCCGGATGGGGCTCCGGTGCGGCCCCGCCTGTCATTCTCGGCTCGAACTCGCGCGTCGTTCTCCCGCCGCCGCCTCCCAAGAGGCCCACACCCGCCGGGGACCTGGGCTGGTGCCGCCGCAGCCCCGGGGACCCGCGTGAGTCACTGCCGACGCTGGGCAGGAGCGGTGGATGTGCATGGAGGCAAATGTGCCAGACTCCTGCTCGGAAGGGGGAGGAGATGTTTGTGTTTGCTTCGCCGCGGGCCCTTTGCAGACCTTGGACTAATCAGTTCACCTCTCTGTGGTCCAGTTACTTAGACTTTATAGTGAACGGTGTGTGTGTTGCCTAGTCTTTATAGTGGATAGGATGGGGGTGGTGGTGGTGTGTGTGTACGGACTGGACTTCTCTTCCAGCTGAGAAGTTCTGTGTTCCTATTTCTTCTGGACGCCTCACCACCGTTTTTCTAGCCTTAAATTGTCCCAAACCAGAATTACAAGGAGTGGGGTGGTTGTGGTATCAGGCTATTTTATGTTGAATTTCATCCCTTCATTCATTCTTGAAGCAGCTTTGAGATTCCCTGCCTCACGCAGCAGATAGAGTGATCCTGTCAGAACATGCGTCACATCACAGTCCCTCTTCTGCTAGAAACCCTCCAGTGGCTCCCTTTGTCATTCAGAGTAAAAGCTTCAATTCTTAAAATGGCCTTTGTGACTGGGGCCTCTTGTTAATTCTCTTTCTTTATCTCTTACCTCTTTTCTCCTTCCCTCTCTGTGTTCCAGCCCCACTGGCCTCCTTGCACTTCCTCTGACCCTCCCCTTCCCCCACAAGACCCTTTGCAAGAATGTTCTTCCCCCAGATATCTGCGTGGGTCAGTCCCCAGTATCCTTCAAGTCTTTGTTTCTTTCTTGATAATACCTTCTCTAAGACTCTTTAAGAGTCCCCTTGGATTGCAAGGAGATCAAACCAGTCAATCCTAAAGGAAATCAGTCCTGAATATTCATTGGAAGGGCTGAAGCTGAAGCCCCAGTACTTTGGCCACCTGATGTGAAGAACTGACTCCTTGGAAAAGACCCTGATGCTGGGAAATATTGAAGGCAGGAGAAGGGGACGACAGAGGACAAGATGGTTGGATGGCATCACCGACTCAATGGACATGAGTTTGAGCAAGCTGCAGGAGATGGTGAAGGACAGGGAACCCTGGCGTGCTGCAGTCCATGGGGTTGCAAACAGTTGGACACGACTAAGCAACTGAACAACCACTACCACTCTATTTTAGATTAAATCCATCCCCCGCCGAGAAACAAGGAAAACAGCAAAGCTTCTTACCCCTTTTCCTGTTTATTTTTCTTCTTATTACTGTCTGAGACACTAAATAACCTTGTTCTTCCTGATCACCCATTCCTCTTTGGGGAAATGTACTGGTCCTTTCTGCCAGTCTGCTGAACTATAGGCTAGAAGCTCCTTTTTTTCAGCAGCTCTGTCATCAGTCTATTGTGATGGTGGTGGTTGTGATGTAGAGACCTCTGGTCTCCTAGGAACCCCGAGGTCTGGCTGACATGGGCTGCCCAGTCTCCTGGCCAAGGTTGAAACCAGCTGTGCAGTGGGCTGACCCCTCTGCCCTACCCCCAGAGTCATGCCAGCGAGGGCAGTGGGGCATTCTTTGGGATGGATAACCTGGATCCCATAGCCATCCATGTCCTGTTTGAGGAATGGGACCCTCAAACAGAGAGCGCCCAACATGATCAGGCAGGTGTGTGTTCTGGGGAGACTCTTCATAGCCGTCAGACGAGAACTCGACTGCCATTCCCTAGGGACCCAGTGGTCAACTCACATGGCTTTGCTTGGTACCCCAGCTGGGGCAGTTGGGCAGAGGAGGGCTTGTAGTGAGACGGTAACTCTGTAGAGGTTGAAACCTTTGCCTTTTTAGAACTCTTCCTTCCTCAATGTTGTTTTTATTTCTCCCAGTGGTTTAGCACTTGGGATTTCCTTATCCTGGGAGGTGGGCTCAGGCAGCTGAAATGGTCCTACCCGGCCCTCCCCAACCTGGAGATGCCCAGAGATCCTCTCTCTTAATGCACTTTGACCTCCTCAGTCTGCAGATTTCCAGGGGAGCCCACCGACGCAGCCACCATGGCCTCTGAAGATATTGCCAAACTAGCAGAGACGCTCGCCAAGACCCAGGTGGCCGGGGGACAGCTGAGTTTCAAGGGCAAGAGCCTCAAACTCAACACTGCAGACGATGGTGAGTCCTCGTGTGGACTGGCCCCGGAGGGACAGGGAGCAAGCGAGAGAGCACCTCCTCGTCCCACTTGTCAGGCCCGGTTAGCTTCATGATCACACTTGTCCTAACCCAGTAAGGCTTGACGATGTTTTGTCCATGAGCACATGGTGGGCATCCCTGCCAATGGCAGCTCAGGCCGGCAGGTGGGAAGGACCTCTTGGGGGGAATGGTCAGCAGTGAGGGACCACAGTGAGCAGCAGTCCCAGGATCCAGCCCTGCTTTCTTACTTCAGATCCACCCCCACATTCACCCCATGAGCCAGAGCTGGTCTGGGAATAGTTGTTGCCTTCCTGAGAGTGGGAATGTTCCGAGCACTGCACCCCCGAGAGCAGTGAGGCTGCATGAAAACGACAGTCCAGGGGTTTCCCTGGCGGTCCAGTGGTTAAGACTCTGCACTTCCACTGCAGGGGCCATAGGTTCAATCCCTGGTCAGGGAACTAAGATCCAACATGCTGTGCAGCTCAGGCCAAAAAAAAAAGAGAGAGACTCTGGGCCCTCTTGGGAGTCTGGTACACTCAGTGAATGCCCCTGAGGGGAGGGATGGATGCACCTGTCTGAACAGGCATCAGGACTGGACAGAACTAGAAGCAGAATGCAGACCCTGTCTTTGCTTCTGTGGCCAGAGCGTGGCTGGCACGGATCCACCCCGAATCCCGGGCACCTGGAAGTGAAGGTGCCTGCATCGGGGCCTCTTGAGGTTCCAGCCCAACCAGAGAAACTGGTCTGGACTTGCATGGTTGTCCTGGTGTACAGGCAGGCTGGCTCCCATCCTCCAGGTCAGATACCGCCTGAGTCCTTGCACATTCCTAACGTCCCTGGAGGGCCTTAACCTTTAGAGTTCCTCCCTGTGCATTATTACTTTTGATCCTTGCATCATCCCTGGGAAAGGGAGGTAAACATGTTGCCATTTTATAAATGAGGAGTAAAGGACTCGGGAGCCTTCAATAACTTACTGGTCTTCAGTAACTTACTCAAGGTGGTGTAGCCCAGAATAGCAGAGCCAGGATTCCATCGGAGGTCCAGCTGCATCCCTGGTCTGGTGCGTCCCAGTGTACATTCAGCGCAGCTCAGTAAGTGTGAATTTGCTATTAAATGCTGGTCGTTAACACTGTGTCAGTTAGTCTTCAGTGCTGTACAAAGAGTGTCTCAGTTTATCCCCCTCAAAAGGTCTGGAGGTAGGTTTCACCCCATTGTGCAGATTGGGAAGTTGAGGCCTAGGGAGGTGATAGGACTTTCCTAAGGCCCAGCTCTAAGCAGTGGAGCTGGGAAGAAAATTCAGGGTTGTCTGCTCCTAAAATCCACGCACACAACCACTTCATTGGCTCAGGCTGGATGTGCCGCCTCCCGTCTTGGCGGTCACCAGAGGTGGGCAGCTTGGAGCCCAAACCTCTGAGGAGCTCCTGACCTGGAGTAGGAATGAGGTCCTCAGACAGCCAACAGGAGAGATGAAACACGCTCTCAGAGACATGGAAGAGCTCTGGGAAGTAAGGTTGGGGAAGGGATCACTTGTTTTCCACTTAGGGAGAGGCTTAGGAGGGCTCCGAAAATCCCCGAGGATGAGCAGATACTTGAAGTGAGAGTGGGCACTGCAGGCAGGAGAACCACGTGAGTTGGCCCAGGAGCTGGGACACACAGGGTGGGCTTGAGAGAAAAGAAGTCAGAATCCTGGAAGGAGCCTTGAGCTGAGGCCCTTGAGTGCTGTATCGAGGGGCCTGGTGGTCTGATTGTGAGCCCAGAAAGGGCCTGTCTTGGCTGGGGGTGAGCAGGTGAGGTCCAGGGAAGGCCATGAAGCTGTTGATCAGAACTCGGCCCCAAAAAGTAGAAAACAAAACAGAGAACTAGGTCCTTTTCTCTGCTCACTGAGTTATGTAAGGACCAAAGTAAGGCCTTGCTGCCTTATGTAGCAGAGCCCCTGAGACTTGTTCCTTTGTGAGGCAGTTGAGGCCGCAAAGGGAAGCCCGTTCCGCACAGCCTGGTGACGGTTGGTGGCTAGTCAGGGACAGATGGGGCCTATCCCTGGCCTGTGTTTAAGTTCTGCGTAAAGTAACTCTGTTTGGGTTGCCGGTCAAGCAAGAGAGGCAGCCCGGCCGTGGACCCACCCTCTCCCGTCCCTGCTCTTCGCACTGGGGCGCTCTTCCTCGCACGCTCACTCTGTGACTCCCCGGCTAAGCTCGCGGCAAGCTCAGTACTTCTGGTCTCTGTACCTGTGTCACTTACACGGCTTCCCCCGGGGCCCTGGCATCTCTGTTGCCTCGCTTCTAAGGGCGGTGTAAACATTCCCGTGAGCAGCCACCTTCCCTTCTGGTGAGCTGGCCTTTCCCTGGATGTTAGGGCGACGCCCTGTTGGAGCAGGTCTCCCAGAGGGCTGAGAGGCCCCTCCAGCCCTGGCCCTGAGTGCCAGCTGCAGAAGAGGGCTGGACACCCGGCGCTCTGGAGTTGCAGCTCCAAAGGGGGAGAGGGGTTCGGGGGTTTCTCGGCCGGGGCCCTCCTGTGTGAAGTCCGCGGTTGTGCACAGAAGCAAGGCTTTGGGGAGCAGCACATACGTTCATTTTGGGAAAACCAGTCTGAAGCTCAGCATTGCCGTTTTCCCTGAACTCCTGGGCAGAGTGGCTTCGTTCTTTGAAGCCTCAGTGTACCTTCCTAGGAAATGGGAGGCTCGTATCTGTCCAGCCTTTCTCGTCATAAAGTGAATGCTGGTCACTACTGTCTAGTTGTGTGACCTTCGCAGGCACTTCCTTACCTCAGGTCACTCAGCTGGAGACCAGACCTGTCAGTGACGACCTTAGGAGATGTGGTGGCAGTGAGCAGTGGCAAAGTGAGAAGAGGAAAGGCCCTTTCTTCACAAACTCGTGAGCCAGCGAGGAAGCCGGCATTAGTAAAGTCTCTTTATCGAGTAACCATTCAGGGACCTCCCTGGCGGTCTTGGGGTTAAGTTCATCCCAGCTAAGATCCAGCATACCGCACACCAGGGCCGAAAGAAAAACTGACCTGGTTGGAGGCAGCAAGGGTTTCTGAGGAGATGCTGCTGTGGGGGGGAGGGGGGTGTGGGGAAGAGGAAGAAGACAGGTGCATGGGAAGACCCCCAGCTCTCCCCCAGCTCTGACAGCTTCTCAGGGAGCCCCTTAGAGGCTGCAGGTCACGAACTTTCTCTTTTAAAAATGTTTATTTGTTTGTTTGGCTGCACTGGGTCTTCCTGCGGCCTGTGGGATCTAGTTCCCCGACCAGGGTTTGAACCCAGGCCCCCTGCATTGGGAGTTTCTTAATCACTGGACCACCAGGGAAGTCCTGGCATATCACAGACTTTCTGACAACCCTCTGTGGTTGTCGTAGCCTAGAAGGTCGTGTTTCCCTCTTCTCTCTCACACTCCTCTCCGTCTCTTCCCCACCATGTTACCCCGATCCATGCTGTGCCAGCCAGACTAGATTTGTCTTTCATGTAACCTGTGTGATTTTTTCAGATTGTAAAATTAATACATGCTCATTGTAGCATACAGAAGCATTGAAAGAAGGGGAAAAAAAAACATTATCTTCATTATAACACAGCCCAGGGATGTAACTACTGTTAATTTTGATGCATTTTTTTTTTCAAGTTTTGTGTTTTTTCCCCAAAACATATAGTTGAGTTCCTCTTTTTTTTTTTAAGTAATTGGGATCATAATTACAGATACTTAAAAAGCTGCTTTCTAACCAGACACATTGAGAGTACATTGTACAGATGCTGGGAAAACACAGATTTAGCCAGAATCCCACCACCTGGTGATAACTGCTTTAACGTCTGGTTTTTAAAACTTTGTGTGTGTGTGTAGGAGAATTCATACAACGTTTTAAAAGTGGTCAGACCAAACAGCGTTGGATAACCTCATTTTTCACTTATTACTGTAAGATGATTATTTTCCAAGTCAGGTAAACACTTCTGTGGCCATTCATAGTGACATCAGTGTAACAGTTTATATCATGCACCCCAGTGAATTAACCTGCCCTCTGTTGATTGGCATTTAGAGTGTATGGGATTTTTCATCACAATGAAACAGCACGCTAATGCGTGCACCAGCCTGAGTCACTTCACCCTAGATGCGTGTGTGCTGCCTCCCTGCCCTTCCGGTGTTCTCCCCGCACCACCCACAAGGTGCCCCGAGCACCTTCTTCACCTGCACCAACCAGTTCCTCCTTTTCCTGGTTCCCAAGTCTCTCATACATTACTTAACACTCATTGGAGAGGAATTGTAGCTCAGATGGTAAAGAATCTGCCTGCAGTGCAGGAGACCCAGGTTTGATCCCTGGGTCAGGAAGATCCCCTGGAGAAGGGAATGGCTACCCACTCCAGTATTCTTGCCTGGAGAATCCCCATGGACAGAGGGGCCTGGTGGGCCACAGTCCATGGGGGTGCAAAGAGTCAGACACGACTGAGCGACTAACTGCCAACAACTACAGAGGAACTGTCCGAGTAGCCACGTCCCCTGCTATGCTGTGAGCCTGTCCGAGTCCCCTTGGTGAGCCGGGGCCTGGCACCCAGGAGGTGCACCATAGCCCTTGGAGTTGTGAGGGACGAGGTGTTCACTGGGCCTCAGCTCCTGCATCTGTGGCCCATGACTCCAGAAGTCTAAGATTCTGATTTTTTTGGTCCCTGGGCAGCCAAAGACGTGATTAAGGAGATTGAAGACTTTGACGGCTTAGAGGCCCTGCGCCTGGAGGGCAACACGGTGGGCGTGGAAGCAGCCAGGGTCATCGCCAAGGCCTTGGAGAAGAAGTCGGAGCTGAAGGTGAGGTCGGGGGTGAGCAGGCCCAGCCTGGTTGGGGACAGGCCTCCGCTCACACGCCCCCCCCGCCCCTCCCCGGCAGGTACCTGTGTCCAGTCCCTCCTGGGCCCGGGGTGGGGGGGTCACCTCGGACAGCCCCTCTTGCTCCGGGCTCCCTGGAGCACAGTGCTGGCCGGGGCCCCTCTCCCCGTGTGATGTGTCTGTTTGAGGCCGGCGGTCACAGACCCGGAGAAGGTGTCAGGAGTGTAAGAGGTTTACTGGGTCACGCGTGAGGAAGGAGCAGAGCTGGAGAGAGCCTGCAGCTCGTGACGCAGATCTGGGAGCTGTTCTGACAGGTGCTCAGCCCAGCCCGCGGCTCCTGAGCAAAGACTGCCCTCAGAGGAGGCGCGTTTGGGAAAGAAATGGCCACAGCTCAGCTCAGGTGCTGGTGGTTGGAAGGCTGCTCACTGGGGGCCTTCTAGATGCCCTTCTCACAGCCGAATGGCTGGTCCTTTCTTGAAGGTTAGATGCAAGCGGTGCCCTTCCTCGGCCAACCCAGAGATTCTTCTGTTCTGGTGTTTCTCAGAGCGGGTTCCTCTGAATGTTGGTCCTTCAGCATGCTCTGAGAGAAGTGCTGTCATAAAGCTGTGTCTCCATCTTGTGAGTCAAGGGAATAGGCTCAGGGCAGCTGAGTCAGCCTCCCCAGATCCGCTGCTGGTCAGAGGCTGAGCTGTGCTCACATTTCCAAGTCCAGCGCACGTTCCGTGGCCCCGAGGGCTTTCTGAAAGGGAAGGCGGACGAGGCCAGGGCCGCGAGAGGAAGCAGAGGGCCCCGAGCTGGTTGACGGTGTGGCCCCTGATGTTCGTGTCCTCAGGAGGATCACGGTCAGGTTAACAGACAGCCAAGGCAGGGCTGCTTCTGCTTCCTGCCCAAGGCTGTCCTTTTCCCGCGCATGAGCTGGGACGTTTCCCTGTGAAGGAACTCGGCTCTCCCGGGTGATTCCTGAAGGACAGGGACAGAGGAGACGTGCCTGGGCCTGGAGGCTGCAGCAGCTGAGCTTAGGCACCCGAGGGCCTGGGTTGGAGCCCGAGTGCCACCACCTCATTGGCTGCACTGCCTGGCCTCACATGGCGTCTGGGCTCCTTGACGCAGAGAGTTTTGCCTCCCTGGGTGGTTGCCATGGTGACCACAGGCCGGCTGGAGTGAGCGCGCTTGAGCTGCCGGAGTAGGGCCTGTTTCACATCCCCCGTGCAGACCCGGGGCCTGAGTCGCCCCGCCGCAGCGTCTCAAGCTGGCCTGTCTGCAGGAAGGAGCTGGGGGTGTTGGAGCAGCGGCCAGGGCAGAGGTGCCCGCGATACCGGTGCCCTTGTGGGCACAGCGCTGAGGCGAAATAAGAGGGTAGTTCCACTCCTGCAGCACCTCACACGTTAGGTCTTGCCAGGTGAGCAGAGTGTGGCCCAGACTTGGACCCCAGACAGCACCCCAGCCTCTCGACTGCTGTGCTGCCCGCGTGGAGATGAGTGAGGCCTAAAGCCTGTTTCAGAGATAAGACACCGGGGGTCAGAGTCAGGGAGTAGCAGGCCGGGGTCAGCTGAGCCAGAACTAGAAGGAAACCGTGTGCCCTGGAGCCCCACGCTGACCTCAGCCCATCAGAGCTGGGCTGGAGAAGCTTCCAGATGAGAACACTGTCTATAGGGAGGAGCTTAGGCTGGAGCTGCCAGTTCTGAACCCACAAACCTGCGTACAGATGTAACTTCCCGAGCCGACCCGTGTAGAATGTCTGCAGGGTTATTAGTGATTTGCTTTATTGGAGGATGTGAAAGTTCTTCTGTCAACACCAACTTCTCTAGTACTTAAGGTTGGGTCTAGTTCATACGTGTTGAGGCCTGGGTTTCAGGGGAGAGTTGCTTCTCCTGTGTCCATTTTTCCAAGGGTTGGCCAGGAAAGGCCAGAGCTGCCAGAGGTGATATTTTAGGCGGACACAGACCCAGCGTTAGAGGTGGGGCTGTGTGCCTGGAGCCTCAGTTCTGCTCCCCAGCATGGTACGTGACCCAGCCACGTGGCCACTGCTTTTGTGATATTTACCTGGTATTGCCTTTAAATCAGCTCACTTGGAAGTAATTTAAAAGCAAATATGATCTCTTCTCTAACTGGGAAATCACATCCCTTACTGTAAAGGAAATCAGAGTGTTATTAAATTCTAGTTCAAGGTTGCTGCCATCTAAAGGGTCTGAACCTGAGGTCTTCTCTCCCTTTGTTGAAAAGGCAGATGAGCTGGAAGTGGAGGCGTGGGTGAGACCCACCAACCCCAAACCAAATCTGTCTTCTGGAGGTGGTTAGGAGGGTTGAAAAGAGACTTGAAAAGACAGTAACTTCTTCACTACTGGGTTCTATATTGTCTCCTT
Source organism: Dama dama (assembly GCF_033118175.1). NCBI lineage: Eukaryota > Metazoa > Chordata > Mammalia > Artiodactyla > Cervidae > Dama > Dama dama. The sequence continues at coordinate 7,832,720 of NC_083702.1, forward strand.
TCTATTCCTCCACTCCCAGATCACGTCCCGTGTCGCTATGGCCCACACCATGGGGGAAAATTGGAGTCTGGTGTCTTGGTCCTGGTCCTTCCACTGTCTTGCCAGGGGGCCTGGGGCCAGTCCCCTCCTTCCCTCTCAGCCTGATTATTTTTTTCTCTGAGAAACAGAGGGTTGGACAGGTGGAGGGTTTTCCTGACACTGCTGCTGATCCCCACGGTCCTTTCCTCTGGGGCCTCCAGATCCTGTCAGCGTCCATCAGAGCTGGTCCCTGGTCCATGGGGGTGAGGGCTGCCTGAAGGCCACCTCCGAAGGTTTCAGCTAACTCTCTTCTTCTTCCAAAGCGATGCCACTGGAGCGACATGTTCACAGGGAGGCTGCGGTCGGAGATCCCTCCCGCCCTGGTGAGTGAAGGCGGCCCCTGCCTGCGCCCCGGGCCGCAGGGACCCCTTTAGCACCTCCTGGGACTTTCCCCCACAGCCTCCTCTTTGTGGAGACTGAGAGTGCCCTGGGGGTGGCTGAGATGCTGCTGTGGAAGCCAGGCGAGCACAGTCTCTGTATGTGTCCTGACAAGCAGGTGGTGATGGGGAGCCAGAAGTGAGGACTCAGAGGGCCCTGGGAGATTGGGCGGCCCAGTGACAGGGAGTACAGCAGAGACCTGCGCGCAGAGGTTTCGCCCACAAGCAGCGTGGGTCTCCTCCCAGATGATCACCCCTTCATCCCAGCCCCTCCTCCTCTGCATCCTGAGGTCCCTCTCGACTTCAGTCTGCACACAGGCTGCCCTGTCTTCCTCCAGCCCCTCTCTTTCTCTGATACCACTCTTTCTGCTTTGGTTCTCGTATGGGGTGGCTGCTCTCTGCCTGTTTTCCATTTCCCCATTCCTGGGGCTCAGCTTGGCTTGGGTGGAGCTCCCAGCCTGTGCACATGTGTGGGAGGCGTTGGAGGGTCACAGGACCCAACGTGGCTTGCCTGGGGCGCAAGGGGAGGGGGCGGGGCTGGCAGCCTCCCAGCACGGGCCGGGCAAGGTTCCTGGTCCGTCTGTGTTGTGCTGGTGCTATCTTCTCCGGCCTCCGATCAGCCAGCTCTGGCCCTCCTGAGATGCTGGCACTAGCCTCATCTCTAAAGCACCTCTGGCCAGCAGACAGCTAAGTGTCATCCAGGATGGGACAAGTGACCCCATGGGGACGCTGGAGGGCGGGCTCCCTGGATGGGAGGTTGATGGAGCCCCAGCAGAGTTGCTCAAGCTGGATACCAGCCCCAGAGGGCAGACAAGAACCAGGTGCGGCCAGGATTCAGAGCGCAGGTCCAGTGAGTTGATACAAATGTGTGTAAAAGGACTTCAGGTTGGAAAAGTTGGAGACTTACTTACGAGATCCTAGCTGTGGGCCTCTGCGCTGTTGTTTTACCTACATTTTAGCATTTAATTTTCTCAAGTTCTGCAGGAGGTATGATCTCCATACTAAACTTACGGTGAGAGCAAGTCTTGGAAACAGGCATACGAATTCGGGGTCAGGGAATGGCGTGAAATGCAGGGAGGGTGGAGTGGCGTAGAGGGAGGGCTTGAGCCTCTGACTGCTTAAGGGCTGAGGTCAGCTGTGGCCCGATCACTGGGGCTGGGCTTTCTTCAGCAGGTGGGGGAACCAGAGAATGGCCCTTCATTGTTAATCTGGGATTGGGGGTCATGGAAACTGCCTCTGCTGCCCTGTCCATTGCCGGGTCAAGGGCAGTGTCTTCATCACGCCTCTCACCTTGAACCCCTGCCCCCTCCATGCCCAGCCCTGGCAGAGCCGCCTCTCCCTGCCCACTGTCCTGGGCAACTTAGGTGTCCCAGCCTGGTAGGTTCCTGGGAGCGTTCAGCACCTTCTGGCCACATCAGGTCCTGGGCTGAGGCAGGAAATTGGGCACCCACCCTAGGTGCTCAGTCACTGCTGGAAACACTGGGGCATCAGTGGTGCCTCCTTCCCTCCCCGTCCAGTGGACCCCAGTCTCTGCAGGTCCCCCCTCCCTCTGTGAGAACCCCACCGAGACTCAGTCTCCCCTCCAGCACCTCTCATCACACTGGCCCCCGCAGCCCCTTCTGTTGCCTGGAACCCTGTCTCACACCCCGGGTGGGACTCAGCCTCCAGCCTGCTTCCGCCTGTCCATCTGCCCTCCCCAGGTTTGGGGCTGTGTCTTCTGTACCCCTCATGCTCCTCCAAGCCCATTGAGCTCAGGCCCAAGTTCACAGTTCTTGGCCTGGCGCCTGCCTGAGTTGACCCCTGCCTCTCCTGGAGGCTTGTCCCCAGACACACAGCTTGCTGCTTCGTGCTGTGTCCCTCTGCTTGTTGGTTTACTACTGGCTGGAATCTCCTCATGTTCCATGATTGGCTGCTGCTCATCCAGACTGAGTTCGGATGCAGCCTCCTGGAGGAAGCTTTCCCGGACGACTGTACTGAGCCCCAGGCCGCAACTGAATTAAGAGTCCTTTGCAGGGTTTTCAGTCTGATGTAACATGATCAGCTCTGTACTGAAATGGCCTGTGTCTGCCGGGTCCCCAACTGCCTAATGCCCCCCAAGGGCAGGGAGGGCCTGGCACAGAAATAGTACCTGGTCCCTGTCTATGAAACTGACACGAGCTCCTCTGTGCCCAGATCTCTCTCGGGGAGGGACTCATCACGGCGGGGGCCCAGCTGGTGGAGCTGGACCTGAGTGACAACGCCTTCGGGCCCGACGGCGTGCGAGGCTTCGAGGCCCTGCTCAAGAGTTCCGCCTGCTTCACGCTGCACGAACTCAAGCTCAACAACTGTGGCATGGGCATCGGTGGTGGCAAGGTGGGTGCGGCCACTCCCTCCCCATATCCCCGTGTCCTCCGCCTTCCTCCCTGCCCCGTCCCCTGCTACATCTGCATCTGCCTGGAGTGTGTGCCCTTGGCCACGCACCATCTGATATGATTCACCTCTTGTTTTTCTCTTCAAAGGACAAAGGCCTCAAAGGCAGCAGCCTATGGCCAGCGGGGAGAGGAGATGGATCTGTGAGGGTGGGGTTGCCAAGCAACCATCCTCAGTTCTGTGTTGCCTTGGCAACCCACAGGCAGTACTGCAGACGTGCTCCAACCTGCTGGCTCTGCAGAGCGCAGGGTTTGGGCATCACCAGACCCGCTGTGCCCTCGGAACGGCTGCCAGAGCCACGTGAGGCCTGGCGTGTGCACGTGGGGGAGGGAGCCCAGAGAGAGGGACCACTCAGGGAGGCCTGGGCACAGCTCACCTTTGTCCCTGGTCAGGGCCTTGCCCAGGGTGCCTCCCCTTTCCTGCCAGCAATCAGGCGGGTCAGGGCAGACGGGCTAGGAGAGGGCAGCCCTGATTATTCTCTTCTTGGCCCATTCTGGCTGTTTCTGGCCCAGCTTCTAGAAAGGCCAAGCGCCAGTCTGCATTCCCATTCTCTTTCCCTCACAGTCTGACCAAAAGGAGCAAAGGGCCAGGGCGTAGGAATTGATAGCGAACAGGGACGTCTTCTCTTTGGAGACATGTCACCTTAATTCCCCCCCCTTACTGAAAGGTGGGTGACACTGTCCCTGCCTTTTCAGAGAACGGCACTTGAGCTTAGAGCTCTTGGGTCGTGCGCCTCCGGTAACGTAGCTAGCAAGGGATGGATGTGGGGTTTGAACTGGCATCCCCGTGGCTGGTCGGAGCAGCAGGATGTGCCAGTGTATGCTCAAGGTGGCCCAGGCTGAGGAGCCGCGGTGGCCTGCCCTGCACGTGGCCTGTCGCCTCCCGCCCTGTGGAAGGACGGGCGGCTCACGCTGGGCCGTCTCAGCCGCACGCTTCCGGTCTAGGGTCAGTAAGCTGTGTGTTAAGACAACAGTGTTTGCCTCAGCACAGGAGACCAGTCCAGCCCAACCTGGAGTAGAGTCACCTCTGCAGATCCCTCAGGCTGGCCTACAGCAGGAGTCGGTGGTCTCTGCCCTGAGCACATGCCCGACCCCTGCCATTGCGGGGTTAGGCTGGCGGCGTCCTGGGTCCTGTATGTGCCCCAGAGTAGAGCTGTGAGCAGCCATGCTGACCCAGCTGCCTCGTTGTAGAGCAAGACTAATACCTTCTGCCTCCTGGCCTGGTTTTGAGGTTGAACAAGGTGTGAAAGTGCCTTGGCCAGGAGAGCTCAGGGCCTAGCAGATGCGTGTAAATGTCTCTCCTGCTGCACTGCCCGAGAACCATTTACATCTTCTGTACTGCGGTCTCTCCATTTCCAACCCACCAGCCGACCAGTATTTGTAACCTCTTGCTCTGTTGGTGTCACTAGATAGAGGTCACCTCCTGGCACCACCCCAGGGGCAGGGCAAACCAGGTTTTAGGTTTTTACCCCCAGCAGCTGAGCCCCCGCTGTGTGGCTGGTCGGAGCCTGGGCAGGTGTCAGATGGGTCATGGTGAGGGGAGCCCTGCCCTCCTTGGCTGGCTCCCCTGAGGCCTTGTGGAGCGTGGAGGAGATGCCAGAAGGTTTGGGTTCTGTCCAGGGTGTGCCGCTTGCATGGTGTCTGTAGGAAAGTTTCTGTCGCTTTCTGAGCCTGAGTTTCTTCAGCTGGAGCGTGGGAGTCGTGATGGTGCCCACCTGACAGAGGGTCCTGACACGAAGGGGGCCGACCGTGAAGCCCCTGGCCCACGTCACTCGGTGTTGGTGCCTCCCTCTCCCCGTCCCTACCGTGGGGCTAAGCCCCACAGGCTGACGGGACAGGCGGACACAGAGGTAGATGTCAAAGCCCATGTTCCTGCAAGGTTGGGCCCAGCTGAGGTCCTTGCTGCTGAGTGGCTCTCAGCCCGTGTCCACCCGGGCCGTGGCTGGTGCAGCACATTGAAGACCAGGACCTCCTGCCTCCCCCAGATCCTGGCAGCAGCTCTGACCGAGTGTCATCGGAAGTCTAGTGCCCAAGGCAAGCCGCTGGCACTGAAGGTCTTCGTGGCCGGCAGAAACCGTCTGGAGAATGACGGAGCCACTGCCTTGGCAGAAGCTTTTGGGGTGAGTGGTTTTTGTCCTGCCTGCCCTGGGGCCGGCTGAGCGTGGCAGGCCGACTCTAGAACTTGCGAGACCTCGGGCAGCTTGCCTCCCTCTCCGAGGCTGCTAGCTCATCCTCTCGGGAAAGGATCCCCATCACTTGGGTCTGAAAGGTGGCATGATCTGCCTCCTGGGGGTGAGTTGTCAGTGCTGTTTGTGACCTACCAGGCTGGGAAACGGGCGGAGGTGCCTCAGCAGCGTGAGTGCCGACCCCAGCTTGTAGGGTCGCAGTCCCTGTCTCCAGTGAGCAGGGCGCTGGGATGGAGCCCACCAAACCTGCCCATGAGCCAGGGAGGAGGGCAGGAGCTGCAGCTGGAGGGGGTGCTCTCAGGTGTCCTTCGGGGCAGGGTGTCTTAACTCGGGTCCGTGGACTTCCCAGGTGGTTCAGTGGTAAAGAGTCTGCCTACTAATGCAGGAGACCCAGGAGACTGGGTTCGATCCCTGGGTCAGGAAGATCCCCTTTAGTGGGAAATGGCAACCTGCGCCAATATTCTTGCCTGAAAAATTCCATGGACAGAGGAGCCTGGTGGCTACGGTTCATGGCGTTGCATAGAGTTGGACACGACCGAGCATGCACGCTGTGGGATCCCACTAGTCTGTGGATAGAGTTCAGGGAGGTTTTGAATGTGGGCGGGGTGGGGGGTGGGGGGTGGGGGAGCGGGATATTGCATGATTGTTTTCACTACCAGAGCTAATAAAATGCAGCATTTATCTTCTATGGTGAATGTGGACAGTAAACCTCAGCTTTAGAAATTTCTGTGGCTTTGTTACCAGGAGAAATCACAGGTATTTTCACATCAAATGATAGCTGTTGTGAATAGACAGAAGTATTTGTTTCTCATACATTAAGGTTAATGGTACACCAAGGTCGTCTTATTTGTTGGCCTAAGAGGTATATGTATGACTACAGCAAACATTTAAGCAGTTTTCTAAACATTTTGATACTTGTCTTTCAGTTGAATTGATTTGTTATTCTGTATAATTTAGCTTAAAATTTAAAAACATCCAGAGGGGGAGCCCTGGGTTTTACCAGATTGCCCAGTGGTCTGTGTCATAGAAAACATTAAGAGCCCTGACTTGGAATGTGCCTCAGTTGGGCTGCCTGTGTTCATTTGTGAACTCCCACGCTGTGCTGGGCGCCCAGAGACATTAAGGTGCCTGGGTACAGAGTTAGGCCAGGCCTGTCCTCAGTCCCTCCAGGGTGGTGATGGAGACTGGGACATTGGCCTCTCCTTGAGATCTTGGGGGCTGTTGGGATGCAGACAGGAAGATAGCTTTGACATTTCAGAGGGATGAACACCGTGAGAGGGGAAAGATGAGGTGCTCTGGGGGCAGAGAGGAAGAGTGCTGGGTTGTGCCGGGGGGGGGGGGGGGGGGTTGGGGGAGGGTAACCCAGGAAGTCTTCCTGGGGGAGGAGGCATCTAAAATGAGAGCTATAGAACGCATGAGGAGTCAGCCTGTCAAGAAAATGCCAGCAAAAGGAGGAGACAGAGTGTTCCAGGCAAAGAAAAGGAGGTGTGGGAAGGCTAGAGTGAGAGGGTTCGCTAGGTTCAGGAAGCCCCCTCATCCCCAGAAAAGGATGTGGAACATGGGCTGCCATTCGTACTGTGTCAATAAGGCAGCAGACCCTCAGAAAGACAGACCAAGTGGCTTTGTATTAGACAGAGCAGGCCTAGGCTGACTGGGCCAGAGCCCAGGGTCCCCGCAGTGCAGAGGTGCCAGACAGACACCAGTGCTCACAGCTGTGTGGCCCTGGGCAAGTTACTTAGCCCCTCTGATCCCAGTCATCTCTCTGGTCCTAATCCCAAGTACCTCCCACGTGAGACTGGAGAGGATCAGGTGCTTTGCCATCTGTTTATGGACCAGCCCCTCCCATGCCTGGTGGGTGGTGCTGCCCTCCTGCCCGCAGGGTGTCCCCTGGCTCAGCCCCTGGCCTCAGGGCCCACTGCTCTCCCTCCTGCCCCCCCACAGATCATCGGGACTCTGGAGGAGGTCCATATGCCCCAGAACGGAATCAACCACCCCGGCGTCACTGCCCTGGCCCAGGCCTTCGCCATCAACCCCCTGCTGCGGGTCATCAACCTGAACGACAACACCTTCACCGAGAAGGGCGCCATGGCCATGGCCAAGGTGAGAGGGTGCAGCAGGGCCGGGTGGGCCGCGGAGGCCGGCACTGGTGGTTGTCTTTGCCGTGGACCCGTCGGCAGGTGGCTGCTCTCCCCCCGGCCCGCCCACCTGGCACGTATCCTGTGGCTTCAGCCACGTGCACGCGTCCAGAATGGGGCATCTGTCACCCAGGGGCCTGGGCCCTGGGGGCAGCCCTGCGTGTCCGCGCTGCCCCATCCTGAGCGGCCTCCGTGCCACAGCCCCAGCTGTCGTGCTGGCTTCAGGGGCCACATAGAGGCTGCTGCAGCCTGTCAGCCTCGTCGACTGTGTCCTCAGCTGTTTACTGAGCCCCGTCTAGCGCCCAGTGCTCTGCCAAGTGCAGGCCTCACAGCGGAGTCCAGGACTCTGCCTTCAGGGAGCCCCGAGGGCGAGGAGGGGAGGAAGGAGCCAGTTGGCCAGGAGCACAGTGGCTGCTCGGCGTCGGGGCCACTGGGTGGGAGGCGCCACCACTCCCGTCCACCTCACAGGCCTGCTGTGGGGGTCTTAACAGAGACGTGTGCAAGTGTTGGGGAGCACACAGGGAGTTCCAGCCAGACGCAGGGCAGGCTTCCTGAAAGAGGCCACGTGGTGGCCAAGTTCTCCAGGACAAGTGAACTTTGCGTGGACAGGGAGGGCAGGAGGGGTGTTTTGGGCAACGGGGTCGGCAGCCCGCGGGGAGGCCAGAGACGGGAGTGACCCTTGCTCCATTGGGCCTGGTGTGACCAGGCCGGGGGTCAAGGTGTGTCTGAGGGCTGGGGGTTGGAGGGGGGCCTTGCTGACTCCTTGAGACCTTCTCCCGTGAGTGATAGGGAGCCCTGGAAGGGACTTAGCCAGAGGCTGGGAGGCCTCCCGGGGGCAACAGGAAGAGCTGATGAGGTGACTGGACTGGATGCAGAGGGACAGGGTGCAGTGGGGTGTGACGCTGGCTCAAGGAGGGCCTCACCCTGGTCCCCACCTCCTCCCGCAGACGCTGACGACCCTGCGGCAGGTGGAGGTGATCAACTTTGGGGACTGCCTGGTGCGCTCCAAGGGCGCCGTCGCCATCGCAGACGCCATCCGCGGGGGCCTGCCGAAGCTGAAGGTGCTGGCCGACCCCTGCCTCCTCCCTGTGGGGTCCCGGCTCCCCCGCGCTCAGGGTGACAGCTGTGCAGGGGGCAGGGTTCAGGCCTTTCAAGGCAGGTGGGCCTGGGTTCACAGCCCAGCCCTTCACATCCTCCTTCCCTGATGACTGCAAGTCTCTTCACCCCTCCAAGCTAGGGTTTCTGACTTTTCAAAGAGAAGAAGAGTGACTCGGGTCATTGCAGTTTAGTGGGAGTGAACATTCAGAACCTGTCCTGTCGTTGGGTGAACAGCGTTCTTTTTGTCATGGCAGTGTTGTGTCTGGCCGGACAGAGTCCGTCTCAGACCCTCACCTGGGGAAGTGGAGGCTCCTGTCCCCGTGTCTCTGTCCCCGTGTCTCTTGGTCCCCGTGTCTCTGTCCCCGTGTCTCCTGGTCCCCGTGTCTCCTGTCCCCATGTCTCCTGGCCCCGTGTCTCCTGGTCCCCGTGTCTCCTGGTCCCCGTGTCTCCTGGTCCCCGTGTCTCTGTCCCCGTGTCTTCTGTCCCCGTGTCTCCTGGTCCCCGTGTCTCTGTCCCCGTGTCTTCTGTCCCCGTGTCTCCTGGTCCCCGTGTCTCCTGTCCCCGTGTCTCCGGTCCCCATGTCTCCTGGTCCCCGTCTCCTGTCCCCGTGTCTCTGTCCCCATGTCTCCTGTCCCCGTGTCTCCCGGTCCCTGTGTCTCCGGTCCCCATGTCTCCTGGTTCCCGTGTCTCCTGGTCCCCATGTCTCCTGGTCCCTATGTCTCTGTCCCCGTGTCTCCTGTCCCCATGTCTCCTGGTTCCCGTGTCTCCTGTCCCTGTGTCTCCTGTCCCCATGTCTCTGTCCCTGTGTCTCCTGTCCCCGTGTCTCCTGGTCCCGGTGTCTCCGGTCCCCGTGTCTCCGGTCCCCCATGTCTCCTGTCTCCTGGTCCCCATGTCTCCTGTCCCCGTGTGTCTGGTCCCCCGTGTCTCCTGTCTCCTGGTCCCCGTGTCTCCTGGTCCCCGTGTCTCCTGTCCCCGTGTCTCTGTCCCTGTGTCTCCTGGTTCCCGTGTCTCTGTCCCCGTGTCTCTGTCCCTGTGTCTCCTGGTTCCCGTGTCTCCTGTCCCTGTGTCTCCTATCCCCGTGTCTCTGTCCCCTGTGTCTCCTGTCCCCATGTCTCCTGTCTCCTGGTCCCCGTGTCTCCGGTCCCCCGTGTCTCCTGTCTCCTGGTCCCCGTGTCTCTGTCCCCGTGTCTCCTGTCCCCGTGTCTCTGTCCCTGTGTCTCCTGGTTCCCGTGTCTCTGTCCCCGTCTCTGTCCCCTGTGTCTTCTGTCCCCATGTCTCCTGTCTCCTGGTCCCCGTGTCTCCGGTCCCCGTGTCTCCAGTCCCCCATGTCTCCTGTCTCCTGGTCCCCGTGCCTCCGGTCCCCCGTGTCTCCTGTCTCCTGGTCCCCGTGTCTCCTGGTCCCAGTGTCTCTGTCCCCGTGTCTCCTGGTCCCCGTGTCTCCTGTCCCCGTGTCTCCTGGTCCCTGTGTCTCCTGTCCCTGTGTCTCTGTCCCCGTGTCTCCTGGTCCCCATGTCTCTGTCCCCATGTCTCCTGGTTCCCGTGTCTCCTGGTCCCCGTGTCTCCTGTCCCCGTGTCTCCTGGTCCCCGTGTCTCCTGGTCCCCGTGTCTCTGTCCCCATGTCTCCTGTCCCCGTGTCTCCTGGTCCCCGTGTCTCTGTCTCCGTGTCTCCTGTTCCCCATGTCTCTGTCCCCGTGTCTCCTGTCCCCGTGTCTCCTGGTCCCCATGTCTCTGTCCCCGTGTCTCCTGGTCCCCGTGTCTCCTGGTCCCCGTGTCTCTGTCCCCGTGTCTCCTGGTCCCCGTGTCTCTGTCCCCGTGTCTCCTGGTCCCCGTGTCTCCTGGCCCCGTGTCTCCTGGTCCCCCGTGTCTCCTGGCCCCCTGTCTTTGTCCCCGTCTCCTGGCTCCTGTGTCTGCTTGCCTCTAACCCTTCCCGTTATCTTTTAGGAGCTGAACTTGTCATTCGGTGAGATCAAGAGAGAGGCTGCTCTGTCCGTTGCTGAGGCCGTGGCAGACAAGGCGGAACTGGAGAAGCTGGACCTCAATGGTAGGAGTGGGGTGGCCTCGGTCCCGGCCTGCTGGGAGGGCCCGGCCCTGTGCTGACCCCCGGCCCCTCCCCCGCGAGCAGGCAACATGCTGGGAGAAGAAGGCTGTGAGCAGCTGCAGGAAGTGCTGGAAGGCTTCAACATGGCCGCAGTGCTGGCGTCCCTCAGGTGGGGGTCTGGGGACTGGATCCTTTGCTCCTCCCTTTATTCATTCAGAAAACATGGGTTGAGTCCCTGTGGTGTGCCAGGCACCGTGCTGGGCATTAGGGGATCAACAGCAAGACAGTCAAGCCCTTGTTGCCGTGGGCGAGGGATCAAGGAATGAGACAAGGATAATCAAGTGATCACGTGTAAATATCACGGGAACCTAGAGGGGGCTGAGAACAGTCACCCTGTAGAGCAGGAGGGTCAGGGAGGCCTCCCAAGGGATGCGCTTTGATCTGAAGTGCCAGTATGCAGGGCAGCAGTGACGTGGGATGCAGTGGCCGTGGGATGCAGTGGCCGTGGGATGGGCCCGGGCTGTTCCTGAGACCAGTCTTGGAGGTCGACTGGAGAAGGAAGAGGTTGATGCTGGAGAAGGAAGAGGTTGATGCAGGAGAAGGAGGTCTTCCTGGGTTTGAGGGTGCGGGGGGCTGCCTCCTCCGTCTGGATGGGAGTTGGTTCGGCCGTCAGCACCCGTCTCCACCTGCCTCTCTGATCTCTAGATGGGCGTCATTCCCGTGTCAGATCCTCGGTCATGTCCCTGCAGGCCCAGGCCCCAGGCTGCTGCAGGAACTAGTCCAGGATGGGCTCGAGGGGCCCCCCAGTTCGGGGGGAAGTGGAACAGCCTTCCTCAGAGGCAGGGCGGCCCCCTCGCTCCCCCTTAACCGTAGTTACCTGTGGATGGCAAGACGTGGGTGGCACCGTCCTGGGCATCTCAGCCTGGGCAGTGTTCCCGCCAGGCGCTGGACCCAGCTATGACAGGGTGTTCTTCCTTTCCTCCATCTCCCCCGTGGGATTGCGGGTTCTTTGGGACAGGGACAAGATGGAGTTCTTCTTGTCCGCAGCATAGGTGTCCCTGTGGGCCGGGCCTCCTGGCGACTCCCGTGCAGCTGCAACCCGGCCCTCCCTGCCCGGCTGGGGTCTGTGGGTTCTCGGGCCAACGTGGGCCACCAGGCAGGGAGGGGCCTGCTTCAGCCAGGTCTCCCTCCACAGTGATGACGAGGGTGAGGATGATGAGGACGAGGAGGAGGAGGAGGAGGAGGAGGAGGAAGGAGAAGAGGACGAGGATGAGGAGGAGGAGGATGAAGATGAGGAGGAGGAGGAGCCACAGCAGGAAGAGCAGGGCGAGGAGTCGAGCACGCCTTCAAGGAAGGTCCCGGGCCCGAACAGTGGGGTGAGTCCTGCAGGTCAGAGCCCCGCCCCGGGTCCTGGGGCCCTGAGACGGCTCCCCGGGGGGTGGGGGTGGGGGTGCCTTGGGCACAGGGCCGCAGACTCGCTCTGCTGTGCACTGCCTTGTGGAAAAGAGTAATCATCCCAGCGCAGCTGCATTTGTCTGTCCCTAACCCCAGTGCAGACGTGTCTGTCCATTTGTAAGTTATCTCACGTACAGCGCCGCCACGTCACGGGCAGCAGACTGCTGGAGAGCACGGGTGTGCCCTGCGCGAGCCCGCTCGTGTGTGGATGTCTGCAGTGACTGGACTGCAGCGCGGCTCCGTGACCTGCAGTTGGTTGAATCTGCGGGTGTAGAACCTCAGACACAGAGAGCAACTGTAGAGTCATACCTGGGTTTTCAGTTGTGCTGGAGGCATATAAGTGCTTCTAAAAGAGTAGGGTAAAAAACAGGCAAAAATGGAAATTCGTTTTCCTCCCCATCTTGGTGACCCCTAGGGATGGCCCCCGTTCTGGAGACAGTGGCCGAATCATGAGCCAGCTTGGATACTTGGTGTTCCTTTCCTGGCGGGGAGGCATGTCTGTTCCCTCAGAGGTTCCCAAGTAAAGCTTCCGGGGGACTTCGGGTTGGGCACAGAGGGCCACGCTGTGTTGAATGTGGCTGACTGTCCAGTTTGATGGCCAGGTGTCTCTGGCGCCTGCCGGCAACAGTCATCCCAGCTGAGACTCCAGCTCCTGGCGAGGCCCCTTGAGTCCTGGAGTCATTGTGCAGTACCCCATGTCATCACAAGGATCCCCTTGGCTGCACCAGGCTCTTGGAGTCTGAGGGAAGTGCTTGCCCACACCTCAGAGGCTCCTACATGAGGAGCTGACCAAGGCCAGCCTCTGCAGGCCCCTCACCCTTGGGGAACCTGGGGAAATTCTGGACTCTGAGCCTTGAGCGGCCCAAGTGAGGGGCGTCCTTCTGGGCAAGGAGTCTGGACATGGACCTCTCCAGAGCCACCTGTGCCGCCCGTCCCCCAGGAACCAGCTCCTGTCCTGTCCTCCCCGCCTCCTGCAGACGTCTCCACCTTCCTGGCCTTCCCCTCCCCGGAGAAGCTGCTGCGCCTCGGGCCCAAGAGCTCCCTGCTGATAGCCCAGCAGGTAAAAGCACCACTGACGCCAGCCCCGCTCAGGCCTCGGCCCTAGAGCTGCCGGAGCAGAGGTGCCGGCACAGCTCGGGGCTGGGAGGGGGCAGGGCTGCCAAGCATCGTTGTGTCTAACGCACACTCGTGCAAGTGGGTGTGACCAGTGGTGGCACAGGTGTGCGCACACTGTGAACACAACTTGGGCCGCACGGACGGGTAGGCCTGGGGCACCTCAGTGGTAACGGGTTGGGGAGTTTTCGCAGGACTGTCATGGGAGCACACAAGTAGGCTTCCCCCTGCACGTTCTGTAGGACCAGCCGCTTCTAGAACAGCTCTCCTGCCCCTGGCCCCCGAGCAGGTCCCTGGCTGCTTGTGTTCTTGCTCGCTTGCTCACTGTTGGGTGGCTGACCCGTTCTTCCTGGGATGATCGTCAGGCACCCTGAGCTCAGCAGTGCACAGTGCCTGTCTGCTCCCCCCGCTCTGGGTACTTGGATATGATTTTAACCTTCGTGGCACCTCGGAATGTAGACTCTCTACTCTCATTTGACAGATGAGAAAGCTGAGGCTGCATGTGTGTTTTTTTTTTTTTTTTTTACACAAATGGAAGGTTTGTGGCAGCCGTGGTGAGCAAGCCTGTTGATGCCGTGGTCCCAGCTGCATTTGCTTGCTCGGTGTCTCTGTCACATTTTGGTATTTCTCAGTGTTTGATAGCCTCCACCAACAAAAGATCATGACTTTCTGAAGGCTCAGATAACAGCGTGTTCTAGTAAGAGCGTGTTTCTGAGTTAAGTACCTGTTTTTTTAGACATGCTACTGCACACTTTGTAGACTAACACCCAGGGCAACCTGAAGTTCACGTGACTGGTTTACTGTGGTATTTGCTTTATTGCTGTCGTCTGGAATCAAGCCCACAGTATCTCTGAGGTGTGTCTATAAGAAATAAAAGGGGCCACTCGCAGAGCTGGCTTGATATTTTGGCTTTTTATTTCCCTTTTGTGTTTCTCTGTAATCTGTGTGTGTGTGATTTGTTTCCCCCATGGTAAATGAGACCGTACGATGCTGACCTTGTGGCCGCCCTTTCCCTGAACGCCAGTCATGTTCTCTGTGTCACCACAGCTCTTCTCACGCCCCTTGTGTCAGTGAGCAGATGTGTAGCACTTAAACCACCCACAGTTTCTGGGGATCCGCAGCATTTCCGCTTTTCCTCTGTTGTTGGTTAAGCTGAGGCACGTTTCCTTTCGTGTGAACATCGTTTGCGTTCTGGATTATTTCATCAGGTTAGACTGCAAGAGGGGATCCCTGGAGACAGTGGTTTTTAACACGTACACTTTCCGTGGGTGCTACGCACCTGTGGTGGCCGGGCCCCTGCTGGCTCTGGGGGGACAGTGTGTCCCTGCCCAGTGAAGGCCCGTGTCCTGCCAAGGCCGCCTCTAGCCACAGGCAGGTGCCCACGTCTGCCAAGGCCCCTGGCCCCTGGTGACCAGCCTGTCGTCTCCTGTGTCCTCAGACTGACACGTCTGACCCGGAGAAGGTGGTCTCCGCCTTCCTGAAGGTGTCCTCCGTGTTCAAGGACGAAGCCTCGGTGCGGACGGCTGTGCAGGACGCAGTAGGTGCGTGCGGGGGCGGCCCGGACAGCTCCGGCCTCTTCACTGCCCCGGCTCCGCTCAGAGCTGCCCTCCCATCTGCTCTTCGTCGGGTTCTCGTGTAGCTTGGGCGGGGTGCTCGCCTCTCTGTTTTTTGCAGATGGGGAGCCTGAGGCCCTTCCCAAAGCCATACAGTTCTATACGGTGAGAGCTCGGGCCAGGTGGCGCCCTCTGCAGGAAGGTCAGACCTCTCCGAGGAGGGGTGATGAGAGCTGAACCCTTGTCCCCGCCTCCAAGCCGCTGCACACACCGTCCCCTCCACCCGCACGCAGGTCCCCAGGCCGTCCCCAGGCTCCCGAGGGGGTCTCATACTGTCGGGACCCTCTCTCCACCCCATCCTCTCAGTTACTATCCTCACAGCACCTCGCACCTTCCACCTTGCCAGTGTTTGAGCCTCCAGACTGGGCCAGGCAGGGAGGGGAGGACAGGCTGGAAGCGATGGGAGAAGCGGGTGACACTTGGTGGGCTGGTGGAGGGGTGGCTGGGAGGGGCGGGAAGGGCCAGGCGGGGGTCTCCGTGTCTGTTCCCTGAGGCCCAGCCCTGCCCCTCTTGGGGCGTCTGTGGGGACAAGTTGCCTGAATTCTGGTTCCCAGAATAGCCTCACACACCTCCTCCTGCTCCCCCATCCACTCCCCAACCCCCCACCTCCACAGGCCAGCTGAAACCGCCCCAGGGTGACCTGCCTCACCTCATCTCTGCCCACGCCTGTTCTACCCGAGGCCAGGCCGGGCCCAGGTTTCACTGGCGGGGGCGGTGAGCCCTTCCCCTGGTGCTGGCTGTTCCCTCCGTCTGGCTGCCGTGGCCAAGTCCACCTCCTGAGGAGATAGGAGCAGAGCCAGCCTGTGTGCCCGGGGGCCACATGACCTTAGTCCTCTCGACTGCTTCTGCCTTGCAGATGCTTTGATGAAGAAGGCCTTCAGCTCGTCCGCCTTCAACTCCAACGCCTTCCTCACCCAGCTCCTCATCCACATGGGGCTGCTCAAGGTGTGCCAGAAGGAGCGTGGGCCCAGGTGGGGGGGTGCACCTCGAGTCTTGCTGGGGCTGCTCGCCCACTGTCCCCAGGCCTGGGTCTGCTTAAGCAGGCTCGGCCTTCGTGATGGGATGCGGGATTCAGCTTGACCTCGGCCGTGGGGCGCTCTCAGCGGGGGCTGGGTTGGGGACCTGGTGTCCCCCGGGTGACCTTGATGCTCACCCAGCCTTCTGCTGTGCGTCTGTCTGGCAGAGTGAAGACAAGATCAAGGCCATCACCAACCTGTACGGCCCCCTGATGACGCTGAACCATGTGGTGCAGCAGGACTACTTCCCCAAGGCCCTGGCCCCCCTGCTGCTGGCGTTCGTGACCAAGTGAGTGCCCCGCCGGCTCACGCGGCCAGCGTCCGTGTCCCCGGCCTGGTCACGCAGGCCTCCCGGGCTCTCGGCATCTGCGTCTGCATCTCACCAGGCCTGTGCCAGCTGAGGACACAGGGCTCGGGCACAGTATCCTTCTCTGAGAGTGGGGACACGGCAGTGGCCCCGTCTTACAGACAAGGCAGTGAACACCGGGTCAGAGGGGGTCTGCCCACATCGTGCTGCCGATCCAGGCTCCATGCCCAGCAGCATCCCAGGAGCAGTTCTGTGTCCATTCCCTCAGCAGCCTGGGCCAAGGGGGCCTGCTCGCCCGGCCTTCCACAGCCACAGGCCCCTCTCCTGGGGATGCCATGGGCCCAGACAGGTGGAGGCCCAGGCCTTGTCCTGGAGGGTCCTGGGCCTGGTAGGGTGGTGGTCACAGTCGAGGAACAAGGAGCCTCCCGACCTCAGGGCCCAGCAGGGGTGGGGTGGGGTGGGAGCTCGTCCCGGTCCTCACTGAGGGCCCATGTGGCCCCCAGCCAAGCCCCTGCCTTCCCCAGGCCTCAGCCTCCCCATCTGCCAAACTGAGGGGTGGGTGAGGTTGTCGCCGAGGCTCTGACCACCACACTTCTGGTGAAGCCAGGGCCTTGGGGGAACGTGGGAGGGGGCCAAGGGGAAAGGAAGGGTCTCCGGCCATCAGTCAGGACGCTTGGAGCCCGCCCCTGCCACCACACACGGCCCCCCGCCCCCCGCCCCACCCCAGACCTCCCCTCGTGCTGCAGCTGCTTCTCCGCTGAAGCCCAGGGCGAGTCCCAGTCCTGGGCGTGGATCTCACGTGGGCCGCAGCCCGGCCTCCCTCCGCCAGGCTGAGGTGCGCTCTCCGCACGTGGTCCCGCCGCAGGAGCCGTTGCCGCAGGCTGTCCAGAGTGTCCCCACACCGTGTCCCCATGAGGCCACCCCCGGCTGCCCGTGTCTCCTTCCAGCCCTTGGTTGGGACTGTTGTCTCTGTTCTCCTGTTGTTTCTGTCTGGCCCTTGAGCTGGGCATGGACCCCGAACCCCTAGAAGACACCCTTGCCTGGCTGGTCAGTGACAGACTGCCTCCCCCCAGCTTGTTGCCGGCCCTCCGGTGCAGGCCTCAGTGTATTCCACTTGAGAAGAGGGGGGCTCGGGGCTGACGTGACTGTGGGGTCACGTGTGCTCCCTTCCCTCAGCTGCAGCCCAGGGGTCCGGGGTCCAGGCTCAGCCTGCACCAGGCCAGGCGTCCGTGGCTTCCGGTCCTGCTGCTCCCCAGGCTCCCTGCCCCCCTGAGCACCTCACCAGTTCTTTCTTGGCGGTGGAACTAACGATCTCGCTGGCTACCTGTGGTTCTCAGGGGCCCACTGGGACTCCCATGGGGACCAGTGGCTGCGGAAGGCTCCCTGGCTCTGTGCCCGCTGGAGAGGCTCAGGAGAGCCTGTCTGGCAGAGCGGAGGCCGGGTCCCCAGCCCTGCGCCAGCTCTGGGCCATGTGGCCTTGGGTGCCTTCCCCAACCCCACCTACAAAGGCAGGATCTGACGCCCCCCCTTGCAAAGTCAGGAAAATTAGAAAACCCGAGTGTGGTGTGTGTTCTGGGTAGCGTCACAGCTGGGAAGCTGGCGCCGCATAGCCAGAGCTTCCTGGGTCCAGAGGGAACTGCCCGCTGACCCTTCTCTCCCCGCAGACCCAACGGCGCCCTGGAATCCTGCTCCTTTGCCCGCCACAATCTACTGCAGACGCTGTACAAGGTCTAGACGCCAAGCTGGCCTCTGCCCGTCCCCCGCCTGGTCCATGACTTGGGAAGGGACTCAGCTGAAGGACCCTGGCCGTGGCAGGGACGGGCTTGTCTCATGTGTCGTGTCTCCTGAGTGTGTGTTGGTGTGGCGTACGTGCAGGCGTGTGCTTCTGGTCGGGGTCTGAGCTTTTCCTGTCTCCTTGCCGGACTGGCTCTGGTCCCGCTGGAGTGGAGCTGAGGGCCCCCAGGCGCCAGGGCCGCAGGCTGCTGTGCCATTAAAGCTGCCGCCATCTGAGGACGCTCTGCTCTCTGTGCGGGCGCCAGGCCCTGGCAGCCGTCCCTGCCCGCCCGCCTTCCTTGCCCCTGGTGTGGGCGCACCAGGCCTGGGGCGCTGCTGGCCGGGTGTGTCCTGTCCTGCCTGGGGCTGCTCGCTCAGGGCTGCTCAGCTTCCTGTCACCAGGCCCGGCTCCTCTGGCCACCTCTGCCCCTACCATCCACCCGGCTCTGTGCGACCCCTCAGCCTGAGGGGCCGGGACCGCTCTGGTTGGGGCCACGGGGTGGGGGTGGCCACCCACACCTGTGTGGACAGGAAGGGAAGCCAGGGGTCTGGGAGCCGGACTTGCTGGGACAGCGCTGGCTTTGCACCCCGTGGGACCTCCTCGGGCCGCTGAGGTGTCTGGGCGCAGCCTGGGAGCCCCGCCGGAGGTGGGGGGGGGGGGGGGGTCTGGGCAGGCCCACACCTGTTCTCCATCTGCGCGGGCAGGGACAGGGCCTGCTCGGGCCTGAGGACCTGGGGCCGGGGCGAGGTTGGGGCTGGGCTGGGCCAGAGGGGCCCTGGGACACTCTGTGCTTTCCTCATGTGCTCTGTGTGTGTCTGGGCTGTGCCCGGGGCTTCACAAATAAAGTGTGGCAGCAGTGAACACTGAGAACGTCTCCGCTAAAGTGGGCTGTTCTCAGGCCTTGGTTCCTGGGATTCTGCCTCACAGGGCCATGGTGACGCCCCTCCCTCCCCCCATCTAGGTCTGTAAGGGGCAGTCTGCCTTGCCCAAGAGCTGCCAGGCCAGCCTGTATCATCACCAGGGGGCAGCCTGGTAGCCCTCTCCCTCTGTGGTGGGCCTGCCAGCCCCCCTCGCACAGCTGGGTGGGTGGTACCCAGGAGGGGCAGCCATTCCTGGAGTTCGGGGAGGGTGGAGGGGCAGGTGAGTCGGGCCCTGGTTCACCTGCCTAGCCCCATGTCCCGGCTTACCTAACCTTTGGGCTCCACCGGCCCTTTCACTATTCCATTTACGGACCCGGCTGAGTGCAACATGGTCCAGATCTGGCCCCAGGCCGTGCTGGTGGCCAAGGCAAGAGCCCGGGGCCTGCATGGGAAGCGGCCCAGAGTGGAGGGCACCACCCCTGGGGTCCTCCTCTCTTGTTGCCACAGTGGTGTGATGACAGCCCAACCCTGTCCTTACCACCTGCCCTAGGACAGGCTCCACAGTGAAGAGCTCTCTCTGAGGTTGCTTGGGGGGCGTTGTGTCTTTACTGGCCACAGACCACTCAGGCGACATCCTTCTTGGCTGGGTGGCAGAGCGATGCCCAGGCCTCGCCCTCCCCCGGCCCCATCCCAGGAGGCAGGTGGGGGTCTGGCCATTTTCAGCTCCCGGGCCGTGCACGCAGCCTCTGGGGAGCTCCGCTCTGGTGCAGGAGGCCCAGTGTGGGGGCGGGGGGCGGTGAGGTCAGAGAAGAGATCTCGCGTTATGGGTTCAAGAGCCGAGTCTTGACGTCCAAGCAGGACCTCTCACAGGTGATACATGAGAGATGGAGAAACTGCAGCTCAGAGCCACAGGGGCCTGTCAGGGTTCTCTGGCCTGGGTGCTCCTCCCTTCCAGCCACCCGGAGCTGGCCCTTCCTCCCAAGTTGACACGGGTCGAGCTACAGCTCAGACAGGAGGAGCACAGATCTCATCTAATTTACCTCTTAGCAGCTGGCAAGTGCCTGCTCCTCAGCCGCACAATGCAGAGGATGCCCACCCAACTCCATCCTGCAGAGCAGCTCCAGGTGCAGGGAGGGGCTGGGGGCTTCTGCCTGGTGCCTACTGAGAGCAGACTTTGGAATTGCCTCCCCAGACTCGAATGCCAACGTTTGAGGACAACAGCCGATCCTAGGATTACACAGGCTCCAGGTCCCTGAGCACCCTGACTTGGGGTCTGCGAGATCACGGATGCCACTTCCGGAGCAGCCTGTGACCACCCCCCTAGCTGCAAACGGCCTGCTCAATCCCAGGCTGTTCCCAGTAAACTGAGCTCAGCTGTGGGCCAGTGGCTCGCAAACCATCAATTCCATCCTGGAAGCCCCAGGCAGTGTGGTCACGGGTGCCTGGAGCAGCACTGTTCTGACAGCAGGAACCTAGAAATGGCTCGCAGGCACATCAGGAAAGTGGACCAGGAGCAAAGGCCACATCACACAACGGTGAAAGCGTGGTGTGGGCTTGAAGCACACCGTGACCCCCACACATGAATCAACAGCGGCCTCGAGCGAAGGAAATCTCAGCTCAGCACCCTGGGTTCCAAAGCCGGCATACACACGTGTGTGACAGACCCAGCTTTCAGCACGGGAGTTAGCCTGGGGAGGGTGGGGGTCAGGACGGGGTAGAGGCACAGGCTGCCTTGGTGCACCACTCTTCAAAGTGGTCCAACTCCATCTGCCGGACAACCATAGCCTTTTTATTTTTATTTTTTTAGCCATAGCCTTTTTTAAAGAAAAACACTGGAGAGCATTTTTTACACATAAAAAGCACAAACCATAAGGAAATTTGCCTTCATCAAAATAAAAAGTGGGGACTTCCCATGGTACAGTGGATAAGAATCTGCCGCCAACGAAGGGGACACGGGTCCTTGGTCAGGGAGCTAGCACATGCCACAGCCACAGAGCAACTAAGTCCATAGGCTGCAACCACTGAGGCTGCACCCTGGAGCCCATGCGCCGCAGTTAGGACCAGACACAGCCAAATAATTTTAAAAAATAAAGTGAAAACAGACAAGGTGAGAGAGCAGAAAAAGACACTGCAACATAGATAACAAGGATTCGTGCTGAGAATATACATCCAATTTGAAGGAAATGTGAAATAAAACTACAGATAATACCATTATAGACCAGGCTGGCAAATATGACACCAAGAAAGAAATGAGTCTGGCATGTTTTACACATTGCTGGAGGGATGTCAAGCTAATAAAAGCCACTTTAGAGAGTAATTTGGCAGATACTGAGAAAGCTGAAAACGCACATAGCCTGTGACCCCAAGTTCCATTTCTGATCTACTTGAGAGAAACTTGTACGTGAGCACAAGGAGACAAGCAGCTTGGTGAGGAATAGCAGAAAACTAAATAGCCAGATGGGACTTCCCTGGTGGTGCAGTGGCTAAGCCTCCAATCTCTCAATGCAGGAGGCCCAGGTTTGATTCCCGGTCAGGGAACTTGAGTCCCAGGTGCCACAACTACAGATTCTGCATGCCACAGCAAAGATCTCACATGCCACAACTAAGACCCCAGCACAGCCAAAATAACCAAACGTCCATCAGTAGAATAATCTATGGCACACAGACATGCAGTGAGATATATGTAGCACTCCAAATGAATAAACCAGATGCAGAAGCTACATGTATCTACTGAATAAACCTTCAAAAACATGGCTGAGTGAAAGAAACATGTTTGCAAAATAATAGGCACTGTTTGATATATTTAAAAACTATACTACTGCATCAAAGTGGTTGCCTTTGGTAGAAACTAGAGACAAGGAGGTGCTACACCTCTTCCTTACCTCCATCTGGGGCAGATCTCACTCCTGCCGCTGTCCCAAGCTGCTTGTGAATATTTATAGAAGGGAATGCTGGATAAAAATGAAAATGAACAAATTTTAAAAATACGCATCACAGGTAATCTCACAAACGATACTGATTGAAAAAAAAAGGCCCAGACATAAAAGAATACACACTGTGGAATACTGTGGATAGAACTTGTGTGAAATAAAGCACATGTTTCCACATGTCTGTGTGTGGTGTGACACTGTTTCTTGCTTTAAAAAATGTTAAAACAAAACAAACAAAAAAAAAATGTTAAAACAGAATGAAAGCTGCATTTCCACCAGAAACACAGATCTAAAATATAGGGTGTGGAAAATCATAGGATACATAATTGCTATGGTCTAGATAAACTATTTTCATTTTTTTTTTTTTTTGAAGTGTACATGTCCTTAGGAAGTATTTAGGTATTCTGTGCAACACTGTAATAAAAAAATGGAGGCAACCATAACATCTAATGGATAAGTCGATACATTTATACAATGAAATACTAGCCAATACTAACTCATCAACTTAGTTCCATGATGTTGAGTGGAAAAAGAACAAATCTGCAGAATACTTTGTGTCAAGTGTTGAACAATGTATGTAAATGTAAGCACAAACCAGCCAGTTACCTGTTGAGTCCCTGCTGTGTGCCAGGCCCAGCCCTGTGAGCTGGTTACCCTGTGGGAACAGGTTAACAGCAGGAAGCAGGCTTGGGGAGGCGCAGCCCTGCCCAAGGACCCACAGCAGGAGGAAGTCCAGGCCTGGGACCCACGGGCTGGCCGGCCCCTCGAGGCCCCTCCTGGCTGGGCTGGCCCAGGGACTCGGTCTGAGGCCCTGTAACCCCAGCCGCTGCTCCCGCCATGCCCGTCTCTCCCTCACCTCACAAAGCCTCCCATTCAGCTCTGCCCCCACTGCCAGGTCTGCGGGCCGGGGGGGCCCGGCGTCCAGGCGGGGGACCGTCGCCAGCCTCTCGCTGTGCTGCGCCTCCAGGCCAGACTGGCCGTGCGATCGGCATGGCGGGGTGAGTCCTGGGGCCCCGGGGTTGCCGGGGGAGGGGGTCAGAGAAGCTGCATGGCTGCAGGCAAGCCCCTGGGCCTCTCAGGACCTTCCTGGCCTTCCTCTCAGACCTCTCGGCCTTCCTGGACCGAGATTTTCCGAGGGTCTCAAAAGAATATTTCGTGGAAGATGGCGGGTGCAGCTGCTCCCGGGAGCTCCCCTGGGCTAGTCCTCCAGGAGCCCGGCTGAGCTTGGCAGCCCTCCAAGGCCTGGATGCTTGACCTTCAGGGATCTGTCCCCATGCACCCCCCACCCCACAGCAGCCTGCCCTGAGACCCAACCTCATTACAGACTCTAGAGGATGCCACCAGCCCCAAGGCCAGGCTCGACCCTGGGACTCCAAGGAGACTGCAAAATAGACAGTGACAAGTCAGTGAGCAGAAATGGGGCGGCTCAGGGTAGGAGCCAGCCCAGGGGCCAGGAAGGGCTGCTCATAGAGCTAAGGACAGACACGGGAAGAGCTGGTGAGGTTTGCGTGGCAGGCAGACAGGAGGGAGCTGCTCTGCGTACTTACGGTAGGGGAGCCAACGGGGACACTGAAGGC
Source organism: Dama dama (assembly GCF_033118175.1). NCBI lineage: Eukaryota > Metazoa > Chordata > Mammalia > Artiodactyla > Cervidae > Dama > Dama dama. The sequence goes on from NC_083702.1 coordinate 7,855,685, forward strand.
TCCAAGCGGGTGGGTACCTGTCAGGGAAGCAGGACTCAGGACTTCCCAGCATAGGCAGTGAGGAGATGCTGGAGGGTTTTCAGCTTGGGTGTCAGGGCCCACCTGTATTTCGGAAAGTTCCCTCTGGGTGTTGGTGGTGAGCGGAGGGCTGGGGGAGCAAGGAGTGCCACCGTGGCACGGTGGGCCCTGTGGAGAGGCAGGTAGCAGTTGGGAGGTGAAGGGGTCTTGCTGGGCAATGGACGCATGGTGGGTGGACAGACGGGTAAGTGGACAGACCTGGCCCAAAGCACAGCCCCAAGGCCATACCCTCAGTTTCCCCCAGGCCAGGCCAGCTGGGTGGCACTAAGATGAAGAAAGGACGGCAGAGGAATAAACAGGAGAGAAGTTGGAGCTCCCACCAGCCTGCCTGTCAGAGAGGCACTGGCCAGCCACTAAGGCTCCTTGAGGCTCTTGGACCCCATGACACCTGGTCCCCCAAAGTCTAGCCTCACTCGGGCCAGGCCTGGGTCCGCCCCTCCGGCTGCCGGGCCGACTCCTCAAGGTGCATGTCGTGTTCCCTAGCACCGGGGTGCCGAGGAATGGCTGACTCTCCATCGCCGACCTCACCCTGGGAGGACAGGCCTCCCCTGGACCCAGGAGCCTCTGTACAGCCTGTCCACTCCTCTGAACTGACTGGGCAAGGCCTCACCAAGGCACTGGGCAGACAGTCACAGGGACTCGCCAGGTTGTCCCTCGGTCTGATCCTGTTGCCTCTGATGTAAAACAGGGAATCCCAGCTCAATTGGAGGGGTTGGAGGCTCAGGGTAATGACAGCTCCCCAGCGCCAGAGGAGGAAAACGTCCGAGGGGCTCTGGGACAAGAAGCAGGGTTCAGGGAAGCGGACAGTGTGGGTCTCTTGTTCTGCGAACAAGTGGCCCTTCTCTCTGCCAGGCCCCAGAGTGTCTCCCTGGTGCTGCTGCTTCCACTGCTGCTGCCACTGGGGCCAAACCAGTGTGCGGTGGCCCAGCGCTGTCCGCAGGCCTGCGTCTGCGACAATCCCAGGAGGCATGTCGCCTGCCGGCACCAGAACCTCACCGAGGTGCCAACCGCCATCCCTGAGGTCAGCAGGGCAAGGTGGGGTGGGGGAGGACAGCAGGAGGAGCCTGGGCTGGCACCGGAGGATCTGCCACTACCTGGCTGGGGGAGGCTCCGGCAACTCACTTTTCCTCCCTGAGCCTCAGTCTTCACACCTGTAAAATGGGAATGATAACAGCCAACAAGAGGGAGATGATCTATTTAAAATCCTAAGTTACTGGAACAAGTTAAGTGACCTATAATAGACACTGAGTTAATTACAGGCCCTGGGGCAGCGAATGGGGGATCTAGTGGGATAAGGTATGGTCTCTGCCCGCGGAGTCAAGAGCTGGATAGGAGAGTGAAACCAGAGGGGGCAGTGACAGTTCAACGTGGAAAGTGCCAGAGCCAGGGATACCCGGGCGGCTGCGGAGGAAGACTTCCTGGAGGAGGAGTCAGGGAGCAGGATGAAGAGAAGGCGGGGGGAGACTGTTCAGGTGAGGGAAGAGCACGTGCCAGTGTTAGCAAGGGGCACAGGCTGTGGTCCGGGTGCCCCTCAGCCTTGCCCTCCTCTCCCGGCTCAGCTGACCCAGCGTCTGGAGCTCCAGGGCAACATGCTGAAAGAGATCCCTCCGGCTGCCTTCCGGGACCTGCCTTACCTGACACACCTGGACCTGCGGTACTGCCAGGTGGAGCTGGTGGCCGAGGGGGCCTTCCGAGGCCTGGGCCGCCTGCTCTTCCTCAACCTGGCCTCCAACCGCCTGACCGCGCTGCCCCAGGAGGCGCTGGACGGGCTGGGCTCGTTGCAGCGGCTGGAGCTGGCGGGGAACCTGCTGGAGGAGCTGCGGCCAGGGACGTTCGGGGCGCTGGGCGCGGTGACCACGCTGAACCTGGCCCACAACGCCCTGGTCTACCTGCCCGCCATGGCCTTCCAGGGGCTGGTGCGCGCCCGCTGGCTGCAGCTGTCGCACAACGCGCTCAGCGTGCTGGCCCCAGAGGCCCTGGCCGGCCTGCCCGCCCTGCGCCGGCTCAGCCTGCACCACAACGAGCTGCAGGCCCTGCCCGGGGCGGCCTTGTCCCAGGCCCGCGGCCTGGCCCGCCTCGAGCTGGGCCACAACCCCTTCACCTACGCGGGGGAGGAGGACGGGCTGGCGCTCCCCGGCCTGCGGGAGCTGAGGCTGGACCATGGGGCCCTGCAGGCCCTGGATGCCCGGGCCTTCACCCACTGCCCCCGCCTGCACACGCTGGACCTCCGCGGGAACCAGCTGGACGCCCTGCCGCCGCTGCAGGGCCCGGGGCAGCTGCGCCGGCTGCGGCTGCAGGGGAACCCGCTGTGGTGCGGCTGCCGGGCCCGGCCGCTGCTGGAGTGGCTAGCGCGGGCGCGCGTGCGCTCGGACGGCGTGTGCTGGGGGCCGCGGCGCCTGCGCGGGGAGGCCCTGGACGCCCTGCGGCCCTCGGACCTGCGCTGCCCCGAGTACGAGGCGGCCGCGGAGGAGGAGGCCGAGGAGCTGGCGGCCGCGCGGCCCCGCGCCCCTGCCGGTGCCCCCGGGGAGGAGGCCGGGGCGGCCGGGCCCTGCCCGCGCACCTGCGTGTGCGACCCGGAGTCGCGGCACAGCAGCTGTGAGGGCCGGGGCCTGCAGGCCGTGCCCCGCGGCTTCCCCAACGACACGCAGCTCCTGGACCTCAGGCGGAGCCGCTTCCCCGTGGTGCCCCGGGCGGCCTTCCCGGGCCTGGGCCGCCTCGTGTCGCTGCACCTGCAGCACTGCGGCCTCACGGAGCTGGAGGCGGGCGCCCTGGCGGGGCTGGACAGCCTTCTCTACCTCTACCTGTCGGACAACCGGCTCTCTGGCCTCAGCGCTGCTGCCCTCGAGGGGGCCCCCCGCCTGGGCTATCTGTACCTGGAGCGGAACCGCTTCGTGCGGGTGCCAGGGGCTGCCTTGCTCGCCCTGCCCAGCCTCTTCTCCCTGCACCTGCAGGACAACGCCCTGGACCACCTGGTGCCTGGTGACCTGGCAGGCGGGCGGGCCTTGCGCTGGCTCTACCTAAGTGGGAACCGCCTCGCCCGAGTGTCCCCTGGGGCGCTGGGTCCTGCTCGGGAGCTGGAGAAGCTGCACCTGGACAGGAACCAGCTGGACGAGGTGCCCACGGAGGCCCTGGAGGGGCTGCCAGCCCTCCTGGAGCTGCAGCTCTCGGGGAACCCGCTCGGAGCCCTACGAGATGGCGCCTTCCGGCCTGTGGGCCGTTCGCTGCAGCACCTCTTTCTCAACAGCAGTGGCCTGCAGCAGGTGGGCGCAGGGGAGAAGGGGCGAGGGGAGGCAGCTTGTGTTCTCAGCCCACACCGCTACCCTGCCTCGCTGGGCCCGAGGCTGGGCGTGAGGGCCCTGAGATGAGCTGGGCACTGCGCCTGCCCCCAGGAACTCAGGCGTGGGCCACAGATCAGGCCGGAACGCAGTGCCGCATGGAGGCAGGGAGGACGCTGCTGAGGCCTGGAGGCGGGAGCTCCCCAGGGTCTGTGGGATTACCTGCTGTTACACGCTTTGTGGGCAGGGCTTTTGTTATTGTGTGGGGGATAGGGTCTAGCGAAAGAACCGTGAACTGGGGGTCTGGGTGATTTGTAGAGGGCAAGGGCTTTGGCCTTGGACCAGCCTGGGTCTTCCACCAGCACTGCCCTTCCGGCCCCAGCCTTGGGCTCTCCACTCCCCAGGCCTGGGGCTGGTACGGGCCGGCAGGAGCTCACACCAGAGCCTGGCGCCTTCCTGCAGATTTCTCCTGGGGCCTTCTCGGGCCTGGGGCCCCGGCTCCGGAGCCTACACCTGCAGAAGAACCAGCTGCAGACACTGCCCGCCCTGCCCAGTCTCAGCGAGCTGGAGCTCATTGACCTCAGCGGCAACCCCTTCCGCTGTGACTGCCAGCTGCTCCCGCTTCACAGGTGAGCACCCCCAGCTGGGGCCAGCTGCTCTCAAGCCCCCACCGTCTCCCTGGGGGCACCAGGTCAGTGCCATTTGAGCACCTATGGTGGGGGAGGATCCTGCCAGGGCCAGCTGCCCTCCCTGGGGAGCTATCCCACAGGGCTTGGGGTGGGTTTCCCTGAGCCTCTGTTCCCTCATCCATAAAGTGGGGGTGAAATCTGCCCAGCCGAGTGGACCTAGTCAGCACGTGAGAGCACTGTACCTCATTGCCCAAGAAAGCAGCAAGGGCCCTGGAGCCCAGAGACCAGGGCTCAAAGCCGCCTCTGTGATTGTCTCCTTTTGAGCCACGTGGGCTCTCTGTGCTGTTAAGTCATCTGTAAAGGGGATGATGGTGACTGCGTCCACCTCCTGGTGTTGACTGTAAAATGACGTTAAATTCAGGAGCTTGTCTCCATCGCTTTGGCTCACCAGTCCTCCACCACTGTTTATTACCGGCCCCCTTTTACAGGGAGGGGACTGAGGTTTGACTTGCTCAGGATCACTTAACTGGTGTGTCCACTCTCATCCACTCGGCCCCACTGTGCCCAAACACGAGGACCTCCTTGCTGTCCTCAGGGAAGCTCGGCACGGGGGCTCCCCCCACCGCGTTTCTTCTCAGGTGGCTGGCGGGTCTGAACCTGCGTGTGGGGGCCACCTGTGCCACCCCCCCCAGTGCCCGTGGCCAGAGGGTGAAGGCCGCAGCTGCTGTCTTTGAAGCCTGCCCGGGCCGGGCTGCCAGGAAGGCCAAGTGGACACCGGGCCCCAGGCCTGGCGCCCGGGGGACCCCATGAAGGGAAGACGGCAGAGAGCGAACGAGGTAGGCCGAGGGGTGGGGGCAATGAGGCCTCGGGTGGGTCAGGTTTTAAGGCCCTTACGGTGGTAAGGGTCTGACTTCTCTTGGTCTCAGTTTCATGAGGTTGTAGATCTGGGCGGGGACCAGATCTACTTCTGGTGGCATCTGAGAGTGATGTCCACCCTCTCCAGCTCTGGGCTAAGCTCAGATGGAGCTTGTGAAGAAATGACCACGCGCCGTTTTGTCCCCTGGGACAGTGGCCTGATTAAGCTGCAGCCTCCCGGGACGATGTGTGTCCAGGAGAATCCCACAGTGACGGTCACTGCTGGCTTGCTGTTGATTCAGCCTTTTCCCACCTGATCTCAGGGGTCTCACTTGTTGCTGGGGTGGGAAGAGCAAGGGTACAGATGTGTTGTTGGCACCACGGGTCAGACTCCATCACCCCCTTGACATTACATTTGACAAAACATATAGTTGAATTCCTTTTTTTTTTTAAGTAATTGGGATCATAATTCAGTTCAGGTCAGTCACTCAGTTGAGTCTGACTCTCTGACCCCATGGGCTGCAGCATGCCAGGTCTCCCTGTCCATCACCAACTCCTGGAGTTTACTCAAACTCATGTCCATTGAGTTGGTAATGCCATCCAATCATCTCATCCTCTGTCGTCCCCTTCTCCTCCCACCTTCAATCATTCACAGCATCAGGGTCTTTTCAAATGAGTCAGTTCTTCGCATCAGGTGGCCAAAGTATTGGAGTTTCAGCTTCAGCATCAGTCCTTCCAATGAATATTCAGGATTGATTTCCTTTAGGATGGACTGGTTGGATCTCCTTGCTATCCAAGGGACTCTCAGAGTCTTCTCCAACACCACAGTTCAAAAGCATCAATTCTTTGGCACTCAACTTTCTTTATGGTCCAACTGTCATCCATACATGACTACTGGAAAAACCAAAGCTTTGACTAGATGGACCTTTGTCGGCAAAGTAATGTCTCTACTATCTACTATATGCTATCTAGGTTGGTCATAACTTTTCTTCCAAGGAGCAAGCGTCTTTTAATTTCATGGATGCAGTTACCATCTGCAGTGATTTTGGAGCCCCCCAAAAAATAAAGTCTGCCACTGTTTCCCCATCTATTTGCCATGAAGTGATGGGACCAGATGCCATGATCTTAGTTTTCTGAATGTTGAGTTTTAAGCCAACTTTTCCACTCTCCTCTTTCACTTTCATCAAAAGGCTCTTTAGTTCTTCGCTTTCTGCCATAAGGGTGGTGTCATCTGCATGTCTGAGGTTATTGATATTTTTCCCGGCAATCTTGATTCCAGCATGTGGTTCATCCAGCCCAGCGTTTCTCATGATGTCCTCTGCATAGAAGTTAAATAAGCAGGGTGACAATATACAGCTTTGACATACTCCTTTCCCTATTTAGAACCAGTCTGTTGTTCCATGTCCAGTTCTAACTGTTGCTTCCTGACCTGCATACAGATTTCTCAGGAGGCAGGTCAGGTGATCTAGTATTCCCATCTCTTTAAGAATTTTTCAGTTTGTTGTGATCCACCCAGTCAAAGGCTTTGGCCTAGTCAATAAAGCAGTAGATGTTTTTCTGGAACTGTCACTTTTTCAATGATCCAATTAGATCTCTGGTTCCTTTGCCTTTTCTAAAACCAGTTTGAACATCTGGAAGTTCACCGTTCACATACTATTGAAGCCTGGCTTGGAGAATTTTGAGCATTACTTTACTAGCGTGTGAGATGAGTGCAATTGTGTGATAGTTTAAGCATCTTTAGCATTGCCTTTCTTTGGGATTGGAATGAAAACTGACCTTTTCCAGTCCTGTGGCCACTGTTGAGTTTTCCAAATTTGATAGCATATTGAGTGCAGCACTTTAAAAGCATCATCTTTTAGGATTTAAAATAGCTCAACTGGATTTCCATCACCTCCACTAGCTTTGTTCATAGTGATGCTTCCTAAGGCCCACTTGACTTCACATTCCACAATGTCTGGCTCTAGGTGAGTGATCACACCAGGGGTTTATTTTATTTTGGCTGTGCTGGGTCTTCTTGGCTGCACAGGTTTTTCTCAAATTGCGGCAAGCAGGGGCTCCTCTTCTTGCAGTGCGCAGGCTTCTCTTGTGGTGACTCTTGGGCTTTAGCAGTTAGCTGCCCGTGGGTTTGGTTGCAGCTCCTGGGTTCTAGAGCACAGGCTCAGTAGTTGTCCTGCAGCATGTGGGATCTCCCTAGACCAGGGATCAAGCCAGCATCTCCTGCACTGGCAGGCAGATTCTTTACTACGAAGTCATCAGGGAAGCCCTAGGATTTATTTCTACTTCTATTTAAAGTAGCTGCTTCCTCCCAGGAATACAAAGGCCTTGAAGGACACAGCCCCTGATCCCTGGCAGAATTCTGCGTTGGGGCGCTCACCAGATTGAAGCCACCGAGTCTTGTGACCTGGCCAAGACAAGCTGGTTTAATCCCACTGTTGCCATTTCTTGTCAACTTAGGCCACCAAGTTACTGAACTTTAATGAGCCTTCTTTCTCTTACATGTAAAATAGTCACCATGTCCTCACAGGATCAAGGATGAAGTAAGCGGTGTGAACACCTGTAAACTAGTGTCTGGCATGAGGCTGTCACAAACGCCAATTCCCTTGCTTCCCCATCCCTCAAGCAGCCAAGGGGCCAACGGGGTGACAGTAAAGGAAAGTGCAGGGGGTTCCACCAGTGCTTGCCCCAGAGAGGTGCTCACTGCCGGCCGTCGGGCAGTGGGGCAAGGAGTGGAGAGGCTTCTGTTCCTCAGGACATCTTCCAGCCTTCAGATGTTTCCCTCTCCCTTCCCTGACCCCTGCCACTGCTGTGGAACTTCAAGACTTTTAGTCCCATCCAATGGCAAGGGCAGTGGAGGGACAAGGTTCATTCTGTGCCTTGAGCTAAAACGTCCTGGAGGTCAACAGGTCCATCTGTGCCTGACTAACCTCCAGGGCCCAGGGATGTGTCTACACTTGGTCACATGCTCGCTGAGGGCACCTTCGTGCTGGTCACGAGGGGTGTGAAGATGGGCTGGGCCTCTGGGGAGCCCGGGGTCCTGGAGGGGAGTGGCAGAGACAAGTACCATGGCATCTGCTGTGGAGATGTGTCTTGCACTCTTCATGGGTGAACGCTCCCCGTCTCTGTAGCCGACCTGGTGGGGTGGCGTCTCAGAACAGAAGGAACACAGACTGACGGCAGCAAGAAAGGGATTTAATCGTCTCACAGGACTTAAGTGTGGGAAGCCCATCTGGGGCTGGCCCGGCGGCTGAACTTGCCCCCTAGCCCTGCGTGCTGTGCTCAGGCACTGTGGGCATCAACTTCTGCACTCAGGAAGAAGCAAAACGGAAGGCCAAACAAGTCCCATCACCCCAGAAGCTCTTCAGTCAGAACTTGATCCTTTAAAGGGAAGAGCAGCGGGGACAATGATTCTTCTCAGCTGGGCAATCACCCTCAACAAAGGCAGGCCATGCGAGCAGGCTGTGGAACTGCACGCCACTGTCAGCCACCTTCCTCCATCACCATGAGGCGGGTGAGGGGAGGCACAGCCCGTCACATTTAGGGAGTTCAGGCTGCAAGAGGGGCCTTCCTAGGCCTCGTTTCTATTCCACCTGAGCCTGCACAGTGCCTTTAGGAAAGGACAAAAGATCTGGTTCTCTCTGAACTGAAATTGGCTCCCCTTGGGCTGGTCGCCCATCTCCGGGATGACATCCAACAGCAGGGTCCTCTACACACCCAAGGTCAGCATCCCATCCGGCAGGCACGGACTGTGGCAGCTATTACAGGGTAACACAGGGACACACCCAGCCATGCTGTCTCTACTCAAACACATGGAAGGCAAGAGGGGCTGAGGACAGCAGCCTGTCACCACTTAGGTGCCAGGTCTCCTGAAGAGACGGTGGGTCAGAGGGAGAAGACAGCTTCAAAGGAGACTTAATTGCAGAACAGAAGCAGCTGAAATGTGGGCAGACGCTAGGTGAACTTCTAGAATGTACTTTCAGAGGAGCAGCAGAATCAAAATATATTATGGAGTGAAGGACATGCACAGTGAGGGAAAGGACCAAGAAGCATGTCCCTGCCTCCAGGAGCTCCTTCAGGGCCACATCAGCCAGCAGGGTGGACCATCCCATGTCGAGGCCCCGAGACTTTCTGGCAAGGCCAGACCTGTTCCTGGTTAAGAGAAAGGGAGAAAGAAAAGGACAGGTCCTAGTCCAGCTGGGCTCCAGAGTGGGTTAAGTTCAACAATGGTGGCACCTTCTCTCTCAGGGGATGCTTGCATGCGTGTGCACAAACATGTGCACACACCCAGACCCACCCCCCCTTCCCGTGGCACAGGGACTGGTGTGGTCTCCCCCACCTGAGGCCCTGGCAAGCTCCCTTTCCTAGGGGGCAGACCTTGCCTCTGCTCCTCTTGGAAATGGAGTCAGTACTCATGCCAAGGGAAAACAGATCAAGGCCACCTCACAAGTCACCGGGACCTATATGATGGTCACTGCTGCTCAGCTGCCTGCCAGAGCTGGGCGCCGGTACAGGGCTCCCCAACCTCCTGGGGGTGCCAGGAAGAGCAGAGCCCCAACCCAGGCAGGAGGGGCCGTTCCACATGGTGTCTGGGGCAGAGGCTATACCCCTGGCACCACTCACGTCTGTCAGGTGACTGTCCCCACCTCGAGATCTGCGTGGGCCTAACCATTAGCCAACTTGCCTGCCATGTGTAGCCCCCACCCTGCCAATGGAGCAGTGTGGGGGAGTGGAGGGGACGAGTGAGGAAGAGCTTCAGGAGCTCTCGCTGGACAGGGAGGTGCTCACAGGTAGCCCCCATCTCATGGCCTTGCAGGAGAGGAGGCCAGAGGCCAGAGGAGACCCTGGCTGCTCCTTGGGTGCCTGGCCCCCACAGCACCAGGCAAAATTTATGCAAAAAGGCTCAGTCTCCAAAGTAAAGTAGGTTGGCGTGGTGGTGAGAGAGGCGCCCTAGGCTGGCTTCCGGCTGGCAGCGAGGAAGGCTCAGTCTCCAAAGTAAAGTAGGTTGGCGTGGTGGTGAGAGAGGCGCCCTAGGCTGGCTTCCGGCTGGCAGCGAGGAAGGCTCAGTCATCCATCTCCTGTTTGATGTTCTCGACGGGGACAGGCAGCTCCGGACTCGGGGCCTTGTCGGCCATGGCCACGTCCAAATGCTCTTCCTTCACACGCACGGTGATGACTGAAGAGGAAGAGAGGTGCAGGGCAAGAAGGAGAGATGCATGGAGCTCAGGATCTGGAGAAGGAACCGGGCTTCCTACAGACAGGGGCCCTTGGGGTGTGGCGGGGAGAGCCCCTTCCCCTCTGTGGGGCAGGCAGTAGCCAAGGCCTAGGGCCCTGTCCCACCAGCCTGGCAGGCAGTCCACCCTGCTAAGTGCATGGGCTGGGGCTGGGGCTGGGGCTGGGGTGGAGAGGGCCAGGCCAGTGCTCGGCTCCATTCAGAGCTGGGGGAGGGTGTCTGGGAAGCCCTCTGGGCCCAGTGGTCTGAGAAAGGTTGCTCGGTGCCCAGAAAATGCCCTTCAAGCCTGACTCTGCTCTTCTGTGCGCAGGTGGGGAAAGAGAGGCCCAGCTCCTGAGCAGGGAGCCGCCCACCAGCCCCAGCCGTGTGCGGGAGGCTCTTACTCTCATCAGGAGTGGGCTCCGATGGCACCTTCTCCGCCGCCTGCAGGTCCTCCTCCAGCAGGGCCTTCTTGGACCCCTGTCTGAGGGGCCGTGTCTTGGCCGGTGGTATTCTTTTTCCTTGGAATAAAAACAGAATTCAATCCAGGCGAGGGCTGTATCCACATGAAACAGCAGTTTGGCAGCCCAGCAGAGGGGAAGGTATCAGCTGGGGAGGACCAAGGCCCGAACTCTGACCTCACCCCTCAGGGCTGTGTGCCCAAGGCTCAGAGCTTCTCCCCAGTAACGGATTAGCGCCCCCACCCCGCCATGGTGGTTAAGCTTCCTGTTTCTGCTCCTCACTTTCTTCATGTCAACAGTGTGATTTTCCCAGCCCTGATTCTCAATGGCACAGGGTCCTGCCACTTGATCCATGCCACACCCTCACAGGATCTTAACCCTCCCCAGGGACCGTGTCTGTTTCCTCTCTGTTCCCTTTCGGGACATCCTCTCTTCTGCAGAGACCATGTCGGGGAGCCCCAGCTCACTGCAGCTCAGCCTGGGGCCTGCTGAGGTTGGGTCGGCCTGTGAGAGGTCCCCACGCTTGGGGGTCACCCTTGCTCCCTCCCCCTGGGGATCATGAGAGAATGATTTGCTCTTCAATCTTTTACCCTCATACCCCACAACTGCACAAGGCCTCAGAGACCAGGCCACCCGCGACCCCTGCTCCAACCCATACAGCCTCTGTGTCTTTTCCTCAGCACCCTAACCACTGCCAGAGACCAGAAGACTCCCTAATTGTGTTCTGGGTCCCTAAAACACAGGGTGATGGATGGGCTCATGGGGCAAAGGGCAAAGGAGAGGTGGGGCCATGAAGAGTGTGACTGATCTGGGTAGTGGCCCCCCGCCCAGGTACACAGGCTCAGCTGATCCCAGGTCCCACCCCAGCCGGGCAGCTTTAGAGCATCACTTACGTTTCTTCCCAAACTGTTTCTTTTTCTTCTTTGTGGCCTCTTTGGCTTTCAAAGGTGTGGTGGGCTCTGTTGTTGAAAGACACAGACATGAAGTGAGAAGAGCACATCCCAAGATCCCTGCCCACCCCTCACCGGCCTCCCTTACACAGGGGACGCCCCTGAAGGAAAGCCAGAGCTGGGCTGTGAGAATGGGGAGGGGCTGCGGGGAGGGACTGGATGACAGCTGTCCCTTCTGCCCACCCGCATCACCAGGGTGCTCAGAGGGGCCTGGGGGATTTACCTGGTGCACAAGGGCACGAGCATATGACAGAGTGGGCAAGGTCAAGGAAGGAGCTCTGCAGGCCAGAGGGAGAGGGAGACAGAGAAGTCAGGAGCAGAAGGGGGAGACCAGGGCCGCTCTCTCCCAGGAAGTGGTCCAGGAGATGCTTGATCTCACGCCAGAGGGCCAAAGGTGGGTGTGCAGTGGGGGAGGTGGGGCGGAGGGTGGTTGGCAGGAAGGAAAAAGAAAGTCAAGAGCCCTTCAGGGCCAGGAGAGCCCAGACCTGTAGCCACAGGTGGCTGGAGCTGGTAGCCGGTGAGCTCACACCAGCCGACGGGGTAGATGTCCGGGGACTCGCAGTCCACCCACTGGTCGTACTCGCTATCCCAGCCATCGAAGTGGATGCTAAGGAGTCGGTGCACCACCCGCTTCACAGTGGCCACGCAGATGAGCCGGGGCTCCATCAGGTCCACGGCCTCTAGCTTCATGCCCACCTTGAAGCCGTGGTTGGGGCAGTCCTGGAATGGGCATCAAGGCCGAGCAAATCAGCTAGGTCCCCACCCTGTCGGAGCAGCCCTGGGTGTGGGAGCGGGTCCGAGCCTGCCTGCAGGGGTTTGGTGGGGGAGGGGGGTCCTCAGACCAGGAACCCCTCTGCACTGTGATCCCAGGCGCCAGCCCCTCTAGGAAAGGCACTGGCTGACTGTTCAGCACGCATCCACATCAGAGTTTGGTACTCCTCCCTGAAACAACTGATCTTAGCAGCAGGGACTCGAGAAGAGAAGGGGCTGGAATCACCACCTCGGGTGGTGGTGGGCAGGGTTGGTCTCCTCACCATGTTGAAGAGTCTCGATGGAGCTGCCTTCGCCTTGGTCTTCTCCAAGTAGACCTCCCAGCTGAAAGTGTGAGCCTCGTACCCTGGAGTGGAAGGCAGAGATGAGGAGGGAGGGAGGTGAGGGGGGGTCCTGGAAAGCCCCCCACAGAGCCAAAGGGGCTCCTGCAGCTCCATCAGGACTCAGCCCAAAGTCTCCCCAGCAACGTTCTTCCCTCCTCCCCAGGTTGGTACCTGCTCTAGGCCCACAGTCCTGTAGTACAGGGTGCTCACTGCCCAAAGGGACAGGTGGGAGCTCTGCTCACCAAGCCACATGGGGCCATGGGGCCCAGCCAGCCCAGACGAAGGGCTAGTGGTGACCGTGGGGAGTGCGTCACCTCTCCAGTCCACTCAAGACTTCAAGCTCCCGGAGTCTGGCTTGGCCTGTGGCCTCAACCCTGCTCCCTCCGACTGTATGCCAGTCTTACCTTTCGGGGGTGTGAGCTCAATGTCATTCTTCTGGCAGAAGTTGGCTGGGAAGATGGCGTGGGAGGAAGCATGGTAACAGAACCAGTCAGAGCCATCTGTGGAGGGCCCCCCGTCCACACAGATCATCAGGTAACCATCTAGGAGTACCTAGTGGTGGCGGAGAGGGAAACAGACAGAACCTGGTATTCTAAACTGCACCCCCATCCCAGGGTGAGGTGACAGGATAGGGATATGAGGAGGATGGAGCTGCTTTTCAGAGAACTCAGCACTCATGTAACCCGTGTAATGGTAAAATCATCTAGCTTCCTCATGCGTAGTCAGTCATGTCAGACTCTGCAACCCCATGGACTGCAGCCCGACAAGCCCTTCCAGGCAAGAATACTGGAGTGGGTTGCCATTTCCTCTCCTAGGGGATCTTCCTGACCCCCTCAATGGACACCACATGCTGTGCCAGCAGGAACTGTCTCTGTCCTTTTGTCACTGTGTTCTCAAGGGTGAACTCGGGGGCCCCGCCTGGAGATTTGCTAGATGGACGAATCAGTGTGTCCCCAGGAGGGCTGAGGGGTGGTTGCTGGCCCCTCAGGCTGCAGCAGTAACCAAGGTCTGCAGCAACGCCAGCCCGGCTGTGGCGTGGCAAGACTAGCCCCCAAAGGAGACAGCAGGTGGTGGCAGGAAGGCCTACAGCTGACCCAGGACCAGGCTCAGGCCAGGTGTTCAGTAGCACCCACAGGTGGCTGGCCAGGGACTCTGCTAACCTGACAGTTTGATGCCGTGGCCCACAGGCCTGGACCAGCCCACAGGGCTGGCAAGCCTCTGACCCCTGATGAGAACGCAGATTCCGAGCCAGGAGCTAAGTCTATATGTGCGAAAACCAGGCCACTCAGGAGCAGCCAGTAGGGGGCGCTCTGCCACCGCCCTGCGCGCAAGAAGCGCTGCTGGAGGCCAGAGGGAGCCCAGGCTCACCTTGCAGATGGTCGCCACGCAGATGTTGCCCAGATTCAGGGGGTCGATGGCCTCCAGTTTCATCCCCTCCTCAAACCAGCCACCTTCTGTGTAGACAGCTCGAACCTTAAAGGAATGGGGCAGTTGGGCAATCTCTGGACTGGCCCGGGGAGGGGTGGGAAAGAGGCCTCAGCTGCTGTTGGCCTGACAAGGAAACAGGGAGGGGAGGGGGAGATCTGGGGCCTCAGGTCTGGAGTGGACCTGTGGCCAAGGGGCAGTGCCCAGGGCTGGGCCTCACCTTCTTGAACAAGTAAGGAACAGCGTCACAGTAGATCTTCCGGAAGGCGGGGTGGTGGGCCATGTCACTGCGCCTCTCTTTTAGGGAGACAGTGGAGGGAGGAAGGGGGAGAAGGAAGTTGAAGCTGCTAACACAACCATCTCCACACCTCCCCCAGAATGTGGGGCTGCTCAGCAGCCCCTCACCCCTCCACCAGGAGCTCTCCGTTGGAACTATTCAGCCCTGAGGACCCAGACTCCTCCTATGTTGCCAGGAGAGGATGTGGCCTGGAGCCTATAGTTGCGAATTAACTTTTACCATTTCAGGCTGGAGAAGGAAATGGCAACCCACTCCAGTATTCTTGCCTGGAGAATTCCATGGATAGAGAAGCCTGGTAGGCTACAGTCCATGGGATCGCAAAGAGTTGCACACGACTGAGCAACTAAAACACACAACACGCTTCAGGCTGAGTGTCCTTGGTCAAGTCACGCAACCCCTCAGGACACCTGGTCAAGTCCTGCTATGCTCAGGGTAAATGTGACTATCCCCATTACTCAGATTAGTTGTGGGATGCAGAGATGTGCCCCCACCCCGACCCAGGCCCATGCTGGCCAGGGACGGCTAACCTGACAGCTTGATGCCGTGGCCGACTCGCCTGGACCAGCCCACAGGGTGGATCAGGGGACTCCACATGTGGCACCAGAAGTCGTCGTCACTGTCGCCATCCTCGTAGAGGAGCCGCAGGCGGCCCCCAATGACTGTGTCCACCACGGCCATGCGGGTCCGGGACACCTGGGACTTGTCCACCACCTCCAGCCGCATGCCCTGCCGAAAGGGGTACTTCATGCTCTCCACCATCTGCAATGACATCAGAACACAGGCCTGCTGGGTCGATTCCTCCCTCTGTCCTGTCCTGTCCCTTGGGAGTAACCAGAGGACGGGACGGGGTGGGGGGCGAGGAAACCGGCAGAGGAGCCCCTCCTGCCCACCAGATTCCACCCTGGCTCCCAAGTCCCTGGGATGATAGAATATTTACAATGTGTGCACCAAAATGCCAGCAAGTCATTGTGATGGGAATCACAGACTGCTTTTCAGATTAAGCAAACAGTGCCCCAGGGAGGTCGTGTGACTCACCTAGAGTCACACGGGGTCATTAGTGCCAGAGCCGAGCCACACATCTGGGCTTGGGGTCCAGCTCTGTGCTCTTCCAGGGATCTGCACTCTGATCACGAGTCCCTCCCAGTGCTCTCTACCTTCCAGCCCCTCCCGACAGCACCCACTAAACCAGCCTGGTGTTTAGAGAACTGAGCACCCTTTGCCTCGATACCTCTAATTTCAGCCCTGGCCCCGCCGGGCTGCAGCTCTGAACGGCTCTCCTAGCACCTCAGCAGTAATGCCTGCCCCTTGGACACAGCCAAGGATAGTGACCAAGATCCCACAGCTGCTCTAGAGCCCCAGTGGTGGGGCCCGGGTGAAGAGACAGGCGGTTCTGTCTGCTGAGGTTCTGGCGCTGTCCTGCCTGGGATAGAGGATGGGTACGGAAGTTCTGTGGGGCTTTTCCAGCACCGGGGCACTGCGGACTCAGGGAGAACCATTCCAGTTTCTTAGTAGTGGTGGGGACAGAGCAGTGCAATTCCAAATCCCACCAGGAGGGGGAGAGTGCCAGACGGCAGTGCCTTGTATATTACAAGCACTTAAGTCAAATCTATTGAATGAATAGAGGTCTCCTACATTGCCTGCAGGCCCTTTACTACTAGCGCCACCTGGGAAGGCCAGTTGAATGAACACTCCTGAAAACGCTATGAGCAAAGGAAGATCTGGAAGAGCACGCCAGCAGACAAAGCAACATGACCAATGAGGCTGGCTCAAAGCAGGGAGGAAGCTAATGGTAGATGACGCCCACCACCCATACTTAGGGAATCTGGAGCTGCTCTGATGGCTAAACCAAGGGGGTCTTAGAAAAAATACTCCAGTGAGCAGCACAAAGGACAGACAGAAGGGGAAAGGGGCAGGAGCAGACCAGTTAGGAGACCCCAGGGTGCTCTGCCAGACCTTGATATGGAAGTCCACAGGCAGCGTCCTGGAGCCCACCAGGCGTTTCATGAGGTAGCCCTTCCAGTCGGTGAACTTGGCATGGATGGCTGGGGAGGCAGAGCAGAATCCTGAGTACGGACTGCCACCACTCTGCTGACAGGCGCCAGTCTGCCCCAGAGAGTAGCAGAGGGGCCTGAATAACGTATTTCTGCCTTCTCAGCCCGGCAGTCCTGGATTCCCCAGCCTGGACCTGCCCTGCGGCCTCTGGACAAGGGAGAGGAAGGGAGGAGGCAGGTGGGCTGTAGGCTGGTCTGACTTCTCCCAGGGGCCCACAGGAACCAGGATGGGCAGCACGCTCATCAACTCACTCCGCGGGGGCACCAGGATCTTGCTGTTGATGGCACACCAGCCGATGGGGTGGACATCCACAGTCCCCAGGTTGCACCAGAAGTCATGGCTGGCATCATTTTCAAAGCCTTCATAGCGGAGCAGCACCCGGTACCCTGAGCAGGAGGAAGGAGAGGTAACTCTTAGGCCTTCTTGCTTCTCCAGCCTAAACCAGGCTGCCTACTCCAAGAACCCCTTCTACAACAGCCAGAGCAAAAACAAACCCCTGCCATGTACCTGGAAAGCAGTATGGCACAGTAGGGGGAGTAATTTTCTACGGCCTGATCTACCCTGGAAGGAACTTCAGAATGGGAGTTTCCAAACTCACCAAGCTCTGTGGTCCCCTCTAAGTAGGTAACATGAAAGCATAGCAAGAAGGGAGAACGAAACTCCAGTGGGCGGGTTTTTTGTTTTATGAAGCTGATGTCTGCTCCGACACTACCTGTCCATCTGGAGATGTCACCCCCAGCCCTTGACCCTGCCTTGGTCAGAGGAGCACCCACCTGCCGCCTGGATGACCGAGGCAATCCAGTACACCCGGCTGGGGAGCACGGCGTCGCTGTTGAGTACCTCCACCTTCATTCCCTTCATCACATCCTCCCACTGGTCATAGAGTGGGACCTGCGTAGTGGTGAGAGGGTTCAAGGGGACAGTGAGGCACCTGGGTGGGCAGGAGAGCGGCTGGCTGCAGGGCTTCACGGGATGCTGTATCCTTCTCCTTTGCCCCTCAGTGTTTCCCCTCACTCACTGTGCGTGCAAGGCCAGGCCCAGGTCTAGGGAGGAAGCGATGAACTGAGGTGCCCACCCCTGTGAAGAGCCGAGTCAGGGGATGGGAGTAGGGGTGTCACACAGCCCTGCTAATCTCTACAGGACTGGCTCCTAGTTGTCACCCTCCCAGGCACAGCACACCTGTGCCAGCAGACACCTAGCAGTTTCCCACTCTCACTATGTGACAGGCGCTTCTAAGACACAAACAGCACTCCTTCAAATCATCACACCAGGTGGTTGGATTTCTCTTGTGGTACAGTGGGCAAGAATCTGCCTGCCAGTGCAGGGGATGTGAGGTCAATCCCTGGTTGGGGACTAAGCACCCACAAGCCAAGGGGCAACTAAGCCCTTGCGCCGTAATGAGAAGCCCCTGTGCTCCGCAACAAAGACCCAGTGCAGCCAAAATAAAATAAATAGGCCTTCTCCAGATTTCCTGGGCTTTAGGAAATTGGCTTGAAAGACGAAGAATCTGCCTGCCAGTGCAGGGTTCGATCCCTGGGTTGGGAAGATCCTCCGAAGGAGGAGATGACAACCCACTCTAGTGTTCTTGCCAGGAAAACTCCATAGATGGAGGAGCCTGGCAGGCTGTAGTCCACGGGGTCTCAAGGAGTCAGATGCAACTGAGTATACAGTGACAGGGAGTCAGGGAGCCTTTAGCAGAAGGGGTTCCAGGAGGCACCCATATCTGCCTCCCGGGAGCCAATGCAGGGTGGTTCACAAGCACCAAGCTGTCAACAGGAAAGCACTAAAAATGGGGGAAAGAGAAGGGGATTCTTACAGTTGGCTCTGGATACCAAAGCACAAAGTGCTATTATGTGAATAAGCCTGGGGGGGACCTCCATGGGGCGTGCTCGAAGCTCTCGGTGAGGGTCTGTGAGGACTTGGTGAAGAACAAGTGGACAGAAAGGTGAATCGGAGCGAGCCGAAAAGCCGGGCACCCAGACTTCACCCTGTTCCCTCCCGCTGCTGAAGCAGTGAGGCAGGTGGGTGAGCCGGCGGCCGCGCCCGGGCCCCTGCCCGCCCTCCCCTCGTGCCCAGGGCACTCACATGCTTAAAGCAGCTGACAGGAGCAGCCTTGTAACTGTGATCCTTCAGGAACTTCCCCCAGTCGAAACCCAAGACCAGTGCTGCAGAACCAAGAGGACCAGAGTTGAGGGGTCGAAGTGGGGAGCTCTCACAGCAGCCTCTCCAGGAACCCGGGCGGCCCTGAGGACCGGGAGCAGCCCGGGCCCGCCCCACACCTGCCCCAGCAGTGGCCACTCCAGGAACCCGGGCCTGGGGAGCGGGAGCACAGGCCCCTTCCCCACCGTGCAGCCTGGGCTCGCCCCATACCTGCCCCAGCAGTGGCCATGGGGATGGGACGGGGAGGACCTCATCCAGAGGCTGCCAGACTCTCAGGAGTAGAGGGAACACTCAGAGGGAAATGTCTGATCTTCCTCCCCCAAGAGAAAGAAGGAAATTCAAAGACCCTCGGGCTTAAATTCCTCAGACTGCCCCCAACCTCTCATTGGCCATAGCCAATCTAGATGGGTGGGAGGTGCACACACCACAGCCCCTCCAGCCCTGATCTGGGAGCTGTGTCAGACCACATAGTGCATAGCTTCCAGCCTACATTTATTTAGAAACAGCTACTTACACTCAGAAAGAGAGAAGTTGCTAATCCCACCACCATTCTTCACAGTGAAGATCTAGGTCTCCACTGCCCCAGGGAAACAAAAGCCCGAGGGTTACAGGCAATGCTAAACAAAGGAAGCTAACTCTTGGCTTTTAAGTGCTCAAGAGGAGAGTGATTGAGGGATCTTATGGGCCATCTCACAGTTACTCCCAGGTGGGGAAGATGCCATCTAAAGCGAGCCTGGGCTGGTCCTTTCTAGCTGGCCCCCTTCTCCAATCCTGGCTCCTAGGGAGCGCCCCGCTCACCCACCGAGTCCTGGCACCACCCCCCACCGGCTTCCTGAGCACCAATCCCCACTGACTGACCGTCCTGCCCGGTTGGGGTCCCGTCGGCAAGCTGTCCTGTCCCCTGGGAGTGGAGGAAGGCTCCAATTTTGGCAGACCAGGCAGCTTTGTGCAGGACTTTGGCCTTCTTGGTAGGTGGTTTTCCCTGGAGGGAGGACAGCGCATCTGTAGCCTAAAGGCTGATAACAAGGCTCCAGATTTGGACTGCCCAGGTAACCTCTTTGGGACTCCAGTTTCTTAACTTGTAAATCAAGATGATAACAATTAAAATGCTTAGCTCAGGGGGGAGTTGCAAGGGTGAGGGTCACATATTGTGCTGAACTCAATAAGCACTTAGCTGTTGTTCACCTGCAGGAGGCGGGGGGGGGGGGGGGGGGGGGGGGGGGGGGGGGTTGGCAGAGCCAGAGGGAAGGGAGGGATAAATTTTCCATCTTTTAAGCCCAGCTACTGCGAGGAACCTCTTGCTGGTGGCCTCAGCTCTCAGCCTTCTCCTTCCTCTGGTGTTCCTATGGGTTTATGGCAGAGAGGGAGTTTCAGAAGGCTCATGAACTGAACAGAGTTTATGAGGTACTCAAAGAGGTCCTACTGACCTGTGTATTAGTCGCTTAGTCGTGTCCAGCTGTTTGTGACCCATGAACTGTAGCCTGCCAGGCTCCTCTGTTCATGGGATTTTTCTCCAGGCAAATATACTGGAGTGGATTGCTATTTCCTTCTCCAGGGGATTTTCCAGACCCAGGGATCAAACCTGGGTCTCCTGCATCAGAGGCAGATTCTTTACCATCTGAGTTAATAGGGAAGACCTGGTCGGTAATTTGTAGCTTAAGCACTGATCAGAGAGGCCCAGAGAATTTATTAAAGAGATCAGTGATTGGGGGAGAATGGATACACGCATATGTATGGCTGAATCCCTTTGCTGTCCACCTGAAACTATCATTAACACTGTTAACCGGCTATGTTGTTCAGTCACTCAGTTGTGTCCGACTCATTTGCAATCCCATGGACTGTAGCCCATCAGGCTCCTCTGTCCATGGGATTTCCCAGGCAAGAATACAGGAGTGGGTTGCCATTTCCTTCTCCAGGGGATCTTTCCGACACAGGGATCAAACCCGCCTCTCTTGCATTAGCAGGCAGATTCTTTACCACTGAGCCGTAAAGGAAGCTACTGTAATACAAAGTAAAAAGTTTTTTTTTAAAAAAAAAAAAAAAGAGAGAGATCAAAGAAATAGAAATGTGGGTTTAAGGAGTTCCCTGATGGTCTAGTGGTTAGGATCTGGCGCTTTCACTGCCACGGACCCGGGTTCAATCCCTAGTCGGGGAACTGAGATCCTGCAAGACAAGTGGCACAGACAAAATTTAAAATAAAAAAAAATGTGGGTTTAAGTTCCAAAATCACTGCAGATGGTGACTGCAGCCATGAAATAAAAAGACACTTACTCCTTGGAAGAAAAGTTATGACGAACCTAAACAGCGTATTAAAAAGCAGAGACATTACTTTGCCAACAAAGGTCCATCTAGTCAAGGCTATGGTTTTTCCAGTAGTCATGTATGGATGTGAGAGTTGGACTATAAAGAAAGCTGAGTGCCAAAGAATTGATTCTTTTGAACTGTGGTGTTGGAGAAGACTCTTGAGAGTCCCTTGGACTGCCAGGAGATCCAGCCAGTCCAACCTAAAGGAAATCAATCCTGAATATTCATTGGAAGGACTAATGCTGAAGCTGAAACTCCAATACTTTGGCCATCTGATATGAAGAACTAACTCATTTGAAAAGACCCTGATGCTGGGAAAGATTGAAGGCAGGAGAAGGGGACGACAGAGGATGAGATGGTTGGATGGACATGAGTTTGAGTAAACTCCGCGAGTTGGTGATGGACAGGGAGGCCTGGCGTGCTGCAGTCCATGGGGTCGAAGAGAGTCAGACACGACTGAGTGACTGAATTGATCTGAAGTTCCACACAGACCTGGCACCAAATCCTGGCTCTTGAATTTTATTTGTGTACCTCTGAGTAAGTTAGTAAAAATTTTTGAGCCTTTCAAACAGGAATCTTTAAAAATTCATTTTTTAGGAATCACTGGTTAGACTGAGGGTGCCAAGCCCTTCTCAAGTATCCCCAGACTGTAGTTAATAACAATGTTATTATTAGCTCACTGGGAAGGACTTTCTTATGCCTTGACTAAAATCTGCAAAGTGAAGGAGACAACAGTAACTATCTCACGAGTGAGAGATAACATGCACGAGGCTTTAACTAGAAGAGCTGGACTGAGACACACAATAAACATCAGGCTTCACAGGACAATCACCTGGGGTGCTCATTAAAGCCTCCTATGTCTAGGCTGTGCTCCCTCCCAATTAAACCATAATCTTCATGAGATTTTTGAAACTTTCCAGGTGACCCCTACATGTAGTCAAGTTTGCAAACCAGTGTAGTGAAGACACAAGGCCAGGCTCCCGAGATGAGGCTCCAGTTTTAGCTCAGTCCTCTTCCTACAGAGCCCATAGGTAAATCATTCTTCCTCTCTGGACCTCAGCACACTTGTCAATTAGTATGTGGGTTAGACAACACAGCTCCAAGAATCCTCCCCCTTCTCAGAGTTCTACAAATGTCAATAGTCAACTAGAGGTTGGTAAGACTTTCTAGGCAGCTGCCTGTGGGATGGAGTCAGAGACGAGGCACCATCTTCTCAAACCCACCATGGCCGGAGAAGCTTGTGGCCCACTTCCCGGCTTCCTTTCAGAGCATTTGTAAAAGTGCAGCAGGAAGACATGGGTGCCAGACTCCCCCCAGAGTTCTTGTTTACAACTTATTGAGGGCAGCGGTTCCCTGGTGGCCCAGTGGTTAGGACTCTGCACTTCCACTGCAGGGGGGCATGGGTTCCATCCCTGGAGCTGCAATTCCCACATTCCACGCAGCACGGCCAAAAAGAGAACTTTCTGAGGACACATCAGACCCCTGAGGGGTGAGGGTTGGGGGTGAAGGGTAGCTCCATGAATCTGCAATTTACTGAGCTCTAGAAATGGGTGCGTAAGAAATACCAGGCCGTTTACAACCTCAGAAGGCCATAAGCAACGTCCTGCCCAAGCCCTCTGGGCCCCTCGCCAGCACAGTTGGTAGTTCCTCACTCAGTACCCAGGGCCCCAGGAAGGGTCTTCCAAGTGACTGCCTCTCACCTGTAATCTCGCCAAGATACTGGCTTTCTTGGAGTTGGAGGAGTAGCTCCTGGAACAGGAGACGCTGCAGAATCTCTTGGTCTTGGAGAAGAAGGCTTCCCTGGTACCCACGATCCCACACATCTCACAGACAGCTGGGAAGAGAATTTAGCACGTGACTCCCTCGATCATCACCCCAATTCAAACAAAATGACGGGCCCTTCAAACCTGGGGCACTGCATTAAGCCCCTAAGGCTGACAGAACTGGAATAGGAGGTGTGTACCCCTGAAGCTGTGTGGCATCCCTTGGCTCTGCGTGTCAACAGGGGGGCTAGGAGAATCCCTGTGGACAACTGGGGAAAGTTTGCAAAGAGGAAAATGAGAAGACAAAAATGTACCCATATCATTTAACTTTTGTGGGCCTGTTTTCTTCTCATCTCTAAAGAGGCTCAACTAGATCAATGATTCTTCCCTGATGTCACATTAGAATCACCTGGAAAGCATTTAAAAATGCCCTGATTAGAATGACCTGATCTGTGGTGGGACACAGACATCAGTGGTTATGAGAAGTTCCCCAGATGATTCTAATGTGTGGCCAGGTGTGTGCACCCCCCAGACTAGATGGTCTCTAATAGTTCATTCTAGTGCTAAGATTCTAAGAGAATGACTGGAAAAAGACAGAAGGGAGAAAAATTAAAAAAAAGGGGAGATAGGACTTCCCTGGTGGTACAGTGGCTAAGAATCTGCCTGCCAGTGCAGGAAAGGCGGATTTGATCCTTGGCCTGGGAAGATTACACATGCCACAATGCAGCTAAACCCGTGCCCCACAACTACTGAGCCCATGTGCTGCAACTACTGAAGCCCATGCACCTACAGCCTGTGGTCTACAATAAGAGAAGCCACACAAGAAGCCCGTATACCACAACGAAGTACCCCCATTTGCTACAACTAGAGAAAGCCCGCGTGCAGCAATGAAGACCCAGTGCAACCAACAGCAACATAAATAATTTAATAAATAAAAATAAAAGGGGAGAGAGGAAGAGAAGACAGATGAATGGACAGGCAAAGAGTATTAGATGCTCCTCCTCTAAAGAGTAAAGGGACCAGGAAACAGGAGTGTCATCACAGACCATCTAACCTGCCTCTTTGCACAGGGAGTCCCCACACTGGAGGCCCTGACACAGAGGTCCAGCAGCTATGCAAGCATCATATACCTCTGAAGCCAACTGGCTTCCAGATGATTCACGGGGATTCTTATCTGCCCTCATCCTCTCACCAGGAGGTCACTT
The DNA here is from genome assembly GCF_033118175.1 of Dama dama. Lineage (NCBI taxonomy): Eukaryota > Metazoa > Chordata > Mammalia > Artiodactyla > Cervidae > Dama > Dama dama. The sequence goes on from NC_083702.1 coordinate 7,879,440, forward strand.
AATTCTGTATTTCCTTGCCTCTCACTTCCAACTCACAAGCTATTTCTTGTCTGTTCCCAGAGAGTAACCAGATCACATTAGGTGTCATATATTCTCAAGACCCAGGCTTAGAAATCCACCAAGTATTATTATTTACACAAACGCAAAAGCACCACCATGTTAATGACCGGCATCTAATATGTGCTGAATGAATATTAATTGTGTGAAAAGAATGAAATCACAACTTGAAATCAGACTGAAATGACCCTTGGGGATACTTGGAGTGCCTCTGTCTCTCTCACAGGTCCTTAGACATCAGATCACAGAACCCTTTACACCCGGACAGCTCCACCCACCTGGCCTACATCTACCTCTCCATCCATAGCCTCTGAAACCTATCTTCAGGGGACACTTTGAAGGCACCTGGCTCAGAACCACTGCCGTCTAAGGATCGCGGTGTCCCAGGACTGAGCAGATGCAGCGGGGAGGTGGGCAGCTCCCCTGCTTCCCGATCCTCATGTTCTGCTTCACTTGACTCCTCAAGATAGGAGCTGCTCTCACTGCCCGCGCTGCTGTTATAACTCCGGAAACTGTCATAGCCGCCAAAGAGCTCCAGGTCTTCGTCTTCCTCTTCCATCGGTTCTGAAGACGGAGTCTCCTAGGAAAAGGATGACACAAAGCAGGCTGAAGCAATCATGCTTGGCTTACTGTAAGACAAGGGAAACTGCAGGTCTGCTATCAACTCCCTTTCCAGTTCTCGGTCAAGTCAACGCTTCTGGGCCGAGTGGCAGGTACAATCAAACACCCCTTTCGTAAACACCAGGATCATTACTCTTGTTTATACATTTCTCAACTGCAAAAGAATACCTTAGCAAGACAGAAACATGTATTAGGAACTCACCAGGGTCCTCTGCAAATTTATACATGATGACATTTTACCACAGTTCACACAGAATACAGTGATGTGAAAATATACTAAGCATGGTGCTTCATGAAGACATTTTGGAAAAGATGTATTTTAGAAACTCATTCTTCCCCCTTCAGCAGATGTACACCAAAGTAATTTCAACTCAAAAACAATGTAAGTCAGATGAAAGTTAATTTGGGGCCCAGACTGCCCTAAAGAGGATTTGAGGCAAATGACATACTAGCACTGTGGGACATACCATAGCTTTGGACTCAGCCTTGATCCTAACTAGCTGTGGGTCCTTGGGCAAGTTGTTTAACCTGTCTGGGTCTCAATTTTCCCATCTATAAAACAAGAAAAGTATTTGGCTCAAAAGATGTGCAATGTAAAATGAGGTATTGTATATGAATCTAACTGGCATGTAGCAGAAAAGGTGTGAAGTGTTTGGGCTCTAGGCTAAGACTCCAAAACCATCCCTACTGTATGACCTGCTGCAGTTCAATCTCAGTGCCTCGGTTTCCCCATCTGTAAATGAGGACAATCCCACCTATTTCATAGGCTTTGGGGGAGAAATAAGGGTTAATATGGGAAAGGCACTCAGAATGGTGACTTGCACACAGCAAGTGCTCAATAAATGCTGGTCCTCATTACTGGTTAAAAGCAGAGGCTCTCAAATCAGATACGCCGGAGTTGGAATCCAGGCTCTCCTACTTAGGGCTCTCGGGTTCTCCGTCAGTACAATGGCTGGAACAAGCCTTCTTTAGAGGGCTGCTATGAGCACCCAGGCGCTATGGAAAGCCTAGTTCTGTTCCCAGCAGTCAGTGACAGCTCTAAAACTGGGAGTTATTCACACTCTACACTGATGATGATTCTTCTTTACTCTTGTAGCGCTTTTGAGCGATTCCACTTTATATTTACACTACACATGCAAATGTGCCAGAAAGGAAATTCAAATATAAGGTGACCACAAGCCAAATGATGAAAGGATGTATGGGTTACAGGTGGTGGGAAGAGTGGAAAAAGCCAAACAGGGACAGTTTTGGAACCTGACAGACTTAGTGCTCATCTCCTTCACTTTACAGCTGTGTGACCCTCCTGGGGAGTAGCACCACCCTCTCCAAGCCTCAGCTGCATGATCCATAAAAAAAGAGACAATAACACAAGGCTTGTTACTGTGGGAGACAACGCACGGATACGCTCCAGATACGGAGTATTTATTAAACTTTAATCTTCCTTTACTTCCCACCAGGATGTGACTGGCCTCCTAGTCCCTAAAGACGCCACCATGAGACAAGGGGGAGAAGGAAGATTCAGGAGCTCTCATATCCTGAATCCAGTTCCTCTTCCCCCAGGCCAGTGAAGCTGTTCCTCTCTCAACCTCACTCGGACCCAGGAGAACGGGAGCAAAAGGCGACATCAATCGCCTCCGGCCTCGCTCAGCCTAACTACCTGTTTATCCATCCTCCACCCTCCAGGCGTCGCTCAAAGGCCTAACGAAGGCCCACCGAGCGAGGCTCTCGGGGTTCCCTTTCCCAGTCACGAGAAGTCCTCTCCCTCTCACCTCGACGCCCCGGGGCTTCTCCATGAGACCTAACAGTTTCTTCAACCGTCACCAGGTGTAGGAAGCCATATTGGCCTCGCCGCTCTCCCAGAGCGCACTCCTAGGCCGCCTCCAAGGGCCGAGGGCCAATCACGCTGCAGGAAAGAGGTAAAGCCGGTTCCGCTCTCTCCTGAGCCCCGCCTCTCCTGGAGGCGGGGAACCCGCGGCTACTCATGGGACTTGTAGTTTCCTCTGGGCTGCACGTGGAGGGGGTCGTTGCTATGGCGACGTGAAAATTTCCCGGCCCTAGACCTGCCCGGCCCGGGAGGATAGTTCTTGTTTCTCCACGATAACCTCTTGCTATCACACCGACTCCGTTCTTCATTAAACAATTATTGAATACCTAAGAAGGTACTGTTCAGGCACCCTCCAGGGAAAACCTCGCCCTCTCCCTGATGAGAAATTAAATGTGCCCTAGTGCGGGGATGCCTAGTAGAGAGACTTTTCCCTGTTTAGGCAGAAATTGGAATACTCTTAAGTCCAATGGTATAAATGTCCCACATGCTCAAAATTCTGGAACACTCTACCTTGCATCACCATCTCCTGAAATAAACCTCAGATATGAGGCTCTCTGCCTCATTCTTTTGGGATTTCCCACACGGTCCTTACTCACAGTTCTAGGTACTGTAGTAGAGCTTTTAAAAAAAAAAAAAAAAAAAAAAAATCACTTGTCTGTGCTGGGTCTTCCCTGCAGTGTGGACTTTAGTTGTAGAGATGGGGGGGGTGGGGGCTACTCTTCCTTGCAATTCGTGGGCTTCTTATTGCCACGCCTTCTCTTGTGCAGAGCACCAGGCTCTAAGACACAGGTTCATTAGTTGTGGCACACTGGCTTAATTGCTCCACAGCATGTGTGATCTTCCCGGACCGGGGATCAGAGCCCTGTTTCCTGCATTGGCAGGCAGATTCTTTACCACTGAGCCATCAGGGAAATTCTATCATGGAGCTTTACAAACATCTTAAATCAGGGACAATCAGTCACTGTTTCACAAATGAGGAAACAGTGGCCCTTCGAGTTTAGACACTTTTTAAGATCACATTTGATTGGAATTTCAAGATTTAATCCAAATTCTTTGCCTATGCTATACTCTTGAGAATCTAAATGTCATAAGTAGGCCTTGACATATGTTAAATATATTTCTAAATTTGAGGTTCACTAGATACATGTGAAAGTCTTTCTTAATTTGTTTTCTTCAAAACTTTCTACCTCTAACCACCTACCCACGCTGTCCATGAGTACTGTTGGTTCTTCTGCCACCAAAAGGTATCCTATATTTTAAAAAAGTATGTGTTTTTTTATTTGACTGCACCAGGTCTTAGTTGCGGTATGGGGGATCTTTAGTTGTGGCATGAAGGAGCTTTAGTTGAGGCATTCGAGTTCTTAACTGTGGCATGTGGGATCTAGTTCCCTAACCAGGGATCAAACCTGGGCCCCCTGCATTGAGATTGTGGAGTCTTAGCCAAGAGACCAACCAGGGAAGTTCCCAGACACAGAATATAGAGGAGGTGGTAAAGGGCTCCAGTTGGCAGAAAAATGTAACCAGAAACCTTTAAAGATTTTTAAGGCAATGAGTAGATTGTTTTTTTTTTTAAGAGCTCATTCTCTGGATGCTGCATGGAGTGTGTTGGAGGTAGATCAAGAGAGCAGCAGGGGGACCAGTTAGAAGGCTCCTGTACTAACCCAGGGGAGGGATGGTGGTGACTTGGACCAGGGCAGACTTAGAGGGTGTGCAGAAAAGTAGAAGAATTTGAGAAGTATGTTGGAGGCAGTAACTAACTGTATGGAGTAGGTTTGGAAGAGGGAAGAATCCAATGACTTTGGGTAAATGTGTCAAATGGGTTGACCATGTTCTGTAGTGGGTAAAACTGTACAAGGAATAAGTGAGTTTGGGTGGTTGAATAGAGGGAATTAGAAATTCTGCTTAGCCTGATATGCCTCCAAGAGGGCAAGAAGGTAGTGGTGTTCACCAGAGAGTCCTGAGTTAGAAATATAAACCCTGCAATTAAAAAAAAAATTTTGGCTGCATTGGGTTTTAGTTGCAGCATGTGGGATCTTTCGTTGTGGCATATGGACTCTCTAATTGTGGTACATGGGCTCCAGAGTGCACAGGTTTGGTAGTTGGGACATGCTGGCTTAATTGCTCTGTGGCATGTGGGATCTTAGTTCTCCAACCAGGGATTGAACCTGCATCCCTCACGTTGGAAGGAGGATTCTTAATCACTGAGCCACCAGGGAAGTTCCTCAACACTGCAGTTTTCAACAACTTCCCTTTAAGATGGCTAAATCCATCTTCTCTGTGATGTATTATTTTTCACATCTCAATGGATATATCATCAACAGTAGAAGAAAGCAGAAACCCGAGCTTTCCAGTTTCATGGCATTTCCACAAAAGTACCCGGCTTTGGGGGAGGGAAGGAAGCTGAAGCAGGTCCCAGTGATGTGAACTGTTAGCCTAAGTTGAAATGGCAGTTAATGAGGAATTCAGTTGAAACATCTATTAAACACAGGTTGCTAAGCAACAGTGGCTACCCTGAAATAGTGTGGCTGTTTCTTCTGCAGTGGAGCTCCTGGGTCTTTGGTCTGAGCTGTCACAAAGGTATGCTTTTTGGCTGGTCTGAGCTATGCCTTTATATACAATCTTATATACTCCCCTCTTTCTGAGGCCTTTCCTCTGTGAGTCACTGCCCTCCTCTCTCTGGGATCATTAAATCTCTTGCTCTCTGTTGGATCATTCCCAAATAACAGCACACATGTGCTCATGTGTCACCCGTTCTAGACAAATAAATCCCTTAAAATCTCCTCCTCTGTTCCTGACCATTTCTCTCTTCTCTTCCACCCCTTGATGTCTTGAATTGTCTGTGCATACTACCTACCTCCACTTCTACTTCTCCTCAACTCTCCATCTATCCCTACACTCCACCAAAAGCGCTCTGTCAAATTCAAGTACAATTTCTCTGATGTACAGCCACATTGCTCTTCTCTCAGTGGCATTTGCCAAAACTGATGACTCCATGCTTCCTGAAACACTGTTCTTTCTGGGTCCCTCATGGTTTTTTCCTCCTGCTTCTCTGGCCAGTCCCCTCTCCTTTGCAGGGCCTCCCTCTTATACCAGAACTCTAAGTCCAGGTGATCTTCAGGGCTTTGTCCTGCTTGCTTCTTTTCTCTTCTCACCATAAGTGATGTCTTTCATTCTTAATGCTGTAAATACCATTTATATGGCCCGGATTCCCATCTTCAGTCCATGTGTTTGTTTGTCCGCTGAGTTCCAGACTCTTTTTTCTGTAGAGATAACTTACATCATAAAGAGAAAAACAGAACACTTTATTCCCTTAACCTAAACCTATTTCTCTCCTAGTTTTCCCCATTTCAATATCCAGCACCATCAGCCACTCAAGAACTGCCTCTTCAAAAAAAAACAAAAACCTGCCTCTTCATTCCCTCTCGCTCCGTTTCTTACTTTCAATCCATCAGCAAATTCCCCTTAATTCTCCAAAACCTATCTCAAACATTTCCCCTTCTATCTCCACTGCCACCCCTTAAACCAAGACCACCATCATCCTGCTCTGGGTTTCACTGAAGCCTCCTGGCTGGTCTCTCTTCACCTCTTCTGTAATTTGGATTAACTCCTCTGCACAAGTGCAGACTGGGTGCTCTTTTCCATGTCATACCCCTCCTGTCTGGACTTTCTCAGATTCTTTTACAAGCTTTTGAGGAGAAGGCTGGGTGACTCAAAGTTGAAGTTAGAGAGGTAGGCAGGGCCGGAGTAAGTCATTGAGTCAAATGATTTACTGCGTGCCCACTGTGCTCGGGGCACAACAGCGAACGGCACAGTTCCTGCCCTCTTAGGGCTTCCGTTCCAACATAATCCAAAGGAAAGGAGACCAACGCTTTACCGCCCCAACCAAGTGCCGGCACGGTGCTAACCTCTTTGACACCCGGCAGGCCTCCACCCGCCTCCCACCGCCCCGTGACTCTGGGCTGGCCTCAGTTAGCCTCATCTGCAAAATGGGACAATAACTGCTAGGCCCAGATCTTGGCGCGCCCCGCTGGTGTTATGCGGCCGGAATGCCAGCCTGGGGCGGAGTTGCTCGCAATACCCACCAGTGGGTCACGTGGCCCGCCCGCGCGCGCGGGTTCCCGGCGCCAACCGCCGGCTGCCCCGCCCCGGCCCGCCCCCGGCCCGCGCCCCGCCCCCGCCCGCCCCGCCGGAAGGCTGCAGCTCCTGCGGGTGCGCGCCCGGACTGCTGAACAGCCGGGGGCCAGTCAGGGCGGGTCAGTGACTGCCGTTTAGGGTGGGGGCGCTGGGGTCGTCGCGGGGCAGCGAGATAGGAGAACTACTGAACGGGGGGCTGCCAGAGCTGGGATGCCCGCCTGCCCGTGAGGGGGAGGATGGGACGGCAGGACCCCCACACGCACACCACCACCATTTGTCTTGGGCTGAGGAGGGGGTCGCGGTCGGCCAGAGCCACGAGCACAGTGCCTGGCACGCAGCGAGCCCTCAAAGTGCCCCGGCCTTGGCTGCAGCCCCCCGAGCGGGGAGAGAGCAGGAGAAGGAGTGCCAACTGGGCTGACAAGCAGCTAACTGCCATTGTTAGGTGCCCAGACTGGCCAGGCGGGGTCGCCACCCCTTCCTTCCCCTGAGGCGCACGGAGCAGACGCGTGTCCTAGGAGGTCGTGAGAGGCAGCGCTGGGGTGCGAACCCCGGCCCGTTTTTGTCTCTTGCCCGCTGCTCTGGGCTGAGGAAAACGCGTACTTGAACCAGGCTTTGAAAGTTGAGAAGGGCTGGATGGTTGCAGAAAACCGAGCGAGCTCTGCTTTGGTTCTCTGTGAGACCTTGGGAAGACGTTTGATCTCTGTGAGCCACACTTTGCTCTTTGTGAAAACGGCTGGACTTAGGAAAACATAACTAGTATGTGAGCAGTGCTTTGCAAAGGGTAGAGCACTTTCAGATACGTTGTCAGAATTCCTCACAACGCACCGAGGAAGCGTTTTATTAGCCTCCCCAAATGAGAAATTGTGTCCTAGAGACGTTTATAAGATAAGGGGCGGAGCCTTAATGTTGATTGAATCAAAGGTATGTAGGATAACTGCCTGGCTGAGCGTAGAGCTCTGAAAAGCTTAAACATCCTGTGACCTCCTCTGAGCTCCTAGCTATTAGTTTAAAGCAGCTCTTTTGCGGAATCTGCTTGCCCCTTCCCAAGTCCCAACGACTGTGTCCCAGCAAACAAGATCACCAGGCCCCAGCAGTTTTGACTCTTACTATTTTTTAAACGTTTCTTGGTTTGGGCTGGACCAACTATGAGGAGTCCTTTAGGCAGAATCAAAACTGGGAGGTAGTTAGGGGGTGATTGAATTCTGAAAATTCCAACTGAGTGTAAGCGTTCTTTTGAGGGCGTTGGTGATAGATAATTTTTCTCCTTCCTATTGACAGGTTCACCTCCTAGCAGATTACTGGAAGGCAAATGCAAAATGTAAGTAGCAATTTTGAAGTATCAGTTAAAGGAACTGAAACAGTTTCTTTGTAGAATAATGGCAGTTAATTTGGTGGGCACCATTTCTAGGTGTATGGTTAATTGATGGGTGCTCATCAAATGACCATTTTTGAGGGGTGTATTTACTAATACATGTAGCAAGGTCTGTGAAGGTGGCAGTTTATTATCACAGACACTGACCGGGACCCCAAGAGATGCTGTTTTTTTTTTTCAGTCCCCATTGGCCTGTGAAAGGGAAGAGAGGCCAAGTATTTTCTACTGTGATGTGTATCAGGTGTTTCCAGGCTGCCTGTTATCATCTATCCTGTAACTTTGTTTTTCCCCACAACAAACTTAAACGGCCGGAGGGGTTTTTTTATCCTTTTTAGAAATGAGGAGAGTGAAGCTTAGAAAAGTTAAGTAAACCAGCCTTGTTGGTGCTGAAAAAGCTTTTCACTAAACCACACTTTTCCCATTGTTGATCAATCCAGGTTCAGAGTCTGAATATTTAATAAACAGCTCCTTAGGCCTGGTGCCTTTGAGTATTTTATTTAATCCTCATGACAACCCACCATGCTTTTTGCTCATTTCAGCTGATCACCTTGAAATCAACTAGGAAGCCTTAAAAAAAAAAAAAAAAGCCCAATCCCTCCTGCAGGGAAGGGGATAAACATTTATAAATTCATGGTGATGTTCTAGCCCCTCTTTCTAAATGTGATGTGATGCTGTGGGGACACATAAAGTAATTCTTTTAATGCAATCCTGACATTTCAAAAAGGGAGATGCAAAACAGGTGTGGGCCTTATCTAATAAATTGAATAGCAGGAGCATATTCTTCCACTACCACAGTTAAATCTGAAAATGTCACTGGTTTCCTATGATAAGTGCACTCAATATTGATTAGTGAGACTAACCACTAGTGTGACACTTGGACCAGTTCAGTTCAGTTGCTCAGTCGTGTCCGACTCTTTGCGACCCCATGGACTACAGCACGCCAGGCTTCCCTGTCCATCACCAACTCCCAGAGTTTACTCAAACTTATGTCTGTGGAGTCAGTGATGCCATCCCACCATCTCATCCTCTGTCATCCCCTTCTCCTGCCTTCAATCTTTCCAAGCATCAGGGTCTTTTCAAATGAGTCAGCTCTTCACATCAAGTGGCCAAAGTATTGGAGCTTCAGCTTCAACATCAGTCCTTCCAATGAATATTCAGGACTGATTTCTGTTAAGATAGACTGGTTGGATCTCTTTGCAGTCCAGGGGACTCTCAAGAGTCTTCTCCAACACCACAGTTCAAAAGCATCACTTCTTTCTCACTCAGCTTTCTTTATGGTCCAACACTCACACCCATACCTGACTACTGGAAAAACCATAGCTTTGACTAGATGGACCTCTGTCGGCCAAGTAATGTCTCTGCTTTTTAATATGCTGTCTAGGCCTAGGTTCCCTATAGACAGGTGGATTCTTATCCACTGAGCCACTAAGGAAGTCCATGTTCGTGAATCTTCCTGCATCTCAATTTTCTCATGTGAAAACTGGAGTAATAACAGAACTTACCTTGCTGGGATTTTGTGAGTGTTAGATGAGGCAATGTGTGTGAAAGCATAGCGGTATCTGGCAGGTGCAAGTTCTCAAGAACTTTTGGCTGCAACTGTTCCCACTGACCAGAATCACCCAGCCAGTGGGAACCAGGGCTTAAACGGGTCAGTGTCAACAGGGTTGAAATGAATAATAAACAGGAAAAGTATCTGTTAGAGACAGGGTCCTGGAGCCCGTCGACACAGGGCAGTGTGCCAGAGGGCGGTGGTACAGGACCTCTTGGAGGAGGTGATGCCGTCCCTGAGAGCTGTGTGGTCAGCAGGTGCTCGTCACACCCTGGTGGGGGCGGAGGCAGGGCTGGCAGAGTGCACACGGCTGTAAGGCAGGCTAGCAAGGAATGTGGTGCTGCACAGTGGGGACAGCATGTGACCAAGAGCCCAAACATGCTGTGACAGCAAGTGCTCTGTCCATTGAAGGAAGGAGTCTGTGCGTCAGTTATCAGGGCAGCTTCCTGGAGGAGGAGGCCTTGAGCCACCATCAAGCACTTTCAGCGTGTCCCTGGCCCTATGCTGAGCCCCATGGCTAGTGTGGTCCCTCGAAGAGGAGACTTGCAGAAGAGCTGGGGAGTCCCCTGGGAAAGGCCAGCTGCCCCTGGACAGAGTCCAGCAGGGGCCCCTTGTCACTTTCACCAGCCAGCTTGGTACCTGCGGATCTGCACTTGCAGGCTCAGAAACCTGCCTCAGTACCAGGAAGCTCTTCCAGTTCTCACGCCAGGGTGCCACAAGCAAGGGCGTGGGCCTGATGGACACACGCAAGTTAATACATTTGCCTGGAGAAGTAGCATGGCCAGGGGCTGGGGGTGGGGGAGACAGGCAGTCCCAGACTGTGGCCTCACATCTAGGACCACACCCCAGGAGGTGGTTGGCATGGAGAGTCTGGATATCCCTGGGCTGACCCTTTGCCGGGGCTGGGACATGTGTCTGCAATGGCCTGTCTTCTCTCAAAGCCATTGCTGATTGGCCCTTCTGATGGGGTAGCAGTGACGTTGGGAACATCACTGTAGGCGTGGCAACTGTGCTGTTTCTTTGTGATGATTTTGTATCTTTGAGCTGATCCATTAGAGGACAATCAATTTCACGTTTCCTCTTTGACCCTGAGTGGGAGAAGCTTAACATTTTCCCCATATACTGACAGAGGGACCTCGCAAGAATCCCAGTTTATTCACTTGTAAAATGAAGATTATGGTCCTCACTTCGGGGAGAGCTGGAGCTGTGCTGTCTATAGTAGCCATTTCCCTTTCAATTCACTAAAATTAAAGAACAATTCAGTCCCCCAGTTGTAGGAACTGCCTTTTTGGTGCTCAGTCGCTACCTGTGGCTAGTGGCTCAGTGTAGGACAGACGCTTACTTTATATTTTAGGGTTAGGGCCAAAGTCTGCACCGTCACAGAACATCCTTACCAGAGAGTTCAGTGAAATGCTGTGTGTCACGCACGCTGCATAGTGTGAAGTCCAGTGTTTGCTGGCTTCGGTGGTCTGGCGGTGGGGGAGGCTAGGGAAGATGTGGCCTCTGGCCAGGAGGCTTCTCTGCGGTGAGGTGAGATGCGGTGAGTCCGGTTCAATGAGTACCCTCACTCCCACACAAGAAACCGAGCATTCCCACCATCCCAGGGAGTTTCCTGATAGTTGCCTTCACAGTCCGGAGAAGGCAATGGCATCCCACTCCAGTACTCTTGCCTGGAAAATCCCATGGATGGAGGATCCTGGTAGGCTGCGATCCATGGGGTCGCACAGAGTTGGACACAACTGAAGTGACTTAGCAGCAGCCTTCACAGCCAGAAACCTCTACCCCCATTCTGGCCCTCGGCAACCACTGTTCTGATTTTTGCTACTAATGGACTACCTTTGCCTTTTCTAGAATTTCACATAAATGTAATACAGTATATACTTTTAAATTTGTTTTTTTTTCACTAAGCATCTGGTTCTTTCCGGGTTCATCCTTGGTGTTGCATGAATTAGGTTGTTTCTTTCTTTGCTGGGCAGTGTCCTGGTGGCTGAGTATCCATCTACCTGGTGCTGCAGACATTAGGTTGTTTTCAGTTTGAGGCTGTTATGAATAAAGCTGCCGGGAACATGCATATGCAATTCTCTGCATGGACAAATGTTTGGGGTAAGTACCTAGGAATTTTCATAGAATTCATGGATCTTAGAATACTGGTATGATTGAATTTATAAAAAACTGTCAAACTGTCTTCCAGAGTTTGGCATTTTACACATTGAATGGCACGCTGGGAGAATTTTAGTCGTTCGGTGTTCTCACCAACACTTGGTATTGACAGCCTTTTCAATTTGAGCCATTTTAGTGGGTGTATAATGGTATCTTGTGGTTTTTTTTTTTTATCTTGTGGTTTTAATTTGCATTTCTCTGAAGACTAATGATGTTAGGCATTTTTCATTTGCTTATTGTTATTCATATATCTTATCATGTGAAGTGTGTGCTTAAATCTTTTGTGTATTTTTTAATTGGGTTATTTGTCATCTTACTATTAAGTTGTAGGGGTTCTTTATTCTAGATGCTGGTTTTTTGTTGAGTATATCAAGTATATGTACTGTGAATATTATCTCCCAGGTTGTGGACTGTCCACATTTTCTTAATGGTGTTTTATGAGTATTAAACTGTGTTTTACTCAAGTTAATAAAAAAAAATTTTTTTATGAGTCATGATTTTTGCATCCTAAGAAATCTTTGCCTCTCCAGATTTGCAGAGATTTGTTTTTAGTATGTTTCTTTCAGAAAATTCAGTAGTTGTAGCTTTAACTTTTCAGTTCAGTTCATTCACTCAGTTGTGTCCAACTCTTTGCGACCCCATGGATTACAACATGCCAGGCCTCCCTGTCCATCACCAACTCGCAAAGTTTACCCAAACTCATGTCGACTGAGTCAGTGATGCCCTCCAACCATCTCGTCTTCTGTCATCCCCTTCTCCTCCCACCTTCAATCTTTCCCAGCTTCAGGGGCTTTTCAAATGAGTCAGTTCTTTGTATCAGGTGGCCAGAGTATTGAAGTTTCAGTTTCAACATCAGTCCTTCCAATGAACACTCAGGACTGATCTCCTTTAGGATGGACTGGTTGGATCGCCTTGCAGTCCAAGGGACTCTCAAGCGTCTTCTCCAACACCACAGTTCAAAAGCATCAATTCTTCAGCACTCAGCTTTCTTCCCAGTCCAACTCTCACATCCATACATGACCACTGGAAAAACCATATCCTTGACTAGACGGACCTTTGTTGGCAAAGTAATGTCTCTGCTTTTTAATATGCTGTGTAGGTTGGTCATAACTTTCTTTCCAAGGAGCAAGCATCTTTTAATTTCATGATTGCAGTCACCATCTGCAGTGATTTTGGAGCCCCCCAAAATAAAGTCTGTCACTGTTTCCATTGTTTCCCCATCTATTTGCCATGAAGTGATGGGACCAGATGCCATGATCTTAGTTTTCTAAATGTTGAGCTTTAAGCCAACTTTTTCACTCTCCTCTTTCACTTTCATCAAGAGGCTCTTTAGTTCTTCTTCACTTTCTGCCAAAAGGGTGGTGTCGTCTGCATATCTGAGGTTATTGGTATTTCTCCCAGCAATCTTGATTCCAGCTTGTGCTTCCTCCAGCCCAGCGTTTCTCATGATGTACTCTGCATATAAGTTAAATAAGCAGGGTGACAATATACAGCCTTGACATACTCCTTTTCCTATTTGGAACCAGTCTGTTGTTCCATGTCCAGTTCTAAATGTTTCTTCCTGACCTGCATACAGGTTTCTCAAGAGGCAAGTCAGGTGGTCTGGTATTCCCATCTCTTTCAGAATTTTCCACAGTTTATTATGATCCACACAGTCAAAGGCTTTGGTTTGTATGTGGTTTTATGTGTAAATCAATTTTTTTACTTATAACTGCTTGTTTCACTGTCGTTTACTTAGAAGATTATTCTTTCACTGTCAAATTACCTTGGTACCTTTGGTGTGCATCAGTTGTCCATGAATATGTTGGTCTCATTTTCTTTCATTATTTCATTTTACTGCCCCAGGTCTTAGTTGCAGCATGTGGGATCTAGTTCTCTGACTAGGGATTGAACTTGGGCCCCATGCATTGGGAGCACAGAGTCTTAGCCACTGGCTCACCAGGGGAGTCCCTGACTCTTTTGCATTTCTATATGCATTTTAGGATCAGTATGTCAATTTCTGCTAAAAAAAAGTTAGTACATATTTTTGATAGGGATTTCATTGAATCTGTAGATTAGTTGGAGAGTCGTATAGGCATACCTCAGATATATTGACGGTTTGTTTTCAGACCACTGCAGGAAAGCAAGTATTGCCATAAAGTGAGTTACATGAATTTTTTTTTATTTTCTAGTGCTTAACTCTTAAACATAAGAGTTATGTTTATACTGTCCTGTAGTTTATTACATGTGCAATAGCATTATGGCTAAAAAACAATGTACATATCTTTTAATTTTAAAATGTGGGACTTCCCTGATGGTCCAGTGGTTAAGAATCTGACTGCTAATTCAGGAGACACGGGTTCAATCCCTGATCTGGGAAGATCCCACATTGCCTTGGAGCAGCAAAGCCCATACACTGCAACTGCTCAAGCCTGCTCACCTAGAGCTTTGCAATGAAGAATAGCCCCTGTTCACAATGAGAGAAAGCCCATGCACAGCAGAAAAAAGACCCAGCGCAGCCAAAAATAAATAAGTTAAATAATTTAAAAATACTATTGTTAAATTATACTATTGTATACAATTATACTATTGCTAAAAATGCTAACCATCTAGGCCTTCAGTGAATTGTAACCTTTTTGCTGGTGGAGAGTCCTGCCTCAATGTTGATCAGTGTGGTTGGGGTGACTGGTAATTTCTTAAAATTGACAACAGTGAAGTTTGCATCATCAAGTGACTCTTCCTTTTACAGATGCTTTCTCTGTAGCATGCACAGCTGTTTGGTAGCATTTTACACCCAGTAGTTCAGTTCAGTTCAGTCACTTAGTTGTGTCCGACTCTTTGCGACCCCATGAACCACAGCACGCCAGGCCTCCCTGTCCATCACCAACTCCCGGAGTCCACCCAAACCCCTGTCCACTGAGTCGGTGATGCCATCCAACCATCTCATCCTCTGTCGTCCTCTTCTCCTCCTGCCCTCAACCTTTCCCAGTATCAGGGTCTTTTCAAATGAGTTAGTTCTTCGTATCAGATGGCCAAAGTATTGGAGTTTCAGCTTCAGCATCAGTCCTTCCAATGAATATTCAGGACTGATCTCCTTTAGGATGGACTGGTTGGATCTCCTTGCAGTCCAAGGGACTCTGAAGAGTCTTCTCCAACACCACAGTTCAAAAGCGTCAATTCTTCGGCACTCAACTTTCTTTATAGTCCAACTCTCACATCCATACATGACCACTGGAAAAACCATATCCTTGACTAGACGGACCTTTGTTGGCAAAGTAATGTCTCTGCTTTTTAAATGCTGTGTAGGTTGGTCATAACTCTCCTTCCAAGGAGTAAGCGTCTTTTAATTTCATGGCTGCAGTCACCATCTGCAGTGATTTTGGAGTCCAGAAAAATAAAGTCAGCCACTGTTTCCACAGTTTCCCCATCTATTTGCCATGAAGTGATGGGGCCGGATGCCATGATCTTAGTTCTCTGAATGTTGAGCTTTAAGCCAACTTTTTCACTCTCCTCTTTCACTTTCATCAAGAGGCTCTTTAGTTCTTCTTCACTTTCTGCCAAAAGGGTGGTGTCGTCTGCATATCTGAGGTTATTGATATTTCTCCCAGCAATCTTGATTCCAGCTTGTGCTTCCTCCAGCCCAGCGTTTCTCATGATGTACTCTGCATATAAGTTAAATAAGCAGGGTGACAATATACAGCCTTGACATACTCCTTTTCCTATTTGGAACATTTCCTTCAAAGTTGGGGTGGTCCTCTCAAGCCCTGCTGCTTGGTGTTACCACCTAGGTTTCTGTAACCTTCTACCCCACTGTTGTCCAACAGTCTTCACAGCACCTTCACTAAGAGTAGACTACATTTCAAGGAACCACTTTCTTTGCTTATCCATGAGAAGCAACTCCTCACCCAAATTTTATCATGAGGTGGCAGCAATTCAGTCACTTCTTCAGGTGCTACTTCTCATTCTCTTGCTGTTTCCACATCTGCAGTTACTTCCTCTCACTGAAGTCTTTTTTTTTTTTTTTTTAATTAAAAAAAAATTTAAAAAAAATTTTATTTATTTTTGGCTGTGCTGTCTTTGTTGCTGCATGGGCTTTTTCTCTGCTTGTGGTGAGCGGGGGCTACTCTCCAATTGGGGTGCTAGGGCTTCTCATTGCCGTGGCTTCTCTTGTTGTGGAGCACAGGCTCTAGGGAGCTCGGGCTTCAGTAATTGTGGCTCCTGGGATCTAGAGCACAGGTTTAATAGCTGTATTGCATGGGCTTAATTGCTCCATGGCTTGTGGGATCTTCCCAGATCAGGGATTGCACCAATGTCCCCTGCATTGGCAGGCGGATTCTTTACCACTGAGTCACCAGGGAAGCCCTCTGCTGAAGTCTTGAATGCCTCAGAGTCATCCACGAGGGTTGAAATCATCTTCCAAACTCCTGTTAATGTTGACATTTTGACCTCTTGCCTTGAATCTGTTGGCAGCTAGAGTGGGGAATCCTCTCCAGAAGGCTTTCGGCTGATTTTGCCTGGATCCATCAGAGGAATATCACTATCTGTGGAAGCTATAACCTTATGAAATGTGTTTCCTAAAAATAAGACTTGAAAGTAGGAATTACTCCTTGATCCACGGGCTGCAGAAGGGATGTCAGCAGGCATGAGGACAACAGTAATCTCATTACATCTCTACCAGAGCTCTGGGGGACCAGGTGCATTGTCAAGAAGCAGCACTATTTTGAAAGAGATCTTCTTTTCTGAGCAGTATGTCAACAGTGGGCTTAGAATATTCAGTAAACAACATTTATACAGATGTACTATCATCCAGGTTTGTTTGTTTTTAAGTCTTTATTGAATTTATTACAATATTGCTTTTTTTTTTTTTTTGGCTGCAAGGTATGTGGAATCTTAGCTCCCTGACCAGGGACTGAACTTGTGTCCCTTGCAATGGAAGGCAAATTCTTAACCACTGGACCACCAGGGAAGTCCCTATCAGCCAGGTTTTGTTTTTCCATTTATAGAACCCAGGCAGAGTAGATTTAGCCTAATTATCAAGCGTCCTAGAATATGCAGGATGGCAAATGAGCCCTGGCTTCAACTTCAAGTTGTCAGTTCTGTTATTTCTTAACAAGGGAGTCAGCCTGTCCTTTGAAGATGTGAAGCCAGGCATTGCACTGACTTCTCTTTAGTTATGACAATCCTATACAGTGTCTTCATTTGTTCTTGTTGTTGTTCAGTTGCTCAGTCGTGTCCGACTCTGCGACCCCATGGACTGCAGCACGCCAGGCTTCTCCGTCCTTCACCATCTCCTGGAGCTTGCTCAAACTCATGTCCATTGAATTAGTGATGCCATCCAACCATCTCATCCTCTGTCATTCCCTTCTCCAGCCTTCAGTCTTTTTCAGCATCAGGGTCTTTTCTAATGAGTCAGTTCTTCATGTCTTCATTTGCTGTTTTATCTGCATTGAAAATGTTTGGTGCAATCACTGCTGTTAATTATCTTAGCTAGATCTTCTGGACAACTTGCTGCAGCTTCTTCATCAGCACTTGGTATTTCACCTCGTACTTCTGTGTCATGGAGGTGGTTTCTTTTCATTAAACCTCATGAACCAATCTCTGCTAGCCTCAGATTTTTCTTCGGCAGCTTCCTCACCTCTCTCAGCCTTCCTGGAATTAAAGAGCTAGGGCCTTGCTCTGGATTAGGTTTTGGCTTAAGGGACTGTTGAGGCTGGTTTGATCGTCTTTCCAGATCACTAAAACTTTGTTTTCCACATCAACAGTAAGGCTGCTTTGCTGTCATCATTTATGTGTTCGTTGGAGTAGCAATGTTACGTTCCCTCAAATATTTTTCCTTTGCACTCACAACTTAATCTGTTTGGTGCAAGAGGCCAGCTTTCAGCCCAATCTTTTGACATATCTTGCTCACTAAGCTTCATCATTTCTGGCTTTTGCTTTAAAGGGAGAGATGTGTGACTCTTTCACCTGAACATTTAGAGGCCATCATAGGGTTATTAATTGGCCCAATTTCAATATTGTTTTGTCTCAAGGAATGGGGAGGCCTGAGGAGAGGGAGAGAGATGGGGGATGGCCAGTTAGTGGAGCAGTCAGACCACACATATTTATAGATAAAGTTCACCATCTTAGATGGGCATAGTTCATAGTTTCCCAAGACAATTATTGTAGTAACATCAAAGATCAAGGATCATAGATCACTATTTTGTTGTTTAGTCGCTAAGTCATTTGCAACTCTTTTCTCCCCCATGGACTACAGCACGCCAGGCTCCTCTGTCCATCACATCTCCCGGAGTTTGTGCAAACTCATGTCCACTGAGTCAGCAATGCCATCCAACCATCTCATCCTCTGCCACCCCTTCTCCTCCTGCCTTCAGTTTTTCCCAGCATCCGGGTCTTTTGCAATGAGTCGGCTCTTTGCATCAGGTGCCCAAAGTTTGGAGCTTCAGCTTCAGCATCAGTCCTTCTAATGGATATTCAGGATTGATTTCCTTTCGGATTGATTTGTTTGGTCTCCACGCTGTCCACAGGACTCTCAAGAGTCTTCTCCAGCACCACAATTCAAAAGCATCAATTCTTTGGTGCTCAGCCTTCTTTATGGTCCAACTCTCACATTCATATATGACTGCTGGAAGAACCATAGCTTTGACTGTACGGGCCTTTGTTGACAAAGAGATGTCTTTGCTTTTTTTTTTTTTTTTTTTCTTTGCTTTTTAATACACTGTTTGTCATAGCTTTCCTTCCAAGGAGCAAGCATCTTTTAAATTTCATGGCTGCAGTCACCATCGTCTGCAGTGATTTTGGAACCCAAGAAAATAAAATGTTACTGCTTCTGCTTTTTCCCCTTCTATTTGCCATAGCAGATATAATAATGAAAAAGTTTGAAATATTGGGAGAATTACCAAAATGTGACACAGAAATGAAATGAGCAAATATCATTGGAAAAATGACGTTGATAGACATGCTTGATGTAGAGATTACACAAATCTTGTTTGTTAAAAAAAAAAAGTATCTGCAAAGTACAATAGTGAAGCACAATAAAACAAGGTATGTCCATACTTTCTTGACAATATTTGGTCTTGATCTGTGAACAAGGATGTCCTTTTATTTCTTTCAGTGATATTATGTAGTTTTCAGTGTACAAATTGTGTACTTCTTTTGTTAAATTTATTCTTGGACATTTTATCCTTTTTGATGCTGGACTGTGCGCTCCGCTTCTTGAACAGCGTGACTATGTCATGAACTTAACACTTCGGGAAACTGTCTAGAGATCAGGTTCTCTCGTTGGAGAAGCAGCTTGGAACTTAACCTTTATTATTCCTTAATTTCCCCCCCCCCCCCTTTCAGTTTTCAGTCTGTGTTTTGAATTTGTTTAGAACACAGCCCTGTGTCATCAGTTATTGTGCAGCCATCACAGGGGCTTCTCTGCAGTGAGAGAAAGGATGCCAGGGGGAGGAAGGGCTGGAATCCGCCAGGCCTTTGGCTCGCTCTGGCTGTGCGACCTTGCATACACACCCAAGATGCATTCTTCTCATTTGTCAGCTTTTGGAGCTGGTTTTGAGAATTCAGTGAGCTAGTAAATGAAAAAGTACCTGAATACTGCTGCACCCATCGGGCTCATTTCCTAGATTGATGTCTGAGAAACAGCCCAATTGGAAACTTGGGGCTCCTTTTAGACCTTTTCATTCTGGTAATTTTCAAATACACAGAAACACTGGAATCACCTTCTTGTATTCTTGGCTGTATATTAATTCACATCTTTCCCCTCCCTAGCACTGCCTCTGGCCTGGGCGAGGACAGCTTGTCTCCTCCTCCCCATTTAATTATTTCTGTCCCCACTTTCTCCTTGCAACATTGAGACCAGAATGTTAACACTTCAATCCAGCTGTATTTGGCCAAAGAGGCTAGGGTTATCTACCTTGGGAATTGACTGCTTGGAAATGGATGGAATTCTAAGTATCTTCCCTATTGGGTGCTCAGATCTACCCTGGGTCTCTAGTTGGTGGGACCACACTGGGGACCTTTCTGTAACAGGCACTCACGTCTTCTCTCTGGTCTGTCATGTGGACCTGAAGCTGTTTTTTTCCCAGTAGGAACTGACTCTTCTCTTCAGGGCTGGAGACCCTCCTCACCTCTCTCCTCTGGATCCCATCCATTTCTCCCACAAAGCTGTGGACAGTCCCCACAAAGGACAGTTTAAGTGCTGTCCTCCCCAGAAACTTCCTAATAGCCAGAAGCTTTTATCCCTACTTCCTCTGTTCCCTGCTTATACCACTTAAGACTTTCCACTTTATCTTAAGCATCATTCTGTCTTTTCTTCTAGATCACTAGCTGGCTAGCCTGAGGGCAAGGCTGCATCCCATCCCGTGTTGTCCGGCCTGGCACAGAACATAGGTGCTGCGTGTATGTCTGCTGGACCACTGACCTGAGGCAGGTGGACACTGGGTAACATTTCCTGGGGTGGGCACCGAGTGTGCTGGTCCACCTCACATGGACATACTGGTTATTTTTGCTGAGACCTAGTAAACTAGTGGAAAGGCCAAACAGGAGTTTGAATTAAGGTATTTGAAGAGGGTCTTCTTTCCTTAGCCCTTAGCAGATGATCCAGTCAGTGTCAATTAAAGCTGTGTTAGAGTAACAAGGAAGACCTGCCAAATGCTGCCAGAGCAGCTCACTCCAGGGTCCTTCTGACTTTTCAGACTTGCCCACAGCAGATGTAATAGTCCGTAGAGGAAGGGCCAGGTCCCTTCCTGTTCTTCAGCACCCAGCTCATACTAGACTCTGTGCTGGCCTCTCTCGGCCTTCCCATTGTGGGTTTTATTTCCAGAGCATCTTTTCTTACAGCCTCGTCCCCCCAGGACTTCTTGGCTGGCGGTCAGCAAAATAAAGTATCATGGAGAACAGGGCTGTACTGCTGCCCCAGCTTCCAGTGGAGCTACTTGTGACTTCAGCAGGTATGACCCCTCAGGTGGTCATTCTTACTCCTGTAAGATGAGGGTGACTAAATGAAGACCAAGCAGTCATACATAGGGGACCACAGAGGAGCTGTATAAAGCTGATAAAGGCTAGTATCAATTCAAATTGGTAAAATTAACATTTAGCTGGTACTTCTCTTTTTCCCTGACAAGTCTTTTTCCAAAATTTTGGATGGATTTATCAAAATCTATTTTAAAAAATCTATCTTTTCACAAAATCACTTCATGTAATAGTTAGGGAGGGCTCTAAGCTAGTGCTTTTACGTTCCGCCCAAAATCCTAGGCGTCAGGCATTTAAACCGATGCAGCCGCAAGAAGTGAAACAAAATCAGGTGTCTGTCTCACACGGTTTATTTAACAATAGGTAATAAGAAATCAAATTTAACAGTCTATACAGTGATCCAAAGTTCATATTTATAAGTAATCAATTTTAATCGCATGATTTACAAGTTGAGGGTTTTTGCTTTCTATTTTCAAGTTTTACAGAAAGTGTGTGTGTGGGGGGTGGGGGCAGGGTAAGGAGGAAGAAAGCAAGCACAGAAGAAACCCCAGGGACATTTTGCATGTTAAAATCATCCCACTGGAATCGTTTCTTACCCTCTTTTTAATTTTTTCCTTTGTTAGATGTAAAAATAACGAAAAAAATTCTTTCAAGAAACAGAACCACAATATATATAATACATCAATTTGGCAGCTGCCCCTGTATATTTTGAAAAAGTCATTTTTCTCTCTACATGTACAAATTACTTTAATACTTGAAGTTTTTACGATCAGACTTACGGAATAGAAAATTTTCTGGAGCACAAAAGTTGACTTGAGGGGAGCAAAGGGGTTTTTTTTTTTTTTTTTTAAACATTTTTAAAAGAATGAACGTCTTTGCACCCAGAGAAAAAAAATTGGTATTTTAATATATATTTATATATATTTATATATATATAGAATGTAATTTTAAAGTAACATTAACCCCTTTTGTCCTCTGGTTTTAGAAATGTTCTTTTAACTCTTTCATAAAGTGAGGAAAATAGGGAAAAATGTCAACCATCTGCACCAGTAAATAATAACTATTAATATTACATATTTTCATTAATTTAAAAAAAATAATAAAACCTATTGGAGGTGCAAGGCAGGAGCGTGTGGTTGGCTTCACAGACCTCAGCCTCCTCCCAGTGCACACTTGAACCAAACACACAAGGGAAAAAAACAGGCTGGTAGTAACCAGCCATAACAAAAATATATTCTTTGTATTCTATCACCCCTCAGGTTCATCTCGCATGTTTGCTGGAAACCACAAACAGCTACTGCACAGTTCTTATGTGTTCCAAGGAAAATTGTCTCTTAGGCTAAGAAAGATTCAAAAAAATTGTTTGCAGTACAAAAAGTCTTAAGAGAAAATAATTTTTTTTGCTCCCAAAATACTACAAGGTGTCTCTAGTGTATGTCTAGTGTACTCTGTGAGAGGTTTGAATTCAAGTCTGAGTTGTCGGTGCCGAGTCCCAGGTCCGTGGCGCTCGCACCATGGAGGTTTGCCATGCCTGGATTGCTAGCGAGCTGAGAGAGCATCGAATTCTGGTCCGGGCTGGCAAAATGCCCTTGTTCCATGGGGTTGCCCTGGGCAGCGACCAGTCCAGGATGTGGAGAACTGGTCTGTGGGGAGACGTGGTGTGGAGAAGGCTGAGGCTGCATCCGTGGGGAAGGGCTGGAGTGGGGGGGCTGGGACTGCGGCCGTGGAGAAGGGACAGGCTGGGGAGATCGCACTTGATTGGAGAGAGACGGGATCTGCTGGCCTTGGAGGTGCGGGGACTGAGCCTGACTCGGGAGCATGTGCTGCTGGGGGCTCATGGGGTTGGGCTGGGCCGGGGAGCCCATCTGTTGCTGAAGGAGCCGCTGCTGGTAGGCCTGCAGACTGGCTCCCGCCTCTGCTCCCAGGGCCTGTGGGAGCTGACCCATCTGTCCCATGTTCCCTTGCGGTATCTGCTGCATGTGATGCTGCATTCGCGGTGGCGGCTGCTGCTGCGGGGCAGGGTAGCCCACACCCTGGGGGGGCTGGAACTGGTTGTGGTTGGCCAGCCCCGGGCCCATCCCCGGCCCCGCTCCCTGCTGCTGCTGCTGCATCATCTGCTGTCTCCTCAAGATGTCTCGGAATTGCGAGGGCATGGTGCTGTGATTCATATTCATCTGCTGAGCCTGCGGGCTCATCCCGCCCATGGGCGGTGGGAGCTGCTGCTGCTGCGTGGGCTGCTGGGGCAGGCCGGCCCTCGGGACGCCTGCCTGCATGGGGTTCAAGTTCTGCATGGCGGGGCTGGAGTGGACCCCCTGCTGCGCCGGCATGGCGGGGGGCTGCAGGCCCGGCTGCCCAGGGAGGGGCTGCGGGTTGGAGCTGGCGTACTTGGCCGCCCGCTGCTTGATGAACGCGGCCAACAGCTGGGGGTTGGCGTGAAGGATGCTGAGCACCTGTTGCTGCTGCAGAGGGGAGCTGGGAGACCTGAGAGTCCGCAGGAGGTTCTGTAAGGCTTGTTGAGACACAGTGCCTGGCTTGAGAGGGCTCACACCTACCTGGCCCAGGCCCGGCTGGGGAGGTATGTTCAGGGGCTGCCCATGCTGTGACACTGACATCATGGCTGGCCGGGGCATCCCGGACTGCAGCTGCTGGGGCTGGGGCAGTCCTCCCTGGGCCCACGGGGATTGCTGCTGCATGCCAGTGGGCCCCATTCCTGGCTCCAAATGCCCACCAGGCCCTCTGGCCATGGGGGGCGGGTTCATACCCATGGGGGCCATGGGAGTCATCTGCGGCATCTGGTGCTGGATTGGCCGCTGAAAGATTTGCACGTGGGCCATCTGGCGTTGCGTCTCGGCTGCCCTCTGAATCTGCATGGCCATTTCCACTGCTGCAGGTGGGGGTCCCGGAAGTGGGGGCTGAGCAGTCTGAGGCGGGGTCGGGGGGGTCACCTGGCCTGCTGCCTTGCCCTGGGACACCGGGCCAGCAGCTTGAGTCCTGGGCAAGTAGGGCGGCATGTTGTTGGGAGGCGTGGGCTGGGGCTGAGAGGGGGGCGGGGGCTGGGGCGTCTGTGGGGTGGTGGGCTGCTGGCCTGTCGGCGTGGTCGGGGTGGCAGGGGTCGGGGAGGGCAGGCCCTGCTGCTGCCCCACCACACCAGTCCGCTGCATGCTGGCCATCCTCCGGCGCAGCATCTGGGCCTGCTGGAGCCGGTGCTGCAGCTGCTGTTGCCGGAGCTTCTGCTTGATGTTGAGGCAGAAGGGCACGGGGCACTTGTTCTCCTGGCAGTGCTTGGCGTGGTAGCAGCACAGGGCGATGAGCTGTTTGCAGATGGGGCAACCGCCGTTGGTCTTGCGCTTGCAGCCCTTGGTGTGCTGCACCACCCGCTTCATCTTCTGGCAGGACGGCAGCGAGCAGTTGGCATTGCGGCACTGGCAGGCGTGCACCAGCGACTGGATGCAGCGCTGGATGCTCAGGCGGCGGGAGTCTCCTGGGCTCTGCGTGGCGGCAGCCTGCTGGTTGTTGCTCTCATCGTCGAGCCCCAGCCCGAGCTTCTCCATCTTGTGGTCGTGGTTTTTAGTGTTGTAGCAGGTGATACACAAGTCATAATCCTGGGGAAAACACAGGTGCAGGTCAACACTCCAGGATTCAAGCCATTCAAAGGCATTTACATATCCTGCTTGGGCTAAAAAGCTCCATTTTAGAGAAAGCTGCTTTAGCCCAACCACTCAAATCTGAGACCAGGCCCCACTTGGCCTGTTCTGGTCCTCACACTGGCCCCGGAGCCTGCCCCCAGGCCAGGACCACCTCTGAACTGCCTCTCATGTACCTGGAAGCCCCTAGCCCTCCCCGCCAAGGGACCTACCTCACACACGGTGCAATGCCAGCGTGTCTCCACGTGGTGCTTGCACTCGTTGCAGGTGTAGACAAAGCGGTCCTGGCTCTGGGTGTGCAGCTCCACCAGCATGCACATGGTGGACCACTGGGCTCTTCGCAATGACGAGAACTCCAGGTGCTTGTCCCTTGCAAGGGTGAGAAAGGCATCCCGCCCGTCCATCAGGTCACAGGGGATGAGGGGGTCAGGGTCAACGATGGGAGGCAGGGAGTTGGCAGCAGGGCCAGCAATGAGACGGATCACAAAGAAGACCTGCAAAACAGACAGTCTCCTCTGGACTCTGGAACTAGAGTACTGCACACAGCTGGGCCAGGCTGCGCACCTGGGGGGCTGGGATGCCTGGCTTCATTTTGTGACCACCCTGCAAGGTTACACGATACAGCCCTCGTTCTCTTGCTTCATGCACTTCTGTTCTCTTTTTTGAAACTGACTACAATGGCCTAAAACATCTACATCTTATGTTTCCTACCTCATTCAGTAATTCTTCAAAAGAAGAATGGTCAGATACAGCGCCATACAGGGGACATTCTGCTTCAAAGAGGTCAACTTTTAAGATGCAATCCATGGTTTAACCTGACTCTAATCATAAGGAAACAAATCAGAAAAACCTAAATGGATAGACATTCTACAAAGCAATTGGCCTGGAGTCTTCACAAAATGCCCATGTCATGAAAGAAAATAAGGCCAGGAACTGAGACACGGCAACTCAACTCATGGAGCAGAGGCGCAGATGGGAGGTGGCGGCGGGGGTGAAGTGTCCTGAGTGTGAAGTCACAGCACACTTATGCAGAGCGTGTCCTCTGTCTTAGAAGGAGCTTACTGAAGTAAAATGTGGCAGAACGTTAACTGGTGAATCTAGGTGAAGGAACCAGGAGGGCATCTTCTGTAGAACCTTCCTCTAAGTTTGGAAGGAAAAAAAATTGGTAGGGGTGGGAAGAATATAAAAAAGCAAAACCTCCTTTTTCCTTGCTACAGAAACAGAAAAATTTTTTGTTGAAGTTTAAAAACACCACAACCACTGATTCCCATAACCACTGGTATAAAGGCTCCAAGAGGAAGCTGCTATTATTTCTGTAATAATAAAAAGTAAAATGGAACCTTGAAGAGATCAAGAATTTGTAACTGGGGGAAAAAAAAAAGAAACTTATAACTGCTGTATTGCTCACTATATATATTCTGTCAGTATTTTTGAGGCTGAAAATCTGTGCAAACTGGCAGTATTTGTTACATATCTGGGCAGCAGTGTTGGCATAGAACAAAAGTCAGGAAAAAGAACATAGTGACTTTCCTGGTGGCCCAGTGGTTAACACTGCACTTCTGCTGCAGGGGCATGGGTTTGGCCCCGGGGTGGGGGTGGGGGACAGGACACAGGACTAAGATTGCGCATGCCACAAAACAACACAGGACAAGAGCGTTCACCCTGAGTAAAGATGTATGAAAGCAGAGTTAAAAGCTCAAAGGAGGACTGTGCTTTTGACCTTGCGACCTGGTGACTCCCTAGGAAATCTTCACTAGGGCCAACCTCCAATAACAGCCATTGTGACTGATTCTGCTGTATGTCACCCTAGAGCTAAAACAATAGCTAAATTTAATAAACTGATCACATTAGATTCTAACTAACAGGAGACTACTACCCACATATTCTTCAGATGATCTATCTACAACTGAAGTCACACCTATTACAACATACTCTAGGGGCCTTTTCCAATCGCTGTTATGACAGAGTTCCACACCTAAAATCAAGCCATCAGTTCCCTCTCCACATTAATAGCCTCTTCCTGTGAAGAACTTGATGTCTGAACATGGAGGTAAACAGATTTTAAACAAACCAACATGACCCTTCACGATGCCTCATCTTACCAACAATAATGTCGAAGGGGAAAAAATCCAACATACTCATATTCCCAAACAATAAACAAACAATATAAATAATGAAATAATTCAAAGTTTTAACTTTGCTGTGAAGGCATTCACAAGTGCATATATGAAAGTTTAACTTTTCTTCAATTCTCTCCATTTGCCAATTCCCTTTCAGTAAGGCAAAACATTCATTCGTTTTGTCAAAGTTCCATTAGAAACCTGAATGGCCAAATGGAGTTCTAAGGGGCTTTGGTGTAAAGCAAAACCACAAAGATACCCAAAAGATATCCAACAAGCCAATCTTCTGAACAATGGACAGAAACACAAACATAAAACTGGTTACAAACAATAGGATCAGACAAACTATGCTTACACTTTCCCCAACACCATCTAGCTTTGTAACAGCTACAAATCTAAGTAAGACACCTTACCATTTCCTGTTCTCACCACCCTCTTTTTGCTTTCTTCTCCCTCAAATGATTTTCTTCTTTCTGAGTTTCAAATGATCTGGTGTTCACATCATAAATACCAACTATGGTGGGGAGTTCTGGAGGACCCTGGCCTTGGTTTTTCCACTCTGGGGGCTGTTCTCTTATCTTACCTCTTTGTGCTTCTCCATGGTGGCATACAATTTCTGTGAGAGGTCGTTGGATACGTTAGGCATGCCTGGCTTCTTCTTATTGCCCCGACTCAGGCTGCTCTTGTTTTTGCTAGTTTTCTTGTTGTTCTTCTTTTTAGCATTTTTGCTGTCTCCCTTTGTCACCTGCAGGTTAGCATAAGAGAACAAGAAAATGTTAATAACTCTTTGTCAAGAGACTGTTTAGAAGTTTAGAACAGTTAATAACTGTTAAGAACAAGTTTCTAATCGAGCAACAGATCGTAACCTAACAGCTGCTCTCTCTTCATTGCTCCTCTTTCTAAAGCTGTTGTTTACAGTAAACTAAGGTTTACTCATGTTTTTGCATTAATTTTCTCCCAGTGCAAAATCGCTGCTGCTATCTCTTTATTAGATACCAACAGCCAGCAAAAGCTGCGGACCAGGAGCCACCTTAGGTGGAGCCAGGCCATACCAAATCTGAGGATGGGAGAGGAGTGAGCCGCAGGTGGTGAAGTGTGCATGGGAGTAGGGAGCCAAAGGCCCTGGCTCCATTTCCTTTGACTCACTTTCTAAAATTTTATGGACCTACTATTAAAAAAAGAACCTTTAAATCGAGGAGTCTAAATTGCAGGCTGTAAAGAATTCTTAGACTAACGGTGACTTCAGTAGTTCAGACTCAGCAAGGGCAATCAAGATATACTACAGGGAAATAAATGACAAGAAAAAACTCCTCAGATGACCTGCTATTAGGCAGCTTCTGTTGGGGGGACTGGTAAACTCTGGCCCAGATCTGTTTTTTGTACGGGTAAGAATAATGGTTTTTACATTTAAATGGTTGTTTAAAGAAGAAAAACAAGAATGTGCTGGAGACAATATATGGCCTGTAAGGCCTGAAACATTCATAATTCAGACTTTTGCACAAACAGTCTATCAACCTTGTGTTCTAGACAGGTAATGTTCTGTTCTCCAGGGTTTCCATTACTAGAAATCCAAGATTCCACTTAAAAATGAGGTCTGGTGCTAAAAGGGCTTAAAATCTCTAAACTAGAACCATAGTTAACTTATCTACACCAATATTCCCCGCCTGCCCAGTTTAGAGCGCTGAGAGCTCCAGGGCCCGCTGGAAGCCTCAGCCCACTTCTGGGTCACACGAGCAGAGGCGGGACAGGGAAACGCGGAGCTCTCACATCTGTGCTCTCGTTGCTGGTGTTCTCCTCCCGCTTCCGCTCCTCCTCCTCCTGCTCTAGTTCCTTAATGCTCTCTTCCAGGACGTTGGGCCAGAAATCACCCTCAAAGTAGGGCAATTCCTTCGCACTTGTCAATCGATCTTCAGTAGCTTGTTTTAAAATATCCTGTGAAAATATCCAAGAACAAATAGCAATGTAAATATCCAAGAACAAATAGCAATGTCTATTTTTTTGGGAAAAAAACAAAAGCGTTTATTATACAGCAGCAGAGTCACAGCTAAAGGACGCAAGAAACATGAAAAACCAGATGTGTCTTCTGGAAGACGGCAGGGATTTTATGCCCAAGCCTGGTGCCTGGGGAGACAGTGTCGCCAACAGGGAAAGGTCTGGTCTGAAGTCAGCATTTCTGACTTCCTCCTTCCTCTACCCGTGAGGACAGGCAGATTATCTGCCTTTATGTAACCAAGTGACAAATGCCTCTGTCGGGAACAAAGGCAGAGGCAGCAGCATTCACACCCGTGCCTCTAGCACTCCTGAGACAGAATGCAGTGTGATGGGAGGCACACTGGCCTTGCAAAAATCCTAGAAATATTGGCCGTTTCTACTGAGAGATATGTTCAGAAAAATCCCAGTTACAGATGCTAGAAACCATATAGCTGGGCTGCTTATTAGGACAATACCAGTTCATGCTTCCCTCCCCATGAGTAAAAACAGGTAAGAAATTTAACAGCTCAAGTTTCTTATTATGAGATACCCTACAGTCACAAATCATTATCAAATATTTTGCTGAGTCTACTTCATCTTAATAGTAATTAAGGGGAAAAAACCCTGCTATCAAATTAGCTTAATTTTACAAATTACATGGAAGAGTGAGAAGAAACACAAGATTTTTGTTAAGGCAGTAAAACAAGTGGAATATAGAGCAGCGGGACTAGTCAAGCCACAGTGCTGTCACCCCGTCCTGACCTTGTAATCATGGACGATTCGCTCGGACACAGCTTTGTCGAGCATCTTTTTGTACCACTCCTGCAGTCGCTTGGGCTTGGGTATCTTCTGGTCAGGGGGGTGGCAATGGAAGATGTAGTCGTCTCCTTCACTTGGCGGACATGCCCAAATATGCCCTGTTGTGTATCTAACAACACAGACAGAAGGAACACTGAAGAGAAAGATCATCCATTCTAGAAATAACTCCTCCACTTTAAACCCCAAAGAGGAATCAGTACAGAAACCAACGATTCCTCAAGATAACACGAAGTATGTGATCTATGCCAAAACTAGGCATAACCCTGGATCAAAAAAATCTCCAATTTGCATTTAAAGACCAAACAAAAGCTACAATGCAAAGGAAAGTCAATCCATGTCAACAAGAGAGTTAAATGAAATGCAAACTATCAAGAGGAGTAATCTGCAAGGTGAGGTGCTAAACGTTCTCAAGCACATATATACCTTGAAGGTAAGGAACCAGTATGAAGGAGTTTTGTATCTCCAGAACTTAGTGTGATTTTGGTTTTGATACTCAGAGGTGTGAAAGGACCAAGTGTGGTTTAAAGTTCTGGCTCTTCAAATCAAACTGTATCAAATGGCTTAACTGAACAAAATAAAGTAATTTGGGATGGGTGCAACCAGCGTCACAATATTCATTTCTTTCCCATGGCAAAGCCAAAAATTTCAAAGGGTCTCCAAATTATAGTTCTGCCAGATGAAAGCCAAAGTGGAGGAGAAAAAACCAAAAAGTCACGTATTTGCACGTACTATACCTCACCAAAATACCACAGTGGTGATCAGTTTAAAACTAATCAGCCTAAGCATTTGTTTTTATGCTTACCCTAATTTCTTGACATATTCCAAATATCCAATTAGGATTTCATGATAGACTGCAGTCCTCAAGCATTTAGGACGGAAGAAGTGAACACTATCGAGGTATGATATGTATACTCTCCTGTATCACATGGGGAGAAAGAAGCCAGGTCAAGTTGCATAATGAGTTTCTATGATGTGGCTAAAGACATCTCTCTCTCCTGAGCCCTTTGCTTACCTTGTCATTTTTAATGCTTATCACACAACATTACAGTTATTTAGATAAATGACTAGATCATGAGAGCCCATGAGGGGAGTTTTGTGGGTCTGTGGCTCTATTACCATTTCAGCACCTAGGGGGGCCTCAGACACAGCATAATCAGTCACTATTGAGCGATCCAAATACATTCTGGCAGCACTCTTATTCTGGCTTTTATACTACGTGGAAAATTCTACACCATATTCTACTTCACTCGTGTGACATTCTTTCACATCTATCTCAAGAATGTACTTGACACAACCTCGATTTAAGTGCATTTTCTGAAAAGTCATATTTTAGGCTGCCATTCATATGCCTTTCCCCATTATTATGAACAAGAAAGAGCAGTATTTTCTATTTTTTGGGGGTTTCACTTCCATACTACACACTTGAGAACTTGCATTTCCAAAAGAAGATCAAACATTTTCTTATTCACTATGCTTGTTCACCTTACTGTAATTTCAAACTTCCATATAAATTAGAAAGTAGCCACAGTAAAATCCTACCTCTGGTTGGGTGGAGGGCAGTCAGAGCCATACTCTTGAACGTGCATACCAAAGAAGCACAAATCAACACCATCGATCTCTTCGAAGGCAAAGAGGGCTTTGGTTCGATATGGAAAGGATTCTGCCATCTCTCCACTATCTACAAATCTATACAATTCACAGTGGAGGGAAAAAGTACATTTGATTCAGATTAGAATCATCAACAGTAACTATGTGTGAACAATTGTGGATCCACAGAGAAGAAAGGGGGAAATTACTAGATACCTTGCTTTCATGCCTGGTTTGACTTCCACAGTTTTATCAGAAGCATGAACTACTCGAACAGTGACCTCTCCTGACTCAGGGTGATTTTGTCGCCTCAGAAACTCATTCACACGATTCTCCAGAAATGTTCCAAGCCTGGTAGATGGCAGTCCTAGGAATTTACAAGTTACAAGTTCAGGAGTAACCAAGGTGCACATTTATTACTATCAGTCAAATTTCAATACCATATCTCATTTCTGCTTTTTCAATACTAGAAAGATTATCACTGACTCAATGGACATGAATTTGAGCAAACTCAGGGAGATAGTGGAGTACAGGGGAGCCTGGCATGCTGCAGTCCAAGGGGTTGCAAACAGATGAACACAACTTAGCGACTAAACAACAACAACACAGAACAGCAGAAAACTGCAGAGGCATCGACCTACAAACTAAAACTACTGCCACCCCACCCGATGGAGAAGATCCACAGGGCTAAATGCAGCCCCACACAAAACTGAGGGAAGCACTCGTGGGAGGCAATTCTGGCCTCTATCAGGAAATGTCTTGGAACAAGAAAAATACACCTGCTCTTTTAACACATTATTAGGTGCAATTAATTTCACACCAAAAAGGATATTACAGATATTTACCTATGGAAAAATTATTTGGTGTTTAGTTTGGTTAAATATTTTAAATAATATTCATTATTTTAATGAATAATTTTTATTCATTTTATATAATTCATTCTGGATGTTAATTTTAAACAGTGAAGTTTTCCCAAAATTTACCTGTAAGAATGGAACTTACTTTTAGCGGAAAATTTATTTTCTTTTCTAGTTCGTGCAGTCTTCTTTAAACAACCATCACAGACAAATCTAAAATGTAAACCAAGACTTTGTTTAAACAACTTAGAGAAGCATTTAAAGTAACGCACTCTACAGAATCTATCTTAAGTATGTGTAAAGTTGAAATAAACAACAACAAAAAAACAACCTGGGAGAAATATAACCAATGTACAAAGAGCTTTCAGAAAACATTAAGAAAAGATAAATAAGTAAAAGACATGAAGAGCATACAAATTAGCTTACATGTGCAAAAATGGTGAAGAATCACAGGTTAAAGCCAAAATTTTATTTTTTGGCCAATCACATAAGTCTATATGCTACCGGTGAATATAAAGGGACATTTTGAAAGCAGCATTATTAGATTTTATATGTACATTCTCTTTGTTCCAGCAATTACATAAGGATGTGTGCATAAGTAGAATTTCTGAGAAAAACTGGACACCACATAAGTACTCATCAACCAGCTGGCTGACCTTCAGTTGCAAGGATCACTGCAAGTCTCGTGATCCTCACCTACTCTGTAATGAAAGAGAGAAACCTATCTAAAGACAAGCTTATCTACTACAATTTTCCTCAGTGTTTTTTTTTTTTTTCCTCCTGGAAATTTTGTTATTTAGCCTCCTTTCCCCTCATGACCTCTGAATTAGCATCAACACTCAGTCCAGGAAGAAAGCAGAAGAGAGAGTTGAGCTCCCATCTTGATGAGAGTCACTTAATGCACAGACATCCCCTCCCCAACCCTTCCCTTGAACAGAGCTGGGAGCAGCCTCATTCCTGGAGAGCAAGAGGCAGCCGTGGCAGTAAACATTTAAGTGTCACAATGGACAAAAATCCACTTATTTCCGTGAAAGGCACTGATGATATGCAGCCTGGGTAGACATGTGGAGAATAACTCAAGAAACAAAACACAAGGCCCAAGAATATCTAGTTCACTGAAGTCTGTATCTCATCATTTTCATGCATCTCTGCCTTTCAGGGGGGAACACCCATGTTACCTGTTATCCAACTGCCCAAAAGACTTTAAATAATTCAAACTCTAACCAGGCCACCATTCAGTATACAATCTCACTGCAATGTTCTCTCAGAAGCAGAAACAAACTCGTCGTTTTGGCGTCCTCCATTATCCATATCATCTAGTCTACTGCAATATTAGCAACATTCAAAATCTGTGAGGTTTAGCTGACA
This sequence comes from Dama dama, assembly GCF_033118175.1. Taxonomy (NCBI): domain Eukaryota; kingdom Metazoa; phylum Chordata; class Mammalia; order Artiodactyla; family Cervidae; genus Dama; species Dama dama. The sequence continues at coordinate 7,912,473 of NC_083702.1, forward strand.
CAACTAACATTTTAAGGGCTTTCCTATAGATCAGTCAGTAGAGTCTGCCTGCAGTGTGGGAAAGCTGTTCTATCCCTGGGTTGGGAAGATACCCTGGAGAAGGAAATGGCAACCCACTCCAGTATCCTTGCCTGGAAAATCCCATGGACATGGAAGCCTAGTGGGCCACAGTCCATGGGGTCACAGAGAGTTGGACGTGACTGACTAACACTTAGCTGTGTCTAACATTTCCTTGCTAGTTTCTAGGTGCTACAGATTTCCTGTTACCTCTATTGATAAATCCTCTCTATTTACTTTTGATGCACAATGACCACCAAAGAATTTAGAAAAAATGAACCAGCAGAGAGAAGTGTTTATACATGGACTGAAGTGAAGTCGCTCAGTCGTGTCCGACTCTTTGCGACCCCATGGACTGTAGCCTACCACGATCCTCAGTCCATGGGGTTTTCCACGCAAGAATACTGGAGTGGGTTGCCATTTCCTTCTCCAGGGGATCTTCCCGACCCAGGGATCAAACCCGGGTCTCCCGCATTGTAGGCAGACGCTTTACCGTCTGAGCTACCAGGGAATCAAACTAACACAATGCAATAAGAGAACACCTGTTTTGGATTCCAGGTTCGTTAATGTTTCAAAATTGAATTTTAATGACCTTTTCCCAATCCAGAGAATAATTCTAAGAGGCAATAATCTTGACGTTAAAAGACAATCATTGCAAAGATGACAAAAACTTGCTAAAGTTCGCAACAAAGTCTGGGGAAAATACTGATGCCTCACCCTGATGGCCAGATGATCTCATGATGAAGGACACAGATCTGATGCATCTTTCTCCCACACTCTGTACACTCAACAAACCTGCAAAGGCAAAACGTCGAGTTAAATCCAAAACTTTAACCAAATCAAAGCTGCTACTATTTCTCATTTTCTGGCAATTCAAAAGATGGCCAAAATCATGTCCAAAGAATTGAACTAATAGTGTTTAAAAGCTCTTTAGTATAACAGGTAGAGCGAATCTCAAATACAGTTAAATTCAGTCATTAAACGAGAACTAAGACTATGGAGTAAGAAGTGAAGGAAAAGATGACTGCTGCTTAAACCTCCGAGTCTGACACCATCCTGTCCATTCCAGGAATGCCTAGTACCAGTACATCTCTGTACCTCTGAAAGGTGTCACAATAAAGGAGGGAATTATGAAATGGCTGGAAAATATAGAGGACAAAGCTGGAATAATGGCACTGAGCAGAGGTAGCTTGGCGCTTCACCTGAACCTATAAAGCACCAAAATATTAGGAAGATGTAGTGAAATGTAAATGTAAACCATAACCTCAATTTTTAACATTTCTACCTTTTTTGCTAGATGTAGGTTACAGATTTAGCCCAAGAATAATAGCATCATCACACTGGCTCCACAAACCAAGAGAATGAAAGGAAGAAGGGAAATGAAAGTGTACTATTCAATGGGAACTACTTACAGTTCAGGATCCAGAGTGTCATTTTTTCTCTTTGAAAATTGTTCTTTATTTATTGTACTAAGAAAAGAAGAGGACACAATAAGAAAAAGCAACACAGGAAGATTAGCAAGTTGACTATTGTTCTAATTACCAAATGACAAAAACCCCACCCGGTAAGGAGATTATTTAAATCTAAGACTACATCAAGGATATAGCTGGTACATTCTTAGCTCCCAGAAAACGCACGTTTACATGCCTATGTTTTTGGAAATGACTTTATAGTAAATCTGTTCCCACTGACAGGAGAACCCAGTAAGACCTAAAAGCATGAATTTGTACTTTTTTCTTTTCCTTTTAAAATCTTGCCTACTACTCTTAGTGTTAGGTATTTATACCTTTGAATAGTTTAATGTTTCTAGACAGCTCAGTCTAGCAGTATGAAAGACAGTGTGTATAGGGGTAGATAAACCACTATTAAAAAAAAAATTTTTTTTTAGGACAGTCCAGTCAAGCAACTTTTTATATTAATTAAAAAAAAGGGTTCATTAAAAAATTTTCACATGGCCTCCTATCCTGAAATCTAGCCTACCACACTGCTCACAGTCTCACAAGCACAGGAGGCCACCTACAACAAACTTAAAAAAATTTAAGAGTGTTTTTAAGTTAGGGGCCTAACTCTGACTACTGGGATTCTTCCTCATAAAAATGAAGCAATTTCCCCACTGAAACTGTTTTCTCCTAGTTACAGACTCCAGATTCATCGCTACATGCCCTAAGGTCTTGCTACCCAAAGTGTGTTCAGAAGACTATCAGCCTCGAAGGACCTGGGAACTTGTCAGTAACACACTCTTGGGCTCACTGCCAACTGCAGAACTGGAAGAGGGGTTCCTAACACACTTCAAAGTCAGAGACCTGCTGTCCTAAGGTACAGAACTTGTGGTAAGGGTGCCTCCCTTTTTTGCATCAGGGAAACCTACCTAGACCTGACTTCCCTAGTTAGCCAAGGTTAGAAAATCTCAAGGCTCAAGGGGACCCAAACCAGTACCAGATCCCACCATTTTATATGTCAATGGTGACTGAAGGAAAAGTACAACTTCAAAATCCAATTTGAAGACACCAAGTTTTTCTCAGAAGCCCCGTTTTTACTAGTAACATAACAATTCTGAATTGCTATGGGAAATGTTCTGAATTGGTTGATTATAGGTTAAATTGGAAGAGAAGAATATTTAAAGGATACCAAATAGTTCTTTCTTCCTAAAAGAGTGAAAAATTTGACGGCCTGAATCTTAGAGATTAGAGGCAGTTCAGGCAATGTTTAAAAAATGTTCTTGGCATTTACCAAACCACAACAGCTTGTGGATCGCAAAAGCTCAACCAAGTCTCTTTATAATAAGTCATTCTCACAACCCCCTAAACCCCTAATGATATTATGATACTCATGATTCTAAGAATTTTGGGATTGTAACCTTTATGAAAAGGCTATATAGTGGTTATTTGTTCAATTCTCCTCAAACTCAAAACAATTAATGATGAAATTACTTTGCACTCCACACTTTCACTTTTTAGGAGAAGCTATTTCCTTGTAGAAGGCATCTATTACCATCCAGTACTGTTGGACCCCACCTAAATCAGTACTGAGAGAACTTCTGCTATGATCAAAATGTTCTCCATCTATGCTGATCAATATGGCAGCCACGAGCCACAAATGTCTATGGAGCACCAATTAGAAATTTTAAATCTTATTTAATTTGCATTTAAAATAGCTACCTGTGGCTACACCATCCTGGACAACAAAATCCAAGATCACTTAGAAGCCTGAGCACAATCATCTGACAACAAACTGAAAAGACAGTACTTTCTAAAATAATAGCTACTTACGTTTGAGGTTGGGAAGGGTCATCCCCCAAAGAAACGCTCTCCCCTTGGATTTCATTGAAACACTTCTCACAGAAATGATACCTGTCGGCAAGAAGGCCATACTGGGGTGAACTGTTCCGTTCACACAACACAGCCCAAGCCAAGCAACGAAGCCACCAATCACAGCAGGCCAAGGAGGGGGACGGGAGCAGAGAGCAGGTCATCAACGGCGACAAGGACATTCAATGATGCAGATTTATGGGCACCACAGTTTGGGTTTTGGTTTTTGCAATCAAAGCCAAGTGCAGACAACGACAAGCATGAGGGAGAAAAAAAAAAACACAAAACAAACGAAGAAATGAGGGATTGCAGGGCAACAAAAAACATAAAAGCAAGACAAGACAACACAAAGCAGAAAGCCAAGGCAAAGCACAGATTAGCATTAAATATCTCAATGGGATCACAAGTAGCAAATGATTACAGCAAATAAACAAGTCTCACACAGACCTATACCTTTTCATTTGGGTAATTAATGCTACTTGATGCAAGTAATCAAAGATAGGATAAACAAAAATCCACTACGGACATAGTACTAGGAAATAATCATCTAGAAACAATTTTGGTCTGAAAAGAACAAAAAACACCAATTTCTCTTTGATTCCAAGGAAAGTACAATAAAAAGTCTGCACAAGCAGTTAAATACTGATTGTAGCCACCTAGTTTGAGAGGAAAATGAAAGGCAGTGGTATGTGCAGACATGTGATTACATATTCCTTGGTACAAAGACTGGAAGCACTGTAGACTGGTGTTTAAAAATCCAAAAATGGTATATAAATGCCGAGATTATAGCATGAGACTATAGCATGCCAGCTGTCACTTGCTTTTTTTGAACATAAGGTGCTAATAACAACTTGAGACCCATTTTTTCTCTAGGTTTTCATGAGTAAAAAACTGTGGATTCTTACTTACAACTACAAAGCATTAGGAGAATGCAGCTAACTTTTTGTAAATAAAACAAAAAGTTTAAGTGACTTTTTCAAAGCTAGAAATACAGCTGTAGTGCACAAGTTCTGCAAAAAGCCACCACCATGGGGCTGCTTTATCCAAGTACTGACTGTCCAGCCATTATCTTACACCCCAAGTCAACACCCCATGCCAGGTACAAACTGTTGACTGATTTCACAAAATAAGAGACAAATCATGATTAATGAATGCAATCCGTGTGATTATAGTCCTTACTTTGGCAGGAGAAGAGAAGGCAGAAGTGTCTAACTTATTAAAAGCATACCATCCACTGTCACGTGCATCTTGTAAGGAACAATCCAGTACTGAGCTGTTTTTGGAGGTGTGCCTTTTGATGTACTCAACAGAGAAAAAAGCAAGTACCCTGGGATCCTCTGACTTTATATGCTCCAAGAAAAACTGAGGAATCCATTGCACACAAAAAGGGAATTATTTCCTAAAAGATACAGCTGGGTAACAAATTTCTGGTTAAAAGTTTTCTGGGTAGTTTTGGGAATTACATGGAGAGACAGACCAATTAATTCAACAATTTTCTGTTTTGCCAGAGGCTGTGGTAAGCTATAAAAAGACAGTGGGAAAAGAATGCGGAGCCTGGGACTAACCCCATGTATGCTACCAACTCATAAAGTTGCTTGACTTCTTCATGCCTTGGGTTCCTGCCTTACAGAAATACGGGCCCAGACAACTGACACCAGGCTCCTTTCTGCTAGAAAATCATATAATTTTCAAAGGCGGGACGCGAAGGCCAGAACTTGTGCTGTACAGTTGTTTTCAGGCAAGTCACACACGAACCATGACTGCATGTGTGCTGGTCCATCCGCATGCACTCCCTGGACACGCGGACACTGTGACCTTGGTCCACACAGGTCGAGCTTACCTGTTCTGATAACTGTAGTAAGTGGCATCACGAGGGATTGTGCATAACTGTTTGCCATAGCAACAGAGTGTCTGTGGAGAGAACTCCAACTGCAAGAGAAACCATTCGGTGAATATGGTTTGAAGGGCAAGCTAAAATATTTACACTGGCAAATCAGAAAGAGAACTTAAGCCTTAGTCCCCATTATGTCTCTCACAATGGGCAATTTCAGTTTCCAAAACAGTTCACGGAACTAAAACTATTCTAGTTTACTACTGTACTATTCCACCACTCTGAGGTAAGCTTAATATTTGTTATTTCTCCCCCAGTTACCAAAGAACTAAAGAGGACAGGAGGAGTTCAATGTGAATTGGCATACATAGGAAAACTAGCACATGCCAGGTACAGTGCACCACAGGTAAATATGACCAAGTCCCTAACTCAAGATGAACTTAAAATCTGATGATTCAAGCATTATAACTGGTCAAGTTTTCAATGTAATTCTTATCTGTGCAAAAATTTCTTACCTTTCTGCCACAACAGTACCCAAGGCTTTGCATGACAGGGTCAATTTCTTGTTCAAAGACCTCAGACAGCTTGGAGCAGTATTTGTACACCCGTGATGTTTTCCGATTATATAACCAAGCATTGTTGAACATGAGCCAAATGTCATCCACATACTGCCAGGGCTCCTGATACTGTCCAGTGTCTAACTTCCTCTTGATGGTAGAAAGATCCATAGGGCTCTTCACAATATCAAAGTAATCCTAGAAGGAAAAGTGACACCAAACAACATTACCAAAAATCTCAGTATATTCAAGGTCCACAGCATAACTAGCTATAACCATTTTAAATTTTCTAGGTAATGCTGAATCTCTGATGTGTCTGAATGTTCAAAGAAATGATTGATGCCCATCACATCTTTTATTTATTTAAAATCTATCTGGTTATTTGGCTGCATCGCATCTTAGTTGTGGCATGTGGGATCTGTCCTTGCAGCACACAGGCTCCCGAGTTGTGGCATGCGGGCTCCGAAGCACTCAGGCCTGGATGCGCCCCAGCACGAGGGATTTCAGTTCCCCAATCAGGGACTGAACCCAAATCCCCTGCATTGCAAGGTTGATTCTTAAGTCACTGGACCACCAGGAAAGTCCCCCAACACTTCCTTAAATCATCAGTCTATAGATATATTAAGCAGCCAGGGGCAGAGAGAATAACAACTATTTTCAACTTTCTTGTTGTTGTTCAGTTGCTTGGTTGTGTCTGACTCTTTGCGACCCCATGGATTGCAGCACGCCAAGATCCTCTGTCCTTCACTATCTCCTGGAGTTTGCTCAAACTCATATCCATTGAGTCAGTGATGCCATCTAACCATCCCATCTTCAGTCGCCCTGTTCTCCTTTTGCCTTCAATCCTAGACTTTCTCGTAACAAGCCAATGGTCTAAACGAGCAATTCCAGGCACTTTATTATAGTATGTGTGTGATCAACTTGAAGACCAAGAAGTCAAAGACCCTTAGCATTTTAGTACTAGATGTGGCCTACAGATGAAACTAAGATCATTGGTGATCCATCTATAAAAACAGAGGGGAAAAAAACAAAAGATTCCAACAGATTTTTACCCCTTGAAGTACTCCAATGCCTTATCCAACACCACTTAAAATCCTCAAGTGAAACTTGCCAGTAGTCTGGTGTATAATATAAAGGCAACTTTAAAAACAGATGAAACTAATTTGGGTCTATCTTTTCTATCATGAAACTACTGCTGCTCAACTGAAAAATAAAGCATATGAGCCAGCAATCCCACTTTTAGATATATACCCAAGAGAAATAAAAAGATACACACACAAATATGTATGTAAACATTCATAGGCATGCTATCTTCAACAGCCAAAAAGTATAAAAAATCCAAATAACTACTGACTAATGAGTGGGTAAAGAGAAACTATGTATATCCATACAAATACTAGTGGGTCATAAGAAAGAATGAAGTACTGATTTGTGCTACAATATGGACAAACTTTGAAAACATTATGTTAAATGAAAAGAACCCTGTTACAAAGAACCACATACTACAAGACTCCATTTGATGAAATGTCCAGAATAGACAAACCAGAGACTGAAAAGCAGGCCAGCAAGCTGGTTGGGAGCAGGGGGACTGTGGGCAGAAACGGAAGTGATTGCTTATGGACAGAGTTTCTTTTTTGGGAAGATGAAAAATGGTCCAAAACTGACTGTGGTGATAGTTGCACAATTCTGTTAATACAAAAAACCATTAAATTGTACACTTAAATGGGTGGTTTGTATAATATGTGAATTCTATCTTTAAAAAGCTGCTAACAAACTGTAAGAGAAATGAGAAGTACCACCCACATACTTACAGGGATTCCTAGAAGTTGAGGGTCCACAGGCTGACGAAAGGGTAGGGATTCCGGATCCTGTCGGTAAAGTGCCTCCAATGTTGGCATCAGTGCCTGTCGTAACTCTTCAGGCTTGAAAACTTAAGAAGAGTATATCAGAAATTAGTTACCAATTAAGAGAAAGAGGGGAAAAAAGTTGAGAAACCATAATATATACCTCAAGACCCAGAAAACACAAATTTCCCTACGTTGTCCCCATGAAAAATAACTAAGGGTGTTTCTATTTTCTGGTTCAGACAGATCCTTTAAAACACACTGTCTAGTCATCTTTAAATACCCTTCATGATTCACTTAAATTTCTTAGTCAGAAACCCACTTAGTCTTGACCAAGTAGCAAGAGAATCCTAAGTGCTCCAAAAATATATGAAAAGACTTTGTCAGCATATTCCAAATGATACAATGGGCAAGGGATGCTGTCAAGCAAGAAGAGTGCCCTCCCTTCACAATATAAGCGTATAACAAGTCAGAAATTAGTCCTTGTATTGTCTTATCACCAAAGGAATCAGAACCACTGAAGGCCAAGAGTCCTTCGTTAAAATATTTGATGTTTTAGAGCTTCAGGAGTAGACATATTTACTGTTTCAATGGCAAATGTTAGTTTTAATGCTAAAGGAAAAAAAAACAAAACTCAATTGTTATCACCAGAAAGATGTACTCAGTTATCAAATTATGCTCAAATGTGTTCTCAGTATGTTTCCCAAAAGTCAGGAAGATTTGCTGGTGTGTGCCAAATGGAATGAATTTATGCTCCCATTTAAGAAGTTGGACATTCAGGGTCCATCACTCTGAGCAGAAGCTTATTATTTCTTCTATTTACAAATTAATTTCATCTTCAAGATGGTGTATCTGTCAGTACGTTGAGTATTTTTTCACCACATGGTAGGGGTTGCCATGAAAAATTCAAACAAATAGATGGGAGAAGCTTGTCTCTTATAGTAATATTTTGCCGTGTTCAAAATAAACAGAATTTGAGCAAATTTGTGAGATTAGCTGTTTTAAATATAAATTTCTAATAGTAAGACTGGGTTTGTTGCAGCCTACATCAAAATCACATCTCCATATATAAAACTTTAATTTATTTTTTAGCAGGATCTTAGTTCCCCGACAAGGGCTCGAACCCCATCTCTCCTGCAGTAGAAGCATGGAGTCTTGACACTGGACCACCAAGGAGTCCCAACAATCTTATTTTTAAATAATTTTTTAGCCCCATCATTTTAAGGTATATTGTATTCATGGAACACTTTCATATATATCATCTCAGGAGCTAGCAGATCCCCCCTGAGGTAAGTCCTACTATCTGTGACACTGAAGGGGTCACTAGAGCCATAAGAAGTTCTAGTCCTAAACTAGCTAGTAAATTAACTTCCGTGGGACCTGTTTAACACTCTCTGCTTAAGCATGCTTGCTTGCCTCATTACCATTCAGTAGCATGGTTCAGAGCAGACTCTGAATCAGCCTGCCTGGACTACGTGAGCTGGGTAAGTTACTGAACCTTGCAGAGCCTCAGTTTTCCAGCCTGTGAAACAGGGGTCAGGGACCTCACAGAGGGGCCGTGAGGGTCTCTGATGAGACAAGGCAGTGTGTGGTACAGCGCCTGGTGCACAGCAGTTAACCAAGAAAACAAAGAATATTATTATTGCTATTATTTCCTGCATTTTGATCCAGAGTATTATTTAATCATTTCTGTCCTCTGAAAGAATTCTGCAAAGTTGTTTGCCACCCAGCGACTGCTGGAAACAAACACACTTAAAGGAAAGAAAATTCCTTCTCCGACATTAGTAATAATGAAGACCAGGCCCAGGGTGCCAAGCTTAATGAAATCACATGAAAGTTCAATTCCAAGGCCCAAGAAGCCCAATCTTACTCTACTGAAGTCTTTAGTTTTTCCTGTGCCTCCACGAACCCAGAGCCTAAGAAACTTACTCTTCTTCTTTGACTGTCCCGGGGCTGGAGATGACTGGGTCGCTGAAGTACTTGGCTGGTCTTCTTCCTCTTTCGTTTCAGTTTTTAATTCAGTGCCTCTCTCTTCAGTTTCTGTAGGCTCTACTTTACAGTCTTCTGCTTTAGTCTAGAAGGCAAGGTAGGAATTTTTGGTATTCCAAAGACATGTAACTGAGTAGCAGTACCATCATTATCTTATTTATTCTCCCCTGTGGATGGAGCTCAAGACCCTTTCTCATATGGAAATCAGTAAAATGAGGCCTAATTATCAGAGTCCTTTCCTGTAACATGTTTCTAACCCAAAAAGGCAGTAACTGCCCTCCTCTCACCTCTGGAATATCCTCCGGCTGAGTATCTGCTGGTTCTGGTGCCTCCACTTCCATTTTAGGCTCCATTTTCACTTCTTGTGAAGGCTGCTTCTCAGGAATGGTCTGAGAATTCACTTCCGTGCTACTAGTAGATGGAGGGTTTGATACCTGCCCTTCAATGCTTACAGCTGGCTGGGAAAGCTGGGTAGAAAAGGGTGGGGGAGAGAAAAAAAAAAAGTCCGTCTGTTACAAAACCAGAATTTAGGCTATATAACAAGATGGCAGAATAACCACCTATTTCTAAACTAGTGTCATTACACCCATTTATGGTGTTTTGGGGCTTCCTGGGTAGCGCTAGTAAAAACTTGCCTGCAATGCAGGAGATGCAGGAAACATATTCTATCCCTGGGTCGGGAAGATGCCCTGGAAGAGGAGCTCATAGCAACCCACTCCAGTATTCCTGCCTGGAGAATCCCCGTGGACAGAGGAGCCTGGTGGGCTACAGTTCACAGGGTCACAGAGAGTCAGACACAGCTGAAGTGACTCAGCACACATGTACATGCATGGTGCTTTCACGTACTCTACCTACTTGGCCCCCCTGAAGTAAATTTTGCTTACGAAAAGGAGACTGAGGACTAACAAATATTGGTTGGCTGGTTGTAGACACAACAGTCAGCAACTGTTTCTCCAGTAACATTCTGTGACAGTGCCTGGGAGGGAGGTTTCAGAAAGGACTGCCTCAGAGGAGCTCATGTTTATAGAAAAATGGAAAGAAAGTAAGAATGACTGATGGGCAATCTTTTAGCTTTAACTTCTTAGAAAAAAGGTTCATATGTACAAGTTGGGAAAATATAATAAATTCCCACAATGAGCAGCTGTTTTGAGTCATCACATTCTAATGGGATAACTAACGATCTCTATTTTCCCTAGGTCTTCCAATAACATACCTCTTAATGGGAAGTCAGTCTTTTCAGAATCTATCCTACATAGAATAAAGATGCCTTTTTGCATCCTGCCTTTTCTTACATGTGAGAGGCTAAGATGAACCAGTCACACATGAACGACGTGTTAAGAAGTAGCGATGACTTAACAGCACTTCTCAGTTTGCCAACAGGACAGAGAAATGAAGTGTTAGCATCAGCGATCAAGTGGAAAGTTTGAACAGTGACACGCAGAGTTCTGTTAATAAGGAGGCAACTGTCAGGTGTACATCTGGATCTCTGCTACACAGATAACACCTTTCGCAAGGTGTGTTTCAGGCCCTTGTGAAACACCTTCTCATGAATTTTCTAACTTTGGCTAGTACCACAGACATTCAAAAATCAATGATTCTGTTCACTTGCTCTTGAGCACAGCAGTTCAGGCTGTTTGAAAAGATTCTTTAAATATCTGTAAAATTCACGTGTGGTAATAAACATCTGGTTGCTTTTCTCCCCTTACATGCTTTCAAGCCTCTGAATACAACATGACCGCAGTCAACACAAGATCTAAACGAAATCCTTGAGGTCCTTCTATGTGAGGTATGACAGCAAAAGTCCATAAACATTAACAGGTTCTCGTCTGAGGCGGCGACAATGAGAGAAGAAATGACACAGAATAGACATGGCACAGGGAATTCCCCCGAGGTCCAGTGACAGGCTCGATGCTTTCACTGCCATGGGCCCAGGCTGGATGCCTACTCAGGGAACTAAGATCTTGCAAGCTCACCACCCCAACCCACCTCCCACCCCACCCCCCAAAAAAAGAAAGAAAAAAGAAACCGCACTGACGTAGTATAAAACTAGAGCACGGCTGACACGGTTTTGCCTAAAGCCCAGACTCTGCTTACTGGAGTTGCCGGCTGCGGAGGCAGCAGGGGGGCCGTCGGGGTGGGCACAGAGGCTGCTGTGCTTTGCTGGGACAGAGGCTGCTGCTGCGCCTGGTCGACTGAAGGAGCAGCAGGAAGCGGAGGCTGCACTTGGGGAGGAAGTTGCGTTGGTGGTGGCGTAGGCGTTTGTCTTGGAGGTGGATGGAGAACCTGCGACTGTGGGCCAGGTGGCATGGCTGGAGGCGTAGGAACAGGGGCTGGGATTGCTGTTGCTGGTGGCTGCTGAGCCCCTATGCTAGGGGGAGTGTGGTGAGGGGTGGGGGTACGACTAGGTACGGGTGAGGGTGAATTCTGATGCAGAGCTGGTTGAGGGAGAGGGGGACAGTGAATGTGGCTCCCTTGAGACCCAGGAGGCATTATAGGAGAGTTCACAGGACAGGAAGAACTGGACATTTGTGCCTGTTAAAAGGAAAAACATAACAAGATGCAATTCAGAACAGAATCAAAGAAATATTTACATAGGCAGGCTATATACATTTAACAGAAATCAGCAATGAATGCCTCCATTTCAAAATGTGTCAAAAACCCTATTACTGGGGGCCTGTCTTTGGAAAATCCAACCAGTATAGTACTTAGTTAAGCAGATGTCTCAGGTGCTGTGGGGGCATGGGACAGGCGAACATGATGTTTTCTAGTCGTCCAACGCTCTCTTCAGCCAATGGTGAAGCGCAGTCCAGTGCTCTCTTCTTTCTCTTCTGCTTCGTAGTACTCAGTAAGATACCATTTTTAAAGAGTTCACTGTTTTAAAAACTGGCTAAAATGGTTTTCTTTAAAATCTAATCTCTCTTACTCAGGCTTCCCTCGTAGCTCAGTTGGTAAAGAATCTACCTGCAATCCAGGAGACCCAGGTTCAGTCCCTGGGTGGGGAAGATCCCCTGGATAAGGAGATGGCAACCCACTCCAGTATTCTTGCCTGGAAAATCCCAGAGAAACCTGGTGGGATATAGTCCATGGGGTCACAAACAATTGGACACAACTGAGCAAATAAACCACAATCACTTTTTTCTTATTTACTAGGAAGGAGTACCACTGCTGTATCACAGAGTCATCACTTCATTTTCATAATACTATGTCTATAACTATTTTTATTAAAAGCTTAATTTTGCTGCCGTTCTCTGTAAAAGCCTAGATCAAGAGAAGCTTCAAGATATGCACAAATTTAGAACAACCATCTGTGAGACATACTTGAGACACTGGTGCTTGACCGCCAGACGGAGCCAAAGGCATATTTGTTACATTCATTCCCTGTGTTGAGAATTGAGTCTGAGGAAGAAACTGGCTCTGGCTGGAAGGCTGCTGCATGCGAGGCCCGTAGCCTAGAGGCTGTACACACACACACACACAAAAACAAAACAAAACACAGAACACCAAATTGCTTCATTTCAGTTATTCTACTAAGGCTGGAATCACCAATTAATTGCTCTGGCTCTGCTATGGGAGGGTGGGGAAGAAAAAGAAGAAAGTGGCATGAGAGCAGGAGACACTCATGCCGAGATAATGGAGAATAGCCTTACTACTTACTCTAAAGCCCATTCTTTTTTTATTTTTTAAGCCCACTCTATAAAGAAGTTACATACATGCATCTAGACCAAGGTACAGAAGTAACTGTCTTTATACACTGCTTGTTTTATAAGTGAGGAGAGCAGATCAGTTTCATGAGATTTTTGCTTATGTAGGCATTATTAAAGCACAAGCTTAAGACTCCATAATGAGTAATTATGGATACCAAAGGCCCAAAACTTCATAATCTAAGAAAGGCGTTTGTCTCATAGTTAAAATGAAAAATAAAACCCCTCATTAAACACAGCAGACCAGAGCAGGACATCCAGAAAGGCCCAATGACTGATAACTCTGAGAGGCAGGGTAAGGGCTGGGGGCCAACATGGAAAGGTGGATGACAGGTTTAGAATCTGCGTAAGGAGCAGTGAGATGCTCAAGAGTCCCTCTTCTCCACTCTTGAGAACCAGACAACTGCCCCTCCATCGCCCTTGACAGTTTCCTCCCCGGGCAGGCTCTGTGTTTGGGGAAGATAGGCATTACGGAAGAGAGATGACTTTGTCAAAGTGTGCAGACTACTCAACACTGAGTGACACTCTAGGCAATGGTGACTGGGTGCTGTTACAAGCTTTCTAGTACTGTGACTAGGTATGAACAGTATTTGGAAGCAAATCTTTCTTTTAGTGTTTATTTTATATAAATTACAATCCAGAGAGTTCCTAACTGTACAGGATCCTATATACTTTAGACGCATGTTTTTCCCAATTAAAGCTGTAAACAGCTTTCATGCCATCATGTAAGTTCTGAAATTACCACTTATGAAGCATTCCAATTTACAGATGTACCACAATTTAACCATAATGAGTCCCTTAATGTACATTCAGGCTATGGCCATTTTCTAAAACACATCACATAATACACCACCCTTAATATGAATTTTCTTCAAATTATATCCTTTTAGCATCTCAGGAATTATTTCCATAGGATAAATTTCTAAAAACAACAAATATAGGTAAAAAGAGGTAGGCGAAAATTAAGGACTTTAGTATTCACTGCCTAATTGTGGTATATGGTTTGTTTTAATCATTTCATCATGTCTGTGTTAAGGGCTAAATACAACAGAATTCTATACCAAAAAACAAAACAAAACAAAACAAAACAAAAAGACCCACACCCAAAAACAACAGCATTAAGAACTAATTGCATATAGTTAGCTGTTTAAGCAAGTGTTAGAATTTGTTGTCTCAGAGAAAAGGAACTTTAAAAAGGTCAAGTAAAGGTCAAAAAGATGACCCAGAGGTCAAACTTACCGGATTAAGTGTTCCAGTTTGAGCTAACTGTACATGGTGCTGAAGAGGAGAGGTTTGCCGGGGTCCAATAGGAGGCTGAGGCATACTCATCTGGCCAAATTGATTCAAACCTGTAATCAGTACAAAATACTAAATCTGAACACCATGTGACTGGAGAATAAGAGAGTTCTTCTTTACAATTCTATGTCATTTTATCAGGACAAATAAAGGAACCTGCTTCCAACTGTGAAAGAATCTCTGTTTCATTCACAATAGCTACAGAAAGGCATTGTTAATTAATGTATGGTCTCAACCAAATTTGGATGGAATAAATCTCATCTTGGCTAGTTGTTTTTAAATGAATGCTTGATCATTTGTATCTTTTGCTCCTAGACCTGCCAGTCAACCTGCTCTTCACCCTTCCTCCCTCCCTGGGCTCCTAATCTAAAAGGCTTTCTGATTTCTCAAGTAGACAATCATAGTACCTGCTGCTGAGTGACAGCAGGAATCAAGGCGACAATTTTAAGCTTGTAGCACACCAGGAATTCTGTTAAAAACAAGAACCTTACCCGGCTGTGGGGTCACCCGAGGCATCATCTGGTTTGGCACACTGCTGCGGATCATAGATGGATCGGGGAGAGGGCCATCTAGAGCAGAATAGAGAAGTGGTTAGAATCACACCTTCCAGGCAGCTGTTCCCGTTTAAATAAGAGTAGTAACTTAACAGAATTCAGTCTATCAAAAGAATAAAGGTTTGAACTAAAGAGGAATCTGGAGAAAATGCTTTTCTGCAATACAAGAAAATGCCTCGAAATGGTTTTAGTCCACTTCTTTATGAACCAGTGTGCTTTTGGTGTTGACAGGAAATAATATATGAGATCTTATATTTAAAAGACTAATGCAGTATTTAATATGCTGTCATTTGATTAAGCCTGATTATTTCACTGGTAAAAAGGATATCTCTATAGACAAGAGCCACAGATTTTGTCCAGTGACCAATTTTGATTGTGTACCCCCCAATAATGTGTTTTGATGTATACACGTCCAGTGTGAACACTGACTTTAAATAATATACATATTATACTTCACTATATATCATGTACCTCTTAAATACAAAAATAGAAATAATTAAGAATCATTAAAATCTATATGGTCTAAAATCACCTTTTTTATGAAAGGTGGTTTGCTTGGTTTGCTCATTAGTTATGTTTATGGTTAAAAAAAAATTGGATTCTTCTACAGTTAATTTCTGTGTATTGGATAAGAGAGGGATCTCATTCTATAAATACGCACTTAGGGCTACTCAGTTCCACTAATATTTGTTCTTGCCTACACTAGAATCATTGTATTTTAAAATAAGACTACAATTTAATACCTGACAAACTTTAAACTTGGCTCAAATTTCTAAGAAATTTCTAAGTAAACTGCACCAGACTCAAGCATCTCAAACTGACCCACTTGTCTCTGTGTCTCAGTTACTGCTTTAACTCAAACTATCAGCACTGCAGCAGTGTCCTCAACTCTAGTCTCGACTTTGTTTCTGAACAATTGTTCTACCTATCTACTAAAAAAAAAACAAAACAAAACCCAAACCCACACATCTGCAATTTTCCCTTGTTAATGGGGCCTCCGTGCATGTTGCTCTCTCTGCCAGAAATGCTGTTCTCAATTCTTTTCACCATCATGGTCCAATGAGAATATGTATCTAGCACACCACAGTTAACACATGAGGCTGCTGAAAGCTCTCCACCTGACTACTTCAAGACCTGTGGGGAGTGAATTTCTCAGCCCACTCACCATCCACCAATGGCCTAAGAGTTGGTACCTGCTGGCTGAGCTGGCACTACTTACAGGTAGCCAGCTTTTCCTGACTCAAAAACCACAGGTTTTCCCCATCACAGCTGTTCACGCATCATTTAAACAGCCTGCATTTTTCCTATTGTGTACATACACTATATTTCATTACTTGGAACCTAGTAATGAGTCAATACATAACGGAATGCATAATCATTTTGGCTATTCAGTTAATTCATTACCTTAAGAAGGCTGCTATAATCCGAACAATGAAACTGTCAAGATGAATTTTACATGATTCTTCTAAGAAAATAAACAGTTCTTAGCCTATGGACATATTGGGTCAAGAAGAAAGTGTGACAAGTAATCTGATACTGTTTAGGATGTATGGAAGCCAGTGAGGTGCTTCCCTGATGAGTCTACATCAATTGGCTGCCTGCCACATGCAAGTCAGTAAAAACCCATGGGCTATCAGTTCCTAGGTGTCACTATGAGAGAAGAATACCTTTGGCACTAAAAATGATGCCATATTGTTAACACATGTCAAGTAACAAAGTCTAGGAATCTTCAATATACTGTTTACTGTTTTTACTAGAGAACGAACTAAGTTCTTTGGAAAGGCAATAGTCATTTGAAAGCTCTAGGAATAGTAACATAAGCTAATGCAAATTAGTGAATTTGGTTAGAAACCATTTCATTTCAGTCTCTCTTAAAAATACACAGAAAGCACTTACTAGAAGTCATTCCCGGTTGTGGCTGCCCCATGTTCGGCCCTGTGTTCATAACTGGCACCATGCTTGCAGCACTGGGTAGCATGTTCTGTTTCTGCAATCTAGTCCTTCGCTTTTCTTCTAGTTCCTTCTGGATCTTATAGATCTTCTCAGCTAGCAGGTGGTAGTACTCCGCCTTTTTAAATTTTGTTGAGATGAGGAAAAAAGATGAACTACTATCAGGTAACAGAAAAATGAACTAAGAGCAAATATCTGCTTCATTTAAAAAAGGCAAAAATGAAAAGGGAAAAGAAGCATTCGAATCTACTTTCTTAGACCATTCCAAATATGAGCTCACATTTAAAATGATCAGTGAAAAACTGCTATATAATCAATCTACATAGTAAGGCAAGACTTCTCAAAGTACAATTCCCAACATGTGCAAAGAATATGCTACTTCTTAAAGAAGTGCCAATATAGAGAAGAAAGTTCAACTGATACAGAAATACTACTCGAGATGAAAATACTAAGCAGCTGATTCACCACCATATTCCAGTGAAAATAGCACGGAGCATGGTAACAGCTCAACCACTTTTTAGCTGCCAGAAGGACAACCCAGATAAAGTGCCACATGCGTGCGCTGTATTAAGAGGAAAAATGTAAGATTCTTGACATACACTTTGAGAAAAGTGTTTTGTTATCGCAACTCCACAGTGCATTACAGGACAGAATGGCTAAAGGGTGTCCTCTGAGGTACAGTGTTCTGTGTATGTGCAACAAAGAGGAACAAAAATAAACACCAGAAGAGGTCCACTTTTGCTTTAAATAGAAAAAACAGATGCTCACTCGATTGTTTGCCGATTCATACATGTCCCCTTCCACTTTCCGGGCATATGCAACTAGGTTTTCCATCCGTCTGTCTTTTAAAGCAGCAGGATCCGGAGTGGGAAATATGGCTTGAACGCTAGGAATATAAAATCCTACCACTATTATATCACGTCAGCTTTTTTTTCTCATCACAGAAAAACACAGTATTTTAAATATTTTCCTGGTTAGTATTTTGTCATTTTTATACAATGAATACTTTAGGTAAAACTTTAAAATAAGGCTTGAGATGTGTTCAAAGATAAATTACTGACCAAAAGAAGTGTCTGTCTGTATTAATCAAATCAAAGGGTTTCCCTGATCAGAATATAAGAAATGACTCTATAGAAATACTCTCTGGTCCTTGTTATTCTAATGTAGGGAAAAAAAAAAAAAAACCAAAACAAAAAACTGTGCTATCTTCTTAAAGGGAAGTGAGAAAACCTGACCTTTGCTACAGCAGCATGTAGCAAAAGCCTTAAGATCCTTCTACTCTTGTACTCAGCTTAGCAAAATAAAAACCTAATAATCTCTACAAAATCTTAAAAGATCAAAAACTTGAAGTGAAGGGAGCAAAAATGCAAAAAAATTCTGCTAAATTCAATGTCTTTTACTGTCTAGCAATTCCCCAAAATGCTTGGCACTAACTTTCTTGAAGGCTGACAAATGTGATTTCAGCTACGAATTTTATCATCTGGATATCTCGTGGTCAGCTGTGTATTACACCTGAAGGAACCAGGTGGAGAAGAAATAAATGGAAATCTGAGTTAGTAAAAAGTTCTCAAGCATATAATATTAACATCAAGTCAGATGATCAATCCCAAATAACCTACTGTCTCTATTAAGTTTCTAAACAATTTGATCACAAGATAAGTTTGTTTTGGTTATTCCTTATTAATACATTGTATTAAAATAATTTCAGTCTTCTCTTTGTGTCAAATTCCATTTCTGGTGCTATCATTTGAGAATTCCTAAATGAAGCTCAAGTATAACTGATAGGCTAATGTAACATAAAAATAAACTAAGAAGATAAGACAGACTACCTGGTTTTAAGGTAATAAAAAAAACTGGATGAAGTGGAGATCCCTCTATTAAGTAAAGGGGAAAAAAAAAAGAATGATTCTTCAAAAAAAAAAAAGTGCTGCATTTTGTTGAAGTATAAGTTCTGGAACCAGTGAGGGCAAAGCTCTATTTTTAGGGTATTGGGTATATTACATTTTACCATTCTATATGCCTTACGCCTCTTTCATCCAACAAGACAGTGTTTGTGAGGCAGTGTGCCTGGCACACATTAACTTCACAAAAAACAGTGCACAGGTATTTCACAAGCAATCGCTATGTACACATTTAGAGGACCAGAAGACCAGAGAGGCCACCCAAACAGATTCAATTTGTCAAGATAATAAAAATTTTACCAAGGATAACAGAAGGCTGTGTTGCCTCTACTATTCTAATGATCTAAGTTAAAACCTAGTTTTTCTTTTAAAATATGAGCTTTATAAAGGAAATGATTATTAAAATAAATAATCTTCAATATATATTGATTATTGTCACTAGACAGAATCCTCACACATGATTAAAAGCTAAAAGACACCTAAGAAATGATGGATAAAAAGTTGAGAAGCAGAGAATAGGAAGTAGGAAAGCCACAGGAGAAGTATCAGCAGCAACCAGGCTATAAAAAATCAGTAATTTCTCGTGTTTAAGTGCCTGGCAGATTGACCTTGAATAAGACATGCCAACAAGCTTACAGTTTGTGGACAAGATGATTTCGAAGATCCTGAGTAATATCTTCATGCCACTGCTTCCGAATTCCAGTACTGGATGGTTGAGCTGCTGTTGGCATGGGACCCAGAGAGGCCACACTGCCATTGTCACTCATCATTGGGCTTTAAAAAGGAGTGAAACAGTTTTAGCAAAGAAGGGTAGGAGAAAGAGGCTCTCACTGAAGTAGAGCTAACAGTGAGGACTGCAATAGGGTCAATACACTATGACAAGTCTACTTACACTTAAGTCCGGGGGAAATTGTATGTATGTATTTATACTTGTGAGGGGAAACAATGAAAACACACAACATTTCACCGTGTGGAGGGGTGGCTGATATCTTGCGTTTAAAAGACTAAGTCTTGTGTTACAAGACTAAGCCATCATTTTGACACAGCTTACCCAAGAATCCACTGGGCAATGGATTAATTGCTAACATTGGGATAAAGCAATCTCGCTTTTTAAGCAGCTGCATTTGTTAACTTCCTACTGCATTTGTAAAGGTGTCAGTTACCCCAAATAATTGATATAATTTCTAAAGAGGTTATAGAGAGCCTAAAGAAAACACATAACTTGTCAACATTCATCAAGGATATTGTCAAATCAAGGAAACTTAAAAAGCTCAAATAAGGAGCTCTAACAAGTGTCTGAAATCTGACCAAGGGCACAAACCAAGATTAAAACTTACTTTTGAGAATTTATGGCTGAATGCAACATCGAGTCAGAAAGAAGATTCGACGTTTGAACCCCTACACCTCCATTTACTCCCATAGGACTAGCACCTATGTCAAAACAAAAAGCAAGAGACGGTATTTTAAATACCAAAAAATGACAACAAAAACAGCAAAAATTAAGGATAAAAAGGAAGAGGAAAAACTATGAAAGTACTAGAATAAAACATTACAAGAATTTTTTGTCCTTTCAAAAGACCCAAAACAGAAGTTTTAAGGATATTGAGAAATGTGAGTAGTAAGTAAAATAATCACCATAAACAAAGTCAAGAGAAAGATGACAAATCTTGGGGGAAAAAATGCTAATATTATAAATAATAATTATTTGCAATATAATCAGCAACACATATATAAAGGCTACTATACAAAGTACCTTTACAGCATAGTAAGAAAAACATGAACAATCCAAGAGGAAAGGAACAATTTACATAAAAAAAGAAATACAATGGCTTAAAAAATATACATAAAAAACATATAATTTTTTTTTATGTATGAAATTCCAAAAACTTTTTTTTGGCCACGGGGCTTGTGGAATTTTAGTGGCTTGTGGGGACCTTAGTTCCCTTAACCAGTGGTCGAACCTGTGCCCTCTGCAGTGGAAGCATGGAATCCTAATCACTAGACCATCAGGGAATTCCTATGAATTCCCTTAAAGTTTGAGAAAACAAAATGCTGAGAAAGGTTTGGGTAAAGAAGCATTTTCTATGAAAATTCATAGGTGTGTAAACTGATCCACTCTTGGGAAAGCTATCTGGTAACTGTTAAACAAATGAAAAAAAAAAAAAAATGCACACACATTTTCACCAACTTAAGATTTCCACTTGCTATTTCATCTTACAATTATAGTCACATATGTATGGATAAACGTAAGAGTAATGGTGTCAAAAGAAGCAAAAAACTAGAACTAAGATTGTTTAGGGAACTGAACTTAACACATGTATGTGTTTTCATAAGCACCATCTATGTAAGAACATAAGAAACCTAAGGATGATGATCCCCAGGGAAGGGAATGAGACAGTATTCGCGTTACACATTTTAAATTGACTACTCCTTCAAACTGGCTTTAATAGCTCTATGTATTCCTATTACTATTTTAATTAATGATTTAATGAATATTACTTCTTTAAAACATACAGTGTCTAATAAAAATCCTATTGCCTTCTTTCATCACGCTTCCCAAATGGTTAGGCAGAACTCTCCTTCTAACAGCATCAAGGCAGGCTCTGAAATGCAGTTGCTGGTAGTGGCTTATCTGTCACTATGAAACACTCATTTTTAAGAAAATTACATATCCTTAACACAGATCTGCTTCACTGGTGGCAACAGTATGAAGGTAAAGAAAAAAGTGATTATACTATTACTGATTTATTTTACTGTCTTCTGGTGGCACATGAAAACAGACATTCCCTCCCAAAGTATCCAGGTTCATTTACTCTTTGGCACTGATTGCAAGTAATGGCTTAATCGTAACTTTAGAAAGATACTTTTATACAGATTTGTATTTAAGACCCTAAGAGTGAGCATTCACTTGAGATACAAAAAGGTAGGAACAGAAACACTACTGGCACTGAGAGAGTAAGTCAGAAAGAAAAAAATGAACAAAAGAAAAATTCAAAGCACCTGGTAATCAAGGAGAAAAACACATAATATTTTAAGCCCTAGGGAGAATCTTAAGCCTTAGGAGAACATGTATTTTTTCCTAAGCCCTGACAAAATCTTTATACATTAAGTGAATCCAATAGTAATCAGAAGATTAAGAATGTGGTTAAACAGGGCCATGGGGGCCTTATAGTAAAAAGCTTTAATGTGGAGTTCTGGGAGTTGCTCCCCCTTTCCCCTCTCTGCTACAAAATTTCTATTACCTGAAATATGTAGTAGAGATCCTGCTGTCTTATCTGTTTGTTCACTTACCTGCTCATCCACACTAGAGATGTCTCAAAAGTAGGGACAACTTTTGAGCCCCTGCGCCACAACTACTGAGCTCGAAAGCCTAGAGCCTGTGCTTCGTGACAAGAGAAGTCACTGCAAGGAGAAGCCTGCAAAGTAGCCCATGCGTGCTGCAGCTAAAGGAAGTCTATGTACATCAATGAAGACCCAGCACAGTGCCCCCCACAAAAAACAGTAGAAGAGATCAAAATTAAAAAAAAGACTCAGAAAGGTAAAAAAGAAATCCAAGAAGATAACTTCCAAATAAATTAAACTCCTCTCTCAATAACTCTTTTTCTCAATAACTCTTTAACAGGTTAGCATTCCTTGTAATAAAAGAGTGTATATTTTCTTAAGTTAAAAATAATAAAAATCAACAATATTTACATTTTTATCAGTAGTGTGCCCAACTCTGCTTTCTCATTTAGAATAAAAAAATAATGTGCAAAAACTAAAGCCTACTGTACCTATCAACAGAACGGCAAAAATAAGTTTCACAGGAAAAAGCATGATAGATTACTTCAAATCAGACTGCTGTCTAGTTACAGAGAACTTCATCACCATGAACGACTTTGGAGTAAGAAGCAAAGTATTAAGTCATGGGCTTACCAAAACTGCTTAGATGTTTAACTGCTTGACAGTAAAGAGATAGTCATAGGGCCAATCTCTTTCCCCATATAATTATAGAATAAAAACCATCCTCAAATTAGGGTATCAGAATACTGCTCACTCTTCCCTTCCCTCTGTTCTATCATAGAAAGAGGTTAGGCAAACAAGTGTATCTGATAAACTATTTCAAAGGCAAATCACTCCAGCTACCAGATACACTGAAATCTATATAAACAATAATCAAACACTTCAAACCAAAAGAATACTTCCAGCCCAAACACAACCATTTCTTTCTATAGTTTAAAATATCAAAAAATTTGGAAACTTAAATGTCCACCTGTAACAAGACTGTTCTATACAACAAAGTAGTATAGAAGCATCAAAAAGGATACCTTAGGTACAGAAACAGAAAGATATTCACACTGTATGAAGAAATAGTCTGTTAAAACTCATGGGATCCCATTTCTAGAAATAGAAACTAACATATGCACAAGATTAAGAAGGATATACACCAATAGCTGTTGCCTCTGGTATATGGATTACAAGGGATTTTTACACTATAATCTTTTTAAAAGTTATTTCAAAAAATTGTTCACGTAACAATAAAAAAGATGGGGAGACGGGGGGAGAGAACAGAGAGCAGGTAAAAGAGACATACACATACACGCAGACTAAAATAAACTAAGGAGCTACCCTTGCAGGTTACACGGCAATCACACACACAACTGGTGCCACCTCTGTCATGACGAGGAGGACACACACTTACTCATGTTGCTCATGGGCCGCATCCCTTGGGGAGACTGCCCAGACTGCTGGTTCTGCTGATTCTTTGCTTGCACCTGGGGCTGGGTAGGCATCTGATTTACTTGATAGGGCAGTCCAAGGGCTGCATAGGCTCTTTCTATAGAGCTGGGATCAATCTGACTGACAGTGCTTAGGCTGGGAGTGGACTGTTGACCCACCCCTAGAGAGCTAGTATTGCCAAGTCCAACTGGTGTTCCAGTCAAAATTGCTAGGGAAAACAGAAGAAAGAGTATTACAACATTAAAGATGCTGAGAAAGGAAATACTATCATGTCTGAGTTTTAAACACAAAAATAGTGCTGTGTGATTATGAAATACATACATCTTGTTTCCCGTTATTTCCTTAAATTTCTAAACGTAGAACTGATTGGTCAAAGGGCATCACTGGTGTGAAAAACTTTTGATCCAAAATATCCAAAAGCCTCCCCACAGGCTGTATCAATGTTCCCACCAAGAATGAATGACAGCGTGACAGGAAAGAAATGGTATTTTATTTCATTACTTAATTTAATAGGGAACTTTTGGGTATTTCCCCTTCTAGTGAACTATTTCCTAGTCCTAATTCTCTACTAGGATATCTATGGTTTATTTACTAATTTATGGAATTTCATTCCTTTTTGAAATATGCTATATGCAGTTCCAAATTTATCTTTCAATCCTAAATGCTACTTTTCAATCCTAAATCCTAAACTTAGGATTTAAATTTTTAAATCCTAAATGAGACGTGGTGGCTGCACTTTCTACTTTTGACACTTTTTTTTCTCTAAGAAAAGCTTATCACCCCCAGGCTTCTAAAAATAACCTCAAGCTTTTCTTTAACATTAATTTCAAATTATCTAAATATTTAGATCACAGGTAGAGAAGAGTAATAATCTGCCCAATGCCAAAGCAATGATGTTTCTGGATCTTATTTTAAGTAGTAAATACTTCAGTTCTAACCTTATATTTATGAAGTTTGTGGTAAGTGGAAATAATCTAGTATGATAGCACTGGCAGTCACAGAAACTTCATATAATCAAGAAGTATGTTAAATCTCACCAAATTGCACTGGTAAAGAGTCTAAGAATACTTTGATATAAAAGTTTCAAAAGATTTCATCACTTACACTGTTGATTTCTCTTATCTCCAGCATTTTTAAGGGGTAGACACACAGGACAATCATGCCTTGTACAATTTTTCCAGTGTGAAATGATTTGTCGAGAAGATGCACAGTGTGCCACTAATAAGAAGAAAAATGATTTTTTACATTACTATTAGCTAGCTTATCGATCATATAACGAGTGCTACAAATGTTATTAATGCATCTTGCTAACACCCCCTAACTATTTTACAGTCGAGAAAACAGGCAAAAACTGGTTAAGTAATTTGAACAAAGTCACAGAGCACCCAAAGTGGGATTCAAACTCAAGCAGTCTGATTTCCAGAGCCTCTATTTTTGACCACAACACTGTGTGAGAAAAATCTTTAAAAAACAGATTTCTCTTAAAAAAAAAAGGGGGGGGGGTACAGGACTTCCCTGGTGGTTCAGTAGATAGGAATCTGCCTGCCAATGCAAGGGTACCCTGGTCCAGGAAGATTCCACACACCACAGAGCAACTAAGCCTGTGTGCCACAACTTCTGAGCCCGCGAGCTCTAGGCCCCGAGAGCCGCAACTACTGAAGCCTGAGTTCCTAGAGCCTGTGCTCTGCAACAAGAGAAGCCACCACAGGGAGTAGCCACTGCGCGCCACAACTAGAGAAAGCCTGCATGCAGTAATGAAGACCCAGTGCAACCTTCCCCCCAAAAAAGGGTACAAATGAACTTATTTACAAAACAGAAATAGAGGCAGAGATTACCGGGCAGGGGAGGTGGAAAAATTGGGAGACTGGGAAGGACATATATATACTACTATACTCTATAAAATAGATAAATAAGAATCTACTGTATAGCACTGGAAACTCTACTCAATACTTTCTAACGTGTGAAAAGAATCTGAAGGAGTGGATACATGAGTATGTAGAACATTCACTGTGCTGCACAGCAGAAACAAACAACATCGTAAAGCAACTACGCTCCAATGAAAAACACAAACAGATCCCTAATGGCTCTGTAAGTATACTGAGTTGTCACATTCTTTTTAGTATTTGCCTACGTGACAGCAAGCTCTCAATATTTAAGGCTATGCTGGGGCAAATAAAGTCCCCTGCAAAAGAGAAGTCTCTAAAACTTCCTCTACCACCACATCTCCAGATACTCACTCAGAAAATGACACTCAATTTTATCATAACATAGAATAAAGCATTATCAGTAAGGAGTCTCAGGAGAGAGAAAATGTGATCAGCTCTAACCATAAATAAATACTGACTGCTGGGCATAAAAGCCTCCGAGCCCACTCACCTTGGCAGGACTTGCCCGACTGGCAGTGTGTCATGTGGTTGAGGACGTTCTTCATCGTCCGACAGTGGGGAAGGTTGCACTGCCTCACCTCCCCGTTGGCCTGCTCCCGGCGTTGGCACTTGTGAGCATGCAGGAGGAGGACAAGCTGCTGCTGGATGAGCTTGCGCTTCTCTGGATCAGCCGTATGTGCTCCAGAACCCATCCCTTGGGCCACCGGAGCCACCAGGCCTGGCTGCTGGACCTGTGGGGCCTGCTGCTGGCCCTAAGGGATACAACGGTAAAGACACATTCAATGTTAGGTGTCACTGGGTGCTACCTCCTGAATAAATATGGACCTGGAGATTTTCAATGAAAACCTTTAACGACATGTCATCTACTAGGTGCCAGACCCAATTTTTTAACACAGGGGATTCTAAGATAAATAAACGATGGCTTCTGCCATCAAGAAGCTTAATTTAACAAGAAAATAAATTACTATTACTATATTAACAAGTAATATAATCAAAGTATGTATAACATACAGAGAGCAAAAGAACGAGAAGGACATGGTAAAGTCCAGTGCAAGGGAGAAAATAAACAAATCTGTTGTGAAGGGCGTGTTCAAGTTAGATTTTGAAATAGTGAAGTTTCTTGGGAGACCTGGCAGGGGCCTTTCAGGTGGGTGAAAAACTAGTTTTTGTAAACTCTGGACAAAATTCGTTTCTTCCTATAGAAAAGTAAACATTTCTGGAGACAGAGAAATGTGTTAATCTTTCCGTCTCCAAAACTTTGAAGAGTATCTGAAATACAGGCATTCAATGACTATGGGACATAAAGCAAAAAACCTAAAATATCTGAAAAGGAAATAAAATTCCTATAGTACAATTTTTGAAGATGAACATGGACTATTTGACACATTTACAACTAGAGATAATTTTACTTTAGAAAAACAGCAATGTTAGAAGAGTTGGAGATTTTTCCACAGCAACAGTCACTGTTAAAAATAATGTGTAACTTTGAGAGGGAGGGAAGTTACTTCTAACAGTACCAGGTATAAATCAATAGATATCCAGATGACTGACCAAAGAGGAAAAAGGTTCCACTTTCCTATCCTATAGAAAGAATTGCGTATACAAGGAGTTGAATATGGCAGGACCCCAAAACTTTCATTGTGGCAGCTCCACTTGCTTCTGTTTGGACTAACATCCTTACTGGTCAGTGCCCAAGTAAAAAAATACCATGTGAAATGGAAGGCAGGCATAAGCTTCCTTGATCACAGGGACCATCCCATTACATCCTAGAGTTCTGCTTTACAGAAGAACAGAAAACATAAAAGTTTAACAGAATTCTTAAAAAAAAAAAAAAAATCTTTTGGCTGTACCAAGCATGCATGGCATGTGGGATCTTAGTTCCCCAACCAGGGATGGAGCCCATGCCCTCTGCATTGGAGGCACAGAGTCTTAACCACAGGACCACCAAGGAAGTCCCAAACACATTTCTTTTGCTCAAGTGTCAGATGGAAAACAAATCTGCAGACAGATTACTACCCACCATATTGGGCATTCCTCCACCAGGAACTGCCTTTTTGTCCATTGCAAATGGAGATAAGCTATTTGGTAGTACAGACTTTGTCGGAATCTGGAGACCAAGGCCACTGGCTCCCATCTGCTGTCCAGAATTCTGAGTGTATGGTGAACCGTAAGGATTAGGGTTGTTCATCATTCCCATCTAAGAACAAGAAACAGAAAAGAAATTACATCTTATTCCCCACACTAACAGGACATACTATTTCCTTTCCTTTTCCACTTCTTAATTTACAAAGACAACTTTAAAAGAAATTCTCCGTATATAAAAAGATTATAATCTAGGGGCCTGAGGTACGGTAAATTTAGAGTTATTTCCTATAAATATGAGATGTTATTAAAAATGTGTCTTCATTTAGCTACAATTACTAAGCAGGTTCTGCTATTCATCTCCACTTTCAATGCACTAAATAACTTTCATTTAATGTGCAAACTGTAACTTAACAAATTCAATCTAACTGAATAAACCATCTAATCCTTAAATATATTAGAGAACTTGATATATCAAAGCATTTGAATGCTTATTCCAGCATTAACAAAAAAAAAAAAAAGGGAAGGGGACTTCCCTTACTGTCCAGTTGTTAAGACTCTGTGCTTCCAGTGTAGGGGGCATGGGTTTGAAACCGGGGAACTAGGATCCCAAATGCTGTGTGGAGCGGCTGGGTTAAAAAAACAAACAAATACCAAAAGCAAGGTAGAAAACTGGTAGTTTGGGGGATGTGTCTTTTTTAAATTCAGGGACACAGTAGAATAGTGATTTAAAATTTTTTTGAATCTGAATTATCTAGATACAGCGTGTAAACTTGAAAGCCTGCATTTCTTGATATCTCACACCTAGTTGCTTTATTAAATTGCTTCCTTGGCTCTTAAAGTAATCTGAGTGTATCTGCAATCCCTATGTGCTTTAAAAAGGAAGTCTGGGGACTTCCCTGGCAGTCCAGTGATTAGTAACCTGCACCTTCACTGCAGGGGGCACAGGTTGGACCCCTGGTCGGAGAACTAAGATCCCACATGCTACAGAGCATGGCCCTGTCTTTACGTCAGTACACGTGGCACCATCGTACCATAGCTTAAAGAACAGGGCATTAATTAGTCAAAAGCCAAATGTCTTACTGGTAACAATGATGCAACTCACAGTTCTATTCTTCCACATAAGACTAGCTAGCACTCAGGATAGAAACTAAGGATGCTAAAGGAATCATGCCACATTTCTCATCTTTCTCAGACAGATCCAATTCTATCAAAGGGTCCTTAAAATTCTACCTCTAGCCACCCAGTCCCATGTATCCATGCCCACTGTCAAGTGTCAAGCTGTGTCAAGTCCCTGATCACAGCTTTTGTAGACTGTATCTAACAGGTTTTCTTGACATCTGTCCTCACTTTTTTCTACTCACAAGGGGGAGAAAACGATGGTTTACCAGACCTTTCATTATCTGCATGAGAATTTGACTACTTCTCCATGGCAGAAGTACTGCTTATCTCCCTTACCCATTAACTTGCAAACCTGAGAGCATCATGTTTCCTGAATCTCCAACATTTGCTTCAGCTTTTCCCTTTCCCTATAACTAGGCAGTGAGTGGCATACCTTCCTTCCCTATTTTTTGGTTCCTGAATGCTAACCTGTAAAGGAAACAAAATACTAAATTCACAAAAAGGCAGGGATGATGATAGGGAATGAGACTGAGGGAAGTGGCATTGTTCCAGTGAAAACATAAAAAAACAGGCAGCCTCAGTGGGATGCAGCCAGAGTAAAAACGTATTTGGTCTCCGATAACTGGAATTTCCTATGTGAATCTGACCAGTGAAAATGTAGGGATAATCAAATACAAAAACAAGCTTACATGAAAAGTTCCAGTTTCTTTTGGTAGTTTCAAATGGGGCTGGAAGCACTGCTGCTACATATTGCTTTTAAAGTACTAATATTTACACTAACACAGTTCCAACAGTGTGCTCGCCTACACTTGGGGGAATTGGATTTCACTTGTGTTTCTTATTAGCATGGAAATCCAGGGTAGATGTAAAACGAAAGCCATTTAAGAGTCCACAATTTATGTAAATAAAACATTGGAATTTGTAAGATGCCTTCATGTCTCTTGTTAAGATGCACAATGTGTTTATCAAGTACATCCTAGAAGAGTTTGGTCCTTCACACATTTGTTCACATAGACATCACCTTGATTGCCTACACCAAGTTTCAACAATTCCTGATGTTGCTTGTTCCCTCAATCACAATGCATAACCTAGAAACTCTAGCAGACCCTGGTCTCAAATATACAGATTGCACTAACTGCCAGTCAGATGGCAGTAATTCATTCCTAACACTTCTGGCCACTGTGACCAACAAAGACCCTCAGGCTTTTTGTGTGCCATCTCCCTCAGAGTTTTGCTGCCTGTGTTAGAAAATAAACACAACCACCCCCCTCACCCCTACTGTTTCTATCTATTCAACCCCACTACTCTCTCACTAATAGGAAGGGAATATACTGTACTTAATTTCTGCTACACTGTAGTTAGTTATCTCATCTTGTTCCCTTCTCTACAGCTAATGTGATCCAGATGTCCAACTACCTACCACCTACCTGGACCACAGCGATACAGATCTCCACCTCAACTGAAAAGGCAGAGGACCAGGAAGCCACAGACAGTTCTAGGCAACTAAAACCAGAGGAACTGCAGGGGAGTATTTTATCTTTCTTTAAAAAATAAATCTGACTCTACAGGTTGTTTCTTAGTGTTGGATGCATTAAAAACAGAAACTTAGGGAACACTGCAACACATAAAACACAGGATGGTAACAAACACTGATAAACAGAAAAGCAGTATACAATGTGAACAGTTAAGGAATATTTAAGAGACAAGAATCCCTTAACAAGGCTTCCATGTATCAACAGTAATGCACACCAGCAGTAAATGTGAAAATGTGACTCCATGAATCCCCAAATAATAAAAACAAAATTAAACTACACCCTGACCTGGTCTACCTATTGGGTTTGATAAATACATCTATATCCAGTCATCCCCCAGGCACTGTGTCAACTGGTGGGGGGTGGCGGAGGCAGTGGCAGGGTGGTATGTACATTGATAAACAAGGAAAGCTAGGGATCTCTCAGAACTGAAAAGACACCTAATCCTAAGCATTTTCCATACTCACTCCTATGACTCTCACACTACTGATTTAATTCAGGGACCTCACCTCCCCATAGGGACTGTTTTTCAAATTGATACAGCACACCTAAAACCACACCCATCAAGACTGCAAATTTGGGAGTAAGAGTCTCCTTTAAAATCCATCAGGACTTGGCATAAAGACTTGTCTTTTTCTCTCTCAGCATGGATTCTTCCTCTCTGCCTTATATTTAATACTTTTACTTAAACTTTATGGGTTCAGTACTCATATAGGTGATACTCACTTAAAACAAATATTTTAGTAATAAAGTCTTTATATTTGAATTCCCCCTCTCCATGAAAATATAAGCTCCACAGAGACAAAGATTTTTTGTCTGATTAATTTACTGCTATATATCCAAACTGAAACAATGCTGATGTAGAAATTTGTGATTTAGATTATAAATAGAACAGTGACCCACTCTCAACCTAGGCATTCTCCTAATGAGCCTTTTCTTATTTTTCTTCACGGCACTATCTAGAATACTATTAATTTACATCTTATGTGTACCCTAGAAAGTAAGTTCCATGAAGTGAGTTTATTCACTGCTCTAGCTTCAGCATCAAAGCTACAACTCAGTAAATATTTGCTCAATCAGTGAAGGTGTAATGTTTGTCATCCCTGCCCCCATATAAACATCAGGAGGGCAGGGACTCTTAATAGGCATATCCCTAGAATCTAGAAGAGGTACTTAATAAATATTCTACCTCTTGTTTCTGGTTCTCATTCCAAATATTTTAAGTAAACCACATCAACACAGCAACATAGAAGTGCCAGAAAGGGAGAACCTAGAGTAGGTAGTTGACACCAAACAGAATCCTAAGTTAAGATGTCTATATCTTTTACCCTGTAGCTATAAAACACACACACACACCCACCCACCCACCCCACATAAATATATTTAAGGGCTTTCATTTATCTACGTGACCTCAGGGTTCCCACTCCCACTTCATCCACGTTTTACTTTCATTCTAGAACTCTCACCATCATGATTCTCAGGAATACGCAAGTCCTGCTGCTGCTCAAATTATTCCTCTTAGTAGAGCACGCTTGCTCCTAACTCCATGTGAAAATCTCTCCCACCTCTAATGTCACCTTACAAGTGAAGCCCTCTCTTTCAATCAGCAAGAACTTAGGAATAATTACATGTCAGAGACTGGCAACTATAGTGTGATGCCATTTCAAGAAAAAGGAATAAAATGTGTAGGAAAAATATGAAGGAATAAACATCAAATATATGCTGATAAAATTTTAATTATACAGAGTACATATTTAAATGTATTTAAAAATGTATTTAACATTCTCTACTTAATAAGGGTAAGAAAGTAGGCTTTTTAAAAAAGAAAAGCCTTTCAAATAACAGCCAAAATCAGGTTAATTAGAACACCTGGAATGTTGGTTGGGGTTTTATGGCAAACTAGTGCATCTTAGGGTTTCCCAGGAGGCTCAGTAGTAAAGAACCTGCCTGCCAATGCAAGAGACGTGGGTTAGATCCCTGGGTTGGAAAGATCCCCTGGAGAAGGAAATAGCAACCCACTCCCATATTCTTGCCTAGAAAATCCCATGCACAGAGGAGCCTGGCAGGTTGGAGTCCATGGGTCGCAAGAGTTGGACATGACTTAAGTGACTAAACAACAATGCATCTTAATATCCATCAACCAATAAGGAAAAAAAATAACACATCTCTTAAAAACCAGGGACATTCCAAGCAATGGGAACAAATGAAGTCTATCTGAAGATAGTATAAAATTTGCGACAATAGATCCCTGGCATATAATATGTGGGAAATGCTACGTAATATAAGAAGATTAAACATGAACAGTCAAGAATAAATGAATAACCCCAGGCCCTCCTCCTCCACCCCTGGAACACTCAAGATATACTGACAGAGCACACAAACTGAAACCGCACTCACCTTAAGAGGCTGGGGGCCTCTCAGTCCTGTCTGTCCTCCCATTTGGGGAGAGCCTTGCTGCAGTGGCTCAGTCATTAAGTTGCCAGCATTTCCCATGCCTGGGTTTGGGTACTGCATATTAGGTCGCCCCCGGCCTGCTCCAATTGAACCGTTCATGACTTGATTAGGCATCATCCCCTGTCCATTGCCGGCAGTCAACATTCCAGGATTCATGGCAGCATTCATCCCTGTGTTCATTCCCATGGCAGGCTGATTGACAGGGCTGCTCATCATACCTGCTGCAGATGGTGTGGGACCCTGATTTGGTCCACTAGTGCCCATCCCCATGTTGGGAGAAGTCAAGCCTGCCTGGGCCATTGGGCTTTTGACCATGCTATTTATCAAACCTAATCCAGGACTGTTCTGTTGGGCTTGGCTGGCCATGCCTTGGCCTGGGCCACCAACCCCCATATTGAGGTTAGGGGAACTACCAGACCGTAGCAATTCTGACAGCTGTTTATGTTTAGAGGCTGCATCTTGTACTATGCCAAGACTTGTCTGAAGCTGACTAATATCACCACCATTGGTTAGTCCCAATTCTGTAGAGTTGATTAATTCATCTGGTAAGTCGTGCTCCAAGTCAAATAGAGAGCCGAAATCTAAAAACAAAGAGGAAAGATAAAGGTTAAAGTATGACAGTCAAAATTACAAATTTCTCTATACTTGTTCTTGATAAGCATTAAATATAATTTCTAAACCTCAGTCCATGGAATACTATCGATTTGTATTAGGTTTTCATGTTATACTAAAGTTTTATTTTACATGTTTGTGTGTGTGTGTACATATAAAATATATGTAAGAGTACTATCATGCCAACAAGTTTATTTTTTTTTAACAAGTTTAAACATTTATAAACTGTACCTAAAATAAAACCAAAGAAGAATACATCTTAGTGTGATACGCATTACGAGTCGCTGGAAGTTTGTATTGACAGTCATGAAAAAGATATACAATTAAAATTGTTTACTATTCCAGAATTTCTTAAAAGGGGTTAAAATAACTAATCTATACACAGACTAAATCCAGAATCTATACACAAATTAATTCAGAATGAAACAAAAGATTAAAAATATAATAATTATAAAAAAGACAACTGATTAAAAAAAAAAAAGATCTGCTCTTTGTAGACCACTCAGCGTAAGCTCCAGGAAGACAGGGGCGGCTTACCTCTAACTGCTATCACAGAGCGCCTACCACAAAGCTGAATGAAGTTGTGTTCACCTGACTTCAAGCCACAGATTAGTTTTCCTTAACCAAAATCTAGCTGAGTAAGATATGAAACCATGCGTCTAGTTCCTTCACCAACCTACAAACCATTACCACTCCATCTCTGCCCTACCCCTGTGCCAAAAAGAAGATGCGAAAATTATAGATTAACTTAGGGTCCCTTGTCCTCGGCACCACTAAACATTCTAGGCTAGATAATTCTGCTTGTGAGGAAGGAAAAATTGTCCCGTGCACTGTACTCAGCAAATCCCTGGTCTCTCCTGTTTATGCTAGTAGTACCTCTAACCTATTTGTGACAAATGGTCTCTCCTGTTAATGCTGGTAGTACCTCTAACCCATTTGTGACAATCAAAAATGTCTCCAGATATCACCAAATGTGCTTTGGAAGTGCAAAACTGTCCTTGGTTGTTGACAGTATTAATTCATTATATGCTGATGGTGGAATGTTTCCTTGTGTACTCCAGGGGGACAGTAGAATGAAAGCTGCTCAAAAAGTATTGCAGTGTTATGTAAATAAAGGACTGAGGTGTTTTGCATTTTAATTCTCCAAGTATTTTTAACATTAAAAGGGCACTGCTGAACTTACTTGTTTGGTCCAGTGATTAAGAATCTGCCTGCCAGTGCAGGGGACACGGGTTCCATCCCTGATTGGGCATGGGGGCATCTAAACCTATGAGCTGCAACTACTGAGCCCAAATGACACAACTGGTGATCCCAGGTGTCCTAGAGCCTGTGCTCAGCAATGAGAGGCCACTGCAATGAGAAGCTCCAGCACCACAACTAGAGAAAGACTGCACAAAGGTAAGAAAAACCAGTGCAGCCAAAAATAATTTTAAACAGAAAAGGTCCTACTGGGTATTTAAAAAGTAAATATAGTTGAACCTATAACTGATAATCCTCTTAAAGATAATTCATCCAAAGACAAGATACCACTTTAATAATGATCTTCTTGGTCTAATTACCCTCAGGTTCGTAAGTATAATTCTTCCTCTATGTGAACTTCCTGTTCTTTTTCACTCTGTCATGGCACTGAAATTACATGTGTGTCTCTTTCTCTTCCTCCTCTCCTTCCATCTTTTCCCCACCACCACCCCTCACCCCACCTATGCACCCAGACTATAGCTCTGGGAATATACCAACTCCTTAAAGGGTGATATTTTAGTTGAACTGAACTGTACCTCAGGATCTCAGGACGTGATTTAGAGTACAGAATTATTTTCTTTCCTTCTGAAAAATCATGTGGCCCTCCATCATAAAAATAAACTATCTCATGAATAGTTTTGGAATATAAATAAGGTTTCAAATAAAATTTACCTGACATCACTACTCAAGACAACTGCTTAAGACAATTATATATTTCCTTCATTTCCTTTTATTTACATAATTCACAATTCACTGGAATCATACAAACTTTTAAGCAGCTTTGCATTCTACTGTCCCCCTGGAGTACACAAGGAAACATTCCACCGTCAGCATATTTTTAGTGTTTAGGAAAAAATAATCTCTACCTTTAGAAATTTAAAATATACACATGGGGAATTCCCTGGCAGTCCAGTGGTTAGGACTCCAGGTTTTCACTGCCTGGGTTCAATCCCTGGTTGGGGAAATAAGGCCCCACAAGCCTTGTGACAAGGCCAAAAACATAAAAAGTAAAAAATACACACATACATAAGCGACAAATTAAAGGACAAATCATAAGAAACTGAGTAACAATAAGAATACATTTCAAAACTTTAAAGCTAGAGATCAACAAATATCCAAGATATTTGAAAAAAATAGTAAGAAAAATAGTAAGAAAAAGATGATCAAATACAAAAGCAATACAACGACAACAACAAAAAAAATGGAGAGGTTATTAACAAAGCCAGAAGTTGGTTCTTTGAAGAGAGTGTAATAAAAGATAAACTTCTGGGAAAGTTAAGGGGAAAAGACAATAAGAGAAAGTGGCATTACGAATCAATTTTATACCAAAAAAACTGGAAACAAAATTAATAAATTCCTGTTAAGCACTCAATAAACCTCAATCAAAAAGAAATTATATGTATCCCTGCATCTCCAACAAGTCAATGGTAGAAGTTACCAAGAGATTCAACAATATATCGTTTGAATACCTGATTCAACCCAACTGCGGAAATACATTTTGAGAATCAAGATAATACAAATACTGATTAATGGATAATATTGAGAAAATCATTAATTTTGTTGGGTATGACAACAGAATAGTTATTAAAATAAATCCTAGGAGATACATATTTAAGCATTTCTAGTGAAACAAGAAGTCTGGGATGTACTTTTTAAAACTCCAGCAGAAAAAACAGAGGTGGGGAGGGGACAAAATTGTTAGTAACCTGAAGTAACAGACACATGGGAATTCTTTTTTCTATTAAATTGAATTCTTCCATTTAAAAAGTTTAAAAGGAAACATAGAAAGCCTGAATATTCCTATTACTATCAAAGAACCATTGCTTAATTTTTCCTCAAAGACCAAATATAAGTATTTTGCAGGCATGTCCTACTGAACTTTCAAGGAAAAGACAATTCAATCTCACACAAATACTTCTAGAAAACAGAAATACTCTAAAAGGTACACATGGCCAGTACAAGAAAAGAACGTCATGAACACAGGAGCAATTATCCTTAAAAAAAAAAAAGCAAACCAAATTCATCAATGTCTTAAAGGTGTAATATCATGATCAAGTTGGGATCATCTCAGGATTCCAGGAAAGAGAGGTTTGCATATTCACCAGAGTAACAGAGAAGAAATAAAACATTTGGTTCAATGACTGTAATAAAAGCACTGGATAAAAGTCAATACCCAATCACAATTTTAAAAACAAAACCACAGCAATCAAAACCTGATAAGAAAAAGAACAGACACACGTATAACTGAATCATTTGCTGTACGCCTGAAACTAACGCAACAGTATAAATCAACTATGCTCTCGTCTGCAGTTGTGTCTGACTATTTTTGCGACCCCATGGACTGTAGCCTGCCAGGCTCCTCTGTGGGAATTTTCCAGGCAAGAATACTGGAGTGAGTTGCCATTTCCTTCTCTAGTGTATCTTCCCCATCCAGGGATTGAACCCACATCTCATTCATTAGCAGGTGACTCTTTACCAGTGAGTCACCAAGGAAGCCTGTGTAAATCAATAACACTCCGATATAAAATAAAAAATTTAAAAAAAAAAGACACACACACACACACACACCTGATAAGAACTTCCTTAAATTGATAAAATGGGCTCTTCCAAAACCTAAAAACTGACAGCAATTATGGATAATGCACCAACATTAAAAATAGCCTCTTTAGCACCAGAACAAGACAAAGATACCCAAAACCACCACTTCTAGTCAGTGCTGAACTGGAGTCTCTAGTCAAAGCAATAATATGAGAAATATTCATGAGTCAAGACTGAAAAGGAAGAAACATAACCTACTGTATGCAAACAATACACCTGTCAACAGTGAAACTCCAAAGCAAATAAGTGGAAATAGTAAGAGGTTAGCAAATTAAATTACATTTCTGCATATCAGTAAAAAATGATTAGAAATAATTTAAGAAATGGGGGGGATCTGACAACAGTAGTAGAAGATATATGTTAACTATGAAACTAAAGACCACCTAAATAAACAGAATAACATCACAAAAAATATGGGTACAAATCCTCAATATTATATAAAGACATCAATTCTTCCCCAATATTGACCTACAGATTCAATGCAATGCCAATCAAAATTCTAACAGGGGACTTCCCTTATAATAATGAAAACAAATTTTTATAAGGCACTTCCAATGTCATATTGTTTGCGGTTCCTCAATAAATACATTATTCTCATTAATCCTCCAAGAACCTCAGAAGTAGTTAAAAGCCACATATAGAGAGTTCATTGAGGAGAAATCAACTTCAGTAATACAGAAGCCTTACTCTAGGCCCTTGTCTTGAGGATTTAATTTAACCTGTACTACAGTCAAATCTGCTGCACTTGGTTACTGTTGCAAAATATTCAACATCTCATTACAAAATTAGGTTCCACTGTGAAGCAGACAGGAAAGTAAACATTGGTAGACCTTGATAATGGTTATAGGGTTGTTCTTTTAATGGCAATCCTGTATTTTCAATAGACCTAATTCAGTGATCACTACAAAAGATCCACTCAGGTTCAACTCAGTCTGATTCAAGTACTCCTATTTTCTAAGATGGTTCACTGTTACAACCTCAACTATGTACTTCCTATCTTCTACCTTTTGTTATAGCTAAATATTTGTGTGCATCTTCTTTACCAAATTTTAAGTATTGAAAGATAAGGGTCTCATTTAACATTTACATTTCCCATAGCACCTCAAATATACTCAATAAATGAATATGATAATAAACGTTTCCAGTAATTCCGCAATTGTACACTATATTTACATCTGATTGGGTAATTCACAAATTTATAAAAGTTCTCTTAACCTTTCCTTAAAACTTGTTATTTTCAATGACTATATTAATTAAATTTGGAGGACTAGAGTGTCATGGGCTTCCCTGGTGGCTCAGTGGTAAAGAATCCACCTGCCAATCCAGGAGACACAGGTTTGATCCCTGAATCCAGAAGATCCCACGTGCTACAGGGTAACTAAGCCCCTACACCACAACTACGGACGCCCGCACACGTACAGCCCATGCTCCACACCAAGAGACGCCACTGCAGCGAGAAGCCTGTGCACTGCAACTAGAGCAGCCCCGCTCACCGCAATCAGAGAAAAGCTGGCACGGCAAAGATGACTCAAAAGGGTCGTATCTACTTTGACCCACGACTGAACAGATCTTACTATTTCATTTGATTACCACTGACTGTCCTGAGCTAGTCTGATTGTGCCTCAGAGTTCTGCACATTTAGAATTCCCAAATGCCACCAGCCATCACTGGTACCTACCTAACAGCACAGTTCAAGGGGTCCAAATACCTGGGGTTTAAACCTAATTCTTACAAGCTGACTTAATTTACCAATTACTTTCCAACTGAGCTCATGTTACCTCTTCTATCAAAAGGCTACTTATTCTACTCCCATGAATGAATGGAGTTTTTTTTAAAGAACTCATGAGATGGTGCTTACATATTAAATAAGTAAAATTCCAAAGTACTTATGTACTTATGTGTCTATAAAAAATGTGTAAATTCATTAACCCTCTTTTAAAAGTTATATACCAGGTGGGACTGAGCAAAGGATCCTTCAGGATCACCTAGCAGTGTTTACTTGGAAACAGACAAAATATAAAAGCAGGACCATATTGGGCTTCCCAGGTGGCGCTAGTGGTAAAGAACCCACCTGCCAATGCAGGAGACTCAGGAGACACGGGTTCAATCCCTGGGTCGGGAAGATCCCCTGGAGGAGGGCATGGCAACCCACTCCAGTATTCTTGCCTGGAGAAGCCCGTGGACAGAGGAGCCTGGTGGGCTGCAGTCCAGGGGGTCGCAGAGAGTCAGACACGACTGAGCGACTGAGCACAGAAGGGACGTACTGTGTGGGGAGGAACTGGGAGAGGGAAGACACATTCTCCTCAGGGCTCTCAGAGAACACTGCCCCTCCCAAGGAGGGCCCAAGATTAGACATTACTGATTCTCTCATTTTATAGGTGCAGTTAGTGATACCTCACTGGCTTCCCTCAGACTGTACTATTTTGTTACTGAATAGGGACTCTAATAGAGTCCCTGGATTCCAGCTGAATGTTCTATGTAAGTAAGCAAATAGACTTCATTTTTAGCAGTTGTTTTAGAGTAGCAGTGAACATTATGAGAACTATAACTTTTCTGAACATCTTTAAACAAAACTTAAATATTTACAGACTAAAAAAATTACCAAACTGTTATGAGCTCTATACTGGTGAGTTAAGAGGTGTGCTCAGTCACACCTGACTCTTCTGACCCTCTGTACTGCAGCCAGCCAGGCTCCTCTGTCCATGGGGTTTTTCAGGTAAGAACATGGGAGTGGGTTGCCATTTCCTTCTCCAAGGGATCCTCCCAACCCAAGGATCAAACCTGTCTCTCCCGCATTGCAGGCAGACTCTACCTGCTGAGCCATCAGGGAAACCCCAAAGGGTTAAGAGTACTAAAGCTCAATAAATGTAACATGAGGGTTTTATTTAAGCAATCAAACTTCCAATCTTTCCCCATTAGGTCCTTCTGCAAGGGGCTTCCCAGAAAAAAACCTGGTTGCAAGTTCATGAGCAGCATATAGGAAAAAGATGACTAAAAATGAGAGATTATATCTTTAACTAGTTTGTCATAAACAGAAATAAACCCAATGGTCTAAAACTAGTGGAAAAGCAAATCCCAAACAAAAAGTAGTATATATGAAGATGCAAGGGAAAAATAAATGTCAGGATTTAAACAAATACTGAACAGTGGGTTTCAATATTGACCAGCCTCAATCCATGACACTTACTAAGCTCCTCAGCTTCTTTCTTTTCCTTCAAGGAAAGGAAAAATACAAAGGTTCAAATAATCACCTTCTCAGGCCCCCATCTCAACTTGTCCTTCACAGGGATTAGTTCAGATCAGCTGAATAAAATTTACATATTCAACAAATAAAAGCAGCAACCTAGAGGGTCCTTAACGTTAATACCTTGGGATTTTTACTGTAAAGAGAAAAATTTCCCAACTGAAGAATTTTAAGCAAATTATGACATGAACAAAGGGCTTCCCTGGTAGCTCAGCTGGTAAAGAATCCACCTGCAACGCAGGAGACGCCAGTTCAATTCCTGGGTTGGGCAGAAGGGATATGCTACCAACTCCAGTATTCTTGGGCTTCCCCGATGGCTCGGCTGTTAAAGAATCTGCCTGCAATGTGGGAGACCTTGGTTCGATCCCTGGGTGGGGAAGATCCCCTGGAGAAGGGAATGGCTACCCACTCCAGTATTCTGGCCTGAAGAATTCCATGGACTTAATAGTCCATGGGGTCGCAGAGTCAGTCGCTGAGCGACTTTCACTTTTCAGGATATAAACAAATCTGCATGCTCTAGCCCCCTCAAAGATGAAGAATAAATCGACAGACAAGTCTACAGTAAGGCAGACTGGTGAGGAGGCTGCTGCTAAAGGGGCATCATAGAGGTCTATCAGAAGAACTCTCTAACTATAGTTAGGGGGTTATGGAGAGAAAAAGAGAAGAATGACTCTGAAGTTACTGTCTTGGATAACCTGAACATGCCCGTATTTAACTGACAACGATCTTACCAACAAAGGATGCTAAATTCAACACCCTCCTCCAGCCCATCTACTAGGAATACTGTCCTGGAAACCAGGTTCCAAGAAGGCAATGTTCGTGGTGCTCCATGCTTGAGAGAGAATTCACTGAAGATAGATAAAAGGAGATAGTTGGAGGTCTAAGTTAAGAGCAGTGAAGCGCATAAGCCAGACTGCAGTGGATTGAGAAACAGGAGGTTAAGATAGTAAATGATAGAGAGAACTTTTTCTAGATACTAAGGTGAGCTTCTAACATATTTAATTTACTGACTCCCCTTTCTCTTTGATTAGAAATGTACAAATCTGAAATTTATCCCGTTACCTTTAAAGTATCCCATGACAAACACTGTAGAACAATATCACGAACAACTTGAAATGATGAACTCACTATCCGGTAAGGCATTTCGGGCTTACTTTCCAAAGTATCAACTTATCAACATCAACAGCAAGCTACTTCTATCAAACAGTTTATTGAGAAGTTTCCATATACAGTTCTCAGATGCTCAAATACAAAAGGATTTTGAGTAAAATGCTTCTTCGGGACTTCCCTGGAGGTCCACAGTTAAGACTCCACACTTCCACTGCAGCGGGTTCGTTTCAACCCCTGGTTGGGGAAATAAAGATCCCAAATGCCAGGCGATGTGGTCAAAAATAATGTTTCTTCACCCGAGTATACATTCAGTCCAAACATGGTGACACAAAATGTGGCTAACAGGACAGATTTAAATCTGGTTTGAAAAGTTTAGCATAATACATTAAGTTTATCCAATGGACCGTGGATAAGAAAAATTTGACAATTCAAACAAAAACAAATTTGGACTGAACATGTAGGAAACTAGTGTTGAGTCAAAACACCCTTTCATTCTTACATTCTGATTCTGTACATCACCCTTGGTGTCTTCTATATTCCTGTGGTCCTCACAGCAGATTTAGCTGTATCATCTCCTGTACAATAAATAGTTAGCTGAGAAATTGGCAAACATTCACTACCGTGAAATATATAACTGAAGTATAACTTTCAAAATTAGGGTTACTAACAATATAATCCCAAACACTGGATTGTCTGAGTATAAAGAAAAGTTTAAAGCTACAAACTAGGATGCAAAACTGAAATAATTTTGGCTCAAAATCTAATTCTACTGCATAAGAGAATTTCTTGCACTAATTTTTTTTCCCATTTAGAAAGTTCAAACTTTATTTGCTGAATAAACAGGCTTATTTTTTGTACTCCAGGTAAGCTGAATTCAAATAAAAACTCAGTTTTCTTAAGCTGTGTACATTAAGCGAAATACCTGTACAAAGTATTCTAAAACTAGTCAATTTGCAAGTATCTGCTTAAGGACAGAATCTATCCATCCACTCCTTTAAGCTAGCTTTCTCTGTGATATTAAAGGACTTCCCTGGTGATATTAAAAGTGCCTTTAAATGAATGTACAATCCAGATCTCAAAACCTTTCTTTCATCCCCGTGGTGGGGCCAGAGGACGTGTAGGAATGGGACAAGTTAAGAGTGGAGAGGAACTGAGCCACAGCAAACTGAAGGGGGGCCAGGTGAGTGACGAGGTGGGCAGAGATCTGAGGTTTTAAAAAAATAAGGATTGGAGATGAAAGTCAAATCTACAGAACTTTAATAATTCTGAAAACAGTTTGGCTAGATATGAAACTATCAATCTCACAAAGATCTCTCCTTAATGGTTTGGGGCACTTCTATTCTTAAATTAACTCAGCTGTTTTGGGTGCTTAAAAAAGCACAATGTTGGCCTTTAAAATCGAGGCAATTTTGTAAACTTCATGATAAATAACTTCTATTCAGTACTGTAATTCAGAAGTATTTTACTACTCTGTAGATCAAGCAGAATTAATCTAACCATAAAAACCCACCTGTCAAGGAAAAGATCACAGACACTCAAAACTACAATACTGAATTTAAAGGAACACTAAAAAATGTAATGAAATATCCACAGTGGGGGTTCTGTGGTGGCTCAGTGGTAAAGAGCCTGCCTGCCAACACAGGAAACATGGGTTCAATCCCTGATCTGGGAAGATCCCACAACTAAGCCCACACACTGCAACTACTGAGCCTGTGCTCCAGAGCCCAAGCACCCCAAGTACGGAAGCCCATGTGCATGCACCCTAGAGCCCGACTCTGCAACAAGAAGTCACTGCAACGAGAAGCCTGCACAGTGCAGCTAGAGAAAAGCCCTTGCAGCAACAAAGACCCAGCACAGCCAAAAACTATATTTAAAAAAAAAAGAAATATCCACACTGGAAAGACAGATAAGACTTCTAATACTTCACGAAACATCTGTAAGTTATACAAGTTTGATAAAAGACGACAATCAATATTAAGTTTTACAGGATCACACAGCTATGCATGTTGGCTGGTGCTGAATTTCGAAAGCCAACAGGCAAAAGCACATATTAATTTTCAAAATATGCATTCTTAACAGTCTTGCAACCATGACATCAAAAGGTGTACCTATATTTTGGGAAGTGACTGACCTGAAGTTTTATTCTTAACACTAACACATTTATGATATTTCTCGGCGTGAAATTAAAAAGATGAGGACTCTATTATTTTCATTTCAATAAATACCCACTTTCCCAATCAACTCAATTACATGTTTATATTAAGCCTAAACGGCATGCTAACTTAACCACCACTGATCACGTCTTGATTTTGAGCACAGTAACGTCTTGGGAGAAGCTTTGCTCTGAGGGCTGGGTTTGTTTGCCTAATTGGAGTTTGTTCCAAGGGAATGCCTAAGGGGCTCCTAGAGAAGCTTTCATACCCTTTTCTTTAAAAAAAAAAAAAAGCCTCCTAGAAATTGTACATCTGTAAAGAAAAAGAGGAGCTTGACTTTTTTAATCAGCTGCATTTTCTACATGTATGACAAACAAGTGGTAACAAAATTTGGATCTTAAGAAAATAAACAATTCACTTTGGTAATTACAACTTACCAAAATCCTCAAAGACAAAAGGTATGTGCATGTCCAAGAGATAAATGACAAATCCTAGGTCTTTCAGCCATTAGGTTCAGTCGCTGCTACCGATTCTGTGCAAGGTCACTAGAACTACTCTTTCCCTGACCATGTCACTATTCATATTTATCTTTTTCAAAATAGGACCCTAACATCCTTTTCCATCTGTCTCCTACGAAAACATTCCACCACATAGTCTGTGTTCCTGTCACATATAAACTACTTATGTTTGTTCCACCTGAAACACCATTCCAACTTCGCCTACTTCTTGGTTTTTTTTTTACTGCCCCATGCA
The DNA here is from genome assembly GCF_033118175.1 of Dama dama. Taxonomy (NCBI): domain Eukaryota; kingdom Metazoa; phylum Chordata; class Mammalia; order Artiodactyla; family Cervidae; genus Dama; species Dama dama. The sequence goes on from NC_083702.1 coordinate 7,956,965, forward strand.
GTTTGCAAGATCTTAGTTCCCTGCTGAGAGACTGAACCCAAGCCCTCAGCAGTGAAAGTGCGCAGGAGTCCTAACCACTGGACTGCCAGGAAATTCCCAACTTTCCCTACTTCTAAGAAAAGGTAGGTCATGCTCTCCTACCCTTATTCAAATATACATTTCCTCTATGAAGTTTTCCCCTAATACTTCAAATCCATTTTGTCATAAATAATCCCTGGATTTACCTGGTGGCACAGTGGGTAAGAATTCACCTGCCAATGCAGGGGACACAAGTTCGATCCCTGGTCTAGGAATATTCCTCATGCCTTGGAGCAACTAAGCCCCCATGCTGCAATTACTGAGCCTGTGAGCCCCAACTACTGAAGCCCACTCAACCTAGAGCCAGCAAGTAGCAACTCCTGAGCCCGTGCACCTAGAGCCTGTGTTTCCCAACAAGAGAAGCCCCCGCTCCCTGCAATGAGAAAGCCTGCCTGCAGCAACAGAGACCCAGTGTGGCCAAAAACAAATAATAAATATAGCAGTGTGTACATGTCAAGAAAGAAGTAATCCCTATCCTCTGCCTTCATCTAACCCATTTTAACAACTTGTATCAGAGTATAACTTACGGGAAAACTGTGTAGATATGTATACCAATTCCACCAGATACTAAAGGCTTTGAGACCAGACTGCATCTTGCTTTGTCTTTATGTGCGAACATTTATAACTTGGTAGGCAGTCAATGTTTGTTAGCTGAAATGAAAGGTTCTTCAAATGAAAATAATGACTCCTCAATTCAGGAGAATTGCACAACTTCAAAATGTGCAAAACTTAACTCATCAAAACCCCTCCCCCACCCATATCCACACACATCTCTTCCTATGCTTGCTGTCTCAGTAAATGACATCCTCATCAATCCTGCTGCCCAAACTTGAAATCTGGGAATTTCCCTCTCTGGCAATATCCTGACATCTAATTAATCACCAAGCTCTGCTGATCACCCACGCCCCCTCAAACCTCACTTCTTTTCATCTACTAATCCAGGCCACTCTCATCACAGCTGGAATTCTGAAACAGTTATCTCGTTGGTCTATTTTCTCCTTTTCCTTTCCAAACCATTCCTCATTTGTCAATCATCTAAGCCTTAGACTCTAAGGTACAATTCTGACTATCCATTTAAAAAAGCTAAAATGGAAAGTCTAAACTCCAGTAAGCAGTAACGCCAGATAAGTCCTGTATGACTGGCCCCTTGCTAACCTATGCAGCTATATTTCTTGCTCTCCCCCAACTAGATGAAATGCATAGATTCCCTGACAGACCAGACTCTTCTCCTCAACCTGGGCTCACTCTTAGCAACCCTGTCTATCCTTCAAATCCCAAGATCAGATTCCAGTTTCTTCAAAGACAGCCACCAGAGCAACAGTAGCTACAGGTTAGGTAACCCCGTTTCTCCCACTGTACACTGTACTTCCCAAATACAATACTGGCCCCATTGGACTCAAGCGTTGTTCTCCTTCCCTAATCTGCAAACCGAGGGGTCCATGATGTTCTGGATTACCACAATATTCCTCATTCTGAGGATAAATGCCCAGCACACAGAAAATGTTAGTCCAACACAGGACAACTAACTGGCAGCCTGTCAACTCTTTTAAACTAGTATTTTTCAAATACTAGTCATGAGCCACAAGCCATAGTGGGTCATGAAATCAATGTAGTGGATCACAACCACCACTTTTTTAAAAAAATAAAAAACAGAAAATATCAAGTAGATCACAAGAAGTAAGGGTAAGCAGGATAAGTACTGTTTGTTCACTTGCTGAGACAGGGTCTCTGGTTCTCCACATAAAATGTATTGCTTATTGGGTGTGGCCAAAAATACTGAAAAGCTGTACCCTGCTCCTTCTACTTTTCTTCCTCCTCCTTTAAGAAAGTTTTAAGACCCAGATAAATAAAAAATAATGCTCAACCACACAATTTTTTAGAAAAAAAGACATTCTTACCTTGAGCATTTCCAGTAAGAACAATCTGCTTTCTTAATTGCCTTCAATATGTGACAGTATATATATACACACTCATAATCTCTGCTGCCATATTCTTATATTCTCAAAAAACTTTACATTTGACTAGATGATGTATAGGCTAACTCTGCACCATAAGTCTTAAAAACTTTTAAGACTACTCTCTCAACTTCATGCATTTGGTTTTATCTTCAGCCAACCTATCTGTATATCCATTAAAAAATATACCGAGCACTGCTTTTTGGGGGTATATTTAGCAGTAAGGTTAAAAACACTTAACACTTAATGAGCTCATACTATATTACAGCAAGCACCATCCTAAGCATTTTTAATATTTATTTATTTCATTTAGCTATTTGGCTGTGCCTAGTCTGAGTTGCAGCATGTAGGATCTAGTTCCCCAACCAGGGATCGAACCCAGGCTGCCTGCATTGGGACCACAGAGTCTTAGCCAGTGGCCCACCAGGGAAGTCTCTATTCTAAGCATTTAATAAAGAGAACTCTCATTTATTCCTCACCACAATCCTACACATTGAGTACTACAAGTGAGGAAGCTGAGACAGACAGATTAAGTAAGTAACTGGCCTAAAGTTCACAGTTAATAAAGGCATGTCCGGGATTTGAACTCCACTAGTTGGACTCTAAAACCCATTCTCTCAACCACTCACTTTCCCAGTGGTTTAAATTTTACTTTTTCCCCCAGTAGTTTAAATTTTACACTCTCAACTAAATTACTCCTAAATGCCTTTTGGGGAATTTATTTTAAAAGATCTACATGTAAAAACAAATGATATCCAAATTGTTCAGAATAGGCCTTAAAACCTCAATATTTATTCTCTTAAATCTTTTCTGAGAACTGAGCAGTAATAAAAAATTTTCCCATTAAAATTTCAGAAGAAAACTACTATCCATCTAATGAAAAAAAAAAAAAAAAATCTGCAATAGCCAATGTTTTAAATATTTTACACGTGGCATAATTTAAGTTTCAGCTTGCCCATTAATTTCTCTTAATGCCTGCCATAGTTAAAAAATAAATAAATAAATAAACTTCAGAAATTCTCAAAGGAGGCAACCGTAAAATTTAAATCACACCAAACAAGATGTCTTATTTTTCCATTAATTGTTGGATGTAAGAACTGGCAGAATAACTCTTGAATTGTTTTTGTAAGTACACCAGGAAGCTTTTTACACTCCCACTTGTATCTGCAACATTCTTCCTACTCTTTTTTTCTTTTCTATTTACCGCTTACTATTCTTACAAACCCCACTATGCACTAATATTCAACTTTTTGTTTTAATTCCCCTCCGTTTTACAGAACAGACAAAGGAGAAGGTTCAAAGCAAAGTAAAACAGAAAACAATGCCAAAAGGCAACCAAGGCAGAAACCCTTTCCTCCCACCCCTTCATCCAATCGCTGGACATGGCAATGCATTTCTTACCTCCGCAAAAGAATATGAACTCTGGCTGAAAAAGGGAACCCTTACTGTAACACACACAAGATTTACAACTTAACAAACGTCACCTTATCTCACTATCAACCACAGACAACTTTCTGGGAGCCCTATAAATGAACTTACAAAGTCTTAAGAATAAGCAATTGCCAGAGTTTAAGGCACTTAAAATGTTTTGCAATTTAACTTAACACAAGATCAGCAATACTTTGCTGGACTGAGCAGCCAAAACTCAAAAACTTCAGAAGCAGAACTCTCAAGCAAACCTTCATGCTCCCAAAATAAAATTAAAACATAGTATCACAGGTGTAAAAGCTAAAAAGGAAACAGTCTCCAATCAAAAATATTTTCTTTGAATGATAAACCACTAAGAGACAATGGTATCCTGAGAAAGAAACAGACACTTAAAAAATCCTTGCCACACACACAAAAAAATCCTAGATTAGTACCATAACCTAGTGCTCAATGCAGCTATAGCTGTCCTTTGCTTTCAAAATGAAAACAGGCATAAAATCCAAGCCAATTCTAACACAGAGTACACTGTAGAGCCACTAAAAAAATACACAAAACTTAATGTATCAAGACGAGAAGGAGCTTTAATCCTACCAAACATACCAGATCATGCTGTTATGCCTCTTTCCAGATTCTGTCCACACAGCATCAAGTGTACACAAAGCAGTGCTAGAACATGTCCAGTGAGCAACGAAGGCAACCTATCATCCCCATCATTCCCGTCACTCAAGGTATTACCAGAACAGGTTCAAGAAATATTTTCAGGACTTACATATTAACTACTCTGGTCAATAATTTTACCAAAACAAATTTTTTTACAAATACTTTTATGATGCAGGGTGGTAGCAGATGTGGTAGGACAGAAAATCATTCGATTTCTCAAATAGTTCTGATCCAACCATACCAAGTTACATAAAAATTTCAACGGATCGTGTGCGAATATTGAGACAGGAACATAAAGATGCAAAAGCTGTAATTCTCTTTCTCCTCATTTTGACATCTAAAACTTTAACTTAATTCAAGCTACTATAATCAACCTGGAAAATTTTTTAGAAGAATCTCTGAGAATTAAATAAGTCATTTTCATTCTGCATCAGTGGATAACCTTAGAAGTTCAAATTTGGAGATTCTAGCACTAATTTGTTTTATAATGCTTTAGCACGTCAACCCAATTGGGTTCCAACTTTCTTCCCTATAAAACTGGCACACGCAAACACTCTTGGCAGGTACACATACACTACTAAAACTGCAAGCCTCAATCATTTAAAAAAAGTTTCTGGAGTCTAGAATTTGGGGATCATTTTGAACAGTTCTATATAAAACCAATCAGTAAGTACTGAGGAATTATTACATTCACTTTTAAAAACTACCTAGGATGGCAACTCTAAAAATGCAGAAGTTGCAAGTTTAAAATGTAAAGTTTTAAAGAGTGAAGTGTTTCTATTAAAGTTGCCTGCAAACCTAAAACTACACCGTGTTGGATGCAAAAACAATCAATCCATCGAAATACAATGGTGCCCAATGTGAAGTTCACAGGAGGACAGTATATTCTTAATGCTCATTCTCCTTCCTCCAGCCCCAATCAAAAAATCCAGACTGGTTACAGCATTAAAAATTAGACAACCAAACAATTCCTGGATTAGATAGAATCTTAAGCAGGGTGGGGGTACAAAAATCAATCTTCACTACAAAATTTAGAGAAAAGTAAGATAAACTCTTAATACTGAGTTAAATCTCAATGTTGAGGATTTTTTTTTATATAAAAACCTACTTGATACATTTAGTACTCTTACAATTATTCACTGATATTTCAAGTAGCAAATCAGTTTCTGTGTTTAAGTCAGGTGAAACACTACCAAAAGAAGTTAAAGTTACCAAGTACACAGATCAACCTCAACAGAAGTATCTGAACAACAGAGCACAGTCTCCCTTTCAGGCTTTGCATTACTCCCAAGACTAAACTGTTTAAATGAGGAATTGGCAAAATAGTACAGGTAAAAAGTTTACTTTACAATATCCCCAGTCCCTGGCTAACTCAAATCTATTACCATATTACACAAAAACTATAGAGCAAAAACTACCACAGTACACAAAAACTAAAGAAACAACACAAAAATCTACAGGTGGACAATGAGTCTAAAGGTAATCTGAAAGTCCTCCCGAACGACATTTTAACAAGCGCAAAGGAATACGATACTCGATATGTGTATGAATTCTGAGGAAAAAAACAGGTTTAAAAATAATCCCTTAAAAAAAAAATATCCCGGAAGACTACAGAAACTTCAAGGAATGAGGACAGATCAAAGTTCATGCACTGTCAATGTTACAAGCCTGAAGCAGAGGAACTCTGCAAAAATCCTCAATCTTTGCAGGTTATCTTAAACTCATGATACATCTTATAAAAGCAAAGAATCCAAAGCATTTTGCCATATCCTTACATTTTCACCCACTGAGAGGAAACCTACTTAAAACCATGCTTTACAAGTTCTCTACAAACTCAAAGGGTACATTTAACTCCATTATGCACTATCACTGGCAGATGGAGGGATGACGTTGAGCCTGTTTTCTCAGGGTGTTAAAGAGATGCTCCGTAGTAAAGGGGAACATCTTGTAGACTGTCAGATGGCCAGCCATTCTTCGTCTTCATTATCCTGGCACCTCAAACAACTATGACAGCAAAAGAGAAGGTTGGTGCCCATCAGGATAGCACTAAACTCACGGTAAGAAGGGAATGATACAAGTCTCCTTGAATTTCTCTTGACAAAAGGCTGGTGCACAACTGAGTGAAGTAAAAAATGTGAAGTTTTTTAAACTGCAATCTGGATCCCCATACATTGTTTAAAGTGTAAAAAGACAAAGCCCACAAATACAAAACCTAACACACATTTTAAATTCTTGTATGATCAGTGGGCAGTTCTTAACTGAGACTCTCTTAATTTCTAGTCTTGATTTCCAAGTACATAACTCCATAGAATCAGTTAACCCCCCAACTCTTCCCAAAGAGAAAGTAACTACAAACTGCAAAGAAAATGCCTCTGCTCTCTCCGAACCTAAAATCCCAGAATTTCAGACATTTTAGTCTGGCACCAAAGAAATGAGAGAGAGAAAATGAACTGCGCTCCATATTGATTTTTAAAGCAAATAAGGGGGCGGAGGGAGCTAGGAATGGTTAGTAAAATAATTCATACCAAATTTCAGGTTTGACGTTTAACTTCACATCAAGCCTGAAATCCTGGATCTCATACACACACAAACAAGTAAAACCAAGAATTTTCACACCTTCATCCTCAACAGAAAATCTTATGCAAAAAGGAATTCTTGAAGAGTAGTAGAAAGTAGAGGAAACAGGACAAGTAACGATCAGGAAGAAAGAATTCACAATTCCTCACTTAACCACAAATTACAACTAAAAGTGCAAAAAAAAAAAAAAAAAGCTCTTACACTCAAACGCACTAGCATTTCCAAAATTAAACTGCATGATAACGACAATAAAGGCCATTTCTACAGCACCACTCAAGAGCCCTAATTCCAGAACACACATCGATATGACACAGTGTGGCAACGAATGTTTAGGAAGCAAAGAAAATGGTTGGGCTACTGGACGCCTTCGATCAGCTCATTCAAACACCTTTAAAATCAATCAAGAGGCAGAGAACTAGGAAGAGAGAAGAAGAAAATATGGACGAATAAAGGTACAGCGAGCAGAAAAGATTGAGGAGGAGGTGGAAAGCCAAGGCTCCCGAGACTAACCTGTGCCATCGCTGGCGGACGCCGAGAGGGCCGGAGATGAGAGTTTAGGCCGCTTGGCTGAAGGCGGCCCCGGTTCCACGACATTCTCGGCCATTTTTAATTCTTTCGGAGATACGGGCGAGGAAAAGGAGAATCCTCGGGAAATCTCTTCTTCAGCCCGGGGTCCCCGCCCGGATCCTGGGGGTGGGCTTAGGGGGCTCCGCCGGCCCCCGAAGGGGGTGGGGGGAAGTTCCTTTTTCTCTCCGCCGGATCGCGGTGGCTGAAGAGGGATGTGGACTCGATAGAAAAGGTAGGGGCAAGTGCGAGGGGCCGGGCCTGGGCTCAGGCCCGGAGGAGGGCACAGGCACACAAATGCGCCGAGCGCGTCCGCTGCGGCGAATCCTCAAGAACTCGCGACTCTAGAGGCGCAGTCCCCGGCCCGCCACGGCCGGCCCCTGCCCAGCCGAGGTCTCTCGGAGCTCCGCCGCCGCCATCAGCTTCTTCCTCCTCGGCGCTGTCCTCCTCCTTCTCATCGCCACAAGGAGGCGGGGGCGAAAAGCGGGGAGAGGAGGAGGCGACAAGAGACACTCACCTCCTCCCGGTGCCCCCTCCCGGACCTGAGCCCCCACCCTCCGAACCCTCCTCCTCCTCCTCTTGCCGCCGCGCTCCGCGCCGCCGCCGCACCGGCCCCTAATGGCCGCAGAGAGCTCGCCCGAGCCGAGAGCCAGGCTGGCGCCACCGCTTCACATCGCGCGGCGGAGGCGCGGCGAGGACGCCGGGCGCGGAGCTCGCCGGCCCAGAGGGCCGAGGGGGGCCGGGCTGAGCAGCGCCGCCTGCCCGCGCCGACGCCGAGCCCACCGAGGAGGCCCCTCTTCTGGCGAGCGGCGCAGGCGGCTTCCTCTCGCGCCGCGCTCTCTCTTCCTTCGCCCTCTCCTCCCGCGAAAAATAAATAAATACGGCCGCCGCTACGGCCCCCACCCTCAGCGGCCAGGTGCCGGGAGCGCCCGCCCCCCGGGGCTCAGCTCGGGGCCGCCCTCGACGGCGGGCGAAGGCGCCGCGGGGCGCGGGGTTATGTAATGGTCCCCCCTTAGGCGTCGACGCCGGCCCGGCTCCCGGGCCGCGGTGGGGGTGTGTGCGGGCGGGAGGGGGCTGGGGGTCGCCTCAGCCCGCGCCCCGGGCCCCCTGCCACTGTCTCGGCCCCCTGCCGCCTCTCTCCGGCCCAGCTCCCCTCCGCAGTCTAGCTCCCGCAGTTCGCACTCAGCCCGGCGTCCCGCTTGCCCACTCTCGCCCGCTCCCTCTCGCCCTCTCTCCCCCCCAAGCCTAGCACACAAACAAGATGGCGGCTGTTGTTTCTTCCCTCTGCCGAATCCTCCTTACAGGCTAGCGGTAGCAGCGGCGGCCGGAAATGAGCCAAGGTGGGGGGGGGGTGAAAAAAAGGGGAGGGGTTGGGCCTCCGGAGGGAGGTGGCAGGGGGCGGGGCCTGGGCCCGAGCCGCTCACACAATGGGGGAAGAGGAGCCGGGGGGCGGGGCCGGGTCAATCACGGGATCCGCCCAAGGCCCCAACGCGGTTGGCGCTTCCGCAAACTCCCCCGGCGTCACCCGGTGGCTCCCTTTAAAGGGGAGGATTTGGAGGCGGGTGGGGGGGTCAGGGGCGGGCTTGGGATCTATTTTCAGTCGGTGGACACTTACGGGGGAAGGTGCCTGGGCTGGGTCTTTGCGTAGGAGATCGGTGGGAACTGGGTGGGGGTGTGACGGGGCCGCGTAGCTGCTCAGGGAAGGCGACAAGTCGCCACACAGGTGGCCGAAGAGGAGCGCCTTGGGGATGGCACTGCGCCCGGGGCCCCTTGGGAAGCCAGTCTTCCAACCCTGTTGAATTTATTAGGCAGGGATACCCCGCCGCCCAATATTCCAGGCCACAGATAGTTCCTCCTCGTCGCTTTCCCAGGGCTCCCTTCCAAAAATCACACCAACTACGAGTTGTTTCCTTTTTCTTTTAATGTTACATTTTTTGACAATGAACATATTTTATTTTGATAATCAGGAAACAAAAATAACAGCAGTGGGAAGATGTTTTAAGACCAGATCTACTAAACTCATTTCTTGCCCACCACGTGTACACATGCCCCTACCAGGCGGCACTCTCACCGAAGGAGCCTTGAATTATTTTTCTGAACGTATCCAAGACCTGATGACATTTTAGGGTGTTTCTTTTAATCCGCTCTCAATAAAACAGCTTTAAAAAAAAAAAAAAAAAACAAACACCATGTTTAGGCAGTGCTTTAAAGATAATGTAATTATGGGGGAAATGATGGACGAAAATGCTTGAATATAAATAAAATGTGTGTGTGACAGCAGTTTTGCAGAGGAAGGCCTTACCAGCATTCGTTCAATCCTACAGGTTACAGGATTTCTCTGTGTTTGGCCTTGGGTAAATTGATGGCAAGGTCTCCCCAAAGAAACCCCTAAACCAGCTTCTATGGAGATAGTTAAAAACTTTTAAAACATGTTTCAGATCTCATGCTTCTTAGTTGATGTTTCCTTACTGTCAAGTTTACTTTGATTTTTGTAAATGTTGTTTATTGCCTTTTAAATGAATGACTAGAATAAATAACAACCTAGAAGTGAACATCTTAATGAAGTAACTCAGGTTGCCAACAGGGATGAAGTCTGTCCTGTGACTTCAGGCCTAATTTACCCCAGACTGCAGTAGAAAGGGACACAACTAAAGTGACAGCAGCAGTAGGAGAAAGGCAAATTGAAAGGGCAGTACCAACTTACTTTAAGGTTGTTATAGGATGGATTCACCTTGTTGGGCTAAAGTCAGAACTGGCCTTCAGGAATAATTCAGTTCTCTTTAGTAGTTTATACCCGCGTTCACAGTAAAGAGGACAGAGGGGAAAAATATCCACAACACCTGGATATTTTGCCCATCATTTCCTCCTGAGAGGTTTCTCATCTGATTTTTTTTTTAAGAGTTCATGACTTTGGGGGAAAGATTTGCCTTGTTTGCAGATGGTGCAGCTTGAAGCTAAACAGCATTCAAACATCCCTGGCCCACCTAGCCCCAAATACCATAGGACTAGATATAGAACACCTATCAGAGAATATCTTGTGAAACATCTCAGGGGAAAATTCTGCAGAGAGTAGTCAGGGACCATGGACCTGGCAAAGGGAAGGCTCTGCTATAAACCAGGAATTCTGATTCAATGCCCTTCTTTCCAGGCAATTGACTCCTCTGGGTCTTCACCCTGAGTCTGACGCTGAAGTCAGCCATGTTGCGAGTGACTGGAGGAATTTTGTCACACAAAATGCGATCAGGGTGAAAACTGCACATGTTTTCAAAAACACGGGATTGAATCTTCAGCTTGGATTATATCTAGCCTAATCAAATGAAAATTTACATGTAAATGAAGAGTACATTCATAAAGAAGAAATTGCTGGGTGGTGGGAGAGTGGGGGACACACGCTAGACAGTAGAGACGGGAAGGTAAGAAGTCAGTCAGGACTGGGTTTAAATTCTGACTCTGTCACTTGGCAGCTATGTGATTTGGCTCCTCGTTGGTAAAATGGACTTCTTGATTAGGCTTACTTTACTGTTTCACAGACTAAACATGATAATTTATGAATAATGTTTGTCACAGTGCCTGATATACAGCCAGTACTCAGTACACCTTAGTTGTTTCTGGTCGTTCCTTCTAAAAGGGAAGAGGTCTTACCTAATTCAGAAAGTTGCTGGGAGAATGAAAATGAGATCACTGCATGTAAGGTGATTAGGCCTGCATGTCAGGCCTGGCGATCACTCCTCAGCTACCACACTCACTTCTCCATAGTCAGAAGGAAATGTCTAACAGGGTCATCTAACTCCTTTTAAGACATTCTCGGTTCACCTTGAAACCTTCTGATCACTAATTCAGCTTTCCAGATGCCCTGATTGCCAAAAGCAGACATCTAGATATTGGGGATTCCCAGGTGGCTCAGTGGTAAAGTGGTAAAAATCCCATGGACTGAGAGGATCCTGGTAGGCTACAGTCCATGGGGTCACAAAGAGTTGGACACGACTGAGCGACTTCACTCCACTCACTCCACTATTCAGTGGTAAAGAATCCACCTGCCAGTGCAGGAGATGCAGGAGACAAGGGTTCAATCCCTGGGTCGGGAAGATCTCCTTGAGGAGGAAATGGCAACCCACTCCAGTATTCTTGCCTGGAGAATTCCATGGACAGAGGAGCCTGGTGGGCTACGGTCCGTGGGGCCGCAAAGAATTGGACATGACTGAGCACAAACACACATAGATAATGGGCACAAGAATAGGAGGAGATAGGTATTACTGCAGGGTGTATCCATCAGTTGCATCTGGTCGAGATGCTACCCCTATGACCCACTGGCACTGTAGCCTTACTTCATCCCTGCCCCCTTTCCCCAGGATCTATATCTTTTGTTTTTTGTTTCCTATTCCTAAAAATAACCCCACTATCCCGCTATTTGTGGATGGATATCTGGGCACCATCCATGAATCCACATAGTCTTCTTCCCTGTTCCTTCTTCCTCACACCAAGTCATCAAGCCCTATGAATACTACTTCCTGAATTATCTTCCAAATCGAGGATGTTGAACCACATGCAAGTATCACCTATTCACAAAAATTAAAGCGAACTCTTACAGGTGCGGCCTCAACAAAGTTTTTTCCAAAGCACTTGTCATCAAGGGAAAAACAGTTCACGAACTTGGGTTGCTCCTGCAAATGTGAATGTGCACGGGGTGGTGAAAGTGACTGTATACCCATCACAAGGAATTATTGATTGATATACTATATGTAAAATGTTGTCCACATTTGCAAGAACATATTTTTTATATCACACATTTAATAAGATCTGTTCTTAAAAAAATTTTTTTTGATAGCCGATTTTGGCAAGGATGGACTTCCCTGGTGTCTCAGAGGTAAAGAATCTGCCTGAAGTGCAAGAGACACAGAACACATGGATTTGATCCCTAGGTCAGGAGGCTCCCCTGGAGGAGGAAATGGCAACCCACTCTATATTCTTGCCTGGGAAATTTCATGGACAGAGGAGCCTGGTGGGCTACAGTCCACGGGGTCACAGAGTCGGACACAAGTTAACAACTAAATAACAACAGTTGGCCAGGATGTGGAGAATTGGGGCTTTCATACACTGTTAGTGGGGATAGAGCATGATACAAATGTTTACATTCGTACCAAATGTTTACAGACTTTGAAAATTCCAGTATCTCTAGGATGTATTATACAAGTACACAGAGATGAGAATGTCCCTCACCCAAAAAGGGGAAACAAACCAATTGCCTGTCTCTGTGTGAATGTGAATGGGGCTTCCCTGGTGACTCAGAGGTTAAAGCGTCTGCCCGCAATGCGGGAGACCTGGGTTCGATCCCTAGGTGGGGAAGATCCCCTGGAGAAGGAAATGGCAACCCATGCCAGTATTCTTGCCTGGAGAATCCCATGGAGGGAGGAGCCTGGTGGGCTACAGTCCACGGGGTCGCAAAGAGTCGGACACAACTGAGCGACTTCACTTTCACTTTCATGTGAATGTTTTAAAAAGCAAAACAAAACGCTACGGATATATTTCCACTTATATAAAGTACCTGGAGCAGTCAAATGCATAAAGACAGAAAGCAGAATGGCGATTGCCAGGGACTGGGAGGAGGGGGGATGGAGAAAGTGAAAGTGAAAGTCACTCAGTCAAGTCCAATTGTACTCTTTGTGACCCTGTGGTCTATACAGTCCATGGACCTCTCCAGGCCAGGATACTGGAGTGGGTAGCCTTTCCCTTCTCCAGGGGATCTTCCCAACCCCAGGATCGAACCCAGGTCTTCCGCATTGCAGGCGGATTCTTTACCAGCTGAGCCACAATTGAAGCCCAAGAATACTGGATTGGGTAGCCTATCCCTTCTCCAGCGGATCTTTCTGACCCAGGAATCAAACTGGGTCTCCTGCACTGCAGGCAGATTCTTTACCAACTGAGCAACCAGGGAATATACATACATATATATATATTTTTTTTTTTAACCACAATACAAAGCAATAAAACAGCCTTACAATGATGGGATATTATGTGGTCATTTAAAAACTAGTAGGTAGATACGTACTACTGTAGAAAGATATCCATATTACTAAAGACAGGGAGAAAATGATAAGATAGCAGGTAAAGAATGGCTCTATTTTTACAAATGTTATTAATCATAATAATGGGAGTGAATAGGCACCCAACTGTTACCAGTGTCGGAGTGAGAGCTTTCATTCTGCAATATGAATTTCTGTGGTGTGTGACATCAGAGCCCAAAAGTGTTTTTTCAAAAGCCTTCAATAGTTCCTCTTTATCGTGAGGGTAAAGTTTCGTGTTCAAGAAATGGCTCTTGCCCACCTGTCTTATTCCTTTCAACTTCCCTCCTTGCAGCCAACTGGAATTATTTCTGTTCTGTTTGTGCTGTGGTTTCTCTGTGCCTGGGACAGTCATACAAATATTCCTTCTGTCTGAAACACTCATCACCCTCATCCCTTTTCTCCACCTAATTGCCAATTCACCCTTCAGATCTCAGCTTACATGCACGTTTCCACCAAAGTCCTCCCCAGTCCCTGAGTCCAAGTTACTGACTCCTCCCAGGGCCTCCATGGCCAGTATCCTACACTTCTGAATTGCTCCACATTACACACTGTTACAGTCCTTGTTGGTCTTTCCCTGTGATAGTGAGAAGGGTGACCAAATGGTCCATTTCTCTCTCCCTAGCTCCTAACTCAAGTGGTGATTTAGTCACTAAGTTGTGTCCAACTCTTGTGGCCCCATGGTCTGTAGCCCGCCAGGCTCCTCTGTCTGTGGGATTCTCCAGGCCAGAATACTGGAGTGGGTTGCCATTTCCTTCTCCAGGGGATCTTCCTGATCCAGAAATCTAACATGTCTCTCCTGCATTGCAGGCAGATTTTTTACCAACTGAGCTACAAGGGAAAGCAAGAACTCAACTCAAATTTCTTGAACAAATGGATGGATATCATTGACTTGTGAATATGGTCTGGGTGGGCAGGTCTCCCTTCCCACCCTCATCTGTTCTAATGCAGCAAGGAGGATTTTCTGGCCCCGAAAAGGACTTGGTCTTTTTTTTTTCTTTTTTCCTGTCCATCAAGATGCCAGCCTATCTTCCTCTCTCCTGCATCTTGAATATCTTGACCCAAATTATTTACAATTACAACAGAAGGAGAATAAGTGTTTGTATTCATTGATGATCTAGGAAACTATGACATTAAAGCAAGTGAAGTGTCCTGTACGGGACCCCAAACTGAGGCAAAGGCAAGGCTTGCTTGACTGTAGGTCTTCCAACCTCAAGCACAGGCCTCTTACCACTGAACCTTTGGGGTGGGAAGCACCGTTTCTAGGAACTGCCACAGAATTCACAGCCAATGAGTGTTTGTTGAATGAATGAATGAATAAAGGAAGAAGAAAGTTGTATACATAAACACACAGTCACAATGTCTTTTCTATAAAATAACACAGAGTCCCAAGGCCACAAAAATAACCAGAGGATGTGTAATAATTGTCCATGTCATTAGGCATGGTGTCCCACCATGGACTAGCAGAGCCTGAAAGGTACCTGAAGAACTTGCATTCTTTATACCTGAACCAGACTTTCCTGAGCATCTTCTCTGTGCCCAGCACTTTGCTGGATACTGCAGATTTCAACAAGGGAAAAACCACTATTCCTGTCCTCTGGGCACACCGTCTATTTGGAAAGAAACTCATAGAGGTAAATAGTTCCTGGAAAGAGTGATAGAGGCTCTCTCAAGGCAAACAAAGATGGATAATTCATAAGCGAAAGCACTTGTCACATTGGTGCCTCAATACTGCTCACCAAGCCTGGAGCATATGCTGATGAGAACAGCCAGGGAGGAGAAGATCCCAAAAAAGTGGGCCTGGCCAGGCCACAAAGGGCCCTGTGTGTCATGCTGGGAAGTTTGGACTGAGACCTAAGTCCTGCTTTTTTGTTTGGGTTTTGTGGCCATTTGATCTCTAAATTAGCACATCTGTACAGTAATTCAGTGGAATATTAAAATGTTAGTAGTATTGCAGATGAAAAGCTGATTGACTGCACAATAAGAAAAACCATAACCTAAAATGTGGTACTTCGTATTCTAAAAGGGTGCTCCAAAGGATGGCAAAAGAGACAGATATGCAAATAAGATGTTTTCAGTGCCTTGTACCCCTAAGCTGAGGGTAACTATTGCCACAACGCGTGGGCCTATCAGACTGTGACTTTACCTAAAGGATCTCAAAATAGCTCTGCTCTCTGCAGCAGGCAAGCTTCTGCTCTCTACGGCAGTAGCTCATTCTTTACTATTGTTGCTATGTGACAAACTATTGGCTCTCAGTGTTAATCCAAGCCTGCGTGAGAAGGAGGGCGGGCAGAGGACTCTGGGAGAAGCATCTTTCCTCGAATCTAATGGAACAAACCTGTCTTGAGCGTTTCCCAGGTACCCGTATGGAACCTGGGCCTGAAGATATAGACACCCAGTTCAGTTCAGTGGGCATTTATTCAATAGCTCCTACATTGGAGGTCTAGGCTGGGCTCCAAGGATACAAAGACAAATAAAATTCATATGGTTTCTGCCCCCAGTTTCTCACTATCTAATGGGAGAGAGAGTTTTGTAAACAGAAAACTACAACCTACATGCAAAATGCAATGAGAGGACTTCCCTGGTGATACGGTGGATAAGAATCCGTCTGCCAATGCAGGGGACATGGGTTTGATCCTTGGTCTGGGAAGATTCCACATGCCATGGAGGAACTAAGCCCAGGCACCACAACTATTGAGCCTGAGCTCTAGAGCCAGGGATCCACAACTGCTGAAGCCCAAGCACCCTAGAGCCTGTACTCCGTAACAAGAGACATCGCCGCTTAAGAAACCTGGGCACCACCATGAAGAGTAGCCTCCACTTGCTGCAGCTAGAGAAAGCCCGCGAGCAGCAAGGAAGACCCAGCACATCCAAAAATAAAATAGATAAATAAAAATTTTGAAAAAAGATGCAATGAAAGAGGCTTGGGTGCTTTCTGGACACTTGGGGGGCAGGTGAGCTCAGCTTTGGACAGGGTGGTCTGCCTGTGGGACACCTGTATGGAGATCTCCAGTGGACAGCTGGATGTACAGGGCTGGAGGAAAATCAAATTCCGTCCTGGCCTTGGAGGGTCTTGCTATGGAGTGAAAGAAACAAATGTAAATATATTAATAATAGATCGATTACAATACTCTGCAGTGAAGGCTAACACAGAAGTTCACAAAGTTGATGGTATGACCACCTTGACCTGGAATTTGTGATGTCCCTCTAGGAGACAGCCTAGGAGCTGAATCTTGAATGATTCAGAGTGGTTATCCTTGTTTTTTTTTTTTTTTTCAAAAGGAAGAGGCCTACGTGAAAGAGTTGAACAACTCCTTTTTTGGCTGTGTAGTCCAGGCACAGGTAAGGGAAGAGTGCCCAGAGCTGGCACAGTGCACATTATAAAGCTCAAACCTGGACAATGGCCACTGAAAAAGTGGCTTACGGGGGAGCTGAATGTACCACCTGGTGACATAAGGTGTTTTGAGGTGTAGAGGTCATTAGAAGCAGATAAGATAGCAAACCTGGTGTTTTCCCCACTCTGCCAACCTACAGACATCTCATTCCACAAGACTCAGGTGGAATACCCACCTTGTCTTCCTACCTGCAGCCTCACTGCAGGTTTATTCTTTGCACTATTTCTTTTTCTTTTTTAAAATGTATTTATTTATGGTTGTGCTGGGTCTTAGTTGTGGCATAAGGGATCTTTAGCTGCAGCGTGGGGGATCTTGTTCCCTGACCAGGGATTGAACCCAGACCCCCTGCTTTGTGAGCACAGAGTCTCAGCCACTGGACCACCAGGGAAGTCCCTCTTGGCACTATTTCTGTGGTTCATCTTGGCATAAATCAAAGTCACAGAAACTTCAAGTCATGTCCAAATCAATCTTCTCACCTGTCCTTGAACTTTAATTAAATTCTGTGCTTTGACCCAGTTCAGCTTTCCAAGTAAGGGAAACAGACTCTACAAAGGCCTAGTGAAATCACTCTTGCTGTAGCTAAAAGTGTGTGAAAGTGAAAGTCGCTAAGTCCTGTCTGACTCTTCAGGACCTCATGGACTATATAGTCCATGGAATTCTCCAGACCAGAATACTGGAGTGGGTAGCCTTTCCCCTCTCCAGGAGATCTTCCCAACCCAGAGATCAAACCCAGGTCTCCCACGTTGCAGGCAGATTCTTTACCAGCTAAATAGAAGATTCGTGAAGTCATTTATTAATTTATCAAAAATGATTTGAATTGGCACTTCATGTGGCAAACAAAGGGTTAACTTATCCACAGGGCTCTTGCAAATAGATAAAGGAAAAAAAAAAAAAGAAAAATATTGGGCAAAAAAAAAAAAATTCCCAAACAATAAACAGTTGTGGCTGACAAGCGCTAAGGTGACTCCCAGTAATTCCCACCTCCTGGTTGGTGTCCATGCCTCAGTATAATTCCCACCCCTTAAGTGTGGGCAGAATGTGTGACTCACTTGTAACCAGTAGAATACAGCAAAGATAATGGGAGGACACTCCCAGAACATGCTGTGTTACCTATGACTGCATTTAGAGCAGCCCAGCTGGGAAGCCCCCCTGGCAAAGTGGTCTCATGGAACTGGGACAAAAAGCTGGGGCCACAGTCATATAGCTACTAAGAAGTGAATTCTGCCAACCGTCTGAGTGAGCTTGGAAATAGATTCTTCCCCATGTGAGCCTCCCGATGAAAAAATACTGCCCAGTCCTTGTGCAGCCCTGGGAGACCCTGAGTTAGGGACTCCGCTAAGCTACGCCTGCACTCCTGACCCACCTAAGTTCAGTTCAGTTCAGTCGCTCAGTCGCATCCGACTCTTTGTAACCCCATGGACCGCAGCACGCCAGGCCTCCCTGTCCATCACCAACTCCCGGAGTCTACCCAAACTCATGTCCATTGAGTCAGTGATGCCATCCAACCGTCTCATCCTTTGTTGTCCCCTTCTCCTCCTGTCTTCAGTCTTTCCCAACATCAGGGTCTTTTCAAATGACTCAGCCCTTCACATCAGGTGGCCAAAGTATTGGAGTTTCAGCTTCAACATCAGTCCTTCCAATGAACACTCAGGATTGATCTCCTTTAGGATGGACCCACCTAAACTGTGAGATAATAAAGGTATGTATTGTTTAAACTCACTAAATTTGCTACTTGTTATGTAGCAATAGATCAAGAAAGAAAATACCAACAGAACTTGTTTTCTTTAATGCAAATGTATTTTTGAGTGAGTAGTAGACTAACATGGTTTTAACACTGTGATAGGTATCTTTTTTTTTTCTTTTTTTTAAAAAATATTTATTTATTTGGCTGTACTGGGTCTTAGTTCAGGCATGTGGGTTCTAATTCCTGATCAGGGATCAAACCTGTGCCCCCTACATTGGGACCATGGGGTCTTAGCCACTGGACCACCAGGGATGTCCCCAAAAGCATCTTTTTCTTCCTGCTTTTGCCCCTCAGTGACCCATTGCCTCATTCCAGTGATGAATCTTAATTACCAGTTTCTTCCATAAGCTCCCAAAGCTAATCAGTGCATAAATGAGGAAATAAATGTCTATTTCTTTATATTTTTAAAACTTTTTTCTTTTCAGTTAAGTGGTATCAAACACATGCCATTCTGAACTTCTTTTATTTTTTTGTCATACCCACAGTGGAGTGTATGAAATATGTACCTACATTTTATTTATTTATTTTGTACGTACATTTTAAAGACATGGCCAACACTTGCGGAACCATCATCCACATAGAGAAATAAAATAAAGCCAGCATCTTAGCAGGGCTTTTCTCTAGTTGCAGTGAGTGGGGGCTACTCTCTACTTACGGTGCTTGGGCTTCTCATTGCAGTGGCATCTCTTATTGCGGAGCACAGTCTCCTGAGCCTGAGGACTCGGTAGTTGTGGTGCTTGGTCTCTGAAGCACAGGCTCAGTAGTGGTGCACTGGCTTAGTTCTTTGTGGCATGTGGAATCTTCCCAGACCAGGGATCTAACCCATGTCTCCTGTATTGGCAGGCAGATTCTTCACCACCGAGCCACCATGGAAGCCCTTCTTTATCTTTTTAATGTAGTTTTTCCTCCTGTGTTTGCATCCTCAGACACTGTACAGAAGTTTAGCTCCACCTGTTTTTGACCTTTATATAAGGTGAGTCATCTTCTTCTTTTGTGACTTATTTAGCTTGCATTTTTATGCAAGCCAGCTATGTGGATGCATGAAGCTGTGATTCCTTCATTCTGTTACTGTATGGTTTTCCACTGTTGTGGAGATTTATTTTTTATAAAATATTATATATTTTATTTTTAATTATTAAACATTAAAATATTTTATATAATATTATAAAAATGAATAAACAATTTATTTTCCATTTTACTAGAATGGATAATTAAGGTTTTACATTTTTTTTCTAGTAGAAACAGTTCTGCCCTGAAATTCATTTTCATAACTTATCTGGTACACATGGACAAGACTTTCTCAAGGACCATAGATGCCAGGAGTAGAATTTCTGGGATATAGAGCATTCATGTCTTCAATTTTTCTGAGCAGTTTATCAGTTTACACTCCTGCCAGAAGTCTATGAGAGTTCCTATTCTCTACATCATTGAGGACATTTGGTATTGTCAGACTTCTTAATTTGAGCTACTCTGGTGAGTATACAGTGCAGTCTTGGTGTGATTTTAATTCATATTTCCCTTAATGCCCATTTGGATATCTTCTTTTATGAAGTGCCAGTTCAAGTTTTGTTTTTACACCTTTTTTTTTTTTTTTTTGCTGTTTTGCACAGAATACGGGATCTAGTTTCCCCACCAGGGAACGAACCCGTGCCCTACAGTGGAAGTGTGGGAGTCCTAACCACTGGAGCATCAGGGAAGTCCCCAGTTCAAGTTTTCGTTCAATTTTCTGTCGGTTTGTTTGTCTTTGTCTGATTGATGATTTGTAATTTCCCACTTTGTCATTTGTCTTTTAACTTTGCAAATGGGATGCTCACCCTCAGTTATAAAAAGAGATGACAAAACTATGACGGCATTCTTTTTGCTATTACCAGATTAGACAGAGATCAAGGAGTCTGGTAATATTGTGCTGACAAGCATGTGAAGGATATATAGCAGTATGTTACACATGGGCGTGTAAACTAGCAAACTTCTAGACTAGTTTGGCACATCTAGCACATTGTGAAATGCAGTTGTGGTTTGACTCCAGCCATTTCATCTCTAGGAATTCATCCTATGACATACAGTCCCCAACTTCTGATGGTTCAACCTGAGGATGGTGCGGAAGCAACATTCATTCAGTAGAAAGCATACTTCAAGCTTTGAATTTGGATCTTTTCCCAGGCTAGCGGTATTTGGGAGAAAATTCTCTCAGGATACTGGTCAGGGCAGCAGCCACAGCTCCCAGCCAGCCACATGATCATGAGGGTAAACAACCAATATGCCTACAACCATTCTGAACCCAGTCATTCTGTTTTTCACTTTCAGTATAGTATTCAAAAAATGACATGAGATAGTCAATACTTTATTATTAAATAGGCTTTGTGTTGGATAGTTTTGCCCAGCCGAAGGTTAATGTAAGTGTTCTGACCATGTTTAAGGTTGGCTCGGCTAAGCTTGATGTGCTTTAGGTAACGAGTATTAAATGCATTTTTTATAAAGATGTATTTATTTTATTTATCTTATTTATGGCTGTGCTGGGTCTTTGTTGCTCCATTTGGGCCTTCTGCAGTTGCAGCAAGTGGGGGTCACACTGTAGTTGCAGTGTGCAGGCTTCTCGTTGCAGTGGCTTCTCTTGCTGCAGAACACGGGCTCTAGGCACACAGGCTTCCATAGTTGCTGCACATGGGTTCAGCAGTTGTGGCTTAGTTACTTCTCGGCATGTGGGATCTTCCAGGATCAGGGATCAAACCCACGTCTCCTGCATTGGCAGGCAGATTCTTTACCACTGAGCCACCAGGGAAGCCCTAAATGCACTTTTGACTTACAATATTTTCAACTTATGATGGGTTTCTAGGACATCACCACATTTTAAGGTTGAGAAAGGTGTGGATTCAGTTATCTGTGAAATGATATATTCAAAGATCTTCAGGGTAACTTTGTTTATAATAGCAACAGATGGAAAACACCTAGCGACTGGGGACTGCTTCAGTAATTTAAGATACATCTTTACAAAGGAACATGCAGATTATTTTTTAAAGTTATACAGACTGAAAATGAATATCTTTTAAGATACATTGTTAAGAAAAAAATACAAGGAATTCCCTGGTGGTTCAGTGGTTAGGACCTGGTGCTTTTACTGCTGTGGCCTATTCTGGGAACTAAGATCTTGAAAGCTGCACAGTGCCGCTGAAAGAAAAGAAAGAAAAAAAGATAAAGAAAAACAGCCAGGTGTAGAATACAGTATATAATATGCTACCGCACCTGCAGTATATATACATATATGCTTGGATTTGTATAGAATACTTGGAAGGACCCTTAAGAAAATAGATACAGTGATGATTGAGTAGTCAGGGAGAAAAGAGATTTATTTTTTTACTGTACATCCCTTTGCACCTTTTGGGTTTTCTACTAGGTGTACATTTCACCTATTAAATGTGAGTTAAATAATTTTACTTTATTTTATTTATTATTTCTTGGCTGGGCTGGGTCTTTGTTGCTGCGCATGGGCTTTCTCTAGTTGTGGCAAGCAGGGCTACTCTCTAGTTGCCATGCCTCGGCTTCTCGTTGCAGTGGCCACTCTTGGCAGAACACAGGTGCTAGGCGCACAGGCTTCAGTAGTTTCAGCTCAGTAGTGGCTCAGTAGTTGCAGCTCACAGGCCCTAGAGTGCAGGCTCAGTAGCTGTGGCTCATGGGATTAGTAGTTCCTCTGTGGCATGTGGAATTGTCCCAGACCAGGGATCAGACTCGTGTCTCCTGTATTGGCAGGCAAATTCTTATCCACTGTACCACCAGGAAGGTCCAAATAATTTTAAAATGTATTGAGATCCAATTATGGGCGAGGCCTGTGCTAAATCCTAGAGATATAATGGTGAACAAAACAGAGACTTTACCTTTTGGAGTTTCTGGTCTAGTGACAGGTGACAGTCACTAAAGCCATCATTATGGTGATGTGATGAGTGCTATAATAGAGGACATTGAGGCACTTTGGAGGAAACTGACCCAGAGCAGGGTCATCTAAGAGAGCCTTGTATGTGGGCAGCCTCATGTTTACATGAGGAGCAGAAAAACAAGGGAGCCAGCCTGTGGAGGTGGGGACCACAGGCCCGGAAGAGGAAATAGCGTTTGTGGAGGGAGAACAGAGAGCTCTGGCCATTTGAGGAACTGAAAGAAGTTTGGCTCAGCCGGAAGTTGACATGAACTGAGTTGGTTTTCAGAAAAAGCCACAGTAGAAGTGTGAAGAAAGGATTGAAAGGGGACAAAAATGGGGCCCAGAAGACTGGTTAGGAAGCTTCTGCCGTCATCAGATGACAGAAGACAGGTGGTTGGACCGAGAAGGTGGCAGTGGGGCCACTGAGGATGGGACAAATTCCAGAGACTGAGAAAATAGAATCACCAGACTTAGTGGTTGGATGACAGGGAGAAGGAGAGAGAAGATCAGTATAATAATAAAAGCTACTATTTGGTAAGGACTTCCCATGTGGTATTACCTGCCCAGCATGACTCTGTCGTTCATTGGTCTCAGTGATCGGGAAGGTGGGTCTGCCACGATGAGAATGTACAGATTTGAAGAAGGTTAAGGAACTTGCTTGAAGCCACCTAGGTACTAAGCAGCAGAACCAGCATCTGAAGTCATTTATCTGGCTGCCAAGTTCATGCTCTTAACCCATTTTTTTTTTTTAACCCATTTTTAAAAGATGACTCCCAGATGTCAGGTTTGGGCAATTCAGTGGTTGATGATGCTATTTATTGAGAGAAAACACAAGAGAGGAAGAAGTTTCAAGGAAGAAAATGTTCATCGGATTCTTCCAATTTGAGATTCCTGTGAGACCCTACCTGAGTAGGTTAAGTACAATAGGCAGTTTTATATATATAACTGGAGAAAGTTCTGGGCTGGAAATTTGGGCATCATCAGGATACAGCCTGAGGTCAAAACAGTGGATGAAATTAGACTGAGACAAGTAAATAAAAGCGAAGACAAGCCCAAATAGTTTTTTTAGCAAGGAAGTCACATGAACAAATCTTGTTTATTGGGAGACAACTCTGGCAGCAATGTAGAAGATTGACTAATTTGGAGAAATAGGTCGCAGAAAATCCTACACGTGTATTCATGTTTTTATTGAGTCATCTTCCAAGTATCACCACAGACTTTGTGCCAGGGATCACCAAGCCCAGGGAACACAGAGATAAACCAGACCCTGTCCTTGTCCTTGTGGGACTTTGGGGTCAGGAAGGAGTGAGATTAGGTGGGCACACTGTGCTCTGGGAGCCCAGAGGAGGCAGATGAGGCCTGAAGCCACTGTGGGCTGGGGCTTCCATAATAGAAAGTATGGCTGGGGGTTTCCTGGTGGTCTGGTGGTTGGGATTTGGTGCTTTCACTGCCGTGGCCCAGGTTTAATCCCTGATCGGGGAACTGAGATCCCGCAAGCCACAAGTCACAGCCAACAAAAAAAAAAGGCAAAGAAGATATGGGTAGAGGTAGGTCTTGATGAACAACTAAGCAACACCTAGGTGAGTGAGGAGCAGAATATTGTAGGCAGAGCCAGCAGGGTGGGTGAAGATACTGCTAACTTAAAACGCTGTATTCAGTAACTTCATTGGTATTCAGTGAGACTGGGGGAATGGGTGCCTGTGTGGGGAAGGGATAAGCTTGAAGATCTGGATAAGCTCCTGAAAAACTGGGATGTGCTTAAAGGAGATTGAATTTTTAAATTAAATTAAAATTTTTTACAGCGCTGCTCAGCCTGCGGGATTTTAGTTCCCTAACCAGGGATCGAATCTGTGCCCCAAGCAGTGGAATCTTGGAGTCCCACCACTGGACTGCCAAGGAATTACCAGGAGATTGAATTTTATCTGAAAAATGAGGCTTTGGAGGTAAGCAGGGAGGTCGTGTGATTAGATATGCACTTTAGAAAGATCTCTCTGTCTGCAATGTGGAGAATGGGCAGGAGGAGCCCAGATGACCAGCAAGGAGGATGGTGGGGAGGATGCTGCAGTGGGAGTGGGGAATGCTGGCAGTGATCCAGGTAGAAAGGATAAGGACTTGAACTCAGGTGTATGTAATACTCAGCTTTCTCTAAGTTATGCTGCATAACAAACACATTAAAATCTCATGGCATGTGGCCACATATACTTTATTTTTTCCTCATGGAACACGAAGGTTGTAGTTTAGCTATATTTCCTCTAGATGTGTGCGTGCTAAGTGGCTTCAGTCTTGTCCGACTCTTTGCAACCCCATGGACTGCAGCCTGCCAGGTTCCTCTATCCACGGGATTCTCCAGGCAAGAATACTGGAGTGGGCTGCCATTTTCTCCTCCAGGGGATCTTCCTAACCCAGGGATCGAACCCATGTCTCTTATGCCTCCTACATTGGCAGGCAAGTTCTTTACCACTAGCGCCACCTAGGAAGCCCCTTCTTCTAAATGCAGCTGCACAAATCTTTTCTTCCTGGAGCTCAGGATGAAGGATCCTTCTGAGACATGTTCTCATAGTGGAGTGTTGGCGCAAAAGCCCCCCAGACAAGCCACTCGATTGGGTTTAAAGCTCTGCTCAGTTGTGATAAAGGTTGCCTACACTCACATACAAGTGGCCAGAGCAGATCAAGTGGCAAGATCCAAAGCAGTAGGCCAGGGAAATATGTGGAGGTTGAAAAAAATAAAAGTATTAGTCACTCAGTTGCGTCCAACTCCTTGAGACCCCATGGACTGTAGCCCACCAGGTTCCTTTGTCCATGGAGTTCTCCAGGCAGGAATGCTGGAGTGGGTAACCATTCCCTTCTCCAGGGGACCTTTCCAGACCTAGGGATCGAACCTGGGTCTCCCACCTTGCAGACAGGTTCTTTACCGTCTGAGCCACCTGGGAAGCTCCATGTTACGGTTGGAGGGAATGAATGACTGTGAACATATAAGACAGTTTATTGCAACCTGTCATTGAGGAAAGAAAGGAA
This sequence comes from Dama dama, assembly GCF_033118175.1. Classification (NCBI taxonomy): domain Eukaryota; kingdom Metazoa; phylum Chordata; class Mammalia; order Artiodactyla; family Cervidae; genus Dama; species Dama dama. Next base: position 7,982,347 of record NC_083702.1, read on the forward strand.
AAGTTGATTAGAATCTTGGCATTTGGTGGGATTTGACTGGATGTGGGGGATGTGCTAAGGATTCCCTCAGATGGTTAAGTTAAAAATGGTACTGCTTAATAAAAAAAGGGATACAGGAAGAGGAAACTTGCAGTAGATGATGATTTGCATCCAGTCTGCCTTCTTGAGATAATGGTACCCTGGTTTTGCCTTGAGAGAACCATTCTTCCCCTACTTTCAACCATGATGCTCTGGATGAAACTTCTTCTAGCCCCTTACCAAGGATGAAACATGTGACCTAGTCTTAAGCCAATAAAAACATTCTATACTCTTGAACACGATCATTGGTTTCAAGACGGGGTTCATGAAGCAAAGCTGGCCAATCAGAACCAGTGAGGCTCAATTTTAGGTCTTACTTCCTGACTTGAAAGAGAAAGACCAGAGTGTTGGCGGCACAGGGGGAATGGAACCTAAAAGAGTCATCATGGAGGAAGCAGAGCATGGAGGAGACATGAGACTGTTCCTGGTGATGTCACCTGAACTTTGACCAAGCCATATGAGGAGCAATCTCTGGGAAATGTTAATTGTAAGCAACAGAAACCCAGAGGGAAAAGCTAGAGAAAGTGGTTCATGGAGGTAAGATAGTTCAAGCAAGAGATAATGTGGAATGGAAATAAACCTGTGACTTTGGAAATGGCTAGAAACACTGGATGAGAAATGTATTTAAGGACCATGGAATTTGTTGGCTCACCGCATATATGGGTTAAGGAGAGAAAGATAAGGATGATGTTCTAGTAGATGGTGAGGAATATCTGGAGAGATGGTGAAAGCATTGAGATCAAGAGGACAGAAAGTAGGGCATGACTGAGGGTCAAAGAATAGGTTCTGTTTTGGGCATTTTCAATGAGGCACCTATCTTGGACAGAAAGACTGATATGCAACATGATAAACGAGAATGGAGAGGCAGACTTGGAAAATGTCAGCATATAGTTAAGAGTTGAAGTTAAGGGGTAACTGAGCTTTTCCGGAGAGAGCTAATAAAACTGGAGTGGAAGAGGGTCATGGGCCTTGAAGAATCACATCCTTTAAGGAGCTGGCAGTGACTGTGGAGCAGCAGCAAGACTGAGAGGCACGTCTTGGGGGAAGAGTGAAGTGCAGAAGACAAGGACTTGCTGCTGCTGCTAAGTCGCTTCAGTCGTGTCTGACTCTGCAACCCCATAGATGGTAGCCCACCAGGCTCCCCAGTCCCTGGGATTCTCCAGGTAAGAACACTGGAGTGGGTTGCCATTTCCTTCTCCAATGCATGAAAGTGAAAAGTGAAAGTGAAGTTGCTCAGTCGTGTCCGACTCTTCGTGACCCCGTGGACTGCAGCCTACCAGGCTCCTCTGTCCGTGGGATTTTCCAGGCAAGAGTACTGGAGTGGGTTGCCATTTCCTTCTCCAGACAAGGACTTGGGGAATCTCCAAAAATAAAGAGTCTTTCTTAACAGCCCCCTCTTCCATAGAATCTGTACACAATCTATTGGCATACTTAGACCAAAGTGCGTGCTTAGTCGTTGAGTGATGTCTGACTCTCTGGGACCCTGTGGACCGTAGCCCACCAGCTCCGCTATCTATGGAATTCTCCAGTCAAGAATACCAGAGTGGGCTGTAATTTCCTTCTCTAGGGAATCTTCCTGACCCAGAGATTGAACCAGAGTCTCCTGCATTGGCAGGCAGATTCTTTACCACTAAGCCACCATGTGATCAATTCTAGTTTATTTTATTCATTTATTTTTTGGCGGCACTGTGAAGCTTGCGGGATCCTAGTTCCCCGACCAGGGACTGAAGCTGGGCCCATGGCAGTGAAAGCATGGAGTTCTAACCACTGGACCACCAGGGAATTCCCTGAACATTACTGTTTTAAAAATAAATCTGAAATCTCTCCCTGTATCTCTATCCCCACCACCAGCTATGTGGTCTCAGCCAGCACTTCACCTGCATCAGACGATGTCCTCACTGGTCTTTCCTGCAGCTGCTCTTGCCACCCCCCCGCCCCCCCCCCCAACCCGTCAAAGCCATTCTCCACACAAAAGCCAGAGTGATGTTTCCAACATGTGACTTGAATCACGTCACTGCTCAAAGCCCTCTGGTGGTTTTCACTGCCCTTAGAACGAAACCCACGGATGATAGGGTTCTGATAGGGAACCCATGGTGGTCTTTAAATAAAAGAACGACATCACCTAATTTCTGAGAATTTGGAAGGCATCTGAAAAGTTACTGTAATAGCTGGCTGGAGTAATAGAAAGGAGAGAAGTGGGAGTCCAATGAAGAATTTGTTTTACACAAGGAAAGAACGTTGTAGAGGGGATGGGTGTGAGGAATATGCAAGCAATTGAATCTATAAGGTTGATGGTTGAGTGGCTGGCTCTTTGTGGGGCTGAGGTTTCCAGGTAGGGGACAGTAGCATTATTAAACAGGAAGAGGAGACAGGGAGAGGAGGCAGTGATGTACCTGGGCAGCCGTATGTGGTATGGGCAAACTGGTCTGGCTTAAAATTCAGGGTCACCCATCTCGCTGGGCCTTCTAACATTGCTGAGAACATTATGCAGCATCTCTGGTCAGCTCTCTCTCCTGGTCTCCACAAGACTCTTGCTAATCTTTTTTTTTTTTTTTCCGCTGAACTATGTACTTCTTTGCCTTCCTCTTTCACTCTCAGTAAATGGCCTTGCTTTGTACATTGCAGGGCAAAGAGAAAGCATCAGAACACAACTCCTACCCTTTCTCTGGTTTCAGTAGTGTGGCAGAAGGAACCAAACCTTTCCTAGATTAGAGGAGAAATTTGGGAATCAGAGAAGACTTACACCAGAAAGTGCTATCCTTCCCTGGTACCTCAGGTAGAGGCATTACCATATAACATTTTTACGGAAAAAATCCCCAGGAGGAAAGCAAATGCATTTGGGGGACAAAAAGCCCAAGGAATTTTTATCATTTCTTAGGGAATAGAGCAAAACCTTATCAATCGGAGGAAATTGTGTTTCTTTGTTTTAGATATTTATTTATTTATTTGGCTGCTCCAGGTCTTAGTTCTGGCCATGTGGGATCTAGTTCCCTGATCCGGGCTCAAACCTGGGCCCCCTGCATTGGGAACTTGAAGTCTTAGCCTCTGGACTACTAGGGAAGTCCGGAAATTGTGTTTTTCACTGAACTGGACAGTGTGGAGTTGGAAGAAATGAATTCTGTGGTGGGAAGGTCAGTTTGCCTTTTGGGAACTGAGGGGCAAAACAGCTATAGCTTTTGCTGATGCGGAGTTTAAGCTGAACACCTAAGATGTTATATCCCTGTTAAGAGTAGAGGGCAACCACCACTTCTACCCTCATCCAGGCATCATCCTCTTGGAAAGTGGTAGACACCCAAGTACAAGAGGGCTGCACTGACATCCAACTGAAATATGACACCAGAAGGGCTTTCCTCCTGCCTGGAGGGATGGGGAGTCCCAAGGGAAAGAGGTGCGTGTGCATTTAATGGTGTCTGACTCTGTGTGACCCCATGGATATGCAGCCCGCCAGACTCCTTTGTCCACGGGATTCTCCAGGTAAGAATACTGGAGTGGGTTGCCATGCCCTCCTCCAGGGGATCTTCCGACTCAGGGATCCAACCTGCGTCCCTTTCTGTCTCCTTCATTAACAGGCGGGTTCTTTACCATTAGCGCCACTTGGGAAGACCCCCAAGAGGCAGGAGCGGGGCTCAAAGTGAAGAAGGACCAAAGAGCCAGAGGAGAGAATGAGAGGATCCACATGCCAGAAAGGGCAGCCTTCACTCCTTGCTAGTTTCCTTTTCTGGGCCCTCCTCTGTCTTTAAAATGCTGAGTGGAATTCCCTGGTGGTTCAGTGGTTAAGACTCTGCCCTTTCACTGGCAGGGGCACAGGTTCAATCCCTAGTCAGGGAACTAAGGTCTCGCAAGCTACGTGGTTCAGCCAAAATTTAAAAAAAAAAAAAAATTGCTGCACTCCCCAAGGCTTAGTTCTTGGCCCTCTAATACCATTCTCCACCTCTGGGCAGGCTTTTAGTGCCATTTCTATGTATGTCCAGTATAAGTTTGTTGAATGAAGCATGCATGAATGAAAGGGAAGATTTCTAAAGCAAGATGATGTTAAAGGTCAGTTATGTCCCACCCCCAAATTCGTCAAGTCCCAATGCCCAGTATCTCAGAATGTAACTTATTTAAGGATAAGATGTTTAAAGAGGTATTTAAGCTAAAATGAGGCCCTTAATCCAGTATGTGTATGTGAATGAAAGTGTACTCAGTCGTGTCTGACTCTTTATGACTCCATGGACTGTGTAGCCCACCAGGATCCTTATTTCATGGAATTTTCCAGGTAAGACTTGTGTTTAATAAGAAGAGGAAGAGACAGCAGTGATTGGACCACACAGAAAACAGATCATGTGAGAACACAGGGAGAAGCTGTTTGTGATGTTGTGATATAAGAAATATACATTTGACCTTTTATCCCCATTTTATGGGCGTCCTATGTGGCATTACTGGTTAAGTACCCACCTGCCAATGCAGGAGACATAGGATATGTGTGTTTGATCCCTGGGTTGGGAAGATCCCCTGGAAGAGGAAATGGCAACCCACTCTAGTATTCTTGCCTGGAGAATCCCACGGACAGAGGAGCTTGGAGGGCTACAGTCCATGGAGTCACAAAGACTGGGACATGACTGAAGTGACTTAGCACGCATGCCCCACTTCATGGCAAAGACTTCCTAAAATCCTGGTGATTTTCTGAGTGATGGGGGTGAGAGGAGTGTCTTGTTATTCATAATAAGCCCCTTTCAGTCATACTGGAGTTTATGGTAATGAGGTGACTGTTGGTGGGCGCCCTGGGTAGCTTCAAGATGGAGGCTCCTTACCAAAGGAGGAAGCCTTGAGATTAGAGAGATGGAACATCTTTACCCACCCACTTATGGGAGGAAAGGAGGGACCTGATTTGATGGATCATTCCTCCGTGAAGGAATCTTTATAAACCCTAAATAATGGGGTTTATGGAGCTTCCAGGTTGGGGAACACATCAGTGTGCTGGGAGGTTTAGCCCCTCCCCCATATCCTGCCTGCCCCGAGTGTCTCTTCAATCCCCTGTTCCTGAGTTGTGTCCTTTATAATGGAGGATAGTAAGGAAACTGCCTTCTTGAATGAGCCATCTTAACAAATAGTTGAACTGGAAGAGGAGGTCACGGAAACCCCTAATTTAGAGCCTCTGTCAGAAGTATGGGAAGCTTGGGACTCCCCTGGCTGTCGAGTATTGAGACTCAGCACTGTCAATGCAGGTTCGATCCCTGGTCAGGGAGCTAAGACCCCACATGCTGTGTGGTGCGGTCAAAAGATTAAGGAAAAAAAAAAATATATATATATATATATACATATATATATATTTCTAAGTTGCTTCAGTCGTGTCCGACTCTGTGCGACCCCATGGACAGCAGCCCACCAGGCTTCCCTGTCCACGGGATTCTTCAGGCAAGAATACTGGAGTGGGTTGCCATTTCCTTCTCATATATATATATATATATGAAGTCTGAGAATGGTGATTGGCATCTGAAATAGGGGACAGTCTTGTGAGACTGAGCCCTAACCTGTACGGTCTGGTGCCTACTCTGGGCAGTTCGTGTCAGAATTGATTGAATTGTTGGGCACCCAGCTGGTATCTCAAGAGCTGGAGAATTGGTTGTTGGTGTGGGCAAAGAAGGAAATGGCAACCCACTCCAGTATTCTTGCCTGGAGAAGCCCATGGACAGAGGAGCCTGGTGAGCTAAAGTCCATGGGGTCTCAAGGAGTCAGACATGACTGAGTGACTGAACACATGGAAACAGAACCATACATGTGGTCACGTGGTATTGTAAAAACAGTTTGGAGTAGCCGTTTGCCAGTCCAGGAGAGAGGTCTCAGCAGAAACCAAACCTGCTGACACCTTGATCTTGGACTTCTAGACTCCAGAAGTGAGAAAATACATTCTGTTTTTTCTTTCCTACTTTCAGGCCAGATCTTAGTTCCCCAACCAGGGGTTGAACCTGCATCCCCTGCAGTGGAAACATGGAGGAGTCTTAACCACTGGACTACCAGGGAAGTCCCCAAAACATACATTTCTGTTGTTTAAGCTACCCAACCTGTACTTTGTCACCATGGCAGCCCTAGTGAGTTAACACTGATGATGAAGTTCTTGCGACAGAGGGACCTGTGGATGGACTGTGCCCCATTGGTAGTGGACAGTTGGATGTGTGCATCTCAGCCTCATGGGGTGGTCTGGGCTGGGCGGGACAAAGTGGTTCTGGAGTTGTTGGACGAAATGTGTCTTTTGTCTGTGTCTCCACAGAAGACTATGGAAAGTGAGAAGGAAGAAAACCAACCTTCACCATCTTATACTGTATTCAGTCTGCAAGAACACTGTTGGTCGACTTCCCAGCATTCACACACCCTTCCTTCTTCCTACCAGAGCCTCACTTTTGTTCAGGTGTTTGCCCCCTCACCACTCAGCCCCTGAGAACCTTGGGAATCTGACCCCACTCCCAGATTGTTTCGTTTGAGCCAATATGGCCAACTCATTCCTCTCTCCAGTGATCCGTTCCACAACTTACACTGAAGGTAATCACCTCAAGCCATATGTCTGGTCACTGTCATTGTTCTAGGGATGGGCAGTAGTTCTCAATATCCCTTCCTCGCTTAGACTTCTCAACTTTTGGCTGGGCGTTTGCCACTCTCCGCATAAAGACTATGTTTTCCAGCACCACTTGGAACTGTATGTGGTCGTGGGGCAAGTTTTGACCAATCAGCTATAGACATGCTTGGTGAAGGCACTTCTGGGAAGTATTCTCAAAGGGGAATCTTTTATCTATTGCTGCATTAAAAATTATCCCAAAGTACGAACCTGGAAACAAGAAACATTTGTTTCTTGAAGTTTCTGCAGGTTAGGAATTCAGAAGCAGCTTAGCTGGGTGGTTCTTCCTCATGTGATCAAGGTATCAGCTGGGGCGACAGTCACCTCAAGACCCTGCTGAGGGTGTGTGTGGTGGGGGATTTGCATCTGAGCTCACTCCTGTGGCTATTGGCAGGCCTCGAAAGATCCATTTCCAAATTCCTTCCAATGAGGTTCTGCACAGGACAGCCTTCCAACATGGCAGCTAGATTTTCCCAGAGCGAGCCATCCAAGGGAAAGAGAAAGCTAGCATGTAACACAGAACCACCGTCTTTTCATGGACTAAAAGTAGCATTTTACCACGTCTCCTGTATTATCTCCTCTGTGTGCATGGGCTCAGTCACTCAGTCATGTCCAACTCTTTTGTGATGCCATGAACTGTAGCCCACCAGGCTCCTCTGTCTGTGAGATTTCCCAGGCAAGAATACTGGAGTGGGTTGCCATTTCCTTCTCCAACTGATCTTCCTGACCCAGGGATTGAACCCATGTCTCCTATGTCTTCCCCAGAAGTGAATATATAAGTCCAGGCCATTCTCAGGAGAAGGGGTTATACAAAGATGTGAATACTGGGAGGCAGGGATACCTGGCAGTCATTACAGAAGCTGCTCACCATAGAGTGGGGCTTCCCAGGTGGCGCTAGTGGTAAAGAACTGCCTCGCAGCATAGGAGATACAAGAGACGTGGGTTCGACACCTGGGTGGGGAAGATCCCTGGAGGAGGGCATGGCAACCCACTCCAGTATTCTTGCCTGGAGAATCCCATGGACAGAGGAGCCTGGTGGTCTACAGTCCATGGGGTCGCAAAGAGTTGGATACAACTGAAGTGACTTAGCGCACGTATACACACACACCATGGATTGTAGGGGAAGGTGTGCTCAGTGATTCTTTACCTTTCCTTCTGCCTGTTGGCTCGAAGACAGAGATGACTGCTGGAACTCAAGCAGCCATCTTGTATTATGAGGTGATCTTGGAAGTGGAAGATGTCAATGGCACAGCGAAAGGACAGAAGGAGCCAGAGTCCCTGTCATTGTGAAAGAACCGTTCCCTCCATGTGCTGTGTGTCTCTCAGTTTTTATTTAGAGAAAGAATAGCTCTTATCTTGTTTAAGTCATCATATTTTGGATTTTCCAATTTCTGCCAGTCAAAACCTAATCCTCAGTGATCCAGGTTCTCTTTGGTGTGGCCCTGGAAACTGCTTCAATTAGGTAAAGGCTGGTTTCTTATTATTCTAATGCTTTAGATATAGTCATTATGAGGACTTGCTCCTGATGTATATTCATTGAAATCACTTTCAATCTCTTGCTCTCGCCTTCAAGTTCAGCCCCAGACTGTTCTGTGTTCCCTCACCCTTGACTCATCCTCTCTCCCCTCTCAGCTATTTTTCCATTGAGAGGCAGATACTTGAACATATTCGTAGAATATGGAGAAGAAATTGACATAGGGAAAGAAATTAAAAATCCAGAAGGGAATCAGGGATGCCTGGCAGAACAATGCTCTAGAGAAGGGGCTGGCAAAGAATAGCTGCCAGTTTTGTTTTGTTTTGTTTTCCAGCTGCCAGTTTTTATAAATAAAATTTAATTGGAACACAGTCCCACCCATTCATTTACCTATTGTCTATGGTTGCTTTCTTGCTACAAGGGAAGAAAGGATAGCAAAGCCTAAATTTGAAGTCTTGCCCTTTACAGAAAGTCTGCTGACTCCTGCCTTTGAGGAGGCAGGGGTGAGGGTTAGGAGCACAGAAGGAGTCAGAAATGCTGGTGAGGCTGGAGAGACAATAAATTGTTCAAGAGAGTGACTGAGGGCCCTAGCACTGTAGGAAAAACAGCCTGCTTACGGTGAGGCCAAGAGAAAGAAATTCAGGGTGGGGAGAAACGGGAAGGCTGAATGCTTCAGAAAGGCAGGGGCAGTGGGGGTGTGGGAAAGCTGGAGGGGATGCTAGGGACTATGATTTCCCCAGAAATCTCATGCCAAGCTCCTCATGACAGCAGTCCAGACCCCGAGGTCAATTATGAGCCCAGCTCTCTGGCCACTGCCTGGGGCTCTGGTGCCGAATTTTTGATGAGTAAACAATGACGGGAGGTGGCATGAAGAGACAAATGGTGAAGAGCTGGCAGGAGGAAACTGCAGAGTTAGAACTCCAGGCGCAGAAGGTGAGGGTGCCCAGAGGAGCCTCTTTCCTGTAGCTGTTGGGACACAGCCAGCTTCTCCGGTTGCCAGTGAGAGCAAGCTGCTGGAAGTGAAGGTCCAGGCTGAGGGGCTTTGTTTGCCGCAGAAAGGGGAGCTCAGGGCCGAGAAGAAAAGGAAGGAGGAGGTGTAATGGGTGAGGGAGCTTGAAATTGTCTAGCGCTGAACAAATCAAAGAAAGCCAGACTTAAGGTTGGGTTTCCACCAACTTAACCTCAAGATCATAACTATCACATTTCAAGCACTAAAACAATCAATGACTAGCTACTGAGAGTACCTGGAAGAATTAGAATTAGAAAACCTCAAACCAAACAACACAAAAGTTTAACTTTGCCCCTGGTAAAAGTCCAGAGGTAGATGGTCCATGGCTGGCATTAGGGATTCCAGCGGGTATGAGAGACCCAGCCTCCAAACCCCCTCTCACTGCATCTTCCTTTCCTAAATCATCTCTGTTCTGAGATCTAGCAGCCAGGACATTTCCATCCCAGGCAGGAGGAGGAGATCCCTATAAGGACCCTCCCTGGAAACTGCAGCGGCCGTTACGTATCCCACTGGCCAAAACTTAGTTTCACAGTTATGCCTTGCCACAAGGCAGCCTTGGAAATATGGATCTCATCTGAGTAGCCACATGCACACCTAAATTTTATGGGCCAAGCAGAGAACATATACAGGGAAACAATTTTCTCTGCCACATTCCTTCCGTATGTCTATATACACAAAAGGCAACCATACATCCCAATTTGCATGGGATTGCCACAGCTTACACGATTATCTGTATATTAATAGAATTCTTTTTCACTAAAAAGGGCAGAAAAGGAAAAAGTTTGGTGGTTCCTCAAAAAGTTAAATATACAATTGCCATTGTGGTTCATTCACTATGTCATGTCCTACTCTTTGCAACCCCATGAACTACAGCACACCAGTCTTCCCTGTCCTTCACTATCTCTCAGAGTTTGCTCAAACTCATATCCATAGAGTAGATGACGATGCCATCCAACCATGTCACCCTTTGTCACCCCTTTCTCTTCCTGCCCTCAATCTTTCCCAGCATCAGGGTCTTTTCCAATGAGTTGGCTTCTCACATTAGGTGGCCATTATTGGAGCTTCAGCTTCAGCATCAGTAGTTCCAATGATATGATCCAGCAATTCTACTTATAGGTATATATACCCCCAAATTCAAAAGAAAACAAACAACTCAGTCAAAAAATGGGCAGAAGAGCTAAACAGACACTTCTCCCAAGAAGTCATACAAGTGGCCAACAAACACAGGAAAAGATGCTCAACATTGCTCATTATTAGAGAAATGCAAATCAAAACTACAATGAAGTAATACCTCACACTGATCAGAATGGCCATCATCAAAAAATCTACAAACAATTACATTAACATCTGAATAATATTAAAATAAATGGATTTTTGGAGAGGGACTTCGCTTGCATTCTGGTGATTAAGAGTCTGCGCTCCCATGGCAGGGGCACAAGTTCAATCTCTGGTTGGGGAACTAAGATTCCTCATTCCTCAGAGCTCAGCCTGCAACCCCCCTCAAAAAAAAAAAAAACAAAAAACAGGTTTTAAAAATTGTCCTAGTTTGGATGGTAAATTAAATCATCACCCTATATATTCTTTTCTCCACTTATAAAACATACTTACCTGCTCCCCAATAGAGAAACTCTCAAATCCCGCTGTATCCAGCTCAAAGTCTATAACCTAAGTCTGTAACTACCCATCGGGTTCAGGTAAAAGTTTTTTAAGTTTAGTCGCTCAGTCGTGTCAGACTCTGCGACCCCACGGACTGTAGCCTACCAGGTTCCTCAGTCCATGGGATTTTCCAGGCAAGAGTACTGGAGTGGGTTGCCATTTCCTTCTCCAGAGGATCTTCCTGATCCAGGGATCACACCCGGATCTCCCACGTTGTGGGCAGATGCTTTACCGTCTGAGCCACCAGGGAAGTCCTGGTTCAGATAAAGGTGCAACCTAAAAACTAAAAGACAAACTATCTTTAAATATATACTAGTGGAGTAAGAGGGGCTTCCCAGGTATCTCAGTGGTAAAGTATCTGCCGGCCAAGGCAGGAGATGCGGGTTTAATCCCTGGATCAGGAGGATCCCTGGAGAAGGAAATGGCAAGCGACTCCATTATTCTTGCCTGGGAAATCTCATGGACAGAGGAGTTTGGCTGGCTGCAGTCCATGGGGTCACAAGAGAGTGGGACCCGATTGAGCGACTGAGCATGTGCACACAGAGAAGTTAACAGAGAAGTGGCAGAATGTTACTTTCAAGATTAGCTCGTGAAAAGATGATGGTTCTGTCTTACATGCTTAACTTTCTTTTTTCCCTTGGATGGTTCACTCTGGGAAAATCCAGCTGTCATGTTGCAAGATTGTCCTGTGCAGAGCCTCATTTGAGGGAATTTGGAAATAGATCTTTTGAGGCAGAGGAGCCTGGGGGGTTGCAGTCCATGGGGTGGCAAAGAGTTGGATACAGCTGAGCACAGATGCACGCAAGTGGAGTGAGAACAAGATAATCACAATAAAAATGACTGTTCTGAAAATGTCCATTATTCTCCAAGGACACAAGGACAGTGGGCATTGGGAGGCGGTTTACTGGGGCCACATAGTTTCAGTGTTCGCCTCCTGCTAATGCAGGTTTGCAGCCTGGGAATGGCTTCAGGGTTGAGTAGTCACAGATGTTTTCAGGTTGGTGGTTTCTTTGCTAATACGGTTGCTGATGCTGCTGCTGCTGCTAAGTCGCTTCAGTCGTGTCCTACCCTGTGCGACCCCATAGACGACAGTCCGTCCACTAGGCTCCCCTGTCCCAGGGATTCTCCAGGCAAGAATACTGGAGTGGGTTGCCATTTCCTGCTAATACGGTAGTCCCTTCTTATCCCCAGTTTCAGTTTCACTTACACTTTGCCCTGTTTCAGTTAGCCAAGGTCAAACGCCATGAGAAAATATTAATTGGATAACTCCAGAACAAACTATTCATAAGTTTTAAATTGCACAGTGTTCCGAGAAGTGTGATGAAATCTTGCCCCGTCTAGCTCTGTCCTGCAGGGACATGAATCATCCATTTGTCCAGTGTATCCACATTGCACACATTTCCCATGGCGAAGACATTTAGCACCCTTCTTGGTGATCAGATCGACTATTTCAATGTCCCAGTGCTTGTGTTCAGATTACTCATTTCACATCATAATGACCTCAAAGAACAAGAGTAGTGATGCTAGAAATAACAGTATGTATGGGGTTCTGTACTATCCGTGGTTTTAGGCACCCACTGCGGGTCTTGAAACGTGTCCCCCGAGGATAAGTGGGAACTACTCTTTAATTCTTTCTCTGAGCAGCCTTCCAGATTATTTGCTTTGTGTGCAAAGAAGTGAACACAGCCAAAGAGCTCACCTACATATAACTTTTAGGCCTGGATAGTTTGGTCTATGGGCTTCCCTGGTGGCTCTGTGGTAAAGAATCTGCCTGCCATTGCAGGAGATGTGGGTTTGATCCCTGGGTTGGGAAAATCCCCTGGAGTAGGAAATAGCAACCCACTCCAGTATTCTTGCCTGGAGAATCCCATGGACAGAGGAGCCGGGGTGGGGGGGGGGGGGGGGTGGGGGCGGCTACAGTTCATGGGGTCGCAGAGTTGGACAGGATTGAGCAACTAAGCACGCATTTTGGTCTATAAGTGAATCCCAGGGCTGAGCCTGACTGCCGCCACTTTCAAAGCCTTTAAAACAGGGTGGGGAGGCACATTCCTTAATCCCATTTTTGCCTTCAGGCTCCTGGCCTCTGGGGGAAAGTTAGCCTTATCTCTCAATGCTTTAAGCCACTCCTTGTAATTGCTTAGGTTTGAAATACCAAAGCAGATGGCTTCTTTCAGCCCCGAATCATCTCTGTGTTATGGAACTCTTGGACAATTTGGATTGGGGGCTGCCAGCAGAGTACATTCCTTTGTACCTCTGCTGAAGACTGGAGTGCTTCTGTGTCCTGCTGTCAGAGAACTCTTGAAAGCAAACAGCACCCAACACGCCCAATGACTGAACTTTCTCTACCAGTTCTCCAGTATTCCTGCCCTGTTTGGAACTTGCATTTCAAGGACGGCCAACACTTGTGATCCATTAGTGTGTCGTGATGTCAAGTGGGCCACAGCCAACTTTTTTTTTTTTTTTTAATGAGTTAGAATAGAAAATATCAGATGCTTGCAGCTCAGGGCAGGAACAGAAGCTTCACTCCACAAATTTCCCTGCTCAGCCACTTCCAGCTCCTTGGCTCACCCTCCATGGCTAACTGGTGGCTTTCAGCCTCCGGCACTGATCTCAGAGGGAGAGCAGTGAGCGGTCTTCAAGAAGATCTTGGTTCCCTGCCCAGGAATTGAACCTAGGCTGTTGTTCAGTCACTAAGTCATGTCCGACTCTTTGTGACCCCATGAACTGTACCACACCAGGATTTCCTGTCCTTTACTATCTCCTGGAGCTTGCTCAAACTCATGTCCATTGAGTTGGTGATGCCATCCCACCATCTCATCTTCTATTACCCTCTTCTCCTCCTGCCCTCAATCTTTCTTAGTATCAGGGTTTTTTCCAATGTTCCAATGTAAGTTCTTCCCATCAGGTGGCCAAACTATTAGAGTTTCAGCTTCATCATCCATCCTGCCAATGAATATTCAGGACTGATTTTCTTTAGGGTTGACTGGTTTGATCTCCTGGCAGTCCAAGGGACTCTCAAGAGTCTTCTCTAGCACCACAATTCGAAAGCACCAATTCTTCGACGCTTAGCCTTCTTTATGGTCCAACTCTCACATCCAGACATGACTACTGGAAAAACCATAGCTTTGAATATATAGACCTTTGTTGGCAAAGTGATGTCCCTACTTTTTAATATGCTGTCTAGGTTTCTCATAGCTTTTCTTCCAAGGAGTAAGGGTATTTTTTTTTTTTTTTTTTTTTTAATATTTATTTACTTGGCTGCATCGGGTCTTAGTTGCAGCTTCCAGGATCTTTCGTTTCAGCCCAGGCTGTTTATTGCAGTGTGCAGATTTCTCTAGTTGCGGGGCTTAGTTGCTCCAGGGCTATATGGGATCTTAGTTCCCTGATCAGGGATTGAACCCACATCCTCTGCACTGGGAGGCAGATTCTTAACCACTGGACCACCAGGGAAGTCCCAGTAAGGGTCTTTTAATTTCGTGTCTTCAGTGATTTTGGAGCCCAAGAAAATAAAATGTCACTGTTTTCACTTTTCCCCCATCTATTTGTCTTGAAGTGATGGGACCAGATGCCATGATCTTAGTTTTTTAATGTTGAGTTTTAAGCCAGGTTTTCACTCTCCTCTTTCACCTTCATCAAGAGACTCTTTAGTTCTTCTTCACTTTCTGCCATTAGAGTGTATCATCTATATATCTGGGGTTGTTATTTTTCCAGGCAATCTTGATTTCAGCCCAGCATTTTGCATGATGTACTCTGCATATAAGTTAAATAAGCAAGGTGATAATATACAGCCTTGATGTACACCTCTTCCAATTTTGAACCAGTCCACTGTTCCATGTCCAGTTCTAACTGTTGCTTCTTGACCTGCACACAGGTTTCTCAGGAGGCAGGTAAGGTGGTTTGGTATTCCCATCTTTTTAAGAGTTTTCCACAATTTATTGTGATCCACATAGTCAAAGACTTTCACGTAGTCAGTGAAGCAGAGGTAGATGTTTTTCTGGAATTCCCTTGCTTTTTCTATGATCCAACAGATGTTGGCAATTTGAACCTGGGTAGCATGGATGAAAACCAGGAATTCTAGCCACTAGACCATCGGGGGCTAGACCCCAGAAGCAAAATGGCCCTGGCTCTTTCCCCGGTTTGAAAGCAAGATTGTTTCAAGGAGACAAAAACTGTGAAAACAGGTACAAAGCTTATTATTAGAAACACAGCACCATGTATAGGAAAGCACACTGGAAAATAGTTTGTTTATCTAACTCAGAAGTACAGCAGAGATACACACTCAGAGAGAAAGGGTATGGGCAACCTTTCTAATGAGGGAGAGTGCAATAAGTCAGAAACTAGGCAGAGACGTACACCCAGAGTGGAGTCGGGGGCGTCCTGAGTGAGGAAGAGCATAGTAAGCCAGAAACCAGGCAGAAACGCACACCCGGACAGAAGTGCAGACATCCTGAGTGAGGAGGAGAGCAGTAAAGAGGTGATGTAAATCATTTATATAGGACAGTCCTTCCGGGTCTTTGTTTATACCTTTGGCCAGTTATCTTGTTTCTTTCTTTACACCTGACTGGCCCATGGACCCTCCCCAAGATGCATGTGCAAATTTTTGCTAAGATGGATCCCACTGCAGAGGCCTATGGGTGCATGTCCACATTTATTATGGGGTGGGGCCCCCTCCCTTTTTGACCCCCAAGAAGCCTTCCTGTGCATGTGCAGACAGGGAAGTCCTCCTTGACCTGAAGAGTGGGCACCTTATCTCTTTAGCAGAGCTCAGCTTTTGCCATAGCTTTATCCTTGGAATGTCTGGGTGAGGCCAAAGGCTCAGTTTTACTCTACTTGACAAACACTAGGTGTCAGGCCCAGAGACCCGCTGTCTTCTACCTCAGCACCAATTCAATATCTTCAGACCAGGCAGAAGTTTGTGGAAAGTTGGAGGAGCAGGCAAAGGGAGCCCCAGTAGTGTTTTATTTTCTGTTCTTAGAAGCTGCCATATAATACTTCTACTTATAGCCCACTAGCAAGAGTTTAGATACATGGTCACATCTAGTGCAAGGAGGGTGAGAGATATCATTTATTTATTTTTTATAATTTTATTTATTTATTTTTTATTTTGGTTGCACTGGATCTTCGTTGCTGCTTCCAGGCTTTCTCCAGTTGGCGGCACGTGCAGACGAGTCTTTGTTGTGGGGTGTGAGCTTCTCATTGCGGTAGCTTCCGTTGGCGGAGTTCTAGGTTCTAGGCATGTGGACTTCAGTGTTCGCCTCTCACAGGCTCTAGGGCGGGGGCTCAGTAGTTGTGATGCAAGAGCTTAGTTGCCCTCCAGCATATGGGGTCTCCCCGGCCAGGGATTTACCCGGGGTCCCGGCATTGGCAGGCAGATTGCCATGCACTGTACTGCCAGGGAAGTCCTGAGAGATGTTCTGTTCATGCTGGTGACTGTGTGCCCTTTTAGTGATATTACAGTGGGAAAGAAAGGAGACAGCTTGTTCATTATAAGGCAACTAATAGGATTCATGTGTAGATTCAAGGCATCATGAGTGGTAACCAAGTATTTATTTCTTTTTTTTTTAACCAGTGATTTCTTTCAAAACTCTCAGAGCAATTCTCACATAGCTAGAAGACACCTTCACTTTGGTCTGCTTTTGACCCATTCCCAACTCTTCAACCACCAGACATAGTGCTTAAACTTAGAAGTGGAGTCAAGATTCCTAGATTCAGACCCAGACTACCCTCCCTCTGAGCTGCACCACTTTTTCTGGCAAGTTACTTTTTTTTTTTTTTCTGGCAAGTTACTTTAACCTAGTCTCAGTTTCCTTGACCATAGAATGATGGATACCAACAGTGTTACAGCAGAGTATGTTTACAAGGATGAACTATGAATTTGCATGTAAAGAAGCAGTGTCAGGTGCATAATAAACTTAATAAGTGATCAACAACAATTTACCATTCAGTAGCTCTTTGCTGCCTAAAGGCTTAACTTCTCAGCACATGAGAGTCTTCCAGAATGTGTTGTGGTGCTTCTAGAGGGTCCCACTCCCCATTGTATGGTTCCTCACTTATTCATTTTTTAAAATAACATTGTTTCCAATTAAAAAGTAATATAACCCAATCATTTTACCTTTGGAATCTATCTTAGAAACTGGTTGAAGGCACAGAGATGAACCTGTGTGCTGCCATTGTTGTAAGAGTAACAAATTGGGAAAACAACCTTTGGGAAGAGAACATGTTAAAAGTCAGGAAGAGAAAGATGAATATCATATGATATCACTTCAATGTGGAATCTAAAATACAACACAAAGGAGCATATCTATGACACAGAAACAGACTTACAGACATAGAGAACAGACTTGTGGTTGCCAAGGGGGTGAGGGGAAGGAAGGACTGAAGTTTGGGATCAGCAGATGCAAACTATTATATACAGGATGGATAAACAGGGTCCTACGATATAGCACAGGGACCTATATTCAATATCTTGTGATAAACCATAATGGAAATGAATATGAAAAGAATATATATGTATATAACTGAGTCATTTTACTGTACAGCAGAAATTAAGCCCAACATTATAAACCAACTATAAGTTCAATAAAAAATTTAAAAATACTACAAAACAGCCAGACTCTGGAATCCCATGAAGTCATTTCAAGTCCCAGATTGACCTCTTCTGAAACCACTCTTCCTTTATCCGCCTCCAGCCTTCCTGAGGGGGTCTCAAACATTCTGCTCTTGTTCCTGTTGTGGGACTTCTACATGAGTCCTTTCCTCAGCTTGGCATATTCTGTCCCTGACAAATTTCATTTGGATATGGCTTTCCCTAATCCATTTTTCCCAATCTAAAAGAGTTCCTCAGCTTATCTCTAGCACATTAATTAATTAATTTACTAAAAATTATTATTAACTAATTCATTAATTTACTGTCTGTCTCTCCCAACTGGAACATAAATATCAGGAGAGTGGCACCTTAGTCTTGTTTATCATTCTCATGACAACCAAACCTGCTACATAGTGGTGATTCAATGCATATTTGTTAAATAAATAATATTAGCTATACTTATTAAGTGCTTTCTATCTTCTGGGCATTGTTTTATGTCCTTTAAGTATATTAATATATATAGAATCCTTACAACAATTCTATGAGGCAGTTGCTATCGTATTATATCATTTTACAGATGAGGCTATTGCCTAAGGCCAAGTGGTTAATAAATTGCAGAGCTGAATTTCAACTTAGGGAGTGGGTTCTGATCTTGTGACCTTAACCCCTACACAACATGTAGCTGAAGCAGGGCTCAGGGCACAATTTATAACTGTAAATGCCTAGTTTTAAAACAAAGAAAGATCTTAAATCAAGTACTTAAACTTCTGCCTTAAGGAACTAGAAAAAAAAGGGCAAATAAAACCCAAAAGAAGGAGAAGGAAGACTAGAGCAGCAAACAAATGAACTAAAGAGCAGAAAAACAATAGCGAGCATCAATAAAACCCAAAGTTTTTTTAAAAGATCAACAAAAATGATACACTTTTAGCTAGACTGACCAGAGAAAAAGAAAATTAAAATTTCTATAATCACAACTGAAAGAAGGGACATTAATACTAAACTTACAGAAGTAGGAAAGATTATAAGAGGATACCATATGGGGACACCCTGCTCAAAGGGTACTAATCTGCAGTTATAAGATGAATAAGTCCTGGGGATCTAATGCGCAGAATGAAACTACGCCCAATATTATGCTTTGTACTTGAAATTTGCTAAGAGAATAGACTTTGGACTTCCCTCATGGCTCAGATGGTAAAGAATCCGGCTGCAATTCAGGAGACCAGGGTTCGACCCCTGGGTCAGGAAGATCCCCTGGAAAAGGGAATGGCTGCCCATTCCAGTATTCCTGCCTGGAGAATTCCATGGACAGAGGAGCTAGTGGGCTACAGTCCATGAGGTTGCAAAGAGTCATACATGACTGAGTGACTAAAACTTTTAATTTTTTTTTTTCATCCTCACCACACATATGCAAAAAAACTAACTATCTGAGATAATGGATGTGTTAATTAACTTGACTGTGGTAATCATTTCCCAAAGTATACATAGGTTAAATCATCGTTTTGCACACCTTTAATGTATAAAATTTCATTTGTAAATTATACATCCATAAAGCTGGAGAATACTATGAACAACTGTACTGCAACAAGTTAGATAATTTAGATCAAATGGGCAAATTCTAGAAAAGCACAACTATTGAAACTCCCAGAAGAAGAAGTTGAGGACTTCCCTAGTGGCTCAGTGGTAAAGTATCTGCCTGCCAGGGCAGAAGACACGAGTTTGATCTCTGGTCCAGGAGGATCCCACATGCCTCAGAACAATTAAGCTCATGTGCCACAACCACTGAATCTGTGCCCTAGAGCCCGTGCTCTGCAACAATAAAAGCCACCACAGTAAGAAGCTCACGCGCTGGAACAAAGAGGAGCCCCTGCTTGCCACAACAAGAGAAAGCCCATGAAGCAACAAAGCCCAGCACAGCCAACTAAAAATAAATAAAGTTATTTCAAAAAAGAAGAACCTGGGCTTCCTTTGTGGCTCAGTTGGTAAAGTATCCTCCTGAAATGCAGGAGACCTGGGTTTAATCCCTGGGTTGGGAAGATGCCCTGGAGAAGTGAAAAGCTACCTACTCCAGTATTCTGGCCTAGAGAATTCCATGAACTGTACAGTCCATGGGGTCACAAAGGGTCGGATGTGACTTTAAAAAAAAAAAAAGAAGAAGAAGCTGAAAATGTGAATAGGCCTATTGTAAATAAAGATATCCAATTAATAATTTAAAATGTCTCACAAAGAAAAGTTCAGTCTCAGATGGCTTCACTGGCAAATTTGACTAAACATTCAAAGAAGAATTACTACCAATTATGGTAGGTGGAATAAAGGCTCCCCAAAGATACCCTTGTCTGTCACAATTCAAAGAACCTGTGAATGTTAATTTACATGACAAAAGGAATTTTACAGATGTGATTCAGCCAAGAATCTGGAGATAGGGAGATGATCCCGGATTTTCTGAGTAGGCCTGATGTAGTTAGAAAGGTCCTTATAAGAAGGATGATGGAAGAGTCAGGGTTAGGATGCCACGTCAAGAAGGAAGCAGAGGGAAGCAGAGTCTGGAAAAGAAGCTACTACTCAACGGGCTGTGATGATGGAGGAAAGAGCCATGAGCAGCTTCTAGAAGCTGGAAAAGACAAGAAGCAGAAAGATTCTCTCCTGGAGGGCTTCCCTGGATAAGAATCCACCTGCCAATGCAGGGGACATGGGTTTGATCCCTGATCCAGGAAGATCCCACGTGCCGCAGAGGAACGAAGCCCATGTGCCACAAGTACTGAGCCCATGTGCTGCGACTACTGAAACCCGTGCACCTAGAGCCCATGCTCTGTAACAAGAGAAGCCACTGCAATGAGAAGCCCATGCACCTCAGTGAAGGGTAGCCCCCACTTGCTACAACTAAAGAAGGCTCCAGTGCAGCAACAAACCTCAGCAAAGCCAAAAATAAATAAATAAAATAAAACGAAAGCAGTGTGTGAAAAAAAAAAAAGAGGTTCTTTCCTGGAGCCTCCAGAAGGAAGTGGTCCTATTACACCTCAATTTTTGCACCTTTTTTAAAAAATTGTTATTTTTATTATTCTTTTTTGGCCGTGCCTTGCAGCATGTGGGATCTTAGTTCCCTGACCAGGGATCAAACCCATGACATTGGAAGTAGGAAGTCTTAACCATTGGACTGCCAGGGAAGTCCCTCACTTTTTGACTTTTGGATGTTCAATCTCCAGAAGTGTAGAGGAACACATTTGTCAATTTAAGCCACTAAGTTTGTGATAACATGCTACAGCAGCAAAAGGAAACGACTACATCAATCTTCCAAAGGTTGGAAGGGCCAACTCTTCCAAAAACAGGAGAGAAAAGGTCCCAGTCATTGCATGAGGCCAGTATTACTCTGATATCAAAACTAGAGAAAGACATCACAATAAAAGAAACCTACAGACCAATATCCCTTACAAATTTAGACACAAAAATCCTGAACAAAATACTAGCAAAATGAACCCAAAAGTATATAAAAAGGAAAGAATGAATATATGTGTATAACTCAATTACTTTCTGTACAGCAGAAATTAGCATAATGTTGTAAATCAACTATATTTCAATAAATAAGTAAATAAATACAAATAAAAAATATGTAACAAGGATTATACACCATGATCAAGTGGGATTTATTCCAGGAATACAAGGTTGATTTAATATCTTGTGCAGAAAGGAGTAAACACATGGAATTTAAGACTGCTATCCTTAGAAATGCTGGTTTGCAAGGTGGGCCCTTGGCTGGCATCTGGGAATGGGAATTTCAGGACTGGTAAGTGCAGCTCACTGTGCCTATACTATGTATACAAATAATGCAGTTTATGCTAACTAAATACCTGCTTTTCTTCTAAGAGTCTGGAATTTTGGTCCATGCTAGACAAAGGGTGCCTAAATGACCAGTCTTTATTAAAAACCTTGAACACTGAATTTCAAATGAGTTTCTGTGGTAAACAACATCTCACGTGTTGTCAGGGCTTGGAGGTGTTAGGCATGTCTCCACTTGAAGAGCACTCTGAAAGTTTGTGTTGGTTTCCTCTGGACTTTGCCCCACGTGCTGTTCCTCTTTGCTGATTTCACGCTGTGTCCTTCCACTATAATAAAACTTAGCTGTGAGTATGACTACATACTGAATCCTGTGAGTCTTCTTTGTGAATCTGGACCTTGAAGATGGTCTTGTGGATTTATCTGAAAATCAATTAATGTAATATAGCACACGGATAAAATAAATGACAAAAACCATATGATCATCTCGATAGATACAGAAAAAAGCATCTGACAAAATCTAACAGTTTAATAATAAAAATACTCAACAAACTAAGAATGGAAGGTAATTTTCACAACCTAAGAAAGGGAATCTATGAAAAACCCATCATAATTAACAACAAACTTAATTGTGAAAGACTGAATGATACACTGTTCGATCACTGCAGATGGTGACTACAGCCTTGAAATTAAAAGACGGTTGCTCCTTGGAAGAAAAGCTGTGATCAACCTAGATAGCATATTAAAAAGCAGAGACATTATTGTGCTGACAAAGGTCCATCTAGTCAAAGCTATGGTTTTTCCAGTATAGATGTGAGAGTTGGACCATAAAGAAAGCTGAGCACGAAAGAATTGATGCTTTTGAACTGCTGTTGGAGAATACTCTTGAGAGTCCCTTGAACTGCAAGGAGATCCAACCAGTCAATCCTAAAGGAAATCAGTCCTGAATATTCATTGGAAGGACTGATGCTGAAGCTGAAGCTCCAATACTTTGGCCACCTGATGCGAAGAGCCAACTCATTGGAAAAGACCCTGATGCTGGGAAAGAGTAAAAGCGGGAGGAGAAGGGGACGACAGAGAATGAGATGGCTGGATGGCATCACCGACTTGATGCACATGAGTTTGAGTAAGCTCCAGGAGTTGGTGATGGACAGGGAGGCCTAGCGTGCTGCAGCCCATGGGGTCGCAAAGAGTCGGACACGACTGAGCTACTGAACTGAACGGAATGATATACCCCTAAGATCAAGAACAAGACAAGAATGCCCACTGTCGTCACTTCTATTTAACATTGTTTTGGAGGTTCTAGATAGGCTAATCCGGCAAGGAAAAAAGTTCATCAAGGTGCTCACTTTAGCAGCACATATACTAAAATTGGAATGATACAGAGAATATTTGCATGGCCCCCAGGCAAGGATGACACACAAATTCATGAAGCATTCCGAATTATTTATTTATCTGTGGCTGTTCTGGGTCTTTGTTGCTGCTCGGGCTTTTCTCTAGTTGTGGGGAGCGAGTGCATTCTCCAGTTGTTGTACAAGGGCTTCTCGTTGCAGTGGATTCTCTAGTTGTTCAGCACGGTCTCTAGGACACTCAGGCTTCAGCACCTGCAGCTAGAGGGCTCAGTAATTTCAGCTCCTGGACTCTAGAGCACAGGTTCAATACTTGTGGCCCACAGGCTAAGTAGCTCTGAAAATGTGGGATCTCCCTGGATCAGGGATGGAATTCCTGTCTCCTGCATTGGTAGGTGGATTCTTTACCACTGAGCCATCAGGGAAGCCCACATATTTTTAATTATTAGAGAAATGCCAATCAAAACTACAACAAGGTGCCAGAGAGAGACTGGTCTGAATGGCCATTATTTAAAAAATCTACAAATAAGCTGGAAAGGGTGTGGAGAAAAGGGAAGCCCCCTACATCATTAGTGGGGATGTAAAT
Organism: Dama dama; assembly: GCF_033118175.1. NCBI lineage: Eukaryota > Metazoa > Chordata > Mammalia > Artiodactyla > Cervidae > Dama > Dama dama. The sequence goes on from NC_083702.1 coordinate 8,005,445, forward strand.
TGGTGCAGCCATTATGGAAAACTATCAAGAAAGTGAAAAGATACCCTCATCCAGAATATGTAAAGAGCATTTACAACTCAATAGTAAAAGGACAAATAACTTTAAAAGTGGGCAACGTATTTGAAAATATATTTCTCTAAATAAGATTTATAAATCAACAATAAATACAGGAGAACATTTTCAACATTCTTAGCCATCAGGGAAATGCAAATCAAAACCATAACAAGATACTACTTCCCGTCCACTAGGTTTGTTGTTGTTGCTCAGTCACCAAGCCGTGTTCCACTCTTTGTGATGCCATACACTGCAGCACACTTGGGTTCCCTGTCCTTCACAGGGATACCATCAACCATCTCATCCTCTGTCACCCCCTTCTCTTGCCCTCAATCTTTCCCAGCACCAGGGTCTTTTCCAGAGAGTTGGCTCTTTGCTTTCTTCGCATCAGGTGGCCAAAGTATTGGAGTTTCAGCTTCAACATCAGTCTGTCCAATGAATAGTCCTTCCACTAGGTTGGCTGTAGTCAAAGATAGACAATGACAGGTGTTGGTGAGGATATGGAGGACTTGGAATCCTCATGCACTGCTGGTAGAAATGTAAAATAAGGCGGTTCTGTGGCAAATAGTTAAGTGGGTCCTCAAAAAGTTAAACATAGTGGAAACAATATGAATGTCCATCACTGGATGAATGGATAGAGAAAATATGGTATACCCACACAGTGAAATATTATTTGGCTATTAAAAAGGAGATACTGATACATACTACAACACGCATAAAACTTGAAAGCATAAAACATCACCATTATAGTCATAGAAGGTCACATATTGCATGATCCCATTTTTTTTTTTTTTTTTTTTTTTTGGCTGCCCCACCGGCTTGCAGGATTTTAGTTCTCTGACCAGGGATTGAACCCAGGTCTTTGGCAATGAAAGTGTGGCATTCCAGCCACTGGACATCCAAGGAATTCCCTGTATGAATGATCCCATTTTATGAAATGTGAAGAAATAAGCAAATTCATAGAGACAGAAATAAGATTAGTTTCTAGGGCCTGTTGAAGTTAGGGGGAAGTGGGGAGTGACTGTTAATGGGTATGGGGTTTCTTTGAGGGGTGATAAAAATGTTCTAAAATTGACTATAGTGGTGATGGTTGCACAACTCCGTTGATATATTGAAATTCATAGAATTGTACACTCTAAGTGGATGAATGGTATGGTGTGAATTATATCTCAATACAGTTCAAAAAATGGCAAGGAAGCAATCAGGCGTGACTCCTGAGAGGAGAGGCTGGAGCAGGAGAAATAAATTGAAAGTTATTGGGCCACAGATGGGGATGGGAGAGATCTAACAGGGGAGATGAGTAGGTGGTAAGAAGATTTGGGATCAAGTCCTGGGACCTTTCCTTGCTGGAAATGAGGAAAGGAGGGGAGTTCAGGAAAGAAGGCCAAATAGGAGCAGACAATGGGGTGGGAGATACCCGTGTGATGTGGGCCAAGGGAGAGGAGTGTTTTGTGAAAGGGGAAGGGCTGAGTATGTCCCAGACAGTGGATTGGGCAGGAAAGTGCAAGCAGGAAGTAGGGCTAACCCCAGACTGTCTGCCCTCTTTGGCAAAAAGCCCATAGTGGGCCCTGCTGAAGCCCCCCTGAAGCAGTAGGGGATGGAGTTAGGTGAAGGGGTCGGAAGAAGAGCACGGTTTGGTGTTCAGCACTAGGGCAGTCTCAGCCTGGCTGCTCACTGCCTACGTGACCTTAGAAAGACAACAGACCTGCTTCCTCAGCTCCCAAATGGGGCTAGTTGTTGTTCAGCTGCTCAACCACGTTCAACTCTTTGTGACCCCATGGACTGTAGCCCTCCAGGCAACTCTGTCCTCCACTATCTCCTGGAGTTTGCTCAAATTCATGTGCATTGAGTCAGTGATACTATCTAACCATCTCATCCTCAGTCGCCCTCTTCTCCTCCCCTCAATCATTCTCAGCGTCTTTTCCAGTAAGTCGGATCTTCGCATCAAGTGGCCAAAGTATTGGAGCTTCAGCTTCAGCATCAGTCCTTCCAATGTATATTCAAAGTTGACTTCCTTTAGGATTGACTAATTTGATCTCTTTGCTGTCTAAGGGACTCTCAAGAGTCTTCTCCAGCACCACAGTTCCAAAACATCAATTCTTCGGCACTCAGCCTTCTTTACAGATCAACTATCACAACTGTACACAACTCCTGGAAAAACCATAGCTTTGACTAGACAGACGTCTGTCGACAAACTGCCTTTTAATACGTTGTCTAGGTTTGTCATAGCTTTCCTTCCAAGGAGCAAACGTCTTTTAATTTTATGGGGCTGGTACTGCTGGCCTTTTAGGGTTGATTGAGGAGATGAAATATTGTACCCTCTGCAGACTGCCTGACACATAGCACTTCAGTTGTTAAAAGCTCTGGCTCCGGAGACAGGCAGCTAGCTGTGTGATCTTGGCCCGTTTCCTTCACTTCTCTGAACCTCAGTTTTCAGGAGATTCAGGGACATCTGAGTCAAAACCACCTCACTGGCTTGTTGCAGGAGATAGATGAGAAAATGCAAGGAAAGCATTTGGCAAGGGGCCCGGACACAGTACGGGCTTCACGAAGAGCTGGTTGTTCCCTTCTGCTCTCAGCCCCTGCCCTGATGCACGCCCAGGCTGGGTGACAGTCAGGGTCACCCAGGAGCAACTACCACTAACGATGTTCCTGAAGGAGCGGACTCCCTGCTCCTAGACAACCACTCAGCTCTGCCAGCCTGGTATCAGTGGGCCACGGAGAAGATTGAGACCGAGGGTAGAGGCTGGGCCTTAGCTGGAGCGGGGTGAGGGGTGGATGTATGCCTGCCCGCGGGGTGGGGGGACTGTCGCCTCTCCTAGGGTACTGGCTCCCAGACCCGCAACATGATCACTGCCTTGACCCCGGGAGGGAACAACTGCACTGAGGCCATCCCGTGACGCGAGTCCCTCAGTAAGGCCCCCTTAACCTTGAGCAGCTGCCGCGTGCAGGGCCAACAGCTGGGCCCCGCGGCCCATAAATCACTGATGGCCCAAGCCAGCCAGCGCGAGCCGCGGGGCGGCTGCCAGGGGTGGGGGTGGGGAAGTGGGCGCAGGCAGAGGCTCAGAAACACTCCCCCTTCCCCCCGCCCCCGAGCCGTTCCATTCAAGCCCAGGGTGGCGGCTTTGTAGGCTTGCTGGGCAAACTTTCCTTGAATCCACTGAGGTCTTCCGACACCACAGACCCCGCACACGGGGACGCAGAGTGGACGTCCGGGGAGGCTACACCCGTCTTCCAGCCGGAGGCCCCGCGCATCTTGCCTGCGTTCTGGCGGGCGAACCGGGGGCGCACAGGAAGTCAGCTAATCCTGCGGATTCCACAAATGCGCCCAAACATGCTCCCTGCCGCGGCCACCGGGCAGAGGCGGGGAGACCACCACCCAGGGGACTCGGACACACGCCCCGGGGCGATGTTAGTGCAGGGCACCAGAAGACAGCCTGGATTTTTCCATTATCTGATGAGTGCATTCCAGACCGTTCATCCACGTGTTTACTTTGCTCCTGTGTGATTTGTCTAGAAATGTCTGTAATGGCATTTTCCCTTTAACATTGTAACAGGCCTCGGAGAGGAGAAGAGTGTTAACCATTATTTGCCATTAGACTCCTCACAGCAAAAAACTGGCAGGTGGTGGAAACGCACATGGTCGTTGACACGACCTTTTGGCAATCTGCCCCACTTGTTTAGGTCTTGAAAAGACTGGAAGGAAAAGTACAAACATGGAAACAGTTGTTTGGGCTGGTGGGGTGATTTGCTTTTAATTGTCCCTGGCAAAATGAATCAATGGGTGGGGAGGACGGTAGCCCTGGTGACTGGTGGTGACTGGGCGGGGTTTCTTGGGGTGTCAGTGATGTTCTATGGTCCATACAGGAGTAGGTTGTTACCTGGGTTATTGTTGTTCAGTTGCTCAGTCGTGTCTGACAGTGACCCCATGGACTGCAACATGCCAGGCTCCCCTATCCATCACCAACTCCCAGGAGTTTACCCAAACTCATGTCCATTGAGTTGATGATGCCATCCAACCATCTCATCCTCTGTTGCTCCCTTCTCCTCTGGCCCTCAATCTTTCCCAGCATCAGGGTCTTTTCCAATGATTCGGCTCTTCGCATCATATGGCCAAAGTATTGGAGATTTGGCTTCTGCATCAGTCCTTCCAATGAGTATTCAGGGTTGATTTCCTTTAGTATTGACTGGTTTGATCTCCTTGCTTTCCAAGGGATGCTCAAGAGTCTTCTCCAACACCATGATTACCTGTGTAAGTTTGCTCTATTCACCTATCTGGACACTTACCATTTGTGTACTTTCCTGTAAATTTTACTTTAATAGAATGTTTGCTTTCACAAATGATTGTGAACAGTATCTTCTTATTTGTAAACAGTAAGATATTTTCAAAGGTACTCATAGAGTGAAAGGGAATTGACTGATTACTGAAGCCAATTCCCCTGCTGTGCTGATGAGAAAGGAAGAGTCAGAATGAAACTGTTCACCCAGACCCACGGAGTCAGAGGCTGAACCAGAAAAGGGAGCTCAAAACCCCCTCATTTCTATTCTACCAAACCAGATGACCTCTGCAAGCCTGGATTAAGAAAACTTTTAGTGGATCATGGTTTTTTTAAAAAAGAATAGTGACAACATTTAAAATTAATATGGTGTTACTTTAGTTTTTGGATTGGTTATATGTAAAAAAGCTACAAAATTTAAAAAGTTACCAAAAAAGTATATGCTGCAAAGTGTCGGTCCCATTCTTAGGGACTCTGTCCCACCCCAGCCCAGGTACCATTGCAGAGACTTCTGGGCATCTTTATGGAGCCAGTCTGTGTGTGATTAACATGCTTTTCTTATTCACATGAAGGGAACACACTGAACACACCGTTCTACACCTCGTTCCCATCACTTCATAACTCACACTGAACCTTGTTCATTTTACCGCCTGAGCCACCAGGGAAGCTCTAATGCTGTTCATTTGAATACCCTTAGCTGCTGCCCAACCACACCCCTGCCTTTTAAAGGCTATAGAGTGCTCCTTTGTAAGGACTATTTAAACAAATCTTCTATTAGTGGACATTTAGACTGGTTCTAATCAGTTGATATTAGATCGATGCTGCAATATATAGACTTTTTCATGTTATTTGGCAAAAGTGTACATAGATCATAGGATAAATTCCTGGAAGCAGTAGTAGCTCAAGGGTGCATCCACTTAGAATTTTACTAAATATAGCCAAATTGCTAGCCTAAACGGTGTCATCTTACAGTCTCATAAACAAGGTACCAGAGGACCTGTTTCCCTCTACTCTTGCGACACGGTGTTTTCAAATTCTTTGGATGGTGCCGATCTGATAAATTCCAAAGGGTATGTCAGGCTGATTATCGTGTATGATTCTCTTATTCTAGGCAGACTGAACATTTTTTCATTTGTTTGAATCATTTGTTTTTTCACTGTGAGAACCATCTGTCCATATCCTCTGTCCATTTCTCTATTCTTTTTTTTTTTCTATTTTTTTCAATTCCATTTTAAATTGAGTTGTTGGCTTTGTATTATCAAATTTTCATCTGGGAATGTCATTTGTAGAGTGAAAAAAAATCACACTCCTTGAGCACAAAAGTCAGTTATACTTTGTGTGTTCCTTTCATGGTTTCTTCCAGGAGCATACATGCTTTGACACTGTTACAACTAATTAATAGTATCTACCGTTTAGATAGAGAGACTTCCCAGGTGGCTCAGTGGTAAAGAATCCACCTGCCAATGCAGGAGACTCAGATTTGATCCCTGGTTCGGGAAATATCTCCTGGAGGAGGAAATGGTAACCCATTCCAGTATCCTTGCCTGGAGAATTCCATGGACAGAGAGACGCCTGACAGGCTACAGTCCATGGGGTCGCCAAAGAGTCGGACATGACTTAGCGACTGAACAACAACAATCATTTAGCGAGTACTTCCTGGTAGCCAGGCATTGTTCTAAGCAGTCCTAAGGGTACATGAAATTTCTAGTTCTGCTTTTTCACATAATGCAGCAGGAGTGGTTTTCATGTCGCAACATTGTCTTTATGACTCTCACTTGCAATGGCTACTTAGCAAGCTGTCAAGATAGTGGCTATCCTATCATGGAATCAGCTGTTTTCTAACTGTTAACTTTCAGTTGCATCTATTGCTTTATCATTTCTGATTAGTAAACTCTTCAAATATATTTTAATTAAATTAAATTATTTAATTTAATTAAATTCTTACACTGATGTTGTAAGTTGCATCTTACTTTGCCTGCGTTGTCACTCGTGTGTCCAGGCTCCTCTGTCCATGGGATTTTCCAAGCAAGAACACTGAGGTGGGTTGCCATTTCCTTCTCCAGGGGATCTTCCCGACCCAGGGATTGAACCTGTGTCTCCTGCATTGACAGATTCTTTATCACCGAGCCACCAGGGAAGGCCTCAAAGTGCATAGCAGGGCCTTGATTGATTTCGCCCATGCACAGCCAACTCAGAATTCAGCCTAGGCAGGATCTTTTTGCTTTGGAATAAAACAGAGCAGAACTGATGTCAGATGTGGGTGGAGACAGATCTGAAAGGAGCTTCCCACCCTGGTGATTAAGTTTCATCTGCTCTGTGAACCGACATCTAAATGATAATTATGGGGACAAGGTAAGCCAGCACTACCCAAAACGTGTTGTATTAATTGGTTGTGATTATAGATGATTCCCTATTTCCATGTTACAGAGCTTTTTTTTTTTTTTTTTTTTTTTTAGTTATAAAGTAGGCAGTGAGGAGAGCTGCAGGAGATGAAGAGTTTCCAGGGTGGGAGACAGAGGGGAGTGGAATTCTGAGGAGGAAAATGGGAGGAGGGGTGGGGAGGGTGGGGGAAGGGGACAACCAAAAGAGTGTGGATTGCCCCGGGTCCTTGTGACACAGCAAGCCCACGAGGGCATCTGACCCACTTTTAGGCGGGAATTCTGCTTTTAGGCAAGTTGGAACCCTTGCCTACACACCTGAATGGGTTCAGCCAAGACAGACAAAACTCTGTCGGTCCCCAGTACTCCAGAGTGAGGTGACCTGCCCCTTCAAGCAAGGACCGGGGGCTGGCAAGTGAGCTTATTTCTTTGCTGTACTGGTGAATGGATGCTCAGCACCCCCAGGTCCTCATATCCAGGGAAGTCACCCTGCTCCTTCCAAGAGATTCCCACCCTGAACACCCAGGACACCGCTTGACTGTTCCAACCTGCACACAGGTTGTAGGTTGCAGCTTCTTGGTGTTTGTGGCTCTACTATCAACTTTGGTTGCCAAGGCAACCACACAGCAGTTCAGTCTCCTGATACTCACCCATCTAGGCTGGCTTAAGTGGCAGATGATTGGGGCTGTTGTTGGTGTTTTGTAAACTCTGTCATTAAATCTGTGCTGTGCTGTGCTTAATCATTCAGTCATGTCCGACTTTTTACGACCCCATGGACTATAGCCCGCCAGGCTCCTCTGTCCATGGGGATTCTCCAGGTAAGAATACTGGAGTAGGTTGCCATGCCCTTCTCCAGGGGATCTTCCCAACCCAGGGATCGAACCCAGATCTCCTGCCTTGCAGGCAGATTGTTTACCAACTGAGCCACCAAGGAAGCCCAAGAATACTGTAGTGGGTAGTCTATCCCTTCTCCTATCTCTATCAGGGTTCTCCCTGATCTAGGAATCGAACTGGGGTCTCCTGCGTTGTAGGCGAATTCTTTACCAGCTGAGCTACCAGAGAAACCTTCATTAAATCTTCTTCACTTCAAAAAAGTGCACAGAAGTGGCCACCCCGTGGTTGTCTAGGTTCACACTTCTAGGCCCAGTTCTTTCTCCCTTATCTTCCTCCTTGCCTACTGGACAAATGCATAGATCACCAGAGGGAAGGGCCGGCGTGGGAAGGAGGTGCATCCACAGAGAGGCTCAGCAATGAGCCAAGCAGTGGTCCTTCATTCTTTTTTAAGATTTTTTCTTGGACTTCCCTGGTGGTACAGTGGATAAGAATCTGCCTGCCAAAGCAGGGGACACAAGTTTGATCCCTGGTCCGTGAAGATGCCTCGCGGGGCAGCAAAGCTCATGTGCCACAACTACCGAGACTGCCCACCTAGAGCCTGGGCTCCACAACAAGAGAAGCCACCGCAGTAAGAAGTCCATGCACCGCAAGGAGGAGCAGTGCCCGCTTGCTACAACTAGAGAAAGCCCTTGCTCAGCAACGAAGAGCCAGCACAACCAAAAATAAAACAAATAACTTTTTTTTTTTAAGATTTTTTTTTTCTTGATGTGGACCATTTTTAGTCTTTATGGAACTTGTTACGTTATCACTTCTGTTTTATGCTCTGGTTTTTTGGCTGGGAAACACGTGAGATCTTAAGCTCCCCAATCAGGGATAGAACCCACACCCCCTGCATTGGAAGGCGAAGTCTCAACCACTGGATCCTTCACTATGGCGTTGCTCTTCACAGCTGGCTGTACAGGCCCCTCCCTTGCTGGTGCCACCAGCCTGAGGTCACACAGCCAGGGTGGCGGATCTAGACACAAGCTCCAGTACTCTCATACCCACTCTGTGGCTCTTTTTCCTGCAACCAAGAGAGAGAATCCAGGGAATCATAGGAGAGGTGAGTCTCCAGGGAGAATGGGGGACAGCAGGGGGGTCACTGCTCAGCTGTGCTACGCCAGGTGCCAGGCTATGCCAGCCAGCTCAGCTTCCTTCAACCCCAGCTTCCTGGACTCAAACTCACAGAACCCAGTACCGACCACAGTGTGTTGAAATGAGTCCGTGATTTGCCTGTCTCCTTGTAGTGATGCCTGCTTTTGTTTTCCAAGAACCTCTCTTTCCACTGGGAGGCTGACTCTACCCCATCCCATGGCAGGATGGTCACTCCCAGGGACTTGTTGCTGTTCAGTCACTAAGTTGTATCCAACTCTTTGTGACCCCATGGACTGCACACGCCAGGTTTCCCTGTCCTCCACTATCTTCCAGAGTTTGCTCAAATTTATGTTCATTGAGTTGGTGATGCTACCTAACCACTCCATCCTCTGCCACCCTCTTCTCCTTTTGCCTTCAGTCTTTCCCAACAACGAGTCACCTCTTCCCATCAGGTGGCCAAAGTATTAGAGCTTCAGCTTCAGCATCCTTCCAATGAATATTCAGGGTTGATATCCTTTAGGATTGACTAGTTTGATCTCCTGGTAGCCCAAGAGTCTCTCAAGTGTCTTCTCCAGCACCACAGTTCAAAAGCATCGATTCTTCAGCACTCAGCTTTGTTTAGGGCCCAGGGCCTTGACTACCGCCTAACTATGGGACTGGGCCCAGCAGTCAAGGTTTGGATAATGAAGGTGCCCAATCTCAACCCAGAGTGACTGGTCAGAGGAACATGCAGCCCTGTCTTGGCCAATCAGTTCTTTCCCATCCATCTTGCTCAGGGACACCAGGAGGGACAGGATTCTACTTTCAGGTTATGACCTTCGAAGTTGGGGGCTGGAGGTTGTGAGCAGCTGCCTTTCCCAGCAGATGGAGAAGGTCTGGCTGTGGCCAGAAGGAATGGGACACACATTCGAGGAGAAATAGGGACAAGCAGGGTCAGGAAAAGGAGAGCCTTGCCCATCCTGTGCCTTCCAGCCACGCCTGGAGAATACCTCCCCTGGGCTTCACTGTTACCTGGTCACACAATTTCTACACCAACTCAAGAGGAAGGCCAGGTATATTTTCTGACTAGAATCCAGAGTCACCAGTGATCAGAACTGTCAGAGTTACTGATTATTCTTAGCATAAGTGAAATGCCCAACCTCAGTGAATCAGTAGTGAAAGAAGTGAAGGTGTTAACCGCTCAGTCATGTCAGACTCCTTGTAACCCCGTTGACTGTAACCCTCCAGGCTCCTCTGTCCGTGGGATTCTCCAGGGAAGAATACTGGAGTGGGTAGCCGTTCTGTTCTCCAAGGGATCTTCCCAACTCAGGGATCAAATCCAGGTCTCCTGCATTGCAGGCAGATCCTTTACTGTCTGAGCCACCAGGAAAGCCTGGTGAAATGAAGCGAAATACCCAAATGAAGTGAATTTCAAGTGAAATGCCCAACATCAGTGAATCAGTAGAGCACAGGGCTTAAGAGCACGGTTCTGAAAAGCCAGATTACCTGGCTTTGTGAATTCACTAGCAGTAGAAATTTGTCTATATTAATTGTCTTCCTCTAAACTTCATCCTTTTTATCTGTAAAATGGGGATGATAAAGATACTCTCGTGATAAGTACTCAGTATAGGTGAGTTGCTATTTTCACATGATGGTTATTGTCTTGGCAGACATTAATAGCACCTGACATGTGTAGTGAAGTTTGACTTTGGTAATTTATTCCTTTGTTGCTTGTTATACTGTTAATGGGCTTCCCAGGTGGTGTTAGTGCTAAAGAAGCTGCCTGCAATGCAGGTAGATGCTGGAGACAAAGGTTTGATCCCTGGGTAGGGAAGATCCCCTGGAGGAGGGCATGGCACCCCACTCCAGTATTCTTGCCTGGAGAATCCCATGGACAGAGGAGCTTGGCAGCTACAGTCCATTGGACTGCAGAGTTGGCTACAACTGAAGCGGCTTCACACGCATGCATACAGTATTTTCATTTTAATATTTATTATATATGTTTGGATTGTGATGATAATTATTATAATATTATTATAATTATTATGATAATTGTTGGCTAATATTATTTTCTGCGATTGATATTTTTTGGAAGGCCCATGTGCCAGGTGGTGTGCTAAGTCCTCCATGTGGATGATCTCAGGGCAAGTATGAGAAATGGCAACCCACTCCAGTATTCTTGCCTGGGAAGTCCCAGGACACAACTTAGCAACCTAACAACAACAACAAATTGTCCTCTTATGCGCCAAATGCAGAGATGCACGCAATGCTATTACTGCTTTCATGACACTCACAGAAGAGAGAGGGAGCCAGCTGTGGACAAGGAAACCAACAAATCCGAAGAAGAACAGAATTATGGAAGATGCTGCAATGGTGAGCTGCATCATCTTGCCACGTAAGCTGGCAAGAGCAGAGACACCTCCACCCATGCATTTCCAGCACCAGACACAGCTCCTGGTACCCAGTTGGGGTTTAGTTAGTGTTGAATGAACAGAAGAGCCAGTGATGCTAGGGAAGGGCCCCCTGGGAATGTGTTCTTCAGGCTGGGGCTTGCAGAAAAGACTTGCATTGGGTCAGGGGAGACTGAGTCTGAAAATTCCTGGCTTTGAGAAATTCAGATTTACTTTTAACATGGAAAATTTGAGGGATCTCACGCTAAAACCTGGGCTTGGGGGCCTCTCCCGGAAAGTTGGAAGATCTTGCAACCTGGGGCCCACAATTCTTCCAGGTGACTGTCTCTCTGCTGAGCCGCAGTGGCTCCCGCCAGGCATGAGCCTCGTTGTCCTTCAGTCATCTGCTCCTACTTTCCTGCCTGGTCCTCGAAGGCAGCTGTGTAGACTCTTGTATTGAACCCACGCTCCTTGGTTTCCTTGCTACTCTTATTTAGAAAGCTTTTAATTCAGCGATTCTCAACTTGAAGGGTGGGGAAAGATAGCCTCTTACACACTAGAAAGATTCTAGCACAACTCCTTCCCCCTGTCCTTCCTCTCCCCACGCACGATGAAGATCACTTTTGGAGGCCCAACCTCACCACTGGCACACTGGCAGTGCTGAAGTGTGGAAATTCCACCCACGAAGTTTCCCTGATTCTGCGGGAAGATGTGTAGACTCTCATCTCACACACCAGCATCACCCCCTCCTCTCTAATCATCGCTAGAGCTTGTCACCTAGCAACACAGCATCCGTGGGGTAGCAACTGCTCACCAGTTCATTCATCCCTTCAACAGACACTGACTGAGGTGCTCCCACGCCCTGGATAGGCAGAGACTCAAAAAAGATGGTTGTGAGAATGAATGAAGATACAGGGATGAATGAGGCCCAAAAGGAGGTCAGACTCTGGAGAAAAAACAGATTAAAAAAAAAAGATTTGTAATACAGATAGATGTATGTATGCATATGTAAATTCCAAAGAGGAAGCGACAGTTCTATGCAGGGAAGTCAGAGACTGAAGATGGAATAGTTCAGTTAGGTCTTAAGAGAGGCAAGAGTTTGTTGGGACAGGAAGAAAGAACAGGAGAAACCACATTCCCGGGCACAGGAACATCACAGGCGAAGGCTCCAGGCATGTGGAACCACATGGCGGGTCTAAGGCCACAGGGAAGTATCGATATCAACAGAGCAGAGAATGTACCAAAATTCTGAAAAACATACATCCATGAAGGGTCAAGCCAGTCTCAACATTCGGAGAATAAGATCGGGGTTTCCTTTAAGAAAGAGGGTAGACTCGCATCCCTGCCAGCCCCCTCTGAGCACAGGGCCTGGACTGCGCCGGTCGGGAGAATGTTTGCAGAATAAAATTGAAGATGAAACAGACCCAGGAAGGGAAAACAGGAACCATCCACACACCAGGCACAGTCAAGGCACCGCCTGAAAGTGAAAGTCTCTCAGTCGTGTCCGACTCTTTGCAACCCCATGGGCTCATCTGTCCATGGAATTCTCCAGGCCAGAATGCTGGAGTGTGCATAGCCGTACCCTCCTCTAGGGGATCTTTCCAACCCAGGGATTGAACACAAGTCCCCCACATTGCAGGTGGATTCTTTACTGTCTGAGCGACTAGGGAAACCCAGATGCTTCCTGGGTGCTTCCCAAACACTTTCTTATAGTAAGTCCTCTACACATGAACGAGTTCCATATCGAGAGTGAGTTTGTTAAATCCAATTTGTTCATAACTCCAACAAAGTACCCAACTAACACAATCAGCTTTATAGTACTGTACAAGGTTTAGAATACTTTTCACACAAATCATATGTTCATTAAAAAATAAACACAAAATACAAAGAAAACATTTTTAATCTTACAGTACAGTACCTCCAAAAGTACAATAGTACAGTATGACAGCTGGCATACAGGGGCTGGCACGCATGTTTGCATCTTTGAAAGTCTGCAGCTTGAAGATTCACGTACAGGGAACTCACTGTACCTGTTTCCTTCTGGGGAAGGGGATGACAGAGGATGAGATGGTTGGATGGGATCACCGACTCAATGGACATGAGTTTGAGCAAGCTCCGGGAGATGGTGAAGGACAGGGAAGCCCGGCGTGCTGCAGTTTATGGGGTCACAAAGAGTTAGACATGACTGAGAGACTGAACAACACCATGACAGCCGGCATACAGGGGCTGGGCACACCTTGGCATCATGTGTGCTACCCATCTCACTGTGTTCTTCTTAATCGTGCTGTTCTGTTTTCTCCATTCATTAATTCCTTTATTCATTTCCAGGCAGGAAAACAGAGACAAAACTAGCTGTTTTAGCAGGGAGAAACTAATGGGGGAAATTGGTTAAACAGATTTTTTAAAATATATTTTATTTATCTATGACGACACTGGGTCTTCTTTGGACTTCCTCTAGTTGTGGCAAGCAAGGGCTATTCTTTATTGCAGTGTGTAAGCTTCTTGCTGCAGTGGCTTCTCTTGTAGCAGAGCACAGGCTCTCAGCACATGAGTTTTGGTACTTCTGGCGCCAGGGCTCAGTACTTGAGGTTCTCAGGCTCTAGGTCTCCAGCTCAGTAGTTGTGGCACACAGTCTTATTTGTTCCGAGGTATGTGGAACCTTCCTGGACCAAGGCTCGAACCCCTGTCCCTGGCATTGGCAGGCAAATTTTTATCCACTGTACCACCAGGGAAGTCCGAAACAAATATCGTAGGACTGAAAAGGCGAGGCTGCAGTTAACACAGAGACGGTAACTGCAGGCGGCCACCACCTGCCTAGGGCCTGGGAGGACAAGGGCAAGAGCTAGAGCTGGAGAACCTGCACACCTAGAGGAGGGGCCCATGGAGCTTGGACTCCGATGAGGCCATCAGGAGAGCACCACACCTCCTCCCCCACCTCAAAGCACCTCAAAGCACCCATTATACCTCTGCATCCCTAGGCTTCCAGTGCAAGTGCCAAAGACTCTCTACCTGAAGGACTTTCTTGGGCCACAGGAGCTTGCTTGGACTGAATGTGGGCAGTATGAAAGTGCCAGGAAATTAACACTCCCAGGAGCAGCCCTGAAGGACGGGAAGTAGAAGTTAGTGGATACATAGCATGCTTCCCTAATCCAGAGTAGCAACATCCCAAGGACTGCTCGGCACCACTTCCAAAGGGAGCCTGTGATGAGCCCTAGCTGCCCATAGTGGTGCTGTTCTTAGTCGCTCAGTCGTGTCCGACTCTTTGCGACCCCGTGGACTGTAGCCTGACAGGCTCCTCTATCCATGGGGATTCTCCAGGCAAGAATACTGGAGTGGGTTGCCATTCCCTTCTCCAGGGGATCTTCCCGACCCAGGAATCGAACCAGGTCTCTCATATTGCAAGCAGATTCTTTAACATCTGAATTACTAGGGAAGCCCCCAGGGGTAACCAATCATTAATGTACCCCCGCATATCAACCACATCCTGGGCATCAGCTTCCTTACCTTTCCTGTCTTACTTTTCCATTCCTCTTACTGGGACTTCCTGGGTTCACTTTCAAAATAAGCTACCTGCTCTCAGACCCTTGCCTAAGGACCTGCATCTGATGAAATCTAAGGTAAGATGTTACCAGAAGTGGTTCTAGGAAGTAAGCTCTTAGACAGGATTTTGGATTTGGATCACTTGCCAGCCAGATGGTAATGAGGACTCTGTTATTCATGGTGAGTGGGATGGAGATGACCCCAAACATGCTGGACCAGCACAAGGACTAAGACTCTCATCTTTGGTCAATGGGGATGCAGTACAGGTGGAAGATGCTGCATTGGCATCTGCAACAATGCTACTGCATGAAAAACACCAGGGTCAGGGATTATTATAAGGATTTGGGGGCTTTTTTTTTTTTAATATTTCTTTATTTGGCTGTGCTGGGTCTTAGTTGCAGCATGTGAGATCTAGTTCCCTGACCAGGGATCAGACCTGGGCCCCCTGCATTGGGAATGCGGCATCTTAGCCACTGGACCATTAGGGAGGTCCCTAGTTGGCTGTTTTAACTGCCACAAGAACCTAAAAGGAAGAAAACAATTGGCTCAAGTCGGTCAACAATCAACTCAGAGCCTGATGTGGAAGCCAGAAAGTCACGATGGTGACGTCTAAAGAGAACCTCATCTCCTGCAGCCAGAGGACAGACAGTGCTGGAAATCAGGCCCAAGATTTTATTTATGAGTTACAAAAGAAGGCTGAACTCGAAGCCCCAGCAGTCTCCTCTGCTAGGGACTAGAAAGAGAAGGAGTAAGGCTCTGAGGCTTAGATGTGACATTGAGTAGATGCCTTAAGAGAACCTTAAACACCTAGATTCACCATAACCACCAGGGACAGCAGGACTGGCTCCTCCCCTTCACTGAGAGAAAGTGAAGAAAGAATCCTTGGGATTCCAGACACAGTTTTGTAGCCCCCTTTGTAAGTAAGGAGGCTTTGCCTATGGCTCAAGCAGTAAAGAATCTGCCTGTAATGCAGGAGAGGTGGGTTTGATCCCTGGGTTGGGAAGATCCTCTGGAGAAGGAAATGGCAAGCCACTCCAGTGTTCTTGCCTGGAAAATCCCAAGGACAGAGGGCCTGGCAGGGTACAGTCCATGGGATGGCAAACAGTCGGACACAACTGAGCAAGTGATGGATTTGTAAGTAACAATTTGCTTTGAGGATTGGGGTGAATCACTCCAGCCAGTAGAGTAACCTCTTTCTTTACCAGATGGGAAGTGCCAAATGTCCAGATTCCAACTGAATGAAGCCATAGCTGTGTCCGCTAATATTAGGACACATTCCTCCTTTGGGAACTAAGGCCTCCCATCAAGCCAAAGGTGTGGGACAAGGAACTGAAACTAGGTGTAGCAGTGAGAGGTTCTGCTCCTGTCTAGACGTTCAAACAGCACCACATATTGACCACACATGCGAGAAAGCGTGTGTTAAGACAGACTCCCATCCTTTCAGGGGGTTCTTCTCAACTGGCATCAGAAGAGAACTCTCAGTAGGTCATTCCACCATTCTTTCAGGACAGCTGCCCCTAGGTGATGGGTTACATAGTACACTACTGAATTCTATGCACACATGCTCACACCTACAGTTCTTTTTTCTAGGAAGCCAGTCCCTTGATTGGATGTGCTGTTGCATGGAATATTATGAAAGTGCAAAAGGCATTCTAAGAGACTATGGACAGTGATGCAGGGAGAAGCAGTGATGACAGGATATATGTTTTTTCTAGAGAGGAAAACTGCTGCCAACTCCATGATGAAAGGGGTCCAGGGTAACCAGCCTATAAGCAAGTGGCTAGCCCCTGGGGGATGACGGCATGCAGAGTTGGGGAGGTGAGTGCTGGTCTCTGCTTTGGAAGGTTATACACTCAGGAATGGCAGAGATCAGATCAGCTTGTTGATGGGAGGGCCTTGTTAGCTGTGCATATTATCTTTATCCTTGCCACATGGACCCACTTGAACCAGGGTGGCCAGGGAAAGAGGCTGACTGACAGCCGTGGAATGTGTCATTTTGTCCACTTGATAATATTGAGAGCCTCCTCTGCAACAGATACCCTGTGAAGAGCATTCAAATATGACATAAATAGGTCCACACTGCCTGTTGTTCTCAGCACCCCATCTACATAGCTTTTCCCTAGTTTCCCTGTTGGACTTCCCTGGTGGCTCAGTGGTAAAGACTCTGCCTGCAATACAGGAGACCCGGGTTTGATCCCTGGGTAGGGAAGATCCCCTGGAGTTAGGGCATGGCAACCCACTCCAGTATTCTTGCTTAGAGAACCCCGTGGACAGAGGAGCCTGGCAGGCTGCAGTCCACAGCGTCGCACAGAGTTGGACACCACTAAATTGATTTCAGCAACAGCAGTTTTCCTGTTACTTGTCTTCCAGTCCTGTCCCTTCAAGTCTCTGTTAGTCACAGCCTGTAAGTCTAATTTCAGGTCATCTCCAAGTCCAGACCATGTAGACAATGACATACACTACTCCGGTTTCGCCCCTTGGGAGGATTTCTCTTCACCATTGTTTTTTCAAGAACACTCATGATTAGGGTTGTAGGGTGACAGGCTGATGGGGAACTTATAATAGAAGGATCAGGCTGAAAACACCTGATCAATCACCAAGAGATAATAAGGCTTTATTTGATGCATCAGGAAGTTCTCAGCACGATTAGAAAAATGTTGCTTTTGTTGTTTAGTTGCAAAGTCATGTGCAACCTCTTGGACGCATCAGCAGGCTCCTCTGTCCGTGGGATTACCCAGGCAAGAACACTGGAGTGGGTTGCTATTTCCTTCTCCAGGGCATCTTCCCCACCCAGGACTGAATTCTCATTTCCTGCGTCTCTGGCATTAGCAGGCAGATTCTTTACTGCCGGGCCAATGTGGAAGCAATGTCATCGGCAAAACCCAGTGTGGAAAATTCTAAAAAAACAAATGATCTGGTTTCTTAAAAAAAATCTAAAGGAGAGGAAATGTTATAGATTAAAAGAGGATTAAGAGACAAATCAATCAAGTGCAATATATGAACCTATTTGTATCCTGACTGTAACACACAAATTATTAGAAAATCACTTATGGGATAATCAGGAAAGTGTGAACACTGGTGACTGGCTATTAGATAATTATTTAGTAATTACTGTTAATTGTTTTTAGGTATGAAAATTATTTTGCAGTTATGTTAAAAAACTAAGTTCTTAACTATGAAAGATTGAATCCTTCCCCGTTAGAAATACCTACTGAAGTCCATTTATGACCAGGAGAATGAAATCTAATATTTGCTTTAAAGTAACCAGGCAGGTATGGATGAAACAAAATTGTATGTTGATAAAGACAGATGTTAGATGACGGGTATGGGTTCATTATATTATTCTACTCTCTAGTAAGGCTTAAATTTTCTGTACTAAAATGTCATTTCATTTTGTTTTAATGTATCTTGACCTTACGCTCTCTTTGGCCTCATTTCTCTAGTTTCTGCTCACATCACAGTTTCTCCAAAGATTAATCACTCCCTCACTCATGTTCTCTCAGGTCCCTCTGGTTTGGCTTTCAACTATGTTGCTCCTTTGAAATTACTCCCACTAACTTCACCAAGGGTGTCCCCGTTATGAGATTAAATGGTCACTTTTTCTTTGTCCTCCTTTTCCTTGACCTCTCCATGACATTCCACACTGTCAGTCCCTTTCTCTTTCTTTGGAAAGCTTTCTTCCCTTGACTTCTGAGCGACCACTCTCCTGATTTCCCTCCAGCTTCAATGGCCACTATCTATTCCAGTCCTGTGATTTTAAATACACTTCAGGTCCTCAACTTCCGGATTTAAATCTCTAGCCCTTGGGACTTCCCTGGTGGTCCAGTGGTTAAGACTCCACTCTTGGAATCGCTAGCCCTGCTCTCATCCCTGGGAATTCTCCTTAAATACCTACCTCCCCATGGTATCTCCACTTGGATATCTCAATGGCAGCTCAGGTATAACATACCAAACTCCATTTCAGTTTCCCCCAAATCTTCCCCGAGTCTTCCTCATGGCAGTTCAAAGCAAGTTCTGTTCTTCTAGCTTCCCATCCTCGAAGCCTCTCTCCTTCAAGACTCCTGTCTAATCCATCAGCAAACCTGGTCACTTCTACCTTTGACTGGTGTCCTGAATCACACCTCTTCTCCCTGGCTCCTCTCTGCTCAAGCTCTCACGTTCGCAAACTGATGCTGCCCTCCCACCCCGCCCAGAGCATCGCCATCATTTCAGTCTTTCCACTCCTTCCACTGTTCAGTCTCCTTTATCTTCATGTTTATCTCCACTCCTTAATGTTTTAATCTATTCAGCTTTTTAAATGTTTTCTAAACAAACAAAGGGCTTTTCATAAAAAAAAACAGTAAGTGTCTCAGGGGGCACAACTGAAATCTGACCTGATGCCAAGGATCTGTTTCACAATGACAGGTCGGGCCATGGGTGGAGAGTGAGGGTCAGGCAGAACCAGATGGTCACCTGCTGATAATTGTATTTGAGTGCTGCGCACCTGGGGGCTCATCTTACCATCGTGACTTTCGCTTATGATAAAAAAATCCTCCGTAATATGATTAAACAGAAAATCCAAGATTACCAACTTTCCTGTAACTTTAAGGACAGGAACTCTCGCCCGGCTCTTCGGGTCAGCCCTTGTGGCTGTGATCTCACCCATTTAGTGAGGGCTGAGTGTCACTAACTGCTATCAGCGTGGCCCTGATCCTGTCTATTATGTCCACCAGGGCAGGGGTCCAGGGCGCTCCAACGGGCTCGCCTCCGCAGCTCCCAACCCCCGGCCCGGTGCCGGCGGCCGGGACACCTGGGCGGCAGCGGGGCGAGAACGGGGCTCCGTCCCCTCTGAGGCCCGGCACGTGCAGCCGCCGGGACCCCGCGCGCGCGCCCACCCCCGCCCCGCCCGGGGCGGCCGGATTGGGACCGAGACCGCGGGGAGGCCCGCGGATCAGCGAAGGTTAAGGGTCGAGGTCCGCACTGAGCCCTAGTCCTGCGGCGAGGGTGGAGGGGTCCGGGGATCGCGCGCTGAAGCCAGAACAAAGGTTGGAAAGAGTGGAGCCCTAGGGCGCGGCTCTCTCCGCCCCAGGCCCAGG
The DNA here is from genome assembly GCF_033118175.1 of Dama dama. Classification (NCBI taxonomy): domain Eukaryota; kingdom Metazoa; phylum Chordata; class Mammalia; order Artiodactyla; family Cervidae; genus Dama; species Dama dama. The sequence continues at coordinate 8,025,106 of NC_083702.1, forward strand.
TGTCGGGGTGTGGCCGGACCCAGCCGGCCGCGGCCGCCCGGGTCTCCCTCCTCCGCGGAAGCCCCCGGGGCGCTGGCGGCCGCGGGGTCTCGGGACCGCCTGCCCGCGCCGAGCCGCCCGCGGGCGCCTTTGTGTCCGGATCTGGGCGAAAGAAACCGCCACCGGTTTGCTCTCGAGTTCCCTTTTCAGATTCCTCCCACCCCCACCCCGCTCCCCGCCCGGGCCCCCGGAGGCCGCAGCCGAGGCTCCATCACTGAAAAGTAGACGCGGGCCCCGCCACCCCCACCCCGTCTCCGGAAGTGGGGCGGCCCCCGACCCCGGCGGGTCCCCCCCCCCGACCCACTCCAGGCAGGTGCGCTGCCCGGGGCGCACAGCGAGGCGGCGCGGCTGGGCGGGCGGGCAGGCAGGCAGGGCCCGGGTGGGAGGTGGGGGGGATCCCGAGGGTTGTGCCCGGGTATCTGCAGTCAAAGAAACCCCGCAGAGCAGGAGGCGGGTGCTGCACTATTGGGGGCCGGGGGTCGCAGGCTTGGGGACGGGGTAGACAGGACGCGGCCCAAGCGGCCGGCAGCGCGGGCACACGAGTTGCGTGTGACCTCGGCAAGCCGCCTCTCTGGGCCTCGGCTTCCTGGTCTGTCTAATGGGAATGGCGCTTGTGCGCGCCACCTGCAGGGCTGGGCCGAGCGCCCCTCCGCTTCGGCAGGACAAACCCAGTCACACAGGTCTGGGCTCCTTCCTCCCCTTAAAACGGGCTTCCCTTGTGGCTCAGCTGGGAAAGAATCCGCCTGCAGTGCGGGAGACCTGGGTTCCATCCCTGGGTGGAGGAAGATTTCCTGGAGAAGGGAAAGGCTACCCACTTCTTGGCCTGGAGAATTCCATGGACTGTATAGTCCATGGGGTCGCAGAGAGTCAGACACGATTGAGCGACTTTCACTTTCACTTCCCATTAAAACAGAGGACCAGAGGGTTGGATGGCATCACCGACTCAATGTGTTTGAGCAAACTTCAGGAGATGGTGAAGGACAGGGAAGCCTGGCTGCTGCGGTCCATGGGGTTTGCAGAGTCCGACACACGACAACAACAGCCCATTAAATATTCTGAGGCTTCTGGCACCAGGCCTGTGCTGGGCGGAGGGTGCAGTGATAAAGGCAGCGGGCTGGGCCTGGAGAAGCCAATAAAGGAGACTTTCCCTCCGGCCAGAAGGTGGGCCCTTGAAGCTGCGGGAAGTCAGCCAGCCCAGGGCCCCGTCCTGCCCTGGGCCCTTCTGTGTGCCAGGCCTAGGCTCTCCAGGTAGTGCCAGCCACTTGGAGTACTTGCTTGCTCCTTGGCCTGTTTTTAGAAAGGCCACGTGACTTGAACACTGCTTCTAGATGATGATAAGATACTCAGTGTAGGCTCTGAGAAGCCAGACCCTGACCCTTCAGTAGGCTGAAAGATCCTTTTCTCTTGCCACCTCTGCATTAGGAAGAGTTCTGAAGGAACCCCTTTTTCTCCTCAGCTTCCCTCCATCCCGCAGTGCTTAGGGCCTCAGGCCATCCCTCAGTCAGTTCCGACACAGTGCCTTAGCTGGTCTTGTCCAGGGCCTGTCCCCAGACTGTTCAGTAGGTGAATACTGAGTGAATGGAAGAAGTCTTTTGTTCTCACCACCCCCCACCCCTACCCCCATGCTCCATTTTTTTTTTTTTAGTTGCTAAGACTTGTCCAACTCTTTTGTGGCCCCATGGTCGGTAGCCTGACAGGCTCCTCTGTCCATAGGATTTTCCAGATAAGAATACTGGAGTGGGTTGCCATTTCCTTCTCCAGGGGATCTTCCCAACCCAGGGATTGAACTTACGTGTCTTGCGTCTCCTGCATTGGCAGGCAGGTTCTTTACCACTGGGCCACCAGGGAAGCCCCGAGTGCTCCCTACAGAGGCTTAATAAATAATCCCACCTACCATTTACTGAGTGTCGTAGAACCTGTGCCAGGTTCTATGCTAAGTGCTTAGTTCATGCTTTGCTATGAGGGGGCATGGGCGGGTCACTTGGGTAGTTCAGCCAAACCAAAGCTGGATGCTGGCATGGGACAGGTTCTGGAGGCAATGGGCTGCTCCACCTGTTCAGCTGGGCTGCACAGACTTACACAACTCCATTGTCAGAGTGGCCTGGCATTCCCAGTGCAGGGACTGAAGTCAGTGCGGGGGCCTGTGCTGCCATTCTGGAAGCTTGCAGGACTGTCAGCTCAGCCAGGGTCCAGGTCCTACTGATTCTACCCCTCAGTGTCCCTCACGTCTGCCTGGGTCTCACCATTAGTCCTCAGACCATCATCCAGAGCGCCCTTCCCCTCTGATTGCCAGTTCTCCCTTTTTAACCCATCCCGACCCTCCATCTTCTGGAAAAAGCAAATTCCGTTCTTGCTTCTCTGGTGGCTCGGATGGTGAAGAATCTGCTTGCTAAGCAGGAGACCCATGTTCAATACCTGGGTCCAGAAGATCCCCTGGAGGAGGAAAATGGCAACCCACTCCAGTATTCCTGCCTGGGAAATCCCATGGACGGAGGATCCTGGTGAGCTACAGACCATGGGGTCAAAAAGAGTCAGACACGACTGAGTAAATAACACACACAACCCCAGGGAACAGGCCTTTTGCCACATTTTGGGGGGGAAGTTTATGAGGCTCTGGGCCATATTTTTAGCCTATTCTCCAGCCACCCTGCTGCAGGCTTTCCAATGCAGCAGAACAAATCAGTTCTCACTTCCCTGCCTGGCTTCAGCTGGGCCTTCCACCTGGGCTCCCACCATCCACACCTGCGTCTCCAGGCAGGGCCCAGTGGTCTGGATGCTGCTAGATCGAAGCTGCCTCTTGGCTCTTTTGGTTCCTCTGCAAGGACTGTGAGCTTCTAGAGGGAGACAGGACTCCCTAGAGGGAGCTTAGACGTCACAGACTCCCTAATGTCCGGCACAGTGTCTGTATGTGTTTTATGTGTGTGTGTGTGCAATTGCTCATTCATGTCTGACCCTTTAAGACCCCATGGACTGTAGCCCGCTAGGCTCTTCTGTCCATGGGATTTCCCAGGCAAGAATACTGGAGTGGGCTGCCATTTCCTACTCTAGGGGGTCTTTCTGACCCAGGGATTGAACCTTGTGTCTTGCTTCTCCTGCACTGACTTTATCACTAGTGCCACCTGGGAAGCACAGCAGTGTGTGGAGTCAAATGACTAATAGAATAAGTGAATGAGGGACTTAACTGGTGATCCAGTGGCTAAGACTCTGCTCTCCCAATGCAGGGGGTCCTGGGTTCAATCCCTGGGCAAGGAACTTGATCCCCCATGCTGCAATTAAAGATCTCTTATGCTATAATTAAGGCTTGGCGCAGCCAAAAAAAAAAAAAAAGAATAAGTGAATGAAGGGGATGCAGATGGGACCAGCCTGTCCCCATGGGCTCCAGTGTTTCTAAACATACCTCAAGCAAATAAAATTAACGTGGTTACATTCCATCCAACAGAGAATACCAAGGGCAGGTCTAGGGTGGGAGCTGTGAATCTGGGAAGCCCTAGGCCTTGCCACAGGGCCCTGCTGAAGGCCCACGAGGAGGGCCAGCATGCCCCTCCCCAACCTCAGGCCACCCAGTGGATGGTCCCTGAAAACTGTCCCTCATCCCACCCCAGCTCTACTGTGTAGGAGGCCTCTGGGCTTCCTGTCGGATTTTTCTATAGAGGACAGGAGGGATGGAATTTAATATTAGCTAACATTTACCACCTGCCAGGGTGTGCAAAAGGCTTTCCATGTATATTTCATTTACTCCTCACATAGCCATCGTACAATCGGGGAAAGGAAAGCACCGAGACATTCAGTAACTTGTGAGGATGCAGAGTGTCAGCGATGGGATTTGATTGTAGGTTGTCTCGCCCCATGATGATTTTTAGGATTAACAGGTGGGCCTTTCTCTGCTCGCTTGCTGGCCTGTGGGAGCCATGGACTACCTGGTGATAAGCTAGCCTTCTTTCCCTCTCAGTGCGGCTGAGAAGCAGCATCTGAGGGAACCTGCAGTTGCATGACCTTGTTAGCACGACAAGAGCCCTGTCACAGCAACGGAGATGTTGCCAACAGGCCATCAGCCTTACCAGCACACGCGTCGCCTAAGAAGTTCAGGCAGCACTCAAGTGGCCGCACCTGCTAGTGTTCCGGGGCAGTGAGTGGGGCCAGCACAGAGGGTGGGCTCAGGGGTGAGGGGCTCTATTACTGTGTCAGACTGAGGCAACTTACAAAACATAAAACATGCAGAACAGTGCCAGTTGTGGAGCAATCGCTTTTCTACTCAAAAGACCTCAGTGGCTCCAGATAATCTGCCATGATTTACCCCTTTGGGATGAGTAGGGTGTGGACTGGCGATAATGTTTTCTCACCATTAAAAACAAACATCTGTGGGATTTCCCTGGTGGTCCTGTGGTTGAGACTTCGCCTTCCAACACAGGGAGTGCAGGTTTAAACCCTGGTGGGGAAGCTGAGATGCCATGTGCCTCCCAGCCGCCACCCCCCACCAAAAAAAACCCAAAACCCTAAAACAGAAGCAATAAAAAAAGAAAAAACCAGAAGCAATATGTAACAAATTCAGTAAAGACTTTAAAAGTGATCCACGTCAAAAACAACAACAGCAAACAAACAAAAACCCCAAACATCTAGATTCTAGCTCTGTAAATCCTTTCCCATCTGGGCTTGTTCCCCTCCCTCTCCTAACAACCCCTGCCCCCACCCCGCGGGCTTCCCTTGTGGCGTTGGTGGTAAGGAATCCACCTGCCGATGCTGGAGACGCGAGAGATGCAGGTTCAATCCCTGGGTCGAGAAGGATCTTCCTGGAGTAGGAAATGGCAACCTCTCCAATATTCCTGCCTGGAAAATTGCAGAGAAGCCTGGCGGGCAGTGGTCCCATGGGGCTGCAGAGAGCCAGACAGGGCTGAGCCACTGAACACACCCACGCGCACCTAGAACAGACCTCCTTTAGTTTTCACCTTCACCACTGCAATGATTTCTCCCTTGTTCTCCCACTACAAGCATCCATTTTCTCAACATGCATTTCTTAGCCGGAGGCTGTGCTTGGAGTTGGGGGCTCCACAAAGTAGACCTGCTCCTCTTCTCCTGGAGCTGGTGGTCCAGCAATGCAGGCAACACCAACCATTAGCCATTATCAAGACCAGTCATGCTGAGGGTAAAGATGTGGGGAGCTCAGGTGTCCCCAGAATGCCCAGAAGGAAAAAGGGAAGCTAGGGGAGGAATGGGGTGATGGGCAGAGAGATGGGAGGGGAGGCTTGAGGGCTGGGCCCTCAAGAGTGGGAGCCCCGAGGGTGTCATACACATTACACTGCAGGCAATGGATGCGGGGCCCACTGAGGGCAACAGAGAGAGGCAACAACTTTGTCCAGGTTCTTTCTTTTTTTTTTGTTTTGGTCACACCTCAAGGTATTCAGAATCTTAGGGACCAGGGATCGAATCTGTGCCCCCTGCAATGGAAGCGCTGATGCCTAAGCACTGGGTGGCCAGGGAAGTCCCAACTTTGTCCTAGTCCTAACCTGGCTACCCCACCATGGCTTACCAGGACAGACCTGATTCCAGATAACACCTTCCAACCCAGGTCTCCTTTGTAAAAAGGGAGGACTGGGTGAGACAGTCATACATGGGACTCAGCCATACATATACATGTATCCATTCTCCCCCAAACCTCCTCCCATCCAGGCTGGCATATAAGAGTGAATAGAGTTCCATGTGCTACATAATAGGTCCCACAGGTTGGTTACCTACATATTTTGAATATAGCAGTGTGTACATGACCTTCCCAAACTCCCTAACTATCCCCTGCCCCTGGCAACCATAAGTTTGTTTTCTAAGTCTGTAAGGTCTCACCTTTTTTTTTTTTTTTTTTTTTGAAAAATAAAATGATTATTTTAATAAATAAACAAAATAATAAGAAATCTTCGAGCTGGCCATAGTGCTCTATGTTTTAATGTGCTCATCAGTTGATATCTCCTAATCCCTTTCTCTGTGACCCTGGACTCTCCATTCTATTTCCCACTTATCTCCATAAGCCCTCTGCTTTCTCCTAAAGCATTTTTTCTACTGCCTCACTTTTACAGGAAAACCCAGCTTTCCCCCAAAGACCACTACAGACCACTAAGTCTTCACCTAGGGATAACCACTGTCTTCTTGCAATCAGGAGGTGAGGTCCCCATTCCTTGCCTCTCTGCTTACTTACGCTTCTCCCAAGCCTTTCTTCCTTCAGTCGCCTTCAGGGTGTCCTTTAGAGATGTCCCCCATCTTGCTGAGGCATCCTTTCCCCCTCCAGAAGCCCCTTGGTCCTTGTCACATGCTTTCATGTCCACCCTGCCTGCCACCACCCCTCTCACGTCTTCACGTGTGTGTCAGCGACCTCCCTCCCCCTCGACCCTCACCTTCCCTTCGGCTTGTAGCTCATGCACAAGGTCACGGTTTTGGTGCCACCATCACCAGGAACTGTTCCTGCTATAAGCTGCTGAACTCTGCAATTCCTCCCTTTGGTTGTATGTGTGCATGCTCAATATTCTCAGTTGTGTCTGACTCTGCGATCCCATGGACTGTAGCCTGCCAGGTTCCTCTGTCCATGGGATTGTCCTGGCAAGAATACTAGAGTGGGTTGCCATGACCTCCTCCAGGGGATCTTCCCAACCCAGGGATCAAACGCAAGTCTCCTGCAGATTCCTTTTGCAGGTGGATTCTTTACCACTGAGCCACCAGGGAAGCCCTCCTCTCTTTGGTTATAGATCTCATTATTGTTTTCTCTAAACCCAATTGTCGATGTCATCACAACCTCCAGTCGTTAGACCCTGCGCCGAGTCCATTCTTCTGTCAGTTTCTTCCATCCTGTATCAAAATGATCCTCTTCCAGGGCCTTCAGGTTGTCTGCGGAGCCAGACGGCAGCAGCACGACCATATCGAGCTTCCCCTTCGTGTACGGAAGCTCCAGGATCTGCACTTTCAGCTCGTCCACGAAGCCAATTCTGAACAGCCCGTTCTGGTTCATCATCTTCACGTTCTGCTTTTCACTCTCACTTAGAGAAAAAACGGCATCGTCCGTGTTTTCGCAGTCAAAATATTTCTCCCATTTGGCCTTGAAGTAGACAGCGTTCACCAGCACCAGCACAGTCTCATTGTTGATACTGTCCTTGCTGAAGAGTTCCTTGATTTTACCTTGGGATTGAGATTCAACCCAGAAGTTAATCTCTTGCCTGGATTTTTCAGTGTCTTTCTGAAAATCAACACTTTCAACTGTCGTGTGGTAAAATTGAATCACGCCATCTAAGTATTCCGGGCAGATTGGGAATTCTCGCTCCGCATAAAGCCTGTTGGCAACACTCAGGGTGTAATCGACTTTGATCCTGGCTAATTTGGAGAGAAGCTGTCCGAAATAGCAGCTGAGCAGTCCACTCTCATCCTTTGAAGACTCGGTCTGCAGCGTCAGAGGCCCCGCCACTTCCTTCTGCCCTTCCAGGTTGCTGTCAGCAGGCACTTCCTGCTCTGCTTTTTTCAGACAGGGATCTGGCTCGTTCCCTTTATTCTGGGACAATTCGTTGAAGTGCAGTACCTGGTCGATCTGGCGCGCGCTGCCGCTCCTGGCTCCCAGGCGGACCATGCCAAGTGCGGCCGAGAGGCTCAGCGGGCAGAAGAAGATGTTCTTCCGACAATCATCTGTGCTGATCTTTTGGAACAGATCAAAGCAAAACTTGGTATTTGCTGCGATGAGAGAGTCCATTGTGAATCTGATGACAATCTCGGCCCCCATCTTCACATCGCGTTCTTCCCCATGTCTTCCTCACCTTTTTTTTTAAAATCTGTAAAATGAGGATATAAAATAGTGCAACCTCACAAGCTAGGTGTGAGGATGAAATGAGTTTCTGCTCCTATGATGGGAACGATGCCTGTAACAAGGTAATCACTCAATAGGTGTTAGGCATTCTTCCTAACACCTTAAAATTATGTTGAAAACCATTGGAAGTGTGTACTCCACAGTCGAAACAGTGGTTGGTGGCCCAGAACTTACCAAGGGATCTTCCTGACCCAGGGATCTAACCCGGGTCTCCTGCATTACAGGCAGATGGAAGCCCATAAACATGTAAACACTCACACAAATATGAAATTATTAATTACGATAAATGCAAAGCAAGAAAATGGACCTGAAGGACAAGTGTGGGAGCCAGTAAAATAAGGAGAGGGTGAAAGCTTTGGGGTCTCCTACCCAGGCCATGAGTATTCAGTACTCAGGAATTAGGGAAAGGGAGGGACTTCTGGTGGTCCAATGGACTTCCCCTTCCAGTGCAGGGGGCTCGGGGTTTGATCCCTGGTCGATTCCTGGGTCGGGAAGATCTGCTGGAGAAGGGATGGGCTATCCACTCCAGTATTCTGGCCTGGAGAATTCCATGGACTATACAGTCCATGGGGTCGCAAAGAGCAGGACATGACTGAGCAACCTTCACTTTCACTTGAGGAGCTAAGATCCCTTGGCCAGGAAACCAAAACAGAAAACAGAAGCAGTATTGTAACAAATTCAATAAAGACTTTAAAAATGGTCCACATCAAAAAAAAAAAAAACTTACAAAAATACAACAACAATAGGAATTAGGGAAAAAGAGATTTCATGCTGAAGGAAGAAAGGTTACTAAAAAGAAGTGAAGTAGACATTGTTGAGTGGAGTTGAGGCTTCTTCAGAAAGGAGTTAGATGGACTCTTTCCCAAAATACAAGTTGGATGGTGTCATTTCTAGGCTTAGAATGCCCCCATGGTGCTCTGTCCTGGGGATAAAGACCAAATTCCATGTTTTCTAGCAAAATTGGGCCCCACATTCCACCTCAATCTCTCTGATGTCTGGCTTTTGCTGCCTAGCTTTTCTCACCTGAGAATGGTCCAGGAATATTCCTGTGGACCAGACAGCTTGGCCTCAGGACCCCCCTCCTCTCCCTTCTCCCCACTCGTCCCAGTCTCCCTGGTGACAGCAGGAGCTGTTTTGTTTGCCACTCCCCCCACCCCCCAGGACCCCGAGTGGCTCCATGACCTGCCATGTAGGTGACCCTGGACAGACACGTGCTGAGGTTCCCTATGCCAGCCGTCTGGAGCATCCACAATGCCCCCTGAGTGACCTGCTCCCTCTCACCTGTCTCCTAAAAGACTCTTCCTGACACGCTTCCATTCACCTCACTGATACCTGAACAACCTTTGGCTCCGTAGCTTAGAGGCTTCCTCTTCCGAGAAGCCCTCCCTGACCATTCCTCAGGGCTTCCACACTGTGTTGTATTTGTGCCCCCTCCTATTGCCTCACTGAAGTCAGTCCCTCTGCTCCTCCAGGCGCTTAGATTCAAGAGGAGGGAGACGGAAAATGAAAGAACAAATAGGAAAAAAATATGTAGTGCAATGGGAGGAGGAGGGAGGCAGTGTGGGAAGAGAGGCGGCAGTTTGGGGTGAGTGGGTGGGGTCAGGGGAGTTCCCGGGAGAAGACCTGCAGGAGGAGAGGGTCAAGCAACAGCTAGGGGGTGAGCAGGCCAGGTCAGTGCAGAGAGCCTGCCTCTGGGAGCTCAGCCAGTGTGAGTGGGACTGGACGAATGAGGGTCGGAGAGGAGACAGCGGGGGAGGGGCAAGGGGCCCCAGAGGATGTAGACTCTGAGACCTTTGCAAGACCTTAGGCTTTTACTCTGAATGAGATGGCAGACTAAAGAAACCAGCATTCACTAACCTGCCCTGGCCAGGCAGAGTCCTGGGGACAGAGAGAAAAACAGCCCCCCCCAGGGCAGTGCGGTGTCCCCCAACCATCTCAGCCCTGCATTGGAGGACAGCCCCTCCGACCAGCACACACGGATGGACTGGAACACTTTACTTGACCTGTATGCTGTGTTCTGACAAAGGTCTATTAGATACAGATGATTAAGACACGTTCCCGACCAATTTCTTCTTTTCTTCCTCTTTCTGGGCTTGCCTTGCTTTCTTCCAGAAACATTTGTTCAAAGCCTGTTATACCAGCTACAGAACTGGATTATAACCCATGGAATAAAACATCCACAAATCCATACCGATGTATGTGAGTGAATGAATAAATGAGTACATAAATGAGTAAACACGGGAGAGGAAAGAACAGCTCTCTCTTACAGAAGTGAAGTCGCTCAGTCGTGTCCGACTCTTAGCGACCCCATGGACTCCAGCCTACCAGGCTCCTCCGTCCATGGGATTTTCCAGGCAAATGGAGTGGGTTGCCATTTCCTTCTTCTTACACAAGGATTCCAATTAATAAATGCAGGAGGAATGAGGGAAATAGGGGCTCACCATTAGAACACCATAGTAATAATCACGGCAGCCAGCATCCACTGATGGATGGAAAAATTAGTGGGAAAAGTTTAAGGAGGAAGCGCGTATTTGCATTGTCTAAAAGGTATTTATTAACTACGAAAAGAAAAATAATAGCTGAACAGTGGAAAAATATGGCAGACACATCTTAACCCAGTGATTAAGCTGCATATCTCAGGAAGAAGACATGTGAACATCAGGTATCCCTAATGTAGTGAAAAGAGGGCCTCTTCTTCCGTTATGCTTCCCCAGAAGGCATAACCTCCCTCAAATGATGAAAAAACATGAGATAAACCCAAAGTGAAGGACATTCTACAAAACACTTGACCAGTACCCTTCAAAAGTGTCAAGATCACAATTCATGTAAGGAAAGACTGAAGGACCCTTATGGGTGAGGGGAGACTAAGATTACATGACGAGTAGATTTAACGTACCATCCAATGGGATCCTAGAAATGGGGTGGGGGTGGGGGAACGTTGGTGGAAAAACTGGTGAAATCTGAATAAAGTCTGCAGTTTAATTTTATTTAATAGTGTTGTCCCCATGTTATTTTCTTGATTTTGATCATTATACTATGGTTATGTAAGATGTTAACTTGAGAGGAAGCTGGGCAAGAGGATATAGGGGAACTCTCGGTCCTACTTTTGCAACTTTTCTGTAAGTCTAAAATTATTTTAAAATAAAAAGTGAAAAGAGAAAAAAAAATTAAGAAACCAATTATAACCCTAGGACCCAGCTTATGGTCTCTAAACACAATTGCCCTCAAAAGGAACCAGACCTCCTTAGAGAATGGCTGGTTCTAGATCTGAACCCCAGAGGATTCTGGAAAATCTGGAAACACCAGCTAGCAAAGAGGCTATCAAGACTTCCAAGGTGTGGGACTTCTCTGGTGGGCCCAGGGGTTTGATCCCACATGCGGCATGACCAAAAAGTCAAAACAAACAAAAATATACACACATGGGCTTCTCTCGTGGCTCAGTGGTCAAGAATCCACCTGCCAATGCAGGAGACACAGGTTTGATCCCTGATCTGAGAAGATCCACATGCCTCAGAGTAGTTAAGCCCGTGTGCCACATATACTGAGTTTGTGTTCTGGAATCCAGGAGCCACAACTACTGAGCCTGTGTTCTAGAGTCCAGGATCTGCAACTACTGAGTCTATGCTCTAGAGTCCAGGAGCCACAATTACTGCGCCCACGTGCTGCAATTGCTGAAGCCCGTGCACCCTGGAGCCTGCGCTCTGCAGTGAGGGAAGCCCCTGCTTCTAGTTCTCCGCAACGAGAAGCCTGTACACTGCAACTAGAGAGTAGCCCCCGACCGCCTCAACTAGAGAATAGCTCTCACAGCAACGAAGACTCAGCGCAGACAAAAGTAAATATATAAATAAAAATTTAAAAATGTGTATTTAAAAAACCCATATATATGTATATGTTTTGGCTAAAAAATCAAAAGACAAAGGACTCAGGAGCTGAGTTGAGGTTTCCATAGGCCTTTGGTGGATGCTGGTGAACAAACTCATTATTTTGAAGACTGGTGAATAAAGGGTGAGATTGAGGTGTTTTTCATGCCCTTCCTTTAAGACCTATACCTCAGATGAATCAGACAGGTGGTGAGAGGAAGTTTCTCTTCACAGAGGTATTCTGGAATTGATCATTCCAGAGAATGATTAATTAGATGATTTTCGTCTTGCAACTCCTCATGAATTTAGGGACCTCAACATTGAACGACAAGGCTGCTCATGTCACACCAAGGAAGACAGCCAGACATTTTTTGCCTCCTAGTGAAATCACACAACACCTCTTGTGAGTTAGTCTTGTCAAAAAAACTCTTAATTTGAATCGAATCAGGCTTTAGGTGAAACTATCCCTTTACGAGAAATACAAAGAACCGATAAATTTGTTAAATTAGACCGCAGGGATGCAATCAGCAAACTGTCAGCTATTTTAGGATAAATAATGTGTTTGCGAAGAACATAAAAAGAGATGAAGGGGGACACTGTAGATAAAAGATACCTAAACAATATATCAGCTAATTACATAAAGCGGTCATGATTTTTGTCCTGATTTTCTTGAAAGCAACGGTAAATTGGAAACACCTATGCATGTGTGACACTATTGGAAATCTGAACACAGACTGGCCACTTGACAATATTAAGGAATAATTGTATATCTTCTTAGATGTAATGGTATGGTGGTTGCCATATATATGTGCATATATTTGGGGGCATCCCAGGCGGCTCAGCGGTAAAGAATCCACCTTCGATGCTGGATACTCGCAGGAGATGCGAGTTCGATTCCTGGGTCAGGAAGATCCCCTGGAGGGAGGGCATGGCAACCCACTCAGTGTTCTTACCTGGAGAATCCAATGGACAGAGGAGCCTGGTGGGCTACAGTCCATAGAGTCACAAAGAGTCAGACGTGACTGAGCTACTAACACACACACATATATATTTAAAGGTCTTCTTTTCAGAGATACACACTGAACTATTTGGAGAAGAGATAATATGAGCTGTAGGATTTACTGCCATGGAATACATCACAGGGGGGTGGATGGAGCATGGTCAGGCATGGGTGGTTGGTTATCGGGCTGACAACGGTTCACTAAAGCCTCTGACTCTGTGGATCACAACAAACTGTGGAAAATTCTTAGAGATGGGAATACCAGACCACCTTACCTGCCTCCTGAGAAACCTGTATTCAGGTCAAGAAGCAACAGTTAAAACCAGACGTGGAGCAAAAGGACTGGTTCCAAATTGGGAAAGGAATGCGTCAAGGCTGTAAATTGTCACCCTGTTTATTTAACTTATATGCAGAGTACATCATAAGAAACGCTGGGCTGGATGAAGCACAAGCTGGAATCAAGATTGCTGGGAGAAATATCAATAACCTCAGATATGCAGATGACACCACCCTTATGGCAGAAAATGAAGAAGAACTAAAGAGCCTCTTGATAAAAGTGAAAGAGGAGAGTGAAAAAGTTGGTTTAAAACTCAACATTCAGAAAACTAAGATCGTGGCATCCGGTCCCATCACTTCATGGCAAATAGATGGGGAAACAGTGGAAACAGTGACAGATTTTATTTTGGGGGGGGCTCCAAAATCACTGCAGATGGTGACTGCAATCATGAAATTAAAAGACACTTGCTCCTTGGAAGAAAAGCTATGACAAACGTGGTGGTGGTTTAGTCGCTAAGTCGTGTCTGACTCTTGCGATCCCATGGACTATAGCCTGCCAGGCTCCTCCGGCCATGGGATTTTCCAGGCAAGAATACTGGAGTGGGTTTGCCATCTCCTTCTCCAGGGGATCTTCCTGACCTGGGGATTGAACCTGGGTTTCCTGCACTGCAAGCAGACTCTTTACTGACTGAGATACCAGGGAATTTCCATGACAAACCTAGACAGCATATTAAAAAGCAGAGACATCACTTTGCTGACAAAGGTCGATATAGTCAAAGCTATAGTTTTTCCAGTAGTCATGTACGGATGTGAGAGTTGGACCATAAAGAAGGCTGAACACCAAGAACTGATGCTTTTGAGCTGTGGTGTTGGAGAAGATTCTTGAGAGTCACTTATACTGCAAGGAGATTAAACCAGTCAATCCTAAAGGAAATCAATCCTGAATATTCATTGGAAGGACTGATGCTGAAGCTGAAGTCACCTGATGTGAAGAGCCTATTCATTAGAAAGGGCCCTGATGCTGGGAAGGATTGAAGGCAGGAGAAAAAGGGGATGACAGAGGACAAGAAGGTTGGATGGCATCACTGACTCAATGGACATGAGTTTGAGCAAGCTCTGGGAGATGGTGAAGGACAGGGATGCCCGGCATGCTGCAGACCATGGGGTCTCAAAGAGTCGGACGCGACTGAGCGACTGAGCAATAACAACGGTTCATTATCCTATTCTATTTTTCAGCATATTTCCATAATATTCCAGCATATTTCCAGCATATTCCAGCATAATAAAGTCTTTTAAAAACACTTGTAATCTACAACCTAGAGATAACAACTATTAACATTTTGTAGTCTACTAGTGTCAATTTTAAAAATATAAGTGTGTATGTACCTGTGTATTTTATAAAATTTGGATCATACGACATAAAATCCTATTTGTCCATTTCTATAACACACAGCTGTACCAGTAAATACCCTACCCGTGGATAATTTTTAAGTCTTTTTCACCCTGGGTGCTGCAGAGTCAAGCCTGATTTCCCACCTCCAAGGCAGCCTGTGATCTAGGGGAGTGTGCAAACACACCCCTGTGACTCAGTTTGCCTCTCTCTATAATGGGAGCACCCTTTCCACCTCCCAGCTGTAGTTTCAAGAACAGAATATTCACTCTGCTGCCCAGGCCTCCCTTGCAAGGGAGAACTGGACTTGATTCCAGGCGGGGAACAACTGCCAAGGTCCATCCCAGGGGCCTCCAGACCTCTGAAGGACAGTATCCCCTGCATTTGGGCACTTAAGTTCCATTCCTAAGCTCCACTTCAGAGCCTTTCTGTCCTTCGCCCCTTTCTCTGGGCAGTGTCCCTGCCTTCCAGGCTGCATCAGGAACTCCTCGGGGGCCCCAGAGCCGCCCCACCCCTGCCTGTGGCTACAGTGTGGTTAGCAGGCGCCTTTCTAGCTTCCCCCAGGACCCCTCAGGCCCCCCAGGACCTGGCAGAGGGTCCCGCCCAGAGGAAGCTCTCATAAATGTGTGTTGGCTAAACAGGAAAGAAAAGCCATGGGGCATGCAGGACCCAGAGTGCATGTGTGTGCGTCTGTGTTTAATCAAACCCCAAACCCCAAAACCAACTCCTCAGCGAGGCTTTACAACATGAAGTGCCAGGCAATTGAGGATCAGTGGGCAGAACTGTCGTGTTTTCCCCTCCCCGCGCACCCCCGCCCCCTGCTTTCCGTGGGAGGCTCAGGAGGAAGGATAAAGGGGGTGAACCGCAGGGGGGCAGCCAGGAGGAGGCAGGCATGCGGGTTCTGGGTGGGAGGAAGCAGCGGGAGCAAGAGGAAGGGCCCCTTTGGGCCACACTGTGCTCAGTGAGTCTCTGGGCTTGAGAAAGCGGGTAGGAAGCCCTGGGAGGGAGTCTGGGGCTGTCATCTCCCCGTGTGGCAATCGTGATTGCCCCAGAGCCAGCACTCCCCCTCGCCCACACTTCCTCCCTGTCTTCCCACCCCTCGGCCCATCGGCCCATCGGCCCTGCCTGGGCCCGCACCCACACCCACGGCCCTCCTCCTGGCTTGTTTACCTGGTGAGGTGCAGTGGGGTGTGCTCCTTCAGGCCTCACTCAGCCTGACCGCCAGGGCTATGGTGTGGGGACCTGTTTTGTTCCTGCTGTAAAGGGGGGACAATCAGTTCAGATGGTCTCCCCTTTAGTAGAGCTCATGAGTGGCTATGGCTGGAGAGACAGAGCCCCCTTGATCAGTTTACAAAACCCAGGGGACAGGTTGCCCAGAACTTAGGACCTGAGCTCCTCCCCCCAGGATCCAGACCCATCTCTGTGAGGGTCCCCAGTCTGTAGTAAAGGGCCTGGCATTTCAGGAGAGGAGGAGCGCAAGAGGCTTGGGAAATATTTGCTGAACGAATGAGTGAGTGAACCATGTTAAATACACTGCAGTGACCACAGGGCAAAGTAGAAAAGAGTAAGAATTCCAGAGTCAAGCAGTCAGATCTGGGTTCCAATCTGTTCTCTGCCAAGTGCTAAATAGTTGCTTAGGGTAGATTGCCTAAAAAGTTCTGAGCCCCAGGTTCCTGTAAAATGAAAGAAAAAAATTATACTTTGTTTATTTTTTTTTTTATACTTTGATTTTTTTTTTTTAAAGACAACACCTTCTTCTTCTTTTTTAAAAATCTTGTCTGTGCTGGGTCTTTGTTGCTGCGGAGGCTTTTCTCTAGTTGCCGAGAGTGAGGGCTACTCTCTAGTTGTGGTGTTCCAGAGCACAGGCTCTAGGGCATGTGGGCTTCTGAAGTTGCAGCTCCCGGCTTCAAGAGCACAGGCTCAATAGTTGTGGCACACAGACTTCGTTGCTCTATGGCATGTGGGATATTTCCAGAGCAGGGATCGAACCCAAGTCTCCTGCATTGGCAGGCGGATTCTTTACCACTGAGCCACCAGGCAAGCCCCTGTTTATGAAATTTGTGTGGCATCTTTGTAGAGGATGTGGCATGTAATAGGCTTAATAAATGGTCACTCTTGTTGTTAGTATTGTTTACTAATTCAGCAAATATGCATCAAGCACCCACTCTGCTGCAGAGGGCACAGGTTCAATCCCTGGTCAGGGAAGTTCCCCTCGGTATGGCCAAAAAAAAAAGGAAAAAGTTTATCATGAAAAATAATAAACGGAAACCCATTAAAAGAAAAAGAAAAAAGGTGACATTTTTGCAAAGACTGGAGGTGAGGGAGACAGACGTGCTAGTATCTTGAGGAGGAATGTTTGCACAGAAGGAACATGCCTGTGCAAAGCTCCCCAGGTGAAATGTGCCTGGCGGGGCTGGGGGTGGGTTGGGGAAACTGAGCAGAGATGATGTCACAGGTCAGGCTGCCAGATCCCATGGGGCAGTGCTGGTCATGGTGAACTTGGCTTTTACTCCAGGTGGAGAGGAATCACTGCAAGGTTTTGAGCAAAAGAACATGATCTGACTTACATTTTAAAAGGAGGTGCAGAGTGAGGCTGGGAGAACCGGTGCAGAGGTCCCAGTAGGGCAGTGATGGCAGTGAGAAATCATTGGATTCTGGGTATATTTTGAAGCTGGGGCCAGCTTGGTTTCCTGAAGGCTCCGATCTGGAGTGTGTGTGTGTGAGAGAGAGGAGATGATGGCGATGCTGAGCATGAACTAACAGAAGGAATCAGTTGCCACCAACTGAGATGGTTGAGGCTGCAAGTGAACCAGGTTTTGGGGAGGAGATCCACTTCAATGTGAATGTATTAAGATCTAGATGTCAGACATGTGCATGAAGATACCTAATAGGATGTTGATGTAAAACAGAGTTGTTAGCACTGGTGGTGGTGGTTTAGTCACTAAGTCGTGTCCGACTATTTCGATCCCATGGACTGTAGCCTACCAGGCTCCTCTGTCCCCGGGATTCTCCAGGCAAGAATACTGGAGTGGGTTGCCATTTCCTTCTCCAGGGGAATCTTCCTGGCCCAGGAATCGAACCCGATGTCACTGGGTCTCCTGCATTGCAGGCATTTTCTTTACTGACTGAGCTATGAGGAAGCACTACTATGAATGTTTTCTTTCCCTTTTACACCCAATCCTCACACTAGCCAGTGAGGAAGGCAGGCCAAGGATTATTGCCCCAGCTTGGCAGAATGGAACCTCTACAGAGTATATACCTGAAAGAATTGTAAAGAAATATTCAAGCAAATGCTGGTACATGAATTGTCATAGCAGCACTATTCATAATGGTCCAATGGTGTCCATCAGGGGCTGAACAAATGTGTAAAATGTGGGAGGCCCATACAATGGGATTGTTATTCAGCCATAAAAAGGGATGACGGACCAATACATGCTACAAGATGGATAAACCTCAAAAACATTATATTCAGTGAAAGAAGTCAGTCACAAAAGACTACGTATTATCATTCTATTGATATGAAATATCCAGAATAGTTAAATCTATAGACACAGAAGGCAGATTAGTGGTTGCCAGAGGTTGGGGAAAGGCGGAAATAGGGAGTGATTACTTAATGGGCATAGGGTCTCCTTTGGAAGTGATGAAGGTGTTTTGGAACTGGTAGGGGTGAGAGCTCCATAACACTGAAAACGGACTAAATGTCACTGGGTTTTACACTTTAAAATGGTTCAAATCATGTTTTGTGCATTTTAATCTCAATTAGAAAACAATCCTTCTATGAGGAACCTAATGCCAGGCTTGTGGTACCCAGTGCCCTGCAGTGACTCCCGTCGCTGGCCTCCTTGAAGCCTGGGAAGGACTCACCGGTTCTCCATACCCCTTCTGAGCAGGAGCCCAGCGAGATAAAGGGATGTCTCCCCTACGAGGTCAGTTCAGGGCTACTGGATCTCCCAAATTCTAGACCAGGGAATCTAGTCTGACCAGCACGGAAGTCGCATCTGAAATCAGCCCTGCCCTGGAAAGCCTGTGGCTGGCGGGTGTTGCTGGCGTCCCAGGGAACCTGTACTTCCGGGTCTGTTCCGGTTGGGAAGGAAGGAGCGCCAGCAGCCAATCAGGCTCCGCAGAGCGGCTGTATTTAACTCTTCAGGGTCCCGGCTCCCGGGACGGAAGGGACTTTTACGGATCGTCTCTGAGGAAATGGAAGCTCCAGAAAGATAAATACCTTCTCCCAAGTCACGCCGCCTGTAAAAGGCTGAGTCGGGACGAGGAGGAAGGAAACCAACGTGGATACGGCACCTACTCCGCGTCCAAGAGCCTCGCAGAAGTCATCTTCGCTCCGTCCGCCGAGGAGATTCAGGGAGGCTTAGGCACCACGCCGACATCACACAGCGATGAAGAGGCAGGGCTGGAAGTTGGACGTAGGTCTAGCTGACTCTTATAATCTAGAATTCTTTTCTTTTAAAAAATATTTATTTTTCCTTATTTGCCTGCAATGGATCTTAGTTGCGATCCGCCGAATCACTGGGGGCATGTGGTTTTTTTTTTTTTTTTTTAGTTGCGGCAGGTGAGAACTAGTTGCTTGACAAGGGATTGAAGTCGGCCCGCTGCACTGGGAGTGCCCACTCTTAGCCACTGGACTACCAGGGAATTCCCATAATCTGTAATTCTTGCTAGGCCTTTATCTGGTTCACACGTGTCTCCCCAGCATCGAGGGAATGAATGAAGGAACCAAGCTCTTTACAGTCTCCCACACCTCCATCCAGATTCACCCTGATCAAAGTTAACAGACCCTTGGGGCGATTACACGGTTGCCGTGGTAACCGAACTTTTAGAAGTAACTGCTACAGGCAATCCAGGACAAAACCAGTGAACCCATCTCTCCCTGCACTAGTTACAGCTTTTCTGTCCAAGCCGACAAAGGTTAACACAAAGCAGCGAAGAGGAGAGGAGAGAGTCCCTGACATACCTTTATTGTTCTTGACCATCCTTGTTGACCAAGGACCCTATGTTTGTCCCACCACCGCCACCTTCACTACAGACCCATGGTTTAAAAAATGGTATCTACCGAGGACACTTGCTCATAAGTGGTAACTAAATTGTAACCTCATTCTTTATCCATCAACAATTACAGAACTACCATCAGAGCTTCAGGAGATAACCATCCCCTCACAAGCTTTGATAGTATTTAGCCCCAAATCAGAAGCTTGACAGTTTTGTTAAGTAGTGCATGCCTGTAGGGTTTGGACTTTCTGAAATATAGGAAATAGCTTCTTGAGGTCATTCTAAACAAAATCAGAAGTGAAACTGAGGGAATAATCACAGCTACAAAGAACCTTAAGAGAATTGTGATGATTATGCAAGTAAATGAGAAAGCCTGAACTAAATGGGTGGTTTTCTAGGAAATCATAAATTACAAAAATCAGTCCTTAAAGACCATTAAATTGTAAACAGACCAAATAGTATATAAGAAAATGAAAATGTTTATTAAAGAGCTATTCTCCCACACATAAAGGGGAAAAAAAGTACTGAGTCCAAACAAGACTTCAGGTGAATTCAACCAAAACTTTATAGAGTGATGAGTAAAAATGCCATTCGAATGGTTCACGGCCCTAGAGATGATAATAAGAAAGCAGCTACATTTGTAGAGTCCAAATGGCAGACACAGTTCTCAGTGCTGTGTTCATTTAACTCTCACAATAAAGGACTATTCCTCTCTAAAGATAAATTATTGTTCTCACTCTAGAGGTGAAAAAACACAGGCAAAAGGAGTCAATAAGTAGTTCAGGGTGACACAACTAGTAAGTGGCAGGTCCTAATTTGGACCCAGTTGAGTTTAGCTCCAGAATTCACTCTGAACCACTATGCCAGGTCAACTCTTCCAAATTACTTTTATGGATATTACATATCAATAACCAAATCTGTCAATAATGGCACAAGACAGCAACACCACAGATTATCTCATTTATGAATACAACAGCAAAAACTGTAAACCCAATACTAGCAAATATAATCCAGCAGCACATACAAAAATTATATACAACAACTGAGTAGGTCGTACCAGGAATAAAAGACGGTTCAACATTAGGAATACCATTGATATTATTCACCATATTAACAAATTATTGGAGAAAAATTATTATTTGATTATTTCAGAGATGTTGAAAAAGTATTTGAAAAAGTTCAAAAATCTATGTTTGATTTTTAAGAAAAAAAATTCCTTAACAAGAGGATGGGAAAAATGCATCCTTAAAGTACAATTATGCCCCACCACCGCCTCCCTCAACATGCACACACATACAAATACATATGTATATGAAGTGAAGTGAAGTCGCTCAGTCGTGTCCGACTCTTTGCAACCCCATGGACTGTAGCCTACCAGAATCCTCAGTCCATGGGATTTTCCAGGCAAGAATACTGGAGTGGTTTGCCATTTCCTTCTCCAGGGGATCTTCCCGACCCAGGGATCAAACCTGGGTCTCCCGCATTGTAGGCAGACACTTTACCGTCTGAGCTACCAGGGAAGCAGCCAAAAAGCCTAAAAGCCTAAAAGCCTTCTCATTAAAGTCAGGGCAAAACTAGTATATCCACTACCATCACTTTTATTCAGAGTAAGTTCCAGAGGCACTTACCAACGTAATTAAATAAACAGTTATAAAGATTGAAAAAGTGATATAATTATTATTTACAGGTGAAATGACACAATTATATTTTAGAAAGCCTAAAAATTCAACTAGAAAATTGTAGCACACAATTCAGTAATACATGTCCCTACAAATTTCATATACAAAAATCAATAGCCTTACTAGATATAAGAAGATTGGTTTGAAGATATAGTGGAAGACTTCGTTTTTGTTTTTTTTTTTGGCCAGTTCCTAGTTCCCTGACAAGGGATCAGACCCATCCCCCTTGCAGTGAAAGCACGGAGTCTTCACCACTAGACCACCAGGGAAGTCCCAGAGGACTTACATTTTGACCCAGCAATTCCAGCTCTGGGAATTTATCTTACCAACATACTTGTGTATACATTCATTCATTTATTCTGCAGTTACTACTGAATGCTTACTTATTCCATACCAGATACCTTTCTGAGTGCCAAGAATACAAATAAACAAGCAAATGGACAAAAACAAAACAAATAACAACAAAAATCTTTTTAATCTAGTGGTAGGAAACAGATAATAAGCATGATTTTAAAAATAAATGATACAATGTGTCAGAAGAAGATTACTGTCAGGATAGGGAGATTGGGTGTACTAGGTGGTCAGGATGGGCCTCGTGGATAAGGAGGTGAGGGGCTGAGCCATGTGAATATGGGCACTGGGGGGGGGCATGCACAAAGTCCCTAGGGTGGGATTATGCCTGATGAGTGCACATGAGTCATGTGTGCAATAGCAAAAGATTCAAAGAATAAGTATTCATCTGTAGGGAACCAGTTTAAACAAAGATGCATCTACCAATGATCCTGTGCAGCTATACAAAAAACTAAAGAAACTCTCTGTGATGTGAAATGGGAAGCTTTCCAGGATATACTGTTTAGTGGAAAAAAGCAAGGAGCAGAATAGATTCTAAATCATGCTGGCTTTGTGTATCCAAAGAAGGTAAATCAGTGTTAGAAAGATGTCACTTTTTTCTCAACTAATTTATAAATGTAATATGGGCTCTCCCCAAAGAAAAAGAAAACTAGTTTTTAAGAGCTAAGAAAATTCTTAAAAAGGAGAGGAAGGAGGGGAACTAGCCCAACTGGATAGTAAAACATATTATAAAGCTATGGTAATTAAAATACTTTTGTATGGAAACATGAGTAGAGATCAATAGAGTAAAATATCCTGAAACAGACTTAAATACACGTAGGAAATCATAGGTTATGTAAGAAGTTTTCCTGGGAGTATGAGTAGCCATTTGGAAACACACACGTTTGTATCCTTCCTGTACTACTTATACTAAAATAAGCTGCAAATGGCTCAAAGATATAAATCTAAACTATGAAACCATAAAAGTAGCAGATTAAAAAAAATTTATAATTTTGCAGTGGGATGGGCTTACTTAAGCATGACACAAAACTCAGAAGTTATCAACTCTGACCACAATAAACTTTCAAAATTTTCCGTGGAAAAAAATAAGAAAATCAAAAGACAAACTAAGCAATAATTTATGCAACACATGTAACAGACAAATTTCTGTAACATAAAGACAACTCATATATCAAAATACAAAAGCTAAGATCCTGTAGAAAAATAGTCCCAGGATATGAACAAAGAGTTCACAGAAATGGAAATTAACATGGCTCTTAAATACACTAAAAAGATACTTGTGTGCTCAGTCGCTTCAGACATGTCTGACTTTTCACAACTCCATGGACTTTGTGCATGTTCTTTGTCCATGGGATTTTTCCTGGCAAGAATACTGGAGTGGGTTGCCATGCCCTCCTCCAGGGGATCTTCCCGATCCGGGG
The DNA here is from genome assembly GCF_033118175.1 of Dama dama. Classification (NCBI taxonomy): domain Eukaryota; kingdom Metazoa; phylum Chordata; class Mammalia; order Artiodactyla; family Cervidae; genus Dama; species Dama dama. Next base: position 8,047,951 of record NC_083702.1, read on the forward strand.
ATTGAACCCACATCTCCCTCATCTCCTGCGTATTAGGCAGATTTTTTTTTTTTAACCACTGAGCCATCGGGTAAGCCCAAAAAGATGCTTAGACTCACTTAAGACAACAGCGAGATGCCGGCAAAGATAAGTGGTTAAGAATCTGCCTAGCAATGCAGAGGACGCTGGTTTGATGGCTGGTCTGGTAAGATCCCACACGCCGAGGGACAACTAAACCCACGTGCCCCGGCTGCTGAACCCTCTCTGTAGAGCCCGCGAGCCACGAATACTGCAGCCTGTGCACCCTAGCGTCTGTGCTCAGCAACAGAGAAGCCCCCACGATGAGAGGCCCGTGCACTGCAACTTGAGAGGAGCCACTGCTCGCCACAACTAGAGAAAGCCTCTGCACAGCAACGAAGACCCAGAGCCACCTAAAAGAGAAATAAATTCTTCTTTAAAAAAATACAGTGGTTTGATAACATATGGCTCATCATCTATTGTCATTGAATAGTGCTGATCTTGATTGAAACCAGTCCCCCTGTCAGCTGTTAAATCGCTGAGCTACAGGGCCTGGACGACTCGTCCTTCCGAATCCACCAGGACCATTGCAGGAGCTGCCCGGCCTCAGCCCTCTGAGGCCCAGGCAAGGATGCTCATCCCGCCAGGCCTGTTATCCTCAGTCACTGCCCCAGATATCAGCTGTTTTGGCCATCTCTTTTCTCCACACCACTCTGTAATTCCCTTCTTGTTTTAACAGCCCTCTGCTCTCCACCTTCTGAAACTTTTTTCCTTTTCTCTTTGGAAAGCTGATTCTTGGTCCAAAAAACCACCGAGGGACTTTCCTGGTGGTCCAATGGTTAAAGCTCCGTGCTTCCAATGCAGGGAGCACAGGTTCAATCCCCTGTCAGGGAACCAAGATCCCATATGCCTCAGGTGTGGCCAGAAAGTTAAAAAAAAAAAAGTAGAAACAACCTAAAAGTCCATCAAGGTATGAATGTATGAACAACATGTGGTCTATTCATATAATGGAATAGTATTCAGCTATAAGAACTAAGTACCAACACATGCTACAACATAAACCCTGAAAACATGCTTGAGTGAAAGAAGGCAGACACAAAAGGCCGCTAATTGTATGACTCTGTTCATGTGAAATGTTCATATTAGGTAAGTCTATAGAGACTGAAAATAGATAAGTGGTCGCTGGGAGAGAAGGGAAGATGGGGAGTGATTGCTAGTGGGTACAGGCCTTCTTTTAGAGATGATGAAAATGTTCCAGAATTGATTAATGATGAAGACTATACACCTTTACAAATGTACTAAAATCCACTGGATTGTACATATTAAAATGTGAATTTTATGGTATGGGAATTATATCTCAGAAACAAAGAAAGAGAAAAAGGCCAACAATCTGGATCGTTATGACAAACCTGATGTTTTTCATACTGACTTAAATTTTTTTTTTTTTTTTTGGCCACACCACGCATCATGTGAGAACTTAGTTCCCTGACCACGGATTGAACCCTGGCTCCAGTAGTGAAAGTGCCCAGTCCTAACCACTGGATCACTAGGGTATTCCCTTACTAACTTAATTTTTGAGCAAGCAAAGCAAAGTAGGATTTGGCCTGTAGGGCACCAGTTTGGGACCTTGAAACAGAAATCATGCTCTCCTCTAAGGTCACCCCTTCCCAGGACCCCTCCCTCGCTCAGGTGTTCCCCTTCCTTTTCTCGCACCCGCCCCTCTTGCACCATCTTCCAGACCCTCGTCCTTCCTGCCTCCTCTGAAGTCCCCGTCTCTCAGCTGTGCTCATTCACTGCCAGCTCAGTTTCCATCTTCCTCTCCCCTCCATTGCTCTGCTGCCTTCGTGCCCACATATGAACCCCTACTTTCCAGCTGTTTGTTAGTGGCTTGAACGTCTTGTTCTTTGACCTCAGGCCTGTCTTTGACTCCACACCTGTCCTCCCTTCCCCTCCCTCGCGGATTCCACAATTCCCCACTGTGGCCACTCTCTTGACAACATCCTCTTCTCCTGACCTGCCCCCCTGTGGTACCTGCCTGGAACCCCTACGCGGGGTCAGGCTGATTGCCCTTCCTCTCCTGGGGAGCGCCTGGACCCTGAGCTCTGCTGGAGGAAGTCACGGCGCCACAGGGTCTGGTGGCAGCGCTTCGCAGATGGCGACTGTCACTGGGTCCTCGTCAGCTCAGCCTGCCACCCTCTGCAGAGATTACCTCTGACCTCCCCTTCTATTCTACACAGAAACCGAAGGCCCTCAGACAGGAACTCTCTCCAACATCCTGTCACCTCGGACCTGATTGCACCCACTGTCGCCTCCTGCAGGGAAGACATGCCCTTTTTCCATCTGCTGCATCTGAATGTTTGTCTCCCCAAATTCATATGCTAAATCCGAACACCTGGGACTTCCCTGGTGGTCCAGTGGCTAAGACTCCGACTCCCAATGCAGGGGTCCCAGCTTCGATCCTTGGTAGGGGAACTAGATCCCACCTGCTGAAACTGACATGGCATGGCAAAATTAAAAAAACAAACAAACAACTAATACCTAATGTAATGGTATTAGGAGGTCACTGGGGTGATGAGGTCACTCCATGAACGGGATTCATGCCATATAAACAAAGCTCCACAGGGATTCACCCTTAGACCGTCTATCACGTGAGGCAACGCCAGACACCAAATCTGCCGTTAAACTCTCAGCCTCCAGAACTGTGAGAAATATATGTTTATTGTTCGTAAACAACCGGGTCTGTGGTATTTCACTATAGCAGCCTGGACGGACTGAGACTCCACGTAAGGCCAGTCCTCGCCACTGTGCGGGCTGTCACACCCCAAGCCCCGCTTTCCACTCCTGGGTGCCCCTCAGGCTTCTGTGGGCTCTCTGACTCTTTGCCAAGAACAAACCAAACTCCTCATGTCTCTCCTCCCTCCCTGCCTCTCTCCTCCTCTCTGTGTCCTTTCCTAACAACTAGCCTCTTCCCTTCCTAAGCCAACTCTTTTTGAATGAGTTGTCTACACTGGCTGCTTCAGTTTCCCCATACACCCCTCGATCCCCACAACAACCTGACTTCTACTCCCAGTTCCACTGAACCTTTTCCTGAAGGCCCCACCAATCTCCTCCTTGCTCAACCAAGGGCACTTCTAAGTTCTTAGCTTCCTGGGCTTCTCAGAGCAACTAACAGCCCGGGGGTCTGCCCTGCAGCAGGTGATGTGGTGGAGGGGTCTGCGGGAACTCACTCAAGTGACATTTAATCCAGCCTGGAGGGGGCCAAACAGGGCACCCTGGAGGAGGTGACCTCAGAGCAGCAGGAGAAGATGAGTAACTCAGCCAAGTGGAGAAGGGACACAGTGAAAGTGGAAGTCACTCAGTCATGTCTGACTCTTTGTGACTCCATGGACTGTCCATGGAATTCTCCAGGGCAGAATAGTGGAGTGGGTAGCCTTTCCCTTCTCCAGGGGATCTTCCCAACCCAGGGATCAAACCCATGTCTCCTGCATTGCAGGTGGATTCTTTACCAGCTAAGCCACAAGGGAAGCCTGAAGGTGCACAAGGGCTTTTTGAAAAATGAAAGGAGAATTCCCTGGTGGCCCAGTGGTTAAGACTCCATGCTTCCATTGTAGGGGGCATGAGTTCAATTCCTGATCAGGGGACTAATATTCCACATGCCTTGTGGGGCACACAAAAAAAAATAGAGAAAAAAATGGAAGGAACCCCCCAGTTTGTGAAGCATGTTCAATGTTCCTGAAATTGATCTGGGAGGCTGGCTATGAAAACTTTGAAGGTCATGTAAAAGACTTTGCTGTTGAGATTTTATTCTGGAAGCATTTAGAGGAGCCACTGAATGGCCTAAAGGAGAGCTCAGTGACCTTTTTAGTTAACAGGCTACATAGTAGGCATTTTAGTCTCTTTCAACTTCTCAACTCTGCAGTATCAACAGAAGCCAAAGATAATACATAGATGACACATTTCATGTGTGTATGTAAAGATGAAAGCTTTATGGACACAAATTTGAATTTCGTATAATTTTCATGTGTCATGAAAAACTATTCTTGGGAATTCCCTGTGTTCCAGTGGTTAGAATTCCGAGATCTCACTGCCAATGGCAAGAGTTCAATCCCTGGTTGGGGAGCTAAGATCTCAAGGTGTGCAGCGTGACCAAAAAATAAGAAGATAAATAAAAAAGAAATCTATTCTTCTTTTGAGTTTTTTCCAGCCATTCTCAACTCCCAGGCTATGCACATACAGATAGTAGGCTGATTTGGCTTTCATGCTGAAATTTGCCAACCTTGCCGGCGTGCTACATCACTTCAATTGTGTCTCACTCTTTGCGACCCCATAGACTGTAGCCTTCCAGGCTCCTCCGTCCATGGGATTTTCCAGGCAAGAATACTGGAGTGGGTTGCCATTTTCTTCTCCAGGGGATCTTCCCAACCCAGGGATCAAACCCATGTCTCTTATATATCCTGCATTGGCAGGCAGGTTCTTTACCAGTAGTGCCACCTGGGAAGTCCCTAGAACAACATGATGAGAACTGAGTTTTACTTTTTGTTTATCTTTTGGCCACGCTGCATGGCATGTAGGATCCCCAACCAGGGATTGAACCTGTACTCCCTGCATTGGCAACAGCTGGTCTTAACCACTGAATTGCCAGGGAAGTCCCAGGAACTGGGTTTTATTTTTATTTTAAAAAGTATTTATTTGTTTACATTTTGCTGCACTGGGTCTCAGTTGCAGCACACGGGATCTTTGATCTTCATTGCAGCATGCAGACTCTTATTTGCAGTATGTGAGATCTAGTTCCCTGACCTGGGATTGAACCTGGGCCCCCTGCCCTGGGAGCTTGAAGTCTTAGCCACTGGACCACCAGGGAAGTCCCAGAACTGGATTTTAGAATAATGAGGCAGAGTGGGAGTGAGTAAGCTGAAGAGACTTATCAGAAAGTGATCTCTGAGAGAGGATAAATAACCAGGTAAGTGGCAATGAGGATGGAGCTAAGTGAGTGGGCTGGGGAGCCTCTGGGCACAGACAGGACTTAGAAAGCTTAACTGGCCACAGCCACTCCAGGAGAGATTCAATAGACTAGGTGCCTTTCCTCCTCCCCTCGCCACCCCAGAACAAAGCACAATCCCTGAAAGCTAGGGTAATGGGAGTAGGTATCATCACTGATCCACACAGGGGAATAATCCCAAGCTAGTTCTGGATAGATCCTTCACAGAACACGTGCCAGGGGCTTTCTACTACCACGAGCCCCCAAAGTGTGCTTTCCACTACCACAAGCCCCCAGAGAGTGCTGACCTGTGTCGTGACTGTTGACAAGGTCTTCTTCATTCCCATGGATGCTTTGGATGGACTGAGCGAGGCTTCAAGACAGGAGGACTTCGCCAGCTAGACCGCCAGTGGGTCAGTGCAGGCAGCTGGTCATGGGAGGCTCTACTCGGAGGGCAAGACACACAGGTCTGCCATCCTGGATGTAGGTGATAGGTGGGCTGCTGGACCAGCTCAAGCGGTGGGTGTTTCCGATAGTCCCAGGAGTTGTTGGACTCTACAGGAGTAAACTCCTGCTCTTCCTCTGAATCAGCAAGTTCCCACCAAACTCTTCCCGACTCTCTTTTTCCGCCTCTAACCCCAGATATAATCTCCTCCTCCCACCCCAGGTGAAGCCTAACATTTTATCTCTTCTCTTGCCAAACTACTGTTGTTGGATAAATACCATGTCCTTCCCCATCAAAGGGGCTGCCCCTCTAGTCTCAAAATCACTATACCAACATCCCTGATGGTATAGTGGAAATGAATCTGCCTGCCAGTGCAGAGGACATGGGTTCCATCCCTGGTCCAGGAAGATTCCACTTGCAGCAGGGCAACTAAGCCCATAAGCCACAACCACTAAGTCCAAGTGCTGCAACCACTGAAGCCTGTGTGCCTGGAACTCGTGCTCCACAAAAAGGGAAGCCAGCACAATAAGAAGCCTGCACACCACAACTAGAGACAACCTGTGGGCAGCAAGGAAGATCCATGATCCAGCACAGCAGAAAAAAAAAAAAAGAAGAAACCCAACTGGTGCAAATCAAAGCTCTGGCTCTCAGCCTCAACACTCGGCATGCCCTCAGACGACGGGTGGGCAGACCTCAGATCTCCTTGCCCTCGACATTCTACCCCATCATCCAGACAAAATGCCTACAGAACCAGTGCTGAGAAGGAGACTCTACTTAGTACTGATAACTTTATCTCTGAGAGAGATGGGAGGAAAAATAAAAGGACCAGCATTTCGGGTGAGGGTGGTTGCTGAGCAGCATGGAGGCCCTTTGTTGTTGTTTAGTCGCTCAGTCGTGTCCGGCTCTTTGCAACCCCGTGGACCGCAGCACGCCAGGCTTCCCTGTTCTTCACCATCTCCCGAAGCTTGCTCAAACTCATGTCCATTGAGTCGGTGATGCCATCCAACCGTCTTATCCTCCGTCATCCCCTTCTCCTCCTGCCTTCAATCTTTCCTAGAAAATGTTGTTACTTTGATTTTCATGTAATAAAGTCAAAGTAAGAACATTCAGCACATGTGCCACAACTACTGAAGCCTTCGAACCTAGAGCCCATGGTCCACCTCAGATGGGTGTTATCCCCCCAAGGACACTCAGCAGTTCAGCAAGGAATGGATTAAAACAATGACGGAGCCAATCTGGGTGACAGCGGACATGAGGATGGGAAAGGCAGGGATGAGCAGTTAAAAGATGGAGAGCCGGTAGCTTAGGGGTCCCAAACATGTGTGTGGGCTAGTGGCTTAGTCATGTCTGACTCCTTATGAGCCCATGACTGTAGCCTGCCAGGCTCCTCTGTCCATGGGATTCTCCAGACAAGAATACTGGAGCGGGTTGCCATTTCCTTCTCCGGGGGATCTTCCAGACCCAGGGATTGAACCTGGGTCTCCAGTATTGCAGGCAGATTCTTTACCATCTGAGCTATAAGGAAGTCCTAGGAGACTAAAAGGGAGGAAATACAGTTGGAGGTAGAAGTATCAGACTAAGGCGTTTGGAAGGTCTGGTTGCTGTGCTGTTTACTTGCTAAGTCGTGTCTGACTCTTTGTGACTCCACAGGGTGTAGCCTGCCAGGCTCCTCTGTCCATGGGTTTCTCCAGGAAAGAATACTGGGGTGGGTTGCCATTTTTCCTCCTCCAGGGGATCTTTCCAACCCAGGGACTGAACCCGCATCTCCTGAATCGGCAGGTAGATTCTTTACCACTAAGCCACCTGGGAAGCCCTAGAAGGTCTGGAAATGGAGCTGTTCTTGCAAGCGACAAGGTTTGGGGCATGACAAGGCCAGTGGTGGCCAAAGAACAGATTCTTGGCAGCACAAAAGTCAAGAACCTGGGGGTTAGATGGGTGGTCTACATGGATGCAGGATTCCCGAAGAAGGCAGGAAGGAGTAGAGGTGGAGACAGAGGCAGTGAGCCCTGGGGAGGATGTGGAGCACCCGGGAGGAAGGCAGGGGAGTGACTTGCGAGTGGGGACCTCCTCTAAGGGCCTGTGCACCAGAGAAGCGTCTGAGGAAAGGAGAGTGACGGGACAGTGGCTTGGGAGAGGAGACAGGAGCGTGGAGGAGCCTCACCCCGCCTCCGGCCCTTTGGTCCAGGGAGTTCCGAGAAAACAGTCCCCATTTAAAGACTGAGAGGAAGCAGTGTCCTGGGGAGAGTCAGGCTAGCAGAGAAGAGGGGGAGACCGACAGGGTTTTGCTGACGGCAGGCTGTGAGTTTCAGAGCAGGGTGGGAGTGTTTGGTTGATCAGGAAGTGCGGGTGACTGGGCCAGATTAGGGGCTGCTCGGAGTCATGCGAGGTTGAGGGTCTGGGTGCTGAGGGGTGAGCTGGCTTCGGACAGTGTGAAACGTGATGGGCCCGTGTGCTCTGCCTGTTCCTTGGTCCTCTTCTCTTCTCTCCTGAACTCACTCCACAGGTGCCCTAACCCAGTCCTACACTTGGAACACTGTCTGCCAGTGAAGCCCCAATTATAGCTTCACCCCCAGCCTCTCCGTAGAGTTCCTGGTGTGACGCAGATGTTCCTGCTGGACATCTCCACTCATTTAAAAGACTCTCCCAAATGGAAGCTGTGGCACTTCCCTGGAGGTCTTCCCAGTGGTTAAGAATCTGCCTTGCAATGCAGGGGGCCTGGGTTCCATCCCTGGTCAGGGAAATAAGATCCCACATGCCTCGGGGCACCTAAGCCCGAGCACCACCCTGGAGAGCCTGCATGACTCAATGAAGATCCCACATGCTACAACTAAGACCCGATGCAGCCATATATATATATATATATATATATATAAATATATAAATGGAAGAGGTGAACCGACAAGTCCTCTCTTCCCCTAGTAAATGGCACTAGCATTCACCTTGTCACTTAGAACAGAAGCCTAGAAGTCACCCTGGAAACCTCTATTTGCGTTGTCCTGCTCGGCCAACGCATCACCAAGTGCTAAAATCACCTGCTTCAAAATCCACCTTGTGAGTAATGGCGGGCCTGCTGAAGACCATTGGCCTGGTGGGATTGGCTGTTTGTGAAACTCCACGTGAGAGGCTAAAAATATAGTATACAAAAATTCTTAATGTTCTTGGACACATCCCTAAAAATGCAGGAAGTATAGGAAGTACAAAATGTATAGGAAGTATACAGAAAAAAAAAAAAGTATACAGAACAGATTACAAATGAGAAGCTGAGTATGGTTAAAGCGGAAGCAGGTGTTAAAAAACTAGAAGAGCTACTGCAGGGTGGCCAAATAGAAGAGGTGATTCTTCAGGCTGAAAACGAACTAAGTCTGGCAAGAAAAATGATCCAGTGGAAACCAAGGGAGCCTTTAGTGGAAGAGCCTCCAGCCAGCCAATGGAAATGGCCAATATAAACAGCATTAACTAACTTATCTGTTGATAGGAAACTGATGTAATTAAATATTCTTTTATATGTTAAAAACAAACAAACAGGAGAAGGAAATGGCAACCCACTCCAGTATTCTTGCCTGGAAAATTCCATGGACAGAGGAGCCTGGCAGGCTGAAGTCCATGGGATTACATGACTGAGCGTGTGTGCACGAGGGTGGAGGGAGATGGGTTGGTAGCAATAAAGTGGTAGAACTAAAAACAAACAAACAAACAAACAAAATCCACCTTGTCCCCAGCATCGCTTGTGGCCTTCACGCTGAGTCCTGGTCCCACACAGCATCCCCATCGTCATATCTGCCCCACTACAGTCTATTCTCATGGAGCACTGAGAGCACGTGTTCTAAAACGTACATCAGAGCAAGTGACTCCCTTCCTTTGGCTTCCCAAGGCCCTGGGATAGAATTCCAAATCCATGACTTCAGAATCTGGCTGCTTTCCACCTTCACTCCACTACCCCACCCCCCCACACTCCCTCAACTTCCACACCCCAACACACCCCCAACCCACCCTGGGCTCACCCTTGCTGGCATCGCCCTAGCTGCACCGGCCTCCATGTTTCACTCAGACACTGTCCCCAGCCTGGGCCTTTGCCTGGAAGACTTGTCCTCACCTTCAGGGCTCTGCTCCAAGGACACCTTCTCCCAGAGGCCCTCCTGATCGTCCTACCCTAAATTGCCTCTCCCTCCACCCTCCCCCTTATTCTGCTTTGTTTTTCTTCATTTGCACCTCGGAACATTTCATGTAAATCAATACTATGCTTATTTGTTCATTTGATGACATTCTCTCTGCTGGAATGGTTCAACTACACCTTTTTCCACCACTGTATCGCCCGCTTCGAACTGCTCCCAGCTCATAGTAGAGGCTCAGTAAGTATTTGTTGAATAAATATCTACTAACGAAGGTTATTTTATCTGATATGGGATTCAAAAACTCATTTTGAAAACCACAGACTGGATATTGCAGTTGCATTGCATGCATTCCTGCCATAGTAATTCACATTCTCCCCCAAGGAGAATTAGGCAGAGGAGAAAGCCCATGTTTCTCAGCTCAATAAAGAACATATCCTTTTCTTATAAGGCATGGGCTATGCTCTGCCTTCCATGGCATTAGCCTCCGTTGTCTCTGAAAAGAAGACACTGACCTCCACTCCTGCCGGTGGATTGCAATTCAGAGTCCAGGGGGGCTGCACATCACCGTTCAGCTGGCTGAACCCTGGTGAGGGTGAGGGAGACTCTACTTGAACTTGAGGGAGGAAGAAAGGTCATTCCTATTTGAGAAAATTAATATGGAGTGGGGATGGTAGCTTTCAAGAGAGAAAGTATGTGAACGTGAAAAGGCCTCCAGGGAAACAAGGAGCAAGGAAGACTTGCTCTGAAGGTTGATGTCACTGGGGAGCTGGGGAGAGTCTCTCGAGGGAGAAAGTGGCTCCAGCCAGTGATAAGATCAGTCTGGGTCAAAAAAGATCCTGAGAGAATGGATTGGAGGAGGCAGAGCAGATGCAGAGAAACCAGAGAAGCTGTTGGCGAGTGTCTAAGTAGAGGTGTTGGTGCCTTAGACCGGGTGCAGGGGGTGGGTGGGGGAGATGGAGAGAGATGCATGGATTTGACAGGACTACGAGGAGATCCAACCAGTCCATCCTAAAAGAAATCAGCCCTCAATATTCACTGGAAGGACTGATGTTGAAGCTGAAACTCCAATACGTTGGCCACCTGATGTGAAGAACTGACTCACTGGAAAAGACCCTGATGCTGGGAAAGATTGAGGGCAGGAGAAGGGAATGACAGAGGATGAGATGCTGGATGGCATCACCAACTCAATGGACACGAGTTTGAGTAAACTCCGGAAGTTGGTGATGGACAGGGAGGCCTGGCGTGCTGCAGTCCATGGGGTTGCAAAGAGTTGGACACGACTGAGTGAACTGAACTGAACTAAGAGGTTAAGTTGATGGAGCTTGGTGATAAGTCAAATATAGATGAAGGAGAAGGGAGATGGAAGGAGATGCCCACAGGGAGTTCCCTTGTGGTCTAGTCCTTAGGATTCCAGGCTTTCACTGCCATGACCCAAGTTCAGTCTCTGTTCAGGGAACTGAGATCCTGCAAGCCGAGCTGGCCAAAAAAAAAAAAAAAAAAATTAGGGAGAGAGACATCCATGTTTCTTGGCGGTGGTTTAGTCTCTAAGTTGTATCTGACTCTTTTCGTGACCCCATGGACTGTAGTCCATCAGGCCCCTCTGTCCATGAACTTCTCCATGCAAGAATACTGGAGTGGGTTGCCATTTCCTTCTCCAGGGGATCTTCCTGACCCAGGGGTTGAACCCATGTCTGCTGTGTCTCCTGAATTGGCAGGCGGATTCTTGACGGACTGAGCCAACAGGGAAGCCCTCTCTTTGTTACCGGAGCCTAGATGGTCATGGTGCCATTTATGTGATAAGGAAGACTTCACAGGAAGAGGCAGAGGGAGAAGGACAGACGCTGAACCAGAGAGCAGGAGGGAAGTCTGGGGAGCCTGGCATTACAGGAGTCAATGCAGATACCAAAACTGAAGTTACAGTGTGTGTGATGGGCTGAGAGCAAACTTTGCCATACATATATATTCGTCATTGAAAATATAGAAGATCTTGAAAGAAACAGGAATGACCAACAACTCAATAGAAAACCAGGCAACTGGGACTTCCCTGGTGGTCCAGTGGTTAAGAATCTGCCTTGCAATGCAGGGAACTCAGGTTTGATCCCTGGTTGAGGAACTGAGATCCCATATGCTGGGGAGCAACTCAGTCCACATGCTGCAACTATTCAAGCCCATGTGCCCCAAGGAAAGGTCCCTCTTACTGCAATTAAGACCTGATGCAGCCGTAAGCAAAAACATTTTTTTTTTAACATTTTTAAAAAAGAGATAAAATGATTGGGACTTCGTGCAAGTCCATGCTTGCCTTTGACTAACTGTTTGCCCTTAGGCAAGACTCTTAAACACTCAGAGCCCCAATATCCTCATTTGCAAAGGAAATCCTGATGAACAGTCATGATTGCTCAGCATCAGAGAGGGATACGGATGAACAATCCGGGAGACCTGGGACTGAAGGAGGAGTCAGAAGTGGTTCTTGTGAACAAGTTGTTATGTTTTATTCTTTGGACCTCAGAAATAGGGGCTGGGAGAAGCTCAGGGCCTGTGGCCAGGGCAGCCAGCTTTGGAGGCCGGGGTCTGATGAGCGGGTTGGGTGTGGAGAGCCCTGCCCAGTCAAGGCAGTGACCCCAGGGGCCATCCAAGCTTCTCTGGAGGATTGGTTAAGTGTGAGACTTCCACAGAGACTTGGGCAGCAGAATGACACAGAAACCTGGAGATGCCCAGAGATTAAAGGCAAGGGTAGAAGCCTGCTGTGGAGGGAGCTCTGAGCAGGCAAGACTCACAAAGCAGTGAGGGCCGAGAGGCAGCTGGCTGATGATGGTAGCTGAAAAGGCTGTTGGTACCCTGCCCCATCACTCCTTGGTCCTTTTAGTTTACCTGCAGGTACAGGAGATGCTTCTCTGCATGCAGTTTTTATTTATTTATTTGGCCATGCTGTGTGACATGTGGGATCTTCGTTCCCTGAGCAGGGATCAAACCCATACCCCCTGCAGTGAAAGCGCAGTCTTAACCACTGTATGGCCAGGGATGTCCCTGCATGCAGTCTTTACCTCCAGCACTCAGAGCTCAGCCCTTTGTTCCGGGCAGCCCAGAAGGGCCGGAGATTTGAAACGTCTAGGGCGGTGGGAGTGAGCGGACACACCCCCAGGAGCGCTGCGCCGAGAGCTGGGGAGGCTCCTCCTAGTGGGGCGGAGCCCCGCTGCCCACAGGGGCTCATTTTCTTCTCCTTGCACTTTCTGTTTCACTTTCCCTTTCCCTTGCTGCACTTCTGGGAATCTTCTCCGAAATAAGCTCTGGCGTTCTTGTCTCAGGGTCTTCTGTGGGGGGGATGTGAATTCAGACAGTAGCGCTGCAGAAACAGAAGATCTGACTTCCCAGGTGGCTCAGTGGTAAAGAATCTGCCTGCCAATGCAGGCGACACAGGTTCGATCCCTGGATCCCTGTGGAGCAACTAAGCCCAGTGCACCACAACTACTGAAGCCCACGTGCCCTAGAGCCTGTGTTCTGTAACAAGAGAAGCGTGCACTTCCCCACCCCCCCAACCACAGCAGTGACTAGAGAAAAACCTGAACAGCAAGGAAGACACCCAAAAATACATAAATAAAACTTTTAAATGGGTAAAGGATTTGAATAGACATTTGCCAAAGAAGGCATACACATAGCCAATAAGTACACGAAAATGTGCTAAACATCATCAGTCATTAGGGAAATGTAAATCAAAACTCCAATACTTTGGCCACCTGATACAAAGAACTGACTCATTGGAAAAGGCCTTGATGCTAAGAAAGATTGAAGGCAGAAGGAGAATGGGACAACAGAGGACGAGATGGTTGGATGGCATCTCTGACTCGATGTACATGAGTTTGAGCAAGCTCTGGGAGTTGGTGATGGATAGGGAGGCCTGGCATGCTGCAGTCCATGGGGTCGCAGGGAGTTGGACATGACTGAGCCACTGAACTGAACTGAAATCAAAACTACAATGAGATATATATAATTAAAAAAAAAAAAGAAAAACAGACTCAGATCAAGTGACCTGCCCGAGGTCTCATGGCTCCTCGGTGGTGGGCCAGGAGGGGACCCAGGTTTATCCCTTTCCAAGATCACCTCCTCTCTACTCACCCAAGTAGCCTCTTCCACGGAAAGGCTAGTGTAAGGGAAACATGAGATAATGGAGTGAAAGCCCTTTGTAAATGCTTAAGGGCTGCACAAACATCAGGCCTTCTTATCAATCAGGGAACATGGGGAACACCTTGGTCAGGGAACAAGATACCACAGGCTGGCAACTAAGACCTGGAGCAGCCAAATAAATAAATAAATAAATAAATAATAGATAAATAAAATACTAAAAAGAGAAAAAAGAAATTACTTCTTAAAAAAAAAATCAGAGAATATGGTTGTTTTCCCAAGCACCAATCTAATGAACAGCATTATTATTATTACTGACTTGTACATCCCACTCTGACCTTCAATATATTAAGATCTGACCTTCTAAAAAAACAAAGCAGGGACTTCCCTGGTGGTTCAGTGATTAAGACTTTGCCTTCCAATGCAAGGGATGTGAGTTCAATGCCTGGTTGGGGAGGTAAGATCCCACATTCCTCTCAGCCAAAAAACCAAAACATAAAACAGAAACAATATAGTAACAAGTTCAATAAAGACTTTAAAAGATAAAAGACAAAGCGAACAAACAAAAAACTAACAGGTCTCATCTTCACTCCTTCCCTAAAGGTTGTATCTGGCCACAGTTAAATAGAGACTGACAGCTCTGGGTCTGGATGGCAGCACGCTTAGGGGCCAGGCCTCTGGAAGGGGTAGGGTGAGGCGGAGTCATCACCACCAAAGATCAACAGAGAGGGTGAGTCGAATCCCCTGGGTGAGGCAGGACAGGTAGAGCTCAGGGCCAACTGTGGGCTCCTCCCTGGGAGGAGCACATCAGCTTTTGCATCAGACCAACCTGCAGTGCTGGAGACCTAGGTTAGATCCTTGGGTTGGGAAGATCCCCTGGAGATGGCAATGGCCACCCACTCCAGTATTCTTGCTCGAAGAATCCCATGGACAAACGATTCTGAAGAGCTGCAGTCCATGGGGTCACAAACAACTGAACACAACTGAGCGATTAACACTTTCACTTTCAACCTCAATTTAAAATCTGCCTCTGCCATTCCCTTCAGTGAGAATTTATACAGTCACTTAAGCTCCCTGAGTCTCAGTTTCTTAATCTGAAACATGGACCAGTAAGAACACTAATCTTGTAGGTTCTACTTTTGTGAAGACTCAGTGGATGATGAAGTTCTCGTCGATGGCTGCCATGTCATTAACAGTAATGAATAATAATAATGGTAAAGATAGACATCAACAATAATTACCAAACCCTTAGAGTTTAAAAAGATAACGATAATTTCAAAGTGAACTGCAACTGTTACAAGAATCAGAAAACTACATCTCCACCATCCGTTTAATACTCTTTCCCAAAAGGCCACCAAACCCGGATCACAGTTGACTTGGTCAGCTTAAGTTAAATAAATGAAAGAGTGGTTTGATCACTCATTCCTGTGTTTATTTTTTCAAGCAGCAAAGGCAACTTGGTAGGTGCTGGAGATTCAGGGGTTAATAGGACAGGTGAGGTTTTTGTTCTCCTGGAATTTCAGAACCAGGTAAAACAAGTGATCACATAAGGGACCAAGAATATTTTAATAGCACCAAGTGCTATGTAGACAATAAAATGGGTTGCTGTGGTAGAGTGAATGGATGGCAGGGAAGTCCTGCTTGGGCAGTGGCAATTAAGGGGAGCTTTGAGACTTGAAGCCAGTCATGCTGAGAAGTGCGGGAGACCCAGGCCAAGGTCCTGGCTCCCTTGGGGCAGAGAAATGGGGGTCAGGCAGGTGATTGGAGCTCTGTGAATACCAGAGGGAATGACATTCTTAGATGTGGGAAGGCAGGCAGGGGTCAGCTCACCTGAGAAGGAGTTGCTGTGGGTTAGAGGCTTCAATTTAAGTTCAATGGGAAAGCCAAGGAAGAGCTTTTTAAAGTTAGTTAGATGATGCGGATATTTAAAGCAGGACTTTCCTGGTGGTCCAGTGGTGAAGAGTTTGCCTGCCAAGGTGAGGGACACAGGTTTGACACCTGGTCTGGGAGGATGTCACATGCGACAGGGCAACTGAGCCGGTGTACCACAACTAGAGCTTGTGTTCTAGAATCTTAACTCTAGGGCCTGAGTTCTGAAATGAGAAGCCAGAGCACTGCAACTAGAGAGTAACCCCCGCTCGCTGCAACTAGAGAAAGCATGCCATAGACACGTATATAAATAATAAAACTCAACAAAACAAACATATAAAGCAGACAAAGATTTCCAAAGGGAGGTTGGCTTTGTCAATGGCTGTTACTAGTCAAAGTCTATTAGCCAAGGCTGCTTCTTCTGCAGGGAGTAGGGATGGGCCCTGCTTATTTTTGGCTCAGTGAGGCTCAGGTTTTAGGTTGCTGAGATTAAGCCCCTTTAGAAGTTAACATATTATTTATTTGGGTGTATTAATGCCATCAATCCCTTCCCAGTCCTTGCTTGCTTGCCTGGGATCCACTTTTTCTCTGTCTGCCTCTCTGTAATCCCAGCTTTGCTCTTTTCGATGTTAATCTCAGCAGGTGATCTAATTTTCTTTATTTCTCACTTTTCATGGTATCCCTTATATCTATTTTTAAAGATAAGGCTCCCAAGCTCAGAACCTTGTTCAGAGTCACCTTGTCTTGGTAGCAGAGCCAGGCTTTTAACCTAAACTCATTTGACCCCTCACCATGGGAAGACAGTGGAGATCAAGAAGGCCTTGGGGAGAAATCTGAGTAGGAGTGTGAAAATACAGATAATGCTGTATGCTCAGGAGGACGGGATATAACAAAGGAAGATATAATGACAGCAGAGAGGAGCTTGGCAACTCCAGTAAAGCAAGGGGAGAGACGGGCTCCAGAGCTTTCCAGCATCTGCCATCTTTATAGGAACACCCAGCGGGTAAGCAATGAAGAGTGGGGTTGTCAGCATGACACAAGGGAGCCGAACACAGTCTCAGGTGTCTCCAAGATGTGCTGGGATGGGAGTGGAGATGAGGAGCCCAGCCACTGACTCTGTTCAGAAGCAAAGATCTGAGAGAGGCAGCGGTTAGGAAGATCAGATGAGGTTGTATATATGAGAGCATGATGGATGTCATGAATTTTGAGGATCATCCTTCAATAGTTTGAGTCACTGATCTTGGTAAGTGGAGCCTTCCGGAGTCTGAAGACAACTTAGCATCTTCATGGGAGGGGTAGGGGGGCCGGGAATTCTTCTTTTTCTTATTTTGTTTTTTTTTAAAAAATATTTTAAATTTCTTTTATTTTTGTTAGTGCTGGGTCTTTGTTGCTGCTCAGGCTCTCTCTCTAGTTGTGGTGAGCGGGGGCTACTCTCTAGGTGTGGTACTTGGGCTTCTCATTGCGTGGCTTCTCTTGTTTCAGAGCTCTAGGCACGTGGGCTTCAGTAGTTGCAGCTCCCAGATGCTAGAGCACAGTTGTGGCTCTCGGACTTAGTTGCTCCGCGGCATGTAGGATCTTCCTGGACAGGGGATCAAACCTGAGTCTCCTGAATTGTCAGGCAGATTTTTTTTTTTAGTACTGAGCCACGAGGGAAGCCCCCTTTTTCCTTATTATTTCCCCTTTAAATGCAAGAGGAAACATAGCAAAAATAAACGAAACATGATAATAAATGATCCACAATTTAATATGCCTAACTGCAATCTCATTTTGCATATTGTCTATATTTTTTACTGGAGTATACTGTAGAATACAATCATGATGCCCAATAATTCTATTTCCTTTTGGCATCACATAATAAATGCTTTTACGTATTTTTTTTTATCAGTTTGCACAATTAAAGAAAATATTCTACCCTATTAAATTTCCATCATACAATTATTATTCCCTTTGATTAGTGCTAGAGCATGTCTACATGTTTATTTTTAGGCAGTTGTATTTTTGTGAAGTTTTGAAATTCAATGAGATTTAAACATTAGTGGTGTAAACAAAGAAGTTGTTGGCAAATGTACGCTCCTTCATCTTTGCCTTGTTCCCCAACCGCTTTCAATGAATGAAGCTGCCTTCTGCAGACTCTTGAGAATACAGCTCAGAAGGGTCAGAGAACATGAGTTTGTTGAAGGGGCAGAATCTTTAGACAACATAAAACTGGACCTTCTGGATTATTATTATTATTATTTTTTTAATGTGGGTCATTTTAAAAGTCTTACTGAATTTGTTACATTACTGTTTCTGTTTTATGTTTTGATTTTTTGGCCTCGAGGGGTCAAGCCTGCACCTCTCGCACTGGAAGGTGAAGACTTCCCACTGGACTGCCAGGGAAGTCCTTGGATTATTCTTTCATGATAATTTCTATTATGTGCATGAAATGAAGTGAAGTGAAGTGAAGAGGAAGTCACTCAGTCATGTCTGACTCTTTGCAACCCCATGGACTGCATAGTCCATGGAATTCACCAGGCCAGAATACTGGAGTGGGTAGCCTTTCCCTTCTCTAGGGGATCTACCCAACCCAGGGGTCGAACCCAGGTCTCCTGCATTGCAGGCAGATTCTTTACCAGCTGAGCCACAAGGGAAACCCAAGAATACCGGGGTAGGAAGCCTATCCCTTCTCCAGAGGATCTTCCCGACCCAGGAATCGAACCAGGGTCTCCTGTGTTGCAGGCGAGTTCTTTACCAACTGAGCTATGAGCGAAGCCCCATGCATGCATGCTAAGTTGCTTCAGTCCTGTCTGATTCTTTGTGACCTCATGGACTGTAGCCTGCCAGGCTCCTCTATCCATGGGATTTTCCAGGCAAGAATACTGGAGTGGGTTGCCATTTCCTCCTGCAAGGGATCTTCCCCAACCCAGGGACCAAACCTGCATCCCTTAAGTCTCCTGCATTGACAGGAGGGTTATTTACCAGTAATATCACCTGGGAAGTCACTTTCTATTATAAGGGCTCTTAAATCCTGTAGGTGAAGGGAATAATGGACACATTTCAACAATTCAGATGATGATCAAGGCCTGAATAGTGGAGATGGGGTGGCCAAAAGTGGATTTGAGAGATGCAAAATTGAAGTATAATAGATAGGACATGGTATCCACTTGGATATTTGGGATGAGGGTCAAGGTGGCATTAAAGATGAGTTTAATGTTTCTAGACTGTTTCTCTGGATATCAATGTCTCTGAGCAAGATAGAGGCTATCGCTTCCAGGAGGAGTTTGTTTGGCAGAACACAGAATAATTATCAAGGAATCTGAAAATAGTTCCATTCTCTGCTAAGTATAGAATGATAGGCTCTACTTTTGTGTAATGGTGAATTTCATGTCTCAGAATGCAAAATGTAGAAACAATTAGTTTGAAAAATTGCTACTCTGAGGTTGCTCTGAAGAAAGTAGAAGAAAGCAGACACTTTGGTGAAAGACACCATGCTGTTTCAGACTTCATCATAGCCTGGGTGTAGCTAGAAACATGGCCTCACTTTGGGGGAGATTTCAGAAAGTTTGGAGAAAAGAGGACAGCATGATGCTGGAGGCCCTAAAGGGAGGCAGGGGCCCCGACCCTGTTTAGAAGAGTTTGGGGGGAGGCTAGCCTCTCAGGTGACTCGGCCCTGACACAAGGGAGCAGGGAGGTGGACTGGATTGGGCAGGAGATATTCTTGGAAGGACGGGGGTTCAAGCAAATCCAGCTGAAGCTTCCACGTGGCACTGGGATGAGGTCAGAGGAGCTCATGCCAGGCTGGAAAGAGAGGAACAGAGATGGGGTTGTGCTCAGGGCTTCCCTGGTGGCACAGTAGGTAAAAAGTCTGCCTGCAGTGCAGGAGAGCCGTGTTCGATCCCTGGCTTGGGAAGATGTTCTGGAGAAGGAAATGGCAACCCACTCCAGTATTTTGGCCTGGAGAATCCCATGGAGAGAGGAGTCTGGTGGCCTTCAGTCCATGGGGTCACAAAGAGTCGGACTCGACGGAGTAACTAACACTGCTATCCTTTGAGGTTACAGGTTGTGTGAGGCACTGTATGCCGTGGGGTGAAGGCCCAAGTAAGAGGGCAGGGCAGTGGGCTCATAGGGGGCAAGGGGCCCTCGAAAGGTGCTTCAACAGTAGGCTGAAAAACTGGTCCAAGCAGGAAGAAAATAAAAGGCATTGAAGGAAAAAATATCACTAGAGGGACTTCCCTGGTGGTCTAATGGTTAATGACTCCTTGCTTCAGGGGAAGGTGTTTGATCCCTGGTCAGGGAACTAAGATCCCACATGCCAAGCAGTGCAGTGAAAAAAGAAACTGATCAAATAGGGGACAAAAACCAACGAGAGAAAAGACAGGCAAAGGACTCTTAGAGGAGTGTTCTGTTGGCTGAAGAAATGAATAAAAAATGTCAGATGACATTTTCATAAAATGATGGGCTCTTCAGGAATATTTTGAGAATGAATAAGGAAACAGTGTGGGCCTACCTGGCAGGGACAGGAGGGGATTAATGACGACAGTTGAGAACCAAAGACCTGGGCGATTGTCACAGCAGACTGGATATGGTAAGAAATTTTGGAGAGCTCACCGCAGCACAGGGCATGTTGGAGAATCAGGCTCAGAAAACGGGCAGCCACTGGGACCACAGCCAAAATGATGCCACAAAACTGGTCTGGGAAGGTGTTGGCTATTGAGGCTGTTAAACACCAGCTGTCACAACCCATTTGGCTGCCTGCACTGGCCCTTGGGTGCTGCCAATGCTGCTGCCCATAGCCACAAAGGATGGCAGGCTGAGTTGTCTCTGATGGAGGTTGGGTACCCTACCTCTCCAGTTGCTTGGAAGCTGGAGGAGCCGGGATGAAGCATGCTCCACATCTACGATGGGAAGTGAACTCTGTCCATCAAGGTAGAGATTTCCCAGCTAGTGGAAGGGGCATCAGTCAAACTAAAGACTTGTTTCAGGTTGTAGCAAGGAGACTAACGGTAACAGTTGGAGAACTGCAATTGTTTTAGAGGAAAGTGAAGATGGCCTGTGCTCGGTCAGTGGTGATGGGAACGGAGAAGAGGGTGCAGACTGCAGTGAGTACAGCAGATGAATGGAGTTTAGTGACTGCTGAGATGCAGAGGCAAAGGAGAGAGTAGCTCAGATGCCTCTGAATGCCTGAGGCTTCAGGAAGTGGAAGAGTCGCACCGCCATTAATCAGGTGAAGGTTTGATCCCTGGTCAGGGAATTCAGATCCCACAAGCTGTAAGCATAGCCAAAGAAAGGGAAGCTAGTCTTTGTGAAAGAGCAACAGGGAGAACCCCACAGGGAGGCCCTGGTTCTAGTCATTCATTCTTTGGTCTGGCCCCTCTGTGCCCCCTAGCCCTCACAAATGTTCCACGACCTAAGCAGAAGCTGGAGCCGGCTGCTCTGCAACCAAGGGTCCTTATGAAGACCCAGGCAGAACTCTGCCAATACGTGACACCGGCTGTGTGAAAAGCGTTCTTCTGCATCGCTGAAGTGTTCCTGCAGCGTGAATGACCACCTGAAAGGGGTTTAAAGGAGGTGATTTCTGCCGAGGGTGGAAGGAACATCGACAGCAGCAGCCACCTGGCCCTGGGCGCCGCACTGTTGGTGGCCAAGTGGGGAAGCTGGGTTCCGTCAAGGTTGGACCTCAAAGTTCTTAATTACTAAGCTAGAGGTTCTCAAACTTTTGAATCTCAGGAACCCCTTATGATCTTAAACACTGAAGAAACCAAAGAGTTTTTGTGGGGGTTGGATCTACAGATATTTACCACAATGGAAATCAAACCCAGAAATTTAAAAGATTTTAAAAGAACAAAAATCCATCACATTAACATAAATATTTTTATTCAAAGTAACTAGTTTTCAAAACAGAAGTTAGAAGAGTGGCACCGTTTTACATTTTTGCAAATCTCTTTTATATCTGACTTAGCAGAAGACAGCTGGATTCTCTGCTCTGCTTCGTCATTCAACACATTGCTTTGGTTGAAGGAAAAAAAGAAAAATTGGCCTTGTACAGACATGCAGCCGGAAAAGGAACTTCGTGAACCTCCTGAAAGTGTTTCCATTACTCCCGCAAGTCCTCAGCACACGCTTTGAGAATCACTGCAGTAAATTAACCCGCCTCTCAGTTAAAGACTATTTAAGAGACTGAAGTAGTGTTAGAACTGGCAGTTCCGTCCACGGCCGAGGCATTTTAAACAAATTACAAAGGGTGGCGGTGGGGAAGGGCAACCTGGATTCTCCCGTTAGCTCTAAACGACGCTGATTTCCCATCTGAGTTCACAGATTACTCCACTGCCAGTCAAGATGACACATTAAATTTTTTTCAAGTTCACTTTTCTAAACTAAGAGAAAGCGACATGTCATACACACAGTTAACACCTGTACAGCGTCCTCAGTTTATAAGGCCTCTTTCTCTGCCCGCGTGATCCTCTTTAGTCCTTAGCAGCCACTTCACGGAGGAGGAAGAACTCGGAGCAGAGAGGTCACTCGCCCAAGATCACCATCAGCAGCCAGGCTGTGGACCAAGCTTCTTCAAGACCAAGTGACGTGCTCGCAGGACGATCCTGCTCTGGCTCTGATGAACAAACCTCTCACTTTCAGAAACTGGCCTTCCACCCTAGAAAGGCGGTGGAGGGGGGGCCCTTTACTTGTGTTCACTTTTTGCACATACACAAGAGACAGCTTGTCTGTTCTAGAATCCAACTGGATTTTATTTGACATATAATACAGTATGGCTGCCACAGTAGCAAACTGAAAAGACAAAGCAGAAGAGACACGGTTCTATCTAATTTATAATTAAGTAACAGGAGGGCAGGTCATTCAATGGATAACAAAAACAGTTGAGCTTGATGGAAGAACTCTTTTTCTAGTGCCCATACCTGGAAGACAAAGTAAATTATTAATTCATTCCTTATCGTGATTCCCTGTTTGAGACTATAACACCTGCTAAAAATATATTCGCCAATCTGGTTAAAACTTTGAAGACTGGGTTACAACCCTGGTCTCTGCTCCTTTCATCCTACCGGCCTCCTGTAGCATTGTCCCTACCACCCTGGTCCTAGTGATGGTCCCCCACTCAACTGCACCCACCTGACTCTTTCCAGGTGCCAGGCAGATGCTGGGCAGTAACACGGAGGAGTCACGGCTGCTGGCTGTGAAAGGGAGCTGCAACTGATGGCCAATAAGCGGCTAAGACAGCTTGACCCCTCCGCCCCCGTCCCTGTGGGCCGCCTCTTCCCCTCAGCTCCTGTGCTCGGGCTAGTTTAGGCTAAGGCCCGCCCAGAGGACAGTAACTGAACAGCCTTCAGTGTCAAAATCCATCACTAGGTCCAGTTACAGCCCTGAGTCCACTGAGCACCGCAGAACTGTCGAGAAACCAGGTGTGGATCTCAGGTCCTTTCTGATTTCCCCAGAGGCCAAAATTTGGCTCCAGAAAGATTGTAACCAATGGCAGGACATTTTTTCCACATGTAAGATTTCTTGAACACAAAACCCATTATTATCTTAATCTTTTGTCCTGGTTCTTAGCACGCAGTTCGCCTCTGATGAAAATACTTTGTTACACAGATGGAGACCAGGGCACCAGAACTCTGCATCACGGTTGCCATCATCCTGAAAGGCTGCTAGATTCTTCAAGCACTCCTTATAAGAAATTCGCTTAAATATTCTCTAAAAAAGTCCTCACAAGGTAGAGCTCCAGCTTGCTAGTGAAAGTAACCTGGAAGTTATCCATCAGATTAAAGCATGCTGAAATGAAATTTGCTTCTTATGAATTTGTTTTCCCAGGGCCCTCATAACCACAGCCAGGCAAAATCACCAGCTGGATAAAGCGATAGCATCAAAGCCCAACAGAAGGATTCTTCACATCCCCTGCTTCTTAGGCTCAGCCCTGAGCACATGTATGGGTTTCGTGAGACAGTTTTGGTCCAAAATGGCACCCTGAGCCTGCTCCACGGCACAGTCAATTACAAAGGCCTCTTGAGAACTTAGAAAAGTGCTCTGCTTTGACATGCATTACATGTCATGGTTCCACTCAGAATGCAAACATTTCACAAACTAAAGAACCCTATTTACTGTTTTTCAAACATAAGAATATGCTATAGGTCAAAATTCATATCTAAGTAAAAATCCCCCTTTCCATTAAAAATTTGATAAATTAACTGAAAATTCAACAGATAAAAAAGCGTTTCACAGAAAAATACAATAGGCATAAAAACATATGAAAAGCAGCCCAACTTTACTCAAAGTTTTAAAAAATGCAATTGAAAACTAATTTTCACCTGTCAGTAGCTAAGATGAAAACGTCTGATAACAGAGCACTGGCAAGAAATGGAGAATGCAGTCTTCTGCTTCACTGTTTGTAGGGGCTGTGAATTAGTACATATTCTTGGGAAAGGAAAAAATCTGACACTATCAAAAATACAAACATACATACTCTTAAACCAGAAATTCCTCTTTAGGAACTACTAGTACAGGCTGACCATTTGAATTTTTGAAAATTTGCACGCCATGTGTTACTTACATGCTACTACAACTAACAGCAGCAACAATGATGATTTAGTTGAGATAGCCATAAAGGCTCTATCAGAATTAATCCCTGTGAGATAAACCAATGAAACATGATATCATTCTAGCCCAAAGCAAAGACAGGTGACATTAGTTAGCCTTATTACTGATGCGATTGTAGAAATATTTAACAGCTTGCAAAGTGAGCATCTGCAAGCTTCTACTACTACTACTTCCAAAGACCCTAGATGGCTGGGAAACTCTAGGCTGCAAGTTTCCAATGTTGGTTCACCTTATGCGTTTTCCACAGAGATGAGTCCTTGTCTAACTAACTGAAAGCTAGTTTATGAACCAGGCAAGTTCTATGCCTTCATCTTCTAAAACTGTGCACCCTCCAGCTTGATGTGAGTCCAAGAATGGCACTGACCACAAAGCCCAACCTTACATACAACGTCAAACAGCCAGGGACACCTACTTTTGGAATTCCCACTCTCTGTTGTCCAACGGACACACCTGCCGTGTTTTGAGCCAGCGAGAGATGCAGTGGAAGTGAAAAGCATGCTGGAAGAAAAGATACATTTTATTAAAAATAATTCTGTGCAGGCTCAGCTGTCTAAGGACAATACGCCTCAAGGGGAGCGGGGTGGTGATACACAGGGGCTGGAGAAGAACCATGGAAAGCAACACACAATGGGAGACAAAAGGTCTACAAGGGGTTACACCGGGTTAGGTACCAGACCATGGCCGATGAAACATCTGTGAGAGGCCTCGTTCCTACCAAATGAAGAACACATTTAGGAAGCATGGTGGGTGTTCACGCAATGTCTCTTCTCCTTTGCCTAAGGGAAAATGGAGTGGGGCTCCCTGGGTCTAGTCGGCCTGGAGGGGAGACTTGCTCTCCTCAGACACAGGCAAAAGGAGGCCCCCAATCATCTGCACATTTCAAATTCCCCACTCTGGGTCTCCAGCCCCTTCCCTACCTTGGAGAAGGGAACCCCAGGAGGAGAGGGTTCTCCTCAGCATGTGGCAATGCAGCACTCCCGCTGACCACCCAGAACTGCGACGGGCACGTCCCCGACCTTCCACATCCAGCTCAACACTGCCCAAAGGACTCTATTTGCAGATTTGCTCACAGAGGCATTGATATTACGAAAGCTTGGTACTCAACAAGCCTCTAGAGGATGAGGGACTTTGTCTTAAAAAAGGAATCAGATAAAAAATCAGGGTAAGAGGAAGCAATGTGATGGGCACGCTGCATGCAAGCAGCTGAAAGAGCATTAAAGGGCTAGTTGCATGATCAAGATGGGAAGTAACAGGGCAAAAGTACCAAGAACACTGGGTGCTAACAGGGAATGAGGAGCTGGCCTTTGGATTTGGGGAAAAGGAAGTCTGTGTGTGAGTCAGTGACGAGCAGACGCTGATCACAGCACCTGTGCAGTGACGCTTATCCTCCAGTCCTGCTCATGTGAGCAGCATCAGGATGGAGCAACAAGGGTCCCCGCATCTGAGCCACGACAGGTCGGATGAGGTGGGGACTGGGGAGAAGTGCTGACACCCCAACACACAATGAAGGTTCAGGCAGGCCGGGCTTAGTAACAGCCCTGAAACCTGGTCAGTGTGTCTACCCAAACATGCATGGAACTTAAAAAATCATAACGTGGATTATCATCTGTGAACTGACTTTCCACAAAGACAAACAGAATGCAGTGATGAAGACTAGAGTCCACACTAGTGCACTGGGGCTACTCAGACTGACAAAGACTCCCAGAGTGACGGCCCACTGCAGGATCCTTTCCGTCCTGATGCTCAGCCAACTTACGATGAAAACGAGGAAAAACAAAATTTCCAAAGGGCAGAAAATGGAGGCATTTTTTCAATCCCCAGGCGGTGGGGACAGGCTCACCTAAGGGCATTCAGGACCCCCTTTTCCCTCCCAGCTGCCCTGTTAGTAGCTCTTTGCAGCGGTTCAGGGTCCTTGCACTCGCCCACCACCCCGAAGATGGAGGGAAAGAGGGGCTGCAAATGAGGCTGCTGGGCTGGGACAGCATCCCTGAACATCCTTGATCCTAGCTTTCCTCCTGTGAACAATCTAAGACTTATCAATGGGCATACCCAGTAGTCTCAAAACACACCGCCTAGAGCTACACTTAACAGGAGGGCTGTACACACCTATTACCTCACTGAGCCTGCAGCAACCCCGCCAAGCGTGATGGGTATTATCATCTTCATTTTACAGACGGGAAACTGAAGCCCAGATGAGTTAAGTGACGTGCCTAATTCACAGCACCAGTCAGTATTGTAGAAGACCGAACACGGGAACCCAGGACTAGTCCAAAGGCTTCAGGCACACCTGCTGCTCTTCTTGGTGGCAGGTTCTCTGATTGTGACTCTCTGAGTCAAATTTAAGGAGAAGCTCACGCCTTTTCCTTCCACCACAAAGGGACATGGTTCTCCCTCTACACCTGGATGCCACGGAGAGCAAAGAGCCCGATATGCTTTATTCTTTGTCCTCGAAGATGACAAACACAATCCCTTGACCAACAGGGGCTACTGTGAGACTGCCACAGGGACTTGCAGGAGGTATTCTGAGCACTTTTTTTTTTTGAGCAGAGAAAGGTTTACTGCAGGTCATGCAAGGAGATGGGTGGCTCATGCCCCACCCAAACCCTGAACTCCTCTAAGCACTTTTTTTAAACATAAAATCATTTCATCCCGATTATGATGCTAAGTAGTCTACCAAGAGCTCCATTTCATACGAGGCTTAGAGGGGCCAACACCTTCCCCGCAGCTGCCTAGCAAGTCAGTCACAGAGACAGGGAGTCGTGGGTCTGACTTGAGTGTGGCTTCTTAGGCCTGTGTCATGCTGGGAGCTCTCTCTCCCCTGGGCACAGGACACCCGGACAGGACATTTTTAGTCCATGTGACTGGGACTACATGGCTATAAGGATGAATTTTTAACGTGCTGGAAATAACATATTTGATGTCTATTATCCTTCACAGCTGTCACTCCCTGGAAGGCTGTACATTCAGTCCAATGATGCTGCACAAAACATTTCTGTCACGAAGCACATTTAAAAAAAAACCCAAATGCTATCTTGGTACATTTGCCCCCCACCCCCAACCCCAGCAACATACACAGGAATGCTCAATTTATTCACCTAACTTAGTTCCACAAGACACTCAGCCTTTAAAAGAATCTGATAAGAAAGTAAAGATTACCACCAACAGAATGTTCCAAGGATTGTGCCGTAGGCTTCAAAGGCAATTCCCAAAGACGAAGCCCAACAATGTTGCTGCCAATGCTGGTATACTCCATAGTTGAGACAAACTACTGCCTCTATAACTAATAATTTATACAAGTGAATAGTACAATGATTTAAAATGCTTTTTTTTTTTTTGCTATCTGTGTACCTTTGGGGAGAAAGGTGGGCTAGTCTTTTTTTCCCCTAGTTAGTTACAAGATGGGCAAAGCAGGAGAAGTGGTACTATGTTTACAAGCCACGCTGGGAGGAGAAGATATTGCCTTACGTTACAGACGCCCCACGCCACGGTGCACTCTTCAGAAGTAGCAGACGCCTGATTGGCTTGACATTCAATGCCTGCGGGAACAAGAGTGACATGATCACTGGACCCCGTGAGCAACCAGCTCTGACCTCCGGTGGCTCTACCCACGTGTGAGGACATGACCGGGGAGGGGGTGGTGGTGATGGCCTCATCGGGAACAAAATCTCAAGTGGTTAATTAGTCATGATTGTTTTTTAATGAATGTGGAAAGGAGTGATGGACAGAGTAGGCAGAGCTGTGACTTAACAGCACGCTTTGCAAAGAATTCCTCCTGAGTCAAAAACAGAGCAACGCAGGAAAGGGTGCTTTCTAATTCTGAACGTGACCTGACTTGTCCAAATGACAGCGATTCCTCCTAATGTGGTAAATTTAGTAAATTCTTAAACCCACCTCCTAACTCTTGGTGTTCTGAGAACTGGCGTCTTCTCTATGCGGGGTGAATGTTTGCTCTTGGGCCCTTATACCACCCAGGTTTGCCACCCAAAAGCCTCACTGACAAGCTCCAGTCCCTGAAGGGGTCGGGCAGACACATGGAGCTGGGACAGAGCAAATAAAAGGGGGTGTAGAGGGCTGTGGACGCTCTGTGCGAGGACATCAAAACTCAGGTCCTCAAAGCACCGTCAACACAGCAAGTTTGTGAGGCCGACAGGTTGGAGAACTGGGGGTCACCAGCTGTGACGCCTACTGCCCCGAGATGTTTCTGACCAGTGAGTGGAACAAATTACTGCAAACTACCCGAATATCCATTTCAGAGGGGGAAGGGAGAAAACTTAAACGGAATGAAAATTTGACTGAGATCAAGGATGAGTAAAGCTCTATTGGGGATAAGTATTCCAAGAACAAGAATTACTAATGTGTAATTTGCTTTCTCTGAAGGTGGTAACTAAATGAAGTCTTCTTTCTGATGAATAAAAAGATTTGGGAAGGATTATTTAATAGGAAGCAATTATTTCAAACTTTCATAGGTGAAAGATAGTAAAACGGTAAGAAAATAATGCTGAGATGTTAACTTGGTCTTGGGAAGCAATATATAACATAATAATGTTTTTCCCCCATCCTTCAAAAATATGAATGGCAAAGGATCTGAAATCAGAGAACTTCTTTGCTACCCAGATTCACAGTTTAAAGAGAGTAACTGGTTTTCCTTCTGAAAAAAGTGGAGAACCTAGGGTCTATGTCATATACTCAAGAATATATTGGGGGCACTTCCCTGGTGGTCCAATGGCTAAGACTTTGTGTTCCCAATGCAGGGGGCCTGGTTTGATTCCTGATCAGGGGACTGGATCCCACCTGTTGCAACTAAGACCTGGCACAGCCAAATAAATGAAGATTTTAAAATGTTTAAAGGAAGAAAAAAAAAAAAGAATGCATGGGGGCTGTGAAAGCACCCTGCTGAAAGAGATGGCGGAGAAGAGAAAATCTGATGTTCTTCAAGTGGAATCCTCTCACTTAGAGGTGGACTATGTATTAAGAAATTAGCTAAGAGGCACAATTATTATTAAATAGTGAAACTGTTTCAAGGTATATTACCGTGTTTAAATTTTTCTGGGTCTACATATTTTTAGGGGGCTGTCTTTCTATGCCAAGTGCAAAGTAGGCTCTCAGTATTTGAATAAGGAAACAAAAATGCTTCTATAAATAGAGAGAATGGGGGCCTAATAGTATCTATTCTTTATCAGAAAATTCTTAACAAAGAACAAAAATAAACTGTACAGCACAGGGAATAGAGCAAATATTTTATAATAACTTCAAAGGGAGTATAATCTATACTTTCAATCACTATGTTGTACACCCGAAACTAATAAAATATTCTAAGTCAGCTACACCATAACAATAATTTTAAAAATCAGAAATAGGACTGCAATCTAGAATGCCAGATAAAAGGGGATAAGGCATGAAAAATTACTAAAGTGTTCTCAAAGATAAAATGTTTTCAAGCTTTTGGTTCAGAGAGTGAGCATAGGGGTTTAGTCGTTTGCTTAAACAGGGGAAGAAATTGCTCACTGTCAGCCTAAAGCAGACAAAAAAGCAGCACTCAACAGGCTCTCATCAGACCCCTGCATTGGCAGAAGTGTATTTCATGTGACTTACAAAGCTTGAGGACTTTAATACAAGGGCCATCACCACCAGAGGACTGCTACAGAAGCAACAGCTTCTTCCCAGAAGTGAAGAAATTTCACCCTTTGAAAATACTGATGGATCTTTTTTGTGGTTTTAGGAAAAAGACTAACTTATGGGCAAAGGCTGGGTCTAAGCACGTCTGGACAACCCTTCATCTGGGACAAGATTAACAGAGGTAATGGAGAAAATGACACCTAGCAGATTGTATTTTTCAACGACTCTTTAAAAGAACCAAGAAGCAGGGTAATGCAGTGAAGTCCGAGGCTATAGTAGGACATACAGTACCAATCTGGATGCCAAAAGGGAAGTCTTCAGACCAAGAATGCTTTGTAGGCAGGTTCAACTGGAGCTCAGCCATAATTACTCATTTATTTACAACTATGTACATAATTATTCATTTAACGCCAGGCCAGAATTTGTTAGAAAATGGCCACTGCTAAATCAAGATTCTTATTTTCATCTTTAAGGAAAAGTCTTTTTACAAGAACCATAATTCATTTTTGAAAGGAAGACAAGCCCAGTTGCAGCAACCAGATTTCTCTTTAGTGTCTGTAGTAAGTAGAAGGGTATGTTTCATAAGGGTAAAGACCCGAGCCCAGTCACTGTTTTATCCTGGAGCCTTGCAAAATGCCCAGGGTGTAAATATTCATCAAATGAATAAAACACATGATGTGAAATTACTTTGTTATAAGAGTTCAATGCTCTCCTTCTACATCTGACATTTAAAATATATGATAAAGCAGGTGTCTATCTAAAAGCCCACATCAACCCCTCAAGCGTTCAACACTAAAAGACAGTATCAATGGCCTCTGTCACTGTCTTCTCAAGAAGTGCATTCTCTTGCAACCAGAGAGACACACACTGACTTAAACACAAGAAGTTAAAAAATAAAAGTCAGGATTATATAAAATCATTAAGTATTTATAGAAAAGAGCCTCAAGAAAGTAAAATTTTCTCTGGGTACAACTCCTTGTGAAAATGCACAGCTGGAAAAAAAAAGTGGGGGGGGCAAGCATGTAATCAAAAACCCCACCCAAGCACATGTAAAACCGTGCATGTGTTTTTCTGTGATGGATCTTTTCTATCTCCATCAAACATCATGGTAGCCGCTGATGTGCTTTGACTGTTGTGTGAAAAAGAAAACACAGTCAAAACTCAAAGAAACCAAGGGCAGTAAACGACCAACACAGATCAAGACTACTTTCCAACATGAAATATTTGATTTGTGCTTTCCAAGATGCAGTGATCACAGACTGGTCCCCTATTTTGTTTCTGGTTCTTCACAGAGCAAGCAACTAGGGAGAAACTATTATGTACTAGAAGATGATGCCAGATACTAGGAACATAGCTGTAAATAACATGGAATTATAAAGAGCCAACTAAGTTAAATGACTGCCACAGAATCTCAAAGGAAACTATAGGACAGCTTGGAAATATTGAACAGAACTGTTCTAGCTTGTGTTTGTGTGTACACAAGTATGTTCAGGGCATCTTTGAGCAAGTTTAAGGTGAGATCTGAAGACCAACTAGGGGTTAGTTCTGCATGATCTAATAAGTAGCCCTGGCCACATGTGGCTACTGAGCACCTGAAATGTGGCTACTCTGAAATGAGATGCACTGGAAGTGTAAAATGCACTCTGAAAACTTAGTACATAAAAAAAAGTAAAATATTTCGCTTTAAAATATTGACTACATGTTGAAATTTAAAATATCCGGGATATAGGGTAAAACACAAATCATGTTTAACTTTATTAATATGAGCATCAGAAAACTTTAAATTATGTATGTGCTTGCATTTTTGACTTACACTTAGACAGTGCTGAGTCAGATAAAGATAGGGGCAGAGTGGTAGAGAAGAGATGGAGAAGATTCAAACAGGATATGTAACGGTTCTAAACAAGAGCATGGGCACTTCAAAAATGGAGAGGAAAAAAAAAAAGAATGGAGAGAAAGTCAGAGGAACTACCAAAGTAAAGCAGGACAGCTGCTCAAGAGAAAGCTGAAAAGACAGGTAAGTCATTTAAAAATAAGTTATAACTTCAATTCTAGAAAGCTGCACATTCTCTGTGCTATTTCTGATTTCAATCAAACCATTTTAGTATCTGGATGAAAAAATTACTGTTCCTGGTGTGATCAACATTCTGGCCCCTATTACTATAAGGATACTAACTTCCATCAACAACTAAACCTACTATTAGAACCAAACCTACTATGTGTTGCCCACTATGTGTAATGAAATAGGTGGAAATTGAAATGAAATTTCTTTAGAGCAAAGAACTGACGACCGAGGTGTCGGCAGTGATGTCCTTTAACTACATTTGGGACTAACACTGAAAATCCACTCTTGGGCCTCTTTTCTTCATAAATTTTCCCCAGAAAAAATTAGTGCTGGACAGAACGTTTTAGCTCAAAGTTAATTTTCTTTCTTTCACTGTTTTTGCCTTTGAGTGTGGTTACATTATGGGAAATAGGATATAGTCAACAGGACCTGGGTGTCCACAATTCATTCTAAATGTGGCCCTGCCATCTTTAGGTTGAGTAAATTTATTCTGAAAGATGGGTATGCCTGCAGGATATCATAAAAAGCTACTTTATTGGAAACTAGATGTAGAAGGTCCCAAATGCTCTGACTATATTTCTTTGTGAAGAAGAAAATTGGTCACATCAGGATAGCTGCAATCTCTGTAACCTTCTCAACTTTCCCCCATCCTCCTTCAATTACTTACAAAGATCCATAATGTGGTTCCTGCAGATGGCACAGTTATCAACCACAATATCCCAGGCCCAGAGAGCTACTGCATTCCACTGCAAAGAGAAAACAGTGAACAATGCACTCCACTCCTCGTAACACAAACACACATACAACACATAAACCACACACACTCTAGGATTTCATGCTGCACTTATCATCTTTGTGGCCACAAGGACCACTAAACAAAAGACCTGCTGGATATTACATTACTCGCATTTATTATTTCAGAGAGCAAGAGCTACACTACGCACACCCATTCTCCCAACAGTTGACTATATGAACACAGAAATGAATGTCATCTTTTTATTTTTACCTACAGTTTAGGTGGCCATGTCAATGTAAACAAATCAGGAATAATATATAAGTGCCTGTTTTAGGTCTAATAATCACAAACTTGAATTACTGCACAGGTTCTCCTGGCAGTTGCAGGAGAGCTCAATTTCTGCATAAATAAATATCTGCTCTTCAAGGCAACTCTGGAAGCAGGAACAGGGGAAAGCAAGGAACAGAATGAACTAAGATGATGATTGGATCATAAAACGGGTAATCATGGGATAAGCGGATAACCAATCACCCAGTGTCAGTACACACCAAGGTCATCACTTAAATCTTACAAGATAATTGCACAACAAACTTTATCATTTTGTTTCCTATCTGCTTAGCCTGTTATATTTAATTTCCCCAAGAGTTTATCTAAAAGTAGTATTTTAGTAACTCAACCTTCTGACTTCTGCAATTACAAATATTCCCAAACTCCTTTTCATCCACGAATCTGGAGCCACTTCCTAAACCTCCATCTCTCTCTAGCCTAATTCTCAGTGTCTGGTAACTTCTTCAGTACTTTTCACACACAGCTTCAATTTGGGAGGGAAAAAAAAAAAAAAATCCTACTTCTATTCTTCAATATGGCTGCTGGCTGCACCTGAGCGTGCAGTGCCCACAATGAAACGACAAGAAGCACCAGGAGGTGGAATACTGTCAGGGTCTAGCCAGATGTTCCAGGAATAACATCTTCCCCATTTCAGAGTCTTCATTTTGTACAGATTTGTTTTACCTTAGTTGGGAATCGGCACTTTTCTCCCAAACTGTATAGTTGCAAACAACCGTAAGGCATTTCATGCAAAAAGACACGTTCCACACATTTCTGCTTTTCCATTTCTACCAGGTCGTTCGCAACTAGTACTCAACTCTCGCTAAATGACACAAGGTTTGAGCTCACATTTTCTTTTTAACAATTCCACCACGCCTTTTTTTTTTTTTTTTTTTTTGGACAGGAGTTTCTGGATATGACCACAGGACTGGGGCAGCTTTGTGACAAACCTACAGACCTCTCAGAAGAGCCAAGAGTTACACTCGAGACACTTTTAACCCGGCAGGGGCGAGGACCGGAGAAGGCTAATGGAGGCCTCGGTTAGGCGAAGACCAGGTCGTGGTCCGTCAGAAGGACTCCAAGCTTCGGACAGGGGCAGGGCACGGACATGTCCAGCCCGGGTCCTCAGAGGCCTCCAATGCGGTAGGACCTCAGGTTCCCGGCTTTCGCCGCACTGCCCCCATCCTCCACCCGCCGCAGGGCTCCGACTCCCCCCTTCCACCCACCCCACCCGCTCTTTCCCCACCCCTCCGCCACTCCAGTGACAGCTCAGGCGCTTGGCTCCTGCAGCCAAGTCGCAACCGCGCTATCTCAATAAGCACTTCCGTGATTGGTCCCTCAGCCTCTGAACGAAACCAACACCGCCACGGACAGTGGGCCGCAGCCACGCCGATCAATCCTAAGGCCCGCCCCCCGGCTTCCTTTCCTGGTACCCTGTCCCAGGAACGCCCTGAAATGAAGCCCTTTCCTCCGCGCTTCGGTCATCCTCGGGCCTGCCAGCCAGATCCGCGTCTCTCTAGCTTCCCTGAGGAAGGCGCTGGCGAGACCCAACCTTTTTCACTTCAAAGCGCTTCTTGCCCGCGCCGCTGTTGGTGCCGCTCGGGGTATCCACATCCATCGCTGCCGCCATTTTGGAAACACACGGTCTGTCGGCCGGCTACTGCGCCTGCGCGCCAGCGCACGCCTCGCTTCCCCTCCCACCCTGGCACCTCCTCCCTCACCCCACCCCTCACTGGCGCGCTAGGGGCAGGTAGGGGCGGAGCGTGTAGCCACGCCCCTTAAAGGCGCTGGCGCTGGTTTCCCCCACCCCACCCCCCTCACACGCCTACCCAGCGTTGGCCGGGAGGAGGCGGCCGGAGTGGCTGGGGCGGGGCGGGGCGGAGCCGGGCCGACGCTAGCGAGCCGGGTGGAGACGTTCGAAAGGACTCGCTCTTGCCGCCCTCCCCCGGGAAGCCCCCAGCCACACTCTCAGCTGGGGCGGCGGCTGCTTCCTCCGCCTGCACCGCGACCTGCAACACCGGCTCCGCCTCTGGTTCCCCGGCGCCGCGCAGCCCCCTCTGCCCGCCGGTCCTCGTCGCGTTCTTCCGGGGAAGGAGCAAGGGTGGGCGTCCCGCCTCCTGCTGCCGCCAAACCCGAGACTTCACACTGGGCTTTCCAGATCCTGATCGGCTTCTGAACCCGGCTGAGGTTGCTTACCCTCCCTGGAAGGCCGTTCGATATCCTGATTCCAGTCGGGAAATCGCTCAGGATTCAGTGGGAAGATGGTCTCCCCGTCGTACCCAGTGTCCTCCCCAGGACTAAACTGAACAGGCATTCTCCAGCCCTGCCTTCACCTGCCCACCTGAAATAGGTGGACGGAGGAGGCCTAGGACCCTGGGAGGTGCCGACCCCAGCCTACCCCAAATATACCAGTCCGCCCGGGAAGGGTCTGTGGTTAAAGTGCACGATTTCATCTTCACTCGCTTGAGCACACACTTCCCATTCCTCAACGAGTGCTCATTTTTCTTCTTAATTTCGGCCCTCTTTCCTCTATTTGCGCTATCATCGCATTTGAAGTCGATGCACTTTTTTGAAGTATTTGTGTGAGGTATTTGCCACTTATTCTTACTGATAATTCCTTAACCGCAAAAGCACCTGTACTTTATGTCATTCTCCCATCTCTAGACTAGGCTCCAGTTTTTCATCTCTAATCCTGCAGAGGTATGACTCTGCTCGATCACTCTTAAATCTTGTGTTGACTTATTTGAAATCTCATATTTTCTCTTAAAAGAAAACTGAAGAGTGATGGATTGTGTTGACTTCCCTGTTAAACCAGAATAGGATATGCTTCCTTGTCTTAATCGTAAAGAACAACAAATCTGTGGAGACACCACCACAGCTTTAACCAGACTAGAATATAGAAAAATTGTGTGAGACAAAACCTTACAAAGCAAGTTTTATTAATGATTCAATTTTAGGAATTCAGTTATTTGTTTTCCTGCCAGAGTATTGGAAAACCAGAGTAAGTTAAGGTATTGAGGGCATATGTATCTTCATTCAACAAGTTCATTGAGTATGTACCGAGTCCTGTTGTAAATGGGAGAGATACAGTGATGAGGAGTCAAACACCCGGTAGGAAAATAATACACAAGTCCCCAAACACATCAGAAAATCGCAGGTATCAATAAGTCAAAAAAAGTCATGAGGCTGAGGGGAGATGGAAGCAATATTAAAAGGGGTGATTAGATAAGGCCCCTATGAGGAGTAACATTGCAACTGAATCCTTGCAAGGGCCTAAAAGACCCTGTATGATATGCTTCCCGTTCATTTTACTGCACTTTTTCCTTTAATGGTACATGTACTTTCTAACTTTTTGTTTGTTTACTCATTTATTAGATTTTTTGCTTCTGTGTGTCTGGCTAAGAGAAGGAATATTTTATTATTCTGTTTTTGACTGTAATGTGCAGGTTGTGGGATCTTTGTTTCCCGACCAGGGTTTGAACCTGGGCCCTCAGCAGTGAAAGCTTGGTATCCTAGCCTGAGAATTCCCTATTGTTTTCTTTATTGATAACAAATAGTCCTAGAACAGTGCTCGCTCCGTTGTATGTGCCCACTATGTGTTGAATGAATAAATTTGAAGCTTACATGGAGCAAGGGTGGGGTATGGTTTACAGATGTGAGACAGACAGGTAGGGGTCAGATCAGGTGGGGATATCATTGTAGATGTTATCGGAAGGCATTGGAGGGGTACAGTGTAAGGAAGGGGACTAACAGTGACATGTGTGCATGCATACATGTGCTCAGTCATGCCTGAATCTTTGCAACCCCCTGGACTGTAGCCCACCAGGGTCCTCTGTTCATGGGATTTTCTAGGCAAGATACTGGAGTAGGTTGCCATTTTCAGGGGATCTTCCCACCCCAGGGATTGAATCCATGTCTTTTGTGTCTCCTTCACTGACAGATGGATTCTTTACCACTGCGCCAAACCTGGGAAGCCCAACAGTGATTTAATCTTATTTAAATTTTTGAAAGTTTTTAAACTTTGTTGGAAGAAGGTATTGTAGAGATACACGACAGGAAGCAGCAACAGTTTGCAAGTTGTTTGCTCTGTGAAGAGCTACAGTGGGGCTGTTCTATTAAGCTACGAAAGAAAGCCTCATGTTCTGATCTCTCCTTTGGAGATTTTCCTGGCTGTGATTATTGGCCATGCCTTTCTGTATACTAGCTCCTGCTGCATAAACTTTTTGTAGACCCCATATGGATTCTTACCCTTCATAATTTTAGTTTACAATGCAATAGGTTGTAATTTCAGTTTAGTTCTGTTCAGTTGATCCACCCATTCATTCATTCAGCAAATAAAAATATTCACAGAACCTACTGTGTGTCAACTACACCATACTTATCTAGATTAAAAGGTATCTGATATTCTAAGAACTTGGAAAAGTCCCTTTTCATCATTGAATTTACCATATGTAGCAAGAGAGGCAATAGTCAGTTAATGATAATTCCAGTGAATTTTAGGAAAGGAGAAGTAAAGGGTGCCTTGAAGTAGAAAGACTGCCTGGAAGGTAGAGGAAGTCCTCTTAGAGGAAATGGTTTGAGATTGAAGGAGAGACAGACAAAGAAGACTGGATGCAGTGGTATGCTGGTAAATAAAACAAAACAGCTCTTGGGACTTCCTTGGTGGTCCAGTGACTCAGACTGT
The DNA here is from genome assembly GCF_033118175.1 of Dama dama. Classification (NCBI taxonomy): domain Eukaryota; kingdom Metazoa; phylum Chordata; class Mammalia; order Artiodactyla; family Cervidae; genus Dama; species Dama dama. The sequence continues at coordinate 8,085,476 of NC_083702.1, forward strand.
GAGCACCCAATGCTGGGGGCCCAGGTTCAATCGCTGGCCAGGGAACTGGATCCCATGTGCCATAACTAACAGCTTGCACGCCACAACTAAAGATCCTGTGTACGACAACTGAGACCTGGCACAGCCAAATGAATAAATACTAAAAACAAACAAAACGCGTTCTTAAAAAAGAAAAGTTCTGGTTTGTAGCTTTAGCAGTCAGACTGCAAAATTCCCAAAAGTTTAACAATTGCTCCTGCAAACTAATGCAATTTGTCTCCAGCACTCACACACACTGAGGGATGTGGAAGAAGGTGCCATTCCAGGTAGAGTCAAAAGCATACAGAAGGGGCTGCAGGCATAGAATGCATAGTACACTCGTAAAGAAGCCTGGAATGGCTCTCAAGTATGAAGAGAACCAGTGGGATATAAGAGTCTGCAAAGACGTGCAAGAATCAATTGTTAGCATCTTCTCCCAGTTCCATAAGTTGGTATCTTGAAATTGGCCATAATCATCCTATTTATGCCATGGAAATTGGCAAATGCTACAACCAGGGAATCCGTTATCCTCCTGGAGTCAGCTGATAAACATTTATCACTGGTATGAACCAGGTCGCACAATAATGTTCGGTAGAGCCATGTGAAGAGTTCTGGTCTTTATCTGCAGTGATGAGAAACCACTGAAGGATTTTAATCAGTCACATGGTCAGATGGGGCTTCCCAGGTCGCATTAGTGGTAAAGAACCCAGCTGTTAACGCAGGAGATATAAGAGATGCGAGTTCGATTCCTGGTTCAGAAAGATCCCCTAGAGGATGGCATGGCAACCCACTCCAGCATTCTTGTCTGGAGAATCCCGTGCCCACAGGGGCACAAAGTCGGACACAACTGAAGTGACTCAGCACAGGGGCTTTGTTTCTCCGAGGCATGTGAGGTCTTCCTGGATTGGGGATTGAGTGTCTCCTGATTGGCAGGCAGATTGTTAACCACTGAGCCACCTGGGAAGGCCCCCGCTTCCCAGTTTTCTTAAGCTGTAATTGACAAAACTGTAAGATGTTTAAAGTGTACATCCTGATGGTTTGATACATGTATATATTGTGAAAAGATGTCTCCCATCGAGTTAATACATCCATCAACTCACAAATTTCTTCTTTTTTTTCTTTGTGAGAACATTTAGGTTCTACTTTCTCAGCAGATTTCAATTTTACAACACAATGTTATCAAGTATAGTCACCATGTTATATGTTACATCCTTGAGTAAATCTAATCCATTGGTTCCCCCCTTCTATGACTGATAAGATTATCCCAAGTTTGCCAACATGATTTTGTGACAGTCGTCAATGAATGCTTTGTAAAACAAAATACTTTGTAAAACAAAAGTCTCATTTAAAGCTATGAACTTTAGATTTGAAAATAACACACAAACACCAACCATACATTCTTATATTGTTTTATAGTTTATTTTTAAAATGACAGTAACAAATGCTCTTCCCTTGTTGGGGAATGATGTATTTATTTTCCTGTCAATAGCGCCTTAAAAAGTAACAGCATTTTGTCCAAATTGAACTTATATAATTGCACAAAAGTCAAACAAAGCATTAAGAAATGCTCGCAAAGATTGCAGTTCTCTCTGCTCCTCATGAAGCAAACCCCCAAAGGCCTGGGTTTCAGTGGAGACCCCTGACCTGAATAATACTGATGCTCACCCGAGTTCCTCAGGGACACACAGGCAGAGGTGAGAGCAGCCAGGAAGACCCACATGCTTTGTGATAGTGGAATTCTGCTCCACCACTAGGGCTTAATGATACAGTCACGTTCTCATATTAGAATTATTAAGCACTTCAGCTTGAAGTATATTTGTTCAGGCTTAAAACGCACCCTTATCAGCTTACAGTCTGGCATACAGATCCCACTTCAGGAAACTAAAAAAAAAAAAAAAAAAAAATAGAACCACACCATAAAAACCTCTTCCAAGCAAGGTCCTTTATGCTGCCACCCCTAGGCCCTCCTGTAGTTTCTAACATACATACAAAAATGAGTTACATGATCGTTGATCATATGCCAGTTGAGGGATGGTAGACAGAGTCTGACTCAAAGCCCAACTCTTGTTTTATTGGCAGCAGTTACTGGAAGGACTCTGAAGTCACAGCTGGGTTGGTGGAAAGCCGCTGTGCTGTGCCTGTGACCTGACATGGACACGGGACAGGGAGAGGCAGCACGCACGCATCGTATCTGCACTCTCTCTAATATGAAGAAAGTTGAGGAGGATGTTGGTTATGTATGTCTTAAAATATGTAACAAAGCCCACTTTTAAAAATTTTAATGAGATATACTGTCTTTATCTGGGGATTTAACTTATTGTATGGCTTTTAAACCCAATTATCATATAATGTCTATAGTAGGAGTTTTCCTTTTCTGACCTTATGAGAGTTAATGAAAAGATAACAATATTTTGAAAGAAGACACACGAAGACAGCTTTAAGTCACTGTGAGAAGTACCTTCCTAACTTGGGTACAATTATGGGAAAAGGAGAGTTATTATTCTACTTCTTAACTGCTGTGTTTCAAATAAAAAACCATAGTTACAGTTTCTTTATCACAGGGAAAAATAGCAACTCCCGAATACTTTCACAGCCATAAAAGTATGTGGCAGAGGCAACGAATGCTCCTCTCCTAGCCTGTTCTTCCCTAATGCAAATATTTTCTTAAATTTATGTTCTAACAGCATGTTTTATACATCTTGGGCTCATATTAAAGGAGGTGAATACACTAGTTCACTAGTTCCTAAAGCAGCCCCCTATAACTGAAGCTCCCAAATAAACCACCTGCAGGTGTGTAGCCCCGTTCACTCTGCAAACTGAGTTTACCATAACTGCATCCAACGCTGCATGGAGGGAAACGCCAGCCTTTCCCATTGCCCATCCAGCGCTAACGTCCAAGGAGGGAAAGGGTCAGAGGGTGTTTACAGCTACTGGCTGGGTTGCATGTTTTGCTTTTATCAGCACTAGAGGAAATCACAGGATGATAACCGGGTGCTGTTCCCCTAACTCTTCACAGGGTAAGCAGAGGATCTGCCCTTGGCCAGGGAAGCAGCTTCAGGCTGTGCTCTGAGGATTGGTGTGGTATAAAGACAGCAAGGATATCTGGGAAAGGAGTGCTCTTTAGATTAAAAACAGACAGATGACGGTCTGGATCTAGAGCAGACACATACGTACTTTTCTTTCTTTTCCATTTCCTTCCTTATCAAGAATCTATAAACACCTTCCAGGTCCCAGGCAACCAAATAGTAAGAAAAGCTCAAAAATGTTTTGTTCGATAACTAGTGTTGCTAGGATCTGGACTGTGGCTCAGTGACGGGGCTGGAGAACACCGGTGCCCGGAGGGCTCATGTGGGCTCCGGGACAGGTGAGGCAGGTATTGTGGAAGGCACATACTGGCCGCCCACAGTCACTGACAGGTGGCTTTCAATGTAGGCAGACTCTGCTGACGAGCTCGAAGTATAAGCATTACACAAAAATCTTATGATATTAGGTAGATCTCAGGAAAAGTGCACAAGGGGAAGGACCTGGAGAGGAGAGAATTTTCCATAAGTGCCACCTGGAATGCATGGACATGTGTAACCAACATCTTTCCTTATATCTTAATGTTAACCTTGTCTCGGTCATTAATTCTACAAAATTAATGTTAATAAAGTTGCAGTAACATACAGTCCAAAAATGCAATTTTTCCAAATTTCTAGCCACAGAAAACAAAACAGACAACACACACAGTCACACAGACCCACACAGCTGTGGCACTCCCCAGTGGAACACGTGCACAAGTGTCCACACACAGGCCCCCGGAAAGCACACACGCACCGAGGCCCACGTGGCTGCCGGGAGGGTCAAGAGGCCCTACCGCATATCTGTTCGATGTCCTTCATCTCTTTGGGACAATCTGCAGAAAGGATGAGTGGGGATGCCTCAGTCACCACCACATCATCCTCAATTCGTACACCAAGACCACGGAACCTCTCCGGGGCATCTTGGTCATCCTCCGGAATATAAATTCCTGAGAAGCAGAAGAAAGAAGTAGAATGTTTGGTTCAAAAATGGCAGTGACTGGATGATTTGGGGCAAGTAAGTTAACCTCTTTGTGTTACAATTCATCTGTAAAGCCAGGATCCTAACAGTACCTACCAATAAAAATGTGGAGTGAAAGTGAGATAATAGATATAAAAATGTCTGGTACATAAACTGTCAATAAATGTTGCCTAACATTACTAGAACTATTATTATAGTTATTTTGTGTTATTAGTCTACAAGATCTCTGCAACTACAATAATGATCATGATTCTGTCACGTGCTAATGGCTCAGACAGGCCACTAAAGTTACTTTATGAGTATTTCAATATATGCTGGGAATGAGTAGATTACATAAATACATTCTTTCTTTGCCTAACAGTCCCTTGGAAGAAGGGCACTTTGCAAAAATAAGGACATACAGCATTTTATCATGTATTTAAAAAACACTTATTAGAGATTATTAGTCTCAACAACCAGAAGCTGCAGAAATACTCAAATAAGTCATAAATGTAACTGATGCACATGATATAAATAGGGAAAAAGGAAGACTTTAATGAACATCTGAAAAATTCTAAAAGGTCATGTTTCCCTTTCTAATCATAAAATCACACAGACACCAGGTCTTTTCATTTTAAGAAACTGTAAATTTCCTGTTCTATACTCACAGATGCTGTTCTGTGATAAGAAAAGGACCAGCAAAAGAAAGTGTAGTCAAAGTCTAAGGAAGTGCCAACTTGATTGGACTAAATGGTAAGTAAGGCCACAGATAGCAACATATGCCTGGGCTCAAAGGGGAGCTTAAAAGACGTGTCCCAGCTATAACTTATATAATTTAAATGTGACAACCCTTGAAATTTAAGACTGAGATCTGCTTTCATAACAGAAACAGCATTGGTGTTTAAAACTAACTTGTAGTCTCCATCTTCACACTCCACCATGGCCACTACTTCTCTCCTGCCCAACGCCCACCATCATTCAAGCTGGGGAACCACCAGACTGCCTGCTCTCTCTCAAGCCCAGGAGAAAGGGTCTGGATACTGAACAGTGGAATAATGCATGCAGTTCCATGCAGTTTTCAGAGGAGCTGCAACTGTGAATGTGGGGAGTCTGAGAATCTCTGAAGGAAAGTGCCAGGGGTTCACAAGCATCAGCAGCCCACCACAAAAGGAAGACTAGTACAAACTGGTCCTGGCAAGGCAGGGTTAAAAAAAAGATTTATTTCTTAATATCTACTGATAGAAGTATTCCCCATTTGTTGTTTATTGGAGAAGTCAAACTAAACAAATTGTGTGATGTTAAATAAAAAAGCTAAAATAAAGTTCCCTTCTACACTGGAGAGATTCACTTTCCTGTTTCTTCTAATTTAATGACATTGGTTCACGTAAGATCTATCTAACACTAGAATTACATGTCCCAGGGGATGGGAGGCTGTTGGCACCTCCCCTTACCTGGCTCCACGGTGATTACCATACCGGGCTGGAGAGGGAGGGAGCGGGGCATGTCTGGAGTGTCATGGACATCCATCCCCAGGTAATGGCCAACATGATGCGGGCAGTATTTTCGAGCAGCCTGGAAATGATATGACCACAGTGTTATCAGAGCAATGACCCTTAAGGGAAAAGTTGGGCCTGTGTAAATCCATGAGATATGTGTTAATACTGCCCCCTGCCCTCAACTCTGCCACTTGTGTCATCTATCCTTGGGCTAATGCTTAGGAGACTGAAAACTGCCACCTCTTGTATGTAATTCTGCCAACGCATTCTATTAATAACTAATCCACATTTCTGTTCCTACCACTTCATACTACACACATGCAAACTGGGGCTGCCCCAGCAATGACAGTGGCAAGTGAAAATCTCTTTTCTGGGGGGGTGAAGGGAGATAATTATGTTAGAACAGTTCTTTTTCCAACATGCACACATCCCTCTCAAGGAGCCTTCTCTGGAGACCCTAAGTATCTCACAGCAGCTTGTGGGGTAGGTAAGAAATGTCATATAATACAGTAATTATGAGGCATTTACCAACCTGGGTACTTCTGTCCATTAATTAAAGATCTGTTGGCATGAACAGGAGGAATTACAGCTTCTTCCCTACTGATAAAAGAAGCCCTGGCAGTCTTAACTTGGAGATAAGAGATGCTTTACTGGTCTGTCTGGCTTGACCACCTGGCATCTTAATTTAAAACTGAGTCTTTAAAGTTTTCTTCAACACCATCATACTTTGGATGCAGACAAAGTTCACTAAAGACATGGCAACTGAGGATACTGTTAAGTCTCAACAATGTTACTGAAGCCACACACACATTTACCCTTCGACCCCTACTTTTTCAAAATCATTAAAAATGAATTAAAGAGTTAACCTCTCCTCTTTTCCACCCTGTCTGCACCAGACTTCTTTTTATTTTTTCTGAAGACTGAGCTAGTCACATAGTATCAATGAACTTCATGTGCTGCCATCTTCTGGGAGAAAGAAGTACTGCGCCTTTTGTTTTAATCTAGGTTCAAAAAAGTCCCTTACAGGTGAAGAATCACAAACTCCCATTTCTAAATCGAATTAGCTTTACGTAGGATAAAACCCAAGCAGCATGTCAGGTGCTCTTAAGAAGTGGGGTTGAAGGAAGTGAAGAACCTTGAAGGGATTCTTCTCCTTAATGTTCTTCGTGATCCCCAGCTCCTTTAGCTTCTGGCCTATCAACGTCAACATCATGCTGTAGACGTTCTCCAAGCTGGTTCCAGGGCAACAGAGGGTCAGACAAGCTCTCTGGACTTCGAGAACAGCTTCATAGAGCTCTGCCTGAGGTGCCGTGAACCTGGCGACAGGGAAATCCAAGAACAAGAATTTGGAACTGTCTGATATTGTAGGAAGTTTTCTTCTAAGTTTGATTAGAAAAACTCTCAATGGTCAGCAGATAGACATGGTGAAGTGAGAAGATGCACCCAGCCATGAATGCAGTTAGAGGGCCAGACCAGGCTTAACCTTGATCCTTCCCATTTTTTTTTAACCATTAAAAAATACAAACACAAACAAAACCAACCAGTCAGCCAACCAACCAACCAAAGAAAAAAAACAGTCTAAAGATCTACTTCTTACAGGCAAAGCAGATGTCATGGGATAAACTAGTTGGTACTTTGGCTACTAGTAATGTACTAGTTTCTGTGTGTCCTTAGAATAATCATTTCTTTAGCAGTAATGGGGGAAAACTCTAACCACTTACATCTTACCCATTACAGCTCTTTCAAGGACAGACTTATAGCTGCAGTTTCTGCCAGCTTTCAGAAAGCTCTTTGGTGTCTTCAAATACTTGTTTTTATTTTTTTTATTTTTGGTTGCACTGGGTCTTTGTTGCTGCAGGCCGGCTTTCTCTAGTTGTAGAGTGGCAGCTACTCTGTTGTGGAGTGCAGGCTCCAAGCGCACGGGCTTCAGTAAGTGCAGCACACAGGCTCACCAGTTGTGGCGTACAGGGTTAGCTGCTCTGCAGCATGTGGAATCTTCCCGGAGCACAGCTCAAACCTGTGTGCCCTGCACTGGCAGGCGGATTCGTATCCACTGTACCACCAGAGAAGCTCTAACTGCTGTTTTTAATATTTTGTCCAGATTCTATAATTGTTATCTGTGGAGGGTTAACTGGGCCAAACTATTCTACTGAAACATGAATATTATTTTTGCAATCAGAAAATAAAAACTTAATTTAAAAAAAAAAAGTGTGTGCACATGTTAACTAGGTGTCTTTACGTGCCTCATCCTATGATCTGATAAATAAAGCAGTCTCAGAAAAGAATCAGGAGCTTTGTAAAGGCAGTTAACCTGAGCTGGAGGGACCCTGTATATTTCTTTAGTTCTTTATTTCAAACATATCCATTTTCTAACTCATATTCCTAAGAAGCAGTGGGATCTGTAGCAGCCCTACCTGCCATTGACAGGCCAGGTACGAGTGATGTCACTCACGTAGCAGGAAGACTCACAGCCTCCATCCAGCAGCACCATCTCCCCATCCTGGAACAAGAATAAGACAGGTGAACGAAGGTGACTTTATGACTGTCAGTTGTATCTTCTAACTTAAACTCTTTATGCCTTTCATTAAAAAAAAAAAGTTCCATTTTAAAGGAGGCTAATCTTCTCTTGTTCCTTCTCATAAGAAACAGCATCTAAGTGAATTCATGTTGGCTCAAGAAAGACGGCACTGTTGAGTGGTTAAGTGCGTTGGCTCTGGAACCATAGTGCTTGGGTTTGAATTACTAGAAGTGAACGTTAGCACATCATAAATGTTACCTCTGTCACTATTAATTAAAAAAAGAACCTATGTAAGTTGGTATCCAAGGCCTTTATTCACATATAACTTACCCATTTAACTTTAGAATGTCACTCCCTCTTTTGCTCTCCATCAAAACATATGGTGGGAGCAAAAAGAGAAAAAAAAAAAACCACTTGGCGTAAATCTCTGTTTTACCACTTGTCACGTTATACTGAAATTTTGTTTATGCCTTTGAAGACAGGCCATATCTTATTCATATTTAAATAAGCACAGAACTTGGCACATAGCAGAATAATGGTCAGATAAAAACATATATAATAACAACAAGAATGAATGTGGTTTTTATTTCTGGAAAAATGTAGAATAAATTTTAGAAAACAACTCAGTTCTGGATAAAAATATATTCTATGAAATGTTGACATTACATCATGTAAGAGATGTCTTAAAGACTCTTTTTCCTTGAATAAAGACAGCCCAGAACGGAAACTAGAGCTGGGAGTGGTAAGGTAAATATTACAGTATATAGGAAAGAAAGTGTCTGCAGAATGGGGAAGATGAGCAGGAGGTTCCTTCAGTAAACCAGGACATTCACAGGGGATAACAGGGCCCTTGGTCATCAGGACCCACTTCACTTCTGACAAAAGCATATGCAAATAATATTTAGAGGAAATGGCCCCCAAATTTGGGACTGCACAATTTCCCCAAAATAACAACAAGCAAACATGAGCTCACAACCAGAGGCTGTCACCGTCAAGCACACGAGGCAGTAGGTCACTGTCAGTGAGAGTCAGCAGGAACAACAAACACCAAATTCAGATCTTCCAGAATTCCAGGTAATGGAATTATCTGGAATTCGTGACAGAACTGCTGTCATGAAATGTTTAAAGAGATAAAGAATGGAATCACAAAGATTAATAAGCAACAAGAGACAACTAAAAAATAAACATGTGGATTCGAAGGGAATGGAGATAAAAATAACTGCTGAAATAAAATACTAGGTGGATGGCTGAAGGAGTAGGTTAGACAGATGAAAAAATTTAGTTTCCTAGAAGAGAGACCTACCAAAATCCCCTAGAATATGACAGAAACAGACAAAGCCAATGTAAACATGAAAGAAAAGTTAGCTTACTGAAAACAGAAAAGAGGCTTAACCTATCAATACATCTAACTGAAGTCCTTGAAGGGGTGAACAGAGAGACTATAGAAGAGATGATATCTAAAGAAATGTCTGAGCATTTCCTAGAATTGATAAAGACACGAATCTACAGACTCAGGAAACAGAAGGTATCATAATAAGGACATGTAAAAATAAATTTGTACTTAGAAATACAATAAAACTGAGAAATAGCAAAGAAAAAGAAATCTTAATGTAGCAAAAAGCAATTTCCCGAAGTAAAATAACAATTATTTTCTTTTCTAAAATCAGCAACACTTAAAGTCAGAAAAGAGAGTAATAATATATGAAAACTGATGACTAAAAATAACTGTCAATCTAGCATGGCTTTCTCAGCATAGCCATTTTTCAAGGATGAGAATGAAATAAAGTTGCTTTGGCTAAACAAAAGTGTAACAAGTTTATCGGCTATATACCTTCATCTAAAGGATGCTGAGGTGGAAGGAAGGTGATCCCAGAAAGGCCGTCTAAGAGGTAAGAAGGAAAGAGGAACATGCAGGTAAGTCTGCTTAAAGCCTGTCAGAGAGGGCTCTGCAGTGACCTATTCCTGACAGCTGCACGTCGCTGTGGTTAAGCCCTGAGGCAGAACCACAGGCAGCCTGCAGTCTCTCTGACCACAACCGTTCCAGGTTCCTACTAGCCAGTCAACAGCAGAGCCCGTCCAATACCCTGCGTTTCTCGTGGCTTGTTGATAACCTTGCCTGCTAACTTGAATTGAAAACTTTCAGATAACCGAAGCCAGACTATGACCTACAGGTTTTCGACCATTTTCCCTTATTTCTTACTTGGTCTAGTAACAGCAATATGTCTTCTTGCCTTATAAAGCTAGATTTGTGTTTATCCTCTAGTTTTTCAAGAATGAATACTATATTGTTTAGGAACAGGTACCCTGGTGGTAAAACTATGAAGAAAAACTTTTTGGTTAAAATAAAAGTCAGGATGATAGGAGATAGAAGCCTAGAAGCTTCTAAGGATCAAGTAGTGTTCTTATCCTTGATGGTGGATACATGGTTGTTCATTTTATCATTATTATTTTAAACAGTACATTATATTTATTGTTTATAAAATGTCATAAATATGACTTTAAGAAAATACATGGAATATAATGAGAGTGAAATATTAATTCTTAAATAATCATAATTAGAAAAGAAAAAAGGATGAAAATTAATGAATTTAGGGAATTCCCTGGTGGTCCCATGGTTAGGGCCAGCTGCTTTCAATGCCCAGGTTTGATTCCTGGCCAGGGGACTAAGATCCTATAAGTCACATGTCACAGCCAAAAAAAAAAAAAAAAAGAGTTTAGCACCTAATTTAAGAAGCTAGAAAAAGAACAAGAGAATGAACATAAAGAGTAGAAGAGTAAAATTAACAAAGGCCAGGACACAGTGTGTGGTAAGATAATTAGCAAAGGTAAAACAGCATTAGTGATATGTGAAGTTGACTTTAACAGACTAATAAAAACCCACAAACCTCTGCTGAGATTTCTTTGCACAGATCTTAAGTGTACAGAATTAAATTTTGTCAAATGTATACACCCAGGTAACCATATGCTCATGCTCTTACCCAGTCAACGCCCCATCAGAAGCAACCACTGATCTGATTTCTATCACCATAGATGAGTTTTGCTTATTCCAGAACTCCATATGAATATATGAATAGAATCATATAGTTTGCAATTTTTTTCTTTTGAGATCATTTGTGCTGCTGGTAGTGCTGTGGTTTGCTCCTTTTTCTTAAGGATTTACCACATGGCAACTTCCCCATCTAATATCCTAGTTACAGACTCCTGGATTGTTATAGGTAAACTGGCTATCAACATTCTTGTACAAGGCATTTTTGGGATATATGTTTTAATTTTTATTGGAAAAATACCTACAAAAGAAATTGCTAGTTCATAGGGATAAGTATATTTACTTTCAAAGAAACTGTCTATTAAGATTTATTAGGAAAAAAGAGAAGGCAAAAATAGTTCAAGACTGTAAAAAGGTACATAAAGGAAAACAAAAAGCAAAAGGAAAGAAGAAGAATGTAAAAGGGTAAATAACTCCAAACACAAAAGATTAAAATGTAAGATAATACTATGAATAATTTTAAAAACTTGGACAAAATGCTAGAAAAATATAATCTACAAAACTGTTTGAGGAAGAATGGAAATATAAATTGATAAAATCACTTTGGGAACGTCTGGCAGTTTCTTTTTTTTGGCCTCATTGCGTGGCATGCAGAACTTTATCAATCAGGGATCAAACCTGAGCCCCTTGCAGTGGAAGTGCAAAGTTTAAACCACTGGACCACCAGGGATGTCCTAGGCATTTTCTACCAAAGTTGCAAATATGCATACCCTATGACTCAGCAATTCCACTATTAGGTGTTCCTTAGGCAACCTTGATAACTTATATACTGTTCACAGAATATTCTTCATAATGGTTAAAAACCCAGAAAATATATAAATGTCCATCTATGGATATTTATCACATAAAGAAATTAAAACAGAAAAGTTTACAGTATTCATTCATTTAAAAATAATAATAAACCCATTCATTACATGCTAAAATAACATTTTCAATGAAAATAACTTTTTCTAAATAAAAATATTGTTACAAAAGTGGCATTGCTTTACATTTTTGCAAATCTCTATTTAGCATAGATAAATAGAAGACAGCTAGAGTCTCATATTTGCTTCTGCATTCAATTTGGAGTGATGTTTCATGTCATAAAACCTCTGGGATACTTAACTGTACAGTTGAGAGACAATAAGAGTGAAAAAGAGCACGTAACATCTTAGCATTCTTCTGAAAATAGATTTAACTTCAAAAACCACATTTTACCTGCTATTCTACACTTCAGCAATTACAATGAACAAACTATAGTGGCATGCAACAATATACTGTTGTATGAAAGAACACATACATAGTATTTCAAATACATAAAGTTCAAACATAACTAAAACCAAAGCAAATAATGTAAAACTACTTTATTAATTGTAAAATAAAAAGAAAAGCAAAGACATAATCACTATCAAAACTGGGAGAGTGGTTACCCTATTAGGGAGAGGAGGAGCTATCACAGGGAGGGCAAAGATCACATGGAGGAAGCCTCTTGGGGGTGGGGGGACACAGTAAGGCCCTATGTCAGGGGTTGACAAGTTTTTTCTGTAAAGGGCTAGATAATATTTACTTTGTAGACCATACCGTCTCTGATGCAACTACTCAACTCTGCCCATGGGTTGGGGGTAGGGGAGCAGAAATCACTGTGTTCCCATGAAACTTTATTTAAAAAATAAAGTGGAAGGCTGGATTTGCCCAGAGGGCTGTAGCTTGCTGATGTTTTATTTCTTGATCTGGGTAATGGTTACATGAGTCTTTAAAATTATCCATTAAACTCTTCCTTTATGGTTTAAGTACTTTCCCAGTAGTTGCATTTTACAATTAAGAAATGTAAAAATAAATAGAAAGTCTCAGTATATTAAAGAAATTGAACCATAGTTAAAAGGCCCACAAGAGATAATATCAGGCCCAAGTAATTCCACAGGACGTTCTAACCAATTTTCAAGGAACATTAATTCAAATCATTTTATAATATTAAAAAATAAACTGTTTGACTCCTTGATGTGAAAACCAGAAAAAGACAGCAAGAGAAAATCACAAGACAATCTCACTCATGTACACAAATCAGAATATACTAAACAACACATGAGCAAGTTGAAACCAGTTGTGCACAAGATAAGATGCTTAACTTCATTGGTAATAAAGGCAATGGAAATTAAGATCACAAAGAGACCACAATGTCTTATTCTAACTAAAATGATAGAAATTAAGAAGTCTGATAATAGCAAGGGATAGAGAGAATATGGTCAACAGAATTAATTATACATATATGCTGGTAAGAGTGTAAACAGATACAAATACATGGGGAAAAAATTATTTTATCTTGCTTGAGTAAAAAGAAAAGTTAAGCTCCCAAAACTACATATAGCAGTATGTAATTTTTATATAGTTCATAAAGAGGCAGAACTAATTAATATTGGGGAATAATGTCTATATGATAAAACTATTTTTTAAAAAAAATCCAAGGCGGGTCACGCAGGGCGCGCGGCCGGGAGCGGCGGTGGTGGTCTGGCTGCGGGCGGGGAAGCCGGCGCCGGGCCCCTGGTCCGCGGGACGCCGCGCAGTGCCCGCCGCTTCCCCCCGCGGAGCCATGGAGATCGTCGGCACGGAGATCAGCCGTAAGATCCGGAGTGCCATTAAGGGGAAATTGCAAGAATTAGGAGCTTATGTCGATGAAGAACTTCCTGATTACATTATGGTGATGGTGGCCAACAAGAAAAGTCAGGACCAAATGACAGAGGACCTGTCCCTGTTTCTAGGGAACAACACAGTTCGATTCACCGTATGGCTTCACGGTGTATTAGATAAACTTCGTTCTGTAACAACCGACCCCTCTAGTCTGAAGTCTTCTGACACCAACCTCTTTGATGGTAACGTACCTTCAAACAAGAGCAGTTTCAGTCGAGGAGATGAGAGAAGGCACGAAGCGGCAGTGCCGCCTCTTGCAGTTTCTAGCACTAGACCTGAAAAAAGAGAATCTAGAGTTCCTACAGGTTCACAGGAGCAGAAAGCCACTAATGTCAGACAGACTTACGATGATGGAGCTGCAACCCGACTAATGTCCACAGTGAAACCTTTGAGGGAGCTAGCACCCTCTGAAGATGTGATTGATATTAAGCCAGAACCAGATGATCTCATTGATGAAGACCTCAATTTTGTGCAGGAGAATCCCTTATCTCAGAAAAAAACTACAGTGACACTTACGTACGGTTCTTCTCGTCCTTCTATTGAAATTTATCGACCACCTGCGAGTCGAAACGCAGACAGTGGTACTCATTTAAACAGGTTGCAGTTTCAACAGCAGCAAAACAGTGTTCATGCTGCCAAACAGCTTGATGTTCAGAGCAGCCGGGTGTATGAGACAGGACGTCTGTGTGAACCAGAAGTGCTTCACAGCTTAGAAGAGACTTACAGTCCCTCCTTCAGAAGCAACTCAGAAAAGATGAGTATTGAGGAAGAAAACTTTCGGAAGAGAAAGTTGCCTGTGGTAAGTTCAGTTGTTAAAGTAAAGAAGTTCAGTCACGATGGAGAAGAGGAGGAGGAAGACGATGACTGTGGGTCCCGGACCGGAAGCCTCTCCAGCAGTGTGTCGGTGCCGGCAAAGCCTGAACGGAGACCTTCACTTCCACCTTCTAAACAAGCTAACAAGAATCTAATTTTGAAGGCTATTTCTGAAGCTCAAGAATCTGTAACAAAAACAACTAACTATTCTACAGTCTCACAGAAACAGACACTTCCAGTTGCTCCCAGAACTCGAACATCTCAGGAAGAATTGCTAGCAGAAATGGTCCAGGGACAAGGCAGAGTCCCCAGGATAAGTTCTCCCATTAAAGAAGAGGAAGCAAAAGGAGATAATATAGACAAAAGTCAAGGAACTCAACAGAGGCAGTTGTTATCCCGATTACAAACTGACCCCATAATGGCAGAAACTCTGCAGATCAGTCAAGATTACTATGACATGGAATCCATGGTCCATGCAGACACAAGATCATTTATTCTGAAGAAGCCAAAGCTGTCTGAGGAGCTAGTAGTGGCACCGAACCAGGAGTCGGGGAGGAAGACTGCAGATGCCCTTCGGGTCCTTTCAGGACACCTTATGCAGACACGAGATCTTGTACAACCAGATAAACCTGCAAGTCCCAAGTTTATAGTGACGCTGGACGGTGTCCCCAGCCCCCCAGGATACATGTCAGATCAAGAGGAGGACATGAGCTCTGAAGGAATGAGAGCCGCCCAGCACCCTGCAGCCTCACACGGGGGACTCGCGGGTCTCCTCCGCCTGCAGCACGCCCGCGTGCTGAGCAGGCAGCTTGAGGATCCAGATGGTAGCTTTGCAAACGCTGAGATAAGCGAGCTGAGCGTGGCGCAGAAGCCGGAGAAGCTGCTGGAGCGCTGCAAGTACTGGCCCGCCTGCCCTTACCATCACCCCGTGTCGCCGTGCAAAGCCTTTCCTAATTGTGAATTTGCTGAGAAGTGTCTGTTTGTTCATCCAAATTGTAAATATGATGCAAAATGTACTAAACCAGACTGTCCCTTCACTCACATGAGCCGAAGAACCCCAGGACTGCCTCCAAAACCAGTCACAGCACCAGCACCGCCTTCCAGTAGTCAGCTGTGCCGCTACTTCCCAGCTTGTAAGAAAATGGAGTGTCCCTTCTATCATCTGAAACACTGTAGGTTTAACACGCAGTGTACGTGACCTGACTGTACGTTCTATCACCCCGCCATTACTGTGCCACCGCGACATGCCTTGAAATGGATTCGACCTCAGACCAGTGAATGACACCTGGTCCTACCTGACGGAAGACTGTGGCGTTTGAAAGTTTCCATCTACTGATGAAAGACATTCTGCAGAATTTGTCAAATCTTTGAAACTTGGAATATATTGCTTTCATAATATGAAGTTTATCACCTATCTGACGTGTCTAATTTTTCAAGTTTGTAAGTTTATTAAGTGATTTTAACATTGGGTCTTTGTTGTTTTGTTTTGACTATGGAAAGACAGTTTAAGGAAAAGCTGAAATCTATTAAAACATTTGAGGCATGTTTGTAAAAAAAAAAAAAAAAAAAACCCAAGAGAATGACAAACAAAAATTTAGGATACTGCTTAGTGACCTTTGGGAGGGAGGCTGTGGGATGGCAGAGCATAAGGGTATGTAAGTAGATTGAACATATTGGCAATGTTCTTGAGTCACTGGTTCACGGGTATTCATTAGAAAAAAAAAAATGTGTAATTTACATGTTTGCTATATTCATTTTTTTTAATTTACTGTAAATTTAAGTAGATAATTAAAAGTAGACTTAATAAAGGAATACAAGATTCTTTACTTGTAAATCACTTGGGAAGAAAACCATAAAATGTAAGTTCCCTCACAGCTAATAAGCTATTGGTAAAATCTGACTGCTCCCAAAATAAGCTTGGCCCGTTGTTGGCACAAGACCTCAGTGAAGGAGTTTTACCACATGAAATAAGCAGAGGATTTAAACTAGAATAGTTGGCTCTGCATTAATGAGTTACCTAAAGTTTCTTTTCCTCTTCTGTTAAACAGGCATGTTAATAACTGCTCCTATCTCACAGTGCTAATGTGAGGATCAAAGGATAGCACGTCTGCAAAAGCATTTTATAAACAAAGGGTTTTATAAATGGCAGTTAGCTTGTGAAAGCTGAAGGTTAGGGGGCTGTGAGGCTACAGCTGTTTCCACTAAGGCATCCGAACCCAGAGGCAGTAGCACTGAAGGGGATCTACGTACCTTGATGAGCTGATTGTTCTTCACATAGTGCAAAGTGTTTGACCGGTTACCTCCAGCAACCACAGGTGGGTAAGCTAAGATGTCTGCACCACGGGCCCGGCATTCAAACTCAAACTGAAACAGCAAAGTATCACAATGCAGGACTAAAGAAAGGATTTCCTTAAGGCTGCCCTAGTCTAGTCTCTTTTCAACAGCCCATAGCTCCATTCAAGTACTTAAGTCAATACCGGAAAACCAAAGTTTTCTTTTTAACCAAAGCTATAATTTCAGTCCATTTCTTTAATTATCACCCCAATACTGTTATTTTCTTCCAAGTGCTCTAACTTTCCTATGATTTTCAAACAGTTAAGTCCTGAAGAGAGCACAGAAAACTTATGATCAGGATAAGTACAGAGATACAGTCTAGATACTTTACATGTTACTTTTCTTATTTAGGTAAACACTGGAATACAGCTTGCATTTTTAACAACAGCTCTAAATTACCAATTTCAACTTTCCAAATAGCTACCAACCTACATGCTCTGGAAATATGAGAAAGGATGCTAGGCAGATGGTAAATTCTAATTTCGCTATGTCCTAGAATGAAGCTGGAGACTGGTTCATATCTGCTACTATCCACAGAACCGCCTCAGATTCTCTGCCTTTATATTTACCTAAACACTATGATTCTTCTTAACTCCCACTTGTCAAAGTCCTTCCTTCTTTATCTGTTCTTTTCAATTTTCTCCATTTAATTGTGAAAGAAAGTAAAAGTTGCTCAGTTGTGTTTGACTCTTTGTGACCCCATGGAATAGTTCATGGAGTTCTCCAGGCCAGAATACTGGAGTGGGCAGTGGTTCCCTTCTCCAGGGGTCTTCCCAACCCAGGGATCAAACCCAGGTCTCCCGCATTGCAGGCAGACTCTTCACCAGCTGAGCCACCAGGGAAGCCCAAGAATGCTGGCGTGGGTAGCCTACCTCTTCTCCAGGGGATCTGCCTGACCCAGGAACTGAACCGGGAGTCTCCTCCATTGCAGGCGGATTCTTTACCATCTGAGCTACTGGGGTAGCTCTACATATTTTAGACTCATCTAATGAAGTACCAGTGACACTTAAGAACCAAATCCTTTTCATGGATACCCTGGTCATGTCCATGAAAGCCAACTGGATGCCATATGCAAATCAAGAAAGTACATTTGCCTCCGACAAAACTTCGCCAGGCATTAAAGCTCACCTTAGCATAAAGAAAGCCTTCTTCCACAGGGGCTTTACTGGCAAACATGGTCTCTATAAAAGCCTGCAAAGAGAATGAAAGAAGAAAAGAACATAGTCCCATTTTAACTACATTAAACTACATTGCTTATCCAAACACTCAAAATACTGGAGCTCAAATGAAAAACACAGTTCTCCCAACTTTGTTGACCTGAAGTTATGGCTTTGTGAACATGATAAAACAGTTTTCCAAAGGGGAAAATATTGCTTTCCAGAATAGTTGGCTGATGACAGACTTAGTGGAAGGGCATTCAACCTTCCCACTTAGAATATACACTCTATGCTAGAATAAGCTACATAGAAACACATTTGTCATTTATGTTTCAAAATGCTTCTACAGCCTTAGAATATATGAAATTATGGATTGACTGGTCCAGCCTACAGCAGGGTTCCCCAACCTTGGCACTATCAACATTTTGGGCCAGGTTATTCTTTGTTTGGGGGCTATCCAGTTCAATGTAGGATGACAGTAGCATTCCCTAACTGTGATAATTGGATGTTGCCAAATGTCCCCTAGGGGATGCAAAACTGCCCCCAGTTGAGAACCACCAGTCTACAATATAAGTAATTTAATAATTGGATTGGCTAATAAGTTCATTTGGGGTTTTCTGTAACATGTTATACAATGTGCCTTTGGTTTTATTTTGTTTTAGCTCCATTCCCCTCAAACCTTGCTTTTCTTCAACTCTACCATGAATTTATGCTCTCTTGTATTTTATGTGTCCATGTAAGCTAATCAAAATCCTTTTTGAAACAAGGTCCAGTGAGGAATTACAAACACTTTATGTTTACAAAGATAGAAAACATGACACACATATAATTCAGCTATCACAGAGAATTACTGGGTTGGCCAAAAAGTTTGTTCAGGTTTTTCTGTAAGATTCTTTTTTTTTACCCTTTTCTTAGTGTAACTATTCTTAAGGAAACTATTTTGCCCAAAGATCAGAAGTCTTATAGAAACATTCTAGATTAGAATGTTGGGAACCCTGAAGGAATATAATCACTGATAGCTAGAAGTTGTTTATTAAGAAAAATAAGACCAAATTCTCTGTTGTCATTACTAAATTGGTAGATTAAAGGAATTACTAGACTTAATACTTCTAAGATGGCTTCCCTGTGGCTCAGACAGTAAAGAACATGCCTGCAATGTGGGAGATCCAGGTTTGATCCCTGGGTTGGGAAGATCCCCTGGAGAAGGGAATGGCAACCTGCTCCAGTATTCTTGCCTGGAGAATCCCATGGACAGAGGAGCATGATGGGCTACAGTCCATGGGGTCGCAGAGTTGGACATAACTGAGTGACTGACACTTCCACTTTCTTTCAATACTTCTAAATTTTAGGAGAACATTGCCGAGCACTGATCCTGGTCAAGGTCTGAAGTATGCTGGTTAATAGCACTGAGAGGAGTTTCCAAGCAGTCTGTTATCAGCTTATCAGTATTGGTAACAGTGAAATTAATGGTATGTTCTTGGATTCCCTGGGACCTCTGAAGGGCTTTGCTGCTTCATAGCAGGGAATACACCAACACGATCAAAACCCTAGGATCCCTAGCTGAGATTCCTGGGGCTGCCTGGTTCCGAGGTGTTCTATGTGTGTATCTATGGTTCCAGAGCCTCCGAGAAAATGCATCTTCCCCAGTCCTGACTGAGGGAGGAGAACAGGAGCCTGTACTCTGGACCTGGCTGATGGGTTATTGTTGTTGTTCAATGGTTAAGTCATATCTGACTCTTTGCGAACCCATGGACTGTAGTGTGCCAGGCTCTCTTGTCCTTCACTGTCTCCCCAAGACAAATTCATGTCTGTTGAGTTGGTGATGCTATCCAACCATCTCATCCTCTGCTGCCCCCTTCTTCTGCCTTCAATCTTTCCCAGCATCAGAGTTTTTTCCAATGAATTGGCTCTTCACATCAGGTCGCCAAAGTACTGGAACTTCAGCTTCAGCATCAATCCTTCCAATGAATATTCAGGGTTGATTTCCTGAATTAACTGAAAATTTTGACTGGTTTGATCTCCTTGCAGTCCAAGGGAATCGAGTCTTCTCGGCAGGACAATCTGAGAGCATCAATTCTTTGGCGCTCAGCCTTCTTTATGGTCCAACTCTCACATCCGTATGTGTCAGCAAAGTAATGTCTCTGCTTTTTAATATGCTGTCTAGGTTTGTCACAGCTTTCCTTCCAAGGAGCAAATGTCTTTTATATTTCACGGCTGCAGTCACCATCTGCAGTGATTTTGAAGCCCAGGAAAATAAAATCTATCACTGCTTCCACATTTCCATCTGTTTGCCATGAAGTAATGGGACCAGATACTATGGTCTTAGTGTCTGAATGCTGAGTTTCAAGCCAGCTTTTTCACTCTTCTTTCACCCTCATCAAGAGGCTCTTTAGTTCCTCTTCACTTTCTGCCATTAGAGTGGTATCATCTGCATATCTGAGGTTACTTCCCCTCGCAATTGTGATTTAGCTTGAGATTCATCCAGTCCAGTATGTTGCATGATGTACTCTGCATATAAGTTAAATAAGCAGGGTGACAATACACAGCCTTGACGTACTCTTTTCCCAACTTTGAACAGTCCGTTGTTCCAAGTCCAGTTCTGTTGCTTCTTGACCCACTGTACCCTTATACTGTACCCTTCTCCTTTAGGAACTCAAGACTCGTAAGCACTACCACTGTCTTTAACAACTGACCTGTTTAACTGCCATTTGTTAGTATATCTGGCATCTAAATTCATTATTCTTTTTTTTTTTAAACCTGATATGAAATTCCCATTACATAAAATCAACCAATTTAACAGTGAACAATTTGGGGAATTCTCTGTGCTTCCACTGCAGGGGGCATAGGTTCAGTTCCTGATTGGGAGACTAATAGCCCACAAGCTACGTCTCGTGGCAAAAAAAAAAAAAAAAGTGGACACTTCAGTGGCATTTAGTCTACTGACAATGCTGGGCAGCCTCCACCTCTGTCTAGTTTAAAACATTTTCACCATCCCAAAAGAAATGCCCTCACCAATAAGCAGTTAATTTCCCCATATCCCTGTCACCCTAGCCCCTGGCAAGCATCAATCTGCTTTTGGTTTCTATGGATCTACATATTCTGGATATTTCACATAAATGGAATTACATAATGTGTGGCCTTTTGTGTCTGGTCTGCTTCACTTAGGGTAATGGTTTCAAGGTTCATCAATGTGGAATGTATCAGCATGTCATTCCTTTTTATGGCTGAGCAGTATTCCACTGTATGTATAGATATATGTACTACATTTTGCTTATCCATTCATTCATGGATGGTCATAAGAGTTGTTTGCACCTTTTGGCTATTGTCAATAGTGTCTCAACTTCCCTCATTGTTCAGTCGGTAAAGATTCTGCCTGAAATGCAAGAGATCTGGGTTCAGTCCCTGGGTCAGCAAGATCCTCTGGAGAAGGAAATGACAACCCACTCCAGTATTCTTTTTTTTTTTTCACTCCAGTATTCTTGCCTGGAGAATCCCATGGACAGAGGAGCCTGGCGGGCTACAGTCCACGGGGTCACAAGAATTGGACACTACTTAGTGACTAAACCACCGCCACCACTGTTTGAGCACCTGTTTTTAATTCTTTTGGGTATATACCTAAGAGAAGAGCTGTCAGGTCATATAATAATTCCTTAATTTTTTTCAGGAACCCCCAAGTATTCTCCACAGTGACTGAACACTTCTACTGGTCATGTACAAGTAAGTAAGTAAATGTTGCTCAGTCATGCCCGACTCTTTGAGACCCCATGGACTATAGCCCACGAGGTTCCTCTGTTCATGGGATTTTCCAGGCAGGAATACTAGAGTGGGTTGCCATTTCCTTCTCCAGGAGGTTTTTTCCAACCCAGGGATTGAACCCAGGTCTCCCACATTGCAGGCAGATGCTTTATTGTCTGAGCCACCAGGGTAATGTACAAAGGTCCCAATTTTTCCACATCCTTGCCAACATTTGTTATTTTTTAAAAAAGGTTTTTATTTAGTTATGGCTGTGCTGGGTCTTTGTTATTGCGTGTGGGCTTTCTCTAGTTGCGGCCAGTGGGGGCTACTCTCTAGTTGTGGTGCACGGACTTCTCATGGTGCTGGTTTCTCTTGTTGCCCAAGCTCTAGAGTACAGGCTGAGCGCTCAGGCTTAGCTGCCCTGAGGCATGGAGGATCTTCCCTGACCAGGGATTGAACCCACGTCCCCTGCACTAGCAGGTAGATTCTTTACCACTGAGCCACCAGGGAAGCCCAACATTTGTTATTTATTTTTTAATAAGGTATATTATTAGGTATGAAGTGGTATCTGATTTTGATTGGCATTTCCCAAATGGCTAATGGTATTTTAAGCGTTTTTTCAAGTGCTTAGGTCATTTGTATATCTTTGGAGAGATGTCTGTTCAGCTTTCACTCATTTTATAATTGGGCTGTCCTTTTTTTTCTGTTGGCCCTGCCAAGAGGCTTGCAGGATCTTAGTTCCCCAACCAGGGATTGTGGTCACCCTCAGCAGTGACAGTGTAGATTCCTAACCACTGGACTATCATGCAATTTCCTTTTTTGTTTTTGAGTTGCAAGAGTTCTTTACATATTCTGAATACTCAACCTTTATCAGATATATGACTTGCAAACATTTTCTCCCATTCTGGAGGTCCCCTTTTTACTCTTGAAAAATGCCCTTTGAAACACAACTATTTTTAATTTTGACCAAATCCAATTTATCTATTTTTCTTTTGTTGCTTATTTTGGTGTCATATCTAACAAATTCAAAGTCATAAAGATTCAGCCCTGTATTTTTTTCTAGGAGCTTTACATACTTGTAGCTCTTGAGGTTAGGTGTTTGATCTATTTTAATTTTTTTTTTTTTTGAGTTAATTTTTGTGTATGGTGTCAGGTATGGGTCCAACATCTTTAGTGAGCATGTGGACACCCAATTATTCCAGCGTACCTGAATTATTCTTAAAATACATGGTTAAGGCATTATTTTGAAAGAAAAAGGATGATTCTGATAAGAGGGATGAAAATAAAACTCTGAGCTTGGGTGACTGCCAAACCACTGCTGGTTTGAAGTAGTACTGGGTTTTAAATCAGTGGAATCTGAAAAAGACTCTGAACCTTAGCAGCTAGCATAATGGATTGGAAAGGAATCGCAAGCTGCCGGCAGGCGTGGCTCTGGTCTGAGAAGGCTCACTCTTTTCAGACTTCACCCACTGTGGGCAGCAGGTGGCGCTCCAACCAGAGAAACTCGCGCCACTGTACTGAATGAACCAGTGAGGCTTCTGTGACACACTGCAGCCAAGATAATCCAAGCACGGCACACTGACGGAGGACCCTTATCTAGCAAGGTTAGTGTGCAGAATACTACGTAAGGAACTCTGCAACTGAAAAACAAAAAGATAAACAGTTTTATTAGAAAACAGGCAAAAGAGCTGAATGCACATCTCTCCAAAGATGATTGTATTAAGGTCCAATAAGCAAACAGAAAGATGCTCAATAAGTGATTAGAAAAACGCAAATCAAAAGCAAAATGAGATACCATTTCTTTTGTGTGTGTGTGAAAATTATTTACTTATTTATTGTAAAGTAATTAGCCTCCAACTAATAAAAATAAATGGAAAAAATTAAAAAAAAAAATAAAAGAAATAAAAGAAAATTCCATGGACAGAGGAGCCTGGCAGGCTACATACAGTTCATGGGGTTGCAAAGACCTGGACATAACTGAGCACACACTCACATATGCATACTTCAATAAAATAAAATTGTTTTAAAAAGAGAAAAAAAGAAGAAAATTATGTACTTGTCTATTTTTGGCTGCTCTCGTCTTCGCTGAGTGAGGACTTCCTCTAGTTACGGCAAGTGGGGCTACTACCTAGCTGTAGCATGAGGGCTCCTTACTGCAGTGCTTCTCTTGCTGTGAGCCCCGGCCCTAGGGTGCCCACGTTTCTGCAGTTGCGGTGCATGAGCTCAGCAGTCATGGTTCATTGGCTTAGATGCCCCGGGGCAGGTGGGATCTTCCTGGACCAGGGATTGATCGAACTGATGTCCCCTGTATTTTGCAAGGCAGATTCTTTTTATTCCACAAGGAAGACTCTTAACCACTGGACCACCAGGGAAGCCCAAGACACCATTTCACATCCATTAGAGTCGCTATCATAAAAGCAAATGAACAAAACAAAACCCTCAAACCAAAAAACAAGTGTTGGTGAGGATGCAGAGAAATTGGAGACCTTGTATATTGCTGGCAGAAATGTCAAATGGTGAAGCCACTATGGAAAATAGTTTCAAGGGAGCAATCAATGGGTGACATAAAAGGGAAAATTTAACATAATTTTGTGCCTGAAAAGATGCTTAAAGCAAGACAATAGTATTTCTCTTAGCCTTGACTCAGAAGCCCCTTGGGGTGGAGGGCTCTGGTGAAATCTCTTCCTTTTTTGAAGAGCCTAAACAGATCTACACAATAGCCAACGTAACAAACACACTTCCCAGAGTGACATATATCCTCAAAATGGACAAGAGATGAGAGCTCTGTGTTTGACTATATGAAACAATACAAATGTAGCTAGTTTTTGGGTTTTTTTGTTTTTGATTCTCACATCATAGGATGATCTATTATAGAGGAGCTATGTTGGGAAGCAACCTGTGGGAATATTTAACAGGTTGAACTTGAAAAACACTGATTAATAATAATCTACATGAACATTATGTAGTCATCAATTGTGATGATGGTTTAAAAGAGGTATCACAATATGATGGTAGAATGTCATCTACTCTTTGTTGATGAGATCAAAGGTTTGGTCTCTGTGAGAGCTGTTACAGAGCAGGAATATGCCAACGAGACCAAAATCCAAAAGTCCCTAGCTGAGATTCCTGGGGCTCCCTGGTTCCAAGGTGTTCTATGCATGCATCTGTGCTTCCTGAGCCCCAGAGAACATGTACCCTGCACGGTCCTTACTGAGGAAGGACAACGGGAGCCGGCACTCAGCTTCTCTGGACATGGCTGTGAGATAGCCATTGGCTGTGATAGCTATTCTCACGTTAATGCTGTTGGTAAACTGTGCCCTTCTCCTGTAATAAACTGATAATTTGTAAGCATGGTCATTTTAGGTCCCATGAATCTACTTTAATAAGTTCTGCCACTATTACTGTAATTATGATAAGGAAAGGAAATAAAATGAATTAACTTAATGTTGTTCCAAGGAGAAACAACTAAGACCATGGATAAAAAGATACATGAAGGAGATCTGATTTGCCTTCCTAAGTACTGCACAAGTCTCTAGACACACTTGGTAAACATCAAAGCAGAAGCTAAATGTCCATGTGCCGTGAGACTACTGCTCTGGGTACACAACCTCAAGGTGCCCACTGAACCCTAAAAGCTGGACTTCTTTAATTTGGGAAGAACTTTTTCAGTGGGAACCATACCTGTGACGTCAGCTTCCCAGCAACCTGCATCCGTTCAACTTCTGCAGGAGATTTGATCAGCCTGAGGCGCTGTACCAGCTGCTGCACAGCCCGGACCCTGTTCTTGCTTCTGGCTTTGACCTCTGCCAGCTGCTGCAGGTAGTCACAGTGGAGCTGTTTGTGGGCAGGCCTCATCCAGTCATACCACAGTGTATGTGTCTCGGCTTAAAACAGATTTAAAATAAGACAGCAACAAGAAATACCACCTGTCATAGACTTGAAGAGTCAAAACTATTTTAAAATGTGCAGTATAAACTCTAAAGGGTTGAACACACTCTCTCAGGACCTGAAGGAATGGGTCATAAGTCATTGGGAAGGCCCTTCCTGAAAATGGCAAGATATTCTGAGACTGGATATATGGCTTTTTCCGCCCTCAAACTTCAGTGTTTTTTTTTTTTGTAAAGACAACAGATGAAACTAGAGCTATACTTAAGCTTTGATTATTAACTGTTTAACAAAAATTGTGACAATTGTTCTCCACACCACAAGTCAGCTAGAGGTATTGTTAAATAACTGAACACAGAAGGACAGAAAAAGTACTCAGCTTACAACCTCATGGTTAAAAGTGCTCCATCCCTTAGTTTCAAACAGTCTCAGTACTGGTGAGAGGGGGTCTCAAGAGCTGATAATCCACATTCATCCAGAATACCTGTCCTCTTTCATCTGCCATGTGTTCTCATTACAGACAACCACAGTTCACCTTTTCACTTTGGAGACCCAAGGAAATGGTTGATTTTTGCTCCAGACATAAGATAAGGCACACCATGAAAATTTTTTCCACTTACACCATGTCTCTATTTGTCCCCCCGCTTTTTATTTTCTGACAGAAACCTATGAGTAGTGTTCCCAACAATTTAAATCTGAAGATTTCTATGTTTCATACAATGGACTTGGGACAGAAGAGGGGAAAAGCCCTAAAGATTTTGATTGGGTATGCGTTAGTGATATAATCTCCAAAATATTTTTACTTTTTAAAATACAAATGATTTTAAATGTAGACTACATGTAAAACTGATCTTACTTTGAACAGAAATTTAGTTGTTTTAATTTTTAAAAAGTAAAACAACCATGACTATTTGCTGTCATTTTATAAAATCATAGGCCAACCTTTTTAGGCTTTTAAAACCTTTTTAGATTTTAAACTTTCAATCCAGGATTGTTGGAAGCAGTTTTGAAATCCTCTTTTAATTAGAGAATGACTTCAGAAATGTTTATAAATCTTACAAGAATATCAGGATGAAATTTTACAATCAAATACCTTATTTTGTCTAAAAATCATTATTTTATAACTTGATCATCTATCTTATTTACCAAATTTGGCTCTAAATGACTTTTAGACACTTTAAAAAGTAAAATACTTCCTGGAGCTGCAGATGTGTAAGAATCACTAAGGATAGTTTATAATGTAGTATACATTCTGAAAATGTCTAGAAAAGGGATCTCAAAACATTGAGTGATCACAATTTTACCAGAATAAACATAGAAAAGGTGACGTTTTCAAGGGGCATGAACTCTACTGTGTACAAGAACCACCGGAGAATCTTGTTAAAATGCAGATTCTGATAGGAGGTATGAAGTGGGGGCCACAGATTTTACACTTCCAGTATCTATTCTGCATTTGTAATTCTATAATGCATCACCAGGTGTTTCAGCTGCTGGTGAAAGATCATTCTTTGAGAATACTGCCTGTTTTTGAAGAGGTGGCAAAAGTGGTAAGGTAAGTAGTAGGCAAGGATCAATAGACTGGTCAGTAATCTTGAAGAGTGGCCCATGTCCATCCTCCACATTAAAATCCTCTTTTTGGGATTTCACACTAGAACAGTCTCTGTGAATGAATAATCTAATGAAGATTTAGCAAATGAATAAATGAAATCCTTAAAGTCTTATGGAAAAGCTTTATATTTTTTCACAGTACCAAGGGAAATGCTGCCATGCTAACAGTTTTAGCAAATGAAGAACAAATGGGCAAGAAGGTCTTAGTCCCAACCTGGCCTGTGATCTGACCTCTGCTCCCATCTGTTACCTTTCAGCTTTGGTACAAGATGTTGAAATTCCTCCAGTGTATAGGCTTCATCCACTCCAGTTAGAGCTATTGCTCCATCAGTGCCAGATCGAGGGCCATCCCAAAGTTCTCGACTGGGGTCTCTCCGAGGCACAAAAAGCATGGCCTTGTGTGCTGGTAACTGCTTGCCTGGGAGGCTCTGAAGGACCAGAATGCTATCGGGCTCTTGGAATCCACACAGGTACAGGAAATTGTTGTCTTGGTGGAAAGTATAGGGGATATCATTGCTCATGTAGTACGTAGGGTTGGACAGCAGTACTACTGTATGGTCTGCACCACTCTGCTCTTGTGCTTCCTTGTGGATCAGAGACATTAGCTTGTGTCTGCGAAGGGCATATTCCACCTGGGATAGTCCTGGCGTCACCTCCCCTAGAAATGACAGATAACAGTGATGCTTCACATTTCTATAGTGGCAGAGTACTGATACTTAAGATAGTTTAATATTAGATGAAGACACTCAAGTTCATTTCTTCAATTTATGCCCAATCTCCTCACAGCACATGGCAACATTAAGGAGATAATCCAGGTTTTAAATCTCTATTCCATTGCAAAAATTTGCAAGAAATTATCGATAGTTAGATGTGGTCCTGCCTGAAAACTGGGATCATGACCCCTTAAGATCTTTTCCAGCTCTCTGGTTCATTCTTTTACTCATTCGTTCAAATATTTATTAAACATTATTATGCAGAAGGCACTCTCAGGGACACCATCCAAAGTTGCCCTTGAGTTTCAATATACAAGGTGAGGAGAAGGGTCACATTTTCTGTGTAAGACTTACCCAAAAGAATGTAAGCTCCTTGAAAACATCAAATTTTGTCTGTTTGCCCAATGCTATATTCTCAGGGCCCAGAATAACAACTGGAATACAGCAGGCCTTTGAACTCTAGTAATACTATCTACCTCTTGGGGCTGTCATGAGAATCAAATCTGATAAAGTAAGTGGTTTTTAAAGACTTGAAGATGCCCTAGAGAATCTTTTGAAAGCTATGGATTTATTCTGTTTACTAAACTTTGTGTAGGCACATACAAACTTTTAACATATAATTTCAAGAGTCTCAGATTCCTTTAAGCTCACCCAAACAACCCATTTTAAGAACCTTTAAAGGGTTATGTCTTAGTTCTTAATACTAGTACCTAGAAGACTGCCTGGCTGCTAGCCCAGTGATGCCTGCGTGAATGCTTCACTTCCGAAATGGAAATTATGCCTGCTTTCATTTCAGGTTCTCAAACAAAAGAACTACTAAAACAGATGTTTCCTAAACCTACACTTAACAATATTAAGAGTAAAACAACATCAAATGCTTACTGAATGCTTACTATGTGTCTGTACTATTCTAATTATTTACATGTATCAACTTATTTGGGCTTCCCTGGTGGCTCAGTAGTAAAGAATCTACCTGATAATGCAGGAGATGCGGGTTCAATCCCTGGGTTGGGAAGATCCCTTGGAAAAGGAAATGGCAACCCACTTCAGTGTTCTTGCCTGGGAAATCCCATGGACAGAGGAGCCTGGTGGGCTACAGTCCGTGGGGTCACAAAGAGTTGAACACGACTTAGAAACTAAACAACAACAATCAACTTATTTAATCTTCACAGTGACTTTGTGATGTGGGAAACTAATTATTATTCCCTGTGGTAGCCAGTCTCCATATGCAAGTATGAGAAAATGGCCATGAAACAGGCTGTATATAAGAAATTAATTATGAAGATGGACAATATGTTCCCATTATTTAAAAAAAAAATTAAAGGAGAGAGAAAAAAAGAATTTAGAAAAATTTGGAAAAGAACCACAATTTTTATAGTGGTAACCTATGGACAGTGAGATAAACTGAAATTCTCTAACAAGATTTTTTTATATTATTTGAATTTTGTTTCAGTGAGTATATACTCTTACAATTAAAATCTCAAATAAAGAGATAAAAAGGCTAAAAAAGGGAAACCATGGACAGTCCACTCCATACTCATAACCTATAATGGTTTTCTATTGTCCATTAGATCAAATTCAATTAAGCTATTTTGACATTTACATTTAATATTAACATATTAATGTTCTCTACCAGGTAACTTCAACTTATCTGGCCAACACTTTTGGGTAACAGCTTTACTGAGATATTTTCATACCACACAATTCACCCACTTACAAGTATAGAATTCAGTGCTTTTTGGTATATTCACAGGTTTGTGCAGCCATTACCCAAAACAACTTGAGAAAATTCCACTACTCCAAAAAGAAGCCCCACACCAATTAGCAATCATTCTGTTTCCTCTGAATCCACCCCAGCCTTTGACAACCGCTATTTTCTATCTCCATGGATTTGTCTACTATAGAGATTTCATATAAACGAAATTACACCATATGTGGTCTTTGGAGACTTAAACTTTTTCCTTAGTATTCCTCCAATTATTGTGAAATTAATTACTTCTAAGTCTCAAGTTCTTTCCCTATTACCTTGCTCACAATGTGTCCCTTTTCTAAAATTTCTTCTCCTTCCAAAGCAATCTACTCCAAGACTTGAAGCTCAAGATGTTTGCTTTTAGACTCTTCTCATTCAAAACACTTTCTTAATTAACCCTGATCATGCTCATTCGTTCCTTTGATCTACCTTTTTTTAAATTATTTCTTTTCCATATATACATCTTATAGTTGTGTATAAATGTAATCACACCATACCCCCCCCCATTTTTTCATTATTTGACCCCTCATTCCCCTTCCCTCCTTCTACCCACATTAGAACC
Organism: Dama dama; assembly: GCF_033118175.1. NCBI lineage: Eukaryota > Metazoa > Chordata > Mammalia > Artiodactyla > Cervidae > Dama > Dama dama. The sequence goes on from NC_083702.1 coordinate 8,115,795, forward strand.
ATCCCCATGGTTTGTATTCTAGTAAGTAAACTTTCCCTTTATGGATCACAGCGTGTCATGGGGGAAGGAGCTTGCATAACTCAATGAAGCTGTGAGCCACGCTGTGCAGGGCTACCCAAGACAGACGGTCAGAAGAGCTCTGACAAAACGCGGTTTACTGGAGAAGGGAATGGCAAGTCACTCCAGTATTCTTGCTGTGAGAACCCCATGAACAGTATGAAAGGCTTTTTAAAAAGATGCGACACTGGAAGATGAGCCCCCCAGGTTGGAAGGTGTCAAAGATGCTACTGTAGAAAGCAGAGGCAATTACGGACATGAATCTAAACAAACTCCGGGAGATAGTGGAGGACAAAGGAGCCTGGCCTGCTACAGTCCAGGGGATCACAAAGAGTTGGACCTGACTTAGTAACTAAACAACAACAACAACAGGACTTAGTGACTGAACAACATCATATCCTTTCCTATCTTTCTCAATATTCATATAAACACATACACATTACCTGCATTTAGGGTTTTATGAGTCCCTAGTGTTTTACAAAAATGGGACACCACAGTCTTTTCTTCACATTGCTTTTCTAGCACAATACCTCATAGAAATCCCTCCCACCAACTCATCTGGCATAACTTCAACTCATTCTGCCTGATGTCTCCGTGTTATTTCTTGGGGCACTGTATCATAATTTCCCGATTAATTTCCCTACTGGTGGGCACTCATATAACTTTCTGCTACAATAATAAATATCTTTATGCTTATATCCACAGGGTGCCTTCCTGCCCTATGGACACTGGTGCTCTTACTTCTGTAGGACAGTCGGTCCCAGGAGAGCAACTGCGGGATCAACGTTCCCCAGGTTTTCTTGGTGCTCACGTCCACTACATGCAACTCAGTTGTTTCTGACTACTTGGGAAGCGTCTAGTTGTGTTACCTGTAACTGCAGCTCATTAATAATTTTTAACTTTTATTTACCTACAATAGAAACATTGATATTTTTGTTAATATTAACGAAATTGGGGAGAAACAAAATAGATGAATGAAGGGCCTTGTGACAATTTGAATCTGCAAAGCAACAGAGCTGGTCCTAGAAGAGCTCAGGTCGTATTTCTTTCTCTCAGGATTAAGTTGTCTAAGAGTACCCTAGGGCTCCACTGCAGAATACTGAACTTTGTACCAGAGCCTAAGAATAGCTTAACTATTTATCTCCCTGATAATTATTCACTTTAAGTCGGCTACTGTTACTCAATATTGGAAATTTCCTGGTTTACCATAAACAGCAGATACTCTTTTCTAAAAGCAGAGGCTGGTTATAACAAGTGAATTATCCAACTTTTCCTTTTTTTGTTTTACTTTTGTCCCTTTCCTGTGCTTCACTTTTGGTTATTTCACAGCTTTACTCCATGTAATAAAACTAAACTTAAAAAATCAATTCATTTTTTGTTTTTAAAAAAAATTTTGAAAGAAAACTCACAGTATTAATGATCTTAATTAATGAGTTATCTCATTTTCATTAATAACAGAGTATACACATAATATATTAAGAAGTAACTTCTGAAAAAAGAGAAAAATTATTTAAAAATCAAAGCAGGATAGCAAAACCATCTTTCACATCCTTCAAGCATTTATCATTGCTGAATATAATTTCATACAAATGACTATATGAGAAATATTTAAAACACTGGCTACATTTCTCCAAGCTTACTAATTATAAACACTATTAACTAAATATAATTTATATTTATATAAATTTAATATATAGATTTAATATAAATTTAATATAAAAATTATAAATTTATATTATAAATTTATATTTATATTATATTATAATATATAATATAAATATCATATATATTATAATAATATAATATATATAATATAAATATATTATATTTATTATAAATTATGAATATTAATATAAATTTAATATAATTTAAATATAAATTATAACACTATTAACTAAATGCTTCTAAACTTCTGAAATTCCAAGGAACTCTTGGTCACAACAGAAAAATTAGCCAAGGAAAAAACATACCTTTTCTTATCAATTGAAGGAGGGGGTAAAAGTGTGATAAAGCAATGAACTTTAACCCTAGAGGTAAACCTGACAGTTATTATGGCCTTTGATCATAGAGCTAACCATTATAGTCAACGTAGCCTGAATTTCTTCAGATAAAATTGTATCTGAATAGACTTTATGGATGACTTCATCAAACTGTAAAGTATTAAAAGGCACAGTCAGTATTTTATCACGTGAAGTCAATTAAGGATAGAGGGGCTACTCGAACAAGCTTATTTAGCCAATCAAATGCCTAGATGTCACAATCTGGACTCTGTAAATAGCAAAGTCTCATAATCAATCTTGAGAGTCGGGTGCCAAGAAGAAAAGCTCTTTCAGGATATCGAGAACTGGGCCTCTGAAGACAGTAAGAAAAATGTTCTTCATATTTTATCAGCCAGGCAGAAAACCCAGAGAAGAAAGTTTCACGAAGACTGAATATGGATGGAAAAATGCAAGTCTTTGCTACAACCTAGGTATGTATTTTAATTACTTCCTGAAACTAACTAGGTTAGGATTTTTTCCTCTTCTGGCTGTGCCTTGTGGCATGTGAGTTCTTAGTTCCCCTACCAGGAATTGAGCCTGTGCCCCCTCCAGTGGAAGGGAGGAGGCTAAACCACTGGGCTGCTAGGGAAGTCCCTAGGTTAGGATTTTAACATGGTCTGATCTGAAGAAGTGTCCTTGAATGCTGTTTAATATTAGGTAGCTTTTATTGTGTAATAAGGAAGAAGTGCATAAAATGATCTATTACTATATAGCTGAAAAACGGGGATATAGAAAAAGCTAACAAACATTTCCTTTACAACATAAAACAAAGATGTCTCTGAAAAAAATGAAATGACCAAATAAATAATTGAAAAAATCTCTAAATGGATTTTATCTGCATACACTGAGCAAAACAAGCCAGAGAAAAAGGGTTCATACTGTATGATCTCCCTTACACAAAACTCACAAACAGGCAAAACAATCATGCTGCTAGGAACGAGACCAGTGGTTAACGATGGAGGTGGAACTGACTAGAAGGGTATAAGAGGACCTTCTAGGGTGATGGCAATGTTCTCTATCTTGAATGGAGTATGAGTTATATTGTTGTATGTAGGTATAAGGACGACCATTACCCTTATAAAAGTAATTATTTACATGAAAGCCCCGAATCATCTGGCTTTCTCTCACAATGACAAGAATGAGTTTCGAGCGATTCAGGAGACTTTTATTATTCAGCTCTTTTTTTTCCCCCCATTTATTTTTTTATTAGTTGGAGACTAATTACTTTACAATATTGTAGTGGTTTTTGTCATACAGTGACATGAATCAGCCATGGATTTACATGTATTCCCCATCCCAATCCCCTCTCCCACCTTTATTCAGCTCTTCAGAAGATTCCCAATTCTTTCCTGGGCTAGATTCATGCTAATCTTTACCTCAGAGAATTTCTTGATATGGATGAGAAATATGCACAAATGTGTTTCTGTAATATCTATAACAGTATAAAAATCTCACCCCACTGAAATAAATCTTGATCTTTTAGATATTATTAAAGTCAATGATGTTTAACAAAACTTAAAAAAAAAATACACCCCTTGCTTAAGGCAGAACCACAATAAACTATCACTAAACTAAAGATGATAACTGGTTTTGAAACTTTTCAGTGAAGAAGATTTGAGAATGATTATGTATAATCTACTCTAGAACCTTTCTTTTCATCATTTTAAATATTACACTTGACAATAACTATACAGTCTTAGCCATTATTTGATAAGGGACAAAAAAGTCCATGGTAAAGGCATTCCCTCAAATTCTGGGCCACACAGTTGTGTTCTGATTATATCCCAGTGAATCCAGTCACTGTTGTAGTTGAAAGAAAACCAAGAAGTGATTCTGCATAGGTCAGACAAGTCATTCTGACAAGCCCAACTCTTTGAATAACCCCTTTTTAAGATCCAAACTATATCACATATTCAAAAATTAATTTTGCTTAGGAACATAAAAATGTTAGGAACATAGGTTTTTGGAAATAATTCTTAATTAGGCACTAATTTTCCTATCCTCTGGAAGGGAACTGTTGATGAAGCTGCACACCTTGCAATGTCAGGAAACTATCCAAGTGTCTTCCCTGTACAGATACTATAAAAGTAGACTCGTGGTTCATAATGATATTTAACTCAGAAGGCCACTTGCCTGCCTTCAGGGAATCCCTTTTCTTCCTGGTGATGGATAAGTAGAAGGCATGTTAATGATCAGGAAGGATGAACTGACACTTCTGTCTCTACAGACATAGTTCTTAACACAGAGATGGCAATGTCATAAAAAGAAGAAGTAGTCTATAATGCTCAGACTTCGTTAAGCAAAGGAAAAGTTTAGAAATCACTGAGAGGACTTGGGGGAGTGAATCTGACTCTTTATTTCCATCTTAAGCAGTAGTTAGCACAGCCATCATAGAACTCCTTTATCTCCCATGTCTTTCTGCTGATATCTTCCAAGTTACTGTTGCTTTAGGAAATGCATAGGTGTGGTCAAAAGAAATACAGGGAAATTAAAAATTCAGAAGGTGCTGATTCAGTAATTTCACTTCTAAGAATTTTGGGTTTTTCCTTTTTTTGCCACATGGCTTGTGGGATCTTAATTCCCGGACCAGGGACTGAACCTGAGCCACCGCAGTGAAAGTACTGAGTCCTAATCACTGGACTGCCTGGGAAGTCCCGCTAAGAATTTACTTTAAGGAAATAACTGATCAGTATATAGAGTGTGTATACATGCACACATAATTCTATGTGAGAAATAAGTCTAGAAAGATAATGCACTAAAATCTCAATAGTTGCTTTCTCTAAATGGTAGAATTATGAGTAATTTTTTTAAAAGAAATTATGCTTATCTGTATTCTTTAATTTGCCTATAATATATATAGAACTTGTATAATAATTAGGAAAGTGACTAAGATATTTTCCAAAAGTTTAAAGTACTGGCAAGTATTGGGAAAATATGCCAAACACGAAACCCTTGGGAGCAAAACATGTAATAGAAACATAATTTTATATTTCAAACTATTAAACTGACGTTAGCTCTATAAAAGAGATTTTAAAAAAAGGATTACATGTCTTTTAATTTTTCTTAATAACTGACTTTTCCTACACCCCACAATTATTTTAACACTTTGATAAGTTCTGCATCTCTATATGGTGATTAATACTTCAGAAACTATGTATGTGATAGCTTCTTTTACAATGATAATTCTCTTTTAAAATTCCATCTACTTCTGTCTCTTCTCACTTATGCCAATCCTTATTATCCAGGAGAATCAAGATTATGATGTGTATTCCTTTCTCCCATAGTTTATATGAACATATGAACTTGTATGTGTATATTTATTCATACTCACTTTTTACATAGTTATCATGCACATTAACAGAAATAACAGCCGAGACAGAGGCCATCACCTTGAGGATATGATTACTAGTTTCAAGGCCTGGAAAATGCAGCTCACCATGTAAAAGCATCTCACCACGAGAAATCAGTAATTTTCAAAGCTGGTAAAACTTAATATCAAACTGAAGCTACAGGCAGGTTGACTGGATAGAGAAATATTTAAATTAGTACCAACTGTACTGCTACAAAGCTTACCTTACAGCTTTGAAAAACTCTGATTTCTTGTGTGTTTCAGTGGTGAGCTGCATTTCCTGAGTCTCAGCCGACTTCCCAGCAGGAACTCTAGTCTGATGAAGAATCAGCAACAGGAAGCCCTCACTGAGAGACACACTGGTATCATTCACTGAGTGGAGATAGTGAAAGAGCAACATATTTCCAAAGGCAATTCAGATTGTATTAATAATCTAGGCTTACACAGTAAATACAGATTTAACTTCCACGGCAGAAGCCTGGGAAAACCTGACTGCATTTTCTACAAAGCATCTGGTTTCATCCTATCTACCTCTTTGGGATGATATTCATTCATCATAGTTCATCCCTTAACCGTCTCTTTGAAAAAACAAAAGAAAGAAACCTTAGGTATGAATTTGAACAATAGTAATGACATATCTAGAAGTAGTGCTAGATACAGTGCTAGAAGTAGCAGCAACATTGGAATCTTAAAGTAGAAAAAAAAAATCAGTGAGGTAAACCTTTACCAATTTATAAAAGTTAGTGAAGTAAACTTTTATCAACTTTTTGCATCACCTTTATCATCGTTACCACATCCAGAAATCTTGTGTAATCTCTATAGAAATATTTTTGTTAATACTGAAATGAGCATTTCATGCTTTCAAGAAAAATGTTTCCTAAAATGTTTTTAACACAGTTCACAATGAATCAATAGTCAGAACACAGTTCTAGAAATCACGTTTTAGGAAACGTTTCTTTAAAAACATCTTGAAATATGTATTTTTTTCACTGATACTTTTGAATTTTAGCCTAATCATATTTATTGCCCTAGATGGTCCTGTCTAAACAGTACTATTAGCCCTACAGCTATTTAAATTTACATTAAGAAATTCTACTGGATGGCATGGTCCTAGACAAAGCATCTGAAGAGAGAGACTGTCATTACAGTTCAAAGGCCTTACCTGGTCTGAGGAGGTGTGGGTGTGTAAAGGGGCTGGGCTGGCCTAAGTATCGGTTTGGAATCCTCCTCTCTGGGATGGGCTGCAGGGAGTATCTTCGCTGTGAACATGACAAGCATCCTGAAGGAGAAATAAGGACGATGAAATAGAACAGTGCATCTAGCTAGTCCTCACAGTATATACACATAGTTATGTCTCCAGCAGTAGGCTGCTTTAGAAACATGCAAATTAGCACCTCCTTCAATATTTACATGGCCCTTCCTCTGAGCCAGCCAGAGCATGTGCTGGGCCTCAGGCATATAGAAATAAGATTATTTTTACCTTAAGTGACTTTAGTCTACTACTACATAATAGAGGCATATATACACACACAGTATAATTAGCACATGAATAAGGAGCTATGGGAACAGAAGAAAGGAAACAAACAAAAGCAGGGGAAGAGGTAGGAAGCATTTCATTGAAGTAGTGTTATGCTGTGCCCTAAAATTCAGAATAAGTGAACGATTTTACTGAGAATATGTGAAGTCTGGGAAAATATGCACATACTATCTCATTTAACCTTGGAATGTTAGAGCTAGATGAAATAATGTATGAAAAATGCTTAATTACAGTTAGTACAAGAAGCCAGTAAGCTTCAATACTAGTACTGAAGCAGTTCAGTTCAGTTCAGTTGCTCAGGCGTGTCCGACTCTCTGAGACTCCATGAACCTCAGCACGCCAGGCCTCCCTGTCTATCACCAACTCCCGGAGTCCAACCAAACCCATGTCCATCGAGTCGATGATGCCATCCAACCATCTCATCCTCTGTTGTCCCCTTCTCCTCCTGCCCTCAATCTTTTCCAGCATCAGGGTCTTTTCCAATGAGTCAGATCTTCACATCAGGTAGCCAAAGTATTGGAGTTTCAGCTTCAACATTAGTCCTTCCAATGAACACCCAGGACTGATCTCCCTTAGGATGGACTGGTTGGATCTCCTTGCAGTCCAAGGGACTCTCAAGAGTCTTCTCCAACACCACAGTTCAAAAGCATCAATTCTTTGGCACTCAGCTTTCTTTACAGTCCAACTCTCACATCCATACATGAATATTACAGTTTAATACTCTAGTATTCAACGAGATCTATTAAGTGTGTGACTGGTACATGCTGGAAAAAACACAAGAATAACCTAAGACTATCTGCCCTGGTCTTAAAAGAATATGTAGTCTAATGGATGTGAGACAGAGCAATACCACATGGTGAGCACTGGTGGATTCATACACGAGGTTTCTGAGAGCACAAAGACCGAAACAATGCTGTAGGAAGGCACAATGACAAAGGCAGGACACAGAGCTCTGGGGAACAGAGAAGCACACAAAAGGCGCTCATGTGGGGCTGCAGAAGTAGGTGACGCCTAGTCTGAGCAGGAATTAGTCAAGTGAAAGTGACAAGCGGAGTGGAAGGTATCATGAATGAGACATGAAAGGGAAGGCATAGAAGACACTGTGCTTACTAAGGCAAGAGGGACGGAAAGAGTGTTTCAGGTCAGTGCTGTTGCTGGAGGGAGAGTAAAATATCAGCAAGGTGAGGATCAGACAACTAAAGGCTTTGTACACCAAACTAAGGAATTAGATTTTTAACTGTCACATGAGGTTGGCATTATCGCTTTAAAAGAAAAAAAAAAAAAACAAATAAGGAATTAGATTCTGAAGTAATTTGTGCAATGTTGGCTCATACGGTAAATAGTCTGCCTGCAAAGCAGGAGACCCAGGTTTGATCCCCAGGTCGGGAAAATCCCCTGGAGAAGGGAAGGGGAACCCACTCTAGTATTCTTGCCTGGAGAATCCCATGGACAGAGAAGCCTTGCAGGCTACAGTCCATAGAGTCACAAAGAGTCAGACATGACTGAGCAACTAACACTTTCACTTTCTCATGCAGTACTTAGGAAGCTAGGATTTAAACTCAGAGTTTTTTTGGTTTTTTTTTTTTTCATTTATTTTTATTAGTTGGAGGTTAGTTACTTTACAATATTGTAGTGGTTTTTGCCATACATTGACATGAATCAGCCATGGATTTAAACTCAGTTTTAACTTAAAAATCTTTGCTCTTTCCCCTCCACCCTGCCACTCAGTAAGTCCTCTCTGCCAAATTCCCAATGACACAATTAGTGCCATACAATCTCCCTGTGAACACACAATCACTCCAACAGCAAAACGCAAAAGTCTACATCAAGTTAAAGGTTCTAGCAGGTATTATAAATTAGGAATGACAGTGGATGTATTTAAATTTCACTGAATACTATTCTTCCTATGATTGTTATTTTTAATCCCTATTCCATTAAAAATGTTTGTCTCAGTGCACTAAAATGGTTTTATCACTGCAGTATTTTATATGGTAGCCCCCGAAAGATATGTCTATACTGTAATCCCCAGACCCTGTGACTGTTAATTTGGAAGAAAGGTTTCTGCAGATGTAGAACTAGATTAAGGAACTTGAGATAAAAAGATCATCCTGCATTATCTGGGTCAGTCCTAAATCCAATGACCTGTGTCCTTACAAGAGAAATGCAGGAGGGGAAGTGAGACAGAAGAGAAGGAAGCAATGTAACCACGGAGGCAGAAACAGGAGTGATGCGGCCACAAGCCAAGGAATACCTAGTCACCAGAAGCTGGAAGACGTAAAGGATGGAGTCCCTCCTAGAGCCTTTGGAAGGAATGGAGCCCTGCTGACACACGATGTCAAGCTTCCGGTCTCCAGAACTGTGAGACAATACATTTCTATGTTGTTTTTTCTTTTTAATGTCTTTATTTTTTAAAACTTTTGGTTGTGCTGGGTCTTCATTGCTGTGCGCGGGTTTCCTCCAGTTGCGGGGCTCCTCTGTCGTGGCGCGTGAGCTTCTCACTGGGCGGCTTCTCCCGTCCCGGAGCACGGGCTCCAGGTGCACAGGCGGCAGTAGCTGTAGCACTTGGGCTCAGCAGTTGCGGCACATGGGTTTAGTTGCTCCGCTGCATGTGGAATCTTCCTGGACCAGGGATCGAACCTATGTTCCCTGCACTGGCAGGGGAAGTCTTATCCACTGGACCACCAGGGAAGTCCTCTACTGTTATAAGCAGACATGTCCGTGTTAATTTATTATGGTAGTCTCAGGAAACCAATACAATGACTTTCTAAGGTTGAAATAAGTATGTCAACTGCTTGGGTACTTTTTCAGAGTTCACAAATTCTTCATTTTTCCAAACCAAAACATGGAAGAACTGAGAAGTAAGTTATTAAGGCTCAGTAACCCTGAGGTCATATTATGCAAGGGGCATGTTGCGGCCATACTACAACATGTTCCACTGGTTTATGGGGCACTGTTTGAGGCTTCTAGGAAAACATGGGAGAAACAGTCCAGAGGGTTAAGGATGGTCTGGTTTGACTCTGGACTAGCTCCATTTAGAAGGTCTGGTCCCAAGAAGGTCTGCTCCCAAGCCCAGAATGACACCACAATGCAGCCCTCTGACATAAGCTTTTAAGTCTGCTTGCCACATAATCAGTATCCTAACGTCTCCTAGCAGTGGTCCAAGGTAATAACATTATCCTCAATGTAAAATTGCCTATTTATAGTCACTGTCTCTACCACCAGCACCAGCAGAACCTGAGCTGAGAGGAAACCACAGTTCTCACTCCCTAGAGCAGCCCTTTCCAACCATCTGTTAAAAACATGGTGGATTACTACCAAGTTCTAGGATTGCAGAGACATGCTTCACCTGAGGATATTAAAAAGGCTTATCGAAAAGTGGCACTTAAATGGCACCTGGATAAAAATCCAGAAAACAAAGAAGAAGCCGAGAGAAAATTCAAAGAAGTAGCTGAGGCATATGAGGTATTATCACATGATGAAAAACGGGACATTTACGATAAATATGGCAAAGAGGGATTAAATGGTGAAGGTGGAAGTGATTTCGATGATTCTTCTGAATATGGCTTCACATTCCGTAAGCCAGATGATGTCTTTAAAGAAATTTTTGGTGAAAGGGACCCATTTTCATTTCATTTCTTTGAAGACTCACTTGAAGACCTTTTAAATAATTCAAGGAGCTCCTATGGAAGCAGAAACAGAGGTGCAAGATCCTTTTTCTCTACATCCAGTGAATATCCAGTTTTTGAGAGATTTTCTTCATATGACACAGGATATACACCATTTGGTTCACTGGGCCACGAGGGACTTTATTCATTTTCTTCCCTGGCATTTGATGATAGTGGGATGGACAACTACGTTACTGTTACAACTTCAGATAAGACTGTTAATGGCAGAAATACCAATACAAAAAGAATTATTGAGGATGACCTAGAAAGAGATGAAGACAATGATGAGTTGAAGTCCTTTCTTTCAAATGGTGTGGCAGATGAAGAGGGCTTTGCTGAAGAATGCAGTTGGAGAAGACAATCATTCAACAATTATTCACAAAAGTCCTGCAGCCCCAAACATGCAGTGATGAGCAGGGTATAACCTGGGTCACCAACAACTGGAATCCCTCTATTTTCTCAGCAGGATTCAAAGAAGATGGTAAGAGAAAAAAAAAGAAGCATAAAGAAGTACAGAAGAAGTAGTCAACTAAGAGGAATCGTTAAATTGATTCTTCAGACACATTGTGTTCATACAACATTTGAACACAACTCTCTGTGTGTTTCTGTTAATCAGTTTTGTAGATGATATTGGTTTAATACTACACTAAGATTATGTTTTTAATGTGCTTAGCAGGCTTGTAGACATCTGATGAGTGGTTGTTTGGATTAGAACAAGATGGTTAGAAAGAGATGAACTGTGGTGACAGTGATATTAAGAGTTTAGAAAACGGCAAAGATTATTTTACTTTTTGTTTTTGAGATAAATGCTTATATGGGCCTCCCTCATAACTGAGTTGGTAAAGAATCTGCCTGCAATGCAGCAGACCCCAGTTCGATTCATGGGTTGGGAAGATCTGCTGCAGAAGGGATAGGCTACCCACTCCAGTATTCTTGGGTTTCCCTTATGACTCAACTGGTAAAGAATCTGCCTGCAATGCTTATATATTATATAAATCATATAAATGCTTATATATTATGAAGTTTTTCTTTAGTCAAGTCTATATAATCATTCCTTTGATCTAATTAAAGCTACTTTACAGACTTCTGACATACATAAAGCATTAGCAGCTAAAAATGTATTAAAACACAGGGGTTCAGTCTACATAGTTATTAATGAGATGACTTTTTTCAATGATCACAGAGCACTTCATACACAATTTAAGACATTATAAATTAAAAATGAAAGTATAAAAGCATTTTAAGTTAAAAATAGCTACACTTATATCTGGATGCCTATGTTCAAAGCTCACTTATTCACAACAGCCAAGAGGTGGGGCCAATCCAAATGTCAACTGACGGATGGATAGATAAAATAAAATATTTATACACATAGGCATACACAGAGGCTGAATAGGATACTATCCAGCCTTAGAAAGTAAGGAAACCTTGTCACATGTGACAACATGGATGAACTTTGAGACATTATGATTCTACTTATATGAGGTATCTAAAGTCAAATTCATAGCAACAGAAAGCGGAAATGCGGATACCAGGGGCTGCAGGGAGGAAGAGAAAGCACTGTCAGTGGATACAGATTTAGATTTGCAAGATGAAAAAGTTCTGGAGATCTTTTCACAACTGTTTATTTAAAAATTATTAACATGGAGGGAGGTGGGAGGGGGGATCGGGATTGGGAATACATGTAAATCCATGGCTGATTCATATCAATGTATGACAAAACCCACTGGAAAAAAATAATAATAATAATAAAAAAAAAATTAAAAAAAAAATAAAAAAATAAAAATTATTAACATGGTAAATTTGATGTTACATGTATTTTACAAACTCTCTCCAAGTGGCCCAGACATGAGACTTATTAGCTTTTAACCGGCAACCGGGCTTCCCAGGTGGTGCTAGTGGTAAAGAACTCAGCTGCCAACGCAGGAGACCTAAGACATGCAGGTTTGATCCCTGGGTGGGGAAGATCGCCTGGAAAAGGGCATGGCAACCCACTCCGGGATTCTTGCCTGGAGAATCCTATGGACAGAGGGGCCTGGCGGGCTACAGTCCGTGGGGTCGCAGAGTCAGACATGACTAAAGTCACAGCATGCATGCACGTATTTTACATTTTTTTTTTCCTTTTAAAGCGAGACTTATCCTGGATTCTTCAGAGCAATATGGCTGTATCATGCATAGGTGGCCATCAGTGACTTACACCAGATAGGAAACTTTCTAATTTTTTGAGTATGTACACAGGATATAAAAATACATTACTCTAAAATACCACCTTTAGCCATAGCAACCTAAGCTTATGATGGAAGAAAAATAGATGAGTTTCAGAGTTACAGATGTATCAGATATTGAGCAACTGTTTTTATATATTTGCTTCCTTTAATTGAATTTAATTTCAACACAATTACTTCTTAGCTTCCTGTAATTATTTCATTTTCAAAATACACTGCTTTCATCCCATTATTTTTATTCTTTCACTCATTCAACAGTATTTTTTGAGGACCCACTATTTGTGAGGTAGTATCCTAGGTACCTGGGATACAATAATGAACAAACAAAAAACTCTTAGCTGTCACAGAGCTTAGACTGGAGAGAGACAATAAACAAATACTAAGTAAAATATGTTAGTCATAGGTGCAAGTAAAAAAAATCAGGGGCAGGACATAGAAGTTTTGGAGCAAGAGTGTTGAAATTTCAGCCAAGGTAGCCAGGGTGAAATGATGGTTACATGTGAGAAAAGATCTCAGTGAAATGAATGAGTCAGCCATGTGGATATTTGATCAAAGAGGATTCCAGGTAGCAGGACTACCAAGTCAAATGTCCCCAAAGCATGTTGTATAAGGTGCGTGAGGAACATGGAGGAGATCCACGTGGCCCTTTCTGAGAGCAAGTAGATGAAGTATGAAAGGTAAGAGAAGTCCACAGTATGCAATGACTTTCAGATCACAGTATAAACTATGGTATAACATTTGGGACAGGAAGCCACTGGAGGCTCTGAGCAGAAGAGTGACATAATCTGATGCACTTAAACAGGCCTACTCTGGCAGCTGCAAGTAGGACTTGCCTGGCGGTCCAGTGGTTAAGACTTTACACTTCCACTGCAGAGACTAAGATCCGGTTGCAGAAAGTCAGATACCACTTAACAATACTGCCTTTCTTGAGCTCCCATGTCACTTGAGTCAAGACTCTAATCACCATCCTTTGCTATATTCTCATTTGTCTGTTGCTTCTCTATCATCTGACTAGACTAACTCTAGGCAAGTGGAGATTCATCCAGAATGACTCCTAACTCAAAAGTTACTAATTGAAGTTATTCTGGCTCAATAAAAAGTTCCAAAAGGACTCTACTAAGTTAGAGTAAGACCGAGCACAAGTATAACAGGAAAAGGACTATATGGCAATCACAAAAAACATTCCTGATTTGCTACTTGTGATACTGTGTTGGTTTCAGTTTCCTATAAGTAAAATATTTGCTCTAACTTATTGGACTTGTGAAGATCCAACAAGATCATTCATTCAGAAAGCCTATATATGTATGGTGGTGGTGTAGTGGCTAAGTCAACTGAGACCCCATGGTCTTGAGACCCCATGGACTGCTGCCTGCCAGGCTCCTCTGGCCATCGGATTGTCCAGGCAAGAATACTGGAGTGGGTTGCCATTTCCTTCTCCAGAGGATCTTCCCAACCTGGAGATTGGACCCAGGTCTCCTGAACTGCAGGCAGATTCTTCACCAACTGAGCTACCAGAGAATTCCCCTATATATGTATATTATGATGTTAACAGAAGAGTAGTTAAACTTACTTACTCTACTGAGGCAAAATGAAGCATGATAAACACATTTTTCAAAGATCTTGGTGTGTATAATCCAGTAAACTAAAAACTTAAACTACAGTCACTCAGTAGTGTCCAACTCTTTGCGACCCCATGCCCTATACAGTCTATGGAGTTCTCCAGGCCAGAATACTGGAGTGGGTAGCCATTCCCTTCTCCAGGGGATCTTCCCAACCCAGGGATCGAACCCAGGTCTCCTGCATTGCAGGTGGATTCTTTACCAGCTGAGTCACCATGGAAGCCCTGGTGTAATCCAGTACCTTGTCCTAAACCTTGATTAATCAGGTTTCACACAAAGTCTCAACAAATACAAAAAAAGAAAAAGAAAAGTCACAAGTCAATGGTTCCAGGTCTAAATCATAAGCTATGGCCTTTGTGTTCAAGACTGACTAACAGCATATCTATTCACCTACTTTCGATGGAGAGGGACAGATTTCTGCAGCCTAGCTATTAGAAGCAAAAAGCAAGTTCTGTGCACTGGACATTACTTTTTATTTTTGTATTTTAGAGTTAGGAGTAAGTCTTGATATAATTACATCCCACTGTCAATAAATTCAAGTATAGCAACACAATAAATAAATGCCAAGACACAGCCTTGGTGTCACAAACCACATGCTCTGGTGCACACACTGTTCACCTATCGCCCCCAAAAACTAAAGTATGACCCAATGGCAGATCTGCCTGAAAGGCAGACGATTCAGCTTTCACCGATCAAGTTTCATGTTCATTGCATCAATTCCTCACGACACAATACACCCTAAAAATATCCCCTCCCATATTCCCAGAATACTCTACTTTGCCTTTACAAACAAAACTTTCAGACATAAAAAGCCTCAGGAGTATTTCCAATCATTACCTCTTCCAAGAGAAACTACTCTTGGAAGTAGAAATACAAAAGGATTTGTATTATTAAACGTAACGTTTCATGTCCATTTCGTGAGAGCCAGCTCTCACGTCAACTCTTTGAAAACACGAAAATACGATTTTAAGTTATCCTAAACTTATTAGGTTATTCTAACAAGAGCTACCTGATGAGAGACACCTTGTCACCAGAACAACTGATAACTGACACAAGTTTCTTGAGTCCGCATGACTTAACCCCTCGGGGAAGACATCAGACACTTTTCTCTCTGCAGTCATTTCAACTCCCAGACTACCTCGACGGTAGAGAGAACACCGGACCCACCCTTTCTAAGGGGCAGAAGGAGGAAGAGAAGAAATTCGAGGCGTGGAAGTCCCGGTAGAAGGTTCCGCCGAAGCAGGGGTCGCCTGAGACCAACTTGGATCCCGCTTGGCGCGCCTCAGGCTTCGCAGAGCAAGCTCCGGAGGGGACACTGTGGGAGGTTAAGTCTAACCTGAGAAGCTGCGGGCGCTTGCTACCGCGGGAACAAGCCTAGTTGCCGAGAGTAGCCAAGGCATAACTGCCACGCTCAAGCGTCAGGAAGGAAACGAGAAAAACTGCCGGAGAAGCTGTCGCCAGCAGGGATGTGTCGCCAGGAAACCTGGCCAGGCGCCCCTCCCCTTCCGGTCGGCGCCGCTCGCCGGGCTTTCCTCCCACAGCGGCGCCGTATGTTTACGTCACGCCCGGAGTTGTGAGGGCCGCTCCGGCCGGAGGGCCATCTTGGTGGCGTCACGGCATCATGTTCTATTTAATGGTCACATTCAAGAGACTATTCTATTCTAAATGACTCCCCGCAGAGGCTAACAGCTTCCGCCTCCTTGAAAGCACCGGATAGGAGGATGATCCCTCTAGAGGACCGGTTCTAGAGTTAATATAAGAATGAGTGTATGGAGAGGCAGGCAACAGCACGAACAGCCACGCTTCTAGAAGGTTCTGAGCAGTGCGCAGGGTAGCGGCAGAGGGAGTAGGAATGAACAGGCGAAGGACCCGGGGTCACGAGACCGTTGGGTGGGCGGAGCCAGCGGCCGGGGAGGTTCTAGTCTGTTCTGCCTCGCGGCAGCCGCCCCCTTTACGCGGTCACGCTGAAGTAGCGCCCGGGCCTGGAATCGGGCCGCCGCCTTCGCCGCGCCAGCCGCCTCCCGCCGCCGCTGGACTATGGACCCCCGCAAAGTGAGCGAGCTTCGAGCCTTCGTGAAAATGTGTAAGCAGGACCCGAGCGTTCTGCACACCGAGGAAATGCGCTTCCTGAGGGAGTGGGTGGAGAGGTGAGACCCGGGCCTGAGGACCGTTGAGGGGAGGGAAGAGGGACGGCCGGAGAGGGTGCTGGGCCCCGAGCTGCCGCGGGGCGGAGGAGCGTGGAGCTCGGTGGCGGGGCTCGCTCCTTGGAGGCCACCTCGAGGGGCTAATGGGGGATCGGGACGCTTAGATGGTTCAGAGGCACGGAAAGAAATGGCAGAGCTGGGTTCCCTGCACCCTGAGGTGGCCAGGGGTGTGTCTTCGTCGTAATACGGAGATGCAGAGTGTTGCGGGGACCTGGACACTGTAGACTTGAGGGGGAGGGGTGAGGGCGGCCAGACTGCTCTTTAGCGTGGAGTTGTTTTTCTTGCCGTCTCTGGTGTCCTGTTGAGGTCGCAGTAACACAAAGCAACTCTTATACGCACTATGCCCTTAAAAATTGGTGTGGTTAATAAGTTACGGTACAAGTGATAGCTGTATGTGATTACCTTTACAATTACTGCGATTCTAAGTGCGTAGAATTATTTTAGGAATCACTTCTTGTCCTTTGGTAGTGGCAGTTCCATCACTTCAAACATTGTAAGAAAAATGATTTTTTAAGAACCCGCTTGTTAACACGGTCTGTTCTTGTTATCTGTAACTCCAGAGTACGTCGCTACGAGCGTGAAATAAATTGAACAGGCATTGTGCCAGATGCTAGCTATGAAACAGTATGAGAACAATCTATTGAGTAATACAAATGAATAAATACAGAAACTCGTTTGATACTTAGAGGTTAGTATTCTGCGTTTTGGAGGGGAAGTTAAGGAAGAAAGGGAACCCTTCCCCGAGATGATTTTTTAAAATCGCTACCTCTGGTGAGGAATTTGAAAGAGATGACATACAAAATTGCTTCTCACGGTGATAAGTAGCGACAGTACAAAGAAACGAGACCCTTAAAAGGTACTACCCTAAACATTGATCTGTTTACTTCAGTAATATTTTTATAGGGAAAGATGCACCAACGATTAGCCAACATTTGAATGACTAGTTCTTCTAATGAGCTTGTTCTAACAAAGAGATTTAAGTTCAAATCCGTGAACGTTGTTTGTGGTGGGTTAGTCATTTTTTTTCTCTTTTAAGTTTCTCAGTCCTTGTTTACCCATACCAGTTTTCTCGTTATTATAGGATTTGTGCTCCTGATATTTATGTAAAATTCTGAGCACGCTTACAGTTAGTTGCTGTAGTAGCTTAGTAACAATTGTTAACAGTTAAGAATACTATTCTGCCAATTCTCCTTTTTGACAGGAAAAAAACCGTAAGAGATGCAGTTAGATTTTCAGGACTAGAAATTGAGATCTAGATTTTAGTAGTTTACTGCGTAATTTGATCCAAAAGTGTTACTTAAGATGTTTGTGTGCTTTCCTCTTATTATCCATTCTTTAGAGGAAAGAGCCTACAATTAGTCCAAGTTCTTAAAATTGCAGGAAAAGGGGACCTGTACTGCAGAAAGAACTATCTGACATCAAGAGTGAACCTTGTACCCAGTGGATACACTGTTCCACCTCTAGAGAGGTAGTGAGGACCCTGAAGGAAAGTTAAAATATCTGAGAACATTGTTGTAACTTAAGGCGGAGAGCTGGTTGCTATGTAAGATAATTCTGATTTAAGGTTTGAAAAATACTATCAGGTATTGTGTTTTTTTAAAAAACAAACAAACGGCCTTGTGTCTTATTTTAAAGTTTCCCATAGGTAATTCCAGTTTTTCTTTCTGGTTCTTTTTATAGTTTTCTTTTGGTAGACTGAATTGTTGGCTTAAGTGTGGAATGAAGGGTCTTGGCATGTGTACACACCTGATTCTGAACGTTTAAGTTGAGATACTAACCTACAAGCTTTTGTTATTTGTTTCCGTCTAAATTTAAACCTAAATGGTTGCTGTCTCTGAAGTGTTTTAATTCCTCTCTTTTCTGCCTTCATATCAGCCTCCTTAAAGCAGTCCAAGGTTATAGTAGATTGGGCTGAATGTAGAGACTTCAAGGTCTAAGAATATTCCTAAACCTAATGCTACTTTAGGTTTCCATTTCAGGTTTTCCTCTTCTCTGTACTAAATTAGTCATGGATACCAGGGCTTAGACAATCTGTTTGCTTATTTGCCATAATTTCTACCATTATTTATACCTTTAAACTTCATTTAGTTTTAAGAATTTATAAGTTTAATATACTGGACAAAGAGAAATATGAAGAAAAAAATTTTGGCTCAGTAGCTAGTGGGAATTGGGGAGGCTACATTCTTTCTCAGAAATATGTTTTGGAATATTTTTGTTTTTCTAGAGGGAGAAGTGTTTTCTGATGCTGTTTTCTCCTATTTGATAACTCGGTCTACATTCTATCTTGTAGGTGCTTTTTATCCTTTCACTTTATGGTAATTTAAGATAAAAGGGAGTATCTTTTATTCTGGTCTCCAGCACATGGACCGTTGTTCTTCAGCAAATATTCTTTGTCTTTTTAAAAAAAAAACACATTTATTTTATTGAAATACAGTTGCCTTACAACGTTTCAGGTGCATAGCAAGGTGATTCAGTTATACGTATACATACATTGAAAAATTATTTTCTATTATGTGTTAGTTGCTCAGTCGTGTCTGGCTCTTCATGACCTCATGGACTGTACCCTTCAGGCTCCTGTCCATGGGATTCTCCAGGCAAGAATACTGGAGTGGGTTGCCATTTCCTTTTCCAATAGTTCTCTGTGCTATATAGTAAACCTTTGTTTCAGCAAATATTTTAAATAAAGTGAACCGAATGCATTTGTACTGTCAGTGAATTTAGAATATAGCACCCAGTTTTTTGTACATGTGTGTCAGTAACTATAGCACAGAGTAGACTGAATGTTACCAAAGTAAGAGAACTATGACTGAAGTCTTCTGTGATCCCACATGAGAAGGTCTCTCACTAGTCCTTTGTAAACGCCTGTATTGGCAAAGTCCAATTTGCAATTTTGACAGGGAACTAGCTTGTTCTCAATCTTGGAAGCATAAAATGAAACTTCTGTACCTATAAATTGGTGTTACCTTCCAGTAGTTAACTAGAATTTGGAGTGTGAGAAATTCTGAATCTAGTTTATGAATAAAGCCTCTTGGGTTTTCCTCCCACGTTTTAAATTTTTTGGAAACTGTTTCTAGCTTGCAAACAGAATGCAAGTGTAGTATGAAGAACTTTTTTCCTGAACTGTTTCCAACACTGTGTCCCCAGCGCCATTTAGTGTGTGTGTTCTACAAACAAGGACTGTCCTTTGCAGTGCAGTCATCAGCTCAGGAAACTGATGCACTACTATTATCTAGTCTGCAGAATTACATGTTGCCCTTTGTTGGCATGTCTCTTTGTTCTGAAATAGTACTTCAGTCTCACTGATTTTCATGACCTTGGCAATTTTTAATACCATGAGCCAGTTGTTTTATAGAACTTAACCTCAATTTGGGTTTGTCTGATCTTTCCTTAGGGTTTGATTTTGTTTAATATATTTCTTGGCAGGACTGTTACCTCCCAAGGTTTTTTTTTTTTTTTAATTGAAGGCTAATTACTTTACAATATTGTAGTGGTTTTTGCCATACTCTCCCAAGGTTTTAACATGAATTAAACTGTTAGGACTGTGTGTGGATGTCACCCTAAATAGATTCCGGAATGCTGCATTTTGGAAACTTACTTAGTTTAAGAATTCTAATGTCTTCATTAAAATTTAACTGAAAAGAACTCATATTTGATTACTGTGTTCTTTGGAAAAGCTGTTTTAAAGAATTTTGTCCTGTTTTGTTCCCTTATCATTAAATCCCTTCACTCTGCTGAATTGCATGCTTAGGTGCTTTGGATTGTGTAATGATTTAGTGATTGGCACACGGGAGCCACTTTTCATTATCAGTATCAAAGATACTGAGTAATTGAAGATTCTTTTTGATAACTGTCACATTAAATAGAATGGGAAAGGTGCACATTTAATTTTAGTTTTCTAAATATATATTTTTTCTCATCTTCCTCAAGCATGGGGGGTAAAATACCACCTGCTGCTCATAAAACTAAATCGGAAGAAAATACCAAGGTAAGTTATGAATTTCATTTGTATGTTTAGTGATAAAGTACTATCAGGTTTCTTAGGAATGTTTTTCACCTGCTGCCCTCAAATTACCACCCCTGATTTCTCCAAGAAATCATTTGGAAATAAGATCTTGGTAAAATTTCTATTTTGCGGTCAAATCTCTGTAATCTGATTTGACACTTAGAATGTGGGGTTGAATATTCACTGTGTTGTAAAATAAGTGAGAATAAATGCTGGATGCATGTTATATGCATGAACTGTAAGTGGTAAGCTCTGTAATTGTAAGCATTTGTAGTCGTCATCTTTTGGGGTGGCGGAGGGCAATGCGCCATGTCTTGCTGGATCTTACTTCCCCACTGAGGATCAAACCCGGACCCACTGCAGTGAATCCTAACCTTTGGGCCTCTGGGGAATTCCCATTCATAATTATCATCATTTTTTTAGCATGTAGTATAGTATTTTTGTAGGTACTTTATTAATATTTGGAAAGTAAATGAAAAAACAGCCCAGATTTGTTGCACTCTATGTTTTCTGCCTACTACCTGAGGGGTATTTCTGAGTGTGATTCAGGGTGTTGTTTTAGCATATTTGCCAAAAAGGCGTGTACAGTAGGGAGGTTGCTGGGGGGAGGTTGCTGGAAGCTAAAGTTTAGAGATGAAGGTTGGGGAAGAATGCTCTCTTCAGAATTCATTTTTCTCTTATTTTGTGCCTCTATGTCTAGAAGGTTTTCTCCCCCCTCAGAATTTTCTCGTT
Organism: Dama dama; assembly: GCF_033118175.1. Taxonomy (NCBI): domain Eukaryota; kingdom Metazoa; phylum Chordata; class Mammalia; order Artiodactyla; family Cervidae; genus Dama; species Dama dama. The sequence continues at coordinate 8,137,225 of NC_083702.1, forward strand.
AGCTGTCTTAAATTGATAAGAAAATTTGCCGTTTTATTTAACATTATCTTTGAACGGTGAAATGAGAGAAGTTAAGTAAAAGCTCCAGAAATAGTTAATTCTTTTTTTAGATGAGTCATTTGTCAGAGTTTGGTAGATTCTGAGCCCTAGATAGGCTATTTTGCCATATGATAAATATGTATGAAGACAAAATTGTGTTTAATATGTATCTCTGCTAAAACTTTTATTTTGCAAAAGTAGTAATGTGTTTGATTATGGGGAGTTGTGGACTATAGTGCCTGTTAAGGCATAATATATGATATATCCAGTTTATTAGCTTCCTAAAAATCTTAACATTTTTTAAAATTCTAAAACTCATTGTCTAAATGGTTTGGATAAGGGAGTGGACCTATACTTACTTAAAAGAGCAATAAAAATAGAAAACTAAAAGTAGTTTACCAAAACACAAGAAAGAACATTAACAATTGAAATGTATGTGAATAGTGTATACATAAATCTGTATAAATTAATAAAATATATATTTGGTGTGTTATTAAATGCTGATAGCATTGTTTGCCTTCCCTTTGCTAGGAAGAAAAAACAGATAGTAAGAAGGCGGAGGAAAACATAAAGACAGACGAACCATCAAGTGAGGAAAGTGATCTAGGTGAGGAGATGATAGTTAGTATGTATTTGATAATATAATATGATCGCTATAACATGATCCCGTGTTGATTTTTTTACTAGATTGACTAATCAGTGCTAATAGTAGTATAACATGAACTACATATGAAACTTAAAATTTTCTAGTAGCCACATTTTAAAAATTAAAAACAGTTGAAATTAATTCACATGATGGATTTAGACTAATAAGTAAAATGTTAGCATTTCAACATGTGATCAGATTGGAAAAATTATTAATGAGCTGTTTTTCCATTTTTCATACTAGTCTTCAAATTCAGAGTATTTAAGTATTTATAGCATATCTCAATGCAGATGTTACATTTTTGTTGGAAATACTTGATCAGTATTCAGACTTCATGAAATTTGTTAAAAAAACTTTTTTTTGTAAAAAAAAAATTTTTTGTAGAAAAAGTTGGGTCATATACCCAGGTTTTTCTAGATATGTGTAAAAGTTTTCAAATAACTGAATCAAGTACCAAAAAATTGTTTTCCTTTAGTATCTGCATCTGTGTTAGTAATATTGGTTCAGTTTAGAAGAATTGATGTGTCATGGGCCTGGGGTTTTATTTGGTTTTATTTTTTCAGACTGCAAACTGACAAATTTCTTCATAAATTTGGAGGTCTTTGGAGACTATAAATATATACCCTAGTTATTAATTGGATCGTCTCTTAATTCGTAGAACCTATCTAAAAGCTAAAAAAAAATAACTTAAAATTTTTTAAATTTCGAATTGGTTCTTGATCTTTGGTGTGTTGGAAAGGGCTTGTTGTTTGTGGGCTTAATCAGATCTTTTACTTACTGTAAAATATTTTTTAGTCTTACAGTTTTATGAAAATTACCATGACTATAATAATTTTTTTAAAACTAAACATTTTGTGCATGAATTAAGCTGGTTTACAATTAGACAAAGTTAGTGGTTCAGCAGGTAAAGAATCCGCCTACAGTGAAGAAGATGAGAGTTCAGTCCCTGGGTCGGGAAGACCCCCCTGGAGGAGGAAATGGCAACCCACTCCAGTATTCTTGACTGGAGAATTCCATGGACAGAGGAGCCTGGTGGGCTATAGTCCATGGGGTTGCAAAGAGTCAGACACAACTGAGTGCACACACAGAGGCTCAGTTCCTGTTAAAAATTAAAAATCTTCTTGTTGAATGTGAATTCTGATTTCAGGTAGCTAATTTTAATTTCATTCTTTTTTGACCATTTAGAGGAAACTGCTTTTATCAAATTCACTTTGCTAAATATGGTTCCTAATACTGTATCAGTAGTATGTGCTGGGCTAAGTCACTTCAGTTGTGTCTGACTCTTTGTGACTGTAGCCCTCCAGGTTCCTCTGTCCATGGGATTCTCCAGGCAAGAATACTGCCATGGATTGCCATGCCCTTCTCTAGGGGGTCTTTCTGACCAAGAGATTGAACCCAAATCTCTTTTGTCTCCTGCATTGGCAGGCGGGCTCTTTACCACAAGTGCCATCTGGGAAGCCCCGTCAGTAGTATACCTTTAGTTTAAAATTTATCCGTGCTGTTTTCAAAAACAGAAAATGGTAAAGTTAAATATTCTACCATGATTTACAACAGAGTTTCATAGTAACTTGTGCTATCTGCATAAAATTAAAGAAAAAAACAAAAAGCATAGTGTATTGGTGTGTAGAACAGAGTATTTGCATTGAATCGGTTTGTTGACATTGACTAAATCAGTGGTGTGTCTGTGTGTAATACATTCTAGGAATAGTGACTGCTCTTGGCAGGGTACTTACTACAATGTGATAACATACGTTACATTATGTGCCTATTAAAATGAAATGTAATCTTACCAAAACAATAGGATTGTGTTTTACAAGGAAATATTTTAGTTATTGGTTTATATAAAACTAACAAAGTAAAATATTTAAGTTAACCTAGAGTAAAATGTTCAGTTCATCAGTTACACAAGCCAAGGTTAATTAGTTTTTAATAGCTTCCTGTGGCCAGTGGCTACTATATTGGATAGCACAGGTCTTATTGTCATTTTCTTAACTTTGACAGAAATTGACAATGAAGGTGTGATTGAACCAGACACTGATGCACCTCAAGAAATGGGAGATGAAAATGTAGAGGTAAGGTCAATGGTTTATTTTCTATTTGCTGTCAGGAATGTGAAAGTTTACCTGTTGCAGTTATCTTATGATGTGTTTCTCCTAGGAAAAGGGCGTGTTAACTCTTACTCTGACTTAAGGCATCAAGGAAAGCATTTATTACTTAAAATATTTGGGAAAACTCCCTTTATTTTTAATCATACTCTAACAAAATGCTTATTTTCTGTTAACCTATTTCAGTTTTGCATCTGGTTGAACTGTTCTTGAAACTATAGAGTTCACCTAACATTTATTTCTACAAATGGGATTGCCTGTTAATGGGATATCTAGTACCAGTTGTTTTCTAAAATGATTTTGTCCCAACACACTATATTACTCTTAAGGTGGTGAAAATTGATTCTTGGGAGGTGGGTCCTTGAAAGAAACCTTTAGGTGTTAGAATGGTTAGTGGTATTCCAAAGATCATAACACATTAACATGTATGGAGTATATCTGCACAATTAAAATAGAGGGGGTGAGAAATAAGGGGAAAATGCGTAATAAGCTCTTTTGGGGGTTGATAATGAAATGGAGCTTGAGAAACAGTGTAATATACAAATCATAGCTTAAAAGATTGGTCCAGGCCCTCATCACTACTTAATATTGTCATAATTCATCATTGCCATACTTACTGTGTAAAATGGTGGTGTTTATCTCAGTGTGTCTAGATTTATAATACTTTGTATTTATCCTACTTGGGATTTACTAGGCATCTTAACTAGGGTGGTTAACTTTTTTTTTTTAAGCTCTGGAGTATTTTCAGCTAGTATCTCTTTCAAACATGGCTTCTTTCCCATTCTCTCTACTATCATTCAGGAGCCATGGTTAGATACACATTAGACCTTTTCATCATTAAGTTCCATCTCTTTAACACTGATGAATTATGTATGCTTTCTTTATCTAATCAGCTGTTGCATCAGAGTTGGAATTTGAATGCTTGTTTTTCATTTTGATATTTTCGCTTTGATTTTTTTTTTTAAAGATGACTTGGTTATTTATAAGTGTCTTGCTCCTTACTCATTTTCAGATCTTGCCTTAATAGTCTTAAAACACATTAAATTCTTTTATCAGTTTGTCTTCCTGGTCTTATTCTCCTGTTATTTTTCCTGACTCTTGCTCATTGAGGTACTTTGTTTATTGTAGTTTGAGAGAGAGAGAGACTGTGTGTGTCTGTGTGTGTGTTTTGTGGAAAGTTTTTGAGGCCTAAATAGAAGATGAGTTTCTCCAGAGAGGGATATGTTTGCTTCCATCAACACTCTGATTTGGTGCTACTAACTCAAGGGCCACTTTAAATTTTCATGGTTTTTTCCTTGCATGTTTAACTACACAAGTAATGTGACTGTGGTTATGAATTTTCAGTGGAGATTTCTTTTTTTTTTTTCCAGTGGAGATTTCTTTCTCTTCTCACTACACAGCCCGCCCTCTTTGCACAGGTTTATTTTTGGAATAGGCGTTTGGGCTTCCCGATTGGTATTGGAGGCTGAGTAGGCAGGATACATTTGTGTCACTGAATCTAGACTTCGTTTCATGTGTCCTGCAGTATCCTCAAAACCAGAATTGTAAGGTCGCCAGGTTTGACACCTTCCACAGTGTTGAAAGCAGATGGAGTGCCTGGCATCTGGCGGAATTTCAGGTCTTCATTTAATCTTGTTCTTTGAGGATTTCTACATTCTTAGGTCATAGATGGCTTTTGAATGGTGTGTTTTAGACTTGTTCAAAGTATCGTGTGTACCATATTGCTATAAACTGAAGTCCTCTTTTTGCAGATTATCCTGGCTCTGTAGGATGTCTTAACTATCTGGCAAGTGTGTTTTCCTTTGTTCTTTTTAAAAGGATTTTTTAGTTTGTCCAAAACTTGTATGAATTTTTGTTGAAATCGCTTTGAATTTACTGAGTAACTTAGGGCTAGATTGATGTAGTCAATAGATTTTTTATAAGCATAGTGTTTTATCTGTGTCCTTTAACAGAATTGTCTCTCTCGCCCCTTCCCCTCCCTTGAAAGTCTTGTGTGCTCTTAGAATGGTATCCTCTTCTATTGTATTTTATAATTGACTTTTACAGATGTGGAAGAACTCTGGGTTTATTTTTTTATTTTTTGCAGGGGGGTTATTTTTTATGTAGCTTTTGTATCTGAGAACTTCATTGAATTGTCATAGCAAATCTAATAACTTGTCAGTTCTATTAGGTTTTCTAGGTATAAAGACAGCTTGGTATTTTCCTTCCAGTTTTTAAATCTGTCAAATCATTTTCTTAATGATTTAGCCAGCATATTTTATAGTGATGGTGATAGAGTGGATTTTTGTTTGTTAAAGAAATTGCTTCTTGTAGGACATTTGCTATGTTTTTGTCATTAATAATCTTTATAGTGTCAACATCTTCTACAGTGTCTGTTCTGTCTAGTATAGGTGCTCAAGGATGGTTATTGGACCAAAAGAATGAGACATTTTTGTTGTGAAGATTCAAGCCTCTTAGGAATTAACTTTTTCACTTGTGAGGAGACTGGGTTTTAGTACAGGCATGCCTCCAAGCTATTGTGAGTTAGGTTTCAGACCCCTACGATAAAGTGAGTCAAACAAATTTTTTTTGTGCAAATAAGTTATGTTGACACTATAGTCCGTTAGGTGTGGCATAGCATTATGTCTTTAAAAATGTGCACACCTTAAAAAAAATGCACACCTTAATTTAAAAGTACTTTATTGCTTAAAAAAATTGGCCATCTGAGGCTTCAGCAAGTCATAGTAGTAACATCACAGATCACCATAGCAAATACAATACTGAAAAATTTGAAATATGAGAAGAACTGCCAAAATGTGACACAAAGACACAAAGTAAGCAAGTGCTGTTGGAAAAATATCTCCTGTAGACTCCTAGGGTTGCCAAAAACCCTCAGTTTGTAAAAGGTGCAGTGTTTTTTTGCAGAGTACAATTTAAAAAAAGCTATGCCTATACTTGTGAATAGGTAGAAAAGATTTGAAAAAACTAGGGTGGGAAAAACCTGCTCTGATCGGGATGGAGGGAAGCAAAAATCATGTCTAGGGCAGAGTATAGGGAGTGAAATTTATTGTTTAGTATGAAAGATTAAAACGTATCCTGAAAAAAGAAAAATAAATGTATCCTGTACGGTTTCTTACTAATTATTTATCATAATTATCCTCTTTATTCCCTGAAGACCAGAGATGGATGAATGAAAATGGGAGTTGTGATTACTACACCCCTAAGAAAATCCAAATTGTTTCCTGTTTCTCTTTGCTTTTCTACTAATTCTGAGTTGATCTTCAATTTCCCCCTAGATAACTGAGGAGATGATGGATCAGGCAAATGATAAAAAAGTGGCTGCCATTGATGCCCTAAATGATGGTGAGTGTTATTTTTTTTCTCTTTGCTATGTTTTTGTAGTAGTCTGAATATTTTCTTCTCTCATTTTCTGCTACAGTAACTGTTAATAATGGGAAAGTGAAAGGGAATTTAAATTTTTTGAGTATATTGTGCTGGAGAAGAAAGTGTCCTGTTTTCCACTCAGCTCTTTCCCATTGACAGAGAGGCTGAAATGAGCACTCAAGTATCATTATCTTGCCTCAGACTGTGGACAGATCCTGATGGTCACTCCAAGACTGTGCTTTCCTGACTATAGTTAGGTGTTTTTCCCCTGACAAGAGACTTTTAAAAGGTGGATGACTTCACCCCAAAGGGTATTAGATCAGTGAGCCTCAACTTTTTACATAGTAAAACTCTTGACAAATACTGTCCATTGACAATAACAGTCGTCTTCTAGTCTCTGCATGTTAGAACCGCTTCAGAAAATCCTGTCAGAATGGGAGAGTGCTGATAGTATTAAGTATATTGTTTAATTACTTAAAATTTATAAGAACAAATTATTTATTAACTGGGTACTAAGCAGGACCCCTTCATAACTGTGGTGTAGTGTCACAGTGGCATTGCTGAATAGATGCTGTTGTATAATGCTGTTGTGCATTTGGACTTCATCCATCAACTTAGAAGATGACTAAAGTTTTATTTTAAAATGGTTTCCACGCCATCAGGGAAGGCCCTAGAATGAGTTCAGTATTTACTGTTAGTCAGGTTCCTTTATGTTTATACTATTGCAGTTACCTTAATAGGTTGTCTACCTGAAATGTCTCTATGGCTTTCTGTTCATTGTTCCTAGGTTATTCTTACTTAGAACTTGTTTTTATTGTTACACACTCCTTTGCTTGTAACCTGCAATTAACTTTTGCATACATTTTGAAGATCATTATAGCATTAGACCTGCTAGAGTCAGATCCCATATTTGCTGTCCCAGCCTTGTTCTCTTTTTGAATATTAATCTTCCATTCTCACTTTCCTTCAGTGTTCCTTTACTTGTGCTTTACTGCTTCTGTATAAAGATCTTCTTCGCCTATTTCAGCTTTTAATTTGTACCCAGCAGTTCATCCCAGCCACTTCTCTTCCTGACCGTTCCTTTTCCACACTAATCTTTTCTTAATTGCCCTGTCCCAGAGCATTCCTGTTTACCTAGCAGAATGAGGAGTGGTTAGATTCTAGATATATTTTAAAAGTAGAGACAGAGGGGTTTTGGTTTCAGATTGTGCAGTCAAGAATAACTGCAAGATTTGGGGCTTAAGGGTAGATCAGGAGTTTCCAAACTGCAACCTCATGTTTTTATAGAGTTGGTGGAACAGAGCCACACCCATTTATGTTTTGTTGGTGGCTGCTTTCCCACTAAAACTGCAGAGCTGAATAGTTACGATTGTTAAAGTCTGCAAGGCCTGAAATAATTATTAAATGGTCCTTTCTAGAAAATGTTGCTGACCTCTAAACTAGACTGAACGGAGGAGCCATTTAGTTTATAAAGTCAAAATCTTTGTCTCTAATATATTTACTTGTGTTATCCTATTATATATATAAAAAGTGTTTAGTTGAGAATGTAGGGTAGGGGAATAGATTTGGAGATGGGGTAGGAATTAAAGAGTTTCATTTGAACATGGTAGATGTGAATTGCTTGTTAGACATCAAAATCTAACTTCTAATAGACATCTGTAGGAGTAACTGATAAGACAGAACATTTTTCTGCGTTTTTATGAGTTCTGTTAAGGTCCTTAACGCTTTAGTTAACTGGGTAAATATTTTTCATAGTGAATTGTGGCATTTACTTTAAAACTGTTTGTTTTGTCTTACTAGTTTCCTGTGTATTATGTTTATTTATTAACTGACTTTACTGAAGGTACTAATAAACAAAAGAAGCCAACTATGAGAATGGGATACTGAAAATGAATTTAAAATACGGGTATGGTCTCTCATCAGTTCTAGTCCACCCCCACCCCCCTTTTTTTTGGCTTGTGAATGTCTCTGTTGTGTATAGTTTATTGGTCTCTGATATATTTAGTTTTTATTTTTAATTTCTGTATCAGCCTCATGAATGTAGTGAGGGTACTTTTTCCTTTATAAGTTTAATTTTATCCTTTTAATGGATAAAAGAAAATTAATGGAATAAAATTGCCTTAGCCTTTGATTTTGTCTTAATTTAAAAAGTCAATAAGTCCTACCAAGAGTGTGGTATTCTGAAATTTTTAAGGGGGGTTGTGTTCCCCAAATTATCTCTGTCTTGGGTGACTTACAGTATAGGTATAGTAAAGATTTGCTTTGAAGAGCCACTTTTGTGTATTAATTTAGAAACTAGTCTTCTACTGGACTAAAAGGGGAATGTGAAAGGCTAATAAGAGAGATAAACCGTTAATATTTCTTATCCACTATTTCTCAATAAACTTGTTTCACTTTAGGTGAACTACAGAAAGCCATTGACTTGTTCACAGATGCCATCAAGCTAAATCCTCGTTTGGCTATTCTGTATGCCAAGAGAGCCAGGTGAGAAATCTAAATAAAAGAGCTAATTTCTGCTTATTTGTTTAGATAGAATTGCTTCTGTGGTAATCCTAAAGATGTTATTGTTTGAAATGAATACTTTTTAATACCAAACTTATTTTTTAGTGTCTTCATCAAATTACAGAAGCCAAATGCTGCCATCCGAGACTGTGACAGAGCTATTGAAATAAATCCTGATTCGGCTCAGCCATACAAGTGGCGAGGGAAAGCACACAGGTAAATAATGGAACCTAGTTATTTTCAGAGCTCTTTAAATTTAAATCTGGTATGTTAATATACCTTTTTTTTTTTATTATTAAAAAAAGAGCCTAATGTGATACATGCTCAGTATGTAAAACTGAGAGACTCTATGTCATACGGAACAAGTAAGAAAATAAGAATTCTTTTCACTTCTTTTCCATTCAGTGAATATCAGTGTTAACATCTTTGGCCACATGTAGCCAAGAATTTTTCTCAAAGTTATCTCTAAGAAAAGAGAATAACTTTATCAGTGTCTTATAAACTTTCTCTTATTTTCAGACTTCATTATTGTAGCTTAACATTAAACAACCAGTATATTATGGAAAAAAGAATACAGTAACTTGAAACTTCATTTCAATTACTGCTTGGGAACATGAACTATCAGATAAGGGGGGAAATAAATGAATTTCACCCAGATTAGTAATCAGACCTGAAAGCAAAGTTTAATATATGGATAAATCTTTGTGGTTTGGGGTGAAATGTCCTGTGCTGTTTACATCTTACTGGATTGGAAAAGTTCTGTGCTTCAAGGGCGGATGCAGATAGAGGTGAATATGCTTGGGACCTATTGTATTAGGTGACTCAGTAAAGTAGCTCTAATGATTATGAAGACAGTGTTAAAGATGCAGGTAAAAGATTGGAAAATTGTTATTAATGCTGTCTGGGTATATGAATGGTCATGCATTGCTGTGGATTGTCTTGAAGACCACATTTGTCTTTGAGCATTGCTTTGTCTTCTGGTACAAGAACTCATTCTGTACTTTGACTTGGAATAAACCATTTCTCCAAGGAATCATGGTTTGTTTTAGTGGGACTGTTTTGTGGAAAACTGAAGTTTGGCCACTAGGTATGTTTATTGTTTCCAGGATATCATCACTGTCATTTCAGTTAACTTAAAAAAATAATGGTCTTGGGGTGAAAAGTTTAAAAATTTTGAGTTTATGCTGATATTTTCGATTAAAATTCAGCATTAAATATTTTCCCTTTTGTATTTTTTGACTAGTCTCCTAGAATCATGCCTTAAAAAATAATACACCCTCTAAGTAAAGTGTTGTTGTGGGTTTTTTTTGTGTGTGTTTTTTGGTAGTTTTTTCTTATCCTTAGAATACATTTCACGTAAGATATAGTCAAAATACTATTTTAAAAATTACTTGCAAAAAAAAATTACTTGCATAAATTTTTCCTGCATGGTTAATGTTGTCAATGTGATAAACAAGTAGCCTCTTTTTTATTTCTGTTTGTGTTCAGGGTTAGGGCTTGCTTTATTTCTGTCCTTTCTTTTCTGAGTATGTGAAATATTTGCATGTTTAAAGAGTCAAAACTGAGTTAATAGGTATACCCGGAGAAGTCTCATTTCCATTGCTATCCTCTCTATTGAGGTTTTACTTACCTTCACCAAACTTTAGTTTCTTATTCATCCTCTCTTTTCTAAACAAAATGTGTACACATGTATTGTTTCCTATCTCATATAGAAAGTAGCATGTTAAATACACATCATGTTTACTGTTTTTTTGTTTGTTTGTTTTTGGGGGTCAAGGGCCTCATGTTCACCACAGATGGGAGGCCAGTTGGGGAGAAGGTGCCAGGTGGCACAGCCACCGTATACAGCATGCCATACTGGTCCACTGTCAGACCAGTGATGGCCTCGGCTCCATTGCCCCCAGGCTGACTGGCTCCTGCCTGGCTCTGCCTGGCCACCACAACCCTTCGGGACCATTCAGAGGCATCACTGGAGGGTGTGTGGTTAGTTGAGCAGCTGGTGGTTCTCCCCATATCCTTGTTGGTCACGGGGAGGTCTCTTTTTTTGGTGGAAGGCATGCCTGACTCCTCTCATGAACAGGTTTCATACTGCTTTGTGGTGTTCCTGGATCCTGGAAAGGGTCGGCTTACTCCTTGGGGTATCAGAAGGGGCTTCTTTGTGACTGCCCTGCACCCCTCTGTGCTGTTGGCTGGAGCGCCCACATCTGAGCTTCCAGTGGTGCTTCTGAGCAGCTGTAATAAGAAGCAGTGTCCTCCCCACTGGCTTGGGAGCTGGCCCATCTTACAGTGCTTCCTGGCTGCTCCTCCTGATTCCGGAGCCACTGTGACAGGGACTGCTGCCATCCCTAGCCCTAGAGCCACCCCACACACCTTAACTCTGTTTTTGATGGTTGAAAGTTGTGGCTCTACATAATTTATTAAAATATATCCTGAATTAAAAAATTTTTAAGTTTTTAAGCTTTTTTTAGTAAAACAGCTTCCCAGTTACCATAGAGGAAATAAAACTCGTACTAAATTTTTATAGAGTGGAATGTAGTAATTAAATTAGTTCATGAAAATTTGTAGTTCATTATCTAACTTAAACCTGTTCTCTTACAGTCCTTTTTTATAAGAAAGACACTGTGCTACATAAATGAATATGGATAAAGGCCTCCAAAAATTACTTTAAATCTGTTTCAGACTTCTGGGCCATTGGGAAGAAGCTGCCCATGATCTTGCCCTTGCCTGTAAGCTGGATTATGATGAAGATGCTAGTGCAATGCTGAAGGAAGTTCAACCAAGGGTATGTTAAAGGAAGGGAAAGGCATTACAGTGATACTCCTGGGCTTAACCCTTGGCAGTAAATTTACTGTGGATACAAGGAAACAACCATTGGAAGTTATAATCTGTAATCACTTAAATTTGTATTGAATTCAGGAAATCTCATTGAGTTTTCATGCTTTAATTTCTCATGCAGTGTTTTGCATCAAGTTCTGTTTGCAGGCCTGCAAAGTTATAACCAGAAAGTTAGAAATGGTAAAGGGGGCATCAACTTTATAGCAAAGGAGAAAACAGAAAATCTAGAAAATGTGACCCAAGATTGAGTCTGGTCTGTCTGTATTTCTGTCTAAAATTGTTAAATAACTTAATGCATCTACATGGCAAATCTTTCCTTTTGTGTGAAATTCCACTCCGAAGAATTTACTCTCAAAGGCTTTAAGATAGTGGAAGTTTCATTAAATTTAATCTGTCAGATGATTTGATTTTCTTTCTTTTTGTAACAGGGCTAAATCAACAAGGTTGTTGAGTGAAATATTCTAGAACACAAAGTTCTTAAATATGAAGAAGCTAAAGTAACAGTTATTCAACTGTTGAATCTTATATTTCTATTCTATGAATAAATACTAGATTCCAAGTATTTGACATGTACTGTGTACTAGTGCCTGGTACATCTTGATTCTTATAGTTAAAACTAACATGCTTCTCTTCCTTGCCCCCTCATTTGATTGATGAGGAAAACTTAAGTATAATTAAACTGTGGGAAATAACTGCTATGTGTTCCCAGTCTCTGCCGTCCCATGGCAGGTATTGGGCAAGAACTTTCATGCAATTTGACATCTGTTTATCATCTCTGCACTAGTAATTGTTTGAATTTTTTTTTCATTTATTTTTATTAGTTGGAGGCTAATTACTTTACAGTATTGTAGTGATTTTTGCCATACATTGACATGAATCAGCCATGGATCCATGTGTGTTCCCCATCCTGATCCCCCCTCCCACCTCCCTCCTCATCCCATCCCTCTGGGTCTTCCCAGTGCACCAGCCCTGAGCACTGGCATCTCATGCATCCAACCTGGGCTGGTGATCTGTTTCACCCTTGATAGTATACTTGTTTCAATGCTATTCTCTCAGAACATCCCACCCTTGCCTTCTCCCACAGAGTCCCAAAGTCTGTTCTGTACATCTGTGTCTCTCTTTCTGTTTTGCTTATAGAGTTATCGTTACCATCTTTTAAAATTCCATATATATGCGTTAGTATACTGTATTGATCTTTATCTTTCTGGCTTACTTCACTCTGTATAATGGGCTCCAGTTTCATCCATCTCATTAGAACTGGTTCAAATGAATTCTTTTTAATGGCTGAGTAATATTCCATTGTGTATATGTACCATAGCTTCCTTATCCATTCATATGCTGATGGGCATCTGGGTTGTTTCCATGTCCTGGCAATTATAAACAGTGCTGTGATGAAAAAAATATGGAACGCTTCACGAATTTGCGTGTCATCCTTGCGCAGGGGCCATGCTAATCTTCTCTGTATCGTTCCAGTTTTAGTATATGTGCTGCCGAAGCGAGCACATTTGAAATTTTTAACACTCCTCTAACTTCAAATCCCAGCCTCTTTTCTCTGGGTCACAGTTGACTTGTTAAAGCCTGTGCTGTGCTTAGTCACTCAGTCGTGTCCGACTCAAAATTTTAAGACCCTGTGGACTGTAGCCCGCCAGTCTCCTCCCTCCATGTGAATTCTCCAGGCAAGAATACTGGAGTGGGTTGCCATGTCCTCCAGGGAATCTTCCTAGCCCAGGATTTGAACCCAGGTCTCCCGCATTGCAGGCAGATTCTTTACTGTCTGAGCCACCAGGGAAGCCCAAGAATACTGGAGTAGGTAGCCTGTCCCTTCTCCAGGGGATCTTCCTGATCCAGGAATCGAGCTGGGGTCTCCTACGTTGCAGGCAGATTCTTTCCCAGCTGAGCTGCCAGGGAAGCCCACTCACCTCATCATTGAGGTTCTAAGGCTCTCTGCTTGGTCCTGGCAGCTCTAAGAAGATCTGCTGCCTGCATGTGAACTGTAGCTGCCCAAACGTGGCTGCCTCTTCACACCCCTTAATGGTGGCCTCATTAACCCCAAATTTATCCGCTGTCTGCTTGTGCCTCAGTTAGGTCTTTTTCTGTAAGGTTAACCTAACTAATTTTTCAGAACTGTGTGTTAGTTTAATCTTTCCCCAAAGAAAATAATTCTTTAACAAAACCATTGATTGGTGTTGACTTTATTCCGTTTTCAGAGAAGACATTTTTCTGTGACTCTTTCCTAGGCCCAGAAAATTGCTGAACATCGGAGAAAGTATGAGCGAAAACGTGAAGAGCGTGAGATCAAAGAAAGAATAGAAAGGGTTAAGAAGGCTCGGGAAGAACATGAGAGAGCCCAGAGGGTAAGATTTCTGTACCTAAACCATTAAAGAGAAATATAGTAGATTAGACTTCTTTGGAGATCATTCTAATTCCTGGCTCTTTTAAAATAAAAAGAGCTGGCTTCAGTTCTGTAGGATAGTGATACTACTTAAAAGGAGGTTCTCCTTCCCTTCATTGCTTAGTCTTCAAGTTCTTAAGTGAGTTTTTGTAGCACCAATTCATATCCTTGTTTGTGTTTTCCTACAATCAAGACTTCTTCCTGGCCAGGTAATTAATTTAAAACTTGGCAGTATTATTTGCTTTGTTTAGAATGCATGCCCTGATATTTTAAGTTTTATGATTCCTTCTGTTTTAGTAGTGAATTCATAGCTATTTAAAATTGACTTGTTACTTTTTAGTTTTAGTTCCCAAAATACTACTTCAAATCATCTCCAAAAGTTATGCTAAGTCGCATCAGTCATTTCCGACTCTCTGAGGCCCTGTGGACTACTGTAGCCTGCCAGGCTCCTCTGTCCGTAGGATTCTCCAGCCAAGAATACTGGAATGGGTAGCCATGTCCTCCTCCAGGGAATCTTCCTGACCCAGAGTTTGAACCTGCTCTTATATCTCCTGCATTGGCAGGCGGGTTCTTTACTACTAGCTCCCACCTGGGAAGCCCACCAAAAATAATCCTTCCTCGTTGAGAATCCAATTGAAAATTGGTTTTTTGAGGGATGGGTTGTTATCTTTAGCCCAGTATTGCCTCTTGAAACTTGTCCTTCTTGTACCTCCTCTAGCTAGTTTATTTTACAGTTTTTTCATGGTTTGTATGGATAAGGTAGACATGGACAGCAGACTTCTTACTATGTAATTTATTTCCTTTTCATATTAAAGGAGGAAGAAGCCAGAAGACAATCAGGATCTCAGTATGGCTCTTTTCCAGGTATTTTGAAAGAAAGATTAAAACTCCTAATATTGTAGATAATTGGGGATTATTCTCATTTTGGGGCTCAGGTGTGTATATTGTATTTAGTACCATTAGTCACTGGGAAAGTTTCATTCTTCGTAAAATTTTTTTATTGAAAATACAGTATATTATTTTCCTACAAGCCTTGAATAGTAGCAGTGAAAGTGTTAGTCACTCAGTGGTGTCCAACTCTTTGAGACCCCATGGACTGAAGCCTGCCAGGCTCCTTCTGTTCATAGAATTCTCCAGGCAAGAATACTGGAGTGGGTTGCCATTCCCTTCTCAAGGGGATCTTCCCGACCCAGGGATCAAACCTGGGTCTCCTGCATTGCAGGCAGGTTCTTTACCTTCTTTAGTGTCTGAGCCACCAGCAGAGGCCTCTGCAATACAGGTAGAAGAGCTGTTAAAAAGGTACTCAGTATATTTTGGGGTACTTTTCTGAATTGAGGCAGTGTGAAGTTTATGTAAAGATGAAGAGTTTTTGGTTTTTTTTGAGTTTGTCATTGTAATGGGGAATCAGCAGCTTCAAAGTAACTAGCTTTCTTGTGAAGGGTTATAGAGGCAGCTATGCACCACTTCTCTACTTAGAATTTACGTGATCAGAGGCTAGGGAATGTAGCTGCTGTTGTGAAAGGTCATGTGCTGGCAACTAAAAAAGGGGGTGGGGATGACTTGGAGAAAAAGCAAGAAAATAAATTTTAGCTCATGGCTTATTTTTGTTTATAAGTTAATACCTCATATCAGGTTCCTTGTTTTAGAAAATGACCACTAATGTGGACTAGCACTTGAGATAATTTTTTGGGCTTTATTAGATAGATTTGACAAGCAGACTGGCTCACTGTTGTTGCCTTGGGTCAGTAATTTTGTGGAGACTAGTTTTAAAAAGTCACAGCAGCATAAGAAGCTAGAAGTTGTTCTCATGTCTCCTTATCTGATTAGGTCTCCTTATCTGTGATTGTTAGTTATTTATGGGCATGGTTGAATTGTTGAGACAGATGGAAATCACTCTGTTGTATATATTTCTTCTTTATAGTAGCTTTACTTGTAATGACCATTGATCCATAGAATATGTTAATGTTACCTGTATTTCTCTTTAGGATGTCCCTGTATCATTATAGTGTTAATTATGATTTTTAGAATATCTCCAGTGAATGTAATGGTTTATGGTAGTGAAAAATTGAGTAGAAAAATTTGAGTTTATAATCTAAAAATATACTAGAAGAATTAGATTGGTTTTTGTTAGAACTTTTTTTTCACTTTCAGAAATTTTGATGCAATTTGGGTGAAGATTAAAAAATCCATAGGCTTTTTTTTTTTTCCTTTAATTTTGGCCACATTGTGTGGCTTAAAGGATCTCCGTTCCCTGACCAGGGATTGAACTCAGGCCACGGCAGTGAAAACATCAAATCCTAGCTCACCAGGGAACTTTCAAAAATCCACAACTTTTTATAACATGTATTTAGGGTAGTTCTTGAAGGAATAACTGCTTAGAAGAATATCATTTTTAAGAAGAAAAAAGCACGAATTAACTTTAAATTGAAACATGAATAATATTAAAGACTGAGAAGATACAAGATGACTTCTTATACTTTTTAATTTTATTTCTTCTTTTTTTAAAAATACTTAATTGGAGGATGATTGCTTTACAATATTGTATCAGTTTCTGCCATATATCAACATTGGTGTGTATTCTGTCGCTCAGTCATGTCCGACTCTTTGCAACCTCATGGACTATAGCCCACCAGGCTCTTCTGTCCATCAGATTTCCCAGGCGAATACTGGAGTGGGTTGCCATTTCCTTCTCCAATATCAACATTAGACTTTTTAATTTTATAATTCCAAGGGGCTGTTAGCTTTCCCTCTAGTTTTGTTATTAGGGAAAAATTATTTACAGCCTAATTTTTAAAGAGAAAATTTGATGTTAAAAATTATGTCTTGTAGCATCCAGTTTGAATGTTCAGACTATTTGGTGTTCAGCAGCACCCTTGTTCTTTGTGCATGCACATGTGTTTTATCGAAGAAAATAGTATACTCTCAGACTACTTGGGAATATGGTCGGTGTCTATACAGATCTCTCATTTATTCTTGCAGGAGGCTTTCCTGGGGGAATGCCTGGTAATTTTCCTGGAGGAATGCCTGGAATGGGAGGGGGAATGCCTGGAATGCCAGGAATGCCTGGGCTCAATGAAATTCTTAGTGATCCAGAGGTCCTTGCAGCCATGCAGGTAAGACTTGGAAAAACAAAGCTAAACTTTATATCATTAAGGCATTTCTTTCATAATTCTATGTGGAAACATATTAAGGTTACTCTGATAGCCATATTTTACCGAGCTGAATTTACCCAGTAGCTTATTATGCAGTCGTGACGTTCATTTTCTTTTTTTCAGAATGAGTAGTTCAAGTTTTTAAAAAGCAGTCTATAGGGAATACTCTGCAACAGTTGGTAATTATATCCAGTTGTCCTTTTCTTTATATCAAAATTGTATAACTTTAATTGTCTTGAGTGACATAGTCGAGTTTGACTTTGAAATGCGCATTAATAATATTTATACTTCAGGGGCTTGTCCAAACCTGAGTTGATTTAGCCATGAGGAAGATTGGAGGATGTTTGCTTTCAATGTTGTATCAGTTTCTGCCATATATCATAACTGTAGGTCTAAGAGATAGGATTTAGGATAATAAAATTGATGACCCGTAGAATATTTTTTTAATACTAAAATATGTATATACATATACCTTTCTTTGCAGGATCCAGAAGTTATGGTGGCCTTCCAGGATGTGGCCCAGAACCCAGCAAATATGTCAAAATATCAGAGCAACCCAAAGGTTATGAATCTCATCAGTAAATTGTCGGCCAAATTTGGAGGTCAAGCATAATGCCCTTCTGACATAAAGCCCTGCTGGAGGAAAAGCAACTTAGATCACCTAATGGATGTTGCAATAATACAAACCAGTGTACCTCTGACCTTCTCATGAAGAAAGCTGGGGTGCTTTGAAGATAATCCCTACCCCATTGCCCCAGATGCAGCTGAAAACATTTTACAGCGGTTTGCCATTAGGGTATTCATTCAGATAATGTTTTCCTACTAGAAATTTAAAACTTTAAGCAATTTTTAAACCTTAAAAATATTTAAAATTGAAAAGGTATATTAACCCCTACATTTTTCTTTACTAATGATTTTGATTTTTTCCTTTGAATTAATTAGGCAAGTAAGATACATCAGTGTGGAAGATTTGTTGTTCCAAGTTTGAAATAAAGATTTGTTAGTGGGAGGCAAATACAGCATTTAAATAGATAAAGTTTGAATTGGACATATGGTTACTGAGGCATTTTGATTTGTCTTTTTAATTGCTTTGTTATTTTATCTTAAATGATTTGCTTCTGTAACTCTTGGGACCACCAGTATTGCAGTAGGACCTGGGGAGGGACTGGAAGTACTTGGCAGGGCAGCAGCCATCTTACTATATTTTATATCACATGTCCCCTTGTGCACATGCAGTTAAATCTTACACTGTGGTGAAGGGATGGTTTTTATAATGCTGCAGTAAAATTGGATTGCTTAGCTCTGTTCTTGTCTGATACCTAAAATAAATGTTTCATATTTCCACATAGGGGAAATAAGGGAATGTTTTCCTTTCTGTATTTCTGTGTATAAAAATGTCCTTTTCACATCAAAAAAATGCCCAATTCTTTGCTTTTTCTGCTCATTTTCACAGTTTTTTCCTCCTACTCTTCTTGGGCTAAAGATGGTCCCTTTTTACTAACACCACTGCTATCATCATTCATAGCATAATTGTGCAGGCATATTTAATGCTGGGTTTAATATTTAATACAACAGTGACTATGTAGGGTAATACCCATAATAGCTGCAGTTTCTTACTTGGCGAAGAGATTTCATATTTAAGTGTTAGATTTTCTCTTTGGTGAAATCGTAACATATCAAAGGACCTTGGAAGAACGGATTCCCTTTGATGTTTGGTCTCCTACTTAGCAAATACCTATTGCAGTTTGAGTTTATCTTGTAGTATTAATCTTTGGAGAAGTTTGAATTAATTGATACACAAGGAGGGAAACTTGACTTCCTAATCACTAAAGAATTAATGAGATTCATGGTGATTCTTCATTGTGGAGTTGTCAGCATTGTGCAAGATTCATTGTTGTTTTTAAATACTGCAACTCTCTTTACTCCCCTTCCCTCTCCTCCAAGGATAAAGAAAATGATTTTCTGTTGTATATCCAATTCTTAGATTAAATGAGACTTAAGTCCAAGCACTGTAACAGGAATTGCTAGCTTTCTGCTTACTATCTTTCAATTTAAAGTATTAGTGTTTAACAGAAATTTCAAGGGATGAGACCTCCTGTGCTTTGCTTATTTGAGGAATCAGTGGTATGAGCAGTGAAGTAAATTCCGTGGAACACATTTCTGAAATCATAAGTTAATTCAAGTTCTCACCCTTTGCTGTATACAAGCAAATAGAAATGCATCAGTGAAGTGAGAAAAAATGCTGATTGAGCATGCGTTTTAAACCCTTTTGAAATACTCAGCGTATAAACCTGAATTTGAGCTTGCTGATGTTCTTTTTGTTAATGTGTGTTCTCCATTCTCAAAATTTCCAATGTGTGCTGTGAGTACCTCAGGACCAGCTACTGCTGGATTTTTTATTTGATTTACACATTATCTAAGTATGTTCTAACATAAGTGGGTAAAAGTAAAATTGTTTTTCTGAAAATGTATCCTGTGCTTTTAGATTTCTAATATAAAGTACATACTTCATTTCATTAGGAATTCAACATCATAACATCATTTCTAAAACAGAAATGTCCTTTTCTTGTGCCAATGATGCTATAAAAAGGAAAAGTAAAGGAATTTTTTTCTGCTCAAAAATACATAGTTACTGGATATTTCTAACTACATTAAAAATAAAGTATGGCTTCAAACTGAATGTTGCCTGTTCCCACCACTGTCACTCCCCTTTTTTTCAGCACATGTCCTATATTTTTTATGTGTCTGTCACTCATCCTAAGATATTTTCTAAGTACAGTATACTTTAGATTATACAATGTTGTTAAGAAGGACCCCTAAAAATGTATTCTCTTAAGTAAAACGGAGCTTTACCCATCCTCAGGTAGCAGTTAGGAGTTAAGCAGTTCTGCCATATTCAGAAACAGGAGAGGGCATCAAGGAAGCCTATGCTGAGATACTTTAAAAAAATGGGAAGCTAAATGTTCATTTGAAGGGCATTGGTTAAGTAAGGAATGTCACGTCATTGGTTGTGATGAAGTGCTTATTAGTCCACTTATAATGGGCCCAATAGTTCAGTTACTCAGTCATATCTGACTCTCTGATCCCATGGACTGCAGCACGCCAGGCTTCCCTGTCCATCACCAACTCCTGGAGCTTGTTCAAACTCAAGTCCATCAGGTCGGTGATGCCATCCAACCAGTAAGAGGGTCTGAAAAAATTTGTTTTAAAAACTGGTGCAGTAATTTAAAAAATGTGTAGCAATGTTTATAACCAATAAAGCACACTTTAAATGAAGTGCATGCGTTAAGTAGGCAGACACAGTTAATGATAGCTGATAAACTTCTAAAAGTCAAATCGAAACTGAAGAAGGCGTGTTGATTTGGCAAAAACTTTAAAACTATGGTTTGTAAGTAAATAGGTGGAACCAGAGTAGTGAAGAGGTAAATAGCATAAATGTGTGTAAATACTATGAAAATCTAGGTATCCTGTATAATGATGTTCTTCAGTACACTCATATCACTGGGACATTTTCAGGTTGTGTAACCTGACCATATGCAAGTGTAGAAACGAACAGGAAGGTGATCAGTTCTAAGTTCTTTTTTTATTTTGTACTAATAATACAGGTGTGAACAGAAGGAGGCTAACGATCTAATACACTGTTTCTATAGTGTGGGACTTAATGCTTGTATAGTTCGGGGAGCTCTCTTTTAAGAAAAGTACATAATTAGGAACACTGAGATGTGAAATTATTTTTTGATAGCTGGTTTGCAAAACATTTCACAGATGGACATGCTGTCTGCTCTATATCATACCGTACAAATGGGAAATAGGAAAAATTGTGTTCAATTTCCATTTTAAAAGGATTCGTAAAGTGTGTTTGTAAGTCTGTATGCTACATAACGCAGTGTTTTCTTGAGAGAGCTTCCACATTAAGTAGCAGTCCACAAGGCCTGTGGAGAAGGCGATGGCACCCGACTCCAGTACTCTTGCCAGGAAAATCCCATGGACGGAGGAGCCTGGTAGGCTGCGGTCCATGGGGTCGCTAAGAGTTGGACACGACTGAGCGACTTCACTTTAACTTTTCACATTGATGCATTGGAAAAGGAAATGGCAACCCACTCCAGTGTTCTTTCCTGGAGAATCCCAGGGACAGGGGAGCCTGGTGGGCTGCCGTCTATGGGGTCCCAGAGAGTCGGACACGACTGAAGCAACTTAGCAGCAGCAGCAGCACAAGGCCTGAGTCCTCCGATTAAGGTTATAACAGCGGACAAGGTTCTTTGTTCAGTGCAGAATCCTACCTTCATGTCATGACCAGAGGGAGTGGGGAGTATTCCTGGGAGAGATTCCTGAAACAGGAGGTCTAGAAGGAAAGTTATGATCAACCTAAATAGCATATTAAAAAATAAAAAGCAAAGACATTACTTTGCCAACAAAGGTCCGTCTAGTCAAGGCTATGGTTTTTCTAGTGGTCATGTATGGATGTGAGAGTTGGGTTATAAAGAAAGCTGAGCGCCGAAGAATTGATGCTTTTGAGCTGTGGTGTTGGAGAAAACTTGAGAGTCCCTTGGACTGCAAGGAGATCCAACCAGTCCATTCTAAAGGAGATCAGTCCTGGGTGTTCATTGGAAGGACTGATGCTGAAGCTGAAACTCCACTACTTTGGCCAC
Organism: Dama dama; assembly: GCF_033118175.1. NCBI lineage: Eukaryota > Metazoa > Chordata > Mammalia > Artiodactyla > Cervidae > Dama > Dama dama. The sequence goes on from NC_083702.1 coordinate 8,158,908, forward strand.
TTTATGCGAAGAGCTGACTCATTGGAAAAGACCCTGATGCTGGGAGGGATTGGGGGCAGGAGGAGAAGGGGACGACAGAGGATGAGATGGTTGGATGGCATCACCGACTTGATGGACATGAGTTTGAGTAAACTCCGGGAGTTGGACAGGGAGGCCTGGCGTGCTGCAATTCACGGGGTTGCAAAGAGCTGGACACGGCTGAGTGAACTGAACTGAGCAGTAACATGTTAATACATAGAAATGCTGCTGCTGCTGCTGCTAAATAGCTTCAGTTGTGTCCGACTCTGTGCGACCCCATAGACGGCAGCCCACCAGGCTCCCCTGTACCTGGGATTCTCCAGGCAAGGACACTGGAGTGGGTTGCCATTTCCTTCTCCAATGCATGAAAGTGAAAAAGAAGTTGCTCAGTCGTGTCCAACACACAGTGACCCCATGGACCGCGGCCTACCAGGCTCCTCTGTCTATGGGAGTTTCCAGGCAAGAGTACTGGAGTGGGTTGCCATTGCCTTCTCCAAATACATAGAAATAGGTATCCCTAAATCCAACTATCTCCCCAACTTGCTTGTAACTTAGCTGTGGTCACTGTAGCAACACTAAATGTGTGTGCTTAGTCGCTCAGTCATGTCTGATTCTGTGACCCTGTAGGCTGCAGTCCACCTGTCTCTGTCCGTGGGGATTCTCCAGGCAAGAGAACAGGAGTGGGTTGCCATGCCCTTCTCCAGGGGATCTTCCTAACCCAGGGATGGAACCCAGGTCTTGCATTGCAGAAGGATTCTTTACTGTCTGCACCACCAGTGAAGCCCCAGAGTTGGATCCTAACCAGTAGCAATTGAAATATTTTCAAATTTTGTGAAAACAGGACCAGGTAAACACTGTTAGCGCCCTCTCCTGAGAGTAAATTTGATAAAAGCTGTAAAACATTGGGCCTCTTGCTGTAATAAGCAGACAGTTCAGTTCAGTTGCTCTGTCATGTCTCTGCAATCCCATGGACTGCAGCATGCCAGGCTTCTCTGTCCATCACCGACTTCCAGAGCCTACTAAACTCATGTCCATCGCGTCGGTGATGCCATCCAACCATCTCATCCTCTGTTGTCCCCTTCTCCCACCTTCAATCTTTCCCAGTATCCAGGTCTTTTGCAATGAGTCGGTTCTTTGCAGCAGGTGGCCAAAGTGGAGTGTCAGCTTCAACATCAGTCCTTCCAATGAATATTCAGGACTGATTTCCTTTAGGATTGACTGGTTGGGTCTCCTTGCGGTCCTAGGGACTCTCAAGAGTCTTCTTCAACACCACAGTTCAAAAGCACCAATTCTAAGGCACTCAGTTTTCTTTATAGTCCAACCCTCACATCCATATATGACTACTGGAAAAACCATAGCTTTGACTACACAGACCTTTGTTAGTAATGTCTCTGCTTTTTAATATGCTGTCTAGGTTGGTCATAGCTTTTCTTCCAAGGAGCAAGTGTCTTAATTTCATGGCTGCAGTCACCATCTGCAGTGATTTTGGAGCCCAAAACAATAAAATCTCTGTTTCCATTGTTTCCCCATCTATTTGCCATGAGGTGATGGAACCGGATGCCATGATCTTGGTTTTCTGAATGTTGAGCTTTAAGCCAACTTTTTCACTCTCCTCTTTCACTTTCATCAAGAGACTCTTTAGTTCTTCCCTTTCTGCCATAAGGGTGGTGTCATCTGCGTATCTGAGGTTGTTGATATTTCTCCCGGCAATCTTGATTCCAGCTTGTGCTTCTTCCAGCCCAGCGTTTCTCATGATGTACTCTGCATATAAGTTAAAGAAGCAGGGTGACAATATACAGCCTGGACGTACTCCTTTCCCAGTTTGGAACCAGTCTGTTGTCCCATGTCCAGTTTAACTGTTGCTTCCTGACCTGCATAGAGATTTCTCAGGAAGCAGAAAAGGTGGTCTGGTATTTCCATCTCTTTAAGGATGTCCCACAGTTTGCTGTGATCCACACAGTCAAAGGCTTTGGTGTAGTCAATAAAGCAGTAGTAGATATTTTTCTGGAACTCTCTTGCTTTTTCAATGATCCAGTGGATGTTGGCAATTTGATCTCTGGTTCCTCTGCCTTTTCTAAATCCAGCTTGAACATCTGGAAGTTCACAGTTCATGTACTGTTGAAGCCTGGCTTGGAGAATTTTGAGCATTACTTTGCTAGTGTGTGAGATGAGTGCAATTGTGCGGTAGTTTGAACATCCTTTGGCATTGCCTTTCTTTGAGATTGGAATGAAAACTTTTCCAGTCCTGTGGCCACTGCTGAGTTTTCCAAATTTGCTGATATATTGAGTGCAGCACTTTGACAGCATCATCTTTTAGGATTTGAAATAGCTCAACTGGAATTCCATCACCTCCACTGGCTTTGTTTGTAGTGATGCTTCCTAAGGCCCACCTGACTTTGCATTCCAGGATGTCTGACTCTAGGTGAGTCACACCATCATTGTTATCTGGGTCATGAAGATCTTTTTTGTATAGTTCTGTGTATTCTTGCCACCTCTTCTTAATATCTTCTGCTTCTGTTAGGTCCATACCATTTCTGTCCTTTATTGTGCCCATCTTTGCATGAAATGTTCCCTTGGTATCTCTAATATTCTTATAGAGATGTCTAGTCTTTCCCTTTAATTGTTTTCCTCTACTTCTTTGCATTGATCACTGAGGAAGACTTTCTTATCTCTCCTTGCTATTCTTTGGAACTCTGCATTCAAATGGGAATATCTTTGCTTTCCTTCTCTGCTTTTAGCTTCTGTTCTTTTCTTAGCTATTTGTAAGGCTTTGTGAGACAACCCTTTTGCCTGTTTGCATTTCTTTTTCTTAGGGATGGTCTTGATCACTGCCTCTTGTACAATGTCACAAACCTCCGTCCATAGTTCTTCAGGCACTCTATCAGATCTAATCCCTTGAATCTATTTGTCACTTCCACTATATAATTTTAAGGGATTTTATTTAGGTCAAACTGAATGGTGTAGTGGTTTTCTCTGCTTTCTTCAATTTCAGTCTGAATTTGGCAATAAGGAGTTCATGATCTGAGTCACAGTCATCTCCCAGTCTTGTTTTTGCTGACTGCATAGAGCTGCTCCATCTTTGGCTGCAAAGAATATAATCAGTCTGATATCGGTATTGACAATCTGTTGATGTCCATGTGTAGAGTCTTCTCTTGTGTTGTTGGAAGAGGGTGTTTGCTATCATCTGTGCATTCTCCTGGCAAAACTGTTAGCCTTTGACCTGCTTCATTTTGTACTCCAAGGCCAAATTTACCTGTTACTCCAGGTAGCTCTTGACGTCCTACTTTTGCATTGCAGTCAAGGACTATCAATCAGCAAGGGTATTATGAAAGTAAACTTGATGGTTCTGAAACTGGCAAAGACCCATGACGATGGTACCTAAGTGACTGAAGTTGAAGTTATGAAACCTGGTGTCACAGTATGTTGTGGTTGAGGGGTAGAATGTGGTTTTTTCTAATTTTGTGTAGTTTGTTTTCACTTAGCAATATGGAATTGTTTTTCTTCAGTATTTTCTAAAGTATATTTACATAAAATAACTTTTGTGATCCTGGCAGTATTAACACTGTCATTTCACAAAGGAGGAAACCAATAGGTTAAAAAATTTTACTAGGTGCCAACTAGTTTGTTCCCACCTCCATCTGATCATTTTGATTTCCTGAAGCTCAAGTTCTCTTCCCACCAGGATTTTTCAGAGGGGAGAACATTGCCCAATCAACACGTATGTCCTCTTGACCAAAACCTGACTACTAGCTAGAGAAAATATGAGTAAAGTCTTAGAGAAACAGGAAGACAACATCTTGCTTGTCTCCAACTAGTCTTATGAAGAGATGGGGTGGGGGGGGGAAGGTTTTCTGAAGTCCCCAGTGTTGGAGCAGATGTAAAGCACCACCGGGCAGATCGCGGCAACGCGAGGAAATAGAGTCGACCTCCCGGTTGCAGGGTTTCCCCCAGACCCAACGGTCCACGTGGTCGCGGCAGCACCACTCTGCCCCGCCCCGCGCCCGAGCCGGGGACCAATCAGAGCCAAGGTGCGTTCCCTACCCCTTGTCTCGCCGGCGGCCTCCGGGCCAGGAGACGCCGGCGCCTTGCGACCCGGAAGTGGTTGTTCTGGAGGAGGCGGGCCTGAGGGGGTGGGGCTTGTGACGCTCCTGCCCGCTACTCTGGCGCTAGTTTCGCCTGTGGATTTGGCTTCATATTCTGCTGGGAAACTGCAGCTGGGTTTGCAGGAACCGCAGTTATGTCTTCCGTGCTGTCCTACGAAAGCCTGGTCCACGCCGTGGCGGGAGCCGTGGTGAGGCGGGGTCTTCATGCCCGGGCCACTGCGGGGTGTGGGGCCTCTCTGGGGCCAGACCAGGCTTTGGCTGGGGGATGGGAATGACAAGGCGATCGTGTCGTGACTGGGGCGTAGAGGAATGGGGCATAAGCTAAATATTGCTGGAAGAATTTGGAGTAAAGACCGACACCCTCTCCGCCCGTGGCTACCGTTCTCTCCTCTTAAGGAGCATCTGGGATGTGTGTGTTGGGGGGTGCAGTGTGTGTCCCACACACTCACAAGGAGGAAGATACTGTTCTCTTTGCCTCCTGAAATTTAAAGGGCAGTCAGTCGTCCCCCTGTCCCACCCCACCGGGCGCACAAACCTTGCCTGGGCCAGTGGAGAACCTAGGTGTGAAGCTGTGTTACTTAATCTCTTTCTTAACCACAGTCTCTTTTCACACACTAAACTTCACGTGAGAGGTAGAATCTAGCAGGGATACATACCTCTGGCCAATATTGTTAGCCCGAGAAGATACCATTTTTTTTTTAAGTCAAGAGCAAAGTTGCTCTCTACCGCAGGTGTGGTTTACTATGAGGAATGCGCTTGGTTCGTGAGCTTCTGGATGTCTCACTTCCATTTGCCACCACTCTTTTGGTTTGGTACCTTCCTCTCTGGTTCTCATCCAGTTTCTCATTCTGGCTCTCTGCTTTCCTACATCCTTCTCTAGCTGTCAGTATGCACCTGAAATCACTGGGACTTCAGAGGCATATAATTGGCTGAATCCTCTCCTCCTAGGCCCCCCCGCCAACTGCACTGAGAGCTCATGTTCTGTGCAGACTAATGGAGGCTGAGCCCCAACTCCATCACTTGTTAGATAAGTGGCCTAAAAACTTTACTTTCCTAATCTTTAAATGGAGGTATTGACACCTACCTCACAGAGTTGTTATGTGAATTAGATGACACAGTAGTTGATGGAAGGGCCTGATTTAGGAGTCCTGGTTCACTCAGACCGGAAGAGCCTTTCAGCCAGGGTAAAGGTGCTGAAGTGGAAGCTTGCTTGATAAACCCTAGGATAGGCCTGGAGACCTTTGGAGTGGAGAAGCAAAGCGGGGCAAACAGGTTTCAGGAGACCAAATTGTGTGAGAATTTTAACCCTGAGTGTGAAAGGCAGCTGGCTAGCTGTTAGAGCAAGTTGTTTTGAGCATGCAGCAACTTGCTGACTTACATTTTAAACATGCTCACCGTGGCTGCTCTGTTGAAAGTAGACTGTAAGGGAACAAAGGTGAAAGCACGGAAACCATCAGCCTGCCAGGATGGTAGCAGTGGAGATGGTGAGAAGAGCTCATTCACCTGGAATATATTTCTGAGATAGAGCTACCAGGGTTTTGATGGTAGATTGTGGGATGTAATAGAGTAAGAGCTGGTTGACTCCCAAGTGTTTTGGCCTTGAGCAACTGGAAGGATTATATTTCCATTTACTGAGATGGTGAATACTATAAAGGAGCAGCTTTTGGGGGAAAGATGAGAATGGTTTTGGGTTTTATTTTCATTTATTTTTACTTCTTGGCTGTGCCACTCAGCATGCGGGACCTTAGTTCCCGGACCAGGGATTGAGCCTGCACGCCCTGCATTGGAAACTCAGAGTCTTAACCGGTGGACCACCAGGGAAATCCCTGGGTTTTTTATAATAAAGTTTGGTTTGGTTTGGTTTTTTATAATTAAGTTTGAAATGCCAAAGAGTAGTCATGAGACTAGATGAGCTCACCAAAGAAATGAGTTTTGTGAATGGAGGAGAAAAGTCTCGAAGGCTTAGCCTGGAAGCATGTTAATGTGAAGATGCTGGGAAATGAGAGGACTAGCAAAGGAGACTAAGGAAAGGCTTAGGAGGTGAACTATTAATAACAGAACGTGGTGTTCTGAGAGTTGCACGCAGGAGGGTATAGACCAACTAAGTCAGATGCTGCCGATGAGTCAGATAAGATGAGGACTGAGGATCAACCGTTGGATTTATCAATGTGTTTATCAACACATTTATTAACTGATAAGACTTGTTTTGGTGGATCTGTGGGGTGAATAGTTGCAGTGCATCAAAGAGAGAATGAGAATGGGAAGATGGGAAATGTTTCTTCTCCTTTCTTTTTCTTAATAAATAGCCATTCATTCAACATCTTTATTGAGTGCTTTTTATGTGCCATGCACTGATTTAGGTGCTAGAAATATAGTGGAGAACAAAAGAAAGTTTGCTTTCTAGTGGGGAAGTCAAGACAATAATTGAGTAAATCAAAAAACAAATTTCAGGTAGTGTTAAGTTTTATGAGAGAAATAAGGGTTAGCAAACTTTTTCTTTATGGAGGCAGCTGGTAAATAATTTAGGCGTATGGTCTCTGGCAAAGCTACTCAACCCTGCCAAGATAGTGTGAAAGCAGTCGTTGACAATAAGTAAATGGACAGAGCGGTGTTCTGATGAAATCTTAGTTTACAAAACCAGTCATTAGATAGACTTAACTCTTGCGCCTCGTTTTCTGAGTTCTGCTGTAGGCAGTAATTGGGAGTAGAGGTGATATATCTCATTTTAACCTGCAAAGGCATTTCTATTTTTTTCTGTCTCGTTTCCTAATTTTCTCATGTTAACAATTCTGCTTGAAATTAAGCACCTGGAATTTTCAATGGTTTTTCTTTCTCCCATAAGCTATGTTAGATTATCTACTAGATATACTTTTGTAAGAATAATTTCTTTTCCTCTTGCTTCCTGGAACCTGTTAGAATGAGAAACTGCATTGTGTTTTGTTGCTCTATTGAACTATCAGGCTGAGAGTGGTTCTCTTAACTCTTTTTGCAAATTTCTGTTTTAAGGATAAACTTCACAACATGAACCTGTTTTCTTCTAATTGTTACCAAAGGAAAACAGTTTCACCAGAAAATGTCACTACATTTGATGAGAAAAATGGCATTACTTTTAATGTATAGTACTGTGGTTTAATTGACTCATGTTTAGTTAAATGCCTTGGCCATACAAAGTTTTGAGATGATCCAGGAGAGTATAGGGGTTAGGAGCACTTGAGTGCCTGAGTGCCTGACTTGAGCCAGGCAGCCTGTATCAGAAAAGCTGGCAGTTTCTCTCACCAGCTTTTTGTCTTTGATATAAACTGGTGTAATTACTTGTTGCTTCTCCCCAAAAGATTGTTAGGTCATTGTTTAAGATGTTGATTTACAACCTTTTTGAGTGGACATGTTTCATGTTTGCTTAGTCACTTCTTTCCAGGTTCTACACTTTCTCACCTCAAGTGTGGTGTTATGCGCATACACATAACACTTTGAAAGTTAAACAGAGTAGTGATTTAGAGTGTTTTATGGTACACTTTGGTATAATTGCAGATAATCTCATTTTAGGAGGTGAACTATTATTTGAAAACCAGAGTTGTGCTGTTTCAGGAGAATGCTTTATGGCTAGTCGATGACTGTTGCCTGATACAATTAATGGCCTCATATGTAAATAATTCTCAAAATTTTGAGTATAACTGGATTTATAATTGTATTTTTGGTTCTCATATTAGCTTCCAAAGGTAGATTTTATTAGAAGAAATGTATATTTGTAATTAAAAAGAGATTTTATTAGTGTAGAATTTGTAAAGTGAGATTGGTTGGAATTGTCTAGGGGGTTTAGATGCTGAAACAGAGATTGGGATTGTAATGATAATAATAAATTGGTAGCTTTCAAGAGGCTTCTTTTTCTCTATTTATTTAAAATTTTAAAAATTAATTGCATAATTTTTTTTAAAAGAATTACATTTCATTGAATAAATTCTGATGGTTAAAGAATTCAAGTCTTACAGAAATATGAAAGTTTTCCTTTCTCCTTGCCTTTTACCTATTGTTCTGACTCAAAGCTCGGACATAGCCATCCTTAGAACTGTGTAAGAGAGCTTATTCAGAGCACTTTTCACCCGTTGGTATCAAAAGAGAAAATTAAGCACAACTATCTGACTCGGGCTTGCGAGGTAGCACTAGTGGTAAAGAACCTGCCTGCCAATGCAGGAGGCGTAAGAGAAGCAGGTTCGATCCCTGGGTCGGGAAGATCCCCTGGAGGAGGGCATGGCAACCCTCTCCAGTATTATTGTCTGGAGAATCCAGTGGACAGAGGAGCCTGATGGGCTACAGTCCATACGGTTGCAAAGAGTCGGACATGACTGAAGCAACTTAGCACACAGGCACGTGTGCTTACCTACTTAACATTAAGTGGACTTTTTACCTTGTAGGCTTACTCCCTGCCTTTTAGAGATAGAAACCAAGCAGAACTTGTTGATTTTCTGTACAAGACCTCCGAATATAAAGGTCAGTGGAAAAGTCCCTGTCCTTAGGAAGCTCTTCTTAGGTGTGTAGTGGTGGTGTATAGTCAAAGCTGTGGTTTTTCCAGTAGTCATGTATGGATGTTAAGAGCTGAACCTTAAAGAAGGCTGAGGGCTGAAGAATTGATGCTTTTGGACTGTGGTGTTGGAGAGGACTCTTGAGAGTCCTTTGGACTGTAAGGAGATCAAACCAGTTAATCCTAAAGGAAATCAGTCCTGAATATTCATTGAAAGGACTGATACTGAAGGTGAAGTGCCAATACTTTGGCCACCTGATGCGAAGAAATGATTCATTAGAGACGACCCTGATGCTGGGAAAGATTGAAGGCAGGAGAAAGGGGAGACAAAGCCTGAGTTGGTTGGATGGCATCTCCGACTCGATGGACAAGAGTTTGAGCAAACTCCGTGAGTTGGTGATAGACAGGGAAGCCTGGCGTGCTGCAGTTCGTGGGGTCGCAAAGAGCCAGACATGACTGAGTGACTGAACTGAACTAAATTGTAGGATTGGGGAAGGTTGTACAGTTCAGTCGCTCAAGGTATCTTATCTACCACCAAGATAAGACCTTGGTGGTACCTAGGAAGAAGTGGTGGGTTGCCCTGTGAAGGTGATGGGAAACCCTTCACAGGGTTGACATGTTACCAAGATTGTGCACAGTAGAAAGAGGTAAAGAAAATCAGCCCACCCACAGAAAAAGAGAATGTTGCTGTGTGCTCCAAAACATGAGATATCCACTATATCATGTTGTTAAAAAGACTTCAGAAATCATTGGCTTTTTAATAAAAAATATTCTTGTCATATAAGTATTCCATAATTTATGAATATTTTGGATTGTTTCTGACTTTTCACTATGGTAAATACTTAGTATAAATGTTAATGTGACCTCATGCCACCCTATTATGAAGAAACTACGGGATTATTTGGTTACAATTTGGAGTAAAACACAATTATTCGTGTCATCTTGGGTCGTTCATGTTTGCTTTTTGAACTTGAGTTTTCTGAGCTATAAAATGGAAACTTTGCTTACTGGGTCCTCCCGAGAAGTCAGTGTGGTCACACTTGTGGAGTACCTATCTCAATACCTGTGATAATGTGGTAAACCCATAATCATTCGTTTCTTTTTCAGATGTATTCTTGGAAATGCAGCATTTGTACCGGATTTTAGAAATTCAGTGGAATTGAAATTTTCTCATCTTATGTGGTCAGCTCTGTCCATTCACTTGTGACAGATGATTGCGCCTTTTGCTCTAGATAAAATAGGGGCTACTTGGGATGAGCTTTCTAATGTTTCCATTTTTTCTAATTACAGAATCAGCTACAGTTGTCCCCAGTATTTCCTCCATTGTGCTGATCTCAGGAAAGACGGATGTGGCTGGACTCTGCTACCTTTGATCTTGATCCTCCCCTCTTACATTACCCACAGTTATCTTTTGGGACTTTGCTCCATTCATTTTTACTTCTTTCCTGTAACTTTCCTATAACCTTTTCCTGGTGTTTTTCCCTTCAGCCCTGTCCTATAATGAAACCACACTGATCTGGTTTAGAAACTGCCCCCTTAGGTGCTGCTCATTCTCCTTCCTTTGATGCGAAGTTTATTTAATGACTAGTCTGTACTCACTGCCTTCCCTCCTCATCCTACTCTGATCACTGGACCTGCTCTCCCACAGGCCAACACTGACTTCCAAATGGCTTAGTCTCCTGACTGTTTTTCATTTGTATTTAACTCAGCTTTGTAGTATTTCACACTGTTGACCCTCCTACCTTCTTAAAGCTCCTTATGAAGGAGCAGTTATTTTTTATGAATTTACTGAATAACAGTTGCTCTTTTGGAAGGAATGTAAGTAACCATTGCTAATTTTAGGGCCCTGATTAATATTGAGCCCTACTGCTAAAAAATGCTATAAAAAGTACATACAGAGAGAAGCATTTGTTGAGTGCCAGCTCTGTGCCTGGTATGATATTGGGTCTTTCTGTAAGTTAATTCTTACCTCTCACAGCAGCCCCCACAGTTTTTATTGGTCCCCAGATTACAAATGGGGATATCGAGGCATGGAGATTTGAAGTAATTTATGTGTGTACTCTAGCTGGCACTTGAAACTCAGTTAATTTTATTCCAAAGCCCATGCTCCTTCTGTGGGACACTCAGGTATGTTATCTATTAAGCCTTCTGTTTACCTTGTATATATGTGTATCGGTATGAGGGTTAGCTTGATTATTGTATCAGGGGAAAGACTTATATTAACTCCGGTTAAGTGAAGAACATTTTTTTAATATGAAAGTCACTTGTGGCTTTGGAATGTCATTAGCTCGAGAACTACCACTGACAGTGTATTTTAGTTTTTTTCTTTTTTAAATAATCTGTCTGTCCAATAATGCCGTGTACTGTATTAGAAAATGCTGTACATTGGTTTCAGGGGTGCTCCTCTGACTCAACCACCATTTCTAGAGTCCTCTGGAAATTTGCTTTGGAGCTAGCATTGCATTTGACGGGAGCGGGGGAGGATTGTTTTTCATCCTTCAGGAGAGAATTAGCATTTTGGAAATGGTTGAATTTGGTTGGTCGGCCAACCCAGACATCATTGTTCGTACTGAAAGGCATGATACTCTGCTTCTGTGTTTTTGTGTGTCCCTGTCTTGTTATTTCCATAAGATTATACATGCTTAGGAAACCAAGCCTTGCCCAAGTTTACCCCACTGTTTCCTTCTGACTTTGTGGTGTTAAGTACCTCATTTCAACTCCATGTGTGTTTGTGTCAGCCAAATTAAAAGGTAGACTGGATATTTATTGACCTTTTACAGGAGAGACATAGCCCAGAAAAGGAATAAACTATCTGTTTTGGATATATAACCTGAAATGTAGATGTTGATACATTATTAAGGAATCCAGGTGCTGACGATGGGATCGTTGACAATAGAACCAGAAATGCCCAAGAATTTAGGCAAGCAGTGATCTGTATGACTCTGCTTGTCATTTTTATCTCTGGCTGTGATTTGTCGCCTGTCTGCAGTATGGTATTGCCAACTACCTGAAGATTTTGTTTTCTGTTTAGTCATTAATTAATTAGTTAAAGGTTCCTGTCCATAGTCTTAATAAGGGAGATAAACTCATTAACAACTAGATACAGTACACTGCTGCTGCTAAGTCGCTTCAGTCTTGTCCGGCTCGTGCGACCCCATAGACGGCGGCCCACCAGGCTCCCCCGGCAGTGACTGGGGATATGTAGTAAGTCCCCTTCACATGCACCTTCAAATTGTGAGCTTTCAGAGATGCAGACATGCGTTCCATCACTGTCGGGTGTGAGTGACATTGCGGCTCGCCCTCCGTCTCCTGCTGCTGACGCCCTGCGGCCCTGCATCTCCCTCCTCCCTGCCTGAGTCAGTACCTCTTCTCGCCTGTTCACTCGATGCCAGGCCCTGTGTGCCAGCAGTCCTGCTGTGCTGCTGGACTCTTCAAGGTCCGGTACTACACGATTAAACATGTTTTCTTTATTTTTTGTGTTTTTATGGATATTTGCGTGACCAGTATTACAAACCTATTACAGTAGAGTACTATAGAGCCGATTGTGTTAGTTGGGTGCCTGGGCTCACTTTGTTGAACTTATGAACAAATTGGACTTAAGAACTCAGTCTTGGAACAGAACTCGTTCGTATGTAGTGGACTTACTGTAGTAGAATTTTGTACACAGGGTATATAATACTGCTCGAACTCAAGTGAGAGCGTACTTAATTTTTCATTATCTGAAATTCACTGTGCCCAAGATTGAACTAGTAATTTCTTAAAACTAAATCATTTTCATTTTCTATTTTCTGTCTGTTTTCTATTTCTGTTTTCCTCTTTTCATTTACCTATTTCTGTCAATGGTATCTTCATTTCTCTGCCTCTCCCATCTCTCTTGCTATCCACATCCAATAAATCAGCAGATACTATTGATTCTTTTATAGTTCTCTTGGCGGACATTCCTTCTCTATTTTCCTAGCCACCACTCAAAGTGATTCAAGGCCTTATTATTTTAAATCAGATATATCGATACTTTGCTAAAGCAGTGTTTGTATTTGTGCTCTGGCTTTTCTGGTTGAAACTCTTGAGGCTGTGTGGGTGGCCCCTTATAATGCCTCTGGTGTGTCTTTTAATCAGAGACTTGTGTACAAAGAGCCTAACTTCAGAGTCTGGGATTTTTCCTCCCAGGTTTTGTCACTGTCCTCATTTTCATATCCGGGATAAAGTGGTAGTCATTTTATGTTTGTTCTGATTTACTTTTGCTTGGTATTTGTTACTGTACAAAATTTTACAAGTTTTTTGGAGCAGGGGGATTAAGTTAAGAATAAATTTCTAGTTCACTTGTTAAATATCCAAGGAACATAGAACAGAGGTGGTAGATGCTAAGGGGTAATAGATTCAAAATGTGAATATATATGTTTGGGAATTAAACACATTATTGAATGATCTGTGGGTTGAGGAAATCAAAATGGAAATAAAAAAGCATTTAAAACTGAGTGATAGGGAATTTCTGGTGGTCCAGTGGTTAAGACTCTGCTTTCACGGCGGAGGGAATAGGTTCAATCCCTGGTTGAGGAACTGAGATCCCACAAGCTGTGAGGTGCAACCACAAAAAAAAAAAAAAAAAAAAAAACCTGACTAGAATTACTTAGTGCAGACTTCACATTTAAAGAAAAAAAAACACAACAACTGATAGCACAGATGGTGCATACTAAAACTTGTAGCTACGCTAAAAACAAGTCATTGAAAAAAATCCCTAAGTAAGTGGGAAGACATCCTCTGAATAAGTGGGTTGGAGTCCATTATTGTTAAGGTGGCAGTACTTCCTAAGAGGATACCAGATTTGGCATACTCCATATCAAAATTCCAATTTCCTTTTTTTGCAGAAATTGACAAGATGATCCTAAAGTTTATATGAAAACTCAAGGGATCCAGAATGGCCAAAATGATCTTAGGGAAGAAAAATTTGGAGGACTCTTAGCATCCCGATTTCAAACTTAGTACGGAGCTACAGTAATCAAGAGACTAGTATTGGCATAAGAATAGACAGACAGATCAACAGAGCAGCACTGAGAATCCAAACAATAAACCTCCAAATTTGTGTTTAGTTGACTTTTGGCAAGGACACCAAGGAACGTCAATGGGGAAAGAACAGTCTCTCCAATAAATTGTGCAGGGACAGTGGGACATCCATATGCAACAGAATGAAGCTGAACCCCTGCTTCACACCACACACAAAAATTAACACAAAATGATCCTCAGACCTAAATGTAAGAACTCAAACTACAAAACTGTTAGATGAAGACATTGTCATAAATCTTCATGACCTTGGATTAGGCAGTGGTTTCTTAGAAATAACACCAAAAGCACAAGTAATAAATATACACATTGGACTTGATCTGAATTAAGACTGTGCTTCAAGTACTATTAAGAAAGGAAAAACAACAGAATGGAGAACATATTTGCAAGCCTGATTTGCAATATCTGATAAAGTGTCTAGCCTCCAGAATATGTAAAGAATGTTTGCAGCTCATTAATAGAAAGGCAGATAGCTTAATTAAAAAATGCACAAATGGGACTTCCCTGGTGGTCCAATGGTTAAGAATATGCCTTGCAATGTAGGGGACACGGGTTCGATCCCTGGTCCGGGAAGATCCCACAAACTGAGGAGCAACTAAGCCCGCGTGCCTAGAGTCCTTGCTCCGCAACAAGAGAAGCCACCCCAGTGAGAAGCCCAGACTCATCACTAGAGAAAGCCTATGTGCAGCAACAAAGACCCACCATAGTCGAAAAGTAAAAATTAATAACTCTTCAAAAAAACACACAAAGGATTTGAATAGACATTTTTCCTGTGAAGATATACAAGTAGCCAATAAATACGTGAAATGCAAGTTATCAGAGAGATGCAAATCAAAACCACAATGAGATACTATTTCACACCCACTAGGATGGCTATAATTAAAAGCGCAGATAATGACAAGTGTTACAAGGATATGGAGAAACTTGAAACCTCATGTTTTGTTGTTGGGAATATAAAATTGTGTTGTCACTGTGGGAAACTGTTAGTTCCTCAAAATGTCAAACATAATTACCATATGACCCAGCAATTCCACTGCTAGAGAATTAAAGACATATCCATGTAAAACATTGTATACAAATGTTCATAGCAGCATTATTCATAAAGCCAAAAAGTGGAAATAACCCAAATTACCAGCTGATGAAAGGATAAGCTGAAGGTGATTTATCCATATAATAGAATATTTTTCAACCACAATAGAGAATCAAGTTCTGATTCTGTAACATGAAGGAACCTCCAAAGAAGCCAGTCAAAAAATCATGTGTCATTTGGTTCCATTTACATGAAATGTATAGACTAGGCAAAAGAGAGACAGAAAATAGGTTAGTGGTAGCCAGCGTGTGAGAGGAAGAGAAACTGAAGAATGACTGCTAATGGGAATGGGTTTTCTTTTAAGGTGATAAAAATGTTCTGGAGTTAGCTAGTGGTGAATGTTGTGCAACCTTGTGAATATCTGAAAAAACCACTGAGTTGTAAAGAAAAGGAAAGCTGTCAGGTACAGCTAAAATACCTAGAGGGAAAGGAGTAACTTTTAAAATCAAGTTTGGAAAAGAAGAAAGACCTAAAACCAATGAGCTAAGCATCCATCTCAAGATTTTAGATAAGGATATAAGTTCACAAAGGAAGGGGAGATAATAAAGAGAAGAATCAGTAAAATAGAAAGTAGAAACACAAAATGTTCTGCCACATTTTATGTTTTCAGTTATTTGTTGAGAATGAAAATTTGGTTATGAAAATAAAACAGTATATGATCGCATATTGGTAAAATAATGATCTCACCCACCCCTAACAAAAATCTGTTAAGCCATGGTACAATCATTATTGTCTTAAAGATGAAGAAAGATGCTCTATTCCAGTAAGTTCCAAATCTACAGTTTTGTCCCAGAATCTCAGGAACTCCAGATGGATCTGGCTGCCTGCTGGATATCTTCGTGTAGAAGTCTTTGAGGCACTTAAAATTCAGGCTTCCATGGTAGCTCAGCTGGTAAAGGCACCTGCAATGCAGGAGACCCTGGTTCGATTTCTGGCTCTGAAAGATTGGGCTTCCTTGGTGGCTCAGATGGCAAAGAGTCTGCCTGCAGTGCATGAAACTTGACATCGATTCCTGGGTCGGGAAGATCCCTTAGAGAAGGAAATGACAACCCACTGCAGTATCCTTGCCAGGAAAATTCCATGGACGGAGAAGCCTGGCAGGCTACAGTCCATGGGGTCGCAGAGTGAGATATGACTGAGTGACTTCATTCACTTTTAATGCAAAAGCCAAACTCAATATGCTTTTCCCAAAGTTGCTCCTCCTGCAGTATTTACCATCTGAGTTCATAACTACACTCTCACTGGTTTTTTTTTTAAAGCCAGAAACCTGGGGGTTGTCCTTGAAATGCCACTTCCTCTCCCCACATCTGTCCAGTCAGTCACTAGAATAGTCTTTAATATACTCAGCAGAAGCCTTTGACTTGACCTCTACTTACCCCAAGACTTTCATTCCCTTCTTGGTTGTGCTATCTGTATTCTGACAATAATAGCCTTTGAATTTCCAGGATGTTCATGTCACTTCCAGACTTGCACTTGGTTTTCCTTTCAGCATTCTATTGGATGTTTTTCTCATCTAGTATCTCTGTTACTTAAAAAAAAAAAAAAGCCAACCAAACCCAAGCCTCTAATAAATGATTCCCCTAAGGTATTAATTATAGGCTATATCTATTTTTCCTAGAGTTATTTGCCTTTTGTAGAGTTTCGTGGAAAGGATAGTGTCCAACCCAAAAGTTTGTGATGTATTCAATTTCTTACATGGGTATATCATCAGCTGAAAAGGATATTAGAAGTGATGTGTTTGTTCAATAATTATTTGTTAATAATGTACTATTTTTCATATTTAATGGCATGTTTATAATAGAAGTTCTCAAAACTATCTGGTCTCATAATTTCTTTATACTCTTAAGAATTATTGCAGACTCTGAAGAGGTTTTACTTATTTGGTAATAACTTTCAATATTTATTGTTCTAGAAATTAAAGTTTGGAAATCATAAAGATACTTATCTGCTAAAAATATTAAGCCTGTTACATGTTAACATACATAGCATTTTTAAAACCGTGTTTTTCCCCCATTAGTAAGAAGAGTGGCATTGTTTTGTATTTTTGCAAATCTCTCTAATACTTAATAGAAGATAGCTGGATCCTTTTATATGCTTCTGCATTCAGTCTGTTACAGTATTATACATCACAGAACCTCTGGAAAACTTCACTACACACTGAGAAAACAAGAATTAAAAAAGGCCAAAAAAATGGAATTATGCAGTAGTATTTTGTGAAAACAGCTTTGATCCTGCAGACCCCCGGAAAGGGTTAGGGGACTTTCAAGGATCCCCCAGCCCATTGCTTTGAGAATCTCTACACTGTAGTATTCTCTTGTATTCTGATGTCTTTTTTTTTCCTTCTCCTCATTTCAGAACTAAAGCCAACACATGCTTATTGTTTAAAAATAATAATTACACAGAGATACATCCCACGGGAGGTGTTAATCCCTCTCCCTATATAATCCCTGTTAAGAATTTCCCACTTGTGTGTGTGGGTTAGTATTGTGTATACGTGTACACTTTTACAAGTAGAAGAGAAAAATGCAAAGTTGTTTATGTCTTGATTGAAAAAAAGATTGAGAACTGAGGTCGAGCAGTGAGCAGTAGAGCCTGGAGTTCAGGAGACCTGGGTTCTGGCTGCCTCTGCCCCACTGGCTTTCAGCAGACCTCTTAGTGATGCTGTGATCCCCGTGGTGGCTCAGCGGTAAAGAATCTGCCCACAGTGCGAGAGACTTGGGTTCAATCCCTGTGTGTCAGGAAGATCCCCTGGAGAAAGAAATGGCAACCTGCTCCAGTATTCTTGCCTGGAGAATCCCATGGACAGAGGAACCTGGCCGGCTACAGTCCATAGAGTCGCAAGTCGGACATGACTTAGCAACTAAACAACAACTTATCAACCCTGGCCCAGGCTCCTTGGTCTGCAGGGAAAGTGTCTGCAGTGCTAGGTGACCTGTAAGGGCTTTTCCACCTCCAGGTGCCAATGTGGTGTAGAAATTAATTTGTTTTCCCAGTACCAAATGGTTAAATGCCAGAAAGGGATGGTAGAATTTTGTGACTCAAAATGTTTGGTTTTGGTGAGTTAAAAGAAGGTTGTTTCTCGGGAAATAAGAGTCTTTTAAATTGTAATTGTTGTCAACAGCAGAACTCCCACTCAGATGGTTAGAATTCTGTGGGACTCAGATAATGGGTTGATTTATATGCCTCTCTGGCAGAACAGTATTGTACTTGTGTAGTTATCTTCTCAGTATTTTGTGCTGTCTAATTTTATGTAAGTGAGAAGACAGTCCTAGAGAAAAAAAAAAACACTATTTATGAAAAGTGGAATTTAATTCAAATTTCTGAAAAAATCATAAGACTGTAGCTAAACATAAGACTTTCATGTGTAGAATTTTCCTTCAGGTAATAGCTGCTTATGAAAACAGTTGTCTGTGTGTTTGCTTGGTGAGGGGACAAATACAGCAAGTCCCCAAAGTACCGAATAGCTATGTTCTCATTTGTACCCTTATCATTTGCAATATACTTTCTCATAGATATTAAGTTTATTTGTAGCTGGATACAGCTGTACTTTTATTATTAATCACAGGCTACCAGATTGAATGGTTTAGAACAATCAAGCAGATCAGAAGTTAGATACACAGCCCACTGAGCTAAAATTAAGATGTCAGTGTGTTCCTTTCTGGAGGCCCGAGGAGAAAATCCATTTCTTTGCTTTTTTTGGCTTCTAGACACTGCCCACATTTCTTGGCTAGTGGCTCCTTTGTCCATCTTTAAAAAAAAAAAATGGAATGCTTCAGGAGTCTTTGTGTCATCCATGCGCAGGGGCAGTGCTAACCTCTGTATCATTCCGACTTTAGTATATGTGCTGCCAAAGCAAGCACCCTTTATGCACCTTAAAGCCAGCAATAATGGGCTGAGCCCTCATTGCCTCACTCCTACCTCCTCTTCTACTTTTAAAGACCTTCGTTGGGCCCACTCAGATAATACAGAATAATCTCTCTATTTTAAGATCAGCTGATTGGCAAAGTGACCTGCCATGTAATGTAGCATGTTCACAGGTAACTGTGGGTTAGAATCTTTCAGGGGGCTATTGTTCTGCCTGCTCTGTCTACGTTCTGTGCATTTTGGTTTGTGGTTTCTTCTTTGAAAACAGCCTTACTCTGTTGTCCTTTTAATTTCTAACCCACCAATTAGATTCCTTTTTGTTTTTCTACAAAGCACTTTTATATTAATATTATAAATCTTCTTTCTCAGTATTAGTGATTGGAATGCAGAGGAGGCAGTGATGGGTTTTTAGTTTACCATCTGGATCCAGTCTTTCCAGTACTAATGTATTTTTAAACTGTTTTTTAATTTTATAGATCTGAGTTTTTTATGCTAGTCCTTGAGGAGGTAATAGACCTTTGAGCTCTTTGGACTGCCTGTTCTCTTTATTTCGGTACAAGATGTACTGTAAGATTTCAAGATTGGAGGAGGCCATGGCAACCCACTTCAGTATTATTGGCTGGAAAATCCCATAGACAGAGGAGCCTGGTGGGCTACAGTCCATGGGGTCACAAAGAGTTGGACATGACTGGAGCGACTTAGCACACACACAGGGCAGGGTCTTCTTAAGTTAGAAAACCTCAGGTGTCTATTTAAAGCCGACAGGGAAGAGGGATGGGGGTGATCCAATCGTTTGAGGAAGTAGTTTCCAGGCAGGACTTTTCTGTCTGGAGCTGCCCTGTCTAATGCAATACCCTGCATAGATGATCTATTGCAGCATGATAGGAAGTAAACTGACCTTGATAAGTGTTCACCAGCTTTCCAGCCCCCGTTTTTCTTGGAAATTGCTTGTAAGGTAAGCAAGGATGCCAGGAGAATAGATTTGTAGACTGTATACCTTTACAGATCCAGAATTACTTAAAACATTAAATATTACCTAGTTCTTATTAGGAAAGATCATTTATGTGGGAGCTGTCAGAATAGCATAAATGGCTGAAAGTAGATTGAATTTAATAAACATTTAAGAATAGATGCTATTCAGAGATAAATAGATGTTCTCACAGTCTGGTGGAAGAGTGAGATTTCACTGCAGTCTGAGTGCTCTGAGACATAATCAAGTGCTGTGGGAACACAGAGGACCTGATGGCTGGGGGTAATAACATTTAATCTGAGTTTCTAACAGTAACTAATAGGACAATACAGTGTTCTCCCTTGTCAGACAGGCTCATCTATAAATAGATAAGAGACTTAGCACATTTTTGTTCTTATCTTTAAAGTTGACTTAGTTTCGCACTGTTGTCATGATAAAAATATTCTGTGTTACCATTATTAGATCAGTAGCCTCAAACTTGATCTTATGCCCGAGAATATACACCAGAGGGGTCTGCATCTAGGTTGATAACCATAAACCCACCTGGGGATTTCATGCATATGATTTTATCCCTAACTGTATGCTTCTGGTTTTTGTCTGTCATAGGGCTTTATGAATGAAAAGACTGGTTATTGGCTTCTTATTTTTCCCCACTGATAATTTTTGTCAGTGGATTCTCTTGGATGAATTATTTATAGAATTTTTAGCAAAGATATTGTCCCTCTTTTATTTAACACACAAGCAGACAGAGCTATTTTAAAGAACAATATGATCCTTAACCCTCTTTTACTTAGTGGTGAATATATTATTAAGCAAAGAGTATAGAAATATGTATCTGATTACTAGATTTTTTGGTTTCTTGGGTTATCAGAGGAGAGCATAGGAGCAGTAACTGACCAATGAAAGGTTAAAAATCCATTTACCTGCTATCTTGACAGGTATCCAAGGTTGAAAATCCCTAAGTTTGTCATCTCCAGGGACCCATTACATTTTCTTTTTCAATATAAAAAAAAAATTTCTTCTGTCTGTTCAAGTATGTAACTAACAGAATTTTGAACAATAATGATCCCAGTAGATTAAAATAATCTGTATATTTGTTCACTGAAAATTTGATTTGACCCATTGACAGCAACAAACTTATGTTCATTTAAAAGTCGTGGCTCATTATTTTTGTGATACCATAATGGCTAAAGGCTTTTCAAACTTTTCAGGGAAGCATGACAGCAATGACTGTATTTTTTCCCTTGGATACAGCTCGACTTCGACTTCAAGGTGAGTATCTTATTGTCATCATATTCCTGTTCATTTGATGTCAGGAAGCAAACTTATTTCTCTACTAAAGTCTAAATTAACATAAGGATATTCTGTTTCATTAGTATCTGCTGTTGTCCATTTTCACTGACTTTAAAGACTGGTCATCATTGCTATTTCCTAATTAACAGAGAGGTGTTTGTGAATGAGTCATAGCCTCAGCCGTTTTCTAATCTGAGAGACCTGAGTGGGTTTGCATTAGTCATTTTGAATCATTACAGTTCGTTCTGATAAACAGTATGACTTTTCAAAGGCAGAATGTCGAGTTTTGTTTTGTTTTGTTTTTTTTATTTGGAGTAGATTTTCTGGAAAGATAACAGAGAATAGGAAACGTGGACCCACATATCATTATCATTGCTCATCTAGGCTTGGAGTTCTAGGCGCCCTCCCCTCATTTCACTTTATATTTATAAATTCTACTTGTTTTTTCCTCAGTATTTTTCAACTTGAAATTATAAACCTATGCCCAAGGTTACATTAAGAGAGAAGAGTAAGATTAGCTTTGAATAATTGCTGTGTTAAAACCCTTCATGACTACTGTTTAATTAATTTTAGATATTTTGGGCAGGTAGTACTTTTACATGATTCAAAACCTAAAATACAGAAAAAGATAGATAGTACAGTGAAAAAAATCTCACTCTAGTCTGCCTCCTTTTCTCTCCCCTATAGATAATATCTTTTGTTAGTCTCTCAGATAGCCCTGAGAGTCTTTATGGACTAACAAGCAAATGATATATATTCTCAATTTTCTCTTTCTTATTCAAGAAGCATACTTTTCTTACTATTCCATATCGTGCATTTTTTGGATGCCTTCCAAATCAGCTTACTGGGGGCTTCTTAATTCTTTCTTCTGGCTGTAGAGTGGTCCACAGCATGGCTGCAACATAACCTGTGTACCCCTCCACTATTAGAGATTCTTGGATTATTTCTCCTCTTTTGTCAAATAGACTTGTTCATATGTCATTTTGTTTCTGTGAGTTCTGTGGGATAAATCCCCAGAAGTGGGGTTGTTGGCTCAAAGCGTGAATATTTATAATTTTGATGGTTATCGTCAGATGCCTTGTGCAGTGTGTCCTAATTTCTCATTTCATGAGCTATGCAGGTACCAATTTTCTTAAGTAATTGGTTCATTTTCCCATTTTTAGGTTTTCAAAATATTCAGATATGGGTAGGAAATTTGAAATTAATTGAAGTAGGTTTTGTTTTCATTGAGAATGCCAAGAAAAGTAGAGTTCTCCCTTTGAGACCTTGTATTTTTTTTAGAATAGGAAACAGAGCCCAAGGCTGATATTTTGGAAGCTTGAATTTTAATCCTGGCTCTGCTGCCTCCCACATGTGTCCTCCACAGTGTTGTGTCTGTAACCTCTTCTCTAAAAGGGAAATGGTAATTTATTTCCTCTCTACTTTATAAGATATTAAGATAAAAATGAGAATATGTAACTTTGAAGAAAAACCAACAGAAGAGCCCTGTGAAATATAAAAAATAAATTTCTCCTGTTACATCTTTTACTTTGAAAATCAGGTATTGAATTAAAATGTTTTATGGTTCATGAATAACAGTTAAAACCCAGGGAATCAGCTGTTGAGAATTTAGCCCATGGGAACACAGGAGAATCACTGAATTCTGAGGCAAACTAGGGAGCCCAAAGATTGCAAGATTGCTCAGGTGAGGTCAATGGCCTTTCAGTGAAACTTGCTGCTGCTGAAGATAACAATTCTCAAAGGATTTATCTTTAAACTCTTTGATCTTGTAGTTGATGAGAAAAGAAAGTCCAAAACAACACACATGGTGCTCCTGGAGATCATTAAAGAAGAAGGCCTGTGAGTACTGCTGTCTCCTTCGTCTTTGTCAGACGGAGCAGCTCGCTGGGAGATTCCTGGGCCTCTATCATGTCTCTGCTCACTTTCTATCCATTTCTCAGAGCCTCCTTGTGTTGTGAATTTGTAATTGCCTGACTTTTAACTACATAGTTATTTTCACTTCCTTAAAGTTCTGTGCTTGGCCATTTTAATTCTCGATCACAGAGACTTAACATGAAACATGTGCTTTGTTTTATGTATAGTAAATTGAAGGAGGTAATAGCTGTTTGACTCATTCCTATCAGATACATTTAGACCAGGAAATGTACCTTTTAAAAAGCTTTTAAAAAAAAAACAAAAAAAGATTTTAGTTTGGAAATAATTTCAAATTTACAAAAAGTTGCAAAGCTAAAATACTGTTAATACAAAGAATATCAGTATGTACTTTACCCAGATTGACCTGTTGTTGATACTTTCTTTTTTTTCTTGATACTTTCTTTCCTATTTGTTTTTTCCATTTCTGCTCATGCTTTCTCCTTCCCTCTCCCCCCACCCCATCCTTCTTGCTTTACTACACAGACATGTACACACAACACACACAAGTTTTTTTCAGAATTATTTGTAAGTAAGTTATATACCATACATCAAGCCCCTTACCCCTATGACTGACATTTTCAGAGTGTGGACCTTCTCCCCTTAATTTTCCTTAAATAAAATGTTTCTCATTTTAAGTTTGCCTTATGTTTCTTCATGATTAGCCTGAATCTGTGCGTTCTTGGGCAGGATAACATGTAGGTGAAATTGTGTCCTTCTTGGGATGTCCCATCTAGAGTCACATTTTGTCCACTTGCCCTTTACTGGTTAATTATGATTTCTTAGATTTGAGTTAACCACTGAATAATTTTATTTTTCCTCTTTTGCAACTGTAAGCAGTCTATGAGGAAATCCTTAATTTAGTATTTTAGAGACTCAAAATGCAGTGGTTTCCAGTTGATTGCTTGGTTGTGTTGGTGGTCAGATTGTCCCAGCTGTGGCAGCGTGAGCCCCTGCAGCCTGGTTCCTGGGCCCTTGTGTCCCCCATCACCGCTGTTCTGTGTTTACTTAATTTTAAATGTTCTTGCCCTGTAATAAAGTGTGAATGATGCTATATTAACTAACAGTCATGAGGAAATTGTTTCTAATTTTTTATAGTAATTTCTAAAGGAAATCAAGGTGGGGGGGATCAGTAAATCAGTCATTGAATGTATGTTGTTTCCTGGTATCATTAATGCTAGAAAAGATTTCTTGGGCAGCCTCAGAAGGTAGGCTATGTGTACAGTTTGGAGTACATTTTGGTATAGGAATGAACTTTGAGAATATGTGAATAACGATCAGCCTTTTCTAGAGGCTTCTGTCCCACATCTTTACTTTGCTTATTGTGTTCTTCTCCTAGCCTGGCACCATATCGAGGGTGGTTTCCAGTTATCTCCAGTCTCTGCTGCTCCAATTTTGTATATTTCTACACTTTTAATAGCCTCAAAGCAGTCTGGGTCAAAGGTCAGCATTCTACTACTGGAAAAGATCTGGTTGTTGGATTTGTTGCAGGTAACTAAGTTTTCTGAATATAAGGTGTTTTTATATTTTATTGTTTATATTGTATTTCATGTACCCTCTAAGAGGTTATTTTAACACACAGTAATACTACAAAGAATGTAATTAGTTTTCTAACTTGACTCTGTGTGTGTGTATAGTAAAAATGCATAACATAAAGTTTACCATTTTAATAATTTTTAAGTGTACATTTCAGTAGTAGGTTTATTCACATTATTGTGAAACAGATCCCTATAACATTTTCTTCTTACAAATAAGAAGCTCTAAACCCATTAAACAATTCCCCTTTGCATCCTCCCCCCAGCCCTAGTAACCACAATTCCGCTTTCTGTTTATATGAATTTGACTACTTTCGATGCCTCATGTAAGTGGAATCGCGCAGTACTTGTCTTTCTTTTTTGACTTATTTCACTCAGAACGATGTATACTCAAGGTTCATGCATACTGTAGGATGTAACGGGATGTCCCCGTTCTGTAAGGGCGGATGACACTCTGTTGTGTGTGTATACCACGCTTCGTTTATCCACTCACTCCTGACGGACATCCGGGTTGTTTCTGCCTTCTGATTACTGTGCATAGTTGCTGCCGTGAGCATGGGTTGTATGAATCTCTCTGAGTCCCTGCTTTCAGTTCTTTTGGATATATTCCAAGAAGTGAGATTCCTGGATTATATGGTAATTCTTTTTATAATTTTGAGAAGAACTACTGTTTCCACAGTGGTTGCACTATTTCATAATCCCACCAGCAGTTGGTTCCAGTTTCTCCACATCCTCATCAACACTTGTTGTTTTGTCTTTTTTTTTTTTGATCCTAATGAGAGTGAAATAATATTTCACTGTGGTTTTGATACACATTTTTCTGATGATAGTGATGTTGATCGTCTTTTCATCTGATGCTGAAGCATCTTTGGAGAAATGTTTATTCAAATCTTTTGCTCATTTTTTGAGTTATTTGATTTTTTGTTGTTGAGCTATAAGTATTCTTTATATATTCTGGATACTAGCCCCTTATCAGATAGATGATTTACACATATTTTCTCCCATTCTGTGGGTTGCCTTTCACTCTGTTGGTTATGTCATTTGGTGCTCAAAAGTTTTTAAGTTTGATCTTATGCCATTTGCTTATTTTTCCTTTTTCGCCTGTTCTTTAGGTGTCATGTCCAAGAAGTCATTGCTAAGCTTAATGCCATGAAAGCTTTTCTCCTAATTTTCATCTTGGAGTAACATAGTTTTAAGTCTTTAATCAGTTTAAAGTTACTTTCTGTGTATGGTGTCAGATAAGGATTCAACTTCATTCTTTTGTGTGTGAATATCCAGTTTTCTTAACATCATTTGTTGATGTGACTAGACTGTCCATTACCCCATTGCATTGAGTAGTCTTGGCACCCTTGTAAAGATCAGTTGACCGTATACACAAAATTTTATTCCTGAGCTAACTTGGCTTGTTTTTATCTTCTTAATCTGGAGAAGAGGGTCAATTATCCCTGTTTAGCAGCCTGTACCTGGAATTTATGGACATTAAGATCTCTTTTTTAAAAAATGAAAATTATAGTACCTTTCCTGCTTATTTTCTGGGGGTTTTTGTTTGTTTGTTTTGTTTTTTGGACTGAGATGTATAACGTGAACAGGACTGGCTACATAATTTGCAGGGTCCAGTGTAAGCTGAAAATGCAGGACTCCTTGTTCACAATTTATTAAGCACTCCCAGAGGGTTGACAGTGAAGCGTTACACCAAGCACGAGACAGGGTTGCACGCCCGTGAAGCCCACCCTGAGTGTGAAAGCGTTTCATCAGGTGTGACAGAGATCTTAGTGCACATCTCAGCGCAGTCAGTATCATCATAGTTGTTAATACTTCTGGGGTTCATAGGAGGAAGAGGGTCGCTTTTGGCTGGGAGGTATCTGCATATAGAAAGCAGTGGCTCTTGAACTGAGCCTTGGCAGAATTAGTAGCACTTGGAGATAAGTGGTGACGGTTTCCCGATGGAGGGAATTGAGAGTATATAGGACCTTGTTTAGAACAGTGAGCTCTGTAATTGAGTGAGTGAGTAAAGTGAGTATAGGAACACGAACAGTAAGTTGGAGAGTTAAGGAGCCCGACTTTAGAAGTCTTTGGATCCTTGTCACCTGAGGTTTCAGAAGAACTGGAAAGCCATTAACCTGATATTGTGAATATTTACTGTCTGTTTCTTCTTAGGGGAATGTGAGCACTATAAGATAAAGAGCAGTATCTCATGTATACTACATATGTGTAAGATATATTACATATGTAAGATAACATATACTGCAATTATATATCTATGTTTAGTTATTATATGGGCTTCCCTTCTGGCTCAGCTGGTAAAGAATCCACCCGCAATGCTGGAGACCTGGGTCCAATCCCTGGGTTGGGAAGATCCCCTGGAGAAGGGAAAGGCTACCCACTCCAGTATTCTGGCCTAGGGAATTCCATGGACTGTATAGTCCCTGGAGTCGCAAAGGGTCGGATACGACTGAGCTACTTTCACTTTCACTTTAGTTATTATATATATACATATATATTCATATACATATATATTGTTATATATATATATTCCCCCTCCCTTGCTAAATTTTCAGTAAGAACAATTCCTAACTTGTAGTAGGAGCTCAATAAATATTTGCTGAATAACTAATTTGTTGAAATTAATCAGAGTTTTATTAAAGAGATGGGAAAAAGTAGATCTGTGTCCTTTTGTGTGTGTGCTTATCCATTTAGTTTGTATTTCAATTAATTTAAATGTCCATTTAATGTTCGTATTTTGTGGACTCACTTTTTGATATATTCTTTGAAAAATTACAGATTTGGAAGCCGCACAACTGAATAATGTAAATGTCCAATTGACATGAAAATGATTTGACTGAAAAATAGTAACCAGGCCAAGAGTATTCATGGTCCCCATTTTTTCCTCTTCACCTGTATGAGACCACTGCTATTTTTTATTTGATCTCTGAGCCTTTCTTAATAGTCTTATTTTAAGACTATGCTTAATAGTCTTATTTTAGTCTTTAGTTGATATTTATATAATAAACTGTCCCTTGAACCAACTTTCTTTTTTTAAATTGAGATATAATTGACATATATTAATTTCAGGTGTACAAAATAATGATTCTGTATTTGTGTATATTGTGAAATTAACACTGCAACAAATCTGGTTAACATCCATCATCACACATATTTACAAATTTCTTTCTTTTCTCGTGGTGAGAGGTTTTAAGGTTTATTGTCATAAACTTTTAAATATACAGTACAATTTTATTAAGTATAGTCACCCTGTTGTACATTATATCCCCATGACTTATTTATTTTATAACTGGAAATTTTTACCTTTTGACTACCCTCACACCCAAC
The DNA here is from genome assembly GCF_033118175.1 of Dama dama. Taxonomy (NCBI): domain Eukaryota; kingdom Metazoa; phylum Chordata; class Mammalia; order Artiodactyla; family Cervidae; genus Dama; species Dama dama. Next base: position 8,186,596 of record NC_083702.1, read on the forward strand.
CCTGGGGCTTCCCAGGTAGCTCAGTGGCTAAAGAATCCACCTGCCAATGCTGGAGGCTTGAGTTCGATCCTTGGGTGAGGAAGATCTCCTGGAGGAGGGCATGGCAACCCTCTGCGGTATTCTTGCCTTGAGAATCCCATGGACAGAGGAGCCTGGAGGGCTACAGTCTATAGGGTTGCAAAGAATTGGACACGACTGAAAGTGACTGAGCATGCATACACAGACTCCCAACCTCAGCCAGACCAGCTTTCAAATAAAGAGTGTGTAACACACTTTCTCTGAGGAAATGAATGAATAAGTAGGTAACTCAGGACAGAAATCTGGAGGTCTTCATAGAGAGTGCTCTCTTTCCCTCCATGTCTGCTCAGGCTTCATGAACCACCAGTCTGTATCTTAAATATCTCTTGAATGCATGCCCTCTTCTCCATGTCCATAACTGTTTCTCCAAATCAAGTATTATTATCCCTCACCTGGACCATTGCTCTGCTATGATCTCCTCGCTTCTCAAATCTTTCTCACTAACACACTTTGCACAGTTCTGCTCAAGTAGCCTTTCTAGAAGAATAGTTTTCAGACACTTATAATTTGAAGAACTCAGGTTTGAAATTTGTTCACTGACAAAAAAAAATCAGAATAGATCCAGCCTATAGAGAGGGAATCTTCTTTTTTATATAACTGCAACAGATGGCAGTGTGGTGTGATCTTTTATTCTTCAGACCAAATGTTTGTAATACCTTGATTATATTATTATATTAGTTTCCATATATATCTACATTGAAAAGGTTGTGGCTCACTGTCAGGGACTAACTTAGGTAACTTTCCATGAAACTACTCTTTTGTGAAATAGATGATGAAATCTTCTCCCTTTTGGTTGTCCAGAACTGTTTGTTTGCTGTGTCTGGCTTCCCATTATGCACCAGGCACACACCGCCCCTTGTTGCATTCTCTCACTGTGAAGCGAAAGTCGCCCAGTCGTGTCTGACTCTGTGACCTCGTGGACTCTACAGTCCATGGACCTCTCTAGGCCAGAATGCTGGAGTGGGTAGCTGTTCCCTTCTCCAGGGGATCCCAGTCCAGGGATCGAACCCAGGTCTCTCCCAGTGCAGGCGGCCTCTTTACCGTCTGAGCCAACCAGGGAAGCCCTCCATGCTCTCACTGTACTCTGCTGATTTCCTTTCTGACTCTGACACAGTTTACAGTTAGAGTAGATTCCCCCACACCTAAAACAGCTAGCCCAGAGTGGTAGGGTGGTTAGCTTTTAGAAAGTCAGTAGAAGTAGGGACTGTCATAAATGGCCCATGTGCCTTAAGTATTTTATTTTAACCTAAGATATGTGAATATATACTTCTCTAATTTTCTGTATGGCCAAGGCATATCCACTCACTGATGGGAGTTTTGTGCTTTTTTTCTGGTATGAAAGTGAAAGTCGCTCAGTCGTGTCCGACTCTGTGACCCCATGGACTTTACGGTCCATGGAATTCTCCAGGTCAGAATACTGGAGTGGGTAGCCTTTTCCTTCTCCAGGGGATCTTCTCAACCCAGGGATCAAACCCAGGTCTTCTGTACTGCAGGCGGATTCTTTACCAGCTGAGCCACAATAACCCATGCCTATAAATGCTTTGTCTACTGTAACAGATATGACCAACATAAACAGGTTTGAAAAAAGGCGTAATTCACTCTCGGTAAGCCTCGACCCTCGTGGGATGGAAGTAAAAAGAGCATGGGCACGCTAGAGCGCAGCCTCCAGGCCGCAGGAGGCAGTGCGCCGTGGCCTCTGTCAGAATGTCCATAAAGGGAAAGAGGAACACAGGTTTATCTGGTGAGTCCACTATGTGGAACTGGTTAAAAGAGATCCCGCTGTGTTAATGTCATTCTCATTCATTTATTAATACATTCTGAACTGTTTTCTTGAGAGTGTGAGAAAAGAATGGAATTGGCATACAGTTAGAACCCACGGGTCTGTGTGGATTGTGAACATCATCTATTGCACATCTTGTCAGAGAAGCGGTTGAGAACTGCTCTTCTGAGGTCTGAATCGGATTGTTAGGCCCAGCCTCAAACCCTTCAGTCCCTGCCGCCTGCTGATAGGATGACGTCACAGCACCCTCAGCAGAGAAGATACTCCCCGCCTCGTACACATGCAGGGTCAGGGTCTCCCATACCAGATCTGCTGTGGTACTGCTTCCTTCCCTAGCTTGGCCTTCCTGTGCATGTCCTCCCAGGCCGTGATTCCTTGAATATACTGGGCTGTTAGTCACTTCATTCCTCGCCAGCTGCTGTTGTCAGCCTGAAGCAGTCTTACTGCTTTTTTTTGTCTCGTTAACTCCTATTCATCCTTTTATTCTCCGCTCACACCACCTCCTCTTCAGGAAGCCTTCCCTGTTCCTCATACCCACCACCCCCAGGTTTTATTCTGGGTTAGGTGCCCACCCTCTGCATTCAACTCAGTGCATACCTCTAAGTGCTTCCTCTACTGGAGAACAGTAGTCTGCATGTTTGTCTTTTATCTTTTATTAGACCCTCCTTAAAGGCAGAAATTACTTTTTAAAAAAATCTCTGCATCTCTAGTACCTTAATGCAGTGACTGATACACAGAAGGTGCTGATTAAATGTTGAATGAATTAAATTTTAAATGTTGTTTAAGTCAATTCAAAGGACTGCGGTCTTCCCCATTTTCCTAAGTGGCAACTCTCATCTTCTAGTTGCCCTACCAAGAGTCTTGAATTCATCTTCTGTCTCTCTGACCCCACCCCCAGTCCATGAACGATCCTATTTTCTGTTTCTTCATATGGTATCTAGCAGTTAGCCCCTTTCCCCTACTCGTACCACTTGAGTCCAAACCACCATTGATTCTTGCCAGGATTATCCTCAGTCTCCTAACTGATGGCCTGCTTCCTTCTTTGTCCCCTTCAATATGTGTTCAACATAACAGCAGGTGTGATCACACTAAAACATAGATGGGATTGTATTATTCTTCTATTCACAGGCCTCCAATTGCTTCCCTTCTCACTCAGAATAAAAGCCAGAGTCCTCACCTGTCCTCCAAAGCCCAGTTTGTCCTCCCCGCCTATCCTTGCCTCTCACACCACTGTAGCCACATTGGCCTCTTCTCCCTGAACTCGCCCAGAATACTTCTGCCTCAAGGCCCGTGAACCTGAAGCTTTTTTCTCTTCCTGGTTCCTGCGTGGTTTGCTCCCTCACCTCCTGTAAAGTCTTTCCCTTAATGGCCACACTGCCTAAAATGGAGTCCCTTTCTACCACCAAAACTCTATCCCCCTTTTCTGCTTAAATTTTCTCCTTAACTTTATCCTCTGACATACTACATATTTTCCTTATTTATCCTTACACCATTAGAACATAAGCTTCACAAGGACAAAAATTTTCACTTTTTATGTACCTGTTGTATCATCACCACCTATTCAACACATAACATCGTATGGAAAAACCCAAACGAATTTTTTTGCCAACCCAATACTAGACACACAATACATATTTGATGAGCAAACCATAGGTGACTTACTTGCAGGTCATAAACATTTACTTCTCCTAAAATACACATAAAGTCACTTAAGAATTGCTAATTGGGCTTCCCTGGTGGGGATCAGTGCCAATGCAAGAGACTCGAGTTCTATCCCTGGGACAGGAAGATCCCCTAGAGAAGAAAATGGCAACCTACTCCAGTATTCTTGCCTGGAGAATCCCATGGGCAGAGGAGCCTGGCGGGCTACAGTCTGTGGGGTTGCAAAGAGTCAGACACAACTTAGTGACAGACTAACTTTTTACTCTTCAATTCATATCTCAGGTAAAAAACATCTACTGGCTAGTTTTATATGTTTCCACTTGTTTAAAGAAGGTAGATTTAATACCAATAAGAATAAAATTTCTAACCACTCTTGGAAAGAATAGGCTTTTCGGGGTGATAGTGAATTCCTGTCTTTTGAGGTTTTCAAAAATAAAGCGAATAATCACCAGTCCACCTGGTGACGGGATTAGGTCAGTGGATCCATAGGGAACACGCGACTGTGTCTGGAGATATTTCTGGTTGTCACAACCAGAGGATGCTACTGGTGTCTAGTGGCTAGAGGGCCAGAGACGCCGCTCAGCACCCTATACATCTGCACCCCTGCCCCGCCCCAGATGCCAATAGTGGCACAGTGGAGAGACCCTCGATTAAATGGTTTTTATAGTCCTTAATGATTCTGAGATTCTTTGATTATAGGTCCTCTCTTTTTCTGAAGGTAGGGGATTCCTTGGAAATTACTGTTGTGAGTTTTAAACTTCTCCTCATAACGTGTTTTTATATCTTAATGCCTACAAATTTCTGTTTGTTTGTTTGTTTTGCACTGTGGGGCTTGTGGTATCTTAGTTCCCTGACCAGGAATTGAACCCCTGCCCCCTCAGTGGAAGCACCAAGTCCTAACCACTGGACCACCAGGGAATTCCCCAGTGCCTGCGCATTTTTTACGAGCTTTTACAACAATTGGAACATCTTTTTTCTCTTCCTACTGTAAACCTAGTCATTGTATTACAATCACTGTAGGAATGAGTTACATTATCGCCTGGGAGAACTAGGCACAAGTACTATTGTTGTTCCGGTTCCGCTAGAAACTTAGACTTGTTATTATTTATTGTATTTTCACAGGAAAAAGCCCATGTAGCTTAATACCCTGGGGAAGAATTTGAGAACAGAACCTTATAGATAACATAAATGAAGATACTTGCCTTTTTTTTTTTTTTGGATAGTGGAGTGCAGTTTATTACACCAGCGCGTCCAAGGCAGAGTCTCCTCTTAGCCAAGGACCCCGACCAGCATTTGTGAAAATCTTTTATACCCCATGTGTATGTGTCCAAACCCACCAGCCCAAATCCCCTGAGGCTTACAAAGGAAGGGTAAATACAATCACAATAATAACCCCATCATTCACATGTTCTGTGTTCAAACAGTTAATAATCAATAAGCCCGCGGTTATATTCCAACCAGTTAATAACTGGTAAGCCTGTGGTTACATTCCGATAGATACTGTCTGGAGGCAGGGGTGATTAGTGTCTGTTTTCTCTTAGGCAATGAGTAACCTGGATGTGATCTTCAAGATTCCCTTGCCCAGAGGGGGGTCTTATCCCTCCATTGTCATTCCCACAGGTGCTAAGCACTGAGCTCAGAGTCCATTGGAGAGGTGGCCGCACATGACCAGCACGGACAGGCCTGAGATGGAGTCCAGGCCCTATGAATTCCTTCTTCATTCCCCCGTCTTGATGCTCTTAGTTTCCATAACGAGCATCATTTATTGAGATATATTGTACCTTAGCCCTCCTGCCACCCACATGAGAGAAGGCTGTCAACCTCTGGGTTACAAAATTCACAAGGCATTGTAGGAAGCAGGGCCCACAAAGCAGTATGATCAAGATTACTATGACAACAGTTCATTAGACATGGCTTTCACTTGATTTTGCATATCCTCCAAGGCAGTAGATACATTTCCAGACAGGTCAGGGATGTACACACAACATTCAACTTTAATTATGGTGCAAGTCCCTCCTTGGGCTGCTGTGAGTATGTCTAATGCCATCCTATTTTGAATTATTGCCTTCCTCATCTGAATCTGTTCTTCGTTCAAAGCTTGAATGGCTTTAGTACTGTCTAAGAGGGCCTGTTTAGTGAAATTAGTTAAGGCCTCTACCTTAACCATGATATCCGTTGTCCCTACAGAGGGTACAAACAAGGCAACAAGATAGTCATACCATTGGAACACGGATCGTGTCCATCTTGCATGCAGATAAGGCAGGTTTACTGGAGGCTGGTGTAGGCTAGGCTTAATTCTGCCATGGGCGAAAGCAAATCCTAATGTGCAACGCCCCACCCAGCCAACTGGTAACCATGGCCATAAGTTAAGCCCACAGAGCCACTGGGTCCCATTGGGGGCTACCCAGCAGATTCCAGGCCAGTCGGAACCGGGCCACTGAGCAGACTGATTGGGGTGATAGGTAACTTCCAAGATTTGTTTACATTGTTCAGGGCACAAATAACAATTCTTTTGGGTCTCGGGGACGGTCTCCAAATCCAACTTTCTGTTCTTTTTGTTCCCAGCAAATAGTAGCAGGGGCAATCAACTGTCCTTTCTCAGGAGTCATCCAGAAATATTCATCCCAGAACTGGTAGTATTGCTCAAGGCACCGGGAGGCCTGTCCCCCTTTTGTAAGGGAGCCCTTTTCCTCTTTAAGTTTCATATATGAGGTATAAGCCTTTGTTATCTCCATAAGGCTGGTGTTCATGTTAAATGTAACCCTATGTCCCTGGCCCATTGATGGCTTCTTCTTACACCAGGAGAGCAAAGAAAGGTTATGGTTGGTGAGAGAGAGGAAAGTTCCTTTCTGTTGTTAAAGTCCCCATAATGGAGTGGCGATACCCACTGGGGAGTCTGTCCATTACTGACAGGGGCATAGCCCCACATACCCAAGTTCAGAATTGCATTGGTGAGGCCGAGCAGCAGGAGCCGTTTACCCAGCTCCATCCTGTAGAGGGCTCGTCCGGGACCTCGTTTTCTTCTTCCTCCTCAGAATGATCTTGGTTTCCCGTGGGTCAGTGGGGTCCTTCTGGGTAGTCCACTCGGCGTCCTCCGGGTCAGCGTGGTATGCCTTCTTCGCTCTGGTGTGATGGATCAAGGGACAATACCTGCAACTTTAACTGCAGTAGGGGTAGTTAGAATAACATAAGGGCCCTTTCACAAAGGGCTAGCAAATCATGTTTCCAATCTTTGACCCATACTTGGTCACCAAGTGTAAACTCATGAATCTGTTCCCCAAGTTTGAGTTCTGTTATCACTGGGGCGTGATGTTTAGCCAGCCTGGGGGGGAGGGGCAGTTGTCCTCCACCCAGACCTCAGGGAATAATTGAGTTAGCTCCCTCATGCTCTTCTGGCCCACCCGGTTCTTCCTTCAGAGGCTCATGCAACCTTCACTCATCTTGGGTTGGTATTGAGAGAGAGGGCAAATAAGTCATAGAGACTGTCCAGAAGGTGGGACTCTCCTCAGGGGAGAAAGTCACTTGTGCTCCTAGTTTGGAGAGCAAGTCTCTTCCCAACAGGGGTACTGGGCACTCAGGAATGTAGAGGAATTCATGAATCACTTGGTGTGCACCCCCATCTGACATTTTCTGGGCTGGCAAAACGGTTTAATCATCTGTTCTCCCGATACCCCAGTAACAGCAGTAGTCTTTGTGGACAGAGGTGCCACAGGTTTTGTTACTACTGACAGTTCTGCTCCTGTGTCCACCATGAAGTCAATATTTTGGTCCCCCATTTTACAGTTCCCATGGGCTCTCAGGGACCTGATATCTCTGAGCCCTGGCAGCCCTAGTTAATTTCCAAGTCAGCAAGCCCCACAACTGCGGGAGCTTTCTCTTCCTTCCTTGCCTTAGGGCATTCATCCTTCCAGTGGCCAAAAGCTCGGCAGTGGGCACACTGGTTTGGCTGTAACGGGCCCAGGGCCTCCCTTGGGACCGGTTGAAGGACTGTCCTGTCCTTGGGGCAGATGAGGTTTTACGGCGGGCCCGAGATAGACTTTTCCAGAGCAGCAGCTAGCACTGTAAGTCTCTTGTCTGTTCTCTTTTATTCCCTCCGGCTGTCGGGCAGAGCGCGGTCTCTGCTTAATTCCAACGTCTCCCTCCCCTTCTTGTCAGTACTCACTGGGAGAGGCGGGTATAGCTTGGACGGTTTGGTTGGAATGGGATCCTGGAAGTGTTGGCCAGAGGCTTCTGTCACCGGGATCGGAGCCTGCCCAAACAGCGGCTCTACGAACTCCGGGAAAGCTGGCGGAGGAGCAGTGGCTGTTGCAGAAACTTCACCTGGCCCTGGATCGGGCATTAAAGCGGCCTCTGGTCCTGGTGAAGCACTGGGAGGCAGGCGCGTCATTATCCAGCATGGGGGAGGGGTCAGGTCATCCCCGTCCAAATCCTGTAGAATTTCCTTTTTTATCATCGGTCAATTTTTCTGCCATTAATATTTTTCCCTTTCCCTTCTGGATACAGAACCTTATCCAAGTAGGAGGGTCTCAAGCTAACCCTAGCCATGAGTCAATAGATGGATATCGATCCAGGTGTCCTGGCTCTCCTGTGACTACTGTATAGATTGCTTCCACTATTTTTGAGTTCATGGTGTTCTCTGGTGGCCATCCTGCTCCCAAAGGGGTCCATTCGACCTCACAGAGTATGTGGAGGCAGTTAGGCTTCATCTTCACCCCATAGTCTCCTCCTAATCCCTTCTTTAAATTTTTCACTCCAATACAGTTGCCTTAGATTCACTTCCCCCCATCTTGCTTACCTTCTCAGACCTTCTTCTACTTTTCCTTTTCGTTCTGTCTACGAAGTTCTCAGTACCCTATGTACTTCTGATATTTCCACTCAGTGACACTTAAATTGCCATTCTGCCTCCTTCCTAATTGGAGTGAGAAGAGCCTTACCTGCCAGATCCCAGAGGGAGAAGGGGGATCAGGGTGTCTTCACCTGCCGGTCAGCACAGCTGAACCAGAACATCACACGGTCCAAGACTGTTTCTCCCTTAAAGTCCATTCTGCCTTGGTGGGCTTGATCAGGTGCGGATGAAAACACAGATGGGTTAAATATCCCATGTCCCAGGCCATCTCCAGAAAAGCCAATTCATACTCACTTCTGTATCCCCCTCCTTCTAGCCTAACAAGTCCGAGGGGGTCAAGAATTTCACAGCAGACAGGACACCTCCTGGGGGAGGGCAGAATACGAGCATACAAGGACCAGTTTCCTATCCTAAAAATCCCCTGGCGATCGCTTGGTAATAATTTTCCCCAAGACGGTGTGGACACACCTCCTAAATGACCTTCACAAATTTCCTTCCTAAACCCTAGCACGCTCATCAACCTGTGTACCAAGCAATCACCGCCTGCCTATTCCAGGCTCCTGTGGGTCCCCGCTCCTTCTGGTCCCTCCCAGGGGGGTGATCAGGCCCCCTCTTCCACCCTGCTGGGTGGGTTCCTCCTCACCTGAGTGCTCAGTTCCCCTGCTGCCGTCCACTACCTACTGACGTGAAAGGTCCAGGCGTTGAAAAGCAGAATCCTTCCAGAGGCGTGAAGCGCCTTCCCCCCTCTAGGAGATTCAAGCTACAAAGCCTCGGGGTGGCCTCAAATGAGACCTGTCTCCTCAAAGTGAGGAGTTTCCCGGCCAACGCACCAAATGTTATAGCCATGCTTTCCGGAAGACAAACTCACTCAGAAGGACAATACAGATAGTGGAGTGCAGTTTATTACACCGGCGGGTCCAAGGCAGAGTCTCCTCTTAGCCAAGGACCGATACTTGCCATTTTTATGAAATTGGAATTTTTGTCAATAACTCTTTTTGAGTGCCAATGGTATTATCATTGTTGTGACAGTTGAAATTAATTTCCTGCCTTTAGGCTTTAAATCTGGTAAGGGAGGCTTGTTCCTGCAGTGTATCAAGTCACATTTCTTTGTAGGGAGCCAGACTCTTAGGTTGGTGACCTTGGTCTGCCATTTTCTTGTCTCCGCGGTCTTTGTACGTGTTCCCCAGAAGTGCACCCAATTAGTGTTCTCTGGTTTTGTTTTATGTCCTTAACTCAGGAGACTCACTGCTAATAAAACTTTGTTTTCGAGATTTCAGAAGTAAATAGCTGTGTTCCAATTATTCCCTGAATCAGTGAATGGTTTTAGTATGTTCAGTTGCTATTCTTCATCTCTTAATTTTGATTGTGTTTTCCTGTAAATGATTTTTTATGAAAAAAGAAAAAATAGTATCACTTGAACTGGAAAGAGAATGATCTCCTGTTCTTAAGTAGGTAAAGTATTGGTATTCTCATCTTAGAGCTGAAATAACGGCCACAACTTGGAGTTGGTGAAATTTTCTACGCATAAATAAGCAGACAGCTTTCTTTATCCTGCAGCCATACCCATCGTGCCTTAGTAAGAGCTGAAATCACTCATCATATTCTTTTGCAGCTGGTTTTTCCTCCACAGAAAAACATCCTTTGCTTGCTTATTTTTAGTGCAAGTTTTTAGTAAAGTTTGGATCCTCAAGTGTTTTCTCAGAATTCATAAAATGAAAGTAGTTAAAAAATAACCCCTCCATCTATTTGGCTTAGAGGATGAACAAAGATCTTCTCAGATAAAAAGCTTTGAAGTACAGAATGTTCTTACAAGGACTTATATATTCTCTTCTTTAAATGATATGATGCATTTACTTGACATTTTCCTTAGAATCCTCTCAGTCTTTCAGCTCATGTTGGTAAGGGGAATAATGTAAGCAGAATTCTAAATAATAACTAAATCTCAATCTTGGCTGCATTTCCTCTGACCTGTTCTGTGTGTGCCTACTTCTCGAATAGAACATGAAGGGAATTTTGATTTCCAAAGATTTCTTTAATGGGCGACCTGTTTCGTTTGTTTCGAAAGGTGTTTCCACTACAGTACCCACAGAAGCTTGTGATCTCTGGTTCTGAGCTTGCCTGTCTTCATCTAAAACAAAAACAGTAGACTGCTCAGTAGTACTTTCCAATCTGATTTTTCTGACTGTTGGTTTTTTAGTTAAGTGATGTGTACATTATATTGAATAGGAATACATTATAAAGTCTGGGCTAATGAGTGTGTATTGATTGATACTCTTTTATCTTGGCCTCTTGGGCACTGGTGCTTTTTTAAAATGAGACTTGCAAGAATCTTTAGTTAAGACTTTTTCAGATTATGACCTGTATCTTGACAATGTATGAAGATACTGAGTCATAACTAAAGATGACTCCTTGATGTTCTATGAAAAACTCTTAACAAATACAACTCATAAAATGATGCCTTTTGAGAAATATGTTCTCATAATGTTCCTAAGAGAGAGGTGCCAAAATGTCTTGCATTCCACTAATGAAAATTCAGGATTTGAGCTTCCTGGCATTTTCACCAAGTTTATTAACTTTGGTGTTATCTGTATAGTATGTTTGAAATTCCTTAAATCAAAGCATCCTTAATCTTGCTTTGTTGCTGTGGTGGTTGTTTCTTTTTTGGTTGCATCATGCGGCTTGTGTGATCTTAGTTCCCAGACTAGGGACTGAGTCCATGCCCCCTGCAGTGGAAGCACCGAGTCCTAACCACTGGACCCCAGGGAATTCCCAATCCTGTTAACTAAAAGATTTCTCTTCTTTATGATTGTGCCTCTCAGTTCTTCTGAGTGTGGCCCGATAGCTTGGTATATGGTTGTTTGCTGAGTTTGTTCATTAGTTTACTTGTTAAACGTTTATTTAACACACATTTATAAAGTATATACTGTGTGTCAGGCACTTTTATTACAAGTCTGTCTGGTATTTTTCTCTAATCATTTCAGGACTGATGAGGAATGTCTTAATATCTCAAGATGGTGCTAAAATTGGGATCGTGTGTTTTCAAAACAGAAGCACCTGGCTCATTGTATTGTTCTACTCTGAGGCCACCTTGGGTGGCCAAGATCCCCATCCTTAAGCTTGTAAGAATCATGATGCTTGTGAAGCTGTTGCAGGTGTTTTTGTGACGGTTCATAACGACTGCTTGCTGCCTGCCTGTCCTAATTCCCCAAGTGACGAGGAACTCTTCTGTGAGCCTCTAGTCCCTGTCGAAGTCCTTTTAAATGTCACACTTTCTCCCACCTGTCTTTTATGGTACTAGATCCATACTCACTTAAAACCATGTGAGCTACTTACATGAGAGTTGTAAGGTATGTTTTATGTGATACTGTCATGGACTTATTTAGCATGTGATCAAGGAATCAGTTCCCCCATCTGAAAGCTGTTTTTAAAAACTGTGTTTAAAACTATATCAAAATTGCTACTTTGGATGCTGTATGAATTGACAGATTGCCTCCTAGTGTACAGAGGAGGAACCTCCGCACTCTCCTCATGTGGAGAGGTACTGCTGCCGGCCATCCCGCTCTCAGCAAGGCTTCTGAATTGCTTCTAACAGTAGTGGCTTGTGTTGTACCTTGGCACAAAGGACACCTTACCTCAGGCCTCCTAGTAGGTCAGCAGCAGAAATATAACTGGAACACGGATGTGTTTAGCTTTAACATAAAGGTTACATTTTGCTTCCCCTTTGTCTTGCCCCCTTTCTCTTTACAGGGGTGGTGAATGTGCTCCTCACGACTCCACTCTGGGTGGTAAATACCAGACTGAAGCTACAAGGGGCAAAATTTAGAAATGAAGACATTGTACCGACCAACTACAGTGGTATCATTGGTGAGTGTCTTTTGGGCGTGTTCCTTTTTAAAGGTTCTCTTTTCTCTTTGTATCTGGAATTTATCACCATGATAAAGCTACATAACGGACAGCCTCAAATCTCAGTGTCCCACAGTAAGCATTTGCATAACGGACAGCCTCAAATCTCAGTGTCCCACAGTAAGCATTTGTTTAGCTCCTGTGTCTGTGGATTGAGAAGGATTTGATTTGTCTAAGCTGACTCCAGCCTAGGAGTCTCAGCCCCATGTGTCTCTCTTCCATTTCCTGGGACTAGCCTCAGGATATTCTTCTCTTGGTGATAGCAAAAGCACAGGAAGACATGCCCGATCATACAAGCATATTTCAAGCCCCTGTTTGCATCTTGTCTATTACCATCCTCTTGGCCAAAGCACTCCCAATGGCCAAGCCTCAAGACAAGGGGTAGAGAAATATACCCGTGGAATATAGCCCACAGAGGTGGAGGGGTGGGAGGGGATGAATATTTCTGAAGAATAATCTGCTACTTTTTCTCCGCCAGTGTTGTCTTTGGATAAAGATACAAAATTAGTGTCTGATATCTTTGAGCTTCTGCTTTTGAATAGTATCACACTGCCAGGTTCTTCTTTCCCATCATTCCCTCTTTGTAATGAGGACAGTGATTTTCTTAAAAGGCAGTCCTATAAAATGAACTCCAGAGAACTGTCTTATCTTTTTCTGTACTGGCCTTCACTGTGAAACCCACAGACTGTTGTTCCCCATTCTGTCTGTGTAAGACAGAGAGCTCAGTGGTGGAGATGATCAGTACCGAGGAAAACTTGACGTGCTAACCCCAGATTTGTCAGGAACGGTTGCCAACAATTGAAGTTAGTCTCTCAATAACTCAGTGACTGTCAGTATCTGATGATTCTCCAGAAGCAGTTAACGGATTAACTTGTCACTGCCAGAAGGAAATCTTCATAGAATCAGTCTGGCCTGTGTTCTGGGCACGTTGTCTTTCTAGTTAGGGGATTGTCCTCAAAGGTCCTTGATTTCTTGCTTAGATGCTTTTCACCAGATCATCCGGGATGAAGGGATCCTGACTTTATGGAATGGCACCTTTCCCTCCCTGCTGCTGGTCTTTAATCCTGCCATCCAGTTCATGTTCTACGAAGGCTTAAAACGGCAGCTTTTAAAGAAACGAATGAAGGTAAGCCCTGATCTTGAAAGCTACAAACAGCCCCTGACACCTTCTCGCTGTGTAGACTGATGCAGTTCGTTCTTTCTTTGCCTTGCAGCTTTCTTCCCTGGATGTGTTCCTCATTGGCGCAATCGCCAAAGCAGTCGCCACCACGGTCACCTATCCTTTGCAGACAGTACAGTCCATTCTGAGGGTGAGTGCTGGGCTTCTCCTGCATTTAAACAGACAGCATTCTAAAATAATGTGGTTTCTCTGTTTGAAGCAATGTTAATAAAGCAATGAAGTGCTCCAGAGCATTTCTCAGCCAATTTCCCGCTATTTGATATTTTGCTAACTAGTCAGGCTGTCAGTTGGTTTTCTCTTTGGTTTGGAACAAAGTTTATACTTTGAGTTTCTTCGGTCACCTGCTGTCTCAGAAAATCCAAGTATGGAGGAAGTTCTTTAAAGACCTCAGGAACATAATAAGTTTGCTTCCTTCACATTCAAGTTGATTGGCCTGGTGTACAGGGTAGATTTCCCTTTACAGAATCAGAGATTCATTCATAAGGAATGAATGATTTAGCTTTTCTGAAGTATTTTCAAATTTCTAGTTTTTCATTCATTCAGTTATTTATTCTATGAAATATTTTTTTAAGTACCTATTCTGTGAGCAACTGGGTGCACAGGGTGAATAAAAGCCATAGTCCCTTCCCTGAGGAGTTAACCGAGGAGAGAGCGAACAAGTAAATCAGCATAAATAGGTAACTGCAAATTGAGGAGGGAGCTGTCAAGGATGTAAGCCACATTCTGTGATTTAGTGGGGAGGGCCACAGTGGGGATCTTCTCAGATGGCATGACTGGGGATGGGTCCTCTGAGGAGCCCTGTGTAAATCAAGACTTAAAGGAAGGTAAGGACCCAGCCATGCAAAGAGCAGAGGAAAGAGCTTTCCAGGTAGAGGGAACATGGTGTACTGAGAGCTTGATGAGTCCTGGCAACTGAGAGGGAGGCCACTGTGGCTGAAAAGGCAATCAGGAAAGAAGCAGGACGGCTATGAGTGATGACTGGATTTTATTCTCACCGCAGTAGGAAACCATTGCAAGGCTTTAGACGAGAATAATGTGATCTGATTTACAATTTGAGAAGACTACCATGACTATTCAGTGGCAAATTGGTCAGAAGGCTAAGAGAAAGGGGAATTTCAGGTTAGGAGGCTATTTCCATCACATGTGAGATGCGATGGTGGCCTGGACTAAGATGGTGGTGGAAAGGGAGGGATTCAAGTTATGTTTGGGAGAAAAAATTCAAAGGACTTAAACCAGTGAGTAAAATGGAGGCGTTAATGAAAGTATTTTAGTTTTAAAAGATTATTCCCTTCTGTTAAAAGTATTTTTACCAATGGACTATTTTTAAATTGGCACTTAATATAAAGAATTTGAGTTGCAGTCCAATAAATGTATTTTGACATTTTTATAATAGAAACAACATGAAGAGCTTGGACTACAGAGATTCTAACTGATTAATGTTTATCATAACTTCTTAAAAGACTGGAAGCCATTCCATCAGTATCTAAATCTTCATCCTGGGCATGATTTTTTCTTTTGAGGTAGAATTTTCCCCATGATTCTCTGTAAAAATGAAAATTCTCATGCTTCATTGAAAAAAAAAATTGTTGTTTTCACTTATTTCATTGAAATATTTCATTTGTTTCGTTGAAAAAAGAGGATTAATGAAATCTAAATACTAAAAAAGCCACTAGGGGCTTCCTTAGTGGCTCAGATGGTAAGGAATCTGCCTGCAGTGCAGGAGATCCAGATTCGATCCCTGGGTCGGGAAGGTTCCCCTGGAGAAGGGAATGGCAACCCGCTCCAGTATTCTTGCCTGGAGAATTCCATGAACAGAGGAGCCTGGCAGGCTGTAGTCCATGGGATCATAGAAGAATTGGACATGACTGAGCAACTAACACTTTCACTTTCACATATTAAAAGGGTATTTTTATTACCATCTGCTGTAAGATGTTACTCCAACATAAGTGGAAATTAAGATTAAAAAAAAAAGTGGTAACAGGGCTTCCCTGGTAGCACAGTGGTAAAAGTCCACCTGCCAAATGCAGGAGACGCTGGTTCGATTCCCCTGGGAAGATCCCGCATGCCGTAGAGCAGTTGCACCCGTGTGCCACAACTCTTGAGCCTGCGCTCTGGAGCCTGTGCGCGGCAGCAAGAGAAGCCACCGCAATGAGAAGCCCAGGCACTGCCAACGAGAGAGTAGCCCCCACTCAGTGCAACTAGAGGAAAGCCCACACCCGGCAACGAAGATGCAGCCCAGCAAAAAAAGGAACAAGTAAATAAATGAAGCTTTAAAAAAGAAAGCGGTAACAGATGGCAATTATTTGTCTTGTCCCTTCTTCCTTAGTTTGGACGTCACAGACTCAACCCAGAAAACAGAACACTGGGGAGTCTTCGGAACATTCTCTATCTCCTTCACCAGCGAGTAAGGTGAGCTTCGTAGATGTTTCACATTCTGTCCTCTCTTCTAACAGCCTTCTCTGCCAAGAAGTGGTTGGATTTGCTTATCTTGTATTTTTGTCCTGGCAGCAGCAGCCTGAAAACTTCTCCCTTGCCTGCTGTGCTCAAACATTTCTCATTTAGGAGCTGAGTGACACATGAGCGTGTTTAGGGAAATTGCGGAAAAGTTCGTGTCCTTATTCTTTGTTAGTTACAAATATTCAGGACTTCTTTAGAAAGGGAATCCTCCAGTGAAATCCAGACATTTGCAACAACATGGATGAACCTTGAGTGTTTTGTTAAGTGAAATAAGTCAGGCCGAGAAAGATAATGTGTGCTTTCGCTCATATGTGGAATCTACAGACAGACAAGCTCATCGGTGCTGAGAACAGATTAGTAGCTACCAAAGAGAAAGAGGGTTTGAGGGTAGGCAAAGTGGGTGGAAGGAGTCAGCTGTATGGTGATGGATGATCATGGGACCCGTGGTGGTGATCACTGTGCCGTGTGTAGAGATGTCAAATTGTAATGCTGCACACCTGAAACATGGGGCTTCCCTGATAGCTCAGCTGGTAAAGAATCTGCCTGCAGTGCAGGAGACCTTGTTTCAATTCCCAGGTCGGGAAGATCTGCTGGAGAAGGGATAGGCTACCTACTCCAGTATTTTTGGGCTTCCCTTGTGGCTCAGCTGGTAGAGAATTCACCTGCAATGTGGGAGACCTGGGTTCAATCCCTGGGTTGGGAAGATCCCCTGGAGAAGGGAAAGGCTACCCACTCCAGTATTCTGGCCTGGAGAATTCCATGGACTGTATAGTCCATGGGATCGCAAAGAGTCAGACACGACTGAGCGACTTTCACTTCACTTCACACCAGAAACAAAGGAGCCCTCCTGTGATCTAATGTAGAGACTGCTCTGCTGAGTAGTGCTCCATCGATGATGCATCGATGTAGAAATAAGCAGGTGTCAGAGAGTCATCATGGGAAAGGGAAGAAGAGTAGGCTGAGGAACAGCAGCTGTCATCACAGTTACCACAACAGTGATGATGATGGCGAGAGGAGTTAGCATTTTTTGAGCTATTATGTGGCAGACACTAAGCCAGATGCTCTGCTTGGGTAATCTCACTTAATCCTCACGGCAGCCCTTTGAGCAGGTACTGTCGTCATCTCCCCATTTCATTTAAAGGGGAAATCAAATAGGTCAGCACCTTTGAGGCAGAAGCTATTATAACTTTATTACTGTTCCTAGATGTAAGATATTTTAAATTAAGTTTATTATAAAGATAGACTATGCTTGGGATAAAAAATTAAATGAAAGATAAGGAATTGGTGTAAAGTAAAAAAAAAAAAATTGCTGATCATACCAAGTGTTGGCAAAAATGAAGCAACTAGAACTTTCCTATGCTGGTGGGAGTTTAGAATGGCACAAACACTTTGCAATGCAGTGTGGCATTTTCTTATAAAGTTAAACATATGCTTCCCATAGACCCAGCCATTCCCTTTCAAGGTATTTACCCAAGACAAATGAAACACATCTACACAAAGACCTGTGCATAAATGTCAGCTTTATTTGTTAGAGTCAAAAACTGGAAACATCCCAAATGTGCATTATTGAATGAGTAGGTACAAGTTGTGATATACCTGTACAATGGAATACTATTCAGAAAGGAAAAAGAAATAATTATTGATACATGCAAAAATGTAGGTGGGTCTCAGAATAGTTACGCTGAGTAAAAGAGATCAGACAAAAAAAGAATTCATATTGTATGATTCCACTTTTATGAACACCTGCCAGTGCAGGAGACGGAAGAGATGTGGGTTCAGTCCCTGGGTAGGAAGATCCCCTGGAGAAGGAAATAGCAACCCACTCCAGTATTCTTGCCTGGGAACTTCCATGGACAGAGGAGCCTGGTGAGCTACAGTCCATAGGGTCACAAAAGAGTTGGACACGACTGAGCACACACACACACTTACCACTTAAGCTTAGAAAGTGATCTACAGTGACAGAAAACAGTGCAAATGTTTTCATGGCAAAGGGACATGAGGACAGCGTCCTCCTGGGGATGATGGATGTGTTCATGACCTTAAATGTGGTGATGGTTCATGGATGTACCCGTCAGTCAAAACTCGTCAAACTGAAGTCATTTAAACTTCAATAAAGCTATAAATATATGCATATCTACACTGTTTTCTGTCTCTTTTCCAAGAGATAGTCACTATTAACAAAAAGTATATGTATTTCCAAAATACTGTATAAAAAACATACATTTTTCACTCCATTTCCAGCCTCCTCTCCTCTCTGGAGAATAGTAGGTGGTGCTGGAAATTCCCGGCTTCTGATCATTGCTTGGTCTTTCTGGTGACCAGCCCCACCCAGGAGTCCACCAGGAATCACCTCTTTAGAACAGAAGACACTACTGTCACACAGGACTTAAGGGATTTAGGATCTCTGTGTCAGGAACTAGGATCAAAGACCAATTGTTAGAATAAAGAAATGCTCCTAGTGTTCTTTTCACTTAGGAAATTATAAGCAAGAGCTCCTAGAACTCTGTGCCAGGAACTGAGGACAGAGACTAAAAGCTATTTTTTTTTCTGTTATCTTCTAGCAGACCTCACCTTGAGAAACACCACAGTGGAGTTTCTTGGGGGAACGTAAGTTAGCCAGTGAAATAGAAATTCATGAGTCAAGGCTTTTCATTTCTATTTATCACGTGATTGACTCCAAATAACAGGTTTTCACACATAGCAAGTATGTAAAATATAGAATAGCTTCTGAATGGAGCACTTGACTGACTTCTAATATCTCGGTCTGCATGCGTGCTATATAGAGCCCTGGAGTTGCTGATGAACTAGCATATGAGATTAATTCACTCTCAGTAATTAGCTCTGAAGACATCATTTACTCTGAGCTTTATGTTTCTAGCTGAAGCATTCTTCTCTGTGGTTGGAGCAGTCATTCTAAAGGGCTGGTGTCCAGGCGGGCCTTGTCATCCTCATCACCTGGGAGCTTATTAGCAATGTAGATTCTTGAGTCCCATCCCAGGCTTAATGCTTCGGAAACTCCGTGGATAGCACTCAGCAATCTGTGTTTCACCGAGCCTTCCCAGTGATTGTGACATACACTAAATTTAAGAACCACTCAGTTAAAAGGTCAAATGTACGGAAAGACTTGGTATTGGAGAGATTTTCATTCCTGTCATTTTCTCTAGTTCTGTTCAGGCTACAATGATCTAAACCAATTGGCAGCTCTCCTACCATTTAGGGGCTCTTAGGTTGAAATAACTTTGTTGGGAGAGCCTTAAAGTCAAGATCTAAAAGTTCTTTGTTAATCTTAGATGTTGGCATTAAAATAGTTTTAGGAGTTTAGGATCTGTACCCTCTCTGTGAGATACTGTCAGCATTCCTCTGATTAATCATGGCTTTGAAGAAATAGTCAACTTTTATCAATTCCCAAACACCTTCAAAGATAAAGTACTTAAGTAACAGAAGTCCGTTAATATCTAAAACTTCCATTGCTTCTTTTGATCCTAAGAATAAGCCTTTGCAAAATAGTATGCTTCTTTGAAAACCTTTTGTTTTTTTTTCTCACCTCTTTCCTTTTAGGCGTTTTGGAATTGTGGGACTCTACAAAGGCCTTGAAGCCAAGCTGCTGCAGACAGTCCTCACTGCTGCTCTCATGTTCCTCGTTTACGAGAAGCTGACGGCTGCTACCTTCATGGTCATGGGGCTGAAGAGCACGCGCAAGCACTGAGACACCTTCCACCCACCCCTGGCACTCAGAAATGCTCCAGACGGGGGCTTCCTTCTCTATAATAGGAAGTGATTCCACTGTACTTGCCCCTTCCACTGAGAAATCTATCCTCATTGGCTTGAAATGCATCTAAGGGTACATACACATGCAGGGTTATAGCCAGCTTGACTCATTACCAACTTAACTTTTTTGATGGTTGGTTGAGTTTGTGGAGGAGGTTGGACCAATGGCCATATGAAAAGAACCCATGATCGAAAACCTAAAAATGAAACTTGATGGGGATTTATTGATTTTCCTGAAGGGAATGGACTATTGCTCTCATGTATAATCTTCTCCAGTTTAAATTTACCAGCTATTCTCTTTCCCTGAACCCTCCCCCCAGGTTCTACAACCAGTTTGCTACCATGTAATTCTCTTGGTAATTTCCTCGTATATACTTTTGTACGTCTTCATCTTGGTATTTTCCTCACTAAAAATGTTATGACTATGCCACAGGCATGACTATTATTCTTGAGCTTTTTTTTTTTTTTTTTCCTGATTAAGGAAAGATATCTTCTTTAGTGTGTGAGCTATTTATTTTGTGGGGGAAATGAAAATGATTAATTCCAAATGATTCTCTTATAAACTGTTTGTAAGCATCACTTATTCTTTCGTATCTGACATAATTAAAAAATATTTATTTTGAATCAACCTCTTCATTACAGAACTTGAGGTTTTATGTTCATCCATGTGGGCCCCAATAAATTGTAAGAACAAAAGCCATTCTTAAAATTTGCCCTTTAGAGTATTACATTGGGTTTACAACCAGCTGGTAAAAATCACAGAAAAGGGAGAGGGAGCAGATACCTTGTTTAGGCTCTGGAATACTGTCTTCTTTTATAAACTCTTGGTAGAGGCTGTATATTTTGAGAATAAACTTCTGGTTAAGGTTATTTCCGTTTGAAAATGTTGCTTAGAGTCCTGCTACTCAAAGTGTGGGTCCCAAACAGTAGCGTCAACATCACCTTAGGAGCTTGTTGGACATGCCACCCCAGACATTCTGAATCATCTTCTGTGTTTTAACAAGATACTCACATGATCTGTACTCATCAAAGTTCAAGAGAACTTAGAGCTCCTGACTCCACAGAAGATGTAGTTGGTTTCAATTATGGAAACCAAAGATCGATATAGAAGGAAAGGTGGACTAATGTATTATATTAGAGCATCCTCTGAAAAGACCAGAAGTCCTGTCATCATTTACGCTCACCTCACAGCGCATGTTCAGGTTGGTAGGACTTTCATTATGTGGTCAACAATGAATTTTGACATCTCAAGGCACTCAAGAAGCAAACTCTCTTGACATGAGTAGAGCAGCAGCTTTTTCAGACTTAATTTTAGTCCCTATATAAAAATGATAGGTTTCTCATTTATAAGTCTAATTCAATCAATTAGAGCAATAATGAAGTATGTGTCTATTCTGTATTAGTACTGAAGTTCAATTTGGGGAGTGGAAATTTATTTTCTCTCTTGTCCCTGTGTTAATTTCAAAATGCATGATTATTAGACTAGTAATAATCAAAAGATCAGTGTTGTTCTAGAAAACAAAAACTAAGAGGAACTGATAATCTGAGAACTAGACTGAACATTTCTCTAAAAGCTAGAGAATTGGCCCCATTAACTGCTTTTTATTTTATTTATATATTTTATTTTTTAAAGTGTGTGTGTGTGTGTGTGAAGACTTGAGTGGGGAGCTTGGGAGAAGAATGACTGTAAAGATGCCATGTGTACTTTTGTTATTATTTTAATTTTGATGTTCACTTTGGAACTTGAATTTTGAGCTCAGGGTATTATGAATTGTTGGTATGTTAAAATAATTCCCTAGTCAGGTTATATAGTTATATTGGATGTTTATGATGTGAGAATGTATCTGATGCTTCTTTTTTATCTGATTTTATGAGAGAACAATTTCACTTTGAGGTTTATGTTCCTTGTGGAAGCTAATCTCACTACGAGTTAATAACTCACTCAGTTTTACAACCTTTGATTGTTAATAAGTTGCTTGAAAAAACTAAGGAGCTGAATTCTATACTAGGGGAATGGAAGACTTTTTCTTTCTGATTCTTTATGCAGTTTCTTTAGAAAATGAGGATTAAGAACCTTAGAGATTATGTTAGAAAATTTCATCTGTAAGCATTTAATCTGTGCTTTAAAGTGGGCATCAAATGTCCACTCTTGTCTGTTTTACTGTTAAGTTTGAAACACAGAAATAGGATTTACCATCAGAACATAAGCAGTGGGATTTAGAATCTTGGGTTTTATTCTCAGCTCTGCCACTAACAAGTTATGTCATCTGTGTGTTTCAGCTTTTTGATAAGTGGAAGCAATAATACGACTCATCTCAGAGGGTATTTGAGAGCTCATGATGTCAGCTAAATCCCTTTATGATCGTGGGAGAAGGAAGATCCGAGTGAAACTTGTAACAAGCCCAGATTTATGTGGCAATTTCCCTTCTTAAAGCTTATACACTTTCTCATTTTATAATCCCAATACCTCTGTAAAATAGGGGGCAAGTAACTATATTCCCATTTAATTAATAAGGAAATTGAGACAGCTATCAAATGACTCGCCTGATTGGAGCCAGGACTAGAGTTGGGTTTCCTGCAGTCTAGTGTAATGATTATGAGAATGGGTTCTGGACTTAGACAGGCCTAAGTTCAACTCTGGTCTTTCTCTCTACCAGCTGTGGGAATAAGGCAATTGCCGTACTGGTATAAAACTCAGTTTTCTCAGCTGTGAAATGGAGATGGTGATAAACCTACCTCATAGGGTGATTGTGAGGATTAAACGAGATCATGTATATAAATTTCCTAGCACAAGACTCGCCATATAGGAAGAGCTAGATGAATGTTAGTGACGACTATTACCAGAATATTATTATTGATGAAGGATATGACTGAATAGATGCAACTGTAGTTCAGTGGGAAGCACTCTGGGTTTTGAGGCAGATCTAGGTTCAGACTTTCATTCTGTCACTTTAAAGCATTGTGGCATGGAGTCACAGATGTCGAGAACGGACTTGGGGTTGTCACGGGGGACAAGGGTAGGGATGGATTGGGAGACTGGGGATGATATGTGCATACACTGTATATGAAATAGATGGCTAGTTGGGACCTACTGTCTAGCACAGGAAACTGCTCAAGGCTCTGTAACTACCTGTGTAGCAGCAGAAACTAGAAAAGTGTGGCTATGTGTATGTGTGTAGCTGATTTATTTGCTGCATAGCAGAGACTGGCGTGGCTCTGCGAATCAGCTATACTCCAATGAGGATTAATTTAAAAAAAAAAAAGCATTGTAGCCACAGACAAGTCATTTCCTCACCTTTCTTAGTCTTTATGTGTTTATCTGTCCAATAGAAATGATTACCAGGCAAGGCTATTTTATGTGTGTGTGTGTAATTTTTCTTTAATTTTTAGAACCAGCCTTGCAAGGTAATCATGTCTGTTGGCTGGGTGAGGATGTATATATATAGGTATATGTGTGTGTGCGCTTAGTCGCCCAGTTGTGCCCAACTCTTTGTGACCCCATGGACTGTAGCCCTCCAGGCTCTTCTGCCCATGGGGATTCTCCAGGCAAGAATACCGGAATAGGTTGCCACGCCCTCCTCCAGGGGATCTTCCCAACCCAGGGATCAAACCCAGGTCTTCCTCACTGCCGGCAGATTCTTTACCGACTGAGCCACCAGGGAAGCCCATATATATGTATATATGCATCTGGCAGAGTATATGACATATAAATGTGCTTAATAAATGTCAAGGTTTTCTACTCAGATGTAATTGACATATAACATTTTATTAGTTTCAGGTGTACAACAGAGTGATTTCATATACGTATATATTGCAAAATGATCACTACAATAGGTCTAGTAAACATCTACAACCAAAACCTGCATTAGATGCTGTTTAAACCAAGAAAACCAACTATATTTTACTTTGAGGCAGTCTTCCCATTTGTTTTAATTGTGAACATTTCTCTTCTGGAAGGCTTTTGTGTACCTCATTAAAAGTGAAGCCAAACCCAGTAATTTTATGTTTTAACCACTACAAAAGTCCGTTGGACAGCAAGGAGATCAACCAGTCAACTCTAAAGGAAATCAACCCTGAATATTCATTGGAAGGACTGATGCCGAAGCTCCAGTACTTCGGCCATCTGATGCGAAGAGCCAACTCATTGAAAAGAGCCAACTCATCTTTCCCTAATACTGGGAAAGATTACGGGCAGGAGGAGAAGGGGGTGACAGAGGATGAGATGGTTGGATGGCATCACCAACTCAATGGACGTGAGTTTGAGCAAACTCTGGGAGATAGTGAAGGACAGGGAAGCCTAACATGCTGCAGTCCATGGGGTTGCAAAGTGTTGGACACAACTGAGCAACTGAACTGACTGACTATAGACGGTAAAGAATCTGCCTTCAATGCAGGGGACCCAGGTTCGGTTGCAAAGATCCCCTAGAGAAGGAATTGGCAAGCCACTCCAGTATTCTTGCCTGGAGAATCCCATGGACAGAGGAGCCTGGTGGGCTACAGTCCAGGGGGTTGTGAAGAGTTGGACATGACTGAGTGACTAACACTTTTCTTCAGCGACTGAACAATAATCCCGCATTCAGATGAAGACCCCCAAACGTTTATCAGTTCATCAGTAAGATATGAACTGGTTCGGTAGCACAAAGTCACTGGCTGAGCTGCTGTCTCATCTTGGCTCTCTAGAAAAGCTAAAGAATTGTGACTTCATGGCACCAAATGCCACACGTCCCTGGAGAGCCCTACTTCTGGGCTGGTGAATTACTTACCTAGGAGTGTTGACTGTCACCAGAATACCAAAGATACAAAAAGGCTCACTTGTAGAATATTTTTATATGTAGTAAATGGAATTGATGTGACCCCACAGGATTTTTACTATAGAAACGATTGGACCTTGGGTTAATGCTTTCTTTATGGGGCATACTGGTAGCCCCTGAAAATTTTGTTCCTTGAGACACAAGAGACAAGAAAATAACTTACCATGGACTGCATGAGAAAAGAGAAGATAGAAAATAACTATAAAGACAGAGTGGAGAGAAAATTAGGAGACAGACATGAGGGTCAGGGGGAGAGGGGGACAAGGCAGCAGAGCCTGGCATAGCACTCAAGGAAACATGCTCACAAAATGCTCATAGGCTAGGCAGTGAACTTTGGAACCCAGCAAGTGAGATCCAGTCTGGGAAAAGGGAAGGAAAACTTGGTTTGGAACTAACCTTGAGAATGGGTAATGGAACTGTGTGTAGAGTGCCTGGTAAATGCCAGGCACAATGAACTTATATATCTGGATACCTTTGTAATAACTCTAAATACATGAGATTGATTTCCATTAACAGATAAGATAGTTAAGACTTCAAGGGTAATTTATCTGTGGTCACTCAATGACTGAGGCTCAGGATTTAAAATTCTAGGCTGACTCCAGAACTTTCTACATTGCCATACCATATTCTTCAGATGTCCCTAAAAGTAAGCCTTCTGAGCCAGTGTGTGCATTCCTTTTCAAATTTAGAGGAACATATGATTGAAGATGTGTAACTCTTTCTGTAATGAACTGTCTGAACCTCTATATGATGCTACAAGGCTCAAGGAAAGCCTGTGGCCTCTGAATCTGAGGGTGGTTCCATAAATCCAAGTCTTTCTCCTATTCTTGGTGGAGAAGAGGAATCAGCTCTTCCTGGAAGCCTTTTTGGAACTTTATGTTTTCCTACCCACCCACCTCCAAAGACTTTTGTGCACCTATACTATTTTGTATGGGCTTCCCTGGTGGCTCAGCGGTGAAGAATCTGCCTGCCAATGCAGGAGTCACAGGTTCAAACCCTGGTTCGGGAAGGCCCCATGTGCCGTGGAGCCACTAACCCTGTACCCCACAGCTACTGAGCCTGTGCTCTAGGGCACGGGAGCCACAACTAATGAATGCCGCAGGCCTAGAGCCCGTGCTCCACGGCAAGAGAAACCACTGCAATGAGCAGCCCACGCATCACAGCTAGAAAGTAGCTCCCACTAGCTGCAACTGGAGAAGACCCGCGCACAGCAGTGAAGACCCAGCACAGCCATAAATAAATCTTTTTTTAAAAATTGAGAAAGCCCTTTCTATTTCTCTTTTAATTTACAGCTAGTTTATAGGTTTGACATTTACAGATTTTTTTTCTAATGCATTCATTCTCACTTTATTCTCTCTATTGAAAGAATTAATTACTTTTGTACTGTACAGGTGGAGAAGTGAGACACAGGTCTGGCCCAGGTCACATAACAAAGGATTAGGAGTCAAGAACAGGAATTCCGGACCCCTGTTAGTCGATCCCGTAAGCTTTCACTGGCTTGTACTGCTTGGAGGTTTAAAGTTTTTCTTTTAGTTTTGGGGGGTTTTTTGGTTATAAAAATAACACACAGTCATTAAAATTTTTCAGAAAATACAGAAAAGAAGAATGAAGTGAGTAAAGATATATTCCTGTATGCCTGTGTTTATAAATATCTTCCTATATTCTTACTGCCCAGAAATCACTGCTAATATTTCACTATATCTATTTTCAGACTTGTTTAAATACATACATGCACAGATATATTTAGGTAGGATTTTTTAAATGAGATCAAACTATGCCTAACTTTGTAACTTTTTGATCTCAAATTTAACTTGCTGTCAATAAATGTCATAATTTGTTATGTAGAATTGCATTGTATGAATGTACCATTATCTAGTTAGACTCCTATTGATGGACTTCTGGGCTGTTTCCAATTTTTTGCTATTATGAATAATGTGATAAAAATCCTTTACATATGATTCCCTTTATATTTTCTGATTCAGTTCAGTTCAGTTCAGTCGCTCGGTCGTGTCTGACTCTTTGCGACCCCATGAATCGCAGCACACCAGGCCTCCTTGTCCATCACCAACTCCCGGAGTTTACTCAAACTCATGTCCATCGAGTCGGTGATGCCATCCAGCCGTCTCCTCTGTCATCCCCTTCTCCTCCTGTCCCCAATCCCTCCCAGCATGATTACTTCTTTAAGAAAAAATTTCCAGGAATCCAGTTCCTGGGTTAAAAAGGTATGCCTCTTGCAAATTATATTAAATTAAAACTTCATCCTGTCTATTCTTTTTATGTTCATTATCACTTTAGAAGCATTTTCTGGGATTTCCCTAGTGGTCCAGTGGCTAGGATTCCATGCTCCCAGCACAGGGGTCACGGGTTCGAACCCTGATCAGGGAACTAGATCCCACATACCACAACTAAGTTCGCATGCCACAGCTAAAGATCTCACATGCCACAACTAAAAATCCCACATGCTGCAACTAAGACCCAGCACAGCCAAATAAATAAATATTTTTTAGAAATAAAATTCTCCCTTCCTTAAAAAGAAAAAGAAACTTTTCTTCATCTCTACTTTGACAAACAGCAGGAGAAATTCCATTCTGGGTGTGACGGGGAAGAAAAGTTGTATGCCAGGGGCTAAACTTTATATGCTTTTTCATTTAATTCTTGTTACAATCCTATGAAATTCAGAGTTAAGTGAGGTGTATCAGAAGTAATTGTTACAGGAGTTTCAATTTGCTGAAAATTAGATTTCTTCCAGCAGGTGACTGGGATCATTGAATAGCATGTGCTAAAGCGTAATAATTTGTTGAGCACCTACCATGCTCCCGTTGCCGTACTAGGTGCTTTACGTAAACTGTCTTATTTAAGCCTCCTACAGAGGTGCCAAAGCTGGCATACTTTCCAGTTTTTCCCCTTCGCGCTTTGGTTCCGAGTCTACATCCCAGCTCCCAAGTCTTTGCTAGGTGGCAAATTCTAGAGGGCAGGGACTTACTCTGAATCATTCCCTGAATCACCCATGAACATGGGATCACTCTGGGCAAGTGACACTGTAGAAATGCTTTAAGATGATGATCATTACGAAAGTCCAAGAAGACTTTTACCATTTATCTTTTATTGACTTTTTACTTTATTAGTAAGCTGTTTGATAGAAGGTGGCTGTGTTTTGGTTTTATGCAACTGCAACTATGGAAAACCTTTATGCCACCAGAGGGCATTGCAGTCAGCCTCCTTTATCATCTTCATGAATCCCTGCTCTCACTGTAGCTGATCCATACTGATGTATGCCAGAAACCAACGCAATATTGTAATTATCCCTCAATTAAAAATAAATAAATAAAAATAAATAAATCACTGCTCTCAGAGATGCCGAGAGAAATTTGTTCCCAATTAAACTAAAAAAGGCAGCATTCTTAGGCATGATGAGCAATCAGCATAGGGCCTGTGGCTTGAACTTGGTGGAGCACTACCTTGAAGAACCTTTTTAACCTATAAAAGTGAAGAATGGAGTAGGTAGTGTTTGCTGAAATTATATTCTTTTACTTTTTCCTTTCCCCAGGCCTATGCCTAAACTTTTAATTCATCATCCATAATTTATAATCTTCTCTTGGCCAGATATTAAAGCCGGCCGCTCTCAGTCTTAATAGGAATTGAAGGCAGAGAACCAATGGACACAGTTTTTGTCCAGGAGCATCCACCGCTTTACTGGTCTCTATTGACACTAATAAAAACTTGCAAAATGGACTGATCCACAGCTGAGTAATTCGCTTGTTTCTGTTCACAATCTGATAGAATTGCTGATAGGAAGGGAAATGATTAAAAGGCAGAGCAGGAGGGAAAAGAGATCAAAGGCATTCTGATAATCCATGAATTTAAAAATTAGTTTAAATCTTTACTAAAGTATTGTTTTTTTTTTATATAAACAGGTACATCTTACCATATAATTTGAAATACATTTTCAAAGTATTGAGGCTTCTAAGATGTAACCAACTAGAGCTCTGTCCCCTAGGAACATTTGAGATATTTATGTCACAAATACTTTTCAGTATATTTGATAAAGACTGGGACTTACAGATGTGAATAATAATTAACCTTTATATATTGCTTTGCAGTTTATAGAACAATCTGGCATCTTGGAGAAGGAAATGGTAACCCACTCCAGTATTCTTGCCTGGAGAATCCCATGGACAGAGGAGCCTGGCAGGCTACAGTCCATGGGGTCACGGAGTCAGACACGACTGAACAACTAACACTTTCATTAAGGCTTTCAAGTCTTATGAATCCCAGCATCTTTCCCTAAGGTATGATTTATGTAGTAATACCTGTGTTAAAAAAGAACAGGCTCATCATTTGAGTGTCAAGCTTTGTCTCTTAACACGAAGGTCCCTGTGTGCTTTTTTTACTTTGGTATTTGTGGAACACAGAACCTGGGCTAGAGCTCTATCAAGTAACTTCTGCTTTAAGTTCTATTTCTCTGTTTACTTACCTGCCTCCATGGATAGATTAAGGGCTCAAAATCCTCACCGCCATCACTGTGTCCCAAGTGTTATTTGTCCACTGAGTACATATATTGAGGGGGAGGTGGGGTATAGTGTAGAATTTAGGTTTGTCAGAATGCCTAAAGTTGCAATCCCTGGGATAATATGTATTTTGACAGAAGTAACACATGGCTGCCCTAAAGTTTAGAGTCTTGGTAATTTCCCCACACTAAATGCAACTTGGTACATGTACTCCTTAGTCTGAACTGAATGAAGTGCCAGATGTGTCCAGACAGAAGGGAGCCGCGAAGTAAATGCATAAGTTCAGGAGTATGTAGGTAGAGAGAATACTGTGGAATTAAAACAAGAATGCTGGCATCACCCTTACCACGTGTTATTGTTCATCTGTTGCTGCTAGTCCTGGAGCACAGTTTTCATTTTTGTGTCCCTAGTACCTAACCGAAGACTTAATAATAATGGTGCTTCGTAAGTACTGTTGTCTTTTACCAAAGGTACGCTGTTAATCAAGAAGTCAACAAAGAATGTTTGAGCATGTGCCACCTGCCAGCTCTCTGCTAAGCAGCGGGGATGCACTGTGAGGAGAACAGACAAGGTCCCTGCCCTTGTGGTACTTGTGTTGGGATGGAGGGAGGCATGAATGTACAAGCCAGTAGGGGATTTTAGATACAGACAGGTGCTGGAGACAACATGACATAGATGCATATCCATCCAACATACTCTACTGAATTTTTTTTGACTGCTGGGTCTCCTTTGCTTTGTGGGGGCTTCGCGTGCACGAGTAGGGACTACTCTCTAGCTGTGATGCCTGGGCTTCTTGCAGTGGCTCCTCTTGTTGCAGAGCATGGGCTCTAAGGCTCATGGGCTTCAGTAATTGTGGCACATGGGCTTTGTTGCCCTGAGGAATGTGGGATCATCCTGGACCAGGGGTTGAACCCGTGTTCCCTACATTGGCAGGCAGATTGTTTTTTTGTTGTTGTTTATGTATGTAAATTGGAGGTTAATTACTTTACAGTGGTTTTTTTTTTTTTTTTTTTTTTTATTGCAGTGGTTTTTTGCCATACACTGACATGAATCAGCCACGGGTGTACATGTGACCCCCCCCATCCCAAACTCGCCTCCCACCTCCCTCCCCATCCCAACCCTCTGGGTTCTCCCAGTACACTGGCTTTAAGTGCTCTGTTTCATGCATCGAATTTGGACTGGTCATCTGTTTCACATATGGTGATATACATGTTTTAATGCTATTTTCTCAAATCATCCCACCCTCACCTTCTCCCACAGAGTCCAAAAGTCTGTTCTTTATATCTGTGTCTCTTTTGCTGTCTTGCATATAGGGCCATCATTGCCATCTTCCTAAATTCCATATATATGCATTAATATACTGTATTGGTGTTTTTCTTTCTGACTTACTTCACTCTGTATAATAGGCTCCAGTTTCATCCATCTCATTTGAACTGATTCAAATGTACTCTTTTTAATAGCTGAGTAATATTCCATTGTGTATATGTACCACAACTTTCTTATCCATTGGTCTGGCAGGCAGATTCTTAACCACTGGACCACCAAGGAAGTCCTCTAATGATATTTTAGTTACCAGAATCTTTGTGAGAGAGATTATTCAAACAATGTGTGTGAATCCTGATATGAGCAAACTAGGAGAGTATCAGAGCAGGAGAACCTGAAGCCATGCAGAGATAGAAAAGGGCTAGAATACAGTATCATGTCACCAGCTAAGGGCCTTTATATATTAAATGTGTATGTATGTATTGTTATAATTGAGACTTTTTCCTCCTTTCGGTCTTTGTATTTGTCTCTATGGCAGATTCTAGGTCCAGCATGTAGTGTCTACAGATTGCCATGATTCCACTCCCACTCACAAACTTCATGCCCTTTCCCCACCTATATCAGTAGGTAGCAAATTCTGCCAAATGAGAACTTGGTTCATAACTGAATTTAGGCATGACCAACTAAAACCAGTCAATCCTAACGGAAGTCAACCCTGAATATTCATCGGATGGACTGGTGCTAAAGCTCCAATAGTAAAGATCCAACTCACTGGAAAAGACCCTGATGCTGGGAAATTCTGAAGGCAAAAGAAGAAGGGGGCAGCAGAGGATGAGATGGTTAAACAGCACTGACTCAGTGGACCTGAATCTGAGCAAACTCTGGGGAGATGGTGAAGGACCGGAGATCCTGGTATGTTGCAGTCCAAGGGGGTTGCAAAGAGTCGGACACAACTTAGTGAATGAACAACAACAACAAACTAAAATCTGAAGTAAATTAAGCAGTCACTTTTCCATTATTATTTTTTTTGTATAGAAATCTTACAAAATACTGATATAACTTTGGCTACCTTAATGATAATAGAATATATATAATCGACTATTGCTCTAAAACTTGGACATCATTGTGATGTGTTATCATGCTGGCTAATAATGTGGTAACACCTTTGGGAGATTATCAATTTTTCCTTTTAAAAAAATCACTCCAAATTGCTATGTATTTTGCCTTTCTGTATCTGCTTTTTACAAATATATGTTTTCCTGTCCCTGGTTCTTAATTGGCACTTTTCTGACCTTAATATGCCTGCCTCTGAAAGTGTTCTCTAATTAGGATTCTCTTATTAGGCAACTTCTAATATGCTGAAGACCAGTCTGCTGGAAAATCAAAATATTTAGAAATTTTTGTAAAATAATAGTAAATCAACCAGTAAATTTACTTGCCGAGTTTTTTTTTAAAAAAAGCAAATCCTAAACCCTACCAGAGGCCTACAGGTTCAAGGGTGGTGCTAATGGTACTGAACCTACCTGCCAATGCAGGAGAATAAGAGACCCAGGTTCATCCTTGGGTTGGAAGGACCCCCTGGAGGAGGACATGGCAACCCACTCCAGTATTCTTCCCTGGACAGAGGTCTTTCTTGGACAAAGGTCCATCGGGTTGCACGGAGTTGGACACGATGAAGCAACTTAGCATGCCCACAGGCTTAGGTCTAAAGGGGCTGGTCAACAGGTACAAGGGACTTAGTACACTGGGTGAGAAACCCAAAGCCCTTTAACATCTAGTCTCTGCCTGCCTTTCCAAACACCATTTCTTGGGACCTCGCTGGCAGTCCAGTGTTTAAGACTCCACGCTTCCACTGCAGAGGACACAGGGTCGATCCCTGGTCCAGGAAGTAAAAGTACAAATAAACATCTCTTGTGTCATCTAGCCTTCCAGCTACACCATGCTGTTTATGACTCGTTTTCTTTGCGTGTGTTTTTTTTCTCCCCTGAAGCAGACTGCTCAGATGCTTATTAGTACCACTTTCTCTTTCTTCACTAGCGACAAAAACCCGTTTTGTTGAATCGTGACTATGTTCCTAGTTAAATAACACATTTCCCAACCTTCTGTACAGATGACAGTGCCCTCCTACCCTTCTCTCCTTTTCCTTCTTAATTGGCAAGAGTTATACATGAATACATTCTGGTCATACAGGCTTCAGACAATACAAATGTACACCTTTGACCTGCCTGCCACCCAGAAGTAATTGCCACCAACAGTTTGATATACAACCTAACAATACCCTTCTATGAATTTAAATCAGTTTGTTTTCTGCAGAGTCATCCAACATTTTTGATTCCTTATTTCCTCAGTCATGTTCATCCAGCCTTTTTTTTTTAATAGTGGAATTTCAAGGTATATTTTTAAAAATATGTTTTTTTTCTAAGGAAAAGAAATCCTGAAAATTTAGATTAGAAGAGCCTCTTGGGACTACCCTTTTGCACTACCCTTTCACCTTCAATCATGTCTCTCCTGATTTTGAGTTCTTGTTTTTCAAAGAATGGTGAAAATCTGTTTTTCTCCCTTGGTCTTCTAGCAACCAGATGAAAGTGAGGTCATCGTGACTGTATTATCTTCAGAGAGGAAGCACTTCACCTTCCTTAGGATAGAGGCACCTGGCTAAGTAGGCAACAGGCCTAAAGATTTCAGGATGACCTATAATTTTCTAGTCCCAAACAAAACTACCAAATATAGAGCGTTATTGTAATACAGGCATTGTAGAGGGAATTCTCCGGCTGTCCAGTGGTTAGAGTTCTGTGCTTTCATTAACAAGAGCCCCAAGTTCAATCCCTGGTCAGAGAACTAAGACCCCACATGCCCTGCGGTGTGGCCAAAGAAAGCAGGAATTGCAGAGACACTATGGGGTATGTGAAGAAATATGAGGCAATCCTAGCCCCCAAGAAGCCTGCAATTTATTTTGGACAATCACCAACAATACAAAATTGTTTGGTCTTATATAAAAATTAGTATTTATAGGGATGTCCCTGGTGGTCCAGAGGCTAAGACTCCATGCTCCCAATACAGGGGGCCCAGGTTCAGTCCCTGGTCAGGGAACTAGATCCCACATGCCACAACCAAGACCCAGTTCGGTTGAGTTCAGTCACTCAGTCGTGAGATGAGCTGAGATGAATTTTAAACATGTGGCAAATGCTGGGAGGCACAAGAAACTTAAACAGTTTACCTAATTCTCACCATAATCCTGGAAGATTGGGTTTAGCATACTCATTTTACAAATGGAAAACTGAGTCAGTTCAGTTGCTCAGTTGTGTCAGACTCTTTGCAACCCCATGAACCACGGCATGCCAGGCCTCCCTGTTCATCACCAGCTCCTGAAGTTTACCCAAACTCATGTCCATTGAGTCAGTGATGCCATCCAGCCATCTCATCCTCTGTCGTCCCCTTCTCCTCCTGCCCTCAATCTTTCCCAGCACCAGGGTCTTTTCCAATGAGTCAGCTCTTCGCATCAGGTGGCCAAAGTATTGGAGTTTCAGCTTCAACATCAGTCCTTCCAATGAACACCCAGGACTGATCTCCTTTAGGATGGACTGGTTGGATCTCCTTGAGAGACCAAGGGACTCTCAAGAGTCTTCTCCAACACCACAGTTCAAAAGCATCAATTCTTTGGCTCTCAGCTTTCTTTATAGTCCAACTCTCACATCCATACATGACTACTGGAAAAACCATAGCTTTGACTAGACAGACTTTTGTTGACAAAGTAATGCCTCTGCTTTTTAATGTGCTGTCTAGGTTTATCATAGCTTTTCTTCCAAGGAGCTATTAATTTTTAATTTCTTTTAATTTCATGGCTGCAGTCACCATCCACAATGATTTTGGAGCCCCCCCAAAATAAAGTCTGTCACTGTTTCCATTGTTTCCCCATCTATTTGCCATGAAGTGATGGGGCCAGATGTCATGATCTTTGTTTTTTGAATGTTAAGTTTTAAGTCAACTTTTTCACTCTCCTCTTTCACTTTCATCAAGAGGCTCTTTAGTTCTTCTTCACTTTCTGCCATAAGGGTGGTGTCATCTGCATATCTGAGGTTATTGATATTTCTCATGGCAATCTTGATTCCTGCTTGTGATTCATCCAGCTTGGCATTTTGGATGATGTCCTCTGCATATAAGTTAAATAAGCAGGGTGACAATATATAGCCTTGACGTACTCCTTTCCCAATTTGGAACCAGTCTGTTGTTCTATATCTGGTTCTAACTGTTGCTTCTTGACCTGCATACAGATTTCACAGGAGGCAGCTAAGGTGGTCTGGTATTCCCATCTCTTTCAGAATTTTCCACAGTTTGTTTTGATCCACACAGCCAAAGGCTTTGGCATAGTCAATAAAGCAGAAATAGATATTTTTCTGAAACTCTCTTGCTTTTTCAATGATCCAGTGGATGTTGGCAATTTGATCTCTGGTTCCTCTGCCTTTTCTAAATCCAGCTTGAACATCTGGAAGTTCACAGTTCATGTACTATTGAAGCCTGGCTTGGAGAATTTTGAGCATTACTTTGCTAGTGTGTGAGATGAGTGCAATTGTGCAGTAGTTTGAACATTCTTTGACACTGCCTTTCTTTGGGATTGGAATGAAAACTGACCTTTTCCAGTCCTGTGGCGACTGTTGAGTTTTCCAAATTTGCTGGCATATCGAGTGCAGCACTTTAAAAGCATCATCTTTTAGGATTTGAAATAGCTCAACTGGAATTCCATCACCTCCACTAGCTTTGTTCATAGTGATGCTTCCTAAGTCCCACTTGACATCGTATTCCAGGATGTCTGGCTCTAGGTGAGTGATCACACCATCATATTATCTGGGTCATGAAGATCTTTTTTGTATAGTTCTTCTGTGTGTTCTTGCCACCTCTTCTTAATATCTTCTGCTTCTGTTAGATCTATACCATACATACCATACCAAGACCCAGTGCAGCCAAGTAAATAAATAATCTTTTTTTTTTTTAAAGTAGTATCTGTAGGCAGTTCTCTAGTGGTTAGGACTAGAGGCTCTCACTGCTGAGGGCCTGGGTTCAATCCCTGGTCAGGAACTAAGATTCTACAAGCTGCATGGCACTGTCCAAAGAAAAGGGTAGTATCTATGATCTTCCTATATTGTAATTTCTTCATATGTAAATATCTCATTGGTGCAGCTAGATTGTGAACTCCACAAAAACAGAGATTGTATCCTGTGTTCCACTGCATGTTTCAACATGGAAGCTCCCGGTTTGGGTTAAAGGGAATACTGAATTATACAGATGATAATGTTCTCGAGTTTAAGCCTGTCTCTTCCATGAACAATGAGCTTATTTGGAAAGGAGATAGTATCAGTCGCCAGAGGTTTACTGGAGGGCGTCTGTGCGCGTCAGGAGGCGTGAAGTACAGGTGTGGATCAGTTGTAGAGCACACACCATGTCTTATGTTCCTCCTCTTCCTTCCCTCTGGCTCCAGCCAAGTGGGCAGAAAGGAGAAAAGGAAAACCTGGATTCAGCCGTGAGGGTCACAGGTGTGCTCTGTTGGTGACTTGTGTGAACCGCTCTCTCTTGGCATGTTTAATTCTGAGCAGAAAGAAAGACTGGGGTTCCCCGGCTCACGTGGGGTTGTGGTCAACATGACACCAGGCAACATCACCCACTGAATGACAATCAGAGTTGTGTACAACCATCATATCCCCTTATTATGCTTTCTTTCTAAGCTAACCCACCCCTCTAGTGCCTAGTTCTAGAACCAATCCTGTTACAGCAATGAGAACTTTGAAATGTTTTCTGGTCCATACTCCTTACAGCTAGACAAGTTTTACCAATTTAAATTACTCCCAATTGTGACATAATTTAAAATTCCATACCTTCTTTATACAGATTTCCTCACTGAAGAAAACTTGGGCCAATTAGATAAATGAATGAAGAAGATAAGTCACCTAGAGTTCTACCACTCCAGAACAACCATTGTTAATATTCGGCATTGTTGTTTTTCAGTCACTCATTCATGTCTGAATGTTCGCAACCCCATGGACTGTAGCCCGCCAGGCTCCTCTGTCCATGGGATTTCCGAGGCAAGAATACTGGAGTGGATTGCCATTTCCTTCTCCAGGGGATCTTTCTAACCTAGGAATCGAATCCATATCTCCTGCTTGGTGGCAAATTCTTTACTACTGAGCCACCTGGGATGCCCAATATTTAGTGTATTTCTCATTTATTTTCCCATGTGTATAGTCATACAACTATGATTAGATGACATAATTACAGGGTTTTTTTTAGTTTTTTAAAAAATGTTATTGACATATAGTTGGAAAAGACCCTGATGCTGGGAAATACTGAAGGCAAGAGAAGAAGAGGGTAGCAGAGGGTGAGATGGTTAGATACCACTACCAACTCAATGGACATGAATTTGAGCAAGCTCTGGGAGATAGTGAAGGACAGGGAAGCCTGACGTGCTGCAGTTCATGGGGTCGCACAGAGTCGGACACGACTTAGTGACTGAACAACAAAGTTGATTTACAAGGTTGTATTCATTTCTGCTGTATAGCAAAGTAACTCAGTTATATATATACTCTTTTCTATTCTGGTTTATCACAGGCTACTGAATATAGTTCCTCATAGCTACAGTTTTAAATCATAGTGTAAAAGGCAAGTTATACATACTATTTTTGCCACTTTACACAGATTATACCTATAGTTCCGTTGTTATGACATGGTTTGATAAACATAATTTTTAACAGTCCACGCCATTGTTCATGCAAACCAATGGATGCTAGGCATATCCACATCTCACAAATTAGGAACCAGTGAGGGAGTGGGGAGAAAACCCAGAAGTCTTCTGTCCAAACTGCTTCCCTCAGGAAGAAGCGTCAGAGACATCTCAGACTCCATCTCATGGCTGAGACTCAGACTGGCCCCAAGCCTGCTCAATCTCCAATCTCAGCTCAGCGGAGACCTGGCTGGGTGACCCCAAACAAGCTGCTTTGCCTTAGTTTTCCCATCTGCAAAATCAAGATGCTGCTGCTCCTTCCTCCTAGGATTTTCAGGAGGATTAAATGAGCTAATATATACAAACTGCATAGAACAGTGCCTAGCAAATCCTAAGTGTTATGTAAGTGTTGGCTGTTTTTCTTAGTCATGGCTGGAGGTCCTAGAGTGAGATTGGGGGCCTGGTAGTATTTTTATTTTCTATGCCTCTGTGATTTAACGGAGCTTGCCTGGTGGCTCAGACAGTAAAGAATCTGCCTGCAATGCAGAGACCCCACCCAGTTCGATCGCTGGGTCAGGAACATCCCCTAGAGAAGGGAATGGCAATCCACTCCAGTATTTTTGGCCTAGAGAATTCCATGGACAGAGTAGTCTGGCGAGCTATAGTGCATGGGGCCGCAAAGAGTGGGACACAACTGAGTGATTAACACACGCTGTGATTTAATAGGTTTTATGCCTTTAGATGAGGTCTTCTATTTCACTTAGGGACAAATGTGTTGTTGCTTCAGTATGACTATTAGAATGTAATTAAGAAGAAAAAGAAACAGATTCTGGGGGGGAAAATCTTTCATAAAGTTAGCATATCATTAATGATTTTTTTCTCTCAAAAATGCCAAAAGCCTGATTCGTCTCTGTAAGTATGCCACAGTGTTCTCAGATACCAGCTGGTGAAAACCTCTCACATGGCCTTCTACGTGAGCTCTGTGATCACTCTCACAACATTTGCTTCTGGAAAGTCATCTCATCTAAGTTGCTTTTCCAAGAACTCAGGCAGGAAAGTGAGTTATTTTTTAAATCATCCCTGAGTATGATAGCAAGCTCACTGGACGAAGGAGGGTCAGGAGACTTGGATTCAAATCCTAGCTGCTTTCTTTCTTTTTTAATTTGTATTTGTTCCTTTTTGGCTGTGCTGAGTCTTCGTTGATGCACTCAGGCTTTCTCTGGTTGCAGTGATCAGGGGCTACTCCTCGTTGCTGTGTGTGGGCTTCTCATTATTGTGGCTTCTCTTGTCGCAGAACAAAGGCTTTAGACCGCTTGGATTCAGTAGTTGTGGTACACAAGCTGTTGACCTGAGGCATGTGGGATCTTCCCGGACCAGGGATTGAACCCCTGTCCCCTGCCTTGGCAGACAAACTCTTAACCACTGGACCACCAGGGAAGTCTCCTAGTGGCTTTCTTACTTCTTTCACTGATTGTCTGTGTGGCTTTTGGCAAATCACAAGACATCTTTGAAGCTTGGTTTTCTCTTCTATAAATGAGAATGGGTGTTGTCCATAACAGCCTTGGAAGGACACTAGAGGACTAGATCAAATACAATAATATGCAAGAGAGTGTGGTAGAAATTGAAAAGCATCATGTCGCTGTGTCATTCTTATTATTAGGTGGAGTAACATAAACTCCCTAATCTGATCCCCATCTGAAAGGGGTTTTGTTTTTTTCATTCTCCACCGTGTCTCCTGCGTGTGCCTTCTGGAAGCATGCCATGTCCAATAGCTGAAGATGCATCACAATGAACAGATAATTGCAGTGTCCAGCTTTGTGTTTTTTCCTGGCTCCCATAATGAACCAGGCTGTTAATTTCCATCCAAGGGAAGCAGACTGATTATTTTTTATCAGATCTTGTTCTGTCACATTCATTAATTGTAAGTTCCAAAGGAAAACTTTTCTATTTAAGCCAAGATCTACATCTCATGTGATTAGTGTGAGCTTCTTC
Source organism: Dama dama (assembly GCF_033118175.1). NCBI lineage: Eukaryota > Metazoa > Chordata > Mammalia > Artiodactyla > Cervidae > Dama > Dama dama. The sequence goes on from NC_083702.1 coordinate 8,225,553, forward strand.
AGGTACCTACTGTGTGGTGTGCTCCCCAAGAGACAGGCTTGTAGCTATGGTAACTGATGCCTCATCCGGACCCACGGTGTGGATAAGGCAGGGGCAGTGCTGACTGTTGATTTCTCTCTTCTTCACTGTAGTTCTGAATCCCCTGGGGATGTTGGTGGGATTACTGAGAGCTGACTCCCTTGACTCTCAGCTATGTCTTTTGTCCTTTTGATAGCCTGCCTGCATGCTACACTGCTTCAGTCATGTCTGACTCTTTGCGACCCTATGGACTGTAGCCTGCCAGGCTCCTCTGTCCATGGGATTCTCCAGGCAAGAATACTGGAGTGGGTTGCCATTTCCTTCTCCAGGGAATCTTCCCGACCCAGGGATCTAACCTGGGTGTCCTGTGTCTCCTGCATTGGCAGGTGGGTTCTTTACCACTAATGCCACTTGGGAAGCCCCCTTTTAATAGCATCAGATATCAAATGAAAGAAGAGTGTACACAGAGAATTGCATGTTTTAATATGCAATTTGGGCACAAGGATTTGTGCCCAAATGATCTCCAGCACTGAGCACAATACCCACATCTAGCAAGAATTAGGATTCGGTTACTCATGGGTCAAAAAACACTGATTGAGGGGATTTCCCTGGTGGTCCAGTGGCTAAGACTCTGCACTCCCAATGCAGGGGGCCCAGGTTCAATCCCTGCTCAGAGAACTAGATCCCACGTGCTGCAACTGAGAGCTCACATGCCACAGTGAAGATTGAAGATTCCATGAGCTGCAACTAAGACCTGGCACAGCCAAATAAATAAATAACAATAAAAAATATTTTAAAAACCATGTATTGAATGAATGGCTTTTAGATGAGTGCGAACACAATGATGACCTCCACCTCTACCAAGCCTGTTTCCAGGTTCAGTTCTGTAGTGGTGCTGCTTCTGCACCAGTAGTAGAAATACACTTCGGTTTCTCAGTAAGAGTGGTCGTGGTGATCTGTCTCCCTCTCTCTTGCCCAGTCCTTCTCGAGAACTGTGAGGATTTGCCAAAAGGTTGGCAGGGGTCAGGGCTGAACCCACACTGTGGCCAGATTTGAACTTGAATTCGGTGTTATTTGATCAGCCTTTTTTAGGTATTCTAACCACATGCCAGGCGTATGCTAAGTGCTGGAAAAACAGAAATAAATGGGACCTGGCCTCTGTCTGTGGTTCATGTTTCAGTGGGGAACACAGATGTGGAGTGATGACTCTGAGGAGCTTGGTCAGGGTGACAGAGCGCTGTGGGAACGTGCCTGCCGGGCCCGTCCCCACGCCCCTTCCTTTGCACCTGCTGGTACCATGCAGAAGATGCTACTCCTCACCTTTTTCACTTGGATGATTCCCCAGCTGACCTTCCAAATCCAATTCCAAGATCATCTTCTCTTGAAAGCTTTCCTCATAGTCTACCCTCAAACCTGTTTTCCCAGAACCCTATGTTAAATTGTTGGTTTGCTTGTCCAGTTCACCATTTTTTGACTCTAGGCTATGTTTAGCACCGTGCTTAGCACAAAATTAATTGGGCCCTTGAGGACTGACTCATCTGATTCACACAAAGCAAACTCACAGGGATCTAACCTATTAAACAGGGAGTCATTTTCCTCATTTTCTGGGGGCGGGGGGACAAGAAGCAGGGAGCAGAGGAGAAGGCTACAACTTTACAAGCCCCCTGGTGGGGCTCCCCTACTGTCTGAAGCACACCTCTGTTCCATGCAAGAAGCATGGGAGCCTTCTTCCAGCCGGACTCTGAGAACCCCAAGGGCAAGGGTAGGGGCTTGATGAGGATGGAAAGAAGGGAACAGGGATCCTCCCTGGCAGCTTATTGGTATGGGAGTTAATTTTATGTCAACATGGCTAGGCTATAGTACCCAGTTGTAGGGCTAAACACCAGTCTAGATGTTGCTGTGAAGACATTTTTCAGATAAGATGAACATTTATATCTGTAGACTTTGAGTAAAGCAGATTACCCTTCATAATGTGGGTAGGCCTCATTCAGCCAGTAGAAACCCTTAAGAAAATAGACTGGGGACTTCCCTGGTGGTCCAGTGGCTAAGACTCCCCACTCCCAAAGCAGGGGGCCTGGGTTCATCCCTGGTCAGGGAACTAGATCCCACATACTGCAACTGAACTATGGTACTGGAGAAGACTCTTGAGAGTTCCTTGGACTGCAAGGAGATCCAACGAGTCCATCCTAAAGGAAATCAATCCTGAATATTCATTGGAAGAACTGATGCCAAAGCTTAATCTCCAATACTTTGGCCATCTGATGCAAAGAACTGACTCATTGGAAAAGACCCTGATGCTGGGAAAGTTTGAAGGCAGGAGGAGAAGGGGATGACAGAGGATGAGATGGTTGGATGGCATCACTGACTCAATGGACATGAGTTTGAGTAAACTCCAGGAGTTGGTGATGGACAGGGAGGCCTGGCGTGCTGCAGTCCATGGGGTTGCAAAGAATTGGACACGACTGAGGAACTGAACTGAACTGAACCGCAACTAAGAGTTCACACAATGAAACTAAAGATCCCGCATGCCACAATGAAGATTGATGATCCTGCGTGCTGAAGCTAAGACCCGGAGCAGCCAAATAAATAAATATTTTTTAAAAAAGAGAGAGAGAAAAGACTGAGCTCCCAGAGAAGGAAGGAATTCTGCCTCCAGCTGTCTTAGGACTCAAGACTGCCACACAGATTCCTGCCAGAATTCCCAGCCTGCCGACCTTCACTGCAGACTTCCAACTTGCCAGCCCCCATAACTACATAAGCCAATTTTTAAAAATAAATCTCTCTATATAAATACATCTTTCAGTTCTGTTTCTCTGGAAACCTCGACTAAAACCTTCAGTCTCGCATGAGAACTTATGATAGATCCACAAGAATTAGTACTCTGAAAGCTGTGGACTTTTAGTTAAAGTCATCAAATCTTAAGCTTTTAGACTTGAAAGCACTCTAAAATGTTATCAAAATTACAGTTTTATTTTATTATTGAGAAAACTAAGGCTCAGAGAGGCCAAGTTTCCTATCCAAAGTCACCCAGCAGAGAAGTAATTGTAAATAGATGGAGCTGGTACCTGGTCCTCTGACATCTCATTTTTTAATCAAAAGAACATCAGTGAGAAATGAAATATATAATGTTGTCATACTGTGCCTTGATTTTATGATGGCACAAGTAATAAATATCCTTTCAGGATCTGATTTACATGTAAAAGAGTCATTCTGTTTCCAATATAGAGAATAAAAATGTGAAGGGCCACTGTATGGTAACTGCTAAGGGGTGTCTTCCTGGTGTCTTTCAAAATTCATAGGCTGAAAAATAAAAAAGAAAAAAAAATTCATAGACTGTCACTAACCACATCTACGGGTATAGCTTGGGACTTTCCTGGTGGTGCAGGGGCTAAGGCTCCTTTCTCCCAATGCAGGGGGTCTGGGTTTGATCCCTGGTTGGGGAACTAGATCCCACATGCTGCAATTAAGAGTTTACATGCCACAACTAATATCTGGTGAAGCCAAATACACAAATAAATAAAATAAAAATAAATTTTAAAAGTGTGCTGCCTGCCCTGTGAGAAAGTGTTGAATAACAGAGGGGTCGCTGAAATCAGGACGTTCCAAGATCTTTCCTAGTTTTAGTAGTAGGAGTAGGAATAAGTGCTTCTCTTAAAATTAGTTGGAGAAAAAAACAACAACTCATCATCCATGAGAGTTTGAGGATTTCCTTAAGCAGGTACCACTAAATGGAGTTTACAATCTAGTTCACTTTATAAACTTGCTTGTTAATTCATCTCCTTGCTTCTGCAAATCCCCCAGCCCGCATTTTGAAACACAGCAGGAAGACTTTCTTTTTTAAAATTCATTTTTATTGGAGCATGTTGTGCTTAGTCACTCAGTCGTGTCCAGCTCTTTGCGACCCCATGGACCAGTAGCCCTCCAGGCTCCTCTGTCCATGGGGACTCTCCAGGCAAGAATAGTGAAATGGGTTGCCATTCTCTCCTCCAGGGGATCTTCCCGACCCAGGGATCGAACCCAGGTCTCCCACATTGCAGGCGGATTCTTTACCGTCTGAGCTACCAGGGTATAGTTGATTTAAAAATGTTGTGGTAGTTTCTGCTATATGGCAAAGTGAATTGTTTATACATAGAACCACTCTTTTTTATTTATGTTTGGTTGCACTGGGTCTTCACTGCGGTGTACAGGCTTCTTGTTGCATTGGCTTCCCGTGTTCAGAGCACAAGCTCTAGGCGTGGAGGCTTCAGTAGGTTCTGCTCACAGGCTCTAGATCATGGTGGCATACAGAGCCCTGGCATGTGGAATCTTCCCAGACTAGAGACTGAACCCATGTCCCCTGCATTGTCGGGGAGGTTCTTATCCACTGCGCCGCCAGGGAAGTCCCCACTCTTTTTTAGATTCTTTTTCCATACAGGTCATTACAGAGTGTTGAGTGGAATTCCTTGTACTGTAAGTAGGTCCTTATTAGTCATCTGTTTTATATATAGTTGTGTGTATATATCACACTTATTCTTTTTAATGTTTGGAATTCACTCATCAGAAGCCAAATCATCTTTATTAAGTATTATCCTGGACACGTGATGAAATTTGCCAGTTTTGGGGAAGAGGCTGGCAAAATTGTAATATCGCAGTTTATAAAATTCTTGTGGGAGGATTTGGGAGAGATGGTAGAGTAGGAAGCACCAGGAATGTCTCCCCACCTGGACAACAATTGCACGGGCACATCTGTCTCACATAACTGATATCTTGAAACTCTTGAGCCTGCTGAAGGCTTGCAACTTTCAGGCTTTGGCCCAGAAAGAGTATTTTTACCCAAAAAAAAGTTTTTCCAATTAAAAAAAATTGTAAAATACACACAACATAAAGTGTATCGTTTTGACCATTTTAAGTATACAGTTCAGTGATATTAAATACACCCGTAATGCTGTGCAGCCATCAGCACCATTCATCAGCGTAGCTCTCATCATTTTGTAAAATTGAAACTCTATACCCATTAAACATCAGTTCTCCATCCCTCCCTCTCCCCAGCCCCTGGCAACCACCATTCTACTTTCTGTCTCTGTGGATTTTGACTCCTCTAGAGACCTCCTACAAGAGGAATCATACAATATTATCTTGAGAAATCATACAATATTATCTTTCTGTGACTGGCTTATTTCACTAGGCACAATGTCCTCAGGGCTCATCCATGTTGTAGCAAATGTGAGAACTTCCTTGCCTCATGCAAAGGAAAACAGACTTTCTGCTTTCTGAATTCTGCTTTATATAGAAATTCCTTATGAATTTAGGTGTGAGTTTGATCAGTATGAAGCAGATGACTCAGTCCCTAAAAACCTGATCCATTTTGTATGCACTAGAAAAGGTCTGTTTCTTCACTCATTCATTTCTTTGACAGACATTGATGGAGCACCTGCTTTAGGACCAAACGCTAAGAGGTGCTCAGAGTACAAAGAGGAATAAAATAGTCTGTATCCTGAAGTAACAGTGTGTGTGTGTGCCCAGGCTCCTCTGCCCTTGGGATTTTTTCAGGCAGAGATACTAGAATGAATTTTTGCCATGTCCTCCTCCAGGAGATCTTCCCGACCCAGGGATGGAACCCACGTCTCCTGCATTGCAGGGGGATTCTTTACCCCCTGAGCCATCAAGGAAGCCCAAAAGCCCTGAAGTAAGGGGGTCCCTATAGTAAGTAAGGAGATAAACTGGAAAATCTTTAAAGCTCATTTTATAAAAACAGGCATTTTTACAAAAAATTCATTAGGTTGCGCTCAGTCTTATTTGCAGCATGCAGGATCTTTAGTTGCGGTAAGCAAACTCTGAATTGCAGCACATGGGGTCCTGTTCCCTGACCAGGAATCCAACCCCCCCTTAGCCACTGGACCACCAGGGAAGTCCCAAATCACAGCTTCTGGATGCTGGCAGGCTCCACCCTCCCCATCACTGAATCCTCTGTCTCCCAGCAGTACCAAAATTCTTCACTTGCCTCTGTCAGGGCAAATGACAAGGGAGTCAGGGTCCAGAGGGCCTAAAGAGAGTTAATTTTTCACTGATTTTTATAATGGGGAAAGCAGAAATCAATATATTGAATATTGCTTTTCAACCAAGTTTGCCAGAACATTGGGAGACTCTTAGTATAGGCATGAAGGTATCAGTGCCCATTAAAGTGATATAAAGTAAGGCAGTATTTAGTTTTTGTGGTGTGATTATCTTTTATCTCCAACTCTTTCATTAGTTCTCTAGAGAAATTGGGTTGTAATTTACTCAAATATCATGTTTTATTTCATGTTCAGTGGATGTGCACTTATCTGTGATGGGATAACTCCAAGGAGAGAATTGTAGTCCACTTACAGGACAGAAAATAGACAGGGTCCTGGGCCTGACCACGAGCCTGAGAAAGGCTGTGGAATCCACAGCCCTGGCTCTGCTCCATTAAGAGTGAGTAATTTTGGCTGAGTTAGTCCATATTTCTGACCCTCCATTTCAACATCTGTAAGATGAAAGAAGCCATGCCCCCTGGGAAGTTTAAAGAAAGGACTAACAGCAAGAGCGCCAAAGAATTGGTGCTTTCAAATTGTGCTGGAGAAGATGCCTGAGAATCCCTTGGACTGCAAGGAGATCAAACCAGTCAATCTAAAAGGAAATCAACCCTGAATATTCATTGGAAGGACTGATGCTGAAGTTGAATCTCCAATACTTTGGTCACCTGATGCAAAGAGCTGACTCATTGGAAAAGACACTGATGCTGGGAAAGATTGAGGGCAAAAGGACAAGAGGGCAGCAGAGGATAAGATGTCTGGATAGCATCAGTGCACATGAATTTGAGCGAACTCCAGAGACAGAGGAGGACACAGGAGGCTGGCGCGCTGCAGTCCACGGGGTCCCAAAGAGTCAGACACAACTTAGTAACTGAACAACAAGAGCCCACGTTGGGTCTCCCAACAGTATCTTGATTTTGTTTTCTTTGTGTGTGTGTTATTTGCTCAGTTGTGTTCGACTCTTTGCGATGCCATGGACAGTAGCTCATCAGGCTCCTCTGTCTGTGGGATTTTCCAGGCAAGAATACTGGAGTAGGTTGCCTTTAGCCTGCAACAATTTGTGTTTATAAGATGTTTGATCAAGGTTGAGGTTGTACTTTTTGATTTAAAATTTTTTTTAATTCTTTATACAATTTCTATAGGTTATATTCCATTTACAGTTATTATAAAATACTAACTATATTCCCTGTGTTGTACAATACATCCTGGCAGTACCTTGGTTTTGAAGTGGGGACTCTCCCACTCTTAGCCATGTATTCTAAAGGGGGAAACACCCTGTCGACCTCCAGTGGTGGCTCCTGGTTGGCTTAGGATCAACATGCTTGTGTGTGTGTTTAATCACTCAATCGTGTCCGACTCTTTGTGACCCCATGGACTGTAGCCCAGCAGGCTCCTCTGTCCATGGGAGTCTCTAAGCAAGAATACTGGGGTGGGTTGCCGTGCCCTCCTCCAGGGATCTTCCCAACCCAGAGATTGAACCCGAGTCCCCTTTGTCTCCTGCATGGGCAGGGGGTTCTTAACCACCAGAGCCACCTGGGAAGCCCTAGGAACGCACACACCTCCACTCCAGTCACGGCACTCACAGCAATAGAGCTACTGCTGGACACATACCTTAGAGCTGAGGGGAGACAAAGGAACATGGGCTGGGGGTTTCTGGAAGGAAAACCTTCTCTCATCCATGTGAAGTTGAACAAGGAAATCTGTGACCCAGGAGCAGCTGACAGCCCTTCAGACCATAAGGGAAGAGCCTGCCTGGAAGTGGAGCCCTTCCCAGACTCCTCACCTGAAGCCTTTGCTGTCCTAGACCATTCATCTACTTTGTTATTTCAGCCAGTGTGAGATGAGTTTTGTTTCCTACAGCATCTAGTTCTAATTGATGGTGGCAGGTTGAATGGTGGTCTGCCAAATCATAGGTTTACATCTAAACTCCTGGAACCTATGAATGTCCCTTATTTGAAAAAAAAGAAAAAGGTCTTTGCAGATGTAATTGAGTTAAAGGTCTTGAACAAAGCATCCTGGATTGAACTGTAGGAGAATAAATGTCTGTTTTTGTTTTATTATTTACATTTTTTTAAAGATTTTTCTTTTTTTTTTTTTTAGGTGGACCATTTTTAAAGTCTGGGGCTTCCCAGGTAGCATTAGTGGTAAAGAACCCGCCTGCCAATGCAGGAGGTGTAAGAGATTCAAGTTTGATCCCTGGGTCGGGAAGATCCTCTGAAGGAGGAAATGGCAACCCACTCCAGTATTCTTGCCTGGAGAATCCCATGGACAGAGGAACCTGGCGGGCTACAGTCCACAGGGTTGCAAAGAGTTGTACATGACTTAGCACACATGCACACATTTTTGAGATCTATTGAATTTGTTACAATATTGCTTCAATTCTATATTTTGTTTTTTTTTGCAGCAGGTCATATGAGATCCCTCACCAGGGATTAAACCCTCACCAGGGATTAAACCCACACTCTCTGCATTGGAAGGTGAAATCTTAACCACTGGGCCACCAGGGAAGTCCTGTGTCTGTTGTTCTAAACCACCAAGTATGGCTTCCCTGGTGGCTCAGATGGTAAAGAATCTGCCTGCAATGCTGGAGACCTGGGTTCAATCCCTGGGTCGTGAAGATCCCGGGGAGAAGGGAATGACAACCCCCTCCAGTATTCTTGCCTGGAGAATCCCATGGCCAGAGAGGCCTGGCAGGCTACAGTCCATGGGGTTGCAAAGAGTCGGACACGACTGAGCGACTTTCACTTCACTTCACTCACCCCCAAGAAACGAATACACTGATCAGTGTGCATTTAGAAATATTACTGTCCTTTTCTTCACGTACATTTAACTTCTTTTTATGCCTTTCCCATCCCCTTCCTTAAAAGGGTTGAAATAGTCACGCTTGAGCCAGGCTGCCTTGGTTACATAATAGCTTGGTCACTTCCTAGCTGTGTGACTTTCAGCAAACTACTTCACCTCTCTGTGCCTCAGTTTCCTCTTCTGTAAAATGTCTTTACTAGAACTAAATGGGTAAGTGCTTAGAATCGTGCCTGGCGTGCAGTGATCAGTACACAAAATTGGCAGTCATTATGTATTCTCCCCTGGCCTAAGACTTATTTTCTCCCCTCATCAGAATGCTGCTTCTTCATGGTAATTGCAGTTTTGTTTGTGCTTAGATTTTTAAAATTATTATTACTTGTGATTCATTCACCTCATTATGCTTTTAGGCCATCAACATGGGGGAATTGTAGCTCAGAAAACTGTGAATAAACCAAGCCCAAGGGGATCTTACTAAGCAGCCATACTTAATGATTGGAAAGGTCAACAATCCACACCATTAGCAAAACAGAGAGACAAAGAACCTGATTTAACTAAAAATCTGTTCAGTACAGTGGCTTCTAGTTGGCTCTCTCTCTTTCTCTGGACTTCCCTTTGAAATAAGCATTTCAAAGGACATAAATAATTTAATTGATTTTCAGAATAACTGACTTGATTTTAGCAGGTGCTTCTGTGTTTGTTTGGTTTGTGGAGGGGGGATGCTGGGAGAAGGAAGGATTACAAGGTTTAAGGAAACTTCTGACTATCCTATTTTCCAAATTTAAAGTCAACATTTGTTTCTAAAGCAATTGTTGCCTCCCTTGCTTCAAAGGAATGTAAAAGGCCTTATCCTAAAAATCACTTAGCTTAGAATGGCACAGCAGCTTTTATGATGGTTCTTCATCCAGACCCTGTCAATGTCAGAAAGTGTTTACTAGTTTACCTGGACTTTCAGAGCTCTCCTCCCACGTTGCATTAGCAGCTGGGTGTTCCCAATTCTCTGCCCATCTATACGGCCTGCTCATCTTAAGACTGGGCTGTGTTCTTTTCCGTTCACTCTTTCCTTCAGAGAAATGGGAATGGAGGTAAGGACAGATATGTCTGTTTCTCAAACCAATTTCTTTACCATATTTGTAAACTGAAGAGTGTTTCAGCGTACACCTTGGCATGGCTGAAAGCTTTGGTTTAGGTAACAACTGATTTCCTAAAAGAGGGAGATTTTAGAAAAACAACAACTTATTTACTTAGTTTTGGCCACTCTGGGTCTTTGTTGCGGCACTCAAGCTTTCTCTGGTTGCGGCGAGCAGGCGCGACTCTTGTCCAGGTGCGCCGGCTTCTCACCCGGTGGCTTCTCTCGTCGTGGGGCCCCAGCTCTAGGGCGCTCGGGCTCCTCAGTTGCAGCTCCCAGGCTCTAGGGCGTGGTCTCAACAGCTGTGGGGCACAGGCTCAGTCGCTTCACGGCGTGTGGGATCTTCCCGGACCAGGGATCCAACCCGTGTCACCTGCATTGGCAGGGGAATTCTTAACCACTGGACCACCGGGGGAGTCCTCAATTTGCATCTTTTATGATCACTGCAAAGTTTGAGACTTAGATCAGGGAAAGAACTGATTATTCTGGAAGCAGCTGACAGTTTCAGATTGATATGGTACTACCCTGAATAAAGAAGACAGATCTGTCTGCAACAGGACCTGTCACGATGAACAGAACCGCCCCTTTGTTGGAGCCCTGCAGGAAGGCTGTGGAGCCGCAGGAGGCTGAGGAGACAGGAGACAGCTCAGTCCTGGCAGCAGGAAATTGCCTGGGGAAGATGGATTTGCTTAACACCATTATTAGACCAGAAAGGGCTTTGTGCGGAGGCTTTTGTGTGTGTTCGACTCACCCAGGTCACCCCACCTAATGTATTCTTAGCTCCCCTCTTGCTCATCAAGCAGTCGCAGGCAGGGACATTTAAACAATGGCCCACAAAGCCTGACTTCCTAAAAGACTCTGATAATCTTTTATTGATACAAAATACACCTCCAGGGCAGATCTAAAGTTCTCCTAGGCAGGGGCTGCTAGGGGGTTGGGGATGGGGCTAGGACAGGGCTGTAACAACAGCCCATGGGGACCCAAGAGAGACATACACGACCCCCAGGGTCCCTCTCTCCAGCCTCAGCTCCCTGGTGTTCCCATTCCTACAGTGGAAGAATCCAGATCAGAGAAGCTACCTGACTTGTGGCACCCCCAGCTAACATATGGCAGAGATGGCATTATGGGTTGGAGTGTGACCACCCCCACCCCGGCCCCCAGAAAAAGATGTGTTGAAGTTCTACCCCCAGTAGCTCAGAATGTGATCTTATTTGGAAACTGGTTTGTGGCAGAGGTCATTAGTTAAGACGAGGTCATACTGGATTAAGGTGAGCCCTCAATCAAACGTAACTGTGTGCTTATGAGGAGAGATGCAAAGAAGACGGCTGTGTGACAAGGAGGCAGGATGGACCGATGCACCTACTGGCCAAGGAATGCTGGCAAACACCAGGGGCCAGATGAGCAAAGAAGGATGCTTTCCTGCAGCTTTCAGAGGGAGCATGCCACTGTCGACACCCTGACTTTGGACTTCTAGCCTCCGGAACTTAAGAGGCGGTACATTTCTGTTGTTTTAAGTGACTCAGTTTGTGGTACTTTGTTACGCCAGCCCTGGAAACCAACGCAGATGGCACCGTGGTTTTCCCATTGACACCACCAGGACGCAGAAGGAACCACGTGGGATGCTGAGATCAGTAACATCCACACCTGCATGCCCACTCCAGACCCGTCTCGTGAGGTCATGGTGGAAGGTCAACACTGTCAACTTAAAAGAACGCACAAAGTGAGACTTGCCAGTTAAGTTTTATTCGGGGCAAAATGAGGACTGCAGTCCAGTAGACAACACCTCAGATAGCTCTGAGAAATTGCTCCAAAGAGACGAGATCGGGGGGTGGGGGGAGGGTATATGTGATTTTGATGAAGGGAGAGTACATACAATCAAGTACGTATTTTCCCAGGTTTCTTCTGAGTCTTGAGAAACAGTCATCGCCGTGAAAGATTTTAGTGCTTTTCTAGATATGAGAAGATACAAGAGTTGGGCTCATAAAATCAGCTCCTAAGGATATCTCACTATCTGAAGACCTATCCTGCCAATTATTCCCCCAAGCACGAGTGCCTCATTTCTGTTCTCTACCCTGAACTTTCAGGGGTGTTGAAAATCAGCAGCTACAGGAGCACATGATTGAATCCTTGTAGAGGTAGATGGCAAGTGCCCGTGGCAAGTGCCAATTTGTAGTTGACCGTCTTCAGTTGAAAAGCAGGAAGGCCAAACTCCTGCCCAGAGGGACTCTTTTGAAACTGCAGAAATGCTTCTCGGGGGTGCTCTGAGCCACTCTAGTTCTTTATGTTTTACCGTAGAAAGAATTCAGTGAGAAGTACAGTGATAGATAAGAAGTGATTTATTAAAATAGGATGTTTGTGAGGCTTACAAACCCATGGGCAAAAGGCTGCCACCCTGAGACCTTAGTGGGCTATAGTTTCGGGTTTTTTTTTTTTCTTTTCTGCAAGGGTAGGTGAGTGGGTGGGTTACAGTTTTATCATCAAAAGAAAAGTGGGGAGGAGGAGACCACCTTTTTCCTCATCAGCTCATCCTCCACATCCGGTGGGTGAGTTTTGTTGTCCCTACATGGTCAAACTGGGGTTGTCATGGCATAAAGGAAATAAGCAAAAAGATGGTAATGTACATGAAAATACGGCAAATATATATAATGTCGCCCTTTCCTTATATTTTTGTTTTTAGTGCTACAGAAGAGCATGTCCTAGGAATCATTAACTTACTGACCTCCCTGGGCTAGATATGGGCTTCATGCCACCCCTGTTTCCTTGTTTGGGGGCATGTCTCATGCTTCTGTTGCATGGTTTTGTCTCTAAGCCAGCCTGTTCGGTTTTGTGGTTAAGCAAACCTGTTTTCTCAAGTGATCATTAACTTACAGAGGTCTTTCATACTTTCTTCTTTACTTACGATCCCCTAGGAGGATTAACTATTTAATCACCTACTTTGCCCCTATCACTGTAAACACATGCTTTTATAAAGACAGCAAGGAGATGAAAGTGTCATAGTTAAGCCCCAGAGAAGCAAGACCTGAGACTGTGGTGCTCATACAGGGGATTTATCAAGGAAGGGGTCTCAAGAGAAACCCTTAAGGGCAACATGCTGGGGAAAGATGTGGCTTACAGAAGTCCAGCGTTGGACTTCCCTGGGGGTCCAGTGGTAAAATGTCTGCCGGCCAATGCAGGATACAAGGGTTTGATTCCTGTTTCGGGAAGATTCCACATGCAGGGCAACTCAGCCCACATGCCACAACCACTGAAGCCTGTGTGCCCAGAGCCCGTGCTCCACAAGAGAAGCCAGTGAAGTGAGAAGCCTTCGCACCCCAACTAGAGAGTAGCCCCCACTCGCTGCAACTAGAGAAAAGCCCATGTAGCAACGAAGATCCAGAACAGTCAAAAATGAATGAATGAATAAATAAATAAACAATTAAAAAAAAGAAGTCCAGCCTCAGCCTGACCCCATGGGGAGCTCTGGAGCATAAATTGTCACACAGAGGTGGTTGCCCCGAAAAGGCAAAGGGTTTCACTTCAGCATCTCCTTGGTCAAAAGCGAGCCTTTAGAGGAGTGCGAAGTTGTGAGCCACGAGCAGCCAATACCTGCAGCACTGGGGATGGGGCGCCCAGGACAACAGCATCGGCTCGGCGCTGGGATGCGGGCGGCAAGCGAGTCCCAGCTCTGCCTGCCGCTGGCCATGCTCACGCTGTTCCTGTCTGCACACTGTTCACTTAGACATGGGAGGAGATGGGACAACGAGGGGATGGGGTATGGGCGGAGAAGGATTAACGAGAAATTCATCAAAGTCTCTTCTTTCTGGTGTGACTCTGGAGGAGTACAGAGTGTAGGAATAAAAAAAAGGAAAAAAGCTGGTACTGGTCGACTTTGTCACGGTTTAATGATCAGTGTTCCAAAAATAACAACACAACCTTTGACTTCTTCTTCCTCCGAAACTCATTACTTAAACGGAAGTTTGACCAAAAGTCAAAATACCTTAAGAAAAAAAGATTTGGATCAATTAATGGGCGCAAGTTTGCTTATAAGTCGGGAGGATCCTGGGGTGCTTGGAACACACTGTGTGTGTGTGTGACAGGATGCCCTCCTCCTTCCCTGTCCGTATACCTCAGCAAAACAGGACAAAACAAAATGAAACAAGGCCCTCCTTGGTTCTACATTCCAGGATAAAGTCAAGGGCTGAAGCCCTTGCTTGGTTGGTGGGGTTGGGGGGCAGGCGGCTGGTTTGTGGCGAAACAGCAAAAGAGACTCGCTTCTGTTCACAGGTAGGATGTTCCCTTGGTGAGCTTGATTCTGGGGACTGGGCAACTTCGGAGCTTCTTCAGGGCTGGCCTGGGGTCCTTGGTCCCTGCTTATTCACCTTCTCTCACCCACTTTATCTGCTGCCTCCAAGATCTGGGGGGCCAGCCAGTTTCTGCCCTCATGTCGCTGGCAATGGAATAAAGACAGGACTGGACATGCTGGCACAGTCTACCCCCTCATGGTGCCACCTGCTCACCTACACCTCCCGAAGGGGCCCCTCTTGCCTCTCCCTCTCTGCTCACCCCGCAGGGCTTCCTGCATTCTCCCCCACTTCCCTACCCGCTGCCTTTGCCTCTGGTGACCCGATGACCTGGTTGGGGACCAGCCCACACTAGAAGCCACAGCTCTCCGTGTTCCCCAGCCTCGCTCGCACTTTCATTCATGTTAGGGTGCATGTGGCCAGTAGTAGCCTGCTGACACTCCCATGTGGTGGGGACAGGGGGAGGTTGTCAGTTTTTTTTTAAACATCCATCCAAGTGCTAAGCTGAAAAAATGAAGCTCCCCAGGATTGAAGTCAGGCAGACAGCACCGGAGATGGAAGGTGGAAGAAGGAGGAGCAGCTTATCTGGAGTGTCTAGAAGCACCCGCTGATTACTGATTCATTTCACAATGAGCCAGTTGAGGCAGTTGAGGGGAGGGGTATACACAGAGAACAAACAAACTTTTATTTACATTTTAAATAGATTGCTCAGATAAATCTCAGTGTATAGATTGAGAGCAAGAGCCCCTCTCAGATTATTGTTGCTTGCATGTTTTTAACGGATTATTTCATGATGTTGACTATGTAATACTCCTGTGCTACAAAATTCAGAAAGTACAAAAGGTCAAATAAAGAAAAGTCAGACTCAAAAAAAAAAAAAAAAAGAAAAGAAAAGTCAGGCTCTTACTTCTACTGCCCTCCACACAGTTACCTCCTCCAAAAGTAAGCATTGTAACTAATTTCTTGTGATTCCTTTCAGGAGTGATCTAGGCTCTATTACAAACATTTAAGTCCATTTACCTCTTTTTTAAATCTATAGATAGTGTTCCCCCCTTCGCTTTTTTCATTTCCCAGTATTTTTTTGGAGATTGTTTCACATAAGTCCTAAATTTTTCTTCTCTCTTTTTAAAAAAATTTAATTTATTTGGCTGCACCGAGTCTTAGTTGCAGCGTACAAATCCTGAGTTGTAGTGTACGGGATTTAGTTCCCTGACCAGGGATTGAATTTGGGCCTCCTTCATTGGGATTGTGGAATCTGAGCTACTGGTCCACCAGGGAAGTCCCTCCTCTTTCTTCGTAATAGCTGTATAATACTCCATTGGCTGATTGTACCTTAGTGTGCTGAATGGACATTTAGGCTATCTCTAATTTCTGATATTATCAACAGTGCAGGATGAATATCAGGATTATTCTTGAATGACATTTTGGTGCCACTGGAAGCCTCCATCAACTTCTACATCTTAAGGTCATCTTTAGGTAGACTGATGGAAGATCTTCCCATGTTTCAGTACGAAGGTTAAAGTGGCGCTTCTCCTGAGAAACGTGTTTTTGTTTTCCATCTTATGGACTCTGGTTCACATATTGGGTTGTTGCTTACTATTTGGTGACTAAGGTTCTCAGAATGAAGTTTATGGGCCTCGTTAGCAACTGTACAGGACCATTTATTACACACTTATGGATACTAGTCTTACTCCTACTTTCATTGCTTTCCCTCCCTTTCTTTTCTTTCTTTCTTCTTTTTTTTGTATTTATTTATCTGGCTGCACTGGGTCTTCATTGTGGCGTGTGAACTCTTAGTTGCGGCATATGGAATCTGGTTCCCTGACCAGGGATCAAACCAAACTTGGGCCCCCTGCACTGGGTGCACAGAGTCTTGCCACTCAACCACCAGGGAAGTCCATCTTTCCTTTTATTTTTTTACCTTCCCTTCAATTCCCAAAGCTTTCTATTTTATTCCTTGACATTACACAGTGTATTGTGATCCACACAGTCAAAGGCTTTGGCATAGTCAATAAAGCAGAAATAGATGTTTTTCTGGAACTCTCTTGCTTTTTTGATGATCCAGCGAATGTTAGCAATTTGATTTCTGGTTCCTCTGCCTTTTCTAAAACCAGCTTGAACACCTGGAAGTTCACAGTTCACATATTGCTGAAGCCTGGCTTGGAGAATTTTGAGTGTTACTTTACTACCGTGTGAGATGAATGCAATCGTGCGGTAGTTTGAGCATTCTTTGGCATTGCCTTTCTTTGGGATTGGAATGAAAACTGACCTTTTCCAGTCCTGTGGCCACTGCTGAGTTTTCCAAATTTGCTGACATATTGAGTGCAGCACTTTAAAAGCATCATCTTTTAGAATTTGAAATAGCTCAGCTGGAATTCCACCACCTCCACTAGCTTTGTTTGTAGTGATACTTCCTAAGGCCCTCTTGACTTCACATTCCAGGATGTCTGGCTCTAGGTCAGTGATCAGACCATCATGATTATCTGGGTCATGAAGATCTTTTTTGTGTAGTTCTTCTGTGTATTCTTGCCACTGACATGGAAAAACACACTGGTTCCAAATAGGAAAAGGAGTACGTCAGGGCTATATATTGTCACCCTGCTTATTTAACTTATATACAGAGTACATCATGAGAAATGCTGGGCTGGAGGAAGCACAAGCTAGAGTCAAGATTGCCAGGAGAAATATCAATAACCTCAGATATGCAGATGACACCACCCTTACGGCAGAAAGTAAAGAAGAACTAAAGAGCCTCCTGATGAAAGTGAAAGAGGAGAGTGAAAAAGTTGTCTTGAAGCTCAACATTTAGAAAACTAAGGTCATGGCATCCAGTCCCATCACTTCATGGCAAATAGATGGGGAAAAAGTGGAAACAGTGGCTGACTTAATTTTTCTGGACTCCAAAATCACTGCAGATGGTGACTGCAGTCATGAAATTAAAAGATGCTTACTCCTTGGAAGGAAAGTTATGACCAACCTAGACAGCATATTAAAAGGCAGAGACATTTCTTTGTCAACAAAGGTTTGTCTAGTCAAGGCTATGGTTTTTCCAGTAGTCATGTATGGATGTGAGAGTTGGACTATAAAGAAAGCTGAGTGCAGAAGAATTGATGCTTTTGAACTGTGGTGTTGAAGAAGACTCTTGAGAGTCCCTTGGACTGCAAGGAGATCCAACCAGTCCATCCTAAAGGAGATCAGTCCTGGGTGTTCATTGGAGGGACGATGTTGAAGCTGAAACTCCAATATTTTGGTCACCTGATGTGAAGAGCTGACTCATTTGAAAAGACCCTGATGTTGGGAAAGATTGAAGGCAGGAGGAGAAGGGGACGACAAGGGATGAGATGGTTAGACAGCATCACCAATTCAATGGACATGAGTTTGGGTAAACTCCAGGAGTTGGTGATAGACAGGGTGTGCTGTGGTTCATGGGGTCACAAAGAGTTGGACACGACTGAGCAACTGAACTGAACTGAGCTGAACTGAAATTGCACACATTTTTCTAAGCCATCTCAAGTTTTTGGGTAATGAAGAGAGTACCAATAAACATACACATACATAAACATATATGTACACATACATAAACATAAACACAAGTAAAATACAAATTTGAGTCGAGCACCCAGAATCAGGGGCTTGCAGTGGCTCAGTGGTAAAGATTCCACCTGGAATGCAGAAGACACAGGAGATCTTGGTTCAATCTCTGGATCGGGAAGATCCCCTGAAGGAGGGCATGGTAACCCACTCCAGTATTCTTGCTTGGAGAATCACATGGACCGAGGAGTCTGGCAAGCTACAGTCCATAGGGTTGCAAAGAGCCAGACACGACTGAAGTGACTTAGCACGCACACAACCAGAGTTAGACTTAACCTCTCTTCAACCCACTGGCCTCAGGGATATACATGGGCTCCCCATCCTGGAGCCTTTTGTGGGATCCCCTCCCAGAAGCTGACCCTCTGTGGTCTAGGAGCCAGCTTTGCATTTGCTCCAGGAGATAATCTAGTCCATCAAAATGCTTCCAGGTGTTCCTGCCCCAGACAAAAGCTGAGGAAAAATCTGACTTGACTCCCACACTCTGCAAAGTCCTCACCGGGAGTAGGGGTAGAGGGGAAGGTGAGGTGGGGAGTCAGGGAGGAGGAAGAGGAGAGGGCTCTTGGTAGCTGCCCTCTGCCCTACATGAGGCCTCAGGGTCCTTTTAGGGCAGCCGCCCACCCTCGTGCCATCTTTCAGCTGCAAGCCCCAGTGGCTGCATTCCACCCACCAGCGTTCTTTTGCATCAACATGAGAAAGCAATTTGCATCCAACCAGCGGGATTAAGTAAGATAGATGGAGGCGGCCTGCCTTCTCATCTCAGAAACTCTTTTCATCTTGCAGAGGCTGCTGTGCAGAAGGCGGATAGAGTGGTCTTGTTTTCACGTGGCCCCTGCAGGCTGAGTTTCATTTTGTGGTCTGTCTGCCTTAGAGATGCTGGGTGAGTGAACAGCTGGGAATGCTGCAGGCTGAGCACCCACCCGCCTTGAACCTTTACCCCGTGGCCTCTAGCTCCTGCACAGGGCAGCTGTTTTAAGTCAGAGGGAGGACCAGGTCTGCTTGCGATACCTGGGGTGGCATGGGGCCCCTGAGCGGCGCTACAGAAAATGGGATTCTGGTGGCATCAGCTGCATCTGGATGGCTGCTCTCTCCCAGGGTCCCTCCTTTGGAATGGAGAGCTATCAGAAGAGCAGAGAAGCCAAGAGCTGTCCCTGTCCCAGAGCCGAGTGCCATCTTTGCCAACGTCAGTCTCTTTACCTGCAAAATGGGTATTTAATATTACTGGGCTCACGGAGTTGTTGGAAGGATCAAATAATAATAGCTGGTGCTTTAATAGTCTTATTACATGCTGGTCATTCTAAATGAGACTATTAAAGCACCAGCTATTATTATTTAACCTTCCCAACTCTGTGAACCCAGGAATATTAAATACCCATTTTGCAGGTAAAGACACTATGAGCCCAAGAACACATTTAATCCTCTTAGCTATTATTATCTCCATTTTTCAGAGGAAGAAACTGAGGATCGGGGAGCTTAAGCAATGTGTCCAAGTTTACAAAGCTAGGGAGTGACAGAGCTGAGATTTTTTAACCCAAGCAATCTGGCCTCAGAGGCTTCCCAGGTGGTAAAGACTCCGCCTGCCAATGCAGGAGATGCAAGAGATTCAGTTTTGATCTCTGGGCATGGAAGATCACCTGGAGAAGGAAATGGCAGCCCACTCCAGTATTCCTGCCTGGAAAATTCCATGGACAGAGGAGCCTGGTGGGCTACAGTCCGTGGGGTCACAGAAGAGTTGAACAGGACTGAGCAGGCACATGCACACAATGTTTACTTAAATGTTGCTGCTTCTTTGTTTTGCACCGGAGCCAAGAGTTTCATCAGGGAGGAGGTGAGCTGATGGCTGGGTGGCCTTGCCCTCCTCCTGGTGGCCTAGCCAGAGACTGCCCTTTCTCATCTGTTCTTCTGCTTTGTCGGTAACCGTCTCAAGCAGGTGGTTTTAAGAGCCTTTTAACTGTTATTAAGAGCCTTGATTGAGAGCCTTGATAACTGTTATTATTTTCCAGCACAAAGCAAAGCCTGCTTTTTAAAAAGGAATTTGAACATTACAGCAACTTTGAAAATGAAAGTCCTTCATAAACTGCTCTTCCAAGTGTGGCACCTGGTTTGGCATCTCCTGGGAACTGGCCAGAAATGCAGAGTTTCAGGCCCCTTCTGGCCTGACCTGCCACATGAGAACCTGCACTTGACTGGATCCCATGGACTCACAGGCTCCTGAGAGCGAGAAGAGCCAGCTGCAACCCTCCTGTCCTCAAGCTCAGAGAAGACAATAATGTCATCGGTTGTCTGCACTTAAGAGCCATTTAAAATGTGCACCCTTCTAACCTCTTCCAGTCATTACCTGCAATTTTCAGGCCTCGTCTAAAACCAAAATCCTCATCAATGTCATTCAGCAGGAAGCTAATAAAGGCATCATTATCTTGTCTGTCAGCTGCCACTCTTGCCCTGTCTCCAACCCCAGCAGTCACGGTGATGGTTCTAAAACATAAGCCGTTCACATCACTCTCCCACTTAGACTCCTGCCGTGCCTTTCCCTGGGAGTGCAGTCCTCGCCCTCTGCTTCCTGTTTCTGACATGCTGACCTTCTCTTTTGGTCCATCTGGATCTTTGCACTCTCGCTTCTGTGCCTGGATGCCCTTTCCTCCTTCCTCCCGGCTGGTTCCTTTTTATCCTTCATGTCTCAGCTTAAATGTCACCTCCTCAGAGGTGTGAGATGAAATGACCATATGGGGAAAGCACACCCTTGCTCTTTATCACAGCTCATGTCAGTCACCAGCCATGGTCAGGACTGTCTCTGGAGGAGTGTAAATCCCACAAGGGCAGAGACCATCCCGTCTTCTCACTCTCCCTTGGACCCTTGTACTTGGCACAGCATCTCGATAAACATCTATTGAATTAATGCCTGCTTTCTAGAGACCAGGTATCTGAATATCATCACCTTGTTTGTACTGACTTGTTGAAAGTATAAAAATAATAGATCCTAATTTTATATATATTTAAACTTTGCAGAAACTCTGCAGAAAGGAATAAATGAAAAGTAATATCTTTTTTCCCCTCAGTTTCTTCCAACTGCAAAAGTAACCAGTGAGGGACTTCCCTGGCAGTCCAGTGGTTGAGAATAAGACTTCCATCGCACAGGATGTGGGCTTGATCCCTAGTCCAGAAACTAAGACCCCACATGCTGCAGGGCAACCATGCCCACGTGTGACAACTACTAAGCCCTTGAGCTCTGGAGCCCGTGCAGCATAACAAAGACCTGGTGCAGCCAGAAAAAGTAACAACTGATAGCTTATTTTGTCGTCTTCCATAATTCCGAACACTTTAAAAAGGCACGCTAACAAGATCATGCTATAGCTATTCATTCTGTTCTGCAACTTGCTTTTCTTTAAAATTGTGGTGAAATCCACATACCATCAAATTTACCACCTTAACCATTCCTAAGTGGACAGTTCAGTCGGGTTAAGTACATTCAGGTTGATGTGCAGCCGGTCTCCAGAACTGAAACTCTTATCTCCCCATTTATCCCTCCCCCAGTCCCCACAATCACCATTCTACTTTCTGTTTCTATGAGTGTGAACAACTGGCCTTTTGAACTTAACTATGAGAAGGAAATGGCAACCCACTCCAGTATTCTTGCCTGGGAAATCCCATGGACAGAGGAGCCTGGCGAGCTGCAGTCCGTGGGGTTGCAGAGAGTTGGACGTGACTTAGAAACTAAACAACTACAGTACATCTTCCCACAGGGGCCCTAGAATCTGGCTTGCTGTTCCTACACCCACATAGCACTCTCAAGCCACAGCTGATATTTAACCAGTGATACAAAGGTGGCTTCCAGTTTGGAGTGACTACAGACAATGCTGCAATGCCAGGGTTAAACCCCCCCGAGCTAAAAAGTCAAAGGGTATGTACTTCCCATCTGCCAAACTGCTGCCCAAGGAAGTTGACCAGTTGGCCACAGAGGAAGAGGGGGCTCTTCCCAATGTGTTAGGGGAACAGTGACGGAAACTGCCCACCCTGGCCAGACACCACAGTAACCATTTGCATGAGTTATTTTATAACAGGAGGTCCTCGTAAGAAACACGGAACTAACAAACCACCACCAACTGGAAGAATTTGGGAAAGGTCAAAAGGAGACACCACGTGTCCTACCAACTTCCCAGAATCCTCCTCGATGGACTCCATCTTGACTGAGCTATGCGTGCACCGCCAGGAAGGACATGAGTCAGAATGATTGACCAGATACAACCTGGAAGCTAATCCCGTTACCATAAAACCCCAAGACTGTGAGCCGCACGTGGCAGAGCAGTCCTCCTGGGTTCCCTCACCCTCCTGCTCTCCGCCCCGGTGCTCCTCGCAGTAAAGTCTCTTGGTTGGTCAGCATGTGTCTCCTCAGACCACTCACTTCCAAGTGTTAGATAAGAGCCCAGTTTCGGGCCCTGGAAGGGGTCCCCCTTCCTGCAACAGTTCCATCCCAGGGACAGGTCTTGAAGGGAGGGGAGAAGCCCAAGGGGGTAAGTTGGTGGCAAGATGGGGAATGGCACTGCAAGATGTATACACAGGAGGAAGTCAAATTCAAAAACCATATAATGAGTGGACTTGGGAAGTAGCTGGTTGCTGTGGCAACCCCATTCCCCTGCTGCCAGGAGCGGGTTTCTTTCCTCTGAACCTGGCAGGAGCTCTTCTCCCTCAATATCACTTAAGAAAGACAGAGTTGGTGTCCTTTTATTGAGATCAGTGCGCAGTTTCTGACAGTGACTCCCCGTCACTGACCCGCTGTGATTCTCAGCGGTCCTCTATAGGCAAGGCAGTCGGGCCCCATTCCCACACTGGACAGATGCCCTGGGTATGTCGCTCAAGACCCTGATGTAATGGGGCCCAAAGAGATGCCAGGTGGACTGAGCCCCCAAGGAGACTGTTCTTTTCCCTTCACAAGAAAAGGTTTTCTAAATTTTTGTTTCTTTAAGATCTCCAAAGGTCAAGGTCAGGGGAAGCTTGCTTGAGCTGGCCCCTTAAACCAATTTCCGGTTCTGAGTCACTTTGCTCTGCTTCCTTCAGGGTATTTAACCCTGAATGTGCTGATTGGGTTAGAGCTGGGAGAGGGGGTGGCAGAATTCAGTTAAACTACTTTCACCTGTTCCTGCATCAGTGCTAGACACACGATGTACACACCCTCCTCTGAACCTTTTAACCGCTCAGTAAGGTGGGAATTATCATCTCCATAAGGCTCCAAGGTTTAAATGCTTTGCCCAAGATCTCCATGCAGGAATATGAACAGGCTTCTGCCTGGGTCTCAGGCTCACATTCTCATCCCCAAACCCAGGAGACAATTTAGAGAACCAAACCAGGCAACTGCCTGGCTCCTCTAGGATGAGATGGCAGCCAACTTTAAATCTCCCCCTAAGCAAAGGGGTCAGGGCTTCCCTGGTGGCTCAGATGGTAAAGAATTCACCTGCCAATGCAGGAGATGCAGGTTCGACCCCTGGGTCAGGAGGATCCTCTGGAGAAGGATATGGCAACCCACTCCAGTATTCTTGCCTGGGAAAATCTCATGGACAGAGGAGGCTGGCAGGCTACAATCCATGGAGTCACAAAAGAGTCAGACACAACTTGGCAACTAAACAACAACAACAACAAAGCAAAAGGGTCAATGGGGACGTGACCTACCAGCATCACCTGTCCCTTCTTCCCTTATTCAGGCAGCGGTCTAAGTGGGGACACACGGGATGTGGAGGTTCTGATCCAAACCAGCTGTGGCTTCTGACCTGGTGTGAACCCCAGCCTCCGAACATAAACATGGGGAAATGGTGCCTCTGGATTTTGTTTGTGTTTTGTACAAACACCTAGTGCTTCGGGGAGGATTAAGTGAACCGAGGGGCAGGCTCTCAGACTGTCACTTTTAAAATCCAATAGCCCAGGTCTCTCTCTCACCTGGTGCTTCTCCTTAGCCTCCAGGGCATGTGACAGTACTGATTTGTACTCTTGAATTTGATTTTCCTACATCCTCCCCCAGAGGCAGCCATCCCCGGAGATTCCCTGGGGAATCGTGCTCCACTCATACACATGTTTCATCTCCACATTCCAGACCCCCAAGAACCCTCTGCCGCAAGCCCTGCCCCCACCCTCTCCAGCAACCACAGAAACATTGCTCCCAGCCTCTGGAGCCCTGCCAGGGTGACCGTGGCCTGGGGAGCAGGAGCACAGATTAATATTAAAGAAAAAAATGCCCCGACAAACGCAGCTTCTCAGTTTCCTGTGACTGAGTTGATGAGCCCCTGCTCCCCTGCGGGGAAGTAGGAAGGAACCCTAATTTGCCGATTCATGGTACCACAGCGTCTTCCAGCTTAATTTGTCTCCAGTGGCTTACTCAGTCTCTTAGGCTATGTGCTCAGTCCTTTTAAGTTCCTCCTCTTTTTCTGCTGCCACTGTCCGTGTTGGTGGTGGCTGGGTCCACAGAGTGGTCACCCGAGGGCCTTCTGGAGTGCCCTGACACCTATTGCCGGAACCTTGCCCTGTGCACGGGGGCCCCCACAAGAATAATCACTCTCTTTTTCATACATGTATAAATTTTAAAACTTGGCCACATCATCCGGTATGTGGGATCCCAGTTCCCCGACCAGAGATTGAACCCCAACCCCCTGCATTGGAAGCGCAGAGTCTTCACCACTGGACCAGTAGGGAGATCCCAGGAGGGATCCTGCCCTGAGACCCTAAGGGCCCCCAGGCCCTTCAGCCCCTCCACATCTCCTTGCCAGACCCGAGTTATTTCAGGACGCCTGCAGCCGTGGGGAGCAGGTCATTCATCTGGCCATTTCCCCTCCTCCATGTGGCTCTTCTCCCCCCTGACCTGCTGCACCCAGGTCTCACCCGATATGGATCTCCTCCCAGGGATTCAAATAGAAAAAGAGTCAAGGAATAAGTGCTTTCAGCTGTCCCCTCAACTCCTGGCTTTGGCCAGAAGGAGGACTTAGACCACGTGTGGGACCTCCTACGTCCTGGCCCCTGTCTTTCTGCACAGTTGTCCTGGGGCCATGCCCACCGCATCATACCCTGACTTGCTTCTCTCCAGGCTCAGGACACAACTCTGGGTGACTAGGCCACCCACCAGACCTGTCTGAGTATCTTAATGCCTGCTTCCATTATTTAGAACATCCTTTTCTTTCTGGGCAAAGATTGGCTTTCAAGGTTATTCCCTTGTTTTACACTCAGGAATATATTTTTGGATGTTCAGAGCTGAGCACTTCCTTTTCCTCTTTGCATTCCTAAGCCTCTTCAGGCAGAAGAGGAGGGAGATTACCCGAGAAAGCACCTGAATGTCTTTCAACTGGCATTTCCCCAGTCCACCTGCTTATACAATGAGGCCTATATGAATTTCTCCCACCTGAAGTTCTGAGTTCTGTCCTTTCAACCCTGTTGATTTTGGACCAAATTTTTCATTAGCGGGTTTGTTTTTTTTAAAGACCTTTTCTTCAAATGACATTGCTTTTGTTTCTGCCACAGCTGTCCTCCCTGCCATGGTCAAAATATCCTGGGAGAGTTGTTCCTAACGTTTCAGAACCCACCAAGATCAACCAACAACCTCTCTTCTTCTAAATCCAAGCCCTGGATTCCTTTCCTAGGCCTGCTGGGACAAGGGATAACTGAAAACAATAAAAAAGAGAGAGAAATTTATTCTCTTACAGTTCTGAAGGCCCCAAAACTCAAAATCAAGTTGTTGGACAGGATAGGTTCCTTCCAGGACCTTCCAAGGGAGAAGACATCCCACGCCTCTCTCCCACTCTTTCTGTCTCTTGGCTCATGATGCATCACTCTAGTCTCTGCCTCAGGCTTCACATGCTTACCCTCTGTGTATCTCTGTGTCTAAAATCTCCCTCTTTTGATAAAAACCCAAGGACATGGAGAAGGAAATGGCAACCCACTCCAGTATTCTCACCTGGGAAATCCCATGGACAGAGGAGCCTGGCGGGTTATATAGTCCAGGGGATCACAAAAGAGTTGGAAACAACTGAGTGACTAAAACAACAATTTAATAGGGATTGCACTGAATCTGTAGAACAAATGATAATTCTATAAAACATAACTTAGGACTACGCTGGTGGTCCAGTGGATAAGAATCCACCTGCCAAGGCAGGGGACATGGGTTCAGTCCCTGATGTGGGAAGATTCCACATGCCTCAGGGCCACTAAGTCCATGTGCCATAATTACTGAGCCCTTGTTCTCGAGCCCAAGAGCCCAACTACTAAAGCCTGCCCACTCCTGTGGTAAAGCTTTTGCTCCAGAACAAGAGAAGCCATTCCAATGAGCAGGCCATGCACTGCAACTAGAGAGTATCCCGCACTCACTGCAACAAGCAGTAGTGAAGACCCAGTGCAGCATGAAGACCAAAACAAAAACCCAAGGACATCACTCACAGGGTTTAGGACCTACCCTGAGTTCAGGATCATCTCATCCTGAGATCCTTAAGTTAGTTACATCTGCATATCTTCAAAGACCCAGAAAAGGTTAAAATTTTAGGTGTTGAGGGTTAAGACTTGCGGGCATACCTTTTTGGAAAACAACATTCAACCCATGACACATCCTTTTCAGCCCTCAACTTGACCTCTCTGCAGCATCTGGTGCTGTTACTCATTTTGTCTTGGAAACTGTCCTTTCCATTGACTTCCAGGATGCCAAGCTCCCCAGGTTGTCCTCTTATCAGTCCAGCTGATCCCCAAGTTCCTCTACTGGTTTCTCTTCTTCTGCCCAGCCCTGCAAGGTGAAGGTCCCTAAGATTCTGTCCTATCCTTAGCAGGTCCTTCCTGTTTTTGCTCTGACAGTGCGGGTCGGACAGTCTGGGGTCTTCTGTCTGACTTGGCTGTCAGATACCCAGATTCCTACATCACCAGGATTCCTCCTTGGGTATTGGGGAGGAGATTATAAACCTTCCAGACTTATTTGCTGTGTTTTATGTTCATGTGCCAATGTGCTCTCAGGGGGAAGGATCCAAAGTTTTCATCAGATTCAAGGTTAAAGATTCTTTCCTGTGCAGAATTCTCCACAGTAATCACCTGGTTTCATGGCTGTCCTCTCAGTCTTCTTTGATTCCCCTGCCTGTCCTTTGTCCATTCTCTTTTCCACACCACCCTTTCTAGTTACTGAGACCCTTCCTGGTGGGATGTCTAGCGTCTTTGTTTGCTCATCACACTTCTTTCTACTTAAGGTGATATAAATTCTCTTTCTTTTTGGAACTAAAACACACACATATACACAGAATGGGCCTGCCAGTGACATAACCCCACTTGGGTGAACATGTGACCTATTCCAGCCAATAAGAGTATTCCATGTTCCTAGAGCTCATGCTTGGTTGGGTGGAAGGGGAAGGTGGGTAACTCACAGGGGACCATTCAGAAGCTTTTTCAAGTTTCGAAACAGATGTTGGAGGGAAAGTTAGCAAGAACATGTCAAGCGGCAGGAAGTCCTGGCTAATATCCTGTAGTTGCTGCCTGTGAGGACAATACAAGTTCACACAACTGCTGGTGGTCATCTTTGCTACTACACTAGGGACATCACTTGAGAAGGAGGTGACAGAGAGGAAAACTGAGCCAAGCAATGGAGAGAGAGAGGGTGTGGGGAAGATAGAAAGGGAGAGTCTGTCCTGAGGACAGAGCTTGAGCTGTTGGAGCCATTCATGACTGAAAGCTTAGCAAGCCCTGAACTTTTCCACTAACTAGGCCAGAGTTTTTTGATCACATCAGTTGAGTTGGATATTTGTCATTCAGAACTAAAAAGGCTCTTACCAATTGCCTTAGCTTGGGCTGCTAAAACAAAACACCATAGACTTGGTGGCTTAAACAACAGACAATTTATTTCTCACAGCTCTGGAGGCTGGAAGTCCAAGATCAAAGTGCTGGCTGGTTTATTTCCTGGTGAGAACTCTTCTCCTGGTTTGTAAATGGCTGCCTTCTCACTGCATCCGTCCTCACATGGCCTCTCCTTGGTACGTGCAGTGAAGAGAAAGAGTCTCATCATGGCACTAATCCTCTCATGAAAGCCCCACCCTCATGACCTCATCTACACATAATCACGAGGACTTCCCTGGAGTCCAGTGGTTAAGAATCCACCTTGCAATGTAGGGGACTCAGGTTCCATCCCTGGTCAGGGAACTAAGATCCCACATGCCTTGGAGCAACTAAGCCAATGTGCCACAATTACTGAGTCCGAGAGCCACAGCTAGAGAGTCAGTGCACTGCAATGAAAGATCCTGCACGGCATAAGACCCAACAGAGCCAAATAAATAAATACAAATTAAAAAAAATAAACATAATTACCTCCCAAGGCCCCATGTACAAATACAGTCACATGGGTTAGGGTCTCCACATATGAATTTTGGGCAAAGACAAGTCAGCCCACAATACCAACCTAACCTTTAAAATGTTCATCTCTCTTTTTTTTTTTTTTTAATTTGTTTGGCTGTGCTGGATCTTAGGTCCAGCATGAGGGATCAGATCCCACAAGCTGAGAGTAAGAGTTCAAATGCCATAACTAAAATGTTCATATCTTTCTTGTCAGGACTTCCTACTTGCAAATAATAGAAAGCCCAACTGAAATAGCTGTTAAAATAAAGGGAATTTATTGGCTCCTATAATGAAACAGTTCAAGAGTATCCTAGCTTCAGGTAAGATTTGATCAAGGCCCAAACAATATCAACTGATTCTCACACTCTCTTTCAGCTCTGATTCTCTCTGAACTGGCTTCATTCTCAGGAAGATTTTACCCTAGCTTTACCCCAAGGTGGGGCTTCCCTGGTAGCTCAGATGGTAAAAGCGTCTTCCTACAACGTGGGAGACCCGGGTTCAATCCCTGGGTTAGGAAGATCCCCTGGAGAAGGAAATGGCAACCCACTCTAGTACTCTTGCCTGGAAAATCCCATGGACCGAGGAGCTGGTACGCTACAGTCCGTGGGGTTGCAAAGAGTTGGACACGACTGAGCAACTTCACTTCACTTCACTTCACTTACCCCAAGGTGGCTTTTGGCAGCTCGTGGAGCCATGTGCTTCCTAGATCAGGTCTAGGTGGGTTGGGGGGGAGGGGGATTGGGAGCTACTCTGTTCAGGAGCTCCAAACAGAGAAGAATAAAGACTTTCCTTCCCAGAAGTCCTGGCTAATGACTTCTTACTTCCCATTGGTTGTTCTCACCTCCCCTGAATGAACCACTGTGAACAGGGAGATGGGATAGTGACTGGTTAAAGCCAATTGGGTTCCATCTGTGGAGCTAGGGTGGGGTCTGGAATTCCTAAACCAGGAAGATTTAGGTTGGGAGCTTAGGACATTATCAGGAGGGTTAACAGAACAGTTGCTTAACCAAATAGGGATTTATTTTCTTGCACACCTAGAAGCCTGGAGGTTGATGTTGGTTCAGCAAGTCATTGATGCCCTCAGGGACCCATATTCTCTTGGTCTTCCTGACCCATCAACCTTAGAGTATTGGTTTGCATTCTTATACTTGTCACTTCATGATTCCAAGAGAGTGGCTGCAGCTCCAGTTTATGCGCCTGCATTCAAGGCAGGGAGAAAGGAGGAAGAGCCCAGATGCTACCAACCTGATCTGTTTCCTTTAGTCAAGGAAGCAAAATGTTTTCTAGAATTCCCCACAGCGGACTTCTGCTTAGGTTCTGTTTTTGTTTTGATTTTTTAAAACCTGTCTCTTAAGGAAACACACAGATAGAAGGGAAACACAATTTTGCATTTTCCATATTCAAAGTGGACGACCTTATTGGTCTTCTCATTAAGCTACTTTCCATTGATTGATTAGGATTTGCTGTTAATTGATTAGGATTGATTGATTAGGATCAGCTTTAGGATTCGCACGAGACAATTCTCAAGAGACAATTCACAAAGCTAGCATCCTTGCCTTCTGTCCTCACAGAGGTATATTCAGCTCTTTTGTGAGACATTCTGGAAGATGGAGGAATTTTATCTTAAAACTGACCAAGCCTTCACTGTGTAAGACACTTGCATCATTGAGGATTCAAGCTGTGATTTGAATTCTGTGACATTTTTATAAAGGTAAAATGTTACCACTACTTTAATTACTGTTATAAATAGCTTTATAATATGGAAGACTCATTGCTTAACTCTTAAGACTTGGGAATTTTCATTTTTTAAAAGGATATATAAGGGTACCCTTTTATAATAAATTTTAATTCAATATGTCAGCTACAAATTGGCACTTGCCATGGGCACTTGCCATCCACCTCTACAAGAAGTAAATCATGTGCTGCTGCAGCTGCTGATTTTCAACAACCCCTGAAAGGAGTTCAAAGTGGAGAGCAGAGATGAGGCACTCTCTGTTGGGCTGATGGAGGGTCTTCAGGGAGTTAGATATGTTCAGAAGCCGATTTTATGAGCCTAAATCTTGTACCTCCTCATATCTAGAAAAGCGCTAAAATCCTTCATGATGATGACTGCTCCTCATGACCAGCAGAAAGCTTCTGCAAAATATATGTGCTGTGATTGCACTGTGCATATATTCCCCCTTTACCAAAATCACATATATACTAACCCTCTCCTGCCTCTCTGGAGCAGTTCCTCAGAGCTAACTGAAGTGCTGTCTACAGGCTGCAGCCCTCATTTTGCCCCCCAATAAAATGTGACTCGCATCTCTCACATTGTGCAGTATTTCAAGTCGACATAGAGCAAGATTAATCACCTAATAAATGGCATAACTTGGAAGTTTTATAGGAGCCCAGAGAATGACTGACTCATTGCAGGCTGGAGAGGGTTGGGAAGGCTTTGTGGGGAAGTAGGGAACTGAGCTGGAGTAGAAGGTGGGTAGGATTCAGGCAAGCACCGAGGTATGTGTGCATGCTCAGTTGCTTAGTTGTATCTGACTCTTTGCGACCTTTTGGACTGTAGCCTTAGAGGTTCCTCTGTCTATGGGATTTCCCAGGCAAGAATACTGGAGTGGGGAGCTACTGTCCTTCGCCAGGGGATCTTTCTGACCCAGGGACCGAACTCTCATCTTCTGCATTGGCAGGTGGATTCTTAACTGCTGAGCCATCAGGAAGCCCAGGCATGGGGCAGAGAGGTCAAATCACAGGGCAGAGGCAGGGCTTGTAAGTCAGTTGCAATCAATCACAGAAGGGAAAGAACCTGGAGCAACCTATGGAGCTTCATGGAGGACAGGATAGGAAAAGTAATATAATTACCAACGAACATGGTTAAATTGTATGCTTTCTGTGTCTAGCAGCAATTAAAAAATCACCTTTTTAAAATTATGTTGCCAGGGAATTCCCTGGCAGTCCAGTGGTTGGGACTTGGTGCTTTCACTGCCAATGTCACATGTTCCATCACTGGTGGGGGAACTAAGATCCTTCTCACAAGCTGTGCGGTGCTGCCAAAAAAAATTAAAATAAATAAATAGGTATGCTGCAATATAGTACTTATTGCTCCTGAACAAGTGTTGCAAGTGTAAATACTTTCAGGAACCAGGGGAAACAAAAGTGACTCAGACCGAGCTTTAGACAGTAGGGAGTGGTGGCGAGGATTGCAGCAAACTTGGGAGGATTTGCTTTCTCTAAAAGGGGGGGGTCACTCCTCAGCCTCAACCAGCTGTGGTCCCCAGTGACCACTATGATCTTACATCCAATGGGCCCTTCCACGCCTCCTCATCCATCTGACCTCCTGGACAGCTTTGGTCCAGCCAACCACTGCTCCTTAAATGACTCTTCTCTTGTTTCTATGGTGCCACAATTTCTGATTTCCTTCTACTTCTCTGGCCATTTCTTACTTACATCTTACAGATGTCTCTACTGGCTTGACTGTTCCTTCTCGGTTCAACCTCTGCATGGAAATGTCAAGCTCTTTCCTTCTGACTCTGCACTCACTCTTTCCTTAGACCATCCCATCTCCCTAGAGGCCAGTGACTTCCAAGTTTCTATTTCTCCTTCATCCTCCACAGCCAGCTCACCCCAGGCCCTGTGGCTTCTGCTTTACAGACGTATCTCACATATGTGCCTCTTTCTCCATCTCCACTGCCACCCCTCTAATCCAGGATGTTTCCATTGCCTGGACCACTGCTGTAGATGCCAGTCTGTTCAGGTGACTGCTGGACTGGGCTGGGGAAAGACGTGTTGGTGAGAGGTGCCCCACCCCTGCTGATAACCTCTCTGTCCCCTTTTCCCTCTCCAGCCATGAGTTCACCTCTCCCCAGTCCTCTCCCCCAGTTCTGTCTACATCACCACCCACTCACATTCCTGTCTCAGCCCACTTTGCTTCAACTTCAGTTTTCAATATGGCATTGAGAGTCTCTGGGACTTTCAGCATGTCATTCACCCGCCCGCTCACCCACCTGTAGCCTTGGTCACCTGCATTTCCTGGGAGAGGCCATCTCACCTATTTCCTCTCCTAGATTCCTCCTTGGAGGGGGAGGGGGTAGGGAAGATAGACCCAGGGAAGCCTTCCACAGGCAAAGCAGATACAGGAAACCTCCTTTTGCAGAACCAGTGGGCAGGGGTTGCCTTAAGGCTCCCGTAAGAGTTGCTTTTCTCTTGTTGTTTGTACGTCTCAAGTAGATGTGGAGCTTACCTGTGACAGCTAAAGACCCCACTGTTAGAGGGTAAGTAAAACTAACTATCCCCACCCCTTACCACCCCAACTCCCCATGCGCTGGGTGGAATGGAATGCAAGAGGGAAATACTAATACTAATGATTAGAAAAAGGTCCCCAGGACCCAAAGAAGCTGCCCAGAAGTTTGCTAAACAGGCTACCTGCTGCAACTCCACAGTGAAAAATAAGGACCAAGAAGAGGCTCTGCTGATGCACCTGCTTTAAGGATGTGTCTGGATGAATCAGGAGTCACAGTTTGCTCCCACTGTCTCATCCACGTCTTCCTGCAGGACGCCTGGCTCCGGGCTTCTCTCTTGAAGAAGCTGAGACGCAGCATCCTTGGCTGCCGCCCAGCGGCCCCATCTGTAATCTTCCTACTCAACGTGGCTCACGATCTTCGCAGCTGCAGCAAGAGGCAGGCTCAGGTTCAGGCTGCCCCAAGAAGCCAGCCCTGCAACTTGTGACTCAGCGGAGGAGGTGGTGGGTGGGACTCGTTACAGCGGCAATGGTAACAACCAAGTGCTTCTGAGCAGAAGATGGGAAGCTGAGTCCGAGAACAAGCCTGGCAGCGAAATTTCCGTTTAATGAATTCACAGTAATTCCATTTGTGTCATCTTCCCTGTGGGTTTAGACAAGCAGATCCCCTTCTTTTGCTTCCTACAATGCAGCCTGAACCAAGGTCTGGATTCCACAGCCAAGAGACCCCTCCTTCCCTATTTGGCCACCCACCCTCACCGCTTCCCCCGCAACCCCCAGGCCCAAGCAATTATACAGGAGCATCCAGAGAGATGTGGGTGGAGATTTTCCTTTATTTGTTGTTTTTTTTTTAACTTCAGAGAGACAGGGCTGGAGCAAAAAGCTGATGTCCAAAGCTCCAGGCCTCAGAATGAACCCTGAACGTGCAGGACCCTGATGGGTGTCACTCTGGATCTGGTGACTGACAAATGCACCCCATGAAGACAATATCCTCACAGCTGCAAAGCCCCCTTGCCCCTCCCCATTTTTCTTAATTTCAAAGCCCCCACCTGCACCCACCCAAGATAGCCTTGTCATTCCCTGGTAGTGAATCTCCTAGCAAATTGGGCTTTTACCCCTGTGGGCTCACAGCCCCATCCCCACCCCCCAAAGAAACATGCATCGCCTAGAGATAAAGGGAAATTGACACAGGATGCTCGAATCTGGAGAGCCCGCATGCTTTATTCTTCATCATCCTCCAGCTTGGGAGAAAGGCTGCCTTCCGTCCTACCCATGAGAGACAGGAGAGGGCGTTGAGGCTCTATCACCTCTCCCATCTCCCCAGGGGCCTGTGCCTTACCGCGGCGCACACCCGAGCCTTGCCTGATCTTAAACAAATCTGGCCAGAAGCCTTTTACTTCTCCTCTTGGGAAAAAGACATTTGGGAGCTAGCAGGTGTAGTGAACACTTAAACCAGTCTTCCTGCTCAGTGTCTGTTCAACCCGAAGGTCCATCCAGCTCTTGGAAGGAGACTTCTGATGCTTGGAGCCCCCAAACCTGGCGCCAAGCCTCCCCAGTGGTCTGTGACCACCGCTCCCCACCCCGCCTCCCTACAACCTCCCAGAGCAGTCTTGGGTTGCTCTCAGCGTCTCTCCCCACAGTCTGCTGTGGAGTCCTGACGTGAAGGTGCCCAGGGTGGCAGGGGGAAGCGTCAGGCGCCCTTGCTTTCTGTCCTCTCCTCATCAGCTGTCTGGGCGTTGCTGACAGCGCGGAGCTGCCCCTGGGCCGCAGGCTTCACCGACAGGACCAGGCGTTTCCGGAACGTCTCACAGAGCACGATGTACACAAAGGGATTGAGGCAGCTGTTGGCATAGCCTAAGCTGATGGCTGCGTTGTACAGGTAGACAAAAGTGAGCGTCGGGCGGCTGAGGGATAGCTGGGTCAGCTGAAGCACGTAGTAGGGCGCCCAGCACACGAAGAAGACCAGGCAGATGGCGATGGCCGTGCGGGTCACCCTCTTTGTCCGCAGCCGGATGCTGCGTTGAGAGGCGGGGGCCACGGAGGATGTCATGCGCTGCAGGATCCTCACGTAGGCGGCCGTGATGACCACGAAGGGCAGGGCAAAGGCCAGGAAAAACTGGTACAGGGTGAACCAGTAGAGGTCAGTGTCTGGGTTGGGCAGGCGGATGCCGCAGCCCACGGTGCCCCCTGGGAAGGGGATCAGCCTGGCATAGAGCCACACGGGGGTGATACTGATGAAGGACAGGGCCCACAGGAGGCAGATCACCAGGGTGGCCACAGAGGGCTTCCGGAACTTGGTGGAGGAGATGGGGTGGACGGTGGCCAGGTAGCGGTCAATGGCCATGGCGGTCAGGATATAGGTGCTGGTGAACTGACTGTTGGCGTCCATGGCCGTGATGAGGGTGCACATGGTCTCGCCAAAGTGCCAGACCCCATTGCCCATGAGCTGGTGGATCATGAAGGGCATGCCCAGGAGGAAGAGGAGGTCCACCACCGAGAGGTTGATGATGAAGATGTCGGGGACATTGCTGAACCAGTGCAGCTTGGACTTCTTCACCACCGCGAAGATGACTGTGGAGTTCCCGACAATGCCCAGGAGGCAGATGGTACCAAACACTGAAGGCATGATGATGTTGATGTAGGAGATGCTCCCTGTGCGAGGAGGCAGCCCTGGGGACAGAAGGAGCAAGGGTCTACCGTTTGACATGGACTCTGCTCTCCGAGGGCAGAACTCCTACTGGCATGCTCAGCCTCCAGCCACACACCTGCCCACCTCTCCATCCACCTGCCATATCAGCTCAGGGCCCATCTTTCATCTGGAATCTTCCCTGCCATCCTCCCTGCCCACACGGCTGCTAAACCTAACCCCATGCCCTCCTGCACCGGCTCCCTGCTCAATCCCACCAGAGTCTCCTGCACCACCTGTTTATTAAAGGACCAGTCCCTTTGCCTCCTGCGTTTTCTCAGAAGACACAGAGTCAAGAACCACAGCTGTCTGCAGAGAACGGTTCTGTGGGCCTTGGGGCTTCACCAGGAAATGTTATCGAAATAGCCAGCAGGACACGAACATGTGTGCATGTGTGGGCGCCAGCATGTGTTTCCTTGTTTCCTATTTGCAGCCCAGCTCATTTCATTTTAGGAGTCACTGGTTGGAAGCCGTGTGCTGACTCCTGGGGATCCCTGTGTGTGACTGTCTCGTGGAGGCTTTTGGCCATCAGGCCCACAGCCCTCCTCTCTTCTGGGTCCCTATCTTCTGAGCCTGGGCTTTCAGAGTGACTAGACTGAAGCTGTGTGCCGCAGCCCAGCCACCCGAGAATTTTCTCCATGCAAACCTTTCCTCTGTTTTCTTCCTTCTCTTCCCCTTCGAAGCTAGAATTCCAGGGCATCTCAGCGCTAGAAATGTCAGGAAGCATCTTTCACCAGCAAAGTTAATCCCCTCGCATCTCTGGGAGTTATTCCTTCTCACGCCTCTTTGGGGGAGGAGGCAGTAAGGATGTTTCAAACCCCACCAGATCACGTAGTTCAAGTGAAAAAACCAAGGGGATCGGTGAATGAGTGAGCTTCCAGCCATCTCCCTACATACAGCCCTCCAGTTTCTCTTGCTTTTCTAGCCTGGAATTTTTCCGGCAAAGCATCTTTGGAACTCCTCAGCAGCCCTCCCCTGCCACCCTCGCGGCTGGCCACCATGCGAGGCCACTTCCTATCATGCCTTTGCCCCTGCCCCGTCTCCCCGTAGTCCCCTTCTTCCCTGCCCCTCTGGGAGGGCAGACTGCCCATCTCATTCCCAAGAACTGGCATAAAGTTTCGCAAGCAGTTTAGATCAGAGGTGAAACCTTCCCGTTTCCCACCCTCGGCGGCGCAGAGGAGGGAAGACCGCCCTCCAGCGCGTCTCACCGGCCGCGGTGAGGTTATCCGGGCTCTCCGAGGTGTTGCTGGCATTGGGGCCGGTGGGCAGCAGCGAGGCTTCCAGGTCCATCCCGCCGCGCCGCGGGTGCCAGCTCGCCCGTCAGCCCACGCAGGCTGCCGCAGCCTCCCGCGCGAATCCCGAGCCCGGGCCCCCGGAGCCCCGCAGTCCGGAAGGGGGGTCTTCCTCGGGCCGCCCGGCAGTCTCCGCCGCCTGCGATCCCCGCCGCTCTCCCCACCCTCCTTCCCCGGCTCCCACTGACATCACCTAGACACATTAACATTCGGAGGCAGATGCGCGTTAACCTCTTCGGTCCTGCGCCGCAGCTCCGGCTTCCGACTGCCTGCAGAGCCCAGCCGGCAGGTCAGCCCCATCCGGGACCGGGCTTCCTTCACTCCTTCACTTGGGGCCGTGTCTCCTGTGCCACCAGGGGTGCTGCTGGCTGCCCGCGAGCCTCCAGTCTCTCCAGAGGCAATGGGCTGCCTCCCTGTGGAGGAGGAAGGGAGCCTGGCCCAGCCCCTCACCCCTGGTAGCCTGGGCCTGGGCCGCCAGGCAGGGGCTGGGGTGGCTGTGCTGGGAGCTTGGGGAGGGAAGGCTTGGACCACTGGCGTGCCCGCCTCCAGGCCACCCAAGGTCCCTTCCCAGCGCCCCATGGATTCCAAGCTGTGGCTGTTTGGCTGGAGCTCAGAGGTGACTCAGGTCACCCTGAGCTGGTGATGCCCAGAGACTTGGGACCAGAAGAGGACAAACTCCCTTCTTCCCTGGGATCAGCAGGGACCGGGCTTATAGAGGTTTTAGTTTTCTAAATGCTCTGAGGTCCTTGAGGGTTTACCTGGAACTCCTTGAAACAAATTTCAGAGCAAAGACCCCCAAAGAGATCCTTGTTCAATCACTTCATTCATGTCCAACTCTTTGCGACCCCATGGACTGTAGCCCACCAGGCTCTTCTATCCGTGGGATGCTCCAGGCAAGAATACTGGAGTCGGTTGCCATGCTCTCCTCCAGTGGATCTTCCCCGCCCAGGGATCGAACCCGAGTCTCCTGCAGCTCCTGCATTGCAGGCAGATTGTTTACCACTGAGCCACCTGGGAATCCCAAAAGAGATCCTTAGGAACAGCCTAAGAGGGCAACGCATTGGGTGAATTCTCTTCAGAGGCATCCTGCTGCCAGGTTCTCATTCGGCAGGTCAGGCCGGGAGGGGCCTGAGACTCTGCATTCCAGAGAGGTTTACAGGAGATGCCAAACCAGGTACAACACTTGGAAGAGCAGTTTGTGAAGGACTTTCATTTTCAAAGCTGCCGTAATGTTCAAATTCCTTTTTTTACTTTTTTATTTTTCAAATTCCTTTTTTTAAAAGCATGCTTTGCTTTGTGCTGGAAAATAATAACAGTTATCAAGATATTTTTAAAAGGCTCTCAGAACCACCTGCTTGAGACAGTTACTGACAAAGCAGAAGTTCAGAGTAGAAAGGGCAGTCTCTGGCTAGGCCACCAAGAGGGGGGCAAGGCCACCCAGCCATCAGCTCACCTCCTCCCTGATGAAACTCTTGGCTCCGGTGCAAAACAAAGAAGCAGCAACATTTAAGTAAACATTGTGTGCATGTCGATGCTCAGTCATGTCCGACCCCATGGACTGTAGCCCATCAGGCTCCTCTGTCCATGGGATACTCCAGGCAAGAATACTGGAGTGAGTTGCCATTTCCTTTCCCAGGGGATCTTCCTGACCCAGGGATGGAACCCATGTCTCCTGCATTGGCAGGTGGATTCTTGGCTACTGAGCCACCAGAGAAGCCCCAAGGGGAGGGTAGCAGGTGGAAACTGCAGAAGGGGAAATTCTGTCAGGCCTCAGTCATCGTCCTGGGACAAGGACTTATGTGTACATAGCCTTTCTCAGTGATGACACAAGGAGCAGGCATGAGGAAGTGAAGACAACGAGATAGGAAAGGAACCAAAGCCCAGAGAAGGTGCTTTGTCACCATCGCTGCTGTGGACAAGGGGAGCTTGCATTTACCAGGATCCTTGAGAAGTGCACAGACTGTTTCCCAGAATCATCTGCCTTTTCCCAGGTGCCTCGACCCCCAGTGGTGGAGTGTTGCCACTGGGGTGTTAACACTGCATTCCTGGGTGCATGGGAGGAGCAGACTCCTGCTGCATCAGATGCGGCAGAAAGCGAAAAGATGTGCAGCTCACACTTGAGGCGAGAGGCTGTCAGTGCAAGGTGAATCTCGTGCGGGAGCCAAGAGGCTTCTGGGCGAAAAGCAAACAGACACGAGGTGCGTGCTGGAGGAGAGACACATCGGTTCCAGACCAGCTGAGCCTGCACGCACCTATCTGCTGCAGCTGGAGCTGGAGTCAGTGCTGACCGAGGGAGATGTGACACAGGTGGACAGACACACCCAATATGGAAAGACTGTTGCAGGGCTTCCCTGGGGCTCTTCCCTGGGGTAAAGAATCCACCTGCCAATGCAGGAGACACAGGTTCAATCCCTGATCCAGGAAGATCCCACATGTTGTGTGCTGTGGAGTGGCTGAGCCCGTGCACCACAACTACTGAAGCCCTCACACCCTAGAACCCATGATCCGCAAGAAGAGAAGCCTCTACAATGAGAAGCCTGCACAGCGCAACGGAGAGTAGCCCCCACTTGCCGCAACCAGAGAAAAGCCTGAGCAGCAACGAGGATCCCGGAACAGCTAAAAATAAATAAACAAATGAAATTATTTATTTTTTTTAAAAGAAGACTACTGCAATAATCTAATTGAAATAGGATGATATCTTAGATTGGGGAGATGGGAGTCAGGAGAAATGGTGGTGTCTGTACATTATGTAGAGCCCCGAGGGTTTGCTGAAGTTTGAACCAGAAACATACAGGAGAAAGAAGTATCAGGGATGACTCCAAATGCCTGGCAGAGGGGAGATCGGGGAAGCTGTAAGAGGAGATGATTTGGAGGAGAAACGAAGTGTTCTGTTTGGATATGTTACATTTGAGATGTCTGTTAACATCTGCATGAAAAGGTTGGGTAGTTTTGGATATGAGTCAGAACTTCCAGGGAGAGGTCATGCCTGGAGCTATGAAGTTAAATTGATGACACTGAAGAAGCTTACCTAAAGTAAGGGTGACTGGAAAAGAGATTTGAGGACTCAGCCCTGGAGCATTTCAGTTTACAGGTTGGGGAAATGAGCCTTATAGCCTACTGTTTCCGCCTCCTTCACCTACCATAGTCTTCCCACCTCCATCCATCCACCCTTTCATGCAGCAGATCTGGATGAAATCTGATTGAGCCTCTGTTATACCAGGTACTGTGTTAGGCTCTGTGGATGCAGTGGAGTAAAAAAACAAAAAAACGAGTGACTTTTATCCAGGAGCTTCAGTGACAGAGTTGGGAGAGACAGATAATAATAAGTCAGACAACAAGAGGAGGCCACGGCAACCCACTCCAGTATTCTTGCCTGGAATCCCATGGACAGAAGAACCTGGTGGGCTACAGTTCATAGGATCTCACAGAGTCAGACATGACTGAAGCGACTTAGCATGCATATACAAGCCAATAAGTAAACAAGATAGCCTCCTCAAGGCTTCAATCCAGACGAGTTCTGGTAACTTAATCATGAAGGGATTTAAGTGTTTATGAAAGAACAGCTATGGAATCATGCCAGGGAAAATGTCTCTGCCTGACTGGAGACGTTTAAACCATGACCGAGCAGCCAGGGGACCTGAAACAGGAGGCTTTGGCTTCCTGGCCTGTCATGCTGGGGGTGGGGTGGAGTGGAGGGGGTGAACACTGAGTCAGTCAATCCACAATGACAGATGACTCGTGTGGCAGGGGAAGAATGGGATGATGGGAGTGACTGGGGTCCTTTAGAGAGGAGAGTCAAGGATGTCCTCTTTAAGGAAGTATTCAGGTAGAAACTTCAGCATCCATTCCATTACAAATGATCAATTTAAAGCATATCTCCTTTCTGCTAGTGACTGAGAGCTGAGCATCTCTCCTGGATACCCACATGCACCTCTTCAAATCCTCTCGGCCACATCTAATTTTTATTCCATCCATTGCTACAATGGCCCTGCTCTGCAGTCTCTGAGCAGTTTCAGGTACAGGTGTGGGTAAGACCTGACCGTGCTGTGTCCCAGGCCCGCAACATGTACTGTCTACCCTATATCCCAATCCTCTCTGTGTCTGTCACAACTTAGACTAGGGGACCCCAGGGAATGCCCATGCTCGAGTGACCTGGAAATACAGGGAGAGTTCACTCTTTAGGGTGAACCCTTGGCCAATGTGGTGTGGAAGCCGTGGAAAGATGCTTTTCCTGTTTCCCCCTTTTCCTGAGACACATTTCATATGGTTTCTCAGGGATCCCATGGGATATAGCATCTGGTCACTTGTAGCGGTGACCTACAGGGGTGGATCTACTTCCCTGGTGGTCCATTGGCTAAGACTATGTTCTCCTAATGCAGCCCATGTGTGCCTGTGTGCATGCTGAGATGCTTCAGTTGTGTCCAACTGTTTGCAGTCCTGTGGACTGTAACCCACCAGGCTCCTCTGTCCTGGGGATTCTCCAGGCAAGAGTACTGGAGTGGGTTGCCATGCCCTCCTCCAGGGTATCTTCCCGACCCAGGGATCGAACCTGCGTCTCTTATGTCTCCCACATTGGCAGACGGGTTCTCCACCACTAGCGCTACCTGGGAAGCCCAGATGAACCCATACTGCTCATCATCTCCTCCTGAGAATGGAATTTTGGCCTACTTTGCTCCAAGCTATCTGACTTATGACCTACCCTGCCCAGCACAGTCATGAGGTAGATCAAGCTGAAGTATAGCAAAAAAACCCTTTCTCTCCCATCCATGTGACCCCACTCACCATGCCTTACTCAGGGTACCCCATATCTCCCAGACTCCCCCCATGGTGACACCCACCTGCCCTGTCCTTTTCAGGACTTGACTACCGTCTGCATGTGTTGAAGTCTTACTGGGGTCACGGCATCAATTCTCACTTGCTCCCCTCTCTCCTGCCTCACCCCTTCCACTCCACTCCCACTGAACATCAGGAGTAGTTTTGTTAAGATAGACATTTCCAGGGGACTCACCTGGTAGTCCAGTGGTTAGGACTTGGTACTTTCACTGCCTGGGCCCAGGTTTGATCCCTGGTTGAGTAACTAAGATCCCACAAGTCGTGCGGCACAGCCAAAAAAAAGAAATTTCATCACCCTACACTGTTGAAAACACTTCAGTGGCTCCCAGTTGCTTTCAAAATAAAGTCACCCTCCCTAATGCAATGTAATGGGCATGACACTCTTTGGTACCCAGAAGTTGATCCCCCAGAAAACCACGGCCTTGAGAAAACCTTTGGGAGTGGCAGCACCACTAAGCAGTCCTTGGTGGGAGCTGCTGGTGGGAAAAAGGCTTCCTTGTTTCTGTGGGGATGTGAGACCCTGGGGTGGGAGAAACCAAGTAGCTGCACTTATTTCCAGAGGAAAGTGAGCATGGTTATCGTAATAGAATGGTCATCATAATAGACGGGACCAGTGGAATTATCCAGATGACTGCCCTGCAGAGGCTGATGTAACTGATGGATCATAAATAGATGAGTGGCCCACCCACTAAGTTCCTACTTGATTTGTATATCTGAAAAAAGCCTTCAAGTCTGGTCAGCAGATCTCTGACTTTAGCCCACTTGGCTCTACTGATCAGGGTGTGAGTTAAAGTAATAAATGGAGGTGGTTTTTTTTTGTTTGTTTGTTTTCCCCCCAGTATGGTCAATGTTTCTTTTGTTTTTACTTAAAAAAAAAAAATGGGTCATACTATGCAATTTTGCACCTGGCTTTTTTCTCTTGAAGCGCCTTCCACATCAGCATATAACATATATCCATTAAAAAAAA
The DNA here is from genome assembly GCF_033118175.1 of Dama dama. Classification (NCBI taxonomy): domain Eukaryota; kingdom Metazoa; phylum Chordata; class Mammalia; order Artiodactyla; family Cervidae; genus Dama; species Dama dama. Next base: position 8,267,734 of record NC_083702.1, read on the forward strand.
ACTACATTCATTGCTTTGAATGGATCCTAGGGGGTGGATCTACTTCCCTGGTGGTCCATTGGCTAAGACTATGTTCTCCTAATGCAGGGGCCCAGGGGTTCAACCCCTGGTCAGGGAACTAGATTCCACATGTCACAACTAAGAGTTCACATGACACAAGAAGTAAAAAGATTCCACATACTACAGCTAAAAAGGTCCTATATGCCACAATGAGATCAAAGATGCTATGTGCCCTGACTGAGACCCAGAGCAGCCAAATAAATAAATAAATATTTTTAAGTGGGTCCTATTAATATTATATGTATATATCAGAGTTTAGTCAGCCACCTCCCTACTGACAGACATGTCAATGACTCAGTTCTATTATTTTGGCATAGGATGCTGCATATGGACATCCTTCTCCAGGTAATAAATTGAGTTCGACTAGACTGACTTCCAAACAGTCCCCATGGATCTCCAAAGCTTTCTGTTTCCCTGCCCCTGCATCTGTAGCTGCAATAGGTATCCCCAGCCGTTGGCAGAACTACTGTATTGGCCCCTGCATTGGCAGAGTAAGGGATTTGATGAGGACAGAAGTCAAATGGAGATCCCGCCTCACTAAAGTGATAAACTAAAAGCAATATTGCACCCCCGGGGGACTGGAGAGATTAATGGTGTCATCAAGGCCTTTAAAGAGGCTGGGTGGTGATTTTATTACATCCTGCTCTCAGTGTGGCCAGTGGAGAAGGCAGATGGGTGTCAGAGAATGACAGTGGGTTACTGTAAACGTAATTATGTGGTGACTCCACATAACAGCTCCAATTGCAGCTGTTATTTCAGATGTGGAGTCGTTGCTGGGGAAAATAAATACAGTCCCTGACACCTGGGATGGAGTTATTGATCTAGCAAATGTCATCTCCTGTATTGCAAGAAGCAGAAAAAAATCAGAAATCCTGCTTTTATTTGTCACGGTCATTGGCACACCTTTGCCATCTCACCTCAGGACTTCATTATCTCTTTTGAGGTTCTTCAGTTCTCAGACTTTGAACAGTTCATCGTCACATGAGACAGTGTTCTATGTTGATGACATTATGAGCTAGGGCCTGGAGAGTGGAAAGGAGCAGATACCAGAGGTGTAAGACAAATGCCATGAAAATACGAAGGCCTGACATCTCAGGAAAGGTTTAGGATCCGGTGTTCTGAATGTGTCACGATTTTCCCTCCAGAGTAAAGCACAGTTTACCTGACATCTCCTACCACAAAGGAGGGGCCCCCAGAAGCCCTGGAAACAGGAGCAACAATTCCTAAAAGGAGCAGAGAGCAGAGGGGGTGCTGGACATGCCAAACCCAGGGGAGCCTAGTCCACCCAGCCCTCTCTGTCAGCCTGGCGTGCCTCGCAGGCAGGGACCGTGACCCTTATTCTAGTGTCAGGTCACGGCTGCCACGTCAGCCAGTGGATTCTGAGTACGGCCCTGATCCCCTTCTGCAGCCTGGCACCCCCATTTTAGACATCTGCACTGTACCCTACACTTTTTCTTCATGGGGATTCCCAAGTGGTGCAGTGGGAAAGAATCTGCCTGCCAAAGCAAGAGACGAAAGAGATGCAGGGTTCGATCCCTGGGTCAGGAAGATCCCCTGGAAGAGGAAATGGCAACCCACTCCGGTATTCTTGCCTGGAAAATCCCAGGGACGGAGGTGCCTGGTGGTGTACACAGCCTGTGGGCTCGCAGTGTTGGACACTGCTGAGCATGACATGACGCAACTGCACTTTTACTTCGTAGTAGTCATCACAGATGTAAGCAGACATTTATTTATTGTATGGTTGATGATATAGTGCCTTTCCCTCACGAGGTGATAACTTCCAGGGAGGCAAAGCCCACATCTGTCCTATCTCACTGTACCTCCTGCCCCTCACGCAGCGCTGGACACACCACAGACGTTCAATCAACGTTGGGAGGATGAATGGCTAGAAGAGGAATCTCCGTGAAAGCCCTGGGCGCCGAGGTGGGCAGAAGGCAGCAGAACGCAAGCTATACTGGCCGTGCTCCCTGACCCGAGGCTCGCCTCCACCCCAGCGCTTCCCGCCAGCCTGGCAGCAGTGGTCATCATGCCCTTGGGCAGGCAGTGGGTGCCAGTCAGCTGTGAGGCAACTCAGAACCACAGCCTCCCTCTGATTGTGAGAAAAACAAATGAGATCACCTTCAGGGGTAGAGATTCATCCTGAGATTCTCAGAAATCCCAAGGAAGAGTGGGAAATCAGCTACATGAAATTGTGACATGTGTGACCACAGGGTTGAACTGGAAGACGTGACAGCAAGTGAAAGAAGCCAGATCAAGGAAACAGAAACAAAATCGTGTGTGATTCCACTTATGTGAGGTACCCAGAGCTGTCAAATTCATAGAGACGAGAAGTAGAATGGTGGTTTCCTGGGGCTGAGGGGAGGAGGGATGAGGAATTAGGAAGTAAGGGGTACAAAGTTTCAGTTGGGAAGATGAAAAGGTTCTGGAGATGGATGGTGGAGATGGCTGAACAACAGTGTGAGTGAACGTAATGCCACTGAATCGTATGCTGAAAAATTGTTAACGTCAATTTTTGTTTATTGTTTTGGCCACAGCTTGTGGCCTGTGGGACCTTAGTTTCCCAACCAGGGATTGAACCCATGTTTCCTGTAGTTGGAAGTGCAGAGTCTTAACCACGGGACCACCAGGGAAGTCCCAGAGTGAATTTCCTGTTATGTATATTTTACCACAATTTAAAGATTATGTTAAAAAAACTCAATCAATGAATCTGCTTACCTGAATGTGTTTCTGCAGAAATCTGGAAAATGCTGGTAAGAGGAAAGCCATGTCATGAGCCTTAAAAACACTAAAAGTCATTAAGATCCTTGAAAATGGCTATAAGACATTTTTTTTCTTTTTAAAAAAATTTATTTATTTTAATTGGAGGCTAATTACTTTACAATATTGTAGTGGTTTTTGCCATACATTGACATGAATCAGCCACGGGTGCACATGTGTTCCCCATCCCTCAGGGTCATTCCAGTGCACCAGCCCTGAGCGCCCTGTCTCATGCATCAAACCTGAACTGGCGATCTATTTCACATATGGTAATAGACATGTTTCAATGCTATTCTCACAAACCATCCCACCCTCGCCTTCTCCTGCAGAGTCCAAAAGTCTGTTCTTTATATCTATGTCTCTTTTCTTGTCTCACATATAGGGTCATCGTTACCATCTTTCTAAATTCCATGTATATGCGTTAATATACTGTATTGGTGTTTTTCTTTCTGACTTACTTCACTCTGTATAATAGGCTCCAGTTTCATCCACCTCATTAGAACTGATTAAAAATGAATTATTTTTAATAGCTGAGTAATATTCGCTGTAAGACATTTTAATGATGGAAAGCATTGTCAAAAGACATATGCTAATTTTTGTTAAGGCTTTGCTTTAACTAGTGCTAGCAACTTAGCCAAGTTCCCGAATGTTAGAAAAATTGTTTTTTCTTTTTTTTTTTTTTAGGGTTATGGCAAAGAGTTTCAAGCCAAGGACGTCATCAAGGAGTATTTCAAATACAAGAAATGATCAAATTTTTAAAAATGGAGCTCTTGTTCCTCAAAAATAAAATAAAAATATGTTAAACAGTTTAAAAATGTTATCACATACAGTAATTCAGTCAAGAGCTTTTTATAAGATTTCAAAAGCTTTCAAAAGATTTCAAATATGTCATATTCTTATAAATTGCAGCTCCATTGCATGTTCAGTTAGATATCTTTTCTTGATAAACATGGAAAAACTGAAACACCACCACCACTTTGGGCCCGAGAGATTGCAATACATCAGGCCACTTGGAGCCCTGGGGCACCCAGTCTGTGCCATTCAACAGAGAATCTGAGTTTTTTTTTTTTTTTTTTTTTTTGGCCTCTCTTCCCTGGTAGCTCAGACGGCAAAGAATCCGGCTGCCAATGCAGGGGACCTGCCTTCGATCCCTAGGTTGGGAAGATTCCCTGGAGAAGGGAATGTCTACCCACTCCTGTATTCTTATCTGGAGAACTCCTTGGACAGAGGAGCCTGGCGGGCGACTGTCCATGAGGTGACAAAGAGTTGGACACGACTGAGCGACTAACACACATCAAATATTAGGAATTCGTGTTGGATACCAAGTCATCTCAGACCACAGGCCCTGATCACTTTCCAGGAATCACAAGTTGTATTAACTGCATGTAGAACTTACTGTTTCAGGACTGCTTTCCTCAAAAGCAGTGTGATGTTTGACATGGGTGTGATATTTGACGTGGGTGACAAAATCCAGTGAGGGAACAAATAGCCTTTTTAACAAATGATGCTGGGATGACTGGGTAGCCACACACAGGAAAATGAAATTTGAGTCCTACCTCACACCCTAGGTAAAAACTAATTCAAAATGAATCAGAGACCTAAATGAAATAACCAAAACTGTAAAACTCTTGTGAAGAATACAAAGGGGTAAATGTTCATGACTTTGAGTTAGACAAAGCCTTTTTAGATATGACATTAAAAACTCAAACTAGAAAACATAGATAAGTTAGACTTCATCAAAAGTTAACACCTTTGTGCTTCAAAGATTATCATCGAGAAAGTGAAAAGACAACCCACAGAATGGGAGAAAATCTTTGGAATTATATCTGTAATATGGGACTTGTAGCCGGAATATACAAAGAATTCTTACAAGTCAATATACAAAAAAACTCTTACAACTCTTACAAAAACAGACAATCCAATTTTAAAATGAGTAGGGTATCTAAGGAGATATTTTTCCAAAGAAGATATACAAATGGTTAATAAGCACGTGAAAAGATGCTCAACATCATTAGACATTAGGAAGATGCAAGTCAAAACCACAAAGAGGAATACATTTAATGCCATGGAATTATACATTTACAAACAGTTAAAAAGATAAATGTCATATATATTTTATCACAATAAGATAAACACAATGAGATAGTACTTCATACCTACTAGAATAGCTGTTATATATATGACAGATCATAACAAGTGCTGGCAAGGATGTAAAAAATTGGGATCCTCATACATTGTTTTTGTTTTAATTTTTATTGGAATGTAGTTGATTTGGGCTTCCCTGATGGCTCAGTGGTAAAGAATCCACCTGCCATTGCAGGGGATACACAGGTTCAATCCCTGGGTCCGGAAGATCCCCTGGAGAAGGAAATGGGAACCCACTCCAGTATTCTTGCCTGGGAAATTCCATGAACAGAGGAGCCTGGTGGGCTACATACAGTCCATGGGGTCGAAAACTTAGTGACTCAACAACAACAAACAAAAGTAGACGAATGATTACCTAGGACTGGGAGGACAGTGGGAATGGGGGAAGGGAAGGATTGCCGATGACTCTTCTATGGGGAGATGAAAATATTCCACAATTTATTCTGGTGATATTTGAGCCACTCTGTGAATATAATTAAAAAACCATTGAATTGTACACTTCAAGAGGATCCTTTTATGGTATGTGAACTATATTTCAGTAAATCTGTTTTGAGGGCTTCCCTAGTGACTCAGATGGTAAGGAATCTGCCTGCAATGCAGAAAACCTGGGTTTAATCCCTGGATCTGGAAGATCCCCTGGAGAAAGGAATGTCTACCTACTCCAGTATTTTGAAAATGTTGGTGGGAGTCGGAGGGCTGTGGCCACAGGAAGGGTAGAGGAAGCACACAGTCTCTTCTTCCATTCTCAGGACAAATGTCTATTCTTTGTCTCCCTTTCTGCCCTGCCTCTTGGGAACCTCATCGAGCTATTGCTACATCTTGCCAACCTTTTGGAGGATATTGGGGCTGCCCAGGGGAACCACCATGAACACTGTGCTGAAAGGGACTTCCTGGGAATGCCTTGGCCATCTAAACTGCAGAGTGAAGCTGGGTCTCAGCTGATTCTGCTGACGGCATTGGAGCCGGTCCTCGGGTGAGTTGACACCTTAGCCCTGCTGCTGACTTGCTATGTCATCCAGTAAGTCCCCAACCGACCTGATCAGTGCCAAGTGGGAACTGGGGTCAAATGAGCCTGAGGGATTCTTCTTGTTGTGGGCTTTTTTTTTGTAAAACGACAGTAACTTAATATTTGTACGGCATTTTTTACACACGGATGTTATCTTAGCTGACGCCGTGGAATAGATATGATCCCAGTGCAGATGTGAAAATGGGGCCTTGGTGAGCCGAGTGACCTTCCCAGAGCCGTCCAGCTGGCACGGTGGTGCTGGGCCCCAGGCCCAGGCCTTTGGCTTTGCTGACTCCAAATCCTGCGTTCATTCCTCTCCATGGGACTCCCTTGTGACGACATTTCTTTCTATTTCTAAAATGCCTACGACAAGAAAACAACTTTCAAATTGCTCCTGACTCCTGCATTTCCCTCAGCGCCTGGAGACAGCCCTTCTCTGGCCGTCGCTCTCTGGCCATTTGCCTGCTGGTGGCCTCTTGCCCACTTCAGTGCTGCAGAGCATCGGGGCCCTTGGTTTCACCCACCCGAACAGGGCCAGGCTGCTGAATGTCTGCAGGAAGGGCTGAAGTGGGGTGGAAGGAGAATCCAGTTCCTTTTCTCTTTTTTTTTTTTGGAGTATAATTGCTTTATAATGTTGTTAGCTTCTGCCGTACAATGAAGTGAATCAGCTATATATATACACATATCCAGGCTTTCCTGATAGCTCAGTTGGTAAAGAATCTGCCTGCAATGCAGGAGAGCCCAGTTTGATTCCTGGGTTGGGAAGATCTACTGGAAAAGGGATAGGCTGCCCACTCCGGTATTCTTGGGCTTCCCTGGTGGCTCAGCTGGCAATGTGGGAGACCTGGGTTTGATCCCTGGGTTGGGAAGATCCCTTGGAGAAGGGAAAGGCTACCCACTCCAGTATTCCGGCCTGGGACGCAAAGAGTCGGACATGACTGAGGGATTTTCACACGTACATATATACATATACACACACACACATATATATGCAAGCATATGTGCTAAGTCACTTCAGTCATGTCCAACTCTTGTGATCCTATGGACAGCAGCCTGCCAAGCCCCTCTGTCCATGGGATTCTTCAGGCAAGAATACTGGAGTGGATGACCATTTCTTCCTCTACGGGTTCTTCCTGACCCAGGGATCAAACCCGCACCTTACTTCTACATGCATTGATAGGTGGGTTCTTTACCACTAGCGCCACCTGGGAGGTCTCTGTGTGTGCTAAGTCGCTTCAGTCATGTCTGACTCTTTGTAACCCTATGGACTGGAGGCTCCTCTGTCCATGGGATTCTCCAGGCAAGAATACTAGAGTGGGTTGCCATTTCATCCTCCAGGGGATCTTCCCCACCCAGGGATTGAACCCACGTCTCTCAGGTCTCCTGCATTGGCGGGGTCTTTGCCACTAGCGCCACCTGGGCAGCCTGGGAGGCCTATACACATGCACACAGGGCTTCCCTGGTAGCTCAGACGGTAAAGAAGCCGCCTGCAATGCAGGAGACTTGGGTTCAATCCTTGGGTCAGGAAGATCCCCTGGAGAACGGAATGGCAACCCACTCTAGTATTCTTGTCTGGAGAATCCCATGGACAGAGGAGCCTCGCAGGCTACAGTCCATGGGATTGCAAAGAGTTGGACATGACTGAGTGACTGACACACACACATACACACATATGCTTGGGCTTCCTTGGTGGGCTAGTGATAAAGAATCCACCTGCCAATGCAGGAGACATGGGTTTGATCCCTGGGTAGAGAAGAGTCCCTGGAGAAGGAAATGGCTACCCACTCCAATATTCTTGCCTGGAGAACCCCATAGACAGAGGGTCCTGGCTGGCTACAGTCCATGGGGTCGCACAAGAGTTGGACACGACTTAGCGACTGAACAATAACAGCAACAATATATATACGTGCATACATACCCTCTCCCTCTCGGCTTCCCTCTCATCCCACCCCACTCACTCCACCCTCCTAGGTCATCACAGAGCACCGAGCTGAGCCCCCTGTGCTATACAGAAGGTATGCTCACTTTCATTTTACCCATGGTAGTGTATTTATATTAGGCCTAATCTCCCAGTTCATCCCACCCTTCCATCCCCAGGCCCCATCATGTCCACGCGCCCGTTCTCTACATTTGCGTGAGATTCCGGTTCTTTCCCAAAGAACTTGAATCCCCGGTCTTTTCGTATGGCACGCAGGACCTTCATGACCTGGCCCCGGCCGCCCCTGTAACAGCCCAGTGTCCTACCTAAACAGCTTAGCCTTCCCAGAAAGTGCCGCGTGCTCCTATCACTTTTGCACACATTGACCCCTTAGATCTTTCTTTGCTTCTCCATCTCCTGAGCTCCTGAGCTGTCCTATAAGATGCCCCAGAAGAACCTTCTCCTCCAGGAAGCCTTCCACCCCCCAGCTCCCTTCTGCTCCCTACGCCGTCCTCCACCAGACATCCAGTGTGAGGACCATCAGAGCAGAGGCCGTTGGCATCACCTCCCCTCCACCCCGTCCAGGTGGCTCCACCAGGCTGGTGCTCCCATCCTCCAGCTGCTGAGAGTGAGGGCTCCGAGGCCTTGCGGCCACCCCAGCTGTCCCCTTGTGCGGAGGCTTGTCCTTGGCCGGCAGGAGGCTCCTTGCCAGGCAGGTTGCCACTCCCAAAAGCCAGTAGCCAAAGCCTGAAAGAGCCATTGGAAAGGCCTGCCCCTTTGACTCGCGGGGAACCATTGCACAACTGTGTCCAGAGCCCACCTGTCCCTACAGACACACACACCACACACACACACACACACAGACACACACACACACACACACACACACCCTCTGGACCCAGTCAAGGCTAGACTGACCTGAGGTCTCCTGCTTAGCAATGACTTCCTTCACTCCTCCCCCAGGGGTACCTTCCTTCAATAAAGCCCAGGTCCCTGTGCCATCACATTCCATTATGATGAACAATTTTCTTATTGTGTCCAGATCAGACTCTGTGCTCCCTGAAGGCAGAGACAAAATCCTATTCATTGGGGGGGCCTCACCCCTTAGTTGGGGACCTGGCAGAGAGCAGGTGCTCCGTATTTGTGCTCCATCCAATTTCTGAGCGGTTGTGGCAAGCACTCCCCGTATTCCCGTCTCTGTCTCCCCCATTTCCTGTCCTTCAGGACCCCCTCCTAACTGAGCCTCCCTCTTCTCCTCCTCCCCTACCCTCCAAGTGATAGATAGATTCCCCCAGTCCTGCTCCTTGACCCTTAGATTTGAAAGAAAGAGATGGCAGAGCTGGAGAGTGGATGGAGCCAGGGTGGGGACAGTGCCCGCGCCCCCCAGGGGCCAGCAGGGTGGAGGTCACCAGCTCCCACTGCTGCACTGGATTTCCCCTCCCTCGCTTTCTGAGCTTCTTGACTTCATAAACGCTTTAGGAGCTGCGGTGGCTCCCACTCTTTTTCATTCATTCCACCCACTCGCGGCACCAACCCCGTCACAGGAGGAATGTCTTAGCTCCCAGGCTTATTAACTTTCCTGGCAGCATCCAGCTCACGTAGCCGCTGAGTCAGTGCGGTGTCAGCGGCCGGCGAGGGAGGCCGAGAGAGGCTGACTCAGATGGAGCGGGTGGGTCTCGGCGGAGGCCTCCTCCTTTGCACAAAGCGGGGGAGCAGGGACCAAATCCCCCCGGAGAGGCTTGCCCTGGGAAGGCTTTTCTCACCTAATTCCCCACAGTCAATCGTGAGCTGTTATTGCGGCCCCAAGTCCATCGTTGTCATTTCCCTCTGCAGCCCCAGCAGCCCTTGGGCTTCCAGAAAGTAACTCAGCAGCAACCCCCATAACCATGATGTTTGGTCCAGGGCCAGACGGGTGACCTGTCAGAGCCAACGAGCGATACTGAGACTCAGGTTCAAAATTCTGGGACAAAGGTGCTCGCTCCTTTTAGCTGGACTTGAAACCAGAGAGGATAGTAGGATTAGAGCCGCTGACTCCAGCTTGCTACCAAGTGAAATCTGAGACGGAAGCCACCCCTACGGAAGAGAGAGAAATGATGAGAAACTGAATCTTGATTTTATCCTGGAGTCCTGAATGTAGCCATACCTGAAGCTGCATTAATACAAGGACTTTTGGACTTGGTAAAAGAAGCTGCCTGCCAATGCAGGAAACAGAGGCAACACAGGCTGGATCCCTGGGTTGGGGAGATCCCCTGGAGGAGGAAATGACAACCCACTCCAGTATTTGCCTGGAAAATTCCATCAACAGAGGAGCTTGGTGGGCTGCAGCCCATGGGTTGCGAAGAGTCGGACAAGACAGCACCGTAGCACACTCAGCATACTCCTTTTACTTAAGTTAATCTAGGTTGAGTTTTCTGTCACTTTCTTGTTGAAAGAATTCTAATCAATACAGGCATTTGCTATGCTATTTTCCCAATTCTAAGACATGCATGAGTGTGAAAGTTGCTCAGTCGTGTCCGACTCTTTGTGACCACATGGCCTATACAGTCCATGGAATTCTCCAGGCCAGAATACTGGAGTGGGTAGCCTTTCCCTTCTCCAGGGGATCTTCCCAACCCAGGGATCGAACCCAGGTCTCCTGCATTGCAGGCGGATTCTTTACCCGCTGAGCCACAAGGGAAGCCTAAGACATGCATAACTTCCTATATTTTAACATCTCTGACATTAGGAGCGTGTCTTAGAATCAAATGTCAAAGTCCTGATGGAGACATCATTGTTTGCAAATGTGGGAAATTGAGCGCAGCGGCCATATTGTCTTCCCATCCTCTGAGTTGGATGCACTGTTGCTATGGCACGTACTGAATTTGGTGCTATTTAAAATGTCTTTGAAAATATCATGGTGTGATTCAGCATTCAGATAAAAGTGCTGACAGGGAAAGGCAGGGATATGGAGCAACAGGGAGGGAAACTGATACCAATGAAACAGAGTTTTCTCTTTAGAGGGAGGACTACTCTTCTCTTATGAAACAACAGCAAGTGCTTGGCAGACCCTAAGGCAGGAAGAAGATGAGGGACAGGCAGGAGATGGTGAAGGACAGGGAAGCCTAGTGTGCTGCAGTCCATGGGGTTGCAAAGAGTTGGACACAACTGCATGATTGAACCACAAAGGCAGAAAGACAAACTAGGGACAGGAATCGTGTCACATTTCCCTCCTAAAATGTGGGCAAGAAGTTGGCTCTCTGCACGGGAGCTGGTGCTCATTCAGGTCTGACGCTTTGTGACCCCGTGGACTGTAGCCCGCCAGGCTCCTCTGTCCATGGGATTCTCCAGGCAAGAGAACCGGAGTGGGTTGCCATTTTTTCTTCTCCAGGGGATCTTTCCAACCCAGGGATTGAACTCGCTTCTCCTGCATTGCAGGCGGATTCCTTACCGCTGAGCCACCAAGGAAGTCCACACACCAAGCATCGGAACCTAATCAGGAGGGATTCCCAATCTCGCAGAAGAGATGAGAGAAATCTCCAAGCCAGGAGAATTGCCGTGACTGGTTCATGACTTGTCCAGCACTATTGTTAAGACATGTTATCACCATGCAGTAGGTGTTTTTTTGCTTGTTTCTTAGTGGTACATCTTATAACCATTGGTATGTGTTATCACTCTCATTTTGCAGAAGTGCTGTTAAAGTCACTTGCTCAATGGATGGATCTAGAGATTGTCATACTGAAAGAAGTAAGTCAGACAGAGAAAGACACATACCATATGCTATCACTTATGAAAGTGAAAGTCTCTCAGTCGTGTCCAACTCTTTGAGACCCCAGGGACTATACAGTCTGTGGAATTCTCCAGGCCAGAATACTGGAGTGGGTTGCCATACCCTCCTCTAGGGGATCTTCCCCACCCAGGGATTAAACCCAGGTCTCCCGCATTGCAGGCAGATTCTTCACCAGCTGAGCCACAAGGGAAGCCAAGAATACTGGAGTGGGTAGCCTATCTCTCATCCTGCGGATCTTCCGGACCCAGTAATCAAACCAGAGTCTCCTGCATTGCAGGCGGATTCTTTACCAACTGAGCTATCAGAGAAGCCTGCTATCACTTATATATGGAATCTACAAAAAAAAAAAAAAAAAATGATACAAGTAAACCTATTGACAAAAGTAGAGAACAAAACTCAGGCTTACCGAGGGGGAAGGAGGTGGGGATAAACTGGGAGATCACGATGGACGTGTACACACTATTATATATAAAAGATAACGAATAAGAGCCTGCTGAATAGCACAGGGAACTGTATTCAGTGCTCTCTAATGACCGCTATGGAAATGGAGTCTAGGAGAGAGTAGATACATGTATATGTACGGCTGATTCACTTCGCCGTACAGCAGAGACTAACAGAACATTGTAAATCAACTAGACTCCAATAAAAAGTTAATTTAAAAAATTAAAAATAAAATGCAAAATAAGTAAATCAAGTCACTTGCTCAGTGTCACAGGTTAGATCTGACACCATGAACCTGACCGTTACATGATACACACACCCCACCCTGGGAGGGCCCGGGTTCTCAGCAGTCAAGGAGGGTGTAGAACTGAGGACACTCCTGCCATCCCTAACCTGTCATGTGAGTGTCCTGGCCTAGGCTGGCTGAGAGGAGGTAGGATCAGGTGGCTTCCCTGTCCTGGCCTCCAGCACTATTTGTTCTCAGCTCGAGTTCACTAGCTCAGCCTTAAGAATTCTCACCTGCGCCCCAATGAATTTCTGTGTCTATAGTTTTGAGTAACACCAGTAGGCTGTGCTTGGATTGTAGTTTTTCCTCCTCTAAGCACTTTTTAACATCTTTGCATAAAACAAGACTTCCATAAAGATAATATACTCATTTCTTCATAAACGAGGTCATAGTGACATTCCTATTAGAGTTATCTTTCTACCAAAGCTAATAGAAAAGCAATAGATGCTATTTACCAAGAGGTAGCGACGGGCCTGGTTCAGTTTACAGACCCTGGACGCAGACTTGAGCTCAAAGCCTGTTCTGCCATTGACTAGTTGTGTGACCCTGGGCAGGTTACTTGAATGCTCTCTTTTCTCATTTGTAAAGTTAGGAAAATAACAGTAAGCAATAGCTTCCATTTCACAGAGATGCTGTGAGGCTCAAGTGGGATCATGTATATACAGCCCCAGAGCCTAGCACACACACTAATTTATTTCACAACACTGAGGCAACCCTGACCATGTATGGGCACTACTGTTTTCCTAGGACATTTCAGAGGATGGTTGTAAGGATTAGATAAGTCAATATCTGTCAGGTACGAACCTTATCTCCTAGACTCAGCATGGTTCAGTGATTCTTCACTTCCTTCTTAGCTCTTTTATGCTAAATTTAAAGAAGACATTTTGTCTTAAGTTATCTAGTGGGCATGTTGGTGTGATTTTCCACCATGACCAGAATGATAACATTCATTGTTTGTTGTCTTTCCCCGTCCTCCACTTTGCCCCAAATAAAATTGTGAGCTCCAGGAGGCAGAGGCTTTTACCTTTGTTCACTGATGAAACCCAAGTACCTAGACCAGCGCTTGGCTTATAATAGGTATTTTAAATTTTTTAAAATTTATTTTATTTTGTCTCTGCTGGGTGTTTGTGTTCTTTGCTGTATACGGGCTTTCTCTAGTTGCAGCAAGCAGGGGCTACTCTCTAGTTGCGGTGCATGGGCCTCTCACAGCAGTGGCTTCTCTTGTTGCAAAGCACGTGCTCTAGAGCTCGGGCTTCTGTACTTTCAGAGCAAGGGCTTAGTTTCCCCATGGCAGGTGACATCTTCCCAGATCAGGAGTTGAATCCAAGTGCCTTGCATTGGCAGATGGATTCTTGACCATTGGACCACCATGGAAGTCTTCTCGTTGTCATTATTTATTCAGCCAGTGGACAGGTATTTACTGAGCACCTACTATGGGCCAACTCAGACTTGGAGAAGTGCATTGCTGGTGAGAAGGGGCACGGGCCTCCCAAGAGCTCCCTGAAAGATGGTAGGCACTTGCTGCAGGGCAGGTGGGAAAAGCAGGCCTTTTTAGAGGCGACAGACTCTGGGCGATGAAATAAAATTCATATTTTAAGGTAAGACAAGAAAAGGTTAAGCAAAAATTTTCTCTGCTCGTTTGGACATCCTCCCCTCTAGTGTGCACTAGGCATCCGCATTATGTGTTAATCAGACCTCCCCCACGGCGGGGTCTCCTGCTCAGTCGCTTCAGTCTAGTCCGACTCTTTGTGACCCCATGGACTGTAGCCCTCCGGGCCCCTCTGTCCATGGGATTTTCCAGGCAAGAATACTGGAGTGGGTTGCCATGCCCTCCTCCAGGGGATCTTCCCCACCCAGGGCTCGAACCCGCGTCTGCTGCCTTGCAGGCGATTCTTCACCGCTGAGCCATTGGGGAAGCCCAGCAAACACTCAATAAACCATAAAGATCTACTTTTCTTCTTCTGGCACCAGCCATATAACTCCTTGGAAGATGGCATCATTTAAAAAATATTTCACTTATTTATTTACTCATGTGGCTGCGTCAGGTCTTAGTTGCAGCATACGGGAGATTCCAGGAGGGGTGACACCCCGGGACCCTCACCTTTCCCACTCCCCACTGTGTTGCAGTGTAACTTGAAGATTCTTTTCATCCAGGGAGAATCCTAGCTGTCCTCAGGTCTTCTGGTGGGGGGGTGGTGCTTACTTCTCCCCGATTTATCAATGAATTTTCTTCCTGAACAAATAAACAGTGCTTCTCCTGAAAGGAATGCCAGTGAGTATGATTTTCTCCATCTCATCACCATCTGGTTTATGCCACAGCCTTTAAAAAACATATATTTATTTTTAAAAAATTTAGGGTACACTCTACAGCATGTGGGATCCAAGTTTCATGACCAGGGATTGAACACATGCCCCCTGCTTTAGGAGTGCAGAGTCTTAACCACTGGGCCACCAGAGAAGTCTCTAGGCCACAGCTTTAAGTTCTTTATTTTAATTCTCATTAGTCATCCCAACCCTTCAGAAAAGGCAGAACACACTGTGTTGTGGGGAAATAGACACAGGAGAGAAGCAGAAGCAAGAAGCTCTGTGCTGGGGTCTTTGGGAAGAAGGTGACATGGCCCAGGTAGTCCAGACTCTGACCCACACGGAGGGACAGGGTGGCCCCCAGCCATGCTGGAGGTGAGGGACCCACACAGACAGTGAAGACTGGGCAGACCTGAGCGGACGTCCACACTCCCACCGTGAGTCACAGGAAGCAGAGGCTGAAGGCTGTTACCATAGGCGTGTTTAGCCCTCATTTTACACGGGACAAGAATGACCTCCAGGGACACTCGGTAAATGACCTGAGGTTGTCTGGCCATCAAGGCGGAGCCAGGCTGGGAACCACACCTGCCTCTCTCTGCCTCTCTGCTCTTGAGTTTCTTGCAACGCATCTGTTTCCTACTGCTCTCACCAGGCGCATTTGGTTCACCTTTGAGTGTCTGTGATTGATTAGCATGACTCTAATCAGCATTTTTGCCGCTGGTTTTTACTGCACTCCAGTTTTCTGAGACTTGGGGAGCAGCCAGACCTTGAGTACCCCTGTCCATTCAAGCAAGACAAGCTAACCACTTGAGCGTGAATTTGTAGACTAGCAGCCCCTACAGGCATGGAGTACATCAAGGCTGTATATTGTCACCCTGCTTACTTAACTTATATGCCGAGTACATCATGTGAAATGCCAGGCTGGATGAAGCACAAGCTGGAATCAAGATCGTTGGGAGAAGTATCAGTAACCTCAGATATACAGATGACACCACTCTTATGGCAGAAAGTGAAGAGTAACTGAAGAGCCTCTTAATGAAAGTGAAAGAGGAGAGTGAAAAAGCTGGCTTAAAACTCAACATTCAAAAAACTAAGATCATGACATCTGGTCCATCACTTCATGGCAGATAGATGGGGAAACATTGGAAATGGTGACAGACTTTATTTTCTTGGGCTCCAAAATCACTGCAGATGGTGACTGCAGCCATGAAATTAAAAGACGCTTGCTCCTTGGAAGAAAAGCTATGACCAACCTAGACAGCATATTAAAAAGTAGATACATTACTTTGCCAACAAAGGTCTGTCTAGTCAAAGCTATGGTTTTTCCAGTGGTCATGTATTGATGTGTGAGTTGGACTATAAAGAAAGCTGAGCACCAAAGAATGGATGATTTTTGAACTGTGGTGTTGGAGAAGACTCTTGAGAGTCCCTTGGACAGCAAGGAGATCAAACCAGTCAATTCTAATGGAGGTTGGTCCTAAATATTCATTGGAAAGACTGATGCTAAAGCTGAAACTCCAATACTTTGGCCACCTGATGTGAAGAACTGACTCATTGGAAAAAACCCTGATGCTGGAAAAGATTGAAGGCAGGAGGAGAAGGGGGTGACAGAGGATGAGATGGTCGTATGGCATCACCGACTTGATGGACACGAGCTTGAATAAGCTGTGGGAGTTGGTGATGGACAGGGAAGCCTGGCGTGCTGCAGTCCATGGGGTCACAAAGAGTTGGACACAACCAAGTGACTGAACTGAACTGAAGAGGCAGGGAAAACATAGAACACTGGCCTAGTCAGGTGGGACTTCTTAGGGAGAGAAACCAGTACAACTGGATCTCCGACTCAGACCACAAACAGAGCTCCTAACTAGTTGTTATACCAATCCCAGTTTGCAATTTGCCCCCTGAAGCAGAGGGCTTCAGGCACGGCTCACCCAGAGGTGTGAATGATATTCTGAGAACCTTGCCTCTCTCCTCGCCTTTTGGTCCTGCTTGTCATTGCTAGGCTTTATTCCTAAGTCACTTAGTTGCTCAGTCATGTCTGACTCTTTATGACCCTTTGGATTATCCCGCGCCATGCTGCTGTCTTCATGGGATTCTCCAGCCAAGAATACTGGAGTGGATGGCCATTTTCTCCTCCAGGGGATCTTTCTGACTCAGGGATCGAACCGGTACCTACTGTGTCTCCTGCACTGCAGGCAGATTCTTCACCTGCTGAGCCATCAGGGAATACCTTTATTCCTGTCTTCTCTTGCCACCTGACCAAAAAGTGGCCACTGGCAGCCCTAAGCCTACCTTGTCCTCATGGCTTATGAAGTTAGAGGAGAAGACAGCATCTCTTCTTAATGACTCTGGCTAGAGTCCCAGCCAGGGAGCATTTGGACTGGTCTGGTTTGGTTGCTTCCCTCTCCCGGGGTATGCAGTAGGTTGGCCAGAATTTGATTGTATGGGCTCTTTGAGGGTAAGAAGCGATGCTCAAATCCATGGAAAGAGTACAGACTGAGAAAGATTTCAAGGAACTAGGCGTGGGTCATTCCACAGAAGGTCTACAGAGCTGGCATCCGCTTGACCTTCCGGGTGCCACCTCCTGGCAACATCTGTTTCAGCCAGATGGCTTCTGGCTTCAAAGGATAATGCAAAACTCAAATGAGTGTAAACAGCGAGGACATGTATTTATTAGGTCACACAACTGAAAGTCCAGCAACTGATCAGCCTCCAGGGGTGATAAAATCAGCTGCTCAATAAAGCTGATTGAGGGGGAAACGAGGGTCATCTCAACAAATGATGCTGGGATAGCTGAATGTACACGCACATGGATGAATGTAAACCGTCACCTCATGCCATGCGCAGAAGCAGACTCAAAATGGATCATGGATGTGAATGTAAAAACGAAAACTATGAAGTTTCTAGAAGAAAATGTATGAGAAAACCTTCATGACCTTGATTTTGGGCAAAGATCTCTTAGATGCGACATCAAAAGCACAACCTAAGGGACTTCTGTGGTAGTCTAGTGGTTAAGAACCCACCTTGGAACACAGGGGACACAGGTTCAATCTCTGGTCGGGGAAGTAAGAATCCCACATGCTGCAGGGCAACTAACTAAGCCCGCACACCACAATGAAAGATCCTGCACCATGTACCTAAACCGACACAGCCAAAAAATAAATATACATTTTTTAAGAAGCACCATCCAAAAGAGCATAAGAAAAAACTTATACATTGGGACTTTATTGACATGAAAACTAGTTTTTCAAAAGGCACCATTAAAAAAGTGAAAGATAAGCCACAGAACTGAATATTTACAAATATTAATACAAATATTACAAAAATTTAGCCAAAAGGGAAATTCCCTGGTGGTTCAGTGGTTAGGACTTTGTTCTTCCACTGCAGAAGTAATGGACTCCATCCCTGGTCAGGGAACTAAGGTCCCCATGCTATGGGGTGTGGCCAGATTTTTTTTAAATATAAATAAATAGATGTGCATGCTCGCGAAGTCGCTTCAGTTGTGTCTGACTCTCTGTGACCCTATGGACCACAGCCTGCCAGGCTCCTCTGTCCATGGGGTTCTCCAGGCAAGAATACTGGAGTGGGTTGCCATTTCCTTCTCCAGGGGATCTTCCCAACCCAGGGATCAAACCCACATCTCTTAAGTCTCCTGTGTTGGCAAGTGGGTTCTTTACCACTAGTGCCACCTGGGAAGCCCCCAAATAAATAGATACTTAAATAAATAAACATACACCCTATGTTTATTATTACCATATGACCCAAGCAATGCCACTCCTAGGTATCTATCCAAGAGAAATGAAGATGTTCCCAGCAGCATTGTTCTCAACAGCCCCAAACGAGCAGCACTGCAAGTGTCCATCAGCTTGTGAATAGACCAACATGTTACACTGGTACCTTAACAGACAATTATCCTCCAAATGAAATTTTTCTGTGCAAGGTAGTTTAGAACACCGGTTAAAGGACTCTGGACTTACTTGCTTTGTACCCTCAACACACTTTAATTCCCTGAGCCTCACTTTTTTCATCTATAAAACTGAAATATGAATACTTACCTCATACAATTACAGAGAGAATTAAACGAGGGAATGTAGACATTGTACCTCAATTAGTGCTCAAAACAGCTGTTTCTGTATCAATTTTACTTGAACAATTAGGGGAAAGTCATAAAATTTAAAAGGGAATTTAATTACTTACTTTTATATGAAAACAAAAACAGATAACACATGTATATGGTCATCTCGTATATGGAAAAAATATATATATATGACTCATACCTCACATCATGCCAAAAATAATTTCTAGCAGGATTGCAGATCTGAAGCTAAAATAAATAAAAAAAGTAAAGTTTTTAGAAGAAAACATAGAAGGATATCTCTGACTTTGGAATAGGTGGATCTTTTGCAAACAGGGGGCTTCCCTAGTGGCTTAGAAGGTAAAGCATCTGCCTGCAATGCAGGAGACCCGGGTTCGATCCATGGATTGGGAAGATCCCCTGGAGAAGGAAATGGTAACCCACTCCAGTACTCTTGCCTGGAAAATCCCATGGACGGAGGAATCTGGCAGGCTACGGTCCACGGGGTTGTGAAGAGTCAGACACGATTGAGCAACTTCACAACTTCACTTGCAAACAGGAAACAAAAAATGTCAATCATGAATGAAAAAAACCTTTAATGAATTCTATGAAAACTAAGAAACTGTATTCATCAAAAGACACCATTAAGGGAGCAAAAAAGACAACTCACAAATATTCTCTCTGTATATATCTGATAAAGGTCTCAAAGTCAGAATTTTAAAAGAACTACAAATCAATAAGCAAAAGATAGAAAACCCAAGAGAAAAATGGGCAAAGATTCGAACAGACACTTCAGAAAAGAAGCTATACAAATGCCAAATACAGAAAGGTTCTTAACTTCATTACTCTCTAGGGAAATGCAAATAAACTACAGTATAATACCACTCCACTTGAAAGTAAAAAGGATAAAAAAATATAAAGTGTAGACAAAGATATGAAGGAACAAGAACTCTCTGAGTGACAGTTGCTCCAATTACTTTAGAAAGCTAACTAGTAGTAGATACTAAAGCTGAAACTATGCCTCCCCTATGACCCAGCAAATGCACTCTCAGCAGAAATATAGGCATGTGTGTGCATTTTTTCTATTTCAATAAAGGTGAATCATCTTTGCGTTTTAATATCTGCTTTGCTAAGAATTAATTTTTATGACTTTAAAAGGGTATACTATGAGTTAGTTACTGCTACAATAATTCTACAAACCACGCTGCTCTACATTTCACTGGCTCACAGGTCTATGCTGCCGCTTATTGCTTCAGTCATGTCTGACTCTTTGCAACCCCATGGATTGTAGCCCACCAGGCTCCTCTGTCCAGGGGGATTCTCCAGGCAAGAATACTGGAGTGGGTTGCCGTGCCCTCCTCCAGGGGATCTTCCCAACCCAGGGATGGAACCCAGGTCTCCTGCATTCCCGGTGGATTCTTTACCTTCTGAGCCACCAGGGAAGCCCAAGAATACTTGAGTGGGTAGCCTATCCCTTCTCCAGGGGATCTTCCTGACCCAGGAATCCAACCAGGGTCTCTCGCATTACAGGCGGATTCTTTACCAGCTGAGCTACCAGGGAAGCCTTCGCAGGTCTATGGGTCAGGTAGAAAGTTCTGCTGAACCTGGCTGTTGTAGACATGTCCATGTTAAACAGAAGACGTGGATATGAATATTCATAGCAGCACAGCGTGCTGAAACATCACGCTGAAACAACCCATGTCAGCTGACTGGATAAATTTATTTTAATAGATTCATACCATGTAATGAGAATGAACAAACTATAATCACACACAAAGATTATGGCCTAATCTCACTAACATAGCTCACAGTAAAATAAACCAGACTTAACATACCTTGGAGTGTATCATTTCATTTATATACAGAACAAAAATGGAACTAATCTATGCTGTTGGACATCAAGACAGAGGTACCTCGGGGTGGCAGTGAACAGAGGGGGCATGATGGGGACTCTGGTCTTGTTCTCTGTCTTGATCTGGGTGCCGGTTAAGTGTGTGTTGGCTTGTGAAAATCCTTTGCGCTATAAGGTCATGATAATATCCCTTCTCTGTACACTTCTGAAGTGTCTATATGTCGATAAAAGGAAACAGAACAAAATCAAATATGGATATATTATGACATCGAATTCAAAATATGCCCAAACAAGAGCCTTAAGGAAACTTCATGCTTGCTGCAGGCTTTCTGGCTTCTCCTAGCAGGGCATGTAATCCTTTCTATGAAATTTCTTTGGCGGGAACATCTGAAGGTACCACTTCCATTTCCCGTGGTGAGGTTTTGAGGGCCATCGTCAGGCGCCCTCCACCCAGAGCTTCTCGAAGGGGCTGGGGTTCCAGGGTCCTGGGCCAGTGCTCACAGGACTGGGGCGAGGCCAGTGAGACGTGGCAGGGCAAATGCATGGTCAGAGCCTGTCTGTTCTGTACTTGAAATTTGGATATTTTGCTAATCATTTTTGCCATTAATTTCGTTTTTTTTTTTTTTTAATTATTGTCTTGATTATTGAGGGTTTTCTTTTGGCGTCCACTTGAAGTTTGCGTCTGATTCTCCTCGCCCTAGCCTATGACAGCCTGGTTGGTCAGCTTTCATTTAAGAAAAAAAGAAAGAAAAGCCTCAGCTAGTTTTTATTTTTGAAGCAAAATCTTTATGTTCCCCAAGCTGTAAGAAGTTTCAGTTGGGTTTCACTCTCACCCTTTTACGTGTTCTTTCGTCTAAGGGGTAAGGGGCTAACAACTTTTCACCACCAGGAGGCGCCAAAGAACCGTTGATAAAGCCGAACTTTCAAGGTGTCAGCCGGGAAGATGTTCCCCAGGCTGGATTCCTTTTCTCTGACAAAAACCCATCCATTTTGTGATTCGCTGTCTCTCTACAAGGGACTGTCTCCAGGAGGCTCCAAATACATGAGCCAAATTCAATATAAGAGTATGCTTGGATTCTGTCCCCAGAATATCCAAGTAAGAATATTTATATTGGCTGCAATGATCAGAAAGCCAGAAGAAAGTCCCATGGGGGCTTGAGCTGGTCAGACTTGAGTTTAAATCCTGGCTTGTGTAATGTGGGGCCAGGAATCATGATAGGGTGACCAACCCTCTGGATTTGCCTGGGGTCGTCCTGGTATGGGGCTACCCAGGTGGCTCAGTGGGTAAAGAATCCGCCTGCAATGCAGGAGACCTGGGTTCAGTCCCTGGGTTGGGAAGATCCCCTGGAGGAGGGTATGGCAACCCACTCCAATATTCTTGCCTGGAGGATCCCCATGGACACAGGAGCCTGGCGGGCTGCAGTCCATGGGGTTGCAAAGAGCCGGACACGACTGAGCAACTGAGCACGTACACGCGTCATGGTTTTAGCCCTGAAAGTCCTGCAGCTCATTCTCTCAGTTCCAAACAACTCTCTTGATCCTCAGTTTTTCTGATCTGTAAGATGGACATGGGCTTCCCTAGTGGCGCAGTGGTAAAGAACCCGCTTGCCAATACAGGAGACCCGGGTTTGATCCCTGGGTCCAGAAGATCCCCTGTAGTAGGAAATGGCAGCCTACTCCAGTATTCTTGCCTAGGCAATCCCATGGACAGAGAAGCCTATAATCCATAGGGTCACAAAGAGTTGGACATGACTTAGCGACTAAAAAACAAGATGAACATGATGTTAGTACCTACCACTGGGGGAGCTGAATGAAAGAATGATGTACCTAGTAGGTGCTGAATGAAAGAATCTGCCTGCAATGCCGGAGACACAGGAGACCTGGGTTCAGTTCCTGAGTCAGGAAAATCCCCTGGAGGAAGGCATGGCAACCCACTCCAGTATTCTTGCCTGGAGAATCTCACAGACTGAGGAGCCGGGAGGGCTACCGTCCATGAGGGCCGCAAAGAGTCAGACACAGCTGAGTAACTAAGCACATACATAATACTGCAGAGAGTTGCAGGCATGGCCTGAGTTCCTATGAAACCATTTAAACAGAGCCCCAGAATTTTCATCACCCTGCTCATGCATTCGATTCAATCACAACAGCATTTGCTGAGTGCTTATTAACTATCAAGAAATTGATAGCAGTTTAGCAATTATGGGTACATTTTTTTCAAGTGCTTGACACTACTCAAGGATGTTATGATCTCTGGGGACAAGCAAAAACAAAGTGGTTACAGAATACAGGGGAAAAAATAATCCAAGGCCATTGCCAGTGCCCTCATGGATCCTAATTTAACTCTTGATTGGAAAACAAGAGTTGTGGTCTCCTAACTTATCACCTCAACCCCATTTCAGTCTCCTTCCAATCCAATCAACTATCAGGTCACTCTTAAGACACAATTTGGATCCTGTTTTCAAAAGCTCAATGCCCGTCTGGTCTTGGCATTCTTTCCTTTTTACAACAGGGCCTCTGCCAAGGCTTGAAAGCCTTCTCTCTCAAACAAACCAGACAACTCCCTTGCTCAGATATGCCCCACGTTGTCCTTCCTCCATGCTGTTACTCACAGTGTGCCCTAAGCTGGAGGGCCGCACCTCACTCCCTGCTTTCAAACCTAAACTCCTTCACGTGATCTTACTGGGTTCTACCAGACACGAGCTCTCCTTCTCTTATTTCATTTCTACCATCCTTACAGCATTGTTCAGATTGGTGCCATTTATAGTGCCAGCAGAAATATCAATAATCTCAGATATGCAGATGACACCACCCTTATGGCAGAAAGCGAAGAACTAAAGAGCCTCTTGATGAAAGTGAAAGAGGAGAGTAAAAAAGTTGGCTTAAAACTCAACATTCAGAAAACTAAGATCATGACATCTGGTCCATCACTTCATGGCAAATAGATGGGGAAACAATGGAAATGGTGAAAGACTTTATTTTTGGGGGCTCCAAAATCACTGCAGATGGTGACTGCAGCCATGAAATTAAAAGACCTTTGCTCCTTGGAAGAAAAGTTATGACAAACCTAGACAGCATATTAAAGAGCAGAGACATTACTTTGCCAACAAAGGTCCGTCTTGTCAAAGCTATGGTTTTTCCAGTAGTCATGTATGGATGTGAGAGTTGGACTATAAAGAAAGCTGAGTACTGAAGTACTGATGCTTTTGAACCGTAGTGTTGGAGAAGACTCTTGAGAGTCCTTTGGACTGCAAGGAGATCCAACCAGCCCATCCTGAGAGAAATCAGTCCTGAATATTCATTGGAAGGACTGATGCTAAAGCTGAAGCTCCAATACTTTGGCCACCTGATGTGAAAAACTGACTCCTTGGAAAAGACCCTGATGCTAGGAAAGACTGAAGGCAGGAGGAGAAGGGGACGACAGAGGATGAGATGGTTGGGTGGCATCATTGACTCGATGGACATGAGTTTGAGCAAGCTCTGTGAATTGGTGATGCTGCAGTCCATGGGTCACAAAGAGTTGGACATGACTGAGTGACTGAACTGAACTGAGAGTCCCTGTTCTTGATTGCAGGCCAGGATTGTCTATTTCACTTTTTAATATCTCCTCTAGTTCCTTCTGTGTAGCCAACAAATGTTTATTGAATTTTAGCCAGAGTTTTCATTTCATTTCATCTGTACCCTGACTGTGGTAGTTTCTGGCTGTGTGATAGCAAATCGAGTTCCTTAATTAACCTCTCAGTCTCGGTTTCCTCATGGAGCAATGAGGATCACAACAGCACCTACCTAAGGTTACCACAAGAATGAAAGAAGACTGCACTCAGAATGCTTAGCAGTGTGCTTGACACTCTGGAACCATGGCTTATCAGAGAAGGGAAGGATTCATTTAGACTGGAGGAAGAGTGGCGGGCTTCCTGGAGGAAGTGGAATGTGAGCTGGGATACGAATACATAGAGATACAAGAGAAGGTATTTAGGGAGAGGGACCAACCTGAACAAAGACTTAGGAAGAAACAGGGAAAAGCAAGAAGAGCTGAGGGTAGGGCTGATCAAGACCTGGGAAATGGAAGTGTCCTGGTAGTCCAGTGGTTAGGACTTCGTGATCTCAGTGCCATGGCCCAGGTTCAATCCCTGGTCAGAAACTAATATCCTGCAAACCATGAAAGTGTCAGTTGCTCAATTATGTCTGGCTGTCTGCAACTTCATGACTGTGGCATGCCAGGCTCCTCTGTCCATGGAATACTCCAGGCAAGAATACTGGAATGGGTAGCCATTCCCTTCTCTAGGGCATCTTCCTGACCCAGGGATTGAACCCAGGTCTCCTGTATTGCAGGCAGATTCTTTACCAAGTGAGCTACCAGGTAAGCCCACAAACCATGTGGCGTGGCTAAAACACAAACAAAAAAGACCTGGGAAATGCCTTTGGAGAGATTCCCCAGGAAGAGAGACAGCAAGGAAAATGACAGGTGGAGTAAATCTTTCAGGGTGATGGATTAGCAGATGAGAAGGAGGGGAAAATGGGTCTCCAGCAGTTTGTTGAAGGTTTCTGTCATTGGATTTGCCCATTTCAGCAACAGCAGCAAAATTAGAAGTGGCAAGTTAGATGGGTGACAGAATTGAATTGGCCTGTGTTTACAGCAATTTGCAGCAAAGGATGGAAATGCACGAAATGACAACTACTGCTAATTACTAGGAGGGTTAAGCTAAAAATCCCATATTTGTGTTAAGTAATTAAAGGTGTACAAAAAAAAGAGTGAATTTGGCTTAGTAGGAGACTGGGGCGGCGCGCGGGGGCGGGGGGAGGGGGATTAAAGGAAAGAAGGTGGAAAAGATTGGTTACAAAGTTAGTTTGAGCCAAAGGGTCAGGGCAGCCATTAAACCTGGTAATGTAACCTTGAAGCGTGCTCATGGATGGAGGGGTCAGACCAGGGAAGGCCAGGGTTTCTCTGTGCCCTGTGCTGGTCTCATCACACCTGGGTGTTTAAGGTCGTCACATTTTGGCTTCAGTGAACGAAAACCCAAGTGGGAAGGGAATGAATTGGCCCCCAGGGTTAGACCCAAATAGTGCCCCTTCCAAGTTTCCTTAACGGGCCAGTTCACCCATCCCCCAGCTGCTGCACTGGCAGCAAAGGGTTCCCAGATGCCCCAAATTCTGGAGAATTGCCCTCAGCTGAAGGGACTAGCGTTGGTGAACTTAACCCCTTCAGAGCCCATGGCTAGTGACTGAGTGATATTGGGGAACACAAAGCGGCCCCATGGTGAGGATAACCACGTGGCATGGTTTATGCTCCAGAGCTCTCTGGGGTGGATCAGGCCAAAGGGTGATTTGAGCCTTACTTGGCTCTTTTCCTTTCCCTGTTCAGCTTCCTCCCTTATATATTTTTCCTCCCTCAATAATCCCAAATCTCCCTTACAGGCAGGCTCTAAGGACCCTGACTTCAGACATCTGTGAAGTCAGCCAGAAAATGGCTGGACCCAGGCTCTCCAACAGACGTCACCTGCTGTGGCCTTTACGGTGTCTCAGCTCTGATAGTTCACAGGTTCTCACCTGGACTTTATTCTCAAGCACGTTATTTCCTGTGGTCTCCGGGTCAGTCCCAGGTGCAGAACTGGACCATTCGGCAGCCTCACTGCAAGAACTTCTCCTTCCTGATAGTTTCAACAAAGGGCCCAGGAATTCTGATTGTACCGCCTTGGGTTACCTGCCTTTCTCTAAATCAGTCTCTGCAGATGGTGGAGGTGGGGAGGGGAGAGCAGTGCTTTGATCAGGACTGGGATAGAGTCAGCTCCTTAGCCAAGTGTGGGGAGGAGTGGTTCCCCAGGGGAAAATTAGGGTCCTCTTTCCAGAAGAGAAGATGTCTGATGGAAGGACAAAAATAACACATGTCCCTGATGTGCTTGTGCTCAGTCGTGTCCAACTGGACTGTAGCCCACCAGGCTCCTCTGCATGGGATTTCCCAGGCAAGAATACTGGAGTGGGGTGCTATTTCCTATTTCAAGGGATCTTTCCGACCCAGGGATAGAACCCATGTCTCTTCAGTTTCCTGCATCGGTAGGCAGGGTTCTTTATCACTAGCGCCACCTGGGAAGCCCCACAGTATAATCCAGAGAAAAAACAAGAGTCAAATTGAAAGCAGAAACCATTAATTGCTCTAGATACAAGTTTCATTATTTTACTTACTTTTGTGAAAACCTTCCTGCATTGCATTACCAATAAAAAAATAAATAAATAAAACCCACCAGCAGCCATTTCTATCTTCATGTCTGTATCCCTAATAGAGCCTGACAAACTGAAGATGTACCCCCCCCCTCCCCGAGTCACTAGGATAGTGTGGTGCGTGGAAACCATCGTCTGAGGAATGGTGACAAGGAGGACTTAATCCCTGTTGTTTTGGGGACTGGTAAGAGGGTGTGGGAAAGGCAGCTTGCTGGTCATCTTCAAATATTTGGAATGTTGTCATGACAAAGTGGGATTAGACGTGCTCTGTGTTATCTTCAGGGCATGACGTTAGGATTTACGGTCAGAAACTAGAGGGAGGCAGATCATCCATAAGAAATATATATGCACACCATATATATGATATTCACACACACACTCACACACACACACACACATATATATGTATACAATTTAAGTTGTCGTAAGAGAAGAAGAGGCCTGAGAGGTGGTGAGTTTGCCATGTTTGGGAAGCTGAGTAGGATGTTACCCTGCTCATGGCTAATAACACACGCTGTGGGACTTCCCCAGTCGTCCAGTGGTTAAGACTCTGCTCCCCAATGCTGGTAGTGTGGGTTCGATTCCTGGTTGGGGAACCAAGACCCCACATGCCATGGCGTGTGGCCAAAAAGTGAAAAAACAACCCAACAAAACACACAGCTGGGTTTCCCTCTCCCCCCGGCTGTTCCCTGAAGGCTGAGTGTAGGTAGACTCCATCGGGAACGTGCCGGCCAGGTCTTGTCCTGGGGAAACCGGCCCAACCCCGGTGATTTACACTGGCAGGGCTGTTGCCTCGTACCTCTGGGCCCTCTGGTTAGTCATGCTGCTGGGGATCATCTGCCTGGTCACCTCAGCGTGTGCCTTCACGTCCCCCAGTCCGGTGAGAGAGCACCCGCAGGGCAGTGATGACCTCGTCTGTCTTACCCCCTCAAGAAATATTTGCTGAATAAATAATTTTATCAGGACTTTCATGGAGGAATTCTTGCCTTGGAGGAAGGTATGTGACTAAAGGACCACAGGGCTCCTGCCTGGAACTACAAGATTCTATGACTGCAGTGATACTGAACTTGAAACTGACAAGATAGATGAATAACTGGGAAGACCCAGGGCCCCTTCAGCTTTTGCAGCAGTGGGAGGGGGAGAGGCACCCTCTCCTGCCTTTCCTCTGAGAGTGACACCAATGGGCAGCCTCCGGAGGCTTTTGGGGGAGAGCAGGGGGTGTAGTAAGAATTCCTCTGGGGTGTAAAACGATCTGCCTCTTTTCAGCCTCTGTGTCATCACGCCGCTCCTTCCTAAACCTGCAAGAATGGTCTAGCCCCTTCTTCCTGTAGCTGCAGGTTACTCCCCCCTCCTTACTCTGTCTGGTGACACCATCCCCAGGAAGCTTTCGGGAAAGCACTTCCCCCTCTTTCCACCCGGCCAAGTTGGAGTTATTTCGCCTTTTCTGGGCTCCCGCCCATTGCTGGGGGGAGGGGAAGCAAATGGCTTGCTTCCCTCAAGGCACTTACCGCAGCGAACCTGGCTTTCCTTGTTTCTCTCTCCCTTTTAGCCCGCTTTCTTTCTCCTTGTTGAAGCCATGGACCAAGCTCCTGTGTGGCCTTTGCGCCTAACGCAGGACACACACACACACACCCCGCACCGCCCCCAACCCCACACCCATTTGCTATGAGAGTGGATGCCGGATAGAGTAGGACATCAATCAGCATCTTATAATTATAGAATTACAAGAGTCGTCTAGTGCAGTCCTCCCTTTTACGGATGCTCTTCCTGAAGTCTCCTGATACAGGCTTTTGGGTTAATTCTGTTTTTCTTCTTGAAGCCCAAAGCACTTTTGCTGTTAATGATCTCAACATCCTGGGCCGGTAAAGATGGGGTAGGTGGGTGCCGGTATCCTCCCCTTTACTGTAGTGGAAACTGACTCAAAGAACGAGACGACGGGCTTCGGTGGGGCGGGGGCTGTAACGGGAATTCAGGGCTCCAGGCCAGCGCGGAATTTATTGTGTCTCCTTTCGGGAAGCGTGAAAGTAAGTAATCGATTTATGAGCCCCAGGCGGGGATCCTTCAGCCCCCTAGAAGGATTGTGATAGGGTCTAGAGGATTAATGAACTAAGCGCTGGGAGGATTGACCCCTTGGCAACTTGGCCAGGTCTGGCCGGGTCCGCCGCCCTTCCCTTGACTGGATGACCAGTGAGTTGCTGCCTCTTTAAGGCCCCAGCGCCCCGCCTCCGGCTCGTCTCCGACCTCCTCCCACCTCCTCACCGCCACTCCGCCAGTTCCAGACTTCCCTCTACAGTGAGGTCATCTCCCCGCTGCCCATTGGCTGCGCTGGGCCGTCAGTCACAGGAAGTCCCGCCGCCACGCTCGCCTCCCTTGTAGCCCTCTCGTCCCCGCCCTCCTTTTAGTCCGTGGCTCCCGGCCTCCACGAGGCCTCTGGTTGGTCAGCACTGCTGTCACTCCTCCAGCGGGCGTGGCGTGGTGCGGGGGGCGGGAGGCGGGTGTGGTAGGAGGGCCCGCAGCTTCCGTGGCTGAGAGGAGCCGGCCCAGGCCGTGTCTGTGGTGTCCCCGCGGCGGCAGCGGTGAGCGCGACCGTCCCATCCTTCCCACCCTCTCAGCTCCGCTCGCTGCACGCCCTCCGCTCGCGCCGACTTCTCCACAGCCCCGCGCGTCCCGGCTGGACGCTGAGCCTCGGGAGGAGACACGCGCGGTTGAGAGCCGGAGCGGGTACCGCCGCGGAGCCCGGCCCCGGAGGAGATCGAGGCGGTGAGTGAGAGTCCGGGCAGGGGACCCCTCCCCCACCGCGGCCCCGCCCCGAGCATCCTTTCTTCGGGCGACCCCGCCACGCGCGCCCTCCGGGGGTCGGGCTGTGGGCCGTCCTCGCCCCTCGGCCCCTTCCCCACCGTCGCCCCGCTTCCCCAGGCTGGGGTCGTACAGCCGGGGCCGGCGGCGTGGGGTCGCGAGCGGTCGGTGCACCTGTGCGCGGCTGGGCCGGGCCGCGGGGGTGTGGAGGCACGGAGTTTCGCGCCCCCGCGGCGTCTCGGGCTTTTCGTGACTGCAGGGACCAGGTGTCTGTCGGGCGCTTTCTCCTGGATCTTGTGCAGACCCTTAGGATCCATGTGCAGTTCCCAGGATTCCCAAACAAGGACGTCTCACCTGGACTTTTTGACGCCTGTGTAGCTACCTGAATACTGCCAGGTGTAAGGGATGCGGCAGATCTGAAACTTTCCCCTCCAACAAAATGTTTGTCAGGACACTTCTAGTATATTCCCTAGCCTGGCGAGAATGCAGAAGCATTGATTCTCTGTAGTTGCTAGGGCTGGAGTTTTCGAGTCAGACTCTCAAACCTGCCGTTTGCCAGCTGTGTAATCTTGGGCCTCAGTTTCCTCATCTGAAAATTAGGGGTAATAATAGTATCCATCATGGGGTCGTTGTAGGAGTTAAAATGTTTGACACCGCGCTTGCCCACCTTAGTAAAGGCCCAAGCAGTGTTTGTTTTTATGATA
The DNA here is from genome assembly GCF_033118175.1 of Dama dama. NCBI lineage: Eukaryota > Metazoa > Chordata > Mammalia > Artiodactyla > Cervidae > Dama > Dama dama. The sequence goes on from NC_083702.1 coordinate 8,298,057, forward strand.
TTGAGAACCATGATAGACCAGCATGTGTGTGTAAGCCCCAGCACAACTTGGCTTTGTCAGGGTTTCTCTGTTTTCTCTCTGTTATGCAGCATAACTAAAGGGCAGTTTGGTGGACAGTTAACTGCTTACCACCCTATACTTGGCATGAAGTGTGTGTAGACAGGAATGTGAAATACGTCACTTAACTCTAGCAGTGAAATTACACCTAGTGTCCTATATGTTTACATACTTTAAAATCCATAAGATGTCTGAAATGTGCCCCCCCTCCCACTTGCCAGTTTTTTAGCTCTTTTCAGGGTTTTTTCCACCTGAAGCCAAGGTCTGAAGCAGAATCTCTATTTAAAATAAGAAGTTAAATTTGCATGTCTGTCTTTGGAAGATCCCCCAGACTCCACATTTCACTTATGCAGTTTTACTGTTGAAAAGCAGCCACCTCCCAGAGATGAGGTGACAGCCAGCTGGCCCACGGCCCTATGACTGTAGGGTGGGGAACCTTTGGCTGAAAGTTACTAAGCTAAATTTTGCCTGGTGGTGTTCGCATTTTGCACAGCGAATCAGAGGGCTTTATGAGCCTCAGTTTCTTTTTTTTTTTGAGCCTCAGTTTCTTAATGAAATGTTTTAGAAAGAAGCAAACCATTACTGCTTTTTTCAAAAACACATGCATAGAAAAACCGGCTGTAGTATAGTTCCAACATTTGCTTCAGTTCTTTGCCAGTAACTCTTAAGAAGAGCTGCTGTTTAAAAAGGCTTCCAAAAGCCACATCCATTAGGATACCATTTTTTATTTAGCATGAAATCATGTGAGAGTATTCTGTATCGCATAAGCCAAAAGTATTTATTGCAGACTTTCTGCGTCCTTAGTGCTATGTCGAGTGCCATGAGGAAGGGATTCAGAAGTACAGAGGAGCATCTCGGCCCAGAAAGGGCAAAAACACAAAGTTTGGTCACCCAGGAGTGATTATGGGTACTGCTTAAGTAATGACTTCATTCATTCATTCAGTTTTTGTTTCATGCCTGTAACGTGCCAGGTGTTTTTCTAAAAGCTGAGGTTAAGAAATGAGTGAGGTATATGTTCCCTCCTCATGAGGAACTCACAGTCTAGTGGGAGAGACAAAGTGACAGATAGCTATAACACACTGACAGAAACTCCAAAGACAAACCCAGAACTGTGTGGGAGAGTCGGGGGAACTTTTCCTTTGGTTTTCAAGGAGAGGATGGCCTTTGAGCTGAATCTTTTATTCATTAGATAAAAGAGAGGAAGATCATTCCAGAGAGGAATAACTAAACTTGAAAACTGACAACTGTTTGGACCATAAGTACGAGCCCTAGGTAAGGGGAAAGAAAACTGACATTCTGCAATGCTCACTACATAACAGGCATCAAGCTAGGCTTTTAATGCATTGCTTTAATCCTCACAGTAATTCTGTGAGGTAGATTTTACTTCCACTTCAGGATATGGAAACTGAGGCTCAGGGTGTTAAATAATTTGTCTAAGGTTACACAGTGAGTGACAGAGCCAGGACTGGAATTCCTAACTTAAAAGTGTAGTGAGCTTTTTTTTTCTTTTAACATTCTGTTTTGTTATAGAAGTACTAAATAATACAACATACTTCAGTTAAAAATTGCTTTCTGTGAAACAAATTCATATTTGATTGAGTTGCTTGGACTTGTATAATAAATATAGGCTATTTTTAAAAAATCAAATGGTATTTATTTTACACTTATAAATGTGACATTTACTAAAAATTGTGGCCCATGAAAACATTCAGTAAAAATGGAGAATACGGAGACAGATTTAAGCGGGGGCACTTTAGGAAGTAAACAGGTATGGACTTTTCTTGAGACTGCAGCTTCAATATTTATTTAAATGTAAAAGAAAAACATATGCAGACATCTAGCCAATTAAATAGACACGACGAAAGGGGTAAAACAATTTTTGAATGCTTAAATTTTACAAAGGGGAAACTAGGATTTTGAAGTCCTGTTAACAAAGATTGTTGTATTATATTTAGAGAGACCACCATGGCAAGGGCATATACTGGACTGTAAGCTCCGTAAGGGCAAGAATATTTGTTTTGTTGTCAGCTTCAAGCGCGGTTCTGGGACATAGCATTTGCTCAGAAGTCTATTTCAGAAGGCCTCTGAGACAGAAAAGGGAGGACATTGACAGAGTACAGATGAAGTACTTTAGGCATAGGGAATAGTTTGTAAATGGATACGTTTTGGAAGAAAAGAAACAGTGGACAAAGGGGAATAGTCTGTTGGCACAGTTCAGCAAATATGGGCACTGTTTATTTCTCAGGCTTCAGGGAGCTTTGAGAATTGAGAAAACAGTCTATCTCTTAAGGAGCTTCCAGTGTTAGAGAATAAGTGTCTGCTATTAGCTGTCTACCGCTGTCAATTGCCGTGTAACAGTTATCCCCAAAGATAGGACTTAAGATGGCAATAAACATTTATTACCTCTCACAGGTTCTGTGAGTTAGAAGTTCAGGAGCAGATGGGCTGAGTGGTTTTAGGCTCAGGGGATCTCAAGAGATTGCAGTAATATGTCACCTGGGTTGCAGTCCTCCAAAGGCTTGATTGAGGCTGGCAGATCCTCTGTCAGGGAGGCTAATCAATATGGCTGGCAAGTTGATGCCAGCTATGGAGGGAGGTCTCTGTTTCTCTGCACGTTGGCCCCTCCACAGAGCTACTTGCCTGCCCCTCCCCCCCGCCCCCGGCATGGCCACTGGCTTCCCCCGAGCGAGTAATCCAGTAGACCAAGCCGCATCGTCTTTTATGACTTTGCTTCAGAAGTCACATACCATCCTTTCTCCAGCATTCTGTAGGCCACTTGTTGCAGGAAGCGATTACACAGGGATGTAAATACCAGGAGGTAAGGGTCATTGAGGGTCAGCTTGGAGGCTGGCTGCCATCGTGGGAAGCATAGAAAAAGCTAAGTGTTGGAAGAAAGCACAGGGTGCTGGGGTAGGGGAGGGAAAGAGGGAGAGAGGAGGGAAGGACTCAGAAGAGGGAAAGATTACCTTTGGGATGATGAGGGAATTGGGGAAGTTTTCATTTTTTGAATAGATAGTTGCAAATGTTTATTGTGTGCTTACTGTGTGCCTTCCACATGGTAGGCTCATTTGTGGAGATGGATACTGAATTAGGGCCACCTGAATGTTTTTAAGTAGCCTAGACCAGCATTGACACTAAGGACAAATATTTGATCTTTATGTACAAGGTGAAGGTGGAGTCATTTTTCTGATGTTGAAGAAAACAGTCACTTATCAGAGAGATAGATAAGCAGTTACAGAGTGTAAGTAGTTAAGAGGATAAATACTAGAGCCAGACCGTCTGGGTTCGAATCCTGGCTCCACTGCTTGCCAGCTCTGTGTGTGGTACTGTGATCCTTCTGCTGCTTTATCTTCTCAGTGACTCACTAACTGTAAAATGGTGATGATAATGATGCCTGCTTTATATTCTGCTCTGAGGATCGAAAACCTTAAATATGCCAAGTCCGTGGAACACCTTTACATGCATCATCATCATCATGATTACTTTTTGGCAGTAACAGAACTGACATGAGTGAATGAGGTTGGAGGCAGAGATGAATGAATATAAAATGATGTATTCAGAAGGAGGCATTTAGATGTCAATCATTGCTGCTTCAGCATCACTTTTTCCAGTTCAGATACCTACATCTTGATAGATTTTATTTCACCAGTTGGAGTGAAAGCAGTGGTTTTATTAGTTGAACTCCACAGTTAAACAAGACCTCAGGAGGTACACAATTTGCCTGTTAACGCATTGTTGACCAGGGTATTTTTGCAGAAACTAACGCCTATGGCATTAATATGTCTCTGGTCAATAATGTGTTAAGGGTATCTCATACCCTCTTGTTGTCCCTCTTGATCCTGGGCCCTCTGTCTGCAGAATGGGTTTAGTCAGAAGCAGTTCTTACAGTTTCACAGGCTTCAAGAGAGCTTAGAGGTGGATCTAGGCCCCAAAGTAAAAATACCTAGAATGAGAACTTTTGTGACTGAGTCACAAAAGAATCTGCAAAATTCTTAAAGTTATTGACTTGTCACTTCTGTGAAGAGGAGAGATAAGTGAACTCGATGTCGCTAAAGGTGTTGAAGCAGAAATTGGTTGACCTGCCAGGGTGCCTTACTTGCTGGTCAGTCATGTCTGACTCTTTGCAAATCCGTGGACTATAGCCCGCCAGGCTCCTCTGTCCATGGAATTCTCCAGGCAAGAATACTGGAGTGGGTTGCCATGCCCTCTCCCCAGGGAACTTCCCTGACCCAAGGATTGAACCTGGGTCTCCTGCATTGCAGGCAGATTCTTTACCATCTGAGCCGCCAAGGGTGCCTTGGGTGGAGCTATTTGCTGAAGTTGCCTTCAGTTCTGCGGTTCAGTGACTCAAATCCAACTCTCATTGTTTAGTTGAAGGGAGGCTCTGAGGAATTAAATGATTTGAAGTTCCACAACCGTCTAGTGGCTGAGCTGGAGCAGTTCCTCACCCTTTGTTTAAGACAGGCTAACACAGCAGTAACAAAAGGCCTGCAGAATCCTAGGAAGACAGAGTTGTGAAAACAATTTTTTTTCTTTTCTTCAGATACCGTGTTTTTCCTTTTGCGGTATATTTGACTCATTTGCTTCTTACACTTATTCTTGTTAATAAGCATTAAGACATCATTCCCTGTATAAATGAGTACAAGTAATCAGTAATTTGGGTAGCTCATTTTAAAATCTGGAGTGTATACTCTGTTACTGAATTTGAAAACAGGTGGGCTATTTTCAGGTTTTTGATCTCTGAAATTGTGAGAATTTCAGTTTGGTTTGCTGAAAAAAATCTTTGTTTTGATATCAAAGTTAAAAGTATTCTGGGTATAATTTGAAAAAAAGTTCTAAACTTCCTATCCAGAGAGAGTAAAATAATTAGTGAGGTAACATGTCAAGTGTAAGGGCAGGAGCAGAGCTAGACACTAACAGTTATCAGCTGTGTAACCCTAGACTCACCACCTAACCTTCTGCGACTCGCCTTCCTCATCTGTAAAATGGAGTTAATAATTCTTAGAACATGAGGTTGTTATGAGTATGGAGAAATGTAAAGGTGAGTAACAGTGACGTGTGCTTTATTAGTCACTGTGTTGCCTCACTAATCCTCCCACCGGCTCTGTGACATAAGTACCAGCACCATTTTACAGATGAGGGTAGAGAAGCTTGGAGAGATGAACTGAATTAGGAAGCCCACAGTCAAGATTTGAACTCAGGTCTGTCTGTGAATTAAAAGATGGTGACTCCCCTCCATTCAGTGTTGTTGTTCAGTCCTGTGCCTCCAGTAAATGTGTGTTCCTTTTCACTTTCTTTTGCATGGTTAGTGAAAATGTCTATACAGTGAGAGTTTTTTATGGTAGTAATCACAGTGCTACCGCTCTCAAAATATTCTTTGGAATATTCCTTATATGCATTCAATATCTTACTGCCGTTCCTGAAATGGAAGGCTATAATAGTGACTTCACTTAAGTTGCACAATAAATACTTACTAAATAAGGGCATACCAAAATATCCAAATTAAAATTTTTTGGTCAGTGTTTCAGTATCTTTGTAACTGTAAATGGTGTAAGTTATGCCAGAGTCTCTTAATCGTGGTTAATTTGTACATATTTTCACTACCACAGAATTGACAGGAATGTGGAAATTTGCCCTCTCATACTTTAGGACAGGCCATATTGCATGTTGGTATTAGAATGGTGTTATCGTGGTTGAAGCTGGCTTTATTGTTGATTTTATATTTCATTAAATGATGGATATCTTTAAAGTCTTTTAAAATTTGCCACATATATGTTGTCTTGGATTTTTTTTTTTAAGGTAGAGCTAGGGAAACAATTCAGAAATGATGAGTTAGGACTATTTTCTTCCTTATTCTTGATACATGTTATAATCACTTTCTGTGAACAATCACTTGAAGTGAAGCTTCCATCCAGGGAGCATTACATTCTTTAATTCTTACATACCAGCTTAATGCCCTGAGGTCATGCAGTGAAGGCAAAGAGGTCGTGGTATTTTAAATTATATTTTATGGATTCAGCGAATCATTTCACATTATCTTGTTGATATTTCCTTTCTCTTCAGATTTTTTTTTTTTTTTTTCTGGGCTGAGGGTGTGCGGGGTGTGTGGTCCTGGAATAGGAATAATAGGGAGCCAAGAATATAATGAGATCATAGGCTAGTAATTTGAAATTAAATACATTTAAAATTATTTCCTTTACTTAGTAGAAGTTCGCAGAATGGTGTGGTTCATATGTGTGATATCTGTCATGGATCTTTGTATACATTGAATCAGTTATTTATTTAATCATTTTCATGACTCAGTCACTCTGTAGCATAATTGACCTCCCCCTCTCCCCTCTTTTGGCTTTCACCTGAAAGCTGATTCTGAAGGTGAACCTTGCAGAAACAGTATGTGTGAAAACTGGGTATGACTTGTAGAATTTGAACAAGCTATTCATGACATTTTATTTTCAACGTGTTTAATAACCTGTTGGGTGCCTAAATAAAACTGAGATAATTATAGTGTAACCTTTTGTTCTATTTGGAGAGTGTTAAGGGATTTTTGAATACCCTCCAAAATTCACCTTCATCAAGTGAGCTTAGAAAGCCCTTTCTAGACCAGGAATTCTCAAAACTTTATCTGCATGACAGTTCCTCCTCCTCCTGGCCAGTCTTTTTTTTTTTTTTTTAAAGCCTAGTAGACTTTCCCTGCTGTTTGGAGATAGTAGTGATGAATTTTAGAGTTGAATGCACCTGTTTTCAACTGTGGCTCTACTGCTCACTGGCTTTGTGATCTTGGGCAAGGGAATTAATCTTTCTCAATCTCTGTTTCCTCCTAGGGTAGATGTAAGGAGTAAATAAAGTTACATGTAAAGCATTTAGCACATAATAGGCATGTAGTTCATGTTAAGTTTCATAGCACCCAGAATTTTGTAACGCAAGTCCCAATTGCAGCTGAATAGTTGTGTAATTATTTTATGTTTTTCTTCTCGTAAACTTCACGAGGCTGTCTCTTCATGACTCTTTTCCTGGCATGCAGCATAGTGCTTGGCAGGCATGTAATAAATGCTCAGTAAACACTTGTTGAATGAATGAAAGTGACTCACCTCCTCTTCTTAACCTGTCCTCCCTTGCCTTAAATTACAATGTCCTGAACTTACTCTCTTTGGCCCAATTGAAAATTAACTTGTTACTTGAAGTTTTGCCTATTAAAGATAGGAGCTGGGGGAGGGGGAAGGCAATGTACGGATGAATAACAAGAAAAAGAGTAGAGCAATATTCACAGTCAATTCTATGTACTCTGGATTTTCTGACCCTCTCTAATCTGGTGTCCAACCCCATATTTTACCAGAACAGTTTTCAGTGAGGCCACTACTGACTTGCATGTTGCTGAGCCGTTGGGTTGTCTCTAGCTTAGTAAAGTGGTAATGTTTCTTCTGGTTAATCAGGTTAGAGCTTTGGAGTCATCTTCTCTTTCTTTCCCACTTCACATTCACTCCATTGGCAAATCCTCTTAGCTTCTTCCATAAGCATGATCTGATCACTTCTTACCGCCTCCCTTGTCTAAGCCATCTGTATTAGTTTCCTGTGGCTACTATAATAAATTACCAGAAACTTGGTGTCTTAAAAAGACAGTGCATATTTATTCTCTCACGGCTCTGAAGGTCAGATGTCTGAAACCAGTTTCACTGGGCTGAAATCAAGGTGTCAGCTGCAGAGCTGCAGTCCTTCTAGAAGTCTTAGGGGAGTCTGTTCCCCACCTCTTCCAGCTTCTGGTGACTGCTGGCATTCCTTGGCTTGAGGTGGTGTGTCTTCAATCTTCAGGGCCGGCATTTTCAAATGTCTCTCTGCACGTCTTCTCCTCTTGTTTGTCCCATCTCTGCCTGCCTCTTTTATAAAGAAATTGCATTTAAGGCTCACCCAGATAATCCAGGATAACTGCTCCATCTCAAGATCTTTGACTTAATCATGGCTGCAAAGATCACCCCCTTTTCTGACATACAAGTTCTAGCGTTAGGATATGAAGGATGTGGATATCTCTTATGGTACCATTTTCAGTCTACTGCATTCTGCCCTTTGAACCTCAGAGGTTCGTATTAGTCCCAGAAGCAAAATACATTCATCCCATTTTGACATTTCAGAGTCTCAACCCATTGCAGCATCAAGTCCAGAATCTCATCTAAATATCATCAGCTCAGAAGTGCAAAATCTCATCATCTAAATCGGGTGTAAGACTCTGGGTGTGATCCATCTTGGGGAAAAATTTCTATCTGTGGGCCTGGGAAACTAGAAAACAAGTTATGTGTTCCCAAAATACAGTGGTGGGACATGCAAAATATGACTGTCACAGACATTCCCAAATCCAAAAAGGAGGAGATACAAGGAATAAGTGTGTCACTGATTCCAGGCAGTTTCAGAATTCAGCAGGGGAAATTTCTCAGGTTGCAAAGCCTGGAAGTAAACTTCTGTGGCTAGGGACCCTGCCCTCTGGGCCTGTGGCTCTGGCTTCTGGGCCCAAGGCTCAGTTCTTAGAATTATCCTTACTTTTTCTTGAAGGATAGGTAGTGCATGTTTTCAGCTGAGTAGTTTTATTAGTAGTTAAATTGCCTGTAGAATTTTGGTAGTCCAACAGTCTTTCTTTACTTTATTCTCTTTCTGCCCCTTTCAGGCCAAGCTGGCAGTGTTTCTGCTGATAAAACATTCTCAGAAACCTTTTGAGTCTCCTGTGTATGTCTCAGGGATTCTTGTCGTTAGACAAGAAGGTCCTCCAATCTCATATTGCTTCCTAGCTTCTGCTTAGGTGGTTGGGTGAGAGATCCCTGAGTCACATGTGTAGTCTTTGAGCACTAGTGAAAGGTTGTCCAGACACACTCTTGGCTTTTTCTCCACAGCAGTGTTTTCTTAAGAGGGTATCTCCTAATTTTAGCGTTTTTGTGATCTAGATAAGCTGAGAATTTCCCAAATCATCATGTCCTGGTTTCTTTTAACATTTTGCCCATCTGTTTATCTTTCCTGTTGCATTTTGCCATAAGCAACAAGAAAAAACTAGGTTGTACCTTCAACTTTATGCTTGAAAATCTCCTTAGCTAAATATTGAAGTTCATTGCTTATCCTTGCTAAATATCCAAGTTCTCCTTTTCACACAACTCCTGGACAGAATTCACATAAGTTTTTTTTTTTTGCCACTGTCTAAAAAGGATTATTTTTCCTTCGGTTCTTAATAATGTTCCTCATTTTCTTCTGAGCGCTCACCAGAATCACCTTTAATGTTTGTTTTTTTACCAGCTTTCTGTTTATGATGACATATGTATTCTCTTAAATGAGATACACTCTATCTGTTGTGCTTCTCACTTCCTTCTGAGCTCTTACCAGGAGTGTTTTCAACATCCATATTTCTACGAACAATCTGTTTAAGGCAATCTAAGCTCTTTAAATTAGCTTCTCAGAATCTTTCCAGCTTCCATGCAGTATCCAGTTTGAAAGTCCCATTCCATATTTTAAAGAATTTGTTATATCGGCACCCTACTTCAAGATACCAAAATCTGTATCAGTCAGCGTTCAACCAGAGAAACAGAACCAGTAGGAGATTAAGGGGTTTATTGTAAGGATTTATTCCTTACATTGTTGTGGTGGCTGGTTAGGCAACTGCAACATTCACAGGCTAGACTGTCAAGGACAGATTGGAACTTAGCAGTAACCAAAGTTGGTATCCACAGGGGAAATTTCTCCTTCTGAGAAATCTGCTCTTCAGTTCAGTTGCTCAGTTGTGTCCGACTCTTTGCGACCTCATGAACCGCAGAACGCCAGGCCTCCCTGTCCATCACCAACTCCCGGAGTCCACCCAAACCCTTGTCCATTGTATCGGTGATGCTGTCCAATCATCTCATCCTCTGTCGTCCCCTTCTCCTCCTGCCCTCAGTCTTTCCCAGCATCAGGGTCTTTTCAAAATGAGTCAGCTCTCCGCATCAGGTGGCCAAAGTATTGGAGTTTCGGCTTCAACATCAGTCCCTCCAATGAACACCCAGGACTGATCTCCTTTAGGATGGACTGGTTGGATCTCCTTGCAGTCCAAGGGACTCTCAAGAGTCTTCTCCAACACCACAGTTCAAAAGCATCAATTCTTTGGCTCTCAGCTTTCTTTATAGTCCAACTCTCCCATCCATACATGACTGCTGGAAAAACCACAGCCTTGACTAGATGGCAAAGTAATTTGTTGGCAAAGTAATGTCTCTGCTTTTTAATATGCTGTCTAGGTTGGTCATAACTTTCCTTCCAAGGAGCAAGCGTCTTTCAGTTTCATGGCTGCAGTCACCATCTGCAGTGATTTTGGAGCCCAGAAAAATTAAGTCAGCCACTGTTTCCCCATCTATATGCCTTGAAGTGATGGGACCGGATGCCATGATCTTAGTTGTCTGTTGAGCTTTAAGCCAGCTTTTTCACTCTCCTCTTTCACTCTCATCAAGAGGCTCTTTAGTTCCTCTTTGCTTTCTGCCATAAGGGTGGTGTCATCTGCATATCTGAGGTTATTGATATTTCTCCCTGCAATCTTGATTCCAGCCTGGGCTTCCTCCAGCCCAGTGTTTCTCATGATGTCCTCTGCATATAAGTTAAATAAGCAGGGTGACAATATGCAGCCTTGACATACTCCTTTTCCTATTTGGAACCAGTCTGTTGTTCCATGTCCAGTTCTAACTGTTGCTTCCTGACCTGCTTACAGGTTTCTCAAGAGGCAGGTCAGGTGGTCTGGTAGTCCCATCTCTTTCAGAATTTTCCACAGTTTATTGTGATCCACACAGTCAAAGGCTTTGGCATGGTCAATAAAGCAAAAATAGATGTTTTTCTGGAACTCTCTTGCTTTTTTGATGATCCAGTGGATGTTGGCAATTTAGTCTCTGGTTCCTCTCCCTTTTCTAAAACCAGCTTGAACTTCTGGAAGTTCACGGTTCACTTCCAGAAGCCTGGCTTAGTGAATTTTGAGCATTACTTGACTAGTGTGTGAGATGAGTGCACTTGTGCGGTAGTTTGAGCATTCTTTGGCATTGCCTTTCTTTGGGATTGGAATGAAAACTGACCTTTTCCAGTCCTGTGGCCACTGCTGAGTTTTCCAAATTTGCTGACATATTGAGTGCAGCCCTGCCACAGCGTCATCTTTCAGGATTTGAAATAGCTCAACTGGAATTCCATCACCTCCAGTAGCTTTGTTCATAGTGATGCTTCCTAAGGCCCACCTGACTTCACATTCCAGGATGTCTGGCTCTAGGTGAGTGGGAGTGATCACACTTTTGTGATTATCTGGGTTGTGATGATCTTTTTTGTACTGTTGTTCTGTGTATTCTTGCTCTTAAGGCCTTTTATCTGATGGATTCAGGCCCACCTGGATCATCTAGAATAATCTCCTTTCCTTAAAGTCAACTGATTATGAATGTTAATCACATCTGCAGAATACCTTCAAAAGCAACACTTAGATTGGTGTTTGAATAACTGGGGACCTTAGCCTAACCAGATAGACCCAACTGTGCGTGTGTGCCTGCTCAGTCATGTCCGACTCTTTGCGACCCTATGGACTGTAGCCTGGTAGGCTCCTCTGTCCATGGGATTTTCCAGGCAAGAATACTGGAGTGGATTGCCATTTCCTTCTCCAGGGGATCTTCCCTGCCCAGGGATCGAACCTGCATCTCCTTTGTCTCCTGCATTGGCAGTCGGATTCTTTACCACTGAGTCACTTGGGAAGTTCCAGACACAACTGACCATCACTGTATTATTGTTATCTCTTGCCTGGATTATTGCAGTAAAAGGAATGGCTATTTTCATTTATATTTTCCCTCTCATGTGGTATTTAACATAGTCAATCACTTTCTTGAACCATTTTCTTTTCTTGCTATGACATTTTTCAGGCTTCCCTGGTGGCTCAGCAGTAAAGAATACGCTTGTCTGTGCAGGAGACCCTGGTTCAATTCCTGGTTGGTTAAGATCCCCTGGAGAAGGAAATGGCATCCCACTCCAGTATTCTTGCCTGGGAAATCCCATGGACAAAGGGGCCTGGGGGGCTACTAGTTTTTCACCTAAGACCTTATCCCTTCTTTCTACCTCTCCTGCCATTGTTTCTCAGCCTCTTGCTAGCTCTTCTTCACCCTGACCCAAGTGTGGGATTTTCTCAGGACTCTGGCTCAAACCCTCAAACCTCTTACTCTCTGTGTAAGAGATTGCATCTAGTTCCATAGCTTTAAGTACTAACTATATGCTGATGATTCCAAATGTGTCTGTCTTTTCAAATACAAATCACTTTGCCACTTCTACCTGGTTGTCTTACAGACATCTCAAATTTACATTTCAAACTAAACTTTTAACCTTCATTTCCTCTTGTCAGAGTCGTTCCTACTCCAGTGTTCTCCTCCATTTCTGTGAATGGTGCTTCTGTCTGTAAAAGTTACATAAGCCAGAAATCAGAAGGGTCATCTCTGACATATCCTTGTATCCTCTCATCCATTCCACCATCAATTTCTATTAATCACTCTATAAATATTATCTCATTTGTCAACTTCTCATTTCTTCTACTGAAGCCACTCTAGTCCAAGCCATGCCCTTTCCAGGACCACTTCAATAAATTCTTGACTAATTTTCCTGCTTACATCCTTCCCTCTGATCATAATCATTTCTCCACACCAAAGCCCAACTTTCAAATGCAGATCTAATCATATCACCAGCCCTTGTTCCCTAGCCTTTCTCTGTCTATAGGTTCCAAGCAGATAACTTATATGAATGGAATAGGATGGGTCAGAGATTTTATACGGAATGGTAGGAACTATGGCAATTGGAGAGAAGAACGTGCCCTGTCTAGAGAGGTCAGCCAGTACTCAGTGTTGATTTATTGTTGGCATTTGGGAAATATAGGTCCAGAGTTGCTGATCTTCTGATTTTTTTTCCCAGGGGAGCCAGAAGTCTGGATTTTTTTTTTAATTGTGAATTTTCTCTATATTAAAGTGTTGACAACCAGTTTGAATTGAAAAAATTTCTATACTTAGTAATACATTTAATGAAAAATTTAAAAAAAATTTTTTACATTGAAAATCACAAAATATGGCTGAGAAAAATTAAAGAAAACCCAAAAAAGTGGAGATGTACCATGTTAATGGTTTGAAAGACCCAGTGTTGTTAAACAATCCAGTAGACCCAAAATAATCTATTAACATGCAGTGTGTTTACAAAGTAAATTCCTGAAGGCTTTTTTTTTTTTGGTGTGTGTGTGGAAATTGACATGCTGAATCTAAAGTATGTGAAACTATGAAAAATTTACAATAGCCAAGCTATTTAGAAGTGGGAGAATAAACTTAGAGGACTTAAATTACCTGATTTTAGGACTTACTGTATAACTAATCAAGACACTATGGTATTGGTATAAAAAAGAAATGTTGATCATTGACCACAATAGACTCGTGAAAGGGACATATATGATCAGTTGATTTTTCAGCAAAGGCCAAAACATAATTCAGTGGGGAAAGGATAGTCTTTTCAACAAATGTTGATAGAACAGTTGGATGGATATTTGTATGTAAAGAAATGTCTTAATCCATATCTGACACTATACAGAAAAATTAATTTGAAGTGACTCATAGACCTACATATACAAACTGAAGCCATAAAATGTATAGGCAAAATTATAAGAGAAAATCTTTGTGGCCTTGAAATAGGCAAGGATTGTTTTAGGACCCAGAAAGCTCTAACCAACCATAGAAGAAAAAAATTGCTAAGTCAGACCTTTATCAAAAGTAAAACTTTCTGTTCTACAAAATACATTGTACGAAAATGAAAAGGTAAATCACAGACTGGAAGGATATATTACAAACACACATATGCTGCATATATACACACACACATACGTATGACTTAAATCCAGAATATGTAAAACTTTTTTTTTTTTTTTGTAAAACATTTTAAAATTCAGTAATGTAATAAATGGCCCAGTTAAAAATGAGCAGAAGTTTGAATAGACCCTTCACAGAAGAAAATATATTTGAATGTCTGAAAGCATATGAATAGGTGCCCAACATCATTAGTTACCAGGGAAATATAAATTAAAAACACAGTGAGATACTACTTCATACCCACAAGGATAGCTAAAATTAAAAAAAAAAAAAATTCCAAGTATTGGTGAGGATTTGAAACAGCTAGAATCAATATATGTGGGTGGTGGGAGCGTGAAATGGTACAACCACTTTGGAAAAAACAGCTGGTCAGCTTCTCCTAAAGTTAAACACATACTTGCCATGCAACCCAGCCATCCTGCACATTGGTGTTTATTAAAGAGAAATGAAACCATATTCACAAAAAGACACATTAATTTTCATAGTACCTAATAGCCAAAAAAATGGAAACAGTCCAAATGCCATCATCATCAGGTCAATAGATAAACTAATAGATAAAACAGTGGATTATCGGTTTATGCAACAATGTGAATGAATCTCAAAAACATGTTGGGTGAAAGTAAGAAATGAAAGAGAACTTACTGTATGGTTTCATTTATATTGAAGTTTTAGAAGAGGTGAAACTAATTTATAGTAACGAAAATTAGGTCAGTGGTTGGCCTGGTGATGAGTGTGGAGACTGACTGCAAAATGACATGAGGGACGATGGGAATGTTTTTTCTTGCTTAGGCGTGGTTATAGCACAATAGTGTACATTTGTCAAAACTCATTAAATTTCTTGGAAATGTACACTTCAAATGTGTGCATTTTATTGTGAGTAAATTATGCCTCAGAGTTTATTTAAAAAATACTGTACAGGTCAACACTATGTACTAGACAGAAGTTATTTGCCTGCCAAATTTGGTTGAGGTCAGCCGGTTTCTAACAGCTGATCTGTACCCCCGCCCACACATACACTGCAGGAGTGCCTGGCCTGTAATAGGCCTTCAAATTTCTGCTTAATGAGTTGCAGCTCCATTGTAAGAAAACACCCCATCCTTCTTCCTCCTGCAGTTTTCTGACTCCAGTCATTATTATGAAGTTAATTGTTTGGGCTCTCCTGGCCAAAGTACCTTGAGGACAGATTATATATGTATGTGTGTGTGTATGTGTGTGTGTATATATATATATGAATTACATTTGGCACAAAGCAGACACTGGGTAAGCTCTTCTTGCTTAGAATCTGTTTCAGCTTCTATTTCTTTGTCTTGAACATTTACACTCTGCCTGCAGTGCAGAAGACGCAGGTTTGATCCCTGGGTCGGGAAGATCCCCTGGAGAAGGAAATGGCAACCCACTCCCGTGTTCTTGCCTGGGAAATCCCATGGACAGAGAAGTGTGGCAGGCTACAGTCCACGGGGTCGCAAAAAAGTTGGACGCCACTTAGTGACTAAACAACAAAGCAGAATTATTACATGTTTTTTCAACCAGAACTTTAAAAAGCACCAGTTATCATTCTGTTCTGATACTTGGTACCTTTCTTTGATAGTGCTGCTCTGAATTCTCCGAGAAACCTTCTTCTTCCCCTTCCCTAAACTATGTCCTTGTCCATTTTAAAAGTTAGCCTGAGGCTTAACTTTACAGAACAACTTGCCTTGGTCAGTACAGCCTCAAACTTGTTTTCAGGCTCTCCTCTCCCTGTGGTACCTCTTATTACTTCTCTTTCTTTTTTTTTGGCCAGGTCATGAGGTGTGCAGGATATTAATTCCCTGACCAGGGATCGAACCCATGCTGCCTGTGCCGAGTCCTACTGCTGGACTTCAGGGAATTTCTCATTTCTCTCTCTTTTTTTTTAACTTAACATTTCTTTTTTTCGCCAAGACCTTTTCTTCCTGTTGACATTGTAGTTCACTGAGGTTGGGGAGGGGTAGCTGTACTATTTTCTCTGTGTATCTAAGATCTGTACCAAGTGGGTTTAATAACTAAAGCAAAGAATATTGACGGCACATTCTACTGTGAAGGTAAATAACGGGCAGCTCAGAGCCCATAATGGTTAGAAGTACAGTACTTTAGATAACTGGACCCAGGTCTTTTCTCCACCTTTTCTTGGCATAAGCCCCTGGAAAGGAAGCCAGGGAGATTAAGAGTTGCCTCTATCTGATAATAGCCCAGAAACTTAAGAGGAGGCAGTTCCCACAGCAGCAATCTGAGTCCAGTAAGAGAGCTTAATGAACTGCCTGTACCTGTACAATCATAAGAGTTTGTCTCTGTGCTGAATATCAGAGGAACTAATGAAAAGAAAGTTAATAGGAATATGAGAATGAGGAAAAAAGAAGTGGGGATTGGAATTGCATAGTATGTAATCTTGATAGTTCCAGTTCCAGTTCAGTCACTCAGTCATGTCTGACTCTTTGCGACCCCATGAACCGCAGCACACCAGGCCTCCCTGTCCATCAGCAACTCCCGGAGTCCACCCAAACCCATGTCCATTGAGTCATTGATGCCATCCAACCATCTCATCCTCTGTTGTCCCCTTCTCCTCCTGCCCTCAGTCTTTCCCAGCATCAGGGTCTTTTCCAAGGAGTCAGCTCTTTGCATCAGGTGGCCAAAGTATTGGAGTTTCAGCTTCAGCATCAGTCCTTGCAATGAATATTCAGGACTGATTTCCTTTAGGATGGACTGGTTGGATCTTCTTGCAGTCCAAGGGACTCTTAAGAGTCTTCTCTGACACCACAGTTCAAAAGCATCAGTTCTTTGGCTCTCAGCTTTCTTTATAGTCCAACTCTCACATCCATACATGACTACTGGAAAAACCACAGCCTTGACTAGATGGACCTTTGTTGGCAAAGTAACGTCTCTGCTTTTCAGTATGCTATCTAGGTTGGTCATACCTTTCCTTCCAAGGAGTAAGCATCTTTTAATTTCATGGCTGCAATCACCATCTGCAGTGATTTTGGAGCCCAGAAAAATTAAGTCAGCCACTATTTCCACTGTTTCCCCATCTATATGCCTTGAAGTGATGGGACCGGATGCCGTGATCTTAGTTTTCTGTTGAGCTTTAAGCCAGCTTTTTCACTCTCCTCTTTCACTTTCATCAAAAGGTTCTTTAGTTCCTCTTCACTTTCTGCCATAAGGGTGGTGTCATCTGCATATCTGAGGTTATTGATATTTCTCCCTGCAATCTTGATTCCAGCCTGGGCTTTCTCCAGCCCAGTGTTTCTCATGATGTCCTCTGCATATAAGTTAAATAAGCAGGGTGACAATATGCAGCCTTGACATACTCCTTTTCCTATTTGGAACCAGTCTGTTGTTCCATGTCCAGTTCTAACTGTTGCTTCCTGACCTGCTTACAGGTTTCTCAAGAGGCAGGTCAGGTGGTCTGGTAGTCCCATCTCTTTCAGAATTTTCCACAGTTTATTGTGATCCACACAGTCAAAGGCTTTGGCATGGTCAATAAAGCAAAAATAGATGTTTTTCTGGAACTCTCTTGCTTTTTTGATGATCCAGTGGATGTTGGCAATTTAATCTCTGGTTCCTCTGCCTTTTCTAAAACCAGCTTGAACATCTGGAAGTTCACAGTTCACATATTGCTGAAGCCTGGCTTGGAGAATTTTGAGCATTACTTGACTAGTGTGTGAGATGAGTGCACTTGTGCGGTAGTTTGAGCATTCTTTGGGATTGCCTTTCTTTGGGATTGGAATGAAAACTGACCTTTTCCAGTCCTGTGGCCACTGCTGAGTTTTCCAAATTTGCTGACATATTGAGTGCAGCCCTTCCACAGCATCATCTTTCAGGATTTGAAATAGCTCAACTGGAATTCCATCACCTCCAGTAGCTTTGTTCATAGTGATGCTTCCTAAGGCCCATTTGACTTCGAATTCCAGGATGTCTGGCTCTGGGTCAGTGATCACACCATCATGATTGTCTGGGTCGTGAAGATCTTTTTTATATAGTTCTTCTGTGTATTCTTGCCACCTCTTCTTAATATCTTCTCCTTCTGTTAGGTCCCTACCATTTCTGTCCTTTATTGAGCCCATCCTTGCATGAAATATTCCCTTGGTATCTCTAAGTTTCTTGAAGAGATCTCTAGTCTTTTCCATTCTATTGTTTTCCTCTATTTTTTTTTTTTTTTGTGTGTGTTGATCGCTGAGGCAGGCTTTCTTCTCTCTCCTTGCTATCCTTTGGAACTCTGCATTCAAATGGGTATATCTTTCGTTTTCTCTTTTGCTTTTCGCTTCCCTTCTTTTCACAGCTATTTGTAAGGCCTCCTCAGACAGCCATTTTGCTTTTTTGCATTTCTTTTTCTTGGGGATGGTCTTGATTCCTGTCTCCGGTACAGTGTCACTCACATCTGTCCATAGTTATCAGGCACTCTGTCTATCAGATCTAGTCCCTTAAATCTGTTTCTCACTTCCACTGTATAGTCATAAGGGGTTTGATTCATGTCATACCTAAATGGTCCAGTGGTTTTCTTCACTTTCATCAATTTCAGTCTGAATTTGGCAATAAGGAGTTCATGATCTGAGCCATAGTCAGCTCCCGGTCTTGTTTTTGCTGACTGTATAGAGCTTCTCCATCTTTGGCTGCAAAGAATATGATCAATCTGATTTCGGTGTTGACCATCTGGTGATGTCTGTGTGTAGAGTCTTCTCTTGTGTTGTTGCAAAAGGGTGATTGCTATGACCAGTGCATTCTCTTGGCAGAACTCTGTTAGCCTTTGCCCTGCTTCTTTCTGTACTCCAAGGCCAAATTTGCCTGTTACTCCAGGTGTTTCTTAACTTCCTACTTTTGCATTCCAGTCCCCTATAATGAAAAGGGCATCTTTTTTGGGTGTTAGTTCTAGAAGGTCTTGTAGGTCTTCATAGAACTGTTCAACTTCAGCTTCTTTGGCGTTACTGGTCCGGGCATAGACTTGGACTACTGTGATATTGAATGGTTTGCCTCGGAAACGAACAGAGATCATTCTGTCGTTTTTGAGATTGCATCCAAGTACTGCATTTTGGACTCTTTCGTTGACTATGATGGCTATTCCATTTCTTCTAAGGGATTCCTGCCCACAGTAGTAGATATAATGGTCATCTGACTTAAATTCACCGATTCCAGTCCATCTTAGTTCGCTGATTCCTGGAATGTCGATGTCCACTCTTGCCATCTCCTGTTTGACCACTTCCAGTTTGCCTTGATTCATGGACCTGACATTCCAGGTTCCTATTCAGTATTGCTCTTTACAGCATCAAACCTTGCTTCTATCACCAGTCCCATCCACAACTGGGTGTTGTTTTTGCTTTGGCTCCATCCCTTTGTTCTTTCATTCATTCATTCATTCATTCTTCTTTCTTTCATCCCGTTTCTTTCTCCACTGATCTCCAGTAGCATATTGGGCACCTACCGACCTGGTGAGTTCATCTTTCAGTGTCCTATCTTTTTGCCTTTTCATACTGTTCATGGGGTTCTCAAGGCAAGAATACTGGTTTGCCGTTTCCTTCTCCAGTGGACCACATTCTGTCACACCTCTCCACCATTTTAATTTGCAAAGATCTGTTATACTTGTTTTCTGCTTATGCCTGTGCTAGAATTAGTATCATACTAAAGAAAGAGAACAGTGGTTTATCTGCTTTTCAGAATATATTGTTTCAAATCCCTGTTATATTTGAAGGACTCAGAATCTTGTTTAGTTACTTCACTATCTAAGATTAAATTTACTTTCTTTGTAGATTCCCACTGACAGTTCACAAGCATTCCAGTTTCTCTACATCCTTACCAATGCTTGTTATTTTCTGTTTTTTTCTTAGTAGATATCCTAACGGTATCTCTGAGATGGTAGTTTTTTTACATATTTAGTGTTTTCATATATGATTGGTGGCATAATGTTGCCTCTATAGTTGTTATCACATTACTGTTCTCCCACAGCACTTATCAGTCATACCTGCAGTGCTTTATTTTTTTTTTTAGTTGTTATCATAAGAGCAGGGACCTTGTCTGTCTGCATCACTAGTATCTCTAGGGCTGAGACAGAACTTGATCCCTTATAGTTGCTTAGCGAGTATTTGATGAATGAATGGATGGAAAGTAGAGAGGCATAGTATAGTGGTTGAAACCAAAGACCCTGGCATCAGACGGACTTGGGTTTGAATCCTGGTTTCCTTATTTATAAAATGGTTTGATAATGCCTTCCTCATAGGATTGTGGAGAGATTAAATGAGATCATATATGTAAAACCCTTAGTGCTGCACCTGGCACATTGTAATTATCTCATAAGTGGCAGCTTTTATTAGTAGAGAGTGGTGAGCTGGCCAATGGAGCATTGGTAGGCTTGGGACTTAAGGAAAAAAAAAACTCATTTTGTCACTAATAAGCTGTGTAGTATTGGACAAATTTTCTAACATCTTTGAATTTTTTCCCTCTGTAAGAGCATTAAGTTAGATGACCCCTAAAAAAGCCCTTCTGTGATTTCATTTGATCCTTACATTTATCACGATGTTCATTCTAGCAGTCATTACCATTTCACACTGTCTCAACTTTAATTACAGTAGGAGGTTGTTAATCTCAGTCTGAATCTCAGAAGCATCTAAATGATAGAATTAATTTCAAAGAATGTTTTATAGAGAAGATCATCCCATTTCAAAAGTTAAACCGTTAAAATAGTTGAAGACTAATTTGCCCCTGTATGAGGTATTTAGTAATGATTTAATATGCCAGCTTATGTGTGACCACTCAGTGATCATAGAAATGGAGGAATGTAGATTGTAATGTAGATTGCGTAACAGTTTGGTGCTTTTGCTGGGTTGTGTTGCACTCAACTCTTAGACTTGAATTAAAGATACCTTTTTGTCCATTTATTCTGCTGCTGAATGATGGAATAAATAAAATCATTCTTAAGAGAAGACTTTTGACTTCTGAAATGTTGCTGGCTGTGTCCTTGTTTTTCTTAGCAAATATAGGCCCAGATATTAAACGCAATCTGACTGGATTTGAGAGGAAGAGAATTTCATTAGTTTTCCTAACTAAGTAAGATGGTATGACTGCATCCAGCAGTTTTGTTTTGTTTTGTTTTGTACAAATAATTCAGAGCAGAGGATGGGAGAAGCTTGTTTTTTATTGAGTATTTTATGCTAGCCGCTGTTGGGTGCTTTGGTGTGTGCGTCTCATTGGTTTTACTTGTTGATGGAGTAGTGTTGCTCAGCGTCACCACCCTAAGCCACTCACAGACAGTCCCGCAGTGGTCCTTTTATGTGCGCCCCGACAAGCTTTTCTTAGGGCGTCACTGCTGCTAACCCCAAGGAAGTATCAGTGTACACTGTCTTCAGGAGAAGCTCTTTTGGTTTCACTAAAGGCAAATAACCTGGATAACTTTGCCATCAAACTCCCTGGTCTCTTCAGAGGTGCTTTCCGGTGGTCTGCAAGTAGGAATCCTAAACACTTTCCTCGCTGAAGAAATATTACAGTTGGTGGTTAGACCCCCAGATAAAACACGCACACGTATGTGTAAACTTCCTTATCTGTTAGTAAATTAGTCATGTGGAAGACTTTCTGTGATTTAGATCTCCGTTTAAACATTTGTTTAATGTAAGGGCCATGGAAGCCAGTTAACAGTTGTGTGACCCTGAGCTAGTACCCCCTTCTCTGGGCCTGTGTCCTCATCAGTTAGAGGGGGATATAATTCTCCTGCAGGAATGACGTCAGGCTGTGTGACGTAACGTGGGTAAAGCCCCACAGATGTTGGTACTGTCCATTGCTCCTCTTTCCATTCTGGTTTTGAAATAACAGTGAAATCTCTTTGCGCATAACTTGGTTTGTTAGTGCCTTTATCAAAGTTGCTTATTCACATGTCGCAGGAAGTGACAATGAAGTTTATTTTTCTTTCCTTATCAATTATAAATGCGATTAGAAATTTATTCTTGTTCAGACTTTGGAATGAGGAAAGTTTCTTAAAAGCAGAATTAAGTGAGTTTGCTTTAGACATCCTTCTGAGATCTAGCCAACTTGGACAGAATTAGAATTGTGCTCATAGTGGAGTTCCCACCTGGAACATAGTTGGCAATAAAAAAGGTTGTGCAATCACATTCCTTATCAGATGTTCAGTAAGTTTATTGTTGCCTGAAAAACTGGAGGAAGTTCCCTCCTCCTTTCTTTTCTGTCAAGAAGCTGATTGTGGATTAGGAGATGAGTAAATGAAGATGAATCTGACTTTGGCAATTGGAGAATGAGAAAAATGCTAACCCCGGGCATCTAGGCTTGTTTCAGCTTCCCAGGGAGCGCCTCAGAGGTCTTGACCTATGGGTAGTAAGTGCTCAAAACAAAACAAAAACTGTGAAGTGGAGCCTGGACTTAGTAGGGTCATTTAAAAGATTTCAGGTTGATAATGGGGATGCAGAGGTGATTTTCACTGGCCAAATCAATTCTGGTGTTTTGGTTTTACTCATCTGAAATTCTTCTTCGTAAATGTTATTGTTCTTTTTGAATGCATTCTCTCTAGAATAGCAGGAATGATCTTAAAAACACAAATTGAATCATGTCCCTTCTCTGTGAAACCCTCACCTCCAGCCGTCTCCCCATTACACTTAGAGTAGAAGGGGCATTTCTTCCCCTGACCTGCATCACACACATGCCTTGTCTGTGCTCACCTCACAACATGGGCCCTTTCCCTTCAGTCAGTCACGCAGTCATCCCTTGGTCTCTCTTCAGTTGTTCAGCTTTCCTTATCACCATATTAAAAAGTAGACACTTTCTGCCACAGAATTCCTTCTTTGTTCTCTTTTATAACCTGGTAACAATTTGTACTTAGTTTTCTTCTTGATGACTTGCTTACTTGCTTGTTTTTGCCTTTCTGTGCTGGGATTATGAACTCTATGAGGGCAGAGGCTATGATTTTTGTCTAGCACGTGTTGGCTTGTGGTAGGCTTTAAATAAATATTTGTTGAATGAATGGCAGTTTGATAATTTCTGCTTTACAGGGAAACAGGTACTTTAGTTCATAAATGAGCAGACATCTTCTTACTGATCTTAATACAAGATGACAAAGGTCAACATGCGACCTTTTCTAGGTGCTTTGTTTCCCTGGTTGCATTTTTGTAAATTAATTTAGATGGTTCTTGGGAACTCTTTCCTGGCCAGAGTTGGATTAGCTCTTCTTCTTGTTTGGTCTGTGGCACTGTGTGCTCACCCCTTTCATAAAACAGGTTACCACTGGATTTTATCGTTGTGTCCTCAGGACTCAGTTAGTGCCTGGCACCTGCTAGCTGTGCTCAGTAAGTATTTGTTCAGTGAAAACTAAGTGTTAGAATTGAGATATGTATATTAAGGACGAACAGTTTTTACTTGGGTAGATTATGGGGCTCATCGGTTCTGAGAATCACTTTGTTCTTTGTTACTCAGGCTCTCCAGATCATGAGATAAGTTAAAAAAAAAAAAAAAAAACCAAATCTTTATAATGGACTATTTCAAACACATGTTTAAGTAAAGAGACTAATAAAATCAACTACCACCATGGACCTACCACTCAGCTTCAACAGTTATCAACACACGACTGATCTTGTTTAACCTTACTCCCCTCTTCCGCCTCAGTATTTAAAAACAAATCCCAGACATTATATCATTTCATCTGTAAATACTTCAGAAGGGTATAATCAATTTAAGAACCAGTTAACTTTTGGAAAAACCTGACAGAAAAATTCCGTTTGCCTCCTTGAATCTAACTGTAGATGCCAGCTGGTGAATTTCCCATGTGCTAAACGACGCCCCAGGCCTGACTCATTATTGAAAGCATATACTGCATTGTAACTGCTGTGATAGCAGCAGTCTGCTGAGATATGTTATCCTGGTGAAGTATGTTTCTGTTGGATATAGAGAGATTACAAATAAGTGAAAACTCGTAAGTCAGCGATAAGTTTTTTCCTCTTGTTGTCGTGTTCAGTTGCTGCCCCATGAACTGTAGTATGCCAGACTCCCCTGTCCTTCACTGTCTCCTGGAGTTTGCTCAAACTCATGTCCATTTAGTCGTTGAGGCTGTCTAACCATCCAACCCTCTGCTTCCCTCTTCTCCTTTTGCCTTCTATTTTTCTCAGCATCAGGGTCTTTTCCAGTGAGTCAGCTTTTCACATCAGGTGGCCAAAGTATTGGAGCTTCAGCTTTAGCATCAATCTTTCCAATGAATATTCAGGGTTGATTTCCTTTGGGATTGACTGGTTTGATCTCCTTGCAGTCCAAGGGACTCTCAAGAGTATTTTCGAGTTCCAGAGTTAGAAAGCATCAATACTTTGGTGCTCAGCTTTCTTTGTGGTCCAACTCTCACATCCATACATGACTACTGGAAAAACCATGGTGATGGTGGTTTAGTCGGTTAAGTTGTGTCCAACTCTAGAAACCCCATGGACTGTAGCCTGCCAGTCTCCTCTGTCCATGGGATTCTCCAGGCAAGAATACTGGAGTGGGTTGCCATTTCCTTCTCCAGGGGATCTTCCCGACCCAGGAATTGAACCCGGGTCTCCTGCCTTGCAGGCAGATTCTTTTCTGACTGAGCTGTGAGCGAAGCGCATAGCTTTGACTATACGAACCTTTGTTGGCAAAGTGATGTTTCTGTTTTTTCCTTTGGAGATGTGTAAAGACAGATACTTTTGACACAGTGCTTTATAGGCCTTTAAGATTCTACCTGGAAGATGAAGATGAAATATGGTGTGTGGATTAATAATTTCCCACAGTACTTTGTGGCTGGATTCCTGAGAGTCACAATCAGCCATAAAATGGAAAGTAAGAGTGCTGGAAGACTGAGACCTTGAAAGACTCCTAAGCCTTGGGAGGTGGAAGGGTTAGAGCTTGGGCTAGCAGAAGAGACACACGGCTTGGAAGTGGTTATGGTTAGTTTTATTCTAGAAGTTAAAGTTGTAGGTCTCTTAGATCTCTGTAAATAGCCTAGGTGAAATAAAATTTCCTTTAGGACAGGAAGAGAAGGCACTGTTTTCTTCCAGCAAATATTTGAAAGGATTAAGTACTATGTTTTAAAAATTTGGAGATTGGCACTGAGTGAATGGTTGGATTGGAACAGTGTTTTCCTGTGATTCTAGTGTTTTGTGGAAAAGAAATGGAAGGGGGAATATAAATGATCACAACAGCCTTTAACTACTTTGGTGTTTTAGGTGGTGTTTTAGTTGCTGAGTCAAGTCCAACTTTTTGCGACCCCGTGCACTGTAGCCCACCAGGTTCCTCTGTCCATGGGATTTCCCAGGCAACAATACTGGAGTGGGCTGCCATTTTCTTCTCCAGGGGATCTTCCCGACCCCGGGATCAAACCCGAGGTCTCCTGTGGGTGGATTCATCACCACCGAGACCCCTGGGAAGCCCAGCTGCTTTCTTTAATGAACCACATGAGAGAACAAGACCCTGATTCTAAGAGGCCGCAGGCCTGGGCCCTGCAAGGGTCACAGCCTTGCTTCTTCCTTGGCCTGAAGTGCCAGATGAGTCTTCTGTATGTAGCATTGGTAGGAGATGGTGAGTGTGGTGATCCCAGTATAATTCTTGGCAATTTATTTTGAAAGTCTGTTTTTTTATTCCTGCGTTTGTACTCCCATAACCATTAGTTAATGCCTGTAATAAAAAGTACGTGGCACACAATGCCTTGAATAGGGATTTTGTCATAATCATCTGTGTATCCTTAGCATCTAGCACATGGTCACTTGGAAAGTATTTGTTGACACATGATGGTCCGTTTCCAGCCCCGAGATGATGTGATTTTTCAGTTTCTCCCGTGGCCTTGACTCAGAACGTGGGAGTCATGCTAGCCCTGAGTAGGCCCCTCTCTCCCTTGTTCAGGCTAGGTGCGTTTGTTCTCAGGCTCTGGTCTGTTCTCTTCTTTGGGGACCTTCTAGGGAGCAGAAGGAGAGAAAATCTTGTGTTTGAAACAAGGGGAGCCTGTGAGACTGAAGTTGATTGATCATGTTAGGGTCACTGGGCTCTTCCAGCTGCCATCTGGATGAGGAACTGAGTGTTGGATGAAGAATTCAGATGCCAGGAGCTCGTATTTATCGTTCTTCCTCATTTACTGTGATTTGACCCCATACTTGTAACTGTGGTGTGGACTAGATTTCAGTCTTGATCTGCCCCCACCACTTCTGATTCCCTTTATCCTCATCTACCTTTTCTTTTTCTTCCCTAAAGCATTCATTACATTTTAAGATCTATGCAGTTTACTTATTATATTTATTATTATTTTTTATGTCTTTGTCAGAATATAAGCTCCAGGAGAGCAAGGATCTGTGTCTTTCTCGATCACTGATGTGTCTTTGCAGCTACAGTGCCTACCTGTAGTAGGCCTTCACTAAATAATTGTTGAATAAATAAATGAACTGTGAGCTACTGAACTGTTTCTTTTGCTTAAATCCATGTTTGTTAAGTACCTAGAGCCTATACCAACAAAGCGATTTATGTATTTGAATATATCACCAGTAACATCGTCTCCTCACGGTCATTCTGGAAGATAGGTGGTATTATCCTTTTTTTTTTTTTTTTTTAGCTTCTCTAACCCTCAGAGAAGCTGAGCAATTTATTCCAGATCTGACTCCAAAGCCTCCGTTCTCTGCTGCCGTATTATATCTTCGTAAACCATTCATTCAGTAAATATTTATCTAGTGCCTACCAGGTTCTAGGCACCTTAGGCAGTCAAATAGCAGTTGATTGTGGGATACTAACCAAAGTCTTTTAAATTTTGTCATCTTCATTGTATTCTTTATGAGCGATGCGAGGTTTAATGTGTTTATTTTATTTATTTGCAAGCTCTGCTTAAATGCAGGTAAAAATAGGCATGAAAATGCCTCTGATAAAACTTTTGGTTATCCAGAGATCAATTTGCTGTCATTTTCAAGCATCCAGAAGAGTTCTGAACCCAAAATTAAGAAAAAGAAAAGCAAGTGCCTTAGATAGTCAAGAAAGAAAGAACTTTTGAGCATGTTGACAATTCCTGCGAAGACTTGAATGCCAAAAGTGCTGTGAGTAGTCACTTCTTCCAGAAATTGAAGGAGCTTGTTGATTAAACTGGCAATGTCTAGTTATAAATAGGTCAGCATTTTTTTGAGAAGAAAACCAAAAAACCTAGGTGAAAGGCTATTAAGACATGCAAAGAAGGCAGAGTGGAGAATGGTGGTAGTCAAAGTGGGTGAGGTTTGAAGTGACTGGGACACTGAATGAATGGTGGACTCTTGAGAACCTCAATGAAGAGCCAGATCAGACACTTCTTTGTGGGTCAGAGGTGGACCAGTGCCATAGGAACACCTTCAGATGCAAAGTGTTTTGAAGCCATAGATATAAGAATCCTCTCCTTTGAATGCAAATGAAAACCACAATGAGATACCACTTCACATCCTTTAGGATGACTGTTACCAAAAAACTGTGAGGAGGAAAAACTGGAACCTAGGTGTCCCTATTGTAACATGGTGTATACTGCGGAAAACAGTTTTGTGGTTCTTCAAAAAGTTAAGCACAGAACTGCCATAGATACAGTAGTTCTACTTCTGAGCAAATGCCTGAAAGAATTGAAAGCAGGGACTTGTACACCAGTATTCACAGCAGCATTATTCATAATAGTTACAAGATGGAAACAACCCAGGTGTCCCTCCACTGGTGAGTGGATAAATAAAATGTGCTATGTACATACAGTAGAATATTGTTCTGCCTTCAGAAAGAAGGAAAAGTACAACATAGGAAGCTTCAAGATAACTACGCTGAGCGAAAGAAGCCAGGCACAAAAGGACAAGTGTTGTATGATTTCGCTCACATGAAGTACCTGGTATAGGTAAATTCATAAAGACAGAAAGTAAAATAGTGTTACCAGGGGCTCGAGGGAGGGGACATGGGGAATTACTGTGTAATGAGTACAGAGTTACTGTTTGGGATGATGAAAAGTTTTGGAGGTGAATAGTGGTGATGGTCCCACAACGTTGTAAATCTAGTTAATGCTCCTGAATTTTACATTTAAAAATGGTTAAAATGGTAAATTTTACGTCCTGTGTATTTTTTACCATGGGCTGCCCAGGTGGCTCAGTGGTAAAGAATCCACCTGCCCATGCAGGAGACGTGGGTTGGATTCCTAGTTTGGGAAGATCCCCTGGAGGAGGATATGGCAACCCACTCTAGTATTTTTGCCTGGGAAATCCCATGGACAGAGGAGCCTGGAGGGTGACAGTCCTTGGAGGTCACAAAGTTGTTGGACACAACTTAGTGACTGAACAACAGCAGCAGTATTTCACTGTGCATGTATACGAGAAACCTCTCCTCTTGTGTGTGCACTTGAGTGGAAGTGTGTGTGGGGAGGGTACAGATGTGCGGTGCGACAGTGAGGCCCAGTCTCCACATTCAGTGATTGTGGAGACGTGCTGTGTCTCTGGTGGGGTGATAACCATTAAGTCATTCTCCTGCAGCCGTATTTGCAAGCACAGGAGAGTGATCCAGTTGTTAAGAAAATGTTAACTGACAAGAAACTTGATATCCTTTCTTGAAAGAAGTACTGGGGGACTGGGTGGGAAAGAGACCTACTTTTTACGATGCATTCATTGTACTGCGAGGTTTTTTTAAGACCACAGTTGTGTATTACCTATTTTGAAAAATTAAAATAATTTATTATGGGGAAAAAGCAAGGAATAATAAAAAATTATTCATTTTATTCTGTTTAAGAAAATAGGAAGTATGCATTTATTAAAACTTGCTGCAGAGGTACTAGAGTCAGGTTTGAGGTCTAAAAAATGATTAGAACTCAGAGACAAATGAACTCCTCCTCTGCGAATCCACTTGTAATAGGGCTTTGTTGTGATTTACTCTCTGCCCATCATCTTTGCCAGTACCACCTTACAGTGTTAGGAGAATCACATAAAAGAATAGATGTCCAGACACCTGAAAAGCTATAAAGTGAGTTTTGCTTTGCAGTTTCAAAAAGTAGTCCTTGTATCTGCCCATCTGGAGCTACGACTTTAGTCTTCATACACAGTGAAATGGGAGATGCTTCCATGGCTTGTTATGGGGTGCTGACAGGGGAAGGTGAAACTGGGAACTTTAATGGAGTTGGAAACTCTCCATCTGTGTGGAGGGTTTGAGATTTTAGTTTTTTATTTGTAAGTTATGTCTATGTTCTAGTGCCTTACCAAGGGTTTCCTAGGTGGCGCAGTGTAAAGAATCCACCTGCCAATGCAGGGAACTCAAGAGTTGCGGGTTTTATTCCTGGCTTGGGAAGAGCCCCTGGAGTAGGATATGACAGCCCACTGCGGTATTCTTGCCTGGAGAATCCCATGGACAGAGGAGCCTGGTGGGCTACAGTCTAGGGGGTTGCATAGTTGACAGGACTGAGTGACTGAGCATGCACACACAGGCATGCGTTAGGCTGAATGCTGCAGCTGTGCTGATAACTGGACTATGCAGATCTTATTTATTCCCTTCCTCCATCATATGTATGTATATATAGTATGTATAGTTTTGCTCCTTTTTTCCTCTTGACATCTTAATTAAATGTTATATTAACTGTTATTTAAATTTTCTATCCAGGTTAAATTGATAATCGGAAAGGAAGGGCTTTTGGTGCATGTGAAGGGCCGCAGAGTATATGGCTCCTCACGTTTCTGGTCTGTTCTAGAGGAGGCTGTAGACTAGTCTGGGAACAGTGGTCTCTTTGAGTCTCCCTTCGGGGCACTCTAGTATTAACAGTTCCATCCAGTACCAGCACTTTGCGGGGCTGCATGGACTGGCATTCCTCACTTCCTTTCTTGTTCCAGGAGGCCCACTTGACTTAATGCTGTTATCTTTGGAAGTGGAAGAAAGAACAGATAGCGGAATCAGGCAAAACGAGGTTTAGATTTTTCCTTTAGGTGTTCAGTTTGAGGAGCTATATAACCATACCTTGTAGAGGAGCTTGTGTAAAAACTATAGTTCATTCATTAAATTGAAAATTGTTCTTCTCCTCCCTTTTTGATATCAGACAAACATTTATATTGATTTTTCTTCCCTTTTTCCTTTTCCTTCCATTTTATTTTTGTTACTTTTCTTCTGTTTTTTGCATCTCTTTCCCCCCAAATTAAAATGAGACAATAGCATTCTTTCAAAAGAAATATGTGTTTGAAAGATGACCCTGGATTCTGTGAAATTACTTTTTTTTTTTTTTGGGGTAGGAAGTTTATGTTTTAAAAGATAAGGATAATGTCATCTTAGATTGGAAAAATCATTCCCATACCCTTTGGAAGGTGAGAAAAACTTTTTAAAGCTAAACTCCTAGCAAAGATTCTATGTAAGTAGGTATTGAGCCAAAAGCATTGAAAATAACTGCTGTAATTTTCTATTGCTCAAGTTTTTAAGGGACAGCATTTTCACATCTTTAGGGCGCAAACAATTTTTAATTTCTTTTCAGTTAGTGAATAAGTGTAGGTATTTAAACTTTTCTTTCATTGTAATTTCCAAAACATGTTCTGTCTTGATAAAACAGTGTGTTAAGTAGTATGCAGTAGAATAAACTAATTGGATTAGTAATCAGATTCTGGTCCCAGTCATCCTGTTATCAGGTCATTGAACCCTTTCTGCTCTGGTTCCCCAACTGAAATGGAAGGGATCGGATGTGTGAGCTTCTGAGGTTTATTTATAAAAATTTAGTCATTCCAATTTTATTGGCATTTTTCTAAAGCTGATAATAGAGTAAAAAAGTTCTGCTTATAATACTGTTCATATAAAGCACTTAATTTATTTCAATATAAAGTAAGTTAGACTGGATTCTGAAGGGGTTTAGTCAGTGGATGACTAAAACAACTTTTTTATGAGATGGTCTCATGTAGAAATCAGTTGCAAAATACTTTCTCTGACAACTTGGAACTTAAAAACCAGGATCTCATTTTAAGTGAGATTAATCATTGTAAGAAATCTGTCATTAGCACGTATCTTATTTCTATTATGATATTTTAAAATAGTAACTCGAAACTATTTAGTTGACTTTTTCTGCTATGGCTTTCATTGAAATACTATTGTCATAGTCATTCTCCCTGACTGAGTTCCTTTTCCTGAGAGTAAAGGATTGAGCTCATACCTTTGCACAACTATCTAGAGAGTATTTTAAGCTTGGCATGTTCAAACCTGGCTGACTCAATTAGTGTGTGGACAAACTAGCACATTAGAACATTTTTTAAGTTCCAAGCCACAAATTGTGCTTTCAATGAACACAGACCTGTATAAAATGAATACTTAAACCTTGAGTAACAGACATGCAAAATGCCCTTTGCCGTGGGTGACTGGTTGCCAGTGAGGCTCCTGCTTGGCCTGCACGTTTCTTCCTCTGCTGGGAGCAGTGTCAGGAGCAGAGTCAAGAGAGGGTCTGGTCCTTTGGCACTCTGCTACCCTCTGCTTTGGGCAGAGAAAAAGGCTGCTGTTTTACTTCTTAAACTCTTACCATATGGAAAGTTTCTATAAATAAACCTTGAATTTATGATTGGTCTTCTAAATTTGTAACCTCTACCATCTGTGACTAAAGCCAGTATAAATACCTATTTAAACATACATACGTCTTCCCAGGTGGCTCAGCAGTAAAGAATTTGCCTGCTGAGCAAGAGACATGAGTTCGATCCCTGGGTCGGGAAGATCTCCTGGAGAAGGAAATGGCAACTCGCTCCAGTATTCCTGCCTTGAAAATCCCATGGACAGAGTAGTCTGGTAGACTACAGTCCATGGGGTCACAAAGAGTTGGACACGACTTAGAGACTAAACAACTGCATACGAAGTTGGATCATTTCAATGAGAAAGATCACCATCCACAATATCTAAATAGTCAATTCAGTTAATTTTACCTTTGTCCATTGGCATGGATGAGGACCTCATTTTTTTATCAAGCAAAAACTAGTCAGCTGGTAGTGTTTGGTGAATCCACTTTGACTTTTTGTGCATGAATTGTTGGTATAATTACGTAGCATACATATTCATGAAGATATTAAAGTGCATTAAATTTCTGACAAACTGAATTGTTTAAATGTACTAAATGAACTGACTTTTTAGTCTTTTTAATATTTTTAAGTTTTTAGCTGCTCCGTTGGGCATGTGGAGTCTTAGTTTTCCTGACCAGGAATTGAACCTACACCCCCTGCAGTGGAAGTACAGAGTCTTAACCACTGGAACCACCACCAAAGTCCTGATTTTTTAGCAGAATCCTATCGTTATTCATTTTGTAAATTTGAGTCTGTCGGACCTTCAGTCAACAAGTGCATAATGGGCACCTATTACGTGCCAGACACTAGGTCTTGGGGGATATAGAGTCATATCAAAGATGTTACCTGTTCAGAAAAGTAAGAGATGAGCACAAAAGAAACCTGAGGACAGGAGAATGTTTTATCATCCTAGTGGAGAAATGGACAAATACCATTATTCCATGCAGGTGTGGCAGAGAGGTCAGTAGAGTAACTCTGGAGAATTGGAAAAGGTTATAGAAAAATGTTTCAGTGGAATCTTGAATAATAGTATTTATAACAGAGGTTATATTTTATTAAGTACCTACTCTGTACTAGGATTAGTTAGTGTTACCCACCAGGGAAAAAGTCAAGGGTTGGGGAGTGGGGAACTTTCAAGGCAATAGGAGAAACAACAGAGCTATCAAAGATTGTGCGTTCTAGAAGGAAGAAGTTGGGCATGATTAATGAGGGGGAGAGAGGCCAGTGGACAAGGGCAAAGGCTGGTGAGACTGGATGGGGTCAGATGGTGAAGGACCCAGGTTGTCTGTCTCTGTGTCACGGTTTTGTTCTCACTCCCCTGCCCGCAGGGCGTTTCTCCTGTCTTCCTTTTTTTTTTTGAAGTCCAACTTTAGAGCACTTCTGTGGAGCTTTCCTTTGCTTTTCCCAAAGGTTATTGATTTTTTTTTTTAAACTGAATGATTGCACAAAGAGAGTGTACATTATAATAGGACATTCCATTTCTTGGACCGTTTCTTGGATTTAGTATGTTCTCCCCAACTAGTTTCTCAACTCCTATAGGACAGAGACTGAGTCCTGTTTAACACCTAGGATAGTGCTCATCCCACCATGGGGACTTAAGAAATATAAAATGAATGGGTGAATATGGAACATTTTATAGACATCAACCATTGAGACAGCCCAGCTACAGTGGTTGAGATTGCCTACATTTAAAAAATTTTTTGAGATTGGCTGCATTTTTAAGAAGCATTTCTTAACACTAGTAAGAGCAATTTTCAGAGGTACAGGTCAGTTGTCATTTGGGTGTAAAATGAGTTAATCAATATCTCATAGGGTTGTGAGAATTAAATTAATTAGTACATTTAAGCACTTAGAATAGTGCCTAGCATATACTTAGTGTTCAGTCAGTGTTACCTGTATCTAACTCCATGTATCCAGGCCTTTTTGCCAGTGACACTCAGCTGCTGTTGTGGGTGTGGAAAGAATAGGAAGCAGATAAATAGCTGGTCACCTCTGAAACCAAACACCTTGTAGGAAGTGGAAGAACTGCTTATATGGCATGAACTTTTATTTTTCTGTTTGTGTTTTAGTGATCGAAGGGGTATGATTGTCATGGAATTGAATTTCGTCTGTCTGTGGGAATTGTAAACAAGGTAGGTCCCAGGTTTATTTACACTTTCCTGCCTTCTTTTCTAAGGTGTTTGTTAGTATTTTCAGTTCTACTGAACTTGGATTGATTGAATTTGGTCATTATTTAGGGAAACACTTATCGTGGCCCTGTAATGGCCCTATGATAGGTTGTCTAGTGTTGTGGACTACATCTAGGTTCTTGTCAGAGGGTATTGAATGCCAGTAAGCAGCACAACAAATTTGAAAATTTGGTGGTCATAGAACTGAACTATGAAAACACACATACACACACACACACCCACACCCACCCCCACCCCCACTCCCTATGACCCACTCCTGAGGAACCAGAAGTTCTTGTATTGGAGCCACTGTATAAACTCGCTTGGGGTAGTGGGAGATGACAGGCCAGCTAATTCTTCTGGTCACTAAAATTCAGTAGCCTATGTGAATGGTGACTAGATGCAATCAAAGGGCTTATCGTGACAGTGGCCAGGCCATGCTGACAACTGTAACTCCAGCCAGTTATTGCTGACATCTATAAATTTTGTTACTGATGACAGAATCGTCTGTCTGTCTGTAACCACTAGAGTTTGATTTGACACAGCATGCTTGTGTTCCTATCTTAAGCTCCGGAGCCTGAACAAAAGTACACCAGTTATGACTTTGACTCATTTATCTGTCTTGTATCAGATGCCCACAAAGAGAGTTAGAGACGGCAGCTTCGTGCAGCTCTGCAAGACTATTTCTGGCAGAACGCTTCCGGTCAAAGTAGAGATGAGTGCCATTTCATGTAGTTTGTTTTCCATATTCTTAGGTGTGTGGAGACCCCTTTCGTCATTGGGGCAGGAAACTTGGATCATTTGGAGGGTGAAATTGGTCACCAAAAAACCAATGGCAGTACTCCCCACGATCTTCCAACCAGGAATCTTGTGAACTTGACCATGGAATTCTGTGGGCTGATGACGGTTCTTTGGGCTCTTGCTGCACCTGCACTTAGAACAGAACAGGTTCTTGAGACTGGCTTCCAGTCACAAAGAACAGGAATGGCTGATATCTTGCTACAGGGAAAAACAGTCGAGCCACTTTCTATAGCAGAAGGAAGGGGGGAGGCAGAGAGAGTAAAATTTAACTTTTGCAGAACAACCTTCATCATCATCTGGTGGCCTGAATTTTCACAGTCTGATCTAGGTGTGCAGTCAGGAAATTATCTTTTTTTATTTGCCTGCTTTTTATTCGGGTATAATGAACAGGAACTATTTTATGGAAATACTCTAAGAATTAATGGAAAGGAAAGAAACATTTATTGAATGCCTACTGAAGGTTAGGCATGGTACTGTAAACTTTAAAGTTCATCAGTATTATAATTTTTCAAGTCTAGATAGATTAACACCATGAATATCACTATCTTGAACTATTTTGACTCTTATACACAGAAGAGATAGAATTTTACATTAATAGGTTATTTCATTTGTATCTGCTGGAACATTCTTTTATGGAGGAAGAGAGAAAGTACCTACATGACATGGCCTTTTGTTTTTATTTTCTGGGCTTGCTACTGATTTAGCCAAAGTCAGAGAGGAGACACACAGGTCTGAAATTAGAGACACCTGTGCTGTTTTGGAAGCTGAGACTTGACCCAGGATTTGCTGGAGTTGGTGCCAGGGGAGGTCAGAGTAGGTTAATATTTTCATAGCTCAAAGCAAATGTGAATTATGGTTGTTTGTAGGTGCATTTTTGCTTGATCTTTGTAGTTACAAATAGGGTAAATATTTTAAAATATAGTACTGCTGTTTTGGGAAACTTCTGCAAAAGTCCCTGAACCAATGCAAATTAATATTCTCCAAAAATACCAAAAAATACCCCATGTGGATGTTTTGACTGACTGAGGGAATTGACTGTTGTCATCAGACATGTAAAGAAATTACCATAGGTTCTTTTAAAACACTTTGATTGCCTGCTTTCAAATTTTAAAAAATTTTTCTCAGAGGGGCTACTATCTCTGTATCTCAATACATGCAGTAATGTGAGATTAGAATAAATTCTTATTCTCTTCTGGGGATAGGAAAGTAAGGAGGATAGGAAAGTAAGTCGAAGTGTTCCTTCTCCTTAATTCCACATTTTAAGATTTCCAAATCTATTGTCTTTATACTCTTTAAGATAGTAAGATTTCGTGGTCTTTGCCAGGTCTATAGTTACCCAGAGATACAATACTGTTCTTTATTGGGCCGAAGTGAAAACATTAGTATTTCTTAATCTATGAAAAATTTCCTTTTTATTTTCCTGTCCAATGAATTACTGTACTTTTCCTCTTGGCTGCTTCCTTTCTTTAGTCAGAGAAACTCTTAATAGTATAATTTTCCCTCCATATTTCAGCAAACAAATACCACTTAAAAAAAAAACCAGCCTTATTGAGGCGTAATTTATATACTGCAAAATTTCTCTTTTTGAAGTGTACAATTCAATGATTTTCAGCAGATTTGTAGAGTTGTATAATCATTGCATGACAGTGGTACTTTTCCAGCACCCCAAAAAGATCTCTTGTAAACACCACTTTTTAACGTCCTTTAAAGTCATCCATAAATTTTGTTAAGTTCTGCACCAAATTTAATCTTCCTATAAAGTTTCCCAGCATTCTATCGCATGTGTTCTTTCCCAGTTTTATTTTTATATTAGTTTCTTATTGTACATCAAATTTAATCATCTTTTTGTCATTTTAGGTCCATTCTCTCACCACTTTTAAAATTGGGGAAATCGCCCCATACCAGGCGTCTGTGTTTCCCTCCTCGGACAGGTTATGAAGGAGTTGAGTCTGTACTTGCTGCGTCACTTTCGCATCTCTGTTCACTTTTTAACCAGCTGCAGTTGTTCCCCGCACATTGTGCCAGCCCTGAGGCTGTATGTGTGTTTTAGTGGGGAGGGGTGCTGAAGTCCAGCCTGAGCCCTGCTTGTCAATCTTCGTGCCCACCCAAAGAATGTGTCTTTTTTGAATTTGCATTTAGGTACCCTGTGGTCTCACTGAAGTCACCAGTCACTATTTTTTCCGTATTGCCAAATCAGTGAATCCTTTTTTTTTTTTAATTGAAAAATATTTGGCTGGGATGAGTCTTAGTTGCGGCAGGCAGGATCTTTAATTGCAGCGTACAAACTCTTAGTTGTGGCTTGTGGGATCTAGTTCCCTGACCAGGGATCAAACATTTGCCTTGGAAGTGCAGAGTCTTAGCCACTAGGCCACCAGGGAAGTCCCAAATCAGTGAATATTTCTTTCTTTATATTAATTGGTTCATCAGGTATTTGTTGAGCACCTTCTTTGTGCCAGGCACTGTGTTGGGGAAGGACCCCTCTGAGGCATTTGACACTCTTTTATACACACACACACACACACACACAAATCTTTTATATATATATATCTTCTTTGTATCTCCAATGCCTAATAATAACAAAAAAAAGCAGCTAGCTATCCTCTACTGGGTTGTTTAGTATATGCCAGGCAGTGTTCTAGCATTTTACATGTTTTGTGTCATTTAATCTTCACAGCAGCTCTTTAAAGTAAGTACTGTTATTATCTTCCCTTTAAAAATGAGGATATCAAAGCACTAAGACATTTAGTAATTTGCCGAAAGTGACACAAATAGCACGTGGTGGAGTTGGGATTTGGTGAAGCTAGGATTCAAACCTGGGCACTGATTCCAGAATCTTATTTTTATTGTGTATTGTGGCCATGGAGTCTGACACACACATATATTTAATAAATACTGGTGGGTGAGTGAACACTGACCTTTCCTGCCCACTGGGCTTTTACTTTAGAGATGGTGGTGTTGAAGTTCTGCCAGCAGCACTCTTGTGCTTGAGGTTATACCAAAAGGAAGATAGGGGTTTAAGTTGCAGTGGCCTGAATTCCTGTCTTACTCTCTGACTTCTGCTTCTTGATTCATTGCTCCTTCCTTTTTCCATGAAGAATGGTTCTGTTATTCTATCTTAATCCTTTAGGTAATGTTCACATTAAGTAAACGGTATTGATGTATTATCATTATCTAACTTATAGTCCACATTGTTTATTTCCCCAGTTGTTCTAATACTCTTCTTTATAGATTACTTTAAAAATTTTGAAACCTAGAATTCAGTCAAGAAATATATTGCATTTAGTTGTCATATTTGTTGTTTAGTCACTAAGTCGTGTCTGACTCCTTGTGACCCCATGGACTGCAGCACACTAGACTCCTCTGTCCTCCACTGTTTCCCAGTTTACTTAGATTCATGTCCATTGTGTCGGTGATGCTATCTAACCATGTCATCCTCTGCCACCCTCTTCTCTTTCTCCATTGCCTTCGATCTTTCCCAGCATCAGGGTCTTTTCCAAAGAGTTGGTGTCATATATCTTCCTCCATACTGGTCCCTTAGCTCTCTTTTAGGAAGTGGGAGTTGTCTTCCATGACAACAGCATTTTGAGAAACCAGTTATTTTGCATAATATCCCTTATTTGAATTTATCTGTTCCCTCTTGAATAACTTCAGGGTAGATATTGTAGACCAGATGTTTTGTCTTTCTCAGTGCTTAACGTCAGGAGGCCCATGATGTTAGTTTCATTATCAGTGATGTTAAATCTCACTGTTGGTTAAGTTTTCGTGTGCCAGATTTATCCATTATAAATTTGCCTTTTCCCCTTTGTAATGTATAATCTATTAGGGTAATAACAGTAATTTCCTTTTATATATCTTGAAGTAATAAGTGTCACGTGGTTGTTAAAATAGAAACGTCTCTTGGGACTTCCCTGGTTGTCCAGTGGCTGACTCTGAGCTCCCAATGCAGGCGTCCCTGGTTCGGTCCCTGGTCAGGGAACTAGATCCCACATGCTGCAACTGAAAGATCCTGTGAGCTGCAGCTGGGACCTGGTGCAGCCAAATAAGCAAAGATTTTTTTTTAGAACAAAAATGTCTCTAAGCCACACCAAACAGGCTAACAATGTTTAAAACAGTATTATGTGCAAAATGGAGTTCAGAGTTCATTTAATTTGAGCTTCTTTGTAATATGAACTTTTAAGTGCAGAGTTTAAATATGATTGCTTAAGAGCCTTGGGATGAAAATCTAATTTTTCTTGGGTCATAGGCATTTTTGCTGATAACCTTTTCATAGTTAACTTTAGTGTATTCAACATTTTTCATAGTTTTCAGATAAATTCTTTCCTGCTCTTAAAATCCCCTCCTCCAGAGTTGTTAGTGCCTTGAAATGATACAGCTCTCAGTGAGGGCCCGGGAGTTGATCTGGATCTGAATCCTGTCTCAGCCACTTAATCACTAGATGGTCTTGAACAAGTTATTTAACCTTCCTGTACCTCAGTTTCTCCTCCTATAAGTTTGCTGCAGGTGTTAAATGAGCATTTGGCATGGTTTCTGGACATAGGTCTTTAGTAAGTGTTACATATTCTTCTCAATCTGGTAAGACTTGTCACATATCACTCAGTGACTTTTCTCTTAAGTCTGTGCACCACACACACACACATATAAACATATAAATGTACCTGTAGACTTGGTCCAAGCAAATAATCTTAGATGTTTCTTTTGTAATTCTGTCTCATCCTTTTCTTCATGACACTTGGGGGAAATGTATTGAATAGATACTTGTAGAATCCATATGTTAACCTTCTTCCCGCCCCTCCCTTAAATGTCTACATTTGCTGTATCCCACTTTGAAAATAACAGCCAGGAAATGCCTACCACTAGAAGAAAAGGGGTAGATATTCTTTCTACTTCAGACCACATGATCTTAATGCTTCCATGGAAATGTTTAAATTCAAGGCACTGATAGCTGCCCAACGTTTCTGCCCTGAGTTGGAGGCCGCAGTTCATTGTGTGGCCGTCACTCTTAACTAAGGAGAATCATTGACATTTTTCAGTGGTTCTCGGTTGGAAAGGCATCATGTCTGCAGAGGGCATTTGGAAGGGCATGGTGCACGTTCGGTTGTCATGGTGACTGTTGGGGAAGGAGGACATGCAGCACTTGGATTTGGTCAGGGTTCAAGATAACAGTCCAAGCAATTCCCACCCAAAGTGGCAGTGGTGGTGCTGTTGAGAAAGTGAGCTGATTGAACCTAAAAGACTTGGCGAATTGGTAGATAATGTTTTACTTTTTACCTCAGTTATTTACAGATGGTTATTGCTTAAGGCAGGAAGTTTTCTGAAAAGAACTTTTCAGAGCTGTAGTATATGATCTCTGAATTCTTCAAGGAGAAGTAGGCATATTATTTGGGAGAGTAAGATATTTTCCTGAAAAATCTGAAAGCATTGCCACTGTGAATGTGCACTGGTGGTGTTTAATCCCTAAAGTTAGGAGCAGTTGAATGGTTAGAATGGTTTAGTGGCTAAAGAAAATTAGCATTATGTTCCTTTAATAATCTGTGTATCTCCATGGTTATTAGAAACAATGTAATTTGTGCCTAACATTCCAATGATGCTTGAATATTGCTTGTGCTGTTCTTTTTTAAAAGATCAAATGATGTATTTTTTTGGCAGATGAATATGTTTATATTAGGTATGTACTTGAGCTTGTTGTAGCTTGTTTCACTTGAGCCTAATGTAGAACTTTGACAAAGATTTTAGGGAAGATAAGTAGTCTCAATTTCCTAAGGAATGTTACACAAAATTTTTTTGGATTGTGACTCATAGTTGGAGACATATTTTATATTAGAATCCAATTATACAATTAGTATATGGATATCTGAAACCAAAGTTTCATGGAATAATACTCTTACTACATGTGGTACAGTCTGATAGTATCTATCTTATTTAGTTTAAAATGCTGACCTTGGTCTATTAAGTTGATTTTGTGACCTTTGTATTACAAATTGCAGTATGAAAAATACTGCTGTAGGATATATGGTCATGAGATTGTAATCCAAGGTTTAAAATATTTCCCAATTATGTCTATGTCTTATAAATTCTTTTTTTAGTTATTATGTAAGAACACATAAAATGAGATATACCCTGTAACAGATTTTTAAAGTGTACAGGACAGTGTTATCCTGTACATGTGTGCATGTTATCTACATGCACATTGTTGTATGCAGATCTTTAGAACTTATTCATCTTGCACACAGAACTAAATTTTGATTAACACCTTCCACTGTAATGTTCTCCCTAGTCTCTAGTAAGCACCTTTCTATTCTATGAGGTTGACAGTCTTCATACCACATATAAGTGGAATCATGTGTTATTTGTGCTTCTGTGATTGGCTTATTACACTTAGTAAAGTGTCTTCATGGTTCATCTATGTTGTTGCATGTTACAGGGAGTTTCTTTTTTAAGGTTGAATCATATCCTATTATATATATATATATCACCTTTTAATTGATATTAAAAACTGGCTATTTGTTGTTTTTTGTGGTTCAGTATGAATTTTAGAATTGTTTTTTCTCTTTCTATAAAAAATGCCATTGAGACTTTGGTAGGGATTGCATTGAATATGTGATCTCTTTGGGTAGTAATGATATTTAAACAATATCAAGTCTTCCAATCCATGAACATGAGATGTCTTTCCATTTGTTTGTGTCTTTAATTTCTGTTGTCAATGTTTTATAGTCTTTCACTTCCTTAGTTTTGTTTCTTAGTGTTTTATTATTTCTGATGCTGTTGTAAATGGGACTCTTAGTTTCCTTTTTAGGTAATTTGTTTATTAGTGTACATTAATTTTGTACCCTGCAGCTTTACTGTATTTATTAGTTCTAATAGTTCGGGGTTTTGGTGGAGTCCGTAGGGTTGTCTGTATATAAAAACATGTTATCTGCAAACAAGTCCAGTTTTACTTCTTACTTTCTGACTTGGATGCCTTTTATTTTTTTTTCTTGCCCAGTTGCTTTGCCTGGGACTTCTGGTACTCTGTCAAGTAGAAATGGTGAGAGTGGGCATCCCTGCCTTGTTCCTGATCTTAGTATCCAGTTTCAGTTTTTATGGTGTTAGCTGTGGGCTTTTTCTGTATGGCTTTCCTTATGTTAAAGTAATTTCCATTTATTCCTAGTTTGTTGAACATTATTTTTTTTATCGTGAAAGAGTGTTGGATTTTATCAAATGCTTTTTCTGCATCAGTTGAGAGGATCATGTGGTTTTTATTAATTTTTTTTAAATGCTGTGTATCGTATTAGTTGATTTGTGTATGTGGAACTATCCTTCAGTTCAGTTCAGTTACTCAGTCGTGTCCGACTCTTTGCGACCCCATGGACTGCAGCATGCCAGGCCTCCCTGTCCATTGCCAACTCCCAGGGTTTACTCAAACTCAGTGTCCGTTGAGTTGGTGATGCCATCCAACCATCTCATCCTCTGTCATCCCCTTCTCCCCCTGCCCTCAATCTTTCCCAGCATCAGGGTCTATGAGTTAGTTCTTCATATTAGGTGGCCAAATTATTGGAGTTTCAGCTTCAGCATCAGTCCTTACAGTGAATATTCAGGACTGATTTCCTTTAGGATGGACTGGGTTGGGTCTCCTTGCATACCAAGGAACTCTCAAGAGTCTTCTCCAACACCACAGTTCAAAAGCATCAATTCTTCTGTGCTTAGCTTTCTTTATAGTCCAACTCTCACATCCATACATAACTACTGGAAAAACCATAGCCTTGACCAGATGGGCCTTTGTTGGCAAAGTAATGTCTCTGCTTATTAATATGTTGATTAGGTTGGTCATAACTTTCCTTCCAAGGAGTAAGCGTCTTTTAATTTCATGGCTGCAGTTACCATCTGCAGGAGCCCCCCCAAAATAAAGTCTGTCACTGTTTCCACTGTTCCCCAGTCTGTTTGCCATGAAGTGATGGGACCAGTTGCCATGATCTTAGTTTTCTGAATGTTGAGCTTTAAGCCAACTTTTTTTTTTCTTTTTTTTAAATTTATTTTTATTTTTTTTTCAGTGGGTTTTGTCATACATTGATATGAATCAGCCATAGATTTGCACGTATTCCCCATCCCGATCCCCCCTCCCACCTCCCTCTCCACCCGATTCCTCTGGGTCTTCCCAGTGCACCAGGCCCGAGCATTTGTCTCATGCATCCCACCTGGGCTGGTGATCTGTTTCACCATAGATAATATACATGCTGTTCTTTCGAAACATCCCACCCTCACCTTCTCCCACAGCCAAAAGTCTGTTCTGTACTTCTGTGTCTCTTTTTCTGTTTTGCATTATAGGGTTATCGTTACCATCTTTCTAAATTCCATATATATGTGTTAGTATGCCGTAATGTTCTTTATCTTTCTGGCTTACTTTACTCTGTATAATGCGCTCCAGTTTCATCCATCTTATTAGAACTGATTCAAATGAATTCTTTTTAACGGCTGAGTAATATTCCGTGGTGTATATGTATCACAGCTTCCTTATACTCTGGTTTCTCTTCAGATCGTATAAATCTTTCGCCTTTTAAGCCAACTTTTTTACTCTCCTCTTTCACTTTCATCAAGAGGCTCTTTAGTTCTTCTTCACTTTCAGCCATAAGGGTGGTATCATCTGCAGATCTAAGGTTATTGATATTTCTCCCAGCAATCTTGGTTCCATCTTGTGCTTCATCCAGCCCAGCATTTCTTATGATGTACTCTGCATATAAGTTAAATGTTATCCTTGCATTCCACAAATATCTATTTACTCCACTACTGACTTTAGCTAAGCCACCTTCATTTCTCTTAGACTTCTCCAGTAGCCTCCTAATTGCACTCCCTGTTTCCTCTCATGTTCTACCCCCGTTCAACTCTGTTCTCCTTTCCACTGTATGAATGATGGTTTAATTTTTTTTTTTTTTTTTTTTTTTTGCCATGCAGCATAGCCTCTGGGATTTTAGTTCACTGACCAGTGTAGAGTCCTAACCCATGGACCACCAGGGAATTCCCTGAAGATGATTTAAAAATATTATTCTGGTAACACTATCCCACTGACTATTGCATTTTTTAATACTTCTAGTCTATGTGTTTTAATAAAACTTTAAAAATTACAAGTTAAGGTAATCACCATTTTCAGATATCTAGAACAAGTTATGTCATGGAGCCCTCTTAGAGTTCAGTAATGTTGAATCCTAAACAGAGTCTTCCCATCCTTATTTGTTCATTTGCTATTCTCACAACTCTGCTATGCTCACCTTAATTCCAGTGTACCACTTGACCCCTTTTTTTGATGTACTCTTTCTTTCAGATTGGCAGAAATGGTAGCTGCTCTGCATTTTGCTATAACTTTTTTTGGAGGTGGGTGGTAAGCCAGTGTGAGAGATTTGGCATTTTAGAAGGCAAGATAGTGTGCTGAATCAAATAGCCCAGAATCTTCCATACCTAGTTCATCATTTGTTTGCAGGAAAGGAACATGAATGTATGGAAATGCAGAGTTGGGAGTCAGGAGGTTTGGGTTCTCCTCCTGGCTTTGCCATTAATTCATCTGGTGACTCTGAGCAAATTGCTAATAACTCTTCTGAGCTTTAGTTTCTCCATCATCTGAAATCCTTGAATCCTGTAGCTTTCTTCAAACCCTAAAATTCAGCAATTCTACCACCTTTTGACAAGGTTTTGAGACAGAGTCTCTTTATCTACTCAGCCATCCTGAATCTGAATGCTTTGAAGAAGGAAAATAAATTTTAATCTATCACACTCTATTATCATGATGGACTATTTCCAGAATTGTGGTTATAAAATAGTAGGAACTTATAAAATACAGCAGATAACAAATAATTATATAATACTGTATTTTTTACCACTGTGGGGTGAAAAATGTAGATAAGCAGTTGCTTCCTGTGCACTGTCTGTGAAATGCTCTGTGGTCACCATTGTATGATCCACTTTGAAGAGCCTTTTGGGTTCTGCTTTACTGTGTTTTACTTGAGTTGCAAGGCTAATTTCTTACGCCATTCTCTTTGTATTATGTTTGTGCCTGGAGCGTATGTGATTCAGCCAGAGG
Source organism: Dama dama (assembly GCF_033118175.1). Taxonomy (NCBI): domain Eukaryota; kingdom Metazoa; phylum Chordata; class Mammalia; order Artiodactyla; family Cervidae; genus Dama; species Dama dama. The sequence continues at coordinate 8,342,440 of NC_083702.1, forward strand.
TAAAGCTGGAGAATCCATTGCTTTGAGTTGGAAACACTCCACTTATATCCTGAGGCAGTTTTGCAGGAGAATTTGGCACCAGGAAAGCTAAGGATACCAAAGTTATGACAGCCCTGTTTGTAAGCTGGGCCCCTGGTGTCACATACGGAGCTCAGGTTTCCTCATTACACCTTATGTTTTCCATTAAACATTGGAGCTTCCTTTGAGGTACTAGTGAGCTGTGCAGTGACTGTACTTGCTTTCAGGTTATCTGAAAGATGGGTGGACATCCATTAACGTCCTGTGAAAATAGTTGCAAAACAAAATTCTGGTGTTTTAGCCAGTAGATTGGTGGCACTCAGACTCCTTAGGCTCTTTCACAGCCCTATTTGTTAAAGGCTGTTTACCTCATTTAGTAAAAGAGGTGGAACATGTGCCCTAAAATCTATCATCTGTTTCATTCCAGTGAGGCACTTACCTTTGCAATGCCTAATGAAGGGTACTTTATCCAGCTTACCCTTAAGTACTCATGACCAGATTACCATCAGCATTTTTTTCAAAGAGAAAGAACAGTGAACTGCATACTGTGTGTCTGTATAACACAGTGAACTGAGTTTTTGGCAAATATAATTGAATCTCAAAGAAACTTACGGTATTCATATGTTGTTAGGTAGGACTGCTCTGATACGTACACAAACCGTGACTTTTTCAAGGGTGTGGAAGTTGGACTAGACTGCCTTCCATCATCAGAGAAGGGTGTGTGTGTGTCTGACTACTAATGGGAATGGAGTTCGTTTTTAAGGTGATGAAAATGTTCTGGAATTAAATAGTGGTGATGGACACAGTTTTGTGAATGTATGAAAGACCAGTTAATTGTCCGTTTTAAAAGGGCAAATTTTATGGTATGGTATGTGAGTTATAGCCTAGTAAAAGTTTTTTTTTTTTTTTTAAAGAAGGACCAAATTATCTGTCTATGGGTAAGATGTCTACCTTTTTTGCTGGGTAAAACTGTATGAAATTTTACCATATGGGATGCTTTTATTAAAGATACCATATATCATCATTTTTCTAAAGGCTTATGCCAACTTGAAAATCATAATTATAAAGGAAATTTTGTTTTATTGAAAGACTGAATGTGAAATTTAAAATTCTATAGTGTATGACTATGGGTGAACATGGGAAAGGAGTAAATTTATATATGTGATGATCTAGAAATAGAAACATTACAGAAGAGAAAGTATGTTTGTCTAATAAAACTGTAAAGATTGGCTCATTCTCAAATAATGAGATACTGTTTCACAGACTTGAATTGTGCAAATATATCTAAAGTTTGATATTACCAATCATTAACATGGCTGTGGGGAAGGAAACCCTAATACACTGTAGAGGGATGTGTAGTTTTTGGCAAGATTTTGTGAAGTTGGAAATGAACAAATCCTAGGAACAGCAATTAAAGGGATATATAACTGCAGAGTGAACCTTGCACTTACGCAAAAGGACACATGTACAAGCATATTTATTTCAGCTAAATTTGTAATAGGAAAAATTTAGAAACAAATGATCAGACTACAGAGGAATGGATAATAAATATTGCAATGATGTTTCAGTGCAACTTATTACTGTTATACAGGCAAAATGGACAAACCAGGTCTACCTGTGTCCACATAGGTAACTCCTGGAAACATTTTGTTCAGAAAAAAGAAAGCAAGTTACAAAAAGTTAAATGTGATACTACTTACAAATGTTAAGAACAAAATAAAATAATCTGTGTTGTCTGTGGATCAACATATATTCTGAAAATTTATGTTTTTAAAAACATGGTTTAGAAGAAGATACATGAATTTTAGCAGGACTTTTACTTCTGAATAGACAGAGTGACTGAAGAACTATGGTCAGAAGGCAAAATACTTGTCTGAGGAGGCCTTACAGAATAGCTGACAGAAGAAAAGTGAAAGGCAAAGGAGAAAAGGAAAGATATACTCATCTGAACGCAGAGTTCCAAAGAATAGCAAGGAGAGATAAGAAAGCCTTCCTAAGTGAACAATGCGAAGAAATAGAGGAAAACAATAGAATGGAAATGACTGGAGATCACTTCAAGAAAATCAGAGATACCAAGGGAACACTTCATGCAAAGATGAGCACAATAAAGGACAGAAATGGTATGGACCTAACAGAAGCAGAAGATATTAAGAAGAGTTGGCAAGAATATACAGGAGAACTGTACAAAAAAGGTCTTAATGACCTGGATAACTGCGATGGTGTGATCACTCACCTAAAGCCAGACATCCTGGGGTGTGAAGTCAAGTGGACCTTAGGAAGCATCACTACGAACAAAGCTAGTGGAGGTGATGGAATTCCAGTTGAGCTATTTCAAATCCTGAAAGATGATGCTGTGAAAGTGCTGCACTCAGTATGCCAGCAAATTTGGAAAACTCCGCAGTGGCCACAGGACTGGTAAAGGTCGTTTTTCACTCCAATCCCAAAGAAGGGCAATGCCAAAGACTATTCAAACTACCACACAATTGCACTCATTTCACATACTGGCAAGGTAGAACTCCAGATCCTTCAAGCTAGGCTTCAACAGTACATGACCCAAGAAATTTCAGATGTTCAAGCTGGACTTAGAAAAGGCAGAGGAACCAGAGATCAAATTGACAACATTTGTTGGATCATAGAAAAAGCAAGGGAATTCCAGAAAAACATCTACTTCTGCTTCATTGACTACAGCCTTTGACTGTGTGGATCACAACAAACTGTGGAAAATTCTGAAAGAGATGGGAATACTAGACCACCTTAGCTGCCTCCTGAGAAATCTGTATGCAGGTAAAGAAGCAACAGTTAGAACCGGACTTGGAACAACAGACTGTTTCTAAATTGGGAAAGGAGTATGTCAAGGCTGTATATTGGCACCCTGCTTATTTAACTAATATACAGACTACATCATGCAAAATGCCAGGCTGGACGAATCGCAAGCTGGAATCAAGATTGCTGGGAGAAATATCAGTAACCTCAGATATACAGATGACACCACCCTTATGGCAGAAGGTGAAGAAGAACTAGAGAGGCTCTTGATGATGGTGAAGGAAGAGAGTGAAAAGGCTGGCTTAAAACTCAACATTCAAAACACTAAGATCATGGCATCTGGTCCCATCACTTCATGGCAGACAAATGGGGAAACAATGGAAACAGTGAGAGACTTTATTTTCCTGGGCTCCAGAGTCTCTGCAGATGATGACTGCAGCCATGAAATTAAAAGATGCTTGTTCCTTGGAAGAAAAGCTATGACCAACCTAGACAGCATATTAAAAAGCAGAGACATCACTTTGCCAACAAAGGTCCGTGTAGTCAGAGCTGTGGTTTTTCCAGTAGTCATGTATGGATGTGAGAGTTGGACCATAAAGAAAAGCTGAGCATCAAAGAATTGATGCTTTTGAACTGTGGTGCTGGTGAAGACTCTTGAGAATCCCTTGAACAGCAAGGAGATCCAACCAGTCCATCCTAAAGGAAATCAGCCCTGAATATTCATTGGAAAGACTGATGCTGAAGCCAAAGCTCCAGTACTTTGGCCACCTGATGCGAAGAGCTGACTCGTTGGAAAAGACCCTGATGCTGGGAAGGATTGAGGGCAGCAGGAGAAGGGGTGGCAGAGGGTGAGATGGCTGGATGGCGTTGACTCCATGGACAGGGGTTTGAGCAGGCTCCTGGAGACAGTGAAGGATGGAGAGACCTGGCGTGCTGCCTCCCGTGGGGCTGTAAAGACTCTGACTTGACTGAGCAACTCAACAGTAACAGCAAGGCAGAGAGTGTGGTAGAATGAGCAGGAAGACCAAGTTACCTGAGTTTTCTGTTTCAATAAAAAAAAGTCAGAAGCAAATATGGCCATGTGTTACAATTGTTGTATTTGAGTTTGCTATATTACACTTTACTGTATTTTAAATTCTCGTATAACAAAATAAAAAATCAAAAAAGTGAAAAAACTCGTATAGCGTCAGTTTAAAAAATCAGTTGGCCTACACATTTTTCCTCAATGTGTTCATAATTACAGTCAAAGAAATGATCCATTGCTAATGGTCATAGATTTTAGAGAAGTGCAAAAAGTGTGTGTGCTGTGAGTTATGTCATATTTTCACTTAAAAATACTCATATCCATATTTGCATATTTTTTCCTGATGGAAAAATGCTTTATCAACATAGTAATGTTACACAGATAGTACTTTAATTACTAGTCTGGTTGAGTCCTTAAGAAAGGTGCACAAGTTTTTACGTTTTATAGTTAGAACTTGTCTTTTCCTCTGTGAGAGCACCTGTGTTTTTTTGCTCTTCGTGTGGGAATGCTGCCTGGGAAGGGGCACAGAGCTCCCTTCATGTGCTCTTTCACACACTTGAGTCTGAGGAAGCCTGTCAACTACTATGATACTGGCAGGCACCAATGTCATTGTTTGACTTAAAAGTTGATTTATTATTAATATTATTTTTAATAAACCCTTACTGTATATAATGAGAAAGTGTGAATCACCAGACAGAAGTGTACTTTTGAAGAGCTCCAAGGGATAGAACTTCTTGCATCTGAACAATGGAGTGAGGAATAGATGATGATTAATTATTTTAGCTACTCAGCTTAAACAAACCTTAGAGAAATAGCACAAGATGCTGCTGCTACTAAGTCACTTCAGTCGTGTCTGACTCTGTGCGACCCCATAGACGGCAGCCCACCAGGCTCCTCTGTCCCTGGAGTTCTCCAGGCAAGAACACTGGAGTGGGTTGCTATTTCCTTCTCCAATGCATGAAAGGGAAAAGTGAAAGTGAAGTCGCTCAGTTGTGTCCGACCCTCAGCGACCCCATGGACTGCAGCCTTCCAGGCTCCTCCGTCCAAGGGATTTTCCAGGCAACAGTACTGGAGTGGGATGCCATTGCCTTCTCCGATAGCACAAGATGTGTTTGCCTGTATAAGACTCAGGAATTCCTCAGTATTTATCCTTTGAAAAAAATTTATTTATGTGTTAATTTGGCCATGCTTCATGGCATGTGGGATCTTAGTTCCCCTGACCGGGGAATGAACCCGTATCCCCTACATTGGAAGCACAGAGTCTTAACCACTGAACTGACAGGGAAGTCCCTGTATTTAACTTTTAAGTAACAGGCTTGGCTCTGGATATTCTCCCTAATAATCCCAGTTTCCTTTCTGTCACTGTTAGAGGTAAGGATGTGACTAGGATCCCTTCTGTTTAGTGTAGAGAATGTTCTCTTCTTAGTTTCACTTTTTTTCCAAGAAATGATTTGAGTTTTTATATTTTAGATTGAGTTTTCAAGTTAGACTTTACTCTAGAGCAGTATCATTGTTTTTTTTAAATTTCAGTATAATTGACATGTAACATTATGAGTTTCAGGTATACAACAAAATGATTCAATATCTGTATATATTGTGAAATGAATACCTCAGTAAGTATAGTTAACATCTGTCACCACACATAGTTACAGTTTTTTTGTCTTGTGATGTGAATTTTTTTTACAGTCTTAGTTAGTTAGTTCGTTTGTTAAGTCGCTCAGTCGTGTCCGACTCTTTGCGACCCCATGGACTGTAGCTCACCAGGCTCCTCCGTCCATGGGATTCTCCAGGCAAGAATACTGGAGTGGGTTGCCATTTCCTTCTGCAGGTTTACAGTCTTAGGGCCTTTCAAATAGGCAGTGCAGTGTTATTAACTGTAGTCACCATGCTGTACATTATATCCCACGACTGACTTCTCTTATAATGGGAAGTTTGTACTTTTTTTGACTTCCTTTACTCATTTTGCCCACCCTTTCACCCAGCTCTGGCACTCATCAATATGTTCTCTGTATCTATGAGCTGTTTCTTTCTTTGTTGGAATCTTTAATTCCACATATGAATGAGATCATCTGATATCTATCTGTCTCTGTCTGACTTATTTCACTTAGCATAATGCCCTCAGGGTTCATCCATTTTGTCACAGATGACAAGGTTTCATTCTTTTTCATGGCTGAGTAATATTCCATTGTTTATTTTTAAAACTGCATTTTCTTTATCCATTCATCCCTCGATGGACACGTAGGTGTTTCTGCATCTTGGCTGTTGCAAATAATGCTGCATTGAACATGAAGGTGCATATATCTTTTCAAGTTAGCATTTTTGTTTTCTTGCGATAAATACCCAGAAGTAGAATTGCCTGATCATGTTATTCGTTCTGTTTTTAATTTTTAGGAGAACCTCCATACTGTTTTCCACAGTGGCTGCACCAGTTTACACTGTCACCAGCAGAGCACAAAGGTTCCCTTTTCTTCACATTTTCCCCAGTACTTGTTATTTCTTAATTTTTGATGATAGCTATTTTAATAGATGTGAGGTAATATCACATTGTGGTTTTGATTTGCATTTCTGTGATAATTAGTGATATTGAGTATCTTTTCATGTACCTGTTCTCCATCTGTATGTCTTCTTTGGAATAATGTCTGTTCCAGTAATGACCCCCCCCCCCCCCCTTGTATTTTTATCAAGGTTTTTTGAACTGCTGAGTTGAATGAGTTCTTCATATATTTTGAATATTAACTCCTTATCAGATATTTGATTTGCAGTGATTTTCTCCCATTCAGTAGGTTGTCTTTTTAATTTGCTGGTGGTTCCCTTTTTGGATGCTTTTTAGATTTGGTGTAGTCCCATGGATTAATTTTTGCTTTTGCTATCTTTTCTTTTGGTGGAAAAGAGTAATTGCCACGGCCAATGTCAAGAAATTTACCACCTATGTTTTCTTCTAGGAGTTTTATGGTTTCAGGTCTTACATTCAAGTCTTTAATCCGTTTTGAGTTGGTTTTTGTGTGTGGTGTAAAGTAGTGGTCCAGTTTTATTCTTTTGCATGTGCTGTTCAGTTTTCCCAACAGCATTTATTTAAGAGACTGTCCTTTCCCCATTGTACATTCTTGGCTCCTTTAGGGCAGTGTGCTTTGAGCTGGGATATGTGGTTGGGGGAGAGCAGTGCTGTTGAAAAGATCATGAACTCTTGAGGCATTTTTCAGGACAATAATTTAAAGAGATCAGGTTTAGATTCAATAAGGATGGTTTTCTCTGTCTCTGCTGTTTCCTTTTCTGCCTATCTTTTGAAGGCATGTCAATACTCTAGAGACATTTAGAAGTGTTTACATAAATATGCCATGTTTGGGGCCAATGGTTGTGTTTTGTTTATTTTGCTGCATTTGGTCATTATCAACTTAAATGGTTAATGTCTTCTATATATACAGCATTCTTTAAGGATGTCCTCTCCCCCACTGCAAAATGAGGTCCTTCAAGTTAGAAGCACACTCATGTCAGGAATGTTTGGGCTTCTCAGCTGCAATCTTGTTTCATTAATTATCTTAATGGTGACAGGAAACAAACTACTTCAGTTAAATGTTATATTGGAGTTTTTTCCTGGTAGACATTTTTGTGTTTTTTAAAGATACACTTAACTCATTGAAGGTAGGGCTCTGGCAGTGTGCAAAGAAAATTTATGTAATCTCCTTGAACTCCATTTGTGGGAAAAGTGGAAGTTTAAGCCAAAACCTGACTTGGAAACATAGTTTCTCTAGGGGATTTCAGATTTCTGTCATAATTTAGAATCTCTTGGATTGTCCCATAAAAAGGTGGGAAATGTAAGGTTTATGGCAGAAGTGGAAAACTTTTATGCCGTTAAAAGTTTATCAGCATTCATTCAAAAGTTACTGAGATCTTTAATAGAGCACCTTTTTTTTAAAGAAAAATTGCATCTATATTTGTTGTCAGAATGCTGCATAAGAATGCTACCAAAGAATGGAATATAATATATTCAAATGAGAGAAATGCTTAAAAATAGTATTTGTTGAATTCTTACTCTGTGTCAGCATTGCTTTAGGTGCTTCCCTTGTATTATCTCATTTAGTCCTCGGGGTAACTCTGAACATCCTTATTACCTCCATAAGGGTTACTACTTGGCCTAAGGTCACACAGCCTAGTAAGTGGTAGTGTAGGCATGTGAAGTCAGGCTCTTTGACTAAAATACTCATGTTCTTCATCAGTGTATTGGCTTGATACAGTCACTGTAGATTGTTTATATCAATTGAATTTCAAGTAGGTGAGCTATAGAGATCTGTTGTTGTTCGGTTGCAAATTTGTGACTGACTCTTTGCAACCCTGTGGACTGCAGCACTCTAGGCTTCCCTGTCCTTCACTGTCTCCTGAGGTTTGCTCAAGTTTATGTCCGTTGAGTCTGTGATGCTGTCTAACCGTCTCATCCTCTGTTGCCCTCTTTTCCTTTTGCCTTTTATTTTTCCCCAGCATCAGGGTCTTTTCCAATGAGTTGGTTCTTTGTATCAGGTGGCCCAAGTATTGGAGCTTCAGCTTTAGCGTCAGTCCTCCCAGCTAATATCAGGGTTGGTTTCCTTCAGGACTGACTGGCTTGATCTCCTTGCATATGTGGGCCACAAACACGTTTTTTAATCAGAGGTGTGAAACTGTGTCTAGCATTTAACAAACCATTTTACTTCTTACTACTACTTATCTGGAGAGCAAATTCTTAAAAAAAAAAAAAAAAAAAGGACTATTTTTAAATAGTACTATTTTTCACTTTAAAATTTACCCTAAAGTGAGTATATTTTTGTGAAAAATATCTGAACACATCTCATTATTTTATATCTAAATCTAGAACTTTGACTTATATGGGTCTGTATGAGGTAGTTAATTAAACCATTCCACCAATATTTATTGAGCAGTTGAGCATCTTCTCTATAAGGCCCTGTTCTAGCTGGTTGGGAACAAACTGGTAAGGGAGTTAACATTTATTGTACACTTAAATTCCAGGTGGTCTTTAGGTCTTCATCTCATTAATCCTTATAATAACCCTGTTATGTAGGTCTTATCCTCATTTTATAGTACAGGAGACTTGAGGCATAGAGAATTTAAGCTTTTGTAACTTAAATGGCAGCTCTGAAATTGGGATCTAAGTCTGCCTGACAGAACAACCCATGCTCCTTTTCTGACTCACTGAGCTGTCTTGTATGTGAATGTGTTCCCTTTTTCTAAGAGCTGCTTATAATCTAGTCCAGGAGTTTGCAAAGTGGAGCCTGCAAATGGACTGCTGGGGGTTCCTTATTTACTTTCAGAACTGTTTATGCTAATACTAAGATGTTATCTCTGTTTCACTGTGTTGATAGTTAAACATTGGTGATGTAATGTAATTGGAAAGCAATGGTGGGTGAGACTGCTGGCACCTGAGCATGAATCGAGGGAGTGGCCCCAACTGTGCTCAGAATTGTTGTGGTTTTTTTTTTTTTAAACCACTGTGCACTTACAGGGAAAGAAAAAAGTAGTTTCACTTACAAATGTCCTTGATAGAGCAATGCGAGTTTTTACTTATTTGGACCCGGTAGTGTAGTGTATATACCTTTTTTATAAAAAATTGAGATACAGATCACGCATAAAATTCACCTTTTATTTATTTATTTATTTTTAAAATTCACCTTTTAAAAGTGTACAATTCCTTATTTTTCAGTATGTTAAACTCGGTTGTATATTTATTACCACTGTCCAATCCCAGAACATCTTCATTACCCCCAAAGAAACCTATTGGCAGTACCGTTCTTCCCTGACCCCCAGCACCAAGGAACTGCTAATCTACTTTCTGTTTGTATGGATTTTCCCGTGCTATATTACTCCATTTGTATGGAATATATGTTGTCTTTTATGTCTGGCTGCTTTCACTGAACAGTGTTTTCAAGGTTCATCTGTGTAGTAGCCACTGCTTCATTCTTTTTCTAAACAGCTTTAATGAGATATAATTCAAATACTACACAGTTCACCCATTTAAAGGGTACAGTTCAGTGTTTTTCAGTATATTCACAGATCTCTGGAACCATTACCACAGTTGATTTTAGAATCTTTTTATCACCTCAAAAGAAACCTGTACCATTTGGTTATCACTGTCTTGCAGTCTCCCTGCTCCTTTCCAGATAAAGAACCACTAGTTTACTTTCTGTCTCCAAAGATTTCCCTAGTCTAGACTTTCATATGAACAGAATCATATAGTATGGTTTCATAATCTTTCCAGTTTCTCCACATCCTTACCAATACTCGTTTTAATCTGATTTTTTGGTTCCAGCAATCCTAGTGGGTGTGATGGTGGATCTCCTGGTGGTGTTGGTTTTATTTCATACTCCCTGATGACTAGTGATGCCCAGCATCTTTTTATGTGTTTATTGGCTGTTTATATGCTTTCTTTGGAGAAGTGTATATTCAAAACCTTTGCCCATTTGAAGATTGATTTATTTGCCCTTTTATTATCAAATTAAGAGGTCTTTATATATTCTGGGTATTAATGCCTTATCAGATATATAATTTGCATTTTCTCCCATTCTTGTGGGAGAAATCACTTCTTGATTGTATCACTTGATGCACAGAATTTAAACATTTTGATCATCCAGTTAATTTTTTTCTTTGGTTGTGCTTTAGGTATCATAGCTAAGAAATCATTTAATTGAAAATATGAAGATTTACACCTGTGTTTTTTGTCAGAAATGTATATTTTTAACTTTTACATTTAGATCTTTGATTCATTTTAAGTTAATGTTTATGTATGGTGTGAAGTAGCAGTTCAGCTTCATTCTCATGTGAATATCCAGTTGTCCCGGCACCATTTGTTGAAAGGATTATTCTTCCCCTCATTGAGCTGACATGGCATTAATTGTTCATCGGTCTGATCCAGTAAATTTGGGGCTGGGGTAATTTTTTAGGTCCAGTCTTCGTGGTTTGTCCTGGTCCAGAAGAGGCTCTTCTTAGCTGTCTCTTTCCCTGGTTCCTTACTAGTGAGTTACCTGACCTGTGGTTTAGTTTGTTGCTCCTGATTAAGAGGAGCTATTTTTCAAGAACTTCCTTAGGCCTGAATTTCCTACAGTCTGTTTCAAATAAAGCCAGTTTCTTTGGGGAGAGCTTTGGAGCTTTCTTATGGACTACTTCTCCCCCTGGACAGAATCTCTGAGTCATTACTCTGGATGTTGACCAGGATAGTATTGGGTTAGGGTTAGGGTTTTTTCATGAAAACCCAAATGAACTTCTTGGCAAACCCCATAGCTTTTTGTCTAATTGGCTTGTCTGTACTTGCGTGGAGCTATTGCCCCACGAGCTGGGGAGAATACAGCCCAGGCCACAGGATTCGTGGACTGCTACATCTTGGAGAGAGCCTCTGTCCTGTGGGTAGGGCTCGGTGGAGGAAGAGAGCCCATTATCTCCTGGTCCCACTCACCAGGCATTTAGCCTCTTCGGGTTGGAGTTGTAGAAGATGCGAAATCCTATGGTCTGCTCCTTCTAGTGAGTGGCTGGGAGCTGAGGAGAAGAGAACCTTCTTAGTCACACCCAACTGGAGTGAAACTCCATCACACTGACTCTGGAGTGGTGGATAAAAGCTCAGATGCCACAGATGTACCCTGTTAGCAAACTTTAGTCGAGTCTCTTGAGTGAACTACTACTTTATTTGATGTTTGCCTCTAGGACCATTTCCAGAGACTTAATTTTTCATTTTAGTAATTTTCACCAGCTTTGCTTATTTTCCAGGGGAGTTTGCTCTTGGGGCCCCTCATACTAAGATCCCAGAAGTTGAAATCTGTAATTTACACTCTGGTTGGGATTCATGCCAATTTAATTTCTGTAGCATCGTTTTGCTCCTGTATAGCTCTGCTCCCCTTTCCCTTTTGCTGTTAATGTCACAAATTACAACCCAGATTTATAATTCTTACTTTATGCGGTTGTCTTTTCAGAGACAGGAGAAAAAAGATAAGCAAAATGCATTTATATTCTCTTTAATGTTTACCTATATAGTTGTCTTTATAGATATTTTTTATTTCTTTGTGTGGATATGAATTATTCTCTAGTGTCTTCTCATTTCACACTGAAGGACTCCTTTTAGTATTTATTGTGATGCAGGTCTGCTGGCAACAAATTTCCTCAAATTTTTTTCCCCTCAGAATGTCTTTAATTTTTTTCTTCATTTTTGAAGGATAGTGTTGCTTAATATAGAATCCTTAGTTTACAGGCCTTTTTTCTTTCAGAACTTTGAATATGCCATCCCACTGCCTTCTGGCTTCTTGGGTTTCTGTTGAGAAGTCATCTGTTATTTGAATTGAATATCTCTTATACATGAAGACTCACTTTTTCTTTCTGCTCTCAAGATTTTTTGTCTTTTTATAATTTGAATATGATTTGTCTGGATGTGGATCTTTTCCAGTTTACCCTACTTGGAGTTATTGGACCTTCTTGAATGTGTGGGTTAACATTTTTCATCATATGTGAGAAATTTTCATCCATTATTTCTTCATATTCTTTCTGCCCCCTTTCCCCTCTTCTTCTGGGATTCCCATTATGCATATGTTGGACTTGGTGTTTCATAGGTCTCAGGGGACATTATCATTTTTCTTCATTCATTTCCCCAGATTGTATTACTTCAATTGATTGATTTTCAAGTTGACTGATTTTTTTTTTCTTCTTTTGCCTTGCTCAACTATTTCCTCCAATAAATATTCACCTCAGTTATTCTATTTTTTCAAAATTTCAGTTTTTTTTTTTTTTTTGTAATTTCTAACTTTTTAATGGTTAGACATTATTCTCCTACTTTAGGTTTTTTTGTTGTTGTTGTTAAGGCATGGTTTCCTTTAGCTCTTTGAACATATCTGAAACAGCTGGTTTAAGATCTTTTTGTTGTTTATTCGCCAAGTCATATCTGACTTCCCAACCCCATGGACTGCAGCACGTCAGGCTTCCCTGTCCTTCACCATCTCCCTGAGCTTGCTCAAACTCACGTCCATTGAGTCGGTGATGCCATCCAACCATCTCATCATCTGTCATCCCCTTCTCCTCCTGCCTTCGATCTTTCCCAGCATCATGTTCTTTTCTGATAAGTCGGCTCTTCTCATCAGTTGGCCAAAGTATTGAAGCTTCAACATCAGTCCTTCCAAAGATACTCAGGGTCAATTTCCTTTAAGATTGATGGGTTTGATCACCATGCTTTCCAAGGGACTCTCAAGATCTTCTTCAGCACCACAGTTCGAAAGCACCAGTTCTTCAGCACTCTGCCTTCTTGACTGTCCAGCTCTCACATCCATACGTGACTACTGGAAAGACCATAGCCTTGACTATATGGACCTTTGTCAGCAAAGTGATGTCTTTGCTTTTTAACACACTGTCTAGGTTTGTCATAGCTTTCTTGCCAAGAAGCAGTTGTCTTTTTATTTCATGGCTGCAGTCACTGTCCAAAGTGATTTTAGAGCCCAAGAAGAGGAAATCTGTTACTGCTTCCACCTTTTCCCCTTCTGTTTGCCATGAAGTGATGGGACCGGATGCCCTGATCTTAGTTTTTTAATATTGAGTTTTAAGCTGTCTTTTCCACTCTCCTCCTTCACCCTCATTAAAACGCTCTTTAGTTCCTCTTCGTTTTCTGCTTTTAGAGTGGTATCAGAGGCTGTTGGTATTTCTCCCGGCAATCTTGATTCCAGCTTGTAACTCATCCAGCCTGGCATTTCACATGATGTGCTCTGCGTAACAGGGTGACATTAAACAGCCTTGTCATACTCCTTTCTAAGTCCTGAACTAGTTAGTTGTTCCATATAATATTCTGACCATTGCTTCTTGACCCACAAATACGTTTCTCAGGAGACTGGTAAGATGGTCTGGTACTCCCATCTCTTTAAGAGTTTTCAACGGTCTGTTACAATCCACACAGTCAAAGGCTTTAGTGTAGTCAATGAAACAGATAGATGTTTTTCTGGAATTCCCTTGCTTTCTCTATGATCCAGTGAATGTTGACAATTTGATCTCTGTAATAGGTATAAATTCAAGCTTTGGGCTTCCTCAGGGATAGTTTCTTTTGCTATCCTCAGCATCTTCAGCATGCATTTTCTACTTTATAATCTGAAGTGAGTGCTCAGACTCCAGCCATACAATCTGTATTCCAGCTGTCAGGAAGGAGGAAGGTCTGAAGACTTGCTTGAAAAGTGAAAGTGAAAATGTTAGTCACTCAGTCATGTCCAACTCTTTGTGACCCCATGGACTGTAGACCACCAGGCTCCTCTGTCCATGTGATTCTCCAGGCAAGAATACTGGAGTGGTTTGCCATTTCCTTCTCCAGGGTATCTTCCCAACCCAGGCACTGAACCTGGGTCTGCCACATTGCAAGCAGATTCTTTACCACTGAGCCACCAGGGAAGCCCTAAACACGTGCTTATTCCCTTTATACTTCCTAGAAGTTCTACAAGATACTTTCACTTATAGACCATTGGCAAGAATGTTACACCTGATTTCAGGGGAGGCTTGGAATTGTAGTCACTAATCTACATTGCCATTTGTCTGAGTCTTTTATTACTAAGAAGAGGAGAATTGATTTAGGGGTGTAATTAGGATTTTTTTTTTTTAAATCATAGTCTGCCCCTTTGGTTATTCTAATATATATGCCTACCCTTCTTTTCGTATGTGCAGCACATTTACCACATCCTAAGAGAAACTACCCCAATGTTTTATTCAGTTACGACATTCAGTTCAAAGCCCAGGATATCTGAGTAGTGTATGGTCTTCTCTGGTGGGTATGGTTCAGGGCTTTTAAACTAAAAGACAAGGTAACTGTACCCCAAATAACTCATGTACAATAGGTGTAATAGCAATATGATAGCAGTAAAAAAACTACCATTTGGAAATTTTCTCTTTTTTACTGATATTCTTTATTTGGTTAGACATGGTTCATACTTCCTTTAGTTTTTTAGGCATGGTTTCAGAAAAGGGGAGGATTGGTAACATAAAATTCTCTGGTTTATAGCGATTATTAAGTGCTACTGTGTAGTAGTATATTTGAAGACTTTGTGTCCTGACAGAGGAACAGATTTCTGGATGAAACATGGTTTTTAACTTTGATAACTCTGGTCTTTTCCTTACTCACCTTTGTGCCTTGCCTGTCTCCACCCCATCTTAACTTAATGGCAGTCACAGTGAGGTGGTCTGAAACAATTGGCTCCCCATTGGTCCTGACACCCCCATTTTGTTTTGGCAATTGGGTTCATAGCCTTTATATGGCAGAGGTCCAGTCTTATCTCCATTTGGCAGTCACCTCTTTTAACTGTACCATTTTGGAACGTGGAGTGGTTTGCTCTTTCTACCCTATAAGGCTTCAAAGTAGGAGGCTTTTAGTCAGTTTAGATCGCAGGCCGCAGGGAAGAGAACACCTTCCTTAGTGACGTGTTCCGTTGTATCTCTTCTTACTGACTGGTGAGCTCCAGTCTCTTACCTCTCATTTTTCTTTTGTTTTTTTTAACTTCTTCTTTTGTATTGGGGTATAGCCAATTAAGAGTGTTGTGATGGTTTCAGGTGAACAGCAGAAGGGACTCAGCCATATATACTCATGTGTCCATTCTCCCCCAAACTCCCCTCCCATCCAGGCTGCCATATATACTAATAACATTCAGCAGAGCTCCATGTACTATACAGTAGGTCCTTGTTACCTTTTACCTCTCTTGTATAAATTGTTGAAAGTTGCAAGAAGCAGCCAACACATAGACCATTCTGAATCTTTCCTGTTTCTCTTAAAGCATTCCAATATAATCAGGTAGTGCTTTAATGAGGTGTTTTCTCACTGCATAACAGTTATCACTAGCTTTTCAGTCTTCAGTATCTGAAGGCTCACCGCAAATGTTATCTTGTTTTGCATGAAGCATTCTGTTCCTGACAGCAGATTATGTATTAGCATTATGTTCAACCATTTGCGACCCCCTGGCTCAGATGGTGAAGAATCTGCCTGCAGTGCAGGAGACATGGGTTTTGATCCCGTCGGAAAGATCCCCTGGAGAAGAGAATGGCTACCCACTCCAGTATTCTTGCCTGGAGAATCACATGGACAGAGGAGGCTGGTGTGTTACAGTCCATGGGGTCACAAAGAGTTGGACACAACTGAGCAACTAACACTTTCACTTTTTTTCAAAAGTAAAATAATAGTGATTTTAAATGTGATATAAGTTTATTGTCACCTTAGGTAAAAGAAGTCCAGATCTAGGTAACCCAGGAGTGGTGTGGTGCTAGGAAGACAATAGAAGATTTCCATGCTGCTGTACACTTACCTTTTCTTTTGATATCCACATCGTGTTGCCAGGACAGACACCTTCAAAATGCACTGTGTTAACTGCTGGCTGCTGCTGCGTGTTAGCATTCTACAGCGTCTGCTCTTAGATGTAGTTGTAAAGTGGAGAGTCCCACAGTGCTTTGGAGAACACTTTCATTGTGTTTTTTGTTTGGGAAATGGATTTCTTTGCCTGTAGTCTTTTTTCCCTCTTTATTTCAGAGCATTAAATATAATTGTACTGAAGTTAAAAACATATTTATTGATGTCTGTTACATTTTATTCCATCAGAACTTCTCAGCACCTTTTTCAAAATATTAATTGGCTGAGAGTAATATGTTTGAAGCAAGAGGCTGTCAGAAGGGAAGAATAATGGACCATGACTTAGCTGTTTTTATTTGAGATTTATTGTATTTCCAGAGATTCTGCCTTGATTGAAGCCATTGATGACCATGAGCAACTGAGAATATATTTTTAAACACAAATTCTGCACTGTTTACTGTGAAGGTAATGTGAAGAGCCAGTGCTCTGGTATGGTATACCATACCATACCAAAGATGGTAACTGATCTTGTCAGAATAGATTCATTTAATTAATAGGGTAGCTTTTATAATTAAAGTGTAATCAGAAGAGTAATGGATGAGTGTGATGGTGACATAGGCTTCTCAGGTGGCACAGTGGTAAAGAATCCGCCTGCAATGCAGGAGATGTGGGTTCGACCCCTGGGTCGAGAGATTCCCTGGAGAAGGAAATGGCAACGCATTCCAATATTCTTGCCTGGGAAATCCCATGGACAGAGGAGGCTGGTGGGCTGCAGTCCATGGGGTCGTATAGAGTTGGATGTGACTTGGCGACTAAGCATACACGCCTGTACACATGCTGGCGACATGCCTCGGTGTTTCATGGCAAAGGCGGCAGGTGCTGTCACGGATGTACATCGTCCTGAGGGTCCCTCGCTGTAGCACCAGTGGGTGCCCGGGAGCTCTAGTCTGGCCGCTTCTCCTCGACCCGCAGACACTCGGGTCTTCAGTGTACCTCTCTGAGAGTGTGTTCCTGTATTTGGATTTGAGTTTGCTGTAGTCCTATAAAATTGTGACAGTTTCTGGATTTTTCTCTTCTTTTTATGGCCAGATATTTCATTCTCAGTGTTTTGAAATGTTTGATCAAGAATTTAGGACATATTCATGGCTCATTTTATAAGGAAGGGAGCATACTCTTAAGATATGGGGAGAGAGCTCACTGGGGAACCTAAGGACGTGAACCTCTGGCCCTGGAAAACAATGCTTCTCCTCAAACACTGCATTGTAGTGTGGAAACAAAGCGTAGTACTGTACACGTCTTCCCTTTCCCCCAACTGCTGCTTGTCTTCATCCTCGATGAGGTTTGTCTCAACAAGTTTTTCATTGCAAAGTCAGTATGTTCAAAAATAACTAATTTTTTTCATATTATTCATACCTGAACAGCATCACTAGGGCAGATTTTCTATACTGTGGCCTGGCAACATTTCAGGTTGTCTTAACATATCGGAGTGTAAGGTTTTAGTGTCAGAGAGGAGGTGACAGAAGAATTCCTAACTTGAAAACTGTCTCATGATGGATTATGCAGTTTCGTAGGTGAAATTACACGTATGTTCAGATCATATTTAAATTTATTCAGGTATTTTATACATAGCGTGTGGACTTCTAAACATCCATCATTCTTATTCTTAGAGAAGAAACTTCTAAAAGACAAATAGAATTCCACAGTTAAAAATCAGAA
Source organism: Dama dama (assembly GCF_033118175.1). Classification (NCBI taxonomy): domain Eukaryota; kingdom Metazoa; phylum Chordata; class Mammalia; order Artiodactyla; family Cervidae; genus Dama; species Dama dama. The sequence continues at coordinate 8,360,280 of NC_083702.1, forward strand.
CACATTTGAGTACCGCAGAAGAAGGATTAGGAATCATAAGGAAAGCATATCTGTAGTGTTTGTGGGCATGAGTATAGTTCAAGGAATGTAATGAAGTCATCTTGCCAGAATAGTGCTTTAAATGTTAGGCAGCCTTTTCTTGTCGGGGTGGGGGGGTGGTGGTGGTGGATGGAATTGGAGATGGGGTTGAGGCAAATCGTCAAATTTCTATTAAATTTTCACATGCGAAAAAAAAAAAAAAGGCCACCTGATAGTTAAATTCTGTGTACTTCTCAAGGATAACTTCTCATAATATTCTTTAAGAGAACAGGACAGAGAGTAATAATTTTTATTCAGAGTGACTTGCCCCAGGTCATATCGCCAAACTCAGTGATACAAGGTACTAAGATACAGGTCACATATTATAACTTTTCCCTGAACCAGCGCTACTGCAGTTGTCTCTAGGGGGCCAGGCAGAACGTACCAAACTCGAAAGTCAGGCAGCAGACTAAGGTAAACAGCTTCCCCTACAGTCTGTTCTCTGTGCGGCTGTTAAAGTGATCTTTCAAAACATACATCAGATCATATCACTCCATTGCTTAAAACCTCATGGGGCATCCAGTGTTTCATAGAACGTACTTCGCTACCCTCTTTCTCTGCTCCCTGCCCAGCCTGGTCTTTAATTCCTTGAAGATGTCAAGCTCATTCCCACCTCACGGCCTTTGAGCTTGTACATGTTGTTTCCTCTGCATGGCAGACTGCTGCTTGTCGGATTCGGGTAGCATCAGATTGTGCAGTGGTTAGAAGCGTGGGTCCTGAAACCTGATTGCCTGCATTCAAGTTACTATTTAACCTCTCAGTTCCTTCATTTCCTGAGCTGTAAAAAATTGGATAATATAAGTAAATACCTCTTAATGTTGTGAAGGTTGAATACACACATATGAAGTGTCTCACACAGATAAGTGCTCATTAAGTGTTGGCTATTATTCAAGTCTCAGCTCAGAGATTATCTCCTCAGGGAGACCTTTCTTGAACATATAATTTAAATGAGCCATCCCACACCCCCCGTAAAAGTTACAGTTACCTGAAATTATTTTACTGTGTATTTATTTTTGTGTGTGTGTCTCTTTCACTGTAATGTAAGCTCCATGAAAGAAGGAATATTTTCTCTTGCACTCCCAGTGCCTAGAACAGTGCCTGATATTCAGTATATACTTGTTGGGTGAATTGATGGAAGTCAGATCCATCCCAGAAGGTCCTCTTAGTGACATTAAGACTGAAGGCAGGCAGTCTCACGCAGTGAAGGGTGTGCCCATGTGTACCCAGCACCTTTAGGTTGTGGTCTAGGCTGTGGATATCTGGCAGGGGCGTGTAGAGAGGTGATACAAAGAAAAAGAGTTGAACCCGCAGATAAAATACATATTTTACTTTTCTTGATTCTCAGTGTTTTTATTTATTTCTCCTGCTTCCAGCTGGTAAGTTCATGTCCTTTTTTATAAGCCCTTGAGCTTACTTGTGTCTTTAAGTTTGGGGACAGCTGGTTGCCCCTCAGCATTATAAAGTTACAGCTTTATTGAGCTTCGTCTAAAATAGTGTGAGTAGAAAGTACCGATATGTAATTAGATACTCAGCTGTATATGATAATTTTAGGAATCAGAGGGATGGTCTAAAACTCAAAGTAGGCAATCTGAGACTAGGCATTCCTGAGTTACCAACAGAGTCAGGTATGATAACAATTTATCATTCCCTTGTGTCTGTACCTCTGCCTTTTCCTCTTACTGTCTTTTTTTTTTTTTCTGTTTTATTTCTTATATTCCTTTTTGTTTCTGTTTTCTACTCATGTCCATGTTTTCCATATGTGTATGAGTGAAAATGTTAGTCACTCAGTCGTGTCCAACTCTTTGTGACCCCGTGGGCTGTGTAGCTCACCAGGCTCTTCTGTCCATGGAATTCTCTTGGCAAGAATACTGGAGTAATAGCAAATGAAACAACTGACAAAGGATTAATTTCCAAAATATACAAGCAGCTCATACAACTCAATACCAGAAAAACAAACAACCCAGTCAAAAAGTGGGAAAATGACCTAAACAGACATTTCTCCAAAGAAGACATACAGATGGCTAACAAACACATGAAAAGATGCTCAACATTGCTCATTATTAGAGAAATACAAATCAAAACTACAATGAGGTATTGCCTGACACCAATCAGAATGGCCATCATCAAAAAGTCTAGAAATGATTAATGCTGGAGAGGGTGTGGAGAAAAGGGAATGCTCTTGCACTGTTGGTGGGAATGTAAATTGATACAGCTACTATGGAAGACGGTATGGAGATGCCTTAAAAAACTAGGAATAAAACCACCATATGACCCAGCAATCCCACTCCTAGGCATATACCCTGAGGAAACCAAAATTGAAAGAGATACATGCATCACATTGTTCATTGCAGCACTATTTACAGTAGCTAGAACATGGAAGCAACCTATATGTCCATAACAGATGAATGGATAAGGAAGTTGTGGTACATAGACACAACAGAATATTACTCAGCCATAAAAAGGAACACATTTGAGTCAGTTCTAATGAAGTGGATGAACCTGGAACCTATTATGCGGAGTGAAGTAAGTCAGAAAGAGAAAGATAAATACCATATTCTAATGCATATATATGGAATCTAGAAAAACGGTACTGAAGAATTTATTTACAGGGCAGCAGTGGAGAAACAGACATAGAAAATAGACTTATGGACATGGGGAGAGGGGAGGAGAGGGTGAGATGTATGGAAAGAGTAACATGGAAACATACATTGCCATGTATAAAATAGATAGCCAACAGGAATTTGCTGTATGGCTCGGTAAACTCAAACAGGGCCTCTGTATCAGCCTAGAGGGGTGGGAGGGGAAGGGAGATGGGAAGGAGGTTCAAAAAGGAGGGGATATATGGCTACCTATGTCTGATTCATGTTGGGGCTTGACAAAAAACAACAAAATTCTGTAAAGCAATTATCCTTCAATTAAGAAATAAATTTTTAAAAAGTAAAAAAAAACAAACCAAAAAGATAATACTGGAGTGGTTTGCCATGCCCTTCTCCAGGGGATCTTCCTGACACAGGAATTGAACCTGGATCTCCCTCATTGCAGGCAGATTCTTTACTGTCTTAACCACCAGGGAACTGAAATGATGTTTCTCTTATCTGACTGGCTGCTGCATCCAGTACCCAAAATCGCATTCATTATCCCCTCAGGTAAAGGTCCTCCTCCTCTCTTCCCTGTTTCTATTAGCAGAATTCGTGTTCTGCAGTCATTCTGGCTTAAAACCTCGGTATCACCTCTGATACCTCCTTTTCTTCACTCCCCCCATAACCAAATACAAACCAATTGTATCACTTATAAATTCTCTCTTACTCATTCCACATTAACTGAGCAAAGATTTGACTTTCTGCTCTAGAAAGTGCTAGGTATGGCTCCATGTTGTGTGTGACAGTTCCTGTCTTTCTGCATTTACTACTGCAAGTCAGGATTTCAGTAAGTTATACTTTGCCTAATGAAAGTAACTTTGTAACTTTTTCCCCAACCTCATTGTCCTTTTTGCCAATCCAGTATTTATTCCACTGCCAGATTGATCCTCCAAAACATGGTTTGATTATGCTGTTCCCTACTTTAAATTTTTATTTTATTTTATATTGAACTGTAGTTGATTTATTCCTGTTTCCTAGAGTGAAGCTCAGCTTGCTATCCCAGGCACATCTCATGTAACTTGTATGCGATTGCCCTTTTGAACATCTTCTACACCTTTCCACACCCTTGTTTTTATTTAGGCTGTTCTGTCTCCTGGAAGAATATAAGCTCCCTGAGGTCAGGAATTTGTTTTATTCACTGTAGCATCCCTCAGCACCCAGAAAAATACCTGGCGTGTAGTAGGTACTCAGTAGATATTTATTGAGGGAATGAGTAAAAAATAAGTTAATCTTGTCAGTAGTACCCATTTAGAAGTGTTTGTTGACATACAGTCGATTTACAATGTGTTAATTTCTGCTTACAGCAGAGTGACTCAGTTAATGCATATATTCTTCTCCACATTTTTTTCCATTATGGTTTATCACAGGATACTGAATATAGTTCCCTGTGGTATGCAGTAGGACCTTGTTGTTTACCCACTCTCTGTATAATCGCACACTCCCAATACTCCCCCCCCACGCCTCCCTCCCTGTGGACAACCACAGGTCTGCTCTTTATGTGTGTGAGCCTGTCTCTGTGTTGTGTGTGCACGCGTGCTAAGCTGCTTCAGTCGTGTCTGACTCATGGCAACCCTGTGGGCTGTAGCCTGCCAGCTTCCTCTGTCCATGGGATTCTCCAGATACGGACACTGGCGTGGGTTGCCATGTCCTCCTCCAGGGGATCTTCCCGACCCAGGGATTGAACCCATGTCTCTTACATCTCCTGCACTGGCAGATGGATTCTTTACCACTAGTGCCACCAGGGAAGCCCCATTCTGTTCTATAATACTGTCCATTTTTTATGAGTGCTTTCAAACTTTAGTGTCTTAGGAACCTTTTCTGATCTTATGTGTATTTTTATTTAAAAGTAAATACCTACCTGTGACAGAACCTTTTTCTCTTTTTTTTTCTGTATCAGTGCTGACTGTGTATATGTCATGTGGTTTCCATGAGGTTAATATAGTCAGTAGATGAGCAAATGTTCATTGAGTTCCTATTCCGTGTCAAGTATAATATCCAGCTACTTGAGTGAAAAAGACAGTAGGACAGAATCTCTTTGCTCAGTGCACTTACCTGCCCAGTGGAGGATCAGTCTGTTTTAATAGTAGTAAAAGTGAGAAGCAAGCCCGGAATCTTATGGAAGCGTAGCCTGTTGGAAAGTGATAATAGGGAGAAGAAGGTGGGTTGCAGAAGAGGCGATTCCAGCAGTCACAAGTAGAAAGCAGCAGCAGGTGCTTAGAGGGGAGTAGTGAGAAGTGAAGCAAGTGCTCTGAAGGGCCTTGTACTGCTGTTACTGAAGAGGCAGTTCTGTATTGTTAGCTTTTATATGTTTTGTTGGAATAAGAGGAAAGACTTGGATGGCTGATTCCCCCTTGGGAGAAGCTGAAAACCTGAAGTGAGCAAAAACTGAAGATCCATGGAAGTTTCTGAAAAAAAAATTACTTGGGTGGTAAAGTTTTTGTTAGTTGAAATGCCTTCCTACTTGAGTGATAGGCTATATAAGCAATTCCAGTTTGAAAATAATTTTTTTTCTGAGAATTTGAAAGTATATTCTATCTCAGTTTCCAGCGCTGATGTTAAGAAATCTGATGTCATTTATTGTATCTCCCAATGTTGTAGGTAAGTCATTTGGGCAGGGCTTAGTTTGGGGGATTCTTCTGTTCCACATGGTGTTAACTTGGTCCACATGGTGGCATTCAGCAAGTGACTGGGTTTGCCTAGTGGGTACAGGAGAGAACCTGCCTGCCACTTTGATGGGGGTATCTGGAAGGCTAGTCTTAGCTAGGTCCCTTTTTTTTCCAGTGTAGTCCTGAGACCTCTTTTTATGGTCTGTCCATCATAGTAGTTGAACTTCTACTACAGGAGTGCAGGGCTTAGACAATAAGAGTTTTAAAGATTTGGTTTATCTGTTAAAGTAAATCGAGGGGAATAAAAGTAAAAATCTGTACAGCTAAAAAAAAGTTTCATTAATTGATTTTAAAAACCACTTTTTATACAGAGAAACTTTTTTTTGAAAGAAGAACCATATCATTTGGTTGTGTGAAACTCTTTTATCACGGGTCATAATACAAAATCATGATAGTGTATACTTTTTCAGATTTATCATCTGTCTGCCTGAGCTCTTCCACTCCTCTGACACATTTCGTGCTGTTGCTTCTAGTTACATATGCCACTCGGCACCAGCAGAAGGCATGCGGCCCACAAAGGGGGTGGGGAGGAGAAAGGATGAGGCGGAACCAGGCCAGCAGGAGAGGGAAACAGATGGGTTGTGGGAGATGACCCTGCCCCCGTGTTGTTTTTGTTCTGGCTGCTACTGATCATATGTGAATCAGCAGCCAAGAAACTGAAGTTGGTGATCCTATGATGAAAAAGAAAGTTTGACTTTGGATTCAGTAGAAGTATAAATTTACACCATCAAAACATGATGCAGATTTTTTTTGCTCTTGGTTATTTTAATTACATTTCCTTTGAGATATTTCGGAAGGTATTTTGAGACATAACTTTAATTTTTCTAAATAGCATTACACATCTAATCTGAGATAAATATTACTCTTTCAGCTTTTCTTCTTCATGCAAATTGTACATTAAATACAATTTTAGGAGTATTCAAGAACTGGTAGAGTAGACTTAATCTATGATGGCAATGCCTCAGCATTTTTGGTTCTTGTCTCTAGATTCCCAGTTAACTAGGACTTTCTCCTGTGGGCTATTTAAAAGTGAGTAGAAAGTAGGTATGTTTGCTGGAGAAATAAATCTTCCCAATGTATATATTTCATGCTAAATATTCTCTCTTTTCTTTTGTCAGTGCTTACCCTTGACTTTTGTTTGGCTTATTTTCTAAGGTGAAAATTAAGGAAACCTTGCTTTATGTCTTACCAAGTCTTTACTTGGTTCTATGGAAGACTATTATTTAAAAAAAATTTTTTTTTAAATTATAAGAATGTTAGCAAACATACATCAATATAGAGATAACAACAGTATAATGAATCTCCATATGCCCAATATAAAGCTTCAGTAGTTAGCAATGTTCTGTCACTCTTGTTTCATCTGTTCTGCCGGCCCCTAATGATTTTTTATGGAAGAATTTTTGTAATACCATTTAGTGTTAGCATTTTGAAAGAAATCTTTCAATTAAATTGAAATTAATTAACTTGAAATCGTTCAGTTAAATACTACTATAGCATGTAACTTGCCTGGTAAAAATGTGTGGTAAACTATCTATATAGGTATGTAAAATTTTCATGTGACTTCTTCAAGCCCTTAATAATCTTATAAATATGGAACTTAATCCCTTTACCAGCTCAACTGGAAAAGAATCTGCATGCAATGTGGGAGAACTGGGTTCAATCCCTGGGTTGGGAAGATCCCCTGGAGAAGGGAAAGGCTACCCACTCCAGTATTCTGGCCTGGAGAATTCCATGGACTGTATAGTTCATGGGGTTGCAAAGAGCAGGACATGACTGAGCAACTTTCAACAATCAGATGCTAAACTATTAAAATAAATTCTGAATGGAACACTGAATAAAAGTTCTTCAAACTGCGTTTTCTTTCATTCAAGGTAGTGGCAGGCAGTCATGGTCCAGGTCATTACAGGATTCGATATTCCCTTCTGTAATCTATTGAAAAGGCACGAGTCTAAAACACATCACTTTTTAAACTTCATTTTTCTTCATGCCTGGACTTGACTTGGTTTGACTTTCTTTGAGGGGCCATATTCTGGTTTCTTTTAAAGAGATATCTTTTCTTTTTTTTTTTTAAAAGAAGTACTGGTTATGTGTATTAAGTGCATACCAGAATTACAGACTCATGCAGTTTAACTTCATTTGCTTTGTTAAAAAAATCAGGATATCATGTGATGGGTGGATCTTTATTGTCTTTTGGGAGTACTAACACATGTGAATGTCAGATCTCTGAATCTTAGCAATAATAATTTTCTAATTCAAAGTAATAGGAGAAAGGTTGTTCTGAATTACTGAAAAATAAATTTAAGGACACTTTAAAGAATAGACAGTTTATTCTTTCAAACTCAGTGACTAATATGGGTTAGTTTAGTAAATTATTTCTTAAGCAGAGATCTTGCCAAACTATTTCAAAATTATTGTGGTAAAAAACATGATACTAAAGTTACCATCTTAATCATTTTTAAGTGGATAGCTCAGTAGTGTTAAGTATATTCACATTATTGTCCAACAGATCTCTAGAATTTTTGTATCTTACAAAGCTGAAACTCCACGTTGAGAAACACTATTGCCAGGCCATTTTAAATGCAAAAATAGCTCATTTGAAATGAGAAATATACATTTACATATTAATATTGACTGTGTTATATGTTAGTCTCTTTTGTAATTGTGTTAAGAATTATACATTATGAGGCAGTATTTTAGTTTTTCTCTTAATCTGGTAAACATTATAAAATTATTGGCATTCTTTTATCCTACCCCTCCCTCAAAGTAGCATAAAATTTTTCTTAATCTCATACTTGGTTGTAGACTCACAGATATCAGTGAAGTCTGAAATAAGGAGATTTTGCTGTTTTGTTAAGAACTTTTTGTATGAAACTATAATTCTGCCCCAGCAGCTTACCTGGAGTACTTGAATGAGGTTTGCTGATTCCTGTCCAGTCTTCTTATATCATTCAGATTTTCCTCAAGACCTACCTGTCTTGGTCCCCAGATTATCTTTTAAGTGTCTTTCATTTGCTTTTGTCTTCTGGACAAGTATTTATCAAGTGGATGTTAAACGTGCAAATACTATTTGCAGGGTCTGTCTACTCTCTACACACACAGCTGCTACCATCTCAGTTAAACATCATTTTCTAATGAGAGGTATGAACTCATATAGTCTATAATGACTTAGCAAATGTCTTTTCCCAGTTTTATTGAGATATAATCGATATATAGCACTGTGTAAGTTTAAGGTGTAAAGTGTAAATAATGACTTGACTTATGTATACTGTGAAATGTTTACCACAATAAGTTTTGTTAACTTTCATCATCTCATATAAACGAAAAATTTCTTTTTCTCTGTGATGAGAGCTGTTAGGATATACTCCTTTAAAAACTTAGAAATATATAGCAGTGTTAGCTCTACTTGTGATTGGAAGTTTGTATTTTTGACAACCTTCATCCGGTTACTCCACCTCCCACCCCCACTACTGATAACTACAAGTGTGATCTTTTTTTGTGTGAGTTTTATATTTTTGCATATATTTGTCTTTTTCTGTCTGATTTATGTCATGATGTGCTCAAGGTCTCTCCATATTTTTGCAAATAGCAGTATTTCCTTCTTTTTGTGGCTGAGTAATATTCCAGTGTATATTCACAACCCTAAAGTTGAAGTTTTGGTACTGTCCTGCTGCTGCTTTCCTTAGGACTCATTTAAGGGGGGGCGGGGGCGGGGCAGAGAGAGAGTGTGTGTGTGTTTAAACTCACTTCTCAGTGCCATCATCTATGTGCGTTTGTGTGTCTGTGTGAGCATGCTCATATGTTTCAGGGTGATTGAGGATTCTGTCCTAAGGAGTTTAAGTTTCAAAGGATTACTACCAACACCCTGGCCAAGTTTTTTTAATCTAAAATCTCACTGATTTATACTTTAGTGAAATTGAATCCAACTTTACAGAGAAGTTTCAATGCAGCTCCCTAGCCTGTCAGACTCAGAACCCCCTTTTCTGTCCGCCGTGGACATGAAAACCTAAGCTGTGTGGCCATTAAGACCAGCAGCTCCCCAGAGCCAACCGTGTGCTGCACCACGTCTTGGCTACTTTCGTCTCACCGCTGTGATTCCTGGTTCCTGCCTCATTCCTGGAGCCAGAGGTTTCTCTACTTTCTTGTTAGTTCAGCTGTGCATTTACAGAAAGAAAGAAAGTCACGTCACTCAGTCGTGTCCGACTCTTTGTGACCCCATGGACTGTAACCTACCAGGTTCCTCCGTCCATGGGATTTTCCAGGCAAGAATACTGGAGTGGGTTGCCATTTCCTTCTCCAGGAGATCTTCCCGACTCAGGGATTGAACCCGGGTCTCCCACATTGTAGGCACACGCTTTACCCTCTGAGCCACCAGGGAAGCTCTCGTGCATTTAAAACCCTTGTTCAGATTTATCCAGCATTTCTAGGTGTTTTATAGCTAGGAAACATTCAGACTACCTGGTCCCTGCCCCATTGCTAGAAATCGAAATCGGCCTCTTCACTCGACAAAATAGACTGGAACCCAAAGATGGCACCTGAGGCCACACAGCATGTCTGAGAAACACCTAGACTTAGGCTCTGGGCCTCCTGAGGTTTCTCTCTCCTGCAGGGGATAAGGAAAGATGTGGCTCAGTCATGAACTCGAGCGACTTTGGGCAGACCCTGAGCCCACACCCCACTGCCCAAAGCCTGTCCTGGGGTGGAGAGCACAGGGCCGGGCCCATGGAGTTTGGGGAAGGGATGCAGGGGTGGCGGAGGGCAGGGGCAGACGGGGCTCTGGGAGAGGCTGGGCACTCAGGCTTCCTGGAGCCAGGCTGCAGCTCTTCCATGTGGTACACAGAGAGCCGGCCCACACCCCCACACAGAGCTCTTCTCCCCGCAAAGGATTTTTGAATATCATAAAATTGAATTTTTTAGTCTGAAAAGGCTCCTGTTAAGGAAAGCAAACATGCTATTAGCTAATAAGCCAGATGGATTAATCATGTATAACAATTGTTTTCTCCTGGTACACATAGAGACATGGCTTAAATGATGGTAAATCATAGACAAGATGGGCAAAATTCTTTGAAGGTCAGATTCTGGATTTTCTTGGTAGGCATTTGTTATTATATAATTCCTACAATTTTTCAAACCCTTTAACAGTTGTTTCTCCAGTGTTTGCCCATATTATCTCTTAGACTGTTGCATTCCTAAAATATATTTTTTCTTTTGAACATCCCTCACTCACTTTCTTTCACCCTTTTTGGAGTAGAGAGTCCTTCTTAATATCCTTGTTCTTCTTAATGTCAAACCCCACCCCCCTTAATTGCTCTTACCTGGATCATTTCCTTTCCTTTGTATTTTATGAGGATCAACTAGAACTACAGTTAGCTTTGGGCACAGTGAAAGCTTTACATGAAGGTGGATGTGATGGTCCTTTTAGTTTTCAATGTCTTTCTTCATTTCATGGCTTTCCAATATTTTGGTGATTTCTTCATCTGAAGCATATTAGATGCAAGTCCTCACTAAAGTCTGCAGGGAGCCCCTAGGCCCCCTTTTTAGATTAAGAATTATAGCCTCTTCATTAAAAAAACAATATATATTTTAGAGAAAATTTGGAAACTAAAATTAAAATTTTTCATAGTCCAACAAACAAAACCCATTTTTTGTTTTGGTAAACTTCCTCATGGCTTCAGTTGGTAAAGAATCTGCCTGCAATGCAGGAGACCCTGGTTTGATCCCTGGGCTGGGAAGATCCCCTGGAGAAGGAAATGGCAACCCACTCCAGTATTCTTGCCTGGGAAATCCCATGGACAGAGGAGCCTAGCGGGCTACAGTCCATGGAGTCACAAAGAGTTGAACATGACTGAGTAACTCTTTATGGTCTTTTTTCCCCTGTGTAATATTTTTATATGAGTATGTATTTTTATATCATACTTTTTAAAACTTTAAATAAATATTTTCTGCATTTTAAATGCTTTGAAAAAAATCTTCTTCATAATTCCACAGGATTTGGCGGGTGAATATAGTCTTAATTCCCTAAACCATTAATTCTCATGTTTTTGAAAAGACTTTCTTGTTATTTGTATTCTTTTTCATTTTTAAAGATCTTTTTCTTATGTTGGCATGTGTTTTGCTTTTTAGTATCCCATTCCTGGGTACTATGATTAAGTATTCAGGTAGGTTAAAATATTTGAGCTAAAAACCAAAAACACTACTTTGAAACACTACTTTGAAAAGATAATATACACCTCAGTGTTCATAACAGCATTATTTACTCTTGGCTGTATATGGAAACAACCTACATGCCTGTCAACAGATGAGTGGATAAAGCAGACGTGATATACATATATATATACACACACACGTACATATATATGTATATATATGTGTACACACACACACATACACACAGTGGAACACCATTCAGCCATGAAAAAGAACAGATTTTTGCCATTTGCAGCAACATGGATGGACTTGGAGGGCATTTTGTTAAGTAAAATAAGTCAGAGAGAGAAAGACAAATACTGTGTGATATCACTTACATGTGGAATCTAAAAATATACAACCAACTAGTGAACATAACAAAAAAGAAGCAGACGCACAGATACAGGGAACAAGCTAGTGGTTTCCAGTTGGGGGCTGGTGGGGGTGGAGAGGCAATATGGATGGAAGAGGAATGAGAGGGATAGACTGTTGGGTGTCAGGATCAAGGATGTAGCATACAAAATGGGGAATATAGCCAGTATTTCGATGGAAAGTAACCTTTAAAAGTTGTATAAAAATTTTAAAAAATTGAGCAATTATCCATTATCAAACAGACATCTCCGTATTTCTGTGTGGAATCTAGTGGTTAAGGAATTCTTTTCTTAAAGAAATTTTCTCCCCCAGATTAAGTTGGTGCAATATACTTTAATATCATTAAGTATTATTTCTCAAGATATTTTTCCTTAGTAGTTGGAAGGTAACCGTGATCTCATAGCTCTTTCTCCTTGCTACTGTTTCCTTTTATCCTATGAGACATGTGTGTGTGTTGGTTTTTTTTATTTCTATAGTGTTTTATTTATTTAAAAATTTATTTTAATTGGAGGATAATTACTTTAGAATATTGTGATGGTTTTTGCCATATATCGACATGTTTGTGCGTTACTTTTATTTCAATTGTACATTGTCCTCCCGAGTGATATAGTTGAGGACAATTGCCAGACTTGAAATCTCATGCACTCTGTGAGCATAGTAAATATTAATTTAATAAATAATGCTAGCTTACTTTACAAAAAACTTTTTAAGAATAGTGGTAGCGCACCAGTAATGTGATAATTAGTATTCAGCATTCTGTACTCAGTGGAATAGTCTCTTTTCCACATGTAAACTTTTCCTTTCCTTTTCCATTTCCAGGTTGCCATCACGAAAGCCAAGGTGGATTTCTCCAGTGTAGTGTGCCTGCCCCCTTCCGTCATTGCTGTGAATGGGCTGGACGGAGGAGGGGCCGGCGAGAATGATGATGAACCCGTTCTGGTGTCCCTGTCCGCGGCTCCCAGCCCCCAGAGCGAGGCTGTTGCCAATGAACTGCAGGAGCTCTCCTTGCAGCCCGAGCTGACCCTCGGCCTCCACCCTGCCAGAAATCCCAATTTGCCTCCACTTAGTGAGCGGAAGAATGGTGAGTAGATATGGAATTATTGAATTGCATGATTTGAATGAAGATCTTCATGTTTATAATGTCATAGATCCTTTATTTTATGTCTCTTGGAAGTTTCTTATAATCTTACTATTTTTTATAAAATGGGGAAATAATAAGTTTAGATGATCATTGTAAGCCCAGCATTTCCTGCCTGGATTGCCATAATTATGTTCTATTTTTTTTTTCTACTTCTTTGCTTCTCCTTATGTAGTAATATTTCTCATTTTTAAAACCCATACACACATTTATGTAATACTTATATTAATTGGGGAGATAAATTGTTTTGGCTAATTTTGTCCTTTTAATTTTCCATAATTTTAGAATCAGCTTGTGAAGTTCTATAAGAAAGCTCATTGGGATTTTTTCCTCCAAATGAAAAATTTCAAACATATGATGAAGTAGAGAGCTTTACAATGCACTCCTTTATATCCATCACTCAGATTCTGCCATTAACATTTTATAATATTTTCTTTATAATAGATCTATCCCTTTGTGCATCAATCCACCTTATTTTTTGGATGCATTTCAAAGTAAATTGCAGACATTTCCGTTTTATCAAAATATAACATTGATACAGAATAACACACAAATTGTAAGCATTGTGGTTGTTGAGTTATCATAAAGTGAATATACTTGTGCATAATTACTACTTAAGGAAGAAATAAAACATTTCCAGCACCCCAGAACCACCCCTTGTGCTTCTTCCCAATTAGTATTCTCTCTCCCTGCCCAGGGAAGAGTACTGTCCTGACTTTGAACGTAATAGGTTAGCTAATAGGTTAGCATTGTTTGTTTCTAAACTTGGGGCTTCCCTGGTGGCTCAGACGCTAAAGAATCCACCTGCAGTGTAGGAGACCTGGGTTCGATCCCTGGGTCAGGGCGATCCCCTGGAGAAGAGAATGGACATCCACTCCAGTATTCTGGCTGGAGAATCCCATGAACAGAGAAGCCTGACGCCTACGTCCATGGGGTCACAAAGAGTTGGACACAACTGAGCAACAGCACACACGCAAACTTGATGTGAATCGGTGTTCCTTTGGTGGCTTCTTTGATGTTTTTGAAATTTATTTTTGTTGAATTGTGTGTGGCTATAGTTTATTTTCATTGCTGTATAAACCATTTCATGATTGTAATTTGTCCATTTTTACTTTTGATGGATGTTTGGTTTGTTCTGGCTTGAGGCTGTTACGAATCATGCTGCTGTGGAATTCTTGTACGTGTGTTTGGGTGCACTTGTTGGGATTTTGATTTTAAGGGGGGAAAATATACATTGTAAATGTTGGGTCTTCCTGTCCATTTAGTTAGCTTTATTTCTCTGATTAAATAAGCCTTCTTTAATAGAAACCCACTGATTTTATGATTTTTTTTTTTCACAAAGGTCATGCAAATATTTCATTAGGTTTGTTCCATGATGTCTTTTTCTTGGGCAGACATTATCAGTGGTATATTTGTATAAAATATGTTTTGACTGTTTGATAGTTGTACCAAATACCAAACCTTTTTGAAACTCCTCTGACTTTTCTACATCCGTGGCCTCCATTTCCATCCCCTCTACCCTCTGCTGCTTTCTTGCTAACTCTTACTTGTCCTTCAGGATTCTGTTCGGACATGGCTCCGTTTGAGAAGCCTGCCCTCACTCATATCCAGTGGTAGGTGTCCCTCTTTGTGTTTGCCCCATTGCCCTTTGTCATCATACTTCTTCATCTCCCTGTGTGGTGATTGGCATTCTCCACTCAGTAGACCTTCAACCGAGTCTGAAGTCAGACATTGTTACACTCCTCTCAGAACCCTTCAGTGTCTTGCCATGAGACTTATGATGAAATCATAGTTCTTAAGAGGTGGTCCTGGTGTCACCTCTGACCTGATTTCTCACCTCCATTCCCCAGCTCTCTCTGTTCCAGCCACGCTTACTTTCCTGCTGTTTCTTGAATGAGTCAAGTATGCTTCCACCCCGGGGCCTTGACACTTGTCCCGTTACTGAAGTTCCTGCACAAATGTCATTTCTTTGGGAGGCCTTTCCCACCTATCTTATCTAAGATAGCACCTCCTGTGACTCTCTGTCCTGCTTTGCTTTTCTCTAAGCACTTACTATGACTTGTATGTGTGGATTTGTATGTGAGTGTATATATCTTTATTATCTGTATTCCCCGTCTTTGATAGTATTTACATTTCATGAGGCTAGAAACTTTTTTGTTCATGGTGTGTATTCTACTCTTGGTTCACAGTGGGCACCCAATAAATATTTGTTGAATAAATAGGTGAATGGTTTACTTGTTTGTGGCAAGAACTCTGTTTTACATCCATAGTGGGAAATGTAGTGGAAACTCAAGCATTTTTTATTTTGGGAAGTAGTGGACACTCGAGCAGTTGTTTGTGTTCTTTTCCCATTTCTAATTTCTACTTATTCCCCCAAGATGGCAGAAAGTTCAGCTTATTTATATGCTAAGGGGAAAGAGTTGGTCCAGAGGGAAAAGCTAGAGACAGAAAAAGAGCAAGGATGACCGATGGAACAAAGTTCTTGGGAGATGCGAAAGGATGGGATCCAAAAGATATTGGCTCTGCCTTGACGTGAGTGGGGACCGGCATTCCTCTGGGACAGGAGCAATGGCGGCGAAGGTGATGACAGACAGCAGACAACAAAGCTCTCATCTTGGGCAGGAAGTGGGGAGATTAGTGCCGACAGCTGTGATGGTCTCAGTGGAGTAGAAGGCAGCGGTTGCTGTTGAGGCAGAGGTGTTGATGTGTCTTCAGCCTTTCTTTCTCAATTCTTTGTCATATAAATCAGCCAATTCCTGCCCTTACCCCCACCCCCGGCCATTTTGTTTCTTGTTTTTTTTCCTTTATTTATTTATTTATTTTTCAGTGGGTTTTGTCATACATTGATATGAATCAGCCATAGATTTACACGTATTCCCCATCCCGATCCCCCCACCCACCTCCCTCTCCACCCGATTCCTCTGGGTCTTCCCAGTGCACCAGGCCCGAGCACTTGTCTCATGCATCCCACCTGGGCTGGTGATCTGTTTCACCATAGATAATATACATGCTGTTCTTTCGAAACATCCCACCCTCACCTTCTCCCACAGAGTTCAAAAGTCTGTTCTGTACTTCTGTGTCTCTTTTTCTGTTTTGCATATAGGGTTGTCGTTACCATCTTTCTAAATTCCATATATATGTGTTAGTATGCTGTAATGTTCTTTATCTTTCTGGCTTACTTCACTCTGTATAATGGGCTCCAGTTTCATCCATCTCATTAGAACTGGTTCAAATGAATTCTTTTTAACGGCTGAGTAATATTCCATGGTGTATATGTACCACAGCTTCCTTATCCATTCATCTGCTGATGGGCATCCAGGTTGCTTCCATGTCCTGGCTATTATAAACAGTGCTGCGATGAACATTGGGGTGCACGTGTCTCTTTCAGATCTGGTTTCCTCAGTGTGTATGCCCAGAAGTGGGATTGCTGGGTAATATGGCAGTTCTATTTCCAGTTTTTTAAGAAATCTCCACACTGTTTTCCATAGCAGCTGTACTAGTTTGCATTCCCACCAACAGTGTAAGAGGGTTCCCTTTTCTCCACACCCTCTCCAGCATTTTGATATAACAGTAATTCCCTTCCCTTTTTAGGAGTCAAGCTCCTAAAAGAGGAGTTTACAGTTACTGTCTCTACTTTCCCACCTTCTGGCCTCTGTCCCTGCCTCTCTTCAGAAGCTGCCATTGCCAAAATCATTAGTGTTCTTTTTGTTGTAGATCAGATAGGGACTCTATTCTGTTTGACCTCAGCTCAGTATTTGGTTGGCCACCGCCCCTCACCCCCGAAACTATTCCTCCAGTGATGTCTGTGACACTGCTTTTTACTAGTTTTTAAAACTTGATCTTGCTAGTCACTCCTCTGCACAGATCTTTTTACTGTCTTTCTCTGCTTACCTCTTCCTTTCATGGATCACAGCCTTGTCGTGGTGAAGTGGCTTGCGTAACTCAGTGAAGCTATGAGCCGTGCCATATGAGCAAGGCCACACAAAATGTACAGGTCATAGTGAAGAGTTCTGACAAAACATGGTCCACTGGAGGAAGGAATGGCAAGCCACTTCAGTGTTCTTCCCGCAAGAACCCCATGGACAATATGAAAAGGCACAAAGTTTATAACACTGGAAGATGAGCCCCGCAGGTTGGAAGGTGTCCAGTATGCTACTAGGGGAGAGGAGAGGGCAATTACTAATAGTTGCAGAAAGAATGATGTGGCTGGGCCAAAGTGGAAATGATGCTCAGTTGTGGATGTGTCTGGTGGTGAAGGTAAAAGTCCGATGCTGTAAAGAACAATATTGCACAGGAACCTGGAATGTTAGGTCCAGGAATCGAGGTGAATTGGATGTGGTAGGTGGGTAGATAGCATCACCGATTCAATGGACATGAATTTGAGCAAGCCCTGGGAGATAGTGCAGGACAGAAGAGCCTGGAGTGCTGTGGTGCATGGGGTCACAAAGAGTCAGACGCGACTTACTGACTGAACAACAGCATTGACGGCTACTCACCTCTTAAATTTTATCACTCTCCGGTGTTCAGCTCTAGAGTTTCCTTACTTCTTACTTGGTCTCTTTACCTTGAATGGTTTTCCCCAGAACTCTGGCTTTAACCACCATTATATGCCATTGACTCCATATTCTGTCTCCAGGCCACGTCTCTGTGCTGAGTCCAGACTCTTAGACTTGGTTGCCTTGTGTCTTCATTGGATGTGCTACAGACTCAATATGCTCAGAGTAAAACCCATCATCTTACTGCTGTTCCTCCTGAATTCTTCACTGTAGGAATTGGGACCACCATTTACCCAGATGTTCAGAACAGGGACTTGTTTTGTTTTCCTTCTGAATGAAAACTTAGAGTTTCATTTGTTTCATAATCAGATAAAGTATAGGAAAAAAGAAAAGAAAAATTCCCTCGTAACTGTGCAGTTCAGTGATAGCCAGTGGGAGCAGTTAGTTTATTTTCTGTCATTTTTTGTTTGTTCATTTATTTGTTTACTCTTATACATATATACTCTGTATAAATTAGTTTCATGTAATATTTCATGAGATTTTGCTATATCATTCAGCTGTCTTAGAAAACGTTTTTCTCTGCTTGATATTTGAATTGTGTGTATACAGCATTTAGCCAGTCTCCTTTGAAACTCTTGCCTTGGTTTTATTTTTTTATGTTATAAATAAAACTGCAGTAAACATCTTGGTGTATAAATCTTGGTGCAAGTAACTGTAGGACAAACTGCAGGAGTGGATGAAAAGATAAGGACATAAAGAACACTCTGTCCTTCTGATTGCAAAAGTAACAAGTTTGGGTATGAAGTTTTTAATTTTAAAGTCATTATTTCCAAATTGTCCTCCAGAAGTAATTTTTTATTCCATCTTCTTTCTTTCTTCTCTTTCCCCCCAGCCACCGATTTTTGTAAATTTCACAATGGTCATTTCTGCTGAATTCTTTCTTTTCTTACAGTCTCTATGGCTGACACTTAGTTCAAACTCTTAATAATGTCACATTTGGATTACTCCAAGAATGGCCTTCTAACTCATGTCTCCTTGTTTTAGATCTTGTCCCTGTGGCCCCTGGGATGATCTTTCTAAGCCATAAATGAGGTTGATGCTCTCCTTCATGAAATCCCTTAGCGAATCCCAATTCTTCCCCTTGTTCTCATCCTGGAAGACCTTCATAGCCAGCTTCTGCCCCGCCCCTCATCTCTTCCTGCTCACAATAAAATATTTAGGGTTTCCCATAAGAGATACTTCCACAGCTCAGTTCTACTTCATGTCCTCTTTTTCTTTCCTGGAAGGACCTTCTTCTTCTTCTGACTCTTGTTTCTTTCAAGTCTGAAACCAGGGGAAGGTGCTGCTTCCTTCAGGACTTCTTCCTCAGACTCTCAGGTTAGGGACTTGCCCTTTGTGTTCTTCAGAAGAACCCTGTGCATAATTACCTACTTGTTTGTTATCATATTTGACTAGATGAGAAACTTTGTGAAAGGAAGGATTATGTTTTATTTATTGTGGTATCTTTCAGTTCAGTTCAGTTGCTTAGTCGTGTCAGACTCTGCAACCCCATAGACTGCAGCATGCCAGGCCTCCCTGTCCATCACCAGCTCCCGGAGTTTACCCAAACTCATGTCCATTGAATTGGTGATGCCATCCAGCCGTCTCATCCTCTGTCGTCCCCTTCTCCTCTCACTTTCAATCTTTCCCAGCATCAGGGTCTTTTCAAATGAGTCAGTTCTTTGCGTCAGGTGGCCAAAGTATTGGAGTTTCAGCTTCAGCATCAGTCCTTCCAATGAATATTCAGGACTGATTTCCTTTAGGGTGGACTGGTTGGATCTTTCTGCAATCCAAGGGACTCTCAAGAGTCTTCTCCAACACCACAGTTCAAAAGCATCAATTTTTCTGCGCTCAGCTTTCTCTGTAGTCCAACTCTCACATCCATACATGACTACTGGCAAAACCATAGCCTTGACTAGACGGACCTTTGTTGGCAAAGTAATGTCTCTGCTTTTTAATATGCTGTCTAGATTGGTCATAACTTTCCTTCCAAGGAGTAAGCGTCTTTTAATTTCATGGCTGCATTCACCACCTGCAGGGATTTTGGAGCCCCCCCCCCCCCCCGCAAAAAAAAAATCTGTCACTGTTTCTACTGTTTCCCTATCTAATTGCCATGAAGTGATGGGACTGGATGCCATCATCTTAGTTTTCTGAATGTTGAACTTTAAGCCAACTTTTTCACTTGGAAACACAACTTTCACACAGAAGTTAAATAATCAGGGTGACAATATACAGCCTTGACGTACTCCTTTCCCTCTTTGGAACCAGTCTGTTGTTCCATGTCCAGTTGTAACTGTTGCTTCCTGACCTGCTTACAGATTTCTCAGGAGGCAGGTCAGGTGGTCTGGTATTCCCATCTCTTTCAGAATTTTCCACAGTTTGTTGTGATCCACACAGTCAAAGGCTTTGGCATAGTCAATAAAGCAGAAATAGATGTTTTTCTGGAACTCTCTTGCTTTTTTGATGATCCAGCAGATGTTGGCAGCTTCATCTCTGGTTCCTCTCCCTTTTCTAAAACCAGCTTGAACATCTGGACGTTCATGGTTCACGTACTGTAGAAGCCTGGCTTGGAGAATTTTGAGCATTACTTGACTAGTGTGTGAGATGAGTGCAGTTGCAAGTGAGATGAGTGGTATCTTTAGTGCCTAGCCAAAAACTCTAATGTAATGTACTCATGAATCAAGAAGTGAAAGTCGTTCAGTTGTGTCTGACTCTTTATGACCCCATGAACTATACAGTCCATGGAATTCTCCAGGCCAGAACACTGGGGTGGGTGGCCTTTCTCTTCTCCAGGGGATCTTCCCAACCCAGAAATCAAACCCAGGTCTCCCGCATTGCCAGCTGAGCCACCAGGGAAGCCCAAGAATACTGGAGTGGGTAGCCTGTTCCTTCTCTAGCGGATCTTCCCAACCCAGGAATCAAATTGGGCGAGACTCCTGCATTGCAGGCGGATTCTTTACCAACTGAGCTATTAGGGAATCAAGAAGGGTGCTTGTTAAATGAAGATTCTGATTCTGTAGATCCGGGTGAGGCCCGAGATTCTGCATTAAAAAAATTTTTTTTAATTGAAGTATAGTCAATATACAATGTTGTGTTAATTTCTACTGTATAGCAAAGTAATTCAGATATAAATTTAACATATTCTTTTTCATCATGGTTTATCACAGCATATTGAATATAGTTTCCTATCCTATAGTAGGACCCTGTTGTTTACCCATAGAGATTCTGCATTTCTAACCAGCATCCATTGGCGATGCTAGTGCTGTTGATCTGAGTATTAAGGTCTTAGAGTATAGTGTTTGATAAATGTTTGTGGAATGTGTGAGCAAATGAATGAGTGGTGAAACTAAAACTATTAACTCACTGAAACACTGATTTATTAGATCTGAGCTAGTTAATAAAGTGATTATTGACTCTTGCTGGACAAAAAAAAAACTTGTTTAATTTATGGTTTAGACTATTTGAAAGAAAGACTGAGTCCATTTCTTTACAGTGAAGTATTTTGTGGAGTCATTCTTTTATTGTCTTAATTAGTGATAAAACATTTAGACCAGAAGTCTTAACTACTTTTTTTAAGTTGTAGATCTCTGTAAGTTTGAAATTACATATATAAGTCCAGTGTGTACAACAGCTGCTTGGGTTGGCAGAAACCTATATGAAGGCGCCAGAGCCCTGCTTGCTTGGCACCCTGCCCCTCAGGCTGCTCTTGAAAGGGCACAAGTTGAAAACTTCTGATCTAGGTCATCTGTCTCAGTTTGAGCTGTGTCTGAGCCAGCCTCTTCAGTTGCTAGAATGGTCTCCCAACTGCCAGGAGCGCCATATTCATTCATTGTGATCTTGCTTATAGGAGAATATGGATACTTAACAATTGACAGGCAAACACAGTGGTTTGTACAGCATAATTGTAATTTTGGCAGGAGAAAATAAACCCCCAAATTGAAATTGTATTCAACATTAGAAAGGAAACAGTGGTGAAATACTGGTATTAGAATAATGCTAAAGAAGAGGGGACAGGCTTAATAAAGAAATAATCTATAAGAAGTTTGACTACAGAAAAATACCTTATGGAATGTGTAGCAATGGCCAGGAATACTAAGTGCTTGGCAGAAATCGTTAAAATGACTATCAAAATCAGATTCTGTTATTATAGGGGGAAAATAGGAGTTATTAATCAAGTTAAGAAAGCTAGAAAGTTGCAGAAGAGCTGTGTCCGTGGTGAAAGATCTTACTAGTTTCTTTTTCATTCCATCTAGGTGCCAGCAGGTGAATATATGGACTGGAGCGGTGTTGTTAGTGTCTAGTTGTATTGCTTTCTTGGTCATAATTGGGTCTTCCATTTGTTCATCTTAGTGGTGCTTCTTTCTGTCAAAAGGGGAAAATTATTATATTTTTCACTAGGTCTGTTTTGCATGGTTATTGGTGGGGAGGTAAAGGTAAGAGCAGAAATGGAAAATCCCTGAGGGGATTATGAAATTGGGAAGTGTGATGTTCTAGAGCAAAATAATTTCTGGGGTTTAGAGGAGGTACTTTTTCATGGATGATGTATTCTATGTTGAAAAGGTAGAGTGAAGTTTTGCTTCTTTTCAGATCTTTCTTTTAGAAGCCTATCTTACATGGAAACTCACTGGTTGAGCAAGGATTCTTATGGAGTAGGCAAAGTCCTGATACTTCAGTTTCCTTAACAGGGGAAATTGGAATTCTGTTGAGCGGAGGTGCCTTTGGTTAACCTGACCTTTACTGACTTAATTGGAAAAAGTTGGAAGAGTGATTCAAGGTGTATTTTAGTCCTCTGTCGTCTTCTAAAAGATAAGTTTGACGTACCTGTAGATTCTCTCCAGCCTGGGCTTGGAGAAGCCTGGAAAAAACTCTCTAATGATCTAACATCGTCCCATTTGGCTTCAGCTACAGGAGTTCTGGCACACATTGAATGAATGTGTCATGATGGAAAATTTAAGTTTTACTTTGCTTCTTCCTTTAATGGCGCAGTACTCTTTGGCTGTCTCTTCCTTACGTATCCACCCCTTCTTTACACTGATAATAGTCTTTCAAGTATGAATGAGTTTCCGAACTGGCTGGGCCTGTATAAAGCCTGTTTTCAAGAGCCTCTAGGATGGGAGCTGAAATACAATTTGCCCCCTTTTCTCATTGCAAGTATATTACATTTTAGTTACCTTATAGGCTTTGTGGGCCACCCTAGGAATTTTGCCATATTTGCTATATTTCATATTTCATGGCCTTTGTGGGAAAGTACATTCCATATTCCAAATGATCAAATTACAAATGAGGTTTTGGAATATAATCCATTTATATGTTGGGGACTTGCTTATACCCTAAGAGGTGTGCCTCTTGAAGTTTGGGTGTTATGGATTTAAGACACAATAAATAGTAGTTACATGAAATGGTTTACTGGGAAGGCATTACAGACAAAAGTTACATAATTTAATGGATGACAAGTTCATAAGTGTTTCTGAGAGAAAGCTGGTATTTTGGAGATTGTATTCTTGACCTTTTATTTTATCCTTGACTTTTAAAATTTTATTTCAGGACAGTCATTTGTACCTTCCTACAATCCTACTCCTTTTCACTACTGTGACCAGTATGGAAATGATTGTTCAGCAGATATTTATAAAGTGCCTAAGGAAGATGTTGAAAAGTATACAGAAGAATAACTTGGACCACAGCTACTAGTTTTTCCTTTATTTTTAAGTTTAATTTAAATTCATTCATTTGGCTGCATTAGGTGTTAGTTTTAACATGCGGGCTTAGTAGTTTCAGCACATGGACTCTGTAGTTTGGCTCAGTAGTTGTGGCTTGGACTTACTTGCTCTGCAGCACTTGGGATCTTAGTTTTCCAACCTAGGGTTGAACTCCTGTCCCCTGCATTGCAAGGCAGATTCTTAACCACTGGACCACCAGGGAAGTCCCCTCTCCTGTACTTTAATGAACAAACCATTAGCTGTTTTATCAGAGCTAACCAATACCAAATTTCTTTGTTTTTCTTTCCCATTTTAGGTGCTACAGACTAAATCACCACCACCACTATCCTCTATGTTTTGGACTTTCCTCATAGCTCAGTTGGTAAAGAATCTGCCTGCAATGCAGGAGGCTGGGTTCGATCTCTGGGTTGGGAAGATCCCCTGGAGAAGAAAATGGCAACCCACTCCAGTATTCTTGCCTGGGAAATCCCATGGACAGAGGAGCCTGGTGGGCTACAGTCCATGGGGTCACAAGAGTCGGAAATGACTTAGTGACTAAACCACCAACTGCCACCACCACATACTAAGTAATAGGCTAGTCTGTTTATGGGGGATAATTTTGGGGGCCACAGACAGAGGTTGAATACCAGGCACAATTTTGACAATAGTAAGATTAACTTTTCCCTGTTCTGCTTGGTCCCCCTAGCATCCCCTCGGTTGCTCTCCTGAACTTATGCGCTAGGTAACAGATCCATGTTTGGTTATTAAAGCTGTTGAGAACGTCATATGACTTGAATTTTTATATTTTGCATTCTCATTATTGAGAAAATACTTTCTCCAACCCACCAAGGATTGAGTAAATAAAAAATTGAAATATCACCCACAAGAAATTATTTTTATCTATACCTGTAGGAACCTTTATTTCTGAATCACAGATTGTTCATGATCCAACAGTTATAAATATACTTAGAGAACAACAGGACAGAACATTTGAAGTTAGATTTGCATAGCTGAAAAAGCCTCTTATACTGATCACTCCCCTTATAATTAGATTGGTGATATATATTTTACCAGGTGGCGCTAGTGGTAAAAACCCACCTGTCAGTGCAGGAGACGCAGAGAGACAGGTTCGATCCCTGGGTCAGAAAGATCCCCTGGAGGAGGGCATGACAGTCCACTCTAGTATTCTTGCCTGGAGAATCCCATAAATAGAGGAGCCTGGCTGGCTGCAGTTCATAGGGTCACACACAGTCAGACACAACTGAAGTGACTGTGCAAGTATTTTACCATTCAAGTCTTTTTCCTTTTTTTTTTTTTTTGAGGAGGTGATAACATATACACAGAAAAGTACATAAATCATGATAGTTTACAGAATAGCCATAAAACAAAGAGCTGTGTAACCACTACTCAGTTCAATAGTAGGTCATTGTGAGTCCCACAGAAGCCTCCCATATGCTCTTCTCTGATTACAACACCATCTCTTCTTCCTAGGAGGAACCACCATTCTGACTCCTTGAAAATAATTTGTTTTACCCACTATAAATATATTTCTAAACAGTATAGTTTAGTTGAAGTTTATGTGAATGGCATGATTATATCTTCTTTCGTTCAGTGTTGTTGTTTAGTTGCTAAGTTGGTCCAGCTCTTTGCAACGCCAGGGACTGCAGTGCACCAGGCTTCCCTGTCCTTTACCATCTCCCGGAGTTTGCTCAAACTCATGTCTGTTTGAGTCAGTGATGCCATCCAACCATCTCATCCTCTGTCTCCCTCTTCTTCTCCTGCCCTCAGTCTTTCCCAGCCTCAGGGTCTTTTCCAGTGAGTTGGCTCTTCACATCAGGTGGCCAAAGTATTAGAGCTTCAGCATCAGTCCTTCCAATGAATATTCAGGGTTGATTTCCTTTAGGATGGACTGATTTGATCTCTTTGCTGTCAAAGGGACTCTCCAGAGTCTTCTCCAGCACCAAAGTTTGAAAGCATCAGTTCTTCAGCGCTCAGCTTTCTTTATGCTCCAACTCTCACATCCATACATGACTATTGGAAAAACCGTAGCCGTGACTATATGAACCTTTGTTGGTAAAGTGATGTCTCTGCTTTTTCATATGCTGTCTAGGTTTGTCATAGCTTTTCTTCCAAGGAGCAGGCATCTTTTAATTTCGTGGCTGCAGTCACTGCAGTGATTTTGGAGCCCAAGAAAATAAAATCTGTCACTGTTTCCACTTTTCCCCTCCTATTTGCCACTAAGTGATGGGGCTGGATACCATGATCTTAGTTTCTTGAGTGTTGAATTTTAAGCCAGCTTTTTCACTCTCATCTTTCACCCTCATCAAGAGGCTCTTTAGTTCCTCTTCACTTTCTGCCAGCAGAGTGGTATCATCTGCATATCGGAGGTTATTGATATTTCTCCTGGCAATATTGATTCCAGCTTATGATTCATCCAGTCTGGCATTTCGCATGATATACTCTGCATATAAATAAGCAGGGTGACAATATGCAGCCTTAATGTACTCCTTTCCCAGTTTGGAACCAGTCCGTTGTTCGGTTGTAACTGTTACTTCTTGACCTGCATACAGGTTTTTCAGGAGACAGATAAAGTGATCTGGTATTCCCATCTCTGTAATAATTTTCCACAGGTTGTTGTGATCCATACAGTCAGAGGTTTTAGCATAGTCAGTGAAGCAGAAGTAGATGTTTTTCTGGAATTCCCTTGCTTTTTCTGTGATCCAGTGGATGTTGGCAATTTTTTCTCTGATTCCTCTGCTTTTTCCAAATCCAGCTTGTGCATCTGGAAGTTCTTGAATCACGAACTGATGAAACCTAGCTTGAAGGGTTTTGAAAGCATTACCTTGCTAGCATATGAAATGAATGCAATTGTGCGATAGTTTGAACATTCTTTGGCATTGCCCTTCTTTGAGATTGGAATGAAAGCTTACCTTTTCCAATCCTGTGGCCACACAGTCTTAACCACTGTACCACCAGGGAATTCCCTCTCCATTTATTTAGATTTTCTGAGTCTCCTAATGAGGTTTTTACAATTTTCTGTGTGGTGATTTTACACATCTTTTGTTAGATTTATTTTTAAAACTTTCGTATGTTTTAATGCTGTTGTGGTATCATTGAATTTTTTTTTTTTTTTTTTTTACTTTCTAAGTGCTGTTGCTGATCCCAAGTATTTTTCTGGAAGAAATAACAGATATAAGTTTGCATGTGTCTGTTATAGGCTCTGCTGGGTGCAATGAGAAGAATTATGTAAAGAGAAATGAACAGAGTAGAATGGGAGTGAAAAAGACACGTTCGTAAAGGACACGTTTGTTCCCCTTTCATAGGTTTTTCTCCTTTGTGTAAAACTTAGGAAACGCTCTTTTGTTTTCCATACTTGTAGCCTGTGGAGGAAAGGGCAGATAATGTTTTTTCCTTCAAGGGTACACTGTGCCCTTTCATGCTTTAGTGTTGCACAGGAGGTACTAATTAACTGCTGGGGAAAGTAAAAAGTTTCGAGTGGGCAGTTTCTGATCCAAATTATATTATTTTCTTGGAGAAAGTTTTGTTACTTACGTTCCTCAGGAAGCCTGGTTGTTAAGGGTTTTTTAGATTAGCCAATGTGAAAAATGCCCAGATCCCAAGCATGTTAGTTCATTAAGCAGTCCTCTTTGTAATGTGATTTAGAGAATTTCATAACCTATTTCATCTCAGTACTAAGAGATAATTTCCCTTTCTTGAGTATTCATCACATGTTATGCTGCTACTGCTACTGCTAAGTCACTTCAGTCGTGTCCGACTCTGTGAGACCCCATAGATGGCAGCCCACCAGGCTAGGCGCCTGGAAAACAGATACTAGGTAGAATCTCCCTCAAAACAAACAAGCACACACAAGATTAACTCCTGTCTCCCAGAGAAAATTCCTCTTAGCACATGGTTTATTTCCCTGTAGTCTTCTTCTAAAAGTATGTTTTAAAAATAAAACATACTAGTACTATAGACTCAACTGTCATTTTTTTTAAATTTAGCATTGTAACTCAAGATTTTTCAGTCACTGAAATATTTTTTTATAAACAGCCTTTCATTATGTGTAAAACTTATATTCTGTCCTATCATTTAGTTAATTGCCCCACTGATTGGACATTTGAATCATTCTTTTTTTGCACTTACACTAATATTTGGATGAACATTTTTAAAGTATTTCTGCATTTTGAGTTATTTCCTTAGAAGTGAAAATCCTGGCTTAAAGAATTTGACCATTTTTAACACTGAAAAAATTTATTTAGTGACTAGTGAGCATCACCTGTATGTTCAGTGTTGGACAGCAAGTAAGGAACAAGACAGATAAGGTTTTCATTGTCATGGAGTTTAGTGAAAGATTAAACAATTATACAAGCCAATTCATAGTTACAAATTTTGGGAAGTGCTTGGGGGGGAAAAGCACAAGATGTCATATAGAATAGCAAATCAACTGTGATGGTTCTAATTTGGGGAGTGGGAGGGAGTGGTCAGGAAAGGCCTCTTTGAGGAAGCGACATTTAGACGGATAACCAAAGCAGGAGCAGTGTGTGATTGGCCCATCTAAGGAAAAGGGGCATAGCCTGTGTTGAGACTGGGGGAGATGAGGGGTGGGGAAAGGGGTGTGGGACAAGAGTTCTGGGGAAAACTTGCAACAGAAGAAGTGAAAGAATATCATTCTGTTAGTGGAGAGAGAGAAAGTGATGTGAAATAAGTAGGTAGTAAGGGGCCTTTCTAGGTCGTGTTAACAGTTGAAGTTCTTGAGAAATACGTTGTCTTGTTCCATTCCAAAACGACCCACCCATGTATTAAGTGTCTGGCTCACTTAATAGCATTGATGGTCTCATTTGTAAAGGACTTTGTTGATGGGATTGTTGAAATGTTTTCATTTCAGTTTGTATTTCTTTGATAATTATCGGAGAGTAATCTTTCCCCAAATGTTTGTCATCATTTTTGGCCATTCCATCTTGTCACTAAGTGGACCCTTTCTCACTGAAATGTCATTTTTAAGGTTCTCCCACAAGTACTCAAGTGACAGACTGGGAACCACTTGTCAGGAATTGAAAGAAGAGTTTCTTACAATGTCTCTCACTCTTAGTTCTCTGGATAAGGGGCTGGATTTGGTCAAAACTGGTTTTTATCACTGTATTATTTTAGGATTCATGGGTATACAAGTGTGTCGAGTTGGGAACTGGAAAAGAAGCTGATAAACTCTGGTGACTTTTAAGAGCCAGCTCACATCATCTTTCCCTTAAGGAGCAATCCAGATCTCTGGTAACCAGAACCAATTGCTGCTGCTTTTATGTTTGTGTAGCTTTTTGTTTGTACTCTTATTATTCGGCTCTTGGTTCCTTCTTCTGTTTGTTCGTTAGAGATTTTCTGCCTTTATTGTGAGCTCCTCAAAGGCAGAGACTGCGGCACGCGATTCATCCTTGTCTGTGTGCCTTCGCTGGTGTGGACACCATACATAATGACGATATTTCCAACATGCCCTATGAATATGCTGGCTGTTTATATTTATGGCTGTCATATTCCTTAATGTTGACTGTCCTTTGAAAAGTTAGCTGGAGGAATAGCCTTTGTCTGTTCTGAGGCTGAGGAATAGCATAGCTATGGCAGTGTGTGAGCCTCCCAGGTTGACGGGTCTCGGCTGGGTTTTTCATCAGTAGTCCCTTGTGTTCACAGGAAATGGAAGCTGCCCTGGACCTGTAACAACTTGTCTGGGTGTTGGGTTTTGTTATCTTTTGGGTGTTTTCACTTTGCCCAACACCAGGTGTATGGGGGAGAGACCTAACTGGTTGGAGCCTGTAAAAATTCAGTGTGGTGACGATCTTTGTAGAGCTGAACCTCAGTAAACTCCTGCAAATACTTGTGAGAACCCAAATCAGAAATGGACATGGGATCTTGTCTGATCTTCAAAGCTGAGCAGGGTTGGGCCTGGTTGGTACTTGGATGGGAGAAATGGACATGGGAACAAGATTACATTTCTGTGTTCTGAAATCCCACAGAGATCACAGGAGGCATTCTTAATTTTGTGTATACCTGTGTGTACTCCACTCCCTCATAGAGACCGCTCTCAGTTGTTAGTGAATCTGATTGCTTTCAATGCTTAAAGGATTGCTTAGTTTGTTAGGTGAGCCAGGTTCTCTGTTTTTCTGGTTTCTCCTACTCATGGCCTACAGTTTGAGCATTTTCATTGTTATTAGCAGTTAACATTCCTAAGGTTTTTATTGTGGATGTCCTTATTTATGTTAGGGCTTCCCTGGTGGCTCAGATGGTAAAGCGTCTGCCTGCAATGCAGGAGACCCAGGTTTGATCCCTGGGTCGGGAAGATCCCCTGGAGAAGGAAATGGCAGCCCACTCCAGTACTCTTGCCTGGAAGATTTCATGGACGGAGGAGCCTGGTAGGCTACAGTCCATGGGGTCGCAAAGAGTCAGACACGACTGAGCGACTTCACTTCCTTTCTTTCACTTTATTTATGTTAACCCTATACCTCAGTACTGTGGATAATTTTAGTCTTCCTCATGTAAGCTTTCTAATTAATGGCACTTCAGCATGTGTTCTAATAAAAATTGGAGCAGACCACCTGCCTTTTCTGGGTGGGTAGGGATTCTTTTGTTACGAAATTCTCACATGCTGTTAGAATTTGCTGAGATAAATAGGGCTGGTCATGGCATTTGGCATACATTTATGAATGCTGTCACACGTTAGGCGCTGCGTGAGCTCTGTTCACACAGAGACATTAAACTACATGGTAAGAAGCAGTAATAGAGTTGGGCACAGGTTCTTAGGGAGCATCAGTGAAAGGTATTTAGCACATCTGTGGAGGGTGTGATCCCAGAGGCTTTCTGGAGAAGGCAGCAGTTAAACTTGAGTTTTGAAGGATGAGTAAGAGTCAGTTGGTAGCAAGGATGTTTTTTAATTGAGTCAAGGCTGGGGGGAAGGAGCACAGTTAAGAAGCTATTGCTGAAGGACACACTGCCACCTGTGAAATAGTCTGGTGAGAAACTTGAACCTGAATTGGATCATGACTCTGTATCTAATTCCTAACTTACTGGCTATAAAGGGATGGAGCAGCATGTTAAATGACATCTTTGGGGTACAGTTAGCAAAGCCCAAACTTGGGGAAGCTATCTGGTTATTTTCAACAAATCAAGTACAGAAAAAGAGGAAGTAGGAATCTATAGTTTAAAAGAGCTTTAAGAGGGAATTCCCTGGCAGTCTAGTGGTTAGGACTCAGAATGCCTGGGGCCCAAGTTTGATCTCGTGTCAAGGAACTAAAATCCCACAGGCTGGGTGGTGTGGCAAAAAAAAAGAGATTTAAGAGACATTAATGAAAAGCAGTATGTGTCCTGTTGGACTCTGATTTGAATAAATCATCTCTAAAGAATTTATGAGATAGGAAGGAACATTTGAACATCTACTGGCTAGTTGGATAATATGGAACAATTTTTAAAAATTTAGGTGTGGTAATGGTAGTGTGATTATTTAAGGAAATAGTTCTTCTCCTCAAGGTATAGAATAAAGTTGAAATTAGATGATGCCTAGAGTTTGCTCCGGAGTGTGTGTGCTGCGCTAAGTCGCTTCAGGCGTGTCTGACTCTTTGCATCCCATGGACTGTATAGCCAGTCAGGCTCCTCTGTCCGTGGGCTCCTCTTGTCTCCAGGCAAGAACACGAGTGGGTTGCCACTTCCTTCTCCAGGGGATCTTCCTGACCCAGGGATCAAACCCGGGTCTCCTGCATTGGCAGGCGGTTTCCTTACCGCTAGTGCCACCTGGGAAGCCCGAGTGTCCCACAGTGATCCAGAATTGGCTGGGTGCTAGGGGGAGAAGGCAAGTATTGACACATTTTGAAGCTAAGTGATGAGGTACATGAGCTGCTTATTATGCTTTTCTTTCTTGCAATTTTCTTTGTGTTTGTTCGCGCTATTCTGAAATGTTTTTAAAAAGCTGTTACTGTGCTCCAGGCAAGAACTATTAGGGGCCTAAAATAAAGCACTGGTTGTAGAGATGGAACAAAAAAGATGGAATAAGTTATAAGATAAAAAGATGGATTTGAGGAATAAGTTATAAGATAATTAGTTAAACTTGAATGTTTGGGGCTGGAGGGAGAGGGTCTGAGTTGATAGTTTAGCGCCTGAGCACTGTTCCCTAAGTTATGGCACATGGAAGCAACGTATCTTGAGGAGTTGGTGTGGAGCAGTGGTATTGCAAGTTTGCTTTTGTACATATTGAATTTAGGACAGCCAAGCCAGGTAGCAATGCATGGTTGGTAGCTTACAAGGAAAGACAAAGCAAGATACAGATCAGTATGTAGGTGGTGGTAAACCTTAAGCAAGGCTGAGATTGCCCCGGGAGAATGTGTACAAGAGGAAAGGAAGGGGTGCCCCTGAGAGGGGTAGAGAGAGAGGAGCCAGTTAGAAATCTGAGAGGAAAAGTCCGAGAGAGAGGATTTTTAAAGACAGTCAGGGAAATAGGAAGTTTTAGGAAGAGTATGGAAATCGTGACAGATCCAGGAGGAAAGTCAAGTAGGATAAGAGCTTGTCTACTTCCTCTTGATAATGAATATTAAAGGCCTTTGGGGAGCTGGTGGTTGGTGGGACAGCTTTATGAGTAAACTATATTTACTATCCTGCAGTTATTAAGTCCCTTTAGAGTGGATTAATAGAGACTATAGACCATATGAAATTTGTGATAGCTAGAGAGTTATGATGAAAAGCGGAAGAGCTTTTATTTTATTGGGAATTAAGATCATTACCCTTCATTCCCTTGGTGTCATCAACTTGAAAATCATGTTCACTTGTGCAGAGAGACCTTTTCCAAGTTTACTCTAGTTCCCTTTCTTTGAAATTTTGCTAAATTGCCCCAAACTTAGTGGATCAGAAGCTGGGTTCAGAGTTTAGAAACTGTGACACCTGTTTTAAGTGCAGTTTTCCCAGTGAGTCTCATGCTGTGCTGTTACTCTTCTGGGTGAATGCAAAATCCTGGCGGTAGGCAAAGATGATGTTGCTTACTGGTTTCTTTTCTTTTTTTTTTAAAATTAATTTTTTGGATTTCTGTTTTAAAAACTTTTTGTTTAGCTCCTTTTATCCCAAAGTGCAGATGAGATAAGTGACTGTGGAGTTGCTGTGAAAAGTTAACGGATCAGTTGAACTGTGATTGTTCATGTTACTACCAGCACGTGACCATCAGCTCTGTATCTCTGCGGGGCTGGAATACGGACGGTTGTTGCATTCTGAGAAAAGTTTTGGCAGAAGGGAAATAGCCCTGTGCCCCTCCTACCATCTTCTCTGCTGGAATCTTAAAGTTTGTATTTATTTTCCTGTAAGTACAGAACTGTGAGAACTTGTCTCATTTGAAAAACCCTCACATAGCAAATTGTCCAGCCCACATAGGGACACAGGGATGACTCAAGCTGTTCGGGATTCTTTTCCTTTCGTTGGTAACCTCTGACCAGAGAATTTACCCATTTTTCATAAGACAATTTGAGAGCTTGGTGGAGAGAAGGGGCCAGTGAGAATGCTTCTCTTCCCAGAGCAGCGTTTAGCCCACAGTGGCTGCCGCTCCACTGCCTGTTGAGTCATTCCCACAGCTCTATATAGAGCTTTTCTGGCTTTTCTTTTAAACATGATCTTCTTGGAGTGGGAAAGAAAGGAGGTTTTTTTTTTCTCCTCCACAGACTCCCCCACCCCAAATCTGCGTTGCTCACTCTCTTCTAGTAACAGAGTTTTACCCTCAATCATTCTGAGACTGTTTTCTCTTTTAAGGCCTCTCAGCACTTTCATTTATCATTTGTGTGACTATGTGAGCATTAAGGCATTTGCTGGGCTTGGTTCCCCCAGTAGGCTTTCAAGATACAGGCTGTCACTTAACCAGAAAAACGGAGGCCTTCTAGTCAACCATACCAAAAATGGATTTCTAGTTTTCAGCTATTTAAAAGTCAATCAGATAAGCTAAAAGACATCTTACTATCCTTATTAAGACTATCAGTAAAATGTGCCGTGAAGGGAATGAATGTTTTTAATTTTGGATAACTGAAAATTGCATAATTTGACAGGATTTTAGTTTCTTTTCATTTTTGCTGTGAAAGGTTAAAATGTCCACATTCGTTTTTATTCAGATCTTGCTCTGTGCTAGTGGAAAACGACTTGACATTTCTTTATGAAGAAAGGGAAACTCTTATTTCTGTAACTGTCTTCATATGTGTTTCAAACATCCAGTCAGATCATAAAGCATTTTAGAAGAGTCAAATAACACCAGTAAGCTGTCTGTTCACACAGCCCATGTCTTACACAGGCGCAAGTAAGGAGCTCTTTTAAGGGGTTGGCAGATCGAAAAGACAGATTATAGCTCTGGAATGTATTCAGATGACTTTTTGAAACAGATATTTTAATTGGAGAGGGGGTGGAGAAATATTTGTGCTTCTGTAGTTAAATATTCAACTTCCTTAGCCTGTTATCTATAAATATCACAGATGAGAAAGCCGTTGGAACGCTTTTTCAGAAAATAACTCACAGTACATATTTATTTGTGTGTATGTGTTTATATGTGCCTCATCCCCATCCATTCTCCCATTCGTGGGTCAGTAACTGGGCTGTGTCTTTCATAAGACTGAGTTGTTCGGATTATGTTTAATCTGTTCTAAACTGCATTAGCAGCAGAGTCCCTTACACTAAGGTTTTCAACAAAACCTCATCTTCTCTTCTTGAAAAGAGAGGGAAACAAAAAAGCAGTTGATCTGTTTTCTGAAGGTCTCTTTCTGTACCTCTCTTCCCTCCCCCCAGAGCCGAATAGCAAGGGGAGGAGCTTGCTTACTGTTCTAACCACACTTCATATGTCTTAACTTGAGTGCTTTTTGGTTTCCTGTCGGCAGTAAATCAACTCTGTGCCATCTTGACTTGCGTGAAGGGTGGATGAATTGGTAACTGCACTCAGTAGAGGAGTGAGTTCTCACAGTCTGATTTGAACATAAGGCGTGAGACTGAATTTATGAAAGCTTCGGTAGCCTCTGAAGACAACCTCTTCTGTGACTTTGAGTTTTTTTTTTCATGATATCTGTGGGCTGTTGTTTCTGAGAAGAATCTATCATGACGCTACTGGAACCTGAGATGTTAATGATGGCTGTACAGTCCGGTAATTCCCATATTTCCTGCAAATCCTTTTTGCCTTAGGTTTCTTAAAAAACATTGGGCACATTGGCACTAGGACTGGATGGAGATGAGGAGGGACGGCAGAGGGAGGGTAAATATAAATTGTCCAGTAAATGTACTGCATTTTTAGATTTTTATTGTAAAACATATTAATAATTTTCTCTTGATTGCAAATTCTAGATATTCAGACATAGCTTTGGGTTAGATGCTTATCGATCTTAAGACTGCTCAGTAGGGAGACATGTAAGGGAAAGCTACTTGTCTTCTTTAATCAGGTATTTTGTTATTGTAGTGGTGCTGCTTTTAATATAAGATAATTAAATTGCTTTTGCCATTTTGTACAGTACTTTGTTTAATCACTAATCTACACTCTTTTTAAAATGACTCTGTGAAAGCTTGTCTTAACATTTTTCCTTAGCTGTAATTTCTCTTTTGTGGTAAACCTTCTATCTGTATCATCTTTTGGTTCTTTGGGGGATGCTCTTGTTAACATGTAGGATTGGGAATCTTTTAAGTTTTGAAGATGAAGGAAGTTGGAGCAAGGAGGCAGTCAACAGAAGGAATGCAGGATTTTTGAGGTTCTTTCTCTTGAAAACAGTTTTCCCAATTCAAAAGTGTCTTTTAAAACATTAAAAAAAATTCCAGTTTGTTTTTAATAATTTCTTTTACTTTCAGTGTCCTTAAACTTGTAAGTTAGATATCTAAAAATAGAGAATGTTCTTTGGTTATTTTTAGACTTCTACTAAAATGTAGCCTGTAGTGTTTTCCTGTTTCAGAGACTATCTTGAAAGATTCATACAAGTGGCATTTGGGGACCTCTTCCCATCCACTGGCCTTTACTCGATGGAAAATGAGACTCCTTGGTGCTGTCAGATACTGTCTCTGGCAGAACTGGTCTCGTTGCTCTCCTCGGGGAGCACTTAGGTAGTATGCTGCCAGACACAGATATCCATCTGAAGACCGAATCAGATGCTGTCAGGCTACGCTTTATGGAAAGAGTATGGACAAGAAGGAAAGACGCTGCTACCGTCCTGTTCTTTCTGGTTTTATGGATGACCTTGACTGAGTCATTTATTAGTTGAGTCTTTCTGTTCATATATGCTGTGCATTCCATGTCCCTTTCCTTTCCCTCCCACAGATCTGTTGAGCTTTGTGTTCTAAACAAGATTGTGTGCTTATCTGAACATTTCCCATCTGTCTTTGAGGAAATAGTTCCCAGTTAAAGTGACTCAGATTTTCTTACCCCTGCTTTGTATCCTCGTTCTCTGCTGTATGTGGGCAAGGGCATATTTTATTTTAGGGAGTACAGGTTAGCCTTTGGACTCTCTCTCCCTTCTTTATTCATCTTGTTAACCTTCAGATCATCTCAGTCCAGTAACTTCTTAATAAAGGATAAAAGATTGTTTGCTTTCCTCTGAGCTGGGGTCTCACTGTTCTTGCTGGATAAGGGAAAGGGGCTTACTTAGTATTTTCTTGTCTTGCCCAAGAGCCATTTTTCCAATGACATATGTTGGGTAGGGCTAGCCACCCATCTGTTGGACCAGCTACTTCATAAAACTTTCAAAGGATAGTAGTATGTTAGACAAGTGTGGGTGAAATTGACAAGGGTGTTGGATGCAGGTAGAATGAAAGGTCTGCAGAGACTAGCATGTATGTGAACCTCTTTCTTTTGTGTATGTTCATAAAAGAGAAACTGGGTATAGAAAGGAGTAATAGCAAACTGATATCTTTAGTACTTGTGGTTCCTAAATTTTCAAAAGCCTTAGCACTGTGTTGTTTTCTGGAATTGTTACTATTTTCTTATGCTCTAGCCATTATATTGGATTGTAATAGTAAATGAAAGGCATATCTATGATAGGAAATGAAAAAGCATCTCTTATGAAGTTTTAATTAAAAAAAAAAAACCTGTCATTTTTTTTTTTTTCCTGAAAAAAGTCAAGACAAAATTTAGACTATCTATGTGAGCCATAAGTGAGTTTCCCAGGCATAAAGTATTTGGATCGCCATGAATATAAGGCTTTATAGGTGAAACTACTGTTTAATGAAGTGCTTAAGGTAATGAAAGCCATTTAGACAAGATTCAAGATATAAGATTTTTACCCTAAATTGAACTTTAAGATAACAAATGTTATAGCCAAGTTCCAGGGTACACTGTATATTTATATCAACTTTCATTTGGTATTTGGAGCTTGGAGATTTCGGTGAGGCATGCTTACATAGACTTTCATCCTCCTCACTGCTGGTGGTCTCCTAACCCTTTGAGATCCAGGTTAGCTGCAGTGTTTTTGTGAAGCCTCTCTCAATAGAATCAGCCCTTCTCTGTTTCTGCAGCACTGCCTTTACAGTGTAGACTAATTATCATTTTCCTGTCTGCCTAATTAGATTATTAGCTTCTCAAAAGCAATACAGCATAGTCATTTGTGTGTTGGCTCCTGGCATGTATTTTTTTTTTTTATTTTAAATGAAGAAATCTGGTTTGACATACCTTCCCTAATAAATAGGTGTAAGCCTTTTAAATCAAGATTTTATCGAAGTAGTTTAAGATCTGTTGTCATATTAAGACATATTAAGACATGAAGCCTCTAACCGCCATCTGGTATCTTCGCCAGGCCTTGCCCACAGCACGTGAAAGCACAGCTGAATACTGAAGTTCTTTTCACGTCTCAGGATGTGCAGTCTGTCAGCCTGTGTTGTGCTGCTGAACCCAGGTGTTCTCATCAAGACACAATTAGAGGATTAAAGCACCCGTCACCGGTGTGGAACCCTGTCTAGATCAGTGTGATTAGAAAGCTAATGATCTGAGATGGGCATTTGGGGTTCCTGGAGCTAAGACTAAGTGGGTATTGGGCTACAGCATTGACTCTGGTGTGTTTTAGAACCAAGGAGTGCTGGGGCTTGGCTCTTGACAGCTACTGTGCGAGGCTTTGATCAGGCAGGCCCTGTCTCTGCATACAGCCGATGCGGTCTCCTTATTAGTTTGTAACTCTGCAACAGGGGGTGGGTTTCCGTGTAGAGAAGAGGACTGAAGTGGGTTCTTAGGTATGTGTGATCACATGACATACACCTGATTGTGATGAGGCCCAGTTAGGGAGTCAGTCTGTTTTTTCCATCTCTCTTGTGGGTATATCTGCACATCCCCACCCACTCATGCACACACAGACACCCTACACCCACCTCCCCTCTCTTGTCTCCATACACGATATCTTTGGAAGGATCTGTCTGTCTGCACATGAGCTATCTCTGGAAGGACTGTAAGGAGCTGGTAACAGTGACCGCCTCAGGGAAAAGGGATGGAAGCTGGGAGGTTGGGACGGCAGAGACTTTTTGCTCCACAAAACAGTGGAGTCCTCATTTAAGTTCATTATGATTATATTGTTCAGTTGCTAAGTCGTGTCTGACTCTTTGCAGCCCCATGGACTGTAGCACATCAGGTTCCTCTCTCCTCCGCTTTCTCCTGGAGTTTGCTCAGATTCATATCCATTGAGTCAGTGATGCTATCTCACCATCTCATCCTCTGCCACCCCCTTCTCCTTTTGGGATACCCCGTAATTGTGAAAGAATACACAGAGTAAATATTACAAGGGTATATAGACCACAGAGGCCCATGGACACAGCATCCAACCTGAGAAATGCAGCACTGTATACGCTGAGGTCCTCTAAGTGCCCTCTTCGATTTGTCCCTTAGAAAAGTTTTGTTAGTTTGCTTTTCACTTTACGTACCTTTAAAATTTTTTGTGTGTACCGTATACATGTGCTTTAGTTGCTCACTTGTGTCTGACTCTTCGCAGCCCCATGGACTGAAGCCCGCCAGGCTCCTCTGTCCATGGGAGTTCTCCAGGCAAGAATCCTGGAGTGGGTTGCCATGCCCTCCTCCAGGGGATCTTCCTAATGCGGGGATCGAACCCGGGTTTCCCTCAGTGCAGGCGGATTCTTGACCGTCTGAGTCACCAGGGAAGCATACATGCTGCCGTACAAAAATGTTCCCTCGGTCCATTCACTCTCTTTCCTTGACGTCTGTACTCTTAATTCCTGTATGTTTGTTTAACTTCAGGTTCCTTGATCATTACAGTTTGTCTCTGACCTGTAATGTTTTATAATAGTATGGGTTAGAGTAAATAAAGGAAAATGGTGGGCAGACAACTTGTGCCCTTTTTGGTGATACGTTAGTGCTTAAAGGAACCACCTGTTTGGGTTCACATCACTCTGGAGTAAAAAACTCCAGAACCTTCAGCAATAATTACCTTTTGACTCTACTAATACTCTAAATATTAGTGCAGGCTTTTAAATATATATATATATATATATATATATATATATATATATATATGTTTCTATTCAAGAAATTTTAGAGCTTGAAGGAAACCTTAGGTATTTTTTTGTCCTCTCCTTAAGATGAGGAATACTCCCAATACTTCGGCCACCTGATGTGAAGAGCTGACTCATTTGAAAAGACCCTGCTGCTGGGAAAGATTGAAGGTGGGAGGAGAAGGGGAAGACAGAGGATGAGATGGTTGGATGGCATCACTGACTCAATGGACATGAGTTTGAGTAAACTCCGGGAGTTTGTGAGGGACAGGGAGGCCTGGCGTGCTGTAGTCCATGGGGTTGCAAAGAGTCAGACGCAACTGAGTGACTGAACTGAACTAAGATGAGGAAATTGGCCTGTTGAGGTTAATTTATTTCCTGTAGTCACATGATTAGTGGCTGACACAGAAGGAGAATTCATTTACCTACTCCCATGTCAGTGTTCTTTCTAAAACATACTCACAGAGAAACCATCAGAGACCTTTAATGTAGGAGATTGTTTATAATTTTCCCCAGAGATCTTGGTTTTCTTTGGGTTTTTCCATCGTGGGTTTCCAAAACTACTCAGATTAACTCACATCTTAAGAGGTGGAGATAAAATTCAGTGCCTGGGTGTCCACTTCTTGCCCCTGGGAAGCGGAGGCAGATGCTGCAGGTCCTGTGGTTCCCTGGTGGACCTCCCTCTTGCCTTGCCTTCTCTAGCCTGGCTGATGATCTCATACCTTGATGGTGATATCAGAAGACAGGTAGGCAGACAGACTGATGCTGTCATCAGTATTCTGGACTACATCTTACTGCCCTTTCTCTGGCTGGTTAATTTATCTGAGGTCCCCTTAGAGTTAGGGCCTAGATCAAAGGAATTGGAATTCATCTGTCTGTCTCTATCTTTTCTTCTTCCCTTTTGTTTCCTTTTGGATGAGGCAGGCTGTCAAGACCATGAACCACAGGTTTAGCTTTATTACAGCCGTGCCAAATTAAATAAAGATGAGTCTCATACAGTCTTGTTTTTTTTGGAACTTCACTTTTATGATTACCACATGCATTATTTTTGAAAGGATTTTCTTTATACTAACAAGGGGGGAAAAATTAAAAACCTCCCGCTCTGCCATCAACAACAAAAAACAACATTCTCTGCCTTGCTCTCACCAAGCCAAAGGGCAGTGTCGGGCTGAGCTCATGTTGTTAGGGGGCTGGGGCACGCTTAATCTCAGGGCAGGCACGTAAAGTGGGGTGGCGGCAGCAGTCTGGTGAGGACAGAGGGCCTCGAAAAGAGGTGTCTGTGGCAGTTACATAGTGAAAATAAACTCAGCAGTGAAATTTTTATAGTGTGTCATAATTTTAAAGTGTTTTTATATATAATATTTGATCTTCTCAACAACTTTGAGGTATCTGTATCTTCTCGTTTGTAGGGTGGAACACTGAGGCTCAGAGAGGCTTCAAGGCACACAGGAAGAGATGGAAAATATGTTTAAATTTAGGTGTTTTACTTGAAACACTGCTCGCTTATATGTTCCATGTAAAATGAAAGTCAGATTGTATCCCTGCTCACTGAGAACCTGCCACGGGCTCTCGGTCACAGACGCAGCCCAGCCCTGTACCTTTCAGACTGCACTCCGCCGCCTCTTCCCTGGCCGCTGCTGGCCCAGCCGTGCCAGCCTCACTTGGCCCCACAGACCTTGGACAGTGCTCCTGTTTCAGGGCTTGCCTACTGGCTATTCTTTCTGCTCGGAACACTCTGTGCTGGGTAGCCTCATGGTCTGCTCCCTCACCTGCCTCGTAACTTTTTTCCATGTCACTTTTTTAGTTACACCTTCCCTGACCCCCCTATTTTTAAAAATTCTGCTTTTATTTGTCTCCATACTGCTTGCCATCTGATAGAATACAGTCATCCCTTGGTGGGCATTGGTTCCAGCCTACCCCCACCCCCAGTACTAAAATTCATGGATGTGCAAGTCCCTTATATAAAATAGTAGGGTATTTGCATGTAACCTATACACATTTTGAATCATGTCTAGATTACTTACAATACCTAATACAAGGTTAATGTTATATAAAGAGTTGCCTGCGCCACAAATTAAAGTTTTGGTTTTGGGGACTTTCTGAATTGTTTTTTCCCGAATATTTTCGATCTGTGTATGGTTGAATCTGTGCATGTGGAGCCTGCAAATATGCAGGACTGACTAATGTGATTTGTTTACTTGTTTACTGGATACTGCTGTCTTTCCGGCCTAGAAAATAAACACCTCAAAGTAGGGATTTTTCTGTCTTGTTTTCTACTGTGTTTCCAGTACCTGTAAAGGTGCCCATTGCATAGTATGCACTTAATAATTCTTGAATAAATGATTCACCAAGAAATTTGGAGTATGTTTTAGGCAGGCGTGCTCCTGAGAACTTGTCTTTCAGGTGTCCTGTGTAGCACGCACTGCAGTAGCTAGTGCGGTGGCTTTCAGAGTGTGGGCGCGGGACCTCTGGGCACACCTGAGACCTCTTCAGTGGATGTGAGCTGGAAGCTCTTTACATACTTACGTGTGAGTGCTGAGTCGCTTCAGTCACGTCCAACTCTTTGTGACCCCGCTGACTGTAGTCTGCCAGGCTCCTCTGTCCAGGAGATTTCCCAGGCAAGAATACTGGAGTGGGTTGCCATGCCCTCCTCCAGGGAATCTTCCTGACTCAGGGATCGAACCTGAGTCTTATGCGCTTCCTGCACTTCAGGTAGATTCTTTATTGCTGAGCCACTGGGGAAGCCCTTATATATTTATACTTAGGTGTTATTTGCCTTTTTTACTCTTGGTGTCTCGTGAATGTGCTGTGTAGTTTTCCAGATGTACATGGTGGTATGATACCTCAACAGCTTGAATGCAGTATCAGGGATGAAAATTCAGCTGTCTCAGTTGTATGTTAAAGAGATTTGCAAAAATAAGTGATAAAATGATACTTTTTACTATTATTTTTTATTTTGGAAAGTATATTTTTTCATAGAAATATGTTAACATAGCGGGTTTATTGCTATTTTTAAAGAATAAATATTTTAAATGTTTTCAGTCTTAACTTATTATATGATAAGTAGTAATAGATATAACTCATATACCCGAAAGCTCTTCAAAATGATCAGTAACTGTACAGTGTAAAAGAGTCCTGATGTCAAAAAGGTTGAGAATAGTATAGTTTTTAGGAAATAGACTTTGAAATCCAAGTTGTCTTTTTTTTTTTTTTAAGCTCTGCCACTGCTACTAGCTGTGTGACCTTGGGCAAATTGCTTAACCTCTCTGTGCCTGTTGCTGCATCTGTTTGGTATTTTTTTTAATGCTAATAGTATTAGTACCAACCCCAGGAAGTTGTTGTAAGTATTAAATGATTTAACATGTGTAAAATACTTCTAACAATTCTTGGTATATAATAAATGCCATATTTTTTTTTATGTTATTGTGGTTGTTTTTTTGTTGTTGGGATTTTGAATACTATTAGATGCAGGTAGTTTTTTATTTCTTCCTGGATATTCTGACAACTTGTCACAACTCATTTGATATTTGACAACTCATAAATTAATAAAAAAAAGAACAACCTTCTTTAACCTTGAAGTACTTCAGGAAATTTGTTTTAACATATTTTAAAAGATGTGTAAGATTTATATACAAGGATGCTCATAGCAGTATTCTTTATAATAGAAAAAACAAAAACAGAAACAACCTATACTTTAGCAGTAGAGTATTGGTTAAATAACTTACGATATATTCACATAATTGGTACTAATGCAGTCATAGGTTTTTTAAAGATGTGAGAAAATGTTTGCCATTTATCCATATAACCTTAAAGAAATGGCTATGGGGATGATATACCTCAGAATATTAATAGCTGTTCCTGGTTAAGTGGGATTTCATAAGGGATTTTTTTCTTCTTCGTTTTCCTGTATCTTAAGCATATGTTTCTGTTGTGTATTAAAATAAAACTCATAATAAATAGCATGTGCACATAGGTAGTTGAGGGAGGCAGAAAATGACTGAAAGTATGGTGTCTTAGATCAGGAGCTTGAACTGTTGATTTCGGACCTCTGCCTTCAAAGCACTCCACCTACCAAACAATGAATGTTATAGAGGCACTCCATCCCACTAGGCTATTCCGTCTGGCCGGTCTAGTTTGTATAAATTTCTTTTATTATATCTTTTGCCTTTGTTTCTGCTTTGTAAGATTTATTGAAATTTGTCTTCAGTGTTTGTATTAGGTCATATTCTTGCCAGAGCTGTAGATCCTCTGTATACGAACTTACTCACAATTCGCTGAACCTTTCTGAAGTTTTGATGACCTACAAAAAACACTAAATTTTTTCTGTTAGTTTTTGATGGGTAAGAAAACTGAGTTCTCTTAGCCATAAAATAATGGTGTTGATATAAAATGTTTTAACCATTTGAAAGTACATTTCT
This sequence comes from Dama dama, assembly GCF_033118175.1. NCBI lineage: Eukaryota > Metazoa > Chordata > Mammalia > Artiodactyla > Cervidae > Dama > Dama dama. The sequence continues at coordinate 8,403,455 of NC_083702.1, forward strand.
GTAATACATTTTCTTTGACTTTAGGGTGGGTGTGAGAATCCTCTTAACAATTCTTCTACTCCTTGTCAGAAAGCCCAAACTCACATTGCCTCATCTTTGCTTTGTAGATAGGAACTGAAGTACTTATGTGAAGAGTTGAGTGTTAATTAAATTGACCGTAATTTTCTTAGGAGAAACATTTAGATTATATTCCTCAAATCAGTGCCATAAGACTAATTGATAAAATATTTGGCTGTGTAGAGTATTAAAAATTTATGGTGTTAACATTAATTAGGCTATCCAAACATATGCTGTAACCTTGCTAGCACTTCTAACACCTTGCTACTCAAAGTGTGTTCCAAGGACCAGCATCATCTGTATCATCTGGGAACTTGTTAGGAATACAGTCTCAGGCTCCACCTCAGATGGGTATTCAGAGTTTTTATTTTCACAAGATCCTCAGGTGCATATTAAAGTTGAGGAGTGTTGTTCCAACAGATACTTTTATTTTTATTGACTTTGTTTTGGAGGGGAACAGGTGAGAGAGAAAAACAATCTGTTGGTGTGTGTGTGTGTGTTTTAAAGAAGTAAGCTGTTGATACATAAAACACCTTGAACAGCTCTCCAGGAAATCATGGAAAGTGAAAAACCTAATCCCAAAAGGTTACATATGTGATTCCATTTGTATAACATTCTTGAAATGGCAGAATTATAGAGAACAGATGGATGGCTGTCAGGGGCTAAGATGGGGTGATGCTGGTGTGGTTTAGTCGCTAAGTTTTGTCCATTTCTTGTGACCCCATGGACTGTATAGCCTGCCAAACTCCTCCGTCCCTGGAATTTTCCAGGCATGGATACTGGAGTAGGTTGCCATTTCCTTCTCCAGGGAATCTTCCCCACCCAGAGACTGAACCTGTGTCTCCTGCATTGCAGGTAGATTCTTTACAGACTGAGCCACCAGGGAAGCAGGTGATGCTGGGAGGAAAGGTAACTGTGGCTGTCAAAAGTCACCATGGAGGATCCTTACAGCGATGGAACTTTCTGTATCTTGACTGTATCAGTGTCAGTATCCTGGTTGTAATGTTGCGGTATAGTTTTGCAAGCTGTTAACATTGGGGGGAACTGGGTGAAGGATAAACTGATCTCTAAATTATTTCTTACAAATGGGTAGGAATGTATAATCACTAAAAAAAAAAGGATTAAGAAAACTCAGTTTGGCATGTTTTCAAAATGTTAAACAGAGTTACCATATAACCTAGAAATTGTCCTCCTAGGTATATACCTGAGAAAATTGAAGACACTGCTCCACACAAAAACTCATCCATAAGCATTCATAGCAACCTTAACCCAAAGTGAGCTTGGAGGAGAGTGGATGCATATGTGTATGATTGAGTCCCTAACTGTTCTCCTGAAACTATCACAACATTGTTAATCAGCTGTTACCAATACAAAATAAAACATTTAAATTAAAAAAAAAAAATAGCCCCAAGTGGAAACAACTCAAATCTGTCACTTAATGAATGGATGAACAAAATGTAGTATATCCTTAGAATGCTGCTGCTGCTAAGTCCCTTCAGTCGTGTCCGACTCTGTGTGACCCCATAGACGGCAGCCCACCAGGCTCCCCCGTCCCTGGGATTCTCCAGGCGAGAATACTGGAGTGCGTTGCCATTTCCTTCTCCAATGCATGAAAGGGAAAAGTGAAAGTGAAGTCGCTCAGTCGTGTCCGACTCCTAGTGACCCCAGGGACTGCAGCCTACAAGGCTTCTCCATCCATGGAATTTTCCAGGCAAGAGTACTGGAGTGGGTTGCCATTGCCTTCTCCCTCCTTACAATGAAAAGGAATGAAATAGTAATAGATGAAGCTTGAAAACATTCCAAGTGAAAGAAGACAGGCACAGAAGGCCACATATTATATAATTCCATTTATGTGAAATGTCCAGAATAGGCAAATCCATAGACATAGATTAGTTGTTGCCAGGGCTTGGTGGTGGGGGATGGGACAATGATGAGGAATGACTGGTAATAGATGTGGATTTCTTGGGGGTAATGAAAATATTCTGGAACTAGATAGTGGTGATGGTTGTACAATTATAGGAACATATGAAAAACTACTGAATTTTACTCTTTGAGTGAATTGAATAGTATGTGAATTCTATCACAATTAAAAAATAAATCTGAGAACAAATTGTAGATTTCTCTAGAGTGATGTAATTGTTAAACACATTTCTGACCTTTTCCTATTTTAGAATATCTGAATTAAATGCTCTTGTCCTAAATTTCCTTTCTATTTTGGGATGTCATAGTCAAAGCTATGGTTTTTCCAGTAGTCATGTGTGGATATGAGAGTTGGACTAGAAAGAACGCTGAGCATTGAAGAATTGATGCTTTTGAACTGTGGTGCTGTAGAAGATTCTTGAGAATCCCTTGGACTGCAAGAAGATCAAACCAGTCAATCCTAAAGGAAATCAGTCCTGAATATTCATTGGAAGGACTGTTGCTGAAGCTGAAACTTCAATACTTTGGCCACCTGATATGAAGAACTGACTCACTGGAAAAGACCCCGATGCTGAGAAAGATAGGAGGCAGGAGGAGAATGGGACAACAGAGGATGAGATGGTTGGGTGGCATCACCGACTGGATGGAGATGAGTTTGAGCAAGCTCTGGGAGTTAGTGATGGACAGGGAGGTCTGGCGTGCTGCAGTCCATGGGGTCACAAAGAGTCAGACATGACTGAGTGACTGAACTGAACTGATACTAGGATGACCTTTCCCCCACATTTAATCCTTCATATAAACCCTAACTTTTGCCTAGATGCTTCCCTCTTTGTAATAGTGATTCTTGTACTTGTCACGGGGTTTAGAAAGGATGCTATTTTGAATTGCAGTGTAGCAAGATTTCAGACTATACACCCATGGTCGAAACCAGTGTCCTGTGTTTGGAACTAAGGAAAAAAGAGTTGGACAGAACTTGGTGACTGGACAGCAACTAGAGTGACAGATAGCCTATCAGTTGTTGCCTGGGACCAGAGAGAGAAGATAACTACAAAGGGACATAGGAGCACTTTGAGGGGGGCAGCGAGGGGAGATGTTAGATTTCTTGATTGTCATAGTGGTTATGCAGGTGTATACATTTGTCAAAAGGCATTGAACTTGTGTGCTTAAAATTCGGGAGCCTATCATATCTAGATTAAAGTTCAATAAAATTGATTTCAGAAACTTGTAAAATTATCTCATTGTTTTAAGGTTAAAGTCATATTTACATTAAAACTCTTTTTTTAATACAGGCTAACAGCTGTTAATAAAAAATTAACTTGGGGACTCTGACTTCTGTTGATGATGTCTATCTCCCTTTTCCATCTAGTCAGTTTACACAGTGAAATTAGATTGATCATTTTCATTCAGACTGTGCTCTTGTGCTTTTGACCTTGCATGATTCTGTTGCTTTGCTTTTCAAAACCTATGAGTGGGTGTGATTATTCTAAGATTTTTTTTTCTAAGTTTATGGAACATTGTATTGGCTATTGTTGCCTTTTTCCTTTTATGTACAACAGAAAAATGTTCCACTGGATATAACAAATCAGGTTGATTGCCTTTCACCTTCATACACTCTGGACTACCCTGGGCTAATTTGGGCACCAGGAGGTTGGAGTTAAAATTACTCTTGAAGGAAGGAAGCCAAAAGGAGAAAAGGAGGTAGCACTGCTAGGTAGTGCTTAAAACAAATGAAACACAACAAAACCCCAAGTGTGTGAACTTTTTTCCCACCCACATCACCTGCGTCTCACTGATCTCTTGTCAGCAAGTGTGCCTTATTACACAGAAACTTCCAAGGTGTGAGAACGGTTGTGGAAGACAGTCTCTAAGTTAGCAAAACCATCTCTGTATGTGGTTCCCGAGCTTTCTTCCTGAGGTTTTCTTCCCTCACCCTCACTCTTTTCTTGGGCCTGACCATGCCTAAACCCAGTGCTAGAGTATTTCCCCATTTAAAATTCTCCACAGGTGAAGGGATTTTTAAATTACTTTTTCCCTTAAGCATAGGCAAGACAGCCTTGTATTTTAAAAACAAATCATTAAAAACAAGTAGAGATCAGAAATTATATTCATATCTTATAATAACCTGTAATGGAAAATGTATATGTAAAACTGAATCTCTTTGCTGTAGACCTGAAACTAACACTATGTTATAAATCAACTATACTTCAGTAAGAAACCCACTAATATGTTAACATAAACAACATGCTTTAAGAAAAATAGCTATATTTTCTAAAATAAAAATTAGTAAGATAGTGTCATTGTTTTACATTTTTGCAAACGTCCTTAATATGTGGCTTGATAGAAGAAAGGGAAAAAAAACAAAACTACTAGAGACCACACAGGAAAATACAACAAACCACAGACTGTAAGAAACACATTTATAGAGTATGGAATTCTAAGTAGAATTTGTAAAAATTCCATCAAAACTATAGAACTATATTTAAAATAAAATAATAGTACCTAACACTTACATGGGATTTACCATGTGCCAGACGGTGTTCCAAGCTCCTTACATGTATTAAATAACTCTTGCAACAGCTATATGAAATAGGAGCTCTTATTATCCCACTTTACAGATGATGAAATTGAGGGGTAAAGTAGATAAGCAATCTGTCCATACACCTGGTAAGTGGTACAGCTGCTACTGCGCCCAGCTGGCCTGGCTTCAGAATCCATGCTGTTCACCACTACATTATATTGTTTCCATGTGAACTTTTATGCCCCAGTGTACCTCTTGACAGGCTGTCTGTCTTATCTTGGTTTCTTGTCCTGTTCTTCCATTACACAGCCTACCTGTCTTTTTTACCCTTTTCCCTCCCTCTTTATCCTCCACTCCCCCACCCCAAGAACAGTGTGACATAATTGTTAAACACGTTTCTGACCTTTTCTTCTTTTTGAATATCTGAATTAAATGCTCTTGTCCTAAATCTCCTCTCTACATCGGGATCACCTTTCCCCCCTACATTTAACCCTTCCTACAAGCCCTAGCCTTTGCCTCGAAGCTTCCCTCTTTTTAACAGTGATTCTTGTACCTGTTCACGAGGATTAGAAAGGATGCTATTTTGAATTGCAGTGTAGCAAGGTTTCAAACTCTGCACCCATGGCCAAAACCAGCGTCATATGTTTGAAACTAAGCAAAACCTCTTGAATGTCTTGCCATAAACGTGCATTAGAAATTTTTTCCGATGTAGCAAATGGTTTCTGTGAGTAGGAAATAAATTTAAACCTGTATATCTTTAGAGTAGAAACATTTTCCATGTGAAGGTCCTTGCTAACTCTGGTAAGAAAAAAGGTCCCTTCCCTCTTTCCCCCTTTTCTTCTGAACTCTGTAGTATAGAGCTTTCAGAATGTCTTGACAGCTGAGTTTTGTATCTGCTAAGTCAGTCCATGAGGTGTTTGGGAATAATCTTCCATTAGTTTTATGCTAACGATCCCCTTACAGCTTGGCTTTTAGTCAACTGACTCAGTGTTACTAAATTTATTATATTAAATCTCAACTAAGGTGGTTAGTACGAATGTTTTTAGAAAAGTCTTGATAAATTTGAAGGAAAAAGTGTATTTTTTGATGTACTCTTAGGATTTCCTAGGCGGTACGTGAAAAGTGTCTGAGAATCTAGAAAACCATGTGGTCCCCTGCATAGAGATCATATGCTAGCTTAGATAGTTTAGAGTAAGAGCTTAGATACCTAGTTCTGAAGTCCATATTTGTATTCATGAAATAGTAGGCGAGTTTCTCAGTGTGTGTGGTTCATTTTATCTGTCCCTGTCTACTTCTCCAGTGGCACTTCTTGCTTGTTTTTCTTTTTTGCTTTCTAGGTTCCATCCACACCTCTCCCTCCTTAGTGTTTCAGAGAATGCCCCTCGTTCCATCCACACCTCTCCCTCCTTAGTGTTTCAGAGAATGCCCCTCGTTCCATCCACACCTCTCCTTCCTTAGTGTTTCAGAGATGCCCCTCGTTCCATCCACACCTCTCCCTCCTTAGTGTTTCAGAGAATGCCCCTCGACCGTGCCCCTGCCCTCTGGTTATGTTCATTCTTTCTCATTCTCTCTTCTTGATTTATACTTGGAGACTATATGTTTACTTATGTGACTGTTTGATTAATGTGTGGTTCCCTCAGTATTTCATCAACTCTATGAAGGCCTTACCTGTTACTTTTAATTTTATTTTACCTGTTATTGTTAATTTTGCCTTGTTTTATATCTAGCATCTACCTAGTTTGCTGGGCAGTAGCTGCTGCATAAATGTACATTGATGAGTGAATGAAGTGAACATGAAATGTCAGGGACATTGGGAAGATGAAAGCCACTGGAGCATTTGGTGTTAGGTTCTCCAACCCAAGTATTTCTCAAAGAGCAAGCACATCCTTAGTAACCCACTAAGGATGACTCTCCAGTTCCTTTATAAGATGTAGAGGGTCAAGGATTTTTGTACCATCTTTCCCTCTCCATCATTCACTTTGAGAAGAGTCATTCTCAGCTTTTGTGAAATTGTCAAGATATATAAACTACAGAGTATTTGTATCTCTGTCACTAGATACACTTCTGCCCCAGATTGGACCAGAAGTTATCTCTCGCTTCAAGTGAGGAGCTAGTACATATTTGGGAGCATTATGTTTTGGCTAATTGATTAGAGGATTTAATTTTTTTCTTTTTAATATACTTAGTTTTAACTCAGGCCTTGTGAGATCATTATGGTATATTCAAGTCAAAAGACTTAACAATTTTTAGTAAGTGGCAAGGATTCATTTTGAAATTTAAAAGCTCAAGCTCAAACCAAGAGTTTAGTGTTTGAATACTTCTGCTTCTTGCCCATTGAGTTCTTACCTCCTGCTTCTCAGAGTACTTTTGAAGGTGAAGGTTGACAAGTTTTGTGAGATACAAGGTGCTGCTGAAAGCTCTGGTCTCAGTGGACTCAAGTTTCAAAAATTCATAAGGACATTAGACAGCTTTAAACTTGGTGTGCTTGTAGTGGGACTAAAGTACCACAAAAGACTTCTTTCCTTGAAAAACTTTCCTTTCTTCTCATTTCTTTCTTTTGTTACTTTAGGCTTTCTAAATCTTCTATTTTCTTTGGAGGTGTTTGGAAATTTCTTTTCCTAGTAAAGGGGTTACATAAAATAAGATTTAGAAAATTTATAGTTTAACAAATCCTCTTGTGAACTATTTTTAATAAAGATAGATTAGTTAAAGTTTACAAATTACTTTTAAGATGCAGATTGTTAAGTGGTGGTGTGATGCATTCTTTGCTTTCCAGAGTGTCATCCCTTTTAGCCCTGTAGCTACATATCAAGAGGCTACATGTTCAGTCATAAAGCATTAGCTTCTGCCAACATTACATCAGCTCTGCAAAGCCTCATTGGCTAATTATCCCCTGGGACTAGAACATGGATTTGGCAGCTTGTGAAAGCTGCTATTTCCAATTTCTCCCTTCCTGGCTGTGACATATCCCAAAGGAATGAAGTTGAGAAATAACCATCTTCTTCTGAAAGCTCTCAGCCTCTCATTCCCACAGTAGTTCTCATGGTCAGGGATAGAAGGTCCCTTCTTCCACTTGAGGAGGCCTCGTAGCTGATGATATAGACTTCATGTAGTGGCCAAGGCACCCTGAATGAGTGATGGAAGGGTGATGACAAGGAGCCTTGCATCCCTTGAGAAATGTTTCTGGGTGGCTGTCTACAAGGATCCTAGTGCTTTGGTTGGGATCTTCTTTATATTACCGAAATCAAAGAAGCTAGAAGTCCTGGACTGAGAACCATATGTGATTATAATCTGTGTCAGTTGACATTCTGTGTAAGAATTAGTGTAGACGTGTAACACCTCCTTTAATGAGCATCTATAAAGTAACTTTCTTTAGAGCAGCTGTGGATAGTTGAAAGAACTGTATGATCTTAAGCAATACTCTTAATCTCCTTTAGTCTTAATATTTTCACCATAATATAAAGATGCAGTACCTGCGTCATTTTCTCCAGAAGGTGTCATAAGTGTGGAATGAGATCGCACACGTGAACCGTGTCACCAAGATCGCCGCTGACCTACTCAGCACCCTGGGCAGGGGGCCCATTTTTGGTTTCCCCTTACCTGACCTTTCTTCACTGTTTGACCCTATTCAGTTCTCTCTCCTTACTGTCTACTGCTCAGAGTTCTTTTGTGTAGTCTCGGTTAACCTAAGCATAAAACTGGGTTTTCGGAGGAGTTACATCCGTTGGATCATCAAAAAAGCAAGAGAGTTCCAGAAAAACATCTACTCCTGCTTTATTGACTACGCCAAAGCCTTTGACTTTGTGGATCAAAACAGACTGTGGAAAATTCTTAAAGAGATGAGAATACCAGACCACCTTACCTGCCTCTTGAGAATTCTGTATGCAGGTCAAGAATCAACAGTTAAAACCAGACATAGAACAAAAGGCTGGTTCGAAATTGGGAAAGGAGTACATCAAGGCTGTATATTGTCACCCTGCTTATTTAACTTGTATGCAGAGTACATCATGAGAAATGCTGGTCTGGATGAAGCACAAGCTGGAATCAAGATTGCCAGGAGAAATATCAATAACCTCAGACGTCAGGACATCACCTTTATGGCAGAAAGTGAAGAGGAACTGAAGAGCCACTTGATGAAAGTGAAAGAGGAGAGTGAAAAAGCTGGCTTAAAACTCAACATTCAGAAAACTAAGATCATGGCATCTGGTCCCATCACTTCATGGCAAATAGATGGGGAAACAATAGAAACAATGAGAGACTTTATTTTCAGTTCAGTTCAGTCGCTCAGTCGTGTCCGACTCTTTGCAACCCCATGAACCGCAGCACGCCAGTAAACTCCCGGAGTTTACTCAAACTCATGTCCATCGAGTCAGTGATGCCATCCAGCCATCTCATCCTCTGTCATCCCCTTCTCTTCCTGCCCCCAATCCCTCCCAGCATCAGGGTCTTTTCCAACGAGTCAACTCTTCTCATGAGGTGGCCGAAGTATTGGAGTTTCAGCATCAGCATCAGTCCTTCCAGTGAACACCCAGGACTGATCTCCTTTAGGATGGACTGGTTGGATCTCCTTGCAGTCCAAGGGATCTCAAGAGTCTTCTCGAACACCATAGTTCAAAAGCATCAATTTTTCGGTGCTCAGCTTTCTTCACAGTCCAATTCTCGCATCCATACATGACCACTGGAAAAACCATAGCCTTGACTAGACAGACCTTTGTTGGCAAAGTAATGTCTCTCTGCTTTCTAATATGCTGATTAGGTTGGTCATAACTATCCTTCCAAGGAGTAAGCGTCTTTTAATTCCATGGCTGCAGTCACCATCTGCAGTGATTTTGGAGCCCCCAAAAATAAAGTCTGACGCTGTTTCCACTGTCTCCCCATCTACTTCCCATGAGGTGATGGGACCAGATGCCATGATCTTAGTTTTCTGAATGTTGAGTTTTAAGCCAGCTTTTTCACTCTGCTCTTTCACTTTCATCAAGAGCCTTTTTAGTTGCTCTTCACTTTCTGCCATGAGGGTGGTGTCACCTGCATATCTGAGGTTATTGATATTTCTTCCAGCAGTCTTGATTCCAGCTTGTGCTTCCTCCAGCCCAGCATTTCTCATGATGTACTCTGCATAGAAGTTAAATAAGCAGGGTGACAATATACAGCCTTGACGTACTCTTTTTCCTATTTGGAACCAGTCTGTTGTTCCATGTCCAGTTCTAACTGTTGCTTCCTGACCTGCTTACAGGTTTCTCAAGAGGCAGGTCAGGTGGTCTGGTATTCCCATCTCTTTCAGAATTTTCCACAGTTTATTGTGATCCACACAGTCGAAGGCTTTGGCATAGTCAATAAAGCAGAAATAGATATTTTTCTGGAATTCTTTTGCTTTTTTGATGATCCAGCAGATATTGGCAATTTGATCTCTGGTTCCTCTGCCTTTTCTAAAACCAGCTTGAACATCTGGAAGTTCACGGTTCATGTATTGCTGAAGCCTGGCTTGGAAAATTTTGAGCATTACTTGACTAGTGTGTGAGATGAGTGCAATTGTGCGGTAGTTTGAGCATTCTTTGGGATTGCCTTTCTTTGGGATTGGAATGAAAACTGACCTTTTCCAGTCCTGTGGCCACTGCTGAGTTTTCCAGATTTTCTGGCATATTGAGTGTAGCACTTTGACAGCATCATCTTTTAGGATTTGAAATAGCTCAACTGGAATTCCATCACATCCACTCGCTTTGTTCGTAGTGATGCTTTTTCTAAGGCCCACTTGACTTCACATTTCAGGTTGTCTGGCTCTAGGTGAGTGATCACACCATTGTGATTATCTGGATCGTGAAGATCTTTTTTGTACAGTTTTCTATGTATTCTTGCCATCTCTTCTTAATATCTTCTGCTTCTGTTAGGTCCATACCATTTCTATCCTTTATTGAGCCCATTTTTGCATGAAATGTTCCCTTGGTATCTCTCATTTTCTTGAAGAGATCTCTAGTCTTTCCCATTCTGTTGTTTTCCTCTGTTTCTTTGCATTGATCACTGAGGAAGTCTTTCTTATCTCTCCTGGCTATTCTTTGGAACTCTGCATTCAAATGGGAATATCTTTCCTTTTTTCCTTTGCTTTTTGCTTCTCTTCATTTCACAGCTATTTGTAAGGCCTCCTCAGACAACCATTTTGCCTTTTTGCATTTGTTTTCCATGGGAATGGTCTTGATCCCTGTCTCCTGTACAATGTCGCGAACCTCCATCCATAGTTCATCAGGCTGTCTGTCTATCAGATCTGGTCCCTTAAATCTATTTCTCACTTCCATTGTAGAGTCATAAGGGATTTGATTTAGGTCATACCTGAATGGTCTATTGGTGGTTATCCCTACTTTCTTCAGTTTAAGTCTGAATTTGGCAATAAGGAGTTCATGATCTGAGCCACAGTCAGCTCCCGGTCTTGTTTTTGCTGACTGTATAGAGCTTTTCCGTCTTTGGCTGCAAAGAATATAATCAATCCGATTTCGGTTGGGTGGCGCCAAAATCACTGCAGATGGTGACTGCAGCCATGAAATTAAAAGACGCTTGCTCCTTGGAAGAAAAGCTATGACAAACCTAGACAGCATATTAAAAAGCAGAGAAGGTCTGTCTAGTCAATGCTATGGTTTTTCCAGTAGTCATATATGGATGTGAGAGTTGGACTATAAAGAAAGCTGAATGCTGAAGAATTGATGCTTTTGAACAGTGGTGTTGGAAAAGACTCTTGAGAGTTCCTTGGACAGCAAGGAGATCCAACCAGTCCATCCTAAAGGAATATTCATTAGAAGACCTGATGCTGAAGCCAAAACTCCAATACTTTGGCCACTTGATGCGCAGAGCTGACTCACTGGAAAAGACCCTGATGCTGGGAAAGATTGAAGGCAGGAGGAGAAGGGGACGACAGAGGGTGAGGTGGTTGGATGGCATCACTGACTGGATGGACATGAGTTTGGGCAAGCTCCGGGAGTTAGCGATGGATACGGAAGCCTGGCGTGCCGCTGTCTGTGGGGTCACAAAGAGTTGGACACGACTGAGCGACTGAACTGAATCAGACTGGTTAGTTACTATTATTGGATAGTGCATGGCCTTAATAAGACGTGAAAGTGTTAGTCGCTCAGTCGTGTGCGAATCTTTGTGACCACAAAGGTTGGACTGTAGCCCACCAAATCCTCTGTTCACGGGATTTCTCAGGCATGAATACTGGAGTGGGTCGCCATTCCCTTCTCCAAAGGATCTTCCTGACTCAGTGATCAAACCTGGGTCTCCCACATTGCAGGCAGATTCTTCACCATCTGAGCCACCAGGGAAGGACTTAATAGGGAGGCTGGTTATCAAAGGTCAGAAAGGGAGCGAGGTGAGACATAGTGAAGACCAAGTCCCAGAACTTCCCTGCTGAGAACTCGGGTTGGCACTGCTGCTGGCTTGGTCTGCAGTGAGTGCCTGCAGCCATTGGCAGTGTCGCCAGTAGATACTTGCCACAGTGCCATGGGCAGTTTCTGATTGTATTTTCCATCTTGTGTCATTTGCCCCAATTTTTCAGTACCCTAAATGGGAGGATCTGATTGGCTGGATGTGGGTTGTATCTGTGAGCCAGATGCCAGGGGGCTGAGACAGGGACTCTGTGTTCCTCTGCAGCTTCTGTAGTAGGAAGAGAGGCCTGCCTTCCCCTATCTAGGAATTTACCCCAAATAGGAAAGGTATTCAGATCTGGGCAGCTAAACTGTAGACACCATTCTCTCTTTAACTTGCCTTCTACTTCTCTGTCCACTATTCAGTCTCTTTTTCAGTCTTCTCTTCTTCTTCCTGTCCCTTAAATGTCAAATTTTCCCAGAGATAATCCTTGACCCATTTTCTTCTCAGTTTTCACATTCTCTCTAGCAACGTCATCCCAACTCATGGCTTCAGCTCCTGCTTCTTCAGGATGTCCACACCTGTATCTCTGTGTTTCCTGAGCTTCATTTAGTCTGCTACGTCTTCCCACTAGACATCTAGGTGGCCACATGCACTTCAGGCTTGTACAGATTTAAAGCTGCTGTTACCGGTCCCTGTGACGACCCTTTATTCCCTACCTTGGGAGCATTGGTCTCACCAGGAAATTGGGAGTCATTCTCAGTTCCTGTTTGCCGAGATTCCTCACATCTCTTTGGCATCTTGAGTTCTGTAGGCTCTACCTTTACTTTGACTTCTCATATCTTCTCTCACTGCCCTGGATCTGACTGTCATGGTTTCTCACTATAGTTTCAGGGAACCTTCTTTTTGGTCTCTCTGCCTGTGATCTGGCTCTTCTCTCGTTTGGCCTTCATACGGCTGCCAATAAACTTTTTCTGACAGTCAATTCTAATCACTTTATTCTCCTCAGAATGCTTCAGTTTCTTATAGGGTAAAATTCAGAGTTTTATACTCAAGCTATTATATTGTTTATTTGGCCTCTGATTTGGTCATCTCCTGTCACTTCTAACTTCACAGCCTCCAGCAGTGATGAACTGCTTTTAGTTTCCAGAACATTCTGTGCTCTTCTAATTTTCTGTTCCTTTGTATACAGTCTTCCCTCTGCCTCGATCATTCCCCTCTCCATTTGTCAGCCTACTAACTTCTGCTTTTACGTCCCAACTCCAGGGCTCCCTCTTCCGAGATTCATGCTGTCTTTGATTCCAGGTGGGGTTAGTGCTTCTCCTCTTGTGCTCTCCCTCTGCTTGGGACAGACCACCTGAAATGCAGGAGACATGGTTTCAACCCCTGAGTTGGGAAGATGCCTTGGAGAAGGGGAGGGCAACCCACCCCAGTATTCTTGCTTGGAAAATCCCATGGACAGAGGAGCCTGGTGGGCTACAGTCTGTGGGGTCACAAAGAGTCGGACACGACTGAGTGACTAACACACCAGAAGGTTAATTTTCTAATGTCATTGTTCCTAGCAGATCTCAGCAGTAAGCTCCTTGAATGCAGGGGTGGCGTCTTATTTCTCTGTCCTCAGTTCCTGTCACACAGCATACCTGTCATAGTCATTTTTATTTAAGGACTAAATGAATGAAAGCACTTTGAGAAGTGAAGAGCTGTACAAATGTAACAGTATTTTTATCAGTAGCATTTTCTTGTAAGCATTAGGTCTTTCCTAACTGAATTTCTGTGATCTGTAGATCAGGTCTGAGGGTACAGTTCTGGTTTTGTTTCATTCTTTCTGTCTGCAGGTGGCCAGAGGTCCAGGAGCCCTCCCAGCCCCTCAGATGACTTTGCCTTCTCTGTGATCAGCCTGATCCTCTTTCCCTGAGAAGTTGATTAACCATCCTTCACTTTGGTTTTCCTAGCCTTCCACCTTGATACATACTTTAATCCTAAATGATGCTTTGCGTCATGTGTGACTCCATTTCTTTACCCCACCGCCACCAGCTTGACTACTTAGCTTTAGTTGCTCTAGTTATCATAAGTTATATAGTGGCTGGAAATGTGCACAGTATTAGTATTCTAGAGCTTCTCTCAAGGACCGCAAGAATGTCTGTCCATTTGGCTGGACTGCTGCTTCTGCATTTGCTTCTCTCCCACCCCGCAGCTCTCATCCCAGTTTTGTGCTCCTACTAGTGGCCTTGGCAGAGCAAACAGTCTATAGTTTAATTTCACTCACACTTTATTTTTTAGAGCTTGGCTGTTTTCTCTTGATTTATTGCACTGGGAAGAATAAGTTTTTATTTATTTATTTTTTCTTGTTCCTCCCTCTGAGGGAGCCTGCGTCATTGAGAAATGTTTAACCTCGTGGCCTTGCACTGGGGCTGGAAATCTGCCTAAGGGAACTTGAACTGGTAGTGTTTTCACTCAGATTCCTTCTTATGGGGGGGTGGGGGGGATTTCAGCAGGGCCTGCCAAGACAGAAAGATGTTGGGAAATTTTTTTTAATAGCAAAGTATTTGAGGAGTTTTTCGGAGAGATGCTTAGGCACTTTGAAATCCCTCTGGGAGCAAGCTGTAGTTTCTACCAGGTAAAAATAAAAATTTACGTTGAAAAACAGCTTTTCAGGTATGTGGTGTGTTGTTATAAGAAAACTTTGACTAGTTGGATGAGAAAGAGAAGCTAACCAGAGAGTCTGAGGAGTTTAGAAACTTTGACCTAGGGAAAGTAGTGGTAGGCCGAGGCAGATCTCTATGGACTGTGGGAAGAATTTGGCTCTTTATTAATTCTGGATTAGCCTAAGGTCGATCATCCCAGGGATTTTCTTTGGCAAGCCTCTCTTTGAAATTCTTACTGATATTGTCACTCTGTTCTATTTACAAAAGCACTTTGTTGATACAAACAAGGTATTTGCCCAGTGAGAGAGTTCAAATAGATGATCTTTTGTGCCCAAACAATGGTCTTCCTATTAGGAGAAGGTGTGAACCAGCAAAGGTTTAGGATATGACTACCTCTGCTTATTTTTATCTTTGTGTCACTGATGAGGAAAAGTTATACAGTTGTTTGTCAGTATGGAATGATAAGCTGGGCAAGCCTTAGACCCTGACAAGGCAATACTTGTGCAGTTAGACCATTTTTGGCAACCTTGTGACTACCTTGTAAAACTGGCAACAACTACAATGTACTTAATGTGAGTATAGGTATGCCCGGACCAGCAGGCTGTCTGTCTGTGCACTGGCTTTTCTGTTTTCCTGGGTGATTGAGGGTTGATAATATCCATGGGCTAATGAGAGCTCTTAATCAGCAAGTGTTTATTACTGATTATACACACACACACACACACACACACATGTACATAAATGTATATATATGCACGTAACACTCTGGTAGGATTCCTGAGAAGTATAAAGGAATGATTCTGAGACTCAAGAAATTTGCATTCTTGTTGGAGATACTGTGGTTATTGAGGATTATAAAATCCTAAGAAAAAAGAAGGAAATGAGGTCAGGAAAACTTCACAGTGGAGATAAGATTAGAGCTGGACCTTAGAGGAAAAGTGCTGCTAGGGTAGACCAGGAGTCGGAGGCAGGAAGGTTTGAATCCCATGGTGTTCAGGCGGGAGTATCCTAAGGCAAGCTCTGGAAGCTAGACGAGGCTGGTATGTAAGGAAGAATAAGGCTTTCACCTTGATCAGAATAGGAGGTACAGGAGAGCTGGAAGAGAAGATTGGGTTGAATAGGTAATAAGGAGCTGGATAATTGAAGATCCTGAATGTTAAATTGGACAGTTTGGCCTTCAACAGATAGTGAGGAGTCATTTTAAACTCTTGAGTAATTATTTATCAGTCCACTTCTTTCAATAATTATCTTTTGAAGTTTTTGTTGAAATTATTATAGATTCACAGGCAGTTGTAAGATATAGTACAGAGAGATCCCTTGTACACAATAATTACTTTTTTTTTAAGAGCTAGATTTGTAAGCATCACTTGAAAGCTAGCATAAACATGTGAAGATGTATCTGCTTTTCACCAGCATACAGGAAAAGGACACACACATGCATCATTTCTAATAGATGCTATATAACAAAATATGAAGCATGTAACGTGTGTCCTGGGCGCAGGGCTCTTAGAGAAGCAGTGAAGTGCTTTGCGCTGGGCTTTGGGGAAGGCTTCATGGGGCCAGCGCCACGTGAGATGCTTCCCCAGCCCGTGGCGTACCCCAGGGCCGTGCCAGGGGAACAGCGGTGAACAGAGCAGACGTGGTTCTTGTCCTCGTGCAGCCTGAAATTTATTGATGAGGGCAGACAAGTAGTTATAGGAACAGAGAATGGGAGTTACAATGGGAAATTCAGAGTGCCATGGGAGAGCAGAACAGAGGGATCCAAACAACTCTAGGGTATGTTGCGGGAAGGCCTCTCAGAGGGATGTTTAAGCGGTGATCTGAGGGATGTTCCAGCAGAAAGAACAATGTGAAGGTCTCAAGGTGGGAAATAAAACAGCACTTTCAAGGAATTCATGGGCTTCTGTTACAGCTGTGTATAGAGATGGGTGGAATAGCACAGATTTGAGGGTGGGCTTACATCCTGGCCCTACTGCTTACTTATTGCCCTTGGACAGTTATTTAGCTGTGCCTCAGTTTCCCCATCTGAAAACAAGCATAGCAGTAATTCCTACCCCATAGATTAGGGCTCAGTGATAGACATGTGATGCCCCTAGATTAGTGCCTGACACCCAGCAAGTGCTCAGTGCCTGTTAGCTATTACTGCTGTCGCTGTGACTACAGCTATAAAACATATAATGATAAATGGTAAGAGTAACTCACAGATAAATGAGGGTCTTAAAAGTCATGTTAGGAGTTTGGACGTTATCCTAAGAGCAGTGGGAAGTCACTGAAGGGCTTTCAGTAGAGACATGACATCAGATTTGCATTTTAGAAAAATTCTTCTGGTTTCAATGGAGAAGATGAATTGAAGGGGCCTAAGAAAGAACCCGCCTGCCAATGCAGGAGACAAAGGTTTGATCCCTGGGTGGTGAAGATCCCCTGGAGTAGGAAATGGCAACCCACTCCAGCATTCTTGCCTAGAGATCCCATGGACAGAGGAGCTTGGCAGGTTACAGTCCTTAGGGTTGCATGGAGTTGGACATGATGGGAGCAACTGAGCACGCACAGAAGAAAGGTGCAGGGAGACCAAGTAAGGCGCAGTCTCAGGGTCCAGGTGAGGGGCCGGAGTCTCGAGGAAATGGTTTGGTTGAAGAGGCCAGGTAGACGTCCCAGTTCTGGAGGTAGATCTCTCGTGAAGTTTAGGTTCTATTGGTAAGAGGGAGGCCTAAAAGGGAGGTAGTGACAATGAGAAAATAAATAACACAATACTAGGAATGATAAGTGCTGTTTCGAAAAGTTGAGAAAGGGGATGGATGATAAGAGCTTGTAACGAATTTAGAAATGGTGGCCATGGGAATTCCCTGGCAGTCCAGTGGTTAAGACTCCACACTTTCACTCCCCAGGGTGTGGGTTCAGTCCCTAATTGAGGAACTAAGATCCTACAGACTGTGGGGTGAGGCCTAAGGGAAAAAAAGAAAAGGAAAAAAAAAAATGGTGGTTAAGGAGGGCCTTTCTGAGAAAGTGACATTTAAGCAGAGATGTGAATGAAGTGAGGGTTTTTCTGGGGAAACACTTGCCAGGCGCAAGTGTGATCATGCTTAGCATGTTCGCTAGCAAGGACTGTAGGGGAATATTAGTGAGGAACGCATGTGCCACAAGGACAGAGATCCTGTTCATCTAGAATTGCCTTGAGCAGACCTGGCATGTACCCTCAGCAAATACTTGTTGAATGAATGGATGGGCAGATGGATAGATGGGATTTCAAATGAATGAACAAATAAATGATACATTCTCCCAAAGCCTGGAAGCCAGGAAGAGGGGGAGAAAGTTGTAGGTAAGCTTCCCAACTAGTGCTTTTTTCTTATGACAGATTAAGAGAAAGTGCTCTGGAGCTAGACCTCAGATCCTGGCTTTGCCATCTGCTAGATGTATGACCTTAGGCAAGTTACTTATCCTCTCAGTGCCTCAGTTTCTTCATCCGAAAAATGGGAACAACAGTAGTACCTTCCTCACAGTGTCGTTGCAGTTCCCCAGCCTCAGCACCATCGACGTGTGGGGCTGGATCACTCTGTGGGGGGATTGTGGGGGGCGTCCTGTGCTTTCTGGAGGGCTCCCCGTTTACCTGGCTGCGCACCTCCTAGATGCCAGTGGCGCCCTCCGGTTGTAACAAGCAAACGTCCTCCAGGTATTTCCATCTGTCTCCTCCTGGGCAAGGTCACCCTGAGAACCCTGGGTTTTGTGAGGATTAAAGGAGTTGATGTGTGTAAAACACCTAGAGCAGTACCTGGCACGTGTGCTGTTACTAAAATTAGCATAGTGGTTTCTAGGGAAGAATGACTGTTTCTCCTAGACAGTTTAGTTTCCCATTTGATTAAGTAAATTACAGAAACTTTAAAGCACAGATGCTGATAGAGTATTTAAAAATGGATTTGTCTGTCTCCAATTAAATTTATTTATACACAGTATCACTTTCTGTGGGTTGAACTCCTCCTCTTCATTCAGGAACCTCTGGCCCTACCTTTAGATACAAAATGTATCTCAATTGGAAGTTTCTTCAAAGTGGAGGAATGTTAACAATAGGTTCTTGCCACAGAACCTGTAATTTGGGGCCACTTTTTTATAATGTAAGAATTTGGTTTCTAAGATTAACATGTACTTCTATTTGGGTGCACAGTGGTTTTCAACAGCTGTTAATGGAAACCATCATCTATCCTAGTCAACTCACCAACCATAATAAGCATGATCAGTATTTATTGTATTTGGCTGTTGAAGAGTTGAAATAATACTGTGTTCAAGAATGTTTTGTGGTTTTAAATTTTTTTCCAGTTTCATTGAGAAACAGTTGACATATGTCATTGTGTAAATTTAAAGCAAATAGCATGATGGTTTGGTTTACATATAGTCTGAGATGATTAGCAAAGTAGTTCAGCAAACATCCGTCTTCTCATATAGATACAGTGAAAAGTAAGATGAAAAGAAAAAAAAAAATCTCATTGTGATGAGAACTCTTAGGATTTCCTCTCTTTAACACCTCTCCTGTGTGTCACACAGCAGTGTTAACTATAGTTATCCTGTTGCAGTCGTGGTTGTATTTTATAGTCAGTTTTTTTGTGTATCATCTGTGCTTGCTGGTAGCTAGTGCATTGGGTTAGCTTTTTGTAAATACTGTTTACCTTCTGTACATCTTAACTCTGCTTAAGCTGTGAGAGTGGTGATAAATTGGGGAGGGTGTCATTGTTTTAGAAACATGTTATAGAAAAACATCAATTGATGAATGTGGCAGTCAGAATGAGATAATTGAATAAATCTTTTAAAGTCATAAAATCAGGAACAAGACAGGGATGCTCCCACTTGGCACTTTACTCAACACAGTATTGGCAATCTTAGCCGCAGTAATCAGACAAGAAAAAGAAATAAAAGGAATCTGAATTGGAAAGGAAGAACTAAAACTGTCATTGTTTGCAAATGACATGATACTATACATAGAAAATACTAAAGATGCCATCAGAAAACTGTTGGAGCTTATCAATGAATTTGGTAAAGGTTTTGGATATAAAATTAATATACAGAAATTTTGTATTTGTATACAAGATATACAGTAACAGTGAGCTATCAGAAAGAGAAGTGAAGGAAACAATTACTTTTACCATCACATCAGAAAGAATGAAATACCAAGGAATCAACCTACCTAAGGTGGTAAAAGACATGTACTCAGAAAACTATAAGACACTGTTGGAAGAAATTGAAGATGACACAGACACATAGAAACATATGCCATGTTCTTGGATTGGAAGAATTAATATTGTTAAAATGACCATATTACCAATGCATAGTTTTAATGCAATCCCTATCAAATTATCAGTGGCATTTTTCACTGAACTAGAATATATAATTAAACAATTTGTATGGAAACACAAAAGACCCCAAATAGCAAAACCGTCTTGGGAAAAAAGAACAGAGCTGGAGAAACCACAATCATATTCCCCAGCTTCAGACTATACTGCAAAGCTACAGTACACCAGACAGACACATGGGTCAGTGGGACAGAATGTAAAGCCCAGAAATAACACTTGGGCTTCTGGTCAATTAGTCTGTGACAAAGGAGGCAAGCATGTACAGTGGTGCTGAGAGAACTGGATAGCTTCATGTAAAAGAGTGAAATTAGAACATTCTCTAACATCATATACAAAAGTAAACTCAGAATAGATTAAAGACCTAAATGTAAGACTGAAAGCCATAGAACTCCTAGAAGAAAACATAGGTAGACCACTCTGACATAAATCATAGCAATATTTTTTTTGGATCTGTCTCCTAGAGCAAAGGAAATAAAAGCAAAAATAAACAGGTAGGACCTAATTAAACTTAAAAGCTTTTGCACAGCAAAGGGAACCATTGGCAAAACGAAAAGACAACTGACTGAATGGGAGAGAATATTTGCAAATGATATGACCGATAAGAGGTTGGTATCCAAATTGTATAAAAAGTTAATACAACTCAACATAAAAAAAAAAAAACTTTAAAATGGGCAGAAGACCTGAATAGATATTTTCCCAAAGATGCAGACGGCCAACAGGTACATGAAAAGATGCTCAGCATTGCTAATCATCAGGGAAGTGCAAATCAAAACCACGGTGAAATATCACCTCACACCGGTCAGAATGGCTGTCATCAAAAAGAACACAAATGATATGTTGATGAGGATGTGGAAAAAAGGGAATCCTTGGACACTGTTTCTGGGAACTTATCAAAATTGGTGAGTTTTTGTATAGCCATTTCAGTATTGAAGATGGCAGAAAAAAAGCAACACTTTTGGCATCTTATGCTTTATTATTTCAAGAAAGGTAAAAACACAACTGAAACCCAAAAAAGAGTTTGGAGTAAAAGGTAAGGTTAAAAACGAAACTGAAAAGGTAAAAATGCAACTGAAACCAAAAAAAAAGTGTATGGAGAAGGTACATGAAGGTACTGATTGAACATGTCAAAGTGGCTTGTGAAGTTTCATGCTAGAGAGACCTCGATGGACGATGCTTCACCATCAGTCATGTAGGCCAGTTGAAGTTGTTGATAGCGATCAAATCAAGATATTAATTGAGAACAATCAATGTTTCAACATGACCTACTCCAAATACCCAAATCAAGTTTTGAAAATCATTTGTACCCGCTTGGTTATGGTAATCATTTTGATGTTTGGGTTCCACGTAAGTTAAGTGAGAAAAACCTTGACTATATTTTTGCATGCGATTTTCTACTGAAGTGTAATGAAAATGTTCTGTTTTTGAAACATATTTTGATGGGCAATGAAAAATGGATACTGCACAATACTGTGGAACGGAACGGAAGAGATCATGGAGCAAATGAAATGAACCATACCCAAAGTTGGTCTTCATCCAGAGAAAGTGCTGTCATGTACATGGTGGGACTGGAAGGGAGTCCTCTATTATGAGCTCCTTTTGGAAAACGGGACAATTAATTCTAACAAGTACTGCTCCCAGTTAGACCAACTGAAGGCAGCGTTTGATGAAAAGCATCCAGAATTAGTCAACAGAAAACCCATAATCTTCATTGGATAATATAAGACTGTAGGTTTCTTTGATGACCAGGCAGAAACTGTCGCAGCTTGGCTGAGGGGTTATGATTCATCTGTCTTATTCACCAGACATTGCACCTTCAGATTTCCATTTGTTTCCGTCTTTACAAAATTCTTCTGTGGAAAAGCTTTCAGTTCCCTGAAAGACTGTAAAAGGCACCTGGAACAGTTCTTTGCTCAAACAGATAAAAAGTTTTGGGGATGTGGAATTGTGAAGTTGCCTGAAAAATGGCAGAAGGTAGTGGAACAAAGTGGTGAATATGTTGTTCAGTAAAGTTCTTGGTGAAAATGACAAATGTGTCTTTTGTTTTTACTTAAAAACTGAAGGAACCTTTTGGCCAATCCAGTGCTTTAACATATTCAGACATCTCCCATATCAGAGGATATTGTATTCATTTTGTTTCTTTCTCTTTTGCTATTACAAGCATGTTGCAGTAAATGTCCTTTTTACATATGTTTTTTTTTCTTTCTGTGGTGCCTATTTTTAGGAGTGGGACTGATGAGTTAAAGAGAATATGTATTTTTAATTCCATAAATGCAGTAGCCAAATTGTTTTTTAAAAGAATGCTTCCCATTCCACTGGCCCTGTTTGAGAGTACCATTTTCCCCACCTCTCTGCTTGACATAGGTATTATAAACTCTTAAACATTTTCAACTCATCTGATGGTTATGATGTGATAGTTGTTAATTTGTGCCTGCATGCTAAGTCATTGCAGTTGTGTCCGACTCTTTGCAACCCCATGGACTATAGCCCCCCAGGCTCCTCTGTCTTTGGAATTCTCCAGGCAAGAATACTGAAGTGGGTTGCCATGCCCTCCTCCAGGGGATCTTTCTGACCGAGGAATCGAACCCACATCTCTTATGTCTCCTGTATTGGCAGGTGGATTCTTTACCACTGCATCATCTGGGAAACCATTGGTGTTAATTTAATCTCTCCATTCAGGACTTTGGTTAGGATTCTTAACAGGTTTGCTGAGTAAGCCACATGAAAGCCCACCTTCTTTGGACACTGCAGCCACATCTTGAGATGCCAGTGACATGTGGATTGTGAGGGACCAGAAGATGGATACAGTAGTTTGTTAACAGTAGAAAGTTGGGCTTTTGGATTCTAAGACGTGTTAATGTGAAAACGTTGCATAACACTGGAATGTGCAGGGACATATGTCTTTATGTGAGTATAAAACCTTCTTCCCCAGATCCCTGACCAATTACCTTGCAGCAGAGATCATTTTTCTAGGGAAGTTTAGCATAGTGGTAAGCAGGTCACCTTTGAGAAGGGGCTGTATTTTATATACCATATTTTATCAGGGAATTAATGTCATAGTGTAGTAAAATTTATATTGTGAATAATTTTCTAGCTTTATAATTAATCGTTTTGACAGTAATGATAATTACCATGTATTGACTGCCTCCCTTGTAGTAGGCGCTTTAAATAGTCATCTAACTCCAACAGCAGTCCTTCACGGTAAGTAAAATTTTGCCTTGAGTTAAACTGGAACCTAGCTAGCAACTAAACTGAAACCTAGCTGGTAAGTGCTAGAGCTCAGGGCTGTACCTTCAACTTAAGAGCTCCTGACTATTAAAACCATGCAGTCTCTTGATTAGATACAGTGTGAAAGAGCTTGGATAAGACTCATGAATAATTTTTTAACCTCTATTTTAACATAAATACAGACCACCACAGTCTAGACCTTATCAATACCAGGGGCTGATTTGAGTTTGACCTTTTACCACTTGCCTTTGTCTGGGATCTGGCGGTGATGACAACGTTGCTAAGGGTTCAGTAATTAGTGAGCATCTGGTTGAAAGATAGTGGGTTAGATGCTGTGGGTATTTGATAATGTTGGATATCTGTTGGATAGAGCCCTGTTTTATTTTATGGCAAAATAAAATAAGATACTAATCCTTTTCTACAAAGAGTTTAACATTCAGCTCAAGATAGACTTGGTCATTATACTACAAAATAAGAGAAAATGTTATGCTTATCCTTATAAGAAGTATAGCAGGTGGAGTAACCAGAGCTTTCAGAGGATAATTAGGGACGGTTTCTTGCAATAGGTAAGTTTTGAGCCAGGGTTTTAAGACAACGCACGTGAACAGTTGGCACATCTGAGTTTCCTAGAAGATCGTATACTCGAGTCAACTTCAACTTGGAATATTTCATAATTTTAAAGAGTGTCCCTTATCACATATCTTGAGATTCTAAATTGAGGATTCTGTTCAAACCCTTTGCTAGGTTAGTTAAGTGACTGTTTTGCTATGCCTCTCCTTATCATTTTGATTTCTTTGAATTTGTGGGAATGAAGTTTATTATAAGACCTGAATTCAGAAAATAATTTTTAGTTTTCTGTTGCTTTTCATAAAAATATAAGGTTTAGAGGTAGTTTTAATTGTTCTTTACCATTCAGCTAGTTTTACTAATCAGAAAAGTTACTGTTTCCTTTTATAAGTCTGATTTTAAAAAGACTTATTTCTAAATTAGTCACTCCTATGAGTAACGTTACAATGTATGTTCCTTTGTTGTTGTTGTTTAGTTGCTAAGTTGCATCTGACTCTTCGGGACCCTGTGGACTATAGCCCACCAGGCTCCTCTGTTGGTGAGATTTCCCAGGCAAGAATACAGAAGTGGGTTGCCATTTCCTTCTCCAGGGAGTCTTTCCAACCCAGGGGTCAAACCTGAGTCTCCTTCATTGGCAGGTGGATTCTTTACCACTGAGCCACCTGGGAAGCACATGTCCCTGTATACACAAACCAAAAAAGTGAAGGCCTCCTAAAAGTATTTAAGAACACTCTTTAACAAATACATTCTTTTAACAAAAACAACAGGTGAAAGTTACTATTTTCTAAAAGGCTGATGTATTGATACATTGGCCTGACTTCTGACCAGATGTAGCATTTATCCTGAAATTATCTGAGAATTTGAGACCTAAGAAATTTGAGGAATCTAGGTTAATTTTTTTAAACTACAAAGCAAGTCGTGGTCAATTTTTAAAATTAATTTTCAATTATAGAACAATATAATATTTGTTTTCTTAAAATAACGAAGTTGTACAGGGAAGGCCCAATCCAGCTTTGAACTTTCTTAACCGTTAACATTTAAATCTATGAAATTAATTGCCTGCGTCTACGTGCTAAGTCGCTTCAGTCATGTCTGAGTCTGCAACCCTGTGAACTGTATCCCGCCAGGCTCCTCTGTCCATGGGATTCTCTAGGCAAGAATACTGGAGTGGGTTGCCATTTCCTTCTCTAGGGAATCTTCCAGACCCAGGGACTTAACCTGCATCTCTTTTGTCTCCTGCATTGGCAGGCGGGTTCTTTATTAATTAGTTAGTTCAGTTGCTCAGTTAGTTCCAACTCTTTGTGACCCCATGGACTGCAGCACGCCAGGCTTCCCTGTCCATCACCAACTACCAGAGCCTGCTCAAACTCATGTCCATTGAGTTGGTGATGCCATCCAGTTATCTCATCCTCTGTCGCCCCCTTCTCCTCCTGCCTTCAATTTTTCCCAGCATCAGGGTCTTTTCCAAGAAGTCAGTTCTTCCCATCATGTGGCCAATGTATTGGAGTTTCAGCTTTAGCATCAGTCCTTCCAATGAATATTCAGGACTGATTTCCTTTAGGATGGACTGGTTGGATCTCCTTGTAGTCCAAGGGACTCTCAAGAGTCTTCTCCAACACCACAGTTCAAAAACGTCAGTTCTTTGGTGCTCAGCTTTCTTTATGGTCCAACTCTCACATCCATACATGACCACTGGAAAAACCATAGCCTTGACTAGATGGACCTTTGTTGGCAAAGTAATGTCTCTGCTTTTTAATATGCTGTCTAGGATGGTCATAGCTTTTCTTCCAAGGAGCGAGCGTCTTAATTTCGTGGCTGCAGCCACCATCTGCAGTGATTTTGGAGCTCAAGAAAATAGTCTGTCACTGTTTCCATTGTTTCCCCATCTATTTGCCATTGATCTTCATTTTTTGAATGTTGAGTTTTAAGCCAGCTTTTCAGTCTCCTGTCACTTTCATCAAGAGGCTCTTTAGTTCCTCTTCACTTTCTGCCATAAGGATGGTATCATCTGCATATCTGAGGTTACTGATATTTCTACTGGCAATCTTGATTCCAGCTTGTGCTTCCTCCAGCCCAGCATGTCTCATGATGTACTCTGCATATAAGTTAAATAAGCAGGGTGGCAATATACAACCTTGACGTACTCCTTTCCTGATTTGGAAACAGTCTGTTGTTCCACATCTGGTTCTAACTGTTGCTTCTTGACCTGCATACAGATTTCTCAGGAGGCAGATAAAGTGGTCTGGTATTCCCATCTCTTTCAGAATTTTCCACAGTTTGTTGTGATCCACACAGTCAAAGGCTTTGGTGTAATCAATAAAGCAGAAGTAGATGTTTTTCTGGAATTTGCTTGCTTTTTCTGTGATCCAACAAGATATTGGCAATTTGATCTCTGGTTCCTCTGCCTTTTCTAAATCCAGCTTGAACATCTGGAAATTCTTGGTTTAGGTACTGTTGAAGCCTGGCTTGGAGAATTTTGAACATTACTTTGCTAGCGTGTGAGATGAGTGCGATTGTGTGGTAGTTTGAGCATTCTTTGGCGTTGTCCTTCTTTGGGATTGAAGTGACAGCTGACCTTTTCCAATCTTGTGGCCATGGCTGAGTTTTCCAAATTTGCTGGTATATTGAGTGCAGCACTTTAACAGCATCATCATTTAGGATTTGAAATAGCTCAACTGGAATTCCACCACTTTATTAATTGTTCTCATCTAAATTTAACTGAATCTCTTCAGTGGGTCTCTGCAACCTTAGTTTATTTCTTTTTAAATATCCTAGGCAGTGTTGATACTTTCCTTGCAGTACAGTCTTGATAAAATTTGGGGGGGGTGGTTATTGGATAATATCAGTCTCAGGTTTAGATGTTTGATGGACTCCAGTCTTTTTAAAATTATGAAGCATTCCAAATTGGAATGGACTGTCTGAGTATAAGGAGTTCAATAAACTCATTATCTTAGGGTTCTTCCTGGTGATCCACTGGCTTAGACTCCAAGCTCACAATGCAGAGGGCATGAATTAGACCCCTCGTCAGGGGACTAAGATCCTGCATGCTACAGGGGATGGCCAAAAAAAAGGGCTAAAGCTTCTTCCAGCTAGCAAATTACAGACACCATGTAGCTCAGTGGCTGCCCTGTGCGTGCTGTCCTCAGATTGGATCTCATGTGTGTCTGTATGGACTAGAGAATTGATATCTGTGACACACAACATGTAACCCTGGTGAGTGCGTGGCCACTGAGCACCCTGAGCTCCAGGGAAGATGTCTGGATTGTGGGAGAATTAACGTGCAGTATACTCTTGCTTCAGTGGAGGAAAGGGAAGGGAGATAACTTTGCGCTGGAGGAGTCCTAGCAGCTTTTGACTTTGAAAAATATGAAGAATCAAAGACCTATGATAAGAATCAGAGACAATGAAGTAATGAGAAAGAGCCAGCAGAAATGTAGTTTGACTTTGGCTGATAGATTTTTCCCTGGAACTGTGCACTGATACCTTGGTTGCCAGTTTGTAATGTGGGCAGCTTGTCTGGCTGGTGGCATCTGGGCTGCTGAGGAAGAGCAGATGGTGGTACGCGATAGGCTAGCGCAGGCGGTAACAGGGAAGCAGAGACTCTTGGATTCCTTGCCTCATTGGCTCAGCACCCCACTACCTAAAGGGAAGAACCCTTTGTGGTTTCTTTAAGCTCGTCTTGCTGATACACAGCGCAGCCTGGAGACCTTGGAGCGGAATGGAGCACAGCGGGGGTGTCAGCGGTCCAGAAGCTTCTCTAGCTGCTGGCTTCCCTGCTGATGACAGGAGGGAGACTGGAGGAACTAGCTGCAGAAGGGGTGTCCTCTGTAGCATGAGCTGGGCAGAAAGACCCCAGGGTTCCCAGAAGGGTGACAGTTACCTCCAGAGGACTGTCTGTATAAAGAAGACTCTAAACCACTAAAGAGAGAAAGAGACATAAAAGTGTGGTACTCTTTCTGTTTATAAATGTAGACTTTTACTTCAGTTTAAAAAAAAAATGTAAACTGTACTTGAAATTCTTCTGTTTGGGCTGAAGTATCTCTGCCTGGTTTCACTGCAGAGGGCAATTTAAGGAGGAAGGTTTAAATAAAATCCTTTTGGCCTTTACAGTCTGGGGTCCCAGGGAAGACAGTTTCTTTTTGTGTTGTACAAAGTCATTTGTAAAAACTAAACATTTAAAAAAGATGGTTAAAACATTTTTGAGTATGTGATTGTAGGAAGGTTGCAGCCTCGTATTTTTTCCCCCGAGAAGCGTATTAATTGGTGTGCCTCTTTCTCCTCAAGGCGTCATTGCTCAGAGGCACATCGAGTTAGAAAACTCTTTGGTCTTGGCCTTTGTGTTTCAGAAAGTGGTGCTTGCCAGACCCGGTCAGCCTGCTCCCCAGTGGTGTGCTGACTGCTTATCCGTGTTCTTCGGCTGTCTCCGGTCTTTGCATGACTCAGTGTTAGTCAGAGTCCGAACGAAGGCATCCCAGGGGAGATTGTGACTGGCTCCCTTTTTTGGGTGATAGCTTTTATTTAATTTACTTGGTCATGTAATGTAGGCAGATATTAACAGTTTGAGAAATACTAAAGGAATGTCACTTCCAAGCACAATATCTTTATAAGAAAGCAGTTGTGAATTCACTAAAATGTGAATTTAGTTAAACAGATCCTTTTTATACCTTGTTCTCCCTATTTTCTGCTCAGAGTAATTTTTTCTGTTTAATGGGAGATCATGGGCTGCCCTAAAACTGGAAGACTGAAGTTAAACGACAGTGATTTACCTGTGGCATACTGATTGTTGATTGTCTCACTAAATTCACCCTAAAACCATATGAATTTGGTGATGTTACGCCCATTTTCAGGAGGGATGAAAGCTCAGAGACGTTAAGTGACTTACTCAAAGCCAGACTGGTGGTGGGCGGTAAAAGCCGGAGTTTGAACAGATCTGTCCGGTTCCAAGTGCAAAGCTCTCAGCCTCCTGTCACCCTGCCGCTATCATGCTTCAGACGGTAGAGACTCTCAGTAGATCTCGGACAGAAGAAAAAGCAGTCTGGTTCTCTGGCCTGCTTTGCTGGTTCATTTGCTTACTCTCTCTGTCTCCCCTTCTTCCGCAGCACTTAGCATGTGCATAACGGACTGTCAATAAATATTTACTGAAAGAACGAGTGTGTACAATTAACCATGGAAAATGGAAGTGAACGGACATTTTTGTAAAGCTTTTGCAACTATATGCTGTATTTGTAAATATAGTAAAGTATATCTTAGACTAATATTTATCAGGTTTATTCATGGCACATATAGATATTTGAATAAGAATAAAACATTTACAGTTCTATATGATTTCTGGAGATTATCAACAGCCTGACTTCTCATTTCCCTCCTCCTAACCAGCCTCCCCACTGCTAGTCTTGATTCTCTTTATTTCACACTGCTGTTAGATTGCCCTTTCCTTCTCTCTCTCCTCCATTGCCCAATAAATTATTGTCACACCTTTGCTTTTGTACATTCCTCTCTCTTTGATTGCAGTTCCTTTCCCCATCTTTTTGGTTTGACTTTAAAAGAAAAAAAATTCAGGTCTTGGCTTGCGTGTCTGCTCTGACTCCTTCCAACCTAATTAGTTCTCCTCTTTATGTTCCTGTCAGAGCACTTGTCAAGCTGGTGATTGTATAATTGGGTACACGTCTGTCTGTTTCTTTGAACAGCCTGCATTGTAAGCTCCATGAGGGGAGTGAATAGAATGTTTTTATGTCTGTGTCATGGTATCTGCTTCATGGTAGGCAGACAGTAAATATGGAATGAAAAATAAATAAATGGTGTAGCTTGCACAGTTCCACCATACATCTTATAGAACCATTCCATTTTAGAGATGGAACCTGTCAGCTCTAGCCCCTCGCATTTAGAGATGAGGATGACGCCCTGCACTCCTACAACTAAGTAATTAATAATTAGCTGCACAGCTAAAAAACAGAGCTCCCGAGTTCTAGCCCAGTGTCCTTTCTTTCATTGTTTTTTTTTAAAAAGGACTTTTTTGCTTATTATAAAGGCAGTGGTTATTTAATGTAGAAAATTTAGAAGATACAGATAAACAAAAGGGAAAAGAAGAAAATAGAAACATCCTATCCCCACCACCATCCAGGCATGTTTATCTGTGTGTTCTACGACTGTGTGATGACAGCAGCTTGCATTTACTGAATCTCATGTTTAGAACAGGCACTGTCATAAGTGCTTTGTAGGTATTACATCATTTATGATAGCACCCCTGTGGGATGAATACTGTTATCCCCATTTTCCAGATGAGGAAATGAAGGTATAGAGATGTTATCTCAAGGTCATACAGCTGGTAAGTGGTAGAGAGAGACAAGATTTAAACCCAGGCAGTCTAGCTCTAGAGCTTATATTCTTAACTACGATTCCATTCTGCCTATATGCATATTATTTCATAATCTGCTCTAAAAAAAATTGAGATCAGTATATATACAGTAACGGTCATCCTTTCTAGGAGTACAGTTTAGTACATCTTGGTAAAAGGCAAGCAACAACCACAACCAAGAGATAGACTATTTCCGTTGTGCCTCTTTGTACTCCCAACTTCTGGCAACCCCTGATCTTATTTCTGCCCTTATAGTTTTGCCTTTTCTTGAATTTCATATAAATGTGTGATCATTTAATATGTAGCCCTTTGTGTTTGTCTTCTTTCACTTAGCATAGTGCTTTTCAGGTTCATATATACTGTTGTCTATGCTAGTAGTTCAGGGATTTTTTTTAAAATCACTGAATAATATTTCATTGTCTGGATATACCACAGTTTTTATTCTGTTCACAAGTTAAAGGACATTTGGATTTTTTCCCTCTAGTTTTTGGCAATAAAATAAAACTGCTCTAAATATTCACGTACAGCTCTTTATGTGGTCATGTGTTTTCATTTCCCTTTGTTTAAATACTCAGGAATGAGATTACTGGGTTGTATAAGTTTAACTTTCCAAAGTGGCATTATCATTTTGCATTCTACCCAGTGTCTGAAAGTCCCAGTTGCTCCCCATCCTTGCCAGCAAATTATTTCATCAGTAGTATTTGTATTCTGATGCGGGCTACAGTCCATGGGGTCGCAAAGAGTCAGACACGATTGAGCAACTTAACACTTTGACTTTTTCATTAGCCAAATAATTCTCTTTGTGTAGTCCTGTTGGAAAAAGGTGTTGCTTAAATTAAGGATTTCTGATATTTTTTCTTTTTCATTTCCCGTTTTCTTTCCTTTCCATTTTACAAATGTTTATTGATCATCCTTGCCATGCAAGGGGGTGGACAAGGATGAGTGAGTCTACTCAGAGCCCTCCGGTTGGTCCCTGGAGTGGGGGCTCTGCACGTGTTGGTGATGCAGTTGATTATTAAACGTTGCTGTGTGTGGAGGCTTTTGCTTCTGTGTCTCTACCCTGTATGCCTTACACAGCTTTCAAGTGCTTATGAACCTTGTGAGGACAGGAATATGGTGCCACATCGGGCACCAGCTGTGCCGCCAGCCTTTCACCACCACCTGCTTCAGGTGGAAATGCCAGGGAGTATCATGGTGGCAGCTGCTGCTGTAATGAGCTGGGTAGGTTTTTCAGCTCGCTCTGTTAGTGTAGTTGCCCCAGTTGCCTCCTCAGTGACTTGCATGATGGGACTGTGACATCTAAGGAGTAAAATCAAATGGTGAGAAAAGTTGAGGCCAACAAGGTTAGAGTGTGGATCTCGGATTCGGGGCTGCCACTGTTGTCGCAAAGCACAGTCTCTGACATCAGTCGGCTTCTTAAGAGCCTTTATATTCTTTTTAAATGAGCCAGTCAAGTATGTCTTGAGTTATATCTTTTTTTAGAGATCTTATCAGCAAAATACTTTGCTAAGAAATGTGTCTCTTCACTCATTCATTCATTCATTGGGCACCTTTACCACTGTTTGTGGTTCCCTTCTTAGTGTTGTGATATGGCTTGTTTCAAAGTAAATTCTTTCTGAGTTTTTCTCTTAGTATCTTCCCCTCCTCCCAACTTGATATCTTTCATCTATAAACATTTTAAAAGCAAATGTCAAGTGAAATAAAATAGTATTATAGCTCCTTGTTCCACTTTGGTGCCGACTTTGCACAAGAAAGGAGGGAGGCGGAGGAGAGAAGAGAGAACTCGGTCATGTGATGCTGCTTGTCTGGCAGAAGCCTTTTGGTTCTGAGCAGAGAAACCAACTGTTTACTATTTTGGGTGAATGAGGTTGGTTGGTTGCTACGAGCTTTTTCTCTCAGGGAACCCTCCTGTCTTCCAGCTCTACACGTCGAAATCATCCCAGTGCTGCTTTTTGGCATTTGGGCAGAGGAGGGAGGTGTCTGTGTCGAGGCCCAGTGCTGACAGGAAGAAATGTTTTCCAGGAGACTTACTGATTCTGACCTTCTGCTGTCACTGCCTTTAACGCCACACTCCCTAAGTAAACTTGGGATCTGGCTGTTCTTGCAGCCCCGAGGGCTGCAGAAATGAAGTACCCACTTTAACTAAAAGAGCCATGCTAATCAGATCTACTGCACATAATAAATGGCCTCTCTAAAGAGCGAGGGCAGGAGGATGAGTTTGTTGCAACACTGGCCTTTGGAGTCTCACCTCTCCCCTAGCGTGCTGGAGGAGAGGGCCGGGATTTATCAGCCCACCTGCAGGATTCTGCCGCTCCCATGGATTGTCCTGAAGCCGGGGAAGGACAGCAGCTCAGCCATGTGCCTGGCCCCTTATCACAGTTTACGGGAAGGTTGGCATATTTGTCCCTTGGGGATTTGCATGTTTTTTTTTTTTTTTGTCTTCTCCTCTGTTTACTGCTGTCTTTTTTTTATCACCTCCCTGTTTCTCTATAGCCATCCACGCTTTGACTTTGGATGGTTTATTCTTTGGATGGTTTTTATTGACGCTTATTGAGTACTTAGCAGATAGATAACTGAGCAGGGACCTGTAGGGTGTATTTCATGACTTGATGGGACAGTGTTTAGGATGTTTCACTTTATTACTCCTTTCCTTCCACCTGTGCAGAGCTCATGTATCAAATTGAGATTATGGAAGAAGGAAGAAAAGTCTTTTCTTTAGTAAGGTGGGATTCTTCCCATGTATGTAGATCAAACACAGTGTTTTTATTAGTAAAACATACACTGGCCATGAGTACTATACTAATCAATAGGAGCTGTTGATGATGACTTCAGTTTCTTCTGTTAAGTGCTGAAAGCAGATAGATAACCTCTAAGAGCTTGTAACACTAAAACACCATAATTTAAAATAAAATAACACTTGAAAGGTTTTTATTTATATTGCATGTTAGCTTTGTTTAGGGTGAACAGTTTGAACTAGGCTTACAGTCTTTTTAGTAATTGCAGAATTAGAATCATATCCAAGTCTATGGAAGATAGCAGGAAACTATTTATAAGGGAACACCCATAAGGAGTTTTCCTTGAGACCATCTCTTAGAGTTCTGGGGAAAAAAAAAAATACTGAAACTGCTGGAAAAAAAAAATCTTTCAGAGGGTTTCTGGGTTATGAAAAAAAGGAGGATACGGACTTGATCTGAATTCTGTCAAATGTGGATGGAAAATAATTATTAACATACACCCTGTCCTAGCTTGGAAACCTTCTGTTATCCATTATCAGAACTTAAATACGATCTCTAGTATTGGTCACATAAATTCTGCTTCTCTAAAAACTTGGATATATCTTTTGAACTTTTGAGATCTCTTTGGGACTTTACTAACATTTGACAGGAAGACTTGAGCATGTGGCATCACAATGAATGAGTTCATTGAAGAGGACATGAGTGTTTATTGGTGCCCGGTTTGCAAAGAGAATACTTTAAAAAATTGGTTGAGAGGCAGTTATTTTTCTTTGAATATCTAGATGTGTTCTGGACTCATGTCAAGGGAACACCATGGCAACATTAGTGGGAAGACAGAGGCAGAGGCAATGTGACTCAGGACTTAAGGCTTTGTACGGCTCTGTTGACTTTTTATATTCCAGGGGACTGTGGTGTTTTAGATTCCCAGTCTGATCATTAAGAATATCTTTAAATGCAGGAGTATGTAGGAAATAGAAATACAGAGTTCTTTTCATAAGTAGAGTCAGAATGGTAGTTTTAGACAACTGTCCTAAGCAATTGACTGTATGTTTTTCTGGCTAGAAACCACGTTTAGAACCTTGTATTTAGAATTCTGTATGTCTTTCTGATCTCGAGTAGACTCACATTTTGCTTTCTACAAATATATATAAACATTGTTTTTTTTTAATATTGTCATTTTATAAACGGCAGAAAAGAAATAGGCTGTGCATTAGATAGAAAAGATGCTTGATGTTACTTCTTTCGAGGTGAAGCAGGTGTCTGAAGAGTAAAGATCTTCTTTTAAATACTCAAACTCAGTGGAAATAGCCTCCTACTCTTGTGCTTTATTATTATAGATAAATCTTCAATAGTATTTTTTCTTCTTTCATAGTTTCTTAATTGTCTTTTCTTTTTCCTAATAAAAAAGTAGATTCTAAAAGCTGGCACATGTTTTTAGAGATAATTGTTTATAGAGGCCATGTGTAACACTTTTCTCATTGCTTTGCTGACAGTTGGAAATGCCTAGAAGGATAGAGACCAACCTTTTTTATTTACCTTTTATGTCGTTAGGACCTGTGGTTTTCTTTATTAACAGACTTTGGCAAGGATCAGATCTGCATTTTAGGGGAGGAGTGAGCTTGAAGGGTTGATCAGCCTTGAAAGATTGATGTTTTGTAGTTTAATACAACCTTCTGTTGCAGTGCTGCCCGGTACTATTGCTGTTCTGTCCACTGTGGTAACCACCAGACACACATAGCTATGGAGACTTGAAATGTGGTTGGAGTGACTCAGAAAACGAATTTTTAATTTTATTTACTTTTAGATAGCATATGTGGCAAGTAGCTACCATATTGGATAGCACAGTTCTAGACCCTTCCCATTCTGACCTTAGCCTGCTTTCTAGCTACCTTCTACCACTCCTTTTAACAGATTTAATGTTCAAGCTAAACTGCAGTGTATTGATTATGTGTTTACCCTTACAGTATTTCCTAGGCCAGGTCTTGGTTCATGCTGTTTATCTTCAGTTTTTTTGTGGTCCTTCAATAATGGTGTGCATGCTACTGCCCTGGTGAAGCTTAGCTAATTCTTTTTGTACTCAAGTGATTTATTATCTGCAGTCACTTAAAGCACTTATAACACTGTGTTTGATTACAGAGATTTTGTTTTACATTTCCTGTCTTCTCTATTATATTTATATATTCTTTGGGGGGCCTTATATGGTTGCTGTGATTGTATGTATGTGATAAGCTTTAGCCTTTTCTCTTTTTTTCCCCTTCAAAATGCTTAGCAAAGTGTATTTATATGCATATGTATTTGTGTTCAGTCGTGTCTAATTCTTTGTGACCCCATGATCTGTTGCACACCAGGCTTCTCTGTCCATGGAATTTTCCAGGCAAGAATACTGGAGTGGGTTGCCATTTCCTACTCCAGGGGATCTTCATTGGACCTGTGTCTCCTGCATTGGCAGGCAGATTCTGTGCCCCTGAGCCACCTGGGAAGCCCAGTATTTATTCATAGAAGGTGGTTGATATGCATTAGCTGAGTCTGTTAAGGTTATTGTGCACTAGAGGGCAGTATCATGCCCATAAACAAAATACAGTGTTTGTCCCAAAGTGATAGATTTTGAGCACTGTCCTAATTCAGTTTTATTCAATCTCATATTAATGATTATAGCCTTCAGAAGGAACTCACATCTTTAATTGTCGGTGATATTAATAACCTTTTCACATAATTGTCTTGAATTAGATTCAAAATATGAGGTCAGGAAGAGCCCCTGGAGAAGGAAATGGCCACCCACTCCAGTATTCTTGCCTCGGAGAACTGAGGAGCCTGGTGGGCTATAGTCCATGGGGTCACCAAAGAGTTGAATGTGACTTAGTGACTAAACAACAACAACAATGATGTTGGAACAGGAGACTGGTGAGATTCTTACTGGAAAGCAACTTAGTATATCTAAGAAACACTAGCCATGGCATTGGGTGTCAGAGATTACTTCCTTGAGGGCAGAAGCCTTTTAATGGTAGACAGCTAGAGCTCGACACTGAGCCAGTAGTCAAGACCCTGAAGTTCTTGGTTTGCTCTTGCCAGTGAGGAGCTTGGCTAAATGACTCTAAGATTGGCAGACCAGTTTCTTTCATTGTGTAGTGAGTATAATATCTGCTTTCCTAACTCATAAGATTGTATGTGTGAAAGTAGCTTTGTAAGTATTATATAAATGTATTGGGTTATTTTCCTTCTTAATTCCTACCTTTTACCATGATATGTACATAGTAAGTGATTGATTATATTTATGATGTTAATTTTTTACATTTTAGGTAAAGCATTTACTCTGTTAAAGGTGGCTGAGAGAGATATTGATGCAATTACTCCCACCTAGAATGCATACACTGAGAAGTGATTATTGTCACAATAGTTTGGTTAAAATATATCCTGTCCTTTGATGTTATGCAGCTTTAAAATTGGGCTTCTCAGGTGGCTCAGCTGTAAAGAATCCGCCTGCCAATGCAGGAGACATGAGTTCAATCCCTGGCTGGGGAAGATCCCCTGGAGAAAAAAAAATAGCAACCCATTCCAGTATACTTCTCTGGGAAATCCCATGAACAGAGGAGCCTGGCAGGCTCTAATCCATGGGGTCACAAGAGTCAGACAGGACTTAGCAACTAAACAATAGCAACCACAAGCCTTAAAATTAACTATATATGATGTGTGTGTGTAAACTATGTATACATATAGTTCAGATTCTTTCTCAGTCTCCTCTGTAATGGATTTATCTTTGTGTATCTTCTACCCTTCTTAATACTTAAAATATTCAGAATGAGTCAACTATTCTGAGGTGTTTTTTTTTTTTTAACTCATTATAGAAAACCAGGTTTTGGAAATATGCATTAGGATATGTTCTTACAAGGTTTATGGATTAGAAAAGGAGCAGTCCATTCTTGAAGTAGGGTAGTGGTTGCTTTTTGCTGAAAACAGCCATCAACCTGGAGCCTTCTCTAGTAAATCATTAGCTGCATCAAATAAAATGTTCAGCTGAAGTTCACGCAATCTCACAGTTACTAAACACTCTTGCCAAAGAGAGTTGCAGTCCTAATATCTGCAATCGAATCATTTCCTGTTCAGGCTTGCAGGTGGGGGAAACTGTCTGAAACTGCAGTCCTGTAAGGTTAGTTATAAAGAGCATGTCTTGGTGAGAGAGGCCTTGGTGATGTAAAGTGACAGTCTAGCAAGTGGGGGGCTGGAGAGGCTACCCCAGGATCCTGGGACTAACCGGACTTTGAGGTATAGATCAGGATATGCAAGCCCACTCCCGTGGGGCCACCTAATGAAAGCCCTTCTCGGGCATTCAGATATGTGCTGAGCACACTCGGGCATGGGGCCAGGCAGATGGCACATTCCTGCACTGACCTCCGGAGGCCTGCCAGGCTCCAAAGCTAGTGTTGGAGGTGTGGCTCTGCTCTGGAAGTAGACAGCCTGAGGGCCTGCATTTCATCCAGTGTCTGGTCCTTCCCGGTTGAGGGGACGCCCTGGGACTTGGTTTGGTCTCCGAGTCCACCTAGGGGTTGGCACATAACACTCATTCCCTTGCCCCTGCTCCATCTTGGAGTTGATTTTCATTGTCTGCACAGCCCCAGAACTGCCTCACATGCTATAGTGATTCCTCCAGACTGGGGGTGACCCAGGTTAGCCTTTGTGATGCTGCAGCTCCCCCCCTAGCCCTCCCCCAGCCTGTCGTCATTGACCTGCATTTTTAGGTTTGACTAAACCTTTCATCTGAGAATAGGTGGGGCTCAAGTGAGGCTGCAGTCACTCGTCCCTTTATTTTGCGTTGGTGCATCCCTTGGACTGTGTAAAGGAAATTCGGGTGTGATACACAACTTGGGCTTCACCTTACCCCCTCCCTCCGCCCTTTTCCTGTTGCCCTTTTGATTTGCTTTAATCTGATACTGAGCCTCTCCTCCCCCCAGTCACTCACCAGTGGAGTCTCCGAAGCTATTTCTGTCGGTTTAATGATCCCCAGCTGTTGCTGTAGTTCTGGCTGCTTTCCTGCCCCAGAGAAGCAGAAGAGCCAGAGACACAGGGGTCTTGCTTGTGTATCACATGGTGTGTGAAACACGTCGGATGCACTTTTCTGAAACAACTACAAGGAGACTTCTTAGGGAGGGGTGTTATTAATACTGGGATGATTTGAAAGTGCAGGAGGAAGGAAGCTATAAGCTGGTATCCGGGATAATTTAAAAATAAGCATTTTGCTAAAAGGCGTGGCACCCTCTGCGTCTCTCAGAATCATGCTAGAAGGTGTGGTGTGTGGTCACTGGGTAATCGGTTGGTCACTTTGCATTCTACTTCCATTTTAGCTTTGGAGCTACACTGTCCCCTCTGATCCATGGTGTATGTTGAAGAGCCAAACATCTAAATTAAAAGGAGGTTTCTGTGATGGGAAAACAGAGAGAAATCATTCCTGAAGTGGCCAGAAGGCATTGATTTCAGTTCTGCTTTAACTTAATGCAGGTTTGTTTCGTAAAATTCTGTGTAAAACCTGCAGTAATGAAATGTTCCACTTGCAAACCTGACCACAGAAACTTCAGGAAATACAGAGTTGCAGTTCTCCTAACAACCTGACCGCCCTTAGAGTTACTTTACACATTTACTTTTGTGATGTCTTTACTAAGTAAACCTGGGGGGATGGGGCGTGGGAAAATCCTACAGTAGTTAGATGGGCTACTGTAGGATTGAATAGACTGGCTTTTCTAATCTTGAGAATTTTGACTCTTCCAGCAGTTTTTGCTGATAGAGTTGTAGCTTTCACACCTCATACACTACATGAAGTTTAATTTTATGGGGCTCGTTCTTCTGCAGAGGAGAATTTTGCTGCTGTTGTTCAGTTGCCCAGTTGTGTGCCACTCTTTGTGACCCCAGGGACCGCAGCGCGCCACGAGGGGCCTGCCTGCCCCTCACCACCTCCCAAAGTTCGCCCAGCTTCATGTCCATTGCATCCGTGACGCCATCCAGCCACCTCATCCTCTGACGCCCTCTTCTCCTGCTCTCAGTCTTTCCTGCATCAGGGACTTTTCCAGTGAGTTGGGTATTCGCATCAGGTGACCAAAATATTGGAGCTTCAGCTTCAGCATCAGTCCTTCCAGTGAGTATCCAGGGTTGATTTCCCTTAAGATTGACGGCCTCCTTTATCTCAGTCATGATTATCCTACCATGTTGCGTGTTTTCAAATCCATATTATAAAGATACAGAAGGAATAAATGTTCTAATGTAGTTTTAAGAGAAAACTCTTTTGGGTCACTTCTGGCTTGCTGTGGAATGACTACCGTGTTCCAAATTTTGAATCTGTCCACCTGTCACCTGCCCACAGCAAAGTTGGGTGCAGAATGGCAGCACCAGTTACACGGTGCGTGCAGGCTCAGTTGCTTCATCCATGTCTGACTCTTTGTGACCCCGTGGACTGCAGCCCGCCAGGCTCCTCTGTCCGTGGGATTCTCCAGGCAAGAATACTGGAGTGGGTTGCCATATCCGTCTCCTCCAGGGGAATCTTCCCGACCCAGGGATCAAATCCACGTCTCCTGCATCTCCTGCATTATAGGCAGGTTCCCTACCACCGAGCCATCTGGGAAGCCCCCACCAGTCATGTGGCAGGGAAATAGCAAGTGAGATTGGAAGAGGCCCGTGTTTTCTGGGTGAACGTGCAGAACTAAGGTGCCAGGAAAAGTGCTGTTCCTGGCACCTTTAATGCTGAAAGGGCTTATTCAGATGGCCCTGCCAGTCTAAAGGATGCACATTCCCAATTTATGTCCATCCTTTGAGACATGTGGCACAAGTACATGTTATTCTCAGGTCTTCTGTGATGGGTTGTTTGAGCACTGCCTTGTAGATCCTCCGGGAAGAGACTGATGACATTGAAGTGGCTGGCAGTTTGCAATCTGTCTGCTGCAGTTAGAAAAGATCACTTCAGGAGTATGATGAGCAACCACCCAAAATGAAATGGTGAGCCTCAGGTTTTTGAGGACGTGGGAGTTTAATTTATTTGCTTACTTATGTATAATTATTAGTATTTTTGCTATGACTCTGGCATTAAATATGATGTAATAGAAAAAGCACAGACTTTGGGATCAGACCAACCTGTGTTTGAACTCTGGCTCTACCTCTTACTAGCTGTGCAAACAGTAATTAACCTCTTTGAACCTTTTCTTCTTCATCTATAAAATAGAGGCAGTATATACCTTAAGTAGCTGCCGAGGTTGAATGAGTCCCTGTAGTAGGGTATCCAGCTCAGTGACTGCATAGTAAACTTCAGCGTGTTCAATTCATTTAAGTCTCAGTTTCTTTCTCAAGACAAGTCTTTTCTAACTTTGGTGCCTTTGCATTTGCTATTTTTGTTGCCTGGAATACTCTTTTCTCCAGATCTTTTCATGGTTTCTCATATTATCTAGATTTCTGCATCTGTCTCCTCAGAAGGGCCTTGCCTATGAACTCAGTATATGATGACCACCCAACCTCTCTCTCTTTCCTCTTACTCTACTGTATTTTTCTTCATATAACATACCACCATAAGTTATATAACTTATTTACTATGTTTTCCACAGTAGAACATATACTGTGTGAGGGCAGGGATGCCATCTGTCCATATTACTGCTATATCACCTGACACAATGCCTAGCGTATAGTAGGTGCATGATAAATATTAGTTTGATTAATGAATGAATGAATCAACCCAGAATCTCCCTAGTACCAGGAAAGAACCCTTGGCAGGTTGCAGAGAGGTAATTGTACCAGGAAGCAGGTGCTCTCCGCCTGTTCAGCATGGATGTTCCCACATTTGAGCTCCAAGTGGAAAGTGGGCCTGTGGAGATCTCTGGGATCCTACCAGAGTGCCTCCCACCTCTGGGAGGAGCCCCTTTGAATAACCTTTACAAGTGATCACTGTTATCTATAGTC
Source organism: Dama dama (assembly GCF_033118175.1). NCBI lineage: Eukaryota > Metazoa > Chordata > Mammalia > Artiodactyla > Cervidae > Dama > Dama dama. Next base: position 8,444,086 of record NC_083702.1, read on the forward strand.
TCTGTTTCTGTTGGAATTTGAATAGAGGGAGCCTTTTCAATTCTGGAGTTCTGAAATGCCATATGCTATTAGCTGAAATCACCTGGACTTTCCCCTAGTTCATAAGAATATGGATCGTTTTTTTCCAGTCCCATCATGCAGGTAACACTATTAATACAGTGTCATTTTTAAAAGCATGGAACTGGTGTGTTTTGTGGAAGAAGAGAAGCACAATATATAATAGTGGATATGAGCTCAGGTTGTCGCTTGAGATAGAGCTGGGTTCCAGTTTCTGCTGTCTACCCTTTACCTACCCTGTGCCCTTGGGTAATTGCTTAATTTCCCTAAGGTTCAATTTCCTCATCTACAAATAGTGTAATTATAACATCTTCCACGTAGCTTTGTTTCAAGAATTAAATAAGATGATGCATGCGTGCTTTCACCATTATTATAAGTATTATTACACAATACAGAGCCCTTTTATTTTTCATACTTCAGTAGTTGAAGTTAAATTTTCATAAGCCTAATTTTGTAAATTACCAGATTTACCAAACCAGGAAAATACCTCAACACTGCCTGTCTCTCTGCTGGTATTCAGATTAAACAGAAGATACTTATTTTGATAATATTATTTCTGATTTCTAAAGCAGATTATTTGAGAGATAATTTAACTCATATTTACACACTGTTTAGAGAGATGAGAGAGACATTTGTGGGATTTTGAAAGGGTTGAATGAGTATATCAATAAAATAGTGATTTTGGTACGTGTAATTTTTAAAGATTAGGTATTCCTATCTTAAAGTCTTCAATGTTACATTATTGTTTATTGTATTTGCTTATGCCACAAATCATTTTATAATTTGAATTTATTAGACTATTATTTGTTATAACTAATCATTTATAGGAATTAGTAATTTCTTTCTGTCCAACACACGGTAGCACTTCAGTTTGAAAAACCTGACTCTTGTTATGTTTTCATAATTGATTCATATATCTTTCTGAAAGGAGAGTCAAAGTCATGGGTTTTTAAAAAAAACTTTTTGTTTTGGAATAATTTTACACTTATAAAAAGATTGCACAGATAGAACAGGAAGCTCTCGTATACCATTCACTGGCTGCCCCAAATGTTAGCATCTTGCATACCTGTGGTACATTTGTCAAAACTAAGATTAACATTGGTTACACTACTAAGTAAACTCCAAGCTTTATTTAGATCTCATTTGTTTTCCCACTCATCTTCTTTTTCTGTTCCAAGATCCAGTCTAGGATACTGCAGTGCATTTGGCCATATGATTTTTAGATGGTGGATCAGTAGGATCTCAGACAGAATCAACTTTTCCTTCTCTCACCTCTGCTTTCTCCTTTTCGAGTTTACTCCGGATCTGACTTTTAGCAGGTCCTTCTTTGGCAACAAATAAAGGGACCCTTCTGGGTCTGTTAGCCACTGTTTTGGTATTGACAGCTCAGAATTTCAGGAGCGTGCTTTGAACACTTACTGTACATTTAATTTTATTAATGAGTGCTGATTCTTCTGCCTTTCTCTGTCTCTCACTCTTTATGCATACCAGGTTGTCTGGAGTCTGGGAACAGAGCGTGCTTCTTCACTCACTGCGTGTCCCAGAACTGCCTTCTAGAAGCCTTCCAGAAGGAAGCAGTTCTCCCCTCCTCTTCCCACCCCCCCTTCCCCACACAACTTGGGATGTGATTTTAAACAAGGAGGTTTTTATATAAGGCCTTTTACTCTGCAGAACAGAGCTTCTCTTTGGGGGTATGGTACCAGGTTACACTACTAGCAGTTCTCGCTCCTCTCCAAGAGAAAAGCTGTCTGATGTAAAGACCTCTAATGAGACATTTATAGTCTGTGATACAGTTTTACAAAGCACTTTTCACATATATGAGGTTTTTTGGAGCTTCAAAGAGCAGGAGTTATTTTACCAAATTGTATTATAGTGAGAAAAATTGAGGCTACAAGAAATCAAGTGACTTGATTAGGTAGCAGCGGAGCCAGGACTGGAACCCCTGCCTTCCCATTCTTCCGTGTTTTGGGTCTACCCTTAAAGGTTAGTACTCTTTAAAATACTATTGTTTACATTAAAAGCATAGGCCAGAAATACATTTTTAGTGCCATGTACACTATGCTAGGCTTCCCTGGTGGCTCAGACGGTAAAGCATCTGCCGGCAATGTGGGAGACCTGGGTTCAACCCCTGGGTCGGGAAGATCCTCTGGAGAAGGAAATGGCAACCCACTCCAGTACCCTTGCCTGGAAAAGCCCATGGATGGAGGAGCCTTGTATGCTACAGTCCATGGGGTCACAAAGAGTCGGACAGGACTGAGCGATTTCACTCACACTATGCTAACTGTTCAGGCTGATTTTCCAAGTTGAAGGAAGAAAATCATGAAACAGTCTAGAAAGCTTGAGAAATTCTGTATAAGGAGCAGGAGAAGAAAACATTCCAGGGATGCTGTAGTAGGACAGGGCAGAAATTGAGAACCAGGAAGCAGGAGAGGCAGGGGAGAAGAGTGAGGGACACAGAGACCTCCCCCTTGCCTTTACATCTTTGTAGCATCTATCAGGAAAGACTTATAAGAGCCTACAGTAAATAGGGGCCTACAGGAATGTTACTTTTGGGGAATGATATCAGAAAATTACTTGAAACATCAGTCCAAGCTAATCGTGAGGATGAAATATTCTTAAGGCCCAATAGGCTCACTTGTCCTACCTCACATAGAAGGGCTCTTGTTTCTCTATCTCTGTGACTTCCAGTGTTGGGTAGCATCACCTTTGTACTCCGGTAGCACCTACAAGGAGAAGGCGATGGCACTCCACTCCAGTACTCTCACCTGGAAAATCCCATGGACGGAGGAGCCTGGTAGGCTGCAGTCCATGGGGTCACTAAGAATTGGACGCGACTTCACTTTCACTTTTCACTTTCATGCATTGGAGAAGGAAATGGCAACCCACTCCACTGTTCTTGCCTGGACAATCCCAGGGATGGGGTTGCACAGAGTCAGACACAACTGAAGTGACTTAGCAGTAGCAGCAGCACCTACAAATATATAACTATTTGAATTTTTAAGAAACCAGCACTTCTTTTTTTTTTTTATTATTTATGCACATGTGTATCACACATAAGACCAAAAGCCTTGGAATTTGTCAGGGGCCCCAGTAGTAGGGCATGTGTGCTAGCTAAAGTTGCCTTTTCCTGTGACTTAAGTAAAAATCTATATTATAGACATCAATATCTTTCTCTTTGCATTGTAATTATTCACTTTTGAGTCCATTTTTTTCCCCATTAGACTTAAGATTCCTCGAGCATGAGAACCATGTCTGTATTTCTAGCACCCAGCCCTAGCTTTGAGAGTACAAAAACATGTTTGAACGCATGAATTGAATTGTGGGACCCATCAAACCACTTGGTTGGGATGTGGTGTCTGAGTAATGTTTTCTTTGAAAATACTGTTCAACTCTTGTACACACCTATTTGATGGTTATTGGCCTCAAACAGCCACTGAAGGCAGAGCCTCTGTCTAGTGACTGCTTTATCCCCCCAGCAAGCTCAGTGTCTGGCACAGGCAGGAGATCCTCAGATTTCTTGAGTGAATGCCAAGGAAAGTTTGACAAGGAGCTGAGGAATAACTGAATAAGGCATGAATGTGAAGTACATAGGCATGCTCACCAACTAGTGTGTGAACCCTTAAGCAGCTAAGCAAATATATGTAAAGTGAATAAATGAAACTATGTCTTAACTTATTTTATATTTTAAGACAGCTTACCCTGAGGTGTCTGTTTCTCACGGAGTGTTAGTATCTTAGATAATTGACTGTCACAGTGAAGAGGAGATGTGAAACGTTAGTTATCACAGAATATTGAAGAAGTAACTATGGATTCCAGAGTCTGAATCCTTCATTCTTCATTCTTTCTTATGAAACGTTGATCAGAACTTGTACTTATTTATGTGCAGTTTGATGTCTTGTTTCCCACTGGACTGAAAGCTTTATGTGAGCAGAGACCATAGTTGTTTCCAGCCTACTAGCACAGACCCAAACCTATTTATTTAGTAAATGTTTGTTAGATAAGTGGATGAGAGAATGCATGGAGGAGAACTCTTTGCTCATCCTGACACCCAGTCACTATTTTGGAGATAATGCTGTAAAGTAACCCAGGAAGCAGAAATGAGGAATGAATACCCTCCTCTGGGGGTACCTTCACTTACTTTTAAAAATAATTAATTTAAAAATTGAGATGTAATTGACATAAACACCTTCACCTACTTTTATTCATATATTCTAATAATGAAATGAGTGAGCATACAGAGAATAGTCTTTGGTTTTCAGTGATGGGTGATGTGGTTTTACTCTTTGGGTGATTTTGCAATTTATAGAAGAAACTGAAGTATAAAAATACACCAATGGGGGATGCATGTACACCCATGACTGATTCACGTGCTGCTGCTGCTAAGTCGCTTCAGTCGTGTCCGACTCTGTGCGACCCCATAGACAGCAGCCCACCAGACTCCACTGTCCTTGGGATTGTCCAGGCAAGAACAGTGGAGTGGGTTGCCATTTCCTTCTCCAATGCATGAAAATGAAAAGTGAAAGTGAAGTCGCTCAGTCGTGTCCAACTCTTAGTGACCCCATGGACTGCAGCCCACCAGGCTCCTCCATCCATGGGATTTTCCAGGCAAGAGTACTGGAGTGGGGTGCCATTGCCTTCTCCGTGATTTGTGTGAATGTATGGTAAAAACCGCTACAATATTGTAAAGTAATTAGCCTCCAATTAAATAATTTACAAAAACAAACAAAAAATATACCAATAGCATCGGTGTAATTCACTGCTGCAGAGATGAAATTTCAAATTATGAGCATGCTAAGCTTCATACAAGGTTAAAAAACCCACATTGTTCCTTCTCTCATCTTCCCAGTAAAACACATTCTCCAGTTTGAAGCTAGAGGTGGTGTTATCTATTGCTGAATTGAATTGTATTTGTTTGTTTCTTCTGGGATTGATATCTGAAAGTTAATGAGGAGAAAAAAATGTACCAATTATTATGAAGTCAGACTTTGGGGATTTATAGAAGAAACAGAATTTGGAGTAAGAATATATACTATCTAAAATAAGTTTTAACAATATTTATAAATAAGTGCACTAGGCTGTGTTTAGAATAGAACTTAGGAGATATTACATCCTATCAAGTGCATTAGATTTAGATCGAAAACTCACAGAAATGAGTCTAGAGATACCAGATTTTCTCTTTATCAGGTTGTTCTTTCACTGTTCTTTTCCCCCTTGACAAACCTTCAATAGTAGACAACACAGTACCCCAGTGTTCGTTGCAGCACTATTTACAATGGCTAGGACATGGAAGCAACCTAGATATCCATCAACCGATGAATGGATGAAGAAGCTGTAGTACATATATACAATGGAATACTACTCAGCCATAAAAGGAACACATTTGCATCAGTTCTGATGAGGTAGATGAACCTAGAGCCTATTATACAGAGTGAAATAAGTCAGAAAGAGAAAAATATTGTATATTAAAGCATAAATATGGAATCTAGAAAAATGGTACTGAAAAACTTACTCAACAGGGCAGCCATGGTGATGCAGACATAGAGAACAGACTTGTGGAGAAGGGCAGGAAAGGGGAAAGAGAAGGTGAAATGAATGGAGAAGCATGAAAGCATTATCACTACCTGTGTAAAATAGATAGCCAGTGGAAATTTGCCGAATGACTCGGGGAACTTAAACTGGGGCTCTGTAATAACCTAGAGAGTGGGAAAAGGTGAGGAGGTGGAAGGGAGATTCAAGAAGGAGGGGGCATATGTATACCTGTGGTTAATTCATGTTGGTACATGTCAGAAAACAAACCAATATCATAAACAATAACCAATAAATATAATTTTTTAAAATGACAATTTTTTCAGAAGAAATGTGTTAGAAAATAGAAGTCCTCTCCTGTTACAAACTTTAAAACAAATTTGAAATAAAATTTTTAACTTAAAAACACTGAACATTGTTCAGTACGCAACAAAAGGTGATGTACTTTGTTGTTGTTTAGTCACTAAGTCATTGTATCCGACTTTGGCAACCCGATGAACTGCATTGGTAAGCATATTCTTTACTCCTGAGCTACCTAGGAAGCCCATGATGTGCTTTAAAAGCGGTTAATTGGGACTTCCCTGGTAGCACAGTGGAAAAGAACCTGCCTGCCAACGCAGGGGACAAAGGTTCGATTCCTGGTCGGGGAAGATTCCACATGCCTTGGAGCAACTAAGACTGGGTGCCACAACTATTGAGCCCGCACTTCAGAGCCTGAGCTCTGCAACAAGAGAAGCCGCAACAGTGAGAAGCCTGAGCACCACAACTAGAGAAAGCCCTTGCACAGCAACGAAGATCCAGTGCAACCAGAAATAAATAAAATTATTTAAAAAAAAAAAAAAAAGCGGTTAATTGGGAGTGTCAAAAGAAAGGTGAATTAAATCTGCTTAATACTAGTTACTTGGGCTTCCCAGGTGTTGCAGTGGTAAAGAATCCTGCCAGTGCAGGAGACATAAAAGACTCGGGTTTGATCCCTGGGTCAGGAAGATCCCCTGGAGGAGGAAGTGGTAACCCACTCCAGTATTTTTGCTGGTGAAATCCCTTGGACAGAGGATCCTGGTGGGCTACAGTCCATGGCACAAAGAGTCAGACACGACTGAACACACACGTCAACTCCCCCAGCTCAAGTGCTAGTTACTCAACCTGATTTATGATTGGCATCATGAACATGGATGCAACATGTTTAATTTTCCAGAATAAAGTGAATTTAAGTTAGACCAAACTATCATTAAATGGGGCTGCTGCTGCTAAGTCACTTCAGTGGTGTCCAACTCTGTGCGACCCCATGGACTGCAGCCCACCAGGCTCCTCCGTCCATGGGATTTTCCAGGCAAGAGTACTGGACTGGGGTGCCATTGCCTTCTCTGATTAAATGGGGCAGCAGTTCTTAACCTGACACTGCATTAGAATCACCTGGCAAGTTTTTGAAAAACCCTGATTCCCAAGCCTCACTCCAGTCCAATTAAAAACATTCTCCATGAACTTATGGTTTGGGGGGTGGGGAAGATGGGGAGGAGGGATAGGTTGGGAGTTTGGGATTGACAGATACACACTGCTGTATTTAAAATAGATAACACAAGGACCTACTGTAAAAAATAAGTAAATTTTAAAAATTCTAGGATGATTTTATTTGTGAAGTAAGTGTTGAGAATCCCTGGAATGGGGAAATAATACAAGGATAAGAATTCAGCAGATTTGGTTCTAGTCCTGATTTCTGCTTTCTAGTATTTTGTTGAGAATTTTTGTGTCTGTATTTATAAGGTGTGTTGGTCTGTAGTTTTGTTGTGGTCTCTTTCTCTGGCTTTGGTATCAGAGTAACTAATAGAGTTAGTTGGGAAGTGTTCCTTTCTCTGTTTTCTGGAAGAGTTTGTGAAGGATTATTACTAATTCTTCTCTTAACTGTTTGGTAAAATTTACCAGTGAAGCCGTCTGAACCTGAGTTTTCTTTTGAGGAAGATTTTAAATTAACAAGTCAGTCTCCGCTTTTTATAGGTCTGTCTGGATATTCTGTTTCTTTTTTTTTTTTTTTGCATCAGTTTCAATAGTTTGTGCCTTTCTAGGAACTGGTCCACTTTATCTAAGTTATCTAATTTGTTGACATGCGGTTCTTCATGGTATTCTCTTTTAACTGTGTTAATTTCTATAGTTGGTGATAATGTCTCCTCTTACATTCCTGATTTTTGCATCTGTTTTATCTCTCTTTTCTTGGTCATCCTAACTAAACATTTGTCAATTTTGTTAATCTTTGTAAACAGCAAATTTTTGGTTCTGTTGGTTTTCTCTATTTTCTACATAATTGCTTTATAATTATAATAATTTAACTTTCATTCTTCTACTTGGGTTTAGTTGCACTTCTTTTTCTAGCTTCTTAAGGTAATGTCTTTACAGCATGTGTTCGAAGTCTTCCTTCTATTCTCATACAAGCATTTAAATCTATGAATTTCCCTCTAAGCATTAGTTTAGATATAGCCCATAAATTTTTATATATTCAGTTCAAAATACTTTCTAATGTCTCTATTATTTTTCCTTTGACCCATTGGCTATTTCAGTTCAGTTCAGTCGCTCAGTCATTTCTGACTCTTTGTGACCCCATGGACTGCAGCACTCCAGGCCTCCCTGTCCATCACCAACTCCCAGAATTTACCCAAACTCATCTCCACTTAGTCGGTGATGCCATCCAACCATCTCATCCTCTGTCGTCCCCTTCTCCTCCCGCTTCCATCATTCCCAGCATCAGGGTCTTTTCCAATGAGTCAGCTCTTCGCATCAGGTGGCCAAAGTATTGGAGTTTCAGCTTCAGCATTAGTCCTTCCAGTGAACACCCAGGACTGGTCTTCTTTAGGATGGACTGGTGGGATCTCCTTGCAGTCCAAGGGACTCACAAAAGTCTTCTCCAACACCACAGTTCAAAAGCATCAATTCTTTGGCACTCAGCTTTCTTTATAGTCCAACTCTCACATCCATACATGACCACTGGAAAAACCATAGCCTTGACTAGACAGACCTTTGTTGGCAAAGTAATGTCTCTGCTTTTTAATATGCTGATTAGATTGGTCATAACTATCCTTCCAAGGAGTAAGCGTCTTTTAATTCCATGGCTGCAGTCACCATCTGCAGTGATTTTGGAACCCCCCAAAATAAAGTCTGTCACTGTTTCCACTGTTTCCCCATCTATTGCCATGAAGTGATGGGACCAGATACCATGATCTTGGTTTTCTGAATGTTGAACTTTAAGCCAACTTTTTCACTCTCCTCTTTCACTTTCATCAAGAGGCTCTTTAGTTCTTCACTTTCTGCCATAAGGGTGGTGTCATCTGCATTTCTGAGGTTATTGATATTTCTCCCGGCAATCTTGATTCCAGCTTGTGCTTCCTCCAGCCCAGCGTTTCTCATAATGTACTCAGCATATAAGTTAAGTAAGCACGGTGACAACATACAGCCTTGATGTACTTCTTTTCCTATTTGGAACCAGTCTGTTGTTCCATGTCCAGTTCTAACTGTTGCTTCCTGACCCGCACACAGATTTCTCAGGAGGCAGGTCAGGTGGTCTGGTATTCCCATCTCTTTCAGAATTTTCCAGTTTGTTGTGATCCACACAGTCAAAGGCTTTGGCGTAGTCAATAAAGCAGAAGTAGATGTTTTTCTGGAAATCTGTTGCTTTTTTGATGATCCAGTGAATGTTGGCAGTTTGATCTCTGGTTCTTCTGCCTTTTCTAAAACTAGCTTGAAGATCTGGAAGCTCACGGTTCACATAGTGTTGAAGCCTGGCTTGGAGAATTTTGAGTATTACTTTAGTAGCATGTGAGATGAGTGCAGTTGTGCAGTAGTGTGAACATTCTTTGGCATTGCCTTTCTTTGGGATTAGAAGGAAAACTGACCTTTTCCAGTCCTGTGGCCCCTGCTGAGTTTTCCAAATTTGCTGGCATACTGAGTGCAGCACTGTCACAGCATCATCTTTTAGGATTTGGAATAGCTCAACTGGAATTCCATCACCTCCACTAGCTTTGTTCATAGTGATGCTTCCTAAGGCCCACTTGACTTCACATTTCAGGTTGTCTGGCTCTAGCTGAGTGATCACACCATCGTGATTATCTGGGTCGTGAAGATCTTTTTTTGTACAGTTCTTCTGTTTATTCTTGTCACCTCTTCTTAATATCTTCTGCTTCTGTTAGGTCCATACCATTTCTGTCCTTTATTGAGCCCATCTTTGCATGAAATGTTCCCTTGGTATCTCTGATTTTCGTGAAGAGATCTCTTGTCTTTCCCATTCTATTGTTTTCCTCTGTTTCTTCGCGTTGATCACTGAGGAATGCTTCCCTATCTCTCCTGGCTATTCTTTGGAATTCTGCATTCAAATGGTTATATATTTCCTTTTCTCCTTTGCTTTTCGCTTCTCTTCTTTTCACAGCTATTTCTAAGGCCTCCTCAGACAGCCATTTTGCTTTTTTGCATTTCTTTTTTGTTTGTTTGTTTTCCTTCTTTCTTTCTTTTTTTTTTTTTGCTTTTTTGCATTTCTTTTTCTTGGGGATGGTCTTGCTCCCTGTCTCCTGTATAGTGTCACTAACCTCCGTCCATAGTTCATCAGGCACTCTATCAGATCTTGTCCCTTAAATCTATTTCCCACTTCCACTGTATAATCATAAAGGATTTGATTTAGGTCATACCTTAATGGTCTAGTGATTTTCCCTACTTTTTTCATATTAAGTCTGAATTTGGCAATAAGGAGTTCATGATCTGAGCCACAGTCAGCTCCCAGTCTTGGTTTTTGCTGATTGTATAGAGCTTCTGTATCTTTGGCTGCAAAGAATATAATCAATCTCATTTAAGAGTGTGGTATTTAATTTCTTCATATTTTTGAATTTCTCAGATTTTCTTCTGTTGTTAGTTTCTAATTTCATTGTAGTCAAAGAATGTACTTTGTATCATTTAAATCCATTTAACCTTATTGCAAGTTGTTTTATGGCCTAGTATATGATCTGTCCTAGAGCCAGTTCCATGTATGCTTGAAAAGAATATGTATTCTGCGGTTGTTGGGTGGAGTGTGTTGTTCAGGTCTTGACGTTCTTGTTGATTTTCTGCATATTTGTTCATTATCAAGAGTGAGGTTGATTGTAATTCATGAGTAGATAAATGAAAACATTCCTTATTCTAAATCATTTAAGTATCATGAAGTTGAATTAAAATGGAGAAATCTTCTAATGTTAGTTGTATCTTAGGAATACCAGAAATGACATCTAATTTATTTTCTAGTGTACTCGTTCTTTTTATTTTAGTATCTTACTATGGCGATCACTTTTAATTCTCATGAAGACTCATCGTTTCAGAGTCAACTCCAACGAGGCCAGTCTTTCAGTTGATCATTTCTGGGTTTCAGTATCCTCCTTGGAACTATGAGAACCTCCATAGCTTAGAGTCAAATATCTCAGTGGGGGGTTGGGGTGGGGAGAAAAGATTTTTGAGGAGGCTTGTTTACCTTTTGCTCTCCTCAAGCATATAAACCTCACTTTTTGGACTAGCTTGTAATATCTAGTCAAGGAGCATTTCCCTTATTCCCAAAATCAGCAAGTTTATTTTGGAGCCTTTTTGTAACATAAATGTTCTGAAAAGCTGCGATCAAATTCATGGTCTTTTGATTAGGTTTAAAATTTCACATCCAGATTTAAAGAATGGAGAAAAAGATTTATCAGTGTTTCTGACAGAGCTGAGTTAATGGGATGTTCCTGCAGTCAGAATCTTCACTGAAGAGGTCTTCGTCCTGAGCAAGGATGGTACAGGGGTTTTGCTCTTTCCCAGTTATTCCTGTACTAACTCTTTGCTCTTCTTTTTTATTTCCCTCAGAACTCACACTTCCCCTCCCTATTCTAGAATTCTTGGGGAAATCAGTACTGGGTGAATACGAATGAGGTAGGAGCAACCTACTGAGCTGCACATCTCCCTTCCCAGTAAAATACAGAACTTCTGACCAATGGGAGCCACAGAGCCAGACTTGGGAACACACCACTTGTTTTTGATTTTTCTTTCCAGATCTGATTGATTTGATTGTTTGATACGTTCAGTCCTTGGGCATCAACCCTTGAATACCATCGGCTTACCTCTATGGTCTTACCGGGCAGAATAATGTCAGGTTCCTCCCCTTGCTCTAATTTCCTGAGTAGCCAGTTGTTCAAATAGCAGTTGATCACCTTTATTTGAAATAGACTGAAAACTTGATTATTTCCGTGGGGAATGGAGAACCTCGGGTTTCCCAATTTATGCGTTGTTTCTTTTCTTTCAACCCTTTACTGGCAGGCAGCTCAGTTGATTGCCTGTGCATCAGCTTCAAAGACATCTCTTCATCTATATATAATAAGCTGCTTGCACAGATGCATTTAAAAACAGATGATTATTAAATTTGTGGAATTCAGTAACAGTGAAGGTATAAAGGCTCATGCTTGTAAGTAAATAGGTATTTTTGTTTAGTTTTTTATTGACTTGGGGACTGGAGAGGAAATCTAAATGGTGATATACAGTAACAGAATTTATCACATTCCTACTTTTTAAAATTTCCTTGATCTAGCACTGTGTTTGAGAATAATCCCTTGAACTAGTGTTAGATATATCTTGGTGAGGGTGGTTGTGTATTAAATTATGTCCTCTTAAATATGCTCCTAATTTGAGTACCTTTTGCAGTGAATACATAATATATGACTCTTATGGTATTTAAATTATTGAATGATTTCTTCTAAAATGAATAATCCCAAGGCCTAGAAACATAAAGGCATTTTATTTAGACTGCTTAGAATTAAGAGGAATTAAGATAGACTAAGGAAAGGGGAAATTCATGTAAATACTGTTTCTTTGTGGTCAGACGTCTTAGAAGAAGGATTGTTGTATATATACATGGCCAGACATATACCTTACACCATAATTCTGAATTTGCTGCTTATTTTCCTCCTTATAAACATTGTTAGAGTTAGCAGGGATTATGCAATGTATGAAATAATACATACCTACTCTGAGGTTGTACCCAGGGCATACTGATACAGGGTTCATTCTTTTACGTGAATGGGAAACTTGGTCAGATTTCAGATTAGACTAGAGTTTGGTGTTAACTGCTGAGAGGCACAAATGGAATTTTCAGATAACTGAACTTTCATTTAGTTTGAGATGTAAGAGGTTTATTAGATGAAACTTCCTCTTTGAACTAGAGCCATTAAAAAAAAAAGCAACTAAACTCCATGAATCATAGACTTAACCTTTTGGTTTCATGAAGCAAGAAAGTTTTTCAGTCAAGAAGTTTGCATAATGGATTCCTTATGGCCCTATCTGTATATGGGTTTTTGGAAAGGTGCGAATTGCTATTTCAGAATTATTCTTGGACAGTAGATGTATTTTTCATTAATTATTTCTTTTTTGAAGTGTTCAGACTTACTGTATTAGGTTTCCCTGTTCTCTGAAATCAAATCAGTTTGATACATTTAATCATTTTCCAGTAGCTCATCTTATACGGGGCCTTAGAAACACTGTAAAAGGTAACACATAGATCCCCTTTTCCCCTCTTACTTTATCCTGCATGGCCCTCCTCTTTCTTCCAAGGAAACATATGGCACAGTATTAAGTATTTCCCTTCACTTTAGAGTCACAGAGACCTGATGTGAATCCTAGTTCCTGCACTTTTGTGCCATCTAACCTAAAGCAAAAGTTTAAAGGTTTGATCCTTAGTTTTTTCATCTGTAAAATGGAGATAATAATTGTAATATCCCCACAGGGCTTTTTTTTTTTTTAAAGTCTGTCAGTCATTTAATACAGGGCTGACACACAGCAACCCTCAGTGACTCCTCTTATAGTTTTATTATTACTGTTGCTGCTGATCTATAATTTATTCTGAAATCAAGTTCTTAATTTAAATTTATTTTACTGACGCTGATCTCCTAGACTTCTTTGGCCCTGGCCTGAATCATCTATGTCCCTCAGCCCCTTTGTCTCTCTTGGCACAGAATGAACCCAGGCAATCACACTCCGGGCCTGTTATCTTAGCAGCACAGGCTTTCAGGAGACTCTGGAGAAACAGAGAAGTGGGGAGCTCAGGTTCTGGAATCAGAATGCTTGAGTTCAGAACCTGTTTTACCTCTTATTAGTGGATAACCTTAGAGAAATTACTTAATCTCTCTGGGCCTCATTTTCCTTACCTGTAAAGTAGGATAATAATACCTATTCTGTGCATTGGGGAGTTATGAAGATTAAATGAGTTAAAACATGAAAAAATGTAGGTCAGTATCTAGCACAGAGCATAGGTTCTATCAATGTTAGCTATTAGTGTGGCTGTTGCCACTTTTATCTTTTATTCTGCAAGGCTTTCTTAATTTTAACAGTGTTAATTTGTAAATGATGATAATACCCTCCTATTTAGATTTCTCTGACTATATGTATCATCATTTAGAGATGTAGTTCAATTTAAGAAACAGTTGTTAAATACCTACTGTGTTTGAGTGCTATTGGTTGGGAGAGCATCATACATTAATAAGATACATTCCCTGTCCTCCAGGAGTTTACATTTATTTGGGGGGTAAGTATTACACAGGGCAAAATATCTCTATACTTTTTATAACAGATATAAGGTAGTTCATCGGAGGCCTGGAGTGATTCTTAATTGGGAAGGTCAGGTGAAAAAGTGATGAGATAGGCATTTCCAGGTGAAGTGAATTGTGAGTAATTGGACAATCCGGATTGTGGTGACTTAGAATGGGTGAGGGCTTCCCTGGTGGCTCAGATGGTAAAGAATCTGCCTGCAATGCGGGAGATCGGGGTTTGATCCCTGGGTTGGGAAGATCCAGTGCCATCCCTGCAACATGAGAAGGTGTAGTAAACTTGGTAAAATAGGAGTGTAAGGAGGTAGCAGAGTTGAAGTTGGCTTAAAAATTTTAGTGTTAGTCCTGGGGAGGAGGATGGTGATAACCATTAAAGAGAAGAAGGATGGAGAGTTGATTAGATTTGAGGAGGTGGGTGGCTCAGCAGGTATAGAATCTACCTGCAATGCAGAATACACAGGAGACACAGGTTCGATATCGGGGTCTGGGAAGATCCCCTGGAGAAAGAAATGGCAACCCACTCCAGTATTCTTGCCTGAAAAATCCTGTGGACAGAGGAGCCTGGCGGGCTACAGTCCAGTGAGTCACAGAGTCGGACACGACTGAGTGCCTAGGCACAAGTGATAGGTTTTGGACCTGCTGAGTCTGAGGGACAGTCAGGAGACTGGTTCCAGGTCTGCCATTTTGGGAGGCCATCTTAAAAACTGCTTTGTGGATGGGAAAGACGGACGTTAGGGTAATGTGATTCCTCATAGATACAAGTCGCCCTCAGGTGGGACTTGCAGGACCTTAGAATGAAGACTTACCACAGAAGGGAACTTCCCTTGGCCCGTGAGATCCTCTCAACCTTCCTTTTCTGAACATGTTCTCGCTTCGCTTCTGAATGGAGGCCTTTGTCATTCCTCATGGTGTGCAGTGGTAATAATACCCTGTAGGTTTCACTCACATTTGAAATAAAGATAATTGGCTTTTAACTTTAAAAAATTCCTATTAACTTGTTACATCAAATGGTGTTGCCAGAGTAGAAATAGGAGAAAACCCCCGCATCGCCCTCCCCTAGCCCGGATGTGCTTTGAATCACCTAGCTTCGTGTTTCAGTCAACAGAAGACGGCTCAAAGTGAAGAGGAAGAGGCAGAGAAGAGTTGTCTTAATGGTAAAATAGTTTCTGGCTGAGGGAAATGCATTGCTTGGTGAAAACAGGTATAATTTCTAGATCCAAAAGAGAAGATTTTACAAATAACCAATACTCCCTGATCTGTAACTCGCTACACTTAACCGTGGTAAACATTTGCCACCAGGAGGAAGGCGTAGAACAGCTAGAGAAAGCCTTTTCTGCTGGGCATTGGTCCTCATTATGTTTTCTTTGAGTTAAGAATTTGTGTTTTTTCAGTCCTGGAGGAGGACACAGTGTTGTAGGAGGTTTTGAGCAATAGGCAAGACTCTGGTACTTTGTGGATTGTTATCGCCCTGCAAGACCCTTCGCAACTTCCTCTCGCCGCCCACAGCAGAATACGGAAGCCCTGCTGTATCAGGCCACTTCTGCAATTACAGCCACAGTTACTGGGGATCCTTCTTTCACACTGCACCCTTGTGTGTCGAGGCTTTCTTTGCATTTGAAAATGTGTCTCTTGTGGTGGAACAGCCAACTGAGCCTTCACCTCCCCTCTCTCTTTGCTGTCCTGCAGTGCTGCAGTTGAAGCTCCAGCAGCGCCGGACGAGGGAGGAGCTGGTGAGCCAAGGGATCATGCCGCGTAAGTACCCCCTGCCTCTCAGCCCTTGGTGGAGGTGCTTTGGGGACGCGGTGTGTGTACCCAGTATGCCACAGGAAGCACCTAACAGAAAACAGGGCCACCGGGTTCGTTTTTTGCTCCTTTCTTTGTCATGCTTTCCCAAGTTCAGGGCCTCTCACTTGGCCATAGTTAAGAGAACTGTGCTCATTGATCAAGTTCAGAGAAACAACGTTAGGTTTAAGGGTACCATTGAATCACCCTTAGCTTGTGAACTGCACCTTTAAATGGGTTTCTCCGCCCTGTGCCACTTCCCTTTGTAGGAGGAACAGATCTTGAGCTGGGGTTCTGTGAGGAAGAGCTCTCCCCGCATGTGTTTTGCCTGAGTGTTGGGGTGCTTGGAAGGGATGACCCTTTCTCACCTAGTATTCCAAGTCAGCCCCAGTTTTATTTAGAGTGAGAGCCTCAGATACCCTAGCGTGGTGTAACTGGAGTCATTGATGGGGTATCGCAGGGGGCGCTCGGTGCAGAACCGCATCACTCGGGAGAAATAAAACCCGTCTTGGAATCTATTCAAAGTAAGAAAATTTGCCTTTAATACCAGCAGCCTTATAAAACAAGCGGAAGCTGACACCAGCAGGGTTTTGCTCTTTTTGACATTTCTTTTTGAGTCATCTGCAGAGAGCTTAGGCTCTCCCTCTTCGTTCTTTTATCTTTGTGTGTTCCTGCTACTTGGGCACAGCCGAGTGAAATAAAAATTTATATATCGTTCACCACTTCCAGCTTCATAGTGGAAGGACTGATGTTTTAATTTTTTAAACCTTAACTCAGTGCCTGCTAACCTGCTGCGCTATGTCTTGCTAATTCTCACTCACTCATTCATACACAGTGTTTAGGTGACTGGTATGTGCCTGTTGATGCAGCAAGATAAACCCAGCTCCTGCTCTCAGGAGTTTTGTACTTACTGAGTAGGCTGATAACATAATAAACAGGGAGACAAATAAACTAACACCATTGCTTCAGAACATGGTAAATGCTCTGAAGTAAATGCAGCTGGTTGGCATATTAACAGATAATAGGGATGAGAGGGGATCACTTTGAAGAAGTTGGTCAAGAAAGGCCTCCTCGAGAAGGAAATACCTGAGCTGAGATCTGAAGGATTAGACGGGATCAGTCATTCAGAAGCAGGAAGAGGGCCCAGAAAGACGGAAAAGCAAGTATGAGGGCACAGTGCAGTTAAGAGCCTGGCATGTTGAACACATCAAGGAAGCCAGGGTTGCTGGACCTGGTAAGTGAGGGCAGAGTAGGGGCCAGTTAAGATTGGCAGGATGGGTGGGGCCAGAACTAGAGCCCTGTCAACCACACGGAGGAGGTAGATTCTATTTTAACTGCAGTGGGAAGCCATCGAAGGCTTTCAAGCAAGTGAAGACAGGATCTGATTTACCTTATGGTGATACCAGATCCATTTCTAAGAGCTGGAACTTCATAGCAAGTATAAAGATCCTGAGGTCTGTTTCTGTCCTAAGCATCAGCCAGGAGATTCAAGTCCTAAGTTTATCTTTTTTTTTTTAAATTGCAATTAACTACCAAACCATTTGCCCACATGCTGTCTCCTTCTCTGACCTTGCAGTCAATTACTCTTCTCCTTAAAGTGTGGGTCCGTTAATGTCCTCAGGTAGAGCGATGGTGTGCTTTTATAAAACACTCCAAATCTGCCAGTCTACAAACCTTGTAGAGGCACAAGTCACCCCGTATCAATCTCATTGTCACTTTCGCCAAGGACATCCTGTGTTTAGGATCTGCTTTTTGCCTGTGATAATCCTAGGTGCTCTAGAGAGTAAAGAAGTGTTCAGCATGGCACCTGCCCTTAAGACAGTTAACAGTTTATCTAGGTAGTAGGATCTGCCCATACACAACATAAAGAGCAGTTCAGTGCTGGTCTCTGGGGTGCTGACTCTGATTATAGCACTAGTTCTGAGAACATAGTGCTGCTTCTCAGAATCTGCAGTATGTTCAGGATCTGAAAACCACTCAGAGGATGAGGGCCTTACATTCTTTTTGCAGCCTTTCATTTGATACGAGGGGCTCCTGGAGGTAACTGTTTAGTAGGATTTATGCTGTCACATTTCTTGCAGTATTCTGTGCTGTTAAGACAAACGATGCTTGAGTATTGCAGTTATCTGCTTAGATGTTTGTCTCTCCAGTTAGACTGTGAGCTCCTTGAGGAGGTATCTTATTTATATTTCTGCCCCCAGTACCTGTCACTGAATGAATGAGTGAAGACAGCCAATTGTAAAATGGTGTGTGTGTGTGTGTGTGTGTGTGTGTGTGTGTGTGAGAGAGAGAGAGAATGAAAGACAGACAGAAACAGATACTACTTAATTGCAAACTTGTTGGAATTCTGGGCGTGGAATTTGAAACACCACTCCTGTTCTCCCAGGAGCTCAGATTCTAAAATATTCTGAGTATCTAATTGTGTACCTTGGGTGGTTCTCTGCATCTGTGAAGTGAGAGTAACTGCCCTTCCTGTAGGAATAGAAACGCCCTGCTTCTGTGAGAATATTGCATTTTCCCTTATGACACAAGCCACCTTCAACGATGGGCACAGTTTGTTTTTCAGCTTTTCCAGTGAAGAAAGTAGGTAGCAAAGTCTCAGATTGTGAGAGAGGGACTATTGAGGCCTGGGACGAGCTCCCGGTGTGAAGAGCCCTGCTCTTCAGCGTACCTGGTGATGTGCAGGTGGGGCCCAGAGTTCCCAAAGATGAGGCTCTTTTTTCCCAGCCCCTCACCCTCTGAGTAACCCCACTTCCTCACCACAGCCCCACGCCACCAGCGTAACTCCTGTTATAATCTGGGACATTCTCTGCCTCCCTGACACCCCACCAATCCCATGCTCATCCTTCGCTCACGTCTTTCAAAAGAAGATGTGAGTAGTGCTGGAGGCAAATTGTAACTGATCAGCAGTTTGTTGATTATTGAAGACTGGGAGATCTGGAAAGATAACATCTGGTTTGAAGTGCCCGTTTCACTTCCATCTCGCTGGCCTGAGGAGTTTCTGAAAAGTGCCTTTAATGTTTAAGTTAGCGGTACAACTTAGGAAAGTCGTTAAGACCCTCAAACCAGGGGAAAGGAGCAGTGTAGTCATGGCCGTATTCTGCCTCATCAATTTCTGTTTATGTCTTTTATCCAGTTCATCTTGTCCCGATCTTTCTGTAGCTCTGGGAAGAAGAACTCACCCACCTTGTTTCACGCGGCGTTCCCGCAGCTCCCACAGGGGCCTCTGGCTTCCAGTCCCCACATGATGTCTGCACGGCAGGATGTTTTCAGGGGCTGCCCTGCCGTCGGGGTTGTTCGCGGTTTTGCGTATTGTTCGAAGTTGGACAGTGGCCTTCCCATAGAATTCAGGGGATTTAAGAGCCTCTCAATTCCCATACACCTCTTTCTGCTGCTTGATATGCTCTGCTCATGGCATCTGAACTATGGGGTATAGAAGTTGGTGGTTTCTAATGTGTTTTTAAATAGGATCAGTTCCCAGACTCCCTGATTCTCATCATGTAAACCTATGTCTCAGCTCTGCTCATGGCATCTGAACTATGGGGTATAGAAGTTGGTGGTTTCTAATGTGTTTTTAAATAGGATCAGTTCCCAGACTCCCTGATTCTCATCATGTAAACCTATGTCTCAAATTTAACACTACTTAAACCGTACCAAATACAGAGTGCCAGATAGCAAAGAATTACATATTCCAGGCCCTACGCTTTCTTTCCGGATATCTGAAGCTCTGCATATCTTGAGGGAAGAGGAGAGATGGCACAGATAGGAAGCTGGTGTTTAAGTCCAGAAATTAAGGAATGCTTTTGTATTTCAGATGAAGAGTCATGGAAGAGGTGGGTCCTGTGTGGTTCACTTTGTTCTCAAACAGAGCTTTCCCCACAGCCTTTCTCTCTGACATTTAAAGTTGTACAAGCCAGAAAGTTAAGGTGAAAATTAAGAAAAATATTCTGGCAGTCAGGGCTGCTGCGGAGGAATAACCTTTTAAAGGAAAACGTGGAAGTTCTCCTGACCCAAACAAATGACAGAAAGTCTCCTGTAATCTTCCTAGATATGAGAGAAGAGCCTCATTTGTCTGTTCCCTCTCAGCCTCTTGTTATTCTACCGTGAGCCCTTGAGGAAAAGCAGAGATCACATTTTCTAATGCCTCAGTTACCCCTTATCAGTTCATTATTGCCCCGTATGCATATAGTAGGAAAACGTCAGTACCTTGGCAAACCCGTGAGGAAATCATCTGTTTGTCCAGTAGGTTAGGGACTTCCCTCTGTATTTCTTGAGTGAGCTTTTTAAAAAAATTTTTTTCATTTTAAATGGTGTTTCTGTGCACCTAGCCACTGCCACTGGTGACCCTTTCTTCAGAATTGTTGGGAGAATATACACAGAGTGTGAAGGCATCACAACTCAGGGCAGCCAGGGTCGATCCAGAGGCCTCTCAGTGGGCCTGGGCCCTGAGAGGCACTCAGACTTGCTGCTGGGTGAAAATGTGAACCAGTAGTCAGCGAGTTTGATTGGTTTGTGGATCTGCTAGTGGGCCCCGTGTTCTCACATTGAAACTGGAAAAAAGTGGTCTTGTGTGATGGAGTTCCTGCAGCTCTGTTTTAATAAGCTTTACCACATCTTGACTCCCGAGGCTTCAGTTCTGCTGTTCTACCCCTTTGTCAAACTTCAGCTGTCGGCCTTGGCCAAGTGCTGCAGAGAGACCCACAGAGCCACTGCCCTCGTAGCTCGTCTAAGCTGGCATTTTACTGGGTCCCATGTTAGCTGGAAGTGCTCTGTTCATCTGACTATAGCAGTCTCTGTATCAGGAAGAAATGTCTTCTAAACTCTGACAAAAGAGTATTTAATGGCTGAAAGTGTCAGGATTAATTTTTACGATCTCTTTTCCTCTGTAGCTGAAATTCTTCTTAATAATAGTATTTTTGTTATTTGTAACTTGGAAATTATTCCTTATATTATTCTTCATCAAAGGTATATAAACTTTGTTTCAAGATTCTCTTTCCTAGTACATACAGATAAAATCCGTTCTGGTGAAGCTCTTTTAAAAATAACTCTTGGTGTTCGTAACCCCTGAGAAGATAAACCAACCTCCTCAGGCCTCAAAATTTCTTGTAATAAGAAAGGAGCTGTGATTTAACTTAGTCACTCTCAGTCCATCTTTATTAAATACTGAGATCCATGGCATCTTTTCCCCAAGTTTCCATGAATTCTAAAGAACTAGCCCCTACACCAGCCCTGTCACTTTCAGTGTTGATAGCAATATTCTGTGACTCTAGCCGCTAGCCACAGGTACTCATGAGCACTTAAATGTGGCTAGGTTGAGTGAAGAACTGAATTTTTTAATTCAATTTTAATCAATTTAAATAGTCACATGTGGCTGGTGGCTGTTATATTAGACAAATAGGATTTTAGGCTTTATTCAGCCACTTAGAAGCAAGGTGACTTTGGACAACTCATTTCACTTTTCTGAATTCAAATTCTACTTCTATAAAATTCTTATCTAACATGGAAAAAACCTTAAATGTCCATCAACAGATATATGGATAAAGAAGATACGTGTGTGTATGTCTGTGCACATACACACTGGAATACTCCTCAGCCATAAAAAAAGAACGAAGTGATGCCCTTTGTAGCAACATTAATGAACCTAGAGATTATCATAGTAAGTAAAATAAGTCAGAAAGAGAAAGGCCTTACCTTATGATATCACTTTCTGTGGAATCTGAAGTGTGACACAGATGAAACAGAAGGACTCTCAGATGCAGAGCACGGCCTTGTGGTTGTCACGGAGAGGGAGGTGAGGGACAGGTGGATTGGGAGTTTGGGATTGGCAGATGCAAGCTATTATATGTATGTATAACTGACTGACTTTGCTCCACACCAGACAATAGCACAACATTGTCAATCAGCTATACTGCAATAAAATAAGCGGAAAAAATAAAATTCTTCTCTACCCCACAGTTAATTTTGGAGATAAATGAGATGATGTGTTGTTCTTACTTTTGAGATATGGGCAGTATTATTTGCAGTGAGTGGAGCATTTGCTTGGATCTGCCATCTTGGGCATCTGAAAGTAGCTTTTAATATATATAGCTCACTAACTTCTGTGAAAACCAGTGTTTGAACACAGGAACTGTCTTTCAATAAATAAAATCCTCCTTAATTTCACTTTTCTCTCTACTCTTGGATTAAAAAACAGTTGCTGAGCGACTTCCCTGGAGGAAGACTCTGCACTTCCACTGTAGGGGCGCGGGTTTGATCCCTGTTTGGGGAACTAAGATCCCACATGCCTTGAGGCACAGCCAATAAAATAAAAGCAATTTGCTGAAATTGTTGAGAGTCAAAGAACCACTAGCCAAACATAGTACTCTGTTAAGATTGTTCCCCTTTTAGTTGTATATTAACAGGACTACTCTTTTTATTAGCTTGCCCTCTTCATGGTAATTTTTTTTTAATCTCTCTTAAAATAAGTAAGTGGATAGGTTGGAAATAATGTATATATTTTTAATTTCTGGGCAGCTTGCCAAGAGACTGAAATGTTCACCAGAGGGGACACAGTGACAATTCCAGCGCAGATGAGGGTCTAGTTTGAGGACAAATTGCTCCCTTTTTAAAAAGCTTATTATAAAGATGGAAGATGACAGACTTGCAGGCTGAAAGGAAACGGTGTCTGTTTTGATTTGGAGTGAAGTGTTGGCGTGTGCGAGGCGCTCTGTCTGGGAGGGCCTTGCACGCTGACGCGCTGGGCGGGGCTCGGCGGAGGCGGACTCTCCCTGGGCCTCGGCCCTTCCCGCTGTGGTCTGCCCACTTGGGAGTCACAGAAGCTCTGTGCGGTCATCTCTGAATAGCTGTCCCTGTGAGCCAGAAAAGTCTGGACAGGATTGGCCTGCACCCCTTTCCAGCAAGAGCTCAGAAAAAGACTTCCTCCAAAACCTGCAGTTTGCCCCTGGCTCCAGCCCAGGCAGGGACCCCGGGCCCGTGCTTCTCTCGGGTGCTCACTCGCACAGCTGTTAGTGTGGTCCCCTCGGCTCTTACAGATGCATAGATACCTTTGGGTGAAAGAGCTGGTTTATTTCTGCCTTTTCTTTTCAACTGAGATATGGCTGGTATACATGATATTGGTTTCAGATGTACAACATAACTTTTTTTTTTTTTTTAAAGCAGAGACCTCTGCCTATCTGAGATGCTATATCCTCAACTCAGGAGTGAGACCATTTAACTCTAGTTCGATCCCAGGTTTAAAGGACATTTGGGAAACGCCATGGTCAAGCGTGTGTTCCAGGATCGGGGCTAATCTGATCCATGGATTTGAAGCTGAGAGAAGACTGTGTTAGCACATGGCCTCAGGAATCTTCTCTGTCATCTCAGGAGAAGACCAGCTGGGCATGTTGCTCCCTGGCATTTGATGTTGCCTTTCTGAGAGGTAGCAGCCTTCTCATCTCTCTTCCTGCTGCTGTAGGTCACCATCAGTGTGTGTTCCTACGTCAGGGGTCAGTGACTAGCACGGAACTGCCTTCTTGTCCAGTTGCTATCAAATCCTAAAATAGACTCTAGAATGAGTTGTATGTTCTATGCATTTTCATTGTTGAATCTGAGGAGGAATCCAACAGGGAACTCTCTTGGACAGACCATCAGAAGTAGTCTTCCTGATATAGGTTATTGATACAGTTTAATACCTAAAATGTATAATAGGTATTCACTTTCATTTAATAGTTCTGGAAGTATCTGAGATACTTTGCCACATCTTTTCAAGATAGTGAAGGAGTTTATTAAGTCACTTGTTGAAGCTACATACTAACTTTGCTTAAATAATAAAATCCTAAAGAATTATGCATTCAGGGGAGCCCTGATGGATATCTGATGATGGTGGTGATTTAAAATCCTTCAGCCTAATGAGAGGTTATTTGCAGAGGAGCGGAGGTGATTTGGAGCTTGTATCTAACAGGTGACCTAGACATTTTGGTTATGTGGTGTGAAAGCTGGATATAAACAGGGCTGGCAGGTAGACCAAAGACAAACTTGGAAGGCCAAGTTCAAAATATTTGACCCCTCACATTTTAAGCTTTTGAAATTCATTGTACCTGTTGGTATTCCTGCCATGCAGAATTGTGTGATGACTTTTACCTCCCAGTCTCGAGTCTTTTGCCCCGTCAGTGGGGTCCAGGTTGAAGACCCGGGAGCACCTTGCACTTCTGACAAGGAAAAGCTGAGCATCCTTGAGCCTCCATTTTTAACCTTCGTTCTTGGTAGTTGGCTGCCCTGCTGGTTTGGGTGGGGGTGACAGCCCAAGTGCCAAAACAGGGGTGGTTGGCCAGCCTGCTCCCACAACAGGATGTGCGCAGAGCACGTTTCTGCCTGTTAGTTTGGACCCTTGCTTGCCCTGGAGTGTGTTACCTTTCCCCATACCCCATCACCAAGCTTTTTCTTTGACTCTCCTGGACTTAGTTCTGGTTTTCATTGTCATGGCCAGTCCCTGGACTGTCGACAGAGCTCTTTGGTTAATATCATTATTGCTTGTTATTTTTGTAGGCATTTTGGCATGACAGATAAAAACAGAAAGACAAAAAATGGAAGTCAGCCCCAGTTAGCTCTCAGCATTTGACTCCACACCCACACGTTCTCTTCAGAAGAAGAATGACACAGGAAAAAAAAAAAAGTGTAAAACAGTAACAATGCCAGAAGCTTGTTAAGCAGAGCTTCCAGCAGATGGTGGAGCACCCTCACTGTAATGCTGAGAATCACTGCCGCAGGGATTTGTATAGTTGCCATTTTGTGGAGGAGGATACTGAAGTGCAGAGGGATCAGACGCCTTACCCAAGGTCACAGCACCAGTGGAAGACAGAGATGGATCCAGTCCGGATCTTCTGGCTCCAAACCCCAGGCTGATTCATGAAGATCACAGTCTAATGATTCTTACTGATAGTGGAATTTCATGATGCTGGCCTGATGTACGCTTACCAAAATGTCAGCTTCGTAAATATTAAAAATTGAAAACAGCGTCAGATCAGGAACCAGGGTTGGTGAGCAAAAGTGAAAGTTAGTGGGGAGGATGTATGTGAAAGTAACTCCATCATTTTTAAGCCATCTATTAAAATTGCTTCTAAGTTGCTGCTCCTGAATGCTGGCTTGGAGGCCGTGGGCATCTCTTCTCTATCTCAACAACTCTTAGTTAAATCAGAGGTTCTGGATTTTTTTTTTTATGGTGCCACTGATACTCCTTGGGAAATCTTGCGTGCCTTCTCATTAGATGGTTTCCCAGGTAAGTAACCCAGAACTCAGCACACAATTTCCAGGGATTCATAGATGGTCTACAGTAGTACAGCGTGCCCCAGGTTAAGAGCCCCTGCTCTGCCTGGGTGTGAAGTCACAGGGAAAACTAATGTTGCCCTGATGGTGTTGTGAACCCTCACACCCCAGTGACACAGCAGCCTCCGAGCTCCCCACCCGCTCACTGTAGAGCAAGGGCTGCATTTCTGGAGCTGCCTCCCATGGAGTGGGATGGCCAGGCCAGGCCAGGCCAGACCCAGCAGCAGCGTGTGGAGTCCACCCTGGCCGAATCAGGCCCTTGTCAGGGTGTGAGGAAAACGGCAAACAGCCCCCGATCCGTTGACTCTCAGAAACCCGTACTTTGCAGCTTGAAACACTGACCCTGAAAGGGGCTCAGGAGATTCACCTCCGCCCGCCTGTGGGCGCCTGCACAGCCAGCAGACGCAGTTCTGAGCTAGCTGTTCAGAAGAGTTGTGCAGATCTTACCGGTATACCGTCTAGTCACGTGGCCCTAGGGGTGGAGAATGAGCAGTAAAATTCTTTTTTTCTTGTCTGCAATGTCACCTCTCCCCTGCCTTCTGGGCTAGGGAGACAGGGGTTTTCACATTTTATTGGCACCAGCCTCCTCGAAGAGCTTTTACTAAAGATTAAAATTCTTTGATGCTCAGAAATCTGCATTAGATTCTTACCCCCTGAGACTTCATAAGCAAGTACCCTCCAAGATTTCTGGAACCCCACTTGGAGAAACACTGGACAAGGGTCGCTGGCCTCACTCCCCTTGATGGGCATAGAATGCTGTTGTTCACCTCTTTGCAGGAGTCCTGGAGTGGAGGGTAGCCCCGTCCACCTGAGTCAGGGGTCCGTGATGGATCCCAAGACAGTTGAGGCTGTTGCGGTGTGACTGAATGCAGGCAGCTGGAGCCCTCGTCTCCAGTGCTGGGAAAAGCCCGCCTTGCTGCCACCTGAGTGGCCTTGCACCACAGCTGTGGTCAGATGGGCAGAGTTCCTGCACTGCCCAGATCCATGTGCCAGACTTCCGTGCTGGGGCCGTGGGACGTGGCAGAGTTCACTTTGGAGGGAATCTGACTATACAGTGACTCCTTCTTCTGCTCTGTTGACCCTCTGAGACAGGGCTGATGGGAAAAGGGATGGGAAACTGTGTGCCCCTTGACATTTTCCGAGGTCGTGTCTGAAGTCCTCCTTTCTGTCCCATTGCCAGTATTCGAGCGAATGACAAGGCAGTGTTTTGTCTCCAGAGGAAGAGCCAGGACAGGAAAGCAAAATGTAGAAGATCAGATTAAAATCTCTGTTGGTGGTTACTTTTTGGTAACTTTAAAAAAAAAACAAAAACAGAAGTATCTTTCCTCTGACCCACTCCCACCCTCCTCCTACCTCACTTATGTGGAAATAGACACACATGAAAAGATCTGGATTTGGACATCAGGAGAACCAGAGTCTGGTCTTCGTTCTGCAGCCGATTAGGATGTGACCCCACGCAAGTCAGTTCTCCTTTATAAAGTGTGGAAACAGCACTTACTCAGGAGCTCACATCAGGTCATTCTGTCTTGAAAACCTCAGGGAAAACACACGGAAACCGTTTGCAGCAGATCTTTGTATTTACCTTACTCCCGGGAGCCATTTTATCCATGGCAGGGTTGACGGGCACAATCCTGCTTTATTTCTTCTCTCAGTTTCATTTTCTCTAGTACCCCTGGAGAAGAGAGCAAAGTCCTGAGTCCTCCAAGGCCCTGTGTAGCTCCCCTCTTCGTGTGTCTCTTGCCACTCTTCCGAGGTCACTCTGCTCTGCCAGCCTGGCCACTCTGGCGGGTTATGACCCAGGCCACTCTGCTTGCTGCTCTTCTGCCTGCAGGGCTCATTCCCCTCCTCTGGGTCTCAGCCCTGACATCACAGCAGCATCACACCAGGAAGTCTTTCCCTGACCACAGTGTATAAAATCCTGCCCCATCACTCTCTGTCACCCATACCCAGCTCTGTATTCCTCAGAGCCTGTATTGCTTCCTCCTGTGGTAGGTGCTTATATGTCTGACACATCATTCTTCACTGGAGTGTAAGCTCCACGAGAACATGGACATCCCAGCACCAGCTGAACACACGGGCTCTCAGTTAATATGCGTTGGGAGTGTTAGCCCATCGTGACATCTCGGGGGACAACACTTCTGAACTCCACGTCCTCACCTCCTCCTCCTCCATCGGTTGAAATGAGTTTCTGCCCCCACACCTCACTGGGATCGCTCTGAGACCACTGACCATGTCCTATGTATCATGATCCTCTGGAAACTTGTTTTGTCTGACCTGCCTGCTGTCAACATCTTTTTCTTGAAGCTTAGTTTCTGTATCCACTTTGCATTGCTTTCTCCTACCCCTGTGAGCCTTCTCAGGTTCTTTTGCTGGGGTCTTTTTATCACCTCTGCTTAAATTCCAAGATTCTCTTAAGATTCATCCTGGGAAGTATTTTCTTCCATCTCTCCATGACATATATCATATCATCCCTAGATGATGCTGTATGCGCGTGCACACACACATGTACACACATGTGTGCACACACACACCACTTGCACATCTCTTGAGAGGATGTCTCACAATCAGCTCATATCCAGCATGTCCCCCAGTAAGCACAGTCTCTTATGTAATGCCCCAGGCTTATTCCTCCTGTATCCTTTCTCTGGGAGTATTGATGGCATGACCATGTACTTGGTCACCCCATAGTTTTCTTCTGAAAAATGGCTCAGTCTCTACTAGAGTGATCATGTAAAAATGCAGTTCTCACTATTTTGCAGTTCTTTAGTGTAATAACTGATTCTAGGTAGGTATTGTCAGTAGATGCTAAAACCGTGAAGTGCTTAGGGAACAGGATTTTCACAAGGCCGCCAAGCACTACCCCACAGATTGTGTATAATACAGAGGGGGATGCCTCCTTCAGATTGAAGAAAGCTGGCATCACCTTTCACACTCAGCACTGCCGTCAGGTGGGCAGCACGGCGCTGCGGGTGCCGCCGATGCTGAAAAGTACACTCCGCTCTGTGCTCTTCTTGCTGAAAATATTTAACCTAAATCTAATCACAGGGAAACAGCCAAATTCAGATTATATGACATTCTTTCCACAGGGCCAGCTGGTTTAGACACACTTAAGTCAGCCTCAGGAAAAGTGAAAAAGGCAAGAGTACCATTTCAGATTGAGACTGAGGTGAAAACAGTTAAATGTAGTGCATGATTCTTGATTGCATCTTGGATTAAGGGGGAAAATCCAAACAGCTGTAAAAGACATTTGAGGGGCAGTTGAAATTCAAACACAGACTGTACTTTAGACTATATGATTAAATAATGTTAATTTTCTGAGGTGTGCTAAAAATATTTTAGTTACAAAGGAGAATGTCTTTATTCTTAAGAAATGCATATGTAGAATTTAGGGATAAAATATGATTGGCAGTCATCACTCTGTATCTATAGGTGGTGGATTCAGCCAACCACAGATTGTAAATATTTGGGGGGAGAAATCCCAGAAAGTTCCAAAAACCAAAACTTGAATTGGCCGTACACTGTAAACTATTTACATAGCAGTTGCTTTGTATTAGGGGTCATAAGTAGAGATGATTTGAAGTACATGGGGGAATGTGCATAGGTTATGTGCATTTTGTGTAAGGCGCTTGAACATCCATGGGGGATCCCGGAGCCAGTCACCTGCAGATGTCAAGGGATGACTGATCTGCAGCTCGCTTTCAAGTGATTGCTTCAACAAACCAACAAAACCGTGTGTGTGTGTGTGTGTGTGTGTGTGTGTGCACAGGAGAGAGAACACAGATATGGCTGAAAGGTACCTGGTGGATCTAGGTCAGAGTGGTAGGGTTGGTTATCAGTTGCCCTTTCAGTGATCTGTAGGTTTAAAAAGTTGAGAATTAAAATTGACTAGCGCAGGGAAGAGCGAGGAGCCTGTGAGTGCAGACATGCTCAGTGAAATGAATACATAACCAGTTACCAGGTGTGTTTCTCCTCACTTAATTTTTGACACTAAATGTCAAGTTAGAAACAACTTCACAGCCCTCTGTGTACTTGTGGTCATGCCACTCACCTGTTTGACAGGATAGCCACACGCTCTGCCCTCTGGCCTCCGTGATCTCTGATGAGGGAGAAAACTGCTCATTCAGATTGTCTCTCCTTGGGCTGCTTTCATGTTTTCTCCTGTGTTTTTAGCTTTAGAAAGTTTCGTTAGGATGTATCCTGGCATGTATTTCTTTGGATTTAACTTTTTTGGGGTTTACTCAGCTTCTTGAATCTGTAGGCTTGTGTCTCTTGCCAGATTTGGGAAGTTTTCAGCTATTTCTTTCTTTAAGTACCTTTCCTATCCATCTTTTTCCTCCCCTTCCAAAGCTTGGATGACACGATGTTAGACGTTTTTGTGGGTTGGAGGTGAGCTTGTAATGGTGGAAGTCCTGACTCCACCAGTCCTCCCCTGACAATCCCTTCAGTGGGGAGGGGGTCTCCTTACTGCTAGAGGAGATATAAGTCCAGGCTCCCCACATGGTCTGCACTTATTCCTTGGGTTGTGGGCAGCTTCCTACTTGGCCTCCTTCGACACCACCTGGCAGGAGGACTGGGGTGCTTCATCACAGCCTTGGAGGAGTGGAGGTCTAGACTCCCACTTGGCCTTTCCTGGCGAGGGTGGGGCTTTCCCAGTGGTGTCTGGCCGGAGTAGAATGATTATTGTCTAAGCTCCCCCTTGCTGAGATGCCCTTTTCCTGGTCCTGTGGCTAGCGGGGGTAGGTTTTGTTGGGGCTTTTTTGTCCACTTCCATCAGCATTTCCAGGTTTCTGGCTTCATCAGCTCCAAGTCTAGGATGTGTGAGGCAAAAAGGAAACGTGAGGGACCCACCACTGTGTTATTCTTCGGGTTCCAAAGCCCCTGGCCAGTCTGTGCCCTCTCTCCACCCTTCAGAGCCTATCAAATAAGGCCTAGAGTGTTCATTTGTACCCAGTGGGAGGAATACAGGAAAGTGTGTCTTCTCGGCTCCCCTGACGCAGGCCCTGCGACGGCTCATTAGAGCTCTGCAGGGGCTGGGCCCTCCCCCGCCCCCCAAGCCTTGTGATCGCCACATGAACGCCCCCGACCCGCCACATCAGACCACGTGTCGTCCCGGGAAGCTGCTGTGCTCTCAGCTGGCCTTCCCACTCCCTCCCTTGTCTGCCTGTGGTATTTCTGTTCCCTTCATTTGGGTTTTCTCTGTAAATCTACCCGGACAGTTCAAACACTTCTTTCCTCAGGCAGAATTTTGCCTCTTCTGTCTTATGTAGTCATTTCAGTTACCTCTGCACCTATACTTCTGTCTTATGTTATCATTATTTGTCTTTTTCTGACCAGACCGTGAGCTGCCTTAGAGGGCTGGGATGCCACCCTGTCCATCCTTGTCCTCAGTAACTAGCGCAGTAGCTGCTTAAGAATTCTTTGTTGGATGGATGGATGGATATGGTTCTCACTTCCCACCCGAGTTGTTAAGCACGTTTGTTCCCCATCCCCTCACCCCGCCGTCACACACACCAGCCCCCACTGACACTGTGCTCAGGCCTTTGGCTTTTGCCGTGGACAGAGAACCCGCAGTCTTGCTTGGCCCATCGCACTCTGTTGGCCTCACTGATCTGTCTGTCCTGTGTTCACAGCCTTTGAGTTCCTCTGAGCACAGAATCGGTGGTGAGCTTTCGTTCTAGCATGGTATCTTACTGAGAATGGGAGCGATCATTTTTGTATTTATTATGTCAGCACCTAATAAAGTGACGTTCAGACCCAGGCACCTAATAAATATTCCTTAATGACAGTGATGAGGAAATGAGTCTTGGTTGTTCGTTGCTGTCGTTCTTGCTGAAAAGCATTTCCGGAGGTGCCCTGTGGATCCCAGGAGGTGTTACGTTGTCTGCATCTGGGGCTGGTGGTGGGAGAGCCCTGCGTTCCCTCCTGGGGAGCTCCTGAAGGCTCCCCGAGCTCACGCTTACATGCACTGGGTCCGTGTTCCTGAGAACTGCGCCTAGCACAGGACCCAGCTCTCCCTGGGAAGCAGAAATTTCCTTTCCTTTGAGAAAGGAAATTGAAACAGTTTCTTCTCTTTTTAGGTCACAAATGACTTCAGTTAAGGCAGCAGATCTGTTCAGGGAGAAAGAAGATGGGCCCTGAAGAGAAGGAACAGAGTATATGATTGGTGGTTAGAGCCAGCCGGGGCGGGGTACCCAGCTAGGACCGAAACTGGGATCAGGAGCACCGCACCTCTGAGCCACTTGCGCCCGTTTAACTTCCTTGCTGCTTTTTCCTCTCAGTGAGTGTTTGCACTCCTTCCTGTGTTCACGCAAAGCCATGCAAGTGTTCCAGGAAACCAGTTTCGAGAAGGCGGGAATAAATAATCAGGGTTCAGTGTCCTCTGACACCAAAGATGTATATTCTGTGGACAGCCGTGCACAGTTCTTGGGTTTGCATTGGTTTGGTGGCAGGGGGGCGGGGTGGGGGGCAGGGACTTCTCTACTTCTCTTTCAGGGACTGCCTTCTCGGAGTTTCTGGGAAAATAAAAGTTCCAAGTAAGCAGTGCCTGGGCTCCTCGGGCAAAGCCATTAAGGCAGTGTGGCGCGGGAAGTCGCGAGTCTAAGGTTAACACCACCCTCGGACTCAGACACGCGTTTATGGATTAACTTTGAGTCTTTGGGGATTTTCCACAACTCGTGGAGGCCTGAACTTTATAATGTACTTTCTGTGTCGCTGTGCTTCCTTGTGTCTCGTTCCCTTTGTGGACAAGCACGTGGTGATCTTGACACTGCCACCTGCTTCCATATCAAGAAAGCCCAGGGCTTAGTGTTATCACCCCTACCTCTCGCTAGGCGACCCTCCATAGCCACGGCTTCTAGCAAAGCTGGCCAGACACATTCAGGGGTGCCCTCTCCACCACGCACCCCAGTCTCCCGAGAGACTGGCTGCCCAGCTCCAGGCGTCCCCAAATGGGCCTCAGAAGCGCCTTCTAGGACAAGAGGGGCCATCGCTCCCTCCTCCTCTCCCTTCTTGGAAGGGGCTCTCAGATTCACTGAACTCGCTGTCACAGAGCAGAATTAGACATGGGGAGTGCAGAGTGGGCTCTTCAAGGGTGGACAGAATCCGCCTCACCCATCACCTGGGCTGGGGTCCACTACCTGGTGAACGGCCTCACAGGTTACTGCAGTGTTAGTTTCCTCACGTGTAGAATTGGAAGAGTGGTACCTGCCCCATGGTTATTAAGAAGATCCAGTGAGATTATGTTATAAAATGAAGCAGTCTTTGGGGATCAGTGATCACTGTGTTGAATTTTTTTTTTTTTGGTCTTCATTTCTGGTTCTTTTGCTCAAGCTCTGAGCAAGTAATGAGCTGCTCTGGTCTTCTCGTTCCCCTCCTGGCTCATCTCCTGGTATCAGTGCTGGAGGCTGCGCCTTCAGCCTCACGTGCGCTCCCTGTTCTGGCCGTGGCTCTGTGACCTGCAGACACTGCACGCCTCCTTGAGCCTCCCTCCCACTGGTTTGTGCTCAGCACAGTGGTCGAGCCGGCCTCGCCACACCGCCTGCCCTCTGCCCTGCTTCTCGGCCTCCCTGCCTCCGCATCCAGGGGGGTCATTCTTCTCCACCTTCTGAAGAAATTAAGAAACCAGCCCAGAGGAGAGCAAGAACGCCGACCTGAGGGTGAGAGACAGTGAGGTTGAGAACCTTCCTCTGCCACTCGTTGCCTTTCCTTCTGTTTCCGAGCCTGCCCGCGGCTGTAAAACTGAACACTACACACCGCACGGAGTCACTAGGAACATCCGATTGGACAGCACTTCAAACTGTCCAGAGTGGTGCCCGCTGCAGCAGCAGGCATCCTCACTGGCATGAAAACGGAGCCTCGCAGGAGGTCAGGTGCTCCTGACACGTGTCCCCGTGCCCGGTGTCACACGCCGGTGTACCTGAGGGTGGCACAGCCCTTTTCCATCGAGAAAGTCTTTGCAGTGTGAGCTGGTGCTCCACACGCTGGGCGTGTGTCTGCCCCCGCGGACAGCAGTGTGGGCTCTTGTGCGGCCGGCACCAAGACTGGTGCGGAAACTCGCAGGCCCCTGAGGGACTCTCACCCAGGGCTCAGCCAGATCACTGTGCAGGATGCCGGCAGCTCCCCACATGCGGCCGTGAGGATGCCCCCGGCCCCAGAGCGCTGTCGGTCTCCACATGGGAATTCAGAAGCGGGCGGAGTCTACTCTGCAGAGGAAGACGAGCCTCAGAGAGCAGCCTTCCCCCGTCAGCCATCAGCGACAGGAACACAGACGTCCTCGTTTTCTGTCGGGGACCTCTGTGAGGTTCGGAGCCCAGATGAGAGCCTAATCCTGGCTGCTCAAGGGAGAGTTCAGAGCTCACAGAGTCCTCCGGTCTTCTGTCACCAGGGCCATGTATCCATTCCCCGTGGAACAGCCAATAGATCACTGCATGAGTCATGTGCTGGGTGCCCTCGGCGGCGCTGGGGTCACCGTCAGAGGGGAAAGGAGGACACAGACCCCTGCCGTGCCCGAGGGAGCTGGCTGGAGGTAGCTGAAAGATACGTGCTGCGTCTCTCCGGAGTGTCAGACGGCGATGAGCTGTGGAGGAAAAGGCAGAAGGGCAGCCGGGGGCAGGGCGGCGGACACTGAGTCTCTCTCTGCTTCTGAGTCCTTACCGTCCTCCGCGAGAGCACGGCTGTGTGTGTGCGCCCTGCTGTCCATCACCCCGCTCCCAGCAGGGCTTTCGGAGGCTGATGCTGGACTTGCGCCAGCTGTACTCAGCAGAAGCAGATGCAGGCTGGCCTGCTGGCCCACAGAGATGCCCAGACCTTCAGACCGGAGCTGAGCGGGCTCTGGGAGCTTGGCGAGGGAGCCTGTGTGCTGGTTTTCCTTAGAGATCATTCGTTAAATCTAGAGCTCCCCCTGCTGTTTAGGAGGTGGGGTGCTCTCAGCTGACCTTTCAAAAATGATGGTTTCTTTTTTATCCTAAGATTTAAAAACTTAAAAAAAAAAAAATTATTGCGGGGACGTTTGGAGCTTCCTTCTGGTTCGGCTGCTGTTGAGGCCCAGCCCGGGGGTGAGGTAGGGCGAGGGGGCAGGGGCCCCGGCAGGATGGGGTCAAGTCTGTGCTCTGGCTACTTTTAGCGTCGCCTCGCGCTGCTCCCCCACCACAGCCGGCAGCCCCTTACACACCGTCTCACAGCTGCTCTGAAACCGTGGGGCGGCAGAACTGAAACTGACCCCCGTCTGGTGAATTTCTTGAAGTGAGCCAGGCAAGGCTGTTCCCCGTTGAAGCTCAGGGTATCCCCACTCATCATCCGCTGAACTGGCCTCAGAGCGCTGCATTTGTAGAGGGTCCGGCTCTGGTCCCCCGCCCCAGGCATGCTCTGCCGAGTGGCGAGCTGTGGCCCGTGGGGCGGTTGCCCCAGAATAGAGCCGGGTCTCTGACGGGACTCCAGGGGGGCCTTCTGGTCAGCCGCTGGCTGTGTGTGCCGCGGTCAGCCATACAAGCCCGGTGAAGGTTTTAGTCCTTCAAGATGAAATGCGAGCTAATTTTAGCAGCACTACAGACACCAGTTGAACTGAAGAAGGAAACAGCACCTCAGTAGACGTGCGTCCCTTTGGTTGAGCTGCCTCAGTCACACCGTCTGGTGCGTGGTGATTCCTGATGAGGCTGAAGGAGGACAGTGGGGGCACCTGACTTGCAGGTGTCTTCCAAGGTTGGCGACTCCGTAAGGGTTATGTTAGGGTCATGTTCCGTGGGTGCACCTTAGCAGTGACCATTGCCCATGAGAATAAAATCACCAGGATTGTAGTGTTGGGGTAGCTGAACCGTAAAGATACGTGCTTACTCAGGTGCCACTTTCTCCTTCCCCTCAGCCAGTATTAATAGTGCTGCTGAAGTGAACTTGAATTCAAGATGTGTTCTCCACTGTAAACTGTAGGAATAGACGTGGTGCTTCACTCTGATGTAATTATTTTACGGTTCTTCTCCCAACAGCTTTGAAAAGTCCAGCTGCATTTCATGAGCAGAGAAGGAGCTTGGAGCGGGCCAGGGTAAGGCATCTTTCTTCCCAGGGACCTCCCACCACGAGCCCTGTCAGAGCCCATTGTGCTGCTGCCATCTTCCCTCCGGTCTGGCGTGGTCCCCAGGGTCAGCCCTGGCCTCACAGTTCTAAACAAACAGCTCTGCCTTCCCGCTTCATCCCACCCCAGCGTCTGCTGGCGTGAAGGTTTGGATCGTGATAAGAATGAGTGTCCTCCTCTAGTACATTCAAGGGTGTGTCATGGGTGCCAGCCTCCTCTGGGTTTGGAGACTGCTGGTATTTTCCCATCTTGAATCCCACTTGGCCTTTGGGAGCTGTTAGGACATGAACACCGGCCACGGGAAGGCTTGCTGAGTGGCGGTCCCTCCGTGTCTGTGGCTGCACTGCTCACTTGTCTCCCGGTGGGCCTGAAGACCTCCCTGTTCCCTGAGCAGCCAGGGTCCACTGGAGGTTGTGGAAGTGGAAGCGGGGCGCCGGGGCATGCTGCCGCACCTGGCTTGCTGCTCCGTCCCCAGCGGTTTCAGTTCCCCCAGGGGCCTTGGGGGGTAGTCTGCTGCCTGGCGTGGGTGGAGATGGGGAAGTGGCCAGAGCGTGCTTCCCCCTCTCGGCCCGGCACTTTTTCTTTTATGTAAAAGACAAGGGAGGAGAACCTCCCCAGATGGAGGCTCGCAGGCTGCCCAGGACCCAGAGACTCTGAATGGTTTACCTCCAGGGCTCAGCTTACGGTCTTCTGTTTTTATCTTATTTTTAACCAATTTCTAAGGAAAATGATGATGAATTCTTAGAGTGAGCAGAAGAGTGAGGTCCCGGGTGCTGGGAAGGAAAGGAGTGGCTGGCTGCACTGTTGCAGCAGCTGGAGGATGAGGGAGTATGAGCAAGGGCCTTGCCCACGCCTTCCATCCAGTCTGAAGACTTGGCGCCACTTCCTGGCCTGCTTCTCCAAGGCAAGGAGTAAATGTGACCTGATTAGAACAGGTGCTAGTTTACAAGTGCAATTCTATCCTTTTCGTGTTTAGGTTCACTGCAGCTCTTATGAATTAGGTGTCTTTATCTTCACCTTGGGCTTCCCTGGTGGCTCAGAGGTTAAAGCGTCTGCCTCCAATGCGGGGGACCCAGGTTCAATCCCTGGGTTGGGAAGATCCCCTGGAGAAGGAAATTCTTGCAGTATTCTTGCCTGGAGAATCCTATGGACAGAGGAGCCTGGTAGGCTACAGTCCATGGGGTCACAAAGAGTTGGACACGACTGAGCAACTTCACTTTCACTTTATCTTCACCTTAATAGATGCAGCTAAGAGAGGTTAGCTAACTTGTCCAGCTAATCAGTGGTGAGCCAGGGTCAAACCTCGGTCTGTGGACTCCAGGTGTTTCTTCCTCAGTACCTGGGCCTCCTCCCCCTGCTGTCCGTGAAGACCGGCTCTGGCCAGAACCTGCTCGGCCTTCTGCTCCAGCAGCCAGGGCAGCACGCTTGCCCACCACAGATGGGCGACAGGCCCTGAGCCCATGGCCGCCATAAGCTGTCTCCTGGGAGCTCAGTACCACCCCAGGGCTGGCACAGAGCTGCCCGGTCAGAGTACCAAGGCCAGGGCCACGGCCAGGCCAAGGAGCAAGTCTTGACCTTGCTGCAGGCGTGACGTCTGCTCTGACACTTCATTCTCCATCCTGTGCTACTCTGCTGTGGCTCATCCTGCCCTGTCCTCTCCTGTGCTGGGTAGGAGAGCCGATGGTTTTGACCGATGGTGTGAAAAATTCTGGTGCAAAGCTTAAGAACACAGGCTCTGGAGTGAGACAGATCCAGGGTCACATACACATTATACCAGGAGCGCTGGGCAGTGGGCTGGCTCTGGGACTGTCGGGGAAATGGTTTAATTTGCCTGGAGCCTCATAAATGCAGAAATGAGGACATTAGACTTTAAGGAACTAGAACTATGACACCACATATCAAAATTAGTTCAGAGTGAACAGAAAATGCTTGCGGTGTCAGGCAGTGCCAAAGATTTTGAAATAAGATACAAAGTTATATTCAGTATGATTAGAGGTCTGCAAAATTAAACCTATCTTCTGCATGGAAGGATGACTAGAAACAAATATTCCTAAGTACTAACAGTGGATAATTACATGACTTTTTTTTTAATTGTTGTCTTACTTTCTAATTTTCTAAATTTTCTTCAGTGAACTTATATTACTTTTATGATAATAGATGAGATAGATTAAAACATATATTAGTAGTTCAGCCTCAGAGAGATAGATGGTCCTCACAGGTGGACGAAGCCCTCAACAGGTGCATTGAATGTGGATGCGCCCTCCCCAGGCCTCGGGACTCAGCAGTGTCCAGGCTGAGCTCCTGGGGCGGCCGAGGTCACCCACTCAAGCCACGGCTGCCTTTTGGTTTTGTCCAGGCCTTAAGCTTGTGACCTGGATCTGAGAGCTGCGTGATGTGTTTTTTCTGCAGACAGAGGACTACCTGAAACGGAAGATCCGTTCCCGGCCGGAGAGATCGGAGCTGGTCAGAATGCACATTTTGGAAGGTGTGTTAGACCGGAAATGCTTCTTCATGCAGACCCTCTTGGTCACTATTTTCACCCTGCACCACCCACGTTTCTTCTTCACGCTTTCTCGTTGCCCCCATTCCTCACAAAAATGGGGTATGCAGTCCTCTCCCCCAGATCTGTCTCTAGCATGCATGTACTTCCATTCACTCATTCACTTACTCAGTATTTACTCCAGCACCTGTGAAGTACAAGCGAGGTCATCCCAGACAAACTCTGCCTGCTCCCGCTCACACGCTTCTTTCTTCATTCTAGGGAAGGAAAGGTTTGGGCTTGAGTCTGTCCCTTTTTTGTTTGGTTTAGAACCCACTTTGGAGTTGGAAGAAGACTTTCCTAGTCTGAACCCCACACGTGGCAGGACGCCACCGAGGGGGAGACACCGAGGCCCAGAGCAGGGAGGCAGATTGTCCCCACAGCAGGCCCTGTCGTCTGGGTCTGTTGTGCCTAGCGACCGCGGTTGGGTGTGACCACACACTGTCCTCAGTGGGGCCCCCTCCCTCGGTCCTCGTGAAACTTCACACCAGGCCCCCCACTCTGCCTGGTTCTGCCTGTCTCTGCCCCTTCCCTGGCAGGAAGGGGAGGTGCCCTGGAGTTCCAGGGCAGAGCCCGCTCACCCCTGAATCCTCCTTCTCTCTACCCTCTCCCACACGCAGAGACCTCGGCCGAGCCCTCCCTCCAGGCCAAGCAACTGAAGCTGAAGAGAGCCAGGCTGGCAGATGACCTCAACGAGAAGATTGCGCAGAGGCCTGGCCCCATGGAGCTGGTGGAGAAGAATATCCTGCCCGTGGAGTCCAGCCTGAAGGAGGCCATCATTGGTGAGGAGCTAGGCCTCCCTGCGTGGACCCGCGAGCTGGCGCAGGGGGAGGGCCGACGGGCTGCTTGCTCCCTGACTTCCTGCTTAGCCTGGGTGGAGGAGCCGAGGCGTGGAGAACCAGAGCCTGAGAAATGGGTCGTGCGAGCCTGGGTCGGTGCCCGTGGCCCCACAGATCAGCGCCGTGCCAGAACAGCTCAGCCAGTACCCGAGGCCTCCGTCCGCTCCCCATCTCTGAACCCAGGGGTCGCCCCTCTTTCCCAGAGAAGGTGGGTAGGTGTCAGGGTTGGTGTGAGCGAGCACGTGGAGACGCCACGAGCTAGAAACCGTACCTGCTGCTCCTTTTCATTCGTGAAGTCCCCTCTTGGAGCCTGACCCTTTGCCCAGATAGTTCACTTACAAAGGCCGACGGACCCGAGCAGTGTGCTAGGTGCTCGGGCCACGGCCCTGAGAGGCGGACCACACCCCTGGTCCTCACGGAGCTCAAGCCCTAGTGCAGACCCAAGCAGGGAAGTAGGCCCCAGTGGACCGAGGGCCACTGCCCGGCCCTGACAGTGGGGGTTGACGTCAGAGGAGGTGAGGCCAAGGTCGGGGTGCAGGCCGAGCAGGAATTGAAGCGTCTGTGAGGGAGGAGGGACACCTGCACGTAGACCTGGAAGGGGCGTGTCAGGAGGGGCGGGGGCCTCTGCAGGGCCCTGTGGCCACGGCCAGGCACGCACCCCTGATCCCCTCACTGCGGTGAGGTTGGGACAGATGTGCTTCTGTAGCTGCTGGGGGCCTGAGACCTGCCCTGGGAGGCAGCTGGAGTGCTCCCACCGTAAGTGTGAGCCGGGTCTCTGGGCAGAGGGGGCACGGGTTGGCTTAAGGCAGGCCGGGTGGGGCCCGGGGCCTGGGTCAGTGGAGGCAGGTCTGGGCCTCATCTGCACCAGTGCAGAGGTGGGTTGAGCTGGGGCTCTAAATACCCTCTTCCCTAGAAGAAGAATACCCTACCCACTTCGCCCAGGCGTTCTTCTTGCCTTGTGTCAGCGTTCAGTTCAGTCGCTCAGTCCGGCTGTTTGCAACCCCATGGACTGTAGCACGCCAGGCCTCCCTGTCCATCACCAACTCCTGGAGTTTACCCAAACTCATGTTCGTTGAGTCAGTGATGCCATCTAGCCATCTCATGTCAGAGTGCTCCCACCCAAGTCTCCACCACGTTCTACAACAGCCCCTAGTTACAGGCCAGTGTTTGGGCCAAAGTCAGTCTGGACTCTCCCTCCAGCCCAGATCTGATAAATGCTTGCCAAGAGTCGGCTGGGCGCCAGGCCTGCATGGGCCTGGCCATCACAGACACAGAACACACCGCTGCCGCCCTCCGCTGGCTCGGCCTGACGGGAGAAGGCTGCGGTGTGCACCAGTGACTTCCGCGACTTCCCGGGCACAGGTGGCGCCGCCTGGTGAGAAAGGCCCAGGCCCTGTGGTGCGGGAACCGAGTCACCTGCCTTCCCGGAGCTCGCAGGCTCCACCCGGCGCAGTCCTGGGTGCCTGGGGAGGCTCGGGAAAGGGCTGTGCCGTTGGCAATGACATTCATGACAGAGCAGCTGACCCTGCTGTCGTGGACGACGCAGGACAGCGGGCAGGTGGCCAGGACAGCGGGGGCTCGTCCGAGCTGGACGGGGAGGGCAGCAGGGTGAGGAGGCTGCACGGCTGATGCGGCATGATTAGGGTCAGCCTGGAGGTTGAGTCCGTGCCAGGTAGCACTGAAGGCCATCCCAGGCAGAGGGGCAGTGTGGGCAGTGGCCTGAGGGCCTGGGAAGTGGTTGCGTTTGGCAGCGAGATTGTCACTGATGGCTGGAGGGAGAGGGGTGTTCTCTAGCAGTGGTCCTGAGGTGGAGGGGTGGGCAGGGGGCAGATGTCATCCATTGTTCAGGAGGAGTTGGGGGGTGGTCAGGAAGGATGTTTAGGCTGAGAAGTGGGCAGGTTTAGGGCTGAGAGGATGCGTCATGCGGAGGCTGTGGAGGTGAGAGGATGGGAGGGGGAGGCAGAGGTGGGGAAGCCTGTTGAGGGTGGGGGCCCGGGAGGAGCCTCACCGCAGACTCCCCTGCATACTCAGCCATTTAACGCACACACACCCACCTCCAGTTGACCTGGAAGAGTTGTGTCAAAGCCCCAGAAGTCTTCCCCGAGCCTGGCCCCCTCGGCATCCAGGCTTCTGTCTAGCAAAGCATTGGCTGCACCCCACAACCTGGCAGGACCCTGCAGTGACCCCTGGACTGAATTGGGGTGGACCCAAGGCTCCTCCATCCGCTCCCTGATCCTGCTGGTCCCCTTTCTGGGAGTGAGAGGCTGGGGGAGGAATCTGGGCCTCGAGCGACTGGCAGGAGGCACACGGTGGTCAGGAGGTTGTGCCCGCTCCGAGCTCCACTCGAGAGTGGGTGAGGGGGGCAGGAGGGGCAGCCTGGCGGGTTGCCGGCGGGGGGCGTAAGCTCAGGGGCATCCTGTCCAGGTTCCTGTGGCCTCGGATCATGGCCCTGGAGGCGGAGCACTCCAGATTGTTCCTCTTCCTTGTCTGTGGTGTGGCCCCCGCTCACCTCTGCGCCTCGTTCCTCTCTGTGGACAGCGGCTGGTGCCGCGCTTCTCTTCTGGCCGTGCTGGCCGTGGGGTCATGACAGGAATCCTGAAACACCCTGCTCGCCCTGTCCCCTTCTTCCCTTCCCTCTGCACCTGGGATTCCCACGCTGGGCCCCCAGCCCGGGAGCACAGGCCGCTGGGCCCTGTGCCCTCACACGGGGGAGGGCGGGTGGTGGCCTCGCCGCCCCAGGCCCTGGGCCTTGAGAGCCACTGGCCCTGCTTCACCTGGGCGAGCAGGCGGCTCTCCTCCCCTCCTCAGGCCTGCCCACCCCTCCGCGTGCACGACCACTGGAGGCTAAAGAGTGGTCTGTTCCTAGTCTTCGGGGAGTCAGGCAGCCCAGGGGAGGAGCTGCACCCCCATAGCTGTTGCCCAGACAGCCCACATTGCAGGGTCCCTGGGGTGGAAATACAGTGCCTTGCAACAGCCAGGAAATAGGAGGTGGAGGCGGTGGCAGGCTTGGGAGGGAGGGCAGCCATTCACCGTGAAGACAACACGGGTGTCTTGTCTTAGAGGGCAGAGGATGGGCGAAGACACGAGGGGCAGCCTCCCACGAAGAGCAGCCTCCAGGGGCCGTGGGAGAGGGGCCCAGTGGGTCAGCAGTCAGGCCTTTCCTGCCAAGGCAGCGCCGTGAGGGCCGGGAGGACTGACTCTCCTGGCCTTGGCTTTGGGGCGGTGAAGACGAGCTTTCCTCCAGCTCGTTTGGATGCAAGAGGCAGGGTGGCTGCCAGTTGCCTCCTTCCGCTGCCCGCGGGCTGAGGGGACAGCCTCTGGCTGGGGAGCAGGGCCTTCAGCTGAAGGGGTCTCACCCAGGCCTTGGCTTTCAGTGGGCCAGGTGAACTACCCGAAGGTAGCAGACAGCTCTTCCTTCGACGAGGACAGCAGCGACGCCTTGTCCCCCGAGCAGCCTGCCAGCCACGAGTCCCAGGGCTCAGCGCCGTCGCCCCTGGAAGCCCGAGTCAGCGAGCCGCCGCCTGGCGCCACCTCTGTGCCCCCTGCTCAGGTGCGCTTCCTCCTCTTCCCCCCAGGGGCCCAGACCTGCTGGAGCAGCCCCGGCGAGGCCCCTCCCTGGGGCCGGTGGGGCAGGGAAGCCGGGAGGTGCTGTCCTGGTAGCTCAGGTGGGGCTGTTGGCAGCGGGCCCCTCGGAGTTACATTCGGAGGCCTCCCCACTGCCCTGTGTCCCCTCGTGCAGAGCAGCTGCCTTTCCTGAGTGTGTGCAGGTCCGTGACGCTTGCTCCACCCTCTGCTCCCCGTTTTCTAGTCCCCCCCTCCCCCACCACCACCCTGGAGGCTGCTCTTCTCAGCCTTCCTTCGTCGGCCCTCAACAGCGACCGTCAGAGGGGGTGACGACCGTCAGAGGGGGAGACGACCACCAGAGGGGGTGATGGCTGTCAGGGGGGTGACAACCACCAGAGGGGGTGACGGCCGCCTGGCTCCCGGCGGGCTGGGCAAGGCTGCAGCAGCAGCTGGAGCCTAGAGGTGGCGCAGCTTCTGGGGTGTCCTCACATCCCCTCCTCTCTCCCAGGTCGTGTCTCAGCTCCCCGTGGGCCCGGAGTCCGGAGAAACACTCTTCCTGGCAGAGCAGCCTCCTCTGCCTCCCAGCCTCACCAACGGAACCGCGGTCCCCGCTGCCAAGCCTCTCCCCACCCTCATCAAGGTGCAGACCCCCAGCCCACTGCTGCCCCCGCCCCCATGCCTCGCCAACTCCCGTGTGGGCACAGTGTCGGCAGTGGGGGTGCTCACCCTCTCCTCCCAGTCAGGGACCAGCAGAGGTCACCACAGGGCTACAGGCGGCCTCCCCGCTTGCTCTGCGGACGCTGGCCGGGTGTACTGAGTGCAGGGCAGGCTGTCACTCCCGCCCACCCCACCCACGGCCTCGTGAGACCGTAAGGGGGTGGAGCCGTGCGGCGGTGGCCCACGGTCACCGGCCAGCTGTGCTGGGAGTTCGTCTTCCTTCTCTTCCTCCAAGTCCTGACCTGAAACGCCTGAAGGGGCCCCAGTCAGCGTCAGCCCACGAGACACCCACGGGCGCCTTTGCGTGGGGACTCGGTGCTGGGCCCTGAGGTTGAGTTCAGCAGCACCCTGAGCCAGTATCTCCCCACCCAGCCAAGCCTCCTGCCTTGGCCTCTGGTACCTTGACCCTGCCTTCCCCATCCAGCCTGGGCTTCGTGCTTGCTGGGCAGGGGCCCTTCCTTCCGGCCCCACTTGCTTCTGCGCTTGACTGACTTCTCCAGTCCCTCCACGTAGGCCCTGGCCCGGCGTCTCAGGCCGCCCACGTTCCTCCCGCCGCCCACAGCCTTAGCTGAGCCCTCTCTCTGCCTCCAGGTGCTCCCAGTCCCTTTGGGGTGGTGCCCCGCCCCGGGCCTGCTCCTGCCTGCTTGCGGAGCTTGCGTGCCCCGTGGCTCCCGGCTGCTCCCTGGGTAGCCAGTCGCACCTTCCTTGTCTCTGCTGTCTGTTCCTGACTGGCCACAGACGTCTGAGGTTTTCCCCCAAATTTCCTCCCCCAAACCTGCCCCTCGTCACAGGTCTGGTGCCTGCCTCTGCCCACCTCCCCTCTGTGAGAACCGTGCGTGTGTCTTTCTCTAACTTCCTCTTTTCTGGAAGCGCCTCGGCCTCCGGCTCCGCAGCCCCGCTGTGAGCCCTCCTCCAGAGGAGCCCCCACTGCCTCTGACGCCTCGGGTCGAGCTCCTCCACTTGTGGCTTCCCAGGGCTCCCTGTCTTCCTCCCTTTCAGTGGGGTGCTCCTGGGCCATTCTCGGCCTCTTTCCTGAGGCCTCTCCATGGGCCCCTGTCCGTCCTCTCGGGTGCGCTCTGGCCCAGCGGCCCCTCGCTTTCTCCCCCCTCTCCACACCCGGGCCACCCGACCCTCTTCCCCGCCACCATGGAGGGGCCGCCGTCAGAGCTCAGAGCCCTGAACCGTGTGACCGCTCGCTGCGCAGCTCTGCTGTCCCCTCTTCCCCTAGCTGTTCACCTCCTGCCTCATCCTCAGTCCCCGCGGCCCCCTAACCGGACCCCCGCTGACCCCGCATGGAGTCTCCGCCCTTCCTTCTGCTGGTCTCTGCACAGATGCTGCAAGGCCCCCTTGGTCCTGCCCGGCCCGTTCCCTGCTCACGTGCCCCATTCAGCTCCACCCGCGCTCACCCCAGAGGACCTCGAGGCCCAGCGGGAGGCCGCCCTGTGTGCCGGCCATAGGTGCACAAACAGGAGCTTTGGAGTCCTGGGCTTGGATCTCGGCTCCTTCATGGGCGAGATCACAGCCACTGTGTGCCCTTGAGCAGCTGACTGCCCTGAGCCCCGCTGCTTCACCTTCCAGTAGACACGCCGGCTCCTGGCGAGGCAGGGTTCTCGCGGGTCTGCACCCCATGTGGAGTGGACGCAGGAGCTCCCAGAGCCGCTCTTTCACCCCTTGTCCCGTTGGCACTGTGCTCGGGGTCACAGGGAAGTTGCCTGTGCATTTGGCTGGAAGCTCTGGGAAAAGCAGGGAGGG
Organism: Dama dama; assembly: GCF_033118175.1. Taxonomy (NCBI): domain Eukaryota; kingdom Metazoa; phylum Chordata; class Mammalia; order Artiodactyla; family Cervidae; genus Dama; species Dama dama. The sequence goes on from NC_083702.1 coordinate 8,488,792, forward strand.
TCACAGCCCCCCGTCAGCCCTCGCCCCCTCCTGGGCACACTCCTGGGTGCCAAGGAGGCCTCTGCTTTGGGAGGGGTGCTGTCTGGCAGGGCAGGGTGGACGCACAGCCCTCTCAGGAGCTGCCCAGGCCCCTAACGGCGCCCTCTGTTTCACGCCCCCAGCAAAGCCAACCCAAGTCTGCCAGTGAGAAGTCGCAGCGCAGCAAGAAGGCCAAGGAGCTGAAGCCAAAGGTGAAGAAGCTCAAGTACCACCAGTACATCCCCCCGGACCAAAAGCAGGACAAGGGGGCGCCCCCTATGGACTCCTCCTACGCCAAGATCCTGCAGCAGCAGCAGCTCTTCCTGCAGCTGCAGATCCTCAACCAGCAGCAGCAGCAGCAGCAGCAGCACTACAACTACCAGACCATCCTGCCCGCGCCGCCCAAGTAGGTGCTGCCGGCAGGCCCCGCCCACCACCGGCCCCGCCCACCCACCGGCCCCGCCCAAGTAGGTGCTGCCGGCAGGCCCCGCCCACCCACCGGCCCCGCCCAAGTAGGTGCTGCCGGCAGGCCCCGCCCACCGCCGGCCCCGCCCAAGTAGGTGCCCACAGGCCCTGTTACAGGTGATGTGTGGGTGACCCTGGACTGGCAGGGACCCTTGGGTCCCAGTCCCGTCAGAGCGGTCCAGGGGCAGGGCCCTTCCCTATGCCCCTCTCCAGCCGGCCCAGCAGAGGCCAAGGGCGATGCCTGGCGCGGGCTCATTCCTGCGCTTTTCTCTTCTCAGGCCGGCAGGGGAGGCTCTGGGCAGCGCTGGGGGCCCCCCGACGCGCAGCCTTTCCACTACTAACAACAGCTCTGGCTCGGGTGCCCCTGGGCCCAGTGGGCTGGTCCGACAGAACAGCACCTCACTGACTGGCAAGCCGGGGGCCCTGCCCGCCAACCTGGACGACATGAAGGTAGGTGGTTGCGCCCCGATGGCCTCACGCTGCCGCCAGCCTGGCCTCTCTGGCCGTCAGGTGCTTGGTTTCAGGCAGGAAAGGTGGCCGGCTGGGGACTACGGCCACGGAAGGCACAGTGGGGCTCCGGCCTCTGGTTTCCTGCAGTGGAGGAACCTGGAGCCTGCCTAGAAGCTCGCCTGGCTCTGCTCACCCTGGTCGTCTTCATTAAAGACGCCAGCTGGTGTCCGTCCTGGGCCGTGGGCTCGCCGAGCGCTTGTGTGCCTCTGATTTCCCGGCCTCCAGTGCAGTGTGAGGAACGGGGGCTGTCACCCTGGCTTCAGGGCGAGCAGGCCGAGGCGTGGGGGAGGGGGTGGACATGTTGCCGAGGTCACAGGCCCAGGTGGTGGTCGAGCCGGGGCTCAGGCCCCTCTGCAGCACTGCCCTCTCCTCACGGCCCCTGACATCTCGCTGAACCTGCTTTGTGAGTGCTGCGTCCGCCTAGGAGAGAGCAGCCGCACCTGGGGTACAGACCCCGCTGTGTCCTGGGCCTTGGGGGTGGGAGATGCCCGGGCCTGGCTTTTGCTTTCTGCCCTGGTCAGAAGGGGGCTGGATCACATTCTCCCTTGAGAGTTTGTGCCCTGGACCAGCCTGCTCCCTCCTAGTCATGACCTGGGTCCCAGCAAGACTCAACTCTTGGGCGGGGAGCTGAACACGGGCCTTGGTGTCCTCGAGACCTGGCCCTCACTCCTAGCTCTGCCCACCACCACGTCACCAGTGTGACCCCCAAGGAGTCACTTCTCTGTCCTGAGCTCAATTTTCTCAACTGTAAGATGCAGTGAGTTCACTCAAGTGTTGGTTGAGCACAGGCTGGGGCTGGAGACAACTGCAGACATGTCCTGCCCAGCCAAGGGGTGAGGACCGGGAGGAGGGGCGGCCGAAGCAGGCCTCTCCCTCCAGGGTGCAGGAGGGCCAGGGCTTGATGCGTCTGCAGTGGCCGGTGGGCCAGACAGACGAGGCCCAGTGGTCGGAAGCTGGTCTTGCTCTCCGCCCCCCCGTGGCCCTGACTCCTGTGCCCTCGCAGGTGGCAGAGCTGAAGCAGGAGCTGAAGTTGCGGTCACTGCCCGTCTCGGGCACCAAGACAGACCTGATTGAACGCCTGCGTGCCTACCAGGAGCAGGTCACCCCTGCCAGCCCCGGAGCGCCCAAGGCCCCCGCTGCCTCTCTCCTGCCCAAGGCGGGTGAGGTGGTGGTCGCTTTCCCCACCGCCCGGCTCAGCACGGGGCCTGCCCTGGTGGCAGCGGGCCTGGCCCCGGCCGAGGTGGTGGTGGCCACGGTGACCAGCAACGGTGTGGTGAAGTTCGGCAGCACGGGCTCCACGCCCCCTGTGTCTCCCACTCCCTCAGAGCGGTCACTGCTCAGCACAGGCGATGAGAACTCCACGCCAGGGGACAGCTTTGGCGAGATGGTGACGTCCCCGGTGACCCAGCTCACCCTGCAGGCCTCGCCGCTGCAGGTTCTCGTGAAGGAGGAGGGCCCCCGCCCCGGGGCCTGCTGCCGGAGCCCAGGGGCACGGGCCGAGCTGGAGGGCCGGGACAAGGACCAGATGCTGCAGGAGAAGGACAAGCAGATCGAGGAGCTGACGCGCATGCTCCGGCAGAAGCAGCAGCTGGTGGAGTGGCTCAGGCTGCAGCTGGAGCAGGAGAAGCGGGCCCAGCAGCCGGCCCCCACCCCGGCCCCGGCCCCGGCCTCCGCCCCGCTCGCCCTGGGCCCCACGGTGAAGCAGGAGAGCAGCCTGGCTCGCTGCCAGCTCAGCCGGCGGCCCCCGGGCCCCGAGCCCCCCTTCAGCCCCAGCCTTACGGCCCCTGCCGCCCCCCACGCAGATGCCCGCGCCCTGGTGGCCCCAGCCGTGGTGGTGAAGCAGGAGGCCGTGGGGCCCGAGCCTGAGCCGGCCCCGGCCCTGGTCACTCTGGGCCCCGCAGTGAAGCAGGAGAGCAGCTTTACCAGCTGTCAGCTGAGCCGGCCGCCCCCGGGCCCCGAGCTCCCCTTCAGCCCCAGCCTTGCGGCCCCGGCTGCCCCCCACGCAGACGCGTGTGCCCTGGCGCCCCCGGTCGTGGTGGTGAAGCAGGAAGCCATGGGGCCCGAGCCCGAGCCGGCCCCGGCCCCCCAGCTGCTGCTGGGCCCACAGGGCCCCAGCCTCGTCAAAGGGGTCACACCGCCCCCCCTCCTCACTGACTCCGCAGGGACCCATCTTGTCCTCACCGTGACCAAGAAGAGCACAGACAGCCCTGGCCGGGCCAGCGGGAGCCCCCAGCAGGTACCTGGGGCAGCGGGGCGAGAGGGCGTTCAGTGATAGCACCCCGTTCACAGGCGCCCCAGGGGTGGCAGGTTTCGCTCTCATCCTTGGATCGTCCCCTTCGGCCCTCCCAAAGGAGGGCTCCCTACCCGAGGTCACCCACGCAGGGCCGAGACTTGGGGAGGTTGGGGTCCCTGTGTGAGACCCCCAGCCTTGCAGGTGGAGCTGTGAGGGCCTGCCCCCCTCTCTGCCCTTAATGTCAGAGCTTGTCTGTCTGGCGGGGGGCTCTGGAGCAGTCCCGCCAGGCGGGCCACTCCTGCCCCTGTTGCCAGGGTGGGGTGCACCTGGGAATGGGGGGGCCGGGGGCGGGGCCTGACGGGAGCCCCGCCCCTCCCCCCCTCAGAGAGGCCAGCCGTCCCCCACCAAGGTGACGCTGGCAGCTGGCTCCCTGCTGCTCCCGCCCTCACATCCCAGACCCCCTACTCAGCCTGGTCCAAAGGTGAGCCTGCTTTAGGCTTTGTGTGACCTCAGCCCTGTAGGGCTTGGGGGTGGGGGCGGTGACAGGACCCGGGGACTCGGGAAGGGACCTGGGCCCTGAGCAGGAGCTCCGGGGAGGGGAGGGGCGGTCAGCTCAGAGCCCCCCGCCTGTGCCCAGGGACCCCAGGGAGCCACTTGTCCTCGGCAGGGTCAGAGGTCAGGGCCACCCCCATGCTGTATGGCTTCTTCCCCGGGGGTGTCCACAAAGCTCCCCGAGAGCACGTGCAGCCGCACTGCTGGCCTGGATGGAGGTGGATGCTCCCGCCTTGCCTGCCTGGCGCAGGCCCTGGGCTGCCACCCTCAGCCGGCCATGGTTCTCTGTCCTCCTTCAGCCCCTGTCCCAGCCTGAGTCTCCAGCTCCCGGCCCCCCAGCCCACATGGACCTGGAGCCCCCACCCCAGCCTGTTTTTGGGACCCCTGCTTCTCAGCCGAAGAAGGAGCCGCCTGGCTATGAGGAAGCCGTGAGCCAACAGCCCAGGCCACAGGTAAAGAGGGTGACCAGGGGCTCACAGGGTGGGTGGCCACAGTCCCCAGGTCTCGTGGGAGGAGGGGCTGGCCAGAGCCAGCCTTCTGGGTCAGAGAGGCCTTGGAGAGGGGGTGTCAGGGTGGGAGAGCGGGTGCCTGTGGGAGCCTGGGTGCAGCCCACTGGGGCCTGACTGCTGGCTCAGAGCCGGGCTGGGGCCTCCTATTGCAGGTCTTCATCTTTTTCTGATCTTGGCCCACAGGAAAATGGTTCCTCGAGCCAGCAGATGGATGATCTGTTTGACATTCTGATTCAGAGTGGAGGTAAAGTCCAGGCCCCACGCTGCCTCCCCCCGCCCTCCTGTCTGCCCCGGTGTCTCTAGTCTGGGCTTGGTTGATTGGGTTTGGTTTGGTTCTTACAATGCCTGGAGGGCCTGGTAAGTACTTAGGAGGCGGCAGCGGGTGAGACTCGTCCCAGAAGCTGGGCGGGGCCCCCGTGGGGGTGCGTCTTGAGCCCACGTTTGTTTCATCCTGAGCCGCTGTGCTGCGGGCCTTGCAGCCTATCGTGGGGAGGTGATGGAGGAATAAAAGAAACTGTCTTACATTGGAGCGTCAAGAAAAGCAGGGGAGGCAAGGGTCCCAGGTGTGAGGAGGGGGTTGGGGTCAGGGTCAGGGTTGCTGGGCAGGTGCTTTTCAGCTGCTGCAGGGCGGAGTGGAGTGGGTGTGGGTGTGGGTGGTCGGAGGCCTGGGGGCGCCAGACTGAGACACGCGGACCCTGGGCGATGCTGGAAGCCACAGCACAGCTTCGCGTGAAGGGCGCTTCTCTGGAAGGGCAGACGGGGAGGCCGGGTGATCCAGGAGAGCGGGGTGTGAGGGGGGCCACAAGGGCTGAGTCCAGGAGTGTCTGCAGAGCGCCAGGTGTTTCCTGTGGCTTAGTTAGGTGTGTGGCCAGGGGACACAGCGGCCGGGGACGCGGTGTTAGCAGCAGCGTGAGCGCCCGGGTGCATGGGCGCCTCAGTCACTAGACTGAACGGAGGGGCCACAAGGCCAGGCCAGGGGAGGCCCGGGCTGAAGGCAGGAGTCGGGTTGCTGGTGTCCCGACGGCACTCGGAGCGGTGAGGCTGGGTGTGCAGAGGAGGAAGTGGTGGTGGGGCGGGCGGGCTCAGGCTGCTGAGGCTGACCAGGGGGCGGAGGGGGAGCGGCACCCTTGAGAGGGTCAAGGCCCAGGGCTGCTGAGGGCCGCTTAGGAAAGGTGAGGAACTGAGACCTGGCCCCGGCCGTGTCGTGGTGACCTCAGCCCAGACAGCGGGACGGTGGCCAGAGCCTGCTTGAAGCCGGTTGGAGAGGCTGGGGTTATGGGAGGCAGCGAGTCTAGACCGCTCTCTGCAGGGGGTCCCCCGCAAAGGGGTGGGTGTGGAAAGGCGGCTCGTTTGCCTGCTGGTGGGACGAGCTGGTGGTCCAGCGGTGAAGGAGACCCCAAGGGCATGTCTGTGTGGGCAGAGAACAGGCAGCTTCTCTCCTGAGGGATTTAATTACGTCAGTAGGAAGAGCAAGAGCTCACGAGCTTGGACACTTTAAAGTGGTGGATTTTACCTCAATTACGAAAAAATTGAGGTCACTGGTTTTGATCTCGGGGAGACCCCCCAGGTTGCAGGACCTGCGCTGGGGGCCTGGGGTGCGTTTGTAATAAAGGCAGGTAGCGCCCAGGCTCCGGGAGGGCAGGGCTGCCAGCAGAGGGGCTGTGGGAAGCCGAGGAAGAGCAGGCAGCGGAGGAAGCTGGGGCTGTTTGCCCCCAGGGGTTCAGAGCCGTGGTGGAGGGCGTCAGCGGGTGCGGGGGCGGCAGTGCGCGCAGGCGAGCTGAGGGTGAGGGAGACGGGGAGCAGGGTTGGGCGTCTGGCACTCGGCTGGGACAGGACCTAGAGGGTCAGGGAGCACGCCTGGTTTCTGCATGATTTTTTTTTTTATTGTGGTAAAAGAGACGTAACATGGTTTCCCATCATACTCATCTTTGAAAAGTGCAGACTCAGCAGCATTAAGTTCATTGACATCGCTGTGTGGCCATCACTGCTGCCTGTTTCCAGAACGCTTGCGTCATCCCATGCCGACACCGTCCTCTTCACACACTAACTCCCTGGTCCCCACCCCACCTCTTCTTCCTGTCTTGATGAACTGACTTTTGTAAACGTGTGTGAGTGCAGCCATACACTCTTTCTCCTTTTGTTTTTGGCTGGCTTCACTTAGCATAATATCCTCAAGGTTCTTCCACGTTGTAGGTTTTACCAGCATTTCTTTTGGGCTGAATAGTGTTCCATTGTGTCAGTACCAATGTGTTTATCCCTTCATCCACGGGACATGTGGGCCGTTTCTTATCCCTTCATCCACTTCTGGCTGTTTCTACCTTTTGGCTGTTGTGAACACGCTGTCATGAGCACTGGTATCTGAGTCTTTGTTTCTGTTCTTTGGGGTACGTACCTAGAAGTGGAACTGCCAGATCATAATCATTGTGTTTCACATTTTGAGGAACTGCAGGACTGTTTTCCACACAACTGCACTGTTTTCATTCATACCAGCCATGCACAAGGGTTCCAGGTGGTCCACATCCTTACCAACACTTTTCAAATTTTTGTCTTTCCCTAATGATTAGTAGTGTTGAGCATCTTTTCATGTGCTTACAGGCCGCCTGTGTATATTCTTGTGGAGAAATACTTTGAGTTCTTTATTCATTTTCCAGTTGGGTTTTGTTGAGTTCTAGGAGTTATTCTTGATATCAGTCACTTACCCAAATACATGGTTTGCAAATATTTTCTCCCATTCCATGGCTTGTCTTTTAACTTTTTTGAAGTATAGTTGCCATATGGTCTTTTCACTCTTGATAGTGATCTTTGACGTATGAAGTTTTAAATTTTTATGTAGGCCAGTTTTTCTTTGCCTATGACTTTGGTGTTACGACCAAGAAATCACTACTGACTTCAGTGTCACGAAGACGTTCCGTTTCCTTCTTTTTCTTTTCTTTTATAGTTTTGGCTCCTAAATCTAGATCTTTGACCCATTTTGAGTTAATATTTGTACATGCTGTAAGGGGAAGCTCCAGTTGCAGGTCACACTCAGGCTGGCTTCTGACGCCCCTTTGCTTTCTTGATTGGCAGAGATCTCAGCGGATTTCAAGGAGCCAGGGAAAGAGAAGGCGCCCCCGACAGCAGCCTGCGGCTCGCCCCTGGCCGCCCAGCCCTCGCCCGCAGCCGAGCTCCCTCAGGCTGCCCCACCACCGTCGGGCTCGCCGGCCCTGCCCGGTCGCCTGGAGGACTTCCTGGAGAGCAGCACAGGGCTGCCGCTGCTGACTGGCGGGCACGAGGGGCCAGAGCCCCTCTCCCTCATTGACGACCTCCACAGCCAGATGCTGAGCAGCTCCGCCATCCTGGACCACCCCCCATCCCCCATGGACACCTCGGAATTGCACTTTGCGCCTGAGCCCAGCGGCGTGGGCCTGGACTTGGCCGACGGGCACCTGGACAGCATGGACTGGCTGGAGCTGTCGTCAGGCGGGCCGGTGCTCGGCCTGGCCCCGCTCAGCACCACGGCCCCCAGCCTCTTCTCCACGGACTTCCTTGACGGCCACGACTTGCAGCTGCACTGGGACTCCTGCTTGTAGTTCCGGGGGGTGGGAGGGCTAGAGGCCCCGAGAAGTCCGGGGCGCCGGCACTTTCCAGCCCCATCCCACCCCTCTGTGAGGCCGGAAGTCCTGACAATCACAGGCCCTGCCCCGTGGAGGCCAGAGCAGGCATCCCCATGCCTGCCTCGGGCTCACCCAGGAGGCGGTGCCGGGTCCCACCCTGGGCTTGGGGAGGCCTGCACGGGCCGGGCTTCTGTTTGACCTCCTTCTGTGAGGTCGGGGTGCACTTGCCGGCTGCAGTCTGCTCAGGAGGCGAGGCCCGGGGCTGAGGCAGAGCCAGGGCCAGCGCGTCCTCCTCTCCCCTCTTCCCCGAGGGAGGGACGGGCTGGGCCTCTACCTCACCATCCTCGTGACGCCAGCACCAGGGTCCCAGGCTTCCCGGGGGCTCCCTGCATCTTAGTGTCTTGGTGTAGTGCAGCCATGTAGTGGTTGGTGGCAAACATTTTCTGTACAGGTGTACATATCTCTATTCTATATCGCCATACATAGACACACATATATCTGGGGGGGAGGGGGGGGGTGTGGCCGCCCCCGCCTTCTGCACACGGAAGGGCCTGGAGACCACCACTCCCAGGGCTGGACACGGCTTACCGCGGTCCCACCCGTCACTTGTGTTTGACGTGTAGCCACCTCGCCACAGCCTGTGCCCCACCCTCCTGCTTCCTGCTCCTTATCAGTGCCACGAGGGCGGGGTGCTTCCTGCCCCCTGCCCACATTCCGTCTGCTGCCTCACTGCAGCCGCCACGGCCCGGGGACGGCGGGGGAGCCCTCAGGCTCTGGCTGCCAACTCCTGCCCGTCACGGTCATCACAGGGGACGAGGGGTGGAGTCACCAAAACCAGAGGTGGACAGCTGTGTGAACTTTTTAAAATAATAAAAACAAAAACACCTCTTGCTGGTCCATCTTGTTCAATGCACCTTAGACGAGACGTGGGTGGTAGGGCTGAGTCCTGGGTGTCCACACCGTGACCCTTTCCCAGCCCTGGCTGGATGGGAGGCGAGGAGGTGCTTTCTCAAAGACAAGAGTTTATTGATAAATCAAGGAGGCCCAGGAGCCTTCAGCCACCCCCACCCTCTTCCTGAGCAAAACCTGACAGCACGGAGCTAGTGCCCACCTCCTCCCGAAGTACTTGGTCAGCACGTGGCGCTGGGCCCAGGGCCTCTGTGAAGACGCTGGCAGGACAAGGCCCTCCCCGAGTCCTGGGGGGCTCGGCAAAGCTAGGCACCTCCTCCTGTTCCTGCCACCCTCTGCACCCCCCACCACGGTGCCCAGAGCCCTGGAGCGTGTCCTCCCCTTGACCCTGAAGCTTCGGGCTGGCCTGGGCCGGGCCGTTCTCTCCTTGCTGGGCGGGCAGGGGGGCACCTGGGTGAGACAGGGCCCCTGGAGAAGCACGTCACCCGTCAATGTCCCAGCTGAAGAGGTGGTGCTTCACTAGCATGTCCTGGACGCCCTCCTTCAGGGGCTTCTTCTCCTCCTGCACGAGACAGCCCTCCTGTCACGGCTGCTGGGCACACAGCGAGGAAGCCCGGCGGCAGAGGCCAGGGCGGGCCTCACAGGCGGCGCCAGCACTCAGGGCCCCCGAGGCCTCGGCCACCTGGAAACGCTTGGGGGAGGCAGCCCCTGGCACCGATGCCAGCCTGCCCCACCTGCCACAGTCCCTGGGAAGGCAGGCCCCACCACCCACCTCTCTCTTTGCAGGAAGCTCCCAGTCCTGGGAGAGGCTGAACGCAAAGCAGCAGAGGACCCTGGAGGGCAAAGTGGGGGGGCTGTCAGATGCGGGCAGGGGCTCAGCCCACCCCCCGGCTGGGGCTGCAGGACCCAGGGCCTCCTCACCGCAGCTCGCACTTGATCTGGACCCAGCCAGGGCTGCGCAGGAAGGACCAGGGCTGGTACCACTTCTCCACGGTCGGCAGGCTGGAGCAGAGCACCTCCAGCCACAGGTGCAGCACCTGCTCGCTGGGGGCAGGGGGGACCTGCTCAGAGGCCTGCGGCCCCGGTCCCCTCACACCCCTCCTGCAGCTGAGGCTCCGTCACCACCTCCCGCCAGGGGCCCTCAGCCCCGCTGGGCACTCAGCTAGTGACCCCCCTGCTCGCTGGCCAGCAGGCCCACAGTGCGCTCTGAGCTCATCTCGGGGACCCCCGCCCCCAGGTCAGCGCAGCCTGGACGCCGCCCCTCTGCCAGGTGGCAAGTCGAGAAACCCCATGCTCAGCCTGGCTCCCCGAGGCTGGCGTCCCTCAGCCTGCAGCCAGGTCCCCGGTGAGCCCTGACCGCGCACCTCACTGTAACCGGTGCTGCCCGAGCCCCAGCGCCCCTCCCTGCCAAGCGGTGGCCAGTCTCACGCTGGAGGATGAACTTCGGGAGCCACCCTGGCTGCCGCCCAGCTCAGCCCCATCCCCCGAGAGGGCACGCGCACACTCACTTGAGCCCCACACAGATGAGGGAGCGGAGCTTCACGTCCATTTGTGCATGTGCGGCGTCGTGAGTCACGTTAACAGACTGCACAGCCTGGGGGACACAGTGGTCACTCAGGTGTCCCCAGCTGCCCACCCTAGAGGCCGGTCCGCCCACGGCCCCCCCTTACCCGGTAGAGCAGCTCCTCTGGGGTCAGGACTTTGCCATCTTCGTCCAACCTGAGGGGGGACCAGAGCTGCCTGCACCGCCCTGGAGGGCTCGGGCCACGCCCCGCCTCCACCCCCAGCCCCAGGCTGCCAGGCGAGCCTGCAGGAGGGGCCCCGCAGGAGGATGCGGGCGCCGGGTTACCTGTAGGTCTTGCACAGCACCAGGCGGGAGTACACGGAGTCGAAGTCTCTCTCGACCTCCCGGCCCGCCGCCTGGGGGGTGAGGTGAGTCAGGTCAGAGCCACGGAGTCCGGCTGAGCGGGTCACCTCCCCACCAGCTCCACAGGGTCTGGACACTCACCTCCTCGATAAACAGCCAGGGGTGGCAGGCGCCCCCGAGCAGCGAAGGCCTCTTCAGTCCGTGCTCAAACAGGGCCTTGAGGGCCGGGCAGAGGGTCCCTCTCACGAGGTCTGTGACCCCCTCCGTCACAGCGTCGTCCCCCGCGATGGAGTACTGAGGGGGGAGGACGGGGTCTGAGGCTCCAGCCAGCCCCTCCCCGTCCTCACAAGCGCTCCACACGCCGGGGGACACAGCCCGGGGGCCCCCAGCCTCGGGACAGAAGGGGCGCGGCCCCCGCGGACCGGCCCACCTCGCGTGCGCGCTCACCTCCTTGCTCCGCTCATCCAGGACTTCCACGAACTTGGCCGGAAACCAGCCTGTGGGAGAAGCAGAGCCCGGGAGGCGCGCAGCCACCCGCGACCGGGCTGAGGACACAGGGCGACCGGCACGCCGAGCAAACCCGGCGCCGCCGCAGCTTCACGGCCTGGCCCGCACCCCTGCCCCCCCGGGCCCTGAACGACACACCAGACGGCGGCCTCACCTCTCAGGCCGTTCAGCTCCCCCACCCAGCAGTGCTCGTCCTTCTGGGAGACGATCTGCCAAGGAAAAGCGTGGGAAGCTCGGCTCCAGCGGCCCGGCGAGGGCGTGGCCACCCCACCACTGCCAAGGGAAGGCGCCGCTCCCCACGCACCGTGATGATGTCGTTCTTGCGGAAGCCCAGCTCATCGTCGTCATGGCGCTCGAAGTCCAGCAGGGCCTTGGCCCGGCGCGGGTGGCCGCGCAAGCAGGCCACGTAGTTCTCATGGTCCCGCTGGTGGCTCTCCATGCTGTAGTCTGGGGTCAGCTCCTGCCGGGGCGGTGGGAGGGCCACTGCTCGGGACAGGGCTAGGGGAGCGGGGCCCCGGCCACGCCCCGCACCCAGGGCTGGCCCCGAGACTCACCACGTTGCAGTTCTTGGGGTCTGTGCACTGGAAGTGGCGGGCCACGCGCAGGATGGCTTCCCGAAGGTCAGCCACCAGCTCCGTCTGCTTGATGTTCTTGGCCTTCATCGCCTCGAGGTCATCCTCCCCTGCAAGGTCCAGAGACCAATGGCAGCTATGGCCACGCCCCATCCCGACTCCAAAGAAGTGCAGAGTCCACGCGGGGTGTGAGTCTGATCGCCCCCATCTCCCCACTTTCAGAGCCCAGCCCAGCGTCTGGCCACCTGCACAGAGCTCTCACCAAAGAGCAGTGATGTGATGCCGGACTTCCTCCGCTGGGTCCTGCGGCGGACCACCTGTGGGCATGCAGTCAGGTCAGCGGGGCCCGGGCATCTGGCACCCAGACCACCTGTGGGCATGCAGTCAGGTCAGCGGGGCCGGGCACCCAGCCAAGCAGGGGGCGCCCCAGCACGGGGGGCAGCGAGCAGAGCCGTCCCGCATGAGGCCCAGCCGGCATCTCACTCGCGCCGCCTTCTCTGACGTGGCCTCTGAGGCCAGTTCTGAGGGTCGTTTCAAGCCTGGGTCTATCCTGTGCCCAAACAGGGTGGCTCTTGGCAGGGACGTGCCAAGGCCAAAGCGGCGGTCCCTCCACAGCGGTGGTCTGGCCAGGCTGGGCCCTGGGAGCTGAGCCGAGGGGCGGAGGTGAGCGCGGCCTCCTTCCTCCTGTGCCTACCTGAGAGAGGCTGGCGGTGGCGTTGGGACCCAGGAGCTGGCCCTGGTCAGCCAGGAGGTAAGCCAGGTGCTTGCGGCGCTGGGTCTCCACGGCCACGGCGGTGAGCGAGCCCGCCAGCCGCATGGCCTCCGCCAGCAGCAGGTCTGCGTCCTCCAGCTGCGACGGGATGTCCGACAGCGTGTTGAAGATGGAGGCCGAGTTCTCCGACTGGATCAGCTCGTCCTCCTGGGCCGGGCGAAGGGTGGGCGTCACCGCCTGGCAGACCCCAGCCACCGGGGTGACTCCCCTGGACGGTCAAGCTGAGCACACGGAGGCCCTGCCCCTGAGAGACACACACCTCCCCCCCACGGATGGGCCGGTGTTCAGGCCGCAGGAGGCCTCGACCTGGAGGGGAGGAGGCGGAGGGCGGGCCCTGCAGGGCTGCTGGGGAGCCGCCTCTGACGCCGGGGCTGGGCCGTCACCTTGAGGCGCAGCATGCCCAGCGTGGCCTGGAACAGCACCAGGGAGCCCTCGTAGAAAAACAGGTCCCAGAGGCGCAGCAGCAGGCGGATGTGCACCACACTGGCGAAGGCCGTGAGGAACCAGTGCAGCGTGATGAGCGACAGCTCTGCAGACACACGCAGGGGCCTTGAGGCGGGGCCGGGGCAGTGGGCGCGGGACCGCCAGAGAGGAGGATATCCCCCAGGCCCGTGAGCCATGGCGGAGGCGGGGGCGTCAGAAAGCAAGAGAGCACCACGGGTGGGCACGCCCCCTCCTCCCTCCTGAGCTGCCAGGCCCGTCCACGGCCACGTCCCAGGCCTCAGACCCGCAGCACCTAAGCCCGAGCTGGGACCCCAGGACCCAGAGCAGAGGCGGGTCGGGCCCTCACCAATGTCATGCTCCTGGAGCAGCCTGTCCAGGCGAGGCAGGTACTGGACGATGAGGTGCCGCAGGACGCGCTGGTCCGTCTGCACGCCCAGCAGGGTGGTGCTGAAGTAGGAGGCAGGGAGCAGGTCCTCCACTATGGCGCACATCATCCAGAAGGCGTCGTCCTCCTCCAGGAAGAGCAGGAGGCAGGCAGCCACCTGGCAGGGCAGGGGCACAAGGAGCATCTACCCAGGTCTCCATGCCCTCGGGGCCCGTGAGAGTGAGGCGGCCCCTGTGGGGGTCACACCACAGACCACGGGCCCGCCTCCGGCACCTGGCGGCCCTCTCGCTCCCCTGGGCGCCCCCGCCACCCGCCCCGACGGTGAGATGGGTCGCCCCAGGCTGTGCTCACCATGCCCGTGCCCTGGCAGTAGCCGATCTCCGGGTAGAGCCAGGCCAGCGCTCGGAGCACCCTGCGCAGGCGGGGCACCCCGACGCCGCTCACGTGGGCGAAGCAGGCGTTGCTGGGCATGGTGCGGAGCAGGTCCTTCTCGATCTGCCGGCAGCCCGCCCACAACAAGAGCCCGTGAGGCGCAGCTGCAGCGGCAGAGCCTCCGCACCCACGACACCGAGACCCCCGGGGAGGCGGCCAGGGACCCCTGCATGGGGCAAACCTCAGGTTGGCTTCTCTCCAGGAAGGGGGGGTCCTCAGGCTCTGGGTCAAAGCTAACCCTCCTCCCCTGGGGATCAGAGCCCAGCTGGTGTGCAGCTGAGGCCACGTGGTTCACTGGGACTTTCTCAACAAAACTACAGAAGCCTGGGGCTTGAGCCAGAGCTATGGAATGAGAATCTCTGGAAAGAAGCCTGGAAACCTGCATTTAAAGTCTCCAGGGGACCCTAATATGCACTGGGTATGGTGACCTTTCTGACTATCCCCCCACCTCCTAGAGGCACCAAGGGAGAAGCTGGCTCCAGGCACAGGCGTCGGGGTGAAAGGACTACCCAGGGCCGCCTCCTGGCCCACCCCCGAGGGGCCTCCGCCCACAGGGCCTCACCTGCTTGGCGGCAATGGTCTCATCGTTGGAGCTGTTCTTCACGATCTCTCGGTAGGACAGCTCAGAGTTCCTCTTCTTCTGTAGGGCCCCGGATAGCCGCATCCACAGCTGAGGAAGGGGCACGGCACTCAATCTCCGTGGGGCCTTGATCCCCGTGGCCTCCTCGGGCCCCTGCCTCACCTGCGGCCTCATGCTGTGGGGGACCCCGGCCAGCACCAGGGAGCGGAGCTTCTCCGAGCGGGGCAGGGAGACGGCAATCTTGTCCCAGGTGAGGTCCCCCACGTCATGGTTGTGGGTGAACTCCAGGTGGGCCTGCCAGCGCAGCCTCTGGGGAGGATCCTCCAGCAGCTGGCCAGAATAGGGGGTGCCATCTGCGTCTGTGGGGAGGGGGAACAGCGACCTCGCTGCCTGTGCTCTGAGAGCAGAGGGCCGGGCTCAGGGTCCACTGCCCAGATCTCCCCACCGAAACCCAGGGCCCCCTTTCCAGCCACTTCCCTGGAACCCTGAACAGCAAGTCCGCGCTCTTCACTGTCTCCCCCAAACCAGACCCATGAGCCTGCCATCCCCGCTCCCCGGGTGTTCACCCTCCTGCCCTGAAAAATCCCGTTGGCCTTGTCTTTGTCGAGGATCAATAAACAAACATCTAAACACTGTCCCCGTCAGGATACAGAATACTCCCGTCATACTAGAAAGTTCCCTGTGTTCCTCTCAGTTCCAGCTTTTAACTCACAAACACCTGCCTATGAACCAGACAACAAGGAAGACGCGTCAGAACTGGAAATGTGCGTGACCTGCAGATGGCTGGTATCAGTCAGTTATCTGCTTGGTGACAGGCCACCCTGGGTTCTGGCAGACAGCCTCCCAAGCACCCATGTGGCGACCGACAGCAGCAAGCAGTGGGCATGGCCTGGGGTTCGCTTACAGAAGACTGGTCACAAATACACGATGACCAGTCCATTACAATGGGACCGTACACAGTCACAGAAAGTAGTCTTTAAAGGATATCTTAACTGACAGACAAAATGCTCATGGAATAAAGTGAAGAGATATAAGAACAATATAAAAACATGTATTTGATACCATCTTAGTTATGAAAGGTACATAGTTACAGATACTTGGTTATGAAAGATACTCACAAAGCCAGGAGAAAAACACACTGAAATGTCAGCAGTTATCTGCAGGTTGTAGGATTATGGGTTAATTTGTTTTAACCTTTATATTTTGATGTATTTTAAAAATTCTTTATAATGAACATTATTGCTTTTATTATCATTATGATCAATAAAATTAATCTTAAAAACACAAACAGGGAATTCCTGGAGGTCCAGTGGCTAGGACTTAGCACTTTCATTGCTGAGGGCCCAGGTTCAATCCCTGGTTGGGGAACTAAGATTCCACAAGCTGTGCAGAGTGACAAGAAAAGGAAAAAGGGAACCTTGCCCCCTCCAAAACCAAAAATACCCTGGAGGACTCTGTACACTATAGCGTCAGCATCAGATAGGGCTTTGTCCATGATCCAGAACATCGGGGTGAAACATCCAGAACCCGAGGCCACCACAGTGTCATCAGTCACAGAGCTGGTGCTCCCCAACAAGGACGGGGGCGAGGTTACCCCCGAGGTGCTCAGTCTCACCTTCCTTGTCCACGCGGAACCCGAACTCATCATAGCAGAACTCCGGCTGCTCCACGGCCTCCTCCTTCTAGAGCCGGGGGTGGGAAGGTCAGCACTTCTCCCAGCCTTCCCTGAAGCCTCCTGTGGTCATCTCTCAGCTATGGGGCCCCCGACCCTCTTGAATTCTCCCCACATTTTCCTTGTTTTCCTCAGAGGTCAAAGATAATAAGGTCAAGGCAAGAAACACATTTTATGCATTTTCGTGTCCCCATAATACCAAGATCAGAGGTCATACTTTTTCTCCAACCTAATGCTTGATTCACAGAGGATGTAGAGCCAAGAAGCTGTCTCTGACTTGGGAGCCCATGTGAATACAGGGGAGCGGCTCCCCTCCCAGGATACCTGCAGCAGTTGGTGGCCCCCCGGGCGCCCCAGGTGGAGCAGAGCCGCTGAGCCTGCTATACCTGCGCGTACTTGGCCAGGATCTCCTGGGGCCACATGCTCGGAGTCAGGGCTGAGAAGGGGCCATTGGCAGAAGGTACGTGACTCCCTAAAAGCAGGGAAGACCAGGAATGGGAGATAAACATAATGCAGAGTATTCAGGGGGTAAATTCAAGTTGACACACCCCTTCTCCCCCACCCCCATCATTAAAGGACTGGACCATCCACAGTGGGATGGACAGGGGAGGGCAGAAAGCTAGCAACCTGCAACTTTTGGGAGAAGTTACAGGAGACCAGCAGCGTGCTACCAGATGGAACCAGACCTCCTCCTCTGGCTCGCCTTCCACCTGCGTATAAGGACTGCAGGGAGGTGGAGGGTAGGGACTCGAGAAAACTGAGGAGTGCCACTGAGGAGTGGCAGTAACTCTCCCAGAGGCCTGTCAGAAGACTTCCTCTGACCTGGACGGTCCATGTGACCCTCAAAGGTCCGTGGGAAACAAGCCTGCTTCCCTCCCACCAGGGAGGTCCTCTTGGGTAAGACTCCCTTTCCCCTGGAAGGCCTGTCACCCCATTTCCAAGCCAGGCCCCCGCCTCCCACCTGACATTGTGCGAAGAGGACAGGAGAAATCTTCTGCAGATCCAGACTGGGGTTTCCTAGCCTAGTGTCTCAGAGCTGGGAAGCTCCTCAAGCGTCATCTGGTCCAGAAACATCTGCTTGGACAGGAGTGCAAAGGGGAAAGTCATCTACCCCGGCCCCTCTGCAGGGGGTCCTTTCTACACGTAGACTCAGATATGCTGGTCCAAGGCGGTGGCAAGGTAAATGTTTGACAGGGAAGGAAAAGTCTCACTTGAAAGAAAAAGCCTACTGTTCTCAACATTTCATCCAAGAGGAAAATACTGTGAAGAAGCTATAAAACTGTGGTTCTCAACAGCTCTGTGAGCCAAGAGGACAGGCCCCGCACTCCTAAGGATGGAGAGGATCACACAGACAGACTTCCTGACACTCTATGCTCATGCAAATTTTCCTTAAAACAGAAAACAAAAACCAGACACCGTGGAAACTTCCGTGAATAGGTTCCTCCAAGCCAGAATTTTTGAGGAATCACTTAGAACACGTCTGACTCAATACCTCCACTCACCTGACTCAGGCATTTCTACTTCATCCACCACACTTTTCAGCACCTCACAGCTGGGAAACTATGAAGTTGCAATCTAACTAAATCTCCTGTTATTGTTTAAACCCTTGCCTCTGTCTTTTTGTCCTCTTTAAAAAATGACTCAACAATAAAGAGACAAATAGCCTAATTTTTAAAAACGGGCTTAAGATTTGAACAGACATTTCTCCAAATAACAGATGTTAAGTAGCCAATGAGCAGGTACAAAGATGTTCAACATCATTAGTCACCAGGAAAATGCACATCAAAACCACAGTGAGAGTCCATGTCACACCCACGAGGACGGCTATAATCAAAAAGGCAATGATGAGTGTTGGTGAGGATGTGGCAAAACTGGAAGCCTCATATACTGCTGGTGGGAATGTAAGATGGAGCAGCTGCTGTGGAAAGCACTCTGATGCTCCTCAAAAGGTGAAATGTAGGGTTGCCACATGACCCCAGAATTCCACTCCTAGTTATTTACCCACAAGAAATTAAAACAGGTATCCACACAGAAAACTGTACATGGAGTGTTTACAGCAAAATCACTCATTCTAGCCAAAATGCAGAAACAACCCATATGTCTAAGAACTGGTGAAGCGATATATGAAATACATAGAATATTCACACAATGGATTATTATTCAGGTGTAAAAAGGAATGAAGTGCTAATAATGTTATACCATAGGTGAATCTTAAAAACAGTTAAAGAAGCCAGTAACAAGTCAGTTAAAGAAGCCAGTCACAAGAGGATGAATATTAGTATGATTCTAATTAAAAGAAATGCCCAGCAGAGGCAAATCCCCAGTTACAGAAAGTAGATTAGTGACTGTCAGGGGCTGAAGAAGAGGGGAAGGCAGAGTGACCGCTAATGGGTGCATCAGTGGGGTATCTATTTGTGGAGGTGAAAACTGGTCTGGAATTGAAGAGTGGTGATTAGTCACACAACAGTATGAAATATTCAAACCACTGAATCATCCACTTTAAAAGTAGTGAACTTTGTAGCATGTGATTTGTATCTCAATTTTAAAACAATAAATAATCAACCGAGGCATCAGCCCTCAGGGCTTCCTCTCACTTTCTAACCTGTTCCTTTTAGAACTAGAAAGAACCTATCATCACCAACTTGAGCCTCAACAGAAATGCAGTTTCTCAGTCTTTTTCTGAATGAAGCCTTTTACTTCTAACCATGAAAGGAAAGTAAGGTACCATAAACAGAAGATAACCATGGAGATGTGGTTGAAATCTTTTAGGACAAGTTGCCTTCTAGGTTTTGGAACCATATCCACCTAGCCCTAAACATCCTTCTGCTATTTTTCAGGTGACAGGAGCTCGAAGGTGACAGCTTCATCTCCTCCCTGCTGTCTGCACAGTTTTGGGTAAACTCGAAGTGTCAGGTGAGTGAGAAAGAAACAAAAAGGAAAGTCAAAGAACCACTTCGAGGGCACTGTGAGAAAACATCGGCCTGTGGACCCTTTACTCTAGCACATGTTGAAAATTAGGCCCATGAAAAAATCTTAGTTCTCTTTAAAGACACACTTGCCAATCTAGGGCCAAAACTAGTCAGCTTGTCCCAAGGGCAGTTCAGCTGGGTCACCAGACCCTCCTCCTGCCCAGACACAACCTAACTGGGCCCCTAACTGGGCCATGTATGAGCTAAATGCCCATCATGATGGCCCACTTGGGAGAAAGCCCTCCTGCTTCCAGACAAGTCCTGCTGAGAAACAGATGGCAGAAGCCACTTCCTTCATGGGCCAGCCGTCCTAGACCTGTCTGTCTGCTTTGCGAGAGGAAGATGTAATGTCTTCCTTCAGAGTAACAGGTATGTGGGGCCTGTTTTGAATCAGAATTCTGTGATGGATGCAGCAAGTATTTTTACATTAAAGCTAGAAGTTCCTAAAATCATGTCAGCATTCAATCCTCTCAGCATGTTTTCATGCATTCCTCACACATGAGAAACAAGCTAAGAGGAGACCCACGAACAGTCTCCCAAATGGACCCTGATAACCGTGTCTCCGGCCGGCACCCGGTGAGAGGATGTTGGTCGGCCACCAGCTCAGCAGTGCTGGGGAAGAATCCCTGAGCTCGGCCATGCCGCTGCTGGCCCGGAGCCCTGGGCGAGCACGCTGCTGTGGCATCAGCCTTAGGACGGCGTGGCTTTCCAGCTCATCCTCTGCCACCTTTGTGCAGGGCCAGACGGTGCTGCGGTTCAAGTGAAGACCTCTCTGGTCAGACAGATGTGGATTCACACCCCAGCTCTGTGGCTCCCCGCTTATCATACCTTGGGCACATTTACATCACTTATTTGAATCTCAGTTTTCTCCTCCACAGACTGGATAGAATAACAGTACCAACATCCCGAAGTGGTTATGAGGATGACGTGAGAACACAAAGAACCCTACTGCCCTGACACACAGCGAATGCTCAGGAAGCATCAGGCGATAAGCAGGAGTCCTCCTAACTTCCGGAAGGTTACTAACTGGACCCTCTACACTGAGGTTACTAAAGGCCATACAGCAACTGCTGATAACCGTCCATCACAGCCTCTAAAAACAACAACTTCCTATGGTTCAATGTAACACATGCCAATTGAGATCATCAGAAACACTTCTCCTCACCAACGCCTCAGAGGTAGTGACCTGGCTGTTTCCTCCAGAAGGGTGGAGGACGTGTGGAGGACGTGTGGAGGAAGAGGGTGCTGTCTGTGGAGGACGGAGCAGGCTGGGAAAACAGTTCTCAGCAGGTAGCTCCCTTTCCCGACCTTGGCTTGCCCCTTGTTCGATCAGTCACTCAGCAGTCACTGAGCGCCGCCATGAGCCAAGCACGGCTATCAGGGCTGAGATGCAACACTGAAAAACACAAGTCCCCACAATTACGTCACAACAGGGAATCAGACAACGAACACAGAAACAGCTGTCAGACGGTGCTACCTACAGTCCTCTGAGGGTAAAGGTACAGAAGTGTTAGGAGAAACGGGCCATGTAGCTAACGTGATCAGGAAAAGTTCTCTGAGGATTAGGTGACATCCAAGCAAAGACCCAAACAAAAGGAAGTGGGAGACCAAGTCCTGTGGCTCCTGAAGGAAGGAGGATCCAGGCAGCAGGAGCAGCAGGGAGGGATGTGGCAGGTGGAAGCAGCTGCAGGGGACAGCCAGCTCAGGAGGGCCTTACAGTGCAACAGAGAACCGGATCTTATTCTCTTAAGGGTTCTGAGCAGCAGTGAACCCCAATCTGACTCAGGATTTAAAAGCTCTCTCTGGCTGCTGTGCAGAGAAGACTGCAGGGCAGGAGGTGGTGACGTGGTAGGAGTGATGTTGGCTTTGCTACTGTGGGAACAGTGAGAACAGGTCAGACTCTGGGTATATTCTAAAGACTCTGCAAATTATATATATAGGCCATTTCTCTCACCAACTGCCCCCGAGTCCTTGAGTTCCCAACAGGAGCTGGAAGTGATATCACTAATCTGGGCAGGCAGGTTTTTCCAGCTTCCGGTTGCTATGGAAACCTTCCTGAAAGCAGCCATCTGGGAGCTGGCTGAAGCAGCCAGGTCACTGGTGGCCGGCCCTGCTGTTGTCACAGGGATACTAAGAGGCAGAAACTTTTGAGTAACAAAGAATATATTGGAAGCAGATTAAAAGACGTAAATGCAATTCTTAAAATTACCTTTTGATCCAGTAATATTCTCCTGGAAACTTAAGGAAATAATTCAATAGAAGCAAAAAAGTATATGCATGAAAAGGTCTACTTCGGCATCATCTATACAACAAAAACATGAGAACAATTTATACGTCAAACATTATGGGAATTAATAAGATCTGGGTATACTGACCCTGTAAAATGTGATATAATCATTTCATATTCCAGTTACAGACTTCTGCTTCTGGCCAAGATGGAGTTATAAGGAATTGGATTTACTTTCCCAACCCGAACAACTAAAAAGCCAGAAAGATACATGAAACTATGGCTTCCAAACACTGGATGACAGGCCACACAGGACAGTGAAGCCGGGGAGAGACAGAACAATTGAGCTGAGCCCTGTGACTGCCTGTTACCACGTGGACAGAGTCTGCAGTCAGGACTGGGCACCCAAGAGGGCTGAGAGCTAAAAGCCACCGAAGCAGCCTGAATATGTAGAGCAGAGACCTGCAGAGAGGACTCCAGACATCTGCGGACAGCACCGTCAAGTCTTCATGTGAATACTGTGTGTGTGTGTAAGCTATCCAAGATTGGGAAGAGAGCCACCCGCAAGGAATGTGAGGAATAATACCTGAAGCTCACCCTACTGAGTCATCGTGATTATACTTTCCTTTTCAGAGATTGTGGAAGGAAATTCACTTAAATTTTAAAAACTTTTCATCTATGTTCATAAAGAAGGCTTGATTGTAGTTTTCTTTCCTAGTAACACCTTTCTTGGGTTTGCTATCAGGATGTATCTGCTTTACAGAATGATTTGGGAAGGAGTCCCTCCTCCTCCATTTTAAGAAAAAGATTGTGTAGAAACTGGCATTATTTCTTCCTCAAATGTTGAAATAAAATCACCAATCAAGTCTCCGGTGCCTGGAGTTTCCTTCATGGAAAGATTTTCAACTACAATTTTTTAATAGAGATAAGGCTATTCTGATTATCTATTTCTAGATTGAGTTTTGATAGTTTGTGTACTTTCAAGGAATCTGACAATTATCCAAGTAGTTGAATTTACTGGTAAGTTGAGTCCAAAGTATGCAGAAGAAAAAAACAAACAATAAAGATAACGACAAAAATCAATACAAC
The DNA here is from genome assembly GCF_033118175.1 of Dama dama. Classification (NCBI taxonomy): domain Eukaryota; kingdom Metazoa; phylum Chordata; class Mammalia; order Artiodactyla; family Cervidae; genus Dama; species Dama dama. The sequence goes on from NC_083702.1 coordinate 8,511,097, forward strand.
AGAAAACCAAAGAGAGAGAAAAATCAATGAAACCAAAATCTGTCCCTCTGAAAACAATAAAATCAAACTGATCAGACTGAACAGGAAAACAAGACAATGCAGATTACCAGTATTATCAGGAATGGAAGAAGATACACTACTACAGGCCCTGTAGGCATTAAGAGGGTAATAAGAGAATATTCTGAAGAACTTCTGCCAATAAGTTCTACAATACATAAAATTAATACCATCATGACCAAGTAGAGTTTATCTTGGGAATGCAAGATAAGTTGTTTAAAATCAATGTAATGAGGTATACTAACAGACTGAAGAAGAAAAACTATATGATTATCTCAACAGATGTAGAAGAAACATTTGACAGAAGTCAACATCCATTCACGATAAAAACTATCAGCAATCTAGAAATAGAGGAAACTTCCTTATCCTAATAAAGGGCATCTACAAAAATCCTACAGTTAATATCATACTTAATGATAAATGCCTGAATGCTGTCTCCCTAAGATTGCAAACAAGGAAAAGATTAAACATAATTCCAATCAAAATCCCAGTAGGATATTTTGCTACAACTGACAAACTGATTTTAAAAGTTAAATAGGCAAAAGAATAAAAATACTCAAATTATCAATAATTTGGAAAAGCAGAAAGTTGGAGAATTCACACTACCTGATTTCAATACTTACTATAAAGCTACTGGGCTGACCAAAAAGTTCATTTAAATTTGTCCACAATACGTTATGGAAAAACCTGAATGAACTTTTTGGCCAACCCAACACATGTAGTACTGGGTGACACTGGCAAAAGGAAGAACACACACATCAATGGAACAGAAGAGGTGATCCAGAAACAGACCCACACATGTGGTCAATTAAAGTTATGAATTGATTTATACCCCATAAAAAGGTATGCTGAAGTTCCATCCCTCAGTACCTCAGAATGTGACCTTATTTGGAGACTGGGTCTTTGCGGATTTAACCAACTTAAGGTGACCTCATTAAGGTGAGCCCTAATCCATTGTATCTGATGCCTTTTAAAAAGGGGGAATTTGAACACAGATATAAGAGAGAGATGATATGAAGAGATGGACGAACACCATGTGGAGCACAGACTGGAATTATGGTATAATAAACCAAAGAACGCCTGGGGTTACTAGAAGCTGGAAGAAGCAAGGAAGGATCCTCCCCTACAGGTTTCAGAGTGAGCGTGGCCTTGCTGACACCTGATTTCAGATTCCTGGCCTCCAAAACTGAGAGGCAATATTACTGTTGTTCTAAGTCACTCGGTTTGTGATACTTTATTATGGCAGCCCTAGGAAATTAATTAATTTTCAACAAAAATACAAATGCAATTCAATGGAAAAAGGACAGTCTTGTCAACAAATGGGCCTAGAAAAACCACTACAAAACTTCTAAAAGAATGGACTTCCCTAAGCAGTCCAGTGGTTGAGAGTTCGCCTGCCAGTGCAGGGGACACGGGTTCAACCCCTGGTCAGAGAAGATCCCACATGTCAGGGAGCAATGAATCCTGTGCCACAGCTATTGAAGCCTGTGCACCCAGAGCCCACGGTCCGCAACAAGAGACGCCTGTGTGCCTCAGCTACAGAGGTCCACACACAGCTACGAAGGACCCAGTGCAGCCAAAATTAAAAAAAAATTCTAGAAGAAAACAGGAGAAAATATTTGTGACCTTGGTTATGCAAAGATTTCTTACCTATCACACTAAAAGCATAATATATAAAAAACATTTGATTAGATTATCAGAAGCCACAGATGGTAGAAAATACGTCTGCATCACACATTTGATAAAGAACGTGTAACCAGAGTATAAGGAATTCTCAAAACTCAGTAAGCTGGAAACAAACAATCCAATTAAAAAAGAAAATGGGCAAAAGATTTGAATAGAAGCATTACCAAAGATACATAGATGACAAACATCCAGAAAGATACACAACACCATCAGTCATTAAGGAAGGCAAATTAAAACCACAATGAGATTATTACCACACACACACATTAAATAGCTAAATTAAAAAACAAACCACCACCACCACCTGACAATATCAACTGCTGATGAAGATTCAGAGCAACTAGAATTCTCACTTATTGCTGGTGGGAATGCAAAATGGTACCACAATTTTGGAAGAGCGTTTGGCAGCTTCTTATAAAGTTAGACATATACTTACCATATAACCCAACCAACCCATTTCTAGGTATGTTTATCTAAGGGAAATGAGCCTTTTGTTTACACAAAAACCTGTGTGAAAAGGTTTGTGGCAGCTGCAACTGCCAGAATCTGAAAACGCAAATATCCTTTAACTGGTGAGTGGATGGATAAAGAATTGTGGCACATCTATGTAAATAAAAAAACTACTGAACACTCAACACAGATAAATTTTTTTTTTAATTTTTATAGTAGGCCCTTGTCGGTTACCTTGTTTAAATATAGCAGTGTGTACCCACTAATCCCAAACTCCCAATCTATCCCTATCCTCCAGTCTACCTCATTCTCTAAATCTGCAAGTCTGTTTGTTTTGTAAATAAGTTCTTTTGTATCATTTTTTAAAGGTTCTACACATAAGCAGTATCATGTATTTTTCTTTCTCCATCTGACCTACTTCACTTAGTATTGTAATCTCCAGGTCCACCCAGGTTGCTGCAAATGGCATTATTCCATTCTTTTTTATGGCTGAGGAGTATTCCATTGTATATATAAACCATAGCTTTATCCATTCATCTTTCAATGGACATTTAGGTTACTTCTATGTCTTGGCTACTGTAAATAGTGCTGCTGTGAACACTGGGATGCTCGTATCTTTTCAAATTAAGGTTTTCCCCAGGTATATGCCTCAGGAGTGGGATTACTAGATCATGAAGTAACTAGTTTTTTAAGGAACCTCAATACTGTTTTTCCATAGAGGCTGTACCAATTTACATTCCCACCAACAGCGTAGGAGGTTTCCCTTTTCACAACACCCTCTCCAGCATTTATTACTTGTAGCCTTTTTAAAGATGGCCATTATGACTGGTCATATCTTTTTTCCTTTTCATTTTATTCATGGGATTCTCAAGGCAAGAATACCGAAGTGGTGTGCCATTCCCTTCTGCAGTGGACCATGTTTTGTCAGGCTCTGACTAGAAGGGACATATCCTTCAGCCACTCCATGGAGCCAGACGAAATGCCTGGTGCCCCGGTTGTCCCACTGCTGGTCCTCGTTGAGGATGTAAACCTTCACCAGGTGTCAGTCAACATGCCACCTGGGCTTTTCAGTAGTCATGTACAGATGTGAGAGTTGTACTGTAAAGAAGGCTGAGCACTGAAAAATTGATGCTTTTGAACTGTGGTGCTGGAGAAGACTCTTGAGAGTCCTTTGGACTGCAAGGAGATCAAACCAGCCCATCCTAAAGGAAATCAACCCTGAATATTTGTTGGAAAGACTGATGCTGAAACTGAAGCTTCAATACTTTGGCCACCTGATGCAAAGAACTGACTCTTTGGAAAAGACCCTGATGCTGGGAAAGACTGATGGCAGGAGGAGAAGGGGACGACAGAGGATGAGATGGTTGGATGGCACCACTGACTCGATGGACAGGAGTCTGAGCAAACTCCGGGAGCTGGTGATGGACAGGTAAGCCTGGCATGCTGCAGTCCATGGGGTCACAAAGAATAGGACACGACTGAGGAACTGAATTGAACTGAACAGCTTCATTGGAAGCAGAAGCCTGGGGCAGGTGCTGGGAAAGGACCTGCTCCAGTTCAGCGGCATCACTGACTCAATGGACATGAGCTTGAGCAAACTCCGGGAGACAGTGACGGACAGGCAAGCCTGGTGTGCTGCAGTTCATGGGGATGCAAAGAGTCAGACACAACTTAGCAACTGAACAATTCTGACTGGTGTGAAGTGATACCTCACTGTAGTTTTGATTTGCATTTCTCTAATCATTAGTGATGTTGAGCATCTTTTCTGGTGCCTATTGACCATCTGTCTGTCTTCTTTGGAGAAATATCTATTTAGGTATTTTGCACATTTTTGGGGTTTTTTTGTTGTTGTTATGGAGTTGTATGAGCTGTTTGCATATTTTGGAAAAAATTAAGCCCTGAAAAGTCACATCATTTGCAAACATTTTCTCCCATTCCGTAGGTTGTCTTTTCATTTTATTTAGGGTGTCCTTTGCAGTGCAAAAGCTTGTAAGTTTCATTAGGTCCCATTTGTTCATTTTTACTTTTATTTCTCTTGCCTTGGGAGCTAATAAAACATTGGTACAATTTATTAGAGAGCTTTAATTTTTAATGGTGAGGGTGGAAGTCTAACTGTAGTGAGTCGAACCAGGAACAGAAGAAAAATGGAGTAGATCATGAAGATAAGATGTGATTTCAGCCATTTAAAATGTATATAATACACACACATTGAAGGTAATATAAAAAGAATATGCCTGGGTTAAGTGTTAGGAGTATGGGACTTACTCATTTTGATTTTCAATGTTCTCTTTTTTGAAAAAGTACAGAGGTACTGTGTTTAAAAATAATTACACATCAAAAAAAAAAATTACACATCAAAACTTGCACACAAATGTTCACAAAAGCATTATTTATAATAGTCCAGAAGTGGAAACAATTCAAATGCCCATCAAGTGATGAATGGATAAACAAAATGTGGTATACCAATACACTGGAATATTATTCATCCATAAAAAGGAATCAAGTACTGACACGTGCCAACATGGAGGAGCTCGCCAGGCTCCTCTGTCCATGGGATTTTCAAGATAAGAGCATGGGAGTGGGTTGCCATTTCCTCCTTCAGGCACTCTTTCTGATTCAGGGATTCAATCTGCGTCTCCTGTGTCTTCCTGCATTGGTAGGCGGATTCTTTACCACTGAGCCACCTGGGAAGCCCTGGTATATCCATACATTGGAATATATTATTCTTCCTAAAAACGAATCAAGTGCCAACACGGTTGAACCTTGAAAACATGCTCAGTGAAAGAAGTCAGTCACAAAAGATCACACAACATGTAATTCTATTTATATAAAATGCTCAGAATAGGTAAATCCAGAGAGACAGAAGGTAGATTAGTGACTGCCAGGGGCTGGAGAGAGGGGGAAATAAGGAAGTACTGCTAGTGGATATGCAGTTTCTTTTGGGGTGATGAAAGTACTCTGGAATTAGACAGCGATGGTTACACAAAAGTGAATACTCTGAAAACCTCTGAATTGTATACTTTAAAAGGGTAACTTTTATGAATTATATCTCAATTTTAAAAGACTACAGTTTAAGTACAGAACACTGAGGAATAAGAACGTGTTCTCAGCCTCCAACTAATAAAAATAATGGGGGGGGGGGGGCGGGTGGAACGTGTTCTCTTTGTGTTTTCTGAGGTCCGCAAATGAAGCCTGAACTTACGGTAGCTATGCAGTTTCTATCTTGCCTTTCTCTTCCTCCTTCCCTCTCAATATTACTTATTACCTCAAGCATCCATCTTCAGTGTTCAAACAAAACCAAAGAAAGCAAACATGAAAAAAAGGTGCAAACTATTAGAGATAGTTTATCTGTAACTGTGAAAAGAACCCCTTTCTTTCTCATTTATAACTAACACTTTACTAAAACTGCTCAGCATGAATCTGATTCTTAGCAGCAGCTGTAAAGTCAGAAACTCCCTGAGCTGCTAAAAGGTCACAAGACTTCCCTCAAAGGTCTAAGTAATCATTGGAAAAAGAACTGATAACACTTAGAAACCAGATTTTCAAGCCTTTTTTCTTCTTTTTTTTAAGGCTAAACAAAATCCCCAGGTATCTGTCTTCACATGGGGCTGTAGTAGCTTTCCAGTACAGTGATGTGAAATACTTTCCCTAAAGGAAAAGCTACTAAAAGCAATTTAAAGGAAAAGAGATGCTTATAAACCAGGAGACCGGAAAAGTACATCAATTTGCAAGACAGGCTCTAAGGCGGAAAAATGCTATTTCTGAACCTACTTGTACAGAAATGTCTCCCTGTCCCCTGCGTTTTCTCCACAGCTCGGACGTTTACTTGGTCTCCGCTGTACTTGATCTGGGGCCAGGGAGGACCCGGGCTGTCAGAGCCAGAAGCTCAGCTGTGCCTCTTCCCAACACTTCTGGGCACTTGGCTCTTTTCCACTGAGAACTCAAAGGACAGACTTAAGTGGTAGTGGGGTGAATGTAAGCTACAGGTCAGAAGACAACCTCGGCAGCATAAACACAGTCACTGGTTTATATTGTGGGAAGGGAAGTTTGGGACTCTCCTCTGAGCTTTGTAATTATTCTAACACAATGACATTAACAGAAATCAAATTTTAAAAAAATTCTGCCACAAGTCTGCCAATTCAATAAGTCACATTTTCTTCCTAGCTCTCCTCACTTTTGTTTTTTTTCTACACACATACACAGTTCTTACATTTTAGATTTTGAAATATTTTTCTCTACTGAACATTAAATTATTGGCATTTCCCCAGTAATTATGCAGTCTTTGTTCTGTAATTTACAAATGTAGTCATCTTTTGATACAATATTTAGGCACCCAACAGCAATTTTTGCAATAAGAACAGTATTGTGAGGAACTTGACCTTTGAAGATTTTTTTAAATGGAGTTAACGCATGTTGTTCTCCAATTAAAAATAAAAATAAAAAAATAAAATGTATGTGTTGCGCTTAGTCGCTCAGTCCTGTCCAACTCTCTGTGATCCCATGAACTGTAGCACTCCAGGTTTCTCTGTCCATGGGGATTCTCAAGGCAAGAATACTGGAGTGGACTGCCATGCCCTAAAAAAATGTGTCTTTTCTACTTTATAGTGTCAGTTTTGTAAAACAGAAATAAGGACTAGATTAAGAATTATTGGCTAGAGTTTAATATGATGCCACTTGAAGCAAGGTAATTAACCTAATGACCCCTAAAGTGAACCTAGAATTTTATAATATTATAATAATAGCACAGTGGAAAATTACTGTTTTAAAGTTGGCTCCAGAATGCTTCCCAGAGACTAGGTTTACCTCTGTTTGGGAAAATATTCTGATAAGCTCCTTAAAGGTGGAAGGTAAACCCTGAAGATGAAGATTAGAAAAGGAGAGATCTATCAATTGCCTAGCAAAGGAAATTAATGGAAATTTGGAGGCAGGGGAGAAGAGAAAATAGGGGTTATGGAGGGGAAGGGACAGAGTCCAGGAATGGGTAGGAGCTGCATCATTCAGGACAGAGCAACCCACAAGACAGTATCACGCTGCATGTCTGGAAGCAGGGAGGCCTTGGGGGTGGACCAAATGCCTCTTAAGAAAAGGGCTCCTGGAGAAGGAAATGGCAACCCACTCCAGTATTCTTGCCTGGAAAATCCCATGGACAGAGGAGCCTGGTAGGCTACAGTCCACGGGGTCGCAAAGAGTCGGACACGACTGAACAACTTCACTAGATCCTGCATGCAGCCAAATAAATAATTAAAAAAAAAAAGGGGCAATCCAAAATCCAATTTAAGTTACGGTTCTTAATTGTAAGGTATTGTCCCTTTGTCTTCCACACCTTCAGTAAAGCCTGCTCTACTCATAAGATCCTTAACTGTGAGGAAAAATCAAAGAAAGGTCGGAAGTAGGGACAATAATGAAAACCTGGTGAAGGGTGCTGGCCTTCTCACATAACAAGGGATACAGGACTTATGTCCATTTTATTGACACTTCAAGATAAGTGATTTAGATTGATAATGTAATGCAAGTTTTATTAGCTTATCTTATCTCTTTGGTATATAAAATAACTACTTTTATATAACTTTTATATATATATAACAGGGCTTCCCTGGTGGCTCAGATGGTAAAGCTTCTGCCTGCAGTGTGGGAGACCCGGCTTTGATCCCGGGGTTGAGCAGATCCCCTGGAGAAGGAAATGGCAACCCACTCCAGTACTCTTGCCTGGAAAATTCCATGGACTGAGGAGCCTGGTAGGCTACAGTCCACGGGGTCGCCAAGAGTTGGACATGACTGAGCAACTTCATCATATAACTTTTATTTCTGTAAGAACACAAGAGACACCAGCAATGCTACAGAGTTTAGTTCTCTGACTCTACAGTACTGTTCCCTCACCTTCAACGAGCGCCATCAGTGTTTCTCAGACTGCAGGGTACACTGGGATCACCTAGAGGGCTTCTTACAGTGTGGGAGACCCAGGTTCAATCCCTGGGTTAGGGAGATCCCCTGGAGGAGGATCTGTAGGACTGTATAGCCCAGCAGGCTCCTCTGTCCATGGGATTTTCCAAGCAAGAATACTGGAGTGGGTTCCCATTTCCTTCTCCAGGGGATCTTCCCCATGCAGGGATTGAACCTAAGTCTCCTGCACTGGCAGGCGGATTCTTCACCATTGAGCCACCTGGGAAGCCCGCAGCCTACTGTTTCTTAATTCATACTGCAGTTATATTGTGATTTCTGGATGTACTACCTACCTGATGTAGGACAGAGCCCAGCGCCTGACCTGTGGCAGGTAGTGGACTGTTTGATGAATGGAGGTGACACTAAACTCCTGGAAGATTCCCCGCAAACAACAAGCTCCTTTTTAAGTTCTTGGGCTTGGCCCCTTCTGCTCCTGCTGCTTGTAATGCCTCCACTTCACCTGACTTTTCATTCCTCAAGGCTCTGCTCAGGCATTTCCTCCTCCAGGAAGCTTCCACCACCCACCTTGCTTCTGGTCTGTGTCAGATGCCCCTATTTTTCTCTAATATAACCTACCTATATTATATTTATCTTAATAATAGCCACCATTCACTGCAGGTTTTCTAATCCAATAAGCAAGGTTGGATTAATACCTTTAGAGGCTCTTCGGTCCAGCAATTTCCACTTCTGGGAATTTATCCTATACTTAAGAAACGTGACTCATACAAGGTAACTCCCTACAGCACGGTTTGTGGCAACAAAATTTTAGGTAGTAAAATATTAGAAAACCTAAATTTCCATCAGCAGGGGACCGGTTAAATAAATTAATACATCTCTATAATGAAATAGTGTGCAGCTATGAAAAAGGATAGGTTGGCTATCTGATAGGGAATGATCTCTGAGATATACTGCAAAATGAATAAATCAAGCAGAAAAACAGTGAGAGGAATGGTAAATATTTGTGCAGGAAAAGGGAGGAAATTTTCACATAAATACAAGGCTGTACATGAGAGGGACGAAGTAGCAGATTTTTTTACTCAGTAACCTTTTGTACTTTTGAATTCTGAACCATTTTAATGTGAACTTATTTAATGAACCTAATGTTTAAATGAACCTATTTAAACAAATAAGGCTAAACATTAAAAAAAAAAAAAGACCTTCAGATAGCCACAGAATAAAAAAGATTAGGGTGCTCCCTATTTAATTCAACATAAAAAATGAGTATGAGGAAGTTCAACAATACTTACAATTTTTCCCAATATGACTTTTACTATATTAAATGAAATGCCCAGTGTCATGTTCTTTCCATTTTCTCTGTTTTGTCTCTGCTTTATCAGTGCTCAGCACAGGCCTGGTGTACTAAAGGGTCACCCCAACACTGCTGACGGGCATTAGATCCACAAAGACATTTCAGTTCTTACCACACATGATCTCTTAGTAGCACTAGCATGCCCTGCAGTAACCTCTTCCTTCTTCCTGAAGCGCTCACTTTTCAGGTTCAGTGTCATAACCTCGGGGCTTTCTCTGGTCCTTCTGGCTCTCCTTCTTAAGTCTCCTTTCCCAGTTTCACCTCCTCTGCTGCTTCTTAAGGTGCCTTAATGGTCGGTCCTAGACCCTCCCTGGTTCTCTGCACCCTTGTTTACTTTATGATGCCAATTTCTATCTCCAGGACACCTCTCTGAACCTTAGGCTGGCATGTACAGCTGCCCACTGGGGCCCTCCTCCACATCCTTCAAATTTACTACACTCCAGAACTAAGTTGTCAGCTCCCTTGGAAACCCTGCCTCAGGAAGTTGGCATCACTGCATAGCCACCACTCCTTTCTCCAGCTAGACCTGGGCATTGAAGTCAATGCAGTCCCGGTCTCCCCACCTCCACCCTCCAACTTTTAGGCCTTTCCTAACGTTTTCTGAAACTTCCTTTTTCTCTTCAACCTGCTGCTGCTTTTCAGTTGGGGCTGAGGTCATTCCTCCCCGTCACAGTTGCTGTAAGACTCCCACAGGATCTCTCTCTCCAGTCTTGCCCCCTGCCCTCCACACCCCATCTACTCTCTACCTTGCACAGAAATCCTTTTAAATGCAACAATTTTCCTTCTCCCCTCGAATTTTTGGGAAAAAGCCCACATTTGTTAACTTGGCTTATGAGACTGCATGACCAAGTAGTCCCTGCTGGCCATTCCAGTCTCATCTCTCAGCCCTCAACACTCGTGTGATGCTCTGGCTGTAGCACCCTTCTTTCAGACCTCGGAACCCACCACTTTCTCCTAGGGCAGGCTGCTAAGTGAAGCAAGTACCAAAATATGGAAAGAAAGCCTCAAGACTTGAGCCCCATTGAACATCATGATAAAGTGGCTAGTGGCACTAATCTAGAACTGGCTCCCCACTTCTAGTCACCCCAATCATGCTTGTTGAAAACACGTTTATTATTCACACTATTGGAAACAGTGTCACACTTTATTTTGGGGGGCTCCAAAATCACTGCAGATGGTGATTGCAGCCATGAAATTAAAAGACGCTTACTCCTTGGAAGGAAAGTTATGACCAACCAAATTAGCATATTAAAAAGCAGAGACATTACTTTGCCAACAAAGGTCTGTCTAGTCAAGGCTATGGTTTTTCCAGTGGTCATGTATGGATGTGAGAGCTGGACTGTGAAGAAAGCTGAGCACTGAAGAATTGATGCTTTTGAACTGTGGTGTTGGAGAAGACTCTTGAGAGTCTCTTGGACTGCAAGGAGATCCAACCAGCCCATCCTAAAGGAGATCAGTCCTGGGTGTTCATTGGAAGGACTGATGCTGAAGCAAACTCCAATACTTTGGCCACCTCTTGCTAAGAGCTGACTCATTGGAAAAGACCCTGATGCTGAGAGGGATTGGGGGCAGGAGGAGAAGGGGACGACAGAGGATGAGATGGCTGGATGGCATCACTGACTCGATGGACACGAGTTTGGGTAAACTCTGGGAGTTGGTGATGGACAGGGAGGCCTGGCGTGCTGCAATTCACGGGGTCGCAAAGAGTCAGACACGACTGAGCGACTGAACTGAACTGATTCTTCATCTCCCTAGTGAATAAAGACATCCAAAAGTCTCAGCTGCCTCCTCCCAAACTGGCATTAGCAAAAGAGCAAAACGACCTAGGAACCAACCCCATTCTGTGCTCCACTCCCACAGGCTTACAGCTGGGCTGCTTCCTCATCCCTGAGTCAATATTTTCTTTGTGATCACAGACAGTGCTCCTTTAGGCAAGATTTAGGCCTGACTGCGCAAGGCAGAGATCAGACTGAAAACAGAAGAGGGAAGCAGGATCCTCCCTCCAGAACTCCACAAGCCCAGGTACACCTTCCCTTTCCTGCATGGCAGTACCAGGTCAATGAGGCTCTCCTGTGCTGATTCCGCACCAGGCCCATTCTCTCCAGGTCCTCCTGTAAACTAACTATCCAGGGTCATCTGGGCACTTCCCTGGGTACGTCCCAGGATCATTCCCCTAAGATTTATGGCCTGGAAGCACCTGGACTGTGGCAAGGAAAACAGAAGCAAGGCAGTGCATGGATCTTGTCAGTCCCACCACCAGGGCTGGGGAGCAACACCCGCCTTAAAAGTAAAATGAAGCAAATTAACGGGTAGCTAACCTTAAATCAACATTCAGGCAGCTCTAGAAAAATGTAGACAAGAGTTTTTGAGGAAGATAAACCTCCTTGAGGGCTGACTGGCAAAAAAAAAAAAAAAAAGAGGGGGACATTAAAAAATTTAAAGCTTTATATTAACAAAAGAAGCTTAGGGCACTTAAACAGATCATAAATACAGTTAACTAAATCTCTATTCCTCATGTAATTAAACCACAGAAGTAAAAAAAACAAAGTCACTTATTTGGCCACACCACCTATATCATTACTGGGAATTTTTCATTTGCAGAGATGAACACACCTCCCTACTAACTCTAAAGTATGGTAATCCAGTCCTATGTACTTTGTGGCAGTCAGCAGATGGAGAGAGAACAAAAGAAAGAAAAATAACATTTATTAAGCATTTATCCATACTTGCTAAGCACTCTTCATTTTAAACTTGAACCTGGGGCTCAGAGAGGTTAAGCATCTTGCACCAAGCATCAGTGAGTCAGAAGAGACTCCTAAGCGGTCCCTCTCTACCATGCTGACCAGCACAGCTGAGTGTGAGTCCCGCAGCACAGTGTTCTGGGAAGACCTTGAAGCCCCTTGTGCGTGTGTAAGAACATGCACCTATACTTGGGCACAGAGCCCAGGGGGAGCCAGGCAGGGTCAAAACGTGACACAACAACTGTACTAAGGAACATAAATTTCTTTTTTCAAAGTTTTTTTTTTTTTTTTGGTTTGCACCCTGTGGCCTGTGGGATCTAGTTCCCTGACCAGGAATTGAACTCATACCCCCTACAGTGGAAGCATGGAGTCTTAATCAGTGAACCACAGGGGAGCCCTGAGAAACAGAAATTTTTATGAAAATTCCAAATTAAATACAAATTAGGAGAGAATCCCCATACTACAATCTGCACCTACATTTAGAGATCATTAGCTTCTTTAGTACCAGGTGTGGGACAAACACTCTTATAACAGAGTCATGTATGATGGAGTTAGAAGAATCCTTTGTGTTCATCTCCCTCTTACTTTTTTCAAAAGAAAGAAACTGAGGCCAAAGAGGTCAAAAGACTAATTTTAAGCCATACAGTAGTGAGACAGCTGGACCAGAAGCTAAGTCTTCTATTTCCACTACCCCACCTCAAACTGAATCAAAAACTTGGGAACAACTGGGGAACAGGCAAACAGGCACTCAGATCAGCAGCATCACCACTGGAAATTCCGGGAAAGATGTCAGAGGAAGCTGTCATCCTGCTGTTGTAAAACATCAGTTAGGCAGACCATACCTTTCCTGCCTTTAATGGCCTGCCTTCCGTTAAATAATCTGCAATATTTTTGGCAGCTCTTTATATCTCATACTTAATAACTGCCGATTTCAACAACCAGGTCCATACACCAATTCCTGCATCACAGGAAATGACCCGACCACGTAGAACCGACACTGAAACTGAAACCAACACTGACCAGCTGGCTGTGTCCGGCTCCACACCAGTCCTCCTCAGGCTCTGCCCACGAAACAAGCTACCGGAGTTACTTCTCTTCACTGTTGCTCAGCAACTTCATTCCTGTTTTGCCGACCTGAAGGATGCTTCTGCAGTGCTTTCAAGCCTTTCCCATGTTTCTTCAGGCCCACCGCCGCTCCCCTGTTGCCAGCATTCCCAGCTGATGGCCTGGTTTCCAGCCTTCACAAAGCCGTGGTCACTAGGCTTACCTTCCTCCATGTCCTCCTTCGCCCAGCAACACTGCTCAGTCTTTTCACCTTTTCCTCTTTCACTCGTCCTCTCCTCTCGGGGGAGAAGTAGCCTCCCTCTCTTCCCAGGCTGACTCCTCCACCTGCAAGACCTTTTAGTCCACCTCCCTGACAGCATCTTCAATCTCTTCCTCCTCTCCACTGGCTTCACGTCTGGTGCACACAGTACTCAGATCTCCCGTATCCTTAAGTAAGACAAACCACAACAAAGCGGCTCTCCCTGGACCCGCTCAAGTCTCCTACTCTGTCTCTTTTTCCCTGCCTCACTGCCATAGTTTCAAAAGCAGACTAGAATTCTGCTCCCATGCCTCACCAGTCAGCTCATACTTGAAGCTGCTTCTCTTACCACCTAGACTTTCTAAGGTTTCCAGTGGTTTCCTTGTCACCATACGGAATCCTCTTCCTTTGGCCTCATTTTCTTAAACTCCCTGCAGCATTTCAATCTGCTGACTTACATGGGTTCCTTGAAGCTGTTCTCCTAGGACACTGACTACACGGGTTCTTCTTCTCTACTTGCTTCTAGGCAGGCTCCTCTTCTTCCTCCAGACTCCCCCAAAACATTCCCCAAATTGGTCTTCTCTTTTTTAATCCACTCCTAATGGATTACTACTGGGGAATCCATTTCTGTCCCTATTGGGGATTCAGCTCTCACTGCCATACAGATAAGCTATAAATCTCTATCTGTAGTCATGACGACAGTCCCGCTCTCTCCAACTTCCTGCTGTTGGATGACTTCAGTTGACTTACCCCATAAACCATCAAATCTGTATTTCTCACATAAATCTATTTTTATTCCATCCCAGATGATTCTTTTGATTTTCTCTATTTCTTCTTCAGGACACTCGTATTCTAACTTTAGGGTAATTTCTGGCTCCTATGTTTCTTTTGTTCCCAACACTGACTGAGTTGCAAAGTTTATTGATTTTACCTTTAAAATATTTCTAGGTATCTCTTTCCACTGCCATGACCCAGACCTGGCCACTTTTCAGGGCCACCGTAAACGTCTTCTAACAGGTTTCCGTGCCTCCAGACTCTCCATCCATCCATTCATGTTAAACAAACACTAGACTAATATTTCCTGAAGCACAGCCCCAATTACCTGGTTCTCCCCTCATCTTCTTCAGTGTTTCCCAATCTACCTGTTGGGTCAGCTCTTGTTTTCCCTTCACATATTCCCCCTGCTGTCTCAACATGCTTCTGTATCCATATGGTTCCATCTGCTTAGAAAGCCACCCCCCATTTCCAAATGTCCAGAGTCTACCAGTCTTTCAGTGCTCAGCTTAAATGACACTCCTGTGAAACTTCCCCTAGTCCTTTCTCTCAACATTTATGTTTTGTGTTGAAGAACTATTCATTCATTCAACATACATTTACTGAGTGCCCACTATGTGCCAGGTAGTGTTCTAAGTGATGAGCAAAGATCAAAACAGATAAGTCTCTTTTTTCCAGGGTATGGCATTCTAGAGAGGAAACAGGTGATTAAAAAAATAAGAAACCATTGGACTTCCCTGGTGGTACAGTGGTTGGGAATTCACCTGCCATTGCAAGGGACATGGGTTCAATCCTTGGCCCAAGAAGACTCTACAAGCCTCAGAGCAACTAAGCCCATGCAGTGCATCTACTGAAGCCCCCGCACCCTAGAGCCTGTGTTCCCCAACAAGAGAAGCCACAGCAATGAGAAGCCCGCGTACCACAACGAAGATAGTTCCCACTCACTTAAACCAGAGAAAGCCTGCACAGCAACCAAGACCCAATGCAACCAAAAATAAATAATTAAAAAAAAAAAGAAACCACATTGAATGCCTGGTGATGAGTAGCACTGCAGAGTAAAATGAATAAGGAAAAGGACCAGGCAATTTCAAGAAGTTGCTATTTTAAAGCAGGTGTTCAGGGAAGGCTCAATGAGAAAAGGTGTGAAGAAGCTAAGACTCTGGATGAAGCAGGGGTGTGAGGCGGAGACAATAGGAAACCAGGCTGGCACTGTGGGGAAGGCAAGAACAATCTGTTCTAGAACAATCTCTAGGGCCCAGAGTCTGAAGACTTAGATTTCAAACAGAGAATCATTGTCTCAGAGTTGAGGAGAACTTTACAAATCATTCAGTACAACTACCCATTAGATTATTAAACACCTTTATCACAACTCTCAGGTAGCCATCTTGTCACCGCTTCCTCACCTTAAGTGGGCATAATACTAATACACAGGATGGTTGTGAAAATTGAGTTAACATACATAAAATTCTTACAACTATGCCAAGTCTATAGTAAACACTCAATAAACACTAGCTATTATTGAGTGGTGGCAGTAGGAGTAATTACCCCAATTTTAGAGATGAGCAAAATGAAGCATTGGGAAGTTGTATTACTTGTGTTAAGTTTTCAAAATTTAAAGTGGTAGAGCCAGAATTTGAACTTTTGTAGGTGCTAATTACTACATCCTACTGACTTCAAAAGTGGAACAAAAGGTGGTATTTGGACTTTAACCCTATAACCTCAAGTCACACAAATTAAGGATATTTACAAATGAAACTCAAACACAAGAAGAGGGAAATCATCTGTTGCTTAATGTCTTTAGAATATTAGCTGGGAGGCTAACTAGATATCAAGAAAGGCCAGAACAGTTGTATGATTTTGTTAAGGAAAAAAAAATCTATTAGCCCAAATTGGAAATCAAGCCTTGCCCAAGAATAAGCCTGCTGATAACTGGGTTGGAGCTTTCAATCTCATTTCTCATGTTACTCTTACTGGTAAAGGTATGTAATGATTCCAAAGAAATTAACTTCCCAAAACAATTCACAACATTAGCAGGAAAAAAAAAAAAAAAAACAAACCTACATCACAAACAATTAGAAAAAGCAGAGATGTATTTATAACTAGAAAAGAGGAATAATATTAGAGGTGAAAACAGTTATCAGCTAACTGTACCTATGGAAAAGAGGTGAAATGTCTCTGTTCTAAATTGTGAGCATAAATTACAAGCCTAAATATTCAAAAGGGGAGGTTACTATACGTGTACTATTTCAAACAATGGTGTCTTCAAAAATCAGTTCTTAAACCACACCGATGGCCACTCACTACTTCAGTCTCACTGTGCTGCTGGGAGTATGAACAACTCCCACGTGCTGAACAACATCCTATGAGATATTCACACCACAAACATCTAATGACCACTGTTTCAGAAGAGAAGAGTGAGGTGGTGAAAAACATAAAGCCCTGCTTTCACAGAGCTGACACTGTACACAGGTATAAGGAAGAAATTAAGGCTCAGTGGCCAGGACTGTCAGACTCTAAAGCCTATACTGCGTGTTACAACTGTATCATCTCACACTGGCGAGATACACCTTCTCCTAAAAATCCACACCTGACCATGCAGTCCTGATACCACTGTCTGCAACAACTTAGGCTTTCTCTCTGTTGGCAGTCCAGTGTCCCCTTCTTAGTGAACTGTTCCTCCCCCGCTCCCAAAAGCCAAGACTGCTTGGTCAAGAGTTAACATATATTGACACATATGAAATTCTTTTTCTCGCTCATTAGGTCCTAAACTCTCTCAGAACAAGAACCATATCTCAGCCTCTTTTAGAAGATGGTACATGCAGTAGGTATTCAATCAAGGGCCGAGTGGAGTTCATGAGAACAATTTCAATGAAGTAAATGGTGGAGGCCAGCCTGAAAGGAACTAAGGACTAAAGGGAAGAGAAGGACATAGAGTTTGTTTTTTTTTATGAACATTATCTAGAAAGGAAACAGATGGAGAAAGACAGCACTGTGAAGAAGTAACGTGGCCACAGTAAAGGCAGTTTTTTGTTTTTTTTTTTTTAAGAAAAATGAGAAAGACTTGAATGTATGTGTTGGTAGGGTAGTACAGCACAGTACAAAGACCAGAGGTGTCAGTATTAGCGACCTGAATTTGCATTCTGGCCCTGTCACTACATCTACAGACCACTTAACCTCTGTACTTCAATTCACACACATATAAAATGACAGTGAGAACACCTGCACCTCACTGTGACAGTTCCAGCATAAGCAAACAGAGGACATTCAGTAAGTGGTACTGATCAGTATTACCTATGTGGACGCCTGGACTCTGGTGTTCTAAACCTCCCACATAGTTTGTGCTTTAGTCCAGATTTCCTGTCTCACTCTACATGTAATATGCGATGGCAAAGAAACAGGGTCCTTATTTCGCCTGTGTGTGCCTCCCTCCATGCTATTCCTCTTCCTCGTGACAGACTGCATGAGTTCCTGAATGGCTCCTGTGGAAAATCAGTGATGTCACCAGCTAAGGAAGAGAGACAAACTGCAGAATAAGCAGATGACACTGGCTTTAAATTTTCAAATGTACCAGATTTTGAGCTCCTGCCAAAACATTCATTGAGAACTGGGAAGAGAGAAACCAAAAACACAAACACACAGAACATTGTTTAAGTTTCAAAGCCATCAAGGTGTCCCCAGCATCCACTTTGGGCACAGAAAGAAGGCAATATGATAAAACATGATCCCTGAGGTCCTTTTGCAGTATTTTACTCTGATGTCAGATTCATTATAAGTTCCCCAAATCATAAGATTAGCATTTAAATAATTTTTGTTCACAGTCATTTATTTATTTTGTTGTGCCATGCAGTTTGTGGGATTTTAGTTCCTTCACCAGGGATTGAACCCCGGCTCTCAGCAGTGAGAGTGGAGTCCTAACCACTGAACTGCCAGAGAAATCCCTACAGCCATTTAAAGTTATTGCTCAAAAAAAAAAGAAAAGAAAAAGAAAGTTAATGCTCATGGGTTGTGTTCACCTGTTACCTATATCTGGTCAAGAGAAACACCCTACCTCAGTCCTCTCTCCCACATCTCACATCCCCATGCTTAACAAGGTATACGGAAGTGGGCAAAAGCCCAGGTTAATGTAATAAGTAATGATGAAAAGGCTATAGGCACCTGGGATTATCAAAATACAGGAAAGATGTCTTTTATTAGAATCAATTACCAGCTAATCAAGGACCACAGAAATAAATGTGTAAAACAAAAAACAACTATCATTTAGCGTTCAAAGACAACTGGAAGATGGAAAAGAGATAAGGAGGAAAAGCTGCAGGAAGTACATGTGTTATCTACAAACTTAATCACAAACAATCACAAAAGCTACAAGTAACCAAGTCGAGGCTGAAAATTCAGTTTTTTGTGAAACAGGGTCTGATTAGGAACTTGAGTTTACCATGGAAGAATAAGAAAGAAGGGTAAAGAATATTCCAGACAGCTCTAAACATCTCACCAGAAAGCAAAATAAATAAATAAATAAAGCCAGAAACCCACCACAAATCGCATAGGCAGCACAAGACTGGAAACATGGTTAACAGTCATTCGTCACTGAAAAGAAACTTCAAATCATCCTTTCCCCCCGTATAAAAAGCATCTTGAATCATTATTCCACGAGAATAATTTTCAAAATTCCAATCCTAACCACACAGGCTGATCCCGGATAATACGCGCCTCAGTGTCTCCAGTGTTAGAAAACGCATAATACGGTGAGTTCTGAGTCTGACCAGAATCTAAGCTTGTTCTGACCCCAGACCTGAATCTTCAACGTCAAGTTACAAGTCACACCTGAGGAAGACTTTGCTGCGGTAAATGTATCCGAGGCTGCCGTTCCTTCAAAGAAAAGGGCCCCGGCGTGAGGTGCGGTTTCTGTAAATTGCTCCCAGCGGCGGGAGGGGCTGTATTGGGGCTCCAGCCCCCAGAGCACTTCAGCTCGGGCGCCGGGGACCCCCACTTCTCGCTGGGCCGGCCAGGGGGTTTCCCGACCCCGGGAGGCCACCCCCGCCCCGAGCACCGTCCTCGCCTCGCAGGCCGCGCACCCGACCTCAGCAAGCCCGCCACTGGAGACCGCCGGCCTAGACCCCCACCCTGTGCGCCTGACGAGCGAGGGCCCGGCCGGCCCGCGCGGCAGCGCCTCCCGGCTTCTCTGCCCGTCCATCTGCCAGTCCGTGCGTCAGTCGGTCTCTCCACAGCCCCCGCGTCTCCACCAGGGATGCATGTGTGGGCGCCGGGCCCCGCAGACCCAGCGGGTCGCCACCAGCCTCTCGCTCGGCACTCACCTGCCCCGCGGGGAATGTCCAGCTGCCCCACCGCCGCGCGCCGTCGCCTCCACGGTGCCAACCCTGCTCTGACTCGCGCGGCTCGGCCCCCGTCAGCGCTCGGCTGCGCCACCACGCACGCGCGCCGGGCCGAGCCGACGGTCGCGGGGCATTCTGGGGGCTGTAGTCTTTTGGGTCCGCTGGGCGGGAGGGGCGGCGGGGTCTGCGAGCCTCCGGACCCGGCACACCAAGCTCTTTTCGAAACCGACCGTGCGTCTTCCAGCGGGCGTAGGGGTGGGAGGTGTGACCTTCGAAGCCCAGTTTTGGCCTGGCGAGGCCCACTTGGCCTCTCCTCTGCACTGCAGCCTGAGGAGTTAGGGGAATATTGGGGTGGGTCTGTGGTCAGGCTGAGGGATAGACGCTGCAGGGCTGTGGGAAGGAGCGGCTTACTTGATATTCATTTGCTAAATATTTAAGCGCCTTCTTTATGGGTGTACAAACCAGTCCTAGACCAGTCTGACCCACTCTTACACAATTCACAAGCCTTGGAAGGAGTCACAAATTGTAACAAATTGGTTGAGGTCTTTCGGGCATAATACAGTGAGGGTGTAGTCAGAGGTCTGAATTTCAGTCTTATCAACCACGTTAATGTCTGGCTCACCCATAAAATGAGAACGTGAACCTATGGTTGTTGTGAGAACTGGTTGTTATTTGAGAAAATGTTAAAGTACAGTATGACTGAACAGTCCATGACGGTAGCTGGGACCATCTCCATTTGATACCCAGGTCCCAGTTGACATCAGGCTCTAGTTTTAAAAAAATAAAGCACGTCCCATGTTTTAGAAAGGTCACCAAAAACTACAACAGAATTACAGAAATATTTCTCTAGAAACTTCACCCTACTCGGAAGAGGAAGACAATTTAGCTTTAGAGCTGCCTATTAAACTAAGCTCAAATTTCTAAGGGTATTCCAAGGTGGGAATGATGCAGTGAATTAATGGGAACCACAGATGAAGTATGCAAAACACAAGGCATTCTCAGTCATGACCTCATGGTATTTTGCTCGGTTTACAAACCACTTTCATGTTATTCACAACACTCCTGTGGTAAAAGCGGGGCAAATTTTATGCTTAAAATTTTACAGAGAACTTGGCCAAAATCATAAGAACTGGTAAGTGGCTGAGGAACTGCAGAAACAGAGGGTCAACTTTAAAGTCATATGTGGACTTTCAACCACACAGAGGTCAGTGCCCCTGTGCTCCAAGGGTCGACTGTCTCTGGCCCTGGCACTGCTCTCACTACAGCTTTATGAAGTCCTGTCTGAGGAGTAACTTTCCCATAGTTTTAAACCGCTCAGTGCCCTAGAGCCATGTCAATGAAAGGCTACATCATTTGTGGATGGAAATGACTTTTGAAGCATTCATGGCTCCAGGCTCCCTCTCAACCTCATCTGTGTCTCCTTTGATAAGAACTTATTATTTCCTAGGAAACTCCCATGGGGAAAGTCCTGTACTTACAAGAGGGGTCTGCAGTAGCTTCCAAGTACTCCTTTGAGCCCTTCCTTCCACACCAGCTTGGGCTGGGAGTCAGCTGGCCACAACTTCTGGCTCACTACAGAGGAAGGCCCACTACCACCACAATATAAGAGAACTTTCAGCACAAAATAAGGCATTAGAATCTCAAAGGGCAGCTCTAACTGGCTTTTCTAAGGCCAGAAGACCTTGTTACACAAGAAGATATAGAGGGCCTCCTGTTTGGTGCCACCCAAAGGTCTCATTTGACCTTTTGTCCAATAGTCATCAACAGATCAGCTCATCCTTTGAAGTGCTCATGTTGAAATCTGGGCCAGAAATCCAATTCAGTTCCTTCTTGAGTTTGTACATTTCATGATTATACTTTTCACCAGGGCAAATGATCACCCATACTCATCACTTAAACCATCCCCCATGCAATCCTCTTCAAAAATTTGGCCTCTTAAGAATCTTTCTGTACAATACACAGCGCTTAATGAGGTAAGCATAAGGTCACACCAGATCCAGAATTGAAAATCCCAGTTTTGCTTTTACTTCTAGTTATGGTGGTGCTCGTGGTAAAGAACCTGCCTGCCAGTGCAGGAGATATAAGAGATTAGGGATCGATCTCTGGGTCGGGAAGACCCCCTGGAGTAGGAAATAGCAACCCACTCCAGTATTCATGCCTGGAGAATTGTATGGACAGAGGAGCCTGGTGGGCTACAGTCCACAGCGTCACAGAATCGGACACAACTGAAGTGACTTAGCACATACACACGTTCAGAAATAGCTAAATTTTGTGTCTGTTAGACCACATCTCTAATAAAGAACATACCTATGGAGAAGGAAATGGCAATCCACTCCAGTATTCTTGCCTGGAAAAGTCCATGGACAGAGGAGTCTGGCGGGCTGAAGTCCATGGGATTACATGACTGAGCATGTGTGCACGAGGGTGGAGGGAAATGGGTTGGTAGCAATAAAGTGGTAGAACTAAAAAAGGAAAAAAAAAAAAAAAGAACATACCTTGTAAGTAATGTATATGAATTCCAGTATTTTTAATCTTTTTTCCTTTGGTGGCACCACGTGACTTGTGGGATCTTAGTTCCCCAACCAGGAATTGAACCTGGACCCTTAGCAGTGAGACTGCAGAGCCCTAACCTGTGGACCACGAGGGAATTATGAATTTCAGTATTTTTAAAATGTATCATGACTAAATATAATTTCTGCTCCAGACTGAGTCCTGGAACAGAAAAAGGTTATTAGCTAAAAATTAAGGATTTTTAATATATCAAAATTGGTTAGTAACTGTGAAATGGTACATACGATATTAAGGGAAACCAATCAGTATATATGGAAATGCTACTTTATAAGCAGTTTTCCTGTAAATCTAAAACTTTTCTAAAATTTAAATAAAAATTCCATTCAAACCTTGAAAAAAGAATGCACAGAAGCAAAAAGAAAATATAAAACACCTAGGAATAAGTCCGAATAAGGAGGTAAAAGACCTGTTCTTGCAAAACTATGACTCTGCTGAAAGAAACTGAAGATGACACAAACAGATGGAAAGATATACCATGTTCATGGATTGGAAGAATATTGTTAAAATGACCATACCCAAGGGAATTAACAGATCCAATGCAATCCTTATCAAAATATCAGTGACATTTTTCACAGAACTAGAACAATTTGCATGGGAACACAAAAGATCCCAAATAGCCAAAACAATCCTGGGACAGAACTAAACTGGAGGTATTATACTCCCTAATTTCAACCTATACTGCACAGCTAGTCATCAAGACAGCATAGTACTGACACAAAACCAGAGCCGTAGGTCAACAGACAGAACAGAGAGCCCAGAAATTGTCCACTCATATGGACAATTAATCTACAACAAAGGAGGCAAGAATATAAATGGGGAAAAGACAGCTTCTTCAATAGTGTTGGGAAAACTGGATAGCTACATGCAAAAGCATTAATAATGAGTACTGGTGAGGATGTGGAAAAAAGGGAACCCTTGTGCACTGTGTATGGGGAATGTAAATCGAGGCAGTCACTATAGAAAACAATATGGAGTTTCCTTAAAACATTAAAAATAGAACTATCATATGATCCAGCAATTCCACCTCTAATTAGAAAAGATATGCAGCCCTATGCTGATTACATTTTTATTTATAGTATTTGGCTATTTTGGCCATATTTTGGCATATGGAAGCAACCCAAGTGCCCATCAGTAGGTGGGTAATGATGATGTGGTAGACACAATGGGATATTACTCAGAATGAAATCTTGCCATTTGCAACAACACTGATGGTTTTGGAGGTTACTATACAAAAAATTGATGCTTTTGAACTGTGGTGTTGGAGAAGACTCTTGAGAGTCCCTTGGACTGCAAGGAGATCCAACCAGTCCATCCTAAAGGAGACCAGTCCTGGGTGTTCACTGAAAGGACTGATGTCCTTGGAAGGACATCATTAGAAGGGCTGAAGCTGAAATTCCAGTACTTTGGCCACCTCATGCGAAAAGGTGACTCATTGGAAAAGACACTGTTGCTGGGAGGGGTTGGGGGCAGGAGGAGAAGGGGACGACAGAGGATGAGATGGCTGGATGGCATCACTGACTCGATGGGCATGAGTTTGAGTAAACTCCAGGAGCTGGTGATGAACAGGGAGGCCTGGTGTGCTGCAATTCATGGGGTCGCAGAGTCGGACACGACTGAACTGAACTGATACTGAGTGAACTAAGTCAGCAGACAAATATTGTATGGTTTCACTTATATTTGGAATCTAAAAACAAAAAAACATAATAACAGAAACAGAGTCACAGAGAACAATCAGGTGGTTGCCAGGAGGGAGGGGGTGAGGAGAGAGAAGTGACAGAAGTTAAGAGGTACAAACTTCCAGTTGCAAAATAGGTGAGTCATGGGTATGAAATGTACAGTGTGAGGAATACAGTTAAGAAATGTGTAATATCTTTTATGGTGATAAATTATAATTAGACATTGTGATGATCACTTTGAAATGCATAAAAATATCAAATCAATGTTGATTAACAGGAACTAACATAGTGTTGTAGGACAATTATATTTCAAAAACAAACTCATAGGAAAAACATGACTTTTGGTTACCAGAAGTAAGGAGTGGGAGCAAGGAGAACTGGTTGAAAGCAGTCAAAAGGTATGTCTTTGGACTTCCCTGGTGGTCCAGTGGTTAAGACTGTGCTTCCATTACATGGGGCACAGGTTCAACCCCTGGTCTGGGAAGTTCTGCATGCCAACCAGTTCAGCCCTGCCCCTGCTCCCCGAAAAATGTACAAACTTCCACTTACAAAGAACTAGGGGTATATTGCACATGACAAATATAATTAACACTGTGTACGTGCGCACTTAGTCATGTCTGACTCTTTGTAACCCCACAGACTGTGGCCCACCAGGCTCCTCTGTCCATGGGATTTCCCAGGCAAGAATACTGGAGTGGGTTGCCATTTTCTTCTACAAGGGATCTTTCTGACCCAGGAATCAAAAATGAGTTTACTTCGTCTCCTGCACTAGCAGGTGAGTTCTTTACCACTGCACCACCTGGCAGGCCATAATTAACACTGCTGTATGTTACATATGAAAGTTGTTGGGAGAGTAAATCCCAAGAGTTCTCGTAAGAAAAATATTTTTAATTAAAAATTAGTTTACTAAGCTTATTGTGAGATTATGCTGTACACCTTAAAATTATACAGTGCTGTATGTCAATTATACCTCAATTAAACTGGAAGAAAAAAAAATCCGCTTAAACTCATTATCCAAGAAACCACACTTACTATTTCATTATGTAGCTCTCTAGTCTTTTCTTTTTAAAAACTTTTTACTATTCATTTTTTGTGTTGACACGCCCTCCATTCTCTGGTTGGTTCAAGTTTAGGATGCACTCACCCCTGGTAGGCACACCAAACCAACAGCAGCATCAAGTCTCAGCCTGTTCCCCAACTAACTACTAAGAGAGGAAGGTTGGCGAGCTCTTCTGGGCTTGGAAAGGAAAATGACATTCTCTGAGTACTTTCTTCATGTCAGACCCTGGGTTTACGTCACTATTCTGGAGGCACCTAACCTCTGTGCTTCCACTGCAGGACACCAGGCTCTCCTGGCTATCATGAGATTTACCATCAGCCAGGGAAAGAGGATGGTGACTGCCCAGGTGTCTGACTGCAGCTGGCCCCACAGCCTGCCCAGATCCTGATTTCTGGATGGTTCAGATTCTAATTTCTGGTGGTTCAGATCCTGGGGTTTCTTGCATCACTGGTTAACTGAATTTAATCTAATCTTCGAGATGCCATGTTCTCTCCTCAGACAACCTGCCACCCACCCAAATGTCTTTAATAAAAATGTTAAAATAGCAAATTGCACTTGAGTATATCACAAGTATATAAAAATAAAACCAAAAGAGGATGAAAAAAAGGAAATCCGCTCACTCCAATAGCCCAGAAAGGAAAACCAGCCAAACCACAGATCACTAACAATCAGAATTGTCAGAACAAGACTGGCATTCTATTTCCTTATTTGCTATGAGGAAATTTATTAACTAAAACCCATGGTGTCCAATATCCCCCCCGTGTGTGGTATGTACTAGCTCTCAGATTACAGATGCTCTGATAGTACCTGCTTCCTCTCTGGCAGCCCGTACTAGAGAAGGAAGTAGATGGTGTGTCTGAACAGCACTGTTGTGATTAATCCCTTGGGTCACAGACCTAGTAGTTTCAAACATCCCTCCCAGACTCTCACAAGAGAGGACTAACAAGAGAAATCAAATTGTTTCTACAAGAACTGAAATGCCATGTGGCTCCAGGTGGTCCATGCCTGCCAGTCACCCTAAACTGTATTTTAGATTTGACTTTAAGGATCACGTCTTGCTCTTCCCAACAGGTCGAGCTCTTCACCTCAGGCTGCCCTTGATTTGATACACCTGGGGAGGATTCAGCTGTTCCACCCTCACAACACTCCCACTCCTGATTACTAGGTGATTTGAGGGGGAAGTGTGGGGAGAAGCACTAACTCAGAGCAGTTCCGACGTCTGGGCCCAAACCTGCTTTAGACTCTCAACCACAGGTATGGACAGGTCTCAACTGCGTCTCTCTTCCTCCTCATGACAATATTTGAAGCAATAGCAAGTTTTCTCTTACAAGGTCTGAGCCCTAACACTGCTTCACCACTCCTCATATGTTCCTTGGAGGCTGGCTCTTGTGTTTATTTCTGTGCCTCAGATGGGGTGTCTGAAATTGAACACAACAGCATGAGCCTGGAACATGGAGACTGATGGCTCTGCCCAACACCACACTACCGTCAACATACCCTAAAACTCTGATCTCACTGGCAACCACTTCTGGTTCATACTGAGTTGAAGGTTAACTTACTTACCTTTACCTTATTTCTTCTTCATTTTGGTCACAGCATATTAATCTATTTTCTTTGGATGACATCTTAATTATCTTACCAAATAAACATTTGGTTAATTGTCCTAGTTTTGTGTCATCTGCAAACCTGAGAAATAAGCTTTCTTCCTTTTCATTTCTGCTGGAAAAATATGCAGAATGAGGCAGGGCCCAGGACAGAAGCCTGTGGCATAACAATAGTGCTTTCCTTCCAGGGGGGTGATCATCCACTCTCTCTCACCTCTGGCAGTAGCTGGTTCAGTCAGCTGTCAGGATCAGAGACTGTCAAATGCCTTGATGAGATCCTTACATCCAGCGAGCATCTCCTTGACAGACAAGCCCTATCCAAAGAGCAAATGAAGCTGGGTACAACTTCAGCTGAGTCAGCATGAAGATCACATCAGTTTCTTTAACAATTTATCGCAGCTCTAAATTTCATTCCTTATTCTCATTAAATACAACTGAAATGTAGGTATGTGGCCATAATGAATCACTGAATCCAGATTATTTTGCAAGGCCTAGATAAAACTCACTTTCAGAAGAGAGGGTCAAGAATTTGTTCACTATCTCACAATCAAGTGAACATGTAAAAAGTATTAGACTAGGTGGAAAATGTGCCTTGAAAGGGTAGAGTGCAAACTATGAGCTACATTTATTATGCAAACTTGTGTTGCTGTGAAAAACAGTCCAACTACAATGCAATTTATTTTTGCATTGCAAACATGAGAAATGTGAAAGCACCACGGCAAGAAAAAAAGTGCTGTATTAATTTATGGTAACAGTTCATGAAATAAAATATGGCATTAGAGAAATAGTTTTTATGACTCGGCAATAAAAGTTAACAGAGCCAACAATGGTTCTTGTTTAATTCTCTTCCAACTCTACAGACATAATTCGGCCTTCACCTTCATCACACTTTCATAGGGTTTTAACAGGGGACACACCTCCTCTTCTAAGAATCTCTGTACCTGTCAAAGAGGAAAGCAAATGCAAGACAGAAGAAAACATTAAAATTTGAGAATCCTTTTTTCAATGTCACTTCATAACACAGAGACTTACTTGGACAAACTTTTATGCCACCACTGAGCTTCTATTTTTCTCAACTCCCTGCAGAAATCTCTCCCTAAACATAGGCAGCTTGTCCCACCAGGCTGCTGCCCACCCCGCCCCCCGCCCAAACCAGCCTGCTGTATCCTTTTAGTTGGTCTCACCATTCTCCACCCATTGCCAAAGCTAAAATCATCATGCTTCTTCCTTCCTCCCCCGTCAACCAGCTTCCAAGTGACTAACTTCCTTAGCCTTCGGATCTGTGCCCTGTGTGCATCTACCTACCCCAGCCTTGGCTCAAAGCCCTTGTCACCAACTGCTCACCCGTTGCAGCAGCCTCCTTATTGGTCTTCTCACCTCCAGTTTAAGTCCTTCAAATCCAGTACATCAGAGTGTCTCAAATATAAATGATAGGTTCCCATCTGTCTGCTACATTAATCCTAGCTACTTTGGGGGCACCTGACAATCTGGCTACTCTCTCCCATGCTGGACATCTATCCATCTGTCATCTCTTCTCATCCTGGTGTTCCCTACAAGTAACTCCTACTTGTCCTTAAGATTAAGCTCAGATACCATGTCTTCTGAGAAGTCTTTTCCAACTTCCACTACCCTAGGGTTGTCTCTTTTGTGATCCTAAAAAAGGTGTGCTTCCCTCAATTCTTGCATGTATTTGGTATCACACTGACCTATTTACAAGCCTTTACCATTAAGTTTGAGTTCCCTGAAGATAAGGATTATATATTCATCTTTAAAGCACCATGATTAAACACAGCACCCAAACACAATCTGAGCACCTAGTCTGCACTCAATAAATATTGTTTCTGAATTAGCCCTTGTAGGCCATGAGGAAAAGTGACATATGTTTACTGAATACTTACTATGCACCAAGCTAGGCCTTTCAGCCCACACTCTGAGATACGGATCTCTATCCCAACGGCCGGTAAAAGCAGGAGGTCAGGACTGAACCCAGAGCTGCTACTCTGCTGTGCTGAGTCCCTCAGTCGTGTCTGACTCCTTGTGACCCCATGGACTGCAGCCCGCCAGGCTCCTCTGTCCATGGGGATTCTCCAGGCAAGAATACTGGAGTGGGTTGCTATGCCCTCTTCCAGGGGATCGTCCCAACCCAGGGATGGAGCCCAGGTCTCCCGCATTGCAAGTGGATTTTTTACCGTCTGAGCCACCACGGAAGCTCAAGAATACTGCAGTGGGTAGCCTATCCCTTCTCCAGGGGAATTTCCTGACCCAGGAATCCAACCGAGGTCTCCTGCATTGCAGGCAAATTCTTTACCAATTGAGTTACCCAGGAAGCCCGAACCCGGAGCTACCTGACAATAAAACCCAATCTGTCCATTACACCACAGGCTCCAGACCAAAGCAGAACTCAAGAGAAATCCTCAGGAAGAAATGAACTTAAGGCATTCTCAAAATAACCACTTTTTTAAGTTTAAGATTGCCCTGTGGCTCAGCTGGTAAAGAATCCACCTGCAATGCGGGAGACCTGGGTTCAGTCCCTGGGTTGGGAAGATCCCCTGGAGAAGGGAAAGGCTACCCTCTCCAGTATTTTGGCCTGAAGAACTACATGGACTGTTTCGTCCATGGAGTTGCAAAGAAGCGGACATAAATGAGCGACTTTCACTTTAAGTTTTAGGCAGCAACCTGCCCTGAATTCTAACTAGCCCCATCCTCATCATACCTCCTCTGAAGCAGAAACATAGATTGTACTCCAGGCTCTGCAGCCCAGTGCTGTAAACAGAGTGCATTTGGGAAGGACTGTAGCCCCATGGAAACGTTCTGATGCTTACCTGCTGGGATGCACGGCCGGTGAAAGAAGAAGGATCCAGCAAATGGTCCAACTGGGAGTGGATTGGACTGAAGTAGGCATCAGCCTGGATGCGCTCGATGAGGTCGTTGTCACCCCCTTCCTGCTTGACCACGGCAGCTGCCTGCTGCGAGAGCACTCTGATTTTCTCATGGCAATCCTGGGAAGACAGGAGGCACTGGTGGCTCACTAATAACAGGCATTTGAACGTCCATGCTGTCCGTGGCTGGTGCTACAAAGGCCTCCTCTAAAGCTTCATGAACCATCTGCTCTTATGTCCTGCCCACTTCCCGGCATTTCCCAAGGAAACTAAGACCTAATTTCTTCACTGAAAGCAGACCTTTTCTACAAGTGATTAAGCAAGTCACTTTTTAATTAACTGATTTCACCACCATCACCCTCCAAAGATAAGCCTGTTCTATGGCAGTCTGTTGTCACTGTTCTGCACCAATACCATGACTGAATGGAAGGACAGAAACACCTTCGTCCACCCTTCTTCAGGGAGGAGAGCAGGACCAAAGGTGCAGTACTTTCAATTTATGCAGGAGCACAAGGGGCTACCCACCTGGCGGTTACCCCCGGCTTTCACCATGGCCACAATGATGTTCTCTGTGGCCATGAAAGGCAGCTCCTGCCGAATGCGCCGCTCAATTACCTGTAAGAGTGAAGCGCCAGGAAGGATGCCTCAGGTTACAAAGTCATACACACAGTAAGACGTCAACTACAACCAAAAACGTGCACAGTGGGGACGTGATCTCCCATGTCCACAAAGAAAGAGGGTAGAAGAATTCTATTCTATTCTATTCTATACTATACTGTATTTTTTAAGTCTTCTCATACTCCCGAGTATTATTTTGATTTTAAAAAGGGATACTGACTTTAGTAAACTTTTAAAAGTTGCTTCATCAGAAAAATTCCTCAAACCTCAAGTTTGCTCCAGTTCAGGGCCTGACTTCAGGAACTGAGTGTAGGATGGAAGCAAACCCATCCGCCTGAGGTACCTACAGACGGGCCAGTGGAACCGTCTACCCCTCCAGCCACAGTAGACCTGACGACTCAGGCTGGCAGACAATCTTCAGCCAACTCAAAGTACTGCTTCTTCCCTGGTCTATAAACTGGTCTACGAATTCCACAGACTTGATCCTGAGAGCACGTGTCACAACATGGAGAGTGAGCTCTGGCTGGGAAGCATTCCCCCAACACGCTCACTCCAGAGCACAAGGTCCCACTCCCTGCCACACTCCCACCCCTCCTGAATACTGTGTTTTTCATCGAGGCCTCTTACTTTGGGGTATACCACCAATCCTTCAGAAATGTTCTGCAACGTATTCAGTACAGTATCTGCAGTGAGAAACGCCTCCGCCAAACAGATTCGCCTAGAAAAACAAACAGCCAATTCAGTTATCGCTTAAAACAAATAACAATTTCCGTGAAATGCAGGGTGTGTCCCAAGGAGCTGCCCTACTGACGTCTCATGCCAGATGTGCCACTTGGACAATTCCCTTCAACAGCCTCAATATCCTGATGACCCTTGAATCTATCACCTCTTTCCTAGACCACCTGCCCAGGGGCCAGGCCATATACCTATTTGGAGAGTTCCACCCGGCTCATTGGTAGGTTCCTCAAGCCCAGGACTGAATGTAGACTCTTCTCCACTGCCTCCTGCTCAGCTCCTCACCCTACTCTTCCTCTCCTGTAGCTCCTGCCTCAGGAAATGGCACCAGCACCCCATCACCATCTAAACCCCCACTCCAGCCAACTGCCCAGGCCAGTCCCCATGACATCAATTTATATCCACATCCTCGCCAGTCACACCGCCACCGTGCCAGCGTGGACGTGGGGTTTTAAAGCAGCCTCCTAACTTGTTCTGACTTAGCATCCTGTCTTATAACTGCTTCTCCAAACTGTTGCAGGGTGTTTTAGTGGGCGCAGCTGACTAGGTCACAGTTTGCTAAAATACAGTCGATGGCTGACTTCCAAATGAGTTCACATATTATGAGTTTTATTTCCATAAATCCTGGATTATGAACACAATCCAGAGAGTTGATTTTAACTACTGATCATTTCCTCTCAAGAAATTCCAGCAGAATACAAGCAAATGAGAGTGAATCTGCTTTCAAATATGTATATACATAAAGTAGAAAGTCACGTGCATGCTGGTACCTTATTAGTAACTACTCATTAATTCTGACCCATCTCGGACCTGATCAGGTCACTGTGCCAAGATACCACAGCTGACACCACCTGCCTTCAGAACAACATCTACCCTCCTTTTTAGGGCCCAGAAGGCCCTTCATAAACTGGCTACTCTCCACGAGCATTCCCACCTCATTTCTTGCCGCAGACTTCCTTCTCCAGGGCTACCTGACTACAAGTAACTAACTCTCCAAACTGTTCTTTCTTCCACCTTTGTGCTTTATATGTGCTTCCAACTTTGTCTCACATGTTAAAATGGCTAGATTTCTTCAGTCTACAGCATCGCCTCCTTGTGAAGCTTCCCTTGACTCCTCCACACCCCCAGCCTTTGCCCCCACAAGGATACCCTGTACATATTCTAGCACGTGTCACGTTGTACCGTGTTCCCGCCTCCCTGTTAAGACTCCAGGCTCCTACGGACAGGAGGGAACACAGGGATGCTCTGCAGTCTGTCGCTCCCAGGCCCCTCTGTGCCCCCACAGGTGCTGTGTGATGCCCCGTCCACTGACCGGTTGGCACTGTCATCGAGCGTGCGCTCAAACCACTGCACAGAGGCCGTCTGCAGGGGGTCCGTGACAAGCGCCATCAGGTGCCGGGCCAGGCTGCAGCACCGCTCGGAGCGCATAGGGTTCCGCTTGTATGGCATTGCACTTGAGCCTGCCCGTGCAAAGGACAAGAAGCAAAGGCAGGAAGACCTCAGGGGACAGTGGGAGGCTGAGCAGGCTGCTGGCGGAACCGCTCACACGTGCCCACAACCCCCCCCCACCCCCGCATGTTGCGGTGTTCCCAGGTCTCCACGTGACACTCACCAATCTGCTGTTTTTCAAAGGGCTCCTCCATCTCCTTGAGGTTTGCCAGGAGTCGTATGTCGGTACAAATCTGAGGGAAGCAGGGGCACAGGCGTCACCCACATTCTCAGTACTCAGGGGGCCCAGGCAGGGACTAGACTGATGGAGGAGGCGAGCTCTTTGGGTGCTGCCACTGAGCTGACCGTCAGCACGGGAATGTTCTGGTGAAACACTGCTTAAGATATCACAGGCAGACCATGGCAAGATGAACTTAAGGAGAATGCTGGAACCAATCCTTTTTCACACCTTCACTTAAGAGGTTCCCCTGACAGACCCAAATTACTAACAGCGCTATCTGACATCTCTTGAGAGCACGATGAAGTCGGAGCCTAAGGCTGGGGGGTGAGTCTGTGGTGCCAACTACCCACCGCTGCCTCCACTTACCTTGTGCACCGATGCCCCCAAGCTAGCCAGCACAGAGAGCACCTCAATATCTACTTTTCGTGTATAGGTCTGCCCTGTGATGATGAAAGCCCTAGAAATAAATAGAAAAGAGCTTTAAGTGAAAATATTTCAAAATGTAACTGTGTCAGACAAGTGAGCCAACGCAGACCCTAAGCAAAGGCTTGGTCTCACTGAGGTATTAAGTTGCACTGAGTCCAGGACTGCAGATTAGTGGCTCCAGGAAGAAACTGCACTTCCCCACCCCACATTTTACTGAACCCAGGTGGCCGCCCTGACCCGAGGAGGAAACAGTCCAGCAAGCCTCTGTCCTGCTGCAGCCCAGGGAAGTGCCTGAAACAAGGAGCCAACGTGGCGGGTGGGGGGTGAGGGGTGAGGGACGACTATCCTCGTGGTCCACTGGCTAAGACTCTGTGCTCCCAATCCAGGGGGCCCAGGTTCAATCCCTGGTCAGGGAACCAGATCCCACATACCATAGTTAAGAGTTCACATGACTCAAGTAAGACCCACTGCAGCCAAATAAAGAAAGAAATAAATATTTTACACAAAAACAACAACAAAAACAAGGAACCACAGGGGAGCCTGGGGGCCCTTGAAGCAAATAGACAGACTGAGACCAACCTGTCAGAGGCCTTCAGTAAAAACAAAACCAAAACAACACAGCTAAGGCTATTCTCCTGAACTCAGAACTAAACAGCTCCCTTTTTTCTTAAAAATTATAAGGAATATAATAGAATCCACGAAACAAAACCACACTAGAGATAGAAGGAAATGGGTGGAAAGACACAGAAAAGAAAAAGAAAAAAACAAAACAAAACAAAACAACACAACAGCTAAGGCCAAATCTGGAGGGATACTGCCTTTTATTACCTAACAGGGAGGCTGACACTTTCGCCACTCACCTACCTCTTGAATCCTGCCTTTTCTGTCACCATCTTGTCAAGCTGTTCTACCTTGGGAAGAAAAGACATCCCCATAGAAATCCAGGCATGTCTAGTATGAAAACATCTTGACACATCATCCTGCCCAGGTTTATGCCTTTAGTACCACCCTTCCAGTCGAGACGGCACCCACCCCAAGATCCATCGCTCCCACCAGCCTGGGGTCAGCTTTGTTTCCGGCGCCCCCACGGTTGGGCCTGCCTCGGCCAGGTCACTCCCTACGCACACCTTTTGGTCATCTCCCTCAAAGAGCTGCAGGAAGCTGGCCTGGGTGCCGGTGGTACCCTTCACGCCTCGGAAGCGCAGTTCATCCCGGACACGCTTCAGGCTTTGGAGATCCATGCACAGATCCTGAATCCAGAGACAGCAACGTTTCCCAACTGTGGTCAGCTGAGCAGGCCTGAACACAACCCAAAGAGAACACACAGAAGTCTCAAGCTAATGACTTGTTTCATAAAACCTTTGTTGCTTCTTCTAATAATCACTGTTACCCCTGGGAAGGGAAAGAATTAAAATGAAAACAAAACAAGAGCTAAAAAGCTTAAGCAAATACTAGTTAAGCAGATTCAATGTCATTTATAAATATTCAAAGGTTATAAAACTAAAGGGCCACTAGCATACTTCTTGCTTCATCATCAAGAGGCACTATAAGGGCAGAGACAATGTCTGCTTTGTTTGTCCCCAGATCTTGGCAAGAAATACACACATAACAAACACTTGCCAAGCATCTAATGTGTTCCTGGTATTGGAAATACAACAAAGAACAAAACAGACCAAGTCCCTGTCCAGTGGAGCTCATACTGTAGTGTAAAAAGTAAACAAACAAGATATCTGCTCATTTTTAAAATGCTATCAAAAAGTAAAATGAGGACACTGGATGGAGACTGTGACTCTAGACCGGCAGGAAAGAAAGGACTTTGGAAAGAGTCGAGACCTGATAAGACCGAGCTGAGCCACAGAGAACAACCTGGAAACACGCACAATCAGAGGACTCGAACTGAACAGCTAATGGCTTTGTCTTCAGTCTAAATCAATGCCAGCCAACCGCAGGTCTGTTTATAATATAAGACATGATTATGAATAAACTATAATAAAGCCAGAGTTCTAATAGATTACCTAGCCTTCTCTCCTATTAAGCAAATGATACTGACAGCTGGCGACATGAAGGCACCCCACTAAGAATGTCCAAAGCAGACACACAATCCCAAATTAATCTTAAGGTAGTTTTCCTTAAATAGATTATTGGTATAATAAAGAAAATAAATTTGCACAGACCTATTCATAGCAGCCTTACACATAATAGCAACAGAATGGAAGCAACCCAAATGTCCAGCAACTGGTGAACAGATAAAAGGCAGCATATCCATACAATGGTATGTTATTTGGTTGTAAAAGACATTAAGTCATGACACATGCTACAACATGGATGAACACTGAAAATGCTATGTGAAAAGAAGCCAGTCACAAGGAGATGACTACTACATGATTCTACTTGATTGATGTGTTCAAGAGACAAATCCACAAACAGAAAACAGATATGTGGTTGCCAGAAGATAGGGAATGGGGAGATGGGAGGGACTACTAAAGGGTACAGGTCATTTGGCTGGGGGTGGTGATGGAAATATTCTGAAATTACACATTGGTAATGAGTGCATAAACTCTGTAAATATACAAAAAAATGGGTGAATTTTATGGTACATTAGTTGTATCTCAATAAAGCCATTTCTTTTTAATTGCAGGGACTGATCCATTCTGAGGTGAGATCTATGCATCAATACCATTTTCTGAGTTCCTAACGCCTACTAACTGTGGCCGCAGACACCTCTCATTCCACCATCCCCAGAGGAATAATGGAATGGCTGTATTCCCTGAACACTCTCTAGCAGAGGACGAAGAGGGGTTGCAACACAGGTGATGCCAGGTGTGGCGGGAGCCAGCACAGAGGGCAACCTTTGTCACAGCTCCGCCACACACAAGGAGCAACAATCCCCTCACATGAACGAATCCTGGTTTCTGCAACCAATAATGGAGGCACTAATTTTAAGGAAGGTTACATTCAACTCAGTAGGGCTTCCTAAGTTACAGGAGATGATATCCTTGTTGCCATAGCAATACCTATCCCATCAAAACATAAGGCAGATGCCAATACACCACGACTCAAGTATCACCACTTGAAACCTGCCACTAGCAATCCAAAAATGACATCATCGGCTTTAAAAAAGGGTTTTACTTGGTAATCACAGAAATGCTTGCACATTAAAAAAAACAAACCAGAGTAATCAGTATTTACATCTTGGTGCACCTTCTTCCAATCTTTGTACAATTTATATGCTGTCTTTTCCCCACATTGACCTACGTGCATAGTTAGTTAGTTAAGTCGCTCAGTTGTGTCCAACTCTTTGCGACCCTGTGGACTGTAGCCCACCAGGCTCCTCCGTCCATGGGATTCTCCAGGCAAGAATACTGGAGTGGGTTGCCATTTCCTTCTCCAGCATTCCCATGTCTTATTAATCTAACAAGTGTCATTTTCCTGGCTGTGATTATTCTAACCTATGTATATACTACAGTCTTATTTAATTATTCTCTTATTCTTGGACATTTATAGATTGTTTCCAACGCTACCATCACAAATAGTATTATAACAATGATCTTTGTACATATAGCTTTTTCCATAATTTGGATTACTTGCATTAAATACTCAAGAATGGAATCACTGAATCAAGAACACTTTCTTGAGAGTGGAAACAGATCTAAGAAGGGAGCAGTCAGAGTGCCCCCTTCCTGGGGCACAAGGCTGGGAGAGCCCCTCTCCTTCCCACTCACACCACAGGAAGGTACCCACCTAAACTCTGGCCCTTCAGTTACTCCAACTAGCTGTCTGTTATCCTGACCTGAAGAACCATCTGGGCTGATTCTACCAACCAGCACTGATTCCTGGAATGGGAAAGGAAGGATCAGGCCCTGTGACCCAAATAGGATCTGTTTTCCAACCTCCTCCCTACCACTAAAAGATCTCCCTGTAGGCAAAGGGGATACCAGAAGTGTTAGCGTATAAACAGCAACAACAAAATGAGAATACTTTCTGTGTACGTATCTGTATACATAGTTTCCAATGAAACGAACCATTAGATTTACTCTCTCAGCAATACAGCATTTAAGGTAGGTATAAGGTTCATTCCTCATAGGCATCCCAAGTGCTTATGTTTTGAGTTTTTTTAACCTCAAGGTTACCATGGAGAAGGGAGAACTGAAGGAATAAATGGAAGCTGGATGCCCATAAATAAGCCCAATTCCCAAGAGGTAACCCTCTCACTTACTGGAAATGTGTGAAACCTAAGGTGGGGAGATCGGCTCGTTCCTTGGCAAAGTCTGCAAGCCGAGAGATCACCCTGGCAAGCTGCAAAGAAGACGGTGTGGGAGAAAGAGAGTGAATTCAGGCTGAGCACTGCATAAACAGGAACTAAACTTGGAGACAAATTCATCTACGATTACACTTCCAGCTCACAGAAGGCAGAGGCCACATTTTTTCTTTGTATCTTAAAGTACCAAACAACATTCAAAAACTGAGTTGATGACCTAAAATGCCACAAGTTATTTCTGCACAGTTTTAATACCACTGGCATGCTCATGAAGAAAAACAGACAAAATCATAATCTGACCCACACAATCCAGCACCTTGCTGCCGGTTACACTTCCCTCACTTAAAAGGCGATGCTTTAAAAGTGCTAACTCATACAGTGTTTTAACTCAAGAAGAGACAATTAGTTCTAGAGATCAGACCTAGGATCATTCATGTGAGTACACAGTAACTTATTTAGATCTATACTGTGCTGATTTATTCAAGGTGGTGCCCATCTCCTGTCACAGGGATCTTAGGACTGGCAGGAAATTTGTCAACTTCTTACCTTTGGCAAAAGCAGGTCAAATGCATTTCTGAGAATAATCAGGTCCTGCAAGGGAAAATGCAGTGGTCTCACATTAATCAGCTTTGCCCAAATGTTATGACCTAACACTTTATGGCCGTCACATCTGGGTTTCTTAGCTAGCTGCCTATCTCACTTTCAGCAATACAATGTGCAAGTCAGAAGCTGCTAACAGAACTCTTCTGATTACTGTCTTAAAAGTCCACCAACTGAGAGAGCAGTACTGCTAGGATCTATAAGCACAAAGCTTTTATACTTATAAAGCCCTATTTGCTGCTGCTAAGTCGCTTCACTCGTGTCCGACTCTGTGCGACCCCATAGACGGCAGCCTACCAGGCTTCCCCGTCCCTGAGATTCTCCAGGCAAGAACACTGGAGTGGGTTGCCATTTCCTCCTCCAAAAGCCCTATTTAGGGGGTATCTAACTTAACTGGAAAATGATAAGGGGCAGCCCTGTCATGAATATGACAAAGATGTCCAGGTCAACAGGGTTTATATCTTCCCGGACAATAGCATTTGAGTTTCTAAGAATCCACAGGGCACATTCCATTAGTCTCTGCTCCCCCTATTTTTTTCATGTCTGTCATTGCTAACAACAAAAAAAGGCATGAACTAAAGGATCTAGGTTTAGGAAATTTAAAGCTGTTCTTGGGCGAGTGAGAGGAGCAACCAACACATGCTTGAGATGGTAACTTGAGCCCAACTACACACTAGGTACTTTTAAAAAGGATACTCCAAGTTAGAGGACTGCTCTTCTCCCAATATCTGACTCACTAATTATACACAGATGCCTTTAATTATGTACCACTTTATACAAAAAAAAGTTATTTGAGGGCAGCTTAAAAACTACTGGCTTCTTTCTGAACTGGAAGTGTATCTGGATTCTAACTTCTAGTCCCACGGGTGCACTGTGACGAGGGCAGAGGTTTGGAGTCATTCTACCCAGGTCTGTATCCTTTCCAGGTTGGGCAAGTTCTTCAACCTCCTTAAGTTTCCTCATTTGTGGAGGTGGGGATTATAAAGCCAGAGCCAAAGGCTATATATTCTGAATCCATTTACATGAAATTTCGAGAAAAGACACAACTATAGACACAAAAAGCAGGTCTCAGCGGTTGTTTGGGACTGGAAGCAGGAGTGGGGACTAATGGCAAACAAGAGAAACTGTCTTGGGATGAGGCGTGTGTTCTATAGAGTGTGGTGAGGTTGAATGTTGCATAAATTTACTAAAGCTCACTGAACTATCCATCTAAAATGGGTGAATTTATGGTATTAAATTATACCTTAATAAAGTTATTTAAAAATGGAGACAACAGCATCTACTATGCCTGTTGTGATGAAAAAATGAATACATATGAAGTGCTCACCTAGTAAACTCTTAGGAAAATGCCTGCTTGTTACTTTTTCATGTTTGACTATGAGACACTTTTGCTAATTAAAAGATTTAAGAATTATAATGCAATTACCTTTTCTTTTCAGAAGTCACAGCGAAGAGTTATAAAGGACTTTGGAAAGAAAATCCCTTTGGAAAACTACTTTGGCGACTAAAATGCTAAGCTCTCAGCTATGTCCAGCATACTGATGTATAGGCAGTATCTGTACATCATTTTATGGAGGTCATTAGGGGCTTACGGTTTAGACTGGAAGGATACCAAAAGCAGAGAATTCCTGAGCACTGAGATCCTAAGACCTACGGAGTCACTTCCTAAAATGGACAAAATCAATTAAAATGTATAAATGCATTATCAAGCCTGAGTCCTAATGGACAGAACAGCAAGGGCTCCTACCGTATTGTCTCCCACATAGCAGGAGGTGGCGCCAAGATGGATAATGCCAGCAGCTTTGGGGCAGCAGTGGGCAAACGTGTGCACGTGGGCCATCACATCATGTCGTAACTGCTTCTCCTCCTCAGCTGCCATCTTGAAGTCGATGTTGTCCAGGTTTGATTTCATCTCCTGGATTTGTTCATCTGTGATAGGCAAACCCAGTGCCTGCAGAACAGGCAAAATAAAATGAAATAGCTTCTTATGTCACATTATTTGAATGGAAATGACAGTAAAAAACAAAACTGACTCATGTTAGTGTTTATGCCCTACCTTCCAGTTCTTAAACTAAAATTTGGGGGAACTAAACTAAAAGGACATGGGGAGGAAGAAACAACTTTCTTTTTTTAAATTCTGGCTGCGCTGGGCCTTTGCTGTGGCACTTGGGCTCTTTTTGAGGGCACGGGCTCAGTAGTTGCTGTGCTCAAGCTTAGTTGCCCTGCTGCCTGTGGGATCTTACCTCCCTGACCAGGGATCGAACCTGCATCCCCTGCACTGGAAGGTGGATTCTTACCCACTGGACCACCAGGGAAGTCCCCAGGAAACTTTCTAAATGAATCATGGCAAGTTATATTCTAAGCAAACTCCAATATACACAACAACGTAGTCCTGATTTCTGCTCCTTCTGCCCCGACATCTCTGCTCACTCCCTCACAGGTTCTGGTCTCTGGGCTCAAACGCCATCTCCTCAGAGAGGCTTTCCTGACGTCAACATGAAACACCCTTCTTCAGTGTCACTCGCTATCCCTTTAGCCTGGTTTTATTTAGAGCACTTACTGCCATATGACATTTTTACACATTTTTTAGCCTACCTCTCCTCTCTAGGGTGTACAGACTCCCTGAAAGGAGAGCTTTGTGGTATTTATTGCTTAGACTCTTTACTGCTCGGCTCTTAAGTGCCCAGAGTGTGGGATCCCGGCCACAGCTTTATATCTGATCTAGATGGATTTAGTCAGAGAAACCAAAATTAGCAACGCTGTTAGTAGCTCTGCCAACAAATTATGTGCAGCGAATTCAGTGCAACTGAAAGCAATTCCAGGAGATATTAATGAGAAAACAAACACATCAACATCTTACATTCCTCCATCACTGAATAAAACCAGGCTGACAAAAAACAGCTGGCAGCCCACAGGCAGCTCAGAACCCTCGAGCCAAGTGCTGAATCTGTACATTGG
Source organism: Dama dama (assembly GCF_033118175.1). Classification (NCBI taxonomy): domain Eukaryota; kingdom Metazoa; phylum Chordata; class Mammalia; order Artiodactyla; family Cervidae; genus Dama; species Dama dama. The sequence goes on from NC_083702.1 coordinate 8,551,741, forward strand.
TGAATTTTACCCAAACCTCACTTCAAAGTCCCAAGGCCTGGTCTTGAGAAGGAGCTCACATCTTAAGACCTATCTAGTCAGATGTGGCTATTTACATTTAAACTAGTAAAAATTCAATTCCTCGGTCACACTACATCTGGCCAAGCTGCCTTGGATCTCTGAGCGGAGACATCGTAGGGCTCCTCCCAAAACAGAACAGCAGGGGGCAGTGTGGACAAACTGCTTCCTCCCCAAGCAACTCATCCTCTCAAAATCCAAGGTGGACAAATTTTCTGCACTTGCCCTAAACTCTCATTCCTCAAGTTTTTTTTTTTTTTTTTTAAACTACTAAATTATTATGTACTTCATGCTGTTCATTTTGACACCCTAGCTAATAGATAATACAGACTCAGGAGATATCAAAATGGGATGCATTTCAGGCAATGTGTAGACTGGGCAGAGGAAAGGATGCATACTGACTCCACATTTCAATTCCAGCTTGAAGTTCTTACAAGCTATGGTGACTGGCGCCAACCTCATCTACACGGAGTACCAAGTAAAACAGAAAACAGAATACATGCTAGTAGGTAACAAACCACAACACACTGCCTGTCCTGATCTATTGTTATCTGAGCTCTGTGTTTATGAAATCTGTGCCTTCATTTTATCCTCTGTAAAATAGGAATCACATACTTATAAAGAATTGTTTTGAGAATTAGTAAATTAATTTTTAAGGTTTTCAAACTGCTGAGCACATAGTAGCCACTGTAGAAACATCTGCTAGCATTTAAAAAAATTTTTTATTGGAGTATAGTTGATTTAAAAGAATGTGTTAGTTTCAGGTGAAAAGCAAAGTAAATCAGTTAGCATATATCCATCCACTCTTTTTTAGATTCTTTTCTTTCATAAGCCATTACAGAGTATTGTGTCTGCTAGTGTCATCTACTACTTTACTTCTTGAGCAAGGTGATAGGGAGGGGGTAAAATCTAGGAAGAAAGTTTCCTGTTTGGGGACCCTATACCTTGGTCCTAGGTAGGTACTCAGATTGTTTCTGAGGTTACTGTATGTCATTTCGGAGAGGACTGCCATCTTGCTTGTTGTGGCATTTTTCTCGGAAACTTTATAGCTCTTTGGATCACTCTCAGCTTCCTTCAGCGCTTCTGTGAAGATCCTTCTGGGGCTATTTCTGAAACCGCTGGGCAGAATACCTCTACATGAAGCTCTCAGAACCCATAACTCGCATCTAATAACCCCCTACCCTGATTCTCTCTCCCCAAAGACAAAAAAAGGCAGTCTACTGAAGAGGAAACAATGGCCCAGCAAATGTGTATTTTGCAGTGACAGGTCTCTGACTACACAGAGGCATGTGGAGGGCGAGGTGGTTGGGCGCTCAGTCAGGCTTTGCAAGGTCATGGGTTCACACCCGGGTTCCTTTATTAATACGTGAGTGCTAACTCGCTTCAGTCATTTCCGACTCTTGGCGACTCCATGGACTGTATAGCCTGCCAGGCTCCTCTCTCCATCGGATTCTCTAGGCAAGAATACTGGAGTGGGTTGTCATAATGGTTAGGAGCAAATATCTCACCGGCACATCATCGGGGCTTGGTCTTCTCTCCTATAACGTGGGAAACCGCCCCCTAGTTTGCAAAGTCTTTCTGGGTTAACTGGGTAAAGACGTGTACAGAAGCGAGCACAACCGCACGGAAGGAGCACTCAGCGGTGCACTCCTACAGGAACCGCCAAGATTTACTCCCGGAAACGGTAACTGCCCACCGTCCATCTCCGACCCTCCACCATTAAAACATGTGAGGTACCAGGTGGCGACGGCTGGGCCTCCTGCCCTGGCCTTCCTGGGGCCGTTCCTCCGGAAAGGGAACACCCGGCCGAAAATAGCGGGGCAGCTGCCGGGGGAGGCTCAGCCCGCACTGGAAGTCCCAGCCTGGCACATGCGGGGCCGGGCCCGCCTCCAGGTGCGTTACCTGCTCGGCCTCCGCCAGCCACAGCCAGAGCTGCCGCCAGGTCCGGAATTTGTACTTGTCGCTAAACAGGAAGCACATCTCCGGGCTGGCATAACGGGAGGCAAGCGGCGAGCGGTAGCTATCGTGCCCGCAGGCCGCCTCCCGCCCGCCACGGTCGCCCCCCTCGGCCATGCCGGACTCTGGACCTCGCCGGAGCCAGCAGGGTCAGAGAGGGCGGAAGCGGAAGTCCGAGGGCGGGACTTCCTCCACTTGGTTCCACCCCCGGGGTTTCCGGGAGACCCGAGACCTCAAGGCTGCTGGGTTTAGGCTCTTCGCTACTGAGGGTTCAAGAGTTTCTCTTCGTTTTACGAGAAACGTGATCAGTGCTTCACAAGTTACCTCTGCAGCTCTGCGTCTCAGTTTTCTCATCCGAAAAAAGATACATTAAGACCCGCCTTTAGGATTGCTCTGAGGACATCAAATCGATGTCCAAGACATTTGGAAAGCGCTTTTTTTTTTGCTATTATTTTTGTCTTCTCCCCCTCCCCCACTCCTGCCGCCCGGTTCTGAGACAAGTACAAGACAAGGGAAATCGGCATTGAGTTCCCCGCCCTGGAACACTTTCTCACTACAGCTTACTCAAGGTCCAGGTCAGAAAATATCACCTGATGAACCCACTCTTCCCTCTGGTTGGCCGCTAATAATAAAACCACTAACGTTTATGGTGGTCTCACTGGTGGCTCAGACGGTAAAAAATCTGCTTGTGATGCAGGAGACCTGAGTACGATCCCTTGGTGGGGAAGATCCCCTGAAGAAGGAAATGGCTACCCTACTCCAGTATTCTTGCCTGGAGAATTCCATGGACAGAGGGAGCCTGGTGGGCTACAGTCCATGGGGTCGCAGAGTCCGAGGGTACTGGACTCTTAAACTTAACTCTTAACGAGGGTACTGAGGACTAACACTTAACTTTCACTAGGTATCAGGCACTGTCCTGAGTGCTTTACACATTAAATCCATGTGAGGGTCCTGAATTGTTCAGGTATTATTAAATAATACAATACATTACTCTCCAGTGCATTGAGTAAATGTTCAATAAATGCCGGCCATTATTCTGATCCCCCTTTTTCAGGTGACAAAGTGAAGGCATGGGGGAGTTGACCGTCTTGAGATAGCTCACACGTGGCTAGAAGGGCATGAGCTAGGAGTTAGGGCAAGAGCTAGGAGTTAAGTGTAGGCAGACAGGCTCCAGGCTCCGGGTTCTTACCAGACTCAAATGTATTCTTTCCTTTGTGCTACAGTAGTAGCTACTATATTGCTTTGAAATTACCTGTTTTTGAGTGTCTCACTATAAGGGGATGTCCATTTTGAATTCTCAGCTTGTTGGTTGAGGTGAATGGCCCTGGCCCCTTTCCCAGTAACCGTAAGACTTAAGGGATATTAAAAGTTCTGATTAGATCTCAAGATTTGCAATATCTCATCTTTGACAATAACTTTTTGTCACCTTTCCATTTCTGCTGTTTTTTTTCATGATTTACTGAAAAACAGATGGACCTCCCCTGTAGTGTTCTCCATTCCCACCTCAGATTTCATACAGGCCTCTCTTGTAACTCTCACCAGAGTTCAGTGCTGTTGGCCTTTTCCATCGATGGCAAACTTGGTGCATGTGGGGATCATGCCTTCCTTGGTCCCCGGTGTCTCTGGCAGATGGATCCAGCACAGGACTTCATAGCATAGGTGCTCAGTGAGTGTTTGCTGGGTGAATGAATGCTGTCCAGAGACGCCTAGCCCACAAAGGGAAACAAGGCCCACAGTTACCAAGATACAAGTTAGACCCTGACATCACCCTTCCCTTTCCCGTGGTCTCTCACATTCCTTCAGTGTCTTCAGGCCGTAGATCCTTCATGTCTCCACCTGGGCTTCAGAATTGTCAGAGTGGACTGCAGCACCAATCCTGGAAGGCCTTGGCCATCAGAGAAGCCCATCAGTTACCTGGTCTTATCACCCACATTTTCCTCACCTACCTCCCCTCTGGAGCTGCAGAGGATTGGTTTTTGGGGGTGAGGGCAGTTCTGGAGAGATGAAGGCCACTCCCTGCAACTCCGCACTCTTTGCGGACTGCTCCAGGGCTGTCGCTGCTGGGCTGTGCTGAGTTTACTACCCTTGCCTTCCACGGTGCCTCCTGCCAACCTCACAGTCTCCTTGGTCGTCCAACCTCACCGGCTCTGCTTCTCTCTGCTGTTGCCTCCTCCTATAAGAGTTTCTGTTTCCAGGCTCTCTCTTCATTCAGGAAAGGATCTTGCTCTTTCAATTATTTTATCTTGAATCTCTCCAGTTCTGCCTCCCTTTGGTGTGTGTGTGAAATGCACAGATCTCTTCCACTACAGAATCATCTTCACGTGTTCTCTTATGAAAATCTCTCTTACTGGCTGCCTCTTCACCCACCGTTCCACAACTGCCCAGGTACTAGCTCTGTGATTTGGGTGATAATCTTTTGGCACATGGGTCTTACCTGTAAAATATGCTCATGGTCCCCAGGTGTACAGTGAGGAGCAAAGCCAGGTAACACAGATGCCAACTTCCTACCTGGCTCGTGTCTGGGGCTCCTGTAGTCAACACACTGTCCTCCCTGCTTGACTCCTTAGCACTGATGCAGCTTCTGCTGTCTTATATCCTCTCAACTGCCTTCATTGATCATCAGTCTATTCTCTAATAAAGAAATCAAAAGGCCTTTTGCCATAATATGTTTGCCTCTTTGCATGAAAATCACTAATAAAGTCGATGTGGGGGTGGGGGTGGACATGCATGGAACAGGGTAGGCCACGTAAGAACTGGGAACAAGCTTCCCAGTGTACATCTTTAAATCATTTCGATTTCTGAGTCCGTTTCCCATTTTCCTGTATTAAGTCATCCCCTGTGGCTGATTGAAATATTTAATCTTTTTGACAACCCCTCCCTCCTGTTTTGAAAACTAAACGTACTGATTCTCCTCTCTTTCTGACTGCTCTTTCTCTGATGATCCAACCTTCTCTCACTTCTGAAAAAGGAAGTGGTGGGAATTTCCTCAAGATTTCACCCACGTTTCCTCCCCTTGTAAACTGTTCACACATCTGCAAGTCTTACCTTCTGAGTCCACAGATTGCTTCAGAGTTTTGATTCTTAATCTTCAAAGGCCACTTAGACACTTGCAGCTGGTTGTCACTATATCTAAAGCAGCATCTCTAAAATCGGGAATTTTACATCTATCCTTTTATTTCAGGCTTTTAAAATACCTAGCTCCTTTAAAAAAAAAAAAAAAACCTAGTTTCTTAAGCAAATTGTGTTACTCATGAGGATCGTTCATTTCAGTGGTGCCAGCATGCGCCAAGCATTATACTAAGCACCGGGATGCAGTGGTCAGCTAAGGAGGCTTGAGTGGAGAGGACCAAAGTGGAAAGAGAAGGAGGGAGACACCTTTAGAGGAGTAGATGGAAGGCAAACATAGAAGCTTGTAGGAAAGAAGGATATCCGGGATTTTCTTCTCAGCAATGGAAAACCACTAAAAGGTTTTAGGCTGGAGAATGACTTCATTAGATTTATGTGTTGAAAAATATCATCTCAGCTGTTATGTGTAGAATGGATTGGGGGCAGGGACCTGGAGTGAATGCCACGTGAGAAACAGGCTGGGCTAATGCAGCGGACTAGGTAAGACCTAGGGGTGTAGGTGATCTAGCTTGGGCACAGGAAGTAATCAGCAGAGGAAATGAAGGAAGAGATGGGTTAGTTATGGGGAGTAAGGAAGGGAGTGGACTCAGTGATGCTCCTAGGTTTGTAGGTTTTATTGCTGAAAGGATAGCAGTGCCATTTACCCTGGGGTGGGAGAAGGGCCAAGCAGGCAGGGTGGACTTCTCTTTTGGGTTTACCAAGTTTGCAAAGCCATTAAGTTACCCAGGTGTCTCAAAATGATGAACAATTATATATACACAAGTCTGGACCCCAGTGGTAAGGGTTGGAAATAGAAATTTAGCAGTCTTCAGCACACAGATGGTAACTAAAGCCATTGGGGTTTTAGATACTTAAGCTGAAGAACAACAAAGAACTTTGCCCGTTTTTTTTTTTTGGTGCTTACATTCCAGTGAAGGAGATGTGTAATAAAGTCCAAACAAGATCATTTAGAAAGTGTTTAAATTTTGTGAAGAAAACAGCCTCAAGGAGCTTAGGGTAGGGATGGGGGTGACAGCTGATCATGTGAATAGAGAACGGAGAATACAGAGTTAAAAGTAGCCAAGGAGGCAGCCTGGGTGGGAAGGGGAGAATGGGTACATGTGTATGTATGGCTAAGTCCCTTCACCGTTCACCTGAAACTGTCACAACATTGTTAATCAGCTATACTCCAATATAAAACAAAAAGTTTAAAAAAAAATGGTTAAAAAAAAAAAAAAGCCAAGGTAGGGATGAGGAAGAGAAAGGAGCTCAAGCACTGGAGGAAGAAACACTTGACGGGAGCACCTCTCTGATTAGAGTTTGGAAGCAGGAATTTGTGAGAAATTCTTCTGATACCTCTGATCTTCTCCACGTATCCAGTGGACACAGGATGCTTGTTGGCAGTATCAGGGTCTCATTGCTGGCTGGCTACAGTCGGTTAACAGGAGTCCTTATTTGCTCTGCAGTGATTCCCGCCCACCCCTCAAGAGATGCTGCTTTTGGTTGCTGGTAGAAAACAAAATAAGGTTTTTCCAAAGCAGGAATTTTAGCAACCATTATTATTAAAATTATAGGCTATTATATTTAAACTGGTTTAGGAAGGATGTGGGAAAAGGAAAGGGCTGATGGACTTGAAGGAAGTAAACAGGCCAGCATCCTGGAATGACTGATGAGGCCAAACGAAGCCAAAGAGGAGCAGGGATCAGTTGGGAAGACAGGAGGTCAAAGTCAAAGATGCTGAAATTAGTGATTCAGGAGGGGAGCAATTTGGGGGTGAGTAGGGGGCTTCCCAGGTGGCTCAGCGGTAAAAAATCTACCTGCCAATGCAGGAGGCCTGGGTTCAGTCCCTGAGTCAGGAACACCCTTTGAAAGGCATGGCAACCCACTCCAGTGTTCTTGCCTGGAAGTGCCATGGACAGAGAAGCCTGGAGGGCTACAGTCCATGGGTTCATCAAGAGTTGGACACAACTCATGGACTAAACAACAACAAGGAGAGCGTGTGGCCAGAGTGACTGGGGGAAGTGCAGAAACCTGGCCATTAGGATGGATTTCCCAGGCTAAAGTCACCTAAGGTGACAGCAGAGCCCAGAGCAGCGAGGAGGGCTGAGTTAGAGGCTGAAGTCTTGACAGCCATCTTCAATTCTACAACCTGCCCCCCACACTCAGCAATTTATGCATTTTAAAAATAACCAACATTTAAAATAAAGTCGTTAGGGATAAAGGTCTTCAGGGGTTTTGCAATGACCACCTCAGTTCCACAAGAACAATACTTACTTGGCATAGGCAGGCCCACAAGGTGTTTCTGACATCTAGTTCACCTCTCCTCCCCTCACATATCTGAGTGTTTACATATTTATGGTAATGAGTAAGTGATATATATGACCTACCCCCTTTGTACAGCAGACTTGCTTAAGACCACTCTTTCAGAATTCCAGGTGTCTGGAAGCCGAGGCATTTTGGCGTGGTAATTTTTGAATCCAACCTTGGTTCCTAGTATGGTGACTGAGACAGGTTTCAATTAAATGTTCAAGTCACATGGTCTCCCCAGGGCAGTGCCCAGCTAATAGGAAGCAGTCAGTCAGTGCTACCTAGTTCGAGCTGATTGAATTCTGCTGAGTTGCCGTTTCCTCATGAAACAGACTTTGCTATAGTATTATCTGTTTCACTCAGCATTCTGAGACGTCAGTCAGACACAGCAGGACCTGGGAATGAGACAGTGTATTCATTTCCTTCCATTCTTCCCCTTGGCTATTCTAGCGGTGTTGCATGATCACACATCTAACAAGTCTCCTGCAGTGAACAATAAATGAGACTGTTCAGATGGGAACAAGCTGGCCTTTGGCGTAAGGCTCTCCCATTCCTCAGTGGTGAGCACGGCAAGCAGGGCAAAGGCACGGGCAAGGTGGCATCCTGTTCAGAGGTGGCACGAGGTTACCTGCCCAGGCTGTGGCAGAGCCCCAAGCACGCACTGTCCTTCCTTCAGCTCCCCTCCCAAATGCACATGGGGCGAAAACAAGGCGACAAAAAGGCAGCAGGAGAACCTCAATCTCTCAGCCTGTCTAAACCCAGCAGCGCCGCAGGTGGCAAGGAGCACGAGAACACCAACGACTGGTCAATCCGAGGCCCCAGCAGCACAAACCACAGCAAGGCCAGATGGACCAAGGCGAGGCCCTGTTCAGATGCCGAACGTCAGTCAGCTTTCATGTGTGGACCAGGATGACGGAGAAGAGCAGGAAAAAATATACAAGTGAGCAAAGTAAATGGGCAGAAGGAAACAGGAAACCACAATAAATGCTTAGCAGCCAAACACATTTATTAGTCTTTTTTCTTTTTTTTTTTTCCAGGAACCCAAAAATATTTTGTAAGTTATAATGTAAGCAACTGAGTTGCACATAATACAATCATATCTTTCCAAAATAAAATAAAATAAAAAACTAAACAAAAACAAAAATAAGCTGTTTAAAAGCCCAAAAAAAAAAACCCCTTCAGAAAACTCTTATATATGCATTACATCATCTCTCAGTTTTAATGAAATGACGACGACTTAATTCCTTATTACTCAACCTGTCACAATCCAATAAAAGACCACCCTTTAGTTTTTTTTGTTTTTGACTTTTTTTTTGAAATCCAGCATGAGAAATACAGTACCTGCTATGGCAAAAAATACACATAAAATGCAACTTTTCAGCTTATTTGTACATTAGTAGAGTTTAACATTTTATTGTTTGTTTTTTAAGTGAACCAGTGATTTTAAGTACCACTATACTAAAAAAGTAAAATAAAATATAGAAAAGGGGGGCCCAGCCTGCCATGCAAGTGCACCTCTAAAGTGCCTAGTTTCTGTGTCCATGTAAAACCAGTCATATGAGGAGCAATTTCAACAGATGGGAGTCTGATTAAACCTCTATGTTTAAGGAAAAAAAAAAAAAGACAATGCCATATCCTCCCTTTTCTCCCCTCAAACCCCATCATCCACTTTCTCTATAGCCCACCAGAAGAGAGAAAAGCAAGCCATCAAAATAATATTGTAAAAGCTATTTCAAGTATAAGAAAAAAAAAACACTTCTAGGTAACTTGCAGAGAGCATCAAAATTGTGCAGCCATTTAGTCACGTTTACAGGTTTTGTTTCTGTGGACAGTGTTTCAGATGAGAGGGTTTTTGCTGTACCTTCCTGTTACCTGTTTGTGTGCAAAGTTGGAAAGCTGCCTTTTAAAGATCCAGCCTCTTTCTGATGCCCTTCTCTGCACCATCTATGAAAGGGGGCAAGGAGAGAAGCGGGGGCGGGGGAAGGACTGAGGGGCAGCTTCTCCATCTCTCCTCTGCCCCACCCCCAGGCCCTCACTGCTCTTGTTCACCATCAGTGACCTAACTCTCACTGCAGAGATTCCCATTCTTCAGTTTCCTGATTTGGTAGGATGTATTTTACTATGTAAACATAGCCCCCTAGGATTATGGAACCCAAAAGCAGCATATATCTCTCCATCCACATGGAGAAAGATAAAATAGTCCAGAAACCTCTCCTCAGGTTGCTTCTCTTTGTCTGGTTTTAGTTACTTGAAACAGGGAGGGGGTGGGGTGGGCACAGAGTAAGTCGTAAGCAAATGATGGAGACTTAGGAGTGGGCACAGTTGAACTGTTGCATCTTTTTTTTTTTTCCTCCCAGAAAGGTTTTTTTTTGTTTTGTTTTAAAACCTGTTAAAAATGTTCCTGCACCTAAAGTCATACTGAGGTTAAGGCCAAGGGTGCAGAATCTTGTGCACGTGTCTCTGTGAGCACATTCACAGTGCATGCACCATTTTTGATGTCTTCTGTGAGATCACTGGACACACTTTGGTCACTGGTGTGTGTGCAAAGGGTGGTGGGGGATGTGTCCCAGCATAGAAGTGCAGAGATCAGCAGAGCCCTTTGGGAGCGCCCCCTAGGGACATAAGGGCAGGAAAACCTCAGGAGGGACCAGAAGAAGGAACGGATAGAAAAGGGGCCATCACACAGAGAAAATAAAATCCCCAAGTCGACAGCGCCCAAATCAGAAGGTGGGTGGTGAATATGTGTGCATTTATTATCAAGTTTCTTCCCCTCAAAGGAAGTCGTCACTAGACAAAGATCAGGGAGCCCAACCTACAACGGGCTTCTTGACAGATACAGGATTTATGTTTAACATGGGGGGAGCTAAGGAGGCTGTGAAGAAGCTATCTCTAATGATCTACTCTGATCCTGCCTCGTGAGTGGCCAAATCTAGGAGCGCAATAGCTGACAGATCCTTAAAAGCAGCACTTTGTTTAAACTTACTTCCCTCCACCCAACTTCAGCTTCAAGCCTTGTAGAGAGACATCTGAGGGTGCGAGTGCCTCTCAGGGAGGCTGTCTGCATGTCTCAGAGGAGTTTCCTTCCAAATAAGAAATCAACTCATTTCCAGAGCATCACAGTGACAAGGCTATGAATTCTACAGCACAAAATTGAAATGCTAGGGACTGATTCTCTTTATGATCTACAGTTACTCAAAGTGTGTGTGTGTGTGTGTTTGAACAAGGTAGGTTGAGAGTGCAAGGTCTCAGGGAGAAAATGTTCTGGAGTCCCTGGAGGTGATGGATCTTCCAGAAGAGAGCAATCCAGACACTCCCCACCCTGGACCCAGAGCTGAAATAGATGGCCTCTATTTCAAACAGGGTTTAAACACTGGTCTGCCGTCATTGTGTGTAGAAGGTGATAAAGAGAACGCCACCCCACAAATGCAAGTCCACTCCCCTGACCTGTTCTGCTTTCTCTTCTTAAATGTGAAAGAAAAAGAGCTGAAACTTCCTATGGCTTAAAAAAAAATGTGGAAAATATCATATTTTAGGGTTACTTTCATAGCAAAGAAATCATTGCAAAAGTTATCCTGCTATTTACACATTCGTATTTTTCCAAGGATAACCCACTGATGGCCAGAAAAGGAGGGGAGTTTAAAGGTCTACGCTGCAAGGGAAGTGGACCTGGAGGTATGGTTTTGTGTTAGCTGAAACGTCAGAATTCCGTTTTTTGTGTGTGTTTGCTTTTTTGTCTAAAGGCAATCTAACAGATTGGAACCCTGATAAGACCGTGCCTGTGCAGGCTCGCAGGGGCACGAGGAGACTGATCAAGTCTGTTACTTGTTACAGTACTGTGAATGTCAACAGCAAAAGCGCTGCATGGAAACACTGTTTCTTGCTTTAGGACACTGTATGTTGCCAAAAATGCCTAGACCAGAGCAACGCGCAGAGGCGACTACTCACTGCGGGCAAGATCAACAGAGGGATGCTGTCAGGACCAAATAGGAGGCTGCAGGCTTTCAAACACCTCCCTGCTCACTAGCTACACACAGCATAACTGCAAGGGCGGCAGAGGTGTCAATATGGCAGAGCAGGAGGGGCTGGGAAAGAGAAGCCCCGTTGGCCTGTCAAGCAACCGTCCTCTTCTCCAGAGAGAGTTTCCTTACAATTAAATTCACTTAAAAACATCAAATAAAAAAAATTAAAACGGAGCAAGGAGGAGGAGGTTTCTGAAATTGACATAAAGATTAAGGTCAGCACGAGTGAGGCATGGTTTCCTGAGCTTGCAAGGGTTCTGAATTCAGCAAAGGGTGAGAGCCTTTCTCCAGAGAGAACAGTAGTGGGGCAGGGTGGAGGGCCTTCGGGGCCTCAGGCCGCCCAGGTAACTAACACTGCACCGCCAGGGTGGAGGTCCTGGACCACACTAGTTGGCAGGAATGGCGCCCCCCCCCACCCCCAGGAAGTGCCGGGCCGAGGCTCACAGGGCCCTGTATACCTCACTGTGCGGACCTTACGCTTCTCACTCACTCCCCTTCCCTGCCAGCACGGGGGGCACACATGGACACAGAAACCGTAGAACAAGGATGCAGAGTACTTCCGTCCCCTTCCGGCCCTCTCCCCCACCCCACCCCCCTCTGCAGAATGCATAGTTACAATTCACGTTACAAAATAAAGAAGCAATGATGACCACATATGGGACCCCTTTTTTTTTGAAAAGAAAAAAAAAAAAAATCCAACAACCTCTTCTTAAATTCAGTATCAAAATTCACATTTGCATAATAATACATTTCAAGGCCATGAGAGAGGACGGAGCTAGCGCAGAAGCATTGCCCCGGGTCTTCCTGAATGAAGCTGGAGGAATCTTGCGAGGGATTGCTTTCCCCTTTGGGGAATTCTGAGGAATTATGGAAATGGCCCTTAGCATTCACTTGATATCTCTTTAGGAGGGAGTGGGGAGAAGAGGTGGAATCTTTTAAAACAAACGTGAAACAAAGGAGGAGACACTGCAGATTTCTAATGTTGAACTACAATGATTCTGAAGAAATAAAACATGGTTTCTGATTTTTCGCCTTTCTTTCTCAAACGTGTCCAACTCATCCTTTCAAAAGCCTTTTCCTTGTGTGTAATATACCCTGTTCGCACAAACAGCAACGTTATGTGACTACCATTTGGGAAAAGAATTGCCTTCTCAGAAAACAGACTCAAAGGGTGGCCACGCGCTGCCTGCTCTGTGTGTGGCAGGAGCGAGAAAATGCCCGCTCAACGTGCACAGATGTGTCACAAATCTGTGTTACCAGATTTCAATTCTCCAGTGCTTACAGGAAAACAAAAACTAAGACAGCCACAGCCACGCACACACATATACACGGAGAAGACTAGGCAATGCTGAGACGTTCAACTTGCACTCCTGGACTACCCCGGTGTCCGTCATCTGTGCACCATCCCCTCCTCGTTCCCTGTCCCAAGTCCCCGACCTTCTTCCCCGTCACTCCAGTGTGCAACACTGATGCTACTGAAAACCCACGGCCGCCACGGCGGCGGCCCAGAGAAATGCTGACTTTCCTACAGACTAAGGGGACCGTCTGTTTTATCCCAATGGGTAGGTTCTTCCTAAAACAGACGGTCTCTGAACTCACAAAGGCACATTCAGGAATACTACACTTAGGAAATTAACTCCTTGGACAAAATTTTAAAAGGAGGTGGTGTTTTAAACACATTATCTTTTAACTCAGCCCGAGATTTCTGGCAAGACGTGCCATGCTGAATGCATCACTTGGTGAAAACTCTGCTACCTTTAAAAGGTATGTGATTTCTTTAAGGGTTCCAAAGGTTTTTTTGCTCTGTTTTATATAAATACCCTACCCCCCCTTTTCATTTTTGGTGGACACACGTAAGATACACTGTTCCTCTCCTTAAAGCTCAGCCGTCAGGGCGGTCCTGTAGCAAGGCGGCAGCTTGCCTCCCATCACCTCCCACGAGCCAGGTGCCGCCGCCCACCCAGCACTGTGCAGGCCTTTCGGGAGCCCAAGGAGAAGGCCCTCCAGATGCAGTAAGAGGTCCAGGGAAGTGGGGGGCTGAAAGGGAAGGCAGGCACTCAGCTCCACAATCACACTGGAAGCCGCTCCACTGTTACTCTTTAGCTGCTCACCAGCAGCGGTGAAGGAATTCCACTTTTTGAGGGGAAAAAAAAAAAGACACAATCCCAGCTTGTTAATATTGGCTCAAAAGGGATCAATTCCAATTGGGAATATACTTTCCAAGCAATGATTTATAGTTTGAAAATGAAATAGAGGCACAAAGTGCTTTAGGGAAACACTATTTCTTTTCATTTAAAACAGGACACTTGCCTGTTTCTGACCTTTCTCCTGTGAATAAGTCAAGCATTTGTCACAAAGAAGAAACAACAGCTGAATTTTGCAGAGACTTTTTGCTCAGGGCAGTACCATTTTTCCTGGCGTGCAGAGTTGTTAAAAACAAATTCAGATGCCCAGCTAGCTGAAGAGGAAAGTATTTAAACTCTGTAAGGCAAACACTGGCAGTTTCTATCGCTTTTGCTGTTTTATTTTGGTGGTGGCTGGAGGTTATTACAAGAGATTGCCAGTTTAAAAACCACTCAAAGGATCAAATACTTGGGAATCAATCCAGATCTAGACCAAGTGACTGCATATACGAGGATGCCATGGAGACCCAGCTGGTGGGGAGTAGGGCTGTTTCCTGACCGGTGTTCCCTTTACCATCCTGTGGGTGTCCAAGGCCTCTTCCTCTGCTGGAGCGGGCAGGGTCACTGTTCAATTTTAATCATGTTATCACTGTGTTCAGAGATTCCTGAAGTTGACGATTATTCCAAATAAAGAACGTTTCGCCAGTACCTCCTTTGTCAAATTTCAGGTCAAGAAAACAATGCCATCACCCACAAGCGGGGACCAGCTCTGAAAACACACACACCTTTGGCACCGGCCTCATCATGGGGTGTGCACTAGCTCTGGAAGGAGAGGTAATATTCTATGTTTTGTAACAGACTGATGATGACCTTGATGACAGCTTATATATGTGCCTGTTTCTAGACTGTGTGGATACCCTGTACTTGTGGATAAGAAAGCAGAGAGGCTGTGGCACAGTCTGCAGCCCAGGGGGAGGGCAGCCCGTTTTCTGATTAACTGCTGAGGTCTAGAGATTGACAGTTCATTTATACACATGGGCGAGGCTATTTACATCTGCACTATCGCATATAACCTTATTTGTACACTCAAGGCGGGGAGGGAACCAAGATTTCTCGTTGTAGTAACACTAAGAAGCGTAGTTAATGCATATACATGAAGTATGGCAAAACACTGGAGGAAAGGTTTTTTTTTTAAGCCAGCTAAAAATGTATCTCTACTCCTAAAGATGTAATAGATAAGTAAAAGCAAAGAAAAAAACCCAAACTCAGAACAATAACCTAGAGTGTTGCATGTTGCATTTGAACTCTGAGGATGGGGGCAAAGGGGACCTTTTCTGCATAAAGACTCAATTGTTCCCGAATCTGAGAGATGACTATTATAGCCAAATCTGCTGAAAATATCCTGTTTACATGGCAGAGAAAAGGTTAGGCCTAAATGTTCTGCTCAGCACACAGACATCTTCATTCTATTTAAGAGTCAAGATGGCAGAAGAGAGAAAACAACAGAATGAAAAAGTACACAGCATCAGAGGTCAATATGGAATCTGGCTGTTAACCTTACAAAAACTGCCCCTCCCCCCACAAAAGTGGTGAAAGTGAATACTTGTAATTAGTTAAGAGCCTGTGGAATTTTAGCTTCTGCTAGCTATATTAACAATAGCTCTCTTCCAAATTCTTAAAGAGATTTCTTTTTCTTTCTGCATATCCTTACACACCACATTCAACCCACAGGAACTTGGAAGAACCCATTGCTAACTTATGCTACATTCACGTCAGAAGAGGTGGGAAAGTTCTTAGAAAAGGAGTCATAGTAATCATAAATCAAGCTGCTAAAACAGACTGTGGCAACTGAGGTGTAATGTTGACTGACTGGGGGATACTGATGAAAGACTGTGCTTTGGAACTTTAACCTGCAGCGCTGCTAAGTTAACATCTGTGAATGCTGTAAATGAGAAAGATCAAGGGCTGAGGACTGGGGAATCTGAGATGCCACATGGACCATCCATTTCGTCACAGTGTCTCAGAGATCTGTACTTTTTTTCCCTTAAACACCTAAAATTAGGTCATGGCACTGGATCTCAATTGCCAGGGGAGGTCCCCAGTCTGATGGAAGACTTCCCTTCCCCTTCTAGTGCTTCCTTCCTTTTGGCCACTCATGTGGTCAACAGAAACCAAGTTGATGATATTTGAGAGCTGGACACCTCTGGCCACTAGTAATCAAGTGTCTAAAAAAATGACAGGAACCTGGTGAAAACTGGAAAGCTCAAATGTACATGATCAAAATGATCACAAAGTAAATCTGTGTAATGTGAGGTGACCAGCAAGCCCCTGAACCCATGCCAGAATGTGGTGGAAGAAAAGATGCTTCCATTGCATTTCTAAGTGTCCTGAAGCCATCTGACCTCCCAGCAGAGATGGCTCTTGCCAAGGAATACAGTGGAAAGAGAAGTTTTTCTTTTCCATTATATCCTCACTATATCCTATTCTTAGGTCACTGCCAACCAGTAAAGCAAAGCTTCCAGCAACATGGTACGGAAAAGGGGGCTTGATGGGAAAGGGAAGAGACAAAGGACAAGAGCAGAAAAATAGGAACCCCTTCCTACTGGCCTGACACAAAGAGACATTCCAAGTCACTGCAGCTGTCACTCGAGAAGCTGATGCACAGTGCAAGGAAGGCCCCTGGCATCCCACATAATCGAGACATAAAAGCATACTTTTCATTTCCTTGATCTCTGTTTAATGACTTTGCATTTAGCCCACTGCCTCTGGGGCCTGTCCAGACCACTCCAATTTCTGTAATGGGCGGGCATCTCACCGTCTGGAGGGATGAGATCACATGCACATACACACGTGTTCCCCCTGCTCAGGATGTCTGAGTGTATGTACGAAGGCACTAAAGCGGTTTTAGAGAAATTGCAGGCAGCAACCCCACCCACTCCCTTTACCTGTCGAGCTGGAGTTTCTTTCCCTACCGGGAAGCTTAGATGTTTAAAAGCAGCTGTGGTCATGCTTGGGAATTCTAACCCCTGGCCCCAGGAGGGAATACAAAAGGAGAATCCAACATCACCAAAAACTGACAGGAAATACTCCACATCTCCGGCTGAGGGATGGGGATAATTAAGCAGCAGATCTTCAAAACAGCAATTAAAATGAGCATAACAGTAGCTGGGAGCTAAAAAAAGTAAAATCACTTGTTCCTTATTAGATTCTTCTACTATTTTCTCCTCCTCCCATAGCAAATGGAGGTAAGACAGACATTCTTCATTAATAGAACAGTCCATAGATATTTTTCTTCTAGTAATGCCTACATTTAAAATTTGTTCCAAAAATTATTAACCTATATTTCCTAACTCTTTACATAGATTCTCAGCAATCCAACCGTATTATTTTACAGATTAGAGTTACTATTTTTATTTTAAGCTGTTGTTTCTTTCTTCCTTTCTTTTGTTGCTGGGGTTGGGGAGACAGGGAGAAAGGTTCCATTAAATAAAAATAAAAATTCCTCAGGGAGATTTTAGCTCAGTCTTAAATGGAAAGAAACAAAGTGATGGCAGTCCCATTTATATACACCAAACACTCTCCCATTAAATTATACATAATTTGAAATGAATCCATGATAGAGCTCTTATAAAGCTTAATCCTTCTCCCATATTTTTTAAGATAGTCAATTTACTTGTTGCTGCTAAACTGATAATTTTTAAAAAATATTTCTATGTGTTTTAAAATGTGTGATCCCCAGTATGACAATAACTTTTGGAATCTTTACTTTTTACATTTTTTTAAGTAAAAATTGTTTAAACTTTCTGAAGTTTCAGGAACTTGTAAAAGTTTATTAACAGGAAAGAAACGGCCGTCTATCTAGGATAAGATACGGTTAAATAAACCATCTTCCAAAAACTGGCTTCCTACCCTAGAATTCCTGAGAATGCTTGCAAATTTTAAAGCAGGAAAATAAATGTTAAAAACAAAAACAAAAAACACTGTTAAATGCTCCCAGAGTTAGTCTTCATCTAAAATATATATTTATATGTATATATATACGCACTTTTTGGTCTTTTTTTAAGTTTTTAGTTTTTTCCCTTTAAGCTTATGATGGAAGAACATTTTAGCTTCTCATGTTTATTTATTTTTTTTACATATTTCAAATCCCTCATTATGTCTTGTAAACAAGAGGGGCTCTAGCACCCGGCTTTCACCGTAGTATCGTAAGGAACCCAACTAACCCATAGTGCAGGTCAAGGAACCAACAGGCAGGGAGAGAGGAGGGTGGGGCAGGACACGGCAGGGGACCAAGAGCGGCGTGGACAGTCACCGCAAGCTCGTATGAGCCTCCGGACACACGCCCGGCCCAGGGACACTCAGAGTTAGCCTTCTGTGGCTATCTGAACACAGCTGCTCTTCAGCTGGAGGTCACCACACATGGCAGGGTTTTGCCCTCCCCCACGAAGAGAGCGGTCGGTGGGGGCTGGAAGGAGACGTTTTGTGCGTGGGCAGAGTGGAAGGGGCGTGGTGGTGATGAAAACCAGAGGGCACAGCTAGTTTTCTACAAGGCATCCAATGGGACCAAACCAATGCTGGGAACTCAAGTCTGACCACCCACCCACGAAGGGTTCAGAAGGACCTGAGCGAGCCAATGCTCACTTGAGGGACGTGTGCCAATCTCTTTGAGGCTAGGTTTATCAACAGAGTAAGCCGAGAGGACTACAGAATTCCCATTCTTTGTCTCACAAAACCACTTAAATGCAAATAATTAGCTTTTGCCTTTTCCTATACACACCCTCCCACCCACCCACCCACAGACACAAGCTATAAGTCAAATACATTATTAGGCATTGTTGTATCCTTCACTAAAGATGCTAAAGAAAGAAAAACTCCCTTGTCCTCACTAGCAGCAAGTTATGGAGGACAGTAGAGGTCTGCTCCCACCAAGGGTTGGAATGGGCAGGTATTTGCTGGTACAGAATGTCGGCACTTTATGTTAAACAGTATAATGCAGACTGGGGTGTCCACACAAGTGCTAGCACGTCACCGGCACATGTCCCCCCCTCCCCCCGCCCCGCCAGCCATCTGCTTTGTATAAAGGGGTACCCCTTCAGGTCTGCTGTAACTCTTCACAAAAAGCAGTTTGATACATTTTGATTCCAACATAAGTACATACATGTTGGTGATAACTGTGGATTAAAAGTTGCCCCCTATTCGGCCCAGAGTACTACTACATTGATGCTTAAAAAAAAAAAGAAAAAAAAAAAAGTCTTTAAATACCGAAATAAAAAAAGCAACATTACAAGGGGGAAAAAAAAAAAAAGAGGTCAAAACCAAAAAAAGGTGCAATACTTAAAGTCTTTGCTAAGTTATACCTGCCTAAGCAAAACCACATACACAGGAGATACACAACACAGAGAAACAAAAGGAAACGCTTGAAGTACACACTGGTTTAAGAACATTCGTTAAGTAAACGTTTCTGTCAGTGATGGCCCGGTGCTCCAACACGCCGCGGCCTGGCACAGGTAACGCTCAGCAAGAAGGGAGCAGAGAGGAGGAGCTGCAGATGCTTGCAGGAGGCTGCTCACAACCTTTTTTTTTTTTTTTTCTGTTTTCATAAAATAATAGAGAACCAAGAGAAATTTTAAATTCAGCATTACCTGACTTTCCGACCAATTTCTCATTCCTGATTACACAAGAAAGGGGAAATAAGCTTTTTTTTTTTTTTTTGCATTCAAGACATCACAGCACTAAAAACTGTCTTATCTTCTGTTCCCATTTAGACTAACAAAAAGGCCAGCATGAAATTGAACAGATATTCAGATGTGCCCAGTGGCCACTTACTTCCCAAGACAGAAATAAACACACAGTTGCTCCAAGAGGTACCTCCTGTTCTCCTGGCTTTGGGGACTTGGCAGTGCTCCACTCTACTGCTAGGTCGAAAGAAAAGCTACGGAAAACTCACTCGGGCTACTTCGAAGATGTAAAGGAGCTCCCTGCTTTCGTCATTAAAAAAGCACTCTGTTCATCTCAATACGGCCCAACGGGGTGGCTTCAGCAGCAGCGGATCCCCGAGGTGCTCGTGGCTCCTGTGTTCTCATAGTTAAAAAACAAAATAAAATAAAAATAAAAAGCAGATGGCCGGCCAGCCAGCCTGCGGACTGTCAGCAATGCAGCTTTCTGAGAAATTGGGGGTGGGGAGGAAGAGGAGGACACAGGCACACAACACACACACAGAGACAGAGAGAAGGATGCACGCGAATGCACATGAACACACGTGCACACACATACCAAAACGAGCATGCCTGGGCAGTTACATGTGCCAGAACACACTGGTATTTATCAACCAGTCAATCACAAATTTTTTCCTTTTTTTTTTTTTTTTTTTAGGTTTTTTATGTTTTTGTTTTTAAAGTGAGGCTCCGTCAAGTCTTCCCTCCCCCACCCTAACAATGCTTTTGAATTCCCCTCCCTCCCAAACATGGTAGACCTAAGGACGGAAACACACCCAGTGCAAACAAAGTTAAAAAGCTATTTTTTTTTCAGTATATATGTTTCTTAGCAACAACTTCCATATAACATGAAAAAAGTGAAAAACTAGAAACTAATTTTTTTAATTTTTTTTGTGTTTAAATTTAAATGGTATGTGTACTTGCTTCACATTGTCTTTCTAGGTTGGCGTTCATGATTCAAGTATTTCAAGAGTGATATGTTCTCTTTTTGGATTCATATTCCAAACGAAAAAACTGAAGTTAGAAGGGAGGCAACTATGTGCTCAGACAGTCTGTCAATGACCCACCTTTTTTTTTTTTCTCTCTCCGTTTTCTTTTTTCCTTTTAAAAATGTATTTATTGCAAGTTGAAAAAAAAAACGAAAAGGTCAAGTTAGTGCTGCTGCTGTTCCAAAAAAGGTCACGAGGTCAGAGTTGAAAGTTCTAAGTTCAGATTGAATCCGACCCTCCTCCCAGAAGGTCACCAGGTAGTAAAGGAGCAGGGCTGCCCATCCTATGAGGGTCTTCCACGGTCGGGACTCCCCACAAGCTAGAAGAGTAGTTGGGGGGGCCCCACAACGAGGCGCCGGCAAGGTCGGCCCCACTGCTGCCGCCGGCACTGCTGCTCCACTGCCCGAGCCCCGTGGACCCGCCGAAAAGATTCAGAGCAGGTCCAACGGGGTCTGACTGGGTCTGGCCGGTCTCTAGGGACTGCCAGCCCGCGGCGGGTGCACTCGGGGTTGCCGCAGGTGTAGGGGGCTGAGCTTGTGCCAGAAAGCGGCTGACTTCGTCATCGGTGGCAAACTCAGCCAGGATGGTAGTGTTTCCCAACACACACCTGGAAGAAAGGGGGGGGAGAAAGCTATGCATCTGAGGAAGATCTTGAAGCATGCATGGAGAAGGAGTATCCTGAGTCCCCGCTACTCAGAGGAGCATGTCTGTCACTGGCAGTTTTCACATCCCCAGGATAGGAGCATGTCTTTTAACCAGACCACCAGGTGACTGAGAAGTACTGATTTAGAGCAATAAAGTATCACTCAATCTCAAGATACCCAAAGACTACTGGATGACATTATGTAGCAATATCCCTTGGGATACAGAATCTGCTTGTCAAGTGAAATAATGTTGGGCCTCTTTTTTCCTTTGGAGCTAAAAGATAACAGTCCAAAGCATCAAGGTGACCCAGCTCCAGAAATCGGAAGTGCTGCTTCATCTCAGGCGGGGCTCACTGTCTAAGCCTCCCCATCGCTTGCTTGTTCTGTGTGAACCTTTCTATCGTGGCACCTGCAGCCATGAGAAGGCAGCTCCTCCCTGTTCACCACCTTGACGATGGCGCGAAGGAGGATGGTCAGAGTCTGATCCAGCCCCACCTACTGTAGGCAGAACTAAGACCACAATATTTCATCACCACCCACAAAGAGGCCAAAGTAAGCAGAGAGATTCTATTATGAAAAGGGACAGCACTTACGGTGTCTCATTTCTAAATAGTGGCTTTGTTTTACAGTATTAAAATGTACAAATCTGTTACTTTTGGAATTCTGATTCTCAGGTACACATATGACATCCGTGCTTACGTAGGCAGATGAGATCAGCCACCTCAGTATGCAGGCAACTGGTCACGTGATGACGCCACCTGTGTGCATGTCCTGTGCATCCCTGTTTCATCAAGCACGTGCCTGGGTACTCACGTGTGCCTCCTCATGCATGTCTGTCTCAGAAGGCAGGATGGGTACTCACATGTGCAGTGCAGTTTGGGCCTTGGCCGCCTCCTGTTTGGTGCTGTATCGGATCAGGGCGGTGCCCTGGGTTAGGTTCAGATGGAATGTCAGCAGTGGGCCATGCTGCATGCAGATGGTTCTCAAGGTTGACCCATCAATCTAAAGAGTAATGACAGCCATGAGATAAAAACTGGAGTGGGTTGGGAAAGGAAGTCAGGAGACCTTTCTTGTATTTGACAGTGAGGAGGGCTTCCGGTTTGTAACTAACAGCCTCAGTACTAAATGAGTTTTGAAGAGATGACTGAAGAACTGGAGGCAGGGGAGTTGCACTGGACTCCCCTGAATATACTGTGCTGAATACAGGGTCTTCAAAGCAAATCTAAAGACAGTCAAAGCACTGGGTTCAGATCTCCTGTGCCCACTTTGCAGATAAAAAATGTTTGTATAAATACAGCTCAAAACGAAAAGCATATGATTCAACCTGTAGTCTATTTTCCTTAAGAGGTAAATGAGTGAACCTGTGTTGTTTGGTAGAGCCTTAAAACACAGAAACAAAATGGTTAACCAAATGAGAATTTAGGAAAACATGCATGGTTCTGAGCAACACTATTAATGTAGTATTCTTCCTCCAATCTCACAAAAAGCTGAAGAGTAAGACACAAACAAGGAAGGCACTGCTAACCATCTGACGACACAGAATGCTGATGGACACCCTCACTCAGACAACTCTGATGCCTTCTTCCTCCTACTCTGGCCATCCCAAGGACAGACTCCACTTCTGCCTACCTCTCTGTGCCCTCTGTTGCCGGCGGCCGAGATAACCAAAGGTTACAGGCACTCACCCTATCAGACTCTCAGCATGAGGATGTTCAGCGATTTGGGACAACTGCCCTTCCTCACCTATGACTTAAGAGAACAAAGCTGTTGATTCACTCTGGTCGATGCATTTGTATTCAGAACTTCGCTAGGTTTACTGGAGATGCTCAGTCCAACCTTCTGGTTCATTTTGGGGGAAGGGAAACAAATTACTACTAAAACAGCCTTAAAAAGTTGTGTTCCTTGCAGCAGTGGTAGAAACATTCTGTGGTTTTACCATGGAAATCCTGCAGGATGGAAACTGCCAGTTTCACTATAATTCTTAACAGAAAATGACTGAAGAACAGCTCTCAGCATTTGTAATCGACAATTGACTATATCAGCATGTCAGTATATGTCACAAGTGATTTCTCAGGACAGAGGTCCTCTTAATAAACTGTAGGTGTTGACAAGTAAATTTATCCTGGTCCCCAAAGATCTGACCCTATAACTTTCTTTTAAGCTATGGTTGAAATTAATATGCTATTAGGTCTTTTTGATTTTTAAAATGACTCAATTCTAATATAAACTCAGTCAAGCCTTATATTCATTTATATACAAATATAAGTACCATTCTTCTTTTTAAATTTTATTTTTAAATTAAAAACTTAATTGTGGTCTAGTTGATTTACAGTATTACTTTAGTTTTAAGTGTATAATAGTGATTCACAATTTTTATAGATCACCCTCCACTTATAAAATATTGGCTATATTACCTGTGTTGTACAATATATCCCTGCAGTTTACTTCTTTTATACATAGTAGTCTGTACCTTTACTATTTTTACGATAATACAGGCTCCTTTCAACACTGCTTCTCTCATCCTAACCATATTACACCCACCACACTGTGACAACCTAAGAAATAGTGAGGCCTATACCGTTCTGAAGGTGGTTACATAAGATGTTCATACTTTAGTCAACTCTTAGCTGAACAAACAACCCAGGAACTTCAGCTGAGCCGATGAGATATGGAAATTAATCCAGAGAGTTTCTCATGCTAACTGTATTTAGAAAACTGTCTATTTCAATGTGAACCTTAAAATACGAGCCCTGGACTTGCTCCCCACAAATAGGTTCACTGGGCAAATACAGAGGAGAATCTGTATTTCCACACAGAAATATGCATGTTAGCATATTAAAGGGTCTAAGGAGTCTTACAGTGAAGGTATCTGCTTAATTTTGTCTAATCAAGTATATATTTCAAACATATTAGGCAAGAGACCTATTAATACCCCATGGGAACAGTCTGGAAAATGCTGGCTTAGTAAGGTGTGAGTGAATCCATTTATGAATTAAATGTCAGACAATTCACTCAATGTGTCAAGGGGAGGGAGGTCTAATTGACTTCTTTTTAACAAGGTGCTGTTAAAAGGTTGTGCTGTCAAGTCCAATGGAAGACCATGGGCTCAGTTTCCATGGGTTCATTTCACTTCACTGAGTGCTCAACATCTGTTGCTACAAACGTGTCAGTTATCAGGCAACTCAAGTGAAAGGGAGGGTGATCTGGTGCAAATGAAACCCCACCACTGTAACAACAACCCAGAGAGCACATCCTGTGAGAGAGAATCAGTAATGCCATCTACACAAAAGAGGACAATGGACGGAAAAGCAAGAGCAGACATGTGGCATTTCAGTCACGAAATCCACACACCCCTTCTCCATAGAACTTTATGGTTAGTTGTGTATGAATGAAGCACAGAAATGGTTGACAGGGAGCCTCAAGTCCTGTTGAATGAGCAATACAAAAACAGGTAACTTTTTTGCTTGGTTCCAGATTCTGACAGGCAGATCCACAAAGCAAGTTATCTCTGCTAAACAGAACTCATCAGATAATACCACCCTACACTATTTACAAACTACACGTGTTAACATCACCATGGAGGCAGGCATGAAGCTGAGTGGCCAACACCCTCCTCTCCCCGCCCCGGATCAGAAGTAGGCTTTGGGCCTTGGTTTGGGAGACTCACCGGGAAGTAAATGAACTCTCCTATCTGCTAAACCCCCACATCTCTTAAGTGTCTCTCTCTTAATACAATCAAGTCTCAGCCAGAAAAATCCCAAGAAAGCATGATTACCTGTGGAGTGAGATTGTGAAGAACCAGCCAGTAACTAGGACGAACTGAACCACCATCACTCCAGGTAGAGGCTGGAAGCAACCAGAAAGAAGGATCAGGAAGAACAAACAAAAAAATTAAGACGGCCACACGTGAGAAACATTTTCACAGAGCCCACACACGTTTCTTCCCTCCTTTTATAAATCATCTTCTCCTGGAACTTCCCCGGCAGTCCAGTGGTTAAGAACCCGCCCTGCCATGCAGGGCAGTGGGTCTGATCCCTGGTATGGGAACTAAGATACCACGTGCCCTGGGGCAACTACGCCCTTGTGCTACAACTAGAAAAGGCCCGCATGTGGCAACTACTGAGCCCACTCACCACAAGGAAGGAGCCTGAATGACGCAACTAAGACCTGATGCAGCCAAATAAGTAAATATATTAAAAAAAAAAAAATCTTCTCCTTTCTGTCTGACCTTTATCCTGTCATTCAACAGCCAGTTCTCTTCTCCTAGACTGTGATCTTACACTCTTATGCCTTATTTGCAAGACAACATTTTGCTCCCAAGGTTCTCCTCTTTACTCCATCAGGACCTCGGGAGTTCTCAGGTCCCTGTGCCTTTCTTTATAGGCTGACTTCAATTTTCTACTCAAGAGGTACTTTTTCCTCTACCCAACAACCATGATTTCCTCTCCTGTGAAGACTTCATGTCTTCAACTGTGTGTGAGCATGAGCCCCTTGTGTTGGAACAATGATGCTCCCTTGGGCAGCTCCTCACCGGAGGCGAGCCGTGAGTCCTGTGTCCCCCACCCCCTGACTGAGCGGGGTGCTGTGCTGCTCCAGGGAGATGATGGTTTGGGGTTGGTCAGACCGGGAGGCGGGCGGGGCAGCGGTGTAGTGTTCCTTGAGGAAATATGGTTTTTCCACATCTTGTTGGAGAGATGAGTGGGGTTGTGTCCTATGGGATCTGGGGACCATGTTGATTTGTAATCAGGAAACTTTGCTAAAAGAAGAGAAAATGAAGAAGGAAATAAGGTTTGATACATCAGTTTTGCCAACAAATACATATATATTTTACAAATACACACAAATAGTTTTATAGTCTAAATAAGTAGATGTTTCAAGAGTAACAAAATAATATTGTTCTCTGAGCTTATCTAACACAAATTCTCAGTGACTATGACTCTGAATTGACATATGAGCTAAAGAGTTAACACTCAGACACTCAGTCTTGTCTGACTCTTTGTGACCCCATGGACCGACATGCTCCTCTGTTCATGGGATTTTCCTGGCAAACATACTGGAGTGGGTTGCCATTTCCTCCTCCAGGGGGATCTTCCTGGCCCAGGGATTGAACCTGGGTCTCCTGCACTGCAGGCGGACTCCTTACTGTCTAAGCCACCAGGCAAGCCCAAAGACTTAAAAAAGATAACTAATTCTCTACTGCGTCTTAACTAAATACAACCTGAAAAGGAAGATACATTCAAGGAAATCACCCTTAAAGTTCTTAGTCTTACAGATATCAAAGAATGTGAACCTTGGCAGAACTAAAGTATTTATCCTATAAATACTTATTGATTGAATGGAAACTACACTAAAAATTATACTTTTCTTGATCCAGAATAGTAGACAGCAACATTCAAGTGGATTTTAAAATTGCAATCAACAAATATTCACTAAGCGCTTACTTCACTTAGGTCCTAAATCAGTGCTATGGGTAATATAAACAGTTATTCTCAAGAACTTCAAGTTCAGATGGGAAGATGGAACAGATGAACAGTTGTAACCCCAGGGAACATCATATTTGCTCAATACAGGGAGGAGAAAAAGAATGCCGGGCTGTCAGCAAAGACTGTGCCAAGACAAGTCTTGAAGAATTGATATAAATTGATGGGCTCAGCAAGACAGGAAAATACAAACCGAGGTTCAACTTGAACTCTCTCTGGACCAAATACATTTCCCTGCAATTGTGGCTGAACAATTCCTGGGGCAGAGAGGTACAGGAGGCCATACAGGACAACTGGGGGCTGACCCAAGTTTTAGATACTATCAGTTTTGCAGCAGATTTAGTAGGTAGTGTTCAAATGAGAGTCAGAACCTGGGTGACAGCACAAAGAGTGGAAGAGAAGAAATGGATGTGAGAGAGAAGAAAGCACTTGGGAGGCGTTATCAGTGCCTGAATCCTGCGAGTGGGGGAGATGCAAGAGTAAGGAAGAGGCTAAAGGGAAGAGATGCTGCGACTAAGTGATGCACGACAGCACCACTAAGCAGTGAGAGTTTAGTTACGAAAGAAAGACAATTTTTATTTTGGGGGTGGGGAGGAGGTATACGTTCAATTTTAAACAAGTCCAGGTGATGCCTGGGGTCACCTCTCAGGTGATCATCTGCTTGTAAACAAAAGATAAAAAAAGGGATGTGGGCAGTTACAGGAATAAAAGAGGTAAAAATGAATTTTTACATGTAAAGGCAGAAGTCCTAGGTCTTCAGTCCTACAACGGTACCTCTTAAAAATCAGACACAGCGGGCTTCCCTGGCAGTCCAGTGGTTAAGACACTGAGCTTTCGCCACAGGGAGTGTGGGTTAAATCCCTAGCCAGGGAACTAAGATCCCACATGCCACACGGTGCAGTCAAAAAGAAAAAAGCAAAAACAAAACTGTGAACTCTGGGTGAATGAGGTGTCACTGTAGGTTCATTAACTGTGACAAATGTACCACTCTGGTCGAAGTCCCATGAAAGAATGATGGAGGGTGGTGTGCAGAAACATGGAACGTGGAGCTGGCTCCTTTACACGCTCACTGAGACCTACAATAAATTCTATCAGCTCTTTGAGTCTCAGTTTCTTCATCTACAAAACGGGATAATAGCAGGAGCTTCCCCACAGATTTTGGTGAAGTTAAGATGAGAATTTATGCTGAAGGCTTAGCATGCTTCATGGCCTGCAGGAGCATTCGATAAATGAGGTTATTGTACTGTCAGTAGGAGACAGAAGTGGAAACAAAAAAAAGGAAATATGTAAGGTCATTAACCTGCAGTGTCTTGGTAGGTAGCTAAGAATTTGTTTTACTTGCATTTACTTGGACAAAGAGCAGAAGCCTTAATGACTTTAATGGCTTAAGGTCCAACTTTTGCAAGACCAACATGCCAATTACTAATGACTGGTTTACCAATCTGTAAGGCGTTCTGCTAAGTAAGTGACTTCAAAGGCTTTTTTATATCCATTAAGTTTTCTATTCCCAACTGTCTTTAAAAACAAAACACACACACAAGGAACTCAGCAAATGTTGTAGAATTAACCAAGGTCCTCTTTCCCCCCTCCTTGGCCATCTGCCCTTAGCCTTTGTCTGTAAGTGGAAGAATTTTTAGAGAAAAGCAAGCTCTAATTGGCTGCCTTAGAAATAACAAGCTGAACTTAACTGGTTCTTCCCATGGCCCCTGATTTTCTTGGCAAACTGGTTAAAAGAAAAGCACTTGTGTCATCAGGATATAACCTCTGTCCTCTCAACACCCACAGCTCCTTGAATGATGTCACCATCTGCCTTGGTCCTAAATGGTATTTGTCTCATCTTGCCTCTGTGAGCCTGCAAGTTCCCCAGGGACGCGGCCAATATGAGAGGTGTCTCTCCATCCACGCTGACCTGTGTTGTTCAGCTGCTATAATTTCTTCCTTAAGAAACAAACGCCAATTTCCTTTGTACAAGGCAACCTGACAGCAAAGTGCTAGCCAGAGGGGAAAAACTGGGTCACATGCCTACCTGAAGTGCTATGAACGTTGGTGAAGGAGTTGTCAGAGGCACTGTAGGGCCAGGCACCAGGTGAAGGCAGCGAGGTGTTGAGGGAAGAATTAGACCCTTTAGATGACAAATGAAGAACAAGATTAAAAAAACTGCAGACACATATCAGTGGAACTAGTCAAATCTTGAAGTATTTTATTTGACCTTCGATAAAAGGAAAGACAATCTAAAAAATAAATGTGAAAAGCAAAGCTACCTAGTCCTGCATTTCCTGGTGTAATTACTAGACACCAGAGAATACAAATGAAGCCCGAGATTGCCAAACAGGAAAATACTGGGTGCTGGATAAACATGAGGGGTTTCACTTATTTACCTGTGGTGTTATCCCGCAGAAGTTGGTGGTCAGTATCTACAATGGGAGATGTGGCTGTACCCCCTAGCACACTTCCTGGGGTGACATAGGGGTCAGATTCAGGGTCAATGTTTTGGATACCTTTCCATGGCACTCCTGGTTGGAATTCTGAGACAAGGAGAACAAATATTAGATCGAGGTAGGAAGTTGTTCAAAATGTGGTCAAGTCATTTTCTGATACAAGAAATCGGTCTATGAAAAGTCTAAATTCTGAAGCTATTTCAGGTCAGATTTTCATCATAAAATAAATATAAAAAAGTCAGCCTGAACACATGCATTGCCAGCAGCACTCCTGTGCTGTCACCACACGTCCACCTGCTTCCTCTCTGTGCCTGTGAACTTGATGCCAGAGACAGTGAGGGTCGGGGGCAGACCCTGCTCCTGCCCTTCCGGCTCCCAGGCCAATTCAGGCCTGAGGGCCGGGAGGCAGGGCTGAGTAGTGTGGTGCTCAGGACAACTGTGGGGGCATCAAGGTGAAAACTGGGAGAATATCTGAGCTGGAGAGGAGATACTTCTCCTTTATCTCACCGGGAAATTGGCTCAGATGCACAAAAGAAAACACAGATGATCGCTACTCCTGGAATGACCAGGGAAAACTGACAGGAATCATTTGGCTTATCATGAGAAGGCCTAGAATATATGTGTTTACAATTTCTTTATATCATATTTAGAGCTATATGACAGAATTAATAAACTTTTATGTTCCAAATCATGAGGAGGAAGAATGGTATGTAGTATATATGAATAATACACGTAATAGAGACTATATGTATTCGTAGCACAAATATACTATATAGAAAAAGGTTTAGGACACAGACTAAAACTCATTTTTATTTTTGCTTTACTAAAAATTTTCAACTTTTCTACAATGAAAATAGATTACATGTATCAGAATAAAAGAGGAAAAACAGCAAATACTCTCACTGCTCTACTAGTCTACTACATCCCTTGAACCTGGTAATAAATACTTGGTGAATGAAAAACGTATCAATTCACTGGACATTTCAGAAGAAGCCAGGTTACAAGGAATCCTTTGCACAGATGAATGCCAAGTCTGGGCTCCAAAGTCACCTTTCTTTCATCCCCAGACTGCACTCCGCTAACTTCCTTTGATGCATCTGTGCCCACGCTGTATTTACTACTCAGTAACTTGTTTTGCAGGTGATCAGCATCCACCCTGTCTTCCTGACTGAACTCTACAGAGCAAAGACCACGTCTGCCCCCCATGAAAATCTGCACTTTCCAAAGAAAAGCACAAAAAATTAACTAGATGAAAAAAATCAAAGTGGGTGGCAAAAAAGCAATCTGTTCAGAACCTGAAATTAACAATTACAAAACAAATGATATCCCATAAACAAAACCACTATTTTCTGGACAGTAATACCTGGAGGCCAACTGGCATTGCTAGATTTACTTCCGATTTTATTTGTTGGTGGAGATTTGGCAGGTAACCAGCTATCACCAGCAGGACCCGTATGGCCACCCAGTGTGTCACCTGGGATGATGTCAAACTGGTTGTATGGTGACCCTCCTCGGGTCTTACCAGGGGCCACGATAGCGCCTGAGAAAAAAAGAGAGGTGATGAGTTCACAGCAGAAAGGACTCCTATGAACAGAACTCGCTGAGCTTTCATTCACAGGAACTCACATATGGTCTCCAGGATCTGGTCCTGGAATGAGGTGTTCACACTTGAGAGGAAGTGCATAATTAGGAAGAAGGATGACCATGACAATTCATCTCACCTTTCTAGCTTCTCAGTCTGCACTTCTGCACATAGCACTGTTCTCATTTCTGAATGCCCCTTTCAGTTTGAAACTCCATGGTCTTATGAAATTAACTTGGGAAACTTTCATAAACTATGAATCATCCCCACCATCTTTACACTAATGACTCAAGAATGAGGAATGGGAAAAATTCTAAACAATCTGAGGCACATAAAAGGGTTTTTAACTACATTTCTACTGACACCAACCCCCTCAAGTCCTTAAGTGTCGATCAGGCCTAGCTTAGGGGAAGAAGCAGAGTAAACAGAGGGAGCTTGCTGGAGAGAAAAGCATCTGCAATTGCTTTAAATTCCAGAGCAGTGAGCCGGCGTTCCTGCTGACAGTCTCTGCCAGCACAAGACCAGCCGTGAACTCTGCAGTGCTGAGCTCCTGGGCCCCACACACGAAGAACAGCAAATCCTTTGTAGAACTGCTCTCCTCAGAGTGTTTCAGGGGTTTTGTTGGTGTCCCCTCCATGCATCTTATGTGCTGGGAGGCAAGAAAAAAATAATTAAAAGCTTAGTAATTTCCTTAAACTAACAAAAAATGAGCTTTAAATGAAAAGTGTGGCCTCTGTAAGATACCATTCTACTTATTTCTCGAATGAATTTTACATGCCATATTGTGTTGCCTGATGTACTCTAAGGATGCAGCTTATAAACAGATAAAATTACTTCCAGGGTAAGGTATTAAAATAACTGTGTAGGCACTTCCCTGGAGGTTCAGTGGTTAAGACCCCATGCTTCCACTGCAGGGGGCATGAGTTCAATCCCTGGTTGGAGAACTGAGATCCTGAATTCTACATGGCATGGCCAAAAAAAACCAAAAAAAACTTTTTTTGTGTTTGCGACTGATTAATCTGCTTGGTGTGGCCTAGCACAAGTATTCTCAAAACAATCTTCATGCTCCACTAAGAACTCATCTGCTTTTCTGGAGCTACTGGTAGGAGCCTGACTCAAAGGCACATTACAGTGAAGAAGCAGAAAACGAAAAGCTCAATTATCTTGGGGATTGCTCAGGAGATGGGGAAAACGTGACCTGTAAGCTCTCAAATGGCAAGCGAGTATTTTACCTTCAAGACCACTTCTCACGTGCATTTATAATCACACACCTATCATGTCTTTAGGGACAAGGGTCCTGATGAATCACAAGCCTAAAGAAGCAGCCAGAGGGCCCAAAGCTAGAGATGCAGAGCTTGGATTATTCAGTTCAGAAACAGATTGGACATTTCAATAAACCATTCCTGACTCTTAATACGAAATCAAATGATGATACTTAGGGATAGCAGGCAGACAGCTCCACAGGACCACTTCACCAGCCTCCAGAAGGGCACCTGAAAGAGCAGGTTTAGAAAAGAACCCTGAAAGGCTCCAGACTAATGGGCCTAAGGCTCCAGGAAGCTGCTGCAGGAGCCACTCCGACACCTATTTACACTTGGTTCTCATGGATACAGACGAGTCCAAGTAAATTACTGACAAGTGAAACAAACACTGAAGCAAAGGCTAAAGGAAGGTCCTAAGACCTTTTATCCGTTTCACAGGGAAATGGAGATGCTCTTACAGAGAATTAAGAGAGATGAAGGGCTGACCCACTTTCACGACCAAAGCCTGCAAGACCTTCAACTGCTGTCTTGCAGACACTGTAATTCATAAAGAACAAGAAAGCTTGGTGCAAAGTCCAGACCTCATGTGCTGATCGATTAGTCATCTTCTGGAGATCAAAGAGTTGAAACAGTCAACATGATACATATTTACTGTGATCTCTCTCGTAGCTCTGAAAACAGATTCTGTTCTCTCAAGCAATTTATTAGGGTTTTACCCTAAGGGGAGCTCAAGTTCACTGATACTGCTCTTGATCCTGCTGCAGGTGGGAAATTTTGCTTTCCTTAAGTACAACTAGCACTTTAAGTTTCTTACAGTTTGAAATACTCATAACCCCAATCTTGCTCTCATAGGTGATCACGGCAGGGGTAGGGGTGGGAGGACGGAAATCAGGACTGTTTAAGAAAAAGCTGAAGATCTGTGCTTCAGAATAAGTTTACAGGACCCTGTGTCAAGGCCTCTGAGGATCGGAAGAGCGCCAGGTCACGAGGCTCTGTGTGTCTTACCATTTTTGTGCATATTGGCTTCCTGTGTGGCTACAGAGGGCACCTCCATCATGGAGGTCCACTGTTTAAAGCGAGACTCTGTTCCAGCCTCCTTCCCACCAACCATGCCGTAGTCCATGCCGCCAGAGCTGAAGCCTGAAATGGAGAAGCACATTTTAGGTCTTTTTTTAAAAAAATCAGTTTCTAGTATCAGTAACCAAGAGGTCTGAGGCAGAACCCAAAAATGGCTTCATTTGTCACTAAAAGACCAATTCACATGAAGTTTTCTTCACTCAGAAACAGGTATTTTGATTCAAACTGTTGCTGTAGGCTCCTGACTGCTACAAAAGGGACGACTCTGTTCAGGTATGAAAACACGTACGATGTCATCTCATGAACGTCTCAGGGCACGTGTGCACTCACGTTATCTATTCAGCTCAGGTTTGCGTCAAATGGAATGTGGGACCAGCCGTTCTCCAACTGAGATAATGTCCACACAACAAACCAACATGGTGCAACAGCAGCCCTAAAGTTGTGGTAAGGTCTCTAGGGGAGGAAAGGCTTTGCAGAAGGACAGCTGATCTAGGGCCCAGGGCAGGAGGGTGAGTGAGTCAAGAAAAACAAGTGCGAAGCTCTAACTGGTGACAATCTCGGGTGCTTAAGGAATGATGAGGAGCCCAGTGTAACTCCAATGCTTGGCTGACTATGGATGCAGTGAGCTGGGGAGAGATGAAGAGCCGTAGCTTGGAGGGTCTTACGTATGTCAGGCCAAGGAGTCCAGAACTCCCCGCCCCCCCGCAAAGATAGGAGATAAAAGAATTTTTTACCAAGTGAGAGAGAGAACTAAGTTTGTATTCTACAAAGAGAACTGACAGTGTAAGAATGGGGTAGACCACGGGAGGTCAATTTGAAAGAAGTTTTTATACAATGACGAAGACCCCAAAGCTTGAACAGGCAACTGGTGAGAGATTCAGAGTGTGCCCCCAAGTGTTAGGCTGTTAGCGAGGGCTCTGGCAGTAAGATTTTCCCACTGCAGAGGGCTGGACAGGTTAAAGCCACACAGGAGAGGCTTGTTGATGGAGCCTCACAAGGTACACCATCAGTTTTAGGTTAGAATATATTAAATACTTTTTAAACTGTTGCTCAAAAAAGAAAAATAAAGGACTAAAATAAATAGCTGAAACTGAGAGGGGAAGAATAATTAATAAAAAACAGAAAAGTGGGGGACTTCCCTGGTGGTCTATTGGGAACGCTACGTTCCCAATGCAGGGGCTAGGTTTGGTCCCCAGTCAGGGAACCAGATCCCACACGCTGCAACTAGAAGACAACTAAAACCGTATGCGACAACTAAAACCTGGCACAGCCAAATAAATAAATAAATAAATACATTTAAAAAATAAACAGAAAAAGGAGAACGAGCTACAGTTAGTGGAGCAATAACATGCAAGCACGGGCACCCAAGAAG
Organism: Dama dama; assembly: GCF_033118175.1. Classification (NCBI taxonomy): domain Eukaryota; kingdom Metazoa; phylum Chordata; class Mammalia; order Artiodactyla; family Cervidae; genus Dama; species Dama dama. The sequence goes on from NC_083702.1 coordinate 8,585,866, forward strand.
GTCGGCAGGGCTCCCAGCATGCCTCAGGACAGGGTCCTGTGGAAGTTCCCTCTGACCTAGCAGATGTGTGGCTCCAGCCAGGCCAGACACCATGCCACACCCACTTTAACTCTCCTACCGTCTGAGGCTGTCTCATTGGAACCCTGGATAAAGCGGGCATCTTTCTCATTAGAAACCTGGAGATCCGATGCTACCCAGACATGGCAGCACCACAATTAAACAACAAGGTTTGGCAAGGGAAAAGGAATTAAAGATAAAGAAGGCAAAAAGGAGAGAAAAGTGCCTTGAAAGATTCAATCTACAAACCCAAAACTATGAGAGGAAAATCAATGCAAGGTTTTATGTAACTCTGTGTCTTTCTTCGATGTCACATAGTGACTGGCCTCATGTGAGGATGGAATGTGCTCAACAAATCAGGATGAAGCAAATTCTGGGCTCTAGAGGCTATTGTAGATGGCACTCCACTCATGACCTTTGCACGGCTCATGAGCTTTCACACATCTAGATCCAGGAAAATACAGACCTGATCTGCCATTTCATCAACAGACTTCCCTGGTGGCTCGTATGGTAAAGAATCCACCTACAATGCAGGAGACCTGGGTTCAATTTGTGGGTCGGGAAGATCCCCTGGAGGAGGGCATGGCAACCCACTCCAGTATTCTTGCCTAGAGAGCCTCATGGACAGAGGAGCCTGTGGGCTACAGTCCATGGGGTCACAAAGAGTCAGACATGACTGAGCAACTAAGCACATACTTTCTCAGTTCATCAAGTGGCCTCCACGTAATTCTCCAGCTCCCCGACACAGAACTTCTAATCAAACAAGCCATTTCATTCAGTCCAATAAGTATTTATGGAGAGTCTAATTTGTGCCAGGCTCTGTGTTAGGAGCTGAGGTACAATCAGAGATAAGACAAGCCCATGGCTTTCCCAGGGCCTCATTTCACCAGGACATGCCTTTTATCTACTTCATCATTCCTACATATATAAGCCCTTGACCACCTTATCTGTCCTTGCCAGAATGACTTTCTTGGCCACACACTCTAATTCGTTGTCTATTCATCACTACCACTCGGCTCAAGGCTTGGCTTAACCTCCTTGAGGAAACTCTCAAATTAACTGGTCCTTAATTTATCACTCCTGTACTCTCTTTGTCTACAGCTCTATATTTTCCACTTCTGCTATCTTTGTTGTAGATGAAAAAACAAATCCGTGGTTTCATAATCATTATAATAAGCAATAAATTATAAAAGAAATCATCCACAGTCGCCTCTTTAACACAACTGTTCTAGTCCATGTCCACATGCACGTGTGTTGCTGACACTTCATAATCCCCGGAAGGATACAGTTATTCTTCTGCTATTTTAATAATCTCTATTATTCATATCTCTACTTTTCACTGGATATACCACACACAGAAATATTACATATTTTGATAAAGTTTAAACATAAAAAGTAAAATTTTATTGGAAGTGCACTTTCTAATAAGATGAATGACTCTGTATCTAGATTATCCAGATATTAGTGACTATGACTTGATCTAGTTCACACTATTCTATTCCTATTTTTAAAATTTTTGTAGACTTTATAAAGCACTAAGAAAGCTTACACAAATATGTAGATGAGAAAAGTAGGAGCCTTGTAATTACACCAATTATTTCTTTACATTACTTTTTGGATATATTTCCTTCTCCCAGTTCAGTAAGATAAATACTAAAACGTAATTTTTAGATAGGTCATTATCACTTGAAAATTCAATTAGGTGTATCTTCCATTTTGTTAAAAGCAGAAAATTAGAAACTATTTTACAAAAACAATCAGCTAAGGGTTAGTTAAGCAGTCATGAAAGTCATTTGACTCTTTAGTTCTGAGAAAATATATCAAGAGTCTTTATCAAAATGTATTAAGAAAAAACATTAAGAAATTTTTAATTATTCTTGCTAGTCTTTAGCCTAGCAGGTTATCTTTTTTCTTTTTTACTCTGCTATACTTGGCACTATTTATATGCATAATATATACATTCATTTTAATACATCTTTTTCGAAAAAACTTTAATCTGTGTAAATGCTTTACCTATATTTTCATCAAAACTTTACAGCTATTGGTTTAGTTTATTCAAAATAGGGAGCCAAATCAGACTTGTTTTCCATCTCAGTTATTCAATTCCAATAAATTGGTAATATGAATTAAGAAAAACTGTAACTGAAATAAACTGCAAAATGCATTGTGTAAGGCAGATTCTAAGTGGTCATATCACAATTAATATGTATCCATTGTTTACTAAGTTATCAGAGGAAAATGTTAGTAAGTCAGTATGTTCTTTTTCCTTAATTTGGATAATAATGCATAACTAAATTTTTAAGTTACTTATGAAACAGGAATGATATTAAAAAAACCATGAAATGTATCCAGTAAATGTACATATGTATAAATACTGAACTCTGATCCTTTAGTCATTAGGAATAGTTAAGTATAATAATCACAAACAATATGATTAATAAGACATGATAAAATTTTTCTATATATTCAATAAACAAGAGAAGTATACATACACTGCTGAAAATGAACAGATTTACAGCCAACACATAATTTTACTTTTTAATAGGACGGTAGAAAATAGTAAAGATGTTATAAAGACTGTCAGTGAAATAAATACATTATGATTCTAGGTTTTTAACAACTAACTGACTGGTGCATACCCCATTCTAAAGGAAATCCACAGGCTTTACCTATTCGCCATGAAAACATCTGTTTCAGAGTCAGTCTCACTAACCTATACTGCTCGGGCTGTTCCTAGGTGCTTTTCTTCCCAACTAAGACAAGCCCTCAGGATGAGCACTGAGAAGGTCTAAAAAGAACTGTGTTCTTGAAACACATGGAAAAGCCACTTGTGGCTTCCAGATGTTCTCTTCGCTTTATACGACTGGATTCCACTTCAAGAACTACACATCCTTTGACAAAGGAGGATGAAGAGAAGCACTGCTGTCCCCACATCACTCATGTACACTGTCTAAATTCAGAACAACTGAACACACACCAGCACACCCAGGCTCTTATGTCAGGCCTCATCCCTAACAGGACACACGATTCAGAAGGTGAGGACTGAAAACCCAGCGGTGAGGGCACCATTGATAATCATCACGGGAGGCTTCCTCTTTGTCTGGAGCTCCAGAGAATCATGCTCTGATAGGATACAGGATGATGGAGCATCTGACTTTCTTTTATGTTAAATGGAATTTAAAAGTCAGTTCTCATGCAAATCATTTTTAAGAAAAAAGTACAGGGGCTACCCTGGTGGTCCAGTGGGTTAAGAATCCACCTTACAACGCAAGGGACACTGGTTTGATCCCTGTTCCAGGAAGATCCCACATGACAGAGCAACTAAGCCTGTGTGTCACAACTATTGAGTCTGCTCTAGAGCCCACGAGCCACAACTACTAATGCCCTAGAGGCCGTGCTCCGCAACGAGAAGCCACTGCAATGAGAGGCCCACGCACTGCGACAGAAAGCAGCCCCACTTGACCCAACTAGAGAAAGCCCACGCAGCAGCAGTGAAGACCCACCATAGTCAAAAAATAAAACAAATAAATAAATATGCATTTTTTTTTCTAAAAGAAAAAGTACAGTTGGTAGAACTTAAGGATCTACACGTTAATTCGCTTAAAACTACCCAGGATCAAGGAGTCCCTGGCCTCCCCAGTGGGCAGTGGACATCTCACCCCAGCAGGCACCTCACAGAGCACAGAGAGCAAGGCCATTTGTTCAAGGTCACCTCTGTCACCTGAGTACAGCTTTCAAGTCTCCCTAAACCCTTGTTTTTGAGATGGCAGAGAACAGTAAAGTCCTTACCAAAAGAAAATCGAAATGTTGCCAATCTGAGAAGAGACCCGCTGTAGCGGGTGGTACTTTTTTAACTTTTGTATTTTATTTTTAAATCACCGTTGCCTCGCTGGTTGGATTCTGCTTACAACATGTTCCCCAGTTCTGAAAGAGCTACGACTCGCCTGCCAACAAATTCCTGATGAATGTCAAAGGTATAACCTTACTTGTGCTAATTCTATTTAAATCAGATGAAATACTAACATCAGAAGAATTTTATTGGTTTGCCTGATAATTTTAATTCCTCATTTTTTTCAAGGTAATTTTATCCATAGAGCTAAATGCCTCTCAACTTGTACGTAATTTACTCGATTATAACGTCAGACGAGTGCAGCGCTCACAGCAGGTACAAATGGGCTTTAAAAAATTCCTGGTGGTAGGAGAGCTGACTGCCACTCACAAGTAATAAAAGACTTCTTTGGACCCAGAGAAGGTGGAAGCTTGTCTCTGCTGTCTGCTAATTGTGTGATGAGCTTCAGGAAACATATCAACAAATCAGGTATCTCACTTGCAAGAGAGGAATAAGAGTATTTACTGACCCAGCACGGCTGCTGTGAAAATAGCGCAATGGAGGTCCAACCCTTAGGCTGAGAACGTGACTGGCAGATATTTTTCAACAGGCAGTTTGCATGCTAACAGCTTACCAGAACCATATCCAGGTATTGGCCCTTTGGTTTGAAGGTCTGGGAGCCCCACATTCAGAGCGTTGGGTACCATGTTGTCCAGATGTGGCTTGGGCCCAACGGGATGAGATGGCGAATGCTTCATGCTGGGCTGCCTCTGCTGCTGCTGCTGCTGCTGCTGCTGCTGCTGGAGGGCGCTCACCATTCGAGCCAGCTGGAAGGGAGGAGGCCCAAGGGAAAACGGACACGTGATGAGGCAATATCCGCTTCCGCCATCAGAGGTTAAGCAGAGATGTATTCCCGCACAGAGCACTAGGGGGCCCTTCCAAGGCCACATACCTGCTGCTCCTGCTGCTGGCGCACAGCTTGAGAAAGCTTCCTCTGGTTTTGTAACAACTGCTGCTGTTGCTGCTGCTGCAGGAGAAGCTGACATGCCTACAAAATAAGGGAGAAAGAGAGGACCCAGGCTTCCTAAGGTGAATTTACTGGGAAAACTGCAAGGGTTTGTGAGCCGAATCAGTGTCCATGAGGGAAGTACCACCAAGATCCTGGCCTACTGGAATCAGTGTCCATGAGGGAAGTACCACCAAGATCCTGGCCTACTGGTCAAACTGAGTGTGCTTAAGAGTTGAGCTGACTTATCAACCCTTAAACACATTCAATAGTTTGCATGAAATGAAGCAAGTGATGATAATAATAAAAATAATAAAACCTTTTGGCTATAGGAGGGAAATCTGCTACTTACCAACTGAAACTGGGGAATCTGTGGAAGCTGGCTCAGCATGGCGATTTGTTGAGGAGATAACTGGGGCCCCACGTTGAAAAGACCTGGATTCAGGCCACTGTTGGGAAACTGCTTAAGCATTGAGGCAGAAACCTAGCCAAGAAAAGAAACTTTCAGAATTTATCAAAATAAAAAAAATTTGTGTGTTGTATGAAAACAATCTCAATAAAGCTAAAGCAAGCACTGTCAACATTTTCCTTGAAAAATGTTTATGAAAAATATTAAACAATTAGGAGAAATACACCAAAGCATTAACAGTGGTTATCTTTTGAGTGGTGAAGGTTATAGGAGTTTTTTCATTCTCTTTTTAGACATTCCAACTTTTCTACAATGATAATTATGAATTTTACAATCAGTAAAATATCTGCAAGAAAAAAACAAATGACAACATAACTTTCGTCTTAGAAGTTATTACTGGAAATGTGCTATAAAAACATTCACTGTGGAGGGAGGTGGAAGGGGGGTTCAGGATGGGGATACACATGTACATCCATGGCTGATTCATGTGAATGTATGGCAAAATCCATCACAATATTGTGAAGTAATTAGCCTCCAATTAAAATAAAAACAAATAAAAAACCCCCCAAAAACATTCACTGAACCCAATGAATCAGTGAATGCCATGGAGAACAAACTTAGTCCCTTAATATCAATAGCATTCTGGTCAAAAATTTAGTCCTACAGGCAGACTGCATGGCCCTGCCATTTTTAAGCAGTATGACTCAGAGCAAGGGACTTACTTAACTTTTCTGAGCCTCACTTTCCTTATCTACAAAATCTGAGTAAGAATAAAATTAACTTCAGTGGCTGTTTGAGGTTTTTATGAGTTAGTCCATGTCAAATGCTTAGAAATGCACTCCATACATGTTCCTATTATTCCACAGTGTGGTTCTTCAGATGTCCACAAACAATGATTACACCTACCCTTCATCTCATCTCCAGGCTAACTGGGGTCAGTTCTCTCACCTGTATATCATTCAATTTCTCAACCCATTCAGTTTCACATTTACAGAGAAGCCATTTTCTGAAGTTGTCTAATACTGGGTAGACATTGCCATCACGAACTCATCTTTTAAAAGCCATGCTCTTAACAGTTCCTAAGATCTCAGCTTCTCTGATCATAGCTGATCATATCCCAATTCACACAGTCTATTAAAATCTATAATTATTAAAATATGTTTTACTCTCCCATGTAATTTTTAAGCAGCTGGGTTTATAAACTTTATTAATTTATGTTCTGAGCCTTAGGACCTTACATTTATCTTTATATGCCTGGCACACAGTAGATGCTTGATAAAACCTACAAGATGAATGAACCTCGCTTATATTTTAACTTACTAATGGTCACTTCACCAAGTTATTTTCTACCTATTATTTCACTTATTGTCAGTTTGTGTTTCCCATCTGGTCACTGATGGGAACACTGGACAGAGCTGAAGATAATCTAGTAGCATGCTACTAAAAACGTCCTTCCAATCTGATCAGTCCAGGAACAGTCAATCATTTCTAATCAACACAACTGTTTTAGCATTTAGCCTATATTTTTTCATCTTATCTAAAACAAAGAAACAGCTTGTCAAGTGACTTGTCAAAATAGAGACACAACAACTTTATCATTCCTATAATCCAACATTTTTTGAGCAAAAATCAGTGAAGAAAATGGGTTATGTTCAAACATGTTAGCAAACTATGATTCTTGATTTCTAGTACATGTGCTCAGAAATCACATTTTTGATCATCTTGTCTAGAATCTTGCCTAGAATCGGCACCAAGTTCATCAGTCTTCAAGCCACTTTCCTTGTTCTTTCAAAAAAAAATTAAAAAAGAAATGGCCCCATTCTTCTTCCTTCCTTGCAGGGGAGGGATAGTTCTTTCCTGTTTCTGATCCGAAGCTCCAAACAGAGGGGCATACACCTTTATCACAGCACTCTGGGGCCTCTTTCCCTTACTTCTTGGCAGCAAGCCCCCAGGGAGGACTGCCCTATTTCAGTTACTAAGGGGTACGTCTGGAATTCAGTATTAGGAAGCTTGCATTCTCTAGTATCAGCTTTCTCGGCAGCGCGTAGGAGACATTCAGGCCCTTGGAGGCCTTCCCCCTTTTGCCTTAAAAATTCAGAATTTGGGCAGAAAAGAGGGAGGTGTCATTATTTAAACCCTCCTCCTTGAAGACCCCCAGCATTCTTCAAAGATCACAGACAGGGTTCTGCGATTCTTTTCACAAATTCTTCCTCTGTTGAAGGATTTAATTCATCTTAACCCTTATTCTTAACAGAAAAGACAAAAGCAGTAAAAATATTTATTCCCACTTAGTCAGCCTTATACAAAGAGTCCAAAGCAATGATTCCTTTCCCAGTCACCACATTGCACCAAACCAAGCTCTGAGACACTTTCGACCTGCCTACGTTTTTGCAAGCCTAGGCTTATTTTGTGTTTTAACCCCCCAGCGTGACACTCGCACACATTCACCCTTGCTTGCATACCCTTACTTTCTGTCTTTTAAAAATGCCCCTATAAAAACTGAGTCATCAGAAGACACATGGGGTGTTCCCATCTTATCTTTCTTTAACATTAGTCAGATCCAAATTCTTCTGCTTCCTAATACTTTTGAGTCACTAGTCTCTGCTACATTCTCAAGAATACCTGTGTATCTTTTCTTTGACGCTTTCCAGTCTAAAAACATCCAAGTTCAAATTTGCTATACTTGGCTCACCAACTTGTTTTCCTTCCAAGACCTCAGCACTTTCACTTAAACTGTCAATTCTCTCATTTTGGAAAGTATTTTGATTTAAAGTAATGGTTCTCTCAGATGCTTCCTTTCCATTCTCTATGAGATGCTGAGTGTTGCCAAAACCTTGATACTGCTATATATAATAAAAGATAAACAACAAGGACCTGCTATACAGCATGGGGAACTACCTTCAATACTTTGTAATAATCTATAATGGAAAAAAATCTGAGAAAAGGACAGACATGTAGGTATAGAAAACGGAACCACTTTGCTATATACCTGAAACTAACACAACACTGTAAATCAACAATATTTCAATTAAAAAAAGATTGAAAAAAAAAAACAAACCAACCCATTATTTGATTTTCTATTTTAACAGTTACACCCCTGGCAGACAGGAGCTCAAAGCAAGCATACCATGACTGTGCACTCTGCCTCGGCACCAGCTTAATGGCCAGCATGAGGGATCCTCAACAACTCCCCTCAAATAATAATTCTTCATCTCTCCTTTGAGTTCACCCAAATGGGCACTAGTGTGACTTAACTTACTGTCTTCTGATACACTGGTTCTAAGCTCACTGTATTAATAGGGTTTTTCCTTCTCTCAGGGGGAGGGCGAGGTCAGGGGCAGATAAGGAGACTATGAGTGGAGATACGGCCTACACCATTATTTGACTCGATGGACATGAGTGTGAGTAAACTCCACGAGTTGGTGATGGACAGGGAGGCTGGGCGTGCTGCGATTCATGGGGTCGCAAAGAGTCAGACACGACTGAGCGACTGAACTGAACTGCACTGAAACCAGAGTCTTAGACCACTATACCTCTGTGACTCATGAAATCGTATTTACTACCTTCAGTGTGAATCTTAAATTCATTTGGTTTAGCAAACATACTAGGTTGAATCATGTTCCCCCAAAATTCCCATGCAATTGTGATCTGAGAATGTGACCTTATTCAGAAGTAGAATCTTCATAGACAAAATCAAGTTTCAGATGACAACATACTGGATTGCAAGAGGCCCTAACCCAATGATTGGTGTCCTTAGAATAAGAGGAAAATACACAGAGATGGAGAAGAGAAAGTCTAGAGAACACAGAAAAGAACGCCATGTGAATATGGAGGCAGAGATGGGAGCGATGTATTTACAAGTCAAAAACACCAAGCCCTGCCAGCAGCCACGGGCATGGAATAGACTTTCCTCTGCAGCCGCCGGTAGGAACCAACCAACCCTCATGACACGTTGACTTCAGATGCCTAGACTCCTGAACTTGGGAGAGAATAAATGTGTATTGTTTTAAGTTATCCAGTTTGTGGTCATTTGTTGCAGCAGTTTCTAGGAAAGAAACGAATACAGTAATTTTGTTGGTAGGCCTGTGCCATCTGCTAAGTTAACCACTAGTCTCATGTAGCTATTTGAGCACTTGAAAAACATGGCTTACCTAAGTTGAGATGTGTTTTAGACTTTATAGTTTTAAATTTTTAAAAAAATTTGGCTATGCAGCATGACTTGTGGGATCCTAGTTCCCTGACCAGGGATCAAACTCAGGCCCTGGCAGTGAAAGTGCACAGTCCTAACCACTGGGCTGCCAGGGAATCCCCAAGATGTGTTTTAAGTGTAAGATACATAACAGATTTCAAAGATGCGACTTTGAAAGCCTAAAGGCTTTTAAAAAAGAAAGTAAAAATTTTAATATAAAGTGTTGATTATAGGTTGAAATGATAATAATTTAGGTATACTGGACTAAAGAATATATATTGTTAAATTAATGTTACCAGTTTCTTCTTATGGTCCATGGAATTCTCCAGGCCAGCATACTGGAGGGGGTAGCCTTTCCCTTCTCCAGGGGATCGTCCCAACCCAGGGATCGAACCCAGGTCTCCCACATTGCAAGCAGATTCTTCACCAGCTGAGCTACAGGAGAAGCCCAAGGATACTGGAGTGGGTAGACTACGCCTTTCCCAGTGGATCTTTCTGACCTATGAATCGAACCTGGGGTCTCCTGCATTGCAGGTTCTTTATCAACTGAGCTATGAGGGAAGCCCTCAGGCTAAAGAACGTATATTGTTAAATTAATGTTACCAGTTTCTTATCTTTTAAATGCAGCTACTAAAAACTTTAAATTCCATTATGTGGCTCGTGTTACATTCCCACTGGATGTGCTGCTTCAGGCTGTCTGCACTGATGACCATTGTTTCTAACTTCCTTTCCAAAGCTTTCGTCTATGATTCATGGGGAAATCTCCTTTGCTTATTTTGTTTCCCAATCTACTGGCTTCCAAAATAAAGAGCCATTGTCTGAACTGTCATTTCTCCTCCCTTCTTTCAGTTTTAAAAGCTCTACTGGATAAATTGGCTGGTCTCTTGATCACCATTTCTCTTCAGTCTTGAGAATAGCTGACATCCCTAACCAGGAGCCTATGACCCCCCAGCCGTCTTCTACTCACAATTAGCTAAAGAAACCACCACTCAAAGTAAAACATGCCCATGACCCAGAAATACCCCAGAGAAACTCATCTGAGGAGACAAACAAGAGGAATATTTGCAGCAGCACTGCTCAAAACAGCAAAAATCTGGAAACCACTCAATAGGTAAATGAATGATGGTATATTCATATAGTAGAATGCAATATGAATCACGATTGCCCAAATCAAAATCTTAGAAGCAATGTGAAGTTAAAAAATCAGAGGTTACATACTGTATAACTTTATTACATAAAGTTCAAAAAAGGGAACATGAAACAATATAAAGACAGACACAGAAAGACTGTAAAGAAAAGTAAAGAAATGCTAACACAAAGTATTTTTGCACTTTGCTTTAAATGCCAGCATCTCATATGTTCTATATGTTGACAGCCATAAAGACTATCAAGGGACTTCCCCGGTGGCCCAGTGGTTAAGAATCTGCCTGCCAATGCGGGGGACACAGGTTCTATCCCTGGTCCAGGAAGGCACTACATGCTGCAGGGCAACTACTGAGCCCTTGTGTCCCAACTACTGAAACCCTACACCCTAGATAGAGTTCGTGCTCCACAAAAAGAGGAGCCACTGCAGTGAGAAGCCTCCTGCTCACCACAACTAGAGAAAGCCCAAGTGCAACAACAAAGCAACACAGCAATAAATAAATAAAAATTTATGAATTTAAATTTATTAATGCATCATTTTAATAAATTAAAAATAAAAACTTATAAATATAAATGGAAATAAAACAATAAAAATTTAAAAAGTAAAAGATACATCATTCCTGATTTTTTTCTTTTCATTTGTAATTTTTAAGAAAAGACAATTAAGGTTGCCCTTTGAGGACTTCTTGTCTAGCCTTGTTCATCTTCTCCCTTCTTCAGATTCACAGTACTATCCTCCTCCAGTGAATATAAAAGGACTAGAAAGATGCTTCACTGGGCTCCTGGGCAAGTGGCTAATCATACCTGGGTTGCAGAGTAATTAAAGTGCAGCTCTGAACATTTCCATAGCAGGGAATTAATTATTCTGGCTTAAAAGCCCTTCAATCTCCAGCTGCGTTGGAGAAAGTGAAGCTCAAGTTGGAGTCAATATGGCATTAAACAAAGAATTACAGGTGCAAAAAGACAGCCATTTAAAACCAAGACAAAAACCTAGAACAGGTTACTTTCGGAACATTTGAGAAAGGGGAAGAATAAGACAAGGGAGAAAAATCCATGGTCTGGATCACTTGTAAAAAATCTCAAAGATGAGTTTTGATGTCTTCTTCCCACATCTACATTAATTATTGATTGTCCCTAGAAATCGGTTAGAATGGATGTGAAATTTGATAATATTCATCAATTTTAAATGGTCATGTGCTTTGACTCAAAATTTAATTCTGGGCAACTAAATTTAGAAATAATGTGGGCAAAGATAATGTATAAGGATTTTTCCATAGTATTAACTTACAACAGTGAAAAAATTAGAAATAACACTCAATAATGGGTAAAGGCAAACCGGAGCAAGCTTACCTGAAAGAACATTTGCCTTCTTCACTAAGAATGATCGACCCAAAGACTGTCTTAGTGATGAGAAATTATTATGACCCAACGTTAACGAAAATAACAGGCTATCGTGACCATGAATGCAACTATGTGAAAAGCGTGCTTGAATATGAACAAAGACTGATCTGGAGATTGTGTAAATATAACTCTTGTCATTGCTTCCAGTGGGGTGGGAGGGTAGTTTTGGGAAGAATTTTTTCTGCACAATCCAAACTTTCAGTGTGGTTATTATATTCTCTTTACTTGAATTTTTTTTTTTAACCTACCCAACTGTTTCATCTTTTAAAATATGTAAATGCCAGGAAAAAACCTGAAGATTCCATTGTCTAATATTTTGCCCTCCTTATGCATTAAATAAAAGCTAACCATGTTTTTTGCTAAATAAACACATTTCAAAAGTGTAGGAGAACACAAGTACTTTTCTTTTCCAAATAGAGCAGACAACTTCGGTCAAGAGATTTGCAGCCCCCAAGTCTCTTAGACTAAGTTAACTGTGCTTGTCTAACAATTCCACTTTCTAGTTCATTCTGAAATGCATCTTCCCGTGACTTGACATATGCTTACTGAACTCAAAATACACACTCTACAGGATCTTCAGGATGCAGCAGCGAACAGAGCAGACACAGGTCCTGCAACTCTGAAGCTTACTTCACTCCTGGGGTGGGGGTGGGAGGTAGGGGGTTAACAGTGGTCCTGTAATGTACACAGCCTGGGACAGCCTCCCTGATAAGGTGGGGCTGAGGCAGAGCTCTGAAGAAAATAGAGAAGGAGCCATGTGGCAATCTGGGGGAATAGCACTCTAGAAGTATGTACTGCACTGGGGGCCGGCCAGGTGGCTGGAGAGGCCTGAGCCAACAGGAGAGCAGGTGTGGGGGCAGAGGGGTAACCAGGCGCCTCAAAGACCACAGTAAAGAGTTGGCTTTGTAATCTCTGTGAGAGAGGGTGCCAGGAGAGCAGTTACCTTAACTTTCTGTGCTGACAGAAATGTTCTACAGCTGCATCGTCCGTACAGTAGTCGTTAACCTGGTGTGGCTATTTAAATTTATATCTATTAAAACTAAAAATTAAGTTCCTCCATCCCACCAGTTGCATTTCAAGCGCTCACATGGCTAATGGCTACCCTGGACAGTGCAGGTTTAGAGCATGAGTCTGAACTCTGGGTGGAAAACAGACCTGAGGCAGCAAGTGGGGGATGAAGCAGGGTGGGACCAGTCAGGAGACCACGGCCATGGGAGGGAATGGTTGGATGCTGGATGACGTTGTGAAGGGAGGATTTGTTGCTGGACTGGTTGCAGGCTGTGAGGTCTTTGGCCAGAGCACCAGAAGGATGAGAGTGCCATGTCCTTGGAAGAAGAGGATGTCTTGAGGGGAGAGAGGGATGAAGCTGAAGTTCTGTTTCAGGCATGTTCACCTCAGATGCCTGTAAGGCATCCTAGTCAAGATGCCAGAAGTCTGTGGAGTTGCGAAGAGAGAACTAGGCTGAAGTCACAATTTTGGAACTGTCAGTATTCTAAAATCATTCCACTGGGTGAGATCACCTAGCAGTAGCTGTAGGTGGTGAGAAGAGGTTCAAATATTGAGATTGGGGTACTCTGATGTTTAAACATGGGGGAAGTGAGGAAGAACTTGTAAAGTAGACAAGAGAAGAAAAGGCAGATGGAGAACCAATACAGAGGGTGTCTGAAAGCCAAATGAACAGTCTCAAAAAGGAGGAAGTGATCAACTGGATGAAATGCTGATACATGAGTAAAAAGCAACTGGGGAACAGACCACTGGAATCCACAACACAAAGATCACCGGTGACCTTCACAAGAAGGTTTTGATCTCCACAGCCACAGCTGTACCTGGATTCCTGCACTAGCTTCGTGACTGAGCTCTTTTGCTCTAGTGATTCTGTCATTCACACATGTCTTCTGTATCACTGTGCTATCTTGCCTAATACTTTACCGTCTTTGGCAGGAGCAGCCAAACTCTAGTGAGAAGGTAAAAATCACCTGGGGGTAATGAGGTCCCAAGGCACAGTGTCTCAGGAGATGGAGGAAGACCCAGAAACTGTATTTTTAAACAGCAGCCAAGATAATGATTACCAACCATGGTGACCAAAGGACAAAGTCCAAACTCCTTAGCAAGGCAAACAAAACTGTTCCAATTGTAGTCCCAAACTTCCTGACGAGCTCCTTCCTGTTCCCCTCTAGGCAGCACACCTCTGCTTACGCAAGCTCAAACTGATAACCGTGCTTCCCCACAACGGCCATGTTCTTCCAGATGTTACTGCCCCTACATAAACTACTCCTGTCTCCTGGGAGGCACCTTTTCTCCGGCCATGCCCAGAGAACTGACTCATTCTTCAAGACCCAGCTTCAATGCCACTACCAATGTGAGGCCCCACCCAGCTCCCCGACCCTGTTAAGCATTTCCATACAATATTAGCACACCATCTGCCAACTATTCTGCCACCATCACCACCAACTCCAGGAGGCTGCCATGGTAGAGACGGCCTCCTCTTCATCTCGGCACTGCCAACAGGCAACTGACATTGGCTCACCACGGACGACTGCTGGCCTGACACCCAGGCATGCTGGCAAGTGCTCTAAGAGTCAAGATGCTGCTGCTGTAAAGTGCTGGGAAAGTCAGGAACAGCTCTGTCTACCGGGGACTTGAAGGATGGATGATCTCAGAGACAGAGGGAAGGGGAAGGAGAGAGACCTAAGTGGACTGCCAGACAGGACTGAAGACGGAACAGGGGGCACAATCAACACTCCTTCTCTACTAAGATGGACAGAGACTCAATGTTTTGTAACATATGAAATCTACAAATTATGGTTCCAAATAAATATTTTTTTTCAAATAAATATGTTAAACTTCTTTCTCAAAAGATGTATCAAAAAAAAAAACCCCAAACAGAACCTTATCCTTCACAATGTGTTAGCTGGATCTAGTAAGTACCTTAACCCCTTTTATACGATGGGACAGACCCAAAGCTCTAAATCTTGATTCACACACTGAATCCTTACTCCAGCTTCTTAGCTTTTATTTTTCCCACAAAGGGATATGAGGGGCAGTATGCGGTAGATGGCACAATTCTCTCACCTATAAACCCCCGAACAACTCATTGACCATCTCCTGCTAATGGAGAGCCCTAAAGGGTTCCCATGGTACCCAAAGGACTCTGTCCTATGCGAAGTTGCTCTGTGAATGAGTTTCTGCCAGCTCACCAGTTCTAAACCCAGTCGGTATTTTAGTATGTATCTCCTCAAAAATTTTAAGAATAACCCAGAACCTGGCGCTTCCCTGAATCCTTGAGGGCAACCAACTTTTGAGTATTGATGCATCAGAATTTATAGAGTAGCTTTAATCATACACAATTAAAAAAAATCAATATAGTATTGGAAAAACATACAGGTGATCTAAAAGGAATTATAATCATAATGTTTTTCATGCAAAAAATCTACTTTGTATGCAAGATAAAACAACGACAAAAAACAAGATTTGCCATCCTGTTCTAAAAAATCTTGATCTTGGCATCTGGATTTTTCACTTTAGACGGGTACCTGTTATTCCTTTATGCCCACAAAACCAGAGAGCTGACAACTGGTAACCACCTGGACTTGACTTCTGAATTGTGGATCCATGAAGGTACGCACCTGGGGGGAAATGAACTGGGGAGGCACTTGCGCCCGGAGATTAGGAGAAGAATTCAGGGGCTGCACGGGGGTGTGCACGCCTCTCGATTGTGCTGTGCTACTTCCAAACAAACCGTGATTGCCACCCTGTGAACAGAACAGTGACAGTGAGGCTTTTTGTTAACACGAGGAGGAAATGCACATAAGAACAGTTCAGGTTTCCTATCCCTCAGAAGCAGCATCCTGTGTTCCATGGAATCACAGAACATTGTAACTGAAAAAAGTTCCTGACCTCAGAATAAGTATTCAAATTCAATCATGGGTATATCATCACCACCCTGTAGTCTGATACAAACCAAAAGGGTCAAAACTTTGTCAAATGTTAGAAAAAGCACTAATTTGTTGTTATTGAAAGGTAAAGGCAGTGTAACATTTATATAACTACTTTTTTAAGATTGGGTTTACAGAATTTATTCTCAAACTATAGAATCTGAGACCCAATTTGAAAGGCACTTGAGTAAAAAATGCAGGACTGTGAATCATATTAGCTGTAAAACAATACCATGATATAACTTCTCTAAATTGGCTGGTTTGATTACAAAATCAGTGTCACTCAACTGTGAGCCTGGCTCCCTGAGGACCCTACTCCCAATCTGAACACCCTTCCCTGTCTTAGGTCTCCTTGGTCCCTTCTTTGCTAAAGGAGGAAATGTAAATCAATCCTAGAGTGAGATAAAAGAGGAAGAAAGGGAAAAAGTGAAAAATCATTCCAGGGACACACAAAGTATTACTCACCTGTGACTTCTCATTCAAATGTATGACTATCAGTCTAGTCAAAAATTACAGCCATTCATTAGATGGACTATTATGTGGCTATTGAGATAATGGGACAGAAGTATATTTCGTTTCCTGATCTCTGAAAGCTAACAGTTAAAGAAAAACAAGAAGGGCTGTATAATAAAATGTTTTAACTCTGTCAAAAACGAAAAAACAAGCTTAGGTCCCTGATTTCTGGAGGATCAACTTGCTGAGGTACTTCTAAGGCTGTTCCAATCAGAGAGCTATAGAAAGTGGGGCTACATACGATAGCCCTTGAAACCATATTCAATAAGACTTGATGCTGTGTTGCCCCTGCCTGATGTAGTTTTCTACACCATCTTCACTCGGCCTCTGCAAGTGCCAGCTCAGAGGTCATCCTCATTAAGAATATCTTCCCCCAGACCTTTTTCCTCATTTTACATTCAAGTTCATTGAGCCCACCTCTGTTTTCAAAACACTTGAAAACTCTTTGATAGGCTCCACCATCAAATCATATTATAGTTATCATCCACCCTGTCTTTCCACCACCAGCTTCAAATTTCCCTCTTTGTATTCCCAGAAACTCAATCAAGCCCTGGTCTGTAGGATGAGTGCATCATTTGCAAACATCCACGACCCACCAATTTCACACACTTGAAAACGAACATCCCACCAAACACCATCGGTGAAGACGGCTGCACCACTGCTTATACCAAGTCTGTGGGCTCTGAGCTGAGGTCACCACCACCATTCTTATCCCTGTAATTGTGGGGATTTAGGTAGTTTTACAGAAGAATTTTATAATGGCATCATTAAGTTCTAGAGCACTAAAGATATTTTGATGGCTTAATGATTCAAAACAGGTTAAGGGATTGCTTCAGGGATATTAATGAACTTAAAAGCATTGAAAATAAAAATGACAGTGAACATAAAAGTAGAAATGGCAATTAAAATCTATGTATATCTCATAAAAGAAACTCGAAGGTTCATCATGAATTTTCAATCTCCCAAAGGACTGTTTAAACATGAAAAGACCTTTAGCTCTAGAAACTTCAATATCTGCACCTCTCCTGTCTTACTAATCAAATTTGTCACTCTGAGGTGAAATGGTTCAGCTCTAACTTTTCTGAGACCCTAGTAGTCAGGCAATGGCAACCCACTCCAGTACTCTTGCCTGGAAAATCCCATGGATGGAGGAGCCTGGTAGGCTGCAGTCCATGGGGTTGTGAAGAGTCGGACATGACTGAGCGACTTCACTTTCACGCATTGGAGAAGGAAATGGCAACCCACTCCAGTGTTCTTGCTGGAGAATCCCAGGGACGGCGGAGCCTGGTGGGCTGCCGTCTATGGGGTTGCACAGAGTCGGACATGACTGAAGAAACTTAGCAGCAGCAGTACTCAGGAGCTTAGCTCCTATAATACTAACCATTCCCAGGAAAACAGAAAACACTTATTTTGCTAAGACTATTCTGCTAAGATGATTCTTACACTTTACTATCAAATAATTACCTAGTTAATAGATGTCAATTATTCATGGAGGGGAGGGTCCTTGGATGGTGGGGTTTCTGACAGCTAAACCCCAGACCCATGTTTTGTAAGGCTCCCAATCTGCTTTGGAGGGGTCATTTTAAATCTCAACCTCTTTCTGGTAAGAGATATTAGCTTTTTTAGTTTTTGTAAAATCAATTCCTACTTTCCTATTCCAAGTACAAAGAGCCCATTCTACTCCCACCAAAGGTTTTAGGTTTTCATGGTCAAGTGTCTCATAAGACACACCAAGCACTCTGATGGATAATAACGAAGGTTAAGTCAATGTAAGTTTATACAAAAAAATACCTTCTCTCTCTTTTTAAAAATAAAACCCTTTTAGATCATTTTTATTCATTATTAACTGTTAAATCTTCCTTTTTTGAGGCAGGGGTGCCACACGGCTTGTGTGATCTCAGTTCCCTAGCCAGGGGTTGAACCCGGGCGATCATGAAAGCCCGGAATTCTAACCACTAGGCCACCAAGAAACTCCCACCTTCTCTCTCTCTTTTTTTAATCAATTTATTTCCAGTACCTCTCGAAAAGAAACAATGTCTGGCAACATGAGGCCCATGTTTCCACACAAAGTGAAGCACTGGACCATTTTTCAATATGGAACCTTCGCGTCATAAGTTGGTCATCTCCTTGGCTCAGAAGTAGCTATTTTGCACAGTAATGTATTGAATGGTAATCATACAAATTCACTCTTTTTAAAAACTATATTTCGAGATTGGGGAAACTGGCATCAAAAGCTTTATATAATATATATATATATTTCTAAAAGTTCACTGCTGTGTGTGAGACTTTTATGATGACCTGAACCTAATAATTATTGGTGATATTTGCCCCAACTACAGTGTTTAACTTAGAAAGGTATATAAATTAAAAACAAGGTTATTAAGCTGATCAAAATCTTCTGTGATTTAAACCAAACTCTTAAATTTCAAATTATGCAGTATATTAACTCTTCACGAAAACAGAGTGAAAAAACCATAACCTTATTTGGATAGAACATGTATATATCAACGTGGTTTACAATGGACTTTGTGGCAATCCATAGATAAAAAACTGAAGATGAACGACCTTTTTTAAGAGTCCAGTGCACAGCGAGTTTGGTCACTTAAAGTTTATGTACTAAAAGTATCTGATAATCAGGTGGTCCTGGGAGCATATTTATAATCACCATTGACCAAGAGTGTGAAGACTATGTTATATTTTCTATACCTCAACCCAAAGAGCCCTCCTCTCCACCAAAACTGATGTAACTGTTCCTTTCTATTTAGATAAGCAATACAGAGCCACGTCCTCTGCGGAAATGTTAAGAAAAAGAGTGAAATATAAAGGAAGAAAACAAAAATTTACCTGTAACTCCCAACCCAGAGTTAACCAATTTGAACACATGGACATAATATGATCCATTTTTCAAAATGTGCTAAGCCAAGAATCAACGTATGAAAGATCTACATGCAGTTTGAGGACTATGGAGTAAGACGTGTTTTATACCAGCTTTTCATCTATATGTGAAAGTCATCATGGGAAAACAGAATGGTTACAACTGATAATTAAATGTCTTTCCATGATATCCAGAGGTGAAGGCCAGAAGGGCAAGTAAGTAGTCATGGAAATAAGGCTAGGAAAATACTGCTGGAGCCACTGTCGCAACAGAATTGTCTCTAGATTTCTGGCTTTCTTCACAAAAACTACAACAGAGTTACTGCAAGGTGACAGACAGAGGCCGGCTGCATCCGCTCAAGCCTGCAAAAGCAAGGTGGCTCTCCTGCACAGCCCTTCCTTGGAGGACTGGCAGATCCAACCCGAGGAAAGGTGCTGCTGCAGCCTGAAGCCAACACTGGGCAGGATGTGGTCTTCTCAAAGCTTCATTATGTGAGACATAAATTACCTCTGCCTAAGCAATTTTACACCTGAAGACACTGGATTTCTAAGCTGCCATAACCCGCAAATATTTAATCTTATTAGTTTTGGTGCTATTTTTTAACTAGCAATTATATTAGATTGAAATGACATCAAAGGTAGTATTTGCCATTCAATCTAATGTTCAAAGTGGCAAATATGTTGCTAAATTAGATAGAAGGTATCTGTACAGCCTCTCTAACATGTTCCTAAGCCAGCAACTCACTGACTTATGAAGCGTGAACTTATGACCAAAAATGGGAAGACAAAAGAAACAGATTTAAAATAAAATCCGTGTTGAGAAACATGAAGAGAGATGAGTTCTATGGGCTGAAAGAGCTAAATAAGAAACCTAGACTTAATATCATTCTGTGCATTCAGTAATCAACAAATTTCCCAAGACAGACAAATGATGCAATAAACTGCAGACCAGGGCCAAGGCGAGGCCACAGCCAAGCAGTTATAAATTTGAGAGGCCTCCTTACTTGTCTAGCAGCGAAGTTTTGGGGGTTGAGCCCTGTGCCGATTGCTCCAAGGCTGACGTTGGGTAGTGTGGAACCAGAGGGAGACAGCTTGTAGCTGGGAGAAGGGGAGAAAGGAGAGCAGGGAGCCTCATCCCCAAGGCACCCATCTTGATTGGAGAAAGGCAAAGTCAGCTGAAAAGTAGTAGCAGTTAGCCAATCGCAATGAGTGTTGGTTAGTGAAGCAACAGAATGCAAGAAGGGAAAAGAGAGACACCAGGAACAAACAAAGTTAGAGTGTATTAGCAGTTAACGAGGACAGAATTTGGATCTGATCATCACCATCATACTTTGCCCAACAGACACCATCTGTTATCCTCTCTGGTATAGATTTGTATCCTCTAAGTTAGTAACACATTCTGTCCATTGCACTATGATAAAAATTGCCAGACATTTCAGTTTCAGGGATCTAATATTGATGACTCTAACTATGTGGCTGCTGAAACAGAAGCCAAAGTCATCTTCTTGTGAATATGCTTGCTGTCTGGACCAGCATCAGTGGTGTCAAAAACGTGCCAAATCTACAAATTTTGGTTTTAACTGCCTTCTGAAGACCAGCAATATTGCAAGTTGGTATTCTGAAACAAGTAACGACCTCCTCCATTAGAAATGTTAAAAATCCCAACAGATAGGTATAAATGACTTGTTTAAAGCAGGTAGTTGAGAATTTGAATAAGACACCATCGTAACTAAAAACAGATCATTAAGGAAATGGAAAAAGAAGACAACAGAGTTTTTTTAGAAATAGCAAAGGAGAAAGTTTTCGGTCATCTTGACAAAGCTAAAAGGCAAGGCCTTAGGAGACACAGGGTATTTGCACAAGATTCAAAAATTTAATTTGTAATTGCACAGTAGCGGAAAAAAGAATTCAGGATAACTCTGTCTCTAGAATTTCTCCTACATGTTTTCAGTGTGCATTTTCCTTATAGTCAGACCACACCCCCCTCCAAACTTCATAAATTCCCCAAAACTTAGACCTTGTTCACAATACTCACATTCTAAAGACAGATGGTTCTAGCTGCTGCCTAATCACCTGTCAGTATCAACTATTTTCATGTCACCGTTCAAATGCAGGTGATGCTTGTTTTTTTTTTTTTTTTCACTCAGTTCAGTAATTCTATGCTTCCTTCTGGAATTAACTATCAAAAGACAAATGGGAACTAAAGTGGTTCTCATGAATTATTATCTTAAACCAAGGATTCAACTCACCTTCTCAAAATAAGGCCCACTATCTGTGGTTCCCATGTCTTTGGAATTAGGTGGACGGAACCCAGATCGATCCTTCCTCATGATATCATTAAAATCCCCGAGATTCATTGCTCGCTTATCCACATCGAATTTTTTATCTGGAAGGCTCCCTGAAAAGTAACACAGAAAAGAATGAAAATGTTAACCATCACTGTCTCCCTCATGACCAAGAGTAACCTGTCCCACTACCCTCTGTGGGGTACAGGTATAGACAAGAGTTCTCACTCTTCAGGCTGCTGATTGATGGTCCTCCCTGAAATATACATGCTTTAAAAACAAAACAAAACAATCTCTCTAAAACCCCCAACGTATATCAGCTGAAACTCGTTTTCTATGGAAGACTGAAAGAGTCTTAGGGCTAACCTAGTCAAAATCTAACTAAAAAGATATTTAAACTAGTTACTGACATGCTTGATGAATATACCTTGCTTTTATATTCAAACCTCCTCAGTGAGAGGATGTGCGTCTTGTTGCTTTTTTAGCATCTGTTAGATAAATAGTTTCAGTTGTGAAATGTTAGGACTACAAACAGCAAACAGGCATGGTTGTTACCCTTAAATTTAGAACTTGAGTTGAACATGGGAGATGGTTACTGGTACAATGTCATCTTCCAGATGCAATGACTATTCCACTTTCTTCCACATGTCTATGAATTTGCTGTTGTACAGTGACACGAAACTCATTTTTAAGTTATTCTATTTAAGAATATCACAGATCACAGGCTGTTTTTTTAATCTCCCAGGAATTTTCTTTTCTTCCAGATTTGATTCTTTCTTAAGCTCCTCCAGGTGAGCAACAGCATCACTACGAAGAGCCCCCAGATGAAGGGCTGATGTTGCACCTGCTCTACCTGCAAAGGGCAGTTGGTCCCTAATATGATTCAATATGCCAGCAAATTTGGAAAACACAGCAGTAACCACAGGACTGGAAAAGGTCAGCTTTCATTCTAATTCCAAAGAAAGGCAACACCAAAGAATGTTCAAACTATGGCACGACTGCACTCATCTCACACGCTAGCAAGGGCTTCCATTGTGGCTCAGCTGGTAAAGAAACTGCCTGAAATGTGGAAGACCTGAGTTCAATCCCTGGGTTGAGAAAATCCCCTGGAGAAGGGAAAGGCTACCTACTCCAGCATTCTAGCCTGGAGAATTACATGGACTCTATAGTCCATGGGGTTGCAAAGAGTCGGACACAACTGATCAACTTTCATTTTCACACGCTAGCAAAGTAATGCTCAAACTTCTTCAAGCCAGGCTTCAACAATACATGAACCGTGAACTTCCAGATGTTCAAGCTGAATTTAGAAAAGGCAGAATTGCCTTTCTATGATCCGCTGGATCATTGAAAAAGCAAGAAAGTTCCAGAAAAACATCTGCTTCTGCTTTATTGACTACACCAAAGCCTCTGACTGTGTGGATCACAACAGACTGGAACATTCTTAAAGAGATGGGAATACCAGACCACCTGACCTGCCTCTTGAGAAATCCGTCTGCAGGTCAAGAAGTACCAGTTAGAATTGGACATGGAACAGACTACTTCCAAATCAGGAAAGGAGTATGTCATGGCTGTATACTGTTACCCTGCTTATTTAACTTATATGCAGAGTACATCATGAGAAACACTGGGCTGGATGAAGCACAAGCTGGAATCAAGATTGCCAGAAGAAATATCAATAACCTCAGATATGCAGATGATACCACTTTTATGGCAGAAAGCAAAAAAGAACTAAAGAGCCTCTTGATGAAAGTGAAAGAGGAGAGTGGAAAAGTTGGCTTAAAACTCAACATTCAGAAAACTAAGATCATGGCATCCAGTCCCATCACTTCATGGCAAATAGATGGGGAAACAATGGCAACAGTGGCAGACTTCATTTTTGGGGGCTCCAGAATCACTGCAGATGGTGACTGCAGCCATGAAATTAAAAGACACTTGCTCCTTGGAAGAAAAGTTATGACCAACCTAGACAGCATATTAAAAAGCAGAGACATTACTTTGCCAACAAAGGTCCGTCTAGTCAAGGCTATGGTTTTTTCAGTGGTCACATATGGATGTGAGAGTTGGACTATAAAGAAGGCTGAGTGCCGAAGAACTGATGCTTTTGAACTATGGTGTTGGAGAAGACTCTTGAGAGTCCTCTGGACTGCAGAGAGATCCAACCAGTCCATCCTAAAGGAGATCAGTCCTGAATGTTCATTGGAAGGACTGATGCTGAAGCGGAAACTCCAATACTTTGGCCACCTGATGTGAAGAACTGACTCAATGGAAAAGACCCTGATGCTGGGAAAAACTGAAGGTAGGAGGTGAAGGGGATGACAGAGGATGAGATGGTTGGATGGCATCACTGACTTGATGGACCTGAGTTTGACCTGGGAGTTGGTGATGGACAGGGAAGCCTGGCATGCTGCAGTCCAAGGGGTCGCAAAGAGCTGGACACGACTGAGCTGAACTGACTGAACTGATGACATCTTGGTGCAGGCAGGCCTGGCCACCTGAGAGTGACTCTGGCAGGGTCACAGACAGCATGTGTTTGGCCACAACTTTTTTTTTTTAAAAATCTGGATTAGTTCTCAATATTTAAAACTAAAAGCATATAAGAATTTCTGGCCTCTCTTGAGAACAGTGAAGGATCTGGCAAAGCTGAGCATACACTCGTCCATGGCAACAAGTGCCAAGAACCGAGCAGAGGCCGACTCCTTTATGTGGTACACAGGCTCTCCACAGTGAATCAATGGCTTTCAAGCCTCAACTGTTCACACCTGGCACACACCGCTCACTTACACTTCTTGGTTCTTGTCATCATTAGTTTTCAATCCCTACCTAGTACCTTCCACAGAGCAAGTGTGGAATATGAGTCTAGGAACCGCACCCATTCCAATTCAAAGCGAGCAGGGATCCCAACAAAGGATCACAAACAACAGCAACCTATTCCACTACATTTGGTGGGGGGATACACACCTACAGACAAATCCATTTTGCTACTTGGGTTATCTTCAGTTTGACTCTGAAAAAAAAAAAAAAAAGAACAGTGAGGAAGATTAAAGTCTGGAATTAAACACACTTAGAGAAGAAACAGCATTATTCATGCATGAACCACACCTTACTCTTACTTTACATCTAGGACTATACCAGGTCCTTGGAAATGAACCTTCAACTGGAATGAAGACAGGAACAGTTTTCATGAGAGTAATTCTGACTGCTGCTGGTGCCTCTATTCTTAAATTCAGTTTTCACATCAGATTGGCTTCAGTAAATCTATGGACACAGTGATAGCTAAACAGCTGCTTGGAGAAACACACCCCTGTCCTCAAGTTCCAGCCGGCTCAGGATTAAATTTCCTGAGTGGAGCCAAATGATGACAACGTCTTCTCGTGACTTGTCAAGTCATCAAGTCTTGCAATGTGCAGCCAAGTCATCTGTCTTTTGGCAACCAGGGACAGGGTGTCCCCACATTGCTCCCCAAAGACCAAAAAATTAAAGTTCTACAAAAATTGTCTATATAATTAATCACTAATAGTTTCCCTAGTCATTCTGCTATGGCTAGGTTTTTTTTTTTTTTTTTAATTATACTATTAAAGCTGGTAGAGTAGTCAGCAAAAGTTAAATACATTTTTAAGTCCTTGGCTCTTTCTTCCCTAACCTTCTAAAGAAAGGATACAAAGGCTACACGTTTAAAAGCTGTAACCTTTAAATACTGGACTATTTCATTAAGAAAAAAGGAATAGAGAACAAACATTGCCTAATCCAAATCAGGAACATTGCGTAACCAGTTTCTAAGTCTGTCATTTTGTACTATATATGGCAGTGGTCTTAAAATTTGTACTAAATGTAAAAGTTGGGATATAGTACACCTATGAAAAAAAAAACTTACCAGCAATCCCATATTTGAAAACTGTTTGGCAAGAGGATTCATCCATGAATCATTGTTTCCTCCTTTGAGTGAGCACTACAGAAATGAAATACGTAACCTCAGAATCAAATAATTGATTTCAACTTCCTGAGTTGCATAAGTACTGATGAAAAACATAAAACCAAGAGTTTACCTTTTCCAACCATAACTACTTCTCTTTAACTATAGTTATTTTGATAGATCTGTTAGTCTAAAAAAGTAACAGGCCTTAGTTACATCAATGTTTTCATTCTTGTTCTATTCGTTGCACTGAGTTAGAAGTAACTAGAAAAATAAATGGTCAGCTAGGGCTTTCACCCTATAGAGGGTCAACATCAGATTTTCTAAAATATAACGCTTGCATGCTAGTACTTTCCCTCTCAGTTCCTCCTTGAAACCCAAGCCGGTTTCTATTAGGAGTCAAGAAAAAGTTTGATGCCAGTGCATGTTATTTGGAAAGGAGCCTGTTTAAACTGGTCATTACTCTCTGTGTGGATACAAGGAGACGCTCATCCACACAGCACTTTCATTTGCTTGTTTGAGAATGTAAAGGACACTGGGCTCTGTGGAAAGTGGAAAGAAGTCAGCAGAAGACACCATCACCAAGTTTACTGCAAAGGCGGCAGGTGTGGGTTTTTGTTTCTTCAGGGGACAAACTAACTTCTCTGCTGAACAAGGAACCAATCATCAGCTCCACTTTTATTTCTACGGAGAAGGTGAGTGGAACTATGATGGGAACCTGGTGGGGGCTGGAGATGATGTGGCTTTGTGTACGTGTGCATTTTCCAGGTAAAAGTTCTGTGTGTTCTGATGCTACTGCTCATGTCAATTTTATTTTTGAGAGTGTTAAGGTACCTCTACAGGTTTAAAGGTCAAAAAAGCCCTCCCTGGAGGGAGGAGTGGTAGTTACTGTTTAATGGGTACAAAGTTTCAGTTGGCAAGATGAGAAGGGCTTTGTGGACAGATGTCAGTGATGACAGCACCACCATGTGAATGCACTTAATGCTGCTGAACTGTACACTTATAATTGGTTAAGATAGTCAATTTTACGTCAGCTGTACTGGAATATACGCACGCGTGCACGCACACACACACAGTAAGAAAGGTCAGAATCATCAATCATGGAACAGAAACAGGTAATTCCCAGTTAAACTCACTGAATCTTGGTGGTCCCCTGAGTGGGCTAGTACCTTTCACTTGGTTGCTTCCTCAGCAGTCTTCCTAGAATCTGGTCTCATTATTAATTTGTAAATAATAAAAAGAAAGCCACAGAAGACTAGACAATGCAAATGTATTAAAAATGTTAGAAAGTTCACTGAATAATTTTATTTGTGACTGAAGTAAGAAAATAAAAGTCCTTTATGGGGGAAAACTGTAAATGACTGCTTAAACAAAACGTTTCTAACAGAAACAACCTGCATTCTCAGGCTATAAAAGAAAGCAATGGTATTCAGAACAAAATCCCATAGGAGAAGGAGATGAAGGTACAGCCCCTTGGTCAACTGAAGACCTTCTAAAATGGTGTCTGGTACCCGAAAACCAGGAGTTTTAGTTACGAAGTGTTTCTTAGAGCAGCAAGGCTCCCGGGCTGAAATAACATACATGGCTGCCCAACTTTTTTTCCTTTAATGTGTTTGTAGAATGAGAGGCTGGAATGAAAAAAGAGGGCTCCTACTGAGGGTCATTCAGGTTCTAGATTGAAAACCAAAGTCCTCATTAAACTATGAAAATCAAAAGAGAAACTAAGTTGCTCTACAATCCAGAAAATAAAAAGTGTAGGACACAACTGATACAGGACAGAGGTAAACCACCTAGCTGCTAATGCAGGGTTATGCACTGGCACCTCATTTTGTTGAGAAAGGATTCTGGGCCTTGGAATTTCCCAAATCAGACAAAAATGAGTCATGTTGATTGTTGCTGGAGAAACAATATTATTGTGGTTTCCCGTCTACATATTCATGGGGACCTACTCTATAAGGACTGATCAGGCTTTAGAACACAAAAGCATAAAACATTTATAAAGGGTGTCCTGAAAATTCCTAAAGAATTATTATAATACGGAAATTGAAGTGAAAAGAAAAATCTTGTTTCTTTGAAAATTCCATTTTATCCAGAGTGAGAATTTTGTAGTTTTGAGACTTCAAGGGAAGGAAGATGAGGGGTAAAGAGGAAGCAGTTATGTGTTCTGAAGAAAGTATTTTCTCCATCACTGAGGACTGCAAGGACTTCAGCTACGTGGCTTCTTCCACCAAAACATTCTCAGTTCTGCCTTCTAAGAATGAATAAGCAAGTTCAGACATTTCTAACGCAGCCTACCTTCATTTGTTTCTTTCCTCCTTGTCCCCAGCTTGCTGAGTTGTGGGAGGAAGCGCTTCCCTGAGAGCCGGCAGTGTTCCAGACTCCTCCATCATCCTCCTCTTCCCAGCTGGGATGGCGAGTTCCTGCCACTGGCCCGTCATTCTCCCCCCAGCCATCTTGCATAGATTTGGAATCTTTAAGAAAAGAGCAAGCCAACTGTATGCAATGGCGATAGAACAAAACCCACAATGGCCATTCCTTGTAAATACAGCATTTTAGTGTATTTGTGATTGTATCCAGAATCAGTCTGTATGGTGAGGCAAATATTCTCCCAACTTTAGAGGGCAGAATGCAAACCCCAAAAGGGTCAACGATACACAGTAAATTCATAAACCACGAATCAAGATTTCCTGGTTTCTAGTTCAATGATTTTTCCCCTCACACAGTGTTGACAGAAATCCCCCAACTGAAAAGAACCTATCACTACTTACTTAACAAGAAATTTCACACTTAAATTAAGAGAAATCTGTTACTCTTAATGAGAATGTTGTACTGCACTTCTTAGCTTTACCCTCCTGAGAGGAAATACGTGGTGTACTTTGTCACGGATTTTACAAATATGAGGCAGGATAAAAAACAACTGTCAACCTTGTTTGGGGTGAAGAAAAGAACATGAAAGATGGATAAAAAAAGAAAACTGTACTAGATTTTGAATATCAAAATTACAGTGAAAGAAGAGAAATTCACAAAGTCATGAAAATTTGAAAGTTACTAGATTTACACACTTGAAAGGTACTGGATACTAAAAAGATCCTAGACAAAGACAATGTATAAGCAATGGCTTTTAAAGATGAGCAGAGGAGTGACTTCCTTGGTGGTCCAGTGGCTAGACTCCATGATTCCAATGGAGGGGGCTTAGGTTTGATCCCTGATTGGGGAATTATATCCCACATGCCACAAATAAGAGTTCACATTCTGTAACTAAGACCTGGTCAAGCTAAATAAATAAATAAATATTTAATAAATAAATAAAATAAAAGACAGGAGGAGGAAATGTAGGAGACAGAACGTGGAAGGGAGAACAAAGACAGGGAAACCAGTGCTCAACTGTTCAAGGAAGTAGGTCATCATCAGGCTCCAGTCAATTCCACCAACATTTCCCCTTAAACAAAGATCTTGAATTTGGAGACTGGGATAAATCCTTAATCTCTTTCTGAAAATTCTGTATGGGTACACTTTCTGGTGATGATAGAAGAAAGGAAATACACTATCCCACCTAGCAGCTCCATGAAAAGGTATGAAAGCATTAGTCGCTCAGTTCATGTCTGACTCTTCGCGACCCTATAGACTGTAACAGGCTGGGCTCCACTCTCCATGAGATTCTCCAGGCAAGATTACTGGAGTGGGTAGCCATTCCCTTCTCCAAGGGATCTTTCCGACCCAGGGATTGAACCTAGGTCTTCCACACTGCAGGCAGACTCTTTGCCAGAATCTGGGCAGTCCAGAAGCTCCATCCACACCTCCAATTTACAAAATGACAAGACATTTATGGAGGGAGTTATTTGATTCAGATTGCTTCACACGAAGAGTCTAGAGCCAGAAAATTGGCTTTTCCAGGCCTTTCTGCTGCCAGGCTCTGGGACCAGGCCTATGATGCCATCCAGGCACCAATCAAGTACGCAGAGAGCTAGGTAGTCAATTTCCTCAGACGGTGGCATCATCTCCCAGCAACGCCCAAGTGAACCTTGGGATGAACCTTCTATGGGGTTCACTAAGCGCCCCCCTTTGCAGGGGCTCTGTGACTGAGCAGCAAGAAGCAGGGCCTGGGGGGCTGTTCTCCCCGCTTCTGGATAACCAGGACCATTTCTCCTGCATAGGAGGTTACCCACTATTACGTAAGCAGAGGCTTTATACATCCTCTGACAAGCAACAGGAATTAAAAACCCAACATAAGTGACATATTGACCCTTTTAAAGAAGAAAGACATCCATGTAACCCTTCTTCGAGAGAAAGGAGCTGCACTTGTTTTTTTTTTTTTTTTTGGAGCTGCACTTTTAACAAATGATTTCCTGTAGAGAGATTAAAAAAATAGAGCTCCATGACTTCAGTATTGGAGTCCACACCAGATTTAAGGCATCTACAGTCTAGACAAGATCACAGGTTACATCACCATGAGCACTAATTAGTAGGCTGTGACTATCTAGCCCCCTCCCCTGACTACTACATGTTCAAATTACCCAGAGAAGGGGGAAAGGTAACTACAGCTTTAGCTATGGACAAAGATGATCCCAGTGAGTAGAAGCCTTTTTTAAAATCTGGAGAAAAGTGATTTCTGTGATGGAAGAAAGATGATCCCGAAGTTGGGAAAGACACATAAAAATCTTCAAAGTACTGCTAAAGTGCCTCCTTGTGCCAAGGGTCTGGTTTATGCCCTTCAACAGTGTTCTGGATCTATTCCAAGTCTACAGAATGGTATTTCCCATGATGATAGAACCAATTTTACAATGAAAGTCAAGACAAGATCAAATTCCTTATCAAGCTATTTCTATGAAGTGAAGGAGATTTGCCGTTTTCAAAATGCAGTCAAGTTACACAGGCACAAGAGTGTTTCCAGAATACAGAGAGCTAAGATGATACTCCATCCTGTGGTATGGTTAGAATCATAAATATCATAAAATAAACTTGACAATGGAATTTATTCTTGCTCCAATTCGGAGGATTCAGTCTGACCACATTTTTTAATCAAAAGACAATCCCTTAACTCTGCAATATGGTAGAAAAGAGACGTTGGAATACTTCTTAAGAAAACTACAAAAAAGTGAAAACAGGCACTTGAAATTAAAGTTTTAAATTGAGGATCATCCAATGGGACATTCTGCAGCATCCGTTTACGAAGTTTTGCAAATTACTGTGAGTACACACTGCCAGCTGGATCAAGGACAGCTTAGATTATCAGTGATTATGAATAAGTGTGACGTGCTTTGTTTAAAAAATTCAAATGAAGAAATCTTTGTTGGGTTCAAGAAACCTTAAATGTCCCTGTGTGGGTGGGAGTATGAAAAGAGAGACAAAGGGGAAAGAAAGGAGCAGAAGGATGAAGTCACTGGGCAGCAGAGACCTTGTTCCATGTTAAATGCCAGGAATTATTTTTTTTTTTAACTTATACCAACATGAGCGTAGAAATGCAAAATAGATACAGTGAGCAATATTTAACTTACTATGGGAAAAAAGGCACATCAAAATTTCAGTTCTGGCTAGACATTAAACTTAAGTTAAAATGAGGGATTTCCCTGGTGGTCCAATGGCTAAGACTTCATGCTCCCAATACAGGCAGCCCTGGTTTGATCCCTGGTTGGGGAACTAAGATCCCACGTGCCACAAGGAAGAGCATTCGTGCCGCAACTAAGACCCAGCATAGCTGAGTTAAGTAAATATGTTTTAAAAATGAAATCAATAATACTAACTTAAAACTTTCAGTTCACTGTAAGCATTTTTACATATGCCAAGCCAAGTCCCCATCATTTGCCAATAACCATTCACTAAAGATCCAAGGTCCTGAACCTCGTTGAACTGATAATGTAATAGCAGCCCTCCCCAAAATGTGTGACTCTCCAAATTAACAGAGACTCCCTCAAAAAGAGTGCCGTATACTTACTAGGTTTCATGGCATTTGGAGCATTGGAGGGTGCAGTCCCCCAGCCTGTTGTCGACGCTCCAGTGTCATCCATCTCGCCCCACCCAGGACTGCTTTCGTTTGGCTCACCCCAAGCTGAAGTACCATTATCTGGAGCAGATGGTGTGCTTTTGCTCCAGACTGTAAAGAAAGGACACGCATCTCAAAGAATGATTTATGAACACTGTAGTATCCAGTGGGGGTGAAGGGAGGAGGAACAGGACCTCCTGAATTCTATGGGAGGAAACAGAAATGTGGATACCACCTACATGGAGGACACCTGGCACTGTCACTTTTACTTTTGGTAGAGTAATTCCACTGCCAGGAAATTATACCATATATGTACTTGTAAAAGTAGGTGAAATTACATGTACAACAATGCTCATGGCATCACTGTCAGAAAACCTTTGGAAACAACCTAAATATCTGTGAAAAAGGGACCAGTCAGACCAATCGTGAGTTGCCCATCAAGTGAATACTATATGCGAAGCAACTGAAAGACGGAAATGTATTTGTTGACACGAAAAGTTTTGAAGAATAATGAGAAAAGCATGGTGAAGAACAGTGTATATAGTACAATTCCCCGTGTAAAATGTTTAAAGGATATATTTTGCTACAGGTATGAACAAAATCTCTGACTGGCACACAAAGTTCTAAAACCTGCAAGTAGAGACTCTAAGGGTTAAGATTCTTTTATTTTTCACCTTTTGCTTTTCTATATAGTTTGAAGGTTTTTACTACATGAAGAAAATTTTTTACATGTTCTAGATAGGGAATTAATAAGCAAATCTTCATTTCCTTCTTTTGTCTTCTTTTCAATATTAAAAAAATAACAACTAGTTAAAAGTAATCATTTCATAACTGGATTCACTGAACATTA
This sequence comes from Dama dama, assembly GCF_033118175.1. NCBI lineage: Eukaryota > Metazoa > Chordata > Mammalia > Artiodactyla > Cervidae > Dama > Dama dama. The sequence goes on from NC_083702.1 coordinate 8,618,247, forward strand.
GACTTCCTTTGGAGAGTGGGAAATTATTATGATTAATTTTAACTCAAATAATCCAAACAAATTAAGGGTGCATCCCTTCAATTCATTGATTTACACAAGGGCATTCAAGTTGCCAATGCTAAACTAAGAACCATCACCAGCACTACTTTTTAAAACTGCCTCCCTTTATAAGTTTTTATCAGCACTATTTTTAATTTATGAGGCATGATGTTTCTTATCCAAAGAAGGAGCGAAGAAAGTTTAATTCTGGACAACTGATTATCATGAGATAATCTCCACATGACGAACTGCTCCACTTCCAGAGGTTAACTGTTAAAAATCATCTGGAAAGTGATGGAATACTCTGGCCACCTGATTCGAAGAGCTGACTCGGTGGAAAAGACCCTGATGCGGGAAAGACTGAGGGCAAAAGGAGAAGGGGGCGACAGAGGATGAAATGGTTGGATCATCAATGACTCATGGAGCATCAATGACTCATGGACATGAATCTGAGCAAACTTCGGGAGAGAGTGAAAGACAGGGAAGCCTGGCGTGCTGCAGTCCATGGGGTCGCAAAGAGTCAGACACAACTTAGCGACTGAGCAACAACAATCTCCATAACGAAATATGCTACTTCCAGAGGTTAACTGTTAAAAATCATCTGGAAAGTGATGGAAACCTTCCAGATCCCAGCTTGGCTCTAGTGTTTTCTGATGGCCTCTGCAAGAACAAACACAGACGGCTTCCCATTGCTGGGAAAGAGCAACACAGAGGACGTGTCCACAGGCAGAACAGGAATGTAGAAATTAGGTCTATTTCTGCTCCTATTTTAATTCTTTATTTTTAAATCTAGAGCAGAGTTTGTTTGGCAAGATCTAAATCTTTCCGATTCTGCAGACCGATACAATTACCAAAAAAATAAAAAATAAAATAGGGGTGAGACTAACCCAGGGATGCCACCTTTCCCTTTTACCAAGAAAGAGCATTACCATGTACCACCAGCATCTATCCTCACCAACGTTTGATATAAAGAGAGCTTTTGTTGACAACAGCCTACAGTTAAAGCAGGAAAGAGTCTCAGAACGAAGCTAAGTTCAATAAATACCTCTTAATAAAAATGCCTTGGTTTAGGACTGTTTTTCTTCACCAAAACCTGTAAGAAAAAGCCATCACCTACCTGATGCTGATTTGCCGGTCATCGGGGTAGGCAGGTTTGCTTCTCGAGGTGCTGGGCCCCCTTGGGAATTCTTATCCCACAGATTCACATTCTTGTAGTTATAACTGTTGGGGTCTCCCCACGCGGAAGTGCCATCATCAATGTCCATCTTCCGACTGATCGACTGCGGGGATGGCTCTTCCCAACCGCTGGGTTCCTCATCCTTGGGGGTTACTGGCTGCGGCCCGCTGCTCCAGTTGGAATTGGAAGGTCGTCCATTGCCTGGAGGTGGTGGGGCTGGGCCTCCCCAGGAGCCAGAGGCCTCGGGTTGTGGTGGCGGTAGCTGCTGCGGCGGCTGCTGCTGTTGGTGCTGTTTGTTCCAGGAACTGGGCTGTCTATTTGTCTCTGTCCACGCCGGAGACCTTTTGCAATCTTCCCACCCGCCTTTGGAAGCCAGGCTTGTGTTCCCACCGCTCCCCCAAGTCCCGATTTCACTCTGCCCACCTTCGCCCCACCCGGACACAGGTTTATTCGCAGCATTTTCCCAATTGCTGGTTTTCGCCTGATCGACCTCTTCTCCCCAACCATTCTTTCCAGAAGTCCATCCTTGGTTGGGCTGGCGTCCACCTCCCCACCCCTGATCCTTGTTGGAGTTCTCATTCCAAGAGGAAGATGTCTTCTCGTCCGGGCGTCCTCCTCCCCAGTTGGAAGAGTTGTTGTTCTTATAGTCATTCCAGCCTCCTGTGTTCTTGGGGTCTTTCCACTCTGTAGAGGCTGAGAGCTCTCCCCATCCAGACTTCATTTGATTGCTTTGGCTGGGTGCGTCTCCCCAGCCCCCTGAGTTCTTGGTCTGTGTGGCAGCGCTCTCCCACCCCTCAGTTCCTTTGTCAGATTTCCCCTCGGGCCTTGGCACCTCTTCAATGTCCCACACTGTGTCCTGCTTAATTTGAGTTTGGCCCCAGCCGGTGTTTGAGAGCACCCTGGGGTCCAAATCAGTTCGGCTCAAAAGAGTCTGCAAGACAGCCTGACAGTCGGGATGTGTGGGCCGGTACGACCGGCGGCCAGAACTGTGACTGTCGCTGCTTCCTGCTTTGTGGTTGCTTCCAGTGCTCTGACCTCCAACTTCACTTCCCGTGGAGCTGGAAGATCTTCCCCAACAGGGAGCCTGGGCACTGCCTTGGTTTTCAGGGAGGGGGTGGCCCTTCTGATTGTCCCATGCTCCAGTGCTAGAATTTGGTTGGTTTGGACCACTCCATTCTCCAATTTTCAACTCATCAGACCCAGTCGGCTGTTTCCATTCTCCCTGAGAGACCCCGGATGTCATTTTGTTCCCTTCACCCCACTTGGTGTCATTAGAGTCCTGAGGGCCAAAGTTCCAGGACCCACCCGTAGACCTGTTATTGTTGTCCCAAGAGTCACTTTTTGACCCGGTTGATTTCTGAACAGGAGCTCCTTTCCAGGAGTCCTCTCTCTCCTTTCCATTGTTCCCATTGTTTCCAGAATTGCTTTGTCCAGAGGCTGTGTCAGTTCCAGAAGGCCCCCTAGCTGCACCCCAAGATCCAACACTCCCAGTCTTTCGATCTCCAGTGCTTTGTGAAGGGGCATCAGTGCTCCTGGAGGCGTTCCCCAAGCCCATTCCAAAGGGCATTCCCTTATTCTCCATGGGGTTTGGTGAACTTGAGTTCAAGGAGTTAGTGTTTCCATTTTTTGGTCCATCAGTGTTATGAATTTGAGCCTGCTCTCTGCCAGAGACAACAAAATTAACACCCGCATTTTCCATCTTTGACTGCTGTTCCCTGGATGCCTGACCTACTGTGCTAACCTGCGCACTGGAATTACTAGTCTCCGTTTCCAATGCCCCTTTCCTAGAATTTCCTTCTTGGACCAGCGCTGGCCAGGCAGATGGGTTGCTATTTGGGTTAAAGTTGCTGAAGCCAGAGCCAGGTCCAATTCTCTCCTGACCACTCACATTCCTCCAGTTTCCTAGTCCATTGTTGCTCTCCGTAGTAGAGTTGGAAGATTGAACAGATTTAGCCTTAGGGTCAGATTTCCAGACCCCAAGATTACATTCGTTCCCGGAACTTGCAGACTGGCACTGGCTCCCTTTTCCTTTGTTACTAGTGGTGCTTCCTGGCAGAGTGCTCTTCTCAGAGCCAGGGTTCGAGGCACTGTTGTTATCGGTGGTGTTTTCGGAAGAAGACTCAGTGTCTTTGCTGGCAATGCAAGGCCACTCTTCCATGTCAGACCCGTCTACAATCACCTTGTCCCAGATGTGAATGGGGTTGGGGGAGGCGCCGCTGTTGGAGGAGGCTCCCGGGCCCCAAGTGGAATTTGCATAATTTGAAGCAGCAGCACCTCCAAGGGTTGACTCTGAGAAAGAGATGGTCTCATTAATCACAGCGGCACATGCATCATCTCTCAACCCTCGAGCTCAAACCACCCCCAAAGCGAGCTCATCACTTCCCCACAAACTAGTTCTCTACCCACAGCCTGCCTTGCTTAACTGCATCATACCCGTCTTAGTCTCTTCTGTTTTGCCTGGTTGGTGTATTTGCTAAATCCTACCCCCATAGCACCTCTCAAGGCTATCCTCATGCTACTTCCAGGGACAGAGAAGGGACTTCCCATATCTTGAGACAATGCAGTTAATAGCCCATCCTCACTTTACAGCTACAACCCACTCTAAACACCCCCAGTATTAATAAAGCACACCTCTGATTGTATCACTGCTCTATGGAAAGGAGTGGAGAGTTTCGTAGTGCATAAGAATAAAGCTAAACTCTTGGGCCTGAGGTCTGATTAAGATGCTCCACAACCTGGGACCCACTGACTCTTCCATTTTCCCCTTCCCCTGCTTTCTCTGACGATGCCCACACTCTACTAACTGTGCCTTCTCACCCTGGCTGCATTCCTCATGGGCACCTATTGTTTTTCCCTTCGGAATTCACACACTGAAATCTATCCATCTTTCTGGGCCTAGTTCAAGTGCCACTTCTTCCATGAAGTTTTTTTTGAGCTCGCCACCTGAAAACAGCCTTTCTCTGTCTGGAGCTGTTTGCTCTGTGTACTGCATTCACCTCTTCCTTCACTCACATGAATGCCTTCCAGGCAGAGACGTATCTTGCTAACGTTTAAATTCCATGTGGCAGCCAGGGCACTGCTGCTCAGTAAGCAGCTGCTGAATGATGAATGCCCACCCAGCTAGATGCCAGGGCAGACAAGCATGAATCAGTTTGTATGCCCAAGGAACTTGATAAAAAGAGTCTGGCTCAGAGCATATTTGATTGGCACGGGAGGGAGGGGGAATGACCTGTTTTTAAGACCAATAATTTCCTCTAAACTTATTTCAGTTCTTTTTAACCAAACAGCTTTAAATCAATATGAAGTTCAAAAAAAATATTACATAGCGCCATATAAAAGTAAGGAAGCAGAGAATCTCAAACTCTTGAGATCAGGGGCCTCCTTGGTTTTAAGAATGTAAACAGGAGAGTGACTCATGCTAGACCTACGTCTACATCCAGGCCTGGCGAGACTCAGCAGCTAAAGTGCCCGACACAAACACCCCCTCACACTTTCCCTTTGCAGCTGGTGACAAGGGGCCAGGAAGCCTTTCTCTGTCTGGGTTGGGCCTATCCTGACAGCTACCAAAGGAAGCCTCATGAATAGGACTTGTCTCTGTATGAAGGCCTATGTCATTGCCAGCTTTCTCTCCATCTTTACTTTGCACATAAGATGGTAAAAAAAAAATTCTCTAGGCAATTCTATGTTCAAATCAGAACTAGAATAAAGCATCCTACCATTAACAACCACCAATTCATTGTCCTTGCCAACACTTGATGGTCTTCAAGCTCTGAATTTGAGTATGATCTCAAAAAAACATTTGAAGAATAAGTGGAAATCTTTTGATAAGTTTTTAAAAAATGGGGGATGATATTTGGAAGTTCTTGGCTGCTGGCTGTTTAGCATTCATCTATTAAAAACTCTCAAAACTTCTAGCAGAGCCCTTCAGGTAAAGATTTCTTATACATACATACAATTTTTAACAGAGCTCAAAATCCAGGGCTCTCTATAAAGAAACATTGATCTTACAAATCTACTAATAGGATGGTATTATGTGGAATTCTCCCAAAATTCTGCATTATAATCTAAGAGACCATTCTCTCTCTGTTCCCAGAGTTCCAGGAACATAAACATGCACGTCTTGAGATTCAGAACCAGCCTCTGCACCAGCCTCGCTTCCAGTCGCCCCGAGTACACACCTGAAGAGGCACCTGGGGCAATGGGGGCTTGAATTGTAATGCTCTTGTCTGAGGAGGGAAAAAAGGCAACGAAGAATGTGGACAAAAAACCTTGAATAGCCAAAGTAATCTTGAGAAAGAAGAATGGAACTGGAGGAAATCAACCTGCCTGACTTCAGACTCTACTACAAAGCCACAGTCATCAAGACAGTATGGTACTGGCACAAAGACAGAAATATAGATCAATGGAACAAAATAGAAAGCCCAGAGATAAATCCACGAACCTATGGACATCTTATCTTCGACAAAGGAGGCAAGGATATACAATGGAAAAAAGACAACCTCTTTAACAAGTGGTGCTGGGAAAATTGGTCAACCACTTGTAAAAGAATGAAACTAGAACACTTTCTAACACCATACACAAAAATAAACTCAAAATGGATTAAAGATCTAAATGTAAGACCAGAAACTATAAAACTCCTAGAGGAGAACATAGGCAAAACACTCTCTGACATAAATTACAGCAGGATCCTCTATGACCCACCTCCCAGAATATTGGAAATAAAAGCAAAACTAAACAAATGGGACCTAATGAAACTTAAAAGCTTTTGCACTACAAAGGAAACTATAAGTAAGGTGAAAAGACAGCCCTCAGATTGCGAGAAAATAATAGCAAATGAAGAAACAGACAAAGGATTAATCTCAAAAATATACAAGCAACTCCTGCAGCTCAATTCCAGAAAAATAAATGACCCAATCAAAAAATGGGCCAAAGAACTAAACAGACATTTCTCCAAAGAAGACATACAGATGGCTAACAAACACATGAAAAGATGCTCAACATCACTCATTATCAGAGAAATGCAAATCAAAACCACAATGAGGTACCATTACACGCCAGTCAGGATGGCTGCTATCCAAAAGTCTACAAGCAATAAATGCTGGAGAGGGTGTGGAGAAAAGGGAACCCTCTTACACTGTTGGTGGGAATGCAAACTAGTACAGCCACTATGGAAAACAGTGTGGAGATTTCTCAAAAAATTGGAAATAGAACTGCCATATGACCCAGCAATCCCACTTCTGGGCATACACACTGAGGAAACCAGATCTGAAAGAGACACGTGCATCCCAATGTTCATCGCAGCACTGTTTATAATAGCCAGGACATGGAAGCAACCTGGATGCCCATCAGCAGATGAATGGATAAGGAAGCTGTGGTACATATACACCATGGAATATTACTCAGCCGTTAAAAAGAATTCATTTGAATCAGTTCTAATGAGATGGATGAAACTGGAGCCCATTATACAGAGTGAAGTAAGCCAGAAAGATAAAGAACATTACAGCATACTAACACATATATATAGAATTTAGAAAGATGTTAACGATAACCCTATATGCAAAACAGAAAAAGAGACACAGAAGTACAGAACAGACTTTTGAACTCTGTGGGAGAAGGTGAGGGTGGGATGTTTCGAAAGAACAGCATGTATATTATCTATGGTGAAACAGATCACCAGCCCAGGTGGGATGCATGAGACAAGTGCTCGGGCCTGTTGCGCTGGGAAGACCCAGAGGAATCAGGTGGAGAGGGAGGTGGGAGGGGGGATCGGGATGGGGAATGTGTGTAACTCTATGGCTGACTGAAATGTGAAGTAATTAGCCTCCAACTAATAAAAAAAAAAAAAATAAAATAAAATAAAATTGAGCTTCAAAAAAAAAAAAGAGCAGCAGGCCAAGAAGACACTCGCCAGACGCTGAAACCCAGTTTCAGGAGAGAAATGCTGGTACACATCGCACACTGGGCTCCTCCTCCATCTTGCGAATAACCCCAAGAGTCTACAAGAATCATTACCCACTCCAGTATTCTTGCCTGGAGAATCCCATGGACAGAGGAGCCTGACAGGTCACATGGGATCACAAAGAGTCGGACACATCTGAGTGACTAACACTAACTAACTCAGTCTATATAATCAACGCTTCTTGTGGACTTTAGACAGGCAACACATAGTGATGCGCTGGCTCCCTGCAACCGCCCAGGTCCCCCTCGCCCGAGGCGCGCTCACCTGGTGCAGTCCCACCCTCGCTCTGCAGCAGCGCTCCTGTCACTTGTGCGTTGTTGGGGTTTGCTCCGGGCGCCGTGGAGGGAGGAGGCCCCGCCCCGCCCCCGAGGAGCATGCAGGACGGTGGAGGGGGCTGCCCACGTTTCAGTAACACTTTGTGGTCCTGCTGGCAACGGAACCGGGGCGGCACCTCCCGAGGCATGTAGCGGGCGGCGCTGGGCGGCTGTCCGTTCGGCACTGCCACCCTTTTGGCATTGTTGCCACCATTGACTGGTGGCGATGGAGAGCTGCCAATTGGGCTGGCGGCCGTTGGTTGGCTTAAACTTGGTTTCGTCACTTCGGGCACTGAAAGAGAGAGATGGGGAAATAGCCTTTGAAATCCAGTGAATTTTTCTGAAGATTATTTTTTCAAGAAAGTGTCCATGAGATAGGTTCCAATAAGACAATGCTCCTTTCATCCTACTCTGAGAGACATGGTGTTTCCAGATCCCCGAGCATCTTCAGTTTACTGGAGATAGCTAAGGGTGGAGAGTGATGGTGACAAGGATTCAAACACTGCGGTATCGTGGAATGACATTCCGTTAACTAAGGAAGAGAAGGAAGTAAGCACCATTCACTCCCTGAAATCAACAGTGGAGCCCCCTGAAGGGCTGCCTAGCAGGCCTAAGGGTGCACACAGACCCCAGGCAAAACCCCTGGGGAAAGGTTCAAGGCTCTCAGCCCAGCAGCCCTTTCTCTCCATCCACATTCTTAAAGAAACTTTACCCAAAGTCCTTGGAGCAGGTATGCTCAGCCTCCTTCATGTGCACTCCTGGACCATGTTGTCCATCTCTGTGCCACTGAAAAAACTGTTTATATTGAGATTCTCCATTTGTCGATCATTTTCCCCACCAGGTCAGAAGACCCTCAATGGCAGGAACCCATCTTTCACTTTTTTTTCTTAGGGCCTGGCACAAAGTATACCCCTAAAGGGAAACCAGGCTTACAGAATCCCAAGATCAATGTGGTTTTGGTTTCTACAGCCAGCTGAACTTAAAGACACTATTTGGCATTCTGTGTAAACATTAGAAATGTTATAAATCTCTTTGCTTTTATTTAAAAAAAAAATTAAGTGGCCCTTATGTGTATTTTTTCAACTATTCATTTAAAATAAAAATTTCAAAATGTAGATATTTTTCCTATTTAAATATTTAAGGTTTTCCCTCCCTTGTAAAATGGCAAACAGGAAGGATGGGAACATGTGAGATGACTATGAAGCTCTGCTGGACCCTTCTGGCTTCCCTTCCACCCAGTGGAGAAAGTTCTTCTGGACTGGCAAATCCCTCGCTTCATCCTACCAAAAGACTCCACCCTTTCCAGGAAAATTTACCTGGCAGCACACTGTGGCAGCAATACACAATCAATCACCGAGCCTAGGAATTCCGAGGACTCTGAGGCCAGAGTCCCTGAGCCCCAGAGCCATGCGAGCGCCAGCCCTGGGGACAGTATTGCTCTGACTGCTGAAACCATGCTGGGTCAGCAGGTTGTTCACTAAACTGGCTTCTTTATGAGAGAGCTACATCATCAGAAATCAGGGGGCCCAATCTACACCCGCTGGACACTGGGGAGTACTATGAGTAACAGGAAGAAAAAAGAGCAGGAGCCTGAAGTAACTTCAAGGCTTAAACCCCTGGTCTAACCTTAGCCAATCATGAGGCAGTACTGTGCCTCCCAGGAAGGAAGAGAGGTGAGAGGATGAACAGATAAATAGATGTATTTCTCAAGAAAATAAATAGGTCATTGCCTAATACTGTGTTGACCCAAAAGTTCATTTGGGTTTTTCCATAACATCTTACAGAAAAACCTGAATTAACTTTGGGCTAACCCAGTATTATTAATATAGTGGACTTTGCATGACTTATAAAGACCAATGTATAAATGACTGACTAATGGATGAATACAGATGAATTATTTAATGATCCATTTTCTATCTGTGTCTGGAGGATTCCATAGCACACAGCATTTCCAGTCTCCTCTCCTCTTATTATGAGAATAAACAAGAAGCTGATGCAGGCTGGGGGAAATTCTTCCCAACTAGCTTTTAGGCCAGAAGGAATTATGCTTCTACAGGGCCACCCTTCTATAAAAAGACTAGAACCTCCACTTTAAAGTAACCAGGCTTGTCACTCATTTCCCTAAAATAGAATCAGACACGGTAAGAAGAGCCTATAGAGCTGAGATCTGAACATCAGTTGGATGAACTCTGAATCACTCATAGCACAGTGGAAGAAATCTGGTAGATATCATATACTGTATAAGATTCCCTGCAAAGCTCTCAGGGCATTTTCCCACCATCACATCAGAGGTACAATGGACCATAAGTAACGAAGTCATAATAAAATGGGACCACCTTTTGACTATCCTCCTTCCAACACAGTGCTCCCTCCTGGGAGATTAATCATTCAAAACTCTAGGACACTGTCAGAAAAAGCCTGCCTGCAGTACATGTTAAGAGCGAACTGTTGCAGGGCTTGAGTGAGTGTTTACCCTGTTTTACCACACTCTTAAGCACTAGCTGCAGAGCAATGCAGGTGTTAGGCAGGATGCCCAACCCAACCTGCATCCCGAAGTCCAACTAGAGACATCAGAATCCCTGCAGGGATCACAGCATATTCCAGAGCATCAGGGGTAACCGAGCAGAGGGAAACTAGGACTGTCTGATTACTTCTCAGGTCCTCTCTTTTCTCTTCTGAATCTTAATGGTTTGCAGCTTGTGGTACAAATATTTCTGAAGATGAGCTGCTCAAAATAAAGGCATAGTTTCTTATTTTCCAGAGAAAAAGTCTGTGGCTTAAACCTGATCTCTGCTTCAAAGGGGAATAAAGACACTGTGGAAAAAACTGGGTATCCTACTTTCTAATTTCCATTCATTTACCACTGAAAACCATTTACTTCCTCTAATGATTGACTCTTTTCCCCTTCTCTGCTGCCATTATTTTATACCAATCTCATCTTACAGTCTGAGCTTCTAATTGCCTCTACTTCTGAAAAACTTCAATAAGATGCTTTTTCAGATAAAAGTTTTCTTAAGAAAATTCTGAGATGGGCAGGACCAATAAACTATTTTCTCTAAATACCTTGATGGTATCAAACATTAAAAAACAAAACCAAAAAAACATCTTCCAGTAACGTTTTAAAAGTAATAGTTAAAATACAAACATGTTCTACAAAAGACATTATTTTAGACTGAAGAATTTCTTGGTGAATAATAATCAAGGCAATACAAAAATATCTCAAAGACTGATGACACATAGAGTGGTCGATGCAAGCTCAACACTGTTCAGCAACCTCTAAGCACTGTCTCCGTTTCTTTACCTCCCACTCATTCCCCAAACTCAATGCACAATGGCTTTTGCCCAGATCATCTCACTGGAAGTTTCTCTCCTCATTAAATCATTAGTGATTTCGTTCCCAGTTTAATGGGAACTGGTTGAACCTGGGGGGTGGGGGTGGAGCCTGTCTTAAATATTAATAAATTAGACTAGCTGTTGTTTGTTGTCTTAGTCACTAAGTCATGTCTGACTCCTCTGTCCATGGAATTTCCCAGGCAAGAATACCGGGCTGGGTTGCCAATTCCTTCTCTAGGGGGTCTTTCCGACCCAAAGAATGAACCCCCATCTCCTACACTGGCAAGCAGATTCTCTACCACTGAGCCACCAGGGAAGCTCAAATTAGAGTAGACCCAAGGTTAGTACATGCAGCCATGAAATTAAGGCTCTTGCTCCTTGGAAGAAAAGCTATGACCAACCTAGACAGCATATTAAAAAGCAGAGACATTACTTTGCCAACAAAGGTCTGTCTAGTCAAAGCTATGGTTTTTCCAGTAGTCATGTATGGATGTCAGAGTTGGACCATAAAGAAAGCTGAGTGCTGAAGAATTGATGCTTTTGAACTGTAGTGTTGAAGACTCTTGAGAGTCCCTTGGACTGCAAGGAGATCCAACCAGTCCATCCTAAAGGAGATCAGTCGTGTATATTCATTGGAAGGACTGATGCTGAAGCTGAAACTCCAACAGTTTGGCCATCTGATGTGAAAAACTGACTCACTGGAAAAGACCCTGATGCTGAGAAAGACTGAAGGCAGGAGGAGAAGGGGACGACAGAGGATGAGATGGTTGGATGGCATCACTGACTTGATAGATATGAGTCTGAGTAAGCTCTAGGAGTTGGTGATGGACAGGGAAGCCTGGCGTGTTGCAGTCCATGGGGTTGCAAAGAGTCAGACGCAACTGAACTGAACTGAAGGTTATTACAATGAGCACCATGTAGTCACTGTAATAGGATTTCTGGAATAGATTCAAAGATAAGAGTTTTGACAGTGGAATAAAATGGTCCATCATCCCAGGTATGATGATGGGAAAACATTGTTTTTTTGTTGTGTCCCAGTTGGGTGAAGATTATGAATTTGCTTTGTACAATAATATCTAAAAATTTTAATTAATACTGAGCCAGAAGTTTTCCCCTATTTCTTTGACTCACCAACAGACATTTACCAAGGAAATGCTAAGTGTCAGGCACCAAAGTCCCTCAAATCTTTGAAGTTATCAGAGCTTCCCCATGTGGAAAGCCTTTCCTTGGGGGTTAAACATTCCCTCCCCTCTTCCAGCGTCTAGCCCTCCCAGAGGGGACACAGGTTCCAATTCCTTGACCAATCTGGCCCGAACTCCTCAAGGTCCATCCAACAGAGGTCAATCTCTGTTCCTTTCCATAGAGCGGTGCCCATTACAGGAACTGCAAATCCCTGCCTAGATACTGTATTTCTAGTAATGTAGCTTAAAGCTGTATTTCTATAAGTCAGTTATTTCATACTGGTAACTTCTATTAAGCCAACTATAACCCTAAGACCTAATACCTTCAACACTAGGTGGTTAAGTCCAAACCCTTCCATTACATAGTCTACGTCTTTAATCCTAATTGTATCCTTCATCCCTGTTAAATCTGGTCTATTACATCAATCCTACAAATGTCTCCAATTCCAAGACCAATACCCAATGAACGAGATCAGTTGCTACCTAAGTACCTTGTAGTATTTGTTACCTGAGCAGCAGGCCCAGCTCTAGCCCATGCCCATCACCTCTACTTGAAAGCCCATTCTGTTCTCTCTGAAATCCTCACCATTTAAAAAAAAAAAAAAGATGGAAGATAAGAAAATATACACGGAATCTACTTTTCCTCCAAAATATGGACAAATCTTACTTTAGTCCTTTCTGTACAACCAGAGCCTTGACACCAACACAGTCTTTTCTTTTTTTCTCATAGGGTCTGCTGGGGAAAGAGAGGTGGAGTCAGAGTTCAGGGGAGCCTGCCCAAGGAAGGCATCATCTTTGGGAAGAGGAACAGGACCCAGAAACATCAGCTGAGGGAAGAGGAGTGGGATTCAGGCAGACTCCTGGGAACAAAGATGAAGATACGGCTGTAAAATGGGATAAAAAAAGGTAAAAAGATCAGGGCCTCCCTCTTCTTATGGTCTAACACACCTCAGGGATAATTTTTATTTTTATTCTCTGGTTCTAACAATTAAATCCATTATGAGACTCAAGCGGGCGCTCCGCTCACTTCAGATTATTTTACTTTAATTTTTGAAGGGGAATATGGAAACTGTGAAACTGTACTCCATTTTATGGTAGGTGTGAGAAAAACCCTAAACAGAGGAAAACTTTGGTAGAAGTAAAAAACAAAATTTAACTTTTAAGGCTTTGGCAGAGGAAAGAGGAATGTGATTCTAAGAACAGACCTGGTACAAATAAAAAAAGAAAAATCTAACGGATTTTCAGTTTTCCAACAGAAATACCACTTAACATACAGAGCAGCTTGTTTCAACAGCTGAACTGGTCCCTGGCTTCACAAGTATTAAAAATTGTGGCCAGGCAGGCCCAGGAACCCAATCACTGTGTTCCAGTAACCACAGAGTCTGGATTTTTTCAGGAAAAGGCCAATTTTCTCATCTGTTGTCCCCATAAGTCATCAAAAAGTCCTATAAAAACACTTATATGCCAAAATCCTTTCCTAGATAGTAAGTTGGTTTAAAAAATACGGACACTGTTTCATGGATCAATAATAACTCTATTTCTATTGTAAAGTATAATTTATATTTCAAACAAGTAATTTACAGAGATACTTTCAAAATAATGCCTATTTCTGGGTTAGGAACTGACAAAGTATAAAGGGAGAACACTATTTTAACTAATTAAAATAATTACAACTAGTAAGTTTTGCTCAGTTTATTTTATAAATCAGTAAAAAGTTCTAGACTATTTTCTCCTTTGAAATGCCTTTCTGAGAACGGCATCAAAACATGTATATTATCTAGGGTGAAACAGATCACCAGCCCAGGTTGGATGCATGAGACAAGTGCTTGGGCCTGGTGTACTGGGAAGACCCAGAGGGATCAGGTGGAGAGGGAGGAGGGAGGGGGGATCAGGATGGGGAATACATGTAAATCCATTGCTGATTCATGTCAATGTATGACAAAAACCACTACAATATTGTAAAGTAATTAGCCTCCAACTAATAAAAATAAATGTAAAAAAAAAAAAAAAAAGAAAAAGAAATGCCTTTCTTTCCCTTTTATCTTTTTTTTTTTTTGGCAGCACCATGAGGTATGCACAATCTTATTTCTCCAACCAGGGATCGAACCTCTGTCCCCTGCAGGGGAAGCATGGAGTCCTAACCACTGGACCACCAGGGAATTCCCTAAAATGCCTTTCAATTAGAAATATATGGCAGTAATGTCTACTCATCTGAGAATCTGTTTTCCTGAACTAAGTTCCATAAGAAACTATTACTGCCTTTATTAGTCTTCCATCACTGTGTGACATGCTTAGTCCAACAAAACAAAACAGAACAATGAAGAAACGAGTCCTCAGTGAAGCTCTCATTAAGCCTGGCTTCTCTATGACCCTATCTTCCCCCAGGTTATCACAATTCCCTTCATCTAGGACAGTGGTTCTCAATCTGGGACATATACTGTGGTCATCTACAGAACTTTCCTAAGTATACCTCCTATGGCTGTGGCTTGGGACCATGAGGGTGTGGGAAGAGACCTGGGTTTGGGTATTTTGACAACTCTATGCAGATAATTTGAGTGCGTATGCTAGCAGAGAACATCATATTCAGATGGGCGAGGATAGGAGCTACAACACTGGTCTCAAGGAATGATGCTTCTCGTCCTTAACAGGATTGACCAAAGTATGACCATCACAGACAAGACTGCATAGTCAAAAGTAACAGAGGAGAAAGAATTGAAAACATGCAGACCATTAGAGGTTGAGAATGACCTCAGGGATATCTGCTTCTGTTTACCACATATCACTATTTTGTAAGCGGTAAAGTACATTATCTTTTCAAAAAGCATATTTTAGGCTCTAGCTCAGAAGACAGTGTGACCATCCTAAATATAACACTCGTTTTCAGACTCAACGCCTGTCACGGATCAAGATGGCTAACAACTCTCTGCAGTTGCCATCTGTAAAGTAGGGGCCAGTGTGCTGCTTTTGTTATTGTTCCAAGAAAAATTCTGAAAAGATTCTGTTTAAATTATGACCTCCTTACTTTCAAAATGGGGAATTACTCTATCTACTCTCCTGCCTCCTAAAAAAACACAAGGCCAACTAGAAACACTAGTATAAGTACTTTTAGGTCGTCATTACTGCTCTTCAGTAACTGCAGACAACCAACCTTAATTATTCTACACCCACCCTCATGCATCAAGTGGATTGGAGGCTGAGTCGGCAAGTGTAAAATTTCAACACAAAAGAGCACAAATCTAAAAAGGAAGAAAAAGAAAATTTTACCTTTGGTTTTTTGTTCCGTGACCTGCAAAATAAACAGACATAGGTAAATGAGACTTGCTTTCTAAACCAGTATTATAAGATTACTGTAATTCTGATACCTCAAATAATTCAAGCTGTCAGATACATAGGCAGAGCTAAAGCTCAGAAAAAATCAGCTCAGATATCCTTCTAAAGACAATGGCCATATGTCTGGCTATAACTTACATGACCATCATTATGAAAGAGTCCAAAAATTAAGACAAAAAGCATTCACTCTTGATAAATAATGAGGTCCCTGCACTGGGGATAGTGTTTCCCATTCTGACATCCAGAAAATGAAATGGATGAGGCCCAGAAACAAAATTAACCACAGATACAAAAAGATTTCCCTGTGAGTATGGACCCAGATACCTGACTTCAAATCTAGAAAGCAAAGTTTAAGGTCCCATGCACAGAGGCATCAGAGATCACAGTAGGAAAGTTGGATTTAAAACCAAGCTCTGCCACTTCCTGTCTGTGTGATCTCAGTTTTCTATTTATCTGTTGAATGAGGATAATAAAAGTATCTCTCTGCAAAGGACTGCTGTAAAGATTAAGCCAGACAACCTACAGCAATGCTCAATAACTGTTTGCTATTATAATTACCAAAGTTTATAGAAAATAATGTGAAATAGAGCAATAAGGTTGAAATTATAATGTGGCTTCCCAGGTAGAGCAGTGGTAAAGAATCTGCCTGCCAATGTAGGAGACATAAAAGACGTGGATTTGATCCCTAGAATGGGAAGATCCCCTGGGGAAGGAAGTGGTAACCCACTCCATTCTTGACTGGGAAATCCCAGGGATAGAGGAGCCTGGCGGGCTACAGTCCGTGGGGTTGCAAAGGGTCAGACATGACTGAGTGACTGAGCATATACACACAGATAAACTTGAACAAATATAGACTGCTTTGTTGAAAGTATTTCTTTATATAGTAATGAATACATTTCTGGAACTGATTAACCTAAAAGGTTGGACATACTAAATATAATAATGGGTTTTGAGAGAGTTTGGAAATGATGACTAGGAGCCACATGGAAAACTCTTCTGCTATTAAGAGGGGAAAATAAAGGAGGGCATCTAATTATCCATGCCTTATAATATTTAAACAAAACCACAAAAGGTCATGAATAAGACATTCCAAAGGAAATGTACCAGAATTCCAACAGGGGTTAAATCACATTATTGAGATCATGGGTTATTTTGACCCCCTGTTCCCAATTGCTAATCTTCAAAAAAATTTTTTTGTATTGGTTCTCCAACTTCTATAACCAAAATATTCATACAGAAAAGAAGAGGTCTGATTTATTTGTGGCTGGTAATCATACTAAGTTACTGCTCTGGATGTTCATGAAAACATGCTCATCTTCAGAAGGTCTGTCCTGTGGCTAACCAGCCCGCTTCAAAATGGATTCCAGCACACCACTGAATTAAAACAATCCACTTGGACGACCTCCTGGAGTGTTTCTTACATTCTTGCATTAAAAGACAAGCTAAATCAGCTGTATTGCATTTGTGCTAGGCAGCCTCTTAAAATGAATGTTTCCCAGTACTAATTGTTACAGAGCTCAGTTCTACTGTATAATTTTTCTGTAACCCCACCTATCCAAGAATGAACTGATTTGCAACCACAGATCAATTCCTTACAGCAGTTTATACCACGGTAAATAAATACTTCTTAGAATGCCATTTGGAAGATAAGTTATTACTTATACTCAATGTCTTCCCTAGCTATAAGCAACAAATCCAACTAATGTCAAATGTGTCTTAAAATGTGGTTTCTTTTAAAAGTGTTGTCCTCCAAGACAGTAAAAAGCTGGAAGATCAAAGCATGGGTTCTGCTAACGCTTAACAATGATCCTTGAGCAGCATCAGCCTAATGAATGTGAGGTGAAATCCTTCTCAGACACCTCCTTCATAACTGGAAATCTAACACCGTTTACTCAAGGATGGTTCTAGAAAGAACAAACCGCCATAACCACTGAGAACAATGGAAAAGCAGCTCATGTTTAATTTCTATGTATAAATAATTTAATTTAGCTAAATAAAAGTCAGTTCTCCATGAACATTATGTTGCTAGCATTCATTCTTGACCATTTACTTATTAAACAAACATTTTTTGAGTAATGCTTTTGTCTTGGGCACTGTCTTAGTTACTGGAAATATAAATACGAATAAAACCTCGAGAAACTTAGCAGTCTAATGGGGAAAACAGACACGAAGAGATGATTATAAAGCAATGGGGTAGGCTGTGAGAAAGATGTGGAAGCACTAAAAAGAGGCACCACATGTTCGCTGAGTGAGTGAGTGTATGCCCCCATTATAGGGCCACTGGCACATTCTCTACAATTCTTTGCATCAGAGCACATTTTAAGCCTCTTAGTTGAGATGCTGTCTCTACAGTGAGGTTAGAAACCACTAAGACAGTCACATGGTAAGCTTTGTGCTTGCTCCTTAAAACTGCTAAATCAGAATCTAATTCTGAAATTATACAATGGTTCAGGATGGTAAAACAATATCAAAGGCCATGTGTCAAGTCTAGATCCTGTGCCAGCCAATCTAGAACATTTTTGAACCAACGTGACCAAATTTTTATTGTTCCTAATTAACCATGTGAAATTTCATTTACAGTGATATTTCTCTTGGCTGTAACTTTTAAACCAGTTCTTAATGCAGATCCAAGCACACAGGGTAGACACTCCAGCTGTATGTATGAAATTCTCTGCACAAATAATCCCAATTCACTCTTGAATGAACTCACACCATCTTTTATTTTAAGTCATTTTTCTATTAGGGGGATCCACAACAAAAGTTTACAGATGCACATTATTATTAATCACTTCTAGCATTGGTATTTCAGGTTAAAAGACATTGTTATCTATGTGAAAAACAAAGATGAACTGTACACAAGGCCCAAAACAATCACTCTATTTGGCACTTTCCTGTTATCGGCCTTTGTTCAAGGTCCCCAGTGGACAGCTTATAACCATAAATTTCCACAGACTGCAAAATCCATTTCTTGTACCAATTCAGTAGATGAAATGGGAATGCCCTAAGGAAAGAAAGCCTCACTGAGCTTCTCTCTCCCATCACTCCCATGGGAAAGTCAGTACGTGTGGCTACAGGGGCAATGCCTCTGACACCCCAGAGCTGGTGGAGCCGCATGTAACAACTTCAGTGACGTGGAAGGTGGCTGTGTCCACCAAGTATAAAAAAAGCCTCTGGGTTGTCATCTGACATTTTAATTCCGACTCTGTACCATCATTTTAGACAGTTTCAACAAGCTCAGATCAGAGCAGGTATCCTGACAGCATGAAGATGTGATGGTGAGCCCGCCACTATTAATAGAGCCAGAAACACAATTAAAAGCAGACAAAACCTTAAAGAGTGCAGTAATCTATTACGGCACCAAACAATAATGAATATTCCTTTTAATTAAGCCTTGAAGATAAACTACATTTCACATGTTTAATGCAGCAGGGTCACATGCAATCTAAATCAGAAAATATTTCCAGTATTGTGTCTTATGCCAGCACTCCTACGTGATTTCAATAATTCAGAGAACAGAATTAAGGGAAATGCTATCTAATGATGCAGGGGAAACTTGCAGTGTCCCTTGAGTTTGAATGCCTTGAGTCTGTTCTAAATCTAGAGTTGCCTCTGAACCCTGTTAACAGTTGTCCCCCTCCCTAAACCTAGTTTCAATAACCTGGCTCCATAGCAGGGACCCTCAAACCTGCCTCACAGTGAGGGTCTGCTTCCCAAGTGTGTCAGACAGTGGTAACAAGAATTGGAGGTGAAGTGATTCTGCCAGGCACTTTGCAAAGGCAGCAAAGCACCCCTGCCGAACCACAGCCCATCAGGTGAAGCTCTTGAAGCTAAAAGAGCAGTGAGGGCAGGTAGTCAGCTCAGACTATGGCCAGGGCAAAGGGGACAGGGCAGGAGGTCTAGCCACTCTCTGTTTTCCACAGCCCTGACAGTTGACATCTGTCAGTCCTATGTCTTTTTTCCTTTTAGCATCTCTTTCTCCCTAAGCAAATGCCTCAAAGCCATGCAATACTATCGCCTTCAGAGCACTAAGCAGGCCCACCAGATCCTCTTTTAATTTAAAATATATATATATTTATTTATTTGGCTGTGCCAGGTCTCAGTTGCAACATGTGGGATTTTTAGTTGTGGCATACAAACTCTTAGTTGTGGCATGTGGGACCTAGTTCCCTGACCAGGGATCCATTTTGCATTGGAAGCACAGAATCTTAGCCACTGAACCACCAGGGAAGTTGCGCCCCCCCTCCCCCACCAGATCCTCTTTGAGGGAGATTTTTTTTAATGGAATTATCAAAAAGCAGACTCATATAAAATGACATTGTAGGTGGACCAGAAGGACAATATCAAGGCAAACCCACAAGTTTTGAAAAATCATTCCATAAACTTGCTTAAGAAAATGGAGATTAATTATGATACAAACAAGGAAACACACCAAGCATTTAAGTGTTGGTAACTCTCCTGCTTTTCTTGATATTACTTATTGTTGTTTTCAATAAAATCAGCTGCAGCATTAATTTAACATCTACGATCATCAATGAGGGTCTTTAACTTTCTCCCACTTTCAAATCTCAAGTAAACTAATGCCTCAAGTAGCATTATTAAGATGTCAGGCACCCAAGCCAAGGCAACTCATTCTAGATATGCAGCGGATGTAAAGACAGACTTAATTGATTAAACCCACCTTCTGAGTGGCTTCTTTTTTCTTTTTATCCTCTTTCTTCCTTTTCTTGTCTTCCATTAACTGTTCTTCCCTTTCTTGCTCCTTCTCTCTGTTAAAGTAACGTCATACCACAAGGTCAAACATCTACATTCACAGTCTATTTGTGCAGCAAAGTAAATGCTTATAGACGGTGTGCAAAGCGACAGACACTTCATCTCTGACCGAGCAGAACACAGTACTCCATTTAAGCTAGCAGGATACATAAAACCCATCGTATTTACTTATCCTCCTTATTTTGGTCTGTAACCCCTTTTACAACAGGACATCAAGTTTAGTTTTAAAGAAGTTCAGTAGAGGGAGTTTTTATAATATCTTTCTAAACACACACATACATGATTATTGTATTTCCACTAAGCAAAGAACGTAATTTGATTATATGACAACATTCAGTTTGCTTCTGACAGTACTCCTCACAAATAATGCAGAATATATGACTTCAGTTACAGTATACAGGTATTTATCATAATTTAGGTGTTTTCCCATGACATCTTCAGAGCAGTGAATATAAAACCCTATGTTCCAAATTCTGTATTTTTCTTCTACATTATTAACATTGTATGTTTTACATGTTTTCTACTTGTATTTTTAAGGCTGTATTGAAGGTTCTGTAAATCCATGTATTCCCTACTGGGTGACTTCACAGTTAGGATCATCAGGTTTTGCTCTCCTCAATTAAAATATAAAAATAATACATAAAAATAAATATTCTAGTTGGAGAAATATGTACCAAATCTTAAGAAACTAAAATCATGTAATTTGTCCTTCACATTTGAAAAATAACTGCAAAATGCAATAGTTACTGTATTACATAAAATATTCTTATATACAATCTAATATTCTAACATATATCTAGAAAGTTGACGACTTCTACTTCTATGTATCAACTGGGAAAAACGCATAAACCACCACTGGCGTTAACGTCAAAACTCGCCGCTGGAAACCCCAGATGCCAAGCTTATTGAATTTCAGAGCTGGAAGAAGAGTTAGAGATCGAGCTCCCAGTTCCCAACAACTGAGGAGATGCCGTCTGCAATACTTGTGGTTTTAGGGGACCCGATAGCAAATCCATGGTTTCATAGATATCACTTAGATAAAGGCTAAGTTGAAAGTCAAACAAATTAAAGAAAAGTGTTAAATGTCTGCAGACATGGCAAAATCCACAATGATGGTTCCTGAAGGACTCAAGTTTGGGGAGTGAAACTCACTCAACCTACCCAGAAGGAACCAAGGGCCAGCACTGAGGCACACGCCCATGAACAGGTAGTGACACTTCATTTACAGAAAATAAGAACTAAACAAACAAACGAAGTGTTTTACCTATATATCAAGTTTTCAGTGGCTCTTTCTACATTCACAGATGCTGTCCTTTCTCCTATACTTCTGGGCATAAATACACAAAAGCCTAAAGTGCACAATTCACATTCCAACACAACGCCCATGTTGTTGCTGTCCATGTTGTTTAGTTGCTAAGTCGTGTCCAACTCTTTTACAACCCCATGGACTGTAGCCCGCCAGGCACCTCTGTCCATGGGATTTCCCAGGCAAGAACACTGGAGTGGGTTGCCATTTTCTGCTCCTGGGGATCTTTCCGACCCAGGGATTGAACCTGCGTCTCCTGAACTGCAGGCAGATTCTTTACCTCTGAGTCAACTGGGAAGCCAAACATCCATGACAACTTAAAAAATACAATCAAAGAAGAGATTTTATTATAATTTCCTTAGGCTTAAGGCTGCTTTCATTGGAGTTGGATTATGTGTACATCAGCCTAAGTGTGAAGTTCTTGGTGAAAATCTACTTGCAGTTGTGTACTACTTTAAGAAAATGGATTTACGAAAATTGGCAAGATAGATGTTGACCATCTAAGGTAGGCTGGCTGCAGAACCTGTTATATTTGGCTCTTAGAACCTCTTGCTTCCTCTGGCTGCAAATGGAAGGAGAAGATGGGGTTCCTCATGACCCAGTTACTGTAACTTGATTTCCATATTTTAAAGTACAACTGACTACAGAAAAAGAGCAACCATAGCCTGAATGAGTATCTCCTGTTTAAATATTCAATGCTCTAAAAAGCATAATGTTGTAAAAGTTTATTTTAAAAAGGCAAGGTAAAACAAAGAAAAGCAGTTAGTCATTAATGAGACACATTCTTAAAAAAACTAACCTTTTCAAATATTTTTTCCTATAAACAGGTAATTCAGGGGGAGGGATTGAAACTTATGTTCACTACAAGCAAATTTATTTCCAAAACAAATATTTTTTGAAGCTTTCCAGGAGACAGACTGTGCTTTCACCCTGATCTTTTACTGTGTGTGTTGGTAGAATTGAGTCTTCTCTTTAAATCTCACTTTCTTAGGAAGAATTCATTTTCCCAAACCAAACCTGACTTAACCTTATCATTCACCTAACAATCAGAAAGTGTGGGGTTCACCTTTATTCTATCTCAATTGTGTTGTATCTTGGCTGCACCTTAGTATCATTTGAAGAACTCTGAAGTATCTCTATGCTGTGTCAGAGCCCAGCAGGGGTAAAGAGCGCACCCACCCATCTATGGTGGTAGTGATGAGAGATCAGTTACATGGGGGACTGACCAGTAACACATTAAGGATGGTAACACTCAGGTTTCTCAGTATGGAAAAAAGGAGTTACCAAAATGAAAAAAGAAAACTCAAATGAACCCCGTGGAGTTGGATCAGTATTAGTTATTGGCATGAACTCATGATTTTTAATACATAGGGATAAACATAACAAAAAAAAGCAGATGTAACTTTATGTGTCTCTATGTGTATATTCCTTCATGTATGCAAATACGCATACTTACTCCCTAGCTATATCACTGAGAGGGCTTGGGAACAAGCAACATCCAAACACAGTAGCTATGAACATACCTCGAACCCAGATTATGGCTTCTAAATGCCATCCTTCACTAAGAGAATCACTGTTTGTTTTTTTTTTTTTTGGAGAAAGAACTAATTTGGGAGCTTGATGATGAAAAGCACAAAATGAGCTGCAATGCTTGTTTGCCAACAAGCAAGAAAATCTTTGACAAATGATGAGACATGTCAAATGGTCACAAAAGCCTGAAGAGGGTCTTACAAGCTAAATCTGAGACAATATGACACTAAAAATAAGTAATGATAGTAACAGATTATAGGCCATTGTATAAGATAGGAAAACTGAGTCCATACAGAAAGAAGTGAATACCTTGAAAATACCAAGGAATGTAACATTCACGTAATTTTAAAGCACCACACCATAAAACACTTACTAATTACAAAGGAGAAAATAATAATTACACAGAGGAGAAGCCTGGTGGATAGCACCTTAGTTAAGTAATCCACATGAATATCATCAATGATGGGACACAATGAAATTGTGAGTAACCTGTCAGGAGACTCTGAGAACACAGCATTAATCCTATGATATGTGTAGCCTGAATATCATCACAAAGGAACATCAAACAGTCCCAAATTGGGAGACATTTTAGAAAATCATTGGTTTAAAATCTTCAAGCGTTTCAGGGTCACAAACACCAAGGAAAGATGGGGGAACTGTTCCAAATGGAAGGGGACTAAAGGGATACAACCACCAAATGCAAAGTGTGATCCTTCTGTTACAAAGGCCATACCAGGGCAAGTGTTAAACCTTGGGTAGGGGCCAAAGATTAAATGGTAGTAAACCATTACCAGAGGCAACATTCCAGAACAATCATATAGGAATCTATGGGTTTTTTTCCAAAGCCCCCACCCCAAGTGGTTCTAACATGTAGCTGGAGTTGAAAATCACTACTCTAAATTCTCATGTTAAGCTTACCCTTAGCCAGATGCAAGTGTAAACACTGTAATCTAGAATAAATCTAGAATGGTAAAAAGCCAAAACTACTCTTAAAATGTCTGAGGTGAAGAAAATACAACTATTTTCTTTCTTTTTTTTTAAATAAACAACTACTAGTTTCAAGAAGTATGTACAAGGGACTTGTTTTTGAGAAAGGCAGTATTTGAATAAAACGGGAGATTCTCAGTGTTCATCTGAGCTGAAGCAGAGCACGACTCCTGTCTGCAAGTTCAGGACACTAAAGAGCGACAATGCTGGCATTCCTAAAAACCTGCTGTTTCACACATTCGAAGTCTCCAAGACCTCACGGGGAAGTTCAGAGCCGGAATATCTAGATGACAATTCCCTAGAGCTGACATCCAAGGCCATTCACAGTGCAGGTGCTATTTCCACACTTCCCTCACCTACTGTGCACACCTGACGCAAAGAGCGTCCGCCTGTGTGTCGAGTCCTGGCGCAGTATCTGCCTGCTTCAGTGAAGCCTTCCCTGACCA
Source organism: Dama dama (assembly GCF_033118175.1). Classification (NCBI taxonomy): domain Eukaryota; kingdom Metazoa; phylum Chordata; class Mammalia; order Artiodactyla; family Cervidae; genus Dama; species Dama dama. The sequence goes on from NC_083702.1 coordinate 8,642,619, forward strand.
CTTCAGCTCCTGAGAAACTCACCCTCCTCTGTACATCTCACCACCTCTGCCCTGCCTCTCGTCTGGCCCCGGGAATGACAGACAGGGAAGAGGGTTCCACCTCACACGTGATGGTTAGAAAAGGCCTCTCTGATAAGGGGGCCTAAGCATGGAGGCCCACCGAGGTGAGGGAGATGTGGCTGTCTGCGCCAGGATTCCAGGCAGAGGGACCAGCAAGCAGGAAGGAGTGACGCCGGAGTGTTTGGCAGGGAGGCTGGAGTAGAGGGAATAAGGGAGAAGCTGGTGGATGAGATCAGAGGGGTAGCAGGGCCCCGCGGAGTGTCACCGCACCTCTCAAACTCACAGGGACACATCTGGGGACTGGTGTGCACACACACACTGACACTTCCTCTACCTCTAATTCTGCCAATGAAAAGCCCATTTTTTCCCTCCCACTTTCAGAGCTGCTGCTCCTGTCCTCACAGGCACTGGCCTGCCCCGCTCAGAGCACCGGTCACGACAGGAAAGGAAGCCAAGTAGGCCTGCATTTGCTACAGTGAAGTCCCTGGATGTGCTGCCCTTCCTCTTCCTCTCATCACAGGCACCGAGCACAAACCCTAGGACGCACGAGGTCCTCCACTGAATGTTACCAAAGCTGCATGATGATAGAGCAAGCGACGCTTTTCTATCTTTTCAATGGGACATGGTTCAAAAGAAAAAGCCTCAATTAAATTTAATTAGTTAAGTGAAGTCACTCAGTAGTGTCTGACTCTTTGTGACCCCATGGACTGTAGCCTACCATGCTCCTCCTTCCATGGGATTTTCCAGGCATGGGTACTGGAGTGGCCTGTCATTTCCTACTCCAGAGTATCTTCCCGACCCAGAGAATTGAACCCGAGTCTCCCGCATTGTAGGCAGATGCTTTACCGTCTGAGCCATCAGGGAAGCCACTCAACAAACAGATACTGAGTTATTATTATGTGCCAGGCACTGATCTAGGCACTAGGGATATAACAGTGGCCTTGGGGGCTGATGATCTAGACAGAGACAGACAGACAGACGTATACAAACAACGTCACAAAGAAAATAAAGCTGAGAAAGGAGCTAGAGAGTGACCAAGACGGGAGGGGCAGGGAAGATGGTAGGCTACTTTACACAGATGTGCATTCATGGAAGACCTCTCTGAGGCAGTGAGAGATTGGAATGAAGGAAATTATCTGGGAAAAGAGTGACTGACCAGGCAGAGAGAACAGTAAGTTCAAAGATCCTGGCATGGGAAGGTGCTTAGTGTGAATTTGGGGTTTTATTTTTGGCGGGAGGGATACTCTTCTTCTTCCCTCCTCCCACTGCACCCCTCCCCCACAGCAAAAACACACACACACACTTCAGAGTTTTCTGTGCTTATTCTGTAACAGTCCCCACTCACACCAAAAAAAAAACAGGCATTCTGTTTCTTAAGAGCTTTCCTCTATTCTGTTCCTTTCATCTTTCCTTCCTTCCTATTTCAGTGCCTACTTGCCAAGCTCTGTGCTGGAGGCCAACAATTCCACAAGCAGTGCTGCTTGCCTTCCTGGCGCTCTCAGTTCAAATTTTATTGTGGCTGCGCCTGGTTTTACTTGTGGCATGTGGGATCCAGTTCCCTGACCAGGGATGGAACCCAGGCCTCCAGCATTGGGAATGTGAAATCTTAGCCACTGGACCACCAGGAAGTCCCCCTCAGCTTAAATTTTTGAACAGCTGTGTCTCGTCTCACAAGTCAGACAACTCTGCCCTCCATCTTCAGCAGTCAGTATTTTGCTGTTGTTCAGTCATTAAGTCATATCTGACTCTTTGCGACCTCATGGACTGCAGCACGCCAGTTTCCCTGTTCTTGACTATCTTTGCTCAAACTCATGTCCATTGAGTCGGTGATTACGAGGACTTTGGGGTGCCTTTGGTGTTTTGAAAGTACTAGAACCTTGGACAAGTGAATTCACAGCTTGTGATAAGCCAGGTAAGAGATCAACCTCTTCCAAAAACTGGAATCACAGCCAGCGGTTCCTGAATTAATGCTCTCAAGCCCACTGAGCCTCAAGCATCAAGCAGACGCACGGCTGGCAACTTCATACTTTGAAAGCAGCAGTCACCAATATACTGACCTGAGAGAAAAGAGTATCTGCCTTTTCTTTCAGGTATGAATAACTGGCTACAACACTGTCAACATCTGATGGCTTTCTGGTCAGTAAATGTGGTGGCACCTCTGGTCCCAGGTTATAACCACATATAATCAAGGCAGACAGACCCAAATGGATATAACAGATCCACCCAACAGGTGAAATGTGCCAGAAGCAAACCAACACTGTAAAAGAACAAGCTATCAATGACTCTGATGAATCACCAGGGATTATGGTAAGTGACAAAAGCCAATCCCAAAGGTTACATACTGTATGAATCTATTTATAGAACATTCCGAAATGACAAGTGGCTGTCAGGGGTTGCTGGGGGCTGAGGCAGGGTGATTATGAAAAAGGGTGACACCAGTGGTCCTTAAGGTGATGAGACTTCTGCCTCTTGATAGTGGTGGTAGATAAGGAAAGCTACATGTAATAAAACTATAAAACTAAACACACACATACACAAATAAGCACAGGTAAAACTGGGGAAATGAAACAAGATCAGTGAGTTGTATCAATCAGTATCTCGGCTGTGATACTAGACTATAGTTCCACCAGAAGAAACCATTGGCACAAACTGGGTAAAAGGTGCCTGGAATCTCAATGTGTTATTTCTAACAACCACATGTGAATCTACAATTATCTCAATAAAAATTTTAATGAAAAAAAAAAGAGCCTCAAATATGGATTCATCTTTTAGTTATCTGTTTAAAAGTTTTAAGGACTTCTATTTCAAACAAATATTTTAACAGTTTTTCATGAGTCACATAAGAGTCAAAAAGAACTTTAGAAGTCATTGTGGTCCTGACGTTCAAAAAACATATTCCCCAAAATATGCTAAAATCTACACTTCTAATACGTTCAAATTAACTGTTACAGTTTTATCAATCAAGGTTCCTTGTGTCTTCAGTACATTAGGCATGTGATAAATATGGCACCACAGGGTGTTTAAAATGTTCCTCTACCACGTGATCCATAGCATCACCCTTTTACTGAGGATGTTAGTGCTGTACCAGTAATAAAAGCTATTATTTCACTTTGCGGTGGAGGAGTACGTCAACTCAGCCAACATCAACTCCAAGCCCCTTCTGGCCTGTTTCCCAGACTCCTTTATAACTAGAGATTGAAATGTGACTTATGTTCTGCCAATAAGTTGCGCTTGTGCGTGACTTTACTGGGGAACTGACGGGGCGCAGGGCACCCTTCTTTTCAGGGAGCAGACATGATGTGGTCCTGGAGCCGAAACCTCTAACAGTGGTTTCCTGAATGTATAAGAAGAGGAAAAAGTTCCCATGGGGCCCCCAGTCTGTGGTGTGATTCCCAAGGATCTGTGAGACAGCATCACCGTTTAATAAACCGCTGGCAACAGTGAGAGTAAGTTCCATTGTCTGACACTAAGAACTCTGTCCAACACAGATTTATATAAGCTTACCAAAGCACATCTAATATACGTGACTTGTATAGACAGCTACTTCCTTAAAAGACAAATGGTAATCCTGACAATTTATAAAACGTAAGAAAATAACTAGACACAAAACCATTAACAGTCATAACCAATTAAGGATTAATGATACCACACACATATTTGGAGTGAGGACAATTAACAAAAGGAGTGCAATGAAAAGAGTTAAGCAAAGTGCTAGAAGTATCCATTTAGAGTGTTTTTAATTAAAAATGCACACAGAAAGAGAGCATGTTGGAATAAATCCATTTCGGCAGAGGAAATTACATATTAGGGTGCTCCAAAGATCTGTGTTGGATTTGTTCTTAACGTTTTTTTCATTTGCTGGATCTGACTGAGGGAATTTAATGGGATGCTAATGTAATTTGCACATGATATTAAATTAGTAGTCAAGGCCAAACAACACTGAAGCATCAAAACCGTTTTAACACTGAATGGCTCATGGGAAGAAAATAGTAACATTAAACTAAGCAAAATAAAGGTAAATACATTTTTTATTAATTTAGAGGGATGCAGAAATTTCTCCTGCCCTGAGTTGCATCGTGTAATACATGACAGGCAACTCTTTTGTATGGTGGCTTGAGAGTTCCTTTGGCTGCAAGGAGATCAAACCAGTCAATCCTAAAGGAAATCAACCTTGAATAGTCATAGGAAGGACTGATACTGAAGCTCCAATACTTGGGCCACCTGATGCAAAGAGCTGACTCATTGGAAAAGACTGGGGAAAACTGAAGCCAAAAGGAGAAGTGGGGGGCAGAGGATGGAATGTGAGGAAACTTCTGGAGATAGTGAAGGATATGGGGGCCTGTCATGCCACAGTCCATGGGGTCACAAAGAGTCAGACATGATTTTGCGACGGTACAGTAACAACAAAATTAACACTGCTCCTTCTACATATGAGTTACCTTCCTATGTGTGGTTGTGTAAAGCAATGCTTCTCAATCTTTAATGGGAATCTCGCTAAAATGCAGAATCTTATTTAGTAGGTTTGTTGGGGACCTTCAATTCTCCTTTTCTAACAAGCTGCTGGTCCCTGGACCTTACTTTGAATAGTACAGGAACAATGCACTTGGCTGTTCTTTCCAGGAAAATATGAAATTGTAGTGATTTCTCCAAGGATAAATATTAACCTCATTAACATCAAGCTTATGCCCTGTTATTCCTATCTGTGTTTCAGTGCCAAATTACAGTGTAATCTTCATAAAGATATATTAAAAGTCAATTAGACAACTTGTGTAATACCAAATATGCATGAAATTTAATTGAAACGACATCAGGAATAGCTAGGACCACATCTGTGCAGGCAAACAAACCATGATGACAGCAAATGTGCGTATCAATAGTTGAAGGGGGCCATCAACTGTAGGGGAATGCAGATTTCAAGTGTGTCAAGCACAGAAAGAATCTGCGTTTCACAATCCGTGAAACACAGCAACAATACTTCTATGAACATAACCTCTGACTCCAAGTGTCTCACAAATCCCTCCACATCCCACAACTGAGGTACATGCAAGGAACAGGTTTATTTGGAATTACTCACATCAGAAAAAGGAAGAAAAAACATTTAAAAGAACTTGTTTTCACTTTCAAAAATCCCATGTGGCAAAAGTTGTAAGGAGTGATAGGGGAGCTTTCCCCCTGCAAAACCCTTCAGGGTTAGATTGGTGATTGAGAAACAGCTCATTTGAAATGACTCTTCTTATACTTTATATACTCTTGCCTCGCAGCCCAGCAGTCTCTAACAAAGATCTAACAAAGATCTTTATTCAGTCTTAGTGCAGCTGTGTAGGAAGTTCCTTATATTGCTTTGGGAATTATCTCCTTATAGCTTCCGCCCACTGGTCCTAAGCTTTCCTTTCCAGACTGCACAGAAGTCTTCTAAATCCATATTTGTAGTCATCCATCACGCATCCCAGAGGCTTTCACACAGTCTTCAAACAGTTCACCTGTGGCCTGGTTTTCCAGCCCCTCATCACTGAGGTCATTATCCCCTAGACATACCCCGTGTGTCAACGAGCATCCAGTTACTGGGTAAGGCAGGGCCAAACAGAGTAGGCCTGCCACTTCCTCATCCCAGATAACATCCCACTGTCAAAATGGTCACAGAGCCCACCTGCCTTCCCAGCAATCCCCTCTTTCTGAGTTACAGCCGCTTCTCACCCCTGTTTTCCACAGTACTGCTAAGTCACTGCTCCATGATTGACGCAGGGTCTTACGTGAGTCTCTCCCAGTGCCTTCTGTGCCTAGCACTGCCGCCCCTACCGCTGGCAGGGGAAGCCTGGCACAACGTTTCCCAGAATCCCACTCTCTGTCTGCTCTAGGTTAGATACGGCCAATGAGAGGCTCCTGCTCTGGAAGACGGAAGTCAGTACTCTCTGAAAATAGCTGTAAGCAGACACATAGGCAGCGGCAGACAGGACTTTCCACTCTCACAGCAGCTTCCAGCTGAACTGGAGCCACGCTGGAGCTGCAGACGACCGCTGAGATCACGCTTCCCTAGGAACCTGGCATCCTAATTTCATCAACAATAACAATGGTCTCCTTGCATTCTGCCCCTGCCCACCCCCGACTTTCTAATGGTTGTGTGAGCTTTCAATTCCCCATAGAAAAACCTGTTCTTTTTGGAAAATACAATCGATTCTACCAAAAAAAAGCTACCAGAAATAATAAATGACTTCAGCAAGGTTACAGGATATAAGATCAATACATAAAACCAATTCTATTTTTGTATACTAACAACAATCAAAAACTGAAATTTTTAGAAATCCTATTTATAGTAGCATTGAAACCTATGAAATACCTAGAGGTAAACCTGATGATAAAGTCCTATCCTTGTACACTGAAAACTGTAAAATGTTGATGAGAGAAAATTTTTAAAACCTAAGTAAGTGGAGAGATATACTGTGTTCACAGACTGGAAGACAGCACTGTTTATATGTCAGTTCTCCCAAAATTGATTTATAGATTTGACACAATCCCTATCAAAATCTCCGCACGATCTTTTTTTAAAGTAGAAACTGACAAGCTCTTTTTAAAATTCCTAAGCACTCAGATTAGCCAACAAGTTTCAAAAAGAACAGCTGGAGGACTCACAGCACCTGACAGGCAGACTTATTATAAAGATACAGTAATCAAGACAGTGCAGTACTGACATCGAGACAAAGACAAAAAGTTCAGTAGGATGAAACAGATTCCAGAGATAGATCGATACAGAAATGGACAACTGATTTTCAGAAAGGTACAAAGGTAATTCAGCAGAGAAAGAAGTCTGTTCTCCACAAATGGTGGGGCAGCAGATGAACAGCCATATGTTTAAAAAAAAAAACAAAACAAAACACCTCAACCCAGACCTTACACTACATACAAAAATCAACTCAAAATGGATCACAAACCTGAACATAAAACTAAAAGAAAATACAGAAAAGAAAATCTTTGTGAACTTGGGTTAGGAAAATTATTTCTTAGCCCTAACGACAAAAGGACGACCTATACAAGAAAAGAAAAAAAAAATCGATAAATTTGATTCTTCAGAATTAAGAACTTCTACTGTCCAAAAGATGCTGTTAAGAGAAAAAGAGCAGCAGACCAGGAGAAAATATTTGCAAATCACTTATATGATAAAGAATGCATCTCCAGATAGATCAAGAACCCTGGAAACCTAACAATACACTTAAAAAACCCTATTCTTCAAATGGACAAACTTTGTAGCAGACTGATTTCTAAAAACTGAAAACTGTAAACAACTCAACTGTGTATCAGTAGGTAAATGGATCAACCAATCGTGGTAGGGCATACAATGAAACAGTTCTCAGCAATAAGGGGAATGATAACAAGTGAATAAAACTCAAAATAATTATGTTAAATGAAAGAAGCCAGAAGACAACTGTATGTTCCATTTGTATAATATTTAGAAAACACAAACTAATCTATAAGGGCAGAAAGCAGATCAGCAGTTATCTGGGGGCTGGGAAGGGGCAGGGCGGGGCCAAAGGAAGAGAGACAAGTGGGCACAAAGAGACTGTGGGGGACTTCCCTGGTGGTCCAGTGGCTAAGACGCTGCACTCCCAATGCACGGGGGCAGGTTCGATCTCTAGTCAGGGAACCAGATCCCATGCCACAACTAAGAGTTCACATGCCACAACTAAGCCCCAGCTCAGCCAACACAGACAGAGATGGAGACTTTGGGAAATAACGGATACTCTTCATCGTAAGCATACACAGTTCAAAACTTCATGTATTCTGAACACTTCAAATCTAAGCACTTCAATTCTAATTTAGTATTTCAATTACGCCTCAACAGAGCTGAAAATAAAAGTGAAAAGGAGAAGAAACTCTTTCCTCCATGGAATACCTGGAATGGCCTCTGTTTTCCTGGCAGAGCCCTGACTGCACTGGTACCTGTGAGCTCGCTCTAACAGTTGAAATCTCATGCAGGTTGGACATTCGAAGATGTCAAATCTTTAAATTGGAGCTTCTGCACGGATAATACTCCTATGAGTGTAAAGTACCATTTTTAAATGCAATGAAGCCTCCTGTACAAGAAATCTTAATAAGGTAAATGTCTGAACTTTTAAACCATTACATTTCACTGCTTTAACTCTCTAGATTGCTATACATTACCAGCATGTTCACTGGAATTTTCTCCTGATGTTTTAATTCATCTGGTAACACCTATATTGTTGTTTAGTTGCTAAGTCGAGTCTGACTCTCTTCAACCCCACGGACTGTAGCACGCCAGGCTCCTCTGTCCATGGGATTTCCCAGGCAAAAATACTGGAGTGGGTGGCTATTTCCTTCTCCGGGGAATCTTCCCAACCCAGGGACTGAACCCACATCTCCTGCACTGGCAGGCAGATTCACTACAACTGAGCCACCAGGGAAGCCTCATACCTTGATGATGTGCTCATACTGTAACTCTGAATCAAATCTTCTAATTTTTCAACTATTCTTTTGGTTTTGCTTGCTTAGTTTGCTTCAAACTAAGGTTCTTCAAGCTCAAAAGATCCTTGAGGTTTTCAAGACCTAAGATTTGATGAGTAAATTTTTGTTACCACCATCTTTCATTTTACTCCTGAAAGTACTTGCTAGGCTTCAAACGACAGCCTGAAACTAGGAGTAGTTTACAAATACTCAATAGACTAAGGAGCAACACCCTGAGGAGCGCTTTTAATATTTATATCCTGGAACCACTAAAGACTATGTTTAAATCTTAAGGGCCAAACACACAAAGCCAGAGAAGCACTCTACCCTTAGCATTCAACACTAAAGAAAGTGAAAAGAAACAAGATTTAGGAGTCCAAGCCAGGGTTCTGGAAGCCACAACAGAATAGCAAAGTATGGTTACTCAGCAGAAAAGAAAACGGCTTACCACTGAGAACCCTAAGTGTGAGGCACATGTCATTTAGAGAGGAATCAACAACTTATGAACAGTAGACAGTGGGGCTGCTTTCACAAAACACTTAGGAGCTTTTGTTTTTATATTGTTTTTCCACCCTTCTTTGACTGCTTCCATGCATGGGCCAACACAATTATACATCAAGAGAAGTAATAATAATAACTGACCTTAGAAATCAAATAGATTGTTTGCAATTCAAGCCAAATCACAGTAAGTTAAAAACCCCTTTAGAAGGCAATTTTAAAGCAATAAGAGCATGGCAAACAACTCTTAAGATTATGTGCTCTCCATGTTCATCCAGGAGGACTCGGTGGCTAGGAAATCAAAATGATTCAAGTGCTTTGCACATGTCTACCTCCAGCAGGGCCTGGTCCCTGCAGATGCTGACTCAGCAGGCTTGGGCTGAGGTTCGGACTCCTGCGAGTGCACTCCCGGGCGGGGGCGGGGCGGGGGGGGCGGTGTGTGTCCAGAAGGTTTGGAGAGATTCTCGGAGGTCTGTTGCCTTCCTACACAGGAGAAGGGAGTGGGGAAGTGTGTGCCCTTGAGTGGGGGCCATTATCCTCACTCAGGCTCTGGACCCTCCTCTCTCACTAACCAAAGCCACTTTCTCAGGGCTGCCCGTGCACACATAAGAAACAGGGCTAAATAGTCTGCATGAAAACCTTTAAAAGCATGACTCAGATCTAAACGGGAGAAAAGGAGGGAATTCAAACAATGATCCATGTGGTTCTCATCTGACCAAGGTGGGAAGGGTCTTGTCATATCACAGGCCACCAGGGAAAGTGACTTTTGCACGTCTTTCTAGATATGTGCCTTAAGAGAAAGCCAAGCATTTTCTTCAAAAATTAAGAGGAGGAGATCTGGGGCCTTACCTCAGATGTCACACAGTACCTTACTGCAAACAATGAGTGAGACAGGCAGGGTGCAAGCTTCCTGATTATACGGCACCACTACCACTTAATATATTAAGTCTATGCCTGTTATTCTAATTCTGGAAATCCTCTGAGCAAGGGTGCTATTTGTGACACTTACCTTGGTATTGAAAAATTAGCAGAGAAGGAAATCAACTCTGAATTCATGATCCACAGGTTGACAGTTGTACCCTACTTGTCAATGCTCTTAATTTGTGTTCTATTTTCAGAATAGTAAAAATGGAAAGTCGTGTTTTTGTATGCCGGTTGTCATTTAAATTTAGCAAGTTGAATGGTAATAATTGAATTACCTTGAGGGAAATATACATTTCTGAAAGATAAGCATGTTTAATGTTAATAAGTAACCAGCTACAGAGTATAGATAACTCCTGAACTTACATGACCCAGCTGTTCAACTAAAATTATACACAGGTGGGAAGATGACTCAAAATTTAAAATGCCATTTATACACAGCCTTTTGGTAACAACTAAGCCAACATGTAACTGTGTTTGATGCTTCAAGACCACATACAGGATGCCTAATTGTAGATGATATTTAAGGCTTTATATACACAATTTTGTACCTAATTTCTACTTAGGTCACCTGAGGAAAATTTTTAAGAGAGTAATCTACCATTCTAACCTTTAATAACATTACTCGAATCTAAGGAATTTCAAATATATGCTTTTAACAATCTCAGTAATAGCCAAGTGTAAATATTGTGGTTTTCTGAAACAACACTTAAGTTTCTCTTAAACAAGAGATCAAGGTCTTTTTTCCCCTTGTAGTTAAGAATCAGAGAAGGCAATGGCACCCCACTCCAGTACTCTTGCCTGGAAAATCCCATGGACGGAGGAGCCTGGTGGGCATGACTGAGCGACTTCACCTTCTTGCATTGGAGAAGGAACTGGCAACCCACCCCAGTGTTCTTGCCTGGAGAATCCCAGGGACAGGGGGGCCTGGTGGGTTGCCGTCTATGGGGTCACATAGTCGGACATGACTGAAGCGACTTAGCAGCAGCAGTTAAGAGTCATGCTTTCTATATAAAATCTATATAATCTCTGAGTCTAGAGATTAGCAACAAATGCCTGCAGTGTTTCTCTATATTTTTGTGTTTCAGGACTCCGTTTCCAACATCTTCAAAGTTCTTTTGATTCCATCTCCCACAACTCCATATCCAAGTACAATCCTTTCCAACAAGCAGAGCCCTCTACCAAGGTCAGGCAAAGAGAAAGCACACAAGCTTTGAAGTCTGACAGTCTTAAGACCAAATTACATGTATCTTGAGCCTCAGTTTCTACTCATGGCAGGAACTTGGGCAAATTATCTGGCTTCTAGGTTTCAGTTTCTGCATCTGTACAACGGGGATCATGCTGATTGCCATGAAGAGTGGCTGTGTTGACTGGAAACAGTGAATGGAAGCACCTTACAATATCCAGCCCATGGGCTGCAGCTCCCGCTTCTCTTGTGACAGCAGTTCTCTCAGCCTTCGCCTTTCTATCAAGCACCTATGATGCATGAACCCCAGAGGAGGGCTTGGGTAACACACAACGAGGTACGAGACACATTCGGAGACATACTAAAGAGGGACCATGACTCTACTCAGACCCAGGCCATACACCTCATGTGAAAATAAACTCTAGATGAAGGAAAGAGTTCAATATAAAGGAAAGAAGGAAGTGCATCTTCTTCATTAAAGCACTGAAGAAGCTGGCTAATTTCTCTTTTCATAATTACAGAGTAAACAAAGACTTTCTAATTTCTAACTATGATACAAACTCAGATCTCATAAACAAATGGTTGCTGTATCTATATAAAACACAGATATTTACAAACTTTAAAACTATTATTATGATAAAAACCCACCAGGAACACGACCAGTGTTTACTGGGAAAAATATATTAGCACTTTATATCACAAAGAGTTAAGTTCCATGATACATAAAGAGCTCCCACAAATCAGTAAGGAAAAGCTCAACAATCCAACAGAAAAGTAGGTGAAGGAAATGAACTCATTGTTCACAGTTCGCATTTAAAACATCTGAGAAGATAATCTACTGCATTCCCTGTAAAAGAACAGCATTATTTTTTTGGGGTTTTTTTTTTTTTTGGCGGGGGGGGAAGAACAGCATTATTAAAACTGTCCTGTAATACCATTTCTCACTTACCGAACTGTCAAGGACAAAATTTGTAAAACTACAATGCTGTCAAAGATGCCAGGGGAAAGGTATTCATATATGTTGCTGGTGAGAATATAAACTAGTAAAATCTCTATACAGGATAATTTAAAAGTTTTCTATCAAAGTTAGTGTACATAATCTTTGATTTAGCTATCTCACTTTTAGGAACATTATCACAGGAAAATAATTACACATGTGGGAGATGACATACCTAAAGAATATGCACTGCAACATGTTTGTAATGGCAAAAGATTGGAAACAGTCCATCAATTAGGAAGCTGGTTATATAAATTATAGCTTATCCACACAAGGAAATACTATGTAATTATGAAAGGAAGCTCTTTATGTACTAAGGAAAATAGATCTTCAAGATATATTGTTAAATTTAAAAAGCAAGATGCAAACAAGTGTACTTTAATTATCAGGTACGTAAGAAAAAAGAGGGCTTATGTGTAGCTCTTTATATATGAATAGAGACTCCTTGGAAGGAAACATTTTTAAAAACTAGTAAATACTACTGCATCGAAAAAGGAAAAGCTGGGTGGTGGTTAGACAACTGTATACTTTTTTCAACCAAATAAACTCAATTTTAAAGAAGATACTTGCAAATGATATATCTGATAAGGGGTTAATATCCAAAGTATACAAAGAACTCATATAACTCAACATCAAAAAATAAAACAAAAACTTTAAAAAATGGGCAGAGGACCCGATTAGACGTTTTCCCAAAGAAGAAATGCAGGTGGCCAAAAGGAACCTGAAAGACACTAAACATCAGCAGTCACCAGGGAAATGAAAATCAGAAGTACAGTGACACATATCACCCCATACCCATCAGAATGGCTATTATCAAAACAACAGCAAGTAAGTGCTGGTAAGGAAGTGGAGAAAATGAAACCCTGGAACACTGTTGGTGGGAATGTAAACTGATGTAGTAACTATGGAAAACAGTATCAAAGTTTCTAAAAAAATTAAAAAATAGTTACCATACAATCCAGCAATTCAACTTCTGGGTATTTTTCTGAAGAAAACAAAAACACTAATTGGAAAAGATACATGTACCTCTATGTTCACTGCAGCGCTGTTTACAATAGCCAAGACACTGAAGCCACCTGAGTGTCCACCGACAAGATGAGTGGATAAAGAAGATGTGGTGTGTGTATATACACAAGAGTGTTACTTGACCATAAAAAGGAAAGAAATCCTCCGTATTATGCTAAGTGAAAGAAATCAGAGAAAGACAAATATCATACAATTTCACTTACATGTGAAATCTTAAAAAAACAAAAAAACAGAAAACAGAACAGACTCACAAACAGGTGGTTGCCAGAGAAGGGAGGGGGCAGGTGGGAGGATGAGTAAAACACTTCAAGGATTAAGAAACATAAACTTCCAGTTACAACATAAATGAGTCACGGGGTCAAATGCACAGCATGGGGGATATACAATCACTAAAAAAAAAAAAAAAGATAGCAAGATGTTACCACTGGGGGAAACAGTAGAGTACACAAGATTCTTTCTTAAAAATAATTTTTAATTTGTGGTAAGTCTCAAAACATACTACTGCAACCTTAACTGTACAGTTCAGTGGCAGTAAGTACATTCCCATTGTTGTACAACTGTAACCAGCATCCATCTCCCGAAAGCTGCAGCTTCCCCATCTGAAACTCAGCCCCATTAAACACTGATTCTCCATCCCCACTCCCTACCCCACCAACCCACACTTCAGCGTATCTACCAACGTATTCTCTGATTCTATGAGTTTGACTATTCTAGGTAAATATTATTTCCTAAAAAAAAAATGTATTTTTAAAAAACCACTATGTTAGTTCTTAGAACTGCAGGTGAATCTACAATCATCTCAAAATAAAGAAGTTTAAATTTTAAAAAATTTGTTTTGAGTAAGCAATATATCATGGGTCTGGAAGTCAAATGGGCAGCCACAGCAGTGATGCTATCCTGAGTACAGAAGAAAGATCACTGTTCAGCTTTCACACAGGAGCCTGGATTCCACTGAGAGTGCCCTCCATTCCTCAGAGGAATCCCATTCCTCTCTGCCTGTCGGGTCAATGCTCTTGGAATGCAAACTTTTGGTTCCAATTAAGGCCTTCCAATCCTCCCCAAGTGGCTCAGCAGTAAAGAATCCACCTGAAATGTAGGAGCCGAACGAGACTCCAGTTCGATCCCTGGGTCAGGAAGATCTTCTGGAGAAGGGAATGGCAACCCACTCCAGTATATTCGTGCCTGGAGAATCCCACGGACAGGGGATCCTGGCAGGCTACAGTCCATAGGGTCACAAAGTCAGACATGACTGAAGCAACTTAGCACGCACGCACGCACTTAAGGCCTTCCAATAGCCAAGACATTTCCCCCTGGTCTTCTCCCCATTCCCTGTAGACCCCTTACCTCAGCATTTCTACAGAGGCACACAGGGAACTGTGCAGGCCACAAACATGAGGCTACAGGCTGTCCGGATCAGCCATGACAGAGGAAAAACTTCCTCAAGCAGTAAGTTGCAAACAGACAATTAAGAACTTTCAGGGTCTTCCAACTTTTACCTCCATGAGACGTTGTGAAGGGAGAGGAGGTCAGGGGGGACTCCAAAGAACAAGAATTTGCTGTTGTCTCCACTTCACCTTGAGTTGAAAGTGCCCCCCATTATTAGGTATGAGTCATCATCCTGCCTCCTGGCTACACCTTAAAATGGAAAAAGAGATGGATGGGCCAGGACACCTTACCTTCAGGACATCAGCCATTATACTCCTTCAGTTAGATCACCCCTTATATAGACTCCAGGCTCACCAGGCGACTGTCGAACTCTAAAACACAGGTCACCTGGCACAAGGACAGGCTGGGGCAGAATGTCCAGTGGGTGCCCTGGAGCCAGGGCAGCAAGAAGGCAGACAGGAGTCAATAAAGGGGGCGAGAAGGGAGCCTATAATCTTCACCTAAGGGAAAAGGAAATGGCAACCCACTCCAGTACTCCTGCCTGGAAAATCCCATGAACAGAGGAGCCTGGTAGGCTACAGTCCATGGGGTCGCACAGAGTCAGACACGACTGAGTGACTACTTAAGTAGTAAGTAAGCAGTAAGAGAAAACTAACATCCAAACAAATCCGCCTTTACATCTTTCCTGAGCACTCAACTGGTGTAAGACCATCAGCTGGACACCCAAATCTGTCTTAGGAATGTAACAGGTAAGCACTACTGTCAAACAATTCATTCACCTAAAGAAGGAAACCACTGTCCTGACAAAAAGAAACTGCATGCTATGCTGTGTTGCAGTGGACGAACTGGAACCTGCAACATGCTGGTGGGGCCTAAGAGTCTAGACAGAGGACAGACCACTACAGGTATCAACAGAATTGGCTGGGGGTGGGTAGGGAGGACAGGGTGAGCTGGGACGGGCAAGAGATGGGCTGCCTCACAGGGATTCCACCATCATCAGGAAAGCCGACGCTTCCCCAGAACAGCCAAGCCTTCTCACTAAAAGCGGGTGAGGCGGGGCTCTGGGGTTGCAATTACACTTGTGTGCTTTCCCCTTACACGCCTGCTTTAGCTTTACCTTTTTCACTCATTTTATTTGACATGCTCTGGGCCCTTACCAAATTAGACCAACGAGCCCAGTCTTGAAAAGCTAACAACTGCTTTCCAAACACACCAATTTCCTTCTTTCTAAAACAAAGGCTTTAAAAGGGAAAGGAAAGTGAAGAAAGAGAATGCATTCCTGCCAATTTTTCTGGCCAAGTTGGGGTTTCCAGTTAGGCTTTCCACTCTTGTATGTACAGCTTTTGCTTTAAAAATAAAAAAAAGGATGAAACAAGAAGGGAAATGAAACACTATGTATGTACCAAAACTAAACCTTAGAGGTGCTAACCAAAAGGTAGAAAAATTTCCTAGAAGATAAAATGATTTAAGCAAACACTTGAACAACAGTGAGCACACATGCTAACAAGACTACTTTCTGCCTCCAGCAGGGAAGATTTAAACAGTCCCTCCCTCTTTTAAGTCACTCTAACTTGGACAGAGCGACAAAGGTTCCCTGGAAGTTGGGAGGGAAGGGGGCTCAACCGCCAGCCCTCTCTCCAGGGGAGAGGAGACTGCCCCTGGGCACACACACACTGCCCTGCCCTCCATCCCGCTCCTGGTCGTAATGGGGATTCCAGCTCCCAGAACACGGTGGCTTGTCCATGGTCAACAAGAATCTGGGGATTAATGTAATTACCACTACTGTATGTTATATACGAAAGTTCTTGAGATAGTAAATCCTAAGAGTTCTAAATACAAGAAAAACATATTTTTTTAAAAAAATGTTGTGTCCATATGAGGGATGGATCGTCACTAAACCTACTGTGGTAATCACTTCATAATGTAAGTTAAATCATCATACTGTACACCTTAAAACTTTAGTGCCATGTGTCAGTTACATCTCAACAGAACCAGAAGGAAAAACAAAAAGAACCTGGGGATCCTTGGGACTTCCTGGTGGTGCAGTGGTTAAGATACCGTGCTTCCACTTCAGGGGGCACAGGTTCAATCCCAGGCTGGGAAATTAAGATCCACATGCTGCGTGGCATCCCAAAAAACAGGTTTAAAAAAAAAAAAAAAGAATCCTTCAGCAAGACTTCCCCACTACACTTACCAAAGCCCAGGGTTCAGGAGGCCAGAGCATCCAGGCTAGGATAGGCTAAAATGCTCCAAGCTCCACCCCTACCCTACAACAAGAGCAGTACTCAGCAAGACCAGCTATGAGCTCTATCATAATCTGTTGCTAATCAAGTTCCTGTGTTTTCTAATGATTTTTTCTGTTTTTTCTTCCAGAAGGAAGGGCTTTCCTCTGTAATATTTTCTTCTCCCACACAATCATTTAGTGCCCCCTATAGTCCACGCCTTGTGCCAGGTAGTTATTCAGGACAGAGGAAAGAAAGATAGAAATGGTGCTTATACTCCAGTAAAACAGGTAGTAAGCCAACTAAGAATCGAGTAACATGGTTTTAGTGACCAGTGAAGAAAATAAACCAGGCAGGGTAATGGGACAGAATCCAGAGACATCGGAGAATGGGATCTTCAGGGAAGGCGAGGGAAGGCTTCCGAGGAAGGGAGGCGATATTTGAGCACCGAATTTTGGAAAGAACCATGTGGGGGTAGAATGTTCTAGAGCGAGGGAAGAACCAGTCTAAAAGGTGCAGGGCAGGAACCACCTTGTTACGTGAAAGGCACAGGAAGACCTGTGGGGCCACTGCCGACACCAAAGCACTTAACCGAAGTCTAAGGGTCACCGGCAGTCAGAGGCGGGCATGGGGGTGGGGGCAGGGTCCACGGTGAGCAACCAACAGCACCAGCCGTCAAGTGCAGGACCGACTTGTCCTCCCGCCGCAATCAAAGGACCTCCAGACTCCTGCCTGGCCTCTTCCAGCCCACACTCCCAAGCCTGGACCTAGCTAAGATGATATCCGCCTCCAGAAATGACTCTTGCTTCTTCAAACAGCTGGCCCTCTTTATCTGCAGATGACTGGTTCCATGACACACCCCTCGGCCCCCCACCCATGGACACCAAACCTTTTGAAGTTCAAGTCCTTTACACACAACGATGGCCTACAGTCGGCCCTCCGTATCCGCGGGTTCTGCATCCGTGAACTCAACCAACCTGGGATAGGGAACCTGCGGACATGGAGGGCCCACAGTGTGTGCTTTCCATCTAGCTGAAGTCCCCCACTCGGGGCTCACCACCTCCATGTCTTCCTGTTAGATCCAATGCAAGGATTCATATCAGCCTGGAGCACTTAGTCACTTTTCTAAGCAAATACTGACAGTCCACCTTCTAAGTGACCAGTGTTATTCTGGTCCTGGGATACAGAGGCTGAACCAGACACCAGTCTGCCTGGTCTCCTGGGGGAGGAACTGGTAACCAGTTTCTACACAATCGGGTAACGGGACAATAAAGGTTCATCTGACTTTGATAACTGTCTCGGACAGCAACTTGAGTCTTTTGTGGGTGATGTCATCTGTCCAGATCAGCCTGAAAACACAAGAGCCCAGTGAGCTTGCTTCCCAGAATACCCAGGAAGTTTGGTTTAAGTCTGTTGCTCTTCAAAAGTGTCCTGATTTGGACATTGAACTCACCCTACCCATCAGGATCAAACCTCCACTTCTGAGCCTGGCTCTTAAACCCTGTCCTGCCCATGGCTTCAATTTACTTCTTCTTCTCCTCTACCATGCCTCCTCAAACCTTCACTTCCTGTTACCAGAACCCACTGTCACCTCCTGTCTTTTCTCTGGTACATGGAAAGCCATCAATAAATGATTGTGAATACAAAGAAATAAAGAGGACGTCTGTCCAACTATCCCTGGGCTGGATGGTGTCTTGCTCCTACAAAAGCCACTCAGACTGCACTTTCCTGCCCTGCTCAGAAGTCCTAGTCTTCACTATAACCTAGTCATCAATACGCTACCATGTTATAGGATTTCACAGTTATTTCTAGTATTATAAAGTTAAGTCATTGCTTTTAAGAATGTTATAAAGTTAAAGTGTTAGTCGCTCAGTCATGTCCGACTCTCTGCGACCCCATGGACTGTAGCCCACCAGGCTCCTCTGTCCATGGGATTCTCCAGGCAAGAATACTGGAATGGGTTGCCACTCCCTTCTCTAGGGTACCTTCCCGACCCAGGGATCAAGCCCGAGTTTCCCACACTACAGGCAGATTCTTTACTGTTTGAGCCACAAGAGGAGCCCCAAGAATATTATAAGCACCCTGAAAATAGTAGCCCTAACTCTATAAACTATTATAAAGAAATAAGTCAGAGAATGTAATAATCATAACCAGGATTTACTGTGACAAGTAACTTTTGTCCTCTTCAAAGCAGTTATCTCGAAGGGTTACGTGCTTATTCCAGTAACAATTTTCTTGGCTCAAACAGTCTGCATGTACGCTCAGTTGCTCAGTGGTATCCAACTCTTTCGCGACCCCATGGACTGTAGCCCACCAGGTTCCTCTGTCCATGGGATTTCCCAGGCAGGAGTACTAGAGTGGGCTGCTATTCCCCAGGGCAGCTTCCAGACCCAAGGGCCGAACCTGTGTCTCTTGCATTGGCAGGTGGATTCTTTACCACTGAGCCACCGGGGAAGCCCAAGCCTGCATGCAGGCTTATTCCACTAACACTTTGTTGGCTCAAATAGTTTGGGAACTTTTCTTTCAGATTGTACCAGTACTGGGGCACTGTTTTCAATATCTGCAATGCCAGCTTTCTGAAAGCAATGTTAACCTGGATGTGTAAATTTTAGAGGACTGGCTTAGGAAAAAACGACAAAGTCACACTGTGGGCTCCTTCCTGACACCGCCTCGCACACACAGGTCTGCAGCCCTCACGGAACACATGCGGCAGAGGGCCTGGAGCCTCGGCTCTGCCTCCAACACTCACCAGCTCTGGGTCACACGGGCGAGAGAAGGAATCTGGGCAGGATGATGTCAGGTTCCCTTCAGCCCTAACATTTTATGGTGCTTTTAAAGAGTATCAGTAAAATCCAATTTCAACCAAATAATCTGGGAATGACTATGGGGGATAAGTATGGAGAAACAGTCTCTCTCTTTTCATTGTAAGCTACTGAAAAGCTGATGCCAATAACACTGTGATGGAAGACAAAAACAATGAAGGAAGTGCTTCTGAGGTCAGAAGGAGTTTTCAGAGTATGGTAATGGGCTCAGAAGGGGTATGTGTAGGGTATACCCAGCTTGGGGGCAAGGCTTCGCCCATGTGACCAAGACCTTGAGACGACAGAGGAAAGGAGGCAAAGTTATACACCGGGCACCAAACTGAATTAGGAGTAGTAGTTTTAGAAGTGCAGAAATTCATACATTGTGGGTTCATGTTATGCCAGAATCTCCAACTTGAGACTAACAGCAACTCAAGGAAAGAAAGGAGGATCACTTCTACTTCAGTCTTTTAAGGAGGAGGTGGAAATGCAGAGCTAGGTTTCAGCGGGGTACACAGGTTTTCATACTGTCTTTTCACCTGAATATCTCAGAAGGCAGCAATCTAAAAACACACCAAGAATTCCAGTTTCATAAGTGGTTTTTTCCTTGTGGTTTGGCTCCTTGTCTGTATTTTTACTGAAGTATTTTAACACACAACAAGAGACTTTCTTTCCTAAATTTTTTTTAGCTAATAATAAAAATTAATCTACTATCAAGATATCACCAAATGGTCCCTTCCTACTTTTAATAAACATTCATTTTACAATATCCCTGTTCATTCAACAAATATTTGAGCACATAAATGTGTCAGGCACTGGTGACACAGCAATAAAAAAAGAAACAAACAAAAAACACTGACTTAGTCCTGCCCTTTGTGAGAAGCTAACGGTGCAGCTGGGGAAAGAGACAATTGTTAAGAGAGAAACATATAAATGTCCACTGAGGCTGTGATAAGTGCCGAAAGGGGCTCAGATACCATGAGTGCACCAAAATGGGCACAAACGAGGGGTGGCGGAAAGACAAGGGGAGAAGAATGTTCCCTGGAGGTTACACTTAAACTGAGACTAGGGACCTCTCTGGTGGTCCAGTGGCTGGGACTCTGCACTCCCAATACAGGGGGCCTGGGTTTGACTCCCAGTCGGGGAACTGGATCCCACATGCTGCAACTAAAGATCCCAGGTGCTGGAACTCAGGTCTGGTGCAGTCAAATAAATGTTTTTTAAAACTCAAAAAATCATGAAGCATCTATTTTAAAAAAATAACCTGAAAGTAATGGAAGAAAGAGCAAACTGGGGAGAAAAGAGGTGTCTAAGCAGAGGGAGCCGCCCTGGCCACGGCTGCGCAGGAAGAAGGAACTGAAATAAGACGAGTGTGGCTGGGTCACGAAGGGAGAGGGCGTGAAATGTGAGGTGAGACTGAGCTGGTCCACAGGCCCTGCAGGCCCCATGAATGAGTTTCTTTTTCCCTGGGAGCATGGGAATCCACTGCTGAGATCAGATTTCTGTTTCACAGCGGGCCCTGGCTGCAGGGGAGGAAGCACGTGTGCGCGACAGGAGCTAGGACACAGGCCACGCACGTCCTGCTGGTTCTGCCGGCCTCCCCAGGATGGGTCACGGTCCCCGCAGGAGACAGACAGGCTTTAATGAAAAGAATCATTAACTAGGTACAGAGATATTAACTAGCCACTGAAAAGTCACACAGAGAGACACAGAGAGAGCGAGAGCTATCACAGAGATATCACAGAGGTAGCAATGGCCCTGGGGCTGGGGAAGAAGGGAAGAGGCTCTGGGCTGGGGGCTCTGAATGCATGCCAAGGACAGGCGGGAGGGGGGCGGTGCAAGGAAGCTGGTCTTGCAATTGTTGGAAAAACTGGAAAGTGGATTCAGCTGCTGCTACAGGAAGGCCCTGCCGCCATCCCTGGGGCAGAGCTCAAGTGAGCCTCCTGGGAAGAGGAAGCAGACAGGAAGAAGCAAGTTCCTCCTTCCATCTCTGGCCCTGTAGGCAGCCTCTCACACTCCTGTTGGCACAGCCTCCCAAAGACCAAGGTGGCAAGCAGACATGCGGTTGGTAGAATTCCAGCATTTACATCACAAAATGGAATACAGAAGAGTGGGCCTAGAGCTGAGAAACAGAATCTTAATATTAAAAAAAAAAATTACACATACACACACACACACACACGCAAAGGGTCCAGCCAAACTTTAACCAGCTTCTGTTCTTTCCCAACATGGCCAAATGACTCAGGAATCAAGTATCAAATCTAGGACACCAGTGATTGTAAGACACACCAACGCTGTAGGTACCATTCCGGTGAAACTGACAATGCCAAGTCTCCATGAATTGTAAGATGCATCCATATTTCAAAGATGTTAAAAGGTAAAGAAAATATGCCTATCAGAATTGACAAAACAGCTAAATATTCTTTAGCAATGTGTCAAATGTAATCAAAACAAGTCACTTCTCTAGAAAATTACTACTGAAGAAACATCCAAATAAAAGGAAAACCAGAAGCTTTCAAAGGAATCTGCTTTTGCAGTTCTTTTGTTTCTAACTTTTTATTTTGAGGTGATAGGAGATTCATATGCAGCAAGAAATAACACAGATCCTGTATACGCTTCTCTCAGTCTCCTCCAAAGGTAAATCTTACCTAACTGTGGCACAGTATCACAACCAGGAAACTGACATTGATACAATCCACCTACCTTATTAAGATTTCACCAGGTTTACAATGTACTCATTTGTGTGTGCGCGTGTATTTCTGTGCAATCTGTCATGTGTGAATTCAAACCACCACCAACACATCACAGTCAAGATAACAGAACAGTTCCATTACAGGAATCCCTTGGGTTTCCCTTTTACAGGCACAGCCATCTCCCGCCCCAACCAACACCTATTTACATTAGTTTTAAAGAAAAAGACCTTATATATTATTCTATCATTTGTCATATTAATTGAGAGTTCTTTTTTCCATATTTCAAGAGTGATTAAAGAACAAGATATCAGTCAGGTTTGGATGAGCTATTCCTATGTAGCAGTACACCGCAAAGTAGATAAAGAAATCTTCAATTACAGACATCTTACTTCTCAAAGAAGAGACAGTATCTTTCCTAATCCGGTCACACACTCTCAGGCTCTCATCATCTCCTCCTGAATCACTGCAAAGTCAAATGCTAGCTGCTGTTATCTATTATCACTGTGATTGTTAGTGGCCTGATTACGTCTCCCATGGTCCAGTTCTGCCACCCTCTCAAACATTTCCCACAGAGCAGCCAGAGTGATCCCTATAAAAATACAATCCAGACATGTCATCTGCTTGCTTACAATCCCTCCATGGCTTTCGGGACCAGCCCTCATCTCCTTAGCCTGCCATTCAGGGCTCTTCAAGGCCTGGTACACACTTGCTCACCAGCCTCTCCAGGCCCAGGGCAGGAAGCCACTTGTCGCTGCTCTTCTCTGGGCCACTCAGGGTGCTCTCCTCGGCAAAAACCTCGCTGATGGCTCTTCATTGTAGATTCTACAACCCTTCACCATGTAGGCATTTTTTTTGGTAGTAAAATACACACAACATAAAATTCACCATTTTGAGGTATACAGTTCAGTGATATTAAGTACTTTATTCAATTTTAATGCAAATTTACTACTCTAGGTGCATCAGGCACTGAAGTAACAATTTTGCAAAAAAAGAGCAGATCAGAAGTTACAAATTATGAGAAGATGTAAAGTCTCATTTAATAGGAAGGGTTAAGTAATAACTAAAAGTCAAGACCAGAGCTGTCCCATATGGTGGCTATGAGCCACAATAAATAAACGAAAATTAAAATACCATTTAAAAATTCATTCCTCAGTCACATCTCAAATGTTCAAGAGCTACGTGTGGCTCCTGGCTACCTGATGGATAGCATAGGTGTAAGTACATTTCTATCATCATGGAACGTTCTACTGGACAGTACTGCTTCATACAACTTGAAAAAGAAATCAGAAACACCCAGCTGGAAAGGCAAGGCGCACGGGAAGGAGCAAAGCCGCAGCTACAAGGAAAGCTGACACATGCTGGAAGCATGTAGAAACCCAGTACACAGAGACCACAACCTTGGCCTGTGTCCACACTCAAAGGCCATAAAAACTCCAAGCTAATCTGTTCCCAAAGGTGCGCTTTTAAAAAATAACCAATGCTGGCAATAAGGATACTAATGAAAGTGCTAACAGCAGAAGGTGCAGAGGCCGAGAGTGGAAGGTGAAGAGAGGAGAGGCACTCAGGGGCCGACCAGGCCTCTCCAGCAAGGGCCACGTTCACGGTCCTAAAGACAGACCTCAGCTCGGGGGACACGGTGGGCAGGGCAGTCCAGCCAGGGCTCAAGGTCACAGGTATTGGGGTAGTATCACAATTCCAACACAGGTCTGTATATTTCCCAGTGAGCTTGACCACTCCACGAGACTGCAGAGGCAGGCAACTTCAACGCTGCGGGCGGCTGGGGCCTTAAGCACCCCAGGGAAAGGACAGGAGCTAGTTCTAGGGTCAGCAGGGGCCAGGACAAAGGCCTTCATCTTTCAGGCTAAATTTGAACTTAGTAAGGGACCATGGAAGAAGTCTACTTACTAAGCAAAGTAAACGAAGTTTTAAATGACCAAATTGTTGTTTTAGAAAGTTAACCTTTGAAGAGAAGGAAGGGGAAGAGACAGACCAAAGGACAGATGAGTTAGGATGGAGCACACGGTCTGATAAAGAGTAAGGCTGTGGGGTCAGAGCCCACGCAGCGCCACCCACAACGCAACCCGGGCACAGGGTGCCCCTCCCAAAGCCTCAGCTTCCTTACATCTCAGCTGGTGGGGTGGGGAGGTGGGCTGGGGAGAGGAGACATCTCCCTATAGCTTTTTATGGCAGGCGAGGAACTGGCCTCTGCGCACTGCTGCCAGAGTTCTGGTGACCCCATCCCGCTGTCCTCTCTGGGTGGGGGGCAGTCAGGACCGCGCAGGCGATGAGTTGCCAGGGTCTCTGGCTGCCCCGCGGGGACAGCCTGTCACACTGAGGCACAGCGCAGTGGTCCAGAGGAGGGTGCAGTCCTAGGCTTCCTAGTGACACAGGCCCTGAAGTTCCTCTTTTGGTTTAAAGGTCTGAGCTAGATGTAGGTTGTTTGCAAACTCAGAGACGGACAGCAAGTTTTGCGGTGAGGATTACATGTAAATCCATGTAAAGCATGTGAGGTGCCCAACACAGGTGGTGTTCTTAGGACGACTAAAATAGTTCAGGCAGAAGAAAAGAACCTGAACTAAACATCTCAGAAAGACATTCAGGACACAGTATCAACAAGGTTTGGTAGCTGACTCAATGTGGGAGGTAAGAAAAAAAGTGCAAGACAGTCATTTCCAACAAGGGTGATTTTGCTCCCCTGGCAACATATGGCAGTGTGTGGAGACACATTTGATTGTCACCACTAAGGGGGCCAGGGTCCTAGTGGCATCGAGTGAGCTGAGGCCACAAACACTGCTAAACACTCTACAATGCACAGGACAGCCCCCCCACCCAAAGAGTTTTGAGGTTTAGGAGCTCTGGTCGAGGGAAATTTTCAGATTCCTAGACTACGGTAACTGGCAGAGAATGCGCTATCAATCAAGAGAGCGCACGCAGGGGAACACTGTGGATGTTGGGCTGGGGTGGGTGGGGGAGGCAAGAGATAACGAGTTCAGTTTTGGATATGGCAGCCCTTGTGTGCCCAGGCATGTCCAGATAAAGATGTTAAGTTAGGGCTTAGAAACTTATCAGAGCAACAGCGGAGCTGGTAACAAGGAGCAGGAGTTTTACAGGGCACAGGAGCCTGAGTCCCGGGAGTCACAGGTATTGGGGCGGTATCACAATTCCAACACAGGTCTGTATGTTTCCCAGTGAACTTGACCACTCCATGAGTCTTTCCAGCGAGCAGGAAGAGAAGATGGTAAGAAACAAATCTAATGATGATGGCAGTCTTAGCAAACCAGAGTTTATTAAACTATTGGCTTGGCCAAGAAGGTTGTTCAGGTTTCTCATGACATCTTACAGGAAATCCCAAATGACCTTTTTGGCCAACCCAATACTTTCTCTTCCTTACTATTTAACTGATTTAAGGTCTAGGAAAGACGAGTCATCGAAGAATGCTACCAAGAGTGTGTTAAATTATAGTTTCTATCCTCGCCTTTATTTAAGACTCTAACACTGCCTCCCCTGCAATGAAGAGGAATATTTAAGAAGTGATCAGACTCTAGACTCACCTACTCATTTTAACCACCGAAAGCACAGCATAAAAAATGAGAGAAAATAATTCTGACCAAAGTATCAAATAGTTCTTAATGAATCTGCAAGCAGAAATCGATTCACAAACTCCCTTATCAATTTTAAGTAAAGCCTGTCCAAGCCATGTACCTTCAACACTATTTTATAAAGATAAAACGCTGTACATTCAACAAACATTAACCTGCTCGCCTGGAAGGGGGTGGGTGTGAGATGGACAAGTTCCCACACTGTCCATACTCACAGAGGACACAGTATTTCCATGCCTGCCGTCTCATCTCACTTGATTTGATCTGAGCCACAAAAACATGACACAGATATTGCAATCTCTGTTTTATAGTTGAAGAAGCCTTTTCAAAGATTTTATGTGACCAGCCCAGGCTCAAACAACTAGTTAAATGGCAAGCAGAGATGACGTGTCCTGTGAAACCTGAGGGGTGGGAGGCAGGAGAGATGTCTGACCAAAGGACCCAAACTGTGCCTGCTTTTTGCATTAAAGTCAGGGCTGGTCCAAGAACAATAACAACAGTAACAATCACGTGTTTTACATCTACTAGTCCTTTAGTCCTTAAAACTATGGGACTGGAACCATGTGAGAAAACTGAAACTCAGAGACTTTAAGTAAATGACAAAGTTTTTACACATGAGAGGCAGATCTGAAGCCTGATGCCAAGCCCACATTCTTAAACTTCTTCTTTTGCTAAATACTGAATTTTCCCTATTACTTTGGTGAAACAAAGGTCTGGGCTTCTTTTTGCCGGACAGATGACTACATGTCCTGATGGGCTGGAGGAAACGAAAGCTGATTTTATTTATTGTGCTCTTACTCTCTGTTCAGTATATGATTTGAATGGAAAGGGGCAGGTGTAAGCTATCTTTAAAAGCTTCTGTACCGGAGAACTTAGTGGGAAAGTAAATGTTCCGAAGGAAGGCTGCCCCAAGAACAGGCTGCTATCAACCTTGACTAGAATAAATCGGACTCTCCTGGTCAACCACTCACATTCTGAAGTCTTATCAACAGGAGATTAGGGACAATAAAATTAAATGGCTGACATGTTGAAAGAGAACCTAATGTGGGAAACATTTTCCATCTGGCTCAGTTACTCACATGCCAGGAAAAAATGAAATGAACAGGAGATGGGCATATTGTTACTTTGTTAAAAATGTGAATATGCTTTCACATGCCCATAAAAACCCCTTCAGCAGAGTCTTGAGATACAATGTCACATCTGCAGTGGCGGGAGCCTCCTCACTGCCAGAGACATGAGACAGACAAGGATCACTGGGCCTGCCTTTCCCTTCTCCCTGTTTCCAGCATCTCTAAGCTACAAAGAATTCAAAACATGTGCAAAAGTAAGTATTTGGTGCTTAAGTTACTTTTTGGATAGAGACTTGACATCTTTTTCTACTCTTAAAAACAATAAAACTTCTGAGAGTAACTTTTTTAAAGTTTTAAATTTTTTTATTATTAAACATTTAACACACACAGAAGAACATCTGAGTACCCAGTACTCAACTGAAGACCAGAACACCGCCAGCACTCAGAACCCCTGGTACACTCTGTGACCTCACCTTTTCCCATCCTAAGAGGTAACTCTCCCTCAGTGGATGCCTACCATTCCCTTCCTATACCACGTAATGCTTAAATAATAACCTAATAAATATATTTGACTTTATACAGTGTGAATTTTATAAGTGGAATCATACTACTTTATTCTTTTTGGGACTTGCTTTTCCCATTCAACACTATATTCCTGAAATACACTTGTTACACTGTGTTATAGTTCATTCGTGTAAGTGTTGTACAGAATTCCACTGTTAATATACCACAATGTAATTTTTTTTTTTTTACACATTATCTGTTCCCCTTCTAACTGACATTTCAGTTTTCCATATTTCACTACTGCACATAATGTTGCCGTAAACATCTGCCTCCTATACAAGTATATGCGAGAGTTCTTCAGTGGGCAGAGGTTCCTGTCCACATACTGAACTGAGGGGTCACAGCGTGTCCAGGTTTTCCAACTTCACTGGATACTGCTACACTGCTTCCAAAGTAGTTACTGAAACTTACTCTCACACCAGGACAATATAAAAATTCTCATTGTTCCACATCCTCACCAGTTTTGGGGTTTTCAAATCTTAATTTTTGCTAACTGGGTAAGTACAAAATCTTATCACCTTGTGGTTTAACTTGCGTTTCCTTGATTACTAAGTTGAATTTTCCCCTGTATTTATGGTACATTCGGATTTTTCTCTACTGTGAAATTCTTATTTCATTTATTTTTTTCATACTAGGTCTTACTGGTTTGTAGAAGTTCTTTATGTACTCTGGACTCAAATCCTTTGTTGATCATATGTGCTGAAGATATTTTCTCCTGGTTTCTCTCTTACTTTCACTATTATGTCATTTGACAAATGTAAGGTCTTAATTATAATCAACATGAATGTATCAATTTTTTTCATTCATAATATTTGCTTTTAGCATTGTGACTAAAACATGACCTGGTCCTAAGGTCAGAAATATTTGTTTCTAGATGTATCAAATCTTTTTATATTTAACTGAATCCATTTGGTATTTATTTTTGTATATAGTGTCTGACTTGATTCTTACATACAGGGGGAAGATGGTGATGCGAAGGTGGACAGAGCAATGGGAATGACGCACCTATAACCCAAGAAATGCCAAGGATTGCCAAGCAATACCAGAAGCTCAGAAGAGGTAAGACAAGACTCATCCCTAGTGTCTTTTAGAAGGAGCCTAGAGCGAGCTTCCTTGGTGGCTCAGACGGTAAAGAATCCGCCTGTAATGCAGGAGTCCCCATATTCAATCTCTGGGTTGGGAAGATCCTCTGGAGAAGGGCATGGCAACCCACTCTAGTATTCTTGCCTGAAAAATTCCATGGACAGAGGAGCCTGGCAGGCTACAGTCCATGGGGTCACAAAGAGTCAGACACGACTGAGCAACTAACACTTTCACTTTTCAGAGCCTCGCCCAGGCTTCCCAGGTGGTTGTGGTGGTGGTAAAGAATCCATCTGCCAATGCAGGAGACAAGGGTTCGATCCCTAGGTTGGGAAGATTCCCTGGGGTAGGAAATGGCATCCCACCCCAATATTCTTGAATGGAAATTTCCATGGGCAAAGGAGCCTGTGTAAACAGTTGGATACAACTGAACACATACACACAGAGCCTAGAGTAAGCCTGGCCCTGCCAATACCTTGACTTTGGATTTCTAGCTTCTAGGACTGTAAGAGTATAAATTTCTGATGTTACAAATCACACAGATTGTGATATGTTGTTATGGCAGCCTCGGAGACTAATATAATCATATAGATCGTCCCAGCACCATTTAGCAGGGAAAGGATGGACTTTTCAGCAATGTGCAGGGTCAACTGTTGCCTCTCCCCACTGATAGGCTGGTGAGGGCAGTTCTATCATAGATTCCACACAATCATGGTGGTCTGAGTCTAGGCTTTCCACTCTGATCCACTGATCCATCTCTAACCCTGCATCTCTTCAAGGCTGCGTTCATTACTACAGGCTCACCGGAAGTCCTGACATCTAATTGGGGGAGTCTTTCTACATGTTGGGGCTTCCCCGATAGATCAGTTGGCAAAAAAATGTGCCTGCAGTGCAGGAGACCTGGGTTCGATCCCTGGATTGGGAAGATCCCCTGGAGAAGAGAGAGGCTACCCACTCCAGTATTCTTGGGCTTCCCTTGTGGCTCAGCTGGTAAAGAATCCGCCGGCAATGCAGGAGTCCTGGGTTTGATCCTTAGGTTGGGAAGAACCCCTGGAGAAGAGAAAGGCTACCCACTCCAGTATTCTGGCCTGGAGAATTCCATGGACTTCATTGTCACAAAGAACTGGACACAACTAAGCGCCTTTCACTTTCTACATGTTATTCCTGTTCTTTCTCCCATATAAATTTCAAAATTGGTTTATCAATTTCCAGAAAAATTACTGGGATTTTTATTGGAAATGCTTTGGATTTAAATGCCAATTTGCAGAGAAATGACATCTGTAAATTACTGAGATTCTCACCCCATGATCATGACACAGCTCTGTGATTATTTACATCTTCATATCTAATACAAATTTACATTTTCTTGCACGGAGATCTCGTGAGGCTTAGCTCCAAATTTCTTATATTTTCTGTTGCTATTGTAGTAATACTTTTAAGGATTATATTCTCACACAAGGAGTCACTTAAAAAGAGATGAAACTCTGCTGATCTTTCAAAATGGTTCTAATGCCCAGTAATGAGCATCTCATACAGAAGTCAGACATTTTAATGACCACATGTGTGTGTGCTCAGTCACTCAGTCGTGTCTAACTCTCTGTGACCCCATGAACTGTAACCCGCCAGACTCCTCTGTCCATGGAAATTTCCAGGCAAGAACACTGAGGCAGGTTGCTACTTCCTACTCCAAGGAATCTTCACGACCCAGGGATGGAACCTGTATCTCCTGCATTGGCAAGTGGATTCTTTAACACTGTGCCACCTGGGGAGCCCCTTGATAACCACATTAATATCTAATATTTCAGTGCTCATTATGTGTTGACACTGCCCTAAATACGTAACTATCACACCTCTGAGGTAAATTCTGTTAACCTCATCCTACACTTGAGGAAACTGGTTTAAAGCGGCAAGGACCCAAGGAGGTACTTTGGAACCAGAAACCAGTATTTGGTTCAACTGCAAAATCTCTTAAATACTATTGTACTGCCCCTATGTATTGTAATAGATGAGAAGAATAAAATCCAACTTAATGTCAGAATCCAAAAGGAATGATTACTTCCTAATAATCAAAGTCCCGTGAGGCTGCCCAAATTCACTTGAAGAGTTCTCTAAATCAGAATAGTGTTGACACTATTATAGGTTCAAAACCACTTTTCTGATTTAGAAGAAAATGCTCTAATGTATCCTGTAGAGGATACATTTCTAACCATCTAAGATAATTATATTTAAAAAACAAATAGATGATTGGTAAAATGAAAATGTAACAAAAGCTAGTATTTCTGTTAACAATGGTAACTTTCAAATAATTATTCAATTACTTTAAAAAAAAATTCTCAACGCTTTAATGTCAATTGTCACACTAATGAGTCACTATAAAGATTCAATAATGAACCTCATTCGGATCCTCAGACTTCTAGGCTGGTGATCATTACTGTAGGCAAACCAACTCAACTAATCTTGCGATTTTAGCAATCCCGTTAATACATTATGTGTAAATTCTTTCTTAATATATAAGTCACAGAATCAGCATATTTAGAGTATCAGTAAACTTCTGGTCTCTAGTTGACACCAAAGAATCTTAGGCAGTATTGGTGCATAAAAACATGATCTCACCTAATATTAACAAATAATCTGTGAATGGTGTCTATTTATTTACACTTGTTTGCCCACTACAATGCTACAAATATTATTCATTATTCTATCAAGCACCTGGGACCATCACTGAACAAAACAGACAAGAGACACTGACAATTTCCCCTATGCAAACAAGCCAACCAACAGAACTGGGCTTAGCACACTCCCCCTGTGGCTCAGGAGTGGCCAGGAACAGCTAATCAGACTACTAAATCATATCTGTGGGCTATACCTGAAATTAATATCATGGTCAAAATTAACCTACGCTGGGAAAAGTGCCCACTGCTACCTGCTTATCTACCATTTTCAGAATGAAAAAACTGAACAATGCTGTTTTTTAAGACAGAAATGCATCCATATTTTCAAAATAACAACTGCCAAGAGTCTTCCTAGTATCAATAATTTCACTGGATAAATGAAAATAAAAATTAGAAAGCAATTACATTTTTACTATGCCCATTTCAGTGAATATTGGTATCCCGACAAAAACAATTGGCAACTTATTAAAAACAGAAAAAAAGCAGCAGCAGTGGCTGCCGAGAACAATAGCAGGTGGTACAAATATAGCAGAGCTCCCTAATAGCCGCAGGCAGCTGGGCAGTTACCAGAGTCAATTACTCTCACAGAAGAGCATCCATGAGGCCAGCAGCCCCCTGGTCAGTTACACATGTTACCATTCAGAGATTTACCCTGCTTACAAACAATGGTGCAGGCATTAAAACCCAAGCTCCACTAACTGCTTTGCAACACCTAGAAGTACTATACTTAGTAACTTGGTAGTTTTCTGAATGTGGTGGGGCAGAGGAAGCAGAAGGGCAGGTCAACAGCCAGGAAAAAGATACACTGCTCCCGCTCTGCTTGTCCCGGGGAATCCAAAGTGATAGTAGGCAAACCTGGAATGACTGGCCCCGGACACTGGGCACAGCAAACCCACAAAGAGGAAAAGAATTGAACCTGCATGCCAAGTTTACCTTCCGATTCATGAATAAATACAGGATTGACTGAAATTTGCAAGCTCATGAAAAAGGTCCTGCCCCATAACTCCTTCTCTTATAATGAAACAGTAAAGAACTCAGAGAGTCAAAACACAGTACAGATGCTCTATACGGAAATAAGAAAGACAAAATATTCATATCCTCTAAAACTTGAAAGAGATGTGACAAACATAAAGATACAGGGTTACGTATTTTGCTCAAAACTTTGTATTATGATGACTCTTGCCTTTCTTCTCCTTTCTTTTCTTTCTCGATTCTCTTTCACTTATTGAGGGGCTGGCAGGCGTGAGAAATAAAAGGCTAAAGAAGGCAATGCTAGTTGGATGGAAGGAGGACAAGAAGGAAAAGTGGGGAAGGGAAGGAAACATGAGACAGATACTTTAAGAAAAGACAAGATAGAGGTCCAAGTTGAGGCTGGCCACTAGACTTCGAATCCTGCAACTAATAGCTCTTCTGGATTCTAGGTCACGGCACCCTGCAGAATGATGGGGGCAGAATTTTCAGTGATTTCTGAAGGTACTTCTCAGCTGCACCTGTCATGTCTTCAACAAAGCCCATGGTAATGGGCTCTGAAGAAATGGAAACAAAAGATAAAGCTGCAAAAGTTGAAGGTCTCAACTGCATGAGACTGTCCTGATGACTGAACTCAAGGCTTGTATCAAGAAAGGAAGAGGATGTAAGCTCTCAGATTTTCATCTTAAATGTAGAATTTATTGTAATTTAAAGCTCTTCCATAAGTGGCATTTATCAAAGTAATTATTAAGGAGTTTCTTGGACTGTGGAAAACAGTATGAACGTTACTCAAACAGTACAATCCAGCAATCCCACTCCTGGACACACAGCCAGACAAGACTATAATTCAAAAAGATACAAGCACCCCTATGTTCACAGCAGCACTATTCACAACAGTCAAGACAAGGAAACAACCTACATGTCCATCAACAGATGGATAAGGAAGGATAAAGATGTGGTACAACAGCAGACTACTACTCAACCATAAAAAGGAATGAAATAATGCCATTTGCAGCAACAAATGAACCTATCTATGAAACAGAATCACAGACATAGAGAACAGACTGGTGGCTGCCAAATGGGAGGGGCTTGCCCAAAGGGAGGGCCTGGAGTGGGAGGTTGGGGCTGGCCGATGTAAGCTTTTATACATAGAATGGGTAACAACAAGATCCTACTGTATGGCACAGATAACTGTATTCAATATCCTATAATAAACCATAATGGAAAAGAATACAAAACAAGAACGTCATATACGTGCATAACCAAACCACACTGCTGTGCAGCAAAGATGAACACAACACTGTAGATCGACTGTACTCAATAAAAAATACTGAGGGAAAAAGAGTTTACTGGGCGATTTCCCCAAGTGTGTTCTATTACATTTTTGCATCCTTATGACATACCTGGAACAGGTTAAAGTAGAAGCAAAGAGTACTCTCATGTAGCTGACTTCTGCTATGGAAGGGCAAGTGGTGGGACATGGATCAATGGAAAGAGGAAGGTGGGGCATACAGTCAGAACCAAGGTTGATGGGAATCCAGTAAGGGGGCAAGTCAGACCCCGGGCAGTGGGGAAAACTTAGCATGTTGTGACATGTGAGGTCTTTGTGATGCACTAAAGTGTCCTGACACGGGGCTGGGAAATACCAACACTTAGGTCCATAAATGTGTTTTGTTTGAACTATCTGTGAAGTGTGCTCAGTAACACTGTGAACACCACAAATCAGTTCTCTCTAAACGGACTCATTAGAAAAGACCCTGATAATGGGAAAGATTGAAGACAGGAGGAGAAGGGGATGATAGAGTGACATGGCTGGATGGCATCACTGACTCGATGGACATGAATTTGAGCATGCTCTGGGAGTTGGTGATGGACAGGGAAGCCTGGTGTGCTGCAGTCCATGGGATCACAAAGAGTCGGACACAACTGAGTGACTGAACTAAACTGAAAACATTCAACAAGACAGGTTGATAATCAGTGGTCAGCATTCTGGGGAACCTGTTGCTAAGCTAACATGAACCTTCAAAAGCTGAAACCCATTCAACACAGACCTTGGCCTCATCAAACTCCAAGGCAATAGGCCCCGATGTCCTCCTCACTAAATTCAGAAGTATTTTAGATCAAAATATCAGTGAAAACCCAGGCAAGGAGAGGTTATCAAGAAAAGACAGTAAGAGTGTGAGGAAACACAGGATGTCTTCCTCCCCCCAGTCCCCCGGCCCTGCAGCTATCCCCCCACTCAGTCAGTCCACTCGTGTTCCGATTCCAGCAGACATTCTGCATATGGGTCCCTTTAACACATCTGCGAGAGCTTGAGATCTGTATGGGCCAGTGACACAGAGGAAAGATTTTGGTCTTTGCAAAGCTAACAGGGTGATTATCTGGCCCTGTGGGCTCTGCATCTCCAAACTGAGAAATTAGTCATTTGCTATTGAAGCATTACATAAATCGGATTCATGTTTAAGAAATGGGTTTTTCTCCTTTTGAAAGACACACTCTCTTCTGTTTCAGTTTTCAAGCGCATCTCCCATCCTATGAGAGTTTATGAATACTCATCAGGAGCAATGGTTTACTTACATTCCTTCATGGAATGGAGGAAAATCACAATCTATCCAGAGTTATAATATCCTAAAAATAAGTTACTTCATTCTTTCAAACGTGAAAAGTGACAAGCAAAAACATTCTTGTTAAAACTTATAACAGAAAGTTGGTCATTTGAAAAATACATCTGCCAGAGGCAAAAAGAAAAACAAAAAAAAAAAGGGTGGAGGGAGTCATTTAGTAAGTTTTAAAAGCCTATTCTAGTTTTTAAAGCATCGCTTGAAGCATAGTATAGAGAAATATAAACATGAAATTAAATTACTTTAACTAGAGCAAATAGCAATTCTCTGACTTTCAAAATTCATCAGGCAAAAATTTCAAAACCCTATATATAACACCACACAGCTACTACAGGGGGGAAAAGGACTACGCCTTTTGATTGCTAGGAATGCAATGTGGTCAGCATACCATATATACATTCAATATAATCTACTATGTATTATAAATACATTCATTCCTACATAAATAAAATGCCTAGAAGAATATGCATTAGCTGTTAACAGTGGTATCTCTAGGGAGCTGGATCGGAGAGATGGGTACATGGGTGCTAAGTCACTTCAGTCATGTCCAACTCCTTGTGACCCCATGGACTGTAGCCTGCCAGGCTCCTCTGTCCATGGGAGTCTCCAGGCAAGAATACTGTCCATGGGATTCTCCAGGCAAGAATACTGGAGTGGGTTGCCATGCCCTCCTCCAGGGGATCTCCTGGACCCAGGGATTGAACCCGCGTCTCTGTCTTATGCACTGGCAGGAAGGTTCTTTACCACTAGCACCACCTGGGAAGCCCGATTGGGGAGGAGCAGGGTTTAAAATGAGAAATGAGGGACTTCTAATTCTATGTACTTCTCACAATTTAAGAGAGAAGTACATAAAATTACGTATTTCTAAGAATATTTTTTTTTTTAAGTTCTTTTAAAATTTTAAAACGATCTCAAATGGATAGAAAAGTTGCATGTATCGTACAAAGAGCTCATTCTCCCAGAACCATTGAGAGTAAGCTGTGGATCTTGTGCTTCATCACTTCTAATACTTCAATGTATGTTTTTCTTAATAAAATAAAATCTCTTAGGTAACTAAAATACAGCTATCAAAATCAGGAAATTAACGCTACAGGCCCCATTCAGGTTTCGCTCTTATCCCAGCAACGATCTTTTAAAATAAAAGGATCCAGGTCAGCTCTTTTTAATCTCCTTCAGTTTAAAATAGTTCCTCATCACCTTGCTTTGACTTTCATGACCTTGAACTTTTAAAGATGATCACAGCCCACTTAATTTACAGACTGTCTCTCAAACTGGGCCTATCCAATGTTTCCTCATGATTAGATTCAGGCTATCCATCTTGGCACAAGCATCATCACAGTTATCATCAACGCAATATCACATCCTATCAGGCGACACAATCTCTATTTGTCCCACTGCTGGTCACGTTCACTCAGGTCACTTGGTTAAGTCAGTATCTGCCATGCTTCTTCACTGTAAAGTTACTCTTTTTTCCCCTTCGTTTTCAGTAAGTACTTTGAGGGGAGACACTTTAAAATTTAAATAAGCCATTTTGAATTTATTCATTAGTCCATACACAGGTTTTATTGCAAAGTATGCGAAATTGTGAGAACCTTCAGTTTTCTCTTTTATTCAATAGGTTTTAACTAATGACTATCACTTCTGAAATTCTGATGATCAATTTACCCCACATTTGGCCAGTGGGAGCTCCTTCAAACTGGCATTTGTGTCCTTCTGAAATACCTGCAGCATCCTTGAAAACTTCTTTGCACAAGATATTCCAGGTTCATTCCAAACTTCTCTGCTCTAATCCTGTAATCAGCCATTTGTCCAAGAAGCTGGGGTTTCTTGTAGTGGAAAATGGTATTAAGAAGCCAAGATCTGGGCCTGTGATGAATTCATTGCTACTGAGGTACTGCTGCTCCCAGGCACCCCCACCCTCTTTATGGACAAAGAAATGTAGGCACATATGTATGCATATAAATACACATGCATGAATTTTAAATCTGTAATATCTCTCTATATATACGTATCAATACTTTTTAAAATTCATGAGTTCACATTAATACATCCAAATCTTAACTTTACAAGATTCATTCCAGTTTTCTCCCTTTCAATATCTGTAACTCCCTTCTCAGACAGAGTTGCTAGCTCCCATTATACTTAACATACATCTGTAGCTGATCAATCCTCTCCCTGTATATTTAACTAGTCTTCCAGTGCTGCCACCCCAACCTCACTGCATGCCCTTCTCACCTCTCTTCAGGTCCAACACACCACACCAGACCCTCCCTGCTTGTGAAGGCCTCCGCATCCTACTTGGGCTCTGACACCCTGACCAGGTCCACCTATCTTCTCTGTTTACCTAAGAGGCTTTAGGACTGAATTGTTCTGAAGGAGAAGAAGGAAGAAAAATATTGTAAAAATGCAGTGTAAAACAATATTTCTTAAAAAAAGTACCCATTAATTTGGTACTTGTAATAATTCAAACAGCCAAGTTAAAGTTCACTTTTACATCATCTCTGAAGAACAGGTTTGTTAAGTAGATTAATAGTGTAAATAAGCTTGTAACCCAGATGTTTAACCTACTTAAGAAAAGTAATTGTTTTCAAGCACTCTAAAATCACTGGGCATGTACTTGCCTTTAATTACTGTCTAATTACAAATGATTTCTATTTTCTTCATTATAGCTTTGATAAGTCCTCTATTTGATTACACTTTAAGAATTACTACTTAAGCTCAATACAGTTAAGATCCTTTTAAAAAAGTCTCTTTATTAATCAATTTGGCTTTTCAATTAATCATTTGAGATAAACTTTTTAACTACTCAGTAATTTCTCTTTCCAGTTAATGTATCATGCTGCTCAAAAAGAAAAATGCCTTTCAGTGGCCATCAGGACTGTCCCCCCAAAGACGTCCTGCCTCGCATGCCAGCAGCATTGGCTTCTTTGTCCTCGTTATTATTTATTATCAATGTAGTGCTGAGGAGTCCCATAAAGCCATCAGTTTCCATCATTTGAGCACATATTTTAAGACACCATGCTTTATAAAACAGGGGGTTACCATCAATTAACAAATTATTCTGCGCTGCCACTGAGAAGGCTTGGAGAGAGAATACATTCTGGAATCAGAGCCCTAGTTCCTCCACTTCCTTGTTTAGTAGTCTCAGATCAGACACTAAGCTTTGTGCCCACCATCTTTCTTATGAAGATCAAACTCCACTTCAGGTTGTGGTGAGGACTCAATGGGATCATGAGAAGTACTTGCTATATAATAGGTACTTACTGAATGTGAGTACCCCACAAGAGACTCCTGGAAAAACTCAGTATGATTCAGACCAGTGTTTTTCAGTTTGGTCACACAAACCAAAGAGAGAATCTACAAAAGAACATGGGTCATAAGTGCTAGTTTAACGTGTGTCTGCCTATCACTGCCCCTGACCGAAACAAAAAAACATGAAAAAATACCAGCAAGAGTTCCATGATCTAAAAACAAGCAATGACTTTATTCTTTACCCAAGAGAATAGTATCAATGTTCAAAGGGAGAAGAAATGAGAAATAAATAGGTTATGTTTTCTACTTTTGACTTCCAAATAAAGCTGCCAATTAGTCTTAGAAACCCCAATTAACCCCAGCCTGAGGGCACTGGGGCCACTATCTCAGGGATGGGTTATTCATTTGTTTGTTCTGCCTAACCAGTCAAGTACCAGTGACTAAATATTCGGATTTAATATCTGATGAGAGACGATCACACCACTAAAAAGGAAGGAGAGGTAAGCAGGCTGGTTTTTTCTTCTTTAATTTTATACGTCTATTTTTATGCTTGCCTACACTGGGTCTTCACCATTGTGTGTGCGCTTTTCCTAGTTGCCACGAGTGGGGCTCCTCTCTAGTTGCGGTGCTTGGGCTTCTCACTGTGTTGGCTTCTCTCGTCATGGAGCATGGGCTTTTTAGAACACTAGCTCAGAAGCTCCAGCACTTGGGCTCAGCTGCTCCACAGAATGTGGGATCTTCCCAGACCAGGGATTGAACCTGTGTCCCCTGCGCTGACAGCTAGATTGTTAACCACTGGACCACTTCAGGGTAATCCAGAAGTAAGCAGTTTTAAAAACCAAAGGTGTTAATAATGTGATGCAGTATGGGCATTCTAGTAGTGTTGGGGAAAAAAAAAAAAAAGGACAAAAATGCTTGCCTCAAACAGTGAACCAAGCAGAAGTACAGAAGTCTCTGCAGGTTAAGACATGGCCTCCATAGAAAATACCAAGATAAGGAGTGAACCTAAATATTGTCTGGGGTCGCAAAGAGTCAAGACACGACTGAGTGACTGAATTGAACTGAACTAAATACTGTCAGCAAAGAGTGCCAAATGATCTATCTGTCCTGTGCAGTCAATATTTGAAATATCTAAGCTTTTCTGGCATGTAAAAGCTGTGGTTTTGGTGTGTGTGTGTGTGTTTTTAAATCATGAAAATTTGTTTACCATGAAGGGATGGGGGATATAGTGACCTTCCTTCCAAACTGCTTTGAGAACAAAGTCAGATGTTAAAAGAATGCAAACAAAATGCTGAGGTACCATGAATATACACTGCTGTCTTTACAAATGATTCTTCATACAAGAGGATAAAGTTGTCTACATGTTTCATTTGCAAAGCCTCTGTGCCTCCAAATGGCTTCCAAGCAAAGGTCAAAATGTCTCTCCCAACCCCAGGTTTGCAGAGAGCCTAGAGTCTGAGTCACCTGTCACAGCCTCAGACACAGGCGGAGGGCACAGGGCCAGGGGCCTAATTCCTTAACCAGCAGAAGTCCAACTCGCTCTCCAGAAGAGCCGATGTCACTGAAAACACACGGGGACTCGCCCCAGGAACAGAACACATTCTTGTCTGTCAAACTTGGAAATACCCGCCCCCCCCACTGTAGACGCTGCAACAGGCAATACAGCCAGATCCCCCTCCTCTCAGCCGAGCTGCTCTTCAGTCTCTCCGCCCTTCCAAAGGGTGCAAGCGCCAGCTGCTTGGGCTCTTCTCAGTTTAGTGGGGGGAGGACAGGTAAATCGAGAAGGTGCTGCAGCCCAAAGAACTCGAGACTGATCTGCATTCAAAGTCTTCTCGGTGAAACAGGCTTTTTTTTTTTTTTTTTCCTATTCAAAGATGTTTAGGCATGAGCAAGGCAGGTGGGAAAAACAGAGTTCTATATAAAATATAATGTTGTGTAAAATGTACTTAAAAGGCAGGGGACAGTTCACAGATCCCTTTCATGCCACTTCAAAAGATTCCTGCTAGAAGGGCAGGATGGTTCAGCAACTTCAGGAAACTTCCGTGAAGCTATTTGGCCTGGGAGAAGCGGTCACGTCTGGTTTCCCCCCAGTGCAGTCAGGCTTAGAGCTCAAGAGCACAAACTCAGCAGCCAAGGCTGTCAGGACCCCTTCCCACCTGTGCAGCTTTGGGCACAATACCTAACATCTCTGTAGTCAGCTCTAGCATGGCCATGAAGATTAAATGCTAATGTATATAAAGCACTTCAAAGCACAAAGTAAGTATTATTTTTCCC
Organism: Dama dama; assembly: GCF_033118175.1. Taxonomy (NCBI): domain Eukaryota; kingdom Metazoa; phylum Chordata; class Mammalia; order Artiodactyla; family Cervidae; genus Dama; species Dama dama. The sequence goes on from NC_083702.1 coordinate 8,682,964, forward strand.
TTCTAAAGCATAAGTTCTCACCTCCTCCAACCCAGACCTTTCTTTCCTTTTCAGGTCATTTGCCTGACCTTGGTCCTATCTTATTCCCAGTCCAGCCCAGAATCTCATGAACATTCACCAGGATTCCCTGAAGACTTCATGCCCTGGCTACTCCACACTACCTACCCAGGTCAGTTCTCACTGAGCCTCATACGAACCCCAACTCTCTGTGTTCTTTACCTTCCCTTGCTGAAAGGAGCCTGCATGGCTGCGGAGCGCTGCAATTAGAAATAAAGGATGTCTTCTCTCAGCTAAAAGCCCACAGGGCAGGTAGATGGCTCTTCCTGTAGCCCTTCTCCACTCAGACTTCATCTCCTGTTTTACAGGGAGGAATGCCTCCTATTCAGAGGTGAATGTCTCTCAGGGGGAACTCCCTCAAATATCCTTTTCTCCATTTCCAAATTTACTCTTCCCTCTCCAAGGCTAGCCTGTCATCTATGTAGCAAATCTCTTCCCACAGCTCCGTTGTGTTTTCAAACCCTCTCCTCTGTTCAAGCCAACTAGCTGTAGCAAATGCATCCTAGGTACCAGGCTCAGTTCATGGATGGTGAAGTTAAGAGGTCATCCTAGTATCTTCACTGGTCACCTCTGGACTTGTTCTTTCCCCTGAGCCTTCAGATTCATGCTTTAGAACATAAGCCCCACAAAGACAAGGAGCTCATCTCTTTTCTCCCAGCTTTATCTCTGGAGAGGGCTTCCCAGGTGGCGCTAGCAGTCAAGAATCTGCCTGACAATGAAGGAGACACAAGGGACGTGGCTTGGGTCGGGAAGATCCTCTGGAGTAGGAAATGGCAACCCACTCCAGTGTTCTTGCCTGGAAAACCCCATGGACAGAGGAGCCTGGAGGACTACAGTCCATGCGGTTGCAGGGTCAAACACGACTAAGCAAGTGACACAACAGTAAAAACACCACCAAGGGGTGTGTGTGTGTGTGTGGTGCTGGGGTTACAGAAGTGAGCACAACTGGTTCCTGTCCTAGAGCTGCTCACCGTGGTGACAGAAACCGAAAACCCACAGGCAGACCTCCCAATGTGACAGACAGCGGCAAGCGGAATGAATGACAACATGCTGGACTTCAATGGAGCCCTGAACCTGTTGCACCGAGCTTCTAAAGGCCAAACCTAACTGCCCACAGCTAGGGTTTATCTTGGCTGACCTGAGGAACCAGCCCTGATAACTCTCCTGCCTGGGTTTACTTCCCTAAACTCCTTCCTGCCTGGGTTCCTCTTGCACCACCTTTTTCCTGTTTTCATCCCACTCTTCTGATCATCTGCTAAGAGAGTGCTGTCATAACCATGGCCTAGAAGACCATCTCCAGATGTAAATGGATGGCTCCCAACTTCTCTCGAGCTCCAGATGGTTCTTTTCACTTGTCAGTTCAGTTCAGTTGCTCAGTCGTGTCCAACTCTTTGCAACACCATGGACCACAGCATGCCAGGCAAGTTATACTAAATGTCCAGCAAACATCTCAAGCATGTCCAAAGCACACACAAGCCTGTCTGCCCCATCCTCACCCTTTTACACATTCAAAACCTCTGCCCCACCCAATGAATGCCCATTCCCACTCCTGGCATCACCCATTCCACCCAGCCTGGGGCCTGTGCACAATTCCTCCCTCTTTCTCACATCCAATGGACTTCACCATTTAGAAATACCAAATTGTTTCTAAAGTCTAGTTCTTTCCATCTGTACCATCACTCACTTAATTTACATTCTCCAATCTCTCCTCTTGCTTTGACTGCCCCCAGTGTCTCCTGTATCAGATCCCAACACGGAGATCAACAGAAGCAAGTTGAGATATTTTTTTAAATATTGAGAACAACTGTTTATTTTTGGCTGTGCTGGGGTCTTTGTTGCTGTGTGAGAGATTTCTCTAGTTGCAGTGTTTCTCATTGCGGTGGCTTCTTTTCTTGCAGAGCATGGGCTCTAGGGCACGGGCTAGGTAGTTGTGGCCCACGGGCTTAGCTGCTCCTAGGCGTGTGAAAACTTCCTGAACCAGGGATCAAACCTGTGTCTCCTGCACTAACAGGTGGATTCTTAACCACTGGGCCACCAGGGAAGCCCTGGCAAGTTGAGGTTTTAAAACTGCTTTCTATAGGATAAAATTCAGATTCCTTAGGCCACAATTCCAACCAACCCTTCCCCTCTCCTCCAGGCAGCCTACACGAACATCTCACCATTTCTCATACTCCCCCACCCCCAACTCCTCACCTCTGTTCAAGCCACTTCCTCTGCCTGAAATGCTAGCAACAGAAAGTATGAGAACAGTAGCTAACACTGACTCCAGGTACTGTTATTACCCCCTATTTTACAAGTGAAAAAGCTGAGGCACACAGATATTACTTGCCCAACAGTGGGTTGACCTAACCATACATCTGTCCTGGCTTCAGAACCTCAGTTCTTAGCCCCTACGTTATATCACTCCTCCCCTACTCACCAACCCTTCCCCAAGCAACTCCTAACTTCCCTTAAAGACTCAGTTCAAGGACTTTCCTGGTAGTCCAGAGGCTAAGACTCCGCGCTCCCAATGCAGGGGACCCGGATCTGATTCCTGGTCAGGGAACTAAGTCTCACGTGCTGTAACTAAGACTGCAAGTTCCACAACAAAGATCGAAGATTCTGCATGCTGCAACTAAGACCCAGCACAGCTAAATAAATATTAAAAAAAAAAAAACAAAAAAAAAACACCAATGACAACTCAGGTCAGATGCTGCTTCTTTGGTGGAATCTTCCCTAGTGCCCTAGGCTCTGCCTCCAACCTCCAGGATCTCTTGGCATCATGCCTGCCTTTATTACAGGCAGGTTCATATTACTGGTTGTGTTCCAAAAAGAAAAACCACGTCTTTATATCATTGTGCTATTCCCATCAACCTATAGTGCCTGATGCACAAATACTCAGGTAGTAATTTTTTCCAAGTACACAGGACGCAGCCTATACCCTGCTTGATATACCAAGTCTACCAGCACGATACTGCTTCTGAACACCCTACCTACACTGCTAACCCCAAACTGTCCCCTTTTCCTCTGTTGGCCAGAGGACTCTGATGAGGAGAAGTCAAAGCCCTCACGGGGACAGCCACTCCCACAGCCAGCTGATAGCATTATCACAGCAGGGCAGACCAGTGAGCTGCTGGCCATGCGCCCCTTGATTACAGGAGTAAAGTGCATCGAAAAAGCACTTTCTCTCGCTGAAGACAGACAGAGGGGACACTTGATGTGTGGCTGCCAGATTTAAGGTCTTTGTCGTTTAAGATGTGAAAGTGGGAGGGTGGACATAAAAATAACATGTAATATGACAGAAAATCAGCTATGGCCATTATTTACAAGTCACCAAGAGCCAACAAGCTGGCAGAAATGTACATAAGTAATATTATTTAGTTTCGTGATCTAATGGCCTCTTTTACAAAATCACCATGACTATACAGCTGACCCTTGAACAACTAGTGTTTGTACTGTGCGTGTCCACTAACATGTGGATTTTTTTTCAAGAGTAAATACTTAACAGTCGAATCCGCAGATACAGAACTGTGGATACGAAGGGCTGACTGTAAATTTATACTCGGATTTTCAACCACAGAGAGGACTGTCGTCCCTAACCCCAGCATTGTTCAAGGGTCAACTGTATACCTCATTAAATCAGATCAACTTCGGAACAGGCTCTGAATAGAATAGAATGCTCTAAATTCTACAATTAGAATAGAATCTTCTAGATTCTACAACTGCTCAGCACCTAATGGAGTTGGCTTTTTTTTCCCTTATGTTAAAGTAGAATGGTCATCTGGTTACAGTATATTCAGAGGGAGTAATTTTTTTTTTAAAGTGTGAGTTCCTGTGACACAGTAACCATCATCACAGTTAATAAATAAGAATGAAGGAAGGCAGTCTCAGAACTTGTATTCCTATATGTGAGGCTAATAAAACCAGCAAGCACATAGTTAATTGTAATACATGCTAAGAGATGGTCTATAATTAGGGTGATTCCCCAACGCTGAAATCCTGTACCTGTGCTGATCTGCATTCCCTATGTAATAGTCTTCATAAAGCTATATTCAACTTAGTAAAATGTTTCTTATTCTGAGACTGTCCGTTTTACTCTTTTGTCAAAATGCCTTTTCTTTGAAATAGTGGTAAAAAATAGGGTTGCCTTTTTTTTTCCCCCAAATGCTGTTACTTGGCAAATTTAAAACTGGTTAACTCATGCTGGACCCTAATACTGCTTTTGCAATGTTACAGTTCCCTGAAACTACATCTGGGAACTACCATGTTAAAGTGTCTGAAGAGACCTGGGAAACAGCCAAATCCAGCTTACTTGTCTAGAATGTAGTTTTAGAAAGGAATAATTAAAATGGAAAGCACACCATGCATTACTCCAAACTGTGCCTAAAAAACAAAAATAAAAATCTGGTACTTTTAAGATTTTATATATACATAACACTTGTAAGATTCTGAATACATATTAGCATCTTAAAGATTCTAAGTCCTTGTAGTAAGCAAGATCAGTTTAATTCAGGAAAGGAACCATTTTTTTTTTTTTTTCCCTTTTTTACCCAGGCAAACCTATTAGTACCCTGACAGTGGGAAATGCTAAATTAATCAAACCTACTGAAGTGTATCTGAAAACAGAATGTGTTAATTAGGGGAAATGTGTCTTCCTGAAACCTGGAAAGAGGGCAGGGAATCACCCCTCCCAAAAGAGAGTATGACAGAGTTTTCTGTGGGGCTTCCTCAAGAGAAAATAGATCATCTGGTAGTCTGGTTTTTCTACTTAAGTTTCTCTAAAATTTGGGGAGGGGGGACATATGTAAATCTCTCCATTCCTCAATATGGATGTCCAACTCCTCGTGATCCAAACAGAATGCTCTGGATAGGAAGGACAACATTCTGGTCATCAAAAATACCCATCTTCTACCTGCTCAAGTAGCAAATGAACACTTCTAAAAATCACTTATGAATCTGGTTGGTGTGACAACTGAGCAGACTGACAAATCTGATTCTCAAAATCAACCAAAGTGGGGACCATGTCTGGGAATATGGCCAACTCCTGAGTGGTTCCTTAAAGTTTCTTTAAACTTCACTGAGACAACACAGAGTGGGTCATTAAGCCGTTTCAGTAGTTGAGGTCAGCTTATTGGGGGTTTTGTTTTACAAAACGGACTTGAGTAGAACGTATCAGGAGAGAATATATCACATAGTATCACAAGGAAAATACTTTTGCTTTAGTGCATACTTTATGTATGGGGCTTCCCAGGTTGTACAATGGTAAAGAATTTCAAGCTGCCAATGCAGGAGACTCAGGAGACTGGGGTTCCATCCCTGGGTCAGAAGATCCCCTGGAGAAGGAAATGGTCATCCACCCCAGTATTCTTGCCTGGGAAATCCCATGGACAGAGGAGCCTGGCGGGCTATAATCCATGGGGTCACAAAACAGTTGGACACGACTTAGCAACTAAACAACAATACTTTATCTCAACGCAAATTATATTTCTCAGTGTTGATCCAATCAAAAAGTTTGGAAGCCACTGTTCTAAGCTACCCAATTAGCCATCTAACTTCAGCTTAAAAACAGCAACTTCTTGGCATAAAAGAGCAGCAATTATTTTCTGCAAGCAAAGGGTCAAAAAAAAAAAAACACACAAACAATGGCATCTAGAGGTACAAGACTCACTGCTTTGGGCTCTGAGAGGGGACAAGGGATCCTGTGCTAGGTCTCTGGTCTTATTAAGCCATTAAATGACATCATGCGGGCCAGTGGCTAAGACTTCAAGCTCCGCAGGGCTCCTGGGTTTGATCTCTGGTCAGGAAAGTAGATCCCACATGCCCCAACTAAAGACCTTGAATGCTGCAAGGTACACTGAGGATCTCCAGTGCCAGAACTAGGACCCAGTGCACCCAAATAAAAACAAATAATAAATATAAAAAAATAAATGAAGGGCATCACGTAAGCCCACCACTACACAGTATGGCTGTTTTTAACAAAGGCATGGATAACTGAAACGCACTTCTAAAGGAAAACAAAAAGGTAAGGAATTAATTTTCGTATTGATTTAAAAAACAGGACTTCAGAAAATAGCTAACACTTCAAATTCTTGCATTTCATAGGAATATGAAATTTAAGAAAATTTCATGGAAAAATAAGGTCCTCTATGCCCACCAAGATGGAATTGTGCACCAACCCAAAACCAATGCCTGACTTTCCAGTGTGAACAACGTTTGGTTCCAAGCACAACTCAGGATCATTTCTATCTTTACAGGTTATTATTTAGAAGCTGTAGTTAGCAACTACCTAGCAGTATAAATCAGTGAGATCACTAAATATAATACAAATCTCTGAACCTGCTTTTTTATAAACCACTCATATTTAGTAAATATTATACTGGACCAGATGTCAAGAAATACAAAATGAGTAGTCCACGGCCAAACAGCCTGCCAAAGAGAAGTGAGATTCAAGCCCAAGATAATTAGCCTTTGGCACCCTTACCCCTCCCTCATGCACCTCTACCCACGCTGGAAGACTGGGATCGTGGACTGAAAGCTTCTGAGAACCCTGGAATTCTGATGTCACCTCCCACCTAAACCACTCATCTCACTGGCTCCACAGAGTTGAAAAAGGGGGCAGCAGTGCTTCTACCCTTCCAGCTAAAGCTGCTTTTATTTACTTTTTAAAAGCTTTTTACTTCGTGTTAGGGTACAACCGATGAACAATGCTGTGAAAGTCTCAGGGGTGCAGCGAAGGGACTCAGCCATACGTACAGACGTACCCACTGTCCCCGAACTCCCCCACCCAGGGTGCCACCCAACGCTGAGCAGCGTTCCCTGTGCTACGCAGCAGGTCTTTGGTGGTTACCCATTTGAAATACAGCAGTGTGTACATGTCCATCCTAATCTCCCTGACTATCCCTTCCTTAGATGTAAACCTCTGTACCTAGCGTTTCTAATAGGACACAAATTGGTTATATTTAAAAACTTTTACCAACGTACCATCCTGCTGACCTGAACAATTTTTTTCAATTCCTTGTTTTAAACTTTAGAACCTGCACATTGAAAAAAAAAAAGTTCATCTTCTCACAAGTAAACTTAGGATTTGACCCCTCCAATTCTAAAAATTTCATAAGCATAAGCCCACATGTGTTCTAAGTAACACCAATCCTATGAAATGCTTTGCCATGGGAAGAATGTTTAGTGATGATCTGGCTATTTCCAAAATGCACAGTACCTGCAAGTACCTGTCTTACTTTGCATAAATGCTCCCTGTCCAATTTTGTAGCCACACACAGCTAGTGTGCACTTTTAATGAGGGTACTGTGACAGAGAAACTGAATTTTCAAATGAATTTTGTTTAACTTAAATTTTAAGGGTGTTCCCTGGTGGTCTGGTGGTTAGAATTCTAGGATTTTACGTCCATGGTCAACCCCTTTTTAGGAAACTGAGATCTCGTAAACTGCAAGGCAACAGTCAAAAAAATTTTTTTTTTCTTAAATTGCTAATTTACTTCCATTACTAGAAAACTTGTATGTTGGGAAAAACTTGGGTATGTGAATATACTTTTTCAACTGTGTAAGTGTCTGGCTCAGTTGTATCCAAATCTGCGACCCCATGGACTATAGCCTGTCAGGATATATCTGTCCACAGGATTTTCCAGGCAAGAACACTGGAGTGGGCTGCCATTCCCTACCCCAGGGGATCTTCTCGACCCAGGGATCACACCTGCGTCTTCTGTAACAGTAGGCAGATTCTTTATCGCTGCACCACCTGGGAAGCCCCTACTTTTTCAACTACAAGTTTTATCAAATCTAAATACAGATCAAGCATTTCTAACAAAATTTCATGTTCAAACTGAAATGCGTTGTAAGGATAAAACAAACACCAGATTTTGAAAAACTGAATATTTAAAAAAAAATATCAAATATCCCATTAATATTTTAAAATATATTACATGTTGAATTGATATTATTTTGCACATCTAAATATCTAAATAAAGTAGATATTATTAAAATTAATCTCACCTGTGTCTGTTTTGGCCACATGGCATGCAGGATCTTAGTTCCCCAACCAGGGATAGAACCTGAGCCCTTGGCAGTGAAAGCATAGTCCTAACCACTAGACCGCCAGGAATTCCTGCTTATTATTATTTTTTTTAATGTGACTCTTGGAAAATGTAAAATAACACATGACTCACATTCTATTTCCACTGAATGGTGCTGACTTAACCTAATGATTCCCAACCCTTTCCCACCAGAATGCCTTCCACGAGCAGGTTCTGGGAGGCTGCCATAACCAAACACTGTTCTTCCTGTGTGACCCCAAAACCTGCTGACCGCATCTGACACTGAGAAGTCCTTCCCTTCTCCTGACTCTGACTGACTGTCCTGCACAAGCACCTTTCTTTAATCCTCTCCCAGGTCCACTTTCTCTTCCTGTCCCCAAGGCCCCATTATCAGTTCTCTTTTCCATTCTCTGCACTTCCATGGTGACCTCATCCCCCTCTCAGCTTCAATTATCACTTCTACATGGAGGACTTCCAATTCTTTATCTCTGCTTCTGAACTCTTTCTCAAGCGTCAGTTCCACATTGTCAGCCACCTGCCAACCAGGTCCATCTGGAAGGCCTATCAACTTCTTAAACTCGGTATGTCTGACCTGAAATTCTGCATCTTTTGCTGAAGATTCTCATCATTCACCTTCAACACCCGGGGTCCCTGGTACCTCCTCTAGCCTCACAGTCTTACAGTAGGCCCTTTTGGAATAGTCCTCTTCGCCACAGCCTCTTACCTGGCCTGCCTGTCTCAATTATCCCCTCAGTCCTCCCCTCTTCCAACCCCACCACGCCCGTCCTCCTCTTGCCCCACTGCCATACTAGTATTCTCAAAATACCACCTAGATCACATTGCTATCAGACTTTCAACAGATCCCCATTATCTGCCGCAGCAATCCAAACCACTGGGCAGGCATCCCAGCTCTCCTACAGACAACCAACCACCCTTCAGTCCCCTCTGAACACAATCAGCCCTCCTCCAGCTGCAATGCCCTGCCCTCAAGTCTGCTCTTCTGCCCAATCTTTAAAGAAAGTGAAAGTCGCTCAGTCCTGTCCAACTTAAAGTCCATGGAATTCTCTAAGCCAGAATACTGGAGTGGGTAAGCCTTTCCCTTCGCCAGGGTATCTTTCCAACCCAGGGATCAAACCCAGGTCTCCCGCATTGCAGGCAGATTCTTTACCAGCTGAGCCACAAGGGAAGCCCAATCTTTAAAGCTCAGCTCAAATAAAAGGTCCTCATAAAGCCTTCTCTCATCAACCGAGCTGAAGTTAGCCTTTCTCCTCCCTGAAACTCCTTCCGTATTCCCAACAGCAACCATAGTAGTAATGGGAGTGCATCTGTGGTCTTACCCTGTTTTTTCTAAGGGTGTCCTTTCGACAGTACCCAACAGCACTTGCACAGCACATTGTCCCTTGTGGACAGCTTACCAAAGAAATCAACTTAAAAAGGAAAATCTTGGTAAAGTTGGGACCACTGATGATTCTCAAATTTTTATCTCCAGCCAGGTATCTAATTACTCCTCCAGGGATCTTCCCAACCCAGGGATTGAACCTGCGTCTCTTACATCTCTTGCACTGGCAGGCACCTTCTTTACCACCAGCACCACATGGGAAGCCCTGACCTTCAGTTAGATGTCCCAAGATTCATTTACTCCAAAACTGAACTCACTTTCTCAATCCCACATCTGTCTCTTATCTAAAGGGACCCTAATTCCGTGAATGGTACAACCATCTCATCAGTAGCCCAGGCCAGAGACAGAGGTGTGATCTTTTATCTCCCCAATCCTGATCCTCAAGGATCAGGTTCTATGACATCTTCTTCCTAAATGTCTCTGGATTTATCCATTTCTTCCTAACTCGCTGTTAGTCCAGGCCACCACTACCTAGGATTACTGCAATACGATCCGGTCTTACACTCAATCTTCCAGTCACTTTCTATAGGGTGACTAGACCATATCTTTCAACAACTCTCGTGAACAGGTGAAACTCCTGCTGAGAACTCTTTAACTGTTCTCAAGATAAAGACTTCCAAACATGACTGATAGACTCCTCTACATCTCACCAGTGTTTACCTTTTCAGATTCACCTTTCATTTCCCAGATTATCTTTTCTCTTACACACATCACGCTCCAACCATGTCCAAGTACTCTACATACAGGTCTCCAAATATGCTGAATTCCTCTCTTGCCTCAGGGCCCTTGCATAAGCTGGTCCTTCTATGTGGATTGCGTGTCCCTCTTTCGTAATTGTCCAACACCCTGAGGACTGACCAGGCTCCCTGCATTTATATTCTTTCTAACTTCATAATGGTACCTGGAAAGAAAATCTCCCTACTATAAAACTCCTATGCTAGCACTTATTCCAATGCCTGGCAGGTAACAGGTATTCAATAATTATTTGCTGAAATGAATTAACAGATAAAAATGGTTTTCTTTGAAATAAATTCCAGTCCAAGGTCAATGAATGAATGCTATGTGTCATCTTTATTAATTCAAAAGCATTGTATCAAGTGGGTAATTGACCTAAATTTTAATTGTATCTGTCTTCTGAGTCAAAACTATTAGCAGTTTGGTTAAATAAATAGAGTTTCTATGTGCAGGCTCAGAATAATAAAAATGAAGGGAAAAAACACTGCATTTTCTGTTCTCCTTTGCCTTGTAAACTCTAAGACCAATTCATTTGAAACTGTTGAGAACCTTTTGATGCAAAACACAGAATGTATGAAAAGCAGCCAAGCAAATGTGGATACACCACAGGGGCAGAGCCTGAAGGAAACTGGAGCGCATGAAGAGACGACATCAGACCATAGGAATGTAGAGACTTGAACAAAAGAAAGGGCTCAGCGCCGCTCCTGTCCTCGTCCAGGCGGAGGTTTCGCGCAATCACTGCCTGAGCGTCCCAATCCTGGGAGCCATCAGAGGACCGAGGCTTCTGTGGGGCCGTTACAGCCTTTCTGGTTTATTGAACAAAGAGAGAAAGAGACAGAGCAAAGGGGAAGGAAACACTTACTAAGCAACGCGACTAGGTGCTGGTCTTTTCGTTCCAGCATTTCCTTTATGCTTCACAACAAAGCATTGTGTCCATTTTACCGATGAAGAAACAGGGGTTGGTGGTCACATAGCTGGTCCTGGTGACCTTATACTCAGGTCTACTTCAAAAACATTTCTACTGAGTACTCACTTGTGCTAAGCCCTATTCTAGACACTGAAGGCTGAGCAACACGCACAACACTCAAGTCTGCTTTGGGTTGTGGGGAGTGAGGTGCCACATACAAATAATATGATTTCAGACACTGATACAACTGGTGATGGTTTAATCGTCAGTCATGTCCGACTCTTTGCGACCCCATGGACTGTAGCCCACAAGGCTCCACTGTCCATGGGATTTCCCAGGCAAGCATACTGGAGTGGGTTGCCATTTCCTTCTCCAAGGGATCTTCCTGACCCAGGGATCAAACCCAGGTCTCCTGCACTGAGCCACCAGGGAAGTCCGAGTGACACACCTGAAGGGCATTAAAAGAACACTGAGGGATGTGCTAGAGGAACTAGGGCGATAACTGATCATGCAGGGTTCTCAGATCATTTAAAAGACAATTTTGCACAGCTAAAAAAAATAATAATGGATAAAATGACTATCTCATCAAACCTTAAGTGGAAGTCTCTAGAACAACCAGAAGCAAAAATTACCATTCATTCCCTGATTATCAGTGAGGAAACGATCAGGTGAAAGGAATTATAGCATTACCCTAGTTGTAACCCAAAGCAGTAGGTTAGATAGTCATCAGATGGCAAACATTTCCACATGAACCAGTGGTTACTGGGGGCCCTGGGCCGACCAAATTAATTCTTAGCTCTCAAAGCACCTACACCAGCATCTAGCATAAATGATGGCTGAATATTTGAAGGAAGAAAGGAAAACATGTTAAAATGTCACCATTATGGGTTAAATCCCTTTTCAGGCCAAGTGGCTTCAATTCACCCCACCCCACCCCACTCCACCACCAGTTCTAATCATAAGAAGCAGGTGAGGGAAGTCGGATTAGCGTAAATCCTTGAACAATACTGTACTAGGAAACAATTAGCCTAGGCTGCCCTACTCCCCAGTCAATGGTCAGAAACCCCACCTTTAAATCACAAGGTCCACTTAAAGAAAATCTAACAGCCAAATGACAACTAAAAATTAATGAGAAGTAATTATTTGGCTTCTTTAAACAAGGGTTCTCCTCACACAGATACTCAGGCTACTTACGCACCAGGGACTTGCTCTACCTCTTACAGAGCACCAAGACGACTGGTTCTTTCACCGGGCATCTCCCTCGCTAGAGTGGTACTCCTTAGGATTGGGACAAAGTACATTCATCTGTGTTGCCTCAGGGTCTTGTCCAGTTTAAATGACAGAAGGTCAATGATTATACTGAGTTGTAAAAATTAAATTTCTTGCAAACTTTTCAGTCCTGGGGCATCTGGGTAGGGTGAGGCCTAACCCCTTACTACTGTTATCTGCTGGGGCCTACTCTGCAGAACCTGAAGGTCTCATCACCACAGATCACTCCTTCCATGTCTCTTGTAGGATTAAGAGCTGGAAAAGCCTTCTAAGTCTCTGCTTCAATTTTTAGAAGCTGATTTCTAAATGACTTGTCCCAGTGGTGAAAGAGAATAACAAATGGCCATTCAAAGCTGAACAACGGAGCTGAGTTTGCGCCATATACCAAAGACGCCGACGCTTCCTTTCTGGTATGCAGATAGAAGGACTGAAAAACAGTTTAAAAATAAGATACCACTTCTGATTAAACCGCTCTATCAATTTTTGTGATGTTTCAGTAAAATCTTAATAATGAATCTGTGACATTTCTTTCTGCAACACAGTAGCATTGTGAATAGTAACATCACTATAATATCACAAGTAGACCCAGCAAAAGGAAATAGGCATTGGGGGTGTGGAGACTTTAGTGAAGATTATATTATTTTTTCTCCAGACAGAAACTTCCTCTGCGTACACTGCCTCATTTTTAAAAACCACAACGTGCAAGTTCTAGTATCTCTGCGTTTTGCTCTTCATAACATCAGCCACATCTCTGAAGTTTTTAAAGCTTCATTTCACAGTGCCAACAGAAAGAAAACTTCAACAAAAGGCACAAATTAAGTACTATCCACCTGCATGCTTGATGTATAACTCATTTTTATTTGCTCCTGAATTACCAGAGTTTGGTGTGCCATAAGGATTGGCTCTGCAGGAACTTAGATCCAAAATGGCAGCTGAGCTTCTGAAACTCACCAGAGCCATAACGCTTAACATACGTGAAACCAGGTCTTATTTATCACACTTCTCAACCTGTCTAGCGAGGAGAATATTTACCAAAACATTTCAAAGAATCAGATGGTGTTCTGTTAAATGTTCATTATATTATTCTCCTCCTTGCCTTAGAAAGCAGGCACCCTGCTTCTGGTCCCTCCGCTCTGCAAACTGAATTAACCTGCTATTCACATGTTTACATAGTCCAAAAAAAACAAGCTAATGACAAAATGTGGAAAGCGGAGGTTCATCTCATTCTTCTTCTGTAAGGCCAACTTAGGAAATGGGCATAAAATGAATCATCTAACAAGTAAAGCCCCAAATAAGCGCTTTCATTTTCAGAAAAAAAACAACAACAAAAATCAGAACTCTAATTTTCCTCAGGTCTACCACAAAGCAACGCTCTCTATTACTATGGTAATTTCTACGTCTTTTCCTTTAAATTCAAGCTGTAAAAAAATTTTCTAAGAGACAAATTTGTTCCAGATTACCTTTTGAATGTAATGTTTCCAATCTTACACAAAAGCTGAACTTCTACCACCAAAAAAATTTACACTGAATTTAAACTGTCACTTCCCCACTCATTTCCATTGCTACTAACAACATTAATTTAAAAAAAAAAATAATAAAATACTTGCTCTTTAGAGACAGAGGACTTTAATTATCTTTATGAATTCCAATGGAACGTCTTTTTGTTAAATTAGCGTGAAAGTCCCTTCATCTACAAACAATTGGCCCAAAGAAACAGGCCATTTTCAGCACAAGAGGCCAATCCATTTTAACAGTGAATAAAGCTTTTGAAAGCACTACACACCCTCTTGCAGACTGTCAAATTTTCAAAATGGTCCAGCATTTTTCCCATTTTTTTTTTTTAACACTTTCAGGCCCAGCAAGCATCTTATAATTAGATTAATTAAAAAGGAAACAAAAAAAAGCCCCACTGCTTCCTTCTGATCAAAATTATTCCATTTATGCTTAATTACCTTTAATCCAAGTCTACATATTTAATGATGGGGATATGACAATTCAATTTGCATATTTTAAATGGCCTTTCTAAACTATACTTTGTAACAGCTTTAGAAGAACAGTCTCTTTCTCATGCCAATATGCTAAGGCATAAATCAGGAGGATACAAATTAGGAGAAAAAAAAGAAAAGAAAAGAAAACAAGGCCTCTTCGAGCCAGGGATATGCTGAGGGGGATGGGGTAGTTTCCCCAGGGGTGAGGGCTATTTCCCCGCCACATCACAAACTACAATCCTTTCAGCCCACCAGACCGAGAGCATTACATCACACTCACAACGATCGGGGGAGGTGGCTCTGAGAAGGCAAGTTTTCAGTCCTCTTCCCTCCCCATCCCCAGGCTTTCTAGAATCCTGCATTAGGAGTAATGGAATTTAACTTCAGGGCACTCACTGCACACAGTTTCGAGGGTAACCAACAGACATACACGTACAGCTACTTATTGAGGTGACCAGATACGACCATTTCACAATGAATACGTGGCCAAAACAGACAACTAGACATACAGAAGCTGAATTTGTGCTGAAAAGCCCAGTTCATCCGTATAAAATTAAACAGAAATTGTAAGCCGTGAGAAACGGAGGCGGCCAACCCACAGGGAGAAACAGAGAGAAATAATTCCTAATCGGGGTGATGAGCGGTTCTATCTTTCAAACACCATGTTTACAAGATACTCCCACCATTTGTTCAAACCACGATCAAAATAAAAGCGCATCTGGCTGCACATTTGAAGCACACACACAGAGACCCAGCGCAAATGAGCGCGCGCCGAGAGGAGAGGGGTGATCCACACACTGCTTGGGAGGTTTTCAAGCCGGGGAATCTACAAACCCCAAACCTGCTGGTGTTCACTCGCCCCCAGCCTGATGTTTAAAATGTATCAGGTCTTATTTTAGGTTTTACATCTCTCTAGGAAGGATGGCCAAGCTTTAAGAAAAAAAGAAAAAGGCTTTCCCGTGGTAGTGCTTGCCCTCCCAGATCCTTTGTCGGCCTTAGCAGCCGAAAGAATGCAAACCCATTTATATTTATGCAAATTTTTGCAGCAGATTTAAGGGGGTAGGGAGAGGTCTGTGTTTTTTTTTTTTAAAAAAAACCTCTAAATATCAAATTTTCAATTACTCGCAGCTTCATTTATTTGCAAGACACAAACGAGGATGAAAATCTGCATATAAATTAAAAGTGCAATTAAGTGACTTCAAAATTAAATATTTTACCAAGGCTTTTCCATTTCTAAAATGCCGAACCAAAAGTACATCACGGGTCTGATTTACACAGATTCACGAAATGTCTGAAGCCAGTCTCCATGCTAGACAAATGTCGATTTGCAACACCACTAGTGAAAACGGTTAGACAAGATCCATATAAATCAATTGGTTTTAAAAAATCGAAAATATTTACCAACCTCATAAAGTGCAGCAGTGCTTAAATCCAGCAAATTGAGGCATACAAGGTAGAAATGGAAATGAAAAAAGGTCCAAAAAATGATTTCTTTTTGTCTATCTGTTTTTTTGTATTTTAAATATTCAGAAACCAGCAGAGACTCTGTCGGCCATTTTGGCTTGAACTAACTCTCACACTCACTCTCCCTCTTGCTCTCTCTCTCCCCCTCTGTCTCTAAAGGAAGCAGCTTTTTGTGACCTTCAAATAGAGGCGGATCATGTGACTTCGGGTAGGTCTGTCAATCAGGAAAGGGGCGGGAGCTTGGGCTGAAACTGCCTTAAAGGGAAAGCGGCCCTTTTCCACTCACTTTCATCTGTGAAACGCTGTTATCTCATACTCTCCACCTACACACACTGAATGTGAAAGTGGCAACAGCATAAGGGTAACAGATGAACAAAATAGAAAACCCTTTATTGCTTTATAGAAATATGCTCAGTTGCTAACGATTCTTACAGATCCTGGAGCTTGGCTCACTTGCTACAGTCATTCTCTGGATGTTTGGGCAAGCACAGGCTGGCAAACTGCTCTTTAAAGGGGGACTTAAACAATATTTTACCCAAACAGGAGACTTTCGTCTTCAAAGACTGAGGTGAAATATAGGACACAACTGATCTCTAACAAGCTCCTAAAATGCACAGGAAAAGACTGAAAGGAAATATACCAAACTATAAGCTGTGAATTCCAATTCAGAGAGGTTATGTGCCTTCTCTCCGTCACACAGCTAGACAGCTACAGAACAGTGAGTGGTCTCCCAACTGAACTCCATATTTATATTTTAAAAATTACTTTATTATTTTAATTGTTATTTATTTATTTATTTTTTGGCCATGCTGCACAGCATGCGGGATCTCAAGTTCCCCGACCAGGGATCGAACCTGTGCCCCCAGCACTGGAAGCATGGAGTCTTAACTACTGGATCGCCACATTTATTGTTTCAGGTGCATGCATGTTTGGTACCTCCTCCCCTCACCCCAAACTAGGCTACAGCAAACTGTCAGATGAGTCACTTTTAATGCCCTCCCCAACCTGAAGAAGTAGCTCTTCAGCTGACCTGGAGGCAGCGCTAAATTTAAACCTGCCTGGTTTCCCCCATGCCTAAGTCCCTTCTGACTCAGTGCACCTTGCTTCCTACCCACCTAAGAAAACCGTGCTGGGTTTGCATCTCTAGCCCTGGGGCTAACAAGCTGTGTAACCTTAATCAGGCAACTCCCTTCACCTTCTGGGCCTCAGTTTTCTCATTTGTGGAATGTAAGGATCGGCCATCAGTAGATGGTATCTTTGGTTCCTTTCAGCCCTAAAAACCGTACTCTCTGTTTCTTTCTTTTTAGCAGTTCTGTTTCATCTTATCCTTGCCATCTCAAGTCATTACCCCAGGAAAGTTTTCCTTGACCCTCCCCGTCTAGACTAGGCCTTCCTGTTTAACACTCCCATAATTCCTTTACTACTTCTTCATAGCACTGGTCATAACTGCAATTTATTAATTGTCAAAGAACTTGCTTGCAGTTGATTATTCCTAGTATGCCTAAGGACACACTACATCTTCCTTCACTGCTGTGTGGGGCCCGACACCTACCTAGCCTGCATAGTAGGGAAATGAATGAATGAATGACTTAGACTTCCATTCAGAAGTGCTGGGCTGATCTGAGGAAATGTGCCATCCAAAGACAAGGAATAAAAGTCACATAGTTTCCAGACACTCATTTCTATCTATTTAAGGACTGCTTAAGGAAGCAAGGTAACTAAAATGACAGAAAGCGGGCAAATGTGCCCTGTGACCATCAGACTCCATCTATGCTCTGTGAACCAGAAAGGGTCGGATTCCACAGTGTGACTCCCCCAAACGAGCTGGGCTGACAGAGCATAATCTGACATGCCAACCAGCAGAGCACGGATGGATTCTGTAAGCCCTGTATTCCTTGAAAACAAACCTATGAACCCTTTAAAATCCCACATGTTTGTCATCCTGGCTGCTGGGTCTTTGTCCAGTCTCCCTCCTTCCCTTTTTCCACTCTGACAGAAGAGCAGGAAAGGAGCTGTTTCAGGGCAGGCAGAGGCCAATGCCCAGACGATCTGGCAGGCTGAATATTTATGGCGTAAACGCTTCCACTGTCTTTGCACAGACCAGAGTGGAGTAGGAGCCAGGACCTGGACTGACAATTGAGATGTAGGCAAAAGCAGGAAACTCCTAGGATGGAAATTTTGAACATTTAGTCTATTTTTATCCTTCCAATACCTTCCAGATGAGTTACGGAAAGCTTACTTATGTGGAACATACTCAACACGTTAGAATGCATGGAGACTGTATGACTGCCTTGTTTTAATTTGTGATGGACAGAATTTCTTTAGAAAACTAAATATTGCTAAGTCTCCACTCCTCAATGCAGATATTATTGTATACAAATGTATACGTATTCCTTTCTGTTAAATAACAAGCTGCACAAGAAGTCCAGAAACAGGGACAAATTTTAAAGCAAAATATTAATTCTATTTTCATATAATATGATTGTTAATTTTCTTCAACCTCCAGGGAATTTTTCTGTTGGTGAGTTATCTCTAAACTTAAAGCAATTAATCCAATTGTTCATCTAAAAGAAAGTAGTATAATAAAGGCATATTTTTCCTGTATTCCCAGACATTTTGGACTTCCTGATATATTTATATTTATTGTACTTTTTTATATTAGCAACTAGTGTTTTTAAATTATATTACAAGGTGAGGATACAATGTAACAAAAAATGAGCTTACTTTTAAAACAAGCCAGAACTTATATACTCAAATGAGTGTTATCTTTCAATGTTGCCATCTTTGGTGATTATATAACAACTACTAAAATATTTCTATGAGGAAACAGGATTGAAAATGACAAACTGAACATTTAACCCAAAAATCTAGAAAATGAGTAACAAACTCAAAAAAGAAAATAAAGACCAAATTATAAACATAAAGTAAAAGTAAAAAGAAGAGTAGACTGAATCTTTATCGACTCAGAAAATTTTTGTTTGTTTTAAAATGAATCTATCTATGAAACAAAAAGACTCACTGAGAACAGACCTGTGGTTGCCAAGGGGGAAGGGGATATGGGGGTGATGGACTGGGAATTCAGGGTTACCAGATGCAAACTATTACATACAAAATGAATAAAAAACAAGTCCTACTATATAACACAGGGAACTATATAACACAGGGACTAAGATAATCCATAATGAAAAAGCATGTAAAAATATATGTATGTATAACTGAATCACTTTGCTATACAGCAGAAATTAACCTACTGTAGATCAACTATACCTAAGTTAAAAACTTTGTCTTAAAAAAATAAATAACTGGCCGTATACCTAGAGAAAACCAAGAGACATGCACCCCAATGTTCACTTCAGCACTATTTACAATAGTCAAAACATGGAAGCAACCCAATGTCCATCAACAGATGAATGGGATAAAGAACATGTGGCATATATATATGTAAGAATATTACTCAGCCACAAAAGTGAAATAATGCCATTTGTAGCAACATGGATGGACCTAGAGATTATCATACTAACTGAAGTAAGCCACAAAAACTAACAAAAGTGGATAATCCTTTGGAAGGTCTCATTAACTAAAAATAAGAGAAAAGTTATAAAAGTCAACTATCATGTGATATTGTTTATATTTGAGATCTAAAAAAATGATATAAATGAACTTATTAATGAAATAGAAAGACACAGACACAGACAACAAATTTATGGTTACCAAAGGTGAAAGGGGAGGGGGGGGGATAAATTAGGAGGTTGGGATTAGCAGATACACACATATATAAAATACTACTATATATAAAATAGATAACCAATAAGGACCTACTGTATAGCACAGGGACCTATACTCAATATTTTGTAATAACCTATGTGGGAAAAGAATCTGAAAAGGAATATCTATATCTGTATCTATATATATACACACACACACACGTATATATAACTGGATATATATATATAATGTGTATGCTCAGTCAACACCAGGCTGTTCTGTTTGTGGGATTATTCCCGCAAGAATACTGAAGAGGGCTGCCATTTGTTCCCCCAGTGTATCTTCCTGACCCAGGGATTGAGCCCATGTCTCCTGCATTGGCAGGTGGATTCTTTACCACTGAGCCACTTGGAAAGCCTATATATATATATAGGAAGCCTATATATATATATATATAGGTATATATATATACATATATTTTATATATACAGTTATATATGTGTGTATATATATATACACATATATAACTGAATATATAAAATATATGTAAAGCTGAATCACACCTGAAACTAACACAATACTATAAATTAGCTATACTTCAATAAAAATAAATTTTTAAATTAAGTTTTAAAGATTAATGAAAAATAAAAACTAACAAAAGGGGATAATCCTTTGGAAGTTCTCATTAACTAAAAATAAGAGAAAAGTTATAATTAACATTAGGGCTAAGAACAGGGACATTATAACTACTGATCTGGAGAGAATTTTTTTTAATTATGAGAGAATTACATATAATTTAATGTCAATAAACCTGAAGATTAAATAAAATGGATGATAGTCAAAGAAAACAGGAATTACCAAGGTCAACTCAAGGGGCTTCCCTGCTAGCTCAGCTGGTAAGGAATCCGTCTGCAATGCAGGAGACCCTGATTTGATTCCTGGGTTGGGAAGATCCCCTGGAGAAGAGACAGGCTACCCACTCCAGTATTCTTAGGCTTTCCAGGTGGCTCAGATGGTAAAGAATTCACCTGCAATGCAGGAGACCTGGGCTTGATCCCTGGGTTGGGAAGGTCCCCTGGCACAGGACTGGAAAAGGTCAGCTTTCATTCCAATCCCAAAGAAAGGCAATGCCAAAGGATGTTCAAACTACTGCACAATTGCACTCATCTCACACGCTAGCAAAGTAATGCTCAAAATTCTCCAAGTGAGGCTTCAATAGTACGTGAACTGAGAACTTCCAGATGTTCAAGTTAGATTTAGAAAAGGCAGAGGAACCAGAGATCGAATTGCCAACATCCACTGGCTCACAAAAAAGCAAGAGAATTTCATAAGAACACTAACTTTTGCTTCATTGACTATGCTAAAGCCTTTGACTGTGTGGATCACAATAAACTGCGGAAAACTCTTGAAGAGATGGTAATAGCAGACTACCTTACCTGCCTCCTGATAAATCTATGTGCAGGTCAAGAAGCAACAGTTAGAACTGGAACAATGGACTGGTTCCAAATTGGGAAAGGAGTATGTCAAGGCTGTATATTGTCACCTTGTTTATTTAACTTATATGCAGAGTACATCATGCGAACTGCTGGACTGGATGAAGCACAAGCTGGAATCAAGACTGTAGGGAGAAATATCAATAAGCTCAGATATGTGCAGATGACACCACCCTTATGGCAGAAAGTGAAGAGCAACTAAAGAGCCTCTTGATGAAAGTGAAAGAGGAGAGTAAAAAAGCTGGCTTAAAACTCAACATTCAGAAAACTAAGATCATGGCATTCAGTCCCATCACTCCATGGCAAATAGATGGGGAAACAATGGAAACAGTAACAGACTTTATTTTCTTGGACTCCAAAATCACTGCAGATGGTGACTGAAGCCATGAAATTAAAAGATGCTTGATCCTTGGAAGAAAAGCTATGACAAACCTAGACAGCATATTAAAAAGCAGAGACATTACTTTACCGACAAAGGTTTGTATAGTCAAAGCTATGGTTTTTCCAGTAGTCATGTATGGATATTGTATGTCATGTATGGAGAGTTGAATCATAAAGAAAACTGAGCACTAAAGAATTGATGCTTTTGAACTGTGGTGTTGGAGAAGACTCTTGAGAGTCCCTTGGACTGCAAGGAGATCCAACCAGTCAATCCTAAAGGAAATCAACCCTGAATATTCACTGGAAGGACTGATGCTGAAGCTGAAGCTCCAATACTTTGGCCACCTGACACAAAGAACTGACTCACTGGAAAAGACCCTGATTCTGGGAAAGATTGAAGGCAGGAGGAGAAGGGGACGACAGAGGATGAGATGGCTGGATGGCATCATTGACTTGATGGACATGAATTTGAGTAAGTTCTGGGAGTTGTGATGGACAGGGAAGCCTGGCATGCTGCAGTTCATGGGGTCGCAAAGAGTCGGACACAACTGAGTGACTGAACTGAATTGAAGGTCAATTCAAGAAAAGTTACAAAAATAAACAAAAACCCATAGCAGAAATATGTAAGATATTCAAAGAACTAGCCACTGAAATATCAGGCACAAGTGGTTTTCTTCTACCAAACAGATAATCTCTACATTATCCATACTGTTCTCAAACTTACAGAATAGAAAGAAATCTTTCTTAATTCATTCTAGGAGGCTAGCGTATTTCCTAATACCCATCTGAACTAAGACACGATACAAAAAAATAAAACTATAGATCAATCTTGACTTGTGAAGATGGACACAAAAATCCCAAGTAAAATATCAGCAAATAGAACTTAGCAGATTAGAGCATAATTTATTATGACCATGAAAAGTTTACAACAACAATGCAAGAATTGTTAAACTATAAAATTTATTAATAGAACTCTTTATTTGTTCAACAAGTATATTCTAACTGCCTTGTATGTGTCAGACTCTGTGCTAGGTGCTGGGGATACAGCAGTACCAAATAAGGTAGGTTCATTCCCCCATGGAGCAATATCCTCGTGGGAGAAAGAAACTCACTCAAAAGGAATTAAAGAGTTGGTGAAAGTGAAAGTCGATTAGTGATGTCCAACTCTTTGCAACCCCATGAACTGTAGCCCACCAGGCTCCTCTGTCCATGGAATTCTCCAGGAAAGAATAATGGAGTGGGTTGCCATTCCATTCTCCAGGGGATCTTCCCAACCCAGGATTGAACCCAGGTCTCCGGCATTGCGGGTGGATTCTTTACCATCTGAGCTACCTGGGAGACTATGGTAAAACTGAGGGAGACTCACTTTATACCAGGAGCTAAGGAAGGCTTTTCTCAGAAGGGGCATTTAAGCTGAGTTGAAAAGCAACTGCTTGGGCTTCCACAGTGACTCAGTGGTAAAGAATCTGCCTGCCAGTGTGGAAGACAAGTGTTCGATCCCTGATCCGGGAAGGTCCCACGTGCCACGGGGCAACTAAGCTTGTGCGCCACACTATTGAGCTTGTGCTCCAGAGCCTGCGAGCCACAACTATTGAGTCCACAGCCACAACTTTAGAGCCTGTGCTCCAAAACAAGAGAAGCCACTACAATGAGAAGCTCATGTACCGCAGCTAGAGAAAAGCCTGTCCAACAGCAAAGACCCAGCAGAACCAAAAGGAAATAAAAAATAAAAACAAATTTTAGAAAAAGAAAAGCAACCACTTGAGTGTTCAAAGAACAAGAAGGATGATCAGGAGGTTAGGCCAGATGCCTGGGGAGAGAGGTGGGAGATGAAGGTAGAAGAAAGTAGATCAAACTGGGTCTTGCAGGTCACAGAAAGGAAAGGATTTTATTGTAAGAAGAATGTAAAGTCACAGAAGAATATTAAAGGAGAGTGAACAGTGCCATTTTATCCATTATTCACTCTCCACTTAATACCTGGGATCTACAAGCTTTTCGAGGGTCTAGGCAAATGTTTGGGATCTGAAAAAATATATTTACAAGTCCAACATACAGAAAGAAAATTATAATGATAAAAATTAATAAATGCTTAAGTGTCCTCAGACTATAACACCAAGCAACTCCATTCATTAAGGTAAGCATTTCTTAAGTTTTCACTACATTTGAAAACAATTCTCACTCTGCAAAAAATGCTATGTTAATCATTAAAAAATCTTAGGGTAATTACAAATTAAGTCAGTTATTTGTAGCCAGAGAATGTCAAAAGCAAAACAATTAAAATTCTTTTATCTATGATAAAAAATAAATAAATAAAACCATGTATTTAATACAGGATGTGGATACCTTTTAATATGTTTCCTATAAAGTGGGACAAAAGTCTCTAAAACTTCCCAAAGTAAGCATTCCAAGGACCCGTGCCGGTCTTACAACCACTCTAGACAGGATCAGAGTTACATGTTCAAAAGCTGATCCTGGCTTGCCTATGGAAAATACGCTACCAAGGACCATGAGGAAAAGTAGAGACAAGTTGGAAGGTGAATATAGCCTTCTAGGTGAGGGAAGATAGCCTGGATCAGATGGAGGCAGAAGTATAGGTACAGAGAACACGCAACATATTAAAAAGTAGAAGAGCTTCTATCATAAAGTAACTGGCTACTACTGTTAATAAGAATGCAATCTGTGACCACAAAGTATAGTAAGGCCAATCAACCCAAATAAGACTCCAGGTTCTCCCCTCGCAGTCCAGGGTTAGGACCCAGCACTTCCACTGCTGTGGCCCCAGAGTCAATCCCTGGCTGGGGAACTAAGATCCTGTAAGCCAGATAGCAGAGACAAAAAAAGAAAAAAAAAGACTCCAAACTCTGAAGTCACCATTCATTCATACAGTCAAGAACCATTTTTTAGGATCTACTATGTATTAGGTACTATACTAGAACCAAGCCCAGGAGGGTACAAAGAGGATTTTAACACCCTGAAGGACAGAGATGTGAAAATTCATAATTCAAATATGGCATAGTGAGTTCCATAATTAAAATACAAATAAAGATATAAGATAGTTACGCTCTAGGAATACAAAGAACTGCTGTAAGTCAGAAAAGGTTTCATAGAGGAGGTAAGATTTTAAACTGAGTCTCAAAGAATGAGTTGGAATTTGTCATGTAGAAGACATAGTTTCAAAGAAACTTAATACTGTTTTCCATAGAAGTTATGGCATCTTATAATCCCACCAATAGTTCACAAAGGTTCCAATTTATCCACATCCTTGCCAACATGTTATTTGTTTTTTATTTTTTTTTGATAGTTGTCATCCTGATGAGTGTGAAATGACACCTCATTGTGGTTTTGATTTACATTTCCTTGCTGATTAGTGATGCAGAGTGTCTTTACATATGCTTATGGGCCATTTATGTTATCGTCTTTGGAGAAATGTCTATTCAAGCCCTTTGGATATTTTTAAATCATGTTATTTGATTTTTGTTGTTGTTGAGTTGTAGCTCTTTATATATTCTGGATATTAATCTCTGATTAGATACACAATTTGCAAATATTTTCTCCCATTCTGTAGGACACCTTTTCACTCTATGTTCTTTGATGCACAAAATTTTCAAAATTTTTTGTCTGATGTAGTTCCATTTGTCTATTTTTGCTTTTTTAGCTATTTTTGGTGTCCTATCCAAAAAACCATTGCAAGTCCAATGTCATGAAGCTTTTATTGTGTTTTCTTTCAGGAGTTTCAAAGTCTTAGGTCTTAAGCTTATGTCTTTAATCCACTTTGACAATTTTTTTTTTGACAATTTTTTGTATATGGTGTAAGATAAGGGTCTAACTTGATCCTTTTGCAAATAGATACCCAAAATCCCCAACACCACATGTTGAAAAGACTGTCTGTTTCCCCCATGGAATGGTCATGGCACTCATGTCAAAGATTATTCAACCTTATATACAAGGGTTTATTTCTGGGCTTTCTATTCTATTCCATTGGTCTATTTGCCTGTCTTAATGCCAGTATCACACTCTTTTTGATTACTGTACCTTTGTAATATATTTTGAAATTAGGAATGTGAATTCTCCAACTCTGTTACAAATGACCAATTATTTTTATAAAATGTGCAAAGACAGTATGTTTTTCCTCACAAACTTAACATAGATCGTTAACCACAGCTTCTTTTCATTTTACCTCTTTTTACCACGATCCCCCTGTCAGTTGAATTAGTAGCTGTAGGCACTTGGGGGGTTCCTAAATGGAAAGCTAAACTGATGATATATTGATTTTAGGTTTAATGGTAAATATTTATGTGGTCCTCAATCAATTCCGTGTGTGGCTGAGTTACAATTAACTGTCCTGTGTACAAAGATGTTGCTGGGCCACTGAACATGCTGACAGAAATGTGCAGGGTAGATCATACCATGATACAAATGTGTCAATTCAAAGAGTATTTCAGGGTAGTCAGTACACAAGAAAAAATGTAGCCTTGCAATCCTACAGCCCATATATGAAGGATACTTGCTAGAGTTCTCCCAAAGTTGATAACAATCTTATATCATGTTTATCATGATATAACAATCTTATATCATGTTTATATAACAAGTTTATATAAACTTGTTTATATAACAAGTTTATATCATGTCACCAATAGCAGTTGTCAACCTTACTTTGCCAACCAAGGTCTGCATAGTCAAAGTTACGGTTTCTCCAGTAGTCATGTATGGATGTAAGAGTTGGACCACAAAGAAGGCTGAGCGTCAAAGAATTGATGCTTTTGAACTGTGATGTTAAGAGAAGACTCTTGAGTGTCCCTTGGACTGCAAGGAGATCAAACTGGTCAATACCTGAGGAAATTAATCATGAATATTCATTCAAAGGACTGATGCTGAAACTCCAATACTCTGGCCCCCTGATGCAAAGAGCTCACTCATAAGAGACCCTGATGCTGGGAAAGACTGAAGGCAAGAGGAGAAGGGGGTGACAGAGGATGAGATGGTTAGATGGCATCACCAAGTCAAGGAACATGAGTTTGAGCAAACTCCGGGAGACAGTGAAGGACAGCGAAGACTGGAGTGCTGCAGTCCATGGGCTCACAAAGAGTCGGACACAACTGGGCAACTGAACAACAACAACAGCATTTGTGAAGCTGAAAGAAACTTTTAAAATCTATCAGTAACAAAAAGCATACTTTGGTCAACCATGTTATGGAAGACATCGAATTATCTTTTTATCTCTTTTTAGAAAATGTCACAGAATTGTTGTAATATGAAGAGGTAATCAAAGTGGAAGCAGCCAAAAAATGTTGGAAAAAAATTTCACAGCAACATGTTAGGGAAATATTAATACAAATGAATATAAAATTATGTTATTTTCTGAATTTTGTATTTGTCAATTCTTGAGTTGCCATTTTTGTGATTTCTTTCCTCACTGTAAATAAATATTCACTTTTGTACCTCTAATTAGGACTTCCCAGGTGGCATCAGTGGTAAAGAATCTGCCTGCCAATGCAGGAGACATAAGAGATGCAGGTTCAATCCCTGGGTCACAGGTTCAATCGCCGGGTCAGGAAGATCCCCGGAGGAGGGCATAGCAACTCACTCCTGTATTCTTGCCCAGAGAATCCCATGGACAGAGGAGCCTAGCGGGCTACAGTCCACAGGCTCACAAAGAGTCAGACACAACTAAAGCAACTTAGCACAGATGCACCTCTAATTATGTAAATGAAATCAATGTTTTTCTTTTTTTAAAATTTTATCTGGAGTGTAGTTAATTTACAGTGTAGTGTTAGCTTCAGGTGTACAGCAAAGTGATTCAGTTACACACACATGTGTTCACTCCTTTTTAGATTCTTCTCTCATACACATGACCACAGAATACTGAGTAGGGTCCCCTCTGTCGAACAGTAGGTCCCTGTTGGTTATCTAATTTTCTTTTTCTTAAAGAGCATTCCCACAAAACCTAGATTTGTTCCTGGTCAGAAAGAAGAGTCTCTTTGCTGGAACAAAGGCATGTAAGGGGGAAGGAAACCAGATACACATGGAAGACCTTATGGAGAGACACTGGGCAGGAGCAGGAAGATCTTTTAAACAGTAGAAGAAATATGTATAAGTAGGCTAAAGGCATCCTATGGAGGCCCTCAGACGCAAAGAAAGACTTCAGGCTTGGATAGAAAAAAAATTTTTTTTTTCTTTCCAAAATAAGCAACAATCAACTGGTTTACACGTGAAAGTGAAAGCGAAGTCGCTCAGTCGTGTCCGACTCTTTGGGACCCCATGGACTGTAGCCTACCAGGCTCCTCTGTCCATGGGATTCTCCAGGCAAGAATACTGAAGTGGGTTGCCATTTCCTTCTCCAGGGGATCTTCCCAACATAGGGATCAAACCCAGGTCTCCTGCATTGCAGGCAGACGCTTTAGCCTCTGGGCCACCAGGAAAGCCCCTGGTTTACAGGCAGGGACACTTAAAAGAGAACTGTGATAAAATTGGGTCTGTTGGGATATACTTAAGAAAGTACTGAATATAAAGTCAAACATGGCAAGTTATCCCTTTACTTTTCTTCTGCTGATAATGAATAAAGTATTCTCGAGTTAGGATTTTTAGTCACCCCACCTCAGATTTTCAAAGTGAGTGTATAGAACAGGGATTCTTAATAGTCTGTGGAAACTTACTGATGTCCTCATTTATTTGATATACACTTATTGATGCTTTCTGGTGCCAACAGCAGTGATCATGCTGGCAAAAGTCTGTTCTTGTAGAGCTGAAGACAGAGCATAAACCCTCAGCCTGACCTTTCACCTTCCACTCCCTGCCTTCACATTGTGCCTCCTCTTTACTACAATCTCTCCCCCAACACCCCCCAACCTCCACCCACTGCTGCCCCAGTACTTCTGCCCAAACCTCAGTTCACAGAGACTCCGGTGGAAAGGGGAAAGGTGTGGTGCTCAGGGAAGAACGTGTGTCCATACCCTCTAGAGAACATAAAATTTGGGGGAAATAAACATTACCTTCTCCTCATGATACCACTGAAAATTCCTGCAACTGAACATGCACTTCTTTATCTATACTTACATAATCCTATGTTCAAAACATTTTACAACTACATGATAAGAGTAACATCTCGAAAAAGGCAGCCTTAAAACACCAATTTCAAGGAACTGGGCAAATACATCTTGCCTTTCAAGAAATGCTTTTCCATAAAGGCATATTATCTGTCCATAAGTAAAATATAAGCTAAATAAATAAAACTTTAAGTAAATGAACTGTAGTTTTCTGAGAGCCACATGTGCTACCCCATTCACTGTGTTTAAAGTCAGCACCTTTGCCTATAAAGACCAGCAATCCACACAGTCTACAATTATTTGCAATTAGGAAACACAGGGAAAACCTCATAAAATAAAGCTTAGAACTTAAAGACATTTTCAAATAATTAATTTAAGTGACTTCAATGCAGATTAGAAAATTTATTAGCAAGTGAAAGTTTCCCAAAGACCTAGTACAAAATGTTTATGGTTATGCTAAAACTTCTAGCAGCAAAAATTCCATAAGCATAAATAACTATCTATTGAACCTCTTTGTGGTATTTTCAAAATACCAATAAACTTGAAAATAACACTTACTTCCTTTCTCCCAAAAATAATATGAAAAGATCATATAGAAACCCAACTATTTCTCTGATGCCCAATTTATTGCTGTGTAACAATGACTGAAATTACAGAGGGTTTCAATTTGTTCTTAGTAAATTTATTTCACCATGTACATATTTTAATGGTCCAAAGGTAGGGGGAAAGCTAATGAAAACTGATGGTAGAAAACAGAAAATAAAACATTAAACAACCAAAAAACCCTTTCCTATGGCCAAATACCAAGGTCTGTGTTTTGAAGATAATTATCTATAAACTGAGTAATGTGGAAATACTTTTATTTCCTCTGTATTTAGGAAATGTTACAAAGCTTCCCAAAGCCTTTATTATTTATTTTTGGCTATGCTGGGTCTTTGCATGGTATGTGGGCTTTCTCAGTTCCCTAAACAGGGATCAAACCTGCACTGCCTGCATTGGAAGGCGAATTCTTAACCACTGGACCAACAGAGAAGTACTTCTAAAGCCTTTAAATAAGCACCAAACAAATGGTTCTCAAAGAGTTTAGTGTTAAATTTGGTAGTCAATATAAAACAAGGACTATCAACTGTAGAGATCTGCAAAGACTAAACTTTTAAAAGCTGCACTGCAGCATAAGATGAATGTGAAGAGAGAATGGTAGAAGGAGTTAAGAGTATGAGCAGAAATAAAGGTAAGGACTAACTATCAGAATTTATAAAAGGTCTGTATAATTAATAATTCAGAAAATTAAAAGGACATTTTATAACTAGACATTTAAGTTGCAAAGAATGTAATTATTTAGAAGAGAATCTAATCAAGACATTGGAGTTAAGACATTTAAAAAACAGAACCTCAAGCAGAAAGGATACTGTACCACACTGGGGCATAAAGGGTAGTGTTGACTCCCCAAATTATATTCCTCTCTCTGAATCAACATAAAACTGTCTTCAACATTTAATTTCCTTACAGGTCTTCCTTGTAAGAATAGATTCTCTCTTAGGGAGAGACAAAAAAGATAGTACCCTAAGAAGAGTTGAAATACACAAACTGCTATAATTAATCATATCGCCAACACATAACAGGGGGATAAAAAAAGTGAAAGTGTTAGTTGCCCAGTCATGTCCAACTCTTTGTGACTCCATGGACTATAGCCCGCCAGGCTCCTCTGTCCATGGGATTCTCCAGGCAAGAATACTGGAGTGGGTTGACACTTCCTTAGAGGGGATCTTCCCAACCCAGGGATTGAACCTGGGTCTCCTGCATTGTCCCTTCACAGATCACTGCCTTGTCATGGTGAAGGGGCTTGTATAACTCAATGAAGCTATAAGCCATGCCGTGTAGAGCCATCCAAGACAGATGGGTTATCAGAGAGTTCTGACAAAATGTGATCCACTGGAGGAGGGGATGGTAAACCACCCCAGTGTACTTGCCATAAGAACCTCATGAACTGTATAAAAGGACAAAAAGATATGACACTGAAAGAGGAGTCCCCCAGGTCTGAAGGTGTCCAATATGCTACTGGGGAAGAGTGGAGGATAACTATTAATAGCCCCAGAAAGAATGAAGCGTCTAGGCCAAAGTGTAAACGACGCTCAGTTGTGGATGTGTCTGGTGATGAAAGTAAAATCCAATGCTGCAAAGAGCAGTATTGCATAGGAACCTGGAATGTTAGGTCCATGAATCAAGGTAAATTGGACATGTCAAGCAGGAGATGATAAGAATAAACATTGACATCTTAGGAATCAGTGAACCAGAAATGGACTGATTAAATGGACCAGAATGGGCAAATTTAATTCAGGTGATCATTGTACCAACTACTGTGGGCAAGAATCCCATAGAAAAAATGGAGTAGCCCTCACAATAAACAAAAAGAGTCCAAAATGCAAACGACAGAATGATCTCAGTTCATTTTCAAGGCAAGCCATTCAACATCACAGTAATCCAAGTCTATGTCCCTACCACCGATGCTGAAGAAGCTGATCAGTTTTATGAAGACCTAAAAGACCAACTAGAACTAACACCAAAAAAAGATGTTCTATTCATCACTGGGGATTTTAATGCAAAAGTAGGAAGTCAAGCAATACCTGGAGTAGCAGGCAAGTTTGGCTTTGAATAACAAAATGAAGATGGGCAAAGGCTAACTGAATTCTGCCAAAAGAATGCACTGATCATAGCAATACCCTTTTTCAACAACACAAGAGACGACTTTACACATGGACACCACCAAATGGCCAATACCAAAAATAAAATTATCTGACTGAGTGATTTTTACTTTCACTTTTGTAGTCAAAAGATAGAGAAGCTGTAAAGTCAGCAAAAACAAGACTTGGAGCTGACTGTGGCTCAGATCATCAGCTTCTCATAGCAAAATTCAGGCTTAAAACTAAAGAAATCGGGGAAAACCAGTAGGCCAGCCAGGTATGACTTAAATCCCCTATGAATATGCAGTGGAGGTAATGAACAGATTCAAGGGATTAGATCTAGAAAACAGCGTGCCTGAAGAACTATGGACAGAGGTCTGTAATATTGTACAAGAGGCAGCAAACAAAACCATCCCAAAGAAAAAGAAAAGCAAGACGGTAAAGTGGTCATCTGAGGAGGCTTTACAAATAGCTAAAGAAAGAAGAGAAAGCAAAAAGCAAGAGAGAAAGGGAAAGTTATATCCAATTAAATGCAGAGTTCCAAAGAACAGCACAGAGACAGGTAAGGAGGCCTTCTTCAATGAACAGGGCCTAAAACGAGAAGAAAACAACAGAAGGGGAAAGACTAGAGATCTTTTCAGGAAAATTGGAGATATCAAGGGAACACTTCGCCCAAAGGTGGGCACAATATAGGACAGAAATAGTAGAGACCTAGTAGACACTGAAGAGATCAGTAAGAGATGGAAAGAATACACAGAAGAACTATACAAAAAAGATTTTCATGAACCAGATTACTATGATGGTGTGGTCAGTCGCCAGAACCAGACATTCTGGACAGCAAAGTCAAATGGACCTTAGGAAGCACTGCTGTTAATAAAGCTAGTGGATGTGATGGAATTCCAGTAGAACTATTCAAAACCTTAAAGGATGATGCCATCAAAGTGTTGCACTCAACATGTCCACAAATATGGAAGACTCAGCAGTGACCACAGGACTGGAAAAGGTCAATCCTCATCCTAATTCCCAAGCAGGGTAGTACTAAAGAATGTGCTAACTGTTGCACAATTGCACTCATCTCCCACGCTAGCAAGGTCATGCATAAAATTTTGCATGCTAGGCTTTAGCATCATGTGAACAAAGAACTTCCGTATGTCCAAGCTGGGTTTAAAAAAGGAAGACGAACCAGAGATCAAATTGCCAATATTTGCTGGATCACAGAGAAAGCTAGGGAATTTCAGAAAACATCTACCTCCGTTTCATTGACTACATTAAAGCCTTTGACTGTGTGGATCAAAATAAACTGTGGGAAGTTCTTAAAGAGATGGGAATACCAGACCATCTTAC
Source organism: Dama dama (assembly GCF_033118175.1). Lineage (NCBI taxonomy): Eukaryota > Metazoa > Chordata > Mammalia > Artiodactyla > Cervidae > Dama > Dama dama. The sequence continues at coordinate 8,715,456 of NC_083702.1, forward strand.
CTGACTCCTGAGAAACATGTATGTGGATCAAGAAGCAACAGTTAGAACACGGTATAGAACAACTGATTGGTTCAAGATGGAGAAAGGAGTACAGCAGGGCTGTCTGCTGTCACCCTGCTCGTTTAGCCTATACGCTGAGCACATTGTGAGAAACGCCAGGAAGAATAAGTTTCAAGCTGGAATCAAGATAGGTGGGAGAAACATCAATAACCTCAGATACATGGATGATACCACCCTAAAGGCTGAAAGTGAAGATGAACTAAAGAGCCTCTTGAGGGTGAAGGAGGAGAGTGAAGAACCAGCTTAAAACTAAGTATTAAAAAATCTAAGACCGTGGCATCTGGCCCCATTACTTCATGGCAAATAGAAGGGGAAAAGGTGGAAGTAGTGACAGATTTCCTCTTCTTGGGCTCTAAAATCACTGCAAATGGTGACTGCAGCCATTAAATCAGAAGACGATTGCCTCTTGGCAGGAAAGCTATAACAACCTAGACAGTATGTTGAAAACAGAGAAATTACTCTGCCGACATAGTCAAGGCTATGGTCTTCCCAGTGGTCATATATAATTGTGAGAGCCAGACCATAAAAAAGGCAGAGCACCAAAGAATTGATGCCTTTGAACTATGGTACTGGAGATGACTCCTGAGAGTCCCTTGGACAGCAAGATCAAACCAGTCAATCTTAAGGGAAATCAACCCTGAATACTCATTGGAAGGACTGATGCTGAAGCTGAAGCTCCAATATCTTGGACACCTGATGCGAACAGCTTACTCACTGGAAATGTACCTGATGCTGGGAAAGATTGAGGGCAGAAGAAGAGAGTATCAGAGGATGAGAAGCCTGGATGGCATCACAGATGCAATGGACATGAACTTGAGCAAACTTCATGAGATGGTGAGGGACAGAGAGGCCTGGTGTGCTGCAGTCCGTGGAGTAGCAAAGAATTGGACATGACTGAGCAACTTTAACCAGAGAAGGCAATGGCACCCCACTCCAGTACTCTTGCCTGGAAAATCCCATGGACAGAGGAGACTGGTGGGCAGCAGTCCATCGGGTCGCAACGAGTCGGACACGACTAAGCGACTTCACTTTCACTTTTATGCATTGGAGAAGGAAATGGCAACCCACTCCAGTGTTCTTGCCTGGAGAATCACAGGGACGGCGGAGCCTGGTGGGCTGCCGTCTACGGGGTCACAGAGTCGGACACGACTGAAGCGCCTTAGCAGTAGCAGCAGAGCAACTTTAACACCTTTTCACTTTCACTCAAAACACTGTAGTGTGAAAACAAGGACTTTGGAGCCAAGGGCAACCTGAGCTTTCATTTCTTTTGTAGCAAGGCAGTTTGGTTTAATTTACTTAACTCGAATTCTTGCTCGTGTTCGTGATTAAGCAGTATACAGATGATTGAGAATTTGGTCTCACATTTTCATAAAAGGGTGAGATTTTTCTGTTCAGAGTCCTTTCTCTTATTTAAAGGAATGCTTTCCTAATATCAACAAATGGCCTAATTGCTTTTGAGTGCAATGAATAAATAAATCAATATCAGTTCAATTCAGTTGCTCAGTCGTGTCCGACTCTTTGCAACCCCATGAACCACAGCACGCCAGGCCTCCCTGTCCATCACCAACTCCCAGAATCCACTCAAACCCAAGTCCATTGTGTTGGTGATGCCATCCAACCATCTCATCCTCTGTCGTCCTCCTCTCCTCCTGCCCTCAATCTTTCCCAGCATCAGGATATTTTCAAATGAGTCAGTTCTTCACATCAGGTGGCCAAAGTATTGGAGTTTCAGCTTCAACATCAGTCCTTCCAATGAACACCAGGATGGACTGGTTGGCTCTCCTTGCAGCCCAACGGACTCTCAAGAGTCTTCTCCAACACCACAATTCAAAAGCATCAATTCTTCTGTGCTCAGCTTTCTTTATAGTACAACTCTCACATCCATACATGACTACCGGAAAAACCATAGCCTTGACTAGACGGACCTTTGTAGGCAAAGTAATGTCTCTGCTTTTTAATATGCTATCTAGTTTTATATTTAACCCAGTGTTAAACATGTCACGTGATCAATATTATGTGGCAATAAACTTGGTTTGTCTGATTTTCTCCAATGGCTCATATGTGAATATACTCAGAAAAATGATTACAGATACATTAATAGTAAATAAACCTCATTAAAAAGTAAATATATTCAGACTATATAAATAAACAAATGTTTAAAGTTGTATACGCCACTAAATCTTATTCACATGTACACCAGCAATCAGCACAACTAATCCAAATGTTAACAATTTAGCACAAACATTTTCAATATCAGAAGTCAATTATTTTTTCAAGAACGCTTTCTACATGCTTAGCTACCTTACACTGTATGTTGACAGAACTTATACCATTGAAATAAACATCACAGAAATAAAATTTTTTAAAGACTTCCAGAACCTATAGTAAAAATGTTAGATGAAGAAGGAAAGTGGCACAGATCAGCTAACAAATAATTTGAGACCTAATCCTTACTAGAATTTACTCTGTGACCTGCGAGTTATATAATCCTTGTGCTCCACCTGCCTCCATACGTGAAACAGGCAATCTATACACGCTAATACCAATGAATGGCAGCCATTTGGAAAACCCATTTAGAAAAAAATTAAGTTAGCTCTCTGCCTCTCACCATATAGAAAAATGAGTACCAGTTCAGTTAAAGGTCTAAATGTGAAAAATACAGTAGAAAAACTCAAGACATTTTATCATGTTAGAGTAGGAGGGCTTCTCTAGACAAGCATGAAACACAGAAACCATAAAGGCTGATTTTACTACATAAAAATTTAAATGGTCTATTGGTATCAAAGATACTCCAATGCTAAACAATAAGGCCTGGGAGAAAATATTTAAACATCTTAAAAGACAAAGGTTAATATCTACACTTTGTAAAGGAAAGGTTCCTACAAAGCTATCAAAACAAACATTCCAATGCAAATCAAAACCACAATGAGGTACCATTACACGCCAGTCAGGATGGCTGCTATCCAAAAGTCTACAAGCAATAAATGCTGGAGAGGGTGTGGAGAAAAGGGAACCCTCTTACACTGTTGGTGGGAATGCAAACTAGTACAGCTGCTATGGAAAACAGTGTGGAGATTTCTTAAAAAACTGGAAATAGAACTGCCATATGACCCAGCAATCCCACTTCTGGGCATACACACTGAGGAAACCAGATCTGAAAGAGACACGTGCACCCCAATGTTCATCGCAGCACTGTTTATAATAGCCAGGACATGGAAGCAACCTAGATGCCCATCAGCAGATGAATGGATAAGGAAGCTGTGGTACATATACACCATGGAATATTACTCAGCCATTAAAAAGAATTCATTTGAACCAGTCCTAATGAGATGGATGAAGCTGGAGCCCCTTATACAGAGTGAAGTAAGCCAGAAAGATAAAGAACATTACAGCATACTAACACATATATATGGAACTTAGAAAGGTGGTAACAATAACCCTATATGCAAAACAGAAAAAGAGACACAGAAATACAGAACAGACTTTTGGACTCTGTGGGAGAAGGCGAGGGTGGGATATTTCAAAAGAACAGCATGTATACTATCTATGGTGAAACAGATCACCAGCCCAGGTGGGATGCATGAGACAAGTGCTCCAGCCTGGTGCACTGGGAGGACCCGGGGGAATCGGGTGGAGAGGGAGGTGGGAGTGGGGATCGGGATGGGGAATACGTGTAAATCCATGGCTGATTCATATCAATGTATGACAAAACCCACTAAAATGTTATGAAGTGATTGGCCTCCAACTAATAAAAAAAAAAAAAAGAAAAACCATAAAAAAAAAAAAAAATTCCAAAAGAAAAGTGGGAATCATATGTAAACAGGTGGTACAAGATATAAAAATCAACGGCCAAGAGACTAACAAGATATTCCATCTTATTAGTAAGAATAAAAGTACAAATTAAAGCCATAAAATATTACAGTGGCAAAAATTCTGAGATAAATAATTTTACTGTCATTAACGGTGTGGAGGAATGGATACTCTCTTTCACTGCAGATGGAAATGAACATTGGTAGAGTTCTTTTGAACAGTAAATTGATAGCAGCTACCTCCTTGTAAAAAAACACAGCCCATGAGCCAAACAGCTTCATATCTAGAAATTTATTCTACATAAATACATTTGTGTATAAAGATAGAAGAATAAGGATGTTTTAAAAAAGTATTAATATTTGCAATAATCAAAGAAGTGAAAGTCACCAAAATATTTATTAGAGAATGATTATAGTAAAACAGAATGTACTTCTGCAGAAGTACATTAAAGGAATGAAATAGACTGCAAAAGATGTCTAAGGAAAAAAGTTAAGTCTCAAAGAATGTTAGAAAAAAAATCTGTTTAGTTGTTTTTCTAAATACACAGAAAAAGTTTCAGAAGATGAGGAAGAGTAGGAGGGTAGAAGAAGCGAATAATTCTAAATTCACACTTATTGTTTGAATGTTTTATGATGACCAAATATTAACTTTTATAATTAAAAAAAAGAAGATGGGAATTTCATAAGTCATTCAGCAATGTGTCACTCACAGCATTCAGAATGTAGTATTCAGTTCCTACAATGAACTGCAATGATCCTTTGCTAACTGCAGTTCTGAGACACAAAAAATAAAATTTTTCAATCCGTTTATTTCTGTTGCCTCAAACAAAAGAACACAGCAGCTTTGCTCCCAACTCCCGCAAAAGAAGTGGGCAGGTGTATGGGAGGAAGACCCAGAAAGAATATTCATTTCTGCTTTATCATTTCAATATATGATAGCTGACCAAGCCCAGAATAAAAAACCAAAAACAAAAACTCACAAAACAAAATTAACCAAGATTGATCTGTGAAAAGGCAGAGACTTGTGAAAACAAAACTATCAACGGAGAATGGTAAGTATACAACCCATGACGTTTCAGGTCTGCTGGAGCCATATGAAGCTCTCTAAAAGAAGTAAGAGTTTGTATAATGTAAAACTTGTGGGAGAATCTGCCCCAGCAATGTTTCCTGAATACCTAAAGGAGCTGATTCAGGACAGGGGTTACTGGAGCAGGTCTGTAAAGATAAAGACTGGTTTGTTTGGGAAATGGATGCCCTTCAGAGAATAGAAACTTCACCTGTGTTTTAAAAATAGGCTTTCTGCCATTTTCATTGTTTCCCCCAGCTCACTCTTATCCATGAGACTTTGATCTTAACAACTGCAGTTTTGCTGGCCACAATACTTTTCAGGAACATAGTTCCTGACGTTGGCAAAGAATTTGAGTTCAAGAGATATTATAAAACACTTTAAAGTCAGAAAGATTCAATTCAAATCCTAACTTCTGTTTCAAGGTGCATTATCACAGGCAAGTTACTCCAGTATCTGAAGTAGAGACACTGTAAAGGGTGGAAAAAACACAGGCAGCATCTAAGCAAAGTTCTCATGCACAGAAAACCCTTGTCAAATGGAGCGAGGATTTTTCTATTATAACACCTTTGACCTGAGTGTAGGAGTGGAGAGTGAATAGCGGGCAGGGCATCTGAAGTGTTCCTGTAATTCTACTGGGACTAGATGTTAGGCTTTCTAATTTGCTAAAGATGAATTGATTCCATCCACCCATGCAGAATATAAGTGCATTTGACAGAATACAGCAAAGTTAGGATTTATATTGTAAGCTATTTTTAAAACTGCCTGGTTAGCAAATTAAACCAGCTGTGAAAATATCCTGGTTTCCATTCACAACAAATACAAGACAAACACTCTCCTTTAATGAACCTAGCCTCATGGTAGCATAGAATATTCTGCATAATTCACTCCTAAGGGTTTCGGAGACAAAATTTTCATAGGACGGACCAAAACTATTTTTGAGGGGAAAAAAAAAGATGAGAGAAAAGAGTTTCTCTCTACAGATTTTCAGTAAATTCCACAAGTCACTGTCCCATTAACTTAGAAGACTACTGTCTGAATAAAAAAATGGTAGTTATGTCAGTACTTGAAGCCAGTCTTAACTGTTTTTCCTTTAAAAGGGCATATGGAACACCAGTCTGCTCTGCAACATAATTTTTCAAGTTCTGTGACAGAAGGAAGAAAAAATCTACTCACTGCCACCAGAAAGCTACCCAGAGGACTCTCAATTTCAGATTTAGAACTTATCACTCCTTAAGAAGTTAGAGGAGAGATCCTGAATTATTTAGAATGTTGGCCAAGTCATATTATTTATAATTCCTGTTCCTCTGGGGAAACAATTTGTTATTTCAACAAAGATCAGAAGTATAAATAACTAAATGGAACAGAATTTCAGGAAGTACTATTCAAATAAATTCACACTTGGAATGCAGGGAAACAGTCTACTAATTCAGTTCACTTCATAAAGACATTGCTAAGAAAAGGATATACCATTTTACTCTATCTTTGGAAATCAACCAGACTGAGTCAGTTCAATTTGAAACATCCTAAGCCTTAAAGCCTGTGCTAAAGTGTAACATAAATTTTAATTAGTCAAGTGTGAAAAACTACAAAGCCAACTTTCTTGCCCCTCCAGTTAGTCTGTCTATAAATAGAAGCAATGCACTGACGGCCACCAAAGCAACTGGGGAGGAGTTTCACAGTGTACCCAACATACACATCCCCTGCAAACATGCTCTCAGCATGTTTAACCAAAGTGCTTCTGAAGATCTGTAATAAGACCCTTTTTAAATAAACTGTGACTCACTGTTTGCTTTCTTCACCAGGAGGTGGAGTCTTGCCATGCCCTTCCATTACAAAATCCTCCTGTTCCACCTGCAAAGTCAAGCACCACAGGTCAGCAGCAGTCAGGAACCAAGACACAGTCACTTCCAAGTGCAGGGCCTGTGCTTACAGAACCACGTGGCATTCCACTACACGCCTAACTAGGACAGAAGCCCCAGTCAATGGTTTTCCCGCTCCATGTTTGTATAGGGCATCTCTCCTTGGGTGACCAGATTTACAGAATAAAAAAAGGAAGCATGTTGATTTCCAATTCATAACTGTGACAAAAGGTCAGCATCCAGAATATAATAAAAAAAAAAATGCTATGAAACAGTAAGAAAAAGACAACCTCCCAGAAAACTCTACAAAATAACTGAGTATGAATTTCACTTAAGAGGATGTATACATATCGCTAAATAAATGAAAAGATGTTCAGTCTCCTGTCAATCAGGAAAAAGCAAATTAAAACCATAAAGAGATACCATTTCACCACCATCAGGCTGGCTAAAGTTTAAAAGTCGGGCAATACCAAGTGTTGACAAGGGTGCAGAGCAATGACAACCAATTCATTCCAGTGGGAGGGTAACTTGGTACCACTATTTTTAAGTAGTCTGCCATTATCTACTACACTTGATTATGTACTTACCGTACAAACCAGTGACTGCACTTCTAGATATATACCCTAGAGAAACTTTTGTGCATATACAAAAATATTTATAGTAGCACTACTTTTAACAGGAAAAAAATAAACATTCATCAACACTAAAAGTAGACAAATAGGCAATGGTGTTCTAAGACAATAGAATATAATACTACATGAAAATGAATGGACTACAGTGACACACCTCAACCTGGATGAGTTACAAAAACACAACACCAGGTGAAAGAAGCAAGTCACAGAAGAATACAAGTCCAGTATAAATCTATTAACATAAATTCAAATACATAAATTTTAAAATCACACATATGTATATACAAAGACACACATATATATATATTTATAGTTCATAAAACTATAAAGAAAAGGGAATAACTATTACAAACTTTAGGCTAATTAGTCTCTTAGGGAGTCGGGGGGATTCAGTCAGGAAGGGGCACATGGTTTCTGGAGTACAGATTCTGTTTCTTGGCCTATGTAGGAGGTATATGGGTGCTTGTTTTATAATTATTCTTTTAACTGTGTGTCTTTCTTTTCTCTTTCATAAGTATGGTTTATTTCTGAATACAATTTTCAAAAGAAGAAACAAAGCATTCTATTATTCCAGATGGTTTATTGCTCAATAAAGGAAAATAAGTGGCAAAGACAGAGCTACCTCCACAAACTGAGATGATTAGTCCTATGAAAACGTTCCCAAAAGGCATAATTTTTAAAAAGTCAAACAAAAGTATTCAAGGAGAGAGATCTCAACGGATGTATTCAAGGATTATTCCCTACTTAGAAAACTACTGCCCATTTCTTTTTTGCTGTTGTTGTTGCTTAGTCGTGTCCAACTCTTTGCGACCCCGTGGACGGCAGCACGCAGGGCTTCCCTGTCCTTCACCATCTCCTGGAGCTTGCTCAAACTCATGTCCATTGAGTCAGTGATGCCATCCAACCATCTCATTCTCTGTCCCCCCCCTTCTCCTCCTGCCCTCAATCTTTCCCAGCAATCAAGGTTAATTAATTTTTATTGGAGCACAGTTGCTTTACAACGTGTTAGTTTCTACTGAGCAGCAAAGTGAACCAGCCGTATGTATACTTACACCCCCTCCTTATTGGGCCCCCTTCCCATCCAGGGCATCATATTAAGTAGAGTTCCCTGTGCTATTTCTTTTAACAGAAACTAGTAATCTGGAAGACAGACAACAGTAATACAGACACACACCATAATGAAACCCAAATAAAACGAAAGGCTTTCCAGCTCTGCAACCCTCCCTCTGCAGTCTTCATTTCAAGAAATACTGGAGAAGATGGAATAGTATTAAGAGGCTAAGTTTCAAAAAGAACAGAAAAATTGAAATTTTTAACGGAAAAATCTCCTTTCCATTAAAAGGAGAAACTGGAGGAATTGTAAGCAAGAATAATAAAAGACGAATACTGCAAAATTCAAACCAGGTTTCAACTTTTATTCTTCTTTGTGGACTTCCTGATCCTGCAGCCTACCAGGTTTTGCCAAGGAGAGACAGGATTCTCCCATTCTAAATTTACACAGTGATCTAAACCTCTAGAAGAAAAAAACATGGTTACAATGTTGCAAAGGGAACTTTATGAGGAAGTAGAGATGATCTTTGTCTAGGTCTTGGTTACAAGAAAGTACACATACATGGAAAAAAAAAATCAATGAACTGTGCATTTTCTGAACTTTACAAATAAATGTTACGCCTCAATTAGGAAAAACAGATGACAAATTCTTTAAAGTTCCTTGGAATAATTTTCTCAAAGAATGACTATTTTCTATATACTATGAAATTTTCTCGATCTTTCATCTCTAAAAATCCTCTCCAATTAAAGACCTCTACATTGTGGACTTGGCCTCTGCTTATCTATAACCAATTTTTAATAACCACAATAATGACAAGAAGTAATAATCAAAAAGCCCACAGTTTCAATAAGCTCCCCTATAATGACTTTCAAATCTTTAACTGCAGCCCCCATAAACTGAGTGAAAGCTGCTCAGTCGTGTCTGACTCTTTGCGACCCCAAGGATTATAGCCTACTGGGCTCCTCAGTCCCTGGAACTCTCCAGGCAAGAATACTGGAGTGGGTTGTGATTCCCTTCTCCAAAGGATCTTCCTGACCCCGAGACTGAACCCATGTCTTCTGCACTGCAGGCAGATTCTTTACCATCTGAGCCACCAGGGAAGTCCCCATATTTTGCATATTAGTCTCCACTTGGATGGTCCAATAGGTCCAAAATGAAATACCATCTTTGTCCTTAGAGTTCCTCTTTTTTTATATCCCCTATGTCTGTAAATGGTACTATCATTCACCAAGATCCTCAAACAGGAAACTTATAATCGAGTTACAGGCTCTCCACCTTCCCTCCTCAACCCCTTAACTTCCTTATTAATCACTAAGTACAGTGGCTTCTATCTCTTACACAGCTGTCATACTCATTACCCCTTCTTTATCCCCTTTAACTGCCATAGGTAAAGACAGCTTCTCTAAAGCTCACGACTACAAAAGCCTTCTCACTAGTCTTTGTGCTTTGGGTCCCATCTCATTTCAATCCATCCTCCAAATCACTTCCATCAAATGCAAATTGTAAAGTGCAAACAAGATCACATCACTCTCCTTGAAATTTTTCACTCTCATCACCTCTCTTGAGGGCTAAAAGTTCAGTTCATTTGACTAAGTGATCTTTTTTATCGCCCCTGCCTCCCTCACCCATTCCTCACCCCTGGTGGAGCACACACCAACTTCTCAGTCCTTTGTGCCTTTCCACAGAATGTCTCTTCTCGCCTAGAAATCCCGGTCTTCTGCCTCACATTCACTGCACATTCCTGCTCATTCCTTCAAGTACAAATTAAAATGCTTGTCCCCAGAAGACACTATCTCCTTCACCAGGGTTCTTACCTTTTCTCACTGTCCAGCATCTCAGAAGGCAACAAAAATGGTCCGGAAAGATCACTGCTCCTTACTGCCAATTCATCTGTTTTTCTCAAGACCATTTCCTCCTTTATTCTCTTCCATCTCTTTATTTCTTTATTGTCTCTTCCCATCTTTATTTCTTTTCTACAAATGTCTTGAACACTTTTGGACTTAGTTTGATGATCTCCACCACTCCTCCCCCTTGATCTCATCTTCAGAAGCTTAAATATTTTCATTCATAAAATTTACACCATGGAGAAGGAGAGGGTGGGACAAACTGAGAGAGTAGCATTGAAACATATACATTACCATATGTGAAATTAGATAGGCAGTGGATATTTGCTGTATGATGCAGGGAGCTCGAACCCTGTGCTCTGTGACAACCTAGAGGGGTTGGATGGGGTGGGAGGTAGAAAGGAGACTCAAGAGAGAGGGGACATACGTATACTTATGGCTGATTCATGCTGATATATGGCAGAAACCAACACAACATCGTAAAGCAATTGTGCCCCAGTTAAAAATAAATAAAAAACAAAACAAAAAAAGAAAACTTACACCATATCCTCACCTTTCTCTCACTTCCATTCATTTAACCAGTATTTGTTGGGTACATACTACATGCTAGGTGCTGTGGTGAAGAAGACAGTCTTTGCCCCACCCCCTTGAAACTTGCAGATTGGTGGGAAAGACAAACTAGTTAATTAGGAAATAGCCAGAGAATGCAATGAAACAACTTAAGGAAGGAAGGGCACTAAACTCAGTCTACAGGCATCAGATACTCTAGACCCATCCTAGGCAGCTTCATCTCCTTGCTTCAACTAGGAGGTGGGCAGGACCCGAGGCTGGGTCTTGCCATCCATCTGAACCTCTCTACACTGAGGTCCATGAACTCTGAGATCTGCCTCTGACCACAAGCGCTTCTTCCATGCCTTCCCTCCACTTGAATCTGTAAGGAGTCTTCACTGTCCCATCTAGCTCTGTGGTTTTCCTCTTCCCTCACGGTCTGTTCAGAGCTTTAGCCGACAGGCATCTCGATGACTTTTCTCCGCAACGTCCTAAATCCGCTCACCACCAACTTGTCCTTAGGACATCCCTGTCTTGCCAAACCCTTCCCCTTCTCCCCTTCAGCTTCTGGAGTGCAGAGCTGGAGAAAGCTACAAAACTGGTTCCTTTACAAACTATACCAATTAACTTCACTCAGTGCTGACATTCAGCACCTCTGCCTGGACAGCCTGTCCTCATCCTGTCTTTCTGGTGAACTTCCACTTAACCTTCAAAGCCTGGTTGCAAAGTTACTGTTTTAGGAAGCATTTTCTGCCATCTCCCAGCACTTCCTCTTCCTCCCTTTCCCTGTGACCCTTCCCAGTAGCTCTGAAAGGCATAGCAAGCCTTTGTGATCCTTGGCTCACTGCTCCCCCTGCTGTTGAGCCCAGGAGGGAAACAATGTAACTTCTGTCAGTGGATTCATCCCAGACTCTAACACAGGCCTTCTGGTCCATCATTCGTTCTTTCAACAAAACTTCCCAATGCCTTTTAGGTGCCAGGACTGGGCTGAATGACTGACCTACTATACCACATCATTCACTCATCCATCCTGTACCTTTTCTACTCTCCTTAAAGACGTCAAATCCATCCACTAGGCATTCTCCCTAAGACCATCCTTTCTGAAGATGACAATGCCTAAGATTATCTTGCAAGCCTATCCAACACAAAGTTCCAAAAGCCCCTCATTTTTTCTCTGGTGATTATACCATAAACCTCTGGATCTTCACCCATTTCCTCCCTTGACTGCTCTGCAAGGTTAACCTCACCACTTGTTGCTAAACTCGTGACCTACACCATACTGCCTCCTCTGGGATCTCATTATCTAAGGAACCCTTCTTTCTCCCTTTCTAGTAAATCCATCTCCTCAACCTACAAATATTTCATAATCTCTTCCATCTATAATTTTATTTATGTATTTATTTGTGGCTCTGTTGGGTCTTCATTGCTGTGTGGGCTTTTTCTCCAGTTGCAGCAAGCAGGGGCTCCTCTCCAGTTGAAGCATGTGGGCTTCATTGCGGGGACTTCTCTTGCTATGGAGCACAGGCTCCAGGGCACACAGGCTTCAGCAGATGTGGCACGCTGGCTCTGTAGCTGTGATTCCTGGACTCGAGAGCACAGGCTCAGTAGTTGTGGCACACTGGCTTAGCTGCTCCTTGGCATGTGGGGTCTCCCCAGATTAGGGATCGAACCCGTGTCTCCTGCATTGGCAGGTGGATTCTTTACCACTGAGCCACCAGGGAAGCCCAATCTCTTCATTCTGAAAAAATTATTTTTGGCCTTATAACCTCTCCAGATATCCTATTTTTTCCCTTCCCTTTAGTATCCAAATTCTTAAAGGAATAAACCACACCCCATTACTTCCATGTTCTCACCACTGAACATGCTCTTCTGCTGCCACCCCACAACACAGATGTACCTCCCTTCTCCCATCCTCCCAATATAAGTCACAATTTTTGTTCAAATCAATATTCAGGTCTAACAGTGCTATTACCCAGTAAATAACATATACAGCAGAATCATAATGAATAGTTAAATTTCCTTTCTTGGACATTTTTTTCTTTTCCCTTGAACTAAAAATTACTACTTCCTCTCATACTTTCTATCAATTTTTTTTAACTTGGTATTTATTATGTGTTTTCACTAATTCACTCGAAAACCCTCCAACAGAGTGGTGAGTCTCCTCTTAGTAAGTTCAAACACTTTAGGTAACCTGTCAATTTCACTGCAATCTTGAATACATCCCTTGGGGGTTTTCTCCTGTGCCAGCTGAGACTGTTTGCTCCCTAGACCACTAAATAGCTGACGCTCTGCCAAGGATGACTCTCTCCCTTCATCTCTGGGACTCCTCACTCTCTCCCCTTCACTGGAGCATGTTTCCTAGACCCTTTGTCCTCCTCTTTTATGGTCATTCCTTTAAGCACAGACTCCAATCATTTCCTAGTAAGAGGTATACAGAAAGTGAATTTTTTGACATTTTGAATGACTGAAATGTCCTAATTTTATCCATATATTTAACATATAGAATATTTTTATCCACACACACAATCAGAAACAGAAGTTCAAGTCAGTAAACCTTTCTTCCAAAAATTTGAAGGCCATGCTCCATTGTCTTCTAGCACCCCAGAGCTGCTATATAGAAATTCAATAATATTATAAATCCTAATGTTTTGGATATGACCTGTTTCTCCTTTGGAAACATTCAGGATCCTTTTTCTAAATGCTTTCTAAAAATTTGTTGTTGTTGCTCAGTCACTAAGCTGTGTCTGACTCTTTGTGAGCTCATGGAATGTAGTGAGGCTCCTCCATCCTTCACTGTCTCCTGGAGTTTGCTCAAATTCGTGGCCATTCAGTCGGTGATGCTATCTAACCATCTCATCCTCTGCTGACCCCTTCTCCTCCTGCCTTCAATCTTTCCCAGCATCAGGGTCTTTTCCAATGAGTTGGCTCTTTGCATAAAGTGGCCAAAGTACTGGAACTTCACATCAGTCCTTTCAACGAATATTCCGGGTTGATTTCCTTTAGGATTGACTGGTTTGATCTCCTTGCTGTCCAAGGGACTCTCAAGAGTCTTCTCCAGCACCACAGTTTGAAAGCTGCGGTTCTTCTCCACTCAGCCTTCTTTATGGTCCAACTCTCACATCCATACATGACTAGTGGAAAAACCATAGCTTTGGGACCTTTGTTGGCAAAGTGGTATCTCTGCTTTTTAATACACTGTCTAGGTTTGTCACAGCTTTCTAAACATGCAAACCACTAAGTATGGTCCTTCTTTCATTTATTGAGCTGGTACTGATCCAACCAGGGATCAAACCTGAGTCCCTTGCATTGCACAGAGAATTCTTGCATGATGGGAAGTCCCCCATCTTGTCCCAATTTTAATCCTTCCCTCCTGCTCTCCCTCCCCAGGCCGCCACTAATGTGCTTCCTGTCAGCATAAGTCAGTTTGCATTTTCCAGAGTTCACATGCATTGAATCACACAGTATGAAATATTTTGGCTCCCTCCCCTCCTCTCTCACTTCTCTCTCCTCTCTTTTCTTTGCCTTTTTGCCCTGGCTAGAAATTCCAGTACAGCGTTGAAGAGAAACATAGTAGCAGACATTCTTTTCTTTTTTGTTGTTTTTGTTGTTCACTATAGGAGTAAAGCATTCAGTCTTTCAACATTGAGCTCAATGTCAACTGTTGAATTTTCATAAAAGTCCTCTATCAAGTTGAATAGTTTCTTTCTATTATTTTGCTGAGAGTTTTCATCAGGAATAGATGTGATGTCTGTCAAATGCTTTGTCTGCATCTCTTGATCATATGATTTTTCTTTTTCACTTTGTTAATATGGTGGATTACATTGATTTTTTTTTTTTTTTTTTACATTTATTTTTGAATGTTAAACCAACCCTACCTACCATCCTGGCTAAACCCTACTTGTTCACACATGATCCTTTTACAGATCATTAGATTCAATATGCTAAAATTAGGCTTAGAATTTTTGCATTTATGTTCATGAGAGATATTGATCTGTAGTTTTCTTTTCTTGCAGTGTTTTTGTCTAGTTTTGTTATCAGAGCAATGCTGGCCTCACAGAATGAGTTGAGAAGTACAGCTGACCGTTGAACAACACGGGCTGCAACGGTACGAGTCTACTCACATGTGAATCTTTTTTCAATAGTAAACACTGCACTCTCACACAACCTCTAGGCAGTTGAATCAGAGGGTGTGGAAGAGCCCCAGATATGAGAACCGAGTATAGGGACAGCTGACTGTAAGTTATATTTGAGTTTTCAACTGCCCAGAGGGTCAGTGACCCTAATCCCTGCATTATTCAAGGGTCAACTGTATTCTCTTTGCTTCAAGTGAAGTTATACTAATTCACATATAGGAACCTTATAACAGCATTCTACCATTTTCCCTCCTTAGGTCTTTATGCCACTCTTACTGTACAGTTCACAGATACAAATGTTATAAACCCACAGTGCATCTGTATTACTGTTGTTCAATCAATCCTCTTTTAAAAAGAGATCTGAGTAACAGGAAAAAAGTCATATTTAACCTATGTAGTTTTCATTTTCTGAGCTCTTCATTCCTTTGTGTAGATTAATACTTCCACCTAGCATCATTTTCTTTCTTCCCTTGACATTACCTATAGTAAGATAAGATACAGATAAATTATTTCAGTTTTTCTATTAGTATGTCTGAAACAGTGTTTATTTAGCCTTCAATTTTGACAGAAATTTTCACTGGTTATAGAATTCAAGGCTAACATTTCTCTCTCGGTGCTTTCAAGATGGTGCTCCACCGTCTTCTTGCTTGCATTACTTCCAATGAGAAACCCTTTGAAAAAAAAAGAAAAAGAAACCCTTTGTTCCTCCGTGAGTAGTGTGTCTTCTTTCCTCTGGTTTTAAGGTTTTCTTGACCACTGGCTTTGAGTAATTTGTTTAAGGATGGGCTTTGATGGGGTTTTCTTCATTTCTTGTGCTTCAAGCACATTGAGCTTTTCGGATTTATGGGTCTACAATTTTTATCAAATTTGGAAAACTTGAGGCCATTATTTCTTAGCTATTTTTTTTCTGCCCCACCTTGACTTCTTTGGGCTTCCCTGGTGGCTCAGACTGTAAAGAATCCACCTGCAATGTGGGAGACCTGGGTTCGATCCCTGGGTTGGGAAGACCCCCTGGAGGAGGTCATGGCAACCCACTCCAGTATTCTTGCCTGGAGAATCCCATGGACAGAGGAGCCTGGTGGGCTACAGTCCATGGGGTCACAAAGAGTTGGACATGACTGAGCAGCTAAGCACAGAAGAGCATGTGCCTTCTTTAGAGACTCCAATTACAGGGACATTAGGGTGACTGAAGTTGTCCATAACACACTGACACTCTTTTCACTTTTTGGATTTTTGCTCTTTTTCTCTTGGTGTTTCATGGTGGATCGTTTCTACTGTTAATTCTTTTTTTTTTTTTTTAATGCCACGTTTTGTTTTATTAGAATATAATTGATTTACAATGGTGTGTTAGTGTCTGCTCTACAGCAAAATGAATCAGTTATACATATATCCACTATTTTTTGGATTCCTTCTCCATATAGGTCATTACAGAGTGCTGAGTAGAAGAGGTCCCTGTGCTCTACGGCAGGTCCTTATTAGTTACCTGTTTCATAGTAGGGTGTATATGTCAGTCCCAATCTCCCAGTTTACCCCTCCCTCCCTTTCCCCTTGCTGATCGTAAGATTATTTTATACATCTGTGACTCTATTTCTATTTTGTAAATAGGTTCATTTGTACCATTTTTTAGATTCTACTTACAAGCAATATCATACAATATATTGTCCTTTCTCCTCCTGACTTATTTCATTCAGTATGATAATTTCTAGGTCCATCCATGTTGCTACAAATGGCATTATTTTGTTCTTTTTTATGACTGATATTCCATTGCATATGTGTACCACATCTTCTTTATCCATTCCTCTGTCAATGGATATTTAGGTTGCTTTCATGTTCTAGCTATTGTAAATAACGCTGCAGTGAACATTGGAGGGCATGTGTCTTTTCAAATTATGGTTTTCTTCAGGTAAATGCTCAGGAGTGGGACTGCTGGATTATATGGTAGGTCTGCTTTTAGTTTTCTTAAGGAACCTTCATACTGTTCTCCATGGTGGTTGTGCCAATTTACATTCCCAAAATTAACTAATCTTTTATTCTACAGTATCTAATCTGCCACAATTCCATCCAGTATATTTTTCATCTCAAACATTATAGTTTTCAATTCTAGAAATTTGATTTGGGACTTTTAAAAATATATATTTTCCATGTCTCTGCTTGACCTTTTGAACATCTGAAACACAGTTATAATAAGTGTTTTAATATCCTTGTCTGCTAATTCTAACATCTTGGTCAACTATGATTTGGTTTCAGTTGATTTTTCTCTTTACTATGTTTGTATTTTCTGGTTTTTACATGCCTGAAGAATTTCTGCTTTGAATAACAGACACAGAATTTTTGCTGGATCCTGAATACTTTTTAATTCCTATAAATATTTTTGAGCGTCATTCTGAGATGCAGCTAAATTACTTTGAAATAGTTTTGTTCCTTTCAGGTTCTGCTTTTAGGATTGTGAAGTCAGACTTCATAATTAGGTAGGGCTAATTATTCCCTACTCCTGAGGTGAGAACTCTACTAGTACTGCTGGCTGAGTATGCTGATAATGATCCATGAATCATGAAGGTTTCTAGTCCACAGAAACAGGCACCATTACAGACAGTGTTTGAGTGCTAGACACGGTTACTTCCAATCCTCCGGGGTAGCTACCCCTTCCTGCCTCAGCCTTGACCAGTCACGTACATATGCCAAAAAGCACTCTGCTGAATACTTAGGGGAACCCTCCACAAATCTCCAGATTTCTCTCTCTTAGCAGCTCTCTCCTCTCCAATATTCTGTCCTACAAACTTCGGCTGCCTCAGTCTCCCCAGACTCTCAGCAGCGTTTCCTCAACTGAGAGGGTCCACTGGGCTTTGCCTGGGCTCCCCATTCCCTGCACTGTGGCCCGGAGGCTCTCTCAAGCCAGGACGCAGAGGTAGTCAGAGGACTCATCTTGTTTTCCATTTCTCACTGATCACTGTCCTTCACTATCTGATGCCCAGTGTCTTGAAAAACTGTTGTTTCAAACACATTTGTGTATTTGTAAAGTTGTTATTTCTAGTGGGAGGGTAAATCCTGTTTCTGATACTCCATCTTGCCTATCTTGCCTCTGAATTTCTTCTTGACTTACAAAGTTCTTCTCTCATACTGTTACATGAAAGTTTCCTCCACATTATTTAGGCATCAGCTCAAGTGCCACGTCTTTGAAGTGATGGATGAATCCTGACCACCCAACTGAAAGCTCCCACACTCAGCCACTCTCTAGCATAATGCACGTCATTATCTGAAGGGATTACCTATTTATGTGTTTCGTTGTCTCCAAGAATACAAACTCCTTGAGTCAGACTTTGAATCTTATTCATCATAAACCATCATAAACCAATGTCTTATTCATCATAAACTTGCTGACTCTCTAATCTGCTAATCTCTGCTTTTCCTTCTTCTACTCTCTAAATGTTTATTTCTCCAGCTTCTGTCCTTGGACCTCTCTCTTCACATTCTTCACAGCAATCTCATCTAATCTCACAGCTGCAACTAGTAGATTTTTTAAAAATTAATCAATTTTATTTTTGGTTGCACTGGGTCTTTGTTGCTGCACATGGGCTTACTCTGGTTGTGCAGAGCGGGGGCTACTCTCGAGTTGCAGTGTGTGGGCTTACTGTGATGGCTTCTCTTGTCGTGGAGCATGGGCTCTAGGGACGTGGGTTTCAGCAGCTGCAGTACACAGGCTCAGCAATTATGGCTCTTGGGCCCTCAAGCACAAAGGCTTCAGCAGTTGCAGCACTCGGGCTCAGCAGTTGTGGCACACGGACTTAGTTGCACCACAATATGTGGAATCTTCCTCAACTATGGATCAAACCTGTGTCCCTTGCGTTGGCAGGTGGATTCCTATCCACTGTACCACTAGTAAAGTCCCTCAACTATTAAATTTGAGTGATTCCCAATCCTCTATTTCCAGTCCCCACATACCCTGCCTCCAGTCCTGCATTTTCACCTGGCTTACAGTTTGCCGGCCTCTCAAACTCTGTATGTTTAATACAGAGTTAATCTCATTCCCTCCCAAAACTGTTTTTTCTTATGTTTCCTATTTGGCAAGGACATCCCCATCCTCCCAGTCACTTTGCTTGAAACCCTGATATTACTCTAGGTTTCTCCTTTTCCTTTTCTCTCACATCAATTGCTAAATTCCTTCCACTTTATAAATGTTACACCTTTCCAACCACCCACTCCATTCCAGGTACCGTAAGTGGTTTAAAAAGGAAATATATATATTTCTTGAAATAGAAAGCTGAGAAGGACAGCTAATATTCTGCATAAGAAAGAAGTGAAAGTGAAGTTGCTCAGTCGTGTCTGACTCTTTGTGACCCCATGGACTGTAGCCTGCCAGTCTCCTCTGTCCATGGGATTCTCTAGGCAAGAATACTGGAGTGGGTTGCCATTTCCTTCTCCAGGGGATCTTCCCAACCCAGGGATCGAACCCAGGTCTCCCACATTGCAGGCAGACGCTTTATCCTCTGAGCCACCAGGGAAGCCCCCAATATTCTGCATAACAGAATCAATATTCAAAATGAGCTTAGCCAACTAAAGAGAAGGACAGAAATTCCTAAATTGTTTTTTGTCCTTATTGAACATAATTTACTAACAGAAAAATATACAAACCTTAAGTGCAGACAGTGTAGAGATCAATGAATTTTAGTATTTACTTATTTATTTGGCTGTGCTGGGTCTTAGTTGTGGCACATGGGGTCTTTGATCTTCACTGTGGCATGTGACATCTTTAGTTGTGGTGTGCAAGATCTTTAAATTGCAGCATGGAAACTCAGTTGTGGAATGTAGGATCTAGTTCCCTGACCAGGGATCGAAGCTGAGCCCCATGCATTGACGGCACAGCGTCCTAGCCACTGAACCACCAGCAAAGTCCCAAGAGCCAACTTCTAGAAGCCATCCTCTGCTTTTTATCTTTCTAGCAGAGACACAGAGTCTTCTAAACCCAACAGACTGATGTGTACACCTCATAACTCTCAAGAATATATAATCCCATCTCTGAATTTAAACATCGCTCAAAAAAAAAAAAAAAAAAAAAGCCCATGGAAGATACTGCATGATTTCAGGGAACATTTCTTCAAAAGGAACATCAAAATTCTCCAAGAAGACGTCCTCTGTCAATCTTGTCCGACCATAAGGCATACCTGATTTCTGTCGGTACAATACGTACATGGGTATTTTTAAAAACTGCACTGACCCTTTCATTCACTTATTAGCTATTCTTAGCACCTTCTCTACCAATGCCATTCCAAAACTGTCCTCCTTAAAAGGAAATCTAAACTCGTCATTTCAATCATGCATGCTAAACTCTTCAATTTAACAATGACTTCTATTTCAGAGGGAACATTAAGAAAAGCTGGACCCCACTTTCTTTCTTTCCTCCTCCAAATATCAGACACCACCAGACAAGAGTCAGAAGAGCAGGGTTCTGGCCTGAGCCCAGGCACCAGCACAGCAGCAGGGGCCAGCCTCACTGATCCCCAGGCTCCTTCAAACCCACAAGCCTGGTGAACCTCTTCCATAAACACACTTGGCTTTCCTCCACTCATTTCTTCGCTCTTTACACAAACATGACTGGGCCTCCTCCATTTAAAAAAATCTTTCACAGGACTTTCCTGGTGGTACAGTGGTTAAGAATTTGTCTTACAATGAAGGAGATATGGTTCTATCCCTGGTCAGGCAACTAAGATCCCACAGGCTGTGGGGCAACTATACCCAGGGGCTCTGGAGTCCAAGTTCCACAACTAGAGAATCTGTGCACCACAATGAAAGATCCTGCATGATGCAACTAAGACCGACACAGCCAAATAAATAAATACAATTTTTTTTTAAACTTAAAAAACATCTTTCAATTGAACTGATACCTCCTTCTGGTCAGGGAACTAGGTGGTTCAATGGTAAATAATCTGCCTGCAAATGCAGGAGATGTAGGATACTCAGGTTTGATCCTGAGTCAGAAAGATCCCCTGGAGCAGGAGATGGCAATCCACTCCAGTATTCTTGCTTGGAGAATCCCATGGACCAAAGAGACTGGTGGATTACAGTCCATGGGGTCATAAAGAGTTGGACATGACCGAGCACACAGCACACACACTACTCGGTGCTCTTCTCTCTTCATTTACTTCTAAATTTCACAACTGGATAGTAGACTATAACCACCACTCTTTACGTTTTTATCATTTCATTTCCTTTTAACCCATAAAACTGGTTTTTCATCCTCTTCCTCTTGAAGACCACTAATAAATTTCTTTTAAAAGCATTATTATGGAAAATGTCAAGCACATACAAAGTAAATACAAATGAATCCTTATGTATCCATCACCAAGCTTCAATAGCTGTGAACATTCTGTCATTCTTATTTCATCCATACTTCCCTCCATTCTCCATCCCTATTCAATTATTATTATTTCACAGTTTTCACAGGTAAAGTGTACCTGAAAAGTTGTACTTTTTATTTGAATTGCAAATTCTAGAAGTATAATTTTGACAAATGGATATACACCTGTGTAATCCACACTCCTTTCGGACACAGAACACCTCCACCTCTCCAGAAAATTTTGTGTACCTTTTCTTTAATTAATTCTTCAAAAAATAAATCCAGATACACTTTCTCAATTACCAACCTCCTTGGCTTCTCAGCAGCATCTGACAATACTGATTCTACCTTTTTTCCTGAAATGTATCTCTTGGTTCCTAGGAAGCAGAAGTATTTCAGGTCATCCTCACATCACGTCAGCTTTACCTCCAGTATACCTCCAGGCTGTCTTCCTCCACTTCAGTGCAGTATGCTAATCTACTTTCTTTCTCACCCAAGTGACTGACTAGGACTGTCTTCTTTCTCACTGGTCTTCTTGCTCCCACCCCTGCTTTAGTCCAATCCATTCTTCATATAGAAGCCAGAGTGATTTTTAAAAAGTGAAATCATAGGGACTTTCCTGGTGGTCCAGTGGCCAAGCCTGCACACTCAATGCAGAGGGCCTGGGTTTGATCCCTGGTCAGGGAACGAAAGCCCTCCTGCTGCAACCAAGAGTTTACATGCTGAAATTACAGAGCCCACACATTCCAACTAAGACCCGGTACAGCCAAATAAATAATAAATATATATTTTTTAATGGAATCATATCACATTACTCCCGAACTTAACAGCCTTCAGTGGCTTCCCAGTTGATAGAAATTCTTCCCACATGACAGAATCCACATCCTATGCCAGGGCTGTCAAGTTCTTGCAAGGTTTTGGCCTCCCTCATGACTTCCTATCACCGCTCAGTGGCACGGGACTTCTGACAGTTCTTGGAAGAGGCCAAGGGCTTCTGAGATGGTTTCTTTTGTCTGGTATACTGTTCTTCTAGCTCTTCACACAGTTGGCTCCCTCCGTCTTTACTGTTCAGCTGAAATGCCACACGTTCAGAGAAGACTTGCTTGACTAACCTAAGCTTGTCCTTCCAGTCACCCTATACTGCATTATTTTATGTTCTTCACAGTATTGATCATAATTCACAATCATTATCTTTATTTATGTTTGTTTCTCCCACTAAAATGTAACCACCTTGAGAGTAAGAACCATGTCTTTTTTGTCTATTGTTGTGTATCCGCTAATAACATATACTCAAGAATTATTTAAGAAAATGATTTAATTCAAAGTCATTGTTTTGTAGAAAAGTCCCCACTTTTTCTCAACACCATTTACCTTTCCTAACTTATTTCTATTAACAGAAAACCACAAATTATGTTACCATAGTACTATAATAAATTCCTGCATTAACATCAAATCATTACAAATATTATAAGATTTTAAACAAAGAGAAGCATAAGAAAAAAGTCATAAAATGTAATGTAAATGAAGACTGATGAAAACAAAGTTATAATTTAATTTTAATAACAGAAGCATCTACTTATTGCAGGTAGAGAAAGAATATTCTTTTTTTTAAAAAAAATGTTATTTATGTGTCTGTGTCAGGTCTTAGTTGTGACACACAGGATCTTTAGCTGCGGCATGCGAACTCTTAGCTGTAGCATGTGGGATCTAGTTCCCTGACCAGGGATTGAACCTCAGCCCCCTGCATTGGGAGTGTGCAGTCTTAGCCACTGGGCCACTAAGGAAGTCCCCCCCAAAAGAGATTCTTTTACTCTTTAGCCTAATTGATTCTGAACTGATAAAATATTCAATAATTGAAAAATCAAGAAATGCAGTCCTCCTTCCTCCCCCAGAAAGAAGGTGGAAACTGAGTCTCTGGTACAACTAAGCATTCTAGGTCGATCTAGTTATATGCTTGCCAAGCAATCTTCCAATTTCAACCTAGCTTTCCAGGAAGAGAATGTACTAGTCAGAGGATCCAAGAACCCAGTTTTCGTTAACACTGTGGTTTACTATAAACTAATTAATTAGGATCTTGGGGATGGGTCAGTATGTACTGTAGAAATCCTGGGGTCTGTGTATTTTTGGTGACCTGGGTGTACATGTCTTGGTGTGTGAGTGTTTGGGGGACATTCCTAGAGTGTGTGCATATCTCACTTATTCTGACTCTCCTTAAACCAGGTTTAGGATCTAGATGAAAGTGAACATGTTGGGAACTAGATGAAAGTGCTCAGTTGTGTCCGACTCTTTGCAACCCCATGGACCAGGCTCCTCTGGGGTTCTCCAGGCAAGAATACTGGAGTGGGTTGCCATTCCCTTCTTCAGGGGATCTTCCCAATGTCTCCTACATTACAGGCAGATTCTTTTCCCTCTGAACTACCAGGGATGCTGTGATCTAGATGAGTCTGATAAAAGTCTACTGGATTCTGCTTTGGCAGAAAGAAGGAAGGTATCTGGTGATATGGGGGGAAAAACAAACAAGGGGAGAGGATGACACCTGTCCTTCTACCTAACACATGGACTGTAATGAGGGGAGATTCAGAAAGAAGCTAAAGCGCATCTTTCACGAGGAACTCTGGGGTTCAGGGCACAAACTGATGTAGCCATTAAGTAGTTATTCCTCATTCCGCTTCCCCCAACCAATCTCTGGCAACCACCAGCCTGTGTTCTATGTAATTATCTATTCTACATATTACATATAAATGGAATCATATGTGACCTTTTGTGCCAGGCTTCTTCCAATTAGCATGATGTTTTGGAGTTTCCTGGTGACATCTGACCCCTCTTCACTTTTGCTCTGGTGAAAGAATTTGTTGTTGTTGTTCAGTTGCTCAGTGGCGTCTGACCCTTTGCCACCCCATGGATGTAGAGAAAGAATAAACCTTCCCAAGAGACTATAAGCAGCAGCGGCCACAGCAAAGGACATCTCTCTGGAGGGCTCAGGGCGGACAGCCCGACAGGTGTGGGGAACTGTCCAGGAAACAGTGTGGGATACCCTCGGTGCTCCCAGCAAGGATTAGAAATGACTTTGACAGGAGGAAAAAGGGACACGAAGGTGATACTGAGGGTTCTATATGACCAAGAAGAGGAAAAGCCAAGGAGACTCAGGACATGAAGCCAGATATAGCCAGGTATCAACACAAACATAACTACTTCTACACAGGTGACAATTAAGTATTCACTTAAGCTTTAGCCTGAAAAACCAACTCAAACATAATTTTAAAATTTATAATTAAAGATGCCCCAAAATGATCAGTGATACCTCTGTGTAGCAGGAATAAGGGATAGGCTTTTTACTTTTCACCTTATACACTTCTGATTTGCTTTAATTTTTTAAATAAGTACATACAACTTGCATAATGAAACCTTAAAAGGTAAGTGCTAGTAGTCTACAAGTGCATCATAAATTTTTCTATGAGCTCAGTAAAATTTGTTTTAAATTTGTCATGGAGTGTAACAAAGTGGATATTGAGAAGGAAAAAATCCTCCCAATCTTAGGTGAGGTTCTAATTTAAATCAATCAGATGTCTAAATTCACCTAAAACACAACACCCACTCTCCTCACTCACGGTCCCTGTTGTTTAATTTCTGCTTAGACCGTTTGCACCTTTAGTAATTCACTGACCTTGGAACTGCTTTCTTCCGATACTTCTCCCTCATTGGTCTGCATGGGAACAGACTCTGTGCAAAACTCTGCAGAAACACACAAATACTGCCTAGAAGAGGTAAGAAGAGAGGGGGGGGAAAAAAAACACATAAGGAATTCAGTGTGCATATTTGCTTTCTCGGATTACATTGAAATTCTGTCACCACGACTAAAAATAGTGTGAAGCGATGACCTTGAGTAATGTTTGTGTGCACATGCACGTGTGTGTGTGTGTGTGTGTGTGTGTGTGTGTGTGTGTGTGTAGCATACATACACACATATCCCAGGGAGAGAGGCAGGGAGAGAGTTTTCCCCACCTTATGGGAGCATAATTAGAAAAGGCTGAAGACACTGGAGTAGTAAACAGTTCTGGATTTCTTTCCTCTTTTTATTTGACTTTTGGCAGAGGTTAAGAGTAAAAATCTTTAGCACTTCATCAGTACAAACACTGACCTGTTGGAAAAGTGGCCCACCTAAGAAAATAGGGGACCAGTTGTTATGCTGTAGCAGGGCATCTAGTCTAACTATCAGGCTAGGCTATTGCAAGTGGCTGGGTTTCTTAGG
The DNA here is from genome assembly GCF_033118175.1 of Dama dama. Classification (NCBI taxonomy): domain Eukaryota; kingdom Metazoa; phylum Chordata; class Mammalia; order Artiodactyla; family Cervidae; genus Dama; species Dama dama. The sequence continues at coordinate 8,741,042 of NC_083702.1, forward strand.
TTTATAATTTATGCTCAATATTTATGGTATTTTATAACTGAAATTCAGGTATGCTCTAATGGTTGATCCTACCTTTCTATTTTAAGAAAATCTGCTTAATAAACTAAATTTCAGTTTATTTATTTTTATATGATAACAGGCCTATAGGGAAAGATAATAAAAAGTAGCAAGTTTTCTTCTAAGAATAAAATGAGTCAAATAAAAGTATATTAAAATTTTATGAATTAAAAATGAACCCAAAAGAAACTACTAAAAGTTTATACAACCTTCAAATTAATTCATTAAATATGTAATTATTAAGGAATAGGAACCACAAAGAAAGCTGAATGCTGGAGAACTGATGCTTTTGAACTATGCTATTGGAGAAGACTCTTGACAGTCCCTTGGACTGCCGGAAATCAAACCAGTCAATTCTAAAGGAAATCAACCCTGAATATTCACTGGAAAGGACTGATGCTGAAGCTGAAGCTCCAATACTTTGGCCACCTGATGCAAAGAACTGACTTACCGAAAAAGACCCTGATGCTGGGAAAGACTGAAGGCAGGAGAAGGGGACAAGAGGATGAGATGGTTGGATGGTATCACCAACTCGATGGACATGAGTTTGAGCAAGTCTGGGAGTTGGTGATGGACAGGGAAGCCTGGCATGCTGCAGTCCATGGTGTTTGCAAAGATTTGGACATGACTGAGTGACTGAATTGAAGTACTGAAACAGACACAAATCTCCATTATAACACAGGTATGAATATTTTTTTCAAATTCTTCAAAGGGCTCAAAGCTACAAAATATGAAAGCTAAAATGATGCTTGACAGTGTACCTTTTTGGCATCAGAGAAATCTTTACAAATACAGCAGATAGGAGACATGCCAATCTGGTTCTGGCACAGGCTTCTCAATAACCATTCACAAGGTTTGAGACCAAAAGATATTTCTGAGAATCTGTTTCTTCACCTGGTGGGTGGGAAAGGATATCAAAACACCCACTGTGCTCATCTAATAAGGTCTGTTGGGAACCAGTGTGTATATATATATAAAACGTAAAATGTGAAATTGGTACAGTGGAAGTCCCTTGACCACCCCCACCCCATTCACTCACTCCACATGAACCAACACTGTCCATTCCCTCTGTAAAACACACAGAAAGTTAATCCAGGCTTTCTCTAGGTGGTTTTGTACCTCACAACTATTTGTGACAGTTGTGCCAAAGCAGAATTACTCTTTCTATGAAGACTAAATTGACAGCCCTGGAAAAACTCGATAACATAACTAGAAAGATGTGGTATACAAACTGCTTCACAAATGTCTTTTAAGTTCCCATTCTACTTTACTGGAACAGAGGTTGTATTTCATAGATGATACATTACAGCCACAGCAGACCAGGAAAGGCATCCCCATTATCTCTGTGCCATTTCCATTTGAATGAGCTTCCCTCTCCGGAGGTTTCATGCTTGGCTCCTCTCCATCCACATACTCCACTCCAGTGGAGGGACAGGATCTTATATGAATGGAGAGATCAGAAGGAGCTATGTGAGCTCGGCCCTCCTGTCTCTTCCCTTTTGAAGCCGCCTGTCCCTCAGGAGCACACATCGTGCTCCACTCTCAGACCCATCAGTACAGGTCCCTCACGGCTACCTGTGACAGGTAAGACTGTTGAATTCTGAGCTTTACTGTTAAGACTCCGTTTCCTCCCGTAGATGTAAGCTGCATTCTCCAATACAGCTGTTTTTTAAAAAATTATTTATTTATGGCTGTGCAGGGTCTTCACTGCTGCGTGGGCTTTCTCTAGTTGTAGAGAGTGGTGGCAACTCTAATTGCGGTGCAAAGGCTTCTCATCGCAGTGGCTTCTTTTGCTGCAAAACACAGGCTCTAGGGCACTCGGGCTTCAGTATTTGGGGCCTGTGGGCTCAGCAGTTGTGATTCTCAGGCTTAGTTGCTCCGCAGCACGTGGCATCTTGCCGGACCAGGGACTGATTCAGTGTCCCTTGCATTAAAAGGCAGATTCTTAACCACTGGACCACCAGGGAAGCACTCCAACACAGCTTTATCAGTGTAAAGATGATATTTTGGTCTCCCAAATCCCCTCTTCTTTTATTTCTCAGTTGGTAGAGAACTCAGTCAAGAGAAAAAATACTACTTATTAGGTCTCTCAAAGACTTAAATCTGGGGCATTAAGACTAGTGTCTTGATTAACAGACATGCAAAATTTGGGGCAAAAGATATATGTCAAACTTCTGAGGCTTCTGTTGGGGCCAGGACTTTGGGCCTTGGTTCTTTTGTGAGGCGGCAAAGTTCTCTGACCTTGTGTTTACATTAGGCCACATGAGTTTTTACAGTTATATACTAGCTTTAACTATTGAGGCCAAATTTGAAGTTTATAAAGCATAGGCCACCCTGCATTTTGACCTTAGTGCAACTCTGTCTTCAGGTGTGTGGCTGTTTCTATAAAGACAAGGTTGTAGGCACTGGGCACAGAAGATTGAGCCAAGGCTTGGGGGCTTTGCTGGCCTCACTGAAGCAACAAGCCACAGTTGGCAGCGGCAGTGATGGTGGAGTGCTGAAAGCTCCCCTAATGTTAGCTGTGCAAGTGGCCCCAGCATACAATGGCCACTCTGGCCTAGCAGGCAAATGCCAGCCGTGCTGGCCTCAGCAAAGGCAAGAGGGCATTAGCAGGCTTGGGTGGCTCCAGAGTAGAGAAGGGTGCTGCCTGACCTTGAATTATGCAGGCACAGCTTTTCCTAAGCAGACATAGCTAAGGCAATGATGAGGCTTTAGGGAAAAGAGATGTTCTTCCTGCAGGCCTTGTAGACATCTAGTGAGTGCAACAGTTACCTGCTGTGTATAAGCTACAAGGCAGCTGAATTTCAAACAGCACAAGCACTATCAAACCAGTAAAGTTCTATGTTTAAATTATTTTCGCTAAGTCTATATAGGCAATTCAAAGGGGGAAGGGAAATTGAGAGGTTTCTCACTAAATGTCAGTTGATGTCCTTTATTTAATTTGCCCTCTTTTGGGGGGGGGTTGATTTTTTACTATCTTTAATGTTTTTTAACGAATTTTTGAGAAAGTTTCGACGCCATTCTTATTTGAAGGGATGGCTCATACCTGTGCCTCAGGGTCTAAGTCAGTTTTCCTGCCCTTTTGATGAAAAGACAGGTGAATAAAGTAGGTGACTGATAGTCTTTACCTGGTGCATTGCGGGCCTCAGCAGATGTTAGTGAGCAAATATGAGGAATGTCCTGCAGGCTCTGTGCTGGGTCTTCTCTAAAAGTTGACCAACATGTTAATATTTCAAAGCCCTCCAAGATCCAGACCTCACCGGTCTTTCTAGCATCATCAGCCTAGCCACAGTGAACTACTTGTGCTCAGGGCTCAGTCATGTCTGACTCTTTGCGACCCCATGGCTGTAGCCTACCAGACTCCTCTGTCCGTGGAATTTCGAAGGCAAGAATACTTGAGTGGGTTGCCATTTCCTTCTCCAACAGTGAACTACTTACAGCTTCCCAAATATGCCAGATTATTTCTGGTTTCCAGGCTTTTGTTCTATCATTCCCTCTGCCTTTCCCTTCCCTGCTCCTCATTCAAGATTCAGCATTTATAAAGTAATTCCTGTCCCATCTCTAGGTAGAACTGATGACTCCTTTCTCAGTATCTGCAAGGGATCTTGTGAGAAACTTATTAGTGGATCTGTAACACTGCATTGGATTTATTTTCTTACATTGATGCCTTACCTATTAGATTATCAATGCTTTGATACCAGACACTATTTTTCAATCTTTGCATTCCCAGATTACTGTGCACCTGGCATTTAATAAGTATCCAATGTAAGGATGACTGAATTAACCAACTAAAGTCTTTTTTACTTAAATTGCAGTTCACCGGGTCCCCATCACATGCCAGATGGTGCTGGACTAGTACAGGAGAATGAGCTTTGGTTTTGAAGGAGCGGAACAATTACTCTTTGTCATTTCTTAGCTGTGTAATCTGGAGCAAGTTACTTAACATTATAATCTTCATTATTTTCATCTATAAAACTGATCAGGAGGAGGTATTACTCCTGCAAGGCGTCCAGGAGCGGCAAACAGGCCCTACAAAAATAGTTCCTTGCCAAGAAGTCTCAGAGGGTTTACACACCAGCAAAGGAGACAGAAAAAAAAAATAACTCTTAATATAAAATAATGTTGTTTTATTGCTGTATCAACAACAGGTGCCCCTGGAACACAGATAAAAAAGAAATTTTGCCAGAAGAGCCTGGGATGAGGGGACAAGAGGAAAGATATAAGCAGGAAAAGTAAATAGTGGCATTCTTCTCTGCTCTTCCAAAATCTAAGCAAAGAAAAAAGCACCCATCAAGGCACCAAGTTGTGAAAAATAACTTCACATCTGGGGAACAGAACACAGTCCAGTTTACAGATAGCAGTGCTCAGCCACGCAGTCGCGGCTGACTCTCTGTGGCTCCATGGGCTGTAGCATGCCAGGCTCCTCTGCCCATGGAATTTTCCAGGCAAGAATACTGGAGTGGGGTGCCATTTTCCTATGCCAGGGGATCTTCCGGGCCCAGGGATTGAACCCAGGCATCTACTGTGTCTCCTGCAGTGGCAGGTGGAATCCTTACTGCTACTGCCACCTGGGAAGCCCTTACAGATAGTGTACTGTAGTGTCAATAGCTCTTCTTGTCCAACTATTTGCGATCCATGGACTGCACATGGAATTTTCCAGGCAAGAATACTGGAGTGCGTTGCCATTCCCTTCTCCAGGGGATCTTCCCAATCCAGGGTCAAACCTGTGTCTCTAACACTGCAGGCAGATTCTTTACCATCTGAGCCATAGAAGCCTCTGAACCAGAGAAGCCTCTTACAGATAAGGGTTTACTAAAAAAGAAGCCAGAAATGTTGTTTGGAATTAGGTCTTGGAGGGGTTTGTAGGATGACATCTGCAGTGACTGGGAGCCATAAGAGCTGTTTAGGCAAAGGGGCAATGTGAGCAAATCTATGGCTAGACGCTGAGTCAGGCCACGTGTGGACTACACACTGGAGCGGGGAGGCACCGGAGGCAGAGGAGCTAGGACACGTGCATGTAACACTGTGAAACTGCTACATCTAATAACAAGTCTAGTTCCATAAAAGGATGGGACACCAAATATCAGTATGAAACTAAATACAGGTATTTTTAAAGGGACCTAGTGAAGTAGAAATGCAAAGGACCAGGGGTGATGGCCACTTTAAGTTCCCTTTCTGTAAGAACTCTGGAAAGAAGCATTAATATCTGAATGTACTTTTCTTTTCTTTTTTTTTAACGTGAAGATGCTCTCATTTCATTGCCCGTATCTGGTGGATATCCATTTTTAAAACTTACCTTTGACAGTATCCTGGGGCAACACAAGCCCGTGAGGATGAGTCTAGACTACATTCAGTGCAAAAACCAAAACCCTGAAAAGAGAAGAAAATCCCAATGAGCCTCATGCTCACAGCAAGACACCTTGGTGAGCAGCAGTCATGTATAAACCCGGGCTTCTCTGCCTACCAGCTACTGACTCTTAGGCCAGTGGCCTAACGGCTCAAGCCTCAGCTTCCTCATTCAACACCGGGAACAACAACAGTGTCTTCCTCATAGGGTTCTCTCAAAGTTTAGATGAAATACTTGTAAAACACTTTTAGCACAGGGCAGGGCACCAGCCACATGCTGGATAAAGGTGAGTGGATATTAAGAATGTGAACTGAAATACTTTCTGGAAAAAAAACATTACAAACTGATATCAAACTTTTATTATTTATTTAACCTTATTTGTTCTACCAGAAAATTACCAAACTGCTTTTTTTTCTCCATTTGACATGAGGATGTCTCATCATCACTTTAGAACTAATGTATCCCAAACTGCACTCTTCATCTCCCACCCCCACCCTGTCCCACCCCAGACTCCATTCTCCAGTCTCCACTGTCTCAGTCAAGGGTGTCATCCTCCACCCAGGTGCTGGGGTCAGAACATCTGATTCATCCTGGATTTCTCACCCCACCTCAATCCTCTTACAGTCAGTCAGCAAACCCTATCATTCCTGCTTTCAAAATATGTATCTTGGATCTACCCATAATTCTTCATTTTCATTGCTATCATCATTTCCTACTTGTGGAGGCCTCTTAGCTGGTTTTCTTGGGCCTACTCCCACTCCTTCCCGAGCCGGTTCTAATTAATTGCTGGAATGGCCTCTTCAGAATCAAAGCAAATGACAGCAAGCTGCTAATAAGTGCAGTGAAAATGTTATTTCATGAAGGAATGTTTTCTCTCTTTATATATATGTGAAGTATATATATATATATATATATATATATATATATACACACACACACACACACACACATGAAATGACAGCCATGTATTATTAGACATTTAAAGATCCCAGGCCAGTTCTTTCATTTTACAATGGCAGAAACAAATGCCAGAAGGATACTCTGCTCAATGTGGGGACAAATGCAGCAGAAATTTATCTGTGATTAGCATCAACACTGCTGTCAGAAAGCCCATCGCTGTTTGGAAGTTGGCCATCTAGTTTCACAATCAAGTTAACATTTCTGTCCAAGAAAGCACATTCCACTTCCCATGGCTACGGATTATAAATTACAGCTTCAGTCCTACCTTAGGTCACAGCATTTGAGGTGGTTTTCTACTTAGTCTCAAAGGTATCTTACTGCCCTCTTATCTACCATCATCTCTACCTTAGCTTATTTTCAGTGCCTGAATCAATAAATCTCAGATGGAATGGTACTATGATGAGTATTTGTTGTTGCTGCTGCTGCTACTACTGCTAAGTCACTTCAGTCGTGTCCGACTCTGTGCAATCCCATAGAAGGCAGCCCACCAGGCTCCCCCATCCCTGCGATTCTCTAAGCAAGAATACTGGAGTGGGTTGCCATTTCCTTTTCCAATGCATGAAAGTGAAAAGTGAAAACGAAGTCGCTCAGTCGTGTCTGACTCTTGCAACCTCATGGACTGTAGCCCACCAGGCTCCTCTGTCCATGGGATTTCCCAGGCAAGGATACTGGAATGGGTTGCCATTTCCTCCTCTAGAGGATCTTCTTGACCCAGGGATCGAACCTGTATCTCCTGCATTGCAACAGATTCCTTATCTCTAAGCCACCTGGGAAGTCCTATGGGTATCAGTAACATTTTAATTATCAGCTTTACCCTCCTATTATACACACTGTTATCCCAACAATCTTCCTTTCTAAAAAGTCAATTTGACCTTTGGGTACATCACTGGCAAAATCTAGTCAGTAACTACCCATTATCGTTAGGGTAAAATTCAAAATCCCTCCAGTCCTGTCATCACTTCACATCCTGGTCACATGGTTGGCACAGGGCTGCCTTGCTCATGATAACGTGCACTTACGTCTCTGGGAGCCCGTTGTCTCATTCCCTTCTACTCCTCTTTTAAGATCTGCCTCAGGGTTAGCTCCTCATAGTTTTCTGTACCCTTCTTGGATGAAGTGTTCCTCCTCTGAGAAATACCATATAATATTGGTAATATCCATGGATCTCTTTTCTTCATGCAACAGAACTCCTTGACAACAAAGACTACCTATGTCTTACATTACCTTTGAACTTGGTTTCAGATGGAGCTCAATAAACACAGACTGAACTGAATGTTGATGTGATCCCAATAACTCAGTACCGCAGTGTGGACGCATCCCCATTAAACGGCACCGGGGAAGGCTGAAGAAGCCAGCCACAGCTTCCAAGATGAGCCTGGCCCTCACAGAGGATGTAAACTCTGTGGTTATGTGTGACGCTCAGCACCTCAGAGAAAGACGGGATTCTTGAACATTTTCTCAACCACAGACTAGCAAGATAAAAGACTTAATTTTCAGTTCTCTATTGTGATTAGTTTCTGCCCAGGCTTAAACATCCTTCTCAGGGTAAACACTAAATTCTGTACCAACATCATATAGGGGTCCATTATTACATATCTTGCTAACAGACAAGCTTAAGACACAGTGGCCAGATCGGTCCTTTGCCTGTTTGGCAGTTGGTCCCAGACACTTGCTGGCGGTCAGTGACGGAAAAGGAGTTAAAGCAGAGGAGTTGCCAGCGGGGGAAACTGGGCAGTTTTCCAAGTACTCTGGAAACAAATTTTTACAGAACAGCTTCATTACTTTCTCTGCAGGGCCGTGAACCTCTGTATCAGATGCATTCCTATTCAAGGTAAACAGAAAATTTAACTCTAAAATCAACACTGAAAATTGTCTAACTGAAGTTATCTACAGCACTGTTTTCCTTCTAAGGTATGAGTAATGGCAAATTCCTCCCAAACACCATCTGAAATGTTCAGAACCACCGTATAATCCTTCCGTCTGATCACATGTAGCCATGGCAGGAAACTACCTGAACTGCTCTAGTTTTCTCTATTCTCTCGCAGAGTCACCAAATTGGTCTTGAAATTCACACACAGTGGGGTGGGAAGGTTCAGTGGATCTTGGACTACATCAATTTCCAGGCCCTGCAAAACTTCAAGTAGGCTTAAAGAGTTTCTCCACAGCCAAGTACAGAACTAAACTCACCAGATGGAATTAGAACTGAATCCTTTACAAGGAATATGAAAAGAAGTACATATCCAATAAACTATATTTACTAATAATGCCTCTGATATGATGGAGTTTTAATTTTCAAAGTTGATTGTTCGGCATGATTCTTCTAAATATAATTTAAATTCTCATTTCAAAAACTTCAAGCAATATACGCAAAGTCCTTGACCACTGCCCTCTCTCCCTGCCCTGGTCCTCCCAGGACTCACCACTACTGTTATGTTTGATAATCAGCATAATTCTCAAGATTGCAGATTATTAAGAATACACTGTAAACTTTTGAGTCACAAATAACACTGAAAACCCGGACTGTCTACATTGTTGGCAACTGGCCTAATTTCAAACAAGATGTCTGGAAGAGCAGCAGATGTGGGGGTGGAGCAAAACACCAGCAATGAGGCCAGGGAGGTTTTCCTGGGAGGCGAGCACAGACCAGGAGACTAAGGGCAGACAGGAGGGTACTATGAATCCAGCTCTATATGCGGGGCACACAGCCCAAGAGGGCAAAAAGAAACCTATTGAATTAAGTGACACCAATAATAAAGTCAGAGCCTAAGGGGCGCAGATAGAGGTAGTACTACCACAGGAAGATGGGTTTATTTAGCTACCAACACCCAGAGCTCCAAGTGCTACTTGCAGTTTTAGGTCACTTCTATTTCAGTTCAACACTTTGGAAATTCTGTAAAAATGTTCAAGTCTGCCCAGCCCATTCCTAAAATCACCCCCCTTTAACCCTAAAATCTCCTCCAGACTGTGTGCCCTTCCTCTCCTCTAGTCAAGCTCCATTTCCAGGGCATCTTCCCCACCGAGGGATCAAATCTGGGTCTCCTACACTGCAGGCGGATTATGTCCTGTCTGAGCCATTAGGGAATATCCCTTAAAATATATATATTTGGCTTCACGAGGTCTTAGTTGTGGCATGTAAGATCTTTAGTCATGACATGTAAGATCTTTAGTCATGACATGTGGGATCTAGTTTTCTGACCAGGGACCAAACCCAGGACCCCTGCTTTGGGAGCTCAGAGTCTTAGCCACTGGACCACCAGGGAAGTCCCAAGCTCTTTAAACAGAAGTTTTATTTGTGGTCTCAGTGTCCTAATCTCTCATGGACTTAATCATCAACATTTGGTTTCTTTCCCTATCACTCCCTGTTGTCAAATACAATGGCTATCATTGAATTATTTGCTGTAACCTTTCTCTGGCTTCTAAAAATTAGAAGGATCTGAAACACCTGTCATTTGGAAGCCCCTTTTCCATCTAGATGTTAAGGACATGAGATCCCATCACTAGGCCAGGGGCACTTTGCTTTAGTTCCTGGTCCTTGGCTGTGTCTGGGTCTCCCTGTCTCCCTAGGCTTGCAGCTAGTCCAAGGCCTTTGTCAATATTGTTGATTTTCAGATTCCCATCATGGGCAGGGGGTTGCTGGGTGAGGAGCAGCTGCTTGTGCATGGAGGATTGGGGAACAAACATCATGGTGAAGAAATTCAACTCAACTCCTGGCTTTAAGGATTTGAGCATCGTTCTGATGCTCAAACTGACATGGAACATATTTAGTCCCTTTAACCCACAGAAGGGGTTTCCCTGGTGGCTCAGACAGTAAAGAATCTGCCTGCAATGCAGCAGACCCAGGTTCAATCCCTGGGTCGGGAAGATCCCCTGGTGAAGGGCATGGCAACCCACTCCAGTATTCTTGCTTGGAGAATCCCATGGACAAAGGAGTCTGGCAGGTTACAGTCCATGGGATGGCAAAGAGTTGGACACAACTGAGCTACTGAACAACAACATATCTCAATGACTCCCAAATCTCTCTCTAGGGCTGACCTTTCTTACAACCTTCAAAGCCATCTATATAACTTCCTAATGTCAATAGACTTCTCTACCTCATGTTCCACAGGTCCCTAAAACACAATAAAATGAAACAAAATAATCCTCCCCTTAAAATAATCTGCCTCTCTTGGGAATACTAGCATTCCACTCAAAAATCTGGAACCATGACCTCCATCTTCCTCTCACCAAACTCTGTCAGCTCTGCTGCTGCTGCTAAGTCACCTCAGTCATGTCTGACTCTGTGCGACCCCATAGACGGCAGCCCACCAGGCTCCCCCGTCCCTGGGAATCTCCAGGCAAGAACACTGGAGTAGATTGCCATTTCCTTCTTCAATGCATGAAAGTGAAAAGTGAAAGTGAAGTCTCTCAGTCGTGTCCAACTGTTAGCAACCCCATGGACTGCAGCCCACCAGGTTCCTCCATCCATGGGATTTTCCAGGCAAGAGTACTGGAGTGGCGTACCACTGCCTTCTCCTCTGTCAGCTCTAATCCTCCAATATTTCAACAGGTACTTTCTTCCCTATTCCTGTCATCTCTGCCTTAGTTCTGGCATAGTTTCCACTGAATTATTCCACTTGTTTTTAAAACTGGTTTTCTCATCCTTAAGACCCACCCCACCCCCACTGCCATTAGAATTACCGTTATAAAGGTAATTTATAACAGGGCCTTTGCAATGCCTCTCATCCATCTTCAAGATGAAATCCAATTCCACTGCATGGTATATAAGGCCTGGGATCCATTCAGCTCTCAGCTTCATCTCACAAAACCACTCTGCTTTCAGTTTCTCTTAAGCACCACAGGGTTTCACGTGTCTGTGACTTTGTACACGTGTCAACTGGACTCCCTCTCTCACAGGGCAAATTTCAATTTTGATGATGCAAGAAAAGGGAAACCTTTCCTATGAAGTTTGTCTTGATTCTTCTCTTTTGCTACAGGCGCTCTGGATGGGTCCTTCCTCTGGGTTAGCAACTATACTCGGTATATATTTCCACTAGGCTTGTTTATGTTGTATAGACTACAAGGTTGTAAGTTTTCTAAAGACAGGAAGGGCTAAGTCTTTTTATAACTGTATCACCATCATGTAAAACAGTGCCAGTGCAAAGGATATTCCAATAAACTCTCCTGAAACAAAAACATGCATTTGGAGGAGGAAGATATAAAATCAACTCAATATAATATTTTTTGTTTAATCAAATAAGGATGCTATTCATCACTTATAACAGTACATCCAGGGCCACAGTACTGATTCCAATCATTCACTCGGTGAATGAGCCACCTGCCAGGTTTCATGTCTGTTCTAGAAATACCATGTTGAAGTCATGCTAGGCTCTCAGGGCACTGTGCTACCCACAGGAACCCACAGATTTCCACGGAGAAGCTGTGAAGAAACTCTGGGACTGAGAACAGGACCCTGGCATAAAGATGTTAAATTTATTCTTGTAACTTTTAAGTCAGGGAAGAGTTGCCTAATAAATAAACTGAAGCAGAGATGAAGAAAAAGGCATGTGCCTCACCTTCAACTACTAATCAAGTTTGGTCAAATGGAACTAATGCCCTCTGGCTTAGTCCAGGACAACTTGTCAATTCTTTAACACAAAGGGCTTCAGAAAGTAAAGCTACCCTCTAAGACCTACACAAACTGCTAGTCACATGAAGGTGGGGGCGGGATGGTGGGGAATAATGACTGCCAGCTCTAAGAAGAGCAGAGCAGCTACTGAACAGCAGATTCAACTCAAGCAGCTTTCCCGAGGCTTACGAAACGCCCAGCACTATGCTCGCTGGTTTCAGAACAAGGGCCTCTGACTAGGTTTTATTGCAATCATTGGGCACAAAGAATTAAAGAGATTAGGGGGCTTCCCTGGCGGTCCAGTGGCTAAGACTCCGTGCTCCCAACACAGGAGACCAGGGTTCAATCCCTGATCAGAGAACTAGATCCCACATGCCATAAATAAGAGCTCACCTGCCACAAATAGAGAGCCCACATGTCACAACAAAGATGGAAGATTTGTCGTGCTTCAAATAAGACTCGTGCAGCCAAATAAATATTTAAGAAAAGGGAAATAATTAAACAGGCTAAGATGCTCAGCTTTTGCACCCAATATATTGATGATCTGTGATCAGAAAGTCTTTATTCTTTTTCCATGTTGTATATTAAATTTATGTAGTTTTAAAAAAATCAAATAGTTATTTCTATGAAGATTGTCTACAAAATTTCAAATGCATATTGGTTCTTCACTAAAACAGTAAGGGAAAATTTAATACTGATAGTGAAGATAATAATAATATGAAACTATTTATGCTGTGTTCAGCAATATACATCATGGACATCTCATTTAAGATATGATCCCTATCCTTAGAGCTTCCCTGGTGGCTGAGATGGTAAAGAATCTGCCGGCAGTGCAGGAGACCCAGGTTCAATCTCTAGGTTGGGAAGATCCCCTGGAGAAGGGAATGGCAACCCACTCCAGTATTCTTGCCTGAAGAATCCCAAGGACAGAGGAGCCTGGTGGGCTACAGTCCATGGGGTTGCAAAGAGTCGGACATGACTAAGCGACAAACACTTTCCCTATCCTTAGAGGTCTTACATTATTGGAAGGAGAAGAAAATCAGCACACCAAGCAGTTCACAAAACCTAAGCACTAAGCCGTGTGGCACAGAAGTTTTGAGGAGGCAGAGAAAATGGTGGGCTGGACAACCTGTGTAGCCTTCAGAGAGATACTAAGATCCCAGATGGAACTGATGGGATCTAAAGCAGTGATTCTCAAACTTTTTCATCTCAGGGTCTCTTTACATTCCTAAAAATTATTAAGGATCCCCAAAAGCTTTTGTTTATGTGGCTTGTAGTTAACAATATTTACAGGTGGCTCAGAGGTAAAGAATCCGCCTGCCAATGCAGGAGACATGGGTTCAATTCCCGAGTCAGGAAGGATCCCCTAGAGAAGGATATGGCAACTCACTCCAGTATTCTTCTCTGGGAAATCCCATGGAGAGAGGAGCCTGGCAGGCCATGATCCGTGGGGTCACAAAAGAGTTGGATACGACTTAACAACTGAACAACAACAAACACATTAAAAATGATAACTATGAAAAATTTAAAATATTCATTCATAAATATTTAAATGTATAAGTAATAAATGATTACCTTTTAACATTTTTAAATTAAAAATATTTTAAAGGCTAAAAATTTAGAGAACAGTGCCACGTTTTTACACTTTCGTTACCTTTGATATTTTGCAAGTATCAGACAAAAGCTATATCCTAATATCTGCTTTTGCATTCAATCTTTTGCAGTATTGCATGCCATGTAGCCTCTGGAAAACTCCACTGTACAGTCAGGAATGAGTTTAAAAGGCATATAACATCTTAACATTATTAAAGAGTTGTGATTTCATGGACCCCCTGGAAGGATCTAGACCTGGGGGAGTGCGAGGGATCCGTGGACCACACTTCGGGGGATTGTTAATTTTAAAAGAGAAAGAAAATGCTATATGCAAGGGCTGGGCAGGAGGGAAATACGTGGCCGGAGAGCCATAATTTCTAAGTACGCAATGCTTCCCTGTAAACTCTTGGCTACAACCAGGCTCACCTTCATCGTGAGCCTCAGAGACAGAAATGGCCAGGCAAGGTGGGTACCAGAAGCCTCCTCTATCCCCATGGTGGTCTGTGCCCACAGAGGAGTCTCTGAAGCCCCTGTAACATTCCCTGGAGGCCACGTCAGCCCTTGTTTGCTGGCACCTCCACTGAGCTCTCCTCCCAGAAGCTGTAAATGGCTCACAAGAAACTGCCTTGCCGGGGCTTCCCAAGGCTGTGTTTACTAACTGCAAAACCATCTCTTTGCTACAGTCTCAGATTCTTCAGACATTTCTTGATCTGGCTGTCTTAAAAAACACATTTAACATCAGCCACGTAGCCAGTTTTTCCTTGCCAATAATCATGGGAGTTTGCTATTCCGTTCTCGTGCATCTTGCGACTGTAAAAACAGTTCCCGGAGCATCATATGTCATGGATCTAGTTGCCACAAACTGAAAACATTTTCTTCATATTTTGTGGCACAAACTAAAAGCATGCTGGATGTGGTTTGCATACAGTCCATCTCTGGCCAAAAAAGAGGCTTAAATATATGGATAGATGGAGAAAGGGGGTGGCCATCACCATCATTAAACTGTTTGATCAATCAACGTTCAATAGTATATAACTATGGCAAAGTTCTAAATGAAAATGAAACATTCTAAAATTATTCTGCAATAAGTACAGTTGTTCTCTTCATGCAGCAAGCTTTAAGTTAACAGTTATTTTATAGCTGAGAGAAGCACAGATGAAACAGAAACTTCTTTTTAGTCTTTTAAATAAAAAACTATACAATAAAAGCAATCATGAGTCTACATAGTTTTTCAGTCTTTTTTATGCCATTTTTTAGTAAACATATTTATTAAGGTCCCTTTACAGAAGAGGATAGGTCATTTTGAAGCCAAAGTGAAACTGAAACTTTAAAAGAGATTTCCACTTCTGGGAATGCTAAACTAGGTAATTCAGACCAACAAGCCTATCCTGCTAAGAACAGCCTAGAAAATCTGGAAAAAATATTAAAAATAATCTTCAAGGCAGAGGAGCACTAATAAGTTAATTAAGAATTGCCATGCATAAAAATCAATTTCAGGTGAACTATGTATCCAAATGTGAAAGATAAGTAGTAAAGCTTTTGGAAAACAATGTGGGATGTTACCATCACCAAGGCACTGGGAAGGAGCTCTTTTTAAACAGGAAACAAGAGTACCCATGGTCAAAAACAGATAAAATATAATCGTATCAAAATTCAATTTTTGTTCACCATAAGACATCCTCAGGAAAATAAAAAAGCGGGTCATATAAAACCAATAAAGGACTCATATTCAAAATAAAAAGGAGTTCTGACAAGGAAGCGAAAGATAACAATAGGAAAATGGGCAAGAGGCTAGGTGAGGCACATCACCAAATAAACAAACAAACCAAAAAAAAACAAATAAAAAATTATCAAACCTCAATAATAAATAAGAAAAATACAAAAGAAAACCATAATGGAAAAAAAAAAGAAAATCACAGCGATATAACATTGTATACCAGAACAATTAAAAATTCTAAAGTCTGATAATAAGTGTGACCAAGGGTATGGAACAATGGGAAAAACCATGTACTACTTGATAAACAGCTATATCCACTTTATCAAAATTCTCCAAGCCAAGCTTCAGCAATACATGAACCGAGAACTTCCAGATGTTCAAGATGGTTTAGAAAAGGCAGAGGAACCAGAGATCAAATTGCCAACATCCGCTGGATCATCGAAAAAGCAAGAGAGTTCCAGAAAAACATCTATTTCTGCTTTATTGACTATGCCAAAGCCTTTGACTGTGTGGATCACAATAAACTGTGGAAAATTCTGAAAGAGATGGGAATACCAGACCATCTGACCTGTCTCTTGAGAAACCTGTATGCAGGTCAGGAAGCAACAGTTAGAACTGGATTTGGAACAACAGACTGGTTCCAAATAGGAAAAGGAGTACGTCAAGGCTGTATATTGTCACCCTGCTTATTTAACTTCTATGCAGAGTATATCATGAGAAACGCTGGGCTGGAAGAAGCACAAGCTGGAATCAAGATTGCCGGGAGAAATATCAATAACCTCAGATATGCAGATGACACCACCCTAATGGCAGAAAGTGAAGAGGAACTAAAAAGCCTCTTGATGAAAGTGAAGGAGGAGAGTGAAAAAGTTGGCTTAAAGCTCAACATTCAGAAAACTAAGATCATGGCATCTGGTCCCATCACTTCATGGGAAATAGATGGGGAAACAGTGGAAACAGTGTCAGACTTTATTTTTTTGGGCTCCAAAATCACTGCAGATGGTGATTGCAGCCATGAAATTAAAAGACACTTACTCCTTGGAAGGAAAGTTATGACCAACCTAGATAGCATATTTAAAAGCAGAGACATTACTTTGCCTACAAAGGTCTGTCTAGTCAAAGCTATGGTTTTTTCAGTGGTCATGTATGGATGTGAGAGTTGGACGGTGAAGAAAACAGAGAGCCGAAGAATCGATGCTTTTGAACTGTGGTGTTGGAGAAGACTCTTGAGAGTCCCTTGGACTGCAAGAAGATCCAACCAGTCCATCCTAAAGGAGACCAGTCCTGGGTGTTCACTGGAAGGACTGATGTTGAAGCTGAAACTCCCATACTTTGGCCACCTCATGCCAAGAGTTGACTCATTAGAAAAGACCCTCATGCTGGGAAGGATTGGGGGCAGGAGGAGAAGGGGACGACAGAGGATGAGATGGCTGAATGGCATCACCGACTTGATGTACACGGGTTTGGGTAGACTCTAAGAGTTGGTGATGGACAGGGAGGCCTGGCATGCTGCGATTCATGGGGCTGTAAAGAGTCGGACACGACTAAGCGACTGAACTGAACTGAACTGATATCTACTTTGGAATGCAGTCTGGCATTACTCTTCTACAGTTGAAAACAGACATACTTCATGGTCCAGCAATTCCACTCCCAGGTAGATACCCCAAAGAACTCATGCACAGGGGAACCAAAAGATACACAAAAATTTTCAAAGCAGCACTACTGTATGAGCCCCCAGCTGGGGACAACACAGATATTCTCAACAGTAGAATAGCATATTCATTAAATGAAATACCATATAGCAATGAATATCAAGAAATAACAACCACACAGAGCAAAATGGATGGATTTCAAAAACATAATGACCACATAATAAAAGAATATATAGTGTGTGACTCTGTTCAAAATAAGCCAAACTTATAATGTTTAGAGGTATGTAGGTGATAAAAGGAGAAAGGAAAGAAAAGAAATCAGAAGAGTGGTTACCTGCAGGTGGAAGTCGGGGTGTCACTAGAAAGCTCACTAAGGACTGCTGGTTCCTGGAATGTTCTAGTCTTTGATCTCAGAACTGGTTATTTTTAAAAAACTAAGTTTTACATTTGTATTTTACACACCTCTCTGGTTGTGCAATGTATTTCACAATAAAAAAGAATGAAAGCAAAACAAAGATCAAATAAATACAAAGGAAAAAGTGGTATATTTGCTATAACTTTAAAAATTAGATGACAGAACCCAAATTCCTTAGCTGGCATCCGGCCGTTCATTATCCAGTCCTGCATTTCTAGTCTCATCTCTTGCCACCCACCCCCTTCACAAGTAGTAGAAGGAGTCTGCCACACTCGGACTCCACCCCGAGCTCTCCTTACCTTCACTCCTGATGTTCTTTGTCTAGAAAACCATGGAGACAAAACCCAGTCATGATTCTGTCAGACTAAGTACAAACATTCAAGACACAGCTTGGATGTCATCTCCAGTGAGAGAGCTTTTCAGGAGACACAGATTCTAGGGCCACACTGACTGGTTCAAATTCCAGATTGGCCATTTACTGGGCAGTGTGACCTTGGTCAATTTATCAACCATAATCTTGTAGATTCTTTACCTATAAAAATGAGTATAAAAATACAACCTGCCTCACTAGGTTTTTGTAATGATTCAATGAGTAAATATATGCAAAGTGTCTGGAACATGCCTGGGAGAGAATAAACACTGGATATTAGCTATTATTATTATCTAGCTACTATCAGTAGCTATTATTATCAAGTATTATTATTAACTAGGTATTAGCAGGCTGAGTGCTGAAGAATTAACGCTTTTGAATTGTGGTACTGGAGAAGACTCTTGACAACAGACCCTTGGATTGCAAGGAGATCAAACCAGTCAATTCTAAAAGAAATCAACCCTGAATATTCATTAGAAGCTCTGATGCTGAAGCTGAAGTTCCAATATTTTGGCCACCTGATGAGTGAGTCGACTCACTGGAAAAGACCCTGATGCTGGGAAAGACTGAAGGCAAAAGGAGAAGGGGGTGGCAAAGGATCAGATGGTTAGATAGCAACACCAACTCAATGAACATGAATCTAAGCAAACTCCAGGAGATAGTGGAGGACAGGGGAGCCTGGCATGCTACAGTCCATGGGGATGCAAAATCAGACATGACTTGACAACTGAACAAAAACAACAACAACAATTACTATTAAATCACTATACTCTGATAATGCCCCATCCCCCAAAGTCCCTCCAGATTAACTACTCTTCCTCTGGGTTCCCACGGCTCAGTATTATAGCTTATTTTCCTTCATATAGTCCTTATGGTTAGTTACTTCCTTGAGAGCAGTAACTAAGTCTTTCACACCTCAATCCCCAACATCTAGCACAGTGCCTAACATGTAGTAGATGTTCAATGTAGTATCTGTGAAATGAATAAGCTACAAAGGCTCCAAACATGGATCTCTAAAACATATAAGAGGTCCTTCAGTGCTGCTCTGTTCTGTATGAACAATACAAACTGGAAGCACTGTCTTAATTTTATACCTAAAATGGGAGAATTTACAGTTATGTAAATTATGCCACAATAAAGATTTAAAAAAAAAAAAACACAAATATTTGACATTCTTTTACAGCTAGCTAGAATTCCAATCCTCATTCCAGAAGTCCTCAAACCAGTCAATCCTAAAGGAAATCAATCCTGAATATTCACTGGAAGGACTGATGTGGAAGCTGAAGCTCCAGTACTTTGGCCACCTGATGCAAAGAGCCAACTCACTGGAAAAGAACCCGATGTTGGGAAAGACCAAAGGCAAAAGAAGGGGGTGGCAGAGAAGGAGATGGCTAGATAGCATCACCAACTCAATGGACATGAATGTGAACAAACTCCAGGAGATAGTGGAGGACAGAGGAGCCTCGAGGGCTGCAGTCCATTGGCTCATAGAGAGTCAGATACGACACAGCAACTGAAGGACAAACAACAGAATTCCCACATCTTTAAAATCTCACCCACACACGGGAGAAATAGCATAGAAATAACAAGAAAAATCAGCTTTTAAAAACTAAAAAGCAAAAATATGTCATGTACTAAATCTCTTTAAAACCCAAAGCATCATCTCTATACTTATTTTCAAGTCCAGGATCAACAAAGGATCTTGACATACAAAAAAGGATCTTGACATACAGGCTTTCACTGTCATTTATTTCATCCCACCTATACATAAAGACATATACTCTGGCCTCAATTGTATTTATAATTGCAAATATAAATATTTGGCATAATGCCTCCCCCTTTTTAATGGCCAAACAGCAAGCATAAGAAAAAGGTAAATATGGAAAGCACAGTATATAATGAGATAAAAATAATAATATACATACAATAAATAGGATTTCTAAATAGGGTATAAGCTAACTCTTAGAAATCGAATCTTTATACAAGTGTACTTCAGACTGAATTCTAGAGCAAGTCCTAAAATATTATCCAAATTAGTTTGCTGAACTGGAATCATTAAATTGGATATTGCTTAAAGTAGGTCCCTTGCATGGGCATTAAAGTATTTGGTAATACAGAAATTTACTTGCAAAGTCACTTTTCATAAAGAGATGACTTAGAACAGGAGAAATTACACTGGTTGGGTGTCAAGTGTAAGCTGTATTTTATTTAAATCTCATTTTAGATGTATTGCACTGCAGACTCTTGAATAGGGAAATTCTTGAATAGGGAAACAAGATGAAAGAAGGGTTTTTAAGAGTAAACCTGGTGGCAGTGTTTAGAAGATGTCTCTTGTGCTTCCTGCTACTTTGTCTCTCATATCTATTCAGTCCCCAAAGGCCATTCATCTTTCTTCTGCAATGTGGTTCAGGTTAATCCCTTTCTCTCCATGTCTACTCCCTCCACTACAATCCTAACTTGTATCAGGAGGTGTTAAAGGACAGGAAAACTGGGAAAAGAAGCCAAAACTAGAGGCCATTTAGAAAAATCTAGATGGAAAGGAAGAGGACTCGGTCTTAAGCAGTAGTTCTCAAAGTAGAGTCCCCCAGTTCAGCAGCAGCAGCATCACCAGGGAATTGACAGAAATGTAATTTCTAAGGCTTTACTCAGACCTACTGACTCAGAAACTCTGTAGGCAGGGCCAGCAATCTGTACTTTTTAAAGAGCCCTCCATGTGATTCTGATGGAGGCTAAATTTTTGAGAATTAGTGGTTTGGAAAGAAGTAGAGAGGAAGGAATGGGCCAAGATGAGGAGAGTATTTGGGAACCTAATAAGAATTTCTATCACAAGGTCCCTCCAACCTCCAACCTAACCTATCCAAAAAGAAATGGTCTTCTCCAAACCTGCTCTTCAAGTGTCATTCCTTTGTGATGCTACAATCCGGTACATTGCTTATGTTCAATCTCCCTTCCCATTAATTCTCATCCAATATACTAATCTCCTTGACTCCACCGTTGAAGCACTTGTCAATCAAGGAGAAAAGAATGTGCAATGAAAGGGAAATTTGGGCTTCCCTGGTAGCTCAGTGGTAAACAATCCGACTGCCAACGCAGGAGAAATAAGAGACGTGGGTTCAATCCCTGGGTGGGGAAGATCCCCTGGAGGGCATGGCAACCCACTCCAGTATTCTCACCTGGAGAATCCCATGGATAAAGGAGCCTGCTGGGCAACAGTCCATGGGGTCACAGCAGGCGATAGGGTCACAAATAGCTGGACACAACTAAAGTGACTTAGCACAACACACAGCACACGAAGGAAATTATGATTAAAAGGATTCCTCAAATCAGTGGAGAAAAGCTAAGCTATTCAATAAGTGATTTTCAAATAACCAGCTAGTCATTGCAGGAGTGGAGAGTGGAAAACTATATTCCTTTCACCAATTCTGAGGTGCATAATTTTTTCTTTACATGGTAACATCTTTGAAATCCAGACAGATTTTATAATTAATGAATGTCATCTTATGTCTTTTTTTTTTTTGTCATCTTATATCTTATGATTAACTGAGAGCATTCTTCCTTCCTTAGTGGAGCACAAAATAACGGTATATCTTACAAGTGATGGTATCTAAAATTCAATATAGTACTATAACCTCTAACATTTACTGAATGCATATTATGGGCCAGTCATGTTCAGTTCAGTTCAGTTCAGTTCAGTCGCTCAGTCCTGTCCGACTCTTTGCGACCCCATGGACTGTAGCACACCAGGCTTCCCTGTCCATCACCAACTCCCGGAGCTTACTCAAACTCATGTCCATTGAGTCGGTGATGCCATCCAACCATCTCATCCTCTGTCATCCCCTTCTCCTCCTGCCTTCTATTTTTCCAGCATCAGGGTCTTTTCCAGTAAGTTAGTTCTTCACATCAGGTGGTCAAAGTATTGGAGCTTCAGCTTCACCATCAGTTCTTCCAATTATATTTAGGACTGATTTCCTTTAGGATTGACTGGTTTGATCTCCCTGAAGTCCAAGGGACTCTCAAGAGTCTTCTCCAACACTTCTCCAACACAACACTTTCAAGAGTCTTCTCCAACACAATGCTTCAGATTTATTAACCCATTCACTTGTTTAAAACCCCCACACGAAGTGTATTACTGTCAATCCATTTCATAGAGAAGGAAATTGAAGCAGAGAGATTAAATAACATAGTCAAGGGCAACAGAACTCAAGCTTACTCCAGAGTATTAAACTCTTTCTTAATTACTGTGTTAAAGCTGAAAGCTCAAAACACTCTTCTATTTCCTCCATTCATCATAAAATGGTCTTTATTTCAAAATGTTTTGATTTCATCATCATTTTTGAAAATAATTATTTTTCTCTCGGCACTTTGACAACAGCATTCTGTCTCGTGGCTGCCACTCTGGCTAATGAGAACTCAGCTATCATTCTGAGAATAGTCTGCTTTCTCTCTCTGGCCACTATTAAGATCCTATATTTGCCAAAGAATTGAGGGGATATTTCTCTTTCTTTATTCTGTTTGAACTTACTAATTCAGAGGATTCAAGTATTTCATCAATTTTGGAAAATCTCAGTCATTATCTCTTCAAATAATGACTCTCTCTCAATTTTTCTATTATCTCCTTCCAGAATTCTGATTAGATGTTATGTTAAACCTCATTGTATCTTTCATATGCCTTAATCTTTCTTTTACATTTTCTCTTTGTTTCTCTGGATTTCCTGTGGGCAATTTCTTTAGCTCTATCTTCTAGTTCATTAATTCTCTCTTCATGTGTCTGATCTGCTATTTAACTTGTCAATTAACTACTAAGTTCAATAACCATGTTCTTCATTTCTGCAGTGGTTCTTTTTCAAATATATCTGGTTATTAATATCTTAAAAAAAGCTAGTCAGGTAGCTCTACAATGATGCACAGCAACTGTAAAACCCAGCCTCAACATATGGGACTTTCAACTCAGTTTTCAGATGGTCTCAGTTACCTAGTTAAGCTTTTAATCGCTGCTTTTATTTCTTTAAATATATTAAAATATTTTTACTTTATTCAGTTTCTAATCATTACTCTCTCTCTCTCTCTCTATATATATATATATATATATAATCTTTTCAAATCATATGATTTTATCTCTGCTGACTCACTCATTATAGCTTGTTTCCTAAGTGATTTGTGATTTTTTGTTATGGGCTTCTGTTCTCTGGAATTTTATTTGTGGGACTTCTTTGAGTCCTAAGTATGATTTTTTTTTTTTTTTTTTTTGAGAATATTTGTGTTGTTCTGTCAGGTTCCTGGAGACACTACTAACCCAAGAACAGTTTAAAGTAAATGAGCCTGAGTTTCTCATGCTACACAGATAGTAAGAATTCAAATCTCACATTCACACACAGGCAAGTTCATGGTTTATGAATTCCTAGGGGAGATTTTCAAAATTTACTATGGAAAAATTTAAGCACAAAACGTTGGCAGAATAGGGGCTTCCCTGGTGGCTCAGTGCTAAAGAATCCACCTGCCAATGCAGGAGACATGGGTTAGATCCCTGATCTGGGAAGATTTCCACATGCCATGGAGCAGCTAAGCCCGTGAGCCACAACTACTGAGCCTGTGCTCTAGGGCCCAGGAGCCACAACTACTGAAGCCTGTGTGCACTAGAGCCTGTGCTCCGCAACAGGAGAAGTCACTGCAGTGAGAAGCCTGCACGTTGCAACTAGAGGGTAGCCGTGGCACTCCGTGACTAGAGAAAAGCCTGCACAGCAACAAAGATCCCACACAGCAAAAATAAATAAATCAATAAAATTACATTTAAAAAGTAGGCAGAATAATATGATGAATCTTCATGTTCTCATCATCAGCTTAAATAGTTAATTCCTGGCCAACACTGTTTCATCTGTATCCAGCCCACATCTGTCTCCCTCCCTCCCTCTGCATTAGTTTTAAAACAAACCTATTTCATGGACAAACATCAGTATTTATCCCTAATATATATTTAAAAACTATTTAAAAATTCACAATGTCACTATTACACTTAAAAATATTAATAATAGTTCTAATACCAACAGGTGACCAGTTGGTATTCAAATTTCCAAATGTCTCATAAATATACAAGATTTTATTACTTTGTTTGCTTTGATGTGTTTTTCCTTTGCAACCCATCTGTCAAAGAAACCAGGCTATTTGTCCCGTGGGGTTTCCCATAGCCTAGACTTTTCTTATTAGACCCCCATGTTGGTATTTAACATGTTGCTCTGTCCTCTGTAATTCTTATAAATTGGTACTCAGATCTAGAAGCCGGATCAATCTGTATAGGAACAGAAAGATACAAGCTTAATACAGCACTAACAAATGGTAACCAGTAAGCTTTTATAAAGTATTACTATGAACTCATACATGTTTCAGTTAATGTTTTTACTGGTTTTCAAACTGTCTCATCATTGGTCAAAGAGAGTCTGTTCACGTATACTCTTGGGTCCTTTATTAGAAAAATTTAGTTTTAATTGGTGGATAATCTCTTTATAACGTTGTGTTATTTTCTGCCATATATCAAGATGAATCAGCCACAGGTACATATATGTCCCCTCCCTCCTGAACCTCTGTCCCACCTTCCACCCCATCCCATCCCTCTAGGTGTCACAGAGCACTGGGCTGAGCTCCCTGCAAATTCCCACTGGTTATCTCTTTTCCATATGGTAATGTATATGTTTCAACGCTACTCTCACCAATTCATCCCACCCTCTTCTTCTCCCACTGTGTCCATAAGTCTGTTCTCTATGTCTGGGTCTCTGTTCCTGACCTGCAAATAGGTTTATCAGCACCATTTTTCTAGATTCCATATACATGCATTAACATATGATATTTGTTTTTCTCTACCTTACTTCACTCTGTATAACAGGCTCTAGGTTCATCCACCTCACTAGAACTGATTCAAATTCATTCCTTTTTATGGCTGAGTAATATTCTACTGTATATATGTACCACAATTTCTTTATCCATTCATCTGTCAATGGACATCTAGGTTGCTTCCATGTCCTAGCTATTATAAATAGTGCTGCAGTGAACACTGGGGTACATGTGTCTTTCAGAATTGTGGTTTTTCTCAGGGCATATGCCCAGTAGTGGGGTTGCTGGGTTATATGGTAGTTTTATTCCTAGTTTTTAAAAGAAATCTCTATACTGTTCTTCATAGTGGCTGCAACAATTTATATTCTCTTGGGCCCTTTTGATGTGATCTGCCATAATTTTTGATGACTTCCTTATAATGTAACAAGAATTTCTAGGTTTAGCTTTATTTTTGTATGATTCCTGCTGCAGAACTGGGTAAGCTATCCAAGAAACCCTGTTTCTTTTATGATAACTGGTATTTCAAGACCATAATTTGGACACTAGGGTTGCATATTGCTACTGGGCTGATCACTGTTTCTAGGGCTTTTCAATGTAATACAGTAGTAGATAGTTGTTTTTGTTTTTTTTTTTAAGATAAAATACAGCAAGAGTTCTTCTAAAAACTTCCAATTCAAAATCAAGTTAATCAGAGAAAGAGAAGTCAAGCCACAGAATGGGAGAACATATTTGCAAAAGATATATCTGATAAAGGGCTGTTACCCCAAATATACAAAGAACCCTTAACAAACAATAAGAAAATGAACCACCCAATTAAAAAATGGCAAAAGAGCTGAATAAGACACATCACCAAAGAAGGCACACACAGATGGCAAATAAGCATATGAAAAGATGCTCAACATTATATGTCACTAAGGAGTCATGGATTAAACAATGAGATACCACTACACATCTATTAGAATGGCCAAAAACTGAAACACTGACAACAGCAAATGCTGACAAGGATGTGGAGCAACAGGAATGCTTATCCATGGCTGCTGGGAATGCAGGATAGCACCACCACTCCGGATGATGGCTTGGCAGTTTCTTACAAAACTAAACACAGGCTTACAATCCAGCAATCACACTCCTTGATACTTCAAAGGAACTAAAAACTTATATCTACACAAAAACCTGAACACTGATGTTTAGAGCAGCTTTAATTGCCAACACCTGGAAGCAAGCAAGATGTCCTTCAGTAGGTGAATGGATAAACAAACTGAAAACAGATTATGCATCACTAAAAAGAAATGAGCTATCAAGTCATGAAAAGACATGGGGGAAACTTAAATGGATATTATTCAGTGAAAGAAGCCAATCTGAAAAGGTTACATATGTACGATTCCAACAATATGACATTCTGGAAAACGCAAAATTATGGAGGCAGTAATAAGATCAGAGGTTGCCAGTGGCTCTTGGTTGGAGGAAGGGATGAATAGAGGGAGAACAGAGGATTTTTTGAGCAGTGAAACCTCTTTTTATGATACTATACTGGTAGGTATATGTCACGAAGCATCTGTCAAAATTTACAGAATGTACAACACCAAGAATGAATCCTAATGTAAACTGTAGACTTCGGAAGACAATGAAGTGTCAATGCAGGTTCTTCAAAACTGTAACAAGTGTACCACTCTGGGGCAGGATGTTGACAGCAGGGGAAACTGGGGGCTGGGGGTGGAGAAGGAGTTAAATGGGGACTCTGTACTTTGTACTCAGTTTTACTGTGAACCTAAAACTGCTCTAGAAAAATAAGCCTATTTAAAAAAAAATCAAATTAACAGGGTTTTAATTAACTTCTTTTATATCCATATCTCCTTTCAACTATGTTGAGAATCTGAGTGTCAACAACACTGGAGATGATAAAATGCTACATAAGTTGGTTGGTTGGTTTAGTCGCTAAGTCATGTCCAACTCTTGCAACCCCATGGACTGTAGCCTGCCAGGTTCCTCTGCCCATGGAATTCTCCAGGCAAGAATTCTGGAGTGGACTGCCATTTCTTTACTACTCATTTGCTTTATCTGACAATACATATACAACAGTCTCCAAATGACAATACTGATACCATCAACAATAACACATGGTACACTTGAAAGGTTCTGTTGTTTTGCTGTTGCCTGTTTTCTGTAGTTCTTCTTTTTGTCCTTAGGGTATATACCACTAAGGATATAAAGTTTAAATTACTGAGTTTTAAATTTTAGGTTCTTTGCTTCTTGTTATTTCCAATTTTTAAGAATTGCTTTTTGGAAGAAAATTAATTTTGCCTTGAAAATGTCAGTCACTCAGTTATGTCCGACTCGACTACAACTACTGGAGCCCGTGTGCCTAGAGTCTGCTCCACATCAAGGAAGCCACCTCAATGTTTAACGCCATGTTAATACCCATGCACTGCAATGAAGAGAAGCCCCTGCTCGCTGCAACTAGGGAAAGCCTACACGCAGCAATGAAGACCCCAGTGCAGCCATAAATAAATTAATTAATTAAAAAAAAGAAGTAGGGGGAGAGAAGTTGAACTCAAAGAGTTCCCCACATTCTCCCAGGAGAAGGACCAACATGTCCTGAGAAGTGTTATATGGAAGCCTGGTCCTTAAGAGACTGGCTCACCAACAGTTAAGTGGCTGGACTTCTGGATCTCAGGATCTCTGGGGGAGACTGAGGCTGACAGTGCCCTGTGAGAGCCAGGCCTGCCTACATCTCCAGCTTCTCTCCTACCACCCTGCCTTCTCTATCTCCAGCAAACCTCAGTTCCTCCAAGAGTTCAAGCTCTTTCTTCCCTTAGAACCTACCGTTAGTGCCTTTACCTGAAGGCTCTTACTCCAAATGATCACCCAGCCAGCTCCTACCATTCATTCCAATCTTTGCTTCAATGTGACTTTCTCAGGGGTGTTCCCTAATCTCTCAGACCAGGTCAGATTCCCTTGTTAATCAATCCTAAAAGCTCCCTATATTTTCCTAAAAGGCACTTACCAGTTTTGGCGTTACATATGTATTAATAGTAATGTTGCTGCTTGATTGTCTTTCTCCCACTGGATAAAAAGTTATGTGATGATCAGCAAATGCTTTCCTTATTCCTTTATCTCCAGTTCTCAGTACCATGTCTGGTGTAGAGGAGGTGCTTAATGAGTATTGGTTGAATGAATGAATGAATAAAATATTTAATGATTCATATATAAAGCTGATGAACTAGATCCTAAATACTGAGAAAGTGAGAAGCATCAAATTGTTAAATATGGGGGAAAAATACGTATTCCAGAGTCTTCTCAACGGGGGCAATATTTCATTCTCTTCTAACTTGATTTATAATTTAAATACATAATCATTCAACTTGTAGAATATATTTCCTCTCTTTATATAATGAGTTTTAGAGAGCAAAATATCAAGAAACAAGGCTTCCTTATGCTTGTCACAAAAACTAGGGTTTTTTCACTAGTGATGTAGCTAGCATAAGCCAAGAGCATTATAATAAAGAAAAAAATTCAAAATAAAAATACTATATCCTTCTAAAAATTCCAAGACGACATGTGTCTGTGGGAGAAACGTGTCTGTGGAGGGGGAATCTAGACATAAAAAGAGACAGGAAATATATAAACCAAAAGCCATAATGATAATCTTTAAAAACTATCTAATTTTTTGTAGCCAGAAATATGAAAAGTTCTCTCCACTGGACATAATGAATAAAGTACAGCAGAAGGAGGACACACAATTTAAAAGAGAAGTTAAAACTTCATTTATTTTTTTCTAAGGCCTTCATTTTCCCATTTCCCTGCAAACAAACAAAATATACATATTTTTAGATTAAGAAAAACAGCATATCTATCCATTTGAACCCAAAGTGAAAGAAGATCTTTTTTGAACTCCTCATACATTCTGATTAGCATCTATTAAAAAGTGTGCTATACATGATCAAGTATCCAAACTTCACATACAGCCTTTACCACTGGTAAGAACCAAAGCTCCTCAGAGAGACAGCTGATTCAGAACTGGGACAGCAGACGTATTAAGATAAGCACCAGACATCTTGCAATCAAAAAGCAAGGGTGCTGGCTATAAGACGTCTTCAGAAGTCAACTTGAAGAGGCTCCTGGGACAATCTGAAGCATCCATAAGAGTAATCATAGCAATGGTTTCACATACACCAAATATGTTAAAAATCCATGAATTCATAGTTCGATTTTTAAAAAAAAACTCATTGGTCTCCTTTGGATGATGCTAGGGAACCAACTTAATATTCTGAAAACTGGTAAGCAGTCTCATCACTTCATGGCACATAGAAGGGGAAAAAGTGGAAACAGTGACAGAGTTTATTTTCTTGAGCTCCAAAATCACTGCGGACAGTGACTGCAGCCATGAAATTAAAAGACATTTGCTCCTTGGAAGGAAAGTCATTACAAACCTAGACAGCATATTGAAAAGCAGAGACATCACTTTGCCAACAAAGGTCCAAATAGTCAAAACTGTGCTCTTTCCAGCAGTCTGGTACAGATGTGAGAGTTGGACCATAAAGAAAGCTGAGCACTAAAGAATTGATTCTTTTGAATTGTGGTGCTGGAGAAGATTCTTGAGAGTCCCTTCGACAGCAAGATCAAACCAGTCAATCCTAAAGGAAATCGACTCTGAATACTCACTGGAAGGACTGATGCTGAAGCTGAAGCTCCAATACTGTGACCACCTGATGCGAAGAGCCGACTCACTGGAAAAGACCTTGATGCTGGGAAAGATTGAGGGCAGCAGGAGAAGGGGGCGACAGAGGATGAGATGGTTGGATAGCATCATCAACTCAATGGACATGAGTTTGAGCAAAGTCCAGGAGATAGTGAAGGACAGAGAAGCCTGGTGTACTGCAACCCATGGGGTCATAAAGAGTCAGACATGGCTTAGCAACTGAACAACAACAAATAAAGGGAAATAATCAAGCATTTACCACCTTTCCTGAAGGAAGAATATCTTAGATTAACCACAGAATAGATATGAGAAAGTTTCTCTAATTAACCAAGACAAATGACAGAGTTAGAATATCACCATTTTGCAACACAGAGTAACATAAATAATGAGGTACTGATCCTCAGTATCTGTTAACATCATAGTAAGATGAGACAACTGCTTTATTACGCCTCCTAACAGAAGTAACCATCTCCCATAAAGTATTCTTGCCAAGGAAAAGAACCTGAATTAGATCAAGCCTCTAGATATAACTACCAGTTTACAGGAAATACAAGACAGAGGGACAAGTTAAACATATCACAGAAATGCAATTAGCAAAATCCAGAAGGTGAGAAACTATTGGACAGATGACCAAGTTTATCTTTTAGGTAAACTGAGGGGAAAAGGGAACCATAAACACACTCAGGAGGGAATTTCCTGGTGGTCCAATGGTTAGGACTAGGAATCTGTAGCCCCAGATTCAATCCCTGGTTGGGGAAATAAGATCCTACAAGTTGTGCAGCATGGCCAAACACAAAGAACTTCAGAAATGTATTATCCAGATGGTACATCCATCCTTGTTTGGACCCTGATGTAAATAAATCAAATTGACAAAAGCAGCAGAAACCTGAATCCTTATTTTGGTGTGATAATTTTTCAGATGTGACAACTGCATTATGTTTATGTTAGGTTTGTTTTTTTTTAACGAGTCCTTCACTTGTAGTGATACACACCAGGACATTTACACATGAAATACATGGAGAGGCTGCAGTCAACTGAAGGTCTGGGGCTGGAGGGTCCCCTTCCACAATGACTCCCTCACATGGTAGCTGCCTGCCGGAGGCTAGGTCCTCTCCACGGGAACCTCTTCACAGGCTGTTTGCATGTCCCCACAATATTAAAAAAGCCTAACATAATGTAGCTATCACATCTGAAAAAGTAATATCACACCAAAATAAGGATTCAGATTTCCCCTGATTTTGTAAATTTGATTTATTTTGCATCAGGATCCAAACAAGGATGTATGTACCATTTGGATAATACATTTCTGAAGTCCCTTTTGCTTCTGACCATGCTGCACAGCTTGTAGGATCTTAGTTCCCCAACCAGGGGTTGAATAGATACTCACTGGAAGGACTGATGCTGAAGTTGAAACTCCAATACTCTGGCCACCTGATGCAAAGAACTGACTCCCTGGAAAAGATTTTGATGCTGTGAAAGATTGAAGGCAGGAGAAGGGGACAACAGAGGTTGTCCCTCTGAGATGGTTGGATGGCATCACCAACTCGATGGACCTGAGTTTGAGCAAGCTCCAGGAGTTGGTGATGGACAGGGAAGACTGGTGTGCTGCAGTCCATGGGGTCGCAAAGAGTCGGACACGACTGTGCAACTGAACTGAATTGAACAATATGGCAACCTGCCTTCCCTCAGATGAGCAGTCTAAGGAAGAAAAGCAGAAACTGCCATGCCTCTTATGACCTGGCACCAGAAATCACACCAGCACTGCTTCAATATCTCATTGGTTACACAGGTTAGCCTTACTCACCCTAAGAGAGGATTACACAAAGGCAGGAACATGAGAGGATCATCAAGGTCATCTTGCAGGCAGGCTACCGTATTATGCCATGTAAGCTCCAGACTGTGACTTTCAAAACCCTTCACCCTCCTAATGCACACCAACCTCGCTTCATTTCTTTCTTTTAAAAATAATTTTATTTATTAATTTTTTTATTTTGGCTGCGCTGGGTCCTCACTGCTGTGCAGGCCTTTCTCTCGTTGCAGCAAGCGGGAGCTGCTCTCCAGGTGCACTGTGGTGCTTCTCTTGTCGCAGAGCAGGGGCTCTAGAGCACGGGCTCAACAGTGGTGGCGCACAGGCTTAGTTGGTCCTCGGCACATGGGCTCTTCCTGGCCCAGGGATCGAACCCATGTCTCCTGCACCAGCAGGTGGATTCTTTCCCACTGAGCCAACTAGAGGAGCCCCTTGCCTCATTTCATTTCACTCTTTCTTGGGGGAAAAAGCTTCAGCTTTACTGACTTCCCTTCTTCCTCAGAAGGTGGGACATTTATACCCAGTTTAGAGCCTTTGTACTACTTGTTCCCTCTGCCACAAGTATTCTCTCCATTCATCATCTGATCATTCAGATTTGACCATAATGTCACGTGCTCAGAGAGGCCTTCCCTGGCCACCTGGTCTTAAGAAGCCATCTATCCCCTTTCTACCCGACAATTCAGTTTTAATTATTTGCAGAAACACTTATCACTCTGATATTTTAGCACTTCTGGCTCAATGTTAAACTCTCCAGCACACTTGGTCATCATATTCAACATAACCTCAGCACCTAAATGAGTAACCCTGGCAAATGCCTTGCCCCCAGTTCTGTAAACTGATCAGCTCTAAGGACCTTCTCCTTTCCTCTGCTTCAGCCACATCCTCCCACTATCACACCAAACTCAATCCACTATCTGATCCTTCTAGTTCACTTGCTCAAGAGCCCCATGAAAATGACTTTTTAATTGCAATGAGACCTTCAATCCCTTGACTCCTTCTTTCCTCCTCCAATTTTTTCTCTTTATCTAGCTGAGATTTCATAGTTACTGATTAGAATCATTCCCTTGCAAGAACCCTCAATTCGCTCCCAAGATTTCTTTTTTCCCCCAAACTCCATAATTTCAGAACCAAGAAACTCTCTTCTCCATATCAAGAATACTGATGAAAAAGCATTCAACTAGCTAGATTATTTTTACCATAAATTCAAAGTCACTAAATGGGCACTCAGCTGGCAATCCTACTAGATTTCTCTAGCAAACTAGATTTCTAATTCCTCCCCTCTCCAAGAAAGCTCTTTCTTACCCACGTTCCCCTCCTTTACAGCACTTACATCCCTTTTAGCTAATATCCTTGATTTTCCATTGAGAACCTAAACAAGCCTAAAACTAGAAATCTGTCATTTTATCATGACCAGTTGTATAAACTGACGTGAGCTGGCACCTGTTTTCCCTTCTTCCCTCTGTTTCAACAGACATGACCCTCCTCCTCCTTCTGAAGAACAATCCCTCTGCTTACAGTTCTGATAGCTTCCCCTCTTCCCTTCCTCTCTTCTCAAAAACTCCAATCTTATAATTATCTCATTTTCTTCCATCAACTGTCACCCACTATCTCCTGGATCACTCCCATCACAGAATACATTTAAGCTCTAGTATGTTCCCTCTTAAGAAACAAAGATTCTTCTTTGATCCCATATTCCCCTTCAGGTACCACTCCATTTGTCTACTCTCTTCACAGCCAAATTTCGGTAAGGTGGTTAAATAAATAAATACTACCTGCACTTTCTCACCTCCCATTCTTGGTCTGTTAAATCCGTTCCAATATGATGTCTGCCTCCATCACAAGCAGTCTCCATCCTGCCAATCCATAAACAGTTTATGCCCTTGTCCTACAAGGTCTCTCGGCAGCACTAAATTTTGTTAATCTTTTCCCTTCTTCTTGAAACAATCTCTTGATTTCATTCAACCAATGACTGAACACCAGTTCTGGCCAGACACTCTTCTAGGCACTGGCTGGGGATACAGAGCTTCTGCGGTGTCTCTCTTCCCTGGTTTTCCTTCCACGTATTTCACTCCTTTTTCTTCTCATCTTCATCCTTCTCTGACCTATTCTCTAAATGTTAAGTAATTCAGAATTTAACACCAAGTCCCCTTTTATTTATTCTCTCCTTAAATAGTGTCATCCATTCCCACAGTTTTATTATCCTTATAGTAAAAACTTTCAAATTTATATCTGCATCCTAGAACTTTCTTTGGAATTCATGTTCTCCCATATTCAATAACTGACTTGACATTTCCAGTTGAACTCTGCAAGGCATCTCAAATTTAATATGATCAATTTTAGCTCGTAACTTTCCTACCCAAACATTCCAGTTTTAGCAAGTATCAGTAAATAACACACTATATAGCTCTCAAGCCATAAATCTTTACTCCTATCTTTCCCCCGCCTCCCATTTCTAATCCACCAGCAAGTCCCACCAGGTCTATTTCCAAAATAGCTCTCAAATGTGTTCCTTTTTCTCCTCTCTTGCTATTATCATCTTTTGCCTACTGCAATAGCTTCAGCTGGTATCTCTGCTCCCATCTTTGCGTTCCTCTGATATTTCTGTTTTTCTAATTCTTTTAGGTGGTAGGTTAGGTTGTTTGAGATTGTTTGAGGTTGTTTGGGCCTTTTGATGGAGAAGGCAATGGCACCCCACTCCAGTACTCTTGCCTGGAGAATCCCAGGGACGGAGGAGCCTGGTAGGCTGCAGTCCATCGGGTGGCTACGAGTTGGACACGACTGAGCAACTTCACTTTCACACATTGGAGAAGGAAATGGCAGCCCACTCCAGTGTTCTTGCCTTGAGAATCCCAGGGATGGAGGAGCCTGGTGGGCTGCCATCAATGGGGTCGCACAGGGTCAGACACGACTGAAGTGACTTAGCAGCAGCAGCAGCAGGCCTTTTGAAAAAAGGCCTGTATCACTATGAACTTCCCTCAAATAACTGCTTTTGCTGCATCTCGTAGATTTTGTATGCTTGTGTTTTCCTACAATCTTTTTGACACATACATTTTAACAAAACAGTAAATTAGGTCAGCTATTCCACACTTAGAAGTCTTCAACAGCATCACACTGTAACAGGAATAAAATGTGAACTCCTCTCAGCATTTAAATCCTAAGTGATATGGGCTTTGCTTGTTGATTTTTTTCTTGCTCAGCCATGTCCAACTCTTCCCAACCCCATGGACTGCAGCCTGCCAGGCTTCTCTGTCCATGGGATTTTCCAGGCAAGAATAATGGACTTTGCTTATCTGCTCGCTATCATCATCTGGCCCCATTCTTTCCTGCTCTAATAACAGCTGCACTGACCTTTCCATTTCTTGGCTATGCTAAGACTTATTCTCCTGTGGCATGGTACATGCTACTCCCCTGTCAAACACCATCTCCTTTGGCTGGCTTCTTCTCAATCTCCAGTCTCAGTTTAAATATAAACTCCCCAGACCTCTTTACTCTTGGTAGCATACAACATTTATTAGTTACATATTCACATATTGACTTAAAACTTATTTTGAAAATTCACAAATATAAACAAAGGTGGAGCAAATAGTATAATGAGCTTACAGATTCTAAAAGTTTTATTTTTAAACTACCTCCTTTATTAAACTGTAAGCTCCAATGGATAGAGTCAATCTTGTTCTCTCTTTCACCCAGGACATTGCACAGTGCCTAGATCATGATAAATACCCAACAAGTTTCTTGTTTTGAGTGAGAGGGAAAGTTAAAGACAACTCTAAAGACAATGATAGCACCACTGAGAAGGGTGAAACAAGGAGGGGAGAGTTTTGAGCTGGTAATTATTTATCAGTCGACTCCTTGCCAGGTTCTGGGCTAAGCATTGGGTTTCAGAGACAAATAAGAGACAGCCTTATACAAAGTCCAGTGGTGACAGATATAATGAGTAGTATTTATTCAGGGCTGCCTATGTTCTGAATATGGGGTAAGCATTTCAGAGGTATTCTCTCATTTAGTCCTATAACCACCCTATAAGGTAAAAACTACTATCCCCAAATTACACCTAAGGAAACTGAGGCTTACAAAGGTCAAATAATTGATGGCAGGTTTCAAAGCTGGAAAGTAGCAAAGTCAGGCTTAGAACTTAGGCTATTTAATTATAAAGCCAAGCTACTAAATAGCGCTAGTTCCAGACATACACTATCTTACACAGAACTGTGAAAAATCTTACAAGGGAGGCATGCACAAGGCAAGATGGAACCAAGCAAGGACCTCTGATGAGGAGAAAGGGCAAAAAGGCTCCTCCAGAGGGGACCCCTGAGCAGAGCCTGAAAGCTTAGGCAGGAAATTGCTAGGTAATGCAGTCTGAGGCAACAGTAGGTAAGAAAAAACATGCAGGCACTGAAAGGACCACTGAATACCCAGGACACTTCAAAGGATTCTTCTGTTCTACTTTTTAAACTGAGTGTAATGAATTATAAGAGATGAATCTATAAAGGACCTTGAAGGACAAATTAACCACTTTAGAAGAAGAGGGCAGATGGAATGACTTGCACAGAGGCATGACATTTTATAATGCAGGGAACACTTGGGGAAGTACATGGCCAGAGACAGAGGGAGTATGTTACAGTTAAGAGACGAGAGGTGAGGCTGGCAGCTGGAATACAGATGTGATCTTTAATGTCATTGTTTATAAGATTAAATAATTGCCTAACAAAAATGCTTCAAAGCCATAGTTACTAAAACAGCACTGTCCACACATAGGAATATATTCCCAAATAGAACCAAAACACAGACCCATGTATATATATTGACATCCTGGAATCTGGTGTATAATAAAGATGGTACTGCAGATCAGTGGAGAAAGTATAGAATATTTAATAAATGCCATGGGGACAACTGGTTATCCATTTGGAAGAAAAATCAGGTAAATCCCCTCCTTCATATGTAAGAAAATAAAAATCATTTAGATTT
Organism: Dama dama; assembly: GCF_033118175.1. Lineage (NCBI taxonomy): Eukaryota > Metazoa > Chordata > Mammalia > Artiodactyla > Cervidae > Dama > Dama dama. The sequence goes on from NC_083702.1 coordinate 8,777,051, forward strand.
GTGATTAAATGTAAATAATAAAAACCATAAAATTTTTAAAACAATATAATGTTTTATGGAATAAAAACAAATTCTAGAGACATTTCTCAGTTAAAACAAGAAATCTCAAAGGAATTTTGTTCTGGTGGCAGACTAATGTGGTTTGCTTACCCCAGTGAAGGTTACCAAGTTCACTCTATTGGAAAAGACCAGAAGCACTGGTCCAAAGCAGTCAGAAACACCTGAGGAACTCTGTAAAAACTCTCTAGGATGGAGAAGGAAATGGCAACCCACTCCAGTAATCTTGCCTGGAAAACCCCATGGACAGAGGAGCCTGGCAGGCTACAGTCCGTGGAATCACAAGAGTCAGACACGACTTAGCGACTAAACCATCCACCACTATAAAGTGAATATATGTCTAAAGATAATGTGTGAAAAGGATATTTTCCATATACTAGCTAGTTTTTTGGTGGGAGGGTGGGAATCAAGGAAGACTTCGGGTTATTTTTTCATCAACTTCCATTTTATACTTATTTATAATGGCCATTATTTTTACTAATACTGTAAAACTATGAAAATGAATAAAATACTAAAAGTTTCATATAAAAAAAAAAACTCTCTAGGAATATACTAGAGCTTCTAGACTAAGGGACAGCCTTAAAAGAGAGATCTTCCTTTGACAACAGTTTCCATTTAAAAGAAATATACTATTTTTAAATAGCAATTAATCAGTGATTAATCATAAATAATTTCATTAAGAGACTGATGAAGTGTAAAGGAGTACAGACACTTCATCAGAGAAATTTCCACTTGCTACATCTGACCCTTGAACAACGTGGGAGCTAATCTGCATATAATTTATAGCAGACCCTCCACATCCATAGCTTCATCCAACTGTGGATCATGTGGTACTGCAATATTTATTATTGAAAAATATCCACATATAAATGGATCACGCAGTTCAAAGGTCAACTGTATATCTAAACTTACCTTTAGCCTGACAAAGTGTCTTTCTTTTTTAAGCATGGGGTGCTTGATTTTTTTTAAATTTTAGGCTGGGCTAAGCCTTTGTGGCTGCAAGGGCTTTTCTCTAGTTGCAACAAGCGGGGGCTGCTCTTTGTTGATGTGAGAAGGCATCTCATTGCAGTGGCTTCTCTTGTGGAGCATGGGCTCTAACGCACGCGGGCTTCAGGAACTGCAGCACATGGGCTCAGCAGTTGCGGCTCCCGGCCTCTAGAGCACAAGCTCAACAGTGCGGCTCACAGGCTTAGTTGCTCCTCGGCATATGGGATCGTCCCCAACCAGGGTTCAAACCTGTGTCTCCTGCACTGGCAGGCAGACTCTTTTACCACTGAGCACCAGGGAAGCCCCACAAACTGTCTTCGTAAAGCATTAAAAGAAAACCCACATAAACCTCGTGACTCAGCAATTCTTCTTAGAAATTTAGCTATCTACGGATGTGTGCTAAGATAGATGTACAACCATATTTACAATGGTGTCAACAATAATAATAAATTGAAAATAAGCTAGACTCAGTCTGGGAAATTTTCATATAACTATACACTGGAATACAACATAGCCATTAAAAATGAAGTCTCCTTATTGACATGGAAAGATGTTCAAAATGTATATTGAGTGGACAGAGAAGGTCTCAATGCAGTACATACTGTACTGCTCATTTCTGTGAAAAAAAAAAAAAAAAATGAAATTCATCACCAAAATGTAAATATTGGTTACCTCAGTGTAGTGGGATTATAGTGATTATAGGCAATGTGTATTTTCTAGCTTTGTCCACAGTAACTATTTATTTAATAAAAACATTCCTTTTCCTCCTTTTAGGTGTCTCTGTTCAATTCCCATCATACAAAGTAAAAGCAATTAAGACCTCCTGCAGCCTGGCAAACGCCAAATACTGAATTACAGTATTTTAAAAAATGAAAATTTCTAATGGCTATTCTAAGAAAAGACATGCAGGGTAAAGGGCAGCAGACTGTTAGTTTCTTAGACTGGAATAGAAAGTCTCTAGGATTAAAAATGCCTGGAGAATCCCAGGGACCGGGGAGCCTGGTGGGCTGCAGCCTATGGGGTCGCACAGAGTTGGACATGACTGAAGCGACTTAGCAGCAGCAGGATTAAAAAAGAGAGTAGCCTCACTTCCTGTTAGAAAGGAATTTATTTCCCTTGATCTAACCTCTTGACTAGGTTCAACAAGGTCAGCAGTTGAAACTGTTTAGTATTTCACTTAACTCTCAAAAAATGTATATGTTCAGCAAAACGTCTGAGTAGTAGGGAAAGGAGGAAGAGCACTTAATCTAAGAGGAGGACACAGGTCCTAGAAATCACACAGTAGCTGTGTGATGGCTCAGTGGTAAAGGTGATAAAGAACCAGCTGTCAATGAAGGAGACACGGCTGCCATCCCTGGGTTGGGAAGATCCCTGGAGAAGAAAATGGCAACCTGCTTCAGCATGCCCACCTGAGAAATCCCATGGGCAGGGGAGCCTGGTCTGCTAAAGTCCATGGGGGTCACAAAACAGTTAGACACAACTTAGCGACTGAACAACAACAACAAGCTGTGTGATGCCAAGCTACTCACTTAGTTATTTAACTTCTCTGAAATGCAACCTGATTACCTGGAGACTGACCATGATTATACATACTCCTAGAATCCTCTGCCACAGGGAGCCTGAAGTGGGAACTGAATGAAATCATCTTTCTGTGTAAACCACCCAATGAACACTTATGGAATGATGAATGAAGTCACCGCATACAGTAAGTGTGCCACACATCTAAAAATCTATATGAATGCAACAAAATATACCACCAATCTTTGTTACAATAGCCCCGAGAACTACACAATACAGGACCATGAATAAAAACCCAGAGTCCACAACCCTCCATGCTCCTAAATACACATCAAGGATGTAATGGAGTCCCGGGGAGAAGGCTGCTCCGTCCCTTTGGTTTCTTCTACCTCTCCTTTCCACTCACCCTTGGCATTCAGGACCTAGTAAACAGGGAAGGGCTGGTTCTATCAGTATGACTCAAATCAATGAAAGGGTCCCGTCTTTCCAAGCACCTCAAGCAAAAGCCACATTTGAAGATAAAGGTATTCACCTCTCTTCTTGACATATGGTGGTAGAATTTCACCACCATCAATTCAAAATTTCACTCCCTCAAATAGGCTTTTCTTTAATAAGTATCCTTTAACATCCCAAGTGGATATAATCCCAAGGTTCTCTCCACCTCCATAATATTCTGTTTGGCACCCTTCATGTTATACTTATCACAGCCACCCCTTGTTATAATCATCCGTATACCTCTGTCCTCCTCATTACCTCACAAATGCCAGGGGACTATCTTTAAGTGCTTGAGGGGCTTAGTACATTACATACTAATATATAATAAATATTCAACAAAAATTTAGTGCATGAATGGGTGATGACAAGCTAATGCAATGTCACCCTAAGAGGTTGAAACTAGAGTCAAAATAATTGGAATAGCAAAAACTAAGAAAATAAACAATTACAACTCAATCTGTTCATCCAGTAAACATTTAATAAGCATCTACTTGTGCTTGATATAGCCCAAAGTATGCCATGATGAACAAGACCCAGTCTCTAGTCTCAAGGAGTTATCTTATTGACATTCAATTGTACTTTTTTTTTTACTGTCTATTTTGATACAATTTTAGACTTACAGAAGAGTTGCAAAGATAGTACAGAGTTCTCCTATCACCTTCAGGCAGCTTTCCCTATCATTAACACTTTATGTAATCATGGTACAATCAGTGAAACTAGGAAATTCACACTGCTACATTAACTACAGATTTCAATCTGATTTCCCCAGTTTTTGTAACAATGTCCTTTTTCTGTCCCTCATTACACTTAGTTGTCTTGTCACCTTCTCTAAATTATATTTTTAACAGTCTTTTTCCTGGTTATATTAACAGTAACACATTTTCTGAAAAGTAAAAGAACAAGAAATAAAAACAAAGAATAAAATACCTAAAAATTCCCTTATGAAATGATAAACACTCTTAACATCTATAACTTACTGGTCTTTTTTCCATGTGTATATACACATAATTTTATATTTCTTCCACCCAGGAATATATATAACCTTTTGCATCTTCTTTTCTCTTACCATTTTATCAGAAACATTTTCTCATGTGTTTAAAAATATTATTTTTAGTGACACTATAGATTCCATTGATAATGAATCATAATTAATCATTTCCTTGTCATTGGGCAGGTAAGTTATTTCCCATTTTTTACTACTATAAATAAAGTACAGTGAATATCCTTGAAATGTGAAAAACACAGTAATATATACTGTGATGGATAAGCACAGGGTATTAGTGATGTAGCCTGGAGAAACATCTAACCTAGCTTTGAGGAACAGAAACTACTTGTTGGAGGAGATTTTTCTGAGAGATGGGTTCTGAAGACTGTTTTCCTTCATTTATTAGAATCCAAACAAACAACATTTACTGGGTGCCTGTTACACCCAGTTCCTATTCTGGGATCCAGAGATACAAAAGGGTCTAAGGCTTTGCTGGGGAAGCTCACTGTCTAGTCAGAGAGGCAGACACTTAAATAGAAAAAGCACAGTGGAATGAGGTAAAAGTTATTATCACAGTGCTGTATATGAACAAAATGCTCTGAGAGCTGAGAGAATGTATTTTAAGAAACAACTGTAAAAGTAGACATGAAGAGCTCTTCAGGGTTAATAATTACATACATGAAATGTTTTAGTGAAATATGATCTTAATGTATATCAACTATATGAAGGAATTCCTTAGAACAGGTAAATTATTAATAGGGATGCAAGGTATTCAAATAGAGAGAAGCACTTGTTGGAAAGTACTTGTTCTATCATATTCTATACTAGTGAAACTACAGCTATTTCTGAGAACTCTGTTTTTTTTTAACTAACTTTATCGAGATATATCCACAATGAAACGTACCCTCATATATAGTTTGATGAAATCTGACGAGTTTATATACCCACGTTACTACCACCACTAAGAGATAGAAAAGTTCTATCATCCCCCAAATTTCCTTGTGCTTCATCCCAGTCAAGCCCCCTCCCCCCACATCTACCCTAAAGGAGCCACTAATTTCCTTTTTGGCGTTATAGATCTGTCTTTTTTAGAGATTCATACAAATGAAATCATATTTTATGCACTTGCTTCATCTCTGCATGTTTCTGAGATTCTGCCATGTTGTTGTACACATCAGTAGTCCATTCCTTTCTACTGTGTGAATGTCATATTTATAAGCCCATGGATAGACTGAAAAAAATCTGATTATTACTGAAAGGAAGGGCATACGAAGGACTTTCATATGGTGAACAGGCTTGTTCTGGGTTATTCCAGAAAAGCAAGACCCAAACTTACAGGGGTTCACAGAGGCCATAAGGTACTGAAATGAAAGCAGCATGACTGACAAGGATGTCGCTGAAGGGATTTTAACTTTAGCAAGAGACGGACTCAACACTGTCAGTGTTTCTTCCAACCCTGAAGGGCCATGATTCTGTAATTCTCATAAATGAGAAAAATGTTATGCCATTATTAATGACTAGTATCTCACTCTACATTTTTTAGACAAATGTGCTGTTCTGTCAGCTCTAGAGGTAGCAGAGCACACAGCTTCAAATGTCATAGGACCGGCTGTCGTCGTTTAGTCACTCGGTCTTGTCCAACTCTCTGCAACCCCATGGACTGTAGCCCACCAGACTCCACCGTCCATGGAAGGCATGAATACTGGAGTGGTGGTCATTCCCTTTTCCAGGGTATCTTTCCGACCCAGGGATAGAATCCAGGTCTCCTTCAGTGAGGAGAATTCTTTACTGTTTGAGCCACCGGGGAAGCCCTAAGAGGCGGGTAGGGAGTGTTTAAAACCAGATAGATTTAAGTCTAAGTTAAGTCTCTATTCTGCTACTTACTATGCACCCAGAACTTAGCTTCTCTATGCCATAGTTTCTTCATTTGAAAATTGAAATGATGAAGAATGTGCTTGCTCCAAACCAAAAATTGGATAAATCTTGTTTTTATTCCCTAGGGAATAGGATAGGGAATACATGAGATCTGATAGATAAGGGGAACTAGCAAAGTCCAAGGTATGAAGGGAGTGTCTAGAGTGGGGGAAATAAATTATGACCCATAGGTCAAATCCTGCCATGGCCTGGTTTTGCATGGCTCACTAACTTTTTTTTTCCCCCAACCTTTTCCATTTTTAAAAAGTTATAGAAGACAACAAAGAAGAATATGCTACACAGACCTTGTGTGACCCAGAAAGCCTATATTACTGACTATCTGAAATTTACAGAAATACTTGGCCAAGCCCCAGGTCTAGAGCAGACAGGGCTCAATGTGGCTTCTGGTAAATTATATGGCTTTAAAGAGACAAACATAAAGACTGTCCATCTGGTTAAATGAGTGCAGTAGGAAGAATTTCCTTAAATATGTCTGGGCCTTGAGTCCTTATCTGTAAAGTGAAGATAAAAATGGTATCTCTTAACTTCTGCTTCAGGCCATGATTAAGCAATTAGTACCAGACTTACCCTCCCATTAAAAACAACTTGAAAACGGGAAAAAATATATGAAACAAGAGGATGAGATGGTTAGATAACATTATGGCTCAATGGACATGAATCTGGGCAAACTCCGGGAGACAGTGAATGAGGGAAGTCTGGTGTGCTGCAGTCCATGGGGCCACAAAGAATTGGACACAAGTTAACAACTGAACAACAACCAGGTATGAAACCACTGTTTCTATCTTGAACAACAGTCAGCCCAGTGACTTGTGATGGAAGGGAACCAAGGAAGTGAGTCCTGTGAAGGCTCTGGCTTTCCACATGGAGGCCCCTTCCAGACTGTGGCAACAAGAGAAAGAATGGAAGCAGAACACAGTGGGCTAAATGACTGGGTCTCCTTGAGTCTTCGGCTGAATGCCAACCTGTAAGGTTTGGGCAAAGACAAACTATCGGAGAAAACCCAGCACTACACAGCTTAAAACTGAACGATTCCTAGAATTGATACCCGAGTGGGAGATATTTGAGTTTCAATCAGCCAGAGTGGAGAGACTTCAATGACTGCTCCAAACATGCAGTAGAGACCTTTAGGAGATGGCTAAATTTGAAACCTAGAATAAAGGCAACTCTAGATCTACCCTAAGAGTTTAAAATCTAATCCAGAAAAAAATCAATCTGATCCACAAGTGATTTAACTGCTTGCCAAAATAAAACTTAGCCCTCTTTAAAGAAAGACAACAAAATCAAGATACCAAGTGATGTAACATTCATAATATACAACGTCAGAAGAAATTACTATAAATGCAAAAGAGACAGGAAAATGTGACCCATAGCTAAGAGAAAAAATATCAGTCAACAGAAACAGATTCAGAAAGGACCAATATGAAAGAATTAGCAGATAAGGATTTTAAAACAGTTGTAACACTATACAGGAGGCATTGACCAAAACCATCCCAAATAAAAAGAAATGCAATAAGGCAGAGTGGTTGTCTGAGGAAGACTTACAAATAGCCTAGAAAAGAAGAGAAGCGAAAGGCAAAGGAGAAAGGGAAAGATATATCCAACTGAATGCAGAGTTCCAGAGAACAGCAAGAGAGATTAAAAAAAAAAAAAAAGGCTTAAGTGAACAATGCAAAGAAATAGAGGAAAACAATAGAATGGGAAAGACTAGAGATCTCTTCAAGAAAATTAGAGATGCCAAGGGAACATTTCATGCAAAGATGGGCATAATAAAGGACAAAAAGGATCTAACAGAGGCAGAAGAGATTAAGAAGAGGTGGCAAGAATACACAGAAGAACCACAAGAAAAAGGTCTTAATGACCTGGATAACCACAATGGTGTGGTCATTCACCTAGAGCCAGACAACCTGGAGTGTGAAGTCAAGTGGGCTTTAGGAAGCATTACAATGAACAAAGTTAGTAGAGGTGATAGAATTCCAGCTGAGCTATTTAAAATCCTAAAAGATAATGCTGTTAAAGTGCTGCATTCAGTATGTCAGCAAATTTGGAAAACTCAGCAGTGGCCGTGGGACTGGAAAAGGTCAGTTTTCATTCCAATCCCAAAGAAATGCAATGGCCAAGAATATTCAGACCACCATACAACTGTGCTCATTTCATAAGCTAGCAAATAATGCTCAAAATCCAAGCTAGGCTTCAGCAGTATGTGAACTCAGAATCTCCAGGTGTTCAAGCTGGATTTAAGAAAGGCAGAGAAACCAAAGACCAAATTGCCAACATCCATTGGGTCATAGAAAAACCAAGGGAATTCCAGAAAAACATCGACTTCTGCTTCACTGACTATGTGAAAGCCTTTGACTGTGTGGAAACTGGAAAATTCTTCAGGAGATGGGAATACCAGACCACCTTACCTGCCTCCTGAGAAGCCTGTATGCAGGTCAAGAAGCAATAGTTAAAACTGGACATGGAACAGCAGACTGGTTCAAAATCGGGAAAGGAGTACGTCAAGACTGTATATTTATTTAACTTACAAGGCTTATTTAACTTACATACAGAGCACATGACACTAAATGCTAGATTGGAAGAACCATAAGTTGGAATCAAGATTGCTGGGAGAAATACCAGTAACCTCAGAAATGTAGATGATACCACTTTAATGGCAGAAAGTGATCAGGAACCAGAGCCTCTTAATGAGGGTGAAAGAGGAGAGTGAAAAAGCTGGCTTAAAACTCAACATTCAGAAAACTAAGATCATGGCATCCAGTCCCATCACTTCACACAAATAGATGGGGAAAAAGTAAAAACAGTGACAGACTTTATTTTCTTGGGCCCCAAAAACACTGTGGATGGTGACTGCAGCCAAGAAATTAAGTCACTTGCTCCTTGGAAGAAAAACCATGACAAACCTAGACAGTGTATTAAAAAACAGAGACATGACTTTGCCTACTAAGGTCCATATAGTTGAAGCTATGATTTTTCCAATAGTCATGTAAGATATGAGAGATGGACCATAATGAAGGCTAAGCACCGAAGAACTGATGCTTTCGAACTACGGTCCTCAAGATGATTCTTGAGAGTCCCTTTGACAGCAAGGAGATCAAACCAGTCAATTCTAAAGGAAATCAACTGTGAATATTCATTGGAAGGACTGATGCTAAAGCTGAAGCTCCAATACTTTGGTCACCTGATATGAAGAGCCAATTCATTAGAAAAGACCTTGATGCTGCGAAAGATTGAAGACAGGAAGAGAAGGGGATGACAGAGGATGAGATGGCTGGATGGCGTCACTAATTCAATGGACATGAGTTTGAGCAAACTCTGGGAGATAATGAAAGACAGGGAAGCCGGGAGTGCTGCAATTCACCGGGTCGCGAAGAGTTAGACACTACTTAACAACTGAACAACAATAACTATAAATGTGTTCAAGAACTTAAAAGTATGAACAAAATAAGAAATAAAAAATGAAAAATAATCAAACACAACTTTTAGAGCTGAAAAGAAAAATTTACTGGCTAAGCCAAGCTGCACAACAGACACAACTGGAAAGATTTATTAACTAAAAGAAAAAAAAACGAGCACAGCTTCAGTGACCTGTAGGTAAGAAAAGTATCCCAGGATGCCGTGTCGTCATCAAACTGCTGACAACCATAGAGAGAAAATCTCATAAAGCAGTCAGAGAAAAACGGCAAATTACACACAGGTGAACAAAGCTGAGAATGACACCTGACTTCCTGTTAGAAATAATACAAGATAGATGACAACAGGATGACACCTTTAAGTACAGAAAGATAGAAACTGCCCATCTAAAATTCAACAGTCAGTGTAGAGTCTTCAAAAATGAAGGAGAAATAGAGATTTTTCAACAAACAGAAGAGGACAGAATTCACTGCCATCAGATCTTTTCTACAAGAAATTCTGGAGTCTTTCAGGCTAAAGAAAACTGGTAACAAATGGACAGTCAGATCTAAACAAAGGAAAGAATGATGGGCATTGGAAGTGGCAAATATGTGGGTAAATGTAAAAGACTTTTCTTTTTTCACTTTATAAAAATTTCACTAAAAGCAAAAATTGTAACAATGAACTGTGGGGCTAACAATCTATGGAGAAGTAAAAGGCATGGATGATCATAGCCTAAAGATACAAGAGGAAAATAAAAGGGTACTTCATAAAGTTCTTACACATCAATGATTAACCTAACCATTTTGAAAATGACATAAATGTAAATGGTCTAAACATTTCAATTAAAAAGCAAAGATGGGCGCCTCCCTGGTGGTCCAGCAGTTAAGAATCTTCCTGCCAATGCAGAGGACAGAGGTTCAATCCCTGGTCTGGGTAGATCCCACGTGCTGTGGAGTAACTAAGCCCGTGTGCCACGGCTACTGAGCCCGCACGCCCAGAGCCTGTGCATCACTAGAGAAGCCACCACGGTGAGAAGCCCGGGCACTGCCCATGAGAGCAGCCCCCGCTGACAGCTACAGAAAGCCCATGCACAGCACAGAAGACCCAGTGCAGCCAAAAACACAGACAAACAAATCCTTATTTTTTAAAAAAGCAAAGATGGTAAGACTGGATTTAAAAACAAAACACAAGACCTGTCTGCTATCTAAAAGAAACTTTTTTAAAAAAGGACAAAGATAGGTTAAAAATTAAAGAACGGAAAAGATATACCACGCAAACACTAGTCATAAGAAAGCTGGAGTGAAGATAATAATATCAGACACTGTAGAGCCCAAGACAAGGAATATTACCAGAGATAAAAGGAGACATTTTAAATCATAAAGGGCTCAACTCATCAAGAAGACATAAGAATCCTACACGTGTATACACCCAATTACAGAAGTTCAGAATACATGAGGCAAAAATGAACAGAACTGAAAGGGGAAACAGACAAATCCATAATTATAGGTGAATATTTCTGCACTCCTCACAGAAATCAATGTAATAAATAGAAAGAAAATCAGTAAGGATATGTAAGACTGAACAACACTATCACAACTTGGCTTAACTGACATTAATAGCACACTATACCTGAAGGACAGCAGAACATGTTTTTCAGGTACACACAGAACATTCACTAAAATAGACTTTAACAAGTCTCAACAGATCTCAAAGGACTGAAATCATATGTGTTCTACGACCACTATAAATTTTTAATCAGGAATTAGTAACACAAAAAAAATTCAGAAATATGGACAAATTAAGAAACAAATTTATATGTAACACATGGGTCAAATAAATATCACAAAGCAAATGGGAAAATATTTTGAAAATGACATATAAAAATGTGTGAGATATAGTTATGGAATGAAGCTAAGTAGTGCTAGGAGGGAAATTTATAGTGGCAAATGCTTCCACTAGGAAACACAGAAGGTTTTTAAAAATTAATGACCTGTTTCTATCCCTAAGAAGCTAGAAGAGCCAATTAAATCCAAAAGTAGTAATATGAACTAATAAAGGTAACAACAGCAACAAAGCCCCAGTAAAACAATAGAGAAAATCAATGAGATTCAAAGCTATTTCTTTGAAAAAAATCAATAAAATTGTTTAACTTGTAGCTAAAGTAAAGACTAAAAGAAAGAACACTCAAATCACCAATGTCAGAAATGAAGGAAGGGGGACTTCCGTGGTGGGCCAGTGCTTAAGAATCTGGCTTGCAATGCAGGGGACGTGGGTTCGATCCCTGGTCTGGGAACTAAAATCCCTCGTGCCACGGAGCAACTAAGCCTGCGCACCGCCACTAGAGCCTGCGCGCTGCAACGACTGGGGAGTCTGCGCGCCACAACTACAGAGTCTTGTGCGCTGCAATGAAAGATCCTGCATGAAGCAACTGAGACCCAGTGCAGCCAAATAAACATTTTTTTAAAAATGAAAGAAGGGACGGCACTATAAATGCTTCGGGCACTAAAATAGTAATAAAAAATATATATTATGGGGTTTCCCTGGTATCTCAGAGGTACAGAAACCACCTGCAGAATGCAGAAAACACAGGTTCAATCCTTGACCCAGAAGATTCCACATGCCGCTGAGCAACTGAGCCCGTGCACACAGCTACTGAGCCCATGCTCTAGAGCCTGGGAGCTGCAACTACTGAGCCCACACACCACAGCTACTAAAGCCGGAGTGCCCTGGAGACATGCTCCGCAACAAGAGAAGTCACCACAATGAGGAGCCCACACAACTGCAGAGGAGGCCCTTGTCTGCAACTAGAGAAAAGGCCTGCGCAGCAACTAAGACCCGGCACCACCAAAATAAATAAATAACAGTAAAGTCATAAAAAAGAATGCTACGAACAGCTTTATGGCAACACCTAAATAATTCTGATGAAATATGCAATCCCTTGAAATATTGGGTTGGCCAAAAAGTTCATTCAGGGTTTTCCATAACATCTTAAATAAATTACCAAAACTACTAATAACGCAAGACGAAAACAGAAAATTCAAATAGTTTAACTGTGCACATAAAATTTAGAATCTGCATTAGCTACAAAGCACACTCAATGTATGTTCATACCTTTTTTGAAATTCGTAATAACAAATATGTCATCATGTTTAAATGTACTGGTTTCATACACTCTAAAGTTTCTCCGTATTTATATCCTTTATTTGTTCTTAAATTATTGGCTTGATCTAATTCTACTACTCTTCTGTTGTCGTTTAGTCATTAAGTCGTGTCTGACTGTTTTGCAACTCCATGGACTGTAGCCCACCAAGATCCTCTGTCGATGGGATTTCCCAGGCAAGAATACTGGGTAGCTATCTTCTTCTCCAGAGGTCTTCCCAAATGAGGGATCAAAACCAGGTTTCCTGCACTGCAGGCGGATTCTTCACCAACTGAGCCACCAGGGAAGCCCATACTACTCTTCTAAGCTCTACCTGCCTGCCTGAAATAATCAGTTCTATTTTAAAATTTGATATGTTTATTCTTTAATCTGCTAATTGGCTTTTTACAACTTGAGACTATTTTCTCTGCCTGACTTAACAGCAAATTTTGACTTACTATTTTACATTGTGAAAGAAAGTAAGTCTCACAGTCATGTCCGACTCTGTGGTTCCACGGACTGCAGCCTGTCCCACTCCTCTCTCCATGGGATTCTCCAGGCAAGAGTACTGCAGTGGGTTGCCATTTCCTTCTCTAGGGGATTTTCCCAACTCGGGGATCAAACCCAGGTCTCCTGCATTGCCTGCGGATTCTTTACCAGTTGAGCCACAAGGGAATTTTACATTAGTGCCACCTAATAGTGTTATTTCTACTTCATTTTATAGTTATCTCCCTTTATCAATCAGTATTTTTTCCTTTGATTAATGACTAGAGACTACTGTAAATTCAGACCCCAGTTCCCATTCCCTGCCAAATCACACTAGAAGGGAAGAGGTCTCTTACACTCTACCAGCCAATGCATTGCCATCAAGTACTCAGAAATCTCTAGTCCTGCTCCCACAGTTTACAGTCACATCACAGAAGTTCCTGTTCAATGCAGAGTGTTAAATCCTAGCAAAGCTCCACCAAAAGAGGACAAGGGTTGAGAGAGTCCTTGGCCTTAACACAAAAAGCAGTCTATATGTACTCAACAAAAATAAGGAGTCTGAGGCTCCAAACTGGCAAACAAGTAAGCTAGAACACCAATGACTGTTTTTTTCTCCTGTCCCATACACATGGTGCCAGGTACAAAAATTGGGGGAAAAAACAACAACAAAAAACAGACCCTGTGTGTACATGAGTATGGGGCAGCAGGGGTGGGATGGCTAGGATGAAGGAAGTGCCAGTTAGGGATCTGGACCAAGCAATATCAAACTGAGTGACCTTAAGTTGAATTTCAGCCAATACTTATCAGGTATGCCCTCATTTACAAGACTATACACCTAACAGCCTCATTATGACTTAGGAAAAGTAGTTCTCAATTTTTTTTTCCCTAGTAGTCTCTGGACAGTCCCCTGGAGTGTCCCAGCAATTTCTATCTTGGTACTATGAAACCAGTTCTTGACATGGTTAGTACTTCATAAATGTGTGTTGAACTAAACAATACAACAATCTGGATTCCATAGAAAACAAAAATCGACACTTTCCCCAGAAGGACATTCATGTTCAGATGTACTGTGTTCTTATATTTATCATGGATTAAGAACATAAGCAATTTCAATAATGTGCTCAGTAATAACTGTTGGGACCATCTGCATCCCAGTGCTTAGATGCTTACCTTGAGAACCACTGACTTGGCCGATGAGCCAACATCCTCCTTCTTAAAAGTAAGGGCTCCTTAAAAGTACGTGTGCACTGTCAAATACTATGTATGCTTTTTGACTTTAAAAAAATTACATTTGCTAAGTAAATCAGAAGTAACTGAATTTTTACTCCTATGTGTGGCTAATAGACATCTTCAATTTGTAACAATTAACATTCAAAACACATGTCTAACATTTCAGAACTATGCAGTCTGAACCAACAGCTCTAGAAACAAAATTTACACACCTCAGCCAGAACAGAAAAGGTCATCCCCATAGTTTAACATAAAAAAAGAACACAAAATTAGTCCAAGTTGGGATATAGTATCTACTATTAAATTTCTAATAATTAATTAGAATTTCCCAAACTGTCCCCTGGAAAGTCAGAACTTAAAAAAAAAAGTTAAAAAGGATCCAAACCTCTACAGCAGCTACAAAACAAGTATTTAAAAGCTGGCTGGGTGAAGGGCACTACAGGGCAGGAGAAAACGTCTGCTTTTTACTTATACTTCTGTACCATTTGAATTTTTGTTTTATGATAAGCATGTATCTTTTTGGAAAGATTTATTTCTTAGGCTACCATTAGCTGATAATAAGAAAGGTTGGTCCTCAGAGAACAAGCTGCTCTTTCTGAAACCCTACTGTGCATGAGACAGGATAGGCATCACATGAAGCACTGCACATTTTAACGGTCTTTTCCTTACTGTCTATTACCACGAAGCACTCAGAAAGGAGACTGGAGTTGAGAACTATGAGATTCAACATAAAGCCAATACCGTGCAGGAAGTGTCACGTGAGAGTGACAGCTGCCTAAGGTGTCAAGCTTTGTGAAGAGGTGTCCTAATTTCTATTAACTGGCTTGGAAAGAACAGATTTAATCTCACATCCTGTAGAACAAAAAAAAAGAAAGCAGGTTTCTTTTTCTGAAGGTAGCAAAAGTAACCAAATATTAGAGCTAAGAAAGAAAATACAGGTCCATAATGCCTTAGCCACAATTCCAAAATCCACAAAAATTTCTATCATTCCGTGGTAGTAAAACTTGATCTGAATTTAACTGGCAGCAAAATCTGACCCGAATTGACAAGAGACTATTTAGAGTCTATCCACTAAAATAAGAATAGTCATGGCTTTGGCTGCCAAAATATTAATGTATTTGACTACAAAGTGTTACCCTTGACTCTGCAGGGGCATTACATATATACCGTAAATGCACCTTATAAACTTTCCAACATTTTTTTTTTTAACTCTGAATTCTAAAATACAGCTAGCTGGCCCTTAGAATTTCCAGTACGTGACTATGAACCTAAAAATGGGTATCAATCTCTATCAAAATATGTACCTTTCTAAAAATATTCCTATAAATTTGAATGAATTAATTTTAATTAAAACTTATCACTATTAAAATATACTACTTTGAATATTTATAATTCTATAACTGCATTATTAGTTAGAATATTTTATACCACTTCAATATTAAGTCAACTTCTCTCTGAAGGCAACACTAAAATCAGTCTTTGAGAGGAGAGTGGCAGCAGGCAATGGCAAGAGTGAACATCGACATCTTTAGGAATCAGTGAGCTAAAATGGACTGGAATGGGTGAATTTAATTCAGATGACTATTATATCTACTACTGTGGGCAAGTATCCCTTAGAAGAATCAGCATGGGGTAAAGACAATAAAGCTAAAAAGGGGGATCTCTCAATATGCTTTTTTCTTTTTATGTTAAAAAAAACCCCAAAACAAACAGCATAGGATTTTTAAAAATGTATCAGAGGAACACAGATAGTAAAAGTTAACAAGAACCAATTTAAACCATTAAAAGAATCAAAATCAAAAAGTCATAGAATCCAAGTAGTTATTGATGAACAGAACACAAAAGTCAAGAAATAGAACAAATACAAGTAAGGAAAATTGTCTATTTTAGCCCAGTTATATATCAGTTCTATTATAATATATGACTAAATGGCAAATGATAACAAAGTCTGCAAAACTCAAAAGTCTCTACTATAGAAAGAAAACAATTAGGCCGATTAAAACAAGAACTAAGACATGAGACTATTAAGAACCTATAATTAATTACAATGAAGAGTAACTTAGAAGATTTCATGTGAAAACAGAAATAGAATGAACATTTTAATAAACATAAGTACAATATTATATTTTAAACCCTGGTATCTACATGAAATAAAACTGGTTAATTTTTAAGCATACACCAATCCATCCTTCCTCCCCAACGCTATCTCACATACAGAACTAGCAAATGCTAGAAACAATGAAGCCAAACAGGAACCTCATTTCACAGCTGGTAGACGCAAAAGCAGTGAAAATCCCTTTCAGTAAATGTATGAGGTGGTGGGCATGCTAAGTCGCTTCAGCCGTGTCTAACTCTGTGAGACTCCATGGACTGTAGCCACAGGGCTCCTCTGTCCATGGGATTCTCTGGGCAAGAAAACTGGAGTGGGTTCCCATGCTTTCCTGCAGGGGATCTTCCAGGCCCAGGGATCAAACCTGCACCTCTTACATCTCTTGCATTGGCAGGTGGGTTCTTTACCACTGGCTCCACCTGGGAAGACCCAAATAAATAATCTGGGGCTTCTATCCAAAGGAAGCACTCACAAAGTTATACTACTCAAAGAAATTAAAGACTGAAAAATAACTGAAAACACTCCTTAAAGCAGTATTAGTAGCAAACATGGTCATTGCTATATCCCAGAAACAAAGGATAATGCTATTCTCACAAGTATTATTTACTAAATTGTGGTTCGTACTATCCAAGAAAAATATGTGGCCATCAGAAAGAGTACATATGAGAACATCACTGATATATGGAATTTTAAATTAATTAAAATTTAAAATGTCAGGGTAAATTTGGATTTTTAGAAGTTCATCTTATATGTAAGAATTAAAAAGAAATATTTCCTATAGTAATCTCCCTTTTATTTAAACAAAACAGAAATGGAAGGAAAAGGAGGGAAAAAAGAAGACAACAAAAAGATATTCAGGTACAGGAGCATCAAGGATAAAGAGCAAGCCAAGAGGACATCCCGTAAGTAAAAGAGTTTCCAAACTCACTATTAACAGATTTACTATAAAAGAAACATAAAGCTCTAAATTCAGTAAACTAAAAACACAAAGTTAAAGAATATCAAAGTTGAAAGCTAAAAATCTAAGATTTTAATCCATTAAGAATATGTTTAAATAAAGTCCTTATTTCCTAATGGAGGGGTGAAGTTGGGAATAATGGGGCTTTTTGGTGCTAGAAAACAAAGACTGTGAGAAAAGAATTTTACCTTCACCCCCAAAGAATTATGCCTAGTGACTAAGGTTGCACATAATGTAGTGCGTATACCAATCTACTAGGGTCTAAGAATATCCCTTGGTTAATTACATAACAGATCCAGATTCAAGGCATCTTTCTGAACTAGGTCATTCACATAATTCCTACAGTGTAAGAAAGATACAGATACGTGCTCATCCTACTGGAATCCAACATCTGATACAAGTTACTTTAAATTTAAATCATGATGTATTAATAATGTAATAATGCTGTACCAGTATCAAAACCAAATTTTACATCCTTTTATATCATGCAATGTATTTTGACAGGGTGATCTTGATTTCCCTACACAGAAATTAGTTTACTCTCATGATTTAAGAAGCTTCCACAGTTACAAGTGCAGTGTACTGAAGGAATGTACAAAAGTGTCCAGGTATCCTTGAGTTTATAATCAAGTTGGAGAGACAGTATCACATAAAAACAATGTGAGAAAGCTTTAGTAAGCAGTTAAATGTTAAGCAGTTAAATGTCAGTTGTAAACATTGATATTAAATATATACCAATCAATCTATAGAAACATTCAACTGAAAGTTACTTTTCAAGATATATACCCTGAAAAGGTTTATATTTATCTCAATCAGGTTGCCATCACTGAAAATATTTTGCAACTCCTATTTTGCTTCCAAAACAGTTTATAAAACTGCACAAGGAAATCTGCCTCATTACCTCGCAATCATTTTGGACCCCAAACAGTATTATCCAGACAAATCATTTAATCAGACCTTAAAAATGACTCTTGGTTGCTCCCTAAAATCAAATCCATCCTGAAAGAGTGAAGATTTTCCCCTACGGAAATTCCAAAGAATATCTCATACTCTGGAAGCAACTCCGAAATAATTCCTCAAATGTTTTTAGAAAAGACAGCACTTCCACTTCCAGAGAAGATGGAGTAGCAGGGATCAGATGCACCCTTGCACCTGAAACAACTACAATCCTGGACAAAATATAGAGAACCAATGGTTTTCAAAACATCGGACATCAGGCAAGGAAGGACAGATAGTGATCCCTGAGAGACGGTAAACAAACAAGGTAATTAAGCCCTATAATTGTCCGAGTCTGCTACCAAGGGAAGGTCTCCAGCCCAAAGCACAGGGAGGGGGAACCCAGGTATAACTCAGGGACCGCCCTTAGTTGAGGAGATGGAGCTGAGATACTGGGAAGCCCAAGGCAACTAGAGTCTGCAGTTCACAGGGGTACTGGAGAGAAGAGAGCTGCACAGACACCGAACTCCAGAGGTCTGCAGGGCACCCCTCGAGTATTCGGCTGAGTCACTAGGAAAAACACAGCCAACATCACATTTAATGGCACAATGCTTTCCCTCTGAGTCTGGGGAAAAAACAAAGATGCCCATTTATATCACTTTTAAAAAAAAAATTGAGGTGTAGTTGAGGTACAATATATGTAAGTTTCAGGGATACAACATAGTACAATTTTAAGGTTATCCTCCATTTATAGTTATTATAAAACCCTGGCTATATTCCTTTGCTGCACAATATTCCTGTAGCTTACTTATTCTATTCTATATATAGTGGTTTATAACTCTTAATCTCCTACCCCTAGGAGATTGCCCTTGCCCTCTTCCTTCTCTCCACTGGTAAGCACTAGTTCCGTGTCTGTGAATCTGTTTCTTTTTGTTATATTCACTAGTTTATTTTTATCGAATGCACATATAACTGATATTATACAGTGTTTGTCTTTCTCTAACTTACTTCACTAAGCATAATATCCTTTAAGTCCATCCATGTTGTTGCAAAAGGCCACATTTCATTATTTGTTTAATCCCTGAGTAGTATTTCATTGGATATACCACATCTTGTTTATTTATTCATCTGTGGATGAACACTAAGGGTGCTTCCATATCTTGGCTACTGTAAAAAAAATGCTATTATGGACATTGGGATATATATATCTTTTCAAATTTTTTTGTTTGTTTCATATATCCCAGGTGTGGAACTGCTGGGTCATATAATAGTTCTATTTTTAGTTTTTTGAGAAACTTCCATACTGTTTTCTGCAGTAGGTGCACCAATCTACATTCCCACCAACAGTGTATGAGAGTTCCCTTTTCTCAACATCCTCTCCAACATTTGTCACTTGCTTACATTACTTCCATTATAGTACTTGAGAGCTTCCCAGATGGCACTAGCAGAAAAGTGAAAGTGAAAGTAAAAGTTGCTCAGTTGTGTCCGACTCTTTGCGATTCCATGGACTGTATGTCCATGGAATTCTCCAGGCCCAAATACTGGAGTGGGTAGCCTTTCCCTTCTCCAGGGAATCTTTCCAACCCAGGTATTGAACCCAGGTCTCTTGCATTACAGGTGGATTGTTTACCAGCTGAGCCACAAGGGAAGCCCAGTGGTAAAGCACCCACCTGCCAATGCAGGAGACATAAGAGACGCACATTCGAGTCCTGGGTTGGAAAGATCCCCTGGAGAAGGAAATGGCAACTCACTCCAGTATTTTTGCCTGGAGAATCCCATGGACAGAGGAGCCTGGTGGGCTACAGTCTATGGGGTTGCAAAGAGTTGGACACAACTGAAAGCGACTTGGCACATAGTACTTGAGGTCCTAGCCAGTACAAGATAAGAACGAACTCAGGGACCTTCCCTGGTGGTTCCAAAAACTAATGCTGAAGAAGATGAAGTAGAACAGTTCTATGACAACCTCCAAGACCTTCTAGAACTAACACGAAAAAAAGATGCCTTTTTCATCATAGGGGATTGGAATGCAAAAGTAGGAAGTCAAGTAACTGTTACCTAGAATAAAAGTCAAGTTTGGCCTTGGAGTACAAAATGAAGCAGGGCAAAGGCTAAAAGAGTTCTGCCAAGCGAATGCGCTGGTTATAGCAAACACTCTCTTCCAACAAACAAGAGATGACTCTACACATGGACATCACCAGATTGATTATATTCTTTGCAGCCAAAGGTGGAGAATTTCTATACAGTAAGCAAAAACAAGACACAGAGCTGAATGTGGCTCAGATCACAAGCTTCTTGTCACAAAATTCAGACTTAAATTGAAGAAAGTAGGGAAAACCCCTAGACCATTCAGTTCAGTTCAGTTCAGTCACTCAGTCCTGTCCGACTCTTTGCAACCCCATGAACTGCGGCACGCCAGGCCTCCCTGTCCATCACCAACTCCCAGAGTTCACTCAAACCCATGTCCATCGAGTCGGTGATGCCATCCAACCATCTCATCCTCTGTCGTCCCCTTCTCCTCCTGCCCCCAATCTTTCCCAGCATCAGGGTCTTTTCAAATAAGTCAGCTCTTCACATCAGGTGGCCAAAGTACTGGAGCTTCAGTTTCAACATCAGTCCTTCCAATGAACACCCAGGACTGATCTCCTTTAGGATGGACCGGTTGGATCTCCTTGCAGTCCAAGGGACTCTCAAGAGTCTTCTCCCACAAAAGTTCAAAAGCATCAATTCTTTGGTGCTCAGCTTTCTTTATAGTCCAACTCTCACATCCATACATGACCACTGGAAAAACCATAGCCTTGACTAGACGGACCTTTGTTGGCAAAGTAATGTCTCTGTTTTCTAATACGCTGTCTAGGTTGGTCATAACTTTCCTTCCAAGGAGTAAGCGTCTTTTAATTTCACAGCTCCAATCACCATCCACAGTGATTTTGGAGCCCAGAAAAATAAAGTCAGCCACTGTCTCCACTGTTTCCCCATCTATTTCCCATGAAGTGATGGGACCAGATGCCATGATCTTAGTTTTTTGAATGTTGAGCTTTAAGCCAACGTTTCCACTCTCCTCTTTCACTTTCATCAAGAGGCTCTTTAGTTCTTCTTCACTTTCTGCCATAAAGATGGTGTTATCTGCATATCTGAGGTTATTGATATTTCCTCCAGCAATATTGATTCCAGTCTGTGCCTCCTCCAGATCAATGTTTCTCATAATGTACTCTGCATTAGAAGTTAAATAAGCAGGGTGACAATATACAGCCTTGACGTACTCCTTTTCCGATTTGGAACCAGTCTGTTGTTCCATGTCCAGTTCTAACTGTTGCTTCCTGACCTGCATACAGGTTTCTCAAGAGGCAGGTCAGGTGGTCTGGTATTCCCATCTCTTTCTGAATTTTCCACAGTTTATTGTGATCCACACAGTCAAAGGCTTTGGCATAGTCAATAAAGCAGAAATAGATGTTATTCTCGAACTCTCTTGCTTTTTCGATGCTCCAGTGAATGTTGGCAATTTGATCTCTGGTTCCTCTGCCTTTTCTAAAACCAGCATGAACATCTGGAAGTTCACAGTTCACATATTGCTGAAGCCTGGCTTGGAGAATTTTAAGCATTACTTTACTAGCATGTGAGATGAGTGCAACTGTGTGGTAGCTTGAGCATTCTTTGGCATTGCCTTTCTTTGGGACTGGAATGAAAACTGACCTTTTCCAAAGTCCTGTGGCCACTGCTGAGTTTTCCAAATTTTTTTCTTTTTTTTTTTTTAGTTTTCCAAATTTGCTGGCATATTGACTGCAGCACTTTCACAGCATCATCTTTCAGGATTTGAAATAGCTCAACTGGCATTCCATTACCTCCACTAGCTTTGTTTGTAGTGATGCTTCCCAAGGCCCACTTGACTTCACATTCCAGGATGTCTGGCTCTAAGTGAGTGACCACACCATCGTGATTATCTGGGTCATGAAAATCTTTTTTGTATAGCTCTTCTTGCCACCTCTTCTTAATATCTTCTGCTTCTGTTAGGTCCCTACCATTTCTGTCCTTTATTGTGCCCATCTTTGCATGAAATGTTCCCTTGGTATCTCTAATTTTCTTGAAGAGATCTCTGGTCTTTCCCATTCTCTTGCTTTCCTCTATTTCTTTGCACTGATCGCTGAGGAAGGCTTTCTAATCTCTCCTTGCTATTCTTTG
Source organism: Dama dama (assembly GCF_033118175.1). Classification (NCBI taxonomy): domain Eukaryota; kingdom Metazoa; phylum Chordata; class Mammalia; order Artiodactyla; family Cervidae; genus Dama; species Dama dama. Next base: position 8,799,456 of record NC_083702.1, read on the forward strand.
AAACTCTGCATTCAAATGGGTATATCTTTCCTTTTCTCCTTTGCTTTTTGCTTCCCTTCTTTTCACAGTTATTTGTAAGGCCTCCTCAAACAGCCATTTTGCTTTTTTGCATTTCTTTTTCTTGGGGATGGTCTTGATTCCTGTCTCCTATACAATGTCATGAACCTCCATCCATCGTTCATCAGGCACTCTATCACGTCTAGTCCCTTAAATGTATTTCTCACTTCCACTGTATAGTCATAAGGGATTTGATTTAGGTCATACCTCAGGTATGACCTAAATCAAAACCCTTATGATTATAGAATGAAAGTGACAAATAGATTCAAGGGATTAGACCCTGATGCTGGGAAAGATTGAGAGCAGGAAGAGAAGAGGGTGACAGAGGATGGGATGGTTGGATGGCATCACCGACTCAATGAACTTGAGTTGGAGCAAACTCAGAGAGAACAGGGAAGCCTGGCGTAATGCAGTCTATGGGGTTGCAAAGAGCTGGACATGACTTACGGACTGAACAATAACCACCAGTGGTTAAGAATCCACCTTGCAAATCAAGGGACGTGGGTTCAATCCCTGGTTGGTGAACTAAGATCCCACATGTCACACAACAACTAAAAGCCCCCATGCCACAATTAAAGAGCCTGTGTGCTACAGCTACTGAAGCCCACGCACTCCGGAGCCCTCTACCACAACTACCGAGCCTGTGTGCCACAACTAGAGATCCACATGCTGCAACAAAAGATCCATCATGCCACAACTAAGATCCAATGCAGCCAAGTAAAAAAATAATTAAAAAAAAAAAAGAATTAGAACTCAAAGGCTAGAAAGTAAAATTGTCATTCTTGGTAAATGATATAATTGTGTATAGAAGAAAAACAAAATGATTACAAAAAACTCACTAGAAGTAATAAATGAAATTAGCAAACTTTATCTGATTCCTTAATGTCACAACCATATCAATAAAAACAAAATGTATCTAAATGAAGAGGTGTTTAATAATGACGTACTTCCAGGGAGACAGTTTAGAGAATGTTTTTTAAGAGTAAGAAGGAAAATGGTTTGGAATCCAGAAACAAGGGAGAATATTTTACATAATGCATAGCCCTTATAAAGTACAGACACAAAAAGGGAGAAAATCATATGAAATACAGAGAAAAGATTGAGAGGGGGAAAGGGCAAAGAGCCTAGGGAACAAGAGCTGATAGATGGAAGCATTAAAGGGTCTGGGTCAGACACAGAGGTTTGGACTTCACAGAATAAGAAAGGTTGATCGAGAAGGGAAAAGAAAATAGTAAGTAGGAAATGTTTTCTGGAGGGAAACTAGGAATGGGACCAGGCACAGGAAGCTGTTTTAATAATCCAGACATAGCCTGAGGATGACTCAGAAGCAAGATGGTGGCATGAAAACAAAAAATGAGAGGCTCCAAGTCCAAAGCTATAGAGAAAAGAGCTACAAGATATGGCAACGTTTCAAGATGCAGGGTTTCCGGGTTTCAAGATGCAGGTATTGGGAGGATGGTTACCAATGAGGGGACCCAAGTGAGCAAATCATTTAGGGAGGTGAAGCAGAGACCCATCTCCAGCCTCCAGAGTTACCTTTTTGAATGGCACCCCAAATGACAGGCATACAAGAGAAAATTACACTCGATACGCGCGTTTAAGTGCAGTGAATACAAGCTCGGCAGGCCTCTGCTTCAGAAGCAAACACGCTGCCTGGGTGCGCAGCCCTGGCTCTGGCAGCTTCGGGAAGCGTAGGGCGATGTCACGATGTGCTGAGGTCGCCTCACAAGCTCTGTGTGGGGCACAGGGTCCCCTTTTTAAAGTTTTCAAACCAGCCCTTACTGGCTTGAATTGTGATGCCTTTTGCATTTTCATTCTCTTGTTTTGTTTTTGTTAATTCCACAAAGAGCCCTTTCACCGATTCTCTTGGTGTTTTAAAAGTAATGCTTTCCCTGTGGGCCCATGTTTTGGCCATACATTAGGAATGTGGGGGCAGAAAGAAATCTCCTCCAGCATGGTTTAAGTGGGAATCTATAATCAGTATGCCCCTTTTGTTTATGGGTATAGAGCCACACTGCAAAATAAAAACATCATAAATGTTAAATACCTTGTATAAAACTATAAAACTTTTATAGAGAAAATAAGGTTGACAAGAGTAGTTGGTGAAACTTTATTTTAAAATCTGTTGTCCACAGTACATCTAAGAGAGAGTTGTTTACTTACTAACAGAAGTCTCAAAGAGAGACACTTTTGGGTAAAATATCTCATGGAAAGGATATTACTGAGCACAATATACCAGCAGCAAGATTTTCACTGATGGAAAAACACCTAGCTCCTAGGGGGACCTGGGCTTCATCTCTCACTCCTTCCTTCACATTGGAACCCTGTGAAATTACCCAGCCCATAAAAACTAACCACCCCGTATCTGGGGGCAGCTTTTGCCCTCTGAGACCGAACACCCTGTGTCTATGGAGTGCGAATCTTAAGTAAACCTGCTTTCACTTCAGCATAGCTCACTCTTGAATTCTTTCCTGTGCAAATCCAAGGACGCTCACCTTGGCAGCCAATCCCAGGAACTCATCCGAGACCTGGAACATAACAAGCCTCTTGTGCCCCATTTTCCTGCAACGTACTGACCTGGGCCTAAGTCAGGGAGCTTGGACCTCTCCTACTTTTGGAGGCTCTTCCTAGGTATGAAAAATGAAGACATCCAGGGACTTCCCTTGTGGCTCAGTGGCTAAGACTCCACATTCCTAATGCAGGGGGGCTGGGTCCTTAGTTAGGGAACTAGATCACACATGCCACAACTCAAAGACCTTTCGTGCCATGACGAAGAACGAAACTGAGACCTGGCACAGCCCATAAGCAAAAAAAATATAAATTAAAAAAAAATCTGCGGTACATTTTAAATGTATACATGTAATCAGCACTTCTAGGGGAAGAAAACAATATTAACTGTACTACTCATAAAATATAGGAATAATAAACATGTTCATCTGTCATTAATCACAGAGAGTATGACACAGTAACTGGAACAACTTTAAAGCTACAATCAATAACTTCTTCCAATACTGTGGATTTATCTCTTAGTACTGCTTACTGTATGCAAACCATTCTGTGAGTGGCACAGAAAACAACAAAGTGGTATAAACTTGTTTTAGGCTCTAGGTATCCAAGAGTGAACTCCTGACTTCTCCCTCTTCTCTAGTGGAGGAACTACAAGGAACGTGTCCTAGTTATCACTTCACTCTCCTGGGTGCTTCCTGAAATTGCACCTCACTTGGGACTCAAACCCACAATCTGCCAACCGAAACTGCATAACTCATCTCCGGACTTAATGAAGCTCAGGTTCTTTATGTCTCAGTGCAGAAGGAATTCAGCGAGAGGCAAAGTGATAACTAAAAAGATTTATCAATATCCTTTGTAAAGAGGTTGCAGGAAAATGGGGCATGAGAAGATGGCCATGATCCAGGTCATGGGCAAGTTCCTGGGCTGGGCCACCAAGTGATGGTCCTTGGCTTAGCGCAGAAAAGAATTCAAGAGTGAGCCACAGGAAATAAAAAGCAGGTTTATGGAAGGTGATACACATTCCAATTATAGAATGTAGTCCATCTCAGAATGTGAGCAACCATGGTAGAAACACACTCCACACACAGAGTGTGGGCTGCCTCAAAAGTCAAGAGCAGCCACAAAATATGGGGTGCTCAGTGTTTACGGGCTGGGTAAGCTAACGGGTGGGAGGATTATTCCAACTATTTCAGGGGGAAGGGGCAGGGACTTCCAGGAATTGGGCCACCACCCACTTTTTGCCCTTTTATGGTCAGCATCAGAAGTGTCATGGTGCCTGCGGGTGTGTCATTTATCATGTGCTAGTGTATCATCATGAGTGTACAATGAGGTTCAGGGTCTCCTGGAAGTTGAATCTTGATGCCATCCTGGGCATAATCAGTTCTAATCAGTTTATGCCATATCCTTAACAGCTAAGTCATTCTTTGAAAGGTTCTGCCCTGCTTCATTTCCTCCTGTCTCATTTCTACACCTTTAAATAGATTTTCTATCTTACCTCAAGATGTTGTGGCCTTCTCAGCCTCACCTGCTTCCATTTTCTCCTTCCTTTTCACTCCAAACATCTTAAAATAAACTATATTCACTGGTGTCATTTTCCCTACCATCCATTTTCCTACCATATCCATAGCTCCTTGTAATGTAGGTCAATAAACACACAGAAATTTGTAGCAATCGACTTTGTAACAGGTTAATTATCATCTTCTGAATGGGATCAGCACTACTAGAGCTTAATCACCTCTCCTTCTGTAAACTATCAAGTTCTGAATATGAAAATCTGAGAAACACTGGTTAGCCAACAAAGTCCAGACATCTCCTAACTGTACTTAACAATGACAACAGGATGAAAGACAGTAAGAGTTGGGGTGAACTGGGGAAAAGGAGGCACTACTTAAGAATAACAGGGCTAAAAAAAAAAAAAAAAGAATAACAGGGCTGAAAAAGAGGAGTTATTAAACTAAAAAGGTGTAAACTGAAAGAAAATGGGCTGAATTTCCATTCAATAAATCTTCCTTTCTTCACTTTTAGTTGAGAATCAAATTAAACTAATGCTGGCTCAGTGAACCACTTAAAGATTTGTGTTGTTCTTTTTGTTGTTCATTAGCTAAGTTGTGTCCCATTCTTTGCAACCCCCATGGACTGTAGCATGCCAGGCTCCTCTGTCCTCCACTAACTCCTGGAGCTTGCTCAAATTCATGTCCACTGAGTTGGTGAAGCTATCTGATCGTCTCATCCTCTGCTGCCCTCGTCTCCTCCCGCCTTCAATCTTTCCCAGCATCAAGGTCTTTTCCAATGAGCTGGCGCTCTGCATCAGTGGCCAAAGTATTGAAGCTTCAGTTTCAGCAACAGTCCTTCCAATGAATATTCAGGGTTGATTTCCTTTAGGATTGACTGGTTTGATCTCCTTACAGTCCAAGGGACTCTCAAGAGTCCTCTCCAGCACCACAGTTTGAAAGCATCAATTTTTGGTGCTTCTTCAGTGCTCAGCCGTTTTTATGGTCCAAGTCTCACATCTGTACATGACTACTGGAAGAACCATAGCCCTGACTAGACTTACAGGTTAAGTAAAACTAGAATTTCAAGCTGCAAAAATCATCTTTCCCAGTACATGTACCTGGAAGCCGTTCTAGACAATCCCTTCTGACATCATCCCTTTGACTGGTTCAGTATCTGGTCCTGTGAGGTGGATCAGCACTGTCTCAAGCAATCTGGAGGTTAACTTCCTTTACTCTCTGCTCCTCAGTTCAGTTCAGTTGCTCCAGTTGTGTCCAACTCTTTGTGACCCCTTAGACTGCAGAATGCCAGGCTTCCCTGTCCATCACCAACTCCCAGCTTTGCTCAAACTCATGCCCATCGAGTCGGTGATACCATCCAACCATCTCAGCCTCTGTCGTCCCCTTCTCCTTCTGCCCCCAATCTTTCCCAGCATCAGGGTCTTTTCAAATGAGTCGGTTCTTTGCATCAGGTGGCCAAAGTACTGGAGTTTCAGCATCTGTTCCTCCAATGAATATTCAGGACTGATTTCCTTTAGGATGGACTGGTTTGATCTCCTTGCAGTCCAAGGGACTCTCAAGAGTCTTCTCCAACACCACAGTTCAAAAGCATCAATTCTTTAGTGCTCAGCTTTCTTTACGATTCAACTTTCACATCCACACATGACTACTGGAAAAACTATAGCTTTGACAAGATGGACCTTTGCTGGTAAAGTAATGTCTCTGTTCTTAACACGCTGTCTAGGTTGGCCATAGTTTTTCTTCCAAGGAGCAAGCGTCTTTTAATTTCATGGCTGCACTCACCATCTGCAGTGATTTTGGAGCTCAAGAACATAAAGTCTGTCACTGTTTCCATTGTTTCCCCATCTATTTGCCATGAAGTGATGGGACCAGATGCCATGATCTTACTTTTTTGAATGTTGAATTTTAAGCCAGCTTTTTCACTCTCCTCTTTCACTTTTATCAAGAGGCTCTTCAGTTCATCTTTGCTTTCTGCCATAAGGGTGATGTCATCTGCATATCTGAGGTTATTGCTATTTCTCCCAGCTATCTTGATTCCAACTTGTGGTTCTCTGCTCCTAGATAAGCTTAAATGAGTCACCACTTTCTAACTCCACCTGAAATCATTTGCCTAGTTATAGGTGCTATATTCAAGCAAGTATATTAATTAGAAGTGACAAGCATCATTCTGGTTTACGATTAGCTTCTTTGAATGGTACTTTAGGATGCCTTTATGAGTTCAAGTGTATAGAATCACAACAATTATTTCTAAGACTATTTCCAGTTCTGAAATATAGTGTAATCTGAGTCTGATATGTCACTTACAGGTCTGTAAGTCAGCTGTTGGCCCTGTACCCTGACACCAGCTTTATAAAAGCACACCACTGTGCCATCCTCTCCTTATACTAAAAATGCTCCTTTGGGCCTCTGTGTAGGCCATTTGCCCTGCCTGAAATGCCCTCTTCCTCCATGACTGGGTGGAAATGTTACCTTCCCTGGAAAGGCTTTCCTGACCTCTAGTTGTGTGGACGATTTTCCTTTTCACCCCTGCCCCCTCCCCTGAATGCCTACTGTAACACTTACAACACCAAATGGCACTCATCTGTGTATGTGTCCGCCTTGCCCACTTGGCTGTGCGTGCCTTGGAAACAAAGATCTCTTCTTATCCCATCCCTGTAGTCCTAGCTCCTAATCCAGCATTCAGCACACAGTGAGCACACAAACATTCAGTGTAAACTGTAGTCAAGTAAGTACTTTAAGTGTTTAAAGGAATAACCATTCTGATCATTTCTACTAATAAAGGATTAAAAAGATACTCATTAAACTCTGCAATGGGGAATTCCCTGGTGGTCTAGTGGTTAAGATTCCAGGTTTTCACTGCCATGACCTGGGTTCAATCCCTGGTCGAGGAACTGGGATCCCATACACGGCCAAAAAAAAAAAAGAAAACCCCAACTCTACAATGACTAGATAAAATTTTCATACAAATTAAAATTTTTTATTATAATATTCTTTCTATAATAATGAAATGTTTACCTATTACAGGCAGAAATTAAGAAAAAAATAGACCCTAGAGACAACCTAAAATGGAAAGCCCCCCCCCCCGCCCCCATATATTTATTTAAACCATCAGAATGAGATACTTTTCTGTTTTAGTTTTCTTTCCTAATTTATTTGAAAAACTTTCATTCAGGACCTACTACATGTAATTTACAGTGGGAGATGCTGTGCTGTGTTGATCTGCTCAGTCGCGTCTGACTCTTTGCGACCCCATGGACTGCAGCCTGCCAAGCTCCTCTGTCCATGGGGATGCTCTAGGCAAGAATACTGCAGTGGGTGCCAGATACTGGTGATAAAAATGTGAGCAAAACAGACAAGGCATTTTTGGGGGGGGGGGGGTGGTGCCCGCCGCCGCCGCCGCAGCCATGCTGCCCGGCCAGCGCGCGCACAGCGGGCGGGGGCGGGGCCCAGACAAGGCATTTTTATTCACGAAGCTATTTTCTATCAGGGAAACAACATACAAATTAAATGATTACTTAACTACAATTAAATTAAGTGCTTTGAGTGTTTAAAAGGAGCATTTCTACTGGGGGGGGAGGGGAGGTGTGTGCTTAAGAAATAACACATAAACAGGGCTCCAAGGATTGAAGAGGCAACAACTAGGCTTGGGGTGTGAAGCTTCCAGACCATGGGAATGGCAAATGCAAGGAAGAGACCTTGAGCAGGAGGGGATATGCATTTCAGAAACCAAAAGGTCAGTGTGACAAGAGTATAGGCAGCAAAGGGGAGGACAGGAAACGAGGCAGGGTCTTCCTGGGCATTTAGTAAACAAGACAGATCAGATGCTTATTCTTGTGAAGTTTATACTCCAGAGAGTGGATGGCAGCATTTAGGGGACAGGTTAACAAATTTAAGTAGGGAAGACATGTGATTAGAGTTACACTTGTTTCTTAGTTAAATATTTTATATTTGAGGAATAACACATAAAGAACAGACACATAGTCTTAAGCGATTATTCCTTCTGCAGTTTCTACAATTCTCTGAGGCAGAGAATTCACTACTCACAAGGGAAAAAATTAAGTTCTGCAAACTGAGTAATTTATTTGAAGATTCTTACTCAACAAACATTTGAGTACCTACAATATGGTAGGCGCAGAACAGTGTGTGCATTCATACAGAAATGAATGCAAGTCTTGCTCTTAAGAAACTCACAATCTGATGCAAGAGACAGATCTAGAAACACTATACAGTGTAGTCCACGCTAGAAATGAGGAAAGTATAAAGCAGCAAAGTGAAATTCAATATTCCTAGAAAGAATTAATCATATCATCTTTGTGTTAAAGCTTACTCTTTCATACTATGTTTTTGAATTTTCAATCATTCCTGTGCTTGGAACATAGTTGGTACTCAAGTATATGTCTACAACACAAACCAATCCAGGATTTTTCACTTCTAGTTCAGGTCCTTTCCAGGAACCAAATATGCCCCTAACTGGAAGAATTTGCATTAATTCCAAGGAGTTCTTCTTTCAAAGCTGCTTTCACAGCCAGCTTACAAAACCACAGAAGAAAGTAAGTTTCATTAAATTAAAGTCACACTTCATTATTTGCCCAGCCTGAAAACCCATAACAACTTCTAAACAGTTATTTTTTTAAAGTGAATTTTCATTCAGAAGAAGTTCTCCTATGAAGACAATCAAGAAACTGCCATCTAGTTCTTCATAATTCATGATCTCTGTCATCAAAGCACTTGTATTTTGGTTTCTAATTGAAAAGATAAAATGTAGCACATAGAAAAAATAAAACAAAATACAAGGTAGCATTTGTTCAGTGATTTAAAATATTTATAGACTATCTACTATGAGCAAGCTCTGACAAACCTAAATAGCATATTAAAAAGCAGAGCCATTACTTTACTGAAAAGATTCATATAGTCAAAACTATGGTTTTTTCCAGTAGTCATGTATGGATGTGAGAGTTGAATCATAAAGAAAGCTGAGCGCTGAAGAACTGATGCTTTTGAACTGTGGTCTTGGAGAAGACTCTTGAGAATCCCTTGGACTGCAAGATCAAACCAGTCCATCCTAAAGGAAATCACTCCTGAATATTCATTGGAAGAACTGATGCTGAAACTCCAATACTTTGGCCACCTTATGCAAAGAACTGACTCATTGGAAAAGATCCTGATACTGGGGAAGATTGAAGGCAGGAGGAGAAGGGGACAACAGAGGATGAGATGGTTGAATGGCATCACCGACTCAATGGACATGAGTCTGAGCAAGTCTGGGAGTTGGTGATGGACAGGGAAGCCTGGCATGCTGCTTTCCATGGGTTCGCAAAGAGTTGGACACAACTAAGCGACTGAACTGAACTGATCTACTATGAGCCAGATAAGGAGTCCTCTTAGGGAGGCAAAGTTGAATAGGCCAAAAGCCTGCCTTCAGGGAACTCAGTCTTATAGTCTGCCTTCAAGGAACTCAGCCAATAATACATAACCCAGGACGATCGGAGCTCTAATTCAGCAGGTACACACAGATGAGAACACAACTGCCATAGGTTCTAATTCATCAGCACCTATTCCCACGCCTAATCAGTTATTGAATATTTTAACACTACCCCTGATTATAATGCAAACTGATAAATACTGTAAGTAACTGCTACATGAAAAAATTAATGTTAAAATGGGTCAGAGGAGATGGTGAGACCTGAATTTTCTGGGTTTCTCAGCAAGGATGGTTAGCATATTTGGATAAAGACCTGGTTTCAAGGAGAAGTGAGCAACCAAAAGGCCAGTGGTGGCAATTAGCCCGGTACAGCCCTCCAACTACACTAAGGACATGGTTCAGAGCTGTGCTGTACGGCACGGCAGCCACTTGCCACATGTAGCTATTGAGCACTGGAAATGTGGTGAGTCTCAACTGAGACAGATTAAGTGAAAAGTACACTCCGGCTTTCAGTTTCACATGACAAAAAGCATGTAAAGCACCTCAACATTTTTTTTAACTGATTATATGTTTACATAATATCTTGGATATCTCGATGTAAATAAAGTGTTATGAAAAATCAATTTCACCCTTTCTACCTTTTTAATGTGGCTACTAGAAAATTTAAAATTACATATGTGGTTCACATCTGCGGCTTGCATTCTATTTCTACTGCACAGTGCTGGTCCAGAGAGCTTTAAATAACAAGCTACAGAGTTTAATCCCTTGGGGCTATGAAACACTATTGAATGTTTTTAAACCTAAGTGCTTGTGGTAGATTTGGGGAGCGTGCAGGAAACAGAAACGAAGCGCTGTTTCAGGAGTGCGGGGGCCATCCGTAGGGTCAAGACACTAGAGGCGGTTGTCAATGTCAAAAGGCCGGCAAATGTCAAAGGATAAGCGGGCTCAGTTGGAAAGTGTACAAGGTCTTTAGAAGTCCCACACTGGGTGGAGAGAGGAGGAAAAAACCAAGCGCAGGGTGAGGTGAGGGAAGAGGAACAGCTGCAAGCACTGACGTGAGCCTGGATGACCAAGGTGCACTGCTCAGCGGACTCGCGAGCCCAGCCCCGGTTGAGAGTCAGGTTAGGTCTCATCTGGCTCAGTGGAAGGGCTCCCAGGCAGAGGTGACATTCAGGAGAACAAAATCAGTGTCCTCTTTAGCGATTCCAGATCTCTCTTTCTCTGTGGCAAGACCTCTGCCAGTGGGATCAAGTTCAGTGAAGGCAGTAGGTGGAAAGGCTACCAAAAACTACAAGATAGCAATAAATTATAAAAGCAAACACCCAGACTCACAACACAGCCAACAAATATTTACTGGGAGTCTGCTGTATGCCTGGTCCTTGGCTCAGCTCTGGAGGTATGGGAAACAGACATGGCCTGAATCAAAAATTGTGGTGAGAACTATGAAAAAAGAACAGGAAGCTCTGAGAGATCTAACTGAGGGAGGATGGGAGTAGTGGGGAGGTCATAAATGAAAGACTCTCTGAAGAAGTGACAATTTCATGTGAACCCTGAAGTCAGGTGGGTGAAGACCAGGGGGAGTAACGGCCCAGGCCAGGCCAGGACAGTGCTGTGCACAAAAACCTTAAGGCCAGAAAAGGCTTCGGTAATTCAGACAACTGAAAGAAAGGCTATGTAGTTAGAATGTCAAGAAGGCAGGTGGGTCATAAAAAAGGTGTGAGAAGGCTGGAGAGGCAGGCGAAGGCCAGATCTTGCACAGCCTCACGGGATGGAAAATAAAATCCCGAATGGGTCCAAGTGCATTAATGGGAAGCTGTGAGGGGTTCTGATCAGGGAAGTGGTCCAATCTTGATGGGTTCCAAGTGTTAAGCCACCTATGCTCTGTCGGCTCAGCCCCCTGAACAGAAGCGGGCTTGGGAGCAAAGGGGCAGGAGCCAGCATTTGTAGCTGAGTAGCAACATACTCAGTCTGGGGTAACAGAGTGTAATACAACGCCCTTCAAGGGACTCCCCTGGTGGTCCCGTGCTTAGGACCCCATGCTGCCAATGCAGGCAGCATGGGTTTGATCCCTGGTCAGGAAACTAAAACCTACATGCCACGTGGCATGGCCAAAAGGTAATGATAATAAGGCCCTTCAAAGTTTTCCCTGGGGCTTCCTGGGTGGCTCAGACAGTAAAGAATCCGCCTACAATGCAGGAGACCTGTGTTCAATCCCTGGGTTCGGAAGATCCCCTGGAGAAGGGAACGGCTACCCACACTGATTTCTGGCTTGGAGAATTCCACGGACTATATAGTTCATGGGGTCGCCAAGAGTCGAACAAGACTGAGCGACTTCCCTTTTCAAGTTTTCCAGGGTTGCAAGGTTGGGAGAAGTATGGCACCATCAAAAAATATAGAAAAATCTGATGGAAGAGTTGATTTGGGAGACACTAGCTGGGAGGCACAACTCTAAACATACTGAGTATGAAGCACTAGGGAAGAATTCCAGCAGGTAAATATGAATGTTGTTTTAGAGAATGGAAGAGAGATCAGACATGGGATACTGAGGTTAACACACAGAGAAGTGACAGTTTAAATCCCAAAAGTAAATAACATCTTCAAGTAGTTGAAAAGAGAGGAGAAAAAAAAGTGACACGAGCCTGAATCAGATCCTCAGTGTTTCTCTCTGGGATAGAATTCAGGGCTCTCGAAAGGGACAGAGCATGAGGGAGTCTTTGAAGAATGATGGCACCATTCTGTACCCTGATTGTGGCACTGGTTATATGAATCTGTACATGTGTTAACATTCAGAATGTTACTATATTAGTAACAGAAATTTTCAAAATAAAAAAATTTACTTCCTAGGCTCTATGAACTGCTCCATTTAAGTATTCTTCCAGAACATGCCTTTAGCACATGAGCTATTCTCTTTACTGTCCCATTAAATTAAGTTTCATTAATTCTTAAGCTAGGTATGAAGAACCTAATCATCAGTCACAGTTCCCTTTTCCATCCCTTTCTGCTTCTCAGTGTCCTTTCTGCATTTCTTCCTCTGGGTAATTTGGGGGGGGGGGGGGCTGCAAAATGGAATATGCATAGGGTTTGAAATCAGACTGAAGACTAAACTGATCCACGCCCTTTAACTTCCTAGCTCTGTGGCTTTTGGAGGCTGTTTTTCCCATCCATACAACAGTAATGATACCGACCTCACAGGTTCGAGGTAAGGATTAGGTAAAAAACATAAACAGGTTGGCATAGGCAAAGAACGCCAAAAAAAAATGTTAGCTAACATTATCATTACCATTTGAACAAATGGCATTGTTCTGATTTAAAACATTTTTAAGTGCTTCCATTTGAATGAGGACAAAAATATTTCCCGACCCACCTCCCAAAGGGCATGACATTTATGTGCTACCTTAGAAAAGCCGCTTGGGAATTTCTTCTTAAGTCCCATCAGAAACTTTTCTGCTCAAATGTTTGGGACAGCACTTAAAAACAGTCAAGAACTAAAAAATTATTTTAAAGGCATCATATCATCACTGCATTCTAAGTGGAACAAGCCAGTCTGATTCGTGTTTCGGATGCTTGCCTTAATGTATGGACCTACTACATTCACATCTCTCCAACTACTCACCTAGTGAGACACCGCACACGGTAGAGGTGTCAATGTGCTAAAAGTTCTGCTTTTTAAGAGGTATTTACATAACACTACCAAAAGCTAAACAGTTCCAAAGCCACCCGAATCAATAGGAAACTATCATCCTACTGAAATTCCCCACAACTAGGAAGAAAACAGCCGCTATTGTTAAACTCACACAAAATATTAAAATGTAAGCTTTCTCTACATCTTATTTCTGTTTGCTTAACTGCTGGGGAACAGTAATTAACAACGTTTTATTCACCGACTATGGAGAAACATCTCTGGCTAATTTTGTTCTATATTTTGCCAATATTGTAAGCAAACGGCCAACTTGAATTCACCTTATGCCTCGCTTTCAACCTTTAGCACAGAGGCTAAAAAGTAATAGTGCAACCAGCAGATACGTGAAAAAGCAGAGAGCCTGAAAAGACCCAGACTAATTCCTGGTGTTCAAATAACCGAGGATGGGCTGGGCCTTAAGGTCACCGACAAGAGGCTACCCTTATTGGGTGTCTTCAGCCACTACACAGTGCATTTAAGCCCACTGTGGAAACCCACTAGTTTGAAACCAAGGGCGCAGGACCAGGGGATGGCAGAAAACACTTTTGGCTGGTCGTCCGCTGATAGTCCCCTCGCCCTCCTTTCCCTGGGGAAGAGTTAATCGACCTGTGGCCACACAGGCAGGGCTCCGGGGTGAGGGGTGGAGCTGGGACGCCCGGCCCGGGTTGGGCAGGGGAGCGCATTCACTCTGTCACGCAGGTCTTGCACACAGGTGGGGACCAGAGGGCTCCGAGGCCTGACGCCTCCCTCTGCCACCGCCAGGCAAGGGGCCCCGACGCGCCTCCGTGGGCTTCGGCTCTCCGCCGCGACCGGGACCCCTCCCGGCCCCGAAGTGCCCCGGCGACGGGAAGCGAACTCTACTCGACCGGCCCACCCGGAAGCCCTCCCCCAGCTCACACCTGCCGGCGCGTGACGCCCGCCGCCGCCGCCGCGCGCACCCGCCCGCCCGCCAGCCCCGACCCGGCCATTCCGGGCGCCCCTGCCCCGCGCGCGGACGTCGCCCGCGTCCCTCCCCGCCCCGGGGTCAAACCCACCAGACGCCCGCCCCGCGGAGCGCGCGCCCAACGCCACCGCCCCCGCCGGGCCCGCGCGCGCTCACGCCCCTCCCGGCCCTCTCCCCGCCGCGCGCGCTCACTCGCGAGGACACGCACACGCTGCGCCTCAGCTTGACAGGCCGGCCCCGCGCCGCGCGCTCCCGCGGACGTCCTCGCCCACCCGGCCGCCCGGCTCTGACTGGGCGGTGAGCGGGGGGGAGGGGAAGGGCGGCGGTGGCCGTCGGTCCTCACTCACCGCCGAGCCGTGCCGGCTCCGAGTGCGCGGCGTTCCGCTGTGAGGCGATGCGCTGCGATGCGCGCGGTCCCCGCTCCTTCGCAGGCTATGGAGGCGACGTAGTAGGGGGACTGAGGGGTTCGGGGGAGGGGGTCACTCCCTCCCGCTTCACCTCCGAGAAACACGGGGACCCCAGAAACTAAAAACAAAATAAACAAACTTTCCCCTCCGCCTCCCTCCCCCAAAACCACAACACAAACACTCGGGGCCCCGCCCAGAGCCCCACTCCATTGGCCGCAGGGAGGATGCTGCCGACCCTCACTGGCTGGCTTTTGTGCCCGTCAAGCTGCCGTTCCGCCCCTCCAATGCCTCGCCGTAGCCGTCGCCCCTCATTGGTCAAATGCGTTCCGTTTGACGAGCTAGGATTGGCTGAGCTGCCTGCGCCAATCATTCGGGGACACACCCCCTCAGCATCCCAGAGGCCGCTTCCTCGGTCGCGGACGCGGAGAGGCGAAGGGGAAACTAGAGCATGATGGCGGCCGAGCTCAGTTGGCGCAACCATCGTCTTTTTCCTTTTATTAGCTCATTAGTGCCTCGCCCTCGCGCTGTTCCCCCTGAGCTCCTCTCTCCATCCAGTACTGCCTAATAACGGAATCTATACGTCCTGACTCCTTGATTTATCCCCTCAGAAGTGCTGAGTGTGGGCTGGTTGTGAGTCATTGGACTGTCAGCATGTCACTCGTTAGTCAAATCTTCAAACTATTGGTGGAACGGCTAGAAAGCCCGTCCAGCAACAAGGGCTAATGCCATTGGTTTGTCTCCACCGAGTTCTTTCCTGGTACGTTATTGGGCAGATAGGCGCGTCAGTGATTCGCACTGTTAATTGTTTGCTAGGCAGTTTGGATGACTGTTCATTTGGCCTGTAGTTGGTAATAACGACTACCCGCTTGCGTACCGCATGCGTGCCCGCTTTGTGCCATTGTGCAGAGTTCTTTACAAGGACTATCGATTAGAGCTGTGAGTTCTCTAAATTTTACAGAGAGGTTCTCTAAATTTTACAGGTAAAGACACTAAGGCGCCAGAGAGGTTAGGACACTTGCCCAAGGTCACCTAGATAGAAAATAGTTGGTAGACCAAAATTTGGTCCCAGATCTGTCTGACTCCAAAGCCTAAGCTCTTTTCACTGTACTTTAGTGTCTCCCTTAGCCTAGAATCGTACCTGTCAGCCAACCCTACAACTTCAAAAGGTTTCATTCAGAGGTCCTCAGTTTCTGGAGGTGACACTGTTGGGGACTAAAGCTATGGATAGGTTGTCATTGCCTCCACTGTATCTTCTCCTCCAGCACCCATTCCTCCCACCCTAAATGAAACAGTCTTGGTGTTTCCTGATCGGAAGCTCATTTACCTTTATGTTCATTTTCTCCACTTTATAAATAAATAAATACTTCTACCAGCCTTCTGTTTCAAGCCTACCTTCCCAACTCCCACTCATCCATCTTCAGCTCAGTCTTTTCTGAGAGAGTCCTGAAGAGCCAGAAACTAGGAGAGAGTCCAAAGAGGGAAAGAGAATAAATAAATCGGTTTAGGAATATTTTACTGTATGCCCTTTCTGGAAAGCTTCCAGAGTAGCCCCTGATGCTGTGCAAGACGTGTGTTCCTGGCTCCTGGCCATTGAATTCTTTCCTGTGGCAGCTTTCAGCAAAGTGAATCCAACATTCCAGCCAGGGGAGGGCAGAATGCTTAGGACCCACTGCCAGAGAACCAGCCCCAGGCTCTGGTACTGAAATGATCTCCAAGAGCACAGTGCTGGACTCAGGCCCACATTTGTCTCCGGTAATTAACATTTTACCATACCAAATCCCCATCCCCTGTAGCTTCAGTAGGATCACTGCCCTTGTTTCGCCTCCTGATCCAAGCTGTTGTGTAACCTCACTGGCACTGCTTTAATAATAAAACAACTACTGTAACACAGAAATAGTGCTCAACACTTATAGCCTTTCAGCAGAGGAAGATAAGTGTTTCACAAACATCAATTAACATTAAATGGCAGGTATTCCCAGGGCAACTGCCAGCAGGACAGAAGAAAAATCATGAGTCAAGGTCTAAGAAAGGTCCTAGGAGTCTGAATCCTTAAACTATATGCACATACCCCACACTAGCATTCCAATATGAGAATAATTCTGAACCATAAAACAAAATGAGTGAGAAATGGTCAGGGTCCAAAACCTTCCTTATCTTCATAGTTGGTTGTTTGAAACTCTTATTTTAACCCTTAAACTAGCGCGTGATTTTATAGTTAATTGTTAGACACATCTATCTCCCCAGCTCAGCTTTTTTGTTGTTGTTCAGTCGCTAAGTCAGGTCTGACTCTGAGACCCCGCATATTGCAGCATGCAAGGCTCCTCTGTCCTCCACTATCTCCTAGAGTTTGGTCAAATTCATGTCTATTGAGTTGATATGCTATCTAACCATCTCATCCTCTGCCACCCTCTTCTCTTTTTGCCCTCAATCTTTCCCAGCATCAGGATCTTTTCCAAGTTGGCTTGCTGCACCAGGTGGCCAAAGTACTAGAGCTTTAGCATCAGTTCTTCCAGTGAATATTTGGGGTTGATTTTCTTTAGGACTGACTGGTTTGATCTCCTTGCTGTCCAAGGGACTCTCAAGAATCTTCTCCAGCACCACAATTCGAAGGCATCAGTTCTTTGGCACTCAACCTTCTTTATGGTCCAGCTGTCACGTCTATACATGACTACTGGAAAAACCATAGTTTTGACTATGCAGACCTTTGTTGGCAAAGTGTCTCTGCTTTGTAACATGCTGTCTAGTTTCGCTATAGCTTTCCTTCCAAGGAGCAAGCATCTTTTAATATCATGGCTTCCTAATGGCTCAGTGATAAAGAATCCTCCTGCTGTTGTTGGGAATGTGGGTTTGATTCCTAGGTCAGGAGGATCCCCTAGAAAAGGAAATTGCAGCCCATTCCAATATTCTTGCCTGGGAAATACCATGAACAGAGGAGTTATAGTCTGTGCTATAGTCTGTGGGGTTGAAAAATAGTCAGACACAACTTAGTGATTAAATAACAACTCAGCTTTAAGTTCCTTGAAAACAAATGGTTTCTTATTCATCTTTGTATGTTGTAAATTGCCCTGATTATAAAAGATTCCCCTATAAATAATTATTCAGTGAATATTTATAGAACTTGTGGGCACTTTCCTAGGGTACAGAGGCTGCACAGATGAATAAAACATGTCTGCATTCAGGGACCTCGATTGGCGGGGATGGCCAACAGGTAAACATGTAATCACAGCACAGATGGCTTGGAAGAACAAGGGAGGGCTATGGGACGCAATCTTTTTGTTTTCTGTTTTGCTGTGCCAGGTCTTTAGGTGCAGCACACAGGATCTATTTCCCTGACCAGGGGTCAAATCTGGGCCCCCCTGCATTCAGAGCCTGGAGTCTTAACCACTGGACCTCCAGGGGAGTCCTGGGATTCAGTCTTGAGGAGACAGAGATGGCTACCTTGAAGAAGTGACATCTACAAGGAGAACTAAAGAATGAATTGTGATGAGCTATTCAAGAGGCTGAGGATGTGTGGTGACCTGTAACACTTGTCTTTGGGGGGCAAGGAGAATGATAGGAATATCCAGGAATGGCTAAAGCCTGTTCTTCCTATAATTTTTGTCTCTGAGGGCTTTCGGGGGGTCTATCCACTCCACCTTGTTCTACTTTCCCTTCCCAGAAGAAAGCAGGAAGCCAGAAACCCTGTTGTGTTTGCCTGCCTGAGAATAGGAACACAATTTCCAAATATGATGGCGGTTTTCTGGATCACTGAGTAAAGATTTCAGACTGTACAGAAAGTTTTAAAGTAGAAAAGAAAAGCTCTCCCAAATCCCACTACTAGAGCCAACCGCCATTAAGGAGTCTATCTTCCCAGACTCTTTTATGAATAGACCCACGCATGGATTTCTTCCAACAAACAGTGGGGTGTGGCTCAGGGTCTTGTCAGTACTTTGAGAGCTCTCATTGCTCAGAACTCAGCTATGGATGGAACCTGTTCTCACTTTCTATACTTATGGGAAGGATGCCAGTAAATCCTACGTGGAGGATGATGGTTTCAAATTCCTGTCGCAGCAGATGACAAATTTCCACCTGTTACAGGACTCTGGGGCTCGCTCAGTCTAGTGTGGAATCAATGAATGGTGGGTAGGAAGGGGCTCTGCTATGCTCACTGCCCGAGGGCTTACAAGCTGCTTTAGTGGCTGTAGGGTCAAGCCATGCCCTGAAAAGGCAGCCCAGGTCAAAGAATGACATGCTAGGGTGCTCTCTTTGGCTCTCTTTCTTATTTCTTCTCTGCATGCTACTTGGAGAAAATATTTGGGGTGTTTGTTCCAACCCACCCAGCTTTGAGAGTAAAAAGACCCACCAAGCCCTGCACAGTTGCATGCAGGCCAAGTTCAGTATGTTCTTGGAGCGCTATACTGTTCTTAGATCTCTATATGTGGTGTTCTGTACATTTGGCTTTTTGCTGGAAGGGAAGGCAAATTTAATGAGTGATGGCTGCCTTGGATGGCTACCAACAGTTCTCTAAGTCATTCCAAACAACAGGCCTTCCTTCCTTCCCTTGAGAGGTTGTTCTGTGATCCCTGAAACACATTGCGTTGGCCTGGACAAAATCCAACCCAAAGGGAATTTCTGCAAACAATTCCGCGATGACCCACAAGCTCTGGGTGACACAGCCAGCTGGTTCGGCTCCAACTCTGATTTCCGTGGCTCGGGAGAAGTCCCTTTACCCTTTGCACTGGCCTCTCACTGCTGCGAGACATTGGGAAGTGTTTGGAAAGCGGTCTCCTGTTCCCAAACTTATAATCATGGGAAGAGTCCCTGTAAAAAGAACTGAATTCAAAAAGACAAGAGGACAGCTGACAGCTGATAGGGCTCACTTGGGCAGTGGGTGTGGCCACAGCCAAGGCCAAGAGCACTTGGGGGGAAGGGAAGTTTCTAGAGAGTGCTGATTATAGAGGACATGCTCGTAAGCATTTATTACACATTTGGTAGCATTTATTGTGTAATAAAGCCCTTGTGACAGAAGCTATGCCGCTTCTAAATCACATCTCATTTCTTACAACCACACTTCCTGAAAAGTTTGTAGGGAAGCCCTGGACACCCCCAACCCCCCCCTCAACCCCCTCTGGCCCAAGCGTGACCCCAGGGAGGTTCATAGGGGCACCAGATGTGCTGTAAATAACAGCTACCCTTTGGTGAACACTCGCTATGTGTCAGACACTGTACTGAGGGCTTTATGTGGATCATGGTGGCAGTTAATCTTCACAACAACCATGGTTGTCCCCATTTTCCAGGTAGGGAAGCTGAGGTTCTGAAGGGTGATTAACTTGTGCCAGGTCACCACAGTTAATAACCTCACAGCTGAACCCAGGCCCTCTGACTCCAATGAGTCAGCTCTTTTCCCTGCTGCTATGTTGTCCTGAGGTGTCTACCTTGGAACTGCCACAGTGCCCATGAACAGTCAGCCTCAGAGCCTTTATTAGCTCAACCGCATGCTCTTTTCCCTACAGACTCAGGGAAAGAGGCACACCCCTTCCTGGCTCAGTTACTGCCTCTGGGACATCCCTGATGGTCCAGAGATTAAGAATCTGCCTTCCAATGCAGGGAAACTAAGCCTGTGCACCTCACCTGAGACCTGATGCAGCCAAAAACAAATATATATATATATATATATTTTTTTTTTTTTTTTTTTTAAAAAAGGACTTCTCTGGTGGTCCAGCGGTAAAGAATCTGCCTGCCAGTGGACATGGGTTTGATCCCTGGTCCAGGAAGATTCCACATGCTGTGGAGCAACTAAGCTCATGCATCACAACTGCCGAGCCCACGAGCCGCAACTGCTGAGTCTGGCGCCTAGAGCCTCTGCCCTGCAGCAAGAGTAGCCACGGCCTGAGAAGCCCATACATGGCAACGAAGAGTAGCCCCCGCTCACCGCAACCAGAGAAAGTCCACACATAGCCGCAAAGACCCAGCACAGCCAAATAGAAATAAATAAATAAAATTTAAGAAAGAAAAGCAAAGACCAACTATACATAAAAAAAAAAAAAAAAATTACTGCCTCTGATGGTCCTTCTTCTGCATCCAGTTGGGACCTGTCTCCTCTTCCACTGCCTTCAGAATAGCCTTCCTGCCTGCCTGCCTGCCCTTTCCCTCTCTTTTTCCTTTCCTCAGCTTCTTAAATAATGCCTTGTGACCATCTCCACCACTACTCTCTCTGTGTCCCAGCTTCTAGCCCTCACTCTGTATTGAAACTCACTTCTCAAAGCTCATCTATGACCTCTTTGTGGCCAAGATCCAAGAGACGTTCTCAATCCTTGTTTCCATGGCTTCACCACTATGTTTTACTCTGAGAATCTTCTCTTGGTTCCTCAAAATAGCCAGCTCCCCTCCTACCTCTACAACTGTTCATGCTCTTTTTCATACCCCCTCTTTCTCTCAGCTCCTTCTAAGGAGTCTGTCTCTCTTCTCTCCTTATGTTGCCTTCCAGGGGTGTGGTGGGGGGATTGGGGTGGTGGTGGGAGTGGAGAGCAGGGTCATTGTCCTCCCTCCACCTCAGAGATCGCAATTTCATCTCTCCATCCCCAGCCTTCATTCTGCAGGCCGCTTGCGGTGTGATCTTGTGCCAGTCATATAAACTGTCTGAGCTTCAGCTTCCTCATTTCTAAAATAAGGGTACTGGATCAGATTTGTTATTCTGGACTCGAAGATAATAATAAGACCCCAAGTTTGTAAGCACATGCTATGCCAGGCGGGACTGGTCATGCAAAATGAAAGCATGGGGCTCCTTGTTCCAGAATTATGAAGAATTTCAAGACAGCAACAGCAGAGCATTACATCAAATGTGGGACCCTCTGCCTTCTGGGTGCAGGACCCATGCGAGCCCTCAAGTTGCATGCTCACGAAGCTGGCCCCAGTGCCAAGTACTGCTGTGTAATTATATAGGTATTAACTTATTCAATCCTCATAGCAATCTTATGAGGTCAGTATGGATGAGGAAACCAAGGCAGAGGGAGGTTAAGTAACTGTCCAAGGTCACGGTTTTTAATTGATAGGGCTGAGGAAACTTACACCTGTTGGCTGAGATGGTTGGGAGATCCACACGGGAAGGATGGTTCCCTCCTGCAGGAGGACTTCCTGGTGGCCTCTTAGCCGGGACACACCCGTTCCTTCCTCAGTGAGTTTGTCTGCGCGGGTGCTGCTGCCCTTGGTTCCCTTTCCTCCTTCCCCAGTTCCGAAGTGTACACTTCTTTCAAGGCTCAGGTCCAGCCCCTGTTCCTCTCAGGGGTTCTGGAGCAGAGAAGCCAGGCCCACATCTCTGTTCCCTAGATTTTCTCAGTTCCGTGTGTAGAGTCAGACCCAGCCCAGGCCTGGCCATAGGGACTGTTCATAGCTTCAGAGCCCTGACTTAACCCTCACTTACACTCTTGAGGCTCACTGATCATACGAGGCTGGAGAGAAAACTTCTTTAAATCTCTCCCCGCAACCAAACAACAGCTTGTGATAGAGCCTGTCTCCCCCGCCAGACTGGGGAGGCCTGGAGGGCAGATATTATAACTGAAGGACATAGAGAAGATTGTCTGGTGTTTAAAACTCTCTTGAAAGAGTTCTTTCTAGGCTCTGGACATTTTCCTGGAATGTCTTGCCTCCTTCTCCCCTCTCCCATTCACTCTTCAGGTGTTGGTTCAGAGATCACTTCCTCCTCCAAGAAGTCTTCCCTGACCTCTACCCCCAGGTTGAGTTAAGTTCCTCCTTTGGGCTGCTACACCCTCTTTGCTTCTCCATCATCACGCTTGCCTTCTGTGTCCATCTTCTAGACATGGTTATCAACACCTTGAGGGCAGAGACCAAGTCTCTCTTATTACAGTTCCTGGGGCACAGGAATTTCTCAGTAAGTTTGTTTGGACTAACAGATGAATAAAAGCAAATGTTAAACACATGTTGGTTATTATGGCCCTCAGCACAGGGCTGGGCACCTTATGTAAACGTAAGGACACTTATGAGAACTTATGAAATAGGTGAAAACCAACAACCCCAGAATTTTTGTTAGGAATGGGGCTCAGTGGCAGCAATCTTGTTGGGGGTGTGGGCTGGGGGAGTCCTCCTGGCGGAACAGTGGCAAAGCAGTGAAGTATCGCAGTGGTGACAGTTGGCAATTAGAGCTGGGAAGCGGGAGCAAAGTAGCCCTGGCCAGGGGTCCACCTGGCTTGCAGGCCAAATCCAGCCACTGCCTATTTTTGCACAACTCTTGAGCTGAGAATGATTTTTACAATTTTAAAAAAGTGGGTGGGAAAACGAAAAAATGGGTAATATTTTGGCAGGCAAAAATGATACAAAATTCAAATTTCACGGTCGACAAAGTTTCACTGGGAAGCCACCCCACTGGCAATCACAGTGCTTTCAGGCTTTACTACTGCAGCGGATGTGGTTGTCACCGACCCCCTATCCTCCACGTCCCGAAAGTCTAGAACATCTACTCTGTGGCCGTTTACAGGAAGTTTGCTGAGCCCTGGCCTCAACCTTCTTCGGTCAGCCCCAGGAGGAACGCGAGGCGCTGCGAGCAGCCGCCAGGGGTCAGCATCGCCCCGCGGAGCCTCGGCCGGGCGCTCCTTCCGGACCTGCAGCCTCCGGCCCTGCGCACCCACGCCGGCCCTGGGGCTCCTCCGGGTCCATCCCCGGGAGATGCCGGCTGTTGTGGCCGGCGAGTGCGCAGAAAGGGTTAGAAGGAAGCTGGGGAGGGTCAGGAGCGTCGTGGAGGGTTCGGGACTGGCCCGGAGGTTCGGCGGGCCTGTCCGAGGTCTATTTCCTTGGTTTGGGTTTCATTTGTATTTTGTATAGGAAGGAGTCGCCAAAAAAAATTAAAAAATTTTTTTTACCCCAAACTAATCGGTCAAGAAAGGTTTGGGACTTTTGCACAACCAGTTAAGACGGTGGCCCTCTTGCAGGCTTGCAAGTAACAAACGCTGAGAGCTGGGGTGGGGGTGGGGTAAGCGGGCACCGAGGAGCTCGGGCCCTGAACAAAGGGCGCCGCGTGGCATCTCTGGAACTTTTCTTCCTCTTTCTTTGAGAACCTAGACCTGGAAACTTCTTCCAGGTGGACCAGCCTTTAACCCCACGTGCCAACTGTATACTGTGCTCAGTCGTGTCTGACTCTTTTGCAGCCCCATGGATTGTAACCCACCAGGCTCCTCTGTCCATGGGCTCTCCCAAGCGCAGGAATACTGGAGTGGGTTGCCTTTTCCTCCTCCAGGGGATTTTCCAGACCCAGGGATCCAACCCTCCTCTCCTGTGTCTCCTGCCTTGTCAGGAGGATTCTTTGCTGCTGAGCCACCTGGGAAGCCTGTGTTGGGCCAACTACTCACCATTCAAAGTGGCCATTTTCCCGGGAGGGAGCAGGGGAGAACATCTAGAAGAGAATGTCCCAAGAGGTGAATGTTCCCCCGGCGCCCCCCCCCCCCCACCCCCACCCCGAGCCACACACCACCAGAGGCATCAGCCCTTCTATCTTAGCCACTGAGCTGAGTGCTTCACTCCCCGGGGCCTCAGGAGAGTGGTACCAAGATTATCCCCATCATACTCCGATGGATGTGGAGCAGCTTGCTGGGTCATTTAGCTGATGTGTGCCGGGGTGGGGAAGCCTGCCTCCCTGCTCTGTACTCTCACTGCCATGAGCCTCAGTGAAGATGACAGCCAGCAGGATGGGCCCCCCATGCTAAATCTGCGAGGGACTCCCTTGCTCACCATTCATCCTCAGGCCTGGCACACAGTAAATATCCATTGAATGAACAGATGAATAAAGCCTTCCAGGTACCGCAGTGAAATGCCTTTCCTTGTCCAATCGCCCAGCTTCCAAGACTTCCAGGAGGAGATGAGCCAGGGAGTCCAGCCGCTCCTCAGAAAGTGAGGGCCCCCAGGCGCGGTTCTTGGCTCTTAGCATGGGATGGGAGGTGCTTTTCCCGTGCTTGTGCCCAGAGGACCGTGGCCTCTGCGGGCATGCTGCCTGTTCTTGCCTTTCCTCCCTTCCTCCTCTAGGTTCCCCAGGCATTTGCTGGCTTCCGTAACAGGTCCTAGCAGGTCTCCTATGACATGGACATTTGTCCCTAGAGCTGCTTTCTAGTGGCTGCAGACAAGTGGCTGTCACTTGGAGAGTCCATGGGATGCAGTGACAGTGCTCTAGGAGGGTCTGAATAACCAGGTTCGAGCCCTTCCCATGACTTGTTGGATGGCTGTGGACACATTTCCTCACCTCAAGGCCCATCTCCTCCTCTTCTGCTTTTGTGTTAGCCTTTGCAAGAAGCACATAGACAGGGTCATTCCTGAGCAGCCAGAGAGGCCTGGAGACCTGGGCAATTGGGAGATGAAGGCTATCCACTGAGGACACACGCTGAAAGGAGAAGCCTTCCCAGAGGATTCGATCAGGAAGGACTCCAAAGTCCTTAAGAAATTAAATCCTGTTTGGTTTCCCTGTCCAGTCTCAGGAGTTAGGAATAAGACTGAAAGGTCAAAGGGACTTCGCTGGTGGTCCAGTAGTTAAGACTGCGCTCTTCCAACACAGGGGACATAGGTTCAATCCCTGGTGGGGGAACTAAGATCCCACGTGCCGTGTGTCAGAACCAAAAAAAAAAAAGACTGAAAGGTCATGATCGATTCTGGAGCTTCTGACACCACCCACAAGTATGAGCCTGACTTATTCTCTGTATCACATGGCTGTCAAGTGTTCAATCATCTAATGAGTCATTACTAAGCAGATACTGCGGACACGACGGTGAGGCAGAAAGATGGTGTCCTGTCTCCAGGCACAGAGTGGGTGTGTATCGTTTCAGGCAGAAGCATAGAGCGGGCAATGGGAGGCAGGGCCTTCCTCATTTCAGAGCCGGGAGGGCAGAAGCTTCACAGAGGAGGGTTGAGTCAGTCAGACCTGTCCAACTTTTCAAAGCCTTCTGGCTGATCCAGTGATGCCCTCCTCCCTGCCCCCCCAACCCCGCGCCCCAGAGAACACGCTAACATCCACCCCACCACCTCCTAAGGTGTGCGTCCTCTCCACCTCGGCCTGGCTCAGCTTCCTGAACCCAGGGGGCCTGTTCTGCACCACACCTCCTTCTGCTGCTGCAACAGCAGTGCAGACGATGACGGTGGCGGCGGCTGGGTCCTCCAGGCGGGAAGGACGGTGGCGCACAGCCAGGCGATAAACTATACACATAGTGCATGGCAGGGCTAATTAGCTGCTAAGGGGGCTTCGTCAGTGTTTACTCGGGGCGTGTCATGGCACCCCAAGGAGCAGTCCCCACTGGCCTGCGTGGAGGAGAGTGGATGTCTCTCTGCTGTCAGCCCTGGCTGCCTTTGGAGGTGGGGACGTGGCTGGGCAACACACAGGTAGTGCCCATCGGTGCTGTCTGTGTAGGACTTTAACTGAGACTGAAGGAAGGGGAACAGACTGGGAGGAAACGCGGCCGGGCTCTGAGTGGAGGAAGACAGATGTGTGCACATAAACACACCTGTTCCGGGGAGTCCAAGGCGGGGACCAGCTAAGCTAGGTAACTAGAATGAAGATGGAAGATGCTATTGTGTCAGTCACAGAAAGCAAAATCTTTGGCAAGTCAACCAGTCTCTCTGGGCCAAAGTGTCCTGTCAAACAAAAGGAATGGTTTTGCAGGAGATACGCCCAGGAAAGCAGCCCAGGGAGGAGCACATGGCCTTTCCAACTGAGCTCAAAGAGCTCTTTTTCAACTGGGGCCATTTAAACCCCCTGGTACACTTGGCAACATCGGGAGCTATTTTTGGTGGTCTCACCTGAAGGGGGCTGTAGCTTTCCCCGGTGACTCAGACAGTAAAGAGTCCGCCTGCAATGCGGGAGACCTGGGTTCAATCCCTGGGTTGGGAAGATCCCCTGGAGGAGGTCATGGTAACCCACTCCAGTATTCTTGCCTAGAGAATTCCATGGACAGAGGAGCCCAGCGGGCTACAGTCCACGGGGTCGCAAAGAGCTGGACACGACTGAGTGACTAAAACACACTTCCGTTGTGAAGGTGCTTCTGGTAGTCAGTAGGGGAAGGCTGGGGTTGCTGCTAGGCATTCTACCGCATGCAGGACAGACCCTCTCCCAAGAGAGAATTTGGGGTCCCGGGTGTCACTGGTGTTGAAGGCAGGAAGCCCTCGGCTGGAGGACAGACTTGGGTCTGCGGGGCTATAGGACGGTGAACAGTGTTGTCCTCCTGGTCTGAAAAACAGAAGCGGTTGAGAGCTGAGTTGCTTATCACACAACTTGGTGAGGCTCAGTCTCCAGAACGGGAGGCTCCAGGCTTTGTGAGGCTCCAGGCTCAGAACAGGAAAACTTCCTGTTCACTTTGGAAAGGGCCTTTCCCCGAACTTTTTCTTAGTTTGAAACCTGCAGGTATGGGACTTCCCTGGTGGTTCAATGGCCAAGACTCTGCCATCCCAATACAGGGGGCTGGGGTTTGATCCCTGGTCAGGGAACTAGATGCTACGCTGCAACTGAAGATCCTGCGGGGGGTGGGGGGGGGGGGGGGAATTCCTGCGTGCCGCAACCAAGACCTGGCACAGCCAAATAAGTAAACAAATATAAAAAAGAAAGAACGAGACCTTCGGGTAGCTGAAGCACCTAGCAGAGTGACTGGCATATAGGAGGTGTTCATAAGTTAAAAAGAGAAAAAAAAAGTCACAGTAAAAAGAAAAAATAGCCCCCACCCCACTTCTGGTCTGATTTCCTCCCTATCTCAAGGCTGCCTTCTTGGTCTAGCCTTTCTTTCTCTTAGGGTCCATACAGGCACAGAGTAGTTCTGTTGGCTGAGGCCACCTCAAAAGCACCCCTGAAGGATCAGGGCTAACCAGACCCCGAGGATGGCTGACAAGGGAGACTGGGAAGTTTTGCAAAATGTCAAGGGAAAGCCCCCCACCCCCAACCCCCGTGCAGGAGTCCTGCCTTCTCGCTCCAAGGGGGCGAGACCTCAAGGGCTTCTGCTCCCCCAAGGTCGGTCTCTCAGGGGGCTGTGCTGGTTAGTGGCACTGTCTACAGAGGGCGCACTCTGAGAGTGGGCAGCTTGGCGACCGGGGTGAGGTGGGGGCCGAGAAGCCAGGCCCCGCACCCAGAGCACTGTTTCTTCCCCATTCCTCCCAGAGCCCTACGGACGTCACCAGCCTTCTGGAAGCTGCTGCGGAGGGACCAAGGGCATGACCCATCCTTGAACTTGCCGTCCAACTGGGAAGGCCAGATGTCCCCCTGAGATTTGATGACAGAGGGAATATTTCACCAAGTGTGTGCAAATGCTGGAACCGAGAAGCTGAGAGGCAGAACAGAGGGGCTGGGGCTCAGGCAGACAAGCTGCTTTTAGGACTGCAGGGTCCTCAGCCATGAGGCCGGCTCGCCCAAACCTCTGTAAGGACGGGGAGCGGTGTCCTGTCACAGGCCAGCGTTCTTCCCGGGACACTGCGCTGTGTCCTCCACAGCGTGTGGTCTCCCACCCTGCTGAGCTTCTCTGAAGAGAGTGAGAACCACCCTGGGCTGGCTCAGCAAGAAGCCGGGGCAGGATGGACGGCCTGGCTCAAGGCTGCAGAGACGGGACCTCCAGTCTGGAGCCTCCTGCATGTCAGCGGAGGGAAGGGAACTAGGCCTCCTTAGGGTGGGAGACAGGAAAACGATTTGGTGGGCTTACTTGTTCTTCTAGGGGAGGCATGGGCAGCCCTTGGCGCAATCACTTAGGAGCTGGTCCCTTCCTCTGGCCTCCAGAGGTGTCCACTCTGCCCACCAAGGGCGCTCTCTCCACACAGACACCTTGAGCCGAGGTGTAGCCTCCCCCCCAACCTTGTTTGCCACCTCCCTGCTCCTCTCCCCTCTAGAACAAGCAGGGCCACGTCGCCAGGCCTTGGTACATAAGGAAATAGTTCCCAGGAAGTGTTTAATCCTCACACAAGCTCAGGGAGTTGGGGTGGGGGGTGGGTCAGGTCCCTCAGCCCCCTACCCCCTTCGGGAACCAGGTCCTCCCTTCCTTCCCCTGCCCTCCTCCCGCCCACCTGGGAGGCCAGGCTCCTCTCGGAGGATGCTCGGGGCTCCCCTGCTCCCACTGCCAGCAAATGCAGGTGTTTGCACCACCTGAGCATGTGGCCCCCACCAAGGTGCTGCTGGTGCCCAGGGTTTTGCAGAAGGAAAGAGGCAAGGACGAGAGTTTGGCTCAGAAGGTAGGAGGCTGGGAGAGGCTGAGCGTGGTGCTTTTGCAGTTGCCGTAGCCCTGGGCTCTCCAGGCCCCCCAGCAACCCAGCCAGAAGTGGGGGCCGGCCTCAGCCCCTGTGGTCCGGCAGTTTCTCTTCTGTCCACTCACCAGCTCTCTCCACAGATCTGCTCTGTCACACATATGAAGAGGGGGCAGTGTGCAATTTTTAGCTGGTCTTCCTGGCCTGGCATCATGGCATTTAGGCCCGGGCCCTTAGAAGCCAGGGAGGCTGAGGCGCCTCGGTACAGTCTGGCTTTGGCAGGAGGTCAAGGCTGGTCTTTGGCCAACGTGTAACTAGAGAAGGCATGCACATCCTGGCTGGTAAGGGGGACCGAGGGCCAGCCCTGGGTCCTAGGGTGGAGGGAAGGCAAACACTCCTGAAGATGGGGCCCAGCCTCCCACACCACCAGAGCATCAGCCAGGGTCTCCCTGCTTTGGAGCTGCAGATCAATGCACAAAAGGCTGGGGGTGGGGGGGCTCAGGTAAAGGCACTTGGGGAACCACCAAATCGGCTTGCAGCAGCCAAGGAGACCTGGACCATTCAGGATGGTGCTGGGGAGGGAAAGGAGACCCCAGCACCAGGGTTCTCAAAATGTCAGGGTCAAATTTTGCCCTCAATCCACGCAGAGTCTAGAGTAGGAGCCTGCAGAGACAGGCCAGGAAGGCCACAGTCCCCAGCCCCCAGCCATCCTCACTGAATCTCCCAACTCGAGTTCAGAAGCTCAAGTGAGAAGAAGCTCGGGTTCCTGGCTCAGAGCCCTGTCCTCGTCCCTTCTATTCCACCAGACCTCTTGGGGAACCAGCAGCACCAGGAAGCCCAGGGAAGGAGAGACCAGGGGACTGGAGCTGCCCCGGAGACCCCATCACATTCAGGTATAAAGATGTAGGCTCACCCCACCTGGGGGCCTGCAGGGCAAGGAGAGCAGACACTAGTGAAGCTTCCACTTCATGTAAACAAGGGGTAAGCCCGGCCTGGCCACGACAGCCTTGTGGAGGCATGCAGTTGACTTGAGATGCTGCAGATCCTCACATCCAGGATACAGGGTCCCTGAGGCCAGGATGGAGGCTGCTGGGGTGGAAGGCCAATAGGGTCCGATGTGCAAACTGGCACAGGGTTTGAGCTGTGTCTCCAAAGGACAGGACGGGGGCGTCCACAGGTCCTCCGATAGCTGGCCCGCGGCTCAGGAGATCACGCAGTTGCTATTCTTGGCAGGACTGGGACTGCCTTTACCTGCAGAGATAAGGAACACAAGTGAGGGAAATGTAGGTGAAGCACTCACTGGGCTGGCCTCCAGCACCTCTCCTATGCACCGACCACACTTCAAATTTGGGTGCTCGGGTCACTGTCTCCCTCCCAAGCTGCTGAAACCAGCTCATAGGATCCTTATGAAAGCAAAATGAAAGGTCCTGTCCTGATAGCCTTATCAAGACCACCTCTGGTTGGGACATCAAGGGATCTGCCATCTCCTGGCCTCAGTAGGGTGGTTTGTGCATGCGTGCTTAGTCGTGTTCGACTCTTTGCGACCCCATGGACTGCAGCCTGCCAGGCTCCTCTGTCCGTAGCATTATCCAGGCAAGAATACTGGAGTGGGTTACCATTTCCTACTCCAGGGGATCTTCCTGACCCAGGGATTGAACCTGCGTCTCCTAGGTTGGCAGGCAGGTTCTTCACTGCCGAGCCACTTTGGAAGCCCCAGCAGAGGCTCTATGCAGCATCATAGCTCACAAGCGCAACCACAGTCACTTTCGCGAATCCTTGGGGCGGCACTGCTGGGACGGGGTGTCCTCTGCCCGACCTGACAGTGGGGAGAGTGGGGCCAGTGGCCCCCAGAGCTGGCAGCGCCTATGCCAGTGCCTGGCCTGCATGGTGGTGCAGACCCCAGGCTTAGGGGGCACAGGGAGCCTTTCATCAGGAGGAAAGAAGGGGGGGCGAGACACAGCTCTTCTCTTCCCAGGCCCCTTCCATGTGCTTCCACTGCCTTTACATCCCAGGCGGAGGCCGGCTGGGTTCCTGCCCTCAGACCAGCATCCCGTTGCTGCAAGGAGCCCTCCTGGGGTACTGACTGCCTCTGTCCTCTTTCCTCCAGTTCCTCTCCACACCGCCAGGGCCAGAGTCATCTCGCGGCGCTCACACCACCTTCCTGTATCACCTCAGCTGTGAATTTCACAGAGGTGGCGTCGGCCTCTTCTGCTGGGCCACTAGCAAGAATGACGCTGAAAAGGTCCGAGTAGAGCCCTTCCCTTGTCCAGCTGGGTAGGACTCAGGCCTTGGGACTCTCTGAGTGTCCAGCTGAACCTCCCTGGAGGCCATCCGAGAGCAGGTGGAGCATTGAGGAGGAGGGAGGGGAGCCGGACGACCGTGCCCACTGGCCATGGCTCCAAGGGGCCCAGAGCTGGGTGGTCCTCCAGTCTCCATCCTCCCAGGGTGCTGAGGCTGCCTCTAGGGCCCTCCGTGTCACAGAGTCCCCTCACTTTGTCCACTGCTGCACCAGGAACTGAGGACAATGTCTGGCACAGAGCAGACAGTGCACAGATATACATTTGCTGAAAACAATGAACAATCAGGCAGAGGCAAGCTACATATGGGTTCATGCCAATACTAACAGCAAGAGCAACCACAGTGGCATCAACGGATGGGGACCGAGTCATGTACATGCCCTCACCCATGTAGATGGTGACGGAAGCCCTGGCCGGGCCCAGGAGAAACCAGCAGGGCAGGAGATTCTGACAGCTGCCAACAAGACCAAGGACACCTGCTGCTTTGCTTCCCGGTGGGCGGATCCTCAATCAGCTCCCCTCATCAGTGCCACGTGACCGAGAAGGCCCTGGCGGGCAATGGTGCTCAGGTTTATGGAATCAAAGCGCAGCCTGAGAACATCAACTGAGGCCTGACCTCAGGTTTGTTGTGGTTTAGTCGCTAAGTCGTATCTGACTCTTTGTGACGCCACAGACTGCAGCCCGCCACGCTCCTCTGTCCATGGCATTCTTCAGGCAAGAATACTGGAGTGGGTTGCCATTTCCTTCTCCAGGGGATCTTTCTGACTCAGGGACTGAACTTGCGTCTCCTGCCTCGGCAGGCAGATTCTTTACCTCTGAGCCACAGGGGCAGCCCTCCTGAGCTCAGGTCTGACACTGAGTGTTAAAACTCCATCTTGGCCAGACAGCAGTTGAGGAGGCTCACCCTGGAACTGGAGGCCTGACCCCTGAAGGAGCTCTGAACCCTGGCAGCATTTACTGGGCCTTCCATCCCACACAGGGGACCAGACTGCCACCCGGGAAGTGACACGGGTAACTCTGAAATCTGGGAGCCCAGCGAGCACAGCCCTAGGAGCCAGACCACACTGCAAGCCAGGGTGGCCCATCTACGCGTGAACAGGGGACCTGGGAGAGCTCTGGAAAGGCACCTGTGGCTGCAGTCACGGCAGAGAACTCTGGGAACAAAATCCTGGGCCCTGGACTTCCCTGGTGGCCCACAGGTTAGTTAAAACTCCGTGCTTCCAGTGCAGGGGTTGTGGATTTGATCCCTGGTGGGGGAAGCTGGGATCCCACAAGCTGTGCAGTGCAACAACCAAAAATAATAATAAATTTAAAAGCCTGGGTTCGGGGGCTCTTGGAAGAGGGTGACCCAGAGGCACTCTCCTCTTCCTCTGCACCCGTGGGCACTTGGGGGAGAGTCAGCCATGTGTCCAGGCCTCTGGCCCTTCCAAATAGCCCTTAAAGACAGAGGGAAGATGCCCACCCTAACCTTCCGGAGACCACGTGACACTCTGTGTGAGGCCCTGGGAGGCAGGAGACCTGCCGCCCTTTTCTCCTCCGTGACTGAGGACACAGGGCCTCGCCTCTCTGCACCTCTGGGGTCTCGTCTGTAAAACGGGGCCATCAGGCAGGGCGGCTGTGTGAGGGCACTTAGCACCATGTCCACCCAGCACACTCCAGGTGCTCAGCCAAAGCCTGTGCCTTCCTTCCTCCTCTTACCCTGATGCACAAAAGTGCTGGCCGTGTCCCAGGGACTTCTCCAGGGGGACGAAGGGTGGGGGCGCTTCAGGACACCCCCTGGAACCTCCTCCCCCGACCCGGCAGCCCCCAAGGCAGAGCCTTGTCACCAGATCTGCTGCTCCAAGGGCCCCTGTGTGGGACAACACTCGGGCACTTGTTTAAAATGCAGATTCCTGAGCCCAGCCCGGTGGGACCGACTCCTCTCTCTTTTCACCAGGCTCTCCAGTGACTGCGGTCCCCTGAGGTGGGGTCTCTGCCCCCGAATCCGGAGCTCCTGGATGGGCGCAGGTGGCCGGCTCAAGCTGACCGGCAGCTAGCACAGGGGCAAGGAGAAAAGCCGCAAGGAAAGGCGCCCGGCTTCCACCAGCAGAGGGAGCTGTGGGCCTTCAAACCACCTGGCTGCCCTCAGCCGGCCCGCCAGACCCGAAGGAAGGGATTTCAGAAGGCTCTCCCTGGGGCCCGCACTTGGGTGTGCAAAGCTCTGCATGCTGTTTGACAACTGTATACTTCTTATCAAGCAGTTTTACAGGTTGTCAGCTGTCAGCCTTCCTATTTTTCTCTCTTTCACCCCCTCTGTCATCGTCCCGGGCTCTCTCCCTTGACAAGAAGGCAACAGAGACAGAAAGGATGGAGTCAGAACTGGAGCTCAAAAAGGGGCCTCTGGACCACCCCCCTCCCCAACCCCACAAGCTCAACCCCTCTCTCCTCTTCTCAACCAGGAAACAGCCCCAGGGAGGTGAAAGGATGTGCGCCGGCTTTGGGGAGCCAGGTACTAGGAGCCGAGATCCGTCTGATGGCTGTTTTGATGCTGCTCTCAGAGTTCACTGGAGGAGAGGGGTCCTTTCCTTAGAGGGGCCCTAAGGGAGCAGCTAACGTGATTTCCTCCCTGATGGTGGTTCCATGCATGCTAGGATCTCTAGTTCCAACCTCAGGGACCCCCGTCTGTCGGTAACCTGACCCTCTGGCATGTGAAGTCCTGCTAATAAGCTTTTGCTGCCTGACAGGAGGCAGTAAGCCAGTCAAACGTTTGGGAGGCTGGAAGCCACCCAAAGGGCCTTTGGGGAGAGGAGTCTGTGCTTTCTGCCCTGCCTTCCAGAGGAAAGGCCTCAAGAGGGGCTTGAATTCCAGGTCCTTGGGGCGGGCTGCCTGTCCAGGTGTGCGGACACTGTGCTGGATGAGGCCACTCTGAGTGTCTCCTAAGGGACAAAGCAGGACCACTGTGATCTCGCCAGACATCTCGCCCCAGTATGGGCCGCTGCACTCTCACCCTTCTCGGTCTGTCTCTGGTTCTCGCTCTCTGGGTTTCAGGCACTCAGGGATGGAGCAGGTACAGGGCACGGTACCCGGCTGCTCGGCTGGCTACTGGCACCCCGTGAAAACACTCAAGAGAGCAGCAGCATCAGTGACCGTCCAAGTCATCCAAGCAGGGGCACTGATGCTGAGACTCACTGAAGCAAACAGGAAGGGAGAAGATGAAGGCCTTTTGTTTCTATGGAGACAGCACCTTGGGGTGAGGGGCTGAAGGAAGAGAAAGCTTCTATCACACCTCCAGTCAGGACGTGGCAAACGGTCCCTTTTGTGGTTGGGCCCACCCCTCCCCTTCCCTTCCCTGCCAGGTGTTCACCATGGCAACCCTTCTTCCAAACAAGAGGTGCAGAGCCGCAGCAGCAGCATCTGGTGTCGGGGGAGCCGGGGAGTCCCGGGGGGATGGGACAGGCCCAGCTCCCCCTCCCTGGCAGGACATGGGCCCTGGCCTGGCTTTGTCCTGGTCCCTCTACCACTTCCTGTGCCCCGGGACCACGTCATTCACCTCTCCGAGCTTCCATCTGCCACCTCCGTGGTTGTCGCGAAAGCCAAGTGAGTGAGGCCGCGGCACATGGAGGTGCTCAATAAATGCTTCCTGGCCGAATGTAGCTCGAGCCCTGGCACTGCTGTTGTACCCAAATTCTCGGACACTCCAGGCCTGTCCTAATTCTAAGAGGCACGGACTGAGTGCGTCAGGCTCTGGAGCAGAGCTGGGGCGTCAGTGGAGGGGAAGACCTGCACTCCAGCCAGGATCAGGTCAAAGCCGGGGCCTGGAGGGTACCCAGGAATCCTGGAACGCAAGGCCCTGCCATCACCTGCCTGAGCAGCCAGGGAGCCTGGTCTCACGGCTGCAAAGCCCCACAGCCGAGGAGGGAGACATCCCCACATGGAAACTCCTTCGATCCCAGAGATGCTGACATGAGAAAAGGTGCGGGCAGCAGCCCTGGCTGTCCCCCCCAGCCAGAAAAGGCCACTCTGGAGGCCGTTCCAGAGAAAAATAAAGGCCAGGACCTCTAGGGCATCCCAGAGAGATCCCCACCCACCCCCGCATCCCAGAAAGATACTACCAGCAGGAACGATCTCTCCCAGAAGTAAGCAGCATGGCAAATACCATGCATCAAATGAACAAAGGAAGGAGCCACGTCCAGCTTTTATAAAAGAAGTGAGGAAAAGTGGGTCAGGGCGTTGGTGGGGTGTGTCTGACCAGGACAACACCTGATCCGGCAAGGAACGAGAAGCTGAGGAGGAGCTCTAGGTTCAGAGGCGGTTTACAGGGGAGTTGCTTCCCCGGCCTGTGGTACTAGTAACAAGAGCTCCCCAACGACTGCTGTGCCCAGCTCTGTCCTGAGCACTTCACGTCCTTGGAGCAGCTGGGCCGGGCAGGATCACTCTCCCCCGCCTTTGGAGAAGGGGAACCTGGAGCTCTGAGCTGCAGTGCTGGCCCCAGGCCACACACGAGCAGAGGCCAGAGCGGGATGGGGACACGGGAATGGTGGGGCCTAGAGCTCTGTGCTCTCCTGCCCGGAGGCTGCCTGTCTGCAGAATCCGCAGCTACTAGAGCAGGGTCAGAGGCCTGGGGAGCCCTGGGCCTGGGGATGGTGGCGGACGACTCACCTGAGATGTCGGCACTGGAGCCCTCATTGGGCCTCTTCCCCGTCATAAACTCCGCTTCAGCCAAGGCCTTGGGGGAGAGGGCGCTGGCCGTGCCATTGGGCGCTGCGGGCCTCTTGGACCGTCGGCTGAAGATCCTGCTGCTGAAGCGCCTGCCCTCCTTGGCCAGGGTGGCCTCCCCATTGGCAGCTTCTCCCTTGCTGTGTCGGGCAAGGGCCTCTCGGGGTCTGGACTTCAGGTCCGTGTGCGGGTGGGAGGCCCCCCGGCCGTCCCTCCGACTCAGTTCTCCCAGGGGAACTGGCTCCACGGGGGGCAGCACCTGCTCCAGGGTGGCCAGGTCATGCAGGAAGCTCTCCAGGCGCCGGGCCGACTCGCCCTTGCTGCCCTCCTCCTGCCCCTCGGCGCGGCCGCTGGCCTCTTGCTGCTGCCGGGCGGCCCAGCGCATCATCTCCCCGGGCGGGGGGCGGCTGCCCGCCACCAGGGCATACTTGGGGTTGATCAGCTTGCGCGCCACGGTGGAGGAGTAGTGGAGGCCAGGCCTGCCAGCGCCTCCTGCCAGGCCCAGCTGCTGGTACAAGTTCACCTCCTCGGAGATGGCATACAGCTCCCGGAACTCCACATCGAAGGGCTCCACATGCTGCCCCGTCAGGAGGAGGAGGAGGTTCCTGTCCACGTGGGAGGAACTCCAGGTGAAGCTAGGAACACGGGGGCAGAAAAGCAAGACACGTGGTGCCCAGGGCTGCAGCCGCGCCCTGCCAGCCGCCGCCTGGCTAGCCCATCTCAGCACCCTCGCCGCCCGGCCCAGCCCGATCCACCAGGGAGGCCGGATGCCTTGCTGCCTTTGTGCCAGCTGTTTTCCTTCCACAGACCCAAATCCTCCCTTGGGTCCAGGTCTTGGCCTCACGTGCAGTAAAGCAGGCAGTGGGTGCAGGGCAAGGGTGAGAGAAGTCAGGCCTGTTCCAAACCTGCTTTCTGCCCTGCCTGCCTTGTAAAACGTGAGGCGTGTGGTCAGAGCATTGTGCGGCTAAAGTCCAACAACGTCGTGTACAGAAGGTTTCTCAGTTCCTGGCACAAACATACATTTAAAAGTAGAATCTGCAGCTGCCACTACTGTTACTAGCATTTCATTTCTTATTAGTTCTTCTCTGAATTTTTAGAGCACATGGCATCTGCAAAGCACCATACTTTAACCACGTAAGAGGGCTGATGCCATTTATTAATTGTTCCATCTGCTGGGGTCTCTTCCAGCCTCAAAATGCAGCCTGCTGTTGTGGACCGTGGAAGGCAGGCAGTGCTGAATGCTCAACAGAAGTTGACCATCTTTCTCGAATAGTCCATCAACCAGAGAGTTTGAGGGAAGGGGTTGGCCGGGGGGCTATTCTTTGCCATCAGAATAGACAGTGGCTCTTAGACTTACGACACTTAGGACCGTGGAGGCTCCAGTCTAGCATCTTTCTGAACGTGAACATTTCTGACCAAGAACAAAGACCGCCCCCCCACCCCCGGGCCCAACTCACCTGAAGGATCCAGTGGCTACTTTGTCCCCATCTACCATGAGGAACTTTGATGACAGGGTCCCCTTGATCTTCCCCATGGGCATGTAGAAGCCCACACCTGTCACAGAGCGGACACGGATATTCTGTTGGGAAGAGGAGAAGGGCACAGTCACTCAGGCTGGGGGCCTAGAAGCTCTGTGCCGAGTATCTTCTTGGGCAAAGGATGAACCCTCTTGTCTACGGGGTCCTGCCTGCTGGCTCTTGTCTGCACTTGACTCTGCTTCCTAGGGCCCGAGGAGGTCAGCAAATCTTGCTTTGGGCACGGACGGGCCCAGGGCAACCCTGGTCTGCTCTCAAAGCTCCTCGGCAGAGAAACACAGCCCTACCTTCAACCCTGACCATGACTCTGCGGGCTGAGCACCCAAGACTGGGCCAGAGCCTGCC
This sequence comes from Dama dama, assembly GCF_033118175.1. NCBI lineage: Eukaryota > Metazoa > Chordata > Mammalia > Artiodactyla > Cervidae > Dama > Dama dama. The sequence continues at coordinate 8,837,036 of NC_083702.1, forward strand.
CCCTCAGCTTCAGCAGTCTTGGGATAAAATGTTAAGCTGGGTGTGCAGTTTAGGGTTATCAGTTCACGAGGCAAGGTTTTAGATAGGAGGAAGGGGGTTGGCAGTGCTGCTCACCTGGACCCTTGAACTGGGGAGCAGGCCGAGGAAGGGGCAGAGGGGGTTTCTATCCCACTTCCTTCCCACCCCCACCCTGCCCCAGGGGTACAGCTTACCCGAACACGGAAGTCAGGGAGCTCCAGGCCCTGACACATCTCCAGGAAGTAGCTCACGCCCGCCTCGTCCAGGATGATGTACACTGGGACCCGGCGCTTAGAGGCGGCATCCACAATGTCTTGGAAGATCTCGCCATCGGTGAAGAGGTCCATAACCACAGCAATGACCTGGACAGGAAGGGGTACTGGTAAGGTACGTGGTGACTGCACCTCTAGAGAGTCACGCCGTGGCCTGCGGAGGACCAGCGGGGCTGGGGTAATTGGTGCCCAAGAGTCAGAAATGCCATCTGCACCCCCCGCGCCCTCTGAGCACAACTGAGCAGGAGATGGGCGCTCTGCTCTGGGAAATGAAGATGGTGCAGAGGGTGCTGGCCATGCACCCTTGACAAATCCCCAGGGCCTACCCTGGGGATTTCCCAGCAGCTCTTCAGAAGCCGTATCAGGGGAGATCTAGGAGGCTGAGGAGAGCTGGTCCTGGTGTCCTTGGGAAATAAGCAGGCTCAAGAGGCTGCAGTCACGGAGAGGCGTAGGACGGACCAGCTCCACAAGCTGCAGATCTGCTCAGATACGACTTTCTCTGCAGACCCGAGCGCTTTGATGTCCCTGCAGCTGTGCAAAGCCCTGCGCTTCCCTGAGCACAGATTCGGGCAGAGCTCCAGTTGGCTCAGGCTCCCTTGGCCTCCAGGGGTCCAGCCATCCTGCTCCATCCTCAAAACAAGGTCCCTGCCTCTGCTGGCTGTTTAGTCACTAAATCGTGTCTGACTCTTGTGATCCCATGGACTGGAGCCTAACAGGCTCCTCTGTCTGTGGGATTCTCCAGGCAAGAATAGTGGAGTGGGTTGCCATTTCCTATGCCAGGGGATCTTCCCGACGCAGGGATCAAACCCAGGTCTCCTGCATTGCAGGCCGATTCTTTACCATCTGAGCCATGATTTCCAGAAGCCAGTCTTGATTAGTCATCCTGGGAAGGAAGGCCTTCTGCAGCCCGAGGCAGCTTTGCCTTTCTTACCTCAGCCGCCTCACTTTCCTACACAAACAAACCTTGTTCCAGGACTTCCCTGACAGCCCAGTGGATAAGACTCTGTGCTTCCACTGCAGGGGGCACTGGTTTGATCCATGTTCAGGGAATTAAGATCTTGCACGCCATGTGGTCAAACAAACAAACAAAAAACCCTTCTTCCACTCCAGAGGCAGGGTTTTCTTGCTGGCCCCAAGCACTGTGTCCGTGATGCAGAGGAAAGGGCGTGCTTTGGGGTCAGAGAGATCTGATGATAACCACTTTCCATTCCTGTAACCTTAGGCAAGTCCCTTAACCGTGATGAGCCTCTGTTTCCTCATCTGCCAAGTGTGGATACTCTGTACCTGGTACATTTGGCTTCAGGATTAGCAATGACATCTGTAAGCATCAAACACAATGCCTCAATAAATGGTAACCACCATGTGATCGAGGGAGGCTGCTCATGGTTGTAACTGAATGCCCGAACTCTGAAGTCGGGCAGACCAGGCCTGGTACACCAACGCCACTGCTGACTCATCAGTGCCCAGCTTCCTTGGCAGCAAAATGGAGCTAATAGTAGCACCTGTCTCAAAGGGCTGTTGAGAAGGCTTAGAGAAGTAAACTGTGAAAGCGTTTAGCAAAGTGCCTGGCGCATGTTAAACTCAGTAAGTGTATCCTCCGCCACCATGACCTTCATGTGTGCTCTGCCATTATCTTTCCCTCTAAAGACCACCCCCAACACCATTTATGCAGTGTTACAGAAGGCTCTGCTTAGCGCCTACATTTACTGTTTTTTAACAGTATAATTGCTCTGGGTTTCCTTGGTGGCTCAGACAGTAAAGAATCTGCCTGCTAATGTAGGAGACCCGGGTTCAATCCCTGGGTCAAGAAGATCCCCAGGAGCAGGGCATGGCAACTCACTCTAGTATTCTTGCCTGGATAATTCTACAGACAGAGGAGCCTGGCGGGCTACAGTCCATGGATTTACAGAGTCAGACACGACTGAGCCACTCACACACACACACAACTGCTTTACAGAGTTGTGGTAGTTTTTGCCGAACAACAACGTGAATCAGCTACATATATCTCTTGAGCCTTCCTCCCATCCCTGTAGGTCCTCACAGAGCACTGAACTGGGCTCCCTGTGCTAGACAGTAGCTTCCTGTTAGCTATCTATTTTATACACGGTAGTGTATATATGTCAACACTCTCAATTCGTCCCACCCTCTCCTTCCCCACTGTGTCCACAAGCGCTCTACATTTAATACTCAATCATTCACATAAGTAACATTTGCTGAGCCCCATTGGCAGAGGGAGGACCTAAAGACAAACAAACCGTAGTCCCTAACTTCAAGGGGTTAATCCAGTTGGAATCATAAGACATCCACACAGAATAACATGACATAGGGAAAATGAAATAAATGCCTTACGAGATGCACAAATGACACACGGTGTGAATTCAGAGGAGGAGTGGGAGGAAGAGAAGGAGGGGTTTAGGGAGGGGGGAGTTGAAAGGTTACTTTCAGTCAGGGGAGACCAGAAAGGTTTCACCAAGGAAGCAGAAAACTGAAGAATGGGCAGCCTTGGGCACCGTGAGAAATAAGCCGAGAATAAAACCAAGCGGGGAAGCGGGAAGGGCTGCCATGCATGGGCAAGTAGGCTGTGCGCTGCACCCAGGGCTGAGGCGGTGAGTGGGAGCTGAGCCTGCTGAGGAAGAGAGGCCCTTTTCTAATCTGCACACGGGTGCCACCTGGGCTACCCAGGGCCTCGGAGGCGAACGTTCCAGGCAAAGGACACAGCACAAGCAATGGCACTGAAGACAGGCATGACTGACGAAAACAGGAGATACAAGCAAAATCTGCATGAGAAAAGAGAAACAACTATAGACATGTTAGGGCTTCCCTGGTGCTTCTGATGGTGAAGAGTCTGCCTGCAGCGCGGAAGACCTGGCTTCAGTCCCTGGGTGGGGAAGATCCCCTGGAGGAGGGCATGGCAACCCACTCCAGTATTCTTGCCTGGAGAATCCCCATGGACCGAGGAGCCTGGCGGGCTAGAGTCCGTGGGGTCGCAAAGAGTCGGACGCGACTGAGCGACTAACACTTTCACTTTCACAGATATATTCACTTTTTAATAAATTCTTACTATTCAAGAAAGGGTAAAAATGGTAAAAAGAATAGGACCATTTACACATTGATGAATTTGAAAATGATGTGGATAAGTCATAAAAGTGAACTAAACATATCAACTATATTTCAAGTTTTTAAAAAGCATAATCAAGTAAGGTTTATTCTAAAAATGTAAGGATTATTCAACATCAGAAATATATTAGTTTATAATATTTACAGTGTAAAAGATGGAAAATCATATATTACCTTGTTTTTAAAAAAGTATCTGATAACACTATTTATGATTAAAATTCTCAAAAAACTAGGAATAGAAACTTCCTTATCATGATAAAGGCTAGCTACTAAAAAACCCTCTTGAAACATACTTAAACTTGCATTCCCTTTAAATCCTAAGCAAGTTGAGAATATTCACCTATTACTACTACTGTTCAGAACAGTTCAGCTGTCGAACTGCTGTTGTACTGTAAGTCCTGAACAATGCGATATGCCAAGAAAAAGAAATGAGCTGGAAGCATTAAAAGAGACAAAACTATCAGTATTTAGAGATGATATTTTTATTAAAAATCCAGTAGGATGCAGAGAAAAACGTTTAGAAGTAGTAGGAGAATTTGGCAAAATTTCCAGATACAAGGAAAACAAAAAGCAATAGCATTCTTCTAATATAGCAATGATCAATTTTTCTTAAAAAAAAAAAAAAAAGGAAAATAAGATCCATTCAAAATTATAATTTAAGCAGGTAATATTTAGGAATTAATACCTCTATGGAGAAACTTAGAAAATTCTATTAAAGGACAGTTAAAATTATTTGAGTAAATAAGATAAATCATGTTCATGGATAATAAGATTCAATCTTTTAAAAATCCAGTCCTCATATTAATAAGATCTAATACAATTCCAATGAACAGTCGGTAAACTTTTGTTTGAGGCGCTCAGATATTTCAAAAATGTGAGGAAGAATGAAGATCCACAATAGCTAAGTCAATTTTGAAAAAGAAAAGCTAAAAGGGCACACTTGTCCCACTAGATAATAAGACATACTGTAGCGTCAAGGTAATAAGAACTGTGGTACTGAGGTAGGAAAGAACTGACAAATAGACCATGGAACAGAATGGAGAGACCAGAAATATATACGGACCTACACACATGCATAAACTTTAAGTCTGGTAGAGGTAGAATCACAACTCAGTGGAGAAAGGATGCTATGTGCTATTGGGACAATCGTCATACTAAACAGAGAAAAACAAAATGGATCCCTATCTCATACAATGTACAAAGGTGGATTTCAGGTAGGCTGTACCACCTAAATGTGGAAGATAAAGCTAATAAAGGAATTCATGAAATGCAGGAAAATATCTTCCTGACATAGGTAAGAAAGGATTTCTTAGGATTCCAAAAGCATGAATCATAAGACAAAAATTTTAGCAAATTAGGGATTTTCTGTTCAAAGAAAGATGTCAATAGACAAAGGGAACTGGAGGTGACAGAAAATACCTGCAATGTCTACAACCAAAAGAAATTAATAACATACAAGAGATTCCTGCACATCAGCAAGAAAAAGACAGAAGATTAATCAGAAAAATGGGCAAAGGCTATGAATAGGCAGTTCCTTGAGGAGAAGATACCTGAATGGCTAATAAGTATATAAAGAGAAGCAGACCTCATAAGTAATCAGAAAGATGCAAATTAAAGCCAAGAGATAGTAATAAGAGTAAATGCAACTTTTAAAAATTTTATCAGTTCAGTCGCTCAGTTGCTCAGACTCTTTGCGACCCCATGGACTGCAGCATGCCAGGCTTCCCTGTCCATCGCCAGCTCCTGGAGCTTGCTGAAACTCATGTCCATCGAGTTGGTGATGAATAAAATAAATTAAAAAAGCAAAGAGATAAGAGAGATACCACTTTACAACATGAACTAAAAACCAGAATGCTGGACAGTTCTAAATGTTGGTGTGAGAAAAGGGGACCCTCATTCACTGTGGGGGGGATGGAACACTAGTACAGCTGTTTCTTAGGGCAACGGGCAGAGAGTTTCATGGATTTAAGATTGTGCACACCTAGAAGACTAAATATTAAAAAAAAAAAACTAAGATCATGGCATCTGGCCCCATTACTGCATGGCAAATAGAAATGGAAAAGGTGAAAGTAGTGACAGATTTCCTCGTCTTGGGCTCCAAAATCACTGCAGACGGTGACTGTAGCCATGAAATTAGAAGATGATTGCTTCTTGGCAGGCAAGCGATGACAAACCTAGACAGTGTGTTGAAAAGCAGAGACATTACTCTGCCACAAGGGTCTGTATAGTCAAGGCTATGGTCTTCCCAGTGGTCACATACGGTTGTGAGAGCTAGACTGTAAAGGAGGCAGAACACCAAAAAATTGATGCCTTCGAACTGTGGTGCTAGAGAAGACTCCTGAAAGTCCCTTGGACAGCAAGGAGATCAAACCAGTCAATCTTAAGGGAGATCAACCCTGAATATTCACTGGAAGGACTGATGCTGAAGCTCCAGTATTTTGGTCATCTGGTGTGAACAGCCAACTCATTGGAAAAATCCCTGATGCTGGGAAAGATTGAGGGCAAAAGGAGAAGAGGGCATCAGAGGATGAGATGGCTGGATGGCATCACTGATGCAATGAACATGAACTTGGGCAAACTCCGGGAGATGGTGAGGGACAGGGAGGCCTGGCAAGCTGCAGTCCATGGGGTCACAGAGAGTCAGACACGACTGGACAAACAACAGCACACCTAGAAGCCAGCAGTACACTCTTGGCTACGCACTCAGGGGAACCTCTTGGATCTTTGTCCAGGTCTATCGGGGGCAGGAACAAAGACATTCACTATAGTTTTCTTTGGGATAGCAGAGAGTTGGCAACAACTTAGATGTGCATCTTTAGAAGAATGGGTGAATGTGAGGGATGCTCAGGACAGAGTCCTCCATGGCAGACAGAAGCAATGAATGAGTTACATGTGGAGAACTTGGAGAGTTCTTCTGAAATGGATGTGCATGTGTACATGCTCAGTTGTGCCTGACTCTTCGGCACTCCACGGACTACAGCCCGCCAGGCTCCTCTGTCCGTGGGATTTCCCAGGCAAGAAGACTGGGATGGGTTGCCATTTCTTACTCCAGGGGCTCTTCCCCACCCAGATGCATCTCCTGTATCTCCCACATTGGCAGACAGATTCTTTACCACTAAGCCACCTGGGAAACCCTTAAAATGGATAGTTGGATTTAAAATGTTAGAGCATGTGATCTATAGCCCAGTACCATTAATGTAAATCGAAGTACACTACATAAGATAACTCTTCATGTTTTTCAAGGATATACACTGAATAGAGGGGAGGGGCTGCCTATGGCAGGAGAAAGGGATGGGAGGGAAGCAGAGAGGAAATTCAGAGGGGTTTTCCCTGGATTGATGACGGCAGTGGACCATGAACTGAGGTTCACAACTGGGTCTGCTCCTAAGAGCCCAAACAAACGAACAAAAAGAAATTGGCCTGAAACAGTTCAGGGTAGGTGTGGGGCAAGGACAGCGGGGAGCCTGGCGTGCTGCAGGCCATGGGGCCGCAGAGTCGGACATGGCTTAGTGACCAAACCACAGCAAGGACGATGGGGTGGGGCTGGATGGTGGTGGGTTTTGGTTTTAACAGGCCGCTTCAGGCTTCATTCCAGCAGAACACAGCTCCCAGCATCTAGTAGGCTAGGGATATCTTATCTTCCACGTGCTGCCTGAGGTCAGAGTCCATCGTTTGCTCATTTCCAGACTCTCTGCGGTGTCCGACACAGCTCAAGGCGGACTCTCAATATGTTGCCGGGGAGGGCTTGACTGGCTCAGGAAAGCACGTCAAGATTCACTCGTATTCTTGTTTCGTAATTGAAAGCGCAGGGAGCCAGCTCACCCTCGCCCCGACCCGAAGTGGGAGGTGTGGGGAGAGTATGGCAAACCAGAGGGAGAGATATGTCCCGGCGGGGTGGGGGTGGGGGCGCCCTGCTTTGGGGAGGCTTGGTCTGCGGCGCCCTGGTGAGAGCCAGCCATCTGTGTCACTACCAATTAAGCAGTGAAATATCTGTAGTGGGAAAAAAAATCAATTGCTCGCTGACTCCTGCAATCTCGTTGTGGAGGAGAGGTGATAATTACCCTCCACTTTGGTCTCGGAGGCCTGGCTTGACATTCCGATCCACGGGTGGCATACGGCCCACGAAAACTAGCTCCCTATTCCCGCCCGGTGTTTAATGTGCCACGTGATGCTCTGGGCCAAACCCGACTTCAAGGCTCCCGGTATAAATGGAAAATCGGGTTTTAAAAGAGGGACGTGGATTTCGTCAAGAGGGAAGTCATTCCTTCTTCCCGGCGGGCTCCCAGCCTTCTTTACCTGGTTACCCACTGATGCGCGGCACCTGGGGGGAGAGGTTAATTTGAGGCAGCAGGAGTTTCTAGAAGCTGTTGCAAGCCCCGGCAAAGAGGCTCTGATGCTGTAATACTTCTCATCGGGTACTTGGTTAGCTAACTGTTTCCTCCTTTGATATCTGGCCTCAGTGGTGGGGCGGGGAAGCAGGGTGCGTTAGGGAGCCTCAGAATTCCCCTCCATCTGTCATTTACCTTTAATTAAACTGCCAGCTTTTCAGATTCTCTTCCTGGACTCCTTAATTACCATTAGATTAACAAAATGAATGGGAAGGACTCCACCTGCCCTGTGCACTCCACACGGCTCTGCTCAAGACCGCGGGGCCTGGCGCCCCTGGGTGTGTTGGGATGACCTGGTCTGAACGCCCACCACACTGCTGGTCCCTGTGCCACACAGCAATGCTCTCTGGCCTGCCCCGGAGGCACTTCCAAAGTCAACATCCTCTCGGTCACCCTGGCCAGAAGCCCGAGTCTACTGGCCTCCTCCCTCCCCCTCCCTGTGACCAAATCTGATCGCCACCAAGTCCAACAGAGCCTGCCTCCTCCATGTACTTTCTCTGGGTCAGCTCCTTTCTGCTCTCACTGCACGGCTGTCCTCACTTGGCACCCCCTCGTTTTAACGTTTATTTTTATTTATTCGGCTGTGCCGGGTCTTAGTTTCGGCCTGTGGGATCTTAGCTGCCCACCCAGGGATCGAACCTGGGCCCTCTGCTCTGGGAGCACGGAGTCTTAGCCACTGGACTACAGGGAAGTAGTCCCCCCTCTCATTTCTTAGTGAACTTCTGGGATAGTTTCCTAATTAGTCTCACCTTTTCCATCTCTGTGCTCCAACTCTTTCTCCATACCAGTGACACTCCCTCTCCCCGCAAGCAACAGACTGATGAAGTGGTGGGTCCCACAGTCAAACTCCTTAACTTGGTATTGAAGGACCTCATGATGGCCCCTTCCTCCTCTCCAGCTTCATCCTGGACCATCTCGCGTCTGCCCCCTGCTTTCAGCCACGCAGGATGACCTGCAGTCACCCCAACACAGGGTTTCTCTACAGTGGCACTTCCGGGCACAGTAGGGAGGCGGGGACATGTGCATTGCAGAATGTTTAGTAGCAAGCCAGTAGCATCACCCAAAATGGGGACAACCAAAAATGTCTATAGATACAGATAAATGTCTCCTGAGGACAAAATTGCATCACCCTCTCTACCCTGCTTTGAGAACCACTACACATAACAGGTAGTTTCCAGTTCTTCTGTTCCTTCCCCTCCCGTACTCCTGTGAAACATTTATGCATCTTTCAAGACCCAGGCAAGAATTTCCTGAACGTTCCCCACTCCCTGCTTCCTGCCCACATTGTGTCCTAGGCAAATAACAGAGGTCCTTGACATTTTATTGTAACATCTGCTCAATGGCTCTGTTCTTTACTGGGCTGTGGGCTCCCGGATGGTAGGGGCCATCTGATTTATCTCGAAATCTCCACCCTCAGGGGACATCTCAATAGTCAGTTCTCCATGATTGTGGAATGAATGTCTAAATGGAGGGTGTTTCATGTCTACTGTTTTATTTGTGGGGTGTGGACCTAGCTTTGTGGTTATCTCTTTAATTTCATTAATGACTATAGATATTGTGGTGGAGGGGGAAAAAAAAAAGAATGCTGAGCAGGATTCTTGGTTAGATCATCTTGCTGGAAGGCAGAGTTGGAGTTCTTCCTCAAGGGCACAGAGAAGGGAAAAGAAATGGGTGCCTTCTGGGACTGCTGCCTGAACGCTGGTCCCAGGTCTGGACTGCCTCCACTCCACCTACCCAAGGTCTTGACGGAGCAGCCAGCCGGTGAGTGGGGACAATACTCAACCAAGGGGTAAAAGTCCACACCAAGGACATCTGGGGGCAGAGCTGCCCCCAGCACGTACAGCTAGCACCTCTGTGCAGATTACGAAAGGGTACCTGTCCTCCCTGTGGTGGAAGCAAGCTGATAAACCGAGCATGGGCTACCAGTCAGCCTCGTAAAGCTGCCGAGGCCCAGAGTAGGGCACAGGCTATGTCTCTGCCCGTGGCCCCTGCACTGAAGGACATTCCAGACGTGCAGAACCTCAGAGCTAGGAGGAAACAGAACAGAGCCCAGCCCCGAGGTTAAGTTTCCCAGCTGTGTCTTTGGCAGAGGTGGGACGAAAGCCCAGGCTTCTGACCCCAGTCCAGTGCTGTTACCCCCAGATGATGCGGTCAGGGCAGGCTCTGGGGACATCTGCTCTGGCTAGGACCTGAGGTCACCCCGATCATACAAAACCAGGGTGCACACATACAGCTGGAAAATACCACCCTCTCCTTCACTGGTTTCCCCAGGTCTGCTGACGTGGAGCCCAGGCACTGGGGTGGGTGTGGCTGCCACCGCTGTGACACAGATCCGCCCATCTCACTGAGCTCCATGGTGGGGGAAAAGCAAGAGGCCACAGGTCAAGCAAGCTCCTTGCAGGGATGTACTGGTGATGGTCACTTTTCCCTGGGGAGGAAAGGAGGGAGCCCACCAAGGCACAGGGGCAGTCCCAGTCCCCATGGGCCCACTGATGACCCATATGAGCCTGGGGCCCAACTTTAACCTCCCATGTCTGCCCTGCCTGCCTCCCAGGGCTGTTGGGAGGTTCCGATGAGATCATGCCTATAAAATTCCATGAAAAAGCTATATGGTTATGAGAGGCAATCACCAAACAGGGTTGCTGTTGTCCAGTCATTCAGTCATGTCCAACTCTGCGACCCCATGGACTGCAGCACACCAGGCTTCCCCGTCCTTCACCATCTCCTGGAGTTTGCTCTGACTCACATCCATTGAGTCGGTGATACCAACCAACCATCTCAACTTCTGTCACCCCCCTCTCCTCCTGCCCTCAATCTTTCCCAGCATCAGGGCCTTTTTCTATGAATGGGGCCAGCTGCCCACACCTCCAGTCCGAAGGAGCGTTGGGGTAGGAAGGGCAGCAGATGGGCAGACTGGTCAGCTGCTGCCTCCTAGGAGGGCCATCTGTCTGGCAGTCCAAGGGAGCCAGTTCTGGGTGGACCACCCAGCATTCGGCTCAGACAGCCCAGCTGTGTGGAGCACCTTCTCTGATCTGCCCAGGGAGCCATCAATGTCTCCAGAGCAGTGGCTGTCACACTGGAGCATGTAAAGAGCATCAGCCCTGTGTGGGGCTGGGTGAGGTACGCCTGCTGGGTGCGCAGATTCCAGGGCCCCATCCTCAGAGGATCGGACTCGGCAGGCCCATAAAAGTACATTTTAACAGCACCCCGCCACCCCCACCCCGCCCACCTCAGGTGATCTGAATGCAGGTGGAGGATGGATCACACTTGGGAGTAACGGCGGTGTGTGGGAGAGAATCTATTCCTTGGAAGCAGAAGGTCTCACTGGTTGTGTGATCTTGAGTGAGTCACTTAATCTAAGCCTCAGTTTCCTCATTCTAAAATGGGGAGGTGGTCGCTTCACAGGATTGCTCCGAGTTTTAAATGAGGACAGAGCAGGGCGAGGAGCACAGAACCTGGCCTGTCGTGAGCTGAGGGTCCACGCCGGCAGACCTTTCTCTCCTCTGAAGGAACTCAGAACAAAGGGGCCTCACTTCGGAGGTGGCCGGGTCAGCACGGGGGTGCATGCTCCCAAGAAGCCAGGCGTGCAGAGCTGCCCACGGGCCCTGGACATCACAGTGGAGATGTTTTCCTCTGCTTGATACCATGTCCAGCAGACCCAGCCCGGGGTGGTGATGAAAGTCCAGGCAATGCTTCACTTCCAGGAGAGTCAGAACCTTAACTGATGGAGGGGAAGGGCAGCTCAATCAAGGGATGAGTGAGTCTGTACAATACATGATCCTTCAAGTGATGCTGGGAGACTGCGTTCGCTCACCAAGCAGGAAACACACCGCTAGGAAAACTATGGCCCGGGGAGTTCCCTGGGGGGCGTCCAGTGGTTAGGACTCAGAGCATTCACTGCTGAGGGTCCACGGTTCAATTCCTGCTTGGGGAACTAAGATCCTGCAAGCCACGTGGCATGACCAAAAAAACCAAAAGTCCCTGCTGTCCCAGTGGAGAGCACCTCCAGGTGGGGTTCGGGACCCAACTGGCCTCTGCTGAGTGCACGGCAAAGACTTTCTTTTGTCATGGTGGCTGCAACAGGCCCCATCCAATTTCTGCCTCAGTGGGATGCGAACAGCTGGGCGAGAAAGCTTTACCTTAAGCATTCTGGATGTGCTCCCTGGGGTGAGAGAGAAGAGGAGAGCTCAGGAGAGGAGGTTTGCACGGCCACCCAGGGGACACCCACAGACACCTTGCATCCTCCACCCCTGGACTCTAGATTCATTTCTCGAAATCCCCACAGTCCAAAAGCAACCTGGAGCAAGTGGAGGAAGCGCAGACTAGAGTCCGGGTCCCACAGAGGTAGTGAGTCGGTGGGCGTTGCTTGTCCCCTGGGAACTCTGCCTGTAAAGCGAGGCTGCCTCACGGTTCTTGTGAGGCCGGGCGCAAGCTGGGGGCTCAGCGTCAGCTCCGTGGGAGAACGAGCTCCCACAGGCCTTCCACTCTTGGCAGGTGGAGCCAATAACCCAACCCAAACTATGCTGCTTCCCGGCCCAAGCCCGTGGCCTGACATCGGCCTCGCCAAAGGCCCTCCGTGTGCTTCTGGCCCACCCGCTTCCTCGAGGATAACCTCCTCTGCCTTCTCCAGGCACACCCCGCTGGCTCCAGCCCTGGTGCCTTCACGCACACTGTCACCTGCCTTCTCCCTGAGGGAACAGGAATGCCCGTTCCGTGTCGAGGCCCGTCGTTTCCCTCTCCCCGGGCCGTCCCCGGTTCATTCTGGCTCCCGGGTCCCCAGCTCCCAGGGCAGTGTGTGCCTCTCCCAGGAGGCCTGTCTGTCTGAGCGCACGGCGGGGGACAGAGACCTGCTGGGCTGTGCTACACGGGAAGCATGGGTCTAAACAGAGCACCTCCGCAGTAGGGAGCGTCCCTCCGGGGGCCTGACGAAGCAGACTGGACCAGAGCCCTGGCCCACCGAGAGGGAAGAGCCAAGACCTCTGGGGTGGTATTGTCGGCCTGGAGGCCCGGTGTCTGGGCTTTGTCCTCTGAGGATTCCCAGCTGTCTGCGGCCATGTTACATTGTTTCAGGCTCACTAATTAGACATCATTAAACACCAGGCTCCCTCCTGCACTGCCAGCCGCTGGAGCCCAACTCTGCCAGCCAGGCCCCTTCCTCTCGCAGACTCCCTGGCCTCTGGGCCAGTTCTGTTCCTGACTCTGCTGTGCGCCACTGGGGCTCACTCCCCGTCCATCTGAGCCTTACGAGGTGCTCTTGACACTCATTCCCCAGACGAGGTGGATGAAGGGGTGATGGAAAGGAGACTTGGGCCGGGTCTCTGCAGACACAGAAACAGACTGTGCCTGTGTGAGCAAGATCAACGAATTCAGCTGTGAAACGGCATCTGTGATCCACCAGAGAGTACGCAGAGCAATTCTTTTTAAGATCCTGGGCCAGCTTTTCACTGCCCCGTGGCACGCTTCTGGGATAACTTTCCCTGCACTAAGTTGGTGTTAATTAGTGAAAATTATCTAATGCAAGCTCATTTAACATTAGCTTAAAGCTAAACATAATTAGGAAGATAAATCAGCTGCTAAAAAAAAAAAAATCCAAAGAAGATACACAGATGATTTTTAGGATCAGCTGCTGGTTTGGGTTACTGGCCTGGAGCTCTGAGCATCACACAATACGCGGGGAAGGCAGGACTCCAAGAAGTACCTTCGAGCTATTTCTTGATTGATCCATCAGGGCAAGACAACTGGAGTTGGCAGTTTGCCCGGGAGGTTCTGCGAGGTGGTCAAGATAACCTGGTGGCCACTGCCAGGTAGTGAAGCTACCTGGGAGGGCTTCCCCAGAGAGGCAAGTGGAGGGTGCGGGGAGCAGGGGAAGGCAGTCAGGAGGAGCTGGGCGATGGGAACCGTGTGAACCTGTGCACTCCCAGGCCTCTGGTCTTGCACACCTTGCCCTCTGCCCACCAGCCCTTCCATACTGGCTGCTGCAGGGCGCAACTCCCAAGAGTTCTCTGTGCCCCCGGAGCTCAGTGAGACTCAGGCTCATCTCAGTTCCCGTTAGGCTTCACTATTTACCCACTGCCGTGAGACAAGGGAAAGGCAGGTTCAACCCCTGGGTTGGGAAGATGCCCTGGAGGAGGAAATGGCAACCCACTCCAGTATTCTTGCCTGGAAAATCCCACGGACAGAGGAGCCTGGGGAACTACAATCAAAGGGGTCGCAGAGTCGGACATGACTGAGTGACTAAGCGTGTGTGACTTTATGCTCGGTGGCTCAGCCGTGTCCGTCTCTTTGCAACCCCGTGGATTGTAGTCCCACAGGCTCCTCTGTCCATGGGATTTTCCAGGCAAGAATACTGGAGTGGGTTGCCATTTACTACTTCATGTGTGACCTTATCATCTGTAAAATGGAAAGTTCCTAGGCTGTCGTGAAGGTTAAAAGAAATTATATATTTCAAAAGGGCTAGTGTGGTCTGGTATTCAAGAACTCAACAGTTTACGGCTTCCAAGGTGACTCAGTGGGTAAAGAATCTGCCTGCAATGCAGAAGTAGAAGACGAGGGTTCGATCCCTGGGTTGGGGAGATCCCCTGGAGAAGGGCATGGCAAGTATTCTTGCCTGGAGAATCCCATGGACCGAGGAACCTGGTGGGCTACGGACCACGGGGTTGCAAAGAGTCAGACAGGACTGAGATGACTGGGCACGCACACACAACAGCTAATAGCTATCAACACCCTCCTCCCACCTGTACTGCAGTTTATGTTCTTTTTCAGGGTCCACATTTTATGATTCTGTATATTTCTGGAACATGGCACATACTAGGTCCTCAGTGAAACAAAGGGAGTGAATGAGCGGATGCGGGGAAGGGAACCCTCTTGGGATAAGGAGGTAAGCATACTCACAGCTGGTCCTCGAAGACCCACAGAGAGGTGAAGAGCCCTGGTCCCCGCCCCGCCCCCACCTTCTGCTGACTCGCTGCTAGGACACAGAACAGAAAAGAGCTTTTATCTGGAGCCTCCCCCTGGCCCCACCAGTGCCATGAAAGGCCCAACACAGTGACCACAGGACAAGATGGGTCAGGGTGAGTTAACAGATTATTGGAGACTCGGGCCAGAGAGACCACTAACTAGAAGAGCCACTGGCTCTTTTCTTGGGCTAAGATTCTGGGATCATTAGCAAGTTCACAGACTCCACGAATTTCAGAGGAGGAAAGGAAAACAGGGGCAGGCAGCGGACCAGCTACGGCTGACGGCTGACTGGTCTTGGCCCCTGGAGGGGGAGATTGGGGGGAGGGTGGCAGAGGGCCGGGATCACTAGAGTGACTCAGCCTGGGGTGGGGGGTGGTCAGGACAGCGCCAGGAACAGAGGCAGGCGGTCAGCCAGGACCCGCCCCCGCTCATGGTCCTCTGCCCTGCTCCTCTCTCCCTCCAGACTGGAAGCCTGCCCCAGAACAGGCTCTGCCCTGTACACTCGGCAGAGAGGGTGGTGGAGTTGACCACCAGCCAAGGCGAAGCAGTGAGATAGCATCCTGATGGGGTGGCATGGGGGTGGGGTTGCTGGCTGGGACTCCCATCAAGGTCTCAGTTTGACAGTGAGGACCCAAGTCCAGGGAGGAGGGTCAGAAAGTGGCCAGTAAGAAGTCCCTGGAGACCAGGTCTAATCTCTGGTTGGGGAACTAAGATCTCACATGCCTTGAGGTAACTGAGCCTGCTTGCTGAAACAAAGAGCCCCTACGCCACAGCTAAGACTTGACGCAGCCAAAAATACATTAGAAAAGAAAAAAGGTCCCCGGGAGGGAATTCTCTGGTAGTCATAGTGGTTAGAACTCGGCGCTTTCACTATTAAAGACATGGGTTTGATCCCTGGTCGAGAAGCGAAGATCCCACAATCGACGCGGTTTGGCCAAACTAAATAAACAGGTCCCTGGGAGCTACCCAGACCAGCTTCTTGGTGATGTGACCTGTGCCAGTGCCACAAGCAGCAAGAATCCTCCTCTCTCCTACTCCCACTGAAGTAGTCTCGTTCTTGTTTGTTTCCAGAACCAGTTGGTGAGTTTCCCAGAGCCTGGGTGGCAACAAACATACTTAGTATCTGGGATTTCAGAGGGAAGAGGTGGCCATGGGGACAATCCCCAGAAGCAACTGCATGTGTAGCAGAAGGACACAAACCTTGAGCTCAGACCTGGGTGAATCCCAGCTGGGCTCTTAGCAGCTCTGCGGCCTTTCGCTCTCCTTGAGCCTCTGGGAAAGGCCCCTTTCCTGTGCCAGGTGCTAAGGACTCGATTAATTAAAGGAAATAACACGCGGAGCACCTGTCTTTCAACAATGTTAGCCCCTCTTAACATAAACCTCCCCTTTTTTTTTAACAGGTTTCCATTCAGTTTTTTTTTTCCCTCCATTTATTTTTATTAGATGGAGGCTAATTACTTTACAATATTGTAGTGGTTTTTGCCATACATTGACATGAATCAGCCGTGGATTTACATGTGTTCCCCATCCCGATCCCCCCTCCCACCTCCCTCCCCATCCCATCCCTCTGAGTCATCCCAGTGCACCAGCCCCGAGCACTTGTCTCATGCATCCAACCTGGACTGGCGATCTGTTTCACACTTGATAATATACATGTTTTGATGCTGTTCTCTCAGATCATCCCACCCTCGCCTTCTCCCATAGAGTCCAAAAGTCTGTTCTATACATCTGTGTCTCTTTTTCCGTCTTGCATATAGGTTTATCATTACCATCTTTCTAAATTCCATACATATGTGTTAGTATACTGTATTGGTGTTTATCTTTCTGGCTTATTTCACTCTGTATAATGGGCTCCAGTTTTATCCATCTCATTAGAACTGATTCAAATGTATTCTTTTTAATGGCTGAGTACTATTCCATTGTGTATATGTACCACAGCTTTCTTATCCATTTGTCTGCAGATGGGCATCTAGGTTGCTTCCATGTCCTAAAAATATGGAACGCTTCACGAATTTGCGTGTCATCCTTGTGCAGGGGCCATGCTAATCTTCTCTGTATCGTTCCAGTTTTAGTATATGTGCTGCAGAAGCGAGCACAACATAAACCCCTTTTATCCGCATCTCTCACTCCTCTTTTTCAAAATGCTGTCTCATAGTCTTGCATTAGAGTCTCAGAGCAATCATAAGAAAGTAAGCGAGAAGAATTATTCCCATTTTACAGATGCAGAGGTAGAGGCCAAGCCAATGCCAAATGATTTGCCCAAGGTCAACTGGTGGTGGAGGAAAGAGACAACCAGGGCAAGAACGAGGCTGCCAACCATGTACCCCTTCCCCTGGCGTTGCCCTGGCCTCCTGAGACCAGTGTCCAGCAAAACTGGCTATGCCACCAGAAGCCCAAGAAGTCACGAAGAAAGGCACCCCCCCATCAAGGCCCCATCTTCTACTTGTGATCCCCCTGGGAGACACCCATCTTCAGAGTTTCAGAGACCTAAAGTGTCAGATTTCAGAGGAACCAAGCCTCTCCAAAGACAGAAACACAGCCTGTCCCACGCCTCAACCCACCCCACCGCCGCGTCCCCATGCCCCCTGTGCAGGCTCTAGTTCTTGAGAAGTCTTTACAGACTGATCTCAGGCTCCTTGAACTGGCTCTTCCAGGTGATTCTGGGAGGGGAACGCCCTCGGGGATCCCCGGTTCAGGGCATCCGTGGCGGATCCTACAGAAGAACCCTGGCTGAGAACTTGGCTGCCACAGCCCTGCAGGAGAGCTGCCCTGACAAACAGCCATCAAATCTAGGCCAGCAGAGAAGTGTGGGGCTGGGGGGAAGGGAGGGCCGTTGGAGCTGCTCCCCTGATGAGAGGAGGAAACAGGAAGCACACCTGCGCGGGGCCTCCAACCTGAGGACGAGAAGCAACCCCTGGCTGCCCGAACTCTGATCTCCTGGCCTGATCTCCCAGCCGGCAGCCCTGAGTCCTGGGCGGAAGACCAGCCACGCCTCCCTCCCAGCTCCGAGAGGGGACTTGTACCATACTTTCTCGGTATCCTCAGCTTTCACACTGTTTCTTCCTTGTTTTTCAAAACTATCCGAAATCTAGGTAATGTCCTCCAACTGTGCAGATCAGGAGTCCCAGGGAGGCAAGTGATTCAACCCAAAATTAGTAAGTAGACAGATTAGGGCAGAAACCAAGACCTTTCAGCTTCAGAGTCCATTCTCTGTCCTTGACATGAAGCTGGGTCTCTGTTGCTCCCAGGATCAGTGATGGAGCATAAAGGAGAGAGACTTAAAACTCAGTAGCCACAGCGCCCAGGGCTTGGCAGAGATGCCGGACAGGCCCAGACAAGATCCTGGAAGGGCTATGAGGTGCTCGGTCCCTGGAACTGCAGCTGTGTCATTACCAGCCTCGAGGGGGAAAGGACTCTGGAACTGCCCTGAGCCTCAGAAATAATGCCCACATGGAATGATCCACAGCGGGAAGAAGGGTTAGGCGGGCAGATGGTGTAAGTTGGACCACAGGTCACAGGCTGCCCTGAGAGACCTTCTCTTGTTCTGCACAGCAAATCAGGCTTTATTAACATTTATTTCTTTGGCTGTGCTGGGTCTTAATTACAGACTTGCGAACTCTTAGTTGCGCATGTGGGAACTAGTTCCCTGACCAGGGATGGAACCCAGGTCCCCTGCGTTGGGGGCTCAGAGTCTTAGCCACTGGACCACTGGGGAAGTCCTCCCGAATCAGGCTTTTAAAAGGCAGCTCAGAAGCTCTAGCTAAAACCTCTGCCATGGAAGGGAAAGAGAACAGGGAAAGGTATTAGGGAGAATTGGGACCAGCTCTCAAACAAGGCATCAAGGTGGCTAACGAATGTATCATCAGACCCACATTTCACAAACCAGCAATATTTAAGTCCATATATATGTAAACTGCTCTTTTGTTTCCTCTCTCTTTCCTCTGTTCATTGTCTATATCCCAGGGCCCAGCACAGTGCCTGGTACAAAGAAGATGCTGTGTACTATTTGCTGGATGTACCTGAAAGAGGAAGAGCTGATAGAGGCTAATGGGGGAAGACAGTGGCAAAGGTGGCTACCCGCCAAGCTGAGCCTCCTGGTGAAGTGAGCTGCACCCCCTGGGCATGTGTGCCCAGCAGCTCTCGCCTATCGGCTACCCAGACCTCTAAGCAAGCCTGCTAACCTGGCCAACCGTGCCTTCTGCTCTGGAGCCCTTTCCCAGAGGCCTCTGCATCCCTCCCCCCAGTTTAGAGCACTCTTCCCTCTGCTGCCAGGTGGCTTGTTATGAGGAGGATTAATGGAGACCCTTAGCAATGTGCAGTTCAACTGGAGCCTCTGCAGGCTTCCCTAGAGGGATGGAGAGGGGCTGGGGGCCAGTGGGAGATAGTCTCCAATCAGTTAAACAAACCACTGGTCACCTGTGCTGCTGGGGCTCCACAAAGACAATGGAGGGGGTGTAGGAAGGAAGTCCCGGCTCTTCCAAAGCTTCTGGTCTCCGAGAATCAGACGGGCTCTCCTCAAGTGAGCCCTGTGCCAGACACACAGGTGGCAAAAACAAGGAGCCACATCTGGGAACAAAAAGTCACTTTTGGATTGAAAATTTTGATCGAGTGCCAAGGAAGCGGCGGCCTCTGAGCCAGGCCCTGAAGAGAGGGGACAAACCACTGACAGGCAGAGATGGGGGTCCGGCCAGGCCTGCCCCCCACACCCCTCTGCCTCCCACCAACTAGGTGGGCCTGCCCCTCCCCGATGCAGCCGGAACAGAGAGCAGGGCTTCGGTTCATCAAAGCTGCCTGGCCCTGCATCCCGCCCTCTCCGGGGCTGGGTTTATGTTTATGCGGGGTCACTGGGAGTTCTGATCACTGGACCTGGGGGAGCTGTCATCCCCTCTTGTGAAGACAAGTCATCACACCTTTCTGGACCTCAGAGGCTGCCCCTGTGAAAGGAAGATACTATCTGCCTGACATGGTTATTGATACTGACACGGTTACTGAGGCTCAGAGGAAATGCTCGGGGAGGGGCTTGTGGTGAGCAAGCAGGAGCTGGGTAGCTGGTACCCTGGAGTGTGGGGCCCAGGAAGGCAAGGGCCGAGGGTCAGTCTTCGAGGTGGTTAAGCTTTCCTCTGCTCCCGAGGCACAGGCAGGACTCTCTAAACCCGCCCGGTAGCCTCAAAAATGGGTGCCGCTGGTCGGAAGGGAGCTGGGGTGCCAAGAAGGGTGGATGCGCCGCGCGGTCTCATCCTGTCTGCTGCGCTCAGACTCGCCCGCAGACAGGCAGCAGCATCAGAAGTCCTCCCCTCACACGGCTCCGGGGCTGGGTTAGGGCCCCCGCCACGCCTTCGGTGAAGCACTCATTAGTCTGTATTAAAACGATAGTTTAGTAGACTGTTAGGCCATTTAAGAGTAGAGGTGCATTTTATATGTCTGTTTTCTACTAAAGTGCTTAGCACACCTTGAAATATTTGTCCAACAACCCAACTCACTATCCTTCCAAACTGCAGTTGTTTGGTCCTCTCAGCTCTGCCCTTGTGAATAAGAACCAACCATTTCCCTGTCTTCACATGGTCTTGCTTTAAGTCCAGGCCCCCGTCCCCACTCCCTGGGTTACAGTGGTCATAGCAACCCAAGTGGCAGCAACCTCCTTGGTCCCCTCTGCCAGTGGGAGACAGGCCATGGGCTCACTTCTGGGTTCCAGAAGGCACCCTTTCTGCCTATACTTTATTAAAAAAAATTTTTTTTTAATTAATTAATTTGACTGCACCATCTCTTAGTTGCTGCATGTGGGATCTTCAGTTGTAACACGTGGGATCTAGTTCCCTGACCAGGGATGGAACTCCGGCCCCCTGTACTGGGAGAGCAGAGTTTTAGCCACTGGACCACCAGGGAAGTCCCGGCCTGTACTTCAAGCAGAGTACATCATACAGTGACCCTAAAAATAGCAAATCACGTAAGGGGCATTAAAACAGCAGGAAAAACCCCCGCTTGACAAGGAAACGAGTCCGAATGTCTGAATGCCGGCTATCCGGTACAGCCAGGATGGCGTTCTGCCATTTGCAGAGGCCCAGTGAGCACATAACTTGAGACTGATCAACTCAAAGGCCTCCTCCCACCAAATCATGTTTTCAAAGTGTCTTAATCAGGCTCCTTTCTCCACATCTCTGAGGCGTAAGCTTAAAACTCTTGCTGGTCTGTGCCTGTGGGCAAGGCACAGCCACTCCCCCTGAGCCTCCGTTTCCTGTTCGTCACTGAGGAATAAAAATGACAGCCCCTAATGAAGTTATTGAGGATTAAACGAAATAAAATCCTCTGGTGCCCAGGTGGACCTGTGGATTATGTCCTTCTGCCGCTCCCCAACCATATCTGCAATGGTCCCCTGCATCTCTGCACATACATCATCTTGGTCCATCCCACCCGCCCTCAAGGCAGCCAGACTCCCTGGAGACAAGGAAATTCCCTCCCTCAGGTGAAAAGGATGGGGAAGGCTCTAGAGTAATAGTCACAGAGGGTGCCCCGTGCCAGCTGGCAGAGGATGAGTGGGTTTGGGGGGTAGGGACAGGCAAAGGTCAGAAGGGGTAGCCTTCAGAGTAGAAACTGGGGATCTGGGTGTTTCCATGACCAACCACATGACCTTTGGGCAAGCCTCTTTCCTTCTCTGTGCCTCAGTTTCCTCGCCTGTGAAAGAGGGTCAACTTTTGCCCTGCCTACTTCACAAGATCTTTGGGAAGAAGGTGCCGCACGCAGGTGAGTGGTCATGATTAAAGAGTCAGGGTTCAGAGAGTCTGAGGGTTTGGGGCATAGACAGCGCCAGAAGCTGCTTCTTCCTGGGGGGCGGTCATCTGCTTTGGACCCAGTTTTAGGATCCTTGCACCAGGCCCCCCACATACTCAGCTGTCATCACAATAGCTCTTCCCTCCTGTCATTCAAAGCTGCTTGCTGATCTGAAGCACAAAGCTTTCTCTCCTGAGTCTCCTAAGGAGAAACAAGAGTTTCTTAAGTTTCCTCTTCCTCCATTCCGGTTTTCTCTCTCCCTTTTCAACCCTGCAATTTACCTCCCTCGGGAAGCCCTCCAAGATTGGGCATATCCAGCCTCAAAATCTGTTTTCCTTACAGCATATCCCCTCGGCAGCATTTAACTCTTGGAGGGCAAAGGCCACAGCTTATATCTTTCTATGGCTAGTGCCTGGAACTCAGGAAATAATAACTGGTTTAATATGTAAATACTGGGTCAGTTCACAGTTGTTCAAGTTTCTGTTGTTAAATATTTAAAGAGTTCAGAACACTCCACTACCTAGGAGACTCCCAACATCCCACATGGAACTAGAGGTCCCAGTGGGCAGGGCTCTGTCTCTCCCTTTTTGTAACCTGTTGCCCAGGTGTGATCAGGCTAGCTCCATTCAAGATCCTTGGTTTAATCTGTTGCATCATCAGACAGCACTGTGGTTAAGAGGAAGCACTTCGGTGTTTGAATTTTGGCTTGGCAAGTAACTTAACCGTTTTGAGTCCCAAAATAAGGAAAATACCCATCTCACTCAGTAGTTGTGAAAATCACTAGCACCGTGGCTGGCACACATTAAGTACTCAAAAATCAAGGCTTAGTAGTATTATATCGTAGGACTTGACCCCTGACCCCAGCTCCAGCCTGCTACACAGGATCGTCGCCCACATCCTTTCTGCTCCTCTGTTCAAACTTGCCTTTCTCTTCTGCAGAATGCAATAGACAAAAGAACTCTCAGGCAGACAAGCTGGGATTCTTTAGAGAGGGAGGGTGGAAACACAGTGAAAACTTAACCCTTCCTTCTAGCAGCCAATCTAGCCAACCACCTGCATCATGCCTTCCAGAAGAGGAGCCCCACCACGGGTGTCTCAAGTTCAGCCTCCAGGGTGTAACAGGACTCCAACCACAGTCCTCGAGTTGAATTAGAACGGTGAATCCAAGACACTTCTGTTGTATATTCTGAACTGGGTACCAAAGGCTGCTGATGTCTCTTAACAAATCTCAATGTAGGGGAACCAGGCTTAGCAAATAAAAACACAGAATGCCCTCATTAAATCTGATTTTCAGATAAACAGTGAATGACTTTTTAACATCAGTATGTTTCATGCAATATTTGAATCATACTGTATAATGCTAAAAAATTTCTTCTTGTTATTCTGGAATTCAAATTTAACAGGACATCTCATATTTTATCTGGAAACTCTGCCCAACAAACTACTGGCCCCACCAGTATTCTAACTAGTGACTCTGCAAACGTCCCCTCCTTTCAATGCCCTGGCAGAGTAAGTAGATGGGATAAGTGGGAGCTTTTCCCCTGACCTGCTGAGTTTAGGGAGCTACCCTGTGAAAGTGCCCAGCACATAGTCAGGCACAGAGTAGGTGGTCAAGAAACATCCTTCATTTATTCCAGGCTGCTTGAGCCCTACTGCTGGGCGCAAAGCCAGTGTGAATGCCAGGGGCCAGGCCAGCTTTGACTCTGGGTGGGGGTGCCTCCTAAGAGCAATGTGGCTGGGGTGGGGGTGGGGAGGCCACACTACACTTCCTAGCATTGCCTGAGGATCAAATGAGAAAATGATCAGGAACAAGTTTTGTTAAATCCCTGGGAAGCACACAGGTTATTATCAAGACCTTTGCGTGGCCCATTTTACCACAGGGCTCCACAGCCCCCACTCCTGCCTAGAGAGAGAAACCAGACAGACACATAGACGCGCAGAGCAGAAGAAAGCCAGAGGCGCTGGCCCCTGTAAAAATGACAAGCAACTGTCCAGCACCTTGTCATTCGCCAAACACATCCATGCTCTCCTCTGCAGCCCCACGGCGGATGGGAGGGTTCTGCACCCCTTTTCCTGAGGGTGGTCAGGGCCACCAGCCCCAGGCCTTGCCTTGGA
Source organism: Dama dama (assembly GCF_033118175.1). Classification (NCBI taxonomy): domain Eukaryota; kingdom Metazoa; phylum Chordata; class Mammalia; order Artiodactyla; family Cervidae; genus Dama; species Dama dama. The sequence goes on from NC_083702.1 coordinate 8,860,668, forward strand.
GGTGGTGTTGGGGGGCCTGGTCCTAGGGGTCGGTCGTGGGGGTCCCCATCAATGTGCGTGGCAGGGGTAGGGGCCTACCTTCTGGGCCTGTTGGATCATCTGCCTGACCAGCTGCTTCAGATGGGGCGCCTTCTCGTCCTTGGGGGGGTGGGTGAAGAGGGTGACGCGGCTCACGCCGCGGTAGAAGCCCGCGTCGGTCCAGCCCAGGTCCAGCGGGGGCACCTCGGTGTCCGAGCGGTCGGGCCAGTAGGCCAGGGACTCGCCGGACTCGGCCGCGGCCTGCGCCGGGGCCTTGGCCTTGGCCTTACTCTTGCCCCGGGCGGCGGCGGCGGCGACATCCTCGTAGGGGCTCCAGGCGGCGCGGAGGGCCTGACGCTCCTGGCTGGAGAGGAAGTCCCGCAGCCGCTCCTTCTTGACCCGCTCGCGGTAGGCCTGCTCGCCGCCGCCCAGCAGCGCCTCCAGCGCGGCCCGCCGCCGCTCGCAGTAGTAGAAGGCGGCCTGCGCCTCGGTCACCCTCTCGTTCACGTGCGTCTCGTCCAGGCAGCTCAGCTGGGACTCGGCCATGTCGCCCCGGCCCCGGCCCGGCCGCGGCCCGGTCCCACCGCCGCACCTGAAGCCGCCGAGGGGCGGGGCGCCTCACCTGGCCGCGAGGGCGGCCAATCCGGCGCGGGCCCCGGCGCGGGAGCGGCCGTCGGGCGGGGAGGGGCGGCCGCGCCCTCCGCCTCTGCAGGCACGAGCAGCGGCCGGCGACCTCGGGGCGGGGGGTGCTCCGCTGGTGACGCGGCGAGGCCTAGGCCTGCGGGGGCCCAGCCGGGGGCGGGAGCTCCAGAGCCCGCAGGAACTTGGAGCCGGGCGGTACTTAGACCCACGTGCGGCCTCTGGCTCGCTTCCGCCTTCTGGCCCTGACCCTGCGGTGAAGGACCTAACTATTCCTGCCGCCGAGCCGGTCAGACGCATCTCAGGTGCGCTTTCATTTTCCCGGCTGGTAGGGCCTGGAGCACGTGGTCTGGCCAGGGCGTTTCAGGGGTGGCCGACCTGATCACTGCACCGTTGCGGGGGTCGGGAGGCCTATGCGAGGCCATACTGTGAAGGCCGAGGAGGGTGGGTGATGTGCAAAAGCGAAATGCTAATAAAACCCCCAGCTCCCGCCACCCATGTGTCCCAGTTCTGAGAGCAGAGGCCTCCAGGGGCTGAATATTCATTGGAAGGACTGATGCTGAAGCTGAAACTCCATCCAATACTTTGGCCACCTGATGCGAAGAACCAACTCATTGGAAAAGACACTGATGCTGGGAAAGATTGAAGGTGGGAGAACGGGACGACAGAGGATGAGATGGTTGGATGGCATCACCATCGGGATGGACATGAGTTTGAGCATGCTCGGGGAATTGGTGATGGACAGGGAAGCCTGGCCGTGCAGCAGTCCATGGGGTGGAAAAGAGTCGGACAGGACTGAGAGACTGAACTGAACTGAACGGCTGTCAGTCCAACACCTTCACAAGGACAAAAATTTCTTTAAAAAAAAAAACAAAAAAAAACACCCACGTACAGCAAGGATGTAAGCACCAGCGGTGGAGCTTTCTCATTTTATTTTGAAGTGGTGTCTGAGCGTGTGTGTGTCTGTGTGTGTGTGTGTTGGGCAAGATAGGCAGCCAGAGGCTTGATTACTATATTAGTGATTTAAAATATATGCCTGAGCTCAAGGAAGGAAGAGACACACACATACGTGCACACTCACACACACACATCACCACCACCAGCAGCAGTTCTGCTGTTTCCCACTGGATGAAGTATAATCTTCTTAGTCATTAACATATTATTTTGTTCATGCACTGCTGTACAATTTGATTCTCCATGTTCAAAATATTTTCAGATCATAGCAACCAAAGGTTCATGGTTCTCTCATTTTATAGCAAAGCATTTTAGCGCTGGAAGCAGCTTTAGAAACTAATTCAACCCCCTCATTTGACAGATGAGGAAATTGAGGGCTGGAAACCTGTGGTTTGCCCAGATCTCCCTGAAAAGTAGAAGCAGCATGTGGGGAATATTATGTTCTCTGTGTTCTCTTTGCCCTACATCACAGCCACCTTTGCCCTTTCTTCTTCTCGTGAAATGACAGAAGGTTACTGGGGCCATGGTTTTAACCCTGGGGATTTTGAAAATCTTGCCTAATATTTCTGGGTTTCCCTTTTGATAGCCTGGAAAAATGAGGGTTATATTTTCAATATATGCAAATTTTGTGGCTAGTCAATTCTAGCATGCTGTATAAGGTCAAGAACGGTGAGCAGAGATGTGTCCATCATCTCACCTGTGTCCTCTGCTACTCTTGGGAATTTGAAGGTCCCACTCCTAGGAACACTAAAGTATAGACAAATTTCACCTTTAGATGGGAGAGCATTTAGTTTGTTTTCTAATAACTTGAAGCCCTACAAGATGCCAAACTCTCTGCCCTGGGGACACAGAGGAGCTCAGAGCAGTGGGAGGAACAGAAAAACACACAGGAGGATGACACAGGTGTGATGAAAGTGCTTTTAGTAAACTGAGTCAGCAGTGCACTGGGAGCAAACATTTACTCACTGCTTACTATGTGCACACAGTAGGTGCTCAGTATGTATTTCTTTTAAAAGAATGAGATTAGGGTCAAAAGAAAGGGTGTGGGAAGCTGTGGGGACTTTTAGGGATCAAGAAATTAATCTGCCCAATGGAATGTCGGTAAGAAGGCTTTTACCCAGCAGCAAGGGGTTTTGAGTGGAGCCTAAAAGGAAGAGAAGTCAAGGGTAAGAAGGGGAGTGAAGACATTTCAGAGAGAGGGAGTTGGGATTGGATGAGGTCAGAGCGTCATGCTGGCATAAGGTGCATTTGGGTTCAGGCTAAGATACTTAACCCTCAGAACCGGAAGTGTCCCCATCTGCAAAGTGGGATAACAATGCTGACTCCTGTGACCTCCCAGATTGTTTTAGGGACTAAATAAGATCACATATTTGCTTTAATTAGCACTTGTGACTGACGAGTAGAAAGTAGTTTACAACAACACTTCTAAAACTTGATTGTGCACCATAGTCACCCGGGTGGGGGTGGGGAGTGTCTTGCTAAAATGCAGGTTCTGATTCAGTTGGGCTGAGATGAGACCTGAGAGTCTACATTTCTAGGAAACTCCCAGGTAATGTTCACAACGGTGATCCATAGACCTCATTTGGCATAGCAAAGATTTCAGAAGTCAGTGAAGAAGAGTGCAAACTTTCATGTCAAAGAGTCCTGGAATGGAATCCCACTTTCCTGGTATAAGCTGTGTGTCCATGAGGAAGTTACTTCTCCTTTCTGAGCCTTGGTCCCATCAGTGGCATATGGGCAATAATAAGTCCTACCTAACAGGGCTGTAAGAGAAGGAAATCTAGCTAATGGATACTCACCACTTAGTGGAGTGTCTGGCACAGCGTAGCAGCCAGTAAAGGGTAATTAGCGTGGGAAGATGAGACTGGAAAGAGACAGACCTTGGTACCAAATTGTGGGGACCTTGACTTTAGATCTTATTTTATAGCTAGGGGAGCCATTGGAGGTTATTATGAGACTAATATGGTCATAAAAAATTGCAGCAATTACTATATGCCAGGCACTGTGCAAGACATATATCATTCAAATACTCTCATGTAATCCTATTAGAAAAATTATTATTATCCTCATTTTACAGGTGAGAAAACTGAAACAGAGAGGTTCCGTAGCTCACTCTAGGTCACCCAGCTGCTAAGTAGAAGAGCCAGGATTCAAACCCAGACCACATGACTCCCAGGCTTGCCTACCTACCCACCTTGCTGTACTGCCTCTGTTGAGAATGTTAGAAAGGGACATTTTAAAGAAATAGAATTTCCCTTGTTTAATAGTTTATCCATTCAACAAAAATTTGCGGAATGCATAGCATTGTGTTGAGGGTCAGAAACCACTCATTCATTTTCCAAATCTTTATTGAGGCTTAACAGACACCAGGCTTCCCTGATAATTCAGTTGGTAAAGAATCCACCTGCAACGCAGGAGACCCCGGTTCGATTCCTGGTTGGGGAAGATCTGCTGGAGAAGGGATAGGCTACCCACTCCAGTATTCTTGGGCTTCCGTTGTGGCTCAGCTGGTAAAGAATCCACCTGCAATGCGGGAGACCTGAGTTCGATCCCTGGGTTGTGAAGATCCCCTGGAGAAGGGAAAAGCTACCCACTCCAGTATTCTGGCCTAGAGAATTCCATGGAATGTATAGTTCATGGGGTCACAAAGAGTCAGACGTGACTGAGCGACTTTCACTTCACTTCACAAACACCAGGCTGTTTTAGGGACTGAGGGTCCAGCTTTGAACAAAACCAAGTCCTGGCCCACGTGGAGCTTACATTATTGAACTAAGTGATTTAGATATGAGTTGTGTTCTCAAGGAGTGCAAATATCATGTGACAAAACTTGGAATTGGACAGAAGGTTAGAATCAGAGTAGAACATTTTAGTAACAGTTCACATTGGGAAAAAGCTTTCCTAGATCTAACTGCTATGAAACACACAGTGGTCTTCTCAAGATATTTCCCTTTGCATACTAATGACATTTATTCAGCCAACTTTTTTGAGCAGTCAGTGTATACTAGATAGCATGCCACTGAGAATAAACAAGAGGAATCGGATGTGATGGCTTGTTGCCCTGGTGGTTCCCTTGGTTTAGCTGGGAGTCAAATACCTCCAGCCATCTTTACAAGGCAAGGTGATGTGACCCAATGGCATTCACAAGAGAGGTTACAATGGAGGCGCTGTTGAGTATAAACTATCTTGTGAAGGAGATTGCTGTGAAGTGCTGCATTCTAATAAACTGAGGCTCTTGGAGGTGAGATGTCCTCTTCAAGGTTATTGTTGTTGTTTAATTGCTAAGTTATGTCTGACTCTTTGCCACCCCCATGGACTGTAGCCCGCCAGACTCCTCTGTCCATGGGATTTCCCAGGCAAGAATACTGGAGTGGGTTGCCATTTCTCTTTCCAAGGGATCTTCCTGACCAAGGGACTGAACCCATGTCTCCTGCATTACCAGGCAGATTCTTTACCACTGAACCACCAGGGAAGCCCTTGTTCAAGGTTATCAGCCAGTAAGTGGAAATGATGGTGCACGCATCCCTGAGGCCTGATCCCCTGCAAGAGTTTTTGGACACCTTGTTTTTGTTTAGTCGCTAAGTCATGTCCAACTTTGTGGCCCCATGGACTGCAGCACGCCAAGCTTCCCTGTCCTTCACCATCTCCTGGAGTTTACTCAAACTCATGTCCATTGTGTTAATGATGCCATCTAGCCATCTCATCCTCTGTCATCCCCTTCTCCTCCTGCCCTCTATCTTTCCCAGCATCAGGGTCTTTTCCAGTGAGTTGGCTCTTTGCATCAGGGGGCCAGAGTACTAGAGGATTAAATACCTTACCAGCTGGTCTATGGCCATACCACCCTGAACGCACCCGATTGCATCTGATCTCAGAAGCTAAGCAGGGTCGGGCCTGCTTAGTACTTGGATGAGAGAACTTACCAGCCAGGAAACTGATTCTTTCAGGCACAGTCCTGATCTACCTGGTGTCTGTGGACACCCCACAAGACAGTGAAACCCTAGGAAAGCCCCTGGTCCTCTACCGGTCCCTCCTGATCTGTAGAGTGTCTGGTGTTTCCCTGAACTAGGTAGGGCCCACCATGGTTACATTCTTCCAATTTCAGGAGCCACCTTGCCCAAGGTGACTGTGCCTTCCTGAGAAATTATGCCTCCTCCGCCCATTCCCTGCGGGCCTCCTTCTCCTCTGGCAGCCGCCTCCCTCTCTGCCTGGGCTCCTGGCTCTCACTTGCCTTCCCTCTCCCTGCACACACTGCCGGCCGGGTGTGCAGTCAAGATCTGACACCTTGGCGTTCACATTCATTGTAGCTGCGTTCATCCCTGCTCACGTCTATGTTCCCGGGCCCGCCTGTGTAATCCGAGTCCCAGAATAGCCCACTTCATGATATATTCTTAGATAAGCTTCCCAGGGCTGATTTTCCCCTACCCCGCTCTGCAGCAATTTGTGTCATGAGCACCTGTTATAAAACTTTGGGGGCTTTCTCACGCCTCTGTGAGATTCGTGCTTACTGCCTGTTCCTGGAGTGGATGAGAGAGGAAGAGGAGGCGGTTACAGCTGGGGCTGCGAGGAGGAGGGTTTAGATCCTGGGGCTGAACCAGCTGAGCGGTTTCACCTCTGGCCTCCTCTGCAGACTGGAGAAGCGAATGCACCCAGGCCTCTCCCCTGCCATTCAGGACCCATCTCAGGCTTTCAACTATTGGTTCAGGACGGATTTGTGGCGTACTGATTCTGGACTAGGCAAGTACCTGCCCTCCCCAACCTCCAGACTTGGTTGTATCTGCAACCTTGGAAACATGCAGGCTTCTCTTCCCAACTGATTCACACCTGCCCCTTCTTCCTGACTCCCTGGCCTCTCTGCACCTCCCCACCACTCCTTCTCAGCCTTCTTTGTCCATCCCTTCAATGTTGGCAGCCCTCAATGCTCAGCCTTGGCCTTCTTGGTTTAGACCTCACATGCTCCAAGGGTGCTCCCACCTCCCTAGGGCTCGGATGACTCTGCCACTCTTCTCTCAACTCCAGGACTTTCTCCTCTGCTCCAGACCCATCAGTCAGGCTGCCTGCTGTTCACCTCTGCTCATACATCCCTCAGGCACCTTCAGTGTCTCAAAGGAAACTTGCATCCTCGTCTCCTCTCCCTGTTCCCTCTACTTTTCCTCCTGGGTCCCTTTCCTCCAGAGGGACACTGCCATCTTTCTGGTGGCCTGAGTGGGACACATGGATGCATTTGGACTCTTCCCCCATCTCAGGGCCAGCAGGCCAGGTGAGGCTCTTCTGGGATGTCCCCCATCAGCCCTTTTTGCTCCATCCTTCTTGTCACTCCCCCCTCCCCACATTGTTGCAAGTTTCATAACCGATCTTCCCGACTCACTCAATCTCCCCCGCCACATTCTTTCTAAAATGCAAGCATATTATGTCATTTCCCTGCACAAAACTCTTCCAAAGTGCCCTATTATCCCTCCACCATAGGCCAGGCTTCCTGTTAGGTTTCTTCTGCTTCCTCAATATGTCATGGCTTTGTTTGGGGACTTCCTGTAACCAAAATGCTTTTCTGTCCAGTCCATGAGCTCTTCATCTGAGTCCTTTGTCTTCAGCCTGGTCACTTCCCATGGCATCTCTTCTGGCCCTGGGGGTCTGGCTTAGAGGCGCTCAATTCACTCTCAGCCCCCATTTAGCCCTCAGGCTCTGTGTGCTGATGGCTTGTCTCCCCCAGCAGGTGGTAGGTTCCTGAAGGGCAGGACTGTCTTATTCAGCATAGTACTCCCAGGCATTACACCGTGAACACTGGACTTTCACCCGTATTTTTTCCTTTTCCGCCACTGTTTTACTTCAAAGTGACAAGGAATTCCTTCTTTTTAAAAATATTTTTATTTATTTATTTATGCTAGAGAAGACTCCTAAGAGTCTCTTGGACAGCAAAGAGACCAAACCAGTAACTCCTAAAGGAAATCAACCCTGAATATTCATTGGAAGGACTGATGCTGAGGCTGAAGCTCCAATACTCTGGCCACCTTATTCGAAGAGCCGACTCACTGGAAAAGACCTTGATGCTGGGAAATATTGAGGACAGGAGGAGAAAGAAGCAACTGGCAGAGTAAGAGATGGTTGGATAGCATCATCGACTCAATGGACATGAATTTGCACAAACGCCGCAGATGAAGTGAAGGACAGAGAAGCCTGGCATGCTGCAGTCCATGGGGTTGCAGAGTCAGACTAGACTTAGTGACTGAACAATAATGGTTATGCTGGGTCTTTTTTGCTTTTCTGTAGTTGAGGGTGGAAGGGGATACCCTCTAGTTGCAGTGTGAGGGCTTCTCACTACAGTGGCTTCTCTTGTTACGGAGCATGGACTGCAGGGTGTGCAGGCATCAGTAGCTGTGGCCTGTGGGCTCAATAGTTGCAGCTCCCAGGTTCTGGAGCACAGGCTCAATAGCCGTGGTTCATGGGCTTAGCTTCTCTGTATCATGTGGGATCTTCCATGATCAGGGATCAAACCTGTGTCTCCTGCATTGGCAGGTAGATTCTTTACCGCTGAGCCACCAGGGAAGCCCAGCAATTCCTTCTTAAAAATGGGTAAGATTTTTCTCCCTTGGTATAGTTGAAGTAAGGATATGAGATTAAGAACCTGGAATGAAAAAGTCAACTCAGTTGGATGTGAGTTGTTTCAGCCATTCAGTTACACAGTGTGATCCTGTGTGTGTTGGGGGTGGGGGGGAGCAGGGCAGGGGAGTGTATGTGAGAGAGAGACAGTCCACCCTAAAGGAAATCAGTCCTGAATATTCGTTGGAAGGACTGATGCTGAAGCTGAAACTCCAGTATTTTGGCCACCTGATGTGAAGAACTGACTCATCTGAAAAGACCCTGATGTTGGGAAAGATTGAGGGCAGGAGGAGATGGGGACAACAGAGGATGGGATGGTTGGATGGCATCACTGTTTCAATGGACATGAGTTTGAGTAAACCCCAGGAGTTGGCGATGGACAGGGAGGCCTGGTGTGCTGCAGTCCATGGGGTCGCAAAGAGTCGGACACACTGAGCAACTGAACTGAATTGAAGGTATACTTTAAAGATGTGATAGAATTTTTGCATCCACATCCTCCTGGGAGGTGCAGACTGAAGGGTAAGTGGGGTAGGGGCCAGATCAGGAAGGGGACAGAGGGCAGAGTTCAGCCGAAGTCCAGCCTAGGAAGAGGCCCAGGAGTTCATGCTTTTCCCCACCTGGAGACTCCTTCCCTCACCCAGGTGTTCCTGTCCTTTGTCTGAGTCAGCCCACTGTGGGTCCTGGGATGGATGCAGTGATCTAGAGCAAAAACTGGTCACCGGAGAGATGACTGTGGTAGATTAGCTTAAGTTCTGATTCAGAATTCATTCCAATAAATATTTAGTGCATGCACTCTGGTAAGATACTGTGGGAAGCACAAAGGTCGTCAATGCCTCGCGTTCAGGCGGTTTCTGCTGGTTTAATTTAGGAAGAAGATCCCTGACTATGAAGTAGGTGGACCAAGACAACCTTAGGTTCCCAAACCAGGCTTTCACACCCTCCCCACCCCCACTCCCACTCCCCCACCCTACCTCCCTGCTCAGGCAGAGGCACCTAGCCTGACCAGAATGGTCTGATTCCAAGGGCTTTATGCCCAGAGTCAGAGGGCAGCGCGATCACTAGCAAACATGTTGCCTCCGCTGTTAGATTAAGTTTTCAAGGTTAGGAACTATTGTGCTTGCCTTTGTGTTTCCCATAGTATCTTGCCAGAGTGCATGCACTAAATATTTATTAGACTGAATTCTGAGTATTGTTATCAGTGAATGCAATGATTCTATCAGCAAACATATGTGGAGACTTGTGTTACAGGGGACTCAAGAAAAAAACACAGATGCACTCCCAGCTTTAAAGGAGCTCAGAAAATGAAGGGACTTTCAGAACCCGTCTTCCCTGCTGTCCTTGAAGCTGCAAAGGTTGAAATTCTACAGTATTTCAGGCCACCCAAATATATTCAAAAGCCTTTAAAAATATTGACAAGGTTAATAGTAGGCTAGAGATCATTATCCAAATAATTATTTAATTTCTAGAGACAAAGCTTAAGATCAACATTTTTTCTAAGCATTTTCTAGGCACAGGCATCCATTTGCTCATTTCATCTTTACATTGTGCGTTTCAACCCATTTCTGATGTAACTGATAAAGCTGAGACTCAGAGAAGTTTACAGACCCAATCAAGGTCACAGAGCTAAGGATTCAAACCTGAGTCTACTTGCCATCAAGTTTGTGGGACGCAAGGGCCAGATGGGTTTTATAAGAGAACTTATAATATGGGTGTCCAATAGGGGTGCTACTATTTAAATTTAAAATAGTCAAAATTAAATAAAAGTTATCAGAAAGCTGGCTGAGGAGTAATTACTCCTAGGAGAAGCAGGGAAATTGTGTTCTTCTCATTTGCATCCCAGCTCTAATATGGACCTGGCACTGAGGGAATGTTGGATGGATGAATGAATGAATGAATGAATAAGTGAGTGAATGAATGTAATGCTCAGGACAAATACAGGTGAAACAACAAATTAGTTTGTGTCATGGTGTAAGTGTATATATATATGTGTATTTATGTATGTGTATAAAGTGAGTACTTGGAAAAGATCCTGATGCTGAGAAAAGATTGGGGGCAAGAGGAGAAGGGGATGACAGAGGATGAGATGGTTGGATGGCATCACCAACTCAGAGGACATGAATTTGAGCAAATTCCGGTAGATAGTAAAGGACAGGGAAGCCTGGCATGCTGCAGTCCATGGGGTCACAAAGAGTTGGACATGACTTAGCAACTGAACAACAACAAATGCTCATGTATCACAAGCTGGAATCAAGATTGCCAGGAGAAATATCAACAACCTCAGTTATGTAGATGATGCCATTCTAATGGCAGAAAGTGAAGAGGAACTAAAGAGCTTCTTGATGAGGATGAAAGAGGAGAGTAAAAAAGCTGGCTTAAAACTCAGCATTCAAAGCACTAAGATCATGGCATCTGGTCCTATCACTTCATGGCAAATAGAACGGGGGAAAGTGGAAGCAGTGACAGATTTTATTTTCTTAGGTTCCAAAATCACATGCTGAAGTTCATGGAGTCACAAACAGTTGGCATGACATAGCAACTGAATAACAAAAACATGCTCATGTATAGATATGTGTATAAGTGTGCATGTGTACGGGCTTCCCAGGTGGCTCAGTGGTAAAGAATCTGTCTGCCAATGCAGGAGACACAGAAGATGCAGCTGGGTCAGGAAGATCCCCTGGAGGAGGAAATGGCAACCCACTCCAGTATTCCTGTCAGGAAAATCACATGGACAGAGGACCCTGGCAGCTACAGTCCAGGGAGTCACAAAGAGTCTGACACGACTGAGCATACATGTGCATGTGTATACATGAGGGATGGGTTGGAGATACTGGTTGCCTCATGAAAGTTCTTGAATCTTTGAATTCCAAGTTGAGTTTGAATTTAACTCCTGGCAGTTGGGAGCCAAGGATGGTGTATGAGATGGGAAATGGTGGATGCGAATGATGCTTGAGATGGATGTGCCTGGCAGAGGGCACAGGACGGCCAGAGGCAGAGAAAGCCTGCGGTTGGCTCCAGTGACACTTGCTATTAGAGAAGGACCTCTGCTCGGAGGCTGGGGAGCCTTTAGGAGGGAAGCCTCAGGAGGGACGGAGGTGCCTCTCACTTCCTCTTGGGATCTGTTCCTGGAGGGCAGTTCCTGGAGCAGCGCACCTGGTAGGTGATGGGGGAGGGGAGGTGCCACGAAGCACTTCCCGTTCCCAGTGGCTGGGGAACTGGGGTGTGTCTGAAATATTTTTAGACAAATTTTAAGACAGCTCTGACCCCAGTGGAAGGATCTGGGCTGAAATTATTTATTCACTTAGTATCTGCTCACCCCTGTCTTTGGGGACTGGAACCCCCAAAGTCACAGGGCACAGGCTCTGAGCACACATACCCCTCTCAGACAAGGCCAGAAGAGCACGTGTCTGGAGAAGTTTCTGCAGAGAAAGAGAGTTACTCCAGGCTGAGGGTGGAATCAGGGAAGACTTTGTGAGGGTGGTGGCATTTTCCCTGGTCTTGCAGGCTGGCTAAGATATGGACAAAAGTAAATAAAAAGAAAAGGGAACTCCAGGTGGGAATTGCAGGAGCATAGTCGTCAAAGAAGGAAACGAAGGGCAAGGTTCAGGGCAGAGTAGCCCAGATGTCCTGTTTCCACATCCCCACCCCCACCATCTCCAGAAGGCTCTGTGAACGCCAAGCCTCGCGTGGGCAGGGGGAAAGTTTTCCAGTAGAGAAAGTGCCAGATCAGGGTAGCAGAGAGTCTGGAGGCAGGAAGACGGCCCAGAGGAAGGGATGGTGGTTGCAGGACACCCCAGCCTGTCCTGGCCTTCTCCCTTCAAGAATCATTCCTGGGACTCCCTGGTGGTCCAGTGGTTAAGAATCTGCCTTCCAGTGAAGGGACCTCAGGTTTGATCCCGGTTGGAGAACTAAGATCCTGTATGCCTCAGAGAAACGAAGCCTGCGGTGCTGCAATGAAAGATCCCACGGGGTGCAACTAAGACCCAACACTGCCAAGTAAATAAAAGTATATGTGAAAAAAGAAAAGCCACTCCTTCATTTGGCCAGCACCCTCAGTACTTTGTCCCTAGTGGGCCACCATCACGGAGCAGCAAGCACCTGGAAGAGGGCAGGTGAGGCCCAGGGAGGGGTGCTCCCCCACAGTCAATTTACCACGTCAGCAAGTTATCAGCTTGCTAGGTGCCAAGAGATTTACCCCGACAGGACTGAACACAGGACAGGCAAGTCTAAAGGCAGGAGGCCATCGCAGCAGCGCGTCTGGGAGTGGGGTGAGGTGAGGAAGCCTGTCTCTGCCAAGCTGGGGTGGGGGCGAGTGGCTGCCCACCGCTTGCAGGGCCCTCACCAAGCAGTTCCCTTTAACTTGTTTCCTTCTCATGACAACTCCGAGTTGCTCGGTCCAGTTCTCTAGAATAGCTCAGAGGGGTCAAGTAAGCTGCCCAGGCTCAGGACTCGTCAGGGGCAGTGTCTGGACTGGTTTGTCTGACTCAAAGCTTGTGCCTTCTCGACTTTTCCACATTGGTACAGAAGTCCTTAGAAGGAAGGCGGGACTGGGCTGCGTGACTCAAGGATGGGGCTGTCTCTGCAGGGCTGAGATGGTCCAGAGGGCCCCGGAGAAGAGCCAGCAGTCAAAAAGCCACTCGCCCTGACCAACCCGGTGGTTCTCATTCTTTGTGTACAAGGTATAAAGTCCTCTTTCTGCCCCCAAATAGGGGACTCTGTAGCGTGGGGTGATCTGACTCCAGCATCCTGGGGCAATTCAGACACGATCCTTTCTGCTGTGTGTGTGGTTGGAGGAGGGAAGGATCGAGGGTGGCCAAGACTTAGAACTGGACCAGGAAGGAGGGTCCGAGGAGGAAGGGAAAGACCGATCAGCTGCTGGGGGTGGAATCGGGGCACAGAAGCCACCTGTGACCATGGGCTTTGGGCGGCGGTGGCGGTGGTGGCGGCATGCAGCTGGCAGCACCAGGGGCTCCAGCACAAGGTCACAGGAATGCCAAGGGGTGAAGCAGCCTACCATATTTGGAGCTTCAGGTGGGCAGACCTGCAGGATGGTGGCAGCGTTAGGAAACTTCAGCCGCAGGAGCCTGGATTCTGGGAGGGGGTTTGGCATGAACAAGATGGAGTCGGTGGGTAGGGGCCTGTGAGAAGCTGGTTTCTGCAGAGGTCCTGGCATCTGGGCCTGGGTGGGGAGCCTGTGGCAAGGACCAGGGAAGAGGGAGGGGCCAGGTCTCAGAACGAAGGCAGGACCCAGCAGCAGACCCCAGAGGCTTGCACAGAGCCCGCACTGTAGGGGTCACGGTTGACCCCCCAGGACCCAGGGAGGGCTAGGCAGGTGACATGGCTTTAGCACAAACATAAGGGGACTTATTTAAGAAGTCTGATTTCAGAAAAGCACCCGGGGAGCCCCATGGACTTATGAATATTGATTCCAAAAGCTAAGTTTCTGCCAACAGAAGGAAGAACCTCTGTAACTTCTATGTGTCCTAATGGAGACACAGGCTTACTAGTTTCTGTTTTGTTTTAAAGGCAAATAACTCAATCCACTCCTTTTCTGCACTCATCTTGAGTCATCCTTACCTAAGAGTCATCTGATGATCAGTGTTTATTTAGTTTATGCTGCCTGCATGCGTCAGCTGTTTAGAGCCAGAAGAGATCCAGCCCCTCCTTCATTTTACTGATAAGGAAACTGTGGCTCAGAGGGGTGAAGAGACCTCCCTGAGGTCCAGTGGCTCAGAGAGAGTGAGGCAGAGTCCAGTCTACCAACCCCTGGCCCATGCTCCCTATCCTTTGCATGTCCCAACTCATCTGGACTCGCCATGGTAACCAGGCTTCCTCAGCGTGGGAAGAAGCAGAGGCTGCAAAGCCGTTACCTAGCAACTCCCCATAACCAGGTCAGAGCAGGGGTGAGAGACACCCTGCGCTGCTAACCCTGGGGAGTTCAGACCTGTCAGAACGGGGTCACCCACGTCAGACCGTGGGCACAGATGACCCTGGACAGAGCCACACTTGGAGGTCCCTGCCTGGGGAAGTCTCAGGACCAGAGAGTTGCTGGGACTATGGTGCAGACCCGGGTCAGCTGGGGCCCCATCCTCACAGCTGACGCAGGGCCTTAGTATGTACAGTTCTGGTTTCTTTGAACAGCATGGAACCTGTCCCCACTGACATGCACGTGGGAATCCTTAGAGGAAGGCTGTTGGTAGGGTGTGTGTGTATACATATGTATGCGTATATCTGTGTGTATGTGCATATATATGTGTATGTATATGTGTGTGTATATCTATGTGTGTATATGTATGTGTATCTGTATATATCTGTGTGTATACATGTGTATGTGTATATGTATGTGTATATATATGTGTGTATGCATGTATACCTGTGTGTATATGTGTATATGCCTGCATATATCTGTGTGTATACATGTGTATGTGTATAAGTATGTGTATACCTGTGTGTATACATGTGTATGTGTATCTCTGTGTACATATGTGTGTATCTGTGTGTGTGTGCATGTGTGTGTATCACTGCAGGTATTTCATCCTGGAAAGGGAAGCTAGGAAGCTGTATTCTCTCATGTTGCCTTCTTGCTTCTTAATTTAAAAAAATAACTTAAAATGCATTTTATTAACATTTTACTAGACCATGATGAGTTTTTTTTCTTTTGGCCACACTGTGCAGCATGTGGGATCTTAGTTCCCTGATCAGGGATCAAACTTGTGCCCCCTGCAGTAGAGGCTCGAAGTCTTAACCACTGGACTCCAGGTCCTTAATTATTTCAAGAAATGTTTATGAAATGGCCTGGTCATAAGCAAGATGGATCTTCTTCTAATAATCACTGTAGTTGGGTCTTGACAACAATTGCCCTCTGCCACTCTACCCCTACCTGATTCTTCTTGTGGGCAGAGCCCTGCCTGGGTTCCCAGGTTCTGTCTCCTTTCAGGTCCCCCCAGTTGGCCTAAGCCAGTCACCATGGTCTTGTCTCTTGGAAGCAGTTGGTTTAAGAATGGCATGTGGGACTTTCCTGGTGGTCCCGTCGCTAAGACTCCGGGATCCCAGTGCAGGGGGCCTGGGTTTGATCCCTGGATGGGGAACTAGATCCCATGTGCGTCAGCTAAAGATCCTGTATGCTGCAGCGAAGATTCCTGATTCCTTACTCACATCTCAGACCCGGTACAGTCAAATAAATAAATAAATAGAGGAAAAAAAAAGAATGTCATGTGATCTAGTCATTTCCAGTGGTATCTGAGGAGATGGCTGCTGAAGGGCTTCCAGGGAAGGTTTTTTCTTCTTAACTAAAACTGGGGGAAAATATGTCTCTTCTTCATTGGATATTGTCAGTGATGCCTGTGATGCCTGGAACTGCAACGGCCACTGAGAAGAGACACCACCGATGCTCAGAGGATGGCATTGATGAGCCACTGAATTCCACAAGCCAGGAACTTTGAGGTCTCTGGACATCTTATATAGGATATCACAACCCTTCTGATCAGGTCAAGGTTCTGTGTTCTTGACAGCAAACCCTCCTAACTGGTTCTCTTGCTTCCTGGCCTCAGGCTCACTCACTTTCCTCTAGTCTTACTGGGGCACTCAGTAGACACCCCGACAAGGCATACTATTAATGGTAAAGGACCCAAAGGAAACAAAAGTCTGTCTTCCCGAATAAGTCAAAGACATGATGCCTCAGTCCTTTATCTGATGGCGTGGAACTGAAATCAGACCCTCAGCCGCATGTCCTGCTTCTTGCAAGTCTGAATAAGCTTCTTCCTCAAGAGTCTGAAGGCATCTTTTATATTCCCGACATCTTTTATATTCCCAGCATCTAGCACACTTCATTCATTCATTTGTGCAGTGGTGTGCTGGAGCTGGCTCCTTACATGCTGGTGAGAGTCGATTGTGCACATCTCTACCCTACTTTGAGTTCAGTGATGTCATGTTGGTAGCTTGAAGTCAGCCAAGGTGTTTTTTTTTTTTTTTTTTTTTTTATAAACTTGAATTTTGGAAGCAGTTTTAGGAGAAGTTTTTAGAGAAGAAGATAGAGATTTTTTATTATTTTTCCTCCACATCCTCACATATGCCTAGCCTCCCCCATTATCAATATCCCCCACCAGAGTGGTCCATTTGTTCCAGCTGATGAACCTGCATTGACATATCACTATCACCCAAAGTCCATAGTTTCTGTCAGGGTTCACTCTTGGTGTGGGTTTTGACAAATGTTAAATGATGTAGAACCACCATTATAGGATCAGAGAGACGAATTTCACTGTGAAGCCCTACAAATCCCCTGTTCCACCTCTTCTCCCCTGCTCGCCCTTGGCAACCTTTGATCTTTTCATTGTCTCTATAGTTTTGTGTTTTCTGGAATATCATATCGTTGGTATTGTAGCCATTTCAGGTTGGTTTATTTTACTTAGTAATATGCATTTTGGTTTCCTTCATGTCTTTTCATGGCTTGATAGCTCATGTCTGGGTGTCCTGCAGTTTATTTATCCATTAACATCCTGAAGGCTATCTTGGTTGCTTTCAGGCATTGGCAATTATGAGTAAAGCTGCTATAAACATTCATGTGCAGATTTCTGTGTGGATATAAGTTTTCAACTCTTTTGGGTAAATGCCAAGGAGCACGAGTGATTGATAGATCGTATGTTAAGACTATGTTTAGTTTTGCAAGACACTGCCAAATTTTCTTTCAAAGTGGCTGTACTATTTTGATTTCATTTCATTTGCATCAGCAGTGAGTGAGAGTTCCTGTTGCTCCACACGCTTGCCAGCATTTGGTGTTGTCAGTGCTTTAGATCTTGAGTTTTCTAAGAGGTGTGTAGTGGTATCTCATAGTTTTAATTTGCATTTCTTTAATGACGTATGAGGGGCTTCCCTGGTAGCTCAGCCAGTAAAGAATCAGCCTGCAATGCAGGAGACCCTGGTTTGATTCCTGGGTTGGAAAGACCCAGTGGAGAAGGGAAAGGTTACCTACTCCAGTATTCCTGGGCTTCCCTGGTGGCTCAGACGGGAAAGAATCCACCTGCAGTGTGGGAGACCTGGGTTCGACCCCTGGATTGGGAAGATCACCTGGAGGAGGGCATGGCAATCCACTTCAGTATTCGTGCCTGGAAAATTCCCATGGACAGAGAAGACTGGTGGGCTACAGTCCATGGGGTCACATGGATAAGACTGAATGACTAAGCACAGCACACCACATATGATACTGAGCATCTTTCCTATACTTACCTACAATCTTATATCTTCAGTGAGGTGTCTGTTCAAGACTTTTGCCCGTTTTTGAATTGGGTTGTTCATTTCCTCATTGTTGGGTTTTAAGAATTCTTTGTTTATTTTGGATCTCAGTCTTAGATAACGTATCTGTCAGATAAGACTTTTGCAAATATTTTCTCCCATTCTGTGGTTTGTCTTTTCATTCTCTGGTCACAGAGTAGGAGTATTTGCATCACTGAATTGACAAGCATGACAAATCAGGGCTTTTCCTCAAAGAGCCAGTTGTTAAACTTGTACCAGTGCACTAAAGCATCCATGTTGTTGAGTGAACTGTTTGCCCTCAAAAATGTTCAGGGCAGTGGGGGAGGCAGGTTGATGCAGTGAAGTTCTGAGTGTGGGGACAGAGACAGAGCAAAGATGCTACAGGGCATAAAGAAGGAGAATCCACATCAGCTGCGAGGTTGGGGTGTCTTCTCAGTGCAGAACATGAGCCCTGAATGAAGTACTTTAAAGGGAGTAGCAGTTGTCTGGATCCAAAAAGCCCAATAAGTAGGCACTTGGCTATCTAACTCAGCTGCACTGGACACACTGCATATATGACCAGAGGTCACCACATTGGACAGAGCGAATAGAGACTTTCCCATCATTATTGCAGTATTGGACAGCACTGGTCTAGATCAAAAGTGGGAGAAAGACAGTCCAAGCAGAAGGAACAGGCTGGGAAGACTCAGAGATCTGAGATGCCATGACTCATTCTGGGCAGAGATGAGGATTTTAGCTGAACAAACAAGCACGAGTCAGGACATCACAAAATGTCTTTAGTGAGAAGCTAAGGAGTTTAAACTCTACCTTGAAAATCGTGGGGATCCCCTAAAGGCTTTACCAGAAGCCCGATGTCATCCGCTTTGCATGTTAATCAGCTCTGGCAGTGTGGATTGAGGGGGCCAGCCAGGAGTCAGGGAGGCCAGTTCTGAGACCATGGCAGTGACCCGGGGGGGGAAGCAAGGGAAGTTTGAAACAAGGCAATGACCGTGGCACAGAAGCAGAGAGAGGGCAAGGTCAAGAGATGGAAAGGACCCAATGACTGATTGCATGTGGCCCCTGGGAGTGCTTTGTAAATGTTTGTTGATTTCATGAATGAATTATAGCTAAGCCCAAATTGTACAACTTGAATGCACATCTCCTGGGACACTATTGCACAAATGAAGAGGTACAGGAGCATTTTTTTAAGCTGAAGGAGAAAGGGGTGATAGGGAGAGAGACAGAAAAGAGACAAGGACTTCCCTGGAGGTCCAGTGGCTAAGACTCCCCATTCCCCATGCAGGAGGCACAGTTCGATTCCTGGTCAGGGAACTAGGTTCAATCCCTGGGTCAGGAAGATCCCCTGGAGGAAGAAATGGCAACCCACTCCAGTATTCTTGCCTGGAAAATTTCATGGAAAGAGGAGCCTGGTGGGCTACAGTTCATGGAGTCACAAAGAATTGGACATGACTGAGCATGCACATGTACACAGACTTCAGCTAAGAGTTCATCTGCCACAACTAAAGAACTCGCATGGCCATGATGAAGATGGAAGTTCCTGCATGCTGCAAGTTAAGACCTGGCACAGTCAAATAAATAGATTAAAAATAAATTTTAAAAAGAGTAACAATTTATTTTAAAGAAAGAAAAGAGGTGAAGGAGAAGGTGGCCCCATCTGATGGAGAGACTCTGGTGAGGGACCCTGGACCCAAGCAGTGCCTCTCTGGGGCCCAGGGACAAGGGCTACTCAGAGTTGGGTGCAGGTCATTCTCCACCCCACTCCTTGCCACACGGACGATGGGGCAGATTTGTTTTCCTGAAGGATTGGGCCATTTCGCGCAGACAGATGCAATACACAGTGAATCTGCAGCATCAGGGGAGACATTGTCAGCAGAGGGTGTCCCGGGCAATTGAACATGGCCAGAGTAGGAGATACTAGCAGACTGGTGCTTAAACACATGAGAGATACTATCCTCTGTCTCTTGTGCTTCCAGAAGTAGCTGGAGATTTTGAGGGCAGATGGCCAAGAGCCAGGTGGTTCAGTGGTAAAGAATCTGCCTGCCAACGCAGGAGACACAGGTTCAATCCCTGGATCAGGAAGATCCCCTGGAGGAGGAAATGGTGACCCACTCCAGTATGAAAAATCCCATGGACAGAGAAGCCTGTCGGGTACAGTCCATGGGGTCTCAAAGAGACATGACTTAAAGAGACTGAGCACGCATATGTGGCCAAGAGCTACTATAACTTGGGCATCAATGTTAATATCAAGATGCTGGGGCTACAGTGGTTTACAAAACAGACGATTCTGCCTGCAGGAAGCTTACTGTCTAATGAGTCATAGTAACCATTCTGGTACCATCCTCTGTGTGTGCACTACTCAGGAGAAGTACCAGGAACCATGAGATAATCTAATGGGAAGAATGATGATAAGGATGATGATTTTTGGTTGTGCCACATGGCTTGCAGGATCTTAGTTCCCCAATCAGGAATTGAACCCACGCCCTTGGCAGTGAACTAACCACTAGATTGCCAGGGAAGTCCCGGGAAGGATTATTTTTGATTAGGGGTCAGGAAAGGACAATTTGCAAAAGTAACATTTAAAGCAAGAGCTGGAGAGGTGTAGGAGTTGAGCCAGGTGAAAAGCAGGGGAGATGCATTCCAGGCAGAGAGAATAGCAGGTGTGAAAGATATGGAGACAGATCCTTGGTCATCTGGAGGCTGAGAGAAGGCCAGCGGGGCAGGGACAAGAAACAAAAGAGGGGAGATGAAACAGAGGAGGCTGGGGAGGGAGAAGGCGGGCCAGACCTCATAGATCTGTGTTAGGACTTTGGATATAAACCTAAGTGCAGTGGGTGGGGAAGTGGTGCCATTAGACTCATGTTTTACAAAGCTGGCTCTGGGATCTGTGTAGAGAATGAATTGGGGACGAGGGGCTGTGCAAGGGGAGAAGTGGAGGTGAATTCAGTTGCCTAAGGGAGAGATGATGGCATTTCCGAGGTGATAGAAGTATTTAAAGACTTGAGGGCAACACTTGTGGCTCAGTGGTAAAGAACTCGCTTGCCAATGCAGGAGACACAGATTCAATTCCTGGTCTGGGATGATCCCACATGCTGCAGAGCCCAGGTGCCACAACTAAGCCCATGTACCACAACTATTCAGCCTGTGTTCTGGAGCTGGGGAGCTGCAATTACTGAGCCTGCATGCTCTAGAGGCCCATTCCCTACAATGGGAGAGGCCAGGACAATGAAAAGCCCATACACAGCAACTAGAGAATAGCACCCCCTCACCACAACTAGAGAAAAGCCTGTACAGCAACAAAGACCCACCACAGCCAACAATACATAACAAATAAAATAAAACAGGTTTTTCTCAGGCTCTTTCCTTGGTATTCCAGGCCAATTTTACACAAAGCAAACAGCAAATATTTGAACCACGCCAGTCCGTCCCACACGTGACCTGTTTTTGCTTGGAGTTACCGGAGATCTGTTGATGTCATGAGGCCATCCCCCTGCCTCCAAGCTGGACCACACCTGACAGGAGCTTAAGGCTTTCCTGAGAAAGCTTTCACAATATCTATGATCTCTGCTTGTATTTACAGTAATTACTGTTAGGAAATCTCTGTGTTTCATCGGAATGCCTCTTGCTCTGATGTTCCTTGATTCTTGATGGAGATGAAGATGCTAAAAGAAGAAGTCTGGGCTGCCAAGCACAAATGGAGTTCTGACAGTTCTGAGTCATGTCTGTCTATTCCACAGCCAAAGTGACTTGTTAGCTACAAAGAAAAATGCCTGAGTATCCCTACAAGAGGGATTTAATTAGATTTTGTAGCTGTTTAGCTCACTGCCAAGTTCTTTCCCTTTGCTACTCAAGTGTGGTCTACGGACCCAGCAACATCACCTCAGAGCTTAATGCAGGATTGAATCAGACTCCGCATTTTATACATTCTCCACTGGGCTTCCCAGGGGATGCTAGTGGTAAAGAAAGTGAAAGTGAAGTTGCTCAGTCGTGTCTGACTCTCTGCGACCCCATGGACTGTAGCCTACTAAGATCCTCCGTCCATAGGATTTTCCAGGCAAGAGTACTAGAGTGGGTTGCCATTTCCTTCTCCAGGGGATCCTCCCGACTCAGGAATCAAACCCAGGTTTCCCACGTTGTAGGCAGACACTTTACTGTCTGAGTCACCAGGGAAGTCTAGGTTGGAAGTCTAGTGGTAAAGAACCCACCTGCCAATACAGGAGACAGACATAAGAGATGCAGGTTCAGTTCCTGGGTCAGGAGGATCCCCTGGAGGAGGGCATGGCAACCCACTCCAGTATTCTTCCTGGAGAATCTCATGGATAGAGAAGCCTGGTGGGCTACAATTCATGGGGTCTCAAAGAATTAGCGAAGTGACTGAAGTGACTTAGCAAGCACGCATTGGGCTTTTCCTGGTGGCTCAGTAGTAAAGGATCTGCCTGCCAATGCAGGAGACACCGGTTCCATCCCTGAGTCAGGAAGATTCCTTGGAGAAGGAAATGGCAACCTGCTCCAATATTCTTGCCTGGAGAGTCCCATGGACAGAGGAGCCTGGTGGGCCACAGTCCATGGGTCTCAAAAGACTTAGTGACTAAATGACAATAACCAGGCAATTCATAGGAATGCTGGTTTTGAGAAGCGCTGCCTCAGGTCACCCTAGGGCCATCTAAAAGTGGGTGGGCAGGGGCAGTCACAAGATACTCGAAATGCTGCGAGCCTCGGCAAGCGGTGAGGGAGACCGGACTGGTCCAACAGGAACTGGATTTTCTCTGGAAGTTCCTGGTAGCTCCCAAGTCACCCAGAGCGGTTCAGAGACAATGCTGTTTCCTGGTTGTGTGACTGGTGCAAGGCCCTGCGGGGGACCCACCCCTGGTGCTAAAATGCTGGAGGTGGAGAGAACTTGTCCCTGGGTAGGACTAGAGGGCTCCCCTCCCCCTACAAAGTGGAGAGAGCTTGGTCCTTGTCCTCTTAGTCTGGTCCTTGTTCTGTCTGTGGGTGGTTAGGCCGACTCTGGCCTCCTTCTGAATTAAGCTGTTCAACCAGCAGGAGAAAGGCTCTCTGAGCACCTCAGAGAGGTTAAAAGCTCTGGTGGATTATGGACACAGCTGGGATGGGGAGAGGAAAGAGAGGGTGGGATATGTGGGGAGAGTCACATGGAAACATGCATTACCATGTAAACTGGATTGTTACTGTTGTTTAGTCGTTCAGTCATGTCTGACTCTTTGTGGCCCCATGGACCGCAGCACGTCTGGCTTCCCCGTCCTTCACCATCTCCTAGAGCTCGCTCAAATTCATGTCCATTGAGTCGGTGATGCCATCCAAAATGGATAGCCATTGGGAATTTGCTATATGACTCAGGGAACTCAAACCCAGGCTTGGTAACGGCCTGGAGGGGTGGGATGGGGTGGGAGATGGGAGGGATGTTCAAGTGGGAGGGGACATAGGTAAACCTATGGCTGATTCATGTTGATGTTTGGTAGAAACCAACACAATATTGTAAAGCAATTATCCTTCAATTAAGAAAAAAAAAAAAAAGCTTTGGTGGAACAGAAGGTCCAGATCCAGGGGTTCTGAAAGCTTTGCCCACACTGTGTAGTCGACCGCTCCAGGTCAGTGACCCCTGCCCTCCGCCCAAGGGGTGTGTGACACAGACGCCAGATCCAGCCCGGAAAAACAAAGGCATTGTGTTTTATTAACACGACCGCTCTCCTGAGGAGTGTTTCAAGGCACAAAACCCAGGCTAGAATCAAGTTGTTTTCCTCTGTCTTCCCTGGGACTGGTCTTCCCACAGCATCAGACAAAAGGGACCCAATCTGCAGGCTGCTTAAAGCATGAGGTTTGTAAATACTGTAAAATCAAACACTACATTTGGCTTTTATTTACTGTAACTCGTTCACATCACTCAGCACGGGAACAGCTTTATCAGGGCTCTTTGGCCTTTGTTCTTTTGTCTTTGGTCCTGCCGTGTCTCCTCTGCCCGCTCCCTCCTGCCCACCAGCCTCGGTCCCTCCTGCCTGCGCCCCTTCTGCTCCCTGACCCATCACTCCAGTGTCTTCCTCGCCTGTTCCCACTTAACCTTCTGTCCCTTCTCCTCCCCTCCTGCCTTTCACGCTGCTCTGGGATCTTTTGAAATGTCTCCGCTCCCTGCTCCCTCATCGCACTTTCATTTCCAGAGACTGGCTTCCTCACTCTCTCGACACCCCCTGCCTCTCAAGGCTATTTTTCTCTTCCCTCCCGAGATCCACCACAGAGTTTTTTCATTTCCCCCTTTTCTCTAAAGGCGATAGGGGGATCAGAGAATGAGAGATTTCAGAGTCAACAGGACACAGCCTGCGTTAACATGGACAGTTGACTTTCTGAGTCAGAAAGTCTTCTTCAGCGCCTTGGGTGGCGGCTGCCTTGTCCCTCCTCAGAGCAGGACGGGTGAGAAGAGGACAGGGCCACAGGTCCGTCCCCCCTCACCTCCCACCCCATGTTCCCTCACCATCACTTCCACCCCAGCCCTTCCATTCCCGTCTCAGGACACCCCCCCACCCAACACACACACCCACCCGCTAGGTGCCCGCGGGGCAGACAGGTTTGTTCCGGCTCCGCTGAGACCTTGGGCGTCCTCCTCCAGGGTCCCTCCTTGCTCCCCAGTCAGCCTGCTGTGTGCTTTACGCCCCCAGGGTGAGCCCTTCGAGACAGGAGTCTATTTTGAGGTGAAGGAGAGACAGCAGCAGTGGGGTTCCTTCCCAGGTGCAGCTCGTGGGTCCGGGAGGCGCCAGCATCGGTCCCACAGTCGGAGGAACAGGAAGCTCTCTCAAAGCCCCCTGCCACCCAGGGTCACGGCCAATCAGTCCACGGGGTGCTAAACAACATTCTTGAGGGATGGGGGTCTCTCTGTGCCGCTGGGCAAAGTGTCGTCACAATACAGAAAACCAAGAGGGGAAACAGACAGAGCCCTGAAGAGACACTCTCGGAACCACGAAACAGTGGTTCTCAAGTCCGCCATCTTCAGCTGGGCCTTCTCCAAGTGCCTTACAGAGGGTAACACGCTGCTTTCTTGGTTGCAGGGGAAAATGGAGGTTACACCCAAGAAAGCCAGCGAGGGATTTGTGAGAAACCCCTCTGTTTCCCAACAGTGCTTGGCTCTCACGGTGTCTCCATTTCTCCACGTCAGCCACAGGCAAGAGGATTAGCTGAGGAATGTTTGCTTGAGGGAGCATCGGTCAGGGGAGGATGGGGGGGCCAGCCTCGCCCAGGCTCCGGGACCCCTGGCTGCTCCAGCCCTCCCCTTGAGCCCCTCCTGCGCCCAGCTCAGAGCTGTGCCTTCACCTTCCATCCAGCAGTGCCCACCCTGGCGGGAGAGGAGGTCAGGGGCCCGCACACCCACCCTAGGGCAGGGGAGAAGCAGGACGTTCAGGTAAACTAGAACAAGCCCGGCCAAGTCCAGCCCCACCCTGCTGTTCTGCGTCCAGAGCCAGATGTGGACCTGCTTAGCTCCTCTCAGTGAGCATTTCTGAGATGAGGAGGGAGCCATGCTGACTTAAGGACAGGAAGCATTTCGATTTCTTTTCCCTGCCTCCCCGCTTCCCAAAGCCCCCTGCTGCCTTCTTTCCGCACACCGGCAGAGGGGAGTAGAAAAATAAGTATGAATATAAATCTCCACCTGAGTTCCTTTCACACTGACTAAGTAAGCAACTAACTTGCCAATAAATTACTATTTAAAAATGTGTGGACACATAGGCATATATATGCACGTGCATATGAACATATACACACGCATATATATACACGCATGTGTGTGTAGTTTCAAGCTTTTCTTCCTTGCTCTGTCCCTTGCAGGCGAGCAGCTTCAGACAAAAGCCTCCGCCCCCTCCAGAGGGCCTCATCGGATCATGGGTGCCACGTAGTTGGCAGGGAAGAGGCCCAGCTTGTTGTGCAGGCGGCCGGTCCACCAGGAGGGGTTGGAGCTGTCCAGGACCTCAACCACCTCTCCGCAGCGGAAGCCCAACTCGTCGTCCTCCAGGGCCTCGAAGTCGTATAGCGCCCGGGCCCACCGCACCCGCTGTTGGGAAAAACACAGAGAGAGGCCCTGCTGAGCCTGGGCTTGCCAAGCTGGGCTCCGAGTCACCGGCATACACACGGAAAAGAATCTGCTGGCCCTGTAGTCTTTTTAGACAAAGCTCTCCATGAGCAGCCTGCCCCGAAGGCTGATGTATGGCTCTCCAGAGAGGTCTCAAACCCTGCTGCCACTGAAAGCAGACCCGGGTGCCTAGCCCTGAGCAACCCCTGAGCCTATCCCTCAAGGCTCCGAGAGGATCCTTGAGAGCTGCTCTTCCCTACATCAATAGGTGGTCTTTTTTATTTTCTTCAAGTGACAAACAGCACAGCGTGCCCAGACTAACAGTCCTCGGTGCCAGCACAACCTCATCAGCGATAAAGGCAACAGATCTCCCTCTGCTAGAATGGCAGCCAGGAAATATGAGAGCCGGGCAGGGCCCGACAGCCAAACTGAGAACAGCAGGCTGGATGATGCCAGCTGGGATCAGCTCTGCCGGGAACTCTCGCCCCACCATCACTGGCTGGGTTCCCTCCACCTCTATGTGAACTCTGTGCAGTGTGAGGCCTTTTCTGGAGGACCAACTGTCTCTTTACTTGGCCCCTTGGCCTCCTCCACTGAGCCCAGAGAGGGACGTTCACATACCCCGGCCACTTGGAGTTGCACCGGATCAGTGTGTCTCCGGTGCATGAGAGCGGCATTCATTTCGGTGCCCATGCCCAGGCCACAGGGCCCATCGTTTATGTCCAGGCTGGCTCCACGGCGTTCCTAGAAACAGATGTGACAGAGAGCCATCACCACACCACTGGAAGCATCCCTCATGGCTCCCCCAGTGCCTTGCTCCGATGCCAGGGACGCAGCCAGAGCTCCAAGAAAACTTACCGCGGAGGACGATAAACCCCAGAGAAGGGAGAGGGGTTATAGGGTGACAAACAGACCTTAGGTTGTGAAGATGATGCCAAATTTCACTCATTCAACCAAGGAATATTTATCAGGCACCTACCATATGTCTAGTACTGTCTTAAGCATGGGGATGTGTATCTGGAAAGAGAAAGCCCCTGTTCTCAGAGAAAATCAGTTCAGAGGGGGAACCGTATGCGTTTACGTGATGAGTGAGTGGAGACAAGTGTCTGAGTTGGTCTGGGTGATCAGGGAAGGCTTCTTATAGCAGGTGACGCTTGAACTCCGGTTTAAAGAGTAGAATTGACTAGGAAACGGCATTTCAGGCAAAAGGGACAGCAAATAAAAAGACTCAAAAACATGAGAGAAAATGCAGTGAATCGTTGTGATAACTAAAGGAAGTACAACAATGCAGGGATGTATGTTTGCAGGGGGAGGGGGCAGGGGATGAGGCTGGAGAGGCAGATCTGGGCAGCTCACGAAGGACTTTGTGTGCCCTGCTAAGGAATTTAGGGATGTTGTTATCTGGCTGTATTGTCCATCTCAGTGAGCCACCTAAAATCCCATCTGGAACAAGGTGGGGGATAAACAAATAAATAAGCAAGGCTCCATTTCTGACCTTAATCCGTTTTTCCTGTAGATCTTGACAGCCAGATGGGTCAAGGGGCACAAAAAGTTTTGGAATTGTGCTGATAGGAAAAATGAAGTCATTGTTCACGGAGTCCTCAGGGTGAGTGTGTGTGTGTGCGTATGTGTGTGTTTGAGTGTAGGTGTATGTGTGTATGTATATATGTGTGTGTGTGATTGTATGTGTGCATGGATGTGTGCATATGTGTATGCATGTGTATGTTTCTATGTACACACATGTGTATATGCGCGTGCATGTGTATGTGTGTTCGTATGTGCATATGGATGTGTGCATGGGTATATGTATGCTTATATGTATGTGCATGTGTATATGTGTGTATGTGTATATGTGTGTTTGTTCATATGTATATATGTGTGTGCATGTGTGTATGGATGTGTGCGCGTGTATGTGTATATGTATGTTTATAAATATGTGTATGAGTGTATGTGCATGTGTACATGTGTGTGAATGTGTGCATGTGTGTATATGTGTGTTTGTGTATGTGTGTGTGTATATGTGTTTAAGCAGGGACTCATTTAATTCACAGAGACATCTTTGCCAAATGCAGTTTCCATGTTTCTGCCCTCTGAGGACCCAGAATCTTTTCTCTGAGCTCAGTGAGACCAGATGGGACCAGGCTTGGACCGGGACATTCCTCCCCTGACAGACAGTCCTGGGGCCACAACTGGCCCCCAACATGTATTTGTTTCTGTTGTTTCCGGCACTGTGGGGTTTTTCGCACACTGCGTGGCAGTGGGGACAAGGTTGCCGAAGCGTGGGGGGAGAGCAGGTCCTCCTCCACTCCCTGCCCACTTCATCCTTCCCAGGTACCTGATTAAAATGGTGCTGTGGCAGGTACCGCTGCTGTGGCGGCAGTGGGGCCGGGGGATACTGTGAAGGAGGGGGCAGGGGGTGATCCGACGTCTTCCTGTTCATCGCAGGCCGGATTTCTTCTCCCACAGCCCCGCTCAGGGGATGGCCTCCCTGGGATCGCCGGTCCAGGCTGTTGCCCCGCTGACCCTGGGAGAGTACAAAGATGACACAGATCCATCCTCCTCCCGCCTCTCCTGGCCTGACCCAGCCCTTCCAGCAGCTGTTCCCAGACTTGGCTTCTGACAGCTCCAAGAAACAGCTGATGGGGGTGGGAGCAGCTTAAAGAAAATCAATGGTTCAGATCATCACATTTTCACAGAGGCCTGTGCATTCTCAGATTCTCCCAGTTTGGGGAGTTCGGGTCTCTGGTTCATACCCTTTCCACCTGGTACCCATCTCATCCCTTCCTCGTGGGCTTGTTTTTCTCTGTGTAATCAAGCTTAAATATTCCATTTTACTGACACAATGCCACCCCTCCTTATCGCATGTTGCCACACTGCTGGACATCCTATCCTCCAGATAAGCTCTGCTATTGACTTTGCATGATTTTGAACTGTCATTTATAGCCTGGTGATAGAGACCCAAACAGCAACGCTCTCGCAGCACCATGGAAACCAGGCCTGCTGCTGGGCATGTAGGGAAAAAACAAGACCTTTCTCCTGAATGCTACCACAACCTCATGACTCAGAGACACTTTCTTGTTATTTTTATTTAACAAACAATTACACAGAGCCCTGGGCTTAGCATATGCCAGGCACTGTTCTAAGCACTTGGCAAAATGAACTCATTAAATCCAGTTTAGTGCAGTTTTATGTTTCCTCTCTCATCTCTGTGTGCACATCTTAGTAAATGAGTATCTCTGTCCATTTCCTGGTTGAAAGAATTCACAAGGTCCGCATTAACCTTTGTTTTCCTTTCTGAACTTCTGTGTGCATTTGGGAACACCCTTTTCTACTTTGATTGTAACTTCTCAGGCTTAAAATCAACCTATTACTTGAAAGGGATGGTTTTCTTTACTTCTCCAAAGCACACATTGCTTTGAAAAGTCTCAATGCCTTTTCAGATAACCTGTCAGTGGGATTTCAACTCTTCTACTCAGTGCTGGTTCCTATAATATCCATCTCCTATGACCATGATATTTCCTTTGAAACATATTTTATAGATTGTGTGTGTGTGAATTTACTTTTGGAATCAAATTAACATTTCCTTAGTGCCATCTGGGGACCAGACTTGGTGGTGAGTGCTATGACTATATCTCACTTATCCTCACCACAGTCCAATGAAGAAGGCATTATATTCTCTCCATTCTACAGATGAGAAAAACTGTTGCTCAGAAAGTTTTCTTCATTTGACTGGGTAATCAGGATAGTTAGCAATGAAATCAGTTTTTAAAGCCAGGTCCATTGGAGATGCATTTTAAAAAAGATTTTTTGGTGCAGGACCATTTTTAACGTCTTTGTTGAATTTATTGCAACATTGCTTCTGTTTTATGTTTTGATTTTTTGACCCCAATGCACATGAGATTTTAGCTCCCAGACCAGGGATAGAACCCACACCTCCTGCATTGGAAGGTGAATTCTTAACCACTGGATTGCCAGGAAAGTCCCTGGAAGTATTTTCTATTAAGACAATACTTCATGTTCCAAACTGTTCCAAGAGCAAGAATTCTACTTCCAGTTTTCTCCTCCAATGCCCCCTGTTTCTACCCTCCCCACCCCCAAATCCTGTCACAAAGCTCTACTTGCTGCATTAGTCCTGGACTCAAGGTTCTAATATCCCCATGTGTAGCCCCACCGCTTCTCCCAAGTTACTTCATCCTTGGGTAGCTCCTGAGCTAGGCTGAAAACTGTGATGCGGTAACGCCTGTGAATAATGAAACAACAGTGTCCATAATAAGAGCCCATGTATACTGAGTGTTTGGGGTGTGATTAGGAATGACGTAAGGGATGGACTACATCATTCTCTAACCTTCAGAACCATCCTGTGAAGTAGCTGTCACTATTATCCCAATTTTATGGATGAACAAACTGAGAATTAGAGAACTTTTCAAAGTCACATACCTAGGAAGTGTTAAGCTAGGATTTAAACTTTTCAGAATATGCAGGGACCTGCCCATCAAACGCATGGTTTTAGGGGTTCACGTAGGGACCCAAACTGCCCAGAATCTCTGGATTGGGGGTGATGGGGGCCAGCAGCATACCTGTTCCTCCCGGGTCCTATCCCTCAGAAAGATCTGCTTCTGTTTGGAGATGGAATTCTTCCTGTAGTAGTCCACCAGCTTGTTGAGGGATGGAAACTTCTCTGTCCACAGGAAGTAATTACCCTTGTTGTCTCTCATGACTTTGAAGTGTTGAACATCATCCTCATGCCTAAAGAGCAAGACAAATCCAAATTATGTATCATGTGGTGAGGATGTCTCTGCCTCCAGGGCCGACTGTATCCAGGGATACTGGAGTTTTGTTTGGGCAGGAAGCGTAGGTATGGTTGGCTGGCCCATCCCTGGGCAGGTGGGCTGGCCTAGTCAAACTCTAGGGGAGATTTCCGGGAGAGGCCACTCAGGACTCAACTGAGATAGAGGGGATTTTTTTGGTTGTGTGTGTGGCCATGAGGCTTGCGGGATCTTTGTTCCTCTACTAACGATTGAACCTGAGTCCACTGCAGTGAAAGCACCAAGTCCTAACCACTGGACCACCAGGGAACTCCTGAGAGGAGGTTTGCTTTTTTTTTTTTATATGAGCAGAAAGCAATCTTTCTTCTGATACTGGAATTGTCCTTTTACAAGAAAAAAATATTCCAAGGGCTTTAAAGAATACAAGGTTGAGGACTTTTTTTTACAATGTTTATTTGAAGCATGGCAATGCCTGAGACCTTACCAGGCTAAGAACTCTGCCAGGACTCAGAGGGGAGGAGTTTTTCAAGCCCTTGTTGTCTTTCTGTTGACAGAAATAGTCTGAACCAGCTCCTTTAAGTTCAAAAACTACCCTGAGAAATCTGTCACGCTTTGTTCTCTACATAGCCGGGGTCTCTTGGTTGGTATTGTTTTGCATAAATAAGGTTACAAAGTATTTTGAGTTGTTGGGGAAAAAAATGTGCTGAGGCTCAGAGAGGTGGAGGGGCTTGGTTAAGGTCACAGTTAAGAGTAGAGTTGAGGCAAGGACCCTGGTTCTCTAATTCCAGTCTAATGAGCTGGTATCACACCAAGCACATATGCTTTTTTTTTTTTTTTTTTCTCTCTCATGTTAACTTCTTTTAGATCAGCACTTTTGACACCAGCTGAACTCAGAAGTGATGGAGTATGTTTGTACCTGGGGTGGAGAATTTGGATTTTATTCACTGAAAGAGGAGACTGGACCTTTACTAACAGCCCCAGCCATTTTCCATCACCAAGTCATTCTTGTTTGAATGTCAAGTTTTTTAGGTCAAATGGACACACATTTATGTCTAAAAATAAACTAATGTTATTGATATCAATTGCATGACCCAGCAGAAAGGTAAAAAATTTAGACTGTTGGAGAGTAAAGATAACTCTTTCTAAGGGATGGATTTAGAGGTCTGTGTTCAGAGGGGACAGGCGTTTTGATCTTCCTCCTCATCTTATTTTCGGGGCTCTGCTCAGAGACAGCAAACCTATTCAGTGACCTCTGCTTAACTACCTTGGGGGTCATAGCTGACACTTGGCAATCAATCATTGCTTGCCCTTCCCCTTTTGGCTTCGGTCACTCATATATGCTTTCTTCACTCCAGCACCACATGGATCGGCTCACAGTCATCACTCCCCGCATCTGGCTGAGGAGGAGGGAATATTCTTGTGACACGATTATTCATCCACCATCTCTTAGTCAAAGAACTGGGAATGAGAAACATTAACTCTTTCACTCCCGTATACTGACAGTGTGCATGTCAGGACTGCGGTTGGTCGTCTGGCCAATGGAGAGAGAGGGGCTGGACCACTGTCTTGAGGTCTGAGAAGGGCCGAGAAAAGGGTGTAACTCAGGGCTCCAGAGTCTCAGTCTAGTGTTTCAGACCCTCAACTAATCCTAAGTGATAGATAATTACAATTAGCTCTTAATTGTCTGTGCCAGGACAGAAAGCAGATGTATAAATAAATTAGTGATTTTGCTTTGGAATATATTAGACTACATTTCTGCAGAAGAGGTAAAACTGATTACAGTAATAATCACCATCACAAGAGCCTACATAGCCTCAATGGCAGGGAAGATCATGGCAGACATCAAAGCTGATCGTTTTTTGTAGAATTCAATTTGATCAAGGAATGATAAACCCTAATTCCTCACTGAAAAAGCCAGCCTCAACATGCAAACCAAAGGCACCAAGAGATGCCTTTCAATCTAACAAGTTGCTTGGTGTTGCCTCTAATTGTGGCCCTGAAAAAACAGGTTTGAGTTGTAAGATTTATTAATAGAGAAAAAGTTCATGAATTAAGACCTAACAAGTTTCGAATTGGTGATACATTAATATTGACCTGAGCTAAAATTTACCATCATCCCAGCTATAAAAAAGAAAGCTTCAGTTAAGGGAAATTAAGAGTTTGATTTCAAGGGCAATGCTTAAGAGACCAAGCTATTCTTGAGTCTGCTGGGGACACAAATGGATACAAATACTTGACCCATTATTATTATTACTTTTAATTTATTGATTTATTTCCTTGGTCGCACCAGGTCTTAGTTGCAGCACATGAGATCTTTAATTGTGGTATGTGGGCTCTAGTTCCCTGACCAGGGAATGAACCTGAGCCCTCTGCCTTGGTGGCATGGAGCCTTAGCCCCTAGACCACTAGGGAAGTCCCCTTAACCCATTCTTTTTAAGTCTTTCCTACTTATTCCTTAAAGTACTTATTCCTTAAAGTACTTATTCCTTAAAGTACTTATTCCTTAAAGTACTGCACTTTCTTTCTAAATAGTAATGTGGCCTCTGTTTATTACCCGAGACTGGACTTAGGAACTTAAAGCTGCATGCCTTTCAGATTACACTGCAGAATCCAGACAGCACCTCCGGTCAGGTAACTTGCCAGTGAGGTTTCACCGTACAGGTTGTCACACCGCTCCCTGTGCTGCTATTGCCATCCTTGCACTTTCACATGTGGTCACCAAGTCTGATGTGTGACTCGCCATCCCCAGCACGCTGACCACACGTCGTGTGTTCAGACTTGGGGCTTCTGCGTGTGGGGCTATGTCATGTTAAACTGAGTCACTTCCTCCCGAGGGGTGGGGTGCCGCGCATTTGCGAGACTTTGCTGTCAGAGTGCCCCCACTGCAGGCCTCCTGGGCTCTGCTCTGTCCCTGTCAGTTTCACAGCATTACAGAGCGTGGAGGTAGCCTTTCTTTCTGTGCAGCCACCTACGACTACGGATGTGTCCTATGGCGGTGACTGGGGGTTTTGATCTTTCTCTGCCCTTCTTCAGACATGCATTGGTAGTAAAAGAAAATGCTAAGATTGCAACCCTGGACTTCCCTGGTGGTAGAGTGGATAAGAATCCGCCTGCTAAGGCAGGGCGCATGAGTTTGATCCCTTGTCTGGGAAGACTCCACATGCTGCAGAGCGACAAAGCCCGTGAGCCACAGCTACTGAGCTCATGCACCTTCAGCTTGTGCTCCACAAGAGAAGCCCCTGCAATGCACTGCAAAGAAGAGTAGCCCCTGCTCACTGTAGCTAGAGAAAGCCAGCGTGCAGCAACAAAGACCCAGCACGAACAAAAATAATTAATTTAAAAAAAAAGATTGCAACTCCAAGATGGATGTGGACCTCTGGAAATTCTCTGTTCCTTCTCCCTTCCCATTCCCCTTCCACAGACACTTACCCAGCATCTGCTGGGTTTACATGGTGCTATAAAACGCACAGAGGTGAGGTTGATAAAAATCCTGTCTTTCCAGAAGCACCTGGGCTGGAGGGGGAGGCAGGTGAATGTATTGATATATTATACCCAGGCCCCTTGCCACTGTGCTCCTGAGGGGTAGGTCATGTTTAAGAGGTCACCTTGTTGTTTTAGTGCTTTAGTAGGTCAGGGCGGAGTCAGGATTGGCCAGTACCTGACGGATATGGAGAAGTCCCCGGGGGAGCTCTGGCTGGCCCGGATGATGAAGCAACCGAGATCCTTGCCCATCAGCAAGCTCTCTGCCTGGTGTCGTGAGAGGCCTTCGTGAAACCACCTATCAGGTGAGACAAAAACAGAGGATCTTGGTGAGACGCTAGACTGATGGGGTTTGGGGGTAGGGAGGGAAGGAAGTCGGGGAGAGATGACCCAGAGGGAGAAGGGCTGAGGAGAGACCACAAGACGGGCCAGGCGCTTTTGAAACCAAACAAACGCTCTAGCAGTTTCCAGGCGAGGCAACTGAGTGTCCCCTTGAGGTACCTCCTGCCCTGTCCCCTCAGGAGAAGTCTCTCTCCTGCCTGTTTGGAAATCCTGAGTCATGGAAATGTGCCACTGCACAAAACGGGACAATGTGAGAGGGACTCACTGCAGGAGCGGCCGGTGGCCGTGAGAGGGACGTCTCCAGAAAGGGACTGCGGGGCAGATGGTGCGCCAGGAGGACCGGGACCCCTTTGGGCACTGGGACGGGCAGGGCCCTTGGGTGCTGGCTTCAGGCTGAGACCCCAGTGGCCGGGAAGACGCGTCACAACCGAGGGCCTCTGGGTGGCGTGGGGCGGGAGTGGTTGTGACGTGTGCCCGGCAGACGCGGTGGGGCACCCAGGGAGGTCCCCACGCACCCTTGGAAGTGAGCGAGGCTGGCGGCAGCCAGAGAGAGGGGTCTACACAGCCGGCTCCCGGGCCCTCCCTGAGAAACCAGGCTGGAAAATAACCTTTACCGTGGAAAAGAAGGCACCGAGGAGAAACTGCTCTTTCAGGTCAGCAGTCAGGGTGGCAGCCTTTGGAAGTGTTGCTGCGGGCGGTACAGCGACTGTGAAAAAGGCTGAGCACTTGCACGCAGGCAAGACAAACAGTGGCTCCAGCCGCAGGGCAGGCCAAGAACCTCTCTCACCCTCGTGGAGCAGAACAAGTGTTCGCGGCTCCTCAGCGGCCAAGGGGGGCGGGCGGTGTCCCTTTGCTGCAACATGGCTGCCTGACTGCTGCCCCCGGAAGGCGAGCCTGTGTGTGCCTTTAAGGTGAGCATCCGACTGGCCTCTGTGAGCAGTTCCCTTGTGCCCTTTGGAACTTAGGAGCTGAACAGACAGAGGTGGTGGGAGGATTATCCTTTTTCCAGACCTGGGACTGCAGCGGCAGGTTGGCCAGGCTCGGAGGGGCCAGAAGCAGAGGTTTTCTGACCCTCATCTGCCTGGAGTTCCTGCCAGAGCAGGTGCCATACAAACCTACAGGACTGATGAGTGGCCACCACAGGCAATATGATGGGGAGGGGAAAAGAATGGGATCCCCCTTCCACAGCAGCCATCCTCAGAGGAAATCTCTTGAAAGAGGGAGCAACCAGAGAGGGGATTGTTTAGAAAATACACACTTGTCCTCTATCTGGGTTTTGTTAAGTGACTTCTTTCAAGACTTACAAAAATGTCCACAGGCTACTTGTGAAATGAGCACCAGAGTTTCAGATAACACGTTGGTTCCAAAGCTATTCAGTCACTGAACAGCTTTTATTAAACATGTACTGTGTGCTGGGCCCTCTTCTGAGGATGTACTGAATGCAGTGGTGAGCAGAACAGACAAGAACCCTCATGGAACTCACATTCCAGTGGGGTAGGGGCAGAAATATCATAAACAATGAAGTAATTAGAATATGGAGTGTGTCAGCCGATGTAAGTGCTGTGGGGAATATGAACAGAGAGCAGAGGTGGGGAGGGCGGAGTCCTTTAAAATGTGGTGGTGGGGAGGGCCTCACTGGGAGGGGGCATTCTAACCCTAAAGGAGATGGGGGAGGTGGGGAGGAAACAGCAAAGGAGACAGACAAGGAGAAGCTAGGGAGGAGGGAGGAAGGATGTCCCGGAAGCCCAATGAAGAAAGTGTTTCCATGGGAGAGAAAGGTTCCTTACATCAAACGGTGCTAGATGATGGCCGACAATCGACCACTGGGACCCACAGTTCCCTGGGACCTTGATAAAAAGGTTTCCAAGGAGTCATAGGACTTCCAGGGAGAATAGGAGGAGAGGAATTAGAGACAGTGAATAGAACGATTCTTTGAAGAAGTGGAGTCGTAGCGGGAAGGGGATTTGGGATCAAGGGTTTTGTTGTCTGGTTTCATGGTTTTTTTTTTTTTTTTTTTTTTTTTGGTAAGCCAGGAGAAATCGCAGGATCTTTGTTTGCCACCGGGTTTGAGCCAGCAGAGAGGGAGGAAAGCTGATGTGGGAGAGAGGGGAGGACTTCTGCTCGAAGCACAGACGGTTCTTTCCAAATAACTGCAGGAAAGGCAGTGTCTGAGCAGTTGTGGGATGTGGGTGGAGGCAGTGAGTCAGGACGGGTGGCGTAGATGGGCTTTTCTGGGGGCCTCCGCTGTCCTGGAAGCCAGGCGGTCGGCTGAGAGTGTGTGTGTGTGTGAGGCGGGGGCGGGGGGGGGGTGAGTGGAGGAGCTGCAGGTGTGCCGTGCTCACCTAGAAGGTGGCAGGGCAGCCTCAAGGGCCCCCTGGCTGAGGTCAGTGGTCATTCTGCTGGTTCAGTGGTCAGTGTTGATTCCCTGTGAGTGGTACCGTTGCACCTCACCAGAGTCACCAACACCGCTTTGGTTTTCTAACAAACCTTTGCTCTTCAGCTAGACCCTGACTCTCAGACAAGATTAGATTTCTATCTAACCCTTGTGGTCAATTCTTGAGACGCACGTGACCCAATCTCAACTTTTCGTTTCCTCTTTATGGAGGGAATTTCCCCGACCTCTCTCACTGAGCGTGAGCACGGTTTCGGGAAGCTCACGGTTTCGAGAGCTTCTTCATGTCATCCTGGAACTGGGATGGAAGGTGGGTTGGGAGATAGGGGAGAAGAGCCCTTGAAGCAGCAGCCGTGGAGGTGGGGTGGCTGACAGCGCCCCCACTGGAATTCTTGGAAACGCCATGGTTACAATCAGAGATGGCTTTGGTTTATAAATTTAAAATAGGTGATACTTGCACATGGTATCAAATTCAAAAGAGAATGCTGTGAAATGCAAATCTCCCTCCCACCCCTGGCCTTCAGCTGCGTGGTTCCCTCTCCAGAGGCGACCGTTTTTGACAGCGTCTGGGCTGTGCACGGATAATTTTAGTGGCTACTGAAAAAGTAAGGGGAGTGTGTGTGGGCAGGCCTATCTCCGCAGGCTGGAAATACTTACTCAGGAAACTCGATGTCTATAAAATTCTTGGGCACGTATCCTTCTTGGCTCCCAAGCTCCGCCTTGAACCACTCCTCTTGGTTACTTAGGATCTACAGGGAGAAGGAAGGACGGAGTCACTGAGGAGAGGATGCCAAGAAGCAGGAGAAATGGGCTGCAGGGCAAAGAACTTATGCACCTCAATCCAAACTCCACCCAACCCAAAAGAACAAAGGCTTTTGAAGTTAAAGGAAAATAAGCAAAAGAAGGCTTCCCAGGTGGTGCAGTGGTAAAGAAAATCTGCCTGCCAATGCAGGAGACGTAAGAGATAAGAGTTTGATCCCTGGGTCGGGAAGATTCCCTGGAGGAGGAAACGGCAACCCACTCCAGTATTCTTGCCTGGAGAATCCCACAGACAGAGAAGCCTGGCAGGCTATAGTTCATAGGGTCACAAAGAGTCAAACATGACTGAACGACTAAGTGCGTGCACACACACACACACGCCAAAGAAACCACAGAACCACTGGAGTGGGGAGCAGCAGGCTTATCTTTGGAGTTTGGCTTCTCCTGTCCCCAAGCTATTTTTGTACACTTGGGCCACCCGCTCATGTGACTCCACACTGGTGGGGCCTCCCAGACTTGGTGCTCAGGGGTTTCTCTGAACCCCTCTTCTCCTGTTTTGAAGATTTGTGTCTCAGATCTTAGCACTTTAAGCTCCTTATCTAGGCAGGTGGTTTCTCCTTCTCTGCCAGGTAACCGAGAACCTTTTACAATTTTAATTTGTTCTTACTTTTTTACGCTAGCTAACGGATTAAAACTTAAACATCAAGTGGGGGCTAGCTTTGAAAACAGTAACTATTTGTATTCATATTCCATGTTTGCACAGTTTGGACATAACTCAAGATTCCCGGAATACCTTTTCTAAATTTGCTTTTAGACTGAGATCATAGGCAAAACCAAAAGTTTTCTCTCATTACTATAAGATCTTACCTTGACCCTGACCCCAAATATTATCATCTGCCTTGATTACTTATATGATTCTCCAGACTTGGCTCTATGTGGCTTCTGGTCATTTCAGAAAATCTCCTATCATCAAAAGACAAATACTTGACTTCCTCTCCACCCACCCCTACTGAGAATGTTTCTAAAATATGTAGTGCAGACTCAAACAATAATTCAAAATGAAGATGGCAGAACAAAAAGATGGGAAGAACCTTGACGATGTCATGGAGCTACTGAATTAGCCGCTTAGGAGCCCTCTAATGCCTGGACTTTGTATGAGAAATTATAAATCTTTGTTATTGTTTAGGCCATTTTAAGTTTCTGTTTTTCATAGCTGAAAACGTCTTAACTGATGGAAGAGAAACGATAAAGAGGAAAGCAGAAGATGGATAGGAAAGCTTACTCGGAGCAGGGACTACCTGGGTTGCCCAGGTATTGAAAGGAGTTACCTAGGCAAAGTCTGATGGCAAAATAACTACTTCCGGGGCATGAGGAAGTGAGGTGCTTTCTTGGGACAGAACTCCTCAATCTGGCGGGAGTTTAGATTGTGACCCCAGGAGTAGAGAGAGAGGGGAAACCAGGGTTACAGGGCCTTGTAGCCCACGTTCAAAAGTCTGAATTTCTATCTTGAAAGGTATGGGGAGGCATCAAAGGATTTTCATCAGGGAAACAGCGCAGTGAGAGTCAGTGTTAAGAAAGGTGTGCGGTATCACAACTTGAAGATGGACTTGGGGGGTGAAGTCAGGGGAGAGGGTGTAGGAAGAGGAGCGTAGCCATCCAGGCATAGGCGAAGGGGATCCGGGCTAGGTAGAAGTGAGGACAGACTTCAGAGGAATCAGGAAGCACAAACGGGTAGGGTTTCGTGACTGTTCGAGGAGCTGAGGGAGAAGGGGGTTCTGGGATGGCTCTGGATTTCTGGCTTGGGAGATTGAGTGGGTGGTGATGCTTTTACCAAAATAGAAAAGACAGGAGGAGGAACAGGTCTGAGGGAAAGCTCACGGACCTCAGGCGGCCTGTGGGTGAATCAAGTTGCCCCCGGGACCCTCAGAGAAGGCTAGCTCAGGGAGCATTGGAGATGTG
This sequence comes from Dama dama, assembly GCF_033118175.1. NCBI lineage: Eukaryota > Metazoa > Chordata > Mammalia > Artiodactyla > Cervidae > Dama > Dama dama. The sequence continues at coordinate 8,899,876 of NC_083702.1, forward strand.
TGTCTGGGCTCAGCAGTGAGGTGGGGGCTAGAGCTGGATTTCAGAGTCATCCAAAAAGTGGGTGGACTTGAAGCCTCTGGTTTCTGCCTCCCAGAGATGGGAAGAGAATTGAAGAGAGCAATGTAATTGAGAAGTAGTGATGACCTAGTTCTGATATCACTCCTGAGTTTGGAAGGAGAAGCCCTTGGTCCTTGGATCCTTGGTCCCCTAGATGTTTGACCTCAGGTGAAGCAATTATCATCTGCAAAATGGGGGCAATAAAAACTGGCAGCCCGTTCACAGAGCTGATGCAGGGATCAAATGCGCCCTCGTCCCTGGACATCCTCCAGAGAGTACAGGCTGTGTTTTTAAATATAATTCTGTCAAATGTGATATTCTTATGAGGGAGAACTCCAGGTCTGACGGAGGGTTGATAAGTTCTTTAAAGTGTTCTTTGTGTATGTTTTGAATGTGATCATTTGTTCTGAAGAAATAAAAGTGTGTCCCATATTTGAGTTCTAGAATTGCTGAGAAAAGGAAACTTCATAGTTTCTAATATCAAATGTGACTGTTGGTATCGCTAAGGACGTGCGGGTATGTGTGTGCTGAGCGGGGTGGCAGGGGTAGGGGAGCAGGAAATCTAGGTCAAGAGAAGAACTAGGAAACTTGGCACCAGGGCATCGTCATCACATAAGAAACACAAGGGCATTTTACTCTGTGCTCCCCCAGATTTCAAGGCTCTGGAATTCCTTTCTCCCATCACACATGGGAAGACGTGTGGCCTGGGCAGCAAATGTCAAATACCAAGGTGAGCAGGGATGAAGTAAAAGAGGCCATTTGGAAATGGGCTCATCGCGGTAGGAACTACATTTTGCACTTAGCTCTCTGACCCAAAACTGGCTGTAATTTTAGTAATCATGGCTCACACTCATTTACACCCTCTAGCCACCGAAAGATTATCCCCAAATGCCGTCCATTTTCCTCACCACCTGGTGCTCGGTCTGCCTGACATGGTGTTCCCAAAGAGGCGAATTTATAGGCTTTTTATGAGGTGTAAAAAGGCAAGGGTTTAAAAAAAACTCACTTTCGGCAAAGAAGAGTCTTTGGGGGGTGGTGGTGGTGGTTTCCTCCCGCCGTTGTTGGCAGGGCTGGTACTTCCTGCCCCTCTCATCTCTCCATCTCCTCCGTTTCTCTATTTCTTGTCCCCATCGTGCAAACCTGCACAAGGAGTTCAGCCTAAACCCGTGAGGTTTTACCCTCAACTTCGCTGTAACTTAACTCTTACGGTGTTGCCTGCCGGAATCATTTTCTGGGTTACGTGGCCTGAGAATAAGTTAGACGTGGGAAGAGGACAAAATGTACGGTTGGAAGAATTTCAAAATTGGATGAAATTATAGCTCTTAGAGGCATAGCAGAAATCAGAAGTGTTGAAGAAGTTAATTACGTAGGACTAACTCTGGGGGCTCTTTGGTCGCTGTTTTAGTGGGAGAAATGGGGTTGTGTTAGATGAATTGCAGAAGCACATAGAGATGGCCTGGGTCAAGAGACATTTTTTAATAACGACTGGCAGATTCGAGTGGGAAACGTAAGCTGGGTGCTATGTGCAGCTGCAGGTTGAGAGGTCATGATGTGCACATGAAACATTCAGCTCCTGACTTTGGAATGTTTCTCTCACAGGAGAAATGGGATCCAGTCATTTGGATAGAGTTCCATGTCTGCCGTCTTGTTCACCATTCTGGGATCAGCATCTAGTGAGCAACTGCTGTTTGCACTCGGGTGCTGGGAATAGAGAGATGAATAAGCTGGGGCCTACACCCTGGGGAGCTCACAGTCTGCAGGGGGCAGCTGGTGATGAGCAAATCAGACAGTTTTTGTATCTTCTAATGAAAAAGTCTGTTTAGTGTTTTAGAACTAAAGGCATAACATGAAAGAGCACTCAGGAGTGCGTTGCCGGGGTAGTCAAGAACTGGCCTTGAAAACAATTTATAAAAAAAACCCCAAGAAACAGAACACCAATTTCCAGGCTCCTGGGGCTTGCCACCCATATCTGAATGGGACAGTTGTACATGGAGACCCACAGGCGGGCCCACTGACCACCATGATACAGACCTTCCATGAGACTCAGCCAACAAGACCCATCCCTTTTCCTCTTTACCACTGTGGCTGCAATGGATAGAATTTGAAAGGAAGGAAGGGTTTGGCTTTCTGAGGGAATTTTAAATGAGTGTGCAGAAACACAGTTTAACAACTCAAGAAATATGTACTGAGCGCCCATCTGGGGCCACGGTTTGTGTTAGGTGCTGGGAAGACACAAAGATGAACCCGGCAAGACTCTGCTCTCAGACCAGCAGTGGGATGACTCGCTCATTCATTCATCTGTTGACACTTCCTCACCTTTCTGCAGGCCCAGCCCCCACCCCTGCAGAGCTCTGGGGAGCGAAGCAGCCACTATGTGACCGGACAATCAGGATGGCATGTGGGGAGAGCAGCAGAGGTGGTGCTCGGGTGCAGAGAGCGGAATCTCTCCTGCTTGTAAATAGGGTGTGAGTGCCTTGAACAGAGTGTGTGAAATGCCATGGAGGAGCTGAAGAGGGGGTGATGAGTTTACTGGGGTAGAGGGGGGTGGGGAGGATTCATGAGGGTTCCCTGGCAGAGGTGGTCACAAGCATGAGGGCAGAAGAAGGACATTCAGACTACAGGGAGAGCCTGAAAAAGGACAGTGTATATATTACAGTGTGATTTGGGCCATTTCATACACAAAGATGAGTATGTGCATGTGTGTGTGTGTGTGTGTGTGTGTATGCATGTATACATGTTCTTGCACTCGAGCATGATGAGGTTGGGTGGTAAGTTGAGTTCCGATGGCTTAGATTTCCATCCACTGGTCATGGGGAACCACTGAACACTTCTGAGGAAGGAAGTAATATGATCCAATTTATCTTCTAGAAAGATCCCTCTGGGACTAGTTTTTAGAATGAAGGAGGAAGAGAGAGGAGACAATGAGTTTAGTCAAGGGATGTGGCAATAGTCTGAACAGTCAGAGGGAGAATGGGTGATATTGACAATATGGGGATCGTTTATGGGTTATCCAGTTTCCTTTTGACTGGTACCAGACTCCTCTCTGGTGAAGAAGTGGGTTGCTTGGGAGACAGGATAAAAGGAAAATACTCAGAGTGGAGTACAGTGTTTCGAGGTGAAATAGGTCTCCTTTCAGATGCAAGGAGGGATAGTCAGCAGTGTCAAGTCCTATAGGTGTTTGGCAGGGTACTTACATTCTACACTCAGGAGGTCACTGGTGGACTTTAAGGGAGTGATGGGGGTAAGAGTCAGATTCCAGAGGGTCTAGTGGAGTGAATGGGAAGTGAGGAAGTGGAGACAGCCAGCGCAGAGAATTCTTCCCAGTGTGGCCATGAAGGAGAGGAAAGAAATTAGGAGCTGAAGCAGAATTGAGGAAAGATTTTTGAGTTTTGTTTTTCCTTTTCTGGAGAATAGGGAAAACTTAAGCCGGATGGTTTGGTTTGAAATGGGAGGTGAGGGATGGGACTTGCCCCACACCCGCCTCCCAGGGCCTCTTCTGGGTGAGAACACTGCAGAGTGGTTGATAACCACATGGTCACAGTACCTGACAGGGAAGGGAGGGACTTCTCACCTTGTCCCAGACCCCTCAGTGACCTTGGTAAGGTCCCAAAGAAGTGAAAGTCACTTTTTCCTGGGTCAGCAGCCCAAGCAGTATTTTGGCCTTGAGAAGCTCCAGCATTGAAGGCGTGCTCTTGGCAGCCGCATTGCCAGATCTCGCACAGTGAGGGCAGTTAGAAGGATAAACGCTCAGAGTGAGGGATGCATGCACGCTAAGTCGCTTTAGTCCTGTCCAACACTTTGCGACCCCATTGACTGTAGCCCGCCAGGCTCCTCTGTCCATGGGATTCTCCAGGCAAGAATACTGGAGTGGGTTGCCATGCCCTCCTCCAGGAAATCTTCCTGACCCAGGGATCGAACCTGCATCTCTTATGTCTCCTGCATTGGCAGGCGGGTTCTTTACCACTAGTACCACCTGGGAAGAGGGCAGGGAGGGGGTTGTTCAAATTCTACCTGGCTTGTGCGCCACAGACACTTTGCGATTCCCCTGATCACGTGTGACAAGGTTATTTCCATAGTAAGCTTTTACCTTAACGGAGAGACTATGGTGGCCACATGGACTGCTGAGGACTGGGGATCAGGCTATCCGAGGTGCTCAGAGGCCAGGGGGGCATGGGTGCTGCAGACTCCCCAGGGACTGCTTTAAGGGCTTGTGCTATTTGGCACTCTAAGATGCAGAGTCCATATAAGTGTGGCTCATGGAATGTAGAAGAAGTCCAAGGCCTCTTCAGCTCAGCAAACTGCCACTACAAGTCAAGTGTGGGTGGAAGACAAGCTTTGAGAAGCCCCAGAGTGGCCAGGTGTGAGTGGCCTTCACTGACCTGAGTTTCCTCCAGCAGCCTTTTCAGGTGTCCCCACCCACACCTTCCTCCTGTAAGTTCCAGCCATGCTGAGCCTCGTAATGCTGACCAGACTCTGCCCAAGCTTGACCATCTCTGAGCTTTAGCCAAAAGCCTGACTCACCTTTACTGCTTTTCCTGACAACTGAAGTTGCCACCCCTTCCTACAACCCCATCTTTCAAGGTGGGATCACTTGTCCCCTACCTGTGCTCCTGAGCACTTAGATAAAAACATCTATGAGAAGCCCTGCACACGGACGTATCTCCCCCTCCAGACCACGAGCATCTCAGGACAGGGATGGTGGCTTATACCAATTGGATTTCTATCACCCCGCCTGGTGGTTAGTGCACGGGTGCTCAGAAGAAACTTTTTTGGTTGAGGTGAATTTCAGATTTTGAAAGAACTGTTTGTGTTTCTTGAGAAACAGTTTAAGCAGTTCAACTGTTAGATTAACTCAGCAATTAGACCAGAATAACCTAAACTCTCCCCAGCTCTCCTGGGCCCCTTGTCACCTACCTTCAGAACATCGCCAGCGTGAAAGCTCAGTTCATCTTCTCCCGAGGCCATGAAATCGAACTTGGCAATGGCTTCCATGTTGTAACGTGAAGCTGGAAGAGAAATAATGTGGTCATTGTGTTTTCTGCCAGGAGAAGGGCAGTCCTAGCGGTTGGCAGTTGAGGGTCCAATGTCTTCAGGCTGGAGAGGGAGGTGCAGGCGCACAGGAAGGGTTTTTGTTTTCAGAAAGAGCTGCCTGAGTCCCTAGGATCCACTTTCCAGCATCGTTCTCTGCATCCCCAGATGCCAGGAGCACGAAATGAAGCCCAGTGACCGCCTTCCCCCTCTCCTTTCATCCCCATTTGCTGTCCTGGCCTATGATCATTTCTGGGGCATCTCTGTTTCCGGTTGATAAGGACAGAAGGCTTGCTATCGTCGCTACCTTGGGGCCTGAGGGACTGGAAGGACTGTTCTGTAAACACTGTCCCTCGGCAGCTATATTTAACCAGGCGGTGTTAATTAGACAGATGCCATTTTCTCTTTTACATCTGAATCATTTAAGAGAATTAGACAGCGTTGGTCAGTGGGGAACTTAACCATCTTCTACATGGTTTGAGAGTAGAAAGCATTCTCGTTTTGGAACTGGGAGACTCAGATTCCAAATTTTATTATTATCACTACGAAAGCCAACACGTTTTGGAAATTTTCATTTTCATGCCTCTGAATTGAATGAAAATATTGGCCCCTTGTATAAAGATAAAGAAGTCAACTTACAAATGAAATATAGTTGGGTTTTTTAGGAGACAGTGGGGTATAATAGAAAGAGAGCAAAGTCCTGGTTTTGTTGATGGACAGCTGCGTGATCTTATGCAAGTAAATAAACCTCCTAGAGTCTCAGTTTCCTTGTTCATAAAAGGGTGATCATAATGTTCAATGAAGAAGGATGTAAGATGAAATTAAATAATAGACACCAGATGTTATCCAAGACAAAACTGAGGGAATAGCATTTATGTTTTTGAATAATTTTGTAGAATGAATTTATCCTCAGCAAAGGCAGCCTAGCCAAAAGCTGAAATAATTTTCTTCTGATTTTCCCTGCCTCCTATAAAGTTTTCTCTTTGAAATTTGATGCTTATTCTCCATGACCCTCAAGTTCTTTGATTCTCTGCTCACCGTCAGGACACCGTCTTGAACGCTGCTGTTTGGCATTAATGTTTTGCAAAATGTGTCTTAAGTATGAAACTCTGTAGCTCAGAAACCTTCAGACCTAACTGACTTTCAATGACCAGTAAACTGGGACCACAGTTGTCCTCTCAGTGGGAATTTCTGCCCAAATGAGGAGATTTAGGTAAATAAGGAAGGTGGTTGCCGGTGGGAGGGGGTGACTCGCATAGAGCAGGGGATTAAAGCTGACTGCTGCAGCAGTGGTAGCAAGGGGCGCCTCCTCTGATTCTCCACATTTGCTTGGTCTTCCAAAGGCCATTTGTAGGGATGAACATTGCCAATCCGAAAGACATATTAAGCAAAAAATATTTCAGGAACCAAAGTAAAATGTCATAGCTCACTGCCTGAGCTTTATCACCAGCCAAAACTTATTTCCAGACTCAAAATCTATATACTTTTTATGCACTTTCTTCAAGATCTGTCCATCTAAGGCAAATTAAAATTTTTGTGACCTGGGATGACCCACTCAACATGAAGGAGTACTCTGTCCTCCTGGGTGAAAGCTAAATGCTTTTGCTGATTGGATTCACCCCATTACTTTCACATGCAAAGCTTTCCCTAATTAAGGCCTTGCCTCTGGTTTGCAGGATGATGGGTTCCTGTGGGTCACCCTCATGGTATCAGCAGCAGACACTGGTCACATCAGGAGATCAAGTGTCAGGTGAATGGTCCTGAAAACCAAGATCCCATTTCTATGCAAATTTACCTTAATAAGCAGGATGGAGACAAGGAGAGGGCAAATGCTAGACATATTAGAAAATCACATACATTAGAGATGAAAAAAAGAATCTAAGCCATGCTCTAGAGATGACCTTGAGCTTAGAAAGATCTTTCCTACATTACATGTAACTCAGATCAGGCCTGGATGCTTGGTCCAGGCTGGCTCTAAGTCATTCAGTGAGAAGGCTAGAAGCAGAAGGAAAATTGCTTCTGAATGGTGGCACTTTTCTCTGCCTTCCCCCAGGAGGCAGGTGGTGTCGCAAAGCCAACAACAGAGGCACACTGCAGAGCTCCCCAGCTTGTAATATTAATCCTGGCTCAGAAAACTCAATTAAACAGGCCCACTCTTCATGAAATCACTTTGAAAAAATTTGCTTGCGTCCCATTTCCATTTGTGAAATGAAATCTGTTCAGATGCTGCGTGGTGGCAGAGAGATGCCCCGGCTGGAAGGGGTTGGGGGTTGCTCCGTTTTCATTCAAATAACAGGGCTTTGCAAGCTCTTCCCTTGAATTTACTGTTCCCTGCTTCCCTAATAGCAGAGAACGGTAAATGTGCCAGCCCCAGGGGTTGGTCTTCTGTTTGATCATAAAAAAGCATGGAAATTGATATCCTATTCCTTGCTATCCATTAGTTTTAATTTTGAAAAGTTAAATATTACCACCCGGGAAAAAGAAAACAGAACTAACACAGTTTATTCAGTATTTATCCATTTTGTTTGATAGTCTGTACCTACCACTACTACATACTGCATCTGCAAGAGAAAAGTAATAAATGATGGAGATAAAACATGGTAGCAACAATTCCATGAGAGAAAAGGTGGGGGTGGGGCCGAGAAAGAAAGGGCAGCAGCCCCAAGAACGCAGTGGAGCCTTCTCACTGCTGTTTGCAGTAGAGTGCTCCTGACCTCAGGGGAACATGAAGACAGACACCTCTTCAGAGAGCCACACAGATGGGTTAAATGTGCTTTCCCTTCCAGTGATCAGTCTTAGAAACAGCTGCATTGCTACCTGCCAGAGTGTGAATGAGAAGTGACAGCATTCAGGTGCCGCTGTCAGCCGCTTCCCCCATTCATCCCAGGCCCGGGGATGGTACCATTTGTCCAGGAATCCCGCCTCTGAATCATGCAGGGCTCCTGCCCCAGGTGCTGGCTCTGTTTCCTCACCAACCCTCTGCATCTCTCTTCCTCTCCTGCTTTACAAATGGCATGGAATGCCCATTAGCAGCTCTGAGACATAGATCATCCCACATGCCAACAGGATGCCCCCAGCATGCTTTTATCTGCCCTTATATTTCCATTTAAGTTTCGTGTACCACCAAAATCCCTGAAAAACAGTCAGGCTATATACTAGGAATGCTTATCTACTTCTAAAATATGTCACCACAGAGGATGAAAACAGAAGTTGGGAGACAGTTCTTTAAAAGAGTCTGCATTTGAAAGCCAGAGTCAGGTGATGTGTTCAGAAGAAACATAGTTTCCATCAAAATGGTACCAGGGAAGCAACTTCTTGAACAATTTCAGCTCCTCCTAATTTGGCTATGAACAGCCACCGTTTCCATTTTCTGTATCTCTGAAAAAGAGTGTTGGCATAACAGCACAGAGCTGTTGGAAGATTCAGGCTCAGGCCCCGGGGAAAGAAGGAATCCTGTGTGTGTGCTCAGTCATGTCTGACTGTTTGTGACCCCATGGACTGTATCCTGCCAGGCTCCTCTGTCCATGGGTTTTCCTAGGCACACATGCTGGAAATTCTTCCCCTTTCAATCTGTCAGGCAAAGCCCCTCTTGGAGTCAGTGGGAAGGCAGCACTTCCCCACCTGCCCGCCTAAATTGTCACGGTCAGTGACTTTTCAGATGTGGGAAACCTTATGTTGCCAGGAAAAAATGATGCTCGCTAAGCCTCACTGTACACAACAGATCTGTTCTTGAAGAGTTATTATGAAGAGAATATTTGTAAATGGAATCATATTAGCGTGCATTATGGAGGCTCATTCTACAAAGGAACCCCATGGTGAATCCCTTTATAAAATGAAAGGGAAAATTTTGTTATGCAAATAGCTACCTTTTAATTTCTCTGTTTTAAAGGCTGGGTTTTTCTTGCACTGAGTCTTAAAATAGAGCGCACCTGTGTATCTCTTCTCCCACCTCACATGGTGGGTTAAATAAATATTAGTTTCCCCTTTTCTTAACCCCCAAATGCTTTGTAAAAACCTATATATATTGATATATAACATTTCACCTTTTAGTATAGACTCGTGTGTGTGTGTGTGTGTGTGTGTGTGTGTGCGCGCGCGCGCGCGCATGCGTGCACATGTGCATGCACACGCATGTGAGGGCTCAGTTGTGCCCAACTCTTTGCGACCCTGTGGACTGTAGCCCACCAGGCTCATCCGTCCATTGGATTTCCCAGGCAAGAATACTGGAGTGGGTTGACATTTCCTCCTCTAGGGGATCTTCCCCACCCAGGGATCGAACTCTGATTTCCTGAATTGCAGGTGGATTCTTTACCTGTTGAGCCACTGGGGAAGCCCAAGTATAGACTAGTAGTCCTCCAGACCTTTTTCGCAAAGGACCAGAGAGGAGATTTTCAGCTTTGGGGACTGTACAGACTATGCCCCGACCAGGCGTATATCCTTTTTCAGGCAGGTAGCCCGAGAGAACAGTAAACCAGCAGGCGGAGCTGGGTTCCAATACAGATGGATGGCATCACTGACTCAATGGACATGAGTCTGAGCAAACTCCAGGAGGTGGTTAAGGGAAACGGTGTGCTGCAGTCCACGGGGTCGGAAAGAGTCAGACACGTCTTAGCGACTGAAAAACAACAAGTTTTATTTATGCTCACTGAAACTTGAATTTTGTATAATTTTTACATGCCAAAAGATATTATTATAATTTTCCCCCACTGTTCAAAAAAGTGAAAACCATCTCATTTGTGGAAAAAATACATGAATCAAATTTGACCTACTGGCCATAGTTTATAGACCCTGTATAGTCTTAAAAATTTTTCTTTTTGTTTTTTAGAGAGTTTGGGAATAGGCCATTTTTATTTTATTATTTATATATTTTTGGCCATGCCCTGAAGCATGTGTGATCTTAGTTGCTGGACCAGGGATCAAACCTCTGCCTCCTGCAGTGGAACAGAGGAGTTTTAACCACTGGATAGGGAAGTCCCATGCAGATGTTTTTAGCTATATCCTATCTCCCTTGGTAGTCTGTAAACTTCCTGGGGTCACAGGAGTAGATAAACCTGGATTTGAACCTCAGATGTGCCATTTACTTCCCAAGCATCCTGCTTCTTCATCCCTAACCTGATTCAGTTCAGTTCAGTCGCTCAGTCGTGTCTGACTCTTTGAGACCCCATGGAATGCAGCATGCCCAGCTTCCCTGTCTTTCACCAACTCCCAGAGCTTGCTCAAACTCATGTTCATCAAGTCGGTGATGCCATCCGACCACCTCATCCTCTGTCATCCCCTTTTCCTCCTGTCTTCCTAACCCAGTAGCAGCCACCCTTACTTCATGGGGGTCTTGTGTGTAAATGTGAATAAAGACTCTGGCACACAGTAGGCATCTGATGAACAGTAGTAGCAGTTGTTGTTATTTCTCCTTACATGCCTTGTGCTACCTCACCAGTGCCTACTGGCACCTAGCAAATGCTTGCCAAGCGACTGGCAACATGATGAACGACCTGCCATCAGAATTACAACTGTAATTGATTTCCTCAGAAAAGGGGCAGCCGACGGAAGGACCCATTTACAAGGATCGATTAATTTCCCGTTCAAAGGTGCCCTGACTTCTTGGCAGACTCAGCCAGAGATAATGAAACATGCACCCACATTAAAGGTTTGATTTATTTAATCCAATAGAGGGCAATGGTGCACCCCAAACCATGGATTTCATCTCGTAACTTTTCTATGCATCTTGAGTCCCTCACAATCTTTCTCCAGACAGGTTGGCGACTGTCTTCTTTGTCTCTGGTGCATTTTAAGGCATATAAACTTTAACATTTCAAAGACTCTCAAACCCACAAAATACAGATTGCTTCGATGGAAAAGAATCGGAAGACATCTGCTCCTGCACATTTTCTGATGCTTCAGTTCTCCTTGAGCTGCCTGGGAAGCAGGTCCCCTTTCATCTCCAAGTGACCACCCCCTCACTCCTGCCTGTGGATCTAGGTTGATGTGTGTTGAAACCTCAACTGTGTGTTTTCTTTGATCTTAACCTTCCAGCTGTGCTTAGGGCCCTTCTGCTTTCATTTATCACCTCTTACTGGGCATTGGACAGAACAGGAAACTGAGAAAGGTCATAGAGGGCCCTTCTTGAAAATTCGTACTCATAGGGTGGACAGCTGGGCTCCTCTGGTGGCCCAGATGGTAAAAGAATCTGCCTGTAATGCAGGAAACCCGGGTTCAGTCTCTGGGTTGGGAAGATCCCCTGGAGCGGAGAATGGCTACCCACTCCTGTATTCTTGCCTGGAGAATTCCATGGACAGAGGAGCCTGGTGGGCTATAGTGCATGGGGTTGCAGAGTGGGATGACTGAATGACTAACACACACACACACACACACACACACACAGGGTGGACAACTACCTATCACTCACCTGTTAACCTTGGCTTAAATATTCTTCCAGAGACCTAAATCAATCTGATTCGGAAAAGAAAGTGGAAAAAGAAAAAAAAGAAAAAGGCTGAGCATGACCAAGAGATCAAGGCTGGTCTTTCCTCACTTTGGTTTCTCAAATGACAACATTTTGACTCTGTTCTAAACCAGCAGAATTCTTGCTCACAGGGTGCCTCTTAATCAGCCAGCTATGCTGGAAATAACCTTCTTGCTGAACGTCTTACAAGGCTTACAGATTCCTTTTCTGCGCCTACTCTTGAATTACTCCTAACTTGTCCTCTGGAACCCTTATAATAGAGTGCCTCCAATCCTATTTTCGTAAGATCCCTTTTCTCCTTTTTCTGGAGATTTGGATCTGAAGTCATGTGTGGAGGGTGAAGTGGGAATTGAAATCATGGCTGCTACCATCGACGGCAGATAGCCGTGAACTTGGGAGCAGCCACCAGGGGCTTCTGCTTTAAACAGTTTACAACCAACAGCTCCTATGCTTCTATGGATCTCCCACGTCCGAGAGGCAGGACCGTTCCTTTTTGGGTTTAGCATCTCAGAGGCCTTCTCAGGAGGATCTGGCCTGTTTCCATAGGTACTCTCTCCATGGGATATAAACATTTCTTCCATAGGTACTCTCTCCATGGGATATAAACATTTCTGATTTTTATTGCAACCAGAGTGAGCCAAGACACGCAAAATGTACCCCACCAAACCATTTCTGGCTAGCTGGCTGAGATTTTAGTGCTCTCTAAAAGCCTCCATTTAAAATGATTTTGTCCACAGGGACATTCTTATTTTTTTCTCGTCCCCAGGTGACTCATTATTTTCTCCTCCCAAGCTCCAGGAAGGACTTCCCTGGTGGCTCAGTGGTAAAGAACCACCTGCCAATGCAGGAGACATGAGTTCAATCCCTGGGTCAGGAAGAGCCCTTGGAGAAGGAAAAGGCAGCCCACTCCAGTTTTCTTGCCTGGGAAATCTCATGGACAGAGAAGCCTGGTGAGCTACAGTCTATGGGGTCACAAAAGAGCTGGACACAACTTAGTGACTAAACAACAGTGACAACATCAAGCCCCAGGAAAGGATAAATCCCCTGGCATGACCACCCTGGGTGAACACATGCAACTACACAGGTCCTTTGAAGCTTCTCCAAGGATGGTAATTCCTTGACGGCTGACCTGCTGATGCCAGTCCTGGAGCCACTAGGAAGTGGCTTATGAACGGAAGCCTCAGGGAATGCGCCATCTCCCTGCACAGGTGTGTCCCACACAGAACAATGCATCCTCTAAATGCTTCATTGAGGAAAGCGGCGACAGAGCAGTCCCTGTCAGGTAGCTAATGGGCAGCAGGCAGTGGGATAGGAAATGTGGAGGCGTGCTGCCTGGGATGGGCTCAAGCTCAGCCCATAACCATCCATTGCAAGGCTGGTAGTACCCAGCCCGAGCTTCTAACATCTTTCTCCATCAGGGCTTCCTGCAGACCCTCTGCCAGCCTCTTAGTTTCAGTCCAACCTGGGATCCCCAGACCCACCTGGACCCCTTGACTTTGCCCTGAGTTTTTTGTTGTTGTTGTTGTTGTGTTTCCTATTTTCCAAATGGAAATCATCTCTCCAGCTAGAAGGCACTTGGTTTCCAGGCTTGGAAGCTAAAGAAATATATTTCAAAGACTAACAGACAAATGTGACACAAACTAGAGAGTCCCTCTAAGCTCCTGATATCCTTATTTAATCAAATTGCTCTTCTGCTGGTCCCTGTCTGTCACTGTGGATTATGGAGATTTCGCTGGTCTCAAGGATGCTTTCCTCTTTTAAAATTAGCTCTTATTTTTCTCCTTAAGTTTTTTTGTTTTGTTTTGGGCAGAGGATGGGAGGGGGCGGGAGGTAGAAGAGGGAAGAGACAAGTTAGGAGACAGTCCCTGTGCATATACCCCGCCTCCTCCCCTGCCGTGTAAATTGAGTGATGCCCAGGAGAAGTGTCACCAGTCGTGTAAGGATGTGAGAGTTCGACTATAAAGAAGGCTGAGCACCGAAGAATTGATGCTTTTGAACTGTGGTGCTGGAGAAGACTCTTGAGAGTCCCTTGAACTGCAAGGAGCTCAACCAGTCAATCCTAAAGGAAATCAACCCTGAATACTCATTGGAAGGACTGATGCTGAAGCTGAAGCTTCACTACTTTGGCCACCTGATGCAAAGAGCCGACTTATTAGAAAAGACCCTGATGCTAGGAAAGATTGAGGGCAGGAGGAGAAGAGGGCGGCAGAGGATGAGATGGTTGGATGGCATCATCGACTCAATGGACATGAGTTTGAGCAAATTCCAGGAGATAGTGAAGGACAGGGAAGCCTGGCGTGCTGCAGTCCATGGGGTTGCAAAGAGTCAGATACAACCGAGTGACTGAACAACAACAACAGAAGAAGGGTCACTTGCTCTTCTTTCTTCCGAATATTTATTACCTTACTTTTCTTTCATCAACACCAGTGCAGCTTATAAAACACAACTTTCTTGTTAAACTCAAAGCATACCGTATAAGATCTCATTCATTTTCAAGCTTTTCGTAAGAAAAAGATCTCTTTCTTTAAATGTAGTGGGTGTGTTCTCTCAAACTCAAGCAAATTCTTTTTTCCTGTCTTGTCACTCTGCCAGGTGAGGCTGCCAGCCACAGTGACCTGGTTTCAACGCTCAAGTCTGTTGCTGAGTTGGTAGCAGGGGAAAACAAGTTCTCTGTGCTACAGTTTCCTCATCAGGGCTTGAGAGATTTCTTACCCCACAGCACAGTGTTTTGGGAAGATGATACAGAAGGTATGGCTCATCCTTGGGAATCGACAGTTTAGTGCATCTTTCTCCAAAGCACTTTTGGCCTCTTAGCTATCTACCATTCTGTTTCGTAGAGAAAAAAAAATTTTTTTTAAACTTCAAAGATGTCAAAACTCGTAACACAAGCATATATTCCTTTGCAGCTTTTCAAGGCGCCCATCTCTGCCCACATCTTCCTCTGGGCAAGTTTTAGCTTCTCCCTGCTTACTGAGGACCCCGGGCTGCAATGTCATCACAGTGCATTGTAATCAAGACAATCCAGTAAGTAACGAGAAAAGATAGCACTGACCAAAGGGAAGTGGGGAAATGGAAGGTTGAGAAACACAAAACAGATTTGACTTCTGAACCTTATCCGTGGGCCCAGAGCTCGGTCACTGTGTTGCTATCTTGAAACAGGAAGTCCCAGCTCTTCCCTGTAGGAAGACCTCAGGGAACATGCCTCACCAATGCCTAGGAACAAGAACCAGCTAAAACTAATTTCCATTCATCGATATGATCCATTCTGTGCCAAGGGCTTCACAAAGGGCCACTGTTTGCAAAATGCATAATCATAATCATTATTATTATTCACATTTTCTATATATTTTTTGTTGTGCCACGGAGCATCTAAGACCTTAGTTCCCCAACCAGGGATCAAACCCGTGTCCCTGCATTGTAAGCACAGAGGCTTAACAGTTGGACCACCAGGGAATTCCCTCATTCACACTTAATGAATGAGAAAATGAGGTGAGAGATTAGGGTACATGTCTGCTGGCTCCTAAGACTGTGCCCTTTCTTCTCTGTCCTAGAAAAATACGCAAGTCCTGCACCAGTTCAGGATAATTGCTAACTAGCTTAGGGCCCTCTGAACCTTCCTGGGTTGCTGTCTTTCAGCCAAGAAATTGACGGGAACAATTCCTCACATACCCTCAAAATTCAAGCCCATTGCTCTTTGGTCAAAGAGCAAAGACTCTAATAAACCTGGCTGACCTTACACCAAGCAATTGTGTTTTCAGGCAGTTCCGGACGTGGAAACAATCTCAGTTAATAAACTTATAAGGAGCTGTTCTCTTCTCTCCTTTCTGTTCTCCCCCTCTCTCTCCCTCCCTGTTTCTCTCTTGTGATGCCATGTTTTTCTAAAGGTTCCCACCATCACCTTTTCCTACAATGTGTTCTTCTTCTTCTTCTTTTTAATGTGGATCATTTGCAAAGTCTTTACTGAACTTGTCACAGTATTGCTTCTGTCTTGTGTTTTGGGGTTTTGGCCTGAGGCATGTGGGATCTTAGGGATTGAACCAGCACCCTCTGCACTGGAAGGCGAAGTCTTAACCACTGCAACACCAAGGGCAATCCCTGTTCTGCTTTTTTTTCAACTTCTTTTTCTGTGTCTTCCAAACATCAGTGAAACTTACCATGAATCTAGTTAGAAAAAGTATATCTAAAATGTCCCTGTTTAAAAATCTTCTATACTGTTCTTATGTAAATAGCCCCATGAAAACATCAATCCAAAATAACAGCAACAAAAATGAAACAGAAAGAGCCCACCCCACTGAGATGTTACCTCTAGCCTGACTCTGCTGCAAGACGAATCTATCACTTGCCACTTCCTCGTTTTATCCTGATTGTTTCCTAAAGCAATAACAATTGTCTGCAGAAACACCATGAATCCTGCTGGCGAAACCCAACCAGGAGTGAAGCCTTAAAAATACTCACACAGAATTAGAAATTACTTAAGGAGCCCTGTACGGAGGGCCGGGGGAAATGGTGGTATATTTGAGTGGAAGACAAGAAAGAGACAGACCGACAGACATTTTACAAATCCCCAGGCTTCATTTTTTCACTTCCTATTTTCTATTCACATCATGATTTCCTTTGGAATTTATCACCAGGATTTTATGGTGCCTTCATGTTCTCTTTCCCTTTTCCCCTTCTGTTCGCTTCGCATTTGTTTTTATTGATTTGGGCTCTGAAAGCTTGGCTCATTTATCACATATTTGAAAGCCTTCACCTTCTTAATCTGTTGTCACCAGCGCTGAAACACCATTCACAAACACCACAAATAGTCTCGGCCTCCCCCTCCCTTCCCGCATCTGTGCTCTGGGCCACCTTAACTTCACCAAAGCACAAAGGGTAGAGTGGATGACTGCGTGACCACGGCTACTTCAATCTTCTTGTCACTTTTACTTATATTCCCCGGCCCCCATTTATTATTGGAATGCAGGTCATTGTTTTAGTTCCCTGGTCTCAAAAGCTGACAAAAGCGGACATGAACCCTTATGACAGCTTGCCTTCCTTCATTTCATGTCTATCCCTGAGAAATTGGAGGTAATTACATTTTTATTGATCAAGTCACCCCATAAAGGTACTAAAAAGCTGCCAACAGAAGGGAGGATATTGTGAATTGCTTCCATCAAATGAATAACTGGAATATTCTTACTTTTTGGATATGTAGGTCTTAATTTGAGTTTGTTTGAACAGAAGAACACCTGTATGGGCCTTGTTTAAAGTCATTCTCTTTCTTTTTTAATTTCCAGTTTTATTCAAGTAGGCCCTAAATCTCGGATTCTCAAAGCTGAAAGTGATTCAGAAAGTTGGTCTTTTCCTAATTTATTAAGATGATAGAGAATGGGCGTGGTGGGGGTGGGGCAGGTGGACTTGAAAGGAACAGACTAATAGCTTGGTGAATTGGTTACATGAAACCAAAATGTCTGATGATAATTTTCAGTCTGAATTTTTCCCTAAGAAGAAAAAAAAATATAAGAAGATGATACTCACAAGCCCCAAATTCTTGTGTCTAAGCTTAAATACGAAGACAATGGCAACCCACTCCAGTACTCTTGCCTGGAAAATCCCATGGGCAGAGGAGCCTGGTAGGCTGCAGTCCATGGGGTCTCAAAGAGACAGACACGACTGAGCAACTTCACTTTCACTTTTCACTTTCATGCATTGGAGAAGGAAATGGCAGCCCACTCCAGTGTTCTTGCCTGGAGAATCCCAGGGACGGGGGAGCCTGGTGGGTTGCCATCTATGGGGTCACACAGAGCTGGACACGACTGAAGTGACTTAGCAGCAGCAGCAGCAAGCTTAAATATCACCCTCTCCCACCATCCCAGGTCCTCCACCACACTAACTCCTTGCTCTCCTGGTCACACTGCAGTTTTCCAATATTCTTCTCAAAATGTGTTACCTAGAATTGGATTCAGGATTCAAGATGTGGTTTCAGCTGGGCTGAGTAGTATAGGACTATTTAATTGTTTGATCCATACAGAAGGTCCGTGTAGTCAAAGCTATGGTTTTTCCGGTAGTTATGTGATAGCTGGACCATAAGAAAGCTGAGTGCCAAAGAATGATGCTTTCAAATTGTGGTGCTAGAGAATACTCTTGAGAGTCCCTTGGAAAGCCAGGAGAGCAAATGAGTCAATCCTAAAGGAAATCAACCCTGAATATTCACTGGAAGGACCGATGCTGAAGCTGAAGCTGAAGCTCCACTACTTTGGCCACCTGATGCAAAGAGCTGACTCACTGGAAAAGACCCTGATGCTGGGAAAGTTTGAAGACAAAAGGAGAAGGGGGGCGTCAGAGGATAAGATGGTTAGATAGCATCACCGACTCAATGGACGTGAATTTGAGCAAGCTCTGGGAGATAGTGGAGGGCAGAGGAGTCTGGAGTGCTGCAGTCCATGGGCTTGCAGAAAGTTGGACACGACTTAGCAACTGAACAGCAACAAGATTTTTATAGTGGTGTCACACTGTTGGCTATGAGGGATACAGCAACTACAACAAAAGTCCAAGTGTTTCTTAACATGAAGGAGGGTCAAGCCAGGCTTGTCCACTTCTTTAGGGGATGTTTTTGGGAAAGAAAATGTGAGGTTCAACTTTAATCTCTCTGACTTTCCTCTTGTTTTTGTTCCCTGTTGGCAAGTCTTTAGTTCATTGCAACTTATCTAGGTGTGGATTTGTAGCCCTCCTCTTGGTTATCTCTTCCAACTCTCTTTTCATAAGCAAATTCGATGGCTTTTTGGTCTTTATTCCACAATAAACAGAACATGGGCTTTGGAGTCAAGCAGAGTTAGGTTTGAATCCTGGCTCCTTCATTTAATAATTGCGTGGTCATAAGCAAATTGGTTATCTCTGTTTCCTTCCTTAAAAACTCCCTCCAGGTTGACATTCACGTGTTCATCACTACTTTTTGTGTATCAACTGCAAACCTTCCAGCTTCAAGTAGTTATCTCTCTACCTGTCTTTCTTATCTTGTTCTCTATGGTATCACGAAAAATGCGATCAGATGCCTTGCTGTGAAAGCAAACTGCGCCATGCCCGTGGCCCTTTCCAAGCCTCAGGAGAAGAAAATAAATCAGAACAGGTCAACTCTTCCTTGAGGGACGCTTGGGGAAATACAAAGTGGAAGAAATTCGGCTTCTCACTCACTTTCCCTCTTTTGTGTTTTCTGTTCCCCGTTCCTTGTCCTCTTTTCCAGTCTGTTGTTTCATTTTCTTGTGTCTTTTAGATCAGCTGCTGTCACATTAGCTGATGCACTCCCATCCTCCCTCCACCCTGCGCTGTCTGCTTGATGGAGTAAAAACCCCTGTGAGTTGAAGAGTTCTGACACACACACTTTCTGAGGGTCATTTTTCTATTCAGAATTCGTCAATGTCATGTTGTCATGCTATCTCCCAGATCCACTCAAGTCTCTCTTGGGACTTCCCGGGTGGTCTAGTGGTTAAGATTTCACTTTCCAAGGCAGGAGATGTGGGTTCAGTCCTTGGTCGGAAAGCTAAGATCCTACATGACTTGTGGCCAAAAAACCAAAACGTTAAACAGAAGCAATATTACAGGCAAATTCAACAAAGACTTAAAAAATGGTCCACATTAAAAAAAAAAAAAACAAAACACCTTAAAATAATAAGACTCTCTTGTTTTCATTTCAGGCCTTCAGCAGTCTCTTTCCAACCTGTCTCTCTAAACTGACTTCAGAGCACCACCTACCCTTTGTAAATGTGCCTTAGTGAATGGCTCTTCACTGTTCTCTAAGCAGCCATCCACATCCTCCCTCTATACTGGTCCTCCTCCTGCCATCTAACTCAGGCTGCCGTACATGTACAGCTGTGCAGGTTGTCTACTGTACAAGGGCCCCCAAATGGGCTTCAGTGGGGACTGAAGAAATTCACCTGGTGCCCTTCTAACCAAGCTCCCAGTCCCAGTGTGGGACTGCATGTGCCTAAAATCATAGGCACACTCCTCTAACTTAGATAAAGGCAGCTGGTTGAACTTCAGCTGCTCCTGTAAGGCCTCAGTCAGGGGATCCCTGCTCATCCCCTGTGCTCTCACTCTCTCTTACTCTTCTTGGGGACTCAATGTCTCTGCCCCTTGTCAGCTGTTGTCGCCATGTCAAGTGAGATGGGCAAGTACGTGGGCTTTGCAGTCAGACTGCCAGAGTTCACATCCTGGCTCTACCACTGGCTATCTGGGTGACCTTGAGCAAGTTATTTAATCGCTCTGAGCCTCAGTTTCCTCATCTTTAAAACAGAAATGGGGCTTTCCTGATGATCTAGTTGTTAAGAATCCACCTGCCAATGCAGGGGACATGGGTTTGATCCCTGGTCTGGAAAGATTCCACATGCTGCAGAGCAACTAAGTCCATGAGCCACAACCACTGAAGCCTGTGTGCCCTAGAGCCCACGCTCTGCAACAAGAGAAGCCGCTGCAATGAGAAGCCTGAGCATCACAACTGGAGAGCAGCCCCGCTCACTGCACCTGGAGAAAGCCCACAAGCAGCAATGAGAACCGAGTACAGCCAAAAATAAGTAGGTAAATAAAAATGTTAAAGCCTGCCTCATAGTGTGCTGGGGAAAAACAAGTGACATATTCCCCTAACCCACTCAGCATGGGGCTGGGCACATAATCGTTGTTGGCTGTGTTGACTTCTCGCGTTTTCCTCAATTATTGAGACGTGTGGCTCAAGGGAAGCACGAATGAGGAAGTGTATGTCTCATGAAGTTGGGGTGTGAGATAAAATACAGAACAGCCAGTTCAATGTGAATTTCAGATAAACAACACATTGTTTCTAGCATAAGTGTATCCTAAATGTTTACCTTGTCCAGAGAACTCTCGAACGGGTGGACTGGCTCACGGTCAGGGACGATGGCCAAGGATCGTTTGATCTTTTCACCCTCTCATCTCGATTCTCCCTGCTGCTCCTTCTCCCCACACAAGGCCTCTCCCATGAGATCTTTTACACGAAAAGTGTGACAGAGGCTCTCCTGAGGGATGAGACCTGAGGTCTCCGAATGAAGCCTTTAGGTGTTCTTGTGAAGGTTGTGGTTTGTGTGTAGAAGTATGTATTTTCCCATTCATATGCCCTGTGAGCCACAAAATGTCATACTTCCCACTTTCTCTACCTTCCTGGTATTATTTGCTGCTTTTGATGCTGTGTGTGTGTTCAAAGACACGATATTACTGTTATGCATTCTGGAAAGCTAAGTGTTTTGGTAAGTGGGTTTTATATACTGGAATTTCTCTTTTTCATAAGTGACTTTTCTTATAAACCATGTTTGTGGTAAAGCTGGAATCCTCTAAACCTTCTTATGCATTCAGACTTTTCTCTTGTGATTATTCTGGCATTTCGCATCGTTATTCTCAAATACACTATCTGCTCTCTCCTATCTATAACGTGTCAAAAATTTCCATGCTTGGCATTTGCACTACAGTAAAAAAAATTCCTGGGCACCGGCCCCAGTAAATTATTAGTAGTCTCATCACGTAGTCATCAGGTTGACATTTACTTGTATCACCCATGTATCTAGTCCTGATGACAAATAATCCCTGAATGGGCTGCTGATACCTCATCCTTTCTTTATATTATTTTGCCTTCCTAGAGCCTTGTCTCTTCCTGGAATCATTGCAGAGGAAGTTACTAAACCACCAGCAGTACCAAATGTGGTTCTGTTCTTTTCATGATCTTCTTGTTTTTTATAGTCTTTCATTTCAAATCCTTCATGACCGACTCCCTGCCCAGATTCTTTCCTCTCTCATTCCTCTGTCTGCACGACCAAGAAGCATCCATTTCTCCTCTGGTTAGTCTTCAGATTTTTTGCTGTGTGACCTCACTACTCTCACTCTCCCTCTTCCTCTCGGGAGTATCTCCTATACTTTATCCATTCACTCAACAAGCATCAGTGAATGTTTGTCGAGTGAATGGATAAAGTATAGGAGATTCTTCTATAGGAGATACCCCACGTTGTGCCTGGCACCATGCTTGATGTGGATCTGGCGTGGATCTGAGAGCATATCCTGCCCTCAGATGGCTCAGGGTCTTGTAGGACAGACAGACAGGTCAACCAAATAAGCGAGAGAAGTGTGACAATGGAGCCAGACCTCAAGTGGGTGAGGAGCTGCAGGAGTGGCTCCTAATGTCTGGCTCCTGGTATGGGCACAGGCATAGCAGGGACCAGGGGAAGCTTCCCTAAAGAGGTGCCAATTGAACTGAGCCTTGTGGACAAGTAGAGGGCATGTATATCACAGACAGAGAGAGGTGTGTGTCAGTAGGAGCTGGGGCAGCGCCCAGCTGGTTCATCATGGCCATTATGGATTGGCAGGAGGCGGGGTTTGTATTTCCAGTGGGGTCAGGTCATGGAGGGCCTTGCATAGCATAGGAAGGATGTTGGGCTTTATTCCAAGGGTGATGGAGACTCACTAAATGCTTTGATACTCTTTGCATTAGGAAATGTTTAATCTGGTGGCAGTATGCAGGGTTAGAGGGCATGGTGGACTAGAGATGAAGAAACTATTACAGGAGACTTGGCCTGAGATGATGAGAGTCTGAACTATGACAGTGAGAGGCAGGGCTCTTTCTTGGCATTCCTGTGCTTTTATCTCCATAGTAAGTGCTTCGCATGTATCCTCTCATATTTATCCTCTTCATTTGCAAGAACCTGAGGGGTGGCAAAGAGTCGAACACAACTGAGCGACTGAACTGAACTGAGGAATGAGAACTATCATTCAATCCATCTGATAGTTAAGGAAACAGGCTCAAAAAGATTAGATAATGCCCCAGGTTCACAGGCATCAAAAACTAGTGAAGCTAGAATTCAAATTCAGTCCACTTTGCTCACATGGTGAACCTCGTCTTAACTCAGGTGAGTCACTGGGACTTTTTGACCAATTAGGAGTGACTAAAAGGTAGAGAAGGGTCTAGAGCTGGACCATCCAATAGGAATAGAATACAGATCACAAATGCAAGCCACACGTGTAATTGAAAATATTCTAGTAGCACATTAAAAAAGAAAAGGAAAAACTTTATTCTATTTAATCTTATATATCCAGAATACTATCACTTCAACAAGAAATCGGTCTAAGATATAAAAATATTTTGTCTTCTTTCTCTGAGCGAAGTCTGGTGCTTAACTTACACTGACAGCACATCTTGGTTTGGACCAGCTATACATGAGGTACTTAATAGCACATGTGTCCAGAGGCTGTCAATAGTACGGCTTTCTTCTTTCTTCTGTGGGCAATATGGTAGATGGAGATGACATTTTTGGAGGTAAGAGAATACAGGAAGAAATGATCCTTTGGAAGGAGTTTGAAATTAAAAACTTCTAGGTAGAAACATCTAGGTGGAGATTCCTAGTCTCTGCCTTCTCTTGTCTGTAGGTGTGGATCTCAGCAAAAACGTCTGAGTGGACATAAAAATTTGGGAGCTAGTCTCATTAGATGGTTGTTAAAACCCTAGGTAAGAAGGAATCACATGGGGAGATTATGTAGATGGATTAGCCTTTGGAAACAGCGGGAAGGCACGGATGCCTTGTACATATGAAGGAGTCTTGTCAGTAGCAGCAGGTGAGGTTTCTCCCTTTGAACAGGGAGGGTCCAAGGACAAGATGAGTACGGATGCAGAGGGTAAGTCTGTGCAGGTAAAGGGTGTGGGGATGATGGCAGGGGTCCTCCTAGCTCATTCTACTTTCTTCCCTTCTGTAGAGAAATGAACCCTGGCTTTTATGTCTGACTGCTCACAAAATCTGTATGTGAAAAGAAGAGGAAAAGGCAAACAAAATATAAATATTTGCCTAAATGGGGACCAAAACCAAGTTGAGCTTTCATTACTCCTAATTGCCACCCCATTTTCTTTCTCTCTCATTAAACTTCTTATTCTGAAATCATTATAGACCCACAGGAAGTTGCAGAGAGTACAGAGAGTTCCCCTATTACCCTTTATCCTGCTTCCCCTGATAAAGATATCACGAAACTATAGTATCAAAACCAGGAAACCGATATTGGTACAATACTAATAACTGGACCTCTAGCTTTCCTTTTACCACTTCCTAGCAAAAAGTAACCTGACTAAAAAGAAAAAAGTGATGTAAGATGTAATGTCCAACCTGGTCAAGAGCTTGGTGTGTGTTAAAGAGGTTTATCCCTGTAACTAAATGACATACAAAGACACTGCAGTAAATGCCAATAAAATGCTCAGGCCAAAAATACCTTCTTACAGCCATTTGTAATTTGCTCCAGCATTATTTGGTTAAACCAGGCTCTTCTCTGTTTGTTTGGTGTTTTTTTCATTTTGGAGAACAGCAAGGAATGGACTGCTCTATTAGATATAGATATATAGAGAGATATTCGGCAGCATCTCTAACAAGGAATGCATGGTTCAGAAGAGAGAAGCTATGTGCCCAGGGCTGTACTGTTTTATGATCTGGGTCTCTTTGACTACAGCACTTAAGCTCAGTTTACGACATTGTACTATCTCTTGGTATGTGGCTATTTCATGCCCTCATCAACACAGAGGGAAACCGATGGATTAGGAAGGAGTCAGCATTCAGATAAGTGACTCTATTCAATGTTCAAACAGGGAGGATTTCAGAGGAACCCACAGCACCCAACACAATACATTCCTTGATAAACGCTAAGGGGTTAATTGAACCAGCTCACAAAATAGACCCAAAGGAGACAGGCGCATTCCTCAAAAGCAGGATCAAAGAAAGAACCAAGAATCTCTTTGCTTCAAGGAAACAAAAACCAAAGAGAGAAAATTAAGCCGACTTGAAGAGAACAGAGGCTATCCATCGACCGAGGGTTGGTCAAGGCAAGTAACACATTTATTCAGAGAATGAGAGACTTCGGCTGTATTTTCACTGCAAGTGGTAATTTGTTAACGGGTAAATATGGAATGACTTTCTTTCTTCCTTGGTGATAAATGAGCTCACTTTCTCAAAAAAAAAACCCCAATATGTCTGGCAAGAGGTAGAAGACAGAAAAAAAAAAGAAATATTTCATCCATTAAGATCCAAAAAACAAAAGAAATAACATATTTCTGATAGCTGGCTGGAAAGAGGTTAGCCTTGACAATTCCTGGGTGGCTGAAAAAGGAAAAATTTAGCAGGAACAGGCTGAATAAGGGTGGTCAGATGCCTTAAGGCTGAGTGATCGCTATAAAATGACATTTTTCCTACACAGGCTCCTTATTTATTCTGTGTATCTACACCTTCCCTTATGTCACTGAGTATCATATGTGTGCTACCAGTAATAAAATAGTTTTTGTCAAATCCAAGAAGACAGGCTGAGAGCAATTTGTAGCTGTGCAGACAAATTACAGGGGGCAGGACACAGGGACAGGGTTTTGTCGTCTGTTGTAGCCACTGGGAAGGGTCCTCAGCCTTCAAGGGCCAAGACAGGGCGGCACACACGTGCTAAGAGCAGAGGAAATAACTGAAATCAACTTAGCTCTATAAACGTTGTTATCAAATAGTCAAGGGAGGGAAGGAGAAACAAGTCCCTCTTTTGATGGATCGGCTCTACATCGACCCAAGTTCAAACTCAGCCAAGAGGTCAGTTTTGTCATTAGTCTCCCACCAACTGTGCCACTCGACTGTTCGTATCGAATCCCAGCCATTGGTTTGGGGATGAAGAGATGCAGTCTGCATTTTGAAATCCACGCAAATGCTTAAATAGACCCTGCTTTACAGGCAGGCAACAAGAATAACCACCAGATACAACTTCAATTCACCTCACCTTCTAGCTGTTGAAACATGAGACGTTCCTCCCATATCTAGCCCACTGCAGGGGAACTGTTTTTTTCAGGGTCTTTCAAGACCGGCTCTGAGACATATCTTAGATATTACCGTCAAAGTCCTGCAAGTCGACAATGAAATAAAACCAATGCCCGGCCAACAGGCACACCCAGGCAGGCAGAGAGGGTAGGAGTCTCATCACTGCCACCTTCCCCCGGATCACTTTGAACCGCAGATAAGCTAAGCGGGGGCAGCGCGGCCACCAGGGCAGAATGTAAATGTGATCAACGGGGCATCTGGTTTCGCGTCTCTCTGCAGCATTCATGGAAGTGATCATGAAAAAAAAAAAATGGGAAGAAGTGAGGAGGAAAAATAAGGAGAGACAGGGCCCCTTCTGGGGAAAACAATTCTAGTCCTGAATTCTCAACTGTGCATTCCGGTGATGGCTTCTACTGAGCGCTGGGTGACAGACACCCTGAGTTAGATCCAGGTTGGGGCCAGGCAAAAGGTGGCAGTTTCTGCCTCAATCTTTCTGCTCTCCCTTCCCCACTCCAATCATGATAAATATATTTATACTCACTTGATTATGTCAGCCAGACAATGCTCCCCTAATTGGCAGTGATCAGGGTTCCAGAATTGCTCAGGTGAACCCGCTGTCTCTATCAGGCAGATCGAGAAGGGGCGGCTAATGGCGTCCTCATTAACAGTTTCCAGTGGAATAAAAAGCAATCCCCCTACTTGTGCATGGTAGTGAATTTTCCTAACAGCTCCTAAAACCAGCCCTTGAGGAACTCAGGCTTACATGAACCTGCCCAGCATAGAATGCTTTTATAAATCTTCCCCACCCCCGGCTCAAGTGCACAGAAAAAAAACCCATAGCCACTTCCTTCTGCTCTTTTGTTCTTTTATGCTTTTTCTCTTTTCTTTTAGAGGGCTTATGGAGCTAACTGTCATTTTTGGTTCTTGGTTCTTTGCAAATTTTAGAGACATCTGGCATGCACTTTACTGCATTTGCCAGCTCTGGTGTTTGTAGATACGTACACGGTCTCTACTGCGTGTGCCTGTGAACATGCCACGTGTATAACTTACCAGTGCATAATTTGGAGCTTGAGTGTGTTGGTATATACTGACACGTAAGTGAGAATACCACAGTACTTGTCCTAAGTAACTGCTCAATAAATATTTGCCAAATGAATGCACTAAAGCAAATGCTATTCATTCATTCATCAGACACTTGAATGCCTCTTGGGTGCCAGGCACTGAGCTAGATGCTGGATGTTTGGTGATGCATACTAAGTCCCTGCCCTCAGGGAGCTCACAGTTGAAGGGCGGGAGGCAGGCACATGAATAGGCAATTATAAGTCATCTAAGAGACACAGAGATAGAGTCTTGTGTAGGGTAGCACAGAGCTCCTGGGAGAGAGAACTTAGCCCACCTACGGGAGGAACAGAGGCTGGGTGTTTGTGGGGGTGTCTCCTGAAGGTGGTAAGGGTTCTGGACAAAGAAGACAGCACAATCCGTGGCAAGACACAAGAAACAACAGGATGTGCACAGAGAACCAGAAGCCAGAGGATGCTGCTGGAAATCATGGAGGCAGGGGGTTGGCCGGAATGAAGAGGGGGCTCAGGCAGGGACTGGATCTGGGAGGATGGATCCTGGGGGAAGTCAAGGAAAGTAGCTTCCACTGTCTCAGTTAGGGCCCTGGTTTTTCTGGATTCTGCCAGAATGTGTATAAGCACACCTCAAAAAAAGAATTTGGACCAGCTGCAGAAGCTTTGCTGGAATACAGTCAGGAGCTCTGGCCATGCCCCGAGCCTGACATTGACGAGCTGGGTGAACCTGACCAAGGGCTGGCCTCTGGATGGGTACACCAAGGGGGTGGACTCTGAGGGCACTAAGAACCCTCCCAGCTTTTCTTCTCTAAGTTGCCTAGATTTTCTGAGGTTTGCAGATAGACCATGCCCGGCTCTGGTCCGTGTACACACCATGGGGCATGAAAGGAATGAGACCTCTTCCGAGCAGCATTCAGGATCACAGAATCACTCACCATCTTTCAGTCTGGAGTCAGCTAGAGAGCAATTTCATAGAAATCACTAAGAAGTACTGCCTGATGGAGATGCCCTACTGTCTTCAGCCTGGGTCACAGTCTCATTATTGCAATTCTGAAGACCCCCAGTTAAATTTATAGCACGGATCTCTGTTTGATTTAATTTCTGTGAAACACTGCTTAGCTCACATCCTTTCTGCTCGAAAATCCTCAAGGATTCCACTTTACTTCAAGAATCAAGCCCCCAAATCTTAGAGTGGCCTTCAAGACCACCCCTGATCTAGCCCCCTACCTTAGCTGCTACAACCGGCACGTCTGCCAGCTGGGACTCCTAGCAAAGGCATCCACGAGTGTTCCTACCACTCTTCTCTACTCACTCTTCTCTATTAGCAGCCTCCCCACTAAAGGTCCAAGTCAAACTCAAGTCCGTGTCCTCTGGGAACACTGTCTGATGACCCCTGTCCTTTTCTGAATCCTGTGGAGCACTCACTGACCATGTAGTTCGTTAGTAACTATTCATTTTGCCTTGCGGTTCTGGTCTTCTTGCCTTTAGCTAATTTGTAAGCTCCAGAGGATAGGAACCATGCCTCATTCCTCTTTGCAGGGTGTGGACCTGGCATAGTATCCATCTCATGGAAAGTTGTTTGCTGGTGATGGGTTTTTCTACATTGCAGCCTCTATGAGACTATTGAGTAAAATCCATCGGAAGTGTGGTTGCTATTACTGTTATCATAGTGATGTTCAAGTTTTTTCCATCTTTTTTAAAAAAATATTTATTTATTTAGTAAACTGTGCCAGGTCTTAGTTGTAGCATGTGGGATCTCATTCCCTGACCAGGGATTGAAACTGGGACCCCTTGCAATGGAAGCACCTAGTCCCAGCCACTGGACCACCAGGATAGTCCCTTTTTTTCCTTCTTCTTGGGTAAAAAGGAACCTTGGAGAGAGTGGTTTGGTGCAACTGTGCTGGAGTAATGAGAACGTGAAACATTTCTCCCACGTTTCATAAACAGTATTTTACATGCGTTATTTGGGAGCTTAAAGTTCATCCAGGAATGAGTTATTTCACAGATCAGAAGGAGCATATGTGTAATCCACCAGGGGCAATAAGCTCTCTGCTAAATTTAAAGGGGAAAACAATTGAACACTTCATCCTGAAAGTAGAAAGGTTTTGACATCACTTGACCAGAGAGGAACATGAGGGACCTATTTAATTTCTGGCCCCCAGGTTTTCTTGTACATGTTCCATTGAACAACACATGGGAATTTTCACAAAAGAGGAACTGGCATGAAATCAATAAGGAAAATCACCATTTCCTTACTGATCCAACAGCATTTAAGGAAGTTGAGCTCTGCCAATTTGTAGCTGGGCAGTTTTTTAACTGTGCAGAATTTGAAACTGGGCAGTTAGAGCCACCATCTAAGCTGGGAGCTGTGATTTTCCCAGAAGCAGAGCTTCAGGAAGAAAAATATCTTTTAAACGTCAGTTCCATTTTTACAAAATTGGATCTGTTCATGAAAAATTGCTTTAAGTCCAGGTTTTTTTTCTTTTCTTTCCTCATTAGTAAAGGATATGATGATTTCTTTTTGCCCACACAGAAATGCATTCATTTACTCAACAAATAAATATTTATTGAGCACCTACCATGAGCCAAACACTGTTTTAGGTGCTGGGGATGTGGATGTGGACAGAAGAGGCAAAGTCCTTGACCTCTGGAACTTGTCCTCTAGTGGGGAGGGGAGTGGAGAGACTGAAAACAACCAAGTAAATGAATAAGCAGATATCTTAGTAGTTATCAGGCACAGATAACTGAAACAATGCTAATATCTTATTGTACCTAGAAAATCAATTTCCAGAAAATTAAACATTAAGACTCCCATATCAATATTATCTTAGCTCATGTAAGTAACATATATTAAGGGGTCTTTTAAAAAGAATAACTAGTAGGGAATATATATATACATTGCTCTTTGCATGTGACATTGACAGTCCCTGCTGACCTTTAACAAGACTGGTGTCTTTGAGGAGCATTTCTAGAAGGATTTTTGTCAACTTGTGTTTGTTCCTTTTGGGCACAGTATGGCACTGTAGCCCTCATAGGGGTCCACACTGGAAACCTCTACTTCCTTCCTAGCGCCTTTCTCTCTTCTCCTCCTATTCTGCAAAACTGGCACCCCTCTCTACTGGGTCTTTATCTTTACTTATTTTTAATTGGAATATGGGGATGACAGAGGATGAGATGGTTGGATGACGTCACTGACTCAATGGACATGAGTTTGAGCAAGCTCTGGGAGTCGGTGATGGACAGGGAAGACTGGCGTGCTGCAGTCCATGGGGTCACAAAGAGTCGGACATGACTGAGCGACTGAACTGAACTGAATAATTGCTTCATGATGTCATGTTAGTTTCTGCTGCACGACATGAATCAGCTATACGCATACATATATTCCCTCCCTCTTGAGTTTCCATTTCACCCCCTCATTCCACCCTTCTAGGTCATCACAGAGCACGGAGTTGAGTTCCCTGTGCTATAAAGCAGCTTCCCACTGGCTAGCTATTTTATACATGGAGATGTATATATGCCAATTCTACTCTCTCGATTCATTCCGCCCTCTAATGTGTTTTTAAACCCTATCTTTTAAATATGTCTAATATTGACTCCCTTCTTTCCTTCACCTTCTCCTTAGTGAGGCTTTATAGTCTGTCT
This sequence comes from Dama dama, assembly GCF_033118175.1. NCBI lineage: Eukaryota > Metazoa > Chordata > Mammalia > Artiodactyla > Cervidae > Dama > Dama dama. Next base: position 8,929,926 of record NC_083702.1, read on the forward strand.
CCATGACCTCAGCATCCTGCTTTTCCTCTCTCACTCTAGACTCAAAGGCCTCTAGTCTCCCCTCTTCATTGTTTCCAGAATGATCTGTTTAAAACACACCCTTCCCCTGCTTCCCAGGCCTGCAGGACAGAGCTCAGGCTCGGGATGGTCACTGTGGGCCCAGCCCCAGCTGGACCTGGGCAGTTTTGTGTGTCTGCATCCTTCCTAGAGGCTGGCCCCAGGCACAGCAGCACTACGGAAGTTAATGGTTGAATACACTCCTCTTTTTACCTCCTCAATCTTTGCCATTTTAAAATACAGCTCAAGCTGGGCCACAAAGGCGTGTGCACTATCTCTGGAGTTTGCCTCAAGCACAGTGAGATCTATGCCGCCTCAGCCAGGGGCAAGGGTCAGGGGTGAGGTCCAGGACCCACTGCTGAGAAGCCCCACCTGGACACTGCGGATGACACTGCAGACACTGCGTGGAGATCACTCCCGGTCTACCACCAGGTCTTTATCCAGACCTAGAGAGCATGCTAAAAAGCAGAGACATCACTTTGCCAACAAAGGTCCCTATAGTCAAAGCTATGGTTTTTCCAGTAGTCATGTATGGATGTGAGGGTTGGACCATAAAGAAGGCTGAGGGCTGAAGAATTGATATTTTGAACCGCGGTGCTGGAGAAGACTCTTGAGAGTCCCTTGGACAGCAAGGAGATCAAACCAATCCATCCTAAAGGAAATCAATCCTGAATATTCATTGGAAGGACTGATGCTGAAGCTGAAGCTCCAATACTTTGGCCACTTGATGCAAAGAACTAAGTCATTAGAAAAGACTCTGATGCTGGGAAAGACTGAAGGCAGGAGGAGATGGGGACGATAGAGGATGAGATGGCTGGATGGCATCACTGACTCGACAGACTTGAGTTTGAGCAAGCTCGGGGAGTTGGTGATGATGGTCAGGGAAGCCTGGCGTGCTGCAGCCCATGGGGTCGCAAAGAGCCGGACATGACTGAGCGACTGAACTGAACTGAGCAAGATGATTAGAGAATGGAATTCGTCAATGGTGACATGGATAACTAAACCTGGCCATGAGCTTAGGATGAATGGGGTACCACTTTATGACAAACAAACCTGAAACCTTAAGAAGTTAGGCTGTCTCACTGAGACACCTATGTATGGGATGCTACAGTTTTTAACAAAAACTGAAAACACAGTGCATGGACAGGGAAGCCTGGTGTACTGGGGTCCATGGGGTTGCAAAGAGTCGGACATAACTGAGCAACTGGACTGAACTGACTGAACTGAATGCTCAAAAGTCACCTTCTCTGTGTAGCCTTCCTAGACCTACCAAAGTGCTAATTGCTCAGTCTTGTCCGACTCTGCAACCCTATGGACTTGCCCGCCAGAGTCCTCTGTCCATGGGATTTTCCAGGCAAGAATACCGGAGTTGGTTGCCATTTCCTACTTCAGGGGATCTTCCCAACCCAGGGGTCAAACCTGTGTCTCCTGCGTTGCAGGCAAATTTTTTACCATCTGAACCACAAGGGCAGTGCTGAGTTCTTCCTCCCTTCTGTTCCGAGGTTACCGTGGCACCTTCTTACTTCAAGTATAGCATCAAATGAAAGATCTTGGCCATACTTTGTTTACTTCTGTGTCTTTTCTCCCAAACTGTAAGCTCCTCTAAGCAGAGTGTGTCTTATTTATAATCTTAGAGAATAGCACAGTACCCGGCACATAGTAGCCCCTCAGCAAATATTAATATTTGATGAATGAATGAATAATTTATCATCTTGTCTGGCTTGGCTTCTGCTGAACTATGCATTTGAGAATTTTGTGACTATTGCAATATGACATAATAAAAGCAACTGACAAATATGGTAAAGAACATAACTTTGATCATATTAACAATAGTTTTAAACATTTGAGCTAATGGACTGAAGCTGATAAGGGGTTCCAAAGCCAAATTATTCTAGACAATATTTCTGCATGTACTAAATTTGGAGATGGTTGAGAAGTTCAAATAAATGATTAATGCATGTAATACAGAACGATTAAGTAATCTGGATCATTTACTGCAGAAAAGAAGCTTGAAGACACTTAATAATGGTTCTTAATGAAAGGAAAGATTGTACTCCAAGGATGACTAAACACCTTCTTTCTGCACGTATATAAAAAAGAAGAAATAAGAAATTAAGTGCGACAAAGATGAAAGTTATGGGAATTCCCTGGCAGTCCAGTGGTTTGGAATTCACACTTCCACTGCTAGAAGCCTGGGTTTGAACCCTGGTCGGGGAATTAAGATCCTGCAAGCTGCGTGGTATGGCCAAAAAATAAAAAAAGATTAAACTTAAAAATAAAAGAGAATTCAAGAGTTTCCTATTGAGATGTGTGAACAAAAAACTCCCATCCCTTGAGAGCTTGGATTGTTCTCAGTGTTTCACCAGTTATAATTTCATCTAATCTTCTTAACAAACCCAGGTGGGTTAGTTTTAGTTATATTATTCCCATTTTACAGGTGAGAAAGTGGAGGCATGGGGTGGATAAGTAACTCTCCTGGGTTGCACAGCTGGAAGACGTGTGTGTGCTTAGTCGCTCACTTGTGTCCAACTCTCTGCGACCCGATGGACTGCAGACCATAGACCAATTGTAGGCTCTTTTGTCTATGGGGATTCTCCAAGCAAAAATACCAGAATGGGTTGCCATGCCTTCCTCCAGGGGATCTTCCCGACCCAGGGATCGAACCCAAGTCTCTTTTGTCTCCTGCATTGGCAGATGGGTTCTTTACCACTAGTGTCACCTGGGAAGCCCACCTATTCTGCTGGTGTGCTATGCTGTGCTTAGTCGCTCGATCGTGTCTGACTCTTTGCAACCCACCAGGCTCCTCTGTCCATGGGGATTCTCCAGGCAAGAATACTGGAGTGGGTTGCCATGCCCTCCTCCAGGGCATTTTCCCAATCCAGGTCTCCTGCATTGCAAGCAGATTCCTTACCGTCTGAGCCAGCAGGGAAGCCCACCTACTCCGCTAACTGCTGGTTTGAGGCTGAAATCCATCTGAGGATGGATGCCTAAAGCCAAGCTCACTAAGTTAATGGGACCACTTTAAATTTAAACAAAATCGTAATTGTCCACCCTTGCCAGGGCAATTAACTGTCCCGTGGGCTGGATTACACCAATGTGTGTGTGTATAAATTAGAATATCCATTTTTCTGTTCTTCAATCTGGTGAACTGGTCTACCAGACGTTGTCTTCCTGATGAGACAGTAAGTGGTTTTGTTCTGGGGAGTTGGCGTACATGGTTTAAGCATCCACATGTGTGTACGCATTTATCAGACCTGACATAAGTCGAATCAAATTTGGATATCATGGTTTTATTTTCAGAGTGATGGAATTTATTCTTGGGGCTGAAAAGCCAGCATCTTCCTCCTGCTACTTTTTCCCTAGGCAACCTTGTTCAGCGGGCCTGGGGGACAGAAGCGATGGGGTTACCGGCAACACAGAGCAGGGGCCGCTGGTTGAGCAACCCCGCCGTCTGTGCAGGAGAGAGTCAGCATTCGTCTGACCTGCCGAGCCCTCCAGCCCTGAGCTACTCTGGGGCTGCAGGAGCCTGGAGGCTGGCTCAGGAGAAGCCAGCGCCCGCAGAAGCCTTGTGAAAAGGGTGTGAATGAGTCACTAGATTTTTCAGGTTGACTGAGATGACTTCTGTTGATTTTCTTCGAATTTAGATGTGTTATCAGTGTTCACACGTTGGGCATAACGGGAAGATGAGTGCACATTTTCTTGATAGAGCCTGACGGTCGGCAGCATTGTGATAAGATTTGGGGTAAGATGTGACTCTGCAAGAAAGCTCTGGTCAGTGCGTGTGGCATGTGTCCCCATGTGCCCTGGGACCTCAAGGGGACATGTCAGCGTGTTCTGAGCTGGGAGAAAACCCAGGGTGACAGGCATGAGTGTTTTGTGTCATTGTGCACAGGTCGGTCTATGTTGCTATTTACCATTTTAGGGCATCAGAAACCACTGCTAATTTGTCCCACTGTAATTTCATGGTCTGGGAAAAGCACTTGCTTTCTAACCTCAGGTTTCCACAATAACCAGAACAATGGTTGGTCAAATGTTTGAGTGATAGAAGCTCACTTTACCTCTTCTGGCCTTAGTTTCCTCATTTTTAAAATGGATATAACCATGGACCTGTCTTGGGTAGGGTTAAACAGACTAACAAGTCAAGGGCTAAGAGTGGTTCCTGGTTTTAGTTTGCACTAAATTTGTATGTATATTAATGCATGCATTTTGTCCATACAACTTTATATTTGACAGAGTCACTCCACTGCTTGCACAAAATAGATTCTTGGTAAATATTTGTTAGTGAAATACATATGCAGTAACCTGTTCTGACTGCTCAGTAACCTGTTATTCAGGGACAGATCGGCAAAATTGGATATTAAGATTTTTATCTCTCATAAAGAAATATATATATATATATATATATATGTATATATATAAAAGCAGAGTGTTCTGCAATCAAACATCTCTGCAGAGAAGCAGGGAGACAGGTAGTTTTGCATGAAGATCATAAAGGAAATGGCCTGAAGAATTGAGCTGAGGAATATCACTTGAAGAACAAGTAGCAGGGTCCATGACTCAACCCAATCAACAGAATTCCCTAATGTAGTAAAAACAAACAACCCTCCCCAAACCACAAAACTACAAAATATATGTTACTTTTGAGTCTAAAAAATAAATGAATACGAGAAACAGGAGTCAAATCCCTGACCTATATTTACTTCCTACTGATTTTCTAATAATGACAGCTTCAACTTGAATCATTTCATTTAAAAAATAGAATGAGCACTATAATGTTTTAGAAGCTGATACAGTATGACAAGAGTCCCTTAATATTAGGCTGAATCACATGAAATTGCCGCTTCTTTTGATAAAAAAAAAAAACTGTCAGACATTGTCAGTTTTGAATGGTTCAGCCTAATATATTAATACTTAAGCTAATTGACACTAAATCAAAATTTGTATATTACTTTACCCTTTATTGCCTTTTAACTATGAGTACAAAACTAAATTGGCTAATTTCCTCTCTCTTAGTCTCTTAAAATTTGTGCATAGTAGGTACTAAACAAATGCCTTGTTAATTGAGTAGTGCTTTCCATCTTCTGTCAAAAATTAGGCCAAAATTTTGCTATCCTACCTAATGCTGAGACTACCCTAAAATATAATTAACGAAGTGTTAGCTTCATTTCATGTTTCATGATTTAGATAAATCCTCTCTGTTCCTTGTTGGGGCAGCACTGGGAAGCTAATTAATACATTATTAATACGTTGCAGAGGCAAACAAGGCTTGGCTTGCACACACAGCAATGACAAGAATAAATTCAGGTCAGAAATATTGCTGCTAGTAGAGAAAAATGTTATTATAATAATGAGAAATTATTGTTTCTGTGACACATCACTGCACATTGACACATTATAGACTTATAAACGAAGCAGATGGTAGAATCAGGCAGGCTTGTCCCATCACTTAGGGTCCAACTTGGGCATCCAAAGTGCCCTGTGATGAACTAGAAATGATCACCTAGGGGATCCCAGGATTGAAGAACCTCATTATTACTCATATAAGGTTTTATAACAGTTGGGATTGGTCCCAAACTTCAGAGCATTTACTGAAATAACTGAGCAGGCAGCATGAATGGTTTTCAATTCAGAAAGCAAAGAGCTCCTTCTACAGTGGAGGAGACGGGAGAGCTCAAGAAGGAGTGTGAATTACCTGTGAATTATTGCACCTCCCTGGGCCTCAGTTTCCCCATATTTGTTAATTACCTCCCAGAGGACAGTCATTCTCTATAACATTTGTCACTGCATGGGATTATATCTTCAAATGCTATGTATTTCTTTGTTGGGGGGAGGTGGTGGGGAAACAAGAGCTCTAAAATGTCTTATTTTGGTTTTGGTTGACCCAGTGCTGTGAGAGCAGCCACGTTGCATAAGCAGAGTTCTGAGAAAACAGAGTTGCTTTCATTTTTCAAACAGATGAACCACAATCCTCCCTGTTTGGATCCTTCTACAAATTAAATATATGGGTAAGAGAGAGCCCACGAAATCAGCAATTTTAACCTTTCCCTCAATGCTGTGGATTTTTCTTAGAGATTTTTTGGAGCATGGAGTATGCACAGTTCTGCTCTATTAGTGAGATTCCAGCCCAGGGTGACGTGCTCCTACAATAATGTCTTCACGCTAATTACCTTGTAGAATGGTTAGAGCAAGAATAATTCCAAACATACTTGAGGTAATAACCAGTCACATATCCAGAAGGTCAACAATTCAATCAAAGAGAGAAAAAAATTAGCATATCTTAAGAAATAATTCAAGTGGTTTTGTACAAGAACTCTCATTTAAGTCTACAAGAATACTTAAAATACTGATAAGCTAGGTAATTCTATATTTCCCTTTTTAACTCGTTGAAAGCCTCTGACTTCAAGGTGCAGTGTCAGAACAAGAAGCATCTGGCAGGTGAAGGGAGAAAGTATGTAGTTAGGGAAATTGGCTGGAGTTTTAAGTGAGGGGTCTGTGCCAGGACTGTAGCTCACAAAGTTGGGGGGGCGGTGGGCGGCAGTGCACTGAGCTGATGAAAGAACAGAGGCAATGCTGAAGAGCTGGCATCAGATGAGGGCTCTGGGCCAATCTTCTATTATAGTAACAACACAGCTTTAAGCTGCGATAACAATAAATCCCTCGAGTAACTGTACATCAAATCACTATAAACAAACTTACAATCTGCCCTCATCAATGCAGTTTCATAACAGGTTTGATCTTTTCCCCAAATTTCCATTTTTCTATAATTTCTAACGAACACAAAAGAGCAACAGCCAGAAACTGTATCCATTGCTGTCTGTTTGAAATGACTGGAGTTATCTTTTGTTTCAAAGGGCACAGTATTTTCATTTATTTTAAAAATATTAATTGAGCACCTAATATGTCCTGGCAATAGTTGCATGGTTAATCATTTTAGAGATGATTCCTAAAAAAGGTTTTCTGCTCTGCCAAAGGTAAAGTGTTAAAATAATAGAACAGCCCAAGGATTCTTTTAAATGTGCTAAAGGGTGGTACTTTTCATTCTCCAAGAGCCCCACACTTTGCACACCGAGTTCCTTTCAATTACGGGTGCAATGCAAGGTAGAATTGTGTAGAACACAGTCCACGGGCTATTGATCTGAATGGGTACCGTATTCAGTAGATAAAATGCAGCTAAGCTGGGATGCGAAGGATGGCTTTTCTCATTTAAACTACAGGAAAACATTGAGGCTGAAAATCAAGTTAGAATGAAAATAAGTTATTCAATTCAGTAACTTTTAAATAGGATGGAGTCTTTTATATTCATTTAAAAATAAGAACTATTGCAAATGAAAAGTATAAAAAAGGGTAAGAAACCTCCATGTACCCCCCACTCACAGGATTTTTTATAAGTCTATTTAATAGACCCTGTTTCATTGCAGAGGGTCCTGTAGTTAGTTGCTCAAGTGAGGACATTTTTGTATCTGAGACAAGCCTCCAGGGATAAAGCTTTTTTGTAGGACATTTTTGGCCCATGGAATTCTCTGCTTTATCCCCTAGCCACTTTACTTTGAGCTGTTGGGGAGGGGTGGGCCTGACAAACGCTAGGACGGCCATGTTCTTCAGCAAGTCACAGGGAGATGGACACCCACACACATAATTTAAGGCTGACATAAGTGCTGGGGACAAAGAGATTAATTCTGTGTAGGGAAGAACTGGGGAGAGAGAGTGGATTTGGGTCTCACCTTTGAAGGTTGGCTGGGATTTCGAAAGGTGACTATGGGGGATGGGGATACTCAAGTAAGAGTGAAGGCCTAGTTCCAGAATGGTGAGCAGACACAGTCCTTGGGCCAGAGTGTGTGTCCTCAATGGGATGGGTGTGCTTTGACTGTAAAAAATGTTAAAGACTTCTAGCTTACTGATGGAAGGGGTCAATGCCCCAAATTCTCTAATTTTCTTTTCCAACTGGGTTACCAAGTCTTACTGAACTTTTATATATCATCCAGCTGCTTTTGAAAGCCTAAAGTCATATAATCCAGTAATAATTTACTTTGAGAGAGCATGTTACAGTTTACAAATGGCTTTTTTAATACACATTATTACATTTGATCTATATAACAGCCCTGTGACACCACAGGCTCATCTCCAGAAGCTATTTCCTTTTGAAAATAACTACTGGTTATAGAAGCTACTAGCTATAGAAATCAGACAGATTTTCACCGGCAGCTTTATTGTGCTAGAAGCACAAGCCAAGATAAAGTCAGCAATTTGGGAGAGATGAAAGGAGGGTCCTAATACAGACAGAGATTGAGAATCCCAGGAGAATGGTAAGATAGCAGTTTTGGAAATGGAGAGAGACACAGAAGAGGCAAGAGTGTAACAGAAAGTACAGGATGGAGTGAGAGGGTGGCGATCCAGTACTGGGTGGGCGGTGGTCCTTAGTGCTGCGGCGAACACACAGCCAGTCCATGGTCAATCAATACTTGTTCACCCTTGTTCATCATGTGTTGGCTTGTGTATATATTGAATGGTGCCGTGTGAAACACAATTCAAAAATCTAAAATGGTGGCTTTTAGAACATGGATATTTAATAATATATAAATACATGGATAAAAATATTGAACATGGATATAGAGTGACAAGTTTTTTATAACATTTTTCTCATTTTGCACATCTGCATGTTTTCTCATTCTACAGCATTCCCATCTATCATGGCTTTGATAAACTGTTTTTCAGTGCACACACTGAAATAGTGCACTTTTGCAACTACTTAATAGAAGCTAAAGCAACCAACAGACTGTGATTGCTGTAATCTAGCTGGAATAAATCTTACTGACGTAGGATGTATCAATATATCCATTTAGCTTGCTGCAAATCAGTTTACTTTTCTACTTAGAGACATGATGTGAAATGAAATTAATCCAGTTGCAACAAGGCAAGTGCATTCAGTTGAATAAATCCCTTTATGTGGAAAAGAACTTTGTTTTGCAGCTTATTTGAAAGAAAATCCACGCGGCAGTATAGTGCCTTCCCTGGAACTGAACAAATGCATTTATCCCAGCTTTATTTACAGTTAAATTCACATCAAACCTATTTTATACGATAGTACACTCTATTGTCCTTAGGTGAAGGTCACAGTGAAAGCATTTGGAGGACAACTAAAATTTTACAACAGAACTTTGCTTAAGGACTGTTGTTCCAACTAGACTATGAACTCGGCAAAGACAGACACCTTCTTGGAGAGAAAAGAGACAGATAAAAACCAACAAAACCATGTATATCCTTTTCTATTCTGTCTCCTTTGCCTCCACTGTCAAAAGGGCAATCCGCACACACAGTGTATATTTAATAAATACATTTTGGTAGTGGCTATTACAAGCAGGCAACACTTGGAGAGGGTCCAGAGAATAACAAAGGGATTAAGAGGCTGGGTAGAGACTCTCAGGGTGACACGCTTACGAAATTGAGGTAAATTGAGCTAAAGAGCTTGGAGAAGGGAAGGCTGGTTTTGGCAGCTGCGAAGGTAAGTTGGTCTTGTTTACCATTACCGAATGTTAGAAAGCACAGCGTATGAAGGGTAGGATGAAAGAAAGTCGACTTACGTCCGGTAAGGTGATATAAGGTTAGGAATGCAGAAGCAGTTTTGACTTAGATGGTTTATAAGGCATCAACATAGGTCCTTAATAAATCTTCCTTAGGGGGACTCCCCTGGTGGTCCAGTGGTTAAGAATCCAGCTTGCAATGCAGGGACACGGGTTCGGTCCCTGGTTAGGAACCTAAGATCCCACGTGCTGCAGAGCAACTAAGCCCACCTGCTGTAAGTATTGAGTTCATGTGCTGCAACTAGAGAGTCCGTGGGCCAAAACGAAAGATCTCACATGATGCCATGAAGATCCTGAGTGCCACAGCTAAGACCCATCGCAGCCAAATAAATAAATAAATAAATATTTTTTTAAAAGCAATCTTTCTTTGAAAATGTTACAGTTGAAGAGTAGGCCACCTTTCTGAAATGAGTTAGATGCTGTGCAGTAGGGAAATGACTCAGAGGATCTCTCAAGTTCTAGCCAGTTCTTAGGCTATGAATTTTCAGCAGCCAGTGTCAGGAGCCGATTTGCTTCTTGTCCACCTTACTCCATAGCTGGAAGCCCATGACCTCTTCCTGCAAGTCAGCCACACTGCACTCTTAACCCTAAGGCTCTTCTTGATTGGGAGAGATTTAAAAATCTCACTCTAGCTAAGAGCTCAGCTAACTGTCATCAGGTCATCCCCTGCTGCTACGCTGGCTCTGAGGTGTCCAGTTCTAACAAGTGGGGTTCTGCCTTGCACCTAAGTCTATCTTTTACTGGATTTACTGGAAATCCACCTGAGTCTTCCTATGATAACACCGGAAATCCTTTCTTACTTTCCAGGTCTAACGTGACTTTGGGATCACATCGAGTATCCAGTCTAGGACTGAAGCTTTGTTTCAGCCCACACCACCCCCCACCCCCAGCTCAGACTTGATGTCCAGTCTCTGAACCCCAACCCTGTTACCTATGCAGTCTATGCACAGAGCGTTGGTTACAAGCTCTCTGACATCTCTCCTCTCATCTGTGGCTGGATTCTCTATTCGCTGCCCGCCTAGGCTCCCAGCGTCATAACTCAGGCCACTACCAGTCCCCTTGCTCTTCTCCTATCAGGTGATGACACGCCACGTGGCTTCATTTTCCTGCATATCCTGCTGCGAACCGTTGCACGTAGGAGTCCCTCTCTACAAACCACATACCTCCACAACAGGCCTTCCCAACCTTGTTGCTATTGACATGTATGTCTTTATGGTGAGGGGTAGTCTGTGCATTGTAGGATCCAAAACTAGCATTGCTGGCTTCTACTCACCAGATGCCAGAGGCAGCCCTTCTCCTCCACCCCCAAATTGTGACAAACAAAAATGTCTCCAAGCATTGCCAAATGTCTCTGATGGGGAGGGTGTTTCAAAATTGCCCTTCGTAAGGACTTCCTTGGTGGTCAGGTGGTTAAGACTCTGTGCTTCCACTGCAGGGAACATGGGTTCAATCCCTGGTTGGGGAACTGAGATCTTGCATGCCATGTGGCATGGCAAAAACAAAAGAAGAAGAATGAAAATTACCCCCTTTTGAGAATTCTTGCTCTACAAGAACCCAGAAAGGCAAGAGCATTTTAAAGTCAATTATAGATACTTTAAGGAAGAGTCAGCTGTGTCTAGAATATTTAAATCTGGTAAACATTTAATAACTCTGCCCTAAGCTAAAGTTTAAAAGGGTTTCCCTGAGTTTAAAGGGTTGCCCTAAGTTTAAAAGTGTTTCCCAGGTGGCTCAGTGGTAAAGAACCTGCCTGCCAATGCAGGAGAAAGGGGTTCAATCCCTGGGTCAGGAAGATCCCTTGGAGGAGAAAATGGCAACCTACTCTAGTATTCTTGCCTGGGAAACCCCATGGACAGAGGAGCCTGGTGGGCTAAAGTTCTCGGGGTCACAAAAGAATCAGGTATGACTTAGCGACTACCAACAACACAAAACTAGTAATAAACACCAAATAGAATTTTGTTAAGGCTTGTTTAACAATATAAGCGGTAAAGTGAGATGAAATCCTTTCACTCGAGGTCAGTAGTCCTGAAATCTCATTGTGCAGAAGAATCACAAAAGGACTTTTTTAAACGTTCATATCCTGATTTGGCAAGTTCCAGGCAGAATCTGATACTCAGTCCTAACAGGTTCCCAGGTGGTATCAATATCACAGGTTCTCAGACCTTCCATTGAGTAGCAAGGCCCTAGAACAAAATCACTCGTGAGAGGTAGGGGAGGGACTATTTGAATCGTAATAATTACAAGGTCATGAGAGCAAGACTAAAATTTGCATTAGAAGAACAGGCTAGAAAAATGTAACTGTTGCCTGCGCTTTTCTGTAGAGAATAAAACAGCTCTCAGAGATGTGTTTTGAAAGGTGACATTTCTATTTGCTTGAAATTATAAATATTATACAAGCTACCCGCAAAAACAGGTGAGCTGCTGTATTAGTTTGGCAGGACTTTGAAAGGTTTCCAAAACCCTGATGCAAATAAACTTCAAGGTCTTCATAGTCCTTGTTTTAGGGAGGAAGAGTCTAGGGGTGAGGAGGCCTAGGGAAAGGGATGGAGAAAAGGAGGATCAGTTTAAATGGGGCCTTGCAAAGAAACAGATTCGTGGACCTGCCTCAAATGACAAATTATTCTGTGCTGAAATTATACTGACACCACATGAAGTTATTGCAACCTCGAATCAGATAACTCAGTTATGGCTATAAACCAGTGGCAAAAAATGAGTGCTATTTACTGTAATGTATAGCGATCTGGGTAATCAAATCTCCTGAAAGCTGCCGAAAGCCTGATATAAAAATTTCCTCTTCTTGTATATTACTGCCTCTGAGTAACTCTGACTTGGAGCTTTGCAGACATCTGACTCACTGCTGCATATCCCCAGTAAGGAAAGGCCCGTTCATGTTTGTTCCTAGTTCACAGTTAGAAAGATTTAGGCTCACTAGTTTGTCTAAAGATGTAGATGATAAAGTCCTGACCCTTGTGAAATCTCTTCCAGGTCAGTGTTGAGACTAGCTCTGCCCTCATGCCAGCAGATAAGTATTCACCTTGGGGAAGGAGAACTAACATCCTAGCTCTGAAATATCAATATATTGATGGGTTGTTATCAGTTGGATCAAGTGTAATAGAATTTAATATCTCTACATTTAAAATTCTGTGCCTAGGGTTTTATTTATTTTCTTTTATGTTTTTAATCAATAATATAAGTACAGAATAAGGATGAACTGGCTTCATAGTAGAGCATGGGAACTCATGGGTATGAGTTGACCACAGTTTCAGTATGAGTCAGCATACTAACTGAGTGCCAAAAAGACTAATGCAATCTTGGGCCATATTAATAGAAGTATAGAGTATAGATCAAGGGAGGCTACTATTCCATGGTATTCTGCACTGGTCAGACCACTCCTGTAGAGTCCTGTCCCATTCCGAGCACCATGATTTAAGAGAGGCCTCACATCAGAGTCCATCAGAGGTAAACACTTAAAATGATGAGAACACATCAAACCACATCACAAGAGGAATAGCTGAAAGAACAAAGGGTATTTATGCTTGAAATAGAAGACGTAAGGGGACATGATGAGAAGTAAAAGAAGAACAGGTTATCTGAGAAAAGAGTCTGAGGTAAAGTTTCCAGTAGCAGAAGTTTGATTTCTTTCTGGATCCCCAAGGAAAAAAAATTCCCAAGAGCCTTCTCAACTCTTTGTCATTTGCAAGGTAAACAGGTCTTCATCAAAGAAGATTCTGTTCCTCCTACAATGTCCTTGAAGTGTGAAGAACTTTATGTCCCTTTGCCAAGCCATCTTCCTCTGCCTGCAGAACCACCTCTTCCAGGAAGCCCTCCCTCCAAAGCCCCACCTTGAGTCCTCTTCCTCAGGAGCTGGCACTATGGAAGCATTTACTTTCGCTTGTCCTAGATTCCCTAATAGCTTGTTAGCTTTTTAGAGGAAAGGACCTTATATTCTTTTCGTTTTGATTACCCTAAATGTTCTCAGTACATCTGGGTACTGAGAATTAGGGACTAAGAGGGTATCTGCTGACAGTAGCCAAAAGATGAATTAAAGTAACCAGACAAGGTGATTTTTTTTTATAGTGCCTACATGACAATTGTATTACATATTGCATTACAATGTGTTCTCTTGATGATAACAACACGTAACTGACCCTTCGCTTTATGAAATAATATGAGCTGACAAAGTTGGCTGTATAGCAAATCTTACTTTTCCTTACATCTTGCATTTTAAAATAAAAGTTGTGTGTCCAGGGGACTTCCCTGGTGGTCCAGTGGTTAAGACTCCATGCTTCCAATGCAGGGGGCCTGGGTTCAATCCCTGGTCACTGAACTAGATCCCACATATCACAACTAGAGATCCCATACTCCACAGTGGAGATCAAAAATCCAGGTGCAGCCAAAAAAAAAAAAGTTCTGTGTCCATGCCGCTATTTAAGAACCCCATCTTCCTTGTCAGGTCTTAGGAATTACTCTCCAGCTGGGACTCTTCAGTTTCACACATCTCCTTCTTTGTTTACTTGGATATTGACAGGGTACCAAGGGTTGCAAATAATCAGATACAACCAAGCACACAAGCACACTTGTATACAAGTGTCAAGTCACAACATCACACAGCTTCTGGTTTACAAACTGAATGAGTTGTCTATTTAACAACATTGGTCTCAGACACAGAAATTCCACAAGTGAGTTTAAATGAGAAAGCACCCAGTTATGCATTTTAAAAAAGAGAGATTGCACATTTATATTATACCAAAGATAAGAACATCTTTGGGGGTAAGAATGCACAGTTCTTCTCAAGTCTCCTGTGCAGTGGCTTAAAGAACGGTAGAGTTTCCCTCAAGGACGGAGGCATGGATGGGGCGCTCTGAGTCATCCACGAAGCTGAGAACAGAATGCAGAACACAGGAGCCAAGTTCATGCTCTGTCACTCGCGTCACTGGACAGTATTCCCTCCCGCAGTCCAATGACCTGACATGGTACAGAGCAAATTATACACTTCTCTGCAAGAAGTTGATAGAATTCCACTTGTCAGCCTGACGTCCAGGTAGAAAATGCAGTGAGCAGAAAGACAGGGCCCCCGATTTTTTTATCATTGGCTGTTAATCACAAATAGAGACTGACACCTTCCTGGTTGCTGGGGTAGCCAGCCTGTCTGTGCTAATAGCACTTGGCTCAGATGCTTCAAAAGACTAAGAGCAGGGTGGTTCCTGTGATGTGTAGAAGAACTTTGATTCTGAGTTTCCACTGTTGGACAACTGATATTACAAAAGCCTGGTTTACTGATACACGAAGCATGAGAATTTTCTGCTTGTTTTGTTTTCCTGGAGAAGTCCAAAATTAAACTGGGGCTGTATCATGGGTTTTGCACATCCATACACTGTGGACACTTTTTAGAAATCTGAAACAAAGGCTAACACACAAATTTGTCCTAATTATACTGACTCAAAGATTCTTCAACCATCTCCCAAAAGAAAGGGTTTGGTCACATCCTTTCTCATCTCAGGGCACATGTGTTCAGTGCTGCTAGCTCTCTCTCGACTCCAATTTCCAAGCACATTTCAGAGACGTTGAAGGAAATAAACGTTAGTGATGAAAAATCAGGTGGAAGATTTGCGTCCTTCCAGAGAAAGAACCTTTTTAGAAGGATAAGTTCTATCAGCCCCAAACAAGTCCATCAGCATTCTGTATCTCTATGTCATAGTCTGAACTACCCAAGAGGGATGGTAAAATACCGTGGTACGTCTGTCTGAAGCAGAGCACGGGGTTGGAGCAAAATTGTTGTGAGACTGCCAGCCCTGCAGGAAAAGGAGGCAACCAGCGTCACGACATACAAGCAGCCCACAGAAGCATGATCCATGCTGCTAGTTTCTAACAGGATTTGGACGTTGAAAAGGAACCCATCTGAACCGGACGCCAGCTCCTATGACCTCCAGGGAAGGATGAAAAGTCTTGCCATCTGTCACTGAAAAGGTCATTTCTCTCTGCTCTCAGACTGCAGGGGGATGAGGTAGTGTGCAACAGAGAACGGAAGGGGCTTCAGAGAACATGTGGTCTAACCTCTTACTCAACTGAGAAGGAAACTGAGGCCCAGAGAGGTTATAATGTCACGTTCAAGGTCACGCAGGTGGTTTCCAATAAAGCCAGAATTCAGATTTCCAGAAACCGGGTCAAGAGTTCCTTGATGCTGTGCCCAGGCCAGTGTGGTAGAAGGAACCCTGGCTACAATTTCACAGCCTTGGTACTATGTCTTGGTAGACGTTAGCAAAATTACCTTGAGCAAGTCACTTAAACTCGCGAGCTTTGCCCTTCCCACTCTGCAACTTGAGAGGCAAAATATGTGGTCTGCCTGCTTCAAAGATCATAGGCAGATCAAACGAGATAATGTGTGAAAATGCTTTTAAAAACTTTATAAGGCTCAGGTAAAAAAAAAAAAAAAAGGTAAAGTTAAAAAAAAAAGAACTCCATATAAAGCATGTTTTTCCTTCTGAAGATATACGGATGGACTCTGCTGGCAGTGGTGGAGGGGGAGGCAGTAGTCCATGAACTACTGAATATTCTGTGTAAAGGTGTGTGTGAATGAATGCTAGGCATATTTTTTTTCACCCCTGGGAAGTGCTTCTATAGCTTTCATCAGCTTCCTAAATGTGTCTCTGAAACACCCCTGTACCTTTAGCCTCACCACCACCAGTAAGAACTTCTGTGCTGCGGATATCAACATGTTTATGATCAATGTAAAAGGTTGATATAATGTATTAAAATGTGACAATTTTCTTAGATTTAATGTGTAGTTGGGGTCTCCCTGCTAGCTTTACAATTCAATAATCCACATTTTTAGAATATAAATCTGTTCAGGCGAGGGGAGTTAATCTGACCTCACGCTTTGCTCCCTAAACTGCTAAAAATCTATCACTTATAAAGCGAAGATGAAAATTCAAATGATAAATCAACCAGATTTTTTTTTTCTACTAGTGTACTTCCTTAGTAGAATGTCCTAGTTATTAAAAAATATTTTTCTTTAAAATCATATTTAGCAAGAGAACTATCTACTTATTATTTACTGAGTTCCTACTGAGTTTCCAGCAGTTTGTTTCCAGTATTTTCCCATAAAGCACTAGACAATAGACACAAATCATAAACCATTTGTAGGCGGCCACATTAAGCCTGTGGTTCTGGAAGGCTGAGAGGTGTGGAGAAAAACAAACGAAAAAGTATTATTCATGACCAATTGATCAATTAGCCTGCTTTTCATTAGAAAACATAAAAAGGCAGGACCAATTTAGCAATGCCTGTGTTGGAAATGCATAGAAACATTATTAATGTTGGATTTTTTTTTTTTCTCATTTATTTTTAGTTCTCTTTAGAAAATCACACTTGAGAGCTTTCTGTGGCAGCAATAGAAGGAGTGAATAAAACAGCACTGGAATCCTTTTTTAATGCTAATGAACGGGTAGGGACCAATACTTGGCTTGTGAGGCCTTTTCTGTGTACAGTTATGTATTTCCAAAGACACAGACTGACTTATGGAATGTCTGAGTGACCGAGATAACCAACCAGAGAAGTTACCTACTATCAAGACTCATCCATCATCCCATAAAGAAATCCAATGTGGTCTTTTATAACTGACAATGACTATACTCTTGTGTTTTAGTGGTAAAATTTTACACAGTACGGTAATGTGAAAAACGAGAGGCATTTTCTCCCTTTGACTGTATCAAAATATCATCTTCTGTCCCAAGACTCTGAGGTCTCATAACTCCCCTCTTGTATTATTCCTTTCAGATTTTTTCCTTCCTCTTCCTTTATATTGAATAGTTCTACATTTTCCAGTCTTAACATTATCTCTTACATGTAGACTTTCTTATACAGAGCCTGAAGCTATAGAATTGCAATAAGCATACTCATCTATGCTTACTAGAGTGCTGTTATCAGATGAACAAAACCTAAAATATATTTTGGTAGCAACAGTCTCAGGTTTGAATAACTCAGAAGAACTTAAAACTTGGGTGGTGATAGGATGCCAGGGTGGGGGTAGGCTGTAACTGCTTTTAGTTCAGTTCCATTTCTGTTCCTTCTCATTCCATGTGTCAGGAGCCTTTGGAGAGAATGCTCTGGAATCAGACCACCTGGGTTCAAATCAAGGCTCTACCACATACTAGTTAAGTGACCTTGTGCAAGTGACCTAAACTCTCTGCACCCCAGTTTCCTCACTTACAAAAGAAGGGTAATATTAGCCCTTGCTTCACTGTGCCCTTAGGAGAAGCAAAATGAGTTAACACCTGTACAGTGCTCTTGGCCAAGAGCAATAACAGACACTGTTTCAGAAACTTTATGTGTATAAATTGCTTAACTTTCAAAACGGTATGATGAGATAGCTACCATTATCACTCTCATTTTATAGCTAAAGAAACTAAGACATGGAAAGACTAAGTATCTTGTCCCAGTTGGCCTAGTTAGTAACTGAAGGACTGGCCCTCAAACCTAGACCACCTGACTCTACAGCAAGCACTCAGTAAATGTTACTTATTACTATCATCATCATCATGGTTGTTATTACCTGAACTTAAAAAAAACACTCAAATATCTGCTGTGGCTGCTGATAATAACGAATGTGTATGTCTAATCCTTCTTCAAAGTATACTGCAAATGTATATGACCCCCAAACAAACAGTTGATTTAGGAAAGGATCACCTAAAGCCATTGAGTGAGGTTTGTTGGGAAACAGGATATCATCACAAAGCCTAAGCATTATCTTGCCAGACTACTTGTTAATTGCGAAAGGGATCCCTGAACTGAGATCACTACCTTGAGCCCCGATCAAACCGAGTGTCACAAATAGAGGGACAATGTGGAACTAAGTGTCTCCTGTTGAGATACAATATGGAGCACCTTGTAAAATGCATTCAATTGAAATGTAATCAATGCTTTATTTCTAATTTGGAGTTTATGGGAAATACTGAGGATAGAGGAACAAATTAAATGACACCGCTAGGCCAAAACAAATTAGAACATTTAACAAGACAACACCTAACCTTTTCAAAAACTCCAGTGTTGAATAAAGGACATAAAGCCTTCATGTAAAAAACACATTTCTCTTTAAAAAAATTAGATCTTAGTTTTTTTAAGGTATGGAAGACATTTGGGGGACAAATGGTTAAGTTTAGATATGGTCTAGATATTAGATATTAATGAATTACTGTTCATCTTCTTAGTTACAATGATGGCATTGCAGTTATGTAGGAGAATGTTCTTATTCTTTGATGTGTACCTAATTATCTAGGGGTGAAGTATCATTTTGTCTGTAACTTACAAGTAGTTAGAAAGAAATACAGAGGTGGAACAAATGTGTCAAAAAGTTAGCAACTGTTGAATCTAGGAGGTGAGTATAGAGGTATTCACTGTACAAATATTTCAACTTTTATGTTTAGACATTTTCTTCACTTTGTTCTTAAGATGTAGGTCTTATATCTTCTTTGGAGGGCAATTTAAGACTTTAATCTTCACTTACTTAGTATTAGTTTCTTTTAATTCTCCAAAATGTTTGCTGTGAATGAATTTACTTTTTAAATCTGTCTTCTAAAAATTACTTACTGAATTCCTATTGGCTCATTGGTTCAAGCTTATTGGAACCTAATGTAATGTTAACATTGTTGCAGAGAACTCAGTGCCTGACACATAGTCAATGTACAATGTGTTAATAAACATTCATTTGTTAAATGAGGCTACATTTTCCTAAGAAACTGTAAAGAGGTAAAAAAAAAAAAAGGCGCACGCACAGGAGGTTGTGTTGTTCCTTTATAGATCAAGATGTGCTGAGTAAGTACTTGAGATGGACAAATAGGAGGGCCTGTCAGTCTCATCCTTCAATTCAAATAACTTAGGCCATAAAAATTCTTCACCAAGTTTTGAATTTCATGGCTGCACGAAAATGAAACCTCTGTTCCTCAGACTAATCAAGCATCAGCTATATCTTGTTTAAGAAATCCTGATGGAATCACACATAATGACACTTTTTTGAATGCGTGTGTGCTCAGTCACTTCAGCCGTGTCCGACTCTCTGTGACCCCATGGACCATGGCCAGTCAGGCTCCTCTGTCCACGGGACTCTCCAGGCAAGAATACCGGAGTGGTTGTAGACTTTTCCTGAGTCAGGAAAAGAAGCAAGCTCTGTTTCAGGCATGAGCCCTGCAAGTCACCAACACCTACAGGTGTTATTCTCTGAGAATCAATAACCATGTGAGAAGTAGGCTCATTTTCAGCCCCTCCAGAAGGCAAAGACATAAAAGAGACGGCTTCAGGCAGTAAGTCAGATATATTTTGTAAAAGAGGTGGGAAGGAAATGATCAAGATTCAAAGAAACCATTAATACTGATATCAGCTTGTGTTTTCACAGCACCTTTTTCCTAAGCCATTTCATATCTATGTTAACTCATTTATTCTTACAATATCCCTAAGAAATAGATGTAGAACACTTGAAAGTTTTAAAAAAGAAGATTTTCATTAGGGCCTAAGATATGAAAGATATTCAAAAGAATATTATATTAGCAATAGAGATACTTCTTCATTTTGAACAAATCGATCACCTCCTTCCCCTCTGCTTCAGTAAAGTCATTTTAAAAAAATAAAATCTATTATAATGGGAGAATCAGATTACAGTTTACTACATGGGAGACCCTCTAAATTCAATCTAAAAAGATAGTTTTATTCAATGATATAGGACTGTCTCCCTTTACCAAAAAAACCACTCCAAGTTCTCCAAAAGGGTACAAATCAAAATTTTTAAAATTTGAAATTTAAATACACTTATATGGTTCTCAATTTTATTAGTGCTCATTTAAGAATGGATCCTTTTGTAAAGAGGATCATTTTAAAATTATTTTATAAAAGTGAAGTTTTATAAACAATACTGGGTTGTTAAAGCAGAGTATGCTTATACTCAGTCCTTTCTGAAACTAAAATAAGAGAAAAAGAAGAGAAAAGAAAAGAGGACCCACTGAAAAACTAATAAATCTATGATAAATGCAGTTGTAGATAACGAAACATTTTTCAACCTGAGGTTTCCCACCCTCAGATGACAGAACATGAGCACATGTAATCTTTTCTATTGGAGTTTTAATCCTAAACATTTTCCCCTTCTCTTAATTCATCTGGGGATGTATACTTTCAGTAATGTACAGATGAAGTTACATGTACTTTACTAACAAGGCCTAATTCCAGATATGTAAACCTGATATTTTTAAATTGGATTAATCTTTGGTGGGTATATTCAATCCTCAGGTTCTAAGAGTAGGGTGTCAAAGAGTTGTGTTCAGATTTTATGCCTGAACTGAAGATGGTCTTAGGGACACAGTGTAAACTGTTAATAAAGGGATAAATATAGACAACACTCTCTCAAATCTCATTTCAAAGTAAAGTTTTCTTTTTTTGTAAAGGAACTCAATGTGGGGTTCTTTATAAAGGCAACATAAACACTAACAGAAGTAGAAATGAAGCCCCAAGAACAAATCCTGACCATGCAGTACTAGTGTTCATTCATTGCTACTCTGCCCTTCACCTCCCACACCCACGCCAATTCGAAACAAATGCTGACACTGGTGAAGGGGAATTCCACCCCTGAAATCCCAGGTCCAGAGTCTTTCCCTGAGATGGCTCAGAGGCCAATTAGTGGAGTCTTCTTGGATAACGTTGGTTGAAAGGAGCAAGTCTTCTAGTTCATTCACTGGAAGTTGAATCCTATCACTACAAACACTGTTACAGAAAAAGATTTAGAGACCTTAGCTGATGAACCGAAAATTAAAACCAATGTTTACAGAGCCCAGGGGATTCATTTTAATTAGATTGACTCCAAGAGAACATTCTGCAAATAATAAAAATCTGAGCCCTCTAGAGCGTGTAGACGGATGTTGCATAAAGACATACCTTTCAGAAGAGAAGAGGTTTAATCTATGGCTTTGCACCGAATGGTCAGAATCCTCTCTTGGAAGAAGGAAGCTAAATTCCAATGTCAAAATGACTGCATTTCAGAGTCCGGATCCACCTTGGGCTGTTGTCCACGTACCGCACTAAACCAGGGCACAGGCTAGCAGATCCATTGAGTGCCTCCTCCTCCTTCTCCTCCTCCTCCTCCCCGACTTCTTACTCCCTCCTCCAAACTACCCCCAGTCAGCCCAGCAGTCTGTATGCAAACCACACAGGAACTAGCAGATATGGGGCTTCAGAGAGTTGGGCGTGAGCCTTAGATTATGTGGTTTTGTTTTCTTGCTGCCGGAGTTGAACTAAAATGCAGGAGGTTCACTGAAACACTTTTGCTTCTTTATGCTTGGTTTCAGTTTTAACAAGTTTGCCCCGAACGATTATGTTCACATAAGAAAATTTTTAATCCCAGAGATGGTCCATTGGCAAGTTACTGCTGGTCTTAAGGAAAACGCACTTTCTCCGAGTAGGTACAAGCATCTGGAGGAATATTAGGACTTCTTAGGGGAACTTACTTGACAGCATCCTGGATCACTTACCTCATTCAAATCTCAGGGGAAAAAAAAAAAAGCTTTTTTAGTGTACTCAGCCCATAATATTACCCTTAGCCCCTCATACTACCCCTAACAAAAGAAGGAAGAAAAACTCAAAGCCAAGATGAGTTCCAACCCCAGCTTTGCCATAACCAAGTGCGAGTTGGGGCTGGTTACTTAGATTTGGGGAATTTAATTTTCTCCCGAATAGGCTGGACTGAAATATTTCTGGGATTTGAAGACTTTTTTCATTGACCTAACATTTTTGTCACCTTCAACTTCCTTAGTTCTTACCTTCAGATTTGTATCTCACGCTCCTCGTTAAGCTCCTTCCTCCCAGACCAAGTGTAACTTGCTAAGGCCTCTTCCTCTGTCTTTGCTTTTGCTAGAAAATGGATTGCCAATGTTGCATCTTTTGCACAAAATTAGAGATATTGAGACTTGCTAAATGGCACTGTTCAGAGTCAGGGGACCAGACCCAAGATAAAGATGGGAATGTTGGCTGACAAGATGTTCCAGCATTCATCAGATAAGACAACTTGGGGATCTCGAATTTAAACTTATTCTACATTGTAGAATGGTATCCTTTTCTATCTCTTTGCCCCTTTATACCTAAACCTTGCTCAAGATTTATGTTTTTTGGGGAGGGTGGAAATGTTGGTTATGATCACTCAACAATTTTATTGAAATAGAAAAGAAGAATCTGAGTACTTGGTCATAGTAGGGGCTAAGCAAATGTTTGGTCAGATGACTTAAAGGAAGTAATTTGTTCCTCTTAAGTCTGTAATAGAGAGCTTTCCTTTTATTCATGCAAGTCTGTCAAATGTTCTTGAATTCAAGTTGCCTCTGAATAGGGTCCCCACTACTTCCACATGCTACAAAGACAGAATTTTCAAGATAACAACGTGTGCCCAATTTTAAAACAATCACTCTCCACGTGGACCTCAGGGTTCTTCAGTCTCCAGGGTCTAAGGGCCTTCTTGGTGGGAACCATCGTTATGCCTGATGACCTCATCGTTGGTTTTCAAACACTGGAGTTCTCTGGCCACAGCTCTCGCCCCAAGCCAGTGGTTTTTAATTGGGAAGAAAGCAGACTAGCGCTGTACAGGAAGCCCCATGGTGTTCTCAGCACTCGCCCTAAATCGTAGCTCTTTTCCTCGGGACACCGCCCCCAGGGAGCAGAACACAACCACTTCTCCAAGAATGGGGCAGAGTGCAGAACAGGAAAATCTCACAGAGAAGTTCTTTCAGTAGTAAGGAATGATCGGCAGACATGGTGCAGAGCATATAGGGCAGGAAGCAAGGCTCCTTTAGTGGTTAATTTCCTAGCAGCTCTGTAATTGAACTAGTGCAAAGGCAGAACCTAAGAATAAAAACTCTCATGTGCGACTGTCAGCAACTTGGTCCTCACCATCAAGGAACACTCAGAATAGTATCAGCAAAATCGGGAGGATTGAGGAATATATGAAATCTGAACTTATCCAACATGGAGAAAATTTTGTTTAAAACCATACTTATTTAAAAATTTTCAAAAGTCCCTTTTGAGAGGTTGTTGTCGGCATCAGAACTTCTTATGTAAAATTATGCTAAATTTAACTTCATGGTACAGTGTGTACTCTTCATCCAATAGCGTGGGTTCAGACATTCTCTTTTTATTCATTCAATAGACAACGTTTGTACACCTACTCCTTGTTAGGTCTGTTGCAGGTGCTGGGATGTATCAGAGAACAAAACATAGTCCCTGATCTCCTGGATCTTACATTTTGGTGGAGGAAGAAATAGTACATGTGTCAGATGGTGGTACTGCCAAAGAGGATTATAAAATGGGGCAAGAGTCACAGACTGTGTGGCTGAAGTGGGGTTGGGATCTAATTAGGAGATCAAAAGACATCTGAGCAATGTCCAAAACAAAGCGAGGGATCTGGCCTGGTGGCTTTTTGGGGAAATAGCTTTTTCAGGTATCTGGACTAGCAGGAGCAAAGCCTGAAGGTGGAGAAGGGTCGAGATGGAGGTCGAGGGGGAGTAGGGACCAGAACACATAGGACCTCAATGGCCATGGCAAGGTCTTTGGATTTTATTCTTGAGATGGGAGTCAGTGGAAGATTTTGAACTGCGGAGTGATATGCTCTGTGAAAGTCACTCAGTCGTGTCTGACTCTTTGCAACCCCACAGACTATACAGTCCATGGAATTTTTCAGGCCAGAATACTGGAGTGGATAGCCATTCTCTTCTCCAGGGGATCTTCCCAACCCCGGGATCGAATCCAGGTCTCCGACATTGCAGGTGGATTCTTTACAGCTGAGCCACCAGGGACTGTGTTTTAAGTTTTTCAACGCTCACTCTGATCATTGTATTGAGATTAGATTGTAAGAAAGCAAGAGAAAAAGCAGGGCGAGCAGGTAAGAGGCTGCTTCCATGATCCTGGCAAGAGATGATGGTGACTTAGGACTGATGGTGGGAAGTGTAGAGCTCTTAACATACAGGGTAACCAAAAAGTCTGGAATCATAAACATGATTATTTTATTGTGTATTAGAACATGGCATTGATAAACCATTTATTACCTATGGAGCACACATAACCCAGAATCAGTAGCCATTCTGTGCCACAGGTGTACTCATGGATATCATAGGCTGTATGAGAGACAGAGAGGCATCAGCGGTGATCCCAAGGTTCATGGCCTGAGAAACTAGAAGCAAGGACGTGTCATTCACTGAGACAGGAGAGACTGTGGGTGAGAAGGTCTGGAAGACCAGATGAGGAGTTTGCTTTTAGATGTATTAAATTTGAGATGTCTGTGAGACATGCCATTGAGGGTGTCAAGGGAGTTAGGCACCTGAGTCTTGGAGGTTGACACAGGTTAGGGGTGATGACGAAATCTTGATAGTTGTTGACAGAGAGAAGGGTGTTGAAAACCATGAGACTGGATAAAACCGTGCCAGAAATGAATACAGACAGAGAACCGACCCCTCCAAAGTTGAGAGGTCAGAGAAATGAAAGGAAACCAGCCAAGGAGACGAGAAGGAGTAGTAATGTCTTGGAAGCCAAGTGAAGAAAGTTTTGTTCACTTTTATAAAACTCTGAGTTCACAAAATAAGTTAAAACCCACACCAAGTTACTGGGGTAAAATGATGTCTGTGTTCTTGATGCTACAGTATCGCAACTAAATTATGATGCCCCCAAATGGAGGAAAGCAGACATCTCTTTGCACATGTCACTTTCAGTTCAGTTCAGTCACTCAGTCATGTTTTACTCTTTGCGACCCCATGAACTGCAGCACGCCAGGCCTCCCTGTCCATCACCAACTCCCAGAATCCACCCAAACCCATGTCCATTGAGTCGGTGATGCCATCCAACCATCTCATCCTCTGTCGTTCCCTTCTCCTCCTGCCCTCAATCTTTCCCAGCATCAGGGTCTTTTCCAATGAGTCAGCTCTTCACATCAGGTGGCCAAAGTACTGGAGTTTCATCTTCATCATCAATCCTTCCAATGAACACTCAGGACTGATCTTTAGGATGGACTGGTTGGATCTCCTTGCAGTCCAAGGGACTCTCAAGAGTCTTCTCCAACACCACAGTTCAAAAGCATCAATTCTTCGGTGCTCAGCTTTCTTTATAGTCCAACTTTCACATCCATACATGACCACTGGAAAAACCATAGTCACTTTAGCAGAGTTAATTCCATAGGGGGTAGCATGTGAGCCTTTTGCCTGTCTATCCACTCAGTGACTGCTACCAGCTTCTCCACCTGCAATGGGACTGCCGTCTTTGAGTTTGCGCCATTCTCTTTTCTCCATGTGCCTATTCAATCACCACCTATGTATGTACTGGATACTCTCAAGTTCATGAGCCCTGCCCAGAACCCTCTACCTTTGTCCCAATTTTTTCTACTCAACTGTCTCTTGGGCATCTTCACCTGGTCACACCAGACACCTCACCTCACATTCAAAATATCCAAAATAGAATTCATCACATTTCCTGCCAAATCTGCTCCTCAGACTGGGTTCCTATCTTAGTGAAACTAGCAACCACCATTCACAGAGTCACCCCAAAAAGAAACTTGTGTGTCACTGTAGACTCCCAGATATATCTGGAGCCAAGTCCAATAGCTTCTATGCTTTAATTTCATACACAAATGTCTGTGTGTCAAAGGAGAATGAGTGGAGTGGAGTATGTGCCACGCCCATGGCTTTGCTTTGGTTATGCCTTTCATCACTTTATGTTTTAAGACTTTTTTTTATGTGAACCATTTTTAAAATCTTTATTGAATTTGTTACAATATTGCTTCCATTTTTATGTTTAAGTTTTAGGGACTTGAGTTCCCCAGCGAGGCACCAAGCCTGCACTCCCTGCATTAGAAGGTGAAGTTCTGACCACTGGACTGTCAGGGAAGGCACCTTCATCACTTATTGCCAGAACTACTATAAAATTCTGTTCTTTTCCCAGTCCCTCTGTTCTGCTTCCAATCTAATTTTCTGCACACACTCAGAGATTCGTTCTGAAAGAAGAAAATGAATAGGTTTAAAATGAAAAAATTGAGATCTCTGACCTTCTCAAAATACAAAAGTTAAACTCATGACTGAGAAGGTCAATGGAGCTCAACATTAAGAACAAAAGATTGATTCTCAGCATAGGGGAAAGAGCATAGAAGTGTAGATTTGGGTTCAAGTTTCAGTTAAATCCTTGCTAGCTGAATATTTCTGGACCATTCATATAACTTATTTGTTCCTGCAAACTCAGCTCAGTTTTAACTCCTCCAGAAAGCCTTTCCTAACCATGTGGTTTAGACAAATTCCTTTTTGACTCTCAGAACAATCTATGTTTGCCTTTATCATTGTAATTTATCATAGTTACTGATTTATTCCTGTTTCCCTTATTAGACTGTAACTTTCTTGTATTCCCATGGCTCAGCATAGTGCCTGGCTCTAATGGAGAATGAATGCCATGTTCCTCAAACTTAGCATTCTTATCTATAAAGTGGGATAATATCACCTACATTTCAGACTTCCGTTATAATTTACATAAGATATGCATATGAAAATATTCATAAACTGTAACTCAATGTAGAAAAAAAAGCACTTTTGGCTTATTTCTCACTGCTTTATAAAGTCCAACACCTTACCATGGCCTTCAAGGTCCTGAACCACCCATTTCTAGGCCATCTTTTCAATTTCCCTCTGCCTTCTGCTCTCATTACTCTATATTACAGCCAGCTAAATTGTTTATAATGCACCAATTTCTTTCATATTTCCTACCATTTTATATTATACTTACCTATATACATGCCAGTATCAACAATGTAGGCTGTTATTATAGCAATTATAATTGAAGCAGTAGGGACTAAAAGCAAAGGTAACTTTCATTTACTAAGCATTTTCCTGTTCTCTACATGTGTTTTCTTCCATTCTATTCAGTATTCCACACAGCCACCAAGGTTCTTTAAAACATAGGTTTGATTACATTTCCAGTGCCTACTGGATAAAGCCACTTGGTAGTAAAGACAAGGTGCTTCATGATCTGACTGTCCTCTGCCACTTCACCTCCCTCTGCTGTTTCACCAACAGTCTTTGTGACTGCCATGGTAACTACAGAGCTTGCAGCTTTATCAAGATTATAGGCTCTCTCAGCTTTCAAGCCTTTACACATGATGTGCCCTTTGCCTCTAATGGCTTCCTCTTCTTTGTCTATCCAGTGAACTCCTGTCATCCTTTAAGAATCAGTTCGTATATAAATTCGTCTCTGAAACCTGCCCTCAACTACTCCTCGGTAGAATCAGATGGTCTCTCCTCTCTCATTATGCTATACGTACCTTGTCACAATCTTCTGTGATGGTGCCTGTCACCTCCACTAGCCTGTCAACTTAATCAAACTCGATCCTATCTGAATCCTTGCTGCTTTAGGTGCTCAGTGAAAGTCAGTTGAATATTTCAGTGACTAGCCATCAGTGGTACCCAAGGCCCTCACTGGAAGCACTCAGTCATTTCCCATCACTTTTCACCTCTAGAGACTACTACTAGAAATTACATTCTTTGTCCTACAGGTCACGTTTCCAGTCAGTTAAAATTAGACTAATAACACGGATTGTAAAATCCATTCTTTCATTGAAGGATTAGGCAGTGGCCCAGCCCAAGTGATCACGAAAGGAAGACATCTGCCTTCATGCCGCTGGATAGCCACAGGCAGGGACTATTTTAACCCGAGGCGTCTCCCTTCGTCTAAGTCCTGGGAGTAGTGGGCATCAGCCGTAGGAAAGGCCGGAAGTGAAGGGCCGGAAGTGAGGAAGCGGAAGTAGGGGAGGGCGTGAGCTCTCTGGCTTGGTTGGAGGAGGGGGATCAGCTTGCGGGGGCGGGAGCGGTCGGGCCTTGTGTTTGGGAGAGAAAAGGCCTAGATGCCAGGCGGCTGGACATTCCCCTCAGGTAGTAGCTTCTTATTTGGGGGTGGGGTGGGGATGGAGGGGGCCTGGAGGGGCTTGGAGGGGTGTTCTCCGACTGCCATACCATGCGGGTCCCTACGCCTTGTCAGGGCAGGCGGGAAGGGGACAAGGCCCACCGGCCTCCCTGAGGGAAGATCACTGTTGTGTGACGGCGTTACATCACTCCCTCCTTCTAGAAGCTTCTCCAATACCCAGCCTCCCACTCCCGCTACATTGCATGCTCTCTGAGGGCAGTCACTGGTCTGAGTTGTCTGTGTGACCCAGTGCCTGCCACATGGCCTGCATGGAACACAGTGGTCGTTCTGAAACCATTGTTGAATGAATTGAGTGATGCTAAGGAATGACCCTGGATACCGGAAGCTGATTCTCCTTCTGCTCTCTACATTCACATCTTTGCGGAGCATGTCATGTCTTTCCCACCACCCCTTATGTGGTGATTTTTTCCCCTTATGCTGCAGATGGGGAAACTGAGGCTCAGAGAAACCTTAACAGGAAATGGCAGACTAGGACCTCAAATCCATGCCTCTGGAGCCCTAATCAAAGTAATGAGGTGAGGTACTGAATGCTTAGGTGTGAGCACAGTTGTGAGCCTACAGCGAAGAGTAGCACTTACCCAGCACTTCCCTGATGGTACTCAGTGGTTAAGGATCCACCTGCAATGCTTGATGGGTCCCCACCTGCGATCATCAATGCCTGATGATCCCCACCTGCGATCCCTGGATGGGTAACATCCCCTGGAGAAGGAAATGGCAACCCACTCCAGCATTATTGTCTGGGAAATCCCATGGACAGAAGAAGGCTGGTGGGCTACAGTCCTTGGGGGTCACAAAGAGTGGGACATGACTTAGTGACTAAACAACAACAGCATGCCATTTACACCAGAGGGTGGAAACTGTCTAGTGCTCCTGTTTCTCTCTTTCTTAGAAATGGAGCCTGTTACATGGTAAACTCTGGGAAATAATAGTTGAGTGATTTAGTGAACACACAGGCAGGACTCAAGTTAGTTTCTCTGCCTCTTGCAGTGTGTTTTCCATCAAAACAGTAACACCTGCTAATGCCCTGGTGATCTCTGTAATCCTTCTTCCAAAACAATCTTGGCCAGAGTTTATTTTCTCCTGAGTTGATCTCATGTCTACAGGCAGAATCCATATAAACATAAGAGCTGTTCTGTCTGCATAGCACTACCCTAAATGTGTCTTTCCAAAGATGCCTCTTGGTACTCAGCCTCTTACATGCTGTTGTTGTTATTGTCCTAAATCTTTGGATAAAGTCAGTGTAGCTCCTCAATCTCTTATTCTCAGTTCTGACATCCAAGAAGTTTTGAAAACTACTTTTCACCCCCTAACTTAACTGGCTACAAGATTTGAACTGAAACAGCCATTTGTCTTTACTTATTACAAATATTTGCAAATTTTTATTACAGTCATGTTGATGTGTTTAATTGTTCAGACCTCTTTACTTACCCCAGACCTTTCTGTGGATATCATGTAATATACAGTGTAGGCATGGCATTACTTTTCAAAAGTTTTCCGCGCCCACCTCCCCCCCCCCCCCAATTAAGTTTGAAGTCCGTAACTTATCTGGCCTCAAAAGATTCAGATAAGAGATTGTGGACCTGTAGTTTAATGTCACTTGGCAACTTAAATGGTCTCCTGTTCAGGTGAAGTTGGGGGAGAAAACAGCCTTTGTCAAAGAGTTGAGTAAGTGGGCAAATGGAGTAAGAAAATTAAGAGACGTTTTATACCTCATTATTTGTTTATCTTGGAAGTGTTGAAGGGAGAAAGCTCCTTAACTAACTGATGTTTTTGAATGTATGCAGGATGTTTTATATTAATTATACCTTCCACAAAGCTATATAAAGATAAATACTCAAGAAATACTTATTGATTGATTTGAAAATGTTTGCTTAAAACTTTAAAGTTAAAACTAGATATTAACTCTAGTTTTAACTCTAGATTCATAAGCAAACATTAGAATTTTACTTGACAATTGCAAGGGTTGGATTATATTTTTAAATGTCATATTTATAACCCAAAGCTGTAGAATCAATTCATGTTTATCCCAAAGCAGAATCAATCTACCACTTGGTCATTCATGCAACATATTGAGTGCCTGCTGGGTACCTGTTTATGCAGTAGAATTTACTGATAGATAAGATGATCATGGTTGCTGCTCTCAAGAAGTTTCTAATCTGATGGTGGAGAAAGCCGAAGAGAAAATGACAAACACATAATTATGCATCCTGATAAGTGTCATGAAGGAAATAAACTGGGTCTGAAAAGAGCATATGGGAGGAGCTAAGTAGTAAGTGTGGTGGGTGAAGACCTCTCAGAGAAGAAAACCCAAATTTATAACATGAAATATCTTACTTCCCTCCATTTCTATATATTATAAGGACTTGGATAGCCAGACAGCCAAAATTCAGGTGTGAACATTTATCCTCTTGGGCACTACTTTTGTCTCATTATATCACTATATTTACAATCTCAAACTTTTGAAGGACTGAGTAAACTGAGCGTTTGCATATAGTCAGGTGTCTGAAACACATAATAAACCAACCTAATTTACAATGAACACAAATGAATTTCTTGTTAGCTTGAGAAGATTTCAAAATTTTAAGTAGTAGAATGGTGTGTTATGTATTCTGTGTTCATGTCACAATGTACGGTGCGTTAGTAAATAATACTAATTCACTTATCCAGACATTTTTCTTTAGTTTTTTGAATGTTTAAGAATATATTTAATTTTGATAAGTCCAGCACATCCCATTGTGAACTACTCTATTGGATGGAAGGCTATTATGTAGATAATTTGCTGTGACAGAAACTTCATTTAAGAAAACATTTTTTAAATTTAAAAATACAGGTTAAGAATAGAGGAAAACCTAGATATTACGATTTTGTCCCTCCACAATATACATAGGCAGCTATTTGAAAAAGAAAAAAGTTTTAACGACTGTGTTCAATTCTAGCAAGTTATGATTCTAACAAGGCTTTTTTTTTTTTTTTAATAGACTTGTGAAGAAACAGATCAATATTTGTTGCTCCAAGCCAATGTCACAGTACATCACTGCATTGAGTGAGCTTGGTAGAGGGCAAAAAAGGACAATAGAAAGAGAAAACCCTCATGATTGAAAATTTTAATAGCTTATTGAAACACATTATAAGTCGAGTTTTCACTGTATGAGTGAGTCAGATAAAAATGTCTGTATTCAAAGTGCAAATAGGAGAGAAAATCAGAAAATTGTAAAAACACACAATTTCTCTTTTTCTGTCTAAGGTTGATGATGGTCTCTTTAGGAGAAATCTTAATTAAACAGATACATTTTCTATCTTATTTATTTGAGAATGTGTTGCACTTTTACCAAAAACAAAAATGACTACTTATTCCCTTCTCTTATTTTTTAAAAAAGAAGTGATAGTTTATTTAGGCTGCTTCTGAAAATTATGTCTTCCTTAAATATATATAGAGAAATTAATCAAGCCTGAGGTTAAAATTGAGAAGGTCAAGGAAGAGAAACAAAACAAAAAATAGCAAGCACATTTGTTATGGATTTTTAGCAATTTTCTTTAGTATGTGTGTACTTTGTCTAGTAAAATCTGATTATAGATTGTTGAGCTTTCATTGGGTCTGGATGCTCATCAGGGAATATTTTTCTAAAGTTGAGTAAAGAAAGTAGTTTAACCTTTTCCTTTGACTTGCCAGCCTTACCAGGACTAAAATATTGGTTTAGGGTGCCGTGGGTTACATGTGGAGTCCACTGACGACAATTTCTTAACAGTTGATGATCCTCCTTATTAACTAGAAAACAGATCATATTTAGATTTGATTCTAATGACTTGTAAGTTCTGAAAAGGATACAACCAGAGGTCAGTTGATGATTGTAAGACTCAGTTTTCGCTTGATTACTCTCAGGACATAACATATTTATATGTGACAACAAATCTTGACATGTCACAGTGCAAGTTCCATTTTCTTGTCCACCATTAATTTGTCCACTGTCCTTGTAATGCTTTATAATAATTTTATTTCTGGCCAAAGAGGTTCAAGGATACTTTTTAAAAAATTTTTTGACTGTGCTAGATCTCTGTTGCTGCACATGGGCTTTCTCTAGTTTTGGTGAGTGGGGGCTATTCTCTAGCTGTGGTGCCTGGGCTTCTCATTGCAGTGGCTTCTCTTGTTGTGGAGCACGGGCTCTAGAGCATGCAGTCTTCAGTAGTTGTGATACATGGGCTTACTTGCCTTGCAGAATGTGGAATCTTCCTGGACCAAAGATCAAACCCATGTCCCCTGGCATTGGCAGGCGGATTCTTAACCACTGGACCACCAGGGAAGTCCCAATGATACTTTCAATGGAAACTTTTAGGTCTCGAAAGACCACTTATGTTTCTTTAAATAACATAGGCTAATCCCTCATGAGATATTTTCCTGTATTGATCCTAGGAACATTTATATGGTCCCCTCAATGTACATGGTCCCCTCATGTACATCAGCCCTTAAATTCTGGCTGATGTACATGAGGCACTGATTTGGAAGCTACAGCTAGATTTTTCAGACTGAATTGCTCTTCTGGAGACATTTTAAAAATATTTAACTTACTTATTTTTTTGTGTATTCCTTTGCAGAAAATTGATACCTTGTCAAGATGGTGATTAGTCATTTGTATTTGGGAGCAGCAGACTTGGGGACCAACTACCCCTCAAGGATTCTATAAACCAATGACATAAACACCTATTCTGTTGCTTTCATCCCCCATCTTACCTTCAAATTTGTCTTACCTATGGCATTCAGGAGGCAAGTGAAAAACTTTGTGAAAAATTACTCAGATGCTGAAATAAAAGTCAGGGAAGCAACTTCTAATGACCCTTGGGGTCCTTCCAGTTCTCTAATGTTAGATATCAGCGACCTGACTTTCAACACAGTTTCTCTCTCTGAAATTATGAACATGCTATGGCAGAGACTCAATGACCACGGGAAGAACTGGCGCCATGTGTATAAATCTCTTACCTTAATGGATTATCTCATCAAGAATGGATCAAAGAAAGTTATTCAGCATTGCAGAGAGGGGTACCGTAACCTTCAAACTCTGAAAGATTTTCAACACATAGACGAAGCTGGGAAAGATCAAGGTACCAGATGAAGAAGTTTATACAGTGTGCTAGTAAAGAGTAAGAGTGTGGGAGGAGGTCACTTTAAAGCAGAAGCTGGGGAAAAGTAGTTCTTAAATGTACTAGCTACCTTTCCTCTGGGACAGTTTGGGTTTCCAGTTTGATCCTTTGTGTTGACTCTTGAGTGCCTTTGAAAACAATGTATATATATATTTCAAAATGATGTGTAAAACTAACACAGTTAGGTGCCTGATAAAAGGACACCTTGTAGACAATGAACATAAAAGAGATACCTTGTAGTATTCATCTTTCTCAGCCTGACTTATTTCACTTAGCATAATGCCCTCAAGGTCCATTCATGTTGTTGCACAAGGCAAGATTTCATTCTTTCGGACCTCGAGGGCATTATGCAAAGTGAAATAAGTCAGACAGAGAAAGACAAATATTGTATGACTTCTCTTACATGTGGAGTTAAAAAAAAGAAAAGTTTATAGGTACAGAGAACAGATTAGCAGTTGTCAGAGGTGGAGGGAGGGAAGAAAATGTGTGAATTATTTTTGTTTTAGTCTAAATAAATTGATTTAAAAAATAAAGTGAAAAAAAAAACCCAAAACAAGTATATCAAAAAGTTAAAAAGTGGAACTTGAGTTCCTGCTTAATTTGCATATGACAAAATAGCAATGAATAATTTTCCATGAGCAAGCTTCATGATTGAAGTTAAAGAACTATGTCCTTGGAGTAAATGTGTTATTTTAGGGAGCTAATCCAAACTATTACCTCTGGTACCATTTTATAAAGATACAGGATATCATATTAAGATCTCTTTGATGAGTTAAAAGCTCAGAGTCTGTTATCAAATAGGGTTTTCTTTCAACCTGGGGTTGAATCCTGACTCTGCTGCTGCCTAACTGTATATACTAAGGTAATTTATTAGATTACCTGAGGCCTCAGTTTAGCTCTCTGTGCATTGGGATAATAACAATGTCTGTCTCATAGGATGGTTGTGAGGAGTGTAAATATGTTTGCCTATTTCTCCCCGAAGGATGTCAGCTCCATGAGGGCAGGGACTTTGTCTGCCTTGCCCATTTCTGGTTCTCAGCAGAAGAGGTGCCATCAGCATTTGTTGCGAGAGATAACAAATGGAAGAAAGAATATGCAATTGTCCCAATTTTGTTTAAAAAATTATATTTATGTATATGAGATTTTTTATATAAGAGTTTAACAAGTGGTCCTAGTAGGACTAGAGATTATTTTTTTTTTTTAATTTTGCTGTTGTGTTTTTTTGTTTGTTTTGGCTGCCCTGCACGGCCTGCAGGGTCTTAGTTCCCATACTAGGGATCAAACCTGCACCTCCTGCAATGGAAGCTCAGAGTCTTAACCACTGGAGTGCCAAGGGAAGTCCCTAGAGATGATTTTTATTTTATTTTATATAAACTTGTATATTTTAAAACACGGTTTATAATTAGACCAAACAAAACTAACATGACCATGTGAAAAAAAAAAGAACAAAGTGAATAAACTAGGAGGCATGACAACTTGATATAATAATGTCACTGTAATTCGTAATTATAATTAGACTGGAATTTAGTCATAAGTGTGATAAACTGTTTCCAAAGACTATAGACTCTTCAGAACCTCTGATGGGAGTAGTTTTATGAATACAGAAATTTAGGTCATGAAGTAATATTGTTGGGGGTGGAAGAGAAGTAGGGAAAGCCTGCATAGGATATTGCACTGGGATGATTCAGTAGTGCCTGATATTGTTCTACAGTGGTAAAGAATCAGCACTTCCTCCCATCTAAAGTCACATTATAATTTGTTAAAGTGAATAGCCTTATGAATCATGAGAAGAGGATAAAATTCAGTGCAGTCTCTGGTAAGTATACCTTTTAAAAATAGAGTCTTTTTTAGAGCAGTTTTAGGGTTATAGAAAAATGGTGCCAAAAGTAGAGTTCCCACACATCCTTCCCCACCCACACATGCTTTCTCCTGTTAACATCTTGTATTAGTGTTGTACATTTGTTACAGTTAAACCAGTATTGATACATTAATATTAACTAATAGTCCTTAGTTTACACAAAGTATTCACCCCTTGTGTTCTGCAGTTCTGTGGGTTTTGAAAAATGCATAATGTCATGTATCTACCATTCCAGTATTGTGCAGAATAGTTTCACTGCCTTGAAAGTGCCCCATGTTCCACCTATCCATCCTTTCTCGCCTGCCTTGAGCCCTTGGCAGTCACTGATCTTTTTATTGTTTCTATAGTTTTGTTTTTTCCAGACTGTCATATAGTTGGAATCATTCTGTATGTAGCTTTTTCAGAATTGTTTTTTCTCTTAGCAATATGCTTTCAAGATTCTTCTATATCTTTTATAGCTTGAAAGATTTCTTTTTTTTTTCCTTTAAAAAACAGCTTTATTGAGACATAATTCATACACCATAGAGTTCACCCGTTTAGAGGGCACAATCCTATGACTTTTGGTGTATAATTAATTTCTAAAATTGAGATAAAATAAATGTAACATAAAATTTGCCATTTTAAGTGTATTTATGCTTCAGTGGCATTCACTACATTCACTACATTCACACTGTGGCACAACCATCACCACTGTCTGTTTCCAAACTGTCTCATCACCCCAAACAGGAGCTCTGTAACCACTCAGCAGCAACTCCCTTACTAACCTCTAATCTACTTCTTGTCTCTATAATTTTGCCTATTTTGGGTACCTCGTAAAATGGAATCATGTAGTACTTGTGTTTTTGTGTGTCTGGCTTACGTTACTTACCATGTCCTCCAAGTTCAGCCATGTTAGAGGATGTATCAGAACTTCATTCTTTGTATACTGAATCACATTAATTTGTAGGTATTTAACCACATTTTGTTTATCTGTTCATCTGTTAATGGGTTCTTGGTTGTTTTCACCTTTTGGCTATTGTGAATAATGCTACAGTGAACTCTAGTGTACAAGTTATCAGAGTCCTGATTTCAGTACTGGGTCATGTGGTAAGTCAATATTTAGCTTTTTGAGGAACCACTAAACTGTTTTTCTTAGCAGCAGCACCATTTTACATTCCCACCAGCAGTGTATTAATAGGAGGATTGCTGTTAACATCCTTGGTAATACTGTTATTGTTTTATCTTTTTTATTATAACCATTCTGCTGGATGTGAAGCAGTGTTACTATCTGACTGTGGTTTTAATTTACAGTTTCCTGAAGACTAATGATGTTGAGCATCTTCTCATGTCTTTGTTGGGCCATTTATATGTCTTCTTTAGAGAAATATCTATCCAAATTCTTTGCCCATTAAAAAAATTTTTTTTTTTTTTAGTTTTTAAAGAGTTCTTTATGTATTTTGGATATAAGACCTTTATCCAGATAGGTGATTTGCAGGTATCTTCTCCCATTCTATATAGGTTGTTTTTTTCCTTTCTTGATTAAATTTTGAAGAAGTCCATTTTTATCTGTTTTTCCTTTGGTTGCTTGTACTTTGTGTCATAAGTAAGAACTCATTGCCTAGTCTAAAGTCACAAAGATTTACACCTATGTTTTCTTATTAAGAGCTTTGTAGTTTTAGCTATTACATTTATCTTGGGTCCATTTTGAATTTATTTTTATATATGGTGGGATGTAGAGATCCAAACTTATTCTTTTATTCCCAGTTGTCCCACTACTGTTTGCTGAAAAGAATATTCTTTCCTCATTGAATTATATTGACATGCTTACAGAAATCAATCAACCTTAGATATACGGGCTTATTTCTGTACTCTTAATTCTGTTCCATTGATCTGTGCATCTATTCTTATGCCTGTGCCACACTATTTTGATTATTGTAGCTTTGTAGTAAGTTTTGAAATAAAGGAATATGACCTTATTTCCAACTCCAACTTTGTTCTTTTCTGGTATTGTTACGACTGTTCTGGGTTCCTTGCATTTCCATATCAAGTTTAGCATCAGCTTGTCAGTTTCTTCAAAAAAGACATCTAGAATTTTGTTTGACATTATGTTCAGTCTGAAGATCAATTTCAGGAATATTGCCATATAAATAATGTTATTTCCTCAGATTCATAAACATAAGAAATCATTCCTTTTATTTAGGTCTTCTTTCATTTCTTTCAAACATGTTTTGTAGTATTCATTGTACAAGTTTTATTTCTTTTGTTAAAATTTATTTCTGCTTTTTTTTTGGTACTATTATAAATGAAATGATGGGTACTTCTGTGGAGGTCCAGTGGTTAAGACTCCACACTTCTACTGCAGTAAGTACGGGAACTAAGATCTTGCACAGACCACCCCCCCCAAAGAACAACCCACAAAAAATTGTTTTCCTAATTTCATTTTCAGATTTTTCATTGCTAATGTGTAGAATTTCAGCTGGTCATCTGATTTTTGTATATTAATCTTGTATTTTATTACTCTGCTATAATATTTTCTGTAATAACTGTTAACTAGAATACTTTTGGGGTGTTTTCGTCCTTTTTTTTTTTTTTTATAGATTTCTTTGAATTTCCTACATACAAGATTATGTTATCTGCAAATAGAGATAATTTTACTTCTTCCTTTCTACTCTGGAAGCCTCTTATTTCTTTTTCTCTCTTAGTTGCTTTGTCTAAAACTTCCTGTACAATGATGAATAGAAATGGTGAGAACAGACATTCTTGTCTTGTTCCTGATCTTAAGAGCTTTCAGTCTTTCACCATTAAGTATGATGTTCCATCTGTCATGTGCTCAGTTGTGTCTGACTCTTTGCGACCCTGTGGACTGTAGCCCACCAGGCTCCTCTGTCCATGGGATTTTCCAGGCAAAATACTGGAGTGGGTTGTCATTTCCTCCTCCAGGGGGTCTTCCCAACCCAGGGATTGAAACTGAATCTCCTGCATTGCAGGCAGATTCTTTCCCATTGAGTCACTGGGGAGGCCCCGAGTATGATATTAGGGATGGGTTTTTCATAAGTACTCTTTATAAGGTTGCTGGAGTTCTCTCCTGTTCCTAGTCTGTTGAGCATCTTTCTCAGGATAGGGTGTTGACTTTTGTCAGGTGCCTTTTCTGCAACAGTTGATGTTATGTATTTTCCCCTGTTTCCCTTGCATTTTTAGCAGAAATCCCACTTGGTCCTGGTATATGTCATCTTTTTTTAAGTGCTTATTGTAGGTCAGGTTGAGGCTTGATGATAAAACTGGAGAATATCTGCTTGGGTTTTGAGCATGCTGTACTACTTAATCCAGAAATTACAAAGGCATCAGCTTCTATTAGGGTTAAATTTATTATTAAAATTAAATACTAATTAAAATTTTGTGAGCCCAAGAGTTAGGTTTATTTTTTTTCTTTAAGGAGATGATTCAAAATTACAGATATTAACTCTTTCTTTTTATTTTTAATTTTAAATTTATTTTTTAATTGAAGGATAACTGTTTTACAGAATTGTGTTAGTTTCTGCCACACAGAGACATGAATCAGCCATGGGTATATATATGTCGCCTCCCTCTTGAACCTCCCACCCATCTCTCTCCCCGTCCCACCCCTCTAGGGTGTTAGAGCCCCAGTTTGAGTTCCCTGAGTCATAGAGCAAATTCCCATTGGCTCTCTATTTTGCATATGGTAATATAAGTTTCCGTGTTTAGTTCAGTTCAGTACAGTTCAGTCGCTCAGTTGTGTCCGACTCTTTGTGACCCCATGGATTGCAGCACACCAGGCTTCCTGTCCATCACTAGCTCCTGGAGCTTGCTCAAACTCATGTCCATCGAGTCGGTGATGCCATCCAACCAGCTCATCCTCTGACATCCTCTTCTACTCCCGCCTTCAGTCTTTCCCAGCATTCGGGTCTTTTCCAGTGAATCAGTTCTTCACAGCAGGTGGCCCAAGTATTGGAGCTTCAGCGTCAGCATCAGTCCTTCCAATGAATATTAAGGGTTGATTTCCTTTAGGATGGACTGGTTTGATCTCCTTGCAGTCCGAGGGACTCTCAAGAGTCTTCTCCAGCACCACAGTTCAAAAGCATCAATTCTTCGGTGCTCAGCTTTCTTATTAGTCCAGCTCTCACATCCGTACATGACTACTGGAAAAGCCATATCTGTTACTCTCTGCATACATCCCACCCTCCTCCTTCCTTCTTTCCTACCCCCGTGTCCATAAGTCTGTTTTCTATGTCTGTCTGCAGTGAAAGTGAAAGTCCCTCAGTCATGTCCGACTCTTTGTGACCCCATGGAATAGTCCATGGAATTCTCCAGGCCAGACTACTGGAGTGAGTAGCCATTCTCTTCTCCAGGGGATCGTCCCAACCCAGGGATCAAACCTAGGTCTTCCATATTGCAGGCGGATTCTTTACCAGCTGAGCCACCAGGGAAGCCCAAGAATACTGGAGTGGGTAGCCTATTCCTTTTCCAGCAGATCTTCCCAACCCAGGAATCAAACTGGGGTCTCTTGCATCGCAGGGGGATTCTTTACCAGTTGAGCTACCAGGGAAGTCCTGCTGCCCTGCAAATAATTTCATCAGTACCGTCTTTCTAGGTTCCATATATATGCGTTGTGTGTGTACTAAGTTGCTTCAGTTGTGTCCAACTCTTTGTGACCCTATAGAAAGGTTTCTCTGTCCATTGGCAAGAATACTGGAGTGGGTTGCCATTCCCTTCTCCAGGGGATCTTCCCGACCCAGGGGTCGAACTCAAGTCTCTTTTGGCTCCTACATTGGCAGGCGGGTTATTTACCACTAGCGCCACCTGGAGTATATGATATTTGTTTTTCCCCAAGAGTTAGGTTTTAAAAAGGCATAAATTTTTGGATAATGATGAATGGAGTATAATCATTTCTGTACTTCACAAAACGGCTATGTTATTACTGTATTTACCACTATGATAATATCTTTTTAAATGGAAAGAGAGGGTCAGCCATTGCTTTGAAGAGCTTATGAGCTATTTTGAGAGGTAAAGTAGATAAGCATGCAATTATCAATATACAGGAAAATCTTATTTATTCATTTATTCCTTTTATATGTACAAAGTATCATATGTATGGTTATGTTTGAATACACTGTCTTTCAGATTACCTAACATTTGAGCTTAGGATTAAAGAAGTACAACTGTGCTGTGTTGGACTTTATAAAAACTCACTTTGTTAGCATCAAGACAGCAAAAAAAAAAAAGGCAAGTTAGAACTGAATTGTCAGCAGAAGCATACTACAGTTGACCCTTGAACAACTTGGGGGTTAGGGCGCTGACACTCTTCCCCTCCAATGAACAGTGGAAAATCTGCACATAACTTTATAGCCTATTTTCAGTTTCACATTCTCAGGTTCACTCAGCAGCGGATTGTGTAGTATCATAGTACATATTTCTTGGAAAAAAAGTCTACATTTAAGTGAATACACGCAGTTCAAACCCATGTTGTTCAAGGGTCAACTGCATATTCATTTGTTGATTATGGAAGGCATATTAGTTATCGATTGATAACATTGGTGCACACTACTAATTTAATAAATATTAATTAATGAAAAACTGTTGCATTGGGGAAAATATTACTTATTTTATGTTTTATACACTTCCCTTTTTGTGTTTGTTCTCTAGTGAGTGTAACATATTAGAATAGTAGCTCTTGAGATAATTCATACATACATAAATAAATATATATATATATATATTTAGGGGGTGGATACATGTGTAAAACTTTGTTATTGACGAGATGTGCTATTGAAATAGTTCAAAACGACTGGTTCTCATGATGATGTCAGGACTGTTACATGTTCCCAATCTACCTTTCTACTCATTTCTTTAGTTTTCAATCTAGTGAATTGTATCACCAAGCAATCCTGATATGTTATTTGCTTATACACCTCTACTTGTACTTAAGATGTTTCTTCTTCCCTGTAATATTCTTTCCTTGATATCTGCTCTTTGAACTCCCATTTGGTCTTCAGATCCTAGCTCAGAAGCCTCTTCCTTTGTACCCCCCAACTGTCTTCCTATCTTCACTGGGCAGAAATAATTGCTACAGCAGTTTCTGCATAATATCAGAGTGGTATTTTTTATAGTGTATCTCATCTACTATGTATATCTGTCCTTATCTAAATTCTGAGGGTATATACCATATGTTAAATGATCGGTAAATTTTCATTGAATGGAAGTCATAAAAATATCAGGAGACTTGAAGAAAGGAATGTGATCCTTGAAAAACTGCTTGGTAAGAATGATTTTGTTCAATCAGAGAAGAAAAAAGCAGAGTGAAGTCTGTAGGGAGAAATTAATCTAGGAAAAATTGTAGTGACCCAAGTAATCTATAGCTGGATCATACCCTAGATACAGGTTATCAAGAAGAGACCAGAGAAAAGATAAAAGTAGAAGATATTATAGAAAAAAGTCTTTTTTTTTTCCTCCATGGTGTTTATACTTGCTGTTTCCTTTGCCTGGAGTCCTCAGATACCTGCAGTGCTTTCTGTATCCTTCAGATCTCTGCTCAAAAAGTCATCTTATTAGTGCAGGCTTCTGTGCTGTGCTGAGTCACTCAGTCGTGTCTGACTCCTTGTGACCCCCATGGACTGTAGCCTCTGTCCATGGGGATTCTCCAGGCAAGAATACTGATGTAGGTTGCCATGCCCTCCTCCAGGGGATCTTCCTAACCCAGGGATCAAACCCAGGTCTCCCGCATTGTGGGCAGATTCTTTACCATCTGAGCCACCAGGGAAGCCCAAGAATACTGGGGTGGGTAGTCTACCCTTTCTTCAGGGGATCTTCACAACCCAGGAATCAAACCAGGGTCTCCTGCATTGCAGGCGGATTCTTTACCAGCTGAGCTACTGGGCTTCTAGATCTACTCTATTTACAAAAAAGCAGCCCTGTCCACTCTTTGCACTGATATGTTTTGCACCTTTTATTTTCTTTTTCTTCATGATATTTCTTATCAGATGTTGGTATGTTTTATCTTATTATTTATGATTTATCTTCTCCGCTGGAAAGTAAGTTTCACAAGGGCAGGAACATTCTGTGTCTGTTTTGTCCAGGCTTCATCTCCAACATTACAACGGTGCCTATCACAAAGAACATGCTCAATAATTAATAATAGTGATACTACTGGGGAAAAAAGTTGAGAAGTCAGAAAAACTGGGAAATGAGAGAAACTTACTTGGAAATAGTACATTAACATTTTCAAATAATGTTCTCAATATGGTTTTCTTCAGCCTCCAGACAGCTTTTCAGGTGAAGTAAATT
This sequence comes from Dama dama, assembly GCF_033118175.1. Taxonomy (NCBI): domain Eukaryota; kingdom Metazoa; phylum Chordata; class Mammalia; order Artiodactyla; family Cervidae; genus Dama; species Dama dama. The sequence continues at coordinate 8,972,793 of NC_083702.1, forward strand.
TAAAGCAATGAGTCAAATTGTTTATCTCAAAACATTTAAAATAAATACATGACTTTTAAAATCTGGGCCTCAGGATTCGACGAACTCTTGGAAAGTGTTTTCTGCCTCTTGCTGGTTGTGGAAGCATTTTCCTTGCAAAAAGCTTTGAGATGCTTAAAGAAGTGTCAGTCAGTTGGCGAGAGGTCAGGTAAATATGGTGGATGAGGCAAAACTTTGTAGCCCAATTCATTCAACTTTTGAAGCATTATTTGTGTGACCTGTGGTCGGGTGTTGTTGTAGAGAAGTGGACCCATTCTATTGACCACTGCTGGCTGCAGGCGTTGGCGTTTTCAGTGTATCTCATTGATTTATGAGCATACTTTCCAGATTTAATGATTTCACTGGGATTCAGAAAGCTGTAGTGGATCAGACTGGCAGCACACCACCTAACAGTGACCATGACCTTTTTTTGGTGCAAATTTGGCTTTGGAAAGTGCTTTAGAGCTTCTTCTCGTTTCAGTCACTGAGCTGGTCGTCGCCAATTGTTGGATAAAAGCCACTTTTCATTGAATGCCACAATCTGATTGGGAAATGGTTAGCTATTGTTGCATAGAATAAGAGAATAAGATGCTTCAAAATGATTTTTTTTTTCATTTTTGGTCAGCTTATGAGACACTCACTTATGGAGCTTTTTTCACCTTTCCAGTTTGCTTCAAATGCCAAATGACTGTAGAATGGTCAATGTAGAGTTCTTTGGCAGCTTCTCATGTAGTTGTAAGAGGATCAGCTTTGATGATTGCTCTCAGTTCATTGTTGTCAACTTCTGATGGCCAGCTACCACACTCCTTATCTTCAAGGCTCTCGTCTCCTTTGAAAACTTCTCAAATCACCACTGTACTGTATGTTCATTAGCAGTTCCTGGTTCAAATGTGTTGCTCATATTGCAAGTTGTCTCTTCTGCTTTATGACCCATTTTGAACTTGAATAAGAAAATTGCTCAAATTTGCTTTTTGTCTAACATTGTTTTCATAGTCTAAAATACATATAAAATACAGAGCAAGTAATAAGTCATTAGCAAAAAATCATAAAGCAAGAAATGCACATTAAAATGAAAAAAAAGATGATGCTGTGAAAGTGCTGCACTCAATATGCCAGCAAATTTGGAAAACTCAGCAGTGGCCACAGGACTGGAAAAGGTCAGTTTTCATTCCAATTCCAAAGAAAGGTAATGCCAAAGAATGCTCAAACTACTGCACAATTGCACTCATCTCATACACTAGTAAAGTAATGCTCAAAATTCTCCAAGCCAGGCTTCAGCAATACGTGGACCGTGAACTTCCAGATGTTCAAGCTGGTTTTAGAAAAGGCAGAGGAACCAGAGATCAAATTGCCAACATCCGCTGGATCACCAAAAAAGCAAAAGAGTTCCAGAGAAACATCTACTTCTGCTTTATTGACTATGCCAAAGCCTTTGTGTGGATCACAATAAACTGTGGAAAATTCTGAAAGAGATGGGAATACCAGACCACCTGACCTGCCTCTTGAGAAACCTGTATACAGGTCAGGAAGCAACAGTTCAAACTGGACATGGAACAACAGACTGGTTCCAAATAGGAAAAGGAGTATGTCAAGGCTGTATGTTGTCACCCTGCTTATTTAACTTATATGCAGAGTGCATCATGAGAAACGTTGGGCTGGAGAAAGCACAAGCTGGAATCAAGATTGTCGGGAGAAATATCAATAACCTCAGATATGCAGACGACACCACCCTTGTGGCAGAAAGTGAAGAAGAACTAAAGAGCCTCTTGATGAAAGTGAAAGAGGAGAGTGAAAAAGTTGGCTTAAAGCTCAACATTCAGAAAACTAAGATCATGGCATCTGGTCCCATCACTTCATGGCAAATAGATGGGGAAACAGTGGAAACAGTGGCTGACTTTATTTTTCTGGGTCCCAAAATCACTGCAGATGGTGATTGCAGCCATGAAATTAAAAGACGCTTGCTCCTTGGAAGGAAAGTTATGACCAACCTAGACAGCATATTAAAAAGCAGAGACATTACTTTACCAACAAAGGTCCGTCTAGTCAAGGCTCTGGTTTTTCCAGTAGTCGTGTATGGATGTGAGAGTTGGAGTATAAAGAAAGCTGAGTGCCGAAGAATTGATGCTTTTGAACTGTGGTGTTGGAGAAGACCCTTGAGAGTAGCTTGGACTGCAAGGAGATCCAACCAGTCCATCCTAAAGGAGATCAGTCCTGGATGTTCATTGGAAGGACTGATGTTGAAGCTGAAACTCCAATACTTTGGCCACCTGATGCAGAGAGCTGACTCATTTGAAAAGACCCTGATGCTGGGAAAGATTGAGGGCAGGAGGAGAAGGGGACGACAGAGGATGAGATGGTTGGATGGCATCACTGACACAATGGACATGGGTTTGGGTGGATTCTGGGAGTTGGTGATGGACAGGGAGGCCTGGCGTGCTGTGATTCATGGGGTCGCAAAGAGTCAGACACGACTGAGCGACTGAACTGAACTGAAACATAACCACATTTATTTAAGACTATATTCCAATATCAAACAGTAAATTTCAACAGTGCAAAACTGCAATTACTTTTGCACATGGCTAGTTAGTGACAGAGCCAGGATTACAATCTAGGTGTTTCGATTTCAGAATCCATGTTCTTAACTACTGCAGTGTATTGGTGAATGAATGAATGATATTATCCCCATCCTCCTGATGCTCATCACACTTCTACTGTGTCTTGTCAACATGTGTCTGTCTCCAGACTTGACCAAGCATTTAATTAGTTACACATAGCAGATAGGAAGAACCTAAGAACTGAACTAGCTCTGTTCACTAATCTGGAGCAGGAGCTGAGCAGTTTATCCTTTGTTGCATGTTTCAGAGTTATTTAGGTCAAGAAATGTATAAGAAATGGTATAAGTACTAGGTACTTATGCATGGTATGAGAAATGTCCCCCTTATACTCTTTACTTGTAGCTCTCATGGCTTAAAAAGTCCTTCACTCGCAGGAAGCTCAAATCTCATGGTCTGTGACAACCTAGAGGGGTGGAATGGAGTGGGAGGTGGGAGGGAGATTCAAGGGGGAGGGGACATATGTAAACCTATGGCTGATTCATGTTGATGTATGACAGAGACCAACACAATATTGTAAAGCAGTTATCCTCCAATTAAAACAAAAATCCTTCACTCAAGTATAACTAATTTGGGCAAGTAACTCGATAGAGCTGGCATGACTGGCCAGTTTTCTTTTATTTTTGACTTAGGGCCCCATTACATGTAAGGCTCAAACTCATCAGAAAAGATGCCATGTTTCCATAGTTGATTCAAGAGTCCTGAATCTCCTTGACATCTTCAGGGAGAGTGTACCATTCTCTCCTTTATGTCCAGTGTCTGTATACCTCTGTCAGAGTGCACTGATATCCGTGTCTGTATCCCTGACAAAACTTGAATTTCTTTTCTTTTTTTAAAAAAATATTTATTTCCTTATTTTTGGTGTGTTGGGTCTTCATTGTGGTTCTTGGGATCTTTGTTGCAGCACCTGGGCTCCAGTAGTTGTGGCGTGCAGGCTCAGTTGCCCCATGGCGCGTGGGATCATTGTTCCCTGACCAGGGATCAAACCCACCACGTACCCTGCATTGGAAGACATCCTTAACCACTGAGCCACCAGGGAAGTTCCCCAAACTTGATTTTCTTAAGGGTGGTAATAGTGTTCCTAGTACTTAGTACGATGCCTGGGTGTAGGATCACCCAACAGGTATTTGGTGAATGGATGATTAATACCTTTATATATTTATACTTTCAGCAAATTTATAGCATTTGACTTTCTTTTAGGAATATAAAAAATATAAAAGCGATAACTGACTCCTTTAATAACAATATTTTCCATTTCTTTACTATAAATTATTTTTAAAGTATATCTTTAATGCTTATAGTGCTTTATTGAGATATAATTTATATACTCTAAAACACACATATCTTAAGTGTACAGTTTGGCAAATGTTGATAAACATATCCAACACCCACTCAAAGAACATTTTCATCATCCCAGAAACTTCCTTTATTACTCTTTCCAGTCAGTCCTCCCTTTTTCCTAGAGGCAATGACTATTTGATTTCTTTCACCGTATAGACTGGGCTTCCCCGTGACTTAGTGGGTAAAGCCTGGGGGAAGCCTGGCATGCTGCAGTCCATGGGGTTGCAAAGAGTTGGACACGACTGAGCGACTGAACAACATTTGCCATGAAGTGAAGTGATGTTAGTTTTTTTAATATTGAGGTTCAAGCCAGATTTTTCACTCTCCTCTTTCACCTTCATCAAGAGTCTCTTCAGTTCCTCTTCACTTTCTGCCATTAGGGTGGTGTCATCTGCATATCTGAGGTTTCTGATATTTCTCCCAGCAATCTTGTTTCCAACTTGTGAAACATACAAATGTTTCTTAAGTTTCTCTTAAGCGAACAAGGATAGTTTTGGCCTTCATGGATACTGTACTCTAATGGAGGAAGAAGACATTTATCACCCAGACAGTTACAAGCCGTGGAAGCCTCTGAAAGACAAGTGTTGGTGCTGTGAGTGTGTGAAAGTGAAAGTGAGCAAAGTTGCTCAGTCATGTCCAACTCTGCAACCCCATGGACTGGAGCCTACCAGGCTCCTCCATCCATGGAATTTTCCAGGTAAGAGTACTGGAGTGGGTTGCCATTTCCTTCTCCAGTGAGTGTGTGAAGGTAGGGCCTAATGTGACGTGAGGCCCTGAGGTATGTGTAGGGTGAGGTGGAAAGGGGTTGTTATCTCTCAGTAGGAGGCTTTCCTGAAGAAGCGAAATCTGGGTTGTTCCCTCTGCCAGGAGCTCTCTGCGTGCAGGTCTGCGCAGCTGGCTTTTTCTTGCTGTTTAAGCCTCAGCTGATATGTAACTTCCTCAGTAAGACTTCCCTTGACTGCATCCTGAATTGGTGTTAGCACATCTCTCTCCTTCATTTCCTGTAAAACATGAATTTTTATCTGAAATGATCTTCATAAGGGACCTTGTCTGTCTTTTCCTCACCAGTGCCCCCACTACTTAGAATATTTCCTGAAACTTAAAGTGTACAGGAAACGGTTAAACGACTGCATAAGTTAACGTCCTTGAGAATTGCCTGTTGCATAGTTGATCTAGAGATTTGCATGTTCTCATCCTTTGAGTTTGGGAGGGTTGTTCATGCTGGCTTTTTCCTCATTCATTTTTCTATTCTGTTGATCCTCCTTTCACTCCACTGTGTCTTTTTTTTTTTTTTTTTTAATTTTTTCTTCTAGTTTTATTGAGATGTATTTGACGTATGGGACTTCTGAGGTGGCACTAGTGGTAAAGAACCCGCCTGCCAGAAGCACTGTTTAAGATATACAGCATACTTACATACATCATTAAATGATTACCACCATAAGTTTAGTGAATGTCCATCAGTTCATATGGGTACAAAATTTAAGGATTTTTTTTAAAACTTTTTCTTTTGTATTGGGGTAAAGCCAATTAACAAACAATGTTTTGATAGTTTCAGATGAGCAGTAAAAGGACTCAGCCATACATATACATGTATCTATTCTCTCACAAACCTTCCTCTCATCCAGCTTGCCACATACCATTGAGCAGAGTTCCATGTGCTATACAGTAGGTCCTTGTTGGTTATCCATTTTAAATGTAATATGTACATGTCCATCCCAAACTCCCTAACTCTCCCTTCTCCCATTCTCCCCCCTACCCCAGCCCAGCAACCATAATTTTCTTCTCTTAAGTCTGTAAGTCTTTGTTTCATAAGTTTGTTTGTATCATTTCTCTTTAGATCCCACATGTAAGGGATGCCAAATGGTATTTCTCCTTCTCTGTCTGACTGACTTCACTCAGTATGACATTCTCTAGGTCCATCATTGTTGCTGCAAATGGCATTATTTCACTCATTTTAATCCAGTGTCTTTCTAATGGGGGTTGCCGATGGTATCATCCTACTCTCTGGCCATGGTGACGGGTAGGTGACTTTCAAGCTGGGCCACTCAGTGTCATTCTCCTAGAATTTTCAAATTTGAATGAATGAAGGGGACTTCTCAGGTGACACAGCCTGAGGAGTGAATGTGGAGCAGTCTGTGGCCTTTTCCACATCCAGATTGAAGAAGCGGACCTGTGAGAAGAGAAAAGGCATTACCCAGAGGGAAGCAGAGGTGGTTGGGTGAGGGTGCCGGCAGTTTTCTAGTGTTTATTCGTTTATATCTGTAGCCCAGTTGCAACCCCTGATTTTCCCACAACCAGTTCAAATTGAGGTTCTGTCACTAAGAACCAAAAGATTCCCAATGAAATGGTATATAGCTTTGTTTTTGTTTTAACCTTCACCTCAACTAACAAGCTTTCCATCTTGGTAGGTCTTATGTAGTATCTGGCTGTTGATCTGTTGTGTAGTTTAATTCCCTATTTCAGATAATCTGTTTTCTCTCTCCTTCCTCTCTTCTCTTTGTCTCTTTCTCCTTCCCTGCTTCTCTCTCCCCCTCTTCAGTCCCCTTCACTATTCTCCCTTTTTTCAAACACAAAGCAGTTGCTGCCTAACTATTTTCAGTACTATTCTATTTTAGTTTGTTGTTGTTGTTTAGGTGCTAAATCATGTCCCGACTCTTTTGCGACCCCATGGACTGTAGCCCTCCAGGCTCCTCTGCCCATGGGATTTCCCAGGCAAGAATACTGGAATGGGTTGCCATTTCCTTCTCCAGGGGATCTTCCCAACCCAGGGATAGAACCCATGTCTCCTGCATTGGCACACGGATTCTTTACCACTGAGCCACCAGGGAAGCCCATTATATTTTAGTACTCTGGACTCATCCTTTTCGAAAATGTATTGGTAAGAAGTAAGTAGATGCCATCTTATTACTATTGTTATTATTTACCTCATCATTGAAGCAGGTTTATTGGGTTATTGAATCTTTTCACTTTCAACTCTGATCCTTTAAAACATCCAGGTTCCTACTCTGCAGTATCTTGGGGATGATGGGAGGTGGCCAGGGCAGTGGGCATCCTTGAATGGTAAGTTCACTTCGGGATGATTTCTTCCCAATTTTCTGTGAAGTGCTGTGGCCCCACTGTCCTGATGCTGCAGGCTGCTCCTCAGGAAGGAGCCCGGAGGCTGTGGGGAGAAGCCCCTCATCCTTGTGTTTGACATTCTGCTCAAGGTACTTGCTTCTCCCTTTGCATTATTGCAGCTGTCCTCAAAGCCACCCATCCATGTAGACTCTGAGTAGAATGTTCCATATCTGCCCCATAATTTCTAGTTTAAACCTTTTCCAATTAGGAAGGTTCTAAGAAATTATTTCAGGCCAAATAACTTTCTCAGGCAGCTAAGTTGTAAAGTGGCAACCAGAATTTTTCATCTGTCTGGCTCCATTTACACTGCATCAAGAAGAAAATGGAGACTTTTTTGGTAGTTTTCTCCTTTATTGACTCATTCACTCAGTAAATATTCGTTAAGTATTTACTATGGGCTTCCCTGATAGCTCAGTTGGTAATGAATCTGCCTGCAATGCAGGAGACCCCAGTTCGATTTCTGGGTCAGGAAGATCTGTGGGAGAAAGGGTTAGGCTGCCCACTGCAGTATTCTTTGGCTTCCGTTGTGGCTCAGCTGGTAAAGAATCCGCCTGCAATGTGGGAGACCTTGGTTCAATCCCTGGGTTGGGAAGATCCCCTGGAGAAGGGAAAGGCTACCCACTCCAGCATTCTGGCCTGAAGAATTCCATGGACCGTATAGTCCATGGGGTCGCAAAGAGTTGGACACAACTAAGGGACTTTCACTTTCACTTACTGTGTGCCAATCATTCTTCTAGACACTAAAGAGTCTCTGCCCTCATGGAGCTTATATTCTAGGTGAGAAACCAATAAACAAGTAAACAGACACCTATATAGTACAGTATTAGGTAGTGCTCAATGCCAATTTGAAAAATTAAATAAATAATGTGGTGCTTTCAAAAGAAAAATCCAATAGCATGTTTAAGATGAAAAATGTAATGCCAGTGTATGATGTAGTTTCATCATATGCTTACTTCTTAAAGTGTAAGAATAGGAGTATAGTCATTGACAATTCTAATGAAATTTGGATTTCCCTCTACATTTGCTAAAGGTTTTTACACTTTGCTTATTTTTTCTTAGAATTAAAGTTTATGGTATCCTTAATTAAAATTTTCTAAGCCAATTAATGTATTTTTCAGGTTATTATATCCGGGAAAAATCAAAACAAGTTATAACATTGCTGATGGATGAACAGTTGCTACATAGAGAGAGGGAGGTAGCGTGTCGGACTAGACGGCGTACCTCCTACTCTATGACATTTCCTAAAAGATTACCTGGTACCGGTAACTCACCAACAGCGTGTGCTTCTGCCCCCACACCAGAAATTCCTGTTTCAGAGAAGAAGAATAAGCTTCTTAAGGTTGCACGGCTACATAATAAAAGTACGTATAATGGGCATTGGCCTAAACTGCAATAGATATCATTTAAGAACAACTAAAAAGTAAAAAACATTGGGTTTTAGTACTGAAGTATTAATGCTGTATTAGTAGTACTGTTACTACATTAGACATCATAGTGTAGACAGCAGTGATGAAGGACACTGTTCAGCAGAAAACTTAATGACTTTCTGAATGCAGTTATCTGGGATTCAAATAAAATATTTTTGAGCTTTAAAGTTATTAAACTAGTACTACCCTATTTGGCATCCTGATTGAGTTTTAAGATGTTAATCATAACTGGAGATGAAGGAGAATTGTGTTCGGAGACTAGGGGTCTGTGTGTGCACACATTTGCATTCTTTGATCCTACAAATCAAGACACTGACATTAAAAAATGTGCCTCCAAATTCTGAGAATGCTCTAAAACTCTTCTAGGAAAGTTCCCTGTGTTATATAACCGTTTCCTTTACCTAAAACTTTAAATCTGGACCACTGAAAAGTAGTTCTTCTTAGAAAAGAAGGCACTTATTTATAATGTTTTAATAGAAATCAGAAGGAAAAGGCAGTTATCTTTTCTACCGAATTTGCTGAAACATAAAGGGAAATCCCATGGACAGATGAGCCTGGCGGGCTACAGTCCACGTGGTCAAAAAGACTCGGACACAACTTAGCGACTAAACAACAACAAAGGAATGCCATTTTGCTCTAACTTATCTAATATAAATCCAGTTAATAAATTGTGTAAAGAATGGACAGTTTGAAGAAGCAAAAATATTAGTGAGATGTGACCTAGGTAACTGGCCCTTGAAAGCAGCTACACTTTGTGCCATAGTGAGGGGCATAGTAGGAGTAATATATACATATGTTACATATATATATATGCATGTTACATATGTTACATATATATGTTACATACATATAGGAGCACATAGTTGAAAGCATTTTCAAAGGCCTGCCTCCCAGCTTTATCATGTAACTATATTAAGCAAGATATTGAAAGAGAGACATTCCAGGTGTCAGTTAAATATTGAAAATTTAAAATGTTAATATTAGTGACAATACAAAACAATCTTGCTAAAAATCATTAAAGTATAATACTATTCTGACAAGTCAAGAGTTCTCAAATGTTCACTCCATTTGTACTGGTGTGGACTGGGCAGTTGAAAGATAGTAAAAGAGGTGGGCATTGTATTTATAATAGTATTAATAAATACCAACCAAATACTTCTAAAAAGCAGTGGAACCTCTTTCTTTGGGGACCTGGTCCTTTGAAATAAATCTTGAAAGAGCCAGAGACACATTCTGAAATTTTCTCATAGAAGCCTTAAATTCAAACTGATACCTGAAATGAAGTAATAGAATGAAATAACCAATTATGACTCACCTAGAGTTTCTACATCGCTTTTGCTACTTCTCTGTTACCATTTTTGTTCTTCCTTCTTCCATTTGCTTTCCTCTTACTTCCTTTCATTATAAATATATTTATTAAATTTATAATTTGAAATTTGGATATCTAGCAGAACTTTGGTGTGATAGCAGTGAATAAAACAAAGCCCCTCTCATCATGTAGCAAATATTCTAGTGGCAGAGGTAGATATTAAACACACATAAATAAAACAGATGTAAAATCCTGTGTCAGATAGTGTCAAGTCCTGTAAAGCAAAGGGAAGCAGTGACAGGGCAGAGAGGGACAGGAATGGCTTGATTTTAGGTCAGGTTGTGAGGGAGATGCTTCTGGAGGAGGCGGAGATTTAAACAGAGACTTGAATGAAGTGAGGGAACTGTCCAGGTAGATCTGGGATCTTTGGGCAGAGGAAACAGTGGTGCAAATGCTCTGAGACGGGAGAAAGCCTGGCACCCTTCGTCGTCACCTTAGGAGATGAATCCCTAAGTTGCTGCAGAAGCAGCTCGGCTCTGAGCCATTTTCATGATTCATATAAGAAAATCTAGCTTATTGCCTTATAGTCACTGCTTTTTTTGAACCCAAACTGATATGTCCCAGCTCTATGATAGCTTATTATTCAGCTAGACTGAGCTCTGAATACCTTTTGACTATTTGAAAAAATCAATCTACCTGCAAATGATGAAGTTTTGCTACAGTTCATTTTTTTTTCATACCACAAACATGTTCCTGCGTACTTTGTGCCAGATACTATTGGCTAGCCCTGGTAAACAAATATAGGTGTATTTCTGCTCTTACGGAGGTTATATCCACTGATGGACTTTCTGTCCGTTTCAAAAAAAGATGTTCAAAAAGAGTTTTGGTGGATGACAGCATCACTGAAGTGCATTTGTAGTGAAGATTTAAAGTGAATAATGACTTTTTAGATATAAAAGCTGTAGTAAGTTTGTTAAAAAATCTGTTACATGATTTTAAAATTTCATTTACCATCACTGTGTATCGTATACATAGAAAGGGGATATATAGAAGTGTGTGTTTGTGTTCAAAAAGAGAGAAATTGGATTAAGTAAGCTTAGCAATACTAACCATATCCATGTAGGCATTTGAATCTGAAACTGTATTTTAAAAGAAGAAATAAAACCGATAATTCAGCTGGGCCTGGGGAACATAAGAAAATTTATTAGGAGGCATTATTAATGGGACAGGGAAAACAGCAAATGATAACTTGGAGATGTGTGGATCAGTTAAAATTAGGGGCACCCATGAGTGACAGTATTAGGGCCACAAAACTGGTGGTGTAAACATAGTAAGAACTTCTCTCTTCTAAAAGTAATCCAGAACTAGGTATTCTAGGTATTCTATGGCTCTTCATGATGTCAGGGCTCTTTCTGTCTTGTTGCTCCACCAAACTCACCATGTAACTTCCAGTTTATGATACAAGATGGCTGCTTGCCTCCAGCCATTACATCTGCCTTCTAGCCAGTAGGAAGGAAGAAGGGTTGAAAATATGAATGCCCCTTCTCTTTAAGGACATTTATGAAAAGTGCCTGTAACGTTTTGGCTTATGTACTCTTATTGTTTAGCACTTAGTTACATGGATGCTCCTAGCTTCAAGAAGGTCTGAGAAATGTAGTCTTTATATAACAACCATGTGCCCAGATGAAAAGAAAATCTATTGTTAAGGAAGAAGGAGAGAATAAATATAGGGGACAACAAATAGTCCCTACCATAGTGGGAAAGAATACAAGAAATGAATTAATCATGGTAATACATGGTTGTCAGATTAAGTGGAATAGAAAATATAAATTTTATATGTAGAAAAATGTGGGCAGATAGTTGAGAGTACTCCGCACAGTTTATAAATACAGTTTATGAGCAGTATTTGGAAATTTCAGTTTGATACAACTAGCAACTAGGATCCATTGTAGGCCTTGGAGAACAGAAGGGATGTTCAGCTTAGTCACAGAACTTAGCTTTCTTATTACTGAAAACAGCTGTTGGTGGAAGATAATTCTTATTGCTTTGTGTAGAAATGAAGGAGCTACAAATTAGAGGGGAGTTTTCTAGGAGACAGTTGTTTCAATCTAGGACCCGCTCAAGGGTTATTGAAATGAGGAAAAGGTAATGTTTAAAGATAGAATATAGAGAGGGAATGGATACATAGATGATAAATCGGAGAAGAAAGGCAGAAATCGAAAATGACTCTAACATTCAAGTCAGAGAAAATGAAGGCGAGTTATAGTTTCATAAGGGTAAATTTCCATCAGAAGGAATTTAAAGATGCTTCTGAATTATTTAGTTATAATGAAATGTAAAATTGAATGCATTGCTAGAAATCTGATACCCTGGCTTTAGGATCCTGAGCTGAAACAGCTGTGCCTCACTTCTTTGTGGTGAATTAGCAAGGGAAAAAAGATACTTTAGAGAAGGTGTTATACACACATAGCTGCTTCTGCTCTTTTTTTTTTTTTTTTCCTATTCCTGGATGTTTTCCTCATGTTTTAATTTGGGTGGATGGCTTGGGTATTTTTTGTTTAGATGATTTTGTTGTTTGAAGGAAGAGATGAGCTGAAGGATAAGTGCTGCTTGATGGCAAGACAGAAAGCTATATAGAGCACAGTGATAACTCAGCTTTTCTGAGCTGCAAGCATCAGAGTTAGGGCCTTTTCTTAGAGGTAATAATTATGAAAACTATCACCAGAGACATTGCTTACAACTAGACCAGCAAAGCATGACCTCTGTGGATCATCCAGTCTTCTATAAAGAGCTCTTTAGTGGTACTAGTCGTTGCAATGGAACTTTACCTGTATCAGAGAAGGATTACTCTGGCCTGTGTTAAATGTAATAACATCATACATCATGGAACTGTTTCCCTAAAAATTGCATATGATTCCTGTTGAACCAAAAGTTAGAATTCAAAGCAGTTGTCATACTTTAATAAACAAAAGCACCCATGTGGGACTTCCCTGCTGGCACAATGGATAGGAATCCGCCTGCCAATGCAAGGGACACAGGTTCGATCCCTGGTTTGGGAAGATTCCACGTGTTGCAACTAAGCCTGTGCACCACAGCCATAGAGCCTGCGCTCTCGAGCCTGTGAACCACAAGTCCTGAGTACACCACAGTTACTGAAGCCTGTGTGCCCAGAGCCCATGCTCCAAAGCAAGAGAAATCACTGCAATGAGAACCCATGCACCACAACGAGGGAGTGGCCCCAACTCCCTGCAACTGGAGAAAGCCCATGCAAAGCAGTGGAGACCCACCACGAAAATAAACAAACACACATAAATTAAAAACAAACAGAAAAACCACCAGCATTTTCCCACAGTGAACTTTATATTTATGGAGAGTTGATGCAGAGCCATACTTGGTGGTTTTATCACATACAGTCTCAATGGCAGAGTGTGTGGTTCAAGTATGGTTGGTACTAAGACATTTACACTGATGAACGTTTAAGCAGTGATTTTTTTTTAATTTAAAAATAAATATACAAAAAAGAAACAAACAGCAGCTTATACCTCTACCACCCTAAACCAACCACTGTTAACATCTTAGAATATTTGCTTCTAGTCTGATTAGTTTTCTTCTTTTGTTTCAGAAAAATCACCTTATTCTTGTAAAAAAAAAAATAGTCCCATTGTAAAGAATTAATCACTTCCAATCCAATCACTCAGAAATAGCCATAATTAATATCAGATGAATGTAAATTCTAGGCATCTTGCTATCCATCCACCCATGCAAATACATATGAAGATGAATAACTAGAGAGAAATTGTTTGTATAAAAATGGAATTGTGCTAGTGCCAAGTTTCACTGACAGTATTTCAGGTCTACTTCTGGTAACAACACTTATGAGGAGCTCCAAGAAACTCATTTATTGCACAATAATTAAAGACTAGAAATGATATACTGAGACATTTCCGGACTCACCAGAGGTATGGGAAGTCTCCAAGGATCTTCTAAAAATTTAAATTAATTAAATAATGAAATATATATATATATATTTTTTATTGAAAGTCTAAAAAATTGGTAAGTATCAGTTGTCTCCAAATTGCACAAATTTAGTGGAGGGTTTCTAAAGCCTGGTACTACTGACATTTTAAGCCAGATAACGCCTTGATGTCGGGACCGCCCTGTGCAATGTAGGTTGTTGAGCCTTATCTCTGGCCTATACCCACTAGATGCTATTATCTCACACCCCTTCCTTTTGTGAGAACCAGAAATGTCTGCTGCAGATGTGGTCAGATGTCTCTTGGGAACAAAAATTGCCCCATGTTGAGAATCACTGATTGAGTACATTTAAAATCAAAGTCCCAAAAGGATTTTAAACATAGAATTTGATCGGCTAATTCCAAAACTCATCTGAAAGGAGCAGAAGGTCAGGCATGTCCAAAATGTCCCTGAAGAAGAATAAGGTGGAGAGCTTGCCTTTCTAGATCACAAGAACAAAGAGCTCTGATCATGGCGGTGTGGTAGTGATGCAGGGATAGGTGCGTGGCCAGTGGAGCAAACAATAGAGCCCTGAAAACAAACCTGCACAACTGCGCTATCTTAGTGTCTGACAGAGGTGGTGTTTCACACGGGTGGGGAGGGGATGAACTGTTTCACAGTACCATAAATTAATTTATCCATGTTGGAAAAAGTGAAATTAGGTCTCTGTCTCATTGTGCACAAGAATGTGTGTGTGTGTGTGTGTGTGTTAGTCAGTCATGTCTGACTCTATGCAACCCCATGGACTGTAGCTCACCAGGCTCCTCTGTCCATGGGATTCTCCAGGCAAGAACACTGGAGTGGGTTGCCCATTCCCTTCTTCAGGGGATCTTCCCGAACCCAGGGCTCTCACATTTCGGGCAGATTCTTTACCATCTGAGCCACCAGGGAAGCCCACACAAGAATGTATCCTGGAGGAATTAAGGGCTTAAAAGTGAAAAAGCAAAAATTCAGAATGTTTAGAAGAAAATATACAATATGTTTTCCACACTGGAATAGGGAAGGATTTCTTAAACAACAACAACAAAAAAAAGAGCAAACTATTAAATACTGTTTTTTAAAGTGTTTGTAATTTTGACTACTGTGGTAGGCAGAATTCTGTGAATAGACCTCAATGACCCTTGCCTTTATTGAATCCCCTCTCTTTTGAATGTGAGGATAACCTGTGAATTATGATGAATTATCACTCCCGTCATTATGTTACATTATATGTCAAAAAAGGGAATATTCAGGTGGGCTTAATCTAATCACACGAACCCCTTATAAGCAGAATTTTCTCTAACTCAATGATCCTCCACCCTTTTGGCACCAGGGACCAGTTCTGTGGAAGACAGTTTTCCACGGGGAGGGGCTGGCTCAGGCAGTAATGAGAGTGATGGAAAGCAGCGGGGAGTGGCCGCTGAAGCTTCACTAGCTTACTCACCTCCTGCTGTGCAGCCTGGTTCCTAACAGAGCAGGGGTTGGGGCACCCTGCTCTTGCTGGTGTTAGAAGAAGAAGTTGGACAGGTTCCAAGAGTGAGAAGAATTTGATGCACCCTTTCTGGCTTGAAGACATGCGCGCTCAGCCACTCAGTCGTGTCCAACTCTTTGTGACTCCGCTGGACTGTAGCCCGCCAGGCTTATCTGTCCATGATATTTCCCAGGCAAGAATACTGGAGTGGGTTGCCATTTCATACTCCAGTGGATCTTCACTATCCAGGGATTGAACCTGCGTCTCCTGCATTGGCAGGTAGATGCTTTACCACTGCGCCATATGGGAAGTTTGAAGATGTAGTGATAAGCAATGTAGGTGGCTTCTAGAAACTCTCCCTCTGAAGCATTTGTCGTGAGTAAATATAATAGTAAAGTGAAATCACAGAGGTGGTATCTGTAGTGGATGCTATGGTGTTTCCCAGATTCCCGCTTCAAAATCAAGGCACTTGTTCCCTCAGCTGCTGGGAGAGCTGGCGCCTGAGGGGTCTTGGCTAATTTCTCTTCAAACTCCCAACAACTGAGGAAAACCTCTCTGCCTAAAATCCTGCCCCATCCCTGAGAGAACCTACTTTCAATGACTTGTGGATATGGGCCAGCGACCTTGCTTCAAGGCAGGACAACTATGAAGAGCTGTTCCAGCCCCAGAGCTCCCAGGAGGATTGGCCAAGACCTCTGTTGCAAATGCATTGCAGTTCAGTTTTTCCCTTGGCCCAGGCCTGTCTCCCTCCCTACTCTAAATGTGGTTTCTGAGAGTGCTTCCTAATGAATCCCTCTCATACAAATTTGAGTCTCAAAGTCTGTTTCCTGGGGAACACAACCTACAGCAGTGACTTTGCCTCGAGATTTAGGATATAGAACAATGATATGTACATAAATGAAGAAAGAATTATAAAGCAAAATGTTAACAACTGGTGGCTCTGGATGAGAATTCTTTGTACTATTCTTGCATCTTTTCTATCAGTCTGTTCCATGATATTAAAATTGTTAAGGTTCCAAACTCATGACACTCTTAATCACCATGAGGCTTTGAAACCTTATCAGTTGTTCATTTTCTATGATTAATGCACTTGTTCATTTTTAAAAGTTAATTTTGGGGGCTTCCCTGGTGGTCCAGTGGTTAAGAATCTGCCTTGCAATGCAAAGGACACAGGTTCAATCCCTGGTCCAGGAAGATCCCACATGCCAAGGAGTAACTTAGCCCATGAGCCACAACTACTGAGCCTCCGCACTGCAACTACTGAAGCCTTCACACCTGCAGCCTGTGCTCTGCAACAAGAGAAGCCAGAGTGCTGCATCAAAGAGTAGCCCTCGCTCACCACAGCTAGAGAAAGCCCGTGAGCAGCAACAAAAACCCACCACCCCCAAAAATGCTAATAATAATTAAATACATATTTTTTAAAGTTAACTTTGTTAGGTAAGTGACTTAGTTTACTTCAATTACACCTGAAAAGACACTATTAATATATAGCCAAAATGTCTGTTAGATGCTAAATAATACATAGAACGATTTGCTCACTCACGGAGAGTTTCATCTCCAAAATGCACAGTGGCGTTGTTAATGTCCGATAGTTTGAACGTCAGTTTGATATCTTATCTGAGAAGTATCACAAGCTTCACCAGTTCTGCTTTGTGGTATTATCTGAGTGATACAAGCTCAATGAGATCTGTAACTTCTCTCTAGATCGTTTCTGCCGAGTATCTACAGCCTTGGTATCTAAGTGCTCATCTTTGAATGACTCAATAGCATCACTTCCTGCAGCATCTTCACTTTTTCCTTTGAGGTTTCTCATTCACATACTAGTCCTCCTTGGCAGTGACTTCACAGTCTCAATTGATAAATAGCTTGTGATATACAAGGTACTTCATTTCCACTGAGGAGCTAAATGTGTGTTTGTGTGTTTTCCCCCTCTACTTGATTGTGAAAACCCAGAAAGCAATGTTGTGTAATCACCTAATTTAATTAAACACACTTCACTGGCAATGTTGTGCTGATACTAAAAAAAAAAAAAAAAAAAATTTCTAAATGGATTTCTGTAGACTCACTATATTCTGCCTGCCTTCTTGCCCCATAAGATTATCTAATATACATGCAAGGAGTGTGTCAAGGCTGTATTTTGTCATGCTGCTTATTTAACTTATATGCAGAGCACATCATGTGAAATACTGGGCTGGAATACACACAAGCTGAAATCAAAATTGCCAGGAGAAAATATCAACAACCTCAGATATGCAAATGATATCACTCTAATGGCAGAAAGTGAAGAGGAACTAAAGAGCCTCTTGATGAAAGTGAAGGAGGAGAGTGAAAAAGCTGGCTTAAAACTCAATGTTCAAAAAACGAAGATCGTAGCATATGATCTCATCACTTCATGGGAAATAGATGGGGGAAAAGTGGAAAAGTGACAGATTTTATTTTCTTGGGCTCCAAAATCACTGTGGAGGGTGACTGCAGCCACAAAATTAAAAGACGCTTGCTCCTTGGAAGAAAACTTAGGACAAACCTAGACAGCATATTAAAAAACAGAAACATCCCTTTGCCAACGAAGTCTGTACAATCAAAGCTATGGTTTTTAAAGTAGTCATGTACAGATGTGAGAGCTGGACCATAAAGAAGGCTGAGTGCCACCAAAGAATTAATGCTTTCGAATTGTGGTGATGGAGAAGACTTTTGAGGGTCCCTTGAACTGCTTGCTAGGAGATCAAAGGAAATCAACCCTGAATATTCACTGGAAGGCCTGATGTTGAAGCTAAAGCTCCAATACTTTGGCCACCTGATACGAAGAGCCAACTCATTGGAAAAGACCCTGATGCTGGGATAGATTGAGGGCAGGAGAAGGGAGCGACATAGAATGAGATGGTTGGATGACATCACTGACTCAATGGACATGAGTTTGAGCAAACTCCAGGAGACAGTGAAGGACAGGAAAGCCTGGCGTGCTGCAGTCCGTGGGATTGCAAAGAGTTGGTCACAATTGAACAACTGAACTACAGCAACTTCTGGGATGTCTAAAACTTAAATCCATATCATTTCAAGGATAAGTTGCTGAATGCTCCAAGAGTGATAATATAGTCCTGCATTAAATCGCTTGATAGTACATAGATGATCTAAACCTCAAATCACTGCTGTTTGCCAGGATTAGTTATAGAATCTCCAAGTCCAAAATAAGCTCATTTTAATTATTAATTTTCGGCTAAAGTTATAAGAAAATGAAAAGTTAGAGCCATAAATGCAAAATTTGTGTTCTTCAGCATCTTTGGCTTATACCATACTTGCTCCTTTTCTATGTAGTTCCTTCTACTTGGAATCATTTCTCCTCTGTATTTATCAGAATCCTAGTTGCCCTTCAAAGCCTTGTTCAAAGTTTTCTTCCAGTTTGAGGTTCTTTCTGATTACTCTGGGGCACACTGATTATTTTTTTTCTTTGAATATCTATTCATTGTTGTTCAGTCCCTAAGTCATGTCTGACTCTTTGTGATCTCATGAACTGCAGCACACCAGACTTCTCCGTCCTTCACTATCTATCCCTGACTTTGCTCAAAGTAATGTCCACTGAGTCAGTGATGCCATCCAGCCATCTCATCCTCTGTTGTTCTCTTCTCCTCTTGCCCTCAATCTTTCACAGCATCAGGGTCTTTTCCAATGAAAGTTATTTTAAGAAAGTTTGGCCTGTAATTGTTTTCCTCTAATTATTTCCTATAAGTCTGTATTTTAGACTTACCTCACTAGTCAGTCTATAAACATTTTGAAGGCAAAAATCAGGCTATTTCTTGTATAACTCAAAGTAATTTTGAAAAATTATATACCTCCTTAAACATTTTTAATTGACGTGAAATTTTGTCTTAAGAATAGTAAATGCAAAGGATAGAATTCAAAATATTGACTTTAAAGACAAGAAAAGAAAACAATCAAAAGTGTTTCATGAGTTTTTTAAGAGCATCTAAAGGAATATAGATGCTATTATGATTGATATCTGTAATCCTTCATTTAAAAAATGCATGGTCTTCTTTAATTGTTAGAAATTTTGTATCAGTCTCTTTTCTCCTTGAAGTCATATTTATATTTCACATCTCACAGAATTTTTCCTAACAGAAAGTATGCTTATGCTTGAAAGTCTTCTCTACGTGAAATATGTATACAAATTGCAATTATTTTTCCTAATTGTCTGCGACCAGAGACTTTAAGTGGAAAAATATTCCCTTTAGATTGACTTATCATTGTAATTATTTTTAGTACACAATCAATCAAAACCACATAAATGTATTATACATTTTTATAAATACTTATTAAACATAAAGAATAAAATTTTATTGGAAGGACTTTTTTTTATGAACTACATGGAACTGTTCATTTACCCACATGTGAATATTACTTACTGCTTGAAATAAACAAGGTTCAATGTAAATTCTATTTCTGTTTTACATTTTTATAGATGTAAATGCTGAGAAGATTTGTTCACATAAAATTGTCAGTGGGAATAGAAGGCGTTTTATTATAGCAGTGTCAATCAATTCTATGATTTCTTTCCAAGTAATATGCCCAGAATTATACAGTGATTTATTATAAAAATGTTTTCCATCACTTGTCAACTGTTAACGTGATTAGGTCTTTCTTCCTTGTCGAAAGCAAAGGATTGGAAACAGCCTACTTAGGAAAAGACTTGTTAAACAGTCACTGGGAGCAATTTATGTTCTCAATTTCTGGGAATAATACCAAAAAACATTTGCCAAAATGTATCAAATGGCTATTAATTATACTGGTTACACATTAAGTTAACCCAGTATACTCAGAATGTGTGGGAAAAATAAAAACACTAATTGCAGTGTACCTGTCAACACAAACGTTTTTGAGAAATGATTTTTTTGTGTGTCATATGCTTTAAGTGAATTTTCATCAAGTCTTCAGAACTGCAGGTTTGTTTCATTCAATTACTGGAAAATATTTATCATATTTACCTAGTTTACAAAGCTGGTCCCCATTGTCAAAGAACCAGTCGAATCAGATTTAAACTTCCTTTCAGAAAGACATTTTACTTTATTTATTTAAATACACTTGGAAACAGCCATCACTCTGGTTGTATTAACACTCTCAAAGTGAAAGCACAAAGGCTTGCCCAAGTGTGTTGCACTGGTGGAACTTCCTTTAGGGCTTCCCTCGTAGCTCAATTGGCAAAGATTCTGCCTGCAATGCAGGAGATGCAGGTTTGATCCCTGGGTCAGGAAGAAGGAAGTGGGAAGCCACCCCAGTATTCTTGCCTGGAGAATCCTATGGCCAGAGGAGCCTGGCGGGCTCCAGTCCATGGGGTCACACGAGTTGGACATGGCTTAGTGACTGAACCACCACCACTACAAAGGCTTGCCCTAAGTGTGTTGCACTGGTGGGAATAAGGTGCTTCTATCCCCTATGCTTTCTTTGCTCTTCTCTTCTGGGACTCTTCCCCAGGAATGATGCATTCTTTGACAGTACCAGGGGGATGGGAAGCACAAGGACACTGTCCTGCTTCTCCGTATTGTGATATATCTGAGTACCTCACATCCTGGTGTGGCCCAAAAGGCCTGTTAGCTATGCCATGCTTTCTGAGAGAAAGAAATATGTGTAAGACAGGACAAACTTTGAAGCTGTACTTTGGGTTTTTCATGCCTTGAATGAAAGAAGCTTCCCCACACCAATCTTTTTTACTGTTGTTTAGTGCCTCAGAGATTTTTATGCTTGTAGCTGAAGGGAAGATGCTCCATAATTAGATGGGTAAAGAAAATGTCTTTCTTTGTAAAGTGAGAGAAAATTGATTGTGAAAGGAGGAGGAAAAGAACTAGCCAGACGCTTCTACATAGTTGCATTCTCAGGCAGGTCAGTTTTTGGTAAGAATATATACAGAACTTGTGGATCTGAAAGTTACATCCTTTAAAGCTGTCTATGCCTACCTACCCCTTGGGAAATCTTTAAATACCCCCCAGAAGTATGTATACTACTTTAAAGATAGATTTCTTAGACTTTTTGTGGTGCCCAATAATATGCTGGAATATAGTTGATTCAATACTTTCATTTACATAGTAATTAACATAGGAAGGAAAGTGATATTGACTACAAAAATCATTTAATTCAGCAAATATATATAAACAAAAATAGCTTATCTTCATTGGCATATTCTTTTTCTTTAAATTTTTCAAATCGAAAATTTGTTTAAAGTTTCTTTTTCTCAAATAATCTATATATTTCTGATTTATTTTGCCTAGAACACATGAAATTCACACCACAGTAATAAAGTTCTTTTAAATATTAATTAAAATAATTATAGATGTCACTCCTGCCTTGCTAGAATTTCATTTGAGTAATTTTCACATTTTCAAACTCTATTTTCTATATTATACCTTATTTTAAAAAATATGATTCAAATAATAAAACTGTAAAATAGAATCATTGATGGGAAAAAGGGCTAGAATTGAAGTTGTATTTTTAAAATCTTTCCAAACTTGTCAGTTATGACAAAGGGATGTATTAAATGATTAATGCGCATCGGTTACCACTGGCACATGATGTTTTGTAGACAAAATGGATCGTCAGAAGTGATTAACTGAAAAATTATGAGCTAATGTGAAAACATGACTACTTTTTTGTCAAAGTAAAATCTTAGCTTTATGTTGTTGACAGAAAACACTTCCAAGGCAGGACAGAAACAAGAACAGTGTCAAGACATTGAGGTGCCCAGTGGAACTGTCTTGTCCCAGGAAACACTACCCATCAAGATTAATGCCTGGAAATCGACAGAGGTGAGTCATCATAGTAGTTTCCTATTGCTGCTCTAACAAATTCCCAGAAGCTTAGTGCCTTAAATCAACACAAAAGTAGCATTTGACAGTCCTGTAGGTTAGAAGTCTGACCCAGGGATGGCTGGCCTAGAATCAAGGTGTCTACAGGGCTGCATTTCTTTCTGGAGCCCTGAGGGAAATTTTGTTTTCTTTCTTTTTTGAGTTTCAGGGAAGAGAAACTATCTTCTTTTAACTTTGCTTTTGATACCTTCTGTTATTCAAAGTTTCATTAATAAAGTTTTCCTTTATACTTTGTGCCTTAAAAAATCTTAAGAAAAAATTTTTTTATCCTAATATGAGAAAAGTCTCTTATTTTTTCTTCTAAATGTTCAAATATTTATGCCCTCTGTGAAAGTAAAAGTTGTTCAGTTGTGTCTGACTCTTTGTGACTCCCATGAACTATACATTCCATGGAATTCTCTAGGCCAGAATACTGGAGTGGGTAGCCTTTCCCTTCCCCAGGGGATCTTCCCAACACAGGGATCGAACCCAGATCTCCTGCCTTGCAGGCGGATTGTTTACCAGCTGAGCCACAAGGGAAGCACTTTATGCCCTCTAGAATTTTACTATACAGTGTTAAGATAGGGGTTTTATTTTATTTGCACCCCCTGTGGGTAAGCAAAGGCTTCCCAGGTGGCCCTCTGGTAAAGAACCCGCCTGCCAATGCAGGAGACACCGTTTGATCCCTGGATCAGGAAGATCCTCTGGAGAAGGAAATGGCAACCCACTTTAGTATTCTTGCCTGGAAAATCCCATGGACAGAGGAAGTTGGCCGGCTGTAGTCCATGGGGCTGCAAAGAGTCAGACATGACTAAGCGACAGAACATGCACTCATGGATAAGCAATATTTAATTTAACAAACAGTCCATCTTCCTCTATTCATGTAAACATTTTTTATTGTGAAATAATTATAGACTTACAGGATGTTGCAGAAATAGTACAGAGGCCCAGGTATACTTCACTCAGCTTTCCAGCAACAGTTTTAAATTTTAGTGAAATCCAGGTTATCAGTTTTTTACTTTACAGATCATGCTTTTGCTGTTGTATCTTAGAACTCTTTGTCTATCCCAAGATCATGGAGGTTTCCTCCTATGTTTTCTTCTAAAAGCTTTATAGTTTCATGTTTTACATTTAGATCTCTGATCTGTTTTGATTTAATTTTTGTGTAAGGTGTGAAGTATAGTTGAGATTTGAAAAAAAAAACTTTTTTCCTCTACCGATATCCAATTTCGACACAATTGTTGAAAAGTCTGAAATTTTACTCTCAGTGTTTAAGTGTATATTTTCCTTCTCTCCTTTGTCACCCTGCGAGACTCTCCAGTGGACGGTCTCTCACCTCTATTTAATTCTGAGACAGTTATCTCTGGTTCAAATGTTTCCTACTGTATATTTTTATTTTTCTCTTTCTTGAGCTCTTCTTATCTGAATATTAGTAATTCTATTCCTACCTTCATATCTCTTCAGTTTTCTTTATAGACTCTATTTAATGTTTTCTTTTTTCTTCATCTAGAATTTCTCAACTTGATCTTCCAGTTTGATATTTTTTTCGCAGCAAATCCATTCTACTGTTTATCCTGACTGTGTTCTCTGTTCCCACGTTCTGTTTTTATATTTGATGTTTAATGTTTCTATTTCATTCTTTTTATTGTGTTTGTTCCTGTTGCATATTGCTTATCCCTTTCCATATTTAATTTAGTTTGTATATTAACTTTAAGTTCTTGGTCCATCTTTTCTAATATCTATACTTTGACAAAACCTGTGATTCAGTTTTTTTTTAAATAGTTTTGGTCCTCAGATGACTGTTTACCCCTCGAGATCATGGCTGCTTTCTCTAGAACTGCTAGAGGTCAGACCTTAGTCCGTGTCAGCTCTGTCAGCTTAAGTGAGAGGGGGAGAAATGGACTGCAGGGTGGAGAGCACATCCTGCCCCTCCCTCTCCCTCCAAGAACACCTCGTTCTGAGGATCAGTGCCTCGGATTAGGTCTTTATCCTTTGCACCCCAAGAAGCAGCTTTAGAGGGAGGCACTCCTTCGGTGGTAAACCACCTCCCCCAGGGAATTGGAAGAGGAAAGGTGAAGAAGTGTCTTCTCAAGCTGTCTGCTCAGTCCCACTGATTGTTCTCACCTGCTCAGGGCTTCTGCACTCACTGGAGGCACTCCCTTCAGAGGACAGCCCCTTTCTTTCGCTCAAGTCAGACATACTCCAGATCCAGTCTCCAGACCAAGGGATACTGTGGCTCAGTTGCTGGTGAAGTTTAGTCTGTGTCCTCTCGAAACCACTTGTATAATACTTTGAGAAGCCAGAGTCCAAGGCCATGACTGATGCCAGATTAATTATTTCAGGTTCCTTGGTAAGTAGGGGAACCCAATGCCCAGGCATCATTTCAAGCAGTTAGCCCATGTTCAGCGCTCCTATCCTCAGTGATCATTTTAAATCTGTATTTACCCCTCTGGAACTGACCTTCTGGTTCTCTCTCTCTCTCTCTCTTTTTTTTGCACTCAAAGATTCACAGCTTCAACCTCCTCACTGTCATCTGTTTGTATTCATGCTCTCATCTGTGAAGATGTTCATCTTGTCCTTTAGCATGATGGTGCCTTTAATTCTCACACTTGTCTCTTTTCTCTTTCATTGCTGTGTGTTTGGAGAACACATATCCCTGCAGTATGAGCAAGTAGAACCATTTTGACTGGAAATCCGTTCCACTCAAGACCCTATGAAATTATCTCATTCATTCGTTTTTCTGTTTTAGGTGTTTCTCCTACTAGAAAGAAAGCTCCATTTCTAGAGCTTTGGAGACTTTTCTAGTCTCTTTATTATTGAATCTTCAGTTGCCCAGTTTGTGTTAATGAAAAGTGAAATGAATGAATGAGGAGACACTCAGTGTTAGTGCCCTTCCCCTCTTTTCCTGTGACAGAGGCTTGTTTGGCCTCCTGCTCTGAGTTCTTCATTCAGGGTTTTGCCGGAGTCTTATGAGGGGGCTTGGAACTATTTCCTAGTCTTCTGTTCCCAGGCTTTTCCCCCAGCCACTAGGTATTGGATTTACCTGATTTTCTAGTAGCTCAGAAAAGTGCATACGATTAAAATTTCACTGTATCTTAATTGCAAAATAGCCCACAGATTGAAAATCTGTAGGTTATTTTCAAAGTTTTGAGGTTATGTCAAAATGATTTTAAAATTTGAGATCAGTTTATTTGCTGCTGCTGGCTTTTAAGGGAGAGAATAGACTTGAATAATCTTATATGCTATGGAGTCTCACAAAGACATAAAATGTCACCTACTGTTTTTTTTTTTTTAATATCAGTCTTTAAATTCTCATCATTATTGTTTTTACTTTAGAGGAATCCACTGTAATTGATTTACATCATTTCACATCTTATATTCATGAGCAGAAAATGGTGCCCATCTCTAGAAGTTTAAAGCTAGATTTTCCTTTTTCAAAGCATGACTATGTCAGAACACTCTTCCATCATCCCATTGACAAACATTGCTGTTATTACTGTCAAGAATACTTGATGCAATCCAACATGTCCTCTTCAGTAATCTTCTCTTGTTAGCAGAAGACAAAACCTACCAAGACGAATAGTAAATCTAATTGTTGTTGCCAAATGTACTGCATCTACATTAAAATTCTCATGTTCTTAATACAGAATGAGAAAGAAATGATATTGTTGATTGCTTAGGCAGAATGAGGGGTACTTAAAAAATCTTTTAAAAACTTTTAATAGCAACTTCTTTAACTATTCTCTTTCTACAAATGCAAAAATGATCTAAAAGCAGTAAGTAAAATTCTGAACTGAATAGGACTTTCAAAACCGAATAGTACTTGCCTCTGATACATTCAAAACTAGGGAAAGCCTTTAAATTTATGACACTTAGACATGGATGAGTTCTGTCTCTGCATACTGTCCAGAAATTTATTATTAAATTTGCTAATTAGTAAGGCTTTTTGTAGCTTTTCACCAGCTCCAAAAGACCTTTCTCTTTTCCTACTTGAGAAGATCCAGTAATGAGGTTATGATTTTTTTGGGTCTCAGTTGTTTCCATAGCAACAGTTAGGGATGCTATAAATTGGTTCACACAAAATTAAAGCTGACCAAAAGCCTTCAGTGTAGTTCTGAGTTACTAAATCACTAGTGACAGAAGATAAATGTTTATTTCTTACTGCCTCTGTTTATTATTTCTTAAGTGAAGAGTAAACAATTTTTATTCTTGGGTCTATTAACATATCATTTATGATATTTGCAAAAATTTGAACATATCAAAACTGTTGGAGAAATGAACATTATACTTACTCTAATTATGTTAATTCATCCTCCTTTTACCTCTTTTTTGCATCTTTGCTTTGTGCTTAAAAGTCATTTGTTTCCATTTTTATATTTTTATTCAGTTTAAATTAGAAAATACTGAGAAAAGTTTAAACAATATAAAAGGGTAAGGATTTATGTATCTTATGTTGTATTCTTGATGTGTAAATTAATCTTTATTTATTTAACCCATCCCTGTTGGTAATCATTTTGGGATTTTTTAATGTTTTTGTCTATTAAAAGCAGTGTTGCAATAACAACCTTGTACATACATTTTTATGATGCTGTCCCAAAAGTGGAATTGCTGAAAGGTTATATTTATTTTTAGTTTTGAAAAGTACTGCCAAATTGTCCTCGCAAAAGTTGCACCACTTTATATCCACCAAAAGTGTATCCACTCATCTTTGTATATACTGAGTATTATCAAATTTCTACATCTTTGTCAATCTAAGAGGTAGAAAAATCTTGCTTAAATTTGTTTTATCTTAAGTGTAAGTTTGAACAACTTACCATGTGTTTATTGGGCTTTGTGTTTCTTTTTATTTTATTAACTAATTCATGTCTTTTGCCCATTTTTCCACTTGGTTTCTAACTTTTTCTTTATCAGTTACTAGAGCTATCTGTCTGTTAAATATTTAGCCCATTACCTGGTCCTTTATCTAATCATTTTTAGCTTTTCACTTGATTTTTAAAAATTTATTTATTTTTAATTGGAGGATAATTGCTTTACAATGTTGTGTTGGTTTCTGCCATACGTCAACATGAACCAGCCATAGGTATACACATGTCCCCTACCTCTTGAACCTCCTTCCCACCTCCCACCCCATTCTACACCTCTACATTGTCACAGAGTACCAGATTTGAGCTCCCTGCATCATACAGCAAATTCTCACTAGCTCTCTATTTTACATATGGTAAAATATGGACCATAAATAAAGCTGAGCGCTGAAGAATTGATGCTTTTGAACTGTGGTGTTGGAGAAGACTCTTGAGAGTCCCTTGGACTGCAAGGAGATCCAACCAGTCCATCCTAAAGGAAATCAGTCACGAATATTCATTGGAAGGACTGATGCTGAAGCCGAAACACCAGTAATCTGGCCATCTGATGTGAAGAGCTGACTCATTGGAAAAGACCCTGATGCTGGGAAAGATTGAGGGCAGGAGGAAAAGGGGACGACAGAGGGTGAGATGGTTGGATGGCATCACTGACTCAATGCACATGAATTTGAGTAAACTCTGGAAGTTGGTGATGGACAGGGAAGCCTGGTGTGCTGGAGTCCATGGGGTTGCAGAGAGTCAGACACGACTGAGCGACTGGACTGAACTAAATGTGTATGTTTCAGGGCTCCTCTCCCAATTCATCCCGTCCTCTTCTCATCGTGTTTACAAGTTTGTTCACTATGTCTGCATTTCCACTGCTCCCCTGCATATAGGTTCATCAGTTCCATTTTTCTAGATTCCATATACATGTGTTAATATACAATATTTGTTTTTTTCTTTCTGTCTTATTTCACTTTGTATAATAAGGCTCTAGGTTCATCCACCTCATTAGAACTGACTGAAATGCATTCTTTCTTATGGCTGAGTAATATTCCAATGTATATATGTACAACTTCTTTATCCTTATCCATTTATCTGTCAATGGAAATCTACGCTGCTACCATGTTCTAGCTATTGTAAATAGTGCTGTGATGAACATTGGGATATAAGTGTCTTTTTCAGTTATTGTTTCCTCAGGGTATATGCCCAGTAGTGGAACTGCCGGGTCATGTGGTAGTTTTCGTCCTAGTTTTTTAAGGAATCTCCATACTGTTCTCCATAGTGGTTTTATCAATTTACGTTCCCACCAACAAAGCAAGAGGTTCCCTTTTCTCCACAACCGCTCCAACATTTATTGTTTGTAGATTTTTTGATAATGGCCCTTCTGACTGGTGTGAGCTGATACCTCATTGTAGTTTTGATTTGCTTTTATCTAATAATGAGTGATGTTGACCATCTTTTCATGTGTTTATTGGCCATCTGTATGTCTTCTTTGGGGAAATGTCTGTTTAGGTCTTTGCCCCGTTTTTCACTGGGCTGTTTGTTTTCCTGATGTTGAGCTGTATGAGCTGCTTGTATTAATGTGTTCTGTAGATTAATCCTTTGTCATTCATTTGATTTTTTTTACTTTATTTATGGCTTTTTTTTTTGCCTTTGTAAAAGAAAAACACATTATCCACCGCCCCGCCCCCCACCCGTGTTTTGCCTTTACTGTCAGACTGCTACCACATTCCACTTCTAATATCAGAGACATGGGTTTTCTATACTTCAGGCAATTCTCTGACACCATCTGGATGTCCTACAATTTAATTTATTTCTGATGCTTTCTCCTGGAGACAGCATCAGGTCCCACAGGCTAAGGACTCAGTCCACAACACTTCCCTCTCTCCGCCTCTGTTCAGAGACCAACTGCAGGTCCCAGGTTGTCACCTATACTTTTGGCTGACCACTATAAATCCATGTCCCAGTGACCCCTTCCTGAGGTTTGATCATTTGCTAAAACAGCTTTTAGCAGTATTTGCTTACATAGTCAGGAAAATGGTTACATACACTGGTTTATTATATAATAAAGAATATATAAAGAACACAAATGAACAGGCAGATGAAGAAATATATAAGCTGAGACTGAAAAATGCACCCAAACCCACTTTGTGTGGAGGAGCTTCTGTAGCCTCGGAACTGGGTGTACCAATCTCCCAGCATGCAGTTGTGTTTACCAACCCAGAAGTTCTTTGTACTATGTACTTAGGATTTTTTAGTGGAAGCTTCATCATATAAGCATGATTGATCGTTAACTGAATCTCTAACCCACCTCCCTTCTTGGAAGGTTAGGGCTGAAAGTTTCAATTCTAACCATGGCTTGAGCTTTCTCATGGCCAGTCCCCATCTTGAAGCCTTGAGGAACCCACCAAGAGTCACTTCATTAGGACAAAAGATACTCCTATCACCCAGGAAATTCCAAGGGTTTTGGGAGCTCTGTGCCAGGAACTATGGTTGTTGGTGGTGGTCGTTGTTGTTTAGTTGCTAAGTCATATCTGACTCTGTGACCCCACAGACTATAGAGATATACAGGGAAATCTCTGTAGCTTTCTCTCAACTTTGCTATGAACCTAAAACTGATCTAAAAAATAGTCTCTTGAAGTAAAAAGCTGAGGTGACATTTTATAAAGTCTTAGACTAGAGAAAGTATTTCTAGAAGTAACTTCATATCTAGATGCCATTAAATAGAGGAGAATTTGACTACATTAAAATTGGACTTCTGTAAGACTGTGATATTGTGATCATAGTAAGAAATACACATTTGGTCTTAGTCCATGGGTCCTGAATTTCCCAGGTGGTACAGTGGTAAAGAACCCGCCTGCCAGTGCAGATTTAGAGATGTGTTTGATCCTTGGCTCAGGAAGATCCTCTGGAGAAGGAAATAGCAACCCACTGCATTATTCTTGCCTGGGAAATCCTATGAACTGCACCATGCCAGGCTCCTCTGTCCTCCACTATCTCTCAGAGTTTGCTCAAATTCATGTTTGTCGAGTTGGTAATGCTACCTAACCATCTCATCCTCTTTCACCCCCTTCCTTTGCCGTCAATCTTTCAAGCATCAGAATCTTTTCCAATGTCAGCTCTTTGTATCAGGTGGCCAAAGTACTGGAGCTTCAGCTTCAACATCAGTCCTTCCAATGAATATTCAGGACTGATTTCCTTTAGGATTGACTGTTTTGCTCTCTTTGCTGTCCAGGGGACTCTCAAGAATCTTCTGTAGCACAACAGTTCAAAAGCATCAATTCTTGTGTGCTAAGCCTTCTTTATGCTCCAACTCTCACATCCATACTTGACTACTGGAAAAACCATAGCCTTGACTATGCAGGCCTTTGTTGGTTAAGTGATGTCTCTGCTTTTTTCATACTATGTCTGGGTTTGTCATAACTTTCCTTCCAAGGAGCAAGTATCTTTTAATTTCATGGCTGCAGTCACCCTCCACAGTGATTTTGGAGTCCGAGAAAATAAAATCTGTCACTGCTTCCACTTTTTCCCTTTCTGTTTGCCAGGAGGTGATGGGACCAGATGCCATGATTTTTGTTCTTTAATGTTGAGTTTCAAACCAGCTTTTTCACAGTCCTCTTTCATCCTCATCAGGAGTGTCTTTAGTTCCTCTTCAGTTTCTGTCATTAGAGTGATATTATCTGTATATCTCAGGTTGTTGATATTTCTCCCAGCAATCTTAATTCCAGCTTATGATTCATCCAGCCTGGCATTTTGCATGATGTACCCTGAAGACTCTTGAGACTCCTTTGGACTTCAGGGAGATAAAACCAGTCAGTCCTAAAGGAAATCATCCCTGAATATTCGTTGGAAGGACTGATGCTGAAGTTGCAGCTCCAGTATTTTGGCCACTTGCTATGAACGTCTGACTCATTGGAAAAGACCCTGATGCTGGAAAAGACTGAAGACAGCAGGAGAAGGGAGTGACAGAAGATGAGATGGTTAGATGACATCACCAACTCCATGGACATGAATCTGAGCAAACTAGGGGAGAGAGTGAAGGACAGGAGAGCCTGGCGTGCTGCAGTCCATGGGGTCGCAAAGAATTAGACATGACTTATCAACTGAACTCTACATTAGAAAATAAATAAGCAAGATGACGATATACAGCCTTGACGTACTCCTTTCCCAATTTTGAATTAGTCAGTTGTTCCATGTCTGGTTCTAACTGTTGCTTCTTGACCTGCATATAAGTTTCTGAGGAGACAAGTATGGTGGTCTGGTATTCCCATCTCAAAAATTTTCCACAGTTTGTTGTGAGCCACATAGTCATAGGCTTTAGCGTAATCAATGAAGCAGAAGTAGATAATGTTTTTGGAATTCCCTTGCTTTCTCTATGATCCAGTGAATGATGGCAATTTGATCACGGGTTCCTTTCCTCTTGGAAACCCACGTTGTACATTTGGAAGTTCTGCTGAAGCCTCGCTCAAAGGATTTCTAGCACAGGTGTGTGAGCATGAAAAATGAACATGATTATGCAGTAGTTTGAACATTCTTTGGCGTTGCCTTTCTTTGGGATTGGAGTGAAAACTGACCTTTTCCAGTCCTGTGGCCACTGCTGAGTTTTTCAAATTTGCTGACATATTGATTGGAACACTTTAATAGCGCTATCTTTTAGGATTTGAAATAGCTCAGCTGGAATTCCATCACTCCACTAGCTTTGATCGTAGTGATGCTTCCTAAGGCCCACTTGACTTCACACTCCGGATGTCTGGCTCTAGGTGAGTGACCACACCACTGTGGTTATCCCGGTCATTAATACCTTTCTTGTACAGTTCTTCTGTGTATTCTTACCACATCTTCTTAGTCTCTTTTGCTTCTGTTAGGTCCTTGCCATTTCTGTCCTGTATTGTGCCCGTTCTTGCATGACATGTTCCTTTGGTATCTCCAAATTTCTTAAAGAGATCACTAGTCTTTCCCATTCTTTGTTTTCTTCTATTTCTTTGCATTGTTCATTGAAGAAGGCCTTCTAATCTCTCCTCGCTATTCTCTGGAACTCTGCATTCAGTTGGGTATATCTTTCCCTTTCTCTCTTGCCTTTTGCTTCTCTTCCTCAGCTATTTGTAAAGCCTTCTCAGACAACCACTTTGCCTTTACTGCTTGGCAATAAAAAAGGAACAAGTTATTGATGCATGCAACAACTTGGATGACTCTCTGGGAATTATGCCAGGTGAAAAAAGCCAATCTCCAAAGGTTACATCCTGTATGATTCCATTTATATAACATTCTTCAAATGTCAAAATTACAGAAATGAAGAACACACTAGTAGTTGTTGGGAGCAGGGCATGGTAATATAAAAAAGCATCAGGAAGGAGACTTATGGTGATGGAAATGTTGTGTATTTTGACCATAACAATGTCAGTATCCTGAATATGATTTTGTTCTATAATTTCACACAATGTTACTTATAGAGGAAGCTGTGTAAAGGACACACAAGATCTCTCTGTGTTATTTCTTACAACTGAATGTGAATATACAATGATTTCAGAATATTGATGAATTATAAAAAGTGGCAGATCACCTGGAAAATGGTTTGGCAGTTTCTAAAGATGTTAAAAATAAATCTATTCTGTGACCAAGCCATTCTTTTCCTGTGTAGATATCCAGGAGTAATGAATACAGTTGTCCACAGAAAGAATTGTGCAAGAGTGTTCATAGAGCTTTATTCATAATAGCTGAAATGTGGAGACAACCAAATCGTCCATGTGCAGGAGAGCAGATAAACCAATTATGGTATTTTCACACAGCGGAACACTTCTTACAAAAAAAGTACCAACACACCCAAAACACGGATGACTCTCACAAATACTATGTTAAGCAATGGGAATCAGATACAAAAGAGTACATAATATATGGCTACATTTATATGAAATTCAGTTCAGTTCAGTTTAATCGCTCAGTCGTGTCCAACTCTTTGCGACCCCATGAATCACAGCACGCCAGGCCTTCCTGTCCATCACCATGCCGAGTCCACCCAAACCCTTGTCCATTGAGTCAGTGATGGCTTCCAACCATCTCATCCTTTGTCATCCCCTTCTCCTCCTGCCCTCAATCTTTCCCAGCATCAGGGTCTTTTCCAGTGAGTCAGCTCTTCGCATCAGGTGGCCAAAGTATTGGAGTTTCAGCTTCAACATCAGTCCTTCCAATGAACACCCAGGACTGATCTCCTTTAGGATGGACTGGTTGGATCTCCTTGCAGTCCAAGGGACTCTCAAGAGTCTTCTCCAACACCACAGTTCAAAAGCATCAATTCTTTGACACTCAGCTTTCTTTATACTCCAACTCTCACATCCATACATGACCACTGGAAAAACCACGGCCTTGACTAGACGGACCTTTGTTGGCAAAGTAATGTCTCTGCTTTTTAATATGCTGTCTAGGTTGGTCATAACTTTCCTTCCAAGGAGTAAGCATCTTTTAATTTCATGACTGCAATCACCATCTGCAGTTATTTTGGAGCCCAGAAAAATAAAATCAGCCACTGTTTCCCCATCTATTTGCCACAAAGTGATGGGACTGGATGCCATGATCTTAGTTTTCTGAATGTTGAGCTTTAAGCCAACTTTCAAGAACAGGCAAACATTGATGGTGATAGAAGGTATGATACTCTTTACTGGTGGTGAGAGGATGGTATCAATTGAAAAGGAGCTTGAGGGAACTTACTGGAGTGAAGGAAATGTGGTTACATAAGTATATGCATAATATTAAAAGTTATTGAGCTTTACACTTAAGGTTTTTCATTTTACTATTTGTTAATTCTGCCTCAGTAAATGCTGAAAAAAACATTTTCAACTATTCATGGGGGAAGAAAGACAAGTCATCTAATCCCACTGTGAAGACTTTGTTTGGATCCTTCTCCAGACAAGCTGTAGAAAAACCTATTTATGACAGCTATGTTAAATTGAAAATCTGAACAGTTTATAATTATTGATGACATTAAGAAGTTATTGTGAAGTTCATCAGTTCAGTTCAGTTGCTCAGCCATGTTCAACTCTTTGCAACCCCATGGACTGCAACACATCAGGCCTCCCTGTCCATCACCAACTCCCAGTTTACCCAAACCCATGTCCATTGAGTTGGTGATGCCATCCAACCATCTCATCCTCTGTCATCCCCTTCTTCTCCCGCCTTCAATCTTTCCCAGCATCTGGGTCTTTTCAAATGAGTCAGTTCTTCACATCAGGTGGTCAAAGTATTGGAATTTAAGCTTCAGCATCAGTCCTTCCAATGAATGTTCAGGACTGATTCCTTTAGGATTGACCTTTAGGATCTCCTTGCAGTCCAAGGGACTCTCAAGAGTCTTCTCCAACACCACAGTTCAAAAGCATCAATTCCTCTATGCTCAGCTTTCTTTACAGTCCAACTCTGACATCCATACATGACTACTGGAAAAACCATAGCTTTGACTAGACGGACCTTTGTTGGCAAAGTAATGTCTCTGCTTTTTAATATGCTGTCTAGGTTGGTCATAGCTTTTCTTCCAAGGAGCAAGTGTGTTTTAATTTCATGGCTGCAGTCACCATCTGCAGTGATTTTGGAGCCCCCCAAAAATAAAGTCTCTCACTATTTCTACTGTTTCCCCATCTATTTACCTTGAAGTGATGGGACCATGATGCCATGGTCTTAGTTTTCTGAATGTTGAGCTTTAAGCCAACTTTTTCACGCTCCTCTTTCACTTTCATCAAGATGCTCTTTAGTTCTTCGTTTTCTGCCACAAGGATGGTGTCATCTGCATATCTGAGGTTATTGATATTTCTCCCTGCAGTCTTGATTCTAGCTTGTGCTTCATTCAGCCCGGCATTTCTCATGATGTACTGCATATAAATTAAATTAGCAGGGTGATAATATACAGCCTTGATGTACTCCTGTCCCTATTTGGAACCAGTCTGTTGTTCCGTGTCCAGTTCTAACTGTTGCTTCCTGATCTGCATACAGATTTCTCAAGAGGCAGGTCAGGTGGTCTGGTATTCCCATCTCTTTCAGAATTTTCCACAGTTTGTTGTGATCCACACAGTCAAAAACTTTAGCATAGTCAATAAAGCATAAGTAGACTTTTTTCCTGGAACTCTCTTGCTTTTTCAATGATCCAACGGATGTTGGCAATTTGATCTCTGGTTCCTCTGCTTTTTCTAAATCCAGCTTGAACACCTGGAAGTTCACGGTTCATGTATTGAAGCCTGGCTTGGAGAATTTTGAGCATTACTTTACTAGCATGTGAGATGAGTGCAATTATGCAGTAGTTTGAGCATTCTTTGCCGTTGCCTTTCTTAGAGATTGGAATGAAAACTGACCTTTTCCGGTCCTGTGGCCACTGCTGAGTTTTCCAAATTTGCTGACATATTGAGTGCAGCACTTTCACAGCATCATCTTTTATAGATGTAAACACAATTATTATTGTTAGAGTTCTATTACATACATATTTAAATAAGTGATATATCTAAGATTTGCTTCAAAATAAAATAGATGGGAAGTGTAAAGATACAAATGAAACAAGACTGGTTGCGTTGATTGGTGTTTAACCTACACGACTGGATTATTGTCTGCTTTCTTTACTCCATGATTAAAAGTTTAAAATTTTAAGTATGGATAAAAGACATACACAGGCAGCTTTGTTACTACCAATAAAACAGAATTGGCCTCTGAGATAGTAAGTTCTAAGGATGCTCAAGAAGTGGTAGGGAAAGTTAATGCCTTCAAAGAAATCATTGCTTATCTGCACTAGGTATTTTTAGGAAAGAGTGATTTTTTTTTTATACTTGGAAGGTATAGATTGTTTTTTTTAAATTATTTATTTATATTAACTGGAGTATAGTTGATTTAAAATATTTTGTTAATTTTGGATGTACAGCATAGCAATTCAGTATTTTTACAGATACACTCCATGAAAAGTTATTACAAGATAATGGCTATAATTCCGTGTGCTATTACAATATATCCTTGTTGCTTGTCTGTTTTATACATGGTGGTTGGTATCTCTTAATCCCATACTCCTAATATGCCCCTCCCCCTTGCCTCTTCTCTTGGTAACCATTAGTTTTTTTTTTATATATGTGAGTCTGTTTTGCATATACATTCTTTGCATTATTTTTATATTCCACATGTAAGTGATGTCGAACAATATTTGTCTTTCTCTGTCTGACGTTTCACTAAGCGTAATATTTGCTTGCTCCATCCACACTGCTGCAGGGAGAGGGGATCCTTAAGGGTAGAAAACCACTCAACACTCAGTGGACACCCGAGTGTAGATAACTTCTGTGTTAATTTTTTCAGTCCAAATGTATGATGATGTTAGCACATATAGACACATTGTGTCTCCATCAATTGTCCATTTGCTGTAGCAAACTGAAGCAGTGGGATTAATTTTTTTCTACTTTCATGTGCTCTTTTGCTTTCCCTAAGGACCTGATGTTATTTTGTGAGGATGATCCAAAGCCAGTTTTGCCGACAATTCCTACTTCCATTATCTCATCAATGGCGTGGTTGTCAGAAGGGCAAACAGATGTCTATAATCGCTGGGATACAGGTAAAGAATAAAAATTGTACTCGGAAATGTGAATAAGAAACACTGGCCAGGTATTGTCTTTCATCAGATTTTATTTTGTGAAATATAGCAATAGTGGCTTTAACTTTGGTCCTATGGGAAAAGATTAACATGGATAAATTCAATTCACACAGGGTCCAAGAACCTTGTTTTACTATTTGTTTCAATGTTTTTGTCTATTTTGCTTTTTCGTTGTCATTGTTTCATTTCAAAAATTTTAATTACAAATGTTAAATCTTTTATATTGGTAAATTTTTTTTCTTTAAAGCAGAAAGTTCATTTTAGCTCCTTTTCTTGTTTGTATTAATCTTCTCTGATGAAGAACTTATATTTTTCAGAAGGAAGCATTAGATGAAAATGTGAGAAAGTATGAAGCATGGTGTCCCACAAATTGGTTAATCATCCCTTGAGTAACTAACACTAGAGAATAGCACAGTATACTGGCCTCCAATAAATTACACTATTAAATTCCAACCAGGCTCTACTGCTACTCAAGGTCTGATTGATCCACTGTCAAGCCACTCCAGCCTGTCTGTTCTCCATGAACTCAGTTTCCAATACATTCTTCCCTTGATTTTCTCAGAAAAAAAAGGATAAAAGATCTGTGAAGATGAACAAAGCATTCTGAGTAGTTTTTATTCGCTCATATATCTTTGCTTTTATTTTCATCCAGGCATCCTTTTCCTTTTCACAGAGTTGGCTCCTTATATTCTGAGTTTCATCTTCTCCCTCATCTTTGGACCATGCTCCTTAGTTTCCCACTATATAGAGTCCCAATATCCGAAATATTAAAACTGAAGTTTATTAGTATAGCTTTACTGTAAAAGTTCACTTGTATATAAGCCAGTTCTGAGACTGATGAGGATATTTTAATCAACCCAGAAACAAGAAATTGTGGGTTATGATGATATTTGTAGTATAAGGTTGGCGTTATTCACATAAATAATTGGTTATAAGTGGTAACAATTTTTTAGACAGCTTGCTTTTATTCTTAGAATACACTTTATGTAAATTGATCCAGATCCAGAAATTTGAAAGAAAACGTAAGGAAAATGTTTTTGTGTTTTAATATCCCCTAACATTTCCACCCCCTAATATTTTCAGTAGACTTTTTTAAGAGCAGTTTTAGGTTCACAGCAAAATTGAGGGAAGGTACCAAGATTCCCCATATACCCCTCTTCCCCAAACAAAGTGAAACATTCTGTGCTATCAACATCCCACACCAGAGTGGCGCATTTGTTGCAAGCAGTGAACCTACATTAACACTTTTTTTTTTTTTTAATCATCCAAAGACCATACTTTTTGTTGGCATTCATCTCTGTGGTGCACATTCTGTGGGTTTTGACAAATGTATACAACATGTATCCACCATTATAGTATCCTACCGAGTGCATCTCTGCCCTAAAAATCCTCTATGCTTTGTCTGTTCTTTCCTCCCTCCTAACCCCTGAAAACCACTGACATTTTAAATATCTTCAGAGTTTTGCCTTTTCCAGAAAGTCATAAAGTTAGAATCATGTGGTATATAACCTTTTCAGATGGCTTCTTTCACTTAGTAATGTGCATTTAAGGTTCCTCCATGTCTTTTCATGGCTTAATAGTGCATTTTTTTAATTAGTGCTGAGTAAGATATACGAGGGAATTTACCCATTCACCTACTGAAGAACATCTTGGTCATGTCCAAGTTTTGGCAATTTTAGCTAAAGCTGCTGTAAATAACTCCTGTGCAGGTTTCTATGTGACGTGCTTCTCTCTGCCAGCATTTTAATACAAGGAAATTGAGTATAAATGAGCATCAGAAGCAACCCTTGAGAAGAAAAAAGTCACAAAGCATGTTGCTTGAGAGATGATTCTACTCTTTTACTTGTTTAGGACTCGTCTTAATTGGAGGAGCTTTTCCGATTTTTTTTAAAAGATTTTTTTTTTATGTGAACCATTTTTAAAATCTTTATTGAATTTCTGTTTTGAGTCTTTTCTCCAGTCTTCCCTTCACACTGATCTCAGAGATAGCTTGCAAATGCAGATCTTAGCGTTTCATTTTTTTCCAGCTTAAAACCTTTCAACAGTTTTCTACTGCCAGTAAGTCTAATTTTTTTTTTTTTTCCACTGTCATGTAAGACTTTTCTTAGTCTGGGTCCAGCCAACCTTTATGGCCTCATCACCAATACTGCCAGTATTCACAATACTTTGTGACATTCTATTACTTTCTCCTTAGAATGTCTTTGTTCCAGTTACTTCAGCTGTGTAACACATTGCTCTAAAACTTTAGTGGCATAAA
This sequence comes from Dama dama, assembly GCF_033118175.1. Classification (NCBI taxonomy): domain Eukaryota; kingdom Metazoa; phylum Chordata; class Mammalia; order Artiodactyla; family Cervidae; genus Dama; species Dama dama. Next base: position 9,011,610 of record NC_083702.1, read on the forward strand.
ATAGATATTTATTCTGCTCACGGATTCTCTGGGTCGGGAATTAGGACAGGGCACAGTGGGGGCATCTTGTCTCTGCTCCATGACGTACATCTGGGCCTCCGCTCGAGAACACAAAGGCTGGGGACAGGAATCCTCTGATGGCTCATCCACTTATGTGTCTGGTAGTTGATGCTTGCTGTGTCAGCTGGGAGCCTCAGTTTCTCTCCACATGAGTCTCCTTTTGTGGTCTCTCCCCATGGGCTAGTTTGGGCATTCTTGTAGCATGGTGGCTGGGTTCCAAGGTTCAACATCCTGTGAAGGAAACGACCAAGCAGAAGTTGAATAATTTCAAAAGCCGCTCTAGAATACTTCCTCCCCATTCAGTTTATCAAGGCAGTCGAAAAGTCTTGCCAAAGTTCAAGGGAGGGTACGAGGATGCCTGTCTCTCAACAGACAAGTGTCAATGTCATATTGACAAAAAAGCATGTGGGGTGGGAAGTGTATTAGCACAGTCATCTTTGGAATATACAGTCTGACACAATTCTCCATCAAATAATGAATGCTCAACAAAATCCTATTCAAACAGTAAGACCTGGCTCGTTTGGCAGAAACCAACACGTTTCTGTAAAGCATTTATCCTTAAATTAAAAAATAAATAAATTTAAAATAAAAAAAACAAAACAGCAAGGCCCAGCTCAAATGTCACTATTGCTATAAAATCTTTCTGCACACCACTTTGCCCATACCCCCAAAATAGAATTTATAGTTTTGTATCATAATTATTTATTTAATAAGTTTTACTTATTTTTATATTACATAAATAATAAGTGAATATATTGTGATTTTTAAAATTCAAACCATGTAGATAGAACTAAAATCTCCCTTCCATGTCTTGGCTATTGTAAACAGTGCTGCAGTGAACACTGGGGTGCATGTGCCCTTTCAGACCATGTTTTTCTCCAGGTATATCCCCAGGTGGGATTGCAGGGTCATATGGTAGCTCTATGTTTAGTTTTTTAAGGAACCTCTGCACTGTTCTCCATAGTGGCTGTACCAATTTACATTCCCACCAACAGTGTAGGAGGGTTCCATTCACTCCGCACCCTCTCTAATGTCCATTGTTTGTGGATGTTTTGTTTATTCTTTTATTTATTTTTGTTTGTGGATTTTTTGATGATAGTCATTTTGACTGGTGTGAGGTGATACTCGTAGTTTTTGATTTGCATTTCTCTAATAATTGGGAATACTGAACATCTTTTCTTGTGCCTCTCAGGCCATCTGTATGTCTTCTTTGGAGAAATGTCTATGTAGGTATTCTGCTTATTTTTTGATTGAGTTCTTTGTTTTGATGATGTTAAGCCTCATGAGCTGTAGATTTTGGAGATCAATCCCCTGTCAATCACATCATTTGCAAATATTTTCTTCCAGTCTGTGGATTGTATTTTCATTTTGTTTATTGTTTCCTTTACTGTGCAAAAAATTGAGTTTAAGAAAGTCCCATTTTTTGTTTTATCTCCATTATTCTGGGAGTCAGAGCAAAAAAGATACTGCTGTGATTTATGTCAGAGAATGTTCTGCATGTTTTCCTCTAGGAGTTTTATTGTGTCCCGTCTTTAATCCATTTTGAGTTTATTTTTGTGTGTGGTGTTAAAGAATGATCTAAATTCGTTTTTTCAGATACAGCTGTCCAGTTTTCCCAGTACCATTTTTGTTGAACAGACTGTCTTTCCAACACTATGTGGTCTTGCTTCTTTTGTCATAAGTTAATTGACCATAAGTGCCTGGGTTTATTTCTGGGCTTTCTATCCTTTTCATTGATCTATATGCCTATTTTTGTGTCAGTACTATACTGTTTTGATGACTGTAGCTTTGTAATATACTCTGCAATCAGGCAGTAGGATTCCTGCAGCTCCCTTCGTCTTTCCTAAGATTGGTTATTCAGAGTCTTTTGTGTTTTCAAACAGACAAACAGAAAAATTTTGTTCTAGTTCTGTGAAAAGTGCCATCAGCAATTTGATAAGGATTGTATTGAATCTGTAGATTTCCTTGGGTAGTATGGTCGTTTTAACTATTGATTCTTCCAATCCAAGAACACAGTATATCTTTCCATTTGTTTGTGTCATCTTCAGTTTCTTTCATCAATGTCTTATAGTTTTTGGAGTACAGGTCTTTTGCCTCCTTGGGTAGATTTGTTCCTAGATATTTTATTCTTTTTGATGCAATGGTAAACGGGTTTGTTTGCTTAATTTCTCTTTCTGATATTTCAGAAAGTGTACAGTTAGTGTATGTTGTTAGTATATAGAAATGCAACAGATTTCTGTATGTTAATTTTGTATCCTGCAATTTTATCAAATTCATTAATGAGCCCTGGTAATTTTCTGGTAGCAGAAGTTCTTAATTTTCATTCTTTATGATTTGTACTTTTTTGTATCTTATGATCTAAAAAAATTCTTTCTTGTCTCAAGACCATAAAGGTTAAGATTTTTATAATTTTGCTTTCCACAATTAAGCTCTTAATGCAGCTGGAATTGGATTTTGTGTATGGTTGAAGCAGGAGTCCATTTTTACTTCTAAATGGATAACCAGTTGTCCCAGCATCAATTATTGAAAAGTCTGTCCTTTCCCTGATGAACTGAAGTACCGTCTATAGTCTAAAGCAAGTTTACACATATGCATGAATTTTTGTTTCTCAGCTGTCTGTTCTGTTCCACAAGTCATTTGGCTACCCCAGAACCAACAAATACTTTTAATTACTCTACCTTTGTAATAATTCTTGATGACTTTTCCTTTATCAGGAAGAGTTATTGTTTCTTTTCTTTTATTTAATTTTTAACCCTTTGCTTGCTTTCCCACATACAAGCTTATCATGTTGCTTGAAAAAAGCCTCTTAGAGTTTTTTATTGGCTTGCCAATCTTTAAATCAATTTGGAGAAGTGACCTCCTTACAATATTCTGTTTATTTAAGTCTTCTTCACTGAGTTGGCCTCTCTGATAGCTCAGTTGGTAAAGAATCCACCTGCAATGCTGGAGACCCCGGTTCAATTCCTGGGTCAGGAAGATCCCCTGGAGAAGGGATAGGCTACCCACTCCAGTATTCCTGGGCTTCCCTTGTGGCTTAGCTGGTAAAGAATCCGCCTGCAATGCAGGAGAACTGGGTTCGATCCCTGGGTTGGAAAGATCCCCTGGAGAAGGGAAAGGCTTACCCACTCCAGTATTATGGACTGGAGAATTCCATGGACTGCATAGTCCATGGGGTCACAAAGAATCAGACACGACTGAGCAACTTTCACTTTACTGTGTTATATTTTATAGTTTTTCCCCACACAAGTCTTATGTATCTTTTGTTAGATTTAGTCCTGTGTACTTTATGTATTTTTGTTGCTACTGTAAAAGATATAATTTTATAAATTGCATATTATAACAGTTTGTTGATGATGCAAATGAGTAGAACTAATTTTTGTATATTGATTTTATAGCCAAGAAACTTGATCAACTAATTCTTACCAATTTTCCTGTAGATTCTTCTCCGTTTCTTATGTTGAAAATCATATCACTTGTGAATGATGGCAGGTTTATTTCACACTTGTAAACTGTACCTTGTATTTCATTTTCTTACCTCACCTTGCTAGGCAGAACCATTCAGGGAGTGCTGAATAGAAACTGTGATTGTGGTCTTCCTAGATTCAGTCTGTATCTTAAAGAAAATGATTTCAACATTTTTCCATTAAGATGAGTTTACTGTATGCTTTTTGCAGATCTCTATTCCTAATTTGTCAACACTTTTATCATGAATATGTGTTGAATTTTTATCCATTTTTAGTATCTATATTGATGGTTATAAGTTTTTCTCCCTTAAGCTGTTAATTTGGTAAAGTAGCTGATTTCCAAAAGTTGAAACAACCTTGAATTTCTGGAATACACTCAATTTAGTGATGATATATTATCTTTTATATATCTTGCTGGGTTTGATTTGCTAATGTTTTATTTAGGAGTTTTGCATCTGTATCCATGAGTGAAATTAACCAGGACTCTTTTCTCATATTTTCTTTGTTATGTTTTGATACTGAGATGTTGCCAGACTCATAAAAAGACTTGGAAAGTATTTGCTCTTTGTTTATACACTGGAATAATTTGTGTAGGGTTGTTTGTGAGATGATATAAAAGTAGATAAAGGATTCTGTACCTTCCCTTGCAGGGAAGGCAAATGGCTACCCGGAATACATCTGTCTCCTCATGAAGACAAAGCACTGCCCCCTTTATAATGGATAGGTCCAATACAGTCAACCTGACACCAGGTAATTGGCTGCTTTCCCTGGAAAATGGTGCCATGCTAGGGATATAGCATTAACTTCTACTCTTAACAGGTTGGGCGTTCAGCAGCTATGGTAGCCAGGTCACCTTGGTGACAGAAAGCTCATGTGTTGAACCCATGCATAGTCTTAGTCTCCACCCCTACCACACAGCCAAAGTCCATTGCACAGCCACTAGAGCGACTAAGGAAAGAGGACGGTTGACGTCCATTAAACAGAGCGTCTTGCCCGTCTGATTTCTGAGCGCCTCTTCTGTAGGGAATGTCCCCAGGCAGGCACTTCTATGGGACAGGAATGTCTTCACACTGTGTGCACATACACCCTGAAGGTTAATCCACGTATTGGGCTCCCATCTTCCAATCTTTTTCTTTCCAGGTCCCTGATAGCCCCCATCGGCCATGAATTGCTTCTTGCCTTCCATGTGAAGTGTGCATCTGTTTGCAATTCTGTCTTCTGGAGGATTTTCCTACTCTTTCAGGGCACTTGTGAGTGAGGCTCTGATTTAGCAGTTAACTACTGCTGGCTACTGCTGGCATTCCTGAGATTCATCTGTAAACCAGTCCTATACTTTTCTCTCTTAACTGGCAGTTCTACATGGAGCTAGGGGTGGAAGTTGAGAGGGTAGTAATAAATAATGGGAGCAGATTTCGTGGAGTCTGAGCCATCTGTTTGTATAGTTTCCATGGGCCTTCTGGCTCGGCCTGGACTCATCTATTCCATTTGATTTTACAGTAGAATGCTGCTGTGCATGCCCCAATTCTTTGCCCACTAGACTAGGTAACACCCATTACATGATGGCCTCATAGTTGTGTGGTGTCCTGAGGTGTAGGCAAAAGAAGACATGGCTCTACTCCTGATTCCTAGAGGTCAGCTTTGTGATTTTCCTACTGGGGCTCACGAGATGCTCTGCTTACCATCTTTCTCTGCATCAGGCACTTGCATTGGTTCAAGGTTATATGGTCCAGCTGTCTGAGAAGCTTATGCAGTGGTCTTGGCCTGTGGCAGAACCCTTTCTTGCTTTGATTCCCCACTGAAAAATCACAGTAAATGGTCAGAGCAGCACACCCAAATGTGGTATACATTGCCTCTGAAATTCCAAGACACCTGTTTTACTATGATTTATTTCTTTGTGTTGGATAATTCAAGGGGCAGCAACTTGTCTCTCACTGCTTTTTTTTTCCAGCTGCATCTGGGCTTGCAGCATGTGTGCTCTTAGGGGGATCTAGCTCCCTGAACAGAGGTGGAACCTGGGCCCCCTGCATGGGGAGCATGGAGTCTTAACCACTGGGCCACCAGGGAAGTCCCAACGACTTGTCTCTCACTTTAGAGGGGATATGTTAACATGCAGCAGACCACTGAATACTCTAAAAACTCCACAGATGTTGCTACCCAAGAGCATTCTGAGGATTTATCTCCCACCTCTGCATGCATGAAGCGCTAAGAGGACTTGTTTCTTCCTGCCTATTAAGTCCAGTTAGCATTGTATCATCAACGTAAAGGACCAGTGTGTTGTTCTGTGGGATATCAAGGAAATCCAGGTCTGTCTGGTCTCTGTTGAAAGAGATTGAAGCGAGACAGTAAAGGTATACTCTGTCTCTGCCACATGAAGGCTGAGTCTCATTATTAATAGAGGTTTTTAAAGAAACATTTCTAGGCCAGTAACTGGACATAAGATTCCAGGGGCTGTGTTGATTTGCTCTAGGAAAGATACCACAGCTGGAATTACAGCTATGATTGGCATCACCACTTGATTATATTTGCAATAATCTCTAGTCATTCCCCACAAACCATCTGGCTTTTCACCATCCCTATAACTTTTAAGTCTTTGATGGTAGTGCTAATGTCTGCAGTTTCCCAAAAAATATTTTTTGGAGTGAGGGAGTATAATTAATTCTTGAGGTTTCTATGTGGTCTGTCTAACCATAATAGCCTGAACTCCATGGGTTGTGAAACTAAAGTGAGGATTCTGCCAGTTACTAAGTGTATCTATTCCCATTATACATTCTGAGACCATGGAAATAACTGGAGGTAGGTCTGTGGTTTTACTGGACCCATTGTGAGCTGGAGCCTAGGTGGAGACTTCATGGGTCACCTGATTTCCATAAATCCCTACTTGGTAGAGCATAATGGCATTGTTGGATCTCCAGAGATTGGTGTCAGTTACAAGCCAGTATCTAACAAGACCGGGGAGCTCTTTGTGTTTCCCTTTCCAAGGACAGTCACTACTGTAAATGGCTTCGGGTCCTCTAGGGAAGGTTTAGAAGATTTACCATATATACCTGCGGTGGGTGTCTCAGGATTATTTCTCAAGGGAATCTGACCTTCCCCTCAATCAGGAGATTCTGGCTTTGTGAACTGGCTTCAATTTAGGAATTGAGTAAAAGGCCATGACTCCTCCCATAATGACACTAATTAGGTTTTCCATCCATGTATGGTAGAGCAGCGTCTGCAATGTGGGAGACCTGGATTTGATCCCTGGATTGGGAAGATCTCCTGGAGGAGGGAAAGGCTACCTACTCCAGTGTTCTGGCCTGGAGAATTCCATGGACTATATAGTCCTTGGAGTCACAAAGGGTTGGACACAACTGAGCGGCTTTCACTTTCACTTTTTTCACTTTTTCATGTAGAGCAGCACTTCGTAGGCTGCCCACCTATTTTCTATTCATCTTGTGATTCATTAGCCATTACTGTATATCCCTGAAAGTAAAAACAAACATACAAACAAAAAACCTGATATCGTTGCATCCCTGTGGCTTACTTTGGTTCTTGTGCCTCCCTTGTCTCTAAGATTCAGTTCAGTTTAGTCACTCAGTTGTGTCCGACTCCTTGTGACCCCATGAACCGCAGCACGCCAGGCCTCCCTGTCCATCACCAACTCCCAGAGTTTACACAAACTCATGTCCATTGAGTCGGTGATACCATCCAACCATCTCATCCTCTGTCGTCCCCTTCTCCTCCGGCCCTCAATCTTTCCCAGCATCAGGGTGTTTTCAAATGAGTCAGCTCTCTGCATCATGTGGCCAAAGTATTGGCGTTTCAGCTTCAACATCAGTCCCTGCAATGAATACCCAGGACTGATCTCCTTTAGGATGGGCTGGTTGGATCTCCTTGCAGTCCAAGGGACTCTCAAGAGTCTTCTCCAATACCACAGTTCAGAAGCATCAATTCTTTGGCACTCAGCTTTCTTTATAGTCCAACTCTCACGTCCATACATGACTACTGGAAAAACCATAGCCTTGACTAGACGGACCTTTGTTGGCAAAGTAATGTCTCTGCTTTTTTAATATGCTGTCTAGGTTGGTCATAACTTTCCTTCCAAGGAGCAAGCGTCTTTTAATTTCATGGCTGCAGTCACCATCCACAGTGATTTTGGAGCCCAGAAAAATAAAGTCAGCCACTGTTTCCACTGTTTTAAGCTGCTACCATTCCAGGGTGCCATTATCCCCACTGCGATCAGGAAACCCAATCCTGCTGCATCATCCCTGGGGTCATCTCTAGCCTGCAGATGACAAACACTACAAGCTCTGCAGTGATGCTGGTGCGCCGTCACAATAGTTTCTAGTGCGTTGGTGAAGAGAGTTTATTCCAGGGCAGTTAGAAGGTGTCCGAGCACACTGCATGTAATAGATCCCTTCCAACAGTCCCATCTCCTGGAGCCTTTAAGCTTCCTTTTACAGCCTGCCAGGGGAGTGCGTTTCTTCTGAAGGCCACTGCTGAGTCCACACACACAGTGTTCTCTCAGTCCTCCTCTGGCTCTTGGTGTCACTCTTTTCAGGTCCTGCTGAAATGTTCCAGCCTAGGGAGGCTTTCCTCAACACAGTATTAGAAACTGACACTTCACCACCTCCACCGGCACACCCTCCCCTCTTTCCTGCTTTATTTTCCTGGTAACACTTAGCATCATCCGATGTGCTGTCACTTGTGTGTCTCTTTGATTTTGTAAGAGAGTCATTTGATTCGGGGGTTTCGTGGATCACCCCAGCGTGGTGACTCTGCACTACCTGAGCGCTGACTGTGAACGCCGCCCTTGGCCACTTCCGGTGTGTGTGCCGTGTTCAGGCCGTGGCGCCCGGGCCACGTGCGTCGCATTCGTGGCTTCCGTTTTGAGGGCGGCTGCTCCATGCTTTCACATTTCCCTGCAGGTGTCTTTCTATCGATCATCAGAGTCTTATTGCAAAGCATGTTTTTAATTAGAGAAATGATCACAGAAATTTGAGTGGTTATCAACATAGTAACTGTGTATTGTATAGTTGGTGAAGAAATTCAGTTAAAACCTTTTTTGAAATTTAATTGTTCCCACCTTATTAACTTCAAAAATCTGGAAAACACGATTCGTGCATGAAAAATTGACATGAATGGAACTGTGAAAGGTTCTTACTAAAATGAATAAGGCAAAGCCACAATCATCTGCAGAAGTCAATTAAATAATTAAAAGACTAGAAAGATGGTAACTATATTTAAAGATGTCACCTTTTATTTGTCATGCAGTGGCCAACTCTTTTCATCATTGCAATGATTAAAAGAAACACTGACTTTTGAATTATTTATGCACGTTAGATCAAGAGCCATCCCACCTAAATCTTTTTCTACATTACTAACAAGTGCATGTATTATAAAAATATCATATAACTCTCTGAGATTTCAAATTAGGAGAAACAGTCTTAATGTAAACTAAGGTGACAAGTTCTTTATCAAATGACTGTGACACCTGAGGTGTATACGTCCCAATTTGACTTTATTTGAGTGAAACAGATGGCTGTGTATCTATTTCCAAGTGAGTGAGTTATGCATCCTACAGCTATTTACTGAACACCTACTGTGTGTCAGGCCCTGTGCCAGCTGCTGGATATGCGATGATGACAAGATCCCTGAATTTATGTAGCTTCCAGCCCAGGGTCTAATCAGGACTGATCAGGTCTGATCAGACAGATGAGGTAAGTGTCAGGATAGAGAGTGGCGCGGGAAGCACACGAGAGGGCGCCTGACTTTGACTTCAGATGTTAGGGGAGACTTTCTAGAGGAAGTGATGTTCAGGAACCTGAAGAGTAGGTGATGACTAGACTGTCAGCCCTGGTGTCATGTGTGTGGTGGGTATACTTTTATGCACTTTAACTCATTTACTCTTCAAAGCCGTCTTACGGGATAAATGAAGAAAATCCACACAGAATTTTTGAATAACTTGCCCAAGGTCGCAGAGCTTGGAAATGACAAAGTCAGGATTTAGACCAAAATAGTCTGATCCCCGAGCCTATGCTGATGTGTTTCAAACCTTTTAACTGTGATCTGCAGTCCGAAATGCCTTTTGTGTAATGACCCAGTACACACAAACTCACACCAGAAACAGTAGTGTTGCAATAGTTATCGGAGATGTACTCTGATCCGTTCTATTTTATTCTAGACAGTTTTTTAAAAAAAATATTAGATGTGACCTACAAAATCGATCTCATAACCGACTAACAGATCACAACCTGCAGTTTGAAAAACACTGTTTTGCCTATTACACAGAATCAGCCAGACCAAGTGAGGGAAGAAGAACAGAATATCTTAGGTTGAGTGTGAACAGTGTGTGAGAGGACAGGGGGTGGGGTAAGAAGAAGTTGGAAGGGGATTGGTGATCTTTAACCAGAGACCTCACACAGCTTCCCAGCCCTCCCATCAGCTGAATTCACAGTCAGCAGTCAGCAGTCTGTTACCTGAAAGAAGTCCTCACAGAACCCAGCTATCTTGGTATCCTAACCTCAGACTTCAGCCTCTAGAACTGTGAGAGAGAAATTTCGGTTGTTTCTAAGCTACCCAGTCTGTAGTACTGTGTTATCACAGCGCTAATGGACTAAGGCAAGCATGTGCTGGAGGAGTTTCAGTTGTGTCTGGATGATGATGGGGAGCCTTTGAAGTGATTTAAGCAAGGACATGAGATGACCAGATCGTCCTTGCTTTTAGGAAGATGACTGTGGATGTGGTGTAAAGAAAAGACTGGATGAGGACAAGTTAGGAAGAGCAGTCAGGGGTGAAAACAGAACTGGAGACTAAGAACATTTCTAAAATGCAGCTCTGATCTGGTCAGAATTCTGAAAAGCTCCCCTTAGGACAAAGTCTAACACCTTAGCCTGGAGGATAAGCTCCTTCCTCATTGACCTCTGCTTTCCTCTGTAGCCTACTTTTTAACCTCCTTCCTCCTCCATCACACGCAGTGGTCTAGCAATGGATGCCAAGCAACTTGCCAAAATGCCATGTTCTCTCACACTTTGCATATGCCCCTTCCTCTCTTCTCCATTCCTACTCATTTGAATGTTTAGGGTTCAGCGAAATGTTGCTTCTTCCAGGAAGCCTTTCCTGACATGCTGGAGACAGGGTTATTGTTCCTCCTCTGGGCTTTCTGGTCCTGTCACTTCATGGCAAATAGATGGGGAAAAATGGAAACAGTGGCAGATTTTATTTTCTTGGGATCCAAAATAACTGTGGACAGTGACTGCAGCCACAAAATTAAAAGACGTTTGCTCCTTGAAAGAAAAGCTATGACAAACCTAGACAGTGTATTAAAAATCATAGACATCACTTAGTCAGCAAAGGTCTGTCTAGTCAAAGCTATGGTTCTTCCAGTGGAACTTTTTCACAACTTTCACATGTATAAATGTGAGAGTTGGGCCATAAAGAACGCTGAGTGCCGAAGAATTGATGCTTTAAAAATGTGCTGGAGAAGACTCTTGAGAATCCCTTGGACAGCAAGGAGATCCAACCAATCAATCCTAAAGGAAATCAACCCTGAATATTCATTGGAAGGCCTGATGCTGAAGCTGAAGTTCCAATACTTTAGCCACCTAATGCGAAGAGCCAACTTGTTGGAAAAGATCCCAGTGCTGGGAAAGATTGAGGGCAAGAGAAGAAGGAGCTGACAGAAGATGAGATGGTTGGATGGCATCACCGACTCAATGGACATGAGTCTGAGCAAACTCCAGGAGATAGTGAAGGACAGGGAAGCCTGGCGTGCTGCCGTCCATGGGGTTGCAAAGAGACATGACTTAGCAACTGCAACAACAACAAAATATAAACCAAGGGGAAATGCATTATGGGGAGAAGCAAAAGCAAAAGGACCAATGATGAGGCTCTGGAGACTGTCCAAGTGACCATGGCTGAGGCAGGGCAGTGGCTATGGAGAAAAGTGGGCGAATTTGGCATACAGTTTAGAGTTCAGCCCTGAGGATCTCCCGATGGTCAGTTGTCAGCATGAGGAAAAGGATGGAAACAAAGATGATTCCTAGTTTCCTGCCTTTGTGAAGTGAATGAGGGGCGGTGCCATTTACTGAGAAGGGGAGGATGGGAGAGAACAGGTTTGGGGATATAGTAAGAGTTGCATTTTGAGTTCTATGTTTGTTCTGGAAATATTGACTATCAGTACACTAGAATAACTGAATTCTACCTTAGATGATTATTTTTCCTGTTTCTTTAATCAGTCTTTCCTTGAGACACCTAATTAAAGATTCTATGTGTGCTTTCTGGATAGTGGTTTTGTCTGCAGTACATTTCAGAGATCTGAGAATTTTATTACTATTTTAAAAAGCGTGGCACATCTTGAATGTAGGTCATCATCAAACATGCCCAATCCCTTAATAAGATTCAGAGAGAAATCTAGCAGTTAATCATTTTGCCCTTCTTGTTGATCACAGTCCAGCATATCCAACATGTTCAAGCTACAGCTTCATTTCCCTGAAGTTAACAGTTTTAACAAAATGGAAATAGTGGTGGTTGAATCTCTCTCTTCATGTTTCTATCAATACCGTCTGTATACAGGCCATGTCTTGGGAGGGAGCTAATGCCATATGCCATGAGTCTCCACACACACACCCGTCTTTGGAGGAGCAGTGAAGAGACTGCTACTCACTGACCCAGTGAGAGGGGCTCTGAGATATATTCCCTGGAGTTGGAGAACCAGTGCCTGACTCATGCCTGGAATCTTAGCCAGGATCTGACTCTGGCCTGGAGAGGGAGACACTGACCAGTCACGTTGGCAGTAAAGCCACTGAGGCCTGGTGAGTTGGTTTTGGCCTGTGCCCCAGCGTTGGTCAGAGTGGGGGGCTGCCCAGAGGTGGGTTTGGCAGGATGGTTTGGCCATCGTGGCCATCTTGGGTCCCGTCCAGCAGGGCTGCCTGGAGGGCAGAGAGGCCTCGGCAGAGAGAGCAGCGACTACCAGCGTTATGTGACCACAGCAGGGGCCAGTGAGGAAGAGACAGACCCTTGTCTCTTTTCTGTCCCTCACCCACCCTTATTTGAGCACCTCAGAGGAGCTAAGCTTGTAGGAGGGAGCGTTGTTCCTTAAGTCGACCTCCAGAAGACAGAGGGAAAGAAAAGTAAAAGAGCGGCCAGAGCAAAAGCCAGGTGGGACAGCCCCTGGTGTGCGGGGGAGCCTTGGAGGTGCTTGAGAATGACTGACTCGCCGTGCGGCAGGCAGCTGGAGACTGGAAGGAGAATTGGAGCTCTGGATACTTGGACGAAGACTCTCACTCCTCGCATCCGTACTGTCTTTCTTTGATCTCTGTGCTGTGCTTTTGAATCTTTGTACCTGTCTTCCAGTTCCCAATTTTCTCTTCAACTGGAGTTAATCTGCTGCTTAAATCAACCAGTTACATTTAAATTTTCAGTTATTTTATTTTTCATTTTTAGAGGAGGGCATGCAAACCACTCCAGTATTCTTGCCTAGAGAATCCCATGGACAGAGGAGCCTGGTGGGCTATAGTCCATGGGGTCACAAGGGGTCAGACACAACTGAGCGACTAAGCACAGCACAGAACTCTGTTTGGATCTTTGTCAGATCTACTTGGTTTTATTTATTTATTTACTTTTAGCCATGCCCTGTGACATGTGGAATGAGGGATCTTAGTTCCTCACCAAGGGATTGAACCTGCGCCCCCTGCATTGGAAGCGCAGAATCTTAACCACTGGACCAACAGGAAAGTCCTTTGCTTCTATTTTTATAATTTCTTATTTCTTGCTCATGTTTTCAAGCTTTTATTTCTTTATAGAAGTTAAATATACCTGTGGTCATTTTATCTTCTGTGTTTTATAATTCCAATGGATTAACAATGTCTGAAGGCTTTGCTGGTTTAATTCTGCTGACTTTTGTATTTTCAAGCACAATGTACAGTACGTGATCCATCTTTAATATATTCATTGCAAAAATGAATGAATGAAAACATGTGAAATAAAAAGAGCAAAGCAAACAATAGATAAATTATAATATAGTGTTATAAATCGTATTATTAAAATGTAAGCTGTGGAGGAAATAGGTGAAGGAGATTAAGAGGTACAAACCTCCAGTTACAAGATAAGTAAGCTATGGGGGTAGAATACAGCATGAGGAATATGTCAATAATATTGTAATAACTTTATATGGAGACAGATGGTTACGAGACTGGTCATGGTGATCATTTCATAATGTATGCCAAGATCAAAGCACTGTGTAGTACACTTGGAGCTCACATAATATTGTACATCAATTATATTTCAATTAAAATGCATATATATATGTATAAGCAGAGAGCTGTAAGACCAAGGACCATCCCCCTCTGCCACAGGAAGAGAAACAGTACCTAGCATCTTAGGTATTCTGCAAGGTATTTTCCAAAGGGACATATATAATATGTGAAGTGTTAATAGGCGAGAGGTTTTCATGTGTGCTTATTTTGAGTAACTCATGCTTCATGAGAAACAGCAGTTGCTTTTGAATTCACAATTTAAATTATATTTTGCAACAAATTATATTTGTTGCAGTATTTCAGACTTAGGCATGATTTTTACTCAGTGTTAAGTTAAAAAAATAGTTTATCACTGGTCTGTACATCTAAGGGGAAAATGTTTGACAACTGTAGTTCTTCATTGTCATCTTTCCACAACACACCAGCTCCCGTGTTCTCAAATACAAGAACCAGTGCTCACAGTCTTGCATTATGCTTTGTGGTCTGGGAATGCAGAAATTTCTGGAGGGAAGGGAGAGTTCCTGGTGTGTTCAGGTCCCCATCTGCATCCAGACAGGGCCATGGCAGCAAGTCCCTCATAATGCCACTTCTTTAGACTGTCCTGGAATAACAGTACCTGTTTACTACATTTGTTTACTTTGGGCCAGGTACCATTTCAAACATTGAGTATGTTTAAGTCATGTCAGAATTAGACCTATGATCCAGTTCTGCTTAATATTTTACTCTCCTGGAGTCACATGCAGGGTTTTATTGTAATTATAAGGATTGGTTGGATGGTCACAAACTCTTGCGCCTTTAGGCATGTGCCCGTTGCAGTCAGCCTGGAGTATGCTCTGTAGCATGAGGAGACCTTGACCTGCCAGAGACCAGATCCACTTAAACTCTAGCCTAAAAGACAGAAAACGTCGCTGTAGGTAATGATCACCAGCTTCCTGAAGATATTTAGAGCTTCAGTTTTGATAATGATGATCCGTTAAGGGAAATTAGGATTTTTATTATTGGTCAGACCATAACTATGGTGTAAAATTTAATAATAAGCATCCAGTACCTATTTTATTGGGTTGGTCAAAGAGTTTATTCAGGCTTTTCCGTGATATGTTACAGGAAAACACTAACATACTTTCTGACCAACCCAATATAATCCAATCATTATGATCCATTTTCTTTTTTGGTGGGGGAGGGTGAAATTAACAACTATTTATTGCTGTGATCATCCTATCTCTTCTCTTAGTGTTTTTATCAGTGACAATGCACACTGGCTTTTAAGACCACTGTCCCTGAGTCCCCTTGTCAGAGGTGCTAATTTATTTGGTCTTGGTGTAACCTGACCCAGGGGAGTCTTAAAAGCTCCCCTGGTGGTACAATCAACTTATTAAAGTGTTGGGCAGGATTTATTCAAGTTGAACATGGTTCTGTGAGGTCACGACAAACACTGACACCTTCCCTCCTGAATCCTTGCTCCTGGGAAATGGACTCAGGTTCGCATGATCTCTGGTCATAATATCACCGCCAGCAGATCAACACATAGCCTTGTTTTATGTGTGTTTCTGTCTCAAGACACTTTATTTTATGCAGTTGCTTCTTTAGCATTAAACTCACAGCTCATAGCACAACATTACAATCCATTTTCATGGCCTGAAAGTCTTCAGCTATCCTACTTGATGACTTTTAAAGAAAAGCACCTTTAAATGTGTCCATATCTCTATTTTTCTATGCAAAGCTAAGCCATTACCTCAAATATATATCAAAAGAAGTAGTAAATATGCTTGGCATATTTCATAACTATAATTCCAAATATATTTCCTTAATTTAATATTTGGATATAATATATACTACAGTGAAGTATGATGATACATGATAAAAAATTCTCAGAATCTACAACTATGTGTATATACATCCCTCCTACACACCCACACGTACATACACACACTTAACATAGATCATTTATAATGATTATTTGGGGCTTTATGTAAATATTTTAAGGTAAATATATTAAGATTTTCATGTCAAACATGTTATTTAACTTTCACATTAAATATCCATTTTAAATTAATAGCTTGTCTACTTTAAATGAATATATTAATGAGCAATTCAAATCACCCCTCTGTGTTAATAATGTATAACTGTGGCCTCTCAGCAAAATGGCCTTATTATCTTCAGGTCCTATTTTCTCTGATTAACATAATTACTAAAGTAGAAGCTCCTTTGGTTATACAGTTTTAAACTACAGATAGACGTGGTGTGGCATCCATCTTTTGTCATGCTTGCCAGCTCTCTGTTTTGTAGCTGTAATTAGATACTGTGTATCAGACCAACAGAATCGATCACAGCAATAGCGCTGTTGGAATATAACACCCATTATTAGATCCACAGTATAATAGAATATAAAATAATTTGCAATGATTATAGTACCTGAAACAAGGCAGTGGAATTATTGAAAATTGTAAAAGAGCTACCAGTATGGGAATGTTCCTGTCTGTAGGCAAAGTTTCTCAACTCAGAATTAAATCTGATGTTCTGTTTAAAAATGATTTCATCATTGTCTCTGAACCAGCAAAAACATTTTCCAGTACCTTCAGCAGCATAGCTATTTCTCTTTTGTCCTTAGGCTCAAAGCATGGAGTTGTGTTGTTGGCTGTCTTTTTTTCTTCCTTTGCTTCAGGCATTTTGGTGATAGTCTGTATTTAAATTTGCTGTCTGATGTCCTACATAGGGAATAAGCTTCTTCCTAAAGATAACTATCAAGAATATCCAAACCAGTTTTAATATGACTGACATTTCAAGGTCCTGTTTTGCATTAATCAAGTATTTTAGCAGGTGTAAAGCACTGTTACAGTAAAGAAACTGAGTACAGTCTCATAATTTAACCCTGGACTTCCCATCCAGGAGTCTGCTGGGTAGGTACTTGAGAATAAAGCTTTTTGACATTCAGGTTTAAATGGAAAGAAGATGAGAAACCAGATAAAGCAAGCCAACCAAATTAATTCACTCTGTATTCCTCTCTGCCTTTTCAGTGGATCTCACAGAAATTCTCTCCCAGAGAAATTTGGGAATCCCTCATGAAACAATCCCTTTAGTGTTTTAATGTTTACAGAATATCCACTTTTGTGCTTTGTGTTTGAGCATAAAAAGAGAAACCTTTTGCTGTTCTCCATCAGACCCCCACAGGTTCTCCTCGGCTTCCAAAAATTTTCCATAGACGCTATTCTTTCTTCATATGAATCGAAGAAAAAAACCTACCCCACCCACGCCCCTTCCTGGGAGAAGACAAACAGGCACAGATACATAGGCCAACTGTGTACTTAACTCTGACCCCCTCTGCAGGGTCCCACATTCCTAAAGGCAGCCCCAGGGACAAATGTCCTGATCCCAAAGCTCCAGTCACTTCAGTTATGTATCATTACAACAGCTGTTGGTCAAGAAGTACTTGGTGCAGCTGGTTCTCTTTATTCCTTCTCATGTTCCCCTAATAACAAGAGCATTGACTTAGAAATCAGGAATTTGGGGTTCTGGTCCTGCTTCTGCCCTTGAATCATTTTGTGAGCCTGACAAGTCACTTGACCTCTAGAAATCTCAGGTTCTCCTGTGTATCATAAAAGGACTGAATTTGAATGTCCTTTAAGACGTCTCTTGTCCTCCACTCATGTTCCTTTTAACAACTGGATCATCCAGATAATGATTCCTTGAACAAACATCTATCAAGTTAGGCACTCGGTCAGTCACAGATTGAACAAGTCGAACACGATATGTGCCGTGAGTGGGTGTGCAAACTCTAGGGGGTGCCAGAGCTGTCAACAAGCTCTAACGAGGTGTCAACAACAAGATTGGTTTATTGCTGACATCAGAGCTTAGTGCCTGCCACATACTAATACTTAATAAATATTTGTCAAATGAATGAATAATATTTGAAATATGATGTGTGTGCACGCTTAGTCGTGTCCGACTCTTCCCAACCCCATGGGCTGTAAATATTTGAAATGATAAGTAAAAACAAGAATATTCACATTGTATCATGCAGAACAAAGGAAAGAGGGATTCATTTTAACTTGGAGGATATAGAAAGGATTTCACCAAGGAGGCAGTATTTGAATTGAGGTTAGAAGAGTGGAAAGGTTTTTGACAGAGAAGAGGGTAAAGATGAGGATGTTCTAGACTGAAGGAAGAGCAGAGAGAGACATGAAAGTGTATGTCCACCTAACGGCCATCAGCCTGGAAGCTGGAATCAGGTGTGAAGAGGGAGGAGCATCTCAGGCAGAAGGAACAGCATGGGCGAAGACTTGGTACCGGAAAGAAACATGGTGAATGTGAAGAACTGGGAGAGGTTAAGCAGAATCATACGGTTTTAGGAAGAGTATGCTGCAGTCCATGGAGTCGCAAAGACTTGGACACGACTTGGCAACTGAACAGCAACACCAGTACAGAATGAGGCGAGAGAGGTAAATGGGGACTGATTTATAAAGAGCCTTGTAAACCCTGTTAAGTAGTTTGAAGATGTACTGGAAAGAAGTGACACGAGCAGGTTTTCAGTTTGCAAAGTCCACTCTGGCTGTACTGTGCAGAGTGAACTGAGGGAACGGGCGGGGAGACCTCTTAGAGGCGGTAGTAGCAACGGTGCTCCAAAATAGCCCGCATGACTGGGAAGTTGATGGTCATATTAATAGAGGTGAAACAAGCACCCAAGGGTGAGGAGGCTGGAGGGTAGTAAGACCGCCCTGTACAGAGAGATGGGTGTGTACTGGGGGCTAGAACTCAGCAGAAGTCAGAGCTGAGAATTAAAATGTGTGAATTACTTGCATACAGGTGGTGGATCTCGTCCTCCTTTAAGAGCAGTGATAGGTGACGTCGCCCTGGGATATGGCAGAGGCAGAAGAGAAAGGGGCCAAGGACAGACTGTCTACATTTTAAAGGAAACAGAGCCAGGGAAGAACGTTGAAAAGGTTGCTTAGTGAGACGAAGGAATGCCAGCAGAGTTCACTTGAAGTATCCACAGAGGAATGAGTTTCAAGGAGTGTCTTCAGATTTCAGTTTCCTTCTTTCTTTAGATTTAGATGGAGTATTGTTATCAAAAAGTCACTGTCATTCTGAATTATCCTAGTTTAAGTGAAGTTGCTCAGTCGTGTCCGACTCTTTGTGACCCCATGGACTGTAGCCTACCATGCTCCTCCATCCATGGGATTTTCCAGGCAAGACTACTGGAGTGGGTTGCCATTTCCTTCTCCAGAGGATCTTCCCGACCCAGGGATCGAACCCAGGTCTCCCGCATTGTAGGCAGACGCTTTACCGTCTGAGCTACCAATTTCAAGATGATTTCATTACTTATAGAAAGACTTTTCTCCTAAGAAAAATGAAAGTCAATGGAAAAATATTTGGCTAAAATTCACTTCTTAGCCATGCTTTTATGTAAATATGGTGATGCACACATGCACTGTGGGATACCATTGATCTCATATTACACTAAGAATATATTAATTTTTTTAACAGAACCTTTATCCACTAGATATAACATGATCATATGCAAACCTGGAATATTTTAGATGTTATTTTTGTCTACCAATTTTCTGTTTCCTTTAATCACTATTAGGTAGTTAAACTCTATTCCATTTAAAAAACAAAGCCATTACCTTTTTTATCCTTGTGCTTCAGTTTGGCCTTCCACTCAACAAACATTTATCAAACACACCCTATGGGAGTGGCACTGTTGGGTGCTGGGGTACAGAGGAAACTCCTAGTAAGGTCTCCTCAACGAACCTGTTTTCAAGTAGGCAGCCAGACTTGTATTAATAGTTAACGAGATGGCAACTCGTTACAACTGCTCACAGGACTCCTAACAAGATACCATAAGATAAACAATAATAGAATAGAGCGAGGAAAGATGGGATCTGGGCATGCTTTGTAGAGAAGGTGAGAGTTGAACAGAGTTTTTAAATATGAAAATGTCTGGAGATGAGAGGGCTGGGGGGAAAAACGGAATTCCTAGTAGAGGTAATGATTTGGGTTTCTTGAACTGTCTGATTCTGTGGTGAACCAGCAGCACTTTTGCCCAGGTTAGCTTCCAACTGTGGATGAAATGGGAAAGACGGTTAGAGTCAAAGAAAATTTGCTTTTCATTATAATAACTCACAGCCTGAAACTGATAATGATGAGCATCTCACTGCTCACTATGAGGTACATTGTGATGAGCATTGTGACGTGGAAACACATCATAGCAACTTGCACAATTCCCATCGCCTCCTTTCTTTGGGGGAGCTCAAATGAGACAGTCTTCCTTTTGCCCTCTCTCAGTTTTCTTTCTTTCCATTTACTATTTCAGATGAAACTATTCAAGCACAAGTCCCTAGCACTGAAAGTGTTGATAACAATTTACATCTAGAAACTTGGACCAGGCTCATAATTCATATTCAATAGATAAATTTCAGTTCCTCATCATTCTCTCAATCCCTTTGATTTATAGTAAATATTACTTTGTCTGTTATATTCCAGGTACTTTCCCCATTATACCCTAGGTACTTTGATGATATTAATGAATAAAAAGGACAAAGATCCCTGACCTGATGGAACGTACATTTTAGTAATTATCACAACGGTTCCAGAAAAATTGCTTCTTTTCTCCCACCGGCTTATTATTATAATTAGGTTGCTATCTAAGAGAGTGATTTTCTTTCATGGGCCTTGGATAGACACTGGGGCGAGAAGACATTTTTTATTTTGGGGCAAAAAGACTTTTTTGTAGCTGGGGGTTCTGTGAGGATAGACCAGTATGAGGTGGCATGTTTTCTCTAGTTTATCTTGTAAGAGATGAAAGTTTGAAGGAACTAAAAATAGAGTGGTTTCAGAGATGGATAAGTGGGTGAAGGGAGAAATATTTAAAGACAAGTTATTTGAAGCTGCCTGGCCTTGACTTCAGTAAGGAGAGAGAGAGAGAGAAGACAGCCACAGAATGACTAGTCATCACTTAAACTTGGGAATACTTTAAATAGAATAGAAACAGTGAAAAAGTAGAATCGACTAAACAGCAGAGAATTCTGTTACAGGAAAAAAAAAATCCAATTATTAAAAATGCAATAAATTTGACATAGAGTACTTTCCATCTTTCTTTTTTTTTATATAGCTCTTTCATTTGTTATTTTACAGGTGCTGTGCCTGTTCCCTCAGAAAAAAGCCCATCTCTGCAGACAAATGTGAGTCTGGACAAGAACTCAGACAGTACCATTACAAAGACCATCACAGGAAACCCTTTGCAAATGCCTTTAGAAAAGCAGTCAGCTGCAAAAAGCTGTGACACATTGACAACTTTGTCAGCACATTGGCCAACTAGTCAAGAAGAGTTCATTGGCCCTCATTTAAGGACATCAAAATCGGATTCTACTTTCCGTAACCAGGCCTCTGTGGAGACACTGTATGTCTCTCCCTCATTCACAGCATTTGACCCAATGAAAGAGACTGTAATCAGTAAGGGTCATCAGAAAGCAACACAGTCCGGCCTGGTTCCGATGGAGGATGAAAACCTCAAGACCTTAGCCACGTGGGGTGAGTCTACAAGAAACCCCTCTTTTGAAGTACTCTTCTTTTACTTTTTTCTGCTTTCTGTCTCCTGGTTTGTTGCCTTCTCTTATTCTCCACCCATTGGTATGAAGACAGGTACTTCTGAGTTGGGAGAGTGCCCCTTTTATTAAAGGGCTAATAGCAGATCATCATCATGGTTACCTGTGCTTGAGTGGAGCCCACGTTCTGAGCAATTTTGATACAGAACAAATTAGAAAGAACTAGCATTAAATAGGAGAAGGCAATGGCACCCCACTCCAGTACTCTTGCCTGGAAAATCCCATGGACGGAGGAGCCTGGTAGGCTGCAGTCCATGGGGTCACGAAGAGTTGGACATGACTGAGCAACTTCCCTTTCACTTTTCACTTTCATGCATTGGAAAAGGAAATGGCAACCCACTCCAGTATTCTTGCCTGGAGAATCCCAGGGACAGCGGAGCCTGGTGGGCTGCCCTCTATGGGGTCACACAGAGTCGGACACGACTGAGGTGACTTATCAGCAGCATTAAATAAGAGCTTCCTGTCAAACATTTAGGTTATTTATTTAAAAGCTATGTGAGAGAAAGTGATTAGTGTGTGTATTGGTGTGTATGCATACACATACATCCATATGGGTATGTATATGTGTGTTTTCCCGTTTTTAAAAGAGCTGTGTATGGATTACAAAAAAAGTTGGGGGGGGGGGGAGTAGAGAATCTCTTCCCTCTTCTGTCTTACAAAACATTGAGAGGGTTGCAGTCTTGTTTAGACTGGCTGATAAAGGATAAAGCCAGTTGAGATCCCAGGTCACCAACCATCAGTTGTTAAATCCTACATTTTATAATTTATACTTTCTTCTGTAGAGTTAATTAGTAAAAGAATTACCCACCTGCTGGTCCATACCCCTGGTGGCTCAGATAGTAAAGAACCTGACTGCAATGAAAGAGACCTGGGTTCAATCCCTGGGTTGGGAAGATTCCCTGGAGAACAGAATGGCTACCCATTCCAGTATTCTTACATGGAGAATTCCATGGACAGAGGAGCCTGGCCGGCTACAGTCCACAGGGTCTCAAAGAGTCGGACATGACTGAGCGACTATTACTTTCACTTTTTTTTCATTTCAAAGACTTAAGTCGTTTATTGATTCTCATGTGTAATAATGCTTACTAACTCATAATTTTTTAAATATGAACTTTTAAAATATAAATCCTTTAAACTGCCTCAAATTCAGGTCAGAAGTACAATATAAATGCAAACAATGGAAGCCAAAATTGTGTGAGTTTAAAGAAACTTACCTTGATGCTGGTAAGGTCAGTGACTAGTAAGAGATTCTTCTTACTGCTCTTCCCAGAATTTTTTTTTTAATTAAGTACCTAAAAATAAAACTAATTCTTAGTTTTGTCACAAAATTAACTTTTCTGCTGCGATTACTGATGGAGAAACCAATTAGTACTGGTTATGATAGCCAGTGCATGTTATGATTAGCTCATGTGCATGCTCTCCCCTGGGAAGCTGTTACTTTGGTTCATTTCTTCCACAAATACCACAAAAAGAAAACTGAAAATACTTTTGTCACAGCTTGTATATCAAGTGTATTTAATTATGAAAAATTACAAGAAGTTCCTCTAAAACCAGTTAGCAAGGAAGACTTTTGCTCCTACTTGTAATGAAGCAGATAGCATTAGTCTAATCCTCCACCAACAATATTGGTTAAAGCCGGAAAACTATTAGAAATCATTATAAAAACAACCAAGGTAGAAAACACTTGATGGTCAGGCTCCTAGGAGAAAGGATTGTGATACTGTGATGCAATAAGTAATGTATATTTGGTCTTCACCCCTGGTTCCTTGCACGGAGCTTATGAAGCCCTTGTCATTTTCCTGAGTGATAGGAGAGAAAGAGGCATTTTCTGTTATTCATCATAAACACTTTCAACTCCATCCCTGACCTCTGGGGAGAGGAGAAGGAATGGCCAATGATCTGATCAATCAAAAGCCAATGGAGACTTCTCTGGTGGTCCAATGGATAAGACTCCATGCTCAGGGAACTATTAATAAGATCCCACATATCCCAACTAAGCCCACATGTGCAGCTACTGAACCACATGCTCTGGAACCTACACCACAGTTAGAGAAGCCCACATGCTCCAATGAAGACCCAGCGCAGCCAAAACAAATAATAAACGCTTTTTAAAAAGAGCAAGCAGGTGACGGTGATGGATAGTGTAAAAAAATCAGGGGCCAATAACTGGATCAACCATGCCTATGTAATGGAACCTCTGTAAAAACCCTAGACCGTGGGGTTGAGAGGGCTTCCAGGTTGGCGAGCACATGAAGGCTCTGGGAGGACGACCGCCTGAAGAAGGTATGGCGGCTCTGCGTCCCTTCCCTGTGCCTTGCCCCGTGCGTTTCTTCTATTTGGTTGTTCCTTAATAATAATCCCATCATGGTAAGTAAAGCAAGGTCCTGAGTTTTGTGAGCCGTTCTAGCAAATTATCAAACCCAAAGAGGGGACCATGGGATTCTTTAATTTATAGCCAGTGGATCAGAAATAGAGGAGGCCTGGACCTGCAGTTGGCGTCTGAGTGGTGTCTCTGTTTTCTCCCCCTTGCCTGTTTGCCTGTTAGCAGAGCAGAGTGATAGAAGCCAAGTAAACACGAGGGGTGTTTGCCTGTTAGCAGAGCAGGATGATAGAAGCCAAGAAAACACAAGAGGCCTGGGCTTTCCACTGTCTCACTGAGCTTGGGAGGTAGGATTGGAGTTTGGGGCTTCTAAGATGTCAGGGACTTAAGGGGCCAATATTTCAGAGGGGAGGGAATCACAGAGAAAAAAGTCCACAAGTCTTTGTGTAATTTCTTACTTGCCTGCTGCTAAACTGCTCAGGTTTTGGATAAGGTGCTGAGAAACTAAGTGGGAAGAAACCAACAAGCTAACCAGAGATTCTGATAGTCCTGTGGTGCTGCGAAGACGGAGGTTGGAGTTTAGGATATGCAGAATTGTAGGGGCTCTGGTAAATACGCCATCCTTTCAGCTGGGCCCTCTAAAGGGCTACACCCTATGCATCAGAGGTACCTTCTAGGAGTAAGGACAACCTGGAAATAGAACAGCCCTCCCAAATGCTGAAACCCAGCTTCAGCTAGAGCAAAGTATCTGAAGATAATGAAATCCTTTCTTGAGTGGTGCTACAATTTTTCATGCATTAACGTTTGGCATTCACCAAAAAATTACCAGGCATACTAGGAAATGAATAAATGACCAGAAATACAGAATAAAATAAACAATAGAAACAGACTCACAAATAATCTAGATACTGAAGTTATAAGATACATACTTTAAAATAATTATGATTTATATATATATATATCTCAACAGAAGAAATGATGGGGAAATTTCATCGCAATAGACTACTGCTATCTATAAAAAGGAATCCAGCGAATTCCCGAATTCCAAAGCAGAAAAATAATTAGCTGAAATTAAGACCTTGAGGATACTATTCAGTTCATAAAGATTGAGGTATCAAAAGAAATAGTTCAGTACTGGCAGAGAAGTTGAAAAGTTACAAGGGAAACCCTGAAAGGGAGGGAGACTCAGAAGGAGTCTCACATTCCATTTATAAACTCTGCCCAAATTCTTGACCAAAAAGACACACATTTCTACTTTTCCATAAAAGGCATTACTGTAGACAAACCCAGCAGCCTGAGCATCACCTACCTGCAGCTTTGCCCTGTGCCCTCCACAGTCAAGACTGGCCCCCATGGCAGGCCCACCTTGTGCCCTGCTGGGTGCCCGATGGCTTTGGCGTGGGGTCTGGACTGTCCTCCCGCTGAATGACGAGGGTGGAGTGGTTATTCTACGTGAAGTAAATGGTCCCAAGTAGAGCTGTGTTAACTCCTGACCCTGCTATAGCCCCACTCTCAAAATCAGGTCCTCACTTCAACACAGTAAAAACCATGGTGAGACTCTTCCGCACCCCCGGTTCCATTCTCACGGTCTGGAATGGGCCGTGCCCTGGAGGCTGCTGTGGGGGAAGGCTCCCCCTGGCACCTGGGTGTTCCTGAAGGCCCCCGTGTTCCATGGAGCCTATCCCTGGTAAGTTGGTCCTTTTGGGCAGCATTTGATGACCTGGCCTTGAAAGATGCTCTTGTCCAGCTCCATGGTGGTCTGGGCCGAGCTCTCGGTGGCAAACTCCATGTAGGCATAGCCCTTGAGGGTGTCCAGAGAACTTGCAGCCCAGGATGGGGACCCGGTGGATCTCACAACAGTGGTTGAAGCCATAATATATGTCTAGGGGAAGACCCCAGTGAATTGTGGGGGGTGGGGTGGGGTGGGGGAAGATAGCACTAGAAATTATAAATATGTGGGTAAATAGAAAATACCATATATTTTATTTTAAATGCTAGTGTTAAAAGTGTCGTTGTTGTTCAGTTGCTACGTTGTAGCTGACTCTATGAGTCGCCATGGACTGCAGCGTGCCAGATTTCCCTGTCGTTCACTGTCTCCTGGAATTTGCTCAGATCACATCCGTTGAGTTGGTGATGCTATCTAACCATCTCATCCTCTGCTGCCCTCTTCTCCTTTTGCCTTGAGTCTTTCCCAGCATCAGAGTCTTTTTTCAATGAGTCAGCTGAAGGAAAAGATTTGAGGTGAGAGATAGAGACAAGAGCCGGTGAGCAAGGTAGGGGGAAAGATCCTGAGACGGAGGGTGATATGGGGAAGGCAGACCAGAATCCAGACCAGAAAGAGAGTCACCTCGTGCTAAGAACACATAAGGAAGGAGAAAAAAAGGGTATACCGAATGTGAGGGAAGGGTCTTATTGTTCTTAATAATTAAATGTACTGAACATTCATGGGCCGCACTCTGTATGTCATGGCCTCCATATCTTACTGTCTGGGGTCACCTGCCAAGCCTGAGGGTTTGGAGTGGTTTCATTTTTTCCATGAAGAAACTGGAAAAAATTTAGAACAGCCACTGCAGAGAACTTATATGCAGAGTACATCATGAGAAACACTGGGCTGGAAGAAGCACAAGCTGGAATCAAGATTGTCGGGAGAAATATCAATAACCTCAGATATGCAGATGACACCACCCTCATGGCAGAATGTGAAGAAGAACTAAAGAGCCTCTTGATGAAAGTGAAAGAGGAGAGTGAAAAAGTTGGCTTAAAGCTCAACATTCAGAAAACTAAGATCATGGCATCTGGTCCCATCACTTCTTGGCAAATAGATGAGGAAACAGTGGAAACAGTGGCTGACTTTATTTTTTTGGGCTCCAAAATCACTGCAGATGGTGGTTGCAGCCGTGAAAATAAAAGACACTTACTCCTTGGAAGGAAAGTTATGACCAACCTAGATAACATATTAAAAAGCAGAGACATTACTTTGCCAACAAAGGTCTGTCTAGTCAAGGCTATGGTTTTTCCAGTAGTCATGTATGGATGTGAGAGTTGGAGTATAAAGAAAGCTGAGCGCTGAAGAATTGATGCTTTTGAACTGTGGTGTTGGGAGAAGACTCTTGAGAGTCCCTTGGACTACAAGGAGATCCAACCAGCCCATCCTAAAGATCAGTCCTGGGTGTTCATTGGAAGGACTGATGTTGAAGCCAAAACTCCAATATTTTGGCCACATGATGCAGAGAGCTGACTCATTTGAAAAGACCCTGATGTTGGGAAAGATTGAGAGCAGGAGGAAAAGGGGACGACAGAGGATGGGATGGTTAGATGGCATCACCAAATCAATGGACATGAGTTTGGGTAAACTCTGGGAGTTGGTGATGTACAGGGAAGCCTGGTGTGTTCTGGTTCATGGGGTTGCAAAGAGTTGGACACGACTGAGTGACTGAACTGAACTGAACTGCAGAGAATGGAAGAAAGAGCTGCTGAGACTCTGAGAAGATGGAGGAGCAGTTATTTGTAGTGGTCCAGTTTTTCAGGTCTGGGCTTTTTTTTTTTTTTCTGTGCTGAGCATAGAAATGAAAAAGGCAGATATTTAAATTGAAATAGGCTTCCCACAGGGATTGACCAACTTTCAGCCTGGACCGAATCTGGCCCACTGCCTGTTTTTGTAAATAAAGTTTTACTGGAAAACAGCCATACTACTTGGCTCGCATATTGTCTTTGGCTGCTTTTGTGCCACGTCAGCAGAGCGGAGTAGTTCAAACAGAGACCGTATGAACCACAAATCCTAAAAGATCTCTCTTGTCCTTTCTATCAAAGTTTTGCTGACTCCTGAATTAGGAATTAGTAGCAGGGAAACTTCTCTGATGGTCCAGTGGTTAAGACTTCACTGCCGGGGGCACAGGTTCGATTCCCTGGTTGGGGAACTAGGATCCTGCATGCCACCCTGCGAGGCCAAAGAAAGAAATTAGTAGCAAATAAGGCAGAAGACATTCAGCAAGAGGGTAGCCAGAAAATGGCTAAAGTGATGGATCCTGGGATTCTAGACTGGTTTAAGAAAGGAGCCAGAACCAAGAGGACACTGATAGAAAGAGAGAAAATAGAAAGATCATTGCATCTATGGTCTCATTGCATCAATGAGGCCAAAGTGTAGATGTATTAAAAGGAATGTAAAAGGAATCTATAGAGCTGGAAGTAACTGAGAAGAAAAAGTAATCTTGGGAAACAAGGTTTCAAAGTAGAGCAGTTGCGAGTGATGACATTCTAGGGAATACTCAGAGGAATGACTGAAGGTCATTGTGGTTGAGGAATTCAAGAAATGATGAGACTAAATGGATGCTAGTCTCCATGGATACTGGATGGTGGAGGATAACAGAGTACCTATTTTCTGGTTTTCATTTAAGTGTTTGTTTATAGGAACGGTCCAGGTCCAATGTCATAAACTCTTTGGAGATAATGAGCTGGGCAAATTAAAAAAATAGTTGCATATTTTAGCAGTTCTCAAATACCAAGGAGACTATCTAAGGCAGCCGGCTAATACACTGTAATATCTTTACTGAAGGAGAGGAATGAATTTGCTGCAGCGACCTCCTTTGACCTTTTGATGCTCAATACCTCTGTTCTGAGAACAGCCCATTCCGTCTGCTCCTCTGCTTATTTGTCTGAAGCTCAAACTGTTGTTTTAGGTCGTTAGTTTATCATGCGCACTAAAAAGGAAGAAGGAGCTAGTACATACTTAGAAGCCAATTTGGTGGCAGGCAGCTTTCCTTACAGTCTCATGAGCCACAGTCAGGGTGAGTATGTTAGACGCACTGGATTTTACTTTCTAATTTTGGGGAGGAAAAAATTTTCTGTACTTTGTCTTGTTGAGATAGTGGTGACCATTCTCACTGACTTCCTCCTTTCTGTCTCATTTGGTTCCATTTTTTTTTACTCTGGATTTCAGCAGTAGTTGTTCTTTGTAGCTGTTTTTCAGTTCACCTTTGCTAGGAAAAGAAACTGCAGTGACACACACACAAAAGACTAATTTACAGCGCCTTTTTCTTTTTGCCTATAAAAGCCTTTGGAGTTAGAACAATTAACAGTGTCCCTGAAGCAGTGGGGGAAATGATAGAAAGTAGTTCTACAGGCCGTCCCAGCTAACTCTGGTGAGCTAGTGGTCAGGGTGGTCCCGAAGCACCATGTGGAGTACAGCGTTGATGGGAGAGGGACGCTTAAAGATGAGAAAACTCATCTTTAATCCAGTAATCCAATTTTCCAAATAAAAATCCAGCGTAAGTGATTTATAACCACTTATAATAAGGGGCAGACTTACTACCATTTCTCTCTAGCCCTGTGTTACTCCTAAATCTGGTTCTTTTATGTAGCTTATTTATAATAATGATACTAAAAATAAATTTTCAAATGTGGCAGCTTTTAAAAATTGAGATCTAATTCCTGTACCACAGGATGCGCCCTTGGAAAACGGACAATTTAGTGGTTTTTCAGTGTATTCTCAGAATTGTACAGTCACACTACTAATGCCAGAGCATTCCCATTACCCTCAAAAGTTTTGTGCACACAAGCAGTCACTCTCTGCCCGCTTTATCGCAGCCCCTGGTAGCCACTGTCTGCTTTCTGTCTCTATGGATTTACCTTTTCTGGACATTTCATGTGATGGAGTCATGCAACAGGTGGCCTTTTGTGATTAATTTCTTTCACTGAGCATCATGTTTTCAAGGTTTATCCCCAGTGTAGCATAAATCAGTAAGTCGTTCCTTTTTATGGCTGGATGATATCCCAGTGTGTAGATAAACACATTTTCTTTATCCTAATCAGTTCACAGACGTTTGGGTTGTTTCCACTTTTTGGCAGTTATGAATAATTCTGTTACAAAGAATTTTGTAAGTGTTTCATTTTTTAGCCATAGAACAAAATCGGGATAGTATAATTCCTGTGCGTAGGTAACTTGACAGCCATTCTATATTAGTGAGGAAAACTGAAAGAGATGAATTGGAGAATGAGAAAAAGAAAAAAATCCCTCTCTTGTACAATGAACTGTTTACCAAAGACCAGCTGCCAGCAGAAAAATTTACGTTTACTGCTAAAGATAACTTTTAAATATTTCCAGAAGTGTATTTGTTATCTTATTTTTTTCAACCCAGTACTTCCAAATGCTTTTTAAGTTTAAAATTGTAGTATAATAATTAACAGTGTGTGCATGCTAAGTCGCTTCAATTGTGTCTGACTCTTTGTGACCCTAATTAACAGATCCAGTGTTATTTGTGAGTATAAAAAATTAGAGATAACACATCAGCATTTGGAAAAATTTTGTCAGTACTATCTTCAAGCGAGTCTGGCATTCATTAGCATATCTGTATCACACAATGAGACTTTTAAATGCAGCCTTTTAAATGGCATAAGCATAAAACTGAAGCCAGGTATTCATCATGTCACATGTGTGTGCCTACCTTAACTGTGTTATCTTTAAATATATTTGTTGTTCAGTCGCTAAGTCATGTCCAACTTTTTGCAACCCCATGGACTGCAGCACGCCAGGCCTCCCTGTCCCTCACCATCTCCTGGAGTTCACCCAACTTCATGTCCATCAAGTCAGTAATGCCATCCAACCATCTCATCCTCTGCTGCCCTCTTCTCCTCCTGCCCTCAATCATTCCCAGCCTTTTAAATGAGACTTTTGCTGCAGCTGATTTGCAGTACTTGCTGCATTTCGGCTCCGGGGGGCCGGCTGTATAGAGAAGACACTTGTTAACTTCCGCAGCGAGCCCAGGAGGGTCACTGAACGGCGAGGGACATGCGCCCTGAGGCGCCGTGTGCAGCGGCTGGGACAGCTGCAGCGTGTTTGGAAACAACAGTAAATTGGCGTGCAGCAATTAGAGATGGAGTGGGTTCTCAAGAGCGAAAGCATCAGGCAGCCTACGAGTCAGAGCTGCAGAACCATCAACAGTGAGAAGCTGTTTACTCAGCACTTGTGGCCACACAGCAGGAGAAGGGTGGGCACGCAGCAAAAAGCAGTGATTCTCTGACCTCAGCACTCAGCAGAAACACCTGCAGGTTTGCTCACACACAGTTTTCTGAGCTCCAACCCCCAGTGTCTGATTCAGCTGGTCTGGGGTGGGGCCCTAGAACCTCATTTTAACAAATTCCCAGGTGATGCTGCTGCTGGTTCAGGAACCACACTTTGAGAAACACTGGCTTTAAACTGTGGGCCTCCCTGGAGGCTCAGCTGGTAAAGAATCTGCCTGCAGTGTGGGAGACCTAGGTTCGATCCCTGGGTTGGGAAGATCCCCTGGAGAAGGGAAAGGCTACCCACTCCAGTATTCTGGCCTGGAGAATTCCAGGGACTGTATAGTTCATGGGGTCCCAAGAGTCAGACACGACTGAGCAACTTTCAGTTTCAGCATAAAACTGAAGCCAGGTATTCATCATGTCACATGTGTGTGCCTACCTTAACTGTGTTATCTTTAAATATATTTGTTGTTCAGTCGCTAAGTCATGTCCAACTTTTTGTAACCCCATGGACTGCAGCACGCCAGGCCTCCCTGTCCCTCACCATCTCCTGGAGTTCACCCAACTTCATGTCCATCAAGTCAGTAATGCCATCCAACCATCTCATCTTCTGCTGCCCTCTTCTCCTCCTGCCCTCAATCATTCCCAGCATCAGGGTCTTTTCCAATAAGTTACCAGCAGGTGGCCAAAATATTAGAGCTTCAGCATCAGCCCTTCCAATGAGTATTCAGGGTTGATTTCCCTTAGGATTGACTGGTTTGATCTCAGTGCTGCGCAAGGGACTCTCCAAGAGTTTTCTCCAAACCTCAATTCAAAAGCTTTAGCATTCAGCCTTCTTTATGATCTAACTCTCACATCCATACATGGCTACTGGAGAGACCATGGCTTTGACTGTGTGAACCTTTGTTGGCAAAATGATGTCTTTGCTTTTTCATACTCTAAGTTTGTCCTAGCCTTCCTTCCAAAAAGGAAGTGTCTTCTAATTTCGTGGCTGCAGTCACCATTCACAGTGATTTTGGAGCCCAAGAAAAGAAAATCTGTGTCATCTCAATTCCAAAGAAGGGCAATGCTAAAGAATGTTCAAACTACCAAACATTTGTGCTCACTTCCCATGCTAGTAAGGTTATGCTCAAAATCCTTCCAATGAGTATTCAGGGTTGATTTCCCTTAGGATTGACTGGTTTGATCTCGGTGCTGCCCAAGGGACTCTCAAGAGTCTGAAGCTAGGCTTTAGCAGTACTTGAATCGAGAACTTCCAGATGTACAAGCTGGGTTTAGAATAGGCAGAGGAACCAGAGATCTTTAAATATATAAGATAACATTATACTAACATTTGACTGAAATATTATTTTCCTCCTGGCCTTCTTAAATCTTCCTTATGAAATCATTCTTTCTGACCAGAGTGAACTATTTCTAGAATAGTTTCTTAGTACTCTAACATATGTGGTTTGGGTCCTAGAATCTTAGAATCTCACCAAGGATATATAGTTCTGTCAGCTGATGCCTTGATCTTGCCTGAAATGTTCCTGCCAAATGGTCGCCCAGGCTGTGCATGAGCTCCGTAAGTGTTAAGAACCTCACTGCTTCCCAAAGCAGCGCATGTCATGTGTGGGAAACCACAACTATTTAAACGTTTTCTTTTTTCAACTGGACTGAAATCTCTTTTCCTGTTACTTTCTCCTGTTAACCGTAGTTCCAACTTGTGCACAATAGGAGAAATGGAAGATAAATATTACTAAGATTTTCTGACTGTTTTCAAATAACTAAATATAGCCTCCTACCCTTTGTCTTCCTATCTGTTTTGGGGTAAAGATTTGCATATCCATCAACCCTTCTACATCCCTCACCATCCTGGTTGCCTGCCTTCTCAACTTTATATCTAGAATTTAACATAATTCTCTAATAGAGTAAAAATAATTCTAATATACTAGAATGGTGTGGATGTAGAGCTTAGTGGATTAGATTATATGCTTTAACATCAGAGATTTGAATTTGAGTCTCATCTCTACCCCTTTTTAGCCTTGTGATCTTGGGAAAGTTTCTTTGCTTCTTTGCGATGCCTTTGCCTCATGTTTTAAATGGGATTATGAAGCCTATTCCACAGGTTGTTATTGGAGTGTGGTGCTAAATAAAGAGAATTCGAAAATAGCTATTTGAAAAGCAATTTAAATCCTTAGACTTTTCTTCCTTGTCAAACAGATGAACAGTTGCCCCGAATACTCAACCAACTCACAACCTCTGGCAGAAGTCTAGAGATGTGTTTTCGGGAGAAGGTACATGGAGGGTCTCTGAAGTGAGATGCTAGCCACTGGAGAACGAGTTACTCTAGCCTGAGAATAGACCAAGAAAGAGAAAGATCCAGGATATATTGATGGAAAATTGGAGGGTGGCAAAGAGACGTGTCCAGTGACAGCTGAGCACAGCCCAGAGGGTTGCAGTGACTCAGGACACACACATACAGAGGCTTCCGTCTCTGGCAGGGTGGTCACCACACACCCTCCTTTTACTCCAAGGATAGAACGTTGGATAAGCCTGACCTGGATTCTTAAGTGTGCTTTTCCTGTCTTGACCGTGTGTTAATGAAGTTCCTACTTTCTTTTTTGTGTCCTGCTGCTGCACCAGCTGAGAATACTCATTTCACCCCCTTAAAGTTTTGTGATTGGAATTATTTCCTGAGAACTGGAGCTAGGCACCAGGTGGCTTTGAAGCCAAAAATAGAAGCTGTCTGCCCTGGCCACATTTTTAGATAAGAGGTCCAGTTTAGTTTAGAATGACATGAATATGTAGAATAAATAAAATAAGAAAGAAAGATAAGTCTTGTGTGCTAAGTGGTAAGCATTAATCTCCCTCTTCTATGACTTATAGTGAATAAGTTTTTGTTTTTTTAATTATTTTATTCTCAAATTATTCTCACTGTTATTTTATTTGCTTTTAGTTTTTGGCCATGCTTCGTGGCATGTGGGATCTTAGTTCCCAGAGCAGGGGTCAAACCTGTGCCTGCTTGCACTGGAAGCACAGAGTCTTAATCACTGGACTGCCAGGGAATTGCCAATAAAAAAAATTTTTTTTAAAGTAGTAAGTCCAAAGTTAATTTCAAAGACTTCGGCACTGGAATTTGACAACTTTTACCTCCTTTTAAGGCATGCGTGCTCAGTCACATCAGTCGAGTCTGACTCTTTGCAACCCCATGGACTGTAGCCACCAGACTCCTCTGTCCATGGAATTTTCCAGGCAAGAATACTGGAGTGGGTTGCCATTTCCCAACCCAGGGATTGAACCCACGGCTCCTGTGTTGGCAGGCAGATTACCACTGAGCCATCTGGAAAACCCACCTAAGGCAAAAATGAATAAAAATAGACATTCCAAGGAGACAAGAAAATGATCTGTGTCCAATAAAGTTTGGAAAACACTTGAATAAATTACAGGTGGCCCTTAAATACATGGGTTCAAACTGCATGAGTCTACTTATACATGATTTTTTCCAGTAAATACATAGTACAGTACTATACAATCTGAGGTTGATTGAGTCTGCTGATTTGGAACTGCAGATATGGTGGACCAACTGTAAAGTTATGTGGGGGTCTTTGAATGTGGGGCGGGCCAGCACCCCTAACCTCCATGTTGTTCAAGGGTCAACTGTACTGTTGATTTCTCAGAACCTTGAATATACTAACGGATATTGTTAATCTCCTAATGGGAGGCACAGTGTGCAATTGGCCAATCTTATTTGACTTTGAAACCCAGTTCTCACAAAACATCATTTTCCATCTTAAGGGACACAGTGTTCTCCATAATGGTTTGGGAAATAATGATTTAGAATAAAGTGTGAAAGAAGAGATTTACTATGATTTTTTCTTGAAGAGAAGTTAAAAATGTTATCAAATCTTTAATTTTATGGAAAATAGGCTTAGAATGCTTTTCATTTTATTTATAGTTTCTTGGTGGGAAAAATATGTATATACAAGTGCTAAAGTGTCTTGGATCTCAAATGGGTTGGACTCAGCCTTGACTATATTTGACTATTGAGAGAAAAAGATTAGTTTTATAACTCTGAGGTACTTGTAGTTGGTTGTTCATTTTGCCATAATATTTTCTGTAAAAAAAAGGAAAAAAAATGAAGGAATCTAAGTTACAGGTTTCTCAGACTTTCTGCTTTAAATGTCAACTTAAAATTCTGGCAGTGAGTAGAAGAGGGTGTAATATTCTACTTTTCTGCTCTCTGATAAGTGTAGTATAAAAATATATTAGGCAAAGTTTGAGAGTTAAGATGAATATTGATATTTCTATATAAGTTCCTTTTTTATGGTATTATTGATGTATCATAGATCTTTAGATTTTCTTTATTTCCTGCTTTGGTTTTATTTGGGCCTATTGTGACTCTTTAACATATAAAATTCTAAGTAGTTTATGCTAAGGCCAGATAGAATTTGACATTGTAAAATTATTTAAGCTATTACTCTTATTTGTATGTTGCCTAATCTTTGTCTTTCATTTCTACATTTTAGTTTCAACTGCGTCTGAGGGAGCATTCTCCTATTCTACTTTATCTGTGTCATCCCCTGATTCAGCCTCTCCAGAGAAGTCTGTTCATCCCTTACCCCCAGTTTTGGCCGGACCTTCCTTTTGGACTTTGTCCCGTCAAGAATCTTCTTCTGCCTCTGTTAAAAATATAGATAAGACAGCCAGGATTCATCACTCTTTTGCTCCTAGGAGTCCATTGTCCTCCGATGAAAAAGAAAATGACAACCTCAACCTACTGGAAATTCTTCCAGACAACTCTGATTCTGCCAAAAAGAAGACAAGTTCTATTTCTAGCAGTAATTGGGTAGCGTTTTCCACACAAAATGTAGACCATTTCACCTCTATGTCCTGTTCCAGTTCTCAGGCAACCAAAGACCTGTCTAGGGAACATGAAGCAGACAATTCCACTAATGTTCTTCTAGGGGAGGTAAAAAATGCCATAGTCACATTACACGAAGACCTGAGCATGGTGATACGAGAACTTAATGTCATCAGTAGTCGTCTGGTAAGCATGAGTGGGTCCAGTCCACAAATAAGCAAGTCTCTGCAGTTCCCCCAGTATTCTGAGGCAGGCTCAGATCAAGTCTAATTATCTCAGTAGCTATTTTTGTTAGAACGCGAAACATTTTATAGATTCTCATTACTGTGCAAAAATAGAATGATAGTTTGATTTTTCTTTGTCAGGTTTATTAAACAAGTATACTTCAAACCAATAAATTTGTTTGGGTGGTTTATTTTTTAAAGATAAAAAGAATAACCTTTGATAATATTTTCAGATTTAAATATTAGTTCATTTGAAACTGAAGAGAATTTCATTCCTCCATGCTCTGTACTTTACCTCAAAATAACGTTGAGCAGTAGTGAAAGTTGTGGTAATACTTCAAACAGCAGATGACTATTCCAGAGTTCCTGGATAAATTGGCAGTAAGAAGCCTCTCATTTTCCATTAGTATGGAGCTTCATTGTTAACAAGCCTTTGCCTTGTCTTAGGAGAATTGAGTCTGGGGTATATGTTTCACATCTTTTCATATCACCTTTCAGGTTCTGCAAAAAAAGGGCCAAAAATCTTTCCCTTCTTGTGGATGCCACAGTTGGTTGAGAGTTAAGTTCGGATAAGTAGGACATGAAACAGGTGGGGTTTTGTTGTTTTTGTTGTTGTTACGGTATATGCACAGTGAATTTAAATGTGTAGTTTTTTCTTGTATTTTGGAAAATAAATTTGGTGTTTTTAGTCTTTTATGTGTCTTTTTAATTCTTTAAGACAGCTTTTCAAATAGAACTGTCTCGATTATTTATGGAGGAAATGATCTGGTTTGGGGATTACAGACCAGTGATTCTCAATCCTGCTGCAGATGAGAGTCACCAGAGAAGCTTTTGTTTTGTTTCATATTTATTTGAAAGAACAATGTAAAGGGCTCCATGTACCCATTGTTCAGTTTCAACAATTACTAACCAAAGGCTAAAATGATCTCTGATAATTGAAGAAATATGAGACATTTAAGAAAGTATTCTAATGCTCTGGGTGCCGGTCCCAAATCAAAACTGATTTTCATCATGCAAACTGGGTTAAGAACTAGAGGGCACCCTTAGTACAGGAACATGGGATGAGGAAATAAGCCAATCAGAAGGCTGTTGAAGTTATCCAGATAAGAGCTGGATATGGCTCAAGCCAGGGTCAGCACAGTAAAGGTAAATGAGAAGTGATTCATTTAGGGATTTGCTGATGGGTTGGAAGAGAAGAGTCAAGGATGAACCCAAAGGTAAGGTATTGGACTGAGCAACTAAAATTCAAGATGAAGTTGCCATCAACTAAGATGAGGAAGGTTGCAGATAGAAAAAAATTTAGGGACTTCCCTAGTGATCCAGTTGTTCAGACTCTGCCCTTCCACTACAGAGGGCATGGACGGGTTCACTCTCTGATCAGGGGACTAAGATCCCACATGCTGTGCGGTGTGGCCAAAAAATAAAGGTCCGTCTAGTCAAGGCTATAGTTTTTCCAGTAGTCATGTATGGATGTGAGAGTTGGACTATAAAGAAAGCTGAACGCCAACAAATTGATGCTTTTGAACTGTGGGTTTGGAGACTCCAACTCTTGAGAGTCCTTTGGACCGTGAGGAGATCCAACCAGTCCATCCTAAAGGAAATCAGTCCTGAATATTCATTGGAAGGACTGATGTTGAAGCTGAAACTCCAATACTTTGGCCACCTGAAGCAAAGAGCTGATTCACTTGAAAAGACTATGATGGTGGGAAAGATCGAAGGCAGGAGGAGAAGGGGACAACAGAGGATGAGATGGTTTGATGGCATCACTGACTCAATGGACATGAGTTTGAGTAAACTCCGGGAGTTGGTGATGGACAGGGAGGCCTGGCGTGCTGCAGTCCATGGGGTCGCAAAGAGTCGGACATGACTGAACATCCGAACTGAACTGAACTAATTTTTTAAATTTAATTTAAGTCATCCATTTTGTTAAATTTCACGTCTATTAGATAACCAAGTAGAGATATCAAGTAAACAATTGGATATAAGAGTGAGTTTGAGAGAGAAATTGAAATAGAGGCTAGTAAATGATTTTTATTTAAAGTTACAAGACTAGATGAAATTAGATGAACTAGAAGAAAAGAGTCAGTGTGATAGTGGAAAGAAGTTGAAGGCCTGAGCCCTGGGGCATTCTAACATAAGATCAGGAAGAAGCTGGGAAACTAAGGAAATTGAGAAAGAGGCACCACTGAGGTAGAAACAAAACAATATTATCTGTGGCATTTGGAATCCAAAAGAGTTTTTCTCTTCTTGGCCCTTTTCTATATATATTACAGAAGCATCTTGTCAAGTTCTTTCCAAAGCCCTATTTAATTTTGAATAAAGTTGCATTAACTCTATTCATCAATTTGGGGAAATTTTTACAAATTTAATCTTCCAATCCATGAACATGGTATATCTTTAAAACCTCTAAAACCATATAGATGTTCTCTTCATGTTTTTCAATAAGCTCATTATTTCCTCCCCAAGAAGGCTTCTATTTCTTTTTTAAAGACTTAATTCTTTGTTCTTGATATTTGTATGCTATTTAAGTGCTACTGTTTTACTAGTTTTATTTTTAATTTTAGAGGAGTTTATGGAAATGTTCAATGTACAGTTGTACATTGCACATCAATATAGCCTTTACTCAGATTCACCAATTGTTAACATGTGGCTATATTTGCCTTACCTCCCTCTCTTGCTAAACACATCTATGTCTATATACACATTATGTAGATAAACACACACAGATTTTGCTGAACTACTTGAAAATAAATTTCAGATATCATGACACTTCACAGCAGAATATTTCAGTATACATATTGCATAAATTAGGGTAGTTATTTCCCAACCTACCTTCAAGTTAATGAATTTTCTCTTCAGCTATACATAATTTGTTGTTAAATCTTCATTTGGTTTTCAATTCAGCTACTGTATTTTCCATTTCTATAACTCTACTTGGTTCTTGTAAAATTGGCTATATTGTTTTTCATAGACCTCTGTTTCTTACAGATAGTTTCAAGCATATCTTTGGTAGTAGAAATGGTAAGTAAACTAGTATAAAATTCTTACTGGTAAGAATAATAAGTAAACTAAAGAGTATTCTTGCTAGCAAACTATTAAGAATGGTCTAATGCATGCATAAGGCTATAAATTTTCCTTTGCATAACTGCAATCCACAAATTTTTAAAAATTGAGATATAATTTCAGTTCAGTTCAGCTCAGTCTCTCAGTCGTGTCCAACTCTTTGCGACCCCATGGATTGCAGCACGCCAGGCCTCCCTGTCCATCACCAACTCCCAGAGTTCACTCAAACTCATGTCCATTGAGTCGGTAATGCCATCAAACCATCTCATCCTGTGTCGTCCCTTTCTCCTCCCACCTTCAATCTTTCCCAGCATCAGGGTCTTTTCAAATGAGTCAGTTCTTCGCATCAGGTGACCAGAGTATTGGAGCTTCAGCATCAGTCCTTTCAATGAATATTCATAGTGGTTAGGTAAATCATGGCCATTGCTTGAAGTTTTCTAGAATAATCAGGTCAATCTCAGACTTAAATTCCTCATAAGAGATGGTGCATTTCAAATTCATTCTCAATGCATAGCCATTTGGTTCCACTTCACCATAAGGAGTATCTCTTGTTAAATGCCCCACCTTATGTGAAGTAATTTGTTCCCATCACCTTTCAAGGCCACCAAAATGAAAATTGGAATTTGTTGAACTCAACAGGTGCCTTTAGGGAAAAGTGGCTTCTGCAATCATTTGTCTATCAGGTTTTTATCTTTTTCAATGCCAGAAGACTCTATACCAGGCCCTGAGGATACAGTGCTGAGCAAAATCAGATATAACTTCTGTTTTCCAACAGCTTGAGTTCTAGAATTCTGGAGAACTTTGACAGATTAATCAAGTTGTTTTTTAAAATGTGAGAGGCTAGTAGTTCTGGGAAATAATATATATGATTTGATTGGTGAAAGAATTCTTTAAGGAAATAACTTTTGAGCTGAAATACAAGTTCCAGGATTATTGAAATAAATGCCACTAATGACATGTTGGACAAATAAAACTTCTTTCTGAAATAAAGCAGAGCATAAAATAAGTATGAAATCATAAGACACCTTCTATTGACTTTCCTCATCATTTGGGAAAATCCACCAATGGATTCTTAAAGGATAGAAAGATGCAATATCTCTTTTTTGTAACAGCTATAAAATTTCTTAGTTGTACATTGCCAAGAGTGGAGAAGAAAAAGCTTCCAGAGATACAGCATTCTTCCCTCCCCACCCCCATCACCAAAAAGTGCTATATCAGACATCTTGAAATTTACTCAGAGAAACCCCACAAATAACTGAGGGAATGAAAACTATCCTCTTGAGAAACTACCTTACTTACTATGCGCTTATTACATGCACATAGTAACTTCAGATTTTAACTAGGTTTTACATAGCTCATATATTTTCATTCAACCATTTGTTAATTAGTATAATTAACAAGCACTTATTTCAGTTTCTATTTAGCCCAACTCCATTAAACGAATAGAACAAACTTGGCTTAAATTAGGAGTGGGTATGTTCTGATTGACTTTGTAATTATCTCAGATTAAAAATACTTCATTAGATGTTATTCTCTTAAGCATTTTACTTGGAACTTGAGGATCTTATTATAAGACAATTTAAAAAATATTTTACAGTTTACTTACTGTCAAATTACTCATGTGTTCATTCTTTAAATATTTATTAAGCACCCTTTATAAGTAGGCAGTTTCCTAGACATTGGAGATACAGTGGTGAACAAAATGGATGCAGTCTTGTCTTCAGAGGCATGGTTTGGTGGAGTCACAGACAGATCGATGGGTAATTAGAGTGTAATGTGTTAAGTCCTGTGAATTTGGGAGGCAAAGGATGGTGTGGAGAGCCTGGTAAAGAACCACAACAAGCTTCAATCTGGGGTCAGGGAACACCTCTCAGAGGAAATGAAATCCAAACTGATTCCTGAAGGATAAGCAAAGTTTAGTTAAGCAAAGGGAGTTAGGGTAGAGAGAATTTCCTAAGCAGAGAGAACAGCATGTGCAAAAGCTGGGAGCCAGAACGAGAGTCTGAGAATAGGATTAGGAACTGGTGGGTCAAAAATGTCAAAAAGTCTACAAACAATGAATGCTGGAGAGGATGGTGGAGAAAAGGGAACCCTCTTACATTGTTGGTGGGAATGCAAACTAGTATAGCCACTATGGAGAACAGTGTGGAGATTCCTTTAAAAAATGGGAACAGAACTGCCATATGACCCAGCAATCCCACTGCTGGGCATACACACCAAGGAAACCAGAATTGAAAGAGACACGTGTACCCCAATGTTCATCACAGCACTGTTTACAATAGCCAGGACATGGAAGCAACCTAGATGTCCATCGGCAGACGAATGGATAAGAAAGCTGTGGTACATATACACAATGGAATATTACTCAGCTATTAAAAAGAATGCACTTGAATCAGTTCTAATCAGGTGGATGAAACTGGAGCATATTACACAGAGTGAAGTAAGTCAGAAAGAA
Source organism: Dama dama (assembly GCF_033118175.1). Lineage (NCBI taxonomy): Eukaryota > Metazoa > Chordata > Mammalia > Artiodactyla > Cervidae > Dama > Dama dama. The sequence continues at coordinate 9,052,871 of NC_083702.1, forward strand.
AAACACCAGTACAGTATATTAATGCATATATATGGAATTTAGAAAGATGGTAACGATGACCCTATATGCGAGACAGCAAAAGAGACTCAGATGTAAAGAACAGACTTTTGGACTCCGTGGGAGAAGGCGAGGGTGGGATGATTTGAGAGAATAGCGTCGAAACATGTATATTATCATATGTGAAATAGATCACCAGGCTAGGTTTAATGCATGAGACAGGGTGCTCAGGGCTGGTGCACTGGGATGACTCTGAGGAATGGGATGGGGAGGGTGGTGGGAGGAGGGTTCAGGATGGGGAACAACATGTACACCCGTGGCTGATTCATGTCAATATATGGCAAAAACCACTACAATATTGTAAAGTAATTAGCCTCCAATGAAATAAATTTAAATGCACTCATCTCACACACTAGTAAAGTAATGCTCAAATTTCTCCAAGCCAGACTTCAGCAATACGTGAACCGTTAACTTCCAGATGTTCAAGCTGGTTTTAGAAAAAGGTAGAGGAACCAGAGATCAAATTGCCAACATCTGCTGGGTCATTGAAAAAGCAAGAGAGTTCCAGAAAAACATCTATTTCTGCTTTACTGACTATGCCAAAGCCTTTGACTGTGTGGATCACAATAAACTGGAAAATTCTGAAAGAGATGGGAATACCAGACCATCTGACCTGCCTCTTGAGAAACCTATATGCAGGTCAGGAAGCAACAGTTAGACCTGGACATGGAACAACAGACTGGTTCCAAATAGGAGAAGGAGTATGTCAAGGCTGTATATTGTCACCCTGCTTATTTAACTTATACGCAGAGGACATCATGAGAAACGCTGGACTAGAGGAAGCACAAGCTGGAATCAAGATTGCCGGGAGAAATATCAATAACCTCAGATATGCAGATGACACCACCCTCATGGCAGAAAGTGAAGAAGAACTAAAGAGTCTCTTGATGAAAGTGAAAGAGGAGAGTAGAAAAGTTGGCTTAAAGCTCAATATTCAGAAAACTAAGATCATGGCATCTGGTCCCATCACTTCTTGGCAAATAGATGAAGAAACAGTGGAAACAGTGGCTGACTTTATTTTTTTGGGCTCCAAAATCACTGCAGATGGTGATTGCAGCCATGAAATTAAAAGACGCTTGCTCCTTAGAAGGAAAGTTATGACCAACCTAGACAGCATATTAAAAAGCAGAGACATTACTTTGCCAACAAAGGTCTGTCTAGTCAAGGCTATGGTTTTTCCAGTAGTCATGTATGGATGTGAGAATTGGAGTATAAAGAAAGCTGAGCGCCGAAGGATTGATGCTTTTGAACTGTGGTGTTGGAGAAGACTCTTGAGAGTAGCTTGGACTGCAAGGAGATCCAACCAGTCCATCCTAAAGGAGATCAGTCCTGGATGTTCATTGGAAGGACTGATGTTGAAGCTGAAACTGCAATACTTTGGCCACCTGATGCGAAGAGCTGACTCATTGGAAAAGACCCTGATGCTAGGAAAGATTGAGGGCAGGAGGAGAAGGTGACGAGAGAGGATGAGATGGCTGGATGGCATCACCGACTCGATGGACATGAGTTTGAGTAAACTCCGGGAGTTGGTGATGGACAGGGAGGCCTGGCGTGCTGCGATTCATGGGGTCTGCAAAGAGTCGGACATGACTGAGCGACTGAACTGAACTGGAAAAATAAATAAATAAAGGTTAAATAGGAATTTAAAAAAATGTGAGCACTTTAGTTTCCTTTTATGCATCTACAGTAGGTGATGAGAGGTAGCATTTAGGGCTTCCCAGGTGGCTCGGCTTGTCAAGAACCCTCCTGCTAATGCAGGAGATGCAAAAGACGAAGATTTGATTCCTGGGTGGGGAAGATACCCTGGAGAAGGAAATGGCAATTCACTCCAGTATTCTTGCCTGGAAAATTCCATGGACAGAGGAGCCTGGTGGGCTACGGTCCATGGGGGTCACGAAGAGTTGGACATGACTGAGCACATGCACACACACATGGGTAACATTTATAGACTGAGTAACAGAAAAGGACCTTGAGACAAGGAAATGTATCATATTGAAAATAAGCATCATAGAAATATGAGGGTTAAAGGGTTTCCAAAATCCACTCACGAAGTGATAAAAATAGGCTTTAATAGGGGGTTTTGGATGGGACTTCCCTGGCAATCCAGTGGTTAAGACTTTGCCTTCCAATTCAGGGAGTGCAAGTTCAATCCCTAGTCTAGGAGCTAAGATCCTACATGCCTTGAAGCCAAAAAACCAAAGCATAAAGCAGAAGCAATATTATAACAAATTTGATAAAGACTTTTTAAAAAATGGTCCACATCAAAGAAAAATCTTTAAGAGTGGGGGAGGGGGGCTTGGAGATCTTGGTGACTCATCTTTCCACCAAATGAGTTTGCTGTGACAGTGGTTTGTTCCTGGTTGCTCAAGGAGTCCCTTCTTTCCAGTGTCTTCATTTTATAGAGAAAGGAAATAGAGAACAACTTGGCAAACAGTTATGTACTCAGCATCCTGGGGATTGTTTTTCTAAGTTTCACTTTATTTTTAATAGAATGGATTCTGAGATGTGATTCTTAAAAGGGGGTGGGGTTTAGTTATGTAGAATTGAGAGACTGACTTCTTGCAGAACACCAAGTCGTTTGGTGAGGCCAACCATATTATTGTTAATGCCAGAATATATTGCCACCTTTTATCAGCAGGCAGGCTCAGAAAAGAGTCATTTGGCTCAGAAGAAGCTAGGTTCTGAAGAAGATTGTGTTTGGTAATTTCAAATTCTGTTTTCTCACGGATGGTGCAGAAAGTTGTTAAAGATACGGTAATTATTGCAGAATGATGGCTTCGGGCATTCAAAGCTATTCAAACAGTAAAATTCCATTATAAAAGATCACAATATGTGTGTTCGGTTGTGCTGCAGTTGAGAACTTGTCCCTACAGTGTTGCTGCATCGTTCTTAACACTGAAGAACACCAAAGCAAAATGCAATAGTTCTAGGACTTGATGATGGATTAAAACTGGGAGATGCAAAATAAGATATGAATCAGGATGAGATCCAGGAGTTCCAGGATGTGTGTGTGTGTGTGTGTATCGACATCAACAATAAGAATAGTTGACATTCACTGACTGCTAACAATGTTCTAAGCACGTTTTTATTTTCTCAACAACCATACCAGGAAGATATTGCCGCGTTTCATATGAGAAGACAGAGGCTGAGAAGAGCTGAGTTTGCTTGTTCAGGGTCACACAGGTAGTTGTAAGGGTCAAAGCCAGACCAGGAACCCTGGTCCATCTGGGTATAGAGGTTGTGCTTGTAATCACTGGCTTCACTGCCTCACAATTCAGGGTGAGGGTAACAAGGCGGGCGTCAGTGTCATTGACTGGGATGACAAATGAGGAAGATGGGCAGGGCTAGCCTGTCTGTCCTGGGTTTGGGGAGGAGCTGGAGCTCCTGCCTCCACAGCGGCTGTCTCCTTCCCACTCTGCCCTCCAGCTGGTCGCCCCCAACTTCTAGAGCCGCTTGGCTGAAGCATCCGCCTCAGACTTTTTGGATCTTTCTTTTGTTGGTATCCCTTTTCTGAAGAGCTATCTGCCTCCACACACACTCCCCAGCCTTTCCCTGCCCTCTTTCATGTCTAGACCCAAATTAGCAGAAGCTGCAGAAAGCTAGAATATCCTAAGAGCTAGTTTGGAGGTGAAGAGACTGTCCCAATTTCTTTTTTCCATACAATTAAACCTGGGAAATGTCATGTGGCTACACATACAGGATTTTAATTGGGGACTGCTTTCACTGGTTCACCCCAGCAGTGGAGAATTTTCATTTCTACATTTTTTTTTTTTTTTTGCTGAGCCACTTGGCATGTGGGATCTTAGTTCCCTGACCAGGAATTGAACCCACGCCCCCTGCAATGGAAGCATGGAGTCTTAACCACTGACCACCAGGGAAGTCTGAGAATTTTCATTTCTTTAATGGATCTCTGCCTCTGGAGCATATAATGTGCAGTTGAAAACCACAGAGAGCAACCCAGAAACAGCCAACAGAAACTAAAGAAAAAATCAGTTCTGACTTCAGTTTCATATACAATAATATGCTCATACTTCATTTTTTAATGAGGAACACTTTCTCCATAGTGACCTTTGGTGGTTAGTTTCGTCTCTGGGCTAATGGTGTGATATTTGCTTTACGTCCACACTCGCTATGTAAGAGTCCTGGGGAGCTGCTTCTATTAACCCTCAAAGAGTCTGTTCCACCTATATTTCCTCCACCTGCCCCCACTCCCATAAAAACCAAAAACAGAGAAAGGACTGAGCCAGAAACAGTAACACATTAGATTAAGCCGAAGGTGAGAATAAATACACAGCTTGAAAAGCACAAATTCCAAAGATAAAGAGAACTAGCAAGAAAGAGGCAAATAAACAAGGACTCCGGGGATGCAGGGGCCCAGCGGGCACAGCGCCCCGTCCCTTTCACAGGGCAGATGGCAGTCGATACAGACCCGCTGTGGACACCGTCAGCTGGCGGCTGCAGAGCCTTTGGACAAGAGACCAGAAGGGACTTAATGGAAAAGCTGATTTGAGCCTGAAAGAGGCAGTGGTAGGGGAGGGAGGTCGGTCTGTGACGGGAGGCGGGAAGGCAGGGCCCGGCCCCAGTAGGACCGAGGCAGCCCTGGCAGTCACACGTCCACCTGGGGGGACCATAAAAGAGGACACAGGAAGCCCAAAGCCAAAGCTTCCTACGTTCCTGAGACAAGGGCCCTTCCAGAAGATGCCACCACCTTTCAAGACCCACATACATGCCCCCAAATAAGCAGGGGCCTCTGGAGGCCCTGAAAGCCCATGGAAAGGACAGCTTTCCTGCCTTCTCCCCTAAAGTTGCAATGGGGATCGGGCTGGCTGCCTTCCAGAAGCTCAATCCTGTGCAAGCCTGGCCCTGGGGACCATGTTGTCTGTGCGTGGATAGGTCCCGGCCAGCTTAGTCACTTGTTGCTGAGAACCGCTGCTGAGTGTGGTCCTGCCACGGTGGCCTCTAGTCGTCTCTGCTCTACTGAAGGGGAGGTGCCTTCACCAGCTGTGGTTCCCTGTGGGGACAGTAATGGCGAGCAGCTTAGGAACGAAAGGTCCAGATGCTCCTCTACCTGCCATGTAGGTTGTGGGTGACCAAAAAGCCTCATCCTGAAGCCTGTAGATTTCCTCTGTAAAAAAAAAAAAAAACCCACTATATTTATTTATGTATTTTTGGCTGCACTGCGTCTTCGTTGTTACCTGTAGGCTTTCTCTAATTGCAGTGAGCAGGGGCTGCTTTCTAGTTGTGATGCTCGGGCATCTCACTGCAGTGGCTTCTCTTGTTGCAGAGTACGGGCTCTAGGCACACGGGCTTCAGAAGTTGTGGCTCCTGGGCTCTAGAGCACAGACTCCATAGTTGTGGTGCACCGGCTTAGTTACCCCAAGGTGAGATCTTCCTGGATCAGGGATCTAATCCATGTCCCCTGCATTGGCAGGAGGATTCTTAATCACTGTACTACCAGGGAAGTCCTAGATTTCCTTTTAAAGCATCTTAGGAAGCTGCAGGAGGAAAAACAACACAAGAGATCGCTGTGCTTACAGGTATTCATCTCAGAAGGCTTTCACGGCTCAGTCTATTCAAATCCCCTTGGCCTTGGGCTTCCTAACACTTGTGGGGCGCCTTACCGTTTGCAAAGCACTTGAGCATGTCTGTCTTTAGTCCCTGGGTCAATATGACCCCCTGGAGAAGAGAATGGCCACCCACTCTGGTATTCTTGCCTGGAGAATTCCATGCACGGAGGAACTCGGCAGGCTACAGTACATGGGGTCACGAAGAGTCAGACACGACTGAGTGACTAACACTTGAGTCTCATGACTCTTTGGAGAGCGAGACAGATGAGGGATTCGAGCCTCAGAGAGCCTGAGTCAGGGGCTCAAGGTCGCAGAGTGCTGAGCAGCGGGCAGGATGCCTCCCCCAGGTTCCGATGCTGGAGACATCCTGTCCCACGCGCTGTGCTGCCTCCAGCCCCTCTCCCGGCACAGCCACGCATCAGCATTCTAATCAGCTGCCAAAAACTCAGTACGGAGCCTCTGCCCTTAAAATTGTCTTTTATATTCTTAATCTTGTAGATTAGCTTTGTTTAAGCCATTAGCATATTTCATCATCTCTAATATATGGAAATTAGTGTTTTCATTTGGCTCATTAATCGCCGCTTCTTCCCCTAAAAGCCAGAGTTACTGGAAACAAAATAACACAAAGACCAGAACACCTCACATTCTTGAGACGAGCTGGGGGGGGTGGGGGCGGGGGGAGCTAGCGATGATTATCCACTCTGATTCTGCCTCCACTCCTAAATGACAATCTTTAAAGGGGTGAATTTCAATGACTAATCTGCTGAGGCTTGGCTCTGCTGTTTAGCATGAGAACATAGCAGTATTCGCCAGCTTTTCAGCCCATCACTATTACCGCATGGAAAAATACAGTAAATAGAGGTGACTGGATATTAACAAGCAGTTGATTATTAAAATTCTGAATTTTAAAGAATTTTAAAAATAATCGAGGGGGTGGGACAGGGTTGGGAATGAGCGTGTGTCCTTCTGTGATTTCTCTGTTCTATGTCGGCAGCTGGCCTGTGCAGATCCCCCTGCCCCACAACCAACCCTCTAATCTACATGGAGCACTCACCTGCTGCTTGGGAAACATGATGGGAAACGTGATAGCCATGTCTTCACCACAGCACCCTTGGGAAGGGGCGAGGACTTCCAGTGGGTGTAATGGTGTAACCAGAGGCCTCCAGTGGGGTTGAGCTGGTTTCACTGAGGAAGTGCCCTGTCCAAGCTAGGGGCCTGAACTCGGTGCTCCCACAAGAGAGAAGAAGCAGACCCATCACTGTCGCCCCTGTATTAGTATCCTAGGGCTGCTTTGGCTGCATGCTTGGCAGCTTAAAATAACAGTAATTTAGGGACTTCCCTAGTGATCTGGGGGCTTCTCACGTGGCGCCATGGTAAAGAATCTGCCTGCAATGCAGGAGACCTAGGTTCAGTCCCCGGGTTGGGAAGATCCCCTGGAGAAGGGCATGGCAACCCACTCCAGTATTCTTGCCTGGAGAATCCCATAGACAGAGGAGTCCATGGGGTCACAAAGAATCAGACACAACTGAACACACACTGGTGAGCCTGCGGCTAAGACTCTGTGCTCCCAATGCCAGGGGCCATGTTTCATCCCTGGTCAGGGAAGTAGAACCCATGTGAACTAAGAGTTCACATGCTGCAACAAAGAGTCTGCTGCAACTAAGACCTGGTACAGTCAAATTATTAATTAACTGAATTTTTTTAAAAGTAATTTATCATCTCACAATTCTGAAATCCAGGAGTCTGAGATCAAGGTGTGACCTGAAGGCTCACCTGCCTCAATTCAGTCCTGCTCCAAGAGAACGCAGTGTAACTAGAGCCCAGCCCTCCTTGAGTTCCCTTTCAGCCATTCGGAGGCTGCGCAGGGTCACGGAGGTAGCAACGTGAGAATCACAGTTTGGGTGATCAGACTGAAAGAATTTGAGTCCAGGCTCTGCCTGTTCTGAGCTCTGCAGCCCTGGGCCTGCTACTCAAGCTTCCTGAGCCTCTGTTCCTCCACATGCTCTGTTCAGTTCAGTCACTCAGTCATGTTCAACTCTTTGCAACCCCGTGGACTGCAGCACGCCAGGCCTCCCTGTCCTTCACCAACTCCTGGAGCTTACTCAAACTCATGTCCATCAATTCGGTGATGCCATCCAGCCATCTCATCCTCTGTTGTCCCTGTCTCATCCCACCTTCAATCTTTCCTAGCATCAGGGTCTTTTCTAATGAGTCAGCTCTTCATGAGCATCAGGTGGCCAAAGTATTGAAGTTTCAGCTTCAGCATCAGTCCTTCCAATGAATGTTCAGGACTGATTCCTTTAGGATTGACCTTTAGGATCTCCTTGCAGTCCAAGGGACTCTCAAGAGTCTTCTCCAACACCACAGTTCAAAAGCATCAATTCTGTGCTCAGCTTTCTTTATAGTCCAACTCTCATATACATACATGACTACTGGAAAAACCACAGCTTTGACTAGACGGACCTTTGTTGGCAAAGTAATGTCTCTGCTTTTTAATATGCTGTCTAGGTTGGTCATAGCTTTTCTTCCAAGGAGCAAGCGTCTTTTAATTTCATGACTGCAGTCACCATCTGCAGTGATTTTGGAGCCCAAAAAAATAAAGTCTCTCACTGTTTCCATTGTTTCCCCATCTATTTGCCATGAAGTGATGGGACCAGATGCCATGATCTTAGTTTTCTGAATATTGAGCTTTAAGCCAACTTTTCCACTCTCCTCTTTCACTTTCATCAAGAGGCTTTTTAGTTCCTCTTCACTTTCTGCCATGAGGGTGGTGTCATCTGCATATCTGAGGTTATTGATATTTCTCCCGGAAATCTTGATTCCAGCTTGTGCTTCCTCCAGCCCAGTGTTTCTCATGATGTACTCTGCATATAAGTTAAATAAGCAGGGTGACAGTATACAGCCTTGACCCACTTCTTTTCCTATTTGGAACTAGTCTGTTGTTCCAAGTCCAGTTTTAACTGTTGCTTCTTGACCTGCATACAAATTTCTCAGGAGGCAGGTAAGGTGGTCTGGTATTCCCATCTCTTTAAGAATTTTCCACAGTTTATTGTGATCCACACAGTCAAAGGCTTTGGCGTAGTCAATAAAGTGGAAGTAGATGTTTCACTGCATATCATGAGTTATTAGCACTCACCTCACCTGGCTATTGTGAGAATTAAATGAAAACATGTCTACAAGACGCCTTGTACATAGTAGATGCTCAATCAGTGTTAGCTCTCTTCTTCTATCTCCATGTTTCCCACATACCTTACACAATCCTTGGATTTGGGCGGTGACCTGACATTATTATATAAACAATTCTGCAACAAATATGTGCTTCTCAAGCTGAACTTCAATTTCATCACTTTCAATTAGTTGGCAAGGAGAAGTGTTTTTCAGTGTCTGGGTTTTCAGAACCCATTAAGGGTACCCAGCCAGCTGGTGGGCTGCCTTCTTTGAAACGAACACAGGTCCAACGCCGGGCCTGGCAATGACTGAGTGTCACAGTGTCTCTCCAGGTCCCATGTCGCGTGGGCCTTTGTGTCTGCTGTACAGTAATCAATTGCCTTGTTCCCAGGAGCCTGCACACCCAGGAACAGCATTCAGAAGAGAACAGCTGCCCTGGAACACAGGTCTCTCTGTTCAGTGGCTCTGGCTGACCCTGGCTCCCCCGTCCCTGCCTCTGGCAGGTGAGGCTATAGCCTGCTGCAAATGACACTTGTGGGAGGGAGGCCCCTTGCCGAGGTCACTGCCGTCTCAATTTCTGGAGGTTCAAAAATGGTGGCTTTATCAGCTTTCCAGAAGTACTCAAGCCAGAGGAGACTGATTTGTAATGACTCAAATTGAAAGAGACCCTTATGAGCCAGATCGTTCTTTGGCACCAGACTTCAAGTGCTTATTCATCCATTTGTTTATTCATTCACTCATTCAACAAACATCTACGGAGGGCCAGGCACTTTCCCGCATTAACTCAATTCTTAATCCCAAGAGTTCTTATTATCCTTCCTCTCACAGGTGGGAAACTGTGGTTTGGAAAGAGGAAGTCATTTCCCCAGATGCCTGCCCTTGTAGTGAGTTCAGGATAGAGACAGGAAAGAACACGGGGGTCCAGAGAGAAAGGCAGTAGGGAGACGAGGCTGGAGAGGCAGATTGGGGCCTGATTATAAACCTGGGGTGATGGGGTGTCCATTCAGGAAACAATACACCAGCATTCCTGTGACTGTCAATGCAGAGACGAGAAATCGTGTGGGGTCAGAACGCTTGCCTGTGGACGCCTCTGTGGCCCAGCATCTTCCCATCTCTTCTTCAGGGTATCTCTAGCTAACCACACCTGCACCCTTCTCCAGAAAGTGTTTCCTTATCAACATTCTTATAGCCAGTGTACTAATGAGGTCTTGTTCAGTTATGCTGTGGTCACAGACAACCCAGATTCTCCATTGCTTACGGCCACCACAGCATATTTCTCTTTCAAGTTAACCCCCTGGTCAGCCAAGGCTCTTATCCACGGCATCTTCTTTCTGGGATCCAGAATGAAGAAGTAGCCCCTCCCTGGGACATGCTCTCATGACAGGGGCAAAAGAAGAAGGGTGGAACCACACAAGGAAACAAGTTATTTACCTTTATGGTCTGTTGTTTTTGTTCATTGCTGTTTAGCCGCTAAGTCGTATCTGACTCTTTGCAACCCCATGAACTGTATAGCACGCCAGGCTTCCCTGTCCTTCACTATCTCCTGGAGTTTGCTCAAATTCATGTCCATTGAGTCATTGATGCCATCCAACCATCTCATCCTCTGCTGCCCACTTCTCCTGCCCTAAGTCTTTCCCAGCATCAGGGTCTTTTCAGTGAGTCGACTCTTCACATCAGGTGGCCAAAGTATTGGAGCTTCAGCTTCAGCATCACTCCTGTGAATATACAGGGTTGATTTCCTTTAGGATTGTCTGGTTTGATCTCCTTGCTGTCCAAGGGACTCTCAAGAGTCTTCTCCAGCACCACAGTTCAAGAGCATCAATTTTTCAGCATGACTATATGGACCTTTGTTGGCAAAAGGGCGTCTCTGCTTTTTAAATACTGTGTCTAGGTTTGTCATAGCTTTTCTTCCAAGGAGCAAGTGTCTTTTAATTTCACGGGTACAGTCACAGTCCACAGAGATTTTGGATCCAAGGAAAATAAAATTTGCCACTGTTTCCACTTTCTCCCCATCTATTTGCCATGAAGTGATGGGACTGGCTGAACAAGTTATTTACTATGGTCTTGTTTACACTATGGAAATAATATAAATTGTCTCTCAAAGAGGCTCCTACAAAGATTAAATGAAATACAGTACAATTGTATGGAAGCATGGTACACTGTCAATTTACTTACAGCATTGTAGTGCCAAAACAGTGCCTGACACAAAGAGACGGCTCAAGAGTTCTATGTGGAACTTTATTCATCAATGAATATTTACCGAGCTCCTTCTGTCTGTCAGGCACTATTCTAGGAGAGATCTTGGGATCTAGAGGAGAATGAGACAGGCAGGATTCCTGTTGTCATGGACCTGACAGCCCAGTTAGTGAGCACAGACAATAAACAACTAAGTCAGAATTCCAGAGAGTGGTAAGAGTTGTAAAGAAAATAAAGCAGAATGGATAAAAACAGGTCAGAAAGTGAATGACACTCACCGAGAAAGACCCCTCCCAAGAGGTAACATTGAGCTGAGACCCATTAATGAGAAGGAGCCACACATGAAAAGAAATCAAGGAACCAGCATCCTGAACAGAAGGAGGAGAGCATGGACAAAGGCCCCGAGGCAGAGATGAGCTTGACTGTTTAAGGAACACCAAGAAGCTCAATCAGGCCAGCGAATTCTGAGCGCAGGGAGCGCCCGCACGGAAGGCAGCCAGGAAGAGGCAGGGACCTCCGCCCCTCTCCTCCTGTCCTTCCAGGGTCGCCAGAACCTCGCATAGCGCCTGGAGCACAGCCAGACTCTAGGAAGCATCTCTTCAAGAAACAGTAGTGAGCAGGGTGGATCGACAGCCCCACAGAGGCAGGGCTCCTCCCCTGGAGGGGCTGAAGACACTCTGTCCGTTCCTTCGTTTTGATTCTCCTCCTTGGTTCCTCACTCGCCCCTAGAAACTTCTGTCAGTACAGCATCACCCCATGACATGTTACAATTTCCAAAATTATAGCTTTCTCATGACCTAGAGATGGACTTCATTCTTATAAATAAGCTCTCCCCAAACCACAGTGTGGGATGGGCGGGAACGAATCCCATCCTCTGTGACTGCTGTCAGCTCTGCCCACAAATCATGGCAGCCGCCGACCTTGGCCTGGATTTCTGGGTGATTTTTGCTTGGGGGACCTGGCTCTCCTCCCCACAAACAGTGGAGTCACATAGTATGCACGTCTAACTCCACCTCCATACTTCAGCTACGCCCGCTTGCAGAAGAGAAGGAGCCAGTAACAAGGAACACGGTGAGCTCGGGCCTCAGAATGAGCCGGGATAGGAAAGGAGACTCAGCGGTTCCCTGAATACTCCAGCGCTCTCACGGTGAGAGCATCTTTCCTTCCATGGTCCTGGAGATCTTAGCGCTAAAAGATCTGGGAGATCTGAAGGTCCCTGGCTCCTATAAAGCTATCGCCCTCGGTGCCAGCATGGAGGACATCTGGGCCAAGCCGGCCAGCTGTAAGCCAGGACGTCACCCTCACAGGGAGGCCTTACCAGGGGTTCCAGTGGGGAGTGGGGTGGGGAGTCACCATACAAGCGATTCCATTGTCTGTGCTCACTTCAAAGCGAAGCCCGGAGATGCTTGTGCAGGGATGGCTCTGGAGGAGGCCTGTGTGCTGGGTTGGGCATCAGAAGAGCAGGCTCTGGCCCTGACTGGCCCCTGAGCCGGGTGACCTGCTCCCCAGGTGCAAGATAGAGGCCTTGGGGTGGGTGGTCTCAGCACATCCCCACCCTAACTCTGACATTGCGTGATCCTGAAGGGGGCACCACTGTGGGACTATATATGGAGCATTGACGGGAGTTCTTCTGGGGAGGGACGGTGAGCAGAAGCCACACCTGGGTCCAAGGAGTCATGGAGAGGACTCCCACTGGACCTTCCCAAGCCTGACCGGAGGCTTAACTTCCACCAGGAAGGGATCAGTCCATCGAGGAACCCCTTCCAGAGGGGCCATGCCCTGAGAACCAGGCTGACAGGGGCAATCAGCCGACCTCTTGGTCCAGGTCCAAGGAGACTTGGCCAGGGGCCTCTTTAGCATCAGACGCCCCAGAGACAACAAAAGGACGCGCTGAGGTGAGCAGTCGGAGAAAAGCAGAACCAGGCCCAGACCTAATTAGAAAGTGTCTCACACGGCCCCTCCCATCAGAGGTCTCAAGGCTAGTGGGTATCGGGAGCAGGCAGGGGCATTGAGGAGGAGGCAGGCCCCAGAAACGGAAGAGGCTTCAAGTCAGCCCAGCACCCCAAGTCCAGGTTGCCTAGTGACGACACAAAGAAGGCTGCGAGGGGGCAGGGAGTGACTGAGTGGGCGGCCCAGGATGGGGAGCTGAGGAAGCTGGAGGCCCCGGCAGGAAGCTGAGCCCAGGCTGACCAAGAGCCCGGCAGACAGGGGCCTGGGGCGGAACCAGGGTTTCCTGAGGGCCCGGCGCATGCAGGGCTGTGGACAAGGGACAGAGACAGAGGACAGGGACAGAGCTGTGACGTGGAGGAAACTTCGATGTGAGGGTGATTCTTGGGGTCGTGGACGCACGTGGGGCAGCCTCTGAATGGAGCCACGGGCCAGGAGCCCGATGCAAACAGCCAAAAGCGATCATCAGGAATTCTCCCTTCAACCTTCATGTCTCTAAGGCTGGTGCAGCTTGTGTCCTGAGTGGGACGTATGTGGATTGTTCTTGCCCTTCACACCCAACTCCTCTCCTGGGCTGTCCGTCTGCCAGAGGACCCAGCACCCCAGCTCTGTGAGCCCCGCGCAATCTCTCCCGAGCTCTGGAAAGGGGACTGAGGCCCTCCAGAGCTGGGTGAGCCAGGGCCCCACGTGGAACCGGGGGACACACGGGGCTGGGAAGGCTTGGGCCAGAGCTGCAGTGGGAGAGGGAGGAAGAAGAGGTGGGAATCAGTCATAGTCACACACCAAACTCTGCAAACCAGATATTACCTTCCCCATGTTGTGGTGAGGAAACTGGGCTCAGAAAACTTAAGGAACTGCCCAAGAACACACAGCCAAGTACAAGTCAGAGGCTGGATTTGAATGCAGATCTGCTTGATTCCAAAGAGGTGTTCTTACAACTGCAAGACACTGCACTTCCCCTCAGAGAAGTGCAAAGAGAAAGAACCCAGAGCTAAGGGTGTGTGTGTGTGTGTGTGTGTGTGTGTGTGTGTGTGTGTCCAGGGCAGGGGTGGGGTGGTAGGGGGAGAGTGGAGATAAGAAGATGTCATCAGCTGGAAAGGAGAAAGGAAAAGAAACAACTGCGGAGGAAGAGAATAAAGAAACAGTTGCCAGCATGAAACTCAAGGACAGACCTTTGGAAATTTTAGAAGTTGTCAGAGCTTTCTTGATGAGATTTTTCTGTCCAACTGGTGGCATAACTTTGGGAGAGTGCCAGGGACAGAAAAATGGAGCCAATTAAATGATCCCCACCCCCCCACCGACTGTTTTCCCAGAAACCTCTCCATCACCCCTGCAGGGCCCTGGGGCCCCGAGGAATGGCTTAAAAGGCACGGTGCTCAGTCACATTGTAGAGATCCGTTACTTTCCATCAGTAGCTGTGCATCACAATGTTTGCAGTCAAGCTCTGGGGCCCAAGTCTATTAAAATTCTGATGGTTCTGTGGCTTTGGGATTGGCTAATGATAGAAACTTCCACAGAGGATGAAAAGCTCTGATGGCAGTCAGTACGGCAGAAGTCAAATGCAGCGAGCACGGTCACAGTGCGGGGTCTGCTCAGAGCCTTCTGTCTTGACTGGAAGAGCGCCTCCCACCACTTTGGGTTCATGGTCAAGGCTGATTCTTGGATGCTGTGAAAGACAGGTGTGTGCTGTCTGCTCAGTTGTGTCCAACTCTTTGCAACCCCACGGACTGTAGCCCACCAGGCTCCTCTGTCCTTGGGATTTTCCAGGCAAAAATACTAGAGTGGGTTGCCATTTCCTCCTCTGAAAAGGTTTATTAATATCACTAATAACAACAATAATAATACATTAGAAGCTTACATTTGTATTTCACATGAGGAATTTACATCTGCAGAGAATTTGATGTTTAACGAAGTACATCTCATACACTTCCTCTCTCCAGCCTGACAATAACCTAGGAAGCAAGTTGGGCGGGGCGGCGGGGGTGCGGTGTGTGTGTGGGGGAAACACGGTGCCATCAGATATGCCTGGTCCTGCCCTTCCTGCTGCAGGGCAAGGCGGCACCTGCCACTGCCCTGGAGGTTAGGTGTGGCTGTGTCACTTCAAATGTGGCCGAAGCCTTTAAGTTCTGAGTCACCTGTTCCCTGCCAAGAGCAACGCCGCAGAGTCCCCAGCCAGCAAGCGTTGGGTTGGTACAGATGGATGTAACCTCGCAACACCTCACCAAACTGATGCTGAAAATTTAGTCTCTGTGCACTGGTGCTGAATTGAAGCTCAGAGTTTTGGGTGAGGTAGAAAAGGATAGCGTTATTGCTTTGCCAGGAAAAGGGGGACACAGCAGGCTCCTGCCTCTCAACATGGTGTGTGCCAGCCTGGGAGGATTGAGAGAGAAGCTTCCTAGCAGGAGGGTGGGGTCTGCGGACCAGGATGCGGGTGTGTGCGGGGCCTGCACTCCTTTCATGGTCTTCTCTGGAATGAAGAATGCTAGCACCTTCCATCTGTTGGGAGTTTTAGTTCTCCAAGGTATTAGTTTTAGAACTCCAAGATATTTTTGTGTGTATTGCTTGAGGCAGAACCAGGACAGTACCCCAAGGCTGCGGCACTGCTTCCTGGCTGTTCCTCCCTTGTCTCTGCATCCCCTCCCTTCCCTGATTAGTGGTTGTTCAAATCTGCCCTTAGGAACTCAGGGAAGATCACGGAGTCGGAAGGCTATTCCCTAACGAACAAGAAAGGGGGTGTCAAAAAAGCTTCTGTGCCCAGGGTCCTGCTTGGTTTCAATGCTGACTGGAACAGAAATTAGCCCCATCTCCAAAATAAGCAAATGAAGACGTGGTTCCCTAAGGCCTCCTAGATACCAGCTGGTGATGGATCCTCCGTCTCCTGTTCCTTCTTGGCCATCAGGGAGGGCAGGATTGAATCCAGCCTGAGTCTTAGAACGGATGACCTTGGGCAAGTTTAGCCTCTGTGGATGCTGTTCTGCTCATCTGGGAAACAGAAATGATGGAGGCAGGACGGTTGGGAGAACTTGATCAGACACCATCATGTGGAGCGCTTGGCTGTAATAGGTGCCCTCCCCACTCCCCCAGTGTGTATCTCGCAGGGCCTCATGCAGCTCAGGGAGTCTGAAGTTGACTCAGGGCTCCCCAGATGCCCTCCTCGAATGGCTGCCCCTTCCGTCCTCAGCTGAGCAGAGTTTTTATTCCCGTCTGGGCTCGGAATCCGGAAGCTGTCTCCTTTGTGTCCAACTAGAACAGTTTTCATTTCAAAACATATCATTGTCCGGGAACAATGGTATGAGGCAGAGCTGAGCTGCTCCTGAGGATAGAAGCGGCGGAAGGCATCAGGGAACAGTGGCACTTCTGAGCAGCGCCAGGTGTCGGCAGGAAGGACCCTGTAATTAATTTTTAAATTTGCTATTATCATGCGTTTAGGCAGTAGGCTGGCGTTTCACTTGGTTTTGACCTTTCAAAATGTTACAAGCAGTATCAGTCTTTCTCCAATGTTGAAGGACACTGCCCCAGAGGCTATAAAAACCTCAGCTTCATGGGCTGGCCAGCTTCCTTTTTAAAGTTTTCTCTTCGTTCCCTTTATTTTACTTGTCATCTATATAAAGCAAATCTCACACACACACCCTTTGTTTTCTGGAAATGAGGTGTGTGCTTCCGTCCCTTCATTTCCATTTCCCAAGGGGCTGTCACACTTTTTTTTGGTGACAGAATATACATAACATAAAATTTAGCATGTTAACTGTTTTTAAGGGTTGAGTTCAGAGGCGTTAAGTACGTTCATGTGGTTGTTTAGCCATCACCACCATCCATCTCCTGAACTTTTTCATCTTTCCAAACTGAAACTCTTTGCCCGTCAAACACTAATTCTCCATCCTCCCTGCCCCCAGCCCCCAATACCCACCCTTCTGCTTTCTGTCTCTATGAACTTGACTCCTCCAGGTACCACGTATGAGTGGAATCATAAAAGATTTGTCTTTTTATGACTGGCGTATTTCACTTAGCAGACTGTCTTCAAGGTTCGTTCATGTTATAGCATGTGTCAGAATTTCCTCCCTTTTAAAGGCTGAGTAATATTCCACCTATGGATAGAACACACATTTTTTAAATGGTGAAAGATCCTTGATGGTTAGTAGTGATACCCTGTATCTCAGTGTGGAAAATGTTGTCTCCACGCTTTATTTCATTTGATTCCCCAGCAGTGTTTGAGGTGGGTGTGATTAATCCATCTCAGACGTGCTGAACCAAGTCTCAGAGAAGCTCAGGCACTACCCCAGGCAGTTGACGAGTGGACGCCAGGGCCTTGGACCCACAGCTCCCTCCCACCTCCACCCACAACACCCTGGTCTCAAATGTTAGAAGCAGAAATTATTCTTTGTTTGGGCTGATGTTCGCTTTCCCGTTTTATTTCACTCCTCACATATACCCACGAACCAGATGTTCAAGCAGGGGGTTCAGACAAGGTCGGGGCGGGAACAGAGTCTCATCTCAAAAAAACCTTTGAGAAAGAAGGAAAAGAAAAACCCCACCCCAATCCCAGTACCCCAGCTGTGACCCACTGAGTCTAATTTCTACTCTATTTATAGGAGAAGATCATGATGGTTGTGGGGGAGCACAGCAGAAGATCACCTCTTATTTGCATTTAAAAACCACGCAGGTGAGACCGGGTCAAGGCTGGAGCAGAACCACACAAGGCTGGGCCAGGGAAGCCGGCAGGGGTGATGGCAGCTGCTGTTGGCCTAGCCCCTGAGGCCGCAGGTCCTCTGCGGGGCCTTCCGTCCCTGGTCTGACAGCAACCCACGGCAGGAGCATCTGCCCCCAGGGTGGAGACGGTCGGTCGCACAGGCAGGAAGCAACACGGCTAAGTGTAGCCCCGAAGTCCAAATTCTCCTGCCTCATCCTTGGCTCCGCCTCTGCCAAGCTGAAGAAAGGAAAGCGAGACCACTCTGCAAGTGCAACTTCGGGGTGGGGGACCCATGAGAGTGCTCAGCCGGGGCTCCTTCCACGCCTGCCACCATGGCAGGACTTGGAGACCCTCCTCAGACAGGAGGCCAAAGGTCACACCCCACCCCACTTCTCCCACTCCTCTCCCTCCACCCCTCCACCTCCCCATCCCCCTCTACCCCCCACCCCTCCCTCTGCACCCTTTCTGGATCACCTTCAGGCCAGGAGGTATTGGCGGCGTTCCTCAGTGCTGAGATATTTCTTCACTCATTTTCAATAAAGCGTGGACATTTCCTGAATTGCTGCTGCTAAATGCTGGGCTCAAGGCTAAGCCCCAAGGCCCCAAGAGGAAGATGACTTTGTCCGTGACCTTGAGGGCAGACAGCCTCCACCCCATCACCATACAATGAAGTGTTCTGGAGGCAGATGTGCGGTGCTGGGTCAGGGGCAAATTCTCCCAGAGAAGGGGGAGGCCTGGCACAGAAGAGATGTTATTGAGCCGGGTCTTCGGGGCTGAGCCCACCAGCTAGGAGACGGGGGTCCAGGCGCCACAAAGGGTACAGGCCGTGTAAAGTGAATGGAACGTCCACAGAGAAGGGCTGGGTGGTGAGTGACAGGAGATGTTCTGGGAAGCAGCGGATGCACCGTCTGTAAGACCCTGAAGATAAGGAACCCAGGAGGTTCCTTGATCTTGTAGGTGAAAGGTCGGGGCATGCCCCCGGGAAAGTGCTGCAAGGCAAATTCCGGAGGCTGGCTAAACTTCCAGGGGCTGGCCCCCTGCAGCCTTGTCCAATCAGGTACCAACATAAAGCCCTCGGACACTGACCACCGCTGTAGCCCGCGCTTTCTTCCTTATATGAAAAGACCTGGCCTGGATGCCTGCCCGGACTATAAAACCCCTCCCCACCCCTCATACCTTGCAGACTCCCTTTGTCTCCTCACTCACCAGCCCCCGGGAGTTCTGCCCGAGAGCGACGCTTAATAAAAGGCCTTTACCACCGGTCCTTAGAGGCGGCTTTTTTCCTCCCGCGGCGTTTTTCCTAACATCTGGCGCCCAACGTGGGGCCCGAGGTGAGGGCCCCCGGCACTTGCCGTTGAGGCCCCCTCGAGCTCCACCGCCGCGGAAGCCTCGGACCCAGGCGGCTGACCAACCCCCCGGACGGCAGGATACGGAGTAAGTCCCTTCGGCTTTGGGGCCTGCCCTCCCTGACGACCACCTCCTAGGGCCCCGTAACGAGTGCGCACTTACTGGGCCCTCCCGGTCACCAGCTGGTGGAGAGACGTCCCCAGCAGCTGAGTAGACCTCCGGCTTCGGCCTCCGGCTTCGGCCTTTCCGGTCACCAGCTGGTGGGGAGACGTCCCCAGCGGCTGAGTAGACCTCCGGCTTCGGCCTTTCCGGGTCCCTGCGGTCGTGAGGAAGACGTTCCCCACGACTACATGGACCTCCGGCTCCCCTCGACTCGTCCGAAGACGTTCGGACAGCGGGGGTTGCCTCCACGCCCCGTGGTCGTCATGGGATTGACAGCCTCCAAACCCGATCCCCAATACTCCACCCCCTTAGAGTGCCTGCTGGCTAACCTGCAGACTCTAAGGCTAAAGAGAGATATCCGCCCCCAGCAGCTCACTTTTCTGTGCTCACAGGCCTGGCCTCAGTATTCCCTAGATAATGGCTCACAATGGCCAGCCACAGGGACACTAGACTTTGACGTCCTCCGTGATTTGGATAATTACTGCCGGAGAACGGGAAAATGGTCTGAGGTCCCCTATGCTCAGGCCTTTTGGGCGTTGCGCTCTCACCCCTCCCCCTCCTCTCCGGCCCCTCTCCCCCTCTAACCCTACCCTGCTCCTGTTCCCGCCCCTGAGGCTTCACCGCCGGCCCCAGATTCTCCGGCCATTAACCCTATCTTGTATCCTCCCCTTCCCCCGTCACTCCCTTCTCGTCTCCGGTTAGCTCCCACACTCACTCCCATAGCAACCCTCCAGGGGCCTCCCCTCCCTCTCCCCCTCCCCCAGCCCCCGCTACTCCCCCTGCAACAAGTAGCCGGAGCTGAAGGTCCAGCCCAGGTTGCCTCCCCTCCCCCTCCTCCGGCCCCGCTACTTCCCCTGCGACAAGTAGCCGGAGCTGAGGGTCTAGCCCAGGTCCACGTCCCCTTCTCTCTCCAGGACTTAGCACAGATCGAGGCCAAGCTGGGATCCTTTTCCTCCAACCCCACTCAGTACTTTAAGCAGTTTACTGGTCTGACCCGCGCCTATGCCTTAACATGGCAGGACATATATGTCATCCTGGGGTCTACCACCACCCCCAAAGAGAGGCAGGCCATTTGGACGGCAGCCAGGGCTCAGGCCGACCAGCGGCACTGTGCCAACCCCTCCCCGGAGCGCCCCCCGGGAGCTCAGGCAGTTCCTGACGCCGACCCTGATTGGAACTACCAGGAAAGGGGTGGCGGCCAGCTGCGGGTACGCTATATGATAGAGTGTCTCCTCGATGGGATGGAAACGTCCTCTCATAAGGTTGTAAACCTCCTCAAACTAGATGAGGTGACTCAGGGGCCCGACGAAAACCCAGCCATGTTTCTTAATCGGCTGACTGAGGCCCTTGTTCAATACACCAGACTGTCCCCTGAGTCCCCCACTGGGGCAGCTACCTTGGCCAATCGTTTTATCTCCCAATCCGCACCTGACATCCGAAAAAAACTGGCCAAGGCCGAGGACGGCCCTCAGACCCCTATTCGAGACCTGGTAAAAATGGCCTTTAAAGTTTATAACGCCCGTGAAGAAACTGCTGAGGCCAGCCAAAAGGCAAGGCTCAAGCAAGAGGCCGAATTTCAGGCAAGCCTCCTAAACCAACAAACCCAGGCCTTAATAGTGGCCCTGCGGCTGGCGGCAGGCTCGGGGTCCCAAAACCCCCCTCCGGGGGCCTGCTTCAAATGCGGCCAAGAAGGACACTGGGCCAAGATGTGCCCCAATCCGCGGCCTCCTTCCAAGCCATGCCCGTTGTGCAAACAGCGAGGACACTGGGCTAGTGACTGTCCCCAGGCCTCTCGGGCCCCGACCTCTAGGGGCCGGGGACCAGAGCGCCCCAGGGAGACCTCCTGCCCTCCTCCGGCCTTCGAGCTGCTGAGCTTCGACGATGGCTGACATCGCCCAGACTCGGGAACCCCGATAACCCAGGCCAAGCCCAGGGTAACGCTCCAGGTAACGGGTAAAGTCTGGTTAATGCGGGGGCTACCTATTCGGTCCTTCCCTCTTTCAGGGACACTTTACGTCCTTCCCAGGTTTCGGTTATGGGCATTGACGGCCAACCCTCATGTCCACTCCAAACCCAACCACCACCCTGTCAATTAGATTCCTGCCTATTTGCCCACTCCTTTCTGGTCATCCCTTCCTGCCCTACTCCTCTCTTAAAAAAAAAAAAAAAAAAAGAAATGTACTCTCACAGATCTCCCAGCAGGTGGCTACGGCCCTGGACATCGACTGGCATCTCCACATCCCCTATCGGCCCGAACCGCCAGGCCTGGAACAAAGGCGCAGACAGCTCCAAGAAAGCCCCCTCTGGACCGGACTCAATGGTTTACTCCCATACCTCTTGCCCTTTCTAGGCCCTATACTCCTGCTGGTTCTGGGCCTCACCACAGGCCCCTGCCTCATCCAACTTATTCTTCGCTGGGTCCAAAAAATAGCGCGGGCTGCGACCGGACGGGCCATGCTCCTAACAGCTTATACTCGACTCAGTCAAAAAGACATAGACCCACTTCACAATCCTGCATAAGCTGACCTTTCGTCCCGGCTGGCCCCTACCCCTCGCCGCCCCCGTTCAGCAGGAAATAGCCAGAGAGAACCGGCGCCCCTTGTCCTATAACAAAAAGGCCGGGATGAAAGGTCGGGACATGCCCCCGGGAAAGTGCTGCAAGGCAAATTCCGGAGGCTGGCTAAACTTCCAGGGGCTGGCCCCCTGCAGCCTTGTCCAATCAGGTACCAACATAAAGCCCTCGGACACTGACCACCGCTGTAGCCCGCGCTTTCTTCCTTATATGAAAAGACCTGGCCTGGATGCCTGCCCGGACTATAAAACCCCTCCCCACCCCTCATACTTTGCAGACTCCCTTTGTCTCCTCACTCACCAGCCCCCGGGAGTTCTGCCCGAGAGCGACGCTTAATAAAAAGGCCTTTACCACCGGTCCTTAGAGGCGGCTTTTTTCCTCCCGCGGCGTTTCCTAACAGTAGGGAGCCGGGAGATGTCTATTGTGAGGTAGGGGTGAGGGGTCGGAAGTCAGGGGCCAGCTGGCACCTGATGGACAGGCACAGGGGAGCTGCAGGGAAGGAATGGGGACACTGCCCCCCTCCCCCAGGCAGACAGGGTGTGGGAACGGAAGATTGTCACATCACAGAGCCTTCTGAGGAGCAGATGTGTCCTCGGAGGCTTCAGGCCCTCAGAGCAGCATGTCTGTTAATAGCTGCTGCGCATCAGGACTGATGAGCCTCCTGCACCCAGCTCACTGAGGGCTGGCTGGCTACGCCTGTAAGATGCCACCCGCGACTGCACAGTGGGGAATCGGAGGCTTCAGATGAAGCGGAAAGGCCTGACTGGCTGGCCCAGCCTTCCGAGGGAGCTTCAGGGTGTCATGAGGCCCGTGGGGCCATTACCCTCCCCCAACTAGCCTGTAGAGGAGCCTGAAATGTCACTAGAGGCTCACTCCTCTGACATCAGGCCTTTTCTTCCCAGGCCCCAGCTTGGGAGGTGCTTCAGTTCAGTTCAGTTCAGTCCCTCAGTCGTGTCCGACTCTTTGCCACCCCATGAACTGCAGCACACCAGGCCTCCCTGTCCATCACCAACTTCTGGAGCTTGCTCAAACTCATGTCCATCGCATCGGTGAGCCTCAGTTTCTTTAAGGAACTGACCATGTTCCTTAATAATAAGACCTACATCCTCCAAGGTGGGCAGCAAAGGGATACTTGCCGGGTGGGCAGCTCGCCACAGTTCACTGATCCGTACTGCCAGCCCGGTGAGCACGCGCCCCCTCTAATGCTCTGCTGAGAGGTGGGCACTGCCCTTGAACCCACAGACTGGACTTTGGGGACAGCAGAAAAGCAAATGTGACTCTGCAGGAACAATGAATGGACACACAGCAGCCCAGTCTCTGGGTTCAGAGGCCCTGTTCTGACCGAGGGATCGAACCCGCGTCTCTTATGTCTCCTGCGTTGGCAGGCCAGTTTTTTACCACTAGCGACACCTGGGAAGCCCCGGTGTGTGTGTGTGTGTGTGTGTGTGTGTGTTGCTTCAGTCATGTCCGACTCTTTGTGACCCCCTGGGCAGGGAAGCCCAGATAGATGAATACTAAATACTCCTGCTTAACAAAGCCCTAGGCTCCCAGCAGTAGGGGGGTGGGGATGGCGTGGCCTGTTTGTGCAGGAAACACCCTCCCTAAAACCGAGAAGAATAAATAAAACATTCTCATGCTGATCCTGCTCTGCAGTGACTTTTATTAGAAATCAAAACTCACCAAACTCCTCCAGCTTCTGCCCTGACCCTACTCCACAGCCAATGCCCAGCTAGGAGTACAGCTCCCATGCCCAGCTCTGCAGTGTCCATGGACCTGTAGGGAGACACACGAGTCACCAAATGGCCCTGGGTGGGGTTGGTGGGGTGTGGCCCTAGGAGACAACAGCCGGGCCTTCTCCCCAGCCCCCTCCCCTGCTTCCCTTGGAGCCCTTCTTTCTCAAGGGCCCCTAGGGGTCAAGTTTCTAATGCTCCGAGCCTCTGCCTAGTGAAAATACCTGTAGAGGTAACAGTGAATCTTTTCTGCAAAGCCTCCACCTGCCAGGTCACGTGCAGGCAAAGCACTGCCTTAGAACTCAGGCCCCAAGACAGAGCAGGACACAGACCCTGCCCAGCAGGCCTGGGGGCCTGGAGGCCTGGGGTCACGGTTACCATCCCTAACCAGAGCCGGCATAAAGGCTCAACCATACAAGTTCTGTGCTGCTCATCACAGAGGGCAGGGTGGGGGATACGGGTACCTGCAGCCCCTGAGGACCCTCTGGGGCAGGGGGGCAAACGCAAACTCTCAGTCCCAGCCTCCCAGACCTGGGCTGCTGGCTCGGGATCCTAAACCGCCAAGCCCAGACCCAGGGCCGGTCGAGGTGCCCGCTCACCCTGGTGTCCGCTGTGCACCCAGACCCTCGGCTCTCTGGAGGCTGGAGCCAGACAGTCCAATGACCCTCTTCTCCCTGCTGGTGTGTGGCCTGGACAGATGGCTCCACCTGCTTGTCTGTGCCTTGGGGACACTGAGAGTGCTCGCAGCCTGTGACCTTCAGAGGAGCCAATGAGATGCTCAGAGGCAGGGCCCAGCACCACGCCAGACACACAGCGGCAGTTGTCATCATCACGTATGTCTCGTCTGAGTGCAGTTATTTCTGCTGCTCTTTCCTAGCCTCTGCTCCCCAGGCCCAGCTGCAGCATCATGGCCTGGACCCTGCCTGGCTGGTCACAAGCTGGCCCATCTCCCACCCTCCCTCAGCCCCCAGGCCCTGAGCCCAGTGTGGCTGTTAACTGCCGGTCACTCCCTCCTGAATGCCCTCAGGGGACCAGCACCCCCTTGCCCAGAACCAGCCTGGGCCCCAATCTAGACCAAGGTCATCCCGCCTCTAAGTTTGAGTGCGATATTTTTAAAGATTCATCACATTATTTGCAAGCAACCTGCTCCTTCCTGCCAGAAAGATGCTAAATAAGTTTGTTTTTTGTTATTTTCCATCTATAATAACTGCTTTTCAAACCGAGACAGAAACAAACATGGAAAAAAGCAAAAGGGTTTACAGCTAGTAAAACATCCTCGTCTGTTTCCTAGCCTCTTCTCACAAATATTTCTGATACCGCCCGCCCGCCCATCTCTGCTGCTTCTTACACCATCCCACGCGCTGCTCTTCATCTCACAATGCTGCTTGCAGCCCTTTAGTATCAGGGCAATGGCCCTCTCCTCCCTGCTGGTGTGTGGCCTGGACAAACAGCTCCACTTGCTCGTCTGTGCCGTGGTTCTCGCTAACAGCTCCTGGAATTCCATGGTATGAATGCTCCGTGGTGTACAGTGTTTGAGTCCCATTTTGATGGTCATTTCAGTGGCTTCCACGGCTGCAGTAAATATCTTTGTGTATTTATGCCAGTGATTCCATGGAAGTGGAATTGCTTGGTTGAAAGTCAAGGCCTCTGTGGACGTTTTGTCCTGACTCCGCTCCCCAGGGGTCAGCCGGCAGCCTGCCAGGTGTCCTATGCGAATCCTACTCAGCTTGCCCACCTCCCCCTGCCCGCGAGCTCCAGTGCAGGCCTGACAGCCAGGCCTGCTCATGTTTGAGAGTCAATCATTCACTCACTCATTCATTCATTCACTTCTCCAGCCAACAAGACCAGGGTCAGTCAGCCTTCAGGAGCTGGTGACCTTGGGTTAAAAACTTCTCATCTGAGACCTCATCTCCTGGGACCCCTCCCTGTCCTCTGCCTGCCCCTGCCCTTCTGGAGGGCAAAACCCTCTGCCTGCTGCGTGGAGAAAGGAGCCTGCACATAGAGAGGGGCTGGGGGGACTCAAGAGGCCGGGAGAGGTGCCCCCTCCCTGCAGTAAGTCCTGGGAGATCCCCCTGGGTCCTGACAGCAAACTCACATTATTTAAACTGGCTCTCTAAAAAAAAAAAAAATAAACAAACAAAAAAAAATAAACTGGCTCTGAAGAAGGTGATTCCTTCTAACACAACAAGCCTAGAGGTGCTTCCCTCCTCTGTGGGCCCCTGGGGCGGAGACCTGGCTTCTGGTTCTGCATCCTCAGCACCCAGTGAGGGCTGACAGCCACTTCCAAGGACACCTGCCTTGACCCTGTGGGGCAGCACTTGCCCCTTTGAAGTCAGGACATCAGGCCAGGATAGTCTGTGTCTGGCCAAGAAATGACTGACGGGGTCAGGGTTTACACTCGGATCTTCACTGCGAGTCCGTGTTCATCCTCTGACGACAGGGACTTTGCACACCTACTCCGATCCAGCCTTCCCTCCACTCGAACCAAGTTTCCTCTGCACTCCTGTCTGACCCCCTGACCTAGGTGCGTGCCTGGATCCTCCGTGTGGCAGGAGTAAGTAGCATTTCTGAGATGGAAGGAATGCAGATAACCAGGCAAATGCTCTGGTTCAAAAGCACCAGGTTGTAGAGCACGATCCTGCCCTGGGGTGGCCTTGAGGGCCCCTGGGTTCCTGAGAGCCCTGGGGCTGCGGGTGCCTCCACCGCTGTGCCCAAGTCCTTTGCAGGTCCCCAAAGAGGAGGAGGAGGTGACAAGACCAGCCTTACTCGGGAACACATGGGGTTTACTGTCCCTCTGAGACCCTGAATTGTTGGAGCAGGGGCACCATGTGGCCGGGGCTTATGTAAGTTAGAAAATGAGGAAGTTTCCTCCCCATGTGACAAGTCACAACCCTGCCCCCACCCCCGCCCCCATCACCATGACAAGCGCGGGGACACTTCCAGGGAAGACGGGTGCATTTGAGGCACATGTGACCTTTGTCCGCGGGGACCCCATCCGGTCCTTGTCATCGCCTCCTCGTGGGCTCTGAGAGTCTGGGGCCTCTTTGCTGAAGGACACGAGAGTTTTCCAGATGGATCCACATCCTGGGCCACACGGGCCCTCCCCTGGCCTCCCTGATGAGAGCATGTGATGAAAACAAAATGAAGTGATGCTGGGGTGGGTGACCGAGGGGACCAGGGCTCTGAGAACCAAGCAGGCCTCTCCCAGGAACAAGACGGTGCTGGCTGAGAGCAGCTGTAACCGAGTGAGACCTGGGAGAAAAGGATGCTGTCTGAGGGGTGGGCTCTAGACTTCCTTCCCCTCGAGCAGAGAGCCCAGTGCTACTCCTGCCCTTCCTTGGGGCCAGCTGGTCTCCAAGGAGGGAGGTGGCCATAGAGGTCCCAGGAGCTGAGGGCACAGGGCCCTGGGCCTCCTCCCTCAGGGTCCCAGATGTGCTGGCTTCCGGCCTCAGGCACTGTGGGCAGTGGTCTCACGCTGGTCTGGGGGCTCCATCCAGGTGACGTCAGTTTCTATCTGCAGCAGGGACGCGGGGAGTGACAGGGTCAGGCAGCCTCATAGGCAGAGCTAGCACTCCTGGGGAGATGGGACACTGGGGTCAGACAGATCCCAAATGGGCACGGTCATCACACAGCACAGTGAGAGAGGGTAGGGGTTTGCAGCTCCAGGAGGACTTCCTGGAAGAGGAAATAACTCAGACGTTTATCAAACCAGTAGTCCAGCAAAGCGCAGGGACTTGGGGAGGGGAGCATCCAGGCTGAAGGACTAGCATAAGCAAAGATGGAGGAGGCTACGCAACATGAGCTGGGTGGGGTGCTGTAGCTAGCACAGAGTTTGTTTTGCTTTTTATTTATTTTTGGCTGTGCTGGGTCTTCATCGCTGTGCACAGGTTTTCTAGTTGCAGCGAGCAGGGCTACTTTCGAGTTACTCCGCAGGCTTCTCACGGCAGTGGCTTCTCTTGTTACAGAGCACGGGCTCTAGGGCACTCTGGCTTCAGTAGTTGTGGCACATGGGCTTCGTTGCCCCGCAGCATGTGGAATCTTCCCGGACCAGGGATCGAACCCGTGTCCCCTGCATCGGCAGATGGATCCTTAACCGCTGAACGACCAGGGATGTCCGCTAGCATGGAGCATTGATACAGGGGACGGAGAGAAGACTGGAAGAGTGGGCAGAGGGCAGGTGATATCAGGTCAAGAGAGCCTTGTGGAAAAGCACTGGGATGCCATCAAAGCTGAGGGGTTGATGCAGTCAGATTCATTCACGCTTCATGTAGATCCTGTGGTCAGTGTGGCAGGCAAGTCAGGAGACCCCGTGGGGTCCTGGGTGGCAAGGTGATTCAGCACAGAGGTCTTAGCAACAGAAGAAGGACCCCAGAAACACTTAGGGGGTAAAGTTCTTCTGGCTTGAAGCTCAGTTTCCTTCAGCTCTAGGCATGAGCAGTCTCCAGAACCAAGGTGAGCTTCAGCCCGCAGGTGGCAGAAAAGTGGCAGTGAGGTGGTCCAGGGCGAGAGCAAGAGGGAGGCCACTACACTCAGAGCCCAAGGGCGGGAGAGGCCATTAAACCTGGTCTTTTATTTAAGAGCGTGTGAAACATTCTTTAATGACGGTTACAGGCTGCCCTGGAGGCCCGGCCTCCAGAAGCAGGGTGCCGCGGTCAGCTGCAGGTAATAACAATTCCATTCACATATTGTAGTCTCAGGCCTAAGAGTCTGCTTTCATGTTCCAAAGACAGAAGATAAATGGCCCTTATCATTTTTATGTAGCGGGTGTCACCACCGAAGCCGCACGTAGAGTGCCCCGAGCTGCTTCTGTGCTTGTTCATTAGACACTTTAAGACCTTTCTCCAGGGAGAAGATGCCCCTTAGCTGAGAAATGACTCCTGGTTTAACATAGCCCAAGTCCACAGGACTCATGCACAGTCGCTCCCCCCTCCAATTAGAACCGTTGGGTGAGCCTGAGCCCTGGAACTGGGGCTGGAGGGATGGCTTCCTGCCCCAGCCAAAAGGAAGCAACATCCTGCTAGGCAGGGCAGGGCAGCGGGCCTCTCTCACCAGATGACCAGGAGGGGCGCTGCAAGAGCGTGAGAGGAAGGGGTGCTGAGTGAGGGTGGGCTGAGGGCCAGGCAGCCCGCCCAGTTCTCACTGAGGATCCCCCCGGTTATCCAGGCAGGATCTCCAGGCAACGGGGAGGATGCTGTGGTCCAGAAAGAGAAGACACAGCCCCTCCACCAGCACCCTCCCCTCTGTTCTCCCAGGGGAGGCTGGGAGGGCTGGGGGCCTGCTCTTGGACAGATGAGGGGATGGGGGGCTTTAAATCCACCTGAAACTGGGCAGTGTCTCTGGGAGTGAGCCTCACTGTTTGGAGACCTCTGCGAAGGTCAGGATGGCGCTGTAGCGCCAGACAGCTTAATCAGGACACAATCCAGTCTCTTCATTGTAGACCCAGGTCCTAGTCCATCTTTCAAACTGATGAGCAATCTTGTTGGGACGTGTTGGGGTTTGGTGTTTTTTTTTCCTTCATGTTTTATTACTTCCCCCCCCCCCCAAGTCTTCCCGGAATACAAATCTATACAGGGGAGGGGCGTGGCTTAGTGCGTTATCAACTCCGCAGCCCAGCACTCAAACCCCAGCTCCCCTCTGGGGAGGCCCGGCTCCCCCAGGAACCAGCGCTGACCTGGGCGGGGGTCCCCTCAGCTGGGAGGGGAGGACCAGAGGGGAATCAGGAGGGGAAGGGGAGGTTCATGATGGGGAGAGGAGGGCAGGCCCTGGCTGCCGGGCTGGGTTGAGGCCTGGGGGTGGGCGGAACTTGCCCAGACAGATCCACGATGGCCAGACCAGACTGTGCATGGAGACAGAGGTCAAAGCAAGTTGCTGCCAGGGTGGGTGCCAGGCCCACGAGGACCATTCGTTTTGCATGAGGAGGACACCCCTGTTTCAGAGCCCCGGGGCCTCAGCAGGGGAACGGCCCATGCTGGTCTGCAGAAGGACCTACCGAGGGCCAGGCTGGACCTTCAGCTCCCTGGACCCTGTGGAGTGGGTTTCAGGTCCTGACTCCTTTTTCTGGGAGACTGAGGGTGATGAAGCAATTGGTCTCATAACTAATGACAGAGAGAGACCCACGGCCTTGCACATGGTGGAAATGAGGGGTCAACCCCATCCGCCCCTGACAACCCAGAACCCGGTGGGCGAGGCCTCATGGCAACCTTCTCATTTACAAAAGGAGAGAACAAGTCCCCACTGCAGCAGGAGGCATGCTGGAGGCTGGGCATGTGGGAGGGGCCCCCCTGATGGCCCCCCAGCCCTGCCGCCCCTTCCCGGGCTCCCTGAGGGTGCAACCTGTTCCCATCCCAGGCTGGGCACTGTGCTGGTGCCTGAGTCATGGGCATCATCCTCCAGCGTGAGAGCCGCCCTGGCACGTGGCCCTGCGTGGAAGGAGGGGCGGCCTTGCTCCTGGGAGCTGAGTCACTCAGGGGACCTGGGAGTGAGCTCCAGGGTGCAGACACTCCCCCAGGCCCTGGAGGCGTCTCAGAGATCTCTGGAGGTGCTCTGCTCCCGAGGACGTGGCCACGCGGCAAGGTCCCCACACGTCCAGCTCCCACGCCATCGGTTGCAGGGACTCTGAACAGAAAGCTGGGCTCTGACATGAGTTTGCTCGGTGTCTGAGTTGGTGTGACCCTGCCCCCTGTCCAGGGGTGGGTGGTGGTGCCCGCTTGGCCCCCCACGGACAGAGCGGAGGGCCGGGCTGCACCCAGCTCTCTGTCAGCTGTCATCCCTTGGGCCCCCACCCCTCTGGAGCCCAGGCAGCCCTAGAGCTGTGACCTTCCCCTGCTGGGGGTGCGGGGGGAGAACTCAGGCCAGATCTCACTGGCTCAGGGTGAGATGGTGCAGGAGGGCCTCCGCAGACCCCGGGCCTCTCCCCTTGAACCTTCCGAGCCCGGTCCAATAGCTTCCCCGGGATTCTCTTCCTCCCAGAGCCAGCTTCCAGCCCGAGCAGACGTCACAGCCAAGATCTCTTTCCTGAAATCGGCTCAGTTTCAGCCCATTACTCCTCATTACTCTCCTGAACGACTCCTTCTCAGTCTCCTCCTCCTCCACGTTTGGTCCGTGCCCTTCAGAGGTTTGCAACAGGACTCATTTCTTGGCCCAGGGACAGGCCATCCATCTTCTTAATCTGACTTCATAAATCAGCCATCTGGGCCTCCTCAGGCAGCCCTCCATGGCCCCCTCTGCCCCTGGAGGCCTTTGGGCACGTCTCAGGGCAGCACCCAACGGGGCCGCCAGCCCCTCCAGGAGGGGGCCTGCTCCCCCAACATGCCCAGCACCGTCCTTCCTCCCCACCGTGCCCCCACTCCTGACGACAGGTCGGGGGCTCCCAGCTGCCCCAGCAGGACTCCCACCAGCAGCCTGGGCAGCTGCCTCTCCTGTCAGCAGACCCTTCTCCTGGAACCGGGATGTCTTAAGCTTGTTGGGATCAATTGCCCGTGTCGTTCCACTTAGTCCCCCTGCCAGGCCCTGACATCTTCACTGGAGGGGAGGAAACAAGGGCTTTCCAGGACTCTGAACCAATCCCTAAGGGACACGGCCTTGGGATGGAGAATAAAGCAGGGTCTGGAGGGGGCGGGGCAGTTAGAAGCAGCCCAGAGCCAGTGACCTTTAGAAAAAGCCACAAGTAGCCACCCCCCCCCGTACCCCCTGGGGAGCCCTGTGAGGGGCAGTAGGACCAGCGGAGTCCAGTGCCAGGCCTGGCACACAGAGAGCTCTCAGGTAAGATTGCTAAGGGGCAGAGGAGATGTGGCAACTCTGGTAAATAGAAATGGTGTGTGGGTGTGTGTGGGTGTGTGTGTGTGTGGGTGTGGGTGTGTATGTGTGTGTATGGTGTATGCATTGTGTATATGTATGGGTTCTGTATGCGTGTCAGTGATTTCTTGGTGGGGACAAATCCCAAGGACTGATGCGGAAGCTGAAACTCAGATACTTTGGCCACCTGATGCGAAGAACTGACTCATTGGAAAAGACCCTGATGCTGGAAAAGATTGAAGGTGGGAGGAGAAGGGGATGATGGAGGATGAGATGGTTGGATGGTATCACCGACTCGATGGACATGAGTTTGAGTAAGCTCCAGGAGTTGGTGATGGACAGGGAAGCCTGGCATGCTGCAGTCCATGGGGTCGCAAAGAGACAAACACGACTGAGCGACTCAACTGAACTGAACTGAACTGTTTAGTCACTAAGTCGTGTCTCTTGCAACCCCATAGATTGTAGACTGACTAGCTCCTCTATCCATGGGATTTCTCAGGCAAGAATACTGGAGTGGGTTGCCATTTCCTTCTCTAGGGTATCTTCCCAACTCAGGGATCAAACCTGAGTCTCCTGCATTGGCAGACGGGTTCTTTACCACTGAGCCACCTGGGAAGACATCTTTGACTTGAACCCCCACTCAAAGACCCACTGGCCAGAAGATACACTTTAAGTTTATATAGTTAGTTGCTCAGCTAAAATTAACTTAGCATCTGCTCTGTTCTGAGCAGGCAAATGATGAAAATGCAGCAGTAATAATAAAAACACAGTTCTTGCTTTGTGAGGTGTGTGTGCCTGCTGGACGGCTTCCTGGAGGAGGGGTGTTAACCCTGCAACTGATGGGAGAAAATTTGAATGATTAGATTAATGGTTCTAAAACTGGTCCAAGCCCAGGGGCACCTGGGAACTTTTAGAAATGTAGATTTTCTGGCTGAATCAGACACAGATGGCAAAATGTCCTCCAGGTGTTTCAGGTGAGAACCCCCTGGGCTAGGCCAAGGGAAAATCAGCATCGAGGGAAACCAGATTCTGGGAATTCTCTCCTCTGGCCAAGATTTTGGGGCCTCAAAGCGTGTTCTGGGCTCCTGTCCAGGTGCTGAAGCATCCTGCAGGTCTATAAAGTGTGTGCCTGGGTTCGGGGCAAAGCAGAGAACACTATTCAAAAAATTTGATATTAGTATTTTTCCAAAGAGCATGAAGATCGTCATCATGTGAAATACAAGAATCTCAGACATCTTATCTATTTTATCCCCCAAATTAGACAGTACTAGAATTGCTCAGGGCTTCCCAAGTGACTCAGCTGTAAAGAATCTGCTGGCCAATGCAGGAGGTGCAAGGGACGTGGGGTCAATCCCTGGGTCAGGAAGATCCCCTGGAGAAGGGAAGGGCAACCCACTCCAGTATTCTTGCCTGGAGAATCCCATGGACAGAGGAGTCTGGCAGGCTACAGTCTCTGGGGTTGCAGAAGAGTCGGACATGACTTAAAGACTAAACAACAGGATTGTTCTACAAAGTCAGTGTACCTCCAGGCTTTCCCCACACGTGGACCATCTCCTTGACCCCTGCTCTTGCCTCTGGGGCCTCCTTCCATCAGGAATCACCTTTCATTAGGACTGGCTCTCGTGGGGGCTCTCTTGTCCCCTCTGGGCTTTGTCTGAAGATGCCTTCATCCTGTTCTTGCGAGACATGTTTACCTGATACAGATTCCAGTTGGGCAATGAATTCACTTATGTTTTTAGTCTTTGATAATATTGATTTCCAGGCTCCTAGCCTCTCTCACTGCCATTAAGGAGTCTGCCATTCACAGATGGGTCATATTCTCTTCGGCTTCTTGTAAGATTTCTTTGCTATTCTCCCTCACTGTGATGGGTCCGTGTGTGGGGTTTTGGTGTTTTGGTTTTTTTTTTAAACCCTTGCTTAGGATTTATTGTGCTTCCTGAACTGAAATTCGTGTCTTTCATCAATTCTGGAAAATTCTCAGCCAGCACCTCTTTGAATAATGACTTTCTCTCCTGTTCTCAATTGTCCCCCTCTGGCCCTCCGTGCAGCTGTGCATTATTGCTCATCCCAGCCTCCTCTTCTTAGCCTCTATCTCATATGTTCTGGCTTTCCCTCTGTCCTGCATTTAACGCATCCTGGTAATTGCTTCTGCTCCATCTTCTAGTTCACTGATTCTCTCCTGAACTGGGTCTATTTGCTGTTCCTCCCATCCGTGGAGTTTTGTGTTTCAGTTATTACGTTTTTCATTTCTAGAAGTTCTACCTGGCTCTTTTTCAATCTCTTGGATCACTTTTATAGTCTTTCCCCCACTCCTTGTCTGTATTCTCAGTTCTCTCTTGAAACATTTTTAACTTATTTTTATTCTAGTTCTGATCACTCAAACATCTGAAATCTTTTGATCTAGTTTTGCATTCGTGGTTTCTGCTGACTCTGACTCATCATGGATTGTTTTCTCATGTGTTTTGCAATTTGAGATTGTAGCCAAATGATATTCTGTAGGAACCCAGAAAGACCTAGAAGACATGGGTGTGCTCTAGCTATGTGCCCCAGGTTTATCCACCCAACACCACTTTAGGTTAACTTCTGGGCTTGGAGTTTTCTGGACCACTGATCTCACAAATTTGAGCCCCAATTGCTAGTGAAGATCAGCCTAAATTGACACGTTCTCAAGAAGGAATCTTTTTTATCTTCATTCATTGCAGGGCCCCGGACACATGAATATCCTTGCTGTCTTTCTTTGCTAACTAAAAGTTTGGTTTTTACAGACCAACCTTATGCTGAGTGTACCACCTCAGAGGGTCCCAGCTTGAGATAAAGATCTCGCTTCACACTCCCAAGCTCCCAAGAGCTCTAGATAAGATAATGTCTTGTGGGTTAGTCGATAAGTTGTGTTACTTTTGTGACCCCATGGACTGTAGCTCGCCAGACTCTTCTGTCCATAGGACTTCCCAGGCAAGCACACTGGAGTGAGTTGCCATTTGCTTCTCCAGGGGATCCTCCTGACCCAGGGATTGAACCTGCATCTCCTGCTTGCCAAGTGGATTCTTTACCACCAAGCACCTGGGAGGCCCCAAAGATAAAGTGTGCATTGCAGTTAAAACCCAGTTCTAGGCTCCTAGCAAATGCCTCAAGACAGTGTTTGCTTATAGCTCCAGTATTATTTCCCACATCATTACTGGCTCTCAGGAATTTCCCTTACTTTCTTGCAAACTTAGCTATGCATTGAATAAAGAAGTTTGTAATGACTGAACCTGCATTTTTAGGTGTTTTTGTAGCAAGAGTGTCCCTCAACCCCTGGAAGATCTGACTATAGCAGAACAAATACTTGTTCACCAAACCACCTCTTCTTCCTTTGGGGCTCACACCTAGACCACAGCCCTAGCTACCCTCAACCCTTGCAGCTAAGCATGGTAGCATGTCCAGTGGAACTCTTCCCAGGTCAGGATTGTGAAAACCTCCCACACCATCCACAGTGGAAGATGACAGAGTCACGAGACAGATGAGCCTGCATCCCTAATCACTGCCTGAAGGAGAACTGCCTGCCATTTCAAACGTTAGATGAATAAGAAAAAAAGCCCCTGGGACTTAAGGATTAACCTGTGACAGCAGCCTTTGTTCTTTAGTCCACTGGTCCACCATTTGTCAGAATTAAAGTCTCACATAGAATTGTCCTGTAGTTTAGTGTTAATCTCGAGAGGCATCAGTGAGCAATGGTGTGAAGCAAGATCCTAACTACCTGCCCAGAAATTGAACCTGGGTAGCCTGGATGACGAAGAAGGCAATGGCACCCCATTCCAGTACTCTTGCCTAGAAAATCCCATGGATGGAAGAGCCTGGTAGGCTGCAGTCCATGGGGTTACTAAGAGTCGGGCACGACTGATAGACTTCACTTTCACTTTTCACTTTCATGCTTTGGAGAAGGAAATGGCAACCCACTCCAGTATTCTTGCCTGGGACAGAGGAGCCTAGTGGGCTGCCGTCTATGGGGCGCACAGAGTCAGACACGACTGAAGTGACTTAGCAGCAGCAGCAGCAGCAGCCTGGATGAGGGGCTTCCCTGGTGGCTGAGATGGTAAAGAATCTGCCTGCAATGTGGGAGACCTGGGTTCAATCCCGGGGTTGGGCAGATCCCCCGCAGGAGGGCATGACAACCCACCCCCAGTATTCTTGCCTGGAGAATCCCTATGGACAGAGGAACCTGGCAGGCTACCACCCATGGGGCCACAAAGAGTCAGACACGACTGAGTGGCTAAGCTGGATGAGAACCAGGAATCCTAGCCACGAGACCAGCAAGGGCTAGAGGCTGAAAGATATTTTTCCCTGGATCTTTGCCCCCAGTGAAAAATGCATTTATTATGAAGGCAGAAACTATAAATGCAGATACAAAGTTTATTATTAGAGACAAAGTACAACAACAAATGGAAGAGCACAAGAGAAACAATTTAAATGAGATAGAAGCAAGGCAGAGATGCACACCCAGAGGAAAAGGGTGTGGGTGTACCCCTAGTGAGGAAGAAGGCAGTAAAAAGGTGGCTAAGTCACTTATATAGGTCAGTTCTTCAGGGTCTTTGTCTTCCTTCAGACCAATTATCTGATTTTTTTTCCCCCACACCTCACTACCCCGAGACCCTCCCCTGGGTGTGCACGTACTCCTCAGCTGAGACGAATCTCAAAGTGAAGTCTTCTGGGAGGAGCAAGACTCATATGACCTGGCATTATCCTTTGACTTTTGACCCACAAGGAGCCTTTCTGCGCATGTGTAGTGTCTCCCTCGTCCCCAAAGATGAGGGGAGCGGAGATCCCTTAATCCTTTACTCAACCAGGGTTTTGCCCCCTTTGTCCTTGCAATGACTGTTACCTTAAGGTGTTTACAAGAGACAAACACTGACTATTTACCCTATTTCTGTCATTACTTTCATTTCAGAGGGCAAAAAGGAACCTGTTTGTAAATGCCTTAACTGGAACCCACCTATCTCTTGTCCCAGGAAACGCTAACAGTTCTAAGTATCCAGCCTGAAGCCCACTGCTCTGTGGCCCATGAAATGCAAACAGGAGGCCAGTTGTAAATGTCTAACCTGGAGCCCATCTATGTCCTAACTTAAACCTGTACAATCTTGTCAGGCCTTAGGGGCTTCAGGGGTGTGTATTCAAGGGGGTCCTAGGATGCAAAATCACGGCTCACAGAGCCTGAGCAGCTCACTGGAGTTGCAAGTGGAATATTGGTTTGAGAAAGATCCCCCTTCCTTTCTCTGCCTTGTCACTGTTCCACGCCAGGCCTGCACTGGCCACTAGGTCCCCAGATCATACAGGTGAGGCTTTGCTCTTGAGGCGCTCCTGTGTATTGGAGACACAGACGCAGACATAGGCAAGCCTGGGGCGAGAAGATAATGGTGGTCGTGGATTGTGGTGGAGTGATGACTCAGGTGATGGCCCATTCAGACTGAGGGTCAGGGCTTGGCTGGGATGTACCAGGTTGCCAGCCCCGAAGTTCAGGTCCCTGGAGATAGAATCAGGCAGGCCCTGCTCTGTTCCCTGCAGGCGAGATTCCAGAGGGCAGCCCAGCCCGCCTGGCAGGAAGGGGCCCGGGCATGCTCTGGAGGTGGGCATGTGGCCCAGAGCCGGCAGGATGTTGAGGCTGCCGCATGCAGAAAAACCTCATCTCCACAGCCCTTAATGACACCTTGCTTGACCTCTGGAGTCCTCACTTCACCCACTGTGCAAGCATGTCTTCAAGAGGCCACAAACCTGTATTCACTGACCGCTTCTGCAGGGATGAGGGCTGCCGTTGGGCATTGGCGACATTGTAGGGATACAGTTGTTAGGGGAGCATTGATTGAAACTGCTCACCCTGGCCAGGCACCACAGTAACCATTTTCATGAGGTCCTGGTAAGGAACAGGTAACTAATAAGCCACCACCAACTGGAAGAGTTCGAGAAAGGCCAAAAGGAGATGCCATGTGACCTACCACCTCCCAGAATCCTTCTCGCTGGAATCCATCTTGGCTGAGCAATGCGTGTGCCACCAGGAAGGACCCTGAGTCAGAATGATTGGGCAGAGACAACCCGGAAAAAGAAATCCCATCACCATAAAACCCGAGACTTCGAACCACGTGGCCAAGCAGTCCTCCCAGTTTCCTTTCCCTTCCTGCTCTCAGCCTGGTGCCCCTTCCAAATAAAATCAGCTTCAGTGTCTCCTCAGACAATTCATTTCTGAGTGTTAGACAAGAGCCCCCTTTTGGGACCTGGAAGGGATCCCCCTTCCTACAACACGGAGACACATCAGGTTGGAGAATGGGCGTCCTGACCCCCACCCTTGATGACTCATAGCCTGGAGGGACAAGGAAGGGCCCCCTGCTGGTAACTCACCACATCCCCTCCTCTGCCCCCCAGTTCTGGTAACTGCAGTGTCCACAGCCCCCTACCCCCCACCCACAAGATCACACGTGTGGTAAGTGGTCCCTACTAGCAAAGGTGTGAGTTAGAATGACCCAGTTGTGATGTCGCTTTTATGTGTCAACCTGGCTGGGCCGTGGCGCTCAGTTGCTTAGTCAAGCACTATGTAGACACAGCTCTGAGGGTAATTTGCGGGTGTGATAACATTTACGATCAGTTGAACTTGAGTAAAGGAGCTGGCTCTCCATGAGGCAGGTGGGCCTCATTGAACGGGTAAAAGGTCTTAAGAGCAAAAACAGAGATTTTCCAGAGAAAAGGGGACTTTGCTTCCAGACTGGAACACGGAAGTCCTGCCTGAGTTCCCAGCCTGCCTGGGTGGGGAGGAGGGTCTCAAAGACATTTTAGGGGCATTTTCTGTGCCCTTGTATACACTCAGAAGCAGAGGTGTGGGACTTCCCTGGTGGTTCAGTGGTTAAGAACCCGCCTTGCAATGCAGGCGATGTGGGTTCAATCCCTGTTTGGGGACTAAGATCCCACATGTCACAGGGCAACTAAGCCCACACCCAGCAACAAGAGAGAAGCCCTCGCGCCGCAATAAAGATCCCACATGATGCAAGACCCCACGGAGAAAGTAAAATTAAAAAAAAAAGTAGGGGCTTGGATGGAGGAGATGGAGGCTTCCTCTCAGCCCAGGGCTACAGATGGACTGAGCAGCCTCCTTCTTCGTGAAGGGAAGGATGGGGGTGAGGGACCCATGGAGTCCCAAGGTCGTGAGGCATCATCATCTCTACAGCAAGTCACGTTCCTGTGGAATCGGACCATACAGGAGTGAGGCCCCAGAAACCCCTGGCCGGGCATGAGAGCCGCAGAAGAGAGGAGGCCAGCCTCTAAGGGAGGACGTGTCTCCCTGTCCAGAACCACCTACTGTGTGCCGCTCTTACTGTGTGCCTTCCTTCTGCCCATGGAGGAAGCAGGACCACGAGGGTGAAGGGTCTCATCGTGTATTCCGTAAGCTTCTTGTGGCTGCAATATGAGCCTGTGTGGAGCGGCCCTTGAGGCACGAAGCTGCGCTGAAAGGGCTTCAGAGATTGGGAAACTGAGGCCCAGAAGGACGTGACACCCCTAGGCTGACACAGCTCAAGCCTTCTGAGTACTCGGACCCAGGGAAACCCCCGTTCAGCAGCTTCCTCGCTACATAAACTTGATGGAAGGAATTCTCCTGTGCCTCGGTTTCCCTGTCTGTAAAATTGAAGACATCAAAGTATCCTGTGCCCTGGCCCTAAGGATGAAATGAAATAACTCATGTGAAAGAGCCTCATCAGACACCTAACATAATAAACCTTGATTAAAATTACTCTCTGGACCACAGTGCTATTATTCTAATTTTCTCCCACTAAGCACTCTGTATTCGCTAAATGAGTGATTTTTTTAAAACATTTTATTATGAAAGTTTCAAACACACAGCCAAGTGGAAAGAATTTTTAGTGAACACCCAGATTCTATAACAGTAGAATTCTACCATTTACATTTCATAATACTTGCTTTATCAATATCCATCCATCAATCTGTCTTACTTTTTGATGCATTTCAAAGTAAATTGATGATGTCAGTCCAATTCCCCTTCAATGCTTCCTGATTTACTGTTTGGGGGGGGAGGCAGTGAAATTTACATACAGTGAAATGCACAAAACTTAAAAGTCATTTGCAAATAAACATGTAATACAAACCCATATCGGAACAAAGGATATGACTATCATCCCAGAGGGGCTTCCCAGGTGGCTCAGAGGTAAAGAATCTGCCTGCCAGTGAAGGAGACACAGGAGACTTGGTTCGATCCCTGGGTTGGAAAGATCCCCTCGAGAAGGAAATGGCTACCCACTCTGGTATTCTTGCCTGGGAAATCCCATGAACAGAGGAGCCTGGCGGGCTACCGTCTATGGGGTCGCAAAGAGTTGGACACGACCCAGCAACTGAGCACACATCATCCCAGAAAGTGTCCTCCCGCCTCTTTGGAGGCAGTCCTGCCCCTGCTTCCAGGAGGCAACCACTGTTCTGATTTGTTTCCACTACAGGTTAACCTTCCTGTTGTAGAATTTCATATGATGCAGAACATGATTCATAACACAGGGCTCTGTGTACTTGTGTCAGCTGTCTGCGGCTGTATAACAAATTACTCCTAAACGGAGTGGCTTAAAACATCACCACCTAAGAGTTCACAGTTTCTCTGGGCTGGGAACTGGGACTCAGCTTACCCGGTGGTGCTGTAGCCGTGAAGTTGTGTCTCTTGCGCCCCAGTGGACTGTAGCCTGCCGGGCTCCTCAGTCCATGAGATTTCCTGGGCAAGAATACAGGAGTGGGTTACCATTTCCTCCTCCAGGGGATCTTCCCAATCCAGGAATCGAACCCACGTCTCCTGCATTGCAGGAGATTCTTTACAGGCTGAGCCACCTGGGAAGCCCCCTGGCTTAACTGGACCCTCTGGCTAGGGGTCCCCTAAGGCTGCAATCCACACGCTGCCAGGGGCTGCAGTCTCTCATCTGCAGGCTTGGCTGCGGGAGGTCCGCTTCCCGGCTCACTGGAATGGGTGCGGATGGGATCAGCACCTTGAGGGTTGTTGGGCTCAGGGCCTCACCCCCGTGGATGCTGGCCTGAGGACTGCATCTTTCAACCCCTCATCACGGAGGCCTTGCACAGGGCAGCCTACAGCATGGCAGCCAGTTCCCGTCAGAGTGATGAGATGAGCAGGCCAGAAAAGACGAGGAAGACAGAAGCCAGATCCTTGCCACCTGCTCTCAGAAGTGACATCCCATCACTTCTGCCATAGTCTAGCCATCAGGAGGAAGTCACTAGGTCCAGCCCACACGCTAGGGGTGGGGACTCTACAAGGGAATGGATACCAGGAGGGAGGCTCACTGAGCACCATCTGACAGGCTGCCACCTTCCTTGGGTGAGACACTCAGGGCCTGTCCGTCCCCAGCTGGGAACAGTCTTCCTGGATGCTCTCTCCAAATTGTCCTCTGACTCTGGGAGGTAACCATGGTGATGGTGCCTGTGTCCCTTGTTGTGGCGGCCTCCTGGAGGGAAGATGCTCCTCTCCATGGTTGTGGCTGGTCTGGGCTCTGTCCCAAATCCAACTGGGGCCCTGAGTCCCTGACATTTGCCTCTCCATCCTCCCAGGATGGAGTGTCTTGTGGGGAACACCTCTCCAGGTAGTATGTGATATGGGGTGCCCTGGAGTGGGGGTGAAACCCCCCTGGTTCTACATTTAATTGACAAGTCCTGCTGGCACCTTTCCTCGGGGCCAGAGCTGCCCTTTTCAGCACCAGCACAGCAGGCTGCCCCCCGATTTGCCCAAGCAGGCTGACTCTGGCCCATGGTCACTTGGTGGGCAGGACAGGGACTCTGACCTGAGCGCCCTTCCCATCTCCCAAGATAGAAGAGGTGAGCGCGCATGTGACAGGCACCACATGGGGAGGAAAGAGCATGGAATCGGGTCTGGGCTGTGACTCGGCCTCCAGCCCACGTGCAGACCTCAGCCCGCTCCCTGCGGGCACTGAACACAGAGGGCCTCGGGTGG
This sequence comes from Dama dama, assembly GCF_033118175.1. NCBI lineage: Eukaryota > Metazoa > Chordata > Mammalia > Artiodactyla > Cervidae > Dama > Dama dama. The sequence goes on from NC_083702.1 coordinate 9,094,068, forward strand.
CCGCCGGGCTGGTGATGTGCTTTCCGTTATTGCAAGTATGAGGGGGAGATGGTCAGGATATCAATGGAGAGTCAGAGATGGAGGGAGGTAAGACAGAGAGACAGAAGCGGATGGAGAGATGGACAGAGAGAGACAGAGACACGGAGCCAGGCAGAGAGGAAGGGAGAGCAGCAGGAGACACAGGGACCAGGAGGCCAATGCTGACGAGCTGAAATGGGGTGAATGGGGGTGTTGGCAGCAGTATTGGGGAGACCTTCCTCCCCGCCCCGCATCTCCTAGGGTAAAGGCAAAAGCCTCATCCTGAGGAGCTGACCTCTGGAGCCATCAGCCCAGCCCTGGAGGTGGGGGTGGGGGCGCTCAGGGATCCCAGGCAGCCACTCAGGAGAAGATCAGACCAGATCTCAACCTGGGTAAGTCAGTCACCTCCTCCCTCTGATAGGATTGGCAGATCAGCAAATAAGCATCTGACCTCCAGTCAAACCAGAGATATGGTATGGAACATACACTAAAAAATTATTCGTGATTTATTTGATATTCAAATTTAACCAAGCGTCCTGGATTTGATCTGGCGGCCCGACTCTCTGAGGGGTGGCCAATGCCTTTGTATGGCTGTCTACCTCTTGTCCTCCAGGCCCTGGCCCAAAGGACTCCCTTCCAGAGAGGTGTCCCCTGACCATCCTGGCGGAAGGACCTTTCCCTCTCCCCTCAGCCATCCTCCATCAGAGCACCTGGTCCAGAGCCGTCCTGGCACTTGCAGGTTCTGAAACAACTCCACTCATGTGTCTGCTTGCTTTTTGTTTTCTATCTCCCCATCTGAGACAGCAGGCTCCTGAACTCGGGGACCCATCAACACGGTATCCCCAGCACCTATCACCTAGTGCATAGTAGGTGCTCAGCAAACATCTACTGAAATATGCAAGGCCAGAGCCATCAGGAAGGGCAGTGAGAAGAAATCGTGGGTGATGTGGGAGCACTGTGCGTACCCCACCCTCCCACTGGTGACCTGTCTGCTTTCCCATGAGTCTCAGAGCTGCCCCGGGGGACAGAGCCGTGGGGGCCCAGCCCGCATTTGGGGGCCTGCAGGTCTGCACCAGCCCAGCGGGGCCCTCTGGCAGCCCCTCCCCACAGGACCAGTCTCCGATCCACCGATTCCCAGAGCAACCCTGTTACCATGACAACGGCAATCTGAGGTCACAGCGCAGGAAACCGGAGGACGCCTCCCTCCTGGAACACTACCTCCGAGTCAGAATCTAATTTTCATTACAGCCGTAATAGCGGTTTTGCATAATCGTCCATATATTAATACCTAACATGCCAGTGTTTATTTGGTTAAAATTCATGAATTCAGGTCTAAATAAAAAGTGCTGATGGGTGAAGTTTTTCATTCTCTTAAAATGTTCTTTTTTTTCCTCAGTCTCTCTCCTTGGCAGCAACTTGCCTTTAATCCCATTATTAACGGGTAACGGAGAGGAAAACAAAGCGAGCACAGCTCTGCTCTCAGGGCCCAGGGTGGCCTCAGCGTGCGAGACAGATGCTCGCTCCCCGGCTATGGAAGGGGCGGGCAGGTCATGGTCACCACTGGCTCCGCCTCCTTGTGTGGCTTGGCACATGTCATACCGCCTCTCTGGGCCTCAGTTTCCTCGGGTAGAGAAATGAGGGAGGGGGTGAGCTGGGCACTAGGCTCTGGGCTGGGCGGAGGGGCCATGATTGCCATTGTTGGACTGATGCAGTGCGATGGGGACTCGGGAGACAGACAAGGACATGGGGATAAAGTGTTGGTGTGGAGGGAGAAGTGGAAGCTGGAGAGCAAAGCCATGGGCAGCTGGGAAGGCTTCCTGGAGGAAGTGACATTTGGGTAAGCTAAAGTGGTAAGTAAGAGCCAGGGGAAGAGGAGAAAGGGAACAAGGGACATTGTGGAGGGGGGCCTGTTCTTACAGGACACGGGGGAAGAGGCGTGGGGTTGGCAGCACGTGGGCGGTCTGCAGAGCGACAGAGGCTGATGAGGCCTGGAAAGGAGGCAGAGACAGCCTGGGGGCTGGGAGGGAGGAGAGAGTTCCAGGAGGAGGGACAGTCGCCTCCAAAGGGCCCTGCAAGGTGAGCCAAGGGGCCAAGGAATGTGCCCTGGGACGTCAGCAGGGAGGGTTGGGAGGAGAGGAAAAGGAGCTGGGTGGGGGAGCAGAAGGGAAGCAAGGCTGAGGTGGGCGATTCAGGCCGGGGTCCCCCGTGGGAGAGGAGAGGAGTCTGGAGCCCAGTCTTCCAGAGAGGGATGGGTGTTGGGGGTCAGCCGTCTAGAGGTTTTGAACAGGTGGAGTCTGAAGTGCCCCATGGAAGAGTCCAGCAGGCCTGCCTCTAGGGGCTGGGGGAGGAGGGGCTGGAGCAGCGTGTCTCCCCAGGAAGTCAAGGCTTGCTGGACAATTTGGTCATGAGAGCCGAGGCTGGGCAGCTGGACCAAGTCTCACGGGTGATGAATGAGGCTCGAGCTGGGGCCTGGACCTACGCTGGGACTCAGAGCCCTGCCTGCTCTGTGGAAGGCCTGCCCTGCCTCAGTTTTCTCATCTGAAAAAGGGGGTCAGACCCCTCCTCAGTGGAGGCAGGCCGTCAGGAGTGGGGGCAGGCCCGCCGCCGGCCCACGCCCACCGGTGCATGTGCAGCAGCCCCCACCAGCCATCGCCGCTCTCCCTGCCCCCACTGCTTCATCTATGGTGAGGCAGATGCCCAGGCCTCGATAAGGCTCCTGGTGAGACCCCCTCTGCCTCCCCCTCCTCAAGCAGGGAAAACCTAGTGCTCTGAGCAACACAGCCTGCAGCTGGAAGCATCCACACGGGCGCCACACAGAGAGGCCTGGAAGGCAGCAATGATGTCTCTGTCCATATCACCCTCTCCCCAATCCAGAGCTGCAGGGGCCACCAGAAGGGGTCTCAGAGCAGATGGGAAAGCAGGGGTGAGCCAACAGGGGGGTCACCTAGGGCCGGGGTTACAGGCCTGTCTGTGGGGTGGCCCCAGGTCTTCCTGTTCTCTGCTGTTCTCTGAAGTGGACAGCACTGGAGGTCACCCGTGTTGTCCCCATGTCCCTCTCCTGTCCAGGCCAAGGCCCTAGTTGGCCCTCAAGTATAGCGAGCACACACCAAGGGGGCGGGTAGACTAGACAAGGCTGGTGGGGATCAGGTCGGTGCTTCAGCCACGGCTTGGCTATTCCACTCCTACAGCTTGTTGACGTCCGGGTGCTCAGTCTCTGGACCTCTCTGGGTCCCTGGTCTGATCTGAGGGGCAGTGATGAGAGCACCCTTTCCAGGGATGAAGCCACACACAGCTTAGCCAGAGGAGAGGCAGCCCAGGTTTCTCTGCATGTCCAGATTCAGCCCTTCCTTCCAATAAGCACACAGTGGTTCTCCTTGACAGTTTCTCCCTTTCTTGCTCTCAAACCATGATGCTGGTGGGTCACCCCCATCCCTGGATCCCAGAGTTCAGACCTGGCCAATCAGAGCATGGCATTTACCCCAGTCAACCATGAACTTTGCCAGACTGTCAGGGAGAGACGCCCTCCTTCATCTGGGGGTGGGCAGATAGATAGGCCCCAAGCCTGGGCTGCTGGTGGCCACTCGGAGAAGAGGGAGGCAAACTCAGAAGGAAGCAGAGCCAAGAGGGAAAGAGAGACTTCGTCCTAGCAACATAGTTGGAGCCCTTGATCCAACTGCATCTGAAGCTGACTCTACCTCTGGACTTTTTCGCTACCTGAGCCACTAAGTTATTTTCATCTTATTTCTCTCTTTCTCCCTGTCTTCCATTCCTCTCTTCCAGCTTTTTCTTTCAAGTTCATTTGAGTTGGATTTTTGTCATTTGCGAACTGTGGTCTTGGAGAAGGCTCCTGAGAGTCCCTTGGACTGCAAGGAGATCCAACCAGTCCATCCTAAAGGAGATCAGTCCTGGGTGTTCATTGGAAGGACTGATGTGGAAGCTGAAACTTCAATGCTTTGGCCACCTGATGCAAAGACTGACTCATTGGAAAAGACTCTGATGCTGGGAAAGATTGAAGGCAGGAGGAGAAGGGGATGACAGAGGATGAGATGGTTGGATGGCATCACCGATTTGATGGACATGAGTTTGAGTAAACTCCAGGAGTTGGTGATGGACCGGGAGGCCTGGCGTGCAGCAGTCCATGGGGTCGCTAGGAGTCAGACACGACTGAGCGACTGAACTGAACTGAACTGAACCAAGAGTCCTGAAAATACCCACAGTATGACTTTAGGTAACAGTACCAGCTAAGTAGATGACTTCTCTCTTGTTACTCTCTCACCCGGGTCCAGCGTCTTCACTACAGAGCCAGGTTCTGCTTCCTCCCCAGCCCAGCAGCCCCTAACCCACACCCCAGCCAGAAGAGGACCCTTCCGGGGTGTCTCTAGGTCCCAGGCCCCACAGCCTGCGCATGATACACACATCACCACCACCACGCCCACCCACCCCCCACCGGGAATCCCCCCAGTTCAACACCCACGCCACTAGGGAAAGAACAGCCCGGACACACAGAAGAATTCTGAAATAGGCTTCGGGTTTTATTCAAAACAACACTGGTGGTGGCTGCCACTTGGTTTCTCTACCCCAGGCCGTCTGGGCCAGTGGGTACCAGCGCCATCAGCAACTAGGAGGCAAGTTTATTCACGCCATAGAAGCTGTACAGACACTGGGAGCGCGATAGTCACAGCAGCAGGGCTGGGTGGAGGGCTTCCAGGAGGAGGCGGCCTCTGTCTCCTCCTCAAACCCTGGCTCAGCCCAGGCTCCGCCAGGAACACTGATTATTGCACAAAGACAAAAAGTGTATTTGTATCTGGGCTAAACAGTGGTTTCTAAGACCCCAAGCCCTTACACAGCGCAGCAAATGGGGCCAGAGGTGGCCCTGGAAACAGAAAGCTCCAGTGGGAAGATTTGGGGTGGGGGGGGCAGGAAGACAGGCAGACAGGCTGATACTGTGCACATTTGGTCCACTTTTAGGGGGCTGCCTGGTGCAGGAGAAGGCCTGGCAGGAGACAGGAAAAGGGTTTGGCCGGGGCAGGCCATGTCCCATCTGGTCTTGGGTCCCTTTGTTCAGGTGTTGAGGTGCCTGCCAGCCACCATCCTGCAGAGATCTGCAAACACACAGCTTGGGGTGTCCAGCACCAGGGTCCCCACTCTCCTCAGGGCCAGGCCACGTCGGTTAGGGTAGGTTTGTGCTTTTGTGATGGACAGGCCGCAGGATCGGGGAGGGCAGAGGGACTAATCACCCAACCCTTAGCCATTTGGGCTTGTCCTGGCCAGCCAACCACAGCTTCCCTGGTCCCCTATCACCTGTAACTCCCAGAAACAAGACCAAGTGCCTGGGTTCTGCATTTAAGGCCCTCCAAGAACCAGCCCATCTCTCACGACTCCCTCGGGCAAAGCTTCTATCTTCTGTGTTCAGCTCTGAGACACATCCTGCTGTGACCAGACCTCCCACCATCACTCAGGTGATGGCTGGATCACACTTCCCACCTGTCTGCTTGTTCTGAGGTCACACAGATCCGGGTAAAAGGATGGCTTTATGTCAGACACACCCAAGATGTGTTCCCTGCCCAGCCACTGATAACCTGGTAACACCAGGAAAGTCACTTCCCTGGTCTGTGCGTGGAGCAGCAGTGCATACAGCTCAGGGCTGCCCAATGACGTCTGAGCCCAGAAAACAAAAGCTGCTGACTGGTGTCAGATACCATCCCCTTGAACCCCAACCCACCCTCCACACGGTCATCCCAGGTCCCTCTGGCCATCTTCCAGCCCCTGGCACACACATCCCTCCAGGAACATGCTGCCGGGCACAGCTACTGTGTGTGCGGCCTCCCCTCCACCTCGATTGGTGGGGCCAGCATGGCTCATGGAGGGAGGGTGCGGCAGAGCCCGGCAGGCTACCCGCGCCCTCTTCTTCCCCAGACGAGCAAGCACCCCCGTGATGAAACCACCAGCATGGCCAGGGCGGCCAGCACAAGGCTCTCTGGAGCAAACAGCTGAGGACCAGAGCCCAGCCTCCCCCCACCGCCAACAGGCCCCTGGGGGACAGGAGGGGACATGATGCCAGGCCCAGCCAACCTGTCCCCCGGAAGCTGCCGCCTGGGAGACTGCAGGGCTTCCGGGTACTGCCTGTGTGTCCTCAGGGCAACCCCTCAAAGAGGACTGTCCACCATTGCACTTTCAGGTGAGGACAGGGAGGCTCCAGAGGCTCAGGGGCAAGTCCAGGACTGACCACCAAGATGGCCCAACTCCCCCCACTGCCAGCAGAGAGGCCCGCAGCCCGGCTGTGACTTTCTGAATCCACCTGCTTTGAAACACAGGGTCCCTGTTTCACACTCCAGGTACTCGGGAGCTGGCCACCCACGGTGCCCCAGCCTCTTTGCTGCCCACGCTCTGAGGGTCCTGGGGTGGCCCCTTCAGCCCCTGGGGTGGGCCTTGGCTTCCTCAGGTGTGAAGTGGACTGAACAACTCTTCCCCGTACCAGCTCTTGGGGAAAGGCTTTGGAGGCCACGTTACCTCCTCCCCTTGCACGATGCCCAGACCCCAGGGGTCCCTCTGCCACCCAGAAGACCCAGGGCCTGTCAAGAACACCTTTCTCCTGAACCCGTAGCCCAGCCCAAAGCCAAGCTCTTTAAGGTCAGGGTTTGGGAACAAGGTCAAGGGCCCCTCGGTGGGGCCAGCTGAAGCCTTTGAGAGGCTCTCACACCGGCAAAGGGCCTGGTTATTGCTGAAGCGTGGTGAGTCCCCAGCTTTCAGCCTTTCCCACCCCACAACTTCTGTGTGTCTGCAGATCACTGCATCACCACGACCCAGCCTTCTTACTCAAAATGAGTTCAAGTCCATTCACTGCTCAAAACCCAGCCTTGATCTGAGCACTATGTCTGTGACGTCATGGGTCCAATGTACTGGGGTTTTTTCCTAATAAATACAGAAATAAATGCACAACTATTCAAATAAATACCCATCTGAAAAACGCAAAACTATTCAAATAAATACCTGTCTGGGAACCCATTTGAGAAGTATTGCCGCTTTGGGAAAGCTGGGGAGGGGAATGAAACAGAGACTCAGAGGCAGGCAGCAGGGAGAGAGGATGTGGGGATGTGGGTCTCCAGGTGCCAGGCAGGTGTGGGAAGGCGCAGGGGCCAGGGCTGATCCCAGGGCCCAGGCAGGTACCCCCACACCTACTTAGGGTCCTGTCAGATCTGTTTTACCCTGAACTCCATGGAGGATGGGGGAGCAGGGAGCAGAGTTGGTCAGGGGACAGGGAGTGGGGGGTGTGTACAACCTCCAGGAATGGCCGTGGCTCAGGGTCCACCCCAGGGTGGGGGTAAAAGGCAATAAGTAACCGGCCACTGATTGTCAGAACCCAGGAGCCCCGGGGGGCAGCCCGACCAGCACAGACCACAAGGGTTCCCTTGACCTCCAAACGTCTTATCTGCTTAATTCCTCCACCATCCCTTTTCCTCCTGCAGCTCTGCTGCTCTCAGCTCCTGGGGGGCAAAAGCCCCTGGAACCTCACCTAAAGCAGAGTGCCACCCCCCAACCCTGCCCAGTCGTGGAGCCACCTTCCACCCCCACCCCTGTCCTAAAAGTAATACCAGGACTCACCCCTGGTTTTTCTAAAGAAAGACATCTAACTGGTTGACTAAGAGAGTTTGTGTGCTCTGGGGCATCTATGAAGGACTGTCACAACAACTAGACGGTCAGGAACAAGACAGACACCCCAACATGTGGAGGGGCGGGATCTTAGCAGCGTTTCTTCTTTAAAGGAAAAAAAAATGCACCCTGAATTCCACCTCTTCTTCTGGGCCTGTCTCCCCGGCCACGGGGTGGGGAGGACCCTCGGAGGCCTGAGAGCCCTCTCCCAAGACACTCTCAACCGGGGAGGGAGACACCAGAAATTCCAGCCGCCAGTGCCCCCGGAGTGGGCCCCCACCGGCTATGCTCAACTTTAGCACTTTCTGGAAGTCATAAGCTCTCAGTAGAAAAAATAAATAAATATATATGTCTGTCTCTCTCTATGTATATGCATATGTATACACGTATACGCACGGGCAGGACCACAGCTGGGCCCTTCTGAGCCTCGGCCACCGCGGGGGAACCCTGCTCCTCCCGCCCCGACGGCGGCCCCCCGGCGCGGCGCCCAGGTCCAGGTCGCGGACTGGACGAAGTATTGCTGTCTGCCCCTGGCTCCTGAGGTAAAGAAAGGTGAGACGGGGCGGGCGGGCGGCGGCCCTCATCTCCTCCCCTGGCTGGCGGCGTCCGCGGACGGCGGCTCCCCTGGCGGCGGCGGGGGCTGCGGCTCGGGCGCCTCGGGGCCCCGGGGGACGGCCGGCTCGGCCGGGCGCGGCGGGTCCTTGCAGCGATCGGCGGCAGCCCAGGAGGGGCTGCGGGCCAGGCCGCGGGGCCCGGGGGCGGCGGCGACGACGGCGCGGGGGCGGCCGGGGCCGGCGGCCAGGCTACTGGCGCTGCTGAAGCGGCGCGCGGGCGGGAGGCCGGGCGGCGGGGGCGGCGGCCCGAAGAGGGAGGTGAGCGAGAGGCTGCTGAGGGTCTCCGAGTGCTCGCTGCCCGCGCCCCCGCCGCCCCCGCCGGCCCGGCCGCCCGCGCCCTCCTCGTCCGAGGGGTCCATGGAGTCGTGCCGCGTGCAGCCCGGGCTGGTGGAGCCCCCGCTGCTGTGGCTGCGCTGGTGCGCCCGCAGCCCGCGCAGGCTGAACGGGCCCCGGCCCCGCGGGCTCGGGCGGCGGCGCGCGGCGGGCGACGGGCCGGCGCGGGGCCCCGGGCCGGACGCGGGCGGCCCCAGCCCTCGCCGAGGGCTGTCGCTCAGGGTCAGGCTGTCCTCCAGCGTGGTCTGCAGGCTGCCCGCCGAGCTGCTGCGGCTGACCTCCAGCGACGTGTCGCTCCCCGGGGCCTGAGGGGAGGGCCACAGGGGATGGGGGCGCCGCCCGGTGTTCCCCTCCCGCGATGGGCACCCTCCCAGCCCCTCCGACCCCTCAGGCGCGGCTTTCCTTCCGCGGCCCCACCCCACCCCACTGCCTGGTCCTCAAGGTGCCACCAGCATCATCCTGCTCAGACCCCAGTCAGACCCTGGCACCCAGCAGAGGGGGATCCAAGTTCACTGGGAGGAAAAGCCCTTGGACCCCACCCCATCCCTCTGGGACCTCCCTCCCCCCTTACTCACCTGGCTCCTCCCACCCCACCCCGCACCCCCGCCCCCACCTCTGCCTGGAAAGCTCTTCCCTGATACACACCTGCGTCACCTCTCACGGCCCTCCCAGTCCCTCCACCTGAACTGTCAGCAGCCCACTACCCCCGCCCCCAGCTCCCCTCCCTCCCAGCTCCCACCCGCCCCCGCAGCAGCATTCTCCCTGGCCCACATCACTGCCAAACAGACTATACTTTCCATGCATTTATTCTGATCATCTCTCCTGGCACATCCCTGCAGCACACTAAACGGTAAACCCCCTAGAAGGCAGGGATTTTTCACCCTGAGGCTGGCTGTAGGGTAGCTGGGGTCAACAGTCACTGGGCGAACAAGTAATTGCAAGAGCCCTGGGCTGACTATGCCTCCCGCACTGTGCCTCTCCCTGAGACCTGGTCCCCTTCCCCGGCTCCCGCTCCCCCGCATCCCCGCTCCCCCCCATCCCCACCCCCAGACCAGGGACGTCAGGTCTGAAGACCCTTCTGCCCTGTGCTCTGGGCCCTGAGGGGTGCCCAGGTGGTGGCCCTGGCCAATTCAATACAGGTGGCCACGCAGACCGAGACCTCCATTCCTAGCAATCACACCCCAACCCCCTCAGTGCCCCACCCCACACCCTGCAATGACTCCCAACGCCCCCTCCTCCCTGTCCCCTCAAGCTAGAGCCCAGGTCTTCCTCCAGGGCCCCCAATCTGGGCCCTCCCCACACTCTACTGTCCCCAGATGCCCTAGGACCCCGCCCTGTCCACTTCATCAGCCTCTAGTGCCACCTCCTCCCTCCAGCCTCAGCACTACGCCCCACTTTGCCAAGTGTCCTTGGCACCACCCTGCCTGGTGCCTTTGGCTGGGCCCCGTTCCCTCCTCCCTCACCTTGGATTTCAAGATCCCCCTCGCATGTCCCCTGACAGGAGAGCTCTCAGAGCCGGGAGGGACCGTACCTGTCGAAGGAGGGTGCAGTTGACGCTCGGCGACCGCAGGGAGGCCCAGGAGCCCTGCAGGGCGATCTTGGGGAGGGTCCCGGCCCCGGTGCCCTTCTCCTGCCCTTCCTGGCTGGCGGCCACGGCAGGGTGGAAGAACTCGGCCGGCATGGGCAGGAGTGGGCTGGAGGCATCCGGGGAGAAGGGGCTCGGGGGCGCTGCTGGGGAGGGAGGAGAGGGTCAGGGGAGCAGGCTCAGGCTGGCGGGCCCCTGAGGGTAGGCTGGCAGGAAGGGCCCCCCTGACAAATTGGCTGTGACTCCATGGGCAAGCCTCCCTTTCTGAGCCTCGGAGTCCATCGTGAGAGCAAGAAACACCGAGCCTGCCGGTGAGTCCTGGGAGGACGGGCACTGGGCAGTGGCAATTTCTAGAGCCAAGCAGACCCAGGCTCAAGGCCCTCTAGCTTCCTTCCTCTTTAAATGGGGACCAGCTGCCCACCCTGAGGAGTGGAGACATGGCTGTAAGAGCAAGAAGCAGCTATGGAGCTCAAGCCCCATGAACGGCAGTGCTCACTAAGACACACACTCCCCATTCCTGACACCCTCCGGGCCTGGCCAGGACTGGGGGACCCCCACCCAAGGACAGCACACAGGTGGGCACCACGCTGGACAGCAGAGCAGACAGAGTTTTGGGGATGGAGAGAGGCAAGGAGAAGGTGAGGTGGAAATGAAAACAGGGGCAGTTCTGCGGGCGGGGGGCAGCACCTTCTGCCCATGGTCCCCTCAGTGCCTTCCAGGATGAGGATGGAAGCTTGAATGTCCCCAGGTAAGGGGGATTCCGCATCTGTGTCATCTTCTTTAAGGAAAAATGCTAATGAAAGCTTAGGTAGAAATGACAGGACTTCGTCTGATCAGAATGGCTCTTCAGTCCTGTGCCCTAATTTTTGATTCAGGAGGTCTGGGGTCTTGGCACCTCAACCATCATATCCAGTCCAGAGGCTATCAGCTTTAGGAAGGTCCTCAGAAGAGTCACTCCACCTTTAGCTCCTGGAAGGTGCTCAAGGCCAAGCTCCTCCCAGAAGAGTACTTGGGGTGGGCTCAGGATCTCGGGGCCCCTCTTCTGATAAGTTCATCTTTCTGCCCCTCCTTCCCCAGCCAGTGCTATGAAGCCAGATCCCATCACCTTCCAGAGGGACTGGAGGTGAAGGTGAACCTGTGAGGGACCAGCCAATTGAGTCCTCTGTTCTTGCGCCCAGAGCCCAGCCACAAGCTCAAAGTGCACAGAAGACACTGAAAGTAGGGCTTTGTACGAAAGAGCTATTGAGGACCACAGCCTCTCTGCTGTTCAGTATCACCTTGTGTGATGATCTTGTGGGATAAACATCTCTCAAATTCAGCTCTAGAAAAACACTTCAATAATTAGGCAGCTTGCCTTCTGCTTGATGAGAGCTGTGTGTGCCAACCTGTTTCCTTTTTCACCACAGCTCCTAGGACACTCAGCGTGAATCATCCATTAGCCCAGATTTTTGGTATAATTATGATCTCATCTCTCTGTATTATTTGGCTACTGGTCTTTTGTCATTGTTCTATCAGGCCTGAGATTCCTATCTTTTATTGTCAATTAACCATCTGGTTCTTTCTGGACTCGATGTAATAGTCTAGGCAAAATTACTAAGGAGAAACCTCAGCCAGCTCCCTCCAAAGCCAAAACCCAAGATCAGGGCCATGGGAGCTGGCGGGGCGCCCACCCTCACCTTGGGTGCTCTCGTGTTTCAGCCAGGACCGGACGGGGTTGAACGGGATGGCCTCCATCTCACACAGGAAGCTCTCCGGACCCGACGAGACGGCCGTGTTGGGTAAGGGGAAGAAGCATTCGCCCAGGTCCCCTACTGGCATGGGCTCAGGTGGGTCAGGCTCACCCTACAGAGAAAGGGGGGTGGAAGGGGCAGGATGGTGGAGGGGCAACAGCCCACCACGGCTGCCTTCATGCCCCTGCTCTTCAGCCCTTTGCTTCACTGCTCTCACTGCCTGAGATGGCCTTCTCCTCACCTCCTCCACCTGGCCAGCGATCATCATCTTCCAAAACTTCCTAGAGGTGAAAGGGCCCCACCTCCAGGAAGCCCTCTCTGATGTCCCCAGTAGCAATTTCCCCACTCACTCCCCTTGTGACCCTGAGACTCCTGAAGGTCTTCCTTGTCTCTGTAGCCAAGTGCCTGGCACAGACCCTGGCCAGTAAAAAGGCCAAGCCTAGGCTGGTGAAGGCACCAGAAGACGGACCAAGGAGCTTCAAAGACTCCTTGTGAGCGTGACCCTGGGCAGGTCCCTTCCCGTGGCTGAGCCACAGTTTCCACATCCATAAATGAGAGAGGAACTGCTCCTTCTGGCAACCAGCTCTCCTTCCTATCACTCCCTAAGCCCTGCCCTTCTTCAACCCTGCAGCCCAAGGTGACCTCTGAACAGTATGCGCCTCAAAAGCTGCCTCAATGCCCCCTCCAAGGTAGATGAGCCCCCTATGAACTATTCTTTGAGTCCTAATAAAACAGCACCCACCTAACACCCACCAGACCTTAGAAACTGTGCATCCCAACATCCTGTGTGGGAAAACAGTGCAGGGGTACAGGAGATCCAGGAAGGGGCTGGGGGCGGTGGGGGGAGGGGCTGTCAGCTGTCACAAAGGTGACAGAAGGGGCCGGGAAGATCCACTCCCCCCATCCTCGCCTTCCTGGAGTTGATGGAAGTGGGGGGCACTGGGGGGGACTGGACACTGCCTCTGGGAGGCAGTGGTGCAAATCCAGGCTGCACCAGGGGTCAGGGGGACAGAGACTCTCTTAGGGGATGCCCACTGCGTATCAACCTCAGGCCAGGGGCTCTCGCACCTCTCCCAGCCTGGGCAAGCACGACTAGAATGCCTTGAAGCAATTAAGTCCTCTGATGCAACTACTGGGACCACACACCACAACTAGAGTCCGTGTGCCGCAACAAAAGACCACACACGATGCAGTGAAGATCCTGAATGCCACAACTAAGACCCAAGTGTCCGGCTCCTTGCAACCCCCTGGACTGTAGCCCACCAGGCTCCTCCGTCCATGGAATTCTCCAGGCAAGAATATTGGAGTGGGTTGCCATTTCCTTCTCCAGGGGATCATCCCAACCCAGGGATTGAACCTGGGTCTCCCGCATTACAGGCAGACTCTTTACCATCTGAGTCACCAGGGAAATCAAATAAAGAAATAAATGCTTAAAAAAAAAAAAAAACAAAAAAACTCGGCCTGGAGGTCACAAGCCTGGTGGCAGACCTCCCCTCCCTGAGCCTGCAGGATCAACAGAGCAGCCCTTCCAGCCCTCCTAGCCTCCCTCAGACTGACCACCTCGAGGGCAGAGGTTGGGGACCATGCCCAGCTGTGCGACAGGACAAACCACCTCACCGCTCAGAGCTCTCATGCCCTGGCCTGTGGATTGGAGTCACATCACCCTTAACACACACAGCTGGAAGACAGACATACTGAGTGCAGATAGAATGGCACACAGTAGGTGCCTGCACCTGCTCAGACTTCAGCCTCCCCCAGTCCCCCTGGAAAGTTTGCCCACCAGGGACAACTCCCATTAAATGGAGCAAAAACATCCAAAACTACAGTGAGTGGCAGGGCCACTTGGATGCTATGATTAGAGCCCTGGCTTGTTGCTGTGTGACTTCAGGTAAATCACTCCACCTCTCCGTCTCCAGCCCTCATCTGACCAACACAAGATGAGGGCCCAGCATGCAGCGGGTGCCACTTAAATGGTGCTCCAGAAAGGGGCAGTGGCCCAGCACGGCAGGCAGAGGCCAGGCTGCAAGTTCAGATCCACCTGCCCGGGAGCCCATTGGATGCTCACCTTGCCGTCCCTGGGGCCGACGGGGCAGGCTGCGGGGTCCTCCAGACTCAGGTCATCGCCAAGCAGGATGGACGAGGACCTGTCTGAGTTCAGGGAGAAGGCCTCCGTCTCGGCCAGCTGCACCTGCAGGGAGAGGAGGCCACCTCGGGTCACCCCTGGGGCTGCGGTGGGGCAGGCTGGTCCTCCAGAGAGACACAGGGCAGCGGTCAGCGAGGGCAGAGATCTGAGCACAGATGGCACGTCCATCCTGTGCAGGGACCCAGCCTGGGCTGGGGGGTGGGAGACGACCCGAGGAGGTCACAGCCTGCAGAGCGCCAGGCCTGGGCTGGGCCAGCGGGCAGGTGAGCTGCCCAGGGCTGTGAACCAAAGCTGATCCGCTTGCCCCCAGACCAAGTGCCCTTCAAGGCTGCTGGGTCTGACTCATCTGTGGCCCTGTGCAGGCTGCCCTTACGGGCTGGGGGTGCTTGTGAGCCCCTAGGACTTTGGGGAGTCTGAAGTCACCTCAGGCTGAAGGGGATCACTGGGGGCTGGACAGTCCTAGGGAGATGCTCAGGGCCCCACATGGCTGGGGAGAAGGGACAGGCCAGCCTCAGCCTGCACAAGACGGGCCCAAGGCCACGGATGCCCTGCAGTGCCCATCAGGGAAAGCCCACCTGGGAAGGTGGGGCTGAGCCCTGGAACCAGGGCAGGGGCCCCGGGAAGAGGCTCCAGGGTGCTCAGGCCTTGAGCTCCGGGACGATGGCCCTGGGTGACCCCTTGATGTCACAGAAAAGGCACACTGCCCCAGAGGTGACGCCTGGGCTTCCTGCCGGTGCCTGCAGCTCACCACCACGGTGGGCAGCCGCCCTTTCTGAGCACCTGCTGTGTACAGGCCCAGAGCGGGGCCTCGCAGCTCCTGAGGCCACACCACAGGCCTGCACGGAGCAGAGGAACAGGCCAGGCTGGGCTCACGGGGGAGGCCCGTCCACCACGGCCCTCTGGACCCCCCTTAATCAAGTAGGCCCTGGCGGGCCTCCAGCCAGAGCGGCTCGTCCCTCGGGCTGGCCCTCCACCAGGACCGGTGCCACCCCCAACCCCGAGGCCCCAGCTCCCTTGGGGGCACTGCCGTTACCTCCTGTTTGTCGTGGTGACACTTCTCGCAGCCGGCCGGCGAGGAGTAGTGGTGGAAGATGGACCCGGACAGGTTGTCGATGATGGTCAGCTCCCCCTCCAAGGAGTCCTTGATGATTAAAGAGACGCTGTCCAGCCACAGGTTCTCCTAGGCGGACGGGGACGGGGTGGGGACAGGTGGGATTATCGGCCGGCTCGGGATGGCCGGGTGGGCGGGCACGGGCTGCCTTCCTGGTTCTCCGCCCATGGCCTGGGCCCGACCCCACATCACAGGGTCGCCCCTGAAATGGAGCTGAGCGAGTTGGGCCCGGAACGACCGAGCTCTCTGCCCGAGCCCTCCCCACCGCCAAGCCCAGCTGCCTACCCAGCCCTCGGGGACCCCACTGCCCTCTCCGGGCCCCGCCCACCTGGGCTGGCGAGTAGCAGCTTCGGCGCAGGCGGCCCTCGGGGTCACCTTCGCTGCCTGCCCCTCCTGGCCCGTGGGCGGGCTCGGGCATCCCCGGGGAGCCGGCGGGTGGCCGCGGGCTGGGGCCCAGGCCGTGGGCCATCTCCAGCTCCAGCTCGGCATCCATCTCGGCGTCCTCCTGGGCCTCCTTGTTGCTGTCGTCCAGGTGCTTCATAAGCACGGCCACCACCACGTTGATGAGCACGAACTGGGCCGTGAGCACGAAGCTGACGAAGTACAGCGGCGACACGAACTGCAGGCTGCTCAGGCAGCTGCGCTCATCGTGGGTGCAGTCCCGCAGCGTGTCCTGCACCGGGGACAGGCGGGCAGGGAGGCAGCCGGTGAGGCTGGGGCTCTGGGACACAGGCCTCATCTCTGTCCTCATGAGACCCCTCTCCACCCAGCCCAGGCTGAACTGCAGGCCAGAGCCAGGGAACCTGTGCTGGGTGATGGGCAGTGAAGCCCAAGCCGAGGGCCCGGCACCCGGAGCAGTGGTGCCTCGAGTCCCTGGCCTCAGGCCCCCAGCCCCGCTCTGGCCCCAGGCAGAGTCCTGTCCCCTGGAATCTCAGCCCTGATCCCAGAGCAGCATTCAGGGCAGACAGAAAACCCGCTCTGGCCTCACGTACACCTCACTGTGCCCCAGGGCCGTGGGCAAGTCCCCCTGCGTCTCTGTGCCCTGCACACCCTCCCGTGTGCGACGGGCCGCTGGGCAGGCAGAACCCAGCCTGACTCTCCCTCCCCTGCCCACCCACATGTACCTTCATGATCCCGTTCCAGTTGTCGCCGGTGGAGACCTGGAAGAGCGTGAGGAAGGCCATGCCGAAGTTCTCGAAGGTGGCGTGCCGGCTCATGCCCTCACAAGGGTTCTCGTCGTTGCAGACTGGAAGGAGAGTGTGGTCAACCTGGCCTGCTGCAGAGTCCCCTGCAGGGCCTGCCCCACGCTGCTGCCTCTCAGCCTCATCTCAGACAACCTCAGAGGCGCGTGTGGGCTGTGCCCAGCCCACAGATGGAGAAACTGAGGCTCAGGGAGGTGGCACGCAGGTGGAGACTCAAGCTCAGGTGAGCCTGGCTCCAGGTATCAATTTCTGAGAGAGAAGCTGGGCTAAGGTAGGTAGGTAAGGGCTCATGCCCAGGGGAGCCAGCTTTCTGAACCCGGCCCTGGGCAGGGCTGCCTGAATGTGGGCTGCGTTGCCCTCAGTCTGTGCCCTGTCCACTCTGCCTACTGGGATGGCACTGACTGGGGATGGACACTGGCAGGTGGGACTGGAAGGGGCATCCCTGAGAGGTCAGACAGCTGGGGGGGGGGCTCCAAATGGGGGGTCCACTGCACAGGTATGGGAGTACCCACGGACCCAGGCGAGCATCTCTCCAAAGCCTCTATTCACACTGGGAGGAGGGTGTGGATGGCTGAGGGTCACCCATCCAGCCCCCAAAGGCTCGCTGTGGGAACATTTCCCCATCACAGAGACCGTGGCAAGACAGTCTGTTTGGGGGAGGGTGTCTCAGGCCTCCCCACCCTGCCGGGACGCTCCCTCCACTACCAGACCTGCTCCATAGCCCACCCCCCAGGCCGGCTTCAGCATCAGCATCAGCATCACGCACCCAGCTTCCCGAAGAGCTCCACTCCCAGGGCGGCGTAGATGAAGAAGAGCAGCATGAAGAGGAGGCCCAGGTTGCCCACCTGTGGGGACAGCAGGTGGGGCTGGGCAGGTCCAGGGAGGGGGCGCTGCAGGCTCTAGGCACGGGGCCAGCCCGAGGGTCAGGGCAGGCTCTGCGTCCGTGTCTGCCACCCCCGTCCCACCTCCTGGAGGGCCGGCTGGGTCCAGCACAGGGCACCAGACAATAACATAACACGCGTGAAGCCCTTACTGGCGGCCCCTGTGGCTCAGTGGTAAAGAATCCGCCTGCAATGCAGGAACCACAGGAGACGTGGGTTCGATCTCTGGGTCAGGAAGTTCCCCTGGTTAGGAGAAGGCAGCACACTCCAGTACTCTTGCCTGGAGAATCCCATGGATAGAGGAGCCTGGAGAGCTACAGTCCATGAGGTTGCAAAGAGTCAGGCACGACCGAAGTGACTGGCCCTTCCTATGAGCGGTCTGATTTCAAGCATTCCTTAGTCATGGCTGCACACAGTGATCTATGGACTCTCTTTTACCCCCATTCTTCAGGTGATGAAACAGATGTCCTGAGAGGTGAAGTCCTTGCCGAGGACCACATCGCTAGTAGTGGTAGGACTGGGGTCAAGCCTAGCAGGCTGGTCCCAGGTTCTCTGCACACAGCTCTTACATCTATGTGTGGTCAGTACCATCCCACGGATGAACGGAGACAGGGAGAAAAGGAAGTTACATCAATAATGCTACCTCCTTCATGAAGCCTGCCTGGATTCCTTCAGACAGATGGGGATTGCAGTCTTACAGCGTGAGTGTAACTGATGTGTCCCTGTCACTGTCTCTGCCAGTCTGGGAAGTCCTGGAGAGCAGGGACATGGCTGGAGTAATTCAGATCTGCTTCCTCGCGCCAGCACGAGCCCTGGCCCCAGAGAGGCACAAACACAGGAATCATGCAAGACTGGCCCCCCCAGAAGCCTCCTGCAAACCCAGCCACCCCGCTCCCTCAGCTCCGGTGAGATAAAAACATCAGATTCCAAACCTATTTCAAGTCTATCTATAGGCCAGAGACCACCTTTAACTCATGTTATGGGTAAGATAAGGCTCCAACATGTTCTTGCCCTAGAAAAGAAGTGTCTCTGAGAACCCTCAGAAGACCTGCATGAATGGAATCTGAGGATGTTCCTGTTAATTGCTGAAAAGTAAACCATGTTAATCACGGGCTCCTAATGTTTCTCTACTCCAGGCAAGAGTTTCCTTCTAAGCTGCGCCACAATCACACCAACAGTGTCTGATTAAATGATGCCGGTTTATTAAAGAGACAAGCTCTCACTGAGCACCTCTGAGGCCAGGTGTGAGGCCCCAGCTGCTGGGGTCCAGGCCTGTGGACCCCTCCCAGACTGATCTCCCAACTCCAGACTACAGCCACACAGAGAACAGACCCCATTTGCATATTCTGTTTTCTCTGCCAGGAAGACCTTCTCTCTGCCTTTGCCTAGAAAATGCCTACTCCCCACCCCTCAACACCTGGATCAGGGGTCACCTCCTCTGAGAAGCCTTCCCTGATGTTTCCTCTCTCTGTGTGCCTGAGACAAAGCCTGGAAGGAAGGGGTGAGGTTTCCTTTTCATGTCACTTTACAAAGAACCAAGGAAATGTCTAGGATCAGCGAATAGATTTTGAGGGGTAAGCCCCTCACCCCAATACCACATGGTTCCAGGCACACACATCTCTTAAAGTAGTTGTAATTACTGTCACATGTCTCCTACTTGAAGCTGGGACCTCCTAGGCATCTCCATGTGCCCTATGCCAACGTAGGGTTAGGATGCCCAGGGGTCAGAACGAGGGGAAAGGGAGAGAGGAAAGGGCCAGGAGGCCAGGCAGGCTGGGAGCACACACTTGCCACCCCCATTCCTGTCCTTAGCAGACTCTTCCATGGTGCTTCTTATGATCCAGTGCTTTACAAGCTTTAACTATTTAAACCTCACAACAACCCTTTGAGATAAAAACTGCTACCACCACCACCCCCCGCCCTGATTTCACAGGCAAGAAAAATAAAGGCACCTCATCCCCAGGCTCTCACAGGGCACTAGGCTTTGACCACAGGTTCCCTGGTGGCTCAGAATCTGCCTGCAATACAGAAGACCCGAATTTGATCCCTGGGTCAGAAGGATCCCCTGGAGAAGGGAATGACTACCCACTCCAGTATTCTTGCCTGGAGAATTCCATGGACACAGGAGCCTGGTGGGCTATAATCCATGGGGTCGCAAAGAGTCGGACATGACTGAGTGACTAACACTTTGACTTTCAGGGAGGCTTGAGTCTGGTCTCCAACCCATTTACTATCTGCCCAGAACTCACCCATATCTCCCATGTGACAAATTCCTCCCAAGGGATTTAAGTTAAGAAAGACCACAGCTCTCTGAATGAAAGCCCTTGCTTTCCATCCAGATCTGCTGTCTGCTGTGTCACTTTCCCTTTGCAACGAGGCTGCCAGGAAGCTCACTCCGGAACGGAACTCAATATCCTCAGCCCAGGTGCCTGAGAGAATTTGCTTTCACGTTCCCTGGGCTGTTACTCTTTCATCCTCATCTTTGGCATGCTGTATCCGTGCCTTTTACCTTAAGATACCTAAAGTTCCTTAAGACTAGATGAGTCATAGTGAATAAATGAATGTATATGAGGCTCTCCTCAGAGAAAGGTGAGGCCGCACTGAGGGGAGGGAGAAGAGGACCCATCAGTAGCTGGGACAGCAGGGGAGGAGGAGCCTGGGACTGCAGAGTTCCCAGGAGGACGGAAGATGCACCCTCTGTGGCTCTGACCCTATCTCCCTGCCCCTCACCAATGGCGGGGGGCACTTTCCTAACTTCCCAGGGTCCCCACCCCCAGGTCAGGGTCTCATGCTATCCCCTCCTAGAATGTCATACCTGTCACCTCTCTATCCACATCACCATCTCTTACCAAGCCGCCCTACAAGGTCAAGCTCAAAGTGCCATATGCCTTCTCTGATTCCCCCAGGTGCGGGCCTCTCCCCACACTGCCCTGAGGCCTCTGTCATCCCCCTAGACTCCTGGGGGCAGAACCCAGGTCCTCAGTGGCCAGCCCAAGGGCTGGGTACAGAGCAGGCAGTGGGGGAGGGGGAAGGAGAGGGAACAAGTGCTCCACCAAGAAAGGAAGGAAGTAGATGGGACCCCGCCCATCTCTCACACCCAGGAGCTCAGAATTGCTTCTCTGGAGGCAGGACTCTGCCTTGGCTCCCGGCAGATCTGAAGAGAAGGGAAGTCACAGCCCATGCCCCCACAGCGGGCCCCCAGCGGGCCCAGCGTGGCACCGAAGACGGCCAGGTTGGGGGGGGGGGGGGGGGCGGCTCTTACCTGGGGTAGAGCTTGCACCACGGTGTCCAGCAGGGCCCGCATTCCCGTGGCCATCTTCAGAAGCTTCAGCACTGCGGGCAACACCCAACCCGGCCCACTCAGCCCAGACCAGCGGGAACAGGCCTGTGCAAGTGTGTGCGTGTGAATGCAGTAGAGTGAGAAAGTGCAGGGCCGTGAATGAGATGCCGCACTGCAATCCCTTGGGTGCAGATGAATGCGGGGTGGGGTAGTGCACAAAAACATGTTCGCCCGGGTGGGTGTCGGTGTAAAAAAGCCCAAGAGAAGGAAGGCGGGCACAAGGGACCAGAGGGATATCAAGTGTGTGAGTGAGCACCTAATTCACCATGATGAGGCCACAATGACCAGCGTGTGAGTGCCCTTGGGTCTCTCCCTTCCTCTCTGGCTGGAGAGGCCCCAGGGTGACTGCTGAGTTTCTCCACCAGACCCCTCACCACCTCGGAATCTGGGGGCAAGGGCGGGGCAGATAGAAGGGTGAGCCCAGAGGCAGGAGGTTTCTTGAAACAAGTATAAGGACAGCCTTGGGGTGAAAGGGAGGCTTCTGGGAGAAGAAAGAGGATTTCAAGGACAGGGTATCCCAGCCAGAGCTGGAGAAAGGCTGGTGAGGACCCAGTGTCTTCTTGGCGCCACTGGGTACCCAACCTGAGAATGGGCCACGCTGGGCAGGGTTGTTCATGGAGGGGGCATGCCAGGGTGCAGTACAGAGCTGTCAGGACGAGGGCACGTGTGGGCACACAGCATGGGGGCGTTGAGTGTGTGTCAGGGATGGGCTCCTATTCCCCCTGCTCAGCAGGCGGCCCATCCTGCCCCACCCGACCCTCACCCCGGGCGATGCGCAGGACCCGCATGATCCGGATGATGGTGGGGTTGATGGGCAGCGCTGCGTTGATCTCAATCTCCTCCAGCGTGATGCCCATGACCGACAGCAGCACGATGGCCAGGTCCAGCTGGTTCCACCTGTGCGGCCAGGCAGAGGAGGGCGGGAGTGAGATACAGGGTGAGAGGCACTTGAGTTTAGATACACTCCAGCTGGGAGGAGTTTCCCAGCCCTCCACCCTCCTGCCGCGGCCCTCAAGGATCCCTAATAGCCCCTTCAGATCCCAGGGGTTCCAGCTCCCTCGCTGCCCCCTACCCCCAACCCCACCACAGCCTCTATCCCTCAAGCAAGAGGCTGACCAGGCTAAAGGAACATCTGAGGAGGAATGGGTTCTGACTCCTAGGGCTGAATCTTGAGCCAGCTGCTCCCTCTGTGTGGCCTTGGGCTAGTCCATCAACCTCTCTGAGCTCCACCTGTTCCCTCTGAAAAGAAGGACTTGCATGAGGTGTGCCCTGCTCTACCTGCGGGCTACGGAGGACCCACGAGAGGGGTTCGGCAGAATGCCCTGCACCCGTCAGGGCTGAAGGCAGCACCTGGGGTCAGTGGCCATCCGTCCTCAGATTCCACTGGTTCCCCTCCTCCAGCTGCTCCGAGTTTCCCCTGGGGTCAGGACTGCTTCCCCCTCCTGCATTGCACTCTGCGCTGCCTCAGCCCATTCCAGTTTTGCTCACCGGTCCTTGAAGAAGCGTCTCAGACCAAACGCCACCAGCTTCAGCACAGCCTCCAGCACAAAGACAGTGGTGAACATGTAGTTGCAGTACTTGAGGGCTGTCTCCAGAGACTGCAGGAGCAGCAAAGAGAAGCATGATCCAGGCCCCATGACCCGTCCGCCACCTTTACTCCAGTCAGAAAAATCTCTGCCTTGTAAGGGGAGAATTTCCTTCATTCACACTTAGTGCAATGGTTTACATATCTGCTTTTACTCTTCCCACCTTACTTAAAGTGCACTATTCATTTTAGATTGCTGTTTCCTTTTCCTTATTTCTGCTGGTCTGGTCCAGTTACCACTCAGTGGAGGCAGTATGGGGTAATGGTTAAGGCAGCGGTTAAGAACCAGACCACTTATTAATCGATGTGAATTCAGACTCAGTACTTATTCCTTGTTTGTAGCCTTGGCAAGTCACTTGACTTCTCCAGGACTTAGTTTTCCAGTCTACGAACTGGGGATGATAATAGCACCCACCTCAGAAAGTTGCTATCAAAATTAAATGAGGTAATAGTCCAAGACAAGACAGAATAAATACTTGGTTAATATGAACTTATTCCATTTCTTCATGTTAATTTAGAAGTTCTACCATTACTGCTGCATTCCATCGATGGTTGCCTTCCTTTTGCCTGCACTCATTGTATCTCATTCCTACCATTTAAAAAAACATACCGATTCCTCGCCTGGAGGCTCTGCTCTCCCCTCTTCCCCCACTCCAGTAAGTCTTCTCAGAGACTCGCCCCTACATAACACACCCCTCATGTCCCTCGTGAACGCTGCCTGCAACTAGCTGGGAACCGGTCACCTCTCCTGCCCCAGTGTTTGCCCTCAGTGGCCCTGCCCCTCTGCCAGGCTCCAGATGCCCAGTGGTAGTGGAGCCAGGTGGCAAACCAAAGTTCCAGTCCCGCCTCACTCACTGGCTGAATGACTTGGGCAGTGTATTTTATGTCTCTGAGCCTCGGTTTCTTTATCTACAAAATCTGGAGAAAGCCCGCCACACACACACACATGAAGGCTGCTGCGAGGATTAGAGAGTTAATATCTGTAGTGTGCCCTGCAAAGAGTCTCGGTGAACACAGCACAGCTGTTGTCACCCATGTTCAAGGCTGGAACTGAACGTCACCCCCCACCCCACTCCCACCCCATCCCACCCCACTCACCAGGACCTTTCCCTGGAAAGGAGTGACCTCTCCCTCTCATTACTCATCCATCCTACCAGGCCCTGAGCTTCTTAAGCAGAGGACCCCGTGTAGGACCTACTCAGACCCTGGCCCGCCCATCCCTGGGGTGGGGTCCCGCTGAGGACTCGACCCCGCCATGTGACCTCGGGCCAGGGGCCAGGCCGGGGCTTACCGTGGGCTGGTTGTAGTGCTCCAGGGACATGGTGACCACGTTGAGGCAGATGATGAAGGTGATGAAGATGTCCAGGTAGTGGCTGGTGCACATGGAGTGGATGAGCAGCCTCGTGGGACAGTAGGTGGCATAGTAGGGCAGCCGCTGGGCCTCTGCAGGGGTGCAGGGTGGGGGGTACAGACCATGGAGGGTTGGGGCAGAGGTGGGCGCAGAGCACATGGAGGGAGGGGTGGAGCAGAGGGAGGAGGCGAGGGGGAGAGATCGGGTCCACCCCAGGCCCTGGGAGTCAGCTAGGTCCACCCCACCCAGCCAGGGCACCTCGAGGAAAAGGGGTTAGGACGTGAGGCAGGGTGGCAAAGAGGGACCCTGACTGTCCTCATCCACCCCAAATGTGCCCATTCAGGGGCTCTGGGTCTGCTGGGGGCAGGATAGGGGTCCCACGGCTCAGGGCTGGGCATCTGAGCTCTGTCTCTGCCCTCTGCCTGGACTGAGCTGCAAGGCCTCATTCAGGCGGGCAGTGGGGTCACCATCAGACTCTGGATGGACACTGATGACAGAGGTCAGGTCAGGCAGCCGCGGGGGAAGGGCGAGGTCAGGGGCACAGAGACCTCCGTTCCCTCTGGGTCCAGAGGCCCAGTGGCTGCGGTCAGGCCCAGGCCTCCACAGAGCAGTGGACAGAGGAGCCCTGGGCCAGAGGGCCATCCCCCTCCCCCGCAGGTCACCCACTCACTCCGGCGCTTCTTTTCCAGCCGCCGCAGCCGCTTCTCCTCACGCCGCCGCGCCTCCTCGGCCTCCTGGTGCTGCCGGCACTTGTGAAAGTTCTCCACCACGACGCCCACGAACATGTTGAGCACGAAGAAGCTGACGATGAGCAGGAAGGAGATGAAGTAGAGCAGCATCCAGGGGTTGTGGTTGGGCACGGGCTGCGGGGACCAGACGGGGCTGAGGGAGGCTGGCCGGGCACCCCGGGGCCCACTGCAAGGGGTGCCCTCCCTCGCCGAGCCTCCATGCAGGGGGGGCACCAGGAGCAGCCTCCCGGGCAACTGGGAGATTTGCAGGAGGTGAAGGTAGGAAGTGCCCACCCTGCCTGGTACAAGGATGGTGCTCAGCAAAGACAGTGCCCCCTTCCCTGCCATCTGTCTTCTTCCCCTACCCACCATCTATTCATCCACCCACTGACCTATCCATTCATCCACTCATTCATCCATTTACCCATCCATCATCCACTCATTCATCCATTTACCCATCCATCCACTTATTCATCCATTTACCCATCCATCATCCACTCATTTACCCATTTACTCATCCATCCATTCATTCATCTGTTTACCCATCTATCCAGTTATTCATCCATGTGCTCATCATCCATTTATTCATCCAACCATTCATTCATTTATTCATTCATCTAGAAACAAACCAGGAAACAAAGCAGCCAGCAGAGGAATGATCACAGCCCTGATGGTGTGTGTGTGTATCTGTGTGTGTCCATGTGTGTGTTAGTGGGGGTGGCAGGCAGGAAGAGTGTACAGACAGAGAAATGGAAGGTGATGTCATCATGTGTTCTCATTCCTCCACATCCCCAAACTCCATCTCTATGACCACTCCAGAGCCGTCCAGGGTGAGGCCAAGAGCCCGAGGCGGCCTACAGGCCTAGGGGCATCTCCAGTTCCGATGCCCTCACTGAGTGGGTCCTGTCATGACCTTGAGCATCTCCCTGCTCCTTCTCCTGATGACTTCCATATCCAGGACTCTGCTGACCCTGATCAGCCATGTGTCTTGCCTAAGGCCCCCGCCTAGCCCCTGAGGGGACCCCTGCTCTCAGAGGGATCTTGGGGGTGAGGGCTCAGACCCAGCCTCCTCTCTGGCCCCTTCCACACTCCCACTCCCAAATCCATCCTCACCCGGCAGCCCCAGGAGGCTCCCACAAGTTCACTGATTACCTCTTCACTGTTACCCCTTCACTGATGCCCACTGCCCTCCACTCCAGCCCCAGCTGTGCACCTAGGCCTTCCTGCCCTTCCTGCCCTGTTTACCTCCTCCACCTGCCTCCTGCCACTCTCCTTCCACCTCCTACCCCCGGCCCTGGCCTCATGACTCTCTGAGCCTGTCACTGGCCCGCCCAGGCGTGCACCTGCTGTCCTTGCAGCTGGCCTGTCCCCAGTCCTCCTCTTACTCTCGCTTCTCCACCCACAGGCTCTGCAGCCTTCCAGGCAAAGCTGGCTCACAGCGCTCTCCCTGCAGAGAGCAGACTTGCAGAAGCAAACGGAGCACAGACTTACACCAGCCAGAGCCCAGCCCTAACGGGGAGGGTGCCGGCCAGGACAGGGAGGGGCAGGTATGGCTGACAGTGGGAGACACCCGCTTCAGACCCCGGGGGCCCCAAAGACACCATATCCCTCCCCTGCTGCCTGGACAGACCCGGCCCGGCCGTGCCCACCTGCTGGTCCACCGCGACAGCGTCCAGTCCATTGTACATAATGTTCACCCAGCCGTCCTTGGAGGCCAGCACAAAGAGGGACATGAGGGCCTGGAAGACATGGGAGGAAGGGGGACAGGGAGGTGGCATGGGCAGCTCAGGCCGCATCTGCCCCCTCGAAGGGACAGAGAGGCCTTCCCCGAGTCCAGGGCAGAGCTGTGTCCTCGGCCGACAGACCTTTGCTGAGGACACGCCGTGTGCCTGCCCTGTGTCCCACAGAACTGCTGCAGGAGAACAAGCACTGGACTGGGAGTCCTGGGCTCCAGTCTCAGCTCTGACATTAACCGGGCAAAAAAATTCATGACATGTTTTCCCCTCACCCACAGAATGGCGCTAACCCTTCAGGGCCTGCCTGCCACAATGGCTGGGAGGATCAGCGGAGACTTTAAAACTGGAAACTTCCTGAGGGGCCCTGCCTCTAGCGCCTGAAACAGGAGCTCTCGAGAGAAGTCAGGACCAGCCCAAGGTCTGCCACTTACTGGCTGTGTGACTTGGGGCAGGTTCCTTCATGTCTCTGGGCCCCAGCTTCTCTGTCCGTAAATGGCAGTATTTACCATCACTAATGATATTAGAAACAGAGGTGATCCCCAGGAGATAGCCAGCCAAGGCTTCTATATGGACAGCAGGACAAAGCGTCCACGGGAGAGGTCTCCTGCCTTGTGCTGGCCCCTCCATCCTATCCATCCAGGCCTCAGACCCTTCCTCTTCGCTTCCCAGAGAGAATGGTGCTGAGGGCTGCCTGAAAAGGGCTCAGGCCCAGGAGCAGGACAGGGGACAAAAGGGGGGCCCTCTCTACCAGAGAGGCACATGAAGTCCTTACAGCTCTAGGGGCAAATGTCCCCATGAGCCCTTAGATCACAGAGGCCTGAAGTGCAGAGAGCCTGGGGACCTTGGAATCACAGACCTGCTATCACTGCTCGCATTTACAGATGAAGACACTGAAGCACAGAGAAGGGCAGAGCTGGCCTGAGGGCACACAGCTGCTAAGAGGTCCAGGAAGGGATCTAAGGTTCCAGGCCATGCTGGAACCTCCCACATGGTTCTGTGGGGACCTACTCAGGAGTCTAAGGTCATCAGCCTGCCATTAAGCAGATTTTCCAGAATGGAAAAGGGCTGGGTGCGGGAAGGGGACCAGGAGCCAGTGTCCACTAAAGCACTTACTAAATGCCAAGCACCTGCCAGACACTCTGTATTCAGGGTCCCCAAGCCTCAGACTACCTGTGAAGGGAGTTCTACCCCTACCCATTCTACAGAAAATAAAATCAAGGCTTGAAAAGCAGAAGCCCTGGCAGGGGAGGACTGGAGCCTGGTCTGTAGTCCTGTTGGCACTGAAGAGCTGTCACCCCCACCCATGTGGGGTGGGTCAGGTCAAGAGCAGGAGGGGGTGCTCACCTGGCCCAGATTGTCGAAGTTGTACTTATGATGGACCCAGCGGTAGTTGGCAGCCACGCAGTCGGAGCGGTTGGTGATGTTGCGGGTGTCTACACCCAGACAGTGGTAGAACTTGCCCTTGAAGAGCTGGGGGTAGGGACACAGGGCTAGTGACCATCTTGCCAGTGCTCCGGGGGCGGGGGGGGTGGGGTGCAATTGGGGTGCAAATCAGAAGAGGGACCTGCCCCTCCAGGGACACTGTGCATGTCTGAGCCAACCCACTCCACCCCACCCGCTCTCCAAGTCCTCCGGCATGAGGCAGGGCCACGCTCATCTCATCTCACAGGTGAGAAAACTGAGACCCAGTGATGTCAGGTTAATTTCCCAAAGTCATTTCAGGTTCAGGAAGTGGCAGAGCCAAAGTTCACAGCCTGGTCTGATTCCCAGCTCTTCCACAGACCCCAGAGATCAGACCCCAGTATGCACACTGGGGATTCGGGCAGGGACTCCACACAAGAAACTGCCTGTACATCTCCAAGGGAGAGACAGAAAGAAGCAAAGGGACCCTCTTAGGGACCCAAGCCCTCTCCATGTCAACTGCCTGGAAGGGGCAGATCCACTGTCTGCACGAAGCCCTTCCTGCCCAGGAAGCCACGCTGTGATCTCTCAGGGACCCCAAAGGACACCTGTGCACAGGGCCCCTCCAAAGCTACAGCCCCGAACTCAGGGCCAGTGGGGAGCCTGGGGCCTCAGGACAGGGCCCGGACCCTCAAGAAACAGGGTCTCAGTGGCAGCTCGGACCACAGAAGACCCAGGTCTTCTGGCCACTCCCTGACGTACAGTCTACGGTCTGCACCCCCTCCTCCCTGTCCAGCCCTGAAAGTGAAAGTCGCTCAGTCATGTCTGACTCTTTGTGACCCCATGGACTATATAGTCCATGGAATTCTCCAGGCCAGAATACTGGAGTGGGTAGCCTTTCCATTCTCCAGAGAATCTTCCCCACCCAGGGATTGAACTCAGGTCTCCCGCATTGCAGGTGAATTCTTTACCAGCTGAGCCACAAGGGAAGCCCAAGAATACGGGAGTGGGTAGCCTATCCCTTCTCCAGCAGATCTTCCTGACCCAGGAATCAAACTGAGGTCTCCTGCATGGCAGGCGGATTCTTTACCAACTGAGCTATGAGGGAAGCCCTATCCTATTCCCAGACTAGGCTAAACCAAAATCTGAATCAGCTCAGGGCCTTGCCTGGGTCAGAGGTTCTCCATGGTGCCCACCCCAGTGAAGCCAAGCTGCCCTTCCAGGTCTCACCCGCCTTGGTCCAGCTCACCTCCCCATGACAGTCGTAGCTCCAGGACTCTCTCCACCAGTGCTCTGCTTGTCCCCATCTCCCCATGTGTCCATCTGCCCCTGACATACATTGCCCCCACTGTGACCTGCCCAAACCACTTGTCTTTCAAGGCCCGGTGAAAAGGCCACCTCCTTCCCCATTGTCCCCGGCCCAGCCCCGTGTTCCTGCCTCCCTTGGCCCCCTGTGATCCCATTTACCCCGCCTGCTCTGCACTCAGCCCTTTGGGCCCTGTCTGCCTCCCTGCCTGGAATGGGAGCTCCCTGCTGGCAGGGACCACGGCTTCTCCACCAGGGCATCTGGCACAAGGTCCCGAGAGCTGGGCAGGAGCGTGGAGCCTCTTCCTCAACTACAGAGCCCAGCCTACTGCCGGGCCAGCCCCCTCACCTGCACCCCCAGGATGCCAAAGATGATGAAGAAGGCGCAGCAGATGAGGACAATGTTCCCGATGGGCTTTAGGGAGGAGATGAGTGTCTCCACCACCAGCTTCAGGCCAGGTGCCCGGCTGATGACACTGCAGGCAGGGAGGAGCCAAGGATACCATGAGCCATCAGCCAGACCCGGGACAGCCCCTACTAGGCCAGAGTCAGAGCAGAGGCCCCCAGGCCACAGATTATATGCACAGCAAGATGCAGCGCTTTTACCCCAATCCCTTGGGATACATACTGCACCCTCCTCTAGATACTAGAGGCCCAGAGATGGCAGTGAGCCCCCCCCCCAAGGACACACAGAGAGTGGGTAGCAGCCCTGGGGGCCACCTTCAGCCCCCACCTTCCAGCACCTGCTGCAGGCCCCGCCCCAGGAGCAGGGCCCACAGCCCGGGGTTCAAATGGTGCCCGGCACATGCTACAGAGGACCGCGTGGGTCGGGAGCGGGACAGTGAGGGGTCCATTTAGACCATGAGAGATCCCTCGGGCAGTGCAGGGATTCCCCATCCACGGGGGTGGGGTCCTCACCGCAGGGGTCGTAGGGTGCGCAGGAGCCGCAAGACCCGGAGGACGCCCAGGATCTTGGCTCCCCCGGCCGAGGCCACGGACACCACAATGTCAATGATTGACACAAAGACGAGGAAGCCGTCTAGTACGTTCCAGCTGCTGCGCAGATAGGCCTGCTCCCCGAAGTACAGGCCCAGCGAGACCACCTGAGGGCGGGGCGATGGGCGGGGTCAGGTAGGTGCCTGGGGAGCAGATGGGTGTCCACTGCCACCCCTCCGAAGGCAGGTTATAGGTGTCCCCTTACCCAAGGAGCCACTCCCTGAAGCATAGGCCCACGACTGCCCAGTTCCCTTCTCCCCGCACATCTACTAACCCCCACTGGAAGCCAAGCACTCCCGGAAGCATCCTAGACA
Source organism: Dama dama (assembly GCF_033118175.1). Lineage (NCBI taxonomy): Eukaryota > Metazoa > Chordata > Mammalia > Artiodactyla > Cervidae > Dama > Dama dama. The sequence goes on from NC_083702.1 coordinate 9,124,091, forward strand.
GAACCCACTCCTGTGCCCCCACGCCTCCAGCAGGTACCTCCATGACACTGGAAATGCATTATGAGCGCCCGCCTGGCAGACATGAAGCTAACCTCGCCCCCCTCCTCCTTCCACCGCCCCAGGAGCCCAACCCAGTGGCTGGCACCAAGTGGGGATGGGCCTCCAACGCCCCCTGTGGAATGCTGCTGAGGGGCAAGTGGGTGACCAGCTGACGGAGGCTGGACCAGAGCCTGGGGCCCGGACAGGGGGAAGGAGAGGTCCCAGGTGAAGTCAGGTACCTTCAGGGTCATCTCGCCCACGAAGATAGCTGTGAAGATGTAGTTGGACACAGTAAGGAAGATGCGTTCCTGAAAGAGCCAGGAGAGGCCGTGGGTCCAGGAGCTCCCAGAACTGCCGGCCTCTGCCTTCAGCCAAGGGGCACCCAGGAGAGGCTGCCACTTCACAGTCCATGGCAACGGCCCCCTCTCCAGAGGCCAGCTCCCAGCCACACCTCCCTTTGTGGCATCCGGCCTCGTAGAGCTCTCCAACCCCATGCCATCCCACAGCAGGCCCTGGCAGCCTGTCCCTCTGCCTTGTCCCCTGCACCGCCTGAAGGCCCCAGCCACTCACGGTGCTGCCGGCCTCAATCTGGGGCCGCTCCAGGGCGATGGTGATGCAGTTGAGGAAGATGAAGGCCAGGACGACATAGTCGAAGAGCTTGTGGGCGATGACGGTCTGACACAGGACCCGGAACCTGGGCAGGGCGGGCAGGGGGGCCACGTGAGTGTTGGTTTGTCCCTTACCCTGGCCGGAAGGAAGGCAGAAGGCCCAGGCACACATGGGGACCAGGGTGGCCTGGAGGAAGCTGACCCTTCTCTTCTGGACACACCACAGGTGGCGATTTCACATCTTCTCAGGATGCCACCTTCGCTGACCACACTGCAAGCGCCTAGCACCCCAGGATGAAGGGCGCCCACCTAGCTTCAACACTCAAAGCTTTCCAAACACCAGCCCATGTCCCTGAGTCTTGTCCTCAGCCATATGGGCACACATGGCCAGATACCCTCAGCTCCTGCCCCCAGGCCTTTCCTCAGGCTACTCTCTCCACCTGGACCGGCCTCCACCCTCTCACACCTCCTTCTTCATCTGCAGAATGTTGTCTGCTTCCAGAGCCCAGCACAAAGGCCACCTTCTCCAGGAAGCCCTTTGATGCCCGCTCCAGAGGGAAGCACCCCAGGTTCTCAGAAGATTTATCCAACCTGGAGCCCAGGAATGGCTTAGGGTAGAGAAGATGCTCAGAAAAGCCCCCACCCGAACCCCTTCCTCCCCTGCAGGCTCTGAGGTACAAGGGATGCCCCCGCAATGATCCTGCTTGGCTTGGCAGAAGTCTCTTCCTCCCAGACACGTCAACCCCCTACACTAACCGCACCCCAAGCCTGGCCCTGCCCACCTGTTCTCGGGGGAGAAAAGGTAGACGGACCAGTCCTCACGGACTTCACACCAGTCAGGCTTGTAGACGTCAATCATCTTGCGGACTCGGAAGCACAGAGTCTGGCAAGAGAGGGCCACGGGGTCAGGCAGGTCAGCACTGCCCAGAGCTGCTCACCTCCACCCATCCTGGCCATCCAGCAGAGTTTGGCCACTGGATGACCTCTGAACTCTCCTAGCAAGACCAGAATCCTCGCCCCACCCAGGGTAGGCCAGGAGGGCTTCTGTGCCAGGGGCAGGCCCAGCTCAGAGGTGGGCAGTCCAGGCCCCGCCCCCTGCTCACGCACCTGAAGTCCTCTCCCATGGCCATGCCCATTTAGGCGGGGCCCCATTCAAGCCCCGCCCCTCGGCCCCTGGCTCTTCTATGCCGGCTCTCCAGAGCCCCGCGCACTCACGTAGTCGATCTCCTCCTCGTCCTCCCCGCGATCCCGGCGGTCATCCATCTTGGTAAAGACGTCCTTGGCGATGCTGGGCATCCTGCCATTGCAGTCCTCGTGCCCAGGGGCCGGGCCTGCCACCCTCCAGGCTGCCCGGGAGTGGGTGCCCACGGCGGGCACCAGCTCGGCCAAGTCCACTGAGTCTCTGGTGTCGAGGGACAGAGTCCGGCGGTGGTGGCGGTGACGATGCGCCGGGTGGGGACCATGATGCGCGTGGTGGGCGTGCGGGGCGTGCAGGGGCGCGGCCCGCAGCGGGCCCTCCTCCCGAGCACCCTCGCAGCCCCGGGTGCCGCCACGCTCAGCGGAGAGCAGGGATTCATGCTCCGCCGACGGTGGCTTGTGCTTGAGGCTGTTCCAGCTGGAGCGACGGCTGGCCCAGGCCCCGCTGCGGCCCCACGGCCCGTAGTAGGAGCTCCGAGAGCTGGACTGGGAGGAAGGCCGGGGCTCTGGTCAACGTCATCACACACAGTGACGGCTGTGACTGAAGGCAACCTCCCGCTGAGGCCCAAAGGGAGCCACCCACCTGGCCACTGGGGGACAGAATGGGCTAGACCCCAGGAGACCTGTCCTGCTCTGCCTCTCATTCCATCCTCATCTTGGGACATTTGGTCTCCTCCACCCCGTGGTTCTGTCCCTCCTGCCACTTCACTTCTCAGTGAGAAAGGTACAGCAAGTTAGGACATCTGCCCATTTTACAGGAAAGGAAACTGGAGGCTTAGAGAAGCGTTGTAACTTGGCCATGGTTACAAAGCTTGGTGGTGGCAGAGGCCAGACTGAAGCTCAGGTCTCCCCAACCCCAAGGCCCAACTCTTTACCCTGCACATTGCTGCTAAGACAAAAACCCAACTCTACACCAGACCCACTGGCACTTGTTCATTCATTCCTTGTTCCCTGGGCACCCAGGAATGAAATGACATTGTCCCTGCCTGGTTCTGGCTGGGCAGTCTGGTGTCCTAAACCTAGGTACCAGTCTGAGGCTGGCACCAGACTGGCAGACACATCTTCTCTGGGTCACTCTGCACACACCCGGCAGGAAGCAGCCATCCAGAGCACCCCACAAGGACTCACCAGGGAGCGCTGGTCGTAGCTCACCCTCCCCAGTGACATGACACTGCTCTTGCGGGAGCCCAGGGCCATTAGCACAGGGTCTGGCTGCAGTGAGAGGCGGGGAGCAGATGCTGCAGCCCCAGTGGGGCCCAGATGTCCACCCAGTGGGAGATTGGGGTCCAGGTGCCCATTGGGGGTCATGGGGATTGGGCAGAGCTTGGGATCTGGAGGGTTCAGATAGAGACAGAAGGAGGGGCAGACAAGAGCAAAAGAAGCCGTGAGACGAAGAAACAGACATGGACAGTAACAGAAAAGAAGAGTTTTTCTGGAGGGACCTCCTCCACCAGGAAGTCCTCCTGGTCAGAACCCATTACACATGCCTCCCCTATGCCTATCTCCAAGGCTCTCAGCTTTACATCTGGATGAGTGAAGCCCTTGCCTTCCATGTTTAGATGCCAGCTCTGGGCTTCACCCAACATGGGAGCCTCACTCCTGTACTCATTGCAGGAAGAAGGCAGAGCCTGTCTAGCCTAGTTGCTGAGAAGGACACAGCATGGGCTGGGGAGGTTTCTTCCCAGCTGCCCAGAAGTACTCAACAGAACCCAGGCATCCTGAGGCCCAAACTCTTCCTAACAGGCCAGCTGTGTGGAGGGGTGAGGGTGGGCTGCATGCCTAGAATTCAGGAGAGCCATGACTGTCACTGACCTTTTTGAGATTCAGCGTTTCTGTCTATTATAAACATAAACAACAAACCATAGAGAGTTAGCAGTCCCGGAGCCTTGGCTTGAGGGGAAACCAGATGCTGTACCGTCTGCCTGCTTGGACCTCTGGGGAAAAGTCCTGGCCTCCCAGGTGATGAATGGAAATCTGTTTACCTCCACTGCTCTCCAGGCCCTCCTGGAACTTATCGAACTCCTCCATGTTGGATGAGCTCTGGTCCTCGTCCGAGTAGGAGCGATTGGCATCACCCTGGGAGACCGTCCCTCACATTGGAACGAAAGTCAGTTCAGCCCTTCCCTCCCTCCTGAATTTTTCAATGGGTGTTTTTACCATTCCCCCCCCACCACCATTTTACAGATGGGAAAACTGAGGCTCAGAAAAAGGAAGTGAGAAGCTAATGAAGACCTCGGCCAGAAACCCACATCTGCCCAACAACAAGTCCCCCCAGGTTCAGAAAATGGAGCACCCCAGATCCTGGGGACTCTAGGATCTCAGAGATGGAGAGACTTATTCCTACATCCCTGGGGGATAGACAGGGGTCCTAGATGCAGCCTTCACTTGCATGCTTCCTGTGATGGGAAGCTCACCACCTCACTGGTAACACCCTCCTCTGGAGAACCGTTGCCTGCTAGATGTTTGAATTGCGGTCCTCCTCTATCCAGGCCACCCTCCCCCCCCACCCAGTCTCATACAGGCCCCAAAGGGGTGCTTCCTCCACCAGGGCCACAGTCACCTCCGCCTGGAAGCCCTCCACCAGGATGGCCACCAGCAGGTTGAAGAGCACATAGTTGCCGAAGGTCATGAGGGCCACGAAGTAGAGGGAGGCCCAGGGGGAAGTGGAAGCCATGCCGTTGTAGAGGACGACATTCCAGTCCTCCTGGGTGAGGATCTGTGCAGGGTGGGAATCGACTGCTCAGCCCCCGAGCATCCCCAGGCCCCAGCCCACTGGCTGTCCTAGCTGCAGGCAGGCAGCAGCCCATACACACCTACAGCATTCTCTCCCACACACTCATGCACACTCAGGGTCCTCACATATCATGGCCTTGGCTGGAGCATATAGCCACAGACACAAGTGCATGCACATGTGTGCAGACATGCATGCGCGCGCGCGCACATACACACACACACACACACACACACACACACACACACGCCTTGCTCTTCCCGCTGCCTGGTCTGCCCACACCCTCAAGGCCTGCATCACACACTCCTGCCCTGACACTCGCTCCCCAGTCACCAGCACGCCCTCCAAGCTGGCCTGACAATCCCACCCCCACGACCACAGTACCCATGAGGAAACGGTTTCAGGGAAGAATCCTAACCCCAAAACCTCGGGGCAGGAGTGGACACACCGGGACGGGCACCAGGCCCTCATAGCCAGAGCTGCAGCACTCTGGCCACTGGAGGCTGGGATTGAGGGGCCTCCTTGCAGGCTGCTGCTCTTTCCCGGGCTCTCTGAGGCTGGGGGCACCTCCAAAAAGCGACAGACACCCGTGGACACAGGCTGGGGCTCACCTGGAACACTGTGACGATGGCCCACAGCAGGGAGTCAAAGTTCTTCCTGTCGGGGACCGTGTCTCCCGTGTCCGTGCGGAGGCTGAATTTGCAGCCAAAGATGTGCATCCCGAGGATGCTGAAGGAAGGATGGAGGTGGCTCAAGGGACTCACACACATACCAAGCTCTCTGCCCGCCCATCCTGTTTCATTCTCAGAACAGCCCACTAAGAGGAGAAACGCCAGAGCTGGTCCCATTTTACAGATATGAACACTGAGGCTCAGAGGGGCAGGATTTGCCCAGAGCCATCAGGGATGAAGTGACGGTGCCAGGATTCACACCCAGGTCTGGGGTGCTGCCTGGAGAAGCTCAGTCACACTCCCCCAGGCCCCTGCCCACGGCCCTGGCAGGCCCCACGGGTGTGGCCCCAGGGTAGGCAGGGCTCACCTGAAGATGAAGATGAAGAGCATGAGCAGCATGCAGAAGGTGGCCACGTTGTCCATGGTCTTCATGAGCACCACGAGCTGGCGCCGCAGCGCGGGCATGAAGCGCACCAGCTTCAGCACCCGCAGCAGCCGGAAAGTACGCAGCACCGACAGCCCGCCGTCCGCCTGCCCCACGATTTCCCAGATGCTGTGGCCAGGCCAGCAGGCAGGGCGGGGAGAGGAGAGAGGCAGGAGGGGTCAGCGGGAGGCGGGGATGAGGGCAGAGGAAGGAGGGTGGGGAGGCGGAGATGGACACCTGTTCATACGCTCGTTCACCCAATAGATGTTGTTTGACAGGTCATTGCAGCTCGTGGCACCCTAAACCCGGGGCTCTGAACCTGGATTCCACGGACCGCCCCCTTTAAGAAGTCTACAGCCCATGAATATCGCTGACCTCTTTTTGAGATTCAACATTCCTTTAATTATGAAGGTCAACAACAAACGGCAGAGAATTAATTAGCAGTCCCTATGACCCTGTGGCCAGTCGAAATCACTGGTAGTTTTCTATCACGTGATGGCAGATACAGACATTTCCAGACATTAGTTATGCTCATCCTTTCTCTGGAATGTGGTTGTCATGGACCCACTACTATTGATCTTGATTTTAATTCATTCATCCAGAAGCACGTCTATATTGATAAATCACACATTTTCAAATATTTTCATTCTGGCATAATTAACTTCCTTTGATCTTATGTACTTTATTTACATCCATAGTTGCATGGCATCACTGACTCAATAGACATGAGTTTGAGCAAACTCCGGCAGATAATGAAGGATAGGGAAGCCTGGTGTGCTGCAGTCCATGGGGTTGCAAAGAATCGGACATGACTGAGCGACTGAACAACAATTTCATTTACTGGCTGAGGTCAGTGCATTTAATTCCCCTCCCGCCTCGCTCTATTTCTAAGCCCGCAGGCTGTGGCGGGGGGGTAGAGGGGGGGTCAGCACCTGATGATGACGATGATGCTGTCAAAGATGTTGTAGGGGTTGCGCAGGTAGTCGAAGAGCCCAAAGGCGGCCAGCTTCAGCAGCATCTCCAGGGCAAACATGCTGGTGAAGACCACGTTGCAGATCTCCAGGATGTTGGTCAGCTCCTCAGGCTGTGGGGATGTTGGGGCAGGGGACGGGGACCCGGTCAGGCTAGAGGGCAGCCATGGATTCCCCCACTCTGGACACCCATCAGCTCTTAAACCCCCAGGGAGGACTGGCTCTGCCACCCTGGCCCCATGGCCTGCAGGTCAGTGTCCTCGCTGGACCTCCATCCTGCCCCTGCATTTGGCCTCTGCATCATCTCTGCTGCCCCAAGAGGTCTACTGAGATGGGAACCCATGGGGCCGACCTTCCATCAATCGGGCAATGATGCCCGTACTGCCGACTGAGGGCCACATTATGATACCCATTTTACAGATAAGGAAGCTAAGGCTCAGAAGGCAGCCTGAGGTCACACAGTTAGACACAGAGGAAGACAGGAAGGCAAAGCAGTGACTGCTGAAATCCCTGTTTGCCCACAACCCTCACCCATTTAGTGAGTGTGTGCAGGACCTGTTCTGTGTACTTCCTAAGTATCGTGTCACTCAGGCCCTCACAAGAGCCCATCTGTATGCAGGTCAAGCAACAACAGTTAGAAAACCGGACATGGAATAACGGACTGGCCCCAAATTGGGAAAGGAGTATGTCAAGGCTGGATACTGTCACCCTGCTTACTTAACTTATATGCAGAGTATATTATGCTAAATGCCAGACTGGATGAAGCACAAGCTGGAATCAAGACTGCCAGGAGAAATATCAATAAGCTCAGATATGTAGATGACACCACCCTTATGACAGAAAGCAAAGAGGAACTAAAGAGCCTCTTGATGAAAGTGAAAGAGGAGCGTGCAAAAGCTGGCTAAAAACTCAACGTTCATAAATCGAAGATCATGCATGGCATCCATTCCCTTCACTTCATGGCAAATAGATGGGTAAACAATGGAAACAGTGAGAGACTTTATTTTCTTGTGCTCCAAAATCACTGCAGATGATGACTGCAGCCATGAAATTAAGACGCTTACTCTTTGGAAGGAAAGTTATGACCAACCTAGATAGCATATTAAAAAGCAGAGACATTACTTTGCCAACAAAGGTCCGTCTAGTCAAGGCTATGGTTTTTCCAGTAGTCATGTATGGATGTGAAAGCTGGACCATAAAGAAGTCTGAGCGCTGAAGAATTGATGCTTTTGAACTGAGGTGTTGGAGAAAACTCTTGAGAGACCCTTGGACTGCAAGGAGATCAAACCAGTCAATCCTAAAGGTAATCAATCCTGAATATTCATTGAAAGGACTAATGCTGAAGCTCCAATACTTTGGCCACCTGATGCGAAGAGCTGACTCATTGGAAAAGACCCTGATGCTGGGAAAGATTGAGGGCAGGAGGAGAAGGGGACGACAGAGAATAAGATTGTTGGATGGCATCACTAACTTGATGGACATGAGTTTGAACAAGCTCCAGGAGATGGTGATGGACAGGGAAGGCTGGCATGCTGCAGTCCATAGGGTCGCAAAGAGACAGACACGACTGAGCAACTGAACTGAACTGAGCTGAAGAGCCCATTATGCCGATGAGGAGACAGGTTCAGAGAAGGCCAGTCCCTGCCTGAGGGGTACTGCAGAGCTAGTGCCTGGATTTGAACCCAGGCAGCCTGACGCCAAGGCTCTGCGCTTCACCCCTCCGTACCCAGCCTTCCCCCCACCTCCTTCATTCCTTAGCAATTGCCTTCTCAGGGTTGTGGGTGGCTGGAGACCACCAGCTCTGCGAAGGGCAGACAGAGACCCTGCACCTACCGTGTGCCACCACGGCTTTCAATACACTGGACCACCCGGTCAGCGGGGCTTACTTCACCTGCTGCTCAGAGGAGAACGCTAAGGCCCAGAGAGGTTGAAGGTCAAAGGGAAAGTCACTCAGTCGTGTCTGATTCTCTGCGACCCCATGGACTGTATGTAGCCCGCCCGGCTCCTCTCTCCATGGCATTCTACAGGCAAGAACACTGGAGAGGGTTGCCATTCCCTTCTCCAGGGGATCTTCCTGACCCAGGGATCAAACCCAGGTCTCCCGCATCGCAGGCAGATTCTTTACCATCTGAGCCATGAGGGAAGCCCCTGAAGGTCAAAGTCCCAGCTACTCAGAGGGAGACTAGCCCTTCTGTCCACAGACCCACCCTCTGCCCCTGGAGCTGTATGCTGCTGCTGCTGCTAAGTCGCTTCAGTGGTGTCCGACTCTGTGCGACCCCATAGACGGCAGTCCACCAGGCTCCACCGTCCCTGGGATTCTCTAGGCAAGAACACTGGAGTGGGTTGCCATTTCCTTCTAGCTGCTACTTATTAACAGCACATGACACCCTTACAAGTGGAACTACCCGAGGAATCCCAGTGTATTAAACAAGCTACCCTATAGCCACGACTGGGGTGGGGTTCCAAGTCCATCCTCACTGCCCAGGCCTCAGTTTCCTCATCCTTAAAATGGGAGATGGAGTGAGGGGAGGGCTATACAGGGCTCCAGCCCCTTCTCTCTTTGCCCCTCTCCCCTCCCCTGGTTCTGCCAGGACTGGTGAAGTGTCTGGTCTCTACTCACCACCGGGTCAGGTTGTTCCTGCCCAAATCATGCAGCAGGAAAGGGCCATTTTTCAGGCCTGAGCTCAATCCTAACTCAATTACTGACACCTCAGCCACCCTGTGAGGCCACTGTTGTCATCTCTGTTTTACAGATGAGGAAACTGAGGCTCCGAGAAGGGAACTGCCGTGCTCAGAGTCACCTGGCAAGGCTGTGGCAGCGCCACCAAGTCAGACTCCAAACTGCGCTCCCAGTCCCCACCCCCACCCTCAAACTCATCCATCCATCCATTCACTCGTCCACTGTTGCAGGCTCTCCCCAGTGTCGGTCAAGGGCTGGGCTTGTGCTACCCAGGTTGGGCGGTGGTGAACCAATCGGGACATTCTCCCTGCCCTTGAGAAGTGCAGGCTCCACTGGCAAAGCCCATCATGCAGGTTAACACCCAGTCAGCAGGTGATCAAAACAGAGGGAAGTTGAAGGTGGTTTGGGCCATAGGGTCAGTGGAGTCTGAAGCAGCTTCCTGGAAGAAGCTGACATCTCAAGGAGACCTCAGAGCCAAGAGGGAGAGTGGGTAACAGGGAGAAGAGAAGGTGTCCAGGCAGAGAGACCAGCTGGAGTGAAGGCAGAGGGGTGGGAGAAATCCCAATATCGGGTTCGCCCGCTCCGGCCCAGCTCTCCCACGGAGCAACAGGGACTCAGGGCCTGACTTTGACTCCACTTGGGTCAAAAAGAGAAGAGAAAAAAAATAGCAACCCAGCGTTCTGCTTCCCGCTTGGTGCCTGGGAAATCTAATAAAACTGCCAGCTCCTCTCAAGGCCAGATCAAAGGAGAAGGCACCATTTCCATCTGTAATTACATTTGACTCACAAAATGGTCCCAAAGGGGAGTGGGACCCCGAGAGAGGCCCCCAGAGTGGGAAGGGCTGGGGCCCAGCATTCCAGGATGAGCCAGGCCCAGATGCTCTTGAGAGTCACCAATTTCCCAGCCCTCCAAATGGGATATGAAAGATGTGGCTGCTGACACTCCACAACAGCGGTCACCCCGCTAGGGGCCTCGCGCTGCCCGCGCGCCCGCCCACCCACAACTGATGGGAAGCCTGCCGCCCGGCTCTCCCCGAAAGGTCACCCGCTTCCTCCCCTCCTCCCTCACAACAGCTGTTTCTCTAGTCAAGCGCACACCTGTTAATCTTTTTCTAATGGACCATCCATCACTCCTGCAAGCATTTTTCTGGGAGAGAGACAGTGAATGGAAGAGAGAGACAGATAGACAAACCTAGACACAGTGAGTGTGAGACCAAGTAGGGAGGCATGTGGAGAGGAACAGGGCAGCCGTCAGAGAGATGGACAGACAGAGACTCAAAAGACTGATGGACAGACAGACAAATATGGACACGGGGAGTAAGAAGCAAATGCAGGGTGTGGAGAGACAAGATAAAGAGAGGAAAACAGAGACAAACAGAATGAAAGACTGAGATCATGACACTGGGTAAGTCAGAGACAGAGTCAGAAAGTGAGAGCGCAGAGGCAGATAGACCGACGGAGAGACTGCAGAGAGGTGGCTGGAGATGGCAAAGGCCCACCCAGGGGAAGGGGAGGTGCGGGAGGGCAGAAAAGCCAGGTCACACCAGAGGTGGGAGGATGGAGGGCCGAGGAGCGGGGAGCTGCAACCTGGAGGAGAGGCTGGAAGCAGAGGTAGCTAGGGCAGTGGCAGGGCCAGCTCACCCCTGATGGACGCCAGGCTGGGAGGGCTGGCGGCAGGGGCAGACAAGAGCCCAGCTGGGCAGGAACCTAAGCTGCCCCCAGGAACCCCTCGAGCCCAGCATCACCCCCATGATAACAACCCAGCTGGTGTTAAAAACATCCCCACGTGCCAGGTGGCACTAAGCACTTTCCATGAATTATTCCATCAAAGCTAAAACATTACCCTGCAGTAGCCCCATTTGACAGCCGGCAAACCTGAGACCCAGAGAGGGGAAGTGACTGCCCCTGGCCACACACAGGCAGCGGAAGAATTAGATCTCAAACTCAGGTCTCCTCCCTCTGGCCCGGCTACCTCCCCATGGTCCAGGTGCCTTCACCTGCCCTACCTTTCTGACTTGGGGCTCCAGTTCAGCACAGGCTCGCTGGCTTGCTTATAAGCCTTCCATACCCCACCCCCACCCCCCACTGCCCTAAGGATAAAGCCTGTCTCAAGACCCTTCATGAATGGACAGCCCCCAGGCCGCCTGGACTGTCTGCCCTGGCCCATGTGCATATGCTCCTTGAGGGCTCAGGAGGGTCTTCCATAGGAATACCTATGCTCCTGGTGCCTGCATTTGTCTCTCCTCTGTCTACTGAAACCCCAGTCAGACCTCAGGATCCATCTCCAGTGCCACCATCTCCAGGAAGCCTTCCCTGACTGCAGTCCATGTTGGTGTATCTCTCCCCTAAGCCCCCATAGAGCTGAAATGTCAGGCACTAAGCTACCCCATCTTTCTCTTCCCAGAGGCACCCCAGATCTAGGTTGGCAGTGACTTGACGAGACTGCTGAAAAGAGAATAAAACCTGTTCTGACCCATCCACTGATTTGGAGGCCTTGAATGCTGTCCCCTGAGACCTAGAGCCAGGGGACATGACCCAGCTGGTGTCAGCCCTGCCCTAGAGAGGCTTTCTGCACCCCTACCTTGCATTCCATTCAGCCTGGCTCTCGTTTTCTTTTTCTTTTTTTTTTTGGCTGCACTGCAGCACATGAGATCTTAACTCCCCAAGCAGGACTCAAACCTGTGCCCCTGCATTGGAAGGCAGAGCCTTTACCACTGGACCACGAGGGAAGTCTCTCATCCTCTGTGTTGTCTGACATGGTGACCTTCCTCTAGTCTCAGGAAGGCCTTGCCCAGCTCGGAAGGAGTCATGGGCATGGGCAAGAGAATGCCAGGAGAGGGCGGGGCCAAGACAGCCCCCTCCCAGGAGCAGTTCCTCCCCTTCACCTCCTGTCAGCTTTCTGGAACCTCCAATTCAACCTCAGCATCTCGGAGCCCAGCGCTGACAGCCGCTCACCACGCCACGCTGGGCAAGCCAGTTCACCTCTCTGAGCCTCAGTTTCCCCACCTGCCCAGTGGGTACAAGGCACTCTCCCCACCTGCCCCGGGGGCTGCCGAGAGGTCATACCAGGAAGAGATATGACAACACAGGACAGCAGATGACGACGGAGGAATCTGGCTGCCCTAGCCATCCCCACCCAGCCACCTGCCACGCAGACTCCATCCCAGACGGTTCTGGGCCCCTCCCCTCCAGGGCTGCGCCGGGTCCAGAACAGACTTCAGCACCATCTGACCGCCTCGGGGGTCACACACAGGCCCCTGCCTGGCTGACTCCCACTTTTCCCGGTCACCCCCTCACAGGCCAGTCCCTGCACGGAGTATCCGTGACCACGGGAACCCTGGTGACATGCCTTCGAGATCTTGGCAGCAGTGACCCCCTAGAGGCTGTGGGCACCCCCAGTCTCGCCTCTCATCTCAGCCCAGGGGTGGCCCCTTCACAGACGGAAAAGGAAAGTGGCACCTGACCTCTGTCATGCCCTCGTCACCTGCCACCCCTGCCACCCGGTGACCACACCAAGCTCCCCGGCTGCAGGGTGTGCAGCCGGGGCCATATGAGAGCCCCCCAGGATGCCTCCCCTCTGAGTCCCCTCCCCTGCGGGAGACGGGCTGCATGTGTTCCCCGGCCTCCCCTTCCCGCTCCCCGCTTCTCTCCCTGCCCCTTGGCAGCCCTGGGCTACCTCTCTCTCTACCGGCACCACCTCAAACGGGAGTTGCTCAAAATAGACTCGGGGGCGGATCACTTCCTGCCAGCACTGTCTGGGATGGGAGCGAGGGGCGTGGAGCAGAGCTACCCGCGCCCCACGAGCGGGCCCTGCGCGGAGCTCCACCGAACAATGGCTGCTGCTCGGAGCTGCTTTAAAGAGAATATTTTAAAAAATCTTCCCTCCCCCTCACTTTTTCCTTAATAATTTTTTTTGAGCTCCAGACAATAGCTGGGTAAACTGACCCCAAGGGTGGTGTAGTGAAAGTTGCTCAGTCGTGTCTGACTCTTTGCGACCCCATGGACTGTCATGGAATTCTCCAGACCAGAATACTGAAGTGGGTAGCCTGTCCCTTCTCCAGGGATCGAACCCAGGTCTCCGGCATTGCAGCCAAATTCTTTACCAGCTGAGCCACAAGGGAAGCCCAAGAATACTGGAGTGGGTAGCCTAGCCCTTCTCCAGCGGATCTTCCCGACCCAGGAATTAAACCGGGGTCTCCTGCATTGCAGGTGGATTCTTTACCAACTGAGCTATGAGGAAAGCCCCAGGGATGGTATAAGGTTCCAACAAAAGTTCACAAACCATTCCTAACTAGTGGACTATGCGCCAGGCTTATTAATGCATTTGACCCTCCCAGCTGCTCTGGGAGGAGAGGTTCGTGTGCCCACTTCCAGATGGGGCTACTGGCTGAAGGAGGCCAAGTGATTTGCCCAAGGTCACCCTGCTGGGCGACAGCAGAACCAAGGGATGAAGCAGCGGGTTTCAGCATTCCGGTGGTAGGCGTCAGGTTGGGGGGTGGGGCAGGTGGTGTGAATACCTGCTTTGGTGGTGAAGACTCAATACACCAGCTGGCTCAGGGCCTGGCGCTTAGTAGGAGCCAGAGAGCCAATCCCTATGAGGTAAAGGGCACGAAGTCAGGGCATCTGCTCATGGACAAGGAGGCCAGGGCGGCTCCTGTGAAGGGGCAGAGGGTGCCAGTGAGGGCACCCCAGCGGGGAGACCAAGTGGGGCCTGCAGCACCAATGAGAAGAGCCCCCCCCCGCCCCCCACCATCTGAAGGCTGGAGTGTTTGCCCAAAAGGATGTGGCAGAAGGAGAAGGCGGACAGGCCAGGCGGGGAGACCCAGGGAGGACTCGACAGGGACCATGGCCTGGCCTGAGTCTGGGGCTGGAGAGGGAGAAGCTGGACCCAGAGGTCAGAGCTGCGGCCACCGTGTTGCCTTGGAGGGATGGCTGAGAAGGTGGGAACCAGTGGTACAGTAACAAACAGGCCTCTGAAACATAGCCCTGATTTGCAGCGTACGGCAGTTTCCACTGGGTGAATACCCTCGCCATGGCCAAACCATTTGAAAGGGTGGGCTTGCAAAATCCTGGAATCTGAGAAAACGGGCTCCTGCGAACTGGTTCCACAAGCCACCAGCAGGGCCCGTGCTCAGGCCCTGGTGGGGCGGGACTGTGCCAGACTCCCTGGGTGCTGCTCCATCCAGAAGCTAGAGGCAGCACCCCCACAGCACCAGTTCACGGCGGGGCCTTCCCCAGGGACACTGGGTCAGACAAAGGCCAGGAGACTGGACCCGAGGTGAAGGGATTCAGGCTGCCAGTCCCACCAGCTTTACCCTGGCAGAAAGCCTCCCCACCGGCCCTCCCCAGAGACCCTCGTAATTAAGCCGGAATGGCTGGCAAACGGGCAGCTCTGAGCAGAGTGTGGCGGCAGCCCCAGGGGCCGTATTTAAGGAAATTGAATGGAGCCTGTGCCTGGTGAGCTAATGAAGAGGGAAATGAGAGTGGGGCCCGCCCCGGGGTGCTGTGGGTGGGTGGGGGGCCCCACAGAAAGAGGACCACTGGGAAGCCAAGGGGGTGTTGAAACTCTATACCCTGGCAGAGCGGGGGGATGAAATCTGACCCCAACTGGCTGTGGGATCTTGGGTCAGTAACATCCCCTCCTTAGGCCTCAAGGCTTCCCTGCTCGCTCCTAGACAGAGTGCCTCACACAGTTGGGGTGCAGGTTAAGGGAGGGACCCCACCTAGTGGTTGGGGAACAGTGGGAGCCAGAAAATGATGTTTTTCCAAAAGGAGCCAGGGCTGGACTGACTTGTCCAGGCTGTCAGCCAAGTGTGAGCAATGGAGACATCTGTGCTAACCCCTTAGCCTTCCATCCTGTGCCCCCATAAATACCCTCTGGTACCACACATTCTCCCTGTGATCCTGCCACCTTCCAGTAGCCATCCCCACCCCCATGGGCGGCGATCCCCCCTTGGGGGACCCTTTCTCTGAACTCGCCTCACCTCTAAACCCTGGGCAGTACCCCCTGATGGCCCAGGGGACCTGGGACCCACCATTTAACTCCATCAACACGGTCTCTGCACCCCATGCCTCCAGAGCTGAAGACAGAAGAAGCCACGGGTTCAGCCAAGAAGGGAGACGGGGGCAGCAGGTTAACCCTCAGTGCCGTGGGGCTGCAGTGATGGGGGCAGGAAGTGGGGCTGGGGGGTCAGGGATAGGACGACGCCCCGCCTGCTGAAGGCGAGTCATGGGTGGAGCACAAGGGGCTTTGACCGTCAGTGAAAAGGTCTGCATTTTGTGCCGAGGGCCATGGAGGGCGTGGAAGTTTGGGGCCAGGGAGCTCCCAGCCTCTGGAAAGACCACTCCAGGTGTTTTGGAGAGAAGAGACAGGAAGGCTCAGGTGCAGAGGTGAGGAACAGAAATGAGGATTCAGCGGGGACTGGCAGGGGACGGGCTGTGGGTGACCTGGTGTCCAGGCTGAGAGGGACAGGAAGTGCTCCCTCTGGTTCTCACCCCAGGTGACCATTCGGTCACTCGTCCACCCTGAGCTCTGCCGCCTCCTTGCCTCACCCTGGGCTGGGCACTGAGGTCATGTGGCTGAATGGGACCCAGGACAGGGGAGACAGACACACCGCGGGTGTGCGCCAGGCCCCGGGCACACACATGCCAGCCCACCCCGTGCCCCACCCCCCACTCCCCACTGGCCTGCTGATGGTGCTCGATGCCCATGCTGACAGTGTTGACCAGAATAGCCATCATGATGCCCCGGTTGAAGTACTTGCTGTCCACGATGCCCCGCAACTTGGCTCGTGTCTCCCGCCACACATCTTCGCACAGCCGGGCCGCCCCATCGGCCGGCCCCTCCTCGTCCTCCTTCCCCAGCTCCGAGGAGGCCCCGTCCTCGCTGGTCCGGGCCACATCCGCGCCGGCTTCCTCCTCGCCGCCCCCCGAGTCGCCAGAGCCCGAGCCCTCCTGGCCTGAGTCGCTGCTGCTGCCCGGGCCCGAGGGCCGCCGTTCGGTCTCGTGCTGGCAGCAGGGGCAGCTGGCGGGGTCGGAGGCCAGCATGGCAGAGATGGGCTGCACCAGCGTGTGGGGCGTTGGGTCCAGGGGGCTGTGTCGGGGGCATAACTCTGGAAAGGAAGCAAAGGTCAGGGTCGGGCCCTCGGGTCACCCAGGAGGCAGCCCCCACCTGCAGTCGGTCTGGCATAACCTGGGCCACCACCTGCGTGAGCCCGCGGGGTCTGTCTGGAACCCACCAGCGCTGCTTGGAGGCCGACGGCTCATGGTCCCTGGGGAAACGTGCTTCCCCTTCTGGGCTTTCCTGGCCCCCAAGAAAAAGCAGGGACCAGAAGTCCCCACCTCACAGAGCCGTGGGGTGGGTTCTATTGGTTAAGGTGCAGATGAGCCCTGAGGAGTATCCTTGCTCCATCACTTCCTGGTGTGGCCCCCCGAGATTAGTCACCAAAAGACCCTTCAGGTACCCCAGCCCATCCCCACTGTTTTGCTTCTCGACATCATGGAGCTTGGAAAATGGCTGAAAAGGCTGGCGTGGAGGGTAGACACCTCTCAGAGGAAGCCAAGGTGGCCTCAACGTTCCTCAATTCTTCTGGGGTCTATTGCATCCAGGGAAGAAGGAGGCAGGAGTCCTGGGCAAAGGAAAGTACTCATTCTAGAAGCACCTCTCCCCGCCCCCAGGCTCCCCTCCACACAGATGAGTCGAGGTGGGCCCTGGGGAGCGGGCAAGAGGTCCCCACACGTGGCAGGGGCAGGAGCTATCATCCCCGGGGCTGTCCCCGGAGAGGTGAGGAGCTAGGCCAGTATCAGATCCAAGTTCTATGATCCATGAACCATTTCAAAGAGGTGTCAGAGAGGCTCTGTCTGGGTGGTTTGGTTCCTTCTTTATATTTGTCTATGTTTTCCTAGAATAAATGGGTTTTGCTTGTGTAGCAAAAAATATATAACGTTAAAGAGAAAGAAAAACCTGCAATGTCTACCCTTCATTTCCACGCTTGTTACCAAATACCCCTGGACAAGGCTCTCTGACTCACTCACCCTCTAGATTGGTGGGGCTGCCAGGGGTGGGCCCACCTCAGCATCGGAGGTCAGATCAAAGCACTTCCCAGTTCAGCTGAGCATGGGGTCGCCCCCCTAAGGCTTGTTTCCCAAGGAAGGGAGTTGGGGGAGACACAGAGGCCCAGGGCAGGGATATGACCTCCCTTCAGAAGCCTTCTAGGGCTTCTCTCCACGCAGTTTCTCTGGAGAGAGTGGGGGCGACAGCAGGAAGTCCCCAAGCAGTAAACACCCTCCCCGCGTCATCCAGGAACACGGGGTGCCAGCCTTGCCCAGACCCCCACTCCCCCGGCCACGTGCTGGGCCAGCCCACGGGCCACCTGGAGCTTCCTCCAAGACCACGCCTGGACGGCTGGCGCCCGGGGACGGGTGGGCGGCCGCCCTGAGGATGAATTCTCCAGCTTCTCTCCGAGCATCTCAGATTCCCAGAACATGAGCACTGCGGGAGCCGGGCTTGGGGGTAGCTGACTCCACAGCGCCTGGCCTCATCCTCACTCCATGGATGGAGACTGGAGGGCTGCAGAGGGGCCGGGCCGTCCAGGGTCACAGCTGCCGCTGCTCTGGGGTGCGGTCCTGAGGCTGGCTGACTTCCTCACTGGCACCAACTGGGGGGCAGGGCTGGGCCTGGGGTGGGGCTCACCTCCTGTGGCTCCTTCGCCTCCTCTTACCAGAGAGGTTCACGTCCCCCTGGGTGGTGGGGGGCAGGGGGCGGCAGAGCCTGTAACTCTGATGTCCCTAACACACTGTGTGACCTTGGGTGACTCTCTTCATCCCTCTGGACCTTCGTATTCCCTTCTGAACACGGGAGCCCATATTACTCTGTTCCCTTCTTAAGACTGTTTTCTAGAATAGATGAGAAAATGAATGGAAAACCCTTTGAGGCCTAAGGGGCTAACTCTCTGGAACTGTCTACAGTTGAGCAAGAGAAATGGCCCCAAGGCAGGAGCAATCACAGTGCGTGAAGTGCCCGACACGCTTGCTCAGGTGTGCTAGCAGGCAGGCAGGTAGCAGCAGGAAGCCATGGGCGGGGGCAGTGAGAGGGGGATGGCCTGCAGTGTAGAGGGATTTTATAGTTTCATAAAACTAAGGAAAACTATAAAACTATAAGGCAAGCTGAGTGCCTAAGAATTGATGCTTTTGAACTGTGGTGTTGGAGAAGACCCTTGAGAGTCCCTTGGACTGCAAGGAGATCCAACCAGTCCATCCTAAAGGAAATCAGTCCTGAATATTCATCGGAAGGACTGATGCTGAAGCTGAAACTCCAATAGTTTGGCCACCTGATTCGAAGAACTGACTCATTTGAAAAGACTGATGCTGGGAAAGATTGAAGGCGGGAGGAGAAGGGGACGACAGAGGATGAGATGGTTGGATGACATCACCAACTAGATGGACATGAGTTTGAGTAAGCTCCAGGAGTTGGTGATGGACAGGGAGGCCTGGCAGTCCATGGGGTCTCAAAGAGTCGGACACAACTGAGACTGATCTGAAAACTAAGGACAGATGCGCCAGTACTTTGGCCACCTGATACAAAGAGCCGACTCATTGGAAAAAATCCTGGTGCTGGGAAAGATTGAAGGCAGGAGGAGAAGGGGACGACAGAGGATGAGATGGTCGGATGGCATCACTGACTCAATGGACATGAGTTTGAGCAAACTCTGGGAGAAGGTGAAGGACAGGGAAGCCTGGTGTGCTGCAGTCCATGGGGTTGCAAAGAGTCAGACATGACTGAGCCGCTGAACAACAACGAAGGACAGATTATTGTTCATTCTTTCGAGCATGGAGCCCAGGGTGGAGCCTGAGTCCTGTGCACACATGGGATCAGAAGGGAATTCTCCAGGGTGGGGCTAGGACCCCCAAGTCCAGGGCTAGGCTACACCAGGCCAGGCACCAGCAGGTGGTCAGGAAAGGAGACAGGGAACTGACAGTGTGGACTGGAGCTCCCAGGGGAAGGCCCAGGTTCTGAACTAGATGGACACCTCTGCTTGTGCTGGAAAGAGAGGCCACGTTTCCAAACTGCCGCTTTTGAGTCCCCAGCTGGAGACACACCAGGCCTGGGTGGAGCACCCTGGAGGCCCCGCTACTTACTGTAGTGCCTGGGCTCCTTGGCGCGGGGCCCGGGCGTGGCAGAGCCGGGCGTCCCGGGGGCCTGGCGCCGGCTCCGCAGGGCCTGGTAGAGGCCCAGGGCCCGGCGCTTGGCCTTGCGCAGGATGTGGCAGACGTACTGGAAGATCTCCTCGTAGCAGTCGCCGGGCTCAGCGTAGCTGGCCACCGTGCTGGAGGACAGGTAGCGCTGCCGCTGCTCCAGCATCAGCCGGTGCTCCCGCTGCTTGGTCTCCGAGAACTGGGTCGCTATGACAACGAGGCACAGGTTGATCATGAAGAAGGAGCCCACCTGTGACCAACGGGAGGAGAGGACAGGGACAGAGGGGATGGTGGGGTGAGAGGGGGTGGGGGCGGGGGGCCGCAGGAGGGTGGGAGAGGGAGAAGGAGAGGTGGGGCAGGAGAGACAGCGGTGGAGACGGAGGGATGGAGGCAGGGCAAGGAGCAGAGGGGATGCAGAGGCAGAAGGAGGACCAGGGGGAGGGGCGGGGTAGATCCCGGACATGAAACAGGCAGAGAGACGGCCAGAGACAGCGGGACACAGAGAGAGACGCAAGGAGAGACGCCGAGGGAGGGTGAGACAGACTCAGAGAGAACAGAGATGGGGGGTGTGGGAGGCACAGAGATGGGAGCGGGTGGGAACAGGGAGAGAGAGGAGGGGCAGGGTGTGGAGGGCCCAGAGAGACGGAGAGGCACGGGCACAGATAGGAACAAGAAAAGATCACTGAGGCCTGGCTCCCAGAGGAGGCTGGGGCCCAGGACAGGGGTGGCCCGGGCAGCACCCCAGAAGGCTGCTTTCCTGAAGCCTGCTTCCAAGCCCACCCGCTTTGGGCCCCTAGATCCTGACCACAGCAGCCCTCCCGCCTGGGACATTGACGCTGAGGCAGGGGAGGGAGGCAGAGACCCCACAGGCTCTGCTAGCCCTGATACCCACCCCAGCCCTGCCCTTACTATGGCCTTGATATGGCCTTGACTTGGGCCCTACTTGGGCCCACAGACCCCACTAGAGAGGTTTTCTTTAGAAAGGGTTTGCTTGTGTGTTTGGATGGGGTGATAGGGAAAGGTTAGGAATTCTGCTGCCTCAAGTCCCCAGGCCCCACTCCAAGGGCCACCAGAGGCAGAAGGGCCCTTTCTGCCCCAGTTTCCAGAGGCAGGCTCCTCCCAGACACGTGCTGAGCCTTGGACCAGACTCAGCTGCAGTGAGAGAGGCGGTGGTGTTGCACCCTCCTCCAGGTCGCCCACCAGAAGGTTTCTGCAGGCGACGGTTGGTCGCTCATCCCCTCTTCCTTCCTCTCCCCAACAGCATGGCTGGGAGCCGGGGTTTGGCAGATGAGCTGTGAGGGTTGTAGGGGGCTTCCTGGCCCAGAGGACTCTGGGAAAATCCCCTGCTTCTAAAGTAAGAAGATGCCTCACTCATTCACTCTCTGTATTTCCGGGAGACGGGCTACACAGGCCCATGTGAGGGACACGGACCCCACCCGCTGGGAGCTCACACTTGGCAGCCTCTGCCCAGCCTGCCCCTGCAGCCGCTGTCCCTGGGTGACCAGACAGCACCTCATTTCCCTCTGGACCTCCATTTCCCCCATCTGTCAAACAGAAGACTCAGACGAGCTTAGGACTTATCCAGCCAGTAGGAGCGTGGGGGACCTGGGTCTTAGGGCTGAGAACCCTCACTGGCTGTGTGCTCCAAGCCAAGCGCCTCACCTCTCTGAGGCTCAGGGTCCACACCTGAGAAATGGGCAGGTAACCCGGCCTGGCCAGGGCTGTGAGGGTCAAAAGACAGCATGGTCGCTCAGGCACTGCTCACTGCCCCCTTCCCAGCACCTGGCCAACCCAGCACCCCAGCTTCCCACCAGCCACCCTTTTCCCTGCGATGGGGCTGCCACCCGGGGCCCAATAATTGCAGCAACAATAGCCGTGGGACACATTTACTGAGCAAGTACTGCGTGCCAGGAGCTGTCTCTAACCTGCCCCGGGGCCCGTGAACCAGGGGCCGTCACTGTTCCCCACTTCACCATGAGCTTAGGAGCCAAGGGGCCTGCCCAGGATCACGCTGAAAGTTGCCACCCCCAGACCCACTCCTAACTCCATCAGGAGAAGCAGATGAAGTGTCTGGCTGCTTCTCCTTGAATCTCAAGGCTCCTCTCGCCACCCCAGTGCTTCAGAGTCCGCCCCACTACAGGATTCTGTCTGGGTTCAGGGTCTCTACAAGGCGCCCCCTGCCCAGAAATGTGCTTCCTCTGGCTCTTCCCCCTCCAGCCTTTAAGGTTTGATGCTGGCATCATCTCCTCCGGGAAGCCTCTCACTTCCCCATCCTTTCTCCAGGCTGGGCGAGAAATCTCCTTTGGACTCCCTTAGCCTCTTGGGCTTCCTTTTGTGGCGGCTCCTAAGATGCGGCTGGTCCCTGCCTGCTGCAGCCCGTTTTCCCCAATGAGACTGTGAGCTCCCAGAGGGCAGGGCAGGCCAGATCCACTGCTCGGTACCCAGCACTCGGGGCCTGGCACAGTGCAGGCTTCCCTGAAAGTGCTGGGGAATGAATGAGCCAGTGGATGGGTAGGGATGCCAAACAAAGCCTGGGATCTTCTCCTTCTATCTGCAGTGTTTCCTTATGAAAAGCGTCCCAGCACCCCCAGGAAGGCACTGAAGCTAAGCCAGCAGCGGGTGTATCTCAGCTCAGTTTGTCCTGAACCCCCGGGTCAAAGTCCCAGCAGCCCAGGAGGGGGTGCTGCCCCAGAGCGCCAAGCGCACCCCCTCCTAACACCAGGAAGCCAGACAACCCAACCCTACAGCAGGGAGCCAGCAGTGACTCTCCTGGGAGTGAATCACCTTGACATTTGGGGATTGTGCTGTGGCTGAGGCTGTCAGGTATGACAGAGTGAAGGAGCTCTAAGCTTAGGGGAGACTGTGGTGGGGGTACAGGGGCTGGCCAGCAGAGGGGCCCTCTCTGGGGGTACAGAAAGCCCCCCTTCACCTCCAAGTCTCCCCCACAAGGCAGAGATGCCCGAGAGATGTGGGTCCCTCCAAGAATTCCAAGGAGCAGGAGCCCACACCCAGCTCAGTCTCCCCTCCAGGCTTCGGTTTCACAGCATGTCATCTTCCTGCCCCAGGAACAAGGGAGATGCTGGAGCTCTTGAGAAGCTTCATCTGGAGACTGCATCTCTGCTATGGTCAGAAAAGAATGTATTCCCAGAGACTGCAAGGCAGAGAAACTCGAGTGCTGGATGGACTTCAATGCCCAGAAACGAGAAATGAAGGCAATCAGAAGTGATGGATGCCTCCAGCAGCCACCCCCAACAAGCTCCTTCAATCACCCGTGGCTCGGGTGCATTTCAAAACTGCCCCTCCTGCTCTCTCCCACTCAGCTGTGTGGGCTTGGAGGGGCACCCTGGGGACTCCCAAAGACTCTCTGGTCCCCTGGCCCGTGGGCCCTGGAGCTTGCCCGGAGAGCACCAGCTCCCTTGACACTTACTATGATGAGCAGGATAAAGTAGATGAAGTTGTAGAAGGAGTGAGCATCCATCACGTAGTACATGATCTCCACCCAGCCTTCCAGAGTAATCACCTGCAGCCGGAACAGAGCAGGAGAGACAGGCTGAGACGGCAGAGCCTCTGGAAAGTCAGGCAGCAGGCAGTGCCCCAGACAGAGGTCCCCTAGTGCACTGGGGACACTACACGTGTTCTCTCTCATACTTCTCCCAAGGACTCCACTGGGCAGGCATCCTCATCCCCAACATGCAGGTGAGGAACTGAGGTTCAGAGAGGTTAGGACACTTGTCCAATGTCACACAGCCAGCAAGGAGTAGATCGGGGGCTTCTAACCTGGTCCCTCTCGCTCCAGAGCTCCCTACCTTTCAGTCTTCCACAGCAAAGCAGAAGGACTGGAGGAAGCAGGTGGCGGGGAGGGGGTCTGGGTTGCAACTCCAGCTCACCCCCCGGGCCACTCTCTGAGCCTCAGCTGCTTCTTCAGTGCGTGGGATTAACAAAGCCCGCCCGGCAGGGCTGGGGGAGCAGCTCAGCTGAGCCAGGGACAGTGGCTGTGCTGAGCTTGGTGTGACTCTGTCCCCCACGCACCTTCCCAGAGAGGAAAAGCAGAGCAGCCTTGGGCAAGACGAACTCTGGGTCCTCCCCAGCACCGCGGTCTTGTTGACTTCTGGGCAACTGCACGGAGCAATTCCCCCTCTTGGGGCCATAAGGTCTCCAAACACAGATGCTGGGCTATGATCACATCACACCTTCGGCTCTGAATTCTATGATTCTGCTGCTCCCCAGAGCAAAGCTCGCAGAGCAGCCCTCTCAGCGGTTTCTCAGCCACCTACCTCTGCATCTGCCCCATCGTTCCTTCCAACCTCAGCAGGAAGGTAACCCTGACCGAGCACTCACTGCACGCTGGGCTCTGCTCACATCGTCTGCTTTATTCTTCTCAGCCACTCAAGGTTGGGGGGCGGGGGAGGGAGCTGTTATAACCCCCATTTTTTTAAATTAAAAAAATTTGTTTGATGTGGGCTATTTTTAAAGTCTTCATTGAACCTGTTGCAATATTACTCTCATTTTATGTTTTAGTTTTTTGGCTGCAAGGCATGTGAAATCTTAGCTCCCTGACCAGAGATTGAACCTGCATCCCCTGCACGGGAAGGTGAAAATCTTAACCACTGGACCGCCAGGGAAGTCCCACCCCCCATTTTAGAGATAAGAAAATTGAGGCACAGAGACTTCAGGCAATACACTCGAGGGCCTGCAGTCCTTTCTCCAAACCTCAGTTGCTCTTTCTGGAACATGGGCGTGATAGTGCCTGTCGTGCTGGCAGGTCAGGGAGACTTCAGTGACTCAGGTTGCAAACGCCTAGCAGAGGGCTGGGTGAAGCTGCTCCCTCCACCCCTGCCCACCCCCAGCCCCCAGCACGGGGGCCAGTGCCCGGTCCAAGGGCCTCACCTGGAAAATGACAATCCAGGCGTAGCCGATGTTGTCAAAGTTGATGGCGCCCTTGTGGGGGTTGGCGCTGCCCGTGCGGCACACGTTGTAGTAGCGATTCCAGTTGACGCAGAGCCCACTGGCGTTGAGGTCCTGGCGGCCCGCCCCGAAGTCATAGACGTCGTCCTTGGACAGGCAGCACTCGCGGCCCTGCTCCTTGAGCGGAGGGATCTCATGGCAGCCCATGATGCCGTTGTCCCCGGACAGGGAGCAGATGAAGGGCATCTCGTCGTCCTCCTCCGGCTGGTAGTAGGGGGGCAGAGCCACGTCCCCTTGTCTGTCCACAGGTGACGGTGCAGAGAAGAGGAGAAGGGGAGGGGTCACCGCCACGTGGCACGGCAGGACTGGAATGACCAGCCGTCATGGCTTCAAGGCCTTCCTACATGCTGTTCCCGCTGCCTGGGATACCTTTCTCCACCTCTGGCATCCTCACAAAAACTCCCACCTACTCACTGAGGGAAGTTCCAGGTCTCCCCTTCTCAGGGAACCTGAGGCCCTGCACAAACTCCCATTATTGCTCTTGGGGGAAATGCACCCAACTTCCCTGGGAGCCTGGAGCTCTTTTAGGGCGAGGATTGGGTCTCAGCACCCCTAGTGCCTGCACACTGTTTGGTCAGCACACAGCAGGTCCTCAATATACAAATGCTGAATTTTACTGTTTTAACAAATCAAGGTAAGATACCTTCCTGTCCCATCCTGTCCCATCTATGTGACCTTGGGCTGGTCATTTCCCCTCTCTGGATCTCAATTTCTTCATCTGTAAAACAGAGATGGTGATCCCTGCCCTGCCCATCCTGGGGAGCTAATCTGTGACTCACGGCAATTCCCAACCAAAATTCCAACATGCTTTTGTCTATGAAACCTGGCCAGATGGTTCTAGGCTTTATATAAACGGGAGACTAATCTAGACAACTTTTTAAAAGAATAAAGATGAGTGGAGTACAGCCCTACAAGAGGTCAAAATATACAGTGTGGTATTGCACAGGAAGAGAAGGATTCGTGGAGCACCACAGAGCATGGGGACAAACCCAGGTATAAGAGAGAACTTGGTATATTATAGAGAAGCCTTTTCAGATCCATGGAGAACAGAAGGACTAGGCAATAAATGGTGTTAAGACATTTGCTATGCATTTGGAAAACAATAAAGTTAGATCCCTACCTCACACCATATACAAAAATAAACTTCTGGAAGACATGGCATTGAAAGGAAAAAAGAATGGTTTTTTCTCCTCAATTGTTTATACTGATTGCATACTGCAAATAATACTTTGGACATATTAGGTTAAGCAAAATATATCATAAAATTTTAAATAATAAAATCCTGGTGAATTAAAAAACATAAATGCAACAAAAATAACCACAAAAACTTTACAAGAAAACATGAAGTATTTTTGTTAACTCAGGATAGGTAAGGCCTTCTTATATAAGACACATAAAATCCAAAACTCATAAAGAAAAAGGTTGACAAGATTGAGTATACAAAATTTCTATGAGATGAACAATAGTATACAAACAACAAATTACAATAAAGCAGAAGTGGGCAAACCTTTTCCATAAAGAGACAAATAGTAAGGTTTTTCTTTTCTTTCTGCAAACCACATGGTCTCTGTCCTAACAATGCGACTCTGCCACTGTAACATAAAAACCGTCACAGAAAACGGATAAACAAGTGGACATGGCTGTGTTCCAATGAAACTTTATTCACAAAAACAGGCCCAAGTTTGCCATCCCCTGTGATAAAGCATTTGAAATGCATAAAACAGATACAACATAACCATCTAAAACATACTAAAATCTCTTATAACTCAATAAGAAAAAGGATCCACTAGGGGAATAAAGGATGAAAGACTCACAGAAGAAATCACAGAAGAAATCAAAATGACCAACATACAGGAAGAGATGCTCACCTCACTAATAATAGGAATATATGAACAAAAATTACAGTGAGATCATTTTACATCCATCCAAACAGCAAACATTTCAGGGTTGATAATATTGAGTGTGGCGAAGGGTGAGTGCAAACAGACATGTTCATACGCTAGTGGTGGGAGTATAAATTGACACAACCTTTCTAGAGGGCACTTTGGCAACATCCATCAACAATTAACATGTAGACATGTAACCCAAATACATATGGTCCCCTGACGGTAATAAAGGCACTCTGACAATTCAATGGAGAAAGGATGGACTTCTCCAGCAGCAGTCCTGGGACAACTGGTCATCCACACGAAAAATGAATCTTGACCCCAACCACATGCCATACTAAAAACCATTTGAAATGGAATACAGACCTAAATGTGAAAGATACAAACAAGAAAGCTTCTAAAAGAAAACCCTGGAGGATAGTTCATAACCTTGGGTTAGAAAAAGATTTCTTAAACTGGATACAAAAAATAATACTAGAAAAGTAATTGAGAATCTGGTCCTCATTATAACTGGGGAGCTTCTGTTTATCAATCAAACGATACCACTAAGAAAGTGAAAACTGAAAAAAGACAAAAAGAAAATTAGAAAAGAAAAAATATGGAAATACAAAGAACCTTTAAAAAGAAATAAAAACGGAAAAAGAAAAAACAAAATAAAAAATTTTAAAGGGGGAGAAAAGAGTGAAAACATAAAATTCAAACTGGAATCAAATATATGATATATGTCATAAGCATATATATATATCCACTGAAGGACTCAAATCCAGAATATAAAGAACTGCTACAAATTTATGAGAAAAATAAAGGCAATTCAATTTTTTTTTTTTTTTTTGTAATTCAATTTTAAAATGGCAAAAACCATACAGGTACTTCACATGAAGATATACCAATGGCTGATAAACACACAGACAAGTGCCCATCACCACTAGCTATTAGCAAAACTCAAATTAAGTTGCAAATTAAAACCACAGTAAGGCGCCACTGCACTCTCACTAGAATAGTAAAAATTAAAGGACTGACAATCCAAACATCACTATAGAATGTGGGGCAACTGGAACTCCTTAGACTTTGCTGGCAAACATTCAGTGCAACCATCCTGGAAAACGGCTTAACAAAATTTACAAGCCAGTAAACACAGGCACTCCCTTCACCTGGCAATTCTTCTCCTGGGAATTTACCCAAAAGAAGGAACGGCCATATCCACCCAAAGACATGGGCAAGAATATTCATGAGTCATTGAACCAAAGAACCAGAAACCACCCACATCCAGAGGAGAATGGAAAAACACAACACGTCGTGGTGTGTTCAGTCAGTGAGCCTTGCAGCAATAAAAAAGGAGCTACTGACACATGCAGCAACTTGGATGAACCTCACAGACCCAGGACCATGAGCAAAAGACGCAGACACAGAAGCCTGTACGATTTCATCTAAAGAAACCTCAGAAACAGGCAAAGGGAGTCCATGGTGATAAAAGAGATCAGAATAGCGGCTATTTGGGGCGAGGAGGAGGGTGACGAGGAAGGGGCAGGATAGAGCCCTGTTGGGCTCTGTGAATTTCTCAGGGTAGATTTACACTGGTGCTTAATCCAGGGAAAGCCTCGCTGAGCACCCCGCCCCCCACAGCACTTAATAGCTTGCCAGAGTGTACTTTATACCTTAACCAAAAAAGGCAAATAAAAAATGGACACAGAGGTTCAAGAGGGAGGGGGACATATGTATATCTATGGTTGACTTATATTGATATTTGGCAGAAACCAACATAATTCTGTGTTTATCTTTCATTTTAAAAATAAAAAAATATTTTTTAAATGGGCACAGGGCATACCTCATTTTATTATTTTTAAAACATTTATTTACTTATTTATTTGACTGCACTGGATCTTAGGTGCAGCACGTGGGATCTTGGATCTTAGTTGTGGCATGTGGATCTTTTCAGTTGTGGTGTGTGCAAACTTACTTGCAGCATGCAGAATCTAGTTCCCCAACTGGGGATCGAACCCGGGGCTCCCTGCATTGGGCATGTGGAGTCTTAGGCACTGGACCACCAGAGAAGTCCCCATACCTCATTTTATTAAGCTTTCCTTTATTACACTTCTTACAAAGTGAAAGTTTGTGGCAACCCTGCTTCAAACAAGCCTATCAACACCACTGTTCCCACAGCATCTGCTCATTTTGTGTCTCTGTGTCGTATTTTGGTAATTCTTGCACTATTTCAAGCTTTCATTGTTATTATGTCTGTTGTGGTGATCTGCAATCAATGATCTTTGTTGTTGCTACTATGACTCACTGAAGTCTCAGCAGAGATGGCTAGCATTTTTTGGCAATAAAATATTTTCAGCTGGGGCATGTTTTTTTTTATATACTACTGCACAGTTAACAGAATCCAGACAACTTGCCTGGTGGTTCACACTCCCAGTGCAGGGGGCCTGATTAGGGAAGTAGGTCCCTCATGCTGCAACTAAGAATTTGCATGCCGAAACTAAAGATTTCACATGCCACAACAAAGATCGAAGACTCCAAGTACTGCAACTAAAACCTGGGGCAGCCACATAAATAAAAAGAAACATTAAAAAAAAAAAAAAACAGACCACAGGATGGTGTAAACATAACTTAACATGCACTGGGAAACCAAAAAAATCGTATGACTCACTTTATTTCCGTGGTCTGGAACCGAACCCGCAGTATCTCAGAGGTGTGTCTTACACTTCCACTAGCAATTATGAATCTAGTCATTGATCACACAAGGGCATACAAAGATGGCAAGCATACACAATGCTCCCTGCAGGCTTCCACGTAAAAGCAAATACCTGGTAACCACACAAAGTCCATCAACAGAAGCCGGATCACTGAACTGTGGTCATTTGTGGAATAAGAAACACTGATCTAAGACACACTCAAGACACATCGCCAAAGCAATTCTCATTTTTAAAACCTGTCTGGGGTGTAAATAGTCGTGCGTGTGCATTAATGCCTAGACAGAATCTGCCAGAAGGGAGCAGATGCTTTGCAGAGGACACGAGACGGAGCCCTGCCACTTCCTAGCTGGGTGGCATCGTCTTTGCTTATCAAGAACCCTCCATCTGACCATCTTGGCTTATGTGCCTGGGGCGTGCTTTGTTCACACTCACTGGGGGGTGGTCATGGTAGGCTTTGGAGGTCCTGGAGCAAGGTTCTCCTCTCTCAGACTCAGTTTCTGGGTCTCTGCATGGGGTCAAAAGTCAAGCACCACCGCCACCACCCGTGTCACACAGGAGCGTGTCATCCTTGCTAACCAAGTCAATAAACTGGACTACAGATGCCCAGCAACCCTGAAGATAAACTCACAAGTGAGACAGGTTCAGACAGAGACAGTGCCAAGAAAATCAAGCAGGATAATGTTTGGGGGAAAGGGGTGGTAAGGGAAGGCCTCCAGGAGGAGGTGACACTGGGGCTGAGCTGGGTGAATGAGAGGGGGCCACCTCGGGATGAACGAGAAAAAGATCCATGGGGGACCAGGGGGGCCTGGATGTGACCTGAACCCCCAAAGCTGAGAGCTCACACCTGCCCGTCTCCATCTGTGCAGGCCAGACCAGAAGCAGGAGGGCCCGCCCCTTCCAAATGATTGACACTGAGTGTTCCCCTCCCCCACACAGGGCCCTGACCCACAAGGGTGCCCCGCCCCTGATCTGCCCCCACAGCGCTGTGGAGGGAGCCAGTTCTTTCCCCAGGCTTCCCCCTGGCTCTCCAGCATAGCTCCATCCCCACAACCAACAGTCAGGCGGGCAGGGAGGCCCAGCCCACACCTGTGCCCACCCCTCAATCCCCAAGGGCTGGAACCCCACCTTCTGCTGCATCCTCTCCTGAGCTGGGCAAGTGCCGCTGCTTGGGTGAGCGTGTCAAGTCACAGGATGAATGAAAATGCTCTCCTACCTCTGTCTCCCTGGGGCCTGGCACACAGCAGGAGTACACTTATGCACATTAGTGAAACGAAATGAAAGCTTAGTCATGTCCAAATACATATGGCCATGTATGTGTACTCAAAGCCGCCGCTTACCCCTCCTCGCTGAGATGCTACAGATGTCCAATTTTTCCGACGACTCAACCCAACTTCTCCAAGAGCCACAGCTCAATTGCTGTTTACATAGCTTTGGACAAGCCTCTCTCTAGGGAGCTGTCCACCCCCACTGCTTTTAGACACACGTGGGCCAAATGCAAGCTGACCTTTCCCTGATGACTCAGAGTCACCGATAGGAATGTCTGTGCTCTAATTAGACAGCCAGGTTTCATGTCTGCTTTTGAGGTTTTCTATCTTGTTTTCCCTTGCTGTCATCACTTCTGCTTGGGTCTTAGCCTCCTACCCAACCTCCTTCTTATTTGCTGCTTCCACTCTTTTGGTCCCAATTACCAAGTAAGTTGCTTCCTGCTTCCTTGATGGCTCAGACTGTAAAGAGTCTGTCTGTAATGCAGGACACCCGGGTTCCATCCCTGGGTTGGGAAGATCCCCTGGAGAAGGGAATGGCAACCTGCTCCAGTATTCTTGCCTGAAAAATCCCATAGACAGAGGAACCTGGCGGACTACAGACCACAGGGTCACAAAGAGTCGGACACGACTGAGTGACTAACACTTTCACTTTCACCCAGTAAGTTAAAACTATGTGTTAAGTAAGAGTCAGTAGGAGCTGAATTAGCATCTAAGGGCCTATCTTGGACCAGGACTTTCTGATAACAGTTTTGAGGGCTCAAAGGCCTTTTGTGCTTATTCTGGTGTCCAGCCATTCATGGGAGACCTACCACCAACTCGCCTGGGCACATCCCTTAATCTCTCTGCTCCACCAGAAGTAAGGATGGGGACCAGGTGCTCAATGGGGAGACCTTCCTAACCTGGAAACATTCTGCACAAACAATGCCCCAAGTAAAGCTGGCCAGGGGTCCTAGGGCAGGGGTGGGGGGCTGCACTCACATGGTGAAGTTCTCCTCCAGGAAGCAGCGGTTTCGAAGCAGGCCAGCCCAGAGCTGCACACCAATGATGCCAAAGATGAAGAAGACAAAGAAGCAGAGCAGGAGCACATTCCCCAGCATGGGCAGTGTGTCCAGGAGCAGGTTCACCAGGATCCGCATACCTGGGAGAGGGGAGGGTGGAGGGATTGGCAGACGGGGGCAGAGGGCCCAGAGAGGA
The DNA here is from genome assembly GCF_033118175.1 of Dama dama. Classification (NCBI taxonomy): domain Eukaryota; kingdom Metazoa; phylum Chordata; class Mammalia; order Artiodactyla; family Cervidae; genus Dama; species Dama dama. Next base: position 9,155,611 of record NC_083702.1, read on the forward strand.
GAGAGAGAGAGCAGGGTTAGAGGAACAGAGAAGGGGTGGTGAGAGGAGAGATGGGACAAGTGGGCAGGGGCTCCTCACTGCCCTCAACCTGCTCACTGGCCACCAGACAGACCTCCTCCTTGGTACCTGCCCCTTCTCCCAGAAGCCATGAATATGGCTCTGCATCCCGCTATACTTCCACTAGATCATGGGTGAATAAGCAGATATTTACGGAGCACTTTTAATGTGCCAAATGCTTTTCGGGGTAATGCACAAATACGAGCTCTTCAGTCTCCATGACAACTCTATGAGGGTGGTAATATTATCCCTATTTTATAGAAAAGGTAACCAAAGCTTCATAGAACTGAAGCTACTTGCCCAAGTTCACACAGATAGGAAGCAGCAGGGTCTGGATTTAAACCCGGTGTCCTGACACCAAGTTAGCACTCTTGCTGTAGCCCCCAAGTACCCGGAGGTCTGGGACTGAGGTTAGCTCATCTCCCTATTCCCAGCACCCACCCAGGATGGGCACTTGTTCCCTAATAAATGTGTCCTAAGTGTCCTTCATTTCTAGGACAGTTAGTGGTCCCCTGACCATGACAGGACACATCAGTACCAGCCAAAACCATCCTGCTGACCCACCCCACTGCATGATGGAATCAGGCAGAGCTCTCAGAACCACCTAGAGAAGAACCTTGACCTGCCAAGGTACCCAGACCTGGCCTGATGCCAGAAGAAGAGGACTTTTCCTTTCCTTAGAAATAGTTGCAATGAACGAGCCAAGCCAGAGGCAATAAGAGGAGAAAATGGGGAAATGAGAGAGGAGATAGATATCTCCAGGGAGCGTGATGGGGTGACCTGAATGGGGCTTCAGGCAGGCATGGGGAGGGGGGCAGAATATGTCAGTCACTTCCTTGGGAGATCTGACATCCCAAAACTCTGCAGGTAGGGAAGGCCTGTGGAAAACACATAGCCCCTGATGAAGAGAGAACAGGGTGCAATTCCTCACTCTGCTGGCCTCTGGGACCTGTGGGACCTTGAACCAGTCCCTTCCCCTCTTGGGGGATATGACCCCTCAGCAGAGGGGCCCAAGAAGACAATAACCATGCTACAAAGATTCCCCAGCTCAGGGCCCACACCAAAGTCTCAGCAAACTCTGGGGCTCCCACCCCACAGAGGAAGTGGAGAACAGGCTCAGCTTTTGGCACCACTCCACACACTTACCACTCTTCACATCTGTCTCCCCATTCTTCCCTTCTGCCCCGCCTGCCTGAGCTGACCCATCCGCACCCTCCATGCCCTCTCTCCCCACGGGCTCAGTCCCCCAGCTGTGAAAAGCACCTGCTCTCTCAAGTCTGGGTGATGTCATCCACTGTCATGACTTTGGTAATGGTCTGCATGTCACCCACTCCTCCTGACTCCTCAAGAAGATCCAGCCACCCCAGTCACTGGAGAATCCACAGGAATGCAAGTCCCAGAAAAGTGGGCCACCTTTGTGGCTTTGCCCAGCCCCTATTTCCCAGTCTTCTGAACACAGCATCACTCTTCCATTCCAGTTCCATGGTTTGGGTGGGCTGACATGGAGATCATATGACTCAGGCTTGGCCAATCAGCATAGCCTATTTCCCTAGCCTCCGTGATTGGTCCAGGATGAGCATGTGACTCTACCTAAGACCAATGACAGTTGGCGATGAGACTTCTGATGGAACTACAGGAAAAGAGATGCTCTCTTGCTGCAGAGTTTACAAGTTGGGAGGAGTGAAGCCTGGAGTTGCTGGGGCCATCTTGCTTCCCAGGGATAGTGCCTGTCTGGGGTTGAAGCCAGCCCAGGGAAAGCAGAGCCCAGGGCAGAGAAGGGGCAATTTCTGATAATAGCCACTCTAGAACACAAATGTGGGCATGTCATCACCATGTGTACAAACTGCTGGCATTCTTATCAGCTACCAGGATTTGTGGATCCCTGGCAGGTGGGGGGAGGTCTCTGGAAGGACTATAGGAGGTCATTGAACCTTATGAAATTGCTGTAAAATATGCAAGTATGATGCCATGAGTTTTTCTGGGAAGAAGGTCCACAGAAGTGTCTGTGGCTCCAAACAGTGTCAAGAGCTAGTGGGTCACCCTTGAGTGTACCCCACCCAAGATCCTGTGATTCCTGTGTACCCTCTCTAGCTTCATCTTCCTCTCTCCCTCCCTCTGTCCCCAGTGTGCACCCTAGGTCTCAGGTGGCACTAGTGGTAAAGAACCCATCTACCAATGCAGTAGACATAAGAGACGCGGGTTCGATCCCTGGGTCTGGAAGATCCCTTGGAGGAAGACACGGCAATCTACTCCAGTGTTCTTGCCTGGAGAATCCCATGGACAGAGGAGCCTGGAAGCCTGCAGTTCATAGGGTCACACAGAGTTGGACACAACTGAATTGACTTAGCAAGCACACGGGCACAAAGATACCATGGGATTTCACACCTTCATGCTTGTTTTACTCATGCTGTTCCCTCTTTCTAGAACACTCTTCCACCTCTCTTGTGCCTGGCAAACCTTTATTCAGTCACCATAGCTCAGTTAAGGATCTGCCTTCTCTCTGTGAAGTCTCTCTGTGACTTCCCATACCCCTTTTAAACCTCTCTCTCGCTCACCTGTTCTGGGCCACCTTAGCACCTCTGACCTACCGTAGGCTGTCATGTACAGCTGTGCAGGTTGCATACTGCACAACCTTGAAGGCACCATTTACATCAACATCTATCTTCTAACCCTGATATATAGTTATCCATTTACTCTCCTGTTTTTCCCACTGGGCTATATGCTCCTGGAGACAAGGTCTTTCTGAGTCACCTCAGTACTCCCAGGACCCAGCAGGTCCTGGCCCAGAGCAGAGTTTCAGCCAGCATTTATTGAATGACTGCTTGTGAATGAACAATGTGCTAAATCATGGGGAGGGGGTGGAATATTGGAGAGGGGAAGATGAAAGGATGATGACAAGGAGAAGAGTGGCTCTGTCCAGATTTTTATTTATTCCAGGGGCGATGGCTGAGGTAGTTATTAACGAGGATAATTATTTGGGATTTGCATCACGAGCTCTGTATGGAGTGATTTCCAATCAATAATTAATGCTCACCCCCATCCTCCCACCCCACAAAACTAGGTCAGCCTCCTCTTGGGAAAGGCAGTGGGGCTCCCTTGCAGGCTCCTGCTCTCCAACTGAGAGCAAGCCAGGGTGAGTGAGGGCTCAGTACCCCACTCCCCCCACATCCGCCCCCACAACAGGGGGTGTGCAGAAGAGGGAAGTGAGAAATCAGAGCAATCAGCCTGCAATCCATCCAAATGTTAAGTCAGTCAGTCACAGGCCTTTCTGGTGCCCCATCATTCATTCATTCATCAAACACTTACAAGTACTGTTGCATACCAGGCACAGTGCTGCGCTCGTGGGAAATCCCAAATCCCATTTTTCACCCCCTGCAGAATTTGCAGTCTGCCAGCAAGGGGACAGGGGACCTCAGCATTGGGGAAAGGGATGAGGCCTGGGGAGTAAGGGAGCTCCAGGCACATCGCAGGAGGGGCTGACTCGAGCTGGGCCCTGCAGGATGACAGGAGCGGTGGCAAAGTCATGGAGGAGTGACCAGTCAGAGAGGGCATCCGGGAGTCTCTGCTAGGCGGCTACTTGGGAGATTTCTAAGCAGGCTGAGCCCTTGATCAGCTCTTGACTTTAAAGCCAATGGAACAATCTTGGAGGACAGGACAGAGGCGGGAGGCAAGCACGGAGGGCCAAGCAGCGGCCCTGAGAAGCGGTGGGATCAGAGAGGCCTGGAGGAGGCACCTCTGCACCATCCCAGCCTGGCTGCTCCCGCCTGCTTCCCCCCAGGGCCCAGCTGTTGTTGCTCAATTAATTACATTTCCCAGCTCTCCAGGACATTGAAATTCTGAAAAGCTCCTGAGAACCTGCCTGACCGCCGGCTTCCCGGAATGGCAGCCCCGTCTCTCCTCCCCTCCTCCCTCCCCTCTGCTGAGATGAGCCCCAGCTCACTTCACAGCCCCCCCTGGGGCCCAGGGAGCCCCAGGGCCACAGAGCCAGGGCATAATTAGCTAATTAGGGACTCAGAGCAAGTTCATAGCTTCCGCGCTGGGGAACAGGGGCCACAGGATTAGGGAGCCAGGAAGGACCTCACGAGGACCCAGCTAATCCTCCTTTCAACGCCCACAGTCAAGTAATTAGCTCAAGCAAGTTGGAGGGCTCCGCCATGCCCTTGATTTCCCTGGCAACCGATACAGGAGAGAGAGACAGAGAAAGTGAAACAGAGAGAGAATTGTAGACAGAGAACAGAGGTGGAAAGAGAGGCAGAGACTGCCCTTAAGACCCATCACCATCTACCTCAGACCATCTTTTCTGCTCATCCTTCACACCTCTCTTCAGCTAAGGCCTCCTCCTCCAGGCAGCCTTCTCTGACTCTCACCCCCAGATACTTAGAAGGCTTCCTGCCTCTCTGATGAGTGGCTCTCCCTTTTCCTCTCTCGGGATGAGATTATCTGGTTTTGGTCTCTGTGACTCTTGAGCCTTGGATGGAGACCAGGTGGGCGTTGATGAGGGCAGGTTGTAGGTGACCCATGAGTGTGGCTTGGAGCCCTGCTCCCCTAATTAAGATGGAAGAGGACCCCAGAGTCCTCAGAACATCCAATGAACCCTTTCTCTGATGAGCAAACAGAGCACCAGCTCAGGCCAGGACACCTGGGTGCCAGTTCTGCTGGGCAGCCTTGAGGCAGAGCTTGCCCTCTCTGGGCCCCAGTGGCCTCAACTACAGAAGACAGTGGGTCCTGTCCAGCCTCAGGAAGACCCCCAGGCCAGAACACCTCAGAGGAGGGTGGAGGGGATGCCCCCAAAGTCAAAGCCTCCCAATGAGGAAAGTGTAAATCCTTGTCCCACCCCCCAATCACAGGACCCCCAACCATCAGGCTCCAGTCTGTCACAGCCTCATCCCCCCTGTCCATGCCACACCTGAACCTGCTGCTCCACCAGACTGCAGGCACACCCAGCACGCCCACTTCCCACCTGTGCATTGACCCCCATTGACCGCCCCCCGACTCTCTGCCACGGGGGGTTTCTTTACTACTGTGCTGCTGAGAGCAACGCCAGGTTCACTTCCCAGGGCACAACGGGGTCCGTGCTGGAGCCAGACTGACCCACTTCCAGTCCCTGGGAAGCCCAGGTTCTGGGTCACTGCCGGGCCCTCGCACATGCTCACTAGGCCATCTCTCCTCTGTTTTCAGAGCTCTGCTGTGTGGTCACCTCTCCTGGATCCCACAGCTGGGATCGTGCCCCTGCAAGGAGCTGCCACATCCCCGTCCGCCCTCCATCACACCACTTATTATGCTGTCATCCTTCATCACAGCTCTGTCCTCCTCTCTCCCTGGAAACCAGGAGTGCAAAGCCCACCGGGGGTGCTCTGCATCCCCCAGTCCAGCCTGGGGCCCAGGACAGAGTAACCCCTCTGAGGGGGGCAGCCTGAATGAATGTAGGAGTGATGGGCTGGGTGGATGGATCCGTTCTACAAATGTTGAGTGAGGGCCAACTACATGCCAGGCACTCTTTTAAGCTCTAAGGATATATCAGTTTAAAAACACATCCACAAAAACAGATCAAACCCTTGCCCTTGTGAAGCACACATTCTAGGTAAGGGTAGGAAGAGGAAAGGGCTTCCCCGGTGACTCATCAGTAAAGCATCTGCCTGCAATGCAGAAAACATAGATTTGATTCTGGGGCCAGGAAGATTCCCCTGGAGAAGAAAATGGCAACCCACTCCAGTATTCTCGCCTGGGAAATCCCATGGACAGAGAAGCCCGGCGGGCTACAGTCCATGGGGCCGCAAAAGAATTGGACACGACTGAGCATCTAAACAACAATCGAGATACAAAGAAACAGCAAACATGATAAATAAGTACATTTCTTCCTTTGTTGGGTGGTAAGTGCTACAAAAGCAAAGAGTAGACTGGGGGAGGGGCGGGAGGACCAGGCTGGGGCTGGGGGTCCAGCTGGTATAAAGCGGGGGCTGGGTAAAGCCGCCCTGCCAAGACGCACGGAGCAGCTGTGTGCCCACTTCGGGGAGAGCTCTCCAGGAGAGGGAGGAGCCGCGCAAAGGTGGGAGGGCAACAGGGCTGCCTGCAGGACAGCGTGTGGCTCCAGCTTTGACCGGCGCTGAGAGTCGCGGGTAGAAGACAGACGTGGTCTCCCGGCTGCTGAGGAAAAAACGACTGTGTGGGCTGGGGCCGAAGAGGGAGGCCATTAGGGACCCCAGCCTGCAGGATGGTCTACAAACACCCCTGTGTGGCCCCGGAACCCGCACACGCATCACTGGAAAGGGGGCCGGGCCTGTGGGCTGCACGGCCAGGAGGCTGACAGTGGCCACGTGGTCACTGCCTCCCGAGGGCACCCCCTGCCTTCCCCTGGGACTGAAATGGGGAGCCCTCAGGGCTTCCCTGCTGACTCAGATGGTAAAGCGTCTTCCTGCAATGCGGAAGACACATGGTTCTATACCTGGGTCAGGAAGATGCCCTGGAGAAGGAAATGGCAACCTACTGCAGTGTTCTTGCCTGGGAAATTCCATGGATGGAGGAGGCTGGTGGGCTACAGTCCATGGGGTCGCAAAGCATCGGACACGACAGAATGACTTCACTTTCTTTCTTTCTTTCTTTCTTTCAAGGGGGTGCCCAGGAGAGACATAGGCTCCTGCCCGGTGCCCTCCCTGCTGAGGTTGCCCACACCAGATGCTGGGACTGGGCACTCTCCAGGGACTCTCCAGGTGGGGACCGGGCCTTCGGTCCACCTGCTTCACTTCAAGCCACCTGGCTTGGCCCAGCTCTCGCTCACCTGCCATCCTGATAACACACATCTGGCTGAGGTCAGATGACGTGTCATTGGAGAAGGACGTCGTGGCGGGGTTCTGGAGGCATTCCGAAGGTTGAGTCGGGGATAGGATATGGGTATGAGTGGAATAGAGGAACCGGGGCATCTCCAAAGTTGGGGGCCTGAGTCCAAAGGCACATAGCAGCCCTCAGTGGAGATGGGGGTCTGCAAGGACATGTGGAATTTGGGGTGCCTGGTGTACACCTGTGTGAAATCAGATCTCAGGGTCTGGGGTTCAGAGGGAGAAGTATGGCCTGGAGCATCACGTGGGTGACATCAGGGTAGAAACTGTTTGTAGGTGGCATTTTATTTTTTAATTTTTTGGCTGCACTGTGAGGCATGCAGGATGTTAGTTCCTGGACCAGGAATTGAACCTGTGCCCCCTGCATAGGAAACATGGAATCTTAACCACTGGACCACCAGGGGAAGTCCCTCTAGGTGGCATTTTAAATGCCAGGAGCTGGGGGAGACGATGACTGGTGGGCAAACTGATGGAGCTTCTCAACCTTTTCACCCCTTTCTTGCCAGCGAGCCCCTGGACCAGGCCCTCTGCCCTAAGGAGAGCTGGGCATCAGCCAGACAAGGGCCCCTGGTGGCAGCGGGGCACCCAGGAGGGGAAGGGGGTGCACTTCCTGACAGGCCTCTCCCCTGGAGGTCTGGGGTGCTCTCTGCAGACAGGAGCTGTCAGCCCAGATTAGCACGACCGCTCTGCCAGGCCAGCTCAAGTAGAAAGAGCCGAGTTCATGCCAGCCTCTGCCAGGGGCCCAGCCCGCAGCCAGGAGGAAGGGAGTAGGCCTGGGGCAAGGGGCCGCGAGGCAGCGGCTGGCCCTGGGGCCCCCCTCTCTCCCTGGTCTGCCCAGGTCAGCAGAGGCTGCTGAGCAGCTGGGAGAGGCCGTGTGCTGCTGCTGCCACGGCCAGTGCCAACTAATCAGAGGCACAGTGGGTGCCCGGGAGGCCGGGCCAGGCAGCATACGGCCGGGTGGCCAAGGACACAGCTGCTGGCCCCAGCCCCGAGGGGAGGGGCCTGAGGACTGAAGGGGGGCCCCAGTGCCCACTCCTGAGACGAGAAGCAATGCCCGCACAAGGGGGTCTGCGGCACTGTGCCCTCCACCCCAGGGGAGGCCTTGGTTCCTCCCCAAGGCAGTCAGTGCTCACACCCTGGAGGGCGGGTGGTACCAGGCCTGTCCTGCTGAAGGTCCCCAACCAGACCACGGCCCCTGATGTCCTCTCACTCATTCTTCCAAAGTCTCTTGCCCACTCTTCTCTGAAGCCTCCTCAAAGTACGGTGTCGGGAGCCCCTCCCCTCAGCCCGGCCGCCCCCATTAGGGCACCTGGCCCCAGGCCCACAGCTGCCCAGCTTGAGCATCTGCCTACAGAGACGGGGCGGCATCAGAGCCTTCTCCATGACCCCCACGTCTAACCCAAGGCCTGGCTCCGTGGCCCCATTGCGGATGCTCCTCTGGATGAACGGATGAAGGAATGAACACACAGGCAGTGGCTCTCTCTCTTGATCTGGTGTCCTGTCCAAGAATCACGCCTTCCTGATGTGTAAAGCAGAATTTGACCCAGTGCGGAGGCAGAGCGGGGAGGAGAGGGCTGCCCTCACTCCATCCCCACCCCAAGCATCTCTCCTCTCGCAGTCCTGGCTGCTCTTTCCTGTTCTCATCAGATGTTCTGCCCAGATGTTCTCCAGCCCACCCCCATCTCTTCTGAAAGGAGCAGCCCTGGGGAAATCGGGCCCCTGGTCAATATCTTCTCTTTTCTCTCCCCACCTCCCTCCTTCCCTCCCTCCCTTCCCAGGTGGCTGCCAGACCTTTCTTCTTCTTCAGCTGCGCCCCAAGCCCCACTGAACACACACACAAATTGAAAGTGCTGAGATTCTCATGCAAGCTTTGTTTTCAGGCACCCCAGCCCTGTGCCAACAGATCTGGAATATGACATGTGGAGCATGAGACGCTTCCCCGGTGGCTCAGTGGTGAAGAATCCACCTGTCAATGCAGGAGACGTGGGTTCAGTCCCTGGGTCTGGAAGACACCCTGGAGAAGGAAATGGCCACCCTCAACAGTATTCTTGCCTGGAAAGTTCCACGGACAGAGGAGCCTAGCAGGGTGGAGTCCATGGGGTCGCAAAAGAGTCAGACACAACTTAGCGACTAAACGACAACCTGAGACCCCTACGTGATCAATGTATGGTGTTGGCACCTTCTAGGAGCAGGTGTCATGAAGATGCTTTGCTACCTCATAGCCTAGCAAGGGAGGGCTGGGACCCACCTTATGGATTGAGAAACAGGTCTGAGAGGTGGCCAAGATCCCAGGCACAAACCCTGGTCTAACTGCTCTGGATGCTGCTGTCTGCAACCCTGACACTGGGACCCTCCCTCTGATGGTGCGGGGATGGAGCAGTTCACCAGGCACCTGCTGTACATCTGGCACTGCAGACTAACCCACAATGAGGTGCCATGTGTCATCCCCCTTGTGCGGACAGGGGTCCAAAACAAGAGAAGTTTATTTTCCCAGGTCCGGCAGCTAACTAACATGGGCCCAAGCTCTGAACACTGGCAGGGCAACTCAGACACCATGCTCCGCGCTAACTACTCTACTATCCTCCTTCCTGCCCTGACTCATCCCCCTCGGGCTACTAAGGGCCCAGCACCACAAGAACTCTTCACCCTGACAGTGAAAGGCATTCAGAGGTCTGGACCACACCAAACTTGGGGGTAGAGAAGGGGCCGTTACTTCAGCCCATTGGGCCCTTCTGCTTTGACCTTGGATGTGAGCAGGTGTCTTTCCTGATGTCCCTGTGCAGATGGAGTGGGTGGCTGAGATACCTATGCACTAAAAGGAAAGGAAGGAGGTTGTGAAAGGAAACACAAAGCTCTGGTCAGCTGTGTGACTTTCAGGAGGTTACTCAAGCTGTCTCTGCCTCAGTTTTCCCATCTGTAAAGTGGGCATCACAACGGTACCAACATCCTAGGACTGTTATGATACAGTTCGTGTAAAGCATATGATAAAGTTTAGCCACTTATCATTATTAGCAAATCCCTAGAAGACGTGGAACACTCACCTCACGCCTCCCTGTGACATGCAGTGCTCTGCGCCTACACACTAAAATGTGCACACAACCCCACATGTGCACATACATACACACAGTCCCAGAACAGCTCCTCTTCAGCCTGGCATGTGTAATCTCGCTCTGTCTGCCAGGACCACCCTTCCAGTTTTCTGTGTTCCTGGTGAGCACTCTCTGTGTTCCTGGTGAGCATTTTCCACAAGCAACCTCTGTGAAGAGGTCCTGATGGCCTCACCCTCCAACCCCAATGCTCCCAAGCACCTTTTTCATTAGAGTAGCACCTGTTGACCACTTACTGCATACAAGGCTCCATGCTAAGCTCTCTACACACATGGGAGCACTTTGTCCTTAGAAAACCATATAGTAACTGGTATCACTAATGTCATCTTATCATTGGAGAAATAGAGGCCCAGGGTCCCACAACGGGCAAGTGAAAGGACCAGAACTGGGGCCTGTCAGTAGAGAGCAAATCTCCAGTCCTGAGCCTGCAGCTGGGGCCCAATAGGGGCCTTCCACACAGCACTGTCAGCTCTGCCTCCCTGTCCCCAGGCCCTGCCCAGCCTAGCCCCAGCCCAGAGGCCCCTGCACAGAGGTGGACTCTTGCTGACCCAGGGGTTGTCAGCCAAATAGGGCTCCAGGAGGTGGACAGCTGCCCTGAGCTCCCTAGGCCTCCCTCCCAACCCCCTCCACAGCCTGGGTCAGGGCATACAGGGGCACAGGTGGGCCAGCAGTTCAGACTCAGCTGGCTCAGGCTTTAGCAGTAACTGCCCTAGTTTCTTAACGGAGAAAAAGCACTTTTCATATCTAAATGACTTGGTCAATGGGCTTTGGGAGGCACCACAGATGAACTGTGCCAACAAAGGTCCATTTAGTCAAAGCTATAATTTTGCCAGTGGTCAGGTATGGTTGTGAGAGTTGGGCTATAAAGAAAGCTGAGCACCTAAGAATTGATGTTTTTGAACTGTGGTGTTGGAGAAGACTCTTGAGAGTCCCTTGGACTGCAAGGAGATCCAGCCAGTCCATCCTGAAGGAGATCAGTCCTGAATATTCATTGGAAGGACTAACGCTGAAGCTGAAACTCCAATATTTTGGCCACATGATGCGAAGAATTGACTCATTTGAAAAGACCCTGATGCTGGGAAAGAGTGAGGGCAGGAGGAGAAGGGGATGACAGAGGATGAGATGGTTGGAAGGCATCACTGACTCAATGGACATGAGTTTGAGTATACTCCAGGAGCTGGTGATGGACAAGGAGGCCTGGCATGCTGCAGTCCATAAAAAGACTCGGACATGGCTGAGTGACTAAACTGAACTGAACAGTTGACTGAGGGATGTGTAGGGTGGCTGAGGCCTGGAGTCAACTGATGCCAGGAGGGAGCACTTTCAAAGATAAATCAACCCCATCTTGCCAAGGCCCAGAAAGGGATAGCGACTTATGAAAAGTCACACAGCAAGGACTTATAAAAAGTCAGAACCTAGCCTCCTGACTGGCAGTCTAGTGCTTCTTCCTTCCCTCCCCAACCGGCTCCTCTACGCTGTCTCCTGCCCTTTATCCGCCAGTGGTTGAGTGGTCAGGACACACCTACAGGGGTGGAGTGGAGGGACACATTTTATGATGTTCTGTAAAGAGCATGACCCCCAGGGGCCCCATCCATCCTGGGCAAAGTCCCTGCTCCTCCTTTGTACAAATAGGAAAACAGGCCCAGAGACTCCCAAGGGCTTCCCACGTCACACAGCAGACTCTCAGCAGAGCTCAGAAGCAGAACTTACATTCCCTGACAACCCAACTGAGTCTTCCTGGTTGCTCAGGCAAACTCCAGGCAGCCACCTCCCTCTCCACAGCTTTGCAATTAATAACCCATAATTTGACTTCCCCATCCCAATCCTCTAGCCTGCCATCTAGTGGCCAAATGGAAAGCTACAGGCTATTGTTGAATGAGTCCCAGGGCAGAAGCAACAATAAAGATAAACGGGGGACTTCCCTGGCAGTCCAGTGGATAACACTCTATGCTTCCAATGCAGGAGATGAGTGTTCGATCCCTGGTTGGGACTAAGGGAACTAAATCTCCCATGCCATGTGGCACGGCCTAAAAAAGATAAATGGGAGGACTTGGAATGTTCAGGGAAACAGCTAGGAAAAAAGAAGGCAACCAACCAAACCTCTCAGAGAGACACTTCTAAGTGACCCCCCACCCCTACAGGCCACTCATTCCCAGTGACTCTGGGCAGAGCTCTTGGCACCTGGGAAGGAAGTGGTGAGGTCTGTATTAGTGCACCCATTCCAACAGCCTGAGGCTCCTGTTAAGTTGCTCATGAAGATGGATTTATCTTAAGGTCCCTTTCGGGGAGGGCAGTGAGGCACATCGGCTGTTTTGGATCCCAGAGCATTCATGCTGTCAATAACTGCCCCCCAGGCCAGGTTCTGAGAAAACAAGAGATTCGTTTGTCAGCTGTGAGGCAGAAACAGCTCAGAGAGGGAACAGAACTGCCCATCTCGGGCAGCCCTGGGCCTCCTAGCAAAGCCTATTAGCAGGAAAGAAGCCCCTGAGGAAAGACCTGGACTCCTCTCTGGGCCCTTGGGGCTGCCCAGCCTCCAAAATCAGAACCTCCATGAGCGCGGGGCCCAGCCCTGCCCTTCTCTAGAGAACTGGACAGACTGGCACTGAGGCCTGCAAGTGACCCCCACAGCCAGGAGCCACAAATGAGCCCCTCACACGGGCAGTGAGGTGGGGGGAGGAGAGGCACATGGGCCCACACCCCCACATGTGCACACCCCCATGTACACATTCCCACATGTGCACACCCCCATGTACACATTCCCACATGTGCACACCCCCATGTACACATTCCCACATGTGCACACCCCCATGTACACATTCCCACATGTGCACACCCCCATGTACACATTCCCACATGTGCATACTCCCATGTACACATTCCCACATGTGCACACTCCCACATGTGCACACACATATACACACAGTCTCTCAAAGAGAGAGACCCTCACACACACACACACACACACACACACACACATGCACAAATGTACAGAAACACATCCACAGAGACCCATACCCTGCGCGTCTATCCCGCCCACCCCTCACCCAGACCATCTCAGAAATGTCCTGTCACATCGCTGTTCCCATGCCTGTGAGACCCTGAGACCTGACGGGAGATGCAGAAAGTAGGGTAGCCTACAAACACCCCTGTATGACCCCGGTACACGCATCTCTGGAAAGGGGGCCGGGCCTGTGGGCTGCATGGCCAGGAGGGTGACTGGCCACGTGGTCGCTGCCCCCTGAGGGCAGTCCTGCCTTTCTCCCTGAGGGGGACCCCCAGGAGAGGTGCAGCCCCTGCCCGGTCCCCTCCCTGCTGAGGTTGATGTTGCCCAGGCCAGACGCTTGATCCCCTCCAGGTCTCTCCAGAGTTAGGACCAGACCTTCCATCCACCTGCTCCTCTCCACCCTGCCCAGCCTGGCCATCGTTCACCCGCATTGCGGGAGCAGTCTTGTATCCACTTGCTCACCGCTGCCAAGGTGTCTCTAAAATACTGCCTTGTTGGCTCAGCCCCCTTGCTCCGCTGGGTCTCAGCTCAGACACCACCTCAGACCCCCAGTGCCCCCCACTGTGCCCCTCCCTGCACCCCTGTGCCCTCCACATGCCCGGCACCCCTCGGTCTGAGCATGGGCAGCACAGGACAGCTGCTCGATATACCTGCCCAGCGGGTCCACTTCACACCTATTTACTGAGCACCTGCTACACACCAGACATAGTTCTGGGCGCTGCGGGAATAAAGGCTGCCTTGTGGCCAGGTTCCCAGGAGGAGATGGGGCCTGGGGAGGGGAACATGCACCCCTGGGAGAAGTGTGCTGCTTAGAAACGGGCTCCAGTTCAGTCCCTGCCACTGACCTGCTGTGTGACCTTGGGCTGGCCATGGCCCTCTCTGGGCCTCATTGGCCTCATTTGTTAAAAGGGGTAAAGATGGTTTAGAATGAGGTGATCTTTAAGAAGACTCCTAGGCTTGGTGGCAAGTGGGAAGGACAGAAAGGATGCCAGCCAGGATGGCCTCTTTGGATGCCCCTTCTCTGCCCCGAAGGAGTCTCCCTAGGACCAGGAGGAGACAAAGGTGAACTGCTCCTCCCGCTCCCAGACAGCTTGAGTTCCCACCGCCCACCTCTCGATTCCTACCTCTCAAGCCCTCGCTTGGGACCCTCACAGCAGCTCTCAGGGGCCCCTGAGTTCCCCATCATGTCAAGGCTCATGTGTGGGGAGTTGACCTTGTACATGTGACCTTGAGACACCAGCCCTTCCCCCTCTGCACCTCCTCCAGCCTGAGCCAGCCTACCCCATCCTCAAGTCCCTCTGCTCCACAAACATCCCAAAGCACAGCCTCCACTGCCCCTCCAGGCCTGTCCGGGCTGACGGACACGAGCCCAGAGTCAGGCGGACAGTTGCAGAGAGGTGGGCAGGCTGGGAATGGGTGGAGCGGGGCCAGTGCCACCTGGGGAGGAGAACAAGGTGCCAGGAGCCCCTTCACCTTCTGCAGAAGAAGAAACGGAGGCTCAGGCAGGGAAGAGAACTAGAGCTCAGACCGAGTCCGGGAAGAGAGGGGCTTGGGACAGACAGAACTCTGCTCAGATGCCTGCCTTGCCCCTGAATTGCTCTGTGACCTTCTGCAAGCCATTTAACCTCCCTGAACCCACACAGGTTGTCGAGAGAGGATTAAGTTGGCCATCAGCATGTCAAGAGCCTGGCACACAGGAGGTGGGCGGATGCTCGCGGAAGTCCCTGTCCTTCTCCATCAGGACAGAAGCTTCCTGGGGCAGGGCTCCCCCTCCTCCTTTCCCAAATCCCCATTCCATTCTTGACACCAGGCAGTGGAAAAGAGTCGGGGGACCTCCTGGGCAAGTAACCTCATGTTTCCTTGAAGTCTTGGTTTTTTTCATCTCAGTTTTTCATGAGCACAGCCCACCTCCAGCCCAGGGAGACAGTAAGGCTCAAAAGAAATCACAGAGATGAAAGGCTTTGAAAGCAGTGTGAGTCTAGGCAGATGTCAGGGATTGTTGTTCTCAGATAACCTCTCTCAATACTAGGTGGGTGGACGGATGGGGGCAGCTGGTCAGATGGGGGAGCCGAGCGGGTGGATGGACCTGTATGTGGGAGGCGGGGTGAACCTATGAGGGGTGGGGGGGTGTGTCAGGAGCTGGAGTTCCAGGTCACTCGGCACAAGTTGGGGGTCCAAGAGCCCCTCCCCAGTAGAAAGCTTCATGACAACTCCCTCCAACTAACCAGCTTTTTTTCACACACCTGCCACCATGACTAGCCCCCTGCAAGGAATCTTGTCCCCAACAAGCCAGAAACTTGCTGCAGAATGAGTCCCTTGGGGACCCAGAGGCATCAGGGCCACCCTCCAGCATCTTCAGGCCCGAGTAATGGCCCAAGTGGCCTGGGCAGCAGGGCTCACATCTGTCCTGTCACAGAAGGGTCCCGTGCCCAGCACAGGCCTGGCACTCGGAGGTGCTGGGCAGCCTTGCTGAGTGCGTGAGTGGCAGGGTGGGCCGGGGGCAGGGCCGGGGGCGCCAACTCACTGGGCACACGGTTGATGGCTTTGAGGGGCCTCAGGACGCGCACGGTGCGGATGGCCGACAGGTTGATGTTCTGGAGGTCCAGGGAGTACTCGACCATCCTGCGAAGAGAGGGGAGGAGAGTGAGGCCCCGCGCTCGAGGGGCGGCGGGGCCACGGCCCAGACCAGCCACGCCCACACCCAGAAGGGGTAAGAAAAGTGGTCAGAATCCCCGGCTAAGCCCCAGTCAGCCCTGTGGCCTCGGGCTGTCCCCATGGGCCCATCTCCTCCGCAAGCAGGGCTGGTGACATCCACCGTGTGGACTGCCCGGAGGAGCCCGGTAGATGCGGCCGGGGGCAGAGGGAATAAGAAGCAGAGACCCTGGGTCCCCCAAACCTGTCCAGCACTGAGCCGGCAGCTCCTGCCCTCGTTTCCAGGGCAGCCCCCCAAACAGGGAGCAGTCACCCCATCCCCCAGGGGGAGAACGGAGGTGCCCAGAGGCCCCAGGCTGAGCTCAGATGGTGACTGGCCATCACAGCTACAGCCGCAACAGCAGTGTCTGCAAAGCCCTCGCTGAGGGCAGAGACCAGGGTGGAACCCCCCATCCCTCCATCTCCCCAAGTCCCCAGGAACCCCCCAAGTCAGGGTTAGATGCCCAGATTTATGATGAGATGAGGCTGTAGGAGAGGTGATGTCACATGTCCCAGGTCACCTAGCAAATGGGTTTTAGAAGCTCAAGCCAAGAGCCATCCCAGTTCTGCCCCCTCCCCAGTTTCTGAGTTTCACCTGGGCTCTGCGAGGCCAGGCATCAGAGACCAGGGCTCGGGGGTGTGGCAGGCAGGCAGTACTTGACCTGTAGGAATAATCCCCTTTTTGGGCCTGCCCGCCAGCCAGCCCCTGCAAGGCGCCCAGGCTCCAGCCTCGTGGGCTCACTGCACTGACCGGCTCCAGGCCTTCCTCCCACTGTCTCTTCCGCTGAGAACGCCTCCCTCCTCTATTGAAGCCTTAATCGGTTTCCGTACAGAAGTCCCGGGAGACTTGGCAGTTTCCCCACACCCGGGTCCATAATGAACCAGGCCAGTCCAAGTGCTATGGACCCAAGAACGACTCAGACAGGCCCCTACCCTCAGGAGTCCGCACGGAGGCAGGGCAGAGACTCAAAGGCAAAGACAGCCCTGGAGCCCTCACCACTGCCCTCCTTCTCATCCTCGGGGCCTCTCCCCACAGGCCCGCCCGCCCCTCCCACCGTCCACCAGTCCAGCAGCAGCTCAGAGGCAGTTTGCCTCCTCTAGGAGGCCTTCCCGGATCTCCACAGCAGGCAGATCTCAGGGGGGGCCCCCTCTGTAGTTCCCAACATGTCCACCAAATCCTCCCTGCTCAGTCGCTACCTGCTCCCCATCTCTGAAAGGCAGGCCCCAGGGGCCTGCCGCCCCAGCCTCACCCCGGACGCCCCAATCACCAGACCTGGGCCCTCAAGCCTGAGACTCGGGCCCGGCTGCCAGTTCCACCTGTCACCGCCGTCAGCGGGAATGAAGGCCTCTCCTGTACACCGTGCAAACCTGTCCGACTGTTGTGAGGCTGCCGCCCCGCTCCCGCCGCTTGAAGAGTAATGGAGTGAAAGCCCTGCTTGCCTCAAACGCCTCCATCCATCCCCCAGCTTTCTGGGGCCCAGGCTTCACTCCCTCTCTTTGTCTCTCTCTCTCTTTCACACACACACACACACAACCCAGAGTCAAACGCCTGCACACAACCTCTGGTGCACACACACATACACACTCACTCCTTGAATGCCCTCATCCACACTCGCTCCTACCAGAGCCCAAATTCAGATGAAGGAATGTGACAGAGACCTCAGAACCAGAGAGAGACCACCGGGGGGACCAGAGGAGGGGGCGGGAGGGGATGCAGCGGGGGGACAGGGGGCAGCAGCCAGGCAGAGAGGGCAAGAGCTGAGGCACCCAGGGGCAGCGGGTGACGTGAGAAGGGGGCGCCGGGGGAGGGGGGCTGCGTGAGGATTCCGTGCGTGGGTGAGCCAAACTGTCGTTTTCCTATCTGGAAGAAAGACTCTCCAGGCAGCCCAGGAGATGTGTGTGATGGAGGCGCTGCGGGGGTGGCACACGTGGGCACATAAACAGGTTCTCACGCTGGCGCATGCACACACGCACACACACACACACACACACACACACGCCAGGCCCGGGACAGCCACCCCAGGGCAGGCAGCCAGGCCCAGCTCCAGCCTGCCCCTCCCCCGTCCCCCATCCCCTTTAACACAGACCCTATCCCTTCTGCCTGGTTCTATTCCATCCTGACAACCGGCTCGGTTGGTGCCTTGCTGGGTGTGCTGGAGGTGGGGGCTCCCCTCCCACGTCAGATGGAACCCACCCAGGGCACACCTCCGAGCTCCCCCAGGTGCCAGTCCAGGATTTGTTCATGTCTCACAATAAAAATAAATAGCTGCTTCACAGGCAGAGGGGTAGACAGAAAGTGAATGGATTTTGAGGGCCTCTTGCGTGTGTTCTTATTATTCACCTGAGTTAACCTCCTCGAGCGCCCTCTACATCAGTCAGATCCCACCCCAACCCCCTCCTTGCTCCCCTGGACCAGGGCAGGCCCACAAGCCACACAGGGCTTGCTCTGCACTGGGAGCCCTCAGGACAATCCTGCCTGGTTCCTGACTCTCCCGCCCCACTCGGCCACACGGACTCCGTGCTCGTGATCCCCTCTCAAAGAACCCGCAGTCCACAGTCTGGGACTAAAGCTTCTTAATTAAGTCAGGAGCACCCACCATGGCCTTGACCTAGGATAGGCTGGAGGGCAAGAATGGGAAACTATAGATGCCCTGCATATTCAGGCCCGATGGTGAGAAATCGGATTCACCTTCCTTATGTGTTTCTCTAAAACAAGTGGGGCTGGCCCCTGGGTCTTGAGCATGATACAAGTTATGACTGGATGTCACCAAGGCTCACGATAACCCAGAGTTAGTAAGCCCTAGGATCTGAACACCTCCTAGACCCCAGCCCTCTCATGGAGGCTGATCTGACTCTTGTCCCATCTCCGAAGGGGGACTACACAGCCACAGCCTGGCAGATCAGACCAACACAGTGGCTCCACCCCTTCCCTTCACCTCTGACCTGATCCTCTACTGCAAAAACCCCCCTGAGAATTCACCAGTTGCAAGCGCCTGGATCCCCACTGAGAAACTCCCCCAGAGAAATTTCTTGAAGAACTTAGTGCCAAGATCTTAGCTCTGAGCTTCCTGGCAGTCGAGTCAAAAGGAGAAATGTGATGAGTCACTGAGTTCATGGCAGCATGATCGACCTTGGCCTTGAGAATTCCCCTGCCTGAACATTTCTCCCAGGTCCTGACTCTCTCTTCTGTATTTTGTGAACCTATCGGGGTGTCTGGCTGCAGCTGCATCGCCTGTCTGGGGGAGCAAGACCAAGCGTAAATGCTTTCAGTGGTAAAGAGTAAACAGCAGGTACACGGTGAGGAATCCAGCAGTTCTCACAGTTCCCTGAGAGGCAGAGGATAGAAAGCTGGACATTGAACAAGGATGGGGAGACAGGCACCAAGCGAGGGGCCGGGAGGTAGGAACTGCAGGTCTGAGTCTCCGCCCTGGAACCACGCTGTCCTGACGGTGACTGTACCCACCAGCCCAACGTGGACAGTTGCCGACAGCTCCAGCACCCTGCCCCCGCCTGGCCACCGTCCCTCTCTGCTGACAGCCGCAGCAGCCTTGGTGAGCCCAGAGCTCCTGAAACACAAAGCTAGCTGGGTCACTCCTGGCCTTAAACCCTCAGTGGCTCCCCACTGCCCTCAGAACAAAGTCCAAGCCCTGAGCAGAGTCTTCACGACCCTGCAGTCTGGCCTAGGCCCCCTTCCCCCACCCCTTGCTCCTACTCCACACATCTCAGGCACCAGGCGCAAAGAGCTTACCAAACACGCCTCCCTGTCCCTTTCCTTTGAGTGGAGCCCATCCTCCTCACTCTCCGCCTTCAAGACCCCCTCCTCCAGGAAGCACTGCTCCCCGCTCCCTGCACCGCAGGCTGCCCTCACCCCTCTGGGCTCTGGCTCCACCCACATTCTGTTCACACCTCCCATCTGGCTTGGGATCCCCCAACACTGCCTCAGCCCAGGACTCAGGAGCCTCAGTTTACTTGGGAGGTGATCCCAGGAGGCCCAGCAAGGGGGCAGAGAGAGAAAAACCAGCAAGGGGCTGTTCATGAACAGGTCACCCTGCAAACACAAACGGGGTGCAATCCCAGCGGGACCCTGACAGGCTGTGTGCCTCAGACCTGGACCAGCAGGGGCGGGGCCGAGGCGTCGTCCTTGGACGACCGGCTGGATGCTGGCAGGGCATCTCTCAGACACAGCCCGCTCCAGCCCCACCACGCAGAGCAGGCACAGCACTGACTCGGGGAATCTATGCAGCCCGAAGGACACTGGGGACGGAAGAAGCCACCTCCCCCCTCGGGAGAGCTGAAGGAGCATTCTCCCCCCACCAACAAAAGAGAAGGCGAAGAGAGCTGCTCTGTGGGTGAATAACCATCCGGCTGACTTCCCCCAGGCCCCAAGTAAGACATCACTTGCAGGAGTGAGAAATTAATCCCTAATTACACAGTTACTTTATCGTGCAGCTTCAGTGCTAAAAGTCTAAAAAAAAAAACCAACAAAACCCCCCCTCTACCTCCTGCCAGCTCCCAGGCGCCTAATTAGGTAAGTAAATTTGCTTTAAAGCGAGCACGTTCGTCCTGACATCACCCCAGGAGGAGGGTGACTGCACCCAGCTCCCGGATGGGGTGTCATCTGGGGAAAGGGGCTCGGGTGTGGCCATGCTGAGGTGAGGACCATGCCAGGGTGGGCAGGCAGGTTGGACACCTGCTCTTAGGGCCCTCTCCACGGATTCCTGCTGAGAAGCCTCTCCCCTGGTTCCCAGGAGACGCGCAGAGACCCAGGCCCGGTCTACAGCTGGACACTGTCCTGCACGACCACCATCAGCCACCGCGACTGGTTCAGGATGGGCTGTGAGGAGCTGCTGGCCCTTGAGCCGGGACTGCAGAGAAGAGATGCTCTACCTGGCTAAGCCACCACCAGGAAACCCGGAGGCGCTAATGGCCATCTTGCCTCCATGGTGGCCGGAGAGCTCTGCCAGAACAGGGGAAGGCGGAGGCCAGAACCGGGGCGAGGCAGGATCCTGACCATATGGTTGGAGCACTCCCCGCCAGCTGCACCCGAACCGCGGATCTGTGCTCTGTTCTGCCCAGGCACACGAGCCAGCCCCTTCCCTCTGGGGCTTAGGTGTCAGGTGAACTGGTTTCTCTCCCTGGCAACTTGCAGAGTCCTGTTGCTTCAGAGGACTTTCCGGAGCACTCGCCGTGTGCCAGGCGCTTTACACCCCTTCCCCTGGAGGGAGTAGGGCACCCACCCTGGAAGCTGAGGCACAGACAGAGCCCAACTGAGCAGTGGGGGGGCCTAGGAGCTCAGCACAACCCGCTCCCCCCACACTTCATCAATCATCAGATCAGGCAGAGAAACTCCCACAGCCAGCCAGTAAATCAGACCGGCAGCACGTGGAATAGGGCCAGCAACCATGGAGGCTGTGTTACCCAATGTTTAGAGCACAGAGCCTGGGTTTCAATCCCAGCTTGGGGTTTGCACCGGGTGACCTTGGGCAAGTCACTGAATCAACCTCATGGGGTCGATGAAATGCGTTCACATATGGATTCAGCACCAAGGACGGGGTTTGGCACATGAAAGCCAGCCATTATTACATCACAGCCTCATTTGCTGCCTCAGGGCACACTCCCCACGAATCACATGCTACCTGCTTAAACCCTTCCCTGGATCCCACTTCCTGCCGGGGGAAGCCCAGGCTTATGATAAGGGCCTCTGGAGGCTCCCCAACCATGACTCCATCACCGCCCACCATTTGCCCTGCAGTCCAGGAACACCCGAACATCTCAGTTTCCCAGAATACACCAGCAGATATGCCTCTGCATCTGTCAGCCTCTCTCCCTGGGACGCCCTTCCTGGCTTTCAGATCCCACCCCCGGGCACCTCTGGCTCGAGGGGGTGCTGCTGTGTCCCTGTTCTTCAGGGCATGGCTTAGAGCCCTAGTTATGTCCCCAGCCCCCCGTCCAGCACCCAGCTTGGAGGCGGCTCCCCCTGCCAGCTTGTCAAACAAATAACTTGAGGGACAAGATCAGAAAAAAAATTAAAAGAAAAATCTAGGAGCTGACAAGAAGCAACATAAAATGACTGAGACTTAACATCTTTCCAGGAAATACCCCTCCCAGGAGATGATTTCTGAGTGTTACTGATAAAAATAGGGTGTTTCCTCAATCTTTACCAGGGACTCACAGGGGCTTTCTTAAAAATGTAATGTAAGATGTAGCTAATGGAAAGGAAGCTGAGATGCTGGGAATGGCAACTCATCTGTCAGGAGGCAGCTCTGTGATGACTCAGGCTTGTGTCGGGTGGTAACTAGACCACCAGCCTATGCTACTATCCCAGCACCCAGCACATAGTAGGTGTTCAGTGGAGGGAGGGCAGGAGGGAGAGAGGAAATCATGGAAAGAGAAAATTAGGGACTGATAATGTTAACCCTTGACTCTGGCCAGTGTTTTATGATTGGTGGGTCATTATTGCCCAGATACCATCACACAATTCTTATGAGACCAGAACAAAATTTCTTTCTTTTTTGGGGGGAGGGGATCGCACTGGGTCTTCATTGCTACATGCAGGCTTTCTCTAGTTTCGAGCGGGGCTACTCTTCACTGGGGCACGCGGGCTTCTCATTGTGGTGGCTTCTCTCATTGCAGAGCACGGGCTCCAGAGTGCAGGCTCAGTAGTTGTGATGCATAGGCTTAGGTGCTCCATGGCACATGGAATCTTTCCAGACCAGGGATCGAACCCACGACTCCTGCATTGGCTGGTAAATTCGTATCCACTATTCCATCAGGGAAATCCAAGAACTGGGTTTCTTAAGCCTACCTGACAAAGAAACTGATGGACTGAAGCCAAGCCAGGCCAAGTTCAGAGTAAAGGAGGAACTGGGGACCACAAAAGAAATTTGGGGACTTCGGCAGCAGAAGACCCTGGACCATCTCTCCACAAGGCTCTACAGAGGGGACAACACTCAGTGACTTTGTCTCTGGGTAGAGTTGTCAGGTAGATAGAGGATGCCCAGTTAAGGCTGAACTTCAGGCAAAACAGTATTATCATTTTTGGGTGTACATCCCAAATATGCCTCCTGACTGCCTCCCACAAAATTCAGCTCCCTTACTCCAGAGTAGTCTTGGCACCACGGCCAGTGAGCACAGCTGCTGAAAACCAAATAGGGATTCTTTTGGCTCCACCACAGCCTCAGGGAAAAAAATCCTTCTTCCGGGACTCATCCCACACCCTTCTGAGAGCTGGTGAGGCCATCCAAGTCCTCCAGGGAAGATCAACTGGGATCTTTTGGCCTCTGAAAGGGTAAAACCCTTTATGTTGCGAGTCAGCACGGGTTCTGGGGACAGTCATACCTGAACACATCACACAGTCCCTACAGGCTGTGTGACCTGAGGCAGGCTGATGATCTCTGAGCTTCCATTTCCCCAGTTGGGAAGTGAGGTTAATAACCCCAAGTTCTCAGGACAGTGGGGGTGTAGGTAAGAAAGTGCAACCCAGTCAAGGAACGTTAGTTCTGGCAACCCACCTAGGCATCATCACAGATTTGTGCCTACCTGGAGCTCCCTTCTCTGCTTGTAGGGTAACAGTCCTGGGATTTGCCAAAAGCATCCTCCCCACTCTCTGACCACGTGGTATGAGAGAGGTCAACCTCACAGCTGGCCCAGGGCATAGACCTTGACCTAGGTCTGGCCAATCAGAATGCTGCCTCATTTAGGCTACAGTGATTGGTTCAGGGATGAGCCCATGACCTGTGCCAGCCAATCCAAGCCAAGGAGGCTCTCTCCCACTCTGCTTGGAGTGGCTGGGGAAGCAGGGGTGTCTTTCCGTTGAACTGGAGGGAGGAGTTTGTGCCCTCCTTCTGCCCACCCCCTACCCCTCCAACCTAGAGGAAAGCTGCCTTGGATGGAAGTCAGCACAGAGGACCGAGAAGAGCTGTAGGGTGGGAGGACACTCTGCCTGGTGACATCTTGCAGGACTCTGGATTGAGCGGGTCCTGAAGTCAGAGACCCCTCGACTTTCAGGAAAAGGGATGGTAAGCTTCTTTAAACAAGGTTCAGAGGGTTCCTGTTCATATAAATTGAGAGAATTCTGACTGATTTATGATTGACTGGTGTCTGGTTTGTCAACCTGTAGCCTGAGAATCTCTGGTAATTTACCCCCTACCCGGTCCCCCATGTCATCTAGCATCCTGTTTCCATGGAAACGGACCAGAGCGACAATCATCATGCTGTCTCTCCCTCCCAGTTTATTCCATATGCAAATAAAGAATCATCCACACCAGGACTTTCCCTGGAACCTTCCCAGGTCCACACCCACCCAAGGGCCAATTCAGCTAAAAGAAAATGGCCCCAGATCCCCCAGCTCTGCAGTGACGGGACACAAAGATACAGAACAAATATGGAGCTTCCCCTCTGTGCTGACTCTGGGGTTGAGTTCCAGGGACTCCAGGACAATGGCTCGGCCTTGGCCTTGCCCTGGAGCACACAAGCCTTGGAGTAGACAGACCTATAGAGCCCAGGATAAATCAGGGTCTAAAGTCATAGAACCAAGAGGATTCTACCTGGGCCTGCTGACATGTGCAGTGCTTCCTTGATTGACCCAGAAATCATGGACATAGAGCCATGCAGCAAAGGCTTCTGGAAACAGCCCAGTGGTGACCCTCTCACACCAGTAACCACAGCAAGTCTGCTAGTGGGCACTGGCCTCTGTGGAGCTTACACGGGTTGATAATTGACTTCATATTTCTCAACAGATCACGTACATCCCCAGACAGCCCAGGCAGGGCTCCTGAGGCTCCAGTTAGGACTTGGAGACATGGGAGGGCCACAGCTTTGGCCAAGAGCAAATGAAGAAACACAGGCTGTAGGAGAAGAGGGTGGCAGACTCTGAGAGTTGCCCACCCGAAGTCCATTCTCTCTTCTTCCAATCTTGCCTGGCCCCAGGGAACAATTCTTGATTGATTTACCCATATTCAATGATGTTTTCCATTCCCCTAGCTTCCCTTGCTGCTAAGCACGGCCATGAGACCCAGCTCTGGCCAAGTGTGCTGAGATGGGGAAGGATCTAGAAAAGAATATGTTGTTTTCCAGATCCAAGTAGACAGGCACAGCTGGCATAGTCCTGTCTCCCTCCACCCTTCCTGCCTTCAACACAGACACGACGCCCACAGCGTCAACAGCCACCCTGTGCCCATGAAAAGAAGATCTGGAAAATCACAAGGACATCAGCCCCCACATCACAGAACCATCACCGGTAACCACTGACCTCGGAACGTCATGATATGTCGGGAAAAACATCCCAGGATTTGCACTGTGGTCAGATGTTCTGTTAACTTGCAGTCCAGTATATCCCTGACAGATACACCCAGCACGTTACACAGAACCAGGATTCGATGCCCCCGGAGCCAAGGTGCCTGGACGCAACTCCTGGCTCTGTCCCTTACCAGGTCGTGACCTCGGGCAGGTCACTCTCTGTCGCTGTGCTCATCTGTGGAATGGAACTGACCGCAGTCCCTCCCTCACAGTGCTAGTCTGAAGATTAGGCCAGATAATGCACAGCATCAGGCCTACAGTGAGTACTCCGCAAACAGTAGATGCTCTTATTTTTTTTTTTCACCTGGATAATGCCTAAGAGGATTCAATTCCTTTTGCTTTTTAAAGTCCCACTGATGGGCCACTTTGGACAATAGGAACTCTCAGCAAGCAACCACAGAGGGGACAAGCCTGCCTGATCTCTTTAGAAAGCTCTAGTTCAGGGATAAGGAACAATTCTTATTGACATTTTGTTGCCCGAGAGCCTGTAAGAGTCAGGTTGGAGAAGCTGCTCCCCACGCACTCTGGGGAGAAGCTGTTTCCAGGGCATGATAGATCCTGGCCCAGCCCCTCCTCCTTCCTCCCTGGCCAAGGTGCAGAGTTCCTGATGTTACCGCTATTCATGTTAATATTATTAACGATGACAGAAATTTTTACGAGTCCCCACTGTTTTATTGACAGAGCACATCTGCTTGTCTTGAGAATTAATTCAGATGCTGGGCACGGATCAGAGACAGAGCCCTCCTCAGGCCTCTTCTCCTTCCTGTGGTTCCCAGAACCGGGAATCATGCTCACTACTCGAAGGGCTCCTGATGAGGGGCTCTGTGAGGGTCAAAAGAACCCAGACCCACCTGGGCATTTGCATAAAATGCAGATGCCTAGGCCCTCTGTACCTGCTGGGTCAGGATCCCCTGGATGAGGCCCCAGAATCTGTATTTTAACCTGTGCCCCAGTAACCCTGTGGCTCTCTGAATTTCGAGGAGCACAGAGAAGGGGTACAAGGTTGCACATATGTTTAAGTTTTGGAGAGGTTGCCCATTCCTGATCGGCTCATGCTTATCCCCCAGCAGCTCCATTTTCCACGCCAAGGCCTGCTCCAGGATACCATCATAGTCAAAAGCTTTTAAGGGACATCAGACTCAAGGCCACTCCTGTTCCCTGAGCTACTCCAAGGAGGGGGGCCCACACCAGCCATGACCTTGGCAAGGGCACTGGCTCAGACTCATTCTAGAATGGTCCCTACCAGCCCAGCCCCACAGCCCTAGCTCACCATACCCACCCCTCCTCCCAGACACCAGTCATCAGAATTCTTGGGAAAGATTTTAACAGAGGTACCCAGACCCCTCCCCACAGCTGTCAATGGCCATTTCATGTGGTTTTATTTTTTTGGTTAAGGGAGGTGGTAGTATTACCAGTATGATGCAGCAAGGGAGATATATAGATAAAGAAAATCTCAAGTTCAACAAGAATGTCATTGAATATTTCATGACCTCCTAATGGACTAAGGCAGAGACGCGTAGCTTAAATAACACAGTGAGGTAGGTTCCACTATTACCGACTGATGAGTGGGGCTTTGTCACACACTGGAAGAGCCTCTAGTGAGGTGCCAAGGGCCTCGCTGTCCTGGCCTGATCAAGCACAGGAAGAAAATGTAATGAGTGACGGAAACAAGACTCCAAGAGATCATTGTAAGATGAAATTAATAACAATAAATGCAAAGGTGGGTATTTGTGTGTTTTTTAAAAAATCAACTGTGTTTAGCTCCAGAGTAGGAGAGACCTGGCTTGGAGAGTGAACACAACCTAGGGTGGCAGGTAGCACAGCCCGTCAGCAGGTCACCACAGTCCCACGTGGTCCTGGGTGAGGGCAGTCCCTCTTCTCTCCCATAAGTCATCAGTGGGAAGCCGGGGTCCTTCCCCCCAGCCAGGGACCAAGACAGCCTAAAGTAGGTCCAGCAGGGGAGGCCACCTCCCCTCCTTTGATAAACAGCGGGAGATGCTGGGAACATTTTATATGGGGAAGGGGAGACTCGGGGAGGAAATGAGCTGCTTTCCAATGTGTGAAGGCTGTCACAAGTCTTCTGGGGACATCCCTGCCGGAATGGCAATCCATCCCAGTATTCTCACCTGGAGAATTCCATGGATGAAAGAACCTAGTGGGCTACAGTCCATGGGATCGCAAAGAGTCAGACACGACTGAGCCACTAACACACACTGCCCAGGGACTCCAGGCCCCTCTGGGCGATCATGCCCCTGCCCCTTCTCTGGCCTCATCTCTAAGCACCCACCCACCCCATGGGTCCCTGGCCTCTGACAACTCCTCTTCCTCAAACAGCCCCTTCGGGCCCCCTGCTTGCTGTCCCCTCTACCCATGACACCTCCCCAAACCCCTGCTCGTCAACTCTTACCCCCAGGCCTCTCTTCCTCAGGAAGCTGTATACAGACCCATTCCACGCCCTCATGGCCCTCTCTACTTTGCTGCAACAGCTTTGGTCCCAATGTAGAATTTATCTAGAACTTTATTTTATATTGTTTCCTAAATCGTGAGCTTCATGAAATTACAGAAGCATCTGTCTTGCTCTTTTCGTGTGCCCCCTGCGTAGCACCTGGTGTGCAGTAGGTGCTCAATAAATGCTGACTCTGTCAATGAGTAAGTGACAAGATCCACCATCAGGCAGGAGCTACAGGAAGACAAATTTCAAACTCCTTCAAAGAACTTTCCAGCACATTAGGCTGGACATGAGTTTGAGCAAACTCCAGGAGATAATGAAGGACTGGGAAGCCTGGCGAGCTGCAGTCTGTGGGGTTTCAAAGAGTCGGACACGACTTAGTGACTGGACAACAACAAACGCTGTCCCAGTTTGCAATCGGCTACCTTGTGAGTTGCCCCCAGTGGCAGCACGCAAGCAGGGGCTGACTGGATATGGAGGTGAAGACGCCGACCTCTACAAGCACCTTCCAGTGTAGAGGTTCTGTCTCCTCTGTCACTTGAAAAGGGAGCCAGTAATTTGGGGACGAGGAGGAGCAGGAAGAAAGAAAACGTCCTCAGGATGGCAGGCCTGTTGCTCAGAAAACAGGACATTTATAGCTGGGGGTTTGGGTGGGACTGGGACTGGGCTCTGAAGCCCAGGCTCGTGGCTCCCCCTCCTGCCTTCTGCACCCACACCATCCCTAGGCACAAAGGACAGGAAGGACCCAGAACTCTGGGTCACCAGAGTTCCCAGCATCCCACATGGGGCTGTTCATGGCTCACAAAAATGTCTCTGTTGAGCCCGCTGCCAAGCCAAGACTGGCTACATAACTTCCAGGACCCAGTGCTAAGTGAAAACATAGGACCCCTGTTCAAAATGTGGATAAGAGTCTGCCTGCCGATGCAGGGGACGCAGGTTGGATCTCTGGTTCGGGAAGATTTCACATACCTCAGGGCAACTAAGCTTCACAGCTACTGAGCCCATGTGCTGCAAATACTGCAGCCCAGGCATCTACAGTGATGCTCCGAAATAAGAGAAGCCACTGCCTTGAGAACCCCACGCACCACAACCAGAGAGTAGCCCCTGCTCGCCCAAACTAGAGGAAGCACGCGCACAGCAACAAGGACTCAGCGCAGCCAAAAGTAAGAAAAAAACAATATAAAGTAAAATCTTTTTATGAAAAGAATTTCAAATATTACATGTTAACACACATATACGGAATCTAGAAAAATGGGCATAGATGAAACTGTCTGCAGAGCAGAAATAGAGACACAGACGTAAAGAACGAATGCACAAACACCAAGGTGGGGAAGGGATGGGCGGGAAGAATCGGGAGATCGGGGCTGACACAGATATACTACTTAGGTACAAAGTGGGGCTTCCACGTGTAACTAGATAACCAGTGAGAACTGCCTGTGTAGCACAGAGAACTCCACTCAGTGCTCTGCGGTGACCTAAATGAGAAGAAAATCCAAAAGAGAGACGATATATGTATACATATATAGCTGATTCACTTTGCTGATACAGCAGAAACTAACACAATATTGTAAAGCAACTATACTCCAATAAAAATTTTTCAAAGAAAGAATTCCATTGTGGAAGACCAACAACCACTAAAAAAAGAAAAGAGAATTTCAAACTGATGAAAGCAGAGCATTAAACCACGTATGGGGCCCTAAGGGCCTGCACATGTACCCAGTCCTCCCTGACCCCCCAGGAGGCTGCTGGCCTGTGGACCCCACCCCCGTCCTGCCTCCACCCGGAAGACCAAGAGAAGATATCAAACGGAGACCTCGCCACAATGCTGAAGCCAATCCAGCTCCTTAGACCACTCAGTTTAGATGTTTGTTGTCTTTTTTTATAAATATGAGCAGACAGAGAGGAACCACTAAGCAATAGAGGAAACTCTTCAAGGCAAAAGGGCAGGGCGGGGGCACTCAAAGGAGGCAGTCAGTGGAGCCAGCAAAACAAATGACTTCCCTGAAACAGGAGTTAAGAAAAATCATCCTAAAATGTGGAACTTTGCAAAGGAAGGGCAGCATTTCTGGCGATGTCATTTGCAGCATTATTTAACAAACCCATCTGAAGATTATTTCATTATCTGGGGGAACACACCTTGGTCTAATTCACTCTTTACAGTTAATTAAAGGTCTGGCTGCTATGAAATTACATGTGAACTTGGAGATATTGTAAGTGGTATTCTGCCCAATATAAAAAGATAACCCCAAAGGTTACAGTTTTATGACCCTATAAGGCCATTAACCAGCTTTGATTCTAAGCACCTCATATCCCCAGGTTTTTTTCCCATTGCCTGTTTTCCTGATTCTGATGATTACCATCCTGCTGATTCCTCATTAATGAGTCGGATAAATCTGTAATATACATGTTCCTTCTAAGATTTGTGTGAGGGTAATTTTTTTTAACTTTCTGGAAATTATACTTTGACTTCAGGATCAGTAAAGCCTAATTTGTATCTATGAAGAGATACGAGTGAATATTGCATCCATAAAAACAAGCTGCTCTGAAAAATAAGAAATTCAAGAGCAACAAGCGATCCTGAGAATTAAAAAGACACAGAGGAGATGAACACTTCCATTAGGGGCAGTAAATTGAGAAAAAGACATCGTTAGTGATTCAGAAGGCCAAGTCAAGGAATTCTCTCTTAGTACAGATTTCATCTGTACGAGAGGTGAACAGAACATGCAGAGAATAGAGAGAGAATGGAAATAACCACTTACTGGGAATTCTAGGAGAGAGCAGAGAAGAATGGCCAGTCACCAAAGAAGATACGGAATAATTTTTTTCTGACCTGAAGGATGCACAAGTCTTGAGTTCCAAAAGGCCCCACCGGAAGCGATCCTTCACTTAACACCTGTCCTTGTGAAATGTCTAAATTCTCAAGGTAAAGAGAAAATCTTCAAGCTTTTAGCAAAGAAAATGCAGGTTTCTCCCAACAAAGAAGAACCAGATCTATAGTGGCCTTGGCTGCAATATATGGTGTCGATTTGGATGGTACCACATGCAGGGTTCTGAGGGAGAAAAACTGTGACTCTAGAGCAGTGCAGAAGAAAACTGCCCTTCACCCACCAAGATCAAAGGGATATATGTGTGGACAGGCAAGACTGAAAAATGACACTATCCAAACACCTTTTCTTTTTATTGAGTTGGTCAAAAAGTTCTTTTGGGTTTTTTCTTAACATGTGATGGAAAAACCCAAATGAACTTTCTGGCCAATCCAATTAAAAAAAAAAAAAAAACTACTTAAGGATGTCCTCCAGCCAAACCAAGATGAGAATGAGAAGGAAGAATCTGACAGAGGGTGACACAGCTCCCACGTAGGGACCCAGTTTAACTTCTAATTTGGTCTAAATCATCGCTGATAATGTGGCTGTAGAGCTGAATACAGCTCTGAGGAAAGGATACTGTGACATTTTAAAGAACACCAGGGAGCAAACCACTGCCCTTCAGGACACATCTGCGGAATTCAGTGCATACATGGTGATACTGACTTCCCATCTCAGCCAGGTGCCTGGCCACCCTCCCTGCCACTTCTCGAGGGCATCACATATGTATGTTGGCACACACATGTATGCAAATGCACATGCTCTCATGGACACTGACACATGTACACACACACACACACTCGTGGGTCTCTAGCCTTTTTGTCCCCGCTTTTCACTTCTGCGATATTGACCATTACTGGGCATGGTTAACACCTGCCCATCTTCCAGCTCTTGTGTGTGCGTCACCTCCTCAGGCAAGTCGTCAAATCCCCAAGCTGCCAGTCTGGCCCAAAGATGCTCTCAGAGAATCATAACACTTTCCCAGAGCCCTGGGCTCAGCATGTGGCACGTTCACCCGTGTAGCTGCTAAATGCCTCTCTCCAGATGGTACTTGGGAAGGATAAAGTTTATGTCTAGATCTGCTGTCCTTCCTGCCCTGCATTGAAGACAGTGCTGACACTTAGTAGGAGCTCAGTCAACTGCTGACTGTTGGATTTATGTGTGGTTGGGCCTCTAGCCTGGTTTAACCCAGGAAAGGAAAGACAAGGCACAGAGCAGAGTCCAAGATGCTCCAAACAGGTTAAGTTGTCCCCTGACCTCTTTCTGACTATAGCTTAGGTCTTGGCAGAAATAACCACAGTTTGGAGTCAGACAGTAGAGTCCGTGTTGGATCTCTAACTTGCTGAGTGATCTAGGATGATAATAATAATAGCTCACATTTATTGGGTGCTCACTTTAATGGAGCTATCCTTTATTATACATTATCCCCATTTCACAGATGAGGAAACTCAGGTTTAGAGAGGTTAAGTGGCTTTTGTTAGGTCACAGTTAGTTAGAGTAAAACAGACCCAGTATCAGCTGACAGTGCAGGAAGACATACAGTTCACCAGAATGAGGAGGAAGGAATGTCTGTTTGTCCAGGCCATTAAGGAAAGGGACATCATTTCTTCCATCACAGGTGTCCAGGAGGAATCCAGACAATAACACACAGCTTTATCATTATTACCAAGAAGCCCCAGAGATTATTTACATGACGTCTGCATGCATCAGAGGCTAGGACCTGTCTGATATGGTCTACCTACCCTGCCATGACAATGAAGAAATCCAGTCGGTTCCATGTGTCCCCAAGGTAGCACTTCTTGCCAAAAATGCCCAGGGCCACCATCTTGAGCACCATCTCCATGGCAAAGAAGACAAAGATGAAGTCATCAAAGACCTGCAGGGGC
This sequence comes from Dama dama, assembly GCF_033118175.1. Lineage (NCBI taxonomy): Eukaryota > Metazoa > Chordata > Mammalia > Artiodactyla > Cervidae > Dama > Dama dama. The sequence continues at coordinate 9,187,799 of NC_083702.1, forward strand.
AGGAGGAAGACAAGAAGCAAGGGACAGCGTGAGGTCCCGGAGCAGGACACAGGGTTGGAGCCACGGTGTGAGGGGGGAACATGGGCATGAACACGAGGGCCCAGGGAAAGACCTGGAAACATCTTCTCCTGGTCCGGGAGAAAACCTCAGAGATCCTTGTCCAAGGCATTCATTTCACAGATAAGGAGACTGAGGCCCAGAATGGGGGATGAGCTTGCCCAGGGTTTTCCAGCCCCTTCTAATTGTTCCCTAAAAGCAAGCACAATGAGAAGGGACCCAGATGGGAGCGGGCAAAGGGGGAGTCTCCTTAATAATTGCCATGCCCTGGGCTAGACCCTCACTCTGCATCCTCTCTTCAGTTCTCTCAGTGACCCCTTGAATGCTGTCATTTAACAGATGAGGAACCGGGAACTCACACTGCTTCAGAACCTCACCACAGTTCCCACAGCAGTGAAGGGAAGAAATGACACTCAGGTCTCTCTGACTCCGAAATGCACATGGAAGGGGCTTTCTCAAAACAGGCCTGACACCTGCCCTGGGCCCAGGTCCCCGTGCTGTCTTCCTCTGCTCAGAAACGAAGCCCCCAAATACAGCTGTCATCATGGGCTCAGTGAGTGTCTATTGCCCGAGGATGGGGCCTGTGTGGAATCCCTCTTTCCAGGATCAGTGAAGGTTAAAGACAATTCAGTTCAACAAATGGACACTGAGCACCTTCTCTGTGCAGCTCATAGGCTGGTGTTGGGGGCCCAGAGATGAATGCTCGCTAAATTCACCACCTGGTAGGGAAGCCAGTCTAGTACCCACTGAGGTTAATTGGTTCTAACTCCACCCAGGACCCTGGGGCCGGCCCAGGAGCTTGATACCCACTTGGACCCCAGACCACCTCAGAGATTCTAATTCTGCAGGTTTTGAATGGGTCAGGGGTCTGGATCTTGAACATGTACCCCCAAGGGAATCAGAGAAACTGGGCTGCTTGGGAACCTCTGAGTCCTGTGGGAACACAGCAAGCAGAGGGCATTTCCTCTCAGGAGGCCTCTGAGTTTCTCAGGGAGACAGAATTAGATGTTTCCACATCTGTAAAATGGGTATAAGCCTAACACCCTGCACTACTGGTGTAACACGTGCCACAGGGGCCAAAGGTCAGGCCTCCACCTGGGATCTCCGTGAGATGAGAACAGGAGAGGTCAAAGAGGCGGCTCCCAGCAGCATCAACATAGTGATGGAGCTCGGCCTTTATCCCGTGATCACTGGGAGTGAAGGGCAAGGCTTTCTGCAGGGAGCGTCAGGTCACTTTGTGCTTTACCGGGAAGGGCGGTGGGGATGGGGAAACCAGGAGGAAGTTGGTGGTGGGAGAAAAGGAGGGGCATGGACTAGGGCAGAGGCCTCGGGATAGAGAGGAGAGGATGGAAGGGAGAGAGGATGGAAGGGAGGCAGGTAGGACCAGATGGCAGTGAGGCAGACAGGATGAGCGGAGCGAGGGCAGGACCAGGAGTGAAGCGGTGGCTGGGCGGGGCGGGGCGGGGCCTGGCGGAGATGGGCGGGGCCTGGGGCGGGGCTGGCGGAGGGGGCGGGGCGGGGCAGCCGGCCTCACCTGCAGGATCTTGCAGCGCTCTGACAGGCAGTCCATGTCGTCGCAGGGCTGGTACATGCCGAGGGTCACGCAGTTCAGCAGGATCACCAGCATGCTGATACATTCAAACCACGTGCGCACCAAGTCAAGGACACAACAGCTGGGGGGCACTCCCCCACCACCAACACAGGTGTCCACCCCATTGCCCCCCAAGTGCCTCTCTGGTGGGTCAGTACCTATGTTTTCAAAGACCTTTTAAACAGCCTGCCCCGACCCGTCACAACAGACATGGCCAAACCCACCAGAGAACCTGAACCCCACCAAGCCACCACCTGCCAGGACGCCCTCCCCACCCCAACCTCTTTGCCCCAGCCTGAGTTCCCCCAGACCCACAGAGACCTGCCTGGGGGACCATCTCCAGACTCTCCCGGCCTCTCTATCTCTGACTTCTTTCCTCTGATTGTCACTGCCTCCCTTCTTTGACCATCCTTCCCCTCCCCTACCCATGCCCCCTCCATCTCTGCCCAAGCCCTGGAGCTGAACCCTACAGAGGGCCCGTCCAGCGTGGCTGAGGCTGGCCAGACACCCTGTACTTCTGTCCTCTCCTGTGGCTGGGTTACAGCTCATTGCCAGACTCCAGCAGGTCTGTGCCTGGGCTCCCCCAGGCCCCTGCATGAGTCAGGGTGGAGTTCAGCCTCCATAGGCCGGTCCAGGCAGAAAGGCTCCTGCAGCCAGCAGCCTGGGCAGGGCCTCAAGGGCATGTGCTTGGACACGGGTGAGTGGGCTTTCCAGGCCAGGCCACTCTCCTCTCTAACACCCTGCTCCTTCCTGGCTGGTTCCTGCTCAGTCTTAAACACAGCCCACTGATGTTCAGCCCCATCCCTCCCTCCCAAACCTAGAATCCTAGAACCAGAGGAGCCAGAACCCAGGAGGACCCGAGGGCCCGGGTCATTCACGGGTTAACTTGCTGACACACTCATTGTCTTTATCCAAGGCTAGAATCTACCTTCCAAGGGGACAGGGGGGTAGCATTCATGCCCTGACAGTGACAGGCTTCTAGGAGAAGCACAATAAATGTCTTTTGTGATTGAATAAACCTCTCTACGTGCAGCCCACTCTGACACCCAAAGATTCTTGAGTGTCCCCAAGTGAAAGTTCTGGCCCCTCAATTTCAAAGCCCTTTCTCTGAGCTCAGATACAGCTATGCCAGCCAGACTCTCAGCCAGACCCTACCCAGCGGCAGGGTGAGGATCTCCTGCCTAATGGAAGATTGACCTGGTTTCCTTGGCAACAGCCTCCCTCCCACCCTTGGTCCTTGCTCATCTTGGGATACTGCTTTCCCTCCTGCCTCCCTGTCAGACCCTCCTTGCCCCAACTCTGCTCCTTCCTGCCCCCTCAAACCTCTGCCACTCTCCCACAGCCTGTAATTAACTTCAGTCTTTGCCAGGGCCCCCTTCTAGCCTGAGCATCGCTCCAGCAGCAGCTTCATCATTAATTAACTTTTTTGAAGTTCAAACGTTCTAATTACCAGCAAACGTCCCCCATCCTCTTTGCCTTTTCCCCGTGACTGTCATGCTCTCTCTCTTTCCAGCCACCTCTTCTGCTCCCTCTGCCCTTCCTGCCAGCTTCAATTCAAAGTACACTTGGCAGGTATCTTCCAGGAGCCTGGCACTCCCACTTCTTCCTTACCAAGGCCCTGAGCAATGGAGATCAGCAGGCCCATTTCACAGATGAGGAAAACTGAGGCTTAAAGAAATGAGGCCCCTCTCCTAGCTCACACAGCTGGGAAGCGCCAGAGCTGAGATTCACACCAGACCTGCTCTCCTCTGTGATGCAGGGCTTGTCTCTGCCTGTGTCTTTCCTTGCCCTCCTCTGAGGCCTCAGTTCATCTTCAGCATCTCTCACCTAAGCCCTGTCCAGCCTCCCTGCTGGCTTCCAGCTCTGGTCTCTGCCCCTCCAATCTGCCCTGCACACAATCCCAAGGTGTTTGTTGTGTGGCCAATACTATCCAAGCTCTTTGCAAGTGTTATTGCATTTAATCCTCCAGCCCTATTACAAGCCCCAGTTACAAGTGAGGAAACAGAGTCACAAAAGGGAACACAATTTTGCCCAAGGACCCCAGCTGGAAAAAGGCAGAGCTGAGCTACAGAACCAGAGCCTGCTGTTCTTGTCCCATTTTGTCATCGCCAAATTAATCTGGCTGAAGCCCAATTCTGATTAGACCTCTCCACTATTCAAAAGCCTTTCAGAGGTGATGGGACGGTGGCTCCCATCACCCTCCCTAGCCTGACACCCACAGCCTCCTACACTCTGACCTCAGTGAACTCTTCTGGCCTTCCCTCTCACCAGCCTTGGCATGCACTGAACTTCTTGCTGTCCCCAAGCATACCATTGGCATGGGGTATGCATGCATACCTTTCGACCAACATGCATATCTTTCTACCAACTTTACCAGTGAACTCCTACTCATCCTTCACAGCCCAGATCATCTGTCACCTCTTCTGGAAGCTTTCCTGAAGCACCTTTCCCCACTCACCTAGGGGTGGCCTCCTTCCCGAAGTGCTCCCCACCCACCTGGTCTAGCTCATATCGTGTTAATGAACTTGGCAGTAGTCATGACTACTGCCTGCCAGGCCCCTAGGGACATGGCCCTAACCCTCAGCACAGCCCACAGGGAGCAGATGGAAAAACAGCCTGGAGAGCTGGGGTGACCTGGCCAAGGTCACAGTCAGTGAGTTGCCTGAACTGTCTGACTTAGCAGTGCCAGAGCCGCTGCCACAGGGCCGCCTCTGGTGCACGTCCCTCGAAAGGGGCAGATGGAGCGGCTTTCACCTCTAGATGGCTCAGCTTCAGGGATGGACAGTCTCAGCCCTGCCCCAAGGCACTCAGGGAAATCCCAGATGGCAGGGCTGGGCCCTTTCCAGGAGCCCGCGAGGCTCAGAAGTCAGACCAGAGCTGGCATCGCTGTCCGCGGTTCCTGACACACTCCCCACTGGCTCGGGGATCAAAGGCATGAGCCCTCCTTGAAGTTAAACCAGACCACGTGGCGCGGGGAAGGAGAGTGGTGGAAGGAGTGAAGGTCCTGGGCTGAGCAATTTGGTGGCCTGGCCCAGCGCCCAGAGCTGCCATCATTAGTCACAAGCACCGGGGAATTCTGAAAGCCGTCAAGCAGAGCTCCGGGCCTCTGGGACAGTGCAAGGGACGACGGAGGCCCAGAGAGGGTGGTACAGGATTTCTGGGTAACAGGGCAGACCGGGGCCCGGATGCCAGCTCCACGAGGGCCTCCCATGGCGAAGCTCAGGGCCCCTGCCTGGCACCTGTGGTTAGGACCCTGCCAACTTGCCCACTTGGCCACCCAGACCCTCACGCCTCTCCAGGTGACCTTTGCCACGGAACAACCCCATCCCAGGCCTCAGAGAGCCCCTGATCCCATCCCCCACTGCACAGAGGGGACACAGAGGGGCAGAGAGCATCCCAGGGACACGATGACCCTGGAGCAGAAGTGACCCTCAGACAAGAGACTCCCCAGCCACAGGGTGCCTGAGCCACGGCTGGGTTCCTGACCCCACCAAAACCCCACGTGTCCCAGACGTCCAGGCTCTGTGTGTGTAGCAGCCACTCGGCCCAGGTCTCCAACCCGCCTCCTACCTCCACCCCCACCCCCATCTCAGCTCCAGCTCTGGGCAACCCCACCTGGGGAGCCGGCCCTCCTCCCAGCATCCCCTGCTCTGCTCACAGTGCCTCCCATGGTCCTGAGAACTAGGGCATCAGAGCCCAGCAGTGAACTAATGTGCACCTATTGAGCGCCTGCTCTGTACCAGGCCCCAGGTTAACAACAAAGATAAAGGTAATGATGGCAAATGCATCTCAAGTGTTCTTGAGTACTTGTTTGCCAAGGAGTTTTCGAATCAAGGGCTTCGCTGGTGGCTCAGATGGTAAAAAATCTGCCTACAATGCAAGAGACCCAGGTTCGATGCTTGGGTTGGGAAGATCCCCTGGAGAAAGGGAATGGCTACCCGCTCCAGAATTCTTGCCTGGAGAATCCTATGGACAGAGGAACCTGATGGGCTATAGTACCTGGGGTCCCAAAGAGTTGGACATGACTGAGCGAATAACACTTTTCACTTTTCTAATGAAATAGCAGGTATTAATAATATGTCATTTAAACCCTACAGTAAACGCATGAGGAAGGGAGGCCAGAGGCCCCTGAACACAGAACCCATGTAACCATGGACGAGGACCGGGGCTTGTCATGTATGTGCAACAGGGAAGCCCCTGTCCTTGTCCATCTCTTCTATAACAGGGTCCAGGGTTTCCCATTCTTTGGCTTTGGGGCAAAAAAGAAAAAAAAAAAAAAAAAAAAGCCACCTCACCAGCAAAGGACTGAGAATCTCAGACTGGTGTTATCTGCTGACTACTTAATATGACCTTGAGTAAGGACAAGAGATGCAATCACAAACCCTTTAGACCATGGCAGCCTCCCAAGGGCTGGACCTTCACTCACAGGCTTTAAATACAATCAATCAACAACTTGGAGGGTCGCCCTTCACCTTCAGCCGAGTCCACTCAACTGGCGAGTGTTGTTACCCCATTTTACAGATGAGGAAACTGAGGCACCAGCACTGGCTCCAGGGCTCCAGCCACAGCCACCTAGGGTCACGTAGCAAACTCAGGATTTGAACATGCTTCTCCTGACTCCAAACACCCTGTTCTCAGCCATGTGCTGTGGCCTAAGGTAACAGGGCCGGGACTGGCACATGCTCAGTGGAATATTTGCTTTTCCCTTTTTGACTGGGAAGGAAGGAGATGGTGCAGGAGAGGGTGGGAGGGGAAGCCAGCGAGGAGAGGGTGCCAGCCTCAAAGTCCCCAGCAAAAGCTGAGCCAGACCAGGACCATCTCCACTCCATGGCTGGCTGCTGTCTTAAGAAGATGGGGTGTGATCTGGCAGGACAGGGCCACCAGCGAAGCTATGACGCCAGGGGGCCCCTCAAACCTGCCACTTCCCAAAGAGAAGAGTGACTGGCTGGGCAGTGTCCAGAGCCCGACCAGGCCCCTCAGGGCAGCCTCCTCTCCAGGAGCCTGCGTGGTTACCATGACAACCACCACCCTCTATCCTGCCGGCTCCGCTGACAGTCATGGTTTCTGCAGTTCCGGGGGGCTCTGGGAGGGTGGGCAGGGGATGGGAGTGCTCGGTGTGGCTGGGGCAGCCAAGTTTGTTTTTATTTTTGTCAAATCTGAAATCAGATTCATTTCCCGGCGTGCACTTCGGTTGTCTAAATAAATCAAGTGGAGGAAGCGGGCTGGAAGCTTCACCCTCCTGGACCAGGGAGGCAGGGAAGGTGGGCCTGCCCCTATACAGAGCTCCCTCCTCTGTCTGTCCCCAGGGCATCCAAGGATAGGCACCCAGGCTTCGGGCCTTCATAGACCAGGGCCTGAGTTTCCAGATCCTTGTTCTTGGGCCAGCTCTGTGCTCCTCCAAGGCCAGGTTCACAAGCATCCATGGAGCACCTACTGAATACCTGGCCTGTGCATCAGTGTACTGAGATGAGCCAGGCTGGAGGTGCCCAGAGTGCTTACCTCTTCTAGGACCCACCGTGGTATGAGGCCATGTAGTATGCACTGTACTAGAAGTGGCTACCATTTTGAATGTCAGCTATGCTGCAGGCCCTGGGCTTTAAAGAGGATATCCATTCACTTACTCACTCATTCATTCGACTTATCTTTATGAGCCACAACCACTCTGGAAAGCTGCTTGGCAGCATTTATTAAAACTAAACAGAGGGCTTCTCTGGGGAATCCAGTGGTCAAGAACCTGCCTGCTAATACAGGGGACATGGGCTCAATTCTTAGTCCAGGAAGGTTCCACATGCCACAGGGTAACTAAGCCGTGTGCCACAAACTACTGAGCCCTCACTCTCGAGCCCATCAGCCACAACTCCTGCACCCATGAGCCACAACTACAGAAGCCTGAGCACCCTAGAGCCTGTGCTCCGCAACAAGAGAAGCCACCGCAATGAGAAGCCCAGGCACCATAACTAGAGAGTAGCCCCGACTCTCCGCAACTAGAGAAAGCCCTGAGCAGCAATGAAGACCAGGTACAGCCAAAATTTAAATAAATAAAAATTTTTTTAAAAAGAAGGGTGACTTTAAACAAGCCCATGCTAGAATCCAGCTGTGCCACTCTTGGGTCCATATCCCCCAGAGAAATGCCCAAATAAGTCCACAAAAAGGCACGTGTTACCCTTAACAGTCCAAACTTGGGAACAATCTAAGTGTCCATCAACAAGAGAACGAGTCGGGCGGAGATTTCAACTGGAGATGATTTGGGCCCCCGGGGGGACATGCGGCCATGTCTGGAGACGTTTTGGTTGTCAAAACTGGGTTTTGAAGGATGTTCTTGGCATCTGGTGGATGGAGACCAAGGATGCTGCTCAACACACCACAATGCACAGGGCAGCCCCATCACAAAGAATTCTCCAGCCTGAAATGCCCACAGTGCCAAGGCTGAGAAACTGCGACACATTCCTTTGATGGAACACTACTCAGTGATCTAAAAGAACAAACTACCACAGCAGCATGGATGGGGCAGCCAGACCTAATGCTGGTGACAGGAGCCAGAAGAGCAAAGAGCGCCCAAGTTCAACTATATGAAGTGAAAACCCAGGCAAAGCGAAGCAACAGTGAAAGAGGTCAGAAGGGCAGTAACTAGAGGAGAGAGAGTTCATCGCGGGTGGGGTGAGGGAGCTTGCAGGGGCTGGAGATGTTCTTCTTGGATGGAGTGAGGTCACAGGAGTGTGTTTACATGGAAAAATGCCTTAAGCTGGACATTAAGATTTGTGAGCTCTATTGCATGCACATTCTATCACAATAAAAAGTGTAACAAAAAATGATGCTGAGCTACAGCTATAGGGAGATATAAAATGCAGCAATTAAAAAGCCACAACCCCTGCTGGGGCACTGGCTGTCATGGACCCCCCCAGAAGACCTTCACCACAACCCTGCAAAGGAGGGGTGTTACCCCTGTTTCACAGACTTGCCCAAGGCCACAGCAAGGGACAGAATGGGGATCCGAACCTTGCAGCATTTTGTCTTCATTTAAGAATTTCTTCTGTCCAAGCCTATGGCAGCCTTGGAAGATGGGCATGGCAGGCATCATTCCACCCACTTTACAGATATGAAAATGAAGGACTTCACTAGCGGTTCAGTGGTTAAGACTCCCCACTTCCACTGCAAAGGGCATGGGTTTGATCCCTGGTTAGGGAACTAAGATCTCACATCCCACATGCCTCATGGCATGGCCCAAAAAAAGAAAGAAAATGAAGGTTCAGAGATGGCAAGATTTGCCCAAGGGGACACAGTGGTTCAGCTGAGACAGAAAATTGTTCCATAAAGTGAATGGACCCGCTGGGCAGATGGTCCTTGTCCTCTTTCCACTTACATGCCTCTAGTGACAGGGAGCTCCCCACATGACACACAGCCCTTCCCCGGGCTGACTGGTTCTAGTTATAAGCTATGGAGGTTCAGTGGGCTGAGATCCCTTAGAAAGAGTGTTGCTGCCCCCAAGCCCACTTCTTAGAGTCTCTGTAATTTGACAACTCATTGAATTTGGCCAAAGTCTTTGATTCCCAGATGCCCAGCAGGCCTCTGTGCCCAGTGCAGACAACCGGAGTGGGGGAGGCAGTGGCGAGGAAACCGGGGCTGCCAGCTTGGAAGGAAACCGGGGTGGATGGTCCATGGGAAGGAAGCTCCAGCCAAGGAGACTCACCAGACACTGCATTTCAGCCACTGCTGAAAAGAAGGGCAGGGAAGGACCCAGGGGACCAGGGTCCCACTGTCTGCAAGCCGATCTAGCTTCAGGAGCCTGTCCACAAAGAAGGTGTACCTGCAGGGGAGCCTCTTGGAGTCCTAGGCAGGGGGTGTGGAGGCCTCCCCTGGGCCCTTACAGAACCTCAGGTGTGCCCCTGACAACAGTGTGGTTCTGCCCCAGCTTCCTGCCCCCCACCCAGGCTGTGCTCTCCAAGGGCAGCACACATCCAACCTTCTCAGAGGCCCACCTGGAGCAGCAGCTCGGGGCATCTACAGCCTCGGGGACGTGTGAGGTGCCCGTCACTTGGAGGCATCAAGGACGCTAAAGAGGGATTTCTGTGTTGAAGGGATCTGCAGCCCGCCTCCCCACCTCAAACACCCCCTCTTCTCCTTTCTAACATCCATCACTCACTAATCTATATTCAGCCCCTCTTCACTGAGCCCCCGCCCCCCCTCTGTCTGGCCCACAGTGACCCTGGAAACCCTGAATGAAGATGACATGGTCCCTGCCCTGCAGAAGCCATGAGCAAACACTAACGGAGATGCAGTTGGACAGGGTGAGGGCTGAACAGAGGGTGATGACGCTCTTCCTTGGCTTCCTGGGGGCCTATCCCCCACCACACGACTTCTTTGCCTGCCCCTGACCACACATGTGTTCATGTTCACATGTGCATTCCCACGGAGCCCCACAGCCCCTCCCACACTTACACACGCCAAAGTGTGTGCACCGCAGCCTCCACACCCCCGGGGCAGCCGCACTGGGCCCGGCCAACCCACTCTCTCCCCGCACCAGCAACTCTTAAAGCATTTCTGTACCTCCTGGGGAAGTTCATGAACCCTTTGTCAGAATACTGTTTTTAAGTGCATAATTTTTTTTTTTAAAGAAGGCTTAGTATTAGAAAGGAAGGAAGCCAGTTATGTTAAAACAGTTGTCAAAATATTTTTTAGAAAAACAAATTTGTGATGGAGAACTCTGTGTGCTTCGTTATCAACACAATGAATAACCAAAGCCAGGGGCGGGTCTGAGCCTGTGCGCCTGGGAAACAGGGGAGAATGACAATGACATTCCCAGAGCTCTACAAGGAACCATGATGTGGCTCAAAAATACCGGTGACTGCTGCTGGTGACAGTCACAGAACTGCCGGTGACCCATTGTGCTCGGTTGCCTCTGTTAGTAATACAAAGAAATGCTACATTTCAGTCGGAAGTCAGTGAAACCAAACATGCAGCTTGTCCCGATTAAAGCTGATGAAACTCAGTTTAAGACCCTTGTTCCAGAAACTCCTGCTGGGCGCTGGGGACACCACCAACCCCTGGACAGACCCTCATCCTGCTTGGTAGACCTCACCCTTTAAATGTTGGCCTTTCTCAGGCTCACCAGCCCCCTGAGATTCCCTCTCCATCCACCAAATCCACACCCAGACCCACTCCCACAGCCTCGATGACCTGCCCTGGACTGACAGGTCCAGAGTCTATCCCAGCCACAGGCTCACTTCGATGAACGAGCCTCCCAAGCACTGCTCTGGGATGTCCCAGGGAACCTCAAAGTCATCATGTCCAAAATGGGATAGGCCATCCTCTCTGCAGACCACCAAACTCCCCCCTGAACTTCCCACCCCATGAACAATGACCCCAACCACCACCAATCCTGCAAGCCATCCCCTTGCAGGGAGGCTAGAACCCCTCAGAGCCCTCCTTCCCCTTACCCCTGACATCCATCTCAAAGACCTGTCCATCTCACCCCCTAAATCTCTCCTCTCCATCCTCCCTCTGCACCCTACTGCCCCAGGCAAGCCTCGCTCTCTCACTCCTAAGTCCATGAACAGCCTGCTCCTCCTGCAGCCCTGCCTTCTCTGACACACACTCCACATAGCAGTCCAAGGGTTCCTCCAAAACCAAAAGCCTCCCAAGGCTCCCCACTGCCTTCCAGAGAATTTCCAGATTCCTTGGCTCTGCGTTCCATTGTGTAAGAGCTCTTGGCCAGCCTCCTCTATGTCTGTATAACCTCCACCTCCAACCTTGTTAACTAGGATGTGATTCGCTGAAAGCTTTGCTGCACACCTACTATGTGCAGCATAGGGCTGAGGGTCAAGGCTAAAGAAGAGACATGCATTAATGGAACACAGAGCCTGCCCTCAAGGAGCTCACAGTTTAGCAGAAAGTGAGAATAAGAAGTCAGGTATAAGAGGTCTTGCCAGTGCTACAAGGAGAGAGTGATGGTGCCCAACAGAGGTTTGGGCTGGGTATTCTGCATTTGCCAAATAAGTGAATGGACAGATGGGTTGATAGATGGGTAGGTAGGAGGGTGAGAGGGAGGCCTTCATGTAGTTGATTGAATGGGTAGATGATTGGGAAGGTGGGTAGATAAATGCACAGATGTAAGGATTGAGTGAATAGATGGGTGGGTGTGCAGATAAACAGATGAAGAAATGGATGAATGGATAGATGGGTGGATGGATGGATGAGTGGGTTGGGGAGTGGCTGGATGAATTGATGCATGAAGCAAAGGAAGGCGGGTGGGGAGATGGGTGGGTGGAAAGAGGGGGGTGATTGAGAATGTGACTCCTAGTAAATGGCAGCTCCAGGACTCAAACTCAAGTCTAGGAGACCACAAGAAACCCTGCCAGCTGGGACTCTGCACCGTCCTCCACTTCCCTGTCAGTGATTGTCCTCAGCTTCCCTCCATCTCAGCCTTCCTCCTCACAAGACCCTCAGCTCCATGCTTTCCACACTTTCGGAGCTTCAGGAGATCTCAGGGACCTTCTGAGCCTCCGCACTGTTGACATCTAGGGATGGAGAACCTTTTGTTGTAGGCTGCCCTGTGCGTGGCAGGATGTCTGACCTTTACCCACTGGCAACCAGTAGCACATGCTGACGCTGGGAAAGATAGAAGGCAAAAGAAGAAAGAAGTGGCAGAGGATGAGATGTTTAGATAGCATCCCTGACTCAATGGACATGAATTCGAGCAAACTCTGAGAGATACTGGAGGACAAAGGAGGCTGATGTGCTGCAGTCCATGAATGGGGTCAGAAAGAGTCAGACACGACTTAGCGACTGAAAGACAAGGCCCACTAGCACACCCTCCCCGGGCTGTGACAACCAACAGTGTCTGCAGACGTTGCCAAATACCGTGGGCAAAATCACCCCCAACTGAAAATCACGGTTGATACGGCTCAACCCTTTCCTCAGTGCTGTTCGGTTTGGTTTGGTTTTTGGAAATTGAGACGAAGACAGGAGGAGTGACCACCTGAGGTCACAGGGCTTGTACATGGGCTGGGTCTCTTCCCCTAGCCCAGCCCCCGATATTCATACAGAATCTCACAGTCAGCCAAGCCTTCTCCTTCTGCTTTCTCATCTATGTACAGGAGCCAGAGAGAAATGGGAGCCCAGAGAGGTCAAGTGGCTTGCTCAGCACCACACAGCAGTCAGCAGCAGAGTCAGGATTTGAACTTGCGGGGAGACAGGGGACGCAGGACTCCCCAGGGCAGCTGGGGACGGAAACGTGGATGGCGGCCCCATAGGAGAGCTGGAGAGAGATGAGCAGGAAGACCTTCTAGCTGATTAAAAAGACATATCGATTCCTCTCCCAGGGAAACAAACGGAGCCATTTGTCTCCCAACAGGACCGCGAGGCAGTCTGAGGGAGGCGACAGGTCAAAGTCGGCTTCTGACACGAAGCTGCAGCCCAGGCATGACTGACGAGTAAAAATCCAATCTTGTTTTAAATGCCCTAGGGGGGGTTGACTCTTCATTAGCCAGCCAGCCCTCCTTCTAATCCACCCGCTCTATATCAATCACAACAAGGCTTCCCAGCTGGGCTCACCTCGGCTTCGAGGGGCTGGCGACACAGGCCCAGACACCCCCCCCAAGGCCCTTCAGCCATCGCCAGGCTGGGTGGTCTGGACAAGCCCCTCCCCTCTCTGAGCCTCGGCTGTCGAATGGGAAATCGTGAGAGGGGCCTGAGCTGCACCCAGCACATGGGAGGCCCTGAGGGATCACCAGCGTCCTCTCTGGCACAGCCTTCCAGAATCTAGACCCCAAATGTCCCTCCTGCTCAGACCCCATTCCTCTGGTCTCCCAGCCCAGACCCCAGACTGATGTCAGCGACCTTGGTGACCCCCAGCTTGACTCAGACCCTCTGACCAGGTTGTTTCCTCCACTGGGATATCACGCCCTGTCCCCCTCTTCTCCCCATCGAAGTCTCTCCTGCCCCACTCCTTATCCACGGAGGGTTCCTGCGGCTTGCCGGTCAGAACGGACTGACCAGCCTCTCGGTGCCCACAGCCCACTCAGGGTCCCTCTGCCCAGGCTTTACCCCGTTTTCCTTCACTGGAGTATGATCTAGGTGTGGCTTTGCCTCCCCCATCAGATTGGGGTCTCCTGGGGGCCAAGGCTGGGTGCCAGGCCTGGTACACCGTGGCCCCACCCAACATGGCTGAACAGCCCTCCACCCTGTCTAGGACAGTGTCCAACACTACTGAAGCTCGGCTTCGTTAAATACTTGTTGAATCCATCAATCGACTGATCTATATCGATTATAGGTGCTTCCTGCTTGGTCTCCAGACCTTAGTCTCTCTCCCTCAAGCACCTGCCATTCTGCTCCAGGAGGAACCATTCTAATAAATGAAATTACACATGCCCTATCCCTGCTGGACATCCTTCAGTGGTTCCCCAGTGCCCACAAGATGGAGAGTAGGCTCTAACCTGGCATTTCATACCCTGCTCTCCCGCCCCACCTCACACCGCTCCAGCCACACTAAACTCCTCCCTGTTCCCTACACTAGTCCCCCTGCCCTAAAACACCGTTTCTCAGCTGCCCTCCTGGAAAACTCCTACTCATGTAGCAAAACCCAGCCAAATGTCCCCTCCTCCAGGTAGGCTACACCAACCCTCCTAGGCTGGGTCGGAGCAGCTGCCACACCTGTAGCTCTGCTTATATAGACATCTCCAGGTGACAGTACCTGAGACAGCCCTGTGGGTCGGGCTCTCTCTGGCCCAGCCAGGCTCCTCTGACTGGCCGTCAGGTCCACCCTGCTGACCAATGAGTGCGCGGCATCCACTCTGACCACCATGCGCATCCCCAGGGCACAGCTTGGTGCTGACTTGTACTTCTGAGAAAAACAACCTTCTCTACGCCAGATGGAGGGAAACGGACAATTTCCCAGACATGTGCTGCTTCTTCCAGCAACACTTGCCATCCGTCTGGACGTTCCCTTTGGGCCAGGGCTGAAGGAGGAGGGGATACCCTCCCCGAAAGAACCCCTTCCCCAGCCACAAGCAGACCCTGGCCTGAGAGTCCTGGGCTCCGCTCTGTGCTGGCTTTGTCCAGTACTCAACATGTGCCCTCGGGCAGGTCAGGCTCCCTTCCTCAGCCTCAGGCTTCCCAGCTGTAGAATGGGGAGCTAGCAGACTTCTGGCCTTGGCACTCTCAGCTCGGGAGGACCTGAGAGTTATCTGGGAGCTCATGGCGAGCGGGAAGGTACTTTGTAAACTGGAAAGTGATGAGACACCTGTGCGTTGGAGACAGAGTCAAGTGAGAGCCACGGGCCCAGCCCTCTGGGACCCCACTGGAGGAGGAGGATACAAGGCTAGCCACCAACAATCCCCCAAGGCGGGAGGCTAGGGAAGGGCTGCAGGAGGCTAGAGAGGAAAAAGCTGAGATTCCGGAAAACTTCCTGCAGGTGGTGGCCAGGAAGCTGGTGCTGGTGGGGCTGGCAGGATTTGGCACCATGGAGACTGGGGGAGAGGGTGTCTCGGGGGGCAGACCCAGCGTAAGCAAAGACGGGCGGGCAGGGGTGTCAGGAAACACCAGCAGCGTGTTTGGGCTTCAGGATAGAGTGTGTGAAGGGAAACAGCAGAAAGGCGGCTGGAGGCCAACCAGGTGGATGGTGGAAGGCCCCGAATCCAGGCTAAGTGAGACTATTCTGGGGGTGAGAGACCCGCTGAAGGTTTCTGAGGGAGGAATGAATAAGCAAACAAATGGAAGAAGGCAGCGAGGGAGGGAGGGAGGGAACAGCACTTGACTGATGACAAACCACGTCCACGCTGGGAGCCCAGGACCCCCTGAGGATGAAGGCAACTGGGGAGGAGAGGGGTGCAGGAAAGAGGCACTCATCGGAGGGCACTACGCTCTGGGCTCCTGGTTGGGGATTCTCTCCACCGTACGGGAAAGAGGAAGGAGGAAGGTGCCAGCTGTCAGTGGGGCAGGAGGGGTGAGATCCCAGCGGCCACCTGTTTAGACAGGAAGAGGTAGAGGAATACAGGCCCAGATTTCCCAATGGCCCTGACCCAGGGAAAGGGCTCAGGACAGGAGGGGTGGGGGTTAGATTAAGGAGGACTTCCTGACAGTCAGTTGAGAGCCTCAGAAGGCCCAAAAGGTACTTATCAATTGGCCCCAGGCCCCGTCTGATGCACCAGAGAGGTAGCCCACCAGAGGCAGGGGGATGGACTAAATGACCAGAGCAGAGGCAGCAGGGCGATGGGAGGGTGGTGATGCCCCATTTCTCTTCCCGTGGCGAGGGCTTTCCAGGCCTCTCCCCCTCAGCCCCCAAACTTCATGCCCTCCCTCCACCCTGCAGGAGTCGGCACCTCTCTCAGCCCAGCCCACAGGCTTCTCAGACATGGGACCCAGCTGCCCACCGACCTTGAGAACCCTTGTCCTGAGCTAGGTCACCCAAGTCACCCCGGGTGGCTCCCTGTCAGCTCCATCATCAGCTCCATGGTACACACAGCTGCTACCCCACACTTAACAGTTTGCCTGGTCAATGCTTGCCCTGGAATTCTCACTGGAACCCCTGATATTCCCAAATGGGGGTCGCTGAAGTTCCCATTTCACAGATGAGCAAACTGAGGCTCAGCAAAGACAAAGGCCCCTTGGCCAAGAAGGTCATCATTCATGCTCAACCAAGCTACAGTCCCTGAGGTCACCTCTGTGTCCTTCCAACACCAACCCCAAAGCAGCCATGCCTCCACTCGGACCCCCCCTTTCCAGCCCCACCAGCACCCTCAGCCACCAGCCTTGCCAGATGCCCTCTCATGATGGTCTGACTGGCATCTCTCCAAGAGAGCCAGAGTGACCCTCCCCTACACAAAAAGGCCATAGTTGGCCTCTGTATGAACCTGGTACATGGCAGGCACTCAGCAAAGGCTTGCCGACCCAGCTCATGAATGGGTGAGTAAAGGACGGATGAACAAGAGCCCATTCGCTCACCTCAGCAAATTCACTGAACCCTCACAGCGAACAGCACAAGGCTTGACACCGCAGGGCTGTGATAAGAAAATGGACCCTGTCTCTTCCTGCCCCATGATGACCCAGGTCAGAGAGTCTGCAAGGTGGCAGGGGTCTCAGGCAGGTGGGCTTCAATGCAAGAGCGCCCACAGACCCCCAGTCCTAGCAGCAGAGCCAGGCAGGGCACCAGAAGCAAACAGAAGTGGGATGGAGGAGCAGATGAGAACCAGGACCACAGCCACGGGTGCACCCGCCCACCAGGAGCACGGAGCCCCATCCCCGCACACCATGGGGACATTTCCTGACAAAGCCAGCAGGGAAATGGGCACCCCAGGCGGCCCCTCCTGACCTCACTGCCCGAGTCTCCCCATCCTGCAGACAGGGAGACTGAGGGCAAAAGAGGGGAAGTGACTTGCCCAAGGTCACTGGTAGCTGGTGTCTCCCGCCCTCCCCGCTGCCCAGCAGAGAGGCAACCTTCACAGCCGACTGGCTCCCACCACGCATGGCTGGTTCACACGGCGGCAGCAGAAGCGCTGGCTCACCGCAGGCTGGCACACGGGGAGGCAGGGGGCTGCGAACTCCTCCAGGGGGGTGGCCCCTGTCAGGGCACAGTGAGGTGGCTGCTGAAGGTAGACGCTGGAACCCAGGAAGACCCTCACCCAGCAGCCCGGAACTGCAAAGCAAACATCCTCGCTCTGGTGGAGTGTGGAGAACCCTGTCTCCATCCTCCGAAGGTGGCAGCCGTGTCCTGGATAAAAGCTAAGCCTGGGGAATTCAGAGATATTGAGGTTTTCGTGCTAGCTTTACCACATCCTGGCTGTGCAACCTGGATAAAAGTTAGTCAGCCTCTCTGAGCATCACTTTCCCCATGTGTAAATGGGGCTCTGACAGCACCTACCTCCTGGGGCGTGGTTATAAGGGTTAAAAGGTGATAATGCAGGCAAAGCATTCAGCACAGTTTAAGTGCCTGCTGTTGTTATTATCACCGCCCCCCCTCCCCCAACCCCACCTCTGGGCTGGACACATGGCTGGGTGCTTTGCAAGAATCATCTCTAATCGTCTTTAATTGTCCCATCACAGAGATGAGAAAACTAAGGCTCAGTGAAAGGAAACTAGAGCGCATATAACCCACCACTGGCCGTTCTCCCACATGCCGCGGGTGACATGCCTAGGAAAGGTTCTCAAAGTCTAATCGAGGGTGGAAAATGGGTTTCAAACTGATAAGTCATGCTGCCAAGGGTGCCCTGCTGGAGGACGCTGTGATCGATTAGCAATGTCTGCACGGATGAGGGCATGGGTATCAGCATGGTAACTGGCACAAATCTACCTAAATCACAGAGATAGAATCTGATTTTCCCTGGAAACAATGCCCTCTGAAGGCATTATGTTCTATCGAAAGACATGATGCCCAGTGTCTTGTTGAATCTACCACGAGCAGTGTTTACTCAGCTGTAAGTGAGGGCCCTGATCACTTTTGAGCACAGGTAATAAGAGTGATAACCACATGCGAGGTTTTCTAGGTTACGAAGATTTGCTTTCCCATGTGCTAGTTATGTACTGCTTTGGTCTTCAACACAATCCAGTAAAATGGATAAATATCACCTCTGTTTAACAGATGGAGAAACGGGGGCTCAGAGAGGTTAAGAAATCAGCTTGTGGTCACACAGCAAATAACAGGCAGAACCAGCCCATGGGTCTGTCTTACTCCAGTCCCCAAAGCTTTTCACATGCCACCTACCCATGAGTCAGAGAGCACAAGTGGGGAGCTCCCTGGCAGTCCAGTGGTTAAAAATGTGCCTTCCAATGCAGGGGATGTGGGTTCAACTCCTGGTCAGGAAACGAAGATCCCCTGAGCCACAGAGCAACTAAGTCCAGGCGCTGCAACTCCTGAGTCCACGCACCACAACTAGAGAATCCCTGCACCTCAGCGAAAACCCTGCATGATGTACCAAAGACCCCATGAATGGCAACTAAGACCCACGGCAGCCAAAGAATAAATATTTTTTAAAATAAATTAGTTGATTCAAAAAAAAAAAAACCAGCACAATGGACCCCCTGACATTTCAGATGTAGAATCTTCCCAGCTGAAACCCGGCTGACAGTGTGAGCTTAAGGCCCAGGCCAGGTAAGGAAGGGCGCTGACCTCTGGGTGAGTGGACCTCCGCCACCGCGGCCCGGCAGCTTACGGAGGGTCCCCGTGGCCTTCTGTCTCTCCAGTGAGTCAGGCGGTGACTCAGAGCCTGCCTTGGGGCTGGGGGAGGAGCTGAGTCAGGAAGCACCAAGTTTCAAAGGGCAGCTGGCTCTGAGCCAGGGCCCCTCAGCACCAGGGACTCCGGTGCTCAGAGCAGTCTGTCCCGGGCGGACCTCCCACACCACCCTGCTCCCACCTGGGCCTGCGGGTCCTGACAGCCTTTCCCTGCTGGCCTGACCCTGACACCTCCGTGTCCACCGTTCCTGTGGGTTCTTGATGGAGAGCAGGCTCCTGCAACGTCTGCAGATGCGATGGCTCATTTTTGGTTGTCGCAATAACGGAGGGCCGCTCCCTACCAATATTTAGGGACCAGGAAGAGCAAACGTCCTGGGCTGTGCAGGACAGCTCAGACCACACAGCACCATCACACTCCAAATGCCAACCCTGCCCGCACTGAGGAACACTGGGTTACGCAATGCTCCTTCTCTGAGCTCCCTCCCAGGAAGGAGGGGCGGGAGGGAGGTTTGTGGCTGGGAAAGAATCCTGGAGCCCTCAGCACAGGATCAAAGAATCCCACTATATCCCCCCAAGATCCTAAAGCCCAGCCTGAGTGCCCCATGATGGAGCCTCTGGTCCGTTCACTATGGAGACACGTGCCCAGCGAACCCTGCAGGAGCACCCACAATGTGCCAGGCACTCTGCTGGGTGCTGGGGTCCCGCCGTCAAAAAGTCAGGCTTGGTCTGTGTTCTGGTCGCCTGATAGTGCCCTGGACGAGACAGTGTCGATTCTGAGTCCCATACCAGCTAGGGACAACAAGTAAGAGGGGTGGAGGAGAAACCGCAGAGGGCTGCCCTGAGGAGGTGACACGTAAGTGGGGATTTGAAGGATGCAGCAAAGGATTTGGCCTGGTGAAGAGGGAAGGGAAGGCATTTCAAAGGAGAGAGTGTGTGAGAAGACCCTGAGGCCTGGAAGAGCAGGAGAAGAACCAGGGGAGCAGGGCAGGGCCTGGGGGCTGGTTAGGGCTCTGCTCTGTGCCTCCAAGGCCATGGGAAAGGGTGAACGGTCTTCATTGGGGCTGACCTGAGCCAAGGAGAGGCAGCGAGTAGAGGCAGGAAGCTCTGTAAGGAGGTGAGGTGGGTGGAGCCTCACCCTGCGTGTCGGGGTCACCTGCCAATGGTCCGGGCCCACTGTTCGCCATAGGCTCTCATCACCCCTGTGGTCAGCAACCCCCGAATGACTTGATCACTGGGAGCTGGGCCGCAGGCCAGGGTCTGACTTGAGTCTGTTTCCTCCTGCAGACCTCAAGTTCACACCCGAGGGCTTCCTGAGCCAGCTGGACACTGCACTGACCGCCCATGGTCATCAGCAACTTCCAGAATATTCACATCAGCAGGACGCCAGATCCTCATCCATCTGAGCTCCATGGTCCAAGATCTCCCAGGCCTAGCACCTGAGCTGGCTCACCGACATCACAGCCTCTCAGCCTCAGTCCAGATCGCAGGGCTCCTGACCAGAGGGACCGGCGGGGCCCCGGGCAGAATCCAGATAAACCCAGGCCCCACAAAGGATATGGGTTACACACCATCTTGATGCACCAGTTCCGGGGGCTGGTGGTCTGTCGCAGGCAGAAGAAGGCAACGGGGGCCAGGTCCGGGTGAGGGACTTCTGGGTCAACTCCGTCCAGGGGCTCTTCTGGGCCAGGAGGGGAAGGAGGGGGGCTCTGGGGCCCCGGCTGCTCCGTGACTCCAGGCTCAGCCACCGGGGCTGCGGCGGGGGAAGGGGGCGGCGGGGAGTTCTCAGCCATGTCGGCACTGAGCAGACAGCCCTGCAGAAGAAAAAGAGGCGGCACTTGGCAGGGGTGGAGGCAAGCCTGGCACCCGCCTCCCTCGACAAGGGGACATGGCTCAGACAGCCCAGCCTCAAGCCCCGCAGGCCCCTCTTCCACACTCTGGCCGTGAGGCTCAGAAGAGTTGCGGGCCTAGAGGCACGCAAGTTGGAATCCACTTCCAGGCTGGTGGTCTTGGTCAACCTTGGTGAACCTCATTCGGAGGAGATGAAATGTGGAGAGAATAAAACCTTCTTAGAACACAGTTGTGATATTGTTGTAAGATTTTTGGTTTTTGGTTTTTTTTTTTCAATAAGACCATAGTTGTATATTTATTGCATCGTCGAAGGTAAAGAAAAGTTACAGGAAAAAGGCAAGAGTTATTGGAAAGACAGACATTGCCAGGATGACGTGTGCTACAAAGCAGAGATGCCATGGGACCTCTAGGTACCTGAGCAAGCCGGGGTGGGATCAGAACAGACTTCCCTGAGGAAGTGACCCTTGAGCCGAGACCTACAGGTGAGCCCAGGGACACCCCACCCACCCACTGCTCCACAAAGCTGAGAACCCAGAGAGACCTCACACACCAACCTCTTGGTTTAACAGCTGGAGAAACTGAGACACAGAGAAGGAAGAGGACAGACACAAAGTCAGAGACAGAACTCCATGAGGGCTGGCTTCCTGGGTGTCTCAGAAGGGCCCTCTGCTTGGTTTAATGTTCTGCTGTCACGAACTTGAAATCCTTAATACTTTTCCATCAAGGGGCCCACATTCTCATTTTGTGCTGGGACCTGCAACTCACGTAACTGGTCCTGACTTCCACACAGAGGTACTTTGACAGCCTGGCTTCATCTGATGCTCATTACAACCCCAGAAGCCTTATTGGGCCCATTTAGCAGATGGATAAACTGAGATGCAGGGGGGGCATGCCCAGGTTACACCTGGGCACAGGCTAAACTAGGGCATGTCTAGAGGCCAGAAGCCCAGCACCAGCCTCCGGATTCAGTGACAACTGACCGTGGCCTTGCTCGGCCCCTCCACAGGCAGTCAAGGGCAGGGCCTGCCCCTGCCCACATCGCCCAAGAGGTTAACAACCCCTGAATCCTCCTCCAGGGGAGTCTCCTGGGCCCTGACACCCTGGTAGTGCCAGGCTGGGCAGTGGGAGTCAGGGATGCGCGGTACCCCCACCAGCTGCAGCCTGTGGCTGCTAAGCTGTCAGCTGGACCACCCAGAGCTGGTACATTTGGACATTTCTCTGGCTCTTGGGGGGCAACAGGCAGGAAGTGGCACCTCCTGCCTCTTCGCACGGCTGGTCAGCGAGGCCAAGTTTTCTCCTGAGCTCAGAGCTTTGCTCTCGGTTCTAGAAAACCAGCCATGGGCCTTACATAAGCTCCCAGGCACCTCGGCCCGCCACGTGTCAACCACTGGGCGGAAAAACATCCTGTCCAGGGTGGCTGCAGGTCTGCTCATGGCCATGCCAGCCCGAGTCCACCGCTCCCCACACTGGCCCCGCGCTCTTGCCAAACACTGCCTCATCCCGACCTGGGGCACAGGCTGCCTCCTCTCCCAGGTTTCTGCTTACACGACTACCTCTCCTGAGAACACCCTCTCCCCATCTCTCATCCTCCCTTCTCCCAGGCCCTGACGATTCATTCATTTGCTCAACACTGATTTCCTGAGCACCTACTATGTGCAGGCAGTGTGCAGGCTCAGGGGCTACATTGGTGAAGAAGCCAGACTTGGCACCAGCCTTCATTCCAGCAAGGGAGAGAGGAACACGGGTCAATTCATTTTTCTCTCTAGGCTTCCAAAGCTCTTATCACCACTCAACATGCCGCCTAATTTATGTATTTACATATTTATGATTTAGTGTCTGTCTCCCGTCCTGAAAGGGGGCTGCAAGAGAGCAGGGACTGTGGTCTGCATCGTTCACCCCAGTGCCTGGACAGTGCCTGGAACATAACAGGTGCTCAGCAAACAGTCGGTGACTAAATAAGTAAAAAGCGCTGGGAAGTAAATAAACAAGGGAGAAAGGTGGGCTTGGGAAGAACCCATCTTGCCCTCTAAAGACAGACCTTTACAATAAAAACAAGAATCTGAGGCACCAGCCATGGGTGCTCGGTGGGAAGAGACCTCCAGGTACCAGGAACAGCTGGTGCATCTAAGGAACAGAAATGAGGCCAGTGTGGCGGAGCTGGCACCAGGGAGGAGGGATGAAATTGAAGAGTTTGGCAGGGCCCGTTGTGAGCCCACGGAAGGAGCTTGGGTTTTAGTCCAAGTGCAACAGGAAGCCACGGAAGGGTTTATGCGGGGCGTGCTGTGCTTGGGGCTGTGTTTAACCCCACCCCTCTGTGCGCTGAAGGGAGAGGAGGTGGAGAGGCAGGGGAGGACCAGAAGGAGACTGGGAGGGTGGGCTGGGCTGGCCTGGGATCCTGGAGGAGGTGAAAAGAAAGGGGTGGCTCTGAGGCATATTTTATAGGCAGGAGAGCCTGGCCTGGCATTGGCCCCGATGCCACCTCGCCCAGCTCCGCCAAAGCCCTGCTGGGAACAGCAAAGGTGGTAACGGCTGCCGTGGCCTCTGGGACCACACAGAACCACCTCCTCTCCTCGCTCTCAGCTCATTCCACTTGGTACTAACTTGCTCTGTGCCTCACCTGGCCCTGTGTAAAGCTGTCACACCGTGTTGTCCCTTGCTTTCACGCCTCTCCTCCCACACTGCAGGGCTCTTACAGACCATGACTGCCAAGGCCACCAATCCACTCCCCACTGTCCCGCCCAGCCTCCACCCTCTGACCTGCTCCCCCATGACCCTCCGGGCCATCTCCTGCCGGCCTGCTCCCTTGCAGCTGCCCAGGCCATAGCTCTCTGGCTTCAGCTCTCCCTTCCCAATCCCCTCTGCTCTGTGCCAGCAGCCCAGCTCGTGTCCCCAGCTGCTCATGTGTCTGTGGCTGAAGGTTCTTGGGGAGTTGGCAGCTGGGCCCCCCTGGGCTTTGTCCTGTCTGCAGATGGAGCCTCAGAGAAAGCAGACCACTCGCCTTAGGTGGTAGGCAGCATTGATGAATTCAAACTCAGGTCCATCTGGCCCCAGAGTCTGAGCTGCCTCCACGTTCAGAACCTCCTTCCTCTAAGTGCTCCCAGGGTGGCCCCACAGGCAGTGGTGTGTGACTAGACTGGCTTCCATGACTAGGGGCAGGATCAGGACACCCACCCACTCCTGACTCCACTGGTCTCTTGGAGTCTTAGTTTTTCTCTCTGTGAAGCTCAGCCTTGCTCCTGTCTCCCTCTGCAGGCTCCTGTGAAGAGTCAAAGTGACACAGATGGAAAGATGCTATAGGACCCATGAAGGTGGTTGTCCAAGCAGGTATGGGGCCAGCGGCATCATACCCAATGACTGTCATGACTGTCACCCTAACCGTCTCTTTGCTATCACCACCACCTCCACCATCACCACCACCTCCACCATCACCACCACCATCATCATCTCCACCATCACCATGACCACCATCATCATCATCTCCACCACCACCATCACCATTATCTCCACCACCATCATCACCACCATCATCACCTCCATCATCACCACCACCATCATCATCTCCGCCATCACCATGACTACCATCATCATCATCTCCACCACCACCATCATCATTATCTCCACCACCATCATCACCACCATCATCACCTCCATCATCACCACCATCATCATCATCTCCACCACCACCATTTCCACCATCACCATCACCACCACTACCATCACCACCACCACCATTACCATCATCTCCACCATCATCATCATCTCCACCATCATCATCATCTCCACCACCACCATCATCATTATCTCCACCACCATCATCACCACCATCATCTCCACCATCATCATCATCTCCACCACCACCATCATCATTATCTCCACCACCATCATCACCACCATCATCTCCACCATCACCATCACCACCATCATCATCATCTCCACCACCACCATCATCACCACCATCATCACCTCCATCATCACCACCACCATCATCATCATCTCCACCATCACCACCACCATCATCATCTCCACCATCACTATCACCACCACTACCATCACCACCATCACCATCATCACCACCATCACCATTACCACCATCACCACCACCATCACTATCACCACCACTACCACTACCATCACCACCACCACCATTACCACCATCACCACCTCCATCATCTCCACCATCACCACCACCACCATTACCATCATCACCACCATCACCATCATCACCACCACCACCATCATCATCATCTCCACCACCACCACCACCACCATCAGCAGCAGCACCATCATCTCCATCATCACTACCATCATCACCTCCATCACCACCACCACCACTACCATCATCACCACCATCATCACCTCCACCATCACCACCACCACCATCATCATCTCCACCATCACCACCACCATCAGCAGCAGCACCATCATCTCCATCATCACCACCACCATCACCACCATCACCATTCCCACCACCACCATCACCACCATCATCACAGCATCACAGAGGCTCTGAGTCTGACCCTGTACCAGGCAATGGGCAAAGGGCTTCCTATGCACTGTCCATGTTGATTTCCACCACAGTCCTATGATATACACACCATGCTTATTCCTACTTCATGGAGAAGGAGACTGGGGACCAAGGAAGTCCAGCAGTGCCTGAGATCATTCAACCAGGATAGGGCAGAGTCAAGTTCCAGGCCAGGTCTGCCACCCCTGAGCCGAAGCCCACTGAACCATCACAGGCACCACCTTGGGACAAAGAAAGGTGCCCTGGAGCCCATCTTTCCCTCCCAGTTGAGTCACCAGGCAGTGAAGTTACAGCTGCTTGTCCAGCCAAGATCCCCAGTGTTTGCAAAGGCCCCTCAAGTCTTCCCAAGTCTCTGGGGGAATCTGCCTGCCAGGGTCTTTCCGCAGGCACTCCAGAGCCTTTGGAGTATGGTATGGGGAAGCCTTGTTTCTGCAGAGCCCAGAGTCCTGGTGGAGAAGACCCCAAGGCCTGACAGAGTCACCCAAGCCATGTGTGTGCATATTTGTGTGTGTATTCACAGGTATACACAGGCCAGCAATTGTTTATCCCTTTGTCAACAACCACACATCAGCTAATGTCACAGCTCTAAGAACAACAGATTCATTCTGTGAATCCTCGAATCCAGGAAACTCAGAATCAAAATGTCTTAGAATCACCCAGAACGAACCTTAGAGACCCAAGATATTAACTATGATAACCTTACACTCTATAGTGTATGCTTCAGAGCACCAGAGCTGGAAGCCAAGACTTGTATCAGAGTCCCAGTTCTGACACCAACTCACCTTAGCACAGGACAACCTGGCAGGGACCTCGGATGCCCTGTCTATAAAATGAGGCTGTTGGCTGTTCTGAGGTGGGGCCGCTGGGAGGATGAATGGGGTAACACACACATCAGTACCTGACCACGCCACCAGCCACTGGGCCGGAGCACAAGGAGCCTGTGATGGTTTCCCAAGCATGTTAGCGCATCAGCTGCAGGATTCCAGAACCCTGTAACTCAAGGGTCCCAGAAACACAGTGGCTCCAGATTTCTACACAAGGAGTTTCTGAAAAGACCGAGACCCCAAAAGTGACCTAATCATCACCACACACACTCACCAGCACAAGATAACACAACCACAATCACACACAGAGACATACCTACAATCACACACTCACACCACACCCAGTCACACAGCCAGATGTCTTACACATTGTCACAGTCACAGACACGCACACACACAGACACACACTCACCATGATACACACTCACATACACATTCACTCACACAAACATGCACGCACACACTTCACACACTCATTATCACACACGCACAAACACCACACCCTCCAATGCAGAGCCTGGGGAAAAGTCTCTATGAGGCTGCGGGAAACCTGCCTACCAGAATCTTCCAGCTGGCGTCTCAGAGCCCCCCGCACCCTCTGTCTGCTCCCTCTTCCAGATGACAGCCTAGCAGATGTGTGACAACCACCCGCCCACTCCCAAACCTCATCTGCCCCAGGCCTCTTGTCACCAGTTCCCTCATCCATTTCTTGGGCGACAATTTTCAGATCATCTGTTCCTTGGGACCTCTCCCCAGTCATGCTAGAGTCTGCCGACTTCACCCCTGCAAGGGCTAGACCAGGTTTGCACCACGTCACCCAGAGTAGAGCAGACAGGTCTGCTGCCTGACTCTGCAGAGATGGAGAGGGAACTCTCTTGATGCAGTCTGGGAGCCTAGCAGCCAGACTGAAGCAACTATGAGGCGTGTGGTCCACGAGTCTCCTCTGATCTTCTTCAGAGCAACGGCAGCCAAGTCAAGGCTCCTCTAGCCTAAAGAGGAATGGCTGAAATCTGGCCTCAAAGTGCGGGACCTGACACTAAACCCACTCTGGTCTGGCCAGCAGAGCCTGCCTACATACTGCAGTCACCTTGGTTCTATCACCAGAATCAGCAGCTCGCCCTCCCAGGCTTGCTGCATTCGATGAACTGAATGAGCAGCCCCTCCAGGACAGCTAACAAGACTCACAGCCAACACTGTTTGTTGAGCACCTGCTATGTGCCAAGCACTTCTTTACAAACCAATGAAGTATGCACTTTTGCCCTCTCCAATTAGAGGTGAAGAAATCGAGGTACAGAGAGATGCAGAGATTTTCCCGAGGTCAAGAGCTACTTAGTCAAAGAGCTCGGATTTGGATGAAGGGGGTTCAAATCCAGGTTCCCAGTTAAAGGGTTGCCCAGGCCAGGCTGTAGACGGAAGGCTGAAGTCATGCTCTCGCCCCCAGGACCTGTCCATGTGTCTGTCACTAGGCGTCATCATTTGTTTGTCGGCCCTCGGCCTCGCGACAAGCCCCAGCAAGTGGGGCTGTGTTTGAATCTCCATCCGTGTGTTTGAACATCTCCCAGCTGGTGACTCTGCTGATCATTTTTCAGTCCCTCTGCAGGAAGTAGGGCCTCGGTCTTACTTCAGCGAACCAGTCAGGGTGATGGTGGCCCCTGACGGAGGAAGAGCGTTCTAGCAGAAAGAACCCTGGGTCCGGAGTCCCAGCTCCACCTGCTCTGCATCGTAGTCACAGCAAGCTTCATTTCTCTTGTATAAAATGCAACATAGGGTCCTTTCTCTGTCTCTCAAAAGGGACAGCGAATGGGGAAGGAGATTCAGAAAGTACCTTAAGGAAAAAAGGCAGCTTCCCTGTACCAGGCCCCGTGCTAGGCACTGCAGAGACATTTCTAAGCCTCACCAAAATCCCTTAAGGTGGATGCTATTTTCCCAATTTTACGGGAAGCCGATGCTCCCATGATGCTAAGTGCCTTGCCCCTCGGGGGCCAGGCCTGTGACCCTGCATGGGCTCATGTCTCTCCCAACTGGGACAAGAGCTGAGGGATCCAGGGAGGAAGCCTGAGTCCCTGGACCAGTGGCGAGTGAAGGGCAGCCCTGACTGCTCATCAGGGCCGGTGGTCAGTGGTGAGAAGGAAAACCCTGACACTCTTCTCAGCGAGACTGCCCAGGCTAGAGTGCAGGAGAGGGGGAACTGGCAGAGTGAGGGCCTCCGAGATGAAGGGAGAAGGTCTGCAAGGCAGGACCAGGCCTGTACTGACCTTGGCCCCAAAAGACTGTGGCCTCCACCCTGGAGAAACCACTTCCCTCTCATCTTCTCCTGCTCAAGGAGCCCCAGAAGCTCCCAGCACTTGCTCCCAGGGTACCCAAACGCCTTGTGCTTCCAAAGCCTTCCATGATCTGCACCCTTCCCCATAGGTGCCAAACACAGCCTGGTTCTCCTTTCTGAGCGTGCACAAGGAAAGCAGGCCCTATGACCAGGTGCCCACACCTGGGCACCTGGCAGGGGGATGCCCCAGACCCCTCCTAGGGGCACAGATGCTCTGAGCCTTCGTCTGCTCCCCTCTGTTCACTGCTACATCCCTCCAGCGCCCAGATCCGGGCTTGGCACATAGTAGGTGCTTATCAAACCCAAAAGAGAGAAGGGAATCCAGGAAATCAGATTTGTTTTCTTCCCTCCGTAGACTGGCAGCCATGAGGGGGAGAGACTCAGCCCACATCTTCCTGGATATGAGGATCCACAGATCCACGAACGTGCGGACACACAGACCCATGAACCCACACATTCACCGGCTCGCAGACACTTTACACCCACAGTCCCACGGACCTAAAGGCTCGCAGACCCACACACTCACACATTCACAGAGATCCACGGATGACGGAGCACGGGTCCACAGACCACACGCTCCCAGCTCCCTGGTCAGTCTCTGGGCCTCCAGCAGAGCCACATGCCGGACTCCCACAGGCAAGAAGGACTGAGGTCACTAGCCAAGAGCACCTCCTGGGGACTTGTGGGAAGAAAAGGCTCTGCAGAAAAGAACCAGAGGGTGAGGAGAGGTCAGAAAGGAGCAAGGGGAAGGGCGGACAGAAAGGAAGTGGGGAGCCATAAGAGGAGAGGGGATGGAGGAGAAGGGAGAAGAGCGATGCACCCCCTGCCGCCCCCACCCAGCCGGGCAGCCTGTCTTTCCAGACATAGTTCTGAGCGCACTGACTGGGCATCCGGTGAACAAGGCGGCCCAGGAGACAGGCAGGAACCAAGGAGCCTCAGGAGAGCCCGTTGTTACCTTGTGGCCTTCAGAAGCTGCCGGGGCAGAAGCCCCTCGAGGGTGGGGGAGGGACAGAGAGGGCCCAGAGGCAGACTTTCCGGGGGAGCCCCACTTGGGGCACAGGGTGAGGGGGTCAGAGATGGCAGTGGAGGGGGACAGGGGGAGGAGAGTCGGAGGCGACTCCCCCCCACCCCCTGCTGCGGGTTCGGGATGTGGATCTGGGTCCAGGACCCCTGGGAGGCTGCGGTCACACGCCAGTCCCTGAAACTGCTCCCAGCTTGGCTGCGGGGCTCGCGAGGGGCAGGCTTGTCTGGAGCCAGCACGAGGGAGAGGAGAGGGGGGTGGTTCTGGCAGCTACCTCCGCCCCCACCTCCCCACCCAAGGTCAAGGGGAATCAGGGCACAGAGAATTGCTGCGTGGTGCCCCCTGGTGGGCCTAGAAGATGCCCTCTTGGAAGCGCCTGGAACGGAGGTGGAGGGAAAGGGGGTGGAAGACCTCCATCAAAGCAACTGGGAGAGACCTTCAGCCAGGCTGGCCGCCCCTCCCCCAAGCTGCCCCCCACGGAGCTCCAGCGGCAGCCTTGGGCAGCTCTGAGCAGCCAGACAGGGAGCCCAGAGGTCCTGGAGTGGTACCCAGGCCCCCGGGGGGTGGCAGTGTTGGGGGGCGAGGAGAGTTTGGCACCAGCCAACTTAACACTCCCTTGGGATGGGGCTCTTCCCTTTTCCTCCCCCAGACTGCAGCCCCAGAATCGTCCCAGCTCAGTGCCATCTGCCCTGTCACCCCTGGGTCCTCCCCCTCTGGGCTCAGCACGGATGCTGGAGGAGGGAAGGGGACAGGGAGATCTCCAGATGCCCCAACCCAGTCCCCATCCCAGGCCAGAGGGCCTGGAGCCTGAACAGAAAGTTTGTCCTGAAGGGTGGACAAGTTTCCAGGGCCAGTCCTGGGGGCTGAGGGGAGACACTGATCTGAGTGGTGGTCTGCCAGCGTGGACAGGGCCTGAGGAGCTGGCAAACAGCCCAGCTCCTCAGCCAGACCCCTTCCCGCGGGCCCCGGCCCACGGACCCACAGCACCATCTGCACAGCACCCTGGCTGGAGACAGGGCCAGTACCTGCTGGCTGAGTCCCCTAGGCAGCAAGAGACAGCAGGACAGACCAGCTCCCTGGTCAGGCCATCCTGAGCACCCCAGCCCCTAGGACGCCGTCACACGGCGTATCGACATGTCAGACCTGATCACACCCCACAGCAGACGCAAGCAAGCTTCTTCTCGCTTTCTCTCTCTCGCTCACACACACACACACACACACACACACACACACACACATGCACACACCTGGCCCCAGACCACAGACTCCCAGGGCCAGAATACAGCTCTGGTGTGTCTCCAGAGGCCAACCTCTTTCACGACTCAAGAGCCCCCAGGACCCCTAAGGGAAAGAAAGAAAGAAGCAGAGCAGCTGACTGATGCATCCACCTGGGCCCAACTAAGAGCCCCCTCCAGCCAGGCATCATGCCCTCCCCCCAGAGGCCTGCCCACCCCTGCCAAGGCCTCCTGCCCCCGCCCCACATCCTACACACACACCACCCAGCACACAATTAAACCCAGTCATCATAAACACTCATTATATAACCAGCCCCAACCTACTGAGGTTTCCTTTTACCCCCTAGAGTCCCAGCTCCGACCCCCGCCCGGCTTCCCACAGCAAGGCTCTGGGCACCCTCGGGGTGCTGACCAGGGAGGGGGCCGGCCGGCTCCCACCCCGGCCTCGAGGAAAGTTAAACGCTGCCTGGGATTCCCCCCCATTCAATCCCCCTGCGGCCGCCCTGCCTCCGCCAACACTCCCAGCTCAGCCCCCTGGACACGGGCACGAGCTCCGGTCCCGCCGGCCGCAGAGCCGCAGCCGCGGAGGGACAGCGGGATAGACGGACAGACAGCCTGGGCACCCCACCCCACCCCCCAACCCCAGACCGGCAGCCTGACTTGTTGAATAAATTTCTGCAGCGCTGGCTCAGCCGGCTTCAGCATTGGCACGGAGAGAACTTTCGTGGCCTTGGAGAAGGAACCGGTCAAAGTTTCCCGTCCTTCCTCCCAAGGCACCTACCCCCAAGGCACGGGGTGGGGGGCCGACCTGATGGGCACGCGCGGGTGGGGGGACCGGTCCCCAGAAATAAATAAACGCCCCAATAAAGAACACGACGCGCCAAGAAATTGGCAGCGGAGCGGAGCCCTCCCTTGCTTCCCATTCCCCGACCACCACCTCCAACCCCACCCCCACCTACCTTGGCATGGACTTGGCCGGGCCGCGGAGGTTGGGGGGGGGGGGGTCGTCCACGTTAGAGCCGCGGGGGCGACGCGTCCCCCGAAGCCGGAAATCGAGGGGGACCCGCAGCCCCGCCAGGCGCCCCCCACCAGTTCAGGATCAGCTGAGCCCCTGGGACGCTCGGGGCGGCGGGCGGTGGGCGGCGGGCCCGGGGGCCCGGGCCATGGCGCGGGGAGGCGGCGGGCTGGCGGGAGTGTTGCGCGGCTCCGGCGGGAGGCGAGAAGCCGGCAGCGCGGACGAGCCGCGGACCGAGCCGGAGTTGGAGCGCGCGGCGGGCGGCGGGCGGGCGGGAGCGCGGCGCTCCCGGGCAGGGGCCCGGGCCCGGGGCGGGGGCGCTGCGGGGACCGTGCGGCGGGCAAATGCCCGGAGAGGAGCCCGCGCGGGCGACCGCCCGGGGCGGGGGCGCGGGGTTGGGGCCGCGTTCCTCGCCCGGCTCGGCTGGGCTCGCGCCTCCGGCCCCGGGCTTCAGGCGCGGGGTCTGCGCGGCGGGGGCTGCGGAGGAGCCCGAGCGCCCGGCGGTGCGGGGACGTGCGGCGGCGGCGAGACCGAGCCGCGCCGCGTGCGAGGCAAAGCCGTCCTTATACTGACACCAAATGTCTTCGGGGAAAGCTGCAGGCGCGGGACGCTGGAGGGGGGAGGCGTGGAGGCGACAGACAGACTGACGGCGGCGGCTGGTGAGCCCCCTCTTCTCCCAAGAGGACAGGAAGCCCCCTCTAGCCTTGAGGCCACCTCCTCAACATTCAGGGTCGTGCCTGGGGGAGGGTCCTATCCCCTCCACAAGGGGGCTGCGTCATGCATTAAAAAGGGAGGGACCCCATTACTGACCCGGTGCCTGGTTGGCCACATTACTGTCCGGATTCTAACAGAGCTGCTGTGAGAGGTGGGGAGAGGGTCCTCGCTGCCCCGGTGAGGGGCTGCCCGTCTAAGACCACCAGCTTCTCCAAGGTGGAGCCCGGCTTAGAACTCAACTCCAAAGGTTCACTCCACAGCACAGGCAGCCTCCCCTCCTCTCACCCACACCCAGCTTCTTCCCACTCTTCAAGGCCTGGCTGAAAAGCCACCTCCTCCAGGAAGGCTTCCAAGAGGGCTCTCAGGTGGAACGGAAGCCTCACTCCAGCTGCAAATGCCCCAGCCTCACCACTTCCCTCCAGGGAAGCCAGGGCCACAGGACCCAGAGGGGTCAGAACCTCTGCTCAGCTCTCCCACCCCCACTTCATCTCCTTGGAGGCTAGGGGAGTGTGGACACCCTGCTGGGCTGGGGCTGTGGTGAAGGGTTACTGAGACCTCCCTTGGAACCACTTGGTCTGCTAAATGGACAGAGAGTTGGAAGAGGATGCCTTCAAGCTTGATCCCAGCTCAGCCCCTTCCTGTCAGAGGACCTTGGGAAGCCCCCTGAAGTCTCTGGGCCTCAGGTTCCTCTTCCGTGAAAGGAACACACAGATTCCACATAAAAGAATTTAAGTTCATGCTCTGCAAAATGAGAAGTCTAAAAAGGGTTTAGCTCCGTGCCTGGCACCTAGTAGGTGCTCAACAAACATTCATCGCTCCTTACCTTTTCATCCGTCCGGGAAAACCAGACAAACCTTCATCACCAGCGCAAGGTCATGTAAGCACACAGCAGCCTGGGCGGTGGTGTCTCACAGGCATGGACTGAGCAGGCCAGAAGGCGTCCGCGGGCGGGATGGGTTTATTTCAGAACAGAGTGGGCTGCAGATCAGACGTCTCGGGGAAGACCTCATCCAGGGCCAAAGGCTTGCACAGGACCTCAAAGGCACGTGCAGGATTGAGATAAGAGGAGACGAGGTGGGTGGAGAACTGGCATCGAAGAGGGAAAAGGGACATGTGCAAAGACTTGGAGGTAGGAAGGAGGTGGCGCGAGCAGGCGCTCCATGCCCTGACCGTCTGAGTGCCCAGCTGGACAGCCCTGGGCTTAGGAGAGTGAAAGAGATCAGACAGCGAGGCAGGGAGGAGATGCCAGCTACTGCTCGCTTTCTCTCCAGTCTCCTCTGGCAACATTTTCATTAAGTTCACAGGCTGGACCCTGAGAAGCCAGCAGATGGTGAGTTCTCAGGACTGGGGCTTTTCCGTCACAGTCTCCCAAAGTGAGGGCCCAGCTCCCGCTTGCATACCTGAGGCGACGTGGATCTCACCACCTCCTGGGACAGCTCCTTTGTTCTCTGAGCAGCTCTGATCATTTCACGGTTCTTTTTCAGTTTGAAGGAGACATTTGCCCTCTTCCATGATCCCAGTCCCCTCCCTATCCCAACAGGATTAACACCCCCGCCCCAGCCTCCTTCAAGCGTCCACACTGGCAGGAAGTCCTGCTTTGTGTCCAACCTAAATGCTTTCTGCTTCAGCAAAAACCTTCATGGTGCATTCCTTCACCCTCTGCCCACCCCACCGCTCAGCATCGGGATGGGTTCTGTGGACATAAAGGGTGCACGTAGAGTAAAGGTCATGGAAGCAGTGAAAGAGAGGTGACCCTCAAACCTGCTGGGGGATGGGGTTGCAACTCCAGATCTCCACAAGAAGCAGGGCTGTGCCAGTTCCTCCTGGAGGGCCTCGCTGGCTGCAGGAGCTTCATTTATTCATTATTGCTATTTATATTGCGCCTGGTATTTGCAGAAGGCTGCAGCAGCCACACACACTCATTAGACCCTGCCCTGCCCTGGGAGCAGGGGCCTCCCAGGCCCCTGCCAGGAGGTAAGTGAGCTGGGCCCTGGCCTGGAGTCCCCTTGTGCACCCACCTGACAGCTGGACCAGGTTCACTATCCCCTTCCCCAGGACAAAGTCCAGGCCTTGTTGGGTCCTCACACTCCAGCAGCTGCTGAGAAGAGAAGCCCAGACTCCTCTCCATCCCTGAGGAGAACTTTCTAGCAATTGTCATGGCTGCAAGAGTAGGGAGCATCTGTCAGTGGGGATAAGCAAGCTGGGACTAAAGGAAGCTGGGGTCAAATTCCTGCCCAAGGACATGAGACGGGTCCCTCCCAGGCCTAAAGATCCTGGGAGTACACAGATTCCAATTTCCTCAGAATCCACACTGATTTATTTCTCAAATACTCACAGAGCATTTCTGTGCACCAGGCCCTGGTCTAAGCCCTTGACAAATATTAACGCATTGAATCCTTTCCGCAGTCTTGTAAATCGTCACTACTGTGTTACAGATGAGGAACCACTGGCAGGGAAAAGTTAAGTAACTTGCTCAAGGTCACACAGCTAATAATTTGAATTCAGGGGGCCAGAGTCTGTATTCTTCACCAGGCTCCTGGATTCCAAGACTCAGAAACTCTTAAGAGTCAAGGTTTCAGGGTTCCAAACAGGCAGAGTTACCCCATCCACTACGGCAGGGAGGGGATGGCCTGTGATACCCTCACATTGGCCACCCCGCACCCTTCGAGGGCATTCCCCCCCCAGGGCCTGGAGAATAACTGCTGTCAGTCCAGCTCCTTGGATGCCTAAGAACCAGGCCCTAGGAGCAGCCCACCATGGGAGCAGCTAGAAAATCAGTGGCAGAAAACAAACTTCAACATTCCAAGAGATTTTATTAAGCATCTATTGGGTACCAGGCCTGTGCCAGGGCTGCAGAATGTGACTAGATGAAAAGGTCCAGAAATGCTGACTGTGTATGAAACAGGGAGGAAATTTAGAGTTAGTTTCAGAGGGGAGGAGGGCCAAATGCTGGGCCTCCCAGGAGCAGGCGTTTGATGGACTCAGAGAGGCCAAGGTGGACCCAGAGCCCAGTCTGGAGGATCGTGGCTGGATTGGTCAGGGGAGAAGAACCGGAAGTTTCAGAGGGGAAAGAGCAGAAAGCAATGGCAGAAGAGAGGAGATGAGGAGGTGGAGTCACAGCGAGGGGGAGCCCCCAGGGAAGAGCTCCCAGACAGGAGGACTTGGATATGCCAGTCCCCTCTCCCCACAAGCCCCGGGGAAAGTTGCTAGATGCACACAGGACTTGTGAGAGTGGGGTTTTCACTGTGGGGCTGGATTCCCCTTGGAGCTGATGTGCACGAGGCCAGCCCTGGGCAGGTCAGCCAGTCCATCCCCCAATTCGACTAAGCTGATGGAAGCAAAGGTCAGAGCCAGAGGGGCCCAGGAGGATGCTGGCAACCCCCCAGAGTCGCTGCAGCCCCAGGAATTCTGCCCAAGCTGGAAGGTAGGGGTGGGGGGTGTCCAGCCTCCATACCCAGCTAAGGCGCTGCAGTCCCCTCCTCCAGACAGGTGTCCTTCTCCTCCATTAGCCCACTTAACCTGACAGCAGTCCTCAGTGAGAGGGGTCAGGAAGCTCATTTTACAGATGGGAGAGCCGGGATCCAGAGAAATTAAGTAAATTGCCCAGGGTCACCCAGCTAATGAGCGGCAGAAACAGGATTCTGTGCTAGAGTGAGTAGTGTGTGTGTGTATGAGACAGAGAGAGCATAGAGACCCACACCCTACCTGCCTGCCTAGGAAGAAGGCTGGAGATGGGCAGATGGGGAGGAGACAGATCTCAGGACCCCCAGATTCCGGCCTGGTGGGAAGCCCCTGACTCACACCCAAAAGAAGCCTCTGATGCCCTAGAAGCTTCCTGGGTGGGGCTTGAAGAATCTAGCTTGAGTGCAGATGGACAGGGTGACTTGATGCCCCAGGGGTCTGCAAAGGGCAGGGTTGGGGGTGGGGACCAGGGGGCTAGGAGCACCAGCACCTTTATTCCCAGGTGAATGTCAGAGAAGAGAACCGCAGGGAGGACTACCCAGACCCCCAGACCGGACACCAGAAGCCACCCCACCCCGCCCCCGCCACATGCGACTGGTGCTTGACCGTGAGCACACCATCCTCTTGGAGCCTCAACATCCAGCATATGTAACTCAGCAGACAGTAGGTGCTCTCTGTTTGCTCCATGCGGTCCTGAATGCCAGCACTCTGAGCTGTCATTTCCACATCCACGTTACTGATGAGGAAATTGAGGTCATGAGAAGATGTGGCACGGGACAATCACTCCAGGGAGTCATTCAGTGGCACTTAGGGACCATCTACCACGTGTCAGGTGTTGGAGGTACAGAGACCAATGAAACCAGCGCAGCAGGGGGACGGCCTGACACCCCGGGTTAGGCACAGTGGAGAAGGGGCCCCCCACGAGGAAACCATCTTTTCTGGTGTGGAGGGTCAAGGCAGACTTTGACGGGTCTTCTCGTTGCAGAGAGCCCTGTGACAGTCTGGAGGGTTGGTGGGCGGCAGGAGAGGTCATCCCGAGAAGGGTAAGAGCAGGAGAAAAGGCCTGGGGCTCTGAAGGAGCAGAGCTTGTCTTGGGAACAAACGGCCTTGCATGCCAGGCCCGGGGGTGGGGGGTGAGTCGCAAGTGGCAACCTCAGGTTTGTGGTGAAGCCTGGGCCTGGGTACCTTGTGAGAGCCCATTGCAGAGGGCAGGACCGGGGCCCAGAGGCCTACCGAGCCTGGGCTGTGCTGCTGACCGGAGGGATGGAAGCAGACTCAAGGGATGTGCTGGAGGCAGAGGGACAGGACTTGGGGAAACTGAGGAAGGAGGGCTCTGGTTTCTGGCCGTTCCCCAGGCGGGTGGTGGTGCCCGACATCTCCCCCAGCAGAGCCCCCAGCAAGACAGGCACTAGGATGGGAGTGAGACAGGCACAGTGCGGGAGAGACGGCCCAGGAGAGAGAGGAGAGGAGGAGATGAAGGATGTGGGGAGAGAGGGCTGGAGGGAGAGACAGGAGGCATGGGGGAGCCGGAGGGGAGAGTGAAGGAGGAACCAGGGAAAGCAATTTCTGCTGTCTGTCTCTGTCTCTGTCCTTCTGTCTCTCTATGTCTGTCTCTGTCCCTCTGTCTCTCTGTCTCTGTCTCTCTGTCCCTGTCCCTCTGTCTCTCTGTCTCTGTCTCTGTCTCTCTGCCTCTGTCTCTGTCTCTCTGTCCCTCTGTCCCTCTGTCTGTGTCTCTGTCCCTCTGTCTCAGTCTCTCTGTCCCTCTGTCTGTCTGTTGCTGTCTCTCTGTCTCCATCTCTCCATCTTTCTCCTTTTTCCTGCTCCTCTCTTCCAGCTCCCTTCCTCTTCAGCTGTCCCTCTGTCTTGTCCCTTCTCTGGCTCTGCCCATCTTTCTCTTCCACCCCCCTTGGTCACGTCCCCCTCTCCCCCCAGCATTTCCCCCTCTCCCTAACTCAGGGGGGCCCTCCCCCTGTCTTCATCCTGTGTGTAAGTCTCCCCCACATGCACGCTCTTGCTGCCTTTTTCCCTCCCTCTGCCCTGCCTGCTGTTTGGAGACAGGATAATAGAGCAGGCCACTCTCCCCTTTATCCTCGGCTGGACAAAGGCTGGCACCCCTGCAGGCAGGCCTCCAGGAAGCCACCTTCAATGCCGCCCTCCAGGAGAGACGGCTGGGGGCTGTCTGAGTGGGAGTGGGGTCCTGGGCAGGAGAGGCTGTTCCAGGTTGGCCTGGGGCCTCCTCGCCCAGCCCCGCAACCTCGGGAACCCTGCTGACTCAGGATGGGCCTTCCAGGGACCATCTCCTCGGCCACCCAGGATGGCTGAAATTTCTCCTTTCTTTTGATCTTTGTTAAAACTGAAACCTACTCCACACCCCTCAACCCCCACTCACTCCCATCCCCCACCCCAACCCTTGGCCCTGGGAAGAGTCATGAAGCCCAGTGCCCCAGCTCTGGGGCCAGGTCTGTACCCATGCCTACTCTGGGCTTCAGAGAGTAATCCCTGTCCTGCCCTCTGTTCGGCCTTGGTCTTGGGAGTTGGGGGGAGGAGATGAAAAACCACGATCAAATGTCTCCACCTAGAGAGTGCCTTTGCACCTTCAAGCCCCGCTCAGCCTCCTCTTCGCATCACACCATATGAGTCAGAGGTCCCTCCCTCCTTACCCCCTCCCCATCTTGATGGCCTAGCACTCTGTCCTGCCCTGTCAGACCAGGACCGCTACAAAGAAGGGCAGAGCTTGGCATAGAGCAGGTGGCAGCACGAATGAATGGCTGAATGAATGAATGAATGATTATCACACAGGAGAGCATGACAGGGCTGCTTTGTCTGTTCATCAGCTCCTCTCTGAGCCCCAACTATGTGCCAGGCACATTTCTAGGCCCTGGGGGCACAGCAATGAACAAAATGAAGTCCTTGCCCCCTCTTGGATCATATATTGTAGTGAGCAAGTCAGAAAATATACCCTGTAGCTCAAACGGTAAAGAATCTGCCTGCAACGCAGGAGACCCAGGTTCAATCCCTGGGTGAGGAAGATCCTCTGGAGAAGGGAATGCAGTCCACTCCAGTGTTCTTGTCTGGAGAATCCCATGGACAGAGGAGCCTGGCGGGCTACAGTCTGTGGGATCGCAAAGAGCTGGACACGACTGAGCAACTAACACCACCCCTACTGTTACTAAAAATGTGACATATATGTGTGCTTAGGCGCTCAGCTGCGTCTGACTCTGAGACCCTGTGGACTGCCACGCCCTCCTCCAGGGGATTCTTCAAAACCCAGGGATCAAACCCAGCGCTCCCACATTACAGGTGGATTCTCTACTATCTGAGCCACCAGGGAAGCCCAAGAATACTGGAGTGGTAGCCCATCCCTTCTCCAGGGGATCTTCCCGACCCAGGAATCGAACCAGAGTCTCCTGCATTGCAGGCAGATTCTTTACCAGCTGAGCTACCAGGGAAGCATAGTACACCAGATATGATCAGCCTACACATCATATGTTGTGCTGAGTTGATCAGTAGTTTCTGACTCTTTGAGACCCCGTGGACTGTAGTCTGCCAGGCTCCCCCGTCCATTGAATTTTCTAGGCAAAGAAAAATGAAGCAAGATGGACAGTAAGGACGGAGGGGTCATTTTAAGTGAGGTAGTGATCTGACTCAGATCCTAAAAGATCTCCCTAGAGACTTCCCTGGTGGTCCAGTGATTAAGAATCAATCTCACGATGCAGGGGACACGGGTTTGATCCCTGGTCAGGGAACTAAGATCCCACACACCACGGAGAAACTAGGCCCACACACCACAACTAGAGAGTCTACAACAAAGGATCTCTCACGATGCAAAGATCCCACTCCCTGCAACTAGGACCTGAAGCAGCCAAATAAATTAATATTTTTAAACAAAGGTCACCCTGGCTGCTGCATGGCGGCCAGACGGGAGGGGGCACTGCCCGCCAGAGGCCTGATGCTTTCTCAGCAGGTTCCTTGATCCCTGATGCAAATGGCCCCTGACATCTGGGCCCACCTGCCCAGCTGAAGGCCCAGACTCCTACTTCTCCCTCTGGCTGAGCAGAGCCTGGGGCTCAAGCTGCCCCACTTTATCTCCGCCCCTCCCATCCACCTCTCATCTTCCATTCTCTTCCACCATTCCCAGGACACACACATATCTCCTTTCATAAAACGCTTCTGGGGATCCCTCCATCAAGGGCAGAGACACAGACCATGGTGGGGGTGTTAGAGGGCTCACAGCGGGGACGGAGGACGCAGAGACACACCCTCGGTGAAGATCTGGGAGGCTTCCTGCAGAGAGTGGCTTTCAAGATGCGCCTTGGAGGTGAGAGTAGCAATCCACAGATTAAGATGGGGGATACTTCCAGTGGGAGGACCCAGCCTCCAATTCTGTTTGAACATCAAATTATAGTCACACAGTTGGGGAAGCAACATGAGCCAACCCACTGAAGCAGAAAAACGCACACCTGATGGACGGGCCTCAGGTGTTCTGGTGACCAGCGTGTCCTCACCAACTCCACACCCATGAATTCCCTTGCTCCCCACATCCAGCCTTGTAAGATGAGCAGGGATCATTTTCCTCTGGCAGATGCAGAAGCAAGGACCAGAGAGGCCAATAGACTGACTCAAGTTCACACAGCAGAAAGTGACAGAGCCAAAAAGCTCCAGCCTGGGTCCACTGTCTAGATAGTCTAGAGCCTGTGACCACCCGGCTCCCAGTCTTTAGGGCGTCTAGCAATCTCCATGCACCCCAAGCCTCTGTGTAAAACTGGGGAGGGGCTCTCCACTGCTTTCCCTTCCAGGGCATAGAGCTGCACCCCTCAAAGGAGAAGAAACACACAGAGACACACAATCCCCTCACTCCTGTGTGTACACAGACCCACAAACACCACAGACAGCCCCACATATACACCCAGACAGAATTTTTATTGAATACATCCTCACAGCAA
This sequence comes from Dama dama, assembly GCF_033118175.1. NCBI lineage: Eukaryota > Metazoa > Chordata > Mammalia > Artiodactyla > Cervidae > Dama > Dama dama. The sequence goes on from NC_083702.1 coordinate 9,228,518, forward strand.
GACACAAATTCACACAGATACGTTCACACTCCCTCTCAAGTACACACAGCCACTTGAGCGTTACTGTTATTAGGTTCACACAAACAGAAGAGCAAAAAATACCCTTTCTCAGATGCACTCGTGAAGGCAGAAAGACAGAGTTAAGTGTTAGAGAGACAGAGGGAAAGGGATGAGGAAGAGGAGGAAGGTGGAAAAATCGAGGGAGGGAAGAGAGTGAGGGAATGGGCAGATCAGGGAAGGGCGGGAGGAGATCAGAGCATCCAAGAGGAGAGAGGTTTAGGGAGAAAGAGAGGAGAGGAGAGGGGAAAGATGGGGAGGAAAAGATAAGGAGGCAGTAAGGGACGGAGAGTGAAGAAGGGAAAGAGAGGGAGAGGGAGCCTGTGATTGGAGCCTAACTTTAGCTGCAGAAGCACAGATGACTCACACTCGGGGGGAGCGTTGGGTTGGCTCCAGGTTTCTGTTTATATACCTCGATGAGCTAAATATACAGGCTAAGGGGTTCTTCTGTTCTGGTCCAGCAGCTCCTCTGCGTTCTTCCTCCCGCCCTCGCCTCCCCTCCCCAGCGCGCACACACACACACACACACACACTCAGAGTCCCTGCCTCTCCCTCCCCCAAGCGCACAGAGCCCTGCCTATGGCCTCCTGCGGCCAACAGCACACATCCTGCCCTTGCCTACAGCTCTCCCCACCAGTATATTGACTGCCAGGAGTTGACCATGAGGTTTGGCTCCAAGCTAAGAAATAACATGGTCCAAACTGCCCCCTTCGGATGCCAGGAGGTCAGGCGGGAGGGGTTGACACTTGCCCAAGGTCACACAGCACGCAAGTAACTGAGCCTCACCATAGCCTCTTGTGACAGCCAGGCCAGGATCTCCCACATGAGACAGGGGTGTGGGCCTGAGGAGGTGAGCTGAGTTCCTGTGGACAGGCAGCCTGGGGCCTGGAGAAGGGAGCATGGAACCTGGGGGCGTGGGGGGACAGAGCATAAGTGAAGTCCTGCAGAAGGAGGAAGAAATGGAACTGGGGGTGGGGGTGGTGATTGAGGGTCTTGAAAAAATAAAAGAGAATTCCAGTGGAAAAAGCATCCCTGGACCCACAGGGAGCGTCTCTGACATCATCACCCTCAACCCAGCCACCTGCACCCAACTGCCTGAGTTGGCACTCAAGGACATGCAACCAGTCTTTTCATTTTTTCTTTAAGTCATTTTATGTATTTATTTTTGGCTGTGCTGGGTCTTCGTTGCTGTTCGGGCTTTTCTCCAGTTGTGGAGAGTGGGAGCTACTCTCTAGTTGTGGTGTGCTGGCTTCTCACTGCGGTGGCCTCTCTTGTTGTGGAACACGGGCTCTGGGTGCAGAGGCTTCGTAGCTGCCGCGCACAAGCTCAGTAGTTGCTGCTCCCAGACTCTAGAGCACAGGCTCAGTAGCTGGGGCATACAGGGTTAGTTGCCCCGCAGCATGTGGGATCATCCCAGGTCAGGGATCGAACCAGTGTCTTCTGCATTGGCAGGTGGATTCTTTACCATTGAGCCAGCAGCAAAGCCCTCAACCCGCTCAGGCTTCAGCCTGCAGAATCACTTCCTGTAGCTCGGAGGCGGTGTCGCTGTCCGTGGTGCTGAACCTCTCAATGGCCTCTCCCCAGCCCGGACAGTGTCCATTCCCACCCACACCTCTCCCAGCAGTTCAGCAGGGTTGGGGGAGGAGGGTGGCAGGAAGGAAGCGGGAGACGGAGACAGAGGACAGGGATTGTGAGAGAGATGACTCCAGCCAAAGATTTTCAAGGAGAGCAATTTCTCCTCTGACATCGTTTTCAAAGGACCACAGTGACCAAGCACACCACAGCGAAGATGGCTGACAAGTCGAGAAACCAGAGCAGAGAGAGATGTCTGCAGATCTGGGCGAGTGTTGACACGCACAAACGAATCCAGGCCGGAGGGCGGAAACCGGGCGGGCTGAGAGTAACGTCCTCAGCAGACTTGAACCAAAACGCTTTTAGTGTTCCTGTGTTTTTCTTACCCATCTTGATGAAAAGGTTGTGAGTTTTCACACTGTCATGGAACAAACAGAACCTTGACTTCCGTTTCCCAGGGTACGTGGCTGTTTCATGTACTCCTGACAGCTCCATCACATTTCTGACAGTTTCGAAAATTTTTGTTTTCCTCTGGGAATGTAGCAGAGTGCTAGCCCTCCCCTTCTCCATCACACGCCAGGCTCTGGAGCCTTGTTCCCTGGTGCACACCTACCCACCCAGTGCTCCACTTACACTCACCTCCTCCCTCTGCTATCTCCTGCCTCTGAGGTCTTTACACATGCTGTGACCCTCCCCCGATCCCAACCTGGAGTGCCTTCCCTCCCCCTTTTCTCCTTCCAAGCCCAGCTTCTCTGTCTCCTCCTCTGGACATGGCAGGGCAGGAAATACCACACTCAGTATCCCCGGTAGCCAGCAGAGAACCTGTCATATCCATTTCCTGGGTTTCCCTTCCTTTTAGATGAGTGAGCTGAGCCAAAGATATGCTTAACTAAATACCCTAGGATTGAGGAGGAAGGGTGCAAATTGACTCCTCTAGAAGGAGAGTGTTGCAGGCATTCGAAGGAAGAGGTCTCCCAAGTTCTTAGATGGAAATTTACTGCCTAAAGCAACCTGAAAGCAGTTTAACAGAATCCTCCCTCCCTGCTTTGTGTCATTTTGCAGATGAGAAAACTGCAGCTGAGAGAGGAAGGGCCTTGGTGCAAGGCTGGCCAGGGAGACAGTGGGCAGCCTGAAGCTGCCCAAGACTGTGGGGAGGTCCTTCTGAGTGGGAGCAGTTGGGGAGGGAGCTGGCTCTGTCTCCCAGGTCTTGGGCCCCAGCCTGGCCACACACACGCCCCAGGAGAGAATCTAACAGCCTCTGCAGAAAAATGGCCCTGCCCCTTCTCCACCATCACCCCACCTGCCAGAGAATCCCAGCCTTCGAATAATGAAGGATTCCTAATTTAATTACATCTTTAATTCATTCAGGTCTGTGAGGAGCTTTGAGTTGGAGTCTGAGGGGATGCTCAATAGTTCCCATGAGGGAAGGAGGATTTCCTTCCCTGTTTCAGGGAGGGGAGAAAGAGAGGCCATGGTCCTCTTTTCCTCTAGGACTGTGTGTGCCCCCACTTTCCCTGCAGGGAATCCCTCCATCAGACTTGGACTTTGGGATAAGCAGGGTGCTAGCAGAGGGTAGGGAGGCAGCTGGTGGAGGAAGCAAGGAGTACTGGGGAAACCCCATATTTTAAAAAACACAGTGGACTTCCCTGGTGATCCAATGGTTAAGAATCTGCCTGCCAGTGCAGGGGTCACAGGTTCAGTCCCTGGTCCAGGAAGATTCAACATGCCACAGGGCAACTAAGTCCACACACCAAAACTAGAGAGTAGCCCCCCTCTCGCCACAACTAAAGAAAACCCTCGAGCAGCAAGGAAGACCCAGTGCAGCCAGAAAGAGAAAGTAAGCTCAAGGCTTCCCTAGTGGCTCAGTGGTAAAGAATCCACCTGCCCATGCAGGAGACATGGGTTGGATTCCTGATCCAGGAAGATCCCATATGTCACGGCGCAACTAAAACCATGTGCCACAACTATTGAGCTTGTACTCCAGAGCCTGGGAGCCCTAAAGCCTGTGCTCCAAAACAAGAGAAACCACCGCAATGAGAAGCCCACACACCACAACTAGAAAGTAGCCCCTGCTTGCCGCAACTAGAGAAAAGCCTGTGCAGCAATGAAGACCCAGTCAGCCAAAAATAAATACATAAATTTTTTTAAATCTGCTTTTAAAAAAAATAATAAATAATCTCACTATTTTAAAGAAATAAAAGCCACAGAGCTCACACACACAGCAGAAAGTTGGTTGTGGACTGCCTGCTTTGTGCTGGGGCATCTTAATCACTGCGATCATTTCTTGAGGGTCTTCTCTTGTCAGGCACTGCGTCCGATTTAACCTTTACCTCCCAATATTACCATCTGTGTTTTGCAAAAGAGGAAACCGAGGCTCCAAGGAGAGGAGACGACTCACCCAAGACCACCAGGTAGGTAAGAAACATAACCAGAACTCAGAATTGCTCTTTCTGGCTGGAAGCCCCAGCTCACATGTTCTCCTCCACAGGGGTCTCCAACACCCACTCACACATCTCTGACAAGGAATCCCAGGGGATATCTAATCCAAGGATGTTGACGTTCCAGGGATGAACCTCTTGGAAATGTTTGGGTTTGGGAAATCTTGTGCCCATGTGCAAATTCCATTAACTTATAATAATAGCTAGCATTTATACAGTCTCTATTGTGAGTTAGGCGCTGTTCTAAGCACTTTCACATATTACCTCATTTAACCTTCACATCAGCCCTGTGAGGTAGGTGCTCAGATTATCACTCCCATTTTACAGATGAGGAGACTAAGGCACTGAAAATCAAGTAACCTGGCTAAGGTTCACATACCTGGAAAGTAGTGGGTTCTTACAAAGTAAGGCTTATAATTCTGACTCTAAAGATCAGGAAACAGGCTCAGAAGTAGGCATCTCCCAGAGACACACAGGAAATGACCTGACTTAAACTCACACCCAGGTCTGACCTCCCAGTCCAGGCTCTCCATTGCATCGAGTAGGTAGGAACCTCAGTTTCCTCATTTATCAAATAGATTAGGTGTGAGGGCCAGAGGTTATCTGGGAAAGCACTCTATAAATGGATAGGCACCAAAAAACATAACAGCTAGGTTCCTAAGTAACTTAGAGTGTGTTCATTTAATCCTTATGACAACCTACAGGGTTGACACTATTGTTAAGCACAGTTTATGATGGGGCCACTAAAGCACAGAGAGTTTAAGTAATTTGCCTAAGGTCACACAGCCTTGGTGGAGCTAAAATTTGAACCCAGGCATCTGACTCCAGAGTCATACTCTTAACCATCATGTTCTGCTTCCTCCACCTGGGAGCATGAGGGAAAGGGAAGGGATGGGAGCCAGTGACCAGGCTTGGGAGGACACAGGAGGAGGTCATCTGGCAGAGAAGAGAGGATGGCAGAGGCAGAAGAAGGGACGATTCTGGGACCAGACCTGGGGTGGTGACACAGCCTAGCGCCCCACCCCCAGAACCAAGGGGTCTTGTGAGCCTGTCGGTGTAGAAGCCTAAGCCATGGATCCCCAGGCACAAAAGGTCTGTAAGGGGGGAGAGGGTGTGTTGCCAACCCCGGGGCCAGCAGAGGAGGCAACAGCCACCCTTAAGGCCACAGCTGGACAGGCAGAAGCTGCCCACTCCCCAGGCAGGCCTCCCAGCAACTCCCACCCCAAGGAAGCATCTGCAGGCACAAGCCTGGGGGGCAGATAAGTCATCCCTAGGGCCTGATGACCCTGGGGGCATGGTCCTGAGGGTGGAGAGAAAGCAGAGTCTGAGGTGATTTAGAAACTTGAATGGACAGGACGAGTGACTCCTCTCAGGTGGAGTAAAGGACCAGGGGAGACTGGCACCCCAGTTTCTGGCTGGAGTGAGACAGAGGAGAGGAGAAGCAGGTTTGGGGAGAAAAGCAAGCTCCCTTAGGGACAGGTTGAGGCTGAGAGGCCCGTGCAACATACGAGAGCAGAGGACATGCCAGGAGCCCTTGAAGACAAGAGTCTGGGCCCTAAAGAGAGGCTGGAGTTCACACAGAAGCCACATAGCATGAGACGGCTTGGCCAAGGACCAGTGGACTCACCAGCCTCCTTTGATCTGTTTCTCAGGAGAGGAGTTGAGGGGAACTACCAGGACCCTCTGCGGACAAAGAATTGATGCTTTTGAACTGCAGTGCTGGAGAAGATTCTTGAGAGTCCCTTGGCACGGAGACCAAACCAGTCAATCCTAAAGGAAATCAACCCTGACTATTCATTGGAAGGACTGATGCTGAAGCTGAAGCTCCAATACTTTGGCCACCTGATGGGAAGAGTCGACTCATTGGAAAAGACTCTGATGCTGGGAAAGACTGAGGGCAGGAGGAGAAGGGGACAACAGACGATGAGGTGGTTGGATGGTATCCCTGACTCAATGGACATGAGTTTGAGCAAATCCTAAGAGATGGTGAAGGACAGGGAGGCCTGATGTGCTGCACTCCACGGGGTCACAAACAGTCGGACACAACTGAGCAACTGAACAAGAACAGCTGGGGACATTTCCTGCCAGTGTCCACCAAGTCAGAACCCCCACAAGGGGCGATCACCTGGGAAGCCCTCCCAGAATGAAGCTACAAGTGACACTGTCCTCAGGCTGGGCTTTGCCTCCCTTCCTGGCAATTCCAGACTCAGGACCCTCCAGCACAGACGCTGCAGTGTAGGCACCAGTGGCTGACTCAAGGCTGAAGGCCATCCTACAGGAAACAGACTGCGTGCTGAGGAGTGCGCGCCCCGTGACCGGTGACAGCCACACAACTAGCGAATGCTCCCTCCTCCCGACCAAGCTTCTCCCCCCAGCCCGTTCCCCCCAACCCCGTCTCCCTGTCCCTGAGTCTGTGGCCACCATCTGCACCCCACCTGCCCCTCTACCGTCTGGCATCCACACTCACTCTGCTCCCCTCCCTCACTTCTGCCCCAAACCTCACTCATAAGGAAACTTCAGACAGTCCCTGGTACACAGTAGGTGCTCAGTACATATTTTTTACCTAACAAATGACTTGACACTCATTCATTCATTCAACAAACATCTGCCAGGCACCACTCAAGGGTCTGTGGCTACTGGCAAGAAGAAGATATAAAGAGTTTCCCAAACAAGCAAAAACTAAAGGAATTCATCACCATAAGCCAACCTTACAAGAAATGTTAAAGGGATTCCTTTAAAAGGAAAAAGAGGAAAACACCATAAGTAGGATTCCTTTAAAAGGAAAAGAGGAAAAGGCCATAAGTAGGAATACAAAATTATGAAAGAGAAAAATCTCACAATAAAGGCAAATAAATAGTAAAGGCAGTAGAGCAACCACTTATACAGCTAATATGAAGGTCAAAGATAAAAGCAGAAAATCTACAATAAGTTAGTGAGTGTGAGTGAGTGTGAAGTCGCTCAGTCGTGTCTGACTCTTTGCGACCCCATGGACTGTAGCCCACCAGGCTCCTCTGTCCATGGAATTTTTCATGCAAGAGTACTGGAGTGGGTTGCCCATTTCCTTCTCCAGGGGATCCTCCCGACCCAGGGATCAAACCTGGGTCTCCCGCATTGCAGGCAGATGCTTTACCATCTGAGCCACCATGGAAGTGCCACAATGAGTTAAGGGATACACCTCACTCTGTAGTAGGGGGGTAGTAAAAATTTAGTGCTTTTAGAATGCACTCAAACTTAAGCAACCATCAATTTAGACTGCTAGGTACATAGGTTGTTATATAAAACCTCATGGTAAACACAAACCAAAAATCCATAACAGATACACAAAGATAAACAGAAAGGAAGATGAACATAACACTAAAGAAAGTCATTAAATCATAAGGAAAGAGAGCAAGAAGGAAGGAACAGAGAACAAGAAAAACAACCACAGACAATTAACAAAATGTCAATAAGTGCATTCCTATTACATTTAATAATTAATTTAAATGTAAATGGACTAAAGGTTTCAGTCAAAAGACACAGAAGGAAAAAAAGCTATATAGAAGCCCTGTGGTCCTCACATCATGTTTGAGAACACAGACAACGAGTAAGAGTAAGAAGTGGAAGTAAAATACCTGGTGGTCAGACAGTGGTTAGTGCTGTGGAGTGAACACGGGCGGGTGCGGCGGGAGGTGTGTGATGGAAATTTGAAAATCGCGGGGTGGATCACCTGTGGATCCATTACTGCCCCACCCCACCTCGAGGCTTTACACTCTCCTGAATCCTCACAACCCTAGAAGGTGGTGTCATTTTTTTTTTTTCATCTTACAGATGAGGAAACTGACCTAAACCAGGTCAGCTGGTTCTTGTGCTGCAGTGGGAGGGGTGAGGGGTGCCTTAGAAAAGTCCCAAGCTGAAAAACCCTTCCAGACGAGGGCAGTCTCACTGGGCTCCCAACCCCCACCCCCAAGGGCCTCATGCTTGGTTAAAGGCTCGGCTCTCAGTTCACTGTCTCAAATATTTTTGAACAAGAGGCACCACACCTTTATTTTGCACAGGGATCCACAAATAGCTAGTCCTGCCCTCAAGGAACAAGGACTCTGAGATGCTTCCTCCTTCCTTTCCCCCCTTCCTCAGGCCTGCCAGCCCTAATCACACCAGGTCAAAGGGCACTGTCACCGTCTTCCCCACCAGGCTCCTTGAGGTGGTGGAGTCAGAGCAATTCTTCTCTGTGTCTCCAAAGCCCAGCACAAGGCGAGCAAAAGCAGACCCTTGGGGAGTGTTGGCTGGGTCAGGCCAGTGGTGTTGGGATGGAATAAACTGACCCTTCCTGGGGGGTCCTTGGTGGAGTCATTGTTGCTCAGTTGCTAAGTCCTGTCTGACTCTTTTCGACCCCATGGACTGCAGCACAATAGGCTTCCCTGTCCTTCACCATCTCCCAGAGTTTGTTCACACTCATGTCCATTGAGTCGGTGATGCCATCCAACCATCTCATCCTCTGTCTCCCCCTTCTCCTGCCTTCAGTCTTTCCCAGCATCAGGGTCTTTTCCAAAGAGTCAGCTCTTCGCATCAGGTGGCCAAAGTATTGGAGCTTCAGCTTCAGCATCAGTCCTTCCGATGAATATTCAGGGTTGATGGTTTGATCTCCATGCAGTCCAAGGGACTCTCAAAAGTCTTCTCCAGCACCGCAATTCAAAAGCATCCATTCTTCGGCACTCAGCCTCCTTGGAGGAATTTTTGGCGCCAATTTCTAACTCTGCGTCCTCCTGGGAGATCCTGGGATTCTCCTCTGACCACATCCTGACTCCTGGTCCCAGGGTCCTGACTGGGAGGCAGCCTCTCAGGATACACCCAGTTCGGGGCTCTGGGGTCCAGATAAGCCCCCATCACCTGTGCCCTCAGCTTCACCTGTGTGCGGTGAAGAGCTTCAGACATTTCACACCTTCTCTTTTCACATGTTGGCTGGAGCCTCTCCTGGGCTGCCAGCAAGGACATACAGGAGTGGGATAACCCTGCCCCAGCCTCTGACCCTGGCTCCTCTCTAAGCCCCTCTGTCAGCCATCTCAGGACCCTGGGGTTTCCTCCTCTGAGCTTGAGGAAGCCCCAGAGACCTGGTCGAGGTCTCAGCACACCCACAGGCCTCAAGCCCTAGCTCCAGGCCTCTCGGTCCTCTGCACGCTTGAAGCCTGAGCCTTCGGGGATGGGAGTTTCACCACTGAGCAGACACAGGACCCTGAAGCCATGACAAAGCCTGCTCCTTCTCATTCTGCCTCTGTGCATAGATGACATAGGTCATCCCGGAGCCCCGGCCTGACCTCTTGGGGGCTCCTGGGGACTCTCAGGAGGGGAACTGGGAGATGTATTAGTCAGAATGTGGTAGGCTGTGCTATGGAAACAAATTAATCCTGAATCTCAGAGTTATAAAAAACTGTAACAACAATAGTTTATTTCTTATCAGTGTCACAGTTCTACCGGACTGTCCTCTGCCATCCATAGTATATTGTACCAAGGTCGTGGCAGCAAGGAACATGAGCTGGAAGGACTTCCCTGGTGATCCAGTGGTTAAGACTGCAAGCTTCCAATGCAGGGGGCGCAGGTTCGACCCCTGGTTAGGGAATTAAGATCCCACATGCTATGCAGTGCAGCCAAAAAAAAAAAAAGGAAAAAAGGAAGAAAAAATGAGCTGGAGATTGCAAGGGGTGCTTTCAAGAGCCAGGCCAGGCCCAGGGTGGTGTCATTTCCTCCACCAACACACCATCAGCCAGAACCCATTTTCTGACCCCACCCAGCGATCAAGGTTGGGGCACTGCTGTAAACTCCAGCACTGAGCCGTCAGGATTGGTGTGGGAGTTGATGCACACTTCCTGGCCTCTCCTGAGAACTGACCCCCATCTTGTTCAATATCTGGCCCCTCTGAGACCAGACGCTTGAGCCCCACCCTTGTTCTTGCAGGGTTGCAAACTTAACCGCTTAGCATTAAGAACACAAAGTCAATCATCAGACACATTTTACAGCCACTGTTCCCTGCCCCCCACTCCCTGTCTTCCCCTTCCAGCATTTAAAATAAGGCCACAGTCACCCACAAGTTCAGAGGCTGAAAGTCTGCACAGAACAGCCCATGTTCATTCTTTCTCCCTCTGTTGTCATGATTTATTTATCAAAATCATGTATACTCTCAGCTATTTCTAAAGAGGATTTCTTAGGAAGTGAAATAAATGATTAGAAATCATTTAGGAAACAAGAGTGAACTAGATAGATTAGAAAGCTGAAATCGACACTTAGTACCGTTGAATAATATGGTAACATAATAATGCACTCAGTTACATTTATTCCTGTATTACAGTAGTAATGCCATTCAATCTGAGCTTCCTAGTAACAGAGGCAAAAAGGGATACAGCTTCTTTCATGTAATCATCCCTTCCGGCTTCTTTCACCAGCTCTCTTTTCCCTTCCCAAAGTTCCTTCTCTTTACCCTCCCTGTTTTCAGATACACTGGAGATAGAAAGATCCCTCCAGCATTTTTTAGGCATCCACATCTCCCTTGCAAGAAAGGAACAGCATAAAGTCAAAGGTTTAGTGTATTAGTGTAAGAGTGGCTCCAACTGAAGACCTGAGCATACACAGGACTTCAAGGTCACTCATGCCATTATTTTGGTTCAGGGATGCAGCAGATGCTAGAATTCCAGGGCAAGAGACACCTCGGTTCATCGTGGGGAGGGGTCCAGACCACGGCTTCATCGGGTACCCTGGAACTGCATCCAGAGAGCAGACCCTGCTCTCTGATATCCTGTATATTAAATCACTGAATCCCCAGGGCGATCCTTAAAAGAGGCCTATAGTGTTATCCCCAGTTCACAGATGGAGAAACTGAGGCCAAGGAGGGAAATGACTTCATCAAGGTTACCCAGCTCCCTTCCCCTAAAGACCCAGCCACGGGGCGAGAGACCCCCAAGTGGTGCAGGAGAAGGAAGAAGAGCGGTTCCAAGCAAACTGAAAGTTCGGGAGATGGAGACCGGCTCCCCTCTCCCCCACCCCTCAGATTCCAGTTTCCATGACAACAAGTCCTCCTTTCTGGGTGTTTGTGGAAATTTGCATTTTAATGGAGATGTAATTAGAATTAAAAAGCTGAGTCTGGAAGGGATGGGACCCTTCCTGGCCACTTGGAACCTGAACCATCCTTCTACTCCCCACCCTTCGCCCCTCGCCCCCCAACCCTATCCTGACACTTTGCAGCCAGACTCCTAGTGTCTGTCCCCACTGCCCAGAAGGGCAGCCTGAAGCCTGGAGCATAGAAAGGACTTATTCAAAATCTCACAGTGAAGACAGCTCCCCAGAGCCTACACTGCCTAAGGACTCCCCCATCTGACAAGAGGAAGGGGTGCTGGCTAGACGAGGGCCCCTCAGGTCCTCCCCTGACTCTTCCAAGCTCACTTTTCCTCTCCCTGTAATCTCACAACGTCTCAGTGACCCTGGGAACCTGGCAGGTGTGTGGGGCCGGGGTGGGGTGGGACCGGGAGGCGGTGGGGACCCTTCCATCTCACCCCAGAGGGAACTGAGGCCCAAGGGATGTGCCGAGGACACACAGCAACTTAGTGTCTTTGGCTGGTCAGAGCTGAGTCCATAAACAGATCCCACCTTCGGGTCTTGCTTGGCAGTCTCCACCTTCCAGTGCAGGGGATTGGGTTTGATCCCTGATCGGGGAGCTACACTCCTACTTGCCTCCTGGCCAAAAACCCAAAACATAAACCAAAAGCAGTATTGTAACAAATTCAATAAAGACTTTAAAAATGGTCCCCATCAAAAAAAAAAAAAAATGATGTCATCTTTGACCCCCACCGAGAGTCACTATCTGACCCCAGAGCTCCATGGAGAATTTCTAGCAGCTTTTTCCTGTGTCTTTATTAAGTTCTTAAAATCAGTCACACCAGCAATTGTATCTTTTCAAATAGTTGAAAAGAAGCCACTCTGCCTCTGTCTGGACCCCCCACAATGAGCTGCTGTCCCTGGGACCTTTCTTTTTCTTTTTTTTTTAAGATTTTTTTTTTCATTTATTTTTATTAGTTGGAGGCTAATTACTTTACAATATTGTAGTGGTTTTTGCCATACATGTTCATGAATCAGCCATGGATTTACATGTGTTCCCCATCCCGATCCCCCCTCCCACGTCCCTCCCCATCCCATCCCTCCGGGTCATCCCAGTGCACCAGCCCTGAGCACTTGTCTCATGCATCCAACCCGGACTGGCGATCTGTTTCACACTTGATAATATACATGTTTTGATGCTATTCTCTCAGATCATCCCACCCTCGCCTTCTCCCATACAGTCCAAAAGTCTGTTCTATACATCTGTGTCTCTTTTTCTGTCTTGCATATAGGGTTATCGTTACCATCCTTCTAAATTCCATATATATGCGTTAGTATACTGTATTGGTGTTTATCTTTCTGGCTTACTTCACTCTGTATAATGGGCTCCAGTTTCATCCATCTCATTAGAACTGATTCAAATGTATTCTTTTTAATGGTTAAGTAATATTCCATTGTGTATATGTACCATAGCTTTCAGGACCTTTCTATGAGCCCTGAAGCCTCCAAACCCTGAGGTCACAAACAGAGGCCCTCAAGAAGAGGCTCACACTTGCTGAGAGTGTAACAGAAGTGTGCAAGCAGCACCAGGCCTAGAGAGACCCCCTTTTCACCCCAAATCCACTGCCCTGTCTGTAGCCTGGCTCCTAGTAAGTGCTTAGCAGATGTTAGTTGAGTGACTAGTTGATTAAGTGCTCAGCCCGGTGCCAAGGAGATTCCATGTAACCTCTGATTGCACCCTCCCCTTCCAACAGACCCCGGAGGGAGACACCAGCCCCCACGAGAGCCCCCATGAAGCTCAGAGAGGCCGTGTAACCTCCCCAGGCCCTACAGCTGGTAGGTCACAAAGGCTGCATTTGAACACAAGCCTGCTGACTCCAGGCTCTTGAACACCACTCTCCCCGTGTGGTCACAAGAGCATGGAGGTCCAGCAGCTACACAAACACTCAGATCACACTCACAGACATGGACAGAGGTCCCAGGGCACGCTGCTGGCCCCCACAGCAGTCCTTTATTTTCAAGCACATAGTGCTTAAACTCTGTACCCGATGTGCTATTCCAAGTATTAACACTTTGCGCTCAATCCCCACAGCCACCCCAGAAGGCAGGGACCATTATTATAATGAACACACAGATGAGGAAACCAAGGCACAGAGAGGTTATGTGACTGACCCAAGGTCACACAGCTAGTGAATGCAGAAGCCAGAATCCAACCCTACACAGCCTGGCTCCAGAAGCCATGCTCCCTCCAGACCTCAGGACCCCGGAGCCAGGAGCTCTGGGCTTCCCCCCACCCCCCAGCCCTGGGAGGAGGTCCAGACAATATTTCTCAAAGCCGAACTGACAGAGGAGGAAACACACCTGTGCAAGGAAGGCAGCCTACTTCAGGGCACACGGCTGCGAGCCCAGAGCCTCTGCACCAGCCCCAGCCCTGCCCACCTCCCAACCCCCGCCTCGGCCCACAATGGCCCCCCCACCCACGGGGACTGCTGAGGAGTGACTGCCTGGTGACAGCCTGGTCAGGAGGAGATGAGACAGGAGACGCGAACATCACCTTTCAGAGAAGAAAGCTCCAGAGACCCTGAGAGGGAGGCGATGCGACCAGAGGCCACAAAGAGCCCATTCCCTGTCCATTTAGAACCAGACAGCGCAGAAATGGATTTTCTCTTGAGCGCTCTTGTGAACACACTTCAAAGCCACTGATGGCAGGAGCAGGAGGTGAGAGGGAGGGAGGCAGAGAGGCCAGGCGGCAGGGGGAAGGGAGAGGGCCGGGCACACGGGGACTAGGAGACGCACCATCATCAGTTGGAAAAGGCAATTGGAAATTCCATTTGGGTTTTCAATTTGAAGGTGGAGAGAGGTTGGGAGCTTAGGGTGGGGGTGAGGGGACAGTGCAATGACTGAGGAAGAGACAGAGAGGACTCAGAGATAGGGAGAAAAGGAAAGGACAGAGAGACATGGAGAGACAGAGTCAGAGATAAAGGTGAGGAGATTAAGAGACTCACAGAAAGAAGGGGAGGCAAAAGCAAATCACAAGATCCGAGGTGCCCCCCAACACATAATTCAGAAAGGCCACACAGGGACTTGCCCCCCAACACATAATTCAGAAAGGCCACACAGGGACTTGCCCGCTGGTTCAGTGGTCAACCCTTCCTCCCAATGCTGGGGGCCCAGGTTTCACTCCTGGACAGGGAACTGGATCCCACATCCAGTTCCTGGACAGTGGAAACTAGATCTGCTGCAACTGAAGATCCCACAGGCCACATCTAAGACTCAGCACAGTCAAATAATTTTTTTTTTAATAAAAAGAGAGAAAAGAAAGTAATTTCAAAATGGCCACACACACACACACTCATGCACACTCTTGATCAGGACTCAGAGTCGTGGGTCCTAGTCCTCCCTCTGCTCTTAAAATACCCTGTGACTCTGCAGAAGACCCTACCTCCCTCTGAGCCTTGAAGTTTCCTCACCCCAGGCCTGGTGAGGTTAAGTTGGCTCCAGAACTGCCAGGAAGGAGACTAGGATGCAGCATGTGTGCAACAGGGGCTGGGGAGGCGGCCACATCACCCGGGTGCTTCTTCTGTGCAGCTAAGGGCCTGGGCTGAGCAGGCATAGAGGGGCACCCAGAGAAGGGTCGGGCAGGCTGGTAAAGAATCCTCCTGCAATGCAGGAGACCCCAGTTTGATTCCTGGGTTGGGAAGATTTGCTGGAGAAGAGATAGGCTCTCCATTGCAATGTTCTTGGGCTTCCTTGGTGGCTCAGCTGGTAAAGAATCTGCCTGCAATGCGAGAGACCTGGGTTCAGTCCCTGGGTAGGGAAGAGCCCCTGGAGAAGGGAAAGGCTATCCACTCCAGTATTCTGGCCTGGAGAATTCCATGGACTATACAGTCCATGGGGTTGCAGAATTGGACACGACTGAGCGACTTTCACTTCAATTCAGGCAGGAGCCCAGCACTTCCACCGACAGAGGAGGAAACAGGCTGAGGGCAGGAAAGTAGCCGGAAGTCAGGCAGCCAGGACAGGAACCCACCTGTGAGACCTCATGGCCCACCCCCCCTACTCCCCATGGGCAGGGAGTGAGCAGGAGGGAGCTGCCCTCTTGGAGCCGGACCAGGACAGGCCTGGCACTTCTCAGGTGCCCAATTGCAGGCACTTTGTTCTTGGTCAGAGTGGGGCAGACCTGGCAGTAATATCCACCAGGAACCCTCGTGGGGTACTTACCTCCCCAGTCCCTAGTCGGGTAATACAAGCTTTATCAGTATTAACTTACTGGCTCCGCCTATTCACTTTATCAGGGAGCTAAGCCCCATTTAACAGGTGAGGAAACTGAGGCACTGTCTGTTAAGGGAGTGGGTGAATGCCCTGTTGTCATTTGCACACCTTTCCATAAGAAAGCCTTATCTCCCCGCTGGGCAGTCCCAGCCTGGTGGCTCTGCCTCCGCTTCCCCACCCAGTCTTGGAAGGGCTCGGGGCAGGGCTGACCACAAAGAGCCAGCCGACTCCGAGGCCTGTCCCCACCCCACGCTCTGACCCTAGCCTGGACCGCGGCAAACCAGATGCAGAGCCGCGCGATGAGAGAAAGTGGTCCTGCGGCGCCACCTAGTGGCCGGAGCGGCCGCTTGTCACCTCCAGAGGCCGGCAAAGACGCTGCAGGAATCCACTCCTTGTTTGGAACATGAGACAAAAAATCCCTCCACGCCGGCAACCGTGTGCTGACCATCCATCCCACGTTGGGGGGAGAAAGGGGGTACGGTCGAGCTTTGTCCTTTGCCCTCCTGAAAGGCAGACTCACTCATCCCACAGTGAGTGGACCTGGACATCTCTGCCTTCCTCTCTCTGATTTGCACGTTTATGGAACCCTTACAAAATGCCAGACTCTGTTCCAGGCGCTTGATGTAATAGTGAATAAAGAAAGATGCCTGCCTTTATAGAGTTTATACTGAGGGATGGGTGGGGAAACATTCAATAAACACTACATGAATGCATCAGTTCAGTTCGGTCGCTCAGTGGTGTCTGACTCTTTGTGACCCCATGGACTGCAGCACACCAGGCTTCCCTGTCCATCACCAACCCCCGGAGCTTACTCAAACCCATGTGCAACACGCCCATGATGCCATCCAACCATCTCATCCTCTGTCGTCCCCTTCTCCTCCTGCCTTCAATCTTTCCCAGCATCAGGGTCTTTTCCATTGAGTCTTCTTCACGTCAGGTGGCCAACGTATTGGAGTTTCAGCTTCAGCATCAGTCCTTCCAATGAATATATAGTAACAGAAATAAGAAAATCTGGCCATTTCAGAAGCAGGAAAAAAGAGCGTGTCTGACAACATCACTGGGATGTGGGACCCCCCCCACCCCCCACCAAGCCCTCAGGGCAAATCTGTGGCCCTGATGCCAATGAAATCACTCAGCCCTTTGCACCTCCAGGGCCACACCTGTCCCAAGGGACAGGCCCCCACTACAGGGTCCTCCTGCCCTGGACACTCCCCTCCCACAGGGCCAGCTCTTCTGCAGAGGCCTCCTGACACACATCGCATCCTGGGTAGCTGGCACAGGCCAGCAATGCTTAAATACTCCAGCCCGATGGTCTTTCTTTATTCCCAGCTCTGACACCACCTGTGTGACCTGGCTAGGTTCCTTGGCCCCTCTGGGCCATTTGTAAAATGGGGGAAAACAGTGGTTTCTACTTCAGAGTGAGGGGGGTAGTATAAGTAAGTCAACAAATGTTAAACACTGAAAACAGCACCTCGAAGAAGTGTTTGTTATTATTGTTTGTTTAGGTTTTTCTCTCCCTTCTGGACTAGCTGGTGGAGGTTAGTAAGGTTCATTCACATAGGAGCAACTGAGTCACCTCCACGTCCTACACTCTACAGAGTCTAGTATACAAAAGGCCCTCAGAATATGTTTGTACTGCGAATTCATTCGCCACTCACTTATTGAGTGTCCTCTGAATGCCAGGCTAGGAGCTCAGATGGAGCAGTGAACAAGACAGGGTTACTCCCCACAGCAAGAAGAGTACTAATTTCTAAGCCAGAATTTCTCAAACTATCAATATTTTATCTAAGAAACTCTTTGCGTGGGTGCTCAGTCGTGTCCAACTCTTTGCAACCCCATAGCCTGCAGCCTGCCAGGCTCCTCTGCCCATAGGATTCTCCAAGGCAAGAATACTGGAGTGGAATGCCATTTCCTCCTCCAAGGGATTTTCCAGACTCTGGGATCGAACCCGTGGCTCCTGTGTCTCCTGTTTTGGCAGACAGATTCTTTACCACTGAGCCACCTGGGTAGCCCAAGAACCTCTTCCCTCTTAAAAAACTTCAGGATCCCAAAGAGCTTTTGGGACGACAGAGGATGAGAGGGCTGGATGGCATCACCGACTGGATGGACATGAGTTTGAGTAAACTCCGGGAGTTGGTGATGGACAGGGAGGCCTGGCGTGCTGCGATTCATGGGGTCGCAGACAGTCAGACACGACTGAGCGACTGAACTGAACTGAACTGAATGAGAATTACCACGTTAGAAACTAAAACAGATACATTTTAAAATGTCTATTAATTTAAAATAACAGTAACAAACTCACATATTAACGTAGCTGACACATTTTACGAAAATGGTTGTCTTTTCCAAAACCAAACAAAATAGTAAAAAAAAAAAAAAAAAAAAATCACTGATACTGTTTGGAGTTTTTGCAAATATTTTTAATATCTGATTTAATGCAAGACAGCTGGATTCTCATGCCGAACTATACGTTGCTCTGGTTGAAAGAATATGGAAAAAATACTTCCAAAAATATATTCTCCTTTTCCGTAAAAATTGAGAACACTAATACTCCGCCCTTGCCCCGGCCTTGCCCACTACGCAGCGGCCAGACCCGAGAGGCTTTACCTGCCAAGCTGGGCTACTGGCGCACGGCTTCCGGGAGAAGGTGCCGCCTGTCTCTCAAAGGGTTGATTGGGTTGCGATTGGACGACAAATGCCTCCTTCGGCGCTTTGGCCCCGCCTCCAGATCCCGCCCCCTTCCCTCCGATTACCTCACTCAGGCGTTCTAAGGAAGGAGGGTACTTCCGTCCTCTCACTGAAACTTTCGGTTCTAGCTCAGGTTTCCGCCGAAACCACCAAGGGAGCCAACGGCGGAAGTGCTTGAGACGTGTGGGCGGGATCAAGCGCCGCCATGTCGGCCACCTTGCTGCGGCGAGGCTTGGAGCTATTGGGGGCTCCTGAGGGTGAGGCTCTCCCCGAGGACGTTCGGCCGGGCGGGAAGGTGGCAGGGGCTGGGGGCAGGAGCCCCGAGGGTGCCGAACGATCCAAACCAGTCTTAGCCTCGGTGGGATGGGAACCCTGAGCGCCCTCCGACCCGAGTCCGTTCTTTACAGCCCCCGGGGCCGCTCCAGGACACACCAAACCAAGCCAGGCTCCGACGAAGCGGACCCGGAAGGCGAAGGCGACCCAGGCCCAGAAACTGCGGAACTCCGCCAAGGGAAAGGTGCCCAAGTCGGCGCTGGGTGAGCTTGGGAAGGGGCTGAACGCGCTGCTCCCGGGGGCCGGGGACGGTGCCCTAGAGGAACTGGCGCTGGAGTCAGGGCTTCAAATGCTTCCCAGGCGTTTCTAAAATACCTGCGGTGCGACGGGCCCTGAGCGGGGTCCTGGGAACACGGCGATGAACGAATCACATCGTCCCGACCCTCAAGGTCTACAGTCGTAGTGGGAAGAGAACACTGAGGAGTTTCAAAATCAGCCTGTGGTTGGGTCGCTGTGATGAGGTTTGTGCTGTAAAACTGCTGCTGCTGCTAAGTCGCTTCAGTCATGTCCGACTCTGTGCGACCCCATAGACGGCAGCCCACCAGGCTCCGCAGTCCCTGGGATTCTCCAGGCAAGAATACTGGAGTGGGTTGCCATTTCCTACTCCAATGCATGAGAGTGAAAAGTGAAAGTGAAGTCGCTCAGTCGTGTCCGACTCTTAGCGACCCCATGGACTGCAGCCTACCAGGCTCCTCCGTCCATGGGATTTTCCAGGCAAGAGTACTGGAGTGGGTTGCCATTGCCTTCTCCAGCTGTAAAACTAGGGTATTTTGAAAGGGACTTAGAATACTAAGACTTCTCTGAGGAAGCGACATTTAAGCACAGACCTGATGGAAGTATAAGAATGAGCTGGGGTAAGTATACTGTTGGCATATGTGGAATCAGAAGTTTATTATTAATCTTTGAAATGTTGAAAGAAAGAAGCCTGGTCGAGGTGACATATAGTAAACGAGGGTCAGAGACAGCGTTTAATGCCAGTTAACCCTCTGGGTGCTCTTCTAAGCCTCTGACAAATGTTTGCTCATTTGTTCTCACAACTCTGTGAGGTCGGCGCAGTCATTAGCCCCATTGCACAGATGCAGAAACAGACCCCTGCCCAGATGGTACAGGTGGAAACCAGGCAGTGTGTCTCCAGACCCCTGCTCCCACCTATTCCTTCAAGTAGAAGGAGCTGTGGCCTGAGCAGTGCAGAGTCAAGAAGAGAGTCCTGCAGATGGAAGCTGTGTTGATGGTGTCAGTGGTGGATTAGCTGTGAGGATGGAGGAAGAGGGAGTCGGCGAGAACCGAGCATCTTGAGGGATTTGGCGCCACTTAATGAGATGTACAGACTTGAAGAGGGACAGGTGTGGGCAGGATGGTGGGGTGTTTGATGGTTTGACCTGTGGCAGGACTCGGTAAGCTCCTAGTGTGTCTTCAAATCCCCAGTGTTAGTTGCTCAGTTGTGTCTGACTCTTTTGCAACCCCATGGACTGTAGCCCGTCAGGCTCCTGTGTCCTTGAGATTTTCCAGTCAAGAATACTGGAGTGGGCTGCCATTTCCTCCTCTAGGGGATCTTCCCAACCCAGGGATCAAACCCAGGTCTCCCACATTACAGGCAGATTCTTTACTGTCTTGAGCCACAAAAGAAGCCTCAAATCCCCAGGGCCTGGTGCAATATAAAGGTGTTCAAGTATTTGTTAAAAGAACTATGAATCTCGGGGAGGAAAGACAACAGGAGCAAGTGTGAAAGCAGGGAAGTGAGCCTGGGTTGAGCCACAGTGATGCCAGGGTGGAGCGGGCAACACCCTCCATCCCCACTCACCCCACCCCCCTGCCATGGCACATGAGTGAGGGGACTCTCAGGGCCAACCTAAAGGACGCCTCTGTGGCTGCCACCTTGGTCTGAGCTACACTTGTCTCTTGCCTGGATTATTACAAAAACCTCCTAATTGGTCTCCTCCTTCCCCCTCCCCTCATGTGTTTCTCACCACAGCAGCTGAAGTGATGCCGTAAAATCCTAGGTCAGCCCTGTCTCTACCTTGCCTCGCACCCTCCAGGGACTCCCATCAGCCTCGGTGAGAGCCTGAGTTCTTGCCATGCCTCCATACCTGCTGAGGCCCCCCATAATCTGCCCCCTCCAGCTTCGTCCCCTCAGGTTCTCCCCTCCCCATCCTTCAAGCACATTAGTCACACTTCTTCCTCAGAGCCTTTGACTGACTGTTAGGTCTCTCCAGAATGCTCTTCCGCCAGTCTTGGCTCAGAATTTCTTTTAGTGAATTTCAGGTCTTCTCAAAGCTTATTTATTTAGACTTGCCGCCTTCCCCCCATCCCCCACGTTTCTTATTTCTGTTTACCGTTCTCTTTTTCTCAATAAAACGTTCACACTCTAAAATACTGTTTGCCTTGTTTACCATCTCTCTTCCTTCAGAATGGAAGTTCCATGAGGGCAGGACTTTTGGTCTGTTCTGTTTCCGGCTCTCTGCTCTGTACCTAGAACAGTGACTGACACACAGTAAATGCCCAGGACACATTTGTTGAATAAATCACTTGAGCAGCTGGAACCAAGGGGGACTTTGAGCGGGATCTACGTGGAGTGTGGTTTTGACAGAAGAGGCCAGACTGTTGCAGTGACATGGGGAATGTACCATGGGGCCTTCGGCAGGGCTGGGGGGTGGGGGTGGAGTGGGGAGACGTCAGAAGGGGACCCAGGTGGCTTCCAGGGAGTGAATCTGGAATGAAACCACCCTCTCTGCCTCCACAGCTGAGTTCCGGAAGAGAGAACGTCGAGGTTACCTTGGAGTAAACCTGAGGTTTATGACCAGTGCAAGAAGCACAGTGGACGAATCCATCACCCGGCAGGTTCGTCAGGGGGGTGGGCTGTGGGAAGTGGGGGTGAAAGCTGAGGCTGTCTCGGGGATCCGTGGGAGTCTCAGCCCTGAGGCTAGGATCGGGGTGGGTCCCCCTCCAGGCTCCCGAGAGCTGGACGCGCTGCTGTGCAGTGAGGGGCCTCCTCAGAGGGCTGACAGCGTGAGCAGGAAGGAGGGAGCCCGGCCTCACTCCCCTGCGGACCCTCTGGGGCTCGGCTGGCTCTTCTGTCAACAGACACGATGTGCCCTCCCCCTCCCGAGACGCAGAGAGGGCTGGGGGAGAGGGTGGCCCTTGGGTGGCTGCGCCAGGCTGTGGGGCTCCAGGTGGCTGAGTCACCACCCAGGGCTCCTGACCCCCACATGCCCCCAGATTGTGCGCCAGAACCGAGGCCGCAAGGCCTGTGACCGGCCTGTGACCAAGAGCAAGAAGAAGAAGAAGGCCGAGGGCACCGTGTTCACCGAGGAAGACTTCCAGAAGTTCCAGCAGGAATATTTCGGCAGTTAGGCTCCCAGGAGGGCACAGCCTCCTCTGACCTCTCAGCCCGGGGTGGGGAACTCCTGGGGGAGCTGGCGAGCTGGAAGCCCACAGGAGGACCTTCAGCTCAGACTTGAGCTGACATTTCCAGGCTCAGGAGGTGCCACCTGCCTGCCAGAAAGGAACACTTCCGGCTGTTTTGTTTGCTTTGCCCCAGGGAGGGCCTCTGGGCTGTTTGCTGTGGAGAGGCCGGTCACTGGGCGCTTGGGGACCACACCTCCCAACAGGAGGAGGGCCACTGGGTGGGCGTCCGGGTTCTAATAAATGTGGCCCCCGGCCTGTGTGCTGCTTAAACAGGGTGTCTCCCATAGTCTCCCCTGGTACCAAGGAGCGTCCACCCCACTCCCCCTCCTGCTGCTTCTTAGGCTCCAGGTGAGAAGTCCTTGGGCCCAGCCCCAGTGCAGGCGCCAGCCTCCACTGGCCTCCTCCCCCTGGAGGGCAGCCACAGCTGAGAAGGCAGCTCTTGAGGCAAAAATAGCACCCACAGCTGCTGTGGGCTCATTCCAGGGAAGCCAACACCAGGGTCTGAGGGAGAGATCACTTCTGCCTCAGGCCAGTGCCCAGGGCGCGGGCACACGTGGTGGGGGGACACATCAAAGGCCACTTTTTTCCCCCTCTTACCCCCTGTCACATGAGGTGGGAACTAGCAAGGTGAGGGGGAAGGTGGAGGCTGGGCTTTGTCTGGGGGGCGCCGGGACTGCTGAGCAGAATGCCTGAGTGGGTGAGCAGTGCTGCCCCGCTTGGTCTTCAGTGTGGTATTGACAAGTCCTGGAAGCCCCAGTTCTTCTGGGGACAGGTTGGGGGCCTTCAGGCTGCTAGTCTGGCTCTTGTAGGGCCCCCACTCACCCGTGCCTAAAAAGCTCCGTGGGACATGCACTGTCTGGCAGGAACTTCCAAAGGGCCCGGTGTCTGGGAAGCGAGTTGGCCCATCCCACCATGGGTTCTTTAGTGCAGGAGAGGGTTTTGCCCCTTACACACCCATCCTGGGATGGGGAGCACTTTCCCTGGTTATTAGCCAGCTTTCCATCCTCAGTGGGGACACAGAGGGACCACAGACCTGCCTGAGTCCAAGTTGGAATCCTTCCTATCTGCAGGTGGCTGCCATCTGAGTAGAAAGCTGGCCAGCCTTCCAGGAAGTCAAGGTGGGAGGACAGGAATTGAGACTTCAAAGCGGTATTGTGCCAGTGTCCCCAGATGGGCCTGTCCAAGAAGGGTGAGGCGGGTGTGCCCTGAGCTCTCCACCCTCTGCCCCTGCAGAGAGAGGCCGTTGGGTGTCCTTTCTCTTTTAAGGAGCTTGGCAAGAAGCAGGCTCAGCTGCTTACTGCCTCTTGTTCCCTGAAGAACAGGCTCATCAGGCCCCCTTTCCTAACAAGGATGCAACTGACAAATCTGATGGGAAAGGCAGGCTCAGGAGCCAAAAGGACACTAGGTTGCCATTTTGAGGCCAAGGCTAGAAAAGACCAGTTCCGAGTGGCTGTGAAGCACCTGGAAACATGTCTCTGATGGTTTGGAGCAGCTGGCACATTGCCTGGAGGAGACCCTACAGTAACCAGCAGAGCCCCAGCCAAGGCTTACTGTGGCTTCCACATGGGGTGGGCTGCTCCAGCCATCCACTGCCCTGGGCCTTCATGAGTGGAAGGGCTGGCTGAGGCCCTAGCAAGACAGCCACATGGGCACGTGGGTGGGAGGCTTAACAAGTTTATGCAAGAGTTGGGTGGGCCATCTTCAGTGACTTCCTCTAGCAGAGCTGGGGTGAGGCAGTCCTCTTGCAAGAAGTTTGTTATTTTGGGGGTTTCATTCCCACCTCCAAGGCTTGGCCTGAGCTGCTTTCTCAAGTGCTCTGCCCGTTCTGTGTCCACAACTTTTCCTGTCCTCAGGTAAAGACCTCAAAAATCACCAAGGCCACATACACCCTTGGTGCCCTGGAGAAAAATTCCCACCTAGGTCAGCACCAAGCAGCCCAGCCCTGGGTTCAAACGGCTGGCCCTGCCACTCCCGAGTACCCCCTGCTGTAGGACATGGGTCACCATGGGCACTGCGTCTAGAACAGTGCCTGGTGCCACATTCACATAACCCTCGTGACCCACTCCTCTACCTTGTTCTTCACCATGGAACACTCATCTTCCCTCCACAGGCCCCAAAGGACTTAAGCAGCCTACCCAGGCTGGGATTGTTGAGACAATCCCACCAAAGAAAATGTCTGCCATATCCTTCTTTAAGATGTTACCGGTGGGAAGTGGGGTTCAGGATGGGGAACACATGTAAATCCATGGCTGATTCTTGTCAATGTATGGCAGAAACCACAATATTGTAATTAGTCTCCAATAAAAATGGAAAAATTTTAAAAAACCCGACGTTACCGGCCAGGGTTGAGAGAGCAGTGTGGCACCAGTGCCCTTCCATCCTGACTCTTCCCCAACCCCCCCACCCACGGACAGCAGGCCTTCCAGCTAGCTGGCCTAGGTGCCAGAAGGGAGCCTGACTGAGAACCAGCCAGCCTTCTGACCTTTCATCTGTTTCAGCACTTTAGAGCCAGCTCTCTCAACAGACCCTTATGGAAAGAGGCCTGCAAAACATTAGAAGCATATGTATTTAATATTGGCACAAAAACAGGAGTGGAGTCCAGGCTTTTCCTTCCACCCCGTTTCTTGGGCTAAATTCCCCAGCCTCACACCCAAGGGTGGTGGTAGCATCAAGTCTAACAGTTCTTGGTTTTCAGCGGAAAACCCAATGACCTACTACTGGAGGGATGTAAACCAACTCAAGTGTCTCAGGTCCAACCACATCAGTCATCCTGGGGCTTCCCTGGTGTTCCAGAGGTTCCAACTCCTGCTCCGAATGCAGAGGGTCCAGGCTCCATCCCTACTCAGGGATAAGACCCAGCACAGCAGTTATTAAAAAATCTTCACTTATGGCCCAACAGTGTCAGGAAAAAAATCTCACTGTGCATTTAAGTACTAACAACCAATCCCACAGCAATTGAGACTTTGGGGGGACTCATTAGGACTCTTACCAGAGGCAACACACCAGACTGTGTAGTAGTACTTTCACTACAAAATAATTTATTAAAACACAGCTTCAGCCTCCTATATACAAGCGCACATACTCCTGACTACCCTAACTAGGGGACCCTTTTCTTCTCCCTTGCCTTGCGAACCTCTTCTATTAGATCTTTAAGATACTGGATCTCCTTGGCCAAGGAATCTGCCTTCTCTTTCAGAGCCTCATTCTTCTTTTCTAGTTCTTTACATTCACCAGTGAGCGCCTCCTGTTCTGCCCTCTTCTTCTGGCGGTACCTAGTGGCTGCTGTCTTGTTCTGCTCCATTTTCTTCAGCTTCTTGTCTAGCTTCTCACCCTTTACTTTTGCTGCTACCATCTTCTCTCCAGGAGGGTCGTAGGGTTTGGGGCGGGAAGAGCCACCGAGGGCACCTGGAGATGGCAGGCTCTTATTTGGAGAGCCCCTGGAGGTGGAGGGGCTATGCTGGGGAGAGCCCAGCGAGGAGTCAGGGCTCATACAGATGCCGCTATCATTATCTGAGGGGGCATCCTCCTCCTTTATGCACTGAGGGATCACAGTAATGCCAGTGGTGGAGTCTGGCTTGCTATCTCCTTCAGAGATAACCACTTCACTGCACAGCTCTAAACTAAAGGAATGATCTGGAGTGGAAGAAAGGGCCCCTGGGGAAGGGGGAAGAGGTTGCAAGAAAGTAAAGGGGGCACCCTGGTCAATTGTTGGTAAACTTTCTGGAAGATGGCCAATTGGGTTCACTATCTGGGGGGGCTCCTTGTTAGTCTCCTGGAGTAGGGGATCAAAGAGATCACACGTGTCATCCAACGTGGCCAAGAGCTCATCTGGCATGGTTTCCAGGTCATCCATACTCAACAGGGTATCATTAAAATCAAACTCCTTCAAATCCATTTTCTCCACCATCCAATCTGTCCCGGAGAAAGCATCCTCTGGAAAACATAAAAAGTTGGAAGAAACTTGAATCAAATGTAGGAGCCCCTATCACCAGATCCCACAAAGAAATTTAAAAAAATCCCTCTTACCCTTGCTGTTGTCTGAGAAACTGACCAACCCATCCACAGCCAGCCATTCGGAGGAGCCTGCCTTAGCCTTGTCGCAGGAGAACCCATGAGGTTTGAAGTGCTTGGCCACCTCCAGGTAGTCATCTAGGAGACCTAAGCTCTCTTCAGCCCCCAAACCCGACGGGTCGAAGGGGGACACGAAGTCCCTCACGAACACCTCGCTGCTCAGGAAACTCATCTCGGCCATGTTGCGAGCTTTTGATGCTTAATTCGAGGAATGTGCTTAATTCGAAGGTGTCTTTGTCGATTACAGCAAGGCTGCTGCTGAATGCCGTGAAAAGCCTGAATAGCGATTAGAAACAGAGTCCCATTAGAAATCAGCTGGTCCGAGAACTTCATCTTCTCACCCATTAGGCAGGATGGCCAAACAGAACTCCACTCCGTGTTGAAAACAGGGACCACGTGGCCCCAAGGCCATGGTGTCACCCTTATATTAGACCGCACAAGATGGACGCCCGGCCCTTCCCTACCGGCCACAAGAGGAAGTCGCCCCACCCTCGCGTCCAAATCCGGCCCGAGCCGCCCGGCCCCGCCCACGCCCCTCCGACTCAAGCTGCGGCCGCCGCCCTGCCCCGCCGCCATCTTTGCTGCCACGTTTCGCGGGACGCCAGGTGGGACTCCGGTGGGTTCCGGGGAGCCCGGGGCCGACCAGGGCTTCGCTCCGAGGCAAAACGCCGCTGTCTCCCGACACAAGGGCGCCGGCGTTTCGGGGACACCCAAGCAGGAGTCACGCGTCCTAGGCGCTCGTAAAACCGCTTCCCCCTCGGCGACGCCGCCAGTCCGTCGGCCGCGCCCAAACAGGCGAAAACCCCCTCACCGACCCGGGGGCGCCCAGCCGAGCGGCTCCTCCCTGGTACTTACGCCATGGCTTAAGCCGCTGGGGGGTTGCCGCTGCAGAGCCTGGTGCTGCTGCCGCCGCTGCAAAGGCCGATGCTGCCGCAGGCACTGCTGCCTCTAATGCGCCATGGTGGCCGCGGACCCTGGGGGGAGCGGGAGGAGAGACGGTGCGCACTTGCCCGGAGGAACTACATCTATAGGCGGGAGGAAGAAAAAATGGCGGCAGCAGCCGAGCGCGGATCCTTTATAGACTCTGCCTCTGTGAGGACGCATCACAGACCACATCCTTCCGCCGCCGTCACGTGACTCGCGCCTCCCGCCCACGTATTATCATCTATCCGACGCCCCAACCGTTTCCAAATCTCCAACTTTTATGTATAGGGAATACAAGTGAAGGAGGAATGAGTTTTTTAATTTACGGCTTCAGGAAAAAAAGTGCACTTCTTTACAAGGCTTTTAAGATCAAAGAGTAACTCCAGGCCGCCGCCGGAGAGCGCGGAGGGATCCGTACACTCACTTCCGGCTTTGGCCCGAGGGGCGGAGAAAGAAGTCTTTCATCCCAAGAAAGGTTTTTATAGTGAAGTAGACGGTCTCCTGGTTCTCGCGCGAGATAGTGGAGGAGAGAGCGCGTCGAGATGATTGGTCAGGCACAGTGAGTCATATATATCTCCAATTTCTATTGGCTCAAGCTCCTGATCTGCGCGGGAAGGGGCGGAGCGGCCGGTGAGGTTCCCGCCGTCTAGCTCTGTCGCCCACTCGCTTTTTTCTGTGGTAATGTAACGCTTTGAATTGTTTTTCTCTTGCCGGTCCGCCCGGAGCCGGTCATGATTGCCTGGGGCAGCCCTCGCCTAGTGCGTCCCAGATAATGGCGCTAGGTCCCGGCCTTGCAGTCCTTTCCTGCCGCTCTCAGTGAAGCCCCTATCTAGCGACCAGTTTCAGGCCCGAAGACAAAACTAGGCAAAAGGAAGTGTCATTTCGTGTGTGCGTTTTTCACAGAGTGTCGTTTTCATGCAGACACTTGCAAAATACTGAGGACTGCAAGCCCTTCAATAATTGAAAAGGTTGGCTGATGACGTCAGTCGAATCGCCTTTTCTGTACCCACCTACCATCAAAGGCCAGCTCCGCGTCCCTACTCTTGACTATAAAAGTCGAGGGGATGCATAATCCCCAAAATGCCCAATGTATTTTTACATAATCCATTTTGCTAAAATATAAATCTACTATTCTGTTACAGGGGGGATTTCTTTCGGTTTATGTAGGTTCAGTTCCGCTAAGAACAAAGAGAGATTTTACTAAGCTGCTGTCTCGGGTAGTTTCATTTATCTCCCTCCGCTGTTACTACTAGGCACAGTCGCTTCCCAGCAAGTCCTCCTAATGCCCAATTGCGGTAGTTTGTGTTTGGAAGCCGCCGTCCATGTCGGGATCTGCAACTTGCAGTCTCTGCTAGGTGGTGAGAAAGCCCTCCACCACCTCTCAACCCCCTTGTCTGGCCCTGTAGAGGTGGAAACCTTGAGTTTTTGCTTCCATCCACTTAAGTGGGCTCTACAAATATTATTCTTTTGAAGACTGTGATATGAAAAATTGGGGGAGCACTGTCCTCCGTGACTACTGACGATTCATTGACTTGATTTCAGTCTAGCCTAACAATTTCTTTTCAGTGATAAACTGAGGACTAAAGGGATGAAGTGTTTTTGCCCCGTGGAGGCAGTGTGAGGTAGGAGTTGAGAGATTTTTAGGGGCAAATATCCCCAAATATGGCTAGTCTGTTTATTAGTGGAGACGTTTTGGTTGAGTGCGTTACCCTTGCTGAATTGCAGCTTCCTGGTCTGTAAGATGAGGCTCATGATGAGTATGCTTAGAATGAAGTCAAATGAAGTCAAAGAAGATAAATAGTTCCTATTACTACTATGATTAGAACTAAGGTCTTCTGAACCTCCCAGGTCCCCTGTCCCCATCTCCATTACATCATCCTGCTTCCTCAGTTCAATTCAGTCGCTCAGTCGTGTACGACTCTTTGCGACCCCATGAATCTCAGCACGCCAGGCCTCCCTGTCCATCACTAACTCCCGTTGTTTACTCAAACTCATGTCCATAGAGTTGGTGATGCCATCTAGCCATCTCCATCTCCTGCTTCCTCAGAGGACTATTACTCACAGAGATGAAATCAACAACTATGAACAACTGGTATAGGCACAGCATACTAGATGCGGTTTTTCTTCCCCTTGAGGAATCACAAACATCTGGACATACATAAGGCATCTAGTCTTTCTGAGCAAAGACAGAACCCCCGAGCCACTGAAGTCTTCCAAAGGTGTAACCAAGGACCCTGGGGGAAATGTCCTCCATTTTCTCTATGGAGGGAACTGTCAGTGCTTCTTGACAGATGACCATATCCACGGCTGAGAATTAAAGTAATCCTGCTCCAGGGTGACACTGGAGGGGTGGGAGAATGTCTCCAGTGGCAGGTCGTCCCATCCTCTCCTTTATGGTAACCCAGTTCAGTTTCTCCTACCTGCAAATGGAAAACCAGTCCCACTCCTTTAGGAAAATGTTTCATACCACACACAGAAGCCAAAGCTGTTGGAAACTTTATTTTCGTTTTCCCATGCTGTAAAGAGACAGCACGTTCCCCGGCTTTATTTCCTCCCTCAGGGAGAAAAAGGATAATAGTTGTCTGGGTCTCAGGGCAAAACTGCTTCTCTCGGGACCTAGCCGAGACAGACAGAAAAGACTGGTGATGGGTTCCAAACCTATCTGCCAGACATATTGACCTCTTATTGAAGGGCAGGCAGATGACTGGAAGGCAGGTTGTGAACTTGGCCTCAGGGGTGAAGAATAGAGAGCATGAGGTGACTGTAATGGAAAGGTAAACAACACACTGTATACAGTTAACCCCAGAACACACACCTCTGGTATTTTGGCCTCTTCGAATCAGCTAAGTCTATCTACAAGGGCTACAGCCTCACAACTCTAGTCCTACGTCCTCTTACCAGTCTCTGGCTTTAAGCTTCGGCGCAAAGGTCAGGATTCTAACACGTCCTGTGAGAGCAGTTCTCGGCCAGGGTCATAGTCTCAAAGATTGCCACAGCAGAGCCTCTGGACACATGGCAGGGATCCCTGCTCACACAACCCCACCCCTGACCCTCTCCAGGGCCTCTTGATCCCAAAGCTGATTCCTCATCAAAATCACGTGCGTTCTCAACTTGAGTGAAGTACCAGGGAGCAAACCAGCCAATCAAGAATATGAACAGGAGGACCACAGGGGCTGAGCCCAGGAGGAAAGATTATAGGTCTCACAACACAATTTTTCCAAACATGAGCTTCACTTATTTTTTTATTTGGGAAAACAAAAAGTCACAACCAAGAGTATAAAGTACTTGGTATTGAACTCATGTTTTAGGAAGGGGCAACAGGGAAAACCAAAATACACTTTGGAATTGATTGGGTTTTTGAGATGATGAGTCTTTTTTCAAGCATTAAGCTAACTGTGGTTTGCTAACCTAGATGTTGCAAAAAAATTTCCAAATGGGGTAAAAGCAGATGCTGTTACTTCAGGCAAAGGTGAGAGTTACAGGGTAGAAAGGTGGGAAAAGGCCCTATGTCTTTCCCCAAAGATGAAAAAAAAAAAAAAAAAAAAAAATGTGTGTGTAGGGGGGGGTCCCCTCCTCCATCCAAGAATCTCAAAAGCACTGAACTGTCATCCACATGTGATGATGGGACTTGCCCCATCTGTCAGCAAACTCACCAGGACTAGAGTCAAGAATTCCCACTGCTTCTAGTTCTGAGGACTGCTAAGAGATTCTTGCTTGTGAAATGGCAGAGTTAGGCGTTTTGGTTTTGTGAAAACAGGTAAGAGACAGAGCTGCCTGCAGAAAGATGCTCAGAGATAAACTCAAATCACAATTACACTTGGCTTAGATGATTTGGGATTTGGTCTTTTAAAGTCTTTTGTTTAAAAAAAAATAAAGTCTTTTGTTTTTTTGAGTCTTCATCCAATGTCTTACATAGAATTTGGTCAGAGACACCTGCTTGGGAAAATTCCAGGTTTTCTAATATCCAAATGGGAAAACCAGATCCCTTCTCTGAATGAAGAAAAACAAGAAGGAATGCTTTTCAAACACTCATAGCCCTACCTTTTCTTCTAATGACAGCAGATGGGTGCATCAGTGCTTGGCTCCACCCCACACGCTCTACACCAGTCACCCAGGATGGGACTCAGGCATACAGAGCATTTTAAACTCCCAGTTTGACTCTGATGAACAGCCAAGATGGAGAACCTCTCAGGGTTCTGGGCTGTCAGTTTTTCATTCTCTCTCAACGTCTTGATACAGAGGAAACAACTGAACCATTTTAGGGAGCCTTTGCATGTATGTAAGAGAAGAGACAGGAAGAGTCTCTAAATATAGCCAACATTAATCCTACTGCTCAACCTACTAAACCATGACAAAAAAGGGGACAGGAGTCTCTACCTTAAATTCAAAGGGAAGCTAAGGTTTCAATGCTATTTAAAGGGTCACTTCATGTCGCTGTCATTGGAAAGGAATGAGACAGCTGCAAAGAGCTTCACCAGAATCTCATTGATGGGGAGGTAGTAATAAAAAGATTTGATGGGAGAACAAAATACTGGATGGGCAGATCAGAAATAGAATTATCATCAGCCTCCTGCCACAAACAGGAAAAAAAAAAAACACTAAACAAGATGCACTGACATTGTATATTAAATATTCCTCCCCACTCTCAAGATACTTTTTACATTGCAATAAATAGTGCAATTTTAGCAGCAGGAAACAAGAAGGAATGTGGGAAGTACCCACGTCCCTCTCATGTGTTCTAGCCATGTGCTTTCTTCCTGGGTAGCACTGATCTCCCCAGGTGCTGGGTGAGAGGATGGAGGGAAGAGGTCTGTGCATGTCTGCCTGCCCTCTGGCCTCTGGCGATGCCTGCAGAGTTAGGCAGACACTCCCTCACGTTCCTATGGCACACCCTGGGGATCGAAGGGCTGGCTGTTGGACCTGTTCTTGCTCTAAGGCAATATCCAAGAAAGGCAGGCCTGACGGGAATGTGGTCATTAATGTTCAGCTGCCTGTCAACCTCAAGCACTAAGACTGTGTTCTTAAAGGCCTTGTCCTCATTAGCAATACAGCAGGGAGGGGCCAACAGCAGCATCTGACATCTTCACGAAGCGGTGCTGGGTGTGACCAGCCCCAGGTGAGGCACAGACATCATGCACACAGACCCCACTACCACCTCCAGGTTCCCCCACTCTGCACTCCCACTGATGGCCACTAAGAAACACAATTTCTGAATAACTCTGTATCCAGTTTATCGTGAGCCCTCATTTCCATGTGCGGCAGCCAACAGTGTACCCAGCAGACCTTCTCGGTCCTTCTGGATATGAATTGGTCAAGAGGTGGGGGGTGGGCTTCTTTTTTCCAGGAACTTAGGTCAAAGACCAGCTTTTCCACCAGCGTTATCCCCGGAAATCCTAAATACTGTCTGAGCACTCTCTGCAGAGTTGAGTTTGAAACATGCAATCCTAACTTCAGTGACAGTCGACTGCAAGGCAACATCTTAATTAGGCAGATATGCTCCAGGAAGAAAAAAGCAACAAAGATGTGAACAGGTGGGAGAGACAGAGCAGACACCAAAAAGGGGCAGGCGGCACAGCCGACACGACAGACCTAGGCCAAGATGCAAAATACCAAGTGGTTGCCACAGCTCAGGCCAGGGCTCCACCTTCTCAATTCATTCAAGGAAAATTAGCCTGGAGCAGGGGGGAGGGGAAGAGTAGGGAGCACAGTGTCTGATGACAAAAATCGAAAGGGTTGGTGAGAAAAGAGGAGACAGATATGTCATTCTCATCAGCATAAAGTAACCAGGGTGATGACCGGCAAGACAGGCGGCACCCAGGGACCCTGTGAGGCACCAACTATGCAGCCAAGTGTTTCTAACGGAGAATCAGGGGCCTGAGCATCCGACACCTGCTTCGGCCTTCACCTGCCCTACGTCTGCAGCAGCACCTCCGGCTCGGACAACGAGCAATAGAGTGTGTATCCCAATTCGTCTATTTCCTCGGGGGTGAGCTCTGCAAGTAAGTTCACCTTAGGGTTCAGGACACTGGGCAGAACGCCGGCCTCTAAGTGGCTGATGAGCCCCCTCAAGGCCTGCAGAAAGCGGTCGGCCAGCACGTCCGGAGACCAGTCAGCCTCCTCCTGGGCCAAGTGGAGGATGACATTGGTGAGCTGGCTGGCAGTGAGGCGGCCCAGGGCTGGAGTGGACTTGCATATGGCCTTGAGGATCTTGAGGCACAGGGAGCGGCAGCCCGAGTCAGCCTGGTCCAGGGCTCGCAGGCGCGCCGTCTCGGCGGGACGCAGGCTCAGCCGCCACAGGTTGTCGTACTGGGCTAGCCGGTGTGGTTTGGCCACCAAGACAGTGTCACCAAGGGTCACTGATGGCAGGAAGTCAATGACGAGGTGCTTGTCGCGCTCATACTGCACTTCCAGAGTCAGGGCCTCTGGGGGCGGGGCTGGTCGAATCACATAGTCCAAGAGGGACCCGATGGCTGGCCAGTTGATGGAGCCAGCCACTACTTTTTCGAACGTGTCTGCCACCGTCTTCGGAGAAAGGTAGCCCCCTACTACACAGCGGTCCCAGTAACTGCTACCACGAGGAAAATACTCTGGGTTCTCCCGGCGAACTAGAAAGAAGCCAGGGACGTTCATGATGGTATCCTCCCCGGGAATACATGACCACAGGTTTGGCTCCAACACAAGGGGCACGATTAGTTGGATGTGGTCAGCTGTCACCACCTGTTGGAGCAAAATTAAAACAGGTTTGAGGGACCCTCATCTCCTCAAGAGACAAGTTTCCCCAAACACAGGTCCCACCATCTTGTATCCCCACCATGACCACCCCCACCCAGCAAAAAAAAGAAACTAAAAATTCTTGCACATGACCACATCAATTCAGAGTGAGGACTTAAATCCAGGTCTGTTAGACATTAGAGCCTGTGCTAGTTCCACACACCCCACTGTCTCTGGATCCAGAAGTACATGACATCCTCCATGCCTTCAAGATCCCAGAAGACAGAAAGCCAGGAAGGAGAAACTGGGACAATAAGAAAGGAGGAAGCCTCTTAACAGCTTCCTGGAAGTTTTATGACTGAAAACGAATTAAAGGCAGGGATCAAATGCTACCACAATGTGCAGAATTCAGAAGCAGTAAGACAAATCTTTTTTGGCAAGCCTGGGACACTGATCTTCTGCCCCAATGGCACTATTGAGAAGCATCGTGGTCAGAACCACCCTACCCTTTGTAAGCACCCCCTGGTTACCTGCAGGTCATCATAGAGGCTGCCACTCAGGTACATGTCCCGAAGTGGCATGTCAGGCAACTTGGCCCGCAGGAAGCTCCGGAGCTCGGCACATATGTCCACAGCAGCTTGCTTGGCCCGAGCCTGCTCGCCGGCAGGGATGGCCGCCCGGTTCCGGTAGTAAGTGAGAAGTTTCTCCTGCAGGGACATGCGGAGTCGTGACTTCTTCAAGTCTACCTGGCCCTTCCTGGTCAATGGCTTGGGCCGGGGCGGGCAGAATGTATCTGCCAAGGCAAGAGAGAGAGGCCCGTGAGCTCATCCCGTGCTTGCTCATCCACAGCCGCCTCAGCCCCAGAGAGAAGAAGGGCTTAGCACAAAAGGCCAGCATGGAGCCTGGCGCGTGTGTCCTTAAGAAACGTGTTGAGGGCAAGAGTAACACTGAGAGCCCAAGGTGAGTCCCAGAGGGTAACAGCCTTCCTCACCTGTGTCAAAGGCAGAGGAGCCTGTGGGAAGAGCCTGCAGGGACCTGCTCAGGCCTGCCTTCATGTCCTTGTTGAGCAGTCGGGGAGAGCCCATCCAGTTTGGTTCCTCCCAGCTCCTTTTCCCTGAATGGCTCAGGCGGGTGGGGCTGGTGGGGGCGCTGATCGCCCTGTCGTACATCTGAAAGAGCAGAGAGGACCCAGCATGTGGACCTTCTTTCCTGCTTCCCACCAGTTCTGCCTTAATGAGTTCCACTACTACTTTTCAATAACGTCGTTTTATTCTATATTATGGAATGCTTTGCTCCACACAGAAACGCTCAGGAAATACTAAATCATATAAATAAGTAAGAAACACATTTATTCATAATGTCACAACCTAGAAAAAAAAACTCAGAATTTCTGCTAGTTCTATTCATAAAAGCCTGCTGGGTGACTCGGGGACACCCCCTCCTCCACCCAGGCCACAGGGCTTCCCCAGCGTGGGTCAGACCTGTGCCCCTGCTGGGCTTATCCACAGGGCCACCTCTCCGTCCTGGGGGTACAGGCACCAGCCTGACCCCAGAGGAGCGGCCGCCACCTGAGTCAGGCCCCGCCGGTGCTTCGGGGCTCAGCCTTCCCAAGCCCAGCAGTACCCACTTCGGGACACGGCGGTCTGGCAGACTTGAGTGCTGTGCTGTGTGCTCAGTCGCTCAGTCGTGTCCGCCTCTTTGTGACCCCATGGACTGTATCCCGCCAGGCTTTTCTGTCCAAGGGATTCCCCAGGCGAAAATACTGGAGGGGGTTGCCATTTCCTCCTCCAGATCTTCCCAACCCAGAGATCGAACCCAGGTCTCCTGCATTGCAGGTGGACTCTTTACTGCCTGAGCCACCAGGGAAGTCACACCAGAAGATAACTATTAATATTTTGGTACATTTCTTCCTGGAAATATGTATTTATATAGTTAGCATCTTCCTCTATATATACCTTGAAAAACTGATTTTTTACTTGCCATTTTTATCACTCCCCATATCACTGAGAATGAATCAGGGTTGAACAATATGGTACAATTTCTGATGATACAACACTGTACCTTATCAATGCACCGTAATGTCAAACACCGATCCATTTATTTACACATCACTGAATGGCTACTCTGTGCCAGGCACTGTTCTAGGTACACAAAATAAAGCAGTTTCCTGACCCAATTCCTGCCCTCGTGGAGTCTGCACTTAAGTATAGGGATTTAAGCAATACATAATCAACAAGCTAAAGCATGCAGATACAGGTGTTAAGAGTAAAGCAGGAAAGGGAAATAGGAAATATATGTGTGGTGAGGGTGCTATTTTAAGTAAGGTGGTCACAGAAGGCTATTTTGGTTATTTGCAATTTAACCCTGGGATAAACTTCTTTCTTTGTATTTACAAATCCTAGAAGCACATTTACTTAATTCTCTTAAGGTCTTGTCTAATAATGTCAAATTGCCACGTTACATTCCCATTAGCAGTATCACGGTATTATTCTAGGTCAGCTCTACTTGGCAGCCTCACCAGCTCGCTAACGTCTGGCCTGAGCTGAGTGCACTTACCCGCTTAACTGCTAGCGTAGCGATGCCAAGCATGGCTGCTCCTCCCACCCCCAGCACCAGCCGGGCGTTGGAGAGCACAAAATCGATGGCCGTCCCGATGCCATTGTCATCTTTCTTGCTTTTGCGCTCACCAGAGCCTGCCATCGCGCACCTGGGGACGAAGGCAGAACACAGCTGTCACCACATGTGACCCTGAGGACCAGGCCGCCTCCTCCCTCCCGCTTCAGGCTAGTCCAGGGTACTCTTGAGTTCCAGCAAACCAAATCCTCCTGACTCCAGCACTCCACGCTCGAGGGCCAGGAGGGAGGTAGCATGTCCTTGAGGTAGCTGGATGCAGTCGGAGGAAATGATCATGCTAGTTATGGGAAAACCACCCCACCTATCAACTGAGATTATACAGAGCACTAAGCTCACGGTCAACCCTTCCTTGTATTAGAGTGAAGACCCCACCATGCAACACAATCCTCCGGACCCTTTCCCAACACTGTAGTGCAGATAGTGCTTTGATCCTCTGGCCACTGCTTGTGGAAAGTCAGATCAGAGAAGGTCTAATTTAATTAGATGCGGCCCATCTAGTCCCATCACATCACCTCACACATAGGGAGGTGACCTGTCAGAGGTCTCAGAGAAAAGGAATGACGGAGCCATGTGCACAACACGCAACTCCTAGCATGATGCTTTTCCTCCTCTGTCATGTCTGCCCTTGCCCAGATCAAACTGTTCCTGTTCTTCGAACATCCTGCCAATAACGGTAACAACACGACATGGACTGAATACCCTGGCGCACGAAGACATAACTACAAGTCCATGTGTGAGGAAGGGCCAAAGAAGAAAAGAACTCTCTGTGGACAGTCCCACTTGACAAATGCTGTTTCTTGGGGAGAGTGTGCAGAGGGACCACGAGAAGCTCAGGTGAGCCTAGCACTGGGACAGAGACAGAATAAACACAACAGTCGCTGGAGACTGAGCTGTTAACTGGAAAACAAAAAAATCCACCTGCTCACATGCACCTGAAAAATGAACTAAAAACGTGGTCACCCGAGTGGAGTTCACAGGCGCAATGCAGAAGAGGCTGGCCTCCGTACAGTGTTCACGTGGGGTGAGCTCACCTTTGTTCCCTGGCAACAACGGGGTCATCATGACTGACGTTCCCCTCATCCCCCAAAAAACCCATTTCCCATGGACTTAAAACCCTGGGCCCAACCCAGATGAAGGATGGCAAAGCGGTTCGGATCTGAACACGGCGCTTCATACTGCTTCTCTCTTCTACCTCCCGTGTCCTGTATCCCAGGAACTAACTATAAACAGTTGTGTACCATTCACCCGCATACCCGCAATGGGAGGAGAGAGAGACAAGATCCCTGCTGCACTGTCCAGTGTGAAGGACACTTTCTAATACCCTTACAGCCGAGTACTACTCATCTCACATCTCATGCTTCGTGCCTCCCTCATCAACAAGGAGTATTTCTGACTCTACTTATTTCAGCAAGAGTTGCAGTCAAGTATTACTTTTTTCTAACTAGAATTTAGTTGCCACTTTTCTGTTCTCTTTTCTACCTTTTGCAGTTAGTAGACGCTTCAGGTTCAGGGACAGAATGAGAAACTACTTGGCCAAATTAAATAAATACACTCCCACTTCAAATGCTCAGAGCAAGCAAGGCTGAGAAGAGAGAAGCTCTGTATTTGCAGGTGGGGTCAGGCAAGAACTCTAGCGTCATCGTCCCTCCAGCAGCCACCGAGAGAGATGGGACATAAATGTCCCCAAAGCAAACAAATATAATCAGGACAAAGTTGACAGGTACAGTTCCCCATACATATTGATGACCACTGTTTTGTGTGTGTGCTCAGTCATGTCTGACTCTGCAACCCCATGGACTGTAGCCTGCCAGGTTCCTCTGTCCATGGAATTTTCTTGGCAAGAATAATGGAGCAGGTTACCATTTTCTATTCCAACCACTGTTTTATTTCTTTTAAAACAAAAGGCTCTTTAGGGATGTATTTACAATAGGGAGAACCATCTCCTAAATGATCCTTGCATGTGATACAGCAGAGCAAGAAGGGCCCAGCTCCCCTCTGCGCAGCAGCTGGAAGGAGCCTCTCTGGGCCATTTAGTCCTTGACCCTCTGATGGCTGGTGAGAACGAGGCAGTGAGGTGGCATGACAGAAGAGGCTGGATTTTAGAGTCAGAAATCTTGAGAACCTGCCACTGAGCCCTGACTAATTAGCTGGGTGACCACAAATGAGTTACTCAACCCCTCAGCTATGTAAAGGGGATAATGACGCCTGCATGGCCTAAATCACAGGGTTGTAGTGAGGACAACATAGCTACTAAAATACTGTACGTGAACATTTTATAATCTGTAAAAGGACTCTACAAATGTGGGCTATCATTAAGTCTTTTACAGTTTCCATCCACAGGACAAAGGTCACGTTTCAGAAGGCACTCAGCAATCCAGACTGTCCTGTGAGGTCCATTTCACCTTCTGAGATGGAGCCAGGAACGGTCTCTGAAACCCACACTGCTGCCATCCTGGGATTGAGACCAAAAATATTATGTTGAGCAGACTTGGGAAAAGGCTTTTCTACACCAGTGCAGTATATTCCCTGCCCCATCCAAGGACCAGGTGGTGCTGACGACCTAGCGACCAGCAAGAAGAGCCAACACCCACAAGCTCCCCCAGGGAGATCAGAGTTTCTATTCTAAAACTGAACTCAACCTGTTCTAGTTGAAACTGCTTATCCACAGTATACCCTCCACTCAGGCCGTGCTCTGCTAGCTGGGAGCCGATGAGGGGCAGGAGCTCTGCCTAACAAGGGGGAAGGAGCCTGGGTCCTTGCGCAATTAGGAAGGAGCCCTGGGGTTTAGTTTCAGTTTTACAAGATGAAAAAGCTCTGGAGATCTGTTATATCACAAGATGAATATTCTTAACACCACGCAATTGTACATGTACAAATAGTTACAGTATTTAAAAAAAGAGGAGGAACCACTGTCCCGGCGGGCAGGGCTGAGGATGAAGAATGTGAACTCTGTTAACATTTCAGACAAGGTGTTTAATCTGTCTCCTCAGATACAAGAATGGGAATGGACATACTACCACCCCGTGTACTGGCAGTGGGGGTGATGAGTAACAGTGGCCCTGTGACTTCCTAGGATGACAGCACAGAACTCTGAACATTCCAACTTCTTTTACTTGAAAAAGTCTTATGATTCAAACTAAACATTACCTGGCTTAAGTATGCATGATAAGAACTAACACACATTGAGCATGTACCATGTGCTGGGCATTTTTCCCCCTCTTTGCTCTCTTACTCTTCATGACAATCCCATGAGGTCAGTCACATTGTTATCTCCCACTGTCAGATGAAGAAACTGAGGCAGAGGTTAGGTAACTGACCCAAGGTCACCATGTGAGTAAGCTGTGCAGTCACGAGTTGAACCTAGAGCTCATGGTGCTGGGGTGCAGGTTAGAGGAGTCCCAAACAGCCTGCAGCCCCACCTTGTACCCATCTGCTCTCCACGCACCACTAGACCATATGCCCCAGGGGCATTCTGGCTCATTCACTGCCCCCAGGGCCAGCAGTACTTGACAGACGGGACTTGACGCATCTGTTCCACCAATGAGCTACTAATTCTATGGCTTTTTGTTTGTTTGTTTTTTGGAGGAGGTAGTGGCACTGACTCAACGGGCATGGGTTTGAGTAGACTCTGGGAGTTTGTGATGGACAGGGAGGCCTGGCGTGCTGCGGTTCATGGGGTCGCAAAGAGTCAGACACGACTGAGCGACTGAACTGAACTGAACTGAACTGAGTGGCAGCAACCTGTAACCCGATTCACACTCAAAATAGACTCTGAACACAAAATCTTCAGTACTCACTTCCGCTTTCCCTATGCAGGCAGGCCCTCGTGGGCATCACGTACCACCTGCCCTTTACTCCCAAAGGCAGGTCTGCCAATCAACCCACTGGCTGAGGAGAACCCAAAACCATTACACAAGGCTCCTCCTGCCTTCCCTCTGTTGAAAACAGTACCCTCCACCCAGCTGGCATGCCTTCCACCTCAAAGTCATCCTTCACTCACTCCTCCTGCTGCACCAGCCCCCACTTGGTAAAGTCCCCTGCTGCCCACATTGCACCTACATGCAGCCACCCCACCGCCTCAGTCCCTCCACTCATCTGCTCAGATTCACCCGCTTTGGGGCCTCTCACCAATTTATTCTGCATGCTGCCACTGCCCTGACCCCTAATCCACACTCCCCGGCTGACAAAGCTGTGGTGCCCACCACCGCCCATCAGATATCACGACTTCCTCAACAGGAGATTCGATGTCCTTCCAGATCTGGCTCAGTCTCAATTCCAGTCACCTGCCTTACAGGTACACAATTCGAGCTACTCCAGACTCAAGTTTCCAGACTACAAAATGTGGTTTTCACCTCCTCACTTGCTCATTCTTGCCTATCTGCCCGATTTGCTTCTACTTTTTGTTTGAGGCAGACCTCCAATGTCCTCTTTTCTATACCTATCTGTGATTTCCCGCCCCCCCGCCCCGCTCTCCAAGTCGTTTTGGCCCCTTTCCCGTCTATAAGCTCTTGACCCACTTCTAGTCCAGAGCTACCTCCTGCGAATCGCCACATCAGACCTGTCCCTAGATGGGCCACATCGTTCATCACCACCTCAGAGCCTACCATGATGCCAGGGCAGGCCCTTTGGGAAAGTTGCTGAATTAAATACAATCATCAGGTTACAGTGGAACTTGCTGATAACACTGGCATGAGAGGAAACATAGCTCACATACCACTGGCCAAGAACTATTAAAGTACTCTGTGTGCATTTTCTAATTCTTACAATAAGCTGAAGAAGTAGGTACTATCTTGGTGGTGGTGCTCAGTCATGTCCTCTTTGCAACCCCACTGTAGCCCGCCAAGCTCCTCTGTCCATGGAATTTTCCAGGCAAGAATACTGGAGTGGGATGCCATTTCATCTACAAATGAGGAAATGGAGGCCTAGACAGATTGAGTGATTTGCCCTAAATCCCACAGTTGTTAGCAGCAATGCCAGGAAGGCAGTCCTCTGAGGTCTGGACACTATGCTTGCTTTAGAGACTTTTGAAACAGAGTATAGTTATGTTTACAGCTTCCCTGGTGGCTCAGTTGGTAAAGAATCTGCCTGCAGTGTGGGAGACCTGGGTTCAATCCCCAGGTTGGGAAGATCCCCTGGAGAAAGAAATGGCAACCCACTCCAGTATTCTTGCCTGGAGAATTCCATGAACAGAGGAGTCTGGTGGGCTATAGTCCATGGGGTCACAAAGAGTAGGACTGGATTTAGTGACT
The DNA here is from genome assembly GCF_033118175.1 of Dama dama. Classification (NCBI taxonomy): domain Eukaryota; kingdom Metazoa; phylum Chordata; class Mammalia; order Artiodactyla; family Cervidae; genus Dama; species Dama dama. Next base: position 9,269,931 of record NC_083702.1, read on the forward strand.
AAACCACATAGTTATGTTTGGGGGAACATGATCTAACCCTCAAGAGAACTGAATCCACTGAAGAATGAGCCAGCTGGAACAAGATCTAAGTTTTAACCAGTAATTTTTCTAGCATTTTCATACAGTAAATGTTTTATGAAGAAAAATGGTCTCCTAGTAGGACTTGAAACTAGGGCCTTTTTAACTGGGAACATTTTATAAGGAAACATTCTGTTATTTATGTTGGTATTTCCTTCAGTATGCCTAAAGAACTTTGGCCACTAAAAGGAAAGATTCTTCCTTTCCTTATCCTTTGTATCAGAAAAAATGAAACCTACAGGAACACAGGCCTACCTACCTGAGGCTTCTTAATGCATCTGTGAGGTGGAGGTGGGAGAGAGGCAGGCGTGTCTCTGGAAGGCACCTGTGTCCACTTTCCCTTGAAATTAGGATGGGAGGGGAAAGGAGAGGATCCTAAATGATCCCTCCTAGCTTGCTGTGGAGGAAGACCAGGCCCTTTTCCAGCTGCTTCTCCCGGGCCTCAGGATCCTCCAGTTTCTGATTTTTCCGGAACTCACGGCGGATGGAGGCAAGGTAGAAGTCTCGATCAGTGTAGCGAAGCTGTCGGCCTTGGCGAAGCAGAGCCCGGTAGAGACTCAGCACCGCCTCTCGGCTCCATGAGGCCATGGGGGACTGACAGGGGCTGGGCGTCAAGCTATACACAGGAGGGAAAAAAGAGAAGCCTAGAATCAGAATTAATGATAGAAGGGGACTACACTGTTGTTCAGTCGCTCAGTTGTGTCCGACTCTTTGTGACCCTTTGGGCTGTAGCCTGCCAGGCTCCTCAGTCCATGGGATTCTCCAAGCAAGAAAACTGCAGTGGGTTGCCATTTCCTTCTCCAAGGGGATCTTCCCCACCCAGGGATCGAACCCACATTTCCTGCATTGGCAGGTGGATTCTTTACCGCTGAGCAACCAGGTAAGGCCAGAAGGGCCTATGAAAGTGAAATGTGAAAGTGTTAGTTGCTCAGTCGTGTCTGCTTCTGCAAACCCGTGGCCTGTAGCCCGCCAGGCTCCTCTATCCATGGGATTCTCCAGGCAAGAATACTGGCGTGGGTAGCCATTCCCTTCTCCAGGGGATCTTCTTGACCCAGGGATTGAACCCAGGTCTCCCGTGTTGCAGGCAGATTCTTTACCATCTGAGTCACCAGTAATTCTGTAGTTCTTAATCCAGGTCTCAGAGACCCCTTCAAGGTCACACTGTGACTTAGTGGCAGGGCCAGGACTAGATCCCAGCCTACAGACTCCTCCTGGGAAACTACCAGTTACACTGAAAGGTCAGGGACTGGAAGCTGGACTACCTGGGCTTGAATCTGGGCTCTGCCACTTACCTGCCATACCATTTTGGGCAAAGTACATAACCGCTCTGAGCATCAGTTTCCTCTCTTGTAAAATAGAGATAACGCTATCTACATTTATATACTGCTATGTAGTTTTAGGCTAATAGTATTTACCCCACAGGGTTATTTTGAAACTTGCCTGAGACATCCCATGTAAAGTGAAAGAAAGTGAAAGTATTAGTTGCTCAGTCATGTCCATCTCTTTGTCACCCCATGGACTGTAGCCTGCCAGGCTCCTCTGTCCATGGCATTCTCTAGGCAACTGGAGTGGGTTGCCATTTCTTCCTCCAGGGGATCTTCCGGACCCAGGGGTTGAACCCAGGTCTCCTGCAGTGCAGGCAGATTCTTTACCATCTGAACCACCAGGGAAGAAGCACGCATTAATATAACTTCACCACAAGGGGCCTCAGTCATACTTGAATCCTAGCACCAACACTTAGAAAGCTGATTACCCTGGGCAAGTTTCTTAACCTCTCTGGGCTTACCTTAGTTCCTCATTTGTAAAATGAGGATTAAAACTGTATTTTCCATATGGTTAGTATGAGGATTAAACGTGGTTAGAATAGCACTCAGCATATGCCAAGCCATCTATTGGGGCAGCTATGATTAATGCTACCTCCCCTTGTGTGTTTGTAAGTGCTCAATAAGTATCAGATTTAGTTACACATAAACCACCATCATCTACCTTCAGTAACAATAAACCCTTACAGAACCACGGAGTATTACCATTTGTAAATTGCTTTGTCATCCATTATCACATTTAAACTGAGGAACTTATGAAGTGGACAGGGTTCATAACAACAATGGTTAATGTTTATTGAGTGTTTACTCGCCAAGTACTGGCCAAGCAGGTCCCACATGACATCTCATTCCATCAACAATTCTAGTGTCACCAGTATCCCCATTTTAAGTGGAGGAAACTGATGCTCCCAGAGAGAAGGAACTCACCCACAGGCAGGGCTGTAAAGGGGGGTGCACTTCCGACCCCACTCTGCCTGCCTGTGGAATGAAAACTACCGTTTGCTGGGATCGTACCACGCATACAGCACTTCTAGGTGCTGTACAAACTTTCCCAGTTCAGCGCCTGGCACATACCGAGGGCTCAAAAAATAAACGAAGGACGCTCACAACGTCCCTGTGTGGAAAAAATGATCACTCCTCTTTCTGAAATAAAGAAATGAGACTGAATGGGAGAGGTAGCTGACTGGTAAAAAAGGTCTGGACTTTGGGCCCAAAGTCAGCTACCGTCAGCTTCCGGCCTTGCTGCGCGAGCGTGAGCAAGCCACCGTCCCCGTCCCTTTACCCTCAACTGCAGAAGAGCGCCCCTCGGCGCCAAGGGTCTCCCTGAGTGGGACAGATGAATCCAGAAATTAACAGAAAAGTGTTTTACGAAGTAGGAGGCGACTGGCATGCAAGAGCTGTTACAAGGTCGACCGGCGAATGGGCGGCTGGGCCCTGGAGGGTCCCCAGGTCCTCCCCCTACCTGGGGGGCATCGCACCGAACCGGGGTGGAGAGACCCTGAGGCTGGGGCAGGTCGGCTCTGGGGCCCCGGGAGAGCTCCGGAGGTTGGGGCGGGGCCCCGGAGCGGCCTCCAGGGGGAAACCCAGGGCAGGCTGGGGCGAGACCCCCGGTGGTCAGGCCGATAGTGTGGGCCCCGGCCGGGCTGGGGACTCAAACAGTGACCCTGAGAGAAGGCGTGGCGAACCCCCAACCCCGGCCTTCACTCCTCCCCTCACTCACCTGAGGACCGCGCGCACTTCCTCTACTCGAGATTCGCCTCTCGCCCGGTACCTCTCCTGGGGTCACCCACCAACATGGCCCCTTTACTTCCGGGCCACGACCTTGCGCCCGGAGCTGAGAGGAGGAACCGAAGGGATCCAGGAGGCCGACGGTGGCGGGAGGACTTCCGGTCTCCCCTGCCTAGGCCTCTCTCGGGGTGGGGCCAGGAGCCACGTCGGGCCCCGCCCCCTCGCGGGGCCCCGCCCTATAGTCCTGAGTCCCGCCTCTGTACGTGACGTCACCTAAGGATGGGCCTGGCCAGGCCATTTGGACCCCGCCCAGAGGGCCCCAGAGGGCGGCGGACGAGTGATCTAGTGGGAGAGAGGGGGAAAGCGGGGATCAGCCGTTGTGCGGGGTGGTCCCCCAACCTGCTTTCAGCTCTGTAACCTGTCAGGCCTCAACACTGTTTGCTGATCTCCGGCTGGAGCCGTGGAGGGTCCCTGGGGAGGTTTAGCACTAACAATGTTCCCTATCGTGGCTTTTAAAGCTCTTCCAGATTGCTCTCATTTTATCCTTCCATGCTGTTACCGCTCGACTGTCAAAGACCTACTGTTCAAGGTCCTCCTCAAACATCCCCTCTAGAAGTCTTCTCCAGCTCATTCCGCGCCCCTCATCCAACACACCTAGGTGTCTCTTTTGGGTCCCACAGAACTGTTTGCACATCCCAGTTAGGGCTTCACTCCTTCAAGGAAATGTGTTGTTTAGGGTTTTTTTGTTTTTTGTTTTTTTTTTAAATATTTATTTGACTAATCTGGGTATTAGTTGGGGCTCTCAGGATCTTTGTTGTGGCATGCGAACTCTTAGTTGTGACTTGTGGGATCTAATTCCCTGACCAGGAATAGAACCTGGGCCCCCTGCTTTGGGAATGCAGAATCTTAGCCACTGGACCACCAGGCAAGTCCAGAAACATGTTTATTGGAGCCTGTTATTTGCTAGGCACTGTTTTTTAATTTCTTCATTACTCTTTGTCTGTCATCAGATTTGAGGGCAGGAGCCGTGTCCTTATGGAATCTGTCAGCCATCTAGCAGGAAGGGGTGGGCAACCACAGAGTGGTTGCCCACCCATCCAATTATTCTTGCGCAAATCTTTGTTTGGGGTCTCTAATGTCAATCCTAAAGAAAATCAACCCTGAATATTCATTGGAAGGACGGATGCTGAAGCTGAAGCTCCAGTACTTTGGCCACCTCATGCAAAGAACTGACTCACTGGAAAAGACCCTGATGCTGGGAAAGATTGAGGTCAGGAGGCGAAGAAGCAACAGAGGATGAGATGGTTGGATGGCATCACTGACTCAATGGACATGAGTTTGAGTAAACTCCAGGAGATTGTGAAGGACAGGGAAGTCCATGGGGTCTCAAAGAGTCAGACATACTGAGTGAATAAACAACAACAATGTGCCATGCACTGCCACAGGAATAGCAGATGAGATGAGATCAAGTCCTCATCTTCCCATGGGGACAGATGTAAAAGGAAGTGATAAGAATTGGGAGGAAAAATAATGCAGGAGGATGGAGAGAAAGGAGATGCTTTTATACCTGGAATGTTGCTGGAAAGCCTGTCTGATAAGAGGACCTGAGTAGGACCTGCAGGAAGGGCATTCCAGGTATTGGCCCTCAGGTGGGCCCTTAGTCTATCCTAGGAGCAGGCAGGGAGGAGGCCAGGGCCTGGGGGAATAGAGTGAGCAAGAGGTGGAGAAGAGGCAAGACAGGAGGTCCTTATCAGGGGCGGGGGAGAGGAGACCATCTGAGACAGAAGCCACCAGAGGATTTGGAGTAAAGTAGTGATGGGATCTGATATCCATTAGTTTGTCTGTGGTTAAAAAAACAAAAGTTGTACTTAGAATTAGCCAACTGGATTTAGTTTAGATGATACAATTTGTTGGCACCACCCAAAGCATTACGGGGCCAGTCAAACCTATATGACTTCTTCTCTCCAGCAGCCCCCATCAGGGTGTTGGCCTGTCTAGGTGATGTCATAAAAGCATCTTCCCAGCCTGTCTGATACCTGTGTTGATGGCCTTGACCTCCACAAAGAACGTGAGTGTGGTGCTGTCTTCTGTTTCTTTCACGGTGGATCCAGTGGCCGGGGGAACGTGGTGCTGGCATAGTGGTCAAGCTTGGTTCTCCTGGGGGTGCACTTCTGAGAATATTTAGGCTGCTGTTGGAGCCATGGTGTCTCGGTCCTCTGGAAGGTGGGTGACATGTGGGTCTTCTCTTGTGTGTGTGTGTCTTTGGATGCATTTCAGCACTGCCTTCCTGACCTTCAAAGTCTATTTTGAAGTCAGCTCTGGGAGGGCAGGGGCTTTCTTCTTCACTTTTGGTGTCATCTTTGCAAAAGGGGTCCCTGACTTCCATTTTCACAGGATCAGCCTGACTGGAGACTAATGGAAAGCTAAAGGGCTAAAGCAGGGCGACTGGTTAAGAGGCTGCTGCAAAACCCCAGGGGAGAGAGGACAGGGGCTCAGACCAGGGGGCAGCAGTGTGGGGGGGAGTGGCCAGATCCAGGAGGTATTGGGAGGTAGGGCCACAGTTCGCTGATGGGGGAGTGAGACAGAGAGTCAACCACGGCTTTGGGGTCCTGACTGAGTAATGCCCTGGTCCTTCCCCTGCTCCAACCTATTCAAGAGCATCGTCCAGGCTTTCTGTGATTCTAAAAGAAGGCAGTTTTCTGGGGTCTAGAGTCTCCACTCAGGTAAAAGAAGATCTCCCATGACAGAGGGAGCCCCATCAATACTGGGGAGACCGTGGACCCCTGGAACATCTAGGAAAGGGAGGGACCCAGATAGGGGCCTTGAGGAGGCTAAGATTTAGGCGTAATAATGTGTGTGGCATCTGGGATCTTAGGCATCATTCCTCGAGGGCTGGATTGGTGTGGGAAAAACACTGAAATGGCAGCAGATCCTACATGTGCCTTTATGAAGCACCTGTTGTGTGCCAGGACACCTGGCTCGATACTTTACAAATGTTGTGTCTAATCCCAACGTCCATGCTGACTCAGCATGACTGTCCTGGTGATGATAAGCAAAGCAGAGAAATGTTCAGGCATTTCCCTAAGACACTGGGCCAGGCAGCTGAGAGGCCCACAGCGGAGCCCAGGTCTGTCTGACTCCAAAATGTGTATTCTTCCAAGTCTTCAAGGCTGCCCTACTTTGCTCTTTAAGGAAATAATTTTGTGACCCACATAAGTCTTAATTGGTGACATTCCCAGCTGGAAGACCAAGGGAACTTTTATGTCTCCCCTGACCCTCCTGTTCTAGATAACATTATTTTGAGGAGGGAAAGAGGAAGCCCCCTTAGGCATCTGCCCTTCAGATCAGCTCCCCCAGACTCTTCTTGCTCTTCAGATCAAAGAGATAGTGAAGGACAGGGAATCCTGGCATGCTACAATCTTTGGGGTCACAGAAAGCTGGATGTGCCTTAGCAACTGAGCAACAAGACAGAAAGCTCAACCCAGCCCACCAACCCTCCCCAGCCTACCAAGCGAGACTCAGGGTGTAGTGAAAATGTAGATGCTCTTATTACCCGGGATGATAGAGACGTTGGCTATAACCGGATCAATGAGGACTCCATGATACAAGCAACTGGGGACCTGGAAATCATTCTCTGAGAGCCAACTCTATCCTCATGGGGTTTGCTATCTTCAGATGTCATCGATTCTATATTTACTAGACTAGAACCTGATATCCCTGGACAGGTGTTTCCCCCACTCTCCTGTGAAATCTTTGCTGCCCACATTGTGCCAGGTGGTGTTGAAATGGGCAAAGGGACTGTAAGCTTGTTCACTGAATACCTCTCTTTGGCAGGCAACAGGAAGGGGCTGAGGGCAGATGTGTGGGCTCAGAGCCCAGATCCCAGCTCCCCACTTTCCACTTGTGCACCTCGGGGAGTTTCCAGACTTAGGAGAAAGACAGGGAGACTGAGTACAGTGACCAGGCCAGAGCAATTGCTTGGGGAATGGTAGGTGGTTTCCCTTTACATCCTTCATCCCCATGGATTGACTACTATAGCCTGCCAGGGCTGTGTACTGGTGTACCCATTTTTTTTATTATTATTTTAAGCTTAATCCATGTTGTCATATCAGTTTATTCCATTTTACTGCTGGATAATATTCCATTATATGAATATACCACAATTTTAAAAATATTTATTTGTTTGACTGCCTTGGGTCTTAGTTGCGTCGTATGGGATCTTTCATCACTCGGGGTGATGTGACTCGAGTTGCCCTGCAGCAGGTGGGATCTTAGTTCCCCAACCAGGGATGGAACCTGTGCCTCTTGTGTTGGAAGGCAGATTCTTAACCGCTGGATCACAAGGGAATTCTCTCAGTGTACCCATTTTACAGATGAGGCACCATTCAGGCTGACTATAACTTCCACGACTACAGCTTCACGACTTAGCGATTGAACAAAAATGTAGCTTCCACCTCCTCAAGGGGCAAACTGGAAGTCCCCATACTGGGCTGGACCAAGACGTGTTCTTGCTTCACATCAAGCTTTGTAAGATACAGCCAAATATAAAAGACAGCTTTCCAGTTCGGCTTAAATGTTTAGAAGACCTGGAAGCACTGGACTAAGAGTTTGAGCTCCCCCCTCACCCTGATCCCCACTGCTCCCTGTCGTCTTCTCCATGGGTGTTCATTCATCGACATGACCCATTGGGCTCCGGTATCCTGCCGAGTCTGCCAAAGCCTCGCAAGGCTTTCTCATCCGAGATGGGAAGGAAAGGGACTCGGAAAGAAAGCATGATTGCCCACCGGAGTCAGGATGGGTACCCTCTCTGACGTATCTTCCCAGCTGTAATCACAAAGCACCAAACCTTAAAATATAGAATGAGGAAACCAAAACAGCACAGCTGTGCTCAAGTCCAAGGTAAATAACCTCCACAGCTCAGGAAAGGAACTGAAGCCGAAATTCTTGGTACAGCCTGGGAGCCAAGGTGGACTCTTGGGGGTGCTCGGACCTGCAGGGCTCCCACACCCACCCACTGGGAGTCCCAGGAGAAAATCCAGCCATGGTGGGGCAGCTAGAGTTGAAGGGATGGGAGCTAAGATTATTCCAGTCAAGGGCAAAGTATTACAGGAAGCAGGTGGGTGTGGAGGGCTGAGGGTCATTGGGCTGAGAGTCAGGGTGAAATGAATCAATGGCAGCTGTCACAGATGTTAGACCTGAGAGTTTATTCAGCTCCACTGACACCCCCCCAACTGTACAGCCACTCGGAGACAGAAAAGACTGGCCAAATTGTACTTGTTAAAAATCTTATGTCTGTGGTGAATTCATTTTGTTATAAGGAGTGAGGGAGGGATTGTAATTAATCTTTTTTCGAAACAACTATCTGATATTTATGAAACAATACTTCTTTTCCTCAATGCCACTTTTATCATATATCAAATTTCTGTGCATATTTGTGGACCCCATCTCAGAACGTAGTGACAACTTCACATTTGCGGACTTCTGGGTCAGGGTACTGCCTCCCAATGTTTACTACTATTATTACTACCACACGTTAGAGGCCAGGGAGACCAGTCACTCAAAGAAGGGTGACTTACTATGTGCCCAGGTCAGTACAATTCATCGAGGATTGAGTGAGTGTGGCCAGGCCTGGGGCAGACCACTGGAGACCCAAAAGTGAGGCCCAGCCCCTCTGCGTAAACAGGAGAGATGCTCCAGAGGTATGTCCTCTGTTCATGTTTCTCTCGGAGCTCCAGCACCTCTGGCACAAGGTCTGGAAACTTCACTTCCTCTGTAAAAGGGGAGAGAAGGTTCTCTTCCTCCCACCCCCCACCTCCTACCCCGCTGTGCTTTCAGCACGCTGATATGCCCCCAGCATCGCCTTCATCATGTTGTGTTACTTCCTGAGATTGGTTTTCTTTTATCATTTCCCACAACTCTTAATTTTTATACATTTGCTTTTCCATTCTGTGGCCTGTTTTTGTATCATCTGGCTCACATCCTGGGTGGTGTCCAGCGAGAAGGAAGAGGAAGCAAAGAGGGGAGCAAGCGAGGCGGGTGCTGGCTCTCCCACTAGGGGGCAGCGCTGCGCCACGAGAAGGCTGGTAGAGCCCTGGTCCTTAATCCGGCTGGAAGCGGTTCCCAGCCTTTCAGCAATTCTACCCTTAACGTCCCGAAATCCTAGGCTCCCCACCTCCGATCTCATAGACTGGAATGTGGGAGGAAACCCTTCCCAAATACTGTTCGGATTACGGGAGCGATCATATACCCAAAGGGCCTGGTGTGGACACAGCAGAGACCTGGGGGCCAGGTGGCTGCTGTCGTGGATCAGAGGCTCTAGGGTGAGGGCTTCAGGAGTTGCAACTCGAGGACTCAGTGCTTGTGGTGCCCGGGCTTCGTTCCTCCAGGCATGTGGGATCTTCATGGACCTGGGACTGAACCAGTGTCCCTTGCAAGGCAGTTTCTTAACCACAGGACCACCAGGGAAGCCCCAAGGTATCTTTAACAAAAGGGAATTTACTGGCACACATAGTTGAGAAATCCTGGCTGTGGGTTTTTTTGTTTTTTTTTTTTCCTTTTTAATTTGGCTGTACCAGGTCTTAGTTGCAGCATGTGGGATCTACTTCCCTGACCAGGGATCGACCCGGGGACGCCTGGATTGGGTGTACAAAGTCTCAGCCAATGGACCACCAGGGAAGTCCCTGGCTATGGGTTTTAGCAGAGGCTCCATATAGCACCCAGTGCTATAAGCTATACGCTCCACACACACCCCTGTATTATTTCTGGTAGTGGGTGAAAAAGAGGTTCTTTTTTATTCTTCTTAAAGAAAAGAATTTTTTTTTTTTTTTTTTTTGGCTGCTCCGTGCAGTTTGCAGGATCTTAGTTCTCTGACCAGGAATTGAGCCCAGGCCGTCGGCAGTGAAAGCAGGGAGTCCTAACCACTGGACTGCCAGGGAATTCCCAAGAACTCTTTTTGTTAATATTTATTTATTTGATCTCACCAGGTCTTAGTTGTGGCATGCAGAATCTTCGATCTTCATTTCGGCGTGTGTGATCTTTAGTTGTGGCGTGTGGATTCTCGGTTGGGGCACGTGGGATTTAGTTGTGGCATGTGGTTCTTTGACCAGGGATCGAACCTGGACCTCCTGTGTTGGGAGTGTGGAGTCTCAGCCACTGGACCATTAGGGAAGTACTCTCAAGAACTTCTTTTCTAGGAGCTTCCAGCAATTTATTCTGTATCACTAAGCCTGAATTGGGCTACTTGTCCATCCCTGAAGCCATTGCCCTGACCAGGCCATGGATGTATGCATTGGCTTAGCCATGCAGGGCCACCTCGGAAGCTGGGTGTACCCACTAGGAGATGCTGAGAAGAGCAGGTGCAGATGTCCACTGCAGGTAGCACTGACTACTGGGTGCCCAGCTCTGTGCCCACTGCTTCACAGGCCTTGTTTATTACCCATACCCAGCCAAGGCTTTGAGGTTGGAGTTGTCATCCCCACTTTACAAATGCTGAGATGAACACATCTAGGGCCATGTGATTTGCAAGTTGGAATCCGGAATTTGGACCCTGGGTGGTTGAATCATAACCCTGGTAAACAGTAGGTGATCAGTAATGGTAGCTACTATTAGGGAATTTTCAAGGATGACTCTCAGATTTCCAGCTGTTGTGATTGGGAAGATGACGCATCATCAACAGGATGGAACATACTGAAAGAAGAGCCTTCGGGGAAACTGAGTTCCATTTGGCTCCTCGGTATTTGAGGCGACTGTGACACTCAACCCCGGTGGGATCCATGAATAGGGTGCTCACAGAGAGGACTCCCTGGAGAGATTTATCTGATCCCACCTTTATTTTTAGATTAATTGATTACTTTATTTGTGGCTGCGCTGGGTCTTGTGCACGGGCCCTCTTTAGCTGCAGAGAGGAGGGGCTACTCTCCGTTGCAGTGCCCAGGCCCCTCACCTTGGTGGCTTCTCTTGATGGCATGGGCTCCAGATGCACAGGCTTCAGTAGTTGCAACACTCGAGCTCAGTAGTTGTGGCACATGTGCTTGGTTGCCCCGCTGCAAGTGAAATCTTCTCGGACCAGAGATCAAACCTGTATCCCCTGCATTGGCAGGTGGATTCTTATTCACTGTATCCACCAGGAAAATCCTTCGATCCCACCTTGATAAGAATCATGAACTGTAAGCAGAGCTGTGGGCCCAGGACCAAGCCCCAGAGAGACCCCTTATTGAAGGGCTGTATGGGGTAAATTGTTAGTCACTCAGTTGCGTCCAACTCTTTGCGACCCCATGCACTGTACCCCACCAGGCTTCTCTGTCCATGGGATTCTCCGGGCAAGAATACTTGAGTGGACTTCCATTCCCTTCTCCAGGGGATCTTCCTGACCCAGGCATCGAACCTTGGTCTCCTGCATTGCAGGCAGATTCTTTACCATCTGAGCCACCAGGGAAGCCCTATGGGGTAAAAGGGGCCCAGAAAGGCAACCAAGAAGGAATGACAAGGAGGAGGAAGAGAAATGCACTGAGGCTAAGGGAAGGAGTGTTGAGAAGGGATGCATGGTCCATGTGTCAAGTGCACCACATGAGGAACTGCAGGGAGAAGACATGGTCATAATGGTAATAACTCGCATTTACTAAGCTCTCATCATGCTCCAGGCTCAGTCCCAAGCTCTGAGCACCCTCACACTCACTGCAGAAGCACGTTCTATGAAGATCCTCATCTCACAGATGATCCAGGAGAGCAGGTTGACCAAGGGCTGATGAAAGGCTTGATGGAGGCAGCTGAGATTGTACCAATGGTGACATCTTTGCCCCCAGTTTGGGATAGCATCTCCCCTCCTTTTCAGTCAATGTAGAATGGGCTCTGGTTGATCTAAGCCAATCAGTATATGTCAACCCCTGTCCACTCTCAGTGATCAAGCCATGATCACATGACCTCATCCAAGTCAGTGAGATCCAGACCCAGGACTTTTAGGAGCTCTATTTCTTCTGTGCTGAGTACACAAGATGAGATGGTGTGAGCCCTGGAGCTGCTGCAGCCATCTTACAGGCATGAGGGGTAAAACCGTCTGAGAATGAGGACACCGGTTGGGATGTGGAGCTGGGCTGAGCCACAGAGAGAGCTGGATGACAGTGTGACACTGAACTCTGCCTGAAGCTGCATCTGAAGCCTTTACCATCACTGACCTTTATTGCCAGCAAACCAGTAAACTCCTCTGCTTTTCTAGTTTGGGTTGGATTTTCTATCATTCATTGAAAGCAAACTGTATCAGTTATGTAGGGCCACAGTTAGGCTGTGTAACAAATCACCCCCGTAGCTTAGTGGCTAAAGCAATTCAGCTCATGAGACTGGATTGATGGGTTGGACTTGACTAGGAAGTCCTCTGGCCTTGACCAGTGGGATGATGGAGACAGCCAGGCCATATGTTGAGGCCCCAGCGGTAATGATTATGTCCCTGTTGATGTTTTGTCTCTGGAAGCTTTCAGGAGTCTAGGATAGGTGCTTCAATGATGGTCTGTGTTACTGATGGAGGGTTGGGCTTTTCTTGCAAATACTGCAGGAATAGGTTGCAGGCTATAAGAGGGTATATGAGAGGCCAGATTGTTTTTTCCCTTAATTTGGGTTTGTGTGACGCTTCCTTGGGATCATAGTCAGGCAATGGTTTTTTTTCAGCAGCAGACCTCATGGGTGGAATGGGTCCTTCTCAGAGCCTCTTTTCAGTGGGTCTGTGAGGTTGAGGGAGTCCTGTCTATGTGACTGCTGACAGGCTGGCAGGCTCATTCTTTTGTGTGTTATCCCTTCCTTTGTCAAAACAATGCAGGTCAGGTCTGAGCAGGTGGACATGTCTCTATAGCAGCTGTCCACCCACTGCAGATCAGAAAAACTGTTCAGCTGAACCCAGCCTGAATTGTAGAACTGGGAGCAACTAGATTGTTGTTTTGTCTACTATATTTCAGGGTGATTTGTGTTGCAGCAATAAATAGCAACCACGTTTAAAAAAAAAAAAAAAGACTATTAGAAGACTATATTAATTTGAGGGGCTTCCCTCCCTCGTGGCTCAATGGTAAAGAATCTCCCTGCCAATGCAGGAGACACAGGTCCAATCCCTGGTCCCGCTGCTGAGCCTGTGCTATACAGGCCAGGAGCTGCAACTACTGAGCCCACTGCCGCAACTACTGAAGCCTGAATGCCCTAGAGCCTGAGCACTGCAACAAGAGAAGCCGCTGAAACGAGAAGCCCTTGCACTGCAACTAGAGAGTAGCCCCCTGCCTGCCAATGTAGGAGACCTGGGTTCAATCCCTGGGTCAGAAAGATCCCCTGGAGAAGGAAATGGCAACCCACTCCAATATTCTTACCTGGACAATTCCATGGGCAGAGGGGCCTGGAAGGCTGCAGTCCATGGGACTGCAAAGAGTTGGACACGACTGAATGACTGAGCACTTCCAGGGAAGAATTCATCCCCTTTGTACCAGAGCACGGTTTATTTCATTTTCACCCTTATGCTGTGGTTTTATAATTTTGGATTAGTGGCTTTTTGTAGGGATCTTTTAATTGGACTTCTTATCTTGAACATGCGCTTGCCTCTATATCCTGTTCCCACACCCTGTGAAGTTGCCAATATCCAAATTCAAGGTCTCCAGATTTTAGCAGAATCTGTCAGGGCCAAAGCTGTTATTGACACTTGCTTATGTTCAGGGATTCCTGGTCTTGCTTCATTTCTGGGCATGGCATATTGGTTACTTTGGTGGCAACTCACTGAGATCTATTTTTTTTTTTAATGCCCCTTTATTTTTTCTTTTTAAAATAGTTTTATTGTGCTATAAATCACAGAACATAAAATTGATTCGTTTGATATGTCCAATTCAGTGTTTTTTATACACTTATTATATGTATTATATGTATGTGTCTGTTCTGTGAATCACTAGTTCTGTGATTCTTTTTCTCTGGAGATCTATCCTGATATTAATATTAAAAAAAAAAAAGAGAGAGAGAGAGAGAGTAGCCCCCACTCGCCACAACTAGAAAAAAGCCTGTGCAGCAACGAAGACCCAGCAAAACCAAATAAATAATTTTTAAAATACTGTATTAATTGTAAAGAGTTAGTTTCCTATTACAATTGAGTCACTGGGAATTCACTGGGACAGCAGATGAAGAGTCAAGGATGCTGGTCCTGGGCAAGGCCTTTCACTCCTTTGAGCTTTAACCAGAGATCTGTTTCAATCCAAAACATCTGTGGGTGTTGCCTGATTTGGGGCACATGGGTGGAGACTCCCAATGGGCTCTAGGATGATGGGCCTTTGGGATTTGGATGGTTTTATCTGCACACAGCCAAATCCCCCACTTGCAAAGCAAACTGGGAGGATTTTAACAATGGGTCTTGACTGCAGTCATCACGTTTGCTCTGGTCTCTTCCAACCTAATGGAGCTTACCAGGTTGCCAAGCTTTTTTCTTTATTTCATTTTATCCACTGCATGCAGTAAAGCTTCCTATGGGCTATTTTGATAGAGAGGAGACTGAGTGTGGAAGAAAATATATGTCTCCCCTCCAAGGTCATGGAGCCCATCAATGCCCCCAATGCCTCCACTGGCCATCCAGTGGAGGGGGCAGTGTTTTACTTGATGCTTGCAGACAGTGACACCAGTTCCTGCACGATGCCAATTTCTGGATTCTGGGGACTCTTCTGGGGACTCTGTGCCAGCATCACTTCACTGTCCTGAGGTCATGCTTCCCTGCATTCTCCACTGACTGTGGTCCCTCTGAGAACAGGGACTGTCCTCTCTCTCGGTAACCCATGACCCAGCACTGGGCCTGGCTGTCAGAAGCCTGGATGATGTCTGAACAATGGCACTGGCATCCTCTCCACCTCTTCCCCCACCCTCCTCCTCCTCCCCAAATGGACTCAGAGATGGAGTGAAGTTTGGCAGTTAAGATCTCAGTTTCTGGAGTTAGGCAAACTGCCCTTCCCTGCCTTGTTGAATGTATCCAAGCCTCACTTTCCACATCAATAAAATGGGAGTGACAGGGAGGGAACTCTCTTAGCCCAGAGTTTGGCACAAAATAGGCATTTCATTAAAAATGTTTGTGAATGATTACAATGGTGATAATTCACTATCAGACACAATTTAAAGGCTGTAAATTTGACCTTAAGTAGTGGGTGGGTCACCATTGCCGTCTTCCAGATAGATGAAGCATCTACATTTCTCCCACTCCTGCTCAAGTCTGCACCTGCGGGCGCCTTCCTGGGCTTTGGGGTGTGTGGCTAGGAGTCCAGATGTCAGTTATGGGCATAAAGTGCTTGGCACTTCCTGGGTGCTCAGGCTATATCTCTTCCACTTCTGCTCAATCCTGCACCTGCGGGCGCCTTCCTGGGCTTTGGGGTGTGGCTCGGAGTCCAGGAGTGAGTTATGGGCTTGGCACTTCCCAGGTGCTCAGGAGATATGAGCCTCTGCTCTGGTCAACCAACACCGCTGTCAATCCTCTTTCCTGTCCCCAGCCTCAGTTTCTCCATCTAAGACAGAGGCTGCACAGTCACCCCATGAGGGACCAAGGCAGAGTTCATCTTTGAGACTCTCGTTAGAAAATATCCAGAGGCTCCCCTTCCAGGACAATGCCAGGATCCAAAAGACCTGGAATAAGCCTCCAGGAAGTCCCCACGTTCCACGGCCCAGGCACCATCACAGCACAAATCCAGGTTAGCTCCATAGGAGAGATGACCAACCCTGGAGGCTGCCATCCCCACCTGCCCTGGAGGGTTGGTACCCCTAATTCAGGTCTGACCCCACACACACTAAGTGTGTGGCCTTAGGACCCCTGACAGGCGCACAGTAGTGGAAGAATCACTCCCCTCTCACTGGAGGCACCAGGGTCTTCATCTAGAGCCCCAAAGGGGTCCCTGCCTACCTCAGGAGGGTGTGGCCAGGCCCGGACCCACTTCCTCCTTCTGTGAAGGACCACCCGTCATCGCCCCCTTTCCAGGCCCGTTTCCACTGGTGGGAGGTCAGAGGCTCCTTTGGTCGGGGTGAGGGGTGGGTGTAACTGCATCCCTAAATGAAGATGCTGGGGATGCCCCCCCCCCACTGCCTGTCAAGTCCTCAGGCAGGCTCACTGCCCCCCACCAACCCAGCAAGCCCAGAGTCACCCACTCACACCCCTTCCTGCGCCAACACACCCCCAGAGCGGCCACTCAAGTACAACCTTTAGACTTTGTAGCTGTTTTTATTATTAATATTATCTTCTCCTTTAAGCATCCCTTTAAGGGTGAAATGAAATCCAACCATTTACAGAGAAAATGATTTCAGAATGTACATATTGATTTTACCTTACAAAAAAAATAATATTATTATCGGTGTCCTTAAATTACACATTTCCCAGGGCCCCACCTGCTGCTGGGGCAAGTCCTAGTTCCCCACCCTGTCACCTTTGTCCCCAAAGCTCTCCTACGCCTGCCTGTGGGAACCACCACACCCTAAGGAAACCCTCTAGGGTGGGCTGGGTCTCCATGAGTCTGGAGACCACAGGGCCGGGGCTTCCCAAGGAAGGAAGGAAGGTGGCTACGCGACAGGGCCAGCACGTGCTGGCGTCCCATTTCACAGTTTGGTTTGCCTTCATAGAGGGGAGTGGCCCAGGGCTCCCCTGTCCCCGAAGTTCCCAGTGTATGATGTGACTCTGAGTGAAACTGCGACCCCATGCCTCGGTCCCCTGACCGTGCGGACGGCTGTGCTCGCTCTCCATGGCCCGGCCTCCACTGGGGGGTGACCATGAGCACGCCTGGCCCTCCTTGTCCGAGAGGGAAGGTGGTGTCTGGCACGTCTGAGCTCCTTCCCTCTTTCTACCTTTGCCCCTGAGCTGATGAACTGGAAGCCAGGGACCCCTGCCAGCCTGGAGGGGGGATCTCCCCACAGGTGTGGGGGGTGTGGGGTGAGGAGGCTGTCAAGGTGGGAGGCCCTGGGCTGGGGCTCAGGCACGCGTCCCCAGAGATGCCTCCCCCGGGAGGTGGGCAGAGGTGGCTGGTGGGCAGGACCTGGCCTGGGGTGACCTGGAGCCACAGGGACACCCTGACCTCTTGAGCCACTTCTCAGCCCCAAGAGGAGCCAGGGGGTGGAGGGGCGCTGCTCTAACTCCGAGGGAGGGGTTGGTTCCCTTGGGACACCCCCTCAACCAGAGGGACAGTGGGGGCCCCCCAGTCTGCTTCATGCCCGCCTGCCTGAGGCTGTTCCGTGGCCAGCTCCCCACACCACACTGGTTCCCCAGGAAACCCCCCAGTAAGACACGCTGAGAATGTCTTGGCTGGAGGCTTGGAGGGACGAGGCCGGGAGGTCATGGGCTCGCAGCGGTACAGTCCTCAGGTTGAGAGCATTCTCATTCCTTGGACTGAAAGACAGACAGACAGACGGACCCCCACATCCCTTTTAGCCTGGCTTTCTGGCTCCCCGGGTTGCCCTTCTGCCTCAGTCACTTTGGGGAGTTGCAGGAGGTGTGGCCACAGGCTCCGGGTCCCAGCAAGGGGAGGCCTGGGCCCTGCTCCCACGTCCCACACACAGGCATGTATGTACAGGGACACACCAACACAGACACGAACACCAAGCATGCACCCATGCCGTAAACACACACGCACACAGACATGTACCGTTCACAGGCAGGCTCCGCATCCCAGCATCACTGGCTAAACACCCGAGGGGACCATTGGGAGGGGGCGCCTCTTCCCTGCCCACCACTGCATGCTCTCAGTGACCCAGCCCTGGGTCACAGTGAGGCGGGCAGGGATGGGCTGATCCAGGAGCTGTGAGTATGCCAGGAGGGTCCCACCACTGCGACAGTCACTTCTGCCCTCTCCCCTCCTCCCTCAGGGTCAGAGACGCCCCTTGTCCCCGTAAGTATCCTCTCCGCCTTCATTTTTTCCCCTCCTTCCTTTAATAGGTGAAAGGGGCAGCCCAGCTGAAAACTACTTTTCCCGCTTCCCTTGCAGCTCTGGTGGCCAAGTGACTGAGTCCTGCAAGATGCCATCAGAAGTGACTGTGCCATCTCTGGCTCATGCTCTTAACAGAAAGGGTTGCACTTTCTCTGTTTCCCTCGGACATGGATGCACACGTGATGGTGGGAGTTGGAGCAACCACTCTATCCAGAGTTGGAAGGTGTGAGGCAGGAGAGCAGAGCTGCCCTCCAGACCACCACCCTCCAGAGAGGTAAGTTAGAAACGAGCTTCTGTCTGCCGAAACCACTGTATTTTGGGATGTCTTAATTACAGCAGCTTAGAATCTACTCTAACATATACAGCCCCCTCCCCCGAGGCAACTAAGGAATGAGATGACAAACAACTGGCCTTAATGTCTCTCGTGGGCCCAGAGCAGCCTCGTGGCCCCTTCCTGGCCCCAAGCCAGCCCCCAAAGGGGCACAAGGGTGACTCTACCTGAGGCAGTGGAGAGCTGGGGCTGCGGGTTCCAGTGGGAAGGGGTGACAGGGGAGGAGGCTCCCCACCCCCCCACATCTCACCTACTAGGCTAGCTGATGGTCCCATCCCAGCCTGAGAACTGGACTCTTGGAACTTGCAAGGACTGGGTGGGCAGCCCACAAGACAGCGATATAAAAAGTAAGAAGAAATGTCAAGGCCAGCTTGGGAACCTAAAAGAAGACTTGCCAGGCTTCCCCACGCCTGCGTCCTCTCTGGAGGGGCTGAGGGGCACAGGGCCATCTGTGCTGTGTGTCCTGTGAGACGAGGGTGGAGGTCCCCGCTCCCTCTGGCCCAGCACTCCTGAGGACACTACAAAGCACCCACTGGAGCTTCTTCCCAGCTGCCGTTTTTCATTCCCTCCCACCCTGGTGTCCCTGCTTCATCCAGGGCCCGAATGCGACTATTTACAGAGCCCTGGGAACTCCTGGCATCTCTCCCTTCCTACCGTGGGTCCAAAGCCCCAGGAGGCCAAATGGTGGGCCTCTTCTCCCTGGAGGGGACTGCGGAGCCCCACTTGGCTGCCCTAGGGCGTTCCTGCAGGCTCCCTCCCCCACCCTGCCCACCCACCCCTCCTCCCCTGTAACCCTCCTGCGCTCTCTGCCGGTACCTCCCAGCCGCAGCACTCCTGGGGGCGGTAGCACCTGCTCTCCTCCCCTGGTGAGGAAGGGTGTTTTCTGAGCTCACAGGCCTGACCCTGGATTCACAGGGCCTTGAGTAGGAAAGCCTCCCCCACCTTCCACTCCTGGTCCTCTGACGAACCACCCAGAGGGTAGAAGGAGGCAGAAAGGTAACAACAGGAGGGGCAGGTGCCAACACCCCACCACACCCCCACCCTGCCACGGGCCCTGTAAGATCATGCAGCCTTAGCCTTCAACCACATCCAATTTGCCCCTGGCGGGTGGCCTTCCCTCTGAACCCTTGTTCCGCCGCCCACCAGCCGCTGTGCTCTTGGGCTCCTGGTAGGGGTTGTCCAGCAGGTAGCGGAACTGGTCGTAGTTCTTCAGCAGGTATTTGGGGGCGTACATGTGCTCGCTGGGGTCGGCCGGTGGGTACTCCTGCTGCGTGCCGTCGAACCAGCCCCCCGTGCGGATCAGGCTCCGGATGTAGTTGAGGTCCCGCTTGTCCTCGTAGTCGCCCCAGCGGGGGAAGTCGCCGTTCTGGGCTGACACCAGCTTGAAGTAGATGCCCTCGGGCGTGAAGCACCAGGAGCAGTGCCAGCCGGCGAAGTGCAGGGGGCTGCCTAGCGACCACTGCACCAGGATGTGGCCCGTGCGGTTCTCGTACTGGCGGAAGTTGGGCATGGTGTAGTACTGGCGGCGGCGCAGGCGGATGCCGTCCAGCCCGTACACCGTCTGCAGCATGTCCACCGTGCAGCCCGACACCACCTCCAGGGTGCCCGGCTGCTTCCAGAAGAAGCCGTACAGCGACTTGCGCATGTGGAAGGCGAAGGGCTCCGTCCAGCCGTCGTAGAGCTTGAGGAATAGCACGCCGTCGCGCGCGGGGATCTCGTCGGCGTCGTCGATGATGAAGACGTCGTCCGGCCGCAGGTTGCGCAGGCGCGACACGCCGTCCTGCGTCAAGAAGGTGCGCAGGTAGTCGTCGGCGATCCAGCCGTCCTGCCGCCCGCCCAGCGGGAAGTGGTCCAGGAAGACGTACAGCACCTTGTGCCGGATGTACTCGAAGGTGCCGTTGGTCAGCATCTCGCGGAACTTGAGCGGCCGCGGCTCCCCGTACGCCGTGAAGTTGGACTCGCACACCACGAAAGCGTCCACCACGTCGCCCAGCTCGTGGAAGCGCACGTCCAGCAAGTCGAACTCGTGGTTGATGTTGATGGCGTTGATGACCCGTCGCGGCACCTCCCGGGGCACCAGGCGCTCCTTGGTGGGCAGGTTGGAGTACTGCACCACGGTGGGCACGCCACAACTCGGCCCGTGCCAGCCCGGGAGGCACACGCACTCCACCCACTTGCGCCGCGCACCGCCGCGGCCCCCTGCTCGCTCCCGGGCGCTCAGCAGCTGCCGGCCTGGGCCCCGTGCTGACGACGACGACGCGCCGTCGCCCGCCTCCATCTTCTCCTCTGGTCGCCCCGATGGGGGCTTCTCCAGCATCTTGGTACCTGGCTTGAAGCAGACACCCCCGGCCTTGGTGCGGACGAAGTACTCGGTGGTGTCCTCGGGCAGCACGAAGTCCATCCGGTGGAGCTCCTCCGTGGCCTTGCTCGGCGACAGCGGCTGGAGCAGGGGTGAGTGGGAATAGAGCGGGGTCCGCAGCAGGTCGGGGCTACCCGGCTCTGGGCTGGCCTGGGGTGTGACCGGGGCATTGTTCCAGAAGAAGCTGGACACCAGGTTAGGGCTGAGAGAGGCCAGTTCGCGGGGGAAGGTGACATAGGACAGGGTCTTAAAGAAGTGCAGGAAGGAGATGAGACACAGGCCGGCCATACAGAACATGAGAAATAGCTTGTAGCGTTTCATCTTCATCCTGCAGGAAACGGGAGAAAGCAGAGAAAGCAGAGCGGTCAGGAGTCTGCAAACCTGGCGAGGGGAGCCTGAGGCTCTTCTCCTGAGGGAGCGAATGCAACTTCAGGGAAATTAAAGTAGAAAAAGTCGTGTTCAGGCTTCAGAAGCAAGAGAGCAGGCCTCTGGCCAGCTTGTGCACTGCCTGGATTCCCTGCCTGCCCGCAAGCACAGCAAGTCAGGCAGCACTTTAAATAAGAAAGGGAATGGGTCTTGGGATTCTTGAGCCCCTGGAGGTCTGGCCAACCCCCTGGGGTCTAATGAAATCCTGTGACTCACAAGGTGAAACAAACAGCATTGTAAAAGTTAAAAAACAAAAACAAAAAAAGACAACCCAGAGCTGCATTTTTTAACACAAACTGCTGATGGTATCAGGTTGTGGCCTGGGATTATAAACAGGAGCCCTCAAAGCTGCGATTTGGATTATCACCCATTGGGTGTGTGAACCGCCCAAGACCCTTCCCATTTGGGACTCCAGACTGCAGGGACCTCCCAGAGATGGTCAAGTCTGGATGTAGGTTGTTGGCCCAATGTGGTGATATATATGTTTTTACTTCTCTCTATTGTTTCTATTTCTTTTCTTTTAATGACTGTATGTTGAAATTAAATCATCTTCTATAGAAAATTGAAATTTTTATTTGTGTGCAAGAGTGGTTTCAAACGAATCCTTTGAAAAGGTTTACTAAAAGGAAAGTAAAACTTTTGGCAAAACAGCAGTGGGTTCCAGCACCTGGCCCACCCCACCATGACTGTACCAGCTGCATCGCTGGGCTTTACTCCAGGAACAGAATGCATCCTGGGAGAAGCTCAACCCTGCAATGCAGAACCTGCCCCAGGGGGCTTACAGGCCCTAAGGGAGGGGGAGAGTGGGTTGTAGGTTGCAGACATCGGGTCCCTTCCCTGCACTGTCCAGGATGCTTTCTCCTTCTGTCTATCTGTCTGTCTCTTTATCTGTGTGTGTGTGTGTGACTATATTAACAAACCCTTTTCACTGAAAAAAATTCCCAGGTCTCAAGGGAACACTTCTAACATATTTAATAAATAAAATTAAGAAAAAGTTATCCAGAGGATGGTGACTGCAACCCCGAAATTAAAAGATGCTTGCATCTTGGAAGGAAAGCTATGACAAACCTAGACAGTGTATTTAAAAAGCAGAGACATCACTTTGCCGACAAAGGTCCATATAGTCAAAGCTATGATTTTGCCAAAAGTCATGTGCAGATGTGAGAGTTGGACCATAACGCAGGCTAAGCACACAAGAATTTATGCTTTCGAATCCTGGTGCTGGAGAAGACTCTTAAGAGTTCCGTGGACAGCAAGGAGGTGAAACTAGTCAATCCTAAAGGAGATCAACCCTTCCATATTCAATGGAAGAACTGATGCTGGAGCTGAAGCTCCGATATTTTAGCCACTGGCTGCGAAGAGTCGACTCATTGGAGAAGACTCTGATACTGGGGAAAATTGCAGTCAGGAGGAGAAGGGGATGATAGAGGATAAGATGGTTGGATGGCATCACCAACTTAATGGACATGGGTTTGAGCAAACTCCAGGAGATAGTGAAGGAAAAGGGAAGCCTGGGGTGCTGTAGTCCATGAGGTTGCAAAGAGTCAGACACAACTGAGCGACTGAATAACAACTCCTTCACTGCCCCATGCAAGACAGTTGACTGATATCCAGCCATAAATATTCATCTGCTTGAGATGCATCACTGGTTTTATATGCATTCTTTCTGTTCTCAGCTTAATATTTTTTATAATTATTATTCTATTGAACGCTCATCCAATCAAGTAGTTTTCCTCAATCAACGACAGGTTAAAGAGATTTTCATGTCAGTAGAAATAAATCTACTATTTCCTTTTAAATTTCACCTATTCCATTTGGAATGAATCATTCTCTATGAACGATCGTGATTATGACCATTCTCTACTTGTTTGCACAGTTTATCAATTAGTTTATGGTTGTGGAATGGAGAGCCATATATATTGTTTTTCACAATTTAAAAAAAAAAACAACCTTTTTTTGGAATATTTGTAGCTTATCAGAAAAGTTGCAAAGATAGTAAGAGGGTTCCTTTACACCCCTCACCCCGTCTCCCTGAGTGTGGACACTTACATTGCCACAGTGTGGGGTCACAGCTAAGAAACTGAAAGGCTCGCATTACTCTAAACTGGACTCCACGCTCCACTCAGTCATGCTCTCTATCTCATGAGCGAGCCTGTGCAGCACGTCTGACGCTCACCACACAGCCCAGGGAAGAGGGCACAGCGGCCAGGAGGTTACACCCATGTGGCCAAGTCAGACCAGTGCCTTCCCAGGTGGCACTGCATGGTAAAGAATCTGCCTGCCCGCACAAGAGATGTAAGAGACTCAGGTTCGATCCCTGGGTCGGGAAGATCGCCTGGAGAAGGGAATGGCACTCCACTCGAGGATTCTTGCCTGGAAAATTCCATGGGCAGAGGAGCCTGGAGGGCTACAGTCCATGGGGCTGCAAAGAGTCAGGCATGGCTGAGTTCATGACCAGTGCCTTGGCTGGAGAGACCTACAGAGTCAGAGGAGGCGCTGGGACAGAAACTCCTGTTTTCCTTTCCCTTCCATAGATCTCCCTGTGGCAGGGGTGGGGGGCACTGTCCTTTCCCTCAAAAGGTTTCTTTCTGTGGCTTCTCCTTATGTTTCTGGTTCTTCCTCTGGGTCATTTCAGCATCTTCTTGCTATACTCTCCCCTTCCTTTCCTAACTTAAGCCAGGCTCCTCACCATTCTGAACCTTGGTTTCTACATCTGTGAAATGGGTACAGAGTTCCTGGTGTACAGCAGGTATTCAACAGATTTCTACTTCTTTCAAAGTTCAAGGCTGAAAGACTCCAACATAAATTTTCTTTAAACTACATGGTCATAAGGTGCACAATCATGCAATGTGTGATCTAGAACAAGCTTTAAGGACCATCTCCTCCCACCCTTTCATGCTGGGGAGGAAGGGCCACCCTCCCTGGCCTCACCTTGGTGAGGAGTCCTGAGCACGCTAGTGAGGAGCAGTCGAGTTTGCCAATCCTGCTGGCCAGGGTGGTACTTGTGCCCTCAAGACCCAGATGTCCCCCCTCCTCTGGTTTAAATGCTGACCCCTTGGAGCCTGGCCTCAGGCGGGGGTCGGCACAGCTGACTGCAGGAGGCAGGACAATCAGGGGTGGGGGCCTGACCTCTGCTAAATGTCAGCTGCCCCGGGGCAGAGGGGGGGACTGGTCTCCACTGGCTTTGGGGGAGGCGGGAGGGAGCTCCCGTCCCCACCACGGATTCTAGCCCTGCTCTTGCAAAGGCAGACCAGGCCGGCAGGGTGAACGGAGTGGCAAAGGGCTGAGGCCCGTAGAGGCAGGAGGATGGGAGCTCTTGCTGGGGCAGGGACCGCGCACGAGGCGACACTGCAGACTGAGGTCAGCATGGCAGAGGTCTCCAGAGTGACCCTCCCGAGGGCTGTTAGGACCTGGCAAGGCAGCCCCATCCTTCTGGTGGATCATTGCTCCCCACTTGCAGCCTGTCTCTGTGAGACACCCCAATCCCAGCCCTCCCTGGACTGAACTGGCCGTGAGCGGTGAAGGGCAAGGCTGGGGCCACCACTCAGACAAAATCTCCTGGCAGCAGTGAACACAGGCCCCAGGAAGGTAAGAGAAACTCAGGCAAGGGGCCCCCACAGCCCTGCTGAGGTCACACTGACCCAGCTGCCCCTCGGCTCCCCAGTCAGACTGGCTTTCAGGATCTAGTTACCCCTGGCCAGCTGCGCCCTTTGGAGGACAGACTCTCCAGGGCCTGGGGGTCCTCCTCTGAATTGCAGGGCCCTTCAGGGTGAAGCCGTGTGATAAGGCCCCAGCCCGGCTTGCTGCCAAGAATCACGGAGTAGAGTGTGTCTCACTCGTGGCTCGAGCTGCTGGGAGGCTGACAGACACAGAGGCTGGCCCAGAGCAAGGCAGTGCCTCAGAGGCCAAGTTTTCTGGGACACTGTTACACACAGCTGTCTGGGTTGGGTTTTTTTTGTTGTTGTTGAACTTGTTCTTGGCCTGATCTCTTTTTATCTTATCTTCAACTATTTTCAAATACGTTTTATAGACTGAGTGGCCTATAAACAAGAAACCAAGTAAATAAATAAGCATGGGCACTGGGGTCTCATGTAAGTCTTGCCCACCCAGGGAGACTGAGGATTTTGACCACCGTTTTCACAGATGGGGAAACTGAGACTCAGAAAGATGGCAAGACTTTCCCCAAAGGATATTAGGAAGGCGACCGAATCAGGACCTGAAGGTAAGTTCTGTTCCCGAACCAGGCTCTGCTTCCTTACATCTGAGACCACAGCCCTCCTTGGTGCTTCTGGCCTGGCTGCGGACTAAAGACGTGGAACCAAACTAGGCCCCCGCTTCAGCAGCTCTCCCTCCATTATAAAGCTTCATCTAGAACCATCAGGTGTACCAATAAAGCTGATGGTCACCGACACTTACAGGCCAGCTACTGTCCTGAGCACATCACATGTATGTCCTCACCGGATCCCCCCACCATGCAGCAGGTACTACTCTTTCCCATTTTACAGATGAGGAGACCGAGGCCAGAGAGATGGTATAACTTGCTCAGTGACACACAATTAGTAAGGGTCAGACTCAGTCCTGTGGGGTCAATTGTGGGATCTCATCCAGTGGTAAAGCTGTCCTGGGTCCCTTCCATCTGCCAAGTCCAGCCCAAGTCGGGTGATAAGGGTCCCATGGAGAGTCCACCAGTGACCAGTAAAGGCAGTCCATGGATGGAACAGCCACCACCGCATTTGACCCATGTGACCCCCTGCAGAGTGTCACCCAACCCATCTCCTCCATTTACTCAGTGACTACTTACTGAGAGCTGGCTGAGTGCCAGGTGCGGCACTGGCCCTGGGAACACAGCAAATCAGGACCACAAGAGCCCCCGCCTCATGGCGCCGGAGCAGGGCGCGCGGGGCACGGGGCTGTGGCAACTAAACTGAGCCAAATCATACGGTATGTTAAAAAGACGTGCTCTGGAGAAAAATAAAACGGTAAAGGCTAAGAGCAGGCAGGTTCAGAGGTAATCAGGTGGCCAGAGCGGGCCTTAAAAACAGTGAGGCCAGAAGACAAGGGAGGAGGGGCAGCAGAACAGAGTGCTGGAGTGCGGCTTTCATGGGAGGATGCTAAGCGTCCGGGCTCAGCTGGGCTGCTCTGCTGAGAACCGACGGTCACCGGAACAGAGCAGGGAGGGTGGCGAGGAGGCCGCGGCACTGTCTGGGTGAGAGGTGGGGTGCAGGCAGCGGTCAGACCCGGCGTGAAGTGTGAGCGACGAGTCACCCTCGGTGACTCCACGACCTGCAGGATGGACCCACCTTTGACTGGGGCGGAAGTCATCCCTCAACCACTTCCATGGAGATGGAAAATGGCAGAGCTGGGCTGGAGGCAGCTCTTGTCTCTGCAGGGTCCTCTCTAAGTGCCTTGCCCACTTCAAATGAAGACACCGAATGAGAGAGACCAATCCAGAGCCCCATCCCGCCCTGTCCCTTCTTCCCAGCGCTGAGCCCATCTCCCCATCCATCTGTCTCCTTGTCTCTGGACACGAGCCCCCAGGGGCAGGGAGCTATCATGGAGCGAGCTTCAACCAGAGCCTCTACCTGGGTGCGCACAGAGCCTAGAACCAGATAGCCCAGCTCAAACCTCTGGCTCTGCCATTTCCTATCTGCGTGGCCTCTGGGCAGGTGAAAGTAACTTTCCTTCTTTGGCTCATCTAGAAAATGAGGGTTCAATAATAACCCATGTGAAGCTCCTAGCACAGTGTGAGAACCCGATAAGCATTAGCTCTTCTTACCGCTACTGTTATTCCCCCACCTGGAAGAAGAGTAGGGAGGGCCTTCAGCTGGCGGGAGGGGGCAGCAGGCGCACAGGCTGGACCACAGCTGAGCCCCTGGCGGGGCCTGGGGCCTGGTGGGTGCTTTCTTGTTTAACCGCAGCAAGGAGTCGAGTGGGGGCGCTCAGCTGGAGCCTGGTCAGAACCTGAGTCTGATGGAAGATGGGCTGGAAGACAGTGCCCTGCTTCCCTGGGCTCCACAGGGGCTCCACAGAAAGGAGGGAAGAACTGGGAGACTCTCTGGAAGCCTCCCTAAATTAAGACCCCTGGCCACACACACACACACAAGCACACCCACTCATTCACTCACTTCGTGGGTTGCACCAGCCTCAGGGCCCTGGGTCTCCTGCAGGAAGGTGATGGGAATGGACCAGATGCTTCCCGACAGTCAGATAATCATGGCTGCAGGAAGCTGAAACTGACCCAGACCCAGGATGCTGGCAGGACCAGCCCACCCTGGGCCTCCTCTTTCTGTACTGACTCACAGCCGTGGCCGTGCTCGGAAGGTTCCAGCTGAACAGACTGGCTTTCTACCCTGCCTCTTCCTGCTCCTCCCTCCTTCTTGTGACCTCTTCCCCCGGCCTCTGCTTGATAAGCTTGTGAGGTGAGAGAAGGAAGATGAGCCCAAAGCCCACGACCCAGTCACGGCCTTGGGGTCTGGGCTCAGGCTGCGTCCAGTGGGGGCTGCCAGCCAGAGAGAAGACAGGTGCTCCCTGGAGGCCATGGGCTGGACTCGTGTGCTAGTCAGGCAGGCGGCAGCCTCCCGGGTGTGGATGCACCCTGATAGCTGTCACCTGGTGACCAGGCTCCTGTGGCGCTCTCCATGGTCCTGAGCTCACATGCGCTGACCAGGGTCCTAGCTCGGCCCTTGGCCGGCCTCACCCTGGCCCCTGCCAGCCTCTGCTGTGGTCTTGCGGCTTCATGTCCCCTGGTCACCACCCTCTGGCCCCCTACCCCATCTGCCTCACAACACCTTGCTGACAGCTGTGATCCCTGGTGTCCTCAGCTTGGGAGCAGCCACGGGGCACCCAACTCCTCTGGCTGGCAGACGGGGCCAGCAGTGAACAGGTCTGACACCTAGGAGGTGCTCAGGGCATCCTTGGAATATCCATGGGGGACATCTTGGAGGTTGCACAGCCCACCCTCTCTCTCCACTCCTAGCAGGAATCTACAGCCCCCAACCCAAGAGTACCTTCAGATGGACTCTCACCAGCTGCCATGTGCTTCAGCGGGCATCTTGACTGAGCCGAAGTTCTGCCTTGCACCCCATTCCAGTTCCGCTCTACAGTACCCAAGGGCTCTGGCTAGCTCCGTGTGCCAGGCTTTGCTCCTGGCCAGCTTTGTAAATGACTGGGCCAATTTGGGGTGGGGGGGCTCCTTACTGCTGACTGGCACCCATCACCTTGCAGCGCATTCTCAGTGACTTATCTGGCTTTCAGAACCAAACCTCTTGGCCCAGGTCAGTGCCCCTCCCGCGTGCCCATCTGGCCTCTGCTTATCCAATTCTGAGTACCGCCCATTCCAGGCCATTTGGGCTGCTAGAAATTCTTCTTTCTTTTGGCCTCAATCAGCTTCCCTGGAGCTTCTGCCACCACTTCCGGGTTCTTCCTTGGGGCTCAGCAGAGGAAACCAGTGTCTCAGGGACCAGAAGATAGCAACCAGCTCCCTCTGAGTCTGGAACTAAATAAGGGTCTTTCCGACGTGAGGTTCCCCTATCCCACATTGAAGAGAGACGGGCTGAGGAGGTGGCTACAGAACATGATGGATCCCAGAGCTCTGGCAAGGTGGGAGAAACAGCTGATGCTGAATCATCTCCTTATTTTATTCATTCCTTTGGTTCATATCCATCAGGCTGGCTCCACAAGGAACAAGCCTACACCCAGGGTCACTTGACAGCCAGTGCATCACCCAGGCTGCTGGTGCCCATTTACCAAGAACCTGCTATGACCCAGGTGCTGCCTGATGCGAGGGCTGGAGAAAAAATCAGGGGCAGATTCCCGGGGCCGAGCCTGAAGGAAGGTACGTGGGTCTCCATTTCACAGATGAAGAAACATGGGGCTTCGAGAGGTTAAGCTACTCACTCCGCCACCCAGGGCTTGTGGGAATGAAGATGAGATGGAAGACTGAGGCTCTCCGAGCATCCTGCACGTGCCAACAGGTAGACCTGGAGCACAGTGGGGTTGCAGATTTGGGAGTCCTGCCCTGGGCTGGACAAGAATGGCTGAGGGTGGGTCTGGTGCACCAGGACCCTCGGTCCCCAGGAATTCTGCTCCCATAGAATCCCCTGGAGAGAGGGAATCGGCTCAAGGGAAGGACTCCATCTGCCCAGGTGACCAGAATGTCCTGGCAAAACCTGTTTCCTGGGGGGGGGGGGGGGGGGGGAGGGGGCACAGCTGCCGCTCTCCCCATCCACAGATAAGAAACCGAGCCCCAGAACGGCCAGGCAGAGCCACACCGGGAGCCAGTTCTTGGACCAGCCAGATGGGGCACTGAGGCCACTTCCCTGGGCTCAAGGCTCTGGACCCTGCTTTCTCTGCTGGCTTGGCTCCAGGGAGTGGGCCTGGATTAAGAACTACAGAATGACTGGTGGCTCAGATGGTGAAGAATCGGCCTGCAATGCGGGAGACCTGGGTTCCATCCCTGGGTGGAGAAGATCCCCTGGAGAAGGGAATGGCTACCCGCTCCAGTATTCTTGCCTGGAGAATCCCATGCACAGAGGACTCCATGGGGTTGCAAAGAGTCAAACACGTCTGAGTGACTAACACTAACTGCTAAATACTAGGTGACTGAGGGAGGCAGCTGGAGGAGGCATGCTGCCCTCGGAGGAGCCCAGACATGCCGGGACCAAGAAGGGGCTGAAGGCAGGGCCTGGGGAAGGTCTAGGAAGGTGGAAGAGCGGGAGCAGAGCCGTGAGGGACCAGCTGGTGCCCCTGGTCTGTGCCAGGCGGGGACACAGGCTGACTTGAGCTGGGGGAGCGGGGGTAGGGGGTGGCTAGGCCTGGATCTGCACAGAGAGGTCACCTGAGGCAGCATCCAGACCCTGCAGCCAGATGGCAGGGCCTTGCCACTTCCCTGGGCCTCAGCTTCCTCACCAGTGAAATGAAGCGATGATATGGCCACATCATGGGGCAGTGGTGAGGGGTCTGCGTATCTGAAGTGCCTGCAACAGGAGGTGTGTGTGTGAGACAACAGCTGGTGAGGGGCACATGGGGAACGTCTGTCACGGGAGGAGGGAGACCACTGAGGCCTCTGAGGTGGAAGCGGGGACTCCAGGGTGGCTCTGGGGATGAGGAGAGAGGCTGGATGCAGAGACCTACAAACATCCTACAGAAAGGGCTCTGTGGGCGCTGAGAACAGGTGTTCCCAAAGCAAGGCACCCCCCAAGGTGCCCCAGCCCTAACCCTAACTGCCCCCGGACATGACCAGGGGGCCACTGGACCAGGGGTGTCCCGTCTCCTGCAATCCCTGCTTTGGGTCTGTCACCCTTGGCAGCAACAGGCCTCATCCTCTGCCTCGCCCACCTCTGTCCCCACACTGTTCTCTTAAGTCAGGTGGGCCTGCGCTCGCCACACCCAGCCTGGGGCCCAGACAGACAGATAGACATTCAGCGAGTGTTTGGGGCAAGCCAGAGGGAAAAGCTTTGGCCAATACTTTGGCCACCTGATGTAAAGAGCCGACTCATTGGGAAAGACCCCGATGCTGGGAAACATTGAGGGCAGGAGAAGGGGGTAGCAGAGGATGAGATGATTTGATGGCATCACTGACTCCAGGGACATGAGTTTGAGCAAGCTCCAGGAGATAGTGAAGGACAGGGAAGCCTGGCGTGCTGCAGGGAAGAGTGAGACACGACTGAGCGACTGAACAACAGAGGGAGGCGCACTAGGGTGGAATTCCAGGCACAAGGATCTGGCTGCGTCCGTTCGCTTCAGCAGAGCCACGCAGCCGTGGGGGTGGGGGTGGGGGGCCGCAGGGGCAGGGTGGAGGGAAGGCCCCCAGGGGCTGTGAGAGGGCCTTGGGAGATGTAAGGGCCACCATCAGGCCCCTGGTGCTTCTGCCTGCCCTGGGGTGGGTGGAGAGAGCAGACTGGTTCCTGGCAATGGAGCCGGGGGTGCAGCAGGGAGCCAGGTTTTGGGGGGAGGTCCTCATAGAGCTCAGTCCAGGGGAGGGACAGAGGACAAATGAGAAAACCAACCAACAGAGGATGCCAGGTGTCAGGGAGGGCCTCCCAAGGAGAGGACCCTTCAGCAGAGACCCAAGGTCGAGAAGGAGCCACCATGCAGACGGGGGACAGCAGTCCAGGCCCTGGGCCAAGGGCACAGAAGCCATGTGTTGGGAACCCCAGCGCAGGGGCAGCAAAGCAGGGGCCCCAAGCCTGGGGAGGGGTGCGGGGCCTCGAGGGGTGGCACAGACCTTCCCCACACTTCAGGGGCGGCTAGGGCAGAAGCCTGGGCACCCATCTTGGTCAGCACCCTCTTGGATCAGCAATCCCAAGGCATGTGCAAAACTTTCAGTCTAAAATAGAACCAGAGGAGGACTTCGTGGGCTTAAGTGGTTAAGACTCCATGCTCCCAAGGCAGGGGTCATGGGTTCAATCCCTGGTCGGGGAACTAAGATCCCGCATGCCACGCGGCCCAAAACCATATAAATAAAATAGAACCAGAGGGTATACAAAGTGGAGTTTCTCACACATGTACCCTCAGGAGGACCAAACTTAAGGATTAGGAGACCTGACTTCCTATAAATGCTGGATTTATAGAAAACTGATAGTGTTGATCAGAGGTAGCCTCCCATCAACCTTGGAAAGTTCTGCCAGAAGCCACCAGCTGGGAGGAAGTGGAGCCCCGTACACCACCTCTGCGACTCCTTACTCAGGATTTCCAGGACGAAGGCTAGGCTGCCACATTGAGCCTTACCTGGGGAGGGGCCTCCAGCAGGAGTCCGTGGGCCTGAGTCTGTGGGTCACAGTCCTCCCTGGCTCTGGCACGTGCCTGGACCAGCCACCAGAGCCCCATACCCAGGACAGCTGCACCCTCCCAAACCCCCTTGACTGGCAGCTTCCCTCCCCTTCCCCTGTAACGATGTGAGTCCTCCCACCCCACCCTGAGATGCTCTGCAAGGTTGGCCTGCGTTGACTTCAAACTGCATTTCAGGGACTTCCCTGGTGGTCCAGTGGCTAAGACGCTGCACTTCCCAATGTAGGGGACCCGGTTCGATCCCTGGTCAGGGAACTAGATCCCACATGTCACAACTAAGAGCTTGCATGCCACAACTAAAGATCTCTCGTGCCACAACTAAGACCCAGCACAGCCAAATAATAAATAAAAATTAAAAAAAAAAAAACACACATTTCACAAAACTTAGAGTTTCCTGAGAAAGGCTGAGGGAGCCCCAGGGCCCTTTCCCAGCCCCTCATCCAACTCCAATGGAACAGATCACCCTGAACAGGGTCCCATGTTACAGTCTCCAGTAGCTTGAAGGGGGTCTGGTGCTCCAAAAAGTTGGGGAACCTCTGAGGCCAGGCCTGGACTCAGGAGCTCTGGGGGCCTGAAACCTCTCAGAGGACCTGACTCTTGCTGCCCCCTGCCCACACCCTCTCTTTTTATCCCCACCTTCCCCAATATCTTCTCCCTGGTCCTACTGGCCCGGAACTCAGACAGTGAGGGAACCACACAATTGCACCCCCACTCGGGGGTTTCTGTTTGCTTGCTGTTTGCCAGTTGGGCCTGACCACATGGCCTGGGGACCCCCGGGCTCCTGTGCCCACAGCCATCGCCACCAGCCTGTTGCCAATATGGGCCGAAGAAGCGGGCCCACCTGAGGCCTATCCCAGAGCCGCCCTCTGGCAGGGACACTAAGTACTTTTGCTCCAATTGGATCCTGTCATTAGCCGCCAGCGCCATCACAGGTGAAAAAAGAGGTTCAGGGTCGGAGTGCCCAGCCTGACCCCCCCTCTAAGTGGCGGCAGAGTGTCCGACCTGGACCCTAGGGCTTTCCGTTCCCCGCCACCCTCCCCTGCCTTGCTCTCTGCCTGGCCCCTCCCTGGAGCCCCCAGGCCCATCCTCCCCTCCCCTGACCCGGTACCTGCCCCAGACCCCAGGGTGGGAAGCCACAGGTGAGGCAGCGTCCCGTCCCAGCGGCTGCAAGGCGCTGCCCGACCCAGTGCCCAGCGCCCACGGCCGGACAGCAGCTGCTTCCTCCCTGAGGGCGGTCCCCACCCCGCAGGCTGCGCGCAGGCCGCAGGAAGGTAGGTGGCTACGTGATGAGCCGCCTCGGCCTGGCCTGGCGCCAGCTCTGCCCTTCACAGGGGGTGACTTCCTGGCTCCACCTCCTCACACTTGTCCGGGCCTCAGTCTCCTCATCCACTGAGGTACAAACAGATAACCAGGCGGCAGGGCAGGGCGAGGCAGCCCCACCCTGACGGAGCCGCTCCCCAGAGCCAGGGGCCGAGGAGGTGGAGGACCTGGGGTTTCCATCTCGCAGGTGAGGGGCCTACTGGTACCCTGCACTCGGGAAACTGCAAGCCCAGCTCCTCTGGGGGCCTGCCCCTGCTCCCTCTCTGGGTGGAAGGTCACTGTGAACCCTGCCCTGATTCCCAGGACCGACTCAAAGGACGTGAGTCTGAGTAAACTCCGGGAGTTGGTGATGGACAGGGAGGCCTGGCGTGCTGCAGTCCATGGGGTCGCAGAGAGTTGGACAAGACCGAGCAACTGAACTGATACTGCCCTGACTCGCTGAGGGTGCCCGCGGATCAGAAATCAGCGTGCTACTCTACTGCCTGGCTCCATGTCCAAGTCCATCGCGGACCAGGGCCGTAGTTCTCTGTGTTAGGAACGGCCCTCTCCAGGGTCCTCCAGAGAGGGTCACGATATGAAGCTGGCCCTGGCGCCGGAGAAGCATGGCCGGCAGAACTGCCAGCGTTGGTGCTGCTGGAGGTGGGATGCGTTAGAAGTCTTTAAACACTCTTTCCACACCCCTGGGGCTCCCTTCTACCCCCCATGCACCCCCCAGCTTAGCCTTCATCTCTCAGCGCGGGTCGGGGGGGCTTCAAACCCCGACTGCTCAGGAGCCCCCAACTGCCTGAGGGAACCGTCCTGTCATTCTGTCTGTCTGCCCCACAGCCCAACCCAGTCGGGTGGCTGAAGACCTGAGTGAGGAGAGTTGAGAGGACATTCCCATGTGGGGGGCCGGCCCACGGGCTCTCTCTGCAGAGAGAGACGGGCTGGGAGAGGCAGGGTGCCATGCAGTGCTGGAACGGGGAGGAAGGTGGGAGGAGGCCAGGGTCCAGCCAGGGTGGGGCCAAGGCAACAGGGAGGGGAGCGCAGGCCTGCAGTAATGACTCAGGCGGACTATTAATCATTAATAGAGCTTCTGATTGAAGGATGGAGAAGAACCCAGCTCCTTCCAGTATAGGACAGGAACATGCTGCCCAGCTTTCACAGAATGTGGACAGAAGCCCGCCTCATGCAGGCCCATTGCTCATATCTTTATCAGTTCAGTTCAGTCGCTCATTCGTGTCCGACTCTTTGCAACCGCATGGACTGCAGCACGCCAGGCCTCCCTGTCCATCACTCCCAGAGTTTACCCACATCTTTATGGAGCCCACCAAAGCCAGTGGGAGGAGACTCCCCCAGAGATCCCTGCATCTCGGGCCTGCAGCTCTTGGCCCACCTCCCAGCTGCTTGTCCTTCCAGACCCAAATGACCCGCCCTGGCCCGTCAGGCGAGAGGGTGGCCAGAGCAGACGGCCCTACCCCGCCTCAGTGTCCACATCTGTGGAACAGAGATCAGGCTCACAGCGAGGAGAAACAAAGCCGGTCAGGCCGGGGCTGAGCACCTTCTGCCTCTATGAGAGCGGGAACTCATTTCCAGGCCCAGCGCGGTAGGAGATGCCCCCAGTCCCATCTCTCAGGAGGCGGGGCAGGGCACTGCGATTCGGGCAGCAGCTGCCCGGAATCCAGACTCCAGAGGCACTCTTCTCAAATCTGGCCCCCGTGCCTTCGAACGCCTGTGAGATCCTGGGCAGGTCACTTAGTATCCCTGAACCTCAGAGGCCCTCATCTGCCATGTGGGACCACCCCATCCCCTCACCCCAGGAGGATTAATCAGGATAACACCCAAAGAGAGAGACCAGTCCGCAGAGCTTCCAGGCTGGGGTCAATGCCCGCTCTCCACATGCCCTCTGTGTGCCTGGATGGCCTGGCAGGGATGCTGGTAGGCCAGTTGGCACTTCCCTCCAAAAGGCCCCTCCTCCTTGTCCTCCTCACTGGTCTCCCTCTTGCCTATATCTTTTTTCATCTTGAAATTTTTTTGTCTTGGCCACCTCCAGGCAAGTGGGATCTCAGCTTCCCAGCCAGGGATTGAACCCATGCCCCCTGCAGTGAAAGCGCAGAGTCCTAGCCACTGGACTGGCAGGGAAGTCCCCTCTCTTGAAATTCTCAATTTGTGAACAAAGGGCCCTACGTTTTCCTTTGGCATTGAGCCCCACCAGTTCTGTCACTGCAAAGGCCCCTTCGGGCCACATCCCCCTGCTCTGAACGCTCACTGCACTCAGAATAAAATCCCAACTCCTTTCTGTACCCACAGGTCCTGGCCATCTGGTCCCTGCATCTTTGCTGACCTCACGTCCCTTGTCCACGTGACTCCGGCCACAGTCCCTGCCTCCCGTCCCTTCCCACCCCAGGCTCACCTTCCTCGGGGTCCTCGCCCTGACTGTTCCCTCCACCCAGAATGCCCTTCCCTCGGATCTCCACATGTCAGCTGCTGCTCAGGGGGCCCTTCCTGACCAACCAGCTAAAGCAGTGGTCCCCTCCCGGTCATGGGCTCCACACACTCCTCACTGCGGAAGTGATCTGTCTCCTTGTTTATGTGTTAGTGGTCTGTCTCCCCCACCCACACCCTGCTCGCTTGGAATGTCAACAACAGGAGAGCAGGGTCACCATGGGCCACAGTCACCCGTCCCTGCTGCTCCCCACTCCCTAAGGGAAAGCCCGGGCCTGGAGCAGGAGCTCCACAAACAGCTGCTGAGTGAGGACTGGAACCCGGATGAGACGTGATGCTAGACTCCCCGGTGGCAAGTATCAATCCGGATTGGAGGTGCCTGGGGCACCCGGCTCACCGGTGCACTCCCTCGCCTAGCAGGATGCTCTCCGCTTGCCCCTTCCCTGCCCCCAGCCCTGCCGAGATCAGCGCCATCCTTCCCAGGCAGGCAGCCCCAGCAGTGCCAGCCCCTCCCGCTCAGGCTCGCCCATCCTCCAGGGACAATGTACAAAGGGCCACTTCAGCTCCATCTCCAGCCCAGAAGGCCTGAGTCGGGGAGGGGAGGGGAGGGGAGGGGAGGGGAGGGGAGGGGAGGGCCCGCCCCACCCCTTCTCTGTCCTCACGTGCTTTCTCTTGCACAGGCTGGGTGGGCAAGAGAGTCAAGCTGCAGCTGGAGGAACTCTGTCCCAGGCGTTGCACCCTGGGAGGTCGGGGTGGGAGAGTGCCTGTGCTGGGGGGCGGGGGGTAAGAGGGTGCCCATGCCCAGGGTGGTGGGGGTGCCCAGGCACAGGACGCAGGCAGAGGTTGGTCCCTGTGTTCCTAGGCAGTGGGAGTGGAAGGTTTCCCATGGGCACCTCCCCACGTCCACAGGGCGGGCGCGGGGGGGGGGGGGGGGGGTGGCAGGGTGCACCTGTGCACGCAGGAGGCCCGAGCGCCGGCTGGGCTGAGGCACACAGACGGGCAGACCCCGTGGGATCTGGGACGGGCTGCAGGGAGGGCAGGGACCTGGGCTTTACAGTCAGTTCCCATCATGCCTGCCTGCCACCCTCGGCCGCAAGATAGGGCGCAAAGAACTCGCTCCAACGGTTGTTCTAACAACCTGAGCCGATGACCCGTGACCTGAGCCTGGCACCGAGGACAGGGACAACTGCGGCCGTTACCAACTTGCCTCCTTCTGCGCCCTGTTGGTGATGTGAGCTGCCACCCGGGAGCCCACGCCAGGACCCCAGGAGCCACCGTAAAGCCTCCCTCTCGCTGACCCTACACCCCGGTCACCAAGGCAGGTCTATTCCGCGCCCTGGAACCTCTCAAGCCCCACCCTCACCCTGTGCCCCGTCTCCTGCTGGCTGTGCCACTGCCAACGCTCACCTGGACAGCAGCTGCGGCCTTCCTGGGGGCTCTCAGCCAGGTGCCCTGGGGCCAGGCAGGCGCCACATCTGACGCTGCCCCTCCCAGCCTGGCCCTCAGGATAAAGTCCAGACCTCTCAGGAGGCTCCAAGTTTCTGTGTAATTTTACACTCCCCGGCCCCACGCCGGACTCGGGAGGGTTCAGCTGAACTGGACTTGACTCCCTCCAGGCCTCTCTGACCCTAGCCTGTGGACAGAGCCAAGCCATCTCAACCCTGGCCTGGCCCCCCAATACCCTGGGGTCCCCAGCTCCAGCCCAGCGCCTGACACAGAGGCTTGGAGAATGAATGAATGAAAGACCCCCACCCACCCCCCAAATCCACACACTGTACTTTTCAGTTAGTGCCGCTGGGCTCTCGGGTCTGGTCGGGGGCTTGGAAAGGTGGCTGCAACTCCTAGCTCTGTCTTCCGTGTGACCTCGCGCTCAGGACGCCCCAGTGAAGGGGCTCATCTACGTGCATCCTAAGGGTCCCTTCCAACGGGCTGGTGGTAAAGGGAGACACAGTTCTGAGACTCCATCCTCAGAACGTTCTGAGCAGCGTGACGCCTGCTGTCCGTGAGGAGGGACGGGAAGGTGGGAAGTGAAGCAACCGCTTCGAGCAGGTTACGATCCTTCCCACCATGGCTCATCACTCTGTGCTCAGTGCCCAGTCCAGGCCTGGCACACTAGTAGGTGCTCAAGCGGCTGCTGCTGAGGGAGGAAATGGGCTTGAGCCCTGGCTCTGCCACCCCCAGCTCTGCGACCCCAAGCAAAACTCCCACTCTCTCCAGGCTTGTCTGTGGCGGTGTGAAAGGGAAGCTGGTAACGCTGCCTGCAGGCTCCCCGGAAGGTTTGGGGGCTGCACCTGGCCCCGGGGCGGCAGCTCCTGCCACCCGGGAACCTGAGCACCATAATTAACCTCCTGCTGGGTGCAGTCCTGAGCAGGTACACAGCTGTTTGGCTCTGCGGCTCTGGGCACCTGGTGAGCCTCCTGGAGGCTAAACAATGAGCCTTTTCTCTTTTCCCTCCCTGATTCTTCTCTGTCCTACCCAGCCTTCGAGGGGCTACAGCATCCCTGGGTCAGGACCTGACTGTCCCCACTAGGCACTGTCCGTAAGCCGTCACCACTGGAGGGCATATCACACAGGGCTGCCGGCACTAGGCCCGTGCTCCTTAATTTCACGGGTGCTACCAATCTGTTCTTGCCCAATAATGACTTAGTTCTTCCCGCCCACTGGATCCACGGAGCATTCTGGAACAGGCTGGCGCTCAGATTTCCCGCCTACCATGGGGCAGGAGACAGGGAATGAAATAGTAGGGACAGAACCGTCACCACAGGTGAGAAGGTCATCCCAGGGGCCAGGTAGCTGGGGTCCCGGCCTTGGCAATTCCGCTAACCTCCCGAGAGACCCTGAGCACCAAGAGCAGCGTCCCCTTCCCAGGCGGTGCGCTTCATCCTAGCTCATCTTCACAAGCCCACTTCACAGACAGGGAAACCCAGGCTTAGAGAGTGGACGTGCCTCATCCAAGGAGGCTGTACGAAGGGACTGGCTCAGCGGAAACCACGTGAATGCCCATTACTGCTCCCCAAGATAAGGGCCTCCCCATTCTCTCTGGACCTCAGTTTCCCACTGACCCCTGGGGGCACAGACATGACCTTCCAGCTTGACCCATATCAGCATTCCACATTCCAACAGGCCGCATTCTAGGTTTGCTGCTCCATGTTTCCTCTCCAAGTTCCATCTTCTAGTTTCCCTGGTCTGAATTGGGGGAGGGGGTTCCTACTTTCTGGGTGCTGTGTTCTGGGTTCTAGTTCCAAGGCTTGCCTCTCATAGAAAGTTCTGTAGCTGGAGAGACTGCCCGGGTGGTACACTGGATAAGAATCCACCTGCCAACACAGGGGGCATGGGTTCAATCTCTGGTCCGGGAAGATTCCACAGGCTGTGGAGCAACCAAGCCCGTGCAGCACAACTACTGAGTCCGAGTGCTGCAACTGCTGAAGCCAGCGCGCCCAGAGGCCATGCTCCACGGCAAGACACCACCACGATGGGAAGCCCATGCACCCCAACTAGAGAAAACCCTTGAGCAACGAAGAGCCGGTACAGCCAAAAATAAATAAATAATTTAAAAAAAAATAAAGTTCTGCAGCCCAGGTTCTCCAGCCAACACACTCCCTCTTCAGGGCACTGTGCCCTCCTCCTAGCGCCAGCAGCAGCACTCACAGTCCAGGGCTCTGTGGTCCTAGAACAGCGAAACCAGCAAGGAGGGCCCGCTCGGGCTCCCAGGGCCATGGCGGGATCGCGGAGCACACCCACAGCCCTAGCAGGAATGCCCCTCCCCACCCCTCTCCTTGTCACCCCAGGATGCTGTCCTGACCACCCCCCATGCCTACTGGCCTCCATTCCCCACCAGCCCGCTCTGTAATGGCCCCACGAGACAGGCACTTCCCAAGGGCAGAGACCTTGGGCCACTCAGCTTCTGGGTCATAGCCTGGCACCTCCTTGTGGGCACTGAATAAATGCTTGCTGAATGAATTAGCTAGGCATGCTGGGGGCTGACGGGATCACACACGGGCACAGCCTAAGGGACATGCCTTCGTATGATGGAGGTGCTCCTGCTGTGTGCGTGCTCAGGTAACTCACCAAAAAAAAAAAGGCACAAAAACACAGACATGAGCACACCCTGCCCTGGAATGTAGCCCAGCCCCTGGCACAGAGAAGACACCCGGTGATCAAGTGCTAAAACGAATGACTGCTTTGTACCAAGGACAGAGTCAGGGGCAGTGGTGGAGACAGAGATCGAGTTCCCACTGGGAATCGGGGCTCAGCTGTCATTGGGAAGACCATGACCACAGGTGGAGAACTTGACCATGGCTCAGAAGGACTGCCGGAAATGCACTTAGAGACGGGGTCAGTCAGGGGACAGTCAATCCACTGGGCACAGGGGTTGGGGGGACAGTAATGTCAGCAGCCCTGGGGTCGCCTCTGGTTGGAAGGGGCAGGGGTGGCTTCCTAGGTGAATGGCAACACCTGGGTGGAGTGGGCTGGCTTTCCGGGTTAAGAGTCCAGCACAGTAACGGCCCTGAGGCGGGAATGTGGGGTGTGCAGGGGAAGAGGTGCAGAGGCTGGACTGGGGCCACAGGAAGGAAGTCGGACGTGTGGACGGAATTCTCAGGGCACAGCATCCCAGTACCCCCTGACCTGGACTCTCATTGACCCAGTTTCCAGGAATGAGAGAGACGGACGCTGTGTGCCCCCAGTGCACCTGTTCGGAGAGACATCCCTGGGGCCGGGCAACTCCTACCCTGAGACCCCACAGCCAGCCTCCCTGGAGGCTATTCATGAGCAGGGACCCCAGAATCCAACAAATGGGGAGCTGGCTGTTCTCACAGCCCCTTTTCTTATCTCTCTTAGAACCTAACTCCATCTTCCTGGTTCTAAAGGTTTCTCATACATTCTGGGGAATCTGGACATCACAGCGAAAGAGACAGAATGATACCACT
Source organism: Dama dama (assembly GCF_033118175.1). NCBI lineage: Eukaryota > Metazoa > Chordata > Mammalia > Artiodactyla > Cervidae > Dama > Dama dama. The sequence continues at coordinate 9,310,529 of NC_083702.1, forward strand.
CACCAACCTGCCACTCCTGGGCTAACACTGTAGCCTAAGTTCTTGTAGACTTTTTTCCTGAGCACCTTTTTGCTGGAATGAACTATTGGCATGGATTTCCCACCAGTTTGGGGGCAACACGCATTTTTCCTAAGGAGCTTTGTCTGCACGCCAGAGGACCAGAGGGCAGGCCTGAGCCCTGGGGACTCTGCTCTCCTCGCCTCCTGTTCCTCCACCCCCTGACCAGGACCCCACTGAGAAACACCCTAGCGTGGGAAAGGAATAGGGGCGGGCTGCAAACCCACAGTCCTGGGCACTCCTCCTATAGACCACAAAGCTCTGGGTCAGTGCCAAGCGCCCCGGGACTCAACGTCCCCTCTGTGAAATGGGTGGCCTCAGTCTGGCCCCCTCTCTAGGCTGAGGTGACCGTCACCTGGCTGGACTGAGCTTCACAGTTGCTTCCAGGAGCCATGCCAGGAGGCCCCTTGACCTTTCCTGTAACCCCCTCCCTTTGCCACCTGGACACAAGGAACAGCAGAGCAAGCCCCACGGCTGGCCCTGGTGACCTCCACCCCAGTCCCCCGACCCAGTCCTCTCTGTTCCACTCCACTAGCATCCCCCCTCCACCAGGCCCTCAACAGACCTCCCTGCGCAAGGGTCTCCTCCCATGAACACAGACAGACAGGAATCTGGGGTAGTAGGAATGCCGCATGGCTTCCTGGAGGAATCTTATAGGATGGATGAGTCAGGAGAGGAAGGGCACTTGGAGACAGAGGGACAGCACCGTACAGGCCAGAGAGGGAGTCGGCCCCGGGGCTGCTAGCCTGGGTCGGGGTAGGGCAGCTGATGCGGCGCCCCTGAGATGCTGAAACGAAATCACGCCAGAAAGCACCAGCATCTCCTTCCCATTCGTGCCATAAACATGAGTTACGACACACGCACAGTCCCAGGTGATGGTCGGGAAGGCACCTTCTCCATCATTCACCTAAACTGGCTAATCTGCCTTGTTTCCGGAAGTGGCCCTCACCCTCCACTCTCAGAATTACCATTTAGCAAATACTTAAATACTTCTCAAGTGCCTCCTCGTGTGAGGCACGGTGCCAGCCCCCCAGAGGGTGCCTGTGTGCCCAGCCCAGGAGCCAGTGCCCCCACTTAATGGGTAGCTCCCCACTTGGTCCTTCTTCCCCAGTCACCTCAATTCAATGCCAGACCGCGTGCCAAGCCCCCAGTAAAAGAGGAGGGCGGCCACGAGGGGCTTGTCTAAAGTGCTAAGTGTGGACTCTGGGGGGGTCCATACAGGTCCCAGCCCGCGACCTGTTCCCTGGAGGAGGTGGCGGCAGCAGGTGCTGAGATAAAAGCAATGGGCTTGGGAAGGGAGGGATGGGAGGGGTGGGACAGTGTGGTTGTTGCAGAGCTGGGGGTGGGGGCAGAGAGAACACAGGAAGCAGCTGAGTCACAGAGGCTGAAGGGGTCTCGTGAGGCAGCATGGAATTCATGGGGCCAAGCTGTGGTTCCTGAAGTCCACAGGCCTCAGAATCCCCAGGGGATGCAAAACTATAGATTTCCAACCCTCCCTGCCAGGGTGGGATTCTGACTTGGTGGGACGGGGCAGGGAGCCTGGAAAATCCATACTATCCGCCTGGTGCCCAGGCAAGGCTGAGCGGGCCCTCCTGAGGCAGGGTCCCAGCCTATGAGCAGGAAGCAGGCAGCCCCAGGGCCCCCAAGAGGGTGGCCTGGAGGGCGGGGTGGGGTGAGGCGGCAGTCCAAGGTGTCCGAGCCACAGAGAGCAGTCATCTCTGGGTGATGGAAGGGCCTGGACAGGCAGCCCCATCCTACAGGCTGGGGACCTACAGGCTGGATATGATGGATCCCAGCCCTGCCACTTCCCGGCCCTGGGTCTCCAGCCCCTTCGAATTGCCAAATGGGATAATAATAGTACCTACCTCGTGGGAAGTTAGGAGGTGTCTCTGAGATAATGCAGACAAAGTGCTTTGGCCCAGCGCCCAGCACGTAGTAAGTGCTCAATAAAGAGCTGCAAATTATTATGACTGGAAAGTCCTCCATCTCGGGTCTCTGGCATCCAGAATCTCAGAGACGGCCTCTGGCCACCCTCCCTAGCTCAGACCTCAGACCGCCTGGCCTGCTCCTTCTGGGAAATTCCTGGCCTGCCTAGAGGGGTAGCCAGAGGCTGGGCCCTCAGGAGACCCCAGCATCAGCACAGACTCCTACCTTCTGTCCTGGCCTTCACCCCGTACGCCACCCCATCCCACCCCCGGGATTCCCACTTCAGTGGGAACCAAAGTCTTAGCCAAATAAGCTCTAAACTCATAAGACAACAGAGTAATTAGGTGTGTGAATGATTCCTATTGTTCCGATTTTATTTTTATAGAAAAGATGAAAATAAGTGAGCCAACAGGGGAATTTCAGCAATGCAAGGAAAAGTATTCCCTGTTAACCTTCTGGATTATAAGCAAGGCCTTGTGCCCCTTGTCAGCCCACTCTAGACCATGCGAGGGTGGTCCACTACCCTTCCACCCACCCAGGCCTGCTTCTAGTCCTTGGGAATTTCTCACCCCTTCCTGAAGCCTCTTTTCCCTTCTGGGAGATGGCGACAAGCAAGGTCCTTGTGACCATTCTGCTGCAAGTGAGGCTGTCCACTGGAGGTTCAGTGTCCTTGATCAGGGATGGAGAAGGAGGAGGAATAGGTGGAAGGAAGACAAAGGATGCTCCCTTGGGCTGATAATCACACATTTATTCATTCACTCACTCATTCACTCATTCATTTGTGCTCCTGTAGGTCCATGGAGCTCACCGTCTGTCAGGGTCACACAATAACAAACATGCTGGCATCACATGGAGGCTTTTGGTGAGTAACAGAGCGCCGGGGGACAGAAGGAGGAACAGACATTCAGGTAGTGAGAACAGCATAAGCAAAGGAATAGAATCTGAGGTTTGGGGCCTGTGTGGACCACATTTCAGAGCTCTGTTGGGCTAAAGCATGGGGTCCAGCTGGGCCATTCTATGCTAAGGCCCAGGCCAAGGTCAAGGGGAGGCCCCTGGGAGGAGAAGGGGTTAGAGAGGAGAGAGGCAGGGTCAGAGGTGTGGAGGGAAGGAGAATACCCACCATTCCCTCTGCCCTCCTCCCTGTGGATACTTATTCAGGGTACTCTCTCACCCCACTCTCAGCCTATCCAGTGCCCTCCAACAAGCCCCCCGCAGCTACAGTATCACATGGCCGCTCCTCAAGTCTATCTGACCAACAGCTCCTGGGGACTCTCCTCCTTGTTCTACTGTTATTTATTAAGCACCTACTGAACGCCTGGGTGCTGTACCAGCTCCCACTGTGAGACTGTTAAACTGTTGGCAGCTCAAAATCAGTCCTGCTGGGAAGATTTCCACTACAGAAACTGGCCACCACTGCTGACTGGCGAGCCAGCAGACCACTGCCCCCTGCCCAAGCAATGGGTATAGAGAGGCAGGACCCAGCCCACAGGGACTCACAGACAGAGGGGAAGACAACAGGAAAGTGGACCACACATCTACTGTGGCAAGCTGGGTGAACAGGGAGACTCATTCTAGAAGGGGGGCAGCGAAAGCCCACTGGAAACTGAACGAAGCTCTTCAAATAGGAATAGTGTGCGTCTCCCCATTTTAGAGATACGGAAACTGAGGCACAGAGTACTGTCACATGGTAAGAAGTGACAGGATCAGAATTGGAACCTGGGCCACTGGATCTAGAATCTTTGCTCTTTCTGCACTTGACTGCCTCATGGCACAGTTATTGAGACTGTTCCCTGCCTGCAAGCTGCCAGCACAGAGCTAGGCAGACCGTGGATATCTGTGCCCACGTGTCCAGGGGTACCTGCTGCCCAATTTGATTCGAAGCTCTGGCGGGCAAGGCCTGTGTCCTCTCCACCAGGCTGCCCAGCAAAGTACCCCTCGCAGGAGGATATCATGCTTGTTGGCCAGAATATCTGAAGAAACTTCTGGAAGGGAGCCCTGTTCCCATGTGATAGACTAGAGAGCTGGCTGGGAAGGGGTGCACCGTGTGCCGGCCTGGGGAACAAAAATTGGCCTTGGGGAGCAGAGCAGAGTCCCCTGATTGACATGGCTGGGGGCCAGAAGGTGGTGGGTGTCTACATAGGCAAGAAGAGGCTGTCCGTGCAGACTCCCCTGCCCAGGTCGCTCTTCACTGCTACTTTTGTCTCCTCTGAGAAGGAAGACAGAGACACTCAGCTCCCCCAAGCCTCAGCTTCCTCCTGGTCACAGCCAGCCCTCACAGAATCCTCACCATCAAGTGGACATGGCCTGCCAGCTGGAATCAGTGTCCCTGTTTCACAGGTAAAAATACCCATGGAGCTGCCAGCCATTTCCTAGGTGTGTCTCAGGTGCTGGGTGTACCTGTTCGTGTAGACGCAGCATCTCATGCAGTCCTCACCACAACTGAGTGAAGGAATCTCCCCATTTGTCAGACATGGAAATTGAGGTTCAGAAGGCTGGCTGGCCAAGGTGGTCCGGCTATCTCAGTGAAAGTGATCAGCAATGTGGGTCAAGTAGCCCTGAGCACATCAAGGGCGCTGGGCAGACCCGCAGAAGGGGGTCAGCTGGGCCCGCCGGTGCCATCCCAGCCGGTCTCCTTGCTGTCCTCACGCCAGCTCCCTGGGGTGGCCCACCACCTCACCTCCACCTGGCCTTCCTTTCCTCCAGCTTCAGCTCCCCTCTCTTCAGTGGCTTCTCATGTCGGCCCCCAGCAGGGCTTTGGCTGTCCCCCACCTCCAGCTCTCAGCACACTCAGCACATCTTGGAGCCTTGCCTTATCCATCCCTCCGCCCAGAATACCCTTCCCACTATCTCTCCCAAGCAAACCCTTCCAGCTTCCTTTTATGTCTTCCAGCAAGTTCCCTCTCCCCCAAGGGGAGAGGGGGCTGAGGGCCCCTTTTCAAACTTTCCCAGGATCCTGTGTCTATCTCTTCAGCTGGCAGAAACATTGATAACCCTGCAGAATGGCCAGGTCCTCCCGGTGGGGCATTGGGGGAAGTGGGGTGGGGTGGGGGGAGGAACTTGTCTTGCTCTTTCTTCCATCCCCAGGCTTGGCCCATTGCCTGGATTTTTAGTAACTGCCCTGGAGGTGACACAAGTCTTCCCCATCGAGGCAGATCTGGGCTGGTGGCCCAGGAGTGGAGTGCTATGTGGACCCAGAGAGAGCCCTGGCTGGGGGACCAGAGAGAGAGCTCACTGGGGCAGTGGTCCTGCCCACTTCTAGGAAGTCTCCTGGAGCCTAAAGAGAGTCACCCAACCTCAGATCACCAGGGCTGGCTGAGACCCATCTCTGCCTCTCTGGCACCCTAGCTCAGGCACCCCCCCCCCCCCAATACAACCCAGGTGCAGTCCCCTCCCCACCCCCGGTTCCAGAACTCACTATTTGCAGATATTTATAGCACCCTCCCACCAGGTTCCCTCCCCCGCCCTGGGCAGTGCGGTGGAAAGAGCGGGAGCCCCCCACCAGAAAGGGTTGGGGTTCTTTCTGCACCTCCCTCGGTCTGATCCCAGCCTCCGCATCTGCCCAGCACCCCGACAGCGCCCGGGCCTCGGCCGCCGCTGCGCCGCAGGCCGGGGTCGGGGGGGTAGGGGAAGGCGGGAGCCGAGGCCTCCCACCCCCAGCCTCGCGGCGCGCGGGAGGTTTGTCGGGGGCACGGTGCACAAAGCCTAGCTCAAACCCGGAGCCTCGGGACGCACCCTGCCCAGGTCGGGGGTAGGGGTAGGGGGGGGTCGAGGGAAGGAGGCTTTGCCCTCCCCCGCCACAGAAAGCTCAGCTGAGCAGCCGGGTTGGGGGAGGGGGTGCCAGAGCTGAGTAGCCGCCCCAGCATCCGCCCCCCATCTCGGCCCCCACCCAGACCCCCCAGGCTAGTGCTCCCGCCTCCGCCCCCAAAGGTCACGTTCGGGGAGGGGGGCTGTGAGAGCTGTGACGGGGGCGGGGGGCGCAGCGAGCGCGGAGGAGGAGGCGCAGGGCCGGGAGAGCCGGGATGCGGGGGGCTGCAACGCGGGCCCCCAGGACGCCAGGGTCAACTCACCCATCGCCCGCCGGGTCTCAGCAGCGGCGGCAGCAGCAGCGGCGGCGGCGGCTCCGCGGCCCCCGGGGCCCCCGGCGGGGAGATGCTGGCGTCCGCCGCAACCTCTCGCCCCATCCCGGGCTCCGGCGGCGGCGACTGCGGCGGGCGCCCGGCATCGCAGGCAGCGCGGCCCCGGCCCGGCCCCGATCCCCGCCCCGCCGCCCCCGCCCCCACCTCCAACCCGTCCCACGGGCTCGGCGCGGCCGCCTGTCTGCACCCGGGGGCCGCGGCGGGGACCCGGCGAGCGGACCCCGGCGGGGGAGGGCCCCACCGGAGGCAGGCGGGGGATGCAGAGGCGAGGCCCGAGCGCTGCGCGCAGAGGTGCCGCTCCCGCCGGGCTCCGGCGGCTCCGGCCCCCGCCCCGCCCCCACCGGCGCCCCCTTCCCTCCGCCGCCAGCCGGGCTCCGCTCGCCGCGCGGGGCTGGGGACGCCTAGGACCGCAGTCTCGGGCCGCCGCTGCTCTGCGCCTCCCGCGTGTGCGATCAAATTTGTGTGTGTGTGTGTGTGTGTGTGTGTGTGTGTGTGTGTGTGTGCGCGCGCGCGCGCGCGTGCGCGCGTCCGGGCGCGCGCGACCCTGCCTGTGACCGTGCGTGCGCCGACCCACGGCCCGGTGCGTCCTGTGCGGGTGTGTGTGTGTGTATGAGATGAGAGGCGGAGCGGGTCAGAGTGTGTGCGTGTCTAGCATGTGCATACGTCTGCGTGTCCGATTCTGTTGCGCGTGTATGCATGTGTCTGTTTTGCCGTATATATGGCTCTGGGTGACCTGCGGCGTGTACCCGAGTCTGTTCCTGTGTGTACATGGGCGTGGATCGCAGCCGCTGTGCCTGCGTGTACCTGGATCTTGTTTGTGTGCACACATCCATGATCATGCAGAGAGGCCTCTGGGTCTTCTGGTCTGTGTGTGCCTGGTCCTGGGTGGCTGCGATGATGTGTACACGCAGCTGTGACCGTGTGCAAAGGGCCTGGTATTGTGGTGCGTGTATCGCTGAGGGCCTGTGACCGCTGCTACACATGTCTGTGTTTGTGAAGATTGCCAATGTACACTGGCCTGTGGGCCTTGGGCCTTGGCCCGCCTGTATCCTTCTGACCCCCTCCATCCAGGCATATGGCCAATGCAACTGTGTGCTTCCTCTATTCCAGGCCTGACCCACTGACTCCCGGTGAAGACCTTTGCTCCCCACCCCCATCCCGTCCCCCCTCAGCGGGCACTCAAAGCCCAACGGTCCTGCCCACCTCCTGCGTCTCCTCTTCTGCTGCACAACCAGCAGCGGTTCTCCAAGCGCCCACCATTTCACACCTTGGCTCCTCTTGCTTTTGTACTGGGCTTGAGGTGGCCGCCACGTGCTTCCCGCCATTCCAGGGCCGTGGGCTTCCGGCTTCCGCTCAAGTGAGCCCCTCTAGCAATCACTTCCGCTTATGTGTGGAAGCGGGTCCGGGTATGCGGCAGCATAGCTATGGACCCGCAGCCAAGGCACCGGAGGGTAGTGAGCTGCCTCCAGGCTAGGCGCCCTCAAGGTTCTCGAGAGCAGCCCCAGGGGCCTTTGGAGCCCTCTCCTGCTGGTCTTCCTGGTTCAGGTGCTCCTCGCCCACCTTTGTCTATTCTTGCTAAGCAGCCAGAGTCAGCCTTCTCCAACATTTCTTTGAGCAGGACACACTCCTCCCTGAACACTTCATGGCTCCCACTTGCTCTAGGCCTTCGTGACCTAGACTGTCTGCTGTTCACCTCTGCCGGTTAGTTCCCTCTAAGCCCAAAATGAGCAAACTATTGTCTGTAAGGGCGATATAGTAAATATTTCAGGCTTTGTTGCTCATAGGGTCTCTGCCTCAACTACTCTACTCTGCCATTGTGGCTTAAAATCAACCACAGATATTGTGTACAGGAATGGATATGGCTGTGTTCTAAGAAAACTTTATTTAGGGACACTCAAGGTAAACCATTAATTATTCTTTTGACTTTTTCCCCCAACCACTTGGAAATGTAAAAACCATTCCTAGCTGGCACTACTCTTAAAAGAAAAAAAGAACTTTAGTCGATCAGTCTTGTCTAACTCTTCTTGCCTGGTGGACTGTAACCAGGCTCCTCTGATTTCCCAGGCAAGAATAGTGGAGTGGGTCACCATGCCCTCCTCCAGCGGCTCTTCCTGACCCAGAGATCAAACGCAAGTCTACTGTGTCTCCTGCATTGCAGGCAGATTCCTTACCCGCTGAGCCATCAGGGAAGCCATACTATGCCTTATGTATTATCTCCATGACTCACCTGCTTCAGTTACTCTGTCACTACCCACCCCACCCCCCCACCGCCCCAGATCTCAACTATTCTACCCTGAAAATATGTCTTGAGACTTCTCTGTTGGTTCATTGGCTAAGACTCTGCTTTCTCAATGCAGGGGGCCAAGGTTCAATTCCAGGTCAGGGAACTAGATTCCACATTTCACAAATGAGTTCTCATGCTGCAACTAAAGATCCCACATGCTGCAACTAAGACCAGGCGCAGTCAAATAAATAAATAAAGTGCATTGCAACAAGTGACAACCAAGTAATGTTAAAAAAAAAAAGTCAGCCTCCGCTTCTCCCCAACTTGTCTTGCTAGCACACTCTCCGCCCTTGTCGCTCCAACCCTACAGAACCCTCACTACTGCTTACACACACTCACCTCCACCTTGCCGTGGCCATCACTCCACCTCTGCCTGGGGATTCCTGCCATGTGGAAAGGACCCTCTCAGAGACACTTTTCCTTGCCCGGCCATGTTCCCCAGAAGAATCTTCTCCCACGGCCTCCTGCAGCACTGTGGGCATCCCTCGGCCCAAAAGAGAAGCTCTGTTGCAGGTCTGGCTCCCCCAGTGAACCTGTCCAGAAACCTGGATGCTGGCCCAGCACCAAGCTGGGCACAAAATATCACATCCCTCACTTTCCACAGCTCCCAGCAAAGGGGAGGAGGTGAAGTGACATGCCCCGGGCTCAAGTTCAGGTTTATGGGGCTTTCTCAGTCTTCGCTCTCTTTGCCAGGATGCTCCTGGTGGGTGGCCCATGGCCTTCATCTGTCACCTAATGTGTGCTCTTTCTGCCTCTGACAAGAGCTGGCACCCCAGAAGACCACGAGCCCAACAATTCCAAATCAAGGCCTGAGCCACAAATATGCCTTTTGTCCTTTGAAATCGTTTAATTGATTTGGGTGGGTAGAGAATAATTTCACACATGCAAATCTGAAAATTATTGAAGGGTGGCCAGTGGTAAGGAAGCTTCCTAGCCCCAGCCCAGGCCTCCCAGATCCCGTCTATGTAAGGATTTTACCCTTGTGACACTTTTTTTTTGATGCAGCTCATTTGATGTGAAGTCATTTTGCTGTGACCTAAAAACTAATTCATCACACTTGTAGCTTGACTCCTTTTTGGTTTTTTTTTTTAACGATGTGCAAAATAGATGTGGTCATCTATCATTGAGCCCCTAGGCCCTCCCTGTGGGGCCGAGTGAGAGATAAGGGTGTGGGCAGGTCACTGCATGGTGGTAACTGGGTTCAGGAACCAGAGACATCTGAGTTTTTGTGTCAATGACTTAAACCTCAGTTTCCTCATCTGTAAAATGGGAATAAGGAAGTTTCCTTCATAAGGCCACTCAGAGGGGCTTCCCTGATGTCTCAGTGGTAAAGAATCAGCCTGCCAATGCAGGAGACACAGGTTCAATCCCTGGTGCAGGAAGATTCCCACATGCCGTGGAGCAGCTAAGCTCATGCACCACAACTATTGAGCCTGTGCTCTAGAGCCGGGGAGCCACAACTACCAAAGCATGATCCGAACAAGAGATACCCCCACAATGAGAAGCCCACACAACCAAGAGTAGCCCCTGCTTGCCGCAATTAGAGAAAGCCCACACGCAGCAACTAACCCAAGCACAACCAAAAATAAATAAATAAAAAAGATCACACATACTGCAATGAATATCAAAGATCCCACACGCTGCAACTAAGACCTAGTGCAGCCGAATAAATAAAAAAGACCTGGGTTCCAATCAGCTCCTCTACCTGTTATACTCATGTCACTGCACTAAGCCTCCATTTCCTCATCCAGAAAATGGGAATGATCGCTGCCCAGTCATCACATTGATATCAGTGGAACCTGGAGAGTTCCAGCCTCTCCCTCCCCCTTGCTCACTTCCTGGCCCATCTCCACGCCATCAAAGGGGGCGTGGGGAGGCAGAGGCTTGGTAAGTGCTCTTCCCTCCCCACCCCTCCCCTGGGGCCAGGCCACCTGACAAGGAGGCTGTGGGAGCCTGGAGCTGAGAGAGGTCCGGATACAAGATTATCCACCCCAAGACAGGTGTCTCCTTACAGATCTGCTGTCCCCTTTCACCTGGGGCCTGTTTGGTTCTGGGAACAATTGCTAGGTCTGTTATCCCTTTTGGCAGCTGCTGCCTGACCGGTGGAAGCTATATTCCCCGCCTCCTTCACTTGGCCCTGGGTCTCCAGGTGGAGTCCCCTGAGCTGTAATGAGGGCCAAACACCTGCCCTGCCACGGCTCCTCAGGGGCCAGGAGCCTGGTGATGCCATAGGCAGTGTGAGCTGGCTCAAAGCTGTGGCTTAGGGAATTCCCTGGCTGTCCGGTGGTTGGGACTGGTCCTTCAAGCCTCACAGTGGTGCAGCCAAAGAAAAAAGAAGCTTCAGCTTTTTCATCTGTGTAATGGGCATGAGGTGGCCGCCTGAGAGCATGTGGGTTAGCAGCAGCAGCAGGATGTAATTCCCCTTCCTTCCTCATCACTTGCCACATGAGGTCACCAGACTGGCTCTCTTACCCTCCCCTACATGCACTCCATTCATTTATTCATTCATTCATTACCAAGCCCATCCCCCAAGCACACAGCAAGCAGCTCTCTGAAATGCTTGCAGTTTCTCCAGCCGTCCTTGTCTCTGCACTTTGGCATATAATAGTCCTGCCCAGAGAGCCTTTCTGAAAAAACTCCTACTCATCCTTCAAGATCCAGCCCACATAACCCTTAACCCTGAAAGCCACTCTGGTTCCCAGAGGCCTTGCTCGTGCCTGATTTGGAGAGTTTCCACCCCAAGGCCTCTGGTGCTACCAGACTCTGCCTGCAATGCCCTCCCCAGCCTCATCTCTAAGTACTTATTCCACCCATCCAGTCCTCCAGGGTGAGGTTACAAATGCCTCCTCTCCATGGAATCTTCTCTGACTTCCCCTTCCTGAAGTTCACCTTCATGGCCTACTATAGGTGTCCGGGCCCTCTTAGGACCCTCAGCACTTCTTGTCTGATATTCTGATCTCCCTGACTGGCCTCCTGGTGAGCTCTTAGGGCATAAAAATGAGACGGGTCACCCTGCTCAGTACAGGGGGACAGAGAGCCCCACGGCAGGGAGTCTAGTCTTGTTGGGGTCAAATGCTGCTGGTCAGACCCTCTCTGCCTGGGTGACTTTGGATAAGTCCCCTTTCTCTCTGCAAACCTGTTTCCCTACTTGTCAAGCGGAGGGGATAGATTAGACAGGAGTCCATTACCTGGGAGGTCAGGGGGTCCAGGAATCTCCTAAAATTTCCTGTGGCATGGTGTATGTTTGTGAGTGTGCACATATGTGGGTAAACATGGGTATGGGTATACTTGCGCATGGATGTGATTTTGTGCTTGCGCGTGTGAATGTGTATGAGCATGTGTGGCGTGTGGAAGTGTGCATGCACACCTGTGTGCTTTTGTGGGAGTGGGCCCATGGCTGATATTGGGTCCTCAAAGGATTGGGGACCCGCTGAGGGACTCCTGGGCTCCCCTGACCTTTCAGAGGCCCCTCCCCCAATTCTCCCATGCTCCTCCCACAGCAGAGGGTCCTGTGGGCTCCCCAGTTGCCCTCTCACCCCTCCATGGCTCTCACCCTAATACTTTTTTCTTTTAAAAAGCCATTGTTGCTTTATTTATTTATTTTTAGCTGCTCCTAGGTCCCCAACCAGGGATCGACCCTGTGCATCCCCGAAGTGAAAGTGCAGAATCTAAACCACGAGACCATCAGGGAAGTCCTTCACTGGCGTGCTTGCCATAGCTTTGCCCCTGGTGCGTCTGCTCCAGCCCTATAGAGCAGTCAGTGTGTTTCTAGAAAGCAACAAGGCAGATCCACTGCTCAAATCCTGCTGTGGCTCCCATCTCACCCAGCATGAGGCCAGAGTCGTTCAGGAGCCACACGGGCCGCCTGGTCAGGCCTGCTGCCCCCCCAGCCCTCGCCCCATCCCCCTGCGTGCTCTCTGAGCTCATCTACCCCCTTGGGGCGGGCTGTTCTCTCCTTCAGAGTTCTCTCCTCCGGATGCTCTTCCCCAGATACCACGTGGCTCCTCCTCCTCCGAGTCTCAGAGCAAACTCAGGGCCTCCCCAAGCACCCTGTTTAGGTGCAGGCTTCCTGATCACTCTGCCTTCTCTTCTTTTTTCTTAGAACTTTTCACCTTCAACACACTAGGTAATTTCCTGTGTCTTGTCCTCTTGCTTGTCTCCCCGACTAGACATAACCCTTAGCAGGGCAGTGATGTTTGTCCTGACCCCACTGTTGTTTCTTCAGTACCCACAAGCCTGGCACATCGCAGCTGCTTGGTAATCTCTGTTCAAAGGAAGGAAGCCTCCCTTCCACCCCCTATCATGTGTGTTTGAGGGTCACCCCTCAAGTTTCCCAGGTGGCATCATTGGTAAAGAACCTGTCTGCAAAGCAGGAGACACAAGAGACGTGGGTTTGATCCCCGGGTGGGGAAGATTCCCTGGGGAGGAAATGACAACCCAATCCAGTATTCTTGCCTGGAAAATCCCATGGACAGAAGAGTCCGGCGGGCTACAGTCCATGGGGTCAGAAAAGAGTAGGACATGACTGAGCATGCACACATGCGTCATCTCCAAGTGTCTTTTGTGTGGGGCTTGAAGACTGCTGGGAGCCTAGAGAGAGAAGTGCCAGCCTTCCGGGTAAGGGAAGACCTTCGGACTGGAAGAATCACCCCAGGGGGGCCAAGGCTGCTGTGTGGTTGTAAACCGACGTGATCCAGCAGCCCAGTCACGTCTTGTGCCATGAATCGCACACTTAGCTAGATCCTGGCAACCTCTCCTAGAAACTCAGGAGCCCATTCCCTCTCCACCACCACGTTTGCCTTCCCTGGAGGCCCCCAGGCCTCGCACACTGCATACCCCAGTGAGAAACTGATTGACAGAGTGCCCCCCTCCCCCGACAGCTGAGGGCAGATCCAGGACTCAAGCTCAGAGCCAGGGCTCCAGTGACCAGGGGCTAGGTCCCTCCCCGAGTCCTCTCATCCTCACAGCTGAGGATTGAGATTGAGCACCTACTATACGTCAGGCCCTGGGCTAGAGCAGTCAGACTCATCCCTGCCCCCAGGAGAAGCTGGGCCAGTGGGGTGCCAAGGACCAGACGGAAAAACAGCAGGAGACAGCCGCAGGCCCCGGGGGCTGGGAAGGTTAGAGGCAGCATCTCAGCCAGGCCTCTAAGGCTGGGGCAGATTTGGAGATGAGCCTCCAGTACAAGGATGGACAGGGAAGGGACTAGTTACAGCCAGAAAGAGTGCAGGGGACATGCGGGGAGAGAGTCAGCCCAAGGGTCTCCACAAGCTCCAAAGACACCAGAGATGCTGAACACTGGCCTGTCACTGGCTGAGCTAGTGACACCCCCTGTGGCAGATGGCAGCCCAGGAGGGTGGCCTGCTGGAGTTTGGCCCCGGGGCTGGGTCATATCAGTGGTCCTACCTCTACACAACCACACCTGCGTGCTTCTGCCTGGCACGTGCAGGAAGCAGGGCATGCCCACCAGGAGGTTCCCCACCCTAGTGCCGCTTACACATACACACTCAGCCTTGGACCCAGAGACCCACGAACACACCCCTTGTACACTCACAGAGGATACACGCCCTGAAACCCTCAAAACCCTACTGGGCGCTCCCCACAAACTCACATGACAACATTCCTTCCAGCCTCAGCCGGGAGGGCAGGACCAGGCTGGGCCCACCTGGAGCCCCCTCCAGCCTGCAGCTGCTGCTCCCATCCGCGCCCCCAGCACCTACCCTGGCAAAGGTGCCTTGAAACTCCAGAGGTGGGGGCACCAGCCCACCTTGCTGACTCACGGCCTGTCCACCCGACGGCAGCTTCCGCTCCTGGGGCCCATCAGCGAGGTCCCAGCCTCACAGCTGCTGGGCTACCACCTGGCCCACACCCCCTCGGTCACCTCTCCCCAACCTGGAAGGCGACCTCTGGACGTCCAGACTGTTTTCCCTGTCTGAACCTATACGCCCTGAGCCCACAGGTGGTCCTTGAGGGGTCTCAGAGGTCCTTTGGGTCAGCAGCTTCTCTGGTCCTTTTGATGACCAAAAATGTAAATAATGTGGGTGCTGTGGGGAGCCCGGGCTGTCCAGCTGGAGCTGGGCTGCTGGGTGGGAGTGGAAGAAGAGAAAAATTCACCCAGAAATATGTCTGTGGGTTGGCCACAGAAAAGGCCCCGGGCGGGGCTGGCGCTCCACCTGGGGACCTGAGCCAGCACCAGGGGCTCAGCTGCTAACCTTGAGCCCATGAGCACTGTGAGGCTGCCGGGGCTGCCTAGATGTGGCTCGACTGAGCCTCACCCTCAAGATCATCTCTGACCCTTGTCCCAGGTGGCTATGCTTACACGCCTCCTGTGATGTGCCGCTCACTGTCTCCCTTGGCAACTCTTTTCGGTGGGACAGCTTCAGCTATTAGAAATCCTAGATCTCACTGCCGGGAATTGGTCCGAGCAAGTCAGCTTCTTCACTGGCACCACCATCCTTCAGAAACTGGTGAGAGTCCCTGTACCACTTCTCCTCCCAGGATCTTTAGCGGCTCCTCCAATGCAGGTTTTCCAGAACCTTCCATCCTGGCCTCTCTCCCACTTGCCCCTGCCTTTCCCCAGACATGACCTGACTAGTACAGCCCGAGGGCCTCTCCCTCCCCTGATAGGCTAACCCTCAGCTTTATGTGGCCTGTTTTTGTGGTCAGGTTTCTGGCCGCTCTTATACACTTCCTGCTAGCTGCTACCTGCAGTTCAGTTTCCTCTTTTGTAAAACAGGAATAAGACTCGTATTTTCTGCATAGGGTTGTTGTAAGGATGGAATGAGTTTATACATGTCAAAATGCTTAGAAAACGTAGCTAGTGCCATTACTACTGTTTGTAGATGGTTATTGTCCAGAAGGGCTTCCCTGGTGACTCAGCAGTAAAGAATCCACCTGCAAAGCAGGAGCCGCAGGAAATGCAGTCCCTGGATGGGGAAGATCCCCTGGAGGAGGGCATGGCAACCCACTCCAGTATTCTTGCCTGGAGAATCCCATGGACAGAGGAGCCTGGTGGGCTACAGTCTATAGGGGTCTCAAAGAGTTGGACATGACTGAAGCGACTTAGCAAGCATGTGGTCCAGAAACTGCAGCCACCCTCCACAGTGACTTCTCCTCTTCTGAAAGTTTAGGGTCACTGAATCTTCTAGATGGGAGAGCCTTTAAAGGTTACTGAGTCCCAGTCTAACCCCATTACACCAGTGAGGAGACAGGAAGAGGACCCGAAGAGGCTCCGTTTCTGACATCTTCTCTGGAGGGCAGAGTACTCACCCTCAGTCTGGGACCAGAGCCTTCAGTGAGTCCAGACTTTCAAGGACCTGATGGCCTCACCTCTCTTGGAAGATGCTAGCAGCCTGGGCAGGGTGTGGAGAGAGCCAGGGTGGGAGCCTGGAGCCAGGGTTCTAGAATAGCCACCCCCCTTGACTCACCTGCCCAGTGAGGGGCTTGGCCTTGGGAATTCCTAAAGGGAGCCTGGCATCTCCTGGGTCACTAAGTCGATTCTCAGGCTTGCCCCTACAAAGCAGAAGACGTAACTGAGGCCAGGGAGGGGGGATGATAGAGTGAGGGGTGTGGCAGGGCAGGGTCTGACTATGCCATGGCTTTAAGCCTGCCGGTGTCCCCCATGCTGGCCCCTCTCATGCCCTTTGCCCTGGTCTAAGGTGGCCTGGCAGAGCAGGGTCAGGAAAGGTCAGAGCCAGAGGACTGAACCCAGGGCTTGACATCCATGGGTGAGGATGCTGGCAGGACAGGCTCCCCTGGTGCCTGCCCAAAGGGCCGGCATCACTGCCCCACCCCACACACTCCTCACGTAAGAGCTGCTGGACAATCTCTGCCAGCATCTTACTGCCAGCGGGGCTGCCAATGTTCCCTGGGCTTGGAGTCACAAGCCTTGCTTGGATAAGCAAGGAGGAATCAGAAACCCTTATGCCTTGCTGGTGGGAATGCAAAATGGTGTAGCTACCGTGGAAAACAGCACAACAGCTCCTCAAAAAATTACACAGAGAATTACCCTATGACCCAGCAAATTTTCTTCTGGGTATGTACCCAAAAGGGTGGAAGGCAGGGACTTGAACAGATCATTGTGCATCCATGTTCACAGCCTTTTTAATCACAATAGCCAAATGTAGAAGCAATTCAGGTGTCCACTGAGGAATAAATGGATAAGCAAAAACATGGTGAAAGTATGCCATGGAATATTATTCAGCCTTAAGAAAGAAGGAAATTCTTAGAGAATTCCCTGGCAGTCTAGTGGTTAGGACTCCACTTTCACACTGAAGGCCCAAGTTTCATCTCTGGTTGGGGAACTAAGATCCCAAAGCCATGAGATGTGGCCAAACAATGAAACAAAGCTCTGACAGATTCTGCAACATGAGTGAAACTTGAAGGCATTTTAAGTGAAATGTTGTTGTTCAGTCGCTCAGTCATGTCCGACTCTTTGTGACCCCATGGGCTGCAGCACGCCAGGCTTCCCTGTCCTTCACCATTTCCCGGAGTTTACCCAAACTCATGTCCATTAAGTCATTTAAGTGAAATGAGCCAGTCCCGAAAGGACAAACAGCATATGATTGCAGTTCTATGAGGGGCCAAATTCATAGACACAGGATGGTAGTTGCCAGGAAATGGGCAGTTACTGTTTAGTGGGTAGTTTTAGTTTGGGAAGAAGAAAAAAGTCCTGGAGATGGATGGTGGTGATGGTTGTACAACAATGTGAATGTACTTAATGCCACTGAATTGTGCAGTTTAAAATGGTTAATGTGAAAAAAAAATAAAATAAAATGGTTAATGTGGACTTCTCTGGTGGTCCAGTGGTTAAGAATCTGCCTGCCAATGCAGTGGACACGGGTTCTATTTCTGGTCTGGGAAGACTTCACGTGCTGCAGGGCCACTAAGCCCATGCACCACAACTACTGAGATCCAGCCCATGCGCTGCAACAGGAGAAGCCACCGCAACCACAAGCCAGAGCACAGCAACCAGAGAGCGGCCCCCACTCTGTGTAACTAGAGAAAGTCCACTCACAGCAGCGAAGACCCAGCACAGACAAAAATAAATAATTTCTGAAAATGGTTAAAATGGTAAGTTTTGTTATGTATCGGTTCAGTTCCATTCAGTTGCTCAGTCGTGTCCGACTCCTTGCGACCCCATGGACGGCAGCACGCCAGGCCTCCCTGTCCAGCACCAACTCCCGGAGTCTACCCAAACCCATGTCCATTGAGTCGGTGATGCCATCCAACCATCTCATCGTCTGCCATCCCCTTCTCCTTCTGCCTTCAATCTTTCCCAGCATCGGGGTCTTTTCAAATGAGTCAGTTCTTTGCATCAGGTGGCCAAAGTATTGGCGTTTCAGCTTCAGCATCAGTCCTTCCAATGAACACCCAGGACTGATCTCCTTTAGGATGGACTGGTTGGATCTCCTTGCAGTCCAAGGGACTCTTAAGAGTCTTCTCCAACACCACAGTTCAAAAACATCAATTCTTCTGTGCTCAGCTTTCTTTATAGTCCAACTCTCACATCCATACATGACCACTGGAAAAACCATTGCCTTGACTTGTTATGTATATTTTACCATAATAAAAGAAGAGAAGGGGAAATGGGGAGCAGACACTGCAGGAGTGGGTGCAGCGTAGACTCCAGAATGATGAGTAACTGTGTGACCCCAGGCTAGTTATTTGACCCCTCTGTGCTTTCATCTCCTTATCTGTAAAGTTACACTAATAACAGAGCCCCCTGCCCTCAGCCCACATAGCGTCGTTGGGAGGGTTAAATGAGCTGCTTGATGTAAAGTGCTGAGAACAGGGCCTGGTTATGTTTTGTCCTCTCTTCTCCCCATTTTTCAGATAAGGAAACTGAGGCACAGAGAGGTAACTTTCCCAAGATCCTAGAGCAAATGAGCATCAGAGCCGGGACTGACTCCACGGCCGCTGTGCACTTCCTGAGGTCCTCGGGGGGCTGGTGGTGGGGGGAGGGTTTGCATGGTCACTGTCTGGGGACAGCACTTCCTCAAAACCTGTGAGGCTGGGGTGGGGCCCACAGCTCCTGGAAGAACATTTCTCAGAATCAGAGAGGCCCAGGGGCAGGGCGGGGTGGGTGGCAGGTGGCAGGTAGGGCCACAGCATTGCTCCCCGCCAGCGAGGACACCCCCAGCAGGGCCGAGGCAGGGTGCAGTGTTGTCACCAACAGGACGAGCAGGCCTGGCCTCATTCCCCACCAGGGCTCATCCGCCTCACTCCTCAGGGGCAGGGCCACTGTGGTGTAGTAGGGGAAAGACCCAGAAGCCTGGAGAGAGAAGGCTCTGAGGTCTTTGGTCCCCTCAGACCTGGCTAGAGCCGGCCTGTCCTTGTCTCCCTCTGTGAGCCTCCCAGCTTCCTGGGCTCTCCCCTGTCTGCATACTCATGGATCACCATTCTCTCTTCCACCCTCTTCCACACAGGAACCTGTCAGCTGGTAACAGTTGCTTTCAGGCCAAGTCCTTTGGATGGAAGTAAGTCCGCCAAGATGGCTGCCAACAATTGCTCTCAACCCTGTAACTCAGCTGTGAGACCCACCCTCTCCTCTTCCCTGGAATTTGGGTGGCCTGTGTACCACTAGCTGTGACTAATGGGATACAATTCCAGGCCTAGGCCTCAAGAGGCCCTGCAGCACCCATTTTCTCAGCTTGGGAGCTGGAAGCCATGTAAGGAAATTGGATTCCCTTCCTAGAGAGAGGCCACTCTGCTCTGAGAAGCCCTAGAGCCAAGACAGAGGAGAGAGGCCCCATCTCCCCTTCCCCCACCTCAGCTGTTGAGCCTCTCCCGCTGGAGCACCAGACACATGAGGGAGGCCGGCCGGGCTGCCCCAGCTGCATCACACCCAGCAGAGACAAGGGGTCCCCACCTGGACCTGCCAAACTGCAGAGTTGTGAGCAGACCCATGCTGGTGGTTGCTTTGAGACTCTTAGGTTTGGGGCATGTTTGTTAGGCAGCAGTAGATAGTTGATATACTTCTAGTCATCAGTCTTAGGGCCCTGAAATCTCAAGATCTCGGCAACATGTCAGTCCCACTGGGTTCAAGTCCTGCTTCCTCTGGTGGCCTGAGCCAGTTAACAACACCTCTCTGGGACTCGGTTCCTCCCCAACAAGGATAACGATAGCACCGCGTGGCCTCGTGTGAGGAGGCAGAGTGAGGCTGGCCCAGAGGTTGTATTGGAGAAACATGAGCTGTGGAGTCTTTTGTCTACTCCTGCTTCCCGGGTGACGGGAGGGAGGGCGGGTCCCTGCGCCCTCCCAATCTTTCTGGCAGCAGTGTGGTGGGTACTGCTGCTTCCACCCAACCTGCTGAGGGGTCTGGAGCAGAGGGTATTGAGGGTCATTCTTCTCCTCCATCTCAGGAAGTCACCAGACTTCTGGAGTTTGGGTCTTTTTTTAATATTTATCTGTATTTATTTGGCTGCGCCAGGTCTTAACTATACAAGGTGGGATCTTTGATCTTCCTCACGACACACAGCATCTTTACTAGGGGCCTGTGGGGTCTAGTTCCCCAACCAAAATTGAACCCTGGGCCCCGTGCATTGGGAACACAGAGTCCTAGCCACTGGACCACCAGGGAAGTCCCCAGGGTCTTTTGAATTAAAAAGGTCTCCAGGACTGAATCAGGCAGACTCAAGCTGGCCAAAGTCTCCAGGGACCTGGAGACACCAGGATGCTCTCCAAGGCTATGGCTTCAGGGACCTACCAGGCACCACATCCGGATGGGGAACACCGTTGCTTGGCAGCATCCAACCATCCCGTGAGGCGTACGATGGAGCCCCAGGGGAGAGAAGGAGAGGGTGAGGCCGAAAGGCAAGGTGATTCCCTGACTCCACCCAGACCTGTGGCTCCCCGCCTGTCCTCCTCCCCACACCCACGTCCTTTCCTGTCTGGGAGAAATGGAGATGAGCCACTGGTCCCTGCCCAGGCTCCTCAGGGTCAGCAGAAGGCCATTCGCCGCCACCCCTCTGCTCGTCCCACCAGACCCCTGCAGCCAGGGCCCCTCAGGTGAGGCCAGGTGTGGAGGGCTGAGCGGACAGGGCCCCGGGGGGAGGGACTTGTGTCCACAGGACACACAGCGAGAGGGCAGTGCCCGGCCCACACGCTCCCCCAGTGCCGGGCATTCCTCCCCTCGCCCACCAGCTCTTTCCAGGCTCTCCTGTCTGAGAAACTGCCAGAAATAGGGCATTCAGTCCGCCCTGGGGGGACTGTTGGACCACATTTCTACACAAGAGGGGTTTGTGTAGGGGGCATCTTGAGAAAGAGATGCGTCTTCGTCTACCTGGGGCTGAGGGTGCCAAGACCACCGTGGGGCCACCTGTCCGTATGTACCTGTCCCCCATTTGGGGGGGCCACACCGACCCCCGTGCCCAGCTTTGCCCTCCCCATCCCCCACCGCTCCTTCTGTGGGCCTGGACATGTGCATGGCTTACCACCCACCGTCTCGCCATGTCCCCACACTCCTGCCATTTTATTTGTGGGTCATCCCTCTGCAGGAAGGAGCCTGGGTGGGTGTCAGGAGCGTCTAAGCAGACCTTGTCATTTGCCCTGGGCAGGGGTGGGGAGGGTGTGCAAAGCAGCCAGGTCCTGGGGCCGGTGCTTAGAGGGTTGTCCCACGCTATCTTCAAGACCAGCCCCCACAGAGAAAGCAGAGGCCCAGAGATGGGAGAGTGACCTGCTCACATCACACAGCGGGAAAGAGACGGAGCCAGGCCTGGAATTGCACCCAGCCCTCAGCTTCCCGGTAGAATGCTCAGCAGCTCAGGGGAAATGGTTTCTCTGAGGCTGAAAGGAGGACTGGGGTGGCCTTGTGGACTGGGATTCCCCCACACACCCCATTTCTGGGGACCACCACTCCACCCCCACCAAGACGATGGCACAGGATAGTTTACTTATCATGATCTGTTCCTCCTGTCACCTGGGGAGGGACCAGCTTCACTTTACAGACGTGGAAACTGAGGCTGGGAGAGGTTTGGAAGGCCCAGGGCCAGCGATGCCGAGCCACCCTCCAGGCTTCCCAGCTGTTTACCTCCATCTCCCAAGCCTCCCAGTATCTGGGGGCAGGAGGAGGCGTTGACGGTCACATGGCAGACCCTGAGGCTGCAGGTGGGGGCATCCATTACCTGGACTCCTCCCACAGTGAGATCTGATGGGAGCAGGGCGCAGGACAGACCTCCTACATTTGTGATTGCAAACGACCATGAGACGTCTCCAGCTCCGGAGTGGGAAGAGGAGCTGCTTCTAAATCGGGCTGGGATGGCAGTCACTCGTCCCTCCCTGGGCTGCTCTCCTCCAGCCCCCCGGAGGATTCAGACCTTGCTGGTCCCTGCAGCGATCCTGCCTACCAACTCCGTGCCCACCCTACAGCTGGGGAATCTCAGGCTCAGAACCTGGGACCTTGACTTGCGTAAGGTCAGGCAGCCACACCAGGTCATGTGATGGCCAAGTGAGGTCCGGCCTGGGCCCAGTCACAAGAGCACACCCTCTAAGTGTGTGACCTTGGATGTGTCGCTTCCCTGAGACACCCTGTCCTTGAAAGTGAAAGTGTTAGTTGCTTAGTTGTGTCCAATTCTTTGCCACCCCATGGACTGTAGCCCCCCAGGCTCCTCTGTCCCTGGGATTCTCCAGGCAAGAATACTGGAATGGGTTGCCATTCCCTTCTCCAATATCTTCCTGACCCAGGGATCAAACCCAGGGCTCCCACATTGCAGGCAGATTCCTTCTGAGCCACCTGTCTCAGGACAGGAAGCCCCCTGTCCTGAGGCCACACCAAGTTGGCTTTCTCACCACTGTGGCCGGAGCCTTCAATGGGGCTGCCAGCCTCGGTGATCAGACCCCTCCAGGAGCCAGGGGTGGGGGGTAGGGGTGGGCTGCTGCCTCATGGCTGGCCTCCCTGGAGGGGCCTGGAGCCACCGACCCACCTGAGGACCTAGGGAAGTTTTCATGCGACCCCTCCCCCATTCCCTTTGTTTTTCTCCCAGCTCCCTCATATGATACACTTACATTTCCTTGTTTGTCCTCCATCCCTCACTGGGCAGGGCCTCTGCCCGGTACCTAATCAGCACTACGCTAATCAGCGCATGTTTACCAAGTGAATGAGTGAACACCTACTGGACCTAGTACATCCCTAACCGGTTGGAGAGGCCAAAGGTGTAGTGATGCGGGGAAGAGATGATGGTGGCTGGGCCAGGTGAGGTGGGGGCTGAGAGAGGAGGTGAGAGGGGAGGAGGGAGTCCTGGAGAGTCTGGTGGGGAAGGCTGACCCCTGGGACGCTCACCCCAGATGGTGGAGCAAAGCAGGGGCTTTGTTCAGAAGCCCTGACACCCTCTGGGCTGGTGCGTCCCCCTGAGATGGGCCCCTCCCCCTCCCCATCTCCTACTCCTCAAACTCCCCTTTCAAGACCCAGGATGCGTGCACCCGCCCCCCTGCAGAACCAATCAAAATATAAACTGACAACAGGAAGGGACCTTGCAAGCTCTCACCACAGATGTCCGCAGTCCAGGGGACTCAAATAGGAGCTAGTCCTCTGGGGCTGAGGGGTCTTGGCCACAGTGCGGGTGGACTTCCTGCTCCCTGCATCACCCCTCAACGGCCTAGAGAGACCGTGGGGAGCCAGTGTCTGAATAGCACGTGGCCATCCTGGGCACCCAGTCCTCACTGGGCACAAAGTTTCCCCCATCTTTTCTCATTAACCACCAGTGATTGTAAATTCTTGACTGCCCTGGTCAACACAAACCAAAACACATTGAGTGTCAGGACTTATATATATATTTTTAATTGTGATAAAATATACATAAAAGTTACCATTTTAACCATTTTAAAGTGTATTATTCAATGGCATTAAGTACATTCACTCTGTTGTACAACTACCACCACCATCCATCGCCTGAACTTTTTCATCCTCCCAAACTGAACCTCTGTCCCTACTAAATGCTAACTCCCCAGCTTGCCCCACCCCCTCTGCAGCCCCCAGCACCCACCCTCCTACTTTCTGTCTCCAGGAATTTGACTTCTCTAAGTGTGGTGTATGAGTCACACAGTATTTGTGTTTTTGTGACTGGCTTATTTCTCTTTAATATAATGTCCTTATGGTTCACATGTTGTAGCCTGTATCAGAATTTCTTTCCTTTTTACAATCAAATAATAGCCCATTGTGTGGATACAATACATTTTTACTCATCCATTCATCCATTGGTGGGCGTTTTATCCATCGATGTGTTGTTTTCACCTTTTCCTGATCGTAAATAATGCTGCTATGGATGTCAGTGTATAAATATTTAAGTCTCTGCTTCCTCTTCTCTTGGGCGTTTACCCAGAAATGGAATTGCTGGATCATATGGTAATTCTATGTTTAATTTAGGACTTATCTTTAAGCGATTATTCAGATGATCCTAAATAGAATTATAATCAATTTGTTTTTAATTCACAGACTCAAAACCCACTAAATTTTTAAACTCTCATACTCTGCAGGTTATGTCCCGAGACTCCAGTCTGAGACTCTCTAGAGCTACATAGTCCTATTGGGGCGACATGCGACATGAGTGACTGTGAAGTGCAGGAATGTGGACAGTCTGCATCGAGATGCTCTGTGCAGATAAAGACACTCATGTTTCAAAGATTTAGCGTGAAAGAGCCCTCTCATTAGTAATTTTTATATTGATTACCTGTTGAAATGATAATATTTCGGCTATACTGGGTTAAAGGAAGTAGAGTATTAAAATTAATGTTGAAACCACAGAAACGCGGTTCTTTCTGTCTCGGCGCAGAAAGAATTCAGTGAGAGGCAAAGCGGTAGATGAGAAACAATTCATTAGAATGGGATGCTTTTGAGGCTTACCAGTGGGTGGGCAAGAGGGTGCTCTGCCCTGAGAACTTAATGGGCTACAGTTTTATAGACAAAAGAAAAGTGGGGAGGAGGAGAGGACCACCTTCTTCCTCATTCTGGAGCAGATGTCAAGCTTCCATCATCAGCTCCTCCTGCACCTCAGTAGGAGGAGTTTTCTCTCCCTGCCTGGCCAAGCCAGGACTGTCATGGTGCAACAGAAATGAGCAGAATGGTGGTAACATACACTAAAATATGGCAAATCATCTCAGGTTTCAGTATAAAGTCACCCTCTCCTCATATTCTGGTTTTTAGTGTACCCAGAGGAATGTATCCTAGGAATCATTAACTTACTGACCTCACTGGGCTGGCTGTGGGTCTCATGCCACCATTGTTTTATTGTTTGGGGGCATGTCTCTCGTGCCTGTTGCCTGCTTTTGTGGTTAAGCAAACCTGCTTTCTTGAGTGATCCTTAGCTTACAGAGGTCTCCCACACTTTTTTCTTTACTTATGATCCCCTAGCGGGGTTAACTATTTAATCACCTACTTTGTCCCTTTCCTCTGCACCTATCAGTTTCACTTGTATCTTTGCACTTTTTGAGTGTGACCACGAAGGAATCTAGCATGGCGTTTGTAATTCAAACTTCCTCTCTGTTGGAAACATAACCAACGCTGGCAGGTTAATCCAGGTGACTTCTGAGTCTAGAGGAGCAATTTGGAGCTTGGAAGCCTTGGCTGGCTCCCTTGTTTATTTTTCATTGAAAGTTCACATAACATACACTCAACCACGTTAAACAGCACAATTCTATGCGGCACATGGTGTGTTCACAACCTTGGAAAACCACTACCTGTCCCTAGTTTCAGACTTTTTCATCATCCCAGAAAAACACCCCATATCCACTAAGTATACACTCTCATTTTCTCCTCCCCCAGGCCATGGCAACCACTAATCTGCTTTATGTCTCTATGGATTTGCCTATTCCCAACACTTCATATAAATGGAATTATACAACACATGGCCTTATGTGTTTATCTTCTTTCACTGGGCATAATGTCATCAAGGCTCATCCATTTTACAGAATACATCAGTGCTTCATTGCTTTTTATGGCTGAATAATATTCCACTGTATGCACAGACCACCATGAGCTGATCCAGCCACCCACTGAGGAATGCGTGGGTTGTTTCTGCCTTTTGGCTGTTATGAGTTGTGCTGCTGTGAACGTCTGTGTATAAATTCTGTGTGGACATCTGTTTCCATTTCCTGGGAAGGAATTCCTGGGTCACCTGGTAACGGCTGGTTCTGTTTGTCTTTTTGACCTTATTTATGTACCAAAGCCCTAGATACACATTTTCAAAGAGTCAACAGCTTCCTTGAGGTGTGTTAGGACACATTCTTGAACCTGCTGAAGGGGGTTTGGGGGGGTACTTGCTGGGAATGCCCCCCTCCATGTCACTATTTTTAGGACTGTATTCTTGGAGGATTCAAATTTCCATAGAGGATCCTTCGATGTCCTGCCTGGAGGGTCAAGGCCTGGCCCCGCTGGCAGGGCCGGAGATAAGGCAGGGGCTCTGGACTCAGAATCCCCCGCCTCTGGCTCTGTGTCGGCATATGATGCCCCATTCCCCAGGCCAGGGGTCTCTGTCGCCAGAAAGTCACTCATTTCCTCCTAGGGTTGGGGAGGGGTGACTACCTAGCAGTTCTGATAGGATTTGGGGGTCTGACTACTCCTTATTTCGCCCCCTCCCATTAGCCCCCTGATGGGCTGCCCCATCAGGCTAAACCCCTGGTGGTTCTGTGGGGTAAACCACCCTGGGGCTTAGCTGCCACCCTACTCGCTTGGCACATGGCTTTTCTGAGTTCCTGTAAGTCCACCACCACTCTGTTTACCTTCCAGCTTCAGAATTGCATTGACTTGTCTCCCGTCCTGCTGCCCCATCCTCATGGTTTATACCTTTTTTTTTTTTTTTTTTTTTGGCCATGCCATTCAGCTTGCCGCATCTTAGCTCCTAGACTAGGGGTTGAACCTGGATCCTCAGAAGGGAAAGTATGGGACGCTAACCACTGGACCACCAAGGAATTCCCAAAACATTACTATCTTTTTCCTTTTTATGCTTTTAATCTTTTCTGGCTGCACCATGCAACTTGTGAGGTCTTAGTTCCCCAACTAGGGATCGAACCTGGGCCCCCTGCAACGGACGTGCAGAGTTTTAACCACTGGACAGTCAGGGAATTCTATACTTAAAAAAAAATTTCCTTTCTGTCGTCTTCACAGGGTTTCAGAGGGGAAGAAAGTTAGCACCCGTTTAGTTTGCCATCTTTAGCAAAGTTGTTGGGATGTGACTAAACTGGAAGCCCATATCCTTGAGACGTAGTTTCTGAACCCATCAGCAAGAAGAGGAGGCTCCCACTCAGCCTGGGTCTCAGGGCCTATTCCAGCTGGAGCTCTAGGTGCTGGCTTATCTTCCCTCCAGGGCAGGAATCTCAACTGGGCCATTGGACTCCCCCCGTCTCTCCACCCTCCCACCCACAGCCCCTGACCCAGGGCCGCACACAGCGGGCGCCCAGCGTGCTTTGCCACTAGATAGAGGAAGAAAGCGAAGGGCGCAGGGGAAGACACTGCTGGGTGAAGGCTTGGCGCTGACGAAAGCGTGGTGTGAGGGGCCCTTCCTCTGCTTCCATCTCAGGATCACCTCCTACCTGTCCTTGAACCCTCCTCGGGTCTTCTTCCTGGGCCAGAGACCCCAGGAGTACTCAAAAGTTCAGGAAGGCTAGGACCAGGCCCTCAACTGCAGGCCACCCCACTAAAGGGAACCGAGGCCCGGCTGGTCACTGAGAGGCAGGGCCGACCTCATTAGGTGCTACAGACAGGGCCTCAGGGTTGAGACCTTCAGGGGAGGGCTGGAGCCAGCACCCCTGCCCGCCCCCACCGCTGCCTGACTCTCTGCCCAGCCCCCTGCCACCAGCTCTGTCAGCCCAGCCCCACTCCCTGCTAAAAGGTGCACTGCCTCCTCCCCAGGGAGGACGGCCCGACCGCC
This sequence comes from Dama dama, assembly GCF_033118175.1. Classification (NCBI taxonomy): domain Eukaryota; kingdom Metazoa; phylum Chordata; class Mammalia; order Artiodactyla; family Cervidae; genus Dama; species Dama dama. The sequence continues at coordinate 9,337,792 of NC_083702.1, forward strand.
ATAGCCTCCTCAGGCCCACTGCAGCCACCCTACAGGCCCTCACACCCCGGGCCTGTGCTCCTGCCTTTCGGGCGCCTGGAGCTGCCTTCTTTTCCTTCTTTACCCAGGTGAATGCTCCTTCTCTGTTAAGATGCCACCCCACTCCCTCCAGTCTTCCAGGAGCCTTTGAATCTTGGTCAGGTGTAACCCCAGACTGCGAGCCAGGACAGGGCCATAGCCGATTCCTGCCTGGTCTGAAGTTGAGGGCCAAGTCCCAGTGTTGGGGAAGGCCTGGTACCTCCCCTGTCCCCAAATCCCAGAGGACAAGTCAGACCCGGCGAGCAAACTCCAGTGTGACCTGTGATTTCAGAGGGTCCTTGTGAAAGTTTCCCTCCTGAACCCAGGGAGTCAGGATGTGTTAAACCCGCGCTGAGGGACTGCTGTCAAATCCCACCTCTCAGGCCTGGAAGGTCCTTTGAAAATCATGAGGAAACCTCCTGGCGTAGAGAAAAGTCTCAGGTTCAAATCCCTGCTCCCGCGTGATCCTGGGCACCGGCTTATCTTTCTGAGTCTTGATTTCCTTTTCTCTGTGGTGAGGTCACTGACACCTGCTGCTTGCCAGATTGTTAACTATTACATGAGACGTCATGTCAGGTACCTGCCTGGAACATCATTACAATTCATTAAATGATAGTTGTGGGCTTCGTTTTCACAAAAAGCTGAGCTGTATACCCTCATCTGTAGCTGAGACAGAGATCAGAGAGCTTTGGGGCCTTATCCAAGGCCACTTGGGGCGGAGATGTATCACTCACAGAAGCACCAACTCATGGAAGGCCACCCAGGGCGGGCAAGCAGGCAGAGGCCATGCAGCTCAGACTTCATTCAAGAACTCCAGGGGTACCTGGTCCTGTGGGATTCCAGACCCAGGGGTTTCCCTCTGGAGGTGGTGATTTGTGAGTCCAGGGCAGGGCCAAGGAATCTGTATTTTTAACAACTATGCCTTCTTCAGTGCCACACGTCTCTGACAGGCTGGGCCTACAGCTCAACGCTGCCAGCTCCATCAGATGCCAGGGGTGCAGCTTGGCTCACACACCATAAAGATGGACATCTCCATCTTTATGTTGTGTGCAGGTAGCCCCCTCTGACATTCAACAACTCACAGGTTTACTACAAAGTCCTTATCCTGAGCAGAACTCTGTCTCCTGATCACTCTTCAAACTCCCATCTGTGCTTTATTTCTTCATTTCTAAAGTGAGGACTAACAAGAGGACCCAGGGGACCTTCAGGCACACATCCCTGCCTGGCAGCACTGGGAGGAATGTGGGGGGCGGCCACCCTGAGGGCCTCCCTCACAAGTTAATGCCTTGCAGGTTCCCACCCGGCACGGAGTAGTTAAGAGTTTTATAGGGTCACCTGGGTCCCTCAACCTGGGAATTGCTGGGCTCCCTGCGACGTGCCGAGGCCTCCGAACCTACAGGTCTGACATGGAGCGCTTCCTGAAGCATCAATTTACTTGATAATAAGTAATTAACTCACCTAGATATTCAAAATAAGTTATAAGACATCTAATTGCTTACACACTTCCAAACTCTGGTGGGAGTAGTTTTCTATAGGGTAGAGATGTTTCCTATAGGAAAGTTCTAGAAGCTCTTCCCCAGGCAGTTCACCCACTGCCTAGTCTTGCTCCTCTGATGTTCCTTCGACTTGCCCAGGGGCTGGCCTATTGAGATGACTGAAGAAGAGGGTTTAGGTTGGAGGGGGCAAAGGAGAGGAGTGAGCAGAGGACCGCAACACAGCAGGTGTCGGGAGGTGGAGGCAGGAGCCATGGAAGGTTCTTGAGCTCAGTATTGCCTAGACAACAGGAAGGCTTTGCTGAAGAGACAATTGCAGCAAACAGGCAGGGGCTTTGGCCTCGAAGGAAAGGGTGGGGCTCTGAGGTCGACCCTGGCCCACTGAGTGACTTGGGAGAACAAGGCAAGCAGGGGCTGAATGAGCCAGCTGGTCCGACAGCCTGAAGGTGGGGGGTGGGGGGTGTCACAGAGGCAGGAATGGAGACCATGAACTAGTGTCAATACTCCTCAAAACTGGCTGCCTGACACTGTCTGTCCTCGAGGAGTCCCCCCAGACTCATGGAAACGTCCATCTTCGCGCTGGGCTGACATCACCTCTGGGTGGGAACAAAGTGCATGCTCACACCAAGCCTGTCTGGGTTAGCAGGGATCTATGTCTTTGTTTGGTTTCAAAGGACAGGGCCCAGAAAGAATCGTGAAAGATGCTCTTGTTGGAGGAAACGTTTGGGAGCCTGGCTGACAGCCTCCTCTGGGCTTCGCTGAGAAGAGGCAAGAACCACACCCATGGCCCGATGTCCGGGTTCCTGGGAGAAGTGGCCGGTAGCACCTGCTACATGCAACGACTAGGCAAAGTCTTCATCATACATGACTTTACAGTGTTAAAGGGACGGGGTCTTAAGTCCCATAAAGCAGGAAGAGGCTCTTTGTGGACCAGTATTCATAGAATAGCTTCCACGCAGACAAGATCAAAATGAAGCTAAGGGACCCTCTCAACGTGTACTAACCGGTGAGGTTAGTTAGACCTGTCGGCCTCTCCAGACGTGCGAGGACCTGGGGGGGGGGGCCCTGGACAACACAGTGCTCTCCCTGGGGCTGGGAGACGGCAGCACTGGCCCAGTCAGGAGGCTGGTTCGCATCCCGGCTCTGCCACCCCCGGCCTGGGGAGCTGGAGCTTCCAGGTGCCGAGCAGGGCAGGCAACAACAGCCACCTCCTGGGGCCTCAGAGTTACACGAGATATGAGTGAAAGACTCTTAACACCATGGCGTATAATACCACCCTTTATTATTTCTTTACTGCAGTAAAAAAGTGATTCTATTTCTAGAGACCAAACAGCATCACAGACACTCTTGGAAGAGAATTCCCTTTGTTCCCAATCCTCTGTGACTGATCTGAAATCTGCTCACCTGCACAACAGAGGCGGCCTCATAGTCGGGGTGGGCTAAGGGCTCCCTGCTGAGATCCGCGCCCCATGGAAACTGGCACCGTACTGGGCCCTGCCCTACCACAGGGAAACACATTCCTGGACCACAGAGCCAACAGGGACCTTGGAACTGGCCTCTGACTTTTCACACTCCAAGCACACTTGAGGCCACACACTCTGGCCAGTCCCTGGTGAGCTGTCTGGGGAGTTGTGGGCAAGAGGCTGGGAGCAGGAGGGGGTGGCAAGAATCCAGGGGCCCTCAGAGACTGACAGAAAGATGTGAGCTCTGCTCCACCACTAACTGGGCTTCCCAGGTGGTGCAGAGGTAAAGAATCCGCCTGCCAATGCAGGAGATGCAAGAAACATGGGTTCGATCCTTGGGTTGGGAAGATCCCTTGGAGGAGGGCATAGCAAGTACACTTGCCTGGGAAATACCATGGACAGAGGAGCCTGGAGGGCTACAGTCCATGGGGGTCACGAGAGTTGGACTCAAGTGAGCAACTAAGCCTACATGCCACCCCTAACTGTGTGACCTGGGCCTTCTTCCTCTTTTGAAAACACAAATGGCAATTCTAGCTGAGAGCCCTGGTGGCACCCCTCCCCACTGAAGGCAGACCACATGCGTGAAAATGGTCTAACTCAGGGCCTGGGCTGGCCGATCCTGCCCTAACAGTCTGTAGAAACAGTGCGTGTCTCCGAAGCTCTGGGCCACCCAGAGCAGCTCGTCTCCAAGACCTCTTCCCTTTCAGAACCATTTCCCACTGTTCCCTGTTTCTAACGAGCCCCACAGCCTGACCGAAGGCCTGTTTGTTACCCTGGAGACGACAGAGACTCACAGTCAGTGGTAAGATCGCAATCTAAGCGGCTCCCCAACCTGGGGCTCCCGCGTCTAGGAGGGAAAGAGCCGCGCCAGCTCCCGAAGAGCAGCCACTGTCCCGCTCAGGCCGAGCACGTCCTCACCTCTCCTCCACCCGGCTCTGGGGGGGTCTCCAGGACCACTGCTCCTGTTAGACCAGTTCCTTCCAGGTCCTTCCCCCCTGACCGCCCCTCTGCAGTCATCCCAGTCCACCTGAACACAGGTGGGACCAGGGACAGGTATAGCCCTCAAAGGTGCAGACGCCAACCGGAGTTCCACTCTGGAGGCCGGAGAAGAAAGGCGGGAACCACCACTAAGCTGGGTGGCGGGGGGGAGGAGGCGCCAGCAGTGGCCACAGGCTCCTCCAGGGCAGGCGGGAGCAGGAGGAGGCGGCCTCAGGAAAGCAGCGGCTGCGGGCCTGCGGCATGCAAGGCCCCACTTGGTGGGCTTGTGGCTGCCGCACTCGTGCCCCGCGTTCGGAGAAACACAGCGGTCCTGGCTGAGGCAGCCCCGTGCCGGCGCCGTAGCAAGGGGCCCAGTTTGCGCTGGCACACTCGGAGGACACTCTCCGCAGCACTGAAGGCTGTGGGTGTGAGAACGACGCAGGCTGAGGACAGGGCCCCTGTCGGCCCCCACGGCACAGGCAAATGGCAGGAAAAGGCCCATCCTGCCCGGAGCTGGGCCCCGTCCCCAGGCCCCTGCTCGGGCGGCACTCCGTGGCTGGGCTACGGCGCTGTCACCACACTGTGCTCGCCGTGGTCCACACTCCAGAGGCGGTAGAACTCGGCAAAGTCCACGTAGGGCTCCACGCGGCCGTCCTCGCCGGGCGGGAGGGAGTGGGCGGGCCGGGAGCGGAAGAGGCCCCCGTCTGAGCTGGAGCTGCTGCTCTGGGTGTGCGTGTTGGTGGACTGCAGGGTCAGGGTCGGGCTCTGGCTGTGGGCACGACAGGGGCACGTCAGTCACGGGCCTTGGCTCCCGGCCTGGGGACACAGAGCGCCTGCCCTGGCCAATCCCTCCGGGCACAGGGCTCTCTGACAAAGGCCATCACGAGAGCCAGCCCGGCCAGATGTTCTTTAGGGCAGATGAAAAGTGAAAGGCATTTGTGAAGTTCTAGCTACAAGTAGCTATTTAAATTAACTGGAATTAAGCAAAACAGACCACTCACTTCAGTGCTCAATAACCATGGGTGGCTAGCGGCTACTGTGCTGGACACAGAACATGTCGCCCTCCAAGCTGTGCTGAGCTGGACGCCATCCATTCCAGCCTCTCTGAATCCATCCTACTCCAGACCCCATTGACCACAGGGAGGCCAGGATTCTTCTCCCAGAAAACCTCCTCACTCCTTCTTCCTCTCACTGCTGGGTGGGCCAGGCCCCCCCAGGCACCCACCCTCAGAGCCTGTAATGTCTGGGAATTACCTGCCAGCCCACCGTCCTGCAAACGCCCCATACTGCCTAGCACTCAGCACTGGGCCAGCTCCGGGGGCCCGACTAAGCTCCAGTGCAGGGTGGAGGAAAGAGGCTGTTTGGAGCCCTGCGGAGCCAGAGGCACAGAAGAACGGCTGGTCTCCCTGCCTGGTCTGGGATGACCGCTACCACTCCCCGCCTTTGTGGACACAGCTGGTGGCTCCTCTGCGGGGGCGGGGAGATGTCCCATCACTCAGCGGCCTGGCAGCCCGCTTGAGCCCACAGTGGCAGTGGTGGGGGGAGGCGGGCAGGGAGCCAGAGAGGCCCCCTGCGAGATAGAGGGAAACCTTCCTGGTGGCCCTTTCAACTGGCCAGCTCCTGAGTGGGCTGGGTGTGGCATCTCTATTATTCTGTGCGGGGGGTTGGAATGTGGAAACCAGATCCTACCCCCTGCTGTGGTGGCTGGTGGAGGGGGACACACTCCCCAGAACGGAGGGGGTGGGGCGGACACCAGACCTGTCTGGCAGGTCTGCCCTGCAGAGTGAGGAGGGGGCCTACCCGCCACACCCCCAGGCTCCAGACCCCCGAGCTGTGGCCACCTCTCCCCAAGCCTGAAACTAGAGGCCTCACTTCAAAGTTAACACTGGACACTTTAGTCAGAGTGCACCGGCTCCCACGGGCCAGCACAGGTCAAACAATGCCCCACAAGCACGGGTGCCATGGGGTGGCCTCCCAAACCACACACTCCAAGCCGGGAGCAAAGAACAAGAGGAGAACATTCCTATTAAATGAAAACTGACCCGCGGCACCTGCAGGAAGAAGTGAACAGCAGGCTGTTGGCATGAACCGCCTGTCCCCACCCCACTCTGCCCGGCTTGGGGGAGCTGCTGGAACCGGATCTACGCAGGCCTCCCCAGGGATGTGGAGTTGGGAAGTTCGAGAGGAACAAGACCCTACAGGATGCAGCCTGTGGCCACTCCATCCAGGGACCGAGGGCTGTCCTCGGGAAGCAGGCCTGCCTGAAAGCGGCTGGCGGTGGGCGTGGGTGCTTACTTGGTGAGGGTGGGAGTGGCCTCGTCCAGGGTGGAGGCGCTGTGGGCCCCGTTGACCAGTTGGCCCTGGGAGGGCATGACGAGGGACAGGGTCACGCTGGTCTTGCTGGTGCTCTGGGCGCTCGAGTAAGGCACGGACACGGGATACACGCGTCCTCCGGCGGCTGCGGGAGGAAGAGAGTGGTGGGCCACGGGGTGCGGCTGGTGGGGAACCCTGGGGTGGCAGGAATAGGACTGCGCCGGGGGCTGAGAAGATAGGCAGGGGCCCAGTTCGGTGCCCTGAGCTCGGCCCTCTGCCCCTTGAGATGGTGAAGGAGTATCTGGCAGAGACAGGGGCCTGGCCAGGTGGGGACCTACTCTCAACAGCAAAGCATCGCTGGTGCTCAAGCAGGAGAAACCAGGGCTGCGCTGCCTCAACGAGAGGGTTACTGCCTGGCTTCCCACAACGCTTTAACCCGAGGGCTGAGAATGCTCCTGGTTGAGGCTGGCCCAACAAAAATATGGTTGCAACAACAACCTAATACTGCAGTAACCCCGCTGTCCGTGGGAGAACAAATCTCTCTGTGGAGGCCTGAGTGCTGGGGCTCGCTTGTTTGAAAAAAGAAAAGGAAACGCAGCCTCAGGAACTGACGGCCTTGACACTACACAGCACTGGGAGGGAGGGCAAAAGCGCAGTCGCCTCTCTTCCTGGGCAACTCGATTCAGAATGAAATCACCTCCAGCACACCCGACTGTGCCTAGGTCCCTTCCTTCTAGGGCCTCGGTGTCCTTTCTGTAAGAGCTCGTTAATGAGGATGTAAGGAAACACGCAGCTGAGGTGCCTGGTGCAGAGCAGGCCCTGGGCCAGCGGGTGCCATGGTCCCAGAGATGCGGCCCGTGGCGCTGCAAAGTGCTTCCCGTGGCTCAGGTCTTTTGGGGGAGGCCAGGGCAGAAGGTACTGTCCTGGTTTCACAGACAAAAAGGGAAACGTAAGCGCAGCTCAGAGAGCTTTCAAGTCAGAACCCGACCTGGAAGTGCTCAAAGGCAAGCCTCCCAACTCCACTCCGCCCAAGGCAGCAAGGCCCAAGGCCTCAGCCGCTCTGCCCGACTCCAGCCCTGGACAGCGGCCTGGGATGCCTTCCTGTGCACGGGGCATACATACTTGGGGCTGGGGAGGGTGCGGACTGGCTCATCTCGCCCAGGGGATAGCCAAAGTTCCGCACCAGCAGGGTCATGTCCTCATGCCTCGGACAGAACTTGGCACGCTCCCCGCCACTGGCGAAGGTGTCGCTGTGGATCCGCTTCACCCGGTCCACCACGGCCTGGGCCACCGCATCGAGCGAAGTCTGCTTGGCGAACTCCGTGTCAATCATGGCAGCGATCTCCTGGGGGTGGGGGGGGCGGGCACCAACCCAGTGAGGAAAGAGCAGTCCCAGGGACTGCAGGCCCCAACTGCACAGTCTTCACAATCTAATCAGGACACTTAGGGGTCACCAGCCAAGCCTGTGATCTGAGCTTCTCAAGGTATTCAGGATAATTCTCCTGGAACTTTCTCATTAGAGAAGATATGACCTTGTGATTTCTCCGATTTTTGGCTTTCAAACCAAAACAATAGGGGAATAACATCCACCTCGCTGCATTACAATGAGGATAAAATGGATGTGAGGGCACTTTGGAGACTACTAAAAAGCCCAGTATAAACTGTCATTATGATTAAGCTTGCTTTCCTAGAACAAACTTACTACAGGAAATAATACGCCATTTTTGTCAGAAACTGAGGATACAGGATGAAGACAGGGTCCCTGTCCCCAGAAAAGTCCAGTGTTCAGTGCATTCTAGAAGCCAGAAGAAGACACTACATAATCTTATTGTGAAGATTAAAGAAATGAAAAAAAAAAAATCACACTGCTGGCTGCAGTCTCTTGGGAGGTAGGAGGGCAGAAGCAGGTAACAGGAAATGACCCGGGCATGGTCCAGGGATGTGGCAGAGATGGGCTCAGCTCCATCACTGACCAGCTATGTCACCTCAGACAAGACCCTGGACTCTGTGAGCCCCAAATTCCCTAATCTGACATGGCAGTGAGCCCTTGCCCCCACTACGTTATCAGGCAACTGGAAGGAATGAGATAAAATAGGTGAAAAACCTAGAACACAGGTGGTAAGAGACAGTTAGGCACCTAAGACTTACCCTTCTTATTTCTCATTAGGATAGAATCACAGATGGAAGGAGCAGCACCAGCTGAACTTCCCTGACCAACCCCGCCAGCCAAGGTCTTCCCTTCAAGATCATCTTTCAAGTGGCTGCCTCGAGTCCCACTTCAGAGACATACACACTCTGAGGCAGAGGGGAAAAGCAGCATCTCCCACGGGCTGAGGACCTATGTCTGCCTCGCCCGGCCCTCACCGCAGCCCCACAAAGTTAAGAGGTCAGGATCCTCGTCTTAGAAACAAGGAACAAACTATAAATCGCCTACAGCTCAAAGAGGAAAGTGAAAGAGGCAGTGGAGTGGGAAGTGGGCAGGCCACACGAGTCCTTGTCTGGTGCTCTGTGTACCAGGCTGCACCCCTGCAGGCCAGGCCCTTCCCGGACAGGCTCCAGAGCCATGCCAGCCTTCACTTCCCTCAGCCTCTTCACTGAGGCTCTGCTCAGGGCCCTGGGGACTGACACTGCTTCAGGCCCGGAAGAGCAAAGCTTTTGGGTGGGATGGGTTTGCTTGGAACACTGGGCTTTTTCTTCCCCCAGCATTGAACACAGCGATGTCTGGCAAAGCATTTGGGAATCAGAACTCTAGGTCCCTGATTACTTTAGAGCTGAGCAGGAGAGCTGACTGCGGCCCCCGGGGAGCATGCCACCCTGCGGGCTGGTCAGCTACACTCTGCCCACGCCCAGCTCACCTGGTTGGCCTGCCCAGGCCCGTGGGCTGCCTCCAGGGCCTTGTACAGCCCCTCGGACATCAGCACCAGGAAGCCCGTCACCCCATCCAGGGGCTGTGCACCGTGGATTTCAGGCTCCGCGATGATTGGCTTGGACTTGGCCGCACTGTGGGAAGAGAGCAGAGGGGAGAGTTGTGCTTGGAATGGGCCCCGGGACATTTAGCCTGGTGAGAAGAATCTACACCCAGAATGTAAAATAAAACACACTTCTGACAAGAGAAAAAGAAATAGAGGAAAGAGCAAAACCAAGAAAACAGACCTGTCTTCTGAGGACAGCTGCTAAAATAAAGCTCAGAGGGCCAGGAAAGTCAGTGGGCAGCTGAGGTCAGAACAGCCAAGGTCAAAGGCCCAATCCTGGCCCCACTCCACATCTCCTGTCCATAAAGAAGTCCACATCTCCCCGAAGCTGACCTAGAGTCCACATACACTCCAGCCGCAAAGGGACCATGGACTGATGGCCCATCAGAGCTGGTCAATGTCAGGAAGTTCCAACACATGCACGCAGGGCAAGGATGAGGGGACGTTCCTGGCAATAGGATTTAAAAGAGTGAGTCTAGAAACACCCCAAAGTCCATCAGCAGGGGCAGGTTAGGTGGGTGCTGACAGCTGGCACTGGAATCCCAGTAGCAGCGACCGACATTGCGGTAGCCAAGACCGCAGGCGTGCAGGATAGGAGAGCACACGCCTATGCTGAAGAGAGTCAGGTGCACGACACGGCACGGGATGCGAGTATCTGTGGGTGTTTTAAAAAGAACCTGCCCCCTCCCTGCATCCACCACACACCCACCACACACACACACACACATACACACACACACAAGCTCATGTGCACAGAAGCCAGCAGCTTCTGAGGAAGGAGTCTGAGCCTGGGGCTGGAGGAAGACCCACTTTTCACTCCATATCCTGGGCATTTCTTGAATCCTTCTAAAATGCAATGTACCTTCCCATAAAGCAAATATAACCCCATGAATGAGAGACAAAAGGCTCCAAACTCGATTATTTAAACATTGTGAGGGTAGGAGTTGCAACACATGTGCCCTAAGACACCAGATGGGCATCTCTCTCTCTCTCTCTCTCTCACACACACACAGACACACACACACACAGTGTTCTCACAAACAGGGTCGCTGTGATCCAGGACACAAGCTCTGAATCCAGGCTCCCTGGGTTCAAGTCTTGACTCAGCCCATTGTTAGCCTTGAGCCCAAGCAGGCCACCCACTGTCTGCGTGTGTCAGTTTCCTCATATGAAAATATCTTTGGGGCAGAAACAGCACCCACCTCACAGGGTCTGATTGAGGATGGAATAAGAGAATGGATGTGAAGAACCGGGCACAGGCTTAGACGAAGGCTCACAATTATCACCCTCTCCCGTCTGCTATGAGGACTGGGTGTCGCCCAGCAGGGATAATCCACCCGGCGCCCCCACCTTGGCCTCAGCCATGAGAGCACTGACCAACAGCCTTCAGTCCGTTTCTGCCCACACGAGGCAGCTCATGCCAACTCTGGCCTGCCAGGCCCCGTGGCACTGGATGCTGCCCGTGGCTTTGACCCAGCTCCCTAACTGACCCCTTGCCAGCCTGGTCTACAGGATCCCGAGTCCTGGCCTGCTGGGTCCCGGGCCTGCCCCACACCAGCCTCTCTGGAAGGATGAAAGAATCTCCTTGGGCTCTGAACTACCTCAACTCTACCTCTTGTCTCCAGCGCCTACAATCTGTTATCTGCCCCTGGGCCTCTGGTCTTCCAGATAAACGAGGGGCGGCTGGGCCAGTGCTTACCTGAGGAGGTCGATGTCAGTGTACCCGTACTTGACCTTGTAGTCCCCGATGCGCCTGGTGCTCTCCTGCCCACAGATGACCCCCACTTGCTTGATCTTTCCTGCATCCAAACCTACCAGAGGGAGAAAAACACAACTCAGGCTTTGTTCATAAAGAAGAACCCAGGGACTTCCCTGGTGGTCCAGTGGTTAAGAATCCGCCTGCCAATGCAGGGGACGAGGGTTCAATCCCTGGTCTGGGAAGATAGCACATGCTTTGGAGCAACTAAGCCCAAGGGCCACAACTACTTAGCCCGCAGGCCCCAGAGCCCGTGCTGTGCAGGAGAAGCCACCACAGTGAGAGGCCCGCAGGCCACAGCTAGAGACCAGCCTCTGCTCACCACCGCCAGAGAAAGCCCGCGTGCAGCAACAAGGACCAGCGCTGCCAAAACCAACAAATAAAAAAAAAAAAAGAAAAGAAAAGAACCAAAAGCGGACGACACAGACATATCCGCAAAAACAAAGCAATGGGGACCCACTGAACAGGAAGTGAGGTCACAGCAGGGAGCCTCGGAAGGCAGCTAACCCCAAGTCCCCCAGTGTCCCCAGCCCCTCTGCTGTCGGAACACGCCTGGCTGAGTCCCTCCCCAACGGGAGACGAGATCCAGCACCAGCCAACCCAGCCCCCTCTGCGGCCTGAGCTCACAGCGGAGGGCGGGGGTGGCCGTGGCGGCGGCTGGAGTCCCAGGACTTCTTTGGCCTCTCAGGCTCCACCAGCAACAGTGAGTAGCAGGGACACTTGGAAGCAATCCACATGTGATAATGCTTTCAACCCTTACACCATCCTGAGTGTTACTATAATCCTCGTTACACAGAAGGGGAAACTGAGGCACAGAAAACTTGAGTAAGATCCCAAACCACCAGTGAGCAAGTGGCAGCGCTGGGATTCAACCCCAGGCAGGCTGGTCCCAAGCCCAAGGTCACAGCTCTTCCACGCTGTGTCTCTCTCTACACAGCCACCAGAAGGTGCAGAATGAGCCACCGGGTTTGACCCCCACCCCCCAGAGCCCTCAGCCCGCACCGCCCCCCCTCACTCACCCAGCTGCGAGAGCCGGAAAAGCTCATCCTCATTCTCTGTGGTGTGGTCCACGTTCAGCTGTGTCACCTGCAGGCCATCCACCGTGGATTTGCATAGAAGTGCACGGTTTGTACCTGCAGCAGAATTTGAGCAGCTGAGCTAAGACTGAGAGCACAGCGAAGAATAGGACACATTGTAAAAAAAGAGAGAGAGAAAAGGCAGGCATCTCACACACGGAACTTCATCAAAAGAGCAAAGAAAACAGGCTCAGACCACTGGAGTCACTAGTCAGGGAGAGCTGATGAGATTAAGGAATTAGTTTAAACTTTCCCAGTGTCAACTAAGGACGATTATGATCTTAATAAGAGACCTTTTTTCTAAGGAGACACACTGCAATATTTACAGACAGCGTGACAGGGTCAGGGTTTGCTTCACAACAAGGCAGGGACAGAGGGCTACGGATGAAATGAGACGCCCGGGGAAGGGATGTTGGGGCTGGGAGAGGGGCACACGGAAGTTCATGAAATGCTATTCTGTTTATACTTTTGAGTTTTTCTCATAATTAAATCTTAAGGGAAGGAGGAAGAGAAGAGGGACCGTGTCAGTGGGATCTCTCCGGAGCCCCTACAGTGGCCTCCACCCGGGGGGCACCAGCTTCCCAGGTTCCCACATGGCCCTTCTTGGCCCACAAACCCCACCAGCCCTGGGACCTTGCCGCACCTAGCCCACCGTGGTCCCTTTCACAGGACGCCAGGTGGGTCTTCCACAGCCCAGCAGCCTCTCCCAGAAGAGGAAGCCACCGAGGTAGAGCAGAGAGGGGATGCAACTCCCCCGGCCACAAGCCAGTTAGGGCCAGAGCAGGGGCTAAAGCCAGGATGCCCGCCTCCCAGCAGCTACCTCAAACACTCTGGGCTGGGACCGATATTGTGTGGAATAACGAGAAACACCCAGAGGCCTCAGGACACTCGAGCTGCAGGTCTTCTGTGTCTGGGGAGCAGGCTGGCTGCCCAAAGGACTCCTGGATCCTCAGGTGACTCTCCCCCACCGCCCAGCCCTGGGACAGGCAGGCAGCTTACCGACATTGGCCACATAGAGCCTGTTGTTGAGAAGAACTGCCACGACAGCCATGGCTCCTCCTGAGATCTCCTTCTCCAAGGCCTTGAGTCTTTCGAGGATCTTCTGATACTGAGGAGGCAGCTGGTGCTGAGGGACACCCTAGAAGCCATCATGGGGGGTTCAGAGTAGGCCAGGGCCTGGGAGACCGCCTCACCCACCTGCCCTCCCTTAAAGAGCGAGCATCCGAGGCCCGGCTGGGAGGGAAGCTGGCCACAGCACCAGAGCAGATGTCTTTCCAGACAACCAGGCACGACCTCACTTGTCCCGGCAGCCCCGAAGGAGCCAAGGCAGGACATGAGCAGGCCAGGGACGAGGCCTGGGCTGATTCGGGCCAAGGACCGACCTGACAGGGGCTTCTCTCACACCCCTGCCCACCCTAAGCAGAGACTCAGAGCACGGCTGCTCACAGCTGGCCAACAAGGTCCCTAGAGGACAGAACCATCACCCACCCACATCCCATCAGGAACTATCCCCCTAATGCCTGCTGCTCTGGCCCAGCTGTGTCGATGGCGTGGGAGGGACATAGCAGATGAGTCCGTGCTCCAAGCAAAGCCGGGCCTTCCTTCTCCAGGGGCACAGGCTGGGGACATTACCTCGGGTAGCTGGGACTGGAGGCTCGCCTTCTCAGCCAATGCATCATCAATGGACTCCAGGAAGCTCCTCTCCACCACATCAAAAGCCTGGAGGTAGGGGACAGGGAAGCAAAGGCAGGTTCAAATACCACTGTCACCGGAGGCTGAAACGCCCCTTACTGACAGCAACAAGTCATATCCAGTGCAGGTCACCACGCGATGGGGCTTCACACAGGGCACTGCAGACACTGCTGCTCCTGCAGAGCAAGGTCTGACAAAGGCCGCCCCCTGGGGCTGGTACCTTCCGGGCGGCATCGCAGAGCAACCAGGGAAGCAAGAGACGGCAGAGAGGCTCACAGCACAGGCTTGGAGTCAGGCCGCCGGGGGGTTAATGTCAGCTCTGCGCCTGCTGGCCAGTCTCAGCCCCTCATGGATGACACAGAGGAAGTGCTGCCCCGAGAGTGACTAAGAGCATCCGCCCGAGCACCCAGCCTGGCTCAGAGTGAGTCTAGGTCAGTGACAGCTAGCGTCACTGCCACATCCTGAGGACCCCCTGACACGGGCCACGCCGCCACCTTCCCCAGGGGCAGCAGCTGACAGTTCCTGGCACTGGTCCTGGGTGATCAGGCCTTTGGGTGGCAAGGCAGGAAAATAGCTGTGAATGCTGCTCTCAAGGAACCAGAATCCACCATTCTCATCTACAATTAAATGCCTCTGGACTTGCTTCCAAAAGGAGATGCCAGGAGCAGAAACTCCAGAACCGCAGCAAGCAGGAACGCAGAACTGGAAAATGACACCAGCCAACCAGGAGTGAGGGGCGCAGGGCCCTGGAGCTGCGATCACCGAGGCTGAGCATCTGAGCCTCATGGAAAGAAAGGGGTCACCCTAAACACCTTGCTTCTACCAGGGCTCAGCAACTCCCACCCCAGCCCTGGGTCCAAGGTGACGCCCGTAAGCCCTTCCCCAGGAGGATCTCTGGGCCAACCCTGGAAGTCACAGTCGGCCCGCCCGAGCCCGGTACCTGCAGCAGCACCCGCCGCACATCGGCCTCGGTGTGCTCAGCATTGAGCTGGCCCAGCAGGAGCTCCGCCGACAGCCGCTGGGCCACAAAGTTGGTCACCCGGTTGCCATCGTAGCCGTTGAAGACCCCATACAGGAAGCAGTTGTTCTCACTCCTGGCAGAGAGACAGGGCAGGAGAGGCCTGAGACCAGGGCTTCGCGGAAGACTGACTCTAGGTCCAGAGTGAGGGGATGAGGAAAGCAACCAGGGAGACAAAAGACACAGCGGCTGTGGCTTTAAGTGAGCATCTCGGTCCCCACTCTGGCCATGACCTTCTGGGATGCCCTCTGCCCCCCGGAGCAGGCCCTTGGCTGGTCTGAGGTCTAGATGCGGAAGGGACAGCAGCAGACACCACCTCCCGTGGGCCACGCTGCACTGTCAAGCCCCACGCAAAAGAGCTGCCAAACCGCTCTTCTTGAAAGCCTGCTTCTGCCGCCCAGCAGAGCAGCGGCGGCACCTCACCTGAACTTGAGCCAGTTGTCCTCTGGCGGATGGCTTTCGGTGCTCTTGCCGTCAGCGGAGTAGCTGCGGTTGGAAGCTGAGCCGACCCCCGAGAGGTGGCAGAGCGGCAGGTCGTCCGTCCAGCTGGGCTGCTGCTCCTGGGAAGGACACCAGGACACCAAGATGCCTTACCTTCTTGCCCAGGGCAGACCCCACCTCATCTTCTTTTTCTTCCCCAGCAAAAACCTAGCAAGCCCGGAGCCCCACCCAGAAGGTTCCACTTCCTCCTGGAAAACAATGACGCGTGTATGAACAAACACCTGCAGAAGGATTTGCATGGTTTCCGTCTAATCCACAAACGGTCCCCAAGAAACCTGAAAAAGACTGGAGTCCCCAAACGCAAGGCTCAGCAGTGGTCTCCAGGAATGTGCTCCACTACGGATGGAGCACGAGTCAAACACACGGACACAAATGAAAGAAACTCATCGTGCAGAGCTCGCTGGTGGTCCCCACCTCACACTGCAGTCCCTCGGGCACTGGTTCAAACTGCAGATTTCCAGGCCCCTCCCAGAGTGTCTGATCCTGGTGGGCCTCAGACTGTCTGCAGTATAGGCAGCTCTTCCCAGGGGGCTGATTCAAGCCACCCAGAACCATACCTTGAGAAACTGACTCAGCCTCAGTCACTCTTCCTGGTACTAGGGTCTCCACCCCTGGTTCCTGCTTCACCCTGGGGTCCAGGCCCATCTGTGTCCACCCCCCACATGCTTCTCTACTAAGACCAGATGCTTGGCGTGCCCTGTCCACATTTCACTCTTTCTTCCTGTGTGGAACAGCCTCTTTGTCTAATAATTCTCCACGTCCTTCGGGACTCTGGCTAGCGAGTCACCACCTCCAGGAAGTCTTCCTTCAGGAAGATCTTCCCCCAGGCTTGGTTGCCAGCCCTCTTGTGTATCCCTACTACACCTGATCCCCCCAACCCTGCCTGTGTCTGACTCCCATTCTACCCCATAGGTCTCAAAGCAGGCTATTCAGTACAACCAAGATGGAGCTTTAAAACATGCACAGAACTGTCCAGGAGCCAGCTCAGACAGACTCTGCATTTCCTCAGTCTCCTTGGGGGACACTCTGAACACCTGCATTCTCTAAGCCCCGGAAACGACCCTGACACAAAGCCCAGGTGTGATCCACGGCATCTCACTGGAAGCCTCCCCTCCACCCAGCCCCCACCGGGGAGCTGTGCCTGGTTCATACAAGCATGCCCGTGCCCACCATGCTGAACTAGAGCAAACTACAACAGCTGGGAAAATCCAAGTTCAGCTCACGGAGAGTAAAATTTGGATTGAAACCTTTACTGAAAATTGAACAAGCATGAATACTGTGCACAACTTCTTACAAGTCAGCAGTCACAGTCTTCAAAAAAGGATGTGAAAACCACTTCAGCAGGCTTTTGCAATCAGATATGTAAAACACCTGTGGTTTAGCTCTTGTGGCACATTTCATCTTTTGTTTATTTACATACTGACAGGGAGGGACTTTATGGCTTTTTTTTTTTTTTTCCATTTTAATTGCTTCTATGCTGCATTTATTTCAGCATTTTTAGTTGTATGCTTTGCACCATGGAGCAACTTCAGCAGGCTGTGGGAGTTCGTTTTTATTTTTAAATTAGCCTATAGTAACATTGCCTTTCTGGTGGGTAGGTCTATGAATTTTAACACTTGTAGAGATTTGTGTAACAAACCGAGACACAGAACAGCCACAACTGAGACAAGGAACAGCCCAGCAACCCCAAACATGCCCCCCAGGTGCCCCTTTGGAGCCACACCCTCCACTAACTCCTGGCAACCACCGACCTATGCCCCATCACTATGCAGTCTTTTCAAGAACGCCATAAATGAACTCACGTGGTACATAACCTCCCCCTCGTTCACTGTGGTTAACACACAGAAGATAAGCTTTATCATCGTAACCATTTCTAAGTGTGCATCTTACTGCTATTAAATAACTTCCCAACGGTGTACAGCATCACCACCATCCATCCCCATAACTCCTTCCATCTTGTGAAACTCTATACCCATCAAACAAAAACTCTCCATTCTCCCCCTCCTCCAGCCCCAGGCCACCACCACTGTACTCCACGTCTTTTAAGTGCATAACCTTTTGACGCTGGCTTCTCTCGCTCAGCTTTATGCCTTTGAGATTTACCCAAGTTGGTGCCTGCATCAACAGTTGGTCCCTTTTTATTGTAGAGCAGTATTCTATCATACGCATGTAGTAGAGTTTATCCATTTATCCCCTGAAGGGCATCTGGGCTGTTTCCAGTTTTGGGCAATTATGAAGAGAGCTATTATAAACACTCACAGGCAGTTTCTGTGTGAACCTAAGTCTTCATATTGCTGGGGTAAATACCTAAGAGTGACACTACTGTTTAACTTTGTAAGAAACTGTCAAATTGTTTTCCAAAGCAGTGTACTATTTGCATCCCACAGGTAATGCACAAGAGTTCCGGCTGCTCCACATCCTCACCACTACCTGGTATTTCTTTTTCTTTCTTTAATTTAGGCATTCTAAGCAGTGTGTACTTACATCTCATCACACCTTCAATTTGCATCTCCTAATGGCTAACAATGATGTTGAACATCTTTTCATGTGCCTTTTTCGTCATCCACATTTCTTCCTTGGTGAAGCATCTGTTTAAGTCTCATGCCCATGTTTTAATTGAGTTGTCTTCTTAACTGCTGAATTTTGAGAGTTCTTTACATATTTTGGATAAAAGTCATTTCTTGCATATGGGATTTGCAAATATTTCCCCCAGTCTGTAGCCTGCTATTTCATTCACTTACTAGTGTCTTTTGAAAAGCAAGTTTTTAGCTTTACTAAAATTCATTTAATCATTTTTTTCTTACATGGTTTTTACTTTTGATGTCCTGTCTAAGAACTCTCTGTGCAGTCCCAGGTCAAGAGATCTTCCGTTTTCTTCTAAAAGTATTATCAGGTTACATTTAGACCTGTGATCCATTTTGAGTTAATTTCTACATAAAGCAGGAGATTTCTGTCAATTTTTCTTTTGCAAATGGATGTCCACTTTTTCCAATACTATTTGTTGAAAAGATTATTCTTTCTCCACTGAATTACCTTTGCATCTTTGTCAGAAATTAACTGGCCATACTTGTATGTGTCTATTTCTGGACTCTGTTCTACTCTGTTATCTATGTGTCTATCCCTCAACCAACTCAATGATCTTGATTACCATAACTTTAAGTCTATATTTAAAACCTACATTATAAAATTGGTTAGTGTGATGCCTCTAACTTTCATCTTTTTCAGAACTGTTTTGGCTATTCTAGTTCTTTTACCCTTCCCTACAAATTTTAGAATCAGCTTGTCTGTATCTACCAGAAAATCCTGCTGGAGTTTTGACTGGAATAGTTTTAAATCTATAGATCAATGTGAGGAGATGCGACACCTTCACTAGGTTGAATCTTGCAACTCATCAACATGGTATGTCTTTAAATGTCCTTGTGTTTTCTTTACAGGATTTTTTAAAAATACTGACAATTTCACCACAAGGGCTAAAAAGCTATCCTTTGACAACAGAAAATATGGGTGAAACCTGTGAGTGGAATAGGAACAGCAATAAGAGCTGGAATTCTGCTCAGCTCCTGGTGATGCTGGATATTTATTAGATTGGTATGAAAGTAACTGTGGTTTTGCACTGTTGAACTTTGCTGTTTGATACTGGCATACATCCTTAAATAAATGTGGTTATGTTGTACATAATTTTAATGCACATTTCTCCTTTTTTTTTTTTTGCTAATGTCTTATTACTGCTGTTTACTTTATATTTATTTTAGACTAGGGAAATGATGTTAGACACAAAGAAAATTCAAGTGATTTTCTTATTCGAGGTCAAAATGGGTCATAAAGCAGCAGAGACAACTCGCAATATCAACAATGCATTTGGCCCAGGAACTGCTAACGAACGTACAGTGCAGTGGTGGTTCAAGAAGTTTTGCAAAGGAAACAAGGGCCTTGAAGATGAGGAGCGTGGAGGCCAGTCATTGGAAGATGACAGCCATCATCAAAGCTGATCCTCTTACAACTACACAAGAAGCTGCCGAAGAACTCAACGTTGACCATTCTACAGTCATTTGGCATTTGAAGCAAATTGGAAAGGTGAGAAAGCTTGATAAGTGGGTGCCTCATGAGTGATTGCAATCAGAAAAGTAACTGTTTTGGTTGGTAGGTGGACTCTTTACCACTGAGACATCAAACAAACCCTTAAAATCATCGTTTTGAAGTGTCGTCTTCTCACGTGCTGAGCAACAACGAACCGCTTCTCACTTGGATTGTGACGTGCAACAAAAAGGATTTATGTGACAACTGGCAATGACCAGCTCAGCAGCTGCACTGAGAAGACCCAAAGCTTCTTCAAACTTATACCCAAAGACAAACTTGTACCAAGAAAAAAGGTCATGGTCACTGTTTGGTGGTCTGTTGTCCATCTGATCCACTATAGCTTCCTGAATCCTGGTGAAAACATTACATCAGAGAAGTACGCTCAGCAAACAGATGAGATGCACTGAAAATTACAATGACTGTAGCTGGCACTGGTCAATAGAAAGGGCCCAATTCTTCTCCATGACAATGCCCAACCACACGTCATACAACCAACACTTCAAAAGTTGAATGAATTGGGCTGTGAAGTTTTGCCTCATCTGCGATATCCACCTGACCTTTCGCCAATGTACTACCATCAAGCATCTTGACAACTTTTTGCAGGGAAAATGCTTCCACAACCAGCAGGAGGCAGAAATGCTTTCTAAGAGTTCATTGAATCCCGAAGTATGGATTTTTATGCTACAAGAATAAACACTTATTTCTCATTGGCAAAAATGTGTTGACTTTAATGGACTGTAATGTGTTGACTATTCTGGGCTTCCCTGGTGGCTCAGGCAGTAAAGAAACTGCCTGCAATGAGGGAGACCTGGGTTTGATCCCTGGGTTGGGAAGATCCCCTGGAGGAGGGCATAGCAACCCTCTCCAGTATTCTTGCCTGGAGAATCCCCATGGACAGAGGAGCCTGGAAGGCTACAGTCCATGGGTTCGCAGAGTCAGATACGACTGAGTGACTAAGCATAGCACATTTTGATTAATTAACATGTTTGAGTCTAGTTATAATGATTTAAAATTCATGATCCAAAACTGCAATTACTTTTTCACCAACCTAATAACTCTTGACAGGTCGA
The DNA here is from genome assembly GCF_033118175.1 of Dama dama. Lineage (NCBI taxonomy): Eukaryota > Metazoa > Chordata > Mammalia > Artiodactyla > Cervidae > Dama > Dama dama. The sequence continues at coordinate 9,358,258 of NC_083702.1, forward strand.
GCTGCAGGGCAATAAAACAAAACAAAAAACTCCTTCACGGTAACACAAAATTGTTTCTTACTCTAACCCTAACCTGTCTCATTTAAAAGCAACAAAAATGTCTGTTTTAATATAAGTGCAAGCTTTACTCTTTGGAATCCCCATACAGCATTACACAATGAGAGTATATTTGATTAATACATATATTCATTCAACAAATGTTTACTGAACATTTACAAAAGGTTGGCATTACCCCAGCTGCTGAGGACACAGCAGAAAAAATAACTAAGGGTCCTTAACTTGAAATTTCCTTGCTAGGGAGAGAGACTTCAAACATGTTATACAATGAATAAACAAGGCACTTTTAGACAGGGAAACGCACTATGGAGAAAACACATCAGGGTAAGGGGACGGACGGGGATGGGCAGGGCTCTTCTAGATGAGGACGTTACAGGAAGCCTCCCCGGGGAGGTGACCTCTGAGACAGACCTGAATGGTGATGGAGCAGTGGTCATTTCAAGGATCCTTCCACTTAGAGGGAGAAGTACACGCAAAAAGACCCTGAGGTAGAACATAAAATGAGTAGGTTTAAGGGAGCATGAGGCTGGCATCGCCTCTGTAGTGAGTAGCAGGAAAAGTAGCTTGTTCCTATGTTCACACACATGCATGCACATGTGTGCCCAGGTGGGGACAAAGAAAGGCCTTTCAGGCCACAGAAAGGAGTTCACTGCCAAGGAGTTATTTTTCAAGAAAGAGATGTTGCCCTAAGCCCGGGCACCACAACTACTGAGCCTGTTCTCTCTCTAGAGCCTGTGAGCCGCAACGACTGAGCCCATGTGCCGCAACTACCGAAGCCTGCGTCCTCCAACAGGAGAAGCCACAATGAGAACCTCGTGCACTGCAATGAAGAGTAGTTCCAGCTCACCGCAACTAGAGAAAGCCCGTGCACAGCAACAAAGACCCAACGCAACCAAAGATAAATTAATTAATTTAAAAAAGAGAGAGAAAGAAACATGTTGCCAATCATCCCCTAGATCTTAGATCAGGTTAATATATCTTCATCCCCAAGAACCTCACAAAGGTCTCAGGAAACCTGGCAAGTAAATTTTCATAAGAAACTCCTTTTCTAGGGTCTCTCTCCTGCCTTCAACTGGGATGAAGTTAAGCACAAGATTAAGCCGAAGCATAAAAGCAACTCCTCAATCAGGATTGTCACTTGTCCTCCTGAAAAGATGAGCCAAGAAGCCAATATTTGGCGTCCCGAAATACCATAACTGTTTTAAAGCAGGGGAGGAGAAGACATTTACACGTTCCAGAATCCTGCCTGTGATTAACACTGAGATAAAGATGGACTGAACTCGTCCTCTAATATGAGATGAACAATACAAATGTGTCACCCACGATGCAAAACCTGTCATCCATGATGCAATCACCATGCTTCCCCTGCCATCATCTAATTCCCACAAGGAACTTGAATCTTTCCAACACATTCATACGTTCCAGCAAAAAATAAATGATCACCCAGTAACTTATGGCCCCACTCAGCACTGAGAAATACACTATGAGAAAGACTGGTACATTAGTGTCTCTCACAGGAAGGAAACAAATTCGGATGGATGACTGGGGAACTCACCACGTCAGTGTGTCGTGGCAGGGGAACAATTCGTGTAAAAGCACTTCACAGTGGGGGCACACGATGCTGCTCGCGGGAGCAGGCTGACGCTGCGCTGGTGGTGGCAGCCGTGTGCGGCGGACGTGAGCACAGCAAGCTCCCCAAACCAGAGAGACTGTGTGTCTGACAGTGCTCAGTCTCCTCAGCCAGCACCTTATTCTTCAGAGAGTATTTATGCCTAGTGTCTGGATGCTTAAACAATGTTAAGTGCTTTTTCTGAAATTTGATTTTCATAATGATGAGCTAGTAATATTTTGGAAATGTATTATTTTATTAACTGGCAATCAGTGTTTAGGTCAACGGGTGAGTACTCCAGGGCTATTTTTATTTAAAGGCAGTCTTTGTCCATAAAGACACTTAAGGAAATGGTAATTGATGGATATTTTCTTAATGTGCCATTCTATGTATACTTCAGTCAGTCCAAACACCAGCATCTTACTTAGTGGGTAAACACAAGAGGCATTTGTATTCAGAACAGGAACACAGCAAGGATACTGCAACCTCCATCACTTAACAATGAATTAGAGGTATTAGCACATGCAATTAGACAAGAGAAAAGGAGGAGGGCATAAGACTTGGAAAAGACATACAGTTATCTCTATCTGAATTTGATATGACAGTACTTGGAAATCCCAAAGAATAAATAATAAAACCAACTCAAAGGAAATAAATAAAGGTGGCAGGATAGAAAATCAACACAAAAAGTCAAGCTTTCATATACTTAAAGAAAAGATCGGCATCTAGCCTCCATGTGAAAATTCCTACTGTCAATAGCAAAATCTTTTCCCTCTGAAGTTCTCTAGAGTCAGTCCCCTGCAACCACACTCCTGTAAAGGGTTTTTTAAATCTAAGTTTTTATCAGTTGGATTATATCGCAATGCTTTCATCTCAGCCTTCCAGCCTGTTGACACAGTTTTGAATCTCACCCTTTGACAGATGGACACTCTCACTCAGCTGTCTTGTACAGATAAGGCCTGCTATACAGAGTGTTCCAAATGATTTCAAAAAAACTGTGACCAGAACAAAAAGCGTGGAAAGCTAACCCACTTCCAATAGGAGGTGTCCGCAGCAAACACAGAAGGGAAGTAACACCTCCACTGGAGGTTTATGATACTTGAAAAGCCATGTGTATTTTTGGAGTCTCAAATGAAGAGGTTACTGACCCTAGAGGTACAGTCCCAGAAACAAGCACATACTTTAATACAAACCAACTACTCATACATATGAACCATGCCGAGCCAAGTTATCCTTGTTTCACACTGGCACGCTTGAAACGCTGAGTTTCTAGACAACTGAACTTGGTTTGCTATTTAAATAAAGAAAGGAAGAAACTCAAAAACATTACCCAAAGAGCATATTAAAAAGTATCTATGGTAAGGCTGGGCCTCCCCTTTTCTGTCTTTCTAAGTCCTACCCATCCCCAAAGGCCCTGCTCAAATCTAACTGGTGCTGGAGGTCCGTGCTTCCCAAACCTCAACCATCCACTCACTATCTTCAACAAATTACCCACTTCATGTTTTTTCTTTTCAATATTATTTATTAACTTATTAGGCTGTGTGAGGTCTCAGTTGCAGCACGCGAACTCAGTTGCAGCATGTGGCATCTAGTTCTCTGACCAGGGATAGAACCTGGGTCCCCTGCATTAGGAGCGCGGAGTCTTAACTGAACCACCAGGGAAGTGCTTCATGTTTCTTCTTTAATTTGGCTTTTTTTTTTTTTAATTCAAATGGTTTCATTTTGAATGTAAACTTGTTAGTATTATAAGTGGAAAATGTTATTGCCTGCCAGATCATGACCACGATAAAAAGGAAAACAGAACAAGGTTATGAAATTCTAACTGATCTCTTGGCCCACTGAACTGTGAGCTGAAGCCCTGTTCTCTCTGTTGAAAAAAAGGGAGATTAGCAAGAATCAGAAAGGTGTTTGGTCCTATGTACATACTAGGACCAAACCAAGTCTATCTCTTGAGAGCATCATAAAGTTTGAAAGAGAACTAAAGAACAAATAACTTGCATAAGTAGTGATGACTTTTATACCAGCACACACTGACCACCTCATGAATGTGTCCTAGGCTCTGGGAAAATACTGCCCAAGGCAACAGGGCCCTTTCCCTGATCAACCATGTACACTGGGCACCTGCTCCCTAGCCATTAAGTCTGTGGCTTTGCAGCAACTCTCAGGTTGTAGCCTGGTACTGTTAATTGGCTCCTTTATTTCACTGATTCAAAGACATGTATTTTCAACATTTTTAATATCTCAGAAGTTGGTGTATTACAAATTAATCAATAGTGCACTCGCTTTCTTAGTAGTACATAAAATAATGATGTGTCCTTATAAGCAATAGTGTCTTAGACCCAATGACATTTGGGCAATTTCTCAGGTACCTAGAATTGCAGTCCCCACAGCAGCTCAAACGTTCAGTAACAGGCCGCCAGAGAATTCCAGGAGGTGCTGCCCATGCTGGAGTGGGAGAGTACTGGGTCCCCCCTGATTTCAGCAGTGGCCCCCAAAATCATTCTCACCCTGCTGTGGCAAAGTAAGTTTCAGTTCTATTCTCCCCCCTTTCTCCACCTCCATGGGGATTATCCACACCAAGCGTTCCCTGCTCATTCTATTAAAACCCACCAGACTGCCTACCCTCTTGCTTCCTTCCTCCACATTTCTGAACAATTTTCGGAAAGGTCATTTATTTTCTATTCACACAATCCACCCACCCCTCCACCCCTGCACCCACTGATGCATACTTTCTCCCCCGCCTACAAATGCCAGGCCCAAAGTGCTGCTCAAGCAGTGCTTGAGTGCCTGAACATGAGTCGTGAGAAGCTGAAAAGGGGGTGTCTCACAGCTCACAGAGCCGAGTAAACACACAACTGTGAGCATGGCCCACTTAGCTCTTCCATAGGTTACAAATTCATTTCTCACAAGAAAGAATCTGTTTCAAAAAGCCTAATTTTGACTGTGAGGGAGTTTCCAAAATTCCTATTTTGGTATACATTTCTCTAGTGATTCAACTATATTTAACCCATTAAGGGCGTTACACCGTGTGTACATATATTTATGCATTAGCACCTCATGTACATATGTGATCATGTCACATAAAATACTCCATAAAAGTCCCCACAGAGACTCATCTCAAACTCTTGGGCAGCAGAAGTGGACAAAAGCATGATTCCAAGTTCAGGCCACAGCTTGAATATCAAATTATTGTATGAAAAGGCAAAGTGTTTTTGTGGTGAAAGCACCCAGATTCCTTAGAGGCAAAAAGGAAGCTAAGAAAGGGAGAATAAAGCCCCCAGGAAGATGACTCCGTGTTGGGGGGGACAGTTCTTTCTCTCCAAAAAGCCTAAAACACCCTGACGCCTCCTGCCATCTCTCTTTCTCAATGACCACCTTTTCCCTCCTTGCTTCTCTGGGACCAACTCCACTCCTGGCGCTGCATCTTTCACTAGGGTTTCCATCAAAGGTTCTCTATGTTTTCATTAGAGATATAGACCTAATACATTCTTAAAGAGGCTACTAGTAATTGCGGAGTTTACTGTGTCCCGGAGCAGCTAGACCACATTTTGATGGTATATGAGATGGTTATGGGTGATGGTTACGGGCTTAAAGAATGTTTTTACTTCAAGGCTATATGTTTATTTTCATACACATTGGGGAAAAAAAATATGGCTAGGACTTGTGATATCATAGATATATCTGCTCAGGAAAAAACTGATTTCAAGTTGACTTTTTTTACAATTAAGCAAGTAATAGTTTGAAAAGTGAAAAGTGAAAGTGAAGTCGCTCAGTCGTGTCCAACTCTTTGTGACCCCGTGGACTGTAGCCCACTAGGCTCCTCCGTCCATGGGATTCTCCAAGCAAGAATACTGGAGTGGGTTGCTATTTCCTTCTCCAGGGGATCTTCCCAACCCAAGGATACGAACCCAGGTCTCCTGCATTGCAGGCAGACACTTTAACCTCTGAGCCACCAGGGAAGCCACAGTTTAGGCAAACTTAAACTAGTGATTCTCCCTGCCCCCAAGGCCCCCCACCTCAGTAAATGGCACCACTGTTGTTCCAATGAAAACCTTGTAGTCCTTCTCAACTCTTCTCCCTCTGTCCCACACCCCACGCCTGATCTGTCAGCAAATGCTATCAGCTCTTCCCCGAAATGCAGTTAGAACCCGGTACTCCTCACCACCCCTCTGCCATCACTGGCCAAGCCTCAGTCATCTTACACCTGGACAACCAACAGCACCGAGCACAGAGCTGCCACTCTCGCCTCTCAAATGCCTGCCTCTGTACGGAAGGCTCTTGCTCCTGCCACGAATCAGATCGCTTCATGCCTCGACTCAAACCTGAGAGCGTCACATTACACTTAGCACAGAACCCAAAGCTCACATGAGGATCCACAAGGCTCCCTCAAACGTCAAGCATCTACCACTACCCCAACACACTCCACTCCACTTCAGCCATGCTGGCCTCCTGATGCTCCTCCAATAGGAGAGCCTTTGCATCCCTGTTGCCTCATGCAGGAATACTCCCTCCTACATGGCCCATGCATCTCATCAAACGTCAAACAATCCTCCCTGACCACTCTCTACAACAGGCTCTCCATCATCCTGTCTGTGAATCCCGCCTATTCTTCCTCGTACCACTTCCTGTGTTATATCCTACAAACTGTCATATCATATACAGTCTGTACTTATCGCTTCCTGTCTCCGTTACCAGAACATATGCTTCATGAGGGCAGAGTCCCTTGCCCCTACCAGTGCCTGCCACACAGTGAGTACTCGGTGACACTGGAGAAAAAGAAATGCAGCCTTCATTCAGAGCAGAACTGAAGGTGGAGGTTCATGGCTGGAGCATAACCACACCAGGTCGGGCATGTAACATGTTCATTTAATACTAACAATGCTCCCGGGAGTACTCTTGGTTGGGGAAACCAAGGTTCAGGGAAGTTAAGTGAAAAATCAAGGTTCAGTGATGCTATGTGACTTGCCCAAGGCCATACAGGACTGGTGAGCTGTTTTATCAGGCTGTGAAGGGCCCATGTTCTTTTGAAGTTACTTCAAAAGCTCATCTTCTCTTCAAAAGACCTTTCAAGGCACTACACCACCTGGGGACCAAAGGTGAAACTCCTCAGGACGACATTCCAAGAAGCGCTCAGCTAATCTGTCAGCTCATCAGCAACTCCTCCCAGCCCCATGTCAACAGGTCCCCAGCCCCTCCTACAAACCTCCAATGACCTGGTCACATCAGGCCATCAGCAGCCCCTCTTCACACTGACAGGAAAGTGCTTTAATCACTGTATTTGTGATACATGCTTCTCCACGCAGCACTGCAAATTCAGTAAGGGTGGACACTGCTCTATTTATCTTCGTATCCCCAGGTCCAGTAACTACAGACCAGCATCCCTTATAGCCACCTGCGGAATGATGCTGTCTGAGCTCCTCTCAACAAGACTCAGGACAGTGGAGGGCAGGTCAAGTCTAGCACACATGCATGGACACTTGGACACCTGGTAAGCAGAGATGTCTTGAACATCATTAGGGTGGGAGGGGCCTAATGTGGGCACGCCCACCATTCCTTTGCCTTTCATCATGATGCTATGTGCTTCAAGCTAACCAGCCAACTTTTAAAAAAATGCACACCACCCAGGAACAAATTCTGGAGCTAACAAAGCTCACCTCTATCTAACCCAAGTTACTTGGGCTCCATCATACCGACAAGGGAGGGAAGCTGGTAGCCACTCTTTTGGGCAAGCCAAGTCAGCCTACAACAGTTACCGCTCCAGCACTTGCCACCATCCAGCCGGTATTTCTTCAATGTTTACTACACTGGGGACATTTGCACAGGGGCCCTGCCCTCCTACAAAACAGAAGGCTAGGCCTACCTAACCAACTCAAGGATGAGGCCAAACTGCCAGGCAGCAGTAAAATAAAGGGGCAGCCAAAGGTGTGGAGGGGAAGACAGCATTCCCCACCAGGGAAGGCTAAGCACTGGACCTGGCTTCAAATGCTTTACTCATTATTTTACAAACAAGGTATTAAATGCCCACCCAGTGGTGGTAGACGATGGCGACACTCTTCATTGTAGATCATAAATCCCTCTCTTCACTTTCCACTACAGGAGGCAGTCAAGTCCACAGGCAAGTACAACAGACTGCAAAGTCTGAGGAGGACCCAGGTGACTGCCAACCTGCCCCGGCAGGTCAGAATCGGCCCATGGTGCCAACATGCACCATGGATGTGAACGTGTGTCAAAACGATGCAGAGGCTGGAGGACACCAGTGACAAGCCCATGAGGGTCCAGACTGAGAGGAGTGGAATCTCAAGACTACGCCCCCACCCCCACCCCCCTCCCACATACTACCTACTCTTACCTAACACCTAAGGAAACTGAGGCCAATGGAGGAATAGTGAATTAGAACCAGGGTCTGAACCCAGCCATTCCTCCCGTATAACCTAGAGGTTAAAAGAGTTTCTGGAATCAGAATCCCTGACTTTAATCCTGCCTCTGCCACTTACCAGCTGTGTGGCCTTGGGCAAAGGACCACCTCTCTGTGCCTCAGTTTCCTCATCTGTAAAACAGGAAGAATTACAGTATCTACCTCACGGGGCTGATATGAAAATTAAACTTACAAATGTAAAGCGACTGGCACAAAGCCTGGGATACAGTAAGCGATACACAACGGGCTGGTGTTGCTATGAGGATTAACGAACGACCTGCCCAGGGTCCGGGGTGGGCTCGCTGCTCGGGCTCTCTCGGCGGCCGCGCGCTAGTGTCCCTGCAGGGTTCAGGACGCTCCTACCCTCCACGCGCCCTTGACGCTCGCGGCCGCTGGACCGCGAATCCGAGCCCCCGACAGCCTGGGCAGCAGCGCGCACGCGCAGGCCTTGCGGGGCCGCACGCGCCCCCCGGTCACGAATGAGGGGGGTGGGCCGGCCCGGGAAACGGGAAGGGTGACGGCCACACCCCGCTAGGGACAGGGAGGCAGCCCAAAAGCGGAGAGGGGGCCGCGCCTGCACCCGACAGTTCCCCCGGGACTCCCAACCCCCCAGCCCGAAGAGCAAGTGGGTTCCTCACACTCTGCAGCAAGCTCCTCCTCTGCGCCGCCATCTTGGAGGGACCCCCGCGGACGCGCCCGCCTCCCGGCGGAGCAGTCGAAAAGGGCGGCTAGAGCGGCCCGAAGCCAGCCAGGAGGACCGCGCTATCGGGGAGCATGCGCGCAGCGCCACCCCACGGCCGAAGTGGGATGGGAGCGGTAGCGAAGCGAAATGCGCAGGCGCGTTTTTGAGTCCTTTCTGCTGTAGGGGATAAAGGGGGAAAAAGCGCGCTTCCTTTTGCGGTTGCCGCTCATCCTTTATTTGCAAGCATTCTTCAGGATCCGTGTCAGGTGGGGCTCCTAAAAGTTTGGCGTACTTTATGAGCTGTTTGGGGGCGGTTGTTATTCAGTCGCTTAGTCGTGTTCGACTCTTTGCCACCCCATGAACTTCAGCAAGCCAGACTTCCCTTGTCCTTCACTGCCTCCCGGGAGTTTGCTCAAACTCGTGTCCATTGAATGGGTGATGCCATTCAGCCATCTCATCCTTTGCCCTCCCCTTCTCCTTTTGCCTTCCATCATTCGCAGCATCAGGGTCTTTTCCAATGAGTGGGCTCTTCGCGTGGGGGTGGGGGCGGGCGAATTATTCATTCACTCAATAAATATTCTTTGGATGACTGTGCCTGACCCTTTGAGGGTGAAGCAGCAAGCAAGACAGGCCCTCAAACAGCTAACATTTTAATTGGGGAGGACAACGTTAATATATGTAAGTCATTCGAATGGTGCTACTGCCTGGGAAGAGAGTTATGGATGTGGCAGGTTAACTGACAAGGAAGAGCAGGAGGGTACCGCTAGTGGCTCGAGGAAAGGGAGGGGTGTGCTCAGGAAGCGTGGGTGTCACAGAAGGCCGCTGAGGCGGGAACAGAGAGGGAGGGGGAGTGAAGTGAAGCGGGTAAGAGGGCGGACTCTGACCCTGCTGGCCCAGGCAGGAGTTGGGCTATTCATCTGGAGGACAAAGGCAAGTTGTTGACTTCTGAGCAAGTCATTGACAGGACCCTGTTGATAGAAAGATTCCTTTGACTACTGTGTGCAGAACTGGTGTTTAGAAGAGGATTGGAGTGGAGATGAAAAGATAGATTAGGAGATTGTTTACTAGATCGAGGCAACAGTCCCTGGAGTGGCCTGAATCAGCTGATGGCCTTCGGGTGGACTTTATTTAGGAGATGAAACTGTCAAAGGTTGACGATGGATTGGTTTTGGATGATGATGGGAAGAGATGTGTCAAAGATTCAGATTTCTGGCAAGAACAGCTAGGCTTCTGGAGAGGGAGAATTTTCAGTTTGGACGTGTTGATGCTATTTCTGTTGTTTTTTTGCTTTGTTTTTGGCTGTGCAGCACAGCTTGTGGGATCTTAGATCCCTGACTGGGGATTGAACCTGGGACCTCCACAGTGAAAGCTTAGTGTCCTAACCACTGGACTGCCACGGGATTCCCTGGACGTGTTGAGTTTGAGATACTTTTGAGACATGCAAGAAAAGGAATCAGATTATTCCTTAGAGAGGACTAGAGCTCAAAGCAGAGGGTTTGCGAGCAAGGACAACAGAAAGTGAGCAGCTGAAGAGGCAAGGGGAACAGAGGTGCCCCAGAACCCAGGGTGAGGAGGGCATGGGCAACATGGCATGCTTCGAGAGATCAGTTAGAAGATAACCAAAGAAAACCCATTAGATCTAGCCGTCCCAGGCTCTTGACCCAGGCAATTCTGATGGAATGGTAGGACAGAAACCCAGATGCAGTGAGTTGAGGAGTGGCAGGGAAATGGAGACACGAAGACCTTGAGAATAGGTGGTTCCTCCCAATTGGTGGATTCAGGAGAGGGAGGGAAGGGAACATGGGTTTGAGGGACGGATTTTTGTTTTAGCTTGGGAGAAACTTGAGCCTGTTTAAAAGCTGAAAGAAAGGCTTAATAGAGAAGAGCTAACATTCAGAAGGGGGAAGAGGGAGGCAGTCTATGACTGGGATGGTGATTCACCATCTTGCTGTCCTACCAACACAGCTAGCTCTGCGTGGCCCAAGATGGCTCCTTGAGTTCAGCCATTTCATCTGAGTTCAGCCAGCAGAAAGGAACGAGAAAAGTAGGAAGATGGCATTTGCTTCCTCTTTTTTTTTTTTTTTTTTCAAATTAACATTTACTTGTAAGCAGTCTCACTGGCTTCCCAGGTGGTGCTAGTGCTAAAGAACCTGCCTGCCAATGCAGGGGACATAAGAGACACAGGTTTGATCCCTGGGTCAGGAAAGATCCTGGAGGAGGGCATGGCAACCCACTCCAGTATTCTTGACTAGAGAATCCCCATGGACAGAGGAGCCTGGTGGGCTACAGTCCATAAGGTCACACAGAGTCAGACACAACTGAAATGACCTAGCCTGCATGCACACATGCAATCTCACTGGCTTCCCAGATGGCACTAGTGGTAAAGAATCCACCTGCCAATGCAGGAGATGGATGAGATGTTTGATCCCTGGGCTGGGAAGATCTCCTGGAGTAGGAAATGGCAACCCACTCCAGTGTCCTTGCCTGGAAAGTTCCATGGACAAAGCAGCCTGGCACACAATCTCCCTTCTCTTTTAAGGAGACCCCAGAGGTGCCTCATGACGCTTCTCTTTACATCTCAATGGCTGTAACCTAGCCCCATGACCACATCTTGGTGAAAAGGAGGTCAGGAAATGAAGGCTTTGGATGGAGCCACAAAGTGATGAACTACAAGTTGCTGTTACAGAAAAGGGATTAGGAAATGAATACCAGGAGGCTATGTGCAGTCTCTGCAGTGAAGGTAGGAGAGGCCTGCTGTTTGTCAATTGAGAAAAAGTCAAAAGAATTAAGATTTGGAGTCCAGCCCACTTCTTTCTAATTCTTGCCCCATATCCTGTCACCTATATGACCTTGAACAAGCCACCTGCCCTCTCTGAGCCTCAGTGTCCTCTGTAGAATGGGAGTTATAACCTACCTGGCCGAAAGACGGCAAGGATTAAATGAGATGTCACAGGAAGACCTGACCTATGGTAGGTACTGATGTTAATCACATTCAGATTACAATGTAATGTTCTAAAAAGAGAATACACACACATTGAGCACCTACTGAATGCCAGGAACTTGGATATTTTTTCATCATGCATTTATTTACTTCTCACTCCAACCTGGTGAGATGGGTATTGTAATCATCCTAATTTATAAAGCAGGAAACTCGAATTCAGCAAGTCAGCCAGCAGAAATGTCGGGATTTGAACTCCAGTCTTCTGACTCTTCATCTTCTTCCCAGGTCCTAGCACAGAGCTTCTCAAAGAGTTTTGGGGACTTCTGGTGGTCCAGTAGCTAAGACTCCGCACTCCCAATGCAAGGAGTCCGAGTATGATCCCTGGTCAGGGAACTAGATCCCACATGACATCCCATAAGAACCAGCATGCCTCAATGATGAGCGACGATCCTGCATGCTGCAACTGAGACCTTGTGCAGCCAAATAAATATTTTAAAACAAAACAAAACAAACAATTTTTAAAAATTAAAAATAAAAGAGTTTGGACATTTCCTGACAGCAATGATAGGAGCATCTTGTTATTTATAGCAAGCACTTATCCACTGAACTGGAGATTATAGATAATGAACGACGTGGCTGGAAGCTCTTAGATAACTTCTGGAAGGAGGCTGATTGCAGAGGGACCAACCGTGTGGTTAGAGGGCTGGAGCTTTAGGGCCCCTCCCCCCCTCCACCCGAGGGGAGGAGAGGGGCTGGAAAGGGAGTTCATCACCAGTGGCCAATGATTCAATCAATCATGCCTGGATAATGGAACGTCCATAAAAAGCCTCAGTGAAGGGTTTCGGAGAGCTTCTGGGTTTTGAATACGTCCACTTGCTGGGAGTGCGGCACACCTCAAACTCCATGGAGACAGAAGCTCTGCTCTCTGTGCACCCTAACAGAGCTTACCTATGTAGCTCTTTATGTGGCTGTTTGTGTCCTTTGTAACAAACCAGCAATAGTAAGATGTTGCCCTGAGTTACAGCTGTTACAGCAAATTATGGAATGGGAGGAGGGGGTCAAGGGAATCTGATTTGTAGCCAAATTGGACAGAAATGTGGGAAACCTGAGGACCCTCTGCTTGCAACTGAAAAGGAGGGCAGTCTTGTGGCACTTGACCCTTAACCTGTGGCATGTGTGTGTGCTAAGTCGCTTCAGCCGTGTCTGACTCTGTGCGACCCTATAGACTGTAGCCCACCAGGCTCCTCTGTCCATGGGATTCTCCAGGCAAGAATACTGGAGTGGGTAGCCATTCCCTTCTCCAGGGGATCTTCCCAACTCAGGGATTGAGCCTGCATCTCTTACATCTCCTGCATTGGCAGGCAGGTTCTTTACCACTAGCGCCACCTGGGAAACCCTCTTAACCTGTGGGGTCTGCACGAACTCCAAGTGGTTAGTGTTAGAATGAATTAAATTACAGGGCGCCCCATTGATATCTGCAGAGGACTGGAGAATTGTTTCCTGGGGGAACCCACAAGCTTGCCCACTTGCCCTCAGAAGTGTCCTGCTGTTGTGGGTAAAAACACGTCAGTACGAGATGCCAAGGCCTTTCCTGGAAACCCTGTGAAGCAGGCAGACCCTCCAAGGCCCTTCCCAGCTCAGCCTGAGCTTAACTTGAAGCCTGAGCTTCAAGTTTCTCAAACAGCCATGTGTTTCCTGCCTCCATCTTTGTCCCTGTTGTTCCCACACATGCCTGCCCAGTGAACTTCTGCTCCATCTTCAAAGCCTCTTAGCAAATGAAAGCCCTTGGCATTTTTCTTGATCCTCTAGGAAAGGAAGAATTTCCCTTTGCCCTTCTAACTTCTTTTTGGCTGGTCTAATAAAATTAAATTGGCAAAAGACAGATCAACAGGAGAAAAACAATCGAATTTAATTTCATCCATACGGGAGCCCCAAACATACAAAGCTCAAAGAAGTGACCAAAGCAGGCAGCTTTTATACCTTGCAGACAAAGAAACAATTATTTGTGAAGATTGGACAAAACAAAGGGCTTTTTGCTTGGGGTAGCAAGTTAATGAAAGAGTAACAGAGTTTGTTTAGGCAGCCTTCTTGGCCTTGAGACCTTGCATTTCACGTTTCTGGAGATAAGGATTTCTCCTCTCATCCTGGTACACAGAGAATAGCTTCACATGGGAGATTTATTTCCTGCTTTCAAGGGGACAAGTGTTCTCCCATTGACTGTTCCCCAAGAAACTTTAATTCAAAATAATCAATTTTCCAAAGTGGCATATTTGGGGGCAGCCTACCCTGAACCCCATCCGTTCCCTCACTACAAATCATGCCTTCAGTCATTTTTTGATCATTTAAAACCATAGTTATTGTTTGAAGTGACCTTTCCAAGGACAGGAACTATAGCAGTTCAGCTCTGGGTCTCCTTTCAGGCCCCCAGGAAGCTGCTTAATGACCATGTGTGGCAGCACATTGGTTAGAGTGAGATGGAGATGAATGGACACATTGGTAGATGAGGCAAGTGGGAGAGATAGTCCTAAGGTTCCCAAGTGACTTATGGGGAGCTGGAACTGCAACTTAGGCCTTCCAGACATATACCCCCAAGCCTCTTTCCATCCCTGCCCCCTAACCAATGCACTCTGATGGGTCCTTTTTCCAGAATTCTTCAAGTCGGATTTTCTAGGGAGCAGGAAGACGCTGGACTCAGCATGGCACTTGGGAGAACAAGTATGAAGTCATCACGCCTCCTGTTTACAGGACACTGAGCTATGGTTTTTCCAGTGGTCATGTATGGATGTGAGAGTTGGACTATAAAAAAAGCTGAGCACCGGAGAATTGATGCTTTTGAACTGTGGTAGTGGAGAGGACTCTTGAGAGTCCCTTGGACAGCAAGGAGATCCAACCAGTCCATCCTAAAGGAAATCAGTCCTGAATATTCATTGGAAGGACTGATGCTGAAGCTGCAACTCTGATACTTTGGCCACTTGATGCGAAGAACTGACTCCTTGGAAAAGACCCTGATGCTGGGAAAGATTGACGGGGGGAGGAGAAGGGGATGACAGAGGATTAGATGTTTGGATGGCATCACCGACTCAATGGACATGAGTTTGAGCAGGCTCCGGGAGTTGGTATTGGACAGGGAAGCCTGGCGTGCTGCAGTCCATGGGGTCGCAAAGAGTTGGACACGACTGAGCGACTGAACTGAACTGAATTGAACTGAGCTCCCAAGGAGTAGGGGTGGATCAAAGGAAGTCTGCTGGGGATAGGCCCCCTTCTCCTCTAGGGTCAGTGTGCCTGGGAACCAAGCTGAAAAGTGGATCCTGTTTTCCCAGGACAACCCTCTGGGTCAGGATTTGTCATAAATGTAAGTCTGCCAGAGGAACAAAGATCTCAAAACTACTCACCCTGATAACCATTTAAACAGGCAGAGCAAGCGCCAGGCGCCCAGGTGGGCAGGCCACCTGGCTAGGATGAGAACCCCGATGCACCTGAAGCACACACATGGCCCGGAACATCAGGTGACTCCCTGCCACCACACCGCGGCCTTTCCAAAACCCCGGCAGCAGAAGAACAAACAGCCATGCGGCTTGTCGACCACCTTCTGGGAACTGAGACAGTCTGTGCCCGGGGTTTGGATCCACCCTTTGTCATGAGGTCTGCAGCAAGGCTTTCAGTGACTCCAGCCAGCTCCCCACGGAGCCAGCAGATGCCACCAGTCCTTTGTTCAGCCTCACACAGCCCCGCAGCAAGTCTGGTTTGCAGGTAACAGCTTGGAAAGATGACGTTAAGAACAGAGAAGAACATTTGGAAGGGAGAAGAGCATTTTTGCCCACATCTCACCACCCTCATCCTAACCTTCCTTTTTGCTTTCTCTATTCTGACCGGGGAACCCAGGCAGCTATGTTGGCCTGCTTGCCAAAAAAAAGAGTGTGGAGACCAGCTCAGACTGGGCTCTTTGTCTTTCTGGGCTTTTCTTGGTCACTGGCATCTTGCCAGGAGGCTGTGTGGTCTTCATACTGATCCTCTGAAGAGATGCATCAGAGTCCTTTGACTGGTCACCCCTTCATTTTCAAATGTTAGCTAATAAGCATGTTTCCAGTTCAGAGCTGTTAGAAACAGCTCTGCAGCAGTCATTCATGTGATTAAAAACTATTTATTCAATTTCTTAGAGAAGCATAGTGAAATACATGGGAGGTGGGGGTGATTTACTTTACAATACTTTAGTAAAGGAGGAAAAAAGTAAAAAAGGGGGAGAGAGACTGAACCAATGGAACAAAATCAGTGTGCTCTGGGGTGATGGGTGTACGGGGTTTCATGGTGCTGTTCTCTCTCTTTTTTTGGTATATGTCTGAAATTTTTCATAATGAAAAACTAAAAATAGAAATGTAAACACAGTCCCTGCCCTCTGGGAGTTCACAGTCCTGCAAGGGATACAAAGAGCCAGGCCCTGGCAGAGCAGTGTGACAGGGCAGACATGGGGCTAGGGGACCTAGAAGAGAGCCACCTCTCTGACTTAGGCAATCAGGGAGGGCTGCCCAGAGGAAGCGACATCTTAGCTGAGGCCTGAGGGATACATAGTGAAGTGAAAGTCGCTCAGTCATGTCTGACTCTTTGCGACCCCATGGACTATACAGTCCATGGAATTCTCCAGGTCAGAATACTGGAGTGGAGAGCCTTTCCCTTCTCCAAGGGATCTTCCCAACCCAGGTATCGAACCCAGGTCTCCTGCATTGCAGGTGGATTCTTTACCAGCTGAGCCACCACCGAAGCCCAAGAATCCTGGGGTGGGTAGCCTAGCCCTTCTCCAGAGAACCTTCCTGATCCAGGAATCGAGTCAGGGTCTCCTGCATTGCAGGCGGATTCTTTACCAACTGAGCTATCAGGGAAGCCCATGAAGGATACATAGGAGGTGGTCAAATGACAGGGAAGGGAAAGATGTTTCAGGCAGAGGTAACTGCAAGAGTGTAGACCTGGTAGAGAGAGAAAGGTGGCAGGTGAAGCCTAAAGCAGTGGTCTGTCTGGCTTCAGTGTTGTGCTAAGTCACTTCAGTCGTGTCTGACTCTTTGAGACCCTATGGACTGTAGCCCACCAGGCTCTCCCATCCCTGGGATTCTCCAGGCAAGAACTCTGGAGTGGGTTGCCATTTCCTTCTCCAATGCATGAAAGTGAAAAGTGAAACTGAAGTCGGTCAGTCGTGTATGATTCTTCTCGACTCCATGGACTGCAGCCCACCAGGCTCCTCTGTCCATGGGATTTTCCAGGCAAGAGTACTGGAGTGGGTTGCCATTACCTTTTCCATTGGTGTTGGTGAAATGGAACCAAAGCTGGAGCAGAAGCAGGGCTGGACCAGTGGTGCTTCATGAACTGTGGGAGTTTGGGGGGCCCCGAGGTGCCTGGCAGCTGGGGAAGGATGTGATCGGATCTGGATTGGAGGATGATCTTTCTGATCACTGGGACTCCTGGGTGCACAGTGGATTGTGGGTGGTGGAGAGTGCCCTGGGCATCCTCACCTTTGTAGCTTTCTATTTCTCCTGAATTACTCCTTTAAGATCATTTCCAGAATGCTCAGCCCCCATACCCTGCTCTCAATTTCTCCATGCACTACTTCTATCCTCACTTTGGTTTACCTCTTCAGAGATGCTGAGACCAATACCAGGGACGAGGGACTTTCCTGGTGCTGCAGTGGCTAAGACTCTGAGCTCCCAATGGAGGGGACCTGGGTTTGATCCCTGGTCAGAGAACTAGATCCCACATCCTGCAACTAAAGATCCCACATGCTGCAACTAAGACCTGGTATAGCCAAATAACTAACTAAATAAATTTTTTTTAAAAAATAAGAGAGAAAGAAAGGACTAGGTTTTACTCATCTCTGCAACCCCAGTGTTTAGCACACAGCAGACACCAAATAAATGCTTTGTGAATGAATAAACTTTTATTGAGCACCGAACAAGTGCCAAGCACTTCTCTCAATGCTTTACACATACGACTTCGTGTGCAGGGTTGTCATAACCACCCCTGTGGAATGTGTTACTATTACCCTTGGGTAGGATATGCCATCAGACTATGATGCAGGTCTGAAAGGCTGACTCCTGGGGGGATGGCCAGGGCGGGGGTTGGGGTAGGAAGGATATCAGATGGCCGGTAGTGCAGTCGGAGGACAGTGTCAGCCAGGCCACCTGGAAAGTCCTGGCTAAAGGCATCCTGTGTCGCGCGGGGACCAGCCCACGTTAGCTCCCTTCTGCTCAGTCACTGGTTGGAAGCAGCCTGTTCTTGCAACCTCAGCAGCAACATGAGGGTGGATCTAGAAAGGCAGCAGCTGGAGCCAACTGTCAGTGATATGCACAATCCCCATTTTACAGTCATGAAAACTGAGGCCCAGAGAAGTTAGGTCACTTGCCCAAGGTCACACAGTTAGGAAGCAGTGGACCTCCTTTGCTTCAGGGGTTGTCTGTGACCCCCTACTCTGTGACTGTTGTTAAGAGTTAAATCATGTCCTCCCAATTTCATATTTGAAGTCCTAAGCCCCAGAACCTCAGAATTTGAAAATAGGTTGTCACAGATGTAATATGCTGGGTGGGGTGGGAGTGGGGAGGAATAAAGAGGATGGAGAGGTGGAAATCCCAAAGGTTTCCAGCCTTAGGCAACTCAGCTAACTTCTCTAAGCATCTTGAAAGTGAAAGTGTTAGTCACTCAGTCTGTGTCTCTTTGCGACCCCCCGGACTGTAGCCCGCCAGGCTCCTCTGTCCATGGAATTCTCCAGACAAGAATACTGGAGTAGGTTGCCATTCCCTTCTCCAGAGTATCTTCCTGACCGACAGATCAAACCTGTGTCTCCTGCATTGCAGGCAGACTCTTTACCATCTGAACCACTAGGGAAGCCCTCTGAGCATCTTATCAATTGTTTATTTTCTTTAATGAGTAATTCTTAGGCAAAGCTATAGTTACCAGAAATGGATCAGTAGTTACCAGGGGTACAGGAAAGTGATTGAATAGCACTGTATTATTTTATAATCTTTTTTCCACTGAATGTAATTTTAATGTTTTGTTTCATTATTCTCCTACAAGAAAGTTCTTACTTCCCTTATGGTATTCCACTGTAAAAGTAAAACCAAGATTACTTAACCAGTTTCCTTTGTATGATGTCTTGGTTATTTCCTGTTCAGGTTCAACTCAAGGTTGCATTGCAAATCCCTGTAGACCAAGATTTCTTAACTTTCTCTGAGCCTCTGACCACTAGGAGGAGCCTCCACCACCCCACCCCACCCATAGTATTTTAAAATGCACAAAATAATATACCAATGTTTATAAAGGAGATCAATTATATTGAAATGCATTTATCAAAATATATATTTAAGTTGGGTACAGTGGTCCAAAGAAGGTGTGAGACCGTGGAGCAGAGCCGCCCCAGCAGACCCGGAAACCCACAGTGAGACAAAACAGACCCAGATGTGAGGCTTGAAGCACCCAGCCTCACCCAGCCACAATCAGCTGAAACCCACAACACCTACAGATGTGTGATTTTGTTTTAGAATAGTGTGTTAACACAGCAAAGGCTAACTGATACAGTGGGGGGAGAGTAGCCCTCCAGCAGAACCCATTACCTAAGCTTATGTCCCACTCCTTGCGACCCCATGGACTGTAGCATGCCAAGTTTCTCTGTCCATGGGATTCTCCAGGCAAGAATACTGGAGTGGGTTGCCACTTCCTCCTCCAGGGGATCTTCCCGACCCAAGGATTGAACCTGTGTCTTTTACATCTCCCGCATTGGCAGGCAGGTTCTTTACCACCAGCACCACCTGGGAATCCCCCAAACCTGGAACAGAAATGGCAGATAAGTGTATGAAAAGATGCTCCACATGTCTTTGCTGTTGTTGTTTAGTCACTTAAGTCATATCCAACTCTTTTGAGACCCCACGGACTGTAGCCTGTCAGGCTCCTCTGTCCATTCTGTCCATGGGATTTCCCAGGCAAGAATACTGGAATGGGTTGCCATTTTCTTCTCCAGGGGATTTTCCCAGACTGGGGATTAAACCCACATCTCCTAGCTTGGTAGGTGGATTCTTTATCACTGAGCCAATGGGGAAGTCCCCCCAAATGGCTTTGGGGAACTGCAAATTAAACAACAATGAAATACTACTACACATCTATTATTATGTCTAAAATTCAAAACATGGACACCTCCAAATGTTCACAAGGATGTAGAGCCATAGGAATTTTCCTTTATTGCTGATGGGAATGCAGAACGGCATGGACACTTTGGAAGACTGTTCGGTGGTTTCTTGCTGAGTTAAACATAGTTTTACTGTATGATCCAGCAATTATGCACCTTAGTATTTATCTAAATGAGTTGAAAATTACATTCACACAAAAATCTGCACATGGGTGTTTATAGAAGCTTTATTCATGATTGCCAAAACTGAAGCAACCAAGATGTCCTTCAGTAGACGAATAGATAAACAACTGTGGGACATCCAACCAATGAAATATTATCAGAGATAAAAAGAAATGAGCTATTGGGAATTCCCTGGCAGACCAGTGGTTAGGACTCAGTGCTTCCACAGCCATGACCCCAGGTTCAACCCCTGATTGGGGAACTAAGATCAGAGTTATGCACATTTTTAAGGATTTTGCTGCAAATGGAAGGTTGTCTCCCAGTTTGCAGTTGCCATTTCCAGTCACCCAGCATAGAAAAGGGCCTGTCCTCCTGCCTCTGACATGCAGCCAAGGGTCCTGGAATTCTGGGGTTTGGGCCCTTGGGCAACACTGCTCTTTAATACAGCCTGTGAGACCAAGCTTTCGAATGTTCACTTTGCCAAGTGACTTGCAAGCCATGCTTCCTGTTTCCTGCTCTGACCTGGCTGCCACTCATCACCTGAGACACCTCCCTTCCTCTGGACCACTGCCCTTCTTCCCAGAAGTGGGTCACCTCCTGCCATCTGCTGACATCTCCAGGCTTCAGCTCCCAGGATGGCTTCTCTAGGCTCAACACTCTCCCTGAATTCCTTAAAACACAGCTACCACCAACCTAATAAAAATCTGACTGCAGGTTTGGGGAGAACAAAAGGCAGATTTAAACCGGAGGTCGCTGCTGCCAAAGTCCACAGTCAGGGATTCTCCACAGGGGTCACATGGCTGCTTTCTTTTTAGCCTACCTCGCCCTCTGGATAGGGGCTCAATGCCCTCAACTGGGCCCCTATTGCCCAGCGTGCAGACCACCCCAGCTGCCACCACAGGGGAGAAGAATCCTGGCCTCCCATCTAAAGCGTGCTTCAGCTCCTGCTCTTGCACCTTCCTGCAGAGAGCAGTCCAAAACCGAGTTTGGGGTGGGGGCTGGGGGAGTCCTTTAACTGGTTAACCCAGTTTATATAATGGATTAGAATACTTAACACCTTAGCCTAAAGCAGCTAGCTTTGAGCATCCCCAAGAGCATCAGGGGGCTGTCACTTCGCAGCTGCCTGACTAAGAGGGCTGGAGGAAAGGGTCTTTCCAAAACAATTCAGAACAAAGGGAGGATCTTCTCTGTAAACAGATCCCCTCTCCTGCCTTAGAATGCAAAAGCTGTTTATAACCTATACAATGACAGTTTCTATCAGCTTTATATGGTGCATTCTCCCATGGTACCTCATGACACTTCCATTATTATTTTTTTGGGGGGGGCCTATGCCAGGTCTTAGTTGCATGTGGGATCTATTTCCCTGACCAGGGATCAAATCTGGGTCCCTTGCATTGGGAGCATGAAATCTTAGCCACTGGACCACCAAGAAAGTCCCAGATAATTTGGTAAACGTTAAACAGTACCTCAATTTGACTTAACTCGTATTTCTGTGGTTACTAGAAAAATTGAACTTTGGCCCACTTATATTTCTTACTCTGTGAATTGTCTGTTTAGATTATGAACCTGTATTTCTGTCCTACGCTCAGTCGCTTCAGTCATGTCTGACTCTTTGCGACCCCATGGACTGTAGCCCACCAGGCTCCTCTGTCCATGGAATTCTCCAGGCAAGAATAGTGGAGTGGGTTGCCATGCCCTCCTCCAGGGGATCTTCCTGACCCAGGGATCAAACCTGCACCTCCTGAATTGCAGGAGGATTCTTTACCGCTGAGCCACCAGGGAAGCCCTTTCTATCTGGTAGCATGTAGGAAAGATTTTTTTCCTGGTTTTTCATTTTCACTTTATTTATTGACATATGAAGTCTTTACATTTTTACACAGTCAGGTCTCTCAGTACTTTCCTTCCTGGTCACTGCCTTCTGTGTTAGGCTGACGAAGACCTCCCCTACCCCAGATTCACAGAAACAGTCGCTTAAATGATTGTGCGGTGGCTCAGCTGGAGAAGCACCTGCCTGCAGCGTGGGAGAGCCCGGCTGGATCCCTGGGTCAGGAAAAGTCCCTGGAGAAGGGAATGGCTACCCGCTCCAGTATTCTTGCCTGGGGCATTCCATGGATGGAGGAGCCTGGCGGGCTACAGTCCATGGGGCCTCAGAGTCAGGCACAACTGAGCAACTAACATATTCCATTTGGAGTTTTAATGCCATGTAAGGGATCCAACTTGATTGTTTCCATATACATAGCCAACTTCATATTAAAGTCTAGTATTGACTAGTCTCTTCCACTGCCTTGAAATGCTACCTTTCTTAGTTTTGTAACTATTATACAGCAGTTCTTTTGTTTTTAAAATCCTTACCCCCCAGGGATTTAACAATGAAGTAGCATCTCCAGGGCCTTTAGCACAAGAACATAGAATCTGCTCCAAACGTGTTGGTTCTTGTCCCTTCTCCTCCTCTTTTCCAGTCCCATTTGCCCCCTCCTCATGCCATACACATCTACCGTTTGACCTTGGGATTCTGGCAACAGTTCCAGATTCACAGAAGGTGCTAAGGCCTTTGCCATTTGGGCCACCAAACTGCTTTTCTGGCCTGTTAGTCATCTTAGCCAAGGTGACCTTGCTGTGAGGATTGGATGGGTGAGCCCCGGGAAGAAGATGGTAGTTACAGAGTGCTGGGGAGGTGGGAGTGGGTGATCAGGGAGGTGACCTTGGAGCTGACTCTAGGAGCACAGAGGAATTAGGCAGGCAGAGAAGGGAGAAAGGGCATTCTGGACCAAGGGGACAGCATGAACAAGGGGTGGGTTGGGGGTGTGTTGGGCAATGGTTGAAGTCATGGCAAGAGGCCGGAGACGAGTCTTGACTGCAGTATGCAAGATTTTCGATCTTTACTGCAGCATGTGGGATCTTTGCTGCAGCGTGTGGGATCTTTGCTTGCGGCATGCATACTCTGAGTTGCCCCATGCAGGATTTTTGATATTTCTTGTAGTGTGTGGGATCTAGTTCCCTGACCAGGGATTGAACCCAAGCCCCCTGCATTGGGAGCACAGAGTCTTAGCCACTGGGCCACCAGGGAATTCCTACAGTGGATGTTTAAAGCCACAAGACCAGGTGGGTTCACCCAGGAAGCGAGTGTGGATGGAGAAGGCGGCCAAGGATGGGCCTGGGCGTCTGCCATGTTGACAGCTAGGGCTAAGCAGATGCCAATTGGCCCAACTGATGTGATTTTTAAAAAGCCTGCGGATTTGGAAAAAGTTTGAGGAAAAGGTTTTCAGTTCTGTTGAAGTTTTTCCAGTGTTTGAAGTAGCATTTTCTAGGACATGTAATTGGGACAGGCTTGGGAAGACAGCAGAGATGGGTGAAGCCAGAGGAGGGTGGATGGCTGACCAAAGCCAAAGCCTTTGCTGATCCAGAAACACTCAGAGCCAGGGGAATTGCTGCATAAAAGCCTTTAAGGATCTGTGAATTACTGGAAATATATACAGATATTTCAACAAAAGGCAGCGAAGTGCCTAAAAGCATGGATTTTGCAGGTGGGGCCCTATGGTGCTTCAGCCTCTGCCCCAGTGTGACCCTGGCGGAGCCCAGCTCCTCCTCGGTAGAATGTAGAATGGGATAAGCTTAGTGCCTCTATATCCACAGGTATAATGGAAGTGAAATAGATACTACAAAGTGCCTAGCATAGAGCTGGCCCTAAAAGGGAAAACACTGTTTTCTTCTATACTTCTACTTCTGACACCAAAAGTGTATGGGTTTCCCACACCAACCAGTTCTCTGACACCAGCTGAGCATCCTAACAGAAACTTATTCAGTCTTTTGTTTTTAAATAATTGTATTTATTTATTTACTTTTGGCTCTGCTGGTCATTGTTGCTGCGCGGGCATTTTCTCCAGTTGCAGCGAGTAGGAGCTTTTCTTCATTGCAGTGCACGGGCTTCTCATTGTGGTGGCTTCTCTTGTGCTGAGTACGGGCTCTACGGTGCTTAGGCTTCAGTAGTTGTGGCACACGGGCTCAACAGTTGCGCTTCCTAGAGCGCAGGCTTAGTTACTCCCAGGTATGTGGGATCTTCCTGGACCAGGGATCGAACTCGTGTCTCCGGCACTGGCAGGTGGATTCTTTGCCACTGAGCCAACAGGGAAGCCCCCTATTCAGTTATAACACTATGCACCTGGAGTTAGGGTCCCATCCCTCAAGTTAGGAGGTCAGTTCCAGGGACTGCCCTTACTTCAGAAACTACTCCTAAGCTACTGGATATAAATCAGTGGTTCCCATGGTCTCCTCCTTGGGTTCAATAATTTGCTAGAATGGCTCACAGAACTCCAGATAGTGCTTTACTTATTACTGCCTATTTATCATAAAAGGATGCCTTTCAGCAACAGCCAGATGGAAGAGACACAGAAAGCAAGGCATGTGGAAGGGGTTGCAGGATTTCCACACCCTCTCTGGGTCTGCCATCTACCCAGCACTGACCTGGAAGCTCTCGGAAGCCCTTTTGGCTAGGGTTTTTATGGAGTGTCATTACATAGGCATGATTGATTAAATCATCGGCCATTGGTGATTGAACTCAACCTGCAGCCCCTCCCCTCTCTCCAGAAGTCAGGGGCTAGGGCTAGACGTTTCAACCCTTTAATCACAGGATTGGTACCGCTGGAAACAATCCCCCATCCTTAGGGGTTTTCCTAGTCACCTCATGAACATCTGTTCAGGTATGGTTAAAAGGGACTTATTATGAACATAAAAGACAATTCTCTTACCCAGATGATTCAGAAATTCCAAGGATTTTAGGAGCTCTGTGCCAGGAACTCAGATTGGATGAAGACTAAGTATATGTTTCTTATTATAGCACAATATTACAGGCCAGTCAAGTGTAGCTGTCTACTTGACAAGGAGACTAAAAGGAGGAGAAAAAAAAAAGATTCAGAATTGGACTTCCCTGGTGGTGCAGTGGATAAGAATCCGCCTGCCACCTCAAGGGACACAGGTTTGATCCCTGATCTGGGAAGATTCCATATGCCGTGGAGCAACTATGCCTGTGCACCACAGCTATTGAGCCTGTGCTCTTGAGTCCAGGAGCTCCAACTACTGAAGCCCAAGGGCCCTAGACCCTGTGCTCTGCAACAAGAGAAGCCGCCACAACGGGAAGCCAGCACACTGCAACGAAGGGTAACCCTTGCTTGCCACAGCCAGAGAAAGCCTGTGCGCAGAAACAGAGACCCAGCACAGCCCAAAATCACTAAGTAAATAAGTAAAATGATTTTTTAAAAAATCATACATTAAAAGATTCAGAATTGAATAAAGGGGAAATAGACAGGGGGCTGAACTCATGGGCATGTGACCAGTGCAATCACACAGGGTCCTGCTCTCAGAAGGGATCCAGTTTTCGGTTTACTGTCTGCACGTGGCATCTTGAAATCCTTAACAATTTTCTCCTTGAGCTTCTTTTGTAAGAGAAGTCCAACAGGACGATGAAGCATGTGTGTGAGCAGAGACGATACAGCAGGTGGCATCAAGCAGGTTCTGGCCAAGAACGGCAGGCAGTGGGCAGTCTGGGTGAGGAGCAGTTGGCCTGGCCACCGGGCGTGCACCCACATGGCTGGGCAATCTGAGACACTGGGGGGCTGCAAGGGGCCAGGATTTGTGCCCAGACTGGCAACAGGAGAAGATGGCTGCAGTCCATCAAGGCTGTGATGAGAAGGGACCCCACATGGAAGTGGATCCTGTAGCATCTACAGAAATATAAATGCTGCAGCCCAAGTCTGCGAAAGAACTGCCAGGACTCTCGCAGTAAACTGTCAGTAAATTATTACAAAACCAAAGCATACACATGGATGTTGCTATAAAGCATGTCAGGGAGCCATTAGAATTCTTCAGAGCTAGAACCTCTCATTTTGAAAACTGCTGCAGCATTGCAAAGCAAGTATTCACAGGCTTAGAAATACAAATTAAATTTACAGACCATCTTCTATAGAAAGGAATTCCATTTTCATGTGAAGTTGCATTAGTGAGGAAGGCATGTTCAAAATTAATTTTTCCTTGTAACTGAAGCTAGAGCAAGCAAATGTATAAACAGGTTATTAAAATTATACACAAATCATGAAGTCATTCTCAGTGTCTTATACAACTGCCATAAGTTACAGAAAATGTTGGGGAAAACATGAACATGTCACTGTATAAATTTACATTTAAAATTACAAGTCAGACTTACATGAAATTGATTTGCATGGAGTTAAATCTTTTTAGAAAATGGTTCCACAAGAACCATTATGTGCAGATGTACTTCAGTTTATATTCTGAAAGTTTATTAGAAATTTCTCCCAATGTCACAGCCTATGAAATATTCTTAACAACTCCAGCAACAGCTGCAGCAGCAGAAAGATCCTTCTCAAAATTAAAAATTATAAAAAACTGTGATCTTGAATTAGCCAGGAATGATTGTCATAGCTTTCCATTATTTCATTTGAAATGATACTGGCAAAAAGTATGTGTTTTGATAAATGAATTTGCAAAAAAGTGAGTCAAAAAAGTTTAAGAATCGGGTATCATATTAACAAAGTATTATTTATTGTATTATATAAATTTATGACAATGAAAATTTGTCTTGCAATTTTAGGTTTATAGTGTTACTCACGTATCACTATTACCCCTTACTTAGAAGTAACAAAATATTTTGAAAGGAAAAATCTTTATATTTTAGTACCTTTAACTGTACTGGTTTTTTATTGCTTTTTTTTTGGCTGTGCCAGGTCTTAGTTGCAGCATGTGGGATCTAGTTCCCTGACCGGGGATTGAACCTGGCCCCCCTGCATTGGGAGTGCAGTCTTAGCCACTGGACCACCAGGGAAGTCCCTTTTATTGCTTTTCAAAGAGGCTGTGCATTTAATTTTGAACTGGGCTTTGAAAATAGTGGCCCTGATTCTCAAAACTAGTAATATTTTTTTAAAGCATTTTTGCATTTTCCCCATTTGTCCTGACTCTGTGACAAGCCTTTCAGGCTTTTACAGACTTCCCTCCAGTCCAGTCAACGGCCATCATATGATGACTTTTTGAGAACCCACATCAGTGTGGAGGGCTGGTCATCTTGGAAGGCTGGTAGTCTCCACTGGGATGTCCCGTTCAGCCCTTTTGGGGACCCATCTTCTTGACCCAAGACTTAAGTCTTTTGAATCACTCGCCCACACCCACCCCAGAGGGCAGATCTGAGTCCTTCGTTGTCCATTTTCGAAGTCGTTTGGCAGGTAACATATGCGGTAAGTGCTCTGGCCACTGTAGAGCGGAGGGAACACTTGAATAAAGACTCACGGACAGAAAGTGTGAACGGAGAACAGTGGGGCTGCTGCTGTTGAGTCGCTCAGTTGTGCCCGACTCTGCGACCCCGTGGGCTGCAGCCCACCAGGCTTCCCTGACCTTCACATCTCCCAGTTTGCTCAAACTCATGTCCATTGAGTCGGTGAGGCTATCCAACCATCTCATCTTTTATAAATCTTCTTGAAGACTGAGGGGAAAGGCTGTTACAGTGAGGCCCAGGGCCTAGCCAAACCCAAAGGATTGGAGCCCAGGCCCCCTGTGTCTCAGGGATCTGCTTCAAGTTAAGGGTCATCTGCTCAGAGGGGCCCAGGTCTAAACTGCATCTTCTGACACTCAGCACTTGATGCAGCTGAGATTTTTGCTTGCATGTTGGTTTAACATCTATCTCCCCTGCCAGAAGACCACCTCTGTGAGGGCAGGGACTGTACCTGGTTCAGTGTTGAGCTCCTAAGGCCAGTACAGAGTCTGGCACTTTATAGGATCTGTTTAAGTATTAAAACAGCTCAGGGCAGCTAACTTTAAAAACAGTGTCCTGCAAACATATGTGTACATAAGAGCACGGGAATGGTCTGGAAGGAATGAGGTCATGCTCCTAATCTTGGCTGCCTCTAGAATGGACCAGGCTACAGAGTGGCAATGGGGTGTGTGTGCGTGTACACAAGTCAAGTTGAGGGGTACTGGCTTCAACTGTAATGATTTTACTTTTTAACTAAGCAATAATGAACAATAAAGCATGTTCCAGGTCAGGGGAGACAGAGGCGACGGGGAAACACCAAGCCACACTCGCGAAGAACAAAGCAACACCGTGACGCTCTGCAGTCTGCTGGTGGGTTTTGAGTCTTCACTTTATTACTATGTCACCAGAAGTCACCACCTTCACTTGGTTCACCACAAATGGACGGATGTCATAGAGGAGGGTGCCACGGGGCCAGGATTCACTCTTGAGAGACTTAACCAGGTGGTGGGGGAGTCGAGAGTGGGGGCCCAGGATGGGGACCGCCATTCACTGCGCACACGCACACACACACAGATATATTTGTGGAGCCTTATATTATACATCTTATATATAGAAAATATATATATTTATACTATACACAGGCAGTAACGCTGCGGGCAGGGCAGGGGCAGCCAGACAAGGGCTGTGGGCACCTGGGGATGGGGAGTGTCACATTGAGGGGCAG
Source organism: Dama dama (assembly GCF_033118175.1). NCBI lineage: Eukaryota > Metazoa > Chordata > Mammalia > Artiodactyla > Cervidae > Dama > Dama dama. Next base: position 9,386,759 of record NC_083702.1, read on the forward strand.
CGCCAGGAGATGGGTGGACACATCCATCCTCCCACAAACTCTTGTTGGGAGGGGTGCTCCCCCTTTGTGCTCCGTAGAGAATCAAAGGGGTCTTGGGCCAAGATTAGGGGCTCCCGAGGGGTAGTACGGGGGGGGGGGGTCTTGGCTACATGGGGAAAGCCTGGGACCCCCAACAGTCTTTGAAGATCAAGAATCACCTGGGAACCTGGGAAGGCTGGAGTGGGGAGAAGATGCTGGGACCCTCGGAGCTAGCCCCAACAGTTGCACCCCCAGGTGTGGTAGGAGTCACAGCCAGGCAGATGACCTGTGACTGCACAATCAGAGGCCAGAGACCTGGATCCGGAACCTCTAGCTCTGTGCTTAACCGTGGACAAGTCACTGTCTTCCTGGCCCAGACTTCGCCCCTGTAAGGGTCCTTGCAGCTCTAAACTCGTGTGGAACCCAGTTTTCCTTGGCCCTCTCTTGTATGCGATGGGAGGAGGGGGTCCAAACTCAGCAAGGTCAGACTGCAGGGGTGCCCTTCTCCAAGGAAGGGCTTGGAAGCAGCGGGGAGACAGCAGGGAGGGAGAGGGGGTACCACTGACCTGTCAGCACTGGCTCCAGGCTTGAGGCCTCCAGGGGATTGTCCTCAGCCAACAGAAGCAGCAAGACTTCCCCACCGACCACTCAGAAGGGGAGTCAGGAGCCCTGGGTCTCAATCGAATCCTGCGCTCCACATCTCTGGTCCTCTTTCTCACCCACCAGGGCACAGCCTGACCACGGATGGGGTCCTGCCTGGGTGGCACCCCCTGACTAGTGGGGAAGGCTGAGTGAAATGATTCAGCACCCCCATTTCTGGCAGGGGGTCTGGTAAACCTTCCCATTCTGGGGTGGCAAGGAGATTCTGTAATAAATACCCAGTACCTTGCTCTCTCACCCAGCATCACCAGCAGCTGGTCGGTGCCCAGGGGAACAGATGGGCAGCACCATGGGGTCTCCTGGTACCCATCAGCAAGGGAGGGTTTTGGTAGGGAGGGGGTGAGGGGGAGGACTTCTCATAGCATCCTGCATGGGCACCGAACTTCTCTCTACCAGAAACACACCACGTCCACCTGTACCCTGACCTGCTTTGCAAACCTCTGGTCTAGTGCAGGCTCCACTGCTCAACGTGGAGGATACCAGAGTCCCATCCTGTCCCAACCTGGGCCACCCTAGGGGAGCCCCTTTCCCAGATGTGGAAATTTGAAGTCCCCAACAAGCAGCTGTTACCCGGCTGTCTGGGATCCTCTCCCGTCACTGCTGCCCCTTGGGAGGATTTGATCAGACCTGATCCACGCTCCACTGCTAACTCACTCACGCACTGAGTGAGCTTCTCCTTCTGTTAAGCCGGGGCAATGATGCTGCTTCTCTGCCAAGAGAATTCCCGCTCCTTCCCTCACTGCCATGCTAACACCTACCCATCATCCAGGCCCCTCCGTGGGGGCCTGCAGTCCATACAGCCGTACTCACACAACACCTGGCCCTGGTAAGGGACCCTGGGTCCAGCGGTCAGTTTAACGCTCATCTCTGAGGACAGTCAGCTCCTTGAGGGCAGGGACCCCACCCTCTGTGTTCCTGCCACAAATGCCCCATCACTGCTGCATCAACAAGCAAGTGAGTGGATATGACCTGCCTCTTAGGGTTCTCATGGGGGCTGGTGGTGGGAACACCTAGCACTGTGCCAACCCACAATCCCATTGCCCTGCTCGCCGAGGCACTGGCAGGTGGACACTGTCCCCAAACTGTCTCCCCGCTTCAAGGCCTCCCCATCCTATAAGGCTCAGTGGGGAGCCTGCATTATACAAGAGTCCCTCCTCACACTCCCCGTGCCTCCGGGGACACCTGCCACCCTCTCCCCTAGCCTGTGGCCTCCCCTGGACTTCCATGCCCGAGGGGCTCTCACCACTCATCTTGGGGACAGTCTGTCCCACGGCAGCAGCTTCCAGGTGGAGGCCGTGCTGGGTCTAGAGCCCTGTCTTCCCACAGGGAGCCCAGTCACTTGGCAGGCCTTCTGGAAGGCCTTGGCTTGGCCGTCCCCGCCCCTCGGCCCCCAGCTGATCCCGGATGAGGAAAAGATGACACAGTGTCCCAGATCAGTTCTGTTTCCTGGGAGGTCACAGGGGCAGGGAAGGGGGCACCTTCTGGGTGGCTGGATGAAGCAGCCCAGGTAGCAAGCCCAACTCTGCCACTCACTCCCTGTGATCCTGGGCCAGGCACTCCCCCTCCAGGCCTCCTTGTCCACCCAGCCCCAGGCAGGGACTTAGCGTGCCACTCCTAGAAGCAGGGACAGTGGTCGTTCTGTCGGGAGGCCGTGAAGGCCTGCTGGAGCTCCTGGGAGGATGCACACAGCTCGGAGCGGTACAGGGGAGCCAGGCTGGCCCGCTCCACTCTCTCGCCCGGGAAGGCGGCCACGGCAGAGGCCAGCGGGATGTGGGGAGAGGGGCCTGGAGGCAGGGCTGTCCCGCTGGGCGGAACAGCCGGGGCAGAGCAGGCCCCTGGCTTGCAGCAGAAACAGGGTGTCTCATGGGCTGAGGTCCCCAAGGCCTCCCGGGGGGCTGTAGCACTAAGCGGCACAGCCCTGGGCTCGGGGATGGGAGAAGGTGGGGACCCTGGGGGGCAGCCTGTGGTGGCCCCACCTCTATCACTGGCTGCCTGAGTGACCCTGACCTCGCCAGGACTCAGTTTCCTCAACCATAAAATGGAGACGGCCCAACACTCTGAGCAGGGCGGGGGTTTCACTCCTAGCAGGTGACAGCCCCCACTGTCCTGCGGGTACTCACACCCCGCAGTCAAACCTTCCCAGCATCCTCCCGGTGGAACATTCTCTCCATTCCTACCTCTGGTTAAGAGCAGGGCCTCCTCCACATCCCCTCTTCGTCGTCTCCGGGGACCATCTGTCTTAGCACTCGTGCCAAGCACAGGCCTGACATACAGTAGGTGCTCAACGAAGGCTTGCAGACATAAGGAACGAACGCAATCCCCCAGGGCGCTGCACACACATGTGGACACCCCCAACACCTCACTGCCCCCGCCCACCCGAGCGGCCCTGGACCTCAGTGGAACCACCTGGAGGTGCCGGGCAGGGCAGCCGGGGAGGAAGCAGGGGGGCTGGGTATGGAGGGAGGGGGCAGGGGGCAGCTGGGGCGGCTCAGGGGCAGGCGGGGGGCAGGTGGTCCCTGTGGCTCAGTAGCCCTGCGACTGGTAGCCCTGGGGCTCGGGCTCGAAGGCGCTGGCCGGCTGCTGGTAGGTGCCGCCCATGCTCGTGGGCTCTGGCCCGGTGCTGGGCTCCACGTAGGGGGCGTAAGGCATGCTGGAGTCCTGGCTGGGGTCCATGTAGTCCTGGGAGAAGAGGGCCGAGTCGGCGCCAATCTGGTACCTCTGGAAGGCCAGCACAGCCTGGCCCGCCTGGGGATGGGGGTTGGCAGGGACAAGGACAGGCGGGAGGGGGCGGTTAGGGGAGAGACAGACAAGAGCACTGGGTTAGTAGAGGTTAGTCCACAGGACACAGACAGTAGAGGGTTAAATATCCTCAAAACACGCTTGAAGGGGTCAGAGGAAAGCTGTCCTCACAAGCCAACCCAGAACTACACTGTCCAGCCAGTAAGAACTTTGGAGATCACCTGCCTGATGACCCTAAAGCCAAAGGCTAATGAGGGTCAAAAAAAATTCTAGAGTATCCACTCTGGAGTGTTAAAATGGCCTAAGCCCCATAATATTCTTCTCCAACTATGTTCTTAGGATGTTAGATGGGATGGAGAAAAAAATTTCTTGGTGGGACAGAGAAATGTTGGCCTCTCCTAAAAGTTATTTGGTCCCTCTTGCAGCTAGGCATAGCCATATGACTAAGCTATAGCCAATGGGTCAGCCCCAAGTTCCCTGTCTCACCCTTTGACTTGATGACTGGAATGCAGATGTGAGAGCTGGTGCTCTAGCTGCCATATTGGACCATTAGGTCCATGAGCCAAACTGTAGGGATGGAAGAGGCCTCAGTCACTAAAGACTTCTGGAGTCACTTATGCCAGCCCTGGACTGTCTTTCCAGACTTAACACTTTTTTTTAGACCATTGCATTTGTGATTTCTGTCATTTGCTGCTGAATCTAATTCTAACTGAAATGCTTAATCAAATAAGTTTGGGAAACTGAGTTAAACAGAGGACCACAGGAGTCATCAGAACTTTGAATGTTTCATGTATGCTGGGATCCCCAAGCAAGCAACCACTTATCTGACTACTGAAGTCCTTTTTACATAGAACTTAGTTGGGAAAGACTTGTCTATAGCATATACGCATAGATGGGAAACCCTTTTTAAGTAAAGGCAATTACATTATCATTAAAGACAATGAAACTGATCACACCAAGCTAGGGAATAAATTAAATCTGTCATTAAAAGACAATGTTTACAGGTTTATGCTGAAAGCCTTCTCCAGAGGTCTTTCCAACCCAGGTCATCTGCCTGTGATGGGAAAATGCTTATGTTCTACATACTTCTGTTTGGGGGCCAGGAAGACTGAGGCCTAGAAAAGGGGGGCCTCATGGCAGAGTCAGTGCCAGAACCCAGATCTGAACATAGAGGTCCTGCCCCTTTAGGCCAGGGCCCTCCCCATCTCCTTCCTTTTGATCGGCCTGCTGACAAGGCACTAATTCAGCCAGGAACCTGAGAGGGCCAGCAGGTGAGAGGCAGAGGCAGAAGTGCCAGGGGCCCGGGAAAGGCAGACCAGGCCTCAGGGGGTAGGCTGAGGAAATCAGCAGTGGCCCTCTTATACTTTCCACGATGTTGGTATGAGGTCCTGGCTACAGGGCGCTCAGATGCAAGAGCCTGGGGAAGGGAGGTGGAAAGCCCCTCCCCCACCCAGGGTAGAGGCCACGTCTTAGCACCCTTGAGCCATCAGCGAGTCCACAAGAGCACAAAGGGAATGGATGAATGAGTTCCTGAGAGGAATTTCTGCAGACATGGTCCTCCCGAGCTCCCTGGCTCCACTGCTGTCCTGCACAGAGGCAGAGGGCTGGAGCCGATGACCTCTGCAGATCCTTCCTGGGCGGGGCTCTGGCTACAGGCAGCTAGCGCTACCTCTGTGGTCACTTCTTCATCCCCGCTGAGTCAAGGCTTCTCTGAGCCATCCAGTTCAAAGAGCCACAGACAGGAGCTGTGGAGGGGGTGTGGGCCCCTGCTGGGCCTGGGTGCAGAGGTGAGGCTGGGAGTTCCGCTCAGAGCCCAGGGACCTAGTGGTCCACCTGGCTCTGCTTCTTCAGAGCAGGCGCACTCTCTGCGGCATCTCCACTGCGCAGGGCTTTGCCCCAGGGGCCAGTCTGTGTTCCAGGGCAGCCGAGGGCCCCGGGGAGGGAACCTGTGTAGGACTGGAGACCAGGGTCCTTTGGAAGATCAGGGATTCACCACACAGGAATCACTCCCAAAGGAGAGGTTATGAAGGTGTCCCTGACTCCTTGAAGAGAATGAATGAATGAACAGAAGAACTGACATTTATTGAGCATCTCTGTGCCAAGCCCTGTGCCAACCTTCGTTTCATCTGCACAACAGCGCTGAGAGGTTGGTTCATGACCACTCCTCAGTCCAGGGAGGTAGACTGAGGCACAGAGTGGTGTGTGGCTCTGCCCAGGGTCCCACAGCACACAAGAGTAGAGCCGGACCAAGAGTCCTCTGCTGCGCCGGGCCAGGCCCCTCTCGGCAGCCAGCCTCCACGGGGACTGTAAAATCGGCCTTCACATTGCAGCTGTAGGAGGGGCTCTCAGCCCACAGCTCGGCACCCTGGCAGCTCTTAGGGAGCCACCTCCGGCCTGTGGCAGCGCGTTTGAGAGAGATTTTGGTTTGTCTCTCTTCCCATCCCCAGCCTGTGGGCTCCCGGGGCCAGGAACCACCTCTGATTCATCACTAGGCACAGAACAGTTGCTCAATAAATGTTTACTGAATGAACAGACACATGAAGAATCAACAAAGGAGGTGATGAGGAAGTGGTGAGCCTTAACTGGCCCCGCTAGCCAGCCTTCCACTACCCTGCACGCCCTGGCATCTCGGCTGGTCCAGGCAGTGGGCCGCCCTTCAGCCTTGCCACTGGGCATATACTTAGGGCTTCCTGCTTCTGGAAGCTGTGCAGGCCTACGGCTGTGCCGAGGCGGGAAACAGCGTGTTGTATTCCTCCTGGAAGGTAAGGTCCTTGAATCTCCGCACGGCCAAGGCTGCGGTCAGGCTCTGCCAGGAGAGAGCAGGGGTGAGGCCGGCGGGGAAGAAGAAGGGGGCAGGCAGAGGCGCCATCAGGGAGGCTGGCTTCAGGGCGCCGGTCAGCACCTGTCAGTCAGCCATTCAGACTCCGCCCCTGGAAGTCCCGGTGACCAATCACTCACTCCTCCTCTGCAAGCCCCGCCCCAGGGGAAAATGGATGTCTAGGTGTCCACAAAAAGAGGAAGAAATTTGGCCAGGATGGGCGCAGGAGGGGGACAGGGGAGGCTGGCTGCAGCACGGTCTCACAGGAGTGGCCAGCGCTGGTGCCTATATACAGTGCCGGAGGGCTTCTCCTTGAAGAAGGCCGAGGACAGCTCAAAGGCATGGACGGGAGGGGGTTGTGGGAGGGGAAGGGAGACCCCTTGGGACAGGGGAACAGAGCCCATATGACCCTAGACATCTGCAGAAGGGAGATGGGAGAAAAAAAAAATGTTGAGAGGACATGGAACCAGTGGGAAGGAGGAGCCAGTCACACTGTCATGCTGCCTGGTGCTGGAGACCACCAGATCCAAAGTCCACAAAGGGGTGACCTCTGGCCAGGGGGGCCCAGAGACATGCCTTTTTTGACCTACATATGTATGTGGAGGTCAAATATATATATGGGTTTTTAACACACAAAAGATCAGAATCCACAGAGAAGTTCAGATTCCTGGCCTCCCTGGGAAAACCAGAAGCCCTGGCCTCTGTGGGTCCCTAGTCCTGCTCAGCAGGGGCCAGGTAGAGGGTGCCCTTTCAGGATGTTGTTCACCTGCCGCCCGGTCCACGCACTCCTTCTCTCATTCTGCCTGCCAGATGGGCACCTGTGTTTGTGACCCATCCCACTGCAAACCCAATCTCCCCATTTTACAGACAGGAAGACAGAGGCCCAGAACACTAGGGGAAACCCCAAGATTCAACCCAGGACTCCTGACACTCAGTCTCTGCTCCTTCTCAGCCTTGAATCTCAAAGCCTTATCTTCCCATCGAGGCCTCAGCCTTCTCGTCTGTAAAAGGGAACAGTAAATAACTACCTCCCAATGACCAGAGTGGTTAGGAGGGGAATCCGTTCCCACAGGAAGAGTGCCCTGCACCAGAGCCAGGGTCTGCCATCACCCCCGACCATCCTGGCTGGCAAAAGGCAGCGGTCTCCCTCCTCAGGGAGCAGCCCCGCCGTGTGCATTGAGGCGGGAAGCAGCACAGAGACCCTGGCTGGGTCCCGGCTGGGGCGGGCTGGTGTGGGCTGGCTGGACGGTGTACTCACCCACGTGAAGATGGAGAAGAAGGAGAAGGCGATGGCGGCCCGGGCCGCGTCTGTCCCCTCGTTCAGCGGGTTGTCCTTGGGCTCAGAGACCTGCCACTGGTTGGCCAGGAAGCAGAAGGCCACGAACCAGAGGAAGGCCCAGAAGGCTGGGGTGGGCGCAGGGCCAGGCAGCCCACATCGGGGGAGGGCGGGGGGAGGAGAAGGGAAACCGAGGAACGGGGGAGGTTCGAGGGTGTGTCTCCCACGCTCCCCACCCACAGAGGGAGAGGAGGTGGGGGGGGTCAGAGCACAGGGAGCAGGGCGGAAGGCACAGGCAGGAACAGAGAGGCCGGCCACACCCGGAGCAGGAGAGAGAGAGACCCAGGGAAGGAGGCGGCCAGGACCGGAGCAGAGGCAGAGAGGGGCGGGCGGGGAGAGAGGGAGGGAGGGGGAGACGGAGAGACAGAGAAAAGTCAGTGAGCCTGGGCTGCGCTGCTCTAATCAGCCAGCACAGGCTTCCCGGCTGAATCCCTGACTGACCCGTGGTCCAGCCTGAGGCCTGCAGCTCTTCTGTGAGGGGCGGCCACCTGAAACAACCCCCACAACCTGGCTGCAGCCTCCCAGAGAACTGGACCGGGGAGGACGAAGGGACACGTCTGTTTGCAGTCCCACGGAACCTTGAGGTGACTGAGGGTTCCTTAGAGAGCCCAGGTCTGGGAGTTTTAGGAGTGGGAGGCTTGTGGGGACAAGTTCTTCTCTGGATGCCCACAGTCTACCTAGAGAAGTCCAGAGCTGCCCTGGATGAAGAGCGTGTGTGCCCAAGGGGTGGCGCCTAGTGCCCAGCCCTTCCCAGAGGCACTGCCAAGGAACCCTGGGGCTCTGTGGAGCACAGTTTGAGAACCACTCGCGGCATATTTGTACCTTCAAGTCTGAGAGGCCCCAGGCCTCACTGCCTGCAGACCAGACACATCCTGAGAGCCCTGGAAGCGGCTGGAGGGACCCCAGACAGAGACCTGAGAGCCCCAGGCCAGGGACACCGAGCCCGGCTTCCTCCTATCAGTCTCTCGGACTCACGGGGACAGAGGCCAGGGTACCTCTGCCAAAGCTGCTTCTGAAGGGCAAGGGCCGCCCCCCAGCTCCAGTCCTGACCCTCCCAGGGCATCTACTGTGTGCAGGGCCTTTGGCCATCACCCGGCTTAGTTCTCAAGGGGCTCCACCAGGGAGAGGGGCCAGAGGAGGCCAGTGAAAGCAGAGGAAACCCCTCTGGACATTGTGTTCCTACTCTGCCGTGAGCTGTGGGCTGTCTTGGGGTCTCGGGCCACGCCCTGGTCCTACACGACCCTGCTGCCAGCTTTGTGACCCCAAATCTGTCCCTTTACAAGTGTCCGCACCTCAGTTTCCCCATCTGGAAAATGGGCAGAAGAGTGGCAGCCACCTCCCAGGTGTGTGTGAGGCTGAGCAGGACCACAGCCGGGACAGCCCCCTGCAGACTCTGTGCTGCTGGTGGGGGGAGGGGGGGTGCAGTGCCCACCAGGGTGGGGCTCACCCGAGACGCCGATGTCGGACAGGACGGCCTTCTTCCGGTCCTTGACGCTGCTTATCTGGGGGAAGTACACGTCCAGGGCCAGGTAGAGCAGGCAGGTGAGGAAGGCGAGCACGCCCACGGTCACGCCATAGCCGCAGGCGTTGGGGTTGCGGTTGTAGATGCAGAACTCCTCGCTTTCCGAGGGGCTGTTGAGGTAGCCCTCATTCACGATGGAGCCGAACACCACAATGGAGAAGACCTGCAGTGACAGGGGAGGGGCGGGGGTGGCCGTGAGACCCGGGGAGGCCCCCCCAAGGACCAGCCCGGGGGGGTGGGGGAGGGCTACCAACCCACGCCGGCTGCCTGCCCCTCTGTGAGCCCTCTTCACCCCAAACAGTCACAGGGCTGGGGTGAGGCAGGCAGGTCAGAGGGGGAGGCCCAGAGAGGGAGGGAAACTTGCTTGAGGTCACACAGCACAGGTGGGGTCAATCACTTCCTTCTTCAGCTGGAGGCACTGAGGATCCCCCCCATCAGAATCGATGTGGCCCCACCCGCCTTCCAGCCAGGTGCTAAGAGGCATTCCTGGGCCCTGACACCAAGGTTCCTCTAGGACTGGACCCGGCCTCCCAGAAGAAGCCGTCTCAACCTTCCAGGTGGTGAACTGCCAAGCCCACAAGCCCCTGGCTGATTCTGGCATGAGCCAGCGCCATCATGGGTTCTGTGGAACAACAGGGTGTTCTGGGATCTCAGGCCCTGTCCTTGGTCCCATCCTTCCCTGATGCCCAGGCGCTGACAAGCAGAAAGAATGACAAATGAACAAATACACCAGTTACAACCCTATCAATTACAGGGCAACCTGCAGGACCCCAAGTGTAACAGATGTTACCTCCTTTAACGCCCCCAACAACCTCCGAGCCAGGTCTATTTCAGCTGAGTTGACCGCCAGCAGGGGGTGGTCCCTCCTGACCCTACCTCCTGGTATCTACATCCTTGTGCTATCTCCTTCTCCTAGACTGCGGGCTGAGCCTAGCGAGTTGCTTCTAAACAGAACAGAGTATGGCAAGAAGAGACGGGATGTCACTTGTGTGAGGAGATTACAAAGACCCAGCCTCGGTCAAGCTCATCCTCTCCGGCCCCTCCTTGCCCGCTCTGAGGGAAGTGGCTGCCAGGTTTTGAGCTGCTTATGGAGAAACACACGGACGTGGAACTGAGGGAGGTCTCCAGGCAATAGCCAACAGGGAACTCAGCCCACAAGGAGTCAGTCCTGCCAGCACCGTGTAAGTGAGCGTGACGACAGAGCTACCCTCAGCCTTCAGATGAGACCACAGCCCTGGCCAACACCACGATGTGCGAGGCAGTGGCACCTCACTACGCAGGTTCCTGGTCACGGAAACTGTGAGGGTACAAGCACTTTTGTTGTTGTTGTTGTTTACATGTGCTTGATTTATTTGGCTGCATCAAGTCTTAGTTGCGGCATGCAGGATCTTGGTTACCGCGTGCAGGCTTCTCTCTAGTTTTGGTGGGCAGGCCTAATGGTTGCACTGCATGTGGGATCTCAGTTTCCTAACCAGAGACTGAACCAGCGTCCTCTGCATTGGAAGGCGGAGTCTTAACCACTGGACCACCAGGGAAGTCCCCGAACATTGCTTGTTTTAAGTCATTACATTTGGGGGTGTGCTGTTGAGACAGTCAATTCCTAGGCAGACCGATAAGAAGTCCAGGGGTCCCCAAGAAGAGAGGGGTCTGGAATTCTCAAGGAGGAAGAAAGGACAAACTTTTTTTGTTCCTCTACATTCCTTAGGATTATATAACAATAATGTATCCTGCTTGAGGACAGTCTCTGGAAAAAACCTTCTGGCTAATCTTGTTATCTTAAGGTGTAAATTATGGGAGTAGGTCTAGTAGGTCTTTACAACCTCCGGACATTCTTTTGATTCACTGTAATAACTAATTAGAGAGTACATAACTCCATGGCTAACACTAGCAAGGGTGTACTCTTTCTGCCTTCTTCTGATGCCTATGTCAGAAGCTTTCTCTATCTCCTTTATACTTTAATAAAACTTTATTACACAAAAGCTCTGAGCAATCAAGCCTCGTCTCTGGCCCTGGATTGAATTCTTCTCCTCCGGAGGCCAAGAATCTCGGCGTCTTTGAATGGTTCAGCAACAACCTTTCATCTTGGGGGCTCGTCCAGGATTCTTCAGGACAAGGTAAGGATGCTTGGAGCTCTAGTTACACAAAGCTCTGAGCAATCAAGTCTCATCTCTGGCCCCGGACTGAATTCTTCTCCTCCGGAGGCCAAGAACCCCGGCGTCTTTTCATGGTTCAGCAACAACCTTTCACTGTGATGCAGCAGCAGCTAACGAACACAGTCAGTATCACTGGTGTTTTGCAGATGAGACAGGGAAGGTGGTGTTAGTTTATGTGCCCAGAGTCACACAGCTGGGACGTGGCAGAGCTGGCTTCAAACCCAGCGACCTGATTCTGAACTCCAAGCTTCTTCCTCCTGCCTCTCACCTCCCCTGAAACTCTGAGGATGAAGAGGCCCACCCACAGTCAATGGACAAACACACAGACAGGAAGACAGAGCCTCAGATGTGGCCGCAGTGAGCTTGAGGTGCAGCTGTATAGGACTTTTTTTTTTTTTAACTTCATTTCATATTGAAGTACAGCTGATTAGGGGCTTCCCCGATGGTTCACTGGGTAAAGAATCTGCCTGTGATGCAGAGAGACGTAGGAGACACAGGAGATGTAGGTTTGATCCCTGGGTTGTGAAGATCCTCTAGAGTAGGAAATGGCAACCCACTCCAGTATTCTTGCCTGGAGAATCCCATGGACAGAGGAGCCTGGCAGGGTACAGTCCATGGGGTTGCAAAGAGTCAGACACGCCTGAGCACATAGCTGATTAACGAGGTTGTGTTAACAAGGTTGTAACAGTTTCAGGCGGACGGCAGAGGGACTTGGCCACACGTACACAGGTATCCACCCTCTCCCAAACTCCCCTCCCATCCAGGCGGTCACATACCAGAGCTCCTGTGCTATCCAGTCTTTGTTGGTTATTCATTTTAATGCAAAGGATTTTAATTGCCCATTTCCCACTTTGCCTGCCAGTTTTTCCACAATAAGGAACTATAATTTCACTGTGAACCAGATACCTTTTTGCCCTTAGCTAACACCTTGGATGGGTAGAGACGCCATGGCAGGTGTGAGAAAAAATATGAGAAGCATCATTTTTTAGTTGTATCTTTAAGATGTCTACACATGGATTTTATAACGTACTAGATACATCAGTATAGTAGTAATATATATATAAAACAAATCTACATTTTTATTGAAGTATAATTGTATATTATACAAGTATATAATATATACTTGTGATTCAGTTTTTAAAGCTTATACTCGATTTATAGTTATTATAAAATATTGGCTATAGTCTCCACGATGTACAGTAAATCCTTGTAGCTTACTTTATACATAACAGTTTGTACCTCTTAATCCCCAACCCCCGTATTGCCCCTCCCTGCTGGTAACCACAAGTTTATTCTCTGTATCTGTAAATCTGCTTCTTTTTTGTTGTATTTACTAGTTTGTTGACTTTTTAGACTTCATATACAACTGATATACAGTATTTGTCTCTGTCTGACTTATTTCACTTAGCATAGTACCCTCCAAGGCTATTCATGTTGCTGCAAATGACAAATTTTCCTTCTTTTTTATGACTGAGTAGTATTCCATTCCAAGACGGATTTAGAAAAGGCAGAGGAACCAGAGATCAAATTGCCAACGTCCGCTGGATCATCGAAAAAGCAAGAGAATTCCAGAAAAATACCTACTTCTGCTTTATTGACTACACCAAAGCCTTTGACTGTGTGGATCACAACAAACTGCAGAAAATTCTTAAAGAGATAGGAATACCAGACCACCTTACCTGCCTCCTAAGAAATCTGTATGCAGATCAAGAAGCAACAATTAGAACTGGACATGGAACAACAGACTGGTTCCAAATTGGGAAAGGAGTACATCAAGGCTGTATATTGTCACCCTGCTTATTTAACTTATATGCAGAGTACATCATGCAAAATGCCAGGCTGGATGAAGCAAAAACGCATCAAGATTGCCAGGAGAAATATCAATAACCTCAGATATGCAGATGACACCACCCTTATGGCAGAAAAGGAAGAAGAACTAAAGAACTCTTTATGAAAGTGAAAGAGAAGAGTGAAAAAGCTGGCCTAAAACTCAACATTCAGAAAACTAAGATCATGGCATCTGCTCCCATCACTTCATGGCAAATAGATAAGGAAACAATGGAAACAGTGAGAGACTTTATTTTTTCGGGCTCCAAAATCACTGCAGATGGTGACTGCAGCCATGAAATTAAAAGACGCTTGCTCCCTGGAAGAAAAGCTATGACCAACCTAGACAGCAAATTAAAAAGCAGAGACATTACTTTGCTAACAAAGGTCTGTGTAGTCAAAGCTATGGTTTTTCCAGTGAGTGAAGTCGCTCAGTTGTGTCTGATTCTTTGTGACCCCATGGACTGTAGCCTACCAGGCTCCTCAGTCCATGGGATTTTCCAGGCAAGAATACTGGAGTGGGCTGCCATTTCCTTCTCCAGGGGATCTTCCCGACCCAGGGATTGAACCCAGGTCTCCCGCATTGTAGACAGACGCTTTACCATCTGAGCTACCAGGGAAGCCCTATGGTTTTTCCAGTAGTCATGTACAGATGTGAGAGTTGGACTGTAAAGAAAACTGAGCGCCAAAGAATTGATGCTTTTGAACTGTGATGTTGGAGAAGACTCTTGAGAGTCCCTTGGACACCAAGAAGATCCAACCAGTCCATCGTAAAGGAAATCAGTCCTGAGTATTCATTGGAAGGACTGATGCTGAACTCCAATACTTTGGCCACCTGATGCAAAGAACTGACTCCTCGGAAAAGACTCCAATACTGGGAAAGATTGAAGGCAGCATGAGAAGGGGACGACAGAGATGAGATGGTTGGATGGCATCACTGACTTGATGGACATGAGTTTGAGCAAGCTCCAGGAGTTGGTGATGGACAGGGAAGCCTGTTGTGCTGTAATCCATGGGGTCGCAAAGAGTCAGACACAACTGAGCGACTGAACTGAACTGAGTATTCCATTGTATATACACCACATCTTCTTTATCCATTCATCTGTTTTTCTTTTTTAATATTTATTTTTTATTTATTTATTTGGCTGCATAGGGGTCTTAGTTGTGGCATGTGGGATCTTCATTGTGGCATGCAAACTCTTAGTGCAGCATGTGGGATCCAGTTCCAGTTCCATGACCAAGGATTGAACCCTGGTCCCCTGCACTGGGAGTACAGAATTAACCACTGGACCACCAGGGAAGTTCCTATCCATTCATCTGTTGATGGACACTCAGGTTGCTTCCATTTCTTGGCAAATGTAAATGATGCTGCTATGAACATTGGGGTGCATGCATCTTTTCAAGTCAGTGTTTTTGTTTTTCTCAGATATATGTCCAGGAGTGGAACTGCTGGGTCACACGGTAGTTCTGTTTTTAGTTTTTTGAGACACCTCCATACTGTTTTCCACAGTAGCTGCACCAATTTACATTCCCATCAAAGGTGTATGAGGATTCCCTTTTCTTCACATCTTCATCAACACTTGCTATTTGTATTCTTTTTGATGATAAGTATTCTGACTGATGTGAGGTGATATCTCATTGTGGTTTGGATTTGCATTTCCCTGGTGATTAGTGATGCTAAGCATCTTCTTATGTGCCTGTTGGCCATCTGCATGTCCTCTTTGGGGAAATGTCTATTCAGATCTTCTGCCCATTTTTTAATCAGTGTTTTTTGTTTCTTTTTTTTTACAGGGTTTTTTTTTTTGTGTGTGTGTGTGTGTTGAGTTGTATGAGCTGTTTACATATGCTGGATATTAACCCCTTATCAGCCTTATCAATTGCAAATATTTTCTCCCATTCAGTGGAGCTGTCTTTTTGTTTCATGTATAATTCCATGGACTGTATAGTCCATGGGATCGCAAAGAGTCGGACACGACTGAGCGACTTTCACTTTGGTGTGCAAAAGCTTTCAAGTTTAATTAGGTCTCATTTGTTTATTTTTGCTTTTATTTCCTTTGCTTTAGGAGATACATCCCCCCAAAATATTGCTAGGATTTATGTCAAAGAGTGTTCTGCTTATATTTTCCTCTATGGGTTTTACCTCACATTTAGGTCTTCAACCTATTGTGAGTCTGTTTTTGTATATGGTATGAAAGAATGCTCTGATTTCATTCATTTATATGTAGCTGTCCAGTTTCCCCAGCACCACTTATTGAAGAGACTACTTTTTCTCCATTGTATATTCTTGCCTCCTTTGTCATAGACTAACTGACCATAAGTGCATGGGTTTCAAATTCACACTTCATGGGAGGACTGACTCAAAATTTTTTTCCTAAAGGAGTGCATGATCTAAAGTTTGGAGATCACTGGTTCATGACACTGTGTGTTAAAGATTCTGACCCAAATATCCACCACCAGATGAATGGAGAAGTAAGTTGTGGCACATCCATACAATGGGATATTATTCGGCCACGAAAAGGGGCAGAGTTCTGATACAACTGGAGGAACCTTCAAACTGATGAAGAAAGAAGTAAAAGAAGCCAGACATGAAAGGTCAGTATTATGATTTCTTTTATGTACTATACCCATAATAGGCAAAACATAGAAAACAGACTAGAGATCACCAGTGGCTGGGGAAGTGGAGAATGGGGAGTGACTACTTAATGGGTATGGGGGGTATTTATGGGGGTAATGAAAAAGTTTCGAAACTAGACAGCTGACAGTTGTACAACACTGTGAATGCACTACATGTCACTGAACTGTATACTTAGAAATGGCTTATTGTGGGTAATGTGAATTTTTTTTCTGCAATTCAAAAAAAAGAAAGGATTGACAGGCTGTGTCCTGGTTCAGTCATGGGCACCGAAGTGGGCAGTGGCGGCCCGTGAGCCACACGTCTGCCAATCTTGACTTGGGAATGTACATGTCACCACAGCCCCAGGCCTCTGGAGGCCTCCGGGCTCACAGCTCTGCCCAGTCACAGGCTCCGGTATTCACAATCACCCCATGGAACAGTGAAGGCGATCCCTACTGCCCCCAACTGACACAGCAGGAAAACCGAGGCTCCGAAAGAGAAGGTGACACCACTGTCAGGAGCACAGGCTGAATCTGAGCCCACTTCTCCTCAATCTCAGCCCCACGCGCTCTTCCACCTGACCGAGCTGGCTCGGCCTCAGGAGGCAGACCCTAACGGAGGGGTGACCCTTTATTTCCAGAGACCCAGGGGATCAGCAGGAAAGCAGGCCGTGGGGCCAGAGTGGCAGGTCTGGCGTTCGGGGTCACAGGAGGGGAGAAGCAGGAAGTCCTGGCTTCAAAGCAGTCGTCAGACGGATCCCTGGGCTACTGACACGGCCCAGAGGAGCGAGGCAGACGCCAGCGCGGGGTGAAGGCGGGCTCTGACAGCCGGCTGCCTGGGCCATGCCCTGCACAGCTCCAGGGTCCACTGCTCACACAGCCCCTTGGACTGTGACCGAGACCAGTCTAAGACTCCTACCAGAAAACCGCCAGGTCGGGAATCTGAGGCCCTGTCTTCAGATTCGGTCACTAGACGCCACTGATCCAGCAAAATGGAAAGACAGTGAAAGTCGCTCAGTCATGTCTGACTCTTTGTGACCCCACAGACTATACAGTCCATGGAATTCTCCAGGCCAGAATACCCTTCACCAGGGGTCTTCCCAACCCAAGGATCGAACCCAGGTCTCCTGCATTGCAGGCGGATTCCTTACCAGCTGAGCCATAGGAGAAGCCGGAGAACACTGGAGTGGGTAGCCTATCCCTTCTCCAGCGGATCTTCCCAACCCAGGAATCAAAGCAGGGTCTTAAAAGCCTCTTGATTAGAGAGAGACTTCAGACACGAGGAGTCACGCAGACCGGATGGATTTAAATCCCAAGCCTGCTGCTCATGCTGTGTGGCCTCCAGCAAATGACTTTACCTCTCTGAGCCTCAGCTTGGTCCTCTGTAAAAATTAACCTTCCCTCCAGGGCGGATGGGAAAATGACATCAGCGAGTACCCAGAGCAGAACGGCCAGGACTTCATAAGGGTTAACTGCCTTCTCCAGAGGCCCTGGAGAGAAAAGGCAGAGCGCCAGGAAGCCCTCTGGACACTTCCTGACAGAGATGCTCCCTGGGGGCTGGAGCAAGGGTGGGTCCCCCCTCCCCAAAGCAGGCTGCAATGAGGTTGTAGGGGGAGGGGAGCAGGTGGGCGGAAGTCTGGGCTTTGGGGACCACAGAGGAGGAACCATTAAGACAAGCCCTCTTGGGGGAGAGGAGCAGGGAGTCCTCAGGGAAGCCAGAGGAAAGTGCTGGAGAGGACATGTCCCCAAGAGGAGACAAAGCAAGATCAAAACAGCCTCCGAGGGGCCTGGAGGAGCCACAGGCAGAGCGGAAGGAGGGGGCCTCGGGCCAGCTCCCAGCAGCCTGTCCATCAGAGCTCCCTGCCCTCCTCTCCACAGACACGGCCTCGGGCAGGGATTCATCACAGGTCACAGGCTTCTGGTGCCTCACGTTGGGCTGAGAGGGGGTGTCCAGGGATGACCACCTCCGTGGAGACACAGCTATCGGGAGCTGACCAGCTTTGGAGGGACAAGAGCAAGGGGGGCAAGAGCCTGCGTTATATTAGCCTGGATGCTGAACCTGTGCCTGGCCCCTTGTCTAGTGGGTGACCTCGGGCCGGTGACTTAACCTCTCTGAGTCTCAGTTTCCAAGTCTGCAGAGTGGGGCGATAACAGCACCTACACCACTGACGTTTTGTGAGGAATGAGTGAGGTCCTGCATGCAGGGATCAGCCTGTGACCTGGAGTGACCTGTGACCTGGAGCATCCAAAAGGTGCCAGACTGACCCTAAACGAGCGGAGTAGATAATGTAGGCCATGACCCATGGGAGGGAGGTGGCAGCGATCAGGGAGGGAACCCTGAGCAGTGATTTCTGAACTGCGTCAAGAAGGAGCCTAAAGGAGCATCAGGCAGGACAGGAAGAGACAGACTGGGTGAACGGGGGTCGCTGATGTAGTGACCTTTGAGCAGACTCCTGTCTGCAGGGATGTAGGGCCATGGAGATATCCGGGAGAGACGTTCCGTGGAGAAGTAGCCACAAGTGCAAAGGCCCTGGGGCAGGAATGAGCCTCGTGGTTGAAGAAGCACAGAGTGTGGCTGAAGGGAGTGAGCACGGGGAAGTCACCCAGGGATTCGAGGCAAAGGCGGAGTTCAGGAGGTGAGTGACTTGATCTGACTTAGGTTTTAAAAGAATCACCCCGGCGAGGTGGAGAAAAGACTGTGGGGCAAAGGTAAAAGCAGGGGGAAAAGCGGGATCACGCAGCACCCAGCTGAGGGATCGGGGGGGGGGGGGGGGGGGGCGCTAGTGTGGGTCAAGGGATGGGGTGAAGGGGTGGGAGGGGACTGTCCTGTGGAGGGGAAGTCACCAGAACCTGCAGACTGAGGCCCGCTGCTGGGAGGGGAGGGGGGCGTCGAGGGTCATGCCAGGTCCCCCAGCTGCAGGGCTGGGCCAGGACTGGGAGCCTCCCCAGGCCAGGCTGAGAGTCTGCTGGTTGAGAAACTGAGGCTCCAGGAAGGTAAGAAGTGCTGCTAAGAACACACAAGTAGGCCCCTGCAGTCTGCCCATGCTCCCTATGGAGCTTCTGAGCCGAGGTGAACGCCTCTGTTTAGCCACAGTCTCCCCCGCCCACCGCCCCCGCCGACTCAGTGGGCTGCTCAGGGTCTCAGTGGGGGACAGGCCCATAGATGAATCCCAAGCAGGAGTATGTGCAGGGTCAGGGTGGGGGACGGTGGGAGGCAGCCCCCGCCGAGAGCAGGCCCCAGCCTCAGGTTTCTGTTCCACAGTCAGAGGGAGGAGGAACGGGGACTCCTCCAGGCCCACGATGGGACTGAAGCACACACTCTTGACTCCGCGAGGTCCCTGTCCTTATTCTCATTCTACCTGCATCTGGCGGGGGGGCCTGCCCAGGTCACATGGCTGGTTGGGGTGGATGCAGACTCAAACCCGGGTCTCTCTGAATCCAAGGCTGGTACCCTGTGTCTGGCGGCCTCTGGGGTGACCTGCTGAGGCCGGATCTACGGGGACGGCAAAGTGTACACAGAGCAGCCACTGGAGAACCGGAAATGAAACCCAAATGAAATTTGATGCCGGCCACAGCCGCAAAGGCATGGGAGGGAGACGCTCACCCCAACGAGCAGATCTACTGCAGGGAATGGAGACAAGTCTGCGGAGGCAGAACCAGCAGCTGAGAAACAAGAGAAAATGAGGGTGGGGGCCTCGGGGGGCCCCTGGTTACTGGCAGGCACAGGAAAAACAACATCCTTCCCTTGCACTAGAGAAAATGTTTTTTAAAAAAAAGCATCAAAGTAAACTGGGCCAAGATGCTGGGTTTTTTTCACCATCTTTATAATCCAATCCTGTGTCTAAAAAAAAAAGAAAACCCAGATTCCAGATGGCATTTAGAGCAGAGCTATGCCAAACTCAGAAAAATAAATGGGCAGGAACCTCAGCATCTCAGGCTCCTGGATTCAGACACATAGAGACAGAGACTCCAGAACTGCCAGACCCTGCCTGGCCTCACATCTCTTCCTCTCCCACCCCACAATTCAGCCATCCCAGAGGGTTAGTGTGGGCAAAGTCACAGGCTGTTTGATCATTTTGCCCCAGCTGCTCCCACCTCCCAGAACGCACTTCCCCACCTTTTCCATCTTTCAGATAGGAACGAACTCCTTTGCACCCTTCAAGACCCTGCTGGGAGGCGGCAACCTGCAGCCGCCCTCTGGGACACCCTCTTTCCTAGTCACCCTCC
This sequence comes from Dama dama, assembly GCF_033118175.1. Classification (NCBI taxonomy): domain Eukaryota; kingdom Metazoa; phylum Chordata; class Mammalia; order Artiodactyla; family Cervidae; genus Dama; species Dama dama. The sequence goes on from NC_083702.1 coordinate 9,406,672, forward strand.
CTCATCTGACCCTGCACTTACTACTGCTTGGGAGTCATCTATGGGTTTGTCCCCTGCTGAGACCCTGAGCCAGCCCACAGCCTCCACAGGGGCCCTGCATCCACTGGGAGTGCGTGACAAAAATCATCTCCTTTAATCCCCATCAAAACCTCTAAGGAAAAAAATAAACCTAAAAACACCCCCCTACACATTAGGAGATGCACACCACGGTATATAAAATAGATCAAGTTCTACAGGATAGCACAGGGAACTATATTCAATATCTTGTAATAACCTATAATGGAAAAGAATCTGAAAAAATACATAAACATATATGTAAAACCGAATCACTCTGCCATACACCAGAAACTAACACAATGTTGTAAATCAACTATACGTCAATAAACAAACAGCAAGAAAACACCCCCACAGAGCAGGTTTACTTAGCCCATTTCACAGAGAGGGAAGTTGAAGCTTATCTAGACTTTGACCTGCCCATGGCCAGCCCACCTGGAGCAGGTTAATTGTGGTGCCAGGTCTCCCAGGCCCAGCGCCCCCAGCCAGCCCCATTCCAGAACGGGAGCCAACCCTTAACCTTCAGCTGCCTCCCCATGAAAAAGTGAATTCCAGATCCCAAACTCTGGGAGCAGGTGAGCCCCAGGAGCGACAGCTGCTGTCCCGAGCCTGTCTCCACCCACAGTGCAGGAGGGGCCTGGCCCACTTTCCTCCACGTCTGTACATGGAACTGGCAGCCTGGGCCTGGACCACTGCCGGGCACCAGGCTAACTCGGGCTCCAAGGAGAGTTGGCCCAGCTGGTGGGGGGTGGGGGGTGGGGGTGGCGGGGGAAACGTGGGGGTAGCGGCGGCGGGGTGGGGGGGGGAGGTGGGGGCAGAGGTCCCTGCTGTTTGCCAGGAACTTCCCAGAGGCCTGGCTTTAAACACCTTTGGGCACCTGCTGAGTCTTCCTCCATAAGCTAAGGAGAGATGAAGTCAGGAGCCTACACTGCCCACCAGTCTTGCTATTTCTGGATGGCATCTTCTGCCTCACCCTGTACAGGGACGTCTGCTCCCAAACCGGGCGGCTGGGAGGAGTCCCTGGTCCCAGCCTCACGCTGCAAGGCAGCCAGCTGACCTGCTCGCTGGCTCTCCACTTGGCGGTCTGGGCTGCTGTCCACCCCCAGGCCGCAATGTTGCTGCCTGACCCAGGACCGCCTCCTCCGAGCCAGCTCCAGACGGCCGCCAGGGGGCACTCACCACCCCCAACTCTCATCAGTCCCTCCGGTGCTCTGCTTAGTCGCTCTGTCGTGTCCAACTCTGTGTGACCCTACGGACTTAGTCCGCCAGGCTCCTCTGTTCAGGGGATTCTCCAGGCAAGAACACTGGAGTGGACTGACACGCCCTCCTCCAGGGGATCTTCGGGACCCAGCAATCGAACCAGGGTCTCCTGCATTGCAGGCGGATTCTTTACCAACCGAACTACCAGGAAAGCCTTCAGTCCCTCCTGGGCTGAGCAAAAAGTCCAGTCCCTAAGATGGATTCCCAAGGCTCCCCTTCTTGGGCCTCTGGTCTCATCTCTGGTCTCTCCCAGTCTCCAGCGACCTCCAGCCCCTTATCCGTCTGCACACCGACCCCCACTCAGCTGCTCAGACCCCAGAGTGGGCGTGTCCTCAAACCCCATCCAACCTGGCTCCTGGGCCTAATTCTTCAGCCGTCCCCAGACAACTCTGTTTCCTCCACACCCCACACAGTCCAGGCCACCGTTCCCTGTCGCCAGGCGATGACAACAGCTTCCCAGGCCCTGTGTACCACTCCTGCCCCCCTGCCCCATCCACTTCACCGCAGCTGAAAAGATCTCTTTAGACCTAAGTCAGATTACATCACGCCCTGCTGCATCCCACACCTCCATGGTGAGAGCCCCGTCCCCACTACAGCCCCTAGGGTTCCTGCCTTCCGCTCAGCCTCCTTTCCTGCCATTGTCCTCTTGCTCCCTCCTAAGCTCATTCCTGCCTCAGGTCCTTTGCACAGCTGTTTCCTTTGTCTGGGATGCCTAGAGTCCCCAAGGTTTTCCAAGTTGGCTCCTGCTGGTTCCTTCTCAATATCCAAATCTCAATGCAAGCCACCTCCTCAGAGAAGCCCTCCAGACCTGACTTCCAATATTTGCCAATAACCCCATTTATTTTCTTGATAACATCATTACATATACTTTTTTCTCATATATCGGTTCCGCTGTGGGGTGTGTGTCTCTACCTCAGACCCAGAGGGAGGGTTGGGAGTGAACAGCAAGCCTGAACAATAGGCAGAGCTGCAGGCAGCACCAGAGCTGAAAGAGTATTCTCTCCTCAGCACCTTGGCTTACACACCCCTGACCACAGGGGGCTCACTCCCTAACAACAGGCTGCCCAGTCCTCTCCCTCAGCAAGAGCTGAACCGCCCTCCTGCCAGTGTCCCTGTGAAGTCTCTGCCTCCCGGGCCCCAGGGGGAGGGTGGACGAAGAAAGGGGCAGCCAGGCATCTGAGGGACGAGTCAGGCTGCGGGGGCTCCCTTCCTGGAAGTGGGCCCTGCCTCCCCCAGAGTCATGTGAGGGGAAGGGCCTAAGCCAGCACAGCGGCGCGTGACGGGCACCGGGCGGGCACTTGGCTTCCTCAGGAGCCTTGTGCAGAGCCGCGGGGCCGAGGCGGGGCGGGCAGGCCCCCTTCTCTCCTCCCTGGCCCGGCCACCACCTCTGCAGCCTTGGAAGTGACCTGCGGCAGATTAGGCTGTAATCTTCCTGCAAGCTGTTCCCGTGTGTGCTCTCTCCAGTGGGGGTGGGAGTGGCCTTGCTGGGCAGGGGCCCTGTCCCTGAGGCACTGAGACTCAGCCTGCTGATCCGAAGGCGTCCCGTCTCCCCCTTCCTGTGGCTGCATAACCGCAGCGGGGCGGGGAGCCCCCTTAGACATGGGGAAACTGAGACCCATTCACCCTGAAGACTGGAGACTTGAATGGAGAACGTGGGTGGAAGGAGAGTGGGGCAGGGCAGTTCCCAGCCTCATTCACCCACATGTGAGCCCCAATGGGATGCCAGGGGCCGTCTGGCACTGGGGGATGTGACTGTGACCTGATAGACACGGTCCCTGTCCCCCAGATCTGACATCACTGTGTGGTACCTCTTGGCCTCGACCTCCACCCCTCCCATTCCTTCTGCCTGGAACAGCTCCCCTCCGCCTGGCTGGCCCCATCGCTCCAGTCAGTCCCGGGCCTGAGTGAGTGTCCCCTCGTCCCCTCACCCTAGGTCTTGTGCTCACCTCCAGATCTTAGGTGGTTTCTCCGCCGCATTTCCCTCCGCTAGACTGTAAGCCTCGCACAGACCGGGCATATGAAAGAGGAGGCCAGAGTCCCGCGGCTGCTGGAACCATCGGGAGGATGTACGAACCCCTCGGCGGGCCAGATGCGGCTGAGAGAGCCATTAATGACGATCGGCCGTGGGATCTGCCCACGTGAAGGTCACGGGTGATCTTGACAAGGTGGAGGTGTGAGGGCAAGGGCCTGAACGGGGCGCGTGTGTCGGAGAAAGCCGGACAGGAACAGCGGGGACGGCGACCACAGCCAAACCTTTTGGAGAACCAGAGGACTGGGCAAGGGGGTGGAAAGAACAGACGTTTGTAAGCTGACGGGAGAGAGCCAGAGTGCAGGATGGAGGCGAGAGTGGAGGGAGTGAGGGAAGGGGGAAGAGAGGGAACGCAAGTCCTTGAGCAGGTGACAGGGCGGATCCGGTGGACTCTGTGAGGCTGGCCTGGCCGCCAAAACAGGAGGGAGCCTGGGGGAGGGCGGGCGTGCGGAGGCCGAGGGTGGATGCCAGCAGGACTCTGCCAGGTGAGCGCAGCAGCGACGCAGGAAGGCTGGAGCCCAGAGCAGGTGGGTGAGACCACCCGGGAGCCCGAGCTGGAGAGGCACAGGATGGGGTGAGGGCCAGGGCACCGCGGGAGGGTCCCGGGTCAAGGACGACGAGGGAGAGAGCTGGAAAGACGGGCGGGGTGGGGAGGGGCGGACACCTGAGTCCTCGCCAGGAACGACAGCCAGAACCAGGGTATGCCCAGTGAGAGTGGCTGAGGCAGAGAGGAAGGAGGCCAGCCGGAGAGAAGGGTCACAGAAGCGGGGTGCTGCAGAGACCAGGAAGGCAGGCAGGACATTGCTGGGGTGGGCAGGCGCCGCACGGAGTCTCTGCATTTTCGAGGAACAGGGGAAGTGACCGGTGGCTGGGCCACAGTGAGGGCAGTGGCTGGTCCAGAGCTGGCCTGAGATTCCAAGCTGGGGGAGAATGGTCTGGAAGCAGCCTCAGGAGCCAGGAGGACTCTGCCCCATCTCCAGGCTCAACTGGAGGGAGGGCACGAAGCAAAGATTAGTCCCCACAGAGAAGGCGGCCTGTGCTGGGGGAAGCAGGGCCGGGGCGGGACCAGGTTACCCTGCAATTTTAAGGAAGGGGTCAGGGGGTGTTCAGAGGAGGGCCGGAGATCTGGGGAACAGACCATGTCCTCTTGACCCCTGGACCCTGAGCTGTTTGGGGAGCCCAGGAAGGTTGGGGCTCCTGGATGCTCACTTTCTAAACAGCCTGGGCCTGACAGCCTGGGTCTGTCCCAGCCAAAAGGCCACCCCTTCCCCGCAGTGCCCCTCTCCCATGCCATCTTCCCCAGCAGAGGGGTCGTGAGCATGATTCCCTCCTGGGTGGGAGGGCTTCCCCAGAAACACAGGGAGGGCATGGGCCACCCAGCCGGCTCCAGCTGACACTGTCCAGCTCCCACGGTTCTGTCCCTAGGGCCATGCCTACTCTGCAGACCCCCACAAAGCATTGGTGGGGGGGCGTGGGGAGGTTGCCATCACTTCTTTAAACACTGACTATAGTCTCGAAGTTCCCCACCTGCAATGCACTAGGAGCAAGAGGAGGGTTCTTTGAGGGTGGAAAGGCTGGGAACTCACCTGCCCAACCTGAGTCTCCTGTTCCCATCTGACAGATGGGGGAACTGAGGCCACACCTTGACCTGTTACTCAAGTCACACCACCCGTCACGGTCGGAGTGGGTGCAGGACACACCCTCAGGCCTTGGGCCCCAGGCACTCCTGACGCCCGGCCCGGCCTCCCCTCCCACCGGACAGCTGGTTCTTCCGGTGGAGGTGCCAAAGCGGCTCCCGTGCCAGTTCTGCCATCTGCCCTCTCCCTTCCCCACCCCCTCCTCCTGGCTTGTCCTTCTCTCCGCTCTCCCTCCCCCAGGCTTCGTTCTTTCTCCCCAGGCTCAGGCCCGCCTAACAGCTCTGCACGAGTGGCCGTGTGGGACTCCCCATGTGGCTGGGGACTCCCCAGAGCAGGAAGCAGCGGCCATGTCCTGGAAGTCAGGTTCAGGCTGAAATCTCACTCAAAGTGGTGGGGGGTGGCGGTGGGGGAACGAAACCCACTGGACAGGGATGTCACGTGCCCAGAGGAGCGGATTGGTGGCAGGCCCTTTATACGTCCATTTTCACAAACCAAGTCAGTACCGTACTCCCTGGGGGCCGGGCACCTCAATCCCATGCTACTGATGAGGCTGGGACCTTCCAAGGTCCCCCTCTGGCGGCCCTGCGTTGATGCCAAACCCAAGACTCCTCAAGCTCCTGAACCATCCCAGGACACGAGACGCCCAAGACACATGCAGAAACCTACCAGCCCTCTCCTGACCCCCTCCTAGGCCTGAGAGTGATGGGACCAGCCAGTCACAGGTCAGCCACAGGCAAGGAAGATTTCAAGACCTTCAGCGATAAATGCCAAAGGAGCACTGGACCCAGCTCCCTACATAAGGGACAGGGCCTTGCCTGGTGCTGGGAGAGGACAGGCTGGACCATTCCACACATTTCCTGCTGGGCCTCCCTCCCCTAGCACCCTCCCCAAGTCACACCTCCACCGGGCACTGCAGGGAAGCTCCCAAAACACGCCTCCTTTTCTCAGCTTGAACTCCCTCTCTGAGGCGCTCCATGGCTCTCAGATGAGGCTCAGCTTGTGAAACTGGCATCCAAGGCTTGCCCTGGGCTGCCCACCTGCCTGCCCCCATGCCTCTGGACCGACTTCTCACTCTCACTCACACACCCAGGGTCCCCAAGAGCTCAGCATCGCTCCTGAAACCCACTCAGACCTGCTGTTCCTCCCACCTGGAATGTACACTTCCCCCACCTTCTTATCAGGATCAGCTCAGGAGTCATGCCCTCAGGCAGAGGTAGCCACTCTGCATTGGATCTCCTTCTTGTTACATTCCAAGCCTTCTGGATGGTTCGGGTCCATTCAATTCTGTTCTCACTGGACGGGGAGGATCGCTGGTGGGACACACAGGCAGGCATCCAGCAGGGGTTGGTGTTTGTGGAGTGAATGAACGCCAGAGCTGGCCACAGGCTCCGTCACCACCCTGGACCCGTTTTACCCACTGCCACTGCAGGCTCCAGAATTTCCAGGCAGGACAGCGAGAGCAAATGGTTGGGAATAGAGACAAGGGGGTCTCATTTTGAAGGTGCTGCCTTCGCAAAGCAAACTCAGCTTTTTTTTGGCCATGACCATGGCATGTAGGATCTCTGTTCCCCAACCAGGAATCGAATCTGCACTCCCTGCAGTGGAAGCATCAAGTCTTAACCACTGGACCTCCAGGGATATCCCGCCAACTCAGCTTTTATACTCAGTGTTTGCTTGCAGTGATTGAGGGAATCTAATAAAAATGAGGGTGTAAAACTGCTTCCTCAAACCACTCCTTAATGCCACCGCAACTCAGGTAAGCCACGGGCGGTACACTGAATGTGGACCCAACTGGGCTGGGTTGAAACTGGGGCTCTGACAGTCCCAGGCCCAGTCTCTGTCTCCAGCCAGCAGACAAGTCACCTCCAGACTGCCCCTTACTTCTGTCATGGGGGAAAAGATGTCCCACTCTACTTACAGCATCCTGAGTGTTATAAGCCAAAGCCCTTAAGAGATCAATTGTGAAAACAGCAATACCTCAAACAGTTTATTGTTTAATTTGTGCCAAAACAGAGCATTAATCCAGAATGAAAAAGAAAACCTCTTATTCATCAGCGCCAATATTTTTTTTCCCATGGGTCATTTCAATGCTTTAAAAGTAAAGATGTAAATTTCAAATAGAAGGAGGGCCTTCACATGAAATCAGCTGCTGCTGCTGCTAAGTCGTTTCAGTCGTATCCGACTCTGTACGACCCCATAGACAGCAGCCCATCAGCTAGCTCCCTGCTAAAACTCCTCTGTTCTCACCTGGCTCTGGACAAAGAAAGGGGTCACTGACAGGCTGCAGGATCAGAGCCAGATCGGGCACCTCTGAAGGGGAAACAGAGGCACTTGGGGTAGCCACGGCTGGCGCCAGACCTCCTGTTCCCCCAGCCAGCACAGAGGAAGCAGCTCTGAGCTCTACCTGCTCCACCTGAACTTCACCTTGCCCAGATCAGAAAGGGTCCAAGTTGGAATCTACCAGAGGACTCATCAGCTCCCTCCGTACCTTAACCCTCAGGGTCAATTTCTCAATCCCAGAGGTGAGTAATCAACCACACTTGTCGGGAGGGGGCGGGCTAGGGGAGTGTAGGACGAACAGGGGTGGAGAGGAGTTGAGAAAGCCTCAGTCAAGAGATCAGCGGGTCCTGCGGGCCTGGGGGCTCAAATTCTAGGGTAGGTCCAGGTTTGGTGACTCCCCGAAGCTTACATGCTTTGGGGGCCCACTTTCAAATAAATAACAGAAATAACAAAGATCTTTCTTTTACAGATTTTTACAAAATCAGGAGCCCACGTGCTCTCAACACTAGGGCCCCTCCAAGGCTGCGAGAAGGGTCTGGGGGGCACAGGAATTCTGGACAGGGTGACCGGCCGTCTTGTCTGTCTGGGACAGGGCTGCTCCCAGGATATGGGACTTCCCATGTAGAAGCCAGGAAAGTTCTGGCAAATGAGGGCAAACCGGTGATGGATGCTCAAATTCCATTAGCTCGAAGGTGAAGCTTAAGACCTGCCAGACTCTGTGGGGAGCAGAAGGAACAGGAGGGCAAAGGGCAGGTCAGCACGTGTGTCCACGACATGACCCCAACATGTTAAAATGTCTCAGGACACCACGTGTCTTTGAGAAAGACTGGAAGGAGACAGAGGCCTTTCCTGTGAGGTGGGATCACATGGGCTTTTTCTTCCTTTTTTTGTGGTAAGATACATATAATATTGGAGTAGAAAATGGCAACTCCAGTAACCTTGCCTGGAAAACCCTACGGGCAGAGAAGCCATGGTGCGCTGCAGCCCATGGGGTCACGAAGAGTCGGACATGTCTGAGCACACACACATAACATAAAATTAACCACCTTAACCATTTTTACGTGTACAGATCAGTGGTGCTAAGTACATATATATCATTGTACAATCATCACAAGTGACTTGTGTTCTCCGTTTATCAGCAGGTATTACTTCTAAATGATCAGGGAAAAACCTATGTACATTTTTTAAACTGTCAATCAGCCTGTATCAGACGCCTCCGCTCACACAAAGGTAGGGAGCAGGACTGGGAGGTTGTGGGGGCCTTTGGGGTATTGGATGGGGGGTGGACCCAGATGACCCTTATTCTGTCCCAATCTGAGATCCCAGGATTCCAAACGCTTCCTGATCCAAGGGAAGCACTGTGCTTTGGAAACAGGAAGATTTGGGTTCAAATCCTCTCCATTTGCCACTGGGCCTCTCTGAACCTCGGATGCCTCAAGTGTGTTTCCGGGGGAAATAGGTGGGCAATCCTGCACACAGTAGGTGCTCAGTGACTTTTTCTCTCTTCTGCTTGGAAGGTCCTCCCTGCGCTTGAATGTGCACGCCTGTCAGCCCTCCTCATCCTTCCAGGCCCAGTTTGACATCACCTTCTCCAGGAAGCTTCTCTGATTCCTCCCTGAGCTCTCCCAGCCTCTCTGCCTGGGGGTGCCTGGCTCACTCCCCGGCAGGACCGGAGGCTCCCTGGCACTAAAGGGCTGTGTCTGAGTCATGCCGCCTTCCCTCCGGGCCTAGCCGACTCAATAAAGCTTCGCTAAATGAAGCCATCACCAGCAGAAGTGACCCAGGCAGACAAAACGCCCACACCGCCTCACAAAGCCGGTGACTTCACCCACCCAGGCCAGCAGCCCAGAGGCCAGGTGAGGGAAGCAGAGCACAGAGCCGGCCCACCTGATCAGGCAGGTGTCCCCCAGAGCTGCACTGTTGCTGAGGATTTGCCAGGGTCTCTGGGGAGCTGGAGACGACACGGATGAATGAATTCAGCACCACAAACCCTCCAAGATGTACCCCTGGGGTGCCTGGCCATGTGCCAGCACCAGGCTTCCCTGCCCTCAGAGAGTTCCCCATCTGGGGGGCACTTGAGAAGCCTGGAGTGTAAATGTGGCCACGACGCTTCCTGTGGCACCAGAGGGAGGGTTGAACGCTTTTAGACAAAGCAAAGGTAAATAGCTCCCTTTTCCTCTGGGAGGCCAGAGATAAATACCCAAGCAGTCCCACCCATTGCAAGCTAATATGGCCCTGAAAATCCAGGAAGTGAGGGAGCTTGAGCATGCCTTGGCCACAGCTGGCTTTAGGTGTAGCCCCCTGGGGTGGCTGGCAGGGCCCCTGCCCATGGTCCCCAATCCGGGCACTTCTAACCTAGGCCCACAGGCAGGGGCCCCAGGCCTGCAGAGGCAAGACCCTCCAGTGAGTGGGCCTGGGCAACCCGAGGGAGCCCCAGATAGCCCTCTCCAGAGAGGGGCAGACCTCCTTTCCCTGGGGGGGACCCCCTGTGACCCCCTTCCCTGTGTGCTGGCTCTGTCCCATCCTCTCCTCGACCCCAGGTTTGAACAGGGACCCCCCACTCAGCTCTCTGCACTGGGGTGTTCGGCCCTCACCAGGCTGGAGGTCCAGATCGGGCCTCTCTGCCCTTCTCTGTGGGCAGGGGTCCTTCTACCCCGCTCCTCCTCGGGCATCCGGTTGTATTCAGGTAATACCCCAGCCCAAGGAGTTCTCAAGGAGGCTCCTCCCATCTCGCCACAAATAGGGAAACTGAGGCAAGCCAGAGGAGGTGATGCTGCCCACCTCGGAATTTAACTACTCGTTTCCCATGAACATTTCTCGGGTGGCTTCCAGCCCAAGGTCACGCTGCGGAGGCAGTTCGCGGTGGAAGCCAGGAATCCGGCTCCCGCCGCGTCGCTCCACACTGTCCAGGTGAAGCCACAAAAACCCAGTTTCCTGCCCTCTCCTTGAACGTCCATGGCAAGCGCGCGTGCACCCCCGCGAGACGATCCACGCCCTGATTCACCCCCCTACTCTCAAAAACAAGGCCAGCTGGTGATTCACAGACACACACCCCCCCTCAAAAAAAAAGCCACCTGAAACCAGGGTTTGGTCCCCACGGTCGCCAGTCCGCCCAAGCGGCCGCACGCAGCCCGAGCCGTGAGGTGCCTGGTCGCGGCCTGGAGGTCACCGCGATGGGGGGGGGAGAGTAAGAAGTGGGGTCACCGGGAAGCCAGGGGTGGGGGAGCAGGAAGCCTCAGCGAGCGCTGGGCACCCCCGTCCAGGGGGCTTGGGAAGGAAGCGGGAGAGAGCGCCAGGACCCCTGCCAGACGGCCCACTACCAGCGGCCGCGCCCGGGTCCCCCGCGGCCCGCGGGGGAGTTGGCGCCCGTCCGGGCGCTCGGCCCTTGCCCGCACCTCCCACCCCGGCCCCCCACCCCGAGTCCGGCCGGGCCACCCGGCCGTCCTTACCCAGGACACGACGCGCAGGATGGTGTGAGGCTGCCGGACCAGGGTGTAGGGGTCGAAGGCGCCCCCGGCTTTGCCAGCTCCATACGCACCCCCTTCCATCGTGGCTGCACCCGCGCGGTGCCCCCCGTTCGGCGCGCGCCGCCGGCCCGTGCGCGTGCGCGGCGCCCCCGCCCCCTCCCCTGCTCGCGCCACCGGCGTGGCCGAGGGCTCCCGCGAGGGGGCGCTGTGCGCGGAGGGCGCCGGGCGGGCGCGGGGGTGGGCCGCGCGCTCCCTCGATCTCGGGGGCGCGGGTGCTGCGGTCCCGGCGGAGGGCGCGCTCGTCGCCGGCGTGGCGACCTCTTTGCTAAGTAGAGGGGGCGGGGGGACGAGGAGGGCCTGTGTGTGTGCAGCAAATGCAGGACTTGTCCCCGCCCCCGAGGACCGGGCCGCCCTGCGTCCATCACTGCCCTCCGAGCCTACGCGGCTCTGGGATGAAACCTCCTTCGTTACTTGTTTGCTGGTTTCCTGGCGATCTGTCTTGCCCCCAATATAATGAGCGAGGAGGGACTGCCTTTGTCCTCCTTATGGGGTGCTTGGGACACAGGAGGTGTCGCAGGAAGACTTTTCGAATGAATGAATTGCGAATGAATAACCCTTTTCTCGAGAGCCTTCTGAAGCACAGCCCCCCACCCCCCCACCTCCCAGCCTTCCACCTTGCTTTTACACTCACTGCTCACGTCCTGTGTGTCCTCCACTCCCAGCCTGGAGGGGTCAGCGATACTTGGCTCAGAAGCAAAGGCGGAAGAAGAGCAATAAATTCTTTTGGAGAGGACCCACCTACCCCCCACCCCACCAGCAGGCTTCCCAGGTAGCTCAGTGGTAAGGTATCTGCCTGGCAATTCAGGAGATGAAGGTTCAATCCCTGGGCCAGGAAGATCCGCTAGAGGAGGAAAGGCAACTCGTTTCAGTATTCTTTCCTGGAAAATTCTATGGATGGAGGAGCCTGGCGATCTATAGCCCATATAGGTTGCAAAGTGTTGGACAGAACTGGGCACGCAGGAGCTCCACCCCACCGTCATACTATGCACCCAGTAATTATTATTATTTGTTCATTGTCTTCCTCTGCTAGTCTGTGGATTTTGTCTACTTTGTTCACTGTTATAACCAAGGTCCTGGCACACAGTTCAGTTCAGTCACTCAGTCCTGTCTGACTCTTTGTGACCCCATGGACTGCAGCACACCAGGCCTCCCTGTCCATCACCAACTCCCGGAGCCTGCTCAAACTCTTGTCCAGCGAATCGGTGATGCCATCCAACCATCTCATCCTCTGACGTCCTCTTCTCATGCTGCCTTCAGTCTTTCCCAGCATCAGGGTCTTTTCCAAGGAGTCAGTTCTTCGCATCAGGTGGCCAAAGTATTGGCGTTTCAGCTTCAGCATCAGTTCTTCCAATGAATATTCGGGATTGATTTCCTTTAGGATTGACTGATTTGATCTCCTTGGAGTCCAAGGGACTCTCAGGAGCCTTCCCTAACACCACAGTTCAAATGCATCAATTCTTCAACACTCAGCTGTCTTTATAGTCCAATTCTCACATCCATACATGACTACTGGGAAAACCATAGCTTTGATTAGACGGACCTTTGCTGGCAATGTAATGTCTCTGCTTTTTAATATGCTGTCTGGGTTGGTCACTGCTTTTCTTCCAAGGAGCAAGCATCTTTTAATTTCACAGCTGCAGTCACCATCTGCAATGATTTTGAACCCCAAGAAAATAAGGTCTGTCACTGTTTCCATTGTTTCCCCATCTACTTGCCATGAAGTGATGAAGCTGGATGCCATGATATTAGTTTTCTGAATGTTGAATTTTAAGCCAACTTTTTCACTCTCCTCTTTCACTTTCATCAAGAGACTCTTTAGTTCTTCTTCACTTTCTGCCATAAGGGTGGTGTCATCTGCCTATCTGAGGTTATTGATATTTCTCCTGGCAATCTTGATTTCAGCTTGTGCTTCATCCAGCCTGGCATTTCGCATGATGTACTCTGCATATAAGTTAAATAAGCAGGGTGACAATATACAGCCTTGATGTACTCCTTTCCTGATTTGGAACAAGTCTGTTGAGCCATGTCCAGTTCTAACTATTGCTTCTTGACCTACATACAGATTTCTTAGGAGGCAGGTAAGGTGGTCTAGTATTCCCATCTCTTTCAACATTTTCCACAGTTTGTTGTGACAGTGAAAGTGAAAGTGAAGTCGCTCAGTCGTGTCTGACTCTTTGCGACCCCATGGAATGTAGCCTACAGCGCTCCTCTGTCCAGGGGATTTTCCAGGCAAGAGTACTGGAGTGGGTTGCCATTTCCTTCTCCAGAGGATCTTCCCAACCCAGGGAACAACTCCCGCATTGTAGGCAGATGCTTTACCGTCTGAGCCACCAGGGAAGTTCAGTACCGTTGTGACAGTACGTGCTCAGTAAACAGACCCTAGTCCCCATCACCCCATCACTGCTTGGCCTAGAGCTCCAGGTATCATGGAAACAGAGGCTGGATGAAAGACTGTTCACTGCAGTGAGAATGATGATCTTCCAAGTCTGGCTCTTAGGATGACTCGTAGTCCCCAGGGCCTCCATGTCCCCACCGGTTCCAGGAGGTGGTTGGATAAGGGTGTCTATCTGCAGAGGCCTTTGTTGTCGCAGTGATGACAGAATATCTTGAATTTTGTGATGACAGGACACCAGATCTGTGCAGAGGAAATGTGGTGGGTGTGAGGGCACCTCTTATAAACATTTCCTACACAAATATCCATCTTAGACTCTGTTTATTGATTCTTATGTTAACTCTGCAGCAGGCCCTGAGCTAAGGGCTTTGCATATGTTATCTCATTTAACAGAGCAATTGTATTCTATGGTTATACGAAACTTCTAAGAGAAAACAGACATTTTTTTGTGACTTTGGGTTAGTCAAAGAGTTCTTAGATGTATTACCTAATGCATAATCCATAAAAGAAAACTTTTACCCCCCAACTCTTCTGGTCTTGTCCCTCCCCTAGAAAAAAGAAAAAAAAGAAAAAAGAAAACTTTTAATCAATGGGTTAGATTTCGTCAAAATTAAGAACATTCATCAAAAGACCTTGTTCAAAGAATGAATGAAAAGGCAAACCACAGTCTGGGAGAAAATATTTGCAAAGCATATTTATGACAAAGCTTTTGTGTCCTAAATATATAAAGGACTCTAAAAAGTCAATCGTAAGAAAACAATGCTTTAAAAAAAAAAATGGGCAAAGGATTTTAACAGACACACTTCACCAAAAAAGATATACAGATGGCAAATAAGCACAGGAAAAGATGTTCAACATCATTAGTCATTAGGGAAATGCAGATTAAAACCAGAATGAGATACTGTACTTTCACACACCTATTAAAATAGCTAACATTTTTTAAATTTGACAAGTTTGAGTGCTAATGAGGATTTAGAACAACTGGAACATTTGTACATTTCTGGCGAAAATATAAAATAGTGCAGCCACTTAGGGAAACAATCTAGCAGCTTCTTATGTAAGTAACTACACATTTGCCATATGACCTTGCAGTTCCTCTCCCAGATATTGATCCTAGAGGAATGAGAAGCTATGTTCACACAAAACCCTGTACAGGAATGTTTATGGCAGTTTCATTGGGAATAGCAGAAACCCAGAAACGACCTGAATGCTCCTCAACTGTAGATTGTATAAACAAATTGTAGAACAGTCATACAATGGAATATTACTCAGGAATAAACGGAATGAACAATTGATACACTCAACCACAAGAGACTACAGGCTGTGTGACTTCCTTCATGTGACATTCTTGGGAAAGCAAAACTATAGGAACGAAAAACAGACCAGTGGTTGACAGGGGCTGGGAGTGAGGTTGGGTGTGTGTGTGTGTAGGGTTTACTACTAAGAAGCACAGGGAAATTTGGGAGGATGATGGAATCATTCTATATCTTGTCTGGGGTGATGGTTACACAATTGACCATATATGTTTGTCAAATTTTGCAAAAATGTCCATAAAAAGGGTGATTTTCCATGTGTTTAAGTTATTCCTATATTTTTTTATGGGGAGAAAAGTGAGCAAGGTTGATGGTCTGAATCCGTGAATAATATTCAGATCAGTGAGCCATGCTCATTTATTTATTTATTCAGTAAATATTTATTTGAAGCCCACCTTGCACCAGGCTTTGTGCTAGGCATAGGGCCATAAGCGTGAAGAGTTTAGAGACTGTCCCGAGACCTTCCAGCAGTAAGGTTTGATCACACTAATGAAAAAAATCTCAGAAAGGGTAGTATTTAGGAACCTGAGCTTCAGATTGAGATATTCTTGGGTGGGCATCCGGCTCCCCCAACCCTCCACTCACTGTGTGACCTTGGACAAATGGCTTCAACTTTCTGTGCCTGTTTCCTCATCTGAAAACTGGAAATAAGCCTAGTGCCTATCCCTGAGGATTACCGCCAGGATTAAATGAGAAAATGCACAAAATGTGCTTAGAATAGTGCCTGACACCAAGGCTTTTAGCCTCCCCAGCCCCGTTGGTCTTCAAGGTAGGTGTGTACGACAGGGTAGGTACATATTTTCTTAAACAAAGCCCTAAATGGGGGTAGCTTCCTGACTTACCTAGGAACCTCTACTTTTTACCTATTGTCGCAGGTCATAGAAACAGCTTCCTCTTCTACTGTCTGTATTTATGTGTTCTGCATTAGCAGCAAAGCCAAAGGAGGAAGTCAGGTTGTCCTTTGTAGGTCAAGCTTTTGCAAACCCAGAGCTGCCTTGTTCTGTCCGGACATTCGAGTTCCCAGCCCAGACCGAGCTGTAACCTGCCTTTGCTCCTTCTCTCCTGCCCCCTGGAGGCCACTTTAGTTTTGTAGGTGTTAGGTCTGTTTTCTCTGAGCGTGGAGTTGCCTGGGCAAAAAATGCATTCATTGTATATGAGTGGATGAACCAAAGCCTAATGATAATGTTAAAAATTTGCCAAAGGTACCTTTCTGGAGAGCTGTTTGGCAGTGTCTTTCAACTGAATAAAAAAAAAAAATGTGCCTTTTATTTACAAAACAGACTCACAGACTTAGAGAAGGAACCTATGGTTGAGGTTGCAGGGTGAGAGGGGTCTGGAGAATGGAGGGAAGAGATAGGGAGTTTGGGATGGACATGTACACACTGCTATATTTCAAATGGATGACCAACAAGGACCTACTGTATAGCACAGGGAACTCTGCTCAATGTTATATGGCAGCCTGGATGGGAGGGGAGTTGGGGGGAGAATGGATACATGTATATGTATGGCTGAGTCCCTTCACCGTTTACCTGAAACTATCACAACATTGTTAATTGGCTATACTCCAGTACAAGATAAAAAGTTTATTTAAAACAAACAAAAAACGATGGGTTTTGATATAGCAATTCCTTTCTTTTTCCAAGGAGGGGAGGTAGGAGGTGCACACAGATCTAGTTAGCTCCAGACCTCGGTTGCACATTCAGAGTCATTTGTTCCATATATATGGAACACCACTGTGCACCAGGTCACTGAAGAATGGCCTCTTTGATGCTCCTCCTACAGAGAAGTGGAGTCCAGTTCTCCTGCGCTTGAACATGGGTTTGAGATTCATTGATCAATAGGATGCTATCGTGCCATTTCCTGGCCTAGGACTTAAGAAAAAAACAGCTTTCACATTCCCCTTCTGGGAACACTCAGCCCTGAGTCGGTGTTGACACCACTGAGACATCATGTTCACACTCGGGTCAAGAATCCCAGCTGAGGGAATTCCCTGGTGGTCCAGTGGTCAGGACTCAGCACTTTGCCAGCCACCACCACCACTGTCCTGAACCCTCCAGACTGACTCGTGTACCAGCTGAATACCACAGAGTAGAAACACAGGCTGCGGTTGGAGGGGGGTGGGCAGCGGGGTGGGATTTCCTTGGTGGTCCTGTGGCTAAGACTCCACGCTCCCAGTGCAGGGGGCCTGGGTTCCATCCCTGGTCAGAGAACTAGATCGCACATGCCCTAACTAAGACCTGGCACAGCCAAAAAAAAAGAAAGAAGTGAATCAAACAGAATCTTTGTGTTTTTT
Source organism: Dama dama (assembly GCF_033118175.1). NCBI lineage: Eukaryota > Metazoa > Chordata > Mammalia > Artiodactyla > Cervidae > Dama > Dama dama. The sequence goes on from NC_083702.1 coordinate 9,423,457, forward strand.
GGCCACTCGGCTTGTGGGATCTCAGTTCCCCAACCGGGGATTGAACCAAGGTCACAGCAGTGAAAGCCCAGAATCCTAACCACTAGGCCGCCAGGGAACTCCTTTGAAGTATTGAATGAAAAATATAAACATTGACATAAAGAATACAGTAGGTAGAGAAAATAGCATGAATGCATCTGAGGAATGAATTAGTGATGAAACTGGTCAGAGTGATTAAATGCCCTGGTGTAGTTTCACTAAATGCCTAGGGTGCCCAGTTATTTGGTCAAACACTCGTCTACAGGGTGCTGTGAAAGTATTTTGTAGATGTGATCAACATACATTCATTTTACTAAGTAAAGGAGAGTACCCTCAATAATGTGGGTGGGCCTCTCATCTCACCAGGTGAAAGCCTTTAGGCTTCTCAGAGTGGAAGGAATTCAGATTACATCAGCCCCTTTCTGAATTTCCAGTCTGTTGGCTGGCCCTACAGGTTTTAGACTTGCCAACCCTTACAACCACATGAACTGATTCCTTTTTTTTTTTCTGATTTATTTTTATTCGTTGGAGGCTAATTACTTTATAATATTGTAGTGGTTTTTGCCATACATTGACATGAATCAGCCATGGATTTACATGTGTTCCGCATTCCAATCCCCCCTCCCGCCTCCCTCTCCGAACTAATTCCTTAAAATAAATAAATCGTACATATATTTTTATTGGTTCTGTTGGTTCTGTTTCTCTGGAGGACCTTGACTAATACAAGTGCAATATAAAAACCTCACCACCCGAGGACTTCCCTGGTGGTTAAGAATATGCCTGCCAATGCAGGGACCAAGGGTTCCATGCCTGGTCTGGGAAGATTCCACATGCCTCGAAGCAACTAAGCCTCTGTGTCACAACTACTGACCCCACGTGCTGCAACTGCTGAGGCCCACGAGTCCTAGAGCCCGTGCTCCACAGCAAGAGAAGCCACTGCAACGAGAAGCCTGTGCAGCGCAACTAGAGAGTAGCCTCTGTTCACTCAGTTCAGTTCAGTTCAGTCGCTCAGTCGTGTCCCACTCTTTGCAACCCCATGGACTGCAGCACACCAGGCCTCCCTGTCCATCACCAACTCCTGGAGTTTACCCAAACTCATGTCCAACGAGTCGGTGATGCCATCCCACCATCTCATCCTCTGTCATTCCCCTTCTCCTCCCGCCTTCAATCTTTCCCAGCATCAGGGTCTTTTCAAGTGAGTCAGCTCTTCACATCAGGTTGCCAAAGTATTGGAGCTTCAGCTTTAACATCAGTCCTTCCAGTGAACACCCAGGACTGATCTTTAGGATGGACTGGTTGGATCTCCTTGCAGTCCAAGGGACTCTCGAGAGTTTTCTCCAACACCACAGTTCAAATGCATCAATTCTTCAGTGCTCAGCTTTCTTTATAGTCCAACTCTCACATCCATACATGACTACTGGAAAAACCATAGCCTTGACTAGATGGACCTTTGTTGGTGAAGTAATGTCTCTGCTTTTTAATATGCTGTCTAGGTTGGTCATAACTTCCCTTCCAAGGAATAAGAGTCTTTTAATTTCATGGCTGCAGTCACCATCTGCAGTGATTTTGGAGCCCCCAAAAGTAAAGTCAGCCACTGTTTTCACTGTTTTCCCATCTATTTGCCATGAAGTGATGGGGCCAGATGCCATGATCTTAGTTTTCTGAATGTTGAGCTTTAAGCCAACTTTTTCACTCTCCTCTTTTACTTTCATCAAGAGGCCCTTTAGTTCTTCTTCACTTTCTGTCATAAGGGTGGTGTCATCTGCATATCTGAGGTTATTGATATTCCTCCCGGCAATCTTGATTCCAGCTTGTGCTTCCTCCAGCCCAGCGTTTCTCATGATGTACTCTGCATATAAGTTAAATAATCAAGGTGACAACATACAGCCTTGACATACTCCTTTCCCTATTTGGAACCAGTCTGTTCCATGTCCAGTTCTACCTGTTGCTTCCTGACTTGCATACAGATTTCTCAAGAGCCAGGTCAGGTGGTCTGGTATTCCCGTCTCTTTCAGAATTCTCCACAGTTTATTGTGATACACACAGTTAAAGGCTTTGGCATAGTCAATAAAGCAGAAATGGATGTTTTTCTGGAAGTCTCTTGCTTTTTTGATGATCCAGTGGATGTTGGTAATTTGATCTCTGGTTCCTCTGCCTTTTCTAAATTCAGCTTGAACATCTGGAAGTTCATGGTTCATGTGTTGCTGAAGCCTGGCTTGGAGAATTTTGAGCATTACTTTGCTAGTGTGTGAGGTGAGTGCAATTGTGCGGTAGTTTGAGCATTCTTTGGTATTGCCTTTCTTTGGGATTGGAATGAAAACTGACCTTTTCCAGTCCCGTGGCCACTACTGACTTTTCCAAATTTGTTGCCATATTGAGTGAAACACTTTCACAGCATCATCTTTTAGGATTTTAAATAGCTCAACTGGAATTCCATCACCTCCACCAGCTTTGTTCATAGTGATGCTTCCTAGGGCCAACTTGACTTCATATTCCAGGATGCCACATTCCCCTTCACTGCAACTAGAGAAAGCCATCTTGCAGCAACAAAGACACAGTGTAGTCAAAAGAAAAAAAAATCTCTTGTGGTTCAACTGGTAAAGAAGCCGCCTGCAATGTGGGAGACCTGGGTTTGATCCCTGGGTGGAAAAGATCCCTTGGAGAAGGGAAAGGCTACCCACTCCAGTATTCTGGCCTGGAGAATTCCATGGACTGTATAGTCCATGGTGTCGCAAAGAGTGAAAACAGAAAACTGAGCGACTTTCACTTTCTTCCTGCTTTCTGTTTTAGTTGTCATATGTGTCACCTCTGCATACACTGCAAACCTCATCTGTGGGAGTTGCAATAAATTTAGAGGGCCTGAACGGGAGAGCTTGAGAAGGGGCCGGGTGAAAGTGGAAGCCAGAGAGGCACGGTTTGTCTGTTTCCTCATGCGTGCACGCGTGCTCAGTCACTTCAGTCGTGTGTGACTCTTTGCGCCCCCATGGACTGTAGCCTGCCAGGCTCCTCTGTCCATTCTTGCCTGGGATTCTCCAGGCAAGAATACTGGAGTGTTTTGCCATTTTCTTCTTCACTGTTTCCTCATGACAACATGTATTTGAAACATTTGGACTTTAGTAGTTCACACATGATGTCCTGCACTTCAGCGTGCATCCCGTTGGGAGAGACACAATGCCAGGCAGTCCCACTATCTGCTGTTGGCTTAAAGTGTGACCGTCAGTCTCTCCTTGATGTTGAAGTGCACTTTTCCTTGCTGATTAATAAGCAATCTATAGCTGATACTTTGCACGACTAGACTGTTTTTCAGCTGTGTTTCATCCAGTGGTTTTAAGGTCTCTTGACAATACTTGCCTAATTCAATTAGGGATTACCAAGGGGTGATTTTTCTATTTTTTTTCTGTATTTATTAAGAGAGCCGTTATCTGGTGTTTTGTTCTTAACAGCACAGTGGTAGGTTTTGATTGGTTGGATTAGAAACACAGCCCATCTAGAATCCTAAATGTAAGCGGAAGGGGCCTGGGATTATCCAGGAAAGAGATTCTGGTTCAACTGTGTCATTTTCCAGAGACAGAAAGGAATTTGTTCTAAGGCTCCTTCTTGGGGCTTGCCTGGTGGCTCAGTGGCAAAGAATCCGCCTACAGTGCAAGAGACAGGGGTTAGCTCCCTGGGTCAGGAAGATCCCCTGGAAAAGGGAATGGCAACCCGCTCCAGTGTCTTTGCCTGGGAAATCCCATGGACAGAGGAGCCTGGTGAGCTACAGTCTGTGGGGTCACAAAGAGTTGGCCACAACTTAGGGACTAAACTGGAGAAAGAAATGGCAAACCACTCCAGTACTTTTGCCTGGAAAATTCCATGGACGGAGGAGTCTGGTAGGCTACAGACCATGTGGACACAACTGAGCGACTTCTCTTGTTTCCCTTTAGGGATTAAACAACAAAGGCTTCCAACATGAGCTTTGCAATGTCCTACAGGAACTTCCTGTAATACATCAAAATACGTATACGTATACAGTTACTTGGATTTTAAGCTTAAATGATTTGTTCATACTTTCCCTAGCTGAGTGGTGCTTAATGAGGTATGCCCATCAAAATCACCTGGGGTTCCTTTACCACAGAGCTGTGTTTCCCCTTCCCCCAGCTCCTGACTCAGCAGGCCCCGGGGGTGGTATCTATATTTTGAAGAAGCCCAGATGACTCTTGTTTTGTTTCTTCTCAGAAGTTTACTTTGGTTTTTATTTTTAAAATTGTATAAATAATTATCAAGTACATTTTTTGTGAAGAATAAAGCCTGGCACACAAAACTATCTGGGAAAGTCACCTGCACCCCATCACTTATGCCCATGACACTGCTCAAATGTATCCAGTTTGATAAGTTACCTTCTGGTCATTTTTCTATTAATTTACTCACTATATGGTGCATGGACATGCATCTGGTTTTTAAATAAGTAGGATTATGGCATTTGCACTGTTCCATGAATTGCTTGTTTTACTTACTGACGTATTTCTCACGTCACTATTTATAGATCTACCTAATCCTAGTCAACAGGCTGCAAACTGTTTCACTATACAGAAATATCATTGAAGGAAACCAGAATATGTCACTCCGAAACACGTCTCATTGACATAAGAATCCTTTTGAACTTATAAGACAACTGTGTGTGTGTGTGTGTGTGTGTTAGTCACTCAGTCATGTCCAACTCTTTGCGACCCCGTGGACTGTAGCCCACTGGGCTCCTCCATCCATGGGATTCTCCAGGCAAGAATACTGGAGTGGGTTGCATTTTCCTTCTCCAGGGGATCTTCCCAACCCAAGGACTGAACCCAGGTCTCCTGTACTGCAGGTAGATTCTTTACTGTCTGAGCCACTGGGGAAGACTTAAGATAATTAAGAAGTAGCAAATACAGAAAAATCTCTCTTTACCCTCCCCTCTTCTAGGGTGTAAATTTTCCTTTTCTGGAGACAACTCTAGACTCCTAGCCCAGAGACAGCACCGGAGGAATCTGAAAACAAACTATTCCATTCATTTCCCCGCATATATTGGGTGGGTCAAAAAGTTCATTCAGCTTTTTCCATAGCATCTTACAGACAAATCCAAATGAATTCTTTGACTAACCCAATATTTGCTTCTCCACTGTTTGCCACCTTGGAAGCTTAAAGCCATTCCTTCATCTCGTCATTTCTCTACAACTCGGTTGTCCTTTGTTGTAGATGCAAAATAAGCCTGCGGTTGAGCCACCCTTTTGAGTTACTCATGGGTTTCTCCCGTACGTATATGTGGTATAAATGTTAATACACAGGTCAAGAAGGAACAGATTCAGACATGGAACAATTGACTGGCTTAAAATTGGGAAAGGAGTACAAGGCTATATATTGTCACCCTGCTTAGTTAACTTACATGCAGAGTACATCATGTGAAATGCTGGGCTGGATGAATCACAAGCTAAAATCTTGTCAATCCCAAATGTGGTCCAGGGACTTCCCTGGTTGTTCTTCAGTGGTTAAGACTAAGACTTTACACTTCCACTGCAGGGTGCATGGGTTTGATCCCTAATCAGGGAACTAAGATCCTACATGCCTCGATGTGTAGTGAAAAAAGTCTCCATGGATGATTCTAATGTACAGCCAAGTCTGAAGTACTCTGTCCCTGAAACTCCTCTCCACCTTTGCCAGCTGTGGGCCCCTCAACAACTCTGAGCCTCAGTGATCTGGGCTATAAAATGGGTATAAGTAATAAGATGTACTTAGGGCCTTTCTATTTAAAATGTGTTCTGGGACTTCCCTGGTGGTCCAGCAGTTAAGAATCTGCCTTCTAATGCAGGGAACTCGGGTTTGATCCTAACTGAAGATCAACTAAGCCGGTACGCCACAACTACTGAAGCCCACGTGCACTAGAGCCTGTGCTCTGCAACAAGAGAAGCTTGCACCCCGAAACCAAAACTCAGCACAACCAAAAAGAAAAAAAAAACTGTTCCACGAACCGGTAGCTTTGGCACCCTTGTCCTCCTGAACTGGAATCCACATTCCAACAAGCTGCCTGGTGAATTGTTTGCATACTAAAGTTTCAGGAGATTTTGAAGATTTACTGAGATAGTAAATATTATAATTGTATAATGAATTACATATAATGAGTCTAACAGCATCTGGTAACAGGTACTCATCATGTATTCACTGAATGAATAAATGAGGGACTCCTTGATTTAGACGTGATTTTTCCCATTTTATCTTCCCTGGTGTCTCAGATGCTAAAGCGTCTGCCTACAATGAGGGAGACCCTGGTTTGATCCCTGGGTTGGGAAGATCCTCTGGAGAAGGAAATGGCAACGCACTCCAGTGTTCTTGCCTGGAAAATCCCATGGACGGAGGAGCGTAGTAGGCTACAGACCATGGGGTCGCAAAGAGTTGGACACCACTGAATGACTTTACTTGCTTTCACTTTTCCCATTTTACACCTGAGAAAACAATGGCTCTGTTGGCTACTAGGAGAGCCGGTTAAACTCATAAAATGCTGGGGGCGATGGGCTTGATGTTTCAGTTCAGTTCAGTCCCTCAGTCCTGTCTGACTCTGCAACCTTATGGACTGCAGCATGCCAGGCTTCCCTGTCCATCACCAACTCCCAGAGCTTACTCAAACTCATGTCCATCGAGTCAGTGATGTCATCCAAACATCTGGGGGATGGCGAAAAAGGAAGGTTCCAGAGACTTGAAGGCCAGGACACACATTGCACTTTTGGATATTCTGAGAGAAAGGGCTCCTTATCCTCATATTCCCCAGAGAAGAGAAATGTATTTTTGTTAGAGAGACCCAGGAGGTCCAAGTATGTATACGCTAAAACAAACATACCCTAAAATGGAGGGTTCACCCTTCCATTTGTCCACAAATATTTATGAAGCCTGCCTATGTGCTTGGTGCTGGACAAAACAAAAAAAGTTTCATCTCTGAAAAGCCTGGTCTTCAGCTGGTAAAGAATCCACCTACAATGCAGGAGACCCTGGTTTGATTCCTGGGTTGGAAAGATCCCCTGGAGAAGGGATAGACTACCCACTCCAGTATTCTTGGGCTTCCCTAATGGCTCAGGCAGTAAAGAATCCGCCTGCAATGTGGGAGACCTGAGTTTAACCCCTGGGTTGGAAAGATTGCCTGGAGGAGGGTATGGCAACCCTCTCCAGTATTCTTGCCTGGAGAATCCCCATGGACGAAGGAGCCTAGTGGGCTATAGTCCATAGGATTGCAAAGAGTCGGACATCAGTGACTAAGCATTAGCACTAGCACTGAAGAAGCTAAGTTAAAATCCACAGTGTGGATAAGGTCTGAGGAGGGGAGAGAGACTGGCTTACAAGATCAAGTGACTGGGGAAGGCTCCTGAAGAGATTATAGAGAAGATACAATCTGAGGAGTACGGGAATATTTAAGAACAAACAAAAAAGATCACTGGGACTTCCCTGGTGGTCCAGTGGTTACGAATCTACCTTGCAATGCAGAGGATGCAGGTTCGATCCCTGGTAGGGAACCTAAGATCTCATGTGCCTCGGGGCAACTAAGCCTGTGAAACACCACTACTGAGCCTGAGGGCTCCGGGGCCGTGCTCCCCAATTAGACAGTCCCTGCACCACAACGAAAGACCCCACATGACACAAGTAAGACCTGACGCAGCCAAATAAATAATTATTTTTTTAAAAAACAGAGAGATCCCTGGCTATCCTTTTAATTACAAGCTAGAGTCTTAGAGATTAGTTCTTTGTAGTTTAAAGGTTCTTCTTTACCCTTAAACTATTTTGCATCTCTCTATGTTGTAGACAAAGGATAGCAATGCAAATAAGCCTTATCTGTACACACGCAAATAAACCCTGTCCAGAGGAATGACACCTCCCAGCCCCGCAGAAAAAGCCAGTTTTATGTCTATTTGTAAATTCATTTAAACATTTCTTGACTCCATATAACTACGTGATTCTGTGTTCTACTTTGAACCGTTTGTGGTATCTGCCTGGTTCTCTCGTTAATTAATGAGCTAAATAAAAATCTTTGACATATGTTCATTTTATATCTGTGCAAGTGTCGTGATTTTATCATCTTTTACAATTTATGCTTTAACAAGAATAGAAGTCAGCCTGTGTTCCAGGCAGGAAGAGAAGCAGATCCCAAGGCTTTGCTTTGGGTGGGGTCTCAGGTGGAAGCGGGGAGGTCAGTGTGAGGGGCGATCTGAGGAACATGGGATGTGGTGGGTCCCAGATGGCAGTCCTGCAGGTCTCACATAGGAAGCCACTGGAAGATCTTTTTTTATTTTTATTTATTTACTTAATTTTGATTGCTTTGGGTCTTTGTTGTGGCACGGGCTTTCTCTAATTGCAGCAAGCAGGAGCTATTCTTCCCTGAGGTGTGCAGGCTTCTCATTGTGGTGGCTTCTCTTCTTAAAGAGCACAGGCTCTAGGCACACGAACTTCAGTAGTTGCGGCACACAGGGTCAGTAGTTGTGGCTCGCAGTCTCTAGAGCACAGGCTCAGATGTTGTGGCACACAGGCTTAGTTGCTCTGGGGCATGTGGAATCTTCCCAGACCAGGATCGAACCTGCGTCCCCTGAATTGGTAGGTGGATTCTTATCCACTGTGCCACCAGGGAAGTCCATGGAGGGTCTTTTTTTTTAAAAAAAACATTATTTATTTATTTGGCTGTGCCAGGTCTTAGTTGCATCACACAGGATCTTTAATTACAGCTTGTGAAGTCTTTATTATGGCCTGTGGGATCTAGTTCCTGGACCAGAGATCGAACCCGGGACCCCTGCATTGGGAGCACAGTCTTAGCCACTGGGCCACCAGGGTGTCCCTGGAGGGTGTTAATCTGTGGTTTAATGGTCTGATTCTTGGTGTAAGAGCCACGTAGCAGCTGGGTGGAGAAACCATGGATGGAAGGGGCAGGAGGGAGACCACGAGGATGCATGTGGGGACGGGTTCAGCAACCCAGGTGGGAGGGAACCGTGGTCTGGCCTTAGTGGGTTGAGGGTTGAGGAGGCAGCAATATCTGCTGAACCACAAATAAATGGGGATGGCACAGGTGAAAGTCTACAACGGGACACCACATCTGATTTCATTCACAGGGTAAACGCTCTAGGTCTGGGAATGCAGAGGAAACTCAGCCGAGCTCGCATTCACCACACCAGTGTGCTAGTGCCGGGCGTGAAAGTGGCGCCACAGAAACCCTGAGCGGGAGGGGAAGGTTTGTGGCTGAAGGAGAGAGCGCCACTGGATGATCTCAGGCAGTTACCCAATTCTTTTTTAAAAAATAAATATATATATTATTGCTGTTTAGTCGCCAAGTCGTGTCCGACTCTTCTGTGCTTCCATGGACGTAGCCCACCAGGTTCTTCTGTCCATGGGATTTCCCAGGCAAGAATACTGGAGTATGTTGGCATTTCCTCCTCCAGGGTATCTTCCCAACCCAGGGATCAAGCCCACATCTCCTGCCCTGGCAAGCAGTTTCTTTTTCGTTGGGCCACCAAGGAAGCCCAAATATATATACACACACATATATATATGTGTGTGTGTGTATATAGATAGATATATATATGTAAAGACCTGGGGCAGATGATAAATTATATACATATAAAAAATATATATGTATATATCAATATAATTATATAATGTATATATTATATCCTATATATAAATTTTATATATATATATATATATATATATATAATTTATCATCTGCCCCAGGTCTTAATTGCTGCACTCAGGACTTTTGATCTTTGTTGTGGTATGCAGGATCCTTAGTTGTGGCATTCGAACTCTTAGTTTCGGCATATGGGATCTAGTTCCCTGACCAGGGATTGAAGCCAGGCCCCTTGTATTGGGAACACAGAGTGTTAGCCCCTGGACCACCAGGGAAGTTCCAGGAAGTTACTTCTTTTGAGAAAACTTTTAAAATGGAGATGATAAAAGAGTGGGTTGATTGAACAATCCAATGAAATAAAAAACTATTCCGCCCTCAATAAGTGGCAGCCAATTTTATTTCAAAGACTAATGAATGCCTCAAGCACATTAAACTAACCTTTGCATTGGTATAGTGCTATGTTTTTGAACCTTCTTTAGAGCTGAGATACAAGACAAGATCTATTGTTTCCTGTGGCCGCTGTAACAAATCTTCAAAAACTGGTGACTTAAAGAACAGAAACTCTACTGCAGTTCTGGAGACAGGAAGTCTGAAAGCAGATGTCAGATGTCGGCAGGGCTGGTTTCTTCCGGAGCCTCTGAGGAAGAAGCTGACTGTTCCATGCCTCTCTCCTGGCTTCTGTTGGCTACAGGCGGCATCAGCATCCTTGGCTAATCTGTTTCCCTCTTCTCCTGGCCTTCTCTTCTGTTTCCCCTCCCTTAGCTTCTCTCATAAAGATGCCTGTCATTAGGGTTAGGCCCCATCCTAATCCAGGATGACCTAATCTCAAGATCCTTTGTTCAAAGTATCCTCAGCAAAGACCCTTTCTCCAAATAAGGCCACATTCACAGGTTTTAGATGGGTACGTCTTAGGGATGAGATGGTTGGATGGCATCACCGACTCAATGGACATGAGTTTGAGTAAACTCCGGGATTTGGTGATGGACAGGGAGGCTTGGCGTGCTGCAGTCCGTGGGGTCGCAGAGTCGGACACGACTGAGCGACTGAATTGTTGAACTGTTGTCTTTGGGAGACCACTATTGAACAAACTAGAAAAACCCATGTTAATTTATTTTTTCATATAGTGAACCAATTTCTCCAACTCTATCTGCTAAATAATCCCTGCTCTCCCTACTGTTTTGTTTTTTTGTTTTGTCCATGCTGCAGGACTTGTGGGATCTTTGTTCCCCAACCAGAGATGGAACCCAGGCCCTCGGCAGTGGTGAAGACCTGATTCATTGAAAAAGACCCCAATGCTGGGAAAGACTAAAGGCAAGAGGAGAAGGGGTGGCAGAGGATGAGATGGTTAGATAGCATCAATGACTCAGGGGACATGAGTTTGAGCAAACTCTGGGAGGCAGTGAAGGACAGAGGAGCCTGATGTGCTGTAGTCCATAGGGTCGCAAAGAATCAGATGCAAATTAGCCACTGAAAACTGACAACCACCTTGGCAGTGAGACCCTCGGGCACTGGACCACCAAGGAAGTCCCTCCCCATTCATTTGTGGTATCACCTTTTCAATGTACCAAGTGCCCATTTGTACCAAGTTCCTGTTTGTAGCCAGCTTATGTCTGGACTCTGCATTTTATTTTATTTGTCTGCCTGCTTTTTCTGCCGCATTGTTTTAATTACTGTGATTTTGTAATATGTCTTAATATTTGTAGCCAGCTTATGTCTGGACTCTGCATTCTATTTTATTTGTCTGCCTGCTTTTTCTGCCACATTGTTTTAATTACTGTGATTTTGTAATATGTCTTAATATTTGGTACAGCAAGTCTCCCACCTTGGCTCTGCTTTTTTAAAAATGCCTTAAAATTTTAAGGACCTTGATTTTCCATATACATCTTAGGATCAGTTTATGAGTGCTTCCTCACTGCCCCAAATGCCTTGGGATTTTGGTTGCAATCTTAACGACTTGGTAATTTGGAGAAAATTGACTCCTTTAAGACATCAGGTCAGTCCAACCATGAACTATGTCCCTTTATATTCTGGTCTTCTTTTTATGTCCTTTAATAGAATCTAAGTGTTCTCCAAGAAGGCCTTGTATGCTCTGTTAGGATAATTGAAGGGGAAGAACATTCTACAACTTGCAAATGGCTCATTTTTATACATCCCCTCTCCCTGGAGCTTTTTTGTCCACATTTTACAGAAGAGGAAACTGAGGCACAGAAGGGTCAAGGAACTTTCCCAAGGACACACAGAAGTGACAGAGCTGAAACCAGGCCCCCTAACACAGGCCCTGGCACATAATGTGTCTTGCATACTGAGTACCACCCACCCTTGCCCCCGGTTCAGCAAACGCTTGGATGAACAGATCTGGTGCCAATCAATCTCTCATTGACAAAGGTAAACCATGGACAGATCGGAGGCTGGCTCTCACGTGGTCATTTATTTTAAGACCTGCACAAAGAGACACGCGGCGTAGATATACAGAAGAATAATAAGAATACAGGTCGCCTTGACTTGTTGTGCGAGGGCCTGCCTGGATGAAGATCTGAAGTCCATCTTGCTTGTGCTACTGCTGTGGAACCTGGTACTAATGGGCACCTTGCTGGCCCCCAGACCGCAGCCTCCTTCTCCCTCGCTGGCGTCCTTGTCCTCAACCACTAGGCACAGGCTGATGGAGGCTGGCCTGAGCCCGCTCAGGGTGGCCGGGTCAGGCCCAGGGAAGCGCTGGCTAAAAGGAATGGTGGTCACTGGAAGGACGGTGGTGACTGCATCCAGATCTTTGGAGGGTGCCTTGCACAGCCTGGCCCATCCCAGGGACCGCAGGCCACCGCCCCACGTGGCCCTGGCCACCTGTCCCATGGCCACCCACAGCCCGTCGAGGCAGCGGAGCAGCAGGGACACGGCCGTCTGCTGCAGCACAGCCTGTGGCAGCAGCTCCAAGGCCTTGCTGTGCTCGTGGTGGAAGTCGACCAGGCTGTAGTAGGCACACTGGGCCACAGACAGCAGAGCGAGGTGGGCCTCCCATCGCAAGTGCCGCTGGAGCCACGGGACGCAGCGGCAGGCTCTGTGCAGCAGGGTGGCCAGCAGCTGAAGGCCCCAGCCCCGCGTGATGGTCAGCAGCCGCCACCAGGTCTGCTGAACGGGCAGAAGCACCTCCATGCACAGCTTCCGGGCCAGGAAGAGCGCCCCCGTCACCTGCAGACTTCTGCCCCAGAGGACGCAGAAGCCCAGCACGTAGACAGGCAGGCAGTGGGAAGCCATGTTTGCCATGGCTGCCTGCAGCCCCAGCAGCGGCCGGTAGAACTTCACCAGGCCGGGCCCACATGGGAGCAGGAGCTGCCAGGCGCCTCGGGCCAGCCCGCTCCCATTCTGCGGGGCATCACCTTGGCAGATGGTGGTGGAGGAGCCGGGAGAGGGGCCGTCATGATCCAGAGGCTCTGTGCCCAGGCTCCCATTCCGGGGGCATGGGGCTGCACTCATGCCACAAGCTCATACTAACTGGCCCTTTGGCCCGAACGCCCTGTCAGCTGAGCCAAGTGGTTGTGCAACAATCAGTGACAGCACAAAAGATCAGGATGTGAGCTCTTGTCAAAGAGGGAGCATTATTGCCTCAATGGGTAAGGGAGGCAGCCTTTGAAGCTATGAAGTTTAGGTGGGGCCCGCTGTGTTCATGCCCACATCTGACAAATGTCAGCTTGAGCCTTCTCGGAGCTAGGCCCTGCAATCTCAGCCACCATGAAGCTTGTGGTCTGGCAAGTGAGATGACAAACCTAGACAGTGTTTTAAACAGCAGTTATCACTTTGCTGACAAAGGTCCATATTGTCAAAGTTGGTTTTTCCAGTAGTCACGTATGAATGTGAGAGTTGGACCATAAAGAACGCTGAGCGCCAAAGAATTGATGCTTTTAAATTGTGGTGTTGGAGAAGACTCTTGAGAGTCTCTTGGACTGCAAGGAGATCAAACCTAAAGGAAATCAACCCTGAATATTCACTGGAAAGAGTGATGCTGATGCTGAAGCTCCAATACTGTGGCCACCTGATGCGAAGAGCCGACTCACTGGAAAATACCCTGATGCTGGGAAAGATTGAGTGCAAAAGGAGAAGGGGGCAGGGAGGATGAGACAGTTGGGTGACATCACTGACTCAATGGACATGAGTTTGAGTCAGAGAGATAGTGAAGGACAGGGAAACCTAGTGTTCTGCAGTCCATGGGGTCACAAAGAGTCAGACACGACTTAGTGACTGAACAACAACAAGAGAGATGGACATTGAAATACACTCATGACAAAACTGCCTCACTCAAGTCCTCTCCTCTCTCTACTTTTCCTCTCCTCTCTCTTGCCCTCATATTTCTCCATTTTTTTTTTTTCTCCGCCATGCAGCATGGCTTACAGGATCCTAGTTCCCCAACCAGGGATTGAACCTGGGGCCCCAGAAGTGACAGAGCTGTGTCCTAACCACCAGACTGCCAAGGAATTCCCCTGTGCTTCTCCATTCTGCTTTTCTGGTCCCCCTAACCTGCTGCCGCCGTTGGTCCACACCTTGGGTTTTACCTAGCAGCAGAGAACAACTGCCCTTCAATGGTTTGAGCAAAACATGGGCCCTTTCCCATTCCTTACTCGGAGTTCCATTTTGAAAAACACTATTGACAGAGGATCACTTATGAACAAAGTCAGTTCATTTCTTTCCAGACTCTGGATTTTTTCTTTGGATTAAATCAGTAATCGGGGATCAAGTAACCCAATTCCTTTGTTCTGACCTCTTGTAAACAGCTTGCCCAGACGGGCTCGGTGTGTCATCCAGATTTCACTGGTCTGCACAAATGTGCTTAACTGTGTATTCATTGTGGGGTGATGTTCAGGGTGTCATTAGCTGCATCCCATTTTGATCCCTTTAGTAGAACCCCATCTCCCTGAGAAATTTCTTTAAAGCCTTATTTCAGGCACAGTGGATTCCTTTGGCCATTGTTTGTTTTTATCATGTGGATGTTGTGAATCATGTTACTAATCATATTTATCTTTTGTATTTGGCTGGAAGAGGCTTGAAGCCAAATGGAAGGGCTACTCAGGCATGAAGGGTGGTCTGTAAGGTGTGTTTTGGGTGTGATCCTGAAACTGAGTGGTGCCCTGTTGGGTTCCCAGTCATGGAGGCCTTTTTGTCCCCTGATTCTTGTAGGCAACACTCCAGCCTCCATGACCTTTCCCGAGTTCCAAAAGGCCGGTTCCAATAGTTGCTAATCAAGGGAGGTACAGCCAAGAAACCTTGGCTGAGGAAAGATTAAAGAGACTGTCCAGTGGTTATGAATATGCCTCGAAATGCAGGAGATGCAGGTTCAATTCCTGGCCCAGGACCTAGGATCTCACCTGCCACAAAGTAACTAAGCCTCCACGCTCACTACTGAGCCCACAAGCTCTGGAGCCATGCGCCGCAACTAGAAAGTTTTTGTTGCAGTGAAAGATCCCATGTGCCATAAGGAAGATTCAAGGCAGCTAAATAAATAAACATTAAAAGAAAAAGAAAGATTAAAGGGATCAGAGAAGCTCATCAGAGACTACACACAGCCTCAATCTTATCAGCAACCTCACCATGATCTGTTGCCATAAAACTCCTCGCCAAACTCCCAAGGGCTTTGCCTGGCAAAGCAATAAAGCTGTTCTTTCCTGCTTCAGCCAAAACCCTCTGCGTGATTCTATTCTGCACCAGTATATACAGAGAGGCTGAGCTTTTGGCATCAGTCCCTCTCTGGCTTCATCTTATTTCCCTTCTCTCACATCCTTAGTTTCTTCTTGTTGATTTGCATACATCTTGCTGTGTAGCCTTAGACTTGTTCTTGGAAGAAAAGATGATACAGTTAACCCCATAAATGATTCTAAACCTATATACAGGAAGTTAATCTATCCTTTGTAAAAGTAACACTGTGCTGTGCTTAGTCGCTCAGACTCTTTACAACCCCATGGCCTATAGCCCGCCAGACTCCTCTGTCCTTGGAGATTCTCCAGCCAAGAATACTGGAGTGGGTTGCCATGCCCTCCTCCAGGGGATCTTCCCAATTCAGGGATTGAACCCAGGTCTCCCGCAATGCAGGCAGATTCTTTACCATCTGAGCCACCAGGGAAGCCCAAGAATCCTGGAGTGGGTAGCCTATCCCTTCTCCAGGGGACCTTCCCGACTCAGGAATCAAACAAGGGTCTGTGGCATTGCAGGTGGATTCTTTACCAGCTGAGCCACCAGGGAAGCCCCAAAAGTAACACTATCTATCCAATATTCCAGAATGGTTATCTTAACTCCTGCTATCTCTGCTTGCTCTCCCAGGCCCCTCACAGTGACTCATACAAATAGTCTCCAAATCCAATGGATCCTAAAGATCTCCTGATTCTGATCGTTCATGTCGACTCTCAGGGTCCTTTTCCTGGTCACCCACCTGATGGCTTGCAAGGAATAGTGAAAGCCCTTCTACCTTATCCCCATCTTTCAGTTCAGTTCAGTTGCTCAGTCATGTCCGACTCTTTGCGATGCCATGGACTGCAGCACACCAGACTTCCCTGTCCATTACCGACTCCCAGAGCTTACTCAAACTCATATTAATCGAGTCAGTGATGCCATCCAACGATCTCATCACCCTCTGTCGTCCCCTTGCCTCCCGCCCTCAATGTTTCCCAGCATCAGGGTCTTTTCAGATGAGTCAGTTTTTCACATCAGGTGGCCAAAGTATTGGAGTTTCAGTTTCAGCATCAGTCCTTCCAATGAATATTCAGGACTGATTTCCTTGAGTATTGACTGGTCGGATCTCCTTGCAGTTCAAGGGACTCTCAAGAGTCTTCTCCAACACCACAGTTCAAAAGCATCACTTCTTCAGCACTTAGCTTTCTTTATAGTCCAACTCTCACATCCATACATGACTATTGGAAAAATCATAGCTTTGAGTAGACGGACCTTTGTTGGCAAAGTAATGTCTCTGCTTTTTAATGTGGTATCTAGGTTGGTCATAGTTTTTCTTCCAAGGAGCAAGCATCTTTTAATTTCATGGCTACAGTCACCATCTGCAGTGATTTTGGAGCCCAAGAAAATAAAGTCTCTCACTGTTTGCACTGTTTCCCCATCTATTTGCCATGAAATGATGGAACTGGATGCCATGATCTTTGTTTTCTGAATGCTGAATTTTAAGCCAACTTTTTCACTCTCCTCTTTCACTTTCATCAAGAGACTCTTTAGTTCTTCGCTTTCTGCCATAAAGGTGGTGTCATCTGCATATCTGAGGTTATTGATATTTCTCCCGGCAATCTTGATTCCAGCTTGTGGTTCTCCCAGCCTGGCATTTCTCAAGATGTACTCTGCATATAAGTTAAATAAGCAGGGTGACAATATACAGCCTTGACGTACTCCTTTCCTGATTTGGAACCAGTCTGTTGTTCCATGTATAGTTCTAACTTTTGCTTCTTGACCTGCATACAGATTCCTCAGGAGGCAGGTCAGGTGGTCTGCTATTCCCATCTCTTGAAGAATTTTCCACAGTTTGTTGTGATCCACACAGTCAAAAGTTTTGGCATAGTCAATAAAGCAGAAGTAGATGCTTTTCTGGAACTCTCTTGCTTTTTCCATGATCCAGTGGATGTTGGCAATTTGATCCCCATCTTTAGTTGACCCTTTGTCATTCTTAGGCACAGTAGGCTCAGTACACATTTGCTGAATCCTTCATTTGACAGATGGGAAAGCTGAGGCCCGAGGCAATATCTCTAGAGGAAAACAATAGAATGGGAAAGACTAGAGATTTCTTCAAAAAAATTGGAGTTACTGAAGGAACATTTCATGCAAAGATGAGCACAATAAAGGACAGAAATGGCAAGGACCTAACAGAAGCAGAAGAGATTAAGAAGAGGTGGCAGGAATACACAGACGGACTATACAAAACAGTTCTTAATGATTCTGATAACCATGACGGTGTGGTCACTCACCTAGAGTCACACACCCTGGGGTGTGAAGTCAAGTGGGCCTTAGGAAGCATTACTACGAACAAAGCTAGTGGAGGTGATGGAATTCAAGCAGAGCTATTTAAAATTCTAAAGGATGATGCTGTTAAAGTGCTGTACTCAATATGCCAGCAAATTTAGAAAACTGAGCAGAGGCCACAGAACTGGAAAAGACCATGCTGTTAAAGTGCTGTACTCAATATGTCAGCAAATTTGGAAAACTCAGCAGAGACCACAAAACTTGAAAAGGTCAATTTTCACTCCAATCCCAAAGAAAGGCAACGCCAAACAATGTTTAAATTACTGTACAATTGCGCTCATTTCACATACTAACAAGGTCACGCTCAAAATCCTTCAAGCTAAGCTTCAACAGTACATGAACCAAGAACTTTCAGATGTATAAGCTGGATTTAGAAAAGGCAGAGGAACCAGAGATCAAATTGCCAACATCTGTTGGATCACAGAAAAAGCAAGGGAATTCCAGAAAAACATCTGCTTCTGCTTCAGTGACTATGCTGAAGCCTTTGACTGGATCGAAACAAACCGAAAAATTCTTAAAAGATGGGAATACCAGACCACCTTACTTGTCTCTCCTGAGAAACCTGTATGCAGATCAAGAAGCAACAGTTAGAACCGGACAGGAAACAACAGACTGGTTCAAAATTGGGAAAGGAGTACAACAAGACTGTATATTGTCACAATGTAAATTTAACTTATATGCAGAGTACATCATGCAAAAGGCCAGGCTGGAATTGGGCCAATGCCCCACTTTTTCATCTTTGATGGTCAGCCTTGGAACTGTCAGGGCGCTGGCGAGTGCATCACGTAGATTGCGGATGTGTTCCAGTGAGTATACACTGGGGCTCAGGGTCTAGTGGAAGTGGACTAGTCTGTTATCTTGGACCTATTTGGTTCTAATCAGTACGTGGTGTCCTCGCTATTTGTCATTCTTTCAAAGGTTGTGCCCTGCCCCCTTCCCTTTTGTGCCATTCCCACAGCCTGGTGCAGCATCTGACATGGTGCAAGACTTCAGGAAGAATTTCTTATTGAGCGAATGAGTGACTCAGGACCTCAGAGCTCCTTTTCCAGTGAAGAGGCGACTGAACCCTGAGTCTGACATCATGAAAACCTAATCTAGACTTGAGCTCTGTCCTTTTTTAATTGTATGACTTTTGCCAAATTATTCCTTTTTGGACTGAACTTTGTTTTCTCTGTAAAAGGGGACAATGTGGGCCATAATTCCTTGTCTGCCATTCTATAATAAAAAGTTTTGATTTATAATGTTAAGTTTCTGGTGTAAAGGAAAGTGATTTGGTTATATATTCTTTTTTATATTCTTTTCCATTATGGTTTATTATAGGATATTGAATATAGTTCCCTGTGGCATACAGTAGGACCTTGTTTCTCTATTTTATATACAGCAATTTGTATCTAATCCCAATCTCCCAATTCATTCCTTCCCTAACCCTTTTCCTGTTTGGTAACCATACCTTTGTTTTCCACGTGAGCCTGCTTCTGTTTGGTAAATAAGTTCATTCGTATATTTTACATTTCACATGAGTGATATCGCAGTATTTGTCTTTTTCTGTCTTCACTGAGTATGATACTCTCTAGGTCCATCCATATTGCTGTAAATTGAATTATGAAAAAACTTTAAGTCATTTGGTGGCAAAAATGAAACTAATCTGAATTTTTTAGGCAGCTAAGTTAGCCTTGAACTGTGGGGCTATTTATTCCACTCCATGTGAATATTCATGTCTCTTTACAGAATTAACATGTTTCATTAAAGAGCTTAGGGAGGATTACATAATATACAGTATGTGCACCATATTGCATATTATCTAAAACATGAAAAATGCTGAATTTGGAAACAGATCTGGCCCCAAAGATTTCCAATAAGGGGCTGAGGACTCTCAACACTGCCACTGGGGGATGGAGTGAACGTTAAATGAGAACGTTTTTTTAATAACGGTGTGAACAATGGCCAGGCCCAGAATCAAAGAACAGAACGGGGTGGGATGGAGGTGGAAGGTGGAAAAGTGTGTGTGTGTGTTCACCCACAGAGAAGAGGCTGGAGCAGCTAATTAGGGCAGATTCTTGGCTTGCAGGCTCAGGAGTTAAGCCTTAAACCAGAGGAAATAACTAGGAGTAGAGGTGGGGAAGGGCACGGGAAGTAACCAGAAGATAATAGGATTCTTAGATTTGGGGGGGACAAGCCTGGCGGCAGAGAGAGCAACTAGCTAGGTGACCCCGAGCCCAGGCAGAGATCAGCGAGGGTCCTTCATGCAGAGGATCTGGGAGGCGGGGAGAGTCAGGCTTCGTGACGCTCGGCTGCTGGTGAGGTGGTTTCGCCGCCTCAGACCTTCAGTATCAAGCGCCAGTCCCCGCAGCCCAATACTGGGAGGAATGGCCGACATGGAGCTAGAGGGAGGGGAAACCCCAAATCAGCACGCATTAAAGACAAGCTGGTGTCGGGAAGCGCCTTTGAGTAGGGAGCCAAGAAAACCAGGAGTTCAGTCTTTTCTCTCCAACTTTGAGCTGGTGGGAGCGGTGCAACTGATTCCACGTCAACATGCCTGCAAAATGGCAACAGCGATGATCAAGCGTGGTGGACGGAAATGATACACCACGTGTGAAAACGCTTTGGAACTGAAGCCCCAATAGGGTTATTCAATTCCAGAGGTGACTGACCATTTTCTTTCACCTTAACAGCGCGTTTCAACGTTTCCTCAAAAGTTGGCTGCTGTCCAACGCCGTAGGGTGTTGGTATTTTGATTTTCCGCCGGCGCGTCCGAGAATTTTCACTAAGTGTAAACCCAGCCGCTCGCCGTAGGACCTCTAAACCCCGCCTACCAAACTGACGTCCCGGTCAGAGAGCTAGCAAGGCGAGAACGAGCATGCGCGGAAATGGAGTCTCGTGCCCGCCCCGCGACCCGACGTCTGGCGCGGGTGCGCGCTCGTACGCCGGAAGGGGCGGAGCCAGGCTAGGATTTATATATCTCGCGCGGCCCGTCGGCCGACCTCTACCGGCAGCTTCCGACGGCGGTATGGTATGTAGTGTCATGGCGGCTTCCTCTTTGTCGTGGTGGCATGGCTAAATCCGCGCACATCCCCGCCATCTCGGCTCACCCGGCGCCGGGGTTCTGCTGTAGTAGCAACGGGCACTCAGCGGAACCCGCGGTCAGGTCTATTTCCTGAAAATATCCGGGAATTGAGGATGGTTTGGGGCCTGCCTGCCGGCTGGTGAGAGGCCTTGGGTTGTGGGGCCTGGGCCAGACCGTTTTCAAACCGTGGACTATTCCTGGATTTCGATCTCAATATTCGAGATCCAAGTCGTGAGCCCTTTGGCAGGAGGACCTTGTTTGGCTCTAGTGTTAAAGAGGTGCAGAAATTTAGACCGGCAGGCTGGAAAGGGTATTCGGGGCAGGGGTTGTTGCGGTCTCATTCTGAAACGTCTGGGAAGTTTGGTACAACACCTTTGGCCTCTAGAGTTCTCAGAAGCCAGAGATGATGAACTTACTGACGGGCGGACAGAGACACTGTGCTGATTGTCACGTTCTGATTTGGCTCTGTCGAGTTCTAGTGGCCTCCGTTTTCCAGTTTGGCTCCCGTTGGGAGCATGAGGAACCCTTCGGGAGCAGTGTCCACCACCCAGCCCTTTGACCAGGAGTCCCTGGGCAAAATGGCAATAATGATAATCAGAATCTTGAGTGTAAAGTTTGTTAAGCGATTCTTAATGCGACTCTCTGGTGTGTCTTTGTCTTAAAGAGGAGAAGGGGGATGGTTCCTTTTTAAATATAAGGTGAGGGGTTGAGGTAAACGTTCAAGTTTGGCCGAATAATGCTTTCTGGATGTGTGATTACAAAGAATAAAACTTAATTTTGAACGTAAACCTTTTACCTGGGTTGCTGGCGTGGATTCATCATTGCTTGAAATCCTCTTAAAACCTAGGCCTCTGGGAAGGAAGCTCCTCAGAAGGTGCTAATGTTCATCTATTTTTCTTAGTCTCACAGAAAGTTCTCCGCTCCCAGGCACGGGTCCCTGGGCTTCCTGCCTCGGAAGCGCAGCAGCCGGCACCGCGGGAAGGTGAAGAGCTTCCCCAAGGATGACTCTTCCAAGCCCGTGCACCTTACCGCCTTCCTCGGCTACAAGGCTGGCATGACCCACATTGTGAGGGAGGTCGATAGGCCAGGGTCCAGTAAGTACATGCTGCATTGTCTTAGCTGATGGGAGAGCTGGAGTTGGTGGGAACTGACTAGATGGGGCCAAGCAGTCAGAAGGGAGCAGGCCTTGGGGAGATCAACAGAACTTCTGGACTTCCGAATGGAATGTTTTAAGATTGACAAGTGCCCCAGGGTTCAGGTGACTGGCGTTGTTTTAGGCAGAGGGGTGTAATGAAGTTAAGGGGCATGGTGAGTAAATTTGTTAAGAGCCGAAGGATAGAAGGGTTCCCCCGCTGGCTTAGTGGTAAAAGAACCTGCCTGCCAAGCAGGAGAACCCTAGGTCGGGAAGATCCCTGGAGAAGGAAATGGCAGCACATTGCAGTAGTTTTTCCCTTGGAAGTCGAAGTAGAAAAGTCACTAAGTAGAACACGTAGCACTGATTACTGAAACAGTTAACCTTAGACGTTAAAATGGTTTCTAGGCTCTGGTGTTAACTACCTTACTATACTTAGTTTTCTTGTATTCTGAACGCAATGAGGAATTTGTCTCTAGAGATGGTTTTAACAGACCAGAACTGGAGCCAGACTGTTAAATGGCTGAGTAGGGTCCAGATGGTTTTTGTTGAGTTGAAAATATCTTCGCTCCAGCTGAGCAGTCTGCAGTGAGGACAGTCCTGAGAGGTGCAGACTGCTGCAAGCTCCTGTCCTGTGAAGCAGATTGCTGGCCTGGAAGGGCACGTGTAGGGGCTCGCTAGGCCACTCAGCTTTGACTACCTACTTTATTTGCAGAGGTGAACAAGAAGGAAGTTGTGGAGGCTGTGACCATCGTGGAGACTCCGCCCATGGTGATTGTGGGCATCGTGGGCTACGTGGAAACACCCCGAGGCCTCCGGACCTTTAAGACCATCTTTGCTGAGCATATCAGTGACGAGTGCAAAAGGCGCTTCTACAAGAACTGGTGAGGGAGCCGAGGCTGGGCTCAGCCTGGGTCGGGCTAGGGGAAGGGCAGTCTGCTGTGTAGGGCCTCCGTTCCATAGCCGGCGGCAGGGCAGCTGCTTTGGTGTCAGGCTTAGTTGCCTCTTGGGCAGAACAGTTCTCAGGGACAGTGGGAGCAGCGTCCCGACACATTTCCTCTGTTCCTTGGGTGCTGCCTCGGTTCAGTAGTATCCTCTTGGTTGCTGACAGGTATTGGGGATCTGCTTAGAAACAGAGCAGTAACTAACGCCCCCAGCCCTCCCCAGGTGTGTGGTCTGGTTAATGGCTAACTTGGAGCAAGAATTTGTGTATCCGAATGTTGTGTTTCATCATTAACCTTGTGGACCTCTGCTCAGCTCCGCTCGGCTCTGCCCGATGAGCTCCATCCAGGCTCCGCTTGCCGGTGGAAAAGGCTCCTTAGAAGCCGGCAATGAGCCCCGTCCCCACACGGTGCCTGTGTGCCTCCCCCTCACCCATTGGAGGGGTGATGAAGGCTGGCACCTGGGCCCCCTCCCCAACTCTGCTCTGCTCCTGAAGGCATAAATCTAAGAAGAAGGCCTTCACCAAATACTGCAAGAAGTGGCAGGACGTAGATGGCAAGAAGCAACTGGAGAGGGACTTCAGCAGCATGAAGAAGTACTGTCAGGTCATCCGTGTCATTGCCCACACCCAGGTACGTGCTGGCCAGGGCAGAGAGGGGGCTGACCACCCGCTGCTGCCCATCTGAGGGCGATGGCCTGCATGGTCACTGGTGGCTTTGGGGGGACTCTGTTATCTTCTGGATTGATCTGTGCTCAGACTGGTTTTGTGCCAGACTTCATGATTTTAGGGATAGTAAGATTTTTGGTCCTTAAATGTATTTTCCTGGTGGACGAGGGTGTTAAAAGCAACAGTCCAGCTAAGGCCCTGCCTTGAGACCTGGGTTCCTGGGGCCGGAGCATAAGGACACAGGGTGGCTTGAGAAGGCATCCAATGGCACCACATAGGGTTTTTTGTTGCCAGCAGAGGGCACTGTGTCCCCAGTGGTTCTTAATTAGATAAAACCATGCCCTGTTTTTAGGAAAACTGCTTGAAGGAATTGGTGAGTCATAACATATGTAGTCTAGCACCTAACTGAAAATAGTGTTGAGAGGCTGGTCTTTGCACTTCAGACTTGACTTGAGTTGAATTAGCTTTAGCTTTTAGTTTTCTGGGTTAGACTGGCTACAATCTGGGTGGTTAACCTTTGTGTACACCTGTCATTTCTAAGTGAAGAGTAGTCTTGTGTGGTTAGTGGTGACCACATTACCACAGATTTGTGGTGTGTCCACTGAAGGTAGCTCAGTAGGATAGATAGCGCTGGCCAGCTTTTAAAAAGCTTTGTTTAGATTTTGTTCCTCACAGCTTGTATTTGCAGCTCTATACTGCTCTTTTAAAAAGTGGCTTTCTTGATAGCTAAAAGCATGCTAGATGGCTAGGGTAAACCAGAGCAGGGACCCCAAAGGCGCTGGCCAAAAGGCCCGATAAGGAACAGAGGGAACTGGTTGGTGGAAGGTTCTTGGTGTTCTGCCCAGCTTGGAGTCCTTTCACACAGAATTACCTGTGCCTTTCTAGATGCGCCTGCTTCCTCTGCGCCAGAAGAAGGCCCACCTCATGGAGATCCAGGTGAACGGAGGCACTGTGGCTGAAAAACTGGACTGGGCCCGCGAGAGGCTTGAGCAGCAGGTCCCTGTCAACCAAGTATTTGGCCAGGATGAGATGATTGATGTCATTGGGGTGACCAAGGGCAAAGGCTACAAAGGTGAGCTTTGCAGTGGCCCAAGTTGTTGTGGTTACCATGAGAGAGTTGATGTCGGGCCCGCTGTTCAGTGATGAGGCCCTGGAATAAGCGCTGGGCACAGCGCCCAAGTCAGACTGCGGAAGTATTCCTCGCTGCCTTCCTTCTGAGAATAGCTCTGGTCAGGTGGTTGGGTCAGTATGTGGGATTGGGGATGACCACTGGGCTGGGGGCTTCGTGAATGCTCTTGGGTCCACATGATACTCCTGTACAGGGATGATTCTGTAAGGCCTGATCTTGTTATGTCTAAGCTGATAATCACCTTGGATGGATGGAGGTATAATAAGGGAAAGGATATGGTAGTCAGGTGTTGTATTTCTTTGGACAAAGTCCCACGAACTAAAGTTGGGCATTTGTAGCACGAAAGGGCTAGTGGCATGGTGCCAGGCATCATGTTGACAGCCTGTGTCTCTTCTAGGGGTCACCAGCCGTTGGCACACCAAGAAGCTACCCCGTAAGACCCACCGAGGGCTGCGCAAGGTTGCCTGTATTGGGGCGTGGCATCCCGCCCGGGTGGCCTTCTCTGTGGCTCGGGCTGGGCAAAAAGGCTACCATCACCGCACTGAGATCAACAAGAAGGTGAGGTGCACATGGGGCTCCTGTGGAGACTTCAGCCCTAGGGGAGCAGAGTGGCTCCATCGTTGGGAATTGTGTGGGGTTCTAGTCCTTGTCACCATCAGTCCACTTGGTGGAGCATCACGTAGACTTGGTTGCTCACGCCTGGTGGCATAGTTGCGACTCATCAGTGTTGTAGTTTGTAAAGCGCCATCTTTGAAGGTGATGAGGATAGGAGCCTCGTTTATCCTCTTTTGTCCCATGGTGTTGGAGAGGCCCCATCCCTTATATCCCTGGATGGTATTGTTCAGGCCCAGGCAGCTTTTCTGTGCTCCGAACCTGGGAACGCCCCATCACGATGGTCAAGGTCATAACTGCTTTCCCAGAGTCCTTTGCAGGCTACCCCACCTCCAAGTTGGGGAATCTTTTGTCCCTAATGGCAGTCCTTGCCTCTAGTCAACTTGAGTCCCCGCCTTGTTTTCTTGTTAATCAAATATTTATGCTCATTTTTTTCCTTCAGATCTACAAGATTGGTCAGGGCTACCTCATCAAGGACGGCAAACTGATCAAGAACAATGCCTCTACTGATTACGATCTGTCTGACAAGAGCATCAACCCTCTGGTGAGTAATGGGAGCTGTCCTTGCAAATCCTGTCTGGTCTGCTGGGGGATTTCCCCGAGTCCCAGGCCTCCCCTGCGGGGTCAGGATCAGTTTTTACCCACAGTTCTCTGGTCCCCTGGGCAGCATCCAGCCGCGGTGGGGACTATTTGGTTGTGGGGTAGGGCCAGCTGTTCAGTGATGAGACCCTGGAATGAGCGCTGGGCACAGCGCCCAAGTCAGACTGCGGAAGTATTCCTCGCTGCCTTCCTTCTGAGAACAGCTCTGGTCAGGTGGCTGTCCTGGGCCCACCAGGACCTGGGAGTCAGGGTGTGTGTGGTCAGAGCTGGCTACAGCCTCATGCTTGATCTGTGTTGACCTGATGACCTTGCTGCTTCCCAGGGCGGCTTTGTCCACTACGGTGAGGTGACCAATGACTTCGTCATGCTCAAAGGCTGTGTGGTGGGAACCAAGAAGCGAGTGCTCACTCTGCGCAAGGTGAGGCTGGGAGGGGAATATCAGCTCTGATAGGGGAGTTGGTTGGGAAGAAAAGCAGGGAGGAATTGCTGCGCCTGCCTGACATCTTGGGAGGAGGAAACCCCCTGTCTGGCCTGGCCCAGCATTTGTTGCTTGCATATATGCTCACCTGTATCCTCGCCTCTTCCCTCTAAGATGAAGGGCTGTGAGCTAAGGTGGTGCAGGGAAAGGCTTGGTGCTCTAACCTTCTCCTCTTGGCCCACAGTCCTTGCTGGTGCAGACCAAACGCCGGGCCCTGGAGAAGATCGACCTCAAATTTATTGACACCACCTCCAAATTTGGTCACGGTCGCTTCCAGACTGTGGAGGAGAAGAAAGCCTTTATGGTAAGTACTTACTTAGCTTGCTGCCCCCAGGCTGGGGTGGGGGTGGCTTCCAGCTGCTGTCACCTGTCAGCCTGCCCATGTGGTGCTGATACAGATGGTGCTGCTTTGTTATTTTGTGCCAGGGCAGGGGAGACCAGTCCAGAGTCTGACCCGCTGGGGTTGGGGGAGTTGTGCCTTCTACCTCTCACCTTGCTGCTTTTCTCTCCTCAGGGACCACTTAAGAAGGACCGAATTGCCAAGGAAGAAGGGGCCTAATAGAACAGATTGTACAGCTGGTAGAATCTCAATAAAATTATTTTCCAGTGACATCTGCCTCTGACTTTCTTTGCTTTCTCAGTTCTGGCTGCTTTCCTTGGGCCTTCATGTTCCCTTGGTCCCCCAGCTCTTTGCCCTACCACGGTGGCCCCATGCCTGGTGAAGATGAAGCAAGTTGAGAGCCAGTCAGCAAGGCGTCCGGGTCGCTTGTGTGGCAGTACACGAGGCAACGAGGACCTGAAGTCCTTGTCACTCACCAGCGGCGCAGACCCTGGTTCTGAGTGTCCGGCTACATGGTTTAGTCACTGATCACTGGAGGGGATCCGGTTAGGGCTTGTTGAGGTTCTTTAGTAGCCATCAGCCAAGTTCTGGCTGTGGGAGTGGATGGATGTCAAGCAGAAGGACCTGCATGTCCCTTGCGGCTTAGAACATGAGTTTGCTTTGTGGAAGGCCCTGGTGACTAAAATTGACTTTATTAGAATGAGAATATAGGTTGGTGGGGGTTGAGTGCCTTGACCTGGTTCACCTGGCTGGTCATGTTATTGAAACCCTGTTTGCATTCTGGTCTCTGTCTGGCCCCTGTGTTGTGCTGACCATGTTGAGCCGCTGGCATCTTGTACGCCAGTCAGCAAACTCCTGGGAGATGGAGAGGGAAGCCTGGCGTGCTGCAGTACGTCGGGTTGCAGAGTCAGACACAGTGACTGAACAGCAAGCAGACTGGTGAGCAGCTTGGTTCCTGGACCCCTGCACTGGGGTTTCTGGGGTCTTGCCCACCCTTCACTGGTGGGGTGAATCCCAGCGTCTTTCCAATCCCAGCTGCCCATGTCATCTGCCTATGTGGCATGTTTTGCCTTGGCCCCACCTAAGCAGGGCAGAGATCATAGCCCCAGCACTTCTGACATCCCTGCCCAGCATCTTTGCAGCCAGCTAGTTGCCCACCAATTATTAATCACCTGGGTTCTGGTATCTTCTGAGCCTTAGTTTTCTATTCAAAAGGATTAGTAATGGGAAGATTGACCCAGCAAGCATGTGTGCTCGATTGTGTCGGCTGACCCAATGGACTGTATGTAGCATGCCAGGCTCCCCTGTGGCATTGCCCAGGCAAGAATCCAGGAGTGGGTTGCCATTTCCTTCATGGGATCTCCCTGACCCAGGAATCTAACCCAACGCCCTGTGGGTTCTGTGTCAAGATTACTGGACGTGGCCTGAGTTGAGCCTCTGGTTCCCAATGGACATGCCCCCCACCCCCACCCCTGCCCCCTCCACATGGGTGGGTTCTGTTTTAGAGGAGGCTGAGCAAGAACCCTTCAGTCTGGGACCCCTCCCCAGCATCTATGTTAGCCCAGCTTTCCTGGAGTCCCTTCTGGGCTGAGTGGAGCAATGGGCCTCAAAGCCAACCTCTGCCACTTTGCTATCCTTGCAGCACCCGTCTTCCCAGGACCCGGGCCCTGACTGGTGGGAGCTGCACTCAAGGCTGGCGCCACCAGGGGGCGAGAGTGGGCAGCACCCAGTTGGGACAGCCTTGCAAGAGGACCCGACTTTGCAGGGGGCTCAGTTCTCTCCCCAGTCAGGGCCTCTTCAGATGCCCCATAGTCCTGGGAGTCAAGCCCACAACCAGAGGGGCTCAGGACCTGCCCCAAGGCCACCAGGTAGCTGTGGCAGAACCAAGCATGGGAGCCGGGTTCCTGGTCTCGTCACTGCAGAAGCTTCTCCAATCGCATTCTGGGGAAAGTGCTGAGATGGTTGAGGCCCCACCTCGTCCCCTCACCCACCCCAGTTGCCCTTGGCCTCTGAACCCATGGGCCTCCCCGGACCCTAGCTGCCCATCCAGCCCAGGTAGGAAGGGCTTTGCTGGTTTGAGATGTCCTGGCTGGGCCTTACCCCCTTTTAGGAATCTGCCCAGTTGTACAGGATGACTGGGGATGTGGGGTCCAGAGAACAGGCTGCCGGCCTGCACAAATGCACCCAATAGCAGAGACAGACCACACCCTCCTGGCCCCACATGTGTGCACAGAGAGAGTTTTCAAGGGCAGGCTTGCTTGACTGAGCCCCTGTCTGCCAGCCATCCCCATTTCCCCACATCCCCATCTTTGTTTCTGCCCTACCCCTGGCCAGGGAGTGATCTTGGGCACCTCCTGGATCACAGATCTGAACCTCAACCTCAGCTGGTTGGAGACTGACACTTTGGCAGCAGTGGTTGTGGGACCTAGTGCAGAAGATGGTTTCAGTGGGCTCACAGAATGGCTGGAGCTGTGGTCAGAATGAGAATTTGGGCTTCTCAGGGGCAGCAGAAAGCCCACCCATGTGTGGGATCAGCTTCGGTCTTAAGAAACCCTGAGTGCCCGCCAGGCACACAGGTGCTGGGGAAGCCGTGCTGAACTCAGAGGCCCAGCTCTTGAGCTTATCATCTAGTTGTGGAGGGCAGACAGTAAACACTGGCAAACAGGACAGTCTTAGAAGTGACGAGGGACTTCCCTGGTGGTCCAGTGGCTAAGACTCTGAGCTTCCACTGCAGGGGGTACAGATTCTGTCCCTGGTCAGGGAAATAAGATCCTACGTGTCTCGCAGCCTAAAAAGGTAAAAAAAAAAAAAAACAAAAGCATTGATCTGCTAAGTTTTATTATTTATATAATGATTTATATAATTTATAATAATTTAAATAATTTATATAATAGAAGCAATGGATGCTTTGGCCCTGAATCAAGGCCAGCAGTTTGTGGAAGCTGTTAGTATTAAGCAAGAGCCTAAAGAAATTTTGTACGGTCTGTTGGCCTTTTCAGAACTTTGAAAATAAAATAGTCAAATGATTCGAAAGAGACATCTGAGTCACTGGTGATAAGTATGGGGTAATCCCTATTCATAGTTGATTAATGCATTTGTTAGTTGATTTCAGAATTTAGAGATCCTTGATATAACTTGGGACTTCCCAGGTAGCTCAGTGGTAAAGAACCTGCCTCCCAATGCAGGAGACATGGGTTCAATCCCTGGGTTGGGAGGATCCCCTGGAGGAAGAAATGGCAACCCACTCCAGTATTCTTGCTTGGAAAATCCCATGGACAGAGGAGCCTGATGGGCTACAGTTCATGGGGTCACAAAGAGGCAGACAGAACTGAGCATACACATGATTTAACTTGTTCATTAGAATTATGATACTGTTAAATCCAATTACTACAAAAAGAATTGCTGTGGATCTAAAAACAGTAGGATGATTCTGAACTGTGCGTGCTATGTAGCTGCAGTCCATGGGATTCTCCAGGCAAGAATACTGGAGTGGATTGCCATTTCCTCCTCCAGGAGTTCTCTCCAACCCAGGGATCAAATCTCTGCCTCTTGTTTCTCCTGTATTGGCAGGTGGGTTCTTTACCACTGGCCCCACCTGGGAAGCCCCTCTAAATTGTGAGCTTCCTTTGAATATTATCCTTTTGTACGGTCAGGGCCCTGACTGGTATATTTTACTCTTCATTCAGATTGGAAACTCATATTTATTATTGGGTTGTAAAACTTTTTGAGTTGATTATTGGATTGTGAGGGGCTTCCCAAGTGGCACTAGTGGTAAAGAACCTGTCTGCCAATGCTAGAGACTTAGAGAGATACAGGTTCGATCCCTGGGTCGGGAAGATTCCCCTGGAGGAGGGCATGGCAACCCGCTCCAGTATTCTTGCCTGGAGAATCCCATGGATGGAGGAGTCCATAGGGTCGCAAAGAGTCGGACATGACTGAAGCGCTATAAACACATGTGCACGTGCACACACACACACACACACACACACACACATTGCATAGTGAAAGGGCTCTGTATTATAGACATTGATTGAAAACCCTACTTTCATAGTATATGCTTTTTGGCTGTGCTGTGTAGCTTATTGGATCTTAGTTCTCTGACTAGGGATTGAACACAGCTCTCGGCAGTGAAAGCGTGGAATCCTAACCATTGGCCTGCTACAGGGGACTCCCCTAAATGCACTTTTAAAAGAAGAGGAAGGAGGGGGGTTCTGGATGGGGGACACATGTACACACATGGCTGATTCATGTCAGGGTATGGCAAAAACCACTACAATGTTATAAAGTAATTAGCCTCCAATTAAATAAATTAATTTAGAAAAAAGAAGAAGTGCTGAATGCTGTGAAGAAATAAAACAGGGACTGAGAGAGATGGGACAGGGGAGGCCTTTCTGAAACCTGAGGGTGTATCGGATCCAACCTGGTGGAGCTCTAAGGGGTGAACATGCCCTGCTCAAAGAGACCAGTGGGCACAAAGGCCCTGAGGTGGGAACAAGATCTGAGAATAAGAACTCAGATCAAGCCCCAAAGGAAGCAACTCTCCAGGGGAAAGTCTGAGTGAGTGGGCATATAGTAGGTGCTCAATAAACGTTCCCTGCATTTCTGGGACTCGTCAGTGCTTGGGTTCGTCTGGGTGTCCCACATGGGGGTCCCCAGGCGTTTCCGTGGGCCCGCACTGGGCGGGACAGCGGTCCGGGCCTCCTGAGATCCGTGTCTGTGCGTGTCACGGAGAGCGGTCTCCGAGTGCCTGGAGGTCTGTGTTTCCTGTCACCAGAACCCCCATACAGGCCTCTCTGGAATCCTGCGGTGACAAAACAAGGAGCCTCATTCCATTCCTCCTGAAAAAAAGAATAAAGAAAATACTTGCTGGGAATTTCTGAGCAAGTGAGAACACGGAGGTGGCAGAAGCCACCATCGCCTTAAAAGGCAGAGCCAGCGACTTCGTGAAGCTCACCTGGAGACGGGCTTGGGGGTGGAGGTGCTCTTCCCCAATCCTCGTCCTTCAGTCCTCACCCCCATCACCCGCAGCCCTGTCCCTGCCCCCCGGGTGCCTGGCCTTGGCTTCCAGCAACCTCACCCTTCTCCCATTGGCTCTCAGCACGCAGAGGCTTGTCTGAAGCTTCTGTGGGTCCCCCGCCCTCCTTACGACATTCTGCTGCTAGGCTGGCAGTCAGGGCCTGCTGGCCCCTCCAGCATCCTATGCCTCCTGGGATCCAGACTCCTGGCTGCTCCCAGGAACCCCAAGAGCTCTCCCTGTCCTTCTAGCAAAGGATCCGAAGCCCGAGCTGGACCCCTGCCAGGAGAGGAGAGGGGGTTGCCTGCAACTCTGTAGGAGGCAAGAAAGCAACATCTAAGAGCCCAGGAATTAGGGAGGGGGCATCCAGGACACTTCCAGGCCTATTAACACATTGTTCTTCAGTGGCTAAATTGTGCCTGACCCTTCTGTGACCCCATGAACTGTTGTCTGCCAGGATCCTCTATCCATGGGATTTCCCAGGAAAGAATACTGGAGTGGGTTGCCATTTCCTTCTCCAGGGATCTTCCCGACCCAGGGATTGAACTCACATCTCCGGCATGGCATGCGGATTCTTTACCCCGGAGCTACCAGGGAAGCCCCTATGAACATCAGAACTATTAAATGTTGAATGACTGCCCTTGGCACCCATCAGCCCCCTGGACCCACAGTGCTGCTAGGGCTCAACTTCACCAGCTCCTTGCCTTTGATAACCAGTGCTCACGTTGACTTTGAAGGCCTCCAGAGAGTGGTGCCTGGGTTAGCAGGTGGTAGTAATTATTAGAATAATTTATACCTATTATAGTACATAGGCACTGTTCTATATACTTCATATATGTAAACTCAATACTCAGGCAAAGGAGAAAAGGAAAGATACATCCATCTGAATGCAGAGTTCCAAAGGAGAGATAAGAAAGCCTTCCTAAGTGATCAGTGCAAAGAAATAGAGGTCAACAATAGAAATGGGAAAGACTAGAGATCTCTTCAAGAAAATTAGAGATACCAAGGGAACATATCATGCAAAGATGGGCACAATAAAGGACAGAAATGGTATGGACCTAAAAGAAGCAGAAGATATTAAGAAGAGGTGGCAAGAAAATACAGAAGAACTGTACATAAAAGATCTTCATG
This sequence comes from Dama dama, assembly GCF_033118175.1. Classification (NCBI taxonomy): domain Eukaryota; kingdom Metazoa; phylum Chordata; class Mammalia; order Artiodactyla; family Cervidae; genus Dama; species Dama dama. Next base: position 9,456,183 of record NC_083702.1, read on the forward strand.
ACCCAGATAACCACGATGGTGTGATCACTCGCCTAGAGCCAGACATCCTGGAGTGTGAAGTCAAGTGGGCCTTAGGAAGCATCACTATGAACAAAGCTAAAGGAGGTGATGGAATTCCAGCTGGGCTATTTCAAATCCTAAAAGATGACACTGTGAAAGTGCTGCACTCAATATGCCAGCAAATTTGGGAAACTCAGCAGTGGCTGCAGGCCTGGAAGAGGTCAGTTTTCATTCCAATCCCAAAGAAATGCAACGCCAAAGAAATGTTCAAATTACCCCACAAGTGCACTCATCTCACACGCTAGCAAAGTAATGTTCAAAATTCTCCAAGTTAGGCTTCAAAAGTACATGAACTGAGAAATTCCAGATGTTCAAGCTGGATTTAGAAAAGGCAGAGGAACCAGAGATCAAATTGCCAACATCCATTGGATCAAAGGAAAAGCAAGAGGATTCTAGAAAAACATTTACTTCTGCTTCATTGACTACACTAAAGACTTTGACAGTATGAATCACAATAAACTGTGGAAAATTCTTAAAGAGATGGGAATATCAGACCACCTTACCTGTCTCCTGAGAAATCTGTATGCAGGTCAAGAAGCAAATTGGGAAAGGAGAACATCAAGGCTGTATAATGTCACCTTGCTTATTTAACTTATATGCAGAGTATATCATACAAAATGCCAGAATGGGTGAAGCACAAACTGGAGTCAAGATTGCAGGGAGAAATATCAGACATGCAGATGACACCACCCTTATAGCAGAAAGCAAAGAGGAACTAAAGAGCCTCTTGATGAAAGTGAAAGAGGAGAGTGAAAAAGTTGGATTAAAACTCAACATTCCAAAAATGAAGATCATGGCATCCGGTCCCATCGCTTCATGGTAAATGGATGGGGAAACAATGGAAACAGTAACAGACTTTATTTTCTTGGACTCCAAAATCACTGCAGATGGTGACTGCAGCCATGAAATTTAAAGATGCTTGCTCCTTGGAAGAAAAGCAATGACCAACCTAGACAGCAAATTAAAAAGCAGAGACATTACTTCACAGGCAAAGGTCCATCTAATCAAAGCTATGGTTTTTCCAGTAGTCATGTATGGATGTGAGAGTTGGACCATAAAGAAGGCTGAGCACTAAAGAATTGATGCTTTTGAACTGTGGTGCTGGAGAAGACTCTTGAGAGTCCCTTGAACTGCAAGGAGATCAAGCCAGTCAATCCTAAAGGAAATTGGTCCTGAATATTCATTGGAAGGACTGACGCTGAAGCTGAAGCTCCAATACTTTGGTCACCTGATGAGAAGAACTGACCCATTGGAAAAGACCCTGATGCTGAGAAAGATTGAAGGCAGGAGGAGAAGGGGACGACAGAGGATGAGATGGTTGGATGGCATCACCGACTCGATGGACATGAGTTTGAGCAAGCTCCAGGAGGTGGTGATGAACAGGGAAACCTGGTGTGCTGCAGTCCATGGGGTGACAAAGAGTCAGACACGACTGAGCAACTGAACTGAACTGAACAATATTCAGGATCAGCCTTTGAGGCAGCTCCTATTATTACCCCAATTTATAAATAAGAAACTGAGGCTCAGAGAGAGTGAGCAACTTGCCCAAGGGTACACAGTGTATAACTGATAGGGTGGGATTTCAACCCGGGCATCTCTTGACCCTGATCCTATGTACTAGGGGTCTGCAAATCATATTTTGGCTCAAAGGAGAAGGAGTTGGTGCTTATTTGGTTTTTGTTTGTTTGTTTGGGCATTGCCGTGCAGCATGAGAGATCTCAGTTCCCCGACCAGGGATAGACCCCTGTCCCCTGCAGTGGGAGGCATACAGTCCTAACCTCTGGATTGCCAGAAAAGTGCCCAAGGAGGCTTATTTGTTGAGTACCTATAGAGTGCTACACCTTATGTTAGACCCTTTCAAAGCTACTTTATTTAATCCTTGCAACCACTATTCCCATTTCACAGATGGGGAAAATGGGGGCCCAGAGATTCAGAGACTCTTTCCAGGTCAGAGAGTTAGAATGTTCCCTGCCAGGCATCTTAGATGCTGTCTCCCTGGGTGATCATGACAGTCCTCTGAGTGGTGTGTCGAGGTTCCTGGCATCACTCCTGTTTTCACAGTGAGGACATTGAGACCTGGGAGATTAAGGCAGAGTCCCTCACTCAGACCGGACTCTCAGCAGTGCTGATGCAGAGAGCCAAGTCTGGGCACCAGGAGCTTGGGTCTAACCACTGCACTACACTGCCCTCATTGACTGGGGGCCTGGAGGCTCCCGGCAAGGAGCGAGAGAGGATGCCACATCCCAGCAGCCCCCACGGCACCCACCACCCCTCGTAGATGCACGACTCTGGCCTCTGCATCCTTGAGAGGTGGCGGGGTGGTGGGCACCAGGGGGTGCTACCCTCAGGACGGCCAGTACACTGACGGGGGTGCCAGGTACCACAGTTGGCCCCCTCCTCCTGCCCGAGCCCCACAGCTGGCCTCCGGGTCACCGGGCTTCATGTGACTATGGAGAAGTGACCTCTTCCCGCCGCTCCCCGCCCCAGCTCCTCGCAGCCAGGCAGAGGAACAGGGCTGTGAGAGAAGGTGCTAAAGATAGCTGACTGGCCAACTTCCCCATCTCCCTGGCCACCGCCTCGTCCCCCGCCACGGGCTCCTCCAAGCAGGCCCCAGCCCCACAGCAGCCGCTCCCCAGAGCCTGCAGCACCACAGAGGAACCCAGGCCGTGGTCCTAACGTGAAGGCTCCCCACCGTCCAGGCACTAGGCCAGGCAGGGATGTGACTTGTCTGTTCTCAAAGTCCCCGCCCCCCAAGCTGACAGGAGGGGAGCATTTTTATCACCCCCGTGTTCTCTGCGGGAGCCTGAGCAGAAGGGGGCAGCAGCTCCCTGGGACACAGCAGCCCATTCACGCCCCAGTGCCCACGAGCACACCTCCACCCTGACAGAGTCAGGTTCCACCCGTGTGAACACACCATCACGGCGCCACCATGGCCCATGGAGACAGCATGCCCTTTGCTTCCTCAGGGCCAGCCGCTCACCTGAGCACTCCAAGACGTGTTCCATCAAAGGCAGGGCCCTCCCCTGCTCGAGAGCTTTCCATGACTCTCCGTGACACATTTCTTTGTACATACAGCAAAAATGTGTATTAAGCACATTCTGTGCATCCGGCTGAGCGCCGAAGAATTAGTGCTTCTGAACTGTGGTGTTGGAGAAGACTCTTGAGGGCCCCTTGGACGGCAAGGAGATCAAACCTGTCCATCCTAAAGGAAATCAGTCCTGAATATTCATTGGAAGGATGGATGCTGAAGCTGAAGCTCCAATACTTTGGCCACCTGAGGCGAAGAGCAGACTCACTGGAAGAGACCCTGATGCTGAGAAAGATTGAGGGCAGGAGGAGACGGGGCTGACAGAGGATAAGATGGTTGGATGGCATCACTGGCTCAATTGACATGAGTTTGAGCAAACTCCGGGAGATGGTGAAGGACAGGGAAGCCTGGCATTTTGCAGTCCATGGGGTTGCAAAGAGTTGGACATGACAGCAACTGAACAACAACAGCAATGCATCAGGCACCTTGGTGCGGCATTCAAAATGCATCACCATTTAGCCCCAGTCAACCCACCAGCTCATCACAGGCTGGTGTGCCCTGGTCATGTGGGACCACCGGAGTCATCCTGCCCAGGCCTTCCAGCTGTGCCGTGATGACCCCATGAGGTGAGTCAGGCTGGATCCCGGCTCAGCCCCTCCCAGCACCATGACAGCCCCCTGAAACTGCAGTGAGGATTCAGCAGGTCCTGTGTGGGACATGCCGCTGACCTAAGTCTTCACTCAATGTCCAGTCCATACTCCCTATTGGTAAATACCGAATGTGTGGACAGCGCCCCAGGGAGGCAGGATTTTACTTCTGTTCACAGATGACCAGACCATTTGCCATGAGAACTCAGTATCTGGGCCTCAGTTTCCTCATCTGAAAGAATGGGGGCTCAGGGAAGCCTGGGTTGGATTTCTCAGGGCATTTTCAGCTCCAAGGCTGAGACAATGAAAGCCCAAGGGCAGCACAGAGCAAGAAAAGAGAGAGAAAAAGGGAGGGAAAGAGAAATTCCATGGGCAGCAACAGTCAGGGAAGGCTTCCTGAAAGAGGGAGGCTTGAGTTGAACTCTGAAAGCTGAGCGACACCCAGCCCAGGGCTAACCTGAATAGGAACGGATGGTTCTGGAAGGGTGGGAAAGCATAGTGCAAAGGAATGAGTTTGTAACAGGGATTTCAGGCACAGCAGGAACCAAGTCAAGAGAGATTTGGGAGTGGCTGGCAGGAGGTCTCCCCTGAGACTGTCGTTGCACCTCATCGCAGGGAGCCCACTTCTGCAGGCCAGGTTGGGATGGGTGGGGGTGGGGCCTCGTGGCCTTGTATATCTGGAGCTTGCCGCACATTGCCTCTCTCTCTGACTTTTTTTTTTTTTGCCTCTCTCTCTTACATTTTATTTTTTATTTTTGATGGTGCACAGGCTTCTCTAGGACTTTAGTTGCCCTGCAGCATGTGGGATCTTAGTTCCCCAACCAGGGATCAAACCTCTGTTCCCTGCATTGGAAGGCAGATTCCTAACCACGGGGCCACCAGGGAAGTCCCCTCTCTCTCTTTTTAAAAAAAATATTTATTTATTTTTTTGTTGGCTGCATTGGGTTTTAGTTGTGGTACGGGATCTGCACTGTGGCGTGCGGGCTTCTCTCTAGTTGTGGCATGTGGCATGTGCCTTCAGTAATCACGGGGCACGGGCTTAGTTGCCCCCTGGCATGTGGGATTTTTAGCTCCACCACCAGGATGGAACCTGAGTCCCCTGCCTTGGAAGGTGGATTCTTAACCACTGGACCCCCAGGGAATTCCCTGCATTGGCTCAGTTACTCATCACATCTAGAGGGGCAGCTGGCCCAGAGAGGACAGCCAGTTTACAGACTAGGAATCCGGGCTTGACCACTGGGGTTCCTCTGTTCCCTTTTATCTAGAGAAGGGAAGGGAGAGGAAATTTTTCGTAGAAGCAGAAGGCCCACCCCTCAGAGCTTCTGCTAGGCTCTCCCCTCTGCCAGAATGTTTTCCCTCTGCCGCTCTCTCTGCTTCTCCTGCACCATCTGCACCAGCATTATCACTCCATTATTTTTGCTGCTTTTTGCTCGGTGTCTGTCTTCCCGACCACAAGGCACCTCCCCGAGTCAGAGGCCAGGTCTGTCCTGCTCATTTTGTGCCCTCTGTACACAGCGTAGGGCCGAGCACATAGCAGGTCTTCGACAGATATTTCTTGAAAGACCAGCTGACCGAAGGCATGAATAAACAAACTTAAGAATGAATAAAATGGTTTGTCCAAGGTCATCCAGGTAGTCAGGGGAGCAAAGCCCGGGGGGAACCTAGGGCTTCTGCCTCTTGCTTTCTATCTGGTTTTCCCGCTTCTGTCTGGATGTCCTTGTGGAGGGTCCACCCAGCAGCCGGAGTGACCTGTTAGAACTCAAGTCAGGTTGCCTCCCTCCATACGGAGCTTCAATTTTACAAGATGAAATGAGGGACAGGGATGGGTGGCGACTGCCAACTGCATGAATGTATATCAGTATTTATTTATTTATGTCTTCAGCTGCACTGGGTTTTAGTTGTGGCACGTGGGATCTAGTTCCCTGGCCAGGGATTGAACCCTAGCCCCATGCACTGGAAGGGTGGAGTCTTAGCTAGCCGCTGGACCACCAGGGAAGTCCTGTGAATGTATTTCATACACTGAACTGTGCACCTAAAAATGGTTAAGGTGGTATATTTCATCTTACTTGTATTTTAACACATACACGGCATCCTTCCTCTGCTCAGAACCCTGCATAGTTCCCATCAATGCCCAGTCACTGGAGGAAAAGCCTAGGTCACCTTAGACACCCTACCACCCTGACCTCACCTCTCTCACTCTCCCCGAACTCATGCTCATCCACGGCCACACTGACCTCTCTGTTCCTGTAACATGGCAGGCTCACTCCTGCCTCAGGACATTTGCACTGGCTCTTTACTCTTCCTAGAAGGCCTCTCCCTAGAAGTCTGCAGTGTGTTAGTTGTTCAGTCGTATGCGACTCTTTGTGATCCCATGGTCTGTCCTTGGAATTCTCCAGGCAAGAATATTGGAGTGGGTTGCCATTCGCTTCTCCAGGGGATCTTTCTGACCCAGGGAGAGATACTGCTTTCTCACTGCAGACATCACCCTATCTACTGCTGCTAGAACCTGCTTCCCCAGCACTTTTGAGCTGGCCTCCCCTCCACACTTTTCTCTCTTCTGCAGCCTGTCCCCTGATACTGAAACCAGAGGGAAAGGGGCAGGGCACAACCTTTAAAAGAATGACATAGCCCGAGGACACAACATAAACAGATTAGAACCAAATATGTTCGAGATGGCAGATGAGCTGACTTCCGCTAGACCTTGAGCCTCAGAACTTACTCATTGTAACACATCAGCAAGTTAAATACACACCCACAGGCACCATGACAGTCCCAAGGCCGACCATAAAGGTCAAAAAGTGAGCGCGACCCAATTCCTGGAAATTCCCCACCCCTTTCCCCAAATAGCTGGAATACTCCTCCCACTTATTAGCCCATATAAAACCTGACAACCCCCATGCCCTGGTGGTGCTCAGATAAATCTGCTTCTTACCTATCACTTTGCCTCTTACTGAATTCTTTCTGTGACGAGACATCAAGAACCCGAGTTTCATGATGTTCTGACTCCAAGAGTGTGGTTTCGGTGAAAAGATTGCGGGTTCAGGTCCCAAACTAAGTTCCACGGTTCCACTACCATCTGTAGAATGGACTTATTCATCATATTTACTGTTTGTGGTCCCATCTTCTGTTCTCCAGGTTTCCAGAGAAGTTGGGAGTGCGTGGAAAGGGATGTGGTCTGGAGCGCGTGAGAGAGAGGAGAACTCCAAGAGGCCAGCAACTTCCCCAAAGCAAATTTAGGAAAAAGCTGAAGTGAAAAAGGCTTGGGCAGCTGAGGGTTTCCTGCAGGCGGTCCCAGGGGCTGGGGGCTAGTGTCCAAGTCCGAGTGTGCATGTGTGTGACTGTTGATCTGTGTGTGTGTTTCTCTGCACACAGGTACATGGGTTGTGGGCAGAGGGGATCCTGAAACAAACGCTCTGCCCTCTGTGGGCTGTAGGGGTTGAGCTAAGTGGTCTCAAGACTCCCCAGTGCTGCGGGCTCAGTGCTTCTGTCCTTCGCCTGCCCAGGGCAATGTGACCTAACAGGACAACACGTGGGCTCTGGAGCCGGATTCTCGGGGCCCCCATCTCAGCTCTGCTGCTGACTGTGTGACTTTGAGGAAGCCATTCAGCCACACTGGGCTTGGTCTCATCATCTATAAAATGGACGTGATCATGCCAGAATCCGTTCCTAGGTTTGCTGCTGGGATCTGATGAGCGAAGGCCTGTGAAGGGCCAGGACCAGGGGTGCGACCTCTGTAAAGACCCATAGTCCGTATTAGTCTAAGACCCAGCCCAGCCTCGGGGAGTGGGTGTGCAGGCAGAGGCCGCCACTGGCAGGACAGTGGGGCTGCAGAGGGGAAGCCCAAGGTGGTCCAGAGGAGACACTGGCCCCAGGCAGGTAGTCTCACTGAGGCCTCGGAGATGAGGATGCTCTGGCTGGGGAAGGATGGGGGAGTCAAGGAGGCTGCAGGGAAAGAAATGGCCTGGCATAGGCCACCAGGAACTCCGTGAGACCCACGCCTGTGGGATCAAGGGATGAGGCTGGAGTGCAGCCACAAAGCCCTAACGAGAGCCAAGCTGACTAGACCTTGTCCCTGGGCAGTGTGAACCCTGGAGGGGTTTGAATGGGGGTGTGGAGGCCTCTGCCCGAGGTTTCTGAAGAAACTGCAAGTGTTAGTCAATCAGTCGTGTCCGACTCTTTGCAACCCCATGGACTGTTGCCCACCAGGCTCCTCTGTCCATGGGATTTCCCAGGCAAGAATACTGGAGTGGGTTGCCATGCCCTCCTCCAGGAGATCTTCCTGACCCAGAGATCGAACCCTGGGTCTCCTGCATTGCAGGCAGATTCTTTACTGTCTGAGCCACCAGGGAAGCCCAAGGCTTCTTTCTTCCAGGCTGATGAGGAGGCGCCATCCCAGCATAGGCTGAGAAGATGAGACATTTTTTGTACACAGTACTGAGACAGCAATGGCTAAGTAATTACAGCATGCAGCTTAGTGGAGGAGTGAAGTCTTAAGTGGGCAGAGAAGTCCAGGGGAACATGATCTGGGAAGGCTTCCTGGAGGAAGACACCCTGGAAGTGAGCCTTACTGGAAGCCATGAGAGACTGCTGCAGTGAGCTGGGTGACTTTGGGTGAACAGCTGCCCTCTCTGGTCTCAGATTCCAGGTGCCCTGCCAGGCTCGACCGAGGCCCCTCCTCTGTGGCTGTCTCAGCTCTGACATTCCGCGGTCAGGGAAGGGGATGACTGAAATCTGCCAGGGGCAGATTCTTGGTTTAGACAGAGAGACCGCCTGCCTCGGTTTCCCCTCTGCATCGGGCTAGGGCGAGGCAGGGAGAATAATAATGCTTGATTGTCAAAACCTTGTACGCCTCGGGGGCCAGATGCCAGGGATTGTTTTCCATTCCTAGGAGGGTGGGCCCTTCCTGCCAGGAGAAAATTCCAAGCTCCTCCAGCCAGGGAGGGGGTAGACCTTGCCACCCCTGTGACCACACACCCACCGCCCGAACCTGTGGCATCAAGGGCCTTCTTTCTCTTCTCCTCTTTGTTGGCAAAAGGAAGCCGCCCAGGGCATGGAGGAGAGGCCCTCGGCTCCTTCGATTTGCTCAGAAGCGCCCCCTCTCCTTTCCTGCCTTTGCAGTTCCAGGAGCAGAGAAACCTGCCCAAAGCAGGGGCCAGTGGAATGACCCGCGAAGGACTGGCTCGGTCTGCTCCTGGCTGTCTGTTAGCCTGGGTGGTGGGAAGATTCCCCGACTCGTGTCCTCTGAGATAATGCATTTGTTGTTTGGGAATTTTCTGCTTAATCCGCCTGCCAGTGCAGGAGACTCCAGATTGATCTCTGCATTGGGAAGATCTCCTGGAGAAAAGAGTGGCAACCCACTCCAGTATTCTTGCCTGGGAAATCCCACGAACAGAGGAGCCTGGCGAGCAACAGTCCAGGGCGTCGCAAAAGAGATGGACACAACTAAACAACAACGAAAACAAAGAGCTCTTGATCCCAGAACTCCAAACCATGGAAATCCAAGTTCCTGTGGTCCTGAGCTTTGGTTGCAAGAGATTGCATTTCTGAAATTATTTGGTTCGAAGAGTCTTGGGGGCCTAGAATAAAAATATTCCAATATCTGATAGTCCTGGAATTTTTTGGTTGCGAGAACCCACGGTTCTAGAAAGTTCTAATTCCCAGACGCTGTGGTTCTGGACATCTGGATCCAGTTGCCTGTATTTCCCTGGCCACACCTTGTGTCGAGGATGCCCCAGGAGCTGGTGGTGGGGCAGGAGGAGCCCTGGGGAGGGGGCGGCGGCGGGGCGGGCGCGGTGGCAGGCCAGGTGCGCTGGTGTGGGTGTTGGCGGCAGCTCTTGCCGACAGCTGGCCAGGGGCTGCTGTCTGAGCTCATGGCACCTGGCCCTGACCCAGGACTGAGGCGGGGGGGACCCAGAAGAGGCCAGGCTGAGAGCCTTCCAAAGACTCTGCCACCTCCTTCCTTCCCTGGGACCCTACTCCCGTTGCCCGCTGAACTCACAGTGGCCGAGAGTGCTGGCCCATTGGGGGAAACCCCCCGCCCCCCAAGAACAAGTGGAGGACTCTGGGCGCAGCCTGCTCCCACTGAGGACAGGGACAGTCCAAGACCTGTCCCCAGCTTCCCCCTGCCAATTCAGGGCTCTTTCCATGTGGTCTCGCGTTATCCATCCCCTCAAACACCCCTCTTCTTCCTGACATTTGGTGTCTGGTCATAGACGGTCACCCCCACAACATCCCGGGTCCGGAGCTTAGAGTTTGATACCCCGGGGCCCTCAATCTTCCCACCTGGGTCCTGGAGGAGGTGCACTGTGTGCCCGTGGGGCCCCCACATCTGCTCTGACTGTCTGCTTCTTCGGCACCCCTGGCCCTTCCCCAGACTCCCCTGTGCCCTCCTGGCTTCTGTGGGGAGGGCCTCCCCACCCTGCTCCACGGCCCCACTTGGCTCCCTCCCAGCAGGCTCGTGGGAGCTGGAATTTGGAGCGGTCCCTGGCGTGTGCGTGCTGCCTCCCGCCTGCTGGGGCACCTCCCCTGACTCAGGCCAGGAATTCCTCCAGCTTGCTCCCAACAAGCCCCCAGGGAAGGAGGAGTGGTGGGAAGGGGCAGGGAACAGGCTAGAAGTCAGGACTGAGTGGGGGTTGGTTGGGAGGGAGCCATGGTCTGGAGACACCCAAGGCAGGACAGGCCTACGAGAGGAAGAAGAAGAAGGGGAAGTGGGTTCTGACCACGTCCCACAGCCCTTGTCACCAGTGCCATCATGTACAGATGAGGATGGCTTTAGAGTCCTGCTATGCCCTTCTCTGGTGCTGGGAAAGACTGAGGGCAGGAAGAGAAGGGGGCGACAGAGGATGAGATGGTTGGATGGCGTCATTGACTCGATGGACATGAGTTTGAGTGAACTCCAGGAGATAGTGAAGGACAGGGAGGCCTGGTGTGCTGCAGTCCACGGGGTCGCAAAGAGTTGGACACGACTGAGCAGCTGAGCAGTAACAACAACATATACTTCTATGGATTCACTGATTCAAGTCTTTAATGAGCACCTACTGTGTGCCAGGTGTTGCACTAGGTGCTGGGCTACACCTGTGAGTAAAAACCTGCCCACAGGGGACTTATACTCTGGGAGCAGACAGACGATGAAGGCAGACACATCTAGTTGTACTGCCTCAACACCTGCTCCCCAGACTGTGAATTCCTAGGGGTCAGGACCATCCCACTTTGAAGCCTCTGGATCGTTCTGAACTCAGCCCTCTTCCAGCACTCATGCCTCCCCTACCACCCTAACCCAACAGGGTGCTGGGGACTGTGGCCCTTGGCTGAGCATGCTGACCCAGAAAACATCTGCCCCTCACTCCTATGGAACCTTGGGAGAGGTGTGGCCCTCTCCAGGCCTCAGTTTACCTATCTGTAAAGTGAGACACTGGGACCATCCGTGATGGGCCTACCTCCTCCACCCCAATGGCTTCTCACTTAGGTATCTAAGGCACATGGGAGCCAGTCATCTTCCAGGGGCCTTCGGCTGCTGGGGAGGTTGGCCTCAGGGCTGGTGATGTATTTCCAACTGCCTGCCTGGCCCCGCTTCAGCTTGCCTGGTCCTCCAGCTGTGAGGCCCAGAGCAGTGATGTCACTGCTGGGGAGATGGTGACCTCAGGTGGGGGTTACCCTGCCTCAGGCTCCTCTGGTCCAGCACCAGGCCTGCTTCCTACAGGGGGCCTTCGTGGGTTACTCTGCTATTCTAAACACTTCTCAGCTAATCCAGACCCTCACTGTGGGCTAGACCCCCATCTGGGTGCCAGTCGAGCCGCTCTTAAGTCCTTCTGGCATGCCTAGAGGGCTGGGCAGGGGTCTCTGGAGCGGAGTGAGGAGTCTGTGCAACTCTAAGGGGCTGTGTGCTCTTGGGCCAGTCACTGTTCCTTGCTGGGCCTCCACTCCTCTCCTGAAACAGGAGTCAGTTTCCAAACTGGGTCCTTCAAGGCCCTTCCAGTGAGGAGCAGGTGAGAAGCCTGACCCAGAGCAGGTGGCCCTGAATGAGTGGCAGAAAGGGATGGTTCCCTTGGTAGCAGGGGCATCTCGAACTTTCCCTACTCTTAGGCTTTAACGGCATCGCTGAGCCAAGCCGAAGTCTAACCCAGTCCCGTGCTGGGCTGTCTGCTCCCCTCCCAAAGCCCGAAACAGAGCTCTAGCCCCCCAATCTGCTCCTCCCTGGCGGTCTTCAGCTCAGTAAATGCACCATGCCCACCCAGTTGCTTAAGCTAAAACCCACTGGTCCCCCTTACTGCCCACAGACTGTTACACAGGCGAATCTCACTCGGCGGGCAATAAGCCGGGGCATGGAAGGAGCATGGGCTGTGGCTGCACGTGTGTGAAAGTCAAGAGCAGGCAGATGTTTCCCTTCGGGCAGGGACGGGGTGCCGACCGGAGACAGAACGAGGATGCTTCGGGAGGCCGGCAGAGATCTTGTCTTGATCTTGGAGCCGGTTTTGTGGGTAGGTTGAGTTAAAAAAAAAAATCTAATTATCAGTTTTGATTTTACTTCATGAATGAACGCATGCATGCTAAGTCACTTCAGTCGTGTCCAACTCTTTGCGACCCCATGGACTGTAGCCCTCCAGGCCCCTCTGTCCATGGGATTCTCCAGGCAAGAATACTGGAGTGGGTGGGTTGCCATTCCCATTTCCAAGGGATCTTCCTGACCCAGGGATCGAACCTCATCTCTTACATCTTCTGAGTTGGCAGCTGCGTTCTTTACCACTAGTGCCACCTACTTCGTGCAGCAGGAGGTAAGATCCCACCTCTCATATACCTTCCCATCTAGCAGGGGCAGGGGCAGGCAGCCATTAACCCAGAAAAACAAGAAACGTATGACAAATCAGCGCTGGAAGAGTTGGGATGGCACGGATGAAGGATCAGGGAGATGAGACCCTAGGAAGTGAGGAAAGGGGCCTGGAAGGGCAGCGCGAGCAAAGGTCCTCAGGAGAGAGATAAGGACAGGGTCCTGATGGGGTTAGAAGAGGTCACTGCAGGGGTAGGAAGGGGTTGCTGTGAGGAGAGGGGCCTTGGAGGCTGTCATTTTAGGGACTGATATATACATATATATATATATCTTCCCAGGTGGTGCAGTGGTAAAGGATCTGTCTGCCAGTGCAAGAGATGCAAGAGACGCGGGTTTGATCCCTGGGTCAGGAAGATCCCCTGCAGTAGGAAACGACAACCTACCCTAGTATTCTTGCCTGAAAAATTTTGTGGACAGGAGCCGGGCAGGCTACAGTCCGTGGGGTTGCAAAGAGCTGGACATGACTGAGCATGCACGCACAACAACATTTAAACATTTAAATTAAATGTTTATTTATTTATTTGACTGCCTCGGGTCCCAGTTGCGTCATGTGGGATCTTTTTCTATGGGACACGAGCTCTCTAGTTGCAGCGCATGGGCTTGGTTGCTCCACTGGGATCTTAGTTCCTCAACCAGGGGTTGAATCCACGTCCCCTGCATTGCAAGGCAGACTTGTAAGCCCTGGACCACCAGGGAGATTTCTCTCTATGTATTTTGATCGTGCCACATAGCATACGGGATCTTAGTGCCCCGATCAGGGATGGAATCCGAGCTCCCTGAAATGGAAGCATGGAGTCTTAACCAGTGGACCCCCAGGGAAGTTCCTACTTGGTTTTTAAAAAAATTTTTTAATTTTTTTGGCTATGCTGCGTCTTAGTTCCAGCACTTAGAATCTTCAATCTTTCTTTCGCATGCAGCATCTTCAGATTTTGCATGTGAACTCTTAGTAGTGACACGTGAGACCCAGTTCCACCAGGGATGGAACCGGGGCCCCCTGCATTGGGAGCACGGAGTCTTAGCCACTGAACCACCAGGGAAGTCCCGAAGAGCACCTCTTATCTGACCCCATCTGCACCTGGGTTAAGGTGGGAAAAGGGGTTCCCATCTCTCCTGGGCCAGGGTTGCCCTGAGTCCTCAACCTACATCGAAGCTTCCAGCTTTGCCTCCACTGGGCATGGGCTGGGGACACGTGCGCCAGGTGAGTGAACAGTCTCTGACAGGCTGCCTGGCCTTTGTGTATCAGGCTCACATCCTCGCTGTGAGGATTTGTTTGGACATTTCCCCCGCTGGGTGCAGCTCAGAGCTGTTCTCTCAGGAAGAGGAGGGTGTGGGCTGGGACTCACGACCCGGGGTAGATCTCATCACTGTTGCTCCTCCCTGGGTGGCCTTGGCAAACTCCTGCCTCCCCAGTCGGCTTCCTGGCCTGTAAAATGGGGATATTCCCACCCGGGCAGGGGTCGTCAAGGGCCAGTCCAGGCTGGCCCACTGGAGGGGTGTCCAGCAGCCCAGGAGTGCAGGTGTAAAGGAAAGGGGGCATTCTTAAGAAACAGTAATTAACTAGGGAGTTCAGTGGTTTGGATTTTGGCCTGTGTGACTCGGGGCAAGTCATCTCCCCTCTCTGATCCCTGCTTGGCTCCAAGATAGGTGGTGTGGCTGCCCTCTGGGGCCGGGGACTGGGACAGGGGTGTTCCGCTCGTGGAGCCCCACCTGGCAATGGGCGGACGTGGGGCGGTGTTGGCGGCCGGGGGCAGCGGCTGCTCAAAGTGTCTGGGGCAGACAATGGCTCTGTGTGCAGGGGAGTGGGCGGGGCCGGGCTGGTGGCACAGTGGCTCCCCAGCAGGAATGTGCCAGCCTGTCTGGGAATGCAAGCATGTTGCTCCCCGCATGGCCTGCTCCCCGATGGGGGCTCCCACCCTGCGACACTTGGTGTGTAGCCCAGAATGGCCAAGGGAGCAGAAGGCCAAGGGAGGCAGGCTAGGAATTCCTGGGTCCGCATCTCCTGCAAGCCAACCTCCTGGGCATTGGAAGAGTGATGGCGAGGGGAAGGGGGGGAGCTTCCCTGTGCCACTGACTTCCTGGGTGACCTTGGACAAGCCCTTGCCTCCCTCCAGCCTCGTTTACCTGTTGGTGTAGATGGTCTCTGATGGCCCTGTAGGGATTTCCTTGGGTTAAAACATTTCTCGTGGCCCAACCATGAGAATCACTCTGCCTCACTCTGCTCCGTGGAGTGGGGACTTGGTCTGTCTGGGTCTCCACTGTCCCCAGGCCCAGAACAAAGCCCGGCTGTGGCTGTGCTCAGGAAATGTTTGCTGAATGAAGCCGCGTTCATATCATTTGGATTATTCTCAGCTTGTTGCCCCCAGGCCCTTTCTCTGCTCGTCCTGCCTTTCAGCTGCCCCATCCCATGGGTTCTTGGGGCAGTGGGTTTCTGGCTCAACAGATTCCAGTGGGTTTCAGCCAGTGGGAGGTACTGGTGGCTGGGTGGGTGGGAGGATGGAGGAGGGATATTTGTCCCCTGCTCCCCTCCTTGGTCGCAGCTGGGCCCGCTACAGCTGTAGCCCCTCTGTGTGTGGCCTGCACCCTGCCTCCCCTCTCACTGGCTTGCAGACCCTCAGGCCTCCTGTCCCTCCTCAGCTTTGGCGAAGCTTACAGCTCCTCGGACACTTTTCCAGGGGCTTCACATCTCATCTGCCCATAGCTCAGAGGGGTCCCTTCCCCAAGATTTCCTCTCCCAAAGCCCCTATCTCTATTTCCTGCCAGGAGCTTGACACGTTCACTTGCTTTATCCTCCCAGCCACCAGGCCAGGTAGCTTCATGATCCCCATTTTAAGACGAGAAAACTGAGGCCCAGAGAGAGTTTCTGAATGACCCCGAGCCTTGTGGCCAGAGAATGCCAGGATTTGAACCCCGGTCTTTTTACTCCAGCGTCTGAGGACTTTGGTCCTAGGCAACACGTTATTGTCAGCTTTTTAGATGATCATGGTAGTAAAACCTTGGAATACTCAGCTGGACTGGCCAGCAAGTAACAAAAGAAACAGTCAAGTTCCCTGACTCTTAGCCCAGCCCAGCCTGCAGTCCCTGGCTCACTGCCCATTCACTCTTCTCTCTTCTCCCTGGCGGGGGTGAGGAAAGGAGCTGGGTGGGCCAGGAGGCTTGCAGTCAGAGCCAGCAGAGTCCAGGGCTGGGCGCTTCCTCCAGCAGGGCCATCTCCAACCTGTAGCCAGGGCGGGACAGGCAAGGGGTGCAGACAGTCCCCTCCCAGGGGAACTCCCCGGCCGGTGAGTCCAAGGACCAGACAGGCTCCTGCACTCCGGAGGTGGCTGAGGCTGTTGGATGACTTCATGGGCCTTTCCCACCCCTGAGTCACCCACACCTAACTCACTGGCCCCTGGGCACCTTTGGAGGAAAGGAGGCGGCTGGCGGAGAGGGTGGGGCTCTATTACCTAACGGTGCAGGGCGAGATGGGGGAAAGGAGGTGGGGGCCCGCCTCTGGACCAGGGGTGTTGCCTCTGGTGCATCACACCATCCCCTCAGGGGGTTCATCTAGAATCCCACCTTCCAGCGCAGGCTGGCCGGAATCGGCCACTTAAGGACTGTGGATGCAGTTGCCCCAGTGCAAAGGAAGGAATATGTCCCTGTCTGTCTGTCTGCCTGCTTGCCTCCTGGCCTGTACTCTGCACAGGTGTGAATCAGCCCAGGTGAGGAAGCTGATTCACCTTCCCCATCTGGCCCTGGAGAAAGGGCCACTTTCTCTTCCCTGGGGGTTGGAATTGAACTTGAACTTGACTGTTTTATAAAGACAGTGACTCTGCCATGGGGGATGGGGGGAGGACTCAGAGCCAGGACTTAGGGTGTCAGACCGCTAGGAGAATGTCACCGGCACCTGCTAAGCGCCTGGCTTGTGGCATCTGTTTGGCAGGCATTATTTCAGAGAATCGGCAAACCAGCCTGCTGGCCATGTCCTCATTTTGGCAGGTGAAGAAAGTGAGGCTCTGGGGTTGGGGGGAGTGACTCACCTAAGGTCACATTGCCCAGGTAAGTGACTATGGGTAGAGGAGGTCTGACCTAAGTGCAAGATTCCAGGGTTTTTGGGGGGGTGATGGTTGTACTGCAGGGCATGCAAGGGGTGTGGACAGGCTCTTAGTTCCCCAACCAAGAAGTCCCTAAGCCCAGGGGTCTTGTCCTTGGAGGAACCCTCTTGCCCCAGGTAAGGCCAGGAGGGGCAGAGGCCGGGAGGGGGGTTCAGAGCCAGCCTCCTTTTCGCACCCCCACCCCTGTCACCGGGTCCAGGGGTCACTTGGGAAGGGCTGAGCTCCTCCTCCTCGTCTGTTCTGCTGTCGTTAACCTTTAAACAGCCTGATGGTTAATTAATTACCGAGACTCAGAGGGGCTCGTTCTAGTGCACTGGGTGCCTGTGACCTGGGAGCCCTCTCTCAGCCCCTGTACCCCCAGCCCCCAAGGGTGAGCAGGGGCACACGCAGGCAAGGCCCGATGGAGTCCCAGAGACAGTTGGGGGCGTCACTCTCACTGCTGTCGGGAACCCTGCTCGGTCCTGGGCCGTGGATACGGCACAGCCAGCGGTCGGCAGGGGGGCAGGGCAGGGGCTGTTGGAGGGAGGACAGAACCAAGAGGCCAGGCAGGGTGAGGAGGGCTGCTGGGTCCCGTCCTGGCTCCTGTTTCATGGATCTGTTGACCGCCCGGCGTGCCCTAGGACCTGGATGTCATAGGTGCCCACCTCTGCGCCAGCTCTGAGGGCCCTCTGAGCCCAATCAGGGTCTGCTGACTGGACGGGACAGGCCCAGCTGGGTTCTGACCCCCTCTGGCCCTTCGCTGGGCTGAGCCTCAGTTTCCCTCACCTACCTCACTTTCCAGCTTGCCTCATAGGGTCACCTGGGAAGAATGACCGCCCAGTGGAAACGTTGGGGGCCACAGTTGGTGGGTGTAGAGAGTGGGGGGCAGGTCCTTGCAGAGATGGGATGGGACACATGACTGCTAATTCAAGGGCTGACCTTGGCCTAATCCTTTCTCCTTTTCCAGCCTCGGTTTCCCCATGTATAAAATGAGGGGTCGCATCAGTGAATGCCCAGGACCTTGGAGGGACTTTTTGTTGTTGTTGTTGAGACTGGTCTTTTTTATTGTTTTTTTACTACCCGTTTTCTAAAGTATGTTTTTAGTGTCTGCTTTATTGAGTTGTAACAGTGACTGTAGTGAATTTTCATTTGGAGGACGTTGTGGGGGCAGCAGGGAGTAGCAGCCGACAGGGCAGCATTCTGCTGCTGCCCCCAGGACTTGTCACTGCTGCTGCTAAGTCACTTCAGTCGTGTCCGACTCTGTGCGACCCCATCCCTGGGATTCTCCAGGCAAGAACACTGGAGTGGGTTGCCATTTCCTTCTCCGTGGAGGGACTTTTAATGGGTGAATGAATGGGTTGTTGGTGCTATGTGGAGCCCCAAGCCCACTACTCCCCTCCCTGCCCCCGCCATGTACTGGGTACTCAGCTCAACCTCCCGGGAAGGTGCTGGGCTGTGAACACCAGCAACCATCTCTCCAGTAACACGGGAGGCTCCTGATCCGGTCATCTGAGGACCCCGGCAACTGTCAGCTTAGTCAGCCAGGGCCCATGTGGTAGAGCTCAATGCTGCCCACGGTGACAATTTTTACCTCATCGCCGGGGAGACTGGGCCTCCCAGGAAACCTGAGACGCTGACCCTGGGAGGCAAGAGATCTTGGAATACATATGGTCTTCTGGGATTTTAGAGTTTTTTAAAATGAAAATGAAATATGGGACTTCCCTGGCAGTCCGGTGGTTACAACGCCACACTTTGACTGCAGGTGGCACAGGTTCGATCATTAATCAGAAAACTAAGACCCCACAAGCTGCATGGCAGGGCCAAAAAATGAAAAAAAATTAAAATGCAATAATACAAGTAAAATCAAAGTCCACAAAGACACCTTCCGTGTAGGAAGGCACATTCGCCTGCCCCCCTGCAGGGGTTGAATAGTGTCCCCCAGATTCATGTCTACCCAGAACCTCAAATTGTGACCTTATTTGGAATAAGGTGGTTTTTCTTTTTTTTTCAGATGCAATTAGAATAAGGATCTCAAAATAAGATCATCGTGGAATTGGGCAGGTCCTAAATCCAAGGACAATGTCCTTATGAGAGAAAGGAGAGGGGTTTGAAAACGGAAACATGGAGAGAGGAAACAGGGACAGAGGGAGACGGAGCAGAGACGGGAGGGACGTGGTCACAAGTCCAGGGTGGCGGGAGCCACCAGCAGCTGCGGAGGGCAAGAAGGATTCCGCCCTAAGACTTCGGAGGGAGCCCGGCTCTCGTGACACCTTGCTTTCGGACTTCTGGCCTCTGGAACTACGAGCATAAATGTCTCTTGCTTTTAGCCACTCCGTTTGTGGTTGTTTGTTACAGCAATTCCAGGAAACCAATGCAGACTCATCCCAGAGCCCTTCCCAGTTCCCTGTCTGTCCCTCCACAGCTTCTCCCTGCTCCCCGCACAGAACTAACTTGTACACAAGAGACTGTGCTTTTCAGATAGACACACACCTCACATCATGTCCTGTAAACGGCGGTCACCCCCGTCCACGGTGTCTGGGGAGGGCTCTGGCTTCTTACTCCTACAGCTGACGTCATCCCTTCTAGTGTCTGCAGATAGTCTGCCCTGTGGTTCCACACCCCTCATTTAACGAGCCCTTCGGGGCGGATGTGCAGGTAGCGTCCATCTTTTCTCAGTGCATACAGTGGCGCCATGAGCATCTTTGCACTATCTCTTCTGTGTGTGTCTGATGGTTTCTGGGGCACAGAAGATCCCTCAGAAGGAAAATTCCTGAATCAAAGGGTAAACCTATGTACAATTCTATTGGTTTTGTCAAACAGAGTTAAAATCTGTTAGAAACTGGAGAAGGAAATGGCAACCCACTCCAGTATTCTTGCCTGGAGAATCCCATGGACGGAGGAGCCTGGTGGGCTACAGTCTACGGGGTCGCAAAGAGTTGGATGTGACTGAGTGACTTCACTTTCACTTTCACTTTCACCCCTCAGCTGAGAAGACTTTCAGCTCTTGGGTTTGCTATTGATTGTTTTCTTGAGTTCTCAAAGACCTGTGACCATATTTTTTTTAAGTTGCCTGTTTTCTAACTTCATCACTTTACATACTGTTGTCTAATAATATGTGGTATTTAAAATGCCTTCTTAATTATTTTGAGCAGCCATTGCCTGTATTTTCTTAGCACCTCCTTGGTTGTCTTACGTGAACTCATCTGACAGGGAAATGAAGCTTTTTTGTTTGCCCTCTCTGCATACTGGACCGTCTGAGTCAGTGTTCTAACCAATCCCTGATGGTCTCTGAGCTCCTGTTCTACCAGACTCAGTAGTTATGTGCTTCAGAAATTTTTCGGTAGAATTGGTCCTATTAGGAGACTCTTGGTGTCACCTTTGTTATCTTAAAAGCTGGTCCCTTCGCTGAGGCTCTTAATTTTTTGAAAACTTGATTCTATTTCAGCTGAAAATTGGCAAGGCTATTTAAAAAATTGAGGGAAGCCATTTAAGAAATTGAAAAGTAATCGCAAACAACATTGGGTAGTTGTGACTTTCAGTTCTGTATCAGTTGAATTTTTGTGCTCTTTTCCCTGTGTACATGGTGGTTCTATTTTTCTCCAATAAACCTTTTTATTTAAAAAAAAAAATTCTGTTAGAAACTTAGATACCTGAGAAGAAAAAAAGCAATGGACATAGACTTTTGGGGTTTATTGTATTGGATACTTCCAACCCCAGAATCATGAGGGAGAGAGGGAGAAGGATCCTTGGAAAGGACACCTATGCTGGAGTCTCACTTGGGGAGACTCAAGAGTGACCACTCTGAGTCCCCCTGGGGTGAGCAAGGAGAAAGCAGAGGAGATAGGACCAGGGGTGGGATGGGCCCTGGAAGAGCACTGGCAGGAGCGAAGCACTTCCCCAACCTGGGCACCCGGCTCCTCTGCCCCACTGAGGCTGCCCCCTTCCAGCCGGGGTGCTGGGCCAGCTGGGTCTCGGTGGCCACGCACACTGGTCCCTCCGTGTGTGGCACTGAAGGAGACGTGAAAGGAGGGCAGGGTGGGGACAGGGCAAACGGGACCATCTGCTCTAGCTGTGGCTGGAGGGCCGGGCTCTGGGGCAGGGTTCGGGGGGTCTGGGATAGACAGTAGTTGCCCGCCTTGGGGTCACCTCTGTCTTCAATTTGGTGGTTTTAGAAGATGCCCTGCCCCTTGGTATCTGACAGTCTTCTTACAGAGAGGTGGGGGGAGGTGTCTGTGTTCCTTTCCCTTAAATCTGAGTTCTGGGGATGCTTGGGCAAAATGGTGGAGGTGATGCTGTCAGACCCAGGCTGTAAGAAATGGCAGCTCACACCACCCATAACCCAGGTTGCTCATGCTTGGAACTCAACCACCACGCTGTGACAAAGCCCACCAGCTCCATGGAAGAGCCACGTGAAGGGAACAGACGCCCCCACCCCCGCAGAGCTAATGTATCCTCCAGTCCCCCGTCGAGCTGGCCCAGCTGATGCCTCCTGGTGCAAAACTGTGCCTTCCCTGATGAGCTCTGCTGAACTTGCAGATCTGCTTGCTCTTGTTTCAAGCCATCAAACCTGGGAGTCATTTATTACACAGTGACAGCTACCTGAGACACCCCCACAGCCAAGAAAATCACCACCAGTGCCTGAACACAGGCTTTGGGGTCAGTCCCACCAGTCTTATCCCAAGACCTCTCTCGGCCTCTGTTTCTGCCTCTGCAAATAGTGGTTGTAATAGCACTTGCCTTGAGAGGCGCGGAGAGGGTGGAATGAGATGAGGGGTGGAGGGGCTGGCAGAGTGTGAGCCACGGTGCATGGCAGCTTCTATGCTGTTGCCCATTACTGTTATTTTCGTAGGCAGTAGAAAATGACCCACTCCAGGCTTCATTAAAATAGTCAGATCCTTCACTGATCATTCCTTCAGGGGCCTCCTCCAGGAAGCCTTCTCTGACCATCTCAGGCTGAGCTGCTACCACCTTTGTGCACCTACAGCCTCCTGTTTTCTCCCTGCCGTGACGTGGGTCCCACGGTGTGGTCATGGCCTGTTTACAGCTGCCAGGCTGGGAGCTCCTCAAGGGCATCAACAGAAGGGCTGGTAAGGGGCTGAAGAGTCCCACGGGAGGACAGGGTATGTGTGCACACAGGTGGGGCCCTGGGGCTGCTTGCTATGGCTGTGTGACCCTCAGCCAGCCTGTGCACCCTGAGTGTGCCCTTGGGTGAGTCTTGCGTGCAAGGCCTCTGAGTGTTTCGGCCGGGCTGTGATCACGAGGATTCGTGTACACGTGTCTGTAGGTAGACGTGGTGTGGGTATGTCTCAGTGCTTGTGTCCTGTGTGCACGCCTCTGTGCACAAGCATGTTTGTGTACATGTGCCCATGGAGGGGCATGAGTGCCAAGTACATGGGTGTGTCCGTGTGTGTGTGCGGGTGCGTGCTCCCAGGGGCAGGCTGCGGCAGTGAAAACCCTCCCTGTAGCAGCTGCTACATCCGGGTCTCACCATTCCTCATTTGGGAACTAAAAATAGCCCGGGCCCAGCCCTGTCCCAGCGGGCTGGGGGCGATGGGCAGCCCCACCGGGCACCCTAGCCAGGCTACTGCCCTCCCCGCTTCTTGGGCCACTGCCCCGCCTGCCGGTCCCCGCCTCGGACTCCCATGAGCTCAGGCATGCCCTGCGCGGCCAGGCCAGTGAGGGGGTGGGGAGGTGCAGAGGCCCTGCCCACATCCAGGCGCTGGACGCAGGCAAGGCCTGATAAGGTCAAGCGTGGCGTGGGGTCCGCCCTCCCTCAGCCAAGGCCAGCCGGGCGGATATGAGTCAGCACAGGGGGCACTGGGAAGCCCAGGCCTGACCACTGGCTGATGACAGGGAAGGCCCCCTGGGGTGGGCTCGCCTCCCTGGACAAGGCAGGAACTGGCTAGAAGGAGTCACCTGCTGGTATTGGCCAAGCCCTGACCTCATTCTCCACCTTGAGGAACCCCACCTCCACTTCCGCCCAGAAAGCCCCACTCAGGGGCCTCCTGCTCTCGTCTGGTCATACCCTGGATCTCCTGAGGGCTTACACTCACCCTGCAGAAAGACGTTTCCCAGTTTAA
This sequence comes from Dama dama, assembly GCF_033118175.1. NCBI lineage: Eukaryota > Metazoa > Chordata > Mammalia > Artiodactyla > Cervidae > Dama > Dama dama. Next base: position 9,478,892 of record NC_083702.1, read on the forward strand.
CTGCTCTGTCCCAGGGCCTTCCATATGCCCCTTTCTCCGGAAGTCCTTATTGACCCCCAGGCTGGCCTCGGGCATCCCCTCGGCTCCCAGCTCCTTCTCTCTGAGTTCCTCACTCTCAGAGTCAAGCCTGTTTATTCGTCTCTGGAGCCTGAGCTTCGAAGGCCCGGGAAGCCTCTTTTCCATCTGTGTTCCTACAGGGGCCCCCACTTCTAGCCTAGGACGTGTCATCCTATCCTCCTCCACAGGGGAGGAAGCTGAGCCCTGGCAAGGATGTGACCAGTCCAAAGTCCCCATTTGCTGTGTGACTTTAGGCTGATGGCACAACCCTTCTGGTCTCCTTATCAGAGAATCAGTGGGACTCTAGCCTCTTGATGATGCTGTGTTGTCTAAGGGAACACTATGAATTCTTGAGGTATCCTGCCTGCAAATCCCACCCTGGACAGGCTGCACTGGGGGGTCCCGGACACAGGCTCCACTGGGGTCTGTGTAGCCCCCAGCTAGACCGGAGGTTCAGGGGTGGAAATGCTACTGGTTGGAATCCAGATGGTTTCCAGACCTGGGGTTGAGCCATTCCCGGAAGGAAACCAGTCACTCTGAGCCCAACTTGATGGGCAGGAGCATGAGGGTGTGGCTGGGGGCCCGGAACTGCCCTCGTAACTTTCAGGAAGGAGTCTGAAGAAGGCGCCAGGGGTCTGGGGCCTGGGTTGGGTCAAGACAGACATCAGACGGTGGATCTTCAGTGGACAAAGGGAAAGGGAGGAGCAGGGACACCGTGGGAACCTGGGCCCTGAGCTCTGAGCCACCTTCCATTACTTCTGGTCCTGCGGCTCAGTTTCCTCATCTGTAAAATGGGGTCATAATAGCCTGACCTCCCAGAGTTTTTGTGAGGACGAATGGCTCGCATGCTCCGGGCCTGGACACATATAGCAAGACTCACTGGGGTAGCTCTCCTTTTCCATCCTCTCTAGCTCCCAGGGAGCTTGCCCCCGACCCCAGGACAGCTGCAAATCCCCCTCCATGTCCCAGGTTCAGAGAGTGACAGGAGGGGAAGAAGAGGGGACAATGGAAACAAATAAAAAATGATTCATTTGCTGAAGGTTGATGCTCACGTGTCCAACAACTAAAAAACATCACAGGAGTGGAGTGAACAGCTCCTGCTCCATTCCCCAGTCCAGTTTCTGGAGTCCTCCAGGGATGACCAAGGCAGACACACATCAAGAAATGTTCACATGCTTTCCTCCGCCTTAACACACATGCCTGTCAGCAGCATGGGTCTTCCTCTCCTGCACCTTGGAGAGTGGCCCCATCGGCCCCTTGCGGAGCTTCCTCGTTCTTTGCTTGCGCGGCCCTGCCTACGGGTGTTCTAGCACTTGTTCAACCAGACCACAGACGGAAGCTGGTCTGCTTTCCCTTTCTCTCTTTCCTCCTCTCTTTCTTTCTTTCCTCCTTCCTTTCTCTCTTTCTTCCTGTCTTTTTTCCCTCCCTCCCTTCTCTCTCTCTCTCTCTCAGCAAGGGGACAGTGGAATGGAAGTGTTTTCCTTTGGGAATCGGGGCCGGGAGACGTGGGTTTGAGCATGGACTCCGATTCGCATCCCTCAGGGGGTCTCATCCATCTCACTTCCCCTCCTCCAGCCTCAGTTTTCTCCCCTATCAAGGGGTGGTTGCTTCCACTGGTGAGACAGCATCGCTAACTGGAGGCCCACAGGCTGTATCTGTTTATGGACTCTTTTGCTCCCCCCAATTTTGCCCAGATCTAGAGATTTCACATTAAAACACAGATATCTGGCTTCTCTTGAAAAACAAAACGTCTGGCAAAGGCTGCCTATAGTCAAGTAGCAGCAGTCTCTTAGCCCGCATGGCTCACTGACATTTCTGCCTGCTCCACAAGCAGGTGTGTGATGTTGGGGTTAGAGTCCCACAGACATGGTGGGGGCTTTGTGAGCTCCCCGAGGGCATGGCCCTCAGTGCCCAGCATAGGCTCCAGCTTTACTTCTTGCCAGCTTCTCGGGCTGTCTGGGACTTGGTAGCCAGAGCCGTGAGCAATCCAGGCCTGAGGACCCAGGCCTTGGGCGGGAGGCTCCAGGGCGTCTCCCCTACCAGAAGGGAAGCGGAAGCGCCGGCACCACGTCTGTCTGGGATGGGCTCCAGGCTCCGAGCCAGGCGGCTATGTCCTGGGAGGCAGCAGCTGAGGCTTCTTCCTTAGGCTGGAGCCGGAAGCTAGGCTACGGGCACCTGGAGTTCCCATCTCCTGGTCCCCAGGATGTGGGTTCCTGCGTACAATCTCCCACGCCTTCCTCTTCCCCACCTACATTTGGCAGTCACATCCTGTAGGGGTGGGCTAGGCCTTAAGGGGAGGCAAGGATGAGGGTGGAGTCTCAGGGGAAACTTGGGGGCATCCTTTCCCCGGGGGCGGTTGAGATCTCTTCTTGGCCGCAGGGTACCTTGGAATACCGTTTGAGAGCCACTGGTAGAGCCCTATAGACAGATGAGAAAACAGAGGCCTGGAGTGGAGAAAGGTGGGAGGGCCAGAGCCCGGGGAGCCCTTGCTCTCCCCCTTTTCCCCAAAGTCCACTACAGAGCCAGGCACATGAAAATGTAGCTAATGATGCCCTAACCCACCTTCCCTGGAAAGGCTGCCCTGACAATGTCTTCCCAGCATACACATACACACACATACACACAAATGCCCACCAAGTGCCTGCCTCATTGGGTTGTAAAGAGCAAAAGAGATGAGAGTGCAAGTAAAAGGCTGCCAATCCCAGCTGCTATCACCTGTGAGTCTAACCAGATGCTGGACAGGCAAGCTTGAGTATCTCTCATTTGTTAAATAGCTTTATTGAGATACAATTTACATACCATAAAGTTCACCCATTTAAAGTGTGTGGTTCAGCGGTTTCTAGTATATTTACATAGTTGTACAAACATCACCATAATCTAATTTTAGGATTGCCCCGCAGAGCAAACTGATACCCATCAGCAGTCACTCCCCATACACTTTGCTCCAGCCCCAGAACCACCACTCTGGTCTCTATGGATTTGCCTACTCTGCACGCTTCATACACATGAAATCATACAACATGCGGTCTTTTGTGACTGAGTTCTCTCACTTAGCATCATGTTGTTAGCATGTATCAGAACTTTATTCTTTTGTATAGCTGAGTAGTATTCCATGGTATGGATGTGTTACTTTTGGTTTATCCATTCATTCGTGGATGGACATTTACGGTGTTCCCACTTTTTGGCTATGAGGAAGCCATGTTTTCATTTCTCTTGGGTATATGCTGAAGTGGGGAGTTGCGGCCTCAAATGGTAACTCTTAGTTCAACATTTCAAAGGGCTGTTCAACTGTTTCCAAAGTGGCTGAATCATTTTACATTCCCACCAGCAGTGTATGAGGGCTTCTTTTCTCTACATCTTCACCAACACTTTTTCCCCATCTGCCTTCGATTATAGCCATCCTTATGGGAGTGACATTTTAATTATTATTTCCTTAACCACTAATCATGGTCATCTTTTCATGTGCTTATTCAGATATGTTTTGGGGAGAAATGTCTATTCAAATGACAGCATCTCATTTAACCCTCACAAAAATGTCATGAGATCTGTACTATTATCGTCATCTCCTTGACGTCAGAGGAAAATTGGGGTTCAGAGGAACTCATGAGAGATGGCAGGGACAGGGCTGGCAGGTGCCCTGGGCCCCTATGCTGGGACACCACATCTGGGGAGGAGAGACTTGTGCAGCTCAGAGTCATGGGAATAGAGGGTACAGACGATGAGGGCAATAACGAGGCCTGAGGAGCCCCCCTGGGGCTGCAGGCTCAAGGAAATGAGCCATGTGATGTCCCTGGTGGTCCAGGGGTTAGGACTCTGCGTTTGCACTACAGGGGGCACACGTTCAACCCCTGCTCTGGGAACCAAGATGCTACATGCTGTGGGTGCGGTCAAAAAAAAAAAAAAAAAATCAAACGAGCCTGTAGTCCTCCTTCTGTCTTCCTCTGTCTCATTCTGGGGCCTTGGACAACATCTGCCTCAGCCTCAGTTTCCCCATCTACCATCTATTCTGCCACGAGCATCAGATTTGCTGCTACAAGTGAACTCCTTGAAAGCAAGATGGTGGGGAGCTTCCAGACCCCCGGCTGGCTCACCCTTGAGTCACTGGCCTGCTGGGGCCAAGAGGTCCGGGGTCTCTATTCTGGGTCTTGGGCCAGCCTGCACTCCTGGGGCCCAAATGCTGGGAGATTCTGGGCTACAGGGAAAGCCTTGCTCGGGCTGGTGGTGGGTGGAGGGCAGGCAGGCAGTGCCTGGGCTGCTGGTCTGTGGGAAGCAGCACGTTTGTCCCTGGGTGAGCGCCACCTCCTCCTTGCTGTCCACCTGCTCTTTCCGACTGGGTGTGGGGGTGAGGCAGGAAACTCGAAAGGGGGCAGGGCTGGGGTCAGGTTGGTGAGCAAACGAGGCCGAGAGGCCCTCCTCTGGTAAGAAACCCAAGAGTGACTCATTCACTTGTCCATTTATTTATTTATTTATTATTTTTTAAAATTTTATTTTATTTTGGCTGCACCTCAAAGCATATGGGATCTTAGCTCTCCAACCCAGGATCGCACCCATGCCCCTGGCCTTCGAAGGCAGTGTCTTAACCACTGGTCCACCAGGGAAGTCCCATCATTCATTCATTTATTCATTCATCAGACATTCAGCCAGCCCTGAGCCCTGGCCTCCAAGGCTTGTGTGCTGAAGAAAAAAGAGGGATCTGGGTTTAAGCCCTTCCTCCACTGGCAAGATGCTGTGTGACTTGGGCAAGCCTCCCAACCTCTCTGGTTTCCGCTTCTTCACTGGTCAGCCAGAGGGCTGGATCGGGGGCTTCTGCAGGCCCGTTGGCAGGGCTGTGTCTCAGGGCAGCTTTGGAGAGTATGTGGGGCGGGTCAGAGCGGGCTCCCGGGGGGAGGTATGGGTGGAGCCAGGCTTTGAGAAGGGTGGCTGCGGCCCTCAGGTCATTTTCCAGGGGACACTGGAGACTGGCCGCCCCCTCCTGCCCAGGAGCTCTGGCTGGCTTATCGCCTGCCTGTCTCGGGCGGCTCTTCCGAGCGGCTCCTCGGGTTTCAGCCCCAAGTCTGTGATAGTGGGGACGTGCGAGACCCAGAGGGCAGGTGGGTGGCCCCGCTGCGAATAGGGCTCCGGGCACCCCGACTCCCCTGGGTTATCTCTGGTCTGGGACAGGCTGGGAAAGTGAGAAGCTGTGTTTATCTCCTCCACTTCCCTCCGGAGATAGGGCTGCCTCAAAGCCCTCTTGTTCTGCCCCCTTCACACTCAGGAGTCTCGCGGGAAGTGAGGGTGGGGCGGTGGGGGGCTCCCCGGCAGCACTGAGGCTGTGGTGGGGGGCCAGAAGTGAGGCCAAGTGGACTGAGCACCCGGCGGGGAGCAAGGGGCCGCGAGGGGTTTCATGCTCACTGAGCACCTACTATGTGCCAGAGCAGGGGCGAGACTGATAAATGCTCACACCCAGGGGTGTGGTCTGAGACAGCCGGTCTGAGGACCCCCTTCTAGGACAGGTGAGTTAGTTACTAGCGCTAGTTACTAGCTCATGAGGAAGCCTGAGGGCTGGAGGCGGGGGTCTGGGCAGTGCCGGGGGGCATTTGGAGACCTGGAGCCGAGACTGATTACCAGTGGATTTGGGTGTATTTTAGGATTTTAGCAACCTGGAAGGTCCCAGTGACTCCCCAGCCTATACGGTGTCGAGGTGAGGAGCCCAGGGCAGAGACACCGGGGGATGATGTCTGCTCATCTGTAAAGTGACCTGAGAATGGCTCATTCTGCACAACTGAGGCGGAAGCAAGGTCCCCTGAGCTGGTGGCTGCAAGTGGTGCTGGCGCAAACTAGGGCAGCCGACTGGAAATTTCTATTTGACCATTTTTGACAAAAACGGCCATTTCCTGTGCTCAGGGGGTTGTGAGTGCTGGTGAATGTAGGAATTCAGGTTTCTCAGGCCTTGTTCCAGGTACTGGAGGCACAGAGATGAGCCAGGACGGCCAGACCCTGCATTCAAGAGCCTAAGGCCAGTGGGCAGACAGGTAATTGCAGGTAAAAGGTGGCTGATGGCTCCAAGGGAGGCGTGGCAGACAGAGTAACTGCCCCCACACCCCTCACTCCCACCCCCGCCCCACTGCCCAGGATAGCCAAATCCTAATCCCTGGAATTTTGCCTTTGGAGCAAAAGGAATTCTCCAGATGTGATCATGAGATGGGAGATTAGCCTGGATCATCCAGCAGGGCCCAGTGGAATCACCAGGGTCTTTGTCAGAAAGAGACAAGCTGAACTGCGCACTTAAAAGTGGTTAAAATGACAATTGTTACGTTAGATCTATTTTACTGCAATTCTAGAAAAGTAATAATGTAGTAAACCCCAAATCACGGAATTGTATACTTTATTTATTTATTTACTTAATTTGACCACATGGGGCGGCGGCGGGGCTGGCAGCATCTTACTTCCCCAACCAGGGAGTGAACCTGCGGCCCCTGCTGTGGAAGTGCAGAGTCCTAACCACTGGACCGCCGGGGAATTCCCTTGGAACTGTCTACTTTAAATGGGTGAATCATATGGTATGTGAATTACATCTCAACAAAGCTGTTTTTAAAAAACCAAATGGAGGGACAAAATACCAAAGCAGCACTCCTTAAAAATGTCGAGATCAGGAAAGACTGAGGAACATCACAGACAGGAGGGATGGAGGTGACAGAATGTTACATGGGATCCTGGACAGATTCTGGAACAGGGAAAGTGCATTGGTAGTGAAGCTGGTGACATCTGAATAAAGTCTGCAGTTTACAGGGCTGTAAATACATTAACCATCTCATCCTCTGTCGCCCTACTCTCCTCCTGCCCTCAAGCTTTTCCAGCATCAGGGTCTTTTCCAGTGAGTCAGCTCTTTACACCAGGTGGCCAAAGTATTGGAGCTTCAGCTTCAGCATCAGAGCATCAGTCTTTCCAATGCATATTCAGGGTTGAGTTTCTTTGGGATTGACTGGTTTTGATTTCCCTGTGGTCCAAGGGACTCTCAAGAGTCTTCTCTAGCACCACAATTCAAAAGCCCCAATTCATTATGGTCCAACTCTCATATCCATACATGACTACTGGAAAAACCAAAGCTTTGACTATACGAATCTTTGTCAGCAAAGTGATTTCTCTGCTTTTTAATGCACTGTCTAGGTTTGTAACAGCTTTTCTTCCAAAACTGTAAGATTGAAAATTTATGTTGTTTTAAGTCATCACATTAGTGGTCATTTGTTACAGCAGCCACAGGAAGCTGATACCGAGGGTAAGGATAGATAATAATGACACCACAATAATGAACACTTAGGAAGGGCCCAGCACGGTTCTTGAAGCACTTTACATGTGTAAACTGAGTTAGTTGTCAAACACTCCTCAGTAGAGGGACTGTTATGGTATCCCCACTATACAGATGAGGCAGCTAAGGCACAAAGAGGTTAAGTAACTTGTCCAAGGTCACACAGCTGGGACAACAGAGTGGGCTTCTACCCCAGGCAGATGGCAGCTGAGTGTATGCATGTAGCTGCTGCCCTCACTGCCTGGCTTCACTCTGTGTGTGAATTCTGGTCCATGTTGAGACCTTTGAAAGAATTTGACTAATTTCACAACCATCCTATGGAGTAGATGTTTTCGTCATTCTGTTTTACAGGTGAGGAGACAGGCCCACTGAGATGGAGCCCCTTGCCCGAGTCACAAGGACAAGGCTGGGCAGCGTTTCCCAAAGACGCTGCTGCTTCCAGCTGGGGCCTTAGAGCCCCTTCCTGCCCCCTTCTCCACATTCCCTGTGCTCCCTGAATGGGAATGGCATCCTCGTTAAATGTCCCCACACCCCTGCATGCCAGAGAGGGACATCCCGGCCCTATTGTTCAGGTCAGGAAGCCACCCCCTCCTTGATGGCCAGGGGAGGCAGTCTCTGGGGGGAAGAGTTCCTTCCCAGAGAGGTGAATGCTCCAGGAGCAGGCCCTGGCTGGGCCCAGGACAGAAGGCCTGCGCTGGTCCTTTAAGGGCCAGGCCGGGGGTCACTGAGTCTCTTAACCTTTTCTAGCTGGGTGGACCTAGGACCAAGGGCAGCTGCTGACAGCAACTGGGGGAGGGGAGAAGAGGCTATTGTTTAAGGCATGGCCTCCTCCTTCTCTGAACTCAGTTTTCTCAGCTGTAAAATGGGAGAGAGGGGCTGGGGCTCTGTAAGCCCCTGGCATCCTCAGAGCCCGTGACCCCACGGGTGCCTGCTTCCTGTTGATTCACAAAGCAGAGTGAGCGCCTATTGAGGCACTCACACCATGTCTTTTCCAGTTAAATCTCACAGTGGCTGGGAGCAAAGCATACCATTACAGTTTTTTACTTTTTAAATAATTTTTGTTTATTAATATTTATGTTTATTTTTTGGCTGTGCTGGGTCTTCACTGCTGCATGGGCTTTTTCTCAAGTTGTGCCGAGTGTTGGCTACTCTCTAGTTGAGGCATGTGTCTTCTCACTGTGGTGGCTTCTCTTGCTGAGGATCACAGGCCCAGGGCGTGTGGGCTGCAGTCCCTGCGGCTCCAGGGCTCTAGAGCACAGGCTCAATAGTTGTGGGGCACAGGCTTGGTTGCTCAGTGACATGTGGGATCTTCCCGGATCAGGGATCGAACCTGTGTCTCCTGCACCAGCAGGCGGATTCTTTACCACTGAGCCACCAGGGAAGCCTTACCGTTTGTTTTAGATGTGAGGAGGGAATTCCCCGGCAGTCTAGGGTTTAGGACTCAGTGCTCTCACTGCCTTGGGCTGTGGGGGGTTCCATCCCTGGCTGGCAACTAAGATCCCATATGCTGTGAAAGTCAAAGTGTTAGTTGCTTAGTTGGGTCCGATTCTTTGCGACCCCATGGGCTGTAGCCCGCCAAGCCTGCCAGGCTCCTCCATTCATGGAATTTTCCAGGCAAGAACCCGGAGTGGGTTGCCATTTCCTTCTCCAGATGATCTTCCTGACCCAGGGATCAAACCCAGGTCTCCTGCATTGCAGGCAGACTCTTTACCATCTGAGATACCAGGGAAGCCCCATATCCTGTGCGGCATGGCAAAAAAAAGAAGTGAGGAAACTGAAGTGCAGAGAGGTTAAGGAGTGCCCAAGGTCATCCATTTGGGGAGCTTAAAGCCGGGATATGCACCCAGGACTCAGACTTCTTGGGCCATCAGAGGCCACCAGCCATACCCTCTGTCCTGTGGTCACCACTCACTCTTCCTTTCTCTCTAACCTGCACTGAGGGTGGGAGCTGCATCAGGATGTGGGGGTTGAAAAGTAAGCATCAGAGGGTCTGGCCTGTGGGAACTTAAGAACCCAGATGCTGCTGGTGCTCCAGTAACTCCTACCCTGCCAGGCCCTGTGCTTTCTCTGGGATGGACCAGGGTTCAGGAGCCAGCTGCAAACTGCCCCCAGGATCAAGGAGGGCTTCCTGGAGAAGGTGGCATCTCAGCTGAGCAAGAGTAAGCATTAAGCAGCCAAAGGAAGGGGGAAGCCCAGGTTCAGAGAAACAGGAAATCTCCAACCTGCCTTGTCAACTCCCCTCCCCTCCACCCCTGGCCCATTTTCTCAGCACTGCTTCTTGGCCTGGGGACCCCTCTGAGCTCCCCCTGGCCGAGGCATGGCTATTTGTCCACCTGGGGGGCCTTCTGGTACCTGATAGCTTCTGTCAGCCAGGTGTGGTCGAGCCTGAACTCAGGAGCCCGACCACCCCATTTAGACCCTGCCTCTCGCTTGTAGCTCCATCACCTGTCTCAGCATTATTTACAATTGTTATTGTTCTTAGTCCCTCCAGCCCAGCTCACATCACCAAAGGCCCGTGGACTGCACATGTGCAGTGTGGGGCCAGGTGGCCGGGGGCGGGGTCTGGGCCGCAGCGGTCCCCGGGGACCATCTGGGAACCCGGCCCTGCCTGGCCAGGTCTGCAGAGTATTCAGGAGATGCCAGCAGTCCAAGAACTCTCCCAATTTTAAAGGGAAGGCCAAATTTTAGAAAACAGTTTGGGGTCGAGAAAAACTGGGCTGGATTCTGCCCTCGGGGCTGCCAGATGTCACCCTCTGCCTCCTCAGTGCTGCTCTGATTCTGACAGGCCAATGAGCACCTTTTCTCGTTTGCACTGAGCTAAATGCCAGGGCAGTCTTCCTGTTAGCTCTTTCCCTCCATGCCTTTGGGATGGAAATGTCTTGAGGGCAAGGGTTTTGTCTGTTTTGCTCACTGCAGTATTGCGAGGACCTAGGCCTGTTCCTGGCACACAGGAGGTGCACCTCTTCTGCTGAATGATTAGAGGAACGCCTGATGGTGGAATGAGGTGAGGTACCGAGGAAATCTGGTGGGCATAGCTGATTGGCTGAGTGACTGTGGACAGTTCACATCACCTCCTGGGGCCTCTCTTTGCTCTTCTGTAGAATGGATGGTGCTTAAGGCCTTTGGAAAGCAATTCGACCCAGTGTGTGCCAGAAATCTATATGACTCACTGACCCAGTAATTCCATTCCAGCCAAGAAGATATACCTAAATATGGAAAAAGGAAAGCTTTATGTACAAAGATATACCAAAATACATTATTTATAACATTGAAAAACTGGAAATAATGGAGATGTCCGACAATAAGGGAATGGCTAGATAAACTATGGAACTTCCACTGGACAAACTATTAGGCAGCCAATAAAAATGAGGTTCAGAGAAGAGGAAAAAGAAACGGGGTTACAGGGAGTGAAATAACCAAAAACGTGTCCGTGATATAATGGCAAGTCAAAAAAGCAGGATACCACCGTTTTGTTTTTTCTCTTTTAATATACAGTATGACCTCAGCCAGGTTTAAAAAAAGGTTCCAAACAAAAAACTATAGAAGGAAATCCATCAAACCTTAACAATGATTGTCCTGGGTGGTGGGGCTGTGGGTGGTGATTTTTCTTCCTTATTTTGACTTTTGTGCATTTTTCAGGTTTTCATAAATGAACATGTATTGTTGCTTCATTAAAAAATGAAAAAGAATGTGAATTGGGAAGTGGGAGTCGATGCAGTCTAAAGTCTACCCAGGTCTCTGAGAGGGAAGGTCACAGTCTCCTCTAGGGAATCAGAGAAGGTTCTGGGCTTGGGATTGGCAACCCAAGTTCAGAACCAGGGATGTGTGTGTGTGTGTGTGTGTGTGTGTGTGACCCTGGGCAAATCGTTCCATCCCTTTGGGTGTCAGCGATGTCCCCTGTCAAATGGGTCCCTCAGTTTACAGTAGCAAGAACAGGACAAGAGCATGGCTTTCTCATGCCTTCCAAAACTCTGACTGAATGAACCCAATGGAACCCTTATTAGCAGTTGCTGGGAAGGCCAGTTCTGCTTTCAGTCACCTTGGGAAGATGTCAGCATCTTTGTTTGGAGTCCTTGGGAGTATTTTTGGCCCCCCAAGGTACAGATGTTCCTGACTCATTTTGGAAAGTCGACCAGGGTAATTTCCAGAAATGCATCACTGTGTGGAGGAGGAACAGGGCCAGGGGCTTAGAGTCCTGGGTTCTTTTCCCAGTTCTTCCTCCACTGCTGTGTGACCTTGGGCGAGTCACTCAGCCTTCCTGGCCTCAGCTTCCCCTTGCCACAGGCTCTGGACACAGGGGTCACTAAGACCCCTAAACTCTGTTCACCTGAGGCCCTCTCACCTCAGCCCTTAGGGGCAGGGACGCAGGACTCTGAGAGGCAGCCCCTTAGTGGTTGGGATCCCTGGAACCTCCCGTGTGTGGCCTGTGACCTCATTTCTGGCCCACCATTCCCCGGGAGAGTGTGGGGGTGGGTGGGTGGTTTGGGGGGACATATCCCAGAGAGTGTCTTGAAGCTCAGTCCGTGGGTGGGATTACCCTCAGTTTCCCTCAGTGCCCACTGTCACATTTGACCCCCCAGAGGGTCCAGCAGGGGCGGAAGGGCAGAGGCTGCTTTAGGGCCAGCGGTGGGTACATGGGAAAGAACATCTCTGTACGCACAGCCAGAACATACAAGTGGTGTGCACCAGTTCTCAGTCGGGGGTGATAGTCACCCCATTCCTGGTGCCACGAGGGACCCCAGAACCTCAGTCCTGGACACTCCCAGCCTCCTGCTCTGACACACAGCTGAGATGTCCAACAAACCTGTCACTCCCTAGTAGGTGCAGATCAAGGACCTTGGCCCTGATTATGGTCTAACTAACCTGATGGTTAATGCATGTCCCATGCTTTCCACAGGAACCATCGCTGTGAATCTTCAGACCCGTTCCATGAGACAGGCCCTGAAGCTCTTCAGTACCTATAGATGGGGGACTGGAGAATCAGAGGGGTTAAGAAACTTGCCCATGGTCACACAGTTGGCACGGGCACAGGGCCAGGATTTGACCCCAGGCCACCTGGCTTGAGTCCACACTCGTGATCATGATGCTTCGAGACCACTTAGCCTCTTCCAGCTGCGGCTTTGGCAAATGAGAAGCTCAGCACAGGTCAGTGGCTTCCAAGGTCACACAGTACACATGTGCAAAGCCCAGACCTGCTCCAGACCTCTGGCTTTGGGGGGTGGGGTCTTCACTCTTGAACTCGAGAGGATCTGTCTGTCATAGTCATCTTTGACTTCCGTGACCAGCACGATGCTCAGCACACAGGCCAGTGGCTAATGTGCCAAGTGGACCCGGATAACTTCCCTGTTTGTTCATTCATTTATCTGTCTGTCCACTAAGATCCTTTTTGATGCCAGGGCCTACGCCTGGCCCTAAGGTATAGAGATGAGCAAGACCCCTCTTCTGCTCATAACCCAGGGACTTCCAGGAGGTGGTAACAGCTGAGATGTGAGGAGGGAAGAAAGGGTGTTCTGAGCCCAAGAAATGGCTGATGCTTTTGGGGAACCCCCATGGTGTCTGGGAGGGTTGCTGAAAGGGAAGGAGAGCAGGCTGCCAGGGTCTGACCCCACTGGAGGGGTGGTCAGTGGGTGGGGGAGGGGTGAGAAGGCAGTCAGCCAATGACCTGGGGTGGGTCAGCTGTTCCGACCTCCGCCGTCCTCTCTGGAAGTCTGAGAGGGGGTGAGGCAGGGAAGACGAAGTTTAGGAAAGGATGCGGTTCCTGCCTTCCCGGGTCATCGCTGGAAGGGGAAGTGGGGGCTGGGCTGGGGCTGGGCTGCAGCTGAGGTCACAAGGCAGGAGGGGCGGTGGTGGAGCAGCACCCTAGCTCGGGTGGGCAGTTCTGCAAGCGCTACTCCGTCAGAGGCCGGAAGGGGAGAGGGAAGTGGACCCAGCACCGGGGCTCCTCTGACGGCATCTCCTGCCACCGCTTCCCCACTCACTTCCCACTGGCCTTGTTGCTGTTTCTCCAACGCATCCTGATCCTTCCTACCTCAGGGCTTTTGCACTCGCTGTTCTTTCTGCCTGAAATGACTCTGTTCTCTCATTCATTCACCTCTTAAATATTACCTGCTTGACCTCTCTGCACTGCCCTGTCCCCTCCCCAACCTCCTTCCCCCTTGCAGCACCACTTGATTGTACGTTATTGCCTGCCATTTAACCACCTTGTGCCCACTCGTTCATTGTTTGTTCTTCCTCTCAGGACATAAGCTCTGTAAGGACAGGATCTTGGTCTTTTCTGCTCATCACTGAATTTCCAGCTCCAAGCACAGTGCCTGGCACACAGTGGGCCCTCAACAACATAGCACTGGGCATTCACTATATGCCAGGCACCATCCCATGGGCAGTAACTCATTTAATTCTGAACATGCCATGGGCGGTGGGCCAATCCTGGATTGGTGGGGCCTGAAGCTGAATTGTTCTTGAGATCTTTAAGGAAAATGTGATTAAGAACATGAAATAGGTGATATCCCTTACGTGCAGAATCTTAAAAAAAAAAAAAATGGTACAAATGAACTTATTTGCAAAACAAGACTCACAGACTTAGGGATTGAATTTATGGTTACCAGCGGGGGAAGGGTGGATCGGGGGAGGGAGAGTTAGGGAGTTTGGGATTGCCATGTACACACTGCTGTATTTAAAATGGATGTGGGGGTGGGAGGGAGGTCCAAGAGGGAGGGGACATATGTGTACATAAAGCCAATTCACTCCATCGTACAGCAGAAGCTAACACAACTTTGTAAAGCAATTATCTGCCAGTAAAAGTAAGTTAATTTATTAAAAAACTAAAATGGATAACCAACAAGGACCTACTGCTTAGTACAGGGAACTCTGCTCAATACTATGTAACAACCTAAATGGGAAAAGACTTTGAAAAAGAATAGATACACATGCATGTACAACTGAATTACTTTGCTATACACCTGAAACTAACACAACATAGTTAATCAACTCTACTCCAATATAAAGTAAAAAAAAGTTTTTTTTTAAAACAGAACAGTAAATAGAAATGTTACCTTGGATAGGGCTGTGCAGCTGAGGGGTGCTGGGGCTTAAAGCTCATTTGTCACAGGGCAAATGTGCTGCCTCTGGGGTAGAAGATTATTCCTATATTAGATGCGAGGACACTGAGGCATGGAGATGAAGTAACTCACCCCTAGGCTTGCAGGGGGAAGCCCTGGGATTTGAACTCAGGAAGTTTGGATTTGAAGACTCCAGAAGGTTTCGATGCTTTAAAGGTTTTACATTTGTTGATCACATAGATGACTGGCTAACTTTCAACAAATGATTTACCTTCTCAGGCCTCAGTCTCCTCATCTGGACTATGAGGATGTACCCTGGATGGGCAGGAGGGCAGCTCAATGCCTCTTCTCTTATCCTCTTAACTATCAGGGATTTTAGTGAGCGGAAGGATTCTGGAGTCATTCATTCACTCATCCATTCTTTGGTTCATTCATTAGACATCAAAACTCTCCATGTCAGGCCCTGAACTAGTCAGTGAGGACAAAGCAGTGAAAAAAAAGTTGATCTTGGGCTTCCCTGGTGGTTCAGAGGTTAAGAATCCAATACCAATGCAGCAGATGTAGGTTCGATCCCTGGTCTGGGAAGATTTCACATGCTATGGAGCCACTAAGCCCATGAGCCACAACTACTGAGCCGGAATGCCCTAGAACCCATCCACCGCAAGAGAGAAGCCACCGTAATGAGAGGCTTGCACACTGCAAGGAAGAGTAGTCTCCACTTGCCACAACTAGAGAAAGCCTGAGCCCAGCAATGAAGACCCGGTGCAGCCAAACATTAAAAAAAAAAATAGAAGAAAACAACAACAAAAAACAAAGTTGCTCTTGGCAGGGAGCGGGTGTGACAATGAAGGCACAGGGCAAAAAATGGAGACATAAGTTATCATCATCATTAGGAGGAAGAAAGTCAACGGAGAAAAGTGAGGCAGGGAGAGGAGTGGGAGTTTGGGGGGCACATGGCAGTCAGGGGGCCCTCACTGAGTAGGTGGCATTGCGGGTGAGAGCTGAAGGGGTGGGGAGTGAGCTAGGCAGACCTCAGGAGGAAAAGTAATCCTAGGCGGAAGGAATCACACGGGCAGTGGCTCTGGGGAAGGGCTGAGCTTGATGAGTTTGGGGAAACAGCTGGACTGGAATAAAGGAGGGGAGAGTTGGGAGGGTTGAGGTCAGAGAGGTCGTGGAGGCAGGTCATGTAGAGCCTGTGGGTCGCTGTGAAGACTTGAGGGAGATGGGAGCCATGGGAGGGCTCTGAGCAGGTGTCTTGGCTCCATAGGTTCACTCTGGCTGCTGGGCAGACCACAGACTGCAGGGTCGAGGGCAGAAGCAGGGAGACCGGTCAGGAGGCTGCTGAGTGGTCCAGGCAAGAGGCGACGGCGGGGCCGGGGTGGGGGCAGATTAGGGTGATGTGGGTGGAGAGGTGAGAAGCAGCTGGATTCTAGATTATTTTGAATCATGAGTCCCACAAGATTTGCAATGGGTTGTGTTTATTTTTTTTTAATTGAAGGATAATTGCTTTGCAAAATTGGTTCCATTTCTGCCATCCATCAACATGAGGGTTGTGTTTTAATTAGCCACATAACCAACCAACCCCACACTTTACACGGCTTAAAACAACAAGAATCATCTTACTGTTTTTCATAGTTTCTATGGGTCATGAATTTGGAATGGGCTTGGCCAGGTGGTCTGGCTTGGGGTCCCTCATGCAGCTGCACCCAGTGGCTGCAGTCGGCTGGCTGGACATCTCTCTCCTCCTCCTGTTCTCTCTGGGCCCTTCTACTTGGTCTACGTGGGCTGGTTGGGCTTCCTCCCAGCATGGCGGTGGCTCAGCGCTCCAGAGGTGAGTGTTCTAGAAGAACCAAGTGGAAGCTACATCGCATTTTCTGACCTCACTCAGAAACCACAGAGCTTTGTGTCTGCAAATTCCAAGGCTCTCTAGATTGGAGGAGGGGGAACACAGGAGGATGTGTCTCCATGGGGGGAAGGTCGAGGTTGTGCTGTAAGGAAAGCATGTCACAAATTGAAGAAAGTGTATTTGCATGCTGTCACTGTAACAAGACCAAATCGCTCAGCCTCTTCACACCTCCACATCCTCATATGTTAGAGGGAGCATCGGATACCGGCTACATCCTGAGGTTGGGATTCCTTCCACATGCACCACGCCTCTCACAGCGCTGGGCCCAGGGACTAAGACCTTCCCTTCCTCCTTCTCACCAAATATGTTGGCTCCACTCTGTGCAGCCTGGAGAGAAGAACCTCTCTGCAGAGAAGATGCAAACAGCGAGGCTTGGAGTGACTGTGCCTCTCCGCGGCTGTAACTCAGTGCCATCTGCTTGGGCTGCCCTCCTCCTTGTGTGTGCACAGGTGTGCTTACATGCACACCCACGGACTCAGGTGCCTGTGAGCATCTTTCTCTCTCCAGGCAAGCCAGCAACACCCCCTGAATTCCTGCTTCATGATGGCCCCCTCGCCCTCTGATCAGCTGCTCCAGCAGGAAGCTGTGCCTCTGCTGCTACAGCCGGATGCTCACCTGGCCCTGAGGGTTCCTCTCGAGCCCTCCACCTTCCCTCCATCCTTTACCTCCATCCTGCCGGGTCCCTCCACCCTCCTCGGCCCTCCTTGCCAGGACCCACACAACAGCTGGTGTCATCTCCTCCAAGGCAGGCGTGATCATGACACACACCTTATGCAGCATTCTGGAAAGTTCAACATTATCATACTAGAAGGCAGGCCAGTGCTTGCCTGGGGCCAGGGGTGAAAGTCACTAAGGAGGGGCTGAAGGAACCTTTAGGATGAGGAAGTAATCTCGGTCCTGATGGAGGTGGTGCGTACACCACTGTATACGCTTGAGTTTGACAACTGGCGACTTCCATTGTCTGTGCATGACACCTCAGTAGAGCTGACAACAAAACCATCCATCCACGTGCTTGTTGAGCACCTACTGTGTGTCTGGCACTGGTCTAGGCACTGAGGCAGCAGACAAAACAGACAAAATCTCGGTCTTCCCTGGCAGCTCAGTAGGTCAAGAATCCGCTTGCAATGAAGGAGGTGCAAGTTCAATCCCTGGGTGGGGAAGATCCCCTGGAGGAGGAGATGGCAACCCACTCCAGTATTCTTGCCTGAAAAGTCCCATGGACAGAGGAGCCTGGGGAGCTACAGTCCATGGGGTCGCAAAGAGTCGGACACGACTGAGCACGCACGCACACACACACGGGTCCAGGCAGAAGGCAGATAAAGCAATTACGGGGGCTATACCAGGCAGAGCTGCTACGGGGAACGTCAAAGCAGCCTGGGGGATAAGACAGACAGCCCATGTCGAGGACTTCAGTGACCTGTCCCCCTCTCCAGCACCCTTTCCCAGACATCGCCCTTTGAGGCTGCTCCCCAGTGACCAGGGGTGGGGCTAGACTGTGGGAGTGGGGTTCCAGTAGGAGGAGATGCCAGCGGGAGGAGACGTGTGGACATACCTGGACACATGGACACACGTGTACCTCTCAACTCTGCCACACATGTGGTTAGAGCTGATGTGAATCAAGCACGTCCTCTCTATATTTTTATCTCAATCTTCCCAAGAACTCTGAGACATGTACTGTCTTGATTCCATTTTACAGATGGGGACTAAGTGGGTAGTTGCCCCACCTAAAGTCTGAACCTGATCACGGAGAGCGGGGACCTGAAGCCAGGCTGTTTGGCTCTGGGGTTTGGCATCTGTGGCTCTTCCCCCAGACCAGTGGGCACTGGGGACAACTGTTTCCAGTGTCTCCTGCCCATCCAGAGGCCCTGAGACCCACGTGTCTGCAGCAGCTCACAAATGTCTCCCAGACTGAGATGGGAGGAGGGTCGGTTAATTATCCTCGTTTTGCAGAAGACGAAACCGAGGGAGAAACCATTGGTTTCTCTGGTGGTTCTGGGTCTCTCTCAAGGTCACCTGGGTGTTGATGGCGTGACCAGACCCCACGTCCCTGACTTCTGATCCATTGATCTTGCCCTGCCCTCTGGGAGTGTTGCTGCCAGTCACTGCCCAGTTCACCGTCCTCCTGCTGAACAGACTTGGGAATTTTCTGGAGAGCTGGGAGCAGAGGGTAGGGTGAGGGGGCAGTAGTGGGTCAAGGGCATGGGGCAGGAAGGGGAGCCTTTCTGAGGACGCAGAGAGGGCTCTGGGGTGGGGCGGGGATCTGAGCCAGTCCCCTCATGAGGAGCCAGATGTCCTGGGTTCCACAGGGACTTCAGGGACTGGACCCTGGGGGAAACCCAAGCACAGCAGGTGTGCCTCATCCAGGCCTGTCTGGTGGGGGTGGCTCATCCCAGCCGGGGTGGGGAACAGGGACTATGAAGGACTCTGGAATCTGGACCCCCAAGGGAGAGCAGGGTCAAGGCCAGGGGTGAGAGGAACCCGAGCAGGTCCTGTGCCCCCGGGTGGGAGGGCTGTGTCCTCTTGGCACCTGTCTGGGGGTGAGGAGTGCTGGCCCAGGAAGTGTGGCTTCCAGCCCATCCTTGCTCTCTGTCCTCTGCAGGAGGCCGTGCCCAGCCAGGCATTGTTTGTGGGTATAAAAATAAAGGCATCTTGGCCTGGGCCCTGCTGGCAGAGGGGAGGAGGGGGCAGCCCTGGCCCAGGCCTGAAGGGCATCTGGCTGGAAAAGGAGCCTCACCCAGCTCCACCACCAGCAAAGCTGGGCACGTGGGGGTCCCCAGAGAGTCTCTGGCCCCTCAGCTTCTCGTGCCATGAGAGGCACAGGAGTGTGGGTGGGGGTCTGGGTACTGGCTGCCCTCTCACTCCAGCCACTCAAGTCTGTCTCTGACCTTCACCAGAGGCTTCCAACAACCTGAGGCCCCTGGGGTACACGAGATTCCCCAACACTCTCTTTCCCCTACCAGCTGATAACAGTGACAACCATATCTTGCTAACCTGGTGGGGGAAGGCACTATTATTATTTATTACCATTGGATAAGTAAGGCAATCGAGGCTCAGAGAGGTTTAGTAACTTGGAAAAGGCCACACAGTTGGTCAGTGGAGGAGCAAGGGCTCAACTGAGTTCTGTCTGACTCCTGAGCCAGGACTCCAACCAGATACCGCACTGCCCCTTGCCGCTCCCGAGCTCCACCTCTCCTGGTCTCTGGTCCCGTCACAGCAGAGAAGCTTCCGAGTTCCCCACGGTGGCCAGGGGTTGTGGGGATAGGGAAACTGATCAGGAGCGGGGAGAGGAGGGGGAAACCAACAGACAAGGAGCGCTGGAGGGTGCCAGGCCCTGGGAGTGGGGTGAAATAAAAGTCACTCAGTCGCGTCTGACTCTTTGCAACCCCATGGACTGTATAGTCCATGGAATTCTCCAGGCCAGGACACTGAAGTGGGTAGCCTTTCCCTTCTCCAGGGGATCTTCCCCACCCAGGGATCGAACCCAGGTCTCCCGCTTTGCAGGCAAATTCTTTACCAGCTGAGCCACAAGGGAAGTCCGGGAGTGGGGTGGGGGGTTCCTTACTACATTCTCACACCAAGTCCTTGTGCAGGGGGATCATGTCTATTTTGCAGATGAGGAAACCGAGGCCCAGAAAGTCCACCACTGTCAAGATAAGATTTGAACCCAAATCAGCTTCTGTCCAAAGTGCTGTTCCTCGATCCTGGTATAATAGGAATCTCACAGAGCACGGTCTCCCCTCACCCCCAGCTAGGATCCAGGGTAAAGCTAGAGGATGTGGGCTTGGAGGGAAGAGTGGGATGGGGGCACTGTTCCTAGGGAACCGGCTTCCTTGCTCCTGGAGGGATGGTGAGTAGAGAATCAGCAGGTCAGCAGCTCATGGAAGCTGGGGGGTGAGGGGCAGCTCCAACGTGGGATGACCCCACCTGGGAAGCAGCAGGCAGGGCCCAGCCCTCCCCTGGCTCCCGTTGGACAGTTCCCCATTCCAGACAAGATCCGGTGATCCCCCATCCGCCCCCGAGGCCCCCGCCGAGGTTGGCACGCTGTTGCTGGCACCAGAAAGCGACATTCCAGAGGCCCCCCCACAACTCCCTGCCAACCCCAGATTCTTGGCAGAGCAGGAGAGCGGGGGCTTTTGGGAGGGGAGAGGGTTGTGGTGGGAGGGGCCTGGCCATCCCCCAGGGACCGTACGTCTCCAGTTGGCTCACCTCTACCCCAACTGGATCCTGGATAGGGCCACGGCTCAGCCTACAGACTGGGAGGGCCAGGCTGAGGGCAGCGTCTCAGACTTGATGCTCTTTCCAGGGGTCAAAGTCCCTCTTACTAACTCCTATCAAAGGTTTTCCGGGCAGAGCGCCAACTTGCTGTGTGAACTTGGGCAAGACACATCCCCTTTCTGGGCCTCAGAGACTCACGATGACTGAAGCAGGTGAATCTTGAAGATGCCCTCTAGCAAATGGTTTTTATTATGCCAAGATGCTACGGCTTCAGCATCCTCTCTGGTCTCTCTGCTGTCCCACCTCTACACAGCAACCAACAGATTCTCTTAAATCTTCGAGTCAGGCACGTGACTCCCTTGCTCATCACCCAGGGGCAGGGGACCGCCTCTCACACATGGAGTGTCACCCCACTTCTTCCTCACATAGCCCCTGCTGCCTCCTGATCCCACCCCCTCCCCACCCCATTCCTCCTGGGATGGTCTCCTGGCCTCCTGACAGCCTCAACCTGACAACCTGACCAGTTTCTTCTCTCCAGGCCATCTGCCACCCTTGCCTCTCCTCTGGCCTGGGGGGCTCGGCCCCACTCAGATCTTCGAATAGTTCTTTCTGGTCATCCAAGACTCAGCTCAAACGTCACCTCTCCAGAGGCCTTCCCTGACCCCTTTCTCTGAACCAGGGCCCTCCGCTCACATTTCATGAGCCCATCTCTTTGATTTCTTTTCCTTCATAACATATGTCATGACAGAAAGGATCTTGGTCATTTATTTATTTTATTCCGTTGATTATTTATTCCGTTGATTCTCTTTCTTCCTCTAATCTGTCTACTCCAGGAGGGCAGGGTTACCTTCTCTCCCACACTGTGCCCAGCACAGAGCATGCACTCAATATACCCTTTTATTTTTTATTTTTTTGGCCATGACCCACAGCATGGTGGATCTTAGTTCCTGGACTAGGGGTTGAACACGTGCCCCCTGCCTTGCAATCTCAGAGTCTTAACCACTGGACCACCAGGGAAGCCCCACCAATACATCTTTTTTGAATGGATGACGATGAAACTCTGTTTCTTCCAATATGTCCAGGCCTCTGGGTCGTCAATGGGAGCCTCTTCCCTGGGTGCTCACTGCACCCTGCTCTCTCCCTCCGTGGTGGACTTCCCCAACTCAGGCTGGTGGTAAAGTTCCTGGAGACTCAGCTCTGGGCAAAGCAGCCTGAGGGGGAAGAGGGGAGGGAGAGAGGGAAGGAGGGAGGGAGGAAGAGAAGGAGGGAGGAAGGACTTATGACCCCTGGTCTCAAGGCATCTCATTCCCCAACAGCGAGAGCACAGCCCCAAGCCTGGAAACCCCCGGGTCTGGCTGCTGGGGCAAGTAGTTCCGGGGTGACCTCATCCCCTTGAAAGGAGGGCAGCAGGGGCAGGAAGCAGAGGACGCATCAGATGGGCTAAATTTAGAGTGTTTGATTCAGCCCGAGCAGGACAATATTCCTGGAGTCCCCATTGTTTGTGACGGGCCAGAGGGCAGGCGGTCCACTGAATGGCTGGGTCTGAGCCATGCCAAGCTGTCTGGGCCTGCAGGGGTTGGGGGCGGTGATGGGGTGGCCCCCGGCCTGCTGGAGGAGAAGCTGGGCCAAGGGTCAGCAGGGCAGAGCCGGGGTGGGGGGTGGCGGTGATGGGGGTGCAGACACTGGGGGTGCTACCCTTGGGATTAAGGCCAAAGGTGAGAAGGGGGAGGCCTCCCAGATGAGAAGACGGGGCTCTGGGCAGCCCTGATCACAGCCGTTCAGCTGTGCGATGCTCTTCCCAGCCAAGACACCATCAGTCCTCCCCGCAGCTCTGCCATTTTCTAGTCAGGGGTGGGGCTCAGATCTAAGGCGTGAGTTGCTGACCGCCAAGCAGAGGGCCAGGGTCCTGACTCCCATCCTGGACCCACCGCGATCAGCTGTGCCTCAGCCCGCACCCTCCCACCAGGACAAGTACTGTGCGCCTTCGTTCCAGCGTGGCCCTCTCCCCAGCGGGCCAGGCAGTCACAGGGCTCCGCCTGCGCAGGCTCCAGAACCTGTTGCCATGGCAACATGGGGTCCAGGCCTGCCCTGCTCTGGAGAGGAGCCTGAAGCTGAGGACTTCCTTAGGTGAGCAGGTGTGTGTTGGGGGCGGGGGGTGGCCACAGCTAGGGCTGCCTTCTGACCCCCATCTGCCAGAACTCGGGACTGAGCCAGCACCCTGGCCAGGCTGCCCCGGGCTGATCACCCTGGCTAAGCCGGGATCCTGGAGGGTGTCCTGTTTCTGCACCCACGCCTCATGTCCACCCCGAGGTCAGGCAGCCAGAGGAGGAGGACAGGGACTGTCCTTGGTTCCGGGCCACCCTGGTGGGGGAAGGTTCAGTAGGCCAAGTGTCCAGGAGCTTTGGGCTCCCGTCTAAGCCCCCATGGCCCACCCTGCACGTCCCCTGGAGGCCCCAGGGAACTCCTTGGGCTACCTGCCTTGGAGATGGGGGGAGGGGTACCAGAAGTTCCAGCAGACCTGCTCTTCCGGATGACTGGCACAGGCGAAGGGAGAGGACCCCGGGCTTCAATGCTCAGAATGGCCCCTGCCCTCCATCCTCTTCCCAGCTCAGGGAGGACCCCGGGAATGAAGTCCACCCAGCCCACCCTGCCCCACGTTCCAAATGGGTAAGCTGAGTGTCTGAGCTAGGAGGAGGCTTGTCTGAGACCATGCAGGGGAGAGCAGCTTCCCCCATCCTCCTGAGCTCTGCCCACTGCGGGTCTCCAGGCCCCAGCTCT
Organism: Dama dama; assembly: GCF_033118175.1. NCBI lineage: Eukaryota > Metazoa > Chordata > Mammalia > Artiodactyla > Cervidae > Dama > Dama dama. Next base: position 9,502,191 of record NC_083702.1, read on the forward strand.
CTGCCGGCAGGCACACTGCCCTGCCCGGAGCGGCGGCCCAAGGCTGTTCACCGCTTCTCTTGATTTCACATCATGACTCATGTTATCATGTTCTCAGGAGCTGAGTAACCACCTGAGTTATTTATACCCTGGCTAAGCAGGCTTCCTTCCCTCCTCCCAGAACCCAGGCTGGGAGGAGGAGTGGGGGTGGGGAGGAACCTGGGAGGGGGATGTGGACTGGGAAAAGGCAGCTGAGGTCCCCCTCCCCCCACCATATCCCCTCCCTTAGGGTACCACCCCCATAGAGCGCCCAAAAATAGCTGTGCCTGTCCCAGCACAACAGGATGGGCCTGGATCTATGGCATCGATTTATAGGTATTATGATGGTTTGGGGAGGGGGGAATTCCTTTCCCGAGCGAGTCACCCGTCTGGAAAAATAAAGAAGGAAAAAGCTGAAATTTTTTCCTTCCATCAAAACAGGAAGGAGCTGGGAGAGGTGGGGGATGGACGGAGAGATGAAGGGTGGAGGCCGAGATGCACCCTCCAGCCTGTGGTGGTCTTCTGGGAGGGGAGGGCCCCGGGGCACTAGGACTGGCGCCGCGTGTCCTCCATGTGGGCATCCCTGGCTGCCCCAGGCATTGTCCTCTCTGACCCCTAGGCCCATGTGCCGTCATGGGCCTAGTACACAGCTGCTGATATGCACAAGACCCATGTCCCCCTGGTCCCCTCTCACACCTGAGTCACATGCCCATCCCCGCAATCCCCTCCAAATCCCACGGGAGAAAAGGTCTTCCTCTGGGTGGATGGGACTTGGGGAGGGGTCTGCCTTTCTGAACTTTATTTTTCCCTCCCCTTGAGAGCTGCCCTGGAAGTCCTGTGATTTCAGCCAGATCTGGCTTCGCTCCAACTCCAAGGGGCAGGGAGATCTAAGGGAAGTCAATTTCCCTCTCTGAGCCTCAGTTTTCTCATCTGTAATGAGGGTATGGTCTTCTCTGTGGTGCTTCCCTCTGGGGCAAATTGCTGGGACTGAGTTTTCCAAGTCAGGGGACTGGTAACCACAGCCCCTGTTTACCCAGCGAGCTTTCTGTGCTAAGCATCTACATCCAGTCACTAGATTAACCCCCCAGACCAAACAAGGTATGTTCCAGAATCACCCTCATCTATGGCCCAGAAGGCAGGGACCACCTGAGGGTCACTCGGCTGGGATGTGGTGGAGGTTGGTTGTGAACTCTGGGTTCCTCAGCATGGTTCATATCCAGGGAAAATGAAGGAGCACCCCAAAGAGGAGGGGAAGGGGGGAGGAGTGGGGAGAGGGGAGAAGGGGGAGGGGGAGAAGGAGGAGGGGGTGGGGAGGAGGGGGGAAGGGGAGAGTAAGAAGAGCAAGGTGGCCCAGCTTCCTTGGGTCTCACGTTCCCACTGGGTCCATCAATGACAATCCTGTGGCTACAGCAGGGATGTGCCCGGTGACAGGCAGCCTTATGCCCGCTGCGTGGTGGTTACTATTAAGACGATTAGTCACTCCCGCCAGGCTGCCTTGCTTGCTTGTTGACTTATATAAGCACCACCTGAGGGTGTTTGCACAGTTGTCTCGGTCTTTCTGTCTTCCACCTGCCTGCCTCAGCCTGTAAGCCCCTCAAGGGCAGGGGGCTCCAGAGGTGAGCTGACAATGCAACACCCCATTCTCTATGAGGACAACTTCGGGGCACCACACAGGCCACGTCTGCACACACTCCCCACCATCAGGTTGTATTGGGACCCCACTCAACAAATGAACACGCTGAGATCTTGCAATGCTCTCCTCCAAGCCCAGCGCCAGACTGGCCCAGGACGGCCACCCCAGCAGGTCCAGCCCTGAAGCCCAATGCACTGGATGACATCCGACTTGGGTGCCTCCCAATCATGTGAATTAGGGAAGTCACGTGATCTCTCCAGGACTCAGTTTTCTTGTCTGTAGAATGGGGATAATACACCTTGCTCTCCCTGGATTGTCGGGTGGTTCAGGGGTTGAGCCATGAAATCACAGTGTCGGACCCTTCAGGACCACGCTTTAGAGCAGGGCTCCTCAGACTGTGCACACGGCTCACCAGAGTCTTTCCAAACTGCAGATTCTCACTCAGCAGGTCCAGGGTTGGCCTGGCACTGTGCATTTCTAACAAGCTTCTGAGGATATGGCTGCTGGTCGGTGGGGTGGGCCACACTGTGGGAAGTAATGGTGGAGACCTAGACCTCGATGCAAACTGAGCAAGTATGTGGTGCCAGGCTCTTTCACACTGTTTCTCCCGTCCAATCCTCAGAGCAGCCCTGCAAGGCAAGTATGGCTATCCGTGTCCAGATGAGGAAAGTGAGGCTCAGAAAGGCCAATGCCCTGCCCAAGGACACACAGTTAGTAACTGGCACCTGCAGGGTCTCAAAGGCAGACCTGCAGGGCTTACCCAGCAGGGTCCTTCTCCATCAATCTTGGTTATTGAAGCCACGTCAGATCTTCTCCCAAAGGGGCACTTCCTAATAGCGGTGGGGGGAGACGGGGGTGTGGGTGGGTAAGCTGAGGCAGAGAGAGAGGAAGACCAGGACTGGACCATGTATACCTCCCATGTGCATTTCCTTTCTCGAAGCCTCTAGGGTCCACTGCCCAGTTCATGACAGTGTGAGGTTTCTTTAGCCAGGGGTCCAGACCAATGCCCACCAGAGGGCCCTCCCTAGAGAGCCGTGGAGCCGGGCCAAAATCTGTGGGTGAATGAGGGCGGGGCCCAGGTGGACTGGGCACTTACATGTCTTCCTCTTTGCCTGACCTGGCAGATGGGTGTAGACATCCAGAGAGTGACGCTTGCCCCAGCTGCCCAGGTTCAAATCCCAGCCCTGCCCTTCCTCATCCCTGCCCTTGTGGAACTGCACCAGATATTGGTGTTCCCATCTGTAAGATGAGGTGATCATGGCTCCTCTCTTGGGGCTTAACTGAGTCAATACACCTGAAGGGCTTGGAGCAAGCTGCCAAGGAAGTGAGTGCCACGTATACATTTGTTCTCATGAATGTTGACGAAAAATCTCTGACTTTTACACTGCAGCTGGCTTCCCATTGACAGGTCCATTCTGTTTCCTGCAGTGACAAATACATTCCCCTGGAAAGCTGGGGAGGGCTTGTGTGCTGTTGGAGTTGTACCCCCACCCAGAGGACTGTCTGCTACCTGCCTGTCCCATCCTTTCCAGAATTCCTAGTCAAATCTTCGGCATCCAGTGGCCAGGACACCCTGGTTTGGAAAGGGCTGGCTAACCCAGAGATAGAAGGCGGCTTCCCACCCTGGGGTGGTGGGCGGGTCCTGGGGGCCCACTGTCCCCCGGCCCTGCCCAGCCTCCTTCAACTGGCTTGTGTAATTTGTTTACTTTTCTATGTGTAAAATGACATGAAAAGCTGGGCAGCTGTGATCCGGGCCACACAGGGAGGCATCATGTATCAGGGAGATGGCAAAAGTATGGGCTTTGGCATGACAGCTCCGGATTCAAATTCTGGCACGGTGACTTCCTTGCTGGGTGACACTGGACAAGCTAGCATCTCTCTCTGACCTTCACTGCCCTCTCCTCCAGGTATGAACACTATGATAAGAGCACTAGCCCTCTGGGAAGTGGGTAAGGACTCTGCCAGTCGTGTTCGTTTGCTGCTGGAAGGGTGATCTTCGCTGTACTTCTCTCAGCGCTGTCAGTTTAGGTGAAGCTCTGGCTCAGGGCGAACGCTCCGGAAGTGAGGCTGTCTCAGTGATCCGGGTGCTCCGGGACCAGCAGGTGAGCGGCAACATGCACGGTGAGAACGGGCCAGGTGCCAGGCGGGGGTTGTCTCCAGGCTGTCTGGCCTGGCTCCCCTCACCCTGGGGGGCTTTACTCCATTTCCAGCCAGCTTCCAGGACAGGTACATCAGAGCTGCCCGTCCAAACATCCTCTTCCTTGTCTGGAGACTGGAGGAGCTAAAAATGCATTGCCTTGGCCCTGGGAAAACAAACACGACGCTTCCCTTGCCTTTGTCTCCAGGACACAAGCCCCAAGGCCGCAAAGGCAGTGTGGTGGGCTGCTCCAGGCTTCCCTCGGCCTGCGGGGGCAGGGGCGGGGGGCGGGTGTCTGTCTCTGCCTTCTTGGGGTCTCTCCTGTCTCCCTCACGGCCTCAATGGCCTGAGTCTCAACCAGGGTGGGAGGTGTCTAACAGGACTGATGAGGGCACTATATGAGGACAAGTCCCCCCCACCCAGGTCACATGCTGTGGCTTTGGCAGCTGTGGGCTCCTAGCCCCGCCTCTGGAGTTCACAGGTGGGTGTGTGCGTGCACACGTGTGCAGCTGAGTGATAATAATGCACACAGGGACAACCGATGACACTGCTGGACTGCCTGCTCCTGCTCTTAACACTTAAGATGTATTAACTCATTTGACTCTGTGAGGTGATTACGACTGTCATTCACATTTTACAGATGAGGAAACCAAGGCTCAGAAAGGTGGGATGACTTGTTGAAGGTCACGAGCTAATACATGGTAAAGCGGGGCTTTAAACCCAGGCAGTCTTTGCTGGGAAGCCTTGTCCGCTGCCCTTGCTAAGTCTCAGTTTCCTGATCTGTAAGATGAACACATATGATGTAACACTTCCCTCCCAAGGTGACCGTGAGGGCAAGGCAAAGGCAAAGGCCTTGCCATCAGGGAGGCAGGGGACTGGCCAGTGAGGGGGTCTGGGGGAGCCGATGGCAGCTGCTGGGTGCAGGGGCAGAGGACGCACTTGGCCATCACTCAGCCCGGGCTGGGGTCTCAGGCCATTTGTGGCCTGGTCTTGGACCATCCCCAGCTTGACGCTCCAGTTCCTCTTCCATCAAGCTGGGAAAAGCTAACTTGCCTGGCAGGGGGACTTCCAGGGCTCCCTCTGCAGAGCAGGAATGCCCAGAACACACCGTTCCCACCCTTCTGGACTTGAGGGTACCTGAGGGTGGGCTTGAATCCAACTCCTTCCTCAGCCCCTGGTCCCCACTCCCATGGTATGAGATGCTTTCAATGGATGAGAGTTTAGCTTGCTCTAAACACAGTCCCCAAAGCCCCCAGCTTTGGGCAGGCCCCCTCTAGCACCTATTTGAGGACTTCAGCCGCTCAGTTTTCCACGTGGGTCAGACCTATTTGGGGTGAGGGAGGATGAGAATTATGGGAGTGTGACCTCCACCCATCATAATCCACTCCCAGCCCTCCTTGAAAGCCTGATTCCTCAGACGTCCCAGTGCCAAAGATGGGCTGGGTTCTGCAAGGGGGTGCCCCTCAGATATCTTATGCATCTCAGTTTAGAAGCTTATGTTCCAAGCTCCCTCCCCAACTTTTTCCACCCTTCAGATGGAACCAACAGGTCAGGAAGAAACAGGTAAGATGTTGACTCATTTATTTGTTTCTTCAACAGATATTTATTGAGCAACTACTGTACAGCAGGAGCTGAAATGGGTGTCAGTCTAGTGGTAGACTGATAAAAGGGCAATGACAATACCATGGGGGGGTTCCCTGGTGGCTCAGATGGTAAAGAGTCTGTCTGCAACGCAGGAAACCCGGGTTCAATCCCTGGGACGGGAAGATCCCCTAGAGAAGGAAATGGCTACCCACTCCAGTATTCTTGCCTGGAGAATCCCATGGACAGAGGAGACTGGTAGGCTACAGTCCATGGGATCGCAAAGAGTCAGACACAACTGAGTGACTAACACGTCCACTTTCAATACTATGGGGGACATGCTTTGGGAACCCAGAGTAGGCACCAAGCCTAGGGGCTTCGTGGAGGAGGTGTCGGTTAAACCCAGCCTGTCGAGAGAAAAAGTAGGTGTTCTTCCCCCTCCCTGCCACGCCCACATTGATAAGGTGCTTGCTGCAGGAAAAGGGCTCTGCTCAGCATGGCATTCAGGCCCATGTGCCATGTGGTCCTTGCTGCCTCTGCTGTCTTCCCTGTCTTGCCACTTCTAACCAGTGTGCAAAGCCATCTTAGATTGAAATGATTTAAGCCTCCCTAACTCAAGAGCCTGGCGGTCCCAGAGTGCCAGGACTGGCTCTCCTTCCTCATTCCATTTCCCAGTGTTTCACACAGGTCCTGCATGCAGTAGGTGCTCAATGATGCTGCCCCCAGGAGCCTTCCCCCATCACATCCCGCTTCTGAGGCTGAGCTGTGTGCTCTCCCTTTGTGCTCCTACAGGACTTTGGACTTAAGTCAGAACTCATCTTGGTGCAGCACTCTCAGCTGGCAAGGTGCTTTTGCAGGGGTTTGTGTGTTTGATTTGGCGTGTTTTGTTTGGTGTTTGTGTGTTTGAAGCTCATCAAAGCCCTGGGTAAGGAGTGTCGTCGCGGTCATCGCCATCACCTGCCAGGACGCAGCACAGCCTGGTGGTTTAAGCAAGTGTGTGAGAGCAGCAGCTGGACGACCTGAATTCAAGTCCTGACTCCACCGCTACGTGACCTCGAACTCTGTGGCTACGTGACCTTGCTTCACTGACTCCATTTACAAGACAGGAGCGAACCTATCTCACTGGAGCATTGAAGATCATATGCAGAGCAAGAAGAACATTACCAGCCATAAGGACACCTCGGTCCTAATGGTAGCTATTGTCAATTATAAAGAAGGATACAGAAGGTCAAGGTCAAGGTCACCTAGCTGTCCAGTGGAGCAGGGTTTTATCTCTAAGTCTCCAGACTTCAACTCTTGGGTTTGGGGATTATCTTCCCATCTTCCCCACCCCGTCTCCCTTGTCACCCTGTCTTCTAACTTATCTGTTTGTGCCTCTGTCTGTCCTTCCACATGGGGCTCTTCCAGAGCAGTACCAGCTGCAAGCCGTCTCCCCAGTGCCTGGACGGTGCCTGGCCACCGGGGGACTGTGTTGAAGGAATTATGCATTCCAAGTACCAGGCACCCTGCTCTGTGCTTCCACATGGATTATCTTATCTGTGCTTCCAGACCACTCTATGAAGTAGATAACAATTCTTCTACAACTGTCTTGAGCTCCAATAAAGCACTTATCAGTCTGGATATATGTGAATACTTGTGAATTCATCACCCCCAGCCAAGACAACAAATGTTTCCACCCTCCCCCCCCCAAAAATGTCCCATGCTTCTTGGAAATCCCTCCCTCCCTCCACTTGTAGATTTCTCTCCAGTTTCGAGATAGGGAAGGAAATCGAGGGACTGAGAAGTTAGACTTCCCAGAGACACTTGGTCAGCAAGTGACCACGCCAGTATTTGAACCAAGATGACCCGTCCCCAGCCAAGCTGCCTTGGCAGTAATGGGAAGAGGGTGGGAGTGTGTGGCGGTCTGTAGAGACGCCCCCCTGGGAGGTTGTCCCTCCTCACCGCCCCTGCTCAGGTCCAAGAAGACAATCTGAAGAGACGGTGGGTGCGTCTCTCAGAAGGGTGTGTGCACATGTGAGGAACAGGCTGCCACCCCATAGGGATGTTTGGGTACAAAGGGCAGACGACAAAGACAGCACAAGGAGACCAGAAAAAGGTGTCCTCAAACCAGGAGCGGGGCAATGCGGTGAGCCTGCGGGCCTCATGGTGGGTGCTGGGCTCCGCGTGTGAGTGTGTGACTCTGTGACTGTGACCGTGTGACTGCTGAAGGCAGGGACATAGCAGCTCCTGGAGCTGGGGGGCAGAAGGTGTTAACTGTATGAATGCTGGCGTGGGTGGGTTGGGGGGGGTGCCTGGGGCCTCCAACCTGGGGGCTGAGGGAGGTAGTAAACATCAGGGTGATTGGAGGAGCATGATGGCGGCCCTACAAGGATGCTGCAGGGTTGTGGGATTTGTGTGACTTTGCAGTTAAATTCAAATTCAGCCAATGCCGGCAGCGCCTGTTGTGTGCCAGGCAACCGGCTAGGAGGAGACGAGCGCATCAGGCTTTTGGCTGCATGGTACGGGGATGCAGGGTTTGTGTGATCACGTTGTGGCTCATTTGGGGCTGGGTGCTTTTTGCCCTTTCCAGGCATTAAGTCCTCACAGTCCGCCCACCCCACTTTGAGACGAGATGGAGGAGCACAGAGAGGAAGTGACTTGCCCAAGGTGACCCAGCTACTCAGCACCAGGCAGGATTGCAGAGCCTGAGTCCTTCAGGACCACGCCTGGGCTAGGGCTGCAAACCTCCGGTCTTGGAGGTGCCGCCTTGGAATCCTGCAAGCCAGCGGCTTGGGAGACACCCTGGCCCCCAACCACGTGGGCTAGAAACCAGGCCACAGACACTGCTGAGGGGCCCAGCGTTTGATGGTCCCTAGTTCTCCCTTGCCAGGGACCAGATTCCTGGGCAGAGGGGCGGCGGGGCTTTCGGAGACCCCTAAGCGCCCCCTCCTCGCCTCAGGCCCTCCTGGAGCTCTCCCCACCCTCCCGGTACTGACTCTCGGCCAGAAGAGGAAAAGCTGTCTCCACCCACCTCTCGCGCTCTCCCGTCTCCTTTATAAAGGCCGGAACAGCTGAAAGGGTGGCAACTTCTCCTCCTGCCTCCCCGTGCGCCCGCAGCCTCCCCCGCTGCCTCCCCGAGGGCTCCCCTCTGGCCGCCAGCGCCCATCTTTCATTCCCCAGATAGAGATATTTTGCGCGCACACACAGACACACACGCGCAAAAGGGGGAAAAAAAAAAAAAAAGACAACCCACCCTCCAGCCTCGTTGCAAAGAGAAAGCCGGAGCAGCCGCAGCTCGCAGCCCGCAGAGGACGTCCAGAGCGGGGAGAGGGCGGGCAGACGAACCGACAGACTCGCGCCGCGTCCACCTGTCTGCCGGGCGCGGCCCAGGGCGCAGCGGACACGCCGCGCGCGCGGAGCAGCCGTGCCCGCCGCCCGGGCCCCGCGCCAGGGCGCACACGCTCCGGCCCCCCCCACCCGGCCCGGGCGGGAGTTTGCACCTCTCCCTGCCCGGGTACTCGAGCCGCCGCTGCAGAACCAACTTTGGAAAAAGTTTTTTGGGGGAGACTTTGGCTTTGAGGTGCCCAGCTCTGCGCTTTCCGACTTCAGGGACCTTTCCAGAAAATGTTGCAAAAAAGCTAAGCCGGCGGGCAGAGGAAAACGCCTTTAGCCGGCGAGAGAAGACGAACCATCGACTGCCGTGTTCTTTTTCCTCTTGGAGGTTGGAGTCCCCTGGGCGCCCCCACACGGCTAGACGCCTCGGCTGGTTCGCGACGCAGCCCCCCGGCCGTGGATGCTCGCTCGGGCTCGGGATCCGCCCAGGTAGCGGCCTCGGACCCTGGTCCCGCGCCCAGGCCCTCTCCAACCCCCCAACGACGGAGCCCGGGCTGGGGGCGGCGGCGCCCGGGGGCCATGCGGGTGAGCCGTGGCGGCGGCTGCAGCGGCCTGAGCGCCTGATCGCCGCAGACCCGAGCAGAGCCCACCTCCCTCCCCAGCCCCCGCCCCCCACCCTGGCCGCGGGGGCGGCGCGCTCGGTCCACGCGTCCGGGGCCCCGCGGGGCCGGGCCCGGAGTCGGCATGAATCGCTGCTGGGCGCTCTTCCTGTCTCTCTGCTGCTACCTGCGTCTGGTCAGCGCCGAGGTGAGTTGCGACGGCGGCTGGGGCTGCTTCGCTTCATTCATTACCCCCATCCCTGCCTCCCGATCGCTCCCTCCTTTCGCTGCAGTGAACTTTGGACCCGTGGGGCTTGGCGGCGGGCGTGAGGTGACCTCCGAGGGCTGCGAAGCGAGGTCCAGGGGGTGCTAGGCTCTAAGGGGAGGGGGCAGACGTGGCTTTCTTTTTCCAGGGGGGATCTCAGATCTCCGATCTTTTAAAGCGTCAGGGGAGGAGGTGTGTGTGGTCCTGTCCCCCACCCCTCCAGGAACCCGAGAATAAGCCCCTTCCTAGCACAAGCGAGAGGGGTGGGGTGCTGCTTAAGCAGCAGGCAGCGCGTCCTCGCGAGCCCACTTCGGTTAAGCTTAGGTCCTAACCAGGACCCGGCTTGCCCCGGAGGTGCAAGCTCGCGCACCGGCGGCAGCCACACCAAGCTTCCGCGGGGGTCTGCGAACTACCCCGGCTCCTGCTCCCGGTCGGGGCGTGTGCCCATCGGGCCGTGCAGGTCTTGCCCGGCCCCAGAGTGCAGTGCCAGAGCCGCTTGCAGTCTTGGGCGCGGTGGGTGCAGAGAGAGGTTTGGGGCACCTGGGCTGAGGGGCGGGGTAGGGGCTCGTAGGGAATCCTGCCCCGGTGGTGGTGTGTGCCTGAGGCCGCGCCACACCTGCGCCCGCACCCTGCGAGAGGACGCACCTCTCTTCCCCCGCTCGCAGGGTGCGGAGCGCGCCGCCTCGAAAAGCCCCGCAGCAAGGAAGCTGGGATAGGGAGACGTCTGCGGGAGCTATCAGATCGTACGGGTCCCCCGCACCCCTCCCAGCCTCACGTAGCAGTGAGTTGGCAAGTCTACCCGGAATCCAGGTGGGAAAGGGGGCGGGGCAGGTAGGAGGCGCGAGGTGCCGGGGAGGAGAGGGCGGCGGGCCGCGCGCCGCGCCTGGGTCCCGTCCCGCCAACGCTCGGCCGCGGCCGGGAGCCCGCACCTCGCCCGCTCCTGGGGGGAGGACCGGCCGCTCTCTGCCTCCGACGAGGCGCAGGAAGGAGGCGGCGGCGGCGAAGGGGTTAAGGTGAAGAGCTCCGAGGCCGCGGCCGGGCCTTGGGCCGCCGCCAGCGCAGGTTGTTTTGACCACGGAGGAGCCGTCGCCGTCTCCTTTTGTTCTCGGGGCTCCTCGAGGGCCGCCGGCCGCCCGCCCTGGGGCCCCGCCCTTCCGCGGCCACCCGCCCCCCCGCCACCCCCGGGGGCCAGCACCCGAGAGGGAGGACGCGGGGCTCGGCCCGACCGCCTGCAGTCCCCTCCCGACGTCCCCTCCTCTCCGCTCCCGCAGCCCCCCGGGCCGCGGCCAGCTGTTGGGGAGGGGGGCGCCGGCCGGCCCCAGCTGCCGCCTTGCCTCGCCGCGGGGCCTGGGGGGCTGGGCCCGGTGCCAGGGCGTCCTGGGAACGGCGGCAGCGCCCCCGCCTCTGCTCTCCGCAGCCCACCCCGCCCGGCCCCCCGACTCGCGCTCACTCACCCCACGCATGCACACTCTTGGCCGGAGGCGATGCTGCGCTCCGGCGGGCGGGCGGGTGCGCAGAGCGACGGGCACGCACTACCGCGGCCGGGTCGCGCGCCCGCCGCCGCCACCAAGCCCGTGCACACGCGGGGCACACGCGCGCGCACCGCATACACACGTACGCACGGCCCCTGAACACGCAGCTTCAGCACACGTGCGCGCACACCCACGCACGCACACAGGCACGCAGGGCCCGTATATCCGCCGTGTACCAGGTGCCCACCCCCGCGCAACAGGTGGCCCTGGAACCTGGTCACCTCTGCAGCCACCCCATTTCCTTCCTGGGTCCGATGAGGGAATGGAAACAGGAACCCTCCCGTCAGGTCCCGGCTCCACAGCACGCGCTGGTTTTTGCCTGGTCAGGTCAGCCCGACGCCCCTCAAGCATGACCCCTCTGTGGTTGCTTTTTCAAACCATCCTCAGGTGGCTGAAAAAGATGTTGGTGTGACTGGGGGCGCTGTGATGCTCTCTCTGCAGATAAGCCCGGCTTTGAAAGTCCAGCCAAGACTGAGGGCCCTGAACCGCTGAGGGGGTTTCCCACCCTTGACGGCTCAGTCGTCTTTCCCCCCCGCGAAGCCGGCTCTGGGGAGGCTGGGTGACAGCTGGAAAAGGCCTCTCCCGGCCTGCCCTTTCCATTTCTAGCTTCATCCAGCACCTCCTCCTCCTGTTCCACGACTCCATGGGGGGGGGGGGGGGTGTGCCTGGTGGGAGGCTGTGGCCAGGAAGCTGGTGCCTCTCCCCTCACTTGAATCACAGCATCCTTGAACGTAGTCTTCAGGAACTCACGGTTGTGTCGTGCTTTGCAGTTTATGAAGCACTTTCCTGCAGAGCCTGAGTAAGCCTCAGGAGGTTCTGAGGGAGGAGACCCAAAGGGAAAAGGGAAAACCCAGCGACACGGGAGCCAACCCAGGAGGGCTTCCTGGTGGAGGTGGCCTTGGGGTTGGTCATGTCCCCTGCATGCCAGCAGTTGGGAAGGAAGGGTAGGGAGCTCTGAGGTGGGGCCTGGTTGAGGGTCGGCTGAAGTCCCTAAGGTCTCATCTCCATTAGCTGAGCTGGCTTCTGGGAGGGTGACACTCACTGTCATGTGATGCCTCTGGCCTGGGCACCCTTCTGCCAAGAAGAAGTAAAGGGCCCACAGACCTTCATCACCCAGCTTCTTTCTTATTTGCTAATGGCCTTACTTAGTGGGAGACTGACTTGCTGGAATCTCCCAACCCTAGAAGTGTCTGCAAGATTAGGATCAAACAGAATTTGAAGGCTCTGGTGCAAGACCTAGAAACAGTGTGTGTGTGTGTGAGAGAGAGATAGAGAGAGAGAGAGAGAGATTGATTCAGCAGAAGTAGTAAAGAAATACTTGCCATGGGCCTCCTAAGACCCTCTCAGAATCTTCCCTCACCCCCCCTTCTCCATTGAAATACCCCTTCTAGTGCAATTATCTTCATTTTCTGATTTATTTAGTTGTTTCTTACCCGTTTTTCCTCACTGGAGTGTAAACTCCACTAGAGAGCTTTTGTCTTGGTCACCACTGTCTCCCCTGCTTAGAATGGTGCCTGGCCATGATGGATAATCTGTAAATATTTGTGGAGAGGACAGTGAATCCTTGAAAGGGGGAGGGAAGGACCGGACATGTGTCTCGGGCTTGCTGAGTGCTTTATAAACACGGCCTCATTCCGTCCTCACCCAGGGCAGCCCAGTACAGCTCTCTTGCTCTCCAGCAGACATCTTACATTTGAGTCCCCCCTGCACCATCCCCCAGTATTGAAGGACAAGCATGTCTTTCTTTTCCGTGTCTTGGGACTTGGACTGCCAAGATTGGACCGGACAGAGGGGAAGAAACAGAAGGAAAATGAGATCACAAACAGTTCTGGGTGTTTTGAGCTGGGCCTCAGTTTCCACCATCTAAAAGTGAGAGAGGGAGGGAAGACTAGATTAGCTCAGAGTTCCCCAAGAGCAGCAGAATTACTTGGCTTCTTGAAAATGCAGATTCCTGGGCCCCACTGGTTGCTGGGAGTTGGGACCAGGGTGGTGGTGGTGGTGGCTGGGGACAGTGATTGCGGTGGACTGCCAGGATTGTAATTGCTGCTCTGGCCTCTCTCTTCCCAGTCTAACAGTTTTTTCTGCTGGAAGGAGAGGAGGGAGCCCACTGGGGGAGCTGGGCTAAATAATAGGGATGGGGGAGTGGGAGGGTCCCAGGAGCAATAGGGCAGGGAAATGCTAGGTGGGGAAGGCTGATTCTAAAAGGCTTCTATGGTCTGCCCAGAAAAGGCTTCTTCAAAGGGCTTGGCTTTGGCATCAAATCTAAATCAGGCCTGAGACTCTCAGGCAGGCGAGTGCTCCGAGGCCTTCTTCCTCTGCCAGCCACGGACAACGCCCCTGGTTGCTTGGGCCAAGCCCTTGTCGTCTCCCACAGAGGAACTGCAGGCAGCCTGGGGAGTGTGTATCTGTGTGCGCGCTGGGGCCCAGGCAGAGGGTGGGGTCCAAGCCCCTTTAATCTGCCAGCCTGGCTGGGAGCAGGTAATTCACCTGGCCTCAGCCAGCTCGTGCCCTTCCTACCTCTGCAGCTGGCGTTGGGGGTGGGGTGGGGTGGGGTGGGGAGGAGGCTGTTTGCTTTGGCTCCTGAGGCTGGCTGTGCCCCAGCTGCCTTCTCTCGCCACGCCCTCGCCCTGCCAGGAACCCCAGGCCTGAGATCTGGGACAGCTTTATCAGGGTGCCAGGCCTCCTTTCCCATTTCTGAGGGGGAGCTGCCCACCTTAAGGAGGCTTCTAGGACCTGTGCCCAGGAAACCCGGGCTCTGGGCTGCTCACCCTCCCATGCCACGAGGAGACTCTGACCCCGGCAGGTGCCTTGAGTCCCCCCCAGGGCATCGCATCCTGGAGCTGACCACAAGGCCAAATGTCCCCACCTCTCAACCACCCCCAGCCCCGGAAGGGACCCACCCACCAGCCTACAGGGCCCCCGGCAAGTGCCAGTGTGAGGCTCAGGTGTCATTTCCTGTGGTCCACACAGCCACATATCTCCCCTGGGTGGGCAGCTTTCCACCCACTCACTGTTAGCCTCAAAAATGTCCTACACTGCTGGCCCCACGCATGCGTGCTGCTCACTGCTGCCCTCAAGGAGCCACACAGAAGGAATGGATGCAGACCACAGCGGGGGCTCATTAACTACCCATCAATCTGTTGGCTGCTCGGCTAGGTCTGATTCCACCTCCCAATAACCCCGGCGAGGTATTGTGAGCCCCATTTAAAAGATAAAGAAGCTGAGGTTTTAGGTTGTTAAAAGACTTAACTCCCGGGCTTCCCTGGTGATCCAGTGGTTAAGACTCTGTTCTTCCACTGCAAGGGGCATGGGTTTGAACCCTGGTGGGGGAACTAAGATCCAGCATGCCGCAAGGCCAACAAATAAATAAATAAAATACTTACTCCAAGAACCCAGGTTTCCATGACAGCTGAAGCCTTTGCTTTTTTTTTTTGTCTACTACAGAGCTTCTCCATCTCTGCATTGTGCATGTTTGGGGCCAGAGAATCCTATATTGTGGAGGCTGTTCTGTGCATAGAAGGACATTTAGCAGCCTCACTGGCCTCCACCTACTTGATACCACCAGCATTCCTCTATTTGTAACCACCAAAAATGCTTCCAGACATGGCCAGTGTCCCCTGGAGGCCCACTAGCCCCTGGTTGAGAACCGCTGCTCATGACACACACAGGGTGGGGAGCCGACAACTGAGGAGCACCTCCATGGCGCTGGGAGAAGGGGGGTCTGCTCTGCCTCTTAGGAGCTCTGCAGACTTGTAGCTGTTTACTTAATTTTTCTGAGCCTCAGTTTCCTCATCTGGAAGATGGAAAGAAAAGCAGCACCAACCTCTTGGGATTGGTCATTGGTACAGCATTTAGCTCAGTGCCTGCCTTGTAGTTAGCACTTCATAGTCATTAGCTGTGGTGTTAGTATCAAATGCAGGAGCTCTCAGGGCATTCTGGGCATCAGGTGGCCAAATTACAGAAAGCACATGCACGAATCACCTCTCTGCTTAGAAAAACAGTGGACTCTTTAGGAGGCAGGGTGCTTGGGGAGTGGTCCTCCTGGTGGAGGGGGTGGGAGAATCATACAGAAGGGAACCCCAGAGAGAAGGGTAGAGTCCTTCATGCATTTTACTAGCATTTATTGAGCACCTACTGTGTGCTTCTCCCACTTTCCCAGTCTCTCTCCCAGACTCTTCCCTTCTCAGGCTGGGAGATTCTGGGTTTGCTTCCATGAGATGGCATCTTCTTGGCCTCATTGGCCAAGTCAGGAGCATCTGCTAGGCTGGTTTAGGGACCTGCCTGCTCTGCCATTGCTGGCAGCTGCAGCCAGTGCTCTAGGGGGCAAGGAGGTCTTGGCATGAGTGCTATGTGCCATTCCGTCCTGGGCCATTGGGCCCCTCTCCTGGGAAATTAATTGAATCATTACTCCACAAGAAGCCAGGGAGACCTGGCTGGGTACCCCACCCTTGGCTTTCCTCTCCTGCTTCTCTAGCCACCCCCAGGCAGGATGAGAATTGAATCAAGTGTCTTCAACCCCTTCTATTCATAGCTGAGAGCCAGGACCAGAGAGGGGCGGTGGCCAACCTGAGTTCACGGGACGGTCAGTAGCAGTGGAGGGGGAATCCAGCTCTTTGGACCACCCGCTCTGAGACAGACAGAACCCTCAGGGGGCATGGCCTGCTTTGGGCTTCACTGGAGACCAGCCCTGCTTTCCCTTGCACGAACTGGGTCCTGTGTTCACATCTGGAGACCAACAAAGGCGTGGTCTCTCTGGGTGGGAGGAGGCAGGGCAGGCTGGAGATGGGAAAGGCAAGTGCAGGCCAACCGACTTGACATCCTTCCCATCTCACACACGCATCATCTGGTTTCCCGGCTGTGCAGTCGTGGACCCCAGCTTCCAGCCAGACCTAACTGCTAGACCCTCACCCTTCTCTCCCGACAGCCCTAGGCACCAGGCAGGATTATAAGCTCCAAGTTCAAATGAAGGACTCAAGGCTCTTAAGGAATTTGCTTTAAAAGCATGGTCGCGCTCCACCCTGGGTCTTCCGGTTCCAGGGCTGACTCCAGTGGCCAGGGCTGCAAGCGCAGCCTGGACCCTTAGATGAGGAAATGGAGCTTTGGGGGAGGCTAAAACCTCATCAATCACCAGGCTCCTCACCAACCTTTCTGGGAGCATCCCTGGGACTGGCCACAAGGCAGGATGATCTCCTTCACCTGTCAGGCAGGGAGAAGGCAGCAGTTTCTCAAGGCAGCCTGTGCAGAGCCTCTTAGCACTCCAGTCCTCAGAATGTAGAGAGAACTAGCTGGAGCAAGAGCGCCTCTCATCTTAATCTGGGGAAACTGAGGCGGGAATTGTGTTACCTAAGGTCAGGCAGTGGTAAATCCTGTCTGCTGATACCCACCCCCTCGGGGCTCCTCCCACAAGACAGGACCCTTCTGCGTGTTTGCGTGTGCACGTGCGTGTGTCTGTAGGGATGTGAGTTCGGACCTGCAGCCGATCTTGCACATTTTCTTTGCCCAGAGACACTGATGGTCAGAACCTGCTTTTCAGCCTCTGTCCTGCCCTCACCTCTTTCTTAAGACCTTTGCCATCAGCCCCTCTGGTCTCCCTGGACCGTGGGGGACGTGGCCATGACCTTCCGATGAGGGCTGCTGTCATGTTATCGTGGGACCTGAGATTTCCCTGGAGGAAGCCCAGCTTCGAACAGGGCCTGTTAAAGTGCTTATTAAGTTTCAAGTGTTTTTGGTGGCAGGCCAGAGGGGCTCTAAAAATAGGGTTTGGTTGGGCATGGGGCACGGGTGAACTTTCAGGTTTCCTGGCCATATCTGAGGATTCCCTTCTCTCCTCTCCTGAGTGAGAGGCTAAACAGATAAGGCAAGTACATGCGGCCTCCTGAGACCATCCAACTCTTCAAGCACTTATTAAACACCTTGTGTACCCAGGAGGCCGGGAGTATGGGCTCTGCCATCAGAAAGACATGGATTTGAACGCAGCTGCTGCTGATAATCGGCTGTAGGACTCTGACAAAGGATGTCGCCTTTTTGAGCCTCTTTCTTTTTTTTTTTTTTTTTTTAGTTTTGTTTTAAAATTAATTAGAGGATAAGTACTTTATATACTGTGATGGTTTTTCCATCTGTCAAATGGGGATAATTCAATCTCCCATGACAAATGCTGTCTGCCTTTAGCTGTCAGGTATGGAGGGGAAGCAGAGAGAAATCAAATTGTTGGAGCCTCCGGAACCTGTAGTGTGATGGGGAGACAAGTGTGTGTGTGTGTGTGTGTGTGTGTGTGTGTTAGTCACTCAATCATGTCTGACTCTTTGCGACCCCATGGACTCTAGTCTGCCTGGCTTCTCTGTCTATGGAATTTTCCAAGCAAGAATATGGGTTTCCAGGGGAGACAGATACATACGGTCAAATCTCACTTTAAAGCAAGCTGGGGTTCTGTTTGGGTGAGAGACACAGATCTGAGCTGGGTCTTAGAGACTTGGTCCCAGGTTCCTGTGCTCCTGGTTGTCCAGCCTGCCCTCACCCCACCCCCACACGCCTTCATCCTGGCTGTCCACTTGCCCTTGGCCAAGGGGCCCTGTGGGAACTTCCCATGGGAGGGAGTGTGTGTGTGTGCTGGGGAGAAGAGGGCCATGGCTGGAAAGCCCTTGCTCTCGGCTCACTTGGCCCCCCATCTTTGCCTGGCAGGGAGACCCCATTCCCGAGGAGCTCTACGAGATGCTGAGTGACCACTCCATCCGTTCCTTCGATGACCTCCAGCGCCTGCTGCACGGAGACTCCGTAGGTAAATTGAATCCTCACCCAGAGCTCTGGCCCTTCACTGAGTCCTAGGGAGCCACGAGGGGCCGGGCAAGGACAGACCTTCTTCCTTAACATCCAGAGGACCAGAGGCCTGTGGCTGCCTGGGAGGGCTTGGCCACACCTGTCCAGGGCAGGGCTGAGTAGGCCGGCGGGTTGCTACCTGGGACGTGGGGCTTGGCGAGCGAAGCTCCCACACGTGGCTCAGGCGGGGTGCAGAGGGCGGGGTCCCGAGAGGAGGGGGCGGGGAGAAGGTGCCCAGGGCATCTGCTGAATGTCTATCCAGGTGTGGACTCAGCCAGGGAGGGTGGGGCGGGAGAAGCCATCTCCCTGCCCTTCTGGCCGAGAGCCCAGTCTGCAAGGTCTCCCAGGGACACCTGGCCTGGACCAGTGGGCAGCCCTAGCCATGCCCAAGAGCGCGCCCAGCGCATGGGCACGTGCTTGGTGGCACGCACGTGGCGCGGCTGACGGGCCGGGCCGGGAATGTATTTATAAACGCTGTCTTCAGAGCGAATTCCTTTCTATTCTAACCTCTGGCCTGTTCCCTGGAGCCCTGGTCGGCACCCCCCCTGCACCCCCAGCTCCCCTTCCCTCTGGGGTTTTGTCTCTTTGTCACTTTGTAATCCTTGCCCAGACTGCTATCTACGGGGGACAGCATTTCCTGCCTTTGTTTCCTCTCCCCGTTGGGCCCCTGGCTCCCTCTCAAAAGCATTCTCGGGCCCTTTCAGACCCGCCTGTGCCGGGGGCTGGCGAGGCAGGCGGGAGGGGGACCCAGCTGGGCCCACCTATTGTTCACCAGGCCCCCCACCCCACGTCTCCCACACCCCTCACCCCATGCCCGACTGGCCAGCCCTGGTCAACACAATGGGGCAACTGCCAAATTTAGCCTTTCTGCTGTTTCTTTCCAAGGCCCTTGGCCCCCACCCTCGGGCAGCCCCTACTTACCCCGGGTGGGGGTCAGGATCTCCGAGATGAACCTTTCAATAGTGGGCCTGTTTCAAGGCAACCATGTGGCTATTTTTTTCCTAATCAACTTAACCTTTCCACGAAGCACATCTTTTCCCCATCTCCTCCCGACCAGGGACATTCCAGAGAGGGTAGAGAGAAAGGAAGGGAGTGAGAAGGACAGACAGATGCGCTGACGCAGGAGCAGCAGATCAGAGGGAAAGGCACCAGTTAGGGCATGGTCTCCTCCGAACAGGACCCCCCGGGAGCCTGCACGGATGAGCAGGGAGCTTTGTCTTGGGCAGGGCCAGCGGGCTGGGGAGACAGAGGAAAAGAGGTGAGGTGCTGTGTGAAGCGGGAGGAGCTCGTCCTCCGCGTCCCCGTGGTTTATGTTTTGACCCTTGAGCCATCGGAGAGATAGAAGGGGCTGCCCACGATTCTGCATGGACCTCTGAGTCCCCTGCAGCTCACTTCCTGCAGCGGCTTCCGGCTGCCATTGCTACAGAGAGAGATGCCTTCAAGGCGTGCCGATGACGCCGAGGTGAGGGCCGCCCAGGCTCGAGAAGGGAGCTGTGGTTTGTGACTTTAGGAGAAAATGGACAGCTGAGGGCAGACATGGGGCACAAGGTTAGAGGGAGAGACTGGGGGCTGGAGAGAGACTCCTGCCCGAAAGGGGGCAGGGCAAGGGTGCCCCTACCCCAGCAGACCTAGCTCTCCACCCTTCTGTCCGTCTCCGGCCCCCACCCCCCACCCCTCGCCTTCCCTCTCTCTCTCCCGCCCAACTGCGCCATTGTCCGGGGCTCCGGAGGGGCTGCGTCCAGGGCATGCTGGTCCCCCCTGGGGATGCTGGGAATTTCTCCATTCAGCACTTCCTGTGGGAACTCTGGGCGGAGGGGCACTGGAAACTGGCCTTCGGAGCTCTGGGTCCTCACCCTGCCCTGGAGACCAAGAGGGTTCTCTTACAGTAGCAAAGGGGATGGGTTATTTTTAACTCCATTGACATGGGTTCTGTCCAAATATGTGGTGGAAGGGCCGGGAGTGGGGCTGACGATCCCTTGGCGATGCAGTCAAGGGCCCCCCGCCACCCTCTGAGCCCTGTGTCTTCCCTGGAGTTTGTTTGCCTGGAGGGGCCCCCTCCTCAGAGCTAGGACCCTGGAGTGTACAGGGAGCCAGAAGGGGACACTGTTCTCTGGAGTGGTGGTGGTCCAGTGGGCGTGGGGGAGGGGAGCAATCCTCCCACCTGTCCTGGAATCCCCATCAGATCCCGGCCTTGGTCTGGCCGGCAGTTTTCAGTGTGGCTGACCTCCTCTTACAGATGAAGACGGGGCTGAATTGGACCTGAATTTGACCCGGTCCCATTCTGGAGGCGAGTTCGAGAGCTTATCCCGTGGGAGAAGGAGCCTAGGTAAGACTGAGGGTGATGGTGATGGCCCCTCAAAGGTGGGAGCCGGGGACAGAGAACCAGGGACGCAGCCAGTCCCAGCTGGAGGGCCGGCTCCTTCATCCTGACGCTTGGGAAGGCGTGGAGCTAAAAGTGTGTAGCCATCCTTAAATACCCTCTATCCAGGCGATGAGTCATCGTTCTCCCCTCCCCCAACACACGCTCTCTTCTCCGTATAGTTCTTTAAAACCTCATTTGTTCCTTAGTTCCACCAGGGAGGTAGATATTATTGACCTCATTTTACAGAGTTGAAAACTGGGGCCCAGAGAGGGTGAAGAAGCAGCCTGAGATCACACAGCTAGCAAGAGGTGATGCGCGTCAAGCATAGGAGGATGCAGGTCACTGGGTCGACAGCAGCAGTTTTAGGTCCAAGTTTTAGGTCCAAGCCCCCCTCCTCTCTGTCTGCCTGCAATCCCAAAATGCTGTGGACTGAGGCTGGGACCCTGCCACATAAGAATCAAGTGGCCTGGGTTTATTCCTTACTCTGAATTTGGGCAGCTAACAGCTCTCAGAGCCTCAGGCCCTCTGTATGTGAATGACAGATGGCAGTTGCCCCAGCACTGACTGTCAGTCTGCTTCAGGCCAAGTTTCACTCCCATTACTTGTTCAGTTGGCAAGTGCAGGGTAGGCAGGGTTTTTGTCCCATTTCACAAATGAGGAAACTGAGGCTTGAAAAAAGCAACAAGATAAGACTATATTACAGTATAAACAGCAGTGTAAGGTAATACACAAGTAAGGGCCACATACTGGGCAGACTTATAAATGTGTGAAATCGTAGAATAAAACGGTGGAGGAACTGACATGTGGCACAGATCAGCACTCTCGGAACGATCTAACTTGATCCTGATAGTGGTTCTAGGGTGTAGGTCTCAACCCCATTTTGGAGACGGGGAAACTGAGGCCTTGAGCCCATCAGCAGCCTGCCCAAGTCCCATGGCTGGTAACCTTCCAACCCAGGGTTGCAGGGGGTGGGATAGGCCTTGCTGCTTCTGAAGGTGAGCCAGTCCTAGAGGGGCTTGGCCCTGGGCTTTTCTACTGGCTAGGGGGCCTCTGGACA
This sequence comes from Dama dama, assembly GCF_033118175.1. Classification (NCBI taxonomy): domain Eukaryota; kingdom Metazoa; phylum Chordata; class Mammalia; order Artiodactyla; family Cervidae; genus Dama; species Dama dama. The sequence continues at coordinate 9,523,500 of NC_083702.1, forward strand.
GGTCCACCCCCGCTGAAGGAGGTCCCTGCTCCCTCCAGGTTCCCCAACAGTTGCAGCAGAGCTAGCCATGATGGCGGAGTGCAAGACGCGCACGGAGGTGTTTGAGATCTCGCGGCGCCTCATAGACCGCACGAACGCCAACTTCCTGGTGTGGCCGCCCTGCGTGGAGGTGCAGCGCTGCTCCGGCTGCTGCAACAACCGCAACGTGCAATGCCGGCCCACACAGGTGCAGGACCGGAAGGTGCAGGTGCGCAGGCCCCGTCCAGCCCGGAGTGGGGGCGGGGGTGGGCACCAAGGCCTTCCCAGAGGGCTCCTGGGGTCTGTCCTGAGAGGGTCCCTCCAGAGAGGGCCGACAGGCGTGGGGAGGCCGCCCATGGTTGCCCGGAGCCCCCCAGGCTGGGGTGACCATGAGCCACAGACAAGCCCCCAGGTAGACAAAATCCCCAAATGTTCCTGCAACAGACAGGTCCGCTAACATACTGGACACTCAGGATGTTCTGGGCAGCTGTTCAGCTTTCCCCAAAGATCTCCCCTAGACAGGGATCTCCATTTTCTTCCTTCCACACAGAGAAGGGCTCATAGGTGCCCCAGCATCTTCAGCACCCACTTATCTCCCTTCAACAAGTCATGTCTTCACCAAGGAGGGCACAGAGGACCTCCCACCCTCCCCAGGCAGCAGGCCCTGCAAGAGCTGGGGCAGCCCCTAGCAGAGAGTCAGAAGGCTGAAGCCTGCCCCTTTGCTGGAAAGATTGGGTATACACTGGGATTCAAGGGAAATTTTAGAGCAGGGGCCATCCTCGGAGCTCCTGGCCTCAAACGGGGCAGGGCAAGGCCAGAGAAGTCTCTGATTCATATGGAAAGGTTTCTGCACCCCTCTGGCCAGCCTTGCCACAGCAGCTGCTGGGTGGTGGGCATACCTCCTCAGGGCCCAGGACCGACAGGTGACCCCTACCTCCTCTTGCCAAGTGTTCTGCCTCCTTACCACGCTCCCCACCCCTGTGGTCAGCCGCAGCCTTTTCTTGTGTCCCCCTTCTGTCTCAAGTCTGGGCCCTGGGCCTGAGATGACCAATGTTACTCTCCACCCTGGCATCCACCGCCGTGGTATCTCCTGTCCCCAGCCCTGCCAGCTCTATGGATGGACACCTGACAGCTGGCCTCCCCCTTCCCGCCTCCCTCCTGGATGAAGCCTCCCCCTGCTTCCTTCCAGACAACCATCTCCCCGCCTCTGCCGCAGCCCCTGACCTTGGCTGGCTCTCCGGGAATGAGGATACCACCGGCCCCACACTCAACCCGGAAATGCCTTTCTCCCTCTCTGGGGGATCCTAAGGGGCCTACCGGAGGCCAGGTCGGGAGGGCTTGTTTTGATGGAAAAGCTACGAGGAGGGCAGAGGGCAAAGTCCTGCCATTGTTCGGGCTGAAGCGCCTGCCTTGCCGCCCTCTGGGCTTTCGAGGAAAGATGGCCTCAGGGGATGCTGAGCAGGCAGGCGGCTCCCTCGGGCCCCAACCCGGGTAGTCCCCTTCAGAGGCACTTTGGGGGTTCTGTCCTCCAGGTGAAAAAGATTGAGATTGTGCGGAAGAGGAAAATCTTTAAGAAGGCCACAGTGACCTTGGTGGACCACCTGGAGTGCAGGTGTGAGACGGTGGTGGCGCGAGCGGTGACCGGAACCCCGGGGAGTTCCCAGGAGCAGCGAGGTAACTGCTTGTCCAAGGTCTGCCTCTCACTGCTCAGCCCTACAACCCCCTTCTCCCATGGCAGCTGCTGGGGGCACTCAGGGAGAACTGGCTCAGGCATGCCCCTGGCTAAATTCACCTGAAGCTTTTCATAACGCTGACAGCAGTCCAGATTCCTCCCCTGCCTGGGAGGGCTTGTGGGAGGATGTAGCCCCAAGCTGGTCCTCTGTCCTTGTTGCCAACCAATGCCCCTCACTTACGCCACCCCAGCCAGGGTGGCCTCATTGAATGGCGAGGTAAGTTTCTGCATCAGGGCCTTTGCACATGTCAGTCTGGGTAAAATTCACATCTCCTAGCTCTTCCCAAGCCTGGCTCCTATTCACCTGGGTCTAAGGTCAGAAGTCACCTCCTTCTAGAGTTCTGCTGGCCACCCCATCCAGAGCAGCCCCCCTCCCAGTCTTGCTACCACAGCCCCCTGCTTTGTTTAGTGAGTGCATGAAATGGTGGGAGGAACCTTGACCCAGATAAGAGAACACCCCATGCATATATCATATTCAGATATTTGACAACTTGTCCTGGAGATGAAAAATTAAATTAATTCCTTGTAGCCTTGATGAAGGAATTAGGGGCAGTGGGAAAAATCACCATAGAGAGATTTTAACTACGTGTACTACTGGTAAAGAACGTGCCTGCCAATGCAGGAGACATAAGAGATGCAGGAAGATCCTCTGGAGAAGGAAATGGCAACCCACTCCAGTATTCTTGCCTGGAGAATCCCATGAACAGAGGAGCAGGCTACAGTCCATGGGGTCGCAAAGAGTCGGACATGACTGAAACGACTAAGCACGCATGCATGCGGTTTGACTTAAAGAATTCAAATGGACTGAAAAATAATCTGGTCCAGTTGCCTCCTCTACATTATATGGAAGAGATGCCTGAGGCCTAGATAGGCTGAGGTCTTGCCCAAGGTCACACAGCCAGTTCCAGGCAGGGTCATAGCTAGAATTCAGGTATCCTGAAGTTTTGTTCTTGGCTCTTCTCTCACCCTGATGGCTGTCACTGGCTGATTTCTTCAAGTATTTAAAAATTTTAGAGCTAGAGGTGACCTTACAAGTCCCTCCTTCAGTGTTACTAACACGGCTGCTGGAGAACAGAGAGGTTAAGGGACTTAATGAAGGTTGCACAGCAGCAAAATTGAGCCTGGAACCCAGGTTTAGTTTGGGGTTCTTTTGACTATGTCAAAGAACAGTGCTATCTTTTGTGCTATCTTTTCTCCCTTTGGAGAAAAGTAAGGATTGTATGAGACTCATTAAGTTACTAGGATTGTTGTTCAGTCACTGAGTTGTGTCTGCCTCTTTGTAACCCCATGAACTGCAGCACACTGGGCTTCCCTGTCCTTCATTATTTCCCAGAGTTTGCTCCAATTCATGTTCTTTGAGTTGGTAATGCTATCTAACCATCTTATCCTCTGCCATCCCCTTCTCCTTTTGCCTTCAATCTTTCCCAGCATCAGGGTCTTTTCCAGCGGGTCGGCTCTTCACATCAAGTATTGGAGCTTCAGCATCACTGAAGCTGAAGTGAACATGTGAACACCATCACACGTTCCATGAACATTCAGGGTTGATTTCCTTTAGGATGGACTGGTTTGATGTCCTTGCAGCCCAAGGGACTCTCAAGTCTTCTTCAGCACCACAATTTGAAAGCACCAGTTCTTTGGCACTCAGCCTCCTTTATGGTCCAGCCCTCACATCCATACACGACTACTGGAAAAAACCATAGCTTTGACTAGACGGACTTTTGTCAGCAAAGTGATGTCTCTGCTTTTTAATATGATGTCTAGGTTTGTCATAGCTTTCCTTCCAAGGAGCAAGCAAGCGTCTTTTAATTGCATGGCTGCAGTCACCATCCACAGTAATTTTGGAGCCCAAGAAAATAAAATCTGTCACTTCTTCCACTTTTTCCCATTCTATTTGCCATGAAGTGATGGGACCGAATGCCACTGTCTTAGTTTTTTGAATGTTGAGTTTCAAGCCAGTTTTTTCACTCTCCTCTTTGACACTCATCAAGAGTCTTTTTAGTTCCTCTTCACTTTCTGCCATTAGAGTGGTGTCCTCCGCATATCTGAGGTTGTTGATATTTCTCCTGGCAATATGATTAGATAAGCATAAAAAAAAATCCATGCAAGTGACTGTTTTGATTTTCAGTAACTTTCTTTGGTTAGGGGGCAGGACAATCTCACTGTCATTTCTTACTAACAAGCCCCCTGAAGGCAGAGCCATCTCAGCCTCTTCCTCCTGCTGTCAGAGCTGAGCTGAGGCAGGGATGCCCTGGGAAAGGCTGATAATTTGACAGCTTCAAACTGACATGCTATACATTATTTGTAGAATTACTATGGCGAGTGCTTTCTATTCAGGAAAAATTATATTCTTCTTTATGTTTAGAATGGGGTTCTCTTCCCTGCCTTTGTTTCAGATGATTTTCTAAACCAGTTTCTTAGGAGGCGTGTTCAACCACTTGCTATGTAGGTCTTGCCATTTTAGTTTCAACATTTTGGCCCTGGGGGACAGTTCCTCTGGCAGCTGGCGATGTGGCTCATGTGATGGTCAGTGTCAGGCCTCTTGGGCTCAAATCTGTGCTGTGTCACTTATGAGCTGAGTGATGACCTTGAACTTGCTCAGGTTTTGCCCAGCCTAGCATCCTGCTGATGGCTCAGTGTCTGGCCCTTCAATGGCCCCCCTGGGCAGCCTCCCTCAGGAAGCATCTGAGACCCACCTGAGTCCCTAAATTTTGCATTTGCTGCAGTGGGATACATGCCTCATGGGGACTTGTGTTTGTGAGGTGGAAGGTCAAGTGTTGGCCCCCAGAGAGCTGGATAAGCCAAGGGGGAAACTCAAAGGCTCCCAGGAAGAAGTGAGCCTTGAATTTGGCAGAGAAAACTTTCATTTCCAGGCTGTCTACCTAGCAGCCCAGGAGGAAGAGAGACAGAAGTGAAGTGCTAACCTTGACCAAGACTTTCAGGCACAGTGATTTACAGCCCAGTGATTGAAAGCATGGATTCCAGAGGCAGATCCCTGGGTTAAAATTCCAGACTTTCTGTCTCGGTTTCTTCATCTGTTAACTATTCAAATCTCTGTCTGCAGTGAGGAGGGATAGGCTTAGAACTCTGCCAGGTGCGTGGTAAGTGCTAGCTAAGGGTTTCTGGTGATTTCCACGCATTATCTCCTAACCCAGGGAGGCCAGGGCAGCTGTTCTCAGTTTTAAAGGTATGGGAATTGAGGCGCAGAGAGTGTGCATGGCTTTCCTCAAAGCGTCCAACTAACTCCTGGGAGAGCCCAGTTTGGATACAGGTGGTCTGGCCCACCTTGTTTGCTGGCGGTGAGGGCCAGGTAGACCACAGGTACAGTGGAGGGAGAGGACCAGGTCCCTGGTGGGAGGTGTGGTTATGCTCAAAGCCTAGTGGCTCCCATCCCATGGTCGGCCATCCCATGACCAACCGGAAGGGGCTGAAGTTGGTGGGAGGAAACCTCAGTAGGAGATCAAGCAGAGGGAAAAAGAAACAAGTGAATAAGAGCAGCTGCTGTTTTTGCTGATCACTTCTTCTCTAAACTTCGTGGCTTAAGACAATGGCCATTTTCTGTTCTCTGGTCTGTGGGTTGCCTGGGATCAGCTGGGTGGGCCTGCTGGCATCTCTTACGGTTGCAGTCAGTTATCTGGAGGCTACACTGGGACAGCTGGGCCTCTGTCCCTCTCCTTGCAGTCCAGGGCTTCTGCTTACCCCATGGCCTCCACAGATGGCATCCCCAGCAGGGGAACCAGACTTCTTATGTGGAGGCACAGGGTTCCCCAAAGTGCAAAGGTGGGAGCTGCCAGGCCTTCTTAAGGCCCGTGTCTGGACCTGGCCAGTACCAGTCTGCCTCCTTATATTGGTTAATGGGACCAAGTCCAGGCCAGGTTCAAGGTCGTGGAAACAAGGGCCAGTGTCAGTGGGGTAATGACAAATAACTTGAGGCCAGAAATCTTCTGCTCCTTTCTGTTGGCCAGCGTTCTATCAGTCATTCCTTCCATCAGTCCTATAAAATGGACAGTCTATTATTCCCATTTCACAGATGGGGAAGCAGAGGCGTAAAATGGCTCAGTCATTGTTCCTCAGGTGCAGCTGGTGAGCGGTGGAGCTGGGATCCAAACCCAGGAGGTCTGGTCCCAGGCCCCCTTCCCCTTCGCCTGCAGGACCTGAGGAGGTCTGTGGCAGACCTTGGTCACGGGGGCATTGACAAGCCCCAACCTCTGCTATTCTCATCCACCTGCTAACCAGACCTCTCTTTCTCTCAAGCAGCTAGGACGCCCCAAACTCGGGTGACCATTCGGACGGTGCGAGTCCGCCGGCCCCCCAAGGGGAAGCACCGGAAGTTCAAGCACACACATGAAAAGACGGCGCGGAAGGAGACCCTCGGAGCCTAGGGGAATCTGCAGGAGAGTGTGGGCAGGTGAGGGCCAGCACCCTGTTCTTTCTCCCCGGCCTGGGCTTGGGCTGAGGCAGGGCTGAGGGGAGGAGCATTTCCCTAACGAAATCCAGGCTCCAAGCCTTGATCCCCTCTTGCCAGTTATCAGTGGAGTTTTCCCATGAGGCAGGTTGGGTGAGGGGATGGGGGTGAGGGGGCCTGACCCATCTGTGTCCAAGGATGTCCTAAAGGAATCAGGAGGTCTAAACCTCATACCTCCCTGTCCTGAGTGCTGCTGGAAATAGGGACAGCTGGTCGACCCTGCCCCTGGTTGCCTGTGAGCGTGGGATGGAGCCCCAGGCTGTCTCTGACCCCCGTGTCCCTCTGCTTGGCCTACAGGGTTATTTAATATGGTATTTGCTGTATTGCCCCCATGGGGTCCTTGGAGTGATAATATTGTTCCCCTCGTCCGTCTGTCTCGATGCCTGATTCGGACGGCCAATGGTGCTTCCCCCACCCCTCCACGCGTCTGTCCACCCTTCCACCAGTGGGTCTTCCCTCAGTGGCCTCCAGCGTCTTGCCAAGAAGCTCAAGAAGGAAACGAAGAACCTGGACTCCATCGCCATCTTCCTCTCCTGACCTGGCAAAAACGGGATAGAAGTGCAAGAGAGACTGATGGGGTCGCTGTTGGGAGAAAGGGGCTTCCTTCCTCAGTGCTGTGGACTGGCCTGAAACCCTGCACGTGGGCCTGAGGACCTCTTAGCATGGCCCACCTGGTCCCCGGACCCCCAGCCAGCTCTGATGGGAGCACCCCTAGGCCGGCCAGGGTACTCATAATCCTGTGGCTGAGACCACGTGGGGGAGCATAGACTGGAGAAAACCCCCTCCTGCAGTGCCCAGGCCCGATCGTCTCCCCTTGGTCACCTCTGCTCACAGTGACCTCCTTTCATTTAATATGTTTGAATTATTGGAAGACGTGGACTCCTCTGGGCAGGTGTGGCCAGAGCACCAGGCAGTCAAGTGCCCTCTCAAACGGGTTAGAGATGAAGTTTGCTCCGGAGGTGGATGTAGGTGGTGACCCGGGCATCCACTGCCTCCTCCCACGCCCCACCCCAGTTCACTGTTTCCTGTTTCATCTCTCTACCTCCATCCTGTGTCTCCTCCCTTATCTGCTCCACCAAGGGGCTCTTGGACCCCTTACTGAGGCCCCAGATAACCCCAGTCACTGCTCTGTAGGACAGAAAACCAGGGGCTAGAGGGCAGCAGGGGGCCTGCCCATCGTATCCCAGCCTAGCCAAGACTGCCATGTAAGGTTGTACAGGGTGTGCACTGCACAAGGACACTGCATGCGGGGATTACAGTTCACACACACTATAGACATGGCCAATTTGTGTATTTATTATGACAGTTTTTTGGCAAATGGAGGGATGCTTTTCCTAATTGACACGAAGGCTCCGTGTGGACTGGCTGTGTCTCTGACCCAGCCCACGACTTGGAGTGGTCAGACAGGAGTAAGCCCTTGGTGAGGGGCAGGGAGGCAGCATTTGTCCATGTGGCCTCCATTTCCCCAAGTCCTCAGCTCAAGCAGTCTTCCCTTCAGGCAGGTGTGAAAAGCCCAAGAGAATGCTCCAAGGGAGGGGGCAACCGTGCTCCATGCCCCTGCTCACACCCCTTCTCTTAGATCCTTTTGAGGTCCAAATCTGGTGGCTCCTCCCAGGAAACCAGCTCTTGGGCTGGGAGTGGGGGAGTAAAGGGAAAAGATCCCCAGGGCCCCCTAGGGGTGGGGTCTGACCTCCCACCTCCCTTTCCACCTTCTACTGCACTTTCCCTCTTCCCTGCTGTCTCCCAAATCTGCTTCCTTCAGTTTGTAAAGTTGGTGATTATATTTTTGGGGGCTTTCCTTTTATTTTTTAAATGTAAAATTTATTTATATTCCATATTTAAAGTTGTAAAAAAAAAAATAACCACAAAACAAAACCAAATGAATCCGCCGGAGATCTGTCTGTTGGCACTGCGTGTGGCAATTACCCTTTCTGCATTGGCAGGATTTGCCGACAGCTTGCGGCGTGTTCCTCTCGCTCCCGGAGGCTCAGGCGCAAACTCACGCACACACACACATACACATGTTCACACATGCTTGTGTGCACATGCCAGCCTGCTGCTCTGAGGGAGGCCCCTGGGAGTGGGTGAGAGCCAGGCAGCCAGCTCTGTACAGCTAGGTCCTGCGGCAGCTCATGATACCTGGGCCCCACATGCCAGCCCTGTGCCCATCACTGGCAGTGAAAAGAGATGAGTTTCTCCAGCCTGAGGGTCTCTACGAAGAGAACGGATCCTCAGCATCACGGGGTGGGACTGGCTGTGGGTGGGGAGACCCACTCTGGGGAAGGCTGGAGGAGGTCCCTGAGGAGTATGGGGTTTAGAAGGAGCACAGCTCAAAGTTGGGACTGGGGTCTGATCTTGGTTCAGCCCTTAGCCAGCTGTGTGGCCTTGGGCAAGTCATACACCCTCTCTGGTTAGAGCCCCATCTGAAGCACAAGAAGATGAGCAGGAGACTTGTGGTCTCCAAGGTTCAGCTGTGGGGTTGTGTGCTTTCCCTCATCCCTGAAGACTTGGGTCTGATTTCATGAGAAAGATGCTAAATGTATCTGGGTCTTACCTGCTGGCAGACTGTGTGTGTGTGCTCAGTCATGTCCTACTTTTTGGGTCCCCATGGACTATAGCCCACCAGGCTCCTCTGTCCATGGAATTTTCCAGGCAAGAATACTGGAGTGGGTTGCCATTTTCTTCTCCAGAGGATCTTCCCGACCCAGGGACCCAACCTACATCTCTTGAGCCTCCTCAATTGGCAGGTGGATTCTTGATCACTTCACCACCTGGGAAGCCCTTTGGCAGATGGGCTGACAGGGAAACCTAGGAGGTGGAGAATCTGACTCGTCGTAAGGACAATCTAAAACTAAAACCATTTTGCCTCTGTGAGTAGTGAGCTCCCTGTCACTGGAAGTGTGTAAGTGACAAGTTAGCAGCTTGGTGACAAGTTGGCTGAGGTTAGACTGAATTACATTGGGGCATCCCTTGATTGGTTATTTGGTTGATTGATAGACTGACTGGCTCATTCATTCATTCACTCACCTTGATCCCGTATTTTGTGTCTGTCTCTGCCAGAGTCTTTGACAGCTATTTGGTGTAGATTCATCCTGGGATTCATAGCCCTGTGTTTGCGGTGGCGGTGATGGACAGTGCAGATCAAAGGGACCGATCTGAAAACTTCTATCCCTGCCTGCCCAACCTGTCTTAGAACCCTCCCCATTCCCCAGACCCCCAGGGTTCTGGGTCCCAAGGCACTAGAGAAGGCTCAGGAGGAGGGGATGGAACTTAGCAGGCAGCTGGAGGGCCCGGCGTATGTGACATCTCGGCATCTGAAAACAGCTGTGATGTTCCATGGACAGCTGCAGGAACTTCCTGGGTGTAACAGGCAGAGCTGCCTGCATCCTTCCCCTTCCCGGGTGCTCTCCCAGGCTGTGCCATCCCAGGCAGCTGCAGTGTCCAGCCTATAGGCCTCCAGGGTCCTGGTGGGCCCTCTCTGAGTTTTAGAACCAGCAACCTAAAATGACATTCTTCCAGAATCCCCTCTCTGGGGACAGGGCATTCCCTTCTTGGTTCCCTTCTCTGCCCTGTGGGCTACAATGCAGGCATAATGTCTGGCACTTCAGCAGCCATCTTGAGCATTGAGGTGGAAAAATGCTGAGATTGGTGGAGTGCAACAGAAGGGCCCGGGGTCCCTGACACCTAATCGCCTAGCTCAAGAGTTTTTTACATAAAGAAAGGAGGAAATATCTCTATTTGACCTACTCTTATTTGGGGTTTTCTGTTCATAACCAAACTCAATCATAATATATAGCCCTGTTCATTCTGGGAAAGAGATGATGTGGCTCCCAGGTTGGACCATTAATATTCCACAATCTTTGGGCACTTAGCATCACCTTGTGAACACTTCTCCTTCATTCAGGGCCCACTCAGATCTTGTTCTCCACCCCTACCCCACCCCCCAGGAATCTTCTCTATCCCAGTTAGCAATATTTCTCCCTCAACTAGAGGAGAACTATAGCCCTCCTTGGAGGCTTAGAGTTGGCTGTCTCTGTAACATAACAAAATAATGGACCTTTTTCACTTATAAAGAAAAATGCCTATGTCCTTTTAATACTAGTGGGATTGTTTTAAGGAATGGAGGAGGAAATGAAGGGCCAAGGGACGGCAAACAGGCTTAAAGAGAGTAAGTGACTTGCAGAAGATCAGCTCCTGAGTGGCTGGATCCCAACCACACCCTCTTCTGCTAACACGACATCTGGTGTGTTTGCACTATTTCATAGCATCAGACCAAGAACCCCAGAATCCCAACACTTGTACACAACCTGGGGTATAGTCCTGGTTCAGTCATGTAGTTACTGTGTGATCCTGAGAAAGTCACTGCTCCTTTCAGATCTCAGTTCTTCCTTTGGGCCTCCATGCAATTGTCAACCCACCAGTGAGTCTTGCTCCAGAACTAACTCCCCCACTCCCCACTGCCTTCTTACCTGCTTTATTTATTGTCATAAAACTTACCTCTTTTGGCTCACTCTACATGTATAGCTGACAACCACTATAACTGTTCAACTATAGTTGAACAACATAAGGATTGATCCATATATCATTTATGGTCAGCCCTCTCTATCTACCTTTCATCCTTAGTTCTTCCTCATCCACAGATTCAACCAACCGTGGACCACATAGTACTGTCGTATTTACTATTGAAAAATATATGTGTAAATATAAGTGGACCCATGCCATTCAAACCTGCATTGTTCAGGGGTCCACAGTACATCATTTCTCGTCTCCTCTCTGCCCCCACTGAGTTGCTTTGTCCATCTTTCTGTCCCTAGAGCCTAGTACCTGGTACATAGTAGGCACTCAATAGATGCCCACTGAATGAATGAACATAAAGGTCTGTTACTGGAGCAATGAAGTGTGTCCGCCCCATGTGGCAGCTTGCTTGGCTGATCATCACACACACTGTAGTGAGGCTGGGACGTTGCTAACTACAGATAAGATATTTCAACTTCTCAGCCATCTTCCTTGATTGGAAGATACTTGAGAGCTGGGGTCATGTCGAATCCATCTCCTAAACTATCCAGCCATCATCTCTCTCCATATTTGCATCTCTCCATCCATCCATCCATCTATCCACCCCGCCACCCATCCACTCACCCATCCATCCTTCTGTCCATTCATCCATTCATGCATCCACCCACCCACCCTTCCACTCATCTACCTATCTCCCACAACATCCATCCCCTCACCCATCCATCCACTCATCCATCTATCCGTCATCCATTCACCCACCCATTCATCCATCTGTCCATTCACTCATCCACCCATCTATTTGTCTGTCCTTCCATCTCATCCACCATCTCCCTCCTTCCTTCCCTCTCTCTTTCTCGCTTTTACCATGTCCCAAGATCTGTACTTGCCACCTCATTTTATTAACTTCCGAGGAGTATCGCACCAGTGAAGAGAACAAAGGTTTAGCACAGAATCCAACTGGCCCCGTCCCAGCAGCACTAACCCCGCTGTCTGGCCTTACGGAGCAGCTGCACAGGTTAGAGACGTGAGGGCCGAGCGCTGCTCCTGGCATGTACCTCACCTTGGTCAGTGGTAGGGTGTTATTTTTTAACTCTCAGCATCCAGCAAAGGGCCAATCACACTCGACTACCGTGGAGTAAAAATGGAAACAAAGAAAGAATGAGCACAAAATCACAGAGGGATGAAAAGTTCAGCTGCAGCCAGAGTGTGCATTTATATTCCAGGCACTGCCCCATTATTCTACTCAATTAACCGCACAATCCTTTCAGGCAGATATTATTGTCCTCCGTTACAGATGAGGAAACAAGGACTCAGCGAGGTTCAGACCTCCCTCCCTCCTACTCCCCAGGGCATGGTTCTTCCATAAATGGCCATGGTCCCCTTGGGGGAATGTTTTGGGGAGATGCATGGGACCAACTCGGAATGTAACTTCAGGTCCATTCTTTGCTCAGGGACCTCTGGGTCTGTGAACAGACTTGGGTTTGAGATGGGGGTAGGACCACCCATTGATTTCTGTCAAGTCAGACCTCTTTTTACCAGACCCAGATCTTTCTGGTTATAAAAGTCTTAGGTCCAGACGTCCCTGGTGGCGCGGTGGATAAGACTCCACCTGCCAATGCAGGGGGCACGCGTCCCTTCCCTCCAGGAGATTCCACATGCCATGGGGCAACTAAGCCTGTGGACCACAGCTACGGAGCCTGCACACCTAGAGTCCATGCTCGGCAACAAGAGAAACCACTGAAATGAGAAGTCCTCGAACCACAGCAAAGAGTAGCCTGTGCAAAAAGAATGAAGACCCAGCACAACCAAAAAATCAAAAATAAATTATTTTTAAAAAGAAAAGCCTTAGGTCCTTGTGGGTTGTTGATCCACTTTCGCCCTGAGGACTTTGTGACACATTAACCCCACCCGTCCTCATGGTCAGACCACTGGGATGGCCACCTGGTCCTGCTGCTGTGATGGCAACGTTCCTACACCAGCCCTGCCAGTCATGGCTGCCATGGCCTCTGCCCTCCCAAGGGCTAGGTGCCCCCCTTCTCCGCCCTCCCCCAGAAATCAGGAGTCAGATCACTGGCAGCACTCCGCACCTGGACAGAGTCCTTTGAAAGCTGTCGGGTTGCCTCAGCATCCTGATCCTCACCGTCTTGGCGAAGGAAGGCATGAAAGTATTTTGGGGTGTCCTTAGGTGGGGTGGGTCACCCATGCATGGTTAACTCACACAGCTCTGTCTGTCCGTTCCGTCTCTGCAATCCCTGCCTTAGTGAGCATGGGCCATCGTTGAGTCAGGCTTCAGCATACCTGTGAAAAACAACCAGCCCTGGAAACAATTAGAGCCACCCTAACTGATCAGTCTGAGCCCCGAATCCAGGACTTCCACTAGGTACAGCTGTGTTAGGTTAATCTCGGTCAGTCCATTCACAGACTGTCTCCAGATTTTTGATGATGTGAAATAACATCTGAGCAAAGTTTTGCCTTTGGGGTTGATATTCAGTGCTGCCCAATCCCACTGGCCATCTGGGGACGGCTCTGTGAGGGATGGGGGGGACATGGGGGGCTCGTTAAAGTGGCCCTGGACAGGGCCAGCATCATCAGATAGTGAGGAGAAGTTGCTTCAGCTCTCAAGGGACTTCAGTGAGTATGGGGGATCAGGGAGGGCTTCAGCACTACCCCACACCCTCCCACGTGGCTCCATGCAAAGGCTGAGCTCACAGTTCCCCAAAGATCTGATGTCCATGGAGCAGAGCTGATGAAGGCCATGGCATCCGTTAATGATATAACTTGCCACGCTGCAGGCTCAAATTCTGAGTTTCATTTTTGCCTGTCTCAGCCTTATGGCTGCAAGAAATCAGGTACCTTCAGCATATGAGTCCTCTGGTTTTGATCTGGCTCTGGAGTCAAGAATTCAGGACACTCTCTTCTGTTTCTTCATCTGTCCGCGCCAGCAGCGCATTCCCACAGTCTATTTCCTCATTCCTTACATGCTCTTGTAAGGCAGTGGAATTTCAGTCTCAAAACCCCTGCCCTCAACGGGCTCTTCATTCCAGGTGATTCCAGGTGGCGGACTGGAATTCCCATTTTCCTCTGCATGCCATAGGATTCCTGGTCTGATCCCTTGTTATGCTCTGAATTTTTACTGTTTCCAGTCCCAAGCAGTCCAGATAACCAATCTCAGCTTCTCTGAATATCCTCCAGCATCCGTGGTCTGTAACCCCTTCTGGCACCAATTTCTACGTAAGGCAGCATTCTTGGTTGCAGGCAGTAGAAACCAACTCAGGTTAACTTAAGCAGAAAAGGATATTCAAAGAATAGATACTCAAAAGGATATTCAAAGAATGTTGAGTGACTCATGAATCACCAGTGAGCTGGAGACCCAGCTGGTATGCAAACAAGATCAGTGCTCCCAGGTGGCCTCTGAGGCCGGTGCTCTAAACACCTGAAGGATGTCACAGCCCCTGTGCCCTGCACGTCCCACACGCAGCCCAGCAGGAGGTGCTCTGCTTCTTGGCAGTGCAAGTCTTGTTTTTAAGTCTTGAGTTGGTGCATCTGGTGGGTGAGCCTTGAAGGCCCCAGCTGCAAGGGAGTCTGAGAATGTGGAATTGGCATGTTTAGTTTCTATCGAAGTGGGTGGTCCGTGGGCTAAGACCCGTGAAGTGGGGTTCAGAGAGTGGGTGGGCAAAACCCTGAAGCAAAACGAAAGCTAAATGTCTGTCTCATTCTGTACCACACTTCACTCATTTCTTCTAGGCTAGGCCAGAACTCTACCTGCCCAAATTTTCTCCCCAGGGAACCTCCCTAGTGGTCCAGGGGTTGAGTTCGCCTCCCAATGCAGGGGACGCAAGTTCGATCCCTGATTGGGGAACTAAGATCCCACATGCTGAGGCAACTAAGCCCGTGAGCTGCAACTACTGAGCCCATGTGCCTCAACTAGAGGGAAGATAAAATGTATTTAAGTAAATTATAAATTTTATCTATCTGCGCACAACGAAGATCTCGCACGCCAAAATTAAGACCTGACGCAGCCATAAATAAAAAAACAAATAAACTCTTTTAAAACAGGTCTGTCTTTCTCTGATTCATTATCTCTACTTGGCCTTAAACTTGAGGACAGAGAACTACACTGTTTTCACCGACTTTTGGATCCCCGGATCCTAGCACAGTTATGTCACAGGCTCACAGTAAGTCCTGCCGAATAATTGCATGAATCTACGCCACAGTCCAGGGTGGAGATAAGTGAGGTGCTCACCTCAGGTGCAGAGTTGCAGGGGGCACCAGACACTCAGCATCCGGATAAGTAATATTTTCAACACAACTTTTAAACATTGTATTGAAGTAGAGTTGACTTACAATATTGTGCATTGTACAGCAAAGTGATTCAGTTATACATGTATATACATATATATTCTTTCAAAAAAATTAAAAAATTTTTAACACCAAAAGCATTTTGCATTGGGGCATACCAATGTTGTGGTAGTTTCAGATGAACAGCAAAGGGTATACATGTATATATTTTCGTGTTCTTTCCCATTATGGTTTATCACAGGATATGGAATATAGTTCCCTGTTCTATACAGGAGGACATTGTTGTTTCTCCAACCTAAATATACTAGTTTGCATGTGTTAATCTCAAACCCCCAGTCCTTTTCTCCCTCTTGGCAAGCACAAGTCTGTTCTCTATATCTTCGAATCTGTTTCTGTTTTGTATATATGCTCATTAACAGAAAAAAAAATTTTTTTTTAATCAATATGAATGCAAAAAAAAGTCTGCAGTGAACCAAATATCAAATTTCAATTAAAGACACGATCCAACCTTACACTTTCAGGATGTCTCACTTGCCTCACTCTAGTCTTGGCCAGGTCAGATCCTTTATTTAAATAAAACATAAATTTTACCTATGTTTATAATACAAATGTTAGAGCATTATGATAAATATTATAATAAATTATTTTATATAATTTTATTTATTTTTGTTTTTGCCTGTGCTGGCTCTTCGATGCGGCTCGGGCTTTTCTCTAGTTGTGGCAAGAGGGGGCTACTCTCTGGATGCGGTGCTCAGGCTTCTCATGGTGATACAATGGCTTCTGCTGCAGAGCACAGGCTTTAGGGCACACAGCCTTCAGCAGTCGCTGCTCCCGGCTCTAGAGCTCAGCCTCAGTAGTTCTGGTGCTCAGGCTTAGCTGCTCTGGGGCATGTGGCATCTCCCTGGATCAGGGATCAAACTCTTCTCTCTTGCACTGGCAGGCAAATTGTTTACCACCGAGCCACCAGGGAAGTCTTATAATAAATTATTTAAACAAATAATATGCATGTGTGCTAAGTCATTTCAGTCAGGTCCAACTCTTTACAACACTAAGGACCCGCCAGGCTCTTCTGTCCATGGGATTCTCCAGGCAGGAATACTGGAGTGGGTTACCATTTCCTCCTCCAGGGGATCTTCCCGACCCAGGGATCGAACCTGTGTCTCCTGCAACTCCTGCATTGCAGGCAGATTCTTTACACTGAGCCACCAGGGAAGCCCTAAATAAAAATTATTTATTTAAAATGTTATGCCCAAGGTGAGTGCTTCAGTGGCTTCACCTTAGTCCTAACCCTGCTATCCTGGTTCGATGTTCACTGCTTTTTTGCTTCTTCTTTTTGTGGACTTGGTTTCTAGTCTCACTCTATTGCCCCAGCTATCAAAAACCTCCTCCTGGGTCTCCCACCCCCAGAATATTCTGCCACAGTCCCCCTCACTCTTAGCCGCCCGGTGAAGCTTGCTCGGGGTAGAGTGGTCAGGTCACTCCTTTGTTCAAGGCCATCTGTGGGTCCCATCCTCAAATGAGAGTCACACTCACCCACAGATGTGCAGAGGCCCCTGCCCTGATCTACACCTGACCTCTCCCTCCCCAGCCGTCCCCATAAACAGCCTGCCCTCCTGCCCGCAATTTGGGCTGCACCCCCTCCTTCCTTCCCCACTGTGCTGTGGGTTTCCCCACATCTCAGCCTCGCTGATCATCTTCAAGGTCAACCTCCAATTTGCTGTAAAACTGCCCCCGCAGGAATGTAAAATAGTGTCAGTGCTGTGGAAAAGAGCACAGTGGTTGCTAAAAAGACTTAATGGAATTACTGTATGACCCACCAGCTCCACTTCTGGGGATACACACAAAATAATTGAAAGCACAGTTTCAAAGACATATTGGTACCCACGTTCACAGCAGCCCTAGTTCACAATAGCCAAAAGCTGGAAGCAACCCAGTGTCCATTGACAGATGAATGGATAAGTAAATGTGGTCTATACATACAAATGGATTATTATTCAGCCCCCTTTTTTTTGCCGCATGATAGATGGGATCTGAACTCCCCGACCAGGGATCGAATTCATGTCCCCTGCAGTGGAAGCACAGAGTCCTAACCACTAGACAAACAGGGAAGCCCCATAGTCAGCCCTGAAAAAGAAGGAAATTCTAATACAAACTACAACGTGAGTGAACCTTGAGGACATTCTGCTAAGTCAAATAAGCCAGTTACAAAAATACAAAAACTGTATGATTCCACCCCAGTGAGGTCCCTAGGGGAGTCAAATTCATGGAGACAGAAACTAGAATAATGGTTGGCAGGGGATGGGGAAGGAGCTGGTGTTTACTGGCTCTATAGCTTCAGTTTTGCCAGATGAAAATGTCCTGGAGATGGGCGGTGGCGCTGGTTGTACAACAATCTGAATGTATCTAAAATCACTGAATTGTATACTTAAAAATGATTAAGATGGTTAACTTTAATGTTATGTGCATTTTGTGAGTGTTAATCACTCACTCACTAACTAGAGTTTTGTCCAACTCTTTGCAACCCCATGGACTGTAGCCTGCCAGGCTTCTCTGTCAATGGAATTCTCCAGGCAAAAATACTGGAGTGGGTAGCCATTTCCTCCTCCAGGAGATCTTCCGGACCCAGGGATCGAACCCAGATCTCCTGCATTGCAGGCAGATTCTTTTACCATCTGAGCCACCAGTGAAGCCCATTTTACCACAATTTTTAAAAAAAAAGAAAAACTGGGAGAAAAAAGACTGTCCCTGTGGTCAGAAGTGAGCACTTTTCCCTCTGAATCCCTTAACCATTCTACCCAAGATTTCTTTGCAGTAGGAGAGCCTGGCAGCAAGGTCTCTCCACAAGGGCAGGGGTGGGGGGAGAGTGGCTCAGCCCACGCCTCCGGCTAACGCACAGTGGCTGCAGTGAGCTCTGTGGGCAGCCCCCTCCAGACACGGGAGCAGTCACCTGTCATACCTGGGTACCAAGGTACTCTGACCCTGCCCAGTTGGAGCCAAGGGAGGGCAGGTGTGTGGTGAGGTGAGTGTGCTAAGTGGGCCTGACAGAGTCGCCTTGCACAGTCTCCTGCTTTGCAGGCATGTGAGTCCCTCCATGCCCTGCAGTCTGGGAGAAAGGCTGAGAACACGGAGCAGCTCTCCAGCTCTCCAGCTTTGTTACGCCATTTGCTAAGTTGACATAAAACAGTCCTGGCTTCATAACGCTGTATGAGGACCAAGTGAGATGAGGTATGGAAACTGATGGGTGGTGGCCTGTCACCTTACCTGACCAGTGGCCATCCTCCCCTTTCCCCATAAACAGAACACTGATCTGCATATGAAGTCAGCAGAAATGCTGGGATCTCAGTGCCAGAAGATGAACTGTGATTGGTCAAACCCAGTCATGGACCTCTGATTCCCCTGGACCAGTGGTTGGTCTAAGCATGGCCATGTGACCCTATTTTGACTACTGAGATGTAAGAGGAAGTCTGTTGGGTATAGAGGAAGGGTGACAGTGGAGGCTCTTCCGCAATAAAAGACAGAGACTTCCAGGGAGGTCGCCCTTCTCTATTCTCCCTTCCTGCTTTGAATGCAGATGGGTGCTTGGAGGATCAGCAGCCATTTTGCAGTAATGAGGTGATGCGCATGATAACAAAGTCAAGGAAACAGTAAGAACTCTGGCTCTGACCCTGTCAAGTCATGGGACAATGCCAGGATTACTGTTGTTATCTCTTGATTTCTTATGATGGAAAAAAAATAAATCCCTGTTTTTCTTCCCTCAGCTGATATGAATTGGATATTTCTTTTGTTTGCTTACAACTGAATTTATTTTTATAGAATACACTGTCACATATGTTAGCTTTTATCTGACCTCATATTCTTTTCCATCCTTGGGCAAGATGTACAGTTCTCTGAGCGTCTCATCGTGTACAAGCTGAAGGTAGAGACACCTGTCTCCCCAGGCTCTTGTAAGTATTAAATGAGACACAGGCTGTGAAATTTCTCTGTAGGCTGTGAAGGTTTCAGCTGTGAAGGAAAGCTGCTGCGGGCCTCTCTCCTGCAGACCAGGGCTCCCTGCGTGAGGAACAAGTTAAAAAAGGAACAAGAGAACAAGCAGAGTCTGGCCCCAGCCGGTGGGTTGGCCTCACCCCTGTTTCTGGGGTAGGAGATTTGATTACTGAGAGTGATGGGGTGGTGAAGAACTCAAGTTCTGGAATCTTGTTGCCTCTGCCCCTGCCTTAGGGTTGTGGTAGCCTGTCTCAGTTCTCTCATCTGAAAAACAGGAGTAACGATAATGGTGAGCCAAATAAGCTTAGTGAATCGAGTGAAGAAGTACATGTGAGTTCAGCTATTTCAGTCAGCAACTGACATGTTACCACCGTGTAACAAACACCAAACTCAGTGGTATAGAGCGCCGAGAGTGCCCTTACCCGTCTGAGGGTCAACTGGACTTGGTTCCAAATTGCAGGTTGGGTCTAGATGTGTTCCTTGACTGAGCAAACCTATTGAGCTCCTACTGTATGCCAAACTCTGTGCTGGGTGCTGGGATACTGTGAGTGGGAGAAAGATCCTGCCCATACAGAGCTCACATCCCAGTGGGGTGGGGCAATGGGCAGCAATGGAAGCTGGTAGAAGAAAAAGGGACGTGACACTGGAGGTCCCAAGGTGGGGAGTGCTGAAGGGCCTCTTGGTGTGGACCTACTGGGCACTACTGTGTGCTAGCTATGGGAGAGAGAGATGTCTGCTGAGATCTCTGCCGGGGCACAAAACTGTGAATGCATTTACACCCCTGGTCTGTGGGTTTGTGGTCACTGGCCTGTGTGTCTGCGTGCATGTGCACATCTGTCCATGGGCATGGCTTCGAGTACATTCGTGTTTTGCTGGCAGTTCTATGTATTCCTGAGAGAGAGAGAGAAAGTGTGTGTGTTTGTGTGTGTGTGTGTGTGTGTGAGGAGGGAGGTGTGTGACTCAGACCTTCCCCAGCTGTGGCAGAAGCTGAGATCTGAGGTGGAGGGGGAAGGGGGTTTCTCTCACACGCCTACTCTGGGGTGGGGGTGGGGGCCCCCAGGGTGCCCACGACTTTGTGGGAAGAAGGTCTGGGAGCAGCCAGAATGTGTTTGCATTTCCTGGGTGATTGACGACGCCGGGGAGCAGGCTGTCTTCCCATGACAGATGTAGGAATGTTTCTGCTAATCAAGGCGGAAAGCAGGGGTGTGGGGGCCGTCGGAGCACCACCCACCCCCCCAGCCCTGCTCCGTGGCCACCTGTTTGGGGCCTGGGAAGCAGTTGGGCGTCGAGAGTGAGAAGCTCCCAGACCCGGGCGACTCCGCCGCCCACCCCTGCCTCCCCGCGGCTCAGACACCTCTCGCCTGCCTCCAATCCCCCCAGGGTAGGTGGGAGAGGGGAGTCAAGGGTTCAGCCCAGAGGATGATCCCACATATGGCGGTAGTGTTGAGCCAGACTTGGGGCCCCAGCAGCGAGGGGCGGGGCAGGGAACAGAAGTGTTCATCTTCCCAAGGTACCCCCCAACCCCACTCCCCGCCCCCCGCATGAGCCCCCTCCCCCCACACACAACCTGCCCTCCTCCCCCATGTCTTTTCTGAGTTGAGGGAAGATAGAGCCTCAGAAGAGTCAGTGATGGCAGGAAATCACCCAAATCGGGAAACTGAGGTGGCCCCAGGTCTCAAGGGGGTGGCGTGGTCGTGGCAACCTCTGCGTTGCCCCCAGGCCGCCCATCCTCCCAGCCCACCGCACCCCTGATCCTGTCACTCATGAAGCTTTTGGTCCTGAGGAGGGGGCGGCAGATAACGGGATCCTCCAGACCAGTGTGGTCCAGGCCTCCGCCACTCATCCGGGTCGCGGGTGACTCCCTGCCCTGTCTGCACGCCTCCCTGGAGAGGGATGTGGGCCCTGGGTGTGTGAGGATTGTACTTGAGGGCGGGGTGGGCTGGGGCCTAGGGGGCTATTGGTGACGGTTGGAATGGCTCTCACCCCCAGGAGCCACTGGGAGGCCCGAGGATGGGGCCTGGTCCTGAAGCTGTGTGTGTGTGTGTGTGTGTGTGTGTGTGTGTATGTGTGTGTGTGTGTGTGTGTGTGTAACTGTCTCTGCACATTCTGTGGGCTTGTGCGGGAGGGAAGGACTTGCTGACTCGGTGACTTGCTTGGTTTCCCAGGCGGGATCCCTTGGGACCAAGCCCCAGGCCTGACCCTGGCAGTCCCCTGCCAGGCGTATCCAAAGTCACTTTCTCACGTTTGGCTCTGAGATACCTCTTCTCCCTCTCCTTTTCCCCGTCAGGGAGGGGGACGTGCCTGTGAGTCACCCCATGACTCACACAGGCACACCAGGGCCTGGGAGGGGTGGTGTATCTATGTGTGTGTGCGTGCATTCGGGCAAATGTGTGTGTGCACCAGTGCAAGTGTGCTTGCATGTGTGTGTAAGTGCGTGTGTTCACGTGTTAAGGGGAGGAACCTCAGCTGGGGGTGGGAAGGGGACATGCTTGGCTTCTCGCCTTTAAAATTGTTAATGTCATTGCAGCCAGACCGCCACTTGGAGGGTCACTTGATCACAGCACAGGATGGTCACCTCAGCAGATGGGTAAGGCCTGGGTACTGGTCTGTTTCAACCAGACAGGGGCTGACCCTGTGTACGTGGGAGCCCAGTGGCTTCTTGGATGGTTGCCTGGGAAACATTGAATTTGTCCCCAAAGGGAGGCCCTGGCAATAAAAGGTGCTAGAATTCACTTCACAAATATTTTGCTAGAAACAAAACAAAACATAGGGACTTCCCTGGTAGTCCAGGGATTAAGAATCCGCCATCCAATGCAGGGGCTGCAGGTTTAATCCCTGGTCGGGGAACTAAGATCCCTCACGCAGAGGGGTACCTAAACCTGCAGGCCACAACAAGAGAAGCCCACATGCCAAAATTAGAGAGGCCTGTGTGCTGCAACAAAGACTCAGCGCAGCCAAGACAAAACACAAACAAAAATCAGCCCCCCCCCAACCCTACAACATTTTGCTGATTGATTATTCATTGATTGAACAAATATGAATGGGCCACATAGAGGGATTTAGGGATCTATGCTATAAGATAGCGCTTCTCAAACATTACTGAGCAAAATAATTCCCTGGGGATCTTGTCAGAAGGCAGATTTTGCATCAGCAGGACTAGGTAGGGTCTGAGACTTTGCATTCTAAGCTCCCAGGGGAGGCCCATGCTACTTACTGATCAAGGGACTGCGTTTTGAGAGACAAGAATGGAAGAATGTTTAGCAGGGAAACTCCGGGTCAGCTCAGGAAGGTGCTTGCCCTGTGAATCTTGCGGCAGACTCTGCACCTCAGCTGTGAGATGGGATCACCCAGCTCCTGCCTGTGGTTCAGGCGTCCTGGCTAGGGAGCTGTGAAGGTAACAGTGTTCCCAGAGAACTGCAACTTGTTCCATGACTGGGCCCTGACAGCCATAGGTTAGGTGACTTGGGAACTCTGCGTCCTGCACCCATTTTCTGAAGACCTACTGTGTGCCGCCAAGGGGCATGAGTTGGGGGTAGTCAAACCTTGGGGGTTGAAGTCTGGTAGGGGAGCTCATGGAGTTGGTGTTAGAGGGAACCATTGAGGCTACCCCTCTGCTCCCATATGACAGATGGGGAAACTGAGGCCATAGGGGCAGGAATGGACTCAAAGTCCCATGAGTAACTGATGGAGCCAGGACTTGAACACTAGCCCTCTTGCTCTTGGGGTAAAATTCTTTCCATACCCAGAAGAGAGCGCACGGAAGGGACAGGGAGCCATGGATGGGCAGGCTGGGGCTAGACCAGGAGGGAGTTGGTGACCTGGACCTCATGCAGGTCCAGGGAGGCCTAAAAACTTCCATTTTGTTGGAAGAACCCACTTCGGTTCCCACAATTTAGGTATCCCACTTAGTCCTTGTCCACCCTGGAAGTCTGCCAGGGCTTATGTCAAGCCCTCCGGTTTTAGGCCTTCTGGTATCGTTTCCCCTCGTTTCATGTGAAACCACATTTGCCTGCCTTTAGCATCTGGCTTCAGTCCCATTCTCTAAGTTTCCTCAAAGATGATGGCAGAGGTTCTGACACCCTGGCTCGCCAGCCACAGCTGGTCCACAGAAATAGCGTCAGCCCTCCTGGACTAGGGGTGGGGGGAGGGAAAGAGGGAGGCGATACCAGCTAAAGTCTTTTTTTTTAAATTAAACTTTTAATTTTCAGATAATTGTAGATTCACACCCAGTTTTAAGAAATAGCGCAGAGATCCCATGTACCGTTTACCTAGTTTCCCCCAATGAGAACATCTTGCAAAACTGTAGGACAACATCACAATACAGTCAAGATAATGAACATTTCCATCCCCACAAATATCCCTCCTGTTGCCCTTTTACGGCCACACCCACTTCCCTCTAATCCCTATCCTTCCTTAACCCCTGGCAAGCATGCAATTTTGTTATTTCAAGAATGTTATATAAATGGAGTCATACAGTATGTAACCTTTTGGGGTCGGGTTTTCTAACTCGGTGTGATTCTCCAGAGAGTCATCCAGGTTGTTGTGGATATGAATGGTTGCCTTCTTATTGTCACTGAAGAGTTTTCCACAGTGTGGATGTTCCCCCAGTCTGTTTAACCACTCATTCACTGGAGGACACCTGGGTTGTTCCCAGTTTTGGTTATTATGAATAAAGTTGCCATAGACATCCTGGTACAGGTTTGTTTGTGAACATAAGTTTTCGTTTCTCTGCCCAGAAGTGCAATTACTGGATCATATAGAGTTGCACATTTAATTTTTAAAGAAATTGACACACTGTTTTCTAGAGGGACTATACCATTTTATGTTCCCACCAACGATGTAAAGAGATGGGAATACCAGACCACCTGACCTGCCTCCTGAAAAATCTGTATGCAGGTCAAGAAGTGACAGTGGAACTGGACATGGAACAACAGACTGGTTCCAGATTGGGAAAGGAGTACATCAAGGCTGTATATCGTCACCCTGCTTATTTAACTTATATGCAGAGTACATCATGAGAAATGCTAGACTGGATGAAGCACAAGCTGGAATCAAGATTGCCAGGAGAAATATCAATAACCTCAGAGATACAGACACCACTCTTAACGGCAGAAATCGAAGAACTAAAGAGCCTCTTGATGAAAGTGAAAAAGTTGGCTTAAAGCTTAACATTCAGAAAACTAAGATCACGGCATCCAGTCCCACCACTTTATGGCAAATAGATGGGGAAACAATGGAAACAGTGACAGACTTTATTTTTGGGGGCTCCAAAATCACTGCAGATGGTGACTGCAGCCATGAAATTAAAAGACGCTTGCTCCTTGGAAGAAAAGCTATGACCAACTTAGATAGCATATTGAAAAGCAGAGACATTACTTTGTCAACAATGGTCCGTCTAGTCAAAGCTATGGTTTTTCCAGTAGTCATGTATGGACGTAAGATTTGAGCTATAAAGAAAGCTGTACAGTTCAGTTCAGTCGCTTAGTCGTGTCCAACTCTTTGCAACCCCATGAATCGCAGCACGCCAGGCCTCCCTGTCCATCACCAACTCCTGGAGTCTATTCAAACCCATGTCCATCGAGTCGGTGATGCCATCCAACCATCTCATCCTCTGTCATCTCCTTCTCCTCCTGCCCCAAATCCTTGCCAGCATCAGGGTCTTTTCCAATGAGTCAACTCTTCTCATGAGGTGGCCAAAGCATTAGAGTTTCAGCTTTAGCATCAGTCCTTCCAAGGAACACCCAGGACTGATCTCCTTTAGGATGGACTGGTTGGATCTCGTTGCAGTCCAAGGGACTCTCAAGAGTCTTCTCCAACACCATAGTTCAAAAGCATCAATTTTTCGGCACTCAGCTTTCTTCACAGTCCAATTCTCACACCCATACATGACCACTGGAAAAACCATAGCCTTGACCAGACGGACCTTCGTTGGCAAAGTAATATCTCTGCTTTTTAATATGCTATCTAGGTTGGTCATAACTTTCCTTCCAAGGAGTAAGCGTCCTTTAATTTCATGGCTGCAATCACCATCTACAGTGATTTTGAAGCCCCCAAAAATAAAGTTTGATACTGTTTCCACTGTCTCCCCATCTATTTCCCATGAAGTGATGGGACCAGATGCCATGATCTTAGTTTTCTGAATGTTGAGCTTTAAGCCAACTTTTTCACTCTCCTCTTTCACTTTCATCAAGAGGCTCTTTAGTTCATCTTCACTTTCTGCCATAAGGATGGTGTCATCTGCATATCTGAGGTTATTGATATTTCTCCTAGCAATCTTGATTCCGGCTTGTGGCTTCATCCAGCCCAGCATTTCTCATGATGTACTCTGCGTATAAGTTAAATAAGTAGGGTGACAATGTACAGCCTTGATGTACTCCTTTTCCTATTTGAAACCAGTCTGTTGGTCCATGTCCAGTTCTAACTGTTGCTTCCTGACCTGCATACAGGTTTCTCAAGAGGCAGGTCAGGTGGTCTTGTATTCCCATGTCTTTCAGAATTTTCCACAGTTTATTGTGATCCACACAGTCAAACCCTTTGGCATAGTCAATAAAGCAGAAATAGATGTTTTTCTGGAACTCTCTTGCTTTTTCGATGATCCAGCGGATGTTGGCAATTTGATCTCTGGTTCCTCTGCCTTTTCTAAAACCAGCTTGAACATCTGGAAGTTCACGGTTCACGTATTGCTGAAGCCTGGCTTGGAGAATTTTGAGCAATACTTTACTAGAGTGTGAGATGAGTGCAATTGTTCAGTAGTTTGAGCATTCTTTGGCATTGTCTTTCTTAGGGATTGGAAAGAAAACTGACCTTTTCCAGTCCTGTGGCCACTGCTGAGTTTTCCAAATTAGATTGATTATATTCTTTGCAGCCAAAGAAAGCTGAGCACCAAAGAACTGATGCTTCTGAAGTGTGGTGGTGGAGAAAACTCTTGAGGGTCCCTTGGACTGCAAGGAGATCCAACCAGTCCATCCTAAAGGAAATCAGTCCTGAATATTCATTGGAAGGACTGATGCTGAAGCTGAAACTCCAATGCTTTGGCCATCTGATGCAAAGAACTGACTCATTGAAAAAGACCCCGATGTTGGGAAAGACTGAAGGCAGGAGGAGAAGGGGACGACAGAGGATGAGATGGTTGGATGGCATCACCGACTCAATGGACATGAGTTTGAGTAAGCTCCAGGAGTTGGTGATGGACAGGGAAGCCTGGCCTGCTGCAGTCTATGGGGTCTCAAAGAGTTGGACATGACTGAGCAACTGAACTGAACTGAGTTTCTCTGCATCCTCACCAACACTCGATGTTGTCACTAATTTTTATTTTAGCCATTCTGAGAGGTATGTAATGATAGCTCAGTGTGGTTTAATTTGCATTTCACTTACAATTAATGATGTTGAACATATTTTCACATACTTACCTGCCATCTGAATATCCTCTTTGGTGAAGTGTCTCTTTTGTGTGTTCTAATTAGATATTTTCTTTTTTTTGCTGTTGACTTTTGAGAGTTCTTTATATGTCCTAGATACTGGTCCTTTGTCCGATAGTGTTAATTGCTCGGTTGTGTCCATTTCTTTGTGGCCCCATGGACTGTAGCCCACCAGACTTCTCTGTCCATGGAATTCTCCAGGCAAGAATACTGGAGTGGGTAGCCATTTCCTACTCCAGGGAATCAAACCCAGGTCTCCTACATTGCAGAATCATTCTTCACAGTCTAAGCCACCTGGGAATCCCTTCTTTGTGAGATAAGTGGTTTACAAATATTTTTTTTCAATTCTATAGTTTGTCTTTTCATCTTCTTAACAAGTTCTTTCACAAAGGAAAAGTTTTAAATTCTGATGGTGTCCAATATCAATCTTTCCTTTTATGGATTATGTTTTGGCGTCAAGTGTGAAAACTATTCACCTAGCCTTAGATCCCAAAGTTTTTCTCCTGCATTTTTGGAAAGTTTTATAGTTTTACATTTTGCATATAAGCCTATGGTCCATTTTGAATTAATTTTTTGTAAAAGGTATGAGACTTAGGTTGAGGGGTTTTTGGTTTTATTTTTGGGCTTTTTTTTTTTTTTTCTCTATGGATATCCAGTTGCTCTGACACCACTTATTAAGAGTCTGTCTTTCCTCCACTGAATTGCTTTTGTGTTCTTATTTAAAAAAAAATCCATCAGGAATATTTGTGTGGTTTTTCCACTGATCTATGTGTTACTCACGCAGCCAATACAACGGTCTTGATTGTAGTAGGTGTGTATTAAATCCTTCATGCCTTATAAAAGTTTATACTAAATCAAGTAGACCAATCCCTCTCATTTTGTTCTTTTTTTCCCAAAGTTGTTAAATGACTGAATCACTTTGCTGTGCACCTGAAACATTGTAAGGCAACCAGACTTCAATAAAATATATATACTAAGAAAAAAGCAGTTGTTTAAATGATCCAAGTGCCTTTACTTCTTCATATAAATTTTAGAATAATCTTGTCTATAGCTACAAAAAATCTTTCTGGAGTGTTTAAAGGAATTGTGTTAAATCTGTATGTCAACTGGGGAGAACTGACATCTTTACTGTGCTGAGTCTTTCAATTAATGAACATGATATATCGCTCCATTTATTTATCTTTGATCAGCATATAGTTTTCAGCATGTGAACCCTCTATATATATTTTGATAGATTTACATCTAAGCATTTTATTTATTTATTTTGAGAGATTATAAGTGGTGTTTAAAATTTGGTGCCCCTATGCTTGTTTCTATGATATAGAAATACTATTGATTTTTGAACATATATCTTGTATTCTGCTACCTTGCTGAATTCACTTATTAATTGTAGGAGTTTTTTGGTAGATTCTTTGGGATTTTCTATATAAACAATGATGTCATCTGTGAAGAGGGACAGTTTTATTTCTTCTTTTCTGATCTGTATATTATTTATTTTTCTTGCCTTCTTGCATAGGCTAGAACTTCCAGCACTATGTTGAATAAAAGTGTGAGAGTAGATATACTTGTTTTGTTTCTGATCTTAGGGGAAAGGCAGTTGGTCTTTCATTTTTAAGTATAATGTTATCTGTAGGTGTTTTGTAGATACTTTATCAAGTAAAGGAAGTTCCCCCCCATTCCTATTTTTTCTGAGTGTTTTTATCATGAAATATTATGTCAAATGTTTTTTCTACATCAGTTGATATGATCATGTGATTTTTTTTTTCTTTAGCCTGTTAGTAGAGTGGATTGCACTGATAGCTTTTCAAATATCAAACTACTCTTGCACCCCTGGAATAAATCCCACTTGATCATGATGTATAAATATTTTTATATGCTGTTTAATTATATTTGCTGATGTTTTGCTAAGGTTCTTTGCACCTACATTCATGAAGGAAATTGGTTCCTTGTTCTGTACTCTTTGTCTGGTTTTGATATTGGGATAATACTAGCTTTATAAAATGAATTGAGTAGTGTTTTCTCCTCTTCCATTCCCTGGAAGAGATCATGTAAAGTTGGTGTTAAAACATGTGGTAGAATTCTCTGTGAAACTATCTGGGCCTGCAGACTTTTGGTAGGGGGATGAGTTTTAAAAATTACAAATTCAATTTCTTTGATAGTTACAGAATTTTTCAAATTATAGATTTTATATTGAGTGAGTTGTGGTAGTTTGTATTTTTCTAGAAATGGGTGTATTTTGTCTAAGTTGTCAAATTTATGTGTGAAAAGTTGTTCTTAGCATTTCCTTGTAATCATTTTGGCATCTATGGTGTCTGTAGTGACATCTCCTGTTTTGTTCCTGATATTGATAATTTGTATTCTTTCTTTTTTCCTCTTTGTCAGTCTTGCTGGAGACGTCTCAGTTTTATTGATCTTTTCAAAGAACCAGCTCTCTGTTTCATTGATTTTCTCTATTATTTTTGTTTTCAATTTCACTGATTTCTGCTTTTATCTCTATTATTTCTTTCCTTTGCTTGTTTTGGGTTTATTATATTCTTCTTTTCCTAGATTCTCGAGATGGGATACTTTCCCTCTTTTCTAATATGTATGGTTAGTGCTATAATTTTCCCTTTCAGTAATACTTTAGCTGTGTCCCATATTTTGGTATGTTGTATTTTCATTTTCACTCAGTTCAGTATATTTTTGGAATTCATTTGAGACTTCCTCTTTGATCTGTGGATTATTTAGAAGTGTTTTATCTAATTTCTAAGTGTTTGGAGATTTTCCTACTATACTTCTGTTACTGATTTCTAGTTTGATTCCATTGTAGTCAGAGAACAACTTTGCATTATTTCATTTATTTTCAATTTACTGAGTTTAGAAAAAAAATGATCTATCTTGGTACATGTTCTAAAGTTGTTATTGTTGTTGTTCAGTTGCTAAGTCATGTCCAAATCTTTCTGACCCCATGGACTGCAGCACATCAGGCTCCTCTGTCCTCCACTATATCCTAGAGTTTGGTCACATTCTTGTCTATTGAGTTAGTGATGCTAACCAACCATCTCATCCTTTGTCGCCCCCTTCTCCTTTTGCCTTCAATCTTTCCCAGCATCAGGGTCTTTTCCAATGAGTCGGCTTTCTGCATCAGGTGGCCAAAGTATTGGAACTTCAGCATGAGTCCTTCCAATGAAAATTCAGGGTTGATTTCCTTTAAGATTGACCGGCTTGATCTCCTTGCTGTCCAAGAGACTCCCAAGAGTCTTTTCCAGCACCACAGTTTGAAAGCATCAAATCTTCTCCACTCAACCTTCTTTATGGTCCAACTTCACATTCGTATGTGTTCCAAAAGCATTTGAATGTGTATTATCCCATTACTGGGTGGTGTGTTCTACAAATGTTGATCTGTTGGTTGATGGTGTTATTGAGTTCCTCTATATCTTTGCTAATTTTCTCTTTATTCTATCCCTTATGAAAAATGATCTTGAAATCTCCAACTGTAATTGGGGATTTGTCTATTTTCTCCTTTTGGTTCTATAAGGTTTTTCTTCAGATACCTTGCAGTTTACTGTTTGGTACATACTGTTTGGTACTTAGGATTGCTATGACTTCTTCGCAGATTGACACTTTTATCATCACAAAATGTTTCTCTGTGCCTCTGGCAATTTTCTCTGCTTTGAAGTCTACTTAATCTGATGCTAATATAGTCACTTCTGCTTTCTTTTGATTACTGTTTGCATGATATGTCTTTTACAATCCTTTTACTTTCAACCTGCCTATATCATTATATTTGAAGTGAATTTCTTGTAGATATCATACAGCTGGATCATGTTTTTTAATCCACTCTGCCAATCTTGTCTTTAATTAGTGTTCTTAGACCATTAGTGTTTAACGTAATTATTAATGTGTTAGGGCTTAATTTTGTTATTTTGTTTTGTTTTGTCTTCTCCGTGTTCTGTTTTAAATTCTTCTGTTTTCTTTTCCTGCATTCCTGTGGATTACTTGAATATTCTTAAGAATTCCATTTTGATTTATCTATGGTATTTTTAAGTGTATAGCTTTGTATCACTTTTTAGTAGCTTCTCTGAGCATTATATGTACATAATATATCACAGTATACTGGTGTCATTATTTTACAACTTTCAGTGAAGTATAGAAATCATCCCTCCCTTTAAGTCCCTTTGGTTTCTCCTATTTATAATATAATTGTCTTAAATATTTTCTCTAGATACATTTAGAGGCATGTCAAATAGTGTTAAAATTTTTTTTTGCTTCAACTCTTGAATCCAAGAAGGAAATTCTAATGTGCTTACCCGTATTTTTTGTTTGCTATGTTCTTTTTCCTTCCTTATGTTCCAAGATTACTTTTTAAAAAATCATTTCCTCTGTTTCAAGAACTTTTTTTTTTTTTTAGCTATTCCTTTAGATGGGGATTGATGGTGACCATTCTCTTGGTTTTCCTTCACCCAAGCAGGGCTTGATTTCCCCTTGATTCCTAAAGTACATTTTCTCTGGATATAGGGTTCTGGGTTGAAAATCCTTTACTTTCAGCACTTGAAAAATTTCATGCCACCACCGCACTCCGTATTTTCTGAAAGAAAATCCACTCTCTTTCAAGTTTTTTTTTTTCTCCTATGAGTAACATGTCATTTCTTTCCTGCTGCCTTAAAGACTTTTTGTTTCTAGTTTTCAGAATAAGTTTGACTGTGAAATCTTTGTGTGGATTTCTTTGGGTTTTTCCTGTTTGGGATTCACTCAGCCTCTTGAATCTCTAGGCCTACGTCTGGTGCCAAATTGTCAGCCCTTATTTCTTTGAGTGCCTTTTTAGCCCTGCCCTCTTTCTCTTCTCCTTCTGGGACTCCAGGGACATGAATGTTAGATCTTTAGTCCCACAGCATCCTGAGACTTTGTTCTTTTTGTTCTACTTTCTCTCTGTTGTTCAAGTTAGGTAATTTCTATTATTCTGTGCATATAGTCTGTAACTTACGATGGTTCAATGTATGACTTTTTGATGGTGCTAAAATAATACACATTTGGGAGAAACCATATTTTGAATTTCGTTCTTTCCCAGGGCTTGCAATATGCAGTACAATATTCTCTCGTGATGCTGGGTAGTGGTAGCAAACCACAGGTTCCAGTCAGTCATGAGACCACAAGGGTAAACAACTGATACGCTTACAACCCTTCTCTGGACACAGACCATTCAGTTTTTCACTTTCAGTTCAGTACTCAATATATTACATGAGATATTCAGTGCTTTAATATAAAATAGGCTTTGTGTTAGATGGTTTTGCCCAACTGTAGGCTAATGTAAGTGTTCTGAGTACATTTAAGGTAGGCTAGGCTAAGTTATGATATTTGGTAGGTTAGATGTATTAAATACATTTTGACTTATGATATTTTCAACTTGCGATGGGTTTGTTGGGACATAACCCCATCATAAGTCAAAGAAGATCTGGTTTTCACTAATTCTTTATGTCTTCCATTCTGTGGTTGACATTCTTCTTTTTTTTAAAAAAAAAAAAAAAATTTTTTTTTTTTAAATTTGACTGTGTGGGGTCTTAGTTGTGGCATGTGGGATATTTCTTTGCACATGTGGGCTCTTTGTTGCTGTATGCGGGCTTAGTTGCCTGGTGGCATGTGGGATCTTATTTCCCTGACCAGGGATCAAACCCATGTCCCCTGCATTGGAAGATGGATTCTTAACCACTGGACCACCAGGAAAGTCCTAACATTTTTCTCTATACCATCTATTGCTTTGCTGAGGCGTTTGACTTTTTTCATTTGTTTCAAGTATGTTCATAACATTTCTATTACCTCAGTCTTGGCACTTGTTGATTGTCTTTTTTTCCAGGAAGTTTGAGATCTTCCTGGCTCTTGGCACAATGAGCAATATTCTGTTAAAATCTGGACATTTTATGTTTTATGTTGTAAGATCCTATCTTCTTGAACCTTCTGCTTTAGCTGGTTTTCTCTAATGCTACTCCATCAGGGCAAGTGAG
This sequence comes from Dama dama, assembly GCF_033118175.1. Classification (NCBI taxonomy): domain Eukaryota; kingdom Metazoa; phylum Chordata; class Mammalia; order Artiodactyla; family Cervidae; genus Dama; species Dama dama. The sequence continues at coordinate 9,555,906 of NC_083702.1, forward strand.
GAGGCTGCCGCCTCATTGCTGCTGGATAGGGTTGCAAGTCCCAGTTCCCTACTTGACCTCTACTGATACATGAGGCGATGAGACTCCTTGTTAAAGCTTGGGTGGGAGTGGAAGTCCCAGGTTCCTACTTGGCTTTCGCCCTGGTGGGAAAATTGGAGCACTCACTGTAACCTGTTGAGGGTGGAAGTATACTTTCCAAACTTGCTCTTTGCTGGCTTGGTGGGGCTACAGATTTTTCTGAGGTGTTTGGCTGGAACAGAGCAATTAATTTCACGTCTAACATTTTCCCATTTTGCTAGGCTGCCTCTTTTCTGTTTTTTCTTTTTTGAATAGAGAGAATAGGCTTTTTTTTTTTTTTTTGAGGGGGGATTGCTTTTACTGTCTAGGCTTCTTGGCAATTCCAGGTTGCTAGCTTCTTCAGCTCCAGGTCTGGGATGTATGAGGCAAATTAAAAGAAAGAAGGAAAACAACAACCAGAAAACTCATCAGTGTGTTTGTTCCTTGGGTTCTTTGATCCTGAGCTAATCTGCCTTCTTCTGCCCTCCTTTTCGAGTCTCTTTGTGCTTGTTTTGTATATTGTGTCTAGGTTTCTAGCTGTACTTAGGGGGAGGAACAGGGAAAGAAGTAAGCCTCCTAAATCTTCCCAGAAGATGTAAACATTTAAAATTTAAATTTTATGTTTACCTCAAGGGGAGATTATTGAATTAATTAAAATCCTTTGTTCTTAGTACACTTTCAATGTCCATGCAAGGCTCTCTCCTGTTTTATATAAAGTATGCATTTATATTTGTGTGTGTGTGTATAAAAAAAAATCTCCCCTCATCCATGAATCAACTCCTATTCCCCTTCCTCCAAAGGCTCCATACCTAGAGCACTCAGTGTATGTCCTTAAGGATGTATGCAGCCCCACAGTATATAGCTTTGTGTGTCTTTGTATGTGTATGTGTTTACACAAATGGTAACATGTCAGATGATGCTTTCAAACTGTGGTGCTGGAGAAGACTCTTGAGAGTCCCTTGGACTGCAAGGGGATCAAACCAGTCAAGCCTAAGAGAAATCAACCCTGACTATTCATTGGAAAGACTGAGGCTGAAGCTGAAACTCCAATAATTTGGCCACCTGATGCAAAGAGCTGACTCATTGAAAAACACCCTGATGCTGGGAAAGATTGAAGGCAAAAGGAGAAGGAGTAGACAGAGGATGAAGTGGTTGGTTATCATCACTGACTCAGTAGACAAGAATTTGAGCAAACTCCAGGATATAGTGGAGGACAGAGGAGCCTGATGTGCTGCAGTCCATGGGGTCGCAAAGAGTTGGACACGACGCAGCGACTGAACAACAACATATCAGACATCCCATTTTATTTATTTCCCTTTTCACCAAATAGGTCTTTTTGGTTTGACCCATGTTGTTCTACAGGTGAGCTACTTCTAACCACCATGCACATCCATCATCTTTTACTTATGTGCTAAGTCGTTTCAGTCATGTCCAACTCTGTGCCACTGTGTGGACTGTAGCCCACCAGGCTCCTCTGTCCATGGGGATTCTCCAGGCAAGAATACTGGAGTGGGTTGCTATGCCCTCCTTCAGGGGATCTTCCCGACCCAGCGATGAAACCTGTGTCTCTTACACCTCTTGCATTGGCAGGTGGGTTCTTAACCACTAGTGCCACCTGGGAAACCCATAACATCTACTTACCTATTCCTTAGTTGGGGAAATTTGGGTTGCCTCAGCTTCACAGCTGCTGCAAGTGTTGCCAGGGATACACTGGGCGTGCCCCCTGTAGACCTGGGTGGAAGGTGCTCCAAGGTTTACACAGAGGTGAGGGTGGCTAGGTTACAGGCGCATGCTGTCATAATTGCTCCAAGTCCTGGCATATGCTGGGAGGGCAGTACCTGTTTATGCTCTTGTCAACAGTGTCTGAGAAGTCCTGTTGGGAAAACTAATTAAAATAGCTTTGAGAATTCTTTGGTGAAGCAGACATCATTTTGGCAAGGTGAGTGCTGCCCCCTAAATCATGTTTGGGCTTGTAAATAACTAGGTGGCATAACTCAAGTTTCCCCTGGATTTCCCCTGGTGATCAGGGGAGAGTCCTGCCTGGGCAATGGAAGGGGACTGAGGTTTGAAGTGGGGAAACATTTTGAAACAGGGCGAGACTTGAATCCTCAGAGATCCCAGAAGTTAAAATAACCTCTGGGGATTTGGCATGAATGGGAGGCGAAGGGGACAGTCCCTAGTATAGGGCCTGGCACAATAAATGAATAAATGAAGGAGTGATTGGCCTGTGTCTCTGCACATTTGCTGGGAGTAGGGGGTCTATGCTTCTGGGAACCTCAAGTTTTATTTCCTACTTTGGCCGTGCCGGCTGGAGGTGCACACTTGGAAAGGGACAACCTGTGTCCTTGGGGCCACCAAACCCTTATCTATGATCTCCCTGCCTGCCTCTCCCAGCCTCCCATCATTCATTCATGAATACTCGCAGACACCTAACAGGCCAACAGTGCCAACCCCGGACACTCAAAGGGTAACGTTCTTCATCAGTGTAGTGTGCTCAGCCCAGAGACTCCTCCCAAGTGATCTCAGCCTGGATTCCCTTTGATATCTCAGCCTCTGCACTGGAGACCCTCCTCTGATCATCCAGGGTGAAAAACCAACCCCATCCCACTTCCCATCCCCTGCATTTTTCTCCACTGCTTGTCTGAATTTCCCTTTGGGGGCATTTATTGCAATTTATCCATGCCTGTTTATTTCTGTAAGTATTAAATTTTTTAAAAAAAATCTTACCTGCTAAATTAGAACTCTTTAATTCACAAGTGTAAGTGCCTGGCGGGCTTTCCAGGTGGCGCCAGTGGTAAAAACCTGCCTGCCAATGCAGGAGACACAAGGGATGTGGGTTCGATCCCTGGGTCGGGAAGGTCCCCTGGAGAGGGGCACGGCACCCCATTCTGGTGCTCTTGCCTGGAGAATCCCCGTGGAGAGAGGAGCCTGGTGGGCTAGAGTCCATAGGGTCACATAGAGTTGGACACAACTGAAGCGACTTAGCACTCATGCACACATGTAGGTGTCTGGCACATTACGAATGCTTAATAAACCCTTTGCAGTGACTGTCAGATGAGTAAGGGCTGAAATGAAGCTACCTATGGCTTTTTAGAGAAGGGAGAAACCCTCTCTGCCTGGGGCCAGAAAGGAGGGCTTCCTGGTTGCGGTGGTGACCCCAGACAGAATGTTTACCAACTGGAGTCAGGAATTACAGGTGGAGAGAACCACATGGCATGTCCAGGGAACCATCGATAAGCTGGTAGGGACTACCACAGAGGACTTTAGGCAATGTAGGTGGAGGATTTTTCTTTAAACTTTTTATTGAAGAGCAATATATGTAAAGAAAAGTGCTTACATCATAAGCATTCACTGGGATGAATTTTCACAAGCTAAACACACCTGTGTAACCAGTGCCCAGATCAAGAGACAAGACATTACCAGCACCCCAGAAATCCTCCTCGTGTCTCCCCTCATTCCTTTTTCCCCAAAGATATCACTGTCCTGACTTTGGTGTTTTTGAAGCTCACATAAATGGAATCACACAGCATGTACTTCTTTGTGACCAGCTTCTTCCTCTCAACACTGTGACACATGTCTAATCTCACTTCATTCTACTGATGATGGACGTTCACGTTATTTCTGGATTGTGGCTGCATTGAATAAAGCAGAAGAAAAACATCTTGTACATATCTTTCCACAAACATATGTATGCATTTCTGTTGGGCCTATGCCCAGGAGTGAAATTGCTGGATTCGGGGTGAGCATCTGTCCAGTTTCAGGGAGACAACGCCAAAGAGTGGTTGTACCAAACATGGTCCCTGCAGTAGCAGTGTTCTGAGAGTTCCGGTTGCTCCACATCCTCACCATCACTCGATACTTTCTATGATTTTTATTTTAGCAATTTTGGCAGGTGTGTAGTAGTATCTCGTTGAGCTTTTATTTTGCATTCCCCTGATGACTAATAATGTTTTCATGTGTTTACAAGCCCCTTGGAGAACCTCTTTTACAATAGACCTGTTCAAAGTCTCTTGCCCATTCTCCACTGGTTGCCTCTCTTTTCCTGATCAATTTGTAGAAGTTCTTTGTATGTTCTGGTTATGCGTCCTTTGTCGGGTATGTGTTTTGTAAATACTCACTGAAGGACTCAACACCAGGGATTGATGTGGTTGAACTGTGTTTCTCAAAGCTCTCCCCGGCTATGGATGCAGGGCAGGCTGATTGTGAGATGGGGAGGAAGGGGTGAGGTGGTGGAGGTGACCTGGGCCGCAGCTTGTGGCTTAGAGAGTGGGGCCGGAGTCTAGAGCGACTTCAGTGGCAACAGTGGCAAGCAACATCTGTCATGTCATGTCATGACAAAAACAAGATATGCATGGTGACAAAGAGAGGGGATGTCAAGGCTGGCTTCCAGGTTTCTCTGGCTGGCTGACAAGCTGACGCATTCTGCCCACCCGCCCGCCGGCAGCCAAAGGCGGCTTTGTCCTCCCAGGCCCCACCCAGGCCTGCTGATCCGAGATGCTCTGGGGTCAGCGTCAGGACATTGGAGAGAGTGCCCAGTGTAGAATCTGGGTCTCCCATGGCAACTGGGGGATAAACACCCCTCAACCCACACACACATGGCTGGGCTGGTCCAAGAAGACCCTGTGCCCCAGAGAGGTTGGCAGCTGCAAGATCTGGGCCCAGCTGGAGTGGACAATGACCCCCTGTCTGCAACCTACTCACCCCTGCTGAGCCCAGGCTCAGGGGATGAGGGTCCTAGTCCAACCCCTGGGGAAAGAGGAGAAACAGATCCTGCAGTGTCTGGCTTCTGATGAGCAGCGGGGACAGCGCTCTGAATCCCTCCCAGAAAGCCAGGACCCCCGTATCTATTGTCCTGGTGAATTTCTTGACAACGCCCCACCCCCACTCTGTTTCTCGGAGTTTACTTGGGATAGCTCCTCCCCCGCCCTTTGCAGCTTGCTGCAGTGGGTTCAGCAGATCACAGCATTTCTGTGGTGATGTGGTAATTAAACCTGACAAACTCTCCTTCTGTTACACGAGGCATGGAACGTTCACCATGTGTTGCACTGTGTCAATGGCTTTGCATATGTGATGTCAATCACTCCTCCCAACGACCTCTCAGGAAAGTATTTGGTACATTTTATAAATGCGGACCCTGACTTGCCCAAGGTCACACAGCCAGAGTGGCAGAGGCCGGATTTGAACTTGGGCCACTTGGACCCTGCAGCTCCCTTCCTCTCTCTGCTGGGCCGCTGGAATAGTGAGGGTGTAGGGGGATTTGGATGTCTTCCCACCCCGTGGCCTCACCATCACGTGACTCTGTGCGTGGGAATGGGCATGAATCATCTGTGCTACGGGAGGAGGGGAGTCCTGAGAGGGTTCAGGTTCATACCCGGGCTTTGCCCTACCTTGCAAGGTGAGTCACTTTTCTTGGGGCCTCCACCTCCCCATCTGAGCAACGAGGTCATCCCTATGCAGCCTTGCTCCCCGGGTTCTTGGGCGAGCAAGTAAGGCAGCACCCCGCAGAGCTGAGCTCAGGTGGAAGGAGCTGTCTGCATCCGTCTTGCACTCCTTGTTTGGCTTTTTCCCAGTGCCTAAGCTGACCTTTTCTGTTCCCTTTTTTGGTGTTAGGGAAGAGTCAGATGGCGTCCCCAACCCCGAGTTCTCCAGCCTGCCTTTTTCTCAGCTTAATCAGTCTCCAGCTGCTCAAATGTCCCAGGCAGATCCTGAGTTCCGGCCAACGGTGGCCGCCCCCATCCCAGGGCTCCAGGCCGGCCGGATGGGCAGCTGGTACTGGAAATGGCCTTGATAGGAGATTCCCCCCCTTTCCGCTGCTCAACCACTTCCTCTCTGACAGAGCACGCAGTCTCTAGAAGGTTCTGCTGCTGGGACCAAGGGACACGGGCTGGGCCCTTGTCTGTTGTTCTCCTGTGTCCTGTAGTAGCAGACACTGCAGGGAGGGGGTGGAGAGGGGAGGTCCTCCTTGGCACCCTTGGGGCTTCCCTGGTGGCTCAGATGATAAAGAATCTGCCTGCAATGCAGGAGACCCAGGTTCCATCCCTGGGTCAGGAAGATTCCCTGAAGAAGGGAATGTGGCTACCAAAATTCTTGCCTGTAGAATTCCATGGAAAAAGGAGCCTGGCAGGCTACAGTCCGTGGGGTCGCAAAGAGTAGGACATGACTGAGTGACGAATACTTTCACTTTTTACTTTTTTCTCCTTAGCACCCAGTCCCTTGCCTCCCTCCTGACAGCATCCCCTGGTCCCCAGCCCATGACTGGATGGGGGGGGGGGGGTGGGTAGACCCACCCCAGCTCCAAATAGGCCCTGATTGGTTTAAGCCAGTTACTACATCTCATCCTGTGGTTGCTGTGATTGGTTCAGGGATAGACACCTGACTTAGGTCGGGCCAATCACAGCAACCACCTCTCCTTGAGGTCTCCATGAGGCAGACTTTCTCTCCATTGGACCTGAAGAGAAGCAAGTAGACCCAGACCTGACTGGGGGACATACTGAGATCCCCAGGGGAGAGCCAGCGTGGGAAAGGAGCGAATGTGACCACGTAGAGCTGAGAGATAGAGGCAGAGGAAACAGGTCCTGTCACCTGACTGAATCAAGCTTTGCTTGAAACCTCAAAACCCCCTGTGCTTTTGAGTTACTATATAGCTCATAGATTTTAGTCTTTAAAAGCCCCCATTGTTGTCCAGTTGCCAAGTCATGTCTGACTCTTTGCGAACCCATGGACTGCCGCATGCCAAGCTTCCCTGTCCCTCACCATTTCCTGGAGTTTACCCATTGAATCGGTGATGCCATCCAACCATTTCATCTTCTGTTGCCTTCTTCTCCTTCTGCCTTCAATCTTTCTCAACCTCAGGGTCTTTTCCAATGGGTCGGCTGTTTGCATCAGATGGCCAAAGGATTGGAGTTTCAGCTTACATTGCCCCTATATGTTGGGTTTTCTCTTCCTTGGAACCCAGAAATCCTGAATGAGGCCTATAGAATGATGAGGGCCAGGCCTCGAGTCCTTTTCCTGCATGTCCCACTCACAGGACGGAGCCCAGGATCCAGCCCAGCACCAAAAATGTCCCTGCCCCGTCCTTAGTCTCAGAGCCAGAAGAACATTTAGAGGCCTTAAGTCCAGGGCCCCCCATTTTTCAGATGGGAGCACTGAGGCTCATCACTCCCCACCCCTTTTCCACTCTACTGATGTCTTACTGGAGGCCTCAGACAGATGGGAGGAACTGGGGATGCAGCCATGCTGGGTCCCCAGGCCTCTCCACCCCCAACTCCAGGTCCTCCGAGGATGGGAGCTGTGTTCTGTATTGCTAACACCACAGCGGGTCTGGCATGCGCACAGAATGTAAACAGCTCTCACTGGGGCACTCTCAGTAGTCTACAGGGTCAAGGCCAAGACTTTATCCTGACATCTGAGGCCCAGTCCCTTCTGTCTTTTCTTCTTCATCCTCTCTACTCCCCCCTTGAGCTGAGGAGGGGAACCATGGCCACTGTGCAGGCCTTGTCCCTGCAAAAATCTGTTGGATATTGCTGAGCCGAAGGGTTGCATCATTTAAAGTCATGACCATGAATCTCTAGGCTTTTGGTATTTGTTCCAATTAGCTATTTCTGCATCATTAAATAAGATGCAACATTTTAAGACAACATTTTATTATCTCACCAGGATTCTGGGGGTCATGGATTTGGGAGGGTCTCAGCTGTGTTGTTCAGGCTGGAACTGAACATCTGAGTGGCTGAGGCTGGTACATCTGAGCCCTGACTGGCATCCCTCTCCCTCCATGGACTTAGAGACTCTCCAGGTTCTCTCTTCATGGGCTAGCTTGGGCTTCCTCACAGTATGGCTCCAGCTCAGGGCTCCTGCATGGATATCCTACAAGACAGAAGCTCTTCTCACATAGCTTCAGGAGGGTTGTACTGCTGTTTCCACCCATTCCATCAGTAATGAGTGAGTCACAAACCCGCCCAGGTTCAAGTGGAGGAGAATTAGACTCCATTTCTTAGTGGAGGCATGGAAGGTTCTAAAAGAACTTGTGGGGTGGGAGATGTTCCCATCTTGGGAAAATGCGATTGGCCAGTTTGGATGTGTGATGCTGACACATTTTTCTGGTCTGCTTGCTTCCCCCTCCATGGGAGAGGGTTCTTTCTCACATTCTCCTCCTCCTGCAAATATCCAGGGTCCTCTTCCCGTATTTACGACCCATGATCTCGCTGCTTCTTCACTGAAATAACAGAAGGAATCATGGGAGAATGCCCACATGCTCCTACAACCTGGTCCCGCACCCGCTCACACTGACGTCCCCCTGGTCTTGTGGATGGAGTATCTGCGAGTCTCCCTAAGGCCCACCTGCACCCTGGATTTTATCCCCTTCTTGCAATTTGCTTTCCCGCTCGCACCACCAGTGTCCTCTCTTCCACGAAAACTCTTCAGGAGAGAATGCTAAGTCTTCTCCCGTCATAAAAACAAAAAAGAAAATGAATCAAACCCCAAAACAACCCTGTCTTCACCCCACCACTCAAGTTCTCTGCTCCTAGGTCTGCCCGAACATTTGCAGTGCCTTGGAGAAGAGTACAAGAGAGAGGCCCATATACCCTAAATCTAAATATCAAAATAATACAAACACGTGGACTAACTTAACTCAAATCTGTCTTTCTACTTGAGAAGCTGATCTTCTTAATGAAGCATTTGGATTCAGAACTCTCCCACTCCTTGAACATGGTCGCAGAGGACAACCAGCCTTGGACTTGGCACTTGCCCTGGTTCCCAGCCCAGCCCCCTTCTTTCTCACCCCTGGTTCCACCCACACCTTGAATGGCCCTGAGCATCTGTGTGTGGACACCTAGCCCAGACCAAGCTCTGTCCAATGCCTCCTGCTCCCACCCCCACCCCTGCAGCAAACAGTTGTCCCATGAACACCCCTTGGGACGAGGCCCACGTGGGGCTCTCTGAGCCTCTTGTCTGGGTATCAGGTGGCACCGCTGCTCCCCTCCCTATTCAGCAACAGTCCTGGGAAGCGTTGGCTTCACTTGCCCTTTTGACTTCCTTTCCTCTATTCTTTCCCAAACCCTCTCTTTCCTAAAAGGCTTGCCCCCACCGCTCTGCAGGAACTGTACCACTCGTGTCCCCATCCACTTGCATGCTGCTGAAGGCTGAGCACCTTGGCTGAGGACCGCGCCCCGCCCCTCACCCCCCGGCCCTGCTCTCCTGGGCCCCCACCTCCCTGGTTATTCCTCTCAGGCTCCTCTGCTGGTCCTTCCTTCCTTCTCTGACTTCTAAATGTTGGGGGAAGCCCAGGGCTCAATCCTTGGACCTCTTGCCTGCACCCATTTTCCAGGCCATCCCATCTTCTCTCACAGGCTAATTACCACCCACAAGCCCACGACACCTAAATGTCATGCCAGCTCCACCACTCCCCGTGGATGACTTGCATTTATCACTGGGCATCTCAGCCTCAACCCGTCCAACCTCAGCGCCTGCCTCCCTGCTGCCACCCATCCAGAGGCTGCCCCGCCCAGCCAGCCAGCCTCCCAAAGCTGGGGTACAAACCTTGGAATTAGCCTTCCCTTTCCTTTACCTGTCCCCAGCCCATGGGGCAAAGACTGTCAGCTCCGCCTTCAAACACTCCGCCTTCAGATTCCTCATCCTGCTCACCTCCAGGCTGCCAGCCCAGTCCAGCCCCTGCCTCTCCCCAGTCCCTTACTGACCCACCCAGCCCCAGGCTGCTGCAGGTCCTCACCATGGGCCCCAAGTGGACCTCGCCTCCCCTGCCCTCCCCTCGGGCTCTGCATTTGCCATCCCTCTGCCTCCTCCCCAAGTCGTCCTCCTCCAGATCCCACACCTCACTTCCTTTAGTCTGTGATCAAAATACCATGGGCGGATGAAACCTTCCCTGATCACCTCATAGCAAATGAACTGCTGCTTCCCCATTCAGCCTCGTCTCTTCTCCGCACTTCTTACCATCTGGCCTCACATACATTTTACTCATTAATGGTTCTATTGCCTGTTTTCCTCTACTTGAATAGAAGCTGCCCTTGGGGATCCCCAAACAGTACATGTGCGTGCGAGCTAAGTTGCTTCACTCATCTCCAGCTCTTTGTGACCCCATGGACTGTAACCTGCCGGGCTCTTCTGTCCATGGGATTCTCCAGGCAAGGATACTGGAGTGGGTTGCCATTTCCTTCTCCAGGGGATCTTTCTGACCCAGGGATCGAACCCTAGTCTCCTGTGTCTCCTGCACTGGCAGGTTACCACTAGCACCACCTGAGAAGCCCAAACAGTGCATGGCGCATAGTAGATATTTAACAATAGGAACGTTTCCTGAGTGAATAAATGCACGAGTGAATTGCTGACCAATCCTTTGAATGCCTACTTAGCTCTAGTACGGCAGGCTTCTAGTGAATTGCAGCCTGAGTGTCTCTCCTGCTCTGTAGTTGAATGATGCTCCAGACATAGGGCAGGTCTCCTAACACCACCCTGTCACACCTCCCTCCATTACCCTTGGCCTGCCTGAAGCCCTCTTGTGAGCAGTCACCTCCTCCCTGAAGCCCTCCTGTGAGCAGTCACCTCCTCCCTGAAGCCCTCCTGATTCACCCATCTCTCTCTTTCTCTGGTGCCCTCCTGTGGGGAATCACATTCCATCTGTGTCAGCATTGTCTGTGCCTGGTGACTGTCCCACCCTCCCAGTGGACAGACTTGCCAGGGAGGGCTATGTCTTGAGCATTTCTATAATCTCTCTCCACTGATCCCCAGCACCCAGTAGGTGCTCATTCAGTGTTGACTGACTTTAAGCTGAACACAGGACTCAGTTTTAAGTTCAGTATTTTCTGCTAGGCCTTAGTTTAAGTCTTGTTTCTTTGTTTTCTAGTTTATCTTTAATGTGATTTTTAGTACCTTTGTTCTCCTTTTTCTGATTATAAAACGGATACGTGCTCATTGCAGAAAACATTTAAATTATGCAAGGGTATAAAGGAAAGATAAGATTACTCCTAATTTAACAATCCAGAGATAATCAATTATTAGCATTTATTAGCTAAGAATCCAGATATATATAGCATTATCAGCATTTAACTTTTTCTTCTGGGCACTCATTTTATTCTTTTATTAAATCTTATATTGTGACCATGGAGAAGAAATGGCAACCAACTCCAGTATTCTTGCCTGGAGAATTCCATGGACAGGGGAGCTTGGTGGGCTACGGTCCATGGGATCGTAGAGTTGGACCCAACTGAGCACACAGCATATATTGTGACCATATCTTGTGACCACTAGTCTCCAAAGACATCATATTGAACGGCTGCATAATATTTCACTGTGTCAGTTTATCATAGTTTATTTCACCAAGGGCTCATGACACACACACTGCCCCCCTGACCTCTACACACATACACAACCCCCACCCATCCACCCCCACACTCTGACAGCACGCTGTGTGATAAACACCCTGACACACACTCCGGCAGCTCCCCATCTTCACAATGGAGGTGATTTCCCAGCCCGGGGTGAACAGTGCACTGGTCATGTGGACCCAGCAGGGTGGGGTTCCAGCCTTTTCCTCTTACTGTCCCTCAGACAGACAGATGTTGGGACAGACACCAGACAGACAGACAGACAGAGCAGACAGGAGACAGACAGGGGTCAAGGGAAGTAGATGCAATGGCTTTGGGGTGTCTGGGCTTTTAAGGAGGTCAGGAGATGGGGAAGGTGGGGCGGTGGGCAGCAGGGCTGCGCTCTGACGGGAAAGCCTTGGGCCAGAGCAGGTGACAGAACGGGGCTTCCTCTGCTTAATGCCCTCGAGTGTGTATAGAGGGAGACCGCTGAGTGGAACACTCGACCCTCAGAATCCCGGGAGCGTGGAGGCTCTGCCCTCCAATGGTCAATGCAGGCGCGGAGGTCTAGCACGGGACCTCTCAGAGTTCCTGACTCCAGCAAAGAGCCTTTTCTGGCTCCCTGTGTGGCCTGGACCAGAGTCCCCTGGTCTCTGTCCCAAGAACGGCAAAGAACTTTTGAATTGCATTAAGGGGCAAGGAGGGCAGATGGCTCGGAGGGTCTCTAGGACTGGGCAGAAGGGCTTGGGGTGGCTCTTGAACTGCACCACTCCAGCACATCCCTCCCACCCTCCCCTACCCAGCCCTGGGGGATCTCCCGGGTCCCCCAGTGCAGAGGACAGTTCCGAGCGGACAGGGGCCCACGTCTACAGTCACCTGTGCATGGGCGTGGTCTCCTGAGCACAGGAGTTTCTGAGGTGACCCCTGGGAGCTGTCCTGTCCCTGCTCCTCCCCAGACTGCTCTGCTCTGTTCGCAGAAAAACATGGAAAAGAACAAACTCAGCTCTGGGCAGTCTGGGGAAGGAACAGTGAATGCATGCATGGGGTCCAGAGTTAGCTCAACGTGGCTGACTGTGGGGTCTTGGACAAGTCATTTCCCTCCCAGGACCCACCAAGACACACCCATGCAGGAGACTCCGGAGACTGACCACCCTGGGACTGCACTGTTTCCGGCTTTTCTCTGAGTCTCCGAAGTCTGCAGATCATTGCTGCAAATGGAGTTGGCCTAGATAAACAGTGGAAATCACCCTAACCTGCCCCAGCTCTTCAGTGCACAGGGGATTAGGGGAAGAGGCTCTGCAAAGAGGCAGTTACCAGACAATGACACCACAGGGAAGCAAGGCGGAGACTGCCCAAAGGAGGCAGACAACCCTCCCATTTTGCAGATGGAGAAACTGAGTCCCACAAAGGAAAAGTAACTGTCCCAGGTACCAAAGACTAGAATTTCGGAGCCCTCTGCCTCTCCCTCTCCTTCCCTGACCCAGTCACCCCTGCTCCCCCCAACCATTCTCCAGGGCTTCCCTGGGTGGTAGTGGTAAAGAATCTGCCTGCCAATGCAGGAGACACAAGAGCCAAAGTTTCAATCCCTGTGTTGGGAAGATCCCCTGGAGAAGGAAATGGCAACCCACTTCAGTATTCTTGCCTAAAAAATCCCAAAGACACACAAAATCCCATTCCCTGGGGATGGGGGACAATCTGGGGAGCCCCACAGGCAGAATTGAAAGCAGAATCCTCGTCCCTAGTGACAACGAAACGTATATTACCATATGTAAAATAGATAGCCAATGGGAATTTGCCGTTTGACTCAAGGAACTCCAACGAGGGCTCTTAACAACCTAAAGGGTTGGGATGGGAGAGAGGAGGGAGGGATGTTTAAGTGGGCCGGGACATGGGTAAGCCTGTGACTGGTTCGTGTTGATGTTTGGTAGAAACCAACACAATACTGTAAAGCACTTATCCTTCAATTAAAAATAAATTAAAAAAAAAAAAGCAAGTCAAATTACAAAAAAAAGAACCCTCTCCCCTATTGGTCCCCTAAGTCTCTCCTTCCTGGGTTAGGGTTTGTCTGCTTCTGTGATAGCCTGGGGTGAGTGGGATGGTAGAGAGAGGGATCCCCTGTCCCCCTAAGTCCAAGAGGCACCTCAAGTGGGATGCTGTTCTGCCAGGCCAGGACAGCATGGCACTGGGCCAGCACCCCCGGCAGCGCCTGCTCCAGGCAGCTGGACAGGCTCTGGCCAAGAATGCCAGGAATGCGGAGCGGCTGTGTCCTTCCCGCTCCTTTTCCTCCCCCCACTCCGAGAACAGGATATTCCCTGTCCAGGGAAGCCCGCGGCCATCCCCTTTATGGGAAAACCACAGGGCATGTGGTGGGCACCGCTCCTGCCCTGGGATGGGCACTCAGTACAGAAGAGCCTGGGGGGGCTGGCACCACGGGGGAGCACACAGTGGGTCTGGGCAGGACAGGGGTTTGTTGAGGACCTACTATGTACCCCGTGCTTCATTCATGGGTATCAACTCAATCACACCAACCCTATGAGGTTCTCTTTCCCAGGTGAGGAAACTGAGACTCGGAGCAACCAGGGAACATGCCTGAGGGTACCAGCTGGCAAGTGGCAGAGGCAGACTTGGTCCAAGCCAGTCTGATAGTTGAGCCAACTTGCTCTTAGTGGAGGCTCTTGCTCTTAGCCACCAGGCTGGTTGGCCTCATCTCCACTGTGGCCCCTAGAGGCTGTCTCTTGGGGCCCCCCATGACACCTGCAGAATATGGGGGCATGCTGTGGAGAGGCAGACCCTTCCTCCCATGGGCAGCTTGTCTGTTTGGCAACATGAAAAGGGTCAAGGTGGGAGGTTGTCTCTGAGATACAGGGGCTGATGCTCAGCTCTGACCCCCACCCCCACCCTTGTTCTTGCAGGAGCCAAGCATCGGGGAATCCAGGAGTTTGACCAGGGTTCAGGCCCCCCGGATCCAGGAGGGACTCTTTCTGGATCCTCGGTGATGGGCAGGGTGGTTGTCACTTGTCGGAGGGGCAGGGATAGGAGGTAGCCTTCTGGGAAGGCTGAAGGGAGATTCAGGGGTGGAGGGGGGAGAAGTGAGGGACTCCAGGCTCCAGCCGTGAGATTCTAGAGGTGCCCCCACACCCCAAGCTGCGGACCCATCTCTCCCTGCTTGCTCCAGCCCTGGGTCTGGGCCACCCCTCTCGGACATCACCCTGGCCGGATCAGGTGCAGCCTTCCCATCCCTGACCTGGATCAGGCCCTGTCGGTGGGTGGGGACAGACTACAGCGCCTCAAAGGGCTGTGCAGCAGAGGTTGCCTAGAGACAGGCCCACCCGGACCCAGGCCCAAGTGATGGGAGAACAAGGGGTCATTGACACCGGAGGACCGCCCCATTAGAAGCAGAGGGCACCAAGGCTCGGGGGGCAAGTGGCCTGCTTGAAGTTCAGAGCCGTCACCTTGCAGCTGGGCCCACCAGCCCTCACTGGGGGGTCTGGGCTGGAGTCACTAGGCCCCCCACCTTGCCCTGGCCCCTGAGGCCTGTCTGGTTCTGTTCCAGCGTGTTGTCCTGCACAGGCTCCTGGTCCCCCCGGGGGGGGGGCAGGGTCAGGTAAACAGGATCCCCGGCCGCACTCCCTGACCTTGTTTACCACCCGAAAGAATGTGAGGGCGTTCTTCCCCTTCCCAGGCTATGAGTCACCCCTCAACAACGCCGCCAGGCTCCCGCCACTGCCTGCCCGGCCTCCATTCACCGCCCCCCCCCCGCCCCCAGACCCCGGCCCCTTGCCTCCTCACCCGATGATGTCAACCCTGTCTCCCCCCCACAACCCCCCCATCCCCTCCCACCCCCCGTGGAGCCCACTGGCGGGGGTGGGGGGGCTCGAGTCGCCATGGCAACCGCTCACAACAGGAAGCAAGGCCCCCTTGGAGGCCTGAGCTGGGGCAGAAACACAGGAAGCGGCGCTGAGCACCGCGCAGCATTGTCAGTCGCGGTAAAAAACAAAACAGGACAAAAAGATTTAATGAGAACAATTAGCCCAAAGAAAAAGGAAAAAAAAAAAGGGCCGAAAAAACAAACAAAGCCAAACAGCCTGAAGGCAGGAGGCTGGCTGAGCTCCAGGGACCCCATGTTTCCCCTCCCAACACAATGTCGGTTAAATAATACTTCCTTCTCAGAAGGAGGCTCCTGGGGGGGGGGGGGGGGGGCGGGGCGCGGGGAGGAGGGATCCTTCCCAGTGGCCCCTCTGTTGAGCCCCTCCCCCAAATTCTGGGGAGCAGATGGGCTAGTTCCCCACGCCACCCCAGGTATTATTACTCCCCAAGTCCTGCGCGGGGTACATCTAATTCAGGGGAAAGAAAGGGCAGAGGCCTGGGGCACAGAGATGGAAACAAGTCCCGGCTGCCCCCCACCGCCCACCCCCGGCTGGGAGATGCTGTGTGGTGACCTGTCTCTTTGCAGCCTCAGTTTCCTCCTTCATTTCCATCCTCGCTGTCATCGCCACGTCAGCATCTTCCTCCCGCCTCACTGATTGGCGCATGTGCATAGATGCGCGACACGTGTTGCATGAACTCGTGAAGGAATGAATGAATCAGCAGAGGTTCATGGAGGCAGTTTTCAGCTCAGAATGAACTAAGAGTCAGAGACGGACAGGCAGCCCTGTGAGGGGCAGCGCTGTCAATGGAGGTGGGCAAGCAGAGGTTGGGAAGACTTGGTAGGATCCTAGAGAGAGGACTGAGCCCTGGGTTGGGGGGTGGAGGGTGAAGGTTCCTCTGGGCTCTCTCCCTCCCACGTGCTGAGGGCTCTGCCTGGATGATAGTCTGGCCCCTGGGCCCTGACAGTCCTGGAGGGCAGCTGGAGGCACTGTGCCTGTTACCTGGAAGGGGACCAGGACCTCGGACGAAGCTAAGGCTCAGGGGCAGAGGGGCCAGCATCCAAGGCCTTGGGAACGTGATGAAGGTGAATGACACTGGCTGGACGGTGGCAGAGTGCAGGTCACCCTCCGTAATGTTCGCCCCAGTATGTGTGATGGGCCCAGCAGTTCCTGCCAAAGCTGGTGATGGAAGGAAGCAGTGTGTGTGTGTGGCTGGGGCGGGGGTGGGGGGGGCAGTGGTTGGGGTGAGGTGGATGCTTAGATGAAGAGGCTGACCAAGCTTCACAGCCACCCCCATGCAGGCAGTGGGGGCCGCTGGAGGAAACAGGCCAAAAAAGTTGATAGGAGTTTATTGGCAATGATGAAGAGGATCGGTATTCTACCCAGGGCCACCAGACACTCAGAGGTGTCACAAAATAAGGGGAGACCTCGTGGGAAAGAGAGGTGAGAGCTGAATCAGGGATGACCTTGAGGGCTATCAGACCTGGGAGCTGGGGTCTGATACTCTAGGCACCAGGGGGCTACTGGTGGCTTCCGAGCGTGGCAGGAATATCTGCAATTGGATAATTTAGGGAGACATCTTTGGACAGGGGCTTCTCCAATGGCTCAATGGGTAAAGAATCTGTCTGCAATGCAGGAGACACAAGAGATGTGGGTTCGATCCCTGGTTTGGGAAGATCCCCTGGGGAAGGAAATGGCAACCCACTCCAGTATTCTTGCCTGAAAAATCACATGCACAGAGGAGTCTGGCGGGTTATGGTTCAAAGGGTCGCAAAAGTTGAACGTGACTGAGCAACTAAGCTTGCTTGCTCTAGACAGATTAGGAAAGGGTTGGGGGGGACACATCAGGAAAGAAGAGGATGGGAGATCAGGGAACCTGGGCACTGCTGACTCGGTTTCTTTTCTTTTGAACTAACTGAGAATGATGCATAAGTGTTCAGTCAATATTTATTGAATGAACGAGTTATAGCCACCTTACACTGAGATATTTATCTTGCACGCATTGTTTTGTTCATTCTCACTACAGCCCTGTGAAGTAAGTCTTGTTCTTCCTAGTTTACAAATGAAAAAAAAAGGAGGCTCAGAGAAGTTGTGAATCTTACAGCACAGCATGGTGGGTCTGGATTCCCACTCAGCTGACCCACCTGCCACCTCAGACACGTCACACTGCGCTACTTGCCCCTCTGCTGGCCCACGGGGACACTCAGATGTCAAGCCCCTGCCATGCCTCTGAGGAGCCCCTGGGTTGGTGGCCTCAGCTTTCCCAGCCGTAGATTGAGGGGCGATAGAGGAAGGCCAAGGCCCCTCCAAATTCTCCCACCACTAGCCTCAAGGAAGCAGGAGCCAGATGGTCACCAGAGAGGGCAGGGAGGCTGCCCCAGGCCCAGGTGGGGGGAGGGAAGACTGGGATGGAGGAGGGGACAAGGGTTCTGAGAAGAGATCAGAAGATCAGAGAACCGCGGGGTGTCCCCCCCGCAGGAAAAGGAACCGAGACCAGGGCTGGGGGTGGAGGAAGGAGAAGCAGATGTGGTGAGGGCCGGGAGCAGGTGCGCTCAGGGCCCGGGAGGAAATGAATCTGAGTCCCAGCGCCTGGCCTTCGGGCCCTGGGCTCGCTCAGTCGGAAGCCGGGCCCCAGACACAGCAGCGTCTGGGCTTTGGGGCTGCACCTGAGGCCCTCAGGTGGGACCCGGAAAGGACTGGCCTGCCCACACCTGTCCTCCTGCCTCCTCATCCGGCGCCCCACATGCACCTGCCCTGGGAAATCCTCCTGGGGGCTGCTGAATGAGCCACAGGAAAAGGGATACAGGCTGTCTGTGGGCGGTTTGTGCCTGCAAGAGGGAGGGAGAAGGGCTGGGCATTGCAGGGAGGGGCCCCTGGGGGAATGGGATGGGTCTCCCAGGACAGAAGGTGGCAGAGGGTCATCACAGGTGGCTAAGAGTCCTGTTCTACCCCAGGGGTGGGGCCTCTGTCGAGTTGTTCCCCTCTGGGCCTCAGGTTCCCCATCTGTGAAATGGGGGCTCTTTTTCTCCGGAGAGACAGGAGGCTGGCCTAGCATTTAAGGGTGTGTTAGCCCCTGGACCAGCCGGGGCTCAGTCCTGCCTCCGCAGCCACACCAGATAGATCCAAGGGTGAGAAGTTCTAATAACACAGAATCCGATGTGGTCTGCAGTGTGGAATGTTCTGGCTCTGTCGTTCGTTCACTGTGTGGCTTGGACAAGATGCTCAACATCTCTGTGCTGTTTTCCACCTGCAAGAAGAGGGTTGTAACAGGGCAGGCCTCCTGGGGTGCTGGAGGACCAGAGAAGTAACACACCTGTGAAGACAGGATATGGTTGTAAGTGCCTAGAAACCATCCTAACATGCTTTCTAAGTGGGGATCCCCAAGACAACTCCATTTCTGGGCTCTGTGCCCAGCCTGGCCCTGAGGACAGAGGGCAAAAGGCCGAGAAGAAACAGGGAGAGAAACTGGGAAACTGTCTGACCCAGAGATCGGAACCGTCCCCTTCAGCCTCGGCCTCCTGGCCCTGATCATAGGCATTGTAGGTGGGATCGAGCCCTTGGGTCCTGCTCCATGGCCTCTCTCCCTGGACTGGGTGGGGGCTTGGCACACAACAGGAGTCGCTGGGAGGCACCGGGGCCTGGGAGGAGAGTGCACAGCCTGGGGTTCCCAGTGAGTCACTGAAGGCCTCCATGTGCTCCTTGTAGAGTGAGAACTGGAAGCATGAGGATCAGGGACATCATCGACGTGGGCCGCTCACCCTGCACCCAGGAGGTGCTCCCGGTGCTGTTCGTCTCCCCCAGCTTCCAGAACCATCAGCTCCTCACCTCCCACCAGCTGCCTCCTCTCTACTGGTTCTTCCCCACCTCCCTCCTCTACAGCCCAGACACACCCTCAAGTGTCTGCCCTGAAAACAGACAAGCCCCTGGACCCCCAACTCCCACCTATGCCTCTCCCCTATTCCTTTTGTCCACACCACCTCTCCACCTTCATGGTCCCTCTTTAGCCCGATAAACCTCTCATCAGCCTTCAGCATCTTCCACGTGTCTCTCCCTCTTGGTTCCAAAGTGCCCCTCCCCAGCCGTTCTTCTCTGAGCCCTGGGCAGCTCCTCCTCAGTCTGGTTGGCCTCCCCTCATAACCTGGACCCGCTGGCCTCCTTCCTGTGCCTCCACGCCCGCCCTGTTTTCTCTTCCCAGCCCCGGGCATTGCATCCACACTTAATCCCTCCCTGGCAGGACCCACCTCCTGGCTGTGTAATCTTTAGCTACTTAGCTTCTCTGTGCCCTAGTTTCCTCATCTGTAAAATGGAGCTAATGGTGGTTCCTACACCATAGCGAGATGGAGAGATTAATGGAGTAACTCAGAATGTGCCTGCTCATAGCAAGACCCAGCCTCAGTGCTGGGTACCTGTCACACGGCCAGTAAGTGTCCGAGCAGAGACTTGAACCCTGGGACCCTGGATCCATGTCCCATTCTCTTCTGCTGTTCTGGTGACACATGCATTATCCAAGGCGCTCCTCTGAGGAGCAGGGGGATTGCAGTGTAGTAGAGTCATCCCAAATCCAGTAGGTGGGATCTCAGGCACAGAAAAGCAGATGGGCCAGGACCCCTTGAGGACCTGAGGTGACACCAAGGGCCGGCCTAGAGGAACCCTCTTGTGTTGCTGCTGTGGGTCCTGCAGGTTCTGGCTCTGGCTTCCTTGGGCATCTATCCTATGAAGGAAGTCGCGGAACATGTGCTGGGCAGTCAGACACTTGGGAGCCTGGCGCCACCTGGCGGTCAGAGCACATCTTGCTATGTTCCCAGGCTTAAGAGGACACCTGAGATAACTGTAGCCTTCCCTCTGCAATCCACAGGGCTTCTTCCTCCCACACTCCCCCCCCCCCTTTTTTTTTTTTAGTGATTGTGCCAGTCTTTTTTGAAAAAAATGTATTCATTTATTTGGCCGCATGGGGTCTTAGTTGCAGCATGCAGGACTTTCAATCTTGAATGAGGCCTCTCAGATTTTTAGTTATGGCATGGGGATCTAGTTTCCTGACCAGGGGTCAAACCAGGGCCCTCTGCATTGGGAGCATAGAATCTTAGCCACAAGATCACCAGGAAAGTCCCAAGGCTGACTCCAGCAGCCTTCCCGCCTCCTGCTGCAAAGCCCCCATTTAGTGCCCTCTTCCCCTGGCTTTGCGGAAGGCCAGCCTCTCACTGAGCATGTATTTATTCACTCAACAAATGCAAAGCCCCTCTTGTGAGCCTGGCCTTGGGCAGAGCACCAGGATGGTGAGCTGAATCAAACATGTTCCCTGTCCTCCAGGAGGAGCTCCCAGTCCGATGGAAGAGGCGCACACAGACAGACAGCAGGATCACAGCTGTCACTGAGTGAAGCCCAGAAAGTTTTGCTGGGGCAGGAGAGAGCGGCCCAGGAGGCTTCACGAAGGAGGAAATGTTTGAGATTCATTTTGAAGGATGGAAACAATAGTGACTGGCTTAGGCCCCTAGCAATCAGAGGAGGGATGGGGGAAACAGTCACGAAGGGAACAGCGTGTGTATAGAGGCCCTGAGCTGAGAGTCACTGAATGGTGATCCTGGGTGTTTTCCCAGCACCACCAAATAGGGAACAATTCTACCCTGAGACAGTGTCAAATCCCATAGGTCAAGGGCTCAGTCCCACAAGGCCAGCCGTCCCCACCCCATCCCCCATTCCAGAAGCTAATAGTAAGTCCAGGTTGTCATCTGTGCTTCTGTGCATCATTTCTGGACTTGATTACTTTGCTAGAGCAGTTCACAGAATTAAGGAAAACAGCCTACCCACTGGATAACCAGTTTATTATAAAAGAATACAACTCAGGAACAGCCAGGGGGAAGAGATGCACAGGGCAAAGTATGGGGAAAAGGTGTGGAGCTTCTATGCTCTCTTTGGGTGCACTATTCACGCAAGACCTCCAGGTATTCACCAATCCAGAGATCTCTGAACCCCATGCTTTTGGGGTTTTATGGAGGCTTCATTACATAGGCATGATTGGTTAAATCAGTGGTCACTGGCTATTGATTCAACCTTCAGCCCTTCTTTCCTTGGAGCTAAAAGCTCCAACCCTGTAAGCCTCTGGTTAGTTTCCTTGGCAACCAGTCCCTACCTTTAGTCACTTTCCAGAAGTCACCTTATGAATATAAACTCAGATGCGGTTGAAAGAAGTTTGTTATAAATATCAGGATACCTTTGTCACTCTTATCACTTAGGAAATTCCAAGGGATTTAGGAGCTCTGTGTCAGAAATGGGGAAACCAAACTGATATTTCTTATTAGAATCACAGTATCACAAGTGGTTAGTAGGGAAGGATATGGTCACTCTGGCTACAGTGCCAGATGAAAGAGGTGGCAAGGACTGAAGTGTGACATTCTGATGGCCTGGTTTGAGAGGGTGGTGGTAGTGGTGGTAACCACGAGGGTTGGGAGGAAAGGACGGAACTGAGAGATGAGTCGGAAGTGAGTCAGGAGAGCCTGAGACACCCCTTAGGGCCTGAGAGTATCTATTTTAATACTAAAAAATAAAACTTAAAAATATATTTAACTTTATTATTGATTTAGAAATCAAATGTTAATCCACCCTGTTAATGAACAGGGAAAGCCATGGGCTCATCCCAATAGATGCAGGAAAAGGTATTTGACAAAATTCAATGCTGTTATAATAAAAACTCACAGCAAACTGGGGATAGAAGAAAGCTCTCCTAACCTAATAAAGGGTGTCTTCCAAAAAATCTGTAACTAATATCATAAAAACCTGAGTGCTTCCTCCCAAAGATCAGGAAAAATGCTAAGATGTCTGCCCTCTATGCTTCTAGTCAGCACTGCATTGGATGTCTTAGCCAGTGCAACAAAGCAAGAAAAAGAAACGCATACACACTGGATGTGAAGGAAAATTCTTTATTCACAGACAAGATTATCTACATAGAAAACTGGATGGGATTTACAAAAAAAGCTAATAGAACTAATAAATGAGCTTAGCAATGTTGTATGATACAGGTCAATACAAAATATCAAATTTAGTTGTATATAACAGTCATGAACAATTGGAAACTAAAATTTTAAAACACCACTTTTAAAACAGCATGAAACACTTAAGGATAACTCTGACAAAGATATGTAGCAACTACACCCTTGAAATTACAGAACATTGCTGACAATTTTGACATTTTTGAAAAAAATCAAATGAAAACTAAATGTTCAATGCTATTGAATGGAGAGTCATAACATTTTAATGGATTGGAAAATTCAATAATAAGATGTCAGTCAGGGGCTTTCCTGCTGGCTCAATGGTAAAGAATCTGCCTACCAAGGCAGGAGACACGGGCTCGATCCCTGATCCAGGAAGATTCCACACGCCGTGGAGCAACCAAGCTTGTGTACCACAACTATTGAGTCTGTGCTCCAGAGCCCAGGAGCTGCAACTACTGAACCCATGTGCCACAGCTACCGAAGCCCACTCGCCCTAAAGCCCGTGCTCTGCAACAAGAGAAGCTACCTCAATGAGAAGCCCCCCAGCCACAAGTAGAGTGTAGCCCCGACTCATCGCAATTAGAGAAAAGCCCGTGCAGCAACGAAGACCAAGTACGGCCAAAAATAAATAAATAAAATTACATGTATATAAATGTCAGTCATTTCCAAATCAAACTACAGATTCAAAATAATCTTAATAAAAATTCTATCAGTCTTTTTTGGTAGAAATTGACAAGATGGATAACCATGTGGAAAAAATGAACCTGATCCTTATGTCATATCACATACAAATAGTAATGAATCACATATCTAAAGGTAAAAGCTTTTGTTCTTTGAAAGACACCATTAAGAAAATGAAAAGACAAGCCTGTCTGGGAGGAAATATTTGCAAAATATATATCTCATGAAGGACTTGGGATATTAAAAGGAATCTTATAAACTGAAAATAAGACAAAGAACCTGATTTGCCAAATGGGCAAAATATTTGAAGACACATTTTACTAAAGAGGATGTGAAAGTGAAAGTTGCTCAGTCGTGTCCGACTCTCTGCAAACCCATGGACTATATAGAGGCCATGAAATTCTCCAGGCCGGAATACTGGAGTGGGTAGCCTTTCCCTTCTCCAGGGGATCTTCCCAACCCAGGGATCAAACCCAGGTCTCCCACATTCCAGGCTGATTCTTTACCAGCTTAACCACAAGGGAAGCCCTAGAATACTGGAGTGGGTAGCCTTTCCCTTCTCCAGAGGTTCTTCCCAACCCAGGAATCAAACCGGAGTCTCCTGCATTACAGGAAGATTCTTTACCAACTGAGCTATGCAAATAAACATATGAAAAGATGCCCAATATCAACAGTCATTAGAGAAATGCAAATGCTCTATCAGTATACCTGCAATAAATAGCTAAAATGGAAAAGATTGATGATATCAAGTGTTGGCAAGGACATGGAGCAATGGATCTCTGAGTGTTGATGGGAATGTAAAATAGTCCAGCCATTGTAGAAAACAATTTGACAGGTTCTTAGAAAGTTGTCATTTACACTCCAATGATTCCACTCCTAGGTTTCTACCCACGAGACATGAAAATTGCTTTCTAAGCTTGCTGCAACAGGTATTTTCCTGAAATTTCTTTCCACTGGTTGTTGTTCAGTTGCTCAGTCATGTCCCACTCTTTGTGACTCTATGAACTGCAGCATGCCAGGCTTCCTAGGCTTCACTATCTCCTGGAGTTCGCTCAAACTCATGTCCATGGAGTCGGTGATGCCATCCAACTGTCTCATCCTCTGTCACCTCCTTCTCCTCCTGCTCCCAATCTTTCACAGCATCAGGGGATTTTCCAATGAGTTGGTTCTTCATATCAGGTGGCCAAAGTATTGGAGCTTCAGTGTCAGTCCTTCCAATGAATATTCAGGGTTGATTTCCTTTAGGACTGACTGGTTTGGTCTCTTTGCTGTCCAAGGAAGGTCTCCACTGGACTCCTAGATAAATCTCTTTGCTTTATCTCCTACAGCTTCCTCTCAGTATCCACCCTGTACAGAGACTGCAGCTACTCACCAAAGCCCACCAGCTCTGCTTCCTTGGCACCTGGTGATGACCCACTTCTTTCCATCTGCACTGGGTCACATGTATAGTTAGTTCTTGCCAATGGAATGTGCTTCGGAGGCTTATTAGACTTCTGTGAAGATAATGTGTCTTATTTACTCTCTTCCCTTGTCATCCGGCTTGATGTCCCTGTGGAGAACACAGATGGAAGAAGTCTGGGTCCTAAATGAATATGTAGAGCAGACTCTCCCAGCCCCTAGCCTCCTCTAGCCCCTCCCTGGCCTCAGTAACTGTCACTGGCTCCAAGGTGGTCAAGAAATGAATCATTGGTGTATTTAACTACTGAGACTCTGTGTGTGTGCGTGCGCGTGTGTGTTGGTCTAATAGCTAGCCTTACTTACTCTGAGTAATACCTTGCCATTCTTGATGAAGTAGATGCTCAAATAATTTCCTAATGACAGATGCTCAGGAATTACATTTTCAGAGTTCTTGCATGTCTGAAAATTGTCTTATTTAGCCCTCACATTTGAGTTTGGCTAGTGAGGCTAAACTGTTAGTTCCCTACCCGGTACCCATTCCCTTACTTATTTCTTGCCCCTTTTCTGTGTATGAGGCAGCAATGTCATTTGGCTGAATACCCGTTTTCTCAGAATCTCTGGCAACTGGGAGAAGCTCTGCAACACATTTCTGGCAACTGAACCATAAGCAGTTTCTCTGGGTAAGCTTTGTTTTCCTGCTAAAATCAGGATAAAAGGGAACATAGGCACATGGCACCACCCCCTACCCTCCTTCTCAAAAGGAACATGGGTGTGTTGTCTGGAGCTGAAGCAGTCATCTTGTCAGTCATCTTACCATATGGCAACAAATATAAGCTAAAGCCCGTGGATTCACAGAGATGCTGTCCTTGATGTCTCTGATCTACTGAATAAGCAAGCAATGCTTCCTTATCTGGTTAGATGAGAAGAGTAGCCTCTTATTTGTTTACAGCCCTGTAAGTCATAATTTCTGTTGAATAGAACATTTTAAACTGGCCCAGAAGGTATATACTTTTAGATTCAAAGTAATTTTCCTTTAGAATTCAAAGACCTTTCTCTGCTGTCTTCCGGCCTCTGTTACTGGTAATGCCAGACTAATTTGTATTCTTTTCTTTGCAATCTTTTTTAAACAGAAAGCTTTTAAATTAATGTTCTTTTTATCCTGATGTTCAGACATTTGTTACTGTGTGTCTACCCTGCTCATCACTTGATAAATCCTTTCAACGTGATGGCCGTGTCTCTACTCACGTCTGGGAAATTCTTTTCTATTTGGTCATTTCCTCCCCTTTGCTTTCCCTGCCTTCTCTTTCTGGAACTCCTGATACAGATGTCAGACCCCATAGATTCCTTTTAGCTTTTGTCTTTTCTTTCATATTCTTTTTTTTTTTTTGGTTCTATATTCTATAATCCGCTAACTCTTCTGTTCATTTTTTAAATTTCAGCAATTTTTTATGTTCAAGAATTCTTTCTTATTTTCTGATTGCTACCTTCTCAAAGCAGCTTGTTTCTGCTTTTCACATGTGGGATCTCCTAAAATATCTCTGAAGAGGTTTCATCCCAAACTTATCTTATACCCTGAATTATTTTGAGTCAGTTTTTCTATTATTCTTTGTATTGCTCTTTCAGCTGCAATTTTTCCTCAACAATCTAGTACTTTTTAAGATAAAGACAAAAATCCTTAACACAGTCTAAAAACGCCCTGTAGAGTCTGGTCCCTAACTATAGTTTCAGAAAGATTTATTTATTTATTTATTTATTTTATGTATGCACAGTCACTTTATTTTTATTATTTTTTTTTTAGCATTCTTTTTTTTTTTCATTTATTTTTATTAGTTGGAGGCTAATTACTTTACAATATTGTACTGGTTTTTGCCATACATTAACATGAATCAGCCATGGATTTACATGTGTTCCCCATCCCGATCCCCCCTCCCACCTCCCTCCCTATCCCATCCCTCTGGGTCTTCCCAGTGCACCAGCCCTGAGCACTTGTCTCATGCAAGAAAGATTTCTTTTAAATTTAATCTTTGGATTGTGACACATCATGCTTACAACAAGAGTATATAAAACTTATGGACATTCCAAGAATAATAATAAAGCTGACATCCACATAAACAGCTTTCAAATCAGAAAAGGGGATATCACCAGGACCGTATGTTCCCGTGCATCCACTTTCACATCTCTCCAAAAAAGAAAACCACTATTCCACTCTCTGCAATCATAATTTTCTTGTTCCCTCATTAGTTTTTACCATCCACACCTGCATCCATGTACAAAGTAGTATTTAGCTTTGCCTGGTTTTGAACTCTATGTGAGTGGCACTGTATAGTTCATATTCTTACTTCTTTTGCTTAACATTATTTTGAAAGACTCATTCACCCTGATGTGTATCACTGTATGTAGTTTACTCAATTTCAATGCTGGGTAATAAGCCAGTGTGTGACTATTCCAGACTTGCTCAGCCTAGTGGATGTTGGGGCGGTTTCCAGGTTCAAGTTTTTGCAAATGTCCTTACCGTGAACATTTTTAAATGGGTTTTCTGTTGCGCATGTGCACAAATCGTCCTCACATGTGTCCCTGGGAGACAAACTGCTGGCTCCCAGGAGATGTGCAGGTTTCCACTTCCTCAGTCGCGCTAAACTGATTTCCGAAGTGGTTGAGTCCACTACTCTTCTCACCATAAAGTATCTGAGAGTTCTTGTCGGGACTTGCCGTTATCAGCCTTTACAATCCTTGCTTAGCAAGTCGGAGTGAAGCTATATCTCATTGTGGCTTTGTATTTGCATCAGTTGTGAGGGTGAATGCCTTTTCATTTGACTGATCACTTGTGTTTCCTCTTTACAAGTGCCTGTTCCAGCCTTTGCCCACCTTCCCCGCTCCTGGATTTCTGTTCTAATTTGTTGTCTATCCTCCTACAGGTTCACAGGAATTCCTTACATATTTTCCTTTGTCCATTTA
Organism: Dama dama; assembly: GCF_033118175.1. Lineage (NCBI taxonomy): Eukaryota > Metazoa > Chordata > Mammalia > Artiodactyla > Cervidae > Dama > Dama dama. The sequence goes on from NC_083702.1 coordinate 9,583,164, forward strand.
TGGTGTTTTAAATGCTGTCTTCTCTTTTCACTCTCTACATACAGTGTTTTGAAAAAGAACGTTCATAATTTGAATGTAACTGAAGTTATCAACTGTTTCTGATGTGACTTACACTGTTTCTCATGTAAGAAATTAGTTTTGATCTCATATTAATAAATATATTTTAAAATATTATTTTCTAAAGATTTCAGAGTTTTGCCTTTCACATTGAGGCTTGGAGTTAATTTGGGGAAAGGGAGAGGTCTACTTTCACCCCCCCCAATATGGAGAATTGATAATCCCAGTTACCCTTTACTGAAAAGTTCATACCCACTGACCAGCAGTTTCAGCCTCTTGCTCCTTCTTTCCAGATAGATTGATCTGTCTGTGGTTATAGTCCTCTGGGCTTTCTTTTTGGTTTCACTGTCCTATTTATCTGTTCTTGTGTCAATGGTTCACTGTCTTATTTGCTTTAGCTTTATAATGTCTTGGTATCTGCTAGGGGTGATCTCATCACTACCAGCCTCTCTCTCTTCAGCTCCTTCAGGGGCACCTTGACTTGTCCTAGCCCTTTGCACTTCCATAAAAATTTTACATTCAGTTTATCCAGTTCCCAAAAAATTCCTGCAGTGAGTTTGATTAGGCTTGCCTTGACTCTTGACTTAGACCGATTTGGGGAGAATCATCATGGTTCCAGCACTAGGTCTTTCAATCCATAAGCATGGTTTAACTCTCCATTTTTAGATAGTCTTTAATATCTCACAATGAAATTTTATGATTTTATTCCATAAGGACCTAGATGTATAAATCAGTAGATTTATTCTTAGGTCCTTTACTTATTTTTGTTATACTAAAAGTGATATTTTCTAATTATTTACTGCTGCATAGAGGAATACAAAACACAACAGATTTTTGTATACTGACTTTTTTAATCCAACAATTTTGCTAACTTTTCAATTCTAATATTTTGGAGAAACTTTTATTTTCTACACAAAACCAGAAAATAGTGACAGTTTTGTTTATTTCTAATCCTTTTCCCTTAGTTTCATTTTATTATCTTACTGTCTAGTCAACACTGTTCAGAAGAAATCTAATGTAAGTGATAAATGCAGACCTCAGGTATATTTTAAAATTAAAATTAACAGCCATGCTAAAAATGTTAAAAAGCAGATGAAATGAATTTTTGTAAAACAGTTAATGTAACCCAATGTATTAAAATATTCAATATGTAATCAATATACAATTATTAATGAGACATTTTATGGTGTGGGTTTTTTTTGGTACTATTTAAAATTCAACATGTATTTAGTTTTACTCTTACACATCAATTCAGACCAGTCACATTTCAAGATCTCAGTAGTCATAGGGGGCTAGTGGCTACCATGTTGGATAACACAGGTCTAGACTATTCTGTGCCATGTTTAATGGAAATGAGGATTGCAATCATCCTTGCCTTTTTACTAATTTCAACATTTCACTATTAATTAGAATAATTAGGATATTTGCTGTAGGATTTTTGTAGATACTTTTACCAGGATAAAGTCATTCCCTTGTATTCCTAATTTGCTACAGGTTTTAAAACATAAACAGATCTTGAACGTTCCCTGTATCTTTTGTGATAACAATATGTCTTTCTTCCTTAACTAATGGTGAATTATGTTAACTGATTTTTTTTCTTTTGCTTTGCAGTGTTTGTTGCTAATGAGTGGTAGCATTTTCCCCAGGGTTTTCAAATTGAGGTATGCCTGCTTGCTGTTTCAGCTGTGTCCTACTCTTTGCAACCCTATGGACTGTAGCCCACGAAGCTCCTCTGTCCATGGGAAAATTCAATACAACTAGTGTTTTCATAGAAATAACTTTTGCTTTTGCTGATTACTTTCTGCCCTTCACTTTGCTGCTTTTGTGAATATTTCCTATGTCTTGAAAGGAGAGTATTCTGCAGTTGTAGCTACACTGTTCTGAAAAAGTCCCCTAGTCAAGTTTCTTAATATTATCTTCATTAAATATATTTCTGCTTGTTCTGTTGATTACAGAAGGATGTGTTTTTAAATCTCCCATTGTAATTGTGGGTTTGTCTATTTCTCTGTATAGTTCTCATCTTCGTTTTTTTTATATTTTAAGACTATGGTATTTACATATGAATTTGAAATTGTTCTTTCTTTCTGGTCAGTTAGACCATTTTCATTATGAAGTGACCTTCTTTATCTCTAGTGATTTTTTTCTGATACTAAAATAACTGCACCAGTCTTCTTTTCCTTAGCCTTTGTATTATAAGAATTTTTTTTTTTACCATGCATTTCCTTTCACCCTTTCAGTGTCCTTATGTTTTGGAAATGTTTCTTGTGGATGTCTTTTGTAAATTACAGGTAGTTGGATTTTTATCCTGCCTGGTAATCTTCATATTTTAACTACAACATTTAGTCCACTTGGATTGTTTTATAGTACATTTGAATTTATAACTGTTATTTATTTGTCCCACCTATTTTGTATTTTTCTTTTCATTCTTGCTTGTTTTAGGATTGATTGACTTTCTCATTCTGTTTTCCCCCTCTAATAATTTAGCTAAATACTATATACTGCATTTCCATTCTTTCTGTTTACCCTGTTAATGACAACTTACAGTCTTAACTCATCAGAGTTTAAATATATTTGGTATCTATTTTAGTTTTCCTCCTGAGGAATAGAAAGATCTTGGAACACTTTAATCCATTCACCCAAGTTCTATGCCATTGTTGTGTATTTTAGTTCTATTTTTATCCAGAAAACATTGTTATTGTATTATCAATGTTCTTCATTGTTCTTTATTCTCTGTTGCATCAGACCTCTGTCTGTGATCATCTTCCTCCAGCCTGAAGTTCTTCCGTTGGAATTTCCTTTAGGGAGGGTCTGCTACTGGCAAAGTCTTAGTTTTTGTATTTGTAAATGTTATTATTTCTCCTTGTTCTGGAAAGACATTTTCACTGGGTACATAAATCTTGAAATAAAATTTCACTCAGTTTCTAGGATGACGGTTATTTTTCTTTCAGTGCTTTGGATTATCATTTTACTGCCTTCGGGATCCTCGCCTCTCCCGTTGCTCCTCATAAAAAGTCCGTGCAAATCATTTCTTTTTCTTTTCTCTTTTCCTACCCCGGACGCCTGGACTTTATTCTGAGGGACACAGGGAGCTAGGGAAGGTTTTAAAGCACTAGGGTGATCCAGTCAGATCTGCATTCTAGAAAGCGCACTCTGGCACTGTGGACTCGGGCTTGGAGGACGTTGAGAAGTGAGAAGGCGGTTGCTGCAGTCCAGAGGAAGGACAAGGGGTGTGGAGGGCAGGGGGTCAGAGAAGCAGGACTTGGGGGGCCAATGCAGGCAGGCGGTTGGGAGCCCAAGGGGCACGGATGACTCGGGTTCCTAGTGAGGACGAAAGCTGGCGCCGTAGGGCAGACAGAAAGGTGTTGGAGTGGATGGGGATAATGAATGGATTTGTCTGAGACCTCAAGATCCATTCATTCCACAGAGTCGAACACCTACTACGTGCAGAGTGTCAAGTGACCGTGACTGGGGACTTGGGGCTGCGTGGCGTCAAAATCCGTCCCGCTGCGCACCTTAGATTCGCCGCGGCCAGACCTGCCGCCAAGTATTGCCTGGCGGGGGGCCTTGAGGCAGCGGCCGCGTGGGGACCGGGCGTCTCAGCACAACCTCCCGGACGGACAGATGGACATTAAGCATGGACGCAGAGGCGCCTGCTCAGAACTGGCAAACCACGCAGCTCCCGAGCCCGGATCCAGAGAGGCCGTGGTACTGAGACGCCCTGACAGGTTGAGAAACCTTGGCGGTCCCCGCCCTCCTGACGCCCGAGGGTCCGCGGAGCGACCGCGTCTATTCTTTGTGAGAGGTGAGGCAAATGGCCTCACCGCTCTCCCCCGGGTCCTCATATGCCCAACCCTGGCTAGGCCGTTTTCAGACCCTCAGAGTCACCGGGAGGACTTTAGAAAACACTCCTGGGTATTATTAGTATTTCGTCCAACACTCTCTCCTAGCGGAACCCGCGCCAAATAAGTCCCGCGGGCCGCTGGCTTTGGAGAGAGACGCCAAGCGCGAGGCCCGGGGGCGGACCTCCAGAGGGGGCGGAGCCATGGAGGGGCGTGGCCGACTAGACGAGAGCCGAGCCCCCGCTCCGCCCCGCCCCGTCCCCGCCCCCGCCCGGCGCGCTCGCCTGCCGGCTCGCTCGCGCCGAGGAAAACGTTGCGCAGGTTCAAAAATGGAACGTCGGCGGCGTGAGGGAGCGCGAGGGGGTGTGCGCGCGTGCGCGTGCGCGTGCGCGCCCGGGCGAGGGTGACGGGGACCCCGCCGGCCCGAGCATCGCGCGCCGCAGCCGCGGCCCCGCAGCTCCGCCCCCGGCCCGGCCCGGCCCCGGGCCCGCTCGCCCGCCGCCCCGCATGGAGCTGTCAGCCATCGGCGAGCAGGTGTTCGCCGTAGAGAGCATCCGGAAGAAGCGCGTGCGGAAGGTGAGGCTGCCCGGGGGGCGGCTCCCAGGACCCCTGTGGGGTCCCCTTCTGTCCCCAGTACTGTCCCCTCTACCCTGGAGGCGAGGGAGAAAGTGGGGGCGGGGGGACCCAGGCAGCCCCGCGCTGCCGGGCCCGTATCCCCAGCCCGTGCCTCAGTTTCCCCCGCCACCTTGTAGGGAGAGTAGAATTAAAAGTTGTCGCCCCAGGATGTTGGGGGCAGCTAAGCCAGCCAAAGCCGGAGATTAGGATCGGACTGGAGGAACCCCGAACGCTATCCTTTCTCATCCTCCTCTCATTAAATATGGGGAGACTGAGGCCCAAGTTGAAGAAACGGCTTGCCTCGTGTATTCGCATCGGAGCTGGGTCTCGAACTCAGGACTCTGTACTCTTGGTGCCAAGTCCTTTGAAGTTGGAGGAGCTTTGGAAAAGCCTCCTCCCGTCTCTTAAGTTTAACTGCTGGACTTCGACCTTTGCCGATCCCCTCCACACCCCCACCTCCGCGTCTCTCCCCCTCTTCCAGTGCACACCCCCTCAGTCTTCCCCTCCCCGACTCCCAGCCCCGCCCGGCGGCTCAGTGAAGCCGCCTACGGCGCTTCGGCATCCTCAAAGCTCCTCCCCCTTTGCCTTCGCCTCCAAAACATACACCCGGCGATTTAAGGAGGCATCTGTTCTGCTGGGTTCGGTCCCCGCTCCTCGGGCCTGGACTTTGGCCGTGCCCATTTCCGGTGCACACGTTTGCAAAGTAGTCTGGCCCCAGGCTGGAAGTTGGGAGTGGAAGGCTTTGGGGAAATTTCCTGTCCCAACACTTAAAACCACTGTCCTTTTATCTCCTCCCTGCCGCCCCTTGGGAAGCTCTAGCGGCAGGGCTGGTAGTTCACCTCCTCCCATTTGACGGAGGCACAAACTGAGGCCCGGACTGGGGAAGTGACCTGATCAAGGTCACACAGTAAGTTAGAGATGAGTGCAGAGCAGGAGCTCAGGTTGGCTGATTGCCAACTCATCTTTCAAGGGAGAAAACTTAGCCCTGGTATCTTGGGCTAAGGGTCATGGGTTCAAGGTAGGCCATGACCTTTTCTTTTCTTCCCCCAACTCCAATGGGGTTGAGTTTTGTCTTCCTGTCGGGGCTGCCCCTTCTCCTCCCTTCCCTCAGGGTTTCCTCAATTTGAATTTGTTCCTCAAAACCCAATGCTTTCCATGCAGTGTAGCCTAAACACATACATTAATTACCCCTTTCTACATGGGGCCTGAGAAAGTAGTGCCAGAGAGTGAGGAGCACTGTTCCTTTCACATTCATTCAAAATTTTGAGGACCTCTTATATACCAGGCACCAGTCTAAGTGCCAGGGGAGGGAGCTCCAGCCTTTGTGGAGCTAGCATACTGGTAGAGGAGACAGGCAGCAAAAGAGGAAGTAAACAGATGCTTTCCACTGGGGTTGTGTACCACACAGAAAGAGAACTGTAAGGTGGCAGGGAGGGTGGCCAGGGCAGGCCTCTTTGAGGAGATGACATTATCTTGGTCTTAAAGTTCTAGTGTGGAGGGGTATCACCTGTCAGATGGGGTTGGACTGGAAACTTTTAAAGGCCCCTATTACCTGTGCAGAAGGGAGGAACCTGGCTCTTATTTTCTCACTCCTGGAGGGAGGGATGAGCACCCTTTCTCACGGTGGGGACTGTCCGCCTTCTCTGGGGCCCTTCCAGGGTCTTTTGACTTGAGAGTAAGTTGAGAGTCTTGGAGTCACTAGCCTGTCCCCCCTGTCTCACAGGGACGCGGCTGATGGGGCTAGAGGCCTGGGGGACTCCCCAACGAGGAGTTTTCTAGGACTTGGAGACTCTTCTAATTAAAAAAAAGAAAGAGAATCATCGTCTTTGCACTGGCACACTGGACACTAGATCTTTGGCCATGCACGTTCCCCACTCGTGACATGGGCTCCAAGCTTCTACCACAGGTGCCCCTGACACGTGACATGGGCTCCAAGCTTCTACCACAGGGGCCCCTGACACGTGATGTGGGCTCCAAGCTTCTACCACAGGGGCCCCTGACACTGACGTGGGCTCCAAGCTTTTACCACAGGTGCCCCTGACACGTGACATGGGCTCCAAGCTTTTACCACAGGTTCCCCTGACATGTGACATGGGCTCCAAGCTTTTACCACAGGTGCCCCTGACATGTGACGTGGGCTCCAAGCTTTTACCACAGGTTCCCCTGAGGTGTGTAGGCCCAGTGCACTCCTGTGCTCTAGCAGGGAGGACGGTCTGGGATGGACATGGAGCGACCAGAGTTTGAGGATCTCTGGTTGATGGGGATATATGTGTGTGTGTGTGTGTGTGTGTGTGTATATATATATATATATATATATGGGGATATGTATGTGTATATTGTGTATATGTTTTGGGGGACTTCTGTCTGCAGAGGGGATTGGGCCTTCAGCCCTGCAAGTGGTCCTAGGGGCATCTGTGTATCTCACTGTGTCTCCTTCTCTCTCTCCCCAGGGTAAAGTTGAATACTTGGTGAAGTGGAAAGGATGGCCCCCAAAGTAAGGCTCCTTTGTGTCTTGTCTGCCTACGTGTACATCCTTCCATCCGCCTTTTCCCCCCTCTCCTGCCTTGCTTTTCACTCCAGCTGCTCTAGTAATTGGCCAGCTTACCTTGATTTAATCGTCCTCTTGGCTAGGCCTCAGTTTCCCCTCTGCCAGCTGAGGGATCTGGAGTATATGAGGGTCAAGGTGGGCGCCAGCTTCTCTTCATAGTTGTGCTCCATCTTCTGATTGGAGCCTCTGCTCCCCTGCTTCTGGCCTCTCCTGGCATTCAGCGGGTGAAGACGCAGCGTCTTGGCTTCAGAAATGGCCACCTGCAAGGTGGAGGGCCCCTCAAGCTGTAGCATGTACCAGTGCCAGGTGGGAGTTTGTGGTATTGAGCAAGACAAGTTTAGCCAGTGGGGCATGAGTCTTCAGTGCCATAGAGCTGGGGACAGAGCCACCTTTGGATAGCACTCTCCAGTCTACAGAGCAGGTTCTTCCCTTACAGACTTGTGAGACAGCTGTGGTCCTCATCTCTAAAGATGAGGAAACAGGTTCAGAGAAGGTAAGCAGCTTGCCTTAGGTCACACAGCAAGGGGAGGCAGAGTTGGGGCTTGAAGTGAGCCCCTCTTCTATGCCTCCTCCATCTCCCGGTTGGGAGGCGGCCAACTTGGGTCTAGGACCTCTCCCAGTTGCCCCTCCTCTCCTGCTGAGGCCTAATCAGGAACCTTCTCACCAACCAGTCACCTCCCAGCAGGAGTTGTTGGGGGAGGGGAGGGAATGAGCAGGTTGTGGGGCCTCCCCATTGGTCTGTGGGCCCCCCACCTCCCTGCCTGGCTTCCTTAGAGATAGACTCCTGGAATCCCCCCTGGTTCCAGAGCTCCTGGTGTCTGTGCCAGGGGCTTTCTGCTGTGTTGCTGTTGGGGGTGACCTGATGTTTGGGTCCTGGGAATGTCTTGGACACACAGTGGTGAGAGACACAGCGGAGGGGAAAACAGCCATGCTGCCTCAGCTTCCCTCTCTACAAAATGGGTTCTGTAGTCCAGGCCCAGCTCTCCTCTCACAGGCTTCTTCACTTTGTGGGGTGAAAGGTCTGGGGTGTGTCCCAGGTGGACTGCAGGCATCCTGCTGATTAGGGCTGGTGGCTGGCCAACCAGGTAATACACTCATCCATTCCTGCTGCCCCTGCTGCCCTTTCCCAAACACCCTGAGACTGAAGGATAATCCCCTCCTCCACTAGGCAGAGGGGAGGTGGGCTTCCAGTCTGGGTGAAGGGGCAGTAAGAGGAGGTGGAAAACTAGAAAAGGAAGGTGCTCAGAGTGGGCATACTCCCTGGGTACTCACTCCTCTTTTAGCTTCTGCACCAGAAGCCATTGCATTGGACTGTGGACACTAGCCTGTTGGCCTTCAAGGCATTGTTGGCTATTTTTCCTGCTGTGTAGACTCCCTTCTCTAAACAGATGTATTTGTCTATTTCAAGTTCCTTCCCCCACTTTTATTTATCCTGAATGAGTATGTCTGCCCATCAGAGCTTCGGTCACAGGAAGGACCTGGCATTCTAAGAGCGGTCCCTGCGTAGTTCTGCTGGCCTATGCCCATGCCCCTGGGGCCCCCTTGTTCCCTAACATGCTGGAGACCACCAGATGGGCCCTCATGACTACCTTTTGTGACCCACCCCCACGGGAGTTCAGGGAGTCTGTCTGGCCAGAAGACCTGGGGCATCTCCGACTTCCTCACACTTTGGTCCTTGTTCACAGCTAAACAGCTGGGATCCCTTGGACAGGCCCCCAGCAGAGCAGAATCTCTGCTTCCTCATCTCCAAATTGGAATGAATCCTCCAACACAGCAGTGATGTGAGGATTAGATGATAGATACAGAAGTACCTAGTGCATGCTTAACCCAGACAAGGCACTTAGTAAATGTTTGCTATTAATAGTAAGTTACACAGCTGGGCTCCTAGGTCTCTCACCAGCCAGGAGAGGGGTCTGGGGGGATTCTACTCCCATCTAAAGTAGCCTTAGCCCTCATTTAGATCAGTCCTCTCATGTTTCAAATGAGGAAACCAGGGCCCAGAGAGGAGAGGTCACTACAGTAATATAAATGCCAACACAGTGCAGCATGGTACCCACTTTATGCCAGCCACTGCCACCCAACTTCACTTGGGGGACAGCAGATTCAGTCACAGAAAGAAGGAGGAGAACCAGGGCCTCTCTTATCACCCACTTTAGTCTCCCCTCCTCAGGGGGCCTTGCTTGAAGAAGAGGCTGAGAAAGAGGGCGGGGAGTGGAGTAGTTGGACTAGCTGCTCCCTGCAGGCCTGGGAGCCTCGGCTATCACAGTGCCAGCCTGGGTGGGAGGGGGAGTCAGACTCTCCTGCTCCCAGCACCCTCCCCATCCTGGGCAGGGAGCTTTCTATTAATACAGAAACCACAATGTAAACCAGCACTCACTCTGCCCGGCCCCTGTTGAGCTTTAGGGTGCTTTGCCTGTTTGGAGGAATAACTGCCCTTCCTCCCCAGCAGATGGGGTAGAGGAGCTATCCTGCTTGTTCTGGAAAGAACAGCAAAGGGTACAGGGAGGGGCTGGGGGCACAGGGTGGAGGAGCTTAATAATCAGCTGCATGCTCTCAGCCCCACGGAGACCCTCAGATACCGACTCTCATCTCAGCCTGCTGCCCCTCTTTGGGAACACTTTCTTTCCCTCTGTTCTTACCCACTTGTGAATGCTACCCCATTTGTGGGGAGCACGGCCTCCATGGAGCTTTAGGAATGATATTATCCGTGTATCAGGGTACAGCAATAATCAGGCTGATATCAATAAGCCTCTATTAAAATCAGGCATTGGCCCACTTAACTAATTTGCCTAATGGCAACCCAGTGGACAGATGAAGAGACAAACCCTCAGCAGAGGAGGCCCTCCCTCAGATCATAAAGGTGGCATGATTTGAACTCTGGGCACCACCATTTCCTCAGCTGTAAAGTGGGACTCTAGCCTCACGAAGCCCTATGGAAGGCAGCCTGAGACAAGAAAGGGTTCATAGCAGTGCCAGACACAGACGAGGCGCTTCTTTGTCCTCCAAGGCCCTGCTGAGTAGCAGCAGCAGCAGAGTCCTGAGTTTGGTCTTGGCAAGTGTGTGTTTGTGTTCTGGAAGCTTTTGATATTGACTTAATTACTGCTTGTTTGCTTTTATTATGTACCACATTTTATTATGTACCACAAGTGCTGTATGTGGCTTGACACATCTGATTGTCACATCACCCCTAAAAGACATGGACTATTGGTAGCTCTGCTTCACAGATGAAGAACTGGAGGCCCCAACAAGTGAGTCACCTGCTCACCGCCGCCTCCGCCAGTCTCTCTGGTAGCCCGGCACACTCCTTCTCATTTGGGTGGCTGGAAATCGGAGTGGGGGGGCTGCTGGGTGGCCTGGCTCTATGGGGCGCCCATCTCCCGGCACTGCGGGAGCCTACGCGGCAGGGCCCAGGCGGGGCGGCGGTGAGCCTGTTTACCCCGGCTCGGGGGCGGGGTGGCGGTCACGTGGCCGTGTTTACCTCGGAGCCGGCGCGCGCAGTCCCCGCCCCCCGCCCTGCCCCTCATTGGTCGGCCGGGTAATCTGGCGCGCGCGCCCCCGCGTGCGTGCGTGTGCCCGCGCGGCTGCCCGGCTGCTGGGGGCGGGACCCACGGCGCGGCTGAGGGGAGCCCTCTGTCGGCCTTCTTGCGTTCCGGCCCAACCGGCGGCGCGGAGACCGAGTCCCAACGGCCGCGCACTCCTGTCTTGTCTGAACCCGGGTGGTTCACAAAGCGTGACCTACACTCGCCACGGCCTCTGGCTCCCCACACTACAGAGGGCTGCTGATGGCCGCCTCTTTCGGAGGGGCGAAGGTGTCCGAGAGGGTGAAGCGCCCGTCCAGCGACCCCCTCCCGCCTTTCCTCGGCGGGGCCAGGCCTCCTGCTGCCAAGTCTCACCCTTTCTCTGTACCCGCTGTGTGCCAGGCCCCGGGTCAGACGCTGAAGACGTGGGCAATCAGACCGTGCCCCTCTCCCAAACACATCACAGCCCGGTGGGTAGCCAGATACTTCGCCATGTGAGGACCCAAAGGGAGAGGGTGGCCAAGATTCAGCTGAGTTCCAACCACAGACTGGCTACTTACTGGTTCAGTGACCTTGGCAAGATGCTTCGCCTCTCTGCCCAAGTTTCCTCTGTAGCGTCTGTAACCTACCTCATAAAGGTGTTACAAGGGATGGATGAATCCCTGCGGTTGTCTGCTCTGGCATCTAACCATTACGGTGGTGGCGGTGGTGATGGTGATTCTTAAGATGAGGAAATTGAAGTACAGAGAAGGTTAGGGACTTGCCAGGAACCACACAGCAGCTACATCACCAAAAAATGGGCAGGGCAGGGGGGAAGTGGGCAGGGCAGAGGAGACTAGAGCACTGAAGAGACTTCCACAGCTAGAGAATATGGGGGGTGGAGGGCAGGCAGAGGACAGAGCGGAACACAAAATTCCCCCTCTCTTCTTACTAGGTACAATTGAGGAAATTCAGCCTTTGTGGGGAGGAAGGGTTGACGTCTCTGCCAGCTGCTAATTGCTTTCAGTTTGGTCTTTACCAAACTATATATATATTTTTAAAAATCTCAGTTTCACTTTCGCATTTCTTCAGAATGAGCAGAACTCTGCAGTGACTTCTACAGCCATTCCCAGAACACATGGGGGCTGGGGCCTGGCTGGGCAAGCTGGGGAGAAGTCACAACCTCCCAGCCAGGACACCAGCTTGATTCATCAATTTGTATGGCAGGTGCCAACGGCAGCAATAGGGCCCTGGAGAGCAGCTGAGGGGAGGGTTCATTGTGCTTGGAGAGGATGTCAGGGAAAACTGCAGGACCCTGACTCTTAAAGGATGAGGAGGTCACTGGAGGAAGAGGGCCCCCAGGAGGAGAGCACAACAAGTGCAAAGGATAGGAGCTGGGACGGTGCTGGGCATGTCACACTCAGGGCGTAGACCTTCACAGCTGAGTTCACGGGGCCTTACACAAAGTGTGCAGAAGTGTCAGTGAAAGAAAGGAGGAAAGGCCTGTTGTTGGGCAGCTTATCATTCAGATATAGATGGGACTACTGTTAGGTTTCACAGTAACCAGGACAGTTGAAGATGAAGGTTTTAGCTTGGCTGGTTAGAAGATGGCAAGGCCCAGCTTCTCTCTGCCTTCTAATACTTCCCTAATACCTACTCACCTCCCTTCTTGTCCAGCAGTCCTGGGGGCAGCCTTGGCCAGAATCACAGCCTGTTGCTTTGTTTTTTGTTTTTTTTTTTAACATGCCCATACACATTTGTGTGCATATTTGTATACATACATAAATGTTTTCAAGTTACATTTTTTTATGTACTAGCATCTGTTTATAATGAATCATCCTCCCCCCACTTTTGGAAGTTATATAAAGTTTGCTTTTAAAATTATTCAAATAAAATAGCAATCTAAGTTAAAGGCAGATGCTAAGTAAATAATCATGCAGATGGAAGAAGGATGGCTGAGCTCTGGAATTACCCAGGTCTGTCTCAGCTGTCTGGAATGCTGTCTGGCCTGGGAGTGGTGGAAGGTCCCTTGTGGAAAGACCTGGGGTCTGCTGTAGGATCACTGCACCAGACAGTCTCTGAGCATTTACCAGATTTCCTGCTATGTGACAAGGGACCTTCAGAGCTGGCCTTGATGATGCAGGTGTGTGCTGAGGAGGAGGGGAGCAGCTGGGCCAGGCAGAGCCCACACTGGGGCTGGGGCATCGCGGGGGCTAGGGACAGCAATAGTAACAAGCACAGAGCACTTAAACATGTGAGCGCATTTAGTCAGCACAAGAGACCTTTCAGGTCAGTCCAGTCGCTCAGTTGTGTCCGACTCTTTGTGACCCCATGGATTGCAGCATGCCAGGCCTCCCTGTCCATCACCAACTCCTGGAGTTTACTCAAACTCAAGTCCATGGAGTCGGTGATGCCATCCAACCATCTTATCCTCTGTCGTCCCCTTATCCTCCCGCCTTCAATCTTTCCTAGCATCAGGGTCTTTTCAAATGAGTCCGTTCATCACATCAGGTGGCCAAAGTATTGGAGTTTCAGCTTCAGCATCAGTCCTTCCAGTGGATATTCGGGACCAGTTTCCTTTAGGATGGACTGGTTTGATCTCCTTGCAGTCCAAGGGACTCCTAAGAGTCCTCTCCAACACCATAGTTCAAAAGCATTTATGGATTGGGAAATCAGCACAGAGACATTGAGACACTTGTTTACAGTTGTACTGCCAGCCAGGGCAGAGCTGGGGTTTGAACATGGGCAGTCTGGCTCCGGAGCCCCTGTTCTTTACCACATGCTCTTGCCTCTCATGGGAAGGGAATCCAGGGATGTATGGGGCCTGCCCTCTTTCAGTTCAGTCACTCAGTCGTGTCCGACTCTTTGTGACCCTGAGGTGAACATGGGGATCTAGTCGGGAGCTAGACGAAGTCATTTTTAGGGTGACGTGATCAGGATGAGGGGAGTTCTGGTGTTGAAGCCCCCAGAAGGCCCCCAACCTAGTCTGGTGGGCCAGGGACAATTTATGGGATTAGGTGACAATTACAGGCTGGATCAGGAAGGGGCAAGTCCTGCCCACAGCGGCTGTGGCCTCTGAATGGGAGGCAGGGTTGGAGGCGGGGCAGCTCTGACCGCTTGTTTGTCTCCCTAGGTACAGCACGTGGGAGCCGGAGGAACACATCCTGGACCCCCGCCTGGTCATGGCCTACGAGGAGAAGTAAGGGGCTCAGCCAGCCCCGGGGCTGCGGGGGGATGGCAGGCTCTGAGGTTTTGTGGGGAACTGTCGCTGGCTTGACTCCAAACAAGGGTCATGGGCCCCAGGAGACAGGGGTCTGGCAGGGACAGCTGCAGCTGGGGAAAGGTACTGGGTACCGGGTCCCAGGGCAGCCGAGGGCCTTGTCCATTTCCTGCTGCTGGGTGATGTCAGCCGCTCTGCTAACCACCCCAGGCCTCGGTCTCTTGGCCATTGTCGGCCACCCCCAACCACACCTGCCCCGATTTCCCCAGAAGGTAGGGGTTTCCGTTGCCATGAAAAAGGTGAAAATGGGCATAGAGATGCCCTGCATGTGAGGGGTGGCAGTATCAGTATTGTCCTGTCAAGCCCAGCGATGGACCTGAGAGAGATTTCCACTAGAGACCCTCTCACCAAGTCTGATGAAGCTCAAGAAAGGTCGGGGTTGGGGGGAGTGTGACTTTAGAGCCAGTACAGCTGAGTTGCTGTCCCTCCTGCTTGGCCCCCTCCTAGCTGGGTGGCCATGGACAAAGCTGCCCCCAAGTCTCAGTCTCCCGTGTCTGCCAGGGCTCTGCTGCAGTTCTGAGGGTGGGTTAGTGATTGGCAGCTCCTCCAACGGGCTGTGAGGGCACACCTTTAATGGAGAGCTTTTGCTGAAAGTGTCGTTTCTCCTGGTAGGAGGGCTTTTTTAGCATAATCTAGCCATTCCCTTCTGATGAGCCTTGCTGTTCCTGGCCTCCTTGCCAGCAGACTGCCCAATCTTTCTGCCTGTCCCTGACCCATCTCCCCTGTAGAGTGCAGGACCATTTTATAAAGTCATTTTTATTTGGTTCCTTTTAGTAACCTCTTGAGACAGGGCTGAGGGTCTCGTTTGACAGATGAGGAGACCGAGGCTCTGAAGAGCTAGGGGGCTTGTCCAGGAGCCTCACGGCTGGGGGACAGTCCAACTAGGGCTTAGCGGGGTGGGCCTCCTGACTCCCAGTGATGCTGTTCCTCTGCCCCTCCCCACCCCCTTCTGATTGCTTCTCCCCCAGGAGGTCTCCTGCTGCTGGTTCAAAGGAAATGTTCCCACTGGTCTTTCCTTTAAAAATCACAGTGTTCCTGTCCCACAGCTTCTTTCTGTTTCCCGAGTGCTGGTGGGACCTTGATCCAAAAGGGTTGTGACACTGGGAGAACCCTGTGGAATGTCCTGGATTGTGGTAAGACCATTGGGCAGGCATCAAGGGCCTGGATCAGCATCCTGGCTTGGCCACTCCCCAGCCGTGAGGTGCTAGGCAGGGCCTTTTTCCTCTCTGAGCCTCAGCTTCCCTGTCTGTGAAATGGGGAGAACAGTGCTGACCTCGTGGGCTCTTGTGGGGAGCAGAGGTGTGTGAACGCACTTCACGAGCCATTAAGTGTGGACACTCAGGTGCGAATGTCTTCCTCATGGTAACTGGGGGTCACCCAGCTCACACTGTCATTTGTTCAACCAGTCTTAATTGAGGTCCTCCTTTGTGCTGGGCACTGTTCCAGGGACTGGGGCACAGCAAGGCACAAAACCAGCAAGTGTCCCTGCCCTCGTGGGGCTCACGTTCCAGTGTGGAGGCCCACAGTGAAAAGTAGGCCAGTGATAGTATAGATGCAAACGTGTGGCTGCTGTTCGGACAGGGGCGGGGGTGCTGCTTTCAGCCCGGTGGTTGGGTGCTGGCGTTTGACCAGAGACCTGAGCTGAGTGAGGGAGGGAAGGAGCCCAGTGGGCATGTTACAGAAGACCATCCAGGGAGAGAGCGCACTGATGCAGAGACCCTGGGCTGAGGAGTGGCATGGAGGCGAGCGGGGCCCTGAGCCTGGCTGGCTGGACTGGTGTGAGCTGGGCAGGGGTGGGGCATTGCGGAGTGGGCACGGGCAGCTGAAGGAGTGGAGCGCAGCTCAGATTCTACCTCTGAGTCCTGTTAGAGAGGGTTTGGATGTTCCTTTGAATCTGAAAAGTCAGTAGTTAAGGGACAAATGAACCCACTGTCTGGGACCTGCAGACCCACTGTGTGGTTTGACTTCTTCCTCCTCTCTGGGTCTTGGTGAGAAGGACATAGAAGAGGGGTGATGACCATTCTAACACCTGCTTTGCAGTGTTTTTAAGGGACTCTGGTCAGGGAGTCCCTGCGTCCTGGGAGGGGCCGAGGGGACAGAGGCCCGGCTGGGGCCACGATCCCCACAGCCCTGGACACTGAGGAGCCGAGGGTTCCAGGGTTGACAGAGACTGGTCCCTGGGTAGGTCAGGACTGGACGGAGTGGAAGCCCCCACCTTGCCCTCCTGCTCCCCCCACCCCCACAGTTACAGGGCAGAAACTTGGGCACTACAGGAGGGAAGCCAGGTCGTGTGGCCTAGGCTGCAGGCCTGCCCCCACTGGCCCTAACTGGGCCAACAGGCTTGACCTCGCCAGGCCCGGCACCCGGAGCTCAGCATCTTCACCAGTAGCAAAAGTTGTCAGAATTGTGGCACCGGTTAAGTGACTAAACCTCTGTGTGCCTCAGCTGTAAAATGAGGATAGAAACTGTGCCTCCCCATAGGGTGAGGGTTACAGCATTGAGAACAGCACCTTGTACAGCGTGCCCAGGACATGGTAGGAAATATAATGAACAGCACTTATACGGGTATAATAGATACCTTCTTCTTTTCTCTCAAGGCCCTTTCCCTTTCCCCCCCTCTCTATTTCCTCCTCCTCTTCCTCTTTTTTCTTTTTCTTCCCTCTCTTCCTCTCTATGATCTTAGTCTTTCTACTCCCTGCCCCCACTTTGAGAAATGTCAGGGACCTCTCGCTCCCCCCAGGAGCCCCAGGGCTCAGCTAAGAAGGGAAGCTCATGCTCCAGACCAGGAAACTGAGGCCCAGAAAGGGAGAGTGGCCAGCCAGGGTGTCCCCTGGGTCAGGTAGGGGTGACCGGGCTCCCAGCACCAGGCTGTGAGATTAGATTCTCACTCTCCAGGATAGGGGAGGCCTGATTGGGTATCGCATGCCCTTGGTGCTTCTCTCAAACACTGGTTCTGGGACCCCAGAGCAGACCTGCTGAAGCCAGCTCCACAGGGTGGGAGGGACAGCTCCGCCCCCAGCACCCCTGGAGTTTGATGCCTGGAAGCAGGTGGCAGCCACTCCTTCGAGGAGGGAAACAGGAGCCATGGACCCACTGGCTTAACTGGGCTCAGACTGAGAGACTGGCCTAAGGCCTCAGAAAGCGTGAGTGGAATGAAGTCAAGCGCAATGACTTTGAATCATCCCACCACTTCCAGCACATGGTTGGGGTATCTGGTGTTGTTGTGTTGTGTGTGTCTTTGTATGCGTCCTCACGTTGTGCCTTGCATGTGTGTGAAGTGAGGAAGGCATCCGGCAGAGAGTCTGGCATCTACTGGGGACTGAATGCAAGCTAGTTTTTCTCCCCTTCCCCAGCCAGACGATACAGGCAACGGGAGCCTGTCTTCCCCACCAGGTTCGTGCAGATGCCAAACTGGCGGGGAGTTCTGGGCAGAGCCTCATGTGCAGAAGGACTCATCCGCCCTTCTCCTCAGCTCCCCTGGGCCTGTTCAAGACAAATTTGATTGAGAGGTCTCTATACACGTCTCCTAAGAGTGGAAACTGGAAATTGTTCTGGGGGTTGTTCCCAGTGCATGGAGAGCAGAGGTCTGGCCTGACCTTGGGGCCATGCAGACCACATGTTTTTGGAGATGCCCCCTGAGTCCCACCTCAGCGGTTGGGACCAGTGGCTGTGCCCTCACCTTTAGTCAGCTGAGAAGAGGGAGCCCTGGGAGTTGAACACTCCACCCCATTGTCATGGCCTAAAGCGAGCAACGGGAGGAGCCCAACCCCAGGATGGGCGGTAGCCCGTGGTGGGTGCCCCCCTCCTCCGTAGACAGCAGAGGGCCAGGTGGAGCGGACGCCTTACTTACCCTTAAATGTCACCAGTGTTTCCTTTTCTTCTGCCATTTGCTTTGCACACCAGGGAGGAGAGAGACCGAGCGTCGGGGTATAGGAAGAGAGGTCCGAAACCCAAACGGCTTCTGCTGCAGGTAACCCCGCCAGCTCTGGTGCCATCCCTTAGGGCCCCTTGCTCCCCCACCCCCGCCCCTACCATCTGTGCCTTTGCACCGGCTAGTCCTGCTAAACCACTAACCCTCCTCTGGCTCCATCCAGGGCACTGTGGAGGGTGGGGTGGGTGGGGCACTTAGTGGGTAAGTTTCAATGAGAGGAGTTGGGAAAAGTCAGAATTTGGGCTGGTGCCCAGGGGAAGACAGCATGGATGGGAGATCGGTGGAGGGAGGGAGGGTGGATGTATCGCTCATGGGGTCCTAGAATATTGAAAGCTTAGAATCTCGTAAATAAGCCTCTTTGATGCTCACAGTCCCCAAAATACAAAGTTGTAGTATTTTAGAACATTAGGAGCATAAACTTGAGAGTTGAGGAAACAAGGGGAGTCAGGAATGTTAGAATCTAAGAAAAGGAGATTCATAGAATTTTGGAATTGTAGCCTTGGAATGTCCTAGAAACGTGTCATTTTGAGTGAGAAGAAACCCTCTGCTTGAGGTCTTCAGGGCACTCTGCTACCCTTCGCTGGTTTGCACTGAAAAGAGGATGTAGGCTAGAGTGATGTAGTTCTGTGATTCAAGGCATGTCTCT
The DNA here is from genome assembly GCF_033118175.1 of Dama dama. Taxonomy (NCBI): domain Eukaryota; kingdom Metazoa; phylum Chordata; class Mammalia; order Artiodactyla; family Cervidae; genus Dama; species Dama dama. Next base: position 9,601,577 of record NC_083702.1, read on the forward strand.
GAGCTCGAGTTTTCTCTTCTACAAAATGCGGATGATAACAATACCAGCTGTCCTTAATTAGGCCCACCTGGGACTTTAAAGCCAAAACATAAGGCTTCTTGGTCCATGTGCAGTGTGAGCCATGTCCAGCCTCCTGTCCACTCTAAATTGTAGATCACATGAGGCTTTTGTAAAATGTAGATCACAGGCTTTTGCCAGATTAGATGGGTCTCCCTTCCTGCAGTGGGTGTGATCCCTGGGGTTTGGTGTTAATTGGGTCCTGAGAAAGAGATAGCACGTCAGACATCTCCATGCTGAGCTCTGTGCTCCGTGCTCTTCATGAACGAACACAGTTTATCTGCACACCAAACCCACAGGGAAGGTGTTCTCAGTCATCTATTGCTGTGTAACAAATTAACCCTTAACTGAGCAACTTAAGGCAGTAAACACTTTACACTGCATGGTCTCAGTCAGGAATCAGGGAGTACTTTAGCTGTTTCCTTAGTGATTCTGGCTCAGATTACAGTCATGTTGTCAGCTGGAAGTCCACTCATCTGAAGGCTCGATTGGGGCTGGAGGATCTGCTCCTAACGTAGCTACCCATGTGCCTCGTGCATCAGTGCTGGATGTTGACAGGAGGCCTGGTTCCTCAGTGCTGGGCCTTTCCATGGGGCTGCTGGCTGGCCTCATAGTAGGGCCACTAGCCTCCCCCAGGGTGGGTGAACAGGAAGAGCAAGGACAAAGCACCGTGTCCTTAGTGACTTAGCCTCAGAAGCCCCACACTGCAGTATTCAGTATAGAGGGGACTCCACACAGGTGTGAATTCCCAGTGGCAGATACTTGGAACCATCTTGGAGCTGGCTGCTATGGTTTCTTCATTTCATTGATGGAAGAAACTGAGGCTCTGGGAGACCAGTACCAAGTCACACAGCTAGACTAAAACCCAGGTCTGACTCCTGGTGCTCCCAGACCCATTAGTAACTGTAATTCTCTCATGGTGAGGTAAAGAAGAACAGAACTCTACGAGAGTTTACTCGGCCTGTGAGCCAGGTTGAAGGAGTGGTTTCTGATAAAGCTGCATATGGGATGAGCCCTGCAGTGCTGAGGCATTGCAGTAACTTCACAGTCTCCTCCCAGTTCAGCCCTCTTCCCATCATCATGACAACCCAGGCCCATGCCAAGTGATGGAGCTTGCACCTGTGATGACCTCTGTCCCCAGCTTGAGATGTTTGACATGCAGGTCGCATCTGTGGGCCTCACTCTCTTCTGGGAACTCTTGGCCTCTGGTGACAGCAGAGGAGCTCCTGTCCCAGAATGGCCCAGGCCCTCAACATCTTAGCACCGAGGATCTTTCTTGGATTTGTATAAATTTCCCCTAGGAGTCAGTAAGACAAGTGCACAAATTTTAAAACTTCAGCCTTTGAATGATGGAAGCACATGTTGTCCAGCCCCTTTTAACATGAATGAGGCAGGACATGGACTGGAGTCTGGACCCAGACAGGACCCCTCCCTGCAGCTCAGAGCCGAGGAGGGCCCTGGGGGAATCAAGGGGTGTCTGTGGCCTGCCAGCAGCACTTCGTCCCTATAGCTGGGTGGCACGGTGCACCCCAATGCTGTGTTAACTTTCTCCAAGAAACTTCAGAGCCCTGTGCCTCCCACCATCTCCCTGGCAGCTGACCGTTTCAGCTTTGGGGGCCTGTTAGAAGCAAAGATTCCTTTCCTATGATGAATAGCTCCTTAATTTATCAGCCGCAGAAATCCAGGTGTGTTTTCTGTTGGTCAGCTTTCCATCTGTACTTCTTGTCTGCTCCTCTGCCGTGGATCGAAGGAACGCGACCTGCAGCCCTGGCCCTTGAGATGAGGCCGTGCCTCGGCAGCCAAGATGAAGGCCGAGCTGGGCCCGGCCGGGGGGCTCGGGTGTCGGGTGGGGTGCGGGCTGGTTCTGAGCCCCGAACCTTGGGGAGGGGACCCCGGGCGGGCGGGACGGCGTGAGCCAAGGCGCGGCCGCGGGCGGGAGGGTGGGGCTGACCCGCCGTGCCCTGGCTTGCCCCCGCAGCGGCTGTACGGCATGGACCTGCGGAGCTCCCACAAGGCCAAGGGCGAGGAGAAGCTCTGCTTCTCCCTGACGCGCCCACTCGGCAGCGGGAGCCCCGAGGGGGTGGTCAAGGCGGGGGCGCCCGAGCTGGCGGACAAGGGCCCCTTGGTGCCCACCCTGCCCTTCCCGCTCCGCAAGCCCCGCAAGGCCCACAAGTACCTGCGGCTCTCACGCAAGAAGTTCCCGCCCCGCGGGCCCAACCTGGAGAGTCACAGCCATCGACGGGAGCTCTTCCTGCAGGAGTCACCGGCCCAGGACGTCCTGCAGGCGGCCAGCGAGTGGGAGCCTGCCGAGCAGCCCCCCGAAGAGGAGGGTAAGGCAGCCCGGCCCCCGGTTCAGACCCAGGGGCCCTCAGAGCTGGCAAGGCCCCTCGAGTTGTCAGGGCCCAGAGAGGGTCCCCTCAGCCTGCAGGGCACCCTGGCACCTAGCCCAGAGTTCTTTCCGTGGTCCCACTCGGAAGGAGTGCGTGTCCAGCTAGGTAAGATAAATGTTGTAATCTCTCCCCGTGTGGCCAGGCTCGAACTAGGCTCTGACCTGGCTGGAAACTCAGAGGAAGTTGTGGTGTTGGGGGCGGGGTGAGGGGGTAGAAGGGGGGTTCACACGCGGCAACACGCCCACCTTCCCTGCCTTGTTGCCAACGCTGGCCTCCCCTGACTCCCGTCTGTCTGTCTATCCGTCTGTTCCACGGCTGCAGCAGAGGCAGATCTGGGCGAGGGGCCACCTTCCTGGACACCCACGCTCCCCTCAAGTGAAGTGACAGTGACCGACATCACGGCCAACTCCATCACCGTCACCTTCCGCGAGGCCCAGGCCGCCGAGGGCTTCTTCCGAGACCGCAGTGGGAAGTTCTGATCCGCCATTTTTAACTCTTAAACTGTTTTCTTTGGGGCTCGGGGTGGGGACTTCCGGAGATGAGGAGGGGGTTAGGGCGGGATAATTATTTTATTTAAAAAAAACAAAAACATTGACCAGGAGAAGGGGTGATGCTCCCAACACTGTCCCACCCACCCGCCCCTTTCTCTGCGCTGACGGACAGACGGACATTTTCAGAGCTGGGGCGGGGCGGGGCCTGGGGAGGCCTGGCACTGCTCTGTCACTTGGGGCGCCGTCTCCAGGGCAGGACGGGGACAGGGCCAGCCTCCCCGGACCCCTCTGGCCCGCTTCTTCTCCGGAGAGACAGCAATTGGTCTCGGGACTAAAGGAGGACTGGAAGACCTGAGCCCTCCCCCGCATCCTGCCCCCGCCTTTCTGGTTGGTTACCCCTTTTCCCTTCTGTGTGTGTGTTTGGGGAGGGGTCTTTCTTTTTAACTTTACACTCCAGCTCTTCGGGGGAGATGGAGGCTGGCTTTGAGCAAAAGCGACGGGGTATGAGAGCTGAGGGGCCGCAGGGAAGGGTTGGAGATGGCTGGCCATAACCCAGAGAGGTCTCCCCCGGGTGGGGTGGTTGCCAGCTAATAAGCCCCTTCCGCTGAGAGCTACTCCCCACCCCACCCCCCAACCTGGCCTGTGAAAACTGCCCACGTGCGCACCCGGCCCTGCAGGTGTGTGTACTGGCCCTCGTGCCCTCGTGACTGCACGCACATGTCCATAGCCATGTGCAGCGGGTCTTGCAAACTTCCTGTTTAGAAACCCTGACCAGGTGAATGGGTGAATGAGGGGGTGAATCACAGCACAAAAGAGCTTGCCATAGGTAACCCCACTCACCCCACCCTCCCTGCGCTTCACCTGACAGGATCTGTCCAATCAGCGTGCTTGCGCCGTCACTGTAGGGCAAGGGTCCGGCGGGCGGGGGAGCGGGGCGGCGGTCAGGGGGCGGCCAAATGGCCTTCAGTGCTCCAGGTGTGGGATGCCGTCTTGTGGTTTCACCTGGCCAGTCACAGGTGTGCAGATGTGTGCATGTGTGCCCTGCACCAGCGCAGTCACGGGTGTGCAAGTGTGTGTGTGTGTATGCCCTGCACCAGCGCAGCCACAGGCGTGCAAGTGTGTGCATGTGTGCCCTGCATCAGCGCAAGCTCTGAGGCAGTTGGGTTCCATTCCTCTCCTGCGCACCCCTTCCCCGCCGGGGCCCCTGTTCTCTCTGACTCAGGTGACTTTCCAGCCCTTCCCCTCCCCTCTTTTTCTGCCCCCCCCCCCCCAAGTCAGCCAACCAGATGTGGGTGTGGGTGGTCAGGGAGGGAGGGAGCGTCCCACCACCTTCTCAGGGCAGCCCTTGACCCCTGACACCCTTCCTCCTCCTGTTCTGGGTCTCCTCCGCACCCACCCTAAATGCTGCAGCTGGGACTAACCTTGTTTCCCCGTGGGGGGACTTCTGCCATGTCTTCCTGTGATTGGGCTGTAGCGGAGGGTGGGTCAGGCTGTGTCCAAGCCCCGCCCCCTGCCCCCGCCCTGGCAGGGCCTGTGTGTGCCAGAAGAGGGGGCGCTGTTTCTAGTTTGCACAGACACGTCCTGTGGACTAGTGGCTTCTCCCTCTAGTGAGGAGTGACCTCTTCCCTACCCTGGCCCTGTAGGGGAGAAGCCAGGTTGGGGGTGGGCACCAGGGGAGCAAGCTCAAGACTGGCTCCCTCCCCTGTCCCCATCTCAGGCCAGGCACTGGGTCCCGCCGCCCCAGGGGCAGCTCTATGCTCTGCTTTGTCCTCAGGAAGTAGGCAGAATCCTGCTGAGGCTCCTCCAATAGGGCAGTTTTTCCCCAGACCCCTTCTTCCCAAGTTCCCAAACCAAAGACACGCTGCACCCCATTTTCCTTTGGGGTGCCTTGCTGGCCAGATCCCAGATCCCTGCGTGTGGGTCCCCCCTTCCTTTGCAGTCCTTCGTTGTCCAGGGTCAATTCAGTGCTTCCATTGGGGGATGGCACCACCCCCCACCCCATGACTTGATTCACCCCCAGCCTAGGGGTTTGTGTCTAGAGGAGTATGGGGGTGGACCGGGGAACCGAGGGGCTGTGGGGAACCCTCCTGCCTGGAGCCCTGGGGAGGGGATGGGCAGCCAGAGTGGGCGGCTGTCCCAGGTCAGGGGCTTCTGGCATAGGGGAGGCTGGTGGCAGGGGCCTCGCTGTGACAGAAAGATGCTGGCCCTGGCTTTGGACTTGGCTGGCAGCTTCCAATAGAAGTCACACTCACCCCATCCCTGGGGACAGGTGGCCTCCTCCAGCCTCACTTTGAAGAGCTGTTTGTGTCATGTGCTGGTTTGGGGTAGGGGGCTCTTTTGTGGGATGAGGTGACTGCTGCGGTGGAACACTGCTTGACTCTCAACCCTTCATGGCACACAGGGTGCCCTGCTGTCTGGAGGGCTGAACCCTGGGAGCCAAAGCTCTTAGGACCCACCCATCCAGGACACAGGACGGAGACCTTTGCAAGGGGTTGGAAGTGGCCTTCAGGCCTCCTCCAGCCCTGAGCATCCCAGCAGGGCTTGGGGTGAGGGGACAAACTGGGCACGACCTCCCTCCCCACCCAATAGCCACCCCAGAAGGCCAGTACTCACTTGGGGAGGGGGCGTTGAAAAAGTTAGACCACCTGTCTTCCCTTCCCCAGCCTCACCTGTTTTGAATGTAGACACCGGTTGGTACTTCTGTTTTGCTATGGGGTGGGGCAAAGGGCATGTTCTCTGCCCCTGGCACGGCCACCCCCCTGCTGATGCCGCAGGCCCCTCGAGGACCACCTCTGCTCTCAGGATGGTGGTCCCATCGCCAGCTTCCTCCTTGGCTCCTGCCCCGGGTGAGGGCGCTTCGCTGGTCCGGTGGTTTTTGCCTTTGCTTTATAACTGGCCCGCCGGGCTTCCAGGGCTCAGCACAAGAACGCTTCCTTTGCACAGAATGAGCGTCGAGCTTTGTTCAGACTAAATGAATGTATTTGGGAGGGGTTGGGGGGTGCGAGTCGATTCCAAGCACATGCCTTTTTCGAGTGAGCGTGTGCGGGGAGAGCTGGAGCAGATGCAGAGCATGGTTTTATTTTTCTACTGATGTTGGTAAGAGACTGTATAGCATCTATTTATTTAGATGATTTATCTGGTAAATGAGGCAAAAAAAATTATTAAAACTACATTAAAGATGATTTTAGAAAAAAAGCTGTTGGACTCCTGATCGTTGCTTTCGATGGCGTCACAGCCATGCCTAGGGAAGAGCTGCAGCCCTGGGGTGATCCCTGCAGGCCTCTCAGATCCATCCCCACCCCAGACCCATCTTAGCAATACACTGGGCCGGCGCCAGGCATCCGTGTAAGCTGGTTAATCTTGAGATCTGGAGGTGCTCTCATATCCATACATTCTCCCTGTCTGGTTAATTTCCCCCTCTTAAGTCTCAAACCCTCCATGCAGTCCCACACGTGGTCTCAGCACTCCTGCTCGAGTGTGTCAGTGGGCCTTGCAGTTCTTCAGAAGGGTAAGGCATTTCCTCCTGTGAAGGAGTGAGCTGTCTCTGGTCAATGCTGGGATCAGGAGGGGAGATGAAGGTGAATTGAGAAGGAAAAGAGTGATCTTGAGGGGTATCTGTCTCAGGTGGGGCCCTCAAATGGGCACCAGGTGGTCCATAGGCTGACGATGCCAGCCAGAGGGGTCAGGGGATTCTGGTGGGCAAGGTTCTTAGATCCTTTATCCCCAGTGTTTTCATCCCAGGGCTTCAGGTTCTGCTTCCTTCCCACTGGCCCCCAGCTTAGCATAAGAGGCCCATGAAGCTGCTGCTTCAGTCTCCTTTGCAGCTCTGCCTCTCTTACGACTAAATATTGGGCCTCACGGTCTGCAGCATATGTCCTATGGCTGCGGGACGTCAGGGGCACGTTATAACACTGTCATAAATAAAATGCAAAAACTGTGATTCATTTACATACATGAGGAGCTTCCCAGGTGGTGCTAGTGGCAAATGCAGGAGACAAGAGATGTGGGTTCAGTCCCTAGGTTGGGAAGATCCCCTGGAGAAAGAAATGGCAATCCACTCCAGTATTCTTGCCTGGAGAACCCCATGGACAGAGGAAGCCTGGTGGGCTACAGTTCACAGGGTTGCAGAGTCAGACACTACTGGAGGGACTTGGCACACACACCACGCACATCTATGAAAAATAACTATACTTTCCAAAACACCATCTAGAAGAGGGACTTCCCTGGTGGTCCAGTGGTGAAGAATCTACCTTCCAGTGCTGGGGATGAGGGTTCGATACCTCATCTTGGAACTAAGATCCCATATACTGCAGGGCAACTACTGAGCCCGAGAACCACAGCTAGAGAAGTCCAGGTTCCGCAGCAAAGAGCCCATGGGCCGCACCTAAGATGCAGCCAAATAAATAAAATATTAAAAATAGAAAAAACCTAGAAAGCCCAAGTTGAGAGCGGGCTAACCTGGGTCTGCCAATTCTTTGTTCGAACTTTCACACTGAGCCAACTCCACATTCAGGGCTATCGTCTTGTATCCAGTGCTTCATCTCTGCTGCCCGTCCCAGTGCAGAGCACAGTCAGGGATTATCACAGAGGTCTGACTGTGGGGCACCCGTGTCCACGTCCCACCCTACAGGTCTGTTTCTGAAACCCGTGTCCATGATCCTCTCTTAGCTTCAGTTTCTGTTACGGGTGGAATTGTGTTTCCAGAACCAGCTCCAACCCCCTCAGCTCCCTGAATCCACAGGTTGAAGTCCCAACCTCCAGGGCTTCAGAGTATGACTTTATTTGGAGATTGAGTCTTTACAGAGATAATCAAATGTAAATGATATCATTAGCCTGGACCCTAACCCAATCTGACTGGTGGGAAATTCGGGCCCGAGACACAGAGGGGAGGTGATAAGAACAGACATGGGGAGAAGGTGGCCATCTACCAACCGAGGAGAGAGGCCTGGAACACATCCTTCCCTCAGCCTCAGAAAGAACCAGCCCTGCCAACACCTTGATCTCAGACTTCCAGCCTCCAAACTGTGACAGAGTAAATTCCTGTTATTTAAGCCATCCAGCCTTACTTTGTTAGAGCAGCTCCTGAAACCTGCTGCTGTATCTGTGAGAACAGAGTCTGAGACTAGGCTTGGGGATAGGTCTGAGACTTTATTTTGGAGGTGGTTCCAGGGACAAGGGTAAGGACTAGGGAGAGAGGGACAGGAAAGGAGGAGAAGCCAAGATAAGGCATGTCACTGAGGTGGATGCCATGGGCAAGAGGGGTTGGTTCCACTTGGACTTTGTGAGAAGCATTCCAGTGCCCCCCTCCAAATGGTCCCCCACCACCCAGAGGACTGGAGATGGGAATGTTTATCCAAAGCCTCCAGTCTGTCATTGGCAAGGGTGCCAGGGCACTGACTCCCTTGTACCTAGAGGTCAAGGGTATCGGGAGAATTCATAGGGCAGGAAGTGAAGATGGCCCGTCCATCCTCCTGTGGCTAAAATCATAGATGAGGACAAGAGGACAGGAGGTGAGCAGCCAGAAGGAAGACGATCCCAGCTTTTTGTTCTGAGTTTCAGGTGGCCCTGGGCACATAAGTGGTAGATATTGAGGCCCTGCCCCCAGGCCACAGGTGCAAGGCCTTGCACCAAGGCCACAGAAGCGGGGTCCAAAACCAAGGATGCCTCTGAAGCTGACTGAGCCCTTTGTAACTGTTGCCCCAACCCCCGCCCCCCCCCCCCCGCCCCCATCATCACCAACAAGCTTCTTGACTCGCAATTAGAAAAAGATGCCCAACCCAGTAAAAACCCTATAGCACCCCAACCGGTCATCTGAGCCAGCCTTCCAGCAGGAATTTTCTTTGTCTTGAGGCTATAAAAATTGGGTACTGACCAACGAATACGGTCAACTCTCCCTGGCCTGTCAGGAGTTGTTGGTCCCCCACGCTCACAGTGCCCACTTTATCTCTGCTCTTTGTTCTTAATAAACTCACTCTTTTCTGCGGTACTCTGTGTCTGGAAATTCTTTTCCAACCCACGCTTGGATTGCCTCAACAGTAGATAAAGCCACAGGGGTGTTGGAGAGGGGGCCAAGGTCAGGGTTGGTTTGGAGGAGGCGAGAAGGCAGCATGTGGGTGAGTTCCAGCTGCCTCTTAGTTCCTGACCCGGGGGAGTCTGGCCTCCGCCCTGGCAGCTCCTTGAAAACTCCAGTTAGAGCTTAGGGGACTTAGCAGGCTCTGCCCTCAGCTCCAAGCCTTGACTCTGATTATGGGTCCCCAAGAAAAGTCACATAGGACTCTGGTATGAATTCGCAGCCTGACACTCAGGTGTGTTACCTGAATGCAACCTGCTGCGGTGGTATCATTACTGCACTTATTTTCATGGGTGGGACAAACAGAGAGGGTGTGGTTAGCTATTCAGGTGCACCTAGCCAGGTCGTAGAGAGCTGTGTCTCACTTCCAATGGGCTTCCCAGGTGGTGCTAGTGGTTAAGAACCCACCTGCTAATGAAGGAGAAGTAAGAGACATGGGTTTGATACCTGGGTCAGGAAGATCCCCTAGAGGAGGGCATGGAAACCCACCCCAGTATTCTTGCCTGGAGAATCCCATGGACAAAGGAGCCTGGTGGACTACCTTCCAGGGTGTCACAAAGAGTCAGACACAAGTGAGTGACTTAGCACAATGAATCCCTGGTTGGAGAAGTAGGATCCTGCATGCCTCAGCCAAAAAAAAAAGGAAAAAAGGAAACGCTGAAAAACAAGAAAGAAGGCAAGTCGAGAAGGAAGATAAAACCTGGACAAGAGAGGAAGGGTTTAAAGCAAGTGGGAGGAAAGGCAAGGGTCCGATGGAGCCCAGGAGCAGGAGGGGAGAAGACAGCGGAGGGAAGGAGCCCACTGACCTTGAGAAGCCTCGTGGAGAACCACAAGGCCAGCTACCACAAAAAGGAGAGAAGAGGACCTGCAGAAGGTGAGGAGGGAGAGGGCCCTGGCCTGGGAACAGGCAACCAGCAGCCTTCCTGACTTTCTGAAGGTCCCCAGCTGTCCTTGAAAGGGGAAGAAACATCAGCTCCTAGCATTAGGGGCTTCAGTATAGTCACATACGGATGTGAGAGTTGGACCATAAAGAAGGCTGATGGTTGAAGAATCGATGCTTTGGAACTGTGGTGCTGGAGAAGACTCTTGAGAGTCCCTTGGACAGCAAGGAGATCAAACCAGTCCATCCTAAAGGAAATCAAGCATGACTATTCATTGGAAGGACTGATACTGAAGCTGAAGCTCCAATCTTACTTCCCTCTCCAATACTTTGACCACCTAAGGCAAAAAGCCGACTCATTGGAAAAGACCCTGATGCTGGGAAAGATTGAAGGCAGAAGGAGAAGAGGGTGACACAGGAAGAGATGCCTGGGTGGCATCACAAATTCAATGGACATGAACTTGGGCAAACTCCGGGAGACAGTAAGGGACAGGGAGGCCTGGCAAGCTGCAGTTGAAAAGAGTTGGACACAACTTAGCTACTGAACAACAACAACAGCCATAAAGCCTCCCCACCCCTACCTTCTGGAGCTTCTGGAGCTTCTACCACTTTTTTTTTTTTAAAGTTAATTAAGAGTGCCTGATGAAATATGGATGGAGGTTCATGACATTGTACAGGAGACAGGAATCAAGACCATCCCCAAGAAAAAGAAATGCAAAAAAGCAAAATGGCTCTCTGAGGAGGACTTACAAAGAGCTGTGAAAGACGGAAAGCGAAAAGCAAAGGAGAAAAGGAAAGATATACCCATTTCAATGCAGAATTCCAAAGAATAGCAAGGAGAGATAAGAAAGCCTTCCTCAGTGATCAATGCAAAGAAATTGAGGAAAACAATAGAATGGGAAAGAATAGAGATCTCTTCAAGAAAATTAGAGATACCAAGGGAACATTTCATGCAAAGCTGGGCTCAATAAAGGACAGAAATGTTAGGGACCTAACAGAAGCAGAAGACATTAAGAAGAGGTGGCATGAGTACACAGAAGAACTGTACAAAAAAGATCTTCACGACCCAGATAATCACAATGCTGGGATCACTGACCTAGATTCAGACATCCTGGAATGTGAAGTTAAGTGGGCCTTAGGAAGCATCACTACGAACAAAGCTAGTGGAGGTGATGGAATTCCAGTTGAGCTATTTCAAATCCTGAAAGATGATGCTGTGAAAGTGCTGCACTCAATATGCCAGCAAATATGGAAAACTCAGCAGTGGCCACAGGACTGGAAAAGGTCAGTTTTCATTCCAGTCCCAAAGAAAGGCAATGCCAAAAAATGCTCAAACTACCACACAATTGCACTCATCTCACACACTAGTAAAGTAATGCTTAAAATTCTCCAGGCCAGGCTTCAGCAATACGTGAACCATGAACTTCCAGATGTTCAATCTGGATTTAGAAAAGGCAGGGGAACCAGAGATAAAATTGCCAACATCCAACGGATCATTGAAAAAGCAAGAGAGTTCCAGAAAAACATTTATTTCTGCTTTATTGACTATACCAAAGCCTTTGACTGTGTGGATCACAATAAACTGTGGAAATTTCTGAAAGAGATGGGCATACCAGACCACCTGACCTGCCTCTTGAGAAACCTGTATGCAGGTCAGGAAGCAACAGTTAGAACTGGACATGGAATAACCAACTGGTTCCAAATAGGAGAAGGAGTACGTCAAGGCTGTATATTGTCACCCTGCTCATTTAACTTATACGCAGAGTACATCATGAGAAACGCTGGGCTGGAAGAAGCACAAGCTGGAATCAAGATTGCCGGGAGAAATATCAAAAACCTCAGATATGCAGATGACACCACCCTTATGGCAGAAAGTGAAGAACTAAAGAGCCTCTTGATGAAAATGAAAGAGGAGAGTGAAAAAGTTGGCTTAAAGCTCAACATTCAGAAAACTAAGATCATGGCATCCTGTCCCGTCACTTCATGGCCAATAGATGGGGAAACAGTGGAAACAGTGGCTGACTTTATTTTTTGGGGCTCCAAAATCACTGTAGATGGCCATAAAATTAAAAGACGCTTACTCTTTGGAAGGAAAGTTATGACCAACCTAGACAGCATATTAAAAAGCAGAGACATTACTTTGCCAACAAAGGTCCATCTAGTCAAGGCTATGGTTTTTCCAGTGGTCAAGTATGGATGTGAGAGTTGGACTATAAAGAAAGCTGAGTGCTGAAGAATTGATGCTTTTGAACTGTGGTGTTTGAGAAGACTCTTGAGAGTCCCTTGGACTGCAAGGAGATCCAACCAGTCCATCCTAAAGGAGATCAGCCCTGGATATTCATTGGAAGGACTGATGCTAAAGCTGAAACTCCAATACTGTGGCCACCTGATGGGAAGAGCTGACTCATGTGAAAAGACCCTGATGCTGGGAGAGATTGAGGGCAGGAGGAGAAGGGTCGACAGTGGATGAGATGGTTGAATGGCATCATCGACTCGATGGACATGGGTTTGGGTGGACTCCGGGAGTTGGTGATGGACAGGGAGGCCTGGTGTGCTGCAGTTCATGGGGTCACAGAGTCAGACATGACTGAGTGACTGAACTGAACTGAATGGATTTATTTACTGGCTGTGCTGGGTCCTATGTTGCTGTGCAGGCTTCTCTCTAGTTTTGGTGCCCGAGTTTCTCACTGCAGTGGCTTCTCTTGTTGCGGAGCGTGGGCTGTATCTAGGGTGCAAGGCCTTCAGTAGTTGTGGTTCCTAGGCTCTACAGCACAGGTTCAAGAGCTGTGGCCCACGGGTTAATTACTCTTCGATACGTGGGATCTTCCTGAATCAAGGTTCAGACCTGTGTCTCCTGCATTGGCAGGCGGATTCTTTACCACTGAGCCACCAGGGAAACCCTGTAGCCACTTCTCGCTGAAGACAGGCCTGGGTGGGCTGAGTCTCTCAAGACCCTGCCCTCCACACCCTCCCACCACCCTGAAGCTGGCACTCCTAGTCTCTGTATCAGAGTCTCAAGGCCACCAGAAAAAAGGACCACAGGCGGGGGTGAGGTAGGGACTGAAGAGGAGGAACTTATGTCCTCACACTTCTAGAGGCTAGGAGCTTGGGGTCGCGGAGCTGGAAGAGCTGTTTCTCCTGAGGCTTTTCTCTTCGGCTTGTAGACGGCCGTCTTCTCCCCGTGTTTTCATGCGGCCTTCCTTCTGTGTGGCTCTGTCCCCTCTTAAAAGGACTCATACCGAACTAGGGTTTACCCCTATGACCTCACTTAATCTCCCCTTTAAAGGCTCTCGCTCCAAATGAAGTCACATTCTGAGGTCCTGGGGTTAGATCTCCAACATGATTTTTTTTTTTTGTGAGGCGAGCAGAAGTAACGCCATGGCAGGCAGCTTAGATTAGGAGTAGGCCTTCCTACTTCTGGGTGGTAAGATTATCAGGCCACCTGGATACAACCAATCAGCTTAACACTGACCGCTGTTTGCCAATTAGGAACGGGGCGGAAACCCCTGGGAAAGTCCCGGGCGCGCTAAAGTTTTGAGTGTGTTTGACCAATGAAATTGCTTTGCAAACTTGTAACCAATCCGCTTAAACCAACTACCAACGGCGTGTGCTCACCCTATAAATTTGTGTAACAGCTTGGGCTTGGGGCTCTCTGACCCCGCACCACTGCGTTGGATGTGGCAGGAGCCCTGACTCAAGTCAGCAATAAACTTCCCTTTTTGCGAGTTGCATTGTCTTGGAGGCCTTCTCTTCCCGCTCGGGGATTCGGACATCGGGCATAACATTTTGTTTTTTGTTTTTTTTTTTAAACTTTTTATTTTGTATTGTAGTGTAGCTGATTGACAGCGTTGTGATAGTTTCAGGTCAACAAGGAAGGGACTCAGCCATACATATCAGTTCAATTCACTCAGTTGTGTCCGACTCTTTTGGACCCCATGGACTGCAGCGTGTCAGGCTTCCCTGTCTGTCACCAACTCCCGAAATTTGCTCAAACTCACACCCATCAAGTCGATAATGCTATCCAACTGTCTCATCCTCTGTTGTCCTCTTCTCCTCCTGTCTTCAGTCTTCCCCAGCATCAGGGTCTTTTCCAATGGGTCAGTTCTTCGCATCAGGTGGCCAAAGTATTGGAGTTTCAGCTTCAGCATCAGTCCTTCCAATGAATATTCAGGACTGATTTCCTTTAGGATAGACTGGTTGGATCTCCTTGCAGTCCAAGAACTCTCAAGAGTCTTCTCCAATACAACACTTCAGAAGCATCAATTCTTCGGTGCTCAGCTTTCATTATAGTCCCTCACACCGATACATGAATGCTGGAAAAACCATAGCTTTGACTAGATAGACCTTTGTTGGCAAAGGAATGTCTCTGCTTTTTAATATGCTATCTAGGTTGGTCATAGCTTTTCTTTCAAGGAGCAAGTGTCTTTTAATTTCATGACTACAGTCACCATCCGCAGTGATTTTGGAGCCCCCCAAAATAAAGTCTCTCACTGTTTCCAGTTTGCCCATCTATTTGCCATGAAGTGATGGCACCAGATGCCATGATCTTAATTTTCTGAATGTTGAATTTTAAGCCTTTTTCACTTTTTTTTTTTAAACTTTTTCACTCTCCTCTTTCTCCTTCATCCAGAGGCTCTTAGGTTCTTCTTCATTTTCTGCCATAATGGTGGTGTCACCTACATATATGAGGTTATTGATATTTCTCCTGGAAATCTTGATTCCAGCTTGTGCTTCATCCAGCCCAGCATTTCACATGATGTACTCTGCGTATAAGTTAAATATGTGAGAGTTGGACTATAAAGAAAGCTGAGCACCGAAGAATTGATGCTTTTGAACTGTGGTTTTGGAGAAGACTCTTAAGAGTCCCTTGGACTGCAAGGAAATCCAACCAATCCATCCCAAAGGAGATCAGTCCTGGGTGTTCATTGGAAGGACTGATGCTGAAGCTGAAACTCCAATACTTTGGCGACCTGATTGGAAGAGCTGACTCATTTGAAAAGACTCTGATGCTGGGAAAGATTGAGGGCAGGAGGAGAAGGGGACGACAGAGGATGAGATGGCTGGACTGCATCACCGACACAATGGACATGGGTTTGGGTGGACTCCGGGAGTTGGTGATGGACAGGGAGGCCTGGCGTGCTGCGGCTCATAGGGTTGCAAAGAGTCGGACACGACTGAGCAACTCAACTGAACTGAACTCTTCGTATAAGTTAAATAAGCAGGGTGACAATATACAACCTTGACATACTCCTTTCCCTATTTGGAACCAGTCTGTTGTTCCATGTTCAGTTCTAACTGTTGCTTCTTGACCTGCATACAGATTTCTCAGGAGGCAGGTAAGATGGTCTAGTATTCCAATCTCTTTCAGAATTTCCCACAGTTTGTTGTGATCCACACAGTCAAAGGCTTTGGCATAGTCAATAAAGCAGAAGTAGATGTTTTTCTGGAACTCTCTTGTTTTTTTGATGATCCAACGGATGTTGGCAATTTGATCTCTGGTCCATACATATACATGTATCCATTCTCTCCCAACTCCCCTCCCATCCAGGCTGCCACATGACATTGAGCAGAGTTCCATGTGGTATACAACAGGTCCTTGTTGGTTATCCATTTTAAATATAGCAGTTCCAATGTGAATATTAAGGGGGGGGCATAAATCAGTTCATAACAGTTGCCTCCAGACACCCAATTCATCTTCCTGCTAACAGAACCTTCATCATTTTGGATGAGAGGAAATGGCAATTATCCAACAAAAGGTTCGTTTCCCCAGTTCCCCTCCCCAGCTGCCCACAGCAAGGGATGCTGTATGACCTATGACAGGTAAGTGAGCGTTCTGAAGTGTGTCCCCGAATTTGGGCTCATCTGATGTTTCCTCTGGGCTTCCCTTGTGGCTCAGCTGGTAAAGAATTCACCTGCAATGCGGGAGACCTGGGTTTGATCCCTGAGTTGGGAAGATCCCCTGGAGAAGGGAAAGGCTACCCACTCCAGTATTCTGGCCTGGAGAATCCCATGGACTGTATGGTCCACGATGTCACAAAGAGTCAGATATGACTGAGCAACTTTCACACATGTCTACGAAAATTCAGTTAACCCTCAAGTTAAGACGAAAAGGGGGGAATTTTAATTGAGCCAAACTGAGGATTTTAACCTGGGGAGCAGAGTCTCAGAAAGCTCTTAGAATTGTTCTGCCTATTAATTAGAAGTCAAGGCAGAGTTGTTTACATTTTTTAAGACAAAGGATCCTACGTCAAAGTGACACCCTGCTATTTCACATAAAGTTCACCGAGGATACATAGTCCAGGTAAGCCTGATCAAAGTGAGCAGTGAGTCACCATGACCCCCTGCAGAGCCGGGAAACACTGCTGTTCTTTAAGAAGTTACATTGCCAGCGTCTGAAGAAAGGGAAAAAGTCCATCTTTATGCTTGAGCAGGCACTCCTTTCTTTGAGAAACTCTGGTTAATGCGTAGTGCAGATGCATATTGCAAGTTAGGGAGGGAAGGTGGAGGCCCAAACAAGCACACGCACACAGAGAAAATTTTATGTTTAATTTTTCTTGTCCCACCCTATTATATAAATTTTATTTCATCATTTGTGATTAGGTTCAGGTCTTGGATCTCCAGCAGGAACATCACAAAAGTGATGCTGTGTTGTCATGGTACCTCGTCCGGGTGCCATTCCTCATGTTGTCCAGTTTATTTGATTAAGAAGGTGCCTGCCAGGCTTCTCCACTGTGAAGTTACTTCTTTTGCTTTGAAATTAATAACCATTTCTGGAAAAGGTTCACGCATGCCTTGGAGATATTACAGATTTGGTTTCAGGCTACCACAATAAAATGAATACTGAAATAAAGCAAGTCGCAAGAATATATGGGATTCCTAGCACATATAAGGGTTTTGTTTACACTATCCTGTAGGCTACTAAGTGTGAGATAACATTACGTTTTTTAAGAATGTACATAACTTGGGAATTCCCTGGCAGTCAAGTGGCTAAGACTGCACTTCCACTTGCAGGGGGCTAGGAGCTAAGCTCCTGCATGCTGCATGGTGCTGCCAAAAAAAAAAAAATTTTTTTATGTACATATTTTAGCTTAAAAATACAAAACAAGAAAAGCAAATTAAAATGGTAATGTCAAAGATCGCTGATCAGAAACCAATACAACTTGGTAAAGCAGTTATCCTCCAATTAAAAATAGATTTTAAAAATAATAAGAAAAAAGATCACAAATCACCATAACAAACAAAATAATAATGAAAACCTTTGAAATGTTGAAAGTATTGCTAACATGTGACACAGAGACACGAATTGAGCAGATATTGTAAGAAAAACACTGCTAGTAGACTTGCTCCAAGCAGGTTACTACAAACCTTCAGTTTGTGAAAAATGCAGTGCCTGTGAAACACAAAAAAGTGGAACTCGATTAAATGAAGTCTGCCTATAATTTGAAAATATATAAAATCCAATTCCTCCTCACACATTCAATGTAGTTATTAATATTTATTTATATTAGTATGGATTCATCGTTCCCTATTTTATTCAATGACTGTCATCCATTATTATCACGACTTGCTTGAAAACTCAAAATTTCTCAGTTTTGGCCAGTTTGAACCTAGTTGGCTACTATACTTTAGGGTATGTTTGACATTTAATATGTTCAAAGTTTTTAAATATCTGACAAAGCAATTCCCCTTTCCACAACACTGCTATTCTTTTTCAGAATTATTTTGGCTATTCTTGCAGATTTTTCTCTTTCTATATTGAGTTTAGAATTGGATTTGTCAAATTATATAAGAATTTCAAATGAAATCTTTGTTAATACTCTTTTGAATTTATAGAAGAGAGGAAAAGTAAAATATTTTCTCTGGGAACATTAAATGTTTCTTCACTTCATGTAGCTCTGTTTTATGTCTTTTATTATATTTTTGCAATTCTGTTCATCAAGTGTACATATTTCTTCTTGGGCTTCCCTGATGGCTCAGCAGTAAAGAATCCAGTTTCAATGCCGAAGACAAGGGTTCCATCCCTGGGTCGGGAAGATCCCCTGGATTAGGAAATGGCAACCCACTCCAGTCTTCTTGCCTGGGAAATCTCATGGACAGAGGAGCCTGGTGGGTTACAGTCCATGGAGTCACTAGAGTCAGACCCGACTTAGCAACTAAACCACCACATATTTCATCTTCGGACTCATCCTAGGCACTTCATAAATTTTATTACAGTTGTGAATAGTATCCCCCATACCAGACACACACAAATATTTTTAAATTAGTTATCACTAATTTGTGCCCACACCTTGATTCCAGACTTCCGCTCTCCAGAAGTGTAAGAGGATACATTTCTGTAGCTCAAAGTCACCCCATTGGTGTTACTTTATTTTGGCAGCCTTGGAAACCAATCCGATGTAAGTATCTACAAACAGTGGTCTGATAAACTAGTGACTGGGCTTCCCAGGTGGCGCAGTGGTAAAGAATCCAATGAAGATGCTAGGGAAGACTCCTTCCCACGTCTTCTCCAGGTAGGGCCTTTCCCTCATGGTGTGCTGATACCCCTTGGCATTCCTGGGCTTGTAGATCATTACTCCAGCCTCCACCTCTGTCCGCACATGAAATTCTCCTTGCAAGTCTGTGTCTTTCCTCTTCTTAAAGGATTACCAGTCGTGTTAGACGAAGGGTCTACCCTGCTTCAGTGTTATCTGTCCGTACATAATTATCTCTGCAATGACTCTATTTCCAAACAAGGACAACATTCTGAGGTCCTGGGAAGAGTATTAATTTGGGCGGATACTGCTCAGCTTGGTGCATACATATTTCACATTTATTATTAAAAGCTTTCTGTCTCTCTGTCTTTTTTCTCTAAATTTTGGCTATACTGGGTTTTTGTTGTGGTACCCAGGCTTCTCTTGTTGCAGTGCAAGGCCTTCTCTCGTTGTGGAGCATAGGCTGCAGCGAATGCAGACTCACTGACTTCTCAAGTTGCCGTGCTGGCTTAGTTGCCCCAAGGCATGTAGGATCTTAGTTCCCTGACCAAGGATTGAACCCTGCATTCGAAGGCAGACTCTTGTTTGGGCTATTCGGAGTCTTTTGTATTTCCACACAAATTTTAAAATTATTCATTGTATTTCTGTAAAAAAAAAAATGCCCATGGTATTTAGATAGTGATTGCATTGAATCTGTAGATTGCCTTGAGTAGTGTGGTCATTTTATTTATTTATTTTTAGTTCTACCACTTTATTGCTACCAACCCATTTCCCTCCACCCTCGTGCACACATGCTCAGTCATGTAATCCCATGGACTGCAGCCCGCCAGGCTCCTCTGTCCATGGACTTTTCCAGGCAAAAATACTGGAGTGGGTTGCCATTTCCTTCTCCAGGAGTGTGGTCATTTTTAACAACATTACCAAGGACACTGTATGTCTTTCCATCTGTGTCATCTTCAGCTTCTTTCGTCAGTGTCTTCAGTTCAGTTCAGTTCAGTCACTCAGTCGTCTCCGACTCTTTGCGACCCCATGGACTGCAGCACGCCAGGCCTCCCTGTCCATCACCAACTCCCGGAGTAATTGTTGGCTGCATTGGGTCTTCATTGCTGCCGGTGGGCTTTCTTTAGTAGTTGCAGCAAGTGGATGCTACTCTTCATTGTGGCACACAGGTTTCTCTTTGCAGTGATTTCTTCTGTTTCGGAGCACAGACATAGTTGCACAGGCTTTATTAATTGCAGCTCACAGGCTAAGTTGCTCCGAGGCAAGTGGGATCTTCCTGGACCAGGGATCAAACCTGTGTCGCCTACATTGGCAGGTGGATTCTTAACCTCTGGACCTCTAGGGAAGTCCCAAACTAAATTTTAAAGGAAAGCAAGAGTGGCACTATTACACTAGGTGGAGTATAAGGCTCAGCTGGTTAAAGAGGAACTAAATACAGTAACAAAGGAAAAATTAAAGAATAAAATGTAACAATTATAAACTTGTATGTACCAAATAACATAGCAGCCAACTACATAAAGGAAAAATAATTGTAAACCCTAGTTGAGTTGGAGTGGCAATGTTTATACCCCAGGGAATGGATCACGGTTGGCCTAAATCTGTTCAACAGTATGAGAACCATGAACTTCCAGATGTTTCCCCCTCAGTCAGTCTCTCCCATCTGGAAGCTTCCGTAAGCCTCTTATTCTTCTCCATCAGAGGGCAGACAGACTGAAAAACACAATCACAGAAAACTAACCAATCTAATCACATGGACCATAGCCTTGTCTAACTCAATGAAACTATGAGCCATGCCGTGTGGGGCCACCCAAGATGGACAGGTCATGGTGGAGAGGTCTGACAGAATGTGGTCCACTGGAGAAGGGAATGGCAAACCACTTCAGTATTCTTACCTTAAGAACCCCATGGACAGTATGAACAGGCAAAAGGATAGGACACTGAAAGATGAACTCCCCAGGTCGGTAGGTGCCCTATATACTACTGGAGATCAGTGGAGAAATAACTCCAGAAAGAATGAAGGGATGGAGCCAAAGCAAAAACAACACCCCGTTGTGGATGTGACTGGTAATAGAAGCAAGGTCCAATGCTATAAAGAGCAATAATGCATAGGAACCTGGAATGTTAGGTCCATGAATCAACGCAAATTGGAAGTGGTCAAACAGGAGATGGCAAGAGTGAACTTTGACATTTTAGGAATCAGCGAATTAAAATGGACTGGAATGGGTGAATTTAACTCAGATGACAATTATATCTACTGCTGTGGGTAAGAATGCCTTAGAAGAGATGGAGTAGGCATCATAGTCAACAAGAGTCTGAAATGCTGTACTTGGATGCAATCTCAAAAACAACAGAATGATCTCTGTTCATTTCCAAGGCAAACCATTCAATATCACAGTAATCCTAGTCTATGCCCTGACCAGTAATGCTGAAGAAGCTGAAGTTGAAAGGTTCTATGAAGACCTATAAGACCTTCTAGAATTAACACCCAAAAAAGATGTCCTTTTTGGTATAGGGGACTGGAATGCAAAAGTAGGAGGTCAAGAAATACCTGGAGTAACAGGCAAATTTGGCCTTGGAGTACAGAATGAAGCAGGGCAAAGGCTAATAGAGTTTTGCCAAGAGGACGCACTGGTCACCCTCTTCCAACCACACAAGAGAAGACTTTACACATGGATATCACCACATGGTCAACACTGAAATCAGATTGATTTTGTTCTTTGCAGCCAAAGATGGAGAAGCTCTATACAGTCAGCAAAAACAAGACTGGGAGCTGATTGTGGCTCAGATCACGAACTCCTTATTGCCAAATTCAGACTTAAACTGAAGAAAGTAGGGAAAACCACCAGACCGTTCAGGTATGACTTAAATCAAATCCCTCGTGATTATACAGTGGAAGTGAAAAATAGATTTAAGAGACTAAATCTGATAGAGTGCCTGATGAACAATGGACGGAGGTTCATGACATTGTACAGGAGACAGGGATCAAGACCATCCCCAAGAAAAAGAAATGCAAAAAAGCAAAATGGCCATCTGAGGAGGCCTTACAAATAGCTGTGAAAAGAAGAGAAGTAAAAAGCAAAGGAGAAAAGGAAAGATATACCCATTTCAATGCAGAATTCCAAAGAATAGCAAGGAGAGATAAGAAAGCCTTCCTCAGCTATCAATGCAAAGAAATAGAGGAAAACAATAGAATGGGAAAGAATAGAGATCTCTTCAAGAAAATTAGAGATACCAAGGGAACATTTCATGCAAAGATGGGTTCAATAAAGGACAGAAATGGTAGGGACCTAACAGAAGCAGAAGATATTAAGAAAGGTGGCAAGAATAGACTGAAGAACAGTACAAAAAAGACCTTCATGACCCAGATAATCACAATGGTGTGATCACTGACCTAGAGTCAGACATCCTGGAATGTGAAGTCAAGTGGGCCTAAGCTAGTGGAGGTGATGGAATTCCAGTTGAGCTATTTCAAATCCTAAAAGATGATGCTGTGAAAGTGTTGCACTCAATATGCCAGCAAATTTGGAAAACTCCGCAGTGGCCACAGGACTGGAAAAGGTTGGTTTTCATTCCAATCCCTAAGAAAGGCAATGCCAAAGAATGTTCAAACTACGGCACAATTGCACTCATCTCATCTCAGTTCAGTTCAGTTCAGTTCAGTCTCTCAGTTGTCTCCAACTCTTTTGAGACCCCATTAACCACAGCATGCCAGGCCTCCCTGTCCATCACCAACTCCCGGAGTTTACTCAAACTCATGCCCATTGAGTTGGTGATGCCATCCAACCATCTCATCCGCTGTCATCCCCTTCTCCTCCTGCCCTCAATCTCTCCCAGCATCAGGGTCTTTTCATATGAGTCAGCGCTTCTCATCGGGTGGCCAAAGTATTGGAGTTTCAGCTTCAACATCAGTCCTTCCAATGAACACCCAGGACTGATCTCCTTTAGTATGGACTGGATCTCCTTACAGTCCAAGGGACTGTCAAGAGTCTTCTCCAACACCACAGTTCAAAAGCATCAATTCTTCGGTGCTCAGCTTTCTTTATAGACCAACTCTCACATCCATACATGACCACTGGAAAAACCATAACATTGACTAGATGGACCTTTGTTGACAAAGTAATGTTTCTGCTTTTTAATGTCTAGGTTGGTCATAACTTTCCTTCCAAGGAGTAAGCGTCTTTTAATTTCATGGCTGCAATCACCATCTGCAGTGATTTTGGAGCCCAAAAAAATAAAGTCAGCCACTGTTTCCATTGTTTCCCCATCTATTTGCCATGAAGTGATGGGACCGGATGTCATGATCTTAGTTTTCTGAATGTTGAGCTTTAAGCCAACTTTTTCACTCTCCTCTTTCACTTTCATCAAGAGGCTCTTTAGTTCTTCACTTTCTGCCATTAAGGGTGGTGTCATCTGCATATCTGAGGTTATTGATATTTCTCCTGGCAATCTCGATTCCAGCTTGTGCTTCTTCCAGCCCAGCGTTTCTCATGATGTCCTCTGCATAGAAGTTAAATAAGAAGGGTGACAATATGCAGCCTTGACGTACTCTTTTTCCTATTTGAAACCAGTCGGTTGTTCCATGTCCAGTTCTAACTGTTGCTTCCTGACCTGCATAAAGGTTTCTCAAGAGACAGGTCAAATGGTCTGGTATTCTCAGACCTTTCAGAATTTTCCAATGCAGGGGACCAAGGCCCGGGTCTTGGTCCCTGGTCAGGGAACTGGTTCCCACAAGCTGCAACTAAAGATCCCACGTGGTGCAACTAAGACTCAATGCAGCCAAATAAATAATTAAAAAAAAAAAAAAAGAAACAGAAATTGAGGAAACAATCCCATTTACCATCACATCAAAAAGAATAAAATACTTAGGAATGAATCTACCTAAGGAGGCAAAAGACATATACTTGGAAAACTGTAAGACACTGATTGAAGCTGAAACTCCAATCCTTTGGCCACCTGATTTGGAGAGCTGACTCATTTGAAAAGACCCTGATGCTGGGAAAGATTGAGGGCAGGAGGAGAAAGGGACGACAGAGAGTATTTTTTTTTGTAAGCAGCATGGGAGTATTTATTCTGTTCACATTTTGTGTTGTGTTAGTCACTCAATCATGTCCGATTCCTTGGGACCCCATGGACAGTAGTCCACCAGTCTCCTCTGCCCATGGAATTTTCCAGGCAAGAATACTGGAAGCAGGTTGCCATTCCCTTCTTCAGGGGATCTTCCCAACCCAGGAATTGAACCCAAGCTTCCCGCATTATGGTCAGATTCTTGAGCATCTGAGTCACCAGGGGAACCCCTCTGTTCATATTCAGTGTGATACGTTAGATTTTACTCTTCTCATCTTATGCTTGTTCATTATTTATTGTAACTGTTTCCTGTCCCCTTTCCTCCATCCTGATGGGACTATTGGCATTGGGGCAGTCGAAGCAGGGGTTCTTTGTTAGTATCCAGCTGCTGTGGGTGAAGCTGTCACCAGCAGTCCTGGTCACTAGAGCAGCTAGCAGCATAGTCTGGAGGCTTCCTGGCAGTGAAGCCTCCAAATCCAGTTCCTTGTCTTTCCTAGAGATTCCATGAACCATCCAACATCATTTTTTGTTTCAATTAGCCAGGGATGCCTGTTGCTTCAACCAAGAACACTGGAAAACACAGTTTCAAGTGTGTTCTTTCCCCAGTCAAGTCTGTGGTCAACTTCATGCGATAAAGTTTTACTTTACCTATTAAAAATATTTGATTTATTATTTTACTTGGCTGTGCCAGGTCGTAGTTGTAACCTGTGGGGTCTTTTGGTTTTGGTTTGCAGGATCTTTAGTTGTGGCATGTGGGATCTTGTCGTCCCCTGATCAGGGCTCAAACCCTGGTCCCTTGCATTGGAGCAAGGAGTCTTAGCCACTGAACCACGAGGGAAGTCCTTATCTTATTTATTTAGACAACTGTTAGATACAGAGAAGGAATAGAGCATAGTTGAACCACAAAATAATCCCACTATTTCACTCTACTAGGAATTCTAAAGCAAATTTTTCCTTAGTGCTGTAACACTAAAGTTCTTTGTACTCATCTTTTAATGAAGAGAAGACAAATCCTAACCTAACCCTTTTAGAAAGTAACCCAAGTTTTACAGACTTTCAAATTGTCTTTATTTTTTTTTCAATTAAAAATATTTTCCCACTTAGAAAACAGAAGAAAGGTCCCTGGGCTCGGGCGAGGGTCAGGCATGCCCATGGAGCTTGTTACTCGATCCTGAGAGTCAGCAGTTTATGAAGCATTAAGATGCCCCAGAAACTGTCATCTTGAGTCACTTCTTAATAACAAAGGGGATGAAAGTCTGATGCTCAAGCCTCTGAAGATCTTTTCTAAGTTGGGGCCTGTTGAGAGAGGAATGAGAAAGCTTTGATTGTCAGGAAACTGTGAGGGAGGTAGGGGAGGAGAGGTGATACTGAAAATGCAGGGACTGGAACCGAGTCACGGTGTACCATGGAGGCCTGGAGAGAAACAGAGAGCTAACGAGAATTTATTAAGGGACTTCCCTGGTGGTCCAGTGATAAAGAGTCTGCCTTCCAATGTAGGGGACTCGAGTTCGAATCCTGGTAGAGGAACTAATATCCCACATGCTGCAGGGCATCTAAGAGGCTGCGTGCCACAAAGAAGTGTCAGTCACTCAGTCATGTCTGACTCTTTGCAGCCCCATGGACTATAGTCCACAGTAGCCCACCAGGCTCCTCTGTCCATGGACTTCTCCAGGCAAGAACGTGGGAGTGGCTAGACATTCCCTTCTCCAGGGGATCTTCCTGATCCAGGGATCAAATCCAGATCTCCTGCGTTGCAAGCAGATTCTTTATCATCTGAGCCACCAGGGAAGCCACAAAGAAGATCTGAAGCAAACAAACAAACAAAAAGGGTCTATCAAGGGAGAGATGGAAGGAACTGCCAACGCCTGGGAGAGGGGCCCAAAAGGAGGTGTCATGAGAGAAGAGAAAGGAGTGGGGAGTGGGAGACAGCAAGGAGATGACAGATGACAGAAGGGGGGAGGCTGAAGCTGGGAAGGGAGTGGGGGAGAGGCCAGGGACCTGCCTCGGGGCCAGCTTCTCACCGTCAGGATCCTCTGGAGCCTTCGTGTTATGCTCGCACTGTATTGCTGCAGCTTCTCCCAGGGCTGGAAGGGCCTTGACTGGTTGTCCACAAACTGTTCCCAGCAGTCTTCAAACTCTTGAGATGAGAGAGAGAAATGGAGTCAGGCCCTGAGGGCGGGGGAGCAGCAAGCAACCCAGGTTCCCTCCTTCCTTCCCCCTTTTTTCTCTTCCTCTCCCTGGAATTTCCCCTTCCAGGTGGTATCACACCTTGTGTCTCAGCTGGGCCTCCATCCTTCCTGCCCAGCCTCCCCTCTTCCCCTCTCCCACTCAGTGGCTTTCCCTCTTGGAACTTGCAGACCCTCCAGGCCACCAACAGCTCTGTCTCTCTTCCTACCTGTGTGGGTCATGACAGCCACTGAGATCCCGGCTTCCTGCAGTTGCTGCAGCCCCCTCTGGAACGGCTTTTTCCAGTGAAAGTACAGGCGGGAGGCAAAGATCTGCAGGTTCAGGTGGTCGTTTCCCATGATGAAATCGACCAGCTCACTGGCACATCGCGGGCAAGGGCTCCATGTGATATAGCAGATGATTTTGTAGCTCTGCCTCGGGTCCAGATTCAGTGAGTTGATCTTGTCAATAAAGCGAATTTCTGCATGCCGCTGCTTCTGGAGAGGGTTCCAGACAGACAGCAGGAAGGGCTGGTTAGAAGGCAGAGGCCAGAGGTCACACATGGAGGGTGAAGTTGGGGATGAGGGGCTCTATCCTGTGAACTTTCCAGTATGTGCGCTTGCCTATAGCACAAGGAAAGAACCTCCTTTCATTCATTATGGATTCCTTCACTCACTCACTCATCCATTAATTCCACACATCTGTATCTTGATCGGAATCTGATCAGGGTCCTTGTGACCAGAGGAGACGGGTTGTAGACCAGACAGCCCCAGGGCTTCGTGGTTATTTAGTCACTAAGTCGTGTCTAACTCTTTGCAACCCCATGGACTGTAGCCCACAAGTCGCCTCTGTCCATGGGATTTCCCAGGCAAGGATATTGGAGTGGGTTGCCATTCTCTTCTCCAGGGGATCTCCCTGACCCAGGGATCAAACCCACGTCTCCAGTATTGGCAGGCGGATTCTTTACCACTGAGCCACCAGGTAGAGTGTGACCTGGTATTTGGACACAATCAGGAGGTTGTCTGGAGATGTTTGAACCTGAGGATACCAAGGAGCAGGTCAGGGAGGGAGAGAGGAAGAACAGACAGGTAGAAAGATGAGCAGAAAGACAGAAATGTGATGGAGATCTTGCAGGTGAGGTTAGGTGCTCAGTCCTTGGAAGAGTGGTTGGCTTCCTGGAGTGATGACTGAGCTGAGACCTGGAAGATGAGAAAACATGAACTTCTCAAAGAGGAGCAGGAAGACATTGTGCCGGAGGGAAGGGCTTCTGTGGTGGCCTGGGGATGGGGAAGAAGGAGGAGAGTTCCCAGGAAGCTGGGTTAACTCAGACTCTGCTAAGCCTCGGGATTTTCCCTGCATGAATGGGGTTAGCCCCTGCCTGCCCTGTACCTGGAGGACCCATTTGGCACCTTGTTTCGGAAGCAGCCTCTGTCAAGCGTTGAGTCGTCAAGCTGCTTCAGCTGGTAACACAGGTAGGTTTTCCTCCGATAGTGAGGTGGTGGGACCCGGGGCTGGTTGCCAAACTGATGCTTGAACAGAGTTTCTCTTAGCAGATTCATTGTGTTTCTGTGCAATAAGGAAGGAGAAAACCCAAGATGCAGAGAGCATTCTTTCTCTGGCGTCACCCTAGGCTCTGAACCTCATTCTGAACCCAATTCCTTGGGCTCGCCTGGGCCCTTAAGGGGAGGTATGGGAGGGTCTCTTCCTTCTTGGCTGACCAAGGGGACCAGGGAGGGAGACGGAAGAATGTGAGTTCTCCCATCTCAGAGACCACCTCCCACCTCTGGCCTGAAAGAGACCCCCCGCCCCACTCCAGCCCACACTAGAGGACTCTGCAGGCAGGATGCCTGGGCTGGGATGGGGCGGGCTGCCCCGAGAATTGAACATGGCATGTCCTTCCTCGGCTCTCACATCTTTGTCCTGAGCCCCAGAGCCCTCTGTGTAGGTACCACAAGCACCTCAATCGCATTCAGAACCCCTTCCCTTTGGGGAGTTGGGGGATGGAAGCTGGCATTTTTTCCTTTAACTCTTTGTGCTCCTGGCTGAGCTATGTGTATCACGCTTTTGTCTGTAGAAAGAGCACAGAGGCACATGACCAGGAAAAACTGCTGTCACCAAGGGTGTGTTGTAACAGACACTTTTGGCAAAAGCACTCACTTAGCTTTTTTCCCCCCACCCATTATGCTTGTACTCTGTAAAGTATTTCGTTTTGTATCTTGCTTTCTTTCATGTAATACATTGCAAAGTGGCCCAGCCCATGTGGGAATGCAGAACCACCAGGTTCTAGTATGTGAGCTTGCCTACAGCACAAGGAAAGAACCTCCTTCTTTCCTTCATTATGTATTCCTTCACTCACTCTCTCATCCATTAATCCCACACTCCTCAAGCATCTATATCTTGATCAGAATCCAATCAGGGCCCCTGAGGCCAGAGCAGTTGGGTTGTAGACCAGACACCCCCAGGGCTTCATAGTTGTTTAGCTACTAAGTCGTATCTGATTCTTTGTGACCCCATGGACTGTAGCCTGCCAGGCTCCTCTGTCCAAGGAATTTCAATAAATCCCATTTCTTTTCAATAAATGCTGCTAGCTCTGCACAGATTGAAGTAGGTGGACACAACCGGGAGCCTTCCTGCCAGACCCCAGGGAGGTGCGTGAAGGCATGCTCTGGCTGGAGCCCAACTGCACGTGCACACTCAAGACCAAGCAGATGCCAGTCTGAACAAGCTTGGGAGGCTTGATGGCCTCAGACCCAGTGGTCCTTTTGGACCCTCCACCCAAGGTAATGTCACTTGGCCTATCATTGCATCAGACACAGGTGATCTCAGAGCATCAGAACAGGCATCTGGACTCAGGAACCAAACCAAGCGTGCCCTCACAGCCCAGACCCCGGGTTGCAACAATCTGTGCCTACAAGGCCGGAAAAGCTTCACCATATTTCCAGCTGACTCACTGAAATACCACCAGTTCCACCAATGAAAAACCATTTCTGGTATCTGTTATGCTAATTAGCAAAGCCACAGATTTCACCAGTGGAAACCTATCTCATCAATGGAAACCTAACATCCCTCATGTTAATCAGGAAAACTTTAGGTGGATTTGGAGAACAACTACTAAAGAGACCATCTCTGACTGCGACCTTTCGTTACCAGCCACTGACCTCCCCTGAAGTTCATACTCCCGGGGAGGGGAACAGGTTGCCAGATCAGAAGGGAAATCCCATTTGCAGCACATCTAAGACAACCACTGCCCCATCTGCCCGGAGTCTTCCTGATTTTAGCCCTGAAGTCCCCCATGTTCTGGGAAACTCCCCAGTCCTGGGGACACACAGACAACTCAAGGCTGAGACCCTTCACATTTCAGACAAGAGGACTTATCTTCATAGCACATATGTTGCACCTTGACCTTGAATAGCTAAAACTGTAGGTGTGACAGAAACAACCTTTAAGAAGTATTTAAAGACCAATTGAATTTTTCACACTTGATAGTGTCTTCATGGGAAATGAGCTATCTTCTTATCTTGGAGAGTATTCCCCCCACAGAGCAGAAATGAGAGTATTCTTTTGCAAAATTGTGCCTTTAAAATAAAGTTTTACAAAAATGCTTTTGTAGCTGACTCCAGACATTGTTTCAATCATCCTTGAACCTAACGTCTAGGATTGAGGGTGCACAGAAAGCTTCA
Organism: Dama dama; assembly: GCF_033118175.1. Lineage (NCBI taxonomy): Eukaryota > Metazoa > Chordata > Mammalia > Artiodactyla > Cervidae > Dama > Dama dama. The sequence continues at coordinate 9,630,846 of NC_083702.1, forward strand.
GAAAGACTTGGGGGCCATGTCTATGGAATATGGCCAGGGGCAGACAGACAGATGGCCAGGGGTACAGACAGACAGGCTGTGGCAGAGGCGGGGCTGGGAGGCCTGAGGCAAGAGGAGGAACAGAAGTGGAGTCCTGCAGGGAAGGAGCCAGAGAGAGAACCCAGGGCTGGGAGTGGATGGTGGCAGAGCCCGAGGCTGAGAGGAGAACTGGCATCGACACCTGGTCCCTGCAGCCTTGCTCCAGCCCCCTTGGCAGACTCATCTCGGCTTGCCCTGGCACTGGGCTCTCTGGCTCCACCTTCCTCTCAGCAGGCTGCCCTTGGCCTTGGGAGAGTCCCTTATCTGAGAATGTTCCCCCACAGCTTTCCAAGTGGCAGATGCCCTTCTGGCCTGGGGAAGCCCAGGCGGGAGGTCCTAGGCTGGTTTTCTTTTTCTCCATCCTCTTCCTCCTCCTGGGCTCTTGACTTACCTGGTCCCGGGAGTCCAAACGCAATCTCCTTGCCCAGGAAGGCCTGACCCAGCCCAGCCCTCTGTCATAGACACTCTGCCTCCGTTTCCTCTCCCAGGACCCTTGCTTTTAGGACAGCCCCTGATCTGAAAGCAACCTCCCAGCCAGCTCAGCCAAGGCCCCGCCCCCTTCCTGTTTTGGCACCAGGGGTGGGAGGGCCCCGGGGTGCTTTGCTTCCTTGGGCTCAGACCCACCTTCTCTGGGGCCCTCCCTCTTGGCAGAGCTCAACCTCTGATGGATGGGCAGGACCGACAGTACTGCAGAGGGGAAACAGAAAGTGAAGATGCCAGCGAGGGGGATGGGCCAGACCCTGGCTGTAGAGAGCAGGACATAGGCTGCTCCCACTGGGGGAGGGGCAGGCTGGTGCTCTCTCCACCCCACCCCGGCTTGGTACTTTGTCGTCATTCAGTATCCTGGCAAGACTCTGGGAAGGATGGAAAAGGAGGGCTGGGGGTCAGCACTCCAGATCTTCATCTCCAGCCCTGTGTTGGGCAGATCTGTGCACCATCAGTCACCCTAGCGCCCCAACAGCCTCGAGCAGGGAGGATCGTTATCCTGACATTTTAGATGAGGTCCTAGCACAGCGAGGCTAAAACACTCTCTTGAGGTCACACAGCAAATAAACTGAAGAGCTGGAAAGCTGTCCAGGCAGCCTGGCCCAGCTCCCTCCCGCTGCTTCCCCATTGTTCCGTGAAAAGGAGTGGGCGGAGGGTGGGTACAAAAGAAAGGGTAAGCTGCTTGCTTACCCTTGTCATGTCAAGACCTCCAGAAGAAAAAGTAGCTCTGGGGAAAGGGGAAACCTAGGGAGGAGGTCTTAGAGCAGTCACGGCCACCTCCGGTCCAGACTGCACACAGATTCGACTCCTAAGTCAATTTTTCCCAGCTTATCATCTCACTGCTCTCAGAACCTGCATGTACCCCCTTCTGCCCCACAGGCCCTGGTGTGGCCTCGGGGGCAACAAGAGCTTGGGCAGGAAGTTAGAGGATCTGTAAGAATGGTGTCCCCTTTACCTCCCTTTGTCCTAATGCCCAGGGTCAAAGCCAATGGAAAATTCTAGAATGATCTGGGTCCTTCTGGGAAGACTGATCAGATCTGCATACTGACATGTTGGTCAGACTCAGTGAACTAAGTCACCCCTGGCCTGAGAAGCAGGAAGGATGGACAAGAAGGTTGAAACCCTTTGCTGGCCTTTGCCTGATGACAGCAATCCTCTAGCCCCGGCCCTAGAGATCCCCGTGAGCTGCCTGAGATGGGCCGAGATGCAGGCGTGCTGGGAGCGGGACATTTTGAGCTGGCCACTGTGGCCTTCTTAATGCTGGAGACAATCAGGAGGTGTGCCATCCACAGGTGTACCTCCCTCCTTGAAGGAAACACCGACAGGGAAGGCATCAAGGCAGATGAGCTGAAGCAGCCAGGGACCCCCGGGACTCTGCTGAGGACCCCCAGGCAGCAGTGCAAACAGGAGAGGAGAGCGAATGGGCAAGCGTTTGCTGCTACTGACAATTCACAGCCAGACGCCAAGAGGAGTGGGACCCCCCGACCTTCTCCATGAGGGCTTTATGACAGATGCCAAACCGATGGCTTCCCACTTACTAGTCCTTCCTGTACCTCTGGTGACCCAGAAACCCAGCTCATCAGGAGCTTACTCCTTTTACCCCTCGCCACAGTCCCCACCACCCTTTCTGGAATCTCCACTGAGTTCCTCCTCGGTGCATTTACGTGGCTGCTGGCTCTGCAATCACAGGGCCAGACACTTGAGTTCTGATCTACCTTGAGCAGCTGAGCTGTGGTCTCTGACCTGACTCCTGGCGGCCCTTCCACTTTCTGTTCTGCTTTTGGGAAAATCTCCCATCATCTCAATCCTCATGTGCCCAATCCTACTTTTTCCCCTAAAGGCTTATTTAAATGTAAACTTAACCATTAACTTTCCCCCTCTCCCACTCACTCTCCATCACCATCCTCAGAGCCTCATCACTGGCAGCAATGTGGGGACAGGACCAGGAATGAGCAGAGTGAGCTCGGGCTGTGACGATGTCGAGTGAAGGTGGGGTGAGAGTGGGGTTGTGGGGGCACCCAGGTCTAGAATGGAAGCCAACGAGTCAGGGTCAAGGGGTGGGGGCATGATCTGGAGAGAGGCCCACAGGACCAGGATCCCGCCGCCACTGCGCCCGCTCAGCTCAAAGATGCCCTTGGCCATTGTAGGGGCTGAACTGTGAGCCCCAAATCCATATTCCGAAGTTCCCACCTCCACTTCCTCAGAACGTGACCGTAACTGAGATAGGACCTTGAAGGCAGTAATTGAATTAAGAGCAAGCTCTTAGGGCGGGGGTCCCGAACCTCGGGGCCATGGACTGGTACCTGTCTGTGGTCTGTTAGCAACTGGGCTGCACAGCAGGAGGTGAGCGGTGGGCAAGCAAGCAAAGCTTTATCTGTATTTACAGCCACTTCCCATCGTTCACATTACTGCCTGAGCTCTGCCTCCCGTCAGGTCAGGGGCGGCATTAGATTCTCACAGAAGCATAAATAGGGCTTTCCAGGTGGCATCAGTGGTAAAGAACCCACCTGCCAATGCAGCAGCCAGAAGAGACTCAGGTTCACTCCCTGGGTCGGGAAGATCTCCTGCGGGAGGGCTTGGCAATCCACTCCAGTATTCTTGCCTGGAGAATCCCATGGACAGAGGAGCCCGGTGGGCTACAGTTCATGGGATGGCAAAGAGTTGGAAATGACTGAAGCAACTTAGCTTGCACATACAGGAGTGCAAACCCTACTGTGAACTGTGCAATCAAGGAACCTAGGTTGTATGCTCTTTATGAGAGTCATCCCCAAACCATCCTCTTCCCAACCCTCCAGTCTGTGGAAAAACATTGTCTTCCATGAAACTGGTTCCTGGTGTCAAAAAGGTTGGGGACCACAGTCTTAGGGTGACTCCTAATCCAATCTGACTGATGTCCTTATGTGTGCTAAGTTGCTTCAGTCATGTCCGACTCTTTGCAACCATATGGTCTGTAGCCTGCTGGGCTCCTCTGGCCCTAGGATTCTTTAGGCAAGAACACTGGAATGGGTTGCCATGCCCTTCTCCAGGGGATCTTCCTGACCCAGGGATTGAACCTGCATCCAACGTCTCCTGCATTGGCAGGTGGGTTCTTTACCACTAGCGCCACCTGGGAAGCCCCGACGTCCTTATAAGAAGAGGAGATTGGGACCCACAGAGGGACACCAGGGGCTCCCCAGGGGTCACGCACAGAAGAAAGACCATCTGAGGACACAGCGAGAAGGCAGCTACCTGCAGCCGAGGAAAGAGGCCACAGGAAAACCCAGCCTGCCAGCACCTTGGTCTTGGACTTCTAGCCTCCATGACAGCAAGAGTAATAAATGCCTCTTGTTAAGCCACCCAGTCTGCGGAGTTTTGCTGCTGACGCCCTAGCGAATAAATACAGTCACTCCCATCAGGAATCCTCATTCTCTGATTCGTCAGGTCAGTCTTCAGGGTTGTTTTTTCAAATCTCATTTTCACACGTATACATGTTCATACCCACTTATGTTCAGTTCAGTAACAAGGTTGGGTCAGCGCGCGAGATGGGAGGAGGCGGGGGGCCCCTTGCTGGGGGAGAGGGAGATGCTGGGGGAAGAAAAGAGAGAGGAACCGAGGAAAGGCAGGATGGTTCAAGGGCAGGGGCCCGGCAGGGCCAGGGGAAAAGAGGAGGCTGAGAAGGGAGGTGACGGTGGGCAGAGGTGAGGGGGAGGCCATGGGTCGGGGTCAGGGAGAGGCTAGGAAGCCCTCACCCGAGAATGTCGTCGAGCTCTGCAACCAGCTGCTGATAATTTATGTTCAGTTTCTTCCAAGGCTTGAAGCGCCTCCTCTGACTGTCTACAAACTTTTTCCAACAGTATTTGAATTCTGAGATGAAGAGGAAAGCAGAGCTGTCAGAGCTGGGCCTGCCCTCTGCTGACCCTCTCCCGGTGCCCTGGGCCTTCCTCCCTGCTCCCCAGGCTCCCCTCCCCCGCCCCATCCCTCCCCTCGCCCAGCCCCCCAGCCTCCCCCTGCTCTCACCTCGGTAGGACATAATGTCCACCCTGGCCCCCTGCTGGCTCAGCCCAAGCAGCCCCTGCCTGTACGCCACGTCTTGGAAGTAGTAGAGGCGGGCAGCGAAGATGCTGAGCGTCACATTCCGGTACCTCGCCAGGAAGTTAGCCACCTGCTTCGCGCACTTCACGCAGGGGCTCCACGACATGTACCAGGTGATGTGGTAACACTCGTCAGGGTGCAGCTTCATTTTGCAGAACCAAGACAGGAAGTGGAGTTCGGTGTGGCAGCGAGTCCCAGCATTGACCTGGGCGAGACAGAGGAGGAAAGCGGGGTTGTTCTTGGTGGCAGAGCGGGCCACGTGCCTGGGGCGGATGGTGGGGGAGAGGAGGGGTCAGGGGCTCGTGTCTCAGAGGCAGGTGGCTTCCTCGTTACCCCTTCTTTCCATCTGTCCCCTCCCTTCTTTTTTTCCTTAGATGTCCCTTCACACAGTCATCCACTCATCCATTCACTCCAACATCCATCCTCTTAAGCATTCATTCTACAAGTATCCTGAGTGCCAGCTTTGGGCCAGGTCCTCTTGGGTCCAGCTTGGTTCCCTGGATGCTGTCTGCTGGGAGGCTCACAGAACTGCCCTGCACCTCGGGGAGCCCACCAGCCACACACCTCTACACCTGACGTGTGGCTTGAGTGAAGGGAGATGTGTGGCAGGTGTGAAAATACACAGTTCAGGGCCTTCCCTGGTTGTCCAGTGGCTAAGACTCTGCTCTCAGTGCAGAGAACCAGGGTTCGATCCCTGGTCAGGGAACTAGACCCCACAGGCCGCAACTAAAACAGATCCTGTATGCTGCAACTAAAAGAACATGCCACAACTAAGGCCTGGAATAGCCAAATAAATAAATATTAAAAATAAAAAACACATCTTATTTCAGTGACTTAGTATGAACAAAAAAAGAATGCAAACTATCTCATGGAGTTTTATATTAGTTATGCATTAGAAAATACATATAAATCTATAGCTTAGATATACAGTCAATTATCTGTATCTGAGGGCTGCTCATCTGCAGATTCAACCAACCACCTATTGAAGTTATTCAGAAGAAGGAAATTCCAGAAAGTTTCAAAAGGCAAAACTTGAATTTGCCCGACTGGCAACAATTTATACAACATCTTGTTCATTCGCTAAGTTATATCCGACTCTTTATGACCCCATGGACAACAGCACTCCAGGCTTCCCTGTCCTTCACCATCTCCCAGAGTTTGCTCAGACTCGTGTCCATTGTGTCGGTGATGTCATCCAACCAGCTCATCCTCTATAGTTCCCTTCTCCTCCTGCCCTCAATCTTTCTCAGCATCAGGGTCTTTTCCAGTGAGTCGGCTCTTTGCATCAAGTGGCCAAAGTATTGGAGCTTCAGCATCAGCCTCAGTCCTTTCAATGAATATTCAGGTTTGATTTCTTTTAGGATTGACTGGTTGGATCTCCTTGCTGTCCAAGGGACTCTCAAGAGTCTTCTCCAGCACAATTCCAAAGCATCAATTTTTGGTGCTCAGCCTTCTTTATAATCCAGCTCTCATATCCATACATGACTACTGGAAAAACCATAGCTTTAACTATACGGACCTTTGTTAGCAAAGTGATGTCTGCTTTTTAATACACTGTCTAGGTTTGTCATATGCTTTCTTCCAAGCAGCAAGCGTCTTTTAATTTCCTGGCTGCAGTCACCATCCACACTGGTTTGGGAGCCCAGGAAAATAAAACCTGTCACTGTTTCCACTTTTTCCCCATCTATTTGCCATCAAGTGATGGAACTGGATGCCATGATCTTAGTTTTTTGAAAGTTGAGTTGTAAGCCAGCTTTTTCACTCTCCTCTTTCACTTACATCTACATTGTATTTACAAATGTTTATGTAGCATTTACATTGTATCAGATATCACAAGTAAACTAGAGGTGATCTAAAGCATATGGGAGAAATGTGTGTGGGTTATATGCAAATGCTGTGCCATCTTACATATGGAATTCAGTATCTGCAGATTTTGGTGTTACCAGGGGTCTTGGAACCAACCTCCCGCTCCATATAGAGGGATGACTGCATTGCCCAATACCTTATCAATATTAATTTCATTGGTTTCTCTTAACTTTTTGAATACTGGGTAGTAGAAAAAGTCAGATGACATGTGTGACTCGGATTGTATTTTGATGGGGTAATATTGCTACAGCACACATTCCCACCCCACCCAGCCCATGACAGCTGCTCAGGTAGGTTCTGAAAAGGCTGCAGATGGGTGGGGGACATTTTGCAGGAGTGGTGAGAGGTTGACACAGGAGCCGCAGGGCAGTGGACTTATTAGGCACTGCTGATGCTGCAGTGGTCATCCAGGAGATCTGGCCATGCACTCAGAGGCAGCTGGGGGGCAGGCAGAATGAAGGTTGTGGGTCTCCCCTGTGAGATCCCAAGCCCTAGGCACAGAAGAGGAATGGGTGTGGCAGGCAAGGCCCTAACCGGCAGAGCAGTTGCTAGGGTCTGATAGGCACTGGAACACAATAGACCAGACTTCCTAAACAGGTCCTTGTTGTTGTTAAGTCACTAAGTTGTGTCCGACTTTTTTGTGACCCCGTGGACTGTAGCCCACCAGGCTCCTCTGTCCATGGAATTTCCAGGCAAGAATACTGGAGTGGGTTGCCATTTCCTTCTCCAGGTGATCTTCCCGACCCAGGGAACGAACCCGTGTGTCCTGCGTCTTCTGCACTGCAGGCTGATTCTTTACCACTTGAGTCATCCAGGAAGCCCCATCACTGCTATATCTGCATTTTTTTATTTATCTAGGCCCCACCAAACTGCTTGTGGGATCTTAGTTTTCCATGCCCCCTGCACTGGGAGCACTGCATCTTAACCATTGGACTGCCAGGGAAGTCCCTATAACTGCATTTTTTATGAAAACTGGACGCCCTGCAAAAAGAATTTTCCTAATATCTGACATAACACAGTCTGAAACCCAATGAATGGCAGTTGTAATTATATCCCCCAGTCATAACTTGGGAAAACATCTTGTGCAAGGATCCTAAAACTTCAGCAGTTTGCCCATCCACTCCCCGCTCCCGGACTTTTTCCCCCCTTGGCGGGACACAGTGCTGCCTGCACTGCAATTCTAAGGCACCAAATAAATGCAATGAGAGTTTCCTGGGGCCCGTACCTGGTTATGAAAGACCCCCCAGTCGAAGGCGACACATGAGCGGTGTTTCCTTCTTTCTACCCGGTAGCAGATGTAGGAGCAGTTCCGCCCGTTGGCGTAGAGCAGGTTGTGAAACTGGAAGTAAAAGGTATCAGGATCTAACCTCCACACGTGGTTCCTGAAGCAAAAGAGAGAAAAGAGAAAATGCAGAGAGCTCCCCGCCTCCACCCCAACCCCGGCATTCCTCCTGGAGTCTCCGGAGCGCAACGCCCTGGCCGCCCTTGGTGCTCTGCTTCCCAGCAACCCTCCTGGGCCTGGGGGATTTCCTGCAGCCTTTGCAAGCAGGAAGGAAGACTGGGGAAGAGGAGATGGTGCTGGGTCAGCAGAGTGGGTGACGTCTCCCCCTGGGGCCCAGGCTCTGCTCCTTCCTATAGCACCCTAATCCCCACTCCAGTTTTCCTGCCTGCCGTTAGTAAAACATAAAAAAGTAATAAAAACCTCTCCACTACAAAATAATAGCCTTTGACTCAGTTCCATTCATTCCTGACTTTTCACTTGTGCATTTGTTTGTATTAATTTTTATTGGAGTAAAGTTACTTTATAACACTGTGTTAGTTTCTACGGTCTGGCAAAGTGAATCAGCTCTACACACACATGCATCCCCTCTTTTTGGATTTCCTATCCCATCACAGCATACTGATTAGAGTTCCCTGAGCTATGCAGTAGGTTCTCACTAGTTACCTATTTTATACATGGTATCAATAGTTGTTTCAGTTTTTTAATGTGAGGTTAACACCTCAATTCACCGGCTCAGGCTACTGTTTCAAGTGATTTCTGTATCTGAACTCATCAACTCCTCCCCAAAATCCCACAGGAGCCAAGCCCATTTTATAGAGGAGGAAGCGGGGACACAAAGCGGGCAAGTAGCCGGTCCAAGTCACACAGCAGTGAGTGATGGAGCCGGAGCCCTGACCGGACCAGGCCATTTCCAGCTGTGCCATCCTGTGACCTTGCAGCCGTGTAAAGTCTTGGATGTGGCTTTCTTTCCTACTCAGTTTTAAAACAGGAGCATTTCCCCTTATCTTTCCTCGATTCTAGGCTCTCGGTACAGTTATAAACGTGAAGCGTGGTCACCTAGGTTGTGGCCAGGTTGCAAACCATTTAATGGTTTTATTTAAACCAATGGTTGTAAATAAAACCATTTATTTTTCTGCTCGGAGCTGAGGTATCCTTGGAAGAGGGGATGTCTCTACTTGCCTCAGAGAAGTATTCTCACACTTAGAGTGGTCTAAACAGTAGAGAAAATGGATCGGAGTGCTGTAAACACGATCCACCAGCTGCTTCAGCCATCCTTTGGCCAAATTCTAAGTGTTCATAGAGGGTGCAGGCGGGAAGGGAACTGGCCCGACAGCATTTCAGGCTGAGAGCTGGGCCAGAGGACCCTTAGAGAGGCGTGGAGGTGTGGGAGCGGCCAGTTCAGAAGCAAGAGGGGGCGCCCCCTCCCCGGAACAGGGCAAAGACTCCAAGTGGGAGAGGAGCCTTTCGGAAAAGGTGCCAGAGGGGGAAAAAGGAACGGAGCTAGAGCTGCAGACTTCAGGGAGAAGGAGGCTGAGGGACGGGACACAGCCCTAGGGACCTCGGGAGAGGGGGCCCAGTGGCCAGAGCGGGCGGGCAGCGGTACCTGATCCAGGGCATCTGGTTGTAGCCCCGGTAGGCTGGGCTTTGTCTTGAGTGTGGGGGCTCCATTTCCTCTCCCAGGACTCTCGGGTAGAAAAACCCCTTATCTGTGAGTGACCTCCCAGGCCGGCTCTGCGGAAGCCCGCCCTCCTTCCTGCTTTGGCACCGGGGGTGGGAGGAGGGCCCTTGGGGGGAGGGCCCCGGGGTGCTTTGCTTCCTCAGGCTCAGACCCACCTTCCCCTGGGCCCTCCCTCTTGGCTGAGTTCAGCCTCTGATGGGGCCAGGCCCCTCCATGGGATAGGACCTGACGTTACTGCAAAGGGAAAGAGAAAGTAAAGATGCCGGAGAGGGGGATGGGCCAGACCCTGGCTGAGGAGAGCAGACGGAGGCCTGCTCCCCCTGGGGGAGGGCAGGCTGGATCCCTCTCCACCCTGCCCGCTCACCCAGCCCAAGCCTGCACCTAGCTCTACACCTGCCTGTTGAATGAATGGACGCCATGGGGGAGTGTGGCCCTTATGAGGTAGGAGACAGGTGGGCTCCAGGTTGGAAATTTACAATAAGCCACCCTTCTGCTTGCATTTCCTGAGATAAGAGATAGGTGGACTCCAGTTAAGGAATTGACAGGGTCAATAGCCAGTCTTTGTCTCTTACCTCAAAGGAATAATCACGGCAAGGACAACGAAAGGAAAAAAACCTGTCTGACAGAGGAGACCCTACACACGCGCAGAAAGTCTCCTTGGAGTCAAGAAAGAAAGTAGAAAAGAATTAGTCACTCAGTCGTGCCTGACTCTTAGCGACCCCATGGACTGTAGCCCGCCAGGCTCCTCTGTCCATGGAATTCTCCAGGCAAGAATACTGGAGTGGGTTGCCATTTCCTTCGCCAGGAGATCTTTCCAACCCAGGGCCACCAGGTAAGCCTTGGAATCAAAAGTCAGAGGATAATTCCAGGCCATAATGAGTCTTGCTCCTCCCAGAAGCCTTCATTTCAAGATCCAACTTGGCTAGGGTGTGCGTGCGCACCCCAGGGGAGGGTCCCGAGACAAATTAACCAGGGAGGACAAAATAAAGTGACTGGCTTGACGGAAGACATAGACCCAGAAAACTGCCCTTTTTTGAAGGATTTATTATAAAGGATTTAAACTTCCCAAAGGTGTGATTTTCTCTCTCTCCGAGCTCTCCCCTGTGCCTTTCTGAATGTACTTTTTCTTTTCAATAAACTTTTTACTTTACTCTTTACTTTCTGCCTTCTTGCCTGAATTCATTCTTGATTAGGCAGGCGAGACTAGGAACCTTAGTCTTACCTGCTGACTCCTGCGGTCCAGGGGTTAGGGCTCCTGGTCTGGGAAATGAAGATCTTGCTTCCAGTTGCCCATTGCTGCCCTTTTGCTCCTGACCGCATCCAAAATCATTCCTACCTCCAAGTTCCAGCCTGCTTGGGGTTCAGAAGAACAAATCTGACTCCATGTTGAATCTGTTCCTTTAGCTCTGACCTTTGTGCTCTATGGCCTCTGCTCAGTCATGCTGCTCTGCAGCCTTATAAACCAATGTTGCTTGGAATTTCCCACGGATTCAGGATCTGGGTCCCACTCTAGCAGGGGTAGTAGACGCTGGCCCCAGGCTAACCACATGATTTTTTTTGTAAATAACAGCGTATTGGCACTTTTAAAAAGGGGGAAATCAAGGAGCTCCCTGGTGGTCTAGTGGTTAGGATTTGGCACTTTCACCACCATGGTAGCATTCAATCCGTGATCGGGAATCTAAGATCTTCACATGCCTTGCAGCACAGCCAAAACTAAAAAAAGGGAAAATCATTCAATAAAGATTACTTCAAACACACACACACACAGACACACACACACACGCATATATAAGAATGCTGCCTAGAGCCAGGAATATATGTGACAGACCATTCTCCAGCCAGCCTCTGACCTTTAAAGGCACTTTCCCATTCACATAGAGATTAAAAGTTGCAGGACAGAAAGTAACAGTTGTCTTATTGGAGGTTTACAGGAACATGGTGACCAGATTTATCTGGACAGCTGCAAGAACAAGGGATTCCCACAACAACCAGCAACACCCCCTCCCCTTTTAGGGTTAAAGAAGCCTGAATTCTAAGTCAGATAAGGTGGTTCTTTGGGACGCTAGTCCACCGTGTTCTTGGTCTGCTGGCTTTCCTGATACAGTCACTATTCCTTGCCCTGACACCTCTTCTGTCAATTTGTTGGCATGTACTGTGGAGAGCAATATGAGTTTGGATTTCAAAACAGGGTTTCAACATACAGATTTGCACACAGATATTCACTGTGCACAAGCGACACAGATTTTTAGCCCAGACCAGCCCGTGACCCACAGGATTGCTTTGGTTGCCTCCTGGACAATGATGGTGTAATATCGCTCTCAATATGCTAGTTGCTGCTTTACACCCAGAGCTGAAACTGTGGTGCACCTGTCTTCCCAGAGGTCGCGTTCATTGCTACAATACCTCAGCCGGAGGCCTGGAACATGGCTCGTTTCAGCTGGGGTCCTGCTGCCTTTACAGGCTCGACATCTCCTTGTGGGAATAAAATGCCTTACTTGGCACTCACTGCCAAACTGCTTTAAAAAAAAAAAAAAAAGATTTACCTATTTATTTGGCTGGGAGACGTCTTGGTTGCAGCATGCGGGATCTAGTCCCCCACCAGGGATGGAACCTGGGCCCCCTGCCTTGAAAGTTCACAGTCTTAACCACTGGACCATCAGGGAAGTTCCCAAGTTATTTTCTAAAGCTCTCTGCCAGCAGACATCTCCAGGAGAAACAGTAAAAAATGGTAATAGAAATGGTAAAAAATGTTACCATTCTGGGAGAGTCAGTTCCTAGGCAGATTGATAACAAGTCCAAGGTCCCCAAGGAGGAGAAAGGGGTCTGGGGCTCTCGAAGCAGAGATTGGGGGTCTGGAATTATCAAGGAGGAGAAAAGGACAAACTTTTTTGCCCTCTACATTCCTTAGTCTTAGTCAATTACACAACTCAGTTTAAACTGTGTACCAGGTGCCGGGGTCCAGCCTCGGCAGGATCCAGGGGGTACCCTCAGGATGAACGGCGTCGGCGAGAGAGAGAGAGAAGACACGTGAGACCAGCCTTGATAGGGCCAAGTCTGCGAGGGAGAGAGAGAGAAAGAGAGAGAGAGAGAGAGAATGACCAGACGGGGGTGCAGCAGGGTCTGGCTGAGTCTGGCAATGCCTTATTTTTTACCGTAGCTTTTATACCCTTAGTTAGTACATCTCTAAGGGGAAGATAGTTTAACATTACATCAGCTTGTTCTTCACGAAACCAGGGTGTTTTCTGCATACTTCTTTGTTTATGAGGGTCGTGTACATTATCTTCTGGCCTTGGGGCCCATTAACATTTTATGCAGGTCAGGTGAATGTAAACCTATTTTCTGTTTCTGTGGTGACCTTAACTGAAAGGTAGCAGTCTCATAGGGCAACAGTACAGAGTAGAAGTATAACCTTGTTAACACAAAAATTAATCCTTCTGCAGAAGTTGTCAGTTGAGGTTATCTAAGAAGTTTACCCCACACTGACTCTGCGACTTTGGTGAGGCAGCCTCTGCTTAGCACTCCTGGCTGACAATTAACAACCATCTCATTGTTACCACACTAGGGCTAAGCTCTTATTTTTCTAGATCTATAACTATATTAACAATGGTTTCTATAACACAACCTTAGCACATTAAGAGCAAAAACACAGCAAGCAAATGTTAACCCAATAGCTACTTTTAGAATAATTTTTCTTGTGTTTTCTAATAGGGCTTCCTCACCCCCCGAAGGGCTCTATGTCTATTAGGGCCTTTGTATGATCAGGTTCTTTATGTTATTTTATGATTAGGGTATTATAAGCAATCATGCGTATTAGTACCAAGGGCATAAACGCATTTGCCAAACAAACTATTATACCAGCAAAAGAGTTTAAATTAAAACACTCCTTTCACCCTGGATAATCTCATAAAATACCACCACCCAGGAAACTTAATGATTAAAGTTCTAAATTGATTCTTATTTGGAAAGAGATCGGGGAAGGCCTTCTGCCTGTGTCATAGAAATTAGGGAGCAGCCTATTGAAGCAAGCATCAGAAAGACAGATATCATCTTTAAGGTGAGCACCGGGGGCAGCTTTTCGGAATCCCTGAAAACCTGATCCGCCTTGCCTGTCAGGTTTTCTCCTCGTGACCTTGTCATGGGTGGGATCTCCTGTGCCGGCTCCTGGCAACCAGGGATTATACAACAACAATGTATCCGTCTGGAGGACAGTTTCTTCTTCCTGAAAACCTTCTGACTAATCCTGATATTTTAGAATGTATATTATGGGAGTGGGTCTGGAGGATCTTTCTATTGTTAAATTCTAATCTTGTTATCCTAAAATGTAAATTGTGGGAGTCGATCTGGTAAAATTTTCACAAACTTGAGACATTCTTTTGATTCATTGTAATAACTAATTAGAAGTTATATAACTTCATTGCTAACACAAGCAAGGGGGTACTCTTTCTGCCCCTTTCTGATGTCTGTGTCTGAAGCTTTCTCTATCCCTTTTATACTTTAATAAAACTCTATTGCACAAAAGCTCTGAGCGATCAAGCCTCATCTCTGGCCCCAGATTGAATTCTTCTCTTCCAGAGGCCAAGAGTCACGGTGTCTTTTCATGGGTCAGCAGCAACCTTTCAATTCCCTGTATCTTCACCAATACTGGTGTTATGAGACCTCTCATTTCCCCAACCTGATGGAATGTGAAAAGTTATCTCATTGAGGTTTTATTTTATATTTTCCAGATTTCTAGGGAGATCAAGTGTCTTTTCATAATTTTCTGCCCCTTTCTAGAATTGTTGGCTGCATCCTTTGTCTGTTTTCTAGTAGGAAGTTTGTCTTTCCTTATTGCATTATAAGAATTTTTCAATATTCTGCATAGTAATCCTTTGTCAGTTACACACATTGCAGATACTCTCTTCCAATCTGTGACTAGGCTGTTAGTTCATGAAGTCTTTCCATAGGTAGATGTTTTAATTTTTAATGTTTTCAAATATATCAGTTTTTCCATGCATGTGTATGACATGAGGCAGATATCTAATTTTTTTTTAAAATTTCATTTCTTGGCCATGCTGCATGGCATGCAGGATCTTAATTCCCTGACCAGGGATCAAACCTGTGCCCCACGCAGTGGAAGCTCAGAGTCTTAACCACTGGACTGCCAGAGAGGTCCCAAGAAAATTCTTCTAAGATAGGGAAATAAATATTATACGTCCTGTATTCTTTATTTTGGGCTGTGCTGGTTCTTCGTTGATGCATGGGCTTTCTTCTAGTAGTAGGGGGTAGGGGCTACTTTCTAGCTGCATTGCAAGGGCTTCTTGTTGTGGTAGTTTCTCTGGTTGCAGAGCACAGGCTCTAAGGCACGCAGGCTCCAGAAGTTGCAGCATGTGGGCTCAGTAGTTGCAACTCCCAGACTCGAGAGCACAGGCTCAATCAAGAGTTGTGGCACATGGGCTTAGTTGCTCTGAGGCAACTTTCCGGATCAGGGATCGAACCTGTGTCCCCTCCATTGACAGGCAGATTCTTAACCACTGAACCACCAGGGAAGTCCATAAGTCCTATATTCTTTAAGTCTTCTTTGGCGTGAATATTTGTTAACAATTTAGTTATGACTTTTCACATCTATGTTTATAAAGAAATATGGGTATAGCTTTTCTTTCTCACATTCTTCTTACTCAGTTTTAAAATCAAGATTATTGTAACTGCTCAAAATCACTTGGGGGAGGTTTAACTTTTTTTTCTTATTTCTTTAGAAAGTTTAGTTCTGACTCTTACAGGGTTGATTGAACTCAGCCTAAAACTTTCTGGGCTGGTAACATGATATGATTGCTTTTGTGACCTTTTTAACTAATAATTGCATTTCTTTAAATGGTTTAGGGTTAACTGGTGTGTTCTTTTTCTTTTGGCATAATATCTATCATTTTTTTCTAGAAAGTTGTTCATTCTGCCTCATTTTTCAGATCTATTGGTGTGTGTTCATAGTATTCTCTTCTGACTTTTTAACTTCTATAAAAGGTACAGAGACTTTTTATGGTGTCTATAACTATGACTCCATTTTACTCATAATGTAGTTTATTTATTTATTTTTATAATGTAGTTTATTTTTGCTTTCTCTCTTTTATGAAGAGATTTTTCAGCTTTGTCAGCTTCAGTGTACTAGGTTTTGATGTTAATCCTTTTGCTATTCCCTTTTCTTGAACTGATCACTTAAGCTTCAAATATCAATTTTTTTTCTTTTCTAATACATGCATATTATGAGAAAAATTTTATCTTAAGTACTGTTCAATTATATTCCACAAATTTGCTCTCTATTGTTTTAAATGATCAATGAGTTCTAAATATGTCTTTAACACATGAATTATTTAGCAACGTGCTGGTTTAGGTGAAAGCAGGGATCCAATTCAGATCCTGATGCCCTAGCTTGAACCCACTGGAAATCAATATCCAACTGTCCATTGGTACCAGGGACACTCAGGGCTCAGCCTTCATCAATCCCCCAAGAAGCAAATACATCTCACACAAAGTAGAATGAGCATTAAAATTTTACTAATGTTCTTGGATAGTTGATGGAGGAGGGTAACACTTCAGGGATGCATTCATTAGTCAAGGTTTAACCAAGAGTCAGAACATCTGTGATATATACATTTCATATAAGGACTTCTCTTTTTTCCCAGTTTTATTGAGGTATAATTGAAAAAATACGGTTGTATGTATTTAGAATATACTACATTATAATTTGATAGACATAATCATTGTAAAATGATGACCACATTCAAGTTAACACATCCAGGGTCACCTTTTGTATGGTGAGAACTCTTAAGATCTACTTCCAGCAAATTACAAGTTTCCAATACAGGATTATTAACTATAGTCACCATTATGTATATTAGATCCTCAGAACTTACTCATAACTGAAAATTTGTACCCGATGACCAGTGTCTCCCCATTTCCCCCGCCTCCCCTGGCAACCACCATTATACTGTCTGTTTCTATGAGTCTGACTTTTAAAAAGTTTCACATATAGATGATAACATACTTTGTTTTGTCTTTCTCTGGCTTATTTCATGTAGTATAACGTCATCCAGTTTCACCCACATTGTCACAAATGGCAGGATTTTCTTCTTTTTATGACTGAATAATATTTCAGGATATGTGTGAGTGTGTTTGCAGTATCCCCTTTACCCACTCACCCTCTGATGGGCACTTTGGTTGTTTTCTTGTCCCGGCTGTTGTGAGCAGTGGTGCAGCGAACATGGAATGCCTCACAAAGCCTTCTCTCTGACACCCTGATTTCATTTCCTTCCAATGTATACCCAGAGATGGGACTCCTGGATCAAGTGGCACATATAAGGGTTTCCTACAGAACTCCCACTTTCTGGAATTGTGGGGGCTGGTTAAGTAGTCTTTGTAAGATGCTGTCTTCGTGTCTGATGCTGAAGTCTGCAAGAAAGCAGCTGGCAAGGGAAGATGGATGTAAGTGTAGGTGAATGAGAACAAGCGGGGACCCTCAGTATGAGCTGTGGAGCACTTGAGGGTGAACAGAGACCCCTACAGTCATTCTTGCCTCTGACTTTAGTGGTCTGGGTGTCCTGCTGGGGCCCTTCTTCAGCGAGATAAAGATGCGGACAAGGGGGATGTGGGAAAGTCCTGGCAGCCGCAGGCACAGTTACTGCTTCACACCAGCATGCTGAGTCTGGTCAGCACATCAACACGAGAGCACCTAGAAAAAGTGCTACTTCACGTCCTCCCTCGAAACCAGCCAGGATAGTCCTCTCAGGGACTGGGCCAAAACTACTGGGAATGGAGCTCTGGGAGATGTCATTTGGCCTGGCCAAGCCTGCACATTGCAAAGCTACCACAAGGGGGCAGGATTGGGATTGCATGGAACCTACAGGATTGACACCAGTGAACGATAGTGAACCTTCCCATCCACAAACATGGTACCTCTGTGTATTTAGGTCTCCTTTCCCTTCTCTTGGGCTTCCCTGGCAGCTCAGACAGTAAAGGATCCACCTGCAATGCAGGAGACCTGGGTTTGACCCCTGGGTTGGGAAGATCCCCTGGAGAAGGGAAAGAATACCCACTCCAGTATTCTGGCCTGGAGAATTCCATGAACCATATAGTCCATGGGATCGCAAAGAGTCAGACATGACTGAGCAACTTTCACTGAATTTCTCTTGGGGCTTCCCAGGTGGTGCTAGCGGTAAAGAATCTGCTTGCCAATGAAGGAGAAACAAGAGATTCAGTTCGATCCCTGGGTCAGGAGGATATCCCAGAGTAGGAAATGGCAATCTGCTTCAGTACTATTGCCTGGAAAATTCCACAGACAGAGGAACCCGTCAGGCTACAATCCAAGGGGCTGCAAAGAGTCAGACACACACACACAACTTGTCTTAGAGATGCTCTCATTGTATGGGCCTTACACAACATTTTCGTGACAATGTTTAATGCTCTGTTTTCAGAGACAGGTTTCTAGTAATGGATAAGAGCAAACACATGTATACTGCTTACAATGGGTCAGGCACTCTTCATAATACCTCACAGCCACCTATGAGGAAGTTCTATTACTGTCTCCATTTTACAATAGAGGACTGAAGCACAGAGGGGACCCTTCTCCAGCAGATCTTCCTGACCCAGGAATCTCCTGCATTGCAGGCGGATACTTTACCGGCTGAGCTAGCAGGGAAGCAAGTAACTTGTCAAGTGTTATAATCCAGCAGGTGGTGGAGACGGGATTGGAACCCAGGCAGCTGACTCCAGCTACTCCCAATATTACCCTATTCTACTTGGTAGTAGCTACCAGCATTCATACAAGAGTCCACCAGCCCCGAAATCAACACTGACGCTCTGTGAATATAAGATTCCATCTGATGATGTTCAGAGTCACTGAACTGGTGCTTTGAACTACTTCTATGACACAGCAAGGTCTCTCATAACTGCTGTGGGGCGAGGGGACACTCATCTCTGTCTTACATTGTTCTGTGTTTATGAAGATTAGCAAATATTTTTGAGCAAGTCCATGGAACTTCATCTGTAATACGAAAGCCAGTAGCAGGCTGGTCAAGTCAAATTTTACAAGAAGAAAGAGAGTGAGAGGGATAGGATTTCCCTTCAAGAGAGTAAACAAACACACCGTTTTCATCTTGTCCTTAGTGTAACCAAGCAGGATCCCCCAGCTCCCTCCCAGTGTCTTCCACCCACTTCTTTCTTGTCTGTAGAAAATCTTTAGTCTTCTAAGTCTTCCCTGAGTTCCAAAGAATAAATTTAATTGGAAAAGTGAGAAAATGCAGAAACAAAGGACAATAGTCAAGCAAGACAAAATAATATAATAGTTTAGCCATTAAACAAAATCAAGGGCATTTAGAGTCCCCCCAAGGGCTACGGATAATATTCTGAGCCATGTCCTCTGAGCTGTTTTGCAGAAACTGAAACCCCCAGCAAGTGAAAGAACTTAACTGTATGTTGCCCACGAGCACGTAGACCCCAGATCAACTGGAACCAGAAGGTCGATGATGCTGATTCCCCGTTACCTCACCACCCACCATTCAGAAGAATGTCCATGAGCTGATCACGCACTTCATGACCCCCTCCCTCACCCTGTCTCTGAAAAATTTTTCTTTGAAGGTCATCGGAGAGTTGGAGTCTTTTGAGCACTGGCTGTCTGGGCTCCTTGCTTGGCATCTGCAATAAGCACTGCTCTTTCCTTCAACACAACCTGGTGTCAGTAGATTGGCTTCACTGAGGGTGGGTTTGTGGACTCAAGTTTGCTTCAGTAACCTCAGGAAAGTACAAATTAGAACCAACATGAGAGCTTATCCCCATATAGGATTGGAAAGGGTTGATGGGATTGGTTGTACAGACACATGAACAATGTTCAGGGTGGGGAAAGAACACGGTTCTTTCTGGGCTCAGGCATTCTCTGTTCCCCTCGGGCTCCTCATGGTCTCTTAAGCTCTGCCACAGTCACTGTGCCCCTAGCCAACGACCATCAACCGACTCTCTGGCCTCCTGTTTACTGGGTTTCTCCCGCTGCCCACCCCACAGTCACCTCTGTCCCTACAGGTCCCCCTGGACCTCTCCTCTTAGGGTGCAGTGGTCAGCCAACATGGGGCTCTAACTGGGTGAATGCTGAGCCCGGGTGTGTAAGGTCTAGTCTTTATTCAGAGCGATGGAATCGCAGTAACACTGGGACTTTGTTCCAGAATCGTGGCTGGGACCTGCTTTGAGGCTGAGCTCCTCTCAGCCTGTGGGTTGACTCCTATTCTTTACCTGACCAGGGACAACCCCAGACGCAGAGGAGCCAGGAGACAGTGGTCCCACAGGGCCCTCTTATGCTTTCCCGCTGGGAGAGGAGTTCCAAGAAGATTTTCATAGGAAAGTGTGTCTAAATGCACCAAAAGCTTGGTGTCCAGCTCTTAGGAAATTTCTTAGCCCCGATTGTCCAAAATGCCAGAGATTTTTAAACTCAGTGTCACTGCCTTATTGACAATACTGAAAATTTGGAAACTAAATGCACTCCACTGAGAGGTTGATTGTATCAAATCAATCAGGAAATACCCAGACATAGACCAACATATGGCCTTTTGAGTAATGATGCATTCATTTCTATATTTGATTGTTATGCACGTATAATGAATCTTTATAACTTGAGGAAGTGTTTATGACGTGCTATGAAGGAAAAGCAGGACTCCAACTTGAGGGTGCTGTGTGGTGTCAAACGCAGCGCAGTTCATGACCTGGAGGCCTGCTCTGTTCCCAGGACTGTGTCTGTCCTCATCCCGTTAATCCTTTTTCTACCCTGCACTTACTGCTGAGGCACAGCTGAGGTTACACCGGTAGGAGGAAGAGTTGCTGGGAGTTGAAACCCAGAAATCTATACCCACAGATCATGGCTACATTCTGTCTTCTTTCTTGTGAACATATTGGGCAGGAAAAAAAAAAATTAGGCAGAAGAAATATGAGACTGTTCCTAGACTTACTTTTGAGCTAGAAGTCAAGCATGATTATTTTTCCTGAATCTTAAAAGTTGAAGGGAGATGGGGGTGGGGAAGAGCCCTGATGTGCTGTTTCCTGTCTGTATCTTAAGCTGGGGAGTGAAGTGAATGCTTGGTGTTCACGTAGTGTCACATTAGGGGGTGCAGGTTTAGTCCCTGGTCTGGAAGCTAAGATCCCACATGCCTCAGGGCTGAAGAAACAAAACATAAAACGGAGGCAAAATTGTAACAAATTCAATAAAGACTTTAAAAAAATGGTCCACATCAAAAGAAAAAAAAAAAAAAAAAACTCTAACCACAACCAAAAAAAAAAAGTTTTAGGGGTGCACTTACACTTTGTAAAAAGAGTGATTTTGATTGTAGATCTGGGAACATTTTCTCTGTGACATTAAAGAACAAGTTGACTTCCTTTCTGAAAAGTAATAGTTTCCTGATAGGAAACTGCATAACCACTTCTTCCTCTACCAGGAAGCTTTTTGTTTTTTTTTAATTGTGTCTAGATTAGGAGTTTGCTTATAAAATTGTGTAAACCTTTACATTAAAAAAAAAATCTTGGCAATTAATTTCAGACCTTCTTCAATCATCCCAGGCAAAGGGTTCAAGGACCACGTGGATGAGAGGTGCTGACTGGTTCAGACTAGCTCTGCTTTGCAACCTCTGACCCCAAGAGCATCAGTTTCCTCACCTGTGCAGTGAAGTAAGGGATTGATCCTCACTGCTGAGCTGGGCAGAGGTTTAAGTGAGCCACTCACTCTGGTTCAGACATGAGGACAAGAATGTGGTGGACATTCAACACACAGTAAGTGTTGCTTATTTTCACGTATTTCTGCTTCAGTTTAAGTCCTTAGTTTACAGTACAAGAGTGTTGTGAGGACCAGGGGTCACTTCCCAGGACATATGGTTGCGCATACTCAAGGGCCAACAGCACCAAAGACAAAAACCAAAAGCAGAATGTAGAGGAGGGGATGGGAGAATCAAAGGTGACCGCAGGGGCTACTCTCTAGTTGTGGCGCACAGGCTTCTCATTATGGGGGGCTTCTCTTGCTTTGGAACAAAGGCTCTGAGGCATTCAGGCTTCAGTAGTTGTGGCGCACAGGCTTAGTTGTCCTGCAGCACACGGGATCTTCCCAGATCAGGGGTCAGACGTATATCCCCTGCATTGGCAGGTGGCTTCTTTACCACTGAGCCACCAGGGAAGCCCCAAGACATGCAAATTCTTAACCTGAGCCTCTTGCAGACCAGGAGAGAGCCCAGGAGCTAGACTATCGCAGCCATGGTTCCTTGGGGCTTTCTGATGGCCTGTTTCACCCAGAGCAGGGGGAGGGACAGCTCCAAGTTCAAACTCCCTTCCCCGTGGGCTCATGGTTGGACCCCTGCTGTGCTTTCGGGCCCATGAGATTTTTGGCTGTATTGCCCTCCATCACATGCTTTCTAAATCTAACTTCTTTCTTTTACTATTTTTACCTAAGTGGTAGATTTTTAGGTTCAAAAAGAGGCAAAAGCATTATTGTGTTTTTCTATGGACTTTTATTAAATTTACATATTACTTTAGTCTTATCCATTTCTTATTAATTTTATTACAAAGCATTTTCTACAGGTCTTGTCCCTGCTGCAAATGAAATGAGAAGATATTCATGTAAGGACACACACCATGACAAAAGCAAAATGACAAGGAAGCACCAAACCAAAAGCAAAGTTGTGTCGTCATTCTTGTTGACTCCAGACCTGCCACCTCTCTAACTTCCACCGTCATTCCTTACCGTTACATCATGTGTTTGTGCTTCTGGGTCTTGATCCATCATCTTTTGACATCACTTCTGATTGGGGAGAATATACACGGCTCCATCTTCCCATCACTCTTCTCTGCCTTGGAAGTGGTATCACTGTTCTCAGACCCTCAACTCGGCCCCGCCTTCAGCTTTAATTCCCTTTTTCACTCTGCCAACCCTGAATATCTCCCTTGGCTCCCATGTTTATAAAAGGAGGACTCAACCTCCCCTGTGTTTCTCCCCGCCGGACCACCTGCCCTGAAGGTCCAGATTTTCATTTTACATTTCAGAGCAAGTATTCTGCGGTTTAAACACCCACCACTTCCTGCAGTGTACAGTGGAATATGACTCAGCCAGAAAAAGGAAAGAAATTGTACAATCTACAGTGATATGAGCGGACCTAGAGTCTGTTATACAGAGTGAAGTAAGTCAGAAAGAGAAAAACAAATATATTAATAAATATATACGGAATCTAGAAAAAGGATACAAGTGAACCTCTTTGCAGGACAGGAATAGAGACACAGTCGTAGAGAATGAACATGTGGACACAGTGGGGAAGGGGGAGTGGGGCGAACTGGGAGAGTAACAATGGCATGTATGACATCTGTATGTATGATAGATGGCCGGTGGAAAACCTCTGTGTAGCACAGGAGCTCAGCGCTGTACTCTGTGATAACCTAGATGGGTGGGATGGGAGTGGGTGGGTGAGAGGGAGGCTCAAGAGGAAGGGGATATAGGTATACATATGCCTGATTCACTTTGTCACAGGGCAGAAACTAGCACAACTTTATAAAGCAGTTATACTCCAGTAGTAACATTGAAAAAGCAATTATACTCCAGTAGTAACATTTTTTAAAAAAGGGTGTGCAAACATTTGTTGCTGAATGAGCAGTTATCCTTCCTTCCACAGTGTTGCAATGTTGCTTGTGCAATGACCCTCCTGCAGCTCAAAGGAAAGTCTCTTGGTGTCACGTTCAAAGGATTTCCCCCTTTTGATATTCCACAACCAGGCAGGAAGCATGCCCTTGTTAACTGGCATCTTGTTTGGAGCCAGTCAGCAGCCATCGTGGGCGAAGGGTGGGGTGCTCCAGGGAGCTCATGGGAGGGAAGATTGGAGCCAAAGGACCCCCAGCGAGGGTGCAGGACCCACTCCGCCCAAGCAGGGCTTCGACCAGGATGGGAGCTCCTGTAAATGTCTCCTGCATGAAAAGAGCAGCCAGGGCTTCCCTGGGGGCTCAGTGGTAAAGAATCCGCCCGCCAGTGAAGGAGACTCAATACTGATCTCTAGTCCGGGAAGATCCCTCATGCCGCAGAGCCACTAAGCCCGGACACCACAACTACCGAGCCTGTGCCCAGAGCCCGGAGGCCACAACTACTGTGCCTGTGAGCTGCAACTACTAAAACCCAAGCACCCTAGAGCCTGTGCTCCTCAATAAGAAAAGCCACTGTAATGAGAAGTCCGCACGCCGCAACCAGAGAGTAGCCCCCACTTGGTGCAACTAGAGAAAAAGCCCTCGCAGCAATGGAGACCCAGCACAGACAAAAATGAAAAGAGCAGCCAGATTTAGGCGACAAAAATACAGGACCCCAGTTTAATGTGAATACATTTTTGGTTAAGTAAATTCCAAATTATTTATTGTTCATCTGAAATTCAAAGTAAACCGGCTGTGCACTCCGCCCCTGCAGTCCTCTGATACAGTGCTGTGTCTGGACCCCGGACACCACACAGAGCCTCGTGTCTTCACGGGGGTCCAGGGTGATGAGAGACCACCCCTCCAGCTCCCTAGGTGACAAATGGCCTTGTCCCCTCACGCCGGGCCTCCTCCAGGCCTCAGCCCTGCCCCTCCTTCGCCCTCTCCCCAGGTCTCCCCAGGGATCAGGTCCCGTCTCAGTCCCTCCCCCGTGCTCTGAAGTCTCCCTCGTGCGCTCTCGGGTCTAACCAGGTCAACTCCAGACTCCAGCGCTGCAAACCCCAGCTTTGCTTGCAGCCTTCTTCAGCCTCCCTGTGTGTATCCTGATATAACTCACAGCCCTTAGGAAGGTCTCTCAGGGTTGGCTGGGGATTGGCAGGGACCCAGGTGTGAATGTGGCCTCGACCTACCTGTGAGACCTTGGGAAGAGAGAAAGAGGACTTTGCTTCATAGCCAAGTGGTGCTAAGCAGTGACTCCCTGAGATTTGGTAAAGCCAGGATGAGCTTGGCTGTGAAAAGGGCTTGATCAAAGCTGGGAGACATGGTGTTTGTAACCAAAGGTGGGTGTTGAAGACAAGTGAAAGGGGCCCCCTCTTGGTGCATCTTCCCTCTGTGGGCATGACTCCAGCGTCTCTGGGGACTTGCAGGCCCCCTGAAACACCTGCAGAAGGAGGAGGAAGGGACACAGAAATGAGGGCATCAGTGGAGTACATGGTTGAGACCCATGGGAAGAGGCCAGGCCCAGGGTCAGGAGTGCAGGAGGAGCCCCCAGGGGTCAGAGAAGGAGCCCCCAGGAGGGAGGAGGTGAGGCCCCATCAGCAATGCCGAGAGGAGGGAAACAGGCCTGGCCTGGGTCTGGGCCATAATGACTCTGCTGCCAAGGCCCCAGATGCCACTTGTCACCCACGTCTTCCCTGGCACCTGCTGCACGTGGTGTGAGCCAGAGCGAGCTGGAGGGCTGATGGTTTATTGTAGATTGAGTGATTTATTAAATGGGTGATCTCTCCCCCTTTTTTAAATAGTGACATCATCGGTTGAAGAATAACTATGTCAACATCGTCCTAAGTACTTGATGTTTCACTCCCCAACAGCCCTCAGTTCAGCTCAGTTCAGTTCAGTCGCTCAGTCATGTCTGACTCTCTGTGACCCCATGAATCACAGCATGCCAGGCCTCCCTGTCCATCACCAACTCCCGGAGTTTACTCAAACTCATGTCCATTGAGTCGGTGACGCCATCCAGCCATCTCATCCTCTGTGGTCCCCTTCTCCTCCTGCCCCCAATCCCTCCCAGCATCAGGGTCTTTCCCAATGAGTCAACTCTTCTCATAAGGTGGCCAAAGTATCGGAGTTTCAGCTTCAGCATCAGTCCTTCCAATGAACATCCAGGACTGATCTCCTTTAGGATAGACTGGTTGGATCTCCTTGCAGTCCAAGGGACTCTCAAGAGTCTTCTCCAAAACCACAGTTCAAAAGCATCAATTCTTCGGCACTCAGCTTTCTTCACAGTCCAACTCTCATATCCATATATGACCACTGGAAAAACCATAGCCTTGACTAGACAGACCTTTGTTGGCAAAGTAATGTCTCTGCTTTTTAATATGCTATCTAGGTTGTCAGTCACTATTATTCTCCATATATTACAGGTGAGGAGCTCAAGAGCCAATCTTGTTCCCTCTGCGGCCCAAACTGGGTCAAGTGAAACGCCAATAGAGTTTTTCCCACCAGCCGCCTCTCACAGTAAGACACTACTAGTGTCCATTAAAAGAACATATGGGCTCTGAAGTTCTGGGGTTTGTCCTATCTTCTTTCTTCCCCTCTGGAATGAGGTGTGATGTCTGGAGTTAGGCAGCCATTCGAGGCCCTGAGGAGGCAAGTACTGAGAGCTGAGCTGAGGGAACAGCAATAGTGGGCCATGTCTTGACAGCATCACTGAGTCGCCAAGCCAGGCCTGGACCAATCTACCTGGCCCACATGGTTTATTTTATGAAATGAGCCCTACTTCCAGCTTTTCCAGACAGCTCTGACCCTGTCCACCCTCCTTCATCCCAGCATCCTTTCCTTAGGCCCCTTGTCTTCCCATCGTTGGGTCTCAGCCCTGCTCCTCTCCTCTCCTTACCTCTTCCCTCCCCCCTCCCTCCCAGGTTACCTTCTTCTACCTGTCCTTCCTTCCCTCACATGCACCAACCCTCCCTGATTTAGTCCCTTCATCCCTTCTCAACTATCATCATCATCTGTCCCTCATTTTCTATTGCTTCAGGTCTCACACCGAATGGTTCTGCTCCCAGCTTCTTAGAGTCACACGTTTGTGTGAGGTTGCGACACAGTTTGGGCCCCTTGTGTGAGGTTGAGACACATTTGGGGCCCTTGACACAGGATCAGAAGTCTGACGGGAGAGACCTGGGGAGACTTTGCTGTCTGGACGCCTTGTGCAAGGCTGGCTCAGCTCAATTCAGTCCCCACAGAGTGAATGGCAGGAGAGAAATCTAGTGCCTGAGACCAGTCCTGCTTGGGTCCATGTACTGTGCAGAGGCCGGTTCATCATCTGTGCACAACAGCCCCTCCCTCTGGCTTCCTCTCCAGGGCAGTAGAAGTCGCAGTGGTGTGGGGACTGGGGTAATTCCTGGAGTTATCTAGCTGCGGATTTGAAAGTTCTCTTTCAATATTGAGACTCATTCTTTTCTTCTCTTATCGCATGGTCTGTCACTTCAAAAACAGTAGTGTTAGCAGTGTGATAGGTTGTTGATGGCTGCAGATTTTTGAATCCTAGGTTTCCCTCCTAGAAGGTTTAGCTGATTTTTACTCATACCAGCAGAAATTAGTGTGACCACTATACCTCCACCCCACCATGAATCAGATCCACTACAAAATAAAAAGGCATCTGCATCTTTGCAACTTTTAATGAACTATTTATAGTTCATGATATATTTACTAAGGGAAAAAATCGAATGAGAGATTCTTAATATTTCATTTTATTGCTTTGCATTTAAAATCAATTACAATATTCACTTATCTAAAAATCGGAAACTATTCTGATAGTATTGAATAGAATCTTACTGACGTAGATTTGAAACACAACATAGGTTTGAATGAAAAGTAAATCTACTCAGATTTTTATTTTAAAAAAGCTATTTCTTTTCAGCCATTTGCTTTTTGCTGGTCTGTTTGGATCAGTCTGGAGACAGTAGCAAATGGCATGTTTATATTTCTTAAAAGAAGGTGTTTTGTTCTGTTGTTCAATAGGGGTCTCCTGTTCTCTAGAGAGGCTGGCGTCCATCCTTCAGTTTTGCTGAGTCTAGGACGAAGCAGGGAATGAGAAGGTTGGAAGAGGAAACACGGAGAGGAGGTCTGGGGAGTGTCACACAGATGGGGAGGGAGGGAGGGACACGAGCCTGTGAGGAAGTGGAGGGACCCCTGGGGAAGGAAAGAAGGGATGGAGCCGGTGTCCCAGGAGGGAGCAGATCACCCCGGAGGAGGCTCTAAAAAGAGGGGAGAGGCCCAGGCAGGGACTCCCCTGGTGGTTTAAGAAACTGCCTTCCAAGGCAGGGGACACGGGTTCCACCCCTGGTCTGGGAATGAAGATCCCACGGGCCTCAGGGCAGTTAAGCGCACGCCACAACCAGAGAAGTGTGCAGCCCACCCTGGAGCCGTTGCTTAGCAACAAGAGAAGCCTGTGCCCCCCGAAACTAGAGAGAAGCCCCTGCATGCTGCAATGAAGACCTTGAGTGGCCCAGACATAGATAAAGGCCCAGGGAGAGAAGAGGAGAGGATGGGGGGAGGTCCAGGGAAGCAGCCGGGAGGAACCCTCACCCTGAGAATGGCCTGCAGTTCCTCACAGAGCTCCTGGCTCTTTGCCTCCAGCCCCTCCCAGGGCTGAAAGGGATTTCCCTGGTGGTCCACGAAGGTTTCCCAGCAGTACTCAAAGTCTGAAATGGAACAGGGGAGAGAAAGGTGAGCTCCAGTCTAGGGGTGGACTTCCCCATCATCATTTCGCTGCCTCCTCTCTCTTTTCCTTTCAAGGACTTAGTTTACCCCTCAAATTCTTTCTTCTTTAAAAAATTTTTTCATTTTATTTTTAATTGAAGGGTAATTGCTTTACAATGTTGTGATGGTTCCTGCCATACACCAATATGAATCAGCCATAGGTATACACATGTCCCCTCCCTCTGGACCTTTCCTCCCATCTTCCACCCCAATCCCACCCTCCTCAGTTGTCACGGAGTCCTGGCTTTGGATCCCTTGCGTCACATAGCAAATTTCCACTGGCTATCTATTTTCCATATGGTAATGTACATGTTTCAATGCTACTCTGTCAAATCATCCCACCCTCTTCTTTCTCCTCTGTGTCCAAAATTCTGTCCTTTATGTCTGCGTCTCCTTTGCTGCCGTGCGAACGGGTTCATCAGTACCATCTTTCTAGATTCTATATATATGTGTTAATGTATGATATTTGTCTTTCTCTTTCTGACTTACTTCGCTCTGTATAATAGGTTCTAGAACTGAGTCAACATGTTCCTTTTTTCACCTGTGTCATCCTTGCCCAGGGGCCATGCTAATCTCTGCATCATTACAGTGTTTGCCTATGTGCAGCTGAAGCAAGCCCTCAGATTCTTTCTTGCTACTGGAATCTGTGCCAGCCCGTTCTCCTTCTTTCTGGAAACCCACTAGTCCACCCACATTCACCCACCCACCGGCCCCTCCTGAACCACCTCTGCCCCTCTGAACTCTCTCTTCCCACAGGCTCTTTCCAGAGTCTAACCTCCCTTCTCAGGCAGCACACAAAGGCCTCTGTACCAGGGATTCCCACCCTGCCCACCTCTTTCTGGCAACTTCCCACAGGCCTCTCCCTGCCACTGCCCCACCCCCAGGAGACTCCTGCCGACCCTGAAAGGTCATGATGGTGATTTGGGCCCCAGCCGCTTGCAGTTTGCGCAGGCCTGTCTGATAGCACCCAAAACGGTTGCTGGTATAGAGGCGGGAGGCAAAGATGTGCAGGCTTATGTGGCCGTTCTCCTTCAGGAACATAGTCAGGTTGTGGGCACAAGAGTAACAGGGACTCCAGGAGATGAAACAGGTGAGCCTGTAGCGCTGATTCTGGTCCAGATTCCTAGAACGGATCTGTTCCAGGAAGTAGAACTCCGCATGGTGGGGTCCCTGCGGTTGATCAGGACCCTACGAAAAAGAGGAAGACACGCGTCCTGTCCTTTGCTGTGTACGGGCCAGCACGGAGGGAACGACCATGGAAGGAAGGCGGGTGAGGCGCTGGCCCCCAGCACGAAGTTAGTGGGGGCAAGCCTCAGCACCCAGTGAAATGCTATTTCAATGCAGGATTTACACGATCAAAGGAATGCCAAACCCCTTGAGAGATGCTGTATCCCTATGGCTCTGCAAAGCTCTGAAACTGATCAGTCTTCAGGCAGATGTTGCTGTTTCCTGCATCACAGAATTGCGTTAATTTTGATTTTTAAACTATTGAGTTTAAGCATGACTCATCTTGATTTCTGAGTTTGCTGGAGTCCCTCTTATCTTGTGCCCGTGATAGGGCCTAGTCCAGCCGTGCCGGGAGGGAGGAGGCCAGGGGAGCTCCGACACTGGCCTCTTGCCATGGAAGTGGGCATTTCCTCCCTGGAGTGATTCACTCTGCTCTCCAGCTCCTCCACGACCCTACCCCACTAAACCCAAGTGTGTGCCCAAACTTTTACAAGCTTCTGCTCTGGGCATCGCCCTGTGCTGGGCCCAGCGCAGCCCTGGACTACATACAGCTGGCAGCGGCGGGGTTGTGGCGATCAGTACCCTTGCCAGAATCTCTCAAGCAGTGGGCGGATGTCTCGCCTGGCCGCCCAAGCCTGTGGTGATTGAGAGAGGATCGGGCTCTCTGGAAAGAGCCTGCCCTGGGCAGAGTCCAGGGAAGAACCCAGCCCCTTGTCCACATGCATCACCCTCCATCCCAGCTCCTCCCCAGAGGCGGAGCAGGAGAGGAGTAAGTAACCAAGACACTGGACTGGAGGTGCCAGGCGCTGGGTGGCTGTGACTGGCTTCTGACACGTGGCTCAAAGCTGTCAATCACACAGAAAGGGTCCCCACCTGATTCCTGGCAGAGAGCTTGTGGGACATCCCGTGTGCCACTGACAACCTTCTACCCTGCGTGTCCCACCACGGGGAGGGCCCGCCTGCTGCGGGCGGGCTGGGTGGGTTACCTTGCTGCGCACAAATCTCCTGTACTCATCCAGAGGGATCAAAGTGTTCCCATCCAGCCTCTCCACCTTGTAGCACAGGTAGGTCTTGAAAGGCCATTGTTGATTGTTGAAGTTCTCAGTGAAGGTGTATCTGTCCATCAGGTGTCTGAGGACAAAGGTGGGAGAAGTCACAAGACACGGGGCTTCCTCTGGGACTGCCCAGGGCTCCCCTCCCTGCCACACCCCTTCCTCCTGCACCCCACATCTCTGCTGGAGCCACTAGACCTCCCTCTCTGACCCCCGCTGGGGGCTCCTGGGGAAGTCAGGGTCTCCCCGCAGGAGCAGTGCAGGGTGCTCAGAGCCCCGATGATGACCCAATCCTCCGCCCGGAGTCTGACTGGACACGGCCTCTCAGTGCCACTCTGCCCCCGTCCTGGGTCCCCTGTCGTATGGTATCCGGCCCCGCTCTGCTGGGCCCCATGAATCAACTTCTTTACCGTCCCTGGCTTCGAGTCCTCTGATTCTATGCTCAGTCACAGCCTGTGGCTCCTCCTTGAAGGTGTCCAAGCGGCAGGAGCCTTATATATCATCAGAGCGCCTAGAAGCTGTTGTGTCAGCGGAGTTGGGCCTCACCCCTTCCTGAACTTGGGCCACTCATGCCACCCATGAACTTCCCCACCCAGATGTCACACCTTCGTGGACAGCTTCGGTTTCCATTTCCCTGTTCTGACAAAGGCCCTACCTGATGCCACCGGGACTGACCATGGACCAGTGCGGTCTGGGAGGGTGTGTGGGAGGTCATCTGGGAAGCAGCGGCCAGTCAGGCAGGCAGTGAGGGGACACTCCTGAGTAGGAGATGGCATCTGCATGAGGACCTGGGTCGCAGAGACTAGGCTGGGTCCGCGAGAATCTCCCCACCACTGTGCCCCAGTTCTTGCCTTCCAGGGACGGAAGATGTGGTCCTGATTCAAAACCAGCCCTGCTCTCGCATCCCCAGTGTTTCTTCCCATCACCCAACCCACTAAGTGCTCCTGGTTCCCCCACCTTCACCCCCAGGTTTCTGAGGGAGGGTCTCTGGTGCCTGAAAGCTGGTGCTGGGGGCAGAGGATGGCCTGAAGAGTCTGGGGCTCCTGTTGCTCAGCCCCTGTGCCCTGGAGGACCCTCAGAGTACTGAGCCCCCAAATCTGCCCCACCCTTTCCCAGGTGGCTCTAGCAGCCAGAGTGCCAGGATCTCTCTGAGCTCAGCCCAGCATCAATTGCCCCTCAAGGCTGGGCGGGAGCATCTTGTGGGCAGACCAAGGCAGGGGTCCATCGCAGGGAGGGCACCCGGCTCCCGCATCCCCAGGGGAGGTCTCCCGGCAAGTGTAGCTCCTCATCCAGTAGCTTTGAGGTCTCTTCTAGAATGTTCTCCAACACCGCCTCCTTCCTCACTCTCCATACCCCAGCCTAGCCAGGCACCCCTGGACCTTCTGTTCCCTGCTGAGGCCTAGCTGCCCCTCTCCAATGCAGACAAGCCAACCTAGCTTGTTTCCACATCTGGGGGGTGGGGGGAGAGGGGTCCAGGTGCCAGTGACCGACCAGCACACAGCACAGGCAGCTAAGAGAATCCATGTTTGGTGAAGTTTGGAGGGTTATCAGAGGTGGCAGTGTTTGACTTTCTCGCCAACATTTTCAGTCTTGAGTCACCCGAGTCACAGAGAAAAGAGATAAGAGGATGAGGAGCTATTAACTCAGATCTGGGTGGGCCTCACCCCTCCCTTCTCCCATTGCGCCCGCCAGCACCCTCTCACATGCTCTCCCTGGAGCCCAAGGCCCTTGGGGCAGCAGGAGCCCCGGGACCAGCACACCCCCTCGCCATCTCCCTGAGGCCAGGGAGATGCTGGTTTGGTAAAGGCCTTAGTAGAACCTAGTGATGAACATCCGGACCCAAAATAGCGCCCGACACCACTGATGTGATGATGAGATGAAAATGTGCAGCTCACCTCCATGAGGTGAGAAGAGGGAAGAAAAGACATCCTGTCCTTTCTGGGGCGCAACAGCCCCTCCTCTATGTCTGCCTCCATCACATAGAGTGAAAATGTGGGAACATTCCCCCATGCTGCTGGAGATCTCCACCCAAGTGTGGGGAGATCCCAGAAGGGAAGGCAGGACCTCGGTCCCCCCGGAGAGGGGTGGGTGCATGCAAGGAGCATGAGCTCCCTGGCAGGCGAAGGTTTTGTCCGGTTCCACCACCAGGAAAACTGGGAACAGGGCCAGATTCCCTGGAGGAGCCCAGATTGAGGCTAGAGAGACAGACTGGGCCAAAGGACCCCAGGGAGGGGGCAGGGTGGCTCAGCCTGAGTGCCCTGGGACTGGGGTGGATGACCCTGGCAGTGCCAGCCAGGCTGTCCTGTGAAAGTTCCCAGCTCTGGCGTCCTGTGGGTGCCCTTCATTCCCTGGAGCAGGAGGGAGGACGGGCTGCCTGTGCCCGGGTCTCAGCAGGGTTCTCAAACAGCTCCGGGGTCCCTGCGTCGTGGGTGAAACCCTGAGACCAGAGCCTGGGGAGATGGGCCCCTGGAGAGGGGGCCCTGGGGAGGTGGGGAGGGGTCTGTCCGGAACCCTCCCTTTGACAGCACAGGGTGGGGGCCCTTCTCCCAGTGTCAGCCCACCTGTGCACCTGTTGCCCCCTTTGCCCCGAGGGACTACACCTCTGGATTTGGGGGTCATTTTTAAGAATGGAGGGGGTGGCTGTTGTCAGAGCCCAGGAGCCAAAACCGAAACTGATAAGGAGTTTCCGTCTGCCAACCACCCTTGGGCAGTGACGAAATTCTCTGATCTTGGTCAGCGCTGGGAAAACCGGACACTGTTTCCCTTTTGTCAAGTCACTCTGTGTGTCTTTAGGTTTTCCTTTCGGGTCAGGGCTGTGGTTGGGCTGTTTGCTCAGGCACAGTTGTGTGCCAGGCCTGGTCTTGATCATATACGCAGTTCCTGGGGTCCCACAGCACACCCTAAGGTGGGCCCTTCAGCTGTAGTCAAGCAAACTGGCTACACGTCCCCAGTGGCTCAGATGGTAAAGCATCTGCCTGCAGTACAGGAGACTCAGGTTCGATCCCTGGGTCAGGAAGATCCCCTGGAGAAGGAAATGGCAACCCACTCCAGTATCCTTGCCTGGAAAATTCCCATGGACGGAGGAACCTGGCGGGCTACAGTCCATGGGGTTGCAAAGAGTCGGACACGACTGGGCAACTTTACTTCCAGGCAGGAAGCAATGCAGAAGGCCCCGGGGCAGGCCCCTGAGCCAGACCAGACACTCTGGGCCCAGCACTGTGGCCCGCCTGCTCCCTGAGCCTTCTGCTCCAGGACTCCCCCCTGGGCGGGGTCAGGGGAGGACTCTGCCTCTCGATGGCTGCTCCTCTTCCTCGACCCCTCTCTCTGGGCACAGCCTTGGACACCTGCCCCTTCCCCAGCTCCTTCCCCAGGAACTGGCCCTGTCCTGGGTCTCAGCCCAACCCCTCTGCTGAGGTCCCCTGTGCACCCCCCGCATGCAGGATGAGCCACAGTGTGAGTTCGGGTGGATTATTCGTGGTTTGAGTGATATATTGGAGGAGGGTGCTCTCCACTTGTTAAAAAAAAAATCAACATAACATCAACAATATTACACAGTCCTAATGTGTCCATTCACATGGTCATCTAACTGTCACAGGAGCCCCCATGGTGGGTCACTGTCCATGTCTCTATGTTTCAGGGAAGGATCTCAAGGGCTGGAGGTGAAGTCCTGTCCAAGGTCCCTGAGCATGAAGGGGGCCAGACCCAGAGTCAAGTTCTTCTGACTCTGAAGCATCCCCCACAGAAAGCTGATGCAGCTGCTCAGACACCGAGAGAGTGGGAGGAGGGGACCCTGGGAAGAAGGGTCTTCCCAGGAGTCTGGGGGCAGGGGCTACAGGTGAGGTGTGTGGCCAGAGCAGGACCAGACCTAGCGAGAAGTACCAGGCTGGGGGCCAGTGCTGGGGATGCCCAGAGGGAGAGGCAGGCAGGCTGGCGGGCCTCAGTGAGGGAGGAGAAGTGGGGTCTCAGAATGAATGTTGCTGCTATTCAGTCATTCAGTCGTGTCCAACTCTTTGCGACCCCAGTGGCCTGCAGCAACCAGTCCTCCTGCCCTTCACCATCTTCTGGAGTTGGGTCAGACTCATGTCCTTTGAGTCGGTGATGCCATCCAACCATCTCATCCTCTGTCATCCCCTCCTCCTCCCGCCTTCAATCTTTCCCAGCATCAGGGTCTTTTCCAGTGAGGAGGCTCTTGGCATCAGGTGACCAAAGTATTGGAGCTTCAGCTTCAGCATCAGTCCTTCCAATGAATATTCAGGGTTGGTTTCCTTTAGGATTGACTGGTTTGGTCTCCTTGTTGTCCACGGGACTCTCAAGAGCCTTCTCCAGCATCAGTTTTTCAGTGCTCAACCTTCTTTATGGTCCAACTCTCAAAACCATACATGACTCCTGGAAAAACCATAGCTTTAACTATATGTTGGTAAAGTGTGGTCTCCATTTTTAATACACTGTCTAGGTTCGTCATAGTTTTTCTTCCAAGTAGCAAGCATCTTTTTATTTCATGGTGACACTCAACATCTACAGTGGTTTTGGAGCTCCCCCCAAATAAAATCTGTCACTGTTTCCCCTTTTATTTGCCATGAAGTTATGGGACCGCATGCCATGGTCTTAGTTTTCTGTATGTTAAGTGTTAAGCCACCTTTTTCACTCTCTTCTTTCACTTCAGGAAGCTCTTCAGTTCCTCTTTACCTTCTGCCATTAGGGTGGTGTTATTTGCATACCTGAGGTTTGTGATTCTCCCAGCCTGGCATTTCACATGATATACTCTGCATATAAGTTAAATAAGGAGGGTGACAGTGTATAGCCTTAAAGTTCTCTTTTCTTAATTTTGAACCAGTATGTTGTTCCATGTCAGGTTCTAACTGTTGTTTCTTGACCCACCTACAGGTTTCTCAGGAGACAAGTAAGGTGGTCTGGTATTCCCATCTCTTTAAGAAGTTTTCACAATTTGTTGTGATCCATACCGTCAAAGTCTTTAGCACTGTCAGTGAAGTGGAAGCAGATATTTTTCTGGAATTCCCTTGCTTTCTCCATGATCCAACAAAACGTTGGCAATTTGACATCTGGTTCCTCTGCCTTTTCTAAACCCAGCTTGAACATCTGGAAGTTCTTGGTTCATATACTGCTGAAGCCTAGCTTGAAGGATTTTGAGCATAACCTTATTAGCATGTGAAATGAGCGCAACTGTTCAGAGTTTGAACACTCTTTGGCACTGCCCTTCTTTGGGACTGTAATGAAAATTGACCTTTTCCAGTCCTGTGGCCACTGCTCTGTTTTCCAAATTTGCTGTCATATTGAGTGCAGAACTTCAACAGCATCATCTTTTTAGGATTTTAAATAATTCAGCTGGAATTCCATCACTTCCATTAGCTTTGTTTTTAGTAATGCTTCCTAAGGCCCACTTAACTTCACAGTCCAGGATATCTGGCTCTAGTTATGACCACACCATCATAGTTATCCTGGTCATTAAGACCTTTTTTGTGTAGTTCTTCTGTGAATTCTTGCCACCTTTTCTTTTTTTAAAAATGTAATTAATTTATTTTAATTGGAAGCTAATTACTTTACGATATTGTAGTGGCTTTCACCATACATCAACACGAGTCAGCTATGGGTGTGCACGTGTCCCCCATCCTGAACCCCGTTTGCCAGCTCTTCTTAATCTCTCCTGCCTCCGTTAGGTCCTTGCCATTTCTGTCCTTTATTGTGTCCATCTTTGCATGAAATGTTCCCTTGATATCTCTAATTTTCTTAAACAGATCTCTAGTCTTCCCCATTCTATTGTTTTCCTTTACTTCTTTGCATTGTTCATTGAAGAAGGCCTTCTAATCTCTCCTTGCTATTCTCTGGAACTCTGATTCAGTTGGGTGTATCTTTCCCTTTCTCCCTTGCTTTTTGCTTCTCTTCTTTCCTTAGCTATTTGTAAAGCTTCCTCAGACAACCACTTTGCCTTCTTGCATTTCTATTTCTTTGGGACAGTTTTGGTCACTGCCTCTTGTTAAATATTACAAACCTCCATCCATAGTTCTTCAGGCACTCTACTGGATCTAATCCCTTGAATCTATTTGTTACCTCCACTATATAATCATAAGAGATTTGATTTAGGTCGTACCAGAATGGTCTGTTGGTTTTCCCTACTTTCTTTAATTTAAGTCTGAATTTTGCAATAAGGAGTTCATGATCTGAGTCATAGTCAACTCCAGGTCTTGTTTTTGCTGACCATACAGAGCTTCTCCATCTTCAGCTGTAAAAAATATAGTCAATTTGATTTCAGTATTGACCATCTGTGATGTCCACATGTAGAGTCATCTCTTGTGTTGCTGGAAACGGGTGTTTGCTGTGACCAATGTGTTCTCTTGACAAAACTCTTGTTAACCTTTGCCCTGCTTCATTTTGTACTCCAAGGCCAAACTTGCCTGTTCCTCCAGGTATCTCTTGACTTCCTACTTTTGCATTCCAATCTCCTATGATTGAAAGGTCGTCTTGTTTTGTTGTTAGATCTAGAAGGTCTTGCAGGTCTTCAAGGTCAGAAGCTTCAAGTCAACTTCAGTTTCTTCAGCATCAGTGGTTGGGGCATAGGTTTGGATTACTGTGATGTTGAATGGTTTACGTTGGAAACGAACCGAGATTGTTCTGTCATTTTTGAGACTGCACCCAAGTACTGCATTTTGGACTCTTCTGTTGACTTTGAGGACTACTCCATTTCTTCTAAGGAATTCTTGCCCATAGCAGTTGATATAATGATCATCTAAATTAAATTCGCCCATTCCCATCCACTTTAGTTCACTGATTCCTAAAGTGTCAATGTTCATTCTTGCCATCTCCTGCTTGATCATGTCAAATTTACCTTGATTCATGGACCTAACATTCCAGATTCCTATGCAATACTGTTCTTTATAGTGTCGGATTTTACTTTCATCATCAGACACATCCACAGCTGAGTGCTGTTTCCACTTGGGCCCAGCCACTTCTTTCTGGAGCTATTAGTAATTGCCTTTCACTCTTCCCCAGTAGCGTATTGGACCCCTTCCGAGATGGGGGGGCTCACCTTTCAGTGTCATATCTTTTTGCCTTATCATACTGTTCATGGGGTTCTTGTGGCAAGAATATTGGAGTGGGTTGCCATTGCCTTCTCCGGTGGACCACGTTTTGTCAGAACTCTCCTCTGTGACCCATCCGTCTTGGGTGGCCTTGCATGGCATATCTCATAGTTTCATTGAGTTGCACAAGCCCCTTTGCCATGACAAGGCTGTGATCTATGAAGGGGTCAAAATGAATAGAAACTGTAAGTCAATGGGTTTCCCATCAGCTGCCTCACAGTAGATAATGACAGTTATCCTTCCGAAGGACGGACAGGTGCCAAGGTCCGGGCTTTGCTCTGGGGTGAGACTGATGCCTGGAGGTGGACAGTCATCCAGAAGCCTGATGACACCAGCAGAAGGGGTTAGGCTTGGGGATCTGAGCTGGGGGAGCAGGTGAGGACGCCTGAATACCAACAGGACCGCATGCTGCTGTGCGGGCTTAGTCGCTCACTCGTGTCCAACTCCTTGCAACCCCCTGGACTATAGCCCACCAGGCTCCTCTGTCCATGGGATTTCCCAGGCAAGAATACTGGAGTGCGTTGCCATTTCCTCCTCCAGGGGACCTTTCCGATCCAGGGATCGAAGCCCTGTGCCTTCTGCATTGGCAGGCAGAATCTTTACCACGGGAAGACCTGGAATTGCTGACTGTATGAAATGAACATTTCTGGGCACAAAAAAGAGAGCCTGAGAGAGAACGTTTGCCTGGCACAGAGTGAATGTGCAGTACACTCACGCTGTCATGATCAGCAGACAGCCGTCTCCTTCCCAGAGCCTGGGATGGAAGCCAACTTCTGCTAACCAACCCTGACTGGTACATCACCCTTGAAAACCTTTGCAAGGTGTTGAATTTGCACACATGTTGAGCACCTGCTGTATGCACAGCAGAGGGAGCTGCGGTGGATCCAAAAATCGATCCAAGAGTTCACGGACCTGAGGTCTCAATCTCTACCCGAGGTGGTGCTCACTCACAGAGCCCAGTGATGGACGCCAGCCACAACTGTCTGGAATAGCATCAGGTTGTCTGAGCCTGAGAAAAAGAAACAGCCTCTGGGTGCTTTCCTCAGAGGACTCAGGTGGGCGTGGTGGGGTGGGGGGTTCCTACGTGGAGTGTGTGTGGTCAGACTCCTCTGAGAAGCAAAGGAAGCCAGGTACGCTGGATGGATCCACAGTTTCTCTCTCTCTGACCTCCTGTGTCTCTCTGGAGCAGGTGAACACTGGCAAAGTGTATAGGGTCAATAATATAGGCCATTTGTCAAGTGTTTGCTCAGTTCTAAGGATCACCTGCTGGTATGTGACAGTGTCACGGGGGGCCCTGAAGACACACTGGTGGGGGGGCCAAGAGGGAGGGTCCTGAGGAAGGGAGAATGTGCCAGTGCAGAAAAGAGAGCGGGACCCCGGCATGTACCCTGTATCAGCCAACAGCCTTTCCTCCGAGCTACCTCGAGGCTGGACACCTTGCCTCCATCTTTGGGCCGTGATCCCTGGGGGTGACATCTCGTGCCCCGCCCCCCACGATGTCCTGGAACACCAGAAACCACACAATGACAAAAAAAGAAAAGAAAAAAGAAAAACAGGTCTTGCACATAGTTTGCCAGAGTAAAGAGACACAGCCACGCCTGGCTCAGACACACAGCACCCATAATCCCTTACTCACAGAATTGACAAAAAGAAACATCCTGGGGTTCCCCAGGCACACCCAGACTATCTCAGCTCTGAGCCAAATCAGAGGATTGTGACACATCTCATGCATGTTTGGTGGGGGAACTTCGTCACTGGTATCTCATTTGGTTTCAATTCCTGGGCTCTTGACAGCAGCCCTCCTCCATTCCTCGAAGCAAGTGACCAAAACAATCCACAAGGGGTAGTACTTCTGGGCAAAGAGAGCCACGCAGATGGAGACTAGGTGGGCTTACACTAGGAGAAGGGCCCCCACCCTGGGCTGTGAGAGCACCGGTCCCAGGCAGACCTGTCTGCATCTCCCCAGGGTCCCCGTTCCCAGGGTCCAGTCCTCCCAGGTCCTGCTCTCAGAACCTGTTAGACCACCTTGTTCTCAGGGACCCAGCCTGGGTTCTGCAACCCAGGTCCTCATAGAGATGCCATCTCCTGCTCAGAAGGACTGGAGGCGCGGGGTGCGCAGGGTCTGCTCAGCGTGCAGACTGTGACCTGGCAAGCGTGGGTGCTGCTCAGGACACCCCACTCCCCGGGTCCGTTCTCACCCAGAAACCACCTGCCACAAAAGTGGGGGCTGAGCCACCACCCAGAGGACCACATCTGTTCTCCGGGGGCCCAGGTCTAGCGGACAGGGCGGACGGAGGGGCCTCAGCCCAGGGGTGGGGTGGGGGTGGAGGGCACCCTCCTGGAGGAGGAGCACCCTCCTGGAGGAGGAGCACCCACCCGAGGAGGAGGGCGACGCTGTGCTGAGGGTCCACCCCGAGGATGGGTGTGAGCAGCATGGTTCTCAGTGCGGGAGGCCAGGCTGGGATTCGGGGTGCAACCAGCTCCCTGGGAGGGAGCGCAGGGCCAGGACCTGGGGGTCTGAGAGGAGCAGGATGGGAAGTCAATGGGACAAAGGGGCAGCCCCTTGGGGACGAACAGGGCCAGCTAGGGGCTGGAATACGCAGTCCCCACATTCCTCAAGCCTGGAGGGGGCGGGAAGAGCATAGTTGGCTGGGCCTCTGAGGCAGATATATGTCCCACAGCCAGCTGTCCTTGTGCCATTCCGGCCAAGCCCAGTCCCTTTGGGGGCCTTTCTCCTCTCCTCCATGTATTGGTTGGGGCGGGTGGAAATCTCCATGTCCCAGCTGCTGACCTTGCATGGGGGCGCTCCTAAGGAGAGCTCAGCCCATGGATGTCCTTTCTCCTCTCTTCCCCAAGGATAAAGTCGGCTGCCTGCCTATAGGACCAGCTTCTCTCCTCCCCACCGCGCATCCCTCAGGCCCACCAGCCCCGTGGGCCCTGGGGAGCCTGGGCCGGGCCATGGCCCATGCTGGCTGCTGCAGGAGGCTCAGCAATGGGTTGTCATGGAGCTTGTCCTCTGGGAGACTGACCCTATCCTTTGGCCTGTCCCCTCACTGCCTGCCTGGCTGGTCCCTGCTGCCCCGATGACCACGCTGTCCCAGACCTCAGTGGTCCGTGGTCAGCCTGGGGGCATCCAGGTAGGGCCTTTGTCAAAATGGGGAGGTGGAAACCTCTTCATATGAGAATGGGCCAAACTGAAGGGAGCAGGGATCCCTGGCTGATGTGGGTGAGAGGCGGCACGGAGCTGGGGGCTGTGGTCCTCGTGGGTGGATGGATGGCTGCTGGAGGGGGAACAGGTTGTGGAAGGTGATTTCCTCACTTCTCACAGCAGCACCAGCCTTCAGGGAGCATCAGATGAGCCCCCAAATTTATTATGGAATGAAAGATGTCACATATAAAGGTGTTCATACTGATGCCATCTATATGAAGTTCAAAACCAGGCAAAGTCAATCTATGATCATAGATAGTCCCAATATGGGTTCCCTCTGGACAAGGCTCAGCTGGGGGGAGGACCTGAGGGATCCCCCATTTGGGATTCTGGGAACAGCCCCACCTTAGTCTGGTTGGTGGTTGCACTGCCCAGAAACCTAAGATTTTGCACTTAACTGTAAATTATATGCCAATTTTTTAAAAAAGGAAAAAAATTCACAAATTTTTAACAAGGAAAAAGTTTTACTAAAAAACTCAAATATAATGTCCCAAATAAACTGATAGACAGGAATGCAAAACAAATTCAGACGGAATCACAGTGATAGCTCTTAGGGTTTTGTTTTGTTTTTAATGAGAAAAGAAGGCAGGGGAGCTATTTATCTCCAAAAGACAGACTAAATGTGGTTGAAAATGAAGAAGTGAGGGACAAATGGGGAAGTGGTATGAGGTAATCCTTACACTATCCTAAAAAACAGAAAAGCTATAAAGCCTCTGTAATCAAAAGCATGTGATGTGAGCCAGGACCAGAAATGGAGAGCAGGAAAATACCACAAAGGAGGATGTTTGGGAACCTAGTTGTTGACAAAAGTGGAGTGGCAATTCACCAAGGGCAAGGTGGGCATCATTCGTTTGACGCTGTCAACTGGACGGGAGATGAATTCTTATGGCATCTTCACTGTGACGCAAGACTGACCCCTCTGCCATGCCATTGCTCCGCTTCGACTCTGTCAGCCCCCTCCCCTCCCCATTCCAACCTTCCCTTAGCCAACAGGAGCAGAAAGCCCCCTCCCCACTTCCCCACCTGCCTCGCTCGGTACCCTCATTCATTCAGCCAACACCAATTTTATTGAGCACCTTCCAGCGCCATGTACTATTCTAGGGGCTGGGCGTTCATTGAGAAAAAGAGACAGGAATCCTGGCTCCGTGGTCGGCCACAGTCTGTCTCCCCGTTCAAAGTCCAACCTTCCATCTGTGCTCCGGGGCTCATGCCTTCCCTTTTCCAGTGGATTTCTCTTCCGTGGCTTTTGGCATCGTGCCCTGCACTGCTGGATTATTCCCATCAGCAAACCGCATGCTCAGATATCTCCCACCTTGAAAAACAAAACATCTCCTTTGAGTCACGTCTCCCTGCATTCTCTTCATTGCTTCATGGAGAAAAATAGCTGTAAATAAACACATGTCTGTCCAAGAGTGTTCTGCATGTTCTGTTCTGTATGCTCTGCTTCCCGCCACCTGTCTGCGGGGGTATTTTTCACTGCCCTTCTTGCCCCTCCACCCAGCAGCAAGTGACACAGCTGAACACACTGCCTTCTTGAAACTCTCTCCTCAC
This sequence comes from Dama dama, assembly GCF_033118175.1. Classification (NCBI taxonomy): domain Eukaryota; kingdom Metazoa; phylum Chordata; class Mammalia; order Artiodactyla; family Cervidae; genus Dama; species Dama dama. The sequence continues at coordinate 9,672,853 of NC_083702.1, forward strand.
CCGCTATAGTGACAATCCTGTCCCATGGTGTTCCTCCTCCTTCTATTTCCCAGTTCCCCTCTTCTCCTGGATGATCTGGGTTCCCTCCCTCCATCCTCCATGCATCCCACCATCTTTCTGGGAGACACAGCCTGCACTCGGGCACACGGCCTACATCTCCAGTCCTGCTGCTCCCCCGAGTTGGACACTCAGGTACCAGCCTCTTACTGGATATCTGCCCTCGGACATCTGATGGGCACTGCACACTTAACCTGCCCAGTAGAACTCTGTGTGGGGTATTTCGCCCTAAAGCTTACTTTTCTCAGATTTCCCCAGCTCTGTACAGGATGTCACCACTTAACCCAGCAAGCAGTGAGACTGCGCCGAAACCCAAAGGCCTATCTTCAGTCCTCCTTTTCCTAACATCTAACCCATAGTGTATATTCTCAGTTCCTCAGTCGTGTCTGACTCTGTGACCCCATGGACTGTAGTCTGCCAAGCTCCTCTGTCCACGGGATTTCCCAGGCAAAAATACTGGAGTGGGTTGCCATTTCCCTCTTCAGGGGATCTTCCCAGTCCAGGGATGGAACCCTCATCTCCTGCATTGGTAGGCAGATTCTTTCCCACTGAGCCACCTGGGAAGCCCAACCCATAACCAAGTCCTGCTAATCCATGTTACCTCTAAACTCATCCTGTCAATCTCCACCCCGATGGTCTCCAATGTCACCTCTCTCTGGGCTGACTGGACAACCTCTGGCTTCCACTCTTCCTCCCTCTATCAGTGTCCTCAGAGCCCTTGGAGGGAGGCTTTAAACAGGAGGCAAGGCACCTTGATTCAGCTCCTTACCCCTTCAACACACACACACACAAACACACATAGTCTTTTTTTCTGCGACACTGCACGGCGTATGGGATCTTAGACCAGGGATCGAACTCATGCCCCCTGCAGTGGAAGCGTGGAGTCTTAACCACTGGACCACCAAGTCTCACAGTCTTGTACTTAGTATACTATCTAAACTTCTGCTTATGACCAGCTCCCACAACCTCCCTGCCCCAACTCTTTGCTCCTCAGACACAATTTTCTTTTCTCTTCCTGCCTCAGGGCTTTTGCACTTGACTTATCTTTGCCTGGAAAGCCCTTCCCCCAAAGTCCTCCCAGGGCTAACTTTTCCTCCTCCTTTCTGTCTCGGTACAGCAGGTACCAGCTATTTAAACAGCTTCCCACCACAGCTTGTCTAACTCAATGAAACTAACCCATGCCTCGTGGGGCCACCCAAGATGGGCGGGTCATGGTGGAGAGGTCTGACAGACCTCCACTTCTCCACTGGAGAAGGGAATGGCAAACCACTTCAGTATTCTTGCCTTGAGAACCCCATGAGCAGTATGAAAAGGCAAAAGGATAGGACACTGAAAGATAAACTCCCCAGGTCGGTAGGTGCCCAGTATGCTACTGGAGATCAGTGGAGAAATAACTCCAGAAAGAATGAAGGGATGGAGCCAAAGCAAAAACAACACCCCGTTGTGGATGGGACTGGTGATAGAAGCAAGGTCTGATGCTGTAAAGAGCAATATTGCACAGGAACCTGGAATATCAGGTCCATGAATCAAGGCAAATTGAAAGTGGTCAAACAGGAGATGGCAAGAGTGAACGTTGACATTCTAGGAATCAGCGAACTAAGAGGGACTGGAATGGGTGAATTTAACTCAGATGACCATTATATCTACTATTGTGGGCAGGAATCCCTTAGAAGAAATGGAGTAGGCATCATAGTCAACAAAAAAGTCCGAAATGCAGTATTTGGATGCAATCTCAAAAATGACAGAATGATCTCTGTTCGTTTCCAAGGCAAACCATTCAATATCACAGTAATCCAAGTCTATGCCCTGACCAGTAACAGTGAAGAAGCTGAAGTTGAACCGTTCTATGAAGACCTACAAGATCTCTTAGAACTAACACCCAAAAAAGATGTCCTTTTCGTTATAGGGGACTGGAATGCAAAAGTAGGAAGTCAAGAAATACCTGGAGTAACAGGCAAATTTGGCCTTGGAGTACAGAATGAAGTAGCGCAAAGGCTAATAGAGTTTTGCCAAGAGAATGCACTGGTCATAGCAAACACCCCCTTCCAACCACACAAGAGAAGACTCTACACATGGACATCACCAGATGGTCAACACTGAAATCAGATTGATTATATTCTTTTGCAGCCAAAGATGGAAAAGCTCTATATAGTCAGCAAAAACAAGACCGGGAGCAGACTATGGCTTAGATCATGAACTCCTTATTGCCAAATTCAGACTTAAATTGAAGAAAGTGGGAGAAACCACTAGACCATTCAGGTATGACCTAAATCAAATCTCTTGTGATTATACAGTGGAAGTGAGAAATAGATTTAAGGGACTAGATCTGATAGACAGAGTGCCTGATGAACAATGGACAGAGGTTCGTGACACTGTACAGGAGACAGGGATCAAGACCACCCCCAAGAAAAAGAAATGCAAAAAAGCAAAATGGCTGTCTGGGGAGGCCTTACAAATAGCTGTGAAAAGAAGGGAAGCGAAAAGCAGAGGAGAAAAGGAAAGATATACCCATTTGAATGCAGAGTTTCAAAGAATAGCAAGGAAAGATAAGAAAGCCTTCCTCAGCGATCAATGCAAAGAAATAGAGGAAAACAATAGAATGGGAAAGAATAGAGATCTCTTCAAGAAAATTAGAGATACCAAGGGAACATTTCATGCAAAGATGGGCTCAATAAAGGACAGAAATGGTAGGGACCTAACAGAAGCAGAAGATATTAAGAAGAGGTGGCAAGAATACACAGAAGAACTGTACAAAAAAGATCTTCATGACCCAGATAATCACGATGGTGTGATCACTGACCTAGAGCCAGACATCCTGGAATGTGAAGTCAAGTGGGCCTCAGGAAGCATCACTATGAACAAAGCTAGTGGAGGTGATGGAATTCCAGTTGAGCAATTTCAAATCCTGAAAGATGACAATGTGAAAGTGCTGCACTCAATATGCCAGAAAATTTGGAAAACTCAGCAGTGGCCACAGGACTGGAAAAGGTCAGTTTTCATTCTAATCCCAAAGAAAGGCAATGCCAAAGAATGCTCAAACTGCTGCACAATTGCACTCATCTCACACGCTAGTAAAGCAATGCTCAAAATTCTCCAAGCCAGGCTTCAGCAATATGTGAACTGTGAACTTCCAGATGCTCAAGCTGGTTTTAGAAAAGGCAGAGGAACCAAAGATCAAATTGTCAGCATTCGTTGGATCATCAAAAAAGCAAGAGAGTTCCAGAAAAACATCTACTTCTGCTTTATTGACTATGCCTTTGACTGTGTGCATCACAACCAACTGTGGGAAATTCTTAAAGAGATGGGAATACTAGACCATCTTACCTGCCTCCTGAGAAATCTGTATGCAGGTCAAGAAGCAACAGTTAGAACTGAACATGGAACAACAGACTGGTTCCAAATAGGGAAAGAAGTATGTCAAGGTTGTATATTGTCACCCTGCTTATTTAACTTATACGAAGAGTTCAGTTCAGTTCAGTTGCATCATGAGAAATGCTGGGCTGGAGGAAGCACAAGCTGGGATCAAGATTGCCGGGAGAAATATCAAAAACCTCAGATATGCAGATGACACCACCCTTATGGCAGAAAGTGAAGAAGAACTAAAGAGCCTCTTGAAGAAAGTAAAAGAGGAGAGTGAAAAAGCTGGCTTAAAGCTCAACATTCAGAAAACTAAGATCATGGCTTCCAGTCCCATCACTTCATGGCAAATAGATGCAGAAACAGTGGAAACAGTGGCTGACTTTATTTTTCTGGGCTCCAAAATCACTGCAGATGGTGACTACAGCCATAAAATTAAAAGATGCTTGCCTTGGAAGGAAAGTTATGACCAACCTAGACGGCATATTAAAAAGCAGAGATATCCCTTTGTCAACAAAGGTCCATCTAGTCAAGGCCATGGTTTTTCCAGTGGTCAAGTATGGATGTGAGAGTTGGACTACAAAGAAAGCTGAGCACCGAAGAATTGATGCTTTTGAACTGTGGTGTTTGAGAAGACTCTTGAGAGTCCCTTGGACTTCAAGGAGAGCCAACCAGTCCATCCTAAAGGAGATCAGTCCTGGGTGTTCATTGGAAGGACAGATGTTGAAGCTGAAACTCCAATATTTTGGCCACTTGATGCGAAGAGCTGACTCATTTGAAAATACCCTGATGTTGGGAAAGATTGAGGGCAGGAAGAGAAGGGGATGACCGAGGATGAGAGGGTTGGATGGCATCACCAAATCAATGGACATGAGTTTGGGTAGACTCCAGGAGCTGGTGATGGACAGGGAGGCCTAGAATGCTGCAGTTCATGGGATCTCAAAGAGTTGGACACGACTGAGCGACTGAACTGAACTGAACTGAACCACCAGCCATTAGTTTCTATTACAGCGTCCTGTTTATCCCTTCCAACAATTGCCTCAATCTGGAATTATCTTACCCATTCCCATTTTTTGTTATTTCCTTTGGGTCTCCTTCCTCCATGGGTCTCCTTCCACCTACCCCTGAGGTCTGGAGTCCCCTCCACCTTACTCAAGTTTGTACCGAACACCTTGGACCAAACCTACCCTCCCCCCAGTAGATGCTCAATCAGTATTAGTCAAAAGAACAGACAAAAAAGAAAACAAATGAATAAATAAAATGATGCAGAAACGAAACACAAGTTTTTCTTCCTCTGTGGAAGAGGGAGATTAGAGAGGAGGAGGGTTAGTGATGAGAGACTTGAAACTTTCCCGTGAGCTATCTCTGTATCACCTGACTTGTTTCATTAATGTAGCACCTTGTGAATCATCAAATGCTAATAAAGTCACTGCGGAAGAAGAGGTTTGCAGGCTGACAAAGATAGGGAAAGCCAGGTTCAGGCTGCCAGGGCCAAAGTCCACCCAAGCATCAAATGCTACCTGTAATTACATGGCTGGGAGGAGGAATTCTGGTTCAGAGCCAACTGGCAGTGCCCACAGGGGAAACAGGACAGCAGAGCTTCACGGCTGTGATAGAATAAACCTCGCTCCTGTACCCAGGTTAGCATATTACACGTACATTACCCTGCGTAAAATAGATCGCCAGTGGGAGTTTGATGTATGACACAGGGAACCCAAAGCCGGTGCTCTGTGACAACCTGGACGGATGGGGTGGGAGGTGGGGGGGTGGAGGAGGGGACACATGAATGCCTATGGCCAATTCATATTCATGTATGGCAAAAACCATCACAATTACTGTAAAGTAATTGTCCCCCAATTTTAAAAAATTAATTAAAAAGAAAAACACACCACCAAACAGTGAAAGGAGACAAGGCAGTTGAAGATGAGCCCCTGAAAACTAGACCCCAATGATGACGAGTCAGGATATGTTAGCCGTCCCAGCAAAGGGACAGTAAAATCCAGATTTCAGTCTGGGCTCTGGAGGGTGTTCCCACAGCAGCAAGCCCACACTCCCCACCAAACTCCCCTCACGGCTGATCCCCTGGGCAAGGAGAGGCAGGGAGCAGGAAGCTGCAAAGAAAGGAAAATAGGAGTTATGTGGAAGGATGTGACCAAGGATGAGGAGTCCACGATGAAGGGCAGGACTCCCCCACCCCGACCTGGACCCTCTCCTGGCAGTCATCTTTTCTCTGCTTCCTGGGGATTTCCCAGGTGATGACTCTGTCTCCTTCCCTGGAGGGCTCCTCTTCTCCTGGCCTCTCCCTGGATCTTCGCTAACACAGCCACGGCCACCTGTCTTCCCTCTGCCTCCCCCCCAGGAATGGGCTCTGTCCCCTAGGGGCCTGCTCTGCTGAGGCCCCCAAACTGGCTTCTCCAGCCCAACCCCCTCTAGGCTCCTGGTCTGGATCCTTTTCTGCCTTTGGTGCCAAACCCTGTCATTCCTGGCTTTGCAAAGGCTCTGGGGCCTCTGGTATCTCCGTGACTATTGGACAGATGTGTGCTCACCTTCTAACTCCGTAACCAGATTTCAGGGCTTGCAGAAAGTCTTGGACCTCTCAGAGCATTGACTGAGATGGAGCTGAAACTATGTCGAGATGGATTTAGAAGTTCACTACATGTGCAGAAAGAATATCCTTGTTTCGTGTCTTATGACCCAAAAGTCAGGTAGCCAGGCAAGATCACACTGGTACCTATGTGGACACTGTCAATTGTAAGAGCATCTTCTTTGCTCTTAAGTCCTACTTACTAATTATTTGTATTATAATTGCAGCCTATGTGAGCAATGCTTAAAATATTATAACTTTAAAACGACGCATTCAATATCTGATAAAATAGAAAACGAGCCAAATAAAAAGAACGAGAAGAGAAAATTGTACTCAGGAAGTCACTGCAGAGGGACTTCCCTGGTGGTCCAGTGGTTAAGAATCTGCCTGCCAAGGCAGGGGACACCGGTTCAGTCCCTGGTCTGGGAAGATTCCACATACCATGGAGCAGTTAAGCCCACATGTCCCAACTACTGAAGCCAAAGGGCTCTAGAGCCCATGCTCCGCCACAAGAGAAGCCACTGCTATGAGAAGCCCCCGCACCGCAACTAGAGAGTAGCCCCCACTTGCCACTACTAGAGAAAGCCCTCACACAGCAATGAAGACCTAGCGTAGCCAAAAATAAATGAAAAATACCAATTAGCAGCTTACATTCCTTTTTTCTTTTTTAAAATCTATTTATTTTTAATTGAAGGATAATTGCTTTACAGTATCGTATTGGTTTCTACCAAACATCAACATGAATCAGCCATAGGTTTACTCGGGTCCCCTCCCACTTGAACATCCTTCCCACCTCCCTCCCCATCCCACCCCTCTAGGTTGTTACCAAGCAGCTTACAGTCTTTTTTTAAAAAAAAAAAAAAAAAGCTCTTTCAGAAACGGAAGAACGTGTGAAAGGAACTGTATAGGTCCACAACTGCAGGATTCCATTCCAATATTTCTCAAAATCTCCCAGGATAGCTTGCCTTTTAGACACAACTGGTGGCCATTTGGTTTCAGCATGTGATACAGGTTTTAAAATCTTGTTTCCTTCAACAATGAAAAGACCCCTTCCCAGCCTCTGGGGAGACCAGAGCTGTACCCTCCCTCCTGCTCCGTGATCCCCAGATCTGTCTACACTGCATTTCAGGCACCGCTCCTGAGTTTCCTCTCACCCGCGTCAGTCCTTTCACAGCCCAACGCACTTACCTGACAAGGTTACGGGGCGAAGGCCGTGACACAGTGAGGCTGCGGCGTGCACCCTGCCGTAGACAGAGCTGGCATTTCTGCAGACACCTGGGCCTGTGCCAGCTGGCCCGTTGGAACCTACCTTGGCTGTGGGAATGGTGCCCAGAGCTGCCAACTATCACACTCCACATGATGAACTGAGGCGACCCATGTCGGCTACCAGTCTGAGGCTTGGGGTACAGCAGGGACGTGATGGCCAGGCCCCTTCTTTCACACAACCACAGTGATGAATTCTGTACAAAGGGGTGGCAGGCCCACCTGAAGACAGAAAAATGTCAATGTCATGATTAAATGAGAAGTAAGTGACCAAGAGGTAGATAGACAAAGATAGATAGATAGATAGATAGATAGATAGATAGATAGATAAATGATGGAGATGATAGACAGAGGGAATTCCTTCGCAGTTCAGTGGTTAGGACTCTGAGAATTCACTGCAGGGGTCAGGGGCTTGATCCCTGGTCAAGGAACTAAGATCCCACATGCAGTGTGATATGGCTCCTCCCCACCCCAAGAGATAGATAAACAGGTAGACAAGTAGACAGTTGGAAGATAGACGATAGATAGACGATAAAGACAGACAGGTAGATGGAAAATAGATGAGAGATGATTGTTTGGTAGGAAGAGAGCACTTGAATGTTGAAGCAAACGGGGAAAAGATTGACAACAGGTGAATTTGGGACAGGGTATATGGATGTTCTTTATATGCAATTTTCTGTAAGTCTGAGCTAAAATAAGAAGTTTAAACAAATAAAAAGTAAAATTAAAATGCTCAATATCTCTAGGTTGGTAATATGAATCATTTTCTGTCGATTATCTCTGCTTTTCAAGCTTCTACAGTGAGTGTTCTTCATAATAGCTACAGATGTTATTAAGAAAGAAGTCTTGAAGCCATCATTTCTCCAAGGGTGGATCTCACCCCAGGCACAGTCTAATAAGGCCCCTACCATGGGAGCCATTTCAGTCTACAAAGAACCCAGCAGGGCGAGCAGGGGCTGACCCTGTGCAGAGTGCCTCCCAAGGGCCAGGAAGAGACAGGACACATGTGGGCTGTAGGAGTCAGAAGTTGAAGGATGGAAGCCATGTTCACCTAGAAAGAGTGTGCTGCTTTTTTCTACCTCCTCGGATCTTTCTGATCAAGATGAGTTTTGCTAATGCCCTTAATACCTTAAAGCCTAAGGACAGTACGTTTCCAGACTGTGCCTCTGGCTACAGCAACTGACGGGTAATGACAGCCCAATCTTACTGGACACTGGTCCCTTCAAAACCAGAGATCAACGGAGTCCAATTTTTCCACAAAAGATGGACCTGCTTAGCCCCAAATGTCATGTTTCATGATTTTAAATTCTTTAAACTCCATATCCTGAGATGGCATGGTTTTCTGTTGCTTTAATCTGTTTGGGCTGCTATAATAAAGTCCCATAGACTGGATGGTTTAAACACAATATACATTTATTTCTCTCAATTCTGGAGGCTGAGATCAGGGTGCCAGTATTACTGGGTTCTGGTGAGACCCTCTACTAGGCGGCAGACGGCTGACTCCTCGTAACCTCCCATGGCAGAGGGCAGAGAGGAAGTAAGCTCTGCGGGGACTCTTATAAGGGCACTAACCCTCATGACCTCAGCTAATATTACCTCCCAAAGGCTCCACCTAATACCATCTCATGGCCAGCAGTGGCGGGAGGCGGGGGGTGGGGGGGGGTGGGGGTGGGGTGGGGGGGTGGGCGCAGGGGCAGGGCAGTTTTCTGTTTTAGGAAAACATATTCAGTTCATAGCATCCTCCAAGACTTCCCAGGACCCTGACACCTGGACAGACCTGAACCTCACCCCTTTTCCACTGGAAGTGCTGGGGAGAGGAGTGGCCAGGTAGGGTATGAGGCTTTAGAACCAAGGGGAAGTTTGCATCACAGCTGCTGTGGCCACACAGGCTAAGGTAAAGGTCAAGAATTTCAAGGGCCCCAGAACCTGCCCAGGTATGTTCTGACTCACTGGCAACTTCACTGCAGATAGAAAGGACAGAATGTGGAGGACTTAGATCGTGAATGGATTCCCAAAGCTGATTTTCGTAAGGCTATGATTCCCAATTGTCTTCTTCCTAATTCAGAATGATGGGGGAAGAGGGGAAGGGCGGGGAATGGACCAGGTGAAGAGGAAGAGGAAGGCCCTGCAGACAAGGAGCCGAGCAGAGCAAAGATGTAGAAGCCAGGAGAGGCAGGGCTGTTGAGGGGGAGGTCAGAAGTACAGCACGCTGATGTCACTGGGACATGACCTGAGGGCCAAGAGGGGCTGAGCTGGTAGTGAAGCCAGGACACAGAAGGCCTTTTTTTAAAATTGTTTGACCTTTTTTGTTTGTTTGCTTTTTGGCTGCTCCACGTGGCTTGCAGGGATCTCAGTTCCCCAACCAGGGATTGAACCTGACCATGGCAGTGAAAGTGACAAATCCTAACCACTGGACCACCAGGGAATTCCCATAAACTTAACCTTTTTTTTTTTTAACTTAACCATTTTTAAGTGGACAGTTCAGCGGCATTAAATAAACACTTTTGTGCAGCCGTCACCGCCAACCAAGTCTTAGAATGTTATCACTTTCCCAAACTGAAACTCTGTGCTCATTAAACACTACCTCTCCATTCCCCTTTCCCTTCCAGTGGCAAAAATGTCAGCTGTTTGCAAAACGTGTCAGACAGTTTCTACTTCACGTCTGCAAGTCTTCACTCATTGACCAGAGACACATTAATGTCACAGGCGTTAGTTTCTGCAAAAATCCCCATTAAATAAATAAAGTGTTATTTCACTTTAATAAAGTTAAAATTTTACTTTAATAAAGTGTTAATTCACAACAACAAATTCTTTTCTGATTTTTTTTTTAAGAAGTCTTTTAGGATTGCAAAATTAGCTGCCCAATTTCATTCAGCCACCACACAGAAAACAGACATAACAGTCCCAATGCTGCGAATTTTGAAAGGATTGCGGTTATTTGATTAGAGTAGTTGTGACTTGTTTCACCCAAGACTTTTGGCTTATTCTCTTAATAAAAACCAGTCTGTGTCAGGTCTAACTTTGCAAGACTGGGCTCCAGAAGCATAGTGAACAAGAAACACAAATTCAAAATATGACAACTTTAAAGTCAATCTGTTACGTATACAGACAGAAAACTTAGGAATTTTGCAAACTGCATAAAGACAGTTGTTTTTTGTGGTTTTGTTTTTTTTTTTTTACAATGTTGGGTGAGTTTCTTATATACAGCAAAGTGATTCAGTAATGCATATATATATTCAGATATTCTTTTTCACAATGGTTTATTATAAGATATTGAATGTAGCTCTCTGTGCTATAGAGGACTTTGTTGTTTATCTATCCTATATACAATAGTTTGCATCTGCTAACCCCAAACTCCCCACCACTTGGTAACCACCAGTTTGTTCTCTATGTCCTTGAATCTGTTTCTGTTTCATAAGTAAGTTCATTTGTGTTATATTTTAGATTCCACATATAAGTGACATCATATGGTATTTGTCTTTCTCTTTATGACTTTCTTCACTTAGTATGATAATATCTAGATCCATCCATGTTGCTACAAATGGCATTATTTCATTCTTTTTATGAGTGAGTAATATTCCATTGTGTGTGTGTGTGTGTGTGTGTGTGTGTGTGTGCCACATCTCTATCCATTCATCTGTCAATGGACAGTCAAGTTGTTTCCATACCTTGGTTATTGTAAATAGTGTTGCTATGAACATAGGGATGTATATATCCTTTTTTAATTAATTTTTTTGTTTGGAGTGTAGTTGCTTTACAATGTTGTGTTAATTTCTGCTGTATCGCAAAGTGAATCAGCTGTGCGTACACATGTACCCCCTCTTTTCTGGATTTCCTTCCCATCTAGCTCACCACAGAGCACTGCGTAGAGTTCCCTAAGCTAGGCAGTAGCTTTTCATTACTGACATTTTTGTTTGCTTGCTTTATTTATTTTTTAATTGAAGGATAATTGCTTTACAGAATTCTGTTGTTTTCTGTCAAATCTCAACATGAATCAGTCATAGGTATCCATATATCCCCTCCCTTCTGAACCTCCCTCCCATCTCCCTCCCCATCCCACCCCTCTAGGTTGATACGGAGTCCCTGTTTGAGTTTCCTGAGATATACAGCAAATTCCCGTTGGCTATCTATTTTATATAAGTTAATGTAAGTTTCCATATTACTCTCGCCATACATCTCACCCTCTCCTCCCCTCGCCCCTTGTCCATAAGTCTGTTCTCTATGTCTGTATCTCCACCGCTGCCATGCAAATAAATTCTCCAGCACCATTTTTCTAGATTCTGTATATATTCATTACTTACCTATTTTACACATAGTAGTGTAAATACATCAACCTCAATCTCCCAATTCATCCCATCCCCCTCCCCCCCTTGATATCCATATGTTTGTTCTCTGCGCCTGTATCTCTAGTTCATTTTTGCAAATAAGTTCATCTGTATCATTTTTCTAGATTTCAGATATAAGTGATATTATATTTGTTTTTCTCTTTTTGGCTTACTTTACTTTGTATGACGGTCTCTAGGTCCATTCACATCTCTGCAAATGGCAAAATTTCCTTCCTTTTATGGCTGAGTAATATTCCATTGTATATAGGTACCATATCTTCTTTATCAATTTAGGTTGCTTTCACGGCCTGGCTATTGTAAGTAGTGCTGCAATAAGCATTGGGGTGTATGTATCTTTTTGAATTATGGTTTTCTCTGGGTATATGCCCAGGAGTAGAATTCTTAGGTCAAATGGTAATTCTATTTTTAGTTATTTGAAGAGCCTCCATACTGGCGGGCTACAGTCCATGGGGTAGCAAAAGAGTCAGACACAGACACGAGTTAGTGACTAAAGAACAATTACTACCCCTAAGGACATTATGCACAAGATAAACCCAAGTGCTTATGACAGTGTTTCAGGTGGAAACAATCTTATGCAAAAACAGTCTAGTGTCTCTTAAATTTGAGGGATGACTGAGAGAAAAAAAAAATCTTGGTCCATTAAAGATTGATAGAAAAAGTCCGTTTGTGGGATTTTAAATGCTTGCTTAAGAAAAAAATTCAGAACACATCACTTTCCACACAGAGAAAAATAGCAGACTTCTGGATGACCATATCCAATCACACTACATGATTTAGAACAGGGGTCTCCAACTGGGGTCACAGACTGGTTCCAGTACACAGTCTTTTATGAACTGGGCGTTACAGCAGGAGGTGAGCGGCTGGGCAAGCGAGCGGTTTCATCTGCATATCTACAGCCACTCCCCATTACTCACATTACCACCTGACCTCTGCCTCCTGTCAGATCAGTGTGGCAGAATAAATGTAACGCACTTGAATCATCCCGAAACCACCACCACCACCACCCCACCCCACCCCGGCGCGTGGAAAAACTGTCTTCCGCAAAACCAGTCCCTGGTGCCAAAAAGAGGTTGGGAACCAATGATTTAGAACGAAACCATGTCTATGGTTAAAAGCTATTTTCTGCTGTACTCATTCCTTAAATAGCATCAATTTGTGAGCTAAAGTTCATCTTTAGTTCAGCTACATTTATGGCAGGAGATCTTGTTTCCAAATCAGTGACACTAATTTTCCTTAAGTGTAACAGCGCTCAATTTTTAGTAGCAATTATATTTTTTAAAGGTTAACAACTTATAGGACAAAAAATATTCTAGCCATATTTATTTTCTACCTTTTTATTCACTATTTATCAGTTACACTATTTGCAGCAAGAGTAATCTACCTACAAGATGGTCTTTCTTATGCTCCCATCCCACATCTTATTCAAAGGATTTTCCTTCCTCCTTCCTCATTTCTAGTTTGGTTGGTGCAAGTGCAGGAATTTCAGAAGAGGTACCTGCGTATTTTGGATAGAATTCTAGCTTTTGAGTGAGTATAAAGGTAGTGTGTTAATCACTCAGTGATGTCTGACTCTTTGCTACCCCATGGTCTGTAACCCACCAGCCTCCTCTGTCCATGGACTTCTTCAGGCAAGAATACTGGAGTGAGTAGCCATTCCCTTCTCCAGGGGATCTTCCTGACCCAGGGATCAAACCCAGGTCTCCTGCACTGCAGGCAGATTCTTTACCATTTGAGCCACCAGGGAAGCCCCAAAGGCAGAAAGAAGACAAAAAATCCTTAGTTTTACAGTGTCCCCAAAATTAGATATGAGAAGTAGTTATGTGTCAAGAATCTTGAGAGGATGGGGCCATCGAAAGTCCCGCTCTGTGTAATCTGATACATATGCAACAGTAGATTAGCAAAAAAGTCACCTTAGTTAACTAGTCAACTAGTCATGCAAACAGAACTGACAGCAAGTAGTAAATACACCTTCTGATGCAAACTGATGAAACCTGTTGTTAACAATACCTTCTGAGAACTCCCCAGCTCTACAGAGTTACGCTTTGTGTTAAATCACTCTTCAGGACTTCTCTGGTGGTCCAGTGATTAAGAATCCACCCACCAATACAAGGGAAACAGGTTTGATCCTGGGACGATTCCACGTGCCATGGGGTAACTAAGCTGGGTGGCCATAACAACTGAAGCCTGAGCTTCAAGAGAGCCACTGCAAAGAGAAGCCCATGCTCAGCAACGAAGACCCAGCGCAACCAAAAATAAAATTAAAATAAAGAAATTAAATCTTTAAAATACATAATCAACCCCTAAGTTATTAGAGGAAATACTCATAGGAAGTAACTAGTGGCAAAACACTTGTGAAAACTGAAGCAAATGAGTTGACAAATTCCTGAGAAAAGCCAAGTGACATCATTTGTCAGAATAAACACTGGACTATACAACACCGGTCCAAACCTGAAATGTGTAAATTAAGATGGTGATCCTATCAAGCAAGTTTTGGAATTGATGGAAAATTTCTCGAGGTGCTAGAAGGAGCATGGTCACCAGTCTCCCCCCACCAAAGGAGTGGCTGAAAATGTAAATACTGTGAGAAAGCAAATGCGAAACTGTACCCACAGGAAGTAACTCTGACTTGGAGAAGCCACCATGAGAAAACAAACCACAGACTGATGTCCAGTGGACTCCCCAAAAAACAAGGGGGCGGGGGCAGAGTTAAGGCACCTAAAAAAAATTTTTTTTAATCCAAGTGACTTTGGCCTTTTACAATATTTTACACTATTTTTTTAAAAGAGGATTTCAAGCATGTGGGAAACAGGCAAGTTGTTTCAAAAACCCTGCCGTGGCAAATTCAGTTTGCAAGTGTCCTTCAGATGTTTGCCAAGGATAATAAAGCCGACTCTTGGCGGTGTCCGGTCCTTCTTCCTCCCTGACGTTCGGTGGAACCCCGAGGACGATGCAGAGTCACAAACAAGTGGTCTGCAGGAAAGGGGCGTGGCATCTACACCGCTCGAAAACAGCTCGGCTCTCGCTTGGCAGATTTCCGAGAACCGTGATTGCCTCTTCCACGTGGAATCATTCTCTCGCCATATTCACAGAATTTCTCCAGTCGTCTAATATTTCAGTGACAGTCAGGACATAAACACGTGTCCTGCGCCGCATTTATGGCACAAGATCTCGTGTTCAAAACCGTGGCCCCGATGTCCCCTGTAGTAACAGCACTCGACTTGTAGCGGCCATCGTATTCTTTAAAAAGGTTAAAACTTGGCGTCTTGTTACAGGTCACCTCTGCCAAGCGTCTCCCTCACTTTCCTTTGATGCCAACCTCTTCGTAAACCTGCCTTCCGACTGCACGGCCAGGTTCTCGCGGCGGCCCCAACCCTCCTTCCCCTCCGCTGGGTCTCCTGCCTGGCTGCGGGGACAGGTCCCCCGCTCGCTGCTGTTCCGGCCGCAGCCCGAGGAGGGGCGATAGCGAGTCGGGGGCGCAGGTGGCGCGCGCGGAGGGCGGCCAGGCGCGTCCCTGGGGTGCACTGGGGCCGGGCTGGGCGCCCGCCGACATCCAGCTAGCCTGGGTCGCAGCTGGCCCCGCACCTTGCCCCCCCCCCCCCCCATGCCCCGGGACATCCGTGCCAGGGTAGAACAAGGCTCTGCGTCAGGCGCGGCGATGCCAGGGACTCGGCCGACTGCGCAGCAGCGCCGCGCACTGGAAATCTCTGAATATTGCATAGATCCTTCCTTGGTATGCGAGATAATTGACTCAACATCAAGCTTTGGTTTTGCTTAAAAAAAAAAAAAGGGGGGGGCTTTTGGGATTATTTTTGCTTTTGAAAATCCATACCGATAAAATGATATACTGAGAGTAGCCCTGATTTGGGGTGTGTGATTGGCAAATTAAAAATGAAAGAATGGCGACTAGAATAATAAGAGGTTGAGAATATACGAATGTACTTCTCTAAAAAAAGAAAACCTTGGGGAGTCGGGAGAAGGGGTTGGGGGGCAGGCCCGCTCATGGGATTCTTCGGATCGCCGATCAGGTTAAGCTCTCAGAAAGCGCATCTGGCAAAGGGATCCGTGCTCTTTATTTTTATGTGCCCCCACCCGTTTGGGTCAGAAGAAGGCTAGTTACGCCGCAGGAACAAGCAGTCCTTGAAATCTCAATGGCTTACATCAGTGGAGTCTTTTTCTTGCTTGTGTTCCCGGTGGACCGCAGGGGTTAGGGGACCCTCTATCCGGTAGTGCTCACCAGCCTCCCGGATGCAGGCTGAAGCCACCGAGGCTCCACCCGATCACTCAGCAACCCGGCAGGGACACTGGACATCACGCTCCAGCTCTTAAAACTATTGCCAGAAAGTGGTGCGTCACTTTTGCTCCCATTTTCATTGGCCAAAGCAAATCACACGCTTCCCCAAAGGTATGGGAAAATAAAACTTCAGCAGGGGCAGGAACAAGGATAATGGGAGTGTTCTAAAGTAGCCCTGATGGCCATCACATCATCCACTGTGCTGAGCCAACTTCTTTGTTTTTTTCAATTTATTTTACTGAAGTATTTCAATACTTAATGATTTACGATGTGTTCATTTTTGCTGTAGAGCAAAGTGATCCAGTTATTCATGTATATATGCATTCTTTTTCATATTCTTTTCCATTATGGTTTATCACAGAATAGTGAATCTAGTTCCCTGTGCTCTATATATCCAGCAGGTTGTTCTTTATCCATTCTATATTTAATAGCTTCTATCTACTAATCCCAAACTCACAATCCATGCCTCCCTCATCTCCCTGCCCTCTTGGCAACCACAAGTCTGTTCTCTCTGTAAGTCTGTTTCAGTTTCATAGATAAGTTCATTTGCATCATATTTTAGATTCCACATATAACTGATATCATATGGTATTTGTCTTTCTCTTTCTTACTTCACTTAGTAGAATACTCTCTTGGTCCATCCATGTTTCTGCAAACGTTCATCTGTCGATAGACATTTAGGTTGTTTCCATGTCTAGGCTATTGTAATCATTGCTGCTATGAGCATAGGGGTGCATGTATCTTTTTTAATTATAGTTTTGTCTGGATCTATGCCCTGGAGTGGGATTGCTGGATCATATGGTAACTCTATTTTTAGTTTTTTAAGGAAACTTCACACTGTTTCCCATAGTGGCTGCACCAATTTATATTCCCA
Organism: Dama dama; assembly: GCF_033118175.1. Taxonomy (NCBI): domain Eukaryota; kingdom Metazoa; phylum Chordata; class Mammalia; order Artiodactyla; family Cervidae; genus Dama; species Dama dama. The sequence continues at coordinate 9,689,625 of NC_083702.1, forward strand.
CCAACAGTGTAGGAGGGTTCCCTTTTCTCCACACCCCCCTCCAGCATTTCTTACTTGTAGACTTTTTGATGATGGCCATTCTGACCCATGGGAGGTGGCACTTCATTGCAGTTTTGATTTGCATTTCTCTAACAGTTTATCTGGGGCTTCCCAGGTATTCTGCCTGCCAATGCAGAGGATGCAAGAGACACTGGCTTGATCCCTGGGTCAGGAAGAAATCCCCCGGAGTAGGAAATGGCAACCCACTTCAGTATTCTTGCCTGGAAAATTCCATGAACAGAAGAGCTGGCAGTCTACAGTCCCATGAGGTCTCAAAGAGTTGGACACAACTGAGTGACTGAGAACATATACACGCAGTAGTTTATCTAACTTCTTTGGGAAGGTCTGATGAATAAATAAGTCCAAGAAAGGGAAAGAGGTAAGATAATAGGAAAGAGGTTACACTTGTCACTGTTCTTCTATTGTAGCTCCCCTTAAAAGGACAGAGGCCACAGCCTGGCAGAAGTTGGCGTCACTGTCCCAACTCAGCACAAGTATGAGTTGGCTTAGATACAGAGAATGCACATGCCTGGTGTGTTCCCTACACACTTAGCTACCAACCACCTCCTGGCCAGTGAAAAAGCAAAAAGCTTCTATAGAAAGGTCAGAACAGAGGGAAAGAGACCAAAGACAAAGTATTAATGGTCTCACAATTTTGATATATTTGTTCAAAGACTTGCCTGCTCTCACCCATCTCATTCCACCCCCAACCCCATTTCTATTGCTCTCTCTCTCTCTCACACACACACCAAAAAATGCCACTATGAAGCTTCAGAACATCAGGAATAAAAATAAAATCTTCAAAGCTACCAGATAGAAGAGATACACTGCCTAGAAAGGAATAAGAATCAGACAGCCCTGGCAGAGGGCTTTTCGCTTGCAAGTTGCTGTTTATGTTTGCTATTTTTGAATTACTGTGGCTACTGTTATGCTGCATTTTTCCCCCCAGTTCACAAAAATGGATCAATGGCTCAAAAGAGGTTCTTCAAAATGTAAAGGAATGATGAAAATGGCATCATGAATCATCAGAAGAACACAGTAAGCATAATGAATAAATAGTTCTCCGGTGTATCTATGAAATATGAAACTGCATATTCTAACATAGATGAATTCTTGGGTAATGATTTTTACACATGTAGACATAAATGAAAATTGTGAGTGTAAGTTCAGTGAAAAATATTTGAAAATTTTATTTATTGGGCCAGCAATCCATTGCCCCTACTCCTCAACATGTTACCATTAAAACTGTTAGTTGCTCAGTCATGCCCGACTCTTTGCGACCCCATGGACTGCAGCTCACCAGGCTCCTCTGTCCATGAGATTTTCCAGGCAAAGATACTGGAGTGGGTTGCCATTTCCTTCCCCAGGGGATCTTCCCAACCCAGGGATCGAACCCGGGACTCCTGCATTGCAGGGAGATTCTTTACCGACTGAGCTACAAGGGAAGCTCCCACCATTAAAATTAAAACTTTGATAAATAGTAGTCTGAAGTCATTAAAAAAAAAAAAAAAGGCTCCATTGTCTTTCAAAAAAGCAACCAATCCAGTTTTCCGGGAACAAACATGAAATAATACTTTCTAAACATAATTAATATCCTTGTTACTAAAAGTGCAAAGGAGACCAAAGCATCATTCTAGGCATCGTTTTAAGCTGCTGCCCTCTTTAACAAATGTCACACAAACTACCAAAAAGGCTGTAAACCAGCTGCAAAAACAATGATAACGACTATTCTTGGAGAGAGAGCCAAAGAGACTATTGACAAAATTCCTTTATCAGATAACACGGTTAGACATTGCATAACATTAAGAATACACAAAAGTAGAAAAGCAATTAGTGCCTACACATGCTATCGGATAGTTTTGCTTTTCAGCAAGCCAAAACTGCTCACGTGGGGGGTATGAAGCAAGCCCTTGGCATATATGGGGTTCCAACATGAAGGAAAATGTTGCCTGGCTTGTCATTTTGTTTGTCGTGCCAAAGTATGATAAGAGACGCCTCAATTACAGATTATTTACTTGGTGAGTCATGTGCTGGAAATGGTACTTTAGGATGGGTGCCAGAGTTGAAGCGGCCATGGCTGCCACAAGCAAAGCTCTGCACTGTGGATAAAAGAGGTTGCCCCCTTACATGCTGCTTTATTCACAGAAAAGCGTTAATGGTCAGCAAAATGCAGCTGGACCTTGATTCCGGGTTAGAGGAAGTTAAAAAAAAAACAACACAACAAACTATCATCTAATTCTGGTAGACTGAAATGCACATCTTTTCAGCCTATGGGGGGAGGGGGAACAGGTAGTATATAGGTCAGTATGCTTTTAGTTAGGGACAATAGAAACCCAAATCCAAGTGGATTAAACAATAAATGGAACTAATTAGATCGTTTGTGATGTCAGGGCTCTGGCTCCATTTCACTGCAGGTGCCTTGGCTCTGTCCTCCTCCTTTGTATTGGCTTCGTTTCAGCTTCCCCTGTGGTAGAAAACGGTTACAGCAGCACGAAAGCCCACACTTTCAACCCACACACTCCAGACCAAAAGAATGGCGGCATGCCGAATCCCCATAAATATCCCGAGGTTCACACTGATTGGATGGGTTTAGGTCATATGTCCACTTCTGAACCAATCACAGTGTGGCTGGTGGGGGCGTGGAACCCTCTGATTGCTCCATCCCTTGGAGTAAATGAAGAGGCAAAGCCAGAAAAGAACAGGGGATGGAGTGGGAGGGCAATCTTACAGATACAAATTATTCTTCATGCTTAAAATACTGTTTTATCTTGTAATTTAAAATAATTGTTGAAACTCTGCTTTTTTTTTTTTTTTTGCTACAGATTGGTGATGCGTGGTGTGAAACCTTTGAAGAACTCTGCTTAGTGGTAAAGAATGCAGGAGACGCAAGAGATGTGGGTCGGATCCCTGGGTGGGGAAGCTCCCCTGGAGACAGAAATGGCATTCCAGTATGCTTGCCTGGGAAATCCCATAGAGGAACCTGACGGGTTAGAGTCCATGGGGTCACAAAGAGTCGGATAGCACTTAGCGACTGAACATGCATGAGCGTGCTTTAAGAGGATGCTTCAAGGATCTAATACCTAATGACCATCCCTTGCAAATCCACGTTTCCCTTAGTAGCACATACTTAAACAACTATTACAAATTCACACCTCCTAATAAGTCTCCTTCATCCGTTGCTGTCACAGGGAATGGAGTCACTAAGCGGCAGGGAAAGAGCTGGAAGCATCAGGGCTGACTTTCTGCTGTGCCATCGTTCCCAACTCTGCCCACCTGGCACCAGCTCCGCAATGTCAGTGTCCCCTGTCAGTTGTCCTCACCAAGGCAGCGCCTCTCTCTGCCTCATCCTCTCTCTTTCTGCTTCTCCTTCTGCAGTTCCTACATTCCATCCCTCATCAGTCTGGTCTCTCTTCCTGCACAAGGACTGTCATGCCTGTCCCAAAATGACCTGCTCAGCCCCAGGGCTCCCTGATCTTCCAGGTCCAGCAGCCAAAACTCACCTAGGAGAACCACTGCCTCTTAAGTCTAAGTCTCCAGAAGAGAGAAATTGTTCTGCTTGCATCAGGTGTCCACATCTGGTCCCATTAGCTGTGGAAACCTGTGGGTCCCACTGATGTGGGGGAAGAGGGAAGATCACAACAAAGGGGACACTGGCTCCATAAGTGCTTCAAAGTGTGTCTATAGATCCTTTACACAACATCCTGACATCCTCCTCTAAGTGTACCTTTTGAAGACAGTTCATAGGACGGCATGGTCTTTGCTGCCACCTTTCGAAGACAGTTCATAGGACCACATGGTCTTCGCTGTCCCGTGAGTGGAGAACAGCACTCCAGTGAACCAAGTGGAATCAGGGTAAGCTCCCTGTAGGCTAGAAAAACTTCCATTTCCTGCTGACATGAGGAGAGAGCTGACCTGACATGGATCCAGAGTTGGCTGCACCCCTGCATCTGATTGAAGTCTGGGTGATTGCCAAGCTGATTCATCCAGGATCTGGAGAAAACCACTGGGTTGTAGCTTAGACCAAACCTCATACCACATCACCTGACTCGTGTCTTGTTCCCCTGCCAGATCTGTTGTGTCTTTATTGGCTCTCCTGATGACTTCTTCTGTCATTGAAAGTTACTCATTACTTTGGCTGTACAAAACTAGAACATGCATGAGGCACTGAAGCAGGAAAAAACCCCTGAGCCCTGCTGAGGGTTGAACCCCAACTCCTGCTCCATCCCCTACCCTGGATGTAAGCTCCTGACCCCAAACCCTTACTGGCAATAGTTGCCATCCCAAACCAGCTCTCTAACCTTTTAACATGATCTCCAGACATTAAACAAGATCCTTGGACTTCCCTTGCGGCTCAGTGGTAAAGAATCTGCCTGTCACGCAGGAGACACGGGTTCGATCCCTGATCCGGGAAGATCCCACATGCTGCAGAGCAGCTAAGCCTGTGTGCCATAACTCCTGAGCCTGTGTTCTACAGCCCAGGAGCTGCAACTCCTGAAGTCCATTCATCTAGAGCCTGTGCTCTGTGGCGAGAGAAGCCACTGCAATGAGAAGCCTGCGCATCACAACTAGAGAGTAGCCTCCACTCACAAAAACTAGAGACTTGCCCACACTGCAATGAAGACCCAGCACAGCCAAAAATAAATAAACAAATAAATAAAAATAAAAGCCAGGAACCTTGGATTCCTTGACATAAAATAAAACAAGGTCCTTTTACAGACTACAAGCCCACTTTTTTTCCCTTATGGAATTTTATCTCTCTCTCCTTGCATAAGAAGGAAGTAGAAGTGATGATGAGGAAAACATGGCTTTTGGGATAAGTAAGACCTTGATTTGAGCCCTTGACCCACACGGGAGCAATGGGATCCCATTCAGGAGGCTTGTCTCTATGACCCTAATTCTTGACAGGGAAATTTGTGATAAAACTTTCATGAGAATTAAACTAAAGAACCTAATATCAAATGGCTGAAACACTTGAGTCTCAAATGTTAAGCCTTTTGTCCTCCTTTGGGGAAGGGATGAAAGCAAAACCTATTCTAGGTATCTACTCCACACTCTTTCTCTTCCACCCAAAAGCTGATCAATCCCACCAACACTTATTGAACATCTGCCATATACATTGACAAGGTAATAAGAGAAGCCAGCATGAACCCTGAACTCCAGGAAATCACATCTCCATATCTCTATCCTCACCTATAAGCTTACCATCAGTAGGAAATAGTGGAGTCATGTACTTCCCAACCTCCCAGAGGTCTTGGTGACCATAAAACTTTGTAAATGACACTCAAAAGAAATAGTGCCAGTTTCTTCTCTCCAGGAATGTCTCAGCAGCAGGATTCTCCAAAGGAAATCAGTCTGATTTTTCCCCTTCTCTCTACCTCTTACATCCTTGATCACTTGGTTCCCAGCCCCCGGGAGGAGTTGAACACGAGTCATCACTGCTCCAGTGGAAAGTGGAATAACAGTGCAAGAAAGACCAGTAGCTGTGGTTCAGGACCATGAACAGCGCCAGATGGACTCCTCCTGGTCCAGACAGGTGAGTCCTCCTAGCCCAGGGCCTCCCTGCATACAAGATGACAGAATGGCTGCCTCTCATAGGTTTGGCTCCTGCTGCTGGAGTCACTGGGTCTACAGCAGGGCTCATGCTGTGAATTAGGATGACAGCCCTCCTCTTGGGGCTGGAAGGTGGCTCTGAAAACCAAAAATACCAGGAACACTTTCCATTTGGACCCATGCATGGAGAAAGGGGAGCTCCAATTGTCAGCTTTGGAGGTAAGCAGATGTAAAGGGATGGGGCATCTGTGGATTGGCCTAGGAGCTATTCCTAAGCCAAGTCACAGTGCTTTTCTGCTGTAAGCCTCCTGTTCAAGTTAGTCAATGACTTTCAGCTACAAGAGTCCATGGAGGAGTGTCCCAGCAAGGACCAAGCCCAAAGGAGGGCGGAGCCTTTTCTGCTGGTCTTGTCTGTTGCACATCTTTCCCTCCTCGAGACTCCACTTTTAGAGCGATGCCTCTCATAGCAAAACTCCTTGACCAATGTTGCTTCCTCCTCCAATCCCTCACTGAATGCCTTGGAGAACATGAAGTCTGTTTACTTCATCTACTGTCTGTTTACTCTCTCACTGTCCTCCTTTCCTTGTGTCTCAAGCCTCAGGTGTCACCTCCCTGTCTTTGCCTACAAAATCTGCTTCACCATCCTAGATGCTAAATTCTCGTCCCTCAGGCTAGCAATGTGGAATCACCTTTGATTCTTCCTCTCCCTCCTCCTCTGTTATATATGCTAGTGAAAACTTTTATCCATTCTTTAGAAGTCTCTAAATCAACCATTCATCCAAAATCTTTGTATGAAGGTTTTTAATTATTTTACAGGTTGCCAGTTGAAACTGAGGAGGTGACCACACACATTTAGCCTATTCACCCCAGGAGATCCTTCCAAGATGATGGTAAAGAATAAAAAGGGAATAAACCCCAAATTAAGGAGAGAATAAAAGGGTAGTCCCAGAAAAGAAAATAATCTGAAAGACTGAAAATAGATGGAGAAGAAAAAACTGATGATGCTTGGGTATGCATGGACAGAAACTCAACCAATGAATGAGATTTGCCCCCAGGGACTGCTCACAAAATGGAGGGCAGGGCCCAGGCTCACTGTCTGAAATCTTGGATCTTGGGTGGATTGTTCCCTGCTTGTGAAAAGAAGATCTAGAGGAAGGGAGGGAGGGAGATAGAAACTTTCTGGCCAGGGGCTGTGCTAACCTCCCACTGTTCTGTAATGGGACCAGTCGTCACCCAATATCATAGCAGAACAGTAACCACTTGAGCTACCACTGTGAAGTGGGATCAAGGTTGGGGCCTCAAGGATCCAGCAACGGAAAGATGCTGACAGGGAGGATGATTAAGAGAGAGGGAGGAGAAGGAAAGAGAAACAAAAACCAACGTTTCCTCTCCAAAGAAGTCTGCAAACCAAAATTCCCAAAACCTAGAAAGAAAACTAATGCTGAAAAAGAAACTCAACAAAATCAACACATGAAGTCACCACGTGGAAGGTGATCTTTCTTTTCTTGAGACTCCACTTTTAGAGCGACGCCTACTCATAGCAAAACTCCTTGACCGACGTTGCTAACCTCTGATGATGTTGGTCCTTATAAACTCCTTGACTGATTAAGTAATCTCATAGAATAATATGACAGTGGCTTTAAAGAAGTACAGGAAGAGGATTCAAAGACGTAGATGCCTGCTCTGACTCTAGGTTGGGAGACACTGCTGAGAAGCTTCCTTTGGGGTTTCTGGGAGGTGATGTCACTGACAGAAGCCACCCTTGAACTGGCACACACAGTGTACAACTTCCCTGCTGTTCATCACTTGCCAAGTTCTTGCCTTTGAGAATATCCCAAAACGTTCTCAAGGAAGGTAACTGAGGCACCCCTGCAACCAGAGGAAGGAAGATCAAGGTGAACAATTAGGACACAGGTCTAGTGGGGTAGGCTGAATGATGCACCTCTGAAACATGTCCATGTTGTAATCTCAGAACCTATGAACATGTTGCCTTATATAGCAAAAGGGACTTTGCAGACATTATAAAGCTAAGGATTTTAAGATGGGAGAGTACCCTGGATTATCTAGTGGGCCCAATAAAATAACAAGGGTCCTTATAAGCAGGAGGTAAGAGGTCAGAGTCAGAAAAAGATATGGCAACATCACCAGAGGTTAGAATGGTGTGGTTTGAAGATGGAAGAAGTGGCTGTGAGCTGAGGGTGGCCTTTGAGAAGCTGGAAAAAAGCAAAGAAGTAGAGTCTCCCCTTAGAGTCTCCAGAAGGAGCCAGCCTTGCTGACACCTTGTTTAGACTGATTTTGGACTTCTGACCTCCAGAATTAACAACAGTAAGATAGCAAATTCATGTTATTATAATCCATTGAACTTGTAGCCATTTATTACCGTAACAATAGGGAACTAATATACCTGATGAAATAGAATCCAGGTGGATTTCATTTTTTTTGTTTACACACACACAAAATTTCTTGGGGCATAAAACGTGGTTTTCAACTAAAAAAAAAATCAGCAGGTAAATTGAAGATTATTCATATCCAGTTAGCAACTCTGAAGGTGACATGCAGGAAACATCTCAAAAATAGGGAGAAGAAAGATAATCCCCCTCAAAATGTAATTTATGAGGGAAGAAAGAATTGGTGGACAAAATCAATGGATGTAATGGACAAATAATAGCTGTTCCAGATGGAGATAAATGCTAACAGATGGGGGAGAAGTCATAATCAAATATTAGAAGAAAATTTTTCCTGAGCTGGGGAAAATACGCCTACCAACTGATTTAAAGGCTCACTGAATTCTACCTGGGTTGATGAGAAAGTCACACAGGAGGGCACATCTTGGTAAAATGCATGATCGTAGAAGATAAAAAGAAAATCTTCTAGGCTACCAGGCAGAAAGAACAACTTAAAAGGATGGAGTTCTAGCTTATGGGACGTGGTTTATTCTTTGGGTTAGAAATTGATATATGGTGCTTTCTCTCTCATCACCAGAATATTCGAGTCCAGGAATTAAGAGATAGAAATAAGAGAAGGTCCTCTCACTATTGGGGCTTCTCAGGTGGTGCTAGTGGTAAAGAATCCACCTGCCAATGAGGGAGACGTAAGAGACATGGGCTTCATCCTTGGGTTGGGAAGATCCCCTGGAGGAGAGCAGGGCAACCCACTCCAGTATTCTTGCCTGGAGAATCCCATGGACAGAGAATCCAGACAGGCTACAGTCCATAGGGTTGACTACGGACTGACTAGCAACTTGGCATACACCCACATCTCTCACTATTACACTTAATAACTTGCTTACAGAACTTTTTCTTCCCATTCCCACAACTCTGAGTACTATGGATTTGGAGGTGGTGGTTTCCAAGAGTTGGGGTTGCTACCAGCCGTTTTGGGTCTCCCTGCCACTAAGCCAAGAAAGGGATTACTGCCTGGGGTGATTGATTTTGATTCTGAAGAGAAACTGATTTGCTGCTACACAGTGGAGGCAGGGAGAGCAATATCTGAAACCTAGAGGATGTTGAAGCTGGAGCTGCAATACTTTGGCCACCTGATGCGAAGAACTGACTCATAGGAAAAGACCCTGATGCTTGGAAAGATTGAGGAGAAGGAGTTAACAGAGGATGAGATGGTTGGATGGCATCACCGACTCGATGGACATGAGTTTGAGTAGGCTCTGGGAGTTGGTAACAGACAGGGAAGCCTGGCCGTGCAGCAGTCCATGGGATAGCAAAGAGTCAGACACGACTGAGCTACTGAACTGAACTGAGAGGATGTTCTGGGATTCCCCTTAGTATTGGGTTGGCCAAAAAGTTCATTTGGGTTTTTGACACTATCATGCAAAAAAAAAAAAAAAAAAAAACCTGAATGAACTTTTTGGCCATCTCAATTTTTCATGTCAAATCATAAAACTTAATGGAAAACTATAGCAATCAGAAAGTCAGGACCACTAAGAATTCAAAGACTTTGGGAATGAAAACTTAGGTCACTCCATCAGCTAAAAATCCCTAGCCAGTTAAAAGCAAAGGATATGCAGAATGAGGAGTAGAAGAAGAAATGATAAATGTCAGCCACAGCCTCATGACCTGTTATAGAAACAAAGACTGTGTCAACTGAAATTATTTTCTTCCTTGATTGCTTTATGGGGTGTGTGTGTGTGTCTCTCTGTGTTTCTTCTCCTTCCCCCTTTCCTATTATTATTTTATATAAGTTTTGTTGGGGGTTAACTTTCCAATTTTGTATTTAGGTAACAGAATATTCAGGTGTGACTGTTACTGGATTTAGGAGTTATTAACATTGCCCAGAGATGGATACATGCCTCTTAGTACTTTGCATCTTCTCATTTGGGAGAGAGACGGGGAATGTCTTTATTTGCATGAAGGATTGTGGCATCAAGTTAAATGGAAACCTAGAGTTGTTTTCTTGTTGTGTTAAAGTCAAAACACATATGTAATGGTGACTATGAATGCTGAAAAGCCCATGAGATGGACTTGCCCCTTCTGAAGCTATTGCCTCTCAGCTCAAAAGTAAAAGTTGTAACCCCATGTGATTCCAGTCCATGGAATTTTCCAGGCCAGAATACTGGAGTAGGTAGCCTCTCCCTTCTCCAGGGGATCTTCTCAACCCAGGGACCGAACCCAGATCTCCTGCATTGCAGGCGGATTCTTTACCAGCTGAGCCACAAGGGAAGCCCAGATCCCCTTCTACGTTCTGAGTAGTGATGCTGTAGCTGCCAGTCCAAACCTCTTTTCAGCTTGGCCACCTGGTGCCGTGTTAGACTGCCAGTAGGGGACTCTAGAGGAATAATAGGAATCCAGGGGAGGAAGCTATGTCTGCCTATTTTCCATCTGCTTCCTATTTGATTCCCGTGAGAATCGCCTAGCAATTCACCCTGCAACAGCAACTGATTCCAGTTTGAAGTCTTTCCAACACCTGCAGAACCAGCCTGATCACACCCCACACGCACACATGCCCCTCCTTACAAGTTGGGTTTTCAAACCCGTGGGGTGCCTCCTCCAAGCTGAAGGGACACCTGGATCAGCTTGACCTTATCCCTTCCATTAGAGGTCTGAGTTTCATCTTTATGGACCCCCTCCTCAAAGTCACTAAATTTTAATAAATCCAACACTGTCCTTTTGTTTCCCCAATCCTAGGAGTGGTAAATGCATTCTAATGTTGCTAGCTGCAAATCTCAGAATTATCTTTTTATCCTTTCAGTTACCCAGTTACTGCCTTTGTAACTAGTTAACAATTCTTTCCATGAAATTCTCTCTGCTCAAATAACCAGTTTGTTTGTTTTTTTATTTCCTGAGTAGATCCTGAATTTTATATTATTCACTCAATATATTTAATGGTTATAGGACTATTCGTGTTTTCTACATCCTCTTGAGTCAATATTAGTAAGTTATATTTTTCTAGGCATTTGTCCAATATAAAGTTCCAAATATATTGGTATAATATCCCACTATTATCTTATGGATATCTGCAATGTATGGAATTATGTCCTCCTTATTTCATTCTGGATATTATTATATTATTCATACCTTACTGCTTTCTCTTGATCAATCCTAGTAGAAGGTTACCAAGTTCAGGTACCTGGCGGGCTATGGTCCATAAGGTTGCAAAGAGTTGGACACGACTGAGCACACACACATGCACCTATTTTCTATTGTATGAAATTAAGGCTTTAAATTACCTTCTAAATACTATTTTAATTGAATGCCACAATTTTTAATATGTGATATTTTCATATTATCTTTCAGTTTAACGTTATACTTCATCTTTGACTAAAGGATTATACAAATCCTTTATATAAGGATTTATAAGATATGAGCATCTTAATTTCCAACTACATTAATAATCTATTATCTTTGTGTTGATTTATAACTTGTCCACTATAATCACAGAAAGTGATCTGTATAATTTTAATCTTTGATGTTTGTTGAGCCTTGTTTTATAGCATAACATATGGTTAATTTTCACTAATGTTCCAAGCCAATGAAAAATAGACACATTGGGCTTTATCTAAATTAAAAATTTTTGTATTTCAAAGATCACTATCAAGAAAGTGAAAAGACAACCCACAGAACAGGAGAAAATATTTGCAAATCACATATCTGAAGCTATTGTCTCTCAGCTCTGAAATCACCATTCTATACTCTGCTTTGTCCAGTATCAAGAATGTGTAGAGTTCTTACAACTCAACAACAGAAAGACAAGTAATACAATTTTTTAAATAACCAAAGAAGATGAAAAGACATTTTCCCAAATGGCCAATAAGTACTTGAAAAGATGCTCAAGGTCATTAGTCATTGTCACTATTGTTTAGTCGCTAAGTCATGTCCAACTATTTTGTGACCCCCCCTGGACTGTAGTCTGCCAGCTTCCTCTCTGTTCGTGGGATTTCCCAGGCAAGAATATTCGTGTGGGTTGCCATTTCCTTCTCCAGGGGATCATCCCGACCCAGGGATTGAATCCAGGTCTCCTGTATCGGTAGGCGGATTCTTTCTCTGGAGCCACCAAATCAAATCACAATAAGATATTATATCACACCCACTGAGATGTCTATAATCCAAGACAGACAATAGCAAGTGTCAGGGAGCATACAGAGAAATTGAAATTCTTGTATATTTTTGGTGGGTATGTAAAATGGTTCAGGCATTGTGGAAGATGGCTTTGCAGTTAGCTCCTCAAAAAATTAAATATAGAATTACCACATGACTCAGCAATTCTACTCCAAGGCATATACCCCAAAGAACTGAAAATAGGTATTCAAACAAATACATGTTTGACAAATGTAGTCAAACAAATATGAACTCATGTTATAGTAGCACTATTCACAATAGCCAAAAAATGGAAATAACTCAAATATCCATGGGTAAATTGTAGTATATGCATACAATGGAATATTATCAATATTCAGTCATAAAATAGAATGAAATATTGATTCATGCTACAACATGGATGAATCTAAAAACATTATCCTAAGAGAAACAAGCTAAACACAAAAAGTCACATGCTGTGTAATTACATTTATGTAAAATATTCAGAATGGGTAAATCCATGGAAGCAGAAAGCAGATTGGTGGTTACCAGGGGTTGGGAAGAGAGAATGGGGATAAACTGCTTAATGGATATGGGGTCTCCCTTTGAGGTGATGAAAATTTTTTGGAACTAGATAGAGGTAGAGGCTGGGCTTCCCAGGTCCCACTCATGGTAGAGAATCCATCTGCCCATGCCCTGCATAAGAGACATAAGAGACTTGGGTTTGATCCCTGGGTTGGGAAGATCCCCTGGAGGAGGGCATAGCAACTCACTCCAGTATTCTTGCCTAGAGAATCCCATGGACAGAGGAGACTGGTGGGCTACAGTCCGTAAGGTCACAGAGTCGGACACGACTGAAGCAACTTAGCCCACACACAGAGGTGAGGATCGATCAACACTTAGTGAATGTACTCAATGCAACTGAATTGTTCATTTTCAATGATTAACATAAAATAACTTGATTTAAAAAAGGACAGAAGACCTGAATAGATACTTTTTCAAGATACCTTTTACTCATACACTGCTGTATTGTCAATTATATCTCAATAAACTGGAAGAAAAAAGATGCAAGTGAGAAAAAAGAAATAAATGATGACTTTTATGTATGTAAATTTCATGGCAATAAAAAAGGTGAGGGTTAGTCAGGTTTGATATCAAAACAACATCCAAGTTGGAAAGTAAACAAATGAAAAATATATACTGGGAAAATACCCAAAGAAATCAGGTGTACATATTTTAATATTCAGAGAGGAAAAGAGACTTCAGGCCAAAAATAGCTAATGACAAAGTGAGTCACTTTATCTTTGATGCAAGTGACACCATTTTCATCAGGAAGATGGAAAAATTCTAACCTTCATTTCCAACATCGCTTCAAAGTATATAAACAAAAAAATGAAAAAAAATCACAAATAGAAATTGACAAATCACTGTCAGAGTGAATCATTTTTGCACAGTTTTCTCCATCAATCATGAATTAATTCACTCAACAAATAATTTTTTGAGTTACTACTGTGTGCCAGGCACAATTCTTAGCAACTCCTAATATAGAAGAGAGTGATCAAGTCCTTTGTAAATAACAGCAGTTTTGGTCTTTGTATTCCAATTTTATGCTTTTTATTCATTTTTCCTGGCTCTACTGTATTTTAATGCCGAATAAAAATGGTGGAAGCAGGCATCTTTGCCTTTTTCCTGATCTTAACATTTTATCATTTGCTAACATGTTTAATTAGATTTTTAAAAAAATCTTTGATTTAAGAGAATTTCTGTTCCTAGTTTGCTTGGAATTTTTAAAAAATCATAAATGGAAGTTGAATTTTATCAGACATCTTTTCTGCATTTGTGGAGATGCTCATGTGGTTTTTCTCCTTTTATCTATTAATGGGATGAATTATACTGCTTGATTTTCCAAAGCATTCCTGGCACAAACCCAGCTTGATCATGATGCATTATCTTTTGTATGTATTGTTGGATTTGATTTGCTGACATTTTGTTTAAGAAAAAGATTAGCCTGTATTTCCCTTTCTCCAGCCGTCTTTGGTTTGGATACCAAGATTCAGCCAACCTCATAAAGAATGAGTTAGGAAGTATTGGGGATTGTTTTTTCTGTTCTCTGGAAGAGTTTGTGTTAGACTGAAATTATTAAGTCTTTAAATGTTTGGTAAAACTCCTGTTTTTTTAAGTTCAGTTCTGACACTCTTTTTATAAGATCCATTTAAGTATTCATTTGATTTTATATTTTTGGTGGCAGTGGGTCTTTGTTGCTGCGCACAGTCTTTCTCTAGTTGTGGAGAGTGGGGCCTACTCTTCGTTGCAGTGTGCAGGCTTTTCATTGCATTGGCTTTTCCTGTTGCAGAGAGTAGGCTCTGGGCATCCAGGCTTCAGAAGCTGCTGCACATGGGCTTTGTTGCTCCACAGCATGTGGGATCTTCCTAGACCAGAGATCGAACCGGTGTCCCTTGCATTGCAAGGAGGATTCTTAACCACTGGACCACGAAGGAAGCCTTCTGATACTCTTTGATATAAAGATGTTTGGTCACCAATTCAATTTTTTAAATGGTTATAGCATTGTTCACATTTGAAATTTCTCTGGAGCCCAAGTTTATTACTGGTAAAAAGTTGTGCACACTCAAAGTTTTCAAAATTTAATTTGATTTAAATTTTCCAAATGATTGGCCAAAAAACGCTCTTAATAGTCTCTTGATATATTTTAAATGTTTTCTCTGTCTGGGGCCATGTTTCCTTTCAATTCCTCTCGATAGTTTTTGGGTGCCACCTCTCTGTTTCCTATTTAGACTGGCCAGAGGTTTGCCTGTTTTCTTACTCTTTTCAAAGAACCAGAATTTGGTGTCATTAGTCACATGTACCTTATGGATGTTTTCTGTTTCATTTATGTCTATTCTTATCTTTTACATTTCCTTCTTCATAATTCCTTTGAGTTTATTCAGCTGTTCTCTTGCTAACTTCTTGTGTTGAATGTTTGGCTTATTGATTTTCGGCCTTTTTATCTCACAGAGGCCTCCCACATGTTCTAATGTGTGGAATTTTCCTTATCATTCACTTCTAAGCATATTCAAAATTTTACTATGCTCTCTTTTTATCCATGAATTACTTAAAGAGGGTTTTTTATTTCTATATTTTTTGTTACTAACTTTGTCCTGAATTATGTGGTGGTCAGAAAATGTTATTTGTTCAATCCAACTTTTTGTCATTAACCAAATATTCCTTTTTGATGAGCTAAATGGTCAATTTGCATAAATGTTCCAGGTGTGCTTGAAAAGAACGTCACATCACCAGCTACTTGGTGAAATGTTCTAGAAATTGCCATGAAGTGATGAAGAAGGAATTCATAGGGCCTGGACTCCATCTCAGGCCTGTCCGTGCTGGCCGTGCTCGGCTGCCTCTCCAGTGGACTCTGAACTCTCTGCTTAGTGCCTGTGGGGACGACAATGGAAGGATAAGACCCCCTCCAGACAGGGGAATCTTGAAGATCACATCCAGGCTACTCATTGCCTAAGAGGAAGCATACCATAATCACCCCTGTCTCCGGACAGGTCATAAACTTTTTTCGTATCTATCAGGATGTAATCACAGGCTTATCGATTATTAACTGGTTGGAATGTAACTGCGGGCTTATTGACTATTGACTGTTTGGACACGTACACATGGGGTAGGTGGTGGGTCTGGACACGTACGCATGGGGTATAAAAGATTTTCACAAATGCTGGACAGGGTCCTTGGCTAAGAGGAGACTCTGCCTTGGGCCCGCCGGCGTAATAAACTGCACTCCACTATCTGCATTGTCCTTCTGAGTGAGTCTGTTTCCCGGAAAGCGTGGCTATAACAGTGACACTTGTAATTCCATAATTCCCATCTTCTCTATCCTCACCCATTTTGGGGGATGAAGGGCTGCTTGCTCCATCCAAGTGAGGTATGTCAGACAGACTGAGGGGGCACTGGTGAGAAGAGAAGTCAAAAAGCCCAGCTGAATTCACCACACGACCAGGAACCAATCAGACAATCCAGAAGGTAGAACATTCTACAGGACAATAGTTTGGTCCCCTCGATTCATGTTAGGAAAATAGGAACTGTTCTAAATTTATAAAGATGTACGGATGTAAGTAGATTGGGCCCTGGGTCCTAATTTAGAAAACCAGCTATAAAGGATATTTGGGAGATAATTGATCTGGGCCTCTCTAAAGCTTGAGGCCCCCGCCTTGCCCAGGACCAAGGGCATCCAAGTGTCCTGCCTTTCCAGATGGCCAGTGTATTGATCGTGCCAGAGGAAGGCTGACATCATCATCAACCTATTCCAATGATGATATAAGCTCCAGTTGCCATGATAACAAAATATGGCCCCTAGCACTGGGAGAGTGTCTGGAATATGATAGGAGCTTGAAAATACTGTTTTAAATGATTTACCAGTGGATTTTAGAAACGGACTGTTCTTGCTGGGTAGGTTCTCTCTTAGGTCTCTTGATTGGGGCGATGGTTTCACAGGTTTATGCAAAACTCACTGACTGTATACTTTAAATATGTAAGTTTATTATAGGTTAATTATATATCATTAAGCTGATTTCATTTTTTAAAATATCTATTTATTTTGGCTGCCCTGGGTCCTAGTTGCGGCATATGAGATCTAGTTCCCTGACTAGGGATCAAACCCAGGCCCCCTGCATTGGAAATGCCAGATCTTATCTTCTGGATCAACAAGGAAGCCCCAATAAAGCTGTTTTTAAAAAAGAATAAATGAGTATTGTTTTAAACCACTGCGTTTTGGGATGCTTTATTTGATTCAAAGGCTTACTGATACATCTCCATTGTTTTATGTTTTGCTAAAACATTTCCCATCTCATCAGAATGAGAAGCAAGGGCCATTTCCCAAAATGTAGAGTTCAGTTTATCAAGGCTAACAGAATAGATATGTCTGAATAGCAGACATCAAACCCATGGGACATGAGTGTGCCTAAGTCGTAATGGGATTTTAGGCTCTGAAACCCGAATCATCTTTTAACTGCCCATGTGTTTGCTCAAGTCATGTCAGACTCTTTGTGATTCCATGGACTGTAGCCCACCAGGCTCCTCTGTCCATAGAATTTTCCAGGCAAGAATACTGGAGTGGGTTGCCATTGCCTACTCCAGGGGATCTTCCCGAGCCAGGGATCAGACCCATGTCTTTCACATCTCCTGCCTTGACAGGCGAATTCTTTGCCACTGTGCCACCTGGGAAGCCCAACTGCCCATGTAACCCTGGACAAATGACCTAATCTCACTGTGTTTCAGTTTCTTTATCTGTAAAATGGGAGAGTTAATAGCACCTACTTCAAGAGATGTTTGAATGGGATGAATCAATAGTGAAAAGCACGTGGAACTATTCCTGGCGCAGAGTTGGCCTCCCATAAACGTTAGCTACTAATCTCATCAAACTCGAAGGACTTGAGACATTTTTATACATTTTAAGAGGCAGAATCATACAAAATCCAATCAATGATGTAGAAACTAAGGTCAGAATTACAAATTTCTATGAACAGAGGGAAGAATTAGGTAATGGTATGATTCAAGCCCAAGGAAATGGACCAAGAACTCTGAGATCACCCCACAAGGGAGATCTCGAGACATAAACACGTTTATAGATGCTTAAATGGCACGGGAGGATCACAGGTGAGAATCTTGGCTAAACGTCTCAGATGTTTATGTGACTTTGAATGGTTGAGTAGGTATCCTCAGAAATTGCTTAAGTACTTTTTACTCTCAGGAAAACTTAAGTACAGAAATGTAAAAAGAACAAAAACTGAAATGTTAATATTTTCATTTGAAGGCAGTTTTGCTGTTTTATATCCTTACAATGTTAAAGAGAACTTAGCTTATTAGAATAGATTGCCTTGTGATTCCAATTTAAAATATGTAATCTGGTAATTGATCTGCACTTAAGATTTTACTCTTTCATACACAGGACTAGATGGCTCATTGAACTTTAAAGTCGCCATAGTTTTAAGCTAAACGTGTTGCGTTTATAATAATTGCTTAATTACTTGATAAGATTTATCAGCCTATTCTACTTAAGAAGTTAAGCAAACATGTATGCTGGATAATGCAATATGAAATGTTTAAAGGAGTTAAGTTTGTAAATGAGACCAAAATTAACAAACCTTCTTAAAAGTGATAGCTAAACTTTGCTAGACCTCTAATTAAAATAATAAATTATTAATATGTAAGCCAAAATTAAGAGCTTAAGGATGAATTAGGGTTTTTCCTTTTGTGTATAACTTTAATAAATTGAATATTCATTTTTAAAAAGCTGAACAAACCCCTTAATAATCTTTTTGGCACACAAAATCTCCTTTTAAGGGCATCCAAAAACTCATATTAATGTGTATATGTGTGTATGGGTTTGAGTTGTGTGAGACAGTCTCATCACCTCTTGGGGCGTCCCTGGTGGCTCAGTGATAAAGAAGCCACCTGCCAATGCAGGAGACACGTGTTCAGTCCTTGGGTCAGGAAGATCCCCTGGAGGAGGAAATGGCAACCCATTCCAGTATGCTTGCCTGGAAAATCCTATGCAGAGAGGAGCCTGGTGGGCTATAGTCCATGCGATCGCAAAGAGTTGGACACAACTGAGCATGCATGCATGCATGCATCACCTCTTACTTCTCTATCTTTGTGGGGTCAACAATAGGACCCATCCCAGCAGGCCCCTCAGCTGACCACCTGGCCCCCTACAATTCACACAGAAATTGCGCATGGGTGCCGACTCTGCCTGCTGCAAACACCCATCACCTGTTATGGGTCCCCTAGGACCCAGAGGACAAAATTGTTCCCAGCCCCCATGAGACTAAGATTGTGGTTCACAGTGTCTCCCAGAGGGATGTCCCACCTCTGAGAGATGGTGGCATGCAGACCTACCCTGAGGTGCCCCAGGCCTCCTGCTCCCTCCAGGGCTCAGAACAGGAAGATCAGGTACAAATTCTCTTTGGCAAAGTCCTCATGGGCCACCCCCTCCAGGTGAAGGCCTGTGCCTGACAGCAGGATTGCCCAGGTGGAAGAGCTGACCTTACAAATCAGGGTATGCACACAATACTAGAATGCTCTCTCAGCCCTGGAGGAACGCTGATGAATTTGGCTGGTGACAAAAGTCAGGGACGGCCTCCTTCAGCCGGGGATCTCCACCAGCATGACTGCTTCTAAACGACAAAATCAGGCCGACACATTCTTTTGTCCTCTGGTTGTGGTTTACCTGCTCACCTGAGAAATCACGCACCTGGGAAATCCCTCCCAGCGATGGCTGGGAGGCCTAGGTGTGTCCCCAAGTGCTGGAAATCCCCTTTCCCTCCCACCTTATCTGAGCTGCAGAGCTGGGTACAGTAGCTTTCTCTGCCAGGCATGCAACTTAGAGGCAGAGCTCAGTGAATCCATCAGAGGAATTCTTTCTAATTTAACCCCAAGAAGTTTATCTTTTAAAACAGGCCCCAGAACTGCTGTGTCACAGTAAGGTTTTGGTCTTTTTTTTTTTTTTTTTTTAAGATTGGTGTGTGTGTGGACAATTTTTAAAGTCTTAATTGAATTTGTTACAATATTGCATCAGTTTTAAGTTTTGTTTTTTTGGCCATGAGACATGTGGGATCTTAGTCCCCCAACCAGGGATCGAACCCACATCCCCTGCATCGGAAGGCAAAGTCTTAACCACTGGATTGTCAGAGAAGTCCCTGATTTTAGTTTTTATTAGCACCCACCCTGGAGATGCCAGGGCTTCCCTGGTGGCTCAGACTAAAGAATCTGCCTGCAATGCAGGATTCGATCCCTGGGTTGGGAAGATGTCCCCTGGAGAAGGAAATGGCAACCCACTCCAGTATTCTTGCCTGGAGAATCCCACGGACAGAGGAGCCTAGTGAGCTATACAGTCCATGGGGTCGCAGAGTTGGACATGATTGAGCAACCAACACTTCTTTTACTGTTGAGACCCCTGGGGAAAGACGGAGAAGGAAAGGCAAAGGTGATAGAACACAGTGAGTTCTACTTCTCCGACCAGGTTAGCCAGCTCTAGGGTGACACTGGACCCCACTGTGAGCAGAAATGGGAATGAAGCCAGGATGGTGGGGAGTGCAGGTAGCACTCTTCCAGCCTCTAACAGAGAGATGAGCAGCAACCAGCCTCTTCTGGGTCTCTCGCTAGCCCACTGCTGGCGGCGGGTGTGTGTGTGTGTGTGTGTGTGTGTGTGTGTGTGTGAAGGCCAAGCGACTTGGCAGATCTCTCAGGATGAAACCCAAGAAGCACTCGTCTCTTGCTTCTCTTTCTCCCAGGTGCATCCTCCCAGCATCACCTGTCAGGTTGCCCTCACCCTTCCTTGTAGTGAAAAAGAACTTGGAGAAATTAACATCTCCTCCCAAACAATTGAAAAGTATTTGAAAAGAGAAAAAAGTTTCCCAGCAAAACAGGAAGAGCAGGAAGAGGGCAAGTTTGCACAGAGCTAGCTCCATTCTGCTGGGAGAGGAAAGGGAACTGCTGGGAACTTTGCATTTCTTCCCATCTGTTTTGCATTCGCTAGAAGAGGGAGGGTTCGCCAGGGCCAGGGGGCCCACAGGAGCGGGAATCATCCATGGATCCTATCTGTCATGGCTCAGGAGTCAGCTTCACCCTATCGTAGCCTGGACCGTCTCTCCCCCATTCAGTCCTGCTGATCTTGCTGGGGACCACCAGCAATCAACAAGCCAGACAGCTGTTGAAGAGAGAAACAAACCCTTCTACTCTGGGGTGTCTTTGCAGAGAAGCTTAATGAACCAGCAGACCAGGGGAATAGCCTTCTCTCCCTTGCTCATCTCTCTGTTAGAGGGTGCCCAAGCTTGGAGAGTCTTGACACAGCTCTCCCTTCTTAACCACAGTCTACTGCCTCCCTGGGCTTCCCTGGTGGCTCAGATGGTAAAGAATCTGCCTGCAATACAGGAGACCCGGGTTTGATCCCTGGGTCAGGAAGATCCCCTAGAGAAGGCGATGGCACCCCACTCCAATATTCGTGCCTGGAGAATCCCATGGACAGAGGAGCCTAACAGGCTACAGTCCATAGGATTACAAAGAGTTGGACATGACTGAGTGACTAACGCACACTCTGCCTTCCTGGACTTACATCCAGGAGGCTGGACTGGGCTTGATTGGAGAAGCAGTCATTGCTCAGTGCTCAGAACCTCTCCAACCACCCAAGGCTTTGCCCTACATCAGCCTCAACCTCGCTGTGCCATTGTTGCAGGAAGGGGGACCTCTTCCAGGGCCCGAAATTGGGCTCTTGTCTAACACTTGGAAATGAATTGTCCGAGGAGACACATGTGGTGACAAAGCAAGAGATTTTATTGGGAAAGGGCGCCCGGGCAGAGAGCTGTAGGGTAAGGAAACCCAGGAGAACTGCTCTGCCACATGGCTCGCAGTTTCGGGTTTTATGGTGATGGGATTAGTTTCCTGGTGGTCTTTGGCCAATCATTCTAATTCAGAGTCTTTCCCGGTGGTGAACGCTCAGCCAAGATGGATGCTAGCGAGAGGGATTCTGGGAAGTGGACGGACACGCGGTGTCTCCTTTCGACCTTTCCCAAACTCCTTCGGTTGGTGGTGGCTTATTAGTTCCGTATTCCTTACCAGGATCTCCTGTCATAAAACAACTCATGGGAATGGTTACTATGGTGCCTGGCCGGGGTGGGTGGCTTCAATCAGTGTGCTTCCCCTAACACCATGACCCATCCATCTCCTCTTGCCATGAGCTCTCTCCTGGAGTTTCCTTACAGATCTGAGAACAATGCCTAAGCTCTCCTTTGGGGCCCATAAGACTCTGCACATGGGACCTCTGCCTTCCTGGAAGACCTCAGTCTCCACTTCAGGCTCACAGACTTCCTTTGGTCCCTCAGATACACCAAGCATGTCCTTGCCTCAGGGCCTTTGCACCTGCTCTTCCTTCTGCTTGGAAAACTCTTCTCCCAGGTCTGTGTAGCTGCCTCCTTTTCCTTGTGCAGGACTCATCTCAGATCCAGCCCCTTAAACGGCCTGCCCTAACCACCCTAGCTGAGCACCCCGTCCACCTACTCTGTTCTTCCCTACCACACGATCTTAGTCTTGCATTGCTGTTTTTGTTCAGTCACTCAGTCGTGTCCGGCTCTTTGCAACCCCAGGGACTGCAGCACACCAGGCTTCCCTGTCCTTCACTGTCTCCTGGAGTTTGCTCAAACTCATGTCCATTGAGTTGGTGATGCCATCCAACCATCTCATCCTCTGTCATCCCCTTCTCCTCCTTCCTTCAGTCTTCCCCAGCATCAGAGTCTTTTCCAATGAGTAGGCTCTTCATATCAGGTGGCCAAAGTATTAGAGCTGCAGCTTCAGCATCAGTCCTTCCGATGAATATTTAGGTTTGAATTCCTGTAGGATTGACTGATTTGATATCCTTGCTGTCCAAGGGACTCTCAAGAAGCTTCTCCAGCACCCCAGTTTGAAAGCGTCAATTCTTTGATGCTCAACCTTCTTTATGGTCCAGCTCTCACACCTGTACGTGAGTACTAGAAAAACCATAGCTTTGACTATACAGACCTTTGTCAGCAAAGTGATCTCTGCTTTTTTTTTTTTTTTTTTTTATCTCTGCTTTTTAATATGCTGTCTAGATTTGTCATAGCTTTTCTCCCAAGGAGCAAATGTCTATTAATTTCATGGCAACAGTTACCATCTGCAGTGATTTTGGAGCCCAAGAAAATAAAGTCTGTCACTGTTTCCATTGTTTCCCCATCTATTTGCCAGGAAGTGATGGGACTGGATGCCATGATCTTAGTTTTCTGAATGTTGAATTTTAAAACAACTTTTCCACTCTCCTCTTTAACCTTCATCAAGAAGCTCTTTAAATTCCTCTTCTGCTTTCTGCTGTTAGGGTGGTGTCATCTGCATATCTGAGGTTATTAATATTTCTCCCAGCAATCTGGATTCCAGCTTGTGCTTCAGTCAGCCTGGCACTTCGCATGCCTGAAAATCATGCCCTTGTCTTCTGTGTTCCATGTCTGCAGCTACCTTCTTAACAATCTTCTGGAGGGTGGGGATCCATCTGTCTTTTCTCTGTCAAACCTCCAGCACCTAGAATAGTGCTGGGTACATTAGTGGCACTCAGTAATGTTAGTTGGTTGGCTGCCCAGTGTCAGGGAAGTGAGGGGGTATATGCAATTTGGCCCTTGGGGAGGTCATGCTTTACAGGAAGTGATAGCAAGTGACCAAACAGAACTCTTCTGTGCTATGAGAACTCTGCAGACACCCAAATGGGGCCAAGGATGTCTAGCCAGTTCTACCTGGGGGAACAGAGACAGTTTCATACAGGAGGATAAATCAGGACTCTGTTTTGAAAGATATGTAGGTGCGTCCCAGATGAACTGAAGATACGAAAGTGTGAAAAAGCAGGGGCCATTCAGAAGACAGCAGGTGGTTCACTGAGACCGAAGGAGAGGGTTGTGTAGGGTGAGGACAGGGAATGAAGACCCCCGGGAGGGGCCCCTTCGCCATGAGGAAGAGCTCTCGTTGCCTTCTAGAGACAGCGATGAGCCACTGGAGGGGTTTCTCCCTGTTGATATTTTAGCTTCTGCCAGTGTTGAAAAGTCTTAAAGGGAGGAATGACTGGGTCAGAGCTGCTTTTCCAAAAGATCCCTCTGCCAAAATTGGCGTTCCCTGTATCCCTTGCCCAATTATGACTATATTCAGGCATATTTCCAAAAGTCTCTACTGGTCTCTTTCTAAAAATAGTTAGCCTTTCTCTGGGGGCACATAATTTCACAGTACAATATTTCGGAAGGCAGTACATGTGCTTCCATTCTTTGAGACTCATATTGACACCTGACTGCAGATCCTCAGCTTCTTTGTCTGTAGTTTTGTTAAGTCAAATTACATCACCTGATGGATCTCATCTGGTACCAGGAGGAGATGAGGGGCATCTAATGAATGTAGAACTTAACGTGTTTTTCTCAATGGTGAAATAGAATGATAGTATCCACCTCATAGGATTATTTTGAGGAGTAAATTAGTTAATATCATATGTAAAGCACTTGGAAGAGTCCTTGAAACACGATGATTGCTATACAAAGTGTTTGGTGTCCTCTTTGACCAATACAGTTTTAGTTTCTAGACCTGAGTTTAAGTGGAAGAAAGGCTTGTAAGTATGTACATTGTGTGTGTGTGTGTGTGTGTGTGTGTGTCTTCAGACTGGAGCATACACATACATACACCTCCACTGTCACACACATATTATGTGCCCAACAGAGTTCCAGGTGCCATATTTGTGTTATCTCGTTATCCTCGCAATAAAACTACAGGATGTGCTTATTATCACTCAATGTGTGTTCTCAGTTGCTCAGTGGTGTTCGACTCTTTGCGACCCCATGGACTGTAGCCCACCAGGCTCCTCTGTCCATGGGATTTTTCAGGCAAGAATACTGGAGTGGGTTGGCATTTCCTCCTCCAGGGTATCTTTCTGACCCAGGGATCAAACCCATGTCTTCTGTGTCTCCTGCACTGCAGGTGGCTTCTTTACCACTGAGCCACCTGGGAAGCCCTACAAGATAGGCATGAAGAAAACTGAAGCTCAGAGAAGTTGACAACTAAAAGTTGGCACAGATCACATCACATCTGTTTACACCTTCATCCCTCCATGCACCTCGGTTCCTGGAGGGTAGAAATCCCACCTCTTCCATGTTTGTGTTCCCTGAGTTCAACATGGGGAGGGAAGGGGACACCCAGAGAGTGTTTGCTGGGTCTGAATTCACACATATGTTATACGGTCAAACTTACTCTCAAAAATTCCTTCAATGGCCCACTCATGTGTCCAAGAAATATTTATTGAACACCTTATATGCAGAGTACATCATGAGAAACACTGGGCTGGAGGAAGCACAAGCTGGGATCAAGATTGCCGGGAGAAATATCAATAACCTCAGATATGCAGATGACACCACCCTTATGGCAGAAAGTGAAGAACTAAAGAGCCTCTTGATGAAAGTGAAAGGGGAGAGTGAAAAAGTTGGCTTAAAGGTCAACATTCAGAAAACTAAGATCATGGCATCCGGCATGGCAAATAGACGGGGAAACAGTGGAAACAGTGGCTGACTTTATTTTTCTGGGCTCCAAAATCACTGTAGATGATGATTGCAGCCCTAAAATTAAAAGACGCTTACTCCTTGGAAGGAAAGTTATGCCCAACCTAGACAGCGTGTTAAAAGGCAGAGACATCACTTTGTCAACAAAGGTCCATCTAGTCAAGGCTATGGTTTTTCCAGTAGTCAAGTATGGATGTGAGAGTTGAACTATGAAGAAAGCTAAGCACCGAAGAATTGATGATTTTGAACTGTGGTGTTTGAGAAGACTCTTGAGAGTCCCTTGAACTGCAAGGAGATCCAACCAGTCCATCCTAAAGGAGATCAGTCCTGGGTGTTCATTGGAAGGACAGATGTTGAAGCTGAAACTACAATACTTTGGCCACCTGATGCAAAGAGCTGACTCATTTGAAAAGACCCTGATGCTGGAAGAGATTGAGGGTGGGTGGAGAAGGGGACGACAGAGGATGAGATGGTTGGATGGCATCACCGACTCAATGGACAAGGGTTTGGGTGGACTCCGGGAGTTGGTGATGGACAGGGAGGCCTAGCGTGCTGTGGTTCATGGGTTCGCAAAGAGCTGGACACAATTGAGCAACTGAACTGAACTGAACTGAGGTGTCAGACTGTGGAAGAGGTGGGAGGGACTTTCTCTCACAGAAGCTCCTGCTCCACTGACCTGAGATGCCTTTCTCATTCTTCACTAGCAGGCAACGCCTCTTTATCTTTCAGGTCCCACATTAAACGTCCCCACCTCTGAGAAGACTTCCCAGCCTCCCTTCCTCCAGGCAGTGGGATGCTCCCTTATCTAGCAGGA
The DNA here is from genome assembly GCF_033118175.1 of Dama dama. Classification (NCBI taxonomy): domain Eukaryota; kingdom Metazoa; phylum Chordata; class Mammalia; order Artiodactyla; family Cervidae; genus Dama; species Dama dama. Next base: position 9,715,643 of record NC_083702.1, read on the forward strand.
TGTTTCATTTTACAGGTCAGCCTGCCTGGGGTACGGGATGCCCAAATAGCTGGTAAGCACTATCATTCACTTGTCTGCATTAGATTCAGTACGCCAAGTAAAGAAGTCCACTCTTACCAATGTAGAAGGGCACCATGGTATTCACTGTTGTTGTTCAGTAACTCAGTTGTGTCTGACTCTGTGCAACCCCATGCATGAACTGCAGCACGCCAGGCTCCCCTGTCCTTCACTATCTCCCAGAGTTTGCTCTAACTCATGCCCATTGAGTCCATGATGCCATCCAACCATCTCATCCTCTGTCATCCCTTTCTCCTCCTGCCCTCAATCTTTCCCAGCATCAGGGTCTTTTCCAATGAGTCAGCTCTTCGCATCAGGTGGCCAAAGTATTGGAGCTTCAGTTCGGGCCTTTCAATAAATATTCAGGGTTGATTACCTTTAGGATGGACTGGTTTGATCTCCTGAAGTCCAAGGGACTCTCAAGAGCCTTCTCCAGCACCACAGTTCGAAAGCATCAAGTCTTCAGTGCTCAGCCTTCTTTATGGTTCAACTCTCACATCTGTACATGACTACTGGAAAAACCACAGCTTTGATTATATGAACCTTTGTTGGCAAAGGGATAACAGTATCCATGGAGGACCCAAATAAAACCAAAAGATGGAGGAATGGCAAATTCCCTTTCTTTTTGAGCTGGGACATGGATCTTCTCCTGCCCTCAGACATTAGAGTTCCTAATTCTCAGACCCTCAGACTTGGGGACTTATCCCAGCAGCCCCCTGGTTCTCAGGCCTTTCACTACTGGCTTTCCTGGTTCTCCTGTTTGCAGACAGCAGACTTCTTGGGGTTCCATAATCATAAAGCTAATTCCTATAAGAAATCTCCTCTTAGGTATCTCTGAATGAGTGTGAAGTCTCTCAGTCATGTCCGACTCTTTGCGACCCCGTGTAGGCAGACACTTTACCTTCTGAGCCGCCAGGGAAGTCTTATGTATCTCTATATACATGCTATTGGTTCTGTTTCTCTGGTGAGCCTTGACTAATATATCTAGACTCCCAGGGCATCTTAAACATACCTTTTGTAGTAAGTTGAATAAGGCCCCACCCACCAAATATGTCCACATTCTAATCTCCAGAACCTATGAATATGATACCTTATATACTTTACATAATATGTAACTCTATGGTGAAAAGGACTCAGCAGATACAATTAAGGTAAGATATGTCAAGATGGGAAATTGTCCTTGATTATTTGGGTGGGCCCAATGTCATCACAAAGATCTTTATCAGAAGGAGGTGGTCAGTCAGTCAAGGGAAGGCAAAAGTAAATATTAGAGTGAGCCAAGGAATGCCAGCAGCTTCTAGAAGCTGGAAGAAGGATGGATTCTCTCCCTAGAGCCCAAAGACACCAATCTGGACCTTCCGACCTCCAGAACTGTAAGATAAAACATTTGTGTTATTTCAAACCACTGGCCTGTGGTAACGTGCCAGCAGCCATAAGAAATGAATACATCTTTATCCCAGCACTGTTCACACTGCATAGCAGATGCCTGTCTCACCTCAGAGCTGCTCAAGCCTGGGCACTGCTGTTTCTGACAGTTGAACACAAAGCCTTGAAAAGGACTCACAAGAGCTGCTGAAAGAACCAACAAATGGGTTAATGCTTACCGGCTTCAACCAGCTGCCTGTGTTCTGCAGCCTGAGAACACACACACATTCATATCCACATAGCTCACCTGTCCAACCGCCTCCACCACCCCCAGGAGGGCACTTCTATACTTACACAGAAGCCCACTTTGGGCTGGACAGCAAATAGCTATTTCTCATGAGCATGTGGACTTAAAGAGAGGAGGGGGATTTCGCCCAAGGTAATAATTGGACAAATTAGCAGGCTGGTAGGGATGAGAAACAGAAATTTTGACGTGGTTGACTTGAAACCACAAGAATTGGGGTTGCACCACAGGACATGTAAAAAATCTTCTTTTCCAACAAATAAATAATGAGAGCAAGAGACAGCCTTGATCGGAACCACATCCCCAGCCCTCTCCACCTCCGACTCTGTGCCACAGCAAACAAACGATTGGGAAATGTGTACTCAATGACACCAAAAAAGGTCCGCTTTGTATCATTAAGGGAGAAAAGTGGATTCCAGCTAGTGTGAACAAAGCGGCCCGTTCTGCTGAAAAGAAAGTATTTAAATACACATCTGTACTACATGTATATAACGTACAAAGCATAGGTACGTGTGTTTATTAGGCATAGGACAGAGGCGGGAAGAAGATCCAAGAAGAGGTTAACGGTTGGATGGAGATTATAGACAGTTCCTTTTTTTTTCTTTCTTACTTAAAAAAAAAAATTGCAAAGAACAGGGCTGTTGGTGTTCTTTTTTAAAAATAAAGTTTAGATAATTCAAAATAAAAGAAATGGCGCGGTTTGTGCGGCAGGACTACGTTGTGCCCCTTCCAGGACAGCCGAAGTCTCCCGTTCGCTCCCCAAATAGGAAGCTGGGCTGTGGTCTCCCCGTTAGCAATGGCGGAACCATTAGAGGAACTGTAGGCGGCAAGAGGGTGACGCGGCCAGGGGGCCTGGGAATCAGAAAACAGACAGACCTGACCGCGATGGCGGCTTTTGCCGAGTGACCCAAGGATGACCCGCTTCGGGCCCAATCTGGTACGTGGGAAGCCTGTAGTCATCCCGCGGCCTCTCCTCCCTGGACCGCCGCCACCCCCCCACCCCCCAACCACCGCCACATCTTGCTCGCTGCGTCTTCACCCGACCTCCCTCCCGGTGAAGGCAGGTGCCCGCCCAAGACCCCGGCCGAAAACAATTCCAAGGGATCACCCCGACCTTCCTTGGCCCCATTCACCGCCTCCCTCCACCCTTTCCTGCGGTGGCGTTTTTGTTTTAATTCATCTGAACTGGTTACAAAACCATACTCCCACGAATACATAAATAATGGAGTGGGGCGGGGGGGGGGGGGGGGAGCAGTGTTTTAAAGAAATTCCCGCAGGGCCTGGCAAGGCAACAGCAAATGCATTTCTGCTGTATCATATTTAACTGTTTGCAAACTTCTGCTGGGAGGTTGAGCAGCGACTGTAGAAATTCCACCCCGCTTCCCCGCCCAGGGCCTAGGAGTGACTTGTAAGGAAGGGTTAAGAGGGAAAGGTAGTCAGCGGTCGGGGGCCAGGAAGATGGAGGGGAGAATGAGAGTGTTTGTAAGACTGCACTGTCCGCAACCCGGCTTCCCACAGGCCAAGCATCTCCTTCCCGGACTTGGGGGCCGCGGCTCCCGGAGCCAGGCTAGGCCCCTTTAAGAGCCAGCGCGCGCCCCGGCCCCGCGTGCGCTCACTTTCCCTAGCAACCGCCCCGGGGGAGGAGGAGGTCCTGGCAACGGCGCACCAGCCCGGAGGGTCACGTGACGGCCCGCAGCTGGAACGCGAGCGCGCGCCCTGCCGCGCGCCCGCCCGCCGAGCCTGAGCGCTGCGGCGCGTGCGCGAGCGGTGCAGCACCGGCCGCGGGAGCAGGGAGTATTATGGGCTGTGGGTGCCGCTGAGCAAGATGGAGCTGTCTGCAGTGGGCGAGCGGGTCTTCGCGGCCGAATCTATCATCAAACGGCGGATCCGAAAGGTGAGCCGCCTCTCAGGGCGGGACGCCTCGCCCCGCAGCCGAGGCCCGAGTCCGTGGGCCAGCTAGGCTAAGCGGTCCCGCTAACCCGGGCTCTCTCGCCCACCCCCGCGCCGTCGCCTCCTCGCGTCCCCGCATCTTCCCCACCCCCACTCTCCCCTTTTTTTCCTTCTCTTTTTCAGGGACGCATCGAGTACCTGGTGAAATGGAAGGGGTGGGCCATCAAGTGAGTGTCACGGGATCCAGGAGCGAGGGGGGAAGGGAGGCAGCGGACACCGGGGCCTTTTTTTTTTTTTTTTTACCTTGGGGGGGTGCGCACATTTGCTCACTCGCATGTGCCTCTGCCTCTCTGGTTTTGTTTTTTATTTTGTGCATGTGTAACTCGGCAGGTACAGCACTTGGGAGCCCGAAGAGAACATCCTGGACTCGCGGCTCATTGCAGCCTTCGAACAGAAGTGAGTTTGGGAAGCTGGCAGGGGCGGCGGGGCCGAGGCTCGGCTGGGGCGCCGCGCGGGGAAGCGGGAGGGCCGGGGAGGGCAGCGCGGAGTGGGGCCCGGGAAGGGGATCGTTTTTAACCTTTTTAACCTCGGGTGTTTCTCGGCCGCAGGGAGCGGGAGCGTGAGCTGTATGGGCCCAAGAAGAGGGGACCCAAACCCAAAACTTTCCTCCTGAAGGTAACCTGGCCCAGCCCCAGCAGCCCCCTCTCGGGCCCCTAGCCCGGGCGCAACACGGGGCCTGCAGGGGAGGGACAGATCCGCGGCCGCCCAGGCGGGCGGGCCTTTCTAGAGGGGGCCCCAGCTGGGCAGGGGGTGGTTGTGAGCCCCCAACGAGCCCCTGGCAGGCGGCCCTGGCCAGCTCCAGCTTCTCTGCAAGAGGGGCCTGGGAATGGGGACGAGGAGGGAGGATGATCCTTGTTCACAAAACCAGGGTCTGGGGAGGCCAGCAGAAAGAGGGTGAATGAGGCAGGTGGGAGCGGTCCACCTGCGGGGGTGGCAGGGAGGTGGCCTCTGCACGTGAGAGCCCTGCACTCCCCCAGCCTTGAGTGGTGGGGCTCTACCTGGAATTCACGTCCAGAGGAGGAGTGGATGTGATCCCCCTCATCGGAACAGGGAGAGGCTTTTAGGGTCGGGGGCTGCCTCCCTGTCTCCAGCTTGCCTCTCTTAGATTTGTTCTGCATGCCTTCCATTCCGACAGGAGGAACGAACTTAAATTTGACCTTAAGTCACTTCCCTTGGAGTTTTATCACCCAGGCTGGGCCACTGGTTCTGTTAGCCCCACTTCTGGCTGTGTGTGGAGGTTCTAATGAGGATGGAGGGAGAGAGAATAAAAGCATGGCACATTGGCCTTGGCAAGGGAGGGAGACCTAGCTCCAAAGGAAGCCATCTTAGAGGGTTTTGGTGTTTATTTTTTTTTTAATGAGAAAGAACAGAGTCTGGGAAAGGGAAGTCGAGATGACCCAAGGTGGCAGGCAAAGCTGCAGGCGGTCTCCATGGGCAAGCACTGTCTTCCCCACTAGTGCTAAGATTTTCTCAAGGCCCGGTCCCACCCCGACAACCTGTGACTTTGTGGCAGCTGGCATGGGCAGGGCAGACGGGACTCTGCAGAAAAAAAGGCTGAGGCAGAATGGCAGGGCCTCAGAATCTCCAATCTGTTCGAAAGGCTCAAAGCCCAGTTGGTGGACTTTCCAGCCTCCCACCTCCCTCAAAAGGACTGTACATGGGTATAAAGTTTGTCTCGGACTTAAAGCAGAAGTGAAAGAAATAATGGTTTCCAGAATTACATCCTTCTGTGACCCTTGTCTCCAAATTACACACATTTTAGGAGATCCATGGAGCAATCTTAACCCTTGATGTTTCTCGGGAGGGATGGGGCAGAGCAGCTGGAGGCCCGGGGGCTGTGTGACAGCCTCTGACAGTGCAGCTGGAGTGCCCTCTAGCGGGGAAGTGAGCAATGGCCATGACGATTGATTCAGAATGCTTTTCTTTTTTTAATAGCTGTAGCTCTGGCTGTGGGCCTCATAGTGTTGAGCCCCCACATGGATTATCTCCTTTCTATTGCTCAAAAACCCCCTGCGAAGTAGGGAATGGTATCCCCTCTTTTGAAGATGAGAAAATCAAGGCCCAGGGAAAGGAGGTGATTTTACCTGAGCTCCCATCACCTAGCTTCCAGGCTTTATCATGTCTCCTTTTCTTAACCCTGTCCCTCAGGGAAGTATACATCAGGTTAAGGGAAAAAGGTGGACACACACGGGAAACCGAAGGCTGCAGAGTTGGTGGGGCAGGGGGCGGAGAGGCAGATGAGAGGACCTTGATTTGGAGATGAGATGAAATAGATATTCAGGCAGCATGAGAGATTTGCAAGGGGTGATGGAGATCAGCTTGGTCTGAACCCAAGAGGCAGTGTGTATAGTAAACAAATCACACTTTCTGCAGGGAACTCCTCTGAAGAGAACAGGAGCCCATGAGGTGGGTTGCATTATCCCCATTTTATACATAGAAAAACTTGAGACCAGAGAGGTTAAATAACTTGCTCATGATCACAGAGAGGGAGTGGTGGAGTCCAGGGCTTTATCTTCCACGTTATCTAGATGTAGTACATGCCAAGCCCTTGGAGCTGTGCCCGTCACCCAGTCAGGGTGCAATAAATGCATTGGCTGTGGTTACCATTTTTAATTCACAGGCAGACCCAGGTCTCACCTTCAAAGAATTCTCCACCTGGGGAGGGGAGAGGAGGAGGAGGATAAACTAACCCCCTTTGAAAAAACACTTAGAAATTACAAAGTAAGAAATTTTTTTGTAGAATGTTTGGAAGGCATATGTTAGAAAAAGGTTGCTCTCAAAAGCACCACCCCTTGGATAGATAAGTCTTAACATTTCTCGAGTGCTTGCTGTGTGCCAGGCGTTTTGCTAAGCAGGTAACATATACTATCTCATGGTCCCAGGAGTCCCACCAAGCCGGGGTTTCATCCTGGGTCTGACGTTTGCCTTGTGTACACACTTCACCAGTCCCCAGGGACCATGCATCACTGCTGGACTCTGGCAGAACAGTAATTACAGAGGTCCTGGAGCCCCAGCAGCATGCAGAGGGAATAAACACTAACCCCCCCGGGGTATTGGAAAGAGTGGGGAATCCCCTAAGCTCCCTCGGGGATGAAGCTGCAAAAAGCCCTTGTTGCCATGCCAAGGAAGGCTGGCTTTCCCCTGCCTTTGTCTGGGAAGGGGTATGAGGGAACCAGCCCCTGGCTCCACTGGCTCTGAGCTGGAGGAGCTGGCAGCCCTGGCACAGGGAGGTCGGGGGCCTCATCTGCTGCCACCTAGTGGCTGGAGGGATTGTTAACTAAGCCACCCCAGGAGGAGACTTGAGACAGAACTTGGAGGACACGTGCCTCTCCCACGTTCTAGATGACATCCTCACTTATTAAGCATCTAAGTCCACAGATAACCTCTTCTGGGGCTTGTGGTCAAATACACTCTAGTTTTGTCTACCAGGCTGCCTCCGGGGTACTGATTAAGCATCCAGCACCGTGGGGATGGGAGGTGGAGAGACCCCCAACCACAGATTGCACTCTTGGGGAGCCCAGAGACTGACCTATGGAAATGTGCCCTTCCTCTCAGCCACCCTACCTCCCCTGGCTGAAGACAGTCACTGCCTACCGATCTCCTCCACCAGGAGCCAGGGTATCTGTACAGAACCCAGAATGATCATCCATCTCTACCCTCTGTCCAGCCATTACTTTCAGTTCCCTGGGCTCTCTCTGCCTCCACCATTGGTCTTAGCAGTACCCCTTCAGCAGGCCACCTGAGCCTCCACAGCCGCTTGGGGCATAGCTCAGGAAAGTCAAGGGTGTTTTTTGTTTGTTTTCCTACTGATGCTTCATCCTCCAAGACAGGGACCTAATCCGTCCTCCTCTGGAGCCTGTACTTTCTTCCTTGCATTGAAGCATCCTGTACCCTAATTGCCTGTTACCTGTCTTTTCCTTGGAGTGCTGCCCCCCCTGGACATAGAAGCTGTGTGTGGTCGCAGCTGTAGCCCCACGCTACAGCTTATTAGCACTTGCTTAGTGCTTGCTTAGTGAGGGAAGGACTGGCCCCCGAGGATGGCTTACCTAACCTTGTGAGTCTCCTGCCCTGGACCTGGGGTCTCTGAGGGCCCTGCCACACACATCCTGCACCTTCCCTGAGGTAGCAGGTGAGCTGCTGCAGAGTCCTGGGGCTTTACACATTTCACACCTGGGACTGTGTGCAGCTGGGCTCAGGAGCCTGGGACAGTAAATATTGTTCACTCGTCACAGACTTCTGTCCAGCCATCCTGCCCCCAGGCCATCTTGGCACAGAGACTGTGGTGAGGTCCATCCCACCTCTTAGCCCATCCCCACCAAGCCAATGCCAAGGAGGTTTTAGGTGCCGGCTGTGAAATCCATTGACACCAGTTTGCTCAGACCCTGCGCAGACAGATGAATCAGACCCAGGAAGGGAAGTGCCAGGGGCTGGGAGCAGAGGGCCAAAGGTCTGCCCCCAGAGTTGAGGTGAGACCGAGCTGGAGGTGCAGCTTGTTCAGAGGCAGAGAAAGAGCTCAGGGCGTCTACACATAGGCCCAGAGGGGTGGGGCAGGGAGAGATCACCCTCTGCTTTTGGTCACTAAGAATTCGTCCATGGAGGAGTGCCAGGCTGGGCTGCGATCTTCCCTGGTCAGAAGTGGTCCGGGGCTTCTTTCATGCAACATCCTGGCAGTTCCACTTCTGTGTGTCAGCAACGACAGTGACTAGTCTGTCCCTCGGGCCCACAGCTGAGCTGGGAAAGTCAAGCCTTGCAAGTTGGGCCTGGATAAGAGTCTGCCTTGCCCCCCAGCCTTCTGCACTTTGCATCACCTGTCTGAACCTGTTTCTTTTTATCGCTCAGGCAGGGGTAGGAGCACCGGCTGATTTTCTTAAGTGCTGTCAGGATTGTTTCTTGAGCCAGTACTCGTGCGTGGCCGAGGCAGGGGGTGTCCAGAGGTCAGTGGGCAGCCCGAACCCTCAGCCACCTGCCTTCCTCTGTCTCGCAGGCGCGGGCCCAGGCCGAGGCCCTCCGCATCAGCGATGTGCATTTCTCCGTCAAGCCGAGCGCCAGCGCCTCCTCGCCCAAGCTCCATTCCAGCGCTGCGGTGCACCGGCTCAAGAAGGACATCCGCCGCTGCCACCGCATGTCCCGCCGCCCCCTGCCCCGCCCAGACCCCCAGGGGGGCAGCCCCGGCCTGCGCCCGCCCATCTCCCCCTTCTCCGAGACCGTGCGCATCATCAATCGCAAGGTCAAGCCGCGGGAGCCCAAGCGGAACCGCATTATCCTCAACCTGAAGGTGATTGACAAGGGCCCGGGCGCAGGCGGCGCCGGGCAGGGGGCCGGGGCCCTGGCCCGCCCCAAAGTCCCGTCCCGGAACCGCGTTATCGGCAAGAGCAAGAAGTTCAGTGAGAGCATCCTGCGCACGCAGGTCCGCCACATGAAGTTCGGCACGTTCGCGCTCTACAACAAGCCCCCGCCCGGCCCTCTGCAGCCCCCGCCAGCCGGCAAGACCGACCTCGCCGCCTCCCCCGGCCAGGGGCTGCTCCTGGCGCCCCCCAGTGCTCCCTACGACGCTCGCAGCTCCAGCTCCTCCGGCTGCCCCTCGCCCGCCCCTCACTCCTCCGAGCCGGAGGACGCGCCCCCCAAGCTGCTCCCGGAGACCACGAGCCCATCGGTCCCCGACTGGCGGGAGCCCGAGGTGCTTGACCTGTCCCTCCCGCCCGAGGCGGCGGCCACCAGCAAGCGGGCGCCTCCCGAGGTCCCTGCAGCTGCCAGCCAGGCCCTTCCCGCCGCCCCTGAGCCGGCCGGCGCCGCCTCCGAGCCCGAGGCGGGGGACTGGCGCCCTGAGATGTCACCCTGCTCCAACGTGGTCGTCACCGACGTCACCAGCAACCTCCTCACGGTCACTATCAAGGAATTCTGCAACCCAGAGGATTTCGAGAAGGTGGCTGCTGGGGTAGCAGGCGCCGCAGCAGGGGGTGGCAGCAGCGGGGCGAGCAAGTAAGGGGGGCTCCACCAAGAGGGGGGACTGGGGGGCGCCCTCCTGCCCAAAGTCATACTCTTGCTCCCGCCCCCGCACCCCCCCACCCTCAGACAACCCCGCCTGTGCTTTGCTTGTTTCAAAAGGCTCGGCGTTGACCCCGGGATGGGGCTGGGTAGTTGGAGACCCCCTGAAGCCCAATGGGAGGGGCAGGCCTGGAACGGGGTGGGGCTGGGGTGGGGGGCGAGGGCACCGGGAAGTCCTCCCTGTTGTCTCTTGGCACCCTCCTTGCCCACGCACAGTGGGGCCTGCTGGGTGGCTCCTAGGGAGCCCCAGAACCTAGGGTTCAGCTGCCCTCCCCACATCCCGTCCTGTCTCTATCCAGCTTGCTTCCAGCTCTCGCGCACAGCATCTGATTTCTCGGTGCTAACCCCCGGCAGCTGCGGGGCCCCTTAGGGGACCCCCATCCCAGCATGGGCACCGTCCCTTTCCTTCCTCCAGATAACCCGGGAAGGAGGGGCAGGGATGGGGAAGCCAGGACAGAGGTGGAGATGAAGGCGGCCGTGGCCCCTCTCCTCCCCTTTCCGCCTCCCTTGTGAGGGCGGCAGGAGCTGGGCCCATGTTTGGACCACCCAAGCGGGCCCCCGTGGCTCCCACCCACCCGTCTTTTTCCTAATTTCTGTCTTGAAGGTGGGAGGGGTTGGCACGAACCTCGCCTGCCATGGCCTCCCGGCATCTAAAGGTCCCTCAGTTTTCAACCAAAGGTGCTACAAGAACCTGCGGCGCGGACTTCCTGCTGCGCATGCGCCTGCCGACCCAGGCGCGTCCGCGTGTATCCGTATCTGCGTGGGGCCCCGGACCCTCCCTGGCCATCAGCCGGGCCTGGGACCTGATCCAGGTCCCAGGAGTTTGCTGCGGAGGCCGAGCTTCCCGGCACGCGTGTGCAGGGGCGGGGCGCCCAACCCCCGCCCTTCTCTTGTGGGGTTGTCGGGCCTGACATGATGGGGACTGAGGCCGAGGGGAGACAGACCACCGTCCCAAGCTGCTGCTTCCTCCTGGCAGTTTGCGGGGAGGAGGAAGCCTGGACACGGTTCCTAGCGTCTCCGGCTTCTCCCCCTCGCCCCCAGCCCCCCGCCCCTTCTCTCTTGCTTGTGATCGCCCAGGCTTTGTCACAGCCCAGCCTTCTCCAAGCAGCAGGAGGCCTCCACTGCTCTAGGCAGCTTCGTTTTCTGCTGCGGCCTGGGAACATGAGTCGTCCATGCCAGTGGCAAAGACCAAAACCCCGGTTTTAGGCCTGGTGCTGGGAGGGCAGGCTGGACCAAGCCGGGGATGGAAGAGGGGGCCCGGGGTCCTTCCGGAGAGCGGTCCTGTGCAGGACCTGGGGTCTGGGGCACGGGGAACGCAACCCCGCTGGCCAGCCCTGGGGCACTGCCTGGGCTGTTTGGCACAAGTGGGAGTCCTTACTGGTGGCTCGAGGTGGCTTCTTGGTATGTCAGCTTAGAACCCGTGATGTCAGGAGGACGCAGAAAGGGAATTCCGGGTGGGTAACAAATGCCTTGGTCCTGAGCATGGGGAGGACTCTGTCTTCCGACTGTCCCTGCCAGAGACTGTGGCAGGGTCCTCTGACCCTCCCCATCCCGCCCTTCTGTTGGCTCTGTGGCCGTCCAAGTGCCAATTGGCTTCGCCCCAAATAAGGGCTGGTATTTCTCCTCTTGTCGTTAGAGGGGATCCCCCCCCCCACCAACCCCCACCCCAGGTGCGTATCCACCTGGGTGCCAGTTACAGGTGTTTCCAGAGACCATAGAAATGTGTTTTCCTGAGAGTCCGTGTCATTCGTGACCTTTTTTGTAAAGAAGTTGTGTTTTCAGAGGTGATTTTATGACAGGAAAGTGAAAGAATTAGTTTTGCAAAAAACAGAAAAAAAAAATCAAAAAAAAAGGGGGGGGGGGAAGAAATAGAAAAAAATATTGTGGGATTCCTATGGGGTTGGGGAGGGTGGGGAGAAAGCTATTTAAAGAAAAACTAGTAACGCAGCGATTGCACAGCTGAGGCGGCAATGTTAGGAACGTGGACAGAGGCCCAGGCCCCGCTGGGAGGGCGCCCCCACCCCGGGCATGGCGACAGCCCCTCTTCCTTGGCCCGAGGCAAGGTAAGCCCTCCCTCCTGTGCTCAGCCCAGGTTCCACTCTTGTCCCAGCTCAGATGGAAGGATGACCTCTGTTCCCATCTGACCTCTGTTCCCAAAGGAACTTGCCAGAAGCTGCAGGGGCGAAGCAGGTAGAGCTGAGATTGGGGGAGATAACGGTCAGCAGGGGTCCCACTGTAGCCAGGACCCAGCGTTTGTGACTCTCCAGGAAGGCTGGTGAGTGGGTACAGTTGGGTTCCTTGCCCCTTTCATTCCTTTGCCAGCCTCTTGGTACATCTGGTCCCTCCACTGCCACCCCATGGGGGCATGTCCCTCCCCATTGCCCCAGTGACCATGACACCCCCAAGCTTCCATGGCCAGGTAGGTGTTGCTGCAGGTGTCAGGAAGACAGGCGCTGTTGACTTGGGAGAGCCTTTGGTGGTGATCATGGTGGGTTGGGGGTAGCCCTAGGGAGAGGGTGTGCCCCCTCCATCTCTTTCCACAGGCGAGTTGCTGCCCTTGACCCCCAGCTGTGCAGCCCTCCCCAGCAGAGGCTGGCTCCCAGGCAGGCAGCTCCCCTGGGGGCCCAAGTGGGCACCAGGTCAAGAGCAAGTGGAGCCCTCCTTACCTCTCTCCTAGGGTGGCTCTGAGTCGGGCCCCGCAGCCCCCCACCACACTTGCACAGATCAGCCTCCCGTGGGTCCTTCCTCCTCTGCTGCTGCTTTTCCGTTTGCCTAATTACCAAGCAGAAGTTGCAGTTTGGTTGGCTTTATTTTTTGTATGTGAAAGACCCCTCAAGACCCGACCTCCTTCCTTGTTCAATATTGGCTGGGGTCATCTCCCCTTAATGCCACCCTGTTCTCACCCCCATGTCATAGGAAACAGATGAGGTCTGGTGTCTGGTTTGAGGTGGGAATTTGGGACCCGTCTCTGTCTCATTCCCCTCCCAGATGCTCAGTTTGCCCGTCTGTGAAATGGGTGTATTGGGCGGCATGGCCTTTTCACCTGCTGGTGTCCCGGCAGCTGCTGAGGATTAAGTGGTGGTGGAGGTTGCTGGCACTGGGGCCTCTATTCTCCCACAGCTGCTTTTCATTCTCATCCTGCAAAGGGGTCAGGATCAAAATGGGCTCCAACTGAGCCCAGTGGGGCAGGCAGAGTGGGAAGGGTCACCCCACTTCCAAGGCCAGGAAACTTGGCCTCTGAGAGGCAAAGCTGCTTCATTAGAGTGAAGAGCCCAGCTGCTCTGGCCTTTCGGGGACAACCTTTGAAAGGTGGGGACCGGGTCCTGGAGCTACCACAAAGCCAGGGGCTTCCCCTGAGCCAGGCAGTCTTGGGTGAGAAGTCAGCCCAAAGGAGGAAGCTGTTGGCTCCGGGAGCTGGGACACCACCAGCCTTTCTAGCCTCTGGGTGGACCCAAGTGGACACACTGCCTTTTGTGTCTTTAGGGGTTTTGTTGGTGGTTGTTGGTTTTGTGTTTTGGGAGGTTTTTTTCTTTTCTGTTTTTTTTTTTTTTTTTTGCACTTGGCCCATGCCGGACAGTGGGACCCACCTAGTCAGTTCCACTTTCAGGCTCCCATGCACTAGCCCAAGGCAGCCTCTTGGGGGCTTGTATGGTTTAAGGAATCACTTTGAAAAAAAGAAAAAAAAAAAGAAAGTGTTTAAAGGTTGTGTTTTTTTTTTTTTTCTGTCTGCATCTCCTCTCAGATTGAGAAAGCCCAGAATTAGGGGCTACCACTCCAGGACAGAGGGAGGGTGTCCCCAGCCTGGCCCTGTCTTATTGATAGTTGCCAAGACACCAAGATGGGGGGGACAGGCTGGGTGGAGACTGAGGTACCCACCTCCCAGGCCTGTGGCATCACCCTATCCCGCCTTGAAGGAGTCAGCACCCCACTTCAGCAGTGGGTGAGTGCCTATTGTATGCAGAGCTTCAGCTAGGCAAAGGGGGGCTGGTGGTCTAATGAGGGACCCCTTGCAAGAGTCCACACTAGAAGGAACCAAGGGTCCTGGGGCCTCCCCCTGCTATTGGGCAGAGTAGAGATGGAGACTTCTTGTTGGTTTTAATTTAAAAACACAAAAGCCTAAAGAAATGTATCTTATAATTTTTTTTTAATTTTTGAAAAGCTCATTTAATGAATTGTGCACGAATGAAGTCTATATATATAAAATATACATATATAACTCTATATTTGGGGAGGGGCGCTGTCTCTTTTTTCTCTCATTTTAAAAATGAAGTGTTGTTGCCTTTGTCTGTGGTTCAACCATCCAGCTCCCAGCTGGCTAAACTTTGCCTCCAGTGGTTCAAGACAGGAAACTAGTAGGGTGAGTGGGAGACCGGAGATGCGGGGAGTGGGGCGCTGCCCCAGCATGGGGCTGGGCCCCCAGGCCACCTGCTCCTCTCCCAGAGGTCGTGGGTGGAGAAACGCCTTGTGTTGGGTGTGGATTTCGGTTCTGTTCTGGAATTGGTTGTTTCTGGGCCGGGGGAGGGGGGTCTGTGCTGATTACTCTCGTCTTGTATGTTTTGTTCTGCTGCTCTTCAATATTGTATCAATGCCAGGAAGGGGGCGCGAAAAGCCTCTTTGGCCCCCCCCAAATAAATTGTCACATTCCGAAGCTAAGGTCTAGCCTCTGGTCTGTCTCATTTCTTCTGGCTGGGACAGTGGTCCAGAAAGCTCAGGCCATGCCTCCCCCATGGCAGCGAGGAAAGGGGGGCCCTCGCCCTCAGCAGTGGGGGGCCAGTGCTCCAGCCCATTTCCAAGCTCCCCCTGTCCTACCCCACCTCCACCTCGTAAGCTAAACTTGAAGGGAGTTCCCCCCCTACACAGGTAAAGTGCGTGTGTGCCACTTCTTGGAACCTGGAGCCTGCCTGGTCGGCGGGCATGTGGGAGGGCTGAGGGTCCCACCACTGCCCAATCCCCAGTTGGAGTCACAGCACCTGCAGAGAGGGGGTCCCCCGGGGGCTGGATCCCTAGTCAGCGGGTCACCACAGAGCCTGGGAGGGAGCAGGCTGGGGTGGGGGGCACAGGCTATACCTTTGCCAGTGGTGGTGGTGGTTCAGTCACTAAGTTGTACCCGAGTCTGCGACCCCATGGACTGCAGGACGCCAGGCTTCCTTGTCCTTCTCCATCTCCCAGAGCTTGCCCGGCTTCCTTGTCCTTCTCCATCTCCCAGAGCTTGCCCAGACTTGTATAGTTCCCTTGCCAGTAATAGCCCGTGTTAACAAGAAGCTGCTTCAGTTCAGAGAAGCCTGTTTCATGGGTGCTTGTGCGCCTTCTCTAATGAGAAGAATGGACTGAGAAGCGTGTTGGACGCCCACAGGGGTCTGAAAGCATCAACCCCCTGCAGACGCCAGAGCCCCCCTCACGGGTCTGCTGTGAGCGGCACCTCCGTCCATCCATAGCC
Organism: Dama dama; assembly: GCF_033118175.1. NCBI lineage: Eukaryota > Metazoa > Chordata > Mammalia > Artiodactyla > Cervidae > Dama > Dama dama. Next base: position 9,730,801 of record NC_083702.1, read on the forward strand.
ACTCATTTATCAGGCCTGAAACAGATGTCACCTTCCAGCCCTCCCCTTCCCCACCGCCCCCACCCCCTTGTGTAAGCCCCAAAGCTGGCCTCTCCAAGGTGTCTCCACCCTGCACCCCCAACCCCACCTGTCCTGACCCCAGCTCCTCTGACAAAACCTGCATGATCTGCTGTGCCCTCCCGACACCTCACCTCAGGGGCCTGGCAGCCCTGCTGAGAGTCTTCAGGAAGCCCACTGCCCTCAGGATCGTGTCCCAAGTGTCCCCCACCCCCCTGGCCACACACACGTGTACCCCCCGCCACACATGCACACACAAGTGTCCCCCCGACACATAACACACACACACACACGTGTCCCCCTGACACACACAAGTGTTCCCTGTGACACACACACTCTACTCAGGGTTGTGTCCCAAGTGTGTCCCCCCCGCCACACACAGACGTTCTACCCAGGGAGAGCGCCCTGTCTGAGCCCCCATTCCTGTCCGGGTCTGAGGTCTTGGCCCTCCCATCCCTCAAGGCAGGCTGGGTCTTCATCTCCAGCCTCTCCGTGCCCCCCATGAGTCCATGCCTGACACCTGGAGACCCCTGTCCACCTTTTTCCTCTGACTGTCACCAAGCTCGGTCCTCCTCCCTCGTTAGCACCATCAGCGAGGCTTGAGAATGGCTGAACGGTCGACGTGGGGCCCCAGTGCCACTCGTCCAGCTGGCCGAGGTCCAACAGGAGCGTGTTTCTGTCCAGGAATGGTCTAGAAACAGAAGTCGGGCGGGGGGTGGGGGGGGGGGGACTCCGTGTTGAGTCAGGGCTGGCCTCCTCCGGGCCCACTCGCACTTCATCATCTCGCCCAGTTCAGGGTTCCGTTCTCCGAAATCCCCATTCTGTACTTAAACAACAATAACCTGAGTAGTCAGCACACCAACTGCCTGTCAGGCCTCTGTGAGCTCTCTCCCCCCCTCGAGCCCTGCCCACCCTCCCCAGTGCCCCGGGTGATGAGCCAGCATCACAGAGGAGAGCCAAGGAATGGAAGAAATTCCTTGCCCCCCCCCCCCCCCCAGGTGGCACAGCGGAGCGGGGCTTCCCCCAACCCCACCCATTTCTCTCTGGGATTGAGACCATGGGGGTTGCCCTTGTGAGGGGCGAGCATCTCCTTGCAAGCATCATGTTCAGGGTTTAGCATTTCAACTGCCCCTTGTCACAAGTCCGACAAGCTACGTCCGACTCTTAGCTGCTGATAAATGAGTGTGACCTTGGCAGCTTCTTACGGAGGATGGGAGGGTTTGTGCCAAAGCTTGGGCAAGACCACACAGCTGGGCTCAGCGAGCTCAGCGTGCCCCGCCCGAGGTGGGTCGGCGCCCTGGCGTCCCGCCGAGCTGGTGATCCTAACTAGCCCCCTCCCCTCACCCCACCGTATTCCTGGACATCACTGGAGTGAAGGTCAGCTGTGGGGTGAAGTTTAGGAGCCAGGTAAGGTGGAGGGGTTGAGATGCAGTGAGAATGACAATTTTGCAAATTTATTGTCATTTCATAGAAGCTGAAAGTGTGCTGCTTTTTCTGTCCTTGTTACGCTGTACCTGAGGTGAAGGGGGGTCAGAGTGGCAGCATCTAAATGCCGAGCGCCCCCCAAGCCAGAGCCCAAGCCCGTGTGCCTGTCTGCCCCTCTCTGTTCAGGCTGGTGTCCTCCGAGGGCTCACACTTAAGGTCTCCGCTGGGAGAGGCCAAGCAGGGACAGCTTGCCCATAGGGCGGGGCCCCGAAGGGAGCAGAAGTGAGCGGAGGTCCTGGCCTCTGGGCATCCATGGGCTCTGAGCCTCTGAGAGTCAGAGGAGGGACATAGGCCAGGACTTGAAATCACTGCGTGAGCTCTAATGAGGCCCAGGCAGTGGGAGGGGGGGTGACAGGAAGTGGGCACAGAGATTTAGAATACTGAGGATTTGGTGATTGGCTTTGAGTATGGACTTCCCTGGTGGCTCAGATGGTAAAGCGTCTGCCTACAATGTGGGAGACCCAGGTTCGATCCCTGGGTTAGGAAGATCTCCTGGAGAAGAAAATGGCAACCCACTCCAGTACTCTTGCCTGGAAAATCCCATGAATGGAGGAGCCTGGTAGGCGACAGTCCATGGGGTCGCAAAGAGTCGGACACGACTTCACTTTCACTTTGAGTGCTGTGAGAGGGACCCTCTGAAAAACCTCCTGGGCATCTGGTGCAGGTAAAGGAGTGGGTGTTGTCGTCACGGGCTGGGGAGCCGGCGGAGGAGTCAGCCTGGGAAGGAGGTGAGTGTAGTTCGGGACACCTTGGATGTGAATCAGGCAGAGGAGCCAGGAGGAATTTTCACCCAGAGGTTTGAGACGTGGAGTGAGTTCTTTCTCAGGCTTCCCCAGTGGCTCCAGCAGGTTAAAAATCTGCCTGCAATGCAGGAGACGCGGGTTCAATTCCTGATGCGGGTTGGGGAAGACCTCCTGGAGGAGGAAATGACAACTCACTCCAGTATTCTTGCCTGGGAATTCTCATGGAGAGAAGAGCAGGGGACTACAGTCCATAGTGCCAAAAAGAGTTGGACACAACTTAGGGACTGAGCAGGCACCTCCCTGGTGCTGCTGGAGAAATCGGTCCCTTTGCTGAAGAGCCTTTGCCCCCAGGTGCCCCTCAGCTCTGAGATGACTGATCACCAGACATCCTGGAAGGATCCCCAGGGACTTAGGTGCTTAGCTGCTGAAGCCATTGGGATATACAGCCCCTGCCTGCCACCCCTACTCTCCCAACTTTATGCCTTTCATCTGAGTGAGGTTGTGAAGTAGGTGGCTGGGGGATGATGAACCTCATCAGCTGGTGAGGACGTGGAGCAAGGGACTTCCCAGGGTCACTCAGAAGCAGAAGAATGGAAGCCGGATCTTGGGTATGACGGATGGAAGCTTTTGAAGAGCCAACTGCTGCACAGTACTAGAGACACTAAAGAAACTAGAACATTCTTTTAAATACCCAACTGAGCTTCCAAGAGAGTAGAGAAATCCCCAGGGACTAAAAACAAACAAAGAGGAAGCCAAAATCGGGGTGACAAGCAGTTGCCAATCTTTCAGGGGGGGTCTGTGGGTGGCTTGAGGACAAGGGTGGAGAGGTTGTTGACCTTTGCTGATTTGGCAACTGAGGAGCTTGGGGAGACAAGGCCTTGGGCCCCTGCTGAGAGAGTTTTGGAACTAAGACACCTGAGTAAAGCTGGACCCATATCCTCAGTGAAAGAGCAAACAGAAAAGAAATAATCCTTTTGCAAAAAAAGCAGAAGAAGTTGTCAAAGAAGTTGGCTCATTTTTGGCTCTGTTGGAAAAATAAAAATTGAGTCTCTCTTGAGAAATTCTAACTCTAGGCGTTCCCTCACACAAAATTTGAGGTTTGAATTTGCATTGCCCACACGGTCCCAGAACTCCTAAGTCTGGAAATTAATATAAAAAGCAAACACGGGGTGGTTTACACCCACAGAGCAGGTGGCAGTAGCAAAGGCAAACCTCTCTGGAGAGACATTCCCACAGTAAAGGCCATGTGGGCTACTCACAGATAAAAGCCTTGCTAACACGAGCTCTCAATTCCAAATTACAAAATGTACAAAGAAGCAAGCCACAAACCACAGAACAACAAACAGCATATATAGAATCCTGCATCTGATGTGTTATTTTCAAGCACACACCGAAGGTTTCCAAAAATGATCGTGAATATCCTGTAGTAGGACATGAAACCAGTCCCAATAAATTTCAAGAAATTGGTATCACAGATCATGTTTAATTTAAAAATCAATAGCAAAAACTTAACTGTTAATTAAAGACAAAACCTCATGTATTTAGACAGTAGCCCAGATCTCTCATTCCTGTGCATTTTTCTCCCTCCCCAAACTTCTGAAGTCTCTTTAGAACAGTGAGATTCCAGGATGGATGTGAAAGTATTGATCAGATGGCGGGCACACAAGAGGGTCACAGCCAGTCTGAGTTGAAGCTGGATGTGGGAACTGGTCCCCCTCTGATCTCTAGATGGAATGTGATCATTAGAGCCAAAGACCAAAGTCCTCTCTGTCTTTTCCAAAAAATGGGCTCAGTGGGTGACAAAGACATGAGCCGGCATTTAAAAGACAGATATCAGCCATCAGCCTTTATGAGCCAGAGGGTCTGGGAAACTCTTGCAGAGCCAGCCAGGGTGGGCTGCTAGGAATGGGACAGAGCAGGTGGCAGGGGTTCTCGGTGCTATGTCATAAAGATGAGCCCCCCTGCCAACAAGCCCCATGCTCTTTTGGGGTGGATTTGGAGGTCCCCAGGTGTTCTCTGTAAAGGCTTGGATACTTCCATCTGCGAACAAGGAAATAGGACACGCTTTGGAAGAGGCACACGTGGCCTCTGTCCCCCATGGGGACTCATTATAGTGATCGTCATCTCACTGGCTCCCTGGGCCATCTGTGCGGGTGCTCACAGTTGTTTCCACGCAGTGGCGTCCTAATGGAGGCTTACTGTTCTCACCATCCCTGGCTCCCTCCCGTGCTCATCTGCCAGCCTGCCTTTCACAACTCCGGCACCTTAAAAAGACCCTTGTCCAGGTTCAGGTGGCTAGGTCACTCCCCTCTCAAGGCCTCGAAGCTTCTCAGCAGTAAAAGAGGCCAGGACTTCTTGCTTGGCAGGGTTCTTTGGGAGGAGTGAATGGAATGAATGTGAAAAGCATTTGTTCAAGCACCACATGGGTAAGAAAGGACACAGATCTTCCTGACCTGTGTGGCCAGGATTGACCACTCCTCTGACTTCCCATCCCGGCGTTCCAGCCTCCCCCTCAACAATTCTTGATGCCTTCCTCCCATGAAACAGCTTGTCAGTGGTGGAAGAACAGTGGAGGAGTCTGAGCTCTGCCAGCTGTGTGATCTCAGGCTGGTCAGTCACCCTCTCTGAGCCCCTGTAACCTCTTCTGTAAAGTCGAGGGGAGAGCTTCCTCTCATTATCTTTTCCAACTCAGAATGACTCTAAGGGTAACTAACGAGTACAGAGTGGACTTTTCAAGGACTGGCTCATTAAATCCTCAGCTTCCAGAGAGCACAGTGCGAACAACACACAGATGAGGGAGGAGCTGAGGACTCAGAAAGGCAAAGTAACTTGCTCAAAAATTCCTACGTGGTAAAGCTGGGGTGTGAACCCATGCAGTCATACTTACCCACCAGGCCAGCATCCTCCCTGCGTAGCCTGGTGAGGGCTCAGTCACTGGGGCTGGACTGCCTGTCTGAGTGGGACCCTGAGCACATTGCTTATCTCTTCCATGCCTCTGTCTCCCCATCTATAAAATGTGGAGGAGCGGGTGAAAGTAATCCTCCCTTCCACCTGGGACTGCAGGGAACTCTGCTGAGGGCTCCAGGGGCCAGGCTCTGAGCTGCACACTCAGGTTTCAGTCCAGCCTTAACCCTCCCACGGTGCAGTGAAGGCAGCTGGAGAGAGAGGTTGAGTCACTTGCTCCAAATGGTACAAACTTGTGGAGCTGGACTTCAAATCCCGAAGCCCCAGCTTCAAAGTCCGTGCTATTAACGGCCCTGCTTCACCTCTGATGAGGCCCTCGGACTCCACATTCAAAACCAAATTCCAGACTGCAAATTGGCAGCCCCCCACAGTCTGCCTGACTCACCACCCTCCTTCAGGGGGCCTGAACCCCGCACCTCCTCTTTGACTCATCCCTTCGCAGCTAGTCCTCAGCATCGTGACTAATTGACCCCTGAATGGAAAAAACCACTCCAATCCCTCCCTTCCTCCTCAGTTCTGCTGCCCAGCTCAGTCCAGACCCCAAAGGTGAGGATGATGGATACCAAGGATGCCCATTCTAGAATGTAGACTTGCAACGGAGCTGGACCAAAATGCTCTTGGTCCCTCAGCTCGCCCAGGCTGTGGGGCTACGAAGCCACGTGGAGGTGGGGTTTAGAGACAGCTGGGAAAGAGAGTTGTCTTTAGAGACAGTTGACATCACTCACCAATTTCAAGCCAGGTGAGGGGGCTTCAGAGAATGGGAGAGCATAGTAGCAGGTGTTCACTGGGTTTTGGGAGGTGGGTGACTGGGTGAGAGGCTGGCTGAGTCCCCTGTTTCCGCGAGGCAGGCAGAGGCTGAACTGCTTTGGGGACAGTCGGCAACCCCAGCACTTGGGGGCCAGGATGCAAGCATGTTTCCTGGAGTCCATGCTTGGAACTTCGCAGAAGGTTTGAGGTTGTTGGATTAGGATCTGCCCCCAAGAGGATTGCGGATGGGGAGAAACAAGGAAGTGATACATGATCTTATCGGAAGACTTCATGTTGGGTGGGTGGACCTCAATGGTAGGTGCTGAAGAGGAGTTGTGCCAGCCAGGGAATGCTGTGCCCAGGTAGGAACTACAGGTGGGACATTCCTAGTGATGGGGGATCTATGAAGAACCTACAAAAGTGTCCCTAATGAAAAAGCACCAGCTCCCAGGCGCTCCTCTGACCCACCTAAAAACACTGATCTCTTGAGAACATCTGAACCAGACAAGCCAGACTTGTTACCTCTATCTCCTCCCCACCCCAGTCTCCCACCCTGGAGAAACCAGAGGCAACTAGTGGGGGGAAGGGCAAGGGGAGATCAGACCAAATTGGGGTCTTAGAGCAGAGTCCCACCGTGCTTCCTTCCCCATTATATAGGTCTTTGAGTTTAAGGCAGACTTGAGCCGGGGAAGAGGAGAAGCTTTGGCTAGAGCTTAGAGCTTTGCCATTAGACTCGACTGTTTCAATATCTAAAAGTAGGATAAAGCCCCAAAGTGACTGAACAAGCTATGAGATATGCCCGAGGTATCATCCAGAGGTAGGGAAGCTTGGGTCAACAGAACAGGTTAACAGGGCAGCCACTGAGAGTAAAATTCTTTCTGCCTGCTTCCCTCCAAGCACAGCTCATTCTGTGTGTCCCTTCACTGCCTCAGCCTCTTAACAGGCCCTTTTACCTTCATCTCCTGTTCCCACCCTGGGCTTCCCAGATGATCTTATCAGTGGTAAGAATACTCAGTGGTAAAGAATACTCCTGCCAATGCAGGAGATGTGGGTTCAATCCCTGGATTGGGAAGATCCCCTGGAGAAGGAAATGGCCACCCACTCCAGTATTCTTGCCTGGGAAATTCCATGGACAGAGGTGCCTGGCAGACTATAGTCCGTGGGGTAGCAAAAGAGTCAGACATAACTCGTCTAAACAATACAATACAATACAATCCTACCATACCCTGACCCCATCCCAGTCTACCAGGCCTTCCCTGCTCATCCAGGGAGACAGTCTATCCTAGTGATCATGAGCTTGAATGTCTGAGTTAGGATCCTAGCTCCTTGACTTGGCAGCTGTGTGATCTGAAATAAGCTGCCTAACCTCTCTGGGCAGTATCACTGTCTGCCACGGGGGATCATGATAGCCGCACGCCTGTTCCACCGAGGCTTTGTGAGGCTTTTAATGATTACTTATAAAGGCCTGAGGAACATTGTAAGGATTCCAGTGTTAGAGATAAACATTGTTCTCAAATGTTTCCTCCTTGCTGTGCAATCTTGGCAAAGTCCCTTTTCTCCCTGTTTCTCAGTTTCCGAAAAATAAACTGTGCGTGGGTACCATTTGTTTGTGGCTGCAGCTAGTGCTGGTGGCCGACAAACTTCAGTGAGGAGAGAGATCCAAGCCTGGACCCACCCCACGGTGGGCCGAGGAGAGAGCCAGCAGGCTCTGCAGGCAGGATCAGGGAAGGGTCCATCCAGCAGGACTGCCCACTCTACCCTGGTCTCCATGCCTTCTGCCTTCTCCTAGCCTCTGGGAGAGTCTCCCCAACCTGCCCCCGTCTTCCCCTAGGGATCACCTTGGGTACCCTGGGCTAGATCAGGAAACAGATGGCATTTGAGGAGTGGCTGCCAGGCACCCTTGGCTCCTCACTGGATACAAGTGAACAGCCATCCAGGTGAGGTCCCAGGTACTCACCCCCTTGGTCTTGAGCCCCATCACACACCTCCATCTGGCCCTGCAGTGTCCACCTGCCCCTGCCCCTCCTTCAGCAGCAGGCCTTTTGCCTTTTACCATCTCTGTAGGCAGCACAGAACTGCTCCTACCCGTTTTACAGACTAAGGAAAGAATGCTCTCTAAAACTCAGCTTCCATGAGCTATATCTACAGAGTTGGGGATCATCAGAAAAGTGCCCTTTTGGAACTTCGCTGGCAGTCCAGTGGTTAAGATTCCACACTTCCAATGCAGGGGGCGAGGGTTTGATCCCTGGTCAGGGAAACTAAGATCCCGCGCACATGCCTTGCGGTGCCACCAAAAACAAAAAGGAAAACAGCCTTTTCTAGAAGAGCTGGAGTAACAGCCACCAGCGCTGAGGTTCCATTGTGCTTGGATGGAAATACACCCTAAACACAGGCAGGGAGCCAGTGACCCAGATATGAAGCAGACGTGGTAATAGACCTCAAGAAGTTCTTGAACTTGGGAATGCAAGTTACAGGTGAATGCAATGAAAACTGGTGCTGGGACCACTGGTGAGGGCAGGAGGGGTGCTGCAGTGGCTGATGGATTTAGGGGGGCTCCTGGGCTCTGCCTGGGAACTGCCTGGAGAAGAGGGTAGAAGGGGATGGGACTAAGCCGAGGGCGGAAGGAAGCTCCCAGGACATACTGCTTCCTCACTGGGTGGGGCTGATCAACCCAGTGAGAACATGCGACATGGTTCAACTCCTAGATGGACACCCACTGATCAGGGGACCCTGGGGAAATGAATGAATCTCTCTGATTTCAACTTTCTTATTGTTAAATGGGGACGGTTACAGTATGGCGCTCCAAGGTTGCCACCGGTGAGGATCAGGCAGAATAAAAAGTGCACGGGAGGAGGAACTGGGGGCATTTGGGATGCTGACGAAACAGTGAGAGCCCCGGCCCTTACGGCCTCAGAGAGAGGACGCAGCCTTATCAGGCAGCCACTCCTTCTGGTCCTTCTTGACTGGACCTGGACTCAAGCTCACATGCTCCAGCCAACTCCCAGGCCCCCCACAAGGAGGACACCCGTTTCCTCCTTGATTCTCAGCTCCTCCCAAGCCGAGAACAGATGTCCTCGCTTCCTGCTTGAGCCTGAGAGGTGGGTTGGCTCCTTTTCCCGCTTCCAAGGAAGTAAACACCCTGGATGGAAATCTCTGGGCTTCCCCAGAGAGGAAAGCTCCCTCTTCCCTGGCTGCTGCCCCTCCTCTCTGGCCTGGCTCCTTATCCCAGCACCTGATGCTCAGACCTAAGCCTTTCGGGCCTTACCTGAGCCCTGCTTCTCCCTGGAAAGCCCTATACTGGGGTGTGTTGATGAAACACATACATGAACCTCAGTCTGAAGGGTTCCCCAACCCTGCTTGGAAAGAGGGTGAGAGGGGAATGAAGAAAGGACAGAGCAACTATGGAGGAAGGCACTGTAGGCTCCTGGGGAGTCAAGGAAAAGAAAAGGGAAATTAACATTTAATGAGCATCTAATATATGCTAGGAATAAATAAGGAAGAGGGTAGCATGTATCGGAGGGGCTTCCCAGGTGGCTCAGTGGTAAAAGAATCCACCTGCCAAGGCAGGAGATGTGGGTTCAATCTTTGATTCGGGGAGATCCCCTGAAGAAGGAAATGGCAACCCACTCCAGTATTCTTGCCTAGGAAATTCCGTGGACAGAGAAGCCTGGCGGTTTACAGTCTATGGGGTCGCAGAGTCAGACACGACTGAGCATGCATGCAGCAGGTATCGGGCATCTACTGAGTGCCCTGGGAATACGAAGTAGCATAATAAGAACCAATCCCTGCCTCCGAGTCCCTGGGAGGTTTCACATGCAACACTTCATCTGGTCTTTTAATTCTTGTTGTAATCCGCAGCCCCATTTTATAGATGGGGAGACTGAGGCAGCTCTGGTCCAGGGACAGCCCATGCGTGAGTGGAGACAAGGCCCTTGGGATGGGGATGTCCAGAATGGGCGCAGGCAGCTCTGTTTGACCCCAGTCCCCACCTCTCCACCCTCTGGGGAAAGGAGGTGCTTTGGTTCACGAGCACAGCCCAGGTGGCATTGTCTCCAGCCCCCGTGAGTTTGAGTATCCACAGGGGCTGGCCCTGGAGACCCAGAGATGAGGGTGACACGGCCGGTTCCTGCCTTCGAGGGGTTCACAGTCTTTCGATAGACAGGTAAAGGGGGAGAGGCCGTAGTGGAGGGCAGCCCAGGGGTTGAGGAAGGCAGAGGGAGAGAGAGAGTCGTGTGTTATTCGGTGTCCACGGTACCAGCACTGAGGGAGTGTACTTTAGGGATAGTTCGGTTGACCAGCCAGCTGGATCCACCCAGGACTGAGAGGTTTCCTGGGACACAGGACCTGCAGTGCTGAAACTGGGTGAATCAGGTCACCTTAAGCCCTGATTTCAAAGTCTGGTTCTGCCACAGGCCTGTAACAGAAACTAGCTGCCTGACTAGCGCCCACGCCCCTGTTCTTTTAGAAATGACTTTCTTATAGTCTGAAGTTCTCCCTCCACAATCCTACCTCCTCCCTCCCCGCCTGCAGATATGTTGTGCGTGGACTTTACTAGGCTGGGGGAGGAAAGAATATTCTCCAGCCCCTCCTCACTGCGTTTTACTCAGCAAGAGGTACTAACAGAAGGCAGGGGAATTTAGACTGGGTGGCAGAGGTAGGAGGCAGTGAGTTCTTCTTGGGGCCCTGAGACCAACTGTGATGGGGACTGTGGTTCATCCTACCAACCCCTACTTCTTTTTTTTTTTTTTTAGTTCTACCACTTTATTACTACCAACCCATCTCCTTCCACCCTTGTGCACATATGCTCAGTCATGTAACCCCATGGACTGCAGCCCGCCAGGCTCCTCTGTCCATGGACTTTTCCAGGCAAGAATACTGGAGTGGGTTGCCATTTCCTTCTCCACAACCCCTACTTCTAAACATACCCTCAGGAAGAGGGGCGCAGGGAACCTCAGAGGGGCTGCTCCCGGGCTGTGTATGGAGAAGTGAATGTTCATGGAGCAAGGGGTGGGACGTGGCAGCCATGGACAGCACCTTTAGGTGTGGTTTTTGTTGGTTGGTTGGTTAGAGCAGTTTTCAGTTCACAGTATATTGAGCAGAAGGTATAGAGGTTTCCCATATCCCCTCCCACCCCTACGTATGCATAACCTCCCCCATTATCCACATCCTACACCAGAGTGGGACATTTTTTATGACTGATGAACTGATTTTTATGACTGATTCTACATCATTACACCCAGTGTCCATAGTTTACATTAGGGTTCCCTCATGGTGTTGTATATTCTGTGGGTTTCGATAAATGATACCATTACAGTATCATAGAGAGTAGTTTCACTGCCTTAAAAATCCTCTGTGCTCCTCCTATTCATCCTCCCCTCCCCCATAACCCCTGGCAACCCCTGATCTTTTCACCATCTCCATAGTTTTGCCTCTTCCAAAACGTCATACGGTGGAGTCATACAGTATTCTGCCTTGTCAGACTGACTTCTTTCATTTAGTAATATGCATTTAGGGTACCTCCTTGTTTTCTCATGATTTGACAGCTCCTGTCTTTTTATTGCTGAATAATATTCCATCGTCTGGATATATCTGTTTAGTTATTCATTCTCTTACTGAAAGGCATCTTGGTTGCTCTCACGTCTTAGCGACCACGAACAGAGCTGCTACAAATGTCCACGTGCAGGTTTCTGTGTGGACGTCACCCCACTTTTTGAGCCGAAGCCACCCTCTTCTGGAAAAGTACTCAATTAATGACTGGGCATGAAAAGTATACTGGGAACTGGGCATTTCTGCCCAATGCCAAACTTCCCTGATAGGCACTGCTGGCCCCAGAGTGCATGCGTGCTCAGTCATGTCCGACTCCTGTGACTGCGTGGACTGTAGCCCAACAGGCTCCTCTGTCCATGGGGTTCTCCAGGCAAGAATGCTGGAGTGGGTTGCCATTTCCTCCTCCAGGGGATCATCCCAACCCAGGGATCAAACCATTGTCTCTGCACCAGCAGGTGGATTATTTTACCGTTGAGCCACCGGGGAAGCCCATTGGCTCCAGAACACATTGTTAAGAAGGCCAAGGCTTTGTCAGATCTGCATGGAGGTCTGAGGTTCAACCTGCCCAATTCTTCTTTCTCCTCTTTCTCTTTCACAGGCCTTAGTCTCCTATCAACCACTTGCATAGCTAATGCTATCTTGGTGTCTGCTTCCTGAAGGACCCAACTACGAGACTCTACCTCTAAAATCAACCCATGGTCCATCCGATTCTCTCCATTATCATGACCTCCAAACCGCTCAGTCCTCTCACCTGGACGGCAGCATGGCCCCTACCTGGTCTCCGTGTTTCCTCTCCTGTCCCTTAATGGCCCAGCCCCCACACAGCCACCATTGATCTTTTACAAACACAAACCACATGGTGTTGCTTCCTTGCTTAAAGCCCACCAGTGGAGCTTAAAATCAAACCCATTCCCTCCCCTTGGCCCGTAAAGGCCCACATGACCTTGCCCTGCCTTCCCCTCCAGTTTCCTCTCTCCCCAGTGTTCACTCTGCTCCAGCCCCACTGGCCTTCTTTCTGTTCCTGGAATCTATCAAACTCATTTCTGCCTCAGGGCCTTTGCACTAGCTGTTCCCTCTGCCTAGAACACTCGGTCCTTCCCGAAGTTCCTCCATGGCTGGTTTCTCAGGTCATTCAAGTCTCAGTTAAATGCAGGCCTTTTCTGACAACCTTATAAGTAATGCCCATCTCCCAACACCCCTCCCACACCTCCTATAACTTTCTATCATGTTACTTTAACAATTTCCTTATAGTTCTCATTACTGTTATAAATTAACTTGCTTATTTAATTATTCATTTATTTACTGCTTGCCTCCCCACTGGAATATAAAACTGTAATTTTATCCTGTTTCCAGCTCTCCCTGGTGCCTGGCATTATGCCTGGCCCAAGTTCAGTTCAGTTCAGTCTCTCAGCAGTGTTCAACTCTTTGTGACCCCATGGACTGAAGCATACCAGGCTTCCCTGTCCATCACCAACTCCCAGAGCTTGCTCAAATTCATGTCCATTGAGTCGGTGATGCCATCCCACCATCTCATCCTCTGTCATCCCCTTCTCCTCCTGTCTGCAATCCTTCCCAGCATCAAGGTCTTTTCAAATAAATGAGTCAGTTCTTCGTATCAGCCGGCCAAAGTACTGGAGTTTCAACTTCAGCATCAGTCCTTCCAATAAATACTCAGGACTGATTTCCTTTAGGATGGACTGGTTGGATCTCCTTGCAGACCAAGGGATTCTCAAGAGTCTTCTCCAACACCACAGTTCAAAAGCATCATAAGGGTGGTGTTATCTGCATATCTGAGGTTATTGATATTTCTCCCAGAAATCTTGATTCCAGCTTGAGATTCATCCAGCCTGGCATTTCACATGATGTACTCTGCATATAAGTTAAATAAGCAAGGTGACAATATACAGCCTTGACATACTCCTTTCCCAAAGTGGAACCAGTCCTTTGTTCCATGTCCAGTTCTAACTGTTGCTTCTTGACCTGAATACAGATTTCTCAGGAGGCAGGTTAGGTGGCCTGGTATTTCCATCTTTTGAAGAATTTTCCAGTTTGTTGTGATCCACACAGTCAAAGGCTTTGGCGTAGTCAATAAAGCAGAAGTAGATGTTTTCCTGGAACTCTCTTGGTTTTTTGATGACCCAACAGATGTTGACAATTTGATCTCTTGTTCCTCTGCCTTTTCTAAATCCAGCTTGAACATCTGGAAGTTCTCAGTTCACGAACTGTTGGAGCCCAGCTTGGAGAATTTTGAGCATTACTTTGCTAGCGTGTGGGATGAGTGCAATTGTGCGATAGTTTGAACATTCTTTGGCACTACCTTTCTTTGGGACTGGAATGAAAACTGACCTTTTCCAGTCCTGTGGCCACTGCTGAGTTTTCCAAATTTGCTGGTATATTGAGTGCAGCACTTTAACAGCATCCAAAGTCGGTCTCAAAACATATATTTTGAATTAATGACTATATTTGTTTATTTAGGGCAGAATTCCCTTTCCCTACGGATGGAATGAAAGTGAAGGAATTAAAAAAAAAGAAAGAGAAGGAATAAATAACCTCAGAGATGTGAGCTTTGGAAAGAAAATGTGAGGACTGTTGCAGTCTTATGAAAGTTCCCCTGAGAATCCTATTCTGGCCATCTCTTGAGGAATTCTGTGTTGGGATCAGGAGGGCCTCTCCCCAGAGCTCCAGGGAGATGGGTTTCCTTTCTGTCCTAACTTCTCCCCTCTGCCTCCAGCAGCAGCCAGTGCTATCTGTGGGGGGGACAAGTACTGCAAACATTCACCAAGAAGCTACCCTGGGTGTGGCCTCATGCTGGATGCTGGGGATAGAGATGAATCAAGGAAGAAGGAGGGGTGGCATTCCAGGCAGGGGACAACATGAGAAAAGAGAGAGACAGGAGACAGTCTGGTGTGTGGGGGAAGTCAGACACAGCTTAATGCTGCTCCAAGCAGTGAAGATGGAATATGGGGCTGGGAGGGGGAGCCCTGCCAAGTCTTGTAAACCAAGAAAAGCTAACATCATAAGGCCCAACATTTATTAAGGCTTTCCATGTACTACTAATATTCTCCCATTTTACAGATTATAGAACTGAGGCACAGAGAGGGTGGTGTCAGGTGCTGTCAAAGACCTGGTACTTTACCCTCTTTGCAAACTAGGTTACGCAGCTGGTAACAGGTAGAGGCAGGTTTGAACTAGGCCTTCTGGCTTCAGAATCCCTGCCCTTAACCACTAGGTACTAGTGCCTCTTAAGGAATTTGGACTTTCTTCCATAAAGGGATGGGGCTGCACGCATGCTCAGTCATTTCAGTTGTGTCTGACACTTTATGACCCCGTAGACTATAGCCCTCCAGGCTCCCCTGTCCCTGGGATTCTCCAGGTAAAAACACTGGAGCGGGTTGCCATTGCCTTTCTTCTCCAGGGGATCTTCTCGACCCAGGGATCGAGCCTGCATCTCATGCATTGCAGGCAGATTCTTTTACCGCTGAGCCACCAGGGAAGCCCCAAAAGGGTGGCAACGGGGAGCCACTAATAGGTTTGTAAGCAGGAGAGTGACATGTTCATATCATAGGTTTAAAAAGTCATTCTAGGGGATAAACAGATCACTTTGAGCAAAATTCAACTCCAGCCTCTGGACCCATGTATCCAACTATTCCATTGCTCACGGAACAGCTTACATAAACGGGGCACCATTTGATGCCCAAACCACAGAGGCCTCTGCTCTGGGCAGTAGGCCCCTCTCTTGGCCTTCTCTGCCCTTCCAAGATAGAATGTGAGTGCGTCTGTCTTCGTAGAACACAGGTAGATGTACCAGGAGTCCCAACGCCTCACGTGCCTGCAGGACTTTGTGGCTCCCGACTGCCTGCCTGCCTTCACCTTCAGAGAGCCTGGCCCACCTCTCTGTTGGGGAGATGCTTCCTCCAAGCTGTGCTGCTTGGCGGGTTTCCAGGTCACTGCTCCAATGAGTATTAACTCACATCCATGCACACACAGCTCTGGGGGTTCATTGTGTACAGAGCTGGCATTTGATTTGCTCCTACTTTACAAGTCAGGTAACCCTCGACTCCCAGAGATCAGGTAAGCAGGACAGGCATGATCCTGAGGTTGAGGGTGGGGTGGAGTGTGTGAAACGTACCCAGAGAACCCCTGGGCAGGATCTCAGCGGCCACACAGGGCCTCCCAGGGCTGTTGATTCTGAGAAATGTTCTGGTCTCTCCCCACCACTTTGCTGAGACCACACTGCATCCCTGGTGGTCCAGAGCCCCACCGTGGGCCTTCCCTTCAAGTCAAGAATGCAGGCTTGGCAGGGAGACAGGCCTGGGTGCGGCCTTGGCTCAGGACTGAACTGGGTGTGGCCTTGGCACGTCCTCCCATGAACCACAGCCCCTCTCCTCTATCCCAGCCTTCTGAACATTCTCCAAGTCCTGGAAACCCACGCTGGCCAGGAAATGCCTCATGGAAAATTGGAGATGGAGCTGGATTCTGAAGGATGGTAGAATTTTTAAAAACATTTTTCATTGAGAGTTAATTTGCAACAAAATGTATATAGACATTTTCAACAGGAGAAAGTAAAAGTTTCCTGCATCACCCCAGCACCACAGCCCGCTCCCATGCCCACTTGTTCTTTCCAGTGCCGGGTCCGCCTGCCCACCTGGCTTTTGCCATGTAGACTGCAGTGGGAGAGGGGTCTTCTCAGCGACCCTTGATGTTCTGTGCTCCTGAAGATTCAGAGGGGGGGACTTCTGCTACCTTCTGAAGTCACAGGGGAAAAAAAATTTTTTTTTTTTTTTTGTATGGGGCTAAGAGGAGTCACCTCTGCTCTTTCAAGGGGTTGGGATGGGAAAGGACAGTTGGGTGGCCATAGTATAACTAGAGGTTGGGTCAAAATCTCCAATCCCCTCCCCCCTAACACTGGCCTCTTTCCTAGCTCTCCCTAGGCCCACCCCAGCTCCACTGCATAGTCTGGGTCCACTCAGATGCCTCCGAGCTCAAATGCTGCTGCAGCGCATACTAGCCCTGTGACCTTGGACAGCGACCTGACCCCTGTGGGTCTCATTCTTATTTGTACTGGGAACGTGTCCACGGTGAGGCTTAATTGTGATCAAGCCCCTGGCTCCCTCAGCACAGAGCCCGACGTGGAGAAAAGCTCCCCGCAAGCTAGCAGACGGCCTGGTGGGTTCGGGGAGGGGGCCAGAAAGCCGTGGTGGGGTGGGGCGGGGGTCGCCCAGGAGTCCCGCCGCCCGGCCACCGGGTCGCCGCCCTCTGCGAGGCGACAGCGGCTGGCTGAGGCTCCCGGCAACGCCCCCGCCCCTCGCCGCATCCCGGGCGGCGCCCCCACTCGGCGCCCGGCACGGAAGGGGTGCGGGGCTGGGCCAGGGCCGGCCCGGGGGAGCCGGCGGGGCGGGGCCGCCGCGCCCCGCTCCCCCTCCCCGCCGCCCGCCGCCTTCTCCTCCTCGAGCCGCCGGGGCTCAGAACGGCGGCAGTAGCGGCCGCGGCCACAGCTCCGGCTCCGGCTCCTCCTGCGCTCGGGCCCCGCTCGGCCCCGCGCACCCGGGCCCCGCGCCCCGACCCCGCCGCCGCGCCTGCCGGGGGGCCTCGGGCGCCCCCGCCGCCCGCCTCACGCTGAAGTTCCTGGCCGTGCTGCTGGCCGCGGGCATGCTGGCGTTCCTCGGTGCCGTCATCTGCATCATCGCCAGCGTGCCCCTGGCGGCCAGCCCCGCGCGGGCGCTGCCCGGCGGCGCCGACAACGCCTCGGCCGCCGCCGCGTCCCCGGGCCCGCAGCGCAGCCTGAGCGCGCTGCACGGCGCGGGCGGCTCGGCAGGGCCCCCAGCGCTGCCCGGGGCGCCGGCGGCCAGCGCGCACCCGCTGCCGCCCGTACCGCTCTTCAGCCGGTTCCTGTGCACGCCGCTGGCGGCCGCCTGCCCGTCGGGGGCCGAGCCGGGGGACGCGGCGCCGGGCGAGCGCGAGGAGCTCCTGCTGCTGCAGAGCACCGCGGAGCAGCTGCGCCAGACGGCGCTGCAGCAGGAGGCGCGCATCCGCGCCGACCAGGACACCATCCGCGAGCTCACCGGCAAGCTGGGCCGCTGCGAGAGCGGCCTGCCGCGCGGCCTCCAGGAAGCCGGGCCCCGCCGCGACACCATGGCCGACGGGCCCTGGGACTCGCCCGCGCTCATCCTCGAGCTAGAAGACGCGGTGCGCGCCCTCCGGGACCGCATCGACCGCATCGAGGTGAGCGCCGCGCCGCGCGCCGTCGGGGACCCGGCCGGGGGTGGGAGGGGCCGCGCGTGGGATGCGAGGGCATCCCCGGGTCCCGCGGCCACCGCCGGCTCAGGTGCCCTGTGGTGGGGGTCGCCCTCGAGTCTCTGAGTCTTGGGTTTCCGTCTGTGCAAAGGGGATGGTTGGCCCTTCCTCCCAGGGAAGAAGGGAGGAGTCAGGGAGGGCACACAGGCCGGAAATTCACCCTGACTGCGGCGCAGGGAGCACGCGGGAAAAGCTCGCTCCCGATCCTTTCTCCTCCAGGCACCCCTGTAAGCCTCAGTTTCTGAGTCTGTAAAATGGGTATAACGGTGCCCACTTGTAGTGTGGATTGATTAAAATGTAGATACTTGAAAATGCTCGGCACGTACCAGGACCTCTTTAAATGTACGTTTCATTTCCTTCTTTCAGCCATCCCCAAAGCAGCGCCAGCCACACACTCAGTCCCCTGTGGTCAGGAGATAGGAGGGCTGTCTGAGGGACTCGGGGGTCCTCTTCTCCTGAGGAATGGCAGGGAACAGTGTCTCATAAACCAAACCCGGATGCTCCTTACCTTCTGCACCTCTAAGTCCCCCAACTGGGCTCGGACCATGGACATGGACAGCAGAAGCTCAGATGGCGATGGACCTGCCAAGATGCCTGGAAGCCGGCAGCTCTGGGTTGAGGGCTGAGTGGAGAGTAGGTCCCATCTGGGTTTCTCCCCCTCCAGTCACCTTTTTCAGATGTTCCTGTCTCAGGCTTGGAGTCAGACACGAGGGGCCCCATAGGGGCAGTCCGCCCTTGGCTGTCCTGTGATCCTGGACCAGCCATTTCTCCTTTGAAGCTGCCAGACCCCTCCCTCCCTCTGAGAACCTATTTGGAACCACCTGGAGGGGGAGCAGGACAAATTAGTCAGGACAGACATCCAAGAGACCCTGACCACTTCCAGCATCCATGACTTCCAGACTGCAGGGAAGGGGGTTCACAGCAGAATGGGATCCATGGAAGGAGGGGCAGAATGAGGCCCAAGCACCGGCTGCCCCCTTTATTACCTCCCCCTACACCGAGTGCAGCTGGTGAAGCGGGGAGAGTTGCTGGAAGAAAGGAAAGGCAGGGACTCTTCCCTCTCCATGGCTCTCAGTTAAATCCCTGGCGGAGCAGCACAGGAGATGCTGTGTGGAAGCCTGGCCTTCCCCGTGGCCCAGTGGCCCTCCAAAAAGTCTGTGATGGTGCCTGCACCCACCCCGCAGGGTGTCCACACACAGCCAGGCAGCTATCACAGCCAACCCCAAACCTGGGGTTCAGAGACCTCCTCACACAGAGGACCTCCTCTAACAGACCTCTCACAGAGGTCTCAATTTGAGTGCTGTTTTTATCATTAAGTTCTAATATTACTAATTTTTTTTAAATAGCCAAAATATAAAATGAGAACAAATCCTCCATTTAGGAAATAGATTTTATTAATGTAAAAAAAAAAAAATCTGGTCTTCAATCAATTTCCTCTTGCCTGCCCTAGCCCCTGCCCCCACACCCAGATGGCTCCCGTGGTTCCTCCCACTTCTGGGGCTGGCAGGGCTTGGCTTGCTCTGGACCTGTTCCCCCAGCATCTGTGCATTTGGCAGGGTGGGCTCCACTCCAGTTAGCCCGCTGAGACTGGGGGGATCCTAGTGGCTGGGATTCAGCACCAGATCAGCTTCCTAGGTGGAAGAAGTCTTGCTTCCCTGTACACACTCCTGCTTTCTGAGTGCAGGGGACATGGAGGGGCTGCCTGCCCACCAGGACTGCCTTCTGGGCCTGACAGCAGTCAGAGACAGTCTCTTTGGGGTGTTTGACAGTGGCTGGGACTTGGAGCCCAGTGGACTCGGGATCAGACTACTGGTCTCAGCTCATGCACCTTTCAGCCACTGACTAGCTTCCCTCTTCCCGTCTCAAAAACCTTCCCTTCTCCAAAAACTTCAAAAGGATGGCCTTCAGGGTCTCCTTTATCACCACTAATCTCTCTCCTACCTTGATTCACCAGAAGTACTCATGGTGTTGAGTTGATAAATTGAACAGGAACATTTCAGTCCTTCTCTTGCTGGACCCCTCTCTGACATCTGACCCCAGAGATCATTCCCTCCTACAAATCTCCATGCCCTGGGCTTCTAGGTGCCTCTCACCCGCCTGTCCTCCCTCCCTGCTTCTCTGTCCCCTCTTGGGTCCTCCTCCTTTAACATGTGCACCCTTCCTGGCCCTCCTCTCACTCTCCCTGGCAGAACTCAACCACACCCTGAAGCTTCCAACACCATTCCACCATAGTGCCCCCAAACCAGCTTCGTCCCCAGCCCAGGTTTCTCTCCAAGCTTCAGACCAGTAGATCCACAGCTTCTTGAGCACCTCCCCCGGGCATCCCACCAGCCCCCTGCCTTCATCATGTCCCAACCTGAACTCAGGTCCTCTGCCAACCTGCTTCTCAGGTGTACCCTGGGAAGCCCTGCTCGGCTCCTGTCTCTCCCTCCTCCTCCCCGTCAGCTTCATTTCTCTGTGGGTGCTTGCAGCAGCCTCCTTGCTGGTTTCCCACCTGATCAGGCACACCCTTCCATCCATCCTCCTCCAGGCCACCTCAGGGATCTTCCTTAAGCCCACCATTGGGCTCCCCTGTGATAGCCGACTCCAGCCTGCTCCCAGGCTGCCATTTCATTTCCAGCATGTTTCCCAGTTCCTCCTTCTTCTGCCTAGATTACCCCCAGCTTATCTATACTCATCATTTAAGTCTGCTCTGCTCTGAGGACACCTCCTCCCAGAGGTCCTCCCTGATTACACTCTGTCCCTTTCCTGTCCCCACCCCTGCACATCTCAGCACACCCCTGCTCCTCTCCACCTCTTTGCATCACCCCCTTCCCCACCCCACTGGACTGACTACTAAAAGGGAGGAAAGGTCTCTCTGGCCCACCCTCTCCCTGCAGAGCTCAAGTTGGAGTCACATTTGAGGGCTTAGGAAAAATCGCTTGTCTTATGTTTTTATCTTTGTTGTTGTTAACTGAAAAAATGTCAAAAGATTGGGGAGGGGAATTACATTTAGTTCCACCATTTTATTTGTTTCTGAAGCCCTTCCCCCTTTGGTCCTTTATCAGAATGTGGACATTGTTCCCGAGTTGCTGGGGTTGCTAGTAATTACCATTTTAATGATGGTTATAAGATCCTGGATCCATCTCAGCCTTCTCCATCCATCAGTCCTTTGGCTGTCTCCTGTTGCTGGAGATGTAGGTTGTTTCTAATTATTTTTTCTTCTGGATGCTCATTGCAGGATCGATTTCATGCAGATAGTTGTTTTTTGTTTTTTTCTTTTTAAGTCAATTGAGTTATTTCTTTAGGCTGAATTCCCAAGAGTGGTATTACTGGGTCAGATGATATTGACTTTTATGGCTGTGGCCAAAAACCACTTTCCAAAAGGACTATTTATGTGGCAACCAGCCATGTATGCATGTTGCAGTGTTCTGTTTTTGCACTAATTTATGTGTAAAATGGAATTTCTAAATTGATTTAAGTAGCAATTCTTTGACATAAACCACATTCTTAATCCTACGTGGCAAGCTAGTGGCCTCTCCTCATCTTGGGGTGGAAGTGATGAAAAGGAACACCTTGATGATAGTCACAGAGGTTCCTGGAATATTATAACAATTATAGCTCACATTTACTGAGAGCTTATCATGTGTCAGGTGCTGTGCATTATCTCATTTAATCCTGATAAAATTTCCATGAGGGAGGTACGATTCTATCCCCCTTTAACAAATGAAGAAACCAAGGTTCAGAGAGGCTAAGAAATTGGCACAAGGGGGCACAGCATTGGAGCCTGGATTTGCCTCTGTCAGTGTCTGGCTCCAGAGTCCTTGTTCTTCATCATTAACTCTAGGTTCATCTGAAGGATCAGGCCTCACCTTCCTTTAAGAGAGTGAGGAAGACAGGTGAGGAAAGTGCCTCTTGTGTAGTAGCCTGGACCATTTCTGAATCAGAGCATCTACAGTAAGAGTGATGAGGACCAGTCCTCAAAGGTTTGTCCTGCTGGCTGGCAAGGTAGTCAGGAGGCTGAAAGCAATAAATAATAACAAGTAAGATGTATTAGGCACTTAGTGCATATAGCTAATTCAGTCTTCAGCCCTATGAAGCAGCCTGTACACATTCCCATCTTACAGATAAAGAAATGGAGGCTCATAGACTCTGGAGAAACCAGAGCCAGCTAAATCACCACCTGCCCTCCCTACCCCCAGCTTCCGTTTCTCCTTCATAAAATGATACACTGGGTAGAGGCTCCCTAACCACCTTGCAGCTCTAAATATCTCTGAAATGGGAGGACTGTATGGCATAAAGTTGAGTTCTTCTTGCTTGTGACTTTAATTGCTTTCTCTGGGCCTCAGTCTTCTCATCTGTAAAATGGGTAGAAGGAGGGGCTGGGTGTGGTTCAGGCCCTTTGGGCTTCAGATTCTGAATTCTTGGGCAGATGTTTCCTGATTAGGAATTGTCATCTGTGCCCTGGAGGCCTCTCCTCCCTAGCAGGACTCCCCCTGGGAAAGAAGACCCCTCCTGCCTGTTCCAAGCCTGGCAGGAGCCACTTGGGCAGAAGACAGGGATGGGCTTCCGTGTGACCCTTTTTTTAAAAGGTGTATCTTACATTCAAGATATTTAAGAGCTCACATATCATACTTTAAAAAGACACAAATCTTTTTTAAGGTATTTATTTTTAATTGGAGGATAGTTGCTTTACCATATTGTGTTGGTCTCTGCCGTACATCAACATGAATCAGCCATAGGTGTACATATGTCCCCTCCCTCTTGAACTTCCCTCCCACCTTCCACCCCACCCCACCCCTCTAGGTTGTCACAGAGCACCAGCTTGAGCTCCTGAGTCATACACTAAATCCCCACGGACTGCCCACTTTACATGTGGTAACGTATATATTTCCATGCTCCTCTCTCAGTTTGTCCCACCCTCTCCTTCCCCCACAGTGTCCACAAGTGAGTTCTCTATGTCTGTGAAAAAGACACAGATCTTAAGTGTGCAGCTGCATGAAAATACATGGGCACACCCATGAAAGCACCATCCAAATAAGAATCAGGACTTTTCCAGCACCCCAGAAGGCTCCTTTGTGACCCCAAAATCCCTGCTTCCCCAGAGGCACCACTATTCCAGTTTTCATCGCTGCAGGTCAGTCTTCTCTGTGTTTGAACTTCCCTCAGGTCAACTCAGACGAGCTGCACCCCTCATGTCTGGTGTCCTCACTGCACGTTGACCTTCAGTCATGGCGTGTGTGTGTTAGAGGTTTACTTTTCACCGATGCGTAGTGTTTCAGTGTGGGAAACACCTTATTTACCCATTCTCTGATGGACGGATGTTTGGGTTGTTTCTGGCTTGGGATTATTACAAATCAAGCTGCCGTGAGTGTCCTTGTGATATCCCTGGCTGGCTAAAAGTCCTCATTTCTCCTGGATGTATCCCCATGAGTGGTTGCTTGGGTTCCAGGAGAGGCATATATTTAGTGCTAGGAGGCTCTGCCAAACGCTTTTCCAAAGTGGCAGTAAGCGTTCGCACACCCACCTGGTGTGAAACTTGTCAACCTTGCTGTGGTCATTTTAAAGACACTCCCCATTCTGGTGGGTGTGTAGTGGACTCATCGTGGCTTCAATTTGTATTTCTCTGATGACTCATGATGTTGAGCACCTTTTCTTATGTTTATTGGCCATTTTGTGAAGTCCTTGCCTGTGGGAGGTGGACTGAGGTCAAGGGCTGGTGCTCCCCATCCTCCGAGTGATAAGGCCATTGGGCTTCCCCAGGACAGTCAGACACTTGATCCCCGCAGAACTTGAGACAGGGATCGAGGCAGCAAACCTGAAGTGGAAGCTCTTAGGTGCCCCTGCCCACCTCGCATTTGACTCCAGGGGAAGCTGAGGCTCAGAGAGCCTGAGTGACTTGCCCAAGGCCACACAGCATGTGGAATGCTGAGCCAAGATGACAGTCAGGATTTTCTATGAAAATGGGCTGAGAGTGGGGTCCTTGGTCTCTGCTGCAGATTTTGGGCCAGGGCCCAGAAGGTATGTGGGCAGGCAGGGCCAGGAAGGGATTCTGTGGCAGCTTGATGGGGAGTATGTAAAGGGAGAGGAAAGGGGGCCTGGGGATGGCGTGTCTAGTCGCTTGCTCTGAGGCTCAGAGCCCGGGAGGGTGTATGGACAGACCCTCACAGAGCCGATCCCCCTTCTCCCGACCTCCCCTCCTGCATGCCGACTGCCGTCTCTAGGCACCCTCAGTGTACAGAGGTCCATTTGTCTGTTTTCCATTCCAACTGCAAAGTGGCAGTGGGAACCAGGACAAAGATCGGTCTGGCCTCTGCCACCTGCTCTCCTGCCCCTCCCCTGCTGGGGTGAGATGGAGACAGAGAAGCCTGCCAGGCAGGCTCCTGGGGAGGAAGGGGGAGCAGGACAGCCCCTCTGTAAGAGCTTCCCTCGACTCACCCCACCCTCTCTGCCAGCCTGTTCTGAGAGCCTTACAATTTAGTCCCACAAGAACCATGGGACTGTTACTCTCCCCATTTCACAGATGATGAAACCGAGGCTCAGAGAGGTTAAGAACCTTGGCCAGGTCACTCAGCTGGGATTTCAGTCCTAAGCAGTCTGGCTCCCTGGCCCACATCCCACCCAGTTACTACTCACTATGCTCTCCTTGGTGGCTCAGATGGTAAGGAATCTGCCTGCAGTGTGGGAGACTTGGGTTCGATCCCTGGGTTGGGAAGATCCCTTGGAGAAGGAAGTGGCAACCCACTCCAGTATTCTTGCCTGGAGAATCCCATGGACAGAGGAGCCCGCCAGCCTCAGTCCATGTGATCACATAGAGTCAGACATGACTGAACAGCTAACACTTTTTTCACTTTCATGCTCTCCTGCCTCTCAATAATAGTAAGTAATAATAATGGTTATGACTCCCTATCAGCCATTTTTATATGCCAGGCTTTATGTATTTTTTCATTTTTGTCATTACATATATCCTAAGATGTAGATATTATTATTCCCATTTTACAGTTGAGGAAACTGAGGGTCAGAGGAGTTGAATAGCTTGCCCAGGGCCACACATCTAGTAAGTGGGGAGCCTTTTCACAGTCAAGGCTCCACCCTCTGCACAGTTCCCCTCCGCGCAGACAGCACAGGGCCCAGCTCCAGGGGCAGTAGGGCAGAGAGCAGGCTTGGTGGCTGTGGTGTGGGTCAGGCCACCTATCTCCTACATGGGCTCATCCCCTAAGTCCTGTGTGAGTCTGCCCCAGCTCACACCTAGGCTCCATCAGCCCAGTGACCTTGTTACGGAAAGCCTCCCTGCCTCAGTTTCCTGAGAGTCATGCTGGTACCTGTGCATTGTGTTGCCCCAGCACATAGTGACAAATGAATGAATGAATGAATGAATGGAGTGAGGACTTGCAGTCCCTCCAGAGATACCCTTGTTCCCTCTCCCTTTGGAGCATCATGGCTAAGGCGTCAGGGAAGCTGCCATCTGGTGAGGGTGAGGAGGTACTGGCCAGAGGAGGTGGAATGGGGGTGGGAAGAGTGTTCTTGGCAGAAGGAACAGCATGTGCGGAGGCCCAGCAGTGAGAGGGAGTTGGGGATAGGTGGGCCTTTTAGTTGGAATGAAGGGTAGCCTCTTGGGGTGTGTAGTAAGGGCTGAGAGTAGAGGGGCAGGGTATTGATGGTGGGAGAGGAGGGCTACTGAAGGGTGTAAGCAGCGTGGTTGGATCTGCATTGAGCTGCCTGCCTCTCTGGCTGCTGTGTGGAGAAAGGCCAGAGTAGGAGCCTGGGGATGGTGGTCTGGGCCGGGGTTAAGATTTAGAGCTCAATTCTACCCTCAAGACTCTGCTTTTGGATCTTTCCCCCCATTTTTTAAAAGAAAATTACTGGGGACTTCTCTGGCCAGTCCAGTGGTTGAGAATCTGCCTTCCAAGGCAGGGGATGTGGCTTCAATCCCTGGTTGGGGAATTAAGATACAACCACGCCATACACAGCACAGCCAAAACAACTTTTTAAAACAAGACATATGCAAAAGTGTAAAGACTACCATCCAAGTCCCCACTGACGCTTAAGACCCAGGACAGTTGCAACCGACTGATGTCCCTGAGGGCCTCCCCTGTCCCAGCCCCAAGAGAGGGTCACCGCTGTCCTGAACTTGTATTTATCACTCCATGCATTTCTTTATGCTTTTATAAAATACATGATCTAGCTTTGAATCTTTGCACTTTTGTATAAATGATATCCAACTGTTCTTCTGTAACTTGCTTTTTTTCTCAATATAATGATTAAACAAAAACATTTATGGTTGGAGATGGAGGAGGATGGGCTCCTTCAAAGATGTTTAAGGAGTGTTGGTAATAATCATAATAATAGCTGACACATAGCCCGTCATTTGCCAACTCGAAGGGCATTATATCTGTTAACATTTCTCACTGCAGGCTATGAGCTATTATTTTTGTACCCTTTTTGCTGATGAGGAAACTGAGGCAGGGAGGCTTTCCGTAACAAGGTCACTGGGCTGATGGAGCCTAGGTGTGAGCTGGGGCAGACTCACACAGGACTTAGGGGATGAGCCCACGTGGGAGATAGGTGGCCTGACCCACACCACAGCCACCAAGCCTGCTCTCTGCCCTACTGCCCCTGGAGCTGGGCCCTGTGCTGTCTGCGCGGAGGGGAACTGTGCAGAGGGTGGAGCCTTGACTGTGAAAACCAGCACCTTCCCTCTGCCCCTCATAGGAAAGGAGCAGACCCCACATGGGGACAAGGTGGCAAGGTCTTCCCCACTCCCTCCCAGCCCCAGAGCTCCCCCACTTAGGCAGGTCCCTCTGTCCGAGCCCCTCTGTGAAGCTGCCCCACCCCAGGGCCTGACACCACCTGCCAGATCGTCCCAGCCTTCTCACGGCCACTGAAACCTCTTCTGCCGGCCCTTGAGGCAGGCAGGACAGCTGGCACTGTACCCATTTGGCAGATCGACAAACTGAGACCCAGACTGTCAGGGCAAGACCGAAGAAGAAGAGGTTCTGGAGTCAGAAGGGGCTGAACTGGGGTCCTGGCTCTGCAACTTGGCAGTGTGTGACCTCAGGCAGATGACTTCACCTCTCTGAGCCTCTGCTGTCTCATCTGAAAAGCAGAGCTCCTTAATTCCCCAGTTGAGAGGGCTGGTGGAATGTTTGCACGGTACTTCCGGAGTGCAGGACTTGGCACGCGGTGCACGGCAGTGAGGACAGCTGCCTCTGTTAGCATCTTGTTACCGAGTGCTAATGAGCCCAGCACGTTAGCTGAGTTGGACCGGAACCCTGGGCTCTGGCTCCAGGCCCCACGTACTTCCACCAAACCCCACCCCGGACTCCAAGCACGACAAGTGTGGGTTTCAAGCCCCCATCAGGACCCGCGTGGGGTGATGGCGTCGTCTCCCCACCATCTTGGGCTGGGGGCCCAGTTGGCATCAGGCCCAGAGCCCACGCATCACAGCCTGTGCCTGCAACAGATGGGTAAGTGGGGGGAGTCATGTTCTTCTGATGCAGACATCGGTGTGGGGAGGGGGCCACATGGGATCCGGTGAGCCCACCTCCTCCCTGGCCTTCCTGCTGGCGGCAGAGCTGGCGGCTCTGACAAAAGAACAGCTTGTGTGCCCACCTCCCTCAGCCTGTGCCGTGCCTTCTCACAATGGCGTCTGTGTAAATAGCACTTGACGTCCTTGTTCCATCCTGGCAGGTCTTTCTCCCTCTGAAGGAGGAGGACACTTTGCAGGAGAGAGAAGGCTTCGGCTCCAGAGGGGTCAGCTTTGCTCAGCCCCTCAAAAAGACTTCTGCCTTGGTTTCCCCATCTGTGAAATGGGGACACTAAGAGTGCCAACCAAAACGAGTGGCTATGAGGATTCATGAATAAATACCTGGAAAGTGCTGGGGCAGGGGGATGCCTGGCACACTCTCCTTCAGAAGTGCCCAGGTAGGCCCAGTGGATAGAGGGTCAGTGAGGTTAGAAGGGGGCCCATTCTAGGAGACCTGGCCCCGGCCCTTCCAGTGCTGACGTAGATGGCACTTCATGAGCTAATTGCCTCAGCCTAAGGTTTCCTGGAAGTCCCACTGCCTCAGATGCAGTGGGTGGCTGGCCCTGATGCTCCATGAGCTGTCTGTGGCCAAGGAAAGATTCTGGAGGTAGCAAGCTCCCTGTCACTTGATGTATTCAGGCCTCACAGTTTGCATCGTTTTCTCTTCTTTGGCCACACCGCACCATGTGCAGGCTCGTCATTCCCTGACCGGGGATCGAGCCCAGGCCCCCTGAAGTGGAAGCATGGGGTCTTAAACCACTGGACTGCCAGGGAAGTCCCATGCATTCTGCTTTTACCGTCCACAAGGACCTGTTACTTCCACTGTTTCATTCCCACATCTGTCTTGCGGGTGGGCAGAGTGGGGCCGGTTGTCCCTATTTTACAGAAGGGGAAACTGAGGCTTTGTGTTTAGTCAGCACCAGAGTCAGGATTCGTGGGCACCTGGGGAATTCCAAGGAGCCCTCCAGACAGTGGACAGTGAAGATTCGTGTAATAGGGTGGGGCCGTGTGTACTGAGCAGTTCATCCATCCATGCCCCTGGGCTCCCCACCTGGTGGACCAAGCAGATGTCTGCATAGGTGGATGGCTGTGCCCTCCCACGTGGGACACCGTGGGGGATACAGGTGGCCACACCGGGTCAAGCTGGAGCTCCCGCTATGCACCATCTTTTGATCCTGACCACAGGCCTGCAAGTCCAACGTTCCAAGTCCCCACTTTATAGAGGAGGAAAAATGACCCCAGAGAGATGAACCCACCTGCCCCTGCTCTCGGGGTGCAGTGGCGGAACCCAGTGCCTGGTCCCATCACTGTCTGTGGTGGCAGCTCCCTTCTCTCTGGTGCTGAGTGTGGCAGTGACCCTTGGCCTGCACTGTCCTCTCCACCCCCAGCACTTTGAAGCAGGGGACACATTTATCCTCTCGTCACAGTGCTAGGAGAAAAAAAAAAAAAAAAGAGCTCAGAGAGGTTAAGGGACTTGCCCAGTGTCACACAGCAAATGACTGACGAGGTCAGGGCTGGGCCAGTGAAGCCGAGAGGGGTCTCTTGTGCTTGCCCCTGAGCTGTGGGGCCATCCCTGTAGGCACAGGGTGCTCAGGGAATGCTTGGTTGTGCTCTTGGTTTTCTGTTTGGCCCACAGTAGGTGCTCAGTGAATATTTGCTCAGTGAAGGAATCGTGAGAATTCAATGAGCTCAGATATGGGGCTAAGCCTGTGTTCGGGGCCCAGGGCAGGTGAAGTGGGAACCAGCAGAGCCCCAGGACAGTGAGGAAGCATCAGGCTGTCAGTAGGGAGCATGGAGGAGGGGAGAGCAGTGCAGAACTGGTCTAATTTGGCTCCTAGAAGCTCAATGAATTATTCATTTCCTACTCATCTTCCCATGACGTGTCTACCAGAGACTCTCCCCTCCCAGAATCAGGACTTGTGGCCTCAGCTGCCTTCCTCCATCCCAGAAGGGGTTTCCTCCAGCAGGGGAGGGGAAAGGAAAGACCCCCTTCCTTCTGTCCCAATTCTCCTTCCCGTGGGGGTCTAAAGACAGACCAAAGGAGGACTCTAAGACACTTTATGCTCATCCTGGGTGGGAGGGGGGTGTCTGAGACCACCCTTGAACACCCTGCTCTAGACAGCAGAGTAAAGAGGCGCTGTTCACAGGCATTTACCACCTAATCATCCCCACAACCCTTCTAAATAGTTACAGTTGTGCCATATTGCCTGAGAGGAAGCAAGGGTTCAGAGAGATGGGTGCATTTGCCTCAAGCCTCACAGCAGATTGGTTCTCAAGCTGGATTTGAGCCCTGGGCTGCCTGCCTCTGAAGTCTGTGATCTTAACCACACATCACAGCAGCACTGGAGCCCTTTTCCAGTGCCCCTGGTTTGTGCCCCTGGGTCTGCCCAGCACCCACACAGAGTCTTGCGCCATCTGGGAAAAGTTCAGCATGTAAATAAGTGATGATCAGGACAGCCCACCTCTTCAAGGACCCATCAGGGTGCAGCCTTCCCGTGATGAAGGGCTCGGCAGTGGCTTTCAACCCCAACTGCACGTCGGACCCTCTGGGGGACTTTTGCAGCTCTCCACTGCTGGCCCCCAGAGGCTGAGATGTTCTGAGGACAGGAGCCAGCCTGCTGTTGGGCGCCCAGTGCACGTTCACTGCCTGAAGCAGGCATTGCCATCCCATTATACATACGGGGAAGCTGAGGCTCAACGGGGGTCACTCAAGCAGGGGCAGTGGGCATCTCTGGGACTTTGTCTCCTTCCATCCTCCCCCTGACTGACTTCGAAGGTCCCTTTCTCTGTCCATAAGCAGCAAGAGCTCCCAGCCCGGGTGAACCTCTCGGCCGCCCCAGCCCCTGCGCCTGTGATGCCCACCACCCTGCACTCCAAGATGGACGAGCTGGAGGGGCAGTTGCTGGCCAAGGTGCTGGCGCTGGAAAAGGAACGCGTGGCCCTCGGTCACAGCAGCCAACAGCAGCGGCAGGAGGTGGAGAAGGAGCTGGATGCCCTGCAGGACCGTGTAGCCGAACTGGAGCATGGTGGGTCCTAGGCCCCACAGAAGGCATGGTGGGTGAGGGCATCCTTGGTCCTCGGATGGTCCTCAGGGTGGCAGATTCACTCAGAAAAAGTTTCCCAGAGGTTAAAGCTAGATAGGGTGGTGGGGAAGAGGCTGTGAAACAGACAGGATGATTGGGGTGTTTCGTTACCATTACCAGTTAGCATTTTCTGGCACATTTTCACCCACTATTTTCTGGGAGTGGGCTAACTACTTGATATGTCAGCTGGTTTACTCTTCACAGACCATACAAGGGTGGTTCTGTTTATTATTCCCTAATAATAAATAATGCTATAAATAAATAAATAAAATGTATAAATGTATATGTTCATAATATTTGTTTTATTATAATTATTAAAATTATTATATTTATAAATAAGACTATAAACAAATATTTATAAATAAGGGAAATAAGGCTCAGAGAGGTCAAGTGACTTGCCCAAGGTCACACAACCAGTAAGTGGTGAATCTAGACCTTAAATCAGGTCTGGCTCTAAAGTCCATGCTCTTAACCACCCTCAAGAGTACCTTTGCCATCAGAATTTTGTCATTTGTTTAACACCTGGGCCTGGCACGACAAGGGTCATAAAATCATGACGTGTTGGACACTGTACAGGTGTGAGCATGAGGAAACCTGGCTCCTCAGTCCTCAGCTGTCACTGGCTTGCTCCGTGACCTTGGAAGTTCACTTCCTCTCCCCAGGCCTCATTTTCCTCATCTGAAAAATAGGAATTTAGAACTCATGAACTCTCAGGGAGCTTTCATCTTTTAAACTTGGTGAGAACCACCCTTGAGGCTTACAGACAAGGTGAGGTTACCCGGGGGCTAGTAGCCCTCATTCTGGAGTATGACCTGCCCCCCACCCCCATCCGTGTCCGCTGACCCCCACCGTGTTCACCTTGCTCACCCCGCTCAGGGTCCTCGGCCTACAGTCCCCCAGATGCCTTCAAGATCAGCATTCCCATCCGCAACAACTACATGTACGCCCGCGTGCGGAAGGCGCTGCCCGAGCTCTACGCCTTCACCGTCTGCATGTGGCTGCGCTCCAGGCCCGGCGGCACTGGCCAGGGCACCCCCTTCTCCTACTCCGTGCCCGGGCAGGCCAACGAAATCGTGCTGCTGGAGGCGGGCCATGACCCCATGGAGCTGCTGATCAACGACAAGGTGAGTGGGGGCTGGGCAGAGCCCGAGGGAGGGAGCGGGGTGAGGCAGGGGGGACCCTTCCAGGAGCATTTGCACTGTGCTGGTCCCAGACGGGCCGGCCGTTTCCATTCTCCTGCTCAGCAGAATCAGCACGCATGGAATGCCTCCAAGATGGACGAACCCATGCCAGGCTGCGTTCTGGGAATTCAAGATAAGCCAGACCTGGGGCTGATAGGATAAGAGCTCCTGTCCAAGAGAGGCTGTCAGTGGTTTGCCGTTTACAGAGGAGCATGTGAGGATCACAGAGATTAAGAGACTTCCCCAGCAACCTGGCTGTGGGCGCAGGACTGGAAGTGCTTCCTACAGCAGGGCACCTATGGGGCCCCCAGGGCCCTGCTCATTCTTCTGAACGAAGAGAGAAGCAAATGAGGTCCTAGGACCTCTCTGGGGAGGGAGGTGGAAGGAAGGGCAGAAGTGCTCGTGGATTCCTTGTCCCCCTCCCCCCGGCAGTCAGCCCCATGCCCCTCCCCTCACGTGGCGTGTAGGCTGGTGCCATGGTCAAGCTCTGGCCTGAATGCTGGATTTGAATCCTCGTTCTGCCGCTAACCCACTGTGTGACCTTCAACTAGTCACTTACCCTCCCTGTGCCTCAGTTTGCTCATCTGTAAAGCAAGAATAATAATAACCTCAACTGTACATAGTTTTGGTAAGAATTAAATGGCTTAAATACATGTAAAGGGCTTTGAGCAGAACCTGGCATTTAACAGACTTTAATAAATGTGCCCCCATTTTATTACTCCAAGTCCCGTGCTAGTACTTTACCCATATTATCATCCTTGACCCAAAAGCCCCAGGAAGTAGACACCCTATTATCCCCATTTTGCAGATGGAAAAGCTGAGGTTCAGTGAAGGCAAATAACACACCCTGGCCACAAAGCTGGTGAAGGGGTGATGATGTGATTTGGGGGTCTTGGGTTCCACTGTTCTGCCCTTGGGTCACCGATCTTCCCCATGCCCAGGACTCCCACCCCGTCACCACTCTCCCAGGAGTGGACAGGGCAGGACAAGCTGGGGAGACAGGGGGAGTGATGTAGCAGGGGCATGGTGATTAAGGGGGAAGCAAGATGAGCATCTTATCACGCCATTCCCTGCAGATATCTTCCCCAGCCTGACATATTGCTTTGGGTCTTGATGGCATGCTGGTCTTTTGAGATGCGCTGGGAAATGCAGAGAACATATCCTGCACCTGTGACCAGCCCATAGCCACATAGAACTGCTGGGAGTGGCTGACACCCATCAGAACCCTGCTCAGCAGGAGGTGCCTTTCATGGGTGTCCTGGAGGAGGAGGAAAGAGATAAGCCTACAGGACAGTGAATTTCCCTTGTGGCCCAGTACACACTTACCCTCTAAGTCCAT
The DNA here is from genome assembly GCF_033118175.1 of Dama dama. Classification (NCBI taxonomy): domain Eukaryota; kingdom Metazoa; phylum Chordata; class Mammalia; order Artiodactyla; family Cervidae; genus Dama; species Dama dama. The sequence goes on from NC_083702.1 coordinate 9,763,746, forward strand.
CAGAGGGTAGCTGGGTGACATCTAGATCGTGCTACCCAGTTCCCCTTCATAACCCCCCTGGCTGCCATCCTTGGCTCTACCCATGGTAGCAGTCGGTTCTAGTATAATAGAAGGAATTCAGCACCCTGGACAGGGCACAAGGCAACCCAATTTCCTGAAATTCTGGTGCCTTTTGAGTACCAGCCTCACAAGCTACTCACAGTTCTCATTTTATTCCAGTCTCTAATCCTTTGCCCCTGCTGTGCAAACTGGCCACCCGCCCCCCACCTTGGTTGGGGGGCCATACAGTGGAATTTCCAGAGTTCATTATACTTCCAGATGTGTTTAGATTTCACATCTTCTATTCCCACACTCCTCTCTGCCTCTGGGCCTTCACGGCCTCTGTATCTCCCACATGGCCCCTACGTTACTCTGTCTTGTGATAGTGTCCCTGAAGTCCTCCCCTCCTGTGCAGACTCAGCTCATTTTAGGACCGGATCCATATCCCCCGGTGTCCAGAACAAGGCCTGGCATCAAGTAGGCCTCAGAGAATATTGTAATAAATTGTGATCTCGGAGAACCTAGGAGATGAAAGGGCCCTTGGGAGCCCCAAATCCACAAGCAGCAAGTACCTTTCATCTCACAGGCCAACTCCAATCAATCAGCAGTGCCTTCCAAGAGCACTGTGATGAGAAAGATTCCGAGGTTGAGTCTAGGCTCATGATTGATTAGCCATGTCTGCCTTGGGTGGAGTAGGAGGCAGAGGTGGCTGCATATTTGCCATCCTTTGCCCAAGCCCCTGACTTTATGGATGAGACTGAGGCCCGGGGGGGAACGAGCAACCTCCCCAGGGTCCCACAGGGTGTTGGTTGACAGCGCTTGGCCTCCGAGTCCAAGGCTTGTTCCATCATTCCCAGCACTTCTTGAGCCCAGCTGTGTGCTGGGCACTATGTGAGATATTCAGGGAAGGGAGGCTTGTGAGATACAACTCCCACCCTGCGTGACCTTACAGGCCTGTCAGAGTGAATAAACTACCTAGAAACAACTGAAAACCAATACTGAGTAGTCCCTTGTGATCTGAATGAAGTGCCTGATGATATTGCTACATTGTGGAAAGACACTGGGCTGGGAGGACAGGGAGGGTCAGACCTTGGGTCAGCCCCTGGAAGGAGGGACACTGGTCTCCCCATCCCTCATCCCACTGCTCCAGCCTTGGGGCTTGTGGCACCTCTGACCCAGGGCTGGGGGACCTGTTTCTAGGTGGCCCAGCTACCCCTGAGCCTGAAGGACAATGGCTGGCACCACATCTGCATCACCTGGACCACCAGGGATGGCCTGTGGTCTGCCTACCAGGATGGGGACCTGCGGGGCTCTGGTGAGAACCTGGCCGCCTGGCACCCTATCAAGCCTCATGGGATCCTTATCCTGGGCCAGGAGCAGGTAAGGGTCAGGGTGGGATGCAGCTAGATATCCCACCCACCAAGGGCGCCTCAGGAGGAGGGGTAGGCGGAGCGTCCCTGAGAGCACAGAAGTGAGCCCTCAGTCTGACCCAGCCATTCTGCAGATGGGCAGACTGAGTGAGACCGGCCCAAGGGGCTAGAACCTTGGGGCGGGGCTAGAACCTTGGGGCGGGGCTAGAACCTTGGGGCGGGGCTAGGACCTTGGGGCGGGACTAGAACCTGGAGGGGGCGGAGCTTCAGCAGGGACAGAGTTTTGACTTTCTGAGCACCTGCTTATCTTTTCTGCTCCCTCACTCCATGTCTTTCTTGTTTCTTTCTGCTCTTTTGGTCCAGGATACCCTAGGCGGCCGATTTGATGCCACCCAGGCCTTCGTGGGTGACATTGCCCAGTTTAACCTCTGGGACCACGCCCTGACACCAGCCCAAGTCCTGGGCATTGCCAACTGTACGGGGCCACTGCTGGGCAACATCCTCCCATGGGAGGACAAGCTAGTGGAGGCCTTTGGGGGTGCAACGAAGGCTGCCTTTGATGTCTGCAAGGGCAGGGCCAAGGCATGAGGGGCCACCTCGTGGGGGGGCCCCCTCCCTTGCCTGCCAATTCGGGGACCTTCCGGGGCGGGAGAGCATTCCCTCCTTAGCCTACTCACACACGCACTGGTCTCCTTTTTCGCCCCACTCCTCCTGTTTTGCCATGCCTCCCGTTTCCCCCACCTGTACCCACACCTCCAGAATGCCCTGCCTTTGATGTCTGTCCTCTGATCCCACTTGAATGGGGACAAGCAGCTCGAGTCAAGAGGTCAAGCCTGGGGTGAGTCCAGGGCCTGGGGTGAGTCCAGGGAGTGCATCGCAGAGCCCATGGCTCTTCCGCCACCACTGGCGTTAGAGTGGAGCTGTCTCTCATCCTGTGTCCCCTCACCCGTCAACCACAGTTGATTCCACTGATCTCACAGCACCATCCATGGGGCTGTGTATGGGCAAAGGGCTCACTGTCTCAGTGGCAGGGATGGTTATCTGTCCCCTTTCTTCCATGAGGCAGGTGTGCCCCCTTCCTCTTCAAGGCCATCGCAGGCTGTGGAGCTGTCCCCCAGCTGAGAGGAAATGACAGAACCACACAGGAGACTCAGAATCACCCCCTTCCATCTTTCCACCAGCTGCCAGTCACGGGCAGGGGAAATCTTGATGAAGCTTCTCCCCCCCAACCCCCACCCCCACCTGCACCCTTTCTTCCTCCTCTTTCCTTGTTTCTTTGTGTGCTGAATGGTTGCTTTGAATGTTGGTTCCATGCCTGGCCCAGCCCCACCTCAATTTCCAGGACATTCCCTTCCCAGCTCCAGCCTGAAGGGTTGGGGACCAAGATCACAGGAGGCCCACCCATGGCTGCGTCCACTGGTATGGTCACCTTGCGCCTTCTGTGACCAGAACAGGGCCTGGACCACTTCAGCCTGGGCTGGGGACAGCATGGGACAGAGGGGACAGCATGGCACAGAGGGGACAGCGTGGGACAGAGGCATGTGCCCCAGGAGACCCAGGCTCTGGCAGAGCCACAGTACCGACCCGCTCTGCATGTCCCTGCAGCCTTTGGGGAAGGAAAGAAGCGGAGAGGGCAGGGAGAAGCATGGAGTGGTGTGCAGGGCTCTGGATGAGAAGGCGCCTCTGGTTCTGGTCTTCTCTGCTGCCAGCCTGCTGTGTAGTCTGCTGTCAGTCCCTGTCCTCTCCAGCTGGCCTTCCTCATTTGCGAGCTTTGGTAATTTCTGAGAGGTCTCCAGATCAAAAGTGGGATGGTCTATGATTCCAGGTGGATAGAGTGGGACAAGCCTGAGAACCTACCTAGGGGTCAAGGAGCATAGCAGGGGCAGGCCCTGGGGCTGGGCAGCATATGGGATCTGGCTAGGCACGGGTCAGGGTCAGCAACTGGCTCCAGAGAGTCAAGGGCAAGGGGCAAGGGTCAAAGCAGACCAACCTCATACACAGATTGTTAAGGTCAGCTCTTCTGGATCACCCCCAGCCTGGCACCCTTGCCCATCTGAGTGTTTCAAAGGGCTGGTGGCTTGCCTGGGCCCTACCCTTGAGTCCCCACCGGCTCCCCCAAGACAGTGGAAGAATATCAAAAGCTGAGAAAAGCCACCCAGTCTGACCTCTTATTGCTCATATGAGGAGGAGCTCAGAGAGGGCAAGTGACTTGCACAGGGTCACACAGCTCAATGGAGCTGAGCCAGGACTAGAACCCAGTGCTTTTTCCCCCACACCATACTTCTTGCCCGTGAGAGTCTTTTGAGTCCAGCCTAAACCTAAGAGGATTGACATTTGAGGGGTCAGAATGCTTTCCAACATTCCAACAATGCTTTCCAACACTGGACCACTTTCCTGTATGAAACATACAGACATCTTGGCATTCCCACCCCTGATCCTGGAAGGTAGGGTGGGAGAGGTGTGATCTCCAGGCACTCTGGCAGGAATGGAGAGCTGAGAACACTGGGGTCCCTCCCCACTCACCTACCGGGTGTCTGGACAGCTGTTGGTTACTTAAGTCAGATGGGCACTGGCGGCTTTTTGTTCCTTTGGTTCCCTGTCTCTGCTCCCCACATCCACTTAGCCTGAGGCATGATGCCTGAGCTACAGACTGTGGGGCACAGGGCCATGGAGGCTTTTCCAAGACTTGTTGCTTCCAGCCCCCGGATCCTCGTTTCCATTTCAAGAGTGCAAATAGACCATTCTGCACTTCCAGCCCAACTCCCCCTAGGAGGAGGGATGGCACGCTTTAGCCAGAACCTGCCAGATCTAGTTGCCCTGGCAACAGCCAATGACATCAGCCCCAGTGCTGGGTCAAGCATCTCATAATGACATACGCTGTTGCTGGGGTGACGGCGAAATTTGGAACTTAGATTTCAGGAACACTGGGCTTTATTGGGTTTCTGTTATTGTCTTTGAGGGAGCAGCTTTTGTGGAGGCCTTAGAGGGAAAGAACGAATCTTAGGAAGGAGGTGATAGAACTTGTTTGGTCACTCAAGCCCACCCAGAAACATCATCCCAAGTCCTTTATGCTTTGTCATGGTGATCGTGAAACTTCTGACCTGTGTTGAATCACCCTGGTCAGCCCTCCAGAGGGAACAGGAACAAAACCAGAGATGTTGTCATGTAGGCTCTGAGTCTGGGCCATCGGTGAGTGGCCTGGGTCCCTATTCCCATTCCAGAATGATGAATGTCCCAAGTCCCCACTCCTCCGTCTAGTGATTATCCTTCTTTGCTGAATGCCTGTTGTTTGGACTCCAGCTTTGATCTTCAGCTACTCCCGGGCACGCCAAAAAGATGGGGAGGAGCAGAGGTGCTCGGCTGCGTCCTCGAGCTACTCCCAGCTGAAAATGAGGCTGGAACCATGTCTGTTACACCCTTATAAACTTGCCATGCTGGGCACCCCACAGGGATCAACTCATTCACCCTCACAGCAGTTCTAAGTAGGACTGTTCTCAGCCCCATTGTACAAGTAGAGAAATGGAGGTCCAGAGAAGTTAAGTAACCTGCCCATTGTCAATCAGCCCACAAGTGATGGAACCCAGAGTTCAAAGTCGGTGACATCCAAGGCCCACCCTTCAGCCTGAGGGGACAGGTGCTGCCATTGCCTGTGGAGTGGGATTTGGCCATCCACTGCTCCTGAGTCTGTTCACCCTGACCCAGAGGAACACAAAGGTGAGGGGTGGACTGGCCCCTGGGCCAGGGTCCCCTTGGGTGAGGCCAAGAGAGGGTTCTCAGCCCCTTCAGGGAGCTTGTCCCTGTGCGGGGTGCTCACAGCCTAGCCCTTCTCTCATTGGCTGGAGTTTCCAGGAGAGCTGAAAGTGGAGAGGAAGCTGGGTGTCTCCCAAGAGTCCCAGGCTGCAAAGGGGAGAGAGCTGCCCCTTCTCAAACCCCTGCTTTGGGCCCAGCCCTGCGCCAGATGCTTCAGAGCTCTTATCTGCCAGATTTTCCCACCTTGTGGCACATGGTGCCCCTAACCGACATCCCAAGAGGCCGATCACCTTGCCACATCTGTGCAAGACCTGGGACCACAGGTGTGGACAGGAAGGGCTCCGAAGCCCTCTTTTTACAGATGAAGATGCCAGGGCCCAGGGAGGATGAGCAGTCTTCGTGGCCACCCAGCTGGGACACTGGGAGACCTGAGCCCAGTTTTCTGACTCTGCATTCAGTGCTCACTCCATGATGCAGTGGTCCTAGCCCCCTGAAAGGGTCCCCTCTTTACTATGTTTCCCAGCATCCTTGCTCTGAGAAAACTGGGGAAGGGACACTGCTCCCCACTCCCCAAAAGATGGAATCATTCTCTTCACCGTCTTTGTCCCAACTGCCTGCCACTCCAAACCCCTCCCCCGGCCCCTGACCCTGCTGGGTGGGGGAGGGGCTCATGTGGGCCCAGGCTGAGCAATGAATGAGCATGTCGAGCTGTCAGACACTGTGAAATTAGTGCATCCTACTGGCAACCCGCCTCCCCCGCCCCGCCTGATTTTGTACATAAAGTGACATGAGATGCAACATGTGTCTGTATGTGTGTGTGTGCGCGCGCGTGTGTGTGTGTATGCTATGTCAAGGTTTTTGTTACTTTTTGTTTTTGTAAATTTGAATGTCCAAAATAAACGTGATGTTTACTCTGAGGCTCTTCTTGCAAAGGTGGGGCTACCCTGGGGGTGCTGGGCAGGAATGAAGTGGCTACTACTTGGAGCAGGGCAGTAGGCAAAGACAGAAGGGGTGCCACCTCACTATGCCAAAGCCTCACCCAGCCCCACCTGTGCCCCCCTAACCTTACAGGCTCTGCCAGGTCCCAGGGGCAGACACACCCCTATTTCCAGGATTTCTGCAGGAAGGATGTAAAGAACACGGGTCCCACATGGAAAGTGTCCCAGTTTTGATAACTGGGCTTTGGCCTCATTCCTAACACCTCATCCCCACCTCATGCCCCAGTTACGGGATCCCAGGTTCCTGACTTGTTCCCTGAGACCCAATCTGCTTGAATTACTTTCCTGGGTCCCCAGAGCATCCCCTGGGGTCCTGGGGAGATGGGGTGGTGGAGTGGGAGGAGCCCTGTTGTATTTCAACCCGTCCCCTCCTCACGGTCTACCTGGACTCCTGGGACTCGCATCAGAGACTAGACTGACTCTCAGCGTCAAGGTCTGCTACCCCCAGCCACCCCTCCAGGGCTCAGCCCACCCTAAGAGGTCCTGACCTGGGCCCCAGCCCTCTCCGTGTAGACCACCGCAGGGGCGCAGCCGCCACCCTCCTGCCCCGTCAATATTGTCACTGCTCCTAGTTAGATCTTGTCCTCAGATGGCCCCCGGGAAATGCCAGGGGGCCAGTCTGGAGTTACAGGAAGTCACACCAGAAGAAGAGCCTTCTCAGGCTTTTCCAAAGTTTCCCAAACTTCCAATAAGAGGAGTTCACCCCCATGAAGCAAGGGGATAGCTGGAAGCAGCAGTTCAAACAGGAAAACCATGCTTGAAGTCCACTGAGTAACCTGAAAAACTCCTGTGCTTTCTGCATTCGACTCCAGAACGAATCCAGATTTGTTTTAAAACATTGCTTTTCATTACTTAGCACTGAGCAAAATGAAGCTGCAGGCAGATTTGCTTTGTTTATCCTCTCTTCCACCGATTTACTTACAATACCCTCTTTCCCTCTGTCCCACTCAGCTGGTACCATCCAACCGTGGTTAAATCCCGCTGTCCACCTGCTTCCTGCCAGCACCTGCACATCTGAACGCTGATGTGGAAAAGCACAGGGCTGTGATGTGTGCTGACTCTCATTTTACATTCATGGTCAGAGGTCTCCAAGGGGCGTTTCTTCCTTTCCAGCTAGTAAATTCTCTCTGGAGGAAGAAAGCATCATCCAAACTCATGTATTTTTGCCACACGAGGTTTGGCAGTCCATAAGAAATGATCAGACGTATCTAGAGACAAAACTGAATGACTGGAAATCAAGAGTGCAAAAAAAATTTTTAAGGGCTAGTAGCCCTACACATGTGATAAAATTGCATGGAAGTAAATAAATACACTATATTCAGGACAGACACATATGCACACATCCACACACATCCACATGAGTACAAGGAAAGCTGCAGAAACTGAAATAATATTGTATCAATGTATCTTGGTAATAAAACTGTATTATAGCTTTGCAAGATGTTACCACTGATAGTAACTAGAAAGGGAACATAAACTCTATTATATTTCTTACAATTTAATGTGAATCTATAATTGTCTCAAAATTAAAAGTCTAATATTTAAAAATCCCTATAGGAGATTCATATAGTGGAGTTATGAGACCCAGGCTTTGAAAATAATCATGGTTAATATATCTAAGAATTCAGATGACAAATAGAATTTCGAAAGAGAATTGTAAACTAAAAAATAATCAAATGAAAACTCCAGAACTGAAAATACATTAACTGATCTTATGAGCTTAATACACAGGTCTAACAGCAGATCAAACACAGGTGAAGAAGGAATTGTGCACTCCATCAGAGATCTCAAAAGAAATAGTCCTTAATGAAGACTGAGGGGGAAGAACAGAAAGTACAGGGGGAAAAAGCATAAGATTCATATGGAACATAATGAAAATCTCTAATATGAGGAGCTCCAGAAAGGGAGGGAGCAAATAGGGCAGAAATCAAATTTGAATAGACAATATTTCCAAGGTACGCAGTTTTCATCCCTAGTGCAGGAACATTCCACACGCCATGGGGCAGCTAAGCCTTTGCACCAGTTACTCAAGGCCACACGCCCTAGAGCCCGTGCTCTGCAACAAGAGAAGCCACTGCAAGGACAAACCTGCTCAGCAACTAGAGAGGGCCTCCCACTCACCGCAGCTAGAGAAAGCCCGCACACAGCAACAAAGAGCCAGCACAGCCAAAATAAATAAACAGAATCTCAGGGAACTTCCAGGGTGAGAAACACAAAGAAAACCGTAACTGGGGCTTTGATAGTGAAACAGCTGTAAAGGAAAGACAATTTCTTAAAAGGTCCCAGAGAAAAAAGATACATGATGTTCCAAGGAGCAGTGACCAGAGCAACAGCTAACTTCTCAAGAGAAGGGATGAACAAAGGAAGACAATAAAATGCTGAAAGGAAGTAATTGGCACCCTAGAATTCCACATTCACTGAAGACCCTTCAAAAATGAAGATGACATTGGGAATTCCCTGGCAGTCCAGTGGTTAGGACTCCGCGCTGTCACTGCTGGGGCTTGGGTTCAATCACTGGCCGAGGAACTAAGATCCCACAAGAAAGATGATAAAAAGATGTTTTCAGACACATACACAAAAAAACAGAATATTTATCACCAAGGCTTTTTGTTGTCAACAGAGTTTCTCTTAAAGGACAGAACGCTTTAGGGAGAAGGGGAAAATGGAAAGGAAAAGGAAATATGGAAATTCCAATGAAGAACAAAGGAGAGGGGGAACATGTGGATAAGTCTAAGCTAATATTGATTGGGAAAAAATTATGTCCTGTGAGCTTTAAAATTCATGGCAGCAACAGAATTAAAAAGTGGGTAAATGCAACTAAAATATCCTAATATCCTTGCACGGTCCTGAAAATAGTATTAATTTTATGTTTGACTTTAACAAGCATAGTATCAACATTGAATTCTCCTAGGGTAATCAGTAAAAAGATTGTAAAAAAAATATGCAACTAACAAGTTAACTATAGGGAAAAAAAAAAAAAAACAGAATAATAAAAATCCAAAGAGGGCCAGAAAAGGAAAAAAAGAAAAAGGAACACAGAAAGGGAGGGATAAGTAGAAAATAGTCAAGTTATTGATTTAAACCTAAATTTAACATCAGTGGTTAATTATATTAAATGTGAAAAGATAAATATTCCAATGAAAATATTAATATTGTCAAATTGGACTTTAAAGTAAGTCTATGAAAGGTTGAAATTAAAAGGATAGAAAAATACGTACCACGCAAACACTAATTCAAAGAAATTTGGTGTAGGGACTTTCCTGGCGGTCCAGTGTTTAAGACTCCGGGCTTCAATGCAGACTGTCTGGGTTCCAGCCCTTGTCAGGGAACTTCAGTCCCACATGCCACAGAGCTCAGCCAAAAACAAATAAATGAACAAAGAACGCTGACATGGCTATACTTACTTCAAAGTAGACTTAAAGCCAAGAAGCACTGCTAGAGATAGAAGGCCCATTTCATGATGATAAAGAGTCAGTCTCTTAGGAAAAGACAATTATAAATTTGCATGTGTGTGTCAACACAGCTTTATAGTTATTTATATAAAGTAAAAGCTGATAGAAATAAAGGGAAAAGTTGACAAATCCATAATTGTAGTGAGATATTTTAACATACCTATCTAAATGATTTATAGGGTCAGCAGAAGAAAAAAATTTCAGTGTAAGTATGAAGTCCAAGCTGGAATCAGGATTGCCGGGAAAAATATCAATAACCTCAGATACGCAGATGACACCACCCCTATGGCAGAAAGTGAAGAGGAACTAAAAAGCCTCTTGATGAAAGTGAAAGAAGATAGTGAAAAAGTTGGCTTAAAGCTCAACATTCAAAAAACTAAGATCATGGCATCCGGTCCCATCACTTCATGGCAAATAGATGGGGAAACAATGAAAACAGTGACAGACTTTATTTTCTTGGGCTCCAAAATCACTGCAGATGGTGACTGCAGTTATGAAATTAAAAGATGCTTGCTCCTTGGAAGAAAAGCTGTGACCAACCTAGACAGCATATTAAAAAGCAGAGACATTACTTTGCCAACAAAGGTCTGTCTAGTTAAAGCTATGGTTTTTCCAATAGTCATGTAAGGATGTGAGAGTTGGACTATAGAGAAAGCTGAGTGCCTAAAAATTGATGTTGTTGAACTGTGGTATTGGAGAAGATTCCCGAGAGTCCCTTAGACAGCAAGGAGATCCAACCAGTCAATCCTAAAGAAAATTAGTCCTGATGCTGAAGCTGATGCTGAGGCTGAAACTCCAATACTTTCGCCCCCTGATGTGAAGAACTGACTCATTTGAAAAGACCCTGATGCTGGGAAAGGAGGAGAAGGAGACAAGAGGATGAGATGGTTGGATGGCATCATTGACTCGATAGATAGGAGTTTGAACAAGCTCTGAGAGTTGTTGATGGACAGGGAGGCCTGGCGTGCTGCAGTCCATGGGATTACAAAGAGTCAGACACAACTGAGAGACTGAACTGAACTGATAAAACATATGAACAAAATTGTAAACAGATTTGACCTAACAGCGCAACTACAGAATAGACTTTCTTTTCAATTATGTGTGAAAATTTTACCCATACTGACTATAGGAAGTAAAATAATGCCCCTCCCCCAAAGATGTCCACATCCTGATCCCCTAGGACCTGTGACTATGTTCTCATGTGGCAGAGAGAAATAAGTTTGTGGATAGAATTAATGTTGCTAATCAGATGACCTTGAGATAAAGAGATTAATGAGGATTATCTGGTTGAGTGCAAGGTAATCATAGGGGTCCTCAGAAATGAAAGAGGCTGAAGAGTTTCTGTCAGAAGAAGGCAGGAAGTCTCTAGAAACTGGAAAAGGGAAAGAAATAGCCTTCTGCAGAGACTCAGGAAGGAAAACAACCCTGGGGACACCTGGATTTTAGCCTATTGAGATCCATTTCAGATTCCTGACTCCAGAATTGTAAAAATAACAAATGTATGTCATCTTAAATCATGATTTTTCCATTATCTATGACTTGCAGCCAATGCAATTGCTAACTGATTCCAGGGTGTCCACCATCAACCATCCTAAACCGCAGGGGCAGTGCATGAAAGTGTACAGCTAGAACATAGGCTGGATCTTGGGGATCGATGTGAGCTGAGTCTGAAGAAGTAGGGTAGGATCCTATCTACCTCATTTATTTATGAAACATTTACTAAGCACCTACTCTCTGTTAGGTCCTGTGTGCAACACAGCAATGCGGAGATGAACAAGACAAAGCCCTTGCTCTCAGGAAACTCATGGGGAAGGACGGAGAATTAAAGTCAAGTAGAAAACAGTGGAGAAGAGCAGTGATAGGCACGTGCCCTGGATGAGATGGGAGTACAGAGGACTCTTCTGGTTGCAAGTGACAGGATTCCAATGTGTGCAAGAGAAGACCAAAAGTGTATGGGCTAATAGAGTCAAAAGGAGGAATGGGTAGAGGCAGAACATGGGCAGAGAGGATGCAGGGAGGTGAGGAATGGCATGGAGTGTGTGGAGAGCCATGAGAGCTAGGGTGGCTTGAGCATAAAGTACAGAAGGTGATGGAGGTGCCCACACCATGGTGGGGGGCAGCCTCAAATGCCAGGCCATGCATCTGGATGTCATTTGGTAGGCAATGGGCAACTGTGGAAGGAGGGAAACAGTTGTTAAAGAGAGGAAGGAAGGGACTTCCCTGGTGGTCCAGTGGCTAAGACTCTGAGCTCCCAGTGCAGAGGACCTGGGTTTGAGTCCTGGTTGGGGAACTAGATTCTACTTGCTGCAACTAAGACCTGGTGCAGCCAAAAGTAATAAATACGTAATTTTTTTTTTTAAAAGAGAGAAATGCAGTGGTGAAATTTGGGTATGAGAAGTATCATGCTGACTGTGTTATGGAGGGCGGATCAGAGAAGGCCAAGACTGCAGTCAGGTATTCCTATTAAGAGGTTGTTGCAAAAATACAGGTGGGATGGTGGTGCTGTGTCTATGAGGAGTGCCATCTAGAAGGGACTGTAAGCAGGACATGGGAGTTGGAATCAGAAGGCTCGTGATTGATTTCAGGTGGGAAGGGAGAAGGACAAGATTCCCTGATTTATTTTTTATTCTATTATTTTTTAATATTTATTTATTTTTGGCCATGTCAGGTCTCAGTTGCAGATCAGGGGCTCCAGAGCATGTGAGTTCAGTAATTGTGGCTGGCAGGCTTGGTTGCCTCACAAGGCATGTAGGCTCTTAGTTCCCCCATCAGAGATTGAACCTGCATCCCCTGCACTGGTAGGCGGACAATTCTTGACAACTGGACCACCAGGGAAGTCCCAGATGCCCTGATTTCTGATGAAGGCAACTGGGGATGGGGGTAATGCCATTGACCAAGGTGGGGATGCAGGAGAGGAGTTTGGAGGAAGATGATGGATTCAGTTTACACTGAGTGTAGAGGGTGTGTGGGACATTCTGGTGGAGACAGCCAAGGGGGAGGTGGATATTTAGGCCTATAATTCCAAGCCTAATCTGGAGAGAGAAACACAGGAGCCATCGGAATCTACAGGGACATTGACAATGGAATCATTATCAGTTTGGTGGCTCTGCAGCCCTCTCTGAAGATGAGTTTAGTTGACAGTTTTACTCCAGCAGAGGGGATGGTTCCCATAAGATAAACACTACAAGGGTCTATTGTATTCTGCTCTTCAGGAGGTCACTGGTAACCATGGAAGAAAGAATTTTGGTGGCATAGTGGGAGTGGAAGCCAGATTGCAGTGGGCTGCAGAATGAATGGGAGGTGAGAAAGAGAAGACAGAAAATGTGGACCCCTTTGGGGAGAAGTTTGGATGAGAGGCGGAAGCAAGAACTTCATCCCCCTCAAAGGCCACCTTCCATCTCCTGGAGGAACTTGGCAAGGAGGATTGGGAGAATCTAGAGGCTGAGTCAGATGTTCCGTGGACCCCAGAACACACCAGGGAGGCAAGCTGGGAGTCGCCAAAGGCCTAGGGAACCTCAAACTTGCAAGTCTCAAAACTAAACCTGCTGCCCCTACCTTCATCTACCTATTCCAAATCCAGTCTGCCATCTTCTCCATCCAAGAAATCGTCCAAAACCCAAATCTGCCCATGTTTCTGCCCTACCTACAACCCTCCAGCAGCTACTTCCCCCACTCTCACCTCACCTCCCTGAACCGGCATTCAAAACCCTACTTCCCAGAGTTCCCTGGCAGTGCAGTAGTTAGGACTCAGCACTTTTGCTACTGTGGTCTGAGTTCAATCCCCGGTCGAGGAACAAAGATCTCACAAGCCGTGCAGAGCAGCCAAAAACAAACAAACAAGAAACTCTACTTCCCTCTGCATCTTCACCTCCACAGTCTTCACTAGCCCCCATCCTCTACCCAGGCCTCCTGGAGCCACCAGAGGTTCCCAGCGAACTCTGCTCTCCCCCCTTCATTAGCCTACTAGTCACCTTAGACTCAGTCAACACAATCACCACCTCCTTTGAGTTAGTTATTCCCTTCCTGGAGAGAACCAGGACCTTGACCACACCTCCATCAGAGCTCCGGTAGAATGAATTACTCTGTGGTCTATTTGTTGACATGGCTTTCCCCACACTGGACCATGCTTTCTCTGGGACCAAGGTCCCCATCTTATTCCTCTCTGAATCATCAGAGAGGGCGAATCATCAACCTGGCGAGGGCTGAGTTCCCAGCAAGTGCCAATGAATGTGAAGTGGAGTTCCATCCAGAGTACCCATCATGGGAGGGTAAATGTTTAAAATATGAAGTACTTCACTGACCCTTTGATCCACCAATCAAAACCTTGAATCTGCAGGGTTCTCTCCCTTCCCCCCTTTCCGTTCTCCCTAATTGTACTAATACATTCAGATTAATTTCTCCTAAGGGAAAGAAAAGGCAGGCTCTGGGCAACTATATCTTTAAGTCAGATGCTACAGTGTCTCCTACGGACCAGGTTGAGGCAGCTCTATGAGGGTGTGCCGCAGTGCAAGAGCCCTGGGTTCCTTCTCCAGGAACTTAACCTTGATTTTTTCCTTTAACAAACTATGTAACCTCTCTGAACCTTAGTTCAGATGGATGTGGTTACGAATACTATTACCTAAAAGAACTGTGGAGAGAATCAGGTGCAATACTCATGCAAAAGCCCTACATGATGCTACTTTATATTAGGCTTTTGTTCAGTTCAGTTCAGTCGCTCAGTCGTGTCCAACTCTTTGAAACCCCATGGGCTGCAGCATGCCAGGCTTCCTTGTCCATCACCAACTCCCGGAGCTTATTCAAACTCATGTCCACCGAGTCAGTGATGCCATTCAACCATCTCATCCTCTGTCATACCCTTCTCCTCCTGCCTTCAATCTTTCCCAGCATCAGGGTCTTTTCAAATGAGTCAGTTCTTTGTATCAGGTGGCCAAAGTATTGGAGTTTCAGCTTCAGCATCAGTCTTTCCAATGAATGTTCAGGACTGATTTCCTTTAGGATGGACTGGGTGAATCTCCTTGCTGTCCAAGGGACTCTCAAGAGTCTTCTCCAACACCACAGTTCAAAAGCATCAATTCTTTGGCCCTCAGTTTTCTTTATAGTCCAACTCTCACATCCATACATGACTACTGGAAAAAACATAGTGTTGACTAGACGGACCTTTGCTGGCAAAGTAATGTCTCTGCTTTTTAATATGCTGTCTAGGTTGGTCATAGCTTTTCTTCCAAGGAGCAAGCATCTTTTAATTTCATGACTGCGGTCACAATCTGCAGTGATTTTGGAGCCCAAGAAAATAAAGTCTGTCACTGTTTTCATTGTTTCCCCATCTATTTGCCATGAAGTTATGGGATCAGATGCCATGATCTTAGTTTTCTGAATGTTTAGTTTTTTGTTGTTGTTGTTTGTTTGTTTTTGAATGTTTAGTTTTAAGCCAACTTTTTCACTCTCCTCCTTCACTTTCATCAAGAGGCTCTTTAGTTCTTCCCTTTCTGCAGTAAGTGTGGCCTATTAGTGTCAGGACACTAACAAGTTGCATTTGCTGTTTCAAATGACTAAAAGAAACTCTCCAGATAATACCACTCTTCTAAATTTCTCCAAAATGAGAACTTCTGTTTATGCCCGACTCCTCAGGCCCACTTAAGACAACTATAAGTGAAGCCCCGCCTCCTCAATCTGTAAGCCACGCCTCTTTCCGTACAATCTCCCGTTGTAGGGCCCTTCAGTGTTGATTGACATCTTGGCTCACCAATAGGAAGTAAAAGTCCCGTAACGTCCGGTGAGGGGGCAGGACTTCCTCGCTGTTGCTAAGACACTCTTGTTTCGCTCCTTGACAACCCTCGCGGGGGTGCGCTCGCTGAGGCCTTAGCTCCGGCCCCCTCGGGAGCAGGTGAGGCCACGGGGTGCGGCGGGCAACTGGGCGGGGAGGGCCGGCCCGAAAGGGGGCCGGGAGGAATTGCGGGGCGGGCGGGGCCTCGCCCACCGCGGAGGCCCCACCTCAGCCTTCTGCCTGTTGGTCCCCAGTTTCAGATCCTCCCAACCCCCACCCCCCACCCCCCACCACCACTTCGGGGACCTGCGAGCTCTGTCGAGACAGTTTCGCCGTCGCTACTCTGCAGGCCCTTCAGCTTCACGTTCCCCCGTCCTCTCTAACCCGACTCCCCCTGCACCTTGATTCCCCATCGTTCGCAGAGTAACCCCCTCCTCCCGCGGCTGGGTGGGTGGTCGCCATCGCCTCCTTCCAGACCGTTTGAGTTGGACAGTTGACGACTGTCTGGGAGTCGAGGCTGGTCATTTCCCTCTTTGGGCCTCAGTTTCCCTATTTGTAAATGAGGTTGAATGATCCCTAAGGTCTCTTTGACTCTGACGTTCCAGGATGTGATTCTTTGACCCAACTGTAGACTTCCCCGAGGACGTGATCCTCATGGGAAGTTTGAAGTGTAGTGAAAAGGACTTTGTTGTTGTTCAGTCGCTCAGTCTTGTCCTCCGACTCTTTGCGACCCCATGGACTGCATGCAGCACACCAGGCTTCCCTGTCCTTCACGTCTCCTGGAGAAAAGGACTTGGCAAACTTAATTTGGATTCCCAGCTACAGGACCCTAGCAAGTTCTCTAATCTCCCTGGAGTCCAGCCTGAGTATATACAGAATTAGGATACTATAGCACATCTCCTCGGTGGATTCTGAGAATAACATGAACTTCCTTCCTTTGTCTCATATTTCCGTGCATTTCCCTCCCCCTGAGAATCACTCTGTTTCTCCATTTCACCCTCTAATTCACATCTCCAGCTCAGGTATTTCTCCTGGGCTTCCATGGTTAGTGAGACTTTGGGGGTGGGCGTTGGAATAGATATTGCTTTATTGATGTAGTGATTGGACTTGACGGCTCCCCTCCTGCCCCTGGTAATCCATGATTCTGTGATCCTCTGCTCCTGAGGAGATACCTCCATTTGCATATCTCGCCAACAGATTAAACTCAGTAATTCAAACATCACAGCGTCCCACATCTCTGTCTGTCCATCTGTTCTACCTGAATTCTCCTGTCTCTCTCAGTTAGATCACCATCCTTCTGGGGCATCATCTGCCCCTCTGCCCTGCTTATCCCACTTAGGCAGTGTTACATCTTTGGTTCTGCCTCTGCAAGGATCTCATAGTCTCTCCATGCCTGAAGCCATCATCCTGGTTCAAGTTTTTAATGCCTGTCACCCAGGCCATTGCTATAGCTTCCTAACTGGTGTTCCTACCCCCAGTATCTCCTCCTGTTAACCCAGTCCACCAGAGTAATTGTCAAAACACAGCCATGTCACCAGCCCCCAGGAGACCTCCAAAGGACTTCTCTTTCTCCACTAAAAATATCCGTATTTCTTAAGCCTGGGTCTCAGGGCTCTTCTCCACATCCATAACCCACCACAGCCTCTTTCCCAGCATGCCTCCTCTCTTCTCATTTGCCAGGTTTTGTCCTCTGGCCATATTGGACTGTTGGACTTTCCCATAAAACACTTTGAGCTTTCTGCTTCCACATCACTGTGTTTGTTCATCACTCTGCCTGGAATGTCTTCCTCACGTTGCCCATCAGTCAGGATTCCCACTCACCTTTTAAGGTCTGATTCAAATGCTGCCTCTGCCACCAAACTCTCACTGTCCTCTTCCCTGTCCTCCAGAATTCTCCTCTTTCCTCTAGTTCTGTGTCTGTCTGGTGGCATTCCTGTTCTCTGCCATGAACATAGTTAGTTCCTTGTGTATGTGTGTTGTTCCCTCATATTAGATTGCATGCTCCTTGAAAGCAGAGACTCTCTTGCTTATAGCAGAGCAGTTGAAAAAGCTTAGTCCTAAAATCATTTATGGCTGAGTGCATCCTGGCTCATTCATTTATTAGCTGGGTGGGAAGTCACTTTGCTTTGCTCAGCCTGAATGATCATCAGGGAAGTAGGGATAATAGTGTTCATCTGATGGAGTTCTTAGGGGGAGTAAATGAGATCCTCTACATAAAACACCCATCCTGTTGCCTTGCTTAAGGTCAGTGCTCAATAGATGTTATTGAAGGGATTTGATAGGGCCCCCCTTCCCAGGGGACAAATGAAATACAGTTTAATTAGAGTTTAGATATTTGTTGGGCTTCTGCCATGTGCCAGACACTGGAAACTGCTCTGGGGGTATCTACAGGAGAGCAAATCAAGTCCTTCATCCCCGGGAGATTGTCTGGACTCACGACACACTGTTGAGTCGTGACTGGCTATGAGACATCACCGGTAATTAGTGATTATGAATGATTTTTTTAAAAAGTAACTCAGTGCTAATTCCAGTTTATTTTTGTGATAACATCATTCTTAGTCACTTACGTTCAAATCTGTTCTCTTGAGTAGGAAAGGGGGGAGTAGGTGTGAAAGGGAGGGGAGGTGGGGAAGGGGCGGGTAAGAGACTTAGTAATCCACTGTCTGTAGTAAGCAGCTGTTCCCCTGTGATGACTGTGATAGTTAATGCTATTTGTTGTACTTTGTATCTTGACTAAAGTGTTTGGATTGCATCCAAACTTGGGTATGTCCGTGAGGGAGTACCATGTGAGTCAGTATGGTTTATTACATCATCTTACACATAAAGAAAATGTCTTGATCTCTTATCTCTCCATCTCTCCATCTTTCTTTCCTTCCCTCTCCCTGGTTTAAGGCACATCAGTTTTCACCAGACCTCAGTGAAATTAAAAAAAATAAGGGGGATGTGAAAAACAAAAACAAAAACCCTTTGTGTACATGAAAGGTAACTGTCTTCTCGAGGACTGTTCTTTATCCTGCAATCATCTCTTTCTTACTCTTGAAACTTTCTTTTATAGTAGATGATGCATTTCAAACTGATGGTGAAACCTAGATGGTCCGTGTTGTTTCCTGACCTCCCCGATATCTTAGATGAATGCCTTCAAGTCCTCAGATTCCTTTCTCCTCACCTTACGAGCCTCACCTTTTGTTTGCCAGAAGGCGGAGGGTGGACTTGTCAGGGGAGGGCAGGAGGATGTTCGAGGTCCGGAGGGTGTGTGTAGCCTCACTACGGCTGGAACCAGCAGGCCTATGTGGGCAGGAGTCTGAACCGCCGGCTGCCAAGGATGGACATTGTTTGTGTTACTCTCTTGTTTCCTTCTTACCTGGGACAGGAGAGGAAGCACAAAAGGTAGAGAAGAATAGATAAGGATTCCGATCCTGGCTGTGTCATTGCTGGCTGTGTCCCCCCAGGCCAGCCCCCAGACTTCTCTGAGGTGCCTTGTCTGAGAACTGTGAGTGGGTGCTGCCCGCACAGGTTGTTCTGGGATGAAATGAGACAGCAGGTGTGAACGCACCGTATCACTCCACCCCAGCCCCCCGGCCCGACTGTGTTTGCAGAATTCCCTGTGACTCCTTCCTGGCTCAGTACTAACAACACAGAGCGGGAGCTCAATGAGTGTTGGTTTGTTTGCCTGAGCATTTTGCTGATTAGTTGGTTGGGATTCAAAGAAGGACGCTTCCTCCCACACCAGTAACAAAAGCTGACATTGACTGTGAAGTAGAGTCTGTTCTTAGACCCAGCTTCCAGATGAGAAAACTGAGGCCTGGAGAGGTAAACACTTATCCGAGACAGTCCGAGGTGTGAAGCCAGACCTTCCTGTGGAGGCTGTACTCACAACCATAAAGCTATGCTCCACACATGTCCTCCCATCTCTCCGATGCTGGAAAGAGGTCAAGGCGGCAAGCCGTGGTCTACGGACCAAGCTTGTTCCAGGCGCTGAGTGGCTGGAGGGGTTGGTGAGGGGCCTGCTGGCAGACCCTTTTGGCCTTGTTTACCAGAATTCGTTCATTTTTCCTTTGTCCTTCCCACATCCCCTAACCCACTTAAGGATTCTTCCCAAACATTTCAGAAGCAAAAGAATAAATGGTGACTGAGGTCAGTGCCCACAAAAGAACAAAGGACACAGGCTTTGACAAGATGATGAGATGAGGAGCCCAGCTCATTGCCGAGGAGAAGCCTCGCGTTAGACACGGGCGAGGCTGCGTAAGGCTCCAGAAGGGCCCTTGGGTGAGAAGGAGAATAAAGGGCAGAGAGGGAGCAAGGCTGACGCTGGCTCTGTGTACCCAGACGGGCCCCGGGGAGAGTCAAGCTCTGCTACCCAGCAGATTCGCGTGCCCTGGCTGGGAGCACACTTAAATTATTAAAGGGCTCTCTTTTAGACCTGACGCAACTGCTTCCTGGCCTGGACCTGTCAGGCACACACTCGTTTGCATGGAAGATTGATAAGGTTATTAAAACTTGAGTTGTGCTATTTTGGGTAACATTCTTTCAGCAGGGTTTTAAAATCGGAGCTGAATGACTATAGCTGTACTATAATGATACAATGTCATAAAAAATTCTACCTTTTTACATTTGGAGACACCTTGTCTATAACTGTTCCTTTTCATTCTGTCTCATCCCTTTTGGATCCCCAGAAGTGTGTGTAGAGGTTAGGAAAAGCCATTTGCAGTCATGATCCTTAATAAACGTGGCCGAATGATGTGGACGAAGTCCCGGCTGATAACATGGTGGTTGTTAGAGCAGCGTGATGCTGGGTGCAGAGGGCCCTACGGTTTCCAAACGCTCACATGCATATATACTTGGTGCTCACGACAGCTCCCTGAGAAGGAGAAAGTGGGATCATCCCACTTCGCAAAGGAGGACACCAAGGCTCAGGAGGTTAAATTACTTGCCTCAGGCTGCAAAGCAGGGAAGAGGGCAGAACTGGTTTCGGTTTCAGAGCTGGTACTCTAGCCTTAATGCCCTACCTCATAGTCTTGTACCTTCTCTTCTCTATCAGGTGATATCCCACCCCCCGAAAAAAAAAAAAAAAAAAAACTGTCCCAGTGGCTTTCCCACTTTGTTCCTGAAGAATGGGCTTTGATAACACCTCTGAAGTGTGGTTTCATCCAGGATTCCACGTGCTGAAGCAGAGTCCGAGCAGTGGTCACAGACCGTGAGGTCCCGGAGGGCAGACGTGTACACAGTTGCCTCTGAGTTCCCCTCCATGCTGGCACTTGTTAGCCCAGAGGCCGGATTGAATCGAATTGAAATATGCAGGTGGAAGGGGCCTAAAGCAGCCGCTTCAGTGTCATAAGTTGTTCCCACTTGAAAGTCTCGGGAGACAGCAGAGCTTACAAAGGGTATAATCCTTCTACATCAGTGTAGCCCCCACCTTCTGTCACCCCTTGATGATGCTGGGGAGGAGGTGACAAAGTGGCCTTTACCAAAGACTGCAAGGAGGATGGGGGGAATGGGGCCTTAATAGGAACAAGAAAGGACAAGATGATTCACTGCCTTTTGTGAAATAAAGGAACTTAAGCAGAAAGTACAATGAGATCGTACTTGGTCATTTGCCAGCTTATATGTAGAGACAAACAGACACGGCTAATATCCGGGTGGTACAAATGCCCAGGATGGTGAGATAAGAGGAGCCGTCTGTCCGCTGGGAAACCAGAGCATACCCAGGCGATGGGGGGGAGGGGAGGCAGAGGGTGACGCCAGGCCTCCAGCTTCCCTCGAGGGAGCCGACCGCATGGAGTAGTGCTGAGGATTTCTGCAGCACCAGAGAGGGGGATAAACCTGAGAGCACCGCCCAGAAAAAAATGTGCCCAGAAAGCTTCAGGCTTGACCAAACAAGGATCAAGTGAGCACTGGAAGGGGAGACACCGAAAGGGAAGCTCTAACGTTCCTCTCACTTCTGGGATCACGGGAGCCGTGCTAGTGTTCATGCCTCAGGGGGGAAGGTGTGTGGGCACCCACCTCGTGTGCTTGCTGTGAGGAGGGTGTTAGGATCACCTGTGCCAGAGACCATCCCGGGTCAGCCCCAGCTCTGCCGTTCAGTAGCTGAGTGACCTTCGGAGTAGTGACGCCTCCCTTACATGCAGGACCTAACTCATGGGGTGGTTGGTGGCACAGGGCCAAGTAAATGCACATGGAGTACTTGGAACAGTGTCTGGCCCGCAGGAGACCCAACTGATGTCACCTGTCATTACCTACCCGTTGGTTACTACACTGGGCATCTTCAGGGTTTGGGGGCTGTGCAGTGAAAATTAATTTGGAAATGTGAGTGATGCTGGAATATTATAACATTATTTGGCTGTACTTGCATACCAGCTCAGTCTATCCAACTCTTTTCAACCCCATGGACTATAGCCCGCCAGGCTCCTCTTGTCTGTGGGACTCTCCAGGTAAGAACACTGGAGTGGGTTGCCATTTCCTCCTCCAGGGGATCATCTCAAGTCAGGGATCAAACCTGTGGCTCCTGCATTGAAGGCAGATTCTCTTCTACTGAGCCATTAGGGACACCCATTTGTCCAATAAGGACAGTTAAAAGGAGTTTAATGATGTGGTGGTTCGTTTTCATTTATATTAGTTGTACTTCTGAGATTAAAAGTTCTTTTAGTTATAGGATAAATTGACTTGTAGGATAGAGAGAAACACTGAGTTTCAAGCACTGCTTCCAGTCATTTAGGATCCAGGCCCATCTTTTAAGGAAAAGCCCCATCTGTTTTTCCGTAAGATTTGGAAAGAAAAAAGAAATCTACGCATGTGTATTAGGCTTTATAACTTTTCCATCATATCCTTGTGTGAATCTCCAGGGAGCCAGAGGGAGGGAAAGACAGTTTGCTGGGTATTTGCTGAGTGCCTACTACGTGCCTGGCATACGCCATCTCATTTGATTCTTGTAACAGCCCCACGAGGTAGACATGACCATCTTCATGTTACTGATGAGGAATCTGAGGCCCAAGACCACATAACTAGTGAGCGGAAGGACCAGGAACTAAGGCCTGAACCTCCCAGCTCCTGGGCCAGCCGGACAGGACAGGGCGGCCTGCGGGAGTGGACTAGGAGAGCCAGGCTGCCTGGCACACCATGGAAGGCGCAGAGCATCACTGGTCACATTTCTCCTCTAGAGCCAGGACCTGTGGAAGGAGGCACTTGCTTGCCCATAAGCCCAGGACTGTTGAGCACAACCTGACATTTCACTTCCTGACCACATCTGCCGAGAAGCAAGGATGATGTACATAGTGGCCTAGCAGAGAAGCCAAGTTCGTTAATTGCAAGCTGAAGGCTCTACCCTCGGCCTGGCCCGCAGTCAGTATTTGTCTTGATGATGACAGTGTGGGCTTGCAGCATCGTATCAGCGTGTTCTTAACTGGGTCCCAGCATCTCGTGTTGACTCATCCTCCCGTCTCCAGACTTGCTGGCCATTTGGAAAAGGATGTGGAGGAGTTGAGACGGGGAGGTGTCAGATTGTTACTGAGACATTTCTAATTTGTGATGTATAGTTTTTAAGCCAACTCGTTTCTCCTGGTTTTTCCTGTTTTCTGCAGCACCCCTTGGGGAAAGACATTTTCTGCTTCCGCCAAGCTGGCAGGGTCTGCTTCCTGAATCTCCTGGGTGTGTCTTAATTACCAGTCCCAGCACCTCCTGAAAACATCCCTCTCTCCTCCTGGTCACAGTGGAAGTATCATGGGAGAAACAGAAGGGAAGAAAGATGAGGCTGATTATAAACGGCTGCAGACCTTCCCTCTGGTCAGGGTAAGGCCCAGGGGAGGGAGGCAGGTGGCCAGCAGGGCCCAAGAGCCCTAGAGAAAGAGGCAATGGGGAGCTTGTCCGCTGCAGGATAGCATTGGGAGGAGGTTGTGACGGGCTCTGCTGGCCAGTCTAGAGACCAAGAGGGCGCCCACAGTGATTCATTCTTTCATTCATCCATTCATTCATTCAACAATTATTTAGGCCACCTACTACATATCGGGCGCTGTTCTGGGCACTGTGGATATGGGAGTGAACAAGACAGAGGCCTGGCCCACATGAAAAAAAGGTTTAAAGAACATAATTTCAGGTCACAATGCCCTGAAGAAAAATAAAGCAAAAGTAAGGAGCTGGAGAGTAAAGGTTGGCTTCTGGAAAGGGTTCTCTGAACAGAGACCTGAATAAAGTTAGGGAGCACACCTTGTGAGAGTCTGGAGAACATTCTCCAGGCAGGGGGAGCAGCAGGCATGGAAATCCTGAGCAGGCTCAGCATCTGGGAGGCGCCGGAGGAAGGCCAGTGTGGCTGGAATAAGTGCTAAGGGAGGGGGCACAGGACGTGAGTGTCAGCCTGCCAGGCCTGGGGGCCACAGCAAGCAATGGGGATCCCATCCTGACTTCAAAGGGAAACAGTAAAGAGCCTTCAGCAGAGGAGTAGGAGTCCAGTGATCTTTTTAATGTTTCTGAAAGAGCCCTCCAGCTGTTGGATGGAGAGTGGATTTTAGGGAACCCGAGTTGAAGGAGGGAGACCAACCAGGATGCTACTGCAGAGGCCCAGGGAGAGAGAGGGTGGCCGGGTCCAGGTCACGGAGCAGAGATGGCAAGACAGGGTAGGGTTCTCGACAGATGTTGACGGCAGAGCAGTAGAATTCAGCAGTGCACTGGATGCTGGGTGTGAGGGAAGGCAGGCCAAGGGTGACTGCCAGGGTTGGTTTTGTCCTGAGTGTGGGAGAGAAAACTATGTCGGTTACCAAAAGGGGGAAGACGGAGGACTAGATTTGTGGGGGAACATCAAGCGTTATCTTTCAGACCTCTGAAGCTGGCAAGTAGGCAGTTGGACATAGGAATCCGGAGCCCCAAAAAAGAAGTTAAAGTAAGGGTGAACATGTGGGAACCCTGCCCGCATAGAAGGTGTCTGCACCCACAGAGCAGGGCGGGGCCCCTGGAGAGCAGGAGCTGGAGAAGAGGCGAGGGTGGAGACGGAGCCCAGGGGAGGAGGGCACCCAGAGAGGGCTAGGAAGAACAGCAGGGGGCCCTCAGCGCGGCCACACCATCTCTTCAGGATCTGAGCGAGTCAGCTGTGCCCTGAGGCTGCTGGTGAAGCGTCTCTGCGGCCGGCGTGCTTCTGCCTGGGCCAGCCGCCTTCCCCTGTATGTCGCTGGGATGCATTGGTTACACAGGGGCCCCGGGCGTAAGAGCCCACGAGGCCTCGCTCGGTTCCGTCAGCAGACGGGTCATCTCTCTGGGCTCTGCCCGTGCCTTAAGCTTGGGACGAGAGGCCAGCCCAGAAGACGGTTCACAGGCTGAGGCTCTGTCTGTCTGTCCCCGCCCCGCCTCCAGCACTCGGACATGCCGGAGGAGATGCGAGTGGAGACCATGGAGCTGTGCGTCACGGCCTGTGAGAAGTTCTCCAACAACAACGAGGTATTGCCATCAGTGCGGCCCCTCGTGCCTTGGGTGACCCCTGTGGCCCCAGTCCCCGCATCCAGCTACAGAGAGTGCCGCTGGGGCCAGGCTAAATCCTTCCTGGGAGGCATTCGGAGCGCGTGGAAGGCCGGTGAGGGCAGAAGCTGGTGCTATCTCGGGCACTGACCCAGTGCTAGAGGGAGAAGAGCTGGGGAACTTTCTGTGACGCCCCTGTCCACATGCCCCGTCTCAGGTGGGCTGCAAAATAGGTTACCTTTCCCCTTGGCTCCATCCCAGTGGAGAACAGAGGCCCGCCCAGGCATTCATTCATGTATCCATTCATCCATTCAGAAAAGATGTTAAACACCATTCCTGTGCCAGGCACTGTTCTAGGTGCTGGCAATATGACAGGTAGGCATCGACACAGGAAAAGCCATTCATCAGTCTGCTGGTGAACAAGAAGGAAGCCAGTGTGGTGGCAGCCTGTGGGGGAGGCCGACCCTGGCCACTGTGCACCCAGGCTTCAGGCCAGGCAGGCCCAAGCTCAAATCTCAGTCTCCAGCCCCTTGCTAGCTCTTTAACCTTGGACAGGCCAGTTCTCATCGCCCGGCCCCAGTTTCCCGGTCTGTGCCAGAGGCGAGGATGCTGCCTCCTCGCTGGGTGGTCCTGAGGACAGACGTCCTGAAATGATGTGGGTGAGGCGCCTGGCATGGCGGCGGGCGCGGCCAGCGCGCAGCAAATGCTGGAGCCTGGGGCTTCACCCCGCGAAGGCCGGGCCTCCGCCCCTCCCCAGACCTTTTGAAAGAGCGAGCTCGGGAAGGACAGGGGGCGCCGCTGCTGCAGCTGAGAGAGGCAAGGCCGGCTTCTCTCCCAGAGCCCACCAGACACGCCAGGGAAAGCCTCTGTGCGCCCTGAAGGTAGCCCTGAGTCTGCACCGTGATGATGGCAATCGCTGCATCCGCAGCGCGCACTCGGAGCGCGCACTCGGGGGCGCTGGCTCATTGAGGGCTGACAGCAGCCTTGTGGGCGCGGGCACCGGGGGCACAGCTCGAGCTCCAGCCGGAGGCCCCGTCTCAGGTCCAACGCCCCGCCCTGCCGCCTCACCCGTGTCTTCCGACGGCTGAGGTAGAACGTCCGGTTCGCCGTAGCTGTGTCGCGACCCCTGGTTAGGAGGGGCGGAAACGCTGTCTGAAGGTTCCGAGAGCTGAACAGCAGCCCCGAGGCTACAAGGCCTCTCTCCTGCTGACCCCTCTCTCCCCCAAGCTGCCCCCCGCCCGCCCGCCCCCGACGAGCCTGGTCTTGTTGCAGAGCGCTGCCAAGATGATCAAAGAGACCATGGACAAGAAGTTCGGCTCCTCCTGGCACGTGGTGATCGGTGAAGGCTTCGGCTTTGAGATCACACACGAGGTGAAGAACCTCCTCTACCTGTACTTCGGGGGGACCCTGGCTGTGTGTGTCTGGAAGTGCTCCTGACACACTGTCCCCCCGCCCTTCCCCGCCCCGCCCCCGCAACCCTTTCCCCCGCCACCCCACCCCGCTGTTCCCCTGGGAGGGGGGAGCAGCCACCGGCAGGTCCTGACCTTCTAGAGGAAAGCTGGGGTCTTTTCTTCCTTGTCCTGTGTTCCGTGTCCTGAGCTGCGCCCCGCGTGTGCATCCGCAACCATCTCACGCCGAGTCCCCGGGTGTGAGGAGGCAGCAGGGGGGGCTGGGGGGTGTGACAGGGTCGAAGGTGGGGCGGGGGTGGCATTTTTTTCTCACAGGGACCTGCCAGCCCCCCACGCCTGCCCACACCCAGCACTGTGGGCAGGCATCCGCCCGTCCTTGTCTT
Source organism: Dama dama (assembly GCF_033118175.1). Taxonomy (NCBI): domain Eukaryota; kingdom Metazoa; phylum Chordata; class Mammalia; order Artiodactyla; family Cervidae; genus Dama; species Dama dama. Next base: position 9,790,346 of record NC_083702.1, read on the forward strand.
GACGGGGCGTGTGCAGATGGCCTCGAGGGAGCCTCTCCGCTTAGGGGGTCACTAAGGGCTTCTCTCCTCGACTTCTGGAGAAGCAGTGACCCCCCACCCCCACCCCCACCCCCAGAAGCCCCTTTCCCCGCCTGGCCCCGGGCTGAACAAGCCGCCGCGTCTCGTCGGGCCCACAGCTCCACGGCCCCCTGGCTTTGGCATGAGGACCAAGCAGCCTGTCCCCACCCCCGCTCCGTCCCGGCCCTCCCCCCACCTTGCCTCCACGTGTGCAGTTGGTAACCAGTGGCTGAGGGTGCGGGAACCACGCCTGCGCGGTTTCTGGAAGTGTCACTGACCTCCGGTGAGACGCCTGGGCCAGGAGCGCCCTCGCCGCGAGGCCTGCTTCAGCAGGGAAACCTGGCCTGCCACTTACTTCTCATCAGGGACCGCATGCCGATTTGTACTTCTTATCTCTGCTGGGTTTTCTATATTCTTTTTGAGTGTGGGGAGAAGGGTTTTAGTAGAAGGGTGAATCCTATTTTACACAGCGGTCTTATTTATATATAAATGTCTTGGATTTTACAATTAAAATAACCAAAAACTGACCTTGATCTTATAGTCTTTTGGCGGGGCTGGGGAGCCAGGCTCAGTATTGCCAGGCTGTGCGGGGGTCCCAGGAACCTGGTGAGGCTGCTGGCGTCTCAGCGCCCAGGCCCTGCCCCTCCCGCTTCCCTCACGGTGCGGGCCCCCGGGGTCACTGACTTAGGCACCCTGGTGGCCAGACTGGGCCACTGTAAAGACGCTTTCAGCCTCACATTGTGTCATTCCGTTCAGAGATGTTTCTTCAAGCAGCGCTGAGGGCCAGGGCCCCCGGGAGTGGGGACACCAAGACGGAGAAGCCACAGACCCCCCTCAGTGAGCTCGCGGTCTGTGGAGGAGGAACGCAGGAACCCAGTTATTTCAACTGGACGTGAAAAGTGATGAAATAAAAGAAGGGTCTTCCCTGCTGGTCCAGCGGTTGAGAATCCACGTGCCAGTGCAGGGGGCACGGGTTCAATCCCTGGCCCGGGAAGATCGCACATCCCGCGGAGCAGCTCAGCCTCTGCAACACAGCTGCGGAGCCTGCGCTCTGTAGAGCCCGTGGTCCGCAAGGGGAGGAGCCAGCTCCACGGCTAGAGAGCAGCCCCCGCTCGCCGCAGCGAGAGAAAGCCCTTGCGCAGCGAGGAGGACCCGGGGCCACCAAAAATAAATTAAGTTTTTGAAAAAGAGAGGACGGGGCATGGTGGGGGTGGACGGAAGGCCTCCACGCCCAGCCTAGGGAGTGTCGAGGAGCCCCTGGCGGGGTGGGCCCTGAAAGCCAGCTCTCAAGGGAGAGAGGGCTTTTCCCCAGGGAGGAGGTGTTCCGGGCCAAGTGACGCTAGGAGTAAATACGTGGCGTGAGGGGCCGCCCTGCAGACCTGAGAAGCCCCCTCCCCCCAGTCTGAGTCTCACCCCTAGAAATGCCGAGTCTGGGCAGACCTGGGCCAGCCTGCCCTGCCCCCCAGCCTACCTTCCCCTCCTGAGATGGCTCACCAGAACGTCCAGGCCTGGCAGCCCTGGGCCCTGGCCTGGTCACGGCCTCCTAAGGCTTCGAGTCCATTTGTCATGGAATCTGTCGACTGCTCTGCTGGACGGTATCCCCTCCTTCCTCTAAGTTCTACGCAGAGACCCAGGCGGCTGAGTAGGGAGGGGAGCCCAGCGGACCACTGGTGAATTTCACAAGTGTTCGCTGAGTTGCTGCTGCACGTGGGGTCCTGAGAAAGAGGAGGAGGTCAGGGTCACTGCCCCAAGGCTGGTTATCTAGACCTAACTGGTCATCTGACCCTCTGGGACTTGTGGGATGGGGGTTGGGGGTGGGGGCAACTCCCTTCCCTTGGACCTGCACTGACCCGAGCCCTGGGCCACACCGGGTGCTGCGGGGGGCGGTTGGCAAGGCGGGCAGATGGGAATACAAGGAGGTGGGCGCTGAGGCCTGGAATAGCTACAGTTTATTAACTGCCGCCTTGGCAGCTGTTCTCGCCTCTAATCTGCCACACGTAGGTGCCATGAAGTAAGCCAGGCTCAGCCTGAATCCCAGGTGGTAGGGTGGCATCCGGGGAGTGTGGGCTCTGAGGCCCACAGGCCTGACTCCGGCCAGCCCTGCTCTTCCTAATCTCTCTAGCCTCAGTGGCTTTGTCTGTAAAATGGGGATGAAACGCAGCAGCTCCTGAGGTTGCTGAGAGCCTCAGGCCTGCCCCTGGAGCAGATGGTGCCCCCCCCCATGCACACTGTGTCCTTGGGGGTGCTGCGATCTCCCCACCTTGGAGATGGGAACCCGTCTGACACCCAGCCGCCGCAAGGCAGGGTGGAAAGTCAGCACGACGCTGCTGACCTCGGTGGCTTTCCTTCTCTCCCCGCTGGGACCCATGCCAGCCGTGGTCACCCTGACCATCCTCCCAGGCCCCTCCCCGCTCACGGCCAGAGATTCAACAAGCATTTGCTGACAAGGACTGAAAAGGAGAGGGTCGTGACCATTGAGCGACACACCAGGACACCCCAGCCTTGGCAGAGGCGGCTGGCAGTCCACCGAGGAAGGCAGACCCAGGGATGGAAAAGCAGGCCGCACTCATCCACCCGTCATCTGCTACAGGGAGAGGGAGGGTGGGGTTCAGGGGAATGTGGGGTTCAGGGAAGGAGGCGCTGTCACTGTCCCCGGGGTGCTGGGGAAGGTGTCACAGAGGAGGTGGCATTGAGCTAGGCTATGGCTTCCCCGGGGGAGGGATGAGATGGGGAGGGGGGATACCTGGGGAGGGCAGCCTCAGGTGAGGGGGGCCAGCATGTGCAGAACAGCAGTGCCCGAGGGAGCCCAAGACGGGTGTTGAGAGTGGTGGCGGATGTGCGAGTGGAGTTCCCAAGAGGGCGGAGGGAGGAAGAGGTCGAGGACAAGGAGACTCAAGCCGCTCAGGGTCCCCCACTTGGGAGGCGCTTAGGCTCGCTCCCTTATGACATGGTGTCCTGTATCCTCAACAGACCTCCAAGGTGGTCATCCCCATTTACAGATGAAGAAACTGAGGCTGGGTGGGCGAGAGATCTTGCCTGAGTCCAGCTAGGAAGCAGCTCCAGCTGGGACCCAGACCCCCCCGCCTGCTGGCCTCACCAGTCCTGCTCATCGGGGCACCAGCTGAGTTCCCAGGCCCGCTCTCTTTACCTCCTGCCCCATAGAGAGCTGGGGTCCCACAGCTTGTTGACCCCTCCATCCAGCCACTCCCTCCCGCTGCCATCAGCCCCCATCTCCCTCTGTTCAGACTGCTGCAGCCCCAGGCAATTAGTGACCACAGCCCTGCCGCCACCGTCAGCCCAGGCCCCTCTGGTGCCATCCGTGTGTGGGCAGCGGGGACTTGCCCAGACACCTCGGTCCCTCTGCCGGCTCAGCGTAAGGGAAGTCGGGCAGCCTTTTCTGGACACATCTGGAGGGCCACGTCATAGGCCCCCCACCCTCGGGGCCCCGGCCCTCTGCCTGGGAGGCAGCAAGTGCTGGCCAGATGAGAGAACCGAACACTGGTCCCCTCCGCCAGGACCTGCACAGGCCTCCCCAGGATTGGGGGTGGGAGCGGGGCAAGGGGCACCGAGGCAGTCAGTGTGAGCAGATGAAGGGCAGGGGCTGGGTAGCAGGGCCCCACGGCAACCAAGACGGCAACCAAGACGGTGGGCACGCTGCCAAGGGGGCGAGCGGGCTGCCTTTGAAGCTGGCGGTGGGCCCGCAGAGAAATCTGGTGAATATTTAATACTGTCTCGGAAGTGATGCGGAGAGGCTCCAGGGTCCTGCTTAACCTACTTCCTGCTTCTCCCGAGAACAGAACCTTTGGGGCAGGCAGGCGGTGTCCCCTGGGGTGGTGGGGGTCCCCAGCCAGCATCTCGCCCGCCCCCAGCAGGTCTGACACAGCTGCAGGGGCAGGGCTTGTTAGTTCCTTGAGAAGAAGGAGCAGGGAACATCAATAATGTCCTTCAGATCCTCCCCCAAGTCTGGGAGGGGAATTGTTCAATTTTAGCCACAAGCCACCACCCTGTTCTATTTTCCTTTTGTTCTCCCCATCTCATATTTAAAGTAACCGCCTCCCACTGCCAGCTGCTGTCTTTAATCCTTAGGAAGGCGGGGCGGGGGCGGGGTAGAAAGGGAGCAAGCTTAGGAGGTAGAGGATCTGAATTAGTACTCATAATACTTCCAAACTATTCGGGGTCCGAAGCGTGCCAGGCACTGCCCTAAGCATTTTCCAAACTGTCCCATTTAGTTGGTATGTCCACCCTGTGAAGAGATACTATCGTGTGCGTGCTAAGTTGCTTCTCTTGTGTCCAACTCTTTGCAACCCTATGGACTGTAACCCGCCAGGCTCCTCTGTCCATGGAATTCTCTGGGCACGAATACCAGAGTGGGTTGCCAATTCCTCCTCCAGGGGATCTTCCTGACCCAGAGATCAAACCCGTGTCCCTTATGTCTCCTGCATGGGCAAGCAGGTTCTTTACCACTAGCGCCACCTGGGAAGCATTTTCCAAACTGTCTCCTGTAGTTCAAACGTCCACCCTGTGAGGAGATACTGTCAGCGCCCCTTTTACAGATGAGGCATCGAGGCCCAGAGAGGTTAAGCTCCAGGTCACTCGACCAGGATTCACCGCAGGCCCACAGGGCACCAGAGCCCAGCTCTCCAAAGGTCTGTGCGCCACGGGACAGCCACTCGGCTTCTCGGCTGCAAAATAGGGTTCCCGGCTCCTGTCCTGCCTCTTCTCCTTGGTAGGGCACCACGGAGATGGTGGTCATGAAGGTGGAAATGCCTGAAGGTGGGAAGTGCTGATCAGGAATTGGGGTCAGGACCAGTCTGGGGAGCCCCCATGACCTCTGGGAGACGTGGGAATCTGGAAGCCAGGGCTCAGCGGGCCAGGTAGGTAGTTGCCTCCAAGGCCCTGTTGGCATCTGGGCTCTGCAGGGTCACAGCGTGAGACACAGGGTGACCACACATACGTCCAGTGACTGAGGATCCCGAACAGGCGGGACCAGATGCTGTCCTTCCACCCTGAGCTGGGAAGGACTGTCCCGATAGCAGGAACTTGTGAGGACTCTGCTCTTGCCGAGCACTCTCCAAGCCATGTCTGTCCTTCGAGCTTCAGAATGGCCCAGGGAAGTGAGCCAGGCAGATTCTATTAGGGTCTCTGCCCCAACAGTGAGGAAATGGCCTCATAGAGAACTTGGGATGTGCTGGGATGGGGGCTGGCCTGGGGCAGAGGTTTCTCCTCTACACATCAGTAGCCTCAGACAGGTGGGAAGGGTGCTGCCAGCTCCTCTAGGACTCCTCCCCCCACTGCAGTCCCTGGACACTCCAGGTCACTTTGTGTCCCCACTGTGCCTCATCATTGTATCTACACCGGCTACGTTTTATTGACTTGGTGGAGACTATGTCTTATCTCTCTAGCATAGGACCTGCTATGTATCAGAGGTGCATTGTGACTAGTGAGCAAATGAATAAGGCTGCTTAGAGGGATGAATAGATGGATGGATGATGGATAGTTGGATTGATGGAAGATGGATGGATGAATGGATGAGGGATGGTTGGATGGATGGATTATGGATAGTTGAATGAATGGGTGACGGATAGTTGGATGGATGGAAGGTGGATGGATGGATAAGGGATGGTTAGATAGATGGACAGATGGATGGGTGGATGGATGGATGGGTGATAAATTAGTAGAAAATTCTCCAGGAAGCTCAGAGCAACAGAGCACATGAGCAAAAAAAAACCAGTGATGGCTGAACCAGGGGCGTCCCTTTATTTCTGATGCCCTCAGCCAAATTTCCAGGCTCCTCACAGGAGACCTAAAGTTTATTTGGAACTCAGAAAGTCACTCCACTTTGATCTGATTAATAAGAAAATATGAAGACTCAGAAGTAGCGCGAGTTGATTCCCAAGGCTGGAAGAGCTTGCTAAGGAACACCAAGAAGAACATCGGGGTTGCCATCAGACCTGAGTTCCAACACCAGCTCCACCACTTGCTGGCTGGGTGGCCTTGAGTGAGTCCCTTCTCCTAAGCCCTGTTCTCTTCAGATGTAAAAAAGAGTGAAGTCCTTGCCCTCCTAGCCCAGAGGTCACGGGGAGGATTGAGCAAATGGAGCAGCCCCAGGAAGAGGGTCAGGGCTGAGCTCCTGCTATTAAAGCCTCTGCCAGAGCATCGTCATTGGCTAGCAAGCCATCAGCCAGGACCCTGTGCCCCAGGCTGGCCTTTGGCCTGCTGGCCTGATGCTCTTTCCAGACATCACTCAGCAAGTATTTAATAAACTCCAGAGATGCCAGACCCTGTGCAGAGGAAATAGGGCCCCACTCTGGTCCCTGCCCTTGGGAGCACAGTCTAGGGGAGATGAACTCTAAAGGGGCTCCTGGAGAACATTGTGCAGGCCAAGTGCAGGTAAGCCGGCGGGTTATTCAGGAGTGTTCTGGGCAGAGCCCCCCGCCAAAGCTCCCCGTTGCCCCGGGCAGGCACAGAACCTCCCCCTTGAACACCGTGTGGTCTAGAGCTCTTCTGAGAGCCACAGGGCCTTGCATTGTGTAACCTCTGAACAGGGCGGTAAAGCGTCTGCCTACAATGCAGGAGACCCAGGTTCGATCTTTGGGTTGGGAAGATGCCCTGGAGAAGGAAATGGCAACCCACTCCATTATTCTTGCCTGGTAAATCCCATCTGGACAGAGGACCCTGGTAGGCTACAATCCATGGGGTCACAAAGAGTCGGACACGACTGAGTGACTTCACTTTCACTTACAGGGCTTAGCGCAAGGCTGTGTACACAACCAGTGTTTATCAAGTGAATGTCCTCATCCTTGTCTGCAAAACCTTTCCGCACATTCTTTGTGCTGCTTCTGCTGGGGCCCAGGGACGCAGGACGGTGGGAGCTTGCAGTTAGGCAGACACAGGGGCCAGTGGGACAGCTCCATATGCAATGTGCGACCGTGGGGGGTGGGTGTGCCCGGGAGGGGTGCTGAGACCAGAGAAGGGACACAGCGGAAGTGGACATGGAGTTCAACAGGAGGGGAAGGAATTGAGGCAGAAGTCAGGGTGTGGACACACTTTTCAGAAAAGAAGGCCATTGGATGGAGCGGAAAGGTGGGGGAGATGAGCCAAGAAATGGCTCCCAGAGAGGCAGGCAGGGCCAGGCCTTTGTGGGCCTCCTCCATGGCAGGAAGGATGGAAGTGGGGGGCAGTGAAGGAGGCAACAGCATCCACGTGGCAGGGGCAGGCTGGGGTTTCAGGGCGAGGCCTGCACCAGGATGGTGTTGAATCCGGGGAGGCAACAGTGCACGGTGATCCATTGAGTGCTGGGAACACAGGGCTGGGTGGAGGGCCTCAAGGATGCGTGCAGAGGGGTGGCTCAGTCCTTCCTTGCCTGCGTGGTCCTTGCACTTCCCGCACCCCCAACTCAGAGCCTCTGTGGAGCTGGGAGGGGCAACGCCACCTTGATGATGGACCCGCATCTTTGGAGGTTTGCCAAGGGCCAGGAGTGGGGCGGGGTAAGCATTCTGTTCCTGAGGAATCCAGAGCCCAAACCTGTCTTCCGCTTGGTCCCTTGGCCCCTTAACCTGCGGCCCCTTCTCTTGTCAGTGCCCCTAACCCCGCCCCACCCCACCGGCCAGGGCTCCCTCCCTTGGCCGGCTCCACGGCTTCCCTGGGGCCTTGGACACTCTCTGGACTCCATCTCTGGACAGCCCTCCGGGAGATGCCCTCCCTCCATGGCTGGGTCCAGGAGATGCCACCTCTGACTACCCTGTGCGGTCCAGCTCCCTGGCCTTGCACCTGTTTGAATAGCGGCCATGGTACTACCTCCAGCTCCTGGGACTCCTCTCCGTGGTCCTGCTTCTACTCTTGGCTTCCCCCTCCTCTCGGGTCCCTGTAGGTGGCCTTGTCACAGCCAGGGCAGCCCATGCCTGACCCACCCCCCCACCCCCGCAGCTTGGCCAGAAGCCATGGGGGCTTCAGGAGTCATAGGACTTCAAGGGTGGCAAGGGATCCGTGGAGAAGGGGGTGCTGCCCAACAGAGCCTGGGGCCACAGCCCAGCAGCCGGGCCAGGGCAAACAGGGCGGGGGCGAGTCCTCTGCCCAGCCCGTGTACATGGCCACGTCAGTGCTGGGGCAGGACAAGCTCTTCTGTGTCACACCTATAAGTTCGCTGACCAATGAGTGAGAATGTTGAACTCGAGTTCGGGGACTCAAGAGTGGGGCTCAGCCTCCCTGGACCCCCCTGTCCTCTCTCCCCACACCCCTCTCGCTGGATGATATACCTGCCGCTGGGCCAGTCCCTGCATTCAGGCAGCTCCACCCCCTGGGCCTTGGCCGACAACCCCACTCGCATGGTGAGCGTGGAACTCCCATGGGATGGGGGTGCTAGGGTGAGGCCTCGATGCCCACACTGGCCAGGAGTTCCTCTCAGAGGAGGTGATATTTGAACTGGGCCCAGAAGGGATTTCTGCAGGCCCCAGGGAGATAAGGAGGGGTCAGAGCACTGCAGCTGAAGTCACTGTGGGTGGGAGTGGGCAGAGCAAGGACAAGGCTGGGGGAGATGCCCACCTGCCCTTTGACCAGCTGTGGGGAGCCAGGGAGGGCGTCTGGCAGGATTGTGATGCCAGAGAGCCAGGAGAAAGGCCTCCTCTCCCGGCCTGGAGGGCTGAGAGGAGCCAGCCAGAGAGGGCCAGTCACCTGCCCTGGAGTCAGTGTGAGCTGGGCTGTGAGCTGTGTCACAGGTGCAGGTGACCACAGCCTCCTAACCCAGCTCCACACCCACATCTTACTAACCCAGACCAACCTAGACAGCATATTAAAAAACAGAGACATTACTTTGCCAACAAAAGTCCGTCTAGTCAAAGCTATGGTTTTTCCAGTAGTCATGTATGGATGTGAGAGTTGGACTATAAACAAAGCTGAGTGCAGAAGAATTGATGCTTTTGAACTGTGGTGTTGGAGAAGACTCCTGAGAGTCCCTTGGACTGCAAGGAGATCCAACCAGTCCATCCTAAAGGAGATCAGTCCTGAGTGTTCATTGAAAGGACTGATGCTGAAGCTCCAATGCTTTGGCCACCTGATGTGAAGAATGGACTCACTGGAAAAGACCCTGATGCTGGGAAAGATTGAAGGCGGGAGGAGAAGGGAACAACAGAGGATGAGATGATTGGATGGCATCACCAACTCGATGGACATGGCTTTGAGTAGGCTCCAGGTGTTGGTGATGGACAGGGAAGCCTGGCATGCTGCAGTCCTTGGGGTCACAAAGAGTTGGACACGACTGAGCAACTGAACTGAACTAGAAGGACCACGTGTTCCCTGGTTTAACCGCCACCTGATAGATTTCCCAATGGCCCAGGACAAACCCAGCTCGTCACCTGGCCTGCAAGGCCCAGCATGGCCTGGCCTCTCTGCCTCTCAGCAGAACCCACTGCCTGGGTGCCCAGGGCCAGGCCTGCCCCTAGGGCATGGGCTTCCAGGGTCAGCAAGAGCCAAGCCAGAGCCCCTGGAGTACCTGCCTCATTTGGTGATGCTTTCACATCAATGGAGACGAGTTGTACCCACAGCGTGACTGGCTGAGCCTGCCCTGAAGGAGGAGATGGCTACTACCCAAGAGGGTAGTGGCCTTGGGTAAGCCAAGTGCACCCCATGGCCACCCCCCATCCTCCCTGCCTACCAGCCCTGCCCTTCCTGACCCCCATCTCCACCTTGCAGTCCAGAAGTCTGGGGGAACCCAGGCAAAGTGGCCCAACAACAGGAGGCCCTTTTCAAATCCATGAGATGAGGACCTGGGAGGGGTCCTCTGGGCATGGCCGTGGACCAGCCGTGTGTCCCCGGGACCAGCCACCCCTCTCTGGACTCATTTCTTCCTCTGTGTCCCAAGGGCCCCTTTCTCAGTGTCCCTCAGCTGACTCTCCAGATGGTCATTCTCCAACCCTGCTGCGAACGCATCCTGCTTTCTGCGAGGCGAGTTCCTTTCTCCACCGCTAGGGGTCCTCTGGGAGGCTGGATTCACGGCGGCTGACGGTGCGGGGCGACCTCTCGTGGCCACATGTGTGCACAAGGCTCCCTGGCGACTGCCCGCTCCGGGACCCCAGGACGGCGCTGGAGGGGCCCGCCCGGCTCTGTCCACACCCTGCCCTTACTCCCAGGCCTGGAGTAGGGGGCCACAACCACTTCCTCAGGTTCATCAAGCCCAAGTGGGAAAAACCATGAGTTATTCGGACCTGACTTCCTTTGGCTCTTCACTCCCAAACATTTATTGAGCACCTATTGTGTGCCTTGCAGTGTGGGTACCAAGGTGCAGTACCTAAGAACAGGTGGGTCCCCACCGTCACTGAAGTTATGGTCCAGCCAGGCCCCAGCGCCTCCACTTCACACCCTGAACCCCACGCTCCTCCTGTAACTTAGCTCCACAGTCCCCACCTTGCAAGATTTCCCCCACCTCCCCCCACCATCCAGGGAAGGGGTCGGTCCTGTTAATGGAATCTGATTGGGGAACTTTTCAAAACAATGAAGATCCTCTCGGAGAGTGAGGGAGCACTCTAAAATTTGCCTTTCAGGACCCCTGGGAATTTTCTGTTCGGTGGGTTCGCTTCAAGCAAGGCAGTACTGAGCCCCTCCCCACTCCAATGGCCAAGCCAGGCCAGAGCATGTGGGCTTCGGTGCTATCACCCCAGGCCCTGGAGGAAAACACAGGCTGGGCCAGTCCCTCTCAGCCGCCAGGGGGTCGTCCCAGAAAGCAAGAAGGCAGACCCTGGACACTTCATGCTGTGCCTGGGTGTGTCACCTCCAGTGCAGAGCCCCTCACCCCAAACCTACAGTCACCCTGCGGAGGGACTCTTACCATCCTCCACATTTCACCCTAAAAAGGAAAAGAAAAAAAAAAACAAACAGCCACTCATACATCTGTGATTTACCTGGTGAGGACGCTGAAGCACAAAGGGGTTGAGTACCCTGCCCAGAGTCACACAGCCACAGGAACTGTGCAGAGGGGGAATCCAGAGCAGGCTGCAAGTGCAGTGCTCCTCAGAGACCCCAGGCCTGCTTTCCTGGACCCTCCAGCTCAACTTCGGATAGACCTGCCTTGCCTGCCTGTGGACCAATTTGGGAAGGAAGCCAGGGAGCCAGTGAGTTAAGTGCAAGGCTCCATATCAATCTTCATTTCATCCTCACCGTGGTCCCTCAAGATAGATGGCGCCATTCCACTTTTTTTTTTCTTTCTTAAATTTAATTAATTTTATTTTTGGCTGTGATAGGTCTTCCTGGCTGTGCACAGGCTTTCTCTGGTTGCAGTGAGCAGAGGGTTCTCTTGTTGCAGAGCCCCAGCTCTCAAGCGTGGGCTCAGTAGTTGTGGAGCACAGTCTTAGTTGCCCAGTGGTAAGTGGGATCTTCCCAGACCAGGGATCGAACCCGTGTCCTCTGCATTGCAAGGCGGACTCTTAACCACTGGACCACAAGAGAAGCCCCACTGTTCCACTTTTGACAAAATGTGGAAACCAAGGCCCAGGGACGCAAGGCCACTCCCACAGTCATGCAGCTCTCTCACAGGGGCCGGACTTGGTCCCTAACACTGTGGGCAGGATGCTGGGACATCCCCTCCACCAGCACAGGGAGGTCTCTGGCCTCCAGTGAGGAATCCGACCACTGGGCTTGGGGGTGGAGGGCCAGGTAGGGAGCAGTCAGGGGGCCTTTCCATCTAATATCAAGCTGACCCAAGACCAGGAGACCCCTGCCAGCTTCCAACTTTGAGCAACACAATTCAGAACCCTTCTCTTTGTACCTCCGCTGGCCAGGTTCCCGGTAGCCCTAGGCCCCTTGAGAGCAGAGACAGGTCTTCCTGTCTCCTCCAGCTCCTCCCAGCCCTGGGGTTCCCTGACCCACCTCCACCCTCTGGGGACAGATTCTTCCCCTGACATTTAGCTCAATGCCTGGGGGCCACCTGGGGGTGAAAAAGGGCATCACTGTGTGTCAGACCCTCTGGCCTCACCATCCACCAGATGCTCACTTTGGACAAGTCCCTTAATTTCTCCAAGCCCAGCTTCCTGTAAAGGTGATGATCACCCTATGTCTCACCTTTCAGAGATTTTAGTGAACTATTAGGTGGTATAAAGTGCCAAAGGCCTGACTGAAAGTGAAAGAAAGTGTTAGTCACTCAGTCGTGTCCCACTCTGCGATCCCATGGGCTGTAGCCTGCCAGGCTCCTCTGTCCATGGGATTCTCCAGGCAAGAATACTGGAGTGGGTTGCCATGCCCTTCTCCACGGGATCTTCCCAACCCAGGGATAGAACCCAGGTCTCCTGCATTGCAGGCGGATTCTTTACTGTCTGAGCTACCAGGGAAGCCTGACTATCAGGCAGTAAGTACGAGCAGTTTCCTTTCCTTTCCCTTTATTCTGGGGCCGAATCCTGCATCTCAGGAGGGTCCCCTCAGTCATGAACTGAAAGGTGAATAATGTCAAGGCGATCTGAGATGTCACTGCTGATAAGAGAGCTCTGCAAAACCTTCCTCATGTCCCCTGATGATGGGGCCCACTTCTCCAGAGTCCCAGGCCCGGGGAGGAAGTGGATTGAGAGCTCTCCTCATGCTGAGACATCCTCTGAGGCCTTTCCCGCCCCCTTATTGTCTCCCCACACCGGCCACACTCTAGTGATTCTCCCTGGGCACCCTGCGTCCAGGGTAGACGCCAAGGCGGTCCTCTGGACTCCACCCACTCAGTCTATACACTTCTGGCCAGCCCCAGAGATGGAGCTCATACACTGGCCTGTGTCTGGCAGGGAACAGGGAGACAGTGCTAATGACAAAGGCAGCAGAATTTACAGGCTACAGTGAAGGGACACCTAGCCCACCCTGGGGTCCAGGGGGACTTCCTGGAGGAGATGCTATTGTCACTAGGATTTGAAGGATTTATGAGTGTGTGTGTGTGTGTGTGTGTGTGTGTGTGTGTGTGTGTGTGAGTGTGTGAGTTAGATGAGAGTTAGGGGAGAGAGGACAGGCGAGATGGGCTGCCAGGTGGAGGTCCCAGCACCACCAGAGGCGTGGAGCCTGGGAACAGTCTGACAGGTGAGGAAAGCATTGCTGAGGCTGTTTTTAGAATTTTTAAATATTTATTTGGCTGTGCCAGGTCTTAGTGCAACAAGTGGGATCCAGTTTCCAGATCAGGGATGAAACCCGGGCTCCCTGCATTGGGCGTGTGGCGTCTTAGGCACTGGACCACCAGGGGAGTCCCTGTTATTGGAATTTGAAGAAAGAAAGGAACAGACTGGGGCCTGAGGTTCAGAGAAGTGGAGTGCCTGATTAAGCATCTCTGGCTGGGGGATCAGTCTTGCTCCCAGGCCCGCACTCTCTCTCCTACCCTGGGCCGGCTATAAGAGGGCACGGTTGTCAGAATCTAGGCACAGGTGTTGCTGGGATCTGGGGAAAGTGGCAGAGATCACATCAACCAGGGCAGAGTCAGAGCCCAAGGGAGTCACCTCTTCCTGGCAGAATGTGGGGCAGGGGTCCTTCTGTCCTCTCATCCCACCCCCACCTTGGCGGGAGCCAGGGCCTTGCCTGGGCTGAGCCTGGGGGAGCCTGGTGAGGGACAGGAGCCAGGCCAACCTGCCCCAGATGTGGCCCATACGGCCTCCCTCCTCCCGCAGCAAATAACAGCGTATACCTCCTACTGCTCTAGGAAGCCCACGCTATGCCATGGCCCCACGTGTTGGAGGGCCCGAACTCCCCTTTCTGCCCAAAGCCACCCTGGCCTAATGCCATGGCTGGCACAGCCCGCATAGATGCCCCCACAGCAAGAGCAAGAAGGCCAAGTGAGTCAGGGCAAACCTCTCCTCTAGAATGGCTCTGGTCAAGGCCATGGGCCTTCTCATTGCCTAGCGCCATTCCCCGGCTTCTCCTCTGAGGTCTAAGGCAGTCACTGGTCAAAGGGAAAGAGAAATGTGCTTTAGAAATCAGAAGGCCCTGGCTGTGTTAGGAACTGGCTGTGTGACTTTGGATAAATCACGTCTCTGAGCCTCAGTTTTCTTATCTGTAAAATGGAGACAACAATGGGGATGGTTGTTATTCATTCATTCTACAGATATTTACTGAACACCTACTATGTGCCTGATGTTCGATTAGGGACTGACGGTATGGCAGTGAACAAAATGGGTCAAATCCCTGCCCTCAGAGAGCTTACTTTTAAGAGGAGAAATACTGGCAATAAATAACAACCGCAGACAAGTAAAATGTAGGGTGTGTTCAATGGTGATCTAGTGGGCAGATGAAGCAGGGAAGGGGGACTGGAGGGAGGAGATGGTGGGACAGTTCTCAACGGGGTGGTTTGAGAAGAACAGGGCCTCACTGGGAGGATGGAGAATGAGCCAAGCAGCCATCGCAAGAATGGGCTCCAGGCAGGGGAGCCGCAAAATTGAGGTGGGGTTGAGAGTCACGTGGGCGCAGCCCCTGGCGTGGTCCAGGCACTGGCTCTTCTCCCCACTGGGAATCAGGCCCCTGGAGGACAGGCATCATGATCCAGCTCACCAGGACCCGCAGGCCTGGCACGTGTCAGATGAATTCATCAGTGGTCACATCGTTTACTAGAGAAAACCGGGACCCAGAGCGGAATAGCATCTGAGCCAAGCTCCTTCCCCGAGCTAAGGGCACAAGTGGGACTAGGGCCCCATCTGCCAACAGCCCCCAGGCCCTTCTCATGACACCCTGTGCTGTCTCGGCCACTGGCCCCCTCCCTTAACCCAGCCTGGCCTGGCTATTTCCCCATCACTGGGTGAGCATGGGCTGCCCAGCGCTGCTGAGCCAAGCTGCCCCCCATTTCCAGGCCTTCCTCTCAGGCGGGAGGGAACCTGGACTGCTGTGCCAGATCCCAGGGCCTCCCACCTGCTCCCTGGCCATCCTGGACTTCCTCCCGAGTGAGACACGGGCTCTGGGAAGTCGGCCAGGCCAGTTGTCCTTTTCATTTGCCTGGCTTGTTTTCTGGCAGCAGAATTCTTTTTGCAAACTACTTTGCCCACGGAGCCCCCGTGTGGGGAACAGACAGTACAGAATGGCTCTGGCTGAGGGGATGGGGAAAGCCTGGCTTCCAGGAGCCCCCCTGAGCCCCCTCACATTTGAGGCAACACTGGGTGAGCTGCTGTCTTGGCCACCTGCTCATCCGCCCCCTGCCCATGGGCCAGTGGGCTCAGGTCTGAGCTCTGAGCAGCTGGTCAGTCTGGCTGCTTGGGCCCACTGCCACCAGGCCTTTCCTCTGGAGCTGGGTGGGAGCTGGCTCCTGACTCCCAGCTCAGTGGGTGGGCCCTGCAGTCTGCAGCCTCCCCACGCCTGGGGTCCCAGCGGCCTCCCTGTGGCCTCCTCTGGCTCCCCTCACCCAGCTTTAGATGGCCCTCCCGACCTGAGCATTTCTAGGGTGACAGTAGCTGTAAGTCATATACATATATACACACATATACAGTCACATATATATGTCATATATATGACATAGCTACTGTCATATATATATATATATACACACACAGTCATATATATATATATGTCATATATATGTGACTTATAGCTACTGTTGCAGGCTTCCCTGGTGGCTCAGATGGTAAAGAGTCTGTCTGCAATGTAGGAGACCCAGGTTCGATCCCTGGGTTGGGAAGATACCTTTGAGAAGGGAATGGCAACCCACTCCAATATTCTTGCCTGGGGAATTTCATGGACAAAGGAGCCTGGTGGGCTACAGACCATGGGGTTGCAAAGAGTCAGACACAATTGAGCGAATTCCACACCACATAGCTACTGTCATATATATATGTGTGTGTCATATATATGTGACTTATAGCTACTGTCATATATATATATACACACACAGTCAGTATCTGATATATACATACATGGGGCTCCCCGGGGCTCCTTGGGAGTGTGTGTGTGCATGCGTGTGTCTCTTAGTACGTCTCTGTGTATCTCTGTGCCTCTGTGTGTCTCCTGTGTTGGCTGCATCAGGTCTTAGTTCAGCAGGTGAAACCTTTAGTTGTGGCATGTGGAATCTAGTTCCCTGACCGGGGATTGAACTGGGGACCCCTGCACTGGGAGCACAGAGTCTTAGCCACCGGACCCCAGGGAGGTCCCTGCTCTAAGTCTTTAATGGGCAACCCCCTCACTGTTACTCCAGTGACCCTGCAGACCCTCCTGCCTTTACCTGGGAACGCCCCCAGGGGGAGCTCTTGCTAGATTCTCTTTCCCCTCCCTGCCTTACCCCACCTCCCCCCACGAGGAAACCTGCACCTCTACTATTATGAGAGATGCTGAAATATCGGCAATGACAACTTTCTGCTACACCTGGACAACAATCGGAGGTTAGGCCAGGACCAGCAGGGGCTCCTTGGGAGTGTGTGTGTCTTAGTAGGACTCTGTGTATCTGTGTCCCTGATCTATGTGTGCCTGTATATGTCTCCTGTGCGGTCTGTATTTTTGTGTATTTGTGTGTGTGTATGTGTGTTGGCATGTGTTTGGAAGTGACCACAAATTTCCCTCTCTGTTTCTAAGAGAGCAAGGGAGGGCTGCCCCAGGGAGGGGATGATGCTATCCAAGCTCTGAAGACATCCCTGAACCACCACAGGTGAGGGTCAGACACGGACACTGCATTTCAGGCCCGGGGAGAGACCCAGAGGATGTCCTCTTTATCCTGAAATGTGTAACACAGATTCATTCATTCAGCCGTAATATTTCAAACGATTTTTTTGAAGAAATTCATTTGAGATAAAGATCATTTCACGTAACCATTACCAGAACCCTATGAAACCCTATTGTCCCCAGAGAGGCAGCTTCGAGGGTTCGACAGCCCCTGCTCCTGGCCGCTGCCCCGAACAGCCGCTCCTGGTTCATCGTGGGTTCATCGTGGCCTCGCCCCGCCCCGCACCTGCCCCCGAACCCGTCTGAGGCCGTGGCTGAATGGGCTGCATCGACAGTCCCCTTCTGGTTCCCTCCTGGGCCTGCGGCCGGAGTAGGTCCACTCAGAGAGCCTCGTGGCCCTTGGTGACCTGACCTCCCTCCTCACGGTTGGGACAGCCGTGACGACCCCAGGATGGGCCCTGGAGCCAGCCAAAGCTGGGGATGATTCTCCTTCTCGGGTTCTTTCCCTGCTGCCCAGGGTGTCTTTTTTTTTTGGCTGCACCATGCAGTGTGAGAGATGTTAGTCCCCGCCCCAATCCCCGGGGACTGAACTCTCACCTCCCGCAGCGAAAGAGCGGAGTCTTAACCCCTGAACCGCCAGGGAAGTCCCCAGCCAGGCATCTTTGCCAGCTGCTCCAGACCACGGTAGGAGGGGGCAGCCGGAGCCCCTACTCTGCAAGGAGTGTTGTTATCAAGACACGAACCAAGTTCGGTGTCCTGCCAACTGTCACGAGCCTGACCCTCAGGCTTACCATGCTTCACAGCCAGCCATAGCCTCAAAAGCTTTGTGCAAATAACCAGTGTTTCATTGATAATGCACACAACAAGCTTGTTAGTGACAAAACATTCGAGAAAGGATCCTCCTTCACCTCCCCTGGTCAAGCCTAGAAGCACTTGAGAAAGGAATAACCACCCCCTGACTTCTTAGGGATCCTTGGATCAGCCAGCACAAGGCCAGACAGTGCCCACAGCACCGGGTCACAGACGTACAGCGAAGGGCAGGGGGACCTTGGAGGAGGTCGCCTGTGTCCTGGACATACAGGTGCAGACGGGCCCGCCAAGTGAAATGGGGAGATCAGCTTACGAACCAGGAGCAGCGGGAGCAAAGGCATGGAGGCCAAACACCCACGGAGTATTCGAGAAAGGATCAGTGAGCTGGGGCCCTAGGACACCCCAGATCCCATGATTGGCTAGGAGGACTCACAGGGTGCCACCCAGGGTCATACTCACCGTTATTTCACAAAAGGATATGGAGCTTAACCAGCAAATGGAGGGGCTTCTCTGGTGGTCCGGTGGCTAAGACTCTGCGCTTCCAGTGCAGGGGGCGCAGGTTTGATCCCTAGTCCGGGAACTAAGATCCCATATGTCACATGGCAAAAAAAGGAAAAAAATCAAGGGCCATTTCTTGAGGTTCAGAATTTCTATAGGCTCAGACCTTGTGAGAGTCTCTCCCAGTGGAGTCACACATGCTTAACGTCTTCAGGAACCAGCTATGACCACACATATGCAGAGTCATTAACTGGGGAAGCTCGTTAGAGACCCAAGGCTCAAGGCTTTCACTGGGGGCTGGTCATGGAGGTACCCTCTGCTTGGCATGTACCCAAATCCAGACTCCCAGAAGGAAAGCAGGGGTTCAGGATCAACCACGCTGGTTGCACCAGCAGTTTACCCTCAGTGACCACTCTTATCAAGGAGTGATGGGAACTTCCTGAAATCCAAGTGTCCAGATGCCAGCCCTGGTCCAGCCTTGCAAGCAGGCCTTTGTCTCAGGCCTGCTGCGTTCCTTCTTTTCTGCATGGTTAGAGTGGAGGTGGGGAGGGAGGGAGGGGCTGGGTAGGGGGCAGTGGAGGCCACGTCACAGAGGGCCTTTGAGGCCGGGCTGGACTTGATAGTGGGGGTGATGGAGCCACTGACAGGTGATAAGCTGGAGGCAGGTTACAAGGCCCCAGCCTGGGCTTAGGGAAGGTCCTTCTGGAAGCTTTGTGGAGGCTGGGGTGGGAGTGGGTTGTGGGGGGGCGGGGTGCAGAAGGTGGCTCAGGTTCCAAGGAACCTGTCCTGGGAGGAAGGCTGGTCGTTAGGGGCGGGGCACAGGGTTGGTAGGGACCCAGCTCTGGAGGATCTGGGCTGGGAGCTGGGGACAGGCCAGAAGAGGAAGGCTGAGAAATTGCCTGAATTACAAATAACCTCAGCCTCCTTGGGTCCTGAGGACTAGACACAGGAGGATGGAGTACCAGAGAAGCAGGGGGCCGGACATGAATGCTTGGAGCACTTCAGACAGAGAACAGAACAGGGGGACTTCCCTGGTGGTCCAGTGGTTAAGACTCCACACTCCCAATGCAAGATTCCCAGGGTTCAATCCCTGGTCAGGGGAACTAGATCCCACATGCGGCAAGTACGAGTTTGTATGCCCCAACTAAAGATCCCACATGCCACAACTACAGAGCCCGAACTCAACACCAAAGATCCCAAGTGCTGCAGCTAAGACCCTTTGCAGCTAAGACCAAAAAATTTGAAATAAATAAATAAATAAATACCCTGACTGAGCAGGCACTGCGCTGGGTGTGGAGGCAGATAACTCACTCTCCCGCATGTCCTGGGGGCTGGGAAGGGTCTGGGAGGGTGATCGGAGCAAAGATGGGGCAGCTACGGCCAGTGGGAAGGCTGCGCCCTGGGTGGGCTCTGAAAGGACCCCAGAGGCAGTTCGTTCAACCCCTGGGTGGGCAGACTGAGGCTTGCCCGAGGTCACCTCACTCCCAAGTGGTAGCCCATGTCTACCGTCCATGTTTTGCACAGACACAGTTGTGCACACAGCCACACATACACCTCAGCTGCTAAAGGCAAGTCCAGTATTGGACCAGTGGGGTGGAGGGGCAGACCCAGGCCATCCCCCGTTGATCCCATCCTCCCCTCCCGCCTCATTCTTCAGCATCAAGAAGACAATCTTCTTGAGCCCACGGCTCCTGACCACCAGGTCCTACAACCCGAGGGATGGCACGTGAGAGTCTGTGAGCATCTGGAGGCCCCGGGCTGGCGGGTGCAGCCATGCTGGTATGATGCCCAGAGGAACGGGTTTTGGGCCCTCAAAGGTATTGGTGGAGGAGCTTGCCAGATGGTAGGCCTGAGCCCGGCAGGTGACCATGTTTAACCTCTGCAGCTCTCTCTCGCCCCGTCTGTGTGCTACCAAAGCCGGTCACCCAAGATTCCTCATACCTGGAGGGCTTTGGCTCTCAGAAAGCAGAGCCTTCAGGAAATGGGCAGTCAGCTCTTCGCACCAGGTGGCCAAAATATTGGAGTTTCAGCTTCAACATCTGTCCTTCCAATGAACACCCAGGACTGATCTCCTTTAGGATGGACTGGTTGGATCTCCTTGCAGTCCAAGGGACTCTCAAGAGTCTTTTCCAACATCACAGTTCAAAAGCATCAATTCTTCTGTGCTCAGCTTTCTTTATAGTCCAGCTCTCACACCCATACATGACTACTGGAAAATACATAGTCTTGACTAGACAGACCTTTGTTGACAAAGTAGTCTCTGCTTTTTAATATGCTGTCTAGGTTGGTCATAACTTTCCTTTCAAGGAGTAAGCATCTTTTAATTTCATGGCTGCAATCACTATCTGCAGTGATTTTGGAGCCCAAAAAAATAAAGCACCATAGGGGACTCTTATTTTGGTTCCAGAACCCAGCCTGAGAAGTACGCTGAGAGAGGGATGTGGGATCCATGCTTCTGCCTTGGGAACTTGGAGGCAGAGAAGCAAGCCTTCATGAGACAAGAGACCTCTGAGGCCCTCTGTGAAAGATTAGAATTTCATCAGGCAGAGAAACAAGGGCATTCCAGGCCCAGACACAGCCTGAGCAAAGGTGTGGGAGTGTGAGGGGCCCCAGGGCGAGGTTGTGGAGGGTTCAGCTCTGACTGCAAGCCAGGCCACAGGGGGCTTCCAGCTGCTGCCTTCGAAGGCCATGCAGGGGAGTGGGCTGTTTGAAGATTGGGGAGGTGCGGTCAGGCAGGTACTTGGTGCACGTTTATTGGGCATTCATGAGGAGCCGGGCACTGTAATAGGCGTGGGGGAACAGCGATGACTAAGGCACAGTCACCCACTAGAACATGCCTGGGAGAGCCCCTCTCGGCGGGGGACCCACAGTCTGTCCCTGGCACCCCGGCTGTTTCCAATAACCTGGATCCATCACCTTTCCCTCCTTGGATTGGACTTCTCCTTCCATAAAACAGGCTTAACTGCACCTGCCACCTGGTGACGGAGCTCTTTGAGTTCCCTGGATAAAAGATCCTGTAAATACAGAACCTGGTTGTCAGACTGGGTGGAGCGGAGTAGGGAGCCCACATCAGATCCCCAGGAGGCAGAGAAACAGCCCCTGGGGGGGCTGAGGGTGCACCAAGATCCTCTGCGGTTACCATCTCTTGATGGTTATCAAACGTGTTCCTACAGTCAGCAAGCCTGACATTAAAGTCCCCTGCCCAGCCCCCGCCCCTACTGAGGCTACTCTGCCTGTGATGCTTAAATGACAGACGCCACCACCTTGGCAGCTGATGGGTGCGGATGGCCGGGAGGAAGGTATGGAGGAGCCTTGGCTGCAGGGAGGTGGCTGAAGTGTGTGAATCTGACACAAGCGTATGAGCGCCTACCAGGACCCGTCCTGGCACAAGGGTCAGGAGTCCAGTGAGAGGCAGGGTGAGGGCTCATCCAGCCGTCATGCAGGGGTATAAGGGGGAAGCCAGGCCTCTGGAAGCACAGAAAAGCTACCTGATTTGACTTTGCAAGCAAGCAAGCTCAGTTGCATCTGACTCTTTGTGACCCTATGGGCTGTAAGCCCGCCCCATCCCTCTGTCCATGGGATTCTCCAGGCAAGAATACTGAAGTGGGTTGCCACTTCTTCCTCCAGGGGATCTTCTTAACTCAGGGATCAAACTCGAGTCTCCTGCGTCTCCTGCATTGCAGGTGGATTCTTTACCACTGAGCCACCGGGGAAGCCCAATTTGACTCCGAGTCCAGGACCAACCCTTCTCCCTTCATCTCCCAAAGACCATCGTGGCAAAAGCCCTTTATGCTGAAGCAGCGCCTCTCCTCGCCTGACCTCACACCTGAGGAAACAGGGGCCAGGGAACCTTGGTGTTTTGTCCTGCGTCACACAGCCAGTTGCATAACAGACAGGACAGTTATCTGCATTTTACAAACAAGAGGTGAAGTGGCTCACAGAGCAGACACAGAGCAGGCAAGCGGTGCACCCAGCCCAGACCCAGGGCTGTAGCTCGCGCCTCCCTGCTGCCTTTGGCCAGAGCCTCATCCAATGCAGAGTTTCCCTGGTAGCTCAGATGGTAAAGAATCCGCCTGCAATGTAGGAGACCAGGGTTCGATCCTGGAGAAGGGGATCCTCTGGCAGGCAGAGGCGGGGGTCTGGGCCCCTCTTACTGCGCTATTCCTCAGCCTCTCCAGCACAGAGCCAACTTCCTCATGAAGCAGAGCAGACTCAGCACCCAGGACACAGGGTCCTTCAGGAGCCCATAGAAATGTTTTCATTTCTTTTAAAACCAGAAGAAAAATTGAGTATAATAATAATGAATACTTACTAATGCATCAAATCTAGATTACAGTCATCTTTCTACCCATGTGGTTGTAAAATATAATTTAATTTTTTTTTTTTTTAATGAAGGAAGGGGCCAATGAAGGGGAAGTGGCTGGCAATGGAGAAAGCCACCACGTGGCCCCATGGCAGTAGCCACATTTGTCAGCTACCAAGAATCTGTTCCAGCTGGGGCAAAGCTGGCCACTTCCACCGTGCCACTGTTTGTGAAATGATGATAGAGAAAGGAGGAACAAGAGAGCTGTGAAAAAGAGAGAAGGGTTCTGGGAGAAGACTGGACAAATGAGTGGCAGCCAGACAGAGAGGGGAGTCTGGAAGGGCAGAGCGTTGCTGAGGGAGAGGAGGGCAGAGAGGCAGGGGCAGCAGAAACGGGGAGACAGGGCTGTGTGTGACTGCCCAAGTCTGAACAGATCCCATCAGAGAGAACGGTCAGGACCGAGGGAGGAGCCTGGCACAACCATGGGAGCCTTGAGTGACAAGCCCAGGGGTTTTCCAGGGGCCCTCATTAGGTTCCTGTTTCTGCCGTAACAAATGACCACAAATTCGGTGACTTAAAGCAATAGCGATTTGTCCTCTCATAGTTGAGAAAACCGGAAGTCCAAAATCAAAATTACTGGACCACAGTGGCTAAGACTTCGTGCTCCCCAAGCAGCGGGCCTGGGTTCGATCTGTGTTCAGGGAAATATTAAATAGATCGCATATGCTGCAACTAACAGTTTGCATGCTGCAACTAAAGATCCATGTGTCGCAATGAAGGTCAAGATCCTGAGTGCAGCAACTAAGGCC
The DNA here is from genome assembly GCF_033118175.1 of Dama dama. Classification (NCBI taxonomy): domain Eukaryota; kingdom Metazoa; phylum Chordata; class Mammalia; order Artiodactyla; family Cervidae; genus Dama; species Dama dama. The sequence continues at coordinate 9,813,401 of NC_083702.1, forward strand.
TGGCTCAGCCAAATAAATAAATTAATTTTTAAAAAAATCACTGGACCAAAGTCATGATCAGTAGGGCCTTGTTCCCATTGGAGGCTTGAGGAGTGATTCCGTCCCTGGCTTTTCCCAGCGTCTGGTGTCTGCCAGCATTCCTTGTCTTATAGCCACACACTCCAATTTCTGCTTCCGTGGCTGCACCGTCCTCTTCTCTTCTCCTCTGCCTCTCTCTTCAAAGGACACTGGTGATTACATTTAGGATTCACCTTGATAATCTAGGATAATCTCCCCATCTCAAAATCCTTCCATTTAATTGCATCTGCAAAGACTATCCACGTGTGGTAACATTCACAGGAGCTAAGGATTAGAACCTAATATCTTTGGGGCCCATGGTTCACCTACTACAGGCCCATAGAGTCAACATAGTTTAGTCAGGGCTGCTTCTAGCCAGCCTGTGGGCATGGCCTGCTCCTGTGGCCAGTGGAAAGCACATGGCCTCTAGCTTTACAAACCAGCATATACTGGGAAGGGGGTCCTTCTGCCAGGATCCCTGGAGAGAAGTGAAGCAGGGTGTGCAATGGAGGTGGCAGGATATGGGAACTCCACTGGAATTGGCTAGGATAGAATGGAGGAGTTAAGCACCTTGGGGAGGACAAGATGTCAAGAGAGGGCCTCCTCCCCTACTTGGATGCTGACTCTAAATCTGATTTGAATTCTCATTTAACTCATCCCATGTTCACCAGATACTCAGACCGGAGCCAGCCCTTGTCTTCAGAAAGCTCGAAGTCATAACACCAGAAGCAAGCACTGTGGTCTTCAATGGGCTGTTAGCTTAGGTGACACTTTTCCAGGTGGGGCAATGGAGACCCAGGGATGGGCCGGGGGTGCTCATCTTTACCTGGAGCCAGCTGAGCACAAGGGCTTCACACTTCCTCAGTCCTCTGCCCCTAGCATCTTCCTGTCTGGATTTCGTCATTTTGAGTCTCTTCCTCTTGGCACTTTAAAAGTGAAATAACACCATTTCACCTTCTCTTAGCACAGGAAGTGCTTCTCCCAAGTGGGGCCTTTTCTGTGCCTGTAGGGCTGGCCGGTGGGGAACCAGGGCCCTGGACCGTTGGAGTCAGGCAGTGTATTTATTATTCACTCAGTATCTATCAAGCGCTTATTCCACAAGCAGATCTGAGTAAAGCATAGGAATAAATAGCCAGTCTTGCCTTCTCAGCACCAACTGAGGCAAGTGTCCTCCTTAAAATGGAAAAAAAAAAAGCTGCCATGAAATTTCGGAGAATCTTCTAATCTCAATTTTGCCTTTTTCAAGCTGTGTGATTTTTAAGCAAATCACTTAAAAACTCTAAGAACCTATTTCCAGATGTGTTTTTTTCTTTTTTAAGTGTGACACCTAAGAGAACAATTACGCATATGCCTCCAACAATCTTTTTGTTTAGGGGAGGGGGCGGTCCCCTAAGGGCTAACTACGTGCTGCCCCTCCAGGTGGGCCCTAGGCCATCAGGGGTCGTCAGTGTCCCTTGCTCCCGGCTTCCTCGTGCCCTCCTCAATGCCTCTAAGGTGCTGGCACCCCGGCCCTATCGAGTCAGCTTGCGGAGCACTGGGACCCAGAAGATCGCGGGTGGGGTGAGGCGTGCGAGGCGGCGCTAGGAGAGGTCTCAGGTGCTTTCAGCCACCAGACCCAGAGTCAAGTGCGCAGTCAGGCCGGCTTCAGCCGAGTACCCCAGCAGGGAGGGATCACACCCCGCTCACCCGCGCCTCCCACGCGCGGATTCTGGTCTGGTCCTGCCCCGCCCGCTGGGCCCACGCGGCGGGCGGGGCGAGTCGGGGGCCTTTGTGTTCAAACCGCCCAATGGGCGGTGGCAGTGGGCGGTGACGCGGGCGGAGCCTGGCCAATGGGTTGCGGCCTGTCAGCGTTGACTGACAGGCGCACACATACACACTCGGCCACGCGCGCGCCGTTCGGCCCCACTCGCGCAGCGCAGTTCAGCGCGGGCCGCATTGTCCGCCTGCCAGCCCGCCTGCCGCCTCTCCGCTCGCGCCCCGGGTCCCCGCGCCGACCGCCGCTCCCCGGATTCCGACGCGGTAAGGGGGTTGGCGCGCCCGGGCGGCGCGGCGGGCCTCGGAAGTCCCCGGCCTTGTACAGAGCAGCGGCGAAGGCAGGTAACAGCCGGCCCTGGGCCTCTGGCGGGCGGACGCGCCGGGAGAGGGTGATGGGCCGGCCTCTCCCCCTTCCCCGCGGGTCCCGGGTCGGCCTGACCCCGGGGTCATCGTCAGGCCGCACCGGCCAGAGCCGAGCTGCCCAGGCCTGGTTCTTCCTCTCCAGCCAAGCTGGGCCAGGCTCCAGCCCCGCCCGGAGCACGCTCCTGGGCCAGTCGAGAAGGGCCAAGCGCCAAGGCCGTCCAGACTCATCGCCGCCGCCGCCGGGCCCCCGCCTCCGGGACTGGCCCCCCCACTGGTCGGTCCAAAGGGCGGATGTCTCCGGGTGGGACTTCCCCGGGTCGAACCTCCCCGGGAGGAGGGGAGCGGAGACCCGGCTGTCCAAACCGGCCCAGGCCGGTGCCTGCGTTTTCGTGCCAGTTCGGCAGTTTTCAGGGACTGGCAGTTCTCTGCTTCTGCCGCCGCTTGTCAGAACTCTGGGAATAGGGAGGAGGCCCATTTTGTTCAGTTCTAAAAAAAAAAAAAAAAAGCAAACAAATAGGGGGCGGGAGTGTTACTTAGAGCAGAGAGGCAGGGACAGGCGCGTGGTTGGTAAAAAAAAAAAGAGAGAGAGAGAAAGAAAAATCTCCCGCAGTTTCAGCCGGTAGGGCATGAAGGGAGAAGAAGAGTTAGCACCTGGAGCCCGTCCCACGAGGGAATGCGGTGTGAAAACGTCAGGCGGAGGATGTCAAGATCTAGGTTAAGTCCGAAGAGTGACTGGATACTGCCATATAAGTTTGTGATGGGGGAGGGAAAGGTGGAGTTGAAAAAAGGATGTGGTCAGCTCAAAAGTGGGGCGGGATGTTTTATTTGAGGGTATCTTAACTGTGTGTGTGTTTCTGGGCGCGGTGTTGATTCTGATATGCAAAAGATTTGAGCTCCTAGAGGCTCACCTCTTGTTTTGTTTTGAAGGACAGAGCTTTGGCCTTTTTTGTGAAACCCAGGCTCAGTTTTGTGTTAGCAGTTATCATGAACTGTTTTGTGATAGCAGAACCCTAGGAGGAAAACACCCCTCTGGGAGGGTGTGCACTGCTGTTGGTTTTCAGCAACCCCTCCCCCAGCCCCAACACACACACACATACATACACACACACACACCCCTTCATCTACATATTTCTTTATTTTCTTGCCAACAGCAGCCTGAGTTCTGTATAAACGCTTTGCTTTGTTCCTGCCCCAGGGCAAAAGCTTCATCAACTTTATCAGGGCAGGGTTAAGAGGAGGAGCCTGTGCCTGTGTGGGCATCTGGAGCTTCCAGGTAGGGAGGGTAGTAGTGGGGGTGGAATTACCTTATAAGGAGTTGAATATAGAAAAGGACCCAGGCCAACTTCCTGCTGTGGCTACTACCAGTCGGTCGCTTTACCACCCTCGGCTTAAACCAGGGACGATGCCAGGTGAGCATCCTACCTGTGAGGACACCAGTAAGTCCCAAGACACGAGACTGCTTATATTCTGGAAGAGAACTTTGTAGAATTCTCCAGCCAGACCGGCCAGATCTCCTGGTTTCCATGGTGTGAGTTGGGATGTGTTAGAGCCTATGGCCACCACACAACCCAGAGAAGTAGTAATTTAAGTATCAACCAGGAGGGGCTTCCATGGTGGCTCAGTGGTGAAGCATCCACCTGCCAAGGCAGGAGACATGGGTTCTATCCCTGATCCAGAAGATTCCACATGCCGCAGAGCAGCTAAGCCCATGCACCACAACTATTGACCCAGCGTTCTGCAACAAGCGAAGCGACTGCAATGAGAAACCCGTGCAGCCGCAGCAACAAAGACGGAGCACAGCTCAAAAAAAAGTATCAACCAGGAATATTAGAAGTGATAACAAGTCACAAATACTACTAGGGCCAAAGTATAACAGTGACTTTGTAACACAGGCCAACAAAGGCACCATGTTTAGTGCTCACACTGGCTATCAGAGATTCTGAATTTGGGTTTATAGAGCTGAAAGGTTTATTACTCCCCCTGTGTTGTAGAATGCCGCCTTTTGCCAGGTCTTTTCACCTTGGCCTTGTCCCAGAGCCTCGGTTTCCACCTGCTGTGGTGGCTGGTCTGGCTGGTAGAGGCTGACAATAATCTCACACAGCTGCTCCACCTACCCGTTTTGCTAGTTTGTTAACCAGTATTTGTAATGTAACAACTCTGTCCACAGTCTGTTCTGAACATAATTGCTTTTTTTAAGTCGCTCAGTCCTGTTGGACTCTTTGCAACCGCATAGACTGTACAGTCCATGGAATTCTCCAGGCCAGAACACTGGAGTGGGTAGCCTTTCCCTTCTCCAGGGGATCTTCCCAACCCAGGGATCAAACCCAGGTCTCCTGCATTGCAGGTGGACTCTTTACTAGCTGAGCCACCAAGGAAGCCCAAGAATACTGGAGTGGGTAGCCTATCCCTTCTCCAGCAGATCTTCCTGACTCAGAAATTGAACCGGGGTCTTCTGCACTGCAGGCGGATTCTTTACCAACTGAGCCATCAGGGAAGCCCTTTGAACATAATGGAGGCTAAAAAAGACTCTAGTTGGGGACACAACAACACCTTTCTGAAACAACTTGAAAACTTCTTGGTGGAGTGGAAAGACCCAGGCCCCAGCGCAGTGCACACTCTGCCACTGTCACTTACAGCCTGAGTTCTTGATCTATGGGCAGGTTACCGATCCTCTCAGTGCTACCAGGTTCCCCCCGTACAGTGGGAGCGGTGATACCTCCCTTGATCATAAGGATCAGAAATGAGTATGTCAGGAGCCCCGTATCCAGGAGGCATTTAACAAAGTATTTTATCACCACCATCAGCATCCTATCAAGAGGCATTGATATTGCAGGCCAGTAATCACTAATGGGCTAGGCACCTCCAGCAGAATGTAGGCGGGGGTTACCGTGGAAAGGTTTTCTGGAGTCAGAGTTTGACTGGGGCTCTGAATCAATGAATACAGCTACAAAGAAAGGAATGCACGTCCCACTTAAGGGAAACAAGCTGGAACAAGAATGGGCACAGCTCTAGGGACTGGGCAGCCCAGTAAGACAGCTGGACTGGAAAGTCTGTGCAGGGCAGCAGTGATGAGCGGCGCTTATTTAGCATCTGTAGCCTACCTAGCTCCACAGGCTCCGCCTGGTGTCAGAGGTTGCAGAAGGCCCAATTCAGGATCTCGGAGCTCAGCATCCAATAATTTGAAAGTCTGGAAATCCTGTGTACCTGCTTTGAAAGAGGCTGGCTGAGTGCAGAGGGCTGCAGGTGGGTGGGGCCGGGATGCTTAATCAACGCCCGGTCTCGCCCACATCTCAGGCTCTTTGGTTGAATGCACAGGGCTGTGTGTTCACTGGGAGGCTGTGTCTTGTCTCTCCGCCCCGGCTCCCGGGAGGGGCTGAAAGCCGCCCCGAGCCTCACCTGGCCGTCTTTCTCTCCCCAGACTTCCTTCAGGGGAAGGGTCCCCCCACCCACCTCATCATGTCTCGACGAAGCCAGCGCCTAACGCGCTACTCCTCCCAGGGTGACGATGATGGTGGCAGCAGCAGCAGCGGAGGGAGCTCAGTGATGGGGAGTCAGAGCACCCTGTTTAAGGACAGCCCTCTCAGGTAGGGGCTCCCCACCACCCCCAGCCCATGTGGGTCCCCCGACCCACCGAGCCAATGTCTTGGGCAGTTCACTGTGCTGCCTCTTCCTGTTGGACTTCCATGGGCAGAGACCAGACCTTACCCATGTCTGGTCAAGGGGACAGCCACACCTCCGAGGATGCCAGAGCCCAGCGCTGTTTCTTCTGTCTAAGCTGGGCTGTCTCATATTCAGAGAACAGGAAGTGGGGAGAGGCAGTTTCAAGCATAAGCCAGGCCGGAAACCCCAAAACCGAGTGCTGGGCTCACAGGAACCCCTTCTGCTGTGGATGGCTGTGCCAGACCTGCAGCTGCCTGCCTCACCGTCCGTCTGTAGGGCCTCAGCAAGGCCAGCGAAGCAGCTGAGGGCATGAACAAGTCCAAGGGCACCAGGGATGTGAGCTAAGGCAGGCGTCCCCCCACCTCGCGTCTTGCCCCCTGGCAGGCGCAAGCCCGGGATAACAGCCCCCGGAGGCTTTGAGTAGCTTTCCGGGGCCAGGTCGGCTTTGTCTGGGTTTTCAGTGGGTGGCAGAAACGACTAATCCATCAGGAAGCATGAAAGAACACTGGGGCTTTGAAGTTCGAGACCTGGATTTGAATCCCGACTCCCTCACTGATCTTACCTAACTGCTTGTGAGATTTAGAGATAGTGGGAGCACAGAAGGTACCTGCTTTGCGTGGCAGACAGTCAGCAGATGGGGGTTGTTAGTTGCCTAGCAACACGGCTACCCACCTGCCCCCCACCTCCCCACGCCACTCACCGTAGGAGGGCAGAGCATTCCAGGCCGGCTCACCTGCCTGCTCCCACCTCTCCCCTCCTGGCTGACCTCCCATAGGACCTTGAAGAAGAAATCCAGCAACTCCAAGCGCCTCTCCCCAGCGCCACAGCTGGGCCCCTCCTCAGATACACACACCTCCTACTACAGCGAGTCCGTGGTCAGGGAGTCCTACATCGGCAGCCCACGGGCCGCTTCCATCGCCGCCTCCCTCACCAGGAACTCCCTCCTCGATGATCCCTACTGGAGTGAGTATCCGCAACCCCCCTCCCAGGCCTTGGCTTCCTCTGGAAATTTATGGTTCAAAATCCACCCCCACCCCCCCCCCCCGCAGGGGGTTTCCTAACCACTGCTGGGCCAGAAGATAGGCGCCCCACTTTTGGAAATCCTTGGAAGAGCAGCCAGGTGTCTGAACTTCCAGGTCCTTTGAGATGATGAAGTAGCCACGTGTCTGCTCCAGACTTAGGAGACAGAGGGGGCAGGTCCTAGTCCACCCTTCCTTGGACTCAAGGGGGCTTGGGAGGGGCTCAGAGTAGATTCCATCTGCCCATCAGAGATGCTCCTCAGGATGTTCCCAAGAACACCACCTCCCTCCTTGGAGCATCTGCCCCAGGAGAACCCTGAGTTCTTCCCTCCCCAGGTGAGGACATGCGGGTGAGGAGAAGGAGAGGCATGGGCGGCACCGACAGCAGCAAGGTCAACGGGCTCCCAGAGAACAAGCTCTCCGAGGACTTCCTTGGGTCCTCCTCGGGCTACTCCTCTGAGGATGACTACGTAGGTAGGTGATGTCCTCCTTCCCCAGACTCGGGAAGATACTCCGCCAGGTTCCCGGGCTGCTGGGAAGCCGGGGAGGGTGCCCTGACAGCTTGGGAGAGCACCCGTGTCCAGCTGGGCGTCGCTGCTGGGCCCCCGTGGTACCCGAGCCAGTCCAGGGGTGGTCCTGGACATGCCGGGCTGCGATGGCCAGGCCCCACAAGGCCCTGAGCAGCCTGTGACCAGTCCCCTTGTTCTGATGTTTCCAGCAAGTGTTAAGCGTGAGCCTTCACACACAGGAGGTGCTGATTCCTTAGTCCAGTTCTGAGTGGTTTGAGGGACTGCTGGGAAGCAGAGGGAAGCAGACAGAAGTTGGAGGGAACTAAAACGTTGGGAACCGAGCATGTCACTCCAACAGCGTTTACTGACCTGCCGCCTGCCAGCCTGAGTCACTTGGGGACACGAAGGAGACTGACACACCGTCTCAGCTCACAGGCTAGAGGAGCAGACAGTGACGGTCTTCCATATTCCAGGGCTCTTATGAGGGAGGACAGTGGTTAGGACTCTGTGCTTCCACTGCAGTGGACCTGGGTTCCACCCCTGGTTGGGGAAGTTAAGATCCCACAGGCCGCATGGTGCAGCCAAAAAAAGAAAGTAAAAAAGTTAAAATGAAAGCTTGAAGACAACTGAGCTGTTCCCTCTCCCCCCGACCCCCGCCACCCCACAGGCTACTCGGAGACAGACCACAGGGGCTCGGGGTCACGGCTGCGGAATGCGGTCTCCCGGGCGGGCTCTTTTCTCTGGATGGTGGTCACCTCTCCAGGTGGGTGCACGCTGCTCTGTGCACGATCGTTTCTGTTTTCTCCGGCAATTACTTTCACCCATCTTTCTGCGGTGGGGAATCCAACTCTGTTACTACGGAGACTGTAGCGCCACGGGAAAAGCTTGTTCCAGAATAATCGCTGGGAGCCGGGAGCCACAGGAGCACCCTTGCTTGGAAGCGGGATGGAGGGCGTTGGCAGCACGGGCGGGCGGGTGGGACGATGGGAACTGGGAGGCGTGGGACAGGACAGAGGTGCACTGGCTGTCAGGGTTGGGGTCGGGGCAGGAGGACCGAGGGTAAAGACCCGCAAGCCGATGGTTCAGGGTGGCACTTGCGCTCCACGGGCCCTTTTCCAGGCCGGCTCTTCGGGCTCCTCTACTGGTGGATCGGCACCACCTGGTACCGCCTGACCACAGCCGCCTCCCTCCTTGACGTCTTCGTTTTAACCAGGTGAGTGAAATTGACAAGGAATCAGAAGGCCCTGGGCAGGGTGGTGGCCAGTAAAGCATCTAAACCTGTATGCGATCGTTTCTCTGAGGGGTTTTCCCCAGTATTTGCTGCTTGTATTAGAGAGCATGGAGTGGATGCCCAAAGCTCAGCTCTGCCTGACAGAGGGTGGGACGCAGGGTTAGGCTTTGCCCCTTGAATTAATAGCTCGTCAGGGGGTGTTCTGGAACACAGGTTCTTGTTTCTTCTCGGGTGCTTCCTGCTGAACACCAGCCCAGCCACTTCGGAGTCTCAGACGAGCTCGGCCTTACTCCCACAGCCAGGCCTTAGGCTCTAGTCGGCAAGTGGTATTTCCAGCATCAAGGGCGTGGTGTCCTTGGCCCCCAGTGTTTCCCGTATTGTGTTCAGAAGCCATGAACGGGTGTGGCCTGAGGATGCTGTGGGTCTGTTCCCCAAGTCCCTTACCCAGCAGAGCCAGATTTTGGGAGCTGGCCCTTGGGCAGAGGAAGGAAGACTGAACCAGGAGGTTAGCGGGGTCCCTCTGGCCCTAAACCTGGTTGGTTGGAGTGGGCAGCCAACTATGCTGAAAAGAGGAGCAAGGGTGAATTCATGTCACCAAAAAAGGCTCCTCATTTTTCTAAAAGAAATATTGTCTAAGGAGTTAACTTTTCTTTTCTTCTATATTTGCTTGCTTTGAAGATATCTGTGTATAAGAGTTTTAGGTTATTCAAGGACCCCAGGATTTATTTTTAATAACATCAGTATAATTCAGAGTCAGAATTGTCCCCATCACTCCCAGCTCTGCAGGTAAAGCTCTCAGCATCCAGTCTGGCCCTGGCAAGATGCAATGCTTGAGGGTGCCCCCCCACCGACTGTAGCTCAGCACTCTAGGGAATCCCTGAGGGCACCCAGAGGCCCTAAAGGCCTTTTGACTCCTCCGCCTGCCCTCTCTCCCCTCCTGTGGTCCAGACGCTTCTCATCCCTGAAGACGTTCCTGTGGTTCCTCTTGCTGCTGCTGCTTCTGACTGGCCTGACCTATGGTGAGTTTCCACTGTCACCGGGAAGGGAGGACTCTCCTTGTGGAGACGGGGCTGGTGAGCCAGAGGGGCAGGCAGAGTCTGCACCGAGGGTGGTGCTGAGCAGAAATGTGAAAACTGGAGGGACACTGAAAAGCTACAGTAAGTGCAAAGACAAGGTGGGGTCGGATCAAGCCTGGGCAACATCCTGTCTGGCTCTCCTGGGCCCTCTGGTGATCAGCGGGTGGAAGGGGCAATGCCCCAACCTGCCGATCTGGTCGTTGGTTTGGGTGGCTCTGTGGGACGGCCTGGCCTGTCTAGAGCATCCTTGGAAGCCATGGGGCCAGAAGATGCCCTGTTACAGGAGTGCTGGAGTAAAATTAGCACTCATTTTCCCTCCGTTCCAAATCAGGACGTAGAGTGGGTGAGTGAATTCTTACTCCATCAAGGCTTCAGCTGTCTTTAAGATCAAAACCATGAGGTAGGAAAGAGAAGTAAGAGCACTTTTTTGCACCAAGATACTAAATTAGATTTTGTTTGCAAGATGCTCCAGCTTGTGCTGATCTCTATCATTGAACTTTCACATTTTTTTACAGTTATAATCATGACACTTTCCTATGAGTGTCCCCTGTGGCCCCCAGGCTCAAAGTTACCAGTTTATAACTAAAGACCATGCTTTATTATTATTATTTTTTTAGAGTTGGTTTTTTAGCATCTACTGAAGTTGTATTTCTTTAATTTATACCAAAGTAGGACATCTTTCCAAGTGTTGATTCCCTTGCTGTTATAAGAACAGCTTGTTCCTATTCAGTGGAAACTGGGTATCACTCTTAAAACAATAATAATGACTTTGTGATCCTATAGCATTATGTTCGGGAAGCACATTCCCCTTGCTATCTCAGTTTGTGTCACCATCCCCGCATGGGGTTGGCGGAGCCAAGGTCGTCACAGTCTCACGAGGAGATGCACATAGAAAGTCTGAAAGGCCGAGGGGTGGAGTGGCCAGCTCAGGGAGGGCAGTGAGCGAAGGCCTGTCTGGAGGGTCTGACTTAAAGCCCGGTGGTCATGTACTTCCCATTGCACCTGCTCGAGGCCAACGATCGTGTGGCAAGTGTGGCATCATACCAGGCTGGAGACCCCATAGCCAGTGTGACTTCTCCAGGTGCTGTCACTGCCACGCATACAGGTACATGCCCACACATGCGCGTGCGGAGCTCAGGAGTAAATACAGGTGGCCCCTAAAGCAGTACGTCTTTGTGTGGCAGCCTTGTGCTCTGTTCTGGGGCCACAGGCAGCCTCTCTGAGCGGGTGGATTCTGTTCTAGTGATGGCGCAACTATGGCCACCCATTGGAGTCACTTGGGGAGCTTTTAAAACTCATTGCAGAGGGATCTACCCAGGCCAGCGAGCTCACTCCCTGGCAGGTGGGGCCAGATGCTGTTGGAGAAGCTCCCTGGGTGATTCTGCTATACAGCCTGAGAAGCACCTTCAGGGCCTCTGGGTTCCACCCCTGGACAGTCCTCAACTTCCAGTGATTTCCTGCAAGCCTTGCCATCTATGGAAAGATTAGGATCCCGGAGGGGATGTGAGAATGCTTATACTCTGTGATCATCAGGTGGAGATTGCTGCCTCAGTGGGGGAACCTCCATCTCTTCTACCACCTTCAGCAGGAGCAAGGCTCCCACGAGTGAGACAGGCTAGTGATGAGCGCGGCTGCCGTGTGCCTCCTCGCTGGGCCACGGCTCCTGTAACTACCCTCTCCTCTGTGTGCAGGAGCCTGGTACTTCTACCCCTTCGGGCTGCAGACGCTCCACCCCGCTGTGGTCTCCTGGTGGGCCTCGAAGGGGAGCAGTGGGCAGCGTGAGGCGTGGGAGTCCAGAGACTCATCCCCACATTTCCAGGTGAGCGTCTTAGGGTCGCAGCACCGCCCCCACCCCCCCACCACCCACCGTTGGCCTGCATTTGCCATTGCATTCCTTGCCCTCACTCCTCACACACTCCTAGCCGAAAAGATGCTGCCTGTCTCCCAGGACACCTTCCTGTCTCTACTGTTCGTGGTGCAGGGGGTGGGGAGGAAGTTCTGCCTGCACTTAAATGTGACTCAGACCTGTCCTAAAGTTAGTTTCCATCCTAAGAAGCACAGAAAACAAAAGGAAAAGAAATCAGACAAATTGTCTGCTTTCTTCCTTTTTAATACAGTATCACAAATATTTACTGAGTACCTTCTGTGAGTCAGGTAACATCCTGGTCTGTTACCTACTACTACCAAAATCAGGGCCTTAAGATTACCAGCACTGGAGGGTCACCTGCAACGGTTCAGTGGTTAAGACTCCACTCTTCCACTGCAAGGGACATGGTATTGATCCCTGGTCAGGGAATTAAGATCCTGCAAGTGGCACAGTGTGGCCAAAAAGAAAAGTGCCAGCATTGGACTAGCTCGTGAATCCACAGGTCCCCTGGGTAGCTTTTCTGGTCTGAGCAAGGACAGCTGATCTTGGCTAGGCCCCCTCGACTAGAGCATCCACAGTGGACTGGTGGGTCAGCAGGGGCGCCTGGTCTAGGCCTGGCCTGGCCGGGCTGTACCTTCAGTGTCCGGCTAGCTAGCCTGGGCTTGCTCTCACAGCAACTGGGCAGGGTTCCAGGAGGGTGGAGTCAGGCCAGACTTCAAGGACTAGATTCACTTCTGCCACATTGTTGGCCAGATTCAAGGAGAGGGAAAGAGACTCCACCTCTCATGGGAGCACCTGGGAAGCCACATTGCAGAGGGTACAGGTGTGGGGAGGAGGGCAGGACAGTGGTCATTTTTTGGATCCTGTCAGAGGCTAAAGATGGATCGGGTCCAGACCATGCCCTCAAGAGGCCTGGGGTCAAGGGCAGGAGGGGTGATGCATGCACAGACAACAGCAGTGTGTGTACAGGTCCTGGGCTCTGCGATGAAGATGTAAAACTCTTTGTCCTCTAATTACTGTTATGTGAACTTTGCTTGCATCCTGCTGAATTTAACCTGGCATCATATTTTTAACCATTTATTTTGATGGATAGTACTTTACTAACCGTGATGTTATTATTTCACAAAATAATGTGTTGTGGCATCTTTAACTTTTTTTAAATCACTAGTAAAGACAATTCAATTTCAGGACCAGCTTTTCTGTAAAATGGGGGAAGTAAGGATGAACCTATCTTTGTATTTACTTTCATCTGCGTTTAAAAAATAGTTGCCTATGAAGGGTTGGTGGTGAGGGCCCTGGGTGAATGGAGCAGAGGTTAGGACCTTGACTTTGCTGCTTGCTTTTCGAGTCATGCAAATACCACCTAGTTTAAAAATAGAATTTTTGAAAGTTAGAAGCCCAACCTCTGTTCCCAGTAGGCTCCTGCCTTTTAATCGAGTTGGCAGGCTGTGTGTTCCTGGGACTCCCTTCCATTTCTTCTTAGGAAGCTCTGTTGTCACGAGTCCCTCACCTCTGTGGCTTCCCCCCGTCCCCGCCCTGCCAGGCCGAGCAGCGCATTCTGTCCCAGGTACACTCGCTGGAGCGGCGCCTGGACGCTCTTGCTGCCGAGTTCTCGTCCAGCTGGCAGAAGGAGGCCATGCGGCTGGAGCGCCTGGAGCTGCAGCAGGGGGCTGGCGGGCAGGGAGGCGGAGGCGGCGGTCTGAGCCACGAGGACACTCTGGTGCTCCTGGAGGGGCTGGTCAGCCGCCTCGAGGCTGCCCTGAAGGAGGACCTCCGCAGGGACACTGCTGCTCGGATCCAGGTGGGCGACAGGAGCTGAGGGGCCTTACAGCCCTCTGTGTGGGTGACACCCTGGGTGTGTGGGGTGGAGGGGGTGAGGCCCCGCACTCCCTGACATGAGGGAGCCCGCAGCATCAGGGTCAGACAGCTCTGCCGCTTGGCAGTCACCTTCTCTAAGCCTTACTTTCCTCCCCTTTGCGATGGAGGCTCTCCTGTCTGCCCCGTACCTGGTCTTGAGAGCAAGAGGCTGTACCGCACGTGGCACGGTGCCCGTGTGGGTGCGGCAAACCACACAGGTGTGCAGTTAAGACGAGAGGCGTCCTGGATGTTTCCAGGAAGGCACTGTAGCAGAAAGGCCAGGAGCTGGAGTTTGCAATCAAACAGGCCTGGTTTGAATTCCAGTTACAGCACTTACTGGTTTTAAGTGGCCCTCTGAGCACGACTCAGTAGCGTTCTCAGCCTCTCTCCTGTACCTGATAGGAAGAGCTGGTCACCCTGAGAGCAGAGCATCAGCAGGACTCAGAAGACCTTTTCAAGAAGATTGTCCAGGCCTCACAGGTTGGTGAGCTTGGGGCTTGATCCAATTCATCATCTCTTCTTGGGCTGAAACAGCTTGACCCCAAAGGGTCTGCTTAGACATAGAATGGGGAGAAGGATGTGTAGTCTCCTGAGTTCTGCTTAAACTGAATACCCCTGGGCTGGAACACTCTGCGAAGACGCCCTGGGAGTGTGCCGGAGGACAGGAAGGGCTACTTTCAAGTGGCCTGTTGTGCTCGGTATAACATGCTGAATGAATGAGTGAACGGCTGAACGCCTGAGCGCAATAAGTTATGGGGTGAGACTCACATCAGGACATCAACTGGGAGGCCAGTTTGACATTTGCTAGAACAGCCAGGAGGCCCTGGGGTGGGGATGTGGTTAAGCAGAGACCCCAAAAGGAACAGATCCTGCTCTGGGAGACTGATTGCTGTGAGCCTGACAGTCCTTGAATTGGTGTCTTCTTCCTGCTTATAGGAATCTGAGGCTCGACTCCAGCAGCTGAAGTCAGAGTGGCAAAGGTAATGGGCGCTGCTGTCTGTCCTAGGCTTGCTCATCTCCAGACAGGGATAGGGGGCAGAAACCCAGAGCATAGTTCTGTGTCCCAGGCTGAGAAGGAGATGGCAGAAACCTGGCTCAGGACCATCTGCTCAGAGCCTGTCCTCGAGGGGCAGTGGCGGTCGGGGTAGGGGATCATGGGTACTGCCGGAAAATCAGAATTCCTGGGTTCATTTATAGATGCACCATCTTTCCTGTGCAGCCTTGTGCTGGCTGTCTCCCCGTGTCCCAGATGTCCGTACTGGTGGAGGATGTGAGAGCTGAGGCAGCGAATTCTGGATCTGGGCTTAGGAGCGAAGCAGGATAATAACTAGCTCTTTGGTATATGCAGGCCAAGCGTAGGCACCAGAGCTGCTCTACAGCCTCAGTTTAGAACCTCTGAGAGCAGGCCTTGCACTCACGTATGTCAGGTGCCAACTAGGGGATCCTCTCGTTTGCCTCAGCATAGCCTTACCCCTCACTGGAGACCCACAGCTTATTCTTCTGTTTGGGAGTAGGATGACCCAGGAGTCCTTCCAGGAGAACGCCATGAAGGAGCTGGGGCGGCTGGAGGGTCAACTGGCAGGCCTGCAGCAGGAGCTGGCAGCCCTGACCCTGAAGCAGAGCTCGGTGGAGGACCAGGTGGGGCTGTTGCCCCAGCAGCTCCAGGCCGTGCGGGATGACGTGAGTTGGAACCCTCCGGGTTCCCCGGGAATACCCCTCCTCTGCGCTGGTCCTGGGAGTTTGCGAGGCAGAGTGCCTCCTGCCCCTGCTCTGGGCACAGATGCTGGCTTTCTTTGATGGAAGTTCTTCCTGTTTTCTCACTGATAATATGGAGGGTTGTTCCTCTTTCCCCCCTGTGGCCTGAGCAGGCACGTGCCAGCCCTCCCCTCGCTTGGAGTGAGTACGGAGGGGCCTGTACTCACTGCCTGGCCTCTTGACCCAAGCCAGGCGCCGCCCCCAACCCCCCACTCCAGTCCGGCTGGGCCCTGCAGTGGCAGCTTCCACCTTCCCAGTGAACCTCCCAGAGTGAGACCGTTTTGGTCCCTAGGTGGAGTCTCAGCTCCCTGCCTGGGTCAGTCAGTTCCTTCTTCGAGGTGGGGGAACCCGCACTGGGCTCATTCAGCGAGAGGAGATGGAAGCTCAGCTGCGGGAGCTGGAGAGCAAGATCCTCGCCCACATGGCCGAGATGCAGGGCAAGTCGGCGAGGGAGGCCGTGGCCAGCCTGGGGCTGACGCTGCAGAAGGAAGGCGTGATTGGGGTGACCGAGGAGGTGAGGACTCTGTTCCTGGACCCCCCCACAATGACTGATCCACCCCCCCCCACACACTGCTCTCCTCCTGGGAGCCATAGAACTGCACGGTCCCACCTCGCCAGCTCCCTGGCAGGTTCCAGGACCTAAGTGACATGCAGGAGCCTCCGATGTTTGCTTTGGGGCTGGTGTGAGGGGGCGGGGGCTCGCCTGGGGAAGTGCAACACGTTTCTGGACACCAGGGTGGCGCAGGCATCAGAGGGCTCCATCTGCGGGTCCCTGGCCCCTCAGAATGGGGCACAGAGGTGAACGAGTTGGCTTCCCTATCACAGCTGCTCTGGGCGCCTGTGTTTTAGCAGGTGCACCGTATCGTAAACCAGGCTCTGAAGCGCTACAGCGAGGACCGCATCGGGATGGTAGACTACGCTCTGGAGTCGGGAGGTGTGTCTAGCTTGCCTCCCTTTGCTGGGCCCCCCTTGCCCCACACTGCAGGCCCCCTGGCATCTGCTGGGGCAGCCGTGGTGCTAAGCAAGCAGGGCTTGAAGTCAGCAGAAATCAGAACCCAGAACTCACCACAAAGGCGAGCAACTATCGGAGAGGGCAGGATATACTGAGGGTAATCCTTTACCAGGGCAGGCTGATGCTTACTGCTGCTCTGTGGTCTGGGTCAGATGGAAAGAGCTGTCCTGAGGGGACAGGCAGGTTCCCTTGGCTGGCAAGCTAAGGAGCCCACTGCCGGGGTCTCCCTCCCCTGCTAGTGTCCAGCCCCCGGGGCGCCAGCCCCCGGCGCCCACCCTGCTTCTCTTTCTGGTCTCAGGGGCCAGTGTCATCAGCACTCGATGTTCGGAGACCTACGAGACCAAGACGGCCCTCCTCAGCCTCTTCGGCATCCCCCTGTGGTACCACTCCCAGTCTCCCCGAGTCATTCTCCAGGTGGGACCCTGAGCACCCCGTGTCACCTCCGTGGCTGTCCCAACCTGGGTCATAAAGAGCTACGCTCAGGGCAGTTCGCCGTCTGCCGCGCGCTGACCCATCTTTTCCCCCTCCAGCCAGATGTGCACCCGGGCAACTGCTGGGCCTTCCAGGGGCCCCAGGGCTTTGCTGTGGTTCGCCTTTCTGCCCGCATCCGCCCCAGTGCTGTCACCTTAGAGCACGTGCCCAAATCCTTGTCGCCCAACAGCACCATCTCTAGTGCCCCCAAGGACTTTGCCATCTTTGTGAGTATCCCTCCTGGGAGCTGGAGGTCTCTATCGAGGCTATAGCTGGGGTCATTCTTCGGCTGGGGGGCAGGGCATAGATGTGGAAGACAGTGCCAAGGTGGGAAACAGCACTTCGGTGTCAGCTGCCTCAGGCTGCAGAGGAAAAAAAACGGGAGGCCTAAGACGTTAAGCGACTTGTCACAGATCACACAGCAGCCCTGCATCCAGAGCTCAGGACCCCTGCAGTCCCCAGGGAGGCCAGCCCCTGCCCTGCCAAATGGCAGGGGACCAGGGAGAGCCAGGAGGGAAGGCCTTCCTCCCTGGGGGCCCGTGGTTAAGGGCAGGGTCCTCCCTCCATCCTCAGGGGTTCGACGAGGACTTGCAGCAGGAAGGGACGCTCCTTGGCCAGTTCACCTACGACCAGGACGGGGAGCCCATTCAGACGTTTTATTTTCAGGTATGGAACTCCGGGTCTGCTCGCAGAGGTGTGGCATACTTACTTTCCCATCCATTCATCAGGTGTTTTCTGAGTACTTACCCTGTGCCAGGCACTGGGGTCCCAAGTGAGAAGCCACAGCCCAGCCCACCCACAGCTTGAGATACAAAACAGAGAAAACTGTCCGAGTGGCGTGGGGTGGAGCCCTTCCGGGGATGGTGTTGGGGAACCTATGAGGGCAGGTGTCTTGAGTGAGGCTGTGGCCTGGCAGGGTGTCACGCGGCACAGCCTGGCTGGGCCCCCGAGACGGGGCCTCTTGCCTCAACCTGAGTGGGCATCGGTCTCCTAGGCCCTTGTCAGAAACAGTTTCCCAGTCTCCAGCCCAGGTGACCTGAGAGCCACCCCAGAGGAGTCCAAGTGTGGAAACCGGGTGAGGTGGAGAAGGGACCAAGGTGGGAAGAGAGGCAGGCCTGGCTGCCAGGCCAGAGAATTTCAGCTCTCAGCCGAAAACGAGCGTACAGAGGCTTGATGGGAACTTGACAAAAAAAAACAAAAACACATTCTGCTTAATTCATGGTGAAGGAATCCTTTTTCAACATCAGCATGTATCAGACTTTCCTCAAAGGTGGTCCTGCTCATGGTCAAAAGGAGCCCCTGGGAGTTTTTCCCAGTTCAGGATGCATCGTGCTCGTTTTCAGTTGTAAGGTCGTATTTCTGTGGCTGTGGGTGCCTCACACAGCCTTAACGTGTGTTCCCAGCCCCTGTAGGACCTCGGAAGCCTCTGGGGCTTCTTGGCCCACCAGCTGGAAACTCTTCCAGGGCCTGAAGACGGGATTTTTGAAGTCTGGTTTCTCTGCAGAGGCCTGAGGGAGGGGGTGTCTGGCCCTGGGTGTGGCCGTCTCCCCTCCAATCTGAATTCTTAGCCCTTCCTTTCCTCTGCAGGATCCTAAAATGGCCACGTACCAGGTGGTGGAGCTGCGCGTCCTGACTAACTGGGGCCACCCCGAGTACACCTGCATCTACCGCTTCAGGGTGCATGGGGAGCCCGCCCACTAGGCCTGCTCTGTGCTGCTGCCGGCCACGCCCTCTCTGGGGTTAGGTGCCCAGCACCTCCCCGCCTCCCCGCACACGCTTGAAGCGCACTGACTTCCAGGAGCAAGAAAGGAGCCCTGGCGCGGTGGAGATGAAAGAACACGCGGGCTTTTCCTGTGCAACGGGCGGCTCGAGCGGTCAGCAGGCCCCATTCTCTCTCTTCCTTCTTTGCTCTCCGCGTGCCAAGCACTGGGCGTCTTCTCCCTCTTGGAAGGGTGTATATATGTAGCATGTCGTGGGGAACTGAGGCGGGGAGAGCGGGGTAATGCCCGTGGTTCAGCAAAAGTGGACCAGACCTGCCTGCCCCTGGCCCGTGTGGAGGGACTGACACCTCGGGAGCTGCACAGGTGAAGCAGGTGCCAAAGCTGTGGGTGAGACAGGCTAGGGCCTGGGGCAGCTGGGCCGTGCCCCCCTCCCTCGGCGAGGGGGGTGCTCAGGGTGCAGGTCGGGACTGGTCCCCAGGCACGAAGCTCCTGGGAGCGGGTGGCTGGGCTCCTCCAGACACCAGTGCCATCAGCTGAGGCTCACAGTGTTCCTGAAGGGCTTCTGTACACTGCTTGTCCTGGGTCAGGGTGGGCCAGGGCCTTCTTGTACCCTGGAGGGTCTGGCTCCTGGGAGCCTACAGGAGCTCCTCTGCTGGGGACAGCAGCTGTCTTCTCTCTCCTGACGCCGGGCCCAGGGCCCGCTCTGCTCCCCTCTCGGGCTCGGGCCCACCTGTTCCCCAGAGCAAGCTTGCCACGTGCCCCCAGGGTGTAGGTGCAGACCTGTCCTCTGGGGGCAGCCAGCAGTGTTCACGGAGCTCCCTGGGCTCTCGTGGTGGCCCAGTGACACGATGAGTGACATCCAGGGTGTCACCGGGGTGGGGTGGGGTGCAGACTGTCGGCCCTGCCCCACCCCATCAGGCCCCTGATCCTAAGCCATCCCTGGGGGCTCATTCAGCCCTTGCTTCACTGTTTCTATTCTGACTCATTTTCTATGGGGAGCAGTCACGGGTGGGGGTGGGGGTGGTTAAGGAGCGGGTGCTGAGGTGGGAGCTTTTGGACCCGGCAGGCCCTGCTCTAGTGTGTAAATATTTTTCAAGGTCTTGTTTTTTTAACTGAGAAGCTAAGGGCTTGATTTCTAGCCCCGTTCTGTGGGGCCGTGGGTGAATTCAGTTCCTTGTAACCTGGCTGCCAAGA
Organism: Dama dama; assembly: GCF_033118175.1. Lineage (NCBI taxonomy): Eukaryota > Metazoa > Chordata > Mammalia > Artiodactyla > Cervidae > Dama > Dama dama. Next base: position 9,832,948 of record NC_083702.1, read on the forward strand.
GGGGCCTGGGGCACTGACTGGGTTCTTACTCTGTGGTTCATTCCGGCCTGTGGGGAGGGGGCAGGAAGGGCTACTGCATAGGTGGGTGCCCTCGGAAGAGTTCCTAGAGGATGGGGCTGGAACAGAGGAGGCCCCACAGACCCGCTGTGCTGTTCCAGCACCGGCCCTGCCTGCAGGCAGCCAGGTTTTGTTTGCGCTCTCCTGTCACAAATGCTGCACTATTGGTTCTTAATTTTTTTATCTCCAGATTCTAATTTATGCCTATGCAAAAAATAAATTATGCCCAGGGTTAATGGATTTTGTGGTGTGGTTTTTATCTGGCCATTGGGTGGGACTCTGCTCTTGGGAAAAAGAGAAAGGCTTCTTAACCAAAACAATGTCCCAAAGGCTTACCTCCTAAGCTTTAGAAACCCAGGCTTCTCAGCTGTGATGGGAGATGGGACCTGAGGCTGGCCCTGTTCTGGTGACTCCAGGGTCTGAGAAAGGGAGGTGGCTTTATTGGCCATCACTGATGTCCACTGGGAAGCAGGAAGCTTGCCCTGCATCTCTCAGTGGAGCAGTAGGAGTGACCCACTTGACTCTGAGCTCGTCTACGCCAGTGTCGCAATCCCCCTCCACAGGAGTTAGACCCTTGTCCCTTGTACCTGTGTTGGAATGGGACGAGGTGGGTCCCCTGAAGTCAAACTCTTGCCAGTTCCAGGGGGCAGGTCCTGGCCCTTCCCTGCATGTATTTCCCCAGATTCAGTGCCTCCAATGAGCAGCTCCAGGTGCCAGAGGTGGTTCCCCATCTGGACTCAACACACGCCTCATCCTGACCATGGCACCTGGCTCAGGGCTGGGCCCCATCACAGCTGAGAAAATAAAGGCAGGAACAAGTCAGCAGGGAGGAGCTGGGGTGAACTGCTGTAGGAGAGGGTGTCAGGTGGGACACACAGCCAGGCCTGATGCTTTGGGCCAGTTACTCAAGCCCTCAGCTCTCCACCAGGACAGAGCCAGTCCCAGGACACACGGCTCAGCAGCCGCTTGCTTCATTACCTCCTGTCTCACTTAACACCTGCACTGTATTTACCACCATTTTCCAACAAAGGCCACATCCCTAAGCAGCACCACTACACAGTCTCTGGAACTGACCACATGCAATCAGAGCTCAGGGCCTCTGCTCATGCCCTCTGGGGCCTGTCTGTACATGTTCAAATCTGATGAGTCCTTCATGGTACAACCTGCCAGGGATGGTTCCCCATCTGGACTCAACATACACCTCATCCTGACCATGGGACCTGGCCATCTTCTCCATGGTCCATCTCATGACCCCAGTCAAACCTGCTCTTCCCTGCACCATGGCATGTTCCCGTTACCTTATTCTGGTGCTGGGGAAGTCAGAGGGTCAGAACAGCGGGCCTGGATGAATTCAAAAAGGTCACACATGCTAACTGCATTGCAGAAGGTCAGGATTTCCCATATAAGATGACTGGATTAACAACTTTTCTTCAACTACAAAAGGGCTGATGGTTTGTTCCAAATAGACAGTGGGTAGGGCTGAGACCCATATAGGACCTTTGCAGTCCCAGCCAACGACAGTAAAGTGCTGCCATCAGTCCCCTGGCTAGCAGGTGGGGCCTGGTGACCACAGAGATAAGACTGACCTGAGTGTTTGAAGGCAGAGGCCAGCGTGGAAGCCATAGCTTCTTTTTTTTTTTTTTTAAGCCATAGCTCCTAAATGTAAAGGAAGTGGTTATGTTCACAGAGGCAAGAGACTGCCAACTAAATGTGGTTCTGTTTCAAGGTCCCACATGGCTAAGTCCTGTGGGAACAAATTCCACAGCGCCTGCCACAGGGACTGAAGTAGGGGTTGCTACTCCACCTGCAACTCCCCCATGAAGGCACCCTTGGGCAGCAGCCCCTCTAAGCAGAACCAGAGTCAAAAAAGCAAAGGGGAGACAGCCAGCAGACAAAGGAACCAGGGCCAGCTGGAGGACATGCTGGAGCGGGTGACCGGAATGGCTGGGGGCTGGGGGCACTGCTCCCGAGTTCTTAACTGGAAAGACATCACTAATGCCACCTCCCTCCCAGATGGTAGCCGCGAATGTTAAAGAGCATGAAGCGAGGGAAACGCCTAGCACGGTCCCAGCTGCACAGAAGAGCCGAGTCCATGCCACATCTGTCCTTTGGATCCTGTCCCCCAGCTTGTGGCCTCTGCTGTGGACTTGGGAGCCACCATGGGTGAGAAGCCACATGGTGACCACTCACCGGGTACCTCCCACATGCTGGACATATTGGGATCTCACGCTCGTTCTCTCGCTGAAGCCTTCAACCTGAGGCAGGCATTCACCTCTCACTGTGGATAAGGAAGCTGAGGTTCAGAGGATGCCAGCTGGTCCTGGGTCACCACTGGCCGAGAAGCCTGGGTTCTTGAAGCCACGGCTGCCTGGCAGGAGAAGCTGGGCTCCTGCAGGCCCCGCCTGTGGCCTGGGCTCCAGGGCAGGGAGAACAATGGAGGTCCCCGTGGCAGCGCCTCCACCTGGAGGGGCTGGGTAGGGAACACGACACCGTCAACTTGGAACAAACTTTTATTTTGTGTGCTGGTCTGGTCGGTCCATGGCCACAGGTAAGTGGTAACTAGAAATAGTTAGGAGGAGGGGAAGAGAAGGGACCAGCGGTCTGGACGCAGGAGGAGTGGTGAAGGGTTGGGGACAGAGGGGAGGGGAGGCTGAGGAAGGACCCAGCCAGGTAGGTGGGTGTCCCAGGCTAGAGAAAGAACACAGCTATGCCCACCAGTCCACCCTAAAGTGAGGGCTTAGTCCACAGCTCAGGCCAGGCTGGTTCGGGGCTCTTGTTGCCCTCTCTGGCCCGGGCAACACCACCCCCACCCCAGGCAGTGACTCTTCCTGAGGGCTTAATGCTCTTGAGATGGGTCTGCAAGAATCTTGTTAATACCTCCTGCCTGCCCTCCCTGTACTCCAATTAGAGCTTCCCAATCTGGGGCTCGGGCCCTTCACTCTTGTGCTCCTGTAGCAGCCGTGCTGGGGCAATGTGGGGAAGTAGGGGTTCTGTTCCTGCCTGGCTCAGAGGAACAGTCGGCACCCCCACCAATAGGAAGGGCTGCTGAGCTGACCCTGAGTGGGCAGCCCCAAGTCCTGGTCCTCTGGCCCAAGGCCCAACAAGACTCAGAGTGCAAGTTCAAGCAGGAGGCAGCCCTGGGGAGGGCGAGGCGAGAGATTCCAACGTGACAGAATTGGCTGAGGAGGGGTCGCCCCAGTCAGCTAAGCAAACAGAAGATTGTCTCAGAGGGGCAAGAAAAGCCATCAGCTGTCTCTAGGTCAAGGGCGAGGGTCAGAGATGGGGGAAGGAGGATCCTACAATCCAATCGTCAATACCCCCCCAACATCTACGGGTTACAGCTTAAGAGCTTTTGGCATTAACTGTTTGGGGGTTCAAGGGGAGCAAGAGGGAGAAAGAGAACAGGGAACCACCACTCTTGGCTCTGCTAAGATCCCCAAGTCCCGGAAGGAGGACTCCAGTACCAGCAGACACTCCCACCTGGACGCCTGCAGCCCCGAGGCGGCTCCAGGCACAGAGAATGGACACAGGGAAGGGGGGGGCACGCCAGCCCCTGACAGCCCCGGAAGGTTCGCACAGACACACACAGACGGACGTACGGACAGGCAGCCAGCTAGCTCCTGGAGGCCGGTGGCCAGCCACAGAGGAAAAAGGAGAAAGACGCCCAGGGCCCTGATTGGCCGCGCTCCTGCACCTCAGACACACACCCCCACACACAACCACACACACACTAGATAGAGAGATAGATATATAATAAAAAGAATAAAAACTAAGGGCCCGGATGTACAAAAAAGGTGTGAGTGAGGAAGAAGGCGGGGAGGAGGGTGGGAGATGGTCGGTCCTCTCTGGAAGTCTGGCCACCTTCCTCAGCTTATAAATTACAGCCCCCCTGGAAAATGGGGGTTGGGGGGAATGATGAGGCTCCAGGTGCGGCTGGGGAGGGTGAGTGGCTCCAGGGCTGCTCTGGTTCCTCTGATGGAGCCAGGGCCAGAGCACCAGGATCCCTCAGGTGATGGAGGTGGGCCGGGGAGACTCAGCAGCCGCTGGCGGGAGTCATGCAGGCCCCCTGGGACTTCACCTTGTGACGCTGGCCCCCCCGTCGCCGGCCCCCACTGCTGGGCTTGGGCTGAAAGAGAGAAGGAGGAGCTTGAGAAGTGGTGGCCCGCTGGGCCTGGGGCAGCACAGGGCACAGAGGGGCTGTGGGAAGCGGGGGCCGCCCATGAGCGAGCAGCTCTCTGGGACAGAGCCGGTGCCCACCCTGCCTTCCTCGCAGGTGGCGGGTCCCAGGGATCCGGGTGTGAGGAGCAGTTCAGGGAGCACACAGCGGGCGGGAGCTAATGAGCCGCCGCTGACAGGTGCAGGGGAGGCGGCGGGAAGACTCGACAAGAGGACGAGGGGAGAGCAGCAAGGACAGGTCCAGGCGGAAGCTCTCTCCAGAGAGGGGTCAGGGAAGACCCTGGAAAGGAGCAATGTGAGGGCGCCAGGAGAGGACTGCAGGGCCCAGAGCCGGCCGGAGGTTCTGAGCGAGCGCCACACGGACCGGGGCCCGAGGCCACCCACCCCTCAGGAGGTGCCACGTCTGGGAAGGACCCTGAAGACAGCCTCTTTCGGACACCTGGGGCTGCAGTGTGCACACATCACTTGTACTCTCACACACACACCACTCGCTCTTACTGTGATAAGGAAACTGACATTTTTTTATTCTTTTTCATTAAAACTAAATGCTACTCCAACTCATTAAGTTGACTTCACGTAGGCCACATCTCAAGTTTGAAAAATACTGCCTTAAGAGACCAAAAGCTCCCACTTGGAGAGCACTTACAGGCCTGGAGTGTGGAGAAACACCCACTGAGGAACTCAAGGACACGACAGGCTGGCAAAGGCTGTCTGGGCTCTTTTGTGAGTCACCTCTACCCCCCAACTCTCGTCTCTGCCCACCCAAGGCAGTCAGGGGCCGGACTGGCTGGGGAAGCACTCACCTGTGGCTGGAGACTGCTGGATGCAGCCAGCTGGGTGGCCCCGAGGGAGCAAGCTTCATCTCCTGGTGGGGGGCCTCCCACTGTGGGCCCTCCAGAGGGGCCCCCCTCTTCTCGTTTGGGCAGGGGACCCTTTTTCGTCGACTGCATTTTGATCTGCTGGGGCTTGGAGTTCATTGGGGAGTTGTTGGTGGTCTGCAGGAGCTGCCAGAGCCAAGGGGTGGGGGCAAGACTGGAGTTGCCGGCCATGACATGGGCTCAGCTGCCCCCGCCCCACCCCAAGGTGTCAGGGACCTCCCACTCCTGGCCTGGCTGGGCCTGGGCGAGGCAGGGAGGGCTGGGGGGTGATGAAGGGCGGTGGGGTAGCAAGATGCCCTCTCCACTCAGTGTACTCCGGCTGCCGTGGTCGGGGCTAATGTCTCTCTGGCCTCCGCCCAGCCCAGAAGGGTTCCAGGCTGTTCCCCGCCCTGGCTGCTCTTCCCATAATCTGTGAACCCCAGCATCTGCTACTCAGCCCAGCTCCCAGGCTGGGGGTCCAGCCTGCCCCCAGTACCTCCTGCTGTCCGTGGAACAAGAGTCTGGGGCAAGTTTTCAGTTCAGGATTCCCAAAGAGACCAAGTGAGTCTCTCAGGAGTGGGAAGAATTTGGAGTACTGCCATCAGAATTCTTAAGAGCTACCACCCAGGAAGGACTGACTCAAAGCCTTCCCTGATGATCCCAGTTCAATCTCAAAGCAGGGAACAGGTCCGACTGCATCCCCAAGGGCACTAGAGCATGTGCTAGTAGCTTCAGCCAAATCCTCAGCCAGTCCGAAGCAAGGGGGCCTTCGAGAACATGATCCTCCCCTCTCCCCAACACACACTGCAGGCCCAGGGTCACGCGGATGGGCCTAAGGCCATTCTGGAGAGAAAGCAAGCCTGAGCCTGATTTCAAGATCTCAGACAGGCTATATGGAGCAGGGGTCAGACCACTCTCTCAAGGGCCCCTACTCGAGGCCACGAATGAAGTCTGCAGAGGGGATGAGGCGGGCTCCAAGACACAAAGAGCTCGAGCCTGTGCCCCACTGCTGGCCAGCATGCGCTCCAACTGCACCCACTGCTCTAAGGGCACCGCCCCGGCCAGGCCACTGGAGCCCGTGCCCAGCTTCTCAGGGGTCGGCTCCGCCTAGTCTGGACATCCTCCCACCACTCTCTCCACCAACGACTGCAATGCCTCAACTCCACCTTCTCTCTACCGCGGCTGCCACCAAAGCCCAGAAGGACAGGAGGTCTAGGGACACCTCTCAGGGCAGCAGAGCAGATGGCACTTAGTAAGCTTTCACAGGGCTTCTCGAAAAGAGAGTGCTGTGCTCACAGGCTGGATCTGGAAGGCCCCGGTACTTCCCACAGGCAGGCAAGGTGGTCCGCCTGGACATACCTTAGTGATGGTACCCACGGCCTTGGTGCGGCCCTCCCGGAACACCAGTCGCTGGTCTATGTGCAGGTACTCGGGGGTCTTGATGAAACGGAAATGAACGGTGGCCTTGTCCCCAGTGCGCAGACAGTCCTTATCCATGCTCAGGATGGTGGCCGTCTGCCTGATGCTCCCACAGTGCACTGCCAAGGGAGCCAAGAAGTCAGCAGAGGCCTGAGCCGCCCAGGGGCCTCAGGGCAGGGGAAGCAGTGAGTGAAAGCATGAACCATGCTCGAGCTGTGTGGTAGGCTGAACCTGGAGGGGCCGAGTGCGGCTAAGTGAGCTGGAGGCCTGTTCTTGGATGGATACTGCCTCACACTCTCCCACTTTGTCCTCCACTTACAGACTGAACACAGGCATTCGGCTGGCATGCGAGCCTTCTCTGGACTTCGGGCTTCTTGATGGCAGCGCCCTCACCCACCTTAACATCCCTCGTCCCCCAGCACCTTAACATCACCACCTGGCACACAGCAGCACTTGGCAGACGTCCGCCGAAGGGCTGAGTGTGAGGTCCCTGAGGGCAGCTCTGAGTCTCCAGTGCCCGGCACAGAGCCAGCGCACAGTTAGTGTTTGCAAGAATGAACAGACCACAGGCTGCCGCTTGCAGGTGGAACAGAGGGGATGGTGTCACTAAACAGGACAGAGACCTGACTCTTGGTTGCAGCTGAAACTTTGGGGTGTGGGCTGCTGGAGCTGGAGACTTCTGGCTGGCAGTGCCCTTCAACACCTACCCATAGCCTGGTACCGCGGGCTGATTGTGGTGGGGTGATGAAGGACCAGGATCTCAGCCTCAAACTCCCAGGAAGCTTGGGGATTCAGGCGTGGAGAAACCATCACCATGCCCTTCCGGATGGACGAGCGCTTGATCTGAAAACAAGAGGGAACCCCAGACCTCAGGGACAGTAATGCCATCTGGCTTCACACCCTGGTGTAGCAGGGCAGGAGTCCCTCTGTGAACTGGGACCAACAGGGCCTTGACTTCCCATTGCGCTGGACCACCAGCTTTCTAGGGCAGACTGTCCCAGGCAGACTTTAGGGCTCCGTCAGGGGTAGTTACTGGGGGTCAGGAAAGACTTCAGTCCCAAAGTGGCATTTCAGCCAGACCTTGTGGATGGGCTAGAATTAAGTGACAGGCCAAAGGGCAAAGGCAGGCAAGTACGCAAGTGGGAGAAATAGGGTAAGCACAATACGACTGATGGAAAGTAGAAAGTCTGGCCTTGCTGGTTAATTTGTTTGGTGGGAAAAGTGGGTGACCCAGGAGCCAGCAGTCACCCCAGTCCCCTGCCCCAGGAACTGAAAGCTGAATGGCAAGAGAATCTGCTACAGACCTCAACAGCCCCGGGTAGAAAGACCCTCTGCACAGCGGGCAGGCCCCCAGAGGACCTCACCCCTGGTGCAGGGTACCACGGCCAGACACTGTGTGGAGGAGCAGAGCTCAGGAGGCTGCAGGCCTGGGTTCAAGTCCCGGTGTGCTCCCTGAGAGGCCGACAAGTCACCCAGGCTCTCTGGGCCTCAGTTCCTCATCTGTAAAAGTGAGGTCAGCACTCCCTGCCTTGCAGAGCGGCTATTGAAAGCTGGAGGTGAGTCAGAGCCCAGCATGACGCAGAGCCCGAGGGCGCTTGTAGCTTTCTCCACTCACCTTCTTCAGCGCAAAGGAGGCAGTCTGGCCCCCGCGCACCTCCTTGACAGGCATGCGCTTGCGATGGATGGATTTGACAGCAATCGACAGGAAGTTACCCAAGGGATCTGGGCCCAGCAGCAGCGTGTCATTCAGCTTGATCAGGCCCCTCAGTGTTGTCCCGGACACCACGGTCCCCACACCCTGCAGGGTAGACCCCGACCCAGTTAGTCCATCTGCACCACAGACTGGCCCCAGTAGCCCCGGAGGAAACACCGCTGCTCAGCCTCCCAACCCTGTTCAGTCCACCGGAACCAACGCACCGGGACGGAGTAGGTGTCGTCAATCTGAAACTCAGCAGGCTCCTCCTCCCGGTAGCTGGTGCGAGGGGAGAGGAGGTTGAGGAACATCTTTAGCAGGTCGAGGTTCTCGCCTGTGACGTTGGAGATTTGGAATATCGGGCACATCCTGGTGGGGGGGCGGTGTGGAGAGACAGGAAGAAAGGCGCTCACATGGCGAGCTCCTGCCTGAGCGGGGAGGAGCAGCAGGAGGGCTCCTGGCACAGCTGCTGCAACTAAGGGTGCCCCCACCACCCCTTCACTGGCCTCCCAGGCCCTGCCAAGCCCACCGACTCCTGCCTGAGGCCTCTCCTAACACCATTTTGTCCCTGAAATCTGTCCCCTCCTCTCTTGTCTTGGCACCACTGCCCTATTCCGGGTGCTGGTAAGTACCCCTTCGTCTTACAGCACACACATCCTTAAATCCTTAACCAACTCTCCACTGATGAGATAACAGCTGGAATCCCTCCTCCCAACACCCTGACCAGTTTATTTCTCTCAGAGTCCTATATTCCAGCCAGACTGGAGAATCCCCCTTCTCCTCACAGCTGTTTTCATTCCCATGTCCTTGTTCATTCTAATCCGCCTGCCTGGATTCCTTCCCTCTTATCCAACTACCAAATCCTCTCATCAGGGAACTGTATTCAATATGAATAGCCCATCTATAATGCCGCCTCCTTCCAGAGAATCCTCCCCAGATGGGTACCCTTGACTCCCTTTGAGTTTTCAGAAAACTTAAAAAAAAAAAAAAATACTGAAGTATAGTAGTGCTAAATTTTTCTGTAAAGTGACTCAGTTATACACATACATATATATTCAATATATATATTCTTTTCCATTATGGTTTGTCACAGTAGAACCTTGCTGTTTATCCATTCTATATACAATAGTTTCCTGTCTATCTGCTATCCATGGTTAATCAAACTTCTCAAGATCAGGAATTACATGTTTGCTACATCTAGAATAAGGACTGTATAGAACAGGCACTCAACAAAAGTAATGAACTGAAATGGGGCCAACTGAAACATACTCCCTCTGCTGGCCAACTGGTGGTACTAAAGACAGTGCTAGGGCAGAGAGAAAAGGCCAAAATGTCGGGCTGCTCTGGGTCCTGTAGCAAACAGTCCCAAGACTATGGGAGAAGAAGCAGAGTCAACAAAATTCACTACTACCAAGAGACTATCTTTGACCAAGGAGCCAACCACCCTGACGACAAGGACTGTGCGCAAGTCAACTCTGAGTCCTCAATGCCTAAATGAAAAGACCAGCACAGAACAAACATCCAATAAATATTTATGAAATCAAGGAATTCCCTGGCAGTCAACCACTTTCACTGCTGGCCTGGGTTCAACTGTGGTAACTAAGAGCCCAAAAGTCACCCATCACGCCAAAAATACATATATATTTATAGAATCAAAGGACATGCTAATGAGTAAATGCCAAAACTCATCTGTGATTAGACAGCTTTTGAGAAACAACAGTATAAAAAAACTAGGGACCTGGTGGTCCAGTGGCTAAGACTCTGCACTCCCAATACAGGGGGCCTGGGTTTGATCTCTGGTCAGGGAACTAGATCCGGAATGCTGCAACTAAGACCCAGTGCAGCCAAATAAATAAAATAAATATACATATATTTTAAAAGTCAATAAAAACATTTATAAAAATGGCTGTGTATCTAACAAACAGCAGCCATGCGCAGTGCTAAGTGCTTTACATATATCATTGCCAACACTTACAAGAGCCCTGTGAAGAAGATAATATCCATTTCACAGATAAGGACACTGAAGTCTCAGCTAGTACTCCAGCCTCAGTGAGGCTAAGCACTTGAGAATCTGGGTCACTTCATACAGCCCCTGAGCAACATCGCTGAGAGCAGAATCATCTATTTCAACCAATCGCTGGGCCTGCGCCCAAGTGACTGCTCCCTACTCATTACCTCTCAGAGCTGAAGTTGGAGGCTGTAACAATCACATCATCCTTGCTCTGCACCAGCACGGGGATCTTCCGGCAGCCCGGTGACTTCAGCAGGCGCTGCAACAGCTTCAGGGTTTCTTAAAGGGTGAAATGGAACAAGATTAGGGGACACAGCCTTCTCTTTGGCCAGGCTTCCAAGGCAAGACAGGTCCACTCATTATTGATGCAGCAGGAGACAGACAGATGCACAGTGTTAAATGCCATAATGCCTGGAGAAGAGAAGGAGGGCCAAAACTGGGTGAATGCTTGCCAGAGCAGGAGGAGACTAATGGGGAGTGTGTGCTCAGGTCACAGGTCTGAAACCTAACAGGTTTCTCCAGAGTCTCTAGAAGACTCACATCCTATAAGTAAGTGACTTGGGGGTCCATGAGAAGGACAGTGTTGTTCCTAGAATGCTCTGTTTCCTGGGAAAAAATTGATCTGACAAGAGGATCTCTAGGATGTTTAGACACCTGCAGAAGCCCTTAGGAGGCCCTCCAGAAGGATCCATCTTTAACTCTCTTCCACCACCTCTAGCCAAATCTTGCAACTCTGTTTAGAAGCCTTTGGTTGCAAAAGGCCATCAGGCTCTCTGCCCAATGTCCCCATATATGCCCAGCTTAGATGGTAAACCCAACCCCTTCTGCCTAAAACCATTTGAAAAGAGATGCCAGATTAAGGACTTCAGGGATCCTGCATTTGTAACCAGAAGGAACAATGAACAGGAGGTAACTCTAGGCTGTGCTCAGACCAAGAGCCAAACAGGGAGGAAGCAGAAGTCTCTGGGCTGGTGGACATTCGGGCCAAGGTCTACACACAGTACAAGGAAGCACAGGATCCCAGGCTGCAGCCCTGGCGGCAGATCACCAAGGAGCCACCGTGGGTGACTGCGCCAGACTGCTGCTGCCCGCACTTACCTTGTAGGATGTTGGCAGGGCACATGTCAATCTTGGTGACCACCACAAACACAGGCACGTTGAGGGCCAACGCCAAGCCCAGGTGCTCCTTGGTCATCCCTACGATGCCAGCGTTGCTGCCCACCTGCCCCGACACAGAGAGAACTATCAGGACAAGGGGGACAGACAGTGCTGCTGGGTGGGCACAGGGGCTCAAAGAAGGCTGAGGGGAGACAGCACTCTCATCTCTGGGGCCACTGTCAGAACAGAACACAGCGGGTGCGAGTCTTGGGCCAGAAACCAAACAGCTGCAGCTGAAAGCTGGGCTAGGCACAGACCGCTTTAACCTCCCATATAACAAGATGGCCTATCAGAATCTGAGGAGACTTGGAAGCAATAAAAAAAAAAAGACAAACTCAGTCTGGGAAAAGAACTGTCCAGAGTCATCAAAGTGGATTCAGTTTAACATCCCTGGCCCCCAGTTACCCTATCTATAAAATGGGAGGATAATAATATTCACTTTAGAGGGTTCACTTGAGGTTAAAATAACCAAACATGTGTCAAAAGGTCCACACAGAACTAGCAGGAATTAGGTCTTCAAGCAAGAGCCGCTGTTACTATTGTTACCATTCCTTCCTGTAACAAACATTTTCAAATATCATAAAGGCCAGTTACATGAATTAATGCACATGCACAAATGTGCCTGCAAAAGAAAGAGGAAATTCCTCTCCACTGATAACGGGGTACTCTCTAAGATATGTTTGAAGGGGAGAAAAGCAAGGTGGTATACAGCATGCTACCATGAAGAGTGGTGATTGGATCACTGTTTGAAAAAAAGCAGCTGTAAGACATCTGGACGAACATCTGAGATAATATAAATACTTTTAGACTAGATACTATATGATATTACTGAACTCCTGTTCATTTTCTTGGGTGCAAAAACAGTAGCAGACTGTGCGCTAAAGTATTTTAGGACCTGTGAGAGGCATTTAGGGTGAAGAGTCACAATGTCTATAATATAATCTACTTTCAACATACACACGTTTGCTGGTATGATTACAAAATATCTCTAGAGGATGTATAAGAAACTGGCAATACTGGTTGCGTCTGGAGAAAAAGGAACAGAGGCAGAAGAGAGACTTCTCACTCTAAAGTGGAAAGTCTCTAAAGTCCTTAGGTACCTTGTAATTTTTGTACCATATGCATGTATTACTCACTAAAACAAAATAAGGTTAAAATTGCCATGACATATTTATACAGGGCTTCATACATTCCAGAGTGTTTTCAAGTGATGCTCTCACTGGTCATCACAGTTCCCAGGGGAGCTATCACCCCACTAACACAGATGTTCCACACGTGTTCCCTCTGCCCACACCACAACCTCTCTACCATCTTCCTCCTAAATCTTCCCATCCCTTTGACCACCTTCCCTAACCTACCCAGATGTGCTTCTCTTCTTCCAACAGGGATAAGAGAATGCTCTCTCTCTGCTGTCTCTATACGTTCAAGGTTTTGGTTTTTTTTTTTTTTTTGGAAACTAATTGCCATGAAACAATAATCAAGTATTTCATTGTTTTACACAGAGATTTTTAGTACTTATCTCCTGACCTAAAAGTCAGATAATACATAACATCTCATCTGGGATGAAGACATGTCCATTAATTGGCCTTGATCACTGTAGCCATGCTGGAGACCCAGGTTTGATTCCTGGGTTGGGGAGATCCCCTGGAGAAAGAAATGGCAACCCACTCCAGTATTCCTGTCCAGAAAATCCCACGGACAGAGGAGCCTGGAGGGCTACAGCCCATACGGTCGCAAAGTGACTGACACTAACTAACTGTAGCTCAGTTAGAAAAAAGCTCATTTTAAACCGATTTCTATACCCTTCTTAATTTTAATCCAACAGCTGCCCCAAATACACTCTCTGCTCTTCCTCTAAAACCCCTTTGGGAAGAGCAGCTTTCCTTAGCCAGTCAAGGTTGGTAAGGGTCCTTTGCAATGTCCAAAGATTCAGAAGACGAAACCACACTGAGACCCTGAGAACCTTGGGCAGAGAGCTGACGAGCGTGTTCACACATATGCTCTGCCTCTCTTGCTCTCCAGTGTGGAGAAAATTTGCCCAAGAACCTGTTCCTTGGGCAACTTGATCAAGTTTGTGCTGAACAGATGCTTGCGTTTACTACACTTATTAATACAGGCAGCTGGAGGGACTGAGAAATGGGGAAGGGCTTTGAGAAGGATTTGCCAAAGAAAAACCAGCTTGCCTGCACTCCGTGAAAGCTGTGAAGTCGTGACCAAGGCTGTGGGCCTCAGACTCCTACTCTCTGGCCAGGAAGATTCAAGAGACCCAACTGCGGGGTTCACAACGTGATCCAGCCCAGAAGCCTCTGCTCCCTTCCCTCTTCAGTTTATCCACGTGGTGAGGTGCTGAAAAGCCTATTCCCACCAGACTGTGAGCTCTAGGGGCGCTCAGGACAGCCTGTTCATGGCTCTATTTTCAGGCCTGGCACGGTGCCAGGCACACAGAAGCCTCTCAACAAGTAGCTGTAAGAAGCGGACACCAGTTCCAGGCTTCAGAAGAGACCACCTCTCCAGCCCCTCAATGGCTGTCTGTGTTCTCTCCTCCATTTCGTCCCCAGGCCGCCCTGTCTCTGAGGGTGCTGCCCAATATCATCTCAAAATAGCCCGACCCCAGGAGGAAACACCTCTGAAAGGTGGTGTTTCCTTTCAGAAGGTAGTAAGAAATGCCCCAGGAGAACCCTCCTCTACACCTCTCTGAAAAATAAGAGAGGTCTACAAATGGCACCTTGGTTTCTTTTTGAGGATCTCTTCCTGGCCTCACCTAGGAGAAAGATCAAGATATACCCATGAGAAGATCGGGCACCACTGTAACACTTGTGGTCCTTATCCGGTTTCAAAGCCCTAAACCAAAAGGCTCCTGCCTCAGAACAATTTTAAACACTTGCATACCACCACATCCCAGGAGCCTAGCCGAAGACCCCCGCCCTCCTCAGCAGCACCTCACTTACCATGAGCATGCAGAAGTCAGGCAAATGGCCGGTCATGCCAAAGACAGTGGTCTTCAGGTACTTCTCATGGCCAGCCAAGTCGATGAAGGTAATCACCTTAGTGGATTTCTCACAGATCTTTGTCCACTCCAGGCTGCCACCGTGGCTGTCTGGCTTGTTTACCACATTTCCTTCACTGTCAAAGCCCAGAATGTCGTTGCCCACACTGCTGGTGCGACCCGACTCAATCTCATGTTTGTGGCGGAAGAGTTTCTGGCGGGCAAAGCCTCGCCCATTGTCCAGCTCCCCATGTGTCAGGACCCCCAGAAGCGTGCTTTTGCCGGCATCCACGTTGCCCACGACCGCTACCCTGCATGTACACAAACCCATACATTTGTGTGAGAGTTGGTGGGTGAGTGAAGTGAACCCCAGCAACTGGACCTGTAGGGACGGGCTCACCCCTGAGCCTCTCCAGCTCTCTGCTCCTTCGAGTCATGGGTGAGCACATTGGGAATGCTCTTGGAGCTGTACCCAGGGACTAGAATGTTACTCAGGAGGAACTGAGCTCCCCGACAGGAGCCCTAAAGCCAAGAGGGGCACACGATGCTCTCCTCCATGACCCTGGTTTCTAGCCGCCCAGGCTGAGGGGAGGGCAAGTACCCCCACAAAGTGGCCACAGAACGCAGGGCTGGCCTCCCTCCCACTCTTTCCAAATGGGAGGATTTAAAGATGAAAAAGTACAGAAACAGAGAATGGAGCCATTGATGTCACTGGACACTCTTTTCAGGCCTTGGG
Organism: Dama dama; assembly: GCF_033118175.1. Taxonomy (NCBI): domain Eukaryota; kingdom Metazoa; phylum Chordata; class Mammalia; order Artiodactyla; family Cervidae; genus Dama; species Dama dama. Next base: position 9,848,041 of record NC_083702.1, read on the forward strand.
ATGCAAAAGGATGAAGTGAGTGTCCCAGTGTCAAAGGCTCAATCACCATTCTCTATGGTGCCCAGGACCCCAAGGTCATGCTGCAGGGGACCTGGAATCATTCAGGGGCCCCCTCACCTGACTTCCAGGAAGTCATTGTCTCCTACTCGTTTTCGGACCAGGTAATCGCGCACACGGCCCCCAGCCTCTTGCCGCTCCCGCAGGAGGATGACATCAGCCTCTATCTGCTCTGCCATGCTCTTCACGGTGGCGTAGGAGGCCTCCATGTCAGCTTCACTCAGCCCGTACTCAGTCCCATCTGGTGACAACAGTCCACACGTCAGCCTGCCACCAAGTCAGCCAGTTAACCACCCGTCACTAGGGCCCCACCCTGGGCACTGCAGAACATGGCTCTCTCTCTGACACTTCCAACACTTGGGCACGTGTGGAGTTCATAAGTAACAGGGCTTCCCCATTAAGCAGGGCAGTCATTAATTTCTTCAATGGTAATCACGGAGACTCTCCCAGGTTTCATGCCAAGTCTCACGCTGGGTATGGGGAATACAGGTGCCCTTGGCGGGTTCACAGCCCAGCGGGAGAGACAGGAAATTAATTAATTGCCATACCGCTTGAGTGCTGTACTACAGAACGGTACAGAGAGAATGTAAAGCATGAGCAACTAGCATTGCCTAGGGAAGCTGACACAGCTTTGCAGGGCGCTGACTCCAAGCTGGGACTCCGAACATGAAAAACGGGCCTGCAGAGAAAGGAGGGAAGACATGCTAGGCAGCAGAGCAAAGCAAGGAGCCCGGCAGATCACGGCACACTCAGGAACCGAGAAGCAGCTTGGTGTGCTGGGGAGCAAGATGTCAAGTGGCAGGAGACCACATGACAGGTGGAAATGGTTAGGCAGGTGAACATCACACAGCAGCAACACACACATATACCAGGGAGGGAAGCCTTGGGGGCTACACAGGGGAGTAACATGACCAGATCGCGTGGGACAGAAAGATCTCTTGAGCAGCAGTGTAAAGTGTATGCTGGCAAGCGAGAGACCAGAAACAGGGAGCCAAGTTTAGGAAGGAATTCTAATAATACAGTCAAGAGATAACAAGGATAGGAGACAAAGGAAAATGGGGAGAGAATTTACGAATGGCTTTAGGGACAGATTTTTCACGGAGGTGGCTCAGGTGAAATGTCCAGCAAGGAGCTGGAAAAAATGAGTCTGAGTTTAGGATGAAGAAGGACGGACCAATCAACCAGTAATTTATGGAGTGCCTACTGTCTGACAATCTGGTCAGGTGCTTCCCACACGGAGTCATATTTAATTTCCAGAGTAGCTGCCTCCGCTTTCCTCCAGCCTGTCTCCCCGAGAGCACCCCTGCTCCTTCCCTGGGCTCACCCCCAGCATGTGCCCAACCTCTTTTCTTTTCTGCCTCTCAAGACCCTGCAGCTCCTTCTCTCATCCGCTTCCACTATCTCCCCTTACAAACAAGCTCAAGTCATTCCTAAACTAAACGAGACCCAACGCTTCTTCCTGTGCCCCAGCAAATGTACTGTGCTACCATCCCCGCCAGAGGACACTTGGTGACTGTACTTCCTCACCACCTACTCACTGATCTGCTGCCTCTGGAAAAAAACTGGCTTTCAAGCCATCAGTGGCCTTCTACCTTCATCCAAAGTCCTTTTCTCGAGCCCTGCAGAGTCAACGCCACTGGCCACTGTCCCTCTGTTGACTGAAGCACCTCACTCCCACTCTGCTGCCTTATAACCTGAACTCTTTTTTTCCTTTTATTTATTTACTTTTGGCCATGCCTCGCCACATGTGGGATTAGTTCCCCAACCAGGGATTGAACCAGTGCCCCCTGCACTGGGAGCCCAAAGCCTTGACCACTAAACCACCAGGGAAGTCCCCCAAATTCTTCTGCTTCACCTCCCGCCCTCTGGTTCCTCCTTCTGTCTCCTCTGCTGGCTCTTCTTGCTCCTGCCCCTCGATGTCAGCCTTTTTCAGTAGTTGGTCAGTGGCCCTCTTCTCTGTCCTTGAACATGCCCCTCGACTATCTGAATATTCTATGGCTTCCACTGTCATTTGAAAACTACAAAAAACATTCATAACTAGTCCTCTTCCCAAAGCTCTATCCACTCCCTTTCTAAACAACAGCACAAAAACTAACAGCATTAACAAAGCATGTCAGTCCTCCCTGTAGCCCTATGAGTTAGATACTACTGTTCCCATTTAGTACTGGGGTACACAGAACCCAGAGGTCTCAGAGCTGGGAGGGAACAGAGGGGCCATGGGTCTTCTGATTCCACACCTACAGCCTTTTCCTTCGGCAAGGGCTCCTCCTAATGTCAGACCAGTTCCTCCTGCTGCCTTCCCTGTTTCTGATGACACTACTATCCTTCCAGTCACCCAAGATTAATATTCATCACTCCAGTCCTGCAGAGTCTAGCTTTCCTTGTTCCTGCTCTCCTTTCTTTGCCAGTCCAATGTCACCAGCCTGATTCAGGCCCTTATTTACCTGTATCACCACAAGATCCCTGTCTTAGCAAATCCCATCTGTTTCCTCCAACTCATCCTGCATAGATGCACAAGCTCAGGTTCCTAAACAATGCACAGTTCTGACGTTGTCGCTTTTGAGTCAAAGCCTTGGAAGGGCTCCCCAGGCCCGGCAGTGTTCAGTTCTAATTCCTTAGAGGTGTCCATCATTTACTCCACCCCTTCCCCATCCTCCCCTCCTAAATTCTGTTCCAGTGCAGATGGCCCAGTCACCATCTCCCATGTTGTCTGCACTTTGCCAGCTCTACACCTTTGCTCACGTATTTCCTACCCTGGAAAGCCCATCGGCACATCTCCACTTGTCAAAAGCCTACCCATTCTGCTCCCTTATGAAATTTACCATGGAATAGTGTTTCAGATATGTTTTCACCCACTATACACAAGCATCTCGAGGATAAGGACCGTATCTCAAACATCCCTGGACACTCCATGAGGGGTGCCTTTCCTATACCAAGTCTGCAAATGTCTGCAAAATGCTAAAACAAATGAACAAAAAGGGAGCAGTTGGGTCAAGAAGCTTCTAAATGCATGGCCAACTGAGCTCTGGGAATCTTCAGGATTAGGGAAGGGCTTGGAACTGTTCCTGAGAGAAGGCCAACTGCCTTGCCATTCTGGCCAGACTCCAAACTCTATCCAACCTTTTCTGCTTCTGTTACAGTGAAAAGCAATGCTTTCAGGCTCTATCTCACACCAGGGGGCAATCAACAGTGTCACCTATCCATCCAGGGCTCCCTCCCACCTATCCATCCAGGGCTCCCAGTATTCTGTGACTGAAAATACCCCCAGTCACATCAGCCTTCTCCAGCATGTCCTCACTTGGTAGGAGTGGGAAAAAAGCTGAGGAGAAAAGTCAGAGGTCCAATCACTAAGGGCCACATATTAAGCCATGCGGGAAGCTAGTCAGATTTTGGTCCTGCCTCCTGACTCACCCTCCTGCTCAACATGCAGCAGGGGGTCCCCAAACTTTTAGGACACAAATCTAACTGCTTTGGTATGGCATTCAAAGACTCTCAGAGCTGGGCCCTGACTACCTGTCCAGTCTCCCTTCCTGACATTCCCAATCTCACCCTCACTCCCACTTTACTGAATCACCTCTGATCTACCAAATATTCCACAATCACAATGCCTCCATGCCTCTGTGCTTGTGGCTTTCTCGGCTCACTCACTACTGCCTCCACTCATCTAGGAAACTCCTATTCATCCTTTAGAATTCACTCATCGGGCACCTCCTCCTTTAGAAAGGCTTTTTAAGCCTTCTTTGACCCTGCCACAAAGTTGTCATACTCCTTCTACACTTCCTGAGCTTTTAATGCAGTACCTACTTCTTAGAAAGTCATGATTTAATATTTGAGGAACGAACAAGGCTCTTTTTGAAAGAGATTTCATGGTAAATCAATTATAACCTGGAACCTTTAAAAAATGACTACTCTACTAAGAGTAGCTAAGCATTTATATAGTGCTTACTACATGCCAAGTGTTAATCCTCACCATGATACCAAGGGCTAGATTCTACTATTATCTCCATTTTAAGGCAAGGGAAAGAACCCGTAAGGCAAACAGACCTGCCAGGTTCCAGAATCTAACCTAACTACAGAACTTGAACTAACTAATCACGGTGCCTCCTTTTAATATCAATCTTTAGAATGTATATTTAAAGAGCACACTCCTCTGCCCTGCTTAGAATTTTTTAAAAACCTAATTTATCCATACAAATTTCTCTGAGGTGGGGGTGGTGGTGGTACCATTAGCCCCATTTTACAGACGAAGGAAGCAGTAGACAGAGGGGAAGCACCAAATACACACAGGAAGTCAGTGATAAAGTTGACCCCTAGGGGCTTTGCATCCAGTTCAGTCTTCCATTTGAAGTTCAACTTGTTTAACTAGTTGCTATCTTTTTCTACCTCTAAAGAATTCCAGCAGGAAGGAGTCACTATGAATCTAATAGCATCCAATTGGTAGATGCCAAGATAATGCTTGGGTGTGTAAGATACATGTTAATGAATGTCTGTTCTTATGCTTTGCCATGGGAGGGTTAATTAACTGTGAGCCATCAAGGTTTGGTAAAGTTCACTAAGAGTTCATATTAAAGAATAAGGGAGCAGTGGGGGCTTTAAGGGACTTCTCTGGTGGCTCAGACTGTAAAGAATCTGCCTGCAGTGCAGGAGACCGGGGTTCAATCCCTGGGTTGGGAAGATCCTCTGGAGCAGGGAATGGCCACCCACTCCAGTATTCTGGCCTGGAGAATTTGATGGACAGAGGAGCCTGGCTGGCTAGGGTTGCAGAGACGAACTCAACTGAGCTTTAAGAATCTGCGTCTTCCAAAAAAAAAAGAATCTGCGTCTTCAACAAACAGTCCCAAGACTTGTCAGAATTGACCTAGGTGTTGTTTTCTTCAATTTTGTAAGTTTGAAGTGACCTTTAAGAGGTTCATCCTATTATAGCAGGCCAGATGTGACACAAAGTCTTTTCAAAAGGCTACCAATGAGCCCCTAGTCACCAAATGGAATGGCTTTTTCTGAACCTAACTCTCCCTGCTGTCTCTGTAACACTTGACAATGCTGACCATCTCTCTCTCTCTCTCTCTTTCTCAACATGAACCTCTTGCTTTGCCTATCTCTCTCACCATGCCTTCTTTAAAGTGATAAGACCTGAAACTGGGGAGGTGGCAGCAAAGACAGAAAGGAAAGGATAAACATGAGAAACATTTCAAAGGAAGGCAGAGCAGTATTGGCAGATCAAACCCTTCTTCCTTGTGTCAATCTTACAGCATTTCTAAACGCTGTTTTCTACTGAAGTTAATTATGTATATGCCATCTTTCCTTCTCATGACAGAGGCCAGATTTTAAGTATCCAAAAGTGTTTTGCAACAGTGTCAAGACCTTAGAAGGATACTTAATAAATATTTGTCAAACAGCTCAAAACAGATTTTGAGATTTCTACCATTTTAGACTCACACTATAAAAGAATTATTACCTGTCTTTATAAAAACCTACATTCAGTAAAGAGAACTAGTCCTTTAATGATGCACGGAGGTCTACTTAAACTTCTTGCAAAAATGACAGACAAGATCTAGTACAGGCTAAATCGATAGCTGTTAAACAAGCCCAGCTGCCATTTTAGCAAAGATAATGTCTAAATGAAGATAAGAGTAAATAAGCAGGCTTTGCATTGAGAGTATAAACTAGGAATGACCAGGGGCAGGAAGCCCAGGATATAATCCGGGATTCTGTCAGGGGGATGGCTTTCCTCTAAAACAATGAGCCCCTAAAGTGGAATAAGAGGGCTGGGGGGCAATAACAAGTCCCTTCCAGAATGGCAACAAGCCTACATATGTGATAGGATCTCACAGCTATTCCCACTGAATAGTCAGTGTGGATCAGGGCAAGGCAGCCTTGCTGAAGAGAGGAATTCTGGATGTCCTTTCCTTGCTGACATCAAGAAGTATCACAAAGGTTCTCTGCTAAGCAGGCAACAAGTAGCAATGGGATTGGGAAATCAGGTTTGGAGGGGAAGATCTAGAGCTGCCTAGGGAAGACTTACTTCTAGACCTAACTGTGACTTACTCTATTATCTCAGACAAGAAGTTTCCTTGCTTTGTGCTTCATCACACCTTATGCAAATACAGCATACTAGAAGCAGAAAAGAAGCATCTGTAGACTCTCTTGGAAAGTGAATCTTTAAAGTCAAGCACATTAGGACCACTAAGGTGGGAATTAACGTTATCACTGTACTTTCACATTCTCCCAAACAGTTCTGCAGACACTAAAGAATCACTGCAACTGAGACACACGAACAGGAAAAGTTGATAAAAGAGGGAAAATGTGCTCTAAATAATGTTTTTAAAAATAAAGTGAAAGGAAAACTATGCTCACCTGATCCCTGCCCAATGACATATATGGTCTCTCCGCATCCCTCGTCCATCCTCTCCCACATTTGCCGAAGTAGGCTGTCATACTGCTCTGATGTAGGGCTCACTAGAACCAGCTAGAAGAGAAACCAACAGCCTTAGAACCGCACTTACTAGAAGAGCACCACAGCCAAACCAGATCAACAGCCTGACCAAAGACCCTGACTGAACCCCACTGCGCCCTGACCTAAACTAGCTTCGCAGCCCTCTCATGGCCTCTTTGCCTCTTCTAAAATAGCCTTTGAGCTCAAGGCCTTATAAGTATGTTCGAACCCCAACCCACAGAAAAGAGGGTGTGAGCAGCCTGCCTCCTGCTGCTTAACAGGAGGGGCAGGACCCACAGGGACTGACAATGTGGCATTGTAGGTAGAAATTAATGAGCAGTGCTTTACACCTACATGCCAAGGTCTTCTACCTGCAGCTTGCAAATCACAGGACAGGGATCTCATATACTGCCATGCTCTCCATCCAAGGCCAATGGTTCCCATAATAACATAAGAATTCTGTTCCATCTTGCCTTGGCTATCTTGATTATTTAGGAACCGGCAGTAAAAACTGCTGCAAGATTTATCTTTATCCACAAAACACCCTTACCTCTAAGATGGGTATCAGCACCATCATTTTGTGAATTTCTGCCAATAACATTAAAATATCAACCACTTATTTGAGGAGGCTGTTTACCAACAGGCATGTCAAATCCCATTCTCTAACTGTCATGTGTGACCTTGGACAAAGAACTTAACCTCTGAGTCTCAGTTTTTTAGTCTACAAAATGGAGATACTATCACCTACCTCCTAAGGCTACTGTAGAGACCAAATAAGATAACATGTAAAGCAGCCACTCCACAGCTCAATAAGTGGTAATTACAGTTTTCTCCACCCAGTCATTCCTAGATGAAACTAGCTACCGCAATTCACTAATTCTCTCTCTCTTTGGAAGCTCTCGGAGTCTTATGTCCATCCCTACATTTAACTATCACAAATATATACACTTACAGCTTCTAACCTTTTCCTCAGGAATCAGTCTATTCAACCCATCTCTTCTCTCTCGTCACATCAGTTTTTTTCAATATCATCAATATTAATTTACATATAGCTTCTTTAAAATAATGAGAAGGACTTCCTCAGCTTCATGACGAAGACACACCTCCCTATCCTGGAACATTAAATAAGTTGGTCAGGAAATAAATCTGTTTGCAACTCTGCAGGGCCATTTCCCACTGTTTTCAGGCTTCTTCAGCACCTTGGCCATGAACTGACATCTAGTTCATCTGCTTCCGAGTCAAGCGCATCTCTTACAACTTCCTGAGTTGACTCATCAGAGCTTGTACTTTGAACCTAGGTGCTGGGTCTTCTGCATTGTGTCCCATTGCCTCATACACTTCCCCTGATCATCCTCTTTGAACCTGGCCAGCCTCATTATAGCATTAGAGGCACCAGAGAGGACCCTGTGCTAAGGTGGGGCGCTGTCTTCTAAGTGCTCAGTGGAGACTAGAGGGAGAGAGTTGTTGGTTTCAAGAACGTTCTCTCCAGTTTAAATCAAGTTTCGTGCAGTTTTGTCACCACAGACTAAAAAAGTCACAAATGTTTTCAAAACTCATTAAATATTTCTATTGTAAGTATCCAACAACAGGTAGGAAGTGGGATGGGTGTGCTATCTTGCATCAGCAGCTATTTAATCTGCACAGAGAATCATCAGTTCCTTCAATTCCCTTCCAACATTTACTGAGTAGTAAGTAACCAGCAGTGTAGTAGATTTCTTACATACGTTTCTCATTTTTACTACCTATTTGTACTAAAAAGATGATGAAGCTGGAGAACTGAGAGGTTAAGACACTTTCCCAAGGTCACAGAACCTTTTTAACTGGCAGGGCAGGAAAGGGAACCCAGCCCGGTCCGACTCCCAAGCTGGCATTCTTTCCTTTAGCAACGTTAGGAACCTTCAAAACGCCAACCCCAAATTATACTTAATTATTTATCCCCGCCCCTACCAACGCCAAGCAGAAGGTTGAGCCCTTAAAATCCTGCCCACCTTCTCAAAAGCTCAGAAAACACGATCTAAAAAGTCTTTCATTATTCCATTCATACAAGATAAGGTTCCACTCCCAGAAGACGAAACTATGGGTCATGTCCATCTTTCACTTTTGTTTTGGGTGGATTTCTAAAGGGGACATTCTTGACTGAGTGACTACTTAATATTTCCTTTCTCGACACCAGGAAGAGCCGCAGCTGCCTCCCGGCTCCCCCTCGGACTACCTGATTCTCCCGCGCTCGCCCTGCCCAAGCCACCTTCGACCCACGGCTGCCGTGGGCAGTCCACGGAGAGAGTCCCTCTCGATCTACCGGGGAGGCGGCATCGCGTGGGGACCGTCACTGCGCGGGCAGCTGCCGGCGTCGGGCGCCCGCGTTCCACGTGGCGGAGCAGAGGGGTTGTGATCTCGGCGGGAGCCGGACGGCTGGGAGGCCGGGTGGGCGCCACCAGAGACGGACGGCGGTGCCCGGGGGCAGCCGAAGCCGCCCCTCGCCCGGGAGCCCGCAGCGCGTCCCGCACTTACAGGTGGGAGGGCTCGGCCCCTCCCGCCCCCGCCGTCGCCCCAGAGACGGCTCGGCCCACCGCCCGGTTCCCCCTCAGTGCCCCGTCCCCTCAGCCGCCGGCGCCCGGGGCCTACCTTGCTGGTGAGGTCCAGCTCCGGTTCGCCGTTGAGCGCCTCGCCGTCCTCGCTGCAGTCCGAGTCGAAGCCGCCATGGAGCCGGGCAGCAGCCGCCGCGGCCCTGGCCGCCCCCGGAGAGCTGGGCTCGGGGGCGAACATAGAGGCCGGGACCGGCGACTCCATCGGGGAGCGACTCCGCTCCGCCGCCATCTTTAATAACTTAGGCTAATTCGTAGCCGGCCTCCCCTCCCTCCTCAGCTTATTTGCCTAAACTATGCGCGACCACGCCCCCAAACCGTATCAGAATAATTTATGCGAAACTTCTCCCGCCGCGTAGAGGGTGACAAGTATCTCTAGCTAAGAAACAATCGACCGGCCCCCTCGGACACCAATCGCTACAGCTCGTTCAAGTACCTAATGAATAATTAAAGAGGCCCAAAGCCCAACAACAAAAGTCTGGGACGTCACGCGCCTTGATCGTAGCTTGCAAGTGGGCAGCACAGTGTCCACGCTACCGGCCTGGAGCCTTCCCGCCAATGGGAGCAGAGTGGAGTACGACTGACACATCAGCCAACCAATAAGGAGAGAAATACACACCGAGTTTACCCTTACCGCCCATCACTCCCCTAGTTTTCAAGGCGGTGCTCAGCTTCCAAATCCTGCAGCAAGATTGTCGAGGGCGGAGAGCCTTCCGATGATAGACACGGGGAAGGCCCAATCCAGTCTTCGGATAAGTCCCGCGCCGCGGGCCACCGCCCACGGAGATTGTAAAGTGCGCAAGGCACCTCCCACTCAACTCAATGACTCCAGGGCTGTCACTGAAGACGAATTTTTGAACTGCTGGCAATCTCCAGGCAATTTTAATAGTAGGATCGATGCCTGGAGTACTATAGCAGCCAGAGCGCGGCAATTAATTAAACGCTGACCTTAGGGAGAATTCCCCATTCATTGCCTCTGCGGAGAAAGCAATTACACGACCAATATGAGGCGACCAGCTCAAACAGAAGCCAAAAGTACCTCACCACATTTGTAAACTGAAAGGCGAAACTCTAGTGTCTGCTAAGGTAGCTTCCTATGGGAGATTCTTCCAGTGTTATCAGCTGTGGAAAACCCCAACCCAAAACACTATCACCACCAGTTCTATTGTCTTGAATTTTTCTTCCAAAAGACTGAAGAGCTTGAAGTTAGGGATGAGTCAAACTCTAATAATGCTGGCCACGGCCACTGGTCCCAGGCAGCAAGCAAGCAAGAGCAGCCACTTGAGTTGAGAAGATAACATACCCAGGTTTAGGGGTCTGGAAACACAAAGCTTAGTGAGCAAGAGGCAGAGTTCCAAAGAGCCTTCAGTTCCAAGGATCTACTTGAGAGTTAAGAGACAACTTCTTGTTCCTGTTGGCAACCAAATCTGTACAAATACAGCTGGGAATCTGGGTCAAGAAGTCATCCAACTCTAAAGGTTATGATAATAGTTCAATTTTTTTCTTCTGGAGAAATTGCTCACCATCATCCTACATATATCTACATTAGATAAAAATATTAAAATTCCAGTTTGTCAGAAGAGCCAATTATGGCATTATACTCTAGAATAATACTGATATTTAGACTCTTACCAACTGGCTCTTCCAGAAGGAGTTCAAGTTCAGAACCTGCTTACCCTGATGGTATGCGTTAAAAAAAAAAAATGGCCTTCTCACTACAGGGCTTTACCCAGAAAAATATATATATATTATCAGAGGAGTTACTTCTATTATTATTTTTTTTTTTTAAAGAAACGCCAGATCTTTTTTTGTTTGTTTGTTTATGTGTGGCTGTGCTGTGTCTTCATTGCTGCTCTCAGGCTTTCTCTAGTTGCGGTGCACAGGCTTCCCATTGCCTTGGCTTCTCTTGATGTGGAGCACCAGCTTCAGTAGTTGCAGCTCACGGACTTATCTGCCCTGCGGCATGTGGGATCTTCCCAGACCAGGGCTTGAACTGGTGTCCCCTGCATTGTAAGCCAAATTCTTAACCACTGGACCACCAGAGAAGGTACTTCTTTAAGAATCTGAAATCACATTTTAGAGAAGGAATTCCTTATGTTCACATCCTTTTTCTGAAAACAGGTTAGAACCTAGGTTCAAATCCTAGGTCCACTACTTACTATGTGACCTCAAACAAGTTAATCTCTCTGTGCTTCAGTTGTCAGCACAAGGAGAAGTATGAACTTAACATGATGCTGCTGCTGCTGCTCCTAAGTCGCTTCAGTCGTGTCCGACTCTGTGTGACCCCATAGACAGCAGCCTACCAGGCTCCACAGTCCCTGGGATTCTCCAGGCAAGAACACTGGAGTGGGTTGCCATTTCCTTCTCCAGTGCATGAAAGTGAAAAGTGAAAGTGAAGTCGCTCAGTTGTGTCCAACTCTTTGCGACCCCTTGGACTGCTGCCCACCAGGCTCCTCTGCCCATGGGATTTTCCAGGCAAGAGTACTGGAATGGGTTTCCATTGCCTTCTCCTACTTAACAGGATAGTTCGAAGTAAATCAGCTAATATAAGTAAAGCACTTAGAAGTGCTTGCAAGCCTCAATAACGAATCTTATGCAAATATAACTGTAATCCTTAGGTGGCTTACAAATTATAAAAAGTTCAAAAGTTGTGTCCATCAGGGCAGAGGACTCCCAACCACACAGGTTGGGCTAAGGCACACACCTGCTAAGTGCTAATCTGTTTGGTGTAATGGAGTTGTTAAAAAGAAACAAGCCTCAAATACAGTCACTTGTGGGTGCATGCTCAGTCATGTCTCTTTGGAACCCCATGAACTGTAGCCCACCAGGCTCCTGTCCATGAAATTTTCCAGGCAAAAATACTGGAGTGGGTTGCCATTTCTTACTCCAGGGAATCTTCCCGGCCCAGAGCTCAAAACCCAGACCTCTTGCTTCTCTTGCACTGGAGTGCAAATTTGGAATGCCTCCAAAATCTGGAGGCAGATTTTTTACCACCGCACCATCTGGGAAGATATCACTTGTGTTAAGCCCAGCCAAGATTTAACACCTAACTAAACTGCAGTTTCAGCCTCTATCAGGAGTAGAATCTTTAACTAATCACTACTGAGCTAATCTGCCTGATAAAACCCTTGCCTTCCTATAAGGGAATGTGCCCTTCCAGCGATACAATCCACTTTATTCTATTAAATACCTTCAATTTTGCACAACTTCTAGGAGCACCTTTCTATTTACTAGCTGGGGTGCTGCCAGATACGTGAGTTGTTTAATAACCCAATTAGATTTTCAAATTTACTCAGTTGAATTTTGTGTTTTAACAGTGAGTTCTGTTGAAGCAGGATTAAAGAAATAACTGAATCGTTATTTTTTAAATTGGTTTTCGAATTTTCTGCACAAAAATCCAAAAAGGGAAAAAAAAAAGCGGGGGGCGGAGATTTATGCGGGACTGAGTTCATCTTCCTGACACACACACTGCTCTCAAGATAGACCTAGAGAAAATTCAGAGGAAAACTCTATGGCCGCCACCACGGACCAGACGAGAACCTGAAGGCAAAAGGACGGTGGTCTGTGAGTAGCAAGCCGAAATTCGACACCAAGGAACTGAAATACGGCTCTATACCACTTCAAACTCGGCTCACGGCAGGGAACTTAGCACGCAGGAGCTCCTGGAAAGCGACGGCGGTCGGGCCCACTAACCAAGAAAATCTGCGCCCGACCGCGTCAATAAAGTGCTATGAAATTACCTGGTAAACGGCGTGCTAGATAAACATAAAACGGTCGGCGCAGGTAAGACTAGTCCGGGTTCGCGCAAGCACTCAGCCCCAAAATCCCGGTCAGAGAGAGCGGGTGGGAAGAGCCGCTAAATTACAGCCGCGGGCCGGGTCGCCGCCTTGGAACGGAGCCGACGCCAAGGGGAGAGACGGGAAAGCGAAGGGCGGAACAGGCACCAGGGCGGGACTCGCCGGGCCGCCTGGCCAGCCCAGCCCCGGAAGGAACAGAGCCGAGGAACCCGGCACTTAGCTCTACCTGCGGCGAGCTACTGCCGCCGCCGCCGGGGCTACCGCGGCCGCCGAACTCCCAACCCTGCACCCGCAGGAGCCCCAACGCAACCCGCACCCGGTCAACGGAACCGCCGCCACGGCCTCAAAGCCGGCGCCGCTGACGTCAGGCTGACGTCAGATGTGACGCCACGGCGGGGCGGGAGCGGGGAGACGGCGCAGGAGGGCGTTTCCGGAGCACGCGCCGGGCGGGGGCCGCTGACGTCGGGCTCAGGTGAGTGCGCTCGCCTGCCCGCCCGCCCTCTTGCCCCGAGCGCGGCCCAGGTGGCGGCCCGCAGCTCCAGGTGGCGTCCTGCAGCGGTGAGAGGGCGAGCGGCGGCAGGCTGTCCGGGCGGCGCGGGGACCGGGGTTAGGGGAGCGGCGGGAGGGCGGCTCGGTTTTTGCACTCACGTGACGGGCGGGGAGGTTGGGGTGGGGGCTGCGAGCTGGGTGGGCCCAGGCCCCCGAGAGCGAGGCGAACTGTCCGGCCCCACCCCTGACTGGCCTGAGCGTCGCCGCGAAGGACCTTCCCTGGGGCCGGGACTGGGGCTGGGGCCGGGGCCGGACCCGCCGCGCCGCTTCCCGGGGCAGCCCGGTCCTCCGCCGTGGCCCGCACGACCGCCGGAGCTGACAGGAGTTGTCTCCTCCGTAGGGCTGCGTCGAGAGGGTGAGAGTTCGCGCTTTCCGAAGGAGCTGCGTCCGCCTCGGCCCCTCGAGGTCCCGCCGCACCCGAGAGGATGGAGAGCCTCCCCCGAGGCCGCAGCAGGGCCCGCGAACCCACACCGGTCGGCCCTCGTTAGCTGCTCGAAATTTGTGTTTTATCTGCCGCTTAGGCCTTGTCTCCCGAGCCAGTGGCTTCGTGGTTCCAAAGAAATGGAAGAAAAGGAGCGATGTGACCGATTCCATTCGGTCCTCCTGCCTTGAGGCCTGATTGGCATTTGCAGAGAGAAAATACAGCAAGAAAATCGTTGGGTTTTTTTGGAGGGGGTGGAAGAAGGAAAACAAGGTCTTTGATTTTACATGGTTTTTTAAAACTTCTGCACTTTGACAGTGGCGGCGAAATACACCAATCCAAAAGTTATCTTTCTGTTGAAAAGAGGGGGATTATTTTTCCTTTTGAGTCCAACCTTTTCTTCTCCCCGTGACAAAGCATAAATCATGGACACCAGAAAGTAAGGTGGACCTCAGGAATTCTCAAAAGACTGAGAAGCTTACATTCCTCCTCAGGAGGGAAGGGTGGGGTGTTTTTAGCCCTCTCTGGAACCTAAAAGGAAAAACATGAGTTGCGTGCCATGGAAAGGAGACAAGGTCAAATCTGAATCATTGGAGCTGCCCCAGGCAGCACCCCCACAAATCTACCATGAGAAACAGCGCAGGGAGCTCTGTGCTCTGCACGCCCTCAATAACGTCTTCCAGGACAGCAATGCCTTCACCCGGGAAACGCTACAAGAGATTTTCCAGAGGTAGGGACCTCCCCTTCTCGTTGGGGTCTTTATACTTATAGTTTTTGCTCTTTCTGAGTTTCTGTGCACGGGGCAACTTCTCTGCTGCATAAACCTTCAAACTAACACATCTTATTAGCTAGATGCTGTTAGCAGGTATAAGGGACACAGGAATGGGAAAGGGAATAATCAGGACCATTTACTGAGCACCTACAGTGGGCTAGGCACAGTGCTAAGAGCCTCAGTGGTGGTATCTCAAGTGATCCCCTCTACAGTCCATTGGAATGTGTAGTTATTACCATTTTGTGGACAGGGCTCAGAGAAGTTGAGTAATTTGCCCAAGATAACATAACAAGAAATGAAACCAAGCTTAAATCCAGGTTTGTTGCTGTGCTGTTGACCACTATGATATTAATGCCGCTCAAGTCCAGCCCTCAAGGAGTTTAAGAGTCTAGAAGGGGAACCAGATACGTACACACTCAGTCACCTGTCAACAGAGTTGAAATGTTGGGTTCCATAAGAAAGTTCATGCACAATACTCAGCTTCTCTGTGAAGCCGTGTGCCGGCCTTGGTGCTTTTTATATGGTGTTTTGTTTAGCTCTCTTAGTTGATTTACTGCCTCTATTTAACTGATAAAGAAAGAGAAGGAAAGGTCAGGTAATTTGTCCAAGCAGCTTTGAAGTAGCAAAGCTATAATTTGAAGCTGACTCTAGGTCCCCTCCCCTTTCTACTTCATTCCAGATGGCCTTTCTTATCCACTTTGCAAAGTGCTATCCGACAGGTTGATAGAAGTTCAGCTTTTTTCTCTCGGCTTTGATGTTTTAAAATTTTTCTCTCAAAGAGTTTGAGAAATGGTTCTGCAGTGTCTGGATGAACACAGCAGCATGACTGCAGTCCATAGCAACTTTGGCAGTGAGCCTGTCTCACTACTCTGGCTTCTAAAGAGTTATCCTGCTCAGTTCTCAGTGTGGAGAAAGCTCAGGAATTCTTCAAGTGGTGCATATTAGCAGTTACAGAAGATCCTTCTCTGACTCCATTCAGAGATGAAATTATGGCCCCAGGAGGGCCTGAATTACAATTGAGAGAAAGCTGTCTGGGGTGATGTTTGAAGCATAGGTATGGACCATTTACCCTGAAAGAACCATAGGCCCTTTCTTAAAAGAATGTTAATCTTGGTGTGCTGAGGAAGTTATAATGAGAGTAATTATTTTCCAAGGTCAATAATAGCCATAGTAATGCCTTAGCAGGGCAAAT
This sequence comes from Dama dama, assembly GCF_033118175.1. Taxonomy (NCBI): domain Eukaryota; kingdom Metazoa; phylum Chordata; class Mammalia; order Artiodactyla; family Cervidae; genus Dama; species Dama dama. The sequence continues at coordinate 9,863,847 of NC_083702.1, forward strand.
GTGTCCTTTGCATCATAGCCATTACCTGGCAAGTAGAATGAACTCTCTTCAGGAAACAGGGCCCTGGGAGATGAGATAATTTGTCTCAGATTGCTGGAGGCCAGTCCTTTAGACTGCTTCCTTTTGGCCAGCCATTAATACATCTTCTACTCCTGATTGAATATTTGCAAATTGTTTCCTAATCGAAGACTTGGGAGAAGGAAAAGACCCTGAGTGCTTGAATGTGCTTAGTACTTTGAACTCTGACAACCTTACAACCTTATCAGGAGTGATCCTAGGAAACCAGAATTCACCTTAAGCAATTTACCCAGTTTCACTCTTTAGTAAAAGTCAATTTCAAGATTCTGTGTGTCCATTCAGAAGTTTTTCACTTTGATAAATTTGGCCCAGGTCAACATGATGATAATCACTAACACAGATGAGTACTCACTCTGTGCAGAGCACTGTTCTGAGTGCTTTCCTTGTGTTAACTTGCTCCTGACACCCATCTTACGAGGTAGATCCTGTTACTTCTCATTTTTCCAGATGAGGGAACAGACCTATTAATCGCAGGATTTGGACCCAAGCTTTGTGAATGGAGGACCTGCTTTCCTAACTGCCCTGCTCCTTCCTGAATATTGGGAAGGGATGTCAGAGCAATTGTCAGTAGCTGCTCACTCTTGTAGAAAGTTGGGCCTGGGTCTGAAGATGTGGACTGTGATTATAACCTGTCTGTAGATAATAGCAGGACTCTCTCAGCTATGTTTTCCCCGATTGAAAGAATGCTAAATATTTGCTAAACTCACATAGAACCAAACTTCTATTCCTGGGCTTTTGAAGCTTCAGCAAGTTGTACTGCATTCTCCAGTTACCTATCAGCGTGATGTAAATGTCCATCTCAAAGTAATAGCAGATCAGCACGTAAAAGAATATTTGTACCCTACCACTCCAGAGGTGGCATTCTGTACAGAGTATTTACTGTGGGAAGATTCTGTGTGGATACACAGAAACAAAGAAGTGTGAAAGGGATCAGAGGAAAAAAACAACAACAACAACAAAGGGAGAAGAGGTGAGGGAGAGAGGATGGAATTTTTTAAGCAAACATTACCAGTTGCCTGCAGTGTGCCAGGCACCACTCGGCACTGTAAAGAAAGCAAGCTGAACAAGACTTAGCTACAGAGAAGTAATACAGCTCAGAACTGTACACTGACCCAGCTTGAGAATAGATTTAAGTGAATTAGAACTTTGGAATTTAGAGCAGTTTAAAGGGAAAAAGATAATCTGTTTGGATCTTAACAGAAGAGTAATGTTGACAGTAATGTTAACTAGATAATTTTAAATTCCCAAATCTAAAGTTCTGTGCTGTTTTGAAGATGTGGTTGATAAATGGTAGAAATGGGGAAAAGTTTTTAATTAATGCCATTTGTTGAGAGGAAGTTCATCCCTGCAGTTGAATTCTAGCCAGGTAGAAGAAATACAAAAGCAGGGTGGAGTTTCAGCGCAGTTGTGTGTATGAGATGACTCATGGTTGAAATGGGAATGAATAGGGATTTGGAAAGGACTAAGCTAATGACAGCAACACAGAAACAGGGGAGAGACAGCCAGATGTGACAGGCTCAGTCCAGGATTTGAAGATAGTGGTCATGGTTGTAATAGCAGAGAGGTTGTTGGTTTGGAAAGGATGAACAACTGAAGTGGAGAAAAGATCAAACTAAGGGATTATAGATACGGGTGAACACCCTCTTCCACAAAGAAGCCCTCCTGCGCCCCATTAAAAAGTCCCTGAGCGCACATTTAAAGGAAGGAGCCACATTTAAAGGTATGGTGTTTGTCAACTGAGAAAACGTGTTGTTGAGTATTAACCTCTAGAGATTTAAATTTTCTTATCCAAGGGCCAGGCCGACTCCTCCTCCTCATCGCCGTCACCTACAGAATCCTTCGGTGTGCCTGGCCTTGTAATCTGTGCTTTATGTATCTAAAAATTTAAAAACACATCAGGAGGTACTGATCCATATTTTCTAAGGTCACACCTCTTCAGAACTGATAAAAAGGAAAAAATTGAGAGAAAAGAAATCTTGATGAAATGTCTCCATATCTCTCTTTCATTGAAACCTGAAACATCACCTTAGACAAACACAGTGGTAACCACAAGAGAGGACCAGAGGCTTAACTGAGGACACAGACATCAGTGGAAAACTAGAGTAGAACCCATCTTCTCACTTGTGGATGACTTCACGTCTCATGGCTCTTACCTTTGCCTTGGTGACAAAAATGAGAGGCTAGTGTATAGTGCAGAATCTCTGTGGGAATAATTAAGACAGTCTTTAACAGGAGTTTGCCAAGGAATCTCAAGAAGACATTCCACTGAGACAAAGTAGATTTCCCATGGGATTCAGTGGGAGCAGGTGTTGACATATCCAGGAGACTGTTGAGTGTAGCTTAGGTTTAGAGGTGGATTCCTAGCTCTGCTACTCACTAGCTGTATATGACTGTACAAGCCATGCTGACCTCTGTACCTCAGCTTCCTTATTTACACTGTGGGGTTAATCTCAAGATTGTTGGAAGGATTATGTGATAAATCTCTTAACAGTAGCTAACACAGTGGGCACCTGATTATTAAAGTAAAAACAAGTACTGGTTTAATGGGCACAATGGATAGATCCCACTTCTTCAAAAAAATTTTTACCTGTTTTTTTTTTGGCTGCACCCAGCCTGTGGCAGCTTAGTTTCCCAACCAGGGATTGAACCCATGCCCCTGCACAGGAAGCACAGAGTCTGAACCACTGGACCACCAGGGAAGTCCCTGGATTCACTTATTCAAATAACCTCTCCTCTAGGATTGAGATGGAAACCATTCTTGGCCTTTCCTATATTCATTGGTTTGGCACACACATGGTTATTCAGTTGCTAGTGCCCAGCTATTAGAGATATAGTCACGCCTTCACTTTGGGAATTTATTTATGTAGCCACTCCTCCATTGGCTATTTCACTGGACAAGTGTGAAATAACCGAATTCTTCAGTGGTCCCATAAGATAGGACTAGTTCCACATTTACCGGTAAGCTAACAGGTGTGGAGATTAAATCTCAAAATTGATACTGATGCTGCTTGGATGTGAACTCAAATATGTGTGGTCCTCTAAATTGTCCTCTTTTTTCCTACTACATTGGAGTCAGGAAGGATTTCATGGAAGAGGTTGGGTGTTAGGTGGAACTTGAAGAAGCTTTAGGATTTAGCTTGGAACAAGGACTAGGATAAAGAAGAGAGGCCACATGGCCATGGTACCTGAAGTACACTAAGCCCAATGAAAGGGAAATAGCAGGTCAGGTGGGGCTGGGAGGGTTGGAGTTGGCCACGAGGCAACTGGTGCCATTGGCAGTTCTTATGAGTAATTGAAATGACGCTTTGGTGAATGATGTGGCAGGAACATGCAGGCTGAGTAGGTAGAAGGAGTGTTCGGAAGCACGGAGGTCAATTTGGGAACCTGTTTCAAAATATCCAGGTGTGAGATGAGGGGCCTCCAGTTAGGGGGAAAGAGTAGGAATAGACTAGGCAAGGGTTTGAATCTGAGACAGAAGATGTAGGACAAGGGGAAGCCCTTGGAAACTCTAGTTCTCGAAGATGCACTTCAAAAAACTGTGCAGTCAAGGATGTCTGGGAACTGAAACCTTTTATTACCGCCCTCCCAACCCACCACCAACCTCTGTCTCCTGGAGACTCAAGGTAAATATTAGCATTTTAGGGGTGTCAAGGAATCCTGCAGGAAACCTGTCTACTTGATTGATTCAGCTACTGTGTTGAGCACCTTCTGTGATCCTTTGGGAACACACTGAGGGGACAGCACCGCACTGAGGTTCCAGCCTGGGGGGTAGTCAGGTGGTAACAGGTGGAGGACTCGGCAGTTTCTCTGCGGGAATCTTCATGCATCTGCTGGCTGGAGACTTCACTGAAGGGATTGAGAAGCTATTGAAAAGTTGGTGAAGGAAAGCAACTTGATATATCTTGAGATAGGCTTTCTTCCATAGGCTTTCTCTTTTAATCCAAGTGCCCAAGAATGCACTGAGAGCCTTTATATCCTATCAAGCTACATTTTAGACCCAAGCCAAGGGACTTGGCTGGCCTTTCCTCTTATTAGCCCACAGGCAAGTCAGAAAACATGTCCAATAGTAACCTGTAATTAAATTAGAGCAGGTGGATGTAAGAGGAAATGACTGGGAGAAAGTAAAGGTTGGCTGGTCAGAAAAGCTCTCTAGGGCAGTAACACTTGAGACCCACATAATGAGGAGCAGACCAAGTGGAGATGTAGGGGAAGAGCATTTCAGACATCACAGACAGTGAGCGAGTGCAGAGGCCTGAAAGAGAGAAAGGGCTTGTGTGTCCAGGTGGTAGACAGGTCTTTGTGCTGGGAGGTAGTGATGAGGTCAGCAGAACCCTAAGGGTCTTACAGACCCGCCGATGTCATTTAGATTGTATTTAAGTGCTTTGGGAGCCTTGGAGGGTTTAAGCAGTGGCAAGAGTATTTTGGAAAAATACCAGTATGGTTGCTGTGTGTAGAGTCTAAGATCTCTCAAGTTTTTAGAGTTGACTGCAAGATCTGATTCTCTTCTGGAGATGGCAGTTAGCAACCTCCTAGATAGCTGCTCTCCACCTGTATTCCTGAGGAACTCACGAGGTGTGCTGCCCCTGCCTTTGCATAGGTCCTGGCCTGCGCAGCCTGCGAAAGCAAATTAATAAGATCAGAAATGCCTCCAGAACTGACCTTATCTGACTATGGAGGAGTGGCTAAAGATGGCTTAAAGCCAGCGGGTGAACCAGACTACAGTTGAGTTTTGTTTGTCTGGTGGCAAAAATATTTTTCAATTGGTGTATTTTCTTTCAAATTCCAGTATTTCACACACGTGTATATTTGGAATACCTTTAGGTGGTTCATACATTTCAGTTTAATGCTGTTTTTAATTGCTTTCCCTGTGGCCCCTGTTCATACATTGATGTTACCTGTGTGTAGGCCTTTGAGTATTTAATCATTAACAATTACCAAGTATGCAGGCCTTAAATAGGAAGCATTTAAATTGTAAAAAACAAAACTAATGACAGATATTATCCATGCAAATCAAAATATCAAATACTATTTTCTAATGTTAAAAAAAAGGCTGTAAAACAGGAAGATCAGCAAAGAAGATTTCAGAAAAGGGAAGTCTGGGGATTTCATAAATGAGAGATTTCTTTCTTTATATCCATTGAATTCACTATAGACGTACTTTCTAAATGGCAGGCAGATAGGCGCCACCACTGCTGAATTACCGTTTTGCATCCAAAGAAAGATAAATCCCTAGGACAGCAGGAGCCCATACTACAAAATAGTTTAGTAAAAGCTGGTTACATTAACTTGAGTGGACCGCAACAGGCTTCCAGGGGCAGTGGTGTAAAGTGTCTTCTGTCCCTGCCAGTGTGGGGCCAGGAGGGCTTGGGCTGTCCAGCCAATCTCAGCTTCCCTCCTGTCACATTTGCAGGTTATCTCCAAACACCATGGTGACCCCCCACAAGAAGAGCATGCTGGGAAATGGGAACTACGATGTGAACGTCATTATGGCAGCACTTCAGACCAAAGGCTATGAAGCTGTTTGGTGGGACAAGCGCAGGTAATCGAACCAGGCTTGATTTGAAGGGATCTGGCACTCAGCTGGAAAGGAAGCCAGTGGTGGGGTTACAGCCGGGGAATCCTGGGGAGTCGGCTGACACCGTGGAGCCTGACTCTGTTTCTGTTCTGCAGGGATGTCGGCGCCATTGCTCTCACAAACGTTATGGGCTTCATCATGAACCTGCCCTCCAGCCTGTGCTGGGGTCCCCTGAAGCTGCCACTCAAAAGGCAGCACTGGATCTGTGTTCGAGAGGTGGGAGGTGCCTACTACAACCTCGACTCCAAACTGAAGATGCCCGAATGGATTGGAGGCGAGAGCGAGCTCAGGTACTTGTGTGGCTGGTGTAGTGGCAAGTTGAACTTACCTTTGGGTATTTGACAAGGCAAGTCAAATTCCTAGCTCTGTGGATCCTCTCCCTGTTGTTACTTAGAATCATAGGGTCTTAGATTTAAAAGACCTGAATCTTCCATGGCCTCTGAGGATGTTAAGTCCCCTGGTAGAGAAGTGCCATTACCTTGGATGCTGGCTTTCTGGTTTGGTGGGACTGCCTTTGTAACATTCTCCAGCTTAGACAATTGTGACAGTATAGCTGCCAGTTCAGAGAAAGGAAGACAGACATTTGGGCCAGAGGGGGCTAAATTTTCTTAGGACCAAAGAAGAAACATTTTCTTTTTTTAACAATTAGAAGTCCTTTTAGAGTACTTGGGGCTCTCTTCCTCACAGAACTGGCTACTGTTGGCAGTAATACATGAGGATGAGCAAAAATTCAGATTGGAAATTTAACTGGGGATTGAGAGATAACCAAACGTGGACTGCTCCAAGAACAAGATGATTAGACTGTGATCAGGACTGCCAAGGGTATAAATAACAAGGTTACTGCCTGGCAGTGAACATGTGGCCCCAAGACTGGCATTTGCAATTTTACTAGCATTTCTTTCTTTTCTTTTGTTTTTTTATGCTTCAAAAGACAAAAGTCTTAACTTTTCTTGAGAACAAAGTTATATACAAATCATGTTCCCTAGAAATGATAGCTGAATAAAAAAGAACAAGTGGCTCCTGGGTCATTGTTTCAGGTTAGAGAAAGTGAAAGTGAAAAGTGAAAGTGAAGTCACTCAGTCATATCGGACTCTTTGCAACCCCATGGACTGTAGCCTACCAGGCTCTTCTGTCCATGGGATTTTCCAGGCAAGAGTACTGGAGTGGGTTGCCATTTCCTTCTCCATTTACTAGCATTTCATTTTCTCTTTCATCTATCCTTTTTTTCCTGTAGGAAATTTTTAAAACATCATTTGCGAGGAAAGAACTGTGAACTCCTGCTGGTGGTACCAGAAGAGGTGGAGGCCCATCAGAGTTGGAGGGCTGATGTGTGATGCAGTCCCGCCCAGCCTCCCCTCACCTCAGCCCCCTGAAATCCTCCGTGATGTGCTGTGGCCTCTACCGTGGGTCTGCCCTTGCCACTTCCCCAAACATCTCATCGGGTCTTTTTTCCCCTCCAATTTGACAGTGCAATAGGACAGACATGTGGACTGTTACAAGAACCAACCAGCGTTACTCGCTCCTGGAAAAAGAAAGTAGGAGCTCTCTGTGCTTAGGGCGAGCTGTGGAGACCTTGGTTTTATGTAAAAGAGAAAGAAAGGTGGGTCTTAGCTTCCTTTCCCCATTTCTATGAGGACTTGACAGAGGCTCTGCTGGAGTTCACTGCTGCTCTGTCTGACTCACCTGGAGATGCTGCCTCCCCTTCCCCTTTCCTGGCAACCAGTGAGTCTGAACACGAAGTCCAAAGCCCACGGGACTGGTTGGAAGGCCTCAGAACAGAAAGGCCTCTCAGGAAACCATCTCCTAACTGCAGCAGCTGTACAGCATGCTGTCTCCAACCCTCTATGCCACCCTGACCCCATTTTTAAGAGTGGTTTATGGCCATCCTTGAAGTTTTATAATGAAAAGTTCTCTAATATTCCATGCCGGGTGGTTGAATCCTGCAGTATTCTAACATGACAGGGTGAGCTAGATACCTGAGGATGTGGCCAAACCCAGACTAGGGACAGGCACGGACAGCCTGTCTGCCTCACTCCAGCATTGTCCCTGCCACTTCACTGCACTGGTTTAGGAGGTTTGGGGACACAAGACAGGCCAAAGGGCAGTTTTCCCAGCTGACCCACCCCGGTAAAATCAGAAAAAAATAAGACTGCCTTCACCATCAAATTCTACTAGTTTGAGACAGCGTTGGGCAAGGGAAGTATTGTGAAGCTAAGCCCTCAGAGATTTGGAGCAGCTCGAATTAGAAGCCCTAGGCTTGGAGTCATTCTGGTGACCAGAAGCAGAGCCCTCACGCTGGGTAGATACGTGCATCCTGCTTAGGACCTGGGTTTGTCATCTCTGGAGTTTCTTTTACCGATAACTGAGAACTGACCCACCCCTACCTCTTTAAATAGCTGTAGGCCACTTTTCTCCTGGTAACTTTGGAAAACAAGAGGAGGAGAAATAAGTGTTAGACTACACCGCCTGTCACCAAAGGGGCCATGGTTGTCTCAAGGCAAGGGGGCAGGCAGGGGTGGCCTGTCCAGCCCTTCACAGATCAATGGTCTTGGCAGGTCTGCGAGCTGCCCCACTGGCCAGGCTCCTCTCCAGCAGCAGAGCCAGCCTGGGGCTTGCATGTCCAGCCTGAGCAAGCTTAACGGGATGAAGCTGAGGCTTTCTCCCCACTGTGACTGGAGTGCATGTTTACACCAGCACTTTTTCTGCACATGTATCTTCAATCCCACAAGGCCATTTTTTTAACGCTGAGTAACAGAGGCCACCAAGCAGCTACTGCGTTTCACCCTCTCAGCAAGTGGCCGCAGTCTCTTCTGCACCATTTTCTACACCAGACCTGCTTGGCACCACAGGGAGCTCGTCACCCCTGCACAATGACATTCCAACCACCACCAGCCAGAAGTTACAGCAAACCTTGCTGACTGTCACAAGCAGGACCTTGGGTCCATTGGCACTGTCAGTGATGTAAGCCATTTCCTGGGAGGAGGAGAAAACTCCTCGCCACCAGTCTGCTTGGGCCTGTGCAGATGGCACTTCAAAGGAGTCCTCACGCACTTGGAGTCCATAAGCCAATGGGATATGCAAAGACGCTTAACCATTTCAGGGCTGGTTCCTCTGTTCATATCCAATTCTGGTGCTTAGGAACAGGGACCTATGCTGATGCCCGAGGGCAGAAAGCCCCACTTCCTTTAAGGAAGTGGGCAGGCCTGACCCTGACACCCAGTCAGGGGCAACCCTAGGCTTTTTGTTTTTCTCTTGCTTTTCCTTTTTGTTGGCCTTGTGCTGGGTTTGTTTACAAAAGATGTATTTTGTTTAACCAAATATTAAAAATGGAAACTCCGTACATAAATTTCATCTGTCTGAATTCTGTAACCATGTACAGTTTAAAAAGTGAACTTTAGTTTTAGAAGGCATTCACAACTGCTCTAAGTCAGCTTTTAGAGACATACTGTGTTTTGGTCAAACCTCTCACTTCAAAAATCCAGATGAGTCACCAAGTACGACTTGACTCAGAAGTCTAAGACATTTCTCAATTTAACTTCTAAAAACTAGGCTCCACAACATGAAGAACCCTAACCTTCATCTAAGTACAAGTTTTCCTTACTGATGATATATTTTCCCCTGATTAACAAGTAGATCAGTATTTCAGGAGGGCCTGGGAGGCCCCAACCTCAAGTACATTGCAGGATTCTGAGTAGGGCTGTCTAGATTTGAATTCAGATCAGGCATTTCTGTTCAGCCTGGAGCAGATCATTTAACCTTTCTGGGACTGTCGTCTTCTGTAAAATGAGAATACTACCACCTCCCCATGTGTACAATACGGTTCCAGCAACCCACATGAAAGGCTTAGTATTGTTACTAGCACAATGCCAATAAAAATGTATGTTAAGTGGAGAAACTACAGAGTTCAAAGATAGGGCTACAACTGGATTCACCATCAAGAGCTCATCAGCAATTACAGTTGATCCTCAAACAGCACAGGTTTGAACTATAAGGGTCTGCTCTATACATGAAATTTTTTCAATGAATACAACAGTACCACGACCTGGACTGAAGACACACAGAGGGCCACTGATAAAAGAAATGCACAGACTTGATTGCATGATGGGTTAGTCCTCCCAACCCTTTTATTTTTCAAGGGTCAACTGTATTTTTAAAAAAACAAACCCAAGATGTTCTACTTGCAACCTTCCTACTCCCAGACTAGAAATCAATACTGTCACTCTTTACAAGTCCTTTATAATTTTTTTTTGGGTGGGGGCGGGGCGGGGGTTGGGATTTGCTGCATGGCCAAGTGGACTCTTAGTTCCCTGACCAGGGATCAAACCTGTACCCCCTGCAGTGGAAGTGCAGAGTCTTAACTACTGAACCACTAGAGAACCACTAGACAATCTGCCTCTCAATGCAGTTTTTGATCCCTGGGTCAGGAAGATCTTGGCAACCCCCTCCAGAATTCTTGCCCGGGAAATCCCATGGACAGAGGAGCCTGGCAGGCTACAGTGCATGGGGTCCCAAAGAGTCAGACACTACTTAATGACTGAAACAACGTCACTGTAGACTGTGTAAGTACATAAACCCAATCCTCTGTTGGCGGACCTGAAAGTGACTGCTGGAACTCGGAGAGGTTCTTGGACAAAGAGGAATTTTCCACCTTTTTGGCCTTAAGGGGTCAATCGGTATTAAATGGTGCTGCTGGCTTAGGTGAGAGAAGACGTCTTTGCCCTTCTAAAACGGTCTAAGTCATTTCCAGGTATGTATGACAAGCACTTGGAAGACTTTTTTTTGTTGGAATCATCTTTTTTTAATATTTAAATACAAAAAGTGAGCACTGACTTTTTTTTTTCCTTTTTAGACACATACACACACAAGGCTAACAGCCGAAATATTGGAGGAAATGAGCTCCTGCTCTGTCCTCCAGTCCCCATCTTGTGGCTGAAGCTGCCAGCCCTCCCTCCATCCTTTCAGAAATTCACAGTGGCTGCTTTGCAGCAGAGCTGTAATTAATGCATTTTGTATTTTATCTTGTGTGCATACCCTTCCCCAGCATCTCCATTCTATTGTTAATGGTCAGGGGCACGTCCTTCTCCACAGCATCAGTCTCCCACCCCAGCAATGGAATAGTGAGATCTTCCACCAGGAGTAATTTAGTGAGGGGGGTGGGGTGGCCAGAGCTGGAGTAACCGTCTGCGTTGCTGCACTCTGGTATCAGCATGAGGAGAGAAGAAATAGGACAGTGGAGGGCACAGCTGCAAGTGAGGAGTCTCTCCATGAGCCAATGTGGGGAGAATTCCCGCCACCAGGTTTATAGAGCATATGTGCCAAAGTTTAAAAAAAAAAAAAAAAAAAAAAATCCAATAATCAGCAGTTCAAACACTATTGAATTTTCAAACTTCTTCCACCAAGACAGGTCAAATATAGCAGTAGCAATCTAGATTTTTCCAGGAAGTGAAGGTAGAGCCCCGGGCATTCCTCCTGACAGCCCTGTATTAGGCCCTAGAAGTATCTGGAAAAGAAAAGGACGGGTGTAAGGCATTGTACAGACCCAAGGGTCTCATTTTCATCACACCTGTCTGGGCAGACAAAGTCTATGAAAACAATGTTGCGAAAACAATGCTCAGGTAGCTAAAGGGCTTGGGCCAGATCCCAATCCTGCAAGACACATTAACTGCCCTACCTCGGCGCTGGAGGAATAAACAAACTTGTGTCGCCACTGCTGGCAAAACGCCCAGGGTCTGGGCTCACCTGCCGTTGCTGCAGCTGCTGCTGTTGCTCCATCTGCAACTTCTCAGTTTCAAAGACGACCGGAAGAACCAGGATCATGAAGGAAGTGGTTCCAATCCACAAGGCTGCCCTGGAAAACCTGCACAGGGAGCATGAGCATGACGGCGAGACAAAGAGAGACAGCTTCCCCAAGAACGAACTAGTAACCAAACCTCTCACCTTGCACACACCGATGTTTCTGATAAACGTGTTCTACCCAACCCTGCACCGCACTCCTGCCAGAAACAGGAGGAGCAGTTCTGGGGGGCTGTATATTTAATAAGAGTCTGAACTGAGTTCTCACAATGCTGCTTTTATTACACATTATCTCACATAATCTGATCCTCACAAAGACCCCCACGCGATAACAATCCTCACTTCACAGAGAAAAAATCGAGACCAAGAAAGGTTAGGGTGGCACCAATCCAAGGTCAGTGATCCAGGTGGCCTCCAACCCAGGTCTGCTGCTTCCAAAGCCCGTGTTCATTCAGGGCACCTCGGTCACGCCAGGCACATCCCAATATCTTGGCCCTTGTCCCTTACCTGTACATTTTTTGAGCCACGAAGAGGGAAAGATCAAAAGTGGCTCCAGCCGCGGACCGGACCCTCTCCGGGAACATCTCCGTCAGACCCCACAGTCTCTCCGATAGGGTTTCATCTAGCTGTGGTGGAGGAGGCGTGGATATGGGCCGAAGCTGCGGCAACCCCCCGCCCCGACGCCGGGACACCCCGGCCCCAGCAGGGCATCACCCCGCCTCCCGGAGACGCCTCCGCTGGGACCTCTCCAGGCTCCGCGAAGCGCCTTCGTCCAGATTCCGCACCACGCGGACTCCACACCCCCACTCCCTGCCCACACTTTCCAGCCCCTCCCTGCCCTGCGGTTCTCAGTACCTCCTCGTCGTCGTCTTCCTCCAGCTCTTCCTCAGGCTTCTCGGCATCGCCTTTCGGAAGCAATTCGTCCGGGGATAGGGGCGCCCCAGGGCCGGCGGCGGCGGCAGCCATGGCTGTGGGGGACACCGGAAGCGGAAAAGAAGAGGCGAGTGCAGCGACGGCGGCGGATAGAGCCGCTCTTCCGGGAGCCGGGTCTTGGCCGAGTGGGGAAGAGCGCCGCCCTCTGGCGGATCGACTTCACCGGCCTTCAAAAGGCAGAAGGGAACGTGACACACCTGGAAAATATGTTAGGGCAGAGTCCGGTGTGCCCGCGGTAATTCTGTTCAGTGGACTTAGGGTGAGCCTGGAAATCTGCATTTTATTAATAACAAGCCTCCCAGATATCACACTTAAGCCAACACTAATCCAATTTCATTTAAAATTAGAGAGCTGGAGATTTATTGGTCTTCTGGGAAAACGTGAAGTTAAGTCTCAGTGTATTAACATAAAGGCGAGTTAACACTCAAGTACCAGACATCGTTTGTGTGTGCGAAGGCGGGTGTGTGTGGTTGCTCATTTAATCCTCACATCAACCCACTGAGGTGCTATTACCCCCATTTTATTTATTTATTTTTATTACCCCCATTTTAGAAATGAGACTGAGGCACAGCACAGGGTTCAGGGTTGCTGCAAGTATTCTTGAAGGATGGATTTCTAGAAGTGGGTTTCCTGGACAAAAAGTTGTTCACTCACTCAGTCGTGTCTGACTCTGAGACCCCATGGACTGCAGCACTCCAGGCGTCCCTGTCCATCACCAACTCCTGGAGCTTGCTCAAACTCATGTCCATCGAGTTGGTGATGCTCTCATCTCATCCTCTGTCATCTCCTCACCATCTCATCCTCTGTCGTCCCCTTCTCCTCCCACCTTGAATCTTTCCCAGCATTAGGGTCTTTTCCAGTGAGTCAATTCTTCGCATCAGGTGGCCAAAGTATTGGAGCTTTAGCTTCAGTCCTTCCAATGAATATCCAGAGTTGATTTCTTTTAGGATGGACTGGTTGGATCTCCTTGCAGTCCAAGGGACTCTCAAGAATCTTCTCCAACACCACAGTTCAAAAGCATCAATTCTTCAGCGCTCAGCCTTTTTTATCATCCAGCTCTCACATCCATACATGTCTACTGGAAAAATCAAAAAACCTAAGATCATGGCATCTGGCCAAAAAGTGTGAACATTTAAAATTTTGCTAGGTATCAGGTCATTGCCCTCAGAATTAGAGTATCATATACTTTCACAATAGTAAATGGAAGTGTCCTTTTCTCCACATTCTCCTACAATGGATGAAAATGCTTATTTTTATAATGTGCCCAACAAGTTATTAACATGAGGGTAATTTGATATACCTCTTTAGCCAACTGACTGTGGAACCATAGACTCTCAGGACTGGACAGTCCCAATCCTTATCTGATACTTGACTTTGTCTTGTTCTTTCATATTGCAGGGGGGGGGGGGGAGGGACGGGGACTCAAGAGATATACCTAACCTTTGAGTTATGCAGGAATTAAGGTCCCCATGCAGGAGGAGGATTGTAACCTCAGGCTGAACACAAGATTCCTGGAGAATCACCCTGTTAACTCACCACCAACCAATCAGGAGAAAGTCTGCACATGGTGGAAGATAAGGAAGACTCTGACCCCCTCCCCAAATGATTCTCCCTTTAAAAACTCTTATGGTCAGCAGAATTTCAGTTGGCTTTTGGACATGAGCCTGGCTTCTCCCCAAGTTGCTGGCCTCCTGAAGAAAGCCACCTTTCCTTTCCAACCAAGACTTGTCTCTGAGTATTGGTTTTTAAGCAGTGTGCAGCTGAACCCGGTACTTCCCCGGTGGCTCAGTGGTAAAGAATCCACCTGTAATGCAGGAGACTGAGGTTCGATGCCTGGGTCAGGAAGATTCCCCTGGAGGAGGGCATAGCAACCCACTCCAGTATTCCTGCCTGGAGAATCCCATGGACAGAGGAGCCTGGCGGGCTACAGTCCACAGAGTCGCAAAGAGTCAGACCTGACTGAAGCAACTGAGCAGGCAGGCAGCTGAATCTGAGTTCAGTAACAGGCTAGCTCTACAGAAATGAAAGGTCAGCTTAATAGCCCAATGCCAATGGCATCTGGGGCTTCCCAGGTGGCACTGGTGGTAAAGAACCCACCTGCCAATGCAGGTTAGGCATAAGAGACACCAGTTTGATCTCTGGGTGAGAAAGATCCCCTAGAGGAGGGAATGGCAACCCACTCCAGTACTCTTGCCTGGAGAATCCCATGGACAGAGGAGACTGGCGGGATACAGTCCATAGGGTCGCACAGAGTCGGAAACCACTGAAGTGACTTAGCAATGGCATCTGATTTCTTTTACAGATACTTTAAAAAAAATGCTAGAAGACCAACACTCTTGAAGAGTTGAGAAGGCCATCTTGTATGGAAACTACAGATGTTGTCTCTGATGAAATAAAATTCATACTATAGAAAGATAAGAAAAATTTAAACATAAAATCTTCCTTTGCCTGTTCGGGCCTCCTCCCTCCCCTTTAGCATGTATTGTGACTCTTTTAACCAGACCTCCTTGTTGTTGTTGCCCAGTTGCTAAGTCATATCTGACTCTGCGTGTCTGACCCCATGGGCTGCAGCACACTAGGCTTCTCTGTCCTCCACTATCTCCCAGGGTTTGCTCAAATTCACATCGATTGAGTCGGTGATGCCATCCAACCATCTCATCCTCTGTTGTCCCCTTCTTCTCCTACCCTCAATCTTTCCCAGCATCAGGGTCTTTTCCAAAGAGTTGGCCCATCGAGTCAGGTGGGCAAATATTGGAGCTTCAGCTGCAGCATCAGTCCTTGCAATGAATATTCAGGGTTGATTTCCTTTAGGACTGACTGGTGTGGGAGACCTCCTTGGGAGACAGATAGACTGCCTGGGGACCTCCTAGATATTCCTTCTTAATCTCAAGGGTCACAACTCTTTAGAAGATAGCCTTCCTTTTTAAAAAAAAAAAAAGTTTTTGTTTTATTTTTGGCCTTGAGCCACGTGGGATCTTAGTTCCCAGACCAGGGGTCGAACCTGTGCCCTCTGCAGTGGAAGAGCAAAGATCTAACCACTGGACCCCCATGGAAGTCCAGATAACCTTCCTTCTTAATCTTGTAAAATGCCATGATGATCCATTGATCTGGATTGTATAAACTGTTGATTGTGTAAACTGGGCCTTACAGGACTTCCCTAGTGGTCCAGCAGATACGACTCTATGCTCCCAATGCAGGAAGCCAAGGTTTGATCCCTCGTCAGAGAACTAAGATCTCACATACCGCAACTACTGAGTCGGAGTACCACAATGAAGACCCAGTGCAGCCAAAATAAATAAATATATAAAAATAAAACCTAAAAAAAAAAAACCAAAAAAGCACAAAACCCAGTAATAGGGGACTTCCCAGGTGGTCCAGTGGTTAAGACTGTGCTTCCACTGCGGGGGGGCAGTGGAAGCAAGGTGCAGGTTCAATCCCTGATGGTGGTGATGGTTGTACAATACGATGAGTGTATTAATATGACTTAACTATAAGCTTTTAGATAGTTAAGATGGTAATTTTTATGTTATGTGTTTTGCCACATAAAAATGTTTTAATTAAAAACAAAAAAATTAGAACTATCCTCCAAAAATCCCCCTAAAAGTGTCGGGGGTGGGAAGGGCATCTTCTTCCCCCAACCCAAGAGTGAATTCAAGGAGGAGCTGCTGGGGAGGAAGGAGAAAAAGTGTCACTGATTATCTTAAGGAGAAATGGCTCAGTGGCAGCAAAGGAGACACACGAGAAGACTGGTGATAGCCCAGAGCCTCCGTTGAGGGACAAGTTGCGGGTGCCATCAATTGACGGGTGATGTCCCATGCTGGGTACAAGGGTGACTCTGCCATCTGGATGGAGGTGGGGTGTTCTAGAACCCCACCCCCAGCTCCTCTTATCCCCTATCCCTCAACTCCATAGCTTCCACCTTTCCTGTTTCTCTCGTGTCAGAATATGAAACAGGCAATGAGGTAGTTCCTAATTTGGTTTGGTTCAGTGTGGGGCATAGATTCCTTTGAGAATTTTACAAAAGCTCTAAGTACCCCCTCCCAAGAAACCATACACGTCAGCCCATATCTGTACAATTATGCATATGGGTCCCCTTATTAGGCCTCGAGTTGTAAATTTTTTTTTTTTTTTAGCATTTATTTTTGGCTGTGCCAGGTCTTCATCGCTGCTTGGGGGGACTCTCTCTAGTTGTACTGAGAGGGGGCTACTCTTTAGTTGAGGTGCGTGGGCAGCATCTCGTATGGACCACAGGCTCTAGAGGGCTGGCTTAGTTGCCATGAGGCACATGGGATCCTCCCAAAGCAGGGATCGAACCTGTGTCCCCTGCACTGGAGGTGGATTCTTAACCACTGGACCACCAGGGAAAACTCTTCTCTGGTTTTTGCTCTCCCTCCCTCACACCCACAGAACTTTCTATCTCAGCTCTTCAATAATAGTTCTTCCCTATGACAGCTCAGAAATTTACAAAATGGTTGCAGTGATTACAAATGATAGCAAACATTAAGTAGACAGCACTATTTACTTGGGTGCCCCCCAAAGTAGTAGATTTGGTCAATAAAGCTTCGAGGAGGAATTTTAGCCAGCATCTGATAGATACATCTGATAAAAAGGTAAGATCTTGAATGTATATAGCATTTTCTTTTCTTTTTGGCCACACTGCATGGCTTGAAGATCTTAGTTCCTTGACCAGGGATTGAACCCAGGCCCTCAGCAGTGAATGCAGAGTCCTAACCACGGAACTACCAGAGAATTCCCAAACCACATAGCATTTCAGTGTGTGTGGGGGGGGGGGGTGGGGTTGGGAGGGAGGAACCAAAAAGGTTTATGATAGTGCGATATGGCTGATTCTTTTTCCCATTTCTTACAGATTTTCATTATCCTTGACTTAACCTTTGTGCCCAAAGATAATAAACAGTATAGTCCAAATTTCATCTATAATAGTATTAAGGTAGGTATAACGTGAACAATGAGTACTGCTTAATCAAAGTGTGACATTACAATACTGGAAAAATGGAGATGGAAAAAGGTAGGGGCTAAGAGCTAAATCCTCCTCTTCTTGACTTATCCTTGACTCAGCTCACATAGCACATCCATCAGCAAACACTGGTGGGCTCCACCTTCAATTCCAGCTTAGAATCTGACCACTTCTCCTAAACTGCCACCTCTCTGGCCCCATCCTTGCCCCCTTCCATCTGTTCTCACACACAGGGAAGCCAGAGGGATTTTTTTTTTTTTTTAAATAAGTCGATCAGCATTCCTCTGGTGAAACTCACCAGTGGTTTGCTTCCCTCCTCACCCTAAATACAAGCGCTTCCTCACTGCAGAGCTGTCCCACACGGCTGAAGCCCCCTCAGGTGCCAGCGGTGGTGCAGAGGGGACCAGGACCCACATCATTGGGACCATGAAACACACGCCCCTCCTGATTCCAAAGCTCAGTCCTGGATCCTTCCCTTCTAGCTGGGTCATCTCGCTGGGCTTGTTTATTCATCTAAAAGCAGGGGATGATGATAACAAACTTGAAAATTTTTCATGAGAATTAGAAACATGGCCCTTCTTTGGTTTATGTCCCAATAAACCCATCTCATCCTTCTCATCCTCCTTTTGCTTTCAGTCTTTCCCGGCCTCAGGATCTTTTCCACTCAGTTGGCTCTTTGCATTAGGTAGCCAAAGTACTGGAGCTTCAGCTTCAGTTTTTCCAATGAATATCCATTTTGCTAGCATTTTGCTAGCCTGGAAAACTATCATAAGTCAAAATACAGTTTATACTAAATGGGTATCACTTTTGCACCATTCTAAAGTCAAAATATTGTAAGCTGAACCATCATAAGACCACTGAACCACTGTCTACAGGTGTCTAGCATCCAGGGTGCACAGTAAGTGGTTGCTAAAGACACTGGTTGAGGAATAGGCAAACTCTCCATTGCTCCTATTATTTGCACGTGAAGACTTGCAGCCTCATCCAGTATCCTTCCTCAGTCTTCTCAGTGAGTCTCTCCTGCACCAGGAAGACAGACTCTGGGCTGGGGCTTCTCTATCTACCCCACAGGGAGCTGGCCCTGAGGATGGACTACACGAGGCAGCCCCTCACCAGCTCCCCTCTTTCACTGTGGGCTGTGGCTCACAGGCTCCCACACTTCCTCTGTCTGATCCCAGACCAGCTTTTGAAACCTCTGGAGTTTGGTTCCTTATCTGCCAACAGGCATGCAGACTGGTATGCCCTGCTCCACAAGGCTGAGCTGAGGAGCAAAAGAGAGTCTAAACAAGATCCAGAGCCCTGTCCCAGACGGTAACGGGCATCCAGAAACAGCTGACCTCAGTAGCCATCCCCGTTCTAAAGCCTGGAGCTCCGTGTCCCCGCCTCCAGTGCCTTCCCCCTGGACTTTGGAAGCTGGACTCCCTCTTGCTGACTTTGGCTAGCTCCTTCCACCAGCCAGAGAAGCCTGGCTCCCTCTAAGGGTACAAACTCCCACTTGGGGAAGCCAGCCCTCTATCCCAACCACTCAATCCCTCCAGGTCCAGGCGCATCCCAACACCCAGAAAGAAGGCGGACAGGGGGTCTGGGCAGAGCGACCGTTTTTACTCCAGCTCAGCCTCTGCGGATGCCCAGGAAGCTAGAATGCTTCTCCTGCGATGGGGACATCCCCCCACAACCTAGATGACGGTGCATCCCAGGATTAGAACCCAGCCTCCGTAACTCACTTCCTCAGGAACTGAGGCTTCTTTTTTCAGTCTTTTGGCCAGAGAGAGATTAGATAGCATAATTTAATTTTAAAAAGTAGGATAGAGAGGAAAGTAGCACAAAAATATAGTGTTGCCATGGAAGGCTGGCACTGGCTGCCAAGATGCTGAAGCCAGAGGAGGTTGTGGATCTGGGGGAAACGAGTGTTCTTTAAAGGAGCAAGAGGATGGGCTGGAGGGCAGAGAACCAGGACAGCCTCTCATCTGAGACCCCCCACCTCCCAACAAGAGGGCGCCACACCTCAAACACCGACGTGAGGGGATGATGGGATGACCTCCGTCCCAGGAGGGTGAGCCTGAGCCATGGGCATTTGGGTATTAAGTGACTGGAGAAAACTCAAAGGCTTCCGTCACCCCCAGACCTCCCCAGAGAGGTCTCCTCTGCCGTGAAGCACAGGACTGGCCTGGAATCTACTGCGGTCACCTTCCTACCGCCAACCCAAGGGGGCCAGTGCCTTCTGGCCCTATTATATGATGCTCTCTCCCGGGACCTGATCCCTCCGTTTGGCTAAAAATACCCTCAGCCACATCCCCCTCTTCTGATGGATGGGTTTCTCCCTGTTCTCCAAACAGATGTCTTTGGGGTCTTCATTTTCTCCGCCTGGTGACGCTCTTCAGTTCATCCAGCTCTTTCTCCATCAAGTGGGATTCAGCAGTGGTCTCCGAGAGCTGGAAGAGGAGCAGCAAACCGTTAGAGGCAGGGATGTTTCAGGGCCATGATTCAGGTTGGCAAGGCCAGCCCTGTGCGCTGGGAAAGGCCCCTGGCATCTCTCTAATGCTGCCGGCGCCTCCACGACGGGAACCCCTTTGTAACTGGGCAGAGAGTAATCTCCTGATGACCCAGGGCCTCAGGCGTGTGCGGAGCACTCACCATCCATTCTCTCATCATTTCTTATCACCTAGGATTGTGTGGCACTCACTGTGTTAAGGACACCAGGTTTCAAAGGATGAAAAGCGCAGATATTGGTGATTTCAAGGCTAAAGGACTAAGTTGCCTCTGAGTCGTGGCTCACATAAAAACAGTTGAAAAGGAATGCCACTCCCCCCATTAGGATCCCTCACTTGTCTCTGGAGGAGAGGGTGGAAGACGTTGCAGACAGGGATGGAGAGACACAGACTCCAGAGGTCAGCTGGCTGTGAAACAGAAGAGCTGCACTTCCCGAGCCAGACGCTACACCCAGAGCTTTACTTGTATTATTGACTCAGTAATGAGGTGGATCCTCTTTTCGGGCCCATTTTACTGCTGAAGACACTAAGCTTCTTCACACAGGGTAGTTAAGTAACTTGTCTGAAGTCACACAGCCAGGGGCGAAGGTGGGTCAGGGACCCAGGCAGTTTAGCTACAGACACAGGCTCTTAAACACACGGTAGGGTGCCCTCTCCGGGAACCTCCACATACACCTCTAGGTTCAACAGGCCCTTGGGCTTTAAAAGCCACAAGAAACGGATGCCAACAGGCAGTGTGGCTCTCCGCAGGTCTTCGCCAGGCTCTGGCTAAGGCTGCGTGGTGCGGGTCCCTGCCCAGCCAGGAGCAGACTGTCCTTCAGTCCTGAATGCCTTCCGGCCTCCATTCCTCGCTTTATCTTTCCTTAAATACCCCTTCCCATGATGGGCTCCTGACTGGACAGAATGAAGCTCTCCCTCCCCTTTGCGGATTCCAGGCCTGGACAAGACTCTAATCTCTGTCCTTACCTGAGGCACTTGTCACCGTATTTGCTGTCTTTCTCTCAGTTAGACTCTGAGCCCTGGCGGGCAGGGGCTGTGTCTGCCTTGGTTTCATGTCTTTGGATGCAGAGCAATGTGCCTGGGCAAGCTGGCACTAGAGAGTGTGGGCTGGTTGAAATGACTCGTGGGGAAGCTGCCCAGGGAAAGCCAAGGCATCGCCCCCCGGCCGCACTCCTCACCATGTCCAGCAGGATGTCCACCTTCAGCCGCAAGAGGTTGTTCTCTTCTTCCAGCTGCTGGTTCCGTCTCCGCAGGCGCTGAGCCTCCCTCCGCTCCACACCTCCACTAACCCCCGTCTCTGGCAGAAGGGTACAACCAGCGGTCACCAAGTGCGGGTTGCCTTCCACCATCGTGCTGGGGCAAAATGGCAGGAAATGCAGCCCACCTGCTATCCATTGGCCGTTCTCAAACTTCAGGCTCTGCCCGGCCAGGTTCATGGTGGGGGTTCCGTAGTCAAGGCCCAGTTCCACCTCCCGCGTTGACCGGTCCAACTGTGGGTGAGACATTCACGCCAGCATCAGGCGGCCAGAGTACCCAGGCTTGTGGTCCGGCACCTCTTCTGCTAGCTATGAGACCCCCTGCATGCACTCAGTCGCATCAGACTCTTTGTGACCCCACCAATTGTAGTCTGCCAGGCTCCTCTGTCTACGGGATTTTCCTAGCAAATACTGGAGTGGGTTGCCATTTCCTCCTCCAGAGGATCTCCCCAACCCAGGGATAGAACCTGGGTCTCCTGAATTGGTGGGCGGGTTCTTTACCCCTGTGCCACATGGGAATCCCTGACTATGTTACCCCCAACAACTCATTTCTTTTTCTCTAATCATAACTCCACACATTTAATAATTTTTTTTCAAATAAAGTTAGAAAATTAAATAAGGTACTGAAAAACTTTTAAACTATAAAAGTACTGCTTTATATAATAGGTGTCTTCCAGAAAATCTATATATGTTGAAATTTGCAAACTGAATTATTTCATATCTACAGGGCACTTGGCAGTTTAAGAAGTCTCACCGTAAATTTTTCGTCAAGTGAAAAATCCTTTTTAAATGTAAGCCTGAGCCATCACTTGCTTCCTATGGAGCTACATATGTCCTGGAAAAGGCATAAAGTGCTAAGTCCCAATTAGTGGTAGCAGCTGTTCTTTAATGTGTTTTTCAATGTTTCTACAGCTCACTGAGCACCCACCATGGGCCAGGGCTGGTACTGGATATACAGAAATGAATGCAACCCTTCTACCCTGGAGGAGCTCGGAAACTGCCTTTGGAGCTATGGCAAATCCTTTTGAACGTTTTTACTGTTGGCAAAACATCATCCTTTGAGAATGAATTTGTTCTCAGACATGACTAAAAAACTGATTCCTGGCCAAGTCTTGGGAATCAAGTGAAGTCAAATTGGATAAGATCCTTTGGTCTCCAAAATCATGAGAATGACTATCTTTTAAGGTTCTTGAACAGCTCTGATAATAATTTCCAAATAGGAGTTAAGACATGTTTTCAGCAATAGCAATCATATGAATTAAAAGGATACCCTCCCACGAGGATGCCTCTGGAGGACCACACTTCCCATAAGAGGCCAGGCTCGAGGCTCTGTTCACACTGTACACTGTTGATACTCACATTATGCAGGTTGGAGAGAGAGGCCGACTTCCGAGGGGGCGTCTTCTTTGGACTAAACGTACTTCCAAAGAGAGGCATCTTCAGCCTGATGAAGGAAAGGTCAATGCTCCCTTCTCCCAGGGTCAGAAAAAGTCAAGGGGTACAAAGAGTTGGATCAGAGACCTTGTGCCCCTGTCCTGAAATCATGAAAACACACATTCTATCATGTGACCATTAACTATCCTGGGGACAGTTGCCCTGTGGTGAGTGCTCACGATGTGCTAGGCAGCATGCCCAAATCTTGGCAACATCTCAGTCCTCACAATCACCCTTGGTTCAGCTCCTCTTAGTATACCTATCTGACAGATGAGGTTTAGAAAGACTACGGGTCTAAGTGGGAGCTGGTATTTGAACACAAGTCTGTGTGACTAGTCTATGTCAACCACAAGCAAGTGCCTAACTGGCTGGTCTTAAGTTTCGTTAAAAACCGGCATCACCAGATTTATAGTCTAGACCAAGGCACTAGAAGAACTCTCAAGAGAGTCCTTTAGACAGCAAGGAGATCAAACCGGTCAATCCTAAAGGATATTAACCCTAAATATTCATTGGAAGGACTGATGCTAAACTTCCAATAATTTGGCCACCTGATGCAAAGAACTGACTCACTGGAAAAAGACCCTGATGCTGGGAAAGATTGAAGGCAGGAAGAGAAAGGGGTGACAGAGGATGAGATGTTTGGATGGCATTGTCGACTCAACGGACATGAGTTTGAGCAGACTCTGGGAGACAGTGAAGGACAGGGAAGCCTGGTGTGCTATAGTTTATGGAGTCGCAGAGAGTTGGACACCACTGAGCGACTGAACAACAACAAAAGGAGTGAGATCCTTACTCCTGGACACTGGTAAGGCTCACACCTGGGGCAACAGCTTCTACATATACTCCATTTTAAAGAAATAAAAGCTTTTTCTGGGAACATGCCTTTTTGCTTTCTTATTGGTTTCTTTTTGATTAAAGAAGTTCTTCATTTTAGTGGGATCTGACTTATTCAATTTTTTTAATGATTAGTGTGTTTTTAATTTAAGAAAGTTTTGCCTACCCTAAGGCCATGATATTTTCATACATTAACTTTTGAAAGTTTCCTTCTTTCAGTTTTCACATTTAGGAGAGCCACTCATCTGCAATTAACTTTTGTATGCGATGAGAGGCAGGGCCACGGCTCCTTTCTTTCCCTGTATTGCATGTGTGTGTCATTTGCTCAGCGGTGTCCGACTCTTTGCAGCCCCATGGACTGTAGCCCACCAGGCTCCTCTTCCCATGGAATTCTCCAGGCAAGAATACTAGAGTGGGTTGCCATTCTCTTCTCCAGGGGATCTTCCCAACCCAGAGATCAAACCCTGGTCTCCTGCATTGCAGGCAGATTCTTTACCATCTGAGCTACCAGGGAAGCCCAATTTTAATGTACATTACACAGATAGCTTAACAAGATTCCCTCTAAGAAACTGTAGAAGGATGATAACAATAATGAAGGCACAAATGAGCAAAAAAATAGCGGCAAAGCTCTCACCTTTCCTATTCCCAGGGATAAAATCTTCCTTCACCACATCATGAGATAAAATGGTAATTTTATCATATCTAGCAAGAAATTGGCCAAAAAGAGAGGGAACTTCTCAAGACTACTTGAAACAAGGTTTTATATCAAGTCTTATTAAAAAATAACTCATAGTAGCTTTTCTTCACAATTAGCAAGACATATATTTAATAAGGACACAAAGAAAAAACTTCATACTGTTTTCAGTGATGTAGAAAGTAATATCAGTGAAATTAATGATAAAAGTCTAGAAGCTTCTTTAGAAGCTTTACGATATAGATATACATATATGTATAGAAGTATATGTACATATGACTTACAAATAAATAAAATACATAAGACATTTAGGGGTGTGTGCTCATGAGTTTTACTGGTGTGTATGTGTGATTAAAAACACAGAGATAGAAAACAGACTTGTGGACACAGTGGAGGAAGGAGATGAGACAAATTGAGAAAGTAGCATGACACATATGCATTACCATATACAAAAAAGATAACTAGTGGGAAGTTGCTATATAACACAGCTCAACCCAGTGCTCTGTGACAACCTAGAAGGTTGAGATGGGGTGGGGGGTGGGAGGGAGGTTCAAGAGAGAAGGGAACATATGTATACTTATGGCTGATTCACACTGTTGTGCAGAAACCAACACAACATTATAAAGCAATATTCCTCCAAAAAACAGTGGTAGACCCACAGCCTGAGAGATGGCATTTGGGCTGGGGCATAACACTTTAGGACTTGGACAAACCAGAATGCGTCCATCTTGATGGTGGGTGGGACAGCAGTGGGGACCGAGATCTTGAGGGTGTTTGAAGCCGTGCTACTATATCATCCAAGACATCGTGGAAGGCCCTGGCATTGTTTCTGCAGGAAAAAAGAAAAATCATGGAAGAGGGAAGACAATTACTCTTATGTCCACAGAGGGCAGAACAGGAATGAAATAGGAATACCCAGGGAGAACGATTTTCACCCAAAAAAGAAAAGGTCATAACAAAAACTAACTAACTAATACCACTCCTTGAGTATCCATGAGAAGTTGGACCCATTGCTGGGGACACTTCATATATTTATTTTATTCCTTGCAGGAATCCCATAAGGTAATTTTCCTGTCCATATCAGAAATGAGAAAACTAGGGCTTGAAGAAATTATCCAGTTTTCCCAAGGTTCATAACCATGGTCAGTTGGCTAAACATGTATACAAAATTATCCTTGTATTAACAACTGGTGGGGTACATCATAAAAAGAAGCATTTTCATCCATCATGTTGGCAACATTTAAGAGATCAATAATACAATGTTGGCGAAGGTATGAAGACAAAGATACTCTTGGTGGAAACATAAGATGCTATCATTTTTTCCATTAGGCAAAACCTAGTAAAGTTTTTCAGGTGCATAGTTTTTGGCCAGCAAATCTACTTGTAAACATTTATCCTCCAGAAAGAATTGGACATGTTCACACAAATATTCTCTGTTGTTGGTAGCAGTCAAAAATAAGAAACAATGCAAAAGCTCTACTGATGTTTGGTATAGCCAAATACATTATGGCAAATTATTATAAGGGAACACTAGATAGTAAGTAAAAACAAAGAGACAGCCATACATGTACTGACTTGAAAAGACATCCAACACACTCTATCATTAAGAAAGCAAGTGATAGGGACTTCCCTGGTGGTCTGGTGGCTAAGACTGCACACTTCCAATTCAGGGGGCATGAGTTCGATCCCTGATCAGGGAACAAAGATTCCATATACCACATGGCATGACCAAAAAAAAAAAAAAAAAAAACAAGCAAGCAAGCAAGCAACAGAACCATGTATATATTATAATTGCACTTGAGAAGACAAAAAAAAAAAGCAAGAATATAGGTCTCTAAATAAAAAAGATTTGGAAGGATAAACACCAAACTGCACACAGTGGTTAAATCTGGGAAAGGAAGTAGGATGGCTGACTCAACTGAATTTGCCATTTTTAAACAGATTTTTTTAATTTTAACTTTTTTGGCTGTGTCGGGATCTTTACTTCCCCAACCAGGGATGGAACCTGGACCCCTGGCAGTGAAAGCATGGAATCCTAACCCCTGTTCTGCCATCCTAATTCCTGAATTTGCCATTCTAAAGGTTAAAAAAAAAAACCAAAGTGGCCAAATAGTGGCAATTTCATGTTATAATATAAAGTTATATTAAAGAAATATGTTTGTGGATTTAATGAATTATTACAATGACAATATATTCATGCATAACTTATGAAAACAAACCAAACTAATGTACAAAAAAAAAAAAAAACCAGATATAAAGCAGTCCCTGCCCCTTCAAGCACCTGGAGACATCTGAAGAAGGAAAAATAAGCCAAGCTGTTCATGCAAAGTCCACAGCGGTGCTAAGAACACCAAGACTGAGCATAGCATCTGGCTACAACAGGCCACCTTCCAGGCCCAGTTCTGCCTCAGCTGCTGGCTAAACCTTGGCCAAGCTACTGTAGTCTTCCAGGTTTTAACTTATTGCTGACTGGGTGGACTTTTGCAGAATCTAATGCCTATGGCCGGCGATTTGTTATGTAAGTGAATACATCTCTGGTCAATAACATTCAGGAAACAAAACCTCTCTGGTAAATAATGTGTTCACAAGGGCACTTCACCCATGACCTCACAAATTCTCATAACACTGAAGCCAACGCCCATCATCAATATATTACAGACAGGGAAAAGGAAGGGTCTGGACTAACTTTTAAGTCAGATCCACTCATCCACAAACAACTCTGGCTGAGACCCTGAGATTCTGCAATATGAGTGTGGATCAAGAGGTAAGAGCTCTACCCCTGGCCCCAGGCAGTCCTCTTTCCAGTTAAATTCCCTGGAGAGAGAGGGCTCAGCACAAAGGAAGCCAATGGAGAGCATCCGAGTTCCAACCGTCGCTCAGCCCTTCACCCCCAGGGGGCCCCTGCACTTACTTCTCTGGGCCCCAGGCTTCTTTATTTAAAATCAGGGCTTCCCTGCTAGCTCAGTTGGTAAAGAATCCGCCTGCAACGCAGGAGACCCGGGTTGGATTCCTGGGTTGGGAAGATCCACTGGAGAAGGGATAGGCTACCCACTCCAGTATTGCGGCCTGGCGGAAGAAGAACAAGTAGTTTTTTCCCATCTACAGATCAGAAAACTGAGGCTTAGAGAAGTTAAGTAACGTGCCTCCAGTCACGCTGTGGGAAGGCGGTGAAACTGGGCTTCAAATAAGGTCTACGCATCTGCGCTGATGATCATAATCGTTTCTTCACTGTGCAATGCTTTACCGTTTGCAATGGGCCATAAAATACAGTATCTTCTTTTATTCTAACAAGAAAGTGAGAAAGAAGTCTCTAGCTTTCACCGGAATCTCAAAGACTTCAGAGCCAAGCAAGTACGTGGCACGCAGGTACATGGCCACCACTCAGGGCTGTTAACTAACCGCAGCGAGCGTTCAATCGCGCGCTCTCGTTAATCACCTTCATCGCTGACCTACAAGGGGAATTACCACCCCAATTTACAAACGAGGAAACACAATACGATAAATGCAGTGCGCGGCCTGCGGAGAACCCGGCCCCGTCCCCGGCTCCGCGCCCTCCGGTCGCTCCAGCTGCCGGGAGGCCCTAGGTCCCCTGGGGAACGCCGGTGTCCCACCCTTTCTCGGACCCTTGGGAGATGCCGGGCTCAGAGACGTACCTGACGTGCCCCAAAGTCGGGGGTTCCAAGCAAACCCCCGACCTCCCGCCTGGTACCCACCAGAGGCCGAGTCAACCGCGGCCAGAGCGAACGCGGGTGTCGCCCTGCCGTCACGCGCATGCGCGGGCGCAGCCCCGCTGGGTTCTACCACCGAGAGATTTGGAGGTACCCGGCGCCGCGCGGTCCCCATCGCGAGCCTATGCGAAGCGCCAGAAACTCTTGAGGACGGCTCTTGACATACTCAATAGACTCCACAGAGGCAGTGTCTTCTGGAGTCACTTGGGCTATAGGCAAGGTCGAGAAACCACACTCACTCTCCCCACAACCCCCTTTGTCTGGTCTCTCCCCGGCCTTCGGGGACCGTCGCCATGGTAACGGCGTGTCACTGATGCAGGCGAAGCTCGCGAGGCCCCGCATTGTTGTGGGAAAAGGTGCAAGTGCCGGCTGTGGCCCGCGTTGCCGGGAGAACGTCAGGACTTACAACAGCAAAATGGGCCTCTCCCAGACGTCTCTCCCCCTCTTCCTCCTCCCAGATCACAAAACAAAGGGCACCCCTTCCTGGTGGATGTGGGGGGCAGCAGGTCTCGGGTGTCCCATCCAGAACTTCACAGGGTCCCCTGAGGGCCCCGTGGCGGAGTCGGCGCCGCCGAGTTCCGCGGATTCCGTCCGCAGTCTTCAGGTAAGATGAACAGACACAGACCATGACCCTGTCTTCCCACGCCCCATCTCTCGTCGGCTTTGACAGGTGGGGGAGACTGAGGCTGGGGGGCGGCTTCAAGGTCGCACCGTGAGCAGGGTGCGGAGAACTACTCGAGAATCGACTCCAGATCTCCTAAAATCCTAACTGTGTGTTTGATAAACATTCCATTTGATGAAGAAACTCAGGCTCATTCAAGGGATATTTACTGGGTGCCTAGTGAATGCACCAGGTCATCCAACCAATGAGGGGCAGGACCCGTGGGTCTCCGGCTCCAAGTGCAATTTTCTTCCAACTATATGTTACTTCATTGAAAAGGGGAAAGTTCCATGTCCTGGAACCAAACTGCCCGGTCTAACCCAGCACCATCTAATGGAAACATAATGTGGGCCACATACATAATTTAGAATTTTATCGGAGCCATATTTTTAAAAAATTCTTTTGAAAATCAAGTGCTATTACTATGAATCATGTTTATGTTCACTCATACGTCCCAAATATGATCATTTCAATGTACAATCAATATTTTTTAATTTATTCTGCTTTAGGTTTTAAGTTTTAATTAACTAAAATTAAGATGTTAGGACTTCCCTAGTGGTCTAGTGGCTAAAACTCCACGTTCCCAATCCAGGCGGCCCAGGTTTGATCCCTTTTCAAGAAACCAGATCCCATGTGCCGAGGCAAAGAGTTTGCATGGTGCAGCTGAAAGGTGCCACAAGGAAGATCAAAGATCCCGTGGGCTGCAACTAAGACCCAGCACAGCCAGATAAATAATTTTTTTTTTAAGGTTTTAGTTGTTTTGTCACACTAACCAAATTCCAAGAACTCAGTTGTCATATGTGGCTAGTGGCTACTGTGATGCACAGGTCTGGACTTTTCTGGCCCTTCTACTCTGTGCCCCTCTGCGTGGATGGTGTTTCCCTTCCTCATTTATCTAAGTAACTCCTGCTCTTTCTACAGGTTGTGACACCTTGACTAGGTCGATATCCACTATTACGTCGCCTCTCACAGCACTGTGTCCCTCCAGGGACAGTGTGCTCAGTCGCTAAGTCATGTCTGACTCCTCTGTGACTCCATGGGCTGTAGCCCACCAGGTTCCTGTGTCCATGGGATTTTCCAGGCAAGAATACTGGAGTGGGTGGCCATTTGAAGCAGTGGTCAGTTAGAATTCATGCTTCCCAGGTGGCGCTAATGGTAAAGAACCCTCCTGCCAATGCAGGCGTCTCCAAAGAGACGCAGGTTCAATCCCTGGGTCGGGAAGATCCCCTGGAGAAGGAAATGGCAACCCACTCCAGTATTCTTGCCTGGAGAATCCCACGGACAGAGGAGCCTGGTGGGCTACAGTCCATGGGGTCACAAAGAGTCAGACGCGACTGAAAGCAACTTAGCACTAGCACATAATGAATTAGCACTTGTCACCTCTAGTTAACATAACCTCCATTAGGGCAGGGATCAAGTCTGGTTTAGTTCACCATCCTGTCCCCCAGTAAGAATGAATTGCTGGTTCTGTTGGGCAGTCAGTAGGTAGTCATTTAATGACTGAAGGTTAAACTGAACAAAAGTCTGCCTGACTACAACCTCAGCATTGTTTTAACTTAACATGTTTAAGTTAAAACATTTAACTTTAAACAAAGGACTTTCAAATTTCATGTGCAAGAATATGTGCTCCATGAGGGCAGAATGTTTTTTTATTCTTCCACTCATCTGCCCCTAATATACAGCACAGTCCTGGACACAGGGTAGATATTCAGTGAAGTTAGTGTTCTCCCCATCCTCTTTTTCTCCCCAAGTAGTGACAGTAAAAACTTACCATGCTTCAGAGAATACTTATCCTAAAACAGTATGATGAAAAATTCAGAAAGGAACAGAGAATTTTAAATGTTTCTCTTAAGAAGCATAATATTCAGTTCTCCCATTAGACGTGAGTCAGTCAGTTCAGCCGCTCAATCGTGTCCGACTCTTTGTGACCCCATGAACCACAGCACACCAGGCCTCCCTGTCCATCACCAACTCCCAGAGACTACCCAAACCCATGTCCATTGAGTCGGTGATGCCATGCAACCATCTCATCCTCTGTCGTCTCCTTCTCCTCCGGCCTTCAATCCTTCCCAGCGTCAGGGTCTTTTCCAGTGAGTCAGCTCTTTGAATCAGGTGGCCAAAGTATTGGAGTTTCAGCTTCAACATCAGTCCTTCCAATGAAATGTTAAACGAAAGCAAGAGGCTTCTTAACAGAGTCCCTCTAAGCCTGGCTTTTCAGAGAATGTGTTTAATTTTCCAGTTCATGTTGGGACAGGGGCGTGGAAGAAAACTCAGAAGCACTGTATGGCTAAAGGCTAGGAGCAGAGTATTGGCCTGGGCCAATCTTTCCTACAATCCAACTGACTTGGGACAACCCAAATGGATAACCTCTTTGGCCCAAAAAGAAATGTGATGAGTTAGAAAGGGACTCAGGGAACTTCCCTGGTGGTCCAGCAGCTAAAACTCTGATCTCCCAATGGAGAGAGCCTGGGTTCGATCTCTGGTTGGAGAACTAGATCCCACATGCTGCAGCTAAGAGTTTGCATGTCATGACCTAAACCTCCTGCATGCTACAACTAAGACTCAGTGCGCCTAAGTAAATAAAATGTAAAAAAAAAAAAAAAAAGGAATCAAATATTGACTGAACCTACTTCCTAGAGGGTAATTTGCCTAATGAAGAAAGATGTGGAAGCAAATTCTTCTAGTTCAGGATTGTAATTGCTGTAATAGTTGCAAGCAGAAACCTGGCCTTCACAGAGTAGGTGTGGTACTAATGGCCTGGAGTAATTCAAGAAGGTTTTCTAAAAGATACATCACCTGGGCTGATTGAATGGGGGCAGCAGCATGTACAAAGGCATAGAGCACACAGCGGAGCAGGACCAGGAAGAAGCTGAGTGCAGCAGGCGTCTGGGATGGCTGGCTGGGGGAGGAGAGCAGAGCAGCAGGCAGGAATCAGAGGAGAGGAAAGGAGACTGTGGTCAAAGGGCACCTGATTAATTTTTTTTCATCGAACTGTACCTTTTCTGTCTCCATCATGTATGAGCTTCTTGAGGGCAGACCTGAGTCTTTTACTTCATTATAACCAGGCCTATGCCCCCAGGCTCTGGACAGGGAGGACCCACAGATGGTAGTGATAAATTCCTCCTGGCCAGTAAGCAAAGGACCTCAGAGAGCAGTCTGGCCAGCATATTTGAAATCCAGGAGGAGAAGTAGTGATGGGGCCAGCTTCTGGATAGGGAGCAGAAAGCCTCAGGTCCATCAGGAGCCTCATGCTGAGGGGATGGACTGCCCACTCCAGCATCATAGAAGCCCAGTATCTGAAAGCTGAAGAGGGTCCTAGCAACCTAATCTACGTCTCTGACTTCATAGGTGAGGCTTAGAGAGGCAAAGAGATTTGACTGCATTTCTAGTTTGAAATCTGGCTTGCTGGATGGTCTGGAGCTCCAGTCTTTTCAGCACTCTGCTCTCCTTTGGGCTTCCCGGGTGGCTCAGTGGTAAAGAATTCACCTGCCAATCCAGGAGACAAGGGTTCAACCCTAGAGAAGGAAATGGCAACCCACTTCAGTATTCTTGCCTGGGAAATCCCATGGACAGAGGATCTTGGCAGGCTACAATTCATGGGGTCACAAAAGAGTCGGACATGACTTAGCGACTAAACATCAACAACAGTCTCCTTTTGTTTATTTATTTGGCCTTGCTGTGTTGCTTTCAGGATCTTAGTTCCCCAACCAGGGGTTGAACTTGGGCCCCTGGTAGTGAGAGCATTGAGACCTAACCATTGGACCACCAGGGAATTTCCTAGTCTCTTTATTTTTAAAATTAGGATAATTTTCATCAGAGGATGATGGTGGGGATCGGCAGGTAGAAAGCAAAAGTGTATATGCCTTGAAGTTTTCAGTTAGGAACGTGGTACATACGTAGAGTGGACTATATGACACCCATAAGAAAAAAAACATGGCGGCGCAGTGGTAAAGAATCCACCCGCTAAGGCAGGAAATGCAGGAAGGAGACTCAGGTTCCATCCCTGGGTCAGGAAGATCCCCTGGAGAAGGAAATGGTAACCCACTCCAGTATTCTTGCCTGGAGAATCCCATGGGCAGAGGAGCCTGGCAGGCCTTAGTCCATGCGGTCACAAAGAGTCAAACGTGACTGAAGCGACTTGGCACGCAAGCTCCAGGCATCTTGTGTTCAGCCTGAGGTTACAATGCTGCAGCTGCGTGGGGACGTCAGTTCCTGCACAACTCAAAGGTTATGTGCATCTCTTGAGAAGCATGCATGTACGCGTATGTAAAATAGAGAACTAATAAGGATCTACTGTGTAGCACAGGGAACTCTGCTCAATACTCTGTAATGACCTATATGAGAAAAGAATCTAAAAAAGAACAGATATATAACCGATTCACTTTGCGGTATGGCAGAAACTAACACAACATTGTAAATCAACTCTCTTCCAATAAAAACAAAAGAAACAAAGAAAAAAAAAAGAATGGGTTTCTCTAAAAAGTCTATTCCCCATGTTGTATGCAGCGTGTGCCTTGCCATCAGCCCTGCTTGTGAGATGAACATGGTTGAGCTTTTTAAGTTGGTTCTGTGCTTATTTCTGATTTCCAGGAGGCTGGTTGAACAGAGAACAAGACCACAGGGGAGGAATGAGAGGCTCCTGAAGGTGGAAACTTAACTGTTGGTCAGTGTACAAGAAAGTGGACAATGGCTCACTTCAGGAGGTTGGATATCACCAACCTCACTGCTTTGCCAGTGGTGCCCCTGGATGACCACCTGGCTGTTTCCCTGATTGCGCAGAACGCACTCAAGGACGCCACGAGGAAGACTCTGAAGGACAATATGCCCTGTATCCTTCTGTGGTGCCGTCTGCAATGGAGACAACACACCTGCACGGAGGTGTAACCTGGGCTCTATCATACACCACTTACTAACTTGTTTCTTATGTGTTTGTTGATTTTCTTCAATTATTTAAGCCCCACCTATCCTCTAAAAGAATTTGAGGCTGTGAAGGAGTGTTTGACTTGAGTTTGTTTTACTAAGATAGAGCAGAAAGCACACCAAAGGAAGACATACTGGAAATGTTTGTTGAAAAGATGGGGAAGAAGAGGGGAAAAAAATGCTCTTTTTTCCCCATTGTCTCCTTTCCCTTCTTTCTTCCAAAAAATTAAACTTAGAAACTAAGTTATAGTCCAAGACTCTGCCCTCAGAGGAGTTAGCTGAATACTCAACTTTTTTTTTTCCTTTAAAAAAAATTTTATTTGTCTGTTTGTTTTTGGCTATGCCATGTGACTTGCAGGATCTTAGTTCCCTGACTAGGGATTGAAACCAGGCACATATGGCAGTGAAAGTGTGCCAAGTCCTAACCATTGGACTGCTAGGGAATTCCCTTTCTTTCTTTCTCTCCCTTTCTTTCTTTTTAAAACTCCATTTGGGGGACTTCCCAGGTGGTCTAGTGGTTGGGACTTCACCTTTCAGTGCTGTTCGATCCCTGGTCGAGGAGCTAAAATCCCACATGCCTCATGGCCAAAATCCAAAACAGAACCCAGAAGCAATACTGCAGCAAATTCAATAAACAATTAAAAAAAAAAAAAACACCAAACAAATAACTCCATTTGACCTTTCTAACTTGCCAGCACCTCTACCTGGGCCAGACTTTGCCCCTTCTGGCATTATCCAGACTCTACCAGAATCTTCCTTCTCTGACTCTGGCCTCATTGATCCGGATCTCACTTCTGACCCTGAACCTCGTGTCTCAGAGACTCACAGAATCCCGTCTCTGAGGGACCATAAAACTCATGCAGCAAATAGAGACCGTCTTAGGTTATAAATAAGTCTGTCTTTCCATTTTCTATAGAGCTCACGTACCTTCGAGTCATGCTCCTGCTAGCCAAGCTGCGTGTATCTCTCTGCATCACCTCACTTTCTGGGCCTCTCCAAAACCCTTCTCAAGATGAGCACAAATGATCCCATGAGGATCTACTTCAAGGTCTCATTTTCCTGGCCTTTTTCTAATGTGCCCTCTCTCTTAATCCCACACTCATCGCAACCTAAGCAATCCATTTCACTCCCTATGATTTGTCATGTCTCTCCTTGGCATCTTCATTTGTCAAGTGTCCTCCAATTTGTAAGAACACTTGAGGGTAATGGAAGTAACAGTGAGCCTGACTTTACGTGAAGGCTATGAGGAGTGATGGATTATGGGGCTTTTACAAAGGCTATATCCTAGGCCACTTGAGACTACGACAGATAGAAATGCAAACGTAGAGAGGGTAATAAG
This sequence comes from Dama dama, assembly GCF_033118175.1. Classification (NCBI taxonomy): domain Eukaryota; kingdom Metazoa; phylum Chordata; class Mammalia; order Artiodactyla; family Cervidae; genus Dama; species Dama dama. The sequence continues at coordinate 9,898,556 of NC_083702.1, forward strand.
AGGGGCCGTCAAACTGAGCAGAGATTTCAACAGTGATAAACAAGATCGAGATGCCCTTGGACCCAGGCATCCTTCACCTGAAAATCTCTCTTAAAGGAATAATCCCAAATAAGGAAACAGCTCTCGGTGTGACTGCGTGCATCACAGCGTGATTTATAGTTGCAAAAAATGTAAACAGCTTAAATATTCAATAGCCAAGGGACAGTTAAGTCTATTAAGATGCATTCTCTAAATGAATTTGTATACTGCCATTTAAAATATTACAAAGATTACGAAAAATGATCGTATTAATGAGTGGGAGAGAAGTCAGAGTAGTAACTAACATAGGCATACCCTGATGTATAATTATGTAAAAAGGTATGTATGTAATAGTGCTAGAAGGAAGTCTCCCCATATCCTAATAAGTTGTTAGGGTGGTAGCATAATGGGTGATTCTTCTTCTGTTTTTCAAGGTGTCTAGAATATGGTTAATTTTTGTTTACAATTTTTAAAGCAGCTCATTTAAGGCAAGATAAAAGAAGTGTGAATGTTTGCAGAGAAAATAATGGGGTGGGAAAAAGCACAGGAAGGAAGCGAGCTGCTGTCCTGGCCAGGCTCCCTCGGCCTGTTCTGTGTGTGTGATCGTCACCCGAAAGTCTCCTTAACAGGCCCACCTCCCAGCGTGCCTGGTCGGCTCCATTCAGCAGGTGAACCGGATGATTGCTGACATAGATCTGAGTCCCAGCCCGCTGGTGCATGGCCTGGTGAGTTTTGAGTGCTAAGGTAAGGCTTCCAGGAAGAAAGGACTCTAGGGACCCCTTTATTAATTTGAAAGCACGTTTGCACAATAGAAGTCTCAAACACATGTTTCTTTAAATTCATAAACTTTTATTTTTATCTATATAAAAGTCTTATTTTTTTATATAGGATTTGGCTATGGCAAAATCAATTTAACTCTTCCCTAATTCCTTATTTCAGTGGCATTTTCATCATAGTAAACATGTGAATATTTTTCTACATGTATCTTGGGACTCATTTGCAAGTGTTTCTGCCAGATAGAGCCCTGGAAGTGAAATTAAAATTTTGATGGATACAGCCAAGTTGCCTTTCACAGAGGTTAAGCCACTCTTTACTGAAGCTGGAAGGAAACCACGAGCTTTAGTTCTCCCTTAACCCACTGTCGAGCAGAGCCTAAAATTGAATTGTGAATAAAAGCAAAATACACACACACACTATTTGGAACAATTTTGTTTAAGTTCAAAAGCACTCTGTCTCTGTATGTGTGCTCTGTACATGTGCATGAGGGTGTATGTAGCTCCAGAGGCTTAGAATAAGACTGTCCGAGTTTGAATTCCTGCAGCCTTACTGTTCTCGCACATTCTGACATTAGGTAAACTATTGAGCCTCTGTGAGTCTCAGTGTCTTGTAAAATGATGATAACATTGATACTATATCTACTTCATAGATGTGTTATTATCTATGCAAGAATTAGATAAGTTAAGTAAGTAAGTTCAGTTGCTCAATCGTGTCTGGCTCTTTGCGACCCCATGGACTGCAGCACGCCAGGCTTCCCTGTCCATCACCAATTCCCAGAGTTTACTCAAACTCATGTCCATCATGTTGGTGATGCCATCCAACCATCTCATCTTCTGTCATCCCCTTCTCCTCCTGCCTTCAATCTTCCCCAGCATCAGGGTCTTTTCTAATGAGTCAGTTCTCATCAGGTGGCCAAAGTATTGGAGCTTCATCTTCAGCATCAGCCCTTCCAATGAATTTTCAGGACTGAATAAATATCTCTGATAAATCTGTATATCTGAATAATTCCCCAGCAAGGCTGGTCACCAGCCAGGTTTGGGAGTTGCTTCCTAGGGAACAGCCCTACCTGTAGGTCCTTCTGTCTTCTCAAAGGCAAACTCAGGTCTCATCATTTTCTCCCTAAAACTTACTTTTCCTCCAGGAATCAACGTTCCTCTCTGTTCTTTCTCTGTGGAAATCCTGTCCGTCCTTCCAGGCCCTGCCGGTGTCAGCTGCAGTGACATCCTGGTGGATGGCAGAGGCATGGCTGTATTGTCATGTTGACGCTCACCCATCCGATTCATTCATCCATCGTGCCTTCTCCAATGCACGTTACTGGGGCCACAGTGTTGGTGCAAAGACTTATCAGTGTGACCCCTTTCCCGACAGGCCCACACACCTGCACACATTCCAGTACCTTTAGCTCATCTCGCAGACTGGGGCTGCCAGTTCAGGAGGAAGGTAGTGGGAGGCTGGAGAAGCGTTTCACGGTTTATCACGCTAAGGAGAGCTGCCTCCTCCCTCATCCCCAACACTCGTACTCAACCTTTTCTGGCCAGTCCTCTCTGCTCCAGCCCATACTGATCCCACTCATTTGAATCCTAAATGTTTAGGACTTACTTGTCCCATGTATGTTGATTTGGTTCTCTGAATAGACTGGAAATTCCTTGAGGGCAAAGACATAGAATCATACTTGATTAACTTCATTATCCCAGCTTATCGCTGGGCTGGTTGACAGTCAATGCAACTTGTTGGGTCACTGACATTCGTTTTTCTTTCCTCCCTTATTATCAGGGCTTGGGGGGGAGGGTGGGGAGGAATCAGAGATCAAGAGAAATCTCTTGAGAGGTCGGGGTATGGTGATGATTAATAATAATAATAATAGTTACTCTTTATTAAGCAGCTCCTATCTGAAAGCCTACGGAGTGCTAGTGTTTTAAAACGCATCAGATTCTTTATAGTAGTATCTCAGCCTTATAAAAGCACTGGGAGGTAGGTATTACTATCCCCCTGTACAGAGGTTAAACCGCAGCTTGTCACCCATGGAGCCATGATTGGAAGCCTGCTCCAGATCCTGTGTTCCTCGGGAGTGTAGCCAGGAGGAGTGGCAATGAGGGAGAAGGTGGGGGTAGGGGCCATAGTGGTGGTGACCCTCAGGGGGATGAGGTCAGTGACACATATGGCCACCAAGGCCCTACCACCTAGCGGGGAGACAGCAAGGCCCTGCCACAAACTTTGTTCCAGGCCTTTTGCGCACCGGCAGGAGAAGTGGCCTAGTCCCTGACCCCTGCCCTCCCCTCAGATTTGCACTAAAACCCTAAAACCCCATTTCTCTTTTGGTTTTTGAAGGCAATTGAGAAATATGAGATGGAGAAGAAGGCTTTAAAAAGAGAGCGAAGTCGCGGCGGCTTGGCAGACAGAGGCAAAACTCCTTTCCTGTAGCCTTGATGGTGTTTTTATGGGGTTTGGTTTTTTTTAGTGTCTAAAATGTAATTGAGTAGGAATCTGGAGTTTCAGGTGAGAGTATCTTTGGCCTCTTCTGAGAGAGCCTTTAATCTCACTTCTTGGTATCAGGCAAGGAAGGAGGGAGGGACAGTACCATTTCGAGATGACCTGCTGGGGGACACCTTGCACTAGGTGTTTTCATACAGATCCACTTGTTAAAGCTTCCTAAGACCCCCTACCTGTGAGGCAGGTGCCTTCGAATGTGTTTTATACTTGAGAAAAAGTAAGGGAACCACTTGCCGAGAACCACAAGGCTTATCCACCCCAGGTCTTGGATTCGCCCCAGACTGACTTCGAAACCCATGTTTTATCTGCTCCTCCTGACTGCTTCTCTGAGCTCAAAAGCAGTCTGATCAAATAAGGAGGGGAGTCTTAGCAAGTCAGCAACCCAGGCAAACTAATGGTGCGTATGCCATCTGGCTGCTCAGGATGAATGAAAAAATCACAGGTATGATTACCACACAGCCGTGGGCACAGCCCGTGGTTACTCACATCCTATTTCTCTTCTTTCATTCTCTTGCAGAAAAGAGCGAAGGAAAATCACAGTATATTTGCAAGGGCTCAGAATTCAGGAATGTCAAATCTTTCGTTATCAAAAGGGTAAGGGACCTCTTACTGGGTCTGTTTCTGCTGGGCCTGAACTACATTTTATTCCCAGGGAAAGGCCCCTTGGCACCTGGATGGTGATTATGTAGGAAAACGGCAGAGTACCTGTTTTAGAAAATCTTAACCTATCTTAACGTCTGATTCAATGGACATGAACTTGGGCAAACTCCAGGAGATGGTGAGGGACAAGGAGGCCTGGCATGCTGCAGTCCATGGGATCACAGAGAGTCAGACACGACTTGGTGACTGAACACCACCAATGTATTTTAATAACTTTAGAATTTCTCATAACACCTCAAAAAGGTAGAACCAAGAGGATTCCAGAGGTCAGTTGTCCGTTTATTTTTAGAATTGAGAAACTGTTTACCCTTAGAAACAATGAGTTCAGCTTCAGTTCACACAGAGCCACCGTGCTGCAGAGCTCCCGGGGGTGCATTCCCACAGCAGTGCAGGTTTTATGGGTCACTGCAGACACCCCAGGGAGCTGACAGTCAGGAGCAGTCAGAGGACCCGTCCAGCGTCATGCAGCTTGCTGGTGACAGAGCCCTTGCCTCTCGCTCAGATCCCCATGCCTGGGGTCTTGCTCTCTCAGCGGCCTCTGCGGTAGCACTCTGGCCCCATCTCATAGCCGCCCCAGTAAGATCCTCCTAAGTGCTGTCGCCTCAGTTGTGTCTGACTCTCTGCGACCCCATTGAGCCTGTAGCCTGCCAGGCTCCTCTGTCCTTGGGATTTCCCAGGCAAGAATACTGGACTGGGTTGTCATTTCCTCCTCTAGGGGATCTTCCTGACCCAGGGATCAAACCCACGTCTTTTGACTCCTGCATTGGCAGGCGGGTTCTTTACCACTAGCGCCTTCTGGGAGGCAAGATCTTCTTAGGAAGAGCCTAAGAGCTTAGGCTCCCTCTTTAAACTACCCAGCTCATGTGTATTCAAACCTTTAAATGCTAGAGAATATGTTACCCTTTTTTCACCTTATAGCCTGGAAAATTCCCACACAGCATAGAGCCTGATGGTTGTGGGTCTACATCGAAACTGTCACACGACCCAAGATAGTGGCCGAGCAGGTCTAAATGTCCTGTCCATAGTGGCCCAGCCAGTACATGGGGGACCTGACATCTGACTCAGAGTCAATGCAGTTAGTCACTCAGTTCTTCCATTGTCAAGGCCATAGCCCAGTTACCGAGGAACTCAGTCCCTCAGAATGCTTCCAGGAGGTGCCTTTGGGTCATGGTTATTGATCTCCTCTTCCTACTTTTCTGTATTTTTACATTTTTATAGTCATATTTTTATCCTAAAATCCATTTAATGATATATGTTAAGAACCACAGAGGTGGGGTGGTCATATCCTTTGACCCTAACAGTGCCATTTTGAGAAATTAATGCCCATTTTGGGAAATTCATGCCAAGTAAATAAGCTCAAATGGGTGAAGCATATGGTCCCAGTTAGTAATAAATAATATTTATTTGAACTCATCTGTGAGTAATTAATTAAATTATAGCACATCTTAACAAGATATACTACTTTAAATGATAAATTTGAAGACAGTGAGGCAATGTGAAAAATCCAAGGGGATAAAGCAAGACATAAAAGTGTGTGTGCATATATGTATCGTAAAATGATTGAAGTAACACATATGTATTTGTATACATGTGCTCAAAGCCTGAAAGGAAAAGTCGAAATATTGTAAATAGCTGTTGGATGAGGACTGCTGGGATCACGCACACACTCTCATTTTCTTCAACATCCTCTAAGATTACTAATATTGTCTCCATGATAAAAAGGAGAAGATATTGTGTTGTTTTAAACTGTCAAAATGAGGGACCCCATTTTCATATCCTGTTTTTGTCCTTAGAAAACAGCCGATAAAAATCTCCTGGCGGAGCTGTACCAGTACCCATCCTTTGACGACTCTAGGCCAAACAATCTTCCAAATGGGGTGGACTTCTGTGACTTGGTGGGCAACGTGATCCTGGCTGAGAAAAACCCCCTTAGCGGCAAGGTAAGAAGAGAGGGCCCTCTGGGGCGCCCGCCTGCATGGGACACACCGCTGTCCCAGTCTTATACCCCAGGGATCTGAGTCGGGCAGGTAAGTTGCTGAGGGCCACAGAGTTTGCAAGTGACTGAGCTGAGATTAGACCAACGACGAAACTGACATCCTTTCTCCCAGTGCTCTGGGCTCCTAACCTATTAGTTAGTGCTATTAGGCTCCTAACCTAATAGCATGACCTATTAGTGTAGCATTTTGAGGTCACACCCTTGTGATATATGCTAATTAATGATGCATGTGTTCTGTTGTCAGTCACTAGGTTGTATATGGGTAACCTTAATTTTTTTCTTAATTAGACAGTAGTTAGAATATTTACTTCCTGTGCCCCATGGATATCCCTTGAGGTGAGTCACCAGCTTGGAGAGCCAGGTTCCTTAGGAAGGAGAAAAGTAAAAGTGAAAGTCACTCAGTCGTGTCCAACTCTTTGCAACCCCACGGACTTTAAAGTTTCTGGAATTCTCCAGACCAGAATACTAGAGTGGGTAGCCATTCCCTTCTCCAGAGGATCTTACCAACCCAGGGATCGAACCCAGGTCTCCCGCATTGCAGGCAGATTCTTTCCCAGCTGAGCTGCAGGGAAGGAGGAAAGGGAGTATTCTGAGGCCCAGAAGAACCTGTGTGTGTGTCAGACAATGCTGGCCCCTCAGGAGCTGGGGGATGGTTGTGAGCAGGGGTTGAGAGGGGAGGAGGCCCAGAAAATTGTCTCAGCCATCTGAGACAATTCTCAGATTTGTCTGAGAATTTCTCAGCTGGAAAGCTGTGTGTCAATGCCCCTCACAACTGCACAGCCCCAGGGTCCCCAAAACAGCTGTGACCAGTGACCCCTCAGCTCCTAACTAGCTACCCCCGCCATTCCTGGCACCCAGCTTCTCACTGCTTCAAACCACACCCCCATCTCGCGCTGTCCCTCCTCCCTCTCTCCCTAGCCTTTCTCTGCCTTCTCCTCCTCCTCTTCATGATTTTTTCCCTGTTGCCCTCTTTCAGGCTGTCTCTCTACCTCTGTTACATCTTGCATGCTGACTTCCTGAGAGCAGTGATCTGTTTAGGCCAGTCACTGCCCGGGATGACAGTGGTGTTTGCTGGATTTCCAGTGCCAGGCTCCAGCATGGACTGTGGTCACTAAGCGGATGGCTGCCTTTCACCAGGTGTTGGTCCCCAGGGCAGGCAGTATTCACCCTGAGATCAGGTCCTGGGTCCCCTGCCTTCTTTAGCAAAGAGGTGAAGGAGCAGCAGGCACTCACAGCATCACATTCTCTCCAGGACAGTGTAAAAAAGAAGTTCACTACATGGTTTTTGTGATAACAAGGACCTGGAAGGCAGTACATCTTGGCGATTAAGTAGCTCTCTGTGCTCTCATTTATTCTTCTGTAAATAGCAATAACAGTAGCCTCTACCTTGAAGTATTATTGTAAAATTAAATAATGTACATAAGCACACAACACAGCACATAGTAAGGCATAACTTCTCAGAAAATGATTGTTTTATTATCAATGTTATTAGAAAAGTTTAATGATAGAACAACAGTGCAGTCATTTTTGGTTTATATATCAACAGTGAACAACAGTGCAGTCATTTTGGTTTGCCGCTCTAATGAGTATTTATAGAGTGTATTTTAACATACTATGCTATCACGTTAAATGACGTTACATGAAAAACATCAGTACGTAAAACTCTGCAGTACAATGTCATTATGTCAGCCCACAGGAAAATCTGGGGTGAAACCATTCAGAGATATCACCAGCATTCTCTGAGTGATAAGTAGTTGATTTACAATGTTGTGTTAGTTTCAGGTATACGAGATTGTAGTTTTTTCTTCCTCCTTTTTCTGAAATTTAAAAGAGGAAGAAAGACATGGAAAATGGATGGCGTGTTCCACGGATCCACTGTTCCTGTGCCGCCACCTCCCCATCCTTGTACCCCTGACAGGCCCACTGGCCCTCCCTGGAACCTGAACTCTCGTTTCCCCGTGCTGTGTGGGCGCCCCCAGGATGGTGACTGCTGTGCTAACTAATGTCCCATTTCTCAGGTCCCCTGGGAAGTGTTTTCCTTAGACCTTAATCCCAAGAAAAACTGCATTTCCTGGAATGCTTTTAGTCTTATATCTGATGCTGGCTCCTGCTTTTCTTTGGCTCCCAGGAAACCCAAGACAGATTTGTGCCCTGCCTTTAAAAGGACCTTCTTCCATCCTGCTCGGGGGCCAGGCCAAATTTACTTGCCTCCTCAAATCTTCTCCTCCATCCCCTCCATCTGCCCTCAGCCGCCAGCTTTGCCTCTGGCTCAGAGAACCCGGTGGTCACCCCTAGACCATGAGTTCACTCATTGAACCCTCACAGCCGTTCTGGAGGTCAGGACTGTCATCACCATCTCCATTTCCCAGATGAGCACAGACAGATTCAGTACCATTGGTCAGGACCCTGCAGCTAATTAGTGTAAGAGCTGGGTGAGAATCCGCAGTGTCAGTCTGTGCTGTCCACCCCTCTGACTGTCCTGCCTCTCCAAGGAGACGTGAGAAATGGCAGAGAGGACAAAACCAGGAGCAGGGCTCAGAGCGCTCTTTGCTACCAAGGGTGGCTTGCTTATGCACTGTGCCTTCAGCTTCTGTAGGCTTGAAGGGACAGCCAAGGATTCTTTCCCTGTGCATCCAGGACACACCCTGTTCCTCCAAGTGGTAAGAGGAAAGGCAGCCCGTGCAGTCTCTCTGGGGCCAGGCTGCCTGCTTTTTGCTTTTCTTTTCTTTTTTTTAATGTGGCATGTGGGATTCTTACTTCCCCAACCAGGGATTGAACCCGCGCCCCTCTATTGGAAGCACCAGGGAAGACCTAGGCTGCCTGCTTTTGAGCCTCCCTGTCTGTATAAGCTTAGGCAAGAATTCTAACCTTTCAATCCTCACTTCCCTCTTCTATAAATTGGGGATAACAGTTTCATCATTCAGCAGCAACCACAGAGATAGATGGTGAAAAAGTGAGATAAGGAATGAATGGCATGGGCCAGCGCGAGATCCATGGCAAATGTTCCCCTCCTTCTTGAGCCTCCCCCTCCCCACCTCCCGCCCCTTCTGGTTGTCACAGAGCACCGAGCCGAGCCCCCTGTATTATATAGCAGCTTCCCACTACCAATCTGACACACGGGAGTGTACACATGTCAATGCTACTCTCTCGGTTCGTGCCCTCTTCTCCCTACCCCTCTGTATCCACACGTCTGTTCTCTACCTCTGTGTCTCTATTCCTGCCCTGCAAATAGGTTCATCAATAACCATTTTTCTAGATTCCATATATACGCATTAATATATGGTATTTGTTTTTCTGTTTCTGACTTACTTCACTCTATATAACAGGCTCTAGGTTTTTGGTTGTTTTTTTTTTTTCTAAGTTGACTCCAAAGTATGTTGACTCCAAAGATGGTTGGCGGGGAGATGGTGTGATTAATAACAATAACAAGCCATGGAATATGGGCAGAAAGGAAGGGTTTGAGTGGAGATGATTATGAATCTGGCTGTAGCTCCAGGTAAATTTCAAAGAATAAATAAATAAATAAGCAATAATAACATGAATTTTGTTTCTTTTCCAGTCTTTCTGTTCAGGTAGAGAATTAGAGAAGTTTCTCTCTTCCCCGTCTCTAAGAGCTATATGGCTGGATAGCTTCTGGTGGATCTTTCATGAAAGGTACCAGGTAAATAAAAATCTGGTTGCTTCTCTTCCATGCTTATTTTTCTGTGGGACAAACCCCAGCCTCTTTTTAAAAAAAAAAACAAACCCCAGCCTCTTTAACATGGGCTATCAGCCCCTCTGATTCTACAGACCACCCGTAGACCACACGTCATCTGTCACCCTCATCCTTCCCCACCCATACCTTCTCCAGACACCTTGGGCTGGAAACATTGCACCATGCCTGCAGCAACCCTGAGCTTTAGGAACTGGCCCCTGTCACGTGGCTGGTCAAGGGCAGGGCAGAGAGCAAAGTCAGGACCTCCTGGCTCAGAGTTTAGGGCGCTTTTCTCAACAGCCTGCCTCTCTGTACATGTTCTGTAGATACTAAAGCAAATTAGTATAGCATTTCATAAATAATATGAGATTAAATACCTTGCAAATAAGATTCCTAAAAATAAGAGAAACACTTAGTTAAGGTTCTCAGCCCTTGACTGTTTCAACAAGTAATTCTTGTCATTCCTTCTCTATTTGTATTCCTGGTAGCCAAAGAAGGACGTCCAGAGCAAGCTGTTCGACCGGATAGCCCAGAACTATGCTTTTCTTTTGTTTTGTGAATCCAGGACCCACTACGAAGAGGCTCTCTTAAAAGTGAGCATCAACCGCTATTTAGGAAAAACAAATCATATTAGATAGCTATTCACTGCTCTTGCCAAGTTAATGCCCTTAACATTCTTTCCATAAGAAAGTAATTACTAAGTTGTGGTATCTTCATATGCATGCCTGCTCCATGCTAAGTTGCTTCAGTCGAGTCTGTCTCTTTGTAATTCTATGGATTGTAGCCCGCCAGGCTCCTCTGTCCTTGGGATTCTCCAGGCAAGAATACTGGAGTGGATTGCCATGCCCTCCTCTAGGGGAATCTTCCCATCTCAGGGATTAAACCCACGTCTCCTGCATCTCCTGCATTGCAGGCAGATTCTTTACCCACTGAGCCACCTGGGAAGCCTGATGGTTTCATATACTGACTTGTAATGCAGCAGTTACAAAAAATAAGGTAGCTCTATATATACCGATTGGGAAGATATAATGATATATTTTAAGTGAAAAACAAAGCAACATATACAACACCATGTATATGTATATGTATGTGTGCCTATGAGTGGGAAAAAAAAGTCTGGAAAAATATTTGCCGAACTCATAGCCACGCTCATCTCTAGGGAAAGTGAAAGTGTTAGTTGCTCAGTTGTATCTGACTGTTTTTGACCCCATGGACTGTCATCCACCAGACCTCTCAGTCCATAGGATTCTCTAGCCAAGAATACTGGAGTGGGTTTCCATTCCCTTCTCCAGGGGATCTTCCTGACCCAGGAAAACTCGGGGAATGAGGTTAGAAGAAACTTCCTTCTCTATTTTATTTATTTCTATAGCATTTAAATATGTAATTTCAAAATCATGAATATACATATATACTTTTTATATGTGTGTGTGTATGTATATATATGGGCTTCCCAGGTGGCTCAGTGTTAAAGAATCCACCTGCCAAGCAGAAGACATGGGTTCAGTCCCCGGGTCGGGAAGATCCCCTGGAGAAGGAAATGGCAAGTCACTCCAGTATTCTTGCCTGGGTAATCCCATGGACAGAGGAGCCTGGTAGACTACAGTCCATGGGGCCACAAAGAGTTGGACATGACTTAGTGACTGAACAACAGCATGTATATATATATATATGTGTGTGTGTGTGTGTGTGTATACACTAAAAGGGTTGCTAGAAGAAAATATAAGTGAGCATTTATATGATTTGAGGGTTTGAGGATGGGGAAGGACTTTCTAAATATGACCCCAAGGGAATAACCAAAAAGAGTGATTTAACTATTAATATATAAATTCTTTAAATTATTGCAAAGAGGCAAATGAGAAATTATGCAAACATACTGGTAGCATATATGCCATACAACATAAAGAGGTCTTACAAATCAGTAGGAAAAATGGACCAATGGACAAAGTACATAAACCAGAAATTCACTAGGGAAGAAATACAAATGGGAAAAAAGTTCATGTTCGACAACAATCAAAAATATAAATTAAAACAATAATCATTCAATTCCCCTTTTTACCTGCTAGATTGTATAGATTAAAAAGTGTCACTCCCAGGATTATGAAGGATATAGGGATTTCCCTTGGACAGTCTGAGTGGAAAGTGAATTGATACAGATGTACTGAAAGGCACTTATACTGATAAAGGGTCTGTTTAACAAGTCACTTAGGCTGTCTGTGTCTCAGTTTCATCATCCATAAAATGGGGATAATATTAATAATGCCTCTCTCACCAAGTTGTCCTAAGGATTAAATGAGATTGTAAGACATGTGACATATCACCCAGCACTTGACGGGTGACGAATATATAATAGCTGCTATGACTGCTATTATTGTACCATCTAATGCAAGTCATAACCTAATAAATAATAAAAGCTGCTTTCATTCATGCATTCAACCAATTTTTAACTGCCTAATATGTGCCAGACACTGAGCTAACTTCATAAATAAATATAATTACTCTGCATAATTTGTAATGCAAAGTCTTAGAAACATGACAATATGATTTTTTTGGACATTTTTGGATCATTTATCAAGATATTGTCATGTTTAAGTAAATTTTGAAATGGCCACTCACAAAATATTATGAAGGTCACTTTTGGAAAAAACATTCCGAAGAGTTTATAATAACCTGGGGAAGTATTTATGTTATGATGTTAAATGAATAAAGCTAGATATAGACGTATAATTTGAGCCTAAGCATAGCTGAAAAGAAACAGCAGTACTACTTGTGCATGTAAAAAAACTCAGTAAGTAAGACTTAATATTATCTCTGGGATAGAGCAAGATGGGTATGTCAAATGTACTTGTCATCTTTGAGCTACTCTTTGACCAGGTGGTAGAAAGGGCTGAGCCACAGACCATGTGCAGAGGAGCTGGAGGAGAGGAAGTTTGCTGGCCAACACAGCACGATGTTTGAGGTGTGGTCCCCACGTAGGATAAGGGGTCCACTTAGATATGTGGCAACTGCAGATGGAAATTTCTCCCCTCGTGGGACTTCCCAAGTGGCACTAGTGGTAAAGAACCCGCTTTCCAATGCAGGAGACGTAAGAGATGTGGATTCGATCCCTGGATTGGGAAGATCCCCTGGAGGAGGGCATGGCAACCCAATCCAGTATCTTGCCTGTAGAATCCCATGGACGGAGGAGCCTGGCGGGCTACAGTCCATGGGCTCGCAGAGAGTCAGACACGACTGAAGCGACTTAGCACGCGTGCTAAGCATGTGATCAGGAAGGTAGCACAGTGTCAGGGAGAGCGTTTAATCACAGGTCCTTTCTGAAGTCAGGGGCTCTTTTCTGGGTGTGAAAATGTCCAGAACACTCCCCTGGGCTCCGCTTGCCCCCTAGAGGTTGCCATCGCTTCTGAGTAAAGCCCTGTACACCAGCTTCTGCTGCTGCTTCCCTCAGTCCTGGTTCAACACACACGAGTTCAAGTCCGACATCTGTAACACGATGAGCCTGTGGATTGCAGGTGAGAGGGGGCTGCTTTCTCCTGGGAAAGCCATTCCAGATACACGTCTTCCACCCGAGCCTGCGTAGGTTCCTGTTTGCCATCACACCTCCTCATTGAGGCAGTTGTCCTTTTCTCTCCTTGACAATCAGGAAAGTCAAGTGTGCGGTTAGAGCCCAAGGAGTCCCCCCATGAGCCTGCTTCCTCAAGCAGTCTGAGACAGTCCTCATCCCCCTTTGGCCCTGGCTGCATCTGCAGGGAGCAGGTTTCAGCACAGTCCTGCCAGTTAACCATGTGCTATAGGAGGGTGGGCCCAGGAACCCCCTGCCATGTGCTGGCCAGACAGACCTACCTTCCACCCCCAGTGTGTCCCCACGTGACCAAGGGTTGTGTCTCTCTCTCTCTCCCTGCAGCACACCACAGTGCCAGTTTGATGTTTGCTTTTCAACTATTTTTCAGTCTCCTTCCTCACTCGCCCTATCTCAACCCAGGTATCTTCTAAAGTCATTGAAAGCTGAGACGTCCCCTGTGGACTGAGTGCTGTGCTCAGTAAGCACTTTTTACATTTCCTCCTGTGTTGAGGATCACTTCCACGTCAGGAGATGTGGTCAAACTCACAGATGTCAGCATACAGTTGTATTTATAGCTAAGATTTATTGCAATGGTGTGAGGCTACATAACCAGATCCTAAGGGGACAGACAGGCAGAGTTTGAAGGAATTCAGGCTTCCTCCTCCCATTGATGCAGAGCCCCTCATCCTGAAGCAATGACCATGTAGCCACACTTGTGTGATGGTTCTGCCCAGGCGCCCATTAGAGAAACAGTGCCCAAGGTTTTTATTGGGGGCTGCTCATGTAGGCACCTCTGTCTATCATGTACCAAAATTCCAGGGAAGCAGATGGTTAGCATCAGCTACGTTGTTTTATAAGTAGTCTAGGCCCCCTGAGTCATTCGTGTCAGGGAAAAAAATTTCCCCCAGCTTTATTGAGATATAATTGACATATGACATTGTGGAAGTCTAAGGTGGACAGTGTGAAGATTTGATGCATGTATATGTTGTGACATTTTTACCACAAGCAGATTAGTTAACATATCCTTCACCTCACATAATTCCCAGTCCTTTTAACACATGCAGCATTGAGAGCAGGCATTCAGATCCAGGCCCTGCCACTGTGAAGCTAAGTCTTTGACCACTACACCACCTCACCTCCCATTCTGACTCTGTCCTTTCTGGTCTTTCTTCCTATTCCTTTTTTGGTCCAAGGATGTGCCTCCTTCCCCAGTTGACCCCCAGTAATAAGCCTCCTGTCTGCTTACTTTGTCCAGTGGAGACCGGAGCTTAGTATAAGGGCTCGAATTTTTTTAAGTAATCTTTGGGCTTTTCCTTCCTAAATCAAAGAACTGAAGGAGATAGTGGAATTTCTGTACTGTCTGAGAATTCAGACTCCCAAGAAATCAAGACTCTGAAACACATGGTTTCCTTAAAAGAAAGGTATCAGTCCCCTAAGCATCACCATTCGACATTTCAGGCAAAGCCATTTCTGGCAAAGCCATTTCTGGTATTGAACAAAGTATAATAATATGTTGAACGAAGCTTTATTAAGTGTCTGTTTATCGTGTGCCAGGTCCAAAACTAACCCCGGAGGTGCAGAGATGAATCAGACCCAGCCCCTGCCTTCAAGGAGTTCCAATAAGAGCAAAAGAGATAGACAGGAAAAACAGTGACAGTGCCTTCACACCTACATAGCACGTGGCAGGTTCACACGTCTGTGGTGTAATCTGATCCTCACACTGTCAGGAGGGCAGGGTTGGCCTCACATCTCCATTCTCCAAATGAAGAAACCAGTCTCATGGAGAGGAAGTGGCTCATGCCAGGCTCCAAGGCCAGCATGGGGTTGGGCTCATGCTGGAAGCCCAGTCCCCCCAGGACCAGTAGGGGTATCTCAGGGGCCTCACTCTTCTGTTTCCTGCCTCCCTTCCTCTTCTGCAGCAGTTTTCATGATCACTGTTAACTCCTTCTTAGGTATATATCCTTGCCCACACAGCTATAACAGCTGGGACTACTCAAAACTGGATCCAGAGAGGTTCCGGAGAGAAGAATTAATGTTGCAGAGAAGACTGAAGGGTAAGGTACCAGCTAGGGACTCCCATCCCCAGTGCCCGCTGCCACATCCAGCTCCCACCTAGTCCAGGCCGTTGCTGTGCTGCGCCAAGTCACTTCAGTTGTGTCCAGCTCTGTGCGACCCCATGGGCTGTAGCCCTCCAAGCTTCTCTGTCCATGGGATTCTCCAGGCAAGAATACTGGAGTGGGTTGCCATTTCCTTCTCCAAGGGATTTTCCTGACCCAGGGATCGAACCGTTGTCTCTTATGTCTAACCTGCCTTGGCAGGCAGGTTCTTTACCACTAGTGCCACCTGGGAAGCCCCTAGTCTCGGCAGGGAGGGACCTTGATATTGAAATCCTCCGACCTGGTTCTCTCTCAAGGCTCGCTCTCACGTACCCTCAACTAGCCTCAGCAGACATCGTGGACACCCAGGAATTTCAAAGTAAAAAGAAAAAAAAAAATCTAACCTGGAAATTGTCTTCACATTTAATGACATTACAGTGAATATTAAATGTAACCCCTTAAGAATTTGATAGGTTGTTACTCTTTTAAGTGTTTAGTTCAAGATTTATTCATTTCAAATTTGCAAGCTTCTGAGTTTTTGTCTTTTAAAGCCAATGGTTTTTTTTTTTTTCCTTGTGAGTTGAGTGCTTGCCCTGTTTACCCTCTGCAGACATTATTTCCTTTAATTGGCTCATCAGCCCTTTGAAGTAGTTAGTATTCACACCCTTTCACAGGATCAAACATATGAGGTAATTTGCCCGAGGTCACTCAGCAGGTAGAATGACAGAGAGGCCCTGGGTTGCCTGATGCCAGTCCTCTTGCTGTTGTTGTAGCCTCCAGGGCTTCCCTGATGGTTCAGGAAGAATCTACCTGCAATGAGGGAGACCAGGATTCAATCCCTGGTTGGGGGGAAGATCCCTGGAGAAGGGAATGGCTACCCACTCCAGTATTCTTGCCTGGAGAATCCCATGGCCAGAGGAGCCTGGCGGGCTACAGTCCATGAAGTCACAGGAGTCGGACCTGACTGAGTGACCCTCTCACTTTCATAGCCTCCAGGCAGGGGGCTGTCTCAGAGCTCCTGCTCTGGTGTCACTCTCAAGACAAGACGGAACTGACGAACTACTTTTTTCCCTCTTCCCTAGGAAGAGGCATGTCTTTCCTCACTGCTAGGAAGTGCTCCGTGTGGAAGGCCACTCAGAACAGGAGGACCTGCTGTCATCACGTAAGTGTGAGGCCCACACCCAGACCCTTAGAGCCCCCTAAGCTTCAGTGACTTCCTGCTGGTTGCACATCTATGCACTCCTTGCCCCATCACCTCAGGGAGGGGCCTTGGATCTGGGTCCTCAGGTCTGCAGGGATGAGTGGGGACGCTAAAAGGCAGCTGGAAGTGCCGGGATTGGGAGGAGAAAGGAAAGGAAGTCATCTTCCACTGTAGGCTGCAGCACATGTATCTTTATATCTTCTCCTCCCTGGTGAGCCTCATCTCATCCTATAGCCTGGACATCCTCCCGACACCTCCTTGCCCCTTTCCTCCTGGTTCCTCTTCCCTCCTATGTAGTGCCGGGCACCACCACCTCTCTGCCTTCCACTTCCAACACCCTGGTTTGAGCTCCCTTCACTACTGCAGGAGGCTCCCGTCTGCCTCAGGCTCTAATACCCCTGCAAGTTTTTCAAAACACAAATCTAATTACATTATCCTGTCCTCACCGACCCTAAACACCATCCTCCCTTCTCAGCCTTCCAGGCCTCAGAAGGGGCAGGCGTTCAATCCCTGGAACTAAGATACTGCATGCCTGCCACAGGGCCTAACCAGAAAAATAGAAAAAAAAAAAAAGCAGCAGCAGCAGCAGTCAATAGGAAGGCCCTCGCCTGCCTGCCTGCCCCGAGGCCACCTGCCCCCGTCTCTACCCTTGCAGTCTGCTGTCTAGGAGGAAGGGCCCTCGCCCTTGTGCTTGGACCTCAGCCCACAGCTTCCACTCCTGCACTTGGCACCGTCTTTTTTGCAGCATCGTTCCCCCCTCAGCCCCACCCCGACCCCCCTCACCGTGGTCTGTTGGTTCGCTCCCATCGTTGAACAGTCCTCTGGCATCTCTTGCCTTTACAGAGAAAACCCACTTTGTCTCTGCACCCCTGTTTCTTGCTGCTTGTCCCACAGAATTTCTTGAAAGACTGGTCTGCTTCCGCATCTCTTCCTCAGCCACCCCATGGTTCCTGCCCCCTGTGCTCCTCTGCACCTGCTCTGGCCAACTTGGTCTGGCCCCCAGTCTGTTCCCTCTCCTGGTCTGTTTCATATGGCTGGTTGCTCTCATCTCCTTGAAATCCTTTTTTTTTTCTTTTAGCTTCGCTTCTTTGTTATCAGACTTTTTGAGTATCTTCCTCTCCGGCTGGCTGCCCTTCCTCTTGTTTTTCTTGCTAGCTCCCCATCTCATCAGTCAGCTCTGTCCTGGCCCCTTCCGCCTCTATCTAGATATCCTTTCCGGGTGATTTCGTCTGGTCTGGTGGCTTTCTTTTCTTTTTTTTTTTTTTTAATGCATTTATTTATTTTAATTGGACGATAATTACTTTACTATATTGTGATGGTTTTTGCCATACATCAATATGAAGCGGCCATAGGCATTCATGTGTCCCCTCCATCCTGAACACCCTCTTCCCTCCCCACCCTTCCTTCAGGCTGTCACAGAGCACCGGCTTTGGGTGCCCTGCGTCATATATCAAACTCCCACTGGCAATCTATTTTACATATGGTGATGTATATGTTTCAATGCTATCTATTCTCTCAAATCATCCCACCCACCCTCTTCTTCTCCCACTGAGTCCAAAAGTCTGTTCTTTATGTCTGAAAAATATGGAATGCTTCATGAATTTGCATGTCATCCTTGCACAGGGCCCATGCTAAGCTTCTCTGTATTGTTCCAGCTTTAGTGTATATGCTGCCGAAGCGAGCACGGTCTGCTGGCTTCCCGTATGCCAGTAACGCCCAAATCTCCCTCCGTACCCTGGCCACGCTCAGGACTCATCTGGTCTGTCCATCTGCCCTGTTAGCCTTCCCAGGAGGCCCTCAGCTTAGCAAAGCAGGGGCCTGGAGAGAGGAGCCCTGACTCCCAGCCCGCGTGACACTCCTCTCCTGGCCCGTGGCCGTAGCCTCTTCCAGAGCGCTGTTCTTTCACTCTCAGCCCCAGCTGCTCTCCACACAGTGACCAGAGTGACCTTTTTCAGACACACGTTGGCTGAGGTTGTTCCTGGCTTAAATAGCACCAGCTTCTCCAGTGCCCCCAGTCCACTGAACCCAGCCTGAATTGCTCTGCAGAATTCAGCCACCTCCACCTCTCTCTCCTGCCTCCTCACTTCCATTCCCCCGCTGCACTTCCTTCTGCCTCTGGGACACTCCAGGCCTGTGTCCAGTTGGGTCACCAGCCGTCACCTTTACCTGGAATGTGCTTCCCTCAGGGTTCCTGAGGGAAAGGGCTGACTCCTTCTTGCCCTTCAGATTCCAATTTTCTTTCATTACCTTAGCGGTGTCCCTGGCCCCCCAATCACTCTCTGTTATCATATTGCCTATGATTCCCCATACGGTACATATCATGCTCTGCTATTCTTTCTCTTTTTTTCTTGTCTTCATGGCATGTGGGATCCCTAGTTCCTCAATAGGGATCAAACCTCACCTCCTGCATTGGAAATGCAGAGTCTTACCCACTGGACTGCCAGGGAAGCCCCCTGCTATTCTTCCTGCAGGATTTATATGTTGTTCAGTATCTGTCTCCCCGCATTAGAATATAAACTCTATGAGAACAGGACCTCTTTTCCTTTGTCCCTCTTCTATCTCAAGCTCCTGGAATAGACAGCACAAAGAAGATACTCAACAATTATCTCTTGACTTCACAGAGGAGGTCGTCTATGTAAACTCAACTCTCTGCTTAGCATATAATGTGTTTAGTCACTCAGCTATGTCTGACTCTTTGCGACCCCATGGACTGTAGCCTGCCAGGCTCCTCTGTCCATGGGGATTCTCCAGGCAAGAATACTGGGGTGGGTTGCCATGCTCTCCTCAATCCCAATCTCCTCCTCAATCCCAACTCAGGGATTGAACCCAGGTCTCACTGCTCTATAAATGTCAGGAGGCTTCCCAGGTGGCTCAGTGGTAAAGAATCTGCCTGCCGATGTGGGAGACACAGGAGACAGGTTCAATCCCTGAGTTGGGAAGATCCCCTGGAGTAGGAAATGACAACCCACTCCAGTATTCTTGCCTGGAAATTTCCATAGACAGAGGAGCCTGGCAGGCTACAGTCCATGGGGTCACAAAGAGTCACAAGGAGTACAACTGAGCATGCACGCATGGTATAAATGTCAGCCTCCAGAAGCAGGACAGCACAGGCACTGTAGAGGGACAGCTGTCACTCCCAGACTGAGAACAAAATATTATTCAGTGTTTTTGCACTGCCTGTCACAACTGTGTCAAGCAAATGTATTTTCTTTGAACTGGAATACATAAAATCTTCCGACAGTTATTTCAGAAACCCAGCTAAGAGAGTCCATTTTCTGCCTCAGAAATAGAAATAATCAAAAGCTTTCCAACCTTAAAAGCAGCTGAAGTTTCACTGGGCAAACCAGAATGGAGGGAGTCATCGAATTCCATGGTGGGGACAGAGCTTCTCTCTTGTTTTTAGCAGACACGCTTTCCCATCTGCTCGGGGAGATAGTTGGCTGTGTTCAAAATGTGCTTTTCAGTGGCAGCAATCTGTCTGGGAGTCCACAGTTGAACGGCCGAGCAGCAGGTTTTAAGTCTTACCCTGTGGTCTGCCCTACGCCAGCTTCATGTTGCGAATTTGCAGAGTGGGAATGAGAAAGCATCCAACTATGTATCTGGCTTCCCCTGTGAGGCTCGGGTATAAATAAGGGCTCTTGTTCACTTAATAAATATGGGAGAATAGTCAAATAAGACCTTTATAAGGAGGAGTCATCATCATAGTTCTTATTTGCAAACAGTGGAAGCTAATCCAGCTGCTTTAAACAGGAAGAGTATAATAAAGAGTATTAGTGTACGCGGTTCCCCAGGATGGGCCAGGGCATTAGTTTCAGAGGCCGTGCCACCAAGAATGACGGGCACCGACCGATAGTAGTACGGACTAATGCTCCAAGCTCCACTCTTGTTTCCTTTAAAAGCCAGTTGCTCCCATTACAGTCTCTCCAGAAGCCAGCGTCTCCTTGGTTCCTCACTTCCTCATGTTGCCCATTTCCACCTTAAAGTCTCAGGCAGGTGCATTGCATCTGAGGACGAGAGCCTAGGTAAGATGTCTGCGCTCAGCCACAGAAGAAGCTGGGAGAGCAGCTGAAGTCTTTCACTCACCTTGGGCCCTGGGTCTCATGTACATGGAGGAAAAAAAATGAAAGTGTTAGTGACTCAGTCGTGTCCAGTTAACCCTTTGCGACCCCATGGACTGTAGCCCGCCAGGCTTCTCTGTCCATGGAATTCTCTGGCATGAATACTGGAGTGGGTTGCCATTCCCTTCTCTGGGAGATCATTCCAACCCAGGGATCAAACCCAGGTCTCCCACATTGCAGGCAGATTCTTTACCATCTGAGCCACCATGGAGTTCATTGAGAATGTGTGACAAATAACACCTCCAGGATGTGCCATTTGAGTTGAAAACCAAAGGATGAGGAGTCAGCCATTAGAAAAGTGAATGAAAGAACCTTCCAGGAAATGGGAACAGCATGTGCCAAGGCCCTGAAACAAAAGGTGGAGGGTGATATATTCAGGGAACAGAGAGACATATACTAGGCTTGGTTCAGAAGAGCTAAGTTTTCGTCTAAGTAAAGCCACCTATCAGGTAGATAGCTTTATCAGTTCTAGAGCAAATCTGAGCCTTTGTGTTCTTGTTTGTGAAATGGGCATCATGGCTGGTGTTTTTTTAATTAATTAATTTTATCTTTGGCTGCACTGGGTTTTTGTTGCTCACAGGCTTCTCTAATTGCTGCGAACTGGGACTCCTCTTGTTTTGGAGCACAGGCTCCGGGCTCAAGTGCTTCAGTAGTTGTGGCTCCCAGGCTCTGGAGGACAGGTTTAATAGCTATGGCGCACGGGTGTAGTTGCTCTGCAGCATGTGGGTTCTTCCTGGACCAGGGATCGAGTCCGTGTCCCTTGCATTGGCAGGCAGATTCTTAACCACTGGACCACCAGGGAAGCCCATGATTGGTACTAATTCTTAAAGATTCAATCCAGGGAGAGGTGCTGTCCCATAAACTGTTGTCTAGCCATGTCCTGTCAGAATGTTTTCTCATTTTAACCAGAATTTCCTCAAGTTCCAGAGCAGAGGTACATAAGGGTCATTTAACAATAATGACCCAAATTCCTGAAGCTCATTCCTGTACCTGCTGATACCAGATCTGCCAAGCCCATGTCCCTCGCAAACATTTCTGGGCATCCCCAGATTGTCACAGTGGCTCAGAAGCTGGTCTCCCTCTATCACAGCTAAGCCTTCAGTGTGCAGAATCTGAGTGGCAGGGTGACAGGGTGGAATGGTCCCATCTCCACTGTGCTGCGGTGGGAAGGGGGTCCCAGGAGAGTCTTAATTTACACCCCCATCCCAACAACAGGGCCTCACATGCTCAGAGAGGAAGTTGCTGATCACAACACATGAGAGTGGGTGGGAAAATAATTTGGAGAGTCCACCATGTGCAAATTTTCTTTGTGTGTGTCCTATCCTAGCGTTGACAGCATCCCTGCATGGTAGGTCGTTATTATTTTTATCTGACAAAAGGAGAAATAGACTGAAACTGGTGAAAACTTGCCCCAGGCCACAGGACTAACTTCAGCTGACATAGAAAGCTGTCATTCTGAGCTCTTTCTGCATCATCCTACTGCCTCTCCAACAAATGCGAAGGTCTAATGACTTCAACCAAGTCCATCTCCTTGTGACTATTCTCCGCTCCACGACAGAGCTCTCTGAAGTCTGTAATCAATGAGTGTGATGCTTCACTGAGCTCTGGGAGTGTCTCTTCTCTAACAACTCCGAGTAACCACTTCAACGCTGTGAAAATCAGCCGCTGTTAGACAACCAGCTGCATGGTGGATGTGAGGTCCTTTCAGCTTTCTTCTTCCCATTCAAATACCATATTTATGTAAAAGCAAAGTGATGATTGTTGAGGCTGGAGGGTTGCTTGTCTGCCACTCGGTGGGCCATCTGTTTAAGACTGCCAAACTCCTACTCATCTTTAAAGACAGAACGAAAGTGTCTTCTCTCCTTGGAAGCCCTCCAGCTCTGCCCCAAACAGAATCAAGTATTCCCACTGGGGCTTCCTAGAATACTCTGCTGGTACTGCTTGTGACAGATTATCAGCTGTTTCCCAATATTTGTTGTTTCCTCCTCCTGTAGAAAAGAGAGAGACTTCCTGGGTGGTCCAGTGGCTAAAACTCTGCATTCCCAATGCAGGGGAGCCGGGTTTCGATCCCTGGTCAGGAAACTAGATCCCACATGCAGGAACTAAAGATCCCGCATGCCGCAACTAAGAACAGGTGCAGTCAAATACGTAACACACATAACATAATTTTTTAAAAAGAGAGAGAACCTATAAAGAAAAGGTTACATTTCCTTGCCTTCCTTCCATCCGTGTGTAGCCATGTGGCTAAGATCCAGTTAATGAGATAGAAACAGATGTGCCATGTGGCAGTTTCTGGGAGTCTTCCTAGAAAAAAAGGAAGATTCCTTCATCTCTTTGTCCTTTTCTCTATTCTGCTGCTTGGAATGTGAATGTGATGACTGGAGCTCTAGTTGCCACCTTGGACCCTAAGAACGAAGGTCCTATCTTAGGAAAAGTGGAACAGAGCTGGAAGAAGTCAGAATCCCTAAGATTTATCACAGGAGAAATAATGTATAAACCCTGAATTGCCTACCTGCAGATTGTTATATGGGAGAGACATTGCTACCTAGTTTGAACCACTATTAATTTCAAGCCTCTGTCACTCATGTGCAAACCTAATTCTGAGTTATATTACCTCTGTAAAAAATATGTGGTACTTTCCAATCACCTTAGCATAATTGTGATTTCCTATTATTGTCCCCGCTAGACTTGTAGCTCCTCTCAGCAGGGACTAGGTTTCTGGTTTGGCTCAGTGCAAGACACATGAGTAGTTGCTCAATGAAATGTCTTCTGAAGGAGGTGTGGTGAGTGATTTCATAAACAACCATGCAATGTCTGCAGAGCACTTCAGCCATGAGCAACAACTGCGCTTTGCATTCACTAGCTGACTTAATCCCCTTAAGAACCCCGTGAGGAAACCAAGGCAATCAAGACGTTCATTGACTTGCCCAAGATCACAGGCCATTGTGACAGGGCAGAGACTAGAACCCCAGTCTGCCTCAGGCCCCAGCTCACGTGTTTTCTTCATCTCTTTTTCCCATTCTCCCAGGATTGAGGGCTGAGTTGTTGAGCTGTGCCTGAAAGGTCTCCCTTACGTGCTTTTGCTGAGAACAATGAAAGACACCTAAGAAGTTGCATGTATACTTTTTGTATTCCTCTCACTACCAGTTTTACTAAATTTGTTCTTCTGTGATTTTCGTGTGTTTTTTCTCTCTCTTGGAGTCTGGTGATACGAATTCAACCAATGAGAGATCCAGTTCTGCCCAGAAGAATTCAGTGTATGGCCCAAAAGGTACATTAACCACCCAAAGGGGAAATGTAGGCTTTTGATTTAGTTATTATCTCCAAAACCCTAGCTTCTTGTTTTTTTTTTTTTTTTAAACCTAATCTGCTGCCCTCATTTACACTTATGGTGTAAATGTCTTTTACACCATAATTGTCTTTTCAGTTCAGTTATCACTAATTAAATTCCACTTTTGTGATAATGAGTTCAGCACAGTGTTGATATCTGTGGGGAAGAGAGATTGACGGCACTGGAAGAAGAAACCTAAGATATGATTAGTGCTCTTCTCCTGCATCAGAAAACAGAATTTATTGAGTTAGAAACCTATTTGTGCCTGGGTGTTAATTTATTGGGTGGGTCAAAAAGTTCATTTGGGTTTTTCTATAAGATGGTGCAGAAAAACCTAAATGAACCTTTTGGCCAACCCAACACAAAGGTGACTAAGTGACTACATAGGTCAGTGCCGTTAAAAGAAACTTCGTTATTCTTAGTTCTAGAAATGGGAGGCATAGCTTGCCATGCAGGGCCATAGGAGGAAGCTCCAGTGTTGTCAGGAGGCAGAAGGGAGTAAGAGGAAGGCATAGGCCACAGCCTTTATTGGAATTTCCTTGGGAAAGGCCAGACATGACAGTGTAAACAGCATAGGATTGGCTATATTGAATAATTCTGGTGGGTTTCAGGGCATAAAGGCTGTCCCTAGTTGTCTGACACCTGGACCGGGTCGATTTAAGTCAGGAGAAATATTGGCTTGGTGTGAGAGTTAGATGCTTGCTCCTTGGAAGAAAAGCTATGACCAACCTAGACAACATGTTAAAAATCAGAGACAAAATGCAAACTAGTACAGCCACTATGGAGAACAGTGTGGAGATTTCTTAAAAAACTGGAAATAGAACTGCCATATGACCCAGCAATACCACTTCTGGGCATACACACTGAGGAAACCAGATCTGAAAGAGACACATGCACCCCAATGTTCATCGCAGCACTGTTTATAATAGCCAGGACATGGAAGCAACCTAGATGCCCATCAGCAGATGAATGGATAAGGAAGCTGTGGTACATATACACCATGGAATATTACTCAGCCATTAAAAAGAATTCATTTGAACCAGTCCTAATGAGATGGATGAAACTGGAGGCCCTTACACAGAGTGAAGTAAGCCAGAAAGATAAAGACCAATACAGTATACTAACACATATATATGGAATTTAGAAAGATGGTAATGATAACCCTATATGCAAAACAGAAAAACAGATGTACAGAACAGACTTTTGGACTCTGTGGGAGAAGGCGAGGGTGGGATGTTTCGAGAGAACAGCATGTGTATTATCTAAAGTGAAACAGATCACCAGCCCAGGTGGGATGCATGAGACAAGTGCTCGGGCCTGGTGCACTGGGAAGACCCAGAGGAATCAGGTGGAGAGGGAGGTGGGAGGGGGAATCGGGATGGGGAATACATGTAACTCCATGGCTGATCCATGTCAATGTATGACAAAACCCACTGCAATGTTGTGAAATAATTAGCCTCCAACTAAGAAAAATAAATGGAAAAAAAAAAAAAAGCAGAGACATTACTTTGCCAA
Source organism: Dama dama (assembly GCF_033118175.1). NCBI lineage: Eukaryota > Metazoa > Chordata > Mammalia > Artiodactyla > Cervidae > Dama > Dama dama. The sequence goes on from NC_083702.1 coordinate 9,924,008, forward strand.
CAAAAGTCCATCTAGGCAAAGCTGTGGTTTTCCAGTAATCATGTATGGACATGAGAGTTGGACTTTAAAGAAAGCTGAGCATCTAAGAATTGACACTTTTGGACTGTGGTGTTGGAGGAGACTCTTGAGAGTCCTTTGGACTGCAAGGAGATTCAAGGAGATCTAAAGGAAATCAGTCCTGAATATTCATTGGAAGGATTGATGCTGAAGCTGAAACTCCAATACTTTGGCCACCTAATGTGAAGAACTGACTCATTGGAAAAGACCCTGATGCTGGGAAAGATTGAAGGCAGGAGAAGGGGACGACAGAGGATGAGATGGTTGGATGGCATCACTGACTCTATGGACATGAATTTGAGTAAGCTCTGGGAGTTGGTGATGGACAGGGAGGCCTGGCGTGCTGCAGTCCATGGGGTCACAAAGAGTCAGACATGACTGAGTGACTGAACCGAACTGAACTATGAGAGTTAGATAAAGAAGGTGGTTCAGAGTATGGCCTCTGGTTCATGGGGGAGATGTAAACAACTTTGGCCATTAGTTTGGCCCTGTAATTAATGGATGCCAAATAGACAAATATAGAACCTAAGAAAACTGTGTTAGAATATAAAGTCTTAAGTATCATTCTAGATTATTTCACACATCATCAGTATTCGAAAAGTTAAGCAATCTTTTTTCTTGATTGAGAAAGGGAGGTGCAAAGAGGTATGTAAATTATATCTCAGTAAAACCATTAAAAAAAACCCTCAAACTTGGGGACCACTCATTGAGAGGTATAGAGAGGGTTCCAAATAGAGGTAAATATTTGTAGGAGACTTTGCAAGTCCCCCAAATCTACATATATATTCAATTCATGTAGACCTATGAGTCAAAGAGGAAGAATGAAAGGAAATTAGAAAAAAATTTTTTCATTTATTTTTATTAGTTGGAGGCTAATTACTTTACAATATTGTAGTGGTTTTTGTCATACATTGACATGAATCAGCCATGGATTTACATGTATTCCCCATCCTGATCCCCCCTCCCACCTCCCTCTCCACCTGATTCCTCTGGGTCTTCCCAGTGCACCAGGCCCAAGCACTTGTCTCTTGCATCCAGCCTGGGCTGGTGATCTGTTTCACCCTAGATAATATACATGTTTCGATGCTGTTCTCTTGAAACATCCCACCCTCGCCTTCTCCCACAGAGTCCAAAAGTCTGTTCTGTACATCTGTTTTTCTGTTTTGCATATAGGGTTATCATTACCATCTTTCTAAATTCCATATATCTGTGTTAGTATACTGTATTGGTCTTTATCTTTCTGGCTTACTTCACTCTGTATAATGGGCTCCAGTTTCATCCATCTCATTAGAACTGATTCAAATGAATTCTTTTTAATGGCTGAGTAATATTCCATGGTGTATATGTACCACAGCTTCCTTATCCATTCATCTGCTGATGGGCATCTAGGTTGCTTCCATGTCCTGGCTATTATAAACAGTGCTGCGATGAACATTGGGGTGCATGTGTCTCTTTCAGATCTGGTTTCCTCAGTGTGTATGCCCAGAAGTGGTATTGCTGGGTCATATGGCAGTTCTATTTCCAGTTTTTTAAGAAATCTCCACACTGTTCTCCATAGTGGCTGTACTAGTTTGCATTCCCACCAACAGTGTAAGGGGGTTCCCTTTTCTCCACACCCTCTCCAGCATTTATTGCTTGTAGACTTTTGGATAGCAGCCATCCTGACTGGTGTGTAATGGTACCTCATTGTGGTTTTGATTTGCATTTCTCTGATAATGAGTGATGTTGAGCATCTTTTCATGTGTTTGTTAGCCATCTGTATGTCTTCTTTGGAGAAATGTCTGTTTAGTTCTTTGGCCCATTTTTTGATTGGGTCATTTATTTTTCTGGAATTGAGTTGCAGGAGTTGCTTGTACATTTTTGAGATTAATCCTTTGTCTGTTGCTTCGTTTGCTATTATTTTCTCCAAATCTGAGGGCTGTCTTTTCACCTTGCTTATAGTTTCCTTTGTTGTGCAAAAGCTTTTAAGTTTAATTAGGTCCCATTTGTTTATTTTTGTTTTTATTTCCAATATTCTGGGAGGTGGGTCATAGAGGATCCTGCTGTGATTTATGTTGGAGAGTGTTTTGCCTATGTTCTCCTCTAGGAGTTTTATAGTTTCTGGTCTTACATTTAGATCTTTAATCCATTTTGAGTTTATTTTTGTGTATGGTGTTAGAAAGTGTTCTAGTTTCATTCTTTTACAAGTGGTTGACCAGTTTTCCCAGCACCACTTGTTAAAGAGGTTGTCTTTTTTCCATTGTATATTCTTGCCTCCTTTGTCAAAGATAAGGTGTCCATAGGTTTGTGGATTTATCTCTGGGCTTTCTATTCTGTTCCATTGATCTATATTTCTGTCTTTGTGCCAGTACCATACTGTCTTGATGACTGTGGCTTTGTAGTAGAGTCTGAAGTCAGGCAGGTTGATTCCTCCAGTTCCATTCTTCTTTCTCAAGATTACTTTGGCTATTCAAGGTTTTTTTGTATTTCCATACAAATTGTGAAATTATTTTTTCTAGTTCTGTGAAAAATACCATTGGTAGCTTGATAGGGATTGCCCTGAATCTATAGATTGCTTTGGGTAGTATAGCCATTTTGACAATATTGATTCTTCCAATCCATAAACACAGTATATTTCTCCATCTGTTTGTGTCCTCTTTGATTTCTTTCATCAGTGTTGGAAATTAGAAAATTTTTGAACTGAGTAGAAATGAAACCCCTTTTTCTAATATGAAAAATGCTGTAGAGTTTCTTCTGAACACTAAGCATTCCACGACTTTTTTAGATATAGTGATTTTATTTTTTTCTGTTTGAGTTATTTGCACTTTGTAACTATTATAAATAATGCTGCTGTGAAATTCATGTGCAAGTTTTTTGTGTAGACATATATTTCATTTCTCTTGGGTATATGTATACCAAGGGTGAAATTGCTGGGTCATATGTTTAACATTTTGAGGAACTGCCATACAGCATTCCAAAGTGATCATCATACATGTTTTAAAGACTGTAAGAGGAGAAAAATACAGTATTATATTTACTATATATAACCAGACAGGTTTACAATATATATTATATATTTATTATTTATATTCTGTATTTACTATATATATTGCACTTATGCTAGATAACCAGGTATTTACAGTTTCTGTTGCTTTTCCTTCATTTATGAAGTTCCAAGTTTCCCTCTGGAATCATTTTCGTTCTTACATCCCCTCCCACCACCAAAAAAATCCTCCATTTGAAACAGGCCTGCTGGCAATTAGTTCTCTTGCTTTTCTTTCTTCCGAGAATGTCTTTATTTCACCTTCATTTTTGAAGGATATTTTTTCTGGATATAGAATTCTGGGTTGACAGTTCTTTTCTTTCTGTACTTCTCAGTGTTGTTCCACAGCCTCTGGTCTCAATGGTCTGATGAGAAATCCACAGTCATTTAAATTCTTGTTTCCTTTTCTCATCATAGCTGACAATTCTATTGATCATTTTTTGCTAATATTGTACTGACAGAGCATACCTATCATCCTCCTGTTTTGAGGAAACCCACAAAACAAGTCAGGAGGATATCAGAAGCAAGAGAACTTGAGAATATGCTTCCTAAGCAGGTGAGCACGTGATTGCAAGTTTCATAGTAGAGATGGCTTAAAAGATGCTAGGAGTTCTGGCTAGAAAAGTGGGTCTGTGAAAATGTCAGAGTAAAAACTGGGGTGTTTCTGATTGTAGACTTGGTTAATACAGTAAGGAAATCTCCTGCAGGTAATTACTGACTGACGTGGGCACAAGTTTGAGTAAGCATTTAGCCTGGATTTCTCCAGATTTAAATTATTTGCTTGAAACTCAAGAGCCTGGATGTAATGGAAAGAGAATCCTGGGCCTCTGTTTCCTACTCTATAAAACGTGGACAATAATTCATAGGTTCTGGTGTTCTTATGAGGTTTATCTGAGGTAGTGATGATAATTAACACGTAATGAACACTTACTATGTGTCAGGCATTATACTAAACCTGTGGAGAAGGAAATGGCAACTCACTCCAGTATGCTTGCTTGGAGAATCTCATGGACAGAGGAGCCTGGCAAGCTACTATCCATGGGGTCACAGGAGTTGGACACAACTTAGCAACTAAACCATCACCACCACCATACTAAACCTGTGCATACAATATATTTTATTTTACTGTCACAATCCTTTGAAACAATTATTCCTCCTATTCTTTAGTTTATTAGTGAGGAAATTGATGCTCAGAGCATGCTGAAACAAAGACCCAGCACAGCCAAATAAGTGTGCATGTGTGTGAAGTTGCTTGCGACCCTATGGACTGTAGCCCACCAGGCTCCTCTGTCCATGGAATTCCCCAGGCAAGATTACTGGAGTACTGGGTTGCCATTTCATAATGGCACATAATGGCATAACGGCACATTTCATAATGGCCCTCACCGGGAGATGCGGCTTTAGGAATTATGGGACTAAATGATCTATGAGTTCCCTTCTGACTCCAAGTTTCTGTGATCCTAGTGGGATCTTGCTAGAGAGTAGTGCTTCCCAACGGGGGGCAGTTTTGTCCCCCAGGAGATATTTGACCTTGTCTGGAGGCATTTCTGGTTGTCACAACAGGGTGTCGGGGCAGAGTACTACTAGTACTTATTACATGGAGACCAAGGATGCCGCTCAGCATTCTACAGTGCCCAGGACAGTCTCCCACAGCAAAGAATTATCTGGCCCCAAACGGCTAAGTGCCAAGGTGGAGAGAACCTGATCTAGATAAAGGGAATCTCATTAAGCAATTAAAATGAATAGGATTAGGGACTTCCTGGTGGTCCAGTGGCTAAGACCCCACCCTCCAAATGCAGGGGGTCCAAGTCTGGTCCCTGGTTGGGGAACTAGATTCCATGTGCTGCAACTAAAGATCCCACATGCGACAGCTAAAAAAGATCCTATATGCTGCAACTAAACTAAAAGAACATGCCGCAACTAAGACCCGGCACAGCCAAATAAATATTTAGTAAATACATACATGTGTTTTTTTAATTAAAAAATAAAGTAAAATAAAACAAAGTAAATAGGATTAGAGAATAATGTGGTTAGGTGCTGCTACAGTGTTTATTCATGAGACAGAATTTTTGTCTGATTAAATTATCACCACTTCTTCAAAATAAAATGTATTTTAAAAAGTAACAGAAGTAGTACACAGTCACTACAGACATTTTGGAGAAAAGGCAAAGGAATATAAGGAAAGAAAAATTACTCTCAGCCCGTCTGTTCTCTTTCCTGGTCTCTATTTCAGCATCTCAAACACAGAACACCCCAAACAGACTTCTTGATTGTTCTACTCGGTCAGCCTTTTCTTCCCCAGACTTTCCCAGCTGGGCATCTGGCAGCTAACCCTTTAGAGTCATCCTTGACTCCCGTCTTCCTCACACCTAAATTGACTCTATCAGTAAATCCTGCCAATTCTGCTTTTACGGTATGATCACAAATTCCATCACTTTTCACCTCTCTCCCAACTCCCCAGCCACAGCCCCAGCATTGCCCGAACCACTGTAGAGGCTCCTAAGTGCTCTTCTTGTGTCCATGCTCACCCACTGCAGTCATTTCTCCACACATCAGTGAAAGGGATCTTTAGAAAAAAATTAATCAGATCATGTTGTAACCCAGCTCAAAACCTTCCCAGTGGCTTCAGTCACACTTAGAAAATCCTAGCTCCTTCCCGTGGCCCGGAGACCCCACTCCTTCTTCAGCTTCATCATTTGTTCTCTTTTGAGCCATGCGGGCCTGTTTTCCATCCCTCAGCCACACCAAGCTCCTGTCTGTCTTGGGGGTCTCTTGCACTTGCTGTCCCCTTTGCCTGGAACATTGCACAGATCTTCCTTCTGTTGTTCAGGGTCTGCCAGGATTGCTCTTCCTCAAGGCAGCCCTCCCTGACCACCCCATGGAAAAGATTCCTCTCCTTCCCAGTCTCCCATCCCACCACGCACACCCCTTACTCTGCTTGATTCTTACCTGAAGCCCTTATTATTCCATAGTATCATGTACTCTCTCACTTGTTGATTATTGTTTTTTTCTCAACTATAATACAAGCCCTTTAGGGCTGGAATGTGTCTTATTATCGGCTGATATGCCAATGTCTAGATCAGTATGTATACATAGTAGTCACCCAGTATATATTTGCTGAGTGAGTTGTTAACATTTTAGGAACTAGGCTTCTAGTCTCTCATCTACCTTTTTTTGGTTGATTTATATCATATAATTATATTTATTTTATACAATATACATAATATTATATACCTAATTTTGTATCTTGATTTTTAAAATTACTATTGCATCTGAAACCGTATTTTAGTATCAACTCTTTGTATTTTAGTACCAACTACCACTATTGGTGGTAGTATGCCACCAATAGTGACATACTATTCCTTTGGGTAGAGATATCTACATCTCCTTGAACATTTAGATTAGTCCAATCTTCTGCTGTAGTAATTATCACTGCAGTAAACATTTTATTGCCTAAATCTTCTTTGCTTGTGGGTAGTTTTCCTTAGGATAGCATCCTAAAATGAGTTCCTAGATAAAAAATATGAGTACTTTTATATTTCTTAATATACACTGTAAAAATGACAGTATCCTTTATTTTACTCCTCTCTCTTTCCTACTCAGTCTTACCCTGCCTGCAAAAGCCCTCCGCTGACTCCAAACCTCTTCAACATTTATGGGAAGAGTCCTCTGATTGTGTACTTTCTCCTGAACTACTCCACCCTGCAGCAGCATGGCCAAGACCTGTTGATGGTCAGGAGAGAAAGAACCAAGACCATCCCATATCCTTTCCACCGTGGGTTAGACACACGTCACTCCAGATCCCTGCTTCCCCTTCCCAGAAGCAAGGGTGAAGAGAGACACATCCAACACCTGACACATAGTAGGGACCTGTCAAGGGTGACCATTGATAGATGCCTATGGGTCAGAATCTTGCTCATTTTAATTCAAAACCTACCTCGTGCTGTGTGGGACCCTGGGCAAGTCAGATTTCCCTGTGTGCAAAATCTCTTCCTATCTACCATAAAGAATGGGCTACTTAGGGACTCTTACATACTTTGCAATTTACTAATGCCTCCCAGATGCTCACTGACACCACAGTATATATTGATCAAGAATTTTGGTGTCCAGGTGTGTGTTTCTTCTAGCATCCTCCTCACACACACACACACCCCTCTTCAAGACCCATTAGCAAATTCCTGGCCCCATTGAAATTTATCCTAAAGATATGGTCAAAACCCAGATCTTAAGAAAACCGGTGTGATATGTGTTGGCATCTGAGTCTTAGCATTTTCCATAGAGGGTCAGAACATGGGATCAAATAGACCCAGATTCAGGAACCAACTCAACTGCTTACCAGCTGAGTGATCCTAGACAAGTTCCAGCTTCTCTCTGAGCCTCATTTTTCACCTATAAAATGGGGATAACAGTACCTGCCTCATAAGGTTGTAATGTAGAGAACAGGTACAGTGCCTGGCAGGTAACAAGTGATTGAATGAATGTTACCTGTCAGCATAGTACTTTGTTATTTATAAAATGCTTTGCTTTATATCACCTCATTGTTCTGTAAGGACAGTGTGGTGTAGTAGAAGGAGCCTGGGTTGGGGATACCCAGCCCTGGATTTGAGTCCCAGCTCAGCAACCCACTGGCTTCAGGATCTCATGTGTGCACCTTCAGCCCTAAGCTCAGTATCTTTTCAGTTCATTCTTAAAATGAGGATAGTCACACCAAATCAATAGTTTTGTGACCAGGATTAAATGGCATAGAGCTGGTACTAAAAATGTAGTAACTATCATTATTATCATTAACATCATCTGAGGTAGGTATTATTATCCCTATTTTATAGATACGGCAATGGAGGCATAGAGGGTGACATGCATTGTCTGATGTCCCACAGTTCGTGATGAGTGTAACTGAGATTCTGACCAGTTCAGAAGGGGTGGAAGGGAGGGGAAGGTAGAGAGAACTTTTCAGCATATTAATACAAACATGAGATAGGGAATCAGAATTGGGCCTGAAAAGAAAGGAAAGTCGGAATCCCTTTCTATTCACCACTTTGATAATAGAGTAAGAATTTTAGATGATAGTCTAAAATAAGCACTTCCTAGGCCTTCCAGGACCTTCCTAGGTGGTGCAGTGGTAAAAAAAAATAAATCTGCCTGCTTATGCATGAGATGCAAGAGATGTGGGTTCAATCCCTGGGTCAGAAAGATCCCCTGGAGAAGGAAATGGCAACCTGCTCCAGTATTCTTGCCTGGGAAATCCCATGGACAGAGGAGTCTGGCAGGCTACAGTCCATTGGGTTGCAAAGGATCAGACACAGCTTAGCGACTGAGCATAGCACACAGCCCTTCCATCAGCAGGAGGGGAAAAGACTTTATTAAAGATGGGAGAGTGGCCGAGTCATGGAGAGGTTAGGCTTTTTCTTTCCCAAGCAGGCCACGATCAAGGCCATGGAGGGTTTCCTGCTCAGATTTCTAGAAGTAGGTCAGTTTCCCCACTCTGGCATCTCACCTCCCTCCTCCCCATGCCCTGGACATACCCCACCAACAAAGCTGAGTCAATACCAACTGATGGTGTGAGGTTTTCCTTGACATGAAAGCCACTGAGTCCACCCTGACATACGCTGAGGTCATCAACCTGACCCTAAGCAACATGAAGAAGAGGAGGGAAAACTTCCAGCAGCTGAACTGGCTTCACTGGAGTGAGTGGAATTATTTTGACGAGTACCTGAAGGAACTGCAGGACAACTTCCTCAGGTATTTAAGGGGCCTTCGAGGGAAAGAGGCATGGTTTCAGCATTTGTCTATTGCAGCATGTCACACTAATTTGTAACTGGGATCCCGCCCTGTAACCAGTGTAAATTCCCCAGTAACAGAGACCAGGTCTTTTTTTTTTTTTTAAGTTTTTTTTTTTTCCCCCGACTACAAAAACATTTATGCTCAATGAAAACAAAGAACCTGGAAAAATACCTACAGGTACACATTCACATTGCCAATATTTTTCTATAAATCCACCCAGTCTTTTTTCCTGGGCACATACATCTATATCTCCAGGGGTGCAATTGGTGAATCTAGAATAGGAAATTCTATAGGACAAATAACCTGGTTTCTTCAGCACATAAAAAGCAAGGAAAATAGAAGAGGAGGGAGGAGGATCAATTGTTTAGAAGACACTGGAGAGAGATATTAATCAAAGCATTGTTTGGATCCTGACTTAAATCAACCAGTTGAGATAATTATCTCAATTATGAGATAACTGGGGAAATTTGAATATTGACCTGGTTTTAAGTGATATTAAGAAATTTCTTTTATTAGAGTGTTCCTTTCTTAAAGATATTGTAATAATTTTGTAGTTATTTTTTAAAGAGTTGTGTCTTAAAGAGATATGCTGCTGATGCTGCTAAGTCGCTGTAGTCGTGTCCCGACTCTGTGCGACCCCATAGACGGCAGACCACCAGGCTCTGCCGTCCCTGGGATTCTCCAGGCAAGAACACTGGAGTGGGCTAAAGAGATATATAATGAAGTATTTATGGCTGAAATGACACAGTGTCTAGGATTTGCCTTAAATTAACCCATTTGGCATGGGGAGAGGGAGGCAAAGGAGATAATAGATAATAGATGAATCAAGATTGACTTCAGATTGATAACTATTGAAGCAAGATAATGGGTAAATGATGTTAATTATACAACTTTCTTTACTTTTATATATGTTTAAATTTTTGAACAGTCTTTATTTTTTTTTTATGGTGGCCATAACAATAGTGGAAGATGACAAATGCCCATGTGGAATATTACTTGTAGGTGGGCTAGGACTCTTTGGGGATGTCAGTTACCACTTGTTCCCCTAATGTGCCTCCCTTGTGGCTTAGTCGGTAAAGAATCCACCTGCAATGTGGGAGACCTGGGTTCGATCTCTGGGTTGGGAAGATCCCCTGGAGGGAGGGCATGGCAACCCACTCTAGTATTCTTGCCTGGAGAATTCCCAAGGACAGAGGAGCCTGGCGGGCTGCAGTCCACAGGGTTGCAAAGAGTTAGACATGACTGAGTGACTAAGCACAGCACCCGTAATGTAGCATATCCGTTCGGAGCGCTGGCATTGAAGGTGGACAGACTGAAGCTGCAGGTACAGCTCTGTCTCACCCTCTCTATGGATTAGGTCCATCATTTAGCCCATGCGAGTCTTGGATACCCCATCTGTAAAACAAGGACACTACTCACAAGTAGTTGTGTGGATTAAAGGAGATGTCTAGGTTGGAACCTGGCTCACAGGAAGTGCTCAGCAAATGACGGCTCTTAGAGGTAACACATGTGACCTCATTCCATGAAAACTGCAGGATCCAAAGCAGCACCAGGTCTTGGAGTTGGAAAGTTTGCTATTGGGGTGGCCTAGAGCAATGTTCCTTAGAAAAGGCAATCCAGGGACTTCCCTGGTGTCCAGTGGTTTAGAATCTGCCTTGCAGTGCAGGGGATGGAGGTTCGATCCCTGGTTGGGGAACTAAGATCCCACATGCCTCAGAGCTACTAAGCCTGTGTGCTGCAAGTACTGAGCACACGTGCCGCAGCTAGGACCCAAGACAGCAAAACAGATAAATAAAAATAAAGTAAATAAATAAACAAAGAAAGAAAAGGCAATCCAGGAACTATCTTGCAGGGATCTTTGCTCTAGGTGGAGGAAGAACCTAGTTAGCACATGCAGTTGCAGCTGTAATGAAAGAGCAGGATCAATTGCTGCTGCAGAACTTAGTTTCCTTGTGAGTCAGAGCCGTGATCCTTGAACTTCCATGGGGGACAAGCACCCGCAATTCAAAACCCCCTTTGCAGAATTTTATGAAATGTTTCGACATATGATCCTGTCATACAAGCTAAAGATGCTCTTACTAGTGGAAAATAGACGCCTAAGACACGTATTGGAGAAGAAAATTGCAACCCACTCCAGTATTCTTGCTTGGGAAATCCCATGGACAGAGGAGTCTGGCACACTACAGTCCGTGGGATCGCAAAATTGTTGGACATGACTTAGCAACTCAACAAGACGTGTATAGGCTTCAAAATCCCAAGAAATGACAATATAAGAAATACTGCTCAGTTCAGTCGTGTCCGACTTTCTGACCCCATGGACTGTAGCCCGCCAGGCTCCTCTGTCCATGGAATCTTCCAGGCAAGAGTAGTGGAGTGGGTTGCCATTTCCTTTCTCTGGTAGAAAATAATATCAAGGATTTATGTCCAAGTTTTCCTGTTAGAAAATGTCATCACAACAAAAACAAATGCAGTTTGCTGCTTGTTTGTCTCTCCACTGCAAGCAGAAGCTGGCTTCAGAAGGTTAGGAAAAGAGGATGCCAAAAGTGAGAATGTTGTGTCAACACAATTTTTTTCTTTTGACTTGGGGAAAGACATTGTTGGAATAACCACTGGTTCAGGCCAAGGTCAACAGTAGTTTCTTAATACCAGTCTTTTTACATCTATTCCGTAGCAGCAGAGAAATATATGACACCATCTTAATTCTCTTGAATATATTTTTATTCCTATTTTGACTACCTTGAATGTCCATAACTTGTTTCTTCATTGAATAGAGGTCTACTCACCTTTCAAAGGTCAGCTGGTATACTTCCCAATTCCACTGAAAACCTTCTCCTATCATAATAGCAGCAGCAACTGACATTTACTGAGCACTTCATGTGTATTACTGCCAGGCCCTGTGCTAATCACTTGACCTATGGTAACTCAATTTATCCTCAACATTACACTCGGTTCTATTATTACCATGTTGAGATGAGTACACTGGCAAGGAGAGGTTAAGTAACTTGCTCAAGGACACACGGCAAATGGCAGAACTCCAAATTGAATTCCATTTGCCTCAAGTCCATGCTTCAGCTTTCTCTCAGATGGTTGGTTCTCCTCACCTGTCTTCCTAATTTGAGTATGTTCTGCTGAGTCAGGAACAGTGTCTTATTTCTCTGTATCCCCCAGGGCTGTGTGACTCCCAGCACAGAGCAGGAGCTTGGTGACTGAGTCGCTGCTGTGTGGCCAACTTTCTGCTTCAGTCAGTTGCTCTCGACAGATGTAATGAATGAATTCGTAAATATCTGCTACTTTTTCATGTGAAGATAGAGTGAAAAGTAAAAAGATAATGCTGACTCTTTAGTCTTTTTCCATGTGTCTTTGTGATTTCCCCACAGGGAGGTGAAGAATATTGATCAAAGAGCGAAAGACAAAAAAAAGGCAAACCACATGTTCATCCAGGCTTCAACCTTCCTTGAGGACACTCCTGAAAAGAAGTCTAGAAGAAGTCATCAGAGGGAGACTGAGTTTATGTTGAGGTTTGTTTGAACAAAGACCATAGAAAAAGTAGAAATGTGAACATTGTAGGAATTCTTAATACATGGAAAAATATATATGTAGTATTTTTATATTATAAAAGTCCACTCACTTTTATGGGTTAGTCACCCAATTCTCACTTTATTTTTTATTAATGGTAACTGTAAGGGCTACCAATGACCTTGTACTTCCTCTATGCCAAATACTTGTACTTTACGAACTGTTTGAGTCAGAGCTCTTAGGTTGCATGTGCCACAAAACCAACTCAAACCAGCTTGAGTGGAAGTAAAATCTCATGGTTTTTGTAACTGGAAAGGCCACAGACAGACTGGCTACAGGTACGATAGACCTGAGGGCTCAAAGATTTTTTCAGATTCTTTCCTTTTGTTTCTTTAAAAAATTTTTTAATTTATTTATGTAGACTTTACTGGGTCTTTGTTACTGCACATGGGCTTTCTCTAGTTGCAGTGAGCAGGGGCTACTCTTCATTGCAGTGCAAGGGCTTCTCACTGTGGTGGCTTCTTTTGTTGCAGAGCATGGGCTCTAGGGAACATGGGATTCATTAGTTGCGGTGCTCACAGGCTCTAGAGCGCAGGGATAGGGGGTGGCTCAGTACTTGATAGTTGTGGCTCTTGGCCTTAGTTGCCCTGAGGCATGTGAGATCTTCCTGGACCAGAGATCCAACGGGAGTCACGTACATTGGTAGGCAGATTCTGGTCCACTGGATCACCAGGGAAGTCGTCTCCCTTTCTTTTATGACCCTCTGTTCCTGTGTGCTGGCTTGCTTTTCAAGCTACCCCTGCCCTTGAAAGAAAAGACCCTGATGCTGGGCAGGAGGGGAAGGGGACGACAGAGGATGAGATGGTTGGATGGCATCACCGACTCAATGGACATGAGTTTGGGGTAAACTCCGGGAGTTGGTGATGGACAGGGAGGCCTGGCGTGCTGCAGTTCATGGGGTTGCAAAGAGTTGGACATGACTGAACTGCCCTTGAAAGAAAGAAAGAGCGCCAAGAACAGCCCCAAGCCTATGTCCTTATAGTGTGTGACCTGAAAGAGAGACACCCTCTCCCAGCCTCCATAAACTAAGCCTCATAAAAGTCTCTGATGGTGATGCCAACAGCTCAGCCTCTGAACACCAGTGTTGAATCGAATCTCAGAGACAGAGTTTTGGATGAAGTAGAAAAGAAGAGACTTATTGTTTTGCCAGGTGAAGCGGGGACACGGTACGCTCCTGCCCTCAAAACTGTGTGTCCTAACCCAGGGAGGATTTGATGAGTTTTAAAGCAATTTCTTGAGTTTTCTTTGACCTATGTGTTGTTTAGAAGTATGTTGTTTAATCTCCAAGTATTTGAGGATTTTCTAGCTCTCTCTGTCTGCTATTGATTTCTAGTTTGATTCCATCTTGGTCTGAGAGCAGGCATAATGTGATTTATCTTTTTTCAGATTTGTTTAGGTATATTTTTTTGGCCCAGAATTCGGTCTGTCTTGGTGAATGTTACATGTGAGCTTGCAGAGACTGTATAATCTGCTGTTTGGGGTGATGTAGTCTACAGGTGTCAATTACATCCTGTTGATTATTGGTATTGTTGAGCTCAAGTATATCCTTACCAATTATCTGCCTGCTGGGTCTGTCCATTTCTGATTAGAGGAGTGTTGAAGTCTTGGAGGAGACTCTTGAGAGTCCCTTGGACTGCAAGGAGATCCAACCAGTTCATCCTAAAGGAGATCAGTCCTGGGTGTTCATTGGTAGGACTGATTTTGAAGCTGAAACTCCAATACTTTGGCCACCTGATGCGAAGAACTGACTCATTTGAAAAGACCCTGATGCTGGGAAAGATTGAAGGTGGAGGGAGAAGGGGACGTCAGAGGATGAGATGGTTGGATGGCGTCACCGACTCAATGGACATGGGTTTGGGTGGACTCCGGGAGTTGGTGATGGACAGGGAGGCCTGGCGTGCTGCAGTTCACGGGGTTGCAAAGAGTCAGACACGACTGAGCGACTGAACTGAACTGAAGTCTCTGACTGTGATAGTGGAGTCACCTACTTGTCCTTGTTTTCAAGCAGTTTTTCTCTTGTGTAGCTTGATGCTGCTTTGTTAGGAGCATACACATTAAGAATTGTTATGTCTTCTTGGAGAACTGACCGCTTTATCATTATATAATGTCCTTCTTTATCCCTAATAACTTTTTTTGCTTTTGAATCTGCTCTGTCTGAAATTAGTATAGTTACCCTTGCTCTCTTTTGATCAGTATTAGCATGGTATATTTTTCTCCATTCATTTACTTTTAATCTATAGCCACATTCTCTTTTAAGGAGCATTTCCAGAAGTCCCAAACAACGTTTCCACTTACATTTCATTGCTAGAATGTGAATGCATGGCTACAGCAATTTCTTTCTTTTTAATAAATATTGTTTAAAAAATATTTAAAATGTTCTTTTATTAAAATAAAAGTGATTATGATTTTATAATATTAATGAGGTACAACTTACCATAACATTTGCCCACTTTGCCAGTGCAATTCGGTGACTTTAGTAAATTTACAGAGATTTACAACAATTACTGCAATTTAGCTTTAGAACTTTTTCATCACCCTAGAAAGATCCCTCATGCCCATGTGTAGTCAATTTCTTTTAACTTCTCCCTTTTTAGTAACCTCCTTGGAAATATTGTATAACATTACCAATTTATTTCAAGGGCCAGATGTTAGTCACATGGTGATGTTAGCTTCAAAGGAGACTGGGAAATGTGTTGTTTATTTGTCTTTTAAATCTGGGTACATTACCATCTTAAACAGAAACTAGCTCCATTGCTAAAGTGAAAAGGGAGAGTGGATGATGAGTTGTTAAATAACCATCTCTACCACAGATAGATGGTGTTATACTCGCCATTTCAGAGATAAAGAAACCAAAGCATAATGATTTGAGAAATTTAATGAAGGAAGACTTTCAACCTTCTAGTTGAAATTTTCCTTGAAACCAGGAAGGAAATTTTCCTTCCTTCCTTCCTTCACATTTTAAAAATAATAGTTTAGCTTGAGGCCCACCTGTTTGAGCCATGGAATCCTGTAAGTTCAATGGTGACTCATTAGCAGTCTTTGTGATATCCAGGTTAGACTCTCAGAAATACAAAAAGCCAACTAATCTAATTCACCAATATTATTGTTATTCCCTCAGACATGACTATCTTTCAACTACTTTTTTTTTAATTGAAGTAGAGTTGATTTACAATGTTGTGTTAATTTTTGCTGTACAGAAAAGTGATTCAGTTATACGTAAAAATAAATTCTTTTTTATATTCTTTCCACTACAGTTTATCTCAGGATGTTGACTATAGTTCCCTGTGCTATACAGTAGGACTTTGTCATTTATTCATTTTATGTGTAATAGTTTATATCTGCTAATCCCAAACTCCCATTCCATCCCTCCCCCACCCTTTCAGTTTACAGCTTTTTACCCTTACTTCTTAATCTAGCTAACCCCTCAGTAACCCTTAAAGCCCAGCTCAGACATCACCTCCAGGAAGTCTTCCCTGACTTACCCACTCAGGGTATTGTCCTATGCTTTCCTGATCACATACCACAGAACATAGTATATTCTAGTCACAGATTTGCTTGTCCATAGATTGAGATTTGTCCTTGAGGTCAGGAATACTGCTCTAGATTACCTTTTTTTTCCTCCAGGGCCTAGCACCCAACAGATCCTCAGTGAATATTTAGAAGATGAAGGAGGGAGTCATTGCCTTGTGTTCAGCACTCTGCTTCAGTTATTTGTTATTGCCAGTGTTTGGCTGATTTGTAAACTTTTTCTTTCAGTACTTATCAAGATTCTAGTGAAACTTTTGAAGAGATCACACTGAAGTTTTGAGCCAATTTTTGTTCATGTCTTTTTTGTTTCCCCCACAGGAAGGAAAAGGAAGAGAGGGATGGAGAATGGAAACAGAATTCGACTGACTCTTCCTTCTCACCATCAAGCACTGATGAGGTCCCTTCCGTGTAGGAACTAGGAAGCTCCTACAAAATTTCTGACGTTCCTGCTAGTAGGAGAACAAAAACAGGAGGAAAAGAAACTTGTGGCCAAAGACTGAGAAATAGAAATAAATATTCCCAGGATAGGGGAAAGATTCTACTATAGTTTTTCCTAGGTTGAGTGAAAAGCAGGAGTGGGGAGATTTTTCCTTAGGTCACTACATTTACTCATGCATTTACTCTTTTACCCATTATTTTACTTAAAATAAAATATTATAGGTAACAATATTAAGTGGTGGCTCAGATGGTAAAGAATCCACCTGCAATGCGGGGGACCTGGGTTCTGCCCCTGGGTCAGGCAGATCCCTTGGAGAAGAGAATGGCAAACCACTCCAGTCAGTATTCTTGCCCAGAGAATTCCATGGACAGAGGAGCCTGGAGGGCTACATACAGTTCATGGGGTCACAAAGAGACAACTGAGTGACTAACACTTTCACTTTCTTTATAATAATAGTGGCTACCAATTTACTATTTACTCTGTGCCAAGCATTAAGCTAAACACAATACAAACATGTGCATGTGTGTTCAGTTGCTATGTCTAATCCTTTGTGACCCCATGAATTGCAGCCCTCCAGGCTCCTCTGTCCACAGGATTTTCCAGGCAAGATACTGGAATGGGTTGCCATTCCCTTCTCCAGGGGATCTTCCCAACCCAGTCGGGAGCAGCAGAGGCAAAGACTCAGAGACAGCAAGTAACATGGCAGGAGGTCAAGGAAGTATGTGAGGGGCTCTAGGAGAGATGAGCCTGGAGAAGATTCCTGGACAAACCATGAAGGAATTTTCTTTTCTAAGCAAAACCACTTTAGTATCTAAGTGGTAGGAATCCATGAATGATATTAAATAGGGAACCACATGGCCATATTTGGACTTTTCAAGTCCTGGTGGCAGATGGTGGGCTACATGATAGAATTATGTATGTACTTCAGGGGATCTGCAAAGTCTTCCACAAACATCTACCTCTACGTGAAACCCTGGCTATCTTTTTGATCAGTAGTTTCCAAGCTTTCTTGATCTTATATCTCTCTTAATAAAACATTTATGAGAACTCAGCTAACAGCTTGTTACAAAAATTGCACTCTTCCAGACCCCCTTGCCTATTCCACAGCAACACTTTCCACTTTCTTTTTTTTTTTAACTGTCATTTTAAATCTTTAATCAGATTCCATTCATGATTATCAGTCATATTACATGCCATGATTAGCCTTCTATAAACAATTTTGCCTTCTGTGTACAAATTGGTATCAATGAAATAAAAAATAAAACCATATACTAGGCAAAGAATTTTATTTATCTTTGTCTCAAACTTTATTCTTAGGCTTCTTCAGCTTCATTAGCTGCAAAGAATGAATTGTATATAAGCAAAAACTGAAAAGAGGTGCAGTGTCCAGGGGCTTCGGCTTAAAAATATTAGAGATCTAGATTTTATCAGATCCATAAACAAAATTTTAAAAAGCAGTCATAATATAAAATAGCAGCTCCCAGTAACTTCTTCAAGATTTATCTTCTTCAGAAGTTAACTCAATTCAGTTTGCTTCATTCTTGGAAGCCTCATCAAAATGCTCCACAAGATCTGGAACTTCATCATCATCCTCCTCTCCAGTGGCAAGTGGTGCTTTTCCATCCACGGACTGTTTGGGCAGAGCTTCAGCCAGTCTCCTTAAACTGGTCAGACTGTCGGCACCAAGCTGGTTTAAGATGCTGGTGAGCATTTCTGTCAGTTGCTTTGTCTCAGCGTGGCCTGTAATGGTGAAAGTGTTTGCTGCCAGAGATGCCTGAACTTTAGGGTTGTGAAAGTGGATCACTGTTCCTTGATTTGTGAACATATTCACCTCTTCAATACCAGAGATATTGTTTACCCCTAACTTCTTTAAAGAGAACTGAAGTTTTTTGTCATCTGCTGTGGCTGTTCTATGAACCACCTTCTTTCTGCGAGCAGTTCCTTTCCCACCAATGCGCACTTGTGCCTGCAGTTTGGCGAGTTTCTCCTGGTTTATGATAGTTTCTTTCATCTTGTTGGAGCGGAAGTGGGGCCGCGTGGGGGACTAGGGTTGGCGCTCAGGTGGTCTTGGGCAGACCAGCTAAGGTTAGGTGCACACACGTGGGGGCGCAAGATGGCAGCTAGAGTCACTTTCCACTTTCTTAACTGACGGTTTTATTTGTTTTCTTCCATATGTTTAAATATCCTGATGCTCTTGACTTTCCAGTGTTAGGCATTATCTATCGAATTCTCACAATGAAAGGTGAGGACTTTTCACATGCACAAACTTTTCCTCTCCCATCCTGACAATGTGCTTCTGTTGTGATTTTGGCTGGTTCCTTAATCAGTCTTATCATACCATCAACACCATTACCATGAGCTACAGAATATACTTTCATTGTTTTTATTTCTTGCAAAACTCCTTGCTGTCACTGGAACTAAGTCTCTCTATCAGTCGACTTGTTTTCTTTCTTTTTTAAATATACTTGCCACAGTCTATCTCCAAATTCTCCCAGTACATTCAGACACTTTACATAATCTATCAGTTTCACCTCCATTTCCCAGCCTTCTGATCTACTTCACTCTAGGTGGTTCATTTCCAGGCTGTTTATATAATGTTGGGAATTCCTTACTTCATTCTCTTGATCACATTGGTTTTTTAACCCACTTCTCTCTGTGTCTTTATGGTTCACCCACAGAAAGGTGATCAAGAAATCAAATCCAATGCAGAAAAATGAAATAGTCTTTCTTATCCTCTCACCTTCCATTTCACCTGAATGAATCCTTGTCTAAGAATCAAAAGAACTTTTTGGATGAAGTCTTCACATGTTGTTGGATTTACTCTAAAATGGAAACAAGAAAACAAAAAATAATACAATAATACATTTAGTCATTCCCCTCCATAGGACAAAGAATATTAAAGTCCACCACTACCTGAGCCAAAGTCAGAATTTAAATTGACATAAAGTTACCTCATTCATTCATGCATTTGCTTACTAATTCTTTTATTCACTTGTTTATTAATAATAACACTATGGAGTATATATGCTGCTGCTGCTGCTAAGTTGCTTCAGTCGTGTCCAACTCTGTGTGACCCCATAGACGGCAGCCCACCAGGCTCCCCCGTCCCTGGGATTCTGCAGGCAAGAACACTGGAGTGGGTTGCCATTACCTTCTCCAATGCATGAAAGTGAAAAGTGAAAGTGAAGTTGCTCAGTCGTGTCCAACTCTCAGCGACCCCATGGACTGCAGCCTACCAGGCTCCTCTGTCCATGGGATTTTCCAGGCAAGAGTACCGGAGTGGGTTGCCATTGCCTTCCCCCATGGAGTATATATAGGTATGTATTATATGTATCATATAATAGTGATCATAGGAGACATCATTTATTAAGTACTTACTAAGTGCTGAGTACTCTAAGTCCTTTTCAGACATTATCTCAGATTTAACCCCTTTCCCCTCTTCTCCCCCAGGTGGGTGTTGGTACCTCCATTTCTCTTAGGAGGACACTGGGGCTTGAAAAGAGGTTGAGGAAGTGTTCATGTTTGCACATACCAGGTCCTGTTGATACAGAGATGAATAAAGACACATAAAGACCTTAAAGAGTACACAGACTAGAAGAGAGGGGAGGATGTGTAAACCAATAAATGCATTAAAGTTGTGCTAGAGATCTGTGTGGAATCCAAGAAAAACCAAGCCCACAGAGACTTCACCAAGGCTCAGAAGTACAGGGGCCAGTGTGTAGAAGGACCTGCAGTTGGGCTGAAGGGCTTGACTTTTATCATATGGGTCTCAGGGAACAAGTGATTAATCTGGTCTGTGTTAGAACAGTCTGCCCAACCCAGCCAAGAAAGAAAAAAACCAAGCAAATGACAGCCTGAACCAAGAAGCAATTAAGTACATTCTTGGAACAGATGGTGTCTCCCTTAGATAACATCTTCACTTGAACTTGAGTGTAATTCTGGGTGACCCCCTTGGAGAATATTACCCAGGTAAAGGAATAGAAGAAGGGTAAAAGGGAAGCGCTCAAGCTTTGGACCTAGAAAATTCAGAACTTTGGATCCCTGTTCTGCGTCATAGTAGATTTATGACCTTAGGCCTAGTAGCTTTTGTGACTTGACTTTTCTGAACTTGTTTTCTTTTTTTTTGAACTTGTTTTCTTGAATGCAGAAAGGGAATGTCTGCCTAGGAAGGTAGTTTTGTGTTGGTTAAATGAGATAATTTATGCAAAGTTCCTGGCTTAGCATATTTCACTTGATAATTGCTACCAGCTATTGTTGTTATTATCATTACTGTTAAAAGGTATACTCTTCTCCTGAAACCAGGACATGTTGAACATGGAAGCCAGGACATGTCTTTCAGGATAATCCTTTGCACAGCTTGGGTCCCAGATCATGCCTGCTCAGACCCCTTCCAGAAGTTACTGAGGACTCATAACCATAGGCCTCTTGGCAGTTCAAGATGAAAAGATCTGTCTCCACTCTTTGTAAATATTAGAAGGGAAAATTATGGTGAAGAATTCTTCACCCTTTATAAAGGGGGGAGGGGATAAAGCACCAAAGGGAACATCTAAGAAGCACTAGCTATAATATGGAATAAAGCAAATGAGTAATTGTATAATACCCCTATTCTGTCATTCCTACACCATGGAAGTAAAGAAAATCAGATGTTAAGCTAGAAGAAATGAAGTTAAAATCCTGTGGTCCTGAGTTTGAATTGATTATGAATTGAGGATATGTTTTATCCTTATTTAGTTACTGTTAGTTGCTCAGTCCAACTCTTTGTGACCCAATGGATTGTAACCTGCCAGATCCCTCTGTCCATGGAATTCTCCAGGTAAGAATATTGGAGTGGGTAGCCATTCCCTTCTCCAGGGAATCTTCCTGATCCAAAAATGGAACCTGGGTATCTTGCATTGTAGGCGAATTCTTTACCGCCTGAATCACCAGGGAAGCCCTATCTTTAAAAACAAATAAATAGTTGCCTAAGGAATGAGTGTAGAAGTGGCTAAAGAGGGTAGAGGAGGAGAGAAGGAAGAAATTACAAAGGGGCCATGAAAATTTGGGGGAATGGTGGTTATGTTCACAGTCTTCATTGTGCTGAGGGATTCACAGACTTTAAATATGTTCACTTTCTTGTATATCATTTATATCTCCTTAAAGCTTAAAAAAAAAAAAGAAAAAAAACAACCAACTAACTCTGTCCATTGAAATGACTTGGAAATGAAGACTAACCCAGCAGTAATGAACTAGACCGTGGTTTTGAAATACTATTTGCACTAAAAGGATACAGGGATCCTTGAAGAATTGTCTGGTTCCAGGTCTAGGGCAGGAAAATTATGAAATGAACTTGGAACATCACCATACTAGATAGCAAGGAAGCTACCAAAGACGAGAGTCCTGTTAGAAAGCCTCGATAGCCAACTTAGAATCCCATTGGCTAAAGATGGGACAATCTAAGTATAACAATAGTCATGGACTGAAGCATGTCAAACATGTTTTCTCCCACATATTCATATCATTAGTTAAAAAAAATAATTGGTCACCGTTGAAAGATGCTAGGGGACCAATTTGTTATTTTGAAAACTAGCAAATAAAGGAAACAAATCAGTATCTATCGTGCCATTCCCATATGAACTGTCAGTTTCAGTTCAGTCACTCAGTCCTGTCAGACTCTTTGTGACCCCATGGACTGCAGCACGCCAAGGCTCTCTGTCCATCACCAACTCCTGGAGCTTGCTCAAACTCATGTCCATCGAGTCGGTGATGCCGTCCTCTGTTGTCCTCTTCTCCTCCTGCCTTCAATCTTTTCCAGCATCAGGGTCTTTTCCAATGAGTCAGTTCTTCACATCAGGTGGCCAAAGTATTGGAGTTTCAGCTTCAGCATCAGTCCTTCCAATGAATATTCAGGACTGATTTCTTTTAGTTCAAAGGAACTCTCAAGAGTCTTCTCCAGCACTACAGTTTGAAATCATCAATTCTTCGGCACTCTGCCTTCATTGTAGTCCAACTCTTACATCGATACATGACTACTGGAAAAACCATAGCTTTGACTATACCGATCTTTGTCGGCAAAGTGATGTCTCTGCTTTTTAATATGCTGTCTAGGTTTGTCAGGGATTTCCTGGTGGTGCTAGTGGTAAAGAACCTGCTTGCCAATGCAGGAAACAAGAGACATAGGTTCGATTCCTGGGTCAGGAAGATCTCCTGGAGAAGGGCATGAAAACCCACTCCAGTATTCTTGCCTGGAGAATCCCATGGACAGAGGAGCCTGGTGGGCTACAGTCCATGGGGTCACAAAGAGTCGGACACGACTGAAGTGACTTTGCATGCACGCACGCTAGGTTTGTCATACCTTTTCTTCCAAGGAGCAAGCATCTTTTTAATTTCATGGTTGCAGTCACTGTCCGTAGTGATTTTGGAGTCCAAGAAAATAAAATCTGCCAGTGTTTCCATTTTTTCCTCATTAATTAGGTTCTCATTAGTTATCTCTTTTATACATAGTAGTGTATATATGCCAATCCCAATCTTCCAGTTCATCCCACCCATCCCCTTCCCCTCCTGGTATCCATACGTTCATTCTCTACATCTGTGTTTCTGTTTTGACAACTGGTTATTTGAATGCTGTCTGGATATTTGATATTGAAAATTATTATTTTGGTGGTGTGATAATGGTGTTATGGATATGCATTTAATTTACAGATGAAATTATATGACATATAGAATTTCCTTTAAAACCATATGAGAGGGAGGAAGTAGGTGGAAGTATTAGTGAAACAATATGTTGAAAATTGTTGAAGCTGAGTGATGGGGATGTAACATTTTACTTAAAAACAGTAAAGGCACTGCTGGGGACTTGTACTTTTAAATGTATTTTTATAGGTTATTTTGTCTTCTCTCATGAAGTAAATGTGAATGAAGTAAATTTTCCCCATTTTCAAACTGAGGACTTTCTTGGTTGAAACCACCATTACCCCTGGCTTGGACTTTTACAGTATTCTCTGAAGTATTCTCTTTGCCCTCTCTCCTAACTCCATTTTCTACATAGCAGCCCAAGTACTTCAAGTATATTAACCCACTAATTCTCATACCAACTCAAGACTAATACTATTCTTGGTTTTCAGATGAGGAAAATAAAGCACAAAGATGTTTAAATACATTTTCCCCAAGACCAGATATCTTGTAGATGACTGGACTGGACTGTAATTTGGGCTTAGTTGCCATGCCTATGTGTGCTTATATCATACTTATCTAAATGGAAAATAGAAGCACATATATGAATATACAAGTCGGCCATATACTCATTTAGCATATTGGCTGAGAGCCTGAACACAGGAGCCAGACTGTAAGCCTTGGGCAAGTTACTTACCCTTGTGATACCTCAGTTCCATCATCTGTAAATAGAGATAACAATAGTTCCTACCTCATGGTATCTCTGTATGAAGTGGATATGTTCATCTGTGGAAAGCAGTTAAGTGATATGTTAGCTATCAACATACCTTTGGTTTCTGAGAGTTCCTTTTTCCCTAGTACCTTTCACTCCAGCAGAACAATTTGCAGCTCCCTAAATAAGCCTCTGTGTTCCCTGTGCCCTTACCCCTGCCCAGCTGGAAAATCCTTACTTATTCTTTTAGTCCCAAATAAAGGGTCACCACCTCTATGAGGATCTTCCACAGAGAGGTCTACATGGCTCCCATCTGTATCTATAATCCCTCTTACCTCACCCTGTTTGTTATTATCTCTTTCTGTATCTATCTTTCCTACTAGACTCATTTCTCCTTGAGAGCAAAGACCTGTCTTTATCTTCATATCCAGCAGGGAGCTGGGTCCAAGCAGTGTTTAATAAATGTTGGTTAAATAAACGGTCACAAGCATACCTCTCTGGGCAGCTGTGTGCCAACGTTGGAAGCTTTTCAAATTTGGAAAGAAATCTAAATAAATGAGAAAGCCTCAAATGACTGATATGTATGTTTGTTTATATAGGCTACTGTAATTGCCTATAAACTTATCTATAACCCACACTAGAGTTTTTATTTTGTTTGTTATTGAATCTCTGGCACCCAGCACCTAGTACAGTGTCTGACAAATAGTGTGTGTTTGTGTGTGTGTGTGTGTACATGCGCGTGCATGTGCTTAGTTGCTCAGTAGTGTCCAATTCTTTGCAACCCCATGAAATGTAGCCCACCAGGCTCCTCGGTCCATGGGATTTCCCAGGCAAGAATACTGCAGTGGGTTGCATTTCCTTCTCCAGGGGATCTTCCCAACTCAGGGATCGAATCCACATCTCCTACATTGGCAGGCGGATTCTCTACTGCTAAGCCACCTGCAAAGCCCTTGTCAAATAGTAGGGATTCAATAAACATTTTTTTAAATAAATGCTAATTTAAAGGGAGCTATACCCAATGAGATTCTCTTTTTGTAATGACCCTTCATTCTTTAGTTCTCTACTAAAACATTTTTCAAATTTGAGCTCTTGAAACCAAGAATACATCTAGAGGCACCAGTTTGGAAAAACTTAACCGTACATGGTGGAATTATATGACTCTATTTGATTATAAAGTGGTTGTCCACAGAGGGGCAGTACAGTGTAATGGTTTAAGATTCAGGTTGCCCTGTAATTCCACTCTGTTCTCTGTTTCTTAGAGTATCATAAAATGACACAAATTTTTAAAATTTTGTGGAGAGCTCCTGGACTTGTTAAACAGTTTGAGAAACTGGAAAAGCTAACTGACACAATTCTGTTTGATTACTAATTGACACAAAGCCTTGATTTGCCATGCTTTGTATCTAGGATAGGAAAGTAGCATTTTGCCATGAAGGATTTTTCTCTAATACAGTAATTCTTATAAGTTTTTTATGGCTTCTAAGTTTTATGTCATACTTTAAAAGACTTTTCTTACTCTGAGATAGTAACATTTTTTCTCATGCTTTCTTCTAGCACTTTTATTTTTCAGACTTAATTTCTTGATCCATCTAGGATTTATTTTAGTATAAGGTGTGAAGTATGGTTCCAATTTTATTTTTCTTCCAGATGACTACCTAGTTTGTTCCAACACCATTCACTGAATTCATTTCCTCACAAATTTGAAATACCACCTTCATTATATTCAGAATTTTTGTAAGATATTAAAGACTAGTCTTTTTTTGTTTGTCCTGATTTGAGTGAAAACATTTTCAAGTGTACTTTTTAACCACCCCTGGGTTTTGGATTTTTTTTTTTAAATAATTTTTTAGTTGTATATAGCCATCAATATCCTAGTCAAACAAGATTTTTATACTCACTTCACCAATTTGTCATTACCAAGTTCGTTTTAGTTTAAGTGTACTGCACACAACCTTCAAATATTATGAACATTTCTCTTTCCCAGCTGTCACTACACCAAACTACATATGTTATATTTCCCTAAATGATCTTGCTGTGCTCTTTGCAGCTCTCCTGTACAGTTGATGTCTCCATCTAACAAGTTGCTCAGAAGTTACTATAATTATTTTAGGTGAGGCCCAAGGTGAAAGCCTATTATCACCATCCAGTTCATCTAAAAAATAGGCATTAGTTTCCATTTAACCTGAACAGGTTATGTTTCTGGAAAATAACAGATTTTGAAGAACTATGGCAGTCATTTGTTGGCACTTTAAACAGCCCACCTGGGTGGGGGGGGGGGTAGTCCTACAAAATGCCAACTGCTATTGTGGAATTATTTTTGCTATTTATTCCAGCAAAGAATGATTCAGACACTGAAGAAAAAGGGTCACCCTGAACTAGGTCTTGAACCCAAAGAACTATTTGTACAGATACTCATCCAAGACACATCACAGCCTCTACCTCAACAGATGCTCTTTCAAATGTTTCATCACTCTTCTCAACAGTCAGTCTCCATTTAAGGGGAGGAGTATGATGCTGCCAGAGACAGCTCTGCTGGCATGAAGGCTGGCCTAAAATTTCTATTTAAAAACTGGACCAAAATATGTTTGGCTTCTGTTGGCTACTTAAAATTTCAAGTTAAGAGGAAGAAATATTACTCTCCATCCTGAATGGGCCTTGGGTGCCTCACTCACAGAGTAGAGTGGTAAATGCTAAGAGAGTCACAGAGAAAGGAGAGAAATTAGGAACATTGACTGAGGTATTATGTACAGATTATGAAGCCAGATAAGAAAAACTTGGGAGTGAAAAGAAAAGCCTTGAACAGGGAGAACCCCGCCCCCGCCATATTCGACTTCCTAACCCGAGTATCCCGATTAAGATAAGTATTCCACACGTCACCTGTCACCATGTCAGTCATCCCTGCTTAGCACCCCTCCCTTGCCTCACGGTCTTCCACCTCCTGACCCCTTTCCAGTGGCCTCTCTTCATCTCAGAACACGGCCACACCCAAGGGCCTTCTCTCTCACTACAGCTTGTTTTCACCTCAGCGCACACCTCAATACCCCCTAATTTCGATGCATCGCCTCATCGCCCCCCTTCAGATTCTTTTCCTGTTCTCAGCATCTCCCTCCGCTCGAGAGACGCCCCAGCCTCCGCTCCAACCAAAGCGCCTCTCCTCTGCGCACTCTCTCCACCTCAGCGTCGCTCCCTCACCCCAGCTCGCCACCCACACAGGTTCTTTCGCGGCTCCTGGCGGCTTTCCCGCAAGACCATCCCACGGCCCCGCACCTCGGTTCTTCTCCAAGTCTAGGGCCCCGCCCCTCAATCTTCGCCCTGCCCTTGGTGGCCCCGCCCACGCCAGGCGCGAGCCCAGACTAGCGGTTTGGCGCCAAACGTCTTGGTCTCCGACGCGTGAGACGCCTGTCTCAGCGTTCTGGTTCCGAATCAGAATCCCTGAGGACTAGAAAGCCCCGGCCGGGGGCGGGATTCGAATACCTTGAGAACCCGGGGGAGACTGTCGGTACGAGTGGTGTTTGTGGCAAAAGGGGAAGGCGGGTGACGAATGTGAGGGGAAATGGGGGCTTCCTTTCTTAGGTCGTGCTCGACGGTCGTTCCTGGGCCCTAGGCTGGTGGCTTTGTGCGTTTCGGCTCCCATCCCCACCCCGTCGAGTGCTCTTGAGGGATTTCCAGAATCCTTATTTTAAACCTAGTCGGACCTAAGCTTTGAAGAGGCCTCCTCGGGCCCCTTATGAGGGAGTCCGGTGTCAGGAAAATGGCCGGTGGGCGGGGGCGGTGAGGGTGACCTGGACCGCGCTCGGCCACGATAAGGGACCGCTTCTGGCGCCTTAAGCTAAGGTGTTTGGCAGCCCTACTTCAGATTCAACTGTTCATTCCATCAGCTGCTATTTGAGAAAGATGGAGAACAGTCTTTTTATTAAGAAAGAAAGGACAGTCAGGGAATTTGGGGTTGTCATGTATATGATTGAGTGAGGGACCGCATTCCAGAAGATTCCGTTTACATTGTCTCCTCGTTTGCCTCGAATACTTCCCTGTACTAGGTGGTAACGACCCTACTTCTGCCTCAGAAGTTTGTTCCCCACTGGGCTGGGCTCCAGCTTAGTTTGGTGTTCAGTGAGGAGATGAAATAGAGCAAACTGATTATTTGGACCACATTTTCTAACGAACACAGTCATGCCTTGTAGATTCCTGACTTAAAGGCTTTATCTGCTTATTGACCCTAATATTTTATCACTAAAATACTAGATTATTGTTGTTTAGTTGCTAAGTCATGTCGGACTCTTTTGTGTCCCCATGGACTATCCACCATAATTTTAGATCTTAAAATCATGAATCTAGTTAATATTATAAAATGAAATACATCTAATGTTTTATGAAACAAAAAAGTATATTACAAGAGAGCTCCTCATCATTCCAAAGCAGAAGGGATTCCTCATACATGAGAAAAATAATATCTTTTTATTGAGGATAGATTTAAGTTCTAGGTGCCAGGGAGGATGCAAGGAAGACTTAAGGTCAAAGTTCTTAGACTGTTAGCAAATATGAAAGTTTAATATCAATGTGGAATTCTGAGATTCTACTTCTAAATAACCTTCCAAGACAACAAAAAAGATATTGTTAGTCATGATTAACTGTGCTATAGGAAATCAAAAGATGATACAATGTGGCCATTTTTGAGGAAACAAATGAAACTAGTCCCCTCACCCACACATACCACACCAGAAAAAAGAAATAATGCCACAGGCTTAGGAGAAATGAGATAGGCCAGCCTGGTTATTGAGAAGGCAATGGCACCCCACTCTGGCACTCTTGCCTGGAAAATCCCATGGATGGAGGAGCCTGGTAGGCTGCATCCTGTGGTGTCCATAGGAGTCAGACAGGACTGAGCGACTTCACTTTCACTTTTCACTTTCATGCATTGGAGAAGGAAATGGCAACCCACTCCTGTTCTTGCCTGGAGAATCCCAGGGAAGGGGGAGCCTGGTGAGCTGCCGTTTATGGAGTTGCGCAGAGTTGGACACGACTGAAGTGACTTAGCAGCAGCAGCCTAGTTATTCCAAACTAAATATTTTTTCTTGAAAAAAAAATTTTTTTTAATTTAATTTTATTTATTTATGGCTGCGCTGGGTCTTCCTATTTGCTGTCCTTCTCCAATTGTGGCCAGCAGGGGCTACTCTAGTTGCTGTGGGCAAGCTTCTCATTTCAGTGGTTTCTTTTGTGTGAAGCCGGGCCCTGGGCGCACGGGCTTCAGTATTGTGGTGCTTGGGCTCAGTAGTTGTGGCTCATGGGGCTCTAATATTTTTCTAATTATCTTTCTGATCCTTGATGACTGAAATGAAATAAAGTCTGTGGGCAAAGAATTTTGTACTATATGGTCTGTGACAACTTATTAATATTTCTTGTTTTTCCAGAATTGATTATATTTCTTCTGTTCACTGTTCAATATGAAGGAGGATCAAGTTGTGCTGGAAGAACCGGGATTCCAAGATGAAGACGTATGCCTAGAATGTTGAAAGATACATAGATATTCAGTCATTCTATAAAAATGGAGTTCCTTCTCTGTTTACTACTTTTAGAAACTTAACTACTATTTTTATTTATTAGAAATAAAACATAGTTCTGGAGAGAGGCACTATTACAAATATGTAACAACTTGTTTGGGAAGGGATGCTAAGATTAGCTACTTAGCAGCTGGCATGAAAGTATTTTAATAATTTAACAATTGGTATGGCCATATTGGTAACCAAACAGCAGAGGAAGGAGTTCAAGGTCTGGTGGAGAAGACTGAGAAAACATATTTTAAAATAGCTTGTGTTCCTCTCTTTTGGATTAAGGTCTTAAAAAGTTTGGAGAGACTGTTGGAATTCCCCAGTGGTTCAGTGGTTAGGACCTTGTGCTTCCACTGCAGGGGGCTGAGTGCCATATTGGGCTTCCTAGTGCTTTCGGTGTTGGCACTGCTTTTAAATATGCAACAGTATGTTTGAAAAAGTATTATTGATCCTACCTCAGTCTATCTAGAGAAGCAGAATTTGAGGCATTTTGAAGTGACTCATAATGCTGAATTAAGTCTTTAAAATATGTGAAACTGTTGGATATGAAGAATGAACACTCTTTTTTTTTCTGTTCCATCTCCTTTAGGAATCTTTGTTTCAAGACATTGACCTGTTACAAAAACATGGAATTGTAAGTATTTTTTCAACACTGTGAAATTGTCCCTTTGAGGGTTTCTCAGCCTTGACTTTATTGGCATTTGGGACCAGGCAATTATTTCTTGTTGAGGCAGCTGTCCTGTGCATTGTAGGGTGTTTAGCAGCATCCCTGATTCCTAACCACTTACTCTATGCCAGCAGCAACCCTCTGGTTGTGACAACCAAACATTTCTCCGGACATTTTTAGGTGTCCCGAGGGGGCAAAATTGCCCACAGTTGAGAACCACTGGTCCAACGGGAGGCATTCAGAGCTGTCTACTGAAAATTTACTTTCTGTGTCATGTGATTAGAGTAAATGATGTTGACAGAAATCCAGACTTTAAGTAACAAGCTAGATGAATTTCAATAGCAGTCAGTTGACAGTAAAACTTCTCTGACGTTACCCTTTGAAGCCCTCACATTTACTCTCTTTCAGTTGAATTTAGAAAGTTGGAGCAAGAGAAAATGCTGTTTTTTTGGTTATGTAGTTATTTGCATTCTCCAAGGGTAAAGAAAAAAATCTTAAAAGATTTTTAAAGAACATACTGGTAATGAAGTTCTGTAGAAAGAAGGAGCTGAACTGAGGGGGTGAATGTGTGATAAATTTGTTAGCTTTTCTACCAACAGACTCTTCTTTTGAATTCCTTGTTACATTGCCATGGTCTCACTAACATTCTTGGGAAATCAGGGCACAGCCAGAACATTTGGCAGCATGCTGGGTATGTTCTACTCAGATATTTCCAGAACATTTGGCTACATGGTGGGTGGGTTCCACCTGGCTGCTTGTGTAAAATTGGCATCGTAATGGAAGTAGATGGACATGAAAGCACATGACATAGTATGGGAGCCTTTCAGGCTGGCATTTTCTCAATCTGCTGCACCCATTCTTTTACTTACAGAATGTGGCCGACATTAAGAAACTGAAGTCAGTAGGCATCTGTACCATCAAAGGGATACAGATGACAACAAGAAGAGCCCTATGCAATGTCAAAGGACTCTCAGAAGCAAAAGTGGACAAGATTAAAGAAGCAGCCAACAAGCTTATTGTAAGCAAAATCCATCTTTGTTGTTTTAGCTTAAAAGGGCCCTGGGAATCTCTGTAGCCTTTCTCATTATGTACACTAGAAACTATAGTGAGAACTCTGAGTTCCTATGGATTACCATATATTATATGCCCCATGTTAGCTTTTCATCATGTAAGTTTCAAAGTAGTAATTTCTGAAAAAAATGAGACAGGTTAAGAGACCAGGAAAACTATGAAGGCAGTCATTTTTTACAAAACCTTTTATTTTTGTCTCCTTTTTTATCACTTTTTTTCCTTTTCTGTGCCTCTGCCTTTCCTTTCTTTTTCTTTTTTTGTCCAGGATGTGCTACTTGCAGGATCTTAGTTCCATGACCTGGGATCAAACCCAGGCCCCCAGCAGTGAGAGTACCAAATCCTAACCACTGGACTACCAGGGATTCCTTCCTTTTCATATTTTTTTACATTCCTCCTCCTATTTTTTGTATTATCTTCTCAAACATTATATATATGGCTGTTGTGAAGCACTCAGCACCAAAGAAATTGCTCTCTCCTGGTATAGGCATTTGATAAGAGAACACTGCATTTGAAAAAGACCAACAGTGGCTGGATCTACATTTGTGCAGTTAAGATAGATATGACCAAGAATGTGCTCATTGAGGCACCTGAGCTTAAAGCTAAGTGAAACCTGTACTTTGTACCTGGGCCCATAGACTAAGAGACCTACATGGCCAAGAGGCTCCAAGCAAAAACACATGCCTTTGACCCAAGTTTTTGTGTAGAACTTTTGGGGGCCACTGGAGGCAGCACCTCTGGGAATAAGAATGTGCAGAAAGGCCAAAGTGTCCCTCTTTGCATAAGAGCAGGCTTCTCCTTTTCTACATGTGTATAAGAGAGTCTCATTCTCACCAAGTCCTAGAAATTCTCTTCACCAACAGTCACTTGTTTCCTTCCAGATGCAAGTGTCAGTGTGGTCCTGAACTTGGAGAGAACCCAGTTGAACTGGTCTGAACACAACTCAGTTGCTCTATGTTCTGAGTACTCTTCGGCTGTATTACCCACAAGGCAGTTCCGTAATTGCCAGGGTGTCTAGTGAAGCCCTAGTGCAGTACCCAGGGTTTGGGATTGAAACTGCTCCTTTTCATAGCCAAGACATTAGCCTTCTTTCCTTTGAAAAATAATTCTATTACCAAATAGAAGAATCTTTCTCCTCATGTACCCACAAATGCACCAACAGTCTAATCCTCTCTTAACTGAAACTGTTTATTCTTAGAGAAAGAGATTGAGATATAGAGGGAGAGACAGAGGCAGAAAGTTAATTTCATAGTACAGTGGTATGTATCAGAATTATTTGGAGTGGCTAATAAAGAACACAGAGGGCCAGCCTCATTGAATGAAATCAACTGAATCACTTAGTAAAGTATGAGTCTGCTTTATGCCATAAATGTATCTCATTTAACCTTTATGCCTTCCCTATGAGAGAGACACTGTTATTATCCCATTTGACCCAAAAGAGGAAGCCAAAGTTCAGCATGATTAAGTAGTTTACCCCACATCACACAACTAATAAGTGTTGGAGACGTATTTTGAACGTTGGTAGGGTGGCTCTAGAGCCTGTGTTCTTAACCATGGTCTTGTGCTGCCTTCAAAGACAAATGAACTGTAGCTTATAGCAAATGATGACTCTGAGAATCAAGTACATGGTTTTGGCAGCATTTGAAATTAAAATATTTATCTTATATCTTTTTTGAACCTTTCCTTTTGTCTTTCTGTAGGAACCAGGATTCTTGACTGCATTTGAATATAGTGAGAAGAGGAAGATGGTTTTCCATATCACCACTGGGAGCCAGGAATTTGAGTATGTATTCATATTTTTTATAACCACTAAGCACAGTCTTTGGAATACTGCATTTCTTTTCCTCTATCCGAGTTGTTATTTTGACTATAAACAATAGAAATAGCTTCTTACTCTGCAGAATTTTTTTCCCTCAAACAGCAACTGAAGCAAATAAATTTTAGACTGCTTGTAAAAATGAGATTACCTTTCTTACAAGAAATTTAGACCCAAAGTATAAGTAGTTTCTGAATCAGTCTGTATTAATCAATAAGCCATTAAAGAAATCAGTTTAACTTTTCATTTCCTTTTTATTCTCCATTGATCAAGGAAATTCCATTTCACTTTTGGTTTTCCTTAAAAACCAGTTGTTAGGTACTCCACTGGTGGTCTAGTGGCTAAGACTTAGAACTCCCATCTAGGGGAGCCAGGGGCTCAGGTTCCACCCCTCCTCAGGGAACTAAATCCTGTATGCCGCAACCAATTAAAAGAACCTGCATGCTCAGTTGAGGATCAAAGATCCTGTGTGCCGCAACTGTGACCCGACACAACCAAATAAATATTTTTAAAAATTCAGTTGTTAGAGTGAATATTTTAGAAGAAATAATCCAATGTTGTTTTTGTTTTTTAGCATCAGCAGTTTTAACTCCTCCCCACTTTATTTTTTTTACCATCTTATGATTCCTAAGACAGTCACCATCTTCCCAATGCAAGTTGACTACAGTTTGTTTTTTTTTCCCTGCCTTAGTAGGCAGAATTACTATTTCATAAGTTAAAGAAGTTTCCAAGAGCAATTTGAACAGTATTTCCTCAAAGTATTCCTCAAAACCTTGACCTCACAAAAACTCCAAGAAAAAAAGAGTTTCATAGTCAAATATGCCTCCCCATTTGAATGTCTGCTAGGCAACTCAGACGTCACAGGTCCAAAACCAAATTTCTGATATTTGCCCCAGATTTGCTCCTCCTAAAATCTCCCTCAGCTCAGATCTCTTCTAATCCTCAGATCTGAAACCTTAGTGTCATCCTTGGTGCTTTTTTTACCCCCTCACATGCTAACTCTAATCTATTAACAAATCCTGTCTGCTCTGTCTTCAAATATATTTAGAATAAACCAACCAGTTTCTTCAACAGATAAATTATAAAGAATAGAAAAGAGGTGGAGTCAGGGAGAAGACCTAGAGATTAAAAGTCATTTAAAAGACATGTCACTTAATCTCAATACATAGATCTTATTTTGGGTCCTGATTGAAACACACTATAGGAAGTAAGACATATGAGACTGAAAATTGAACCCTTACTAGATAGTTGATATTAAGGAATTACTAATTTTTTTAGATGTGATATGGTAATGCAGTTATATTAAAAGTAAGAGTCTTCATCTTGTAGAGATACTACTGAAATATTTAGGATGAATTGATATGTTACCTAATATCTGCTTAAAGTAATATGAAAAGGGAGGGAAGTGGTTGGCAGTTTATATGGAAAAAATTTTGGCCATGAGTTCATGGTTGATAATTGTTGAAGCTGAGGGATAGGTACATGATGGTTGATTATTATAATGTTTTTTGTCTACTTTTGTTTATGTTTGAAATTTTTTGTAATTCAAAATTTATATGTATATTTTTCCTATTTGTATCTATATGAGTACAGAGAGGGAGAAAAATGAATTCAATTACTTCTTACAACCTTCTCCTTTGTTACCTCACTGGTCTAAAACACCTATTAATATCTCTTCTGGATTATTGATAATAACTTCTAACTAACTAACTTCCTTTAGACCTTGCCCCTACCGTTTATTCTTCACATAGAAGGCAGAATAAGGTTTTTTTTTTTATAATTTTATTTATTTATTTTTGGCTGTGCTGGGTCTTCATTGCTGGGCGGGCTTTTCTCTAGTTGCTGGGAGCAGGGGCTACTCTTCATTGCGGTGCACAGGCTTCTCCTTACGGTGGTCTTTCTTGTTGCAGAGCACAGGCTCTAGGGCTCATGGGCTTCAGTAGTGGTGGCATGTGGGCTCAGTAGTTGCGCTTCCAGGGATCTAGAGCGTAGGCTCAACAGTTGTGGCACCAGGGCTTAGTTGCTCTGCGGCATGTGGGATCTTCCTGGCCCACGGATTGAACCTCCTGCATTGGCAGGAGGATTCTTTACCACTGAGCCATCAGGGAAGCCCCTGAATAATGTTTTCAAAACATAGGTCAGATCATAACACTCTTCTGTCCAAAACACCCAAATGACTCCCCAGGCTCACTCAGAGCAAAAGCCAAAAATCCTATGTAATCTCAAATCTAAGCTCTTATGTCTTCTGGTTTACTGTGTACCATCCGTGCTAATTTTTTTGCTATTCCTAGAAAATGGCAGACACACTGCCACCTCAGGGCCTTTGCACTTAGCATTCCCTCTGCCTGGAACACTCTTTCCTCATTATGTACATGGCTTATTGTCAGATTTTTCAGGTCTTTGCTAAAATGCCCATGTCTCACTAGGGCCTTCTGTGATCATTTTCTTTGAAAATTTATTTGAAAACTTCCTACTTTCATCCTCTGCGCCTTTTACCCCTTTCCAGATCTAATTTTTATTCATACCATTTAATAACATCTGACATACCACATATTTTACTTACTTATGTTTACTGTCTGTTTTCTCATTAGAATGTAAGCTCCACAAAGTGATGGCTCTGTCTCTTTTATTCACTGCTTTAACTCCAGTTAGACCCAACTGAGCACTGAGCACATACATACATTACTCCAAGTGCATAAAGCAGTCTCTGGCACAAACTAGATGTTCAGTAAATATTTGTAGAATAACTAATGGACTGAATAAACAAATAGTAAAATATGTTGGGGAAGTGCAATAAACTATGTATTTCTCTTGGAGATTTATACATTTTATTAAAGGGTCTGAATTCCTACAGTGAAGTAAAACACCTGTTTAACCTAGCATTGCCTCAAATTTTTAAAATCACAGAACCTTTTGTTCAAGTAACAGCTAAGGAAGAGTCTTTGGGAAATCTTGCTCCAAGACAAATTGGTCAGGTACTTTCCTGGTGATCCAGGGTTAAGAATACAACTTCCAAAGCAGGGGACATGGGTTTGATCCCTGTTGGGGATCCAAGATCCCACATGCTGCCTGCACGCTGCAAGAAGAGCCCACGTGCCACAGCTAAGACCCAACACAACCGAAATGAAGAAATATTTTTTTAAAAAAGACAAATTGGTCAAAGTCAGGTTGATCAAAATAACTTGATTCAAATGATGACTTAATATTCTCCAGTTGTTCTACTACATCATGGTTTAAGAATCGTCTGACTGGACTTCCTTGGTGGCCCAGTGGTTAAGAAACCTGTCTACCTGTGCAGGGGGACACAGGTTTGATCCCTGGTCCAGGAAGATCCTGTATGACACGGGTCAGCTAAGTCCATGCACCACAACTACTGAGTCTGCATGCTCTAGAGCCAAAGCTTTGCAACAAGAAAGCCACTGCAATGAGAAGCCCGAGCACCAAAAATGCTAGAGAGTAGCCCCTCTCACTGCAACTGGAGAAAGCCCACGTGCAGCAACAAAGACCCAGCGCAGCCAGAACAAACAAATAAATAAATACTTTAAATTTTGGCTTAGAGAAATTATTACTCTATATATTACTTATGTATTACTAAGTAATACATGTTATTATTTATATATTATTGGGGCTTCCTTTGTGGCTCAGTGGTAAAGAGACTGCCTGCTGCAATGCAGGAGACCCGGGTTCGATCCCTGGGTCAGGAAGATCCCCTGGAGGACGGCGTTCTCTAGTACTCTTGCCTAGGAATCCCATGGACAGAGGAGCCTGGCAGGCTGCAGTCCATGGGGTCGCACAGTTGGACTCGACTAAAGCAACTAAGCAGCAGCAGCAGCACATATTATTACTTAATATATTTTTTCTTAAGCTGCAAGCCCATTTATAAATTTGGCAAATTTTAAGGAACTTTTCTAATATGGTTAACCAAATTTCCTTGAATATTTTAACTTATATTTATAAATTTATTATATTTCTCCTCAGAACTTTGCTTGTATAATTACTAAAATCTTTTCAATTACTTGAATGTCTTATAAATTTAATGCATTGCAGGCAGATTCTTCATGATCTGAGCCACCGGGAAGCCCCTATAAATTTAATAAATTAAACATATAAGTATAGTGAGTCTTAGACACTCTTAAATATTCAAATACTGTGTATAAAGTTAGCTATCAACTTAGAAACTGCAGCTCTATATCATTTAATCAATTACAGGCTAATGTGTTATGTTATAAAAATGTCAAGTTCTCTTAAACTAGGAGAGTTTTCAAGTACCAAATATGTACAGTTATTCCCAAATTTAATATAGTAGTCATCTGTGAGTTTGATTTTTGTCTCTATTTTAAAATCTTTCAAGATTTGAAAGTACTATTTCTATTCCTAATACTAAATTTTCCTGAGTTTCCCAAGGGAACAGTTATGCTATCCCAAGCAATTTGGGGTACACTTTCAGTTAAATTTGGGGTTCATTTTTTCAGAATATCCACCAGAAATTTTGTCTTAGATTTTCCAGAGCTATAGTCATTTCTCTAAAATTTCTCTAAGCCAAATTTTCAGGGTGGTTTTTCTCAGAATGAAGAGGGACAAGTAAAGCTTCCTTTAATAGTTGGTAGCCTTATAGAATCTCTAAATACGTGCCTTCCAAATGGAGTGGTCTCTGCAGCATGTCCGTTAAATTCAGTTCATGTGGGTCAGTATCTAGATTTTTTCTTTTTCTCATTGAAGTCCACAGCTCTCACTAAATTTGTGGACAACTTCCAACATTGCTTCAATTTACATTTAAGTTACTCTCAAACTATGTAAATGTACATCTGTTAAATTGTCCATATCTCTTAGAGCTCTGTCTGATCTGTGACCATGTCCCAAAAGTCAAGCTAATACAAACTACAGAGATTTTTAAAGTGCTTCTACCAGATCTTAGGGCAATTACTATAGTTAATATTTGTTGTATTAAATGAATGAATGAGCTTATTTAACTTTAGGTCTTTTCATATCAAGAATATATATCAAATGCATTAAATCACTGAGTTACCAATTAAGTACATGCTGTCAAAATCTGACAGTTATTTTTCTAACTGCTAGCAGTACCTATCACATCTTTGAATATTTTCTATTCTGACAGGTTCTTCATAGAATTCGGCTTGTGTGAGATATGTCAGTCATGGTGACAATCACTGGATTCTCCTAATATCTATTTTTCATGTTTCTCAGTACTTTAAAAAATTTGGATATTCACTTGACTTTTAGAAACATAGTCCCAGCACAGTATGAAAAACCCAATTAATAACTAAAACCATTTATTCAAACCTCAGTTCAATTCTAAAGAGTAATGAAACATAAGGCCTGCATAGCTCATTTCCTGTTGGTAGACAAGAGTAGGAACAGCAGGACTTACAGATTGTTTTGTTGATCCCCCTACCCATGCACAGTATAACCTGTGATCTAAGCAGGTGGGAAGCCATTTGTTCAGCCAAGAATGTGTGTTTATCTTGGATAGATAGAAAGATACATAGATGAGTTCAGTTCAGTTCAGTTGCTCAGTTGTGTCCGACTCTTTGGGACCCCATGGACTGCATCACGCTAGGCTTCCCTGTCCATCACCAACCTCCAGAGCCTACTCAAACTCATGTCCATCACGTCAGTGATGCCATCCAACCATCTCATCCTCTGACGTCCCCTTCTCCCTCTGCCTTCAATCTTTCCCAGCATCAGGGTCTTTTCCAATGAGTTGATTCTTCACATCAAATACATAGATAGAAATAGTACCAATGATATTAGCACTTTCTCCTTTCTTGATATTTCTATTTCTGATTCTGTTACTGAAGCTTACTTTCTATTTCTAGTAAGTTGCTAGGAGGTGGAATTGAAAGCATGGCAATCACAGAAGCTTTTGGAGGTAGGTAAAAGCTTAATATTTTGTTATGTGAAAAATATATGTATGTATACACACCCATATCAATGGTAAATTGTATCTGTTTTGGAACTTACGATGAAATATCAGTCATCATAATGCAAGATCTTTCTGGGCTACAATTAAAATATTTTCTGACATTAACGGATGAGTTTTATTGACATTTTTCATCTTTTTATCTCTGATTTCTTTAGAAGAAAATTTTTTCCTCTCATACCTTCAGAAATTAGTTGTATAATGAGATTGATCTTATTAATATTTTTAAGAAATGCATATTTCAGGAACATAGAGAATAGATTTTCTTTTTGTTGTATCCTCTGTTAAAAAAAAAGTTGGGAATTCCCTGGCAGTCCAGAGGTCAGGACTGCATTCTCACTGCTAGGGGCCAGGTTTGATCCCTGCTTGGGGAACTAAAATCCCACAGGCCTTGTAGTGCAGCCAAAATAAAATCCATGCATAGCTATTTTATGTACTGCTGCTGACAGTTACCATTATTTTCAGTCCTCAGAGAACCAAATGTGTTTTTTTGTTTGTTTGTTCAGTGTTGATGTTTCTGCTCACTTGGAGAAACAAATCTTTGTTTATTTATGTTGAATCCCAGTCTTAATGGCTTGTTGTTTGGTCGCTAAATCATATCTGACACTTTGCGACCCCAAGGACTATAAATTGCCAGGCTCCTCTGTCCATGGGAGTTCCCAAGCAAGAATACTGGAATGATTACCATTTCCTTCTCCAAGGGATCTTCCCCACCCAGGAATTGAACTGCATTTCCTGCATTGCAGGCAGATTCTTTACCACTGAGCCACCTGGGAGACCCATTTGAATGACTTACCTTCTTGTGTGTTTATTGATATTTGTGAACATATTTCTTGATTTTAATCTGTTGAAGTTCAGTAGGCCTAAATTGGTATAGTGGGGATGTTTTTCTCTAGAGAGTATTTGCTTTTGTTGGTAGCTAGGAGATACCACCAATCTGAGGATCCCCCTGGGATTCCCCTTGAGGATCTCAGATCAGTGGGAAAACCCCAGGTTCTCTTTCCTGTGGTGGAGCCTTACACTTTCATTTACATGACTATTCCTAAGAAGAATTTGAGTTTTACTATCATCTAAAGGACAGTTCTGAAAAAGAAAACCTTTAAAAAGTTCTTTTTATTACTGGTATTCATATATGCAGAATCCATTCATGACACAGAGGTACTTGTGTGTGAGATTTGACAGTTGGAAAAGGAAACCATACCTTGAGACCATATCTATTCTTTATGAAAGTAATCTGAAAAGTAACTATTTTTTTCTTTCTATGTTTCACAGAATTTCGAACTGGAAAAACCCAACTCTCTCATACCCTCTGTGGTAAGGCTATATAACAACAATGATAGCAATAATAATAAGAATCATAGCCATTACTTACTAATCTACTTTGTACCTGGTACTTTACATAATCTCATGTAATCTGAACAAACTTGCAAATAATCTCAGAGAGATTACTTAACTCCCCAGGGTTGTACAAATACCAGAGCTGGTCTGTGAATGTGTGATACGTGAGGTCATGCTGTATGTACTGCACTCTGAACACCTGAATGGAAATAAGGAGTAGGTAAATAGATTTATGAATGTATTGGTGGAGAGAGGTATTTATTCATGGCCTCGATTTTTCTTATTCTGTCTTTTGTATATTGTATTTATAAGAATATCACAGAATCTATTGAGGCTTTAGAATGTCTTACTTTCCATAGAGTAAGGGTGGAACTAAAAAAGACTTAAAATAAGCAAAAATATCTCCTTTTACATAAAGTCATTGTACTGCATTTCTTAGACCTAAGTAGAAGAAACATGGGTAAGTGTTTAGTAAGAGGATTCTGGAATCCAAATAGCTCTACCCTTAATAGCTGCATGACCTTGGTTAAGTTGCTTCACCTTTCAGATTTTCCCCATCAGTAAAATAGGAATAATGATAGGGCCATTTTAGGATTGTTTTGAAAAATAAATGAAATAATGTGTGTACTTAATGTAAAGTAATTCCTTAGTGTTAATACTACATATAAAGAAAATGCATTTAAAATTAATGCATACATTAATTGAAAAGTTACTTAAATGAGTTACACAGCATAAATTATATTTGTGATTATTTCTTATAGGAAGAAAGTAATGTTTAAATTCCACCTCTGTTCCTTTTAAAAAATTTTGTATTAAAATATGGTTGATTTACTATGTTGTGCCAATCTCTGCTGTATTGCCAAGTGACTCATTTATGCACATATATACCTTCTTTTCTATTATGGTTTATTGCAGAATGTTAAATATAGTTCCCTGTGCTATACATTAGGACCTTGTTATTCTACTTCTGTTCTTTTAGAGGACTAAATTTCATGAATATCTCCCATGGTGAAAGATACTGACATGCTTTGCTGAATTACTGTTATGCTGGAAGAATACTTATAAGTTTACCACTGGTTAGTAATATAAAAATATAGCATGCTATTTAGAAACTACTGTTTACTAGATGGGTAGAGAGTTGCAACCAGAATAAATCCCATGTTAATTTGTATATCCATTTGTACAGAGTTCATTCACTCTTGTTAATATTAATTAATTTTTAATTGCTTCCCAGTGACAGCTCAACTTCCAGGAGCAGGTGGCTACTCAGGAGGAAAGATTATCTTCATTGATACAGAAAATACTTTGTAACCCTTTTATTTATGCAAATTGATAACATAATAGTGTGATATAGTACTATTACTATAAAAGAGCATTTGTTTGAAATATGTCATTTTTATAACTATCCTATATAAACCAATAATAATGAAAAAAAAGCAAGGGGAAACAGTTGCTAGTTGAGTTCTCAAATCACTTTTTTCTTTTAAATGTTTTTAAGAATTATTTATTTTTTTTATTGACAGAGTTGATTTACAATGTCATGTTTCAGGTATACAGGAAAGTGACCCAGTTATATATATATACACATATGTATATATGTATACATACATATATGTGTGTATACACACACATATGTATATGTACACACACATATACTGTTGTGGTTGTTTAGTCACTAAGTCGTGTCCGACTCTTGTGACCCCATGGTTTATAGCCCACCAGGCTCCTCTGCCCATGGAATTTCCCAGGCAAGAATATTGGAGTGGCTTGCAATTTCCTTCTCCAGGGGATCTTCCCAGCCCAGGGAACAAACCTGCATCTCCCGCATTAGCAAGTGGATTCTTTACCACTGAGCCACCAGGGTAGCCCATATACATACATATGTATACATGTGCGAGTGTTAATTGCTTAGTTGTGTCCGATTCTTTGTGACCCCGTGGACTGTAGCCTGCCAGGCTCCTCTGTCCATGGAGTTCTCCAGGCAAGAATACTGGAGTGGGTAGCCATTCCCTTCTCCAGGGGATTTTCCCAACCCAGGGATCGAATCTAGGTCTCCTGCAC
Source organism: Dama dama (assembly GCF_033118175.1). Lineage (NCBI taxonomy): Eukaryota > Metazoa > Chordata > Mammalia > Artiodactyla > Cervidae > Dama > Dama dama. The sequence continues at coordinate 9,966,208 of NC_083702.1, forward strand.
TGCAGGCAGATTGTTTACTGTTTGAGCCACCGGGGAAGCCCATATGTATACATATATATGTGTGTGTGTGTGTGTGTGTGTGTGTGTGTGTGTACACATATATATATATATATGTTCTTTTTCAGATTCTTTCCCTTATAGGTTATTATAAAATAATGAATATAGTTCCCTGTGCTATACAGTAGGCAGTAGGTCCTTGTTGGTTATCTGTTTTATATAGCGTATATATGTTAATTCCAAACTCCTAATTTATCTCTCCCCACCACTTTTTCCTCCTTGGTAACCATGATTTTGTTTTCTATCATCAAATCACGTTTTATTTAAAAAGGTTTCACTTCTCCAAATGGGTTTGGTATAAAATTAACAAAACAAATACATGAGAGGAAATTATGTCTTATTTGTTTTTAATCCTCCTACTTCTCCAAAGATTTAGCTTAATAATTAGAAGATTGTTGACTCATTTAAAGTCATTGTCTCAAATAAAGGAAAGGTCTGAATTGAACAAAAATATGAAAGGAAAAAGAAAAGAACCTATTTGGGTAACAAAAAGAATTGCAGTTTCGTTGAAGTATTAAGTTAGTTCAGAATGCAAGGCTGGAAATGTGACTGTTAGACATGAAGGGCCTTAAAGCTGGATGATGGGTGTAAATTGGATACTTTTGTAGTATTCTGGGAAAATAATGAGATTTGATGACTATACTTGATAGACAAAGGGAAGAGAGATTTGGGAAACCATTCATAGGTTTGTCTACATACTCAAAGAGTAATGATTACAGAATTGGGAAGCTCATGTTTCAGAGGAAAAAATGATGTTTCGTTTTAATATGTTGAATATGAGGTACAGAAGGACATTTATATGGCAGTTGAAAATGTTGGACTCAGCTTGATGTGAATGAAACGGCCAGGGAAAAGCAAGAGAGTTTACAGGAAGAGAACTGAAAGCATAACTTTGGGGTGTGCCTATGTCTAGGAAGAGGGGATAGACAAAGTAAGAGGTTATCTGGTTGTGGATGCCAAGCATAAGGAAAATTTCAAAAAAGGATTGGGACTTCCCTTGTGGTCCAGTGGTTAAGAATCTGCCTTTCAAGGCAGAGGATGTGGGTTCCATCCCTGGTCAGGGAACTAAGATCCCACATGTCCTGGGGCAACTAAGCCCTCGCCACAACAAAAGAATGTGCTCAGAGAACCTGCCTGCCACAACTAAGACCCCATGCAGCCAAAAAAAAATTTTTTTAAGAAGAAAAGGGGTTCCACACAGAGAGAGGGTACAAACTGAGAAAGATCACTGAAATTTGCAATTAGGAGTCCAAGAGACCATTTGCAGTAAAGAAAGATGATGGAAGTTTGTTGCAAATAAACAGTAAGGAATTGAGGTAGTGTGTAATTAGCCAATAAATAGAAGAAATAACGATAGTTTGAGGAGCTATCAGGTTCAGAAGACATTCCTTTTAACAATAGGACTGTAGCAAGAAGTACTCAGCTGGAGTTCAACTAGTTTCAGAAATAGTTGATTAAATATGGTTCTTTGAGAGGGAGGAATTGTTCTTGCAGAATATCTGCCACTGTTTGGCAATTTGGATTTTATCCAGAATGGTAGAAACAGCTAAGAGCCAGGTCTTGTGTAAGAGGGAATGCAGAGGAACAAGGACATGCAAGGGCCCAAGTGAAATGTTCTCATTCTTTCAGTGTCTCTTACATGTATACTGCTCTATCTTGATATTTTTCTTTGTATGTACTTATATTTGTATGTGCATAATTATATTTTACACTTACTTATGGCATAAATTATCCTTAAATCCTCCATAGTGCCTTGCACTGGTAATTGGTTAATATGCTGATAATTTCATATGCTGATCTGCTAAAAACCATTTGTAAATTGGTTTGAACTTCCCTTTAGTGTAAGCCCAACTTTCCATTCCTGGGTATATAGTCACCTGGTTTTATAAAAACTGACAGTCACCTGGTTTTATAAAAAAAAATTTTTTTATCTCTTCCAATTCCTTGTCGTCTTTGATTTGTTTACCAATAACATTTCAGTATACTCAGCAGCAATAGAAGATTTTAGTGGCTGTCATTGTAGCTCTGAAGAAAGCATATATAGTGCTGTAGGATGACTGGGAAATACTAAAGACAGTTCAGCATTTACTGAACTAGTTCCAAGTGTCACAAATAAGATTATAAATGGTCCTTGCTTTATAGTTACTTATAAGCTTCCCTGGTAGCTCAGCTGGTAAAGAATACACCTACAATACAGGAGACCACAGTTCGAGCCCTGGGTAGGGAAGATCCCCTGGAGAAGGGATAAGCTGCCCACTCCAGTGTTTTTCGGCTTCCCTGGTGGCTCAGGGAGAAGGCAATGGCAACCCACTCCAGTGCTCTTGCCTGGAAAATCCCATGGACGGAGGAGCCTGGTGGGCTGCGGTCCATGGGGTCTCGAAGAGTTGGATATGACTGAGCGACTTCACTTTCACTTTTCACTTTCATGCATTGGAGAAGGAAATGGCAACCCACTCCAGTGTTCTTGCCTGGAGAATCCCAGGAGCAGCGGAGTCTGGTGGGCTGCCGTCTGTGGGGTCGCACAGAGTCGTACACCACTGAAGCAACTTAGCAGCCGCAGCTGATGGCTCAGACAGTAAAGAAACCACCTGTAATGCGGGAGACCTGGGTTCGATCCCTGAGTTGAGAAGATCCCCTGGAGGAGGGCATGGCAACCCACTCCAGTATTCTTGCCTGGAGAATCCCCATGGACAGAGGAGGCTGGCGAGCTGCAGTCCATGGAGTCATAAAGAGTTGGACATGACTGAGCAGCTAAGCACAGCACAGCATAGTATAATCAGTATTAACACAAATACTGTAAAAAAGTGAAATGAGTCCATGGACATGCATTTTATCTTATGTCATTTTAGAAAATACTGGGATCACCAAAGACCTAAAAAAATGTTTGTTAATACTCTTTATTAAAAAAAGATACTCTTTATAGTCTAGATAGATATAAGTGATTATTAGCATCTTCCAGAATACCTTTCCAGGTACACTGAATTTGTCCCCTCTATGAATTTACTAATTTCAGAATGCTATTACAACTCCTTTAGAAGTGGATTTTTAAACCCAAAACAAATGAAAAACTATATGACGATAATTCCTGTCTGTACCCTTAAAGTGACTTTTTTGATCCTTTGGTTCATGTAGTCAAATTTATCATTTATTGGCAACATGTGATTAGTGGTAAATTAAACTGTTGGGTGTTGAACAAGTGAGGAACATGGAGTGAATTAATTCACTTGGAAGTGACTTGAATTATAATTCAGTGATATTATCTTCATAGAAGAGATTTATTTTTATAGAACTGAGAACAAAAAAGGTTCAAAAATCTTAATTTCTAGTTTTTCTCTTATAACTGATTTGCTGCCTACCCCTGAGTCATTTGCCTAATCTCTGTCAGTGTCCTCATTTGTAAAATGTAATATAAGCCATAACAACTCACTTCCAAGATTGTTGTTTAGACTAGATAATTTAATATTTAAATTCATTACTGTCTCATTTTTTCTATCACTGTGATTACTACCTAATTAAGGCATTTAGGAAAAATAAACTCTGATATAGATTTTAGGTGTTTATTAGCATCCTCAGAATACCTATGCAGGTAGAGTGTTTTGCCTCTCTTCAATACACTTACTTAGAGCATTATTGTTTGTAGTTGTCTAAACTTTTTGGAATTGATTTATTGGATCCTTAATCTGGCATACTCCAGCCGTCCAGATCGCCTTCGGGACATTGCTGATCGCTTCAATGTAGACCATAATGCAGTCCTGGACAATGTACTTTATGCACGTGCATATACTAGTAAGAACTCCCTGCAATTGGATGCTTAGGCTGTTTTAAGGTTGGCAGCATTGATGTATTATTTGAGTGATACTTATATTTTGACATTATTCTTTTTTCTTTCTATTTTACTTTTCTCCAGATTTAGTCAGTCCACAGATTTTATTATCTAAGTCCTTAGACATTGAAATGCTCTCAAATTATTTCTCATTTTGTGTCTTTGAAATGAGAGTAACATTCTTTTGGATAAGGTATCATTTGGTATGTATGCTGCCATATTTAATAAAGTCATAATTAAGAAAATCCTTCAGGGGCTCTCTTTTGCCAAGTTCCAAGGACATACATGATCTTAGTCTCTGCTTCTTCTAGCTTTTGTAACATTTTCCTACTGCACTTCCCATCAGGTGAACATCAGATGGAGCTACTTGATTATGTAGCAGCAAAGTTCCATGAAGAAGCTGGCATCTTTAAGCTACTGGTACAAGCTTTTAAATACTGTTCAATCTGCAGCTATTTAGCATATTATCTTTCTTCTGTTGATTCCAATTCAAATTAACTTCCATTTCCAAATGCACTATTTGTTTTTAAATTAATTTTGTACAGATCATTGATTCAATAATGGCACTTTTCCGAGTGGATTTCAGTGGTCGTGGGGAGTTGGCTGAACGGCAGCAAAAACTGGCCCAGATGTTGTCACGACTCCAAAAAATATCAGAAGGTAGATGTTTAAAATAAACGATGATATCAGAATAGCATCTGTGACTGTTTGCTGGATAAGCTTTGCAGAGAAGCTCAGAATAATGTCAGGAGACAATCTATTTTTAAAAAATAAAATTTCCTTCATGGGGATACAACACTTTTTTAAAACCAGAAATACTGATTCTAAAACAATAAAATACTTAAATAATATAACAATAACTTTGTGTTAACAGTGAAAAAACAGGAATGTAATCTTGTTTATCAGAGAAATTCATGGCACAGTGTTTTTCTAAACTCTGAAATCTAAACAATGAACTTTTAATATTTATATTGCCATTCTCTTAGTTTCTTAATTTTATTTCTTGATGCAGAATATAATGTAGCTGTGTTTGTAACCAATCAAATGACTGCTGACCCAGGAGCAACTATGACGTAAGCCCCAATATTCTGCTTTTGTATTTCACAAAAGTTAGTATCAAAAGGGTTAGAGTGGAAAAAAAGTAGAGTGTAGAATAGGAAATAATTCCAAAATAATCAGTCTTGACATGGGCACAAATCTGCCACAAATCATGTTTTTCACAGTGCATATTACTTCATAATTGCAAATATCACTTATTTGTTATCCAGATCTATTTGTCTCTAGTTCTTTATAAAACAAAGCAATATTTTAACTATTTTCAGAGATATTTGGGGTTCTTTTTTGTCTAAAGGATATTGGAGAACAATAAGAAAAAATCGTGGAAATAAAAACTTATATACAAGATACATGAATGGTTTCTTATGGGGAGGGGAGGTGACATTTATTATGTGTAGGAAGTGATGTGGAGACTTCTGTCACCAAAGATACATGAATGGTTTTTGTTGCACCGATAAGCTGTTAGCCTTAAAACAAAAAAGCAGGCTCTCTACAGGATATACATGGGATATATTTGTAAGAGGTCCTATGAGAGAAGTCTCCTATTTGAAGAAACAGAATTTCAGTCCATGCTAGTCCATGCTAGAAATAATTCGTTTTTTGTTGAAGTAATTGGGCACATAACATAACATATTGATGCCTCTTCTTGAAAGATGGCAGTGAATAGAAGGATAAGGAGAGTAACAGTAGGCTAGCGAAACAGAGAATTCTAAGAAAGGTTAGTTGCCACCATCAAAAATTTTGAGCAGTGTGTATCTGGATAAGCAATCAAAATAACCCTGAGTCCATGTATTGCTTTTTTAAAGATCTTTTCAATGACTTTTTATTTATAATTATTTTTAGCCAGAGAAAAGTTGAAAGACTAGCACAATGAACACACAAATAATATCATTTGCCTAGGTTCATTAGCTGTTAACATTTTGTCATATTTTTTCTATGTGTGTGTGTGTGCATGTGTATGTAAAATCTCTCTATATACTACATATGTCCACAGGCTTATATATTTATGTATATGTTTTGTGAACCCTTTGAGAGTTTTTTTCCTTGAATTATTGAGAATTATTTGCAGACATCATGACACCTCACTTCTTAAACTTCAGCCTATCTCTTCTAAGAAGAACATTCCCGTACATAGCTACAACATAATTAGCATAGTCAGGTTGCTAATTTAATACTGGCGTACTAGTTATCTAATATATGGTTATATTCAAGTGTCTCCAGTTGCTTCAATAATATCCTTTGTAGTTTGACAGATTTCTTGTTTTGTTTTTGATTCAGGATCAATTAAGGAACATGCATTCCATGTACTTGTCATGTCTCTTTAGTTTTCATTAATCAGAACAGCTCCTCAACCTTTGTTTGATTTTTGTGACATTGATGTTTTTGTCGCACATGGGATCATCAAGTCCATGCTGCCTGCATTTGGAGCATGTGACATTTTTGAAGAGCACAGGCCAGTTGTTTTTCAGAATGTCTCTCAATGTGGAGTTTATTTTTCCTCATTATTTAAAACGTTAAACACATTTGGCAGGAAAACTATATATGTGATGTTATGACCTTTTCCATATATCATATCAAGAGGCACACTCTTTCAGTTTGTCCCATTATTACTGATGTTCAGTTTGATCATGTGATTAAGATGGTGTTCACAAGATTTCTCCATTGTAAAAAACCTTTCCCCCTTGGTAATTAATAAGTAATTTCTGGGGTGATGCTTTGAAACTTATGCAAGTATCATGTTCTGCACCCATTGATTTTAGCATCCATTGGAGATTCTTTTGTTTTTAATTATTTATTGATTTATTGGCTGCACTGGGTCTTAGTTGAGGCACACAATATCTTCCATCTTCATCAGGCATGTGAGCTCTTAGTTGCAACATATGGGATCTAGTTCCCTAATCAGAGCTCAAACCCAGGCTCCCTGAGTTAAGAGCACAGAGTCCTAATCACTGGACCACCAGAGAAGTCCCGAGATTCTTGTTTAAATCAATTATTACTGTGATGGCTGCAATACAAAGTTCTGTTACTTTAAAACTGAGTCAGTATGTCATTTGTTAGCAGATAAATCAATCATTGACATATATGTTAGAAGATATTTGATATAATATTGTAAATTCTGAAAATTGTTCTGAAATGAATGTATCTCTCTTTAGGCATTTTCTGAACTCATCATAAGAGTATTGCTGCATCTTTTGCAGTTTGATATAGCTCTCACTTTTCAGTACCATTTTATGAATATTTTCTACTTAATTACAAAAGATTCCAATGTGAGAAGTTTTAACTACACAAAAGTTTTTAAGCACATTTTTTTTTTTTTTTTGGTTTGGTCATTTTTTTTGGCCTCACTTTGAGGCATTCAGGGTCTTGGCTCCCTAACGAGGGACTGACCTGAGCCCCCTGCAGTGGATGAGTGGAGTCCTAACCACTGGACCACCAGGAAAGTTCAAGCACATTAAAATGACTGGGGAGAGAGAAATCATTTATTCATTCAGTATATATTTATTGAAAATATACTATGTAACAAGATTCTGGGAATTCAGTAGTGAACAAAGGAGACTGTGTGCCTTGCCTTCATTAGGGAAAAAGAAAATACATGATGTCCATTTAATTTAAATTTTAAAGTCTTGATAGGTCATGCGAAGTCTGTAGTCCTTGAGTGGTTAGGGCAGTCTCTGTTTTATATGGTGTCTCATACACAGGACATGAAGTACTTTACAAAAGAATAATTTTAAGCTGAAGAGAAATGGAAGATTTTTAAGGCTCACTTTAAAAAGAGAAAATGACTCATTGGCTCAGAGGGAGGAAGTGGGTTGCATTCAAATAAAACAGTACAAGTTAAGGAGCAATGTTCTTTCTTCAGGTGTTGGGAGGGAACATTGAAGAGGCCAAAACTGTCGCTCTAGAGTTAGAAGGCAAAAGAAGTCTGTGGAAATTAGGTCAAATAGGATTCTTTTTCTTATATTTGTAAAAAGTTTCGAAGAGAATCAAATCATTTTGAATTGACTCCAGTAAGAGAAAAATAGAGAGGTGACAGAAAGGAAATAATTGAAGAGTCAGAGATTTATAATGAAGGAAGCTGGGTAAAGAGCTAAACAAAGTAACAAAGGCTAATATTTTTGCTTGGTGAATCTGCTTTGAAATAGCATCTCTTCCACCTGGCCAGGTTATACAGGAACAAGTTTCACTATAATTAGTATATTCTAAAATGTGTTAATATTATGACAATATAAATTAAATGCATGTGCTGTAAAGCACATAAATTGCCACAACTAAATTAAAAAAGAAATTTTAAACTAAAGAACTCCAAATGCTATTAGAATACTTTCCATAAAGAAAATATCTTTGTTTCTCAGTATTAAAGGAACTCCAAGCTGCAGCTCTCCTGGAGCCTGTCAGAGAAATATCATTATAATTGGTATGAGTCCCCAAGTACACTGACAATAATTGAGGCTTATATCCCATGCATTGTACTCGATGGCACATCAATTTAAAAAGGAACAAAATTATAGAGGCGAGGAGCTGCCATATGATACAGCAGAGCAGTAATTCCTAGATAAGGCTCACAGATACAGATTTTAGGACTAGAATGATCCAGTTGATAAAGGTCTCGAAATAGTCAAAGTATCAGCCTGTGAAGCTCCATACCACAGCAAATAATCAGATAAGCAACAAATAAGACCTTGATGTCCCCCTACTTCATTTGTGTATTTGTTTCCCTAAAACAAAAAGTCATCTTAGAATGTTTGCAGTCCTGTATGTGTGCAGTTTATTCTTTAAGGATGTCACTTACTGATTCTACATCATTAGTGTAAATGGTTGAGGGCAGGAGGAGAAGGGGATGACAGAGGATGAGATGGTTGGATGGCATCACTAACTCAATGGACATGGGTTTGGGTGGACTCCAGGAGTTGGTGATGGACAGGGAGGCCTGGTGTGCTGCGGTTCATGGGGTCACAAAGAGTCGGGCACGACTGAGCAACTGAACAGAACTGAAGAGGCAGAGAAAAAACATTAAGCCAAGATCACTAGCATGCTGACCTTGTGCAGCATTTAAATTATTTGAATTTTACTTTCCTCTCCCTCAAAATTAAGAGCACTTATATTTATTGGTTGCTTACCGTATGCCAAATGCTTTCACTTATCATCTCATCTGATTCTCATATCACCCCTTCAGAGCTTGCCTGCTGTGCTGTGCTTAATCCCTCAGTCGTGTCCGACTCTTTGTGACCCCATGGACTGTGACCCGCCAGGCTCCTCTGTCCATGGGGGTTCTCCAGGCACGAATACTGGCGTGGGTTGCCATGCCCTTCCCCAGGGGATCTTCCCAACCCAGGGTTCAAACCCAGGTCTCCTGCACTACAGATGGATTCTTTACTGTCTGAGCCACTGGGGAAGCCCAAAAATACTGGAGTGGGTAGCCTATCCCTTCTCCAAGGGATCTTCCCGACCCAGGAATTGAACCGGGGTCTCCTGCATTATAGGTGGATTCTTTACCAGCTGAGCTACCAAGGAAGCCCTAGCTCACCTCCTAGATCTCCATATTCTATGAAGCCAATCTCAGAATATTGCCACATCTCTCCCCATCTCACCCCCCAAAACCCAGAATTCTGTCTTCAAAACTTTTTTAAATGTGTAGATTTTTCTGCACAGTTTGAGAGGAAATGGTGGGGTTATTTAACACAACATCTTACCCATACTGTATTTTTTAAAGCCATCCTTTTTTTTAAATTTATTTTTATTAGTTGGAGGCTAACTACTTTACAGTATTGTAGTGGTTTTTGTCATACATTGACATGAATCAGCCATAGATTTACATGTATTCCCCATCCCAATCCCCTCTCCCACCTCCCTCTCCACCCGCATCCTTCTTTTTGCCAAAATTCCGCTCTTTTGGCAGTACTCTTCTCTCTTTATCTTCCCCCAATCTCAAAACATCCTCCTCACTTTCGAACATGTTCACTCAGTCTCTCAATGGACCCCTTCTAAAAAATTCCATCTTTAAGCTTGCTCCTTAGCAAGTCAAAAGTACCAGGAGTACCAGTTTTCTCTCACGTTCGCCCTTGCCCGGACCCCTCAAGGTCTCCACTCCAGCCAGTATTTGAGGTAGACACTATTGTTATTCCTAATTTATAAAGGAGGAAACCGAGGCTTAGAGTGCCTACTTGGTCAATCACACAGTTAAAAAAACAGGAGACAGAATTTAAACCTAGGTATCTAACTGCAACGCTGATGCTCTTTTAGCCTCACTGTGCTATTTTTCTTATTTCATCCCAGAAAAATACCACCTGCCCTACCATCACCATAATCTTATGCTTCCTGCATCCTGATTTGAAGTTGAAAGATCAGGAGATTCTCTGTTTTGCCATCAACAATATAACATGCTGTATCCTGTTCAACCAAAGCAGGATAAATGAAACAATTTTTCTTGGCCTCTCTATTCCTAATATCTACCCCTGTCTCTTCCTCCTTCTCATCATACTCCCCCATCCCCTGAGAAAGGGAGAAAAGAAGAAAAGACAATATAGAAGGGGAAATAAGAGAATAGGCTAAAGGAAGGATAAGGGTGGTTTTCTGAAGCTGTTTTCTCTTGGTCAGAAATAGAAGTAAATTAAAGCCCTCTAAATGAATGTAGAATGGTATTATACCTTCTTGCACTTTACCTCAAGACATGTTTATAATTGCTAGAACACTCAAGAAGTTCAAAGAAACTTGAAGAAAAATTTCTTGATTTCAGATTTGATCACTCTTTCGGTGAGGTGTAAATCAAGAAATTTTTCTGGGATCCCACATCACTGCGGATGGTGATTGCAGCCGAGAAATTAAAAGATGCTTGCTCCTTGGAAAGAAAGTTATGACCAACCTAGACAGCATATTAAAAAGCAGAGACCTTTGCCAACAAACGTCCGTCTAGTCAAGGCTATGGTTTTTCCAGTGGTCATGTATGGATGTGAGAGTTGGACTATAAAGAAAGCTGAGCGCCGAAGAATTGATGCTTTTGAACTGGGATGTTGGGGAAGACTCTTGAGAGTCCCTTGGACTGTAAGGAGATCCAACCAGTCCATCCTAAAGGAGATCAGTCCTGGGTGTTCCTTGGAGGGACTGATGTTGAAGCTGAAACTCCAATACTTTGGCCACCTGATGCGAAGAGCTGACTCATTTGAAAAGACCCTGAAGCTGAGAAAGATTGAGTGCAGGAGAAGGGGACGATGAAGGATGAGATGGCTGGATGGCATCACCGACACAATGGACGTGGGTTTGGGTGGACTCCAGGAGTTGGTGATGGACAGGGAGACCTGGCATGCTGTGCTTCATGGGGTCGCAAAGAGACATTACTAAGTGACTGAACTGAACTGTTAACTGAAAGAGTGACTCTTAACGGAATCATTTAGTTAAATAATAATAGTCTCCATTTACTGAGTGTCTTTTGCGTGCCAAGATCACTGGAAATGTAAAATTAATGCTTTATAAATGATCTGGCACTGTTCCTGGCATGTAGTAGGCTCCTCATGAGTTGTCTTGAGTCTTGAATATGTCTTGACTCTTCACAACCGCACTAAAAAGTAAGAGGCTTTTTTGGTTTCCATTTTACAGTTGAAGAAACAGATTCATAAAGGTAAATAATTAGCCCAAGGTAACATAGATAGTGAGTCAGGATTAGGAAAGCAGATAATAATTTCAGTTACTGGGTTACTGCCTTATCTAAATTATTTCATTTTATTCTTACAACTACTGTACCAGTTATGTACAGTTATTATTCTCCATTTAAAATCAAGAAACAGACATTGAGAATGAATAACAAGTTTCCTGAGGTCATATGGCTATCTGGTAAGCCAAAATTTGAACTAACTCTAAATCTCTTATGCCACATAGATTATTAAAGCTGTATATGCCAGGGGAAAGGTTAGCATGCTGTCATTTGATAAGCTTTGGAAGGATGTGTCAATCACCCTGTTGAATTGACCAGAGTTCAGGGCCCTTACCCTTACAGAGTATTGATTTGGTCATCCACTGAGAACAAATCCATTTCTTAGGGGCAGATTCACATTAATCAAACTTATGAGACTCAGTGAAAGATCAGAGGGCCAGTTTACTGATAAAGAAATATGTAACTTCATTTGAGGTTCTTATGACCAGGGTATTTATTCTCTCTTTGTGGGCAGACCTACAGACCTTGGACTCTGTAGGCAGAATCCAAATTTTAATCCAAAATTATTTACTAAATATGGAATCCCAGCAAAGGGAAATAATTAGATGAGCTAGAAGAGTGTCTGCCACATAGTAAGGACTCAATAAATCTTGGTTGTTACTGTTATTGTTAATACCTGTCCACACCAGAGCAGGAAGGAACTATGAATCACCTAAACTTACATGAAAATTTTTGTATGTTGTACATTTGTGCATTTTTCTGGGGAAGAGTTTATATCTTTTATTAAATTATTAAAGTGTTGGTAACTTACAAGAAAAGTCAAGAGCCATAAATTCCCCATGAAATTCTACACAGAAACCTGAACACTTTGATGGAACAAATAAAATTTGAATTGGTTTGATATTCTCTAGAGGTAAGGCTATTTATTGTGCTGTGTTGTACTTTGTTTTAATTAAGTATAACCTCTTACATTATGAGTTATTTTTAGGACATTTTATCCCCATGTTATCGTTCCTATGTGATTTCTTAGCACTTTTGCAGATCGTATCATTTACTTCCCATTTAGCTAATTCAAAATCATCTCTCTTTGGAAATGAGTGTTCATCCCCTAGTAAGTATATCTATCTCTCAAGAGTCAGTATTTGTAACGACCTTGTAATCATAATTTATTTTTGATTCCATATGATCATAGTAAGAGCTTACCTTTCCTGTCTCCTATTTTAGAATAAACTTTAGATGATGTCAGTAAATATATTTCTGAAACTCTTCTCAAATTCAGAACCGTACAACATTGAAGGCTTCCAGTGTACAGTTAATGAGCAAGAAAGAGATTCTCAATCTGCTCTCATTTACATCAGAGCATCATGCAGAAGGGTTGGGAATTTCTTATTTCTTATTTATCCCTTGCCATTCTCCATAGAAAAGTTGCCTTGTAATTGCAGGTATTTTTGTATGTAGTCCACATGATGAAACCTGAAAAGTGTTCTGTTAATTCAGTTTTCAAGCAGACCCCAAAAAACCCATTGGGGGACACATTCTGGCTCATGCTTCAACAACAAGAATAAGTTTGCGAAAAGGAAGAGGAGAGCTGAGAATTGCCAAGATTTATGACAGGTAAATATTTTTTTATTCTTAATCAGATTCTTGTGCATATGATGTTACATAGAATTACTTCTCCCGAGAGGCTATAATTATTCCAAGGGCAGACCCTACATGCTTGAATTTCCTTCTCAAAAAGTATTAAATGCATTGGAAAGTCCCTAATATGTGCTAGGTTCTAGGGATTCGGGGATTTTGTTGACCTAGGGATTCGGGGATTTTGTTGACCTTCCAAATGTTACAGTAAAGCTAGATAATGAAATAACTGATTTTCACTTTAAGTGAGGTAAATGCAGGAAAAGTACAGCATGTTATAGGGATGTTCTTCTTTCTACTAGTTTTCTTTTCTGGTTTCAATTTAAACAGCGCTTCCTCAAGGAACATTTCCCTGACCCTTACAGTCTAGGCTAATACTCTATGTTACACTGTATATTCTTTCACAGTACTTACTTATTTAATTAATAGTTATAAGCTTAGATTTTACCAGTAGTAAACCTAAAGCGATTTGAATTGAGGGGGCATTGCTCACCCCTTCCTGAGCATTGCTGCTGACCCTTCTCTGTGGACCTCCCCCATTTTTGCCTATCTGTTGTGTTATCTCTGAAGGGTTGGCGGGGAGGGGACCTTTACCCTTCCTGCAACTGTTCCTCAGTAGAAATACCTTTGACTGGGTCTGGAAAGGCTGAGCTGGAAGAAGCAGCCCTTCGTTCTGAGCACTTGTTTCAGACCTGAGGCTGGTGGGCATGGGGGTGCTGTTGGAGCTGGGCTTCAACACCTAGGATGCTGTCGCCCAGCTGGTAGGGTTGCTGGGCTTCAGGACTCCAGCTCCAGCTCTTGCCCCTCTCTAACATGAGAGAGGTCCTTGATCCCCTAAAGCCAATAAACAGAGAGTAAGAAAACAATCTTTAGAGTGAGAAAGCTAATATCTTGGCCATTTAGAGATGAACTGCAAAACAAGAGCCTGGCATGGGGCTGGGACTAAAGATTTTTATGGAACTTTTCAAGATTTGCAAGTATGTAGAATGTATGGACTGTGAAGAAAGCTGAGTGCTGAAAAATTGATGCTTTTGAACTGTGGTGTTGGAGAAGACTCTTGAGAGTCCCTTGGACTGCAAGGAGATCCAACCAGTCCATTCTAAAGGAGATCAGTCCTGAGTGTTCATTGGAAGGACTGACGCTGAAGCTGAAACTCCAGTACTTTGGCCACCTCATGCGAAGAGTTGACTCATTGGAAAGGACCCTGATGCTGGGAGGGATTGGGGGCAGGAGGAGAAGGGGATGACAGAGGAGGAGATGGCTGGATGGCATCACCGACTCGATGGACATGGGTTTGGGTGGGCTCCGGGAGTTGGTGATGGACAGGGAGGCCTGTGTTCTTAGTGCCTCAGACAGAACAGAGGCCAATATTTGTGACTGACTGATGAGCCAGTCTTGGGCAAAAAGGTAAAGATCTGTAATAACTCTTAACCCTAGGGAGGAAAAAAATCAGCCAAAAGAAATCACATGAGCTCTTAATGTGGTTTTGGCTATGAATCACAGTGCTTATTATGTATTGTAATTATAAATATTAAATAATCAGTTCCCCTATCTGGGTGTTTTTTTTTTTTTGGCTGCACACGGGCTTTCTCTAGTTGGAGCAAGCAGGGGCCACTCTTCGTTATGGTTCTCTGGCTTCTCATTTTGGTGTCCTCCCTTGCAGTGGAGCACAGCCTGTAGGGCGCTCGGGCTTCAGGAGTTGCGGTTCATAGGCCCTAGAGCATGGGCTCAGAAGTTGTGGTGCACAGGCTTAGTTGCTCTGTGGCATGAATATTCCCAGACCAGGGATTGAACTCTTGTCCCCTGTATTGGCAGGTGGATTTTTATCCACTCTACCACCAGGGAAGTCCCTCTATCTGTTTTTTATTCAGACCATTTCATCACTTTTCATCACTGGTACTCGTAGAGTATGATACATATGCAAGTGCCATGTTTTGTGGAGTTTCAGCAATCTCTAGAAATTTGTTACAAATGAACTTTGTTGAATTAAGTAGAGAGTAGGATTGTTTCATCTTTTTACTAAAATTTCTTGGTCTATATCTTGGACAGATTGCTGTGCTTAGAACTTTCCCAAGCATTTTTCACTCTGAATTGTAATCAGCCAATTACATGTACGTTGACTTCACTACAATGATTGAGTCTGGTTCACTAATGTCCCAAGAGCTTAGCATGGTACTTGGCATCTAGTAAGAGCTCAGTAACTATTTGTTGAATTAACAGATGAATGAACTCCGTCTACATGTTCAGTCATTTGTATATTTAATCAAGTCTTCTAAACTTTTAGGAACAAATAACCCCTGCAGTTTTTACAGTCCTAAGAGAACACTCGGGTTCTGCAGACTCAACAAAGGATAATTAAAATTACCATAGAAGTTAATTATGTCAAATATCCATAAATTTGAGTAAAAATAGCAAAACCAGATCAGAACTTAAAATGTCAAAATAGTTTTCTGTACAGCTTGTACTTCCTTTTTTATGGTTCCTAAAGATTTCTCATGAAGAATTCTCCTTGACTTTAGAAAAAACATTTTGATAGAGAAGATCATGAAGCTAAAAATGATAGCAATGCTAGCTAACACTTACTGAGTGGGTTCTATGTGGTAGGCCTTGTGCCAAATGGAGATTATTATCCACATTTACACATGAGGAAGGGCTTCCCTTATAGCTCAGTGGTAAAGAACCAGCCTGCCAATGCAGGAGACACAGGTTTGATCCCTGGGTTGGGAAGGTCCCATGGAGAAGGAAATGGCAACCCACTCCCAATATTCTTGCCTGTGAAATCCCATGGACAGAGAAGCCTGGCTAGCTATAGTCCATGGGTTCCCAAAAGAGTTTGACACAGAGACTAAACAACAATAACAACACATGAGAAAACCAAGGTCCCAGGTAGTTAGGTTACCATTGCCCCTCTAAAGTCTATTTTAAACATAGACACCAGAATGATCCTTTATAACACCAAATCAGGTCATATCTATCCTCTGTTTAAAACCCTCCCAATGGCTCCCCATCCTGAGTCAGAATAAAAACCCATCTCTACACTTCTTTACAGAGCACTACATGAATGGCCCTATTCTTAATTCATGCTAGAAATGGAATACCCCCATTTCTGCTTCACAGGCCTCTATGAAGTCCTTTATAATCTATGAAACCTTTCCTGAGTAACCTAGCCTGCATAACTTCTTCTTTCCTTAGAGTTCTATAACATATACTGACTTCAAGGGACTTAGCTTACTTTGCATATTTGTTATGTCATAGTTCACCTTTTAGGCTTCTTGAGAGTAATGCATACATCCATTCTAAGTCACTTCAGCCATGTCCAACTCTTTGCGACCCCATGGACTGTAGCCTGCCAGGCTCCTCTGTCCTTGGGATTCTCCAGGCAGGAATACTAGAGTGGATTGCCATTTCCTTCTCCATCTTGAGAGTAAAGGCTGTCTCAATTTTATAAATTCTGTGGGGTCTACTACTTGCTAAAGTCTGATTTTCAAAGAGTTAAAAAAATTAAAAACATCACTTTGTGTAAATCAACGTAAGATGGACATGTGTTAAAGATTTTCTTCATCTCAATTAATGAAGAAACCACTGATTTAAAGGATAATTTGAGGAACAGAAATTTATGTAGTTGGTCAATTCAATGAAGAAATAAATTTGCTAATAGATGCAAAACTGGTTAATATCCGACCAGGCAATAAGTTATAACATTTGAAGTTGCCTTTTCTACTGGAGAGAAACCTATTGTTTCTCTACACAGTGAAATTCATTTCCATTGTTATAGACTGGCATCATAAGAATAATTTGCACTGCTATCGGTTTTCTACAAATAAATCTCTACTCCTATAGAGTTGTAAAATAAAATGTAAAATTTAAAAGAGCATGTAATGAGGGGTAAAAAAATAAAGAGCTTGTAAATCATATAAAATGTCAAAGATCATATTTAACTCAGGAACCAGTAAGATTTTATAACCAGATCAAAGGAAAAATCAAATTAACACACAGATGTAGTCATATAAGTAATGCTGAAATGAATTCTAAATTGATAAAAATGGGTCAGTATCCATAGGACAATAATCAATTGCATTCCTCTTCACATAATTTACGTTTCTGTGGACAAGAACAATTTGTATTACTCATCATTTTCCGCAGCTCATGGAGTTGTAAAATAGCTCAAAGACAACGAAAACCATGGAATCCTCATAGATTTGTATAACCTGGAAGGATGTGTTAGGCAACCTGTTTTTCCACTGAATACTCAGTAATCTTTTAGTTTATTTCAAAGTCTTTCACGGTTTTCCCCTACATTAGTCATGGAAAGATGCACACCCATTTATTTTATTATTTTTTAAAATTTTTATTGAAGTATAGGTGATTTACAGTATTACATTCATTTCTGCTGTAAAAGTGATTCTGGTATACATATATATGTATTCTTTTTCATATTCATTTCCATCATAGTTCATCACAGGATACTGAATATAGTTCCTTTGCTATAAGGAAGAACTTTGTTGTTTATCCATTTTAGAGATAATAGTTTGCGTCTGTTAATCCCAAACTCTCAATCCTTCCCTTCCCCACCCTGCCTTGGTAGCCACAAGTCTGTTCTCTCTATCTGTGCGTCTGTTTTGTTTCATATGTATGTTCATTTGTGTCTTATTTTGGTTTCCACATATAAGTGATATCATGGTACTTATTTGTATTTCCCTTTTTGATTTATTTTGCTTAGTATGATAATCTCTAAATCTACCCATGTTGCTGCAAATAGCATTATTTTATTTTTTTATGTGAGTGATATTCCATTGTGAGTATATATATGACAAACATATATATACATATACATACATACATTCATTTGTCAATAGACATTGGGTTGTTTCCATGTCTAGACTATCATAAATAATGCTATGAACATAGAGGTGCATGTCTCTTTTTGAATTATGGTATTGTCTGGATATATGCCTGGGATTGGGATTACAGGATAATATGGCAACTCTGTTTTTAGTTTTTCAAGGAACCTCCAAAAAAAAAAAAAAAAATGGAACCTCCATACTGTTTTCCATAGTGGCTGTACCAATGTACATTCCCATCAACAATGTAGAAGGGTACCCTTTTCTCCAAATCCCCTCCAGCATTTGTTGTTTGTAGACTTTTTAATGATGGACATTTCGACCACTGTGAGATGGTACCTCAGTGTAGTTTTGATTTGCATTTCTTTGATAATTAGCGATGATGAGCATATTTTCATGTGCCTATTGGCCATCTATATGCTTTCTTTGGAGAAATGTCTATTTAGGGCTTCTGCCCATTTTTCAGTTGGTTTGTTTTTTTGTTATTGAGCTGTATGAGGTACATACTATTTAGAATCAGTAAACCCCTAACGGTCTTCTGCACAATGCCTGATAGTGCACTGTAAGAACACCCAGTTATCCCTGTTGCCTATTTCCAAGTTTAGGGTAATTTTTCTTGACATCCAGAACCTTAGAAGTTATTATATAGAAGCTATTCTATAAATGTTTGTGACAGTTGATAATACTTGTAGATAAATTCTGCAATCCACATTTAGCTGTACCAACTCACATGTCTCAGGAGACTCAGACTAATAGGAATATGATGCCTGTGACATGAATATAGTATTTATAGCAATAGAGCTTTTTATAAACTTCTGTTCCCTTGTATTCTGTTAGCCCTGAGATGCCTGAAAATGAAGCCACCTTCGCAATAACTGCTGGAGGAATTGGGGATGCCAAGGAGTAGGTGGCGAATTGATGCAGATTGCTTCTTAGTGCTTATTAGGAGCTGAAGAAATGGAAAAGCAGTCTTAAATTTCAGATCTTGAAGTAAGAGTTTGGTTTTTTTTCATGTGTTACTAATGGAAAGTCAGCAAAAGAGATTTAACTCATTTATTTTAAAAGTCTCTGATTTATAATAACTATACATTATGTGTCAGTTTAGGAATATAAATATGTATATGAATGAATAAACGTTTTGAGAATTAGTTAGGGAGGGATTACCTCACTTTAGCTTTCCAAAGTGAGCCACTAAGCAGATGGAACGTCTAAGAGCTCAGAAATGTCCCCTTCTCCTGCAACTTCCCCATGAACACAGAAGTGAATAAACTTACAAAGGAGGGAGGAATGTTTACAGGACACACACAAAAAAGCTTTTTTATTTATGATACCAAACTGTACATTCACAATTTCAGCAACAGAAATGAAACATTAAATTAAGCTAAATTTTTAAATCATTTGACTTTTAGACAAATTGAAATTATTTTTTAAAAATGTACTTCTTATTGGGAAGATAAAAGCAAAGGTAATTAGAATCTTTACAATTTTAGGTGGTCAAGATAGCGTGACTTTTATATTTTAAGTTTTGGGTAGAGAATTCAAAATCTTTTTTAAGATACTAAGGTTAATTGAAATGTAAAATTTTTGTATACTAATTTTATAAATGTGTAAAAATATTGTTTTTTCTAAGTGTTAAAAATAAAATCCGGTTTTCAAAATGTATGTATAATAAAAATACTTATAAATTAAAACAGTAATAATATTTACACTGACAATCTTTATAGGTCTCAGAAAGGTTTAATTTCTTACGTTGCATCCACTTGTATGAGAATTCAAGTGCTAAAAGTACCATTTGTTACAAAAGGTATCTGATTATCCATTAAATCTTTCACTCACCAAGTGAATGTTAAGTCTAAACAATCTACAAAAGAAGTATGGCTCCTGCCCTCAAAAGAATGTATATACTAGTTAAAAGAAACTCCTAATGTTTATGAAAGAATGAGAGAGCAAATGATTAAAAAATACTTTGGATTGTGTGATTCCAGAAGCGGGGGAGGAACAGTTAAGCTGTGGGATAGCATATGCAGAGGTATAAAAGCTAGGATTTAGGAACAGAGACCAACTTGGCAAGCAGAAATTGTTTATAGTGTGAAGTACTGGGAAGTAAGAACTTTTTAATTTTACTATTATTTTTAAATCAGAAGCTGCTCCTCTGAATAAGCATAAGTTAAAGTCATTTTATATTTTTGCAAAGTCACTTTTTGGCCTTTTTTTAGTGTGCAAATATAAATGCACACTTTTTTCCTGAGGAGGGGAAGGTTTTACTACTTGATAAAAACTGAGCATTTCCAAGAGATTCCTTGGTATGCCAATCCTTGGAGAGGGAATGTACTAATCTGTTTAGGAGACCAGAGTTTTCTTAGTAGGACAGGAAATAAAGCTATTAAGATTTGAAATTCAGGAAAATTTCCTGGGTTAAACTGAGTACCCCCAGAAAAGAAGAATTTACCCATTGGTATAGAGGGGGAAACACAAGGACTACGGTTCTGTGGGAAAGGCTGGTTTCAATGTGTCACATGGCTAAGGCTGGAAACCTCTCTGGATCCAACCACTCCTCTATGTCCTGCTTTAGAGAACAGTAGCTAAGCATGTGAATGTGCACTAAAAATAAAAAGCCCATAACCTTGGGGCCCAACTTTGGGAAAGCATAGCAGATTGTACAGTGCCCACTGAACTTTTCTAGGCCAGGTTCTATTTGTCACCAGTGACCAAAGTATCAAGTCTTTCCAGTCTTCCTCCTCCATCTGACTGTAGAAATAGCTTTGGCTTCTTATTCCCAGGGGCAGAGAGAGACTCAAAAAAGAGATGCTACTGGTCAGGACTATTTTGATTGCAAGCCACAGAAACTCAAACTAGCAAATGGAAGACATGAATTCATTGGCTCAAGAGACTGAGAAGTCCAGAAGTAGAGCTGATGACCTTAGCCACCGGCTGAAGCCAAGATGTCTAACAGAATCATCAGAACATTTCTCTCTGCCTCCGTCTCCTGCTTTGCTCATTTTCATGCTGCTATTGTTCTTTCTCAGACTCTCCCCACCTAGTAAGTAGCCAAAATGCTGCTTGTAGCTCTAGACTTACATCCCACTAGAAAAGGCATGCCTTTTTCCTCCATAGATTATTCATTCTGTGGAAACAAGCAAAAACCACCAAATGAGAACAGAGGCTATTTATTCAGAGTTGCTACAGCAAGAGTCTGTGACCTTAATTTGCTTTTGGTAGAGAGGCAAAGGCAGGCAGAGGAATGGGAAGGCTTTATAGAGGAAAGAAGGAAAGGCTTCAGGTACGCTCTGATTGGAGGCTGTTGGCATGGAGAGTTGGAAGATTAATTTAGAGATGTGGAAAACAGATAAGGGAAATAATACTGGCATCAGGGAGCTAATTTAGGAAACAGTTATGATAAATCAATTGTTAGGTGATAAAGAATGGGCCTGGGGTGGTAGCAGTGAAATGGATAAACAGTTCAAAAAGGTAGTGAAGATTTGGTGTGAGACTGAATATAAAAAGAGGAAGAGAAGGCAGAGTCACAGGTGACTTGACAAAGTTCTTTAACCTATGAGAGGAGATTATGTTTGTATCATGAATACAAATGAAGAAGTGTCAAATAAAGACTAGGGACTTTACCTGGGAGGGTAAGTTTCTATTAGTTTGCTAAGGCTGCCATAATAAAGCACCACAAACTTAGATGGCTTCAGTTCAGTTGCTCAGTCGTGTCTGGTTCTTTGTGACCCCATGAAGCACAGCACACCAGGGCTCCCTGTCCATCACCAACTCCCAGAGTCCACCCAAACCCATGTCCACTGAGTCAGTGATGCCATCCAACCATCTCATTCTCTGTCATCCCCTTCTCCTCCTGCCCTCAATCTTTCCCAGCATCAGGGTCTTTTCCAATGAGTCAGCTCTCCACATCAGGTGGCCAAAGTCTTGGAGTTTCAGCTTCAACATCAGTCCCTCCAATGAACACCCAGGACTGATCTCCTTTAGGATGAATTGGTTGGATCTCCTTGCAGTCCAAGGGACTCTCAAGAGTCTTCTCCAACACGACAGTTCAAAAGCATCGATTCTTCGGAACTCAGCTTTCTTTATAGTCCAACTCTCACATCCATACATGACTACTGGAAAAACCATAGCCTTGACTAGATGGACCTTTGTTGGCAAAGTAATGTCTCTGCTTTTTAATATGCTGTCTAGGTTGGTCATAACTTTCCTTCCAAGGAGCAAACATCTTTTAATTTCATGGCTGCAATCACCATCCGCAGTGATTTTGGAGCCCAGAAAAATAAAGTCAGCCACTGTTTGCACTGTTTCTCCATCTATTTGTCATGAAGTGATGGGGCCAGATGCCATGATCTTAATTTTCTGAATGTTGAGCTTTAAGCCAACTTTTTCACTCTCCTCCTTCACTTTCATCGAGAGACTCTTTAGTTCTTCTTCACTTTCTGCCATAAGGGTGGTGTCATCTGCATATCTAAGGTTATTGATATTTCTCCCGGCAATCTTGATTCCAGCTTGTGCTTCCTCCAGCCCAGCGTTTCTCATGATGTACTCTGTATATAAGTTAAATAAGCAGGGTGACAATATACAGCCTTGACGTACTCCTTTTCCTATTTGGAACCAGTCTGTTGTTCCATGGCTTAAACAACAGAAATTATTGTTTTTGAACTTTGTATTTTGTATTGCAGTACAGCTGATTAACAATGCTATGATGGTTTCAGGTGAACAGTGAAGGGACTCAGCCATACATATACATGTATCCATTCTCCCCCAAACCTCTCTCCCATCCACGCTGCCACATAACATTGAGCAGAGTTCCATGCGCTATACAATAGGGCCTTGTTAGTTATCTGTTTGAAATACAGCAATGTGTGCATGACCATCCCAAACTCCCTAACTGTCCCTTCCCCCCAGCAACCATAAGTCTAAACAACAGAAATTATTGTCTCACAGTTCTACAGGCTAGAAGGCCAAGGTCAAGATTGGTTCCTTCTCAGGGCTGTGAGGAGAATCTGTTTCATGCCTCTCCC
Source organism: Dama dama (assembly GCF_033118175.1). Taxonomy (NCBI): domain Eukaryota; kingdom Metazoa; phylum Chordata; class Mammalia; order Artiodactyla; family Cervidae; genus Dama; species Dama dama. The sequence goes on from NC_083702.1 coordinate 9,989,287, forward strand.
CTAGCTTCTGGTAATTTTCAGTATTCTTTGGCTTGTAGAAGAATCACACTGATTTCTGCCTTCGTTGTCACAAGTTTTTTTTCCTGTGTGCCTGTCTTTTTGTCCAAATTTCCTCTTTTTATAAGTATACCAGTCATAATGGGTTAGAGGCCCACCGTACTCCAGTAAGACCTCAGCTTAACTAATTATATCTACAATGACCCTATTTCTAAATAAGGTCACATGCTGATGAATTGGGGTTAGGACTTCAACATATAAATTTTAAGGTGGACACAATGAAATAATGGTAAGAATCAGACACAGTTAATGGTCAAACACCAGGATGCACTAGATACAACCTGAACTCAATGCCTGCTAGTCAGAAACACGGAAGGCAAGATCTGGGGAAATCTAGTATATATTTAGAAGACGAAGAGTTTGAAATAAAGAACAAAGGAAAACAAGGACAGAAAGCTAGGAGATCAGAATAAGGTGGTCAAGCCAAAAATAGGGAATACAATACTCCAGACTCAGAGAAGGGATATCTTTCACGGAGAGGAGAGAGATTAGAACCTTAGACACCAAGTTTCAGCCAGTCATCTCCTTCACCTGACTCAGGCTTGGTTGGATATGGTGAATGTTTATCACAACCAAACATATTTTGGTTGCACAATTTTCATTTATCCATCATAATAACACTTTGCTTTTCTTTTAGTCACCTCTTCCCGATTCATGTAGTCTATCCTGAGACACTGGATACTGAACGAGGTCACTAACACATGCAGTGACAGAAAGGGCAGTAAGGCCGGCAGCAGCGGCATTGACCTGAACAAGCTGTTCCTGCTGCTAGACTGCAGGCTTCTGACTCCCAAACTGCACAGTTATTTAGACTCCTGTCCTTTCCTATGGTAGTTCTCCAGCCTCCTGACAATTCAATGACTCCTAATGTCCTTCTGATAAATTCATCTTTGCTTCACTAGTCATAGTTGGATTCTATCACTTGCAATCTAGAACTCCAACCAAGGTGACACCCAAATGCTGCTTCAGGGGACTGGGAAAAAAGAAAGCCAGGAAGAGCTTACTTAACACTCAGGTGGATGACTCCTCATTATTCATATACTCTTCTATACCAGTCTTCAATATTTTAAAAGGAAAGTTGTTGAAAAGACTATTAGAATTTTACTTGACTGAACCCAAAATAATAGTATCTTAAACAAAATCAAGGTTTATTTTTCTCTCGTAGACAGAAATCTGAAGCCAGGCAAGTCCAAAACTATTACAGTGGCTCTACTTTGTAATCAGGACTCCAGGCTTTCTGCTTCCATCCTGCTCTTGGCTTCCATTTTCAGGGTCAGCTCATAGCCTAAGATGATAGTGGAACTATGGTCAGAGAAATCAAGTTGAGGAAATAAAAATGAAAGGCAAAAAGGCCAAAAAGGCTCCTTTCCAGCCGAGTCAGCTCCTATGATGCCCTCTCCCAACACAACATTTTTGCTTACATCTCATTGGCCTGAACTCAGTCATATGGCTCTATCAATATACAAAGACGTAGGGAAATACTCTTGTTGTAAGCAGCAGTATGCCCAGCTGAAAATCGTAGTTCTGTAATTAAGGAGAAAAGAAAATGGCTATTGGTAAGCAACTACCAGTTTCTACCACAAAATCTTCTTTTACTTTCTCAGCAATGACAAACTTCTCAAATGTCTATTACTATATACAAGGCAGAGCACTTCAGGAGTTTTATACTTGTACCAGTAAAGCTGGTTGAGGAGTATATCAGTTAGAATGCCCTCAGCTGCAAGTAACAGAAAACCCAACTGAAAGTAGCCTAAACAATGAGGAAATATGCCATCTCATATGATAAAAAGTGCAGAAGTCAACCAACTGCTATGTTAGTTAATTCAGCAACTCTATAATATCATCAAGGGTTCATGTTCTTTCTTTTCACTTCCCCTCATCTGGTTATAGGTCTCTAAAAGCCCCACTTTGGTCAGAAGATGACTAAACATTGAAAACACCTAGAAAAAGACAAGGTATTCTTTCAGGAGCAAGGAAATAGCTCACCCATACAGTTGCATTCAGTTTGTGGTTTGGCTGGAGGGTCTAAGATGGCTTTGCCTGTATACCTGGTATCTTGGTGGGGATAGCTGAAAAAGTGAGACTTCTGTCATCATTCAGTAGTCTAGCCTGAGCTGCTTTACATGGCAGCTGGGTTCCAAAAGGGCAAATGCTTAGCAAGCCTCTACTTGCCTCATGCTTGTTAGTGTCTCATTGGCCAAAGCAAATTACACAAGAAGTCCAGAATCATTGTGGGAGGGGATTACACCAGGGCTTGAATACCAGGAAATGTGCTTTCTTGGAGGTCATCAGCACAACAGTCTTCTACAGGGTACGGTTTTGAGCCCTTTGGGGTGGGGAGTTTGTCTTCAAGAACTTACAATATTGTCAGGGATGTGAGACAAACTCTTGGAAAGTTAAATAGAAACTCATGACTTCAATATTTTAATAACATTTTAAAGGCTATGGAAGTCTGAAGGCAGGCCCAGAGAGAGGGGTTTCAACCTGGAAAAGCTAGTTGGATTTTTTTCCCAGGAGATTTCATATGGTGGTGAATGTTCCATGCCTCAGGGTCAGGCCTTCAGTGTTCATCTTCAGTATGTTTAGTGCCCTGGGTACATGCATGCTGAGTCGCTTCAGTTGTGTCCAACTCTTTGCAACCCCATGGACTGCAGCCTGCCAGGCTCCTCTGTTCATGGGGATTCTCCAGGCAAGAATACTGCAGTGGGTTGCCATGCCCTCCCCCAGGGGATCTTCCCAACCCAGGGATCAAACCCAGGTCTCCAGCATTGCAGGCAGTTACTTTACTGTCTGAGCCACCAGGGAAGTCCAAGAATACTGGAGTGGGTAGCCTATCCCTTCTCCAGGGAATCTTCCCGACTCAGGAATCAAACTGGGGTCTCTTGCATTGCAGGCAGATTGTTTACCAGCTGAGCTACCAGGGAAGCCCATTTAGTGCCCTAGTACTGGTTAATTTCTAGAGAAATTAACTTCAGTCTGACTAAACACACAAGCTGCCAGGGAGAGTATACCAGGATGCCAGTGACACTGAAGAGTAGAATATAATGTCAAGCAGACCAGATGTGAAGATTGACCTGAACAGCCAGCCCATTGCCTTAGTGAGCAAGTTCATTTGAAGCTAAATATGCTTGATGAACACAGATTAAGAATAAGGCTGCTTGGACATAAAATTTGAATTATTAAAGGGTTCTGATAGCCCATTACATTGATCTTCATTCATTCATACATATATTTTCAATGTATTATGAAGTGCGTGAGTGTGTGCTCACTCAGTGATGTCCGACTCTTTGTGACCCCATGGACTGTAGCCCACCAGGCTCCTCTGTTCATGGGATTCTCCAGGCAAGAGTACTGGAATGGATTGCCATTTCCTTCTCCAGGGGATCTTCCTGACCCAGGGATCGAATTCGAGTCTCCTGCATTGGCAGGCAGGTTCTTTACCACTGAGCTACCAGCAAAGTCCCTTTAATTACTCTGAGCAGGAGTCATTTTAAGGGGGAACAACAGGGCTGCAGCACTTCCATAAATTCTCAAACATACATGTCTAGAATTACATATGTATACAAAAGCAAAAGCCCCTTCTTTCTACTCCAACTGATTTCCACCCAGTGCCAATATGAACCACCTCCAGATCAGGTAGGGGTGTGTGTTTATTTGGGATTGATGTCCTTGTTTGGTACAGTCTTTTATCAAAGATAACCCTAATGCTAGTTGGTTTTCCTCTAAGTGTGTGCAAACTATATTTTGCCTTTGTGATCAAAATTATGTAAATACCAGAGCTTTCCTTCTCATTAATATCTTAGACACCAGTTGGTGTTTAACTGACCTATTGATGTTTTCACTGTCTTTGCCTCTCTGTTCTAATTGTTGATGCCAGTTTGTTTTTCTTCACATTATTAAGTCTATTTCTAGAATACAATTGAGTGTAACATAATTATATACTTTGGGGTCAATTCTCCTCCTTTCTATTCTATTTCTTAGAAGGATGTTGCCAACTTTCCTCTCTGACTCTCCACTCAGCTCCATATCTTTTCGACACTGCTGTATCTGTTTGGGCAACAGAGAGTAATCTATTAAAAAAACATGAACCCACCTCTCTTCACTCTTGCTCAGCTACTGAGTTTGGTCTGTATTTTGGCATTTACCTACTCCCTCCCTCTAGGTTTCCCAGGTGGCGCTAGTGGTAAAGAACCTGCCTGCCAATGAAGGAGATATAAGAGATGCAGGTTCTATCCCTGAGTGGGGAAGATCCCTGGAGGAGGGCATGGCAACCCACTCCAGTATTCTTGCCTGGAGAATCCCATCGACAGAAGACCCTGACAGGCTACAGTCAGGGTTGCAAAAAGTCAGCCAAGACTGAAGCAACTTAGCATGCCTCCCTCCCTCCAGTTTTTGAGGACTGACTTTCCTCTTTATGCTTGTCAGAAGCAAACCAAGAATCTTTATCACCTTGGTTTTCTTCAAGGAAAAGAAAGACTTGTCTGTATTTCCCAGCAAAAACAAGGCCCTGCTATATGGTTCAAGAGACTCCCAGGGCCTCCCAAGCACCAGCAGGCATAGTCTAACTGGCAGGTCTGATCTTTAACTCTTGAGCCCTCTTGAACCCATTTCATGTGAAATGCCAGGCTGGATGAATCAAAAGCTGCAATCAAGATTTCCAGGAGAAACATCAACAACCTCAGATATGCAGATGATACCACTTTAATGGCAGAAAGTGAAGAAGAACTAAAGAAACTCCTGAGGAGGGTGAAACAAGAGAGTGAAAAAGCTAGCTTAAAACTCAAAAAAACTAAGATCATGTCATCCGGTCCCATTACTTCATGGCAAATAGATGGGGAAACAATGGAAACAGTGAAAGGCTTTATTTTCCTGGGTTCCAAAATCACTGTTGATGCTGTTGTCAGCCATGAAATTAAGACACTTGCTCCTTGGAAGGAAAGCTATGACAAATCTAGACAGTAAAAGCAGAGACATCACTTTGCTGACAAAGGTCTGTATAGTCAAAGCTCTGGTTTTTGCAGTAGTCATGTATGGATGTGGGAGTTGGACCATAAGGAAAGCTGAGCACCAAAGAATTGATGTTTTCAAACTGGTGCTGGAGAAGACTCCTGAGAGTCCCTTGGACAGCAAGGAGATCAAATCTGTCAATCCTGAAGAAAATCAATCCTGAATATTCATTGGAAAGACTGAGGCTGAAGTTCCAATACTCTGGCAACCTGATGCGAAGAGCCAACTCATTAGAAAAGACTCTGATGCTGGGAAAGATTGAAGGCAGGAGGAGAAGGGGATGACAGAGGATGAGATGGTTGGATGGCATTGCTGACTCAATGGATATGAGTTTGAGCAAACTCTGAGAGATAGTGAAGGACAGGGAAGCCTGGCGTATTGCAGTCCATGGGGTTGCAAAGAGTCGGACACAGCTGAGCGACTAAACAATTATTGAAGGTGAAGTCATTATCTTGTTGTTTCTTCCCCCACTTTGCCCATACAAAACTTTTTTACTTTTTCTGGCTTCTCAGATTTTACTCTCCCATTCCCGTCATTTAACACTGTCTTTTATTTTGCTTTATAATTTTGGAGCATAGAAAGCTTTATTTCAGGCCCAAGCAAGGAGAACAGGTAGCTCATGTTCAAAAACTTCAAACTCCCTGGTGGTTTTGGGGGAGAAGTTTTTAGGCAAAATTTGGGGTGAGGACTGCAGGGTGGGTGACTTTCTTCTGACTGGTGAGGAGGTAGCAGGATGATGTTCCAGGAATTTTGTGCTCAGCTTGAAGTTGCCATTCTCCACCTGGGTGGGGGCCTTAGTTCCTGGGAACCGTACAGGGTCTTGCTCAGTTTCAAACCAGGATCAGATTCCAGAACCAAGAGGTTAGAAGAACACCATCCACCTGGAGTCTGAAGTTCATCAAAACCTGTCTTTAAGAAATTAAAATAAGAACCATTTGGTCTCAGGACTGAAGCTCAGTAGGTATATGTCTCATCTCATAAAGAATCAGTGAGATGCAAAGTGAGAGGTAAGAAATGTATCTGTGTATTTAGTTAGAGAGACACACATTCCATAGATAGAATGGATCCATGTCAGAAGGCAAGAATGGCCTTGGGAGAAACATGCCCCACAGACAGAGTGTGGGCCATCTCAGAAGGCAAAAGGCAACACTGTCTTTAAATTCATTTATATTCAACAAACCAAAGAGGCGTCAGTCATTAGGATTCCCTAACTTAGAAGGCTGCTAGGGAACTATAACAATTTTTTGTCATCAAATAATATTTTCTTCTCCCACACTAATTAGAAAGGTCCATGTGCTGGCAAAGGGCACTGTGGATGTATCATCCTGTGCTTTCCCAAAGATAAGTGCCAAACATTTGTGTGTGAATGTAGTATTTGTCACACCTTGTTAATTATAATCCCCCTTTCTCATTTAGAGCTTTCAAGATGTATTAATACTGTTATTCTCTGAGTCATTCTCTTTAATTCTGTTTCACCCCTAGTGAGCTGACTGTACAATCTGTATAATCTCTTTCAGCCAGCGTGTGTGCTGTGTGTTGAGGGGAGGAACTGAACAGCTGCCCCCATTATCTATAAAGAGAACAGAAAAAAAACAAAACCATTTTCAGGTGGTGATTAATGTGTCTAAGTGCCACAGGACAGGAGATTACATCGCTAAGATTCCAAGGTTGGGGGGGGTGGGGGTGGGGGAAGGGGGCAGAAGTGAACCTTGAGTTTTCCTATTTGCATGCTTCTAGAGAGATTAACAAAAAAATAATCACAGAGGTTGGGGGGAAATGCGGGGGGTAGGGTGGGGAGTAGAGAATAGAGATTTGTTAAAGCAGGGAGGTGATGAGAAGTTGGAGGCAGAATTTGGAAGCCCTGAATGTCAGACTGTGGAGGTAAAGCTGGGTCTTTAGGTCATAGGAAACAAGACACTTACAGACTAGCAGTTTTGTAGTCTGGGATTCCATTCTTCTATGCCTCCCTAATACAGAAGTCACTAACACACACATTCAATTAGTTAATAATCAAAACTCTGTGCCTAAATTTCTGCTTGGCAATAATTGGCTGGATAGTAATGCAGCTGCTTTAGATGCAGCATGGCTCTCCAGCTTCCTCAGGCCCTACCTGGTCTGGGTTCGCTTTTTTAGATTAATGGCCTTCAAATCATACTTGCTAAAAAAATTCTGAAAAAATAGGTTGCTGCCTAAACTTTTAAAATTATCAGTTTAAATTGTTTTAAAGGATGTAATTTATGATATGCTGAAACATTAACATTTTAAAGTGAAGCTGTCATATCACTCTTTTAAATGCATCCCAGTTCAGTTCAGTCGCTCAGTCATGTCTGACTCTGCAACCCCATGGACTGCATCACGCCAAGGCTTCCCTGTCCATCACCATCTCCCAGAGCTTGCTCAAACTCATGTCCATCGAGTCGGTGATGCCATCCAACCATCTCATCTGTTGTACCCTTCTCCTCCTGCCTTCAATCTTTCCCATCATCAGGGTATTTTCCAATGAGTCAGTTCTTTGCATCAGGTGGCCAATGGAATTTAAATACCATCGCAGTTTGATACCATCGTCCTTTAAAAGTACATGAATAAGGAACTTCCCTAGTGGTCCTTTTCATATTGTCCATGGGGTTCTCAAGGCAAGAATACTGAAGCGGTTTGCCATTCCCTTCTCTGGTGGACCACATTTTGTCAGAACTCTCCACCATGACCATCTTGGGTGGCCCTGCACGGCATGGCTTATAGTTTCATTGAGTTAGACAAGGCTGTGGTCCATGTGATTAGCTTGATTAGTTTTCTGTGATTGTGGTTTTCAGTCTGTCTGCCCACTGATGGAGAAGGATAAGAGGCTTATGGAAGCTTCCTGATGGGAGAGACTGACTGAGGGGAAAACTGTGTCTTGTTCTGATGGGTGGGGCCATGCTCAGTAAGTCTTTAATCCAATTTTCTGTTGATGGGTGGAGCTGTGTTCCCTCCCTGCTATTTAGAGTCAGTAGCTGACCCTCAGATCCCGGATACACCAGAAAGGAGACTGTGACATGCAGGTCTGACTAGAAAGACAGAAACTCAGGCAGCACTGAGACCTCCAGTCACGATAGACAGAGTGCCTGATGAACCACGGAGGTTCGTGACATTGTACAGGAGACAGGGATCGAGACCATCCCCAAGAAAAAGAAATGCAAAAAAGCAAAATGGCTGTCTGAGGAGGCCTTACAAATAACTGTGAAAAGAAGTGAAGCAAAAAGCAAAGGAGAAAAGGAAAAGATATATCCATTTAAATGAAGAGTTTCAAAGAATTGCAAGGAGAGATAAGAAAGCCTTCCTCAGTGATCAGTGCAAAGAAATAAGAGGAAAACAATAGAATGGGAGGGACTAGAGATCTCTTCAAGAAAATTAGCAATACCAAGGGAACATTTCATGCAAAAGTGGACTCAATAAAGGATAGAAATGGTATGGACCTAACAGAAGCAAGGAGATATTAAGAAGAGGTGGCAAGAATACACAGAAGAACTGTACAAAAAAGATCTTCACAACCCAAATAATCACAATGGTGTGATCACTCACCTAGAGCCAGACATCCTGAAATGTGAAGTCAATTGGGCCTGAGGAAGCATCACTAAAAACAAGCTAGTGGAGGTGATGGAATTCCAGTTGAGCTAATTCAAATCCTAAAAGATGATGCTGTGAAAGTGCTGCACTCAATATACCAGCAAATTTGGAAAACTCAGCAGTGGCCACAGAACTGGAAAAAGTCAGTTTTCATTCCAGTCCCAAAGGCAGTGTCAAAGAATGCTCAAACTATCGCACAATTGCACTCATCTCACAGGCTAGTAAAGCAATGCTCAAAATTCTCCAAGCCAGGCTTCAGCAGTATGTGAACCATGAACTTCCAGATGTTCAAGCTGGTTTTGGAAAAGGCAAAGGAACCAGAGATCAAATTGCCAACATCTGTTGGATCATCGAAAAAACAAGAGTGTTCCAGAAAAACATCTATTTCTACTTTACTGACTATGCCAAATCCTTTGACTGTGTGGATCACAATAAACTGGAAAATTCTGAAAGAGATGGGAATACCAGACCACCTGACCTGCCTCTTGAGAAACCTGTATACAGGTCAGGAAGCAACAGTTAAAACTGGACATGGACCAACAGACTGGTTCCAAATAGGAAAAGGAGTATGTCAAGGCTGTATATTGTCACCCTGCTTATTTAACTTATATGCAGAGTACATCATGAGGAATGCTGGGCTGGAGGAAGCACAACCTGGATTCAGATTGCCGGGAGAAATATCAATAACCTCAGATATGCAGATGACACCACCCTTATGGCAGAAAGTGAAGAGGAACTAAAAAACCTCTTGATGAAAGTGAAGGAGAGTGAAAAAGTTGGCTTAAAGCTCAACATTCAGAAAACTAAGATCATGGCATCTGGTCCCATCACTTCATGGCAAATAGATGGGGAAACAGTGGCTGACTTTATTTTGGGGGGCTCCAAAGTCACTGCAGATGGTGACTGCAGCCATGAAATTAAAAGACACTTACTCCTTGGAAGGAAAGTTATGACCAACCCAGACAGCATTTTAGAAAGCAACCTAGAAAGCAGAGACATTACTTTATCAACAAAGGTCCGTCTAGTCAAGGCTATGGTTTTTCCAGTAGTCATGTATGGATGTGAGAGTTGGACTATAAAGAAAGCTGAGCACCGAAGAATTGATGCTTTTGAACTGTCATGTTGGAGAAAACTCTTGAGAGTCCCTTGAACTGCAAGGAGATCCAACCAATCCATCCTAAAAGAGATCAGTCCTGAATGTTCATTGGAAGGACTGATGCTGAAGCTGAAACCCCAATACTTTGGCCACCTGATGTGAAAAGCTGACTCACTTGAAAAGACCCTGATGCTGGGAAAGATTGGGGGCAGGAGGAGAAGGGGACCACAGAGGATGAGATGGTTGGACGGCATCACCAACTTAATGGACGTGAGTTTAAGTGGACTCTGGGAGTTGGTGATGGACAGAGAGGCCTGGAGTGCTGCAGTCCATGGGGTCGAAAAGAGTGGGACACAACAGAGTGACTGAACTGAACTGGTGATCCAGTGGTTGATGCCAGCCTGCAGGGGACAATTGGGAAACTAGGATCCTGCATGCCACGTGAGAAAAGAAAAAAAATTTTTTTTCTTATAAGAGTTGAACATTTTATTAATATATGGTTCCTTTTTCTCTTTGAAATCCTATTTTCTTTCTAGAATTTTATACTGTATTTTCATATCAAATGTCTTATTCATCATTTCATTTTCTATGTATTAAAGTTTCTTTTGGATTGTTATTGCAATTATTGAAACAATTAAGCAAAGCAATATATTACAACCTTAATAACTATCAAACAGGAAGTAAAATTTTTTAATGGAAATGCCTCTTTTAATAAGATAGAGACTAAAAATAGTAGTTCCTGTATCCATGGAAAAATATTATCTGGACAATTTTTTTCTCCCTTTCTATAGCCATTAAGTGCTGAGAAACTTTGATCACACAATTTAGTAGGTGGGACTGGAAAGAGTTTTGTTATGGTAATGTCCCTCAATTATTTGATCTTCCAAGTTATATGGCAGAAATCCAGTAATCTATCTTAAGAAATTAAAGGATCAGCTGAAAGTTCCATGTAGTCCTCCTCCTCTTTTGTTGAAAACTAAGAACCAGAATTCTGATTTGCAAAAGGATATGTTGCCAAGTCATTACTCTTTTCACAATATTAGGGTTTCTAATTGTCCTCTATTTGTCACCTCTGAGATTTTTAACATTCATGGCAAAGCCCATCCTGAGATTTCGAGTAGAAGAGAAATATTTTTGTTTGTAAAGTGGAAGGGTGCAATTTTTAAAAAATTTCTCAGTCATATCAATTTTAGAAAAGACTATATATGATGGGACTTCCCTGGTGGCCCAGTGGTTAAGAATCCCCCTTGCAATGCAGGGGACACTAACATCCCACATGCCACACGCTTATGGAGCAAGTAAGCCCTCCCAGGGCAACTAGAGAGTAGCTCCACTTGAGTCAACTAGAGAAAGCCCACGTACAACAGTGAACACCCAGTGCAGTCAAAAATAAAAATAAATTCTTTTAAAATGTCATTTGATCACGAAGGCCTTCTCAAGATAGCCCATGTAAACACTATCTTACAAGTATACATCGCTCCACCTCTCTTCCCCCTGAACACTATCCCTTTCCTATACTTTAAATTTTTGTTTTAGTTAGCAATTGCCTGATATTTGTCTATCTCCCCACTAGAGTGTTAACGCCACAGGTGCAGGAACTCATTTGTTCACTGCTGTGCCACAGTAGCTGGCACATTGTGTGGACCATCAGACCTTCAACACTTGGTCCAGTAAATCCATGACTGTCCATCTTCCTTACAGCCTAAATGACATCTTCTCTCAGATCAGGAAACTCCTTCCCTCATGCTGCTTGCTGCTGCCTGCTAAGTCGCTTCAAGCTGGGTCCAAGTCTTTGCAGCCCCATGGACTGTAGCCCATTAGGCTCCTCTGTCCATGGGATTCTCCAAGCAAGAATACTGGAGTGGTTTGCCTTCTCCAGAAGGTGATCTTCCCAAGCCAGGGATCCAACCCACATTCCTTTTGTCTCCTGCATTGGCAGGCGGGTTCTTTACCACTAGTGCCACCTGGGAAACCCTTTTTGTATGCTACTTCTCTAACAATTTGGGAAATCACTCAGAAGAGTAGGAGACCCCACTCAACCCCCAAATGGGGGCTTCACTACCTGTAGAAATAAGAATCGTTCAACAAGCTACTCCGCAAGGGCCCTAACAGCTGACAATCCTGTGACTCCGTCTGGCCAAGCTTGTGAGACTTTGAAACTGGAAAGAAAGAAGCAGGGAGAAGGAAGTCAGCTTAGATGAAATTGAGAGAGAAGGCAGTCTAGCCTGTTTAAAAACATGTACTTATGCCTTCACCTTTTCAGCGTCTGAAGACCACCGCTTTTAAACTAAATCTCTTCCTCTGGGGAGAGCGCGAAGAGCCAGTAACAGGTCTCCCGAGGCAGCGCCATTTAAAGTCGGCCCAGGGGCCTCAGCGTCTACCTTAAGAGGGGCTCCACCCACATTTCAGCTCTTTGTTAGTCAACCGTGCCCAACCGAGAACAGTGTAAATATTCTGTTCACAAAATGCATTTCACTGTGAACAAAGCGTACGGATAGCGATCTAATTCAGCTGGGACCTCGGCGCCTGACCAACTCCCCTAAGAACGGACCAGGCGCCTCCATCATGGCCGCCGGCGACAGCGCTGAAAGGCAACTGATAGGAAATGGCGCCGGGGCGCGCGGACAGTCTCGCCAGGTCCAGGGCGACGGGGCCAGAGGGCTGGCAAGACCGTCTAGGAGCGCCGGCCAGGGTCCCTGAAGACGGTCCTCGGATTTTAACACCTAGAAACCCTGAAACTTGACGCCTGCAATATGGAGGACGGTTATTGTCTCTGCCGAGCGATTTGTACGAGCAGGCCCTGATTCCGTCCCGCGTCGGAACCCGGCAAAATCCTCTATTCTCTAAACAGAATGCGTTACGCACACTGCGCATCTTCGCAATAGTGGGCCGGCTAACGACGCCAAGAATGTTACGTCGCTCTCCCCCTCCCCTCCCCACCCCTAGTTCTGGTTCAGGAGGCGCGAGAACTCTGCGCCCAATCCGTACTTTGTTTTTCTGCTACAGACCGCGAAGTGCGCCCGTCTCCGCAACTGACGTAAAACGCTTCCAAGAATACCCCTAGTGCTCCGCGAAGCCCTCGGGCTATTCCGAGACGCTGTTTACGTATCGGCTCCGACGTACGTAGCGTTAAGCTGGAGCAGTCTCAGCGCTGGCCGCCATTTTGTGCAGTCGCTGGGAAGGAAGGAGACGCCTAAGCCGCGGCACTGCCGGGTTTGAGCGTAGCCAAACCTACCCACTGCTTTTATAACCCCGATTCTCTGTGTTTTGCTCCCGTCTCCGACGAGAGAGGCGGCGACGGTGGCGTCTGCGACGGGAGACAGCGCGTCGGAGCGAGAGAGCGCCGCGCCTGCCGCCGCCCCAACAGCGGAGGCGCCGCCGCCATCGGTCGTCACCAGACCGGAGCCGCAGGCCCTCCCGAGCCCGGCCATCCGTGCCCCGCTCCCAGATCTCTATCCGTTTGGGACCATGCGCGGAGGCGGCTTTGGGGACCGGGACCGGGATCGTGACCGTGGAGGGTAAGGGGTGAGGAGGAGAGGAAAGGCCTTGTGTGCGCGGGGGGCGGGGAGGAGGTTGCTTCCTTAGGAGACCGCAGCCTGCGGTCAAGCGGAAGACTGGGGAGCCGACTGCAGGCCTAGGAGCGAAGCTTCCCACTGGGAGGCGAGGTGACCCGGGACTTAACAGCAGTTTAGTGCGGGGCCTCTGGTGGGCTTGGGACCCCGGGTCGCTGGCGGGGCGATGGGGGGAGGGGGGCGGCGGCTTGGCGACGCCCCAGCCCCTGCTTGCGGACGGTCGTCGTGGCGCGGCGCGGCCGGGCCTCAGCCCCACAGGCAGCAGGAGGGGAGCTCTGGCCTCCGCCGACTCGGCCCGGGCCTCCTCAGTTTCCCGGCTTTCGAGCCCGGCGGGTTTGAGCGAATCATTTGATCTCTGCAGGGCTAGTGTTCATCCGTGAAACGCGGATGTTCTTGCTGAGAGAGAAGGATGAGGTCTCCGAGTTCACCCTGGGAAAGTCTTTTAACGGCAAATGGCTTCCCTGTTTATGGAACTGGAAACATGGTTCGAAACTAGAGACTTTTAAGAAGCGGACTTGCAGATTTTAAAATATTTTAAAATTACGTTTAGTTGTACTTTAAAGTAACTCGAAGGAAGCACATTGGAATGCCAGCGACATTTGCTGGCATTATTTGCTGTCTAAAACTGTTGTTTGGCGGGAGGGAGGAGTTTTTTGTTTTAACGTTTCTTTTTTCTTCTCTAATTGGCCTGAAGCATTAACGTCTTGGTCTAACTTGAAATTTTTTGATCTAGTAATGCCACGGTTACTGGGTTGGAAGTTAACAGGATTAAACGTTAAGTCTTCCCAGATGAGATTCAAATCCTAAGGTTCCTGTTAATCGAAAAAGTCGCTTTAAGAAAAGTTTCATCTGTGAATAAAAATTTTTGGGACGCCACGTCTTAATATATATAGATTGTGTGTGTGTGACCTTGGGCGAGATCCTGAACCTTTGTGAGCAGATTTTCTCGTCCGAAGATGGGGATGGTAATTGCATTGTTCCCCGGAATTGAGATGGTGTGTGTAATTGTCTCTGTAGTAGGCATTCTGTTAAAGCTGTTTTCTCCAAACATTTTTGTCTTCTGTGGTTCAAATGCACATCTACCAGACCTAGTAGTCACACGCTCCTCAATTATTATTTGTTTTACTGTGGCTCAGCTGGTAGAGAATCCGCCTGCAATGCGGGAAACCTGGGTTCGATCCCTGGCTTGGGAACGTCCCCTGGAGAAGGGAAAGGCTACGCACTCCAGTATTCTGGCCTGGAGAATTCCGTGGACTGTATATAGTCCATGGGATCGCAAAGAGTCGGACACGACTGAGCGACTTTCACTTACTAAATAAAAAGGACTGTTTTGACTTATACTTTGTTCGGAAAGGAAATACTTGATTTTAGCTTTAAATTCAAAAGACTATAAGTGAAATGTTTGCTTAGTGTTTCACAGTATAGCCAAATTTATAGTGAATTTCAATACAACCACTTAGGGAAAAGAACTTGATGTTTCCTAGTAAAATGAAAATGACCCAGAATTCCTCTCAAGCCTTATACCCTAGACTCATAGGCCTAGAAAAACCCTTGTACATGTACTTACATATCCATGTTTATAACAGTGTTGTTTATGACAATATTAAAACAGTTCAAATGTCTGGATAAATTCGTCCCATAGAATACAGTACAGCAGTGAAAAAAAACATATCAGGATGTATGATTCACAAACATAAATATTAAGTAAAAATACAAGGTGTCCTAGAAGGATAAGCTAAGGAACAGATGACAAGACCAGAATAAAAGGGAATGGTTAAAATTCGAGGTACTCATTGGTATGATGGGGATTCTAACCTTGAAGTAGGCACATAGAAGCTACTGAAGTACTGATAACGTTATTTCTTTACCATGGATGTTTTATATATATGCTTTAATAAGAAAAGGTTTATTATTTGAAAAGCCAAAAAATTGAGTTGCTGATCCATACTTAGTTTATCCCATATTGACTCTTAAGTATCAGATATTAAGAAAAGACTTAAAAAATAATGTTTCAAACAAAATGGCCTTGTGTAAGGTCTGTGCCCTAACTCCACCTTTACTATGAAATTTCTTTCATTATTTGAATTGCTATTGTTCTGTTCTTAACTGTACAGAGCTGAAATGGATTATTTTGAAAGGGGAATGAGTGAGGTAGTGTATGTACATGTACAGTCCAAACGTGCATTGTAGATGATTCTGCATGTTAATGTATAAATCTTCGAAACTGGCATTTATTGCAAATCTAAATTAAAATTAATACTCAAAACATTAATGAGCAGCGTAGTATGCAGGGGGTTAGGATATGTAGATATTTAAATGATGATGCAAATGCACTCAGGTTCTACAAGAGGAAAGGCTCTCTTGGATATTGTAGTCAACCTTATACAGGTGGTAGAAAGCGTATTTTTAAGAATCCCATGTTTCAAATTACAGTATATCTTTAGAGAAGGATGATATATAGCTTGGTTAAAAAGCCAATGCAATAGAGGAAAAGGAAAAACTTTGAAAAATAAGGGCTATTTTGAATAAGTCTTGAACATTGTTTTCAAAAGTTCTGTTTTCTTCTAGGTTGTTATTTTAAGGTCTGAGTAATATTGGAGTGCAGCAGCAGCATTAAAATGGCATTTTTTAGGAACAACATTTGTTGTTGTTCAGTCACTAAATTGTGTCCAACTCTTTGCAACCCTGTGGACTGCAGCACACCATGCTTCCCTGTCCTATCTCCCAGAGTTTGCTCAAATTTGCGTCCACTGAATCAGTGGTGCTATCCAACCATCTCATCCTCTCCCTCCCTCTCTCCTGCCTTGGCTCTTTCCCAGCATTAGGGTATTTTGTGAAGAACCACGTAATTAGACAGCCAATATCTGAAAATTAGTCTTTGGTCATTTTTCTTTGCAAGACTGACAGTTTAAAGACTTGGCTTTTTTATTTGTAGAGAACCTTAGTTATTGATAGAATTGTTAGTTGCTTCACCTAAAAGGGAGGGAGGAGGGGTCAGTCTCCTGTTTGGTCTTAAGCCTGAGGACGTGTTGAAGGTGTTGATTGGTATTGATCAACAGTAATATAAATGGAATCTGCCAGGTTCTGTCTTTTTGAATGTAAATACTTAATGGTCCCAATAAAATTTCCTGCCATCAATCTTTGTATATTTGTATTTAGAGAAATATCTAGCCAGCTCTTTAAGCCAAGAACTTTCAAGACCATTTTGAGTTCCAGGAAATTGACGTGCTTTAGAAGTACATCTACTGCCTGTTGATTAGTAAACTCCTGGAACCACTTGCAAGATGATGTTATGAATGAGTTAGAGTAGAAAAGGAGAATTAAATTTGGTGTAGTGTTTTCAGGAGTAAGGAAATGGGATGAAAACATTGTTATTGGTACACCAAAACAATGTCCTGCACTTTAATAGGTTGAAATACAGAAATGAAGACCATCTTAGTCTTACGATTCTTCTTAGGAAACAGAACATTTCAAGTTTGGCTAATGGCCATATTTGTATTCCAGTTGAACTTGTCTGTTGTGAAAGCAAGGTAAAGCAAAAAGAATGATTTTTTAAATTGTTTTAAAGACCTTAGATAACTTTCTACCTGTCCACAGTTTTGCCCTAATTTAAACTGAATGTCCTCACTTAGCTTCATTTCAGAATATTACATAACAGTAGCGATTTCTGTTCACTTCAGTATCTCTAGCACCACTTAAAACAATACCTGGTTTATGGTTGATACCCAGTAACTATTTGTTGAATGAATATAATTACTGCCAGTTTGTATTAAGTGTTTACTATGTCAGATACTGTTTTAAGTACTTTACACAAATATTTTTTTGGAGGGGGCTGGTAGTATCTTAAGAGTTGCATCTTTTTGCATGTTTTTATGGCACCTGAGATATTTTGCTTTAAAAATACTAATAAAAACAAATAAAAAAAATACTAATAAACTGAAATTTTTGATGTTTCTAGATTTGGAGCAAGAGGTGGTGGTGGCCTTCCCCCAAAGAAATTTGGTAATCCTGGGGAACGTCTACGTAAAAAGAAGTGGGATTTGAGTGAGCTCCCCAAGTTTGAGAAGAATTTTTATGTTGAACATCCAGAAGTGGCAAGACTGACTCCAGTAAGTTTGAGGGGTGGTATTTATTTACCTTTTCTTCACATGCAGTAGTGAACCAAGGAGATAAATTAGCCAAAGTTTACTCATATATAGAAAGTTTACTCATATATATACAAAGTTTACTCTTGTATTTTTTATTCTGGTGTGGTGGGACTTTTCCTTTGGTTCTTGTTAGGAAAGCTGATACTCGTAAGAGAAAGCACTTGATTCTCATATGTTGATTATATTTCATCTTTCTGAGTCAGCTATTCTCATGTGGAAAATGAAACTCACTACCTGCTTCGTTGACTTAGAAAGTTGTGTGAAGTTGAACATACATGAAAAGCACTGTAAGAAGTGTTAAACATATTTTCCATTGTAATTGTGAATTTGATCATTGTTATGCTTTATTGGAACATAAAGTTTTGCACATTTAGAATAAATTGGTTACTGATTTGTCTTACTTTCTTTCTTAAATAGTATGAGGTTGATGAATTACGCCGAAAGAAAGAGATTACAGTGAGAGGGGGAGATGTTTGTCCTAAACCCGTGTTTGCCTTCCATCATGCTAACTTCCCACGTAAGTGCTTTTCAGTTGGGGATATTAATTGTTAATTTAGCTTGAATGGTCACTGTGGTCATAAGTTATTTAAAGGTTTTGACCCAGCTCAGGATTTTGTTGAAAAGACAAATAGAAACTTTTCACAAAAGTTCTTCGAGTTTTTTGGGTGAGTTTATCTTTTTAATGTGCATGTGTTCTCAGTTTAGAACTTTTTTGGGTCTTTTGCAGGGGGGTTTTTTAATTTGTTTGGTTTTCATCTTTCCTTGGGGTTTTGCCTCTACGTTTTAGAAAAACAGCAAAATAAAATTGCTTTCTACCTGGATAAAATTTGGATTAGATAAACAGCAGGTGGCTTCTAGGTACCTATGCCTTGTACCTTAGATACTTTAGAGCAATGGTTCTCAAGTTTTCGAGAATAAGGGTGGATGGCTATGGTAGTAGCCTTCTTGAGAAACAGCAGGTCAAAGAACTGAATTTCAGTAACTGAAGACAAAACTACTGCTTCTCTTGGAGAGATGTAAAGCTGGATAATTATTGCCTTTGGTGAGCTTAAGAAGTTTTTATAATTTCTTTTGGCTGTAGGTTCACTTTTTAGTTTTACCTAAAAACAGTAATATCTGTTCTTGTACAGAATACGTAATGGATGTGTTGATGGATCAGCACTTCACAGAACCAACTCCAATTCAGTGCCAGGGATTTCCCTTGGCTCTTAGTGGCCGGGATATGGTGGGCATTGCTCAGACTGGCTCTGGGAAGACGTTGGCGGTATGTACCCGCAAGGGAAGACTTTGCATATTGTGGTAACTTACTTTGCTGTTGTAAATATTACATATATTCTCAATGCTTAAAATTTTAATTCAGATAGTGGAAGTAATGTTTTAGCTTTTTTAGCTATCTGAAATATGTGGAAGCATTTTATGTTCACATTTGCACTGCATATATGTGTAAGAGATGTGAATTCTGTTTTCCTTTTCCTAGTTACTTAGACATTATCAATTACTGTGATAACTTAGAACAGTTGATATAATGGCTTAGTTTTGGTATAAGACTGTCCTTCTTTCCTCCTCCAGTATTTGCTACCTGCAATTGTTCATATTAACCACCAGCCTTACTTGGAAAGAGGAGATGGCCCAATTGTAAGTGTGTTTCAGTTTGTTTATACTTCTAAAAATAACTACAATTTATTATTATGTTTCAGGCACTGTACTTTACATGTGTTCTCAGATTTCATTCTCAACCCCACCTTCCATATCTGGAGGAAATATTGTCTTACTGGTAAATCTTAGGTACAAAGCAGTTAAGTGACTTGCCCAGGGTCAGACAGTAATTAAATTGCTGAGCTCGAATTTGAATCGGTCTTACTTTTATTTTTTTATTTTTTATTTTTTTAATATTTATTTATTTATGGCCACATGTTTTGTGGAATCTTAGTTCCCCAACCCGGGATTGAACCCATGCCCTGCTGCTTTGGAAGCACAGAGTCTTAACCACTGGACCACCAGGGAAGTCCCTCAGTCTTACTTTTAACTACTGTGTCTATTAGCATCACATGTAGGCATTTTCTGTGCATTAAATACAGATGCACTGCTTAATTGCCCATCGATACTATGAGGGATACAAAGGTATAAAATGAGATTCTTGATCTGTGGATAAGTCAGGTTTGGGATGTGTATTTTTTAAGTAATGCTTTTGTAAGTGTTTATAGAGCAGCACCATTTTCTGGTTTGATCATTTTCAGTTAATGCTATTTACTGTAAAATTTCAGTAGTGGTCTTCAAACATTTTGAATGTACTTTCTTAACTTTTTTTTTAATAGAGCTTGCACTCACTGTATGTTTGTAAATATGTACATTATACAGTATGTCTTGATGCACAACAATAAGTAGTGCATCAACTTTTCATTACATAATATGTATTTCATATGGCTAATGGCATTAGCTATATTATCATTAACTAATGTCTAATGGATTGATATACCAAGTGAGAGTTATTGTTACCAGTGTATATGATTCCAGTTTCAAAGTGTCTTAATTTTATTTGACCAACTTCTTGTCACAGTGTGTATAAATCATCCTTGTTTTTGCCAGCTTTGCCTGGCCAAGACCTTAAACTAGATGTCAGGAAAATGTCAGCTCTGCTCTTTTCTTGTTCTGATATCTAAGTAAAATTTGGGACTTAACCTGGTTTTGTTACAGGAATATTGTAGCTACTTAATCATTTTGTGAGCTGTTTAGTTAAAACTAGGTAATACAGTCTATAAATCTACTTACGTAGCACACATTAATGAATTGTGTCAAAAGTCAGCCATCATACTACATGGCAAATATTAGTTCTCAAATTGGATTGACCAAAAGATTCATTCAGGTTTTTCTGTAAGATGTTAGGGATATAATTTTTAGCCACATTACAGTGCAATATCTTACACCTGCTGCCTTCTCAAGCCCCCACCCCAGATTAGACAATAGAGAATTAAATAACCTTTTTGTGCTTTTTTTTGTTCCCCTTAAACTTGGGGTGGTGTCTCAAATGATTTGTTTGTTTTAGTGTCTAGTTCTGGCTCCTACCAGAGAGCTTGCCCAGCAAGTACAGCAAGTGGCCGATGACTATGGCAAATGTTCCAGATTGAAGAGCACTTGCATTTATGGAGGTGCTCCTAAAGGTCCCCAGATTCGAGATTTAGAGAGAGGTAAGAAAAAAAGAGCATTTAAGAATTTTTAGTTTCATTTTACCAGGTTTTGTAAATGAAATTGAAGAGGAAAATAGTGGATTTCTGGTGGGGTGGGGGGGAATCAGTATTTCAGTAGCTTAGAAATTCTCAAATATGGTTAAAATGCTATTTTAGGAAAGTCCAGTGTGGCTAGAGACTTTAACGGGATTTCAGATGTTTATACATAAATTCTTGTTACATCATGTTTTTTCCAGGTACTTGTTGAAGCTTGAACAGCATTTAAAGAATTCTTGGTTGAATAGATCTTTGGTTTTGTTTTACAGGTGTTGAGATCTGTATAGCTACTCCTGGACGCCTGATAGATTTCCTGGAGTCAGGAAAGACAAATCTTCGCCGATGTACTTACCTTGTACTGGATGAAGCTGACAGAATGCTTGATATGGGCTTTGAACCCCAAATTCGTAAAATTGTTGACCAAATCAGGGTGTGTAAAGCTTGTGTTTTTTTATACCCTTTGCCTATAGTGGTTCCTTAATCTAAAAGAAAGTCTTTCTTTTCCTGATAGCCTGATCGGCAGACATTAATGTGGAGTGCCACCTGGCCGAAAGAAGTAAGACAGCTGGCAGAGGATTTCCTTCGTGATTACACGCAGATCAACGTAGGCAATCTGGAGTTGAGTGCCAACCACAACATCCTCCAGATTGTGGATGTCTGCATGGAAAGTGAAAAAGACCACAAGTATGAGAGATTCCACTGTTTTGATAATGCTGATAAAACTTTTCCTCTAATAATCTTCTAAAATTAAAGTGTTATACATAGAAGCCAGTATTTCCTAGCCTTGAACACATTAAAAGCATTGTTTTCCAACAATCCATTCTTTATGTTATCAGATCTTTGAGGTTAAAGGTAAGAATTCTGGATTCTTGAATTTGACCAGCTCTGATAATTCCCAGCTGTATTGAAAGTTATTTGAAAAGAAGATACTAAAACTTTGAAGGGTTGATACTGGAAACGTAATATATAAGGAGGTCTTCTCTAGATGACTTCATTGTTTTGTCTTTTTTCAGGTTAATCCAACTTATGGAGGAAATAATGGCTGAAAAGGAAAATAAAACCATAATATTTGTAGAGACGAAGAGACGCTGTGATGACCTCACTCGAAGGATGCGCAGAGATGGGTAAGTGCAGCAATGATGTAATTAATTTGCTTTGGATTTTATAATTCAGTAGGAATTTCTAAATTGGTACTCTTAATGTTGTATAGTATATGAATAATTCCTAATATGTACTTGGCATTTTTTTCTGACAGTTGGCCAGCTATGTGTATCCATGGAGACAAGAGTCAACCAGAAAGAGATTGGGTACTTAATGGTGAGTTCAAAACGAAGCATTGTCCTTAGAGTGTATTTCAGGGATAGACCAACATTCTGTAAAGAGCCAAATAGTAAATATTTTCAGCTTTGCAGATTTTATAGTGGTTTGTGTCACAACTGTTCAGCTGCTATTGCAGCACAAATATAGCCATAGACATTATGTAAAGAGAGCCTGGCTGTGTTCCAGGAAAACTTTATTGTAAAAATGGGCTTTGTGCCACATTTGATCTGTAGACCAGAGTTTGCCTAGCTCTGCTCTGGTTTTTTGAATATTGGGGGCATTTTTGTCATCTCCACTGTACTCTTAATGTCAGTAATGATGGGTCTTTATACTACTTTTCCACCACTTAAACCACTTTATCTAATAAGTTCTTGCCTTTATAGATACGTACAGTGGCCCGGAAGCTCCCAGAAATTTCAATGGAGGCTTCATCATGTTAACTCGGTCTCCATCTCCTCTCATCTCCTCTGAGGATTGAGAGTGGAGCTCAAAGTTCCAAACTTCTATCACGGCTTGGTCTTTCTGGTGACCAACCTCTGTCCAGGAGCTATTCTGGAGCCCATCGTGTCATTTCGTTAGAATAAGAGACCTCTTATCACTCAGGAAATTTGAGGGATTTAGGAACTCTTGTTCAGGTACCAGGGTCAAAGGCTTTTAAGTATTAGAATAAAAGATTCTCCTAGCATCTCTGTTTCACAAGGGTTTTAGGAGCTCAGTGCCAGGAACTGAGGGTAGAGACCTATAGATTGGTCTCTATTTCATATATATATATATGTGAAATTAATATATATGTGAAATATATATTATTTAATATATATGTGAAATTATATTATTTCATATATATATAATATATATTTTATTTATATATATATATTCTATTATTTCACAGGGCAAAGCCATGGTTTCCCCTTTCATTTCACGTCTTTTAAACGTCCTCTCCCTTTCCCTATCCCTTCCCCCACCTCGACTTTTGGATTTATTTGGGAGATTACTTTGCTGTCACAATTTAAGAGAAGAAAAATTCCAACTCATGTTAATTTTGTTACAAACTGCTCCACCATTTTAATGTTACTCATTGTTAGGTAACTTTTTAATCTATTGCTTCTCTGCTAATGGTGAATATAATAAATATTTTCAAAAGAATTACTATTACCTTTAAATTTAAAAGAGCTTGGTATGTTCTGACACCATTACTTGAAATTTTAACTTGGTAGAAAAGGTCAGAGAGCTGGGGATGTTTATTTGGTCACTTTTTAAGATGCATCACATAGCTTTGATTTTATAACTTATATGGTATCATCCTTGTTTTGCAGAGTTCCGTTCTGGAAAGGCTCCCATTCTCATTGCCACAGATGTAGCCTCCCGTGGGCTAGGTTTGTATAGATAGGTGTCTCTGTCAATGGTATATGTATCTTTTGGTTTAAAGATTCGCTTGTCATTTCACATTAGAGTTGCATATACATGTGTTATAGATAAATATTTAAAAGAGAAGAATTACATACAAAGTACGTGATTCCCCCCCACCCCCCACATTTTTTTTTAAAACCTTGGTGGGTTTTTTTGTTTGTTTTTTATTTTCTTTTTATTTTCAAAGTCTCTTCCTGCTCCTAACAAACAGGCTTTGGTCTGCAGCAAGGCCTAGGCATGACTATTTAAACAGTTGGAGGGAGAGGAGACATTCAGTTGAACAGCTCAACTTCCTGGTTTTATTCTATTTTCTGGGTGAATAGAATGAGCTTGATTGAACCTAGCTATTAGAAGCTAGTTTCTTCAGTTACTTTTTTCTCCCTCTACGAACATATCTGGAGGTACAATTCCATGAATGCCAATAATATTCTTGGGATTTAATAAGTCTATAAATATGATACCTTTCAGCAATTAAATCCGCTTTGCCCAATTTAATTTACTGAAGTAAAATTATCATGAGCACTCAGTTATCCCCTCTTCCCACTCATACTCATATTATTGATGTGCTGTCTTCCAATTTAAGATCTTAATCTGAAACTGATGTTCTGGAGTTTAAACCCATTATGATTTTATGCAGAGATGTGGTACTTTAGCCCATTCTAAGAAAAATAGGTGTAATTCAAAACTTAATTTTAAAAAACGACAAGAGTATTTCTATTACAAAGATACTTTTAAATTGACATCTTTCTTGCTGAGTAAGGCGAGAAGCAACCGTATTCCCTGTGATACTCAACATAAAGAAAGCAAGTATTTGAACTGGATTACAAAAGGAATGAAGGCTTTTTATACATTGCACTCAACGTATTCCCTCCTTCAGAGGTGGTGACTTGCAGCCATGACTGAAAGATTGTCTCTACCCTCTGAGGTCATGTCTGGATCTGTGCGGTTAGAACTTGGGCCTGTTGGGAGAAGAGGCTGAAGCCTGAAAGCAGTTTACATAAAAGCTTTCAGTGATGGTGGTTTTTAAACAGGCTTGCTATGTGCTGGTAGCTTCTTTGTGCATCTTGCCTAGACAATTTAAAATATTTGTTCCATGTCCCCCTGCATTTCTAAACCAAATCAATTGGCTGCCATTAGAATAACTTAGACTCTTCATCCCACCCCCACTCATCCAAGAGAGGGGAGAGGGAACGTATCTGAGTCTGTTTCTTGTTACTCAACATCAGTGCTTGTTTTGGGCCCCTTTGTTTGCTGCCTTGTAAAAATCAAAAGGAAAGGGGAAACCCACCAAAATGGCAGAATGCTGACCAAGGTCCTACAAGATCCTGGAAAGTGAAGGCTTCTACCTCATAGACAGGGGTGCAATTTTCAGCTGAGTCACCAGGCCTTTTTTCACTTCCTGTCGAACGATGGCCTCTTAAATATTCCCTTCAGGTAAGTTCTCTGATTCCCATAACTTTATAATAGTTGTCCTCAGGAAATAATAGTCATCCTAGTCATCTTTATAATAGTCATCCTGTTTATTCCCCTTCCAATGGGATATTTTTAATTTTTCCTTTTTTTTTTTTTTTGTTTAAACTGCACATGTTAAGCTGAAAGTATTGAATTTATTTTGTTTTGTTTTTTAACAGAAGCTTTGATAGCAGCTGCAGATCACTCAGTACATGGCCGAGGCAAATCTACATTGGCCGGAAGCAGCTCTAGATGAGCCTATTGGCTAGTCTCAGCCCCTCCCAGTTAGTGATTGGAGATTCAGGCCATGTCTTAGGGCTTCTCAGACAAAAAGTTCTTACCCTAGGCAGCTGGCTAAAACAGTAACTTTTTGATTGCTTACTCTGCAACAGCATCTTCTCTAAAGCCACCAAGGTAATATTGTGACAGTGCACAAATAACATCAGGGCAGGCTAGACTGGAGAAAACCAAATTCTGCACTTGGTCTTATATGCCCTTAGCCTGCTATATGTGCACATACAAGAAACCTTTCTAGTCTGAAGAACTTGCACCATGTCTGTCCCCTATTGAACCTCTCCAAAAATACTCCCAAGTGTTAGTACCTGAACTGTTGACTCCAGTCCCCAGTGCTTTCTAGTAGGAAAGCACAAATCTTCATCCAGTGCAATAATTCAGCCTGCTCTGCTGCCTGTGGTCATACACAATGAGACTGACTAAGGAGCATTCTAGCTCTGAAGATACGATCATGGAGCATAATTGCCTACTTTCCCCATCTCACATCCATCCTGGCCCTGTAAATTTTTGTTTTCCTTTTGTTACATCATCAACCCTAGCCGGAGACTCACGCTGCCCCCTGTGATAACTGCCTTCTCGTCTTTCTGGTGTGATTTCAGGACTTTAGGGGTCAGTAAAGACTGAGGAGCCTTTATTGTAATAAGAAACAGACATAATGCCCCTTTCTTCACAGGCCCTTTAACAACAGCTGATTTTTTTTTTTTTTTAATCATCTCCCCTTTCCCCTGAAATTAATCCAGTCTGGGCAATAGATGCAGTCTGACCCTTTGGATGTAACTTACATTTTTTTATTAATTATTTTTTTCTACAATCACCCCAATTATCCTTGGGGGAGGCGTTGGAGGACCTGAAATTTTTACCCGAACCCAGGTTCTCCGGCGCTTGGCAACCAAATGGGGCTACAGAGAAGCATCTAAGCCAGTTCACAGAGCGAGCGTGTGTGGGGACTTCTCACTGCCACGGACCCTTGATGCATGCTCCCCGCGCTCCAGTGGTCCCGTGTCAGAAGGCGGAGTTTTCGAAAGGAGGCCGCCAAAAATAAAAGGCAAAGAGACGGGATCGGCTGCAGCGGTTTCCCAAAGGAGGAGGGAGTGTGCATCGGTCTGGTAACAAACAGAGAATGTTTTTTAATTATTTATATCACAAAAATCTGTGTTTTATCTAGGATATTTTCTGAATATTCTTTGTAAAATGCAGATTTTTTTTCCACAAAACATTAGGATTCTTTGTTATATTCTTAAATTTGTTTGTTTAAGTAGGTAAAAATATACATTTAGTTGGAAGCATTACACTAACATTTACATACTTAAAAGCTTTAGGAGGTTGTTCAATTCCCAGCAGTGGACAGAACATTAAACTTGTGTCTCAAGGTTTCATGATGTTTTCCCACACTCTTTGGCTATTTAATTTTCCAGGTTATGTAGATAATCTTTGATAATTGAAGTAAGGACTGAGTTGAAGTAACCTTGAGTTGAGAAAAAAAACTCATTTGGCAGAGCTGGGCTTGGTATAGTACAGTGAAATTTTAGTGTAATGTGCTCTTGTGGTAATTGAAAGAAGAAAGATAATTTGGATGTTTCTGCAAAGGAAAATAAGTGTATTTAACTTTGGCTCTGATCAGTTTTGTCTTTTTTTAATATAAGCAAAAATTTCTTAATCTAAGTATCTTAAGTCTCCATGTAAATGTAGTAATAAAGCATACGAAGTTTTTGTGTTTTTGTTTTTTTTTTGTTTGTTTTTTGTTTTCATTTTGCTCTGTGACTGGTTTAAAGGTAAGTTTGTTATATTACTGGTAGATTTTGCCAGGCTCTCCCAACAGAGTAGAAGTGATTTGGCCTTGTAGCTTAATGGTGGTATCACCTTAAACATTCCAGTTTTGAAAAAGATGGAACTGGAATTTGGTACAACTCCTGTCAGTAAGTTGGTTAAAATATGAAAGAGGCAGGAGTTTGAATGGTTGAATGGGATTCCCTTAGGATTTTACAGCTGATGCTTTCTCTGCATGTCCCAAGCATCATTAATCCTCTTTTACTCTGTTGGGATGAGTCTTTTTTGTTCCTGTTCAGAGTGGTTACTAACTTAGTCTTCTCTCCTCTTGCTGTCATCTGCATTCGTGCTTCCCACCTGTTGTTGGCATGTCCTTTACCTTCTCTTTCCCTGCCACATCAACCTACACACTGACTCATCGTTGGCTTTGAAGATGTGGAAGATGTCAAGTTTGTGATCAACTATGACTATCCAAACAGCTCAGAGGATTATGTGCACCGTATTGGCCGAACAGCCCGTAGCACCAACAAGGGCACTGCCTACACCTTCTTTACCCCAGGGAACCTAAAGCAGGCCCGAGAGTTGATCAAAGTGCTAGAAGAGGCTAATCAGGCTATCAATCCAAAATTGATGCAGCTGGTGGACCACAGAGGAGGCGGCGGAGGAGGGGGTAAGGGTAAGTCCTGGAGTTTTCCAGGTACTGCCAAGGTATCTTTTTGTGTGTTCATTGTGCCCTGTTTGTTGATCCAGTGGAGGTTAATGTTAACGTTGCTTAGTAATTGTTCATAATCTCTTTTGAGTAAGACAGTAAGAGGTTTGAGTGAGTAAGACAATAAGAGGTTTAAGTGACTATCATAGCCTTAGGTAGTATGTTTTGAGTTTTCCATATGGGGAAATCAGTAATGTTATATAGGCATAGTTACTGGATTTGAATTGGACAGTTGTGAGATATACTAGCTAGGATCTGTGTTTCATGCCCTTTCCCTCAGCTTACTATATGTTGAAGCTCTACATCACGATTCCCTTAGAAGTTTTTAAAAGTACAGACTTTTTTAAGTGGGCTTGGAATTGAACTAGGAACCTGAACTTTTCAAAGGCCTAAAGCTTGAGAGATTACTCTGATGCAATTAAGGTCTGCAAAGTAACATTTGAGAACCAGTGTGCCCTAGTAGAGGATTCCTTTGTGGTCATATGAACCTAGCTGCTTGGGGGTTTTTTGTTTTTAAATCATCCTTACCATTTTTCCTACATTTTCAAGAGTGTGTTTCTTGGTAATCCTCAAAGAAAAGGCAAAAGATGAAAAGTTGAATATCCTTTAATGTTTACCATTCTTTGAAGGTATCTTCTTAACCAAATTATGAGTATATTTTTAAAGTAGTGATTTGGAAGCTGACTTGGCTAAAGATCAAGAAAGAATATTGAATACATTCGTATCTACTAACATTTTTATATGTGGTTATGTCTGGATCATATATCTGGCGTTGAAAATTCTTGTGTCTTCATTAGGCGGCCGTTCTCGATACCGGACCACTTCTTCAGCCAACAATCCCAATTTGATGTATCAGGATGAGTGTGACCGGAGGCTTCGAGGGGTCAAAGATGGTGGCCGGAGAGACTCTGCAAGCTATCGGGATCGTGGTGAAACTGATAGAGCCGGTTATGCTAACGGCAGTGGCTATGGAAGTCCAAATTCTGCCTTTGGAGCACAAGCAGGCCAATACACCTATGGTCAAGGCACCTATGGGGCAGCTGCTTATGGCACCAGTGGTTACACAGCCCAAGAATATGGCGCCGGCACTTACGGGGCCAGTAGCACCACCTCAACTGGGAGAAGTTCACAGAGTTCTAGCCAGCAGTTTAGTGGGATAGGCCGGTCTGGGCAGCAGCCACAGCCACTGATGTCACAGCAGTTTGCACAACCTCCAGGAGCTACTAATATGATAGGTTACATGGGGCAGACTGCCTACCAATACCCCCCTCCTCCTCCTCCCCCTCCTCCTTCACGTAAATGAAGCCACTCAAGTGGTAGTGACTTGTGCAGACTTAACTACATTTAAAGGAACGCTATCTTTTCCTTTTTTCTCTTCCCTTTTTCTTTCTCTTTTATAATTTTTTCCCCAGCCATTGTGATTTGTCTTTCATGCAGATTAGTTAGGATTCACTGCCAGGTTTCTTCTGCCTGCCAAAATGATCCAGTCTGTAATAACAGATTTTGTAAAAGTATATATATGTATGTATAGCCGACTGGAAGAGATTTTCCCCCCAACTTCTTGCATGTTGAGGATATTTGAGCTATTTTTCATCTTAAAAGAAAAAGTAAGGTATTAGGCCCTTTTGTGGGAGCCCCCCCCCCCCTTTTTTTTTGTCCTGAGTTTGGGTGGGGGGTGGAGGGTTGAACTCTGCAGAAGATGGCGCCTGTGCTTTAAATTGCTCTCGTACTGGGATAGAAAACCAAGAGGGAGTTCCCTACCCATTTTCTGTATTTTTTTTTTCTTTGATCTTTTTCAAGCTGGAACAGGGTTCCTTAGGCCTGATGAGTTTTTAAGACAGTGCTTTGCCATTGTCATTGTGGCTCATTGCTTCTTAAGTGCATTTGATAGTTTA
Organism: Dama dama; assembly: GCF_033118175.1. Lineage (NCBI taxonomy): Eukaryota > Metazoa > Chordata > Mammalia > Artiodactyla > Cervidae > Dama > Dama dama. The sequence goes on from NC_083702.1 coordinate 10,018,835, forward strand.
AAAAGAAAAATCCTGATTGGCTTTGTCTCCTTTACATTCTGCCTTCCCCCTTCCCAAGTATTGAAACAACCATTTCTAATTGTCAGGTTAGAAATTAAATTGCTGAGATAAGAGTTTTTATAAGTGTATCTTTAAAAACCCAAATGTTTATTGCAATGGTTAAATGTAGTGTCTCAGCATCTGGGTGGAAGCTGCCTATTTTTCTTCCCCATGACCAGGGACCATCTGAAATATATCTTCCTAACCAGACAGCTGCTGTGAGCAGAAGGAACATAAATGCTCACTGGAAATTTATTAACCGGTTAAATATGCATTCACCTGCAGTGTAGGAACTAGTTTAATTATAAACAGTATAGTCAGTGGGCAAATTTTCTTTTTAAACTCAGTATTTGTAGAGCTAGAATAACAGCAACTCTTTACTGGCTACTCAGCCTTTTGGGCCAAGTTATCTTGAAGGGTCTAAAGGGTTTATTGAGAAAGAACTCTTCTAAGTCTTCATACTGCGTTCTCTTCAGTGCTTTGTAACAGCTTTTGGATGCACTTTTTCCTCAGCATCCTTTCACACTCAGCTTTTTACAGGTAGGTAGTGCTTAAGAAAAGTTACAGAGGACTAAAGCCCAAGTCCTTTTACTTTTCCTCCACCTGAAAGGTAGGTGAGATTGTCCCTTTCGTAGTAATACCAGCTGTTTTACTGAGACTTCCTATAGCAGATGGGCCTGGAAAGAAAATTCTGCTCTTACGTTCACTGTAAGAGGACAAGGAGATGAGACAGCCTCAGAAATCTCTTCATTTCCAGTGTGGAACTGTTACTTTTTTATTGGTGTTAACTAGTATTGTTGATGGTGTAGTTAAAGGGGGAAGGCTTCATTGCATTCTTTGGCTTAGGCCTGAGAGTGCTTACTGGTTTGTAAGATCAAAATTATCTAAATGTTTGAGGTCTTTGTTTTCCTCTTAAAATTCTTCAGGGAGAGAGAAGGGATTGTTTCTGAGGGGTACTGAAAAGTGTGGTTGAATGTGCAACATACAGGTAGGTTGTCAGCATAAATATATGCATGTGAGAACTTTGACATCTTTCCCCCGCCCCTACTTTCTTCTTTCTTAACTCTTTTTTTCTCCTCGTAGAAGTTGAGGCTGAGGGAGGATGGTAGGCACAGGAGAAACACGGCAGCACTTCTCTGTGCTTTCAAACCAAAGTGTCTCCCACACGAAAGAAGTGTGTCTCAGCACTGATTAGTCCACTGTAGATATTTTTTTTATACACCAAAATCTGATTTTAACACAAAGGTGCCACCATGGGGGTGTCCTCTCTTGTAAGTCTGAAAACATCACTTTGTGAGAAAGGTCTTCGGGCAAACAAGCAGTTAAGTATTTGGTCTGCTTGCTTCCCTTTTTCCACCAGGGATTATGATAAAGTCAAAATAACAGCATATCCTGAAACTCAAAAGCTGTTGTGGCCTGAGCACAGCTAAAATCTTAGTATTACTGAGCGTTTCCTATATAGCTCCAGAATGAAGTCTTCTGCCTTTGTGTCTGCCACTCATTCAGGTTCTGCCTTTGCTTCAGAACATGAGCAGAAGAATTCTCATTTGATGCTAATAATTGCAGTCGTGACTGAAACTCATTTAGGGGAAGGAGTTCTATATTAAGCTGTGGGGCTGCTTCTCCCCATTGCTCCCTAACAATTCATTGTGTGGACTTCTCTCATCTAAAAGGTTGGTGGCTTTTGCTTGGGATCAGTGCTCTCTATTTATGTCCTTGCTGGTCTCTGAACACATTCCTGTTGCATTAAGACTTGAAAGATTTGTAGATGTGTGATGTTCAGGCACAGGATACTAAGAGCTTATGTTACTATTCTTAGTTTGTAAATTGTCCTTTTGATACCATCTTGTTTCTTTTGTAGGTATAAATAAAACACTGTTGACAATAAGGTGTGAGATTTTTATTGCTTAAAAGTGTAATCTAATGATAGTCTCTTATTTTTATTTGCTTCAAGACCATGTTTGATTGACTTGACACCTTAGCACCTAAAACTCTGAAAGGGAGGTGGGATTTAATTGGTCTTAAAGTGAAAAAAAATTTGAGTCACAAAGCATCAAGACAACACCTAGTAGGTAAAAAGCCTGTGTTTCCTCATAACATTTCCCACCTGTTGGAGACACCTTTGTATCTTGACTCCCTAAACATGATGGTCTCCTACCTGGAAAGTGAAAATCAACCACAACAGTATACTCATTTGGGGCTTTTGTCTCATACACAGTAGGGTGTATTTCCAGATTGGGACTGGCTGTTCGTTTTCATGAGTCTCACACCAGGTCCTTTAAGAGAACAAGAGTTGACTCCATCCATTCTAAGGTTTGCTTGATTGTTCAGTTGACATTGTGAGGGTGCACCATACTTGCATGATTGGCCCATTTTAATTACCTCTATAATTTAAGGGAGAGAGAGATGAGAAAATAGGATCAGTGCTTTGCTAAATTCCACATGAAGTATTTCTCTGACTTCAGTTTGAACATTTGGTTAGTTAAATCACCCAGGAGAACACGTCGGATGGCTTGTTTTGTGTCCTTGTTAGGGTGTAGAACATCTCTGATGGCCTTCAAATTGGCATTGGAAGACTTAACTTCTTTCCTTTAAGGACTAGAAGAAAATGAAGCTGAAATTAGAATTTTTCATGAAAGGACTCCTTTACAACTTTGTCTAATCTTAGTATCTAATGCCCTTTTCACAGGTGTTCACTTAGATGTTAAGGGAAGATGCCACTGCGGGTTAACTGCAGATACACTGACTCCACCTTGCACACATGCCACCACTCCCTCTTTTGGTAGGCCATGAATCTAGCAGTTGTCTTTTTTTTTTTTAGCAGTTGTCCTTAATTCTGTTTCCCATCTCACAGCACATCAACAGTTTTCATCAGCTACACTGATGTCCCCATCTCTCCACTGGTGACCTCCTGCTGGGCAATTATAACTGCCCCATATCTCCCTACTCTGGCTGCCTTTTCTCCCACACAGCAGTTGGTGGACTGGTTTTCATATGACCGAGTTGCTGCTATTTGTGATTAGAATGCAATGTGAATGTTTAACCCTGACTTAATGAGACCCTAGGTGATAAATCTGGATTGATTGATACCTCTAGGATTATAGGGCTTCCCTGGTGGCTCAGACGGTAAAGCATCCTACAATGCAGGACACCCGGGTTCGATCCCTGGGTTGGGAAGATCCTCTGGAAAAGGAAATGGCAACCCACTCCAGTACTCTTGCCTGGAATCCCATGGATGGAGGAGCATGGTAGGCTACAGTCCATGGGGTGGCAAAGTCGGACATGACTGAGCGACTTCACTAGGATTATAGACTGACCATACTAGCCATTTTGTCTTGTTATCACGCCAGGCTGGTTTCTGCCTTGGGGCTTACACATGACAACCTTTATTGCCCTAACCCAAGTGTCAAATGTCATATCACAGCTGTCTTCCCTGCCCAGTGTACATAAAAATAGGATTATTGGTGTGTATTTTTTCATAGCACTTAGTTTCCTGAAAACATTTTTGTCTTCTGTGTTAGAATGTAAGCACCATAAAGCACAGACTTGCCTGTGTTCACTTCCATATCCCCTCGAATACTGAATGGATTATTAATCCTGAGCCGGTGCCAGTGACACTGTTCTCCCAGCACCTACCTTTGGTCACATACAAGTAGAAGAAGTCACAGTAGAAGATGGTTTGTACTACCCCAGACACCACTGCAATTTGGTCATAGAAGTTCTCAGTCTGGTACCGCCTGATCCAATTAGCCAGGTAGAGTGCCCGGTATAGCCCAAGAAAGAACAGATAGTGAGTAGTAATGGTCTCAGCCTCTCCAGTCTTGCTGATCATGAAGAGCTGGGGCAGGATGGCCACTGATTCCAGGTAGATGGAGAAAGTCCAGAGGATCTGAGCCAAAGAGAAGGTTCCAGAGGAGGCTGATCAAGAATGGGCCACCTTTAGTTACCAAAACAATGTTTATTTGGTGAGACTATAGTGAAGCAAAACTATTTTTTTTAAGATAAACTATTTCACCATTTTTTCAGGTTTTATTTACTTAATAGCCTCTCCACACAGCTTGCAGGACCAGAGATTGAACCAAGGCCACAGGCAGTGAAAGCCTGAAACCCCAACCACCAGATGGTCAGGGAACTCCAGAATCATGTTCTTGAAATTTTTAAATGTCATCAGTGTATCATTCTACCCCTTTCTTTGTAAGTAAAAAAAATATTTTAAAAGATTAAAGTGTACTGCTTTTTCCAGAACAGTATGAATGTTGCTATGGAACAATTATTTTGGGGGGAACAATTTTTAATTGTTGCAGAATTCTATCATATAAACTCGCCTTAATTGAGGCTATGGTTTCTCAAAATACAGTCCATGAACATCAGCATCACAATCTCCTTCATGCTCATTGCCCCACAGATTCTTGAGTCAAGGGGCCAGACCTACCGAGTTGAAAACAGTCTGGACTGTGCTTTAGTATCCATTAATCACCTGTTGAACAGAGGGTCTCAGCCTTATTTGGTGCTGTGATGCCTGCTTTGTTTATGAACACAACTCTTTAGATGTGCCCATTTTTAAGAAGAGCACTGTGGATAGCTTATTGGTAATTTCTAAACTCAACAAGTAACAGCCATAGTTGTGGTAGAAAGCTAGCCCTGACATTACCAAGGTGAGGGTTTTAGGGAATGTGTTTACCTTTGGAAATGAGTACTCTGGGTGGGTCCCCTCCCTTACCTCCAGAGGAGTGAAACTGTAGTTCTCAAGGAAGGAGAGGCCAATGACTGGGACCAGAAGAAACTCCAGGCGGAATGTGTCATTCTCACTGTCAAATGTTTTCCGAAATTTCCCATAGATCATGTACACTGTGACGTAGGCACAGAGGAGAAAAACCACCTGAAAAGGGAGACAGACACGGGAATCAATGAAGTCATTTCCCAACCTATTTTTGGGGCTTCAAAGTTACCATAAATACAGTTCAGTCGTTCAGTCGTGTCTGACTTTGCGACCCCATGGACTACATCAAGCCAGGCCTTCCTGTCCATCACCAGCTCCTGGAGTCTGCTCAGACTCATGTCCATTGAGTTGGTGATGCCATCTAATCATCTCATCTCTGTCGTCCCCTTCTCCCGCCTTCAATCTTTTCCAACATCCAGGTCTTTTCCAATGAGTCAGTTCTTCACATCAGGTGGCCAAAGTATTGGAGTTTCAGCTTCAGCGTCAGTACTTCCAATGAATATTCAGGACTTATTTCCTTTAGGGTGGACTGGTTGGATCTCCTTGCTGGGGACTCAAGAGTCTTCTCCAGCACCACAGTTCAAAAGCATCAATTCTTTGGCGCTCAGCTTTCTTTACAGTCCAACTGTTACATCCATACATGACTACTGGAAAAACTATAACTTAGACTAGACGGACCTTTGTTGGCAAAGTAATGTCTCTGCTTTTTAATATGCTGTCTAGGTTGGTCATAGCTTTTCTTCCAAGGAGCAAGTGTCTTTTAATTTCATGGCTACAGTCACCATCTGCAGTGATTTTGGAGCCCCAAAAGATAGTCTCTTATTGTTTCCATTGTTTCCCCATCTATTTGCCATGAAGTGATGGGACCAGATGCCATGGTCTTAGTTTTCTGAATGCTGAGTTTTAAGCCAACTTTTTCACTCTCCTCTTTCACTTTCATCAAGAGGCTCTTTAGTTCTTCACTTTCTGCCATAAGGGTGGTGTCATCTGCGTATCTGAGGTTACTGATAGTTCTCCCGGCAATCTTGATTCCAGCTTGTGCTTCATCCAGCCTGACATTTCGCATGATGTACTCTGTATATAAGTTAAATAAGCAAGGTGACAATATATAGCCTTGACATACTCTTCCCAATTTGGAACCAGTCTGTTGTTTCATATCCAGTTCTAACTGTTGCTTCCTGACCTGCATACAGATTTTTCAGGAGGCAGGTCAGGTGGTCTGGTATTCCCATCTCTTTCAGAATTTTCCACAGTTAGTTGTGATCTACACAGTCAAAGGCTTTGGCATAGTCAATAAAGCAGAAGTAGGTGTTTTTCTGGAATTCTGTTGCTTTTTCGATGATCCAACGGATGTTAGCAATTTGATCTTTGGTTCCTCTGCCTTTTCTTAATCCAGCTTGAACATCTGGAAGTTCACAGTTCATGTACTGTTGCCTGAGTTGGGACCTACCAAACCTGAGGGCGAGTATTCTGCCTTCAGTTGGAAAAGGTGTGTTTGCAATTTCTCTTGGGTCAATGACAGAATCTGAAGCTAATGGTCTTTTTGTTAAGTGACTCCATGCTTCTAACTGGGACTGATAGTGCTACCATGATGACTCAGAGGTGCCCAGGTGTCCTCTCACTGTGGAGCATTAGGCAAAAAGAAAAAAAAGAACAGGTCTTTGTTGAGTGATTTAGCAGTAGCATTCCAGGGCTCTTTTAAAGCCTCAAATTCTTGGGTCTGCACCAGTGAATTGAGAGCATACTTCCACAAAGACTAAAATTCCTTGACTCAGGTGATAATCAATCCTTCAGAAAAGTGCTCTTTTCCTAACTAGAGTAGCTGTCCTCCAGCATATAATGGTTTTATAATTGGCCTCTAACCTAGGCCAGAGGCTCTCAAACCTGAATGTGCATCAAAATACAGAGGGCTGCCCCTGCCCCTACCCTCAGGGGCAGGGGGGTTTCACTTAGTGGGTCTGAGTAGGCCTGAGAATTTTGCATTTCTAGCACATTCCTGTGTGATATTGCTGGTGGTGGTCCAAGACCACACTGGCCTAGAAAAGTGTTTGCACTTCAAAATTCAGATTATTTCCTCAAAGCCTTTTTCTCACCAGAACGAGGGACACGTGCTCTGTGTCACCATACCCCCACGTAACAATACTCATCGCTGCTTATGATCATATGTTCTGTAAATGTCTATGGACCAGCCTGTCTCCCCTTGGAGAGGAAATTCCCTAAGAGGGTCCATGCCCTGTCTGCCTCTGAATCTAACTCAGGGCCCAGCACATAACAAATGCTGGAATGAGTGAATGAATCAATGAAATGGAGATCACTTCTTCATTTCACATATTTGGAAACTGGCCTCTTTGTATATCCTAGACCCAGCCCATAGCAAGGGCTGGGTCTACAGTTCCTGCCAGGACTGCCCAAGCCAAACCCTTGGGAAGAGAAATTAACTAAGCAGGCAGTGTTTGCTACTTCTGTGTTGGATTTAAGTAGACAGCGATTTCAGGACCTCAGGTTGAAGTTCACACTGAGTTCAACACACCATAAGGAAGAGCATCCTCCATTCTACCAATTCTAGGAACAAGATGCCCAGAATCCCAAAAGGACATCTCTGATATGGAGAAAGAGAACTCACTTTTAGTTAAATACCTTCTGGGAGCTAGGTACATTACAGATTCCCATGTTATCTTCACAATAGCCCGGCAAGATAGGATTCTGCCCATGTAGCTTTTTTACCTTAAAAACGGGCCTCCTATTAGACAATGTGCCCAACTAAAAACTACATATTTCAGCCTCCTTTGCAGATAAGGATGGTCAGTGACATGCAGATGGAAGTCACTGGAAAGCTCTATGAAAAGGGTTTACCCAGCTGGCAGGCACCCTATTGCTCTTTCTTCCCTTCCTCCTCCTTCCTATCCCAAATGTGATGTGATGGTAGGAGCTCTAGCACCTATTTTGTGACCCTGAGGCAAACTTAAGGATAGATATCACATTCAGGCTAGCTATATCATTTTCAGGGCTTCTTGTTAAAAAATAAGAATTTCAAAATGGCAACAGCAAAGCATTAAACCAAGCATAGGGCCCTTCTGAGCAACTGCATGGGTAACAAACTCAAGTACTGGTCACACTAAAGCCGGCAGAGCAGAAAGTTAAAAGAAGCTGCCATTCCAGGCTTAGACTACCCACTTCCAGATTTTGTTTTATGAGTAAGGTAAAAATAAATCCTAACATTATTAAAATAATCTACATCTCTGCTACCAGCATCCAGTTACATCCCATTTTACTGACTCTGAAATCTGTGGACTCTTTCCACTAAATTGTGTTGGATGATTGGTTAAAGCCTCAGAAAATGTCTCACTCCAACACAACCTCACAGCTATGACCCAGGGCTGAAAGCTGTTCAGTTTCTCCTTCTGTAAAATAGGACCAAACTTCAAAGCAACAGCTTCCCACTGCAAAACTGAATCCAAATGGTTCACCTGCACCATCTGCCTTCACCCAGCCCTCTGTCCGCATCCCCACCACCAGCAGGCAGCCCTGGCCTTCTGATCTCCCACTGAGTCTGCCTTCTGTCTGCCTTTTGAATACATCAAGCTTGTTCCTGTCTTGGAGGGGGTCTTTGCACCAGTTATTCCTTCTGCTTGGAAATGTCTTCCTCTGAGCTTTGTTTCCTGTGTCGTTCGAATCTCAGTTTACACATCCCCTCTTTGGAGAGGCCCTTCTTGACCACACTCTCTAAGTAGCTCCCTCAGTGCAGTCACTCAGTTGTGTCCGACTCTTTGCGACCCCATGGACTGCAGCATGCCAGGCTTCCCTGTCCATCACCAACTCCCAGAGCTTGCTCAAACTCATGTCCATTGAGTCGGTGATGCCATCCAACCATCTCATCCTCTTCTCCTGCCTTCAATCTTTCCCAGCATCAGGGTCTTTTCCAAATAGCTTTGTAGTCATTCTCTATCATGTTAACTCTGCTTTTAAAACTTTTTGTCTTTATAATTAAAAGGAAACAGCATCCCATTTTAATTATTTGCATAGCCTTCTCCCTAGCCAGTTTTTCTTGTTTCATTATCTGTCTCCCCAGTTATATTGTAGGTCCCATGAGTACGGGTGTCTTGTATTTCTCCTTCAGGTTCCTAGCTCACATGCATGCTTAGTTGCTCAGTTGTGTGCCCTTTTACCCTATGGATTGTAGCCCACCAGGCTCCTCTGTTCATGGGATTCTCCAGGCAAGAATATTGGAGTAGGTTGCCATTTCCAACTCCAGGGGCTTTTCCTGGAGATCAGAGATTGAACCAGAGATTGAACTCATGTCTCTTGTGTCTCCTGCACTGACAGGAGGATTTTTCACCACTGGGCCACCTGGGAAGCCCTCTTAGCTCATAGTAGGTACTCAATAAATATTTGTCAGATAAATGGACCAATAAGCTCTCTGAAAGCTCAGGGCATTGTGTTTCCTTTTTTGCTTATTTTTTAACCATTGTAATAGTTTTTATTGAGTTTTTAATATACGACAGGTATTGTATATTTACATGTATTACCTTGTTTAATTTTCACAACAAAACCTTCTGAGGAAAGTACAATGATCTTCATTTTGCAGAGGAGGAAACCAAGGTACACAGAGGCCAGAAGCCTTGCCCAAGCCCAGGCCCCACAGCTACTAGCAGCAAAGCCAGGAATCAAACCTATGTCTGGCTGGTTCCCCAGCCTGAGTCCCCAAGCATAAATAAACTGTTTCACCATCTGGGGGTGCTCAGCAGGCCCCCCACCATGGCTGCCCATCCCCCTCACCTTCATTACTGTGTTGTAGATGGAGATGAAGTTGGTTAACAGGTCCAGGTACCTGGTGGTAAAGACGAGAGCGAAAAGGATCTGGCTCTTCCCAGAGATGCCTGCGGTTGGATAGGGACAAGAGACAATAAGAATACAGGCTCCCAGGCTCACACACACTCCAAAAGCCCAGGAAAAGCCTCCAGAGTGCCCGCTTAGTGGTGACACCCTGTCCAGGGCACTGTCACCCCCGAGGGTCAGGAAACACTCCTTCCTATTGGATCACTTGAATCTATTCCTCTCACCAGACTGTAATCTGTCACCCAGTCTCCAAATAAAGACATGGATACCGAGTTCCCAGGGCCCCTGCACGTGCCTGCCTCAGTTCTTGCTCTGGGAAGGGTGTAGGGGTGGTGGAAGCTGGGCTTGAGAGGAGAGGTGTCAAGGCTTCTCTTCATTCCACCTCTATTGTTCCATTGACAGTCCCCAAAGCTCCATTTTTTTTGGAACAGCTCACTGGCTCCACAAGGTGTTGATTCATCAGGGACACCACAGCAGGTGGAGGAAGGCACAGGGCCAGGGGAGCATTCTATTTGATGTTTCCAAAAATGAGTAAAAAAGGTTTTTTTTTCTAGTTATAAAAGTTACAACTATTTTTACTCTTTGTAAAACAAAAACCAGGTAATACATGTTTAGTCGCTAAGTTGTGTCTGACTCTTTGCGACCCTATGGGCTGTAGCCTGCCAATCTCCTCTGTCCATAGGATTTCCCAGGCAAGAATACTGGAGTAGGCTACCATTTCCTTCTCCAGGGGATCTTCCTGACCCTGGGACTAAACCCGAGCCGAGTCTCCTGCTTGGCAGGCAGATTCTTTACCAGTGAGCCACCTGGGGAACTATACACAGAGATGTAAATTAAAAAACAGCAGTCACCTGAATCACAAAGCCTGCATGTACAACCTTCTAGATCCTTGTTGGCGCACACACAAACACCACACACACGTGCATATACAACACATAATGGATGCTCAAGTTGACAAAACTGGGTTCCTACTTACCATGGTTCCTCATCCACTTTGGTCTCTTTATGAACTTTTTATTTGAAATAATTTCAGATTTACAGAAGAGTTGTAGACAGTAAGAGAGGCCCCATACACCCTTCACCTGGCTTCCCCTAATGTTAACACCTTGCATGATGTCAGGCGAGCGAATGCTCCTTGGTTCTTTCTCATCCCAACAAAGATTTGGAGTGACAGACAATAAAGCCATCGGCGTGTCACAGCTCTCGGGTCTTGGACAGACCGTGTTATAGCTCTCAGGTCGCGAACAGACTGTGTTATAGCTCTTAGACAAATCAGTGTTACAGCTCCATGTTACAGCTCTATTTTATTTAGAAAATAGCAGGAAAAACCATCCTCGAGGCGTGAGGGCATGTCGACCCAAAGATGCAAAAAGAGCGCCCCAGCGCACAGGAGAGAGAGAGAGACCCCCAGCCATTTGGCTCCTCTTTTTATATGCTTTTTCCTCCCCCTGGGCCTGCCCTATGTAAATTGGGCTAGCCAGGAGTCTTGTTTGTTCTACCTGAGGTCCTCACTCTGGTCCTCGGACCTTCCTTTGTTCTATTTTCCTGGGCTTTTCCCTTCCTTATCTTTTAGCCACTGCCATTCTGGACTCCTGTTTCCTATTCTAACCGAACATTTGCCAAAACTAAGAACCTAACATCAGTAGAGCACTATTGGGGCATCCCAATAGTGGTTAGCTCCCAATAGTGAGCTGGGTAGCTCAGCTGGTAAATAATCCACTTTCAATGCAGGAGACACCAGTTCGATTCCTGGGTCAGAAAAATCCCCTGGAGAAGGGACAGACTACCCACTCCTGTATTCTTGGGCTTTTCTGGCGGCTCAGATGGTAAAGAATCTGCCTGCAAGGTGGGAGACCTGGGTTCAATCTCTGGGTTGGGAAGATTGCCTGGGGGAGGACATGGCAACCCACTCCAGTATTCGTGCCTGGAGAACCCCCAAGGACAGAGGAGCTGGCGGGCTGCAGTCCACTGGGTCGCACAGAGTCGGACGCGACTGAGCGACTAAGCACAGTACAGCACAGAGCACCGTTGACTAAACTCCAGACTTTATTCAGACCTCACGTTTGCCCACTGATGCCCCTTTTCTGTTCCAGGCGCCAATCCAGGAACGAGGCTGCATTTAGCCATCATGCTCCTTGGTCAACTTTTGGCCACTTTTGATACATGGTCAAGGAGGTGGTTCCCGGGTGAAGCAAGCAGCTGCCCTGCTTCCTGTTTCTCTCACCCCGTTAAACCCACAGTGGTCTGGACCCATCACCAACCCACTCCTGTGGTCCATGCTGCCCACATTTCTGCAACCACACATCAACTCTGTCCTCACTCACCCAACTCTTCAAGAGTCAGTGGGGCAGTCCGTCTATTCCAACCACACCCTTCTCCAGGTTTCTGCCACAGCCCACACTGCCAGCTTCTCACCTCCCCTGGCTGCTCCTGTCCTCCTCAAACCCTAATCCTCAGAGGGCGAGCTCTCTTCTCCCTCTGTCCCTTCATCCCATCCCACATACGAGGGACCCTCCAGCTCCAGACTCTCCTTGGCTCTCTGACCTACATATTCCTGCCTGGTGGAGCCCACCATCTCCCCCTGAATCCCCTCCTTCTCCTGTCTTCCATCCTTCATAAATGCCACCACCATTCACTCTATGTTCAAGCCAGAAAACCAAGAGCCATCCTTGAGTCTCTTTCACCTCTGTCCCCTCATCCCTGGACTTCACTCTAAATGTGATGGGTCGACTGGGTAGCTGGACACCCAGAAGTGACATTACCTGATTCAGGGTTTGACTCCTTTATACACCTGATTGGTACCTTTTCTAATGATCCCTCTGGTGGGGGACATTCATTCTGGGGAGAAGGGGACAATTTTAATGCCTGAGGATGAACACTGCTGAAGTCCCTCACATTTTGGAGGGCTCTGGGTCCATGTGTCAGCTTTCCTACCAGCATGGCAAGCCTGAGTCTCACACTTGGCATCTGTAAAATGGACTGACATGAGGCCTAACTAGGATTCAGTGTAGAATACAAGTGTCTCCTTGCGGGGTTGGCAAGGGGCCTGGCTGCGGGGGAAGGAGCCCTCTGGGGGAGGAGGTGGAGTCCAGGAGGCAGTAACTAGGCCAGGTTGGGCTGTGACTGTCTGCACCACCTCCCAGAGCCTGCACTTAGGTCTGACCGGCTCAGGGGGCCTCAACCCCATTCAGAAGGGTCCAGTAGGAGGCTCTAGTGGGCGTCACAAAGCTATCCCCCCACATAGCTTCTTTCCACGCCTCCCCTCTTTCCATCCCCAGCCTGCCAGGTCCCTGGGCTTCACTCACATTTTCCCTAGCGTTTTGGGAGCCCTGGCAGTCTTGAGCACATTGGTTTTCCACACTCTTTAAAAACCAGTGAGTAATTTCCACCAAAGCAAGCCACACACAGAGACCTCAGGACGGAGCAGAGAACAGAAGCCTGAACCTGGCCAGGATCCCTTGGGGGACCCATTGACCAGGTGCAGACCTCCTACCCTTTGACAGATAAAGAAAACTGAGGCCCCAGGTCACACAAGGAGTCAGTGGCAGGAGCGCCAGTCTCCTGCCTTTGGGGCTGGGTCGCTGGGGCGTCACACCTGGCCTGCTCCTGGGGGAGGCGCTCACCTCCATCTGTCCTCAACCAGACCTGTGCCGATCCCTCTCCACACACAGAAGGGCCCTCCTGCTCATCCGCCCTTTGCTTTTCCCATTGCTGTTGTTTAGTCCCTCAGCCGTGTCTGACTCTTTGTGACCGGATGAACTGTAGCCCACCAGGCTCCTCTCCAGGCAAGAATACTGGAGTGGGTTGCCATTTCCTTCTCCAGGGGATCTTCCCGACCTAGGGATTTCCTGCATTGCAGGCAGATTCTTTACCACTGAGCCACTCAGCATCTCTGACAAACCATATAATTTAGTTGGTTGCTACCACCACTGCTGCCTGACGGTCTCCCACCTCTAAATTCAGCACCACCAGGCCAGGATCTCTGCCAGTGTGGCCGGCTTCTACCCCAGGTGCCTGGCAGAGCGGGTGGGGAACAGCGCCCTCTCCTGGTCACGGCGGCTCACCCTGTCCAGGACCCTTCGGCGCAGGGACAGGTCCAGGCTAGATTCTGCCCCTCACTGGAGCCTCTCTCAGCGTTCCTGGCCCACTTCCCCTAAGTGGGAACCTGAGAACCAACCTGTGAGTGCCTGTCTCCCTGGAGACCCCAAACCCAAAAGGCCTCCAGGTCTGGAATCACTCGCTCCCTCTGCAATGACGCTCACAGCACCACCTCTTACCCCCAACCCCTTCCCTCCTGCCGGTAGCTTCTATGATGCTCTCTGAGCCTCTCCCACAGCTTCCAGAGTCCCTTCCGAGCCCCCTCCCCTGCTCCAAACTTTCCTTGGCTCCCAGTCCCAACTCCCTAGCCCAGCAGACAAGGCCCTTTCACATCCGACCGGCCTCCTACGCCTGTGGCCTGGTCTCCCCCCCAGGACCACCCTGAAGACAGGCTGCTCCCCGTTTCCAGGACATGCCCTGCCGTCTATGACACCACAAGGCCTTCCTGTGTGACACAGTGTCTGTCTTCCAGGACAGAGCAGCCCAGAGCTGCTCCGTCTGTGAAGACTTCAGGGGTCCACTCCCTGCCTCGCTGGTCCCCACGAGGAGTCCGTGCCCCTCTCTGTAGGCCCTCACCCCTGCGCCAAGCACAGGGCAGGCGCCTCCAGGACTCCAGTGGACAAAGATGGCTGCAGGCCGCTCGGGCAGCGTCTTAATGCACTGGGTCTGTTTGGCCACCACCGGTCCAGCCCTGAGACATCTCCGACCCTCTAGCGGGGCCGCCAGACTGCTGGGCAAAGGGGGGGACCCCCTCCCACCCTCTCTGGGCTTCTGTTCATGGGCAGTTCCGTGCCCACGTGGGCCTAGCTGATGCCTCTCCTGCCACATCACAAGGAAAGCGGGCCCAGCTGCGGGGGTGGGGTGGGGTGGGGGGATGTTTGGCAGGGGGCAGGGGAGAGGGGTGGGGGGAGGGCAAGAGAAGACCCTGAGAGTCTGGAGCCACTTCCTGTGTGTACACCTCCTTCGCCCCCACCTCCCATTCCCCACCTCGGGCCTGAGTGAGGGTAGAGGGCACAAGAGGCCCCAAGCGGTGCTGCTCCTGGGCAGCAAAGGGGGTGTCACCTCCTCTCTATCCCCCTCCTTCCAACCACCAGTGGCCATGCCAAGGGGCGGAATCCTCCCTTCGTCATCTCCACGGGTCCGTTTCCTCTGATACGGTACAATTGTACATTTTCTTTGGAAGCTAAGCTGTGCGAAGACAGTTTCAAGCATCCCAAAGCCGAAGTCCCCACCCTGCAGAGACATTCAGGAGCCTCTCCCCTTCCAGCCCCGCAGCAGGGGCGTGGGGCTATCGCCCCCTCCTCCGCCCCCGGTCCCCACCTCCCGTCCGGGGCGCCCCCACCTCCCGCCCAGGACGCGCGCCCTCACCCGCGCAGCACTTGGACCTCCAAATCTTCCCCAGAAGCAAGATCATGGCCAGGAGATGGCTCAGGTCGCCGAGGATCCGAAACACGTTCATGGTCCGGACCGCGCGCAGCCAACTCCTGGGAAACTTTTCTGGCGGGCGAGGCGGCTGCCACGTCCCCGGCCCCGGCCCCGGCCTGTGGGTCCTGCGCCCCCGAGCTCCGCGCTCCCGTCCGGGCGCCGCCGCTCCGCCAGCGCGCTCTTGGCCGGGCGGTGACGTGGCCGGGCCGGCGGCCGTGCCAGGGAGCCAGGAAGCGCCGCCGCCCGAGATCCCGCCTCCCGGCCCAGCCCAGCGCCGCGGCTCCCGGGGCGGGGCCGTCCCGCGGGCCGGGGGGCTTCCGGCCTGGGCTCGCCGACTGCCGCCGGGGACCGTTCTGTGCCCACGGGGAGCCTGCCACGTCCCACCCCGCCGATACCCCTGAGAGGAGGTCCCCCCGGAGTCCGGGCCCCTGCCTCCCCTACTCGGAACCGAGGGTGACCGTGAGCGAGCCACTGGGCCCCTCATTCTGCGTTGCTTCCTTCATCTATACACAGAGCTAAGAAGACCCTTTCTGGGGTGAAGTGGGGTCCCGCGTGCCACTGCTTGGCATGGGCTTAGCAGGTTGGAAGCCCCCAGAAACGGGTGACCCAGTGCTATTGTCATCAGCCTGGGGTTTGAACTCCCTCCTCCTCCCGCGGGGAGAAGAGCTGGAACCAGTTTCCCCTTCCTCTCACCTGTTCCTTTCAGGAGCCACCTGACCTGACCTGTTGGACAACGGTAACCAAAGACTCTCTGGTTGGGAGTCAGGTGGGCCTCAGTTCCAGCCAGGGTGCTGAGAGACTTTCCTTCTCTTGGCCGCAGTTGTTTCATCTGTAAAATGGGATGACGGTGGGCATGGAAGAGGTCAGGTCTGTCAGGGAGATGCAGGATCCTCACTAGCATCTCCCTCTTCTTGGTGTGACAAGATGTCAAATAGGAGCGCAGGCCAGGAGAGACTCCAGAGGGCAGTAGGCCAGCAAGTTGGGAGGGTGAAGGGTGAAGGGTGAAGGGCCAATGGAGGGAAGGAGTCCTGTCAGTGCTGTGTGGCCTGAGCAGACCGGCCACCCTCTCTGGGCCTTGGTCTCTGCATCTGTAGTAGTGGATCACATGTGTTCCCCACTTTTGACCCCTGTAACCCGTTTTCCTACTCAGGACCTCGACCTCTCCTTAAATTACTGACTTCCTCTCTGCCCCCTCCCCCATCACAGACAGCCAGAGCGGCTCTGCCCTGATTAAATCTATGACCCCTCTACTGGTGACCCTTCCACGGCCCCTTCACCATGCCTCCCAGGGCATGGCCGTCCTTCGAGACTCGAAATGTGGTCCAAGGACCAGGAACACCTGTATTGCCTGTTGGGACTGTGGAATCTCCAGCCCCACCTCAGACCCACTGAGTCAGAATCTGCGGTTAAACAGCATCCCTAGGTGATGTGTGTGCACACGAAAGTTCGAGAAGCACCGATCTAAGCAAAACTAAGAGGGAGGTACTATAACTCCCATTCTACACCGGGAACACTGAGGCACAGAGAGGTAAAGTAATTTGTTTAACATCACACAGACACTAAACAGTGGAGCCTGGATTCCCACACACAGTCTGATTCCAGTGTTCATGCAATTAAATCATTACCTTACACTATGGGTTGTCACTGGAGGGGATGAGCTCCCTGTCATGAGAGGTAGGTGAGCAGAGTGGGGTAGGGGTGCCCATTTGTCTAGGATGCTCTGTGGGGACTCCTGCCCTGGTGAGGATAACCATCAAGTATTGAGCACCTACTGAGTACTGGGTACCAGGCACGGGTCAGGCATATTAGGTTCTCTCAGTTTGTCCTCAACAGTCACCTTCTGAAGCAGGTTTTAAAGCCTTGCTTTGCAGGTGAAGGCTAGTGAGACCCAGCGAAGTGAGCTGTGTGGTCCAAGTTCCTGTGGGAGGAAGAACCAGGCACTCATTCCAGGGCTGTGATGGGTTCTGAATGGGCTGCTGTGTTCCCTGCTCCCCCCAAACCCTACCCAGATGCCTCCCCTCCCAGAGAAGGCGGCGGCTATTTAAATCCCTCAGGTGTGGCTACGGTTCTGTCTGCCCAACCAGCTGGCATCTCCTTCTAGGCGCCCACCTCCTCCCCAAGCCAGGGAAAAGCACGTGCATTTGCCATTTGGTGAAACATCTGTCCTCCTGAGAAGCAGCCCCAACTGCCAGCGGGGGCTAGAACAGGCTCGAATCCTCCTCTCTTTCTCCAGGGGGACCACAGGGGAACTGGTCCCAGCCAGAGGAAGCCTGAGGAGGGACCATCATTGTGGTGGAAGGAGAAGAACTCAGGCTGGGTGGTCCCAGGGCTAAGGGCTTGTCCTGGGCCGGCCAGAGTGGCCTTGATGTCTCCTTGGGCCTTCACTTTCCCATCTATTAATGGGGATAATGAAGATAGAAGTATTGCTGACTGGGGATTGCTTCCCTGGTGGTCCAGTGGCTAAGGCTCCACGCTCCCAATGCAGGGAGCCTGGGTTCCATTCCTGGTCTGGGATCTAGATCCCACATGCCGCAACTAAAACTCAGCACAACCAAATAAATAAAATATTAAAAAGAAGAAGAGGAAGAAGTATTGCTAACTGGTTACTTGGTCCTCCTTACAGCTAGTCTTCCAGTTTCCCTATGAAATTGGTACTTCCTGTGTCTCAGGACGGGGAGCTCATCGCTCCCATTTTACAGATGAGGCTCAAAAACTTGTCTCTTGCTCCTGCAGGTCACATAGACCTCTTTTCCCCAAAGTTCTACCACTCTGGCCTTAGTAATCATCCCCACCTTTTTCATACCTATCCCATCTTCAAGGTGGAGCATTTTTCAAAGCTCCCCATGAAGCACAGGGAAAACTCCCTCCTCATTTTACCCCCTCTGTCTCTAGTCCATGCCAGCACTCCGACCACCTGCACCGTCAGACCTATCTCTCCCAGATGCTAGGGGTTCCTGACAAGTCCCTCACCCCTCTAAGCCTCACTTTTCCTGACATCTGAAATTTGTCTGCTCTAGGAATGAAATGGAGGGGAAGCCAAGAGGGAAATTTCCTTCAGTTCAAAGGACAAGGATTCTTTTTTCCTCATTAAGAAAGCAGATTGTATGCTTTCAAAGTCAGATTTATGGGAGAGAGAATGGGGGAGTTGTTTAATGATAGAGGCAAAAATGTATATACAGATTTTTTTTTTTTCCTTCCTCATCCTAACCTTTTGTTACATTGCACCACTGTATTGAATATCCTGCTAACTGTCTCAAATTCTGTGTGGATGTAAGGTGAAAATCATGATCACGAGGACGTCCGGCCACCTAATCAGCCGTCTCTGGCTGGGCAGGACCCTGGAAAGAAGAGGAAGCTATGGACCTGGGCTCTTGGGACTCTCTTTGAGTTCCTGGGGGCCGCTAAGGCTTTTTCTCTTCTTGGCAACAAGTGGACACTCCTCCACCCGCCATGGAAAGAATGAGCTTTTCCGAGGCAGGGGTTTCAGAAGCTCCCCCCTTCCCACTCTGCTCAATGTATTTTGAGTGATGTTCCGTAGGAACTAGTGTTCGCCCCATTTTCACGGGGCCCCAGGAAACCAAGGTTCCAAAACCTCTCCTCAACTTTCAGTCCCAGGCACATTTATTGATGACCAGCTGTGTGTCAGGTGCCTTGAAAGCTGTTGTAGGTGTAGACTTAAGGAGCCCTTGGGGCGCCATGGGGGACAGGTGCCCGGGCAAGGATATGGCGCAGAGGAGAGAGTAATTACCCTGGGTTGGGCGGAGTCAGGAGGGAGAACTGCAGTTAGGAAGGCTTTCAGAGAATGCCAGAGTGGGCTCTGAAGGATGAGTAGGAGCTTGCCTTTAGGGCAAAGCCAGGGGGAAGAGAGTACAGTCCCAAGTAGAAAGAACTACAGGTGCAAAGGTGTAGACATGTGTATGATACCACTGACTCTCCCAGCATATTTTATTTGTAGCAATCTTTAAAAGGTCAATGAGTGGGTTGGGGCAGGGCGTGGGAAGAGGGAGAGGGGATGGGACTTCCTCAGAGGTCAAGTGGTTAAGATTCCATGCTTTCACTGCAGGGGGCACGGGATTCAATCCCTGGTGGGGGAACTAAGATTTTTCAAGCTCCACTATTTATGAGCTGTCTGAATTTGGGCAATTTGTTTAAGCTCTCCAAGTCGTAGTGTTCTCATCGGTCATTTGAATGTAAACCAAGTACTGATTTCAGAGGGTAAATATCAGGGTCAAAGTTTAGAAACCTAGGTTTCTAAAGCGCTTTGCAAGGAATAAACCCCGCAACAAACGCCAGCCCCGGGTCCCGTTTACAGGACATCGAAGCCCAACGAGGCAAAGTAAAGCTAGGAGAAAACACGGAAATTTCACGTCCTCGGGAAGCGATCACTCCGTCGCTGGTTTATTCCCCGAGAAGTGCAAAAACGATTATTATTGGTAACCTCTCGCCCGAGGACGCCTTCTGGGGTGCTGGAAATGTTCTGTATCTAGATCCGAGTGATGGTTACATGGGTTTTTAACAAATGTAAAAAATGCATTGAGCTGTACACTTGAGATGCATGTATTACCGTTTGTTAATTACACCTAAATTAGAAGTAAAAGTAAAAGAAACCAACCCTGGCCGCGATGCCCCCTTCCTTCGCCTCTGGCGACAGGTGTCTTTCCTTGAGTCCTAAGGCCAATCTCCGCGCGCGGCGCAAGGAAAGCGCTCTGAGCCGGGAGTCGGGCACCGCGCACCGGGCCTGGGCGAGGTTCCCAAGGCAACCGCAAGCCGCTCTCGCCGCGTCTCCCGAGTGACTAGGCGCCACCGAAGCCCCGGAGCCCGGATCACGGAACGGGAGCCACGGAGCGAGGCTGGAGGGAGAGGGCGGCTGGCCAAGGGCGGAGGGGAGAGACTCCGCGCCCTTTGTCCTTGCACTGGCATCCCGAGGGCATCCGGCAAGCTCCACTCCCCAGCCCTGGCCGTGGCCATAAACTGCTGCTTGAACCCACCCATCCCTAGGGATTCCTTCTCGGCTTTCCAGGTGGGGAGATGGAGGGCTTGACTACTCCCCTATATAATAGAGCAAATTAGGGGCAAAGCCAAGCGCGACACCCTGGTGGCCTGCTTTCCAGCTTGTGTCTGGCAGCCAAATGGATGGCACATAGGGCTGTGTGCCGGCATCTTCTTGGAGTCTGGTTCCAACTCTGCTAGTGACCTGCTCTGTGGTTCCCTCTCTTGTCTGGGTCTCGGAGATGGGGACAATATCACCACCATCTCAGCATAGCTGCTACCAAGTATGTGAAATAAGGGGTGTAAAGGTGGCTTATAAACTGTTAAGTGTTTTGCGTGTGTCAAGGACCATGACCATCGCTAACCCACTGCCTTCTGCTTATCATCACCCTAGCCCCAACCACAGCCTGGGGGACAGCCAGCTGCATGTGAACTTGGGGCCCGGAACTCTCTGCAGGTGAGAGTTCCCTGCCCCCATTTTCTGCTTCCTAAGAAATGGGTTCTGAGATCTCTCCCAGATACCAGGGATCCTTTGGTCCCCAGACTGTCCATTTAAAGGTGTTCACAGAGACATCACCCTCCACCCACCCTCCTAATCTTCCACCCTGCGGCTGGATCACAGGGGTTCTCCACTACAAGAGGACATCTGGAGGTTCCAGAACGTTTGAGGTCCCAGAACAGAACCCAGGACTAACACTCCTCAGTGCCCTTGAATGCCTCATGCCGGGCGTGTTTGGGCAGTTGTGTGTGCATGTGCTGTGAGGCTATAAATATATATATTGGTGTATATGTGTCTATGTGTACACATGTGCCCGGCATGCATATGTTGGGGGGTGTGTGTGTGTACTTGGGATGTGTATTTGAGTGTGTGTATGTAAATGTGTGTATTTAGGGCTGTGTGGTATGTGTTTGCAGGTGTGTGTTGTATATTTGTGGCATATGTGTTTACCCATGCATCTATTTGCGTCTTTGATGCTGTATATGCATATTTAGGTGGACATTTGTGGGATTTGTACTTGTGATGTGCACAAGTGGGTGTGTGAAGCTGTGAGGTCTGTGATTGTGCAAGTGTGCTGGGGGTCCTGGGTGCAGGGACTCTTTCTGTCCCATCTCCCTTCCTCTGGGTGACCTTCTCCTAGCTAAGGACTGTGGCTGAGACCACAGGCATGCTTCTGCTTGCTCTTGCCCTCGCTGCAGACCTGTGGCTGCCCAGGTCTTGAGCTAGCCCAGGTCTTTGACCACTGTGGGCACTAGGGGCAAAGAGTAGGTGGGTGAACCTAGGGCCAGGACTCGTGTGCCACCCCCTCTCTGCCTGGCCTCCTCCCCTCCCCACAGCAGGAGCAGCAGCGGGAAAGGTTGGCGGAGGGGGGCTATTTTGGGAGCGTCTCCTTAGCAACAGCTGCCACGGCCGTCTGTGGCGGTTTTTCTATAGGTGCTAAAATATTCCACCCTGGTGACTAGTGAGTGCTGGGGGGTGGGTGAGGGTGGGAGCGGAGGGCGGCAGAGACCCCTGCAGTCCTCTGTTCCCAGGGCACAGCTTGCTAGGATGAACCCCCAGTGTCCCTTTCCCCACCTCTGGTCCTCACCCCTCAGGATATCGGGGGCTTGAGAGCCCCGAGACAGGCCAGCTGTGTCCCGAGGTGATTTTTAATCTAAGCAGCTGGGCTTCCTCAGTTTGCCCCATTTGTAGAATGGGCTTGTCTGACTAAGAAACTCTCTCGGTGAAAATTTCTGGACTCTGTGACTCTGCTATTTTGAGGTAGACTTTTCCCTCCCCTCCCCAGCTGTCCCAGCTGCCTGGCCCAAGTTCCTTTCCCCTCCAGTCCTCCTAGCTCTCTGCACAAGCTCTCAGGGCTCCTGTTGAACCAGGGAGGCCTGGTTGGGCTCCCAGAGTGAGTCTGTTAGTGGGTGCTCTGCTGGCCTGGGGTGACCTTTCCCCAGAAAATAGGAGAAGGTTCAAATCGTGGCTCAGACACTTGCTAACACCCTGAGCAATCTCAGGCAAGGCACTTCCTCTCTCCAGGTTTCTTACCTGTGAACTCGGGGTAGTCAGAGTCTCCACCTCAGCAAGCTATTATCAGGGTCAAATGGGAGAATGGAGAATGGGAAGGAAGCTTTGGCAAAACATACAGATGAATGAAGGTTTTTACTATCATCCTCATCAGACTTCAGAGCAAGTCTCACCCTTGCAGAGAGAGGTTCCGGGCCACCCAGGGCCAGGCCACATGCCTCAGTTTCCCCACCGGTAACAAGTGCTGTGTCGTTGAGCTCCCCTAAAGGTTAAATGAGACAACACTCGTGAAGGCCTAGAGCAGGGCTGGCTGATGACAGGCACAAAAAAGGAGGCTTGCTTCTGCGGTCAGTTCAGTTCAGTCACTCAGTCGTGTCAGACTCTTTGCGACCCCATGGATTGCAGCACGCTAGGCTTCCCTGTCCATCACCAACTGCCGGAGCTTGTTCAAACTCATGTCCATAGAGTCGGTGATGCTATCCAACCATCTCATCTTCTGTTTTCCCTTCTCTTCCTGCCTTCAATCTTTCCCAGCATCATGACAAAGCCTATTAACCCTTTGGGACCCCAGGCCGGATTGCTCCATGACAGATTGAGGCCTCTGAGGTCCAGTGAGGAGAAGCAACTTGCCCAGGGTCAGCCAGCTTCTGACACCCAAGCCTACCCCCTGCAGCCTTTGTCTCTCAAGCCTCCCCCCAACTCCCCACCCCTGCCCTGGCCCTCTACTCAAAAACGGCAAATTCTTCTTTAGTCTTTAATCATCTCAGAACAGCCCCTTCAAGTGGATATTATCCTCCCTTCTTTACATGTGAGGAAATTGAGGCCCAAAGAGGAGAGGTGAGTCGTTCAGAGTCACACAGGAGTGGGTGGTACCAGAAAGACTCTTTTCTCTGGGGTCCATAAAGCTCTCCCTGTCCGGAGGTCCCCTTTCGGCCTGTCCACACTTCCCCTGAGCCCGCCCTTAGCCTCCACAGGACGCCGCTCCTTATGGGAGATGAGCAGTGGAGGCCACAGACTGCAGCCCCAGGTCTAGTAAGTGGACCATCACCAGAGGTTTCCTCTCAACCCCTGCAACTCAGAGCCGCCAGGCCTCCTCCTCCCCTCTCGCTGAAGCCACTACCCCTGAGTCCCCACTCTCTCCTTAAGCTGCCACCCAGAGACCTAGCATTGGGTTCGATCCCAGGAGAACAAACTCTCTAGGTCTCAAGATACCCCTCTCCCCATCTCCCCCTCCTTCCCCCTCCTCTTCCTTCCCCTGAACCCCTCGCTCCCAAGGCAGCCACCAGGCCAAGCCTCTGGCCAGGTGAAGAGACCACAGGCCATTTGCCTCACCTGCGTCGTCTCCCACTTTCAATTCATGGAGAGGTATGATAGCTACCAGGCACACATGGCCGCTGACCCAGCATTCAGGCTGCCTGAGTTCCCCACCATTCACACATTAAAGACTCATTGCATGTGACGTCGGGACATTGGTCCTAGTTGCCTGCCTGGGAGGGCAAAGCAGTGTAATGAGGAAGCGGGGCATGGGATGGGCCATGCGCTATGGAGCTCTGCACAGGGCTGAAGGGAGGACCGAGAAGGGATGGCCCTGTTTATTGAGCACCTACTATGAGCTGTGCGTTTCTAGTGCATCCACCTCACTTGATCTGCGCCTGTGAGGTCCTCACAATGGTGAGGGTGCTCATTTTACAGACAGATTAAATACAAAAATTTGCTCAAGCTCATGCAGCTCCTAGGTGCTGTTGAGCCCAGGTTGGCCTGACTCCCAAGCCCACTTAACAAGAACCAAACCTGTGCCCAGTGCTGGATGAGTGAATGAAGAGGTGATGTGTGACTTCTGCTGAGGGCAGCAGGAGGCCTTCCTAGGGGAGGTGGCGTGGAGGCTGCACTGGGCAACTACAGGAATTCTCAGGGCATTTCAGGCAGGAAGAACAACATGTGCAAAGGCAGAGAGGTGTGGAGGCATCTGGTGCGTTCTGGAATCCATAGGAACCAGGGTGTATGTGTGGGTATCTTGGGTGTGGGATAGGTGGGACCTGACTCTACACCACATGGAGGAGTCGGGACTGGATCCTTTAGGGTGGGAGGGGTCTGCAGAGATTGGAAACCATCATGGTGGTTCACGTGCTCTGGTTCCTGTGGCTGGCGCAACTTCAGAGAATCGGCTTGAAGGAGGAGCCAGAGATTTCGTATTCGATAAGTTCTCAGTCTGGCTTTGGGGTGCCTCAGTCTCTCTCTTTCTTAACTGGGGCCAGTCAGAGATGTCCAGGCTCCCAGGGAAGTCCTTCTGGCTGTCTAACTGCAGGCATTCTCTCATCCTCCTACCCTGCCTCTTCCAACCTTCCGCATCCTGGGAGTGTTGGAGTGAGGTGACAGAAAGGCCATGGAAGTGGCTGACTAGCCAGAGTCTACGAAGCGCTGGGGTCTTCGCCCTACGTCCAGAGTGTGGGGCCCAAACCTGGGCGCTACTCAGTGCGAGAAGGTGCGATCTTCCCTTTTAGAGACACTCTGGGGTAATGGGGATGCAGAGAAAGAGAGCCTGGGATTTGGTCCACCTCTGGGTGACCTTGGGCAAACTTGTGACCCTCTCTGATCCTCAGTCTCCCCGCCTGTAAAACGGGGCGGTGCTACCTAGCTGATTGTGAGGGTCGTTTCAGCAGGGCCACACCTCCGTCGACTGGAGCGGGGTGTGTAGGGTCCTTAACTGCCCGTCCTTCAGGAGGGGAAAGGGACCGCAGAGGGGGGCGGCCCGGCGCCACCGAGCCGGGTACCGACCCTCTCCCACCCACAGTCCCTTCGCTGCAAGGAGGAACCCTCTCCACCTGTCCCTGGAGGGGGGGTGAGGGGGGCGAGAAAACCCGGGAGCGGACACTCGGAATGGGCTCCGGGAGGAGCGCTCCTGGAGCGAGGAGGAAAACCCGGGCAGGATCTCGGGCAGGAGCGGACCGCGCGGCCCCCCAGCCCGGGCTCGGCCCCGGCCGGCGGGCGGTTGGGACCGGGTTGTGATGCCCGGTTAAGCCGAGGGGAAAGGGGCAGGGCCGGGCCCCGCGGGCCGCCCGGGGCTCCGGGGCTGGGAGGGTGGGGGGCGCGGCCTCCGCAGTGGGGCGCGGGTCACGTGTGAGGAGGGGCGAAAGTCTCGCAAAGCGGAGCGGGTGCCGCGAGTTGGGAGTTCTCGGCGCGCCGCGGGCGGCGGGAGCTCGGGCTCCCGGGCGGGCGGGCCGGGGACGCGGCGCAGGCGACGGGGGCCTGGGTCCGAGAGCGCGGGGGCCGCAACAAGAGTGGGAGGGAGAGAGAGAGACAGAGACCCCGAGCGAGACAGAGAGAGAGAGACACGCAAGGGAGAGACCGGGCAGGGGTGGAGGACGGCAGGGAGCAGACTGGGAGGGCGACGGAGACGAAGACCGGGACCCGCGGGGAGAGAGACCCAGGGGGCGGCAGAGATCTGGAGAAACAGCCCAGCGCCCGGCGGGGAGGTGGCGGCGGAGCCCAGGTCGGCCGGCCGCGGGGGTCTAGGCGCCGGAGGCGAGCGCCGCGGGGCCGGGATCGGAGCGCAAGGCGGGGGACTGCGCGGAGGGGACATCGAGAGAACGGTGGGGGCGGCGAAGGGAAGGCGCCCGAGGCGGGGGCGGGGGGGCGCGCCAGCGCCATGGGTCCCCGGACCCCCGCGCTCTGAGCCCCGGCCCCGGGGCCCGACGATGCTGAAGCCGAGGCGGCGCCGAGGGTGCGGCACACGGCAGCGCTGAAAAGTTGGGCGGCCCGCGGGGAGCGGCGCGGGACGGCCCGGAGACCGGGAGACCCGGGGACCGACGGCCAGACCCACAGACAGCCGGGAAGGGGGGGCGGGGCCGGCCCGCCGAGTTCGCGGGGAGGGGGCGCCGGGACTCCCCTCTCCCCGCCCGGGACGCCGCCCGCCGGATCGTGCCTGGGATGTAGAGCCGGCTCGCCGCCTCCCGGAGACTCGTCGGACCCTGCGCCCCGCGGTAAGCCGGGCCCGCGCTCGCCGCTGGCGCTGTCCTTCCGTCTGTCCGGCCTCGTGCGTGTCTGTGTGTCCCGGGACCTGGCGGCTTCGGCCCCGCTCGCTCTGAACCTGATCTCTAACCCGGGTTCCCGCTGCCAGGCGCGCGTTCAGCGCGGTCAGGCGACTCCCTGGGATCTGGTGAGTTTTGTCCTCTATCTGTCGTCGTCGGAAGCATCGAGGTCTGGGTTTTTGCCAGAAAACGGGGGTAGAGGTGAGGAAAAGGCGCCTTGACCTCCTGTCCCGGCCATGACCTTCCCTGCCTCCACCCACCTCCAGTTGTCACACTGGGTTGGAGGAGTTTCGAGGCAGGTGACTTGTGGCAAGGGGGGAGGGGGGAAGGGTCCTTCTCCTTTCCATCTCCCCAACTGCAGCCTGTTGGCAAAGGGCCCTGACAGAACAAAATCCCACTTGTGTTTCGAGCACCTACTTTGGATCCCAAGACCCTAGGGTGGGTGGACGGGTATCCAGGGAAGAAGGCAGTTCACGTTTCACAGTGTGGGAGGCAGGCTGTGGAGAGAGGCTAGACTGCTTTTCCCTAACCAGACGGAGAACCCCCAGGAAAGAGGTCTGAATGAGCCCTGGAGTAGGGAAACTTCCCTGCAACTGCAACGGTGTCCAGCGTTCCCCCCACCAGCATCTCCATCACACTTCTGCCCCCAGGCTCTACGATGGGGATGGGCTGGGGGTGAGGGAGAGACAGGTGGAGGGTAGCCTGGCTAAGTTGGCAGGTGAGGGCCTCAAGAGCAGTAGGGTGTCAAGAAGCAGGTTGAGGTATTGGGGAACTAAGAGAGGGAGGCCCAAGAGCCATCCATGCAAGGTTCAGAGAGGAGCTAGACCGCTGAGTGTGTGTACGTGTGTGTGTGTGTGTGTGTGTGTGTGTGTGTAATATGTCTATTCTGCTTCTCCCCCACATCCATTCTTGTGACCTCCAGGGCTTTGGGACTTTGGGGAGCCCTTGGCAGTATTTGGGGGGCCTGAGAGCCAAACTGTGGCCCTAGCTGGGACAAGGATGAAGGGAACAAAATTTAGAAGAGGGCGTGCAACATGGCAGGAGCCAAGGCTATTGGCTGTTGAGCTGACCCATAGCCAAATCAGAAGGCTGAACCTAGAACATTCTACCCTGTTCTCCACAGAGAGGATGGGCTTTCTCTGGGGTTTTCCATGCCAGGCAGTGGGCCTTGTATATCCTCCACTCAGGCTCCTAGGAATCAGCTCAGCTAGCTGAGGAGCCAGCACGGTGGACAAGTCCCTCTCCTCCCTGACCCTCAGCCTCCGTATCTGTGGAATGAGGAAATGACTGCGTGTCCCACTGACCTCCAAGTCGGGGTGGGGGGGCCTTGGCTCACGTGAGCTGAGAGCTATTCACAGGCTGGGGAACGCACTGAGCAGTTGGGAGTGAGGATTCCTTTTACCTTTGGGAAGATGAAGCGCTAATGGGGAGACGGGAATATGGCCTGAAATAGGGCTGACCAAGAAGAGGAGTGTTCAGAATTAGAGGAGGGACTTGGGGCTTGGGAGCTAGTCCTCAGGAATCTTTGGGTTACCCTTGAATGAGAAGCTTCTCTCCCATAAAAAGTTTTGGGGATAACTTGGAATAGACAGAGCTGGCTTTGAATTTCTGCTGGGTGACCTTGGGCTTCTTGCTTGACCTCTCTGAGCCTCAGTTTCTCCAACTGGAGAGTGGTACTGATGGTACTGCCTTCACTGGGTTGCTGAGTGATTTATAGACTATGTCAGGTCTTGGGAAGCAGCGGACACAAGCCCAGAGCATAGTAGGTTCTTAACAAACATTTGCAGAGCTGAGAATGAAGTCGCTTCAGGAGATACTGTGAAAAAATTTCTCAGCTTTGGATCTAAGAGGGAAGGGGAGGAGGAACCGTGTAGGCTTACAGGGCAGGCTGGTTCTTAATGTGGATCTGGGGGAGGCGGGGGCGTGTGCTGTGGGGGGTGTGAGGAGGAGGGGGCCCCTCTGCGGGGACCACTGAGTCACGAGGACATGTAAGCGACATGACAACCAGCAACATGGTAACCAGGAGACTAGCGGCGGTGGGAAACGGAGCTGGAGCGGTGTGTTGTGGGGGGGTGGGGGGGCAGAACCGGCAGCACTGGGCCTGGAGGGTCCGGGGAGCAGCTCGGCTGGCCTCTCAGAGTGAGGAGGGGAGGCTCCGAGCCCAGGTTGAGCTAGGGAGGAGTTGGGGGCCAGAGTCGAAGGAGGGAGGCCTTTGGGGGTCTGCTGGGCAGGGGGCCTTCTCCCGCACCTCCCAGGCTCCTCGCTCCTCTCCTCCACATCTCCACTTTTCATGCCTCTCCCCCTAGGATGCCAAATTTGGCTCACGCAATCTGTCGTCTCTCTTCTGAGATTGGCACCGGGACCAAAGCTGAGTGCATTACATCAGCGCCGCTCCCCCTGCACGAGGAGAGAAGGAGAGGGAGGGACAGAGGGCTGGGGGGCAAGCGGCCAACCCTCAACTTTCTTTCCTGTCTTCCTGCTCACTCTTCCCCCTCAGTCTTAGGTGTTGAGGGCTTCTGGAAGCCGCCAAGCCAGGCCTCGAGACAGGATGAGGGTCTAATCGTGGCGATCCCAGGACAGGGCAGGAGGTCAAGACCATGTCGCTGTCCCCCTGGCAGGGTGAGGCCCGGGAGGCAGGGACCCTGGGTTCTGGACCCCAATCTGTCATTGCCTGGCCTGTGTGACCTTGGGCAGCCCCCTGACACCCCCACCCCAGGCAGAGCCTACATCTGGATAGAGAACAGTTGGCCATTTGACATCTTGGTGACTCTCCTGAAGACAGATGCCCTTCAGTCCTGCTGCTTTCTTGGTCACAGAGTAGGAGTTCTGAACTTTGGCTCTCTGTGACCTTGAGCAAGTGATTTCACTTCCTTAGGCCTCCATCTCCTCACCTGTAAAATAGGGCTGGCTGATAGAGCCCTCAAAAGCACTAGATGTGGAAAAGGTACTAGACACGAAAGAGGAGTATGGGGGAAGAGACAGGGTCTCTGGCTTGAAAGCAGACACTCAGAGACCCCGTGGCTCCTGGCACGCCGGCCTGGAGGTGGGGTGCAAGCTGAGCAGCCACTGACAAAACCGGGTTTCAATTCAGACAGAAGAAGGGTTGGCACTTACCTCGCGGATCTGATGGTCTTATTTATTTATTTATTTATTTTGCAAAAGTGGAAGCTTAAGCCCAGAGAGGGAAGTACACCCCCCGCCAAGGTCACAGTGATGGTTTGGAGTTGGAAGAAGCAGAGCTGGGGCCTGAACCCAGAGCTCCTGGCTCCCAGCCCCAGCTGCAAGCAGAGAGACAGACAGGCACACACACGCCTCCTGTGGAAGGCTGAGCCCAGCCCGGCAGGACCCAGGAGCTCTGAGGGGCTCTGAGAGACCCTCCCACCTCCCTGTTTGCTTCTTGGTTGCCGCACACCCACCTCCCCTGACCATTAATCTCATCCCTTGCTTAGTCTATTTGAAGAGCTGTCTTTCAGACTCATTTTCAAGCCAGTTTCAGGCAGTCCCTGCCAGAGACAGGCTGGATTGGGGGTTAAGATGGAAGATGCTGGCCCCTTCTAGAAGATTCCCAGAGCTGGAGGTGCTTCTGTGGATGTTTTGTGAAGTAATGAGCTCTTCATTCCAGGAGTTATTCAGACAGAACCAAATGAGTACCTGCCAGGGGCCTGAGCTGGTGACTCCTGCTTTTTGGATGAGGTTGATAACATCCTCATCTCCAAGATCTCCAGGGTCTCTGCTGTCCCCAGGAGGGAGTGGGAGGCAGCCCTGTCACTTACCGGCTTTCAGAAAGAAACAGCGTCGCACCAGACATCAAGCTAGGAGCCTTTGTAAAAAGGCTTCTCATTTAACCCTCCCAGCAACCCCACAATGTCGAACCGAGGTCCCCGTGTTACAGATGGGGGAGCCACGGCTCAGAGAGTCTCTGTGATTTGTCCAAGGTCACACAGCAGAGAAGTGGAGGAGCCTGGATTTGAGTGCGGGCCAGTCCGATTCTCTGGGGCTGTCCCTGGGACTTCCTTGAGGAAGAGTGGAAAATGTCCCTCCCCTGGGCTGGGGCTTGGCAAGAGATGGCGTGTCGCCCCCACAACATGACACCCCCTCAGAGATCCTCTCAGAGCTCCGTTCTGAAGACATAGAAATAGACATGTACCTAGGAGGAAAACTCATTTTACAAAGGGGAAGACGGAGGCTCAGAGACAACAAATGGCCTGCCCAAAGGTGACTGGACGGTTAGATTTGGGCCAGGGCCCCGTCCCCTGCACTGGTGGCAAGGAGGGGTCTTTGGGCTGATGGTGGAGTAAGGTCTGGGGCTGGGGGTGCAGACTGCAGGTGGTTTGGCAGAGAGCTGCGTGCGTGGTCCTGGGCTAGGGGAGCCAGCCTTGGGAACAGGGAGAAGGGTGCAGGAAGAGAAACCAATGGGGACATCAGGTCCACCTTTGTCCTCCCTGGTCCTGCCCTAGGGCCGCCCACAGGTGTCACTGTCATACAACATGCGAGGTCTGGAGAAACCGTGGGTGGGACCTGTCTGGTAAGAGAGAGGGTCTTGGAGCCAGGAGCCGCGGGTGTGGCTCCCTGTGTGACCTTAGATCAGTTCCTCACCCTCTCTGAGCTTGGGATGCCCATCCGTGTGGTCAAGAATCTGGACTGAGTGATCTGTGCCCACAGCGTAGCTGCCGTTGGGCTGTCCTCTCAAAGTGCTCCTCCCATTTCCACGAGGACCCTGGGCCCGGGGCGAGGGGCAGGCAGGAATCCTGGGGGTTGGCATAACCTTTAAGCCTCCTCAGCGACTCAGTCCTCCTTAGGGTGTGGGGGGATCTCGGAGCACAGCCCTTCTTCTCTTTTTCATCTTTATTTTTCTCCTGCTCCCTCTTCTCCTCGCTACGTGGGCTGATCACTGCTCAAACTTTTAATTCAGATGGTAATTGAAATAATAATATGGGCTGAGGCCCCTCTGCTTGTGACGCTGCAGCTGGTGGAGCTCAGCTATGAATAGACCTTGAGTCACACACGCGCGCGCGCGCGTGCGCGCGCTCCTGCAGGCGCGCGCACAAGGGACTGCCGGGGTGGTGGGTGGGGTGCAGCTAGGGGGCGGGAGAGCTCACACTCCAGCTAGCTCTGGGTCTCGCCGTCCCCCTCCCCCCCCCCACCACCCCGCCATTCCCAAAGCCCGCCGTCTGGTTCCCATGTTGAACCTGACTTGGGCGTCGATGATTCTGTCTATTCACAGAGGGGGAAACTAAGGTTCGGCGAGGGGGAGGGGCCGACTGGACACAAATGGAAAGTGACCAGACTCGGTTTGAAACGGAAGGGGTTTGCCAGGCTCCAAGACCACCGCTTCTGTTCAGGACTCACAGGCCAGGCAAATGCGTGGGAGCAGTGCTGGGGTGCGGCCCCCAGGGGCCATGCCTCTCCCGTCTCACCTCCTCCCAACAAACACACACCCCCTCTAACTCCTGTGCTCTCTGGCCCACTATCACACACACTTTCTCTCACACACTTGCACACACTCACATCCGTTCACTCACACACTCATACATGTGAATGGCTCTGATGGATGGCGGCTGGGGCGACAGAGGTTTTCCCAGAGGTCTAGTTGCAGGAGTGGGACACGGTCCGATGTGCCAGGCTCTACACTGGACTTTATGTTCATGATCTCACTTAATCCTCTGCAGCACCCCGTGAAGGCTATCACTCCCACTTCCCAGATGAGAAAACTGAGGCTCAGTTAGAAGGAAGAGTCTGCTCCAGGTCCGACAGGTAGAAAGAGCCATGTGTCATTTGTCCTGCTGGGAATGCAGCCAGCCCCAGTTCTAGGCATCCTTCACCCCTCCATTTGGCAGGGCTCTCCTTCCCCTCCTTGCGCCCATCCCCTCCCCACCCTGCGCCTGTGGCTACCTGGCAAGTCGTTGACCAGCCCTACTCCAGATGCTGGAACATCTGGCCCATGAGCAGGGGGAGGCACCCATGAAGGGCACTGGCAGGTCAAGGAACAGGGCTACCAAGAAAGGTGGGCCTTGGTGGTCCAGACCCCAGCTGGAGCTGTGTGGGGAGTCGGCGTTGCCATGGTGACCCATCACCCAGCATCTTGGGTGGAGGCCTGCTTGGGTGGGCCTGGTGTGGGGTCGGAGGGACTTCAGAAGGGCAGGGGCAAGATGCGGTGGAGTATGGGTGCAAATGGGCAGAAACAGCCCCTGGACAATGGAGGCCACTCTCCCCACCTTCACCCTGCAGCCTTGGTCTGCTCCTGTGTCTGCTTTTTCTCTAGCACTCTGCTGGGAGCCCAGAGACCCCAGTGATTTGCCCAAGGTCACACAGCTTGGGTGACAGAGTTGGGGCTGGACCGAGCCCAGGACTCCTTCTGATTCCTTTGCCTATCCCCCCCAGGGCTGCCGACACCCCCTGTCTTGTGACACGCTCCCTGTATCTACTTGGGGGATGAGCTGATCTCCTGGGAAAACCCCTAGCTGGGAGAGAGGGGCAGGGGCAGTAGCCCCCCTTGTCACAGTGGGTGCAGCTGAGTGAAGAAGTTTGCCCAAGTCAGGTAGGCCTGGGATTGGATCACTTACTTGTTCCCAGTGACATTCACCAGGTCAACGTCCCCTGGGAACTTCTCTTTGCTCCTCTGTGTAAAGGGACAACTTATGGTGATGGGGTTCGGGGGGGCGAAGAGCCTGGCTTTTTCCTTTTGCTCCCCCATCTGTTCTCAGAGCCCATCCCAGCCCCATCTGGGCTCCTAGGATGGGAGAGGACCTTCGCGAGGCCAAGGAGGAAGGGCTATGTCCACCATGAGGGGATGACCCCATTTTACTGATGGGGAGATTGAGGCCTCCCGAGGGGCCTTCACCCAACCTTGTCTCAGAGGCAGAATCGGCACCAAGCTTTACCGTCTGGCGTCTAGGACGCCCCAGTGAAGTCTTTTCCCCACCCCATCCGAAACCCCTCTCCAACCACCTCCCCCCTCCACATTCCTGTAGGAGTCTCCCTTCTCCACTGCAGCCCTCAGAAGTTTAGCCCTCCCTCCCCAGCCTGGAAGAGCTAAGGTACCACTCAGCCTGGGACACAGATGGGATCGGGGTCAGAAATTTGGGAACTCCATGAGGCCACCCAAGGAAGGTGGCAGGCCCAGACCTAGAGGGGCCTGCTGTGGGCAACGTGGAGGGGGGCAGGCACGGCTGCAGTCACTCACCCATGGGCATCAGAGGCCACCCCCGCACCCTTTTCAGGGGGAGCTCCCCACCTCCTGGGGCAGCCCACTTGTGTCTGGAAGGTTCAGCTAATTGCTACCTGTCTGGCCCTGTGGCCTTAGCTCTGACTCGGGCCGGAGGACTCCAGCCTGTTCCCCTCCCGGAGGCAGACCAGCTCTCCCCTGCTCCCCCCGAGGCTGTGTTCCTTTGGCCTCTGTGGTCCCTGTGAGTGAGGGACAGAAAATCTGGGTTTGAGTCCAACTGCACCCCTGAGCAGCTGTGTGGCCTTAAGCAGCCTTTCCACCCCTCCAAGCCTCCATCCCCTGACCTGTTGGGTGGGCTAGTGCCCCTGTGCCTGCGGGTCGCTGGGGAGATCTCGTGAGCCTGGGAGTATAACCTGGCCTGTTGCAGACACGGGCTTCTGTGTGTCCCGACCACTCAGCGGCCACTCTTGGCAGACTTCCAGGTCCTCGGCCATCACCTTCAGGCTCTGCTGCTCTGGCTGCGTTGAGTGTCGGCACCTGACCTCTCCGCTGAGCCCTCCAGACCTGCTGGGTGGGGGTGCAGGGCTGGCTGAGCACCAGGGCCGGGCTGTGCAGCTGCAGATCCTGAGGCCAGCTGACCTTGGAAAGAGCCTCTCTCTGGCTGGGCCCCAGGGCCACCCCCTAGACACGGGGCAGGAGCCGGGTCACAGGGAGGAGAGGGACCCAAGTGGGGCAGAGAGCAGGCCATGGCCTCGTGCTCAAGCTGGCCCGAATCCCCGTGATAACAGGCCAGGGGACAGCGAGAACAGACAGTCAGCCCTGGGAAGGACTTCCAGTCATCAGCTGCCTTAATAGGTTGGCACAGCCTCACTCCCCACACTCGACGGAGCTGCTGAGAAGGGGCTGAGATCCCTATCATGGGAGGTGGGCAAGCAACTGCTCTGGCATCTGTTGTAGGGGTCAGCAGTGGGTTCTAACCCAGAACCTGTAGTCCCTCCTGTCTGGGCCACAGCGTGGTGGTCCTATGATCCTGAGGATCTGACAGTCTGGTCCAAATATTCCCCCTTGGCCTCCAACAACTCACCTAACATTTGTGCCCCTCCCCGCCACAAAAGCCCACGATCCAAGAATAGTCACTCACAGCTTCAAAATAAGCCCTAGATCCCAGCTCAAACCATTCACAGCTCCTAAGCACCACGAAGGTCTGTGCTTTTCAACCTGCGTCCCGGTCCTGACCTGTTAATGGTTATGAAATTGAGTTTGTGTGTCTACTACTTATGTTTTTTTCTTTATAATGAAACAAAAAAATTTCAAGCACTTATATGTAGTGAAGGCAAATATTACTTTGTGATGCTCCTGTGCGTGCGCTTAGTCACTCAGTCTTGTCTGAGTCTTGCGACCCCATAGACTGTAACCCTCCAGGCTCCTCTGTCCATGGGATTCTCCAGGCAAGAATACCAGAGTGGGTTGCCATTTCCTTCTCCAGGGGATCATCCCTACCCAGAGATCAAACCCAGGTCTCCTGTATTGCAGTCAGACTCTTCACCGACTGAGCGAAAAGAGTGAGGCTCCTATTTCAGCTTTTAAAGTACATGGACCGTATTGTATAACAAGTACCAATGTACAGTATGTTTGCTTTTACTCTGGGTCTTGATCAGAAAGTTGGAAAGCTTCTCCTCCATGAAGACATTTTGGAGGCACCACTGAGGGAGGCTTGAGTGTCCAGATTCTTTTTTTCTGGGATGTTTGGTTTCTGGGAATGTAAGTGCCAAGAATTGCTGCTTTTCTCTCCTCAGACCTCACTGACTTTGCCCAGTATTCCACTTAGCTCCAGGCCCCTGAGCCTCCTGGTCAACCACTCCACCCTGGGGCCTAGGTCCCACTTGCTGCCCCATCCAGCCATGCTTCCCCTTTGGGGAATGTCTTTTGCTCCATGTCTTTCTGAGGACCTTCTCTCTAAGCCCTCTGGCCGTGAGGACCCTTTCCTCCTGTCTGCAGATACTTCTACAGAGAACTCAGCAAAGGAGAGTGCTCTCGTATTCATTTTTTTCTCTCCGCACACAGTAGGTGCTCAATAAATGTTTATCCACTCCACAGTAATTTAGAGTGCCCTCCGAGGGAAGGCACTGAACTGTGTTGGACACACACCAGGCAGGAGTTGTTGTTGAGTCACTAAGTCATGTCCGACTCTTTGTGACCCCATGGACTGTAGCACGCCAGGTTTCCCCATCCTTCACCATCTCCCAGAGCTTGCTCAAACTCAGGTCCATTGAGTCAGTGATGCCATCCAACTGTCTCACCCTCTGTTGTCCCCTTCTCCTGCCTTCAATCTTTCCCAGCATCAAGGTCTTTTCCAATGAGTTGGCTCTTATATCAGGTGGCCAAAGTACTGGAGCTTCAGCTTTAGCATCAGGCAGGAGGGCAGTTGCCATTCCAGCTCAGCATGTTTTTAGGGTCATGAAGGAATGACTAAATGGAGTCTGAGAGTCTGGCCTCAGGAGCCAGCTCAGATGGTCAAAGATGACGCATGAGCTTGTAGCTCTTTGCCTGCACATAGTAGGCATTCTGATAACGACAGTCCCTCATGGCCATGGATGAGCAGGACTGTTCCTACCGCTGTCTCTGGCCCTTCCGAGGCCTGTCTGCTGCTTTCTCCTGCTGGCCCTGCCTGTGGCCCACACCACCACTGCCCCCTCCTGTTCTTAGAGCTTCTCTTCTGGGCCTAGGACCTTGGGCACCTCACTGGGAGGACGCTTGGGGACACCTGCGAAGAAACCAGTGTTCCATGAGTGTGAGGTGCAGGCCCAAGGCCCCAGAAGTCCTGCCCGCTCCAGCACCACAGAAGGTCTCCTTCTGGTCCCTGCTCAGAGGCCACCTCCACTGAGAGGTTCTCCCTGACTCTGGTGACAAAAATAGCTCCTCCTGGTCACGTTCTGTCACATCACCCTCCTTAGGTCCTTTACGGGAATTATGACGAGCTGAAATTATCTTGGTTTTGGCAGTCGTTGGATGTTTATAAAGTGTCCCTGTGTGCCAGGCACTGGGGTTCGGGGGGGGAAGCCAAGGGTGGAGGTCCCGGCACTTGCAGAGATTGTGGGTGAAATAGGTTTGGATCAGTCAAACGCGGTGTGGAAGATCAGGACGCAGACAGAGAGCACCTGGGGGGCCTCTCGGAGGAGGCAGCCTTTGAGTCAAGACTGGCATGGTAGGAAGGTATGATCCGGGGAGTCTCAGAGGATCTTATCCAGAAGGGGCGGCCAATGGACAGACCCAGAGGGGCAAGAAGGAAGGCCCGCATGGCCGGGGGGTCAGGGCGGGAGTGGAGAGGGGAGGTCAGAGGGCAGGAGGGCTCGGTGGGAAGCAGAGCTCCACGCTGAGGAGTGATGTGGGTCCTCAGCTCTTGCGGAGACTGGACTGCATGGGGGATGGAGGCAGGAGGCTCAGCGAGGGCCCCTTGGAGTTGCCGGTGGCGGTGTGGCTGGCAGCAGGGAGGGCGTTGCAGGCTGGATGGACTCAGCATGGGGCCTGAGTCCAGGTCTCAGTCCCTCGGTTCACCCGCTGGGGGAAGCTCCTCAACTCCTGGCGGGAGCAGTGGGGAATGAAAATAACAGCACCCAACTCTGCGGTATCATGAGGGTCAAAGGAGCCTCCGGAGCTTGGCCTAGAGTAAACACTTGTTTTAATCACTCAGTTGTGTCCAACTCTGCGACCCCAGAGACTGCAGTCCACCGGGCTCCTCTATCCATGGTTTCCTCCTCCAGGGAGAGTAAACACTAAATGTTGGTTATTGTGCTGTTATCCTGATGCTTGGGTTTGGGGACGGTTGAAGGTGTGATGCCTGAGCGGCCCCCGGGGGGTCACAGACTGAGATAGGGAAGGCAGGGGAGGGGTGATCCTCCCATCTTGGCTGGGTTGGGTTCATGATGCCTCTTAGATACCCAGCTGACCCTGGAGTGGGAGCTGAATCTGCTTGTCTTGGGAGGGCGATCGGGGCCAGGTGGTATCTTAAGTGGAGGCTGAGCCTGGACACTGAGTGGGTTCTGAACAGAGAGGCTGGGAGAGGGGTGACCCGGAGAGAGGCCCTCAGACCTGGAGGACTCGAGGAGGGAGGCAGGGACGAGCCAGAGGCCTCCGTGAGAACCACTGGGAGGATCGTGGGCTCACAAGAGCCTTGGAGGGGCTGTGGAGAGAGCTGGATGACTAGTCATCCCCTTCAAGAAGCGTCTATGCACAGTTGATAACCCTTTACCCTCCAAGGTCACTTTTCTTTTTTTTTTTCCATTTATTTTTATTAGTTGGAGGCTAATTACTTTACAGTATTGTAGTGGTTTTGCCATACATTGACATGAATCAGCCGTGGATTTACATGTGTTCCCCATCCTGAACCCCCCTCCCCCAAGGTCACGTTTCATCTTTGCAACATGCGCGTGGAGTGGGTGTTATCCCTCCCCTTTTTATGGAAGCAGTTCAGAGAGGTTAAGACATTTTTCCACGGCTAGTCAGCACCTAAGTGAATTGTTTGTTCGCTTCCCTTCCGGGATCACAGTCCCTTTTGAGGACCTTATGAATGCTATGACCCTTGTCAGAAAATATACATATGTACACACTAATTTGAAAGTTTTCTATGTGTCTTTTGTTGTTGTTGTTGTTGTAGGTGATATATTCAAATGGTTCTAAAATTAAAAAGACACAAATGGGAATACAGTGAGAGTTCTTCCTCCCACCCCTTCCCCAGCCAGCTGCTTCCCCTCCCCGGAGGCATCCCGTGTCACCAGTTTCCTGGGTCTCCATCCACAGACAAGCCCAGACGAGCAAATATGTGTATCTATAAATTTCTTCCCTCTCCTTTTTTGTACAAACGGTAGATACTATACTCAGTGTTCCCCACGGCTGCCT
Organism: Dama dama; assembly: GCF_033118175.1. NCBI lineage: Eukaryota > Metazoa > Chordata > Mammalia > Artiodactyla > Cervidae > Dama > Dama dama. The sequence continues at coordinate 10,057,042 of NC_083702.1, forward strand.
TTTCTTTTCACTTAAAAACACATCTTGAAGACCCACACGGCTCCTGACCGGCCTCCCCCTCCTTTTTTCCTGGCTCCGTGGCGCACCATCCTGTTTGGGCTGCTTCCAGTCTGGGTCGGGCACACCCGGCCCCTGGCTCCTCGAGTGCGTGACTGTCTGCAGGCCCCGGTCCCAGGAGCCCACACACGTGTCACAGGCAGACCCGTGGCTCTCTGAAGCCACCCGGGGTGGCCACTGCGAATTACCCCTGGCACTCAACTCTGACCCCCTTACCCACCCCTGCTACCCACACCTCTTCTCAGGTTTGGCCTGTGAGCCCCGTGGAAAATCCAGGGAATCCTGTGTGAGCCAGGGGCCTCAGCCCCGACTCCCCCAAGTCTGAGACCTACCTGCCCAGCCCCAGCTCCTGGAGATGTGTTTGTTGAGCAGCCAAGGATGGGACAATGGGAAAGGGGCTGGTCATGGGGACAATGCGGGGAGGGGCTGGCCAGGATCTCCACTGCCACCCCTGGCTGGGGAGCTGGGGTGGGGAGGGCAGTTGTGGGCTGTCCTAAAGTCACCTCTGCTCCTGCCCCCTGCCTTCCCCTCCTCCCCCAGCTCTGCCCAGCACCTTGCCTTCTCCTCTACCCATGAGGAGTCTTCACCCATTTTTGGTTGGGGAGAGAGAATGTGTCCGAACAGGGAAGTCAGATAGGGCCACTGGCTTTGGTGGGCTGGGCTGATCTGGTCAACTGGTCAACTCTGCTCACCTCCCCCCTTCTCCCAGCTTCAGGGGTCCCACTGTCCTCACAATCCCCTCCCCCTGCTGCTTGGCCGCCATCTGCTGAGCCAGGTTCTCATGGACGTGTAGGAGATGCTCGGCGCTGGGTCTCAGGCCCCTCTCTCTTCTCATCCAGCATTCCTGCCCGGGAGATCTCATCCACTCTCACACCTTACAACCTCCCCCAGGGGTGCCCATCAGATGAGTCTCCTGGACATCCCCATGTGGCCATTCCAAGGCCACTGCACACTGGGAACTGTTGTTCCTTAGACCTGGTCCTCTTTCAGCATCTCACCATCACCTATTCCTGACACCCCTCTTCCCTACCCTCCACCTAGCCCACCCCCACAGCCTGGGGGCTCTCTGTCCAGAATGTGTCCCCAGTCTCTTTACTTCTCTTGAGCAACACTGCCACCACCCTGGGAGCTCCAAACCGCCCATCATCGCCCACCTGGGCAGCAGCAGTAGCCCTCTTGCCAACCTCTAGCTTCTACTGTGCCCCACACAGCATCCTGGCACATCTCATCCCCCAGTAAGCAGGCACGCTCAGGCAGCCGTGGCCTCTGAGGCCAGACAAGGGCAGGGATACCACTGGGGCCATATTGAGGATGTTTTATTTCTGAAGCCCAGTGCTGGATACACAAGGGTCTATTATAATGACTGCTTATTCCTAGTTATCTTAAAGATGTCATGTGGAAATTTAAAGGATCAAACCAGGCAGAACCTGACCACATGCCGCTTCCCATAACCATGAGGGCGAAGTCCACAACCCTGCGCCCCCCTCCCCGGGGCCTCCTCTGGGGCAACTCTCCTCCCTCTGGCTCACTTCATTCCTGCTCTCTGGTCTTGCTGTAGATTCTCTTTCTGGAATGTTCTACACTCACTTTTCACACAGACACACAACTCTCCAGATTGTCTTGGCTCCCACCTACTGCTCAGGTCTCAATTTTAAACGCCATTTTCTCAATGAGACTTTCGGGGGACCCCCATCAAACCAGGGCCCGTTGTCTTCTCTCTCACATCACCCCATACTTTTCCTTCAAGCAGCTCGCTACAGTCCATGGCTGCTGCCTAGGCAAATGCTTGTTATGTGTTACGTAGAAGCTGGGTGAGTCCACACCGGTGCCCGACCCAAGGCAAGTGTGCAGTAGGAGCTGAGTGAGTGCCCTTGAGGGATGAGCACGCGGCAGTGAGGGTCCCTAGAAGCCACAGCAAGACTGTGGCTCCCCCACTGGTGAGGGAGCTGAGGTTGTTCTGGGAAAGAGAAGCCTTTGGGGATCCGCCTTCAAATTCCTATAAGGAAGAGGACAAAGTGTTTGAGGGGGCCTCTTTAGTGGGACTGTCTGGCCAATAGAAGGGATTCCTTTGGGGTAAGGACCTGCCATCAGTCAAGGCAGGGGCCAGGCCTCGGCAGTTCAGCAGAAGGCATCCCTGAAGGTTAGAGCCGGGCCCTTGGGTCCTCCTGCCACTTGGCCATGACTGGAAGGCCCATCTCGACTTTCTGGGGAATTCACTTTCAAAATCTGCTCACCGGTTGGCTGAATGGTTGGAGGGAGAGGTGGGGTGCGGAGCTGGAGGAAGGAGCCAGTTCACCCCACACTGCTCAGACCTGGCCAGGCCTGAAGTCAGGGACCCAGATCTTGGCTCCAGCTTGCCCTCTGACTCAGTTTCTCCTTTCCCGATAAGATTGAACTGGATAGAACTCGGCATGTAGAAGGGCAGACGTGACAAAGGCTTACTAAGTGGAAGAGACTTTTGATGTGACAGCATTCCTCCAAGGCCAGGAGAGCAGACTGTCTAATGAATGTGCGCTGGCATCAAGTGCTTGGGTCCAAATCCTGGCTCTACTACTTGTGGGCTGTGTGACCCTCGTCAACTTGCGGAACTTTCTGTGCCTTGGTTTTCTTTCTTCTAAAGCAGGGATCGGGAATTTCCTGGCGGCCCAGTGGTTAAGACTCACACTTTCACTGCAGGGGACACAGATTTGATTCCTAGTTGGGGAACTATGAGCCCACAAGCCACAAGGTGTGGCCAAAACAAAAAAAAAATTAAAAAAATAAAGTAGGGCTGAAAATGGAAACTTCCTCTGAGGTCACGGTGAGGACGGCAGGAATTGATCAGCGTAAAGCACTCAGAACAGAGCCCGCCCAGAGCAAGTGCATACTAACTGCTGTGTGCATTTTGCTCCGTCACACCGTGCCCAGTGGGGGAGGGACTGCGCATGCAGTGGGATTTCGGGGTACCAAAGAAGGTGTGGGGGAGGACGAGCGTTTCTTGAGTCCCCACAGTGTGGCCTGCACGTTTAGGACAGTTGACAATCTGCTTCTGGCCCTCAGGACACCACCCTGCAAGGTACGACACCACCCTGCAAGGTAGGCGTTACTATATTCCTTTGCAAATGAAGACACTGAAGCTTAGAGGTCAAGGATCCTGCTGGTGCCAGACAGGACTGAGCCTGCTTCCTGCCCGCCTCTGTGAGAGTCTGAGGCCACTGCTCTTACTCACCTGCTCCCTCCTGCTGGTGGAAGAAAAGTTGGATGGGGCCACGTGATGGTGCAGGGTGGGCTGCAGGGCGGGACATCTGAAATCCAGGGAAGGAGTTTCAGGAAAGGACTGTTTGTATCACTTATCAACCTCTTACTCTGTGCTGGGCACCTGTGCATGATCCCATTTACTCCTCAGTGAGGCATACTATTCTTCCCACCTAAGGATGTGGCTCGCAGGGACCAGAGAGGTTAAGTAACTTGCCCAAGGTCACACAGTCGGAAAATGGCACAGAGACTCCAGAATCAGAGTCACTGCCCTGGGAAGGGGACGGTGTGGGATCTCGAGACTCGTCAAGAGAAGGTAGTTCAACCTCTTGGGGGCCTGAAGAGCAGGACAGGGGCCTGCAGAGGGCCGTGGGCAGGACGGGACATCCTTGTGGCTAGATCCATCCCCAGCTGCCTCTTACTTTTTGAGGTGCTGAGCTCAGCTGCCTGCATTAAGTCCTTTTCCTCCTCCAAACCCCCAGGTGTATATGATGAAAGAACAATCCCCCCGTCCCCCAACCAGATAGTCCAGGCCTGAGAGGCCTCAGTCAGAGCTGGGGTAGAGGGAGGCCCTGTCCTCCTCAGACGGCCGGGAAATGGGACAGTGGTGTTAATTCCTCCCACCTCCCCAGGGAAATCATACCTCCCACCCCGGCCCTGCGCCACCCACATTGCCCCGTGGGTTCACCCTCTGGAGAAGTCAGTCTCCCCTCCAGGCCCAAGAGGGACTCATGTCAGGGGGAGGCTGCTTAGACTTAGAAGCACCCACCCGATCGCCTGCCTAATTACAGACGCTGTGCTGGGCCCTTCTTTCATTCTACTTCCTTCTTCCCCACTCCCCTGCCAGAGAGCTATTAAGGTCCCCCATCTTAGAGATGGTGAGAAGGAGCCCCTGGCTGGAACAGTTAGTGGTGGAGCCAGGTCTTGAAGCTGGGTTTCTGGACTTCCAGGCCAGTGTTCTTATCTCATCCTCTTCATCTTCATCATCATCATTTTCATCTCATCTCATTCTTTGCGTTTTACCTGTAATGCCCTGTTGACCTCTCAGCCTGTTTTTCTATTATATAGATGAGGTAGGCATTGTTAGCATCATGTCCATTTTGCAGATGAGGAAAGTGAGGTCCACAGAGGACATGCTAGAAGGTTGACAGAACTGAGCCCAAGAGCCTAACGTGCTGGTTAAAGCCCCAAATGTGAGGCTTTAACTAGCCGATGTTTTCATACAGTTGAAGAGGAGTTGAGTGACGGGCAAGGGGCTGCGAGGAAGCAGGGCTGGCAGCTGGCAGTGCAGCCTCAGAAGACTTCAGAGAACAGGGGGGCTCGGGCTGAGCCTGGAGGGCTGGGGAGAGGGGGTCTGGGTTGCACAGGGCATCGTGAGAGGTGAAGGGAAGGCTGGGAACCAGGGTGAGCCGGGGCCTGCAGCCAGCAGGCCTGAGTCAGAACCCTGCTTTTGCCTCGTCTGCTGTGTGACCCCCATCTCTGCTCCCCCACCCCCACCCCACCCCCAGCCTGTGATTCTTCAGCTGGGAAGAGAAATAATAACCCTGCTTGTTGCTGTGGTAGGTGCTTAATAAATACTTGTTAAATTAACAAAGAGTTGCAGTGATGCTTCAGCGAGAGAGACCAGGCAGCTCCTGGCATAGAGCTGGCACTTCCAGAGTGTTCCTTCTCTGAGGGCGGCCACCGAGAGGGATGGCAGGTTGAGCAGGGCCCACACTGAGCTGTGTGACCACAGGCCAGTGCCTTCACCTCCCTGTTGCCCCACTGACACCAAAGGGAAGCCCGAGGGCCTGCCATTGGGCTAAGGGCTCCCTATATCCGGGCTCTGCCCCCCACCTCCCTCCTGCATCTCGGGGCCGAGTGCGCCTGCCCTCTCTGGGTCTCAGGACCCACTGCTGCTGCTGTCTGGAGCCAGAGGGCCTGCGTGATGCGCCTGCAGACACCACTGTGACTCCCACAAGGTACAGGGTGCTTGTGGGGAGACTCACCCCACAGCTCGCCCGGGCTGCTGGAGCCTGCAGGAGCTGCTGCCACTTAATCAGCTTCTTTTTTTTTTTTTTTGCAAAAGGAGTTGTGGGCAAGGAGGGAGCATTCAGTGTCATAAAATCATAAGGAAAGCCTAAAAGGACACAGGTGGTTCTCTTGCCTCTCCGGACCCCCTGGCAGGCAGGGTCCAGCCCTCCTTAACTCCCTAGGAAGGGGCAGGAGAGCAAGCCGACAGCCCAGCTAGTCACCTTCACTTCCTCCCAGAGGCTCAGGTGTCCGCCAGCTGCCGACTCGCATGCTGCAGCCCTGTTCTCGGCCTCAGTTTCCCTAGTTGTCTAGGATCCAGATGTTCACAGCACAGCGAAATTAAAAACCAAAAAAAAAAAGTAACTTGCACAGCATTGTCGATGCTTCACTTGACCAAGAAAGGACATTACATTTTTAAAAAAGCAACCGGCATCTCCCATCCCCATCATTTCCCCCAAATCAAGAACATTCACCATGAAAGATGTTGCAGGCTGCACTCTTAGAATAAAGGACAGGGACAGCAGGAAGCACCCAGTGGGGAGGGGATGGGCTTGTCCCAGGTCACCCAGGGAGGCAGCCAGGGGGCCAGCCCTCAGGGCCCCCACCGTGGAAACACTGTTCTCCAGGCGAACGAGGCACATTTGGTGCAAGCGGGGCGAGACCAGCTCCCTACCTTCCAGAAAAGTACACTTAACTGTGGCCATGGTGCAGGCACCTGAACACAGGGCACTCTTGCTCTCTCTCTTTTAATAAAGCATCTATATTCAGAGGGGGCTGCTACCCAACTGTCAATGCCCGTCGCCTCTATCCCATGATCTGTGGCCCTTTCTCTTTCATAATTTTTCCCTCAGGCCCTTGTGCCTTCGCCAGGAAGACCCGTGTGACAAGCGAGGGACAGAAAAGCTTGCCGTCTCCTGGCCGCAGTGACCCAGGAGCACTCGGCGAGCCCCGGACTCCTCACTTTGCGGTCATCCTGGTGCGGGCAGTCGAGCCCCGCCCGCCCCCCCGCCCCAACTCCGCTCCTGAAGGGGCTGCGGTGACGGGGCAGTGGTGTATCTGGACGAGTCACTGCAGACGAGGGGCTGGGCCTTTCACCAGCCCAGGGTCTTCAGGGGCACGCGCGGAAGTGGAGGGTGACGGGCCCGGGGGCAGCACCTGCGCTAGGTGACTGCTTTCCCAGCCGCCCAGGAGTGGAAGTTTCTGATCCCGAGTTGATGCACCCGGCGGGGGTGGCCCAGGGCCTGGGCCAGGGCAGGGGCTCGGGAAATGGGGTGCTGTAACCGAGAGGAGGCGTGGGGCCTGGAGATGAGCTGAGTCCCCCCACCGGGCTACCGTGTGGGGCTGGGGCTGAGGGACCAGGCTGATGGGGGGGCGGGGCCGATGGGAGGGCGGGGCTTATTGGAGGGCGGGGCTGATGGCTGGGCGGGGCTGGGGGCAGCGTTGAAGTGGATGGGGTGAGTGTAGAGGGTGGGGAGCATGGGGGCAGAGACATGCGGAGCCTCTTCCTGGGGCTTGGCTGAGACTCCTGTCACTTCCACTCAGGGATGGGAAACAGCAGGCAGTGCTGGTGCGGGCAGCGCCGTGGAGAACCCTCTCCTGCAGCACCAGAGGAAACCCCAAGGTCAGGGCCAGTCCCTTTGGGCAGCAGACAAGGCCCGCAGCTCCGCGGGCCCCTGTGTGGCCTTGGGCAGGGCTCTCACTCTCTCTGGGCCTCACCATCCTCAGCCACCAAAGGCCCACGTCACTGCACTCTGTCCCCTCTATCTCTATCCTGCAAAGCCGCGGGCGTTAGGTCCAGGGCCTGCCTGGCTGGACTGAGCCCTCTTCCCACGCCCCATATCCTACCCCAACACCCTCCAGGGAGGAAGCTCCTCTTTCCAGGAGCACCTTGACCTTCCAGGAGTGGGAGTGAGGTGATCATCCAGGGCTGGCCCAGCTGCTCTGGGACCCTTAGCAAGTTCATCCCAGCCCTGAGCTTCCTTGGCCTCAGATGTAAAATGAGGGTCTTTTCTTTGAGGGGGGGGTTGCTGTGCTGGGTCTTCATTGCTGCTCACTGCCCAGCTTTTCTCTAGTTGTGATGAGCAGGGGCGACTTTGAGTTGCAGTGCTCAGCTTCTCATTGCAGAGGCTTCTCTTGTTGCAGAGCCCGGGCTCCAGGGTGCACGGGCTCCAGTAGTTGTGGCGTGAGGGCTCAGTAGCTGCGGTTTCTGGGCTCGAGAGCACAGGCTCAGTAGTTGAGGTGCACGGGCTTAGTTGCTCCGAGGCATGTGGGATCTTCCTGGACCAAGGATCAAACCTAAGTTTCCTGCACTGGCAGGTGGATTCTGTACCACTGAGCCACCAGGGAAACCCCAAAATGAGGGACTCGAAATCACTCATCTTGAAACCCTTCCTTCAGGCGCTGGTTCTTTTTGTGGTGCTCACGGAGGCATTGGCGATGATGAGACAAAGCGAAAAGGGACGTATTTAGTGAAGGAAGACCTCCCTGAAAGCCATTTATAGCCAAGAAGGTACATCTGGCCCCCAATCCCTTTAGAGCTACCACCCAGAGTCCTGGCCATTGGGAGGCTAGGGGAGGTATCAGAGAGGGCCTGACTCCCAACTAAGATCAGGACCTCTTAAGGGCTGGCATTGTCCCCATTCATTACCTGTTAGATCTTCAGACCCGTGGGTCTCACTGGTCCCATTTTACAGATGAAGAAACTGAGGTTCAGAGCCATCAAGTAACTTGCCCAAGTTACATGGTGGATCTGGGACTTCCAGGACTAGGGGGATCCAGGGAGCTCATTTTAAGGGGGGGAAGGGAGATGAACCCAGAGTCAGGGTGGGGTGACTGTGGGGGAGGAGGGGGGGCAGGGCTCGCTCTCCCTGGGCTGAGAGAGGGAGTTTCTCCTGGGAAGAGGCAGGCGCTGAAGCCGTTGATCTCTAAATTACAGCGTTGGCGCGCACCGGTTGCTGTGGCAACCGAGTTGTCCTGAACCGGGGAAGTGTATAAACATTGCCACAGATGCACAATTAGATCAGGAAGAAGAATAGAACAGAAAATAGAAACTTCCAGCCTTATATAATTCTGGGCCAAAACGTTACTAGGAACCCGGGCCTGGGCCCAGCCCCAGCCCTGCCAGCCAGCTGGGGCCCTGGACAGCACCATCTCTCTCTCTTGGGGACCCCATGGAAGGCAGGGGTGATAGGGGGGTCTGCCCTCTGTGGGCCCAGCTGGTACACCCGCCACCCGGCAGGGTGAAAGGCCGCCTCCACTGAAACAGCTGGGGACGCTGACAGGCAAATCCTACCTCTCACGAGATTCCTCCTGCTCCCTGGGAAGTGGGAAGGAAGCCAGGAGGCACTGGCTTTCACTGAGCACCTATGGTCTCCTTGGGTTCCTGTGAGGTAGGGGTTTCATCCCCATTTTACAGATGAGGAAACTGAGGCTCAGAGAGGAGAAATGAGTTGTCTGCACTTACATACATAGATAGTAGTAGTATGTCTGCCTCCCGCCTCCCCCCACCCCGCCCCAGGTCTCCACACAGTGAACTCAGTGATACTGACAGCACCTGGGGGCTAAGAGTTAGACACTCCTGGATTTGGACCCACTCACCCGCTGTGTGGCCTTGGATAAATCACTTTCCCTCTCTAAGCCCCCATTCCCTCACCTGTGCTAGGAAATAGGGATGCTGACCCGGGAGTCAAAACTCAGAGCTCCCCTCCCCTCCATCTTGACTGCCACTTTGGAGTCTTCATCCACCGCAGCTCCCGACAAGTCTGGGGACAGGACAGGAACTGAGGTGGGGCTGTGGATCCCAGTGCTGCCCAACAGAGCCTTCTGCCATGAGGGGACTGTCCTGAACCTGCTCTGTCCGGCATGGGAGCCATTAGCCACATGTGGCTACTGAGCCCTTGAAATGTGGCTAGTGCAACTGGGGAACTGAAGCTGATGTTTTATTTAATTTTAACTGAAAGTAAGAGGCACAGGTGGCTAGTGGCTGCTGAACTGGACAGCACAAGGGAGTGTCCAGCCCTCGAGAGACCCAAAGGGCAGAGGCTGAACACAGGGAGGGGAGCGGGGCCCAGAGCATTCACAACAGCTTCTGTTCAGGGCCAGTGGGATGATCGGTGGGGAGCGGTGCTGAGATGAGCATCAGGAAGCTTCTGGAAGGGAAGGGAAGAGCAATCAAAGGAGGTTCTGGTGGGGGGATGATGGGCAGAGGGTGCAGCATGAGGGGCTGGGACTCAGACCTGAATCCCAGTGGCCTCAGCTCCTGGTCTGGCAGGCCCGAACCCTGGAGCTGGGCTGGCCACAGAGGCACTTCCTTGCTGTTGTCAGAACCATCTTCACATTCTGCCCGAGGGGTGGAGGAAGCCTTGGGTCCTAGTCCAGGCTTTTCCCCTCCTGGGCATCTTTGGGCAGGTTCCTTGCTACCCTGGAACCTGGGTCCCTGGGGGCACTTGGAGCACATCCCCCACAGTACCCACTCGCTCCCTGGCACCTCACGTGTCTGGCTTCTCCCCTGCAGGCCCTGCGTCTTCCCAGGTGACCACGCCGGCTTCAGGACATGCACGGGCACAGCCGAAACGGGCAGGCCCACGTGCCCCGGCGGAAGCGCCGCAACCGCTTCGTCAAGAAGAACGGCCAATGCAACGTCTACTTCGCCAACCTGAGCAACAAGTCGCAGCGCTACATGGCGGACATCTTCACTACCTGCGTGGACACGCGCTGGCGCTACATGCTCATGATCTTCTCTGCGGCCTTCCTCGTCTCCTGGCTTTTTTTCGGCCTCCTCTTCTGGTGCATCGCCTTCTTCCATGGTGACCTGGAGGCCGGCCCGGCAGGGGCCGCGGCGGGGGCCCCGGCGGGAGGTGGTGGGGCGGCACCGGTGGCCCCCAAGCCCTGCATCATGCACGTGAACGGCTTCCTGGGCGCCTTCCTCTTCTCGGTGGAGACGCAGACGACCATCGGCTACGGGTTCCGGTGCGTGACGGAGGAGTGCCCGCTGGCGGTCATTGCCGTGGTGGTCCAATCCATCGTGGGCTGCGTCATCGACTCCTTCATGATTGGCACCATCATGGCCAAGATGGCCCGGCCCAAGAAGCGGGCGCAGACGTTGCTGTTCAGTCACCATGCCGTCATCTCGGTGCGCGACGGCAAGCTCTGCCTCATGTGGCGCGTGGGCAACCTACGCAAGAGCCACATCGTGGAGGCCCATGTACGGGCCCAGCTCATCAAGCCCTACATGACCCAGGAGGGTGAGTACCTGCCGCTGGATCAGCGGGACCTCAACGTGGGCTACGACATCGGCCTGGACCGCATCTTCCTGGTCTCGCCCATCATCATTGTCCACGAGATCGACGAGGACAGCCCGCTCTACGGCATGGGCAAGGAGGAGCTGGAGTCGGAGGACTTCGAGATCGTGGTCATCCTGGAGGGTATGGTGGAGGCCACGGCCATGACCACCCAGGCCCGCAGCTCCTACCTGGCCAGCGAGATCCTGTGGGGCCACCGCTTCGAGCCCGTGGTCTTCGAGGAGAAGAGCCACTACAAGGTGGACTACTCGCGCTTCCACAAGACCTACGAGGTGGCCGGTACACCCTGCTGCTCCGCCCGGGAGCTGCAGGAGAGCAAGATCACCGTGCTGCCCGCCCCGCCGCCCCCGCCCAGTGCCTTCTGCTACGAGAACGAGCTGGCCCTCATGAGCCAGGAGGAAGAGGAGATGGAGGAGGAGGCTGCGGCTGCTGCCGCCGTGGCCGCAGGCCTGGGCCTGGAGGCGGGCTCCAAGGAGGAGGCGGGCATCATCCGGATGCTGGAGTTTGGCAGCCACCTGGATCTGGAGCGCATGCAAGCCACCCTCCCGCTGGACAACATCTCCTACCGCAGGGAGTCCGCCATCTGACCTCCAAGCCCGTCCTCTCACTTCCCACAGGAGCCTCGCTGGGGGGTGGGCTGCCAGGACACCCCCTCCACACTCAGGACAGAACTCACCCTGGCTCCGGACCTTCTGGAGGGACGTGGGGGCTTCAAAGACTGGGAGAGCCCTTCCTACTGACTCCAGAAACCAGGCCTGGGACAGGGCCAGGACACCCTTGGTCCGGTCGGCCCGATTCCCCAGCACCTACCCACTGGCGGGCTCAGGAACCTCAGAACCCCCCCCTTTCCCCACCAACCCTTCAAGGACATTCCCCCTTTACTCTCAGAACCTTGGGGAAGGTGCCTGGACTGCTAGGGGGGTGGGCATCTCGGGGTTCTGGGGTGGGCCAGTGGCTAGTTTGGGAGGGTGGGAGGGGGGTGCGTTTCTTCTGCATGACTGTGGTCTGTTGCTCATGACTTTCTTTTGTAAATATCTATAAATGGAAAGATGGAGGCACTGAATCCACCTTCTGCCATGTGTACCCGCAGGACCAGGCGGTGCAGGCCCTCTCCGGGCACCCCGCCCCCTCCCCACCCAGGCGGCTGGTCCCTCGAGGCCCTTGGAGCCAGCTGTCTTGGCCCTTGGATAGTGTTGGGTTTGGGTGCAGAAGTGGGACCCCAAGGAGCAGGATAAGGGCCGTCCCTCCCTGCGGTCCCTCTGGGCCCATCAGCCCAGCCCAGATTGACAATGGAGATTGTAACTATATATTTTTAATAAAGTATATGGTCCGTTAGGGGTGGGCTGGTTGAAGATGGAGGGTTGGGAAGAAGAGACAGAGAAAAAGAGGGACAGAGAGAGACCAACATGATGTGTGTCTGTGTGTGGTATGTATGTGCGTATGGGGTGTGTGTATGTATGTATCATATGTATGTGTGTATGTAAGTGTGGTATGTATGTGTGTACTGTATATGTGTGTGTGTAAGTGTGGTATGTATGTGTGTATGGAATGTGTGTGTATGTATGTGTCGTATGTCTGTGTGTATGAAGCATATGTAAGTGTGGTATGTATGTGTATATGGGGTCTATGTATGTGTGTGTTGTATGTGTTTGTGTATTGTGTATGTGTGATATGTATGTGTGTATGGTGTGTATGTGTGTGTGTATTGTATATATGTGTGCTATGTATGTGCATATGGGTGTGTGCATATGTGTATGCATATGTGTCATATGTGTAAGTGTGGTATGTGTTATGTATGTGTATATGGGGTCTATGTATGTGTGTGTTGTGTGTATTTGTGTGTTGTGTATGTGTGATATGTATGTGTGTATGGTGTGTATGTATGTGTGTCTGGTATGTATGTGTATATTATATATGTGTGGTATGTATGTGTGTATTGTATATGTGTGCTATGTATGTATGTATGGTGTGTATGTATGTGTGTGGTATGTATCTGTGTATTGTATATGTGTGGTATGTATGTGTGTATGGTGTGTATGTGTGTGTGTGTATGCTGTGTATGTATGTGTGTCTGGTATGTATGTGTAGATTATATATGTGTGGCATGTTTGTGTATATGGTGTGTATGTATGTGTGTGTATTGTATATGTGTGGTATGTATGTATGGTGTGTATGTATGTGTGTGTGATATGTGTGTGCGTATTGTATAGTTGTGTATGTGTGTGCCCTTCTCTGAGAGACTGACCCTTGGAAAGAACTTTAGTACCCGCTGGTCTCCTTTCTGGGTCAGTGGAAAGGACCCTAAATGGGCGCAGGAGGCCTGAGTGGGTCTGAGTCAGACTTCTGCTACTAACAGGCTGTGTGGCTGTCAGCCAGCCACCCATCAACTCCCGGCCTCAGTTTCACTCTCTGTAGAATGGAATGAACCACACCTCCTTTCAAGGGACGATGACATCCTGTGTGGAGGTCAGCCAACCCTTTGTAACTCAGGGAGAATTGGCAAGGGCCTGCTTGATTTACACCCTCACAAACACACACACACACGGGGCCGGGGTGATGAACTTGACCGCAGGACACTGCGGTGGGAAGGGATCTGGGGCAGCTGGGAAACGCGGTCATAGTTGGACTTGGTCTCTGCCTCACTGTGGGTCCTAGGATGGGTCTCTTCCCTTCTGCAGGCTTCGGTTAGCGTGTGCTGTGTACCAGGCCACCCTAAACGTAGACAACACTAGTTTATTCTTTCTAAGGTTGTGTGGGTGGGCTGGCGGGAGCTCCCCGCCCGTTTCTCTGGGCTCACTCTAGCAGCCTTGCTTAGCGTGGAGGTCAGCCAGGCCATAAGGTCCTCACTCGCACGTCGGGCAGTAGGGCTTACTGCCGGCCTGGGGGCCTCAGTTCTCCTCCACTGGGCTCTCTTCCTCCAACAGGCTGCACCAGATCACTTCACGGTGTCTTGGGGCAGCAGTCGAAGAGGGTGAAGGCAGAAGCTGCAAGGTCTCTTGAGCCTAACCTTGAACTTGTATAACGTCACTTCCATGGCATTTTATTCCCTAATCCAGGTCACGATTCAAAGGGCAGGAAGTTGACTCCATCCTCTGGGAGCATGGTCAAGTCCCTTGGCAAAGGGTATACATACAAGGTGGACCTGTGGCCATCCTTACTAGTTTGTCCTAGAATCTTTGAGTTGGGGTTTCCTTCCAGCTCTAAGTCTATTGTATGGGCCAACAGTGTACCCAACATTCAGGGTACAAGGAAGCAGAGGGCACCCTCCTTGTTCCCAGGAATCTGCTACACAGATGCCCATCCTCTCAGAAAATACAGGGAACATGGAGGCAGGCTCAGCTGCTGTGAAGTGCCGTTGGCTGCTTTCTGAAGGTCCACAGTTCATATTGGCCATTTGGGTAAACCATGGTGCATCCCACATGCTCTAACAGTTTAAGAAAATAACCCAAGGCCTCTTTCCTGGAGAAAGGGGGCAAAGCGCCCAAGAACTCATCACAATGTCTCTTATTATTTGCATATCAGCTTTCAAGGTAGGTGGACAAGGATTTGGTCTCAGAGAGGAAATGGAGGCCCAGAGAACTAAGGGGCTGGCCTGAACCAAGGTGAGAACAGTCAGAGGCCCAGGAGCCGGCTTCCCCTTCACTCCATTCTCCCTGAGGTCGGGGCTAAGAAAGGGCGGAAGGGGCTTCCTCTCTTCCTCCTTTGTCCCTATCCAGATTTCCCAGAGTGCACCTGTGACCTTTGGGGGCCTTGAAGGGGCCTACAGGGGCCACTCAGCCAGACACAGTGTGGCTGCTCACCTACCCATGTTCTCAGAAGGGCCTTGGGATGGGTGCACCCCAGGGTCTCATTCCCCCACCCCGGTGACGTCCCTCCATCCAGCCCTGCAGGCCCCTGGGAGGACTCACTGACCTCATCCCCTCCTGCCTGCTTCATCTCAGTGATGCTCTGGTACCCAGGGCAGCCAGCAGTAGCTAAAGAGGACCTCAGACTCAGGTACCTTCCACCTGGAACATGTGGTAGAGGTTGTCCGGCCCTCCACCCGTAAGGACCAGGGGGACAGAGTGTGCCGTCCACCCTAAGCGGGCCTGCCATCCAGAGTGATACGGGGGTACTTCAAGATCCCTCCTAAACACCTTCCTCGTCACTGGTTGGCCACTTTGCTCAGACACTCGTGACAGCAGCTTCTTAAGAAAGGTCCCTGTCACTGTTGAGATGCGCATGTGATACAGGGTAGGCAAGTTTTGACAAGAGTCCTCAGCAAGGACTTTCTGGGGTGTCAGAGTGGAGGACACTGGGGTGGGGAGCACAGGGACTTGGGGGGTGCTCAGCGGAGCCAGCCCAGAGCTCAGAGGCGAGCACACAGCTGCAGGGAGGCTCCAAGGCTGCAAGCCTGCTGCTCCATCGCTGCTGACTCACCTTGGCTCTCCCACCTGCTCCCTTCACAGCCCTCCCACCTGCCTTCCCCTCCCCTGCTCCCCGGCAGGCAGCTCCTCTGATCTCTCACTTCACTCCTTCACTCCCGGCTCCTGGCGGCCCTGAAATGGGGGTGGGGAGGTAGATCACTGAATCTGGGGGTGTAAGAACATTAGATATCACGAGCTTGTAGTCACAGAAGGGGCCTTGGAGGAGCCGTCAAGCCCTTCCTCGGCTCCCACCCCTCTCTCTCTCCTGTGGGGCCAGGGAGTGGGGACCCTGCCTCTCCCCTCTCTACCGTCTTTCAGTCACAGCCCCGGCTGGACATCAAGTGGGAGAAAGGGGGACCAAGGTGGGGGCCAAGGTGTAAGAGGGTGCCACTCACGCAGCTGGCAGCCGCCCGCATCCCAGATAAAAGCCCCACCACGGGGGCCTAATTCTTGTAGGTTCATCTTTGCTTGCTTCCTTCCTGCCAGCTTCCAAAAAAAAAAAAAAAAACCAACTCATTTTCCTTATGAACTTACACTGCTTAAAGAGAAATAGAAAAGAATCTAGAAGGCATTCAACTCAGCTGTTTCACCCCATCAAATCCTCACCCTATCTGTGTTAGGCCTTAGTTAGCTCCCGTGGCTGTGACCCTGGCCCCTTCTTCCCGGATCTGGCTTTTCTCAGTGTAGCTTTTTGTGGTTTATATTGGTATTGATGGATTCTACACATTTTCCTTCTTCTTCTTCTTTTTTTTTTTTTTTAAATACAGAGTCCCTGTGGCCCAGCACTGCTGAGAAAACCCCTAGCAGGGATGAGGGGGTAGCTGATGATACTGGTGGTTTTATTTCTTTATCTATTTATTTATTATTTTGACTGAGATGTGCAGTCTACAGGATCTTGGTTCCCTGACCAAGGATTGAACGTTGGGCCTCAGCAGCAAAAGTGCAGAATCCTAACCACAGGTTTTGTTGTTGTTCAGTCACTCAGTCGTGTCCGACCCTTGGCGACTCCATGGACTGCAGCACGCCAGGCCTCCCTGTCCATCACCAGCTCATGGAGCTTGCTCAAAGTCATGTCCATTGAGTCGGTGATGCCATCCAACCACCTCATCCTCTGTCGTCCCCATCTTCTGTCTTCAATCTTTCCCAGTCTCAGGGTCTTTTCCAATGAGTCAGTTCTTCCTATCAGGTAGCCAAAGTATTGGAGCTTCAGCTTCAGCATCAGTCCTTCCAATGTATATACAGGGTTGATTTCCTTTAGGATTGACTGGTTTGATCTCCTTGCTGTCCAAGGGACTCTCAAGAATCTTCTCCAACACTGCAGTTCAAAAGCGTCAATTCTTTGGTGCTCAGCCTTCTTTATGGTCCAACCCTCACATTCATACATGACTACCGGAAAAACCAGCTTTAAATATATGGACCTTTGTTAGCAAAGTGATGTCTCTGCTTTTTAATACTCTGTCTAGGTTTGTCAACAGCTTTTCTTCCAAGGCTCCCTTTCCCTCCTGTACGTGGGTGAATTCCAGTATTTCTCCAAGATACACAACGCTGTGATCAACATCTTTCTGCCTTTTTTTGTTTGTTTTTTAACTTTTTTCCCCTTCTTATGGCTGTTTGCTTAGGCTAAGCACTAACAGAATTCTGGACTGTGTTTGCCAGACTTTCTAAAAATGCAAACCCCCAGCACCTGAATCTTTCCACAAGGACAATGTAGGGCTGGGGCTCCCAGGATTGGAAAGGGGAGAAGTTTCAAAACCAAGCCCCACCTCCACAAGCTCCTCAAGCTTGTGGACAGGCTGGGAGTAGGTGAGGAAGACTGACTGGCAATGCATGCAGCGCTGGCACCAGGGCACAGAGCCAAGAGCAATGGCACTTATGCCAATATTTATGAAGATTATGAGTATGAGAACTAGGGGGTCCTAGCTTTGAATTCTGTCTCTACCAGTTACCAGCTGTGTGACTTTGGTCAAGTTGATTTATGTCTCTGAACCTGTTTCCTCATCTGTTAAAAAGGGCCATTCATATCTATGTCACATGCTTTGCAGTTTGGATTAAATGAGATCTCATATGTGACCAGGCCCAGCGTGGCCTTGGGCATATTGTTGGATCCAAATCATGTGAATTACCTTCCAGTCAGGATTTTGATGGGCTGAACACACGAGACACAGTTTGCAAAACTGACCTCTGAGCTTCCTGGCAGCCATGAGAAAAGGGAAGCCTGGTAGCTCACTTAGCTCTCAGTATATGAGGACTGGGAGGCTAGAGAAGGAGTTTGGGTTCTGAATTACTGTGTGATCCTGGCTAATCTCTTCCATTTTCTGAAACTCATTCCCCTCATCTTCACAGTTAAACACTGGACTTAATAACCTCCAGGGCCCTGACACGTCTGACAACCTAGGGCTCTGTTCCGACATCCTTCAGAACATCTGAAGGTCTTGGGGACACGGTGGGGAAGGACAGAATTGACATGTGGCAAAATTGGGAGGACGCCCAAGTCTAGTTTGGCCCCCTCCTCCAATGACTGGTAACCTCCAACGCCCCCCGCCCCCAAACTCACTCCACTCACTGCCTCAATTCTGTTATAAGATCCCTACATAAGTCCTTTGGGATCCCAACCAGAGGCATTTGCCCAGGTCCTGGCCATCAGCCCCACCCATTGCAGATTTCAGAGGGCTTCTGTGTCATTCATCCGTTTCTTCATGGAACAAACATCTGTTGAGCACCTGCTGCGAGAATGGAAGAGCCTGGTCTAGGAGAAGGGATTTAGCACTGAACCAAACAGGAAAGGTGGAGCTGGGGCTCAGGCCCACTGCCCTTCAGCCTTGGGCTGTGGCACTGGAAGAGAGCTCTGGGCTGGGAGTCCTGAGGCCCCTAGCCTTGGCCCTGCCACCAATGCCAAATGGGACCTTGGGCAATTCCCAACACTCCATGCTCAAGCTTGGGACACCAGCCAGGGATGCTTGGTTACGGTCGCCATAGCTGTCCACTGCGCTGCAGGTACCATAGCAACAGGGCAGGTAGGCCAGAGCCCCTGCTGGCTGAGGGCTGGCTTCAGCTCTAACAGTGCCCACGATGGGGAGGAAGACAAGAGGGACCCCTGGTCCCCAGGACGGGGGAAGACAGGCCCCGGGGGCGGGGGTTGAGATGTCATACAGAGAGGCAGGTGCAGAGCCCCAAATCCAGAATCAGACCCCTGACCCCCCACCTGTCACTAGGATTACCTCCTCCTGGGATGTGGCCTCCCTGGAACGAGGGTCCGGAGGCCAGCACCTGTGCCTCGTGCTTCCGGGACCTTCCTTGCCTGGCAGAGCAGAGATTCAGCTGGCTGTCTCCCCTCCTCAACTCTCTCCAGGCTGTCTAAGCCTCTCCTTCCTCTCCTCCTCCTGGGCCTCCCTGCCAACACCCGGGCCAAGGGACTAGAGGAGGGATCCAGGCACGTGGGAGAGGGCTCAGGGCGTGTGGACAGTTGGAGGGCATATTATACAGCAATGTGGGAGCAGGTGACACAGTCAGAGCGCCTCTGACAGCGGTGGGGGAGGTGGAGACAGACAGAGCCAGTGACAGAGTCAGAGATGGAGAAACACGGGGATGGCGGGCGAGGGAGGTGGCCTGCGGGAGGACGGGGGTTCTGAGCAAGCCCGAGGGAGGCAGAGGGCAACTCAGACAACCAAGCGGAGAGCCGCATGGAGTCCAGCTTGGCAGAGAGACCCTCACTCAGTCAGAGTGGAGGGCAGGGATGTGCTGGGGGTGGAGGGCACAGATATTGGGGGGGGGGCGCAGACGGTGGCCTCCCCCGCACATGAGGCCTGGTGTGTCTGCGGGGAAGGAGCTGGATGCTCTGGGGCCCCCAGATGGAGAAACCCCAGGCCTACATCCAGCGAGGCAGAGAGGCCAGTGGAGACCCCCTCCCCGAGGGGCGTTCTCAAGGAGAAGCCTCGGAGGGGCAGCTCCATGGAAAAGACCGAGGCAGCCTGACCGACAGAGCAGCTGATGAAGAGCCCTGTGCGCCGGTGAGGGGGCAGTTTGGGGTCCCCTGTATCACTGGACTCCCTGCTGAGGGCCTGCAGGGGCTGGACTATGAGGCCACTAAAACCCAAGCTGGAGATGAGGAGAAGGCCAGAGGGGACAAAGAAACCCACTCCCAGCTGCTGTGCTGGGGACAGGCGTGGTGCCAACCCCCGCTTAGCAGCTGTGTGACCCCAGCCCCTTCCCTGACCGTCAAGACAGGGAACACGGATGCTGGTCCCTGCAGCCTGTGGGTAGGGTTGGGGCAAGTCCGTTCCCAGCCGTGAATCTGCCCCTCATGTCCAGCACACACACCCCCTTCACAACTTGAAGTTAATCTCAACAACCTCTCACCATGAAATGCCTGTGCTTTATAGGTTACAGAGCCTCTTAACCTCTGATTTCTCATTTGACCGACACCACCCCCCCATCAGCCCTGGAAGGGCAATGCTATTATTATCCCCATTTCACAGATAAGGAGGCTCAGAGAGGCCCCGTGTCTTACCCGTGGTCACGCAGCAACTCAGGGCTCCACCCCAGGCTTTCTGGCCTCACAGTTGACGGCGTTTCAGGCCCTGAGCCGCACACGGTGGACACGGGCTGAGAGGAGGGCGAGATGGGGCGGGGGCGTGCACGTGGGGGGAGTCAGCTACTTCGGGCTTGGGAGGGTGGCTGGGCCAGGCGAGGAGGAGAGTTCAGCAGATGAAGGGGTCTCTCCCCGCAGAGAATGGGGAGACCTGGGTGGTCCAGCAGCAGAGGAGTGAGAGAGATGGGAGAGGCCTTCGGAGGGCTGAACATGGATGCCAGTGGGCCCGGGGTAGGAAGTGGGCAGGGAGACGGCACTGCAGGCCCAGGCGGGCGGGCGGCAGCCCTGAGGGGGTCTGGCCTCGGTGCAGCCTGTGAGCTGCTCCTGGGGCCTGCGAAGGAAGCTGGCCGGGGCACTGGGACCCGATGGGGCAGCTTACTGGGCTCAGCAACGAGATGGGCAGGAACCCCGGGTGCTGCTGGAGGAGCATCAGCAAGGGATGGGGGGGGTGGGGGGTGGCAGGACAGGTGACTGATGGGGAGATGGGAGACATGGCGTGCGTGGCTCCGGCCCTCTCCCTGACAGGTGAGAGGGGAGAGGACACGCGCAATTGAGCACGGCAGGCGGCCAAGGTGGGAACCCGTGGCGAGGATGGACAGGGCTATTTCTGGCCGGGTCTCTGCAGGGAAGGTGGGGGTGAGAAGGGGCCCGCAAATGGCCTTGCTGCCACCCCCCTCCCCGGCAACCAAGAACCCTGGCTGGGGGCAGGCGGGGGCACGGCCTTTGGCTCAGGAAGGCCCTGGCTCTCGGTGGCATCAGGAAGGAGCGGCAGAGAGGGCAGGGGTGGAAGCTGGCAGGCTTGGCGAGGGGCCAGAGGTGCCCCTTCCTCTCTGGGTTGTCCTGGCCCATCTGCTCACCCTCTCTGGGCTTCATCTGTAAGAGCGACCTGATAAAAACCATTCCGCGCATTCCTCTCTCCTCAGAGACAGGTGGGCCTGACCTGAAGGGCGGGAATTGGGTTTACGGGAAGTGGCAGAGGCTAGCAGAGGCTAGGCTTGGAAAACTCCCTCCAGCCCCCCAGCCCCGCTCCCTGTCAGCCTCCCTGGGAGACACAGACCTTGAGCCCATCTCTTCAAATGAACAGATGGGGAGACTGAGGCCAGGACAGGAGAGGGGATCGCCCGTGTTGTGTCGTGTCGTGCAGTCATTCAGAGGCCCCAGCTGCGGCCGGGGCAGCCCAGGCCTGCTCCTGCTCCTCAGGTCTATCTGTGAAATGGGGGGTCACAGGCGCTTCCTTCCCCGGGGGTGGCTCAGGGGGTCACCGAGCTAGCAGGCGAGAGGGGTTGACGCCCAGTTGGTGCCCAGGACACGGTTTCGCCTTCTGCGCGTTGAGGTCACACTCGGGCACACCGCTGAGGTTAGCACACAGCGTCGGGTGGCATCCGGGCCCCTGGCACTGCCGCTGAGTGACCTGGCACAAGCTACGTGGCCTCTTTGAACCTCAGTCTGTTCTTCAGAGAAATGGGGAGCTCCCCAGCTCCCTCTCTCAAGGCAGCCGGGAGGACAGAGAGAGAAAATGAATGCTTCAGGCTCTGGAGCAGCACGGCCTTCTCCCTCTTCTCAGCCTGAGCCCCCCGCCACCACCTCGCCACTCCTGCTGGGCAGAGAGCCTGGCCTCGGAGAGACTGCGGCAACCTCTCCCGTCTGGCAGGGAAGTGATTCCAGCTTGCCTCGGGCCCCCAAAATAGAGTCCTATTTTAGCTTCCAGCTCCTCCGTGGAGAGGCCCAGAGCGCCATGCGAGAGTGTTTGGCTGCCGAGGGCATGCACCAACCTCCCACCCCTCCCCCATCCTGCCAGGCACAGCCAAGCTGTGCCCTTGGGCCTCTCCTGCCTCCTGCTAACTTCCCCCTATCCCAGGCACCCAAGGCCCTCCCCTGAGGCTGGGCTGCCTGCTCCTCCTGGCTCAGTTCCAATTATTCCAGTTCTAATTGAGGGTCTCAGTGCCACCTAGATGCCATTTCTCCCGGAGGCGCATCATGCAAATCAGGACCTCTCTGTTCTCCATTGCATTTTTCAAATGAGGCCCCCCAGGGCCCTCAGGCCGGTCCCTGTGTCCACAGTCCTATCTTAGGGGGAGCAGAAGTTCTCATGCAGGCAAACGAGGGAGACGGGATGCTGGGTCAGTAGTGCAGACACACAGCTTACTCTTGTGTGGGGCTAATATCGTGTGGGGCCACAGTTTCCTACCTCAGGGCCTTTGCACCTGCAGTTCCCCTGACCAGAATGCTTTTCTCCTTCATCTTCAGATGGGACTGGGTGCCAGATGGCCTGTGCCCAGAAGACACACTTTTAGCCCCACCATGGTCACTCTGGAAGGAGATCTAAGCAGAGGGATGGCGGGAGCAAAGCATGGTCTCATGAAAGAGGGGACTGTGGCCAACGGGCAAGGGTTTCTGGAGGCACAAAGGAACTTCACTGTTTCCCTTGTTTGGCAGACAACAGGCACAAAGAAGTAAAATGATTTGCTCAGGATCACTTTTAAGTGAGGAAGTTGGAATCTGAGCCTGGGGTGGAGGCGTGTGTGTGGAGTCTGTCCCCAGTGCCATACCCTGAACCCTCTTAACTGGCCTCTGAGCAGAGGCTCAGGAGGTTTGTTAGACCGGAAGAGAATGGAAGCCTTGATGGGATTCCAGCCCATGGGCCCCCTGCTCACCCGCTGTGCATCTTCGCATATCTCGCTCAGCACACCTGCCTCTCCTGTCAGTGTGGCCCTGAGACCTTTCCCTGTGGAGGTTGGGGATTGGGGGACCCACACCTCAGGTCCCAGGTCTGGTGAGTCAGTGGTGGGGAGGCGGTGGAGATAAGTGGGAGGTGGGGGCAGGGTGGGGCGGGCAGAAGGCTGGAGACGGTTCAACTGCATCCCAGTGCACGAGCCCACGGGTCAGCCGGCTCCTCTGGGTTAAAAGTAACATCAGAGGCTCAAGCAACCTTTCCAGAAGCCCAGGCTCACAACTGCCCAGCAAGCAAAGCATAGAGTCCCTCTTCCAATAGTTCCAGTCCTCCCAGAATCCAGCCTCACTGGCCAGGCTTGAGACACATGCCCACCTCTGAGCCCACCGCTGCGGCCAGGGGCATGGACCACTCTGATTGTGGACATGAGCTGTGGGCACAGAGAGGCTCCTTGTTTTAGTCGTGGGACTGGCAACCTGGGGTGGGGGAGGGGTAAGGCAAGGCCAGAGAGGCTGAGAAGGGAGGAAGGAAGCCAGGAGCCAGAGATGAAGGACAATAGCTGGGCAGGAAGAGGTCCCCCCTCTCCAGCCTCAGCTAATGTCTGGTCAGATGTGAGCACAGAACCCAGGAGTCAGGGGACAGGTTCTGCTGGCTGTGACCCCAGACAAATCACACCTTGTCTCTGAGACTCAACTTTCTCATCTGTAACATGGGTGCTATAGTGGTACCGACCTCATGGGCTGTTACGAGAAAGGAAAGGAGATTAAGCACTTAGCTCATGGCAGTTCTTTTTACCCTCATCCTTTGAAGTTCACCTTTTAATCCCTGTGCAGGTGTTGACCCTGGATCCCTACCAGATAATTGGCAAAGCCCCTTTCTAGCCATCACCTGCGGTGGCCCTGCTCCTCCGCTGGGAGGTACTGGCTTCACACCTGTATTGTCTTACAGGTGTTAAAACAGTCCCGGCAGCTCGAACAGCCTGCGATTCAAGTTTCCTCGACGAGTCAGAGCCGGGACATCGGCTTGAGATCGATACTCTTCCATCACAGCAGCTGCTGGTTGACTTTCAAAAGGTGAGGGTAGGAACTGGTCCTCGCCTCAGTTTCCCCTCCTGCTGCAGAGGGAACCAGAATGATCCCATCCTCCCCTCCCCGGGGAAGTGATTACTAATAACTTAGTTCTCACCTCCTCTTCGCTGGCCGCATGCCAGCCCCAGGGGTCCCTGCTCCATCCCCAGGGTCCCTGTCCCACAGCGCCTCCCCGTGGTGGCCTCAGGGACTGCATTCTGAGTGCACCCGGCGAACTTGAACCCTCACTCCAATCCCCAGGGTGGGGGAGTCCCTGCCCATCGCTCCCTGGGACGCTCCCTGGAGTCCTGCTCCGCCCTCTCTCCATCCCCAAACCTGTCCACATCCTTCACGCCTCCCTTTCACCAACACTGAGAGGGCGCCGCACACCGGCTGCTTACGCCCTCCTCCACCACCGCGAGGAAGGACTGACTATTCGCCCATTCTAGGCTCAGAGATCTAAGCCCAGGAGGTGAAGCCACTGTCAAGGTCAAGCAGCGAGGAAGGGGCAGAAGGTTGGAGGCGGGATCTGAGCTCAGGTGTCTTTGTCCGCATATTTTGTTTGGGGCACCAGAATCTGCTAAGAGCTCTTCGCAGACATTATCCAGTCCAGCGTTGCTCCCCCTGTGGCCCCAGGCATCCAGCTTAGGTCACGACCGCCCTGTCCGGTGTAGTAGATGAGATCCACAGCGAGCCCTTGACACTTGGAACTGAGAAGCGCTGTGAATGTGAAACATACACCCGCTTTCGAGGACTTAGTACCTAGAAAAAGAAAACAAAATATCTCATTAATAATTTTTTATGGTTGATTACATGTTAAGAATTATACTTTGGCTATATTGAGTTAGATAAAATATGTAATTAAAGTATTTTATTTCAATATTAAATATATTTTATGTATTAAAATAATTAAAATTTTCTGTAAGGAACATTTCACCTGTTTCTTTTCACCTTATTATATGATTAGTACTAGAAAATTTAAATTGACAAATGGGCTTGTATTTGTGGCTCCCATGTACCCACTCCAGTACTCTTGCCTGGAGAGTTCCATGGACAGGGAAGCCTGGCGTGCTGCAGTCCATGGGGTCACAAAGAGTTGGACAGGACTGAGCAACGAATACTTTCACTTATTTCCATAGGATAGCACTTGACAAAAAGTGCCCGTTCCTGTGTCCCATGTTAGACCCCTGACACCCTGTCTGGGATGGGACCCAGGGACCTGCATGTTAACAAAGTCTCTTCAGGGGTTCTGCAGACCACCAAAGTTTTAGTTTAAGCTCCAGGCTTAGTTTCTGGCTTGTCCGTGGTTATATTTCTCAGAATCTGGCATAGGGCATGACATGGAGTTCAGTTCAGTCCAGTCTCTCAGTCGTGTCCCACTCTTTGTGACCCCATGGACTGCAGCACGCCAGGCTTCCCTGTCCATCGCCAGCTCCCAGAGCTTGCTCAAACTCATGTCCATTGAGTCGGTGATGCCGTCCAACCATCTCATCCTGCCATCCCCTTCTCCTCTCGCCTTCAATCTTTCCCAGCATCAGGGTCTTTTCCAATTAGTAAGTTCTTTGCATCAGGTGGCCAAAGTATAGGAGTTTCAGCTTCAACATCAGTCTTTCCAATGAATATTCAGGACTGATTTTCTTTAGGGTTGACTGGTTTGATCTCCTTGCAGTCCAAGGGACTCTCAAGAGTCTTCTCCAACACCACAGTTCTAAAGCATCAGTTCTTCAGTGCTCAGCTTTCTTTATAGTCCAACTCTCACATCCATACATGACCACTGGAAAAACCATAGCCTTGACTAGAGGGACCTTTGTTGGCAAAGTAATGTCTCTGCGTTTCAATATGCTGTCTAGATTGGTCATAGCTTTTCTTCCAAGGAGGAAGCGTCTTTTAAGTTCGTGGCTGCAGTCACCATCTGCAGTGATTTTGGAGCCCAAAAGATAAAGTTTGTCACTGTTTTCATTGTTTTCCCATCTATTTGCCATGAATTGATGGGACCAGATGCCATGATCTTAGTTTTCTGAATGTTGAGTTTTAAGCCAACTTTTTCACTCTCATCAAGAGGCTCTTTAGTTCCTTTTCACTTTCTGCCATATGGGTGGTATCATCTGCATGTCTGAAGTTATTGATATTTCTCCTGGCAATCTTGATTCCAGCTTCTGCTTCATCCAGCCTGGTATTTCTCTTGATGTACTCTGCATATAAGTTAAATAAGAATGGTGACAATATACAGTCTTGATGTACTCCTTTCCTGATTTGGAACCAGCCTGTTGTTCCATGTCCACTTCTAACTGTTGCTTCTTGACCTGCATACAGATTTCTCAGGAGGCAGGTCAGGTGGCCTGGTATTCACATGTAGTAGGTGCTCATAAAATGTTTGTCATGTGCATTATCTCATCCAGTACATACAGTAGGTAAGTAGAGGAGATAAGACATTTTCAAAAAACAGTAACTATGGAGTTCTAAATATCAGTTAAAAACTCAAAATTGACTTACATATTCTGAGAAAAAATGTGGCCAATATATATTGCTAAAGAACATTATCCATATAACCCCATCAAACAAAATATTTTTATATAAAGGGTAGGTGGCCTGATTTCTTCAACAAACAAGTTGCAAGGAAAATAAAAGACAGTGGGAACCTGTACATTGAATGAGAGTAAGGAGACATTGACCAATGACACACTCTCACAGTCCTTATTTAGGTCTTGACTCAAACAAACTAAAAAATCATATTTGATAATTTTAGGAAACTATTGTTACAGGATGATAATGGGATTTGGGTTTTTTAAAGTCCTTTTCTTTTAAAGATATATATACAAATATTTAAGCACTAATTTATATGACATATGAGACTTGCTTCAGAATAATATGGGATGGCAGAGCTGGTGGGGATAAATATTTATGTTGATTTGGTACATGTCTAAACCGATTGATGGTTACAGGAGAGATCACTTTATAAATTCTGTGCTTTTGTATAAATATGTCAAATAGTTTCCATAATACAAATATTTGCAAAATAAGAAGTCAAATCACCTCTCACCAAGAAGAGAGAGGTAGTTTGGAAGTGATCTGGCCCAGGTAAGAAGGAAAAGGGAAGTGAATAGTCCTTCTTTACCTATAAAAAGATCAAAATCAAAAGATTTATTATTATTTAGACAGTTAAGACGAAAGCATTATTAGAAACAAGGAATATTTAACTCCAAGAAGATGTAACAATTCTAAATTCTTATGTACCTGATAACATACCTCAAAGCGTATAAAACAGGGCAAAGAGAATTAAATGAATCCATTATCAAAATTAGAGATTTTTATCACAACTCTTTCAATGGCTGATATATCAAGAAGATAAAAGAAACACTAAGGATATGGAAGACATATAAGAAGATATTAAATATCATTAGCAAACAGGGGTATTAAATTAAAGCCATAACAAGGTGGAATTTTACTCCCACTAGCTTGGCAAAAATTACAAAGTTGAACAGTTCCACATTTGGCAAGGATATGGCTCAGTGGGGACTCTCTTTCCCTCTGGGTGGGAGTAAAAATTGGTTCAGTCTCCTTGGAAAATAGTTTAGCCTTGCCTGATAAAGTTGAACATGTTGCACACACAATAATTGAATGGTTCTCATCCTAATTTTGTTATATAAGAGAACATATATATGTGACCAACTTGTAAGGAAAGTCAGAGGAGGAAGGCGTGTGCACCTTCCAAGGGGCACTAAGATGTGTTTCTAAGGTGCCGGAAATTTTTATGGGTGGTGAGTACATGGGTGTCTGGGCTTCCCTCATAGCTCAGTTGGTAAAGAATCTGCCTGCAATGCAGGAGACCCAGTTCGATTCCTGGGTTGGGAAGATCCACTGGAGTAGGAATAGGCCACCCACTCCAGTAATCTGGCCTGGAGGATTCCATGGACTACACAGTCCATGGGCTCGCAGAGAGACGGACACGAATGACCGACTTTCGCTTTCACATGGGTGTCTGCATTGTTTTTCTTTAATTGTACGTCTTTCACATGTATATGTTACAATAAAAATGCAC
Organism: Dama dama; assembly: GCF_033118175.1. Lineage (NCBI taxonomy): Eukaryota > Metazoa > Chordata > Mammalia > Artiodactyla > Cervidae > Dama > Dama dama. The sequence continues at coordinate 10,084,417 of NC_083702.1, forward strand.
ATCTGTATGGAAATACATGAAAGTTGGAAGGAGATATCAGACTGTTCACAGCGGCTCAGTGTCATGCTGGGGTGGGGTAGGGGCGGATTCACACTTTATACAAATATTGCTTGGTTGTCTGCATGGTTTTACAGTAAGTGTGTATGACCCAGGTGATATTAAAGGCCCATCGAAAAGCAACAGAGACAAGACAATACCCAAATACAATTAACATGTGTACTTAGTCGCTCAGTTGTGTCCGACTCTTTGCGACCCCATGGATTGTAGCCTCACAGGCTCCTCTGTCCTCGGGGTTTCTCCAGGCTAGAATACTGGAGTGGGTTGCCATGCCATGAGAAAAGTGAATATGCCACAAGGGCATGTCAGGAAGCAGGTCCATGGAATGGGAGGAGCGGTCCCTTTCTGGTGAGTCATTCGATTTCCCTAAGGCTCAGTTTCCTCATCTGTAAGATGGGCCTCATGGGGTCTGGTCTCATAGGAGGACTGGGTGAGGATGAGACGGGTGAAGGGCCTGACTCAGGCTTGGGCCCACCATGAATGTTCGGTACGCGGAAACGCACGTAAGAGAGGGACGGGTCCTTTGGAGTCCAGAGGAGGGGGATAGAGAGTGTGGGGCTGGGGACACTCAGCTGGGGATGGGGAGGGCTTCTGGGGAATGTGTGTGTGCCAGGCCTTGGGGGACGGGGAGAATGTGGGGATGGGGTAAAAGAATGACATATTTGACTAGCGAATAGGGGATGAGGAGGAAGGTGCCTGTCCAGGCTGGCCAGGTCTGAGGATGGGGGCAGCGAGGGGGGGAACAAGGTGGGGAGGGAAGAGGCTTCCCTCAGAATGAGGGCTGACACAGGTTTCATTTGGAACCAGAGACATCATGCAAATAAATGCAAAAGACCATGCAAATTAGCCTGGCTGGTAGCCAGTGGAAGAAGACCCAGCTGGTGATTGTGTTCCTGTGGTGTGGCCCAGGGCCACCTGTAACAGAATCACCTGGGGAACTTATCCTAGCCCCCCGCCACCCCCAGACCCACCGCTTCCATCCTTTGGAGTTGCAGCCAACATGTTTAACATGTTTAAGTGGCTTCCCTGGTGATTATTTACTTCTGAACTCATGTATTAAACATGTGCATAGTGCATTATAATTATAACACATTATAATAGAGAAGATAAACATTCAAACAGAAAAGTAAATCTCCTTTCCTCATTCTCCACCCCCTTACCCAGAGGTAAGCACCAGTACCAGCTCCTCTGTGTCCTTCTGGAAGCTAATCCACACATTCTAAGGTGATTCCCTCTGACCTTTCAGATCCGCAGCATCTTGGAGTCGTAAGGTGATGTCTCTGAGTCATTCACAGACCAAACTGTCACTCATTCACGTCTCTGTTCACGCACTCAAACTTCACTAAGAACCTGCAGGGCCCATGCCAGGCATTGCCCTGCCCCCAGGAGCTCAGACAAGATGGGGAGCCATTTGCCAAGGCAGCACTGCCCAATGATTAGCTCCCACCTCAGGAGTCAAGATGCCTGTTTCAACAAGATCCTCCCTGCCTGAGCCTCCATATCCCCGACTGTATCAGATAGTAACGGTACCTGGCATTCAGGGCAGCGATGCTGTGTGTCAAGAGTAATGATGGGAGGGACTTTCCTGGTGGTCCAGGTGTGAAGACACCACGCTTCCAATGCAGGGATGCGGGTTCGATCCCTGGTTGGGGAAATAGGATTCCATGTGCCATGTGGTGTGGCCAAAAGATTAAAAAAGGGAAAAAAAAAGGGGGGGGGGGAGAGTAATGATGGGGACAGAGCAGCCTCTTTAATATATGCTCGTTTCCTTCCAGAAGACAAGTCCTTGCCGGGAGCAGACACAACGGGAACAGGGAGACTTTTCCAACATAGACAGGCCGGGCTCTGGGCCAATAGGAAGGAATTGAGGGTGGGGAGGGGGCTTTCTTATCTCTCTTCTGTCTCAGGCAGAGATCTCTCCAGGCTGGGGTTTGGGGTGCTCTGGGGCCTGAGAGAGCAGCTGTAAGTACAGCGTCTTTTGGTCTTGTGCTCAGGGACCCCTGGTGGTAAGGGAGCCAAGCAACTCACTCTGGATCTCTCTGAATCAGTCCTTACCTTCAAGGCATGCCTCCTCCAGGCTGTTCCAATCAGAAGGGGAAAGGGAGGGGGTGCTCATTTCCTGCCAGGCTTACAAGCCGCCTGCCGCTCGGTCTGGCACTTTCATACCTCTTTAAATCTAAATCTTCCCAACCCTTCTAAAGGAAGCTATTTCATATCATTTCACAGATGAGCAGCTGAGACTGGGGCTTCCCAGGTGCACTAGTGGTCAAGAAGTGAAAGTGAAGGTCGCTCAGTCATGTCCGACTCTTTGCGACCCCATGGACTATACAGTCCATGGAATTCTCCAGGCCAGAATACTAGAGTGGGTAGCCTTTCCCTTCTCTAGGGGATCTTCCCAACCCCGGGATTCAACCCAGGTCTCCCACATTGCAGGTGGATTCTTTACCAGCTGAGCCACAAGGGAAGCCCAATACTGGAGTGGGTAGCCTATCCCTTCTCCAGTGGATCTTCCCAACCCAGGAATCAAACCGGGATCTCCTGCATTGCAGGCAGATTCTTTACCAACTGAGCTATGAGGGAAGCCCTACCTATCTGCAAATGCAGGAGAAGTATGAGACACAGGTTTGATCCCTGGGTCGGGAAGATTCCCTGGAGGAGGGCATGGCAACCCACTCCAGTATCCTTACCTGGAGAGTCCCATGGACAGAGGAACCTGGCGGGCCACAGTCCACAGGATCGCAGAGTCAGACACAACTGAGACACAGCTGAGACTTGGGGAGGTGAAGAGACATACTTAAGGCCACACAGGGAATCAGCAGCCGACTATTTGTCTCCATGGGGGCTCTGAGCCTCCCCTGTCCTCTCCTTAGGACTCTTCCCCAAGATCCTGAATCTTTGAATCTCCCGAAAGTAAAGATCCAGGGTCTATGGAGGGGCTGGGATGGCTGAGTTCCCGTAGCTCAGACACTCAGCACCCAGCAACCCTGGCTGATCAGAGCTCTCTCCTCCTTGCTCTAGGTCTCAATGATCTCATCTGTCAAATGGGTAGAGTACCTCACCTGTCACAGGAAGGATGTCTGTGATTACAGTCCATCCTGGGCTCCTCCCCCTGCCTTCCCCAACTCCTCCAGCTCAGAAGGCCCCAACAAGCTCAGCACCCTCATCTGGCCTTCTATCAGGCACCCAGTCCCACAACCCCCATCTCCTGGGCCAGAATCCTGAGACGTTGCCCCTGGACGTTGCCCCTTCCTTGCCCTCAAACACAGTCACTAAATTCTATAGCTTCTCCCAGCAAAGAGCTCAGGTGGCTTCCAGTCTCGCAAAGTTGCAAGCTCTTCAAGAGTGTGCCCCAGCCAGAGCCTTAGTCTGAGCCACTGAGCTCCGGGAACCCTCTCTTTCAGGTTGCAAAGCCTCACGATTTTCAGGCCAGCACATCATTCAGGCAGATCCTTGGCGGACCCCTCCAAGGCAGAGAAATGGGTCACCGGCCCTCGGCCACCGGTTCAAATGACATCGCCTCCCAGGATCATCCCTAATTTCCCAGTTGTACGTGAACGCGTTCAGGGCACTTCTCGGGGTCGCAGTCTCAGGCCTGGGAGTTTCAGGGCGGCCAGGGCCTGTTTTCTCTCTGCCCGTGGCCCTCGCGTCGCCCCAGGCTTGGCTCCAACGAGCACCTGCTCTCGGCCTGACCCAGACCCAGCAGCACCACCGCAACCCGCCTGCAGCGCCCGTGGTGGCCACTTGGGGGCAGCAGGTGAGCGCCCTCTGTACCGCGCTCCTACCCGCCGCCCGAGTTCTAGCGCGGGGAGGCAGCCTGGGATGAGGCGGGAGGAAAAGCTTCCTGGGGTGGGCGGGGGGAAAGGCGGGTCGCGGGGTGGGGGGGACCTGGACCTGGGTCTGGCCTGGCCCTGACTCCCCCCGCGGACCTAGGCGATCTACGGAGCCTCACTTTTCCCATCAAGCTAATGGACTATGCCATCTGCAAGGGCCTTAAAAAAAAAAAAAGTGACCATATGTTGTCTATTTATTTACTTATTTGACTGCCCTGGGTCTTAGTTGCAGCATGAGGGCTTCTTAGTTGGTTTTCATTCAGGATCTAGTTCCCCGACCAGGGATCGGACCCAGACCCCCTGTACTGGGAGCAGAGTCTTATCCATTGTGCCACCTGGAAGTCCCTGCAAGGGCGTTTTTTTACCCTGGTAATCTCTGAGCTCAGGGCTCCCCTGGTAGCTCAGTTAGTAAAGAATCCACCTGCAATGCAGGAGACCTCGGTTCGATTCCTGGGTTGGGAAGATCCCCTGGAGAAGGGATAGGCTACCCACTCCAGTATTCTTGGGCTTGCCTGATGGCTCAGCTGGTAAAGAATCTGCCCGCGATGCGGTAGACCTGGGTTGGATCAATGCCGTAGACCTGGGTTGGATCCCTGGGTTGGGAAGATCCCCTGGAGAAGGGAAAGGCTACCCACTCCAGTATTCTGGCCTGGAGAATTCCATGAACTATATAGTCCGGGGCGGGGGGGGGGGGGGGGGGGTCGCAGAGTCAGACAGGACTGAGAGACTTTCACTTTCAATCCCTGAGCAAGGTTTAGTAACAAATGGAGAGTGACTTTTGTGCCTGGTATCCCTGCTCACAGAACAGTCTTGCCTTGGTCTGACTGAAACCCCTCAGGCCCAGGTGGGGAAAAGGAGCCAGGAGAGGGAGGCGAGGGCCCTGAGGTCCCTCCTGACTCCAAGCGCGGCCCCCCACCCGTGGGATCCCCGTGTGCAGTCAGTCCCCAGAGGGGAGGGGACCTGCCTGCTCTATCGCCAGGACAGGGCAGCGCTGAGCCTCCCTCCCTGCCTAGAGCTCGCACCGCTGACCCCCTGGAGGCTTAAGAACTTAGCGGCCCCACTCCTACCCCTCACCTTGACTTGAAAAACATTAAACTTAAACAGAACAAGAACTGGCAGCTCACTCCATGTATACAGACAGAGAAGGGGAGGCGCTGCGGAAGCTCCCGGACTCAGCGAACAGCCCCCACTCACTGCCTCCTGCGGGTCTGCCACCAGGAGCCTGACCCGGCTGCCGGGGCTTGTTTCCACGTGACCCTCTTCAAAATGTCGCTTCAGGGCCAACCCCACACAGGCCCTTCCATCTCCCTCAAGAGGGAGGAGGAAGCCAGGGGTGGCCTTTGCAGCCCCCGAGCATGGCCCTTCTCATGAGCACAGATAGCAGCCCGGACAGGCTGAAGAAGATACTGATGTTCAGAGTGGGTCAGAGGTGGGGCCAAGACTTGAACCTCCCTCTCTCTGGACTGGCTATACCTCTGAGCTGCCCCCTGCCCCGCTCAGAACAGGAAAGGAGGGCAGAGGGATATCTGCTGAGACTCTGCCTGGAGCCTGGCCTGGATCTTGCATCACTGGATGTTCCAGCTGCTCTGAGAAGTGGCGCCATAGCACCTCCTGGCTTACACAGGAGCCCTGAGCCCCGGCCACCAGGAGGGAGCACAGGCTGGGGTTTGAAGCCAGGTCAGCTTGGCTCCCACCCCTAGCATGGAGGCTAGGGTCTGACCTGTCTTCTGCACAGGGGCCCTGCAAGCTGCTTCTGCATGTGACCCCAGAAACCAGCAAGGGGAACAGCTTTTTTTTTTTTTTAATTTTCATTAAAAAAAAAAAAAATGTATAACTGAACTCAAGGAATCCTAGCATCTTATGGACCTCCCGCCTCAGCTATCATACACAGCTATGCCCTCTGAGAAGACCCTTAGGTCGGTCTTCTTCTAAAAACCTCCTGGGACCCCCACAATCTGCAAGATACTATTCAGAAGCTTTGGTCTGGCACTCAAGGCTCCCGGCTCCAGGAGATCTCTGCCATCACTCCTCGGGGTGATGCACCAGACCCTGTACCCACCCTGTGGCCCCAGCGCCCATCTCCCGGAGTGGCCCCATAGGAGTCTCTGCTTCTGGAAGTCCTGCTCCCTCCCTCATCCCATGCCCTGGCACTCCTCCCCTGGGAACATCCTCCCTTCATCCTCCAAGGGTGACCTGGCTTCATCTTCCTAGTGTCTCCTGTCTGGCTCACTGGGGAACCTTCCCTGGAGAGCCACAGGGCAGGGTTGAGTCTCCACCGACTCCAGGCCCTTCCTGGCGCCAGCGCACAGAAGTGGCTCAGGTGACATGCGCTGAAGGACTGGTTTTAAAGCAGCTCTCCTGTCCACCCTCTTAATTCAGTGGGAGCAAGTGGGACTGGTAGAGAGTCAAGTGTCAGGAGCCTTGGGTTCCTGCCCTGAGATTTGCTTTGTGACCGCCAAGCAAGTGTGTCTCCTCTCTGGACTCTGGTTACAGCCTTTTGGGAAATGTGGCCTCCTGGGAAGTCAGTTCCATGGAACTCGCTCCGTCTGAGAGCCATAAGGGCGGCGCAGGCAGAATCATCAAGGGCCATGACCTTATTGACAGGGCCAAGGCCATCATCCCCACGGCGGAGTTTTCTAGGTGCTCACACACCCCACCCCCGCCTGAGCTATGCCCAGCACTTAGCTGAACCCGCCCTGGGCTGTTAGAATGCCAGGGAGGGGCCAGAGCTCCATCACTGCCGCCATCATGCTCTTCATCACTACCGTCATCTTCATTATCACCATCATCCCCGTCATCATCAAGAAGTGGAAAGAATTTCCTTCTCTGGAGGGCCCATCTCTGGCTGGAGACAAGCCTGCTCTCTGTACACACAGTGGGCTGGACCAGAAGGCTTCTTTAGACCGCTGGGAGGGGGGCTGGAGGGAAGTCCCCATGACTCTTTGTCCCTGACCTCCTCAGGGGTGCAAGGGAGGGAGGGGACCCCACTTTACTGAGGACCCAGTGTGTGCTTGCCACAGGGCTCTAGCTCCATGAGCTTCAGGGCGGAATTCTTTCCCCATCTGAAGCGGCGGCTCAGAGGTTGCACAGATGTGAGTGCACGAGGCGGGGTGTGCTCAGACTCGAGTCTTCTCACCTGCAGTTTGCTCATCCCCCGGCCAGGCGATCCCACGTGCTGCGAGGCCATGCACTGTGTCGGGAGCCAGGCTCGGGAGCCATCCTGCCCCCGTTCAAAGCCAGCTCTGGCTCTTTCCAACCATGTGCCCTTGAGCAAGTCACTGCCCTCAACATCCGAGTTCTCCAGCCATTAACCAGGGATGCTAATAGCGCCCGCTCCCAGGTTGGCATGAGGGCCGGGTCAGAGCCCGAGCTGGGTACTGATAAGCCTTGGCCAGCAGGATTAGCATTTCCCTGCCAGGCCAACTCCTCTTCCTCCTCCTCGCCAACTACCCTCCCAGGCCAAGCTGCTCTCTCCCTCCTTGGGAGCTTTTCTCATCCTCCAAGGTGAGGGACAGTTACCCCTCTGCACCTCCTCACGGCAGCCCGTGCCCCTCTTGAGCATGGTGGGTGGCAGTGTCCTGCCAGGGCCCTCCCTGCCTCCCAGGCCCAGCCCAGGGCTAGCCCTGGCAGGTCTACTGATGATAGAATGGGTGAGTCCATATCCATTTCCTCCTCCCACGACTGCCAGCCACCTCCAGTCCTCCCAGGACTTTGTGGAATCTTCCCTGACCTTCTGCTGCCTCATCTCACAGCTCAGGCCTTAGGCTCTGCAGACCTCCCCAACCCTCCTCCCTCCACCCTTCAAGCACAGGAGGGGGACTGTCCCTACAGTCTCTGCTCTGCCCTGCACACCTCCCAACCTCAGCACCGCCCTCCAGGAGCCTGGAGTCCTGACATCCCCTACCCGCTGGCTTTGTGATCTTAGGCAAGGCCCTGCCCCTCTCTGAGCCCCTGGGATGGCAGGTCTAAAGGGAGGAGAAGAACCCACATCTCCGTGCATTCCTCTGAGATTGAAAAGAGGGGGTGGGGAGCTCTTTGTAAACTGGAAAGGGTGGTGCACTTTAGAGATCTGTATTAGCGGACATTAGATGCTGGCTGGAATGGGATTGGAGTGGTGGGGGGCTTTGGGATAGAACCCCATCGTAGGTTGGGTTAGAAAGCTCCCCCTTCTCTCAGAAGGCCTAAGTGGGAGGGAGGCTTGTGTCCTGTGGCCTTAGAGTCAGAAGACCTAGGATCCCTTCTGTTGAATCATCCATTCTTGATTGGCCTGAGGCCCTGCTTTGGGCCAAGACCGGTGCCAAGTACTGGGACCAGGTGAATCCACAGACTCTGTCCCCAAAGAGCTGAGAGCCTGATGGGCTAACAGTTCTAGAAACCCTTCCCCATCACCAGTGTGAACCAGGGAGCCAAACAAGGAGTGTGACTGCTGTCAAGTGGGAGGGGGATGTAGAAGGGGGTCCTAGAGGGGGTCTCAGAGTGAACCTGAAGTGGTCAGAGTCTCCATCTCCCCCAGAACTCCCTGGTAAGGTCTCAAAAAGCCTCAGAGAGAAGGCAAATCAAGTCTTGAAAGAAACTTCCATAATTCAATCAGAAAAAAGAATCCCATTAATTGAGTCAGAGAACCACTTAATTGAATTTCTTTCCAAATGCAGGCCTATTCAAAAAGTCAGTGAATCCAAATGCTGCTAAATTTAAAGTAAACTCTCAAATAATTTAATAAACAGGCCAGTCCAGTCAAATCCCTGATAAATCTAGCCTGGAGTCATTCCAGTCCTATGACTGCTCATGCAACCAGCTTATTCTTTCTTTCCTTTTTTTTTTTTTTCTTAAATAAAGTGTAATTCAGGCAAACAATAGTCCACTTTGGTAAATAACCAGAAAGTTCAGGATGAAGATGGCCGGCGCCAGTTAAATGAGAGATTTGTCACGCCTACTGGCCAGCTGGGGTGACATGGTGTTGGGACGGTCAGGGGGAGGGCAGGAGTCATAGATGTGAGCGGGATGTTGGCTGCCCCATGCACCTCAGCCTTCTGCCCTTAGGGAGTCTTTCTCCAGCTCTGAGCCTCAGTATTCACATCTGAAAAATGGGGAGGTAGCTGTGAGGATTCAAACAGGAAACCAAGGCAAGAGCACCCTTCTTCCCTCATTCCCTTCTTCACCCGGGGCATCGTAGGAGAGGAACCTGCAAACTCTGTTGATCCATGGAGTTTCCCTTTCTGTAAAATGGACTCTTAAATTTTTAATTTAATGTAGTCTTTGGAATGGAAAATATTTTCACACGAATCAAAATTCCAAAGTTACCAAGGAGGATACAGTAAAAGTCTCCTTCCCATGTCTTTTCCCACAGTCACCATTTCTTCTCCTGGAGAAGCCCCCGACAGCATCAGCCTCAAATATTGCTAGCCAGAGATACTCATATAATATACATAGAGGGACTTCCCTGACTGTCCAGAGGTTAAGACCCTGTGCTCCCACTGTAAGGGGGCATGGGTTCGATCCCTGGTCAAGGAACTAAGACCCCAAACACCTCAAATCATGGCTAAAAAAAAGATGATGGATAGATAGATAGAAAAAGACAAATGCACATTCTTTCTCCTTGCCGTCTTTTTACATAATAACAAACTACATACTGTAATCGGAAACTTGTGTTTTTTTTTTCCCTGCTGAACAATACTTCATGTATTAATAGATCTTTCCCCATTTGTGCATAAAAATACTTCCTCATTCATTTATATGACCTCATTATGGTCCACTGGATGAATGTTCTATGATCTTTTTTGTTGTTAGAGTTGCTAAGTCATAACTGACTCTCTTGCGACCCTATGGACTGCAGCCTGACAGGCTCAGATCCTTATTGATGGACATAAATTTCCAACATACACACATTCACAGCTATAAACAACTCCCTTTTTTTTTTTTTTTTTACTTTTTTTTTCACGTAGACCATTTTTTTAAAAAGTCTTTATTGAATTCTTTGGAAAGACTGATGCAAAGTTGAAGCTCCAACACTTTGGCCACTTGATGCAAAGAACCGACTCATTGGAAAAGATCCTGATGCTGGGAAAGATTGAAGGCAAAAGGAGAAGAAGGTGGCAGAGGATCAGATGGTTAGATAACATCACTGACTCAAGGGACATGAATTTGAGTAAACTCTGGGAGATAGTGAAGGACAGGGGAGCCTGGTGTACTGCAGTTTACGGGGTCACAAAGAGTGAGGTTCGACTTAGCAACTGAACAACAACAATAACAATTGAATTTGTTACAATAGTGCTTCTGTTTTAGGTTTTGATTTTTTTGGCCTCCAAGTATGTAGAATCTTAGCTCTCCAATCAGGGATGGAACCCACACCTCCTGCGCTGGAAGGTGAAGTTTTAACCATTGGAACACCAGGAAAGTCCCCTAACAACCCTTCTTGTAAGCTAATTTCCTCCTGTGTGACAATAGTAAGAGAAATATCTGGATTTGGAATTCTGAGAGCAAGGGAAATGTGCAGTCATCATTTTGATGAGTGTCATCATTGCTCTCCTCTAGAACTGTACTTGTTTACTCTCCTAGGGATGAAGGGGTCTGTTTCCCCAGAGCCTTGTCATCAGTGTGTTAACAAAATTCTGTATCTTTCCCAACCTGATAGGTGAGTGTGGAATCTCTGTGTAGATTTAATTTGCAATTTTCTTAGTTTGAATGAGGCCTCCATCTTTTCTAAGTTTCTGAAATCTTTGCATTTCCTTTTCCGTGAACAGTCTTTCCATATTCTTAGTCATTTTTTTTTTCTCTTTTTTTTTCCTTCTTAGTCATTTTTATGTTATATTGTTTGGTTTTTTCCTTACTGATTTCTAGGTGTTCTTTGTATATTAAAGAAAGGGTGATCATAAACATTTTTCTTCTGGAAACTTCCAGAGATAGTCTATGCACATAGAAGCAAAGACATATATATTACAGTGAACACTTTGAACTAGAATTTGCTGGAGGTTCTTTTCACTCAGTGGCCCAGGGGTCTGAGCTGGGGGGCTGGGATCCCTCCAGTCAGAACCTTGGAGCTGGAGCTGAGGACGAGGTTAGGCTCTCCTTTCTGGGATAGGAGTCAATGACCCCCCTAGGTCAAGTTCCAGCAGGCTTCCTTAGGCCTTTGAGGGCAGCGGACACTACCTGGGAAGAGCAGCCAGGCTTCATGGTCCACTGAACACTCATCATCAGAATCCTGGTCCAGTGCTCTTTGCACTGTTCACTGTGTAATGACGTCTGCATACTCTCAGTATGTGACGGGCCAAGCCACACCCTCCCTCTATCCCTCTTGCCCAGGGCAGACATTTGTGATCACACGTCCCCAGTGAGGAATGGGGTTGTAGGCCACAGCCCGAATCACACTGCAGGCCTCATTCATAATGGTGGGCTCATTCCTCTGCCTGTACTCCCCACAGCAAACTCCTACACATGCTTAAAGGCCCAGCTTTAGTGATGCTTCATCTGGGGAGACTCCACGGCTCTATGGTTCTTTTTGTTTTGTTTTGTGGGATCTCTGGTCCCTGAACCAGAATCGAACCCAGGCCCACAGCAGTGAAAGCATTGAGTCTTAACCACTGGACCGTCAGAGAAGTTCCATCTTTTGTTCTCTTTTTTCTTTCTTTAAAATTAAAAAAAATATTTTTTTCTCTATAGTTCTGATCACTTTGTCTATGCCTATATTTACCAGAGCAAGAAAACACAGTGCTTTTTAAAAAATTTATGTATTTATTTATTTATGTTGAATTTTTTTTGAGGGGGAGCTCATGCCATATGGCATATGGGATCTTAGTTCCCAGAGCAGGGATCAAACCCATTTTCCCTGCGGTGGAAGCACGGAGTCCTAACCACTGGACCATCAGGGAAGTCCAACACTGTTTTTTTTCCCATTTCTCTGTCTTTTAGTATCTCCTGAGATGAAGTACCAAAGTTTACCAAGGGCACAGTTTTGGGCCTTAGTTTCCTGATTTGAAACGGAAGATCAGAATATAAAGCCAACAAAGGATTGCTGAGAGGATTAAATGAGTCAGTTCATGTAAAATGCTCAGCACAGTGCCAGGCACATAATAAGCGTCCAATATGTGGGAGCTATGGTTATCACTAACTCCGTGACCTGGGCATACCATTTCTCCCAGCCTAGTTTCTTTATCTATAAACTGTAGCATGAACTAGCAGACCAAATTCATGGTCATCAATGGATGCTAAAATCACTGGGTAAAAGTTTGATGAGAACTCTAAAACAGAATGATGAGATTAATGACTCCTAAAGCCACTGATCAACCTTAGCATTGCTAAATGGTGGAACACCCCAACCTGTGGCTCCTTCTCTGATGCACTGGGAGGGATACAACATCATCCATGAAATATTCTTGAGAGGATCATTGATTCCAAATCAAATCAAGCTTCCAGGGACTTCCTTGGTGGTCCAGTGTTTAAGACTCTGCCTTCTGATGCGGGGGGCCTGGGTTCGATCCCTGGTTGGGGAACTAAGACCCCACATGCTACATGGCCAAAAACAAATAAATAAATAAAAATTAATTAATGAAAAAAATCAAGCCTTCAGTTTTTAGAATCTACATCTAATTACCAGTTTATGAGAAACATAGAAGATAGTGGAACATGTTAAAAGACACCACAGGGATGCAGTTAACCCATTCTAGATGGTGGAAAACTTGGTCTGGACTATTATTCAGCCATGAAAAGGAATAAAATATTGATACATGTGGCCACATGGTGGAAACTTGAAAGCATGATGCCAAATGAAGCCAGACACAAAAGGCTGCATATCATGTGATCCCATTTATATAAAATAACCAAAGTAGGCAAAAGACAAAAGTGGCTGAGTGGTCACCAGCAGCTGGAGGAAGGCAGAAATGGGGAGTGATTGCTGGTGGGTATGGGGTTTTTTTTTTCTAGGATGATAAAAGTTTTAGGGGCTTAGATAGGGATAAAGTAGTAGTTTCAAAACCCTGTGAAGCTACTGAAAGCCATCAAATTGTACACCTTCTAAATGATGAATTTTATCATATGTGAATTACATCTCAATGAAAGAAAGAGATTGAAAAGATTTATCAATCATATATAATATGTGGGTCTTGTGTGGATCCTGATTCAAGCAAACCAACTATAAAAAGATATTTTGAAGATAAATTAGGGAAATTTGGACATGGACTGCATATTAAATGATCTAACAAAATAAATGGTATTATTTTTGAAAGATGTTATAATAGTTGTGTGTGGGCCTATGTTTTGTTTTTTTAACAAAGTCCTTATCTGTTAGAGATAATTACCAAAGTATTTATAGGTAAAATATGATCTCTGTATTTTTCTTTTAAATAATGTGTATGCGGTTGGGATTGACACATACACATTACTATATATAAAATAAGTAACTAATCAGTACCTGCTGTATAGTACAGGGACCTTCACTCAGTACCCTGTAATGGCATGTATGGGAAAATAATTTTTTAAGAGTGGCTATATCTATTTACACATAACTGATTCACTTTGCTGTACATCTGAAACTAACACAACATTGTAAATCAACTATATGCCAAAAAATTTTTTAATGTGGGGGGGTAGATAAAACAAGAATAAAAAATGTTGATATTTGCTGAAAATTAGTATTGGGTATATGGGTTGATTATACTATATCCCCTCTATTTTTAGTATTATTTAAAATTTCCATAATAAAAGATAAGGCGGTGAAAGGATTGACTTTTCTTCTCTACATTTTGCTTACTCTCAATTTTCGGTAAAACATAGATGTTGCTTTTATAATCAGAAGAATACATTAAGGCTATAAAATGAACTGAGGAGGCTGAACTATCTGACCTGTCAACCTCAGAGCTTGGTCTCCCAGAAGTTATGTCTGTGCCCCACCTCTTACCCCACTCCCTGGGTCCTACCTAGCCTTGAGGCTTCCTGGGTGGGAGGGAGAGACTACTAATTGCTTCTTCAGGACTATTGCAAGGATTGTATGAAAGGGGCTTATTCTAAATTATAGGAAGTGCTCAATTAATGGGAACTATTTAGGAGATTGAGGGACTTTATAAAAGTGAAATAATCCTATTAGATGAAAATACAGGAAACAAGGATAAAAAACAAGCTTCATAGTGCCCCTACCCAGAAATAACCACAGTGAACTTTTTCTTTAAATGTTCTTTCCCATGCAGGAAATTGTGTTTCGCTTTAAAGGACAACTAAGCCTGCTGTCACCACTCACTTACAGCCTGCTTTTATTCTCTTAATATTTTAACATATTTCCTTGTATGCTTAGCTGTTTGTAAACATAACTCTTGGATGGTTGCATAATATTCAGTTGGGTGTGTTTGTGCTCTTCACCTGACCCGGGTGTTCCAAGTTCACCACAATAAAGAACACCACAGGGGACATGTGTGCCTGAATGACTTCCTCAAGACAGATTTTCAGAATGAAATCCCGAAGCCCAAGGGCCAGCACCTTTTCAAAGGACTTGGTGAGGTGAACCTCTTGGTGCTCTTGATTTTTGCCACCATTTTCCTAGAATTTTCAACACTGAACTTTGCCAAATATAAACACGCTCTGATCGTACAAAGAAGATGGAAACAGTTCCTGACTATTGCTGTCAGATGCCAGGTAATTTTCCCTGACATCCAAGGGCTGGAATCACCCTTCTTGGCCATTCACTCACACCCTTTAGCAGGAGGTAGGGTCAGAGGGTAGTACCGAGAGGGGGGTAGGAAATGAAGAAAATACTCGCGGGGAATCACAGGCCACCCCCGTCCCTCCGATCATTCCTTACCCCAGGTGCTGTGAACCTGGAATCTGAGAACTCAGCAGTTCTGTGTAAGCAGAGGGATTGGGGGGTGGTGGTGGGACCCCCCGTCTCAGTCCGCCCACCCCCGAGGGTCGCACTTTGGAGGCACCGCTGATGGATGGCAGGGGGCCCAGTCCGAATGAGGTGTGCGTGTCGGGGGAAGTGTCCCCAGCACCTCACCCCGCAAACACGAGAATCACGAATCCCCGCGGGCCTGGAAGCGGGGGCGTGGCCGGGAAGTCGGGGGCGGGACCGATCTGGGACGTCACGGCCCCGCCCCTGGCCGGCTCCCTCCTTCCTGCGCGCGGCGCCCTCGCGGAGTCCTCACCTGGAGGGACAGGTGTGCGCATCTCACATCGGAGGCCAGCCCACTAGTGTCAGGTGAGTGTCCGCAGGAGATCCAACCGTGGGGGCTGAGAGGAGGGTCTGGGGTGGGAATCCTCACTGGATGCAGAAAAGAGCCTGGTTAAAGAGCGAAGCTGGTCCGGCGTATGAGGAGGTACTGGTTTCTCCCCAAACTCCTACCGTATCCCTTGTTTATAGTCACGTTGTATTGAAAACTTAGACTTCGGAGGGATTTGAAGGACGGGAAGCTGACGGGGAAACAGCAGATTTCCAAATATTTCAACCACAAATTATTTTTTTACACGATAACTTTTCTTTGTTGTAAAAGTAACAGACACTGATTGACTCTTTGGCAACTGGATAAAAGTAGGAAAGAAATCACCCATGGTACTAACACACAAGCAAAACAACTGTGGCTATTTTGATGTATTTCCTTTCAATCTTTTTTCCAGAGGCAATCACTGTAATGTAACTTTATCATCCTGTATGTACAGTTTTTATGTCTTCCCCTCTTAACATTGTGTCATACGATTTTCTTGTGTTGTTATTAGTCACTCCAGTATGTATAATCATTATTTTTAATGGCTGCATAATGTTACATTTGAAGGATGGGCCGTAGTTGTGTACCATTCTGAACACTTGGAGGAAGGATTAGAAGGGGAGACAGAGATGTATAATAAAAAGAACATGGGCTCTAGGTCAAGCAGGCCTTCAACAAGGGAATCTTGGGAAAGATCTTTGCTCTCTCTAAGCATCAGTTTCCACATCTGGGAAATGGCTATATAAATCTGTTTCCCCAGGGTATTGTGAGGATTAAGTGAGCTAATTTATGTAGACAATCCCCATCTCCCACCCAGCTCCCATGGTTCTGGCAGAAAAAGGGTCCACATGTTTGCGAGTTTGGAGGAAGGATTTGGACCAGTGGAAACTGCTCTATGAGTGGAGTAGAGGAAGAGCTTGGGAGGGAGGATGGGTTCTTGGGAAAAACCCCAGAATGAAGCGGCCTCTGGGTCTGGGAAAGATGGGCATGGCCATCCACTCTGTTTGGGTCAGGGCCCCTAAGGCCCCAGTGGCAACCTCCAACCTCACAATGGATTCATAGGTTCAACTCCTTGGGACAGCTTCTGGAAAGAGTTCAGAGTGAGCGGATTGAAAGAAACGTAGAATGGGCAGAAGTCAACCCCTTGTACAGATAAGGAAACTGAGGCTCGAGCACTGGTGATTTGTTCAGGATCCACACGGGCAGCAGTAACAGAGCACGTGTGGAGTCCCAGGCTCCTAATACGCTCAGGGGCCTCCACACCAGAGACTACTCAGTGTAGGAGGAGGAAGAGGTCAGGGCTGAGTCACCAGCTGCACTTATACCAGGCTAAGTTGTGCTTAGAGAAAACAGATGTCTCTGTTCTGCGAGCCTCCATTTTCTCATCTGTCAAATGGGGAGAATAACTCCTCACCTACCTACTTAGTACCCACTGCCAGGCCTGCCTATCCACAGCTAGCCAGCGCCTCCTCCACTTTCAGGGACATAGTCTGTCTCTGGTCATAGACCCTCACCCTGAGCCCCTCATCTTCTTGACCTCTAGCCATCTTCAGGGGGGCGGGAGCTGGGAACTTGTCAGCTGCGCTAGACTGTGGCCACACTTCAGTTAGAGTGGGAAATCCACACTCCCTGAATCATCTGGATGATTTCCTGACCTGGGATGTTCTGTTCTGTGTTTCTAATTTGGCTCTCCCGTAATGTACCCCGACAGCCTGCTCTCACTGGATGAGAAGGACTCTGAACCCTGGCAGGAACTCCTGAGGACTAAGAAAATCTTGTACTGAGGGTCTACAATCCTCTGAGTCTCTCTCTTTTCTTTTTTCATCTTGGCCAAGCTGCAGAGCTTTCAGGATCTTAGTTCCCTGATCAGGAATCAAATCCCCCAGGTCCCCGGCAATGGAGACACAGAGTCCTAACTACTGGACCATTAGGGGAATTCCCTTGAGGCTGTCTGTTTCTGCCAGACCTGTCACTCCAGGACATAATGAGGGTGTCAGGGTACCTGTAGCAATTGGGTGTCTGGGATCACTGATGTTCTGAAACAGAATCGGGGAAGTCACCTTCCAATTCACAGATAAGAACTTGAGAACTAATACTTGTTGAGAGCCTCATTTGCCAGCCTCTTGTTCTAAGTGCTTTTGAGCCATACTATGAAATTGTCACCTTATTGTTCCCATTTTACAGATGGTGAAACTGAGGCACAAAAAGTTAAATAAATTACCCACATGGAGCCAGGATTCAATCCTGGGCATGCTGACGTAAGTGTCTGTTCCCATTACTGCTGCCTCTTTAGCCTACAGTGGTGTCTGATTTGATGCACACCTGTTTTTCCAAATACATATCTGTTGTCATCTTCTGCCTGGACCATCAGGGCTTTCTGGGATGTTGATATCCTGCTGACGTCCTGTTGATATCCTTAACACTGGTCACACTGATTTCTAATGACTCATTCTGGGTTCTGAGTCTCCTGCAACTGACACACTCCATTGGAGGAGGGCCCATCACAAGGCCCAGACCAGGCCTTGGCTCTGCTTCCTGTAACTGAGTTGGTAATAACTGCACATATCAATATGTGTCAGGCTCTGGCTACAGACTTTTGGTCCATCACCCCTTTTAATCCACTTGAGTGCTATTACCACACCAATCCCTGAGATGATGAAATGAGGCTTAGGAAGGTTCTATAAACTCACCCTGCCACATAGCCCAGAAGTAGCTGATTGAGGACTTGAATCCAACTAGTTAAAGCAGGGTCTCTACCATCACTGCCTCTCAAGTGAGAACTCATTGCAGGGGTCCTAAACACTAATGCAAACTTTGGCTGAATACCCAGTCTGTACAGATAGTTTTAAACATGCCTTTTGTATTTAAATGTACGTCTGTTTGTTATAACTTAAGTGTGTGTGTATATATATATATATTCTCTGTGTTAATGAGTGTGTGTGTGCTGTGCGCACTGTCTCTCCAGTCGTGTCTGACTCTTTGCGACCCTATGGACTGTAACCGGCCAGGCTCCTTTGTCCATGGGATTCTCCAGGCAAGAATACTGGAGTGGGTTGCCCTCCTCCAGGGGATCTTCCTGACCCAGGGATCGAACCCATGTCTCCTGAAGTTCCTGACTTGCAAGCAGATTCTTTACTGCTAAGCCACTGGGGAAGCCCCAATGTGGGCATTATAAAACAAACATTAAATTAGAATACTTAGGGAATTCCCTGGCGATCCAGTGGTTAGGACTCCACACTTTCATTGTCAAGGGCTCAGGTTCAATCGCTGGGTCAGGGAACTAAGATCCCACAAGCCATCCAGCATAGCCAGAAATAAATAAATAAAAATAAAATAGAATGTTTAGAAGGCTAAGGTGAATAAGAATACAAATTCCATTTTTTCTCTTCCCACACCCCAGTGGGTCACTGCATGAACAGGCATCTACTCTGGACATAACCACCTTAATGGGCCCCAGAATCCCCTGGATGCTTCCTGAGTGGGTGAGCAGACTCATTCATTGGGGGCCTGAGATACATGGGCAGGTCCAAGTTGGCCCAAGGGAGACAAAGGCAGAATGGGGCCCAGTCCCCGAGGATAGGGTGAGGCTCCAGGGTGGATCTGGGAGGGTAAATTGAGCCTTTCATAGCCTTTATGAACATTAGGTCAGATTCTCCTGGGCACTCTCAGAGCTTTGAGCTGTGAAACAGCTGGGGCCATCTCCAGCTCCCAGGATTGAAGAATTCAGTGAGGTTCAGTCATGAGTGCCCTAGTGCAGCCGCTGGCACGTTGTGTATGCGATAAATGTCAGTTTGCTGGTTCAACTCCTGTCTCTTCTTTTCACCCATGTGTAGAACTCGAAGCTGCTCCGAGCTAACAGTGGATAAATCCCCAGCTAAATAAGCTGTTTTCGATTGGAGACCCTGCTGACCTCCACCTTCCTTTTCAACCTTCTCCCCAGAGGGAGAGGGATCCTGGGTGCCATTTGACTGGTCTCCCCACAGTGGCTCCCCAACCCCCAAATATCTGAGGTTCCTTCCATAGGGCATTCACTTGGGCTATTCTTTTTTAGCTTCTGTCTCCTCGCCACCCTCAAATCCTACCTACTTTCAAGACCCACCTCCCCCCACCCTCCCCAGTGGTGACTCCTGAGTCTCTGCAAGGGCTGGGGCCCAGTGCGCTTAGAGGGGGACCCAGGGACTTGTCTGGATGCTGTATATGTGCAACACCTCACTTGAATTTAAGAAAACCCAGGTTGTACATCTCATAGAACACCCCAGTGGAGGGCGAGGGGGTGGCTGGCCACCGTTTGGTGCCTCTGCCGACCGCAGGCCACATGGATCTGTCTGGCATTGTTAGTCCATCTTTTTTCTTCAGTATACCTAGACTCCCCCCAGTGGATTGTCAACTCCTGGTGAACAGGGTCCGGTGAGTACCTCTCAGGCCCTGCGAGAAGTTGGCATCAGGAAATGTTTGTGGACAGGCATGTGACACGGTGAAGAGATGATGAGTCGCAGCAACTATGCTGAGTTGAGAAGTGTTGTGGGAATTGGGATTATTAGCCGTGGCAATCATCGTAATTCCCGTGGCCTGGCTAATGAGTGGTTGTGTATCCTGGGGACGGGATTCCTTGGATTCCCAGAGACTGGAAGGTGCGAGTTTTGAAGAGAGTCAACAGCAGTGTGAACAAGGGAGATTGTGCCTCGTTCAGAGGGCCAGGTGAGCCCAGAGGGGCGGCCAGGGGACAGGCTGAGTTGTCGAAAGGAAGTGGATGGGGGTGGGGGGCGGGGCTAGAGGCAGGGTGATGTGGTCCTTTGGTGATGCTGGGGTATTTTTAGTGCTCACTGTGCCTTTGGGACACGTGGCAGACATTCCTAACTCCTCTGGGAGTTAATTTCCCTTAAGAAGACAGCGGCATAGGAAATGCTGAGAGAGGGTGTGCCCCCGCCGAAGGGCGGGCAAGAGCCCACCACAAGAAGGCCCGGAGAGGGTGAGGAGAAACCACAGGCCTGTCCCTGAGGGGAGGCTGTCAGGCAACATCTGGCCCAGGGTTGGAAAGTGCCCAGCCCCGCCTCCACCCCCACAACCACACACCCGGGCAGAGTTCGCTCATTGCACAAGTATTTATGGACACCCAATACCAACTGAGGGCCCACAGGGGCAGCTACAGGAGAGGTCCTTTCTCTAGGAGATTATGTTCATGAGCATTAAAAATAAACAAGCCTCTAGCAGTTCATAAAAACAATAAAGTCAGGGTGATCCAGCAAAGAGGGCCGGAGGACAAGGCGACCTGCTTTAGATTGTGTGATCGAGGAAGGCCTCCGTGAGGAGGTGACTTTTGAGTTGGGTGTTGAACCACAAGTAGGAGGCAGTCATTGAAGACCTGGGTGGTGGAGATCATTGTAGGCAGAAGGAGCGGAGGGTGAGGGGCCCTGAGGTGTGACGAAAGGAAAGACAAGGAGGAGAGAGGTTCAGGGTGAGACCTGAAAGGCAAGTCGGGGCCAGATCGTGGCAGGCCTGGGAGAGAACGTGGATTTCACGCCGCTAAAAGGAGCTGTGATGTATTTTCAGTAGCAGAGGGACACGACTTCAGCATTAACAGACCAGTGTAGTGTCCAAGTAATTCAAGCCAGGTTCAGAACACAGTTGGGAGGCAGAGCTGACAGGAAGTATACATGTTTTGAATATGGGGGTGGTGATGGGAAGAGAACCCTTTCCCACTGGGCCCAGATGTGTGTGACCTCAGGTGTTTCTTAACAGAGTACCTGAATGTAGAATGTGTAGGCCATTCCCCATCCGGTCCAGCCTTGAGTTTATGGACAGGAAGACTGAAGAAAGAGCCTTACAGGTCTCCTTGTCCAGCCCTCTGGGTAGGGGCTGTGAATTCTCCAAGGTCCCACTGAAATTCAAGCCTCCTGGCCCTGGTCCAGGCCACTTGCTGCCCTGCCCTGCTGCCTCTTGGCTGAAGCTGGCAGAGGAGGGAGGAATCACTGCCGGAATGACCTGACTAGTCATGACGATGTGGTAAGGTCACCCAGAAGAAGCGTGGCAAAGCAGTGGAACCTGGAGAGGGCAGGCCAGGGCAGGGCAGCCCTGTAGGAGCAGCCGGGGGTGAGGGGGACATCCTGGAAGGGTCTGGGGCAAAGGGCCAGGGTGAATGGAATAAGGCAGCATTTTCAGGCTAGCATGCCTGAGGACAACCTCTGAGAGCAGAGCCTATGTGGGCCACTGACCCTTGGGGGTCTCGGGAAAGACACAAGTAGGAAGACCCCAGATAAACTTCTCCTAGAACCAAGAACACAGGTGAAGACCAAGAGTGGGCAGGGCCAGTGGCTCACCTGGGCCCAGCTAGGCCTGCGTCCTTCCAGCCCACCCACCCCAAAGGGACTGGTGGCGGCCCCTTCAAGGGGAGGTAAGGTAAGGAAAGAAGAAGGAATCCAAGACAGGCCTGTGTTCACTCCCTAACTGCTCTTTAGAGCAATCAATAGCATCAGCATCTTCCTCTTATTCGGGGCTTTCTCTGCACTAAGGTGTTCTGTGCATGCCCATCTGTATTATCCCCACTTTACAAATGAGGCTCAGAGAGTTGAAGGAATTTTCCTAGGGTCACACAGTTCGAAAGTACCAAAGTCAGCTTTTTAACCATTGTGGGCTACTGTCTCAGTCTCCCTCTGTGACCTTGAGCAAGACTCCCCGAGCCCCAGGCTCTCTGCCTGTGAAATGATGGAGTTGGAGTAAATGTGCCCCATGAGGCCCCCTGTCTCTCCACTGGGGTCCAGAACTGATTCTCCGGTAGAGGGGCTTGGCGGTCTGATGGAGGGGACCAGGGTCCTGTCCTGGAGCTGTGTTCTTCACCAGCCTGGGCAAGGTAGTTAAGAGCATAGACTCTGCCAGGCCACGATCTTGCGGAGGATACACATGAAGATTGAATGCAGGTAACAAGGCTCAGGGAGGCCTGGCACACAGTAGGTGCTCAATAAGTGATAGCTCTTAGTGTCGTCTCAGAGCTAGCGAAGGCTGTCCTTTCACAATCCAACCGTTCACTCCTTCGGCACGTATTTGTTAAATCCCTTCTGTGTGCTGGAAGGACATTAGTCTTGATACTGGTGACCTAGTGATGACCCCAAAGAGCTTTAACTCATTGCCTTCTGATATTCCAGTGGGGGAGGCAGACCAAAAAAAAAAAAAGAAAATCAAATAAATACCATATAGAATAAGGTGGATAGTGATAAGTGCCAGGACTCACTGGGAAAGACCCTGATGCTGGGAAAGATTGAGGGCAGGAGGAGAAGGGGGCAGCAGAGGGTGAGATGGCTGGATGGCATCACCGACTTGATGGACATGAGTTTGAGCAAGCTCTGGGAGATGGTGAAGGACAGGGAAGCCTGGTGTGCTGCAGTCCGTGGGATCACAAAGAGCCAGATATGACTTATCGACTCAACAACAAAGTGCCAGGAAACAAAACGAAGCAGAAAAGGAGAGGGAGAGGGAGGCAGTGTCTGGAGGAGGGTGGGGGTTGGGGGGGGGTGGATCTTACATCAGGACTGGCAGGCCTCCCTGTGAAAGGGACTTGAAGGTCCTGACCTGAGCGAGGGAGGCTGATCCCTGTGGGAAACATGTCCTTGGCAGCCAGAGAGCCAGGCCTGAGATCCTGAGGCTTTGGGGCAGCCTTGGGGGACAGATTGTGTAGGGTCATTTTTAATGGTTCTTTTTTTTTTTTTTAATTCATTTTTTAAAATAATTTTATTTATTTATTTATTGTTGGATGTGCTGGGTCTTCCTTGCTGTGTGGGCTTTTCTCTAGTTGCAGGGAGTGAGGGTTAGTCTCTAGTTGTGGTGTGCGGGCTTCTCATTGCAGTGACTTCTCTCGTAGAGCACGGGGACACCTGGGCTTCAGTAGTTGCCGCTCCCCAGCTCTAGAACACAGGCTCAAAAGTTGTGCACAGGCCTAGTTGCTCTGCGGCATGTGGGATCTTCCCAGATCAGGGATCAAACTGTGTCCCCTTCATTGCCAGGTGTATTCTTTACCACTGAGCCACCAGGGAAGCCCCCATAATTCATTTTTTCAATATTTTCTTGGCCACACAGCACAGCATGTGGGATTTCAGTTCCCTGACCAGGGATCAAACCCTCATCCCTGGAATTGCAAGGAGGCAAAGGTGAGGAGCCTCAGATTTCTCTCCGAACCAGGGAAAGGATAGAGGAGGATTCCATCTCCTCTATTGAGAATTGAGAGGATTAAATGAGATAGTAGCTGCTGGTTGGGGGGGGCGGGGGATTATCAGTCCTTTCTTGGAGAGAGAGAGCTAGGAAACAGGGCCATGTAGGAAGCATGGAATGGTTGGCGGTGATGGAGAGGACAGTGGTATATCCACCCTGCTTAGTGGTGCCAGGGGAGGCCCTCTGCCTGGGGACCCAGGCCTGGCACCGTCTCTTACTCAGGAGAACCTGCAGTCACAGGCATGGTTGGCCTCCCTGGACTCTGGAAGCAGGATTCAGGGTTGATGAGATTGGGTTGGAAACAGATGACAATGGAAGGGCCTTGGTAGCCAAGCCTAGAGACTGGCTTCTAGGACAGGTCACACTTGGGGGCCTCCAGGAGATGAAGGAGTCATCAAAATGGTCAAAACAAAGCTGACATGAGGAAACCAGGGCCCTTGAGCTGTGACCAAGTGGGTGGCTGCCACCCAGGCCGGCTAAGTGTGGCCAGGGCCCAGGGTGAGTTTGGGCCCAGAGTGGCAGTTCTCCCAGTACTTCAAGAGAAGTAGGGAATACAGACCTGTCATCTAAAATCTTTCCTTTTTTAAGAAATTTATTCATTTATTTAGCTGTGCCAGGTCTTAGTTGCAGTGTGTGGGAGCTTTCATTGCAGCATGTCAGATCTAGTTCCCCAGCCAGGGATTGAATCTGTGCCCCCTGCATTGGGAGCATGGAGTCTTAACCACTGGACCACCAGGGAAGTTCCAAATCTTTCCATTTTAAAACTCTGGGAATCAGTTAACAAAGCAAAAGAAGTAAAAACCAGAAGCACCACACAGACCAGGCAAAGCCTACCACTTTTGGCCGGTGACGCTCTCTGGCAAAAGTGGCACTGAGGGCAGGTTCCCGGTTGAATGCCCCAGACCTCTCCCGGAAGACTTGTCCTCACTCTCCTGCTCCTGGAAGCGAGATCATGACAGACTCAGTTTCCCAGGGCCCGATGGGAGAACAGAGACATCTTGGACTGTGTCGCCCTGGGCCAACCCCTTCCCCTCTCTGGATTGAGGTTTCCTGGGCTCTAAAAGAACCCAGTCTGTGGGGCTTCTGCCAGTTTGGAGACTGTGTGACTAAGTCCTCAGGCTCGAAGGAAGATGCGATTATTATTGACGTGACTCTTCCCACCAACCATGCTTCTGGGATTGGATGCAGCGCACTCCAGAACTTGTGTGTCCACAGCCATGAATGGCTGTGTGTCATAATTTGGAGCTCTGCATGGTACAGTGTAAATATCATTGTGTTAATAACTCTGCCCTGGAAGCTTTCATCCCCTGCTCTGGAAGCCAGTAGGAAGCCATAGTTAATTCTTGGTGACCTGGGGAGGGGCGCAGGTGAGGAAACCTGAGCCCAGAGCTGGGAGGCAACTTGGCTAAATGTGCACCACTTGGGGGACCCTGACTCAAGTGTTGGTTCCAGGGCAGGGAAGGCAGGAACCAACCGGTGCCAGGCCGTTCCTGTGTGGGGTGGGTCATTAAACGTGTGAGGACAGGACTGGGTTTGAGGTCAGCTCTGGGCCCACGGGTTTGAGCTGCTGGAAGAGGAAGAGGGCAGAAGAGAAAGGTCGCTTTTGATTTTTTCTCTGGAGGGGAGAAAGCAGCACAGCCTTGGCTTCCTCTCTGGGCCTTTTGTCAGCGTCCCTTGTCTTGCTGTCTTGTCAAATAGTTGGCCCCTGAGTCAACCTGGCCTGCGTGCTCAGCAGCACCGAGGCGGAGCAAGCCCTCAACTCTCTAAACAATCTCCTTTTGCAGTAACTCACATAAACACCGGCCTTCGGAGGGGCCCACGGCTAGGGTGTGAGAGGAGACAGAACCCGGCAGAGGGGAGAGGACGGTCTGGGGCTAGAAGACCCCAGCTTTGGGGGCGCCTCCTCCTCCCCACCCCCACCCAGGTTTTTCCACCTGTGCCCCCCACTGGATCAGTGGTGTCCGTGTCTGTGTGCGCTTCCTGGCCCCACACAGAAGACCCCGATCCGGGAAGGCGCTCCTCGCGAGGCTGGGGGCGGGGGACCGTGTTTCCCGGCTGCGGGCCCCCAGCGTCCCCGGGAGCAAGGCGGGGCGCGGGCCCTTTAAATCCTCCGAGGCGGCGGCGGCGGGTCGGGGATGACATCAGCGGGCGGGCCCGGGGCTCAATGGGAGCCGGCGGGCGCGCGCCGGACGGGAGCGCGCGAGCCGGCGGCGGGGGCGGTCGGGCAGGAGGGCCGGGAGGAGGGAGGCGGCGGCGGCGGCGGCGGCGGTGGTGGTGTTGAGAGCCAGATCCTGAACCCGGCCGGGGCGAGCGGAGCGGAGCGCGGCGGCGCGGCGGCGGCGGCGGCTGGGCCGGGAGAGGCTGGCGCGGCGGGCGGCTCTGCAAATCCTCCGGCATCCGCCCCGGCGGGTCGCCCCCGCCTGCGGCAGCCCCCCGAGCAGCGGCCCGGCACCGGCGCCTTCCCGGCGGGGTAAATATTGGGGGACCGCGGGCCGGCGGAGGGGCGCAAACCTGGGGGGAAACGGGGCTCCCTCCGCCTCTTTGTTTTTGCGCGAGAGGGAGGGGGGAGAGGGCGGACACACGCGCGTTCGCACTCGGGTATGGGGGGGCTGCCCGGGCGCCGCCCGCTCGGCCCGGCGAGGACAAAGGCGCGGCTGGGGACGAGGAGGAGAGGAGGGTGACTATTTTGCAGGCTTGCCCCGGGGAGCCCCCCCACCCCCAGTCCGGCTCGTCTCTCTCTCCCGAGCTGGACCCTTCAAGGCCTCGGCCAGCCTAGGCGGCCACCCCTGGCTGCGATTTGAGGACGCTGACGGAGGTGGGGGCGGGGGGGGGGGCGCGGTCCGGGACTGGGGTGCCGGGGACACCCGATTCTGTTGATTCGGGATTCTCGGCCAAACCCTGGGCTTCTATAGGCTTCACCAGCCCATCACTAGCGCCCCCCACCCCTCCGCTCCTGGCTCGGGTGCTCCAGACCTGGGGGTCAGCAGGGCTGCTCCCGCGTGTTGGATGGGGGCGCTTGGGGGCCCTGGGGTGATGGGGTGTCTGGTCACCCAGCCACCGACTCTTGTTTTCCTTTGTGGAGAGAAAGAAAGGGGTGGGGGTTATTTATCAGATCGGATTCTCCCATTTCTGCCTGTGAGAAATCCATGTTTTGCAAGTCCTCATGGAAGAGAAAACTATGTTTGTGCCCGGGTGTCTTTAGAGAGCGGATTCCCAAGCTCTTCACACCAAACTCAAAGGGGGGTGAGCCCCCTCCCCAACTTTTTCTCTTAGTTTTCTTGCATATATTCTTGGATCAGCCTTCCTCAGGGGAAGGATTTGGGGACAGGGCCAGGGGATCCCCAGTGAATTAAGTTGCACCCGTTCAATAAATGCTTGTGTCTGGGGCTTCTTTGGCTGGCTGGCTGGGATGTCCCTCCAATTTTTATTTTAATGATCCAGGGAGGGAGGTGGGCAGGGAGTAAGAAAACTGCCCATGTGCCATTCAGCTTGGTAGTTTGTCTCATTTTTCTTAACCAGTTGAAACTCTGGAATCTTCACGTCCGCCTTTTTTATCCCCTTCATTTATTCCAGCGCCGCCCCCCCTCCCCCCCAAAATGAAGCAGCAAAGAACTGGAAAGCCTCTCCCATTCCCGCCTCAAGTCTTTCTGCTCTCTGGGAGGCTTTTGGGAGGACAGTGCTGGGACAGTCTAGGCTCTCCTTGGGGCCCTGGCCCCTGGGGTGTAGGAGCAGCCCAGGGTGGGGATAGGGGGTGGGTTGCCTGCAGGGCTAGTGGTTTGCACCCTCTCTTCTCCCCTTCTCTGCCGACAGCCGGGTGAGTGGGGAGGGGCTGGGGGGGTCATGTGCAGTGTATTTATGTAAGACACCCAGACGGGAGGGCATGGGTATTTATATAACCCGGCGTGGGTATTTATGTAATATAGGATGCGGGTGTATTTATGTTCCTTTCCGAACCTGCGGCTTCCCCGGCTGCCATGTGTGGTCTCTGAATTGGCGTTGGCGGAAAACGGACTGGGGGGGTGGCGGTGTTTGTGTGTGTACACACCCGCGTCCCCCCGCCCCCACCCCCCGCCCCGTGCCCTCCCCCCAGCGGGGCTCCCGGTACACGTCTGCATTTCTTTCTTCCTTTGAAGTGTCCACACAGGATGGTGTGTGTGTGTGAGGTGTGTGGCGGGTGAGTTTCCCGCAAATGTGGAGTGGGTTCTCCTGGCCGCCCTGGCACCTCCGCTAAGACTGGCCGGGGCGTGTGGGCAGAGGCCCTTGGTGGAGAGCCCGGAGTTTGGCCGGCGCGGGGTGGAGGCTCCTTCCTTGTGACCACTGCTGAAGGGCTAGCGGCGGCTCCCTGGGAACTGGCGCTGGGGTTGGACGTCTCTCCCGGGCAGGAGCTGTCGGCTCCTCGCCTCCACCCCGGTGGGCAGAGACTGACCACGACCTCGTGGAAGGAAGCTCTCCTCCCACCTCGCCTCCCAGGTGGGTCTGGCTTTCCTGGTCGTCCTTGGTGTGGGGAAGGGGCCGAGACTCTGTGCTGTTTTTCCCCCTTCCTGCGCGGCCCCCTGGCCCTAGCATGAGCGGGTGGGTGGGAAGCCGCCAGGTAGGGCAGCAGGAGCCCTGTCTGGGCCTTAGGGGAGGAGACTTGCTGCTGGAGGGCAGGTGGGCAGGCGGCGTGACCTCCCTGGGCCTGAGTTCCCTGTCTATAGAGAGCGGCCCGTCTTCCTAGTTGTCTACACTGGCTGTCTTGTAGACACTCTGTGATCTTAGTGGACTCCCCCACAACCCTCTCCTTATTTCATAGGCCCCCCAGAGCAAGACCTCACCTCCCAGCCTTGGAGTTTCCTCCCCTGCTGGCCAGAACCTCGAATGTGGCCAGATCTTTGCCCCAGGCCAGAGCAGAGGGGTCCCTCCCAGGGTGGTTCCTGCTAGTTCAGAGAGCTTGAGAGACCTTGGACACCCAGGGTGGGGCACAGCAGGGAGGGAAGTGCTCAGATCGGCACTTTCCCCCCAGACCTCCTCTCATCCCAAAGAAGCTGACGGGCGGCTCAAAACTTGGCTTTGGTCCCCTCGGTTGCTCTGCAGGGCCTTGGTAGGAGACCCTCCAAGTCTTGAAGAAAGTCAGCCCAAACTGTCTGTTTATTCATAGAAGGCCGTGCAGAGAGTCCTGTTGCAGTTCTTGGTGTTGCGAGGTTGAGAGAGGGAGAAGACCGGAAGCTGGATGTTCTGGGGGCCCCTTTCCGACCTTCCCCCTGAGTTGGGGAGATCTCTCTTTGCGGGGCCCAGTGCAAACTTGCAGAGTCTACCTCTGGGAAGGCCTGTGCAGGTTGTGGAGACCTGGCCTTTGGTTCTTGGTGCTGGAAGCCTGGGGTGGGAATGGGGCCATTGGAACACCATTATTTCCAAGTCCTAAGGGGGCTGAGGAACTTCTTTGGGGACCCTCCATTCACTCTGTCCTCCTGTCCCTGGAGGTTGGAATTAGCTGGTGGTTGCCATGGCAGCAGCCCCAAGGTGATCAGCTTCTCCATCTGCCCTCTCCATCACCCCCTCTGTCCTTGATTTTCCTTTCAGGGTCTTTGCCCATTGTGACTAGCCTGCCCCGAGAGGCTCCTCTTGGCGGGTCCCCAAATGCATGTCCCCCAAGGAACTGCTTGCTTTGCTTTTTCCTCCTGCACCCTGTCTCCAACCCCCTTCTTCTGCCTGGCTACCCTGACACCTGTTCCGATAGCCTCACCACCTGTGGAGGCTGTTGGGCTACCTGACCCGTGGTTGCCCTTCAGGCAAAATGAGGCCAAATCCCTTCCAGGCCAGCCGGAGGGAGATTGCAGTGTCCCGAGTTTTTTCTTGTGGCTTTGCGGGACCTTTTGGGGTCTGGGGGCTCACCCCCTTCCCAGCTCCCCTCCTCTCTGACCCTGTGTTTCTGCTTCCCTCCACAGGAGTGAGCCATGGAGCTACGTGTGGGGAACAAGTACCGCCTGGGCCGGAAGATCGGGAGCGGGTCCTTCGGAGACATCTACCTAGGTGAGTGTTTCTGGCTCCAGCTCAGTGGGGTCTGAAGCCCCTGGGACAGCCCTGGGGGCTCAGAGGAAAGATGCCAAGATTTCATGCTCTGAAGCTCGAACGTGACTCCGTGTTTTGGTTGTTTTGTGCCAGAACCATCCCAGGTGGGGAGGGAAGCCGCAGGCTGGGGGTAAGGCAGGCCGAGGGACTCCTCAGTCAGGGCAGGAGGGTGGGCGTCCGGGATGTCAGTGCTGCCATCCGGGCTGCAGGAGGTATTTTTAACTCTGGGTTTCTAGCTGCAGATGATCTGGGTTTCCAGCTGGGCGTGGGAAAGCCCAGGCTGGGTTAGCACCCCTGTCTTGTCTCCTGGGAAGAAGGATGCTGGTGGACAGAAGTGGCCGGGGCCGCTGTTGCTTCCCCCGCTAGGCCCGCCCCCGCCCTGTGGTCTGGAATTCAGCCCAGGAAGACTTTGGAATGATGCAGGCTCCCCACTAACCTTGGGGGCGGGGGTGGTGGTCGTAACTTTTAGAATCTCTCTCCCCGGATGTGCTTCCTGTTGAAAGGCTGAGCGTGGTCTCCTGTTGTTGAGTAAATCACTGACATCTCACCCCTGTCCTTGACCCCAGAGAATGCCACTTTCTCAGCAGCCCTGGATCAGGGCGGGGCGGGGCGGGGGGGCACGAAGTCAGGAGGTGCAACCCTTCCTTGGCAGTTGTTGGTCCAGAGAGAGAGACTGTGTTGGTCGATCGGGAGTGGGAGTTGTTAGAGCTAGGTGGCAGCCCCCGGGGTTTTTCCCCGTCACTGTCCGGGTGCTCTTGGCAGCATCTGTGCCTCTGTTTCCTTCCTGGAAAAAGAGTCGTTGGTCAGTTCTGTCCTGAGCAGAGGAAGCCGACAGGTCATTGTGCCTGGCTTGTTGCTTCAGACCTCGTGGGTTTCTCTTAGCCAGTGGTCTGGGTCTCTGCCCTCTTGGGGTGCAAGGGCTTCTCAGTGGGCCACTGCTTCCCCATCAAGGTCGGGGGAGACGTGTATGCCCATGTTCTTTGGGAAGTACTTGTGTTGGGAGCCCTGCGCGAATGTGGTCTCTGCTCACAGCCGCCTCTGGAGACAATGCCGAGCTGTCCCCGCTTTACAGATTGAGACAGGGTGGAATGGTCACGTTGGCCACCAGGACTTCTCTCCAAAACTAGAAAAGACAAGGCATTCCCTAGCGGTCCAGGGGTCAGGATTCTGTGCTTCATTATCGGGTGCAGTTTCGATCCCTGCTCAGGGCACTAAGATCCCATGGGCCAAGTGGTGTGGCCAAAAAAGAAAAGAAAAAAAAACAAACAACTAGAAAAGGCAGACTTTCTACCCACAGCCCTCCAAGGAGTGAGAATGTAGAGGATGGGACGTGGGAGGGAGCCGGCAGACCTGGCTTGGTGCGGTCGGTGAGGTGTGTGCGATGCAGCAGGTTTGTGTGATGCTGCTGCCTGGCCGACCAAGGACTTCCAGGGGAAGTCTTCCATACGGGAGGGCATCTTGTAGGCTGGCAAGTGCCAGCCGGATGTGCACGTTGTGGTCAGGCACCTAGTAGACCACCCTCCTGGAAACACCGCGGAGCCCGGGGCAGGGGGGAGGGGACAGTGCAGGCTGATGGAAAGGTCTGCTCTGCGACTCCAGCTCCTGTGGGGTGGGGGCAGGGCGCTGGCTTGCATCCATACTTTTGCCCCAGGGCTCAGCATGTGGGGGTTCAGTGAAAGCCTCTGAAATGAAGGAATGAGGAAATGGGGGCTGTGACATGCAGAGGCCTGTGAAGTGGCCTCCTTCGTGGCCGGAGAGAAGAAAGTTGGGATGTGGGGGGCAAATTCAGGTCCCCCGTCTATTTCTCATGGGCTTTGTAACCTGAGATAAGTCATTTTCTCTCTCTGAGCCCCAGCATTCTCATCTGTGAAAGAGGGAGTACCCCATCTCCTTCCTGTTTGTGAAATTGGGGTGGATATAAAGGATCCTCTTATCGTGGCGGCTTCGGGCTCAGGACTGAAGCCTGGAGCCGATGGTTTAAGGCAACTTTTGGCAGGTGCACACCTGCTTCTAGACAACACTGAACCCCAGGCCTTCTCTTTTGCAGAAGGGAAACTGAGGCCCCGAAATAGAGGGCAACCCAAGGTCATTCAGAAAGCCAGTGTTCCTGGTCCTCCCTGGGACAGGACTTTGTTTATCCAGTAATCATCTGTGTGTGTGACTCACTCAGTCATGTCTGACTCTCTGCGACCCCATAGACTGTAGCCCACCAGGCCCCTCTGTCCATGGGATTTTCAGGCAAGAATACTAAAGTGGGTTGCCATTTCCTTCTCTAGAGGATCTTCCCAACCCAGGGACCAAACCTGGGTCCCCCACACTGGAGGCAGATTCCTTACCGTCTGAGCCACCAAGGGAAACCTTAATTCCCAGTAATCTAGTTCATTTTAAAAATCTAGGTCTGAGTTCACTCCCCCAATTTACTTTGGAGTAAATTCTACTGGGCTCTGGGTACTGGTCTTTCTTTTCCTCGCTGTGTGCCCTTGGACAAGGGATGACCTCTGCCAGCCTTGGCTTCTCCATCTGCAAGGTGGGTTCGTGGGACCCCCAGGGTGGTGAGAAGCAATGAGATTGTGGCGCAGACCCTCTGCACGCGCTCGACCCAGCAGTGGTGCTTTCCTGTGGTGTCCCCCAGCCTTCAGTCTTGGTTAGGATTTGCTGCTGTCAGAGGAGCTGGGTCCTATTGGGCCTGGGCGGGGGGCCAGGAGCCAGTTCTCCACTGACTGTCCTGCCTTCACCAGTGCACAGGCCGCGGGGACCCTGGCCTGGTGCAGTGTCCTGCCAGCTCCTTCCTGGGCCCCTCTGGCTGGCATGGGGGTGGCAGGGATTTTAGGGCCTGCCCGGCTGGCCTCGCTGACTCCCTTTGTTCAGCGCTCTGGCCACATTCTCATCGCTGGTGCTGGCGCCAGGGCCTGACTCCAGATGGCCTCCGCAGGTGGGGCTGGGCGCGGCCTCCAGGCCCTGCTTTCCAGGATCGACCGAGGGCAAGCACATTCGTGGATGTGGCTTCCTGGCCTGTAGTAGTCCTCCTCAGGCTCCTCCTCCCTCGCCCTTGGCATTGTAAGGGGCTGGCCGGCAGGCGTGGCCCATTTTGTTAGGGCCTCACCTTGGCTGCGTGGGGTCTGGAGGTGGCCAAGCTTGTGCCACCTACTCTACCAGCCGCTGACCGGCTGCCCTCAGGAACTCTCTAGACCTCTCCTTAGTCTCTGGGCCTCAGTTCTAAATGGGGAGGGGATGGTGCGCCCTAGTGGGTGACTGTGGGGGTGCTTCAGCCCCACCTTCCATCCAGCCAGGTCCCTGATTGTGCCGGTGTCTGAGGGAGCCCCCACATAAGGTTGGTCATCCCCCTCCCCACCTAGAGCTTGCCAAGGTCCCAGACCCTCAAGGGCTAGCTGGGCTGAGCCCTTCTCCATGTCCAAATTTGTTTTCCTGCTGTATCCAACCGAGGGGCCACCTCTGCTGCCCTCGCCTGGCACTTTGTACCTAGTCAAAGTTATCCATTGTCATTGCCACAGAAGGTGAGCTGAGCTCCTCCAAGGTGGGGCCAGCTCAGGGCTCAGTGTGTGTCTGTTGAGTGATGAATGAGGTGCTAGGGAATTGAAATTGAGAAAAAAGCAGCGGCTCCAAAAGATGAAGTTTCAGATCCTGGCTCTGCCCCAGCCGGTTCTGTGTGACCTCAGGCCAGTTACTTAACCTGTCTGAGCCTCAGGTCCGCAGCTGTGAGAAGTAAGGGAGGTCTGAGAGTGGACTTGGGACTTCCTGGTAAGAGTTCAGGGGCAGTGCGGGGATCTGGTGGAGGTGGTGGGACCCGGAGGCAGCTTGGCAGCAATGGGAGTCAGACGCCTTTGCCTAACAGCTTAGGTCCCTGCTCGTCTTTGGTGTCTCAGTTTCCACACACACTGAATAGAGATACAAGCAGTAGTCCTTGCAGGATGGTGTGTAAGAGCTCACGGGGCCCGAAGACCCCTCCCCTTCACCACCCCTCCCCCATCTCGGGGAGGGGCGTTCCCCCTACACCTCTGCTCTCTGCACAATCTGCTGAATCATAAGTGCTGAAGGCCCTGCGTCAACTGGTCCCTGCCCCCTGCCTGCATGGGGCCACTGTCTGCACAGTTGCAGCAGCCTCCGTGCAGATTCCTCCCCCCCCACCCCGACTTCAAGTTCTCTCCTGTCCTTCCGGATATACCAGTGGTCCCAACAAGGGGTGGGACCACCAGATTTTGTCACACAGGGGACATTTGGCAAGGCCTGGAGGCAGGTTTGGTTGTTTGCTCAGGGTGGGCAGAGTCGGGGAGGCTGGAGAACACCCTGAAGTGTGCAGGATGGCCCCATCACGGAATCACAGGGCCCTGTAACAAGGCAGCCAGGCCTGGTGCCCAGAGGCTCAGGCTGATGCCTAGGACTGTGGCACTTGAGACCCTTCCCATCTCCTCCGCCCTTGCCTGTTCACCTGTCTGCTTCAGCCCCCTCGAGCACCAGCTGCATCAGAACCACCCAGAGCTCACTGCACCCCACTCCCGTCGGGCCTTTGCACGTGCTGTGACCACCCTGGCCCGGTCCTCTTCACACCACAGGAGCCCTTGCAGCCTTTCCTGCCACTGCTAGGCTGGTGGACTGCAGTGAGCCCCAGCTCCCCGCTGCCCGCATCCTCACTGTCCCCCCGGAAACAGGCAAGGCTTTCCCCAGTAATGAGTGTTGATGTTTCAGAAGCACCTTAGAGTCTGCAAAGCGCTTTCTTTTCTCCCATTGGGCACTGAATTTGGGGATCTGCTTTATTTTCTTTTAATTTTAATTTTATGTGATTCAGAAATGAAAATACACACAACCGAAGTCCAGAATACAAAAGCATGCTAAGTGAAAGAATCCGGTTACGAAAGATCGCACATTGTATGATTCCGTTTGTATGAAGTGGCAGGAGTAGGCATATTCATAGAGACAGAAAGTGGCTCTGTGGGGGTGGGTGCCTAGATTACTGGGGTGCTGCTGGGGGAGGTGGGGAGTGACTACTAAGAGAATAGGGTGTTTTGAGGATGGTGAAAGTATTCTAAAATTGATTGTGGTTTCGGTTGCATAACCTTGTGAATGTACAAAAAAAAAAACACTCTGTGAATTTTAACAAAGGTTTTGAAAAAAAAAGGGCGACATATAACTTAGTATCAGAGAAATGTCCTTTCCCTCTCCTGCCCTGCAGCCTTGTGGATTTCTCATGTTTCTTTTCAGTGTTTCTTTATGTAGATACAAGGAAACACAGATACATGTTGTGTCCTCCAGCATAGAATACATACTGTTCTGTACTCGCCTTTTCACTTCCTGTATCTTTGAGATCTTTCCACTTCTGCACGGAGAGAGCTTCCTCATTCTTTCTCCATTGTGTTCCGCTTTATGGATGGGCCTTTCTTTATTTAACCAGGCCCAGAGCTGGACATTTGGGTTGTTTCCAAGCTTTTACTGTTGCAAACAGCCTACAGCCCACAGCCTCATCCAGGCCTGTTTTGCACTGTGTGTGCCTATTGAGTAAACTCCCCCAAGTGGAAGCTGGAGGGAGCCAGGCGGCCCTGCAGCCCAGCTTCCCCAGTTCATACGGGGCCTGCCTGCTGGGGAGGGGAGCCCCCTGCCCACAGACAACGCAGGCCAGCTTACATGGACTTGGTCTTTCAGGATAATATTAACTTAGATTTTCTCTTACGGGAGGTCGGCTCTTTTCATGAGTAAGCCATTTTATACCAATAATTTCTTTCTGTCTCCGTGAAGTGTGTGTTTCACTCCTTCAGCCTGTTTCCTGTGGAGTCGTTGGTCTCTTTCCTACTGATTTGTAGGTGCTCAGTGTATATTAGGCTCCCCTGGTGGCTCAGAGGTTAAAGTGTCTGCCTGCAATGCGGGAGACCTGAGTTCGATCCCTGATGTCGGGAAGATCCCCTGGAGAAGGAAATGGCACCCACTCCAGTATTCTTGCCTGGAGAATCCCATGGACTGAGGAGCCTGGTGGGCTGCAGTCCAGGGGGTCGCAAAGAGCCGGACACGACTGAGCGACTTCACTTCACTTCTGTAAAGTGTGTGTTTGACTCCTCAGCCTGTTTCCTGGGGAGTCATTGGTCTCTTTCCTACGGATTTGTGTATATCAGTGTGATATTAGTTATTTGCCCTTGATAAAAGTTATGAGTATGTACTGTCAGTCTTTGGACTTTGTTTCTGGTGTTTTTGCCATGGGGAAGGAATTCCGCTTTTGGAGGGGAGGGAGACTTTTTTTTTTTTTTTAATGGCTTCTGGATTTTAAGTCAGGGATAAAAAACCTTTCAGTTCAGTTCAGTTGCTCAGTTGTATCCGACTCTTTGCGACCCCATGGACTGCAGCACACCAGGCTTCCCTGTCCATCACCAACTCCCAGAGTGTACTCAAACTCATGTCAATACAGTTGGTGATGCCATCCAACCATCTCATCCTCTGTCGTCCCCTTCTCCTCCTGCTTTCAGTCTTTCCCATCATCAGGGTCTTTTCAAATGAGTCAGTTCTTCCCATCAGGTGGCCAAAGTATTGGAGTTTCAGCTTCCGCATAAGTCCTTCCAATGAATATTTAGGACTGATTTCCTTTAAGATGGACTGGTTGGATCTCCTTGCAGTCCAAGGGACTCTCAAGAGTTTTCTCCAACACCACAGTTTACACCACAGTTTAAAAGCATCAATTCTTCGGCACTCAGCTTTCTTTATAGTCCAACTTTCACATCCATATGTGACTACTGGAAAAACCATAGCTTTGACTAGATGAACCTTTGTTGGCAAAGTAATGTCTCCTGCTTTTTAATATGCTGTCAGGTTGGTCATAGCTTTTCTTCCAAGGAGCAAATATCTTAATTTCATGGCTGCAGTTACCATCAGAAGTGATTTTGGAGCCCAACCATTGTTTCCCCATCTATTTGCCATGAAGTGATGGGATCAGATGCCATGATCTTAGTTTTCTTTTCTTTTTTTTTTTTTTTTGATCTTAGTTTTCTGAATGTTGAGTTTTAACCCAACTTTTTCACTCTCCCCTTTCACTTTCATAAAGAGGCTCTTTAGTTTTTCTTCACTTTCTGTGGTAAGGGTCATGTCATCTGCATATCTGAGGTTATTGATATTTCTCCCTGTAATCTTGATTTCAGCTTGTGCTTCAACCAGCACAGCATTTCTCGTGATGTACTCTGCATATAAGTTAAATAAGTAGAGTGACAATATACAGCCTTGACGTACTCCTTTCCCGATTTGGAACCACTCTGTTGTTCCATGTACAGTTTTAACTGTTGCTTCTTGACCTGCATACAGATTTCTCAGGAGGCAGGTCAGGTGGTCTGGTACTCCCATCTCTTGAAGAATTTCCCACAGTTTGTTGTGATCCACACAGTCAAAGGCTTTGGCATAGTCAATAAAGCAGAAGTAGATGTTTTTTCTGAAACTCTCTTGCTTTTTCGATGATCCAAGGATGTTGGCAGTTGATCTCTGGTTCCTCTGACTTTTCTAAATCCAGCTTGTACATCTAGAAGTTCTTGGTTCACGTACTGTTAAAGCCTGGCTTGGAGAATATTGAGCATTACTTTGCTCCTGTGTGAGATGAGTGCAGTTGTGCAGTAGTTTGAACATTCTTTGGCATTGCCTTTCTTTGGGAAACCTTGCTTACCCCCAAATTAAAAGCAATGCTCCCTTCTTGTAACATCTCATTGTTTTATTTTTTAAATTAAATGTATAAAACGTGTGCACCGTTTAAGGCACTCTTCTCACCACTAGTTGGAGGAAGACAGCTCTGTCACCCTGAAAACCCCTAGTACTCCACCCCATCCCACCCTCTGCTTCCCCCACACAGAGGTAATGACTGTCTGAATCTTAAATTTTAAGTTATACCCTTTTATTGAGGAGTTTTATCACATTTATATCCCTAAACTATACATAATTCAGCGTGGAACGTTTTGAAATTGAGACAATCAGAACTGTGCTTGCATCCTTCTGTCTCTTCCTTCCTCTTTTTTTTCCACCCTGAAATTAAGGTGAAATTCACATGACATGCTATTAACCATTTAAGAAGTGTACCATTTAGTGGCCTCTAGTACAACGCCAGGGGCTTCCCTGGTGGCTTAGACAGTGAAGTGTCTGCCTGCAATGCAGACCTGGGTTCAGTCCCTGGGTCGGGAAGATCCCCTGAAGAAGGGAATGGCAACCCACTCTGGTTCTCTTGCCTGGAAAATTCCATAGATGAAGGAGCCTGGTAGGCTACAGTCCGTGGGATGGCAGAGTCGGACACGACTGAGCAACTTCACTGATTCATTAGTACAATCCCAGTGTGTGTGACCACCATCCCTATCTAGTTCCAAAACATTTTCATCACCCGGAAGAAAACCCTGCACCTGTTTAGTGGGATAGCCTGCCCTGTAGCCTGTCCTACTTCCCCCTGCCCCCAGTCCCTGGCAGCCACCAGTCTGATCTTTATCTGCATGGGTTCTGCTGTTCTGGGCACTTCATGTAATGGAATCAGACAGCGTTTGCCCTCTGGAGTGTGGCTTGCCCACTGCACACTGTGTGTGTGAGGTTTGTCAATGACGCAGCCCGTGTCAGTGCCCGGTTCATTTTTAGGGACAGGCAGGGTGGCTCTCCACGCCTGCGCTGGTGGACTCTCGGGTGTCTCCCCCTTCTGGCCTTTGTAAGCAGTGCCACGCCTTGCTCTCTGCTCAGAGAGGGTTCGGGTGCAGAGAGCCGCCGCATAGCCGTCGTGCCTGTCTCCCCCTGCGTGGGGCGTCCCTGGGCACCTGCCCCACCTTTTGGCCATCTTCCGGGGCTGGACGTTATGGCCCTTTGCTGCTGCGCAAAGGTCCTTGCTTGGCCTCCCAGCGCTCACGTTTCTGAAGGGTGTATCCTTGGGAGTGGCCTGGTTTGACCGAGGATCTGTGTGTGTTCAGCTTTACCAGACAGAGACCAACCTGGCTTCCAAAGTGGTTGAGCCAACTTACACTCCGGTCTTTGCCCCCCGTGTGATCGTCTGCTCCACTCGGGGCTTGTGGTGCGTGGCATGAGCTGTGTTGTCTCTCCTCAGATTGCCGGCTGTTCCAGGCACGTTTGTGGTGGAGCCCCATCTCAGGCGTCCCCGGGTTGTCCTGGGTTTATCCTGCCCCCCTTCTTCCAGCGGCTGTCTCCCACTCCGGACTTTCTGTGTTGTCTCTGTGCTGAGATCACACCATTTAGTGATGGCAGCTATAGACCCCCTTGGCTCCCAGCAGGAGATGGCCTCTCTGCTTAGCCCCCAACCTTCCAGCTCAGCCTACCCGTGACTGTAGCTGGGGAAATTTAGGCCCAGTGCAGCTTGGATTGGGATCTTTCTTGAGACAGCCCTGCCCCTCTGCCTGCTGTCTTCCTCGGCTCCACACCCCACTGACTGCGCCTCTCTCCAGCTCGGGAGACCTCAGTGGCTCCACTCTGCAGGACACACTCACCTGAGTGGTCTGGGAACGTTTTTGGCCCTGCCCTGACCCCTCACATACGGCCGCCTGCTGCCCCAGCCTCCGATTCTCTGCATGGCCCTCAGCCCTCCCCTCCTTCCCCCAGCATGTGCTGCAGCTCTGGTTCTCCCTTCCTGCCCAGGCTGGGTCAGGGGCCTGCTCTGTGCCCCTCAGTTCCTCTGCTTCCCGTGGATACAGCCCGGGGCCTCCGCCACCTTTCAGCCTCTTCCCAAGGGACACTGAGCTGCTCAGGGGCAGGCCTGGAGTGGTCCTGGCCTGGGGCTGCCTGGCCAGCTGAGTATGACCTGGGTCCCCCTGCCCCCGCAGGTGCCAATATCGCCTCTGGTGAAGAAGTTGCCATCAAGCTGGAGTGTGTGAAGACGAAGCACCCCCAGCTGCACATCGAGAGCAAATTCTACAAGATGATGCAGGGGGGAGGTGAGGGCCAGAGGGGCGGTGGGCGTGGGGGTGGGAGCTCCGCGCCTGTGCCTTGGGCACTCACACGGGGAGGGGCCCAGGGACTGGTGGGCTGGGGAGTGACGGCGCCTGACTGCCCCGCCTCCCCGCAGTGGGGATCCCATCCATCAAGTGGTGCGGGGCTGAGGGGGACTACAACGTGATGGTCATGGAGCTGCTGGGGCCCAGCCTCGAGGACCTCTTCAACTTCTGCTCCCGCAAGTTCAGCCTCAAGACCGTGCTGCTCCTGGCTGACCAGATGGTGAGTCCCCCCATCTCCTCCCTTGGGCCAGGGGGGCACTGGGTGCCCAGCCGGAGGATGCTGGAGCAGGAAGCCGTGATAGCGACATGGGACCGGGACCAGGGGACCTTGACCATTAGCCATGGCTGGGGGAGGAGGTATTAAAACATAGAGTGCCAGTTTCCACTCCAGACCTGCGCAGCTGGGCTCCCACGGAAGGCCTGGGACCCTGCCCTCGGGTGACTGTAAAGCCTGTAGTCATCCAGACCTCGGGCCTGTTCCCATGCAGCGGCCGTAGGTGAGCTGCTGGGCCTTGTCCTCAGGAGTGGCTCCCCTTTGTGGAGTCATCTGGGACCCCACCTAGTGCCATGCCCACGGACGAGTGTTGCTTGCGTCCTCAATCCTTTTATAAATTCAGGGGAGAAAAATTTTAAAAAAAAGTAAAGCACAGGATCCTGGCCTTGGGGGACTTTCCTGGTGGTCTAGAGGTTAAGACTTTGCTTCCAACGCAGGAGGTGCATGTTCGATCCCTGGTCAGGGAACAAAGATCCACATACTGCATGGCACAATAAAAAAAAACCCCAAAAATCCTGGCCCTGGAATGGTACATGGAGATCTTATTCCCCAGGGTCTGTGTCTGTGTCTGCCCTACAGAAAGTCTGCAGACATCCTGCAATTTTAGGCTAAATGTGTGTGCACAGAGAAGGTTGTCAGATTCTCACAGGACATGAAACTCAAAGAAGTCTAGGTTTTTTGAGTTTAGGAAATATTCAGAAGCTTGAGGCCCAGGGAGGGGGCCAACCTGCCAGAAGACAGATTGTGTGCGTATTTATTAACATGTGTTTCTACACTTGATCTTAGCCAAAAGGCCGAGAAGCAATGAACATGTGTTTCTAACACATTGTTGAAAGGAAGGTCCTCTGTGTCTCCCTGACTGGTATCCTCCCGAAGCCAGAGATTAATTCCTGCCTGTGCGCTTCATCTCTGTCACCCCTGCCCACCAAGTTTAGGATTCCATGTACTCCTGTTCTCCCAAGTCTGGTTGGCAGAACAACCTCTGAAATGCCTCTCTGGTTCCTTGAGGGCCTCTTCTGTGCCCTGAGGGTATAGAGCCAGGCAGACGAGGCCTGAATGCCTTTCTGGGCTTCCTTTCTAGATCTTGCCATTCACTTTCCTGCTCACAGTGAACCTGATGAATCCCTCCATCAGAGTTTCTCTCTGTCGCTTCCTCCAGGAAGCCTTCCCTGACCTGCCCCTTCGAAATCATCATACATCGTGGTTGCAGACTGATATTGCTCCCCTGCTTGTGGCAGGGGTCCCCATCCATTGGAAGGGGACCACGGGTGTGTTTTCCATTTGTAGGGCCCCAGCCCCCAGTCCAGGCCTGGCTCCGAGCATCTGGCAAAGCCTGCTCCCCCTGCCTCAGCACTTGCTGAGTGACTTGCTCTCCCCTCCCCCAGATCAGCCGCATTGAGTACATCCACTCCAAGAACTTCATCCACCGGGACGTTAAGCCCGACAATTTCCTCATGGGGCTGGGGAAGAAGGGCAACTTGGTGTATATCATTGACTTCGGCCTGGCCAAGAAGTACCGGGACGCCCGCACCCACCAGCACATCCCCTACCGGGAAAACAAGAACTTGACTGGCACTGCCCGCTACGCCTCCATCAACACCCACCTGGGCATCGGTGAGTGTGCAAGGCCTGGGAGCAGAGGGTACCTGTGGGCTGCCCGCCAGGACCTTGGCTTCCTTCTGCAGCCTGGGTTTATTCTGTGGCTGGTCACACAGGTAGGTCTTCTCCTTCGCAAGAAGCACTCTTTATCTCATGCCTCAGTCATCCCCACAGCAGCCTTGGTGGGCGAGGACGTGTCCCCATTTTTACTGGGTGGGAACTGCAGGCTCACCGTGTGACACAGGCACCTTAGGCCGTGCTGCTTAGTAAGCATTAAAGTCGGGTCTGACCCAGCCCTGGCTGATGCCACTGCTTGTGCCTTATCCGCAGGGTGGGCTGGGCAGGGAGGCCCCGGGGTGCCTACTGCATAGTGGCTAAAGGGATGAGAGCCTGAGCTGGAGAACTAGGCCTAGGTTGAGTGAGCAAAGCCCAGCCTCAGGCCCCTGCCCTGTAGGAGGGGTAATAGTGCAGCAAGCCAGCATGGGGTGGGGGTGGGGGGGGGGGCGCTCCTGCTGAGTGCACAGGTGGGGTGTTCACCTTAATCAAGGACCCCTGGAGAAAGGGGGTCCCTCAGCCAGGAGCCCGGGTGGACCCTGCCCCTCACCTTGTCCTTGACTTTGCAGAACAAAGCCGTCGAGACGACCTGGAGAGTCTGGGCTACGTTCTCATGTACTTCAACCTGGGCTCCCTGCCCTGGCAGGGCCTCAAAGCGGCCACCAAGCGCCAGAAGTATGAGCGGATCAGCGAGAAGAAGATGTCCACGCCCATCGAGGTCCTCTGCAAAGGCTACCCCTGTGAGTGGCCCTCTGGGGCAGCGTGCTTAGCCTGCGGTCCCCAAGGCCCCTTCTGAGGGGCCAGCGAGGCTGCACAGAGCCTGTTCTGGGCCACCACTGCCCAGCACCAGAGCATCCGTCACTCATAGCTCTATTGTTGTTCAGGCTCAGCTCTTGTCCCCAGCCTGCACGCCTCGCAAGGGCTGAGTGTCAGGAACAACTCCAGGGTGTCCTACATTTTAACTCACTTCCGACACTACCTCCCTGGAGGAAGCATCAGACCCTGCAGTTAAGGGCTCAATCCTATATGGCTGTTGCCACCACACTTCAGATGCCAATCACGAGTCCAGGTTGCCGCCTGTGCTCCTGATCAGTTGGCTATAAATCTGGGGTTTCCCTCTTTGGCCTCGATTAATTTGGCTCACTCAAGTCAGGGAAAGACATTTCACCAGTTTATGATAGGATGTGATAAAGGATACCGATGAGCAGCCAGTTGAAGACAGACACGTAGGATGAGGTCTGGGAGGGTCACGAATGCAGGAGCTTCTATCTTGAGTGGAGCTGGGGACGTGGTCACCAATCAGGAAGCCCTCCAGACCCTATGCTGTTGTGATGTTTATGGAGGCTTCATCCCATCAGCATGGCAACCATTAACTCCGTTCCCAGACCCCCTCCCTTTTCTAGGGAAGCGAGTAGGGGTGGGCCCTGGGAGTTCCAACCTTC
Source organism: Dama dama (assembly GCF_033118175.1). Taxonomy (NCBI): domain Eukaryota; kingdom Metazoa; phylum Chordata; class Mammalia; order Artiodactyla; family Cervidae; genus Dama; species Dama dama. Next base: position 10,127,053 of record NC_083702.1, read on the forward strand.
TGATCATGGCTTGGTCTTTCTGCTGACCCGCTGCCATCAGGAGCCACCTGGAGTATCCTCTGTTGAGGACTGAACAGGATGCTCCTTGCGCCCTCACCACTTAGGAAATTACACGGGCCTTAGGCACCCCGGGAGAGGAACCAGTGTGTGTGTGTTCTCTTGTCTCACAAGGGCCCTCTCTCACCTCTGATGTTCAGAGGAGGAAACCCAAGTTTTCCTCCTGTGGCTTAGAATTTCCATCAGGTTCTCGACTGTTTTTGGGGTAGGCAGGACGTCGTCCTGACCCATCTGAGGTCCGGGGCAGGGGCTGGGTAGGACAGCGCCATCGGGGGGGCCCCGGGAGCGTGGGCCTCACGACGGCACCTTCTGTCCCCCCTGCCCCCGCACCAGCCGAGTTCTCCACATACCTCAACTTCTGCCGTTCACTGCGGTTTGACGACAAGCCCGACTACTCCTACCTGCGCCAGCTCTTCCGCAACCTCTTCCACCGGCAGGGCTTCTCCTACGACTACGTCTTCGACTGGAACATGCTCAAATTCGTGAGTCTCCTGAAGGCCGAGGCGGGCTTGGGGGACTGGACCGGGAAGGCCAACGTGACCCTGTGGTGGGCGGGGCTCCCGGAAGCCGGGTGCTACGAGCTGGACGGCGCACGTGACCCCCACTCCAGCCTCATCCGTGCGGACGGCCTGTGCCGCCACGATCAGCCGGGCCCAGTTGGGGCGCCGCCTCCCACTGGACCCAAGAGGGCCCGGGCCCGCCTGGGCCTCCTGTCCGTCCTGGGCGCCTGGGTGAGCGGGGCCCGGATGGCACTGGTGGGCCCCCCCACTGTCTTGATCTTGGCCTGCAGCGTCTTGCTCTTGGTGCCCTGCACGTGCCAGCTGGTGGCCTTCGCTGAGTCCCCCTTGGCCAGCCTGGACCCCTTCGTTGTGGCTTCCTTCTCCCTGGTTGTGGCACCCTGGGTCTTGCTAGGCACCTCTCTTCTCTCTCTCTCTCTTAAGAGTGGTGGGGGTGGGGTGGGGAGAAGTGTTCGTCCGCTGGGCCTGGGCCTCCGGAGTCTGTGACATCCTGTGTCTTGTTTCACGTCTCTTCTGGAGAAGGGGGCTTCCTCGAGCCAGGCTCAGCCCCGCGACAGCGAAGCTGTTGCACTGCCCAGCCCCCGCCCCTGTCCCTGTGTCGGGCCGGCGAACCCACCCATGTACTGGTAAGCGCCTCCAGGCTCTGACTTCTCCGATACTTACCGCCTGGCGGGGTGGGGGAGCCCAAGAGGCTGAGCCTCCGCTGTGCTCTCTCTGTCCCTTCCAGGTGCCCGGCGCCCCTGGGCACCCAGGGCCCTCCACATAGGCCCGTGGAGGAGGTGGAGGAGCTGCCCCCCCAAAACTACTGGCCTGTGGTCTGGATGGCAGGGCCCCAGTTCTGACATCACCAGGTGTGCCCAAGCCCATCGGGGCCAGGCGTGAGGAGACATCCCTTGACGTGGTGGGGGTACACTGGAGAGGGCCCCGCTGTGAGATTCTTGGGGACGAATCAGCTGCCTGATGAACAGAGCCTGAGGGAGATCCAATATTCCTTGCCTGGGAGGGCCTGGTGGCAGTGGACCCCAGGAACAGCCTTGGCCAGACCCTGCCGGCAGCCTCTGTATTGAACCTGAACTCATTAAACGCCCCTTCCTGGACCGCGTGTCCTCGTGACTGCCTCTTTTCTTGGCGGGCACCCTCCTGCTGGATGCTCAGGATCGAGGCCTTGTTCTCCAGGACCCTGGGATCGGCGCTTGGTCTCTGATCGGCGCTCTCTCTGACTCTCAGACAGCGGCCTAAGAAGCAAGGCAGAGGTTGGGCGGAGGATGGAAGTATCCTACGGGCTGGAGGACCCCAGGGGTGGGAGATGGGCAGTGGCACCCATCACCACAGATCTTCTGGCTGGGAGCACAGCTCTCGCCCCAGGGTGCTGTTTAGGGTGCTGTGCACACCCTCTCATCCGTGTACAGAGGCATTCGTGAGTCTGGTTCGGGACCGAGTTTAGCCCTCTCGGTACAGCTCCGAGAATGGATTTTGCAAAGTCTGGGCCTGTGCCTGCCAATGTGGTAGCCACTGGCTACGTGTGGCTGATTTTTCATTAAAGTTAATTAAAGCTGAAAACCTACTTCTTCTGTTGCGTTTGCCATATTTAAAGTTCTCAGGAGCCACAGGTGGCCAGCTAGTTGCTGCCACACCCGTCAAGGTGGATATGAACACATCCATCATTGCAGAAAGTCCAGGGGCACCTGCAGCTCCAGAAGGCTCCTCACAGAGCCTCTCATGGGACCATCCAGCCCACAAGATCTCGCCTCAAACCAGGCTAGGAGCACTCTCTCCACCCATTGCTGGCACCCCAACCCCTTCCTGGAGTTCCCGTCGAGGCAGGCCCTGTAGCCAAAAGCTGGACAGAGGTGCCAACCTTCCGCACCGATCTCTGACTTGAGGGCCATCGGACTGGATAACTGGGTACCTTTGACCCCGTCCCCGCTATGGTGAGCTTGACCGCCTCCAGCTGCCCCTGGCAGAAGTATCTGTGGACACGCCCTGGGGACCTCCCACGTTTTCACCTCGAGACCAAGCTCCTCCCACATCACCCCTCCTGCCCTGCCTGCAAGAAGCCTTCACCAGCACCTACCAGCAGACTGGATGCCATGCTGGGCACCAAGGGCTGCAGACTCTTCCATGGGAAGGATCCTGTCCTTGACTGAGAACTTCGCTCTTTGGAGGGGCCACGCCGTATCATTCAGCATCAGGGCTCCGGAGTCCCTGGATACCTGGAGCCTGGGATGCTGCACAGAGCCACTGTATTCTGAAGTCAACCAGCCAGCCAGGTGGAAACTGAACACTGCCAAGGACAGGGGTCTGCACGACATAGGGGAAGGCTCGTGTGACTTGGACGCTGACCTTTTGTGTCTTCTCGTGGGCAAATAAAAGCCGAGAGACCTCCCTGGTGTGCATTTCTTGAGGCATCACTTGGGTTGGGTGGAAACGAGCTGAGTAACTCAGCTCCTTCTGCCGCTGGGCCACTGTGAGCCCGAGCCTGCGGAGGGCGAGGGCTCCAGCCCTCTGCTCAGCCACAACCCCTGGGCTGGGCACCTCTGGGGGAGTCACTTGACTTCCCTGAGCCTCAGTATCCCCCCAACCAGAGAGTGAGTTTGGACCTGCCTTGCAGGGTGGATGCGCCCCCTCCCCGAGGGATGTTTAATGAGTGGGCATGGCAGCTCTTGTCACAGGTTTGGCCCTGCTTCTGGCTCAGTCGTTCTCTCCCCCCATCTGTTAACCGAGTGGGTGGGAGTCTGGGGTGAGGACCAGGGGTCAGGCGGTGGCGCCCTGGTGCTTCCCGGCCTGCCTGGACAGGCTTGAAGGTGGGAGGGCGGAGGACGTACATTTCTAGGATGTTCCACTGAGTCCTCTGGGAGCATGGAGAGTGAAGCAAGACTGGGACATAGCCCAGCTCTGCCCTGAGCTATGCGGCCCGAGGCCTCCCGAGGCCTCTCTGGGCCCTGGTTCTTCCTGTAGGATCCAAGGATCCTCTGATCCCCCAGGCACAAGCTCCTGGAGTTGCTTTTAAGTCCAAAGCCAGCCCCCATCTCATCTCCGAAGGACAGTCAGGGCTTCTCGGCCGGTTCTCTGGGAGAGACAGGGTTATAGGAGCCTGTGGCCCCTGAGCAGGCCGCCCCTCCCCCCCACTCAGCCTGCAGCTCTCTCCTCCACAGATGCGGCCCCCCTCATGCCAGCCCCCCGCCCTTCCCTGTGGACGACCCCAGGACCAACTAGGTAACGCGGCCGCTGCCGCCCCCATGCCGCGCTCCTCTCTCTGGGTCTTTCTCCTTTCCTCCTGCACTGGGGGTGGCAGTGGCTAGAGGGCAGAGCCCCCCAGGGGCTCACGCACCTCTTCCGCCCCGTCTACCTGCTGGGCCTCTTTCTTCCATGGGGCATCTAGCCCATGCCTTCTCCAGCTCCCATCCCAAGCAAGGCAGCATCTGTGTGGGTCCCTTGGGCCTCTTAGTTGTGAAACCATTGCCAGGTCCAGGGGAAGAACAGCCCTTTGAAAAAATCCCCCTAACTGGGCCCTGAGAGGCCTGGTTTGAGTCCTGGCCCCACCTTCAGCTCGCTTTGTAACTTTTTTCTCCGCCTCTGAGCACCTGCCCTGCTGTGTTTGGAAGTGTCAAGGAGCCAAGGGCCCTCTGTACATGGGGGCGGTGGGGGACCTAGGTCGGTTGGCCATCCTGGGGCATCAGTCCTCCTAGCTCTGACTCCAGGCCCCACGAGACCAGGACAGAGTGACCTCCCTCTGCTCCCTAGGTCGAGCTTCCTCCTGGGGAGTCTTGTGGCTTTGTTTTTTCTCTGTGCAGTGTGATCAGGGGGCATCTCTGGGTCTCTCGGGCTGCCTGCTTTGTGGGGAGGCGGTGGGACCAGAGGGTTTCTGAGACACCCCCTGCCCCTGGCCTGCCTCCCCTGCTCTGACCCCGATGGAGTACCGGATCCTGGAGCTCCCCGACCCTGCAGGGCTGACCAGGGTTTTCGTCTCATGCCTGCAGGGTGCAGCCCGAAACCCCGAGGACGTGGACCGGGAGCGGCGAGAACACGAGCGAGAGGAGAGGATGGGGCAGCTCCGGGGGTCGGCGACCCGGGCCCTGCCCCCTGGCCCGCCCACGGGGGCCACCGCCAACCGGCTCCGCAGTGCAGCCGAGCCTGTGGCTTCCACCCCTGCCTCCCGCATCCAGCAAGCTGGTGAGTGTGCACCTTGGGCAGCGGGCAGGGGGCGCAGGGCAGCCAGGGCCCTGGGTGCTGAGGGCAGCTTCCCTCTCCGCCTGCCCGTCCACACCCGCCTCGCCTTCTAGGCAATACTTCTCCCAGAGCGATCTCGCGGGTCGACAGAGAGAGGAAGGTGAGCATGAGGCTACACAGGGGCGCGCCCGCCAATGTCTCATCCTCCGACCTCACTGGGCGGCAAGAGGTCTCCCGGATTTCAGCCTCACAGGTGAGCTGCCCTTGCCCCCAGCCCCTTCTGGGCCTCACCGCTTCCCCAGCAAGGCACTGGGAGTCGGGACCCAGCCCTCTGGCAGGGGGCCCAGCCTGGGTGGGTGGCAGGGAGCTCACAGCGGAGGGGCTTGTGGTCCCTGCCATCAGCACGCCCCCGCCATCCCCACTCAGCACAGGATGGAGGGGTGGTCGGACCCCATCGGGTGGCCCCCTAGAGGCTGTGTGTGGACTAGGAAAGTGGGGAAGGAAGGATCTGGGGTCCCCCCAGGAAGGGGTCCAGCAGAGGTGGGAGGGAGAGCCACTCTGGGCCTCCAGAGGTGGTGGCGGCACCCCAGCAGGACAGATCGAGAGCTGGGGAGCCCACGGCCTTGAGCAGCTGCTGGGCCGTGTGCTTGTCTGCAAAATGCGAACATCTGGGGTGCTTGAGATCACACACCCACTCCTTCCCTTGCGCGAGGGGCTTGGCGGGGTAGAACGCTGCAGTGGGGAGAGACTTGCCCAGTTATCCTGCCAGCAGCTCAGCCCCTCCCACCCTGCTGCCTCCCTTCCTCCCAGACAAGCGTGCCATTTGACCACCTCGGAAAGTGAGGAGGAGCCCCCATCGGACCAGTATTTGCTTAGGTGAGTCGACGTCTGCTGTAGTCACAGCCCAGCCGGGTCTGGACCCCCACGGCCCCCGGAGGAACCCATGGCTGTGCTCTGAGCAGGCCCGGCACACTCCAGCTAATTTCTGCCGGAAAGCCCTCTGTTTGTATGGGGCCGGCCTTCCATCCCCACGCTGCCCTAACTGTTCTGGGAAGTTGGTAGCAGGGACAGAATGCGAGGGCCCACCCTGTGACCTTCCCCAGGGCTCTAGCCCGGGTCTTAGCCTCTGAGCTGTTACGCTTCATTCATGCAAACCACTTAGCGTAGAGCTTTGAAGTCAGGAGTTTACCTGCTCTCTGAGTAGGCCCTTGGTGACCTCCCCAGCCCGGGTGGCGGGAGGAGTGGGGGGGCGCCCTCTGGTCAGTATGAGCCTTGATGGGACCTGTGGTTGCATGAGGCTTTGAGGCGGGGTGTTACAGCTCAGCTGTCTGGGGCCCCATCTGGAAGGCGAGTGTGGCAGGGACTAATTTGGGGGAGGGTTTGTGTGTGTCGGGGAGGGGTAGTCTGAGCTCCCTGGGGAATATGCACGTGGCTGGCAGCAGCTGACGGGCTTGACCTCACATTAGCTGCGTATGACCTGCTTTGTGGACATGGATTCCACAGGTAGCTCTGGGCCAGCATTCGGGGTTCACCTTTGTCAGCCTCACACCCAGGAACCAACCCCGTTCATGGCAGGGTGGAGTGTTTGTGTAGCTGGGGGGTGGCTGTTCACCAAAAGAGAGGAGAGAAGGTGATTCTGTGTCTTTTCTGTGAAAATGGAGCACCTACTGTGACTCAGATGGTAAAGAATCCACCTGCAGTGCAGGAGACCTGGGGTTCGATCCCTGGGTTGGGTAGATCCTCTGGAGGAGGGCATGGCTACCCACCCCAGTGTCTTGCCTGGAGAATCTCCATGTACGGAGGAGCCTGGTGGGCTACAGTCCATGGGGTCGCAGACAGTCGGACACGACTGAGCGACTAAGCACAGAGCCTTGGGGCTGGGGAGGCTGGAGCAGAAGGCGGCTGGTGGATGGGTGACTGGGGCGGATGCCCACCTGATCTGTCTTCTCTCTCCCTCTTTCTAGTGTCTTCACTGTATTTTCTTTAAAAAAAAAAACAACAAAAAGATGGGGAAAAGAAACCACTCAAAAGAACAAAAAGAAAAAAACCCAGCACAAAACCAACGATGGATTCTGTTTCGAATTTTTTTTATTTTTATTTTTTTTTATTTGCCGATGGCAAGAAGATGGGATACCCTCGGCACAGAGAATCCTGTCCCTTCACGTTCCCCGCCGCCCACAACCTTCAGGCTGCCAGAGGCTCCCAGATACCAGGCTACACTCACCGGATGCCACGGCCCCACCCAGCCGCCTCGTGACTTGGCCGGGAGGGACATTTCCGCACTGGAGCTGCAGCGGGTCCTCACGGGTCCTCGGGAGGTGGCCCGAGGCGCTGGGGGAATGGATCGGCTGGTCAGAGGCAGGTCCTGCTGGGTGTTCGTGAGCCTGGGGACCTTAGGAGATCAGTGCAGGCCCCACCACCCCGAGATGAAGGTCACCAACTTTCTGTGTTGGGCGTTCGCCAGTGCCTCCGTGAGCGTAAGGGTCCCTTCTCTGCCTCCCCACAGAGACCTTGAGGAGTGGGGTGGTGAGGCGGTGGGGCTGAGAGTCCTTGTGGGCGTGTGTATGTATCTGACCTCTGTCTCCCAGGACAGCAGCTGTCCCGCCCGCCTGCCAGGCTGACTTTTCTCATGCCCCTGACAAGGACACGGGGGTGGGTGGTGACCTCCATGTTCCTCAAGAAGGGCACAGACGGTCCTTGCCACCACCGACCCCTGAGACTGTCCTCAGCCTGTGGTCCCGCTTTTCTGGTGTTGGGGCAGAATCCGTGGAGACTACTTCCAGAAAGCATCTGGCTCCTGGGTTAAGAATTAATTCCCTGGTTCTGACACTCACCTGGGTTCCCCCTTCCCAGTGTTCTGTCTCTGTCAGGAGGAGCCTGGGGTTCAGGGCTGGGCACTGGATTTATCCATCCCACCTAGTTAACCCTTTTTACTTTATTTTTGTTTTTTTTTTGTTTTTTTTTTCCGTGTGTGTATTTCCTAATTTATTTACCTCCGTTTCCCCTTTTATTCTTTCTTCTTTTTTTTAATTAAAGAGCAAAGCTTTTTATTACTTTGTAATTTAAAAAACTGAAAAAAAAAAATACCGAAGAACTTTGGGGGGAATTTTGTACTTTTTTCCTGTGTAAATATTGGACTTTTTTGAGCTTTATTGTGGTTGTTAATTTGAAGTAATAAAGTAGAAAAGGATAAAGTGACCTGGGAAGCCCTTGGTGCACCTCTTTGCTCTGGGGGCTTCTCCCCAGCAGACCTGGCAAACTGGGTGTGGCTGGGGGCACTGGAGCAGTGCTTGCTACCTCCTTGGGGCTGTTTCAACCCTTTGCTTCAAAATCAACACACAGGGACGTTCCTGGTGGTGCAGTGGTTAGAATCTGCCTTGCATGGGCTTCCGTGGTGGCTTAGTGATCAAGAGTCAGCCTGCCAATGCAGGAAGCACAGGTTTGACCCCTGGTTCTGGGAAGATCTCACATACCGGAGGAGCGACTTAAACCCGTGAGCCACAGTTGTCGGGCCTGTGCTCTAGAGCCCAGGGCTGCCACTCTTGAGGCCTGCACACCTATAGAGCCCGTGCACTACAGCAAGAGAAGCCACCGCGATGAGAACCCTGCCCACCACGACCAGGGAAAAGCCCCAGCAGCAGTGAAAACCCAGCACGGCCAATAGGTGAATAAATAAAATCCGCCTGGCAATGCAGGGGACACAGGATCAATCCCTGGTTAGGGAACTAAGATCCCGCATGCCACGGAGCCGAAAAGACTGAAACCCATGTGCTCGGGATCCTGTACGCCACAACTTGGGAGTTCGTGCACTGCGTGAAAGATCCTGCGTACTGCAACTAAGCCCCGACACAGCCTGTCAAGTCAGTTCAGTCACTCAGTCGTGTCCAACTCTGCAACCCCATGGACTGCAGCACGCCAGCCTTCCCTGTCCATCACCAACTCCTGGAGCTTGCTCGAACTCATGTCCATCGAGTCAATGATGCCATCCAACCATCTCATCCTTTATCATCCCCTTTTCCTCGTGCCTTCAGCCTTTCCCAGCATCAGGGTCTTTTCCAGAGAGTCAGTTCTTCACATCAGGTGGCCAAAAGTATTGGAGCCTCAGCTTCAGCAGCGGTCCTTCCAATGAATATTCGGGACTGATCTCCTTTAGGATGGACTGGTTGGATCTCCTTGCAGTCCAAGGGACTCTCAAGAGTCTTCTCCACCACCACAGTTCAAAAGCATCAATTCTTCGGCACTCAGCTTTCTTTATAGTCCAACTCTCACATCCATACATGACTACAGGAAAAACCATAGCTTTGACTACATGGACCTTTGTTGGCAAAGTGATGTCTCTGCTTTTCAATATGCTGTCTAGGTTGGTCATAGCTTTTCTTCCAAGGAGCAAGGGTCTTTTAATTTCATGGCTACAGTTAACCATCTGCAGTGATTTGGAGCCCCCCCAAAATAAAATCTGTCACCATTTCCATTGTTTCCCCATCTATTTACCATGAAGTGATGGGACAGGATGCCATGATGTTAGTTTTCTGAATGTTCAGTTTTAAGCCAACTTTTTCACTCCTCTCATCAAGAGGCTCTTTAGTTCCTCTTCGCTTTCTGCCATAAGGGTGGTGTCATCTGCATATCTGAGGTTATTGATATTTCTCTCAGCGATCTTGATTCCATCTTGTGCTTCATCCAGCCTGGCATTTCTCATGATGTGCTCTGCATATATGTTAAACAGGCAGGGTGACAATATACAGCCTTGATGTACTCCTTTCCCGATTTGGAGCCAGTCTGTTGTTCCATGTCGAGTTCTAACTGTTGCTTCTTGACCTGCATACAGATTTCTCAGGAGGCACGTACGGTGGTCTGGTAATCCCATCTCTTGAAGAATTTTCCACAGTTTGTTGTGATCCACACAGTCAAAGGTTTTGGCATAGTCAATAAAGCAGAAGTAGATGTTTTTCTGAAACTCTTGCTTTTTTGATGATCCAGCAGATGTTGGCAATTTGATCTCTGGTTCCTCTGAGTTTTCTAAATCCAGCTTGGACATCTGGAAGTTCTTGGTTCATGTACTGTTAAAGCCTAGCTTGAAGAATTTTGAGCATTACTTTGCTAGCTTGTGAGATGAGTGCAATTGTACAGTAGTTTGAACATTCTTTGACATTGCCTTTCTTTGGAATTGGAATGAAAACTGACCTTTTCCAACCCTGAGGCCACTACTGAGTTTTCCAAACTTGCTGGCATATTGTGTGGCATCATCCGACACAGCCAGATGAATATTAAAAAAGAAAAAAACTATACTCAAACCACCTGGTGACCTTGTTACAATGCAGCTTCTGACTCAGGAGGGCTGGAGTGGGCCTGAGGGTCCTCATCCTAACACATTTCAGGTAATGCTGGGACCTGCTGAGTAGGGAGAGTTCAAAGCACTCTTCACAGCATTATTTTATCTGCAGTTCTGAGTTATCTTACCCATTAATCCAGAGTTAAGTATTAACTTCCTTGCCTTCAGATGAAGGAACACCGTGAAGACAGTTGTGCCATAGATGACCCTGGACAGTCTCTTCAGCAAAGCTCAAGCTCCGATAAAGAAAGAGCCCTCAGCCTTAGCGGCCTTTGTCTGACCCAGCTTATCCAAGAATTGGTCTAGCAGTCCATGTTTATCCAGCACACATTACTGTCCTACTTCTCATTCATTAACCCAAGAGCCACTATTACCATGATCTCTGCCCACAGGCAAGAACTCAACTTAGGGAGGGGATGGAGGGCTCTGAGAGGCCCCTTGTAAGTCTTGGGCATTGCTCAAAATCCCCATAATTAAAGTCTCTTCCAGTGCTGGCATTCCACAGTCTGGCTCAGCCCTAGTAAAGGGTCTCCTGCTGGCCGTTCCTGTGAGACTGAGGAAAAGGTGGGTCCTTAATGCCTGTGTGTGTGTTACTCAGTCATGTATTGACTGTGTGACCCCATAGCCTGTAGCCCACCAGGCTTCTCTGCCCATGGCATTTCCCAGGCAAGAATACTGGAGTGGGTTGCCATTTCCTTCTCCAGGGGATTTTCCCAACACAGGGATGGAACCAGGTCTCCTGCATTGCAGGCAGATTCCTTACTATCTGAGACACCAGGGGAATCTTAATTCCTCAGTTTCCAGTTCAGTTGCTCAGTTTTGTTGGACTCTGTGACCCCATGGACTGCGGCACGCCAGGCTACCTTATCCATCACCAACTCCCGGAACTTGCTGAAACTCATGTCATCATCGGGTTGGTGATGCCATCCAACCATCTCATCCTCTGTCATCTCCTCCTCCTGCCTTCAATCTTTCCTAGCATCAAGGTCTTTTCTAATGAGTCAGTTCTTTGCATCAGGTGGCCAAAGTATTAGAGCTTCAGCTTCAACATCAGCCCTTTCAATGAATATTCAGGACTGATTTCTTTTAGGATTGACTGGTTTGATTTCCTTGCAGTCCAAGGAACTCTCGAGAGTCTTCTCCAACACCACAGTTCAAAAGCGTCAATTCTTCAGTGCTCAGCTTTCTTTGTGGTCCAACTCTTACATCCATGGGCTTCCCTTGTGGCTCAACTGGTAAAGAATCTGCCTGCAATGTGGGAGACCTGGGTTCCATCCCTGGGTTGGGATCCTCTGGAGAAGAGAAAGGCTACCCACTCCAGTACTCTAGTATTCTGGCCTGGAGAATTCCATGGACTGTATAGTCCAGGGGGTTGCAAAGAGTCAGACGCAACTGAGACACTTTCACTTTCTCACATCCATACATGACTACTGGAAAAACCATAGCTTTGACTATACAAACCCACCAGAAAAGGCCAGAGGGTCCTGCTTTGCAGGCAGTGAACCACATGGAGACCTGCCTTGGAGCAGGGTCACTCTCAGCCCCTCCCAGCTGGCTTCAAACAGTAGGTGTGAAGTTAGCAACTGTGGGCCCTGAGGGGAAATACAAGGAGCTAATCTTTTTTTAAAAAGATCTTTTTATTTATATATCTTTTGCAGTGAAGGTTTTACTTCCTGCTAATACAAATGTGCTTATTTGCTGTACCCTACAATATATGTAAGTTTTGGTTTCCCTGGTGGCTCAGGTGGTAAGGAATCTGCCAGCAATGTGGGAGACACGGGTTCGATCCCTGGGTTGGGAAGATCCCCTGGAGAAGGAGATGGCAACCCTCTCCTTGCCATTTTTGTTACCAGTATTCTTGCCTGGCAAATCCCATGGACAGAGGAGCCTGGTGGGCTACAGTCTGTGGGGTCTCGAAGAGTCAGACACAACCGCGAGTGCCACGTGCTCACACTAAAAGCATATGATGTCTTAGTTGTTAAGTCTGATTCTGTGACCCGGTGGACGGTAGCCCACCAGGCTCCTCTGTCCATGGGATTCTCCAGGCAAGAATACTGGAATGCGTTGCCATTTCCTTTCCCAGGGGATCTTCCCCACCCAGAGATTGAACCTGAGTCTTCTGCATTAGCAGGCAGATTCCTTACCACTGAGCCACTAGTTAGTTCAGTCGCTCAGTCGTGTCCGACTCTTTGCGACCCCATGGACTGCAGCACACCAGGCTTCCCTGTCCATCACCAACTCCCAGAGCTTACTCAAACTCATGTCCATTGCGTCAGTGATATCATCCAACCATCTCATCCTCTGCCGTCCCCTTCTCCTCCCGCCTTCAATCTTTCCCAGCATCAGGGTCTTGTCCAATGAGTCAATTCTTCACATCAGTTGGCCAAAGTATTGGAGTTTCAGCTTCAGCATCAGTCCTTCCATTGAATATTCAGGACTGATTTTGGAAGCCCAATATCTATGGGATAAAGAGTTTTTTACAGACTTTTTTTCCCCCCTTAGATTATATTCTGAGGAAATGTGGTCAGAGCACAGTGCCTGGATGTAACTTGAAATCATTCTTTTTTCTGTGTTCTGTGTGGTTATTAATTTTAATAATGAGTTAATGTCCCCCCTTTCTTTTGGTTTAATTTTTTTTTTTTTGAGATATTACATATATGAACATCAAGCTGTGTGAGTCAAGTTATGGGACTTCCCCGGCAGTCCAGTGGTTAAAACTCTGCCTTCCAATGCAGGGGGCATAGGTTCAATCCCTGATCTGGGAGCTAAGGTCCCACATGCCATATAGTGCAGCCAAAAATCAAAAATAAATAAAAGTCAAATTATAGAGAGTCATAATGCCATCCCTGCCCCCTCCACTGTGTTCCTACCCACGATCATCACTGGTGTCTGGTTTCTCTTTCCTGTGTTTCTTATTCAGGGAGCTAATGTATATGAGAGGGGGTGGTGGCTGACAGCCTCTGAGGAAGTGATATTTAAGCTGAAGCCAGGGAGTGACCAGGATGCGTCAACCAGGCAAACAGTTTATTTTTATAAAGTACGCCAAACAATTACCCGGAAATTTTGCCCAGATTGGAGGGGGCAAGCATGCCACTTAGTGAATCATTTTTGTTCATGCAACAAATATTGGGGCTTGTGGGTGCCAGTGCTGGGCTGAGGGGGAGTGGAGTCCAGGGGTGAGGGGTGGACAGCACAGTGTGAAACCCAGAGGGCTGGCTTGGTCCCTCTGTGACCTGGGGCATTGTCTGGGTCTCGGTTTCCTCTCCTGTAAAGTGGAGGTGCTATTACCTGCTTCAGAGGTTGTAAGATTAAATAAAACCACAGATGCTCATAAGGGCTGAGGAGGCTCCTGGTGCCAAGCCCTGTTCCCACCCTCTCTGCTCACAAGCATCCTAGGAGGCTGGTGTATTCTGATGCTCGTTGAATGCATGAGGACATGGAGGCACCGTGGCCCATGCTCCTAACCTTCACTCTAGCCCAGTGTTGCGTTAAGTGCTCAGTAATGGTTACTGCATATTGCAAACATGAGGTGTGACTTTGGCTTCCAAGGGCACAAGTCAGGGGAAAGACTCAAGTTAACCAATGACTTATCCCAATCCCAAATCCGGTGTGAGATGCGCAGTGTGAACCACGGACAAAGGAGGGAAGGAGTGTATCAGGAAGGTGTTCAAAGATACCTGATCTGAGCCTTGAAATGTGAGTAATTTACTGGGAGGTGGTGGCCTGGTGGGTGGGGAGGAGGGATGAGGTGGGGACAGTCATTCCCACCAGAGGAAACAGCATGTGCAAAGGCCCAGAGGTATGAACTAGCTTGAAATATACTCAGAGATCCAAGCACAAAGGGGGAGGGGAGGAGATACACAGCGGCCAAAGATGGAGGAGGCAGAGGCCAGAACCCACTGGCCTGACTTCCATCCACCAGCGTCTGCACTGTGGGGAACCACCGATTAGAGAAGAGCACACGACGGATGTGAACTTGAGGGATATGAATTTGGCAACAGTGGGCAGGGAGACTGAAGGATTGGAGAAAGGAGGCAGGGAGAGGAGTTAGGGAGCTACGGTTACAATCCAGGCCGGAGACATCCAGAAGGCAAGGATGACTGAACCGTGTTTAGAACCGGTCTGTTCTTAGCCGATCGAGAGAGAAAGGGAGGAGTCGGAGGCTCTGAGGTGACCTACGTGGGGGCCTGGGAGCATCGTAGGACCCCACTGACAGAAAGCAAGAACGCAGATAGGGCAGACCTTCGGGGCTTGGAAACCTTCGCAGCTTGGAAACCAAGGAGGCGGGGCCAGGGAGAGAGGAGCCCGGCTGGGGGCGGGGCATCAGGGAAGAGGGCGGGGTCAGCGAGCTCAAAGCAAACGGAGCAGAGGGAATGGGGCTGGCAAAACACAAGCTTCTCACCGACCATTTCCCCCAAGATCGTCTTCTTTTTCTTTTCTAAGAATTGAAGTACAATTTATGCACAGAAAAACGGACACAGCTTAAGTGTAGAGGGATCCATAGCTTTTTACCTGTTTCTATGTACCTGTGTAATCAGTACCTGAAACAGACGTACGCAATGTCAACCCGCCTGCAAGTTCCCTCATGCCCCCCCGCCCCAACCCGTGCAACCTTACCCCTCTTGCACACACTGGAACCGCTCCAGTCAAAGTCAGCAGGTGACCTTTTGTCTGAGGGGGTGTGGGGGAGAGGGGAGGGAAAAGGCAACTGGGGTTGAGACGTGGAAGGAGGTGATGTTGAGGATCCAGGAGGCCTGCTCTTGTTTGGCGGCCAAAGATCACTGGAGGAAGGGGATTGAAGACTGAATGGCAGAAGGTCTGGAGGAGGAAGGCGGGGAGGAGACCAAGGAGACACCCGGAGAAAATGGTCTGGGACAAAAGGAAGGACTTGGCTTCCTCTGAACTTGGTTCAGTCACTTCCCGCCCTAAAACACAAGCTGCTGGCGCCACGGGGCTGCTCCGAGGCAGCCTCTCTCCTTCTCCCCTTTCCCACCTACCTTCTGATGCCCCCCACACCCCCCTACACCCCCCTCTGCCGAAAGCCAGCGCCTCTCTTGGGGGAGTGGATCGGGCAGACCCCTGCCATCAGCTCCAGTAGGAGTCACTCCAGCGTGACTTTAGCCAAGGAGAGAGCCTTCCCCTCCAGTATTCTCTTTCATTCCCTTGCCTCCACCTCCCCCATCCCTGCTCTATTTCAGAAACGGAGATGGGAATAGTTACAGCTAAGAAGGCTGAGGCCCCCACGTCACATCCTCGTTCCCAAAGCCTGCAACACAGGCGCCCACAGGAACCCGTCTAATCGTTCAGAGGAGTAAACACATTCCAAGCTCCAGCCTCCAGCTGCCCAATCACTAGACATCTCTCTCGCTCAAGCCACACTTGTCTTGGGCCAGCTTTCCGGGGCGGTGTGGCTGGGTGACGGAGAAGGGGTCTGGTGAGCCGGGGGAAGTGTTGCCATGGTGACGGAGAGTCACCTTCCCCTCCTCCTCTTCCTCTGGCCTGCTCCCCCCATTCTTCCCTCCACCCTAGCCCTGAGACGCCAACAGTATCTTCCTGTCTGTCCTCCCAGCTGTTCCGTGTGAGGCTGGGTCCTGTTGCCTTTTGAGGGGCAGGAAGCTGCAGGGCTGGAAGATGGCTTCGCAGAGGCTGCACTGCCTGTGCAGGGGACGCTGATGGGATGGAAGAGCCATCCAGCCAGCAGGTGGAGTGAAGGGAGCAGAGAGCCCAGCCCTGGGGTACTGCCCCTTTAAGAAGGCCCCACTGGGGACCCCCACAACATATCTCTGCAGATGGTGACTTGGGCTCCTGCAGGCCCCTGAGAGAATGGCATCTCCTGTAATTATACCTCCCAAGGCCTTTCATCCCTGCATCTTCAAAGCACCTATGATTAAGGTGCCACCCCTCTGAAGTCATCCCCTCCAGGTTTACTGAGTCACAGCAGATCTGAGACTGGGCCATCAGGCCTATTCTGATCCCTTCCCTCTTATTATTAAAGGCTTTCCCAGGAAACCCTGGACCCACCTTCCCCAGCTCCTGCACGTCCCTGACCTGTGGCAGAACCTCCCTTTCCCAGTCGCAGTGCTCGGGATAGTTGGCAGCAACCTGGGATTTTGTAGAGAACCTGAAACAAGTTCCTGGTGATTCCAAGGAAACTGGCAGTAAATCCTTCTCTTTGTTTTCATTTGCTTGTTGGTTTTGGCTCGGTAAGCTTGAAGTGGGACTCATCTCACCTTTGTTGGAGGCCCAGGTGTGTAAGTCTGTGTGTGTGTGCTTGTGACAGACAGGCAGAAAGAGGAAGCTCCTCTGTGTCTCCAACTCAGGCTCTTTTCACAGCAACCCATAAATCCATCACCAGCCACATCTCTGATTCACACACACACACGCACGCATGCACGCACACACACACAACTTGGATGGCAGGAATGGCCTTGTTCTGCTTGCTGATGGTCACCATCCCAACAGGAAAGTCTTTGTGAAGTCAGAAGCATTTTGTCTTGCCGGCTGATTTTTCCTAGTTCCCTGTGGGACTGGTGTGGGTCCCATGTTCAATTAATAAACCCAGGACCAGTAGGGCTCCCTATGTGCTGGGCGGCTCAGGTGTGACCTTGGCCAGGTAATGATGCCTCTCTGTGCCTCAGTTTCCTCATCAGCCAAATGGCAGTCACCACCGCTGCTTGTTGAGATAATGAAGAGCTTAGTACATTGCCTGCCACATAGCAACTGCTCAGCGCGTAGTAGTCGTGATGAATATGATGGCCCTGTGTGTCGGGTTCTGAGCAAAGATGACTAAGACCCAGTCCTTGTTTGCCCTCTGTTCAGGGGAGGGCCCATTCTTCTGCATTCCAGAAAATGACTATGCATTTTATTTATTTTTACTCATATATATTTTTAGCTACACTGCACAGCTTGAAGGATCTTAGTTCCCCAGCCAGGGATTGAACCCACACCCTCTGCAGTGAAAGCCCCAGAGTCCCTAACCACTGGGCTGCCAGGGCATTCCCTGGTTTTTTATGTATTTTTTAAAAAAGCATTTATTTTTGGCTGTGCTGGGTCTTTGTTGCTGTGTGTGGGCTTCTCACTGTGGTGGCTTCTCTTGTTGGGGAGCTCGGGCTCTAGAGCACGCTGGCTTCAGTAGCTGCCATGTGCAGGCTCAGTAATTGCGGCTCAGGGGCTGTAGAGGACAGCTTCAGTAACTATGCATTTTAAACCACACACAAATAGATGTACACACATATATTTGCATAAATGATATATTTAATACTGTTCTGCACAGTATTTTCTTTTCTCTACTTAATGACATATCCAGGGGAACTGATATTTTATCAGGGACCTGAGGGAGGGGCAGAAATTAACTAGGGAAAAAAAAGGGTGTGAGAAGAAGTGTGGTCCAGGTGATGGGAACAATAACAAGGCCCTGACACCGGACACAAGGTGGTTGCTATGGACAGAATCACTGATGCCAGAGTTTGAAGCAGGGTCATCAAAACTGACCCAGTTGGGCTTGTTTATGCTTTCAGTTGCAAACAGGAATTTCAGGAAAGGCCTTCTTGCTAGTTATATTTATAGATATTAAAAATAGCACTTTCGGTCTTCCTTTGTGGCTCAGCTGGTAAAGAATCTGCCTGCAATGCAGGAGAACTGGGTTCGAATCCTGGGTTGGGAAGATCCCCCGGAGAAGGGAAAGGCTATCCACTCCAGTCTTCTGGCCTAGAGAATTCCATGGATTATGTAGTCCATGGGGTTTCAAAGAGTCAAATGTGACTAAAAAAAAACCCAAAAACACAACAATTTCTTGAGGACTTCCCCGGCAGTCCAGAGGTTAAGACTACTCATGGCCAATGCAGGGCCTAGGGTTCAATCCCTGGTCAGGGAACTAAGGTCTCACTTGTTGGCTTAAGTGAAAAGTGAAAGTGAAAGTCGCTCAGTTGTATCTGACTCTTTTCGACTTCATACCGTCACCTGAAATGACGGTATGGTTGTTGTTGCTCAATTGCCAAATCATGTCTGACTCTTTTGCAATCCCATGGACTGCAACACACCAGGCTTCCCTGTCCTTCATCCTCTCCCAAAGTTTGCTCAAACTCATGTCCATTGAATGATGATGCCATTCAACCATCTCATCCTCTGTTGCTCCCTTCTCCTCTTGCCCTCAATCTTTCTTAGCATCAGAGTATTTTCCAATGAGTCAGCTATTCACATCAGGTAGTCAAAGTGCTGGAGCTTCAGCTTCAGCATCAGTGCTTCCAATGAATATTCAGGGTTGATTTCCTTTAAGAATGACTGGCTTGATCTCCTTGCTTTTCAAGGGACTCTCAAGAGTCTTCTCCAGCATCACAGTTCAAAAGCATCAATTCTTTGGCACTCAGCCTTCTTTACGGTCCAACTCTCACATCTGTACATGACTACTGGAAGGACCACAGCCTTAACTATAAGGACTTTTGTCAGCAAAGTGATGTCTTTGCTTCTTAACACACCGTCTAGGTTTGTCATAGCTTTCCTGCCAAGAAGCAATCGTCTTCTAATTTCATGGCTGCAGTCACCATCTGCAGTGATTTTAGAGCCTAAAAAGAGTAAATCTGTCACTGCTTCCTCCTTTTCCCTTTCTATTTGCCATGAAGTGATGGGACCAGATGCCATGATCTTAGTTTTTTAATATTGAGTTTTAAGCCAGCTTTTACACTCTCTTCCTTCACCCTTAACAAGAGGCTCTTTAGTTCCTCCTAGCTTTCTGCCATTAGAATAGTATCATCTGCATATCTGAGGTTGTTGCTATCTCACCTGGCAATCTTGATTCCAGCTTGTAACTCATCCAGCCCGGCATTTCATATGATGTGCTCTGCATATAAGTTAAATAAACGGGGTGACAACAAACAGTCTTGTTGTACTCCTGTCTCAATTCTAAATCAGTCAGTTGTGCCAAACAGGGTTTGAACTGTTGCTTAACCAATGAAAGAGTCCAAAATGCAGTACTTGGGTGCAACCTTAAAAACGACAGAAGGATCTCAATTCGTTTCCAAGGCAAACCATTCAATATCACAGTAATCCAAGTCTATGCCCCAACCACTTATGTTGAAGAAGCTAAAGTTGATCAGTTCCATGAAGACCTAGAAGACCTCCTAGAACTAACACCAAAAAATGATGTCCTGTTCATTATAGGGGATTGGAACGCAAAATAGGAGTAACATGCAAGTTTGGCTTTGAAGTACAAAATGAAGCAGGGCAAAGGCTAACAGAATTCTGCCAAGAGAATGCACTGGTCATAGCAAACACCCTTTTTCAACAACACAAGAGATGACTTTACACTTGGACATCACCAAACGGCCATTGACCTAGGCCTGGCCAGCTGGATCACTGCAGTTCCTGGCTCCAGTGACTGGCTCAGAGATGGGAAAGTGACCCAAGATGGGCCAATCAGAGGCAATTATGGAACAGAATTTTTGGAATTCTTGGGAAAGGTATTATGGTTTTTCCAGTAGTCATGTATGGACGTGAGAGCTGGACCATAAAGAAGGCTGGGTGCTGAAGAAGATGCTGTGGTGATGGAAGAAGACCCTTGAGAGTCCCTTGGACAGCAAGGAGAACAAACCAGTCAATCCTAAAGGAAATCAACCCTGAATATTCATCGGAAGGATTGATGCTGAAGCTGAAACTTCAATACTTTGGCCACCTGATGGGAAGAGCCAACTCATTAGAAAATACTCCAATGCTGGGAAAGATTGAGGGCAGGAGGAGAAGGGGACAACAGAGGATGAGATGGCTGGATGGCATTACTGACTCAAGGAACATGAGTTTGAGCAAGCTCTGGAAGATAGTAAAGGACAGGGAAGCCTGGCGTGCTGCAGTCCATGGGGTCACAAAGAGTCGGAAATGACTGAGTGGCTGAACAACAGCCACAAAAGGCAAGTTATTCTGTTTGTTGTAGAGGGAAAGACCACCTGGGAACAAGCCCCTCACACACACACCCCAAGAGAATGAGAGAAATAGTGAGCTAATGAAGGTGTGTGAAGCCTCACATCCAGCTGTGCCTCACCTGTTCTAATTAAGTGAGCACTTAAATTCTCTTTCTTTTTTTTAAAAAGTTAGTTTGAATTGGCTTTTAATCCGCTGCAACCAAATGGATCCAATTTGGGTAATAAGTTGGTTGGGCCTTCAGCAGCCCCATGCCATAGACTATAGCATTCTTGTCAGCCGTGTGCAAAATTCTGTGTCAACACTTTGTATGATGGGGAAACTGAGCCTCAGAGAGGCAAGGCCACCTGCCTAAGACCATACAGCTAGGAAGTAAGTGGAGCTGGCCCTGTGCTCTGCCTGCCACACCACACTGCCGCTCCAGGGCACCTGGCCAGAGCTCCCACAGCATCCTTGGAGGCAAGTGGGAGATGCAGAGACTGCAGGTAAGTGTATCTGAAGCGCTCTGGGCTCTAGGCCACTCATCAGTAGCACCGTTGAGGCCCTGGCTCTTTCCTCTGTACTCTCCTGCAGATGCTAGGAGTGGATTTGGGATCAGAGATAATCCAACCTGGTCCCCATTATCCATGAGAGGCCCTTAGTCTGGGGGTGGGGTGGGGCGGAGAGCCAGATGCATTCAGCTGAAATGATGCAAACAGAAGGGAACAACAAATCATTTCTTTAAACAACCTTTTTCTTACTTTGAAAACATTGCACGCTTTTTGCAAACACATTTTGGAAAATGCAAACAAAAATTAAACAAGTAAAAGAGAGAGAAGGAGGTGGGGAGAGAAGATAACTAATATTCATAATCCTGCTACTTAGGAGAACCCACTATTAACATTTTGTTATATTTCTTTCCAATCTTTCTTCTAAGACTTATTTTTTTTTTTTTACTACAGAGTTCAGATCAGGCTGCCATGCAAATTTATTACTTTTTATTACAAAATTTATTACCTTTTCCAATGAGTAGTCTTCCTAATCATTGTCCCCTTGTTATTTGTAATGCGTAGAGGCTGTTCTGATATCTACACAATATATATCATTGTGTGTGTGTCTGCGTGCTAAGTTGCTTCAGCTGTCTCTGACTGACTCCTTGCAAACCCATGGACTGTAGCCTACCAGGTCCCTCTGCCCTTCTGCTCATGGGATTCTCCAGACAAAAATACTGGAGTAGGTTGCCATGCCGTTCTACAGGGGATCTTCCCGACCCAGGGATTAAACTCCAGTCTTATACATCTCCTACATTGGCAGGCAGGTTGTTTACCACTAGGGCCATGGATCTACCATAATTACTTAACTATTCTGTGATGAGTTTCAAATCATTTGTGAGTTTTTTCTTGTTGGGAGAAGCTAATTAAAACAGAATGGGGGAAGGGAGGGTGGGGGAGGTGGGGATCTAGAAAGAACCAAAGGATGACATCTGAATTGGCCTTTGAAGGAAGAGTAGCTGGTTGCTGGAAGTGGAAAAAGGCTCCTCCTGTAGCCAGTGAGCAGGGGTGAAGGTGCCTGGTGGGCTGGGGAACTGTTATTATTGTCCAGAGCTAAGGGGATCCTGCTGGAGAAGTAAATGGCAACCCACTCCAGCATTGTTGCCTGGAGAATTCCACGGACAGAGGAGCCTGGCGGACTACAGTCCTGGGGGTCACAAAGAGTCAGACATGACTGAGTGACTAACACACACCAAGGGGACCTGAACCAGGACAGTGGCCTTGGGCATGAAAGGTAGAGGGGATTGATGTGAGTGACATCTTTGAGCCAGGGTGACTGAGACTTTGCAAGGACTGAGGAGGTGACAGAGCAGAGAAACATTTATCTTCTAAATTAGACAGCCTGGGGAGAGGATGAGGAAAGACAAGGAGGAAACAATGAGGGCTCCCAGGGCCACCTGCTGCCAACCTGCCATGTCACTCAGGCCAGGTGACTTTCTGTGTGTGAGCCCCTTTCTGAACAACCCAAACCTAAAAATACTCACCACCTGCCTCTGCTCCTGCCAGCCTGAGGCCTCTGTAAATTGAAACTCAAAGATTGCCCTTGGTGAACAGGGACTAAGAACTTGAATAAGGGTGTGGTTTGGTCTGATGCCAGATGTGTCTGTTTTCTAGGTTTCTATGCTAAGCATAAGATATGGTGATATCTGAGACCCCTGGAGGGGTTCACGTGTAGGGAGAGAGAATCAGGAAGTCAAGAACAAGTGAAGATGATGCAACTGAAGATAAATGTTGTTTGTGTGCTGGGAAAGCCCTGAGCAACTTCCTACCTGGGGGCTGGGAAGGAATTTGCCTAGAAGACTTTCTCTAGATGATCTTTGTTCATGTTACAAGTACTCTTTGAGCATGTTGTCTATACCAGCCCTTGTACTAAGTACTGGGATTATATCAGGAAACAACAAGGACAAAATCTTTGTTCTTCTAGAGTTTATGTCTTATGGGTTGAAGACAAACAGTAAAATAGGCGAACTATGTTATGATAGAAATTAAGTGATGTGGGGAAAACTGGAGCCTGGAAAGGGGGAATAAGGACTTGCAGGTAAGGAGTTTGGCAATTTCACTAGTGTGGTCAAGGCAGGCTTCCTGAGTGGGGAATGTGTCAGTAAACCCTAGAAGGAAGTGAAGGAGGGGGCATTCGGGTATCTGTGTGTGTGTTCAGTCACTAAGTTGTGTCTGACTCTTTTGCAACCCCATGGACTATAACCCGCCAGGCTCCTCTGTCCATGGGATTCTCCAGCCAAGAACACCAGAGTGGGTTGCCATTTCCTTCTCCAGGGCATCTTTCTGACCCAGGAATCAAACCTGGCACATCTTCTGCATTGCAGGCGGATTCTTTACTGTTGAGCCACTGGGGAATGGCAATAGGTATCTGAGGGAACAGCAGTCCCAGCAGGGGGGAACAGCCAGTGCAAAGGATCTGAGGCCAAGGCTTCATTTGTTCTAGGAACAGCAAGGGGTCAGCATGGAGGGAAAGAAACAGGAGATGAGGTCAGACATGGCTGGGTGGGTGGAATGTTAGATGAAGCAAGGGAAGACTCAGCAGGGATCTGTAAATTCTTTGGCTTTTACTCAGAGTGAACTGGGCAGCCAGTGGAAGGCTTTGAGCAAACAAGTGCTATGTTCTGAGTTAAATTTTAAAAGAATCCCTCTGGGGACTTCCCTGGTGGTCCAAGGGTTAGGACTTCCCCTTCCAATGCAGGAGGTAGGCTTGATCCCTGGATGGGGAGCTAGTCTCCCACATGACTCATGGCCATACAACAGAAACAATATTGTTAACAAATTCAATAAAGACTTTAAAATGGTCCATGTCAAAAATAAAAAAAAACAACCAAACCTTAAAGAATAAATAAAAGAATCCTCTGGCTCCTGCACTGAAGTAGACTGAGGCACCAGGAAAGCCTGGAAAAAGGGAAACAGATTAGGGAAATATCACAATCATCCTGGCCAGCTTCGGTTCAGTTCAGCTGCTCAGTCATGTCTGACTCTTTGTGACCCCATGAATTGCAGCACGCCAGGCTTCCCTGTCCATTACCAACTCTCTGAGTTTGGTCAAACTCATGTCCATCGAGTCAGTGATGCCATCCAACCATCTCATCCTCTGTCGTTCCCTTCTCCTGCCTTCAATCTTTCCCAGCATCGGGGTCTTTTTCAATGAGTCAGTTCTTCACATTAGGTGGCCAACGTATTGTAATTTCAGCTTCAACATCAGTCCTTCCAATGAATATTCACGATTGATTTCCTTTAGGATGGACTGGTTTGATTTCCTTGCAGTCCAAGGGACTCTCAAGAATCTTCTCAACACCGCAGTTCAAAAGCATCAATTCTTTGGCGCTCAGCTTTCTTTATGGTCCAACACTCACATCCATGGGCTTCCCTTGTGGCTCAACTGGTAAAGACTACTGGAGAAACCATAGCTTTGACTACATGGACCTTTGTTGGCAAAGTAATGTCTCTGCTTTTTAATATGCTGTCTAGGTTGGTCATAGCGTTTCTTCCAAGCAGCAAGTGTCTTTTAATTTCATGGCTGCAGTCATCATCTGCAGTGATTTTAGAGCCCCTCAAAATAAAGTCTGCCACTGTTTCCATTGTTTCCCCACCTATTTTCCATGAGTGATGGGACTGGATGTCATGATCTTAGTTTTCTGAATGTTGAGTTTTAAGCCAACTTTTTGACCTCTTTCACTTCCATCAAGAGGCTCTTTAGCTCTTTAGTTCTTCTTCGATTTCTGCCATTAAGGGTGGTGTCATCTGTGTATCTGAGGTTATTGATATTTCTCCCGGCTATCTTGATTCCAGCTTGTGCTTCATCCAGCCCGGCATTTCTCATGATGTACTCTGCATATAAGTTAAATAAGCAGGGTGACAATATGCAGCCTTGACATACTCCTTTCCCAATTTGGAACCAGTCTGTTGTTCCATGTCCAGTTCTAACTGTTGCTTCTTGACCTGCAAATAGATTTCTCAGGAGGCAGGTAAGGTGGTCTGGTATTCCCAACTCTTTAAGAATTTTCCAGTTTGTTGTGATTCAGACAGTCAAAGGCTTTGGCTCTGCATACAAATGGGTATATCTTTCCTTTTCTCCTTTGTCTTTAGCTTCTCTTATTTTCTCAGCTATTTGTAAGGCCTCCTCAGACAACCGTTTTGCCTTTTTGTATTTCTTTTTCTTGGGGATGGTCTTGATCACTGCCTCCTGTACAATATCACATACCATAGTCATGTCCATAGTTCTTTAGGCACTCTATCAGATCTCATCTCTTGATTCTATTTGTCACTCCCACTGCATAATTGTAAGGGATATGATTTAGGTCATACCTGGATGGTCTAGTGGCTTTCCCTACTTTCTTCAATTTAAGTCTGAGTTTGGCAATCAGGAGTTCATGATCTGAGCCACAGTCAGCTCCCAGTCTTGTTTTTGCTGACTGTAGAGAGCTTCTCCATCTTTGGCTGCAAAGAATATAATCAATCTGATTTCAGTGTTGACCATCTGGTGATGTCCATGTGTAGAGTCTTCTCTTGTGTTGTTGGAAGAGGGTGTTTGCTATGACCAGTGCGTTCTCTTGGCAAAACTCTGTTAGCCTTTGCCCTGCTTCATTTTGTACTCCAAGGCCAAATCTGCCTGTTACTCCAGGTATCTCTTGACTTCCTACTTTTGCATTCCAATCCCCTATAATGAAAAGGACATCTTTTTTGGGAGTTATTTCTAGAAGGTCTTGTAGGTCTTCATAGAACCATTCAACTGGTCAGCTTGGGTTGCTATAACAGATTACTGTAGACTGAGTGGCTTATCAACGAGAGACACTTACTTCTCATAGTTCTGGAATCTGGAAGTTCAAGATCGGGCTGCCTTCCAGCATGAAAAGTTCTGCTGAAGGCCCTTTTTTGGGTTATAGACTGCCAACTTCTTTCTGTATTCTCAGGAGGCAGAAAGCAGGCTACAGAGTTCTCTGGGGTCTCTTTTTAAATCCTATTTAAGTTTGCTCCAAAAGTTGCTCTGCTCCACCTAGATGAGCTAATTACCTTCCATCCCCAACTCCTAACACCATCACATTTGGGGGTTAGGATTTCAGCATATGAATCTGGGGGGGATACAAACATTCATTCCCTAACAAGAATATTGCAATAATTCTGGACAGAAAATAAGCAAAGTGGTTGGTAGCAATGGAGATGGGGTGGAAGAGGTCGGAGTCTAGTTGGTGCCAGTGGTAAAGAATTCAGCTGCCAATGCAGGAGACGTAAGAGACGCAGGTTCAGTCCCTGAGTGGGGAAGATCCTCTGGAGGAGGGCATGGCAACACATTCCAGTATTCTTGCCTGGAGACTCTCACGTACAGAGGAACCTGGTGGGCTACAGTCCATGGGGTCGCAAATAGTTGACACGACAGAAGTGACTTAGCACGAAGCCAACATAATTTCCTGATCTAGTGGGTAAGGAGGTGAGAGGAAGGATCCTAGGGTAACTCCAGGAGTTCTGGGCTGGTGTTGGAAGGGTGGAGCTGTTAACTGCTGTTGTGGGTAGGCTATGAGAGTCCAGGTCTCTGCAGTTTGAGAGGAGATGGTTCTGTTGTGGGCCTGTTGACTTTGAGCTCCTATTGGACCTCAAGGATGAGGTGTTGAGTACACAGTTCAGGGGAGGAGTCAGGGCTGAGGATAGAAATAACTGTGGGGATCTTGAACACACCAAAGCCAAAACTTGATTGGATTTTCTGTTTTTCAGTTAAACGGCTGTTTGGTGTGGACCTGGCACATAGAAATGAGGTGGGCGGTTTGAATGATATCTGAAGAATTTGCTAGTTAGGCTACCTAGAGCAAGGTGGGGCAAGATAGAAGCGCTGCTAAGTGGAGTGGGAAGAAAAACCTCTTCCTCTCCTTTGCAATTTCATTTCGATTGCACACAGCACTTCAGTAGACATTCATTCCACAAACACCTGCATCCTTCACTCGATTAAAAACCCGTTACTGTTTCATTTTCAAACAGGCCCAAATGGAGGGAGTTAGGGTTAAAAGAAGTGAAGTTCCATAAAGCCTTAGAGTGCCAGGACAGAGCTTGGAGCCCACTACTCTGTCCCTGCACCCCAAGAAGCTCAGTAGTGGGCGGGGTTGGTGGGGTTCGGATGGAGTCGGTGGAGGTTTGCTAGAGGCTGGAGAGCGGAGATCGCTCCCACCACCAGGGGTTTGGGGCCGCGGCCCCTTTAAGGCCGGGCGGGTGATCTCAGCCTCGAGTTCGCCGCCCCGCCCTCCCCGGCGGCGCGCTCAGTGCGCAGGCGCGCCGCGGCGGCACTCGGCTGGGCCAGGGACGCGCCGGCCAGCGGCGAGACTTCGGGGCCGCGGTGCTGTCCGCCTGCCTCGCTCTCCCAGTCCGGCTGCTGCGCGTCTCCCGCACACGCCGCCGCCATGGGCTCCTGAGGTACCCTGCCCACCGGCCCTGCGCTGGAGGCCCCGAGGCGGGGGGAGGTAGCCGAGGGTTCTCGGGGACCGAGGGGCTGCTCCGATCTGGAGGGGCCCGCTTGGGGGGGTCGTCCCCGCGGGTCGCTTTGGCCGCAGGTCCTCAGGCGGGAAAGGGGACGGAGGCGGCTGTCTTGGCAGCGGAGGGAGGGGGCGTCTGCGGCCCCGCCGGCCTAGCCCTGCGCCTTCTCCCCGCCCTGCGAGGTCGCGGGGCCGCCCGTGGGTGTGCCCTGGCCCCCTCCTCGCCAACGTGGCGGGGCCCGCGCCTGGAGTGTAATCGGACCTGTCCGTGGGGGTGGCTGGGGGAATAGGGGAGGCTGGCTGGACAGGCCCTTTGCAAGTGGGATTGTGTGCGCCTGGTGGGTGTGCTGGCGCCTGGCACGACCGAGTGAGTGGGGGAGCTCCTGTGCGGGGGGTGGGGGGGGGCGAGCTGTGATCTGGGATGGTGGCTGGCCTGGCAAGGCCTCCCGGGGATGCGTGCATGAAGGTGTACACGGCTTGCATACAGGTCTGCAGTCTGGAGGGGCACCGGCAGGGACTTGGGGCTCCAAGGATGTTTTCTGGGGAAGGGACCCCCCGAGACTGGTTTAGGGTGTGTGCATGCCTCCCGTCGGTTTTCTCCCTGGACACGCTGATGGGGTCCAGTGCTGATGGACTCCAGGCCATGACTAGAGGATAGGGTTGAGAGGTGGGCATGAGTATCAGTTCCCAACTTATATATGCCCTCTGGAGTTGTGTAAGGCCAGGCGTTACACACACACACACACACACACACAAACATCCAGGGCACTGTGGGACTAAGCAGGTGTTTGCACGTCTGATACCTGCGAGTGAGGCAAAGGCCATGTACTATTTACCTGACTGCCCGGTGCTTTATGTAAGGAAAGAAGCAGCAATCAGTGCCCTGGAGGCCCTTGTGCCGCGGAGGCAGGCAGGCAAACAAGCTCACACACCTGCTGAGGAGGCACAGGTCTCAGAGGTGTGACTCCTTCACAGGTTACGTTTGCAGCATCCCTTCCTATCCCTTCCTTTTCGGTGTGCTGGAGGGTACTGTGTGTGTGTGTGTGTATCAGAGCTTGGACTGTGGGTGGGAGGGGCCCTGCGGTCAGGCCTGTGTGCCCATTTTATCAGGCTTTGAACACGAACACATGGTGCCTCTGGGATTCAGGACCTCTCTCAGTGGGGGAGTCCAACTTAAAACCAAGTAGTCACAATGATGTGAAAGACATAAAACAATAGAGGCAATGCAGAGTAGTTTCAGTGCTGGGGGAGGGAGCACATAGCCAGCAGAAAAGGCTCCAACATGAGGTGGGAAGGTGCAGAGAGAGCTGAGCTGAAATGGAAGGGTAACTAGCATTCCTCTGATGCTATGGTTCTTTCCATGTGTGTTTCCCCAGTTAGTTCTCTCTGAGGCTGTGTGAATACAGAACGGTTTGTTATCCCTCTTTACAAATGTGGAAAGTGGGACCCAGAGGGAGCACGTGACTCCTTGTCCATGTATGTGGGAGGCCCGGATGGAGTGGTCCATGAACCAGCACCTGTCTCTTGCTGCCAGGTTTTGCTGCCTTGTAACTTACCCAGCAGGACTTCCTAGGTGGCTCAGTGGTAAAGAATCCGCCTGCTAATACAGGAGATGCGGGTTTGATCTCTGGGTCAGGAAGATCCCCTGGAGTATGAAATGGCAACCCGCTCCAGTATTCTTGCTTGGGAAAATCCCATGGATGGAGGAGCCTGGTGGGCTACAGTCCATAGGGTCACAAAGAGTCGGACAGGACTTAGCAGCTGAGCATGCACAGCTTACTGAGCATCTACTACGTGCCAGACACTATGCTAGGGGCACAGGGGTTTAAAGATGAATGGGACCTGGTGCCTGGCCTCTGAGGGCTTCAGGTCTGCTGGGAGATGGACGTAGATAGTGACCTCAGTCCAGACACGAGGCCCTGATAACTAGTGAGCGTGGAGAAGGTGTCGTTAGCTTCCTCCAGGAACCCCAGGCAACCTGGTTCCTTTGTGCGGCCTTGGGGGGATGTGTTGTCAGTTGCTCCCACGTGGTAGTGGGTTATACCAGGAACCCCATCTAAAGGTCACCAAGAGGGTGGGAGAAAGAGCTTCTAGGCGAAATGGGTGCAAGTGATCTTGTCCTAGTTCGCTGGAGTTGGCCGAGTTCTGCGGAGCTCAGGCTTCAGTCTGGAGGCTGTTTTCTCCTCTGCCTTTGAGGTTTTGCTCCTGGCTCCTGGCGGGCCAGCCGTGCTCTCTTCCCCGAGAGGGGCTCCGTGCTATTTCCAGTCCCTGCTGTGCTCATTTCTCCCTGTGAATTCCCTGGAGTGGAAGCAGCCTGGGAAGGCAGAGGACAGCCCTTTATTGTTTTGAAACCAAGTAACTGTGAATGCCCTTCTCACTCTGCTGGGCCTGGAGACTGGGGATTTGGTGTGTGAGCTGTGGAAGGCCAGCAGCTGGGCCCTGGAAGAGCTCTGGGGGGAGTCTGCCCTCCAGTTGGGTCCAGTTGGGTCCAGTTGGGTCCAGTTGGACCCTCACAAGGGGTGAGCTCTTGTTGAAGACCTACTGTGTGCCCAGCATTGTGCTGAGTCATGGGTTGTGTCTCCTACAAGGCAGTGGTTGGCTGAGCCTGTCCACCGGGTAACAGATATGTGACAGACAGTGCTCTGCTTGTGGTGAAAACAGAGGGCCCTAGCGGGGCCAGAGGACAATAGGAACAACAGCTCGTTTATTAAGCACTTACTGTGTGCCAGGCACAGTTCTAAGCGCTTTGGTGAATTACTGCGTTTCATCCCCCACCACCCAGTGAGGTCGGGACAGTTTTCTCCACGTTTTTCAGAGGAGGCAGCCTAGGAGGGTAAAGCTGCACTGGTTGGGAAGCTGACCTTGGAGTCCATGCTGTTTCCCACTAACCCTGGCCAGGTCTGGAAGGACGGGGATGCTCTGCCCAAGGAGAGGGATAGGGCCTTGCAGGCAGAGGGAGCCCCCGGGAAGAGGTGCAAAGGCCTGAAATACCTCACCTCCCAGACATGGCTGCAAGGGCCCGGGGCCTGAAAACCTTTGAAGGCTCTTCTAAGGAGTTCAGACTTGACCCCAGAGTCGCCAGTAGGGAGTCCTGAAGGTTTCAAAAAGCAAGCGACATCCTCAGCTTCGAATATCAGTGCAGTATGTTGGCGTGTCTCCCCCTTCCTTCCTTCCTGCAGGTAACTCCAAGGACACTGGGCTTTTCTTCCTTTTACTTTCCCTCAGGTCAGTGGCATCCTTTTGGTCCCTGTAGCCTTTCCCTTCTGTTCTTCCAGCAGCTTCTGGTCTTGACAGCCCTGTGTGACGCAGGACAGGCTTCTGGAGCCCACTGCTGTCATGGTGGTTCTGGCCTGGGCTCTGTGGCTGGTGGTGGGGGTGGAACTTCTCTGAGCTGGAACTTCAGTTCTTCCTGGCTCTTCTGGGCCTGGCAGTTCCTCCCTGACTTCTCACCCTGTGGATCTGAACTGAATGGGCAGCCCCCTTCGCCATCTTGTATCCTCCAGGCCCCCATGCTCATGAGTGCTATAAATACAGGCATGAGTGGGGTTAGGGACATAGGGGGAAGTGGGCACAGAGAGCTGGGCTTAACCGCCCGATCTCACTTGTGGGTTCACAGAGGGTATGCCCGCCCTAGCCACCTGCTTTGCTGGGTGTTGAGTAGCCAGCTGAGTGCCCCAGCTTGTCCTGCCCTGCAGGGCTGAAAGACTAGGGGTCTTTGCACAGGACGTCCGCTGAAGCCCAGCAGAGGGGGTCCACGTCAGCTATGGGAACCCATGGGTGTAGGTCGTGGGGGGAGGAGTCAGGGATGACTTTTGAATGGAGTGCCTTAGGAGAGGAGGCTGAGGATTCAGAAAGAGGACAGAAATGGTCACTGGGAGCACAGGGCCAAGAAGCACCCCTTTGGGTTCCAGGGAGAGAGGGAGGTCAGCCGAGCCTTCTGGAGAGTGAATTAAGAGCTGAGGTTCAGTCTTCACTCTCATTAGCTGCGTGGCCTTGGACAAGTTGCTGACTGGGTTCTAATTCCCATTCTTTAAAAATAGGGGGAGATGATGCAATTTCCTTCATCTGTGAAAGGGCAGTAGTAATAGTGCAGCCGTCATACGACGGTGATGTTCTGATGTCTGC
The DNA here is from genome assembly GCF_033118175.1 of Dama dama. Lineage (NCBI taxonomy): Eukaryota > Metazoa > Chordata > Mammalia > Artiodactyla > Cervidae > Dama > Dama dama. Next base: position 10,158,155 of record NC_083702.1, read on the forward strand.
GTGGAGCTCCGCACAGCCCTCGGCCCGGAGTATGTGCTCAGTAAACAGTGGCTTTTATTATTCCCTTCCAAGCTGTTCAGTTGTGTGTCAGTGCAGGGAGCCGAGTATCTGTCTGGGGAGAGAACCGTTGCAGGTGTGATGGGTGCCCTGAGGGAACACTGGGCATTCCTGCCTGGGCGGGCACTTCTCTGACCAGGTGACATGTAAACTGTCACCGGGTATGTATGGAAGCAGGTTCCAGGCAGAGGGATAGCACATGCAGAGCAAAGGTCTGAGTTTTCTTTGTCCACAAAACTATTTGGCATCAGGGCTCAGCACATAGTAGGCCCTTAGTTAATGTTGATTGAATGTGACCTTGGCTCGAAGAGGACAGGAAGGGGAAGAAGTACAGTGTGAGAGGCCCAGGAGAGAAGATTTGGATGGTCCCCAAGTTTCGGGTTATCTCATGTTCCCTCCCCGTCTTGTCTACCTCTGCTGAGTGGCCTGCAGTTCAGATACCTTAATTCAGTGCAGTTAAGCTCCTGGGTTGTCATCAGGGACTCAGGCTTGGCCCCCGCTTTGCCCAGGTCCTGGGAGGGGCAGCACTGGAATTAGGCAGCACTTGTTCACATTCCTGTTTGGTGCATCTGAAACCCTATGCTTGGGCGAACTTAGAAGCGTGACATGGGGCCTGCCTCTGTCTAGTTGGTCGATTTTCCAGTCTGGGGTTAATGGTGGCTCAGTGTCTGGCATGATGCCTTGCACAGAGTAGGTGCTGAAATAGTTTTTGACCAAACAAGCCAACACTTGGATGGCTTAATATCATTGCCACTCAGGATAAAGCTAGAATTATTCTTGAGAAGTGACAGGTCAGACCAACATTGTTTATTAGGACTGAGCTTGTATCAGGAGCCGACAGGTACATTAAACAGCCTTGGGTCTGCCCAAGGGCAGGCTCTATCTGATGGCCTGTAGGCTCAGGCCTGGGCTGGGAGGCAGGAAGCCCCACAGTCCCCTCCTTTTCCTTCTCTTCTGGAGCGGAAACCAGAGAGGGAAGATCCCACCCAGAAAGCCTTTGTGCCTAACCTGCGTCACTTCCAGCTTTACTGTATTTTTAAAAAATCACACAAGATGAAATGAGCATTTCACGGAAAGCTTGCAATGTTTCAGCCTATGGAAAACAATAGGCATCTCTACTTTTTAAAATAGTACTTGTTGGTTATAGTAAATTTGGAGCAAGAGTGTGGAGGGTAAGAATGAAACTCACCCTGGATTTCCAATAACCAAGAAATAGTCACTGTTGAAAAGTGGCATAATCCTCCTAGGCATAATCCTGCGTTATCTCATTGTTGATATCACATCGGGTCACAGGCCTTTACCCACGCCATGAAAAAGTTAGCCATCGATGTGAGAGAATCGGAGAGGGGCTAAAACAGTGCCTTGTAGTGCTTTGTTTCAAGGTTTCTGTGGGAAAGAAGAGGTCTCCACCCTGTTTGCCGGATGGCCCTACGGTGTGGGGAGCAGGCGGAACACTCCCCAGAGTCAGAGAACTGGTGATGACCTTGGTTCAGTCACTTGCCCTCCAGTGGGGCTGCTCATCATCTGCTGGCTGCCACAGGGCCCAGAAGAGGTCCTAGGTTAGAAAACCTTGAACCTCCTCCCACCTCCCAGAGGAGGGGCCTGGTTTCTGTTTTGGAGGGAGAACCCATCTTCATCGTCTCTTGAAGATGGCTGGAGAAGGGGTGTGTGTGTATGTCTTCTTTTCCAACCTGAAGTCTGCTTGGCAACCTTCCGGAAGACTTCAGTCTCCTGGTTGGGGAGCCATGATCTGTGGGCCACAGATCTGTGGGCCACCCTCTAGCCAAGGGTGGTCTCAGGACGGCTGTCCCCCACCCTCACCTCAAGGCAGGGGGTGGCGTGAGACCTGTAGAAGTTACTGCATCTGTCACCGTGAAAGGGATTTTCAGATCCAACGGCCTCCGCATCCTGAGCGAAATGTGTGTGGAGTTTGGTACCTTTATTTTTCCCCTGCTGCAGCCCCTCTGGGCAGCCTGCACCTAGGGAGGCCCTGTCCTGCTGGCAGGTGGCTGGGCACCTCCATCCTGCTGGGCAGGGCTATTCACCAAAGCCCTCTGGGTCATCACTTACAGGAAAGCTCCAGGCGAAAATAACTAACCCCATGGTGGCGGCTGCTGTAGCTGCTGGCAGAGGCTCTTGGTCTCTATGTTTCTAGCAGTTGTGTATTTTATTTCCATCTAGAATGAACAGAGAACCTGAGATCCCACGAGCATTCATTTTGGGTGCCTGCAGGCACAATGATAGGTGTTGGTAAAGGGATGTGTGTGAAGAAATGAATATTAATCATTGTTCTTATATTAATTAGTACTAATATTCCTAATCCTCACTGGGATTGGTGTAAGGCTTTGCAGTTTGCAAATGACTTTTCACAAATAACATTTCATTTAATCCTCCCAAAGGTCCTGGCATCTTGGAAATTTTGCGCCCATTTTGTAGACAGATAGACTGACGCTCAGAAGGGTGAATTTGCCTAAGAAACTGTGGAAGGAAGCACCCACGTTTTCAATTTCAAATCCTGTGCCCTCATTGCTCTGAGTGGCCCCTCCAGCGTAGCCACGGCCCCCAGAGAGCCTGCAGTCCCACTGGGAAGCCTGGCAGGTGGAAGTGCTTCTCAGACTTGGAAAGCTTGTTAGTAGAGGATCTGGTTGAAGCTGTGGGGGCCCCAGGAGGCAGCCTTCTGTTCTGCCTGCCGGTGGGCTGAGGAGCTGAGACTCCCCGGGAGAAGGGCAGCTGAGCTGGGGCTCTGGTGGACAGTGGTAGTGGGCAGGTGGAGAAGCTGAAGAAGGCTTTGCAGGTAGGGGGGCCACCCGGAGCACAGGCCCAGGCCGGTGAGTGGAGGAGCGGAGGGAGTGAGCTTGTCTGGAACAGTAGGTATCAAGGCCTCGCTTCCAGGAAGAGAAGTGTGTCTCCCCATGAGTTGGTCGGTGGGTTTTAAACAAATAGTAGGTATGAAAGTCTGGACTTGGCAAGGCAGTACGTGTTTGCTTTACAAAGAAAGGTTGGTGCATGGGGCAGTGGTTAGAAAAGTGTTAACAGCCATAACCTCAGTGCATCTGAGTATGATTTGATTTACAGGAGGCCCTGGCCATCCAGTCTGCTGGAGCAGAGCATGGGCTGGGAACAGGGAAGGCTGGCAAGCCTTCTGCCTCTCAAATGCTACCTTTGGTTTGACAAGAGGTGCCTCCCACTCGGCTGGGGCAGAAGACCACTTCTTCCATTTGCAGTTCTGGGTCGTTGAGCCGGACTTGTGGGGGTGGGAGGAAGCCCCACCCTGCCCGCTGCATTTACCCAGCTGTCCTATCTCACAGGGAAGTCGCGAGGCATCCAGAGGCCCGCCTCCATCCTCTGCCAGCCGCCGCTTGATGAGTGAGGGTTGGGTGGCTGTGGCTGTTACATAACAGGTCTGATGGACACAGCAGTGAATGGAATGGAGCCTGAATGTGTCATGCAGGGCTGCGGTGTCCCTCCAGCTCATGCAGGTGCGTGTCACTGGATCAGGATGGCCAGACAGAAAGCACCCCACCTTCTCGGGCTCTGCACTCCCACCCCTCCCCACCAGGCCTTCTTCGTGGTCTGCCCGCCCCTCCCCTGGCACCTTTGCCCAGAGAGACCAATTAAAGCCGGGTGTCGTGGTGACGCCAGTCTTCGTCCACACTCCTGCTGGCCCTGGAACCAGAGCTTGTCTGTGCCAGGAAGGGCCAAGGGGTTGAGCAGGTCCGGCCCTTCACAGGTGAGGTGAAGAATGCGAGTTTGTGGACCAGGGCACTGGCGAGCCAGGGCTGCTCTGGGTCTAGAGCCACCTCCTGACCCAGTGCTCTCCATCTGCTGAAAATGGGACTTTCTTCATCTGGATGTCCGTGGGTGTTGTCAGTATTTTCCTCAATAATTAGGCTTCTTTATTGGATGAGCGATTAAAATGTATCCTGCGTCTCCAGCAACATTTTAAAAATTACAGATGCTTGAGGCTCTCACCCGGCAGTTGCACTTCTAGGAATTTACCCTACAGAGGAAATGCCACATGTACAAAGTGACTGTGCAGTTAGTCACGGCTGCCTCTTTTTTAATAGCATGAGGTTGGAAGCAACCTGAAAGTCCATCCGCAGAGGGCCAGGAACAAATTATGGTCCATCTAAACTATGGACCACTGTGCAGCCATGAAAAGTAAGATGGAGGCTCCTGGCCATCCACGGATACAGAGCAATCACCAAATAGATTTCTGTGAATGAGGCAGGTGCAGGACATGTGTGTCTGCTGTGCCTCCATCTGTGTGAAAGTGAAGGGAAGTAGGAAGTGCATTTGCTTCTGTGTGTGCTCAGGGTCTCTGGGGGTTCACACGAAGTTGCTGACTGGGGTGCCTCTGGGGTTGGGGTGGTGCCCGGAAGCTGTTCACTGGAGACCCCTCATACCTTTTAAGTGCTGATTCATGTGACTATGTGACTTTTCCAAAAACTTAAAATGAGTACAATTAAATAAACAAGAAGCACAGGAAAGGTATTCTCACCTCTTGTCCATTGCAGGAAGGCCAAGGCTACCCTGTCAAGGAGCAGCATCCTCACTCAGGCCCCTGTAGTTGTTATAGTCATGTCCAACTCTTTGCAACCTCATGGACTGCAGCACGCCAGGCTTCCTTGTCCTTCACTATCTCCTGGAGTTTGTTCAGACTCATGTCCATTGAATTGGTGATGCCATTCAACCATCTCCTCCTCTGTCCCCCCTTTTTCCTCCTGCCCTCAATTTTTCCCAGAATCAGGGTCTTTTCCAATGAGTTGGCTCTTTGCAACAGGTGGCTAAAGTATTGGAACTTCAGCTTCAGCATCACCTTCCCAGTGAATATTCAGGGTTGATTTCCTTTAGGATTGACTGGTTTGTTCTCCTTGCTGTCCCAGGGACCCCCTGACCATCAGTTAATCAAGAATGCAAGCTTGGGTCTCACAAAGGGGGCCAGATGTGAAAGTTTGGGTGTTTCTTGGGAAGTCTGGCCCCTTGCCCCAGCCCTGGAGAAATGGACCCCCTCCGTCTGGTCCCTCTGAAGCCCCACTGTTGTCTAGCTTGGTATTTCAATCCCTGCTCTGTTTATTTTCTGACCCCTGAAACCTTCAGGGGCTCCCCCTCTGACACATGAATGAAGTCCCTGCCCCAGGCCCTGCTTACTGGGCCCCTCCCTGGTTGAGCACTTGACTGGGCCCTTTCCTCCGCGTGCCTCCTCGCCTCCCCACCACTGTGCTGTTGCTCACGCCATTCCCTCTGCCTGCCTGCCTCTCCCTCCCAGGCAGTCTCCGTGCCCAAATCCTATCTACCTCTGAAGGCCCAGCTCGGTTTCCACTGCCCTCTGCCCTCTGACCTCCCCCGTTTCTTTATCTCTTCCCCTCCGCTGGCACTTAAGCCTTTTACATTGTGTCCTAGGTGTCTGATTCCCCACTGGGCTGCCGGCTCCTTTAGGGCCAAGTCCACGTCACAGCTCCTGTTTTGTTAGATGTTTGCTGAGTGGGTGAGTGGTGGCTGCCCTCTTCGTGGTGGGATCAGGAGCCGGGGGGCGGGCAGGGCCCGTTTCACATCTGTGAACCGTGGTGCCTGGCACAGGGCGGGCCCAGCCTCGTGGCAGGAATAACAAATCTCACGGCCCAGTGCTCTGTGTGCATTCTTTCCCTGACCCTCACAAGGACCCAGGAAATGCTGTGTTTGCCACTGTGGTTCTCCCACAGGCTGAAGAAGCAGAGCAAATGTCGGGTCCAGGTCACACGGTGAGAAGTAGGATCGGACACAGGTCTGGCCACCTCCAAAACTCTGCATTGGATCAGTTTATTCCACCCCTCCCCTGACTCAGCAGTGATGCCAGCAGTGGCTTGGCCAACTCTCATCACCTGCCGCACTGGTCACGGGCAACCTTGCATTATTATTTGAGTGTATTAATATTTTCTTCCCTACTGGACTGTGAGCCCTTAAGGGCTAGAGCCTTGCTTGAGATACCCTTTGGACTTGGCACATAGAAGGTGCTTGAAGGTGTATGTTCATTAACCTGCTACGGTAAAGTACACAGGTAGGTGTACTGTGCGATGATTTTTACATCTGTAAATACCCGTGTAAACCACTGTCCAGCTCAAGCTGCAGAACATTCCCAAGCTCTCCCTGGGGGCTCCTCTGGGTCACAAACCTCTGAGGGAACCACTACTCATACCTCACTACTATTGACTGGATCTGGCCTACTCTTCAGAAGAGTCACCCAGGTTGTGTAGAGCAGTCCTTGCTCACTGCGGCATGGAAGTCCACGCTGTTTCAATATACAGTTGGTCCTTGAACATGGCTTTGAACTATGTGGGTCCAATTATCCATGGATTGTTTTTTTCAATAAACGCGCTCACAGTGTTGCCTGATCCATGGTTGGTTGAATCTGCAGGTGTGGATGCAAAGGGCTGACTGTAAGTTATGTGTGGATTTTTCACCCCTGAGGGCTAGAGCCCTTCACTCACTGTTTGTGGATCCACCATCCCTGTTTATTCACTCTGAGGATGGGCATTTGGTTTGTGTCCAGGTTTTGGGTGTTTTAAGCAGGGCTGCTATGAAATGTTCTTATCTGTGGGGCACATGTGGATGGATTCCTGTGGGGTGTGCACCCAGGGTGGAATGCTGGCTCAGCCCTCTCGGTACATACATGTTTTCACGAATGACATTCAGGCTGGGGTTTCTCACTGGGTAGGCAGGGTTGGAGCTGGACTTCTTGCCAGAGGAGTCCCAGGGGTCGGGGCAGGTTCAGGGGTCTTGGCTTCCACAGTTTGTTCTTCCGGGCCAGTGCGACTATTGAGGTTCAGGGTTTCTTATCCAAAGGGGACTTGTTTGCTTAGGGCTGGTTGGGTTTAGCTGGTTGAAAAGGTGGTTTCATTAGAGGGACACAGAGTCTAGTTAGAGAGGCTGAGCACTGGCCCATCTGTTCTCAGTTTGGGAGAATACTGTAAGGGTCAAAATTTGGCCTGGTATGTATTGGAAAAACAAAACAAAACAAAACTTAATTACAAGGCTGAATTAAGTAAGCTCTTGCTGAAGGATTTTGGATTACTTTGTTCTCTTTCATTTCTGCACCTACCCACCCCCGAATCCCTACCACCAAGTGAAGGATAGATACACAATTGGATGGTTTTTCTTTCCTGTTGAGAGATTCGTGGGAACTTGGCCCCAGGAGAAGAGGGACAGATGGAGAGCCGCTGGCGTGGCCTTGGCTTGTCTGTGTTGATCCCAGGGGAGTGGGACCAAGAGACAGGACCCTGCCCCCTCGGGAGGGCATGTGATCCTCTTTCCAGAGGCTAACCAGGCAGAACCGCCCAGCCCCTGGCTGCTCTTTCCCTCTAATCCCCGCTGGAGAAGGGCCAGGCTGAAGGCTGCTGACCTGCTCTGATGTGGGTCAGCCTCCCCCAAAAGGCAGCCACCCAGAAGTCCCCCGGAGACCGGAGGGCCCATCATCCCCCCGGTGGCTGAAGTGGGAGCAGTGGCCAGTTCAGATTAACCGTGCTCAAATCAAGTGCTGCCTAGTGACTCTGCGAAGGTGAAAGTTTCTCCATGGATCTTAAAGAAAAGAACTGAAATCCCTCCCGGGCTGTGTTAATATTCCAGAGATGTGTGGGTGAGCGTGTTGCCAGTCCAGCTTGGCTCATAGGTGTGTAGCAACCGTCCGAGCAAGCACTTCGTGGCTGCAGCTCAAAAGGCTTTGGATCGGAACCTGGTGAATGAAAATATGACCTTGGAAAGTTTAAAAAAGAGCCGACCACCGGAGACAAGACTGGCCTCGGTCTCAGAGACTGTTGGGTGGGTGCCCTCCCACCCTGGCCAAAGAAGGGAATGCCTATGAAACAGGAGTGAATCGTTACAGATAATGCCATGCCCTCCTGACCCTATCATCAGTGCTATATGTGTAGTAACTTGTTTATTCCCTATAACTCTCTCGAACCTAAGTGTGGCTGCAGCCCCATTGTACCGCTGAGGAAGCTGCAGCAGGGGGAGGTGGTGTAACTTGCCCACAGACAGAGTGAGTAAGTGATGGGGCTTGAAGTCAAGTCCTGCCGTCTGACTCCAGAGCGCGCGGCTCTTTAACAGCCCTTGAAAATCCGGGGGCCTGATAGGATGGCACGGGCAGCGTGAGGAGCCCTTTCCCAGGATTCTGTGGGCAGATGACCTTACCCTCCAGACCTCTGTTCTCCTCATCTATAAACTAGGTGTATTAGTTTCCACTGCGGCTGACACAAACTGCCAGCAACTTAGTGACTTAAAAGACAAATTTATTATCTTCTGGTTTTGCAGTCAGAAGTCTGAAATGTATTTCATGGCGCTGAAGTCAAGACGTTGGCAGGGCCCCATTCCTTCTGAAAGCTCGACGGGGGAGAATCTGTTTCCTTGCCTTTTCCAGCTTCTAGAGGCCACTTGCATTCTTTGGCTCAGGGCCCTTCCTCCAACTTCAAAGCCTCTCTTTTCCCCTCTTGTAAGAACCCTTGTGATTCTGTCTGGCCTACTCAGATAATCTGGGATAATCTCTTCATCTCAAGAGCCTTAATCACACCTGCAAGGTTCCTTTGGCCATTTAAGGTAAAATATTCACAAGTTTAGGTGAATATCTTTGGGAGGCCATTATTCAGCCTTCCACACAGAAAATCTGTAGGGGACACGAAATGGCAAGGTATCGCCCAAGCATGAAGTGAAATGATAGAATAAAATCTTGGTGAGACGGTGAGAGTCTCTGAAATACCTAAGTTCCAAGGCAGGCGGCTGAGTCTGGGAACTATACATAGCTCTGTAGCTTTTCTGGAAAAGGTGGGTGTCTTCAGAACAGGAGTCAGCCAGAAGATGTCTTTCCCAGAGAAGGACGGGGTGGGGCTCTATTAGCGGCCCTGAGTGTTTGCATCACTCTGAGTTGTTTGCTAAGCTGTGGCGTGGTTCATCAAACCTCGCCAGGACCTGGTTGAATTTTACTTGAGATGCCCCCATCTCCCTGTACTCTGATCCTGTGATCGTAGCCCTTCTGGTGGCTGATAGGAGCTGTGGAGGACATTCATAAACCAGGACATTCATACTCCTCCCTTGCATGCTGGGTTGGCCTGACCCTGCTCCCCCAGGCCCCTGAAGCCTGGCTTTCTGCACCTGCCAGGCGAGCTCTGTCCAGCCTTGTGGCTTGCTGCTCCCCGAGGCCCTCCCAGAAGACCCTGTTACCCTGCCAGGATGTTGCGACTCCAATAAAACCCACTCCACACGGCTGCCAGGAGTGCTTTGTCAACTGTAGAGTGCCACAGGCCATCTGTCAGTCACGGCACGATGCCCCTCACCTGACAGTGTCCTGCTCTGGGTGCACCCCAGCTGAGTGTCCTCGTCACCATGTCCCCACAGCAATCGTTCAGCAAGTACATTTCATCATGGTACTTAGTCCCTGCCCTCATGGTGCCCGACTCACAGGATGTTAAGGGAACAGCCTTAATCCCAGTTGTGGTAAATAATGGGAAAGGCCAGGGAGGACATGCCATGTGCAGACTGTAATAGTCCGTAGAAGGTAACAGCTACAAAGGCAGGGAGGAGGGGGTGGTGGTAAAGATCTGGGAGTGGGTGGCACAGGAGAAGGTGTTGTTCCTGGGGGTCGGTACAGGGCTGGTGGGAGGTGTCGTGGAGTGTTAGAGTTGGAAGGAGTTGCAGAGCCCAAACAGTCATTTGGTTTCCCCCGCCCTTATCCAGCCAAAGCCTGTTGAGTGCTGACCACATCCAGGCCCTGAGGTAGGTGCTAGAGATCAGAGCTGCACATAAGACATGACCTCTGACCTCCACAAGCTTGCAGACTGATTGGGGGGAAGACAAGAAAAAGTAAACCACCCTCCAGAGGTTCCTCAATCAGTGTCCCTGCACCAGGAGACCTCTCGCCCTGTTTGATTGGGAGCTTCCTTCTTCTGGAAGCAGCCAGAACATGTTGCTATCTTGTGCCAGTTGGTTCAGACATCCCTATCTTGGCAGGTTCTCACCTTCCTGTTGCTCACACCAGGTGGACTAAGTTCTGATGGAGCACTTGGGACAAATCCCTTTGCCCTCAGTGGCGTGGCCTCTCCACATTGAAAGACGTGTGTGAGACAGCGTGACTCAGCCTCCATCCTTTGCCCTGGCCTATCCTTTCCTCCAGCCAAACATCGAGGTCCTTCAGCAGAACTGTGGATGACGAGGAAGGGACCAAGTGACGGAAAGCCAGCAGCCTGCATTACGTGGCTTAATGCCTGGCATTCATCAGTCATCTGATTGATCCTTCTCTTCCAGGTCCCTGCTGTGTATCTGGTGCTATGCCAGGCCGAGAGATCGATGACTCAGGTGTAGGGAGACGGGAACACTGTCAGAACAAACCTCATGGAGACAGCTGGGAGGGAGTGGGCCAGCCCTCACGGAGGCTGTGATGCTGAGGATGGCGCGTGAGTGAAGGTGGTCACTTGCCACGAGGACCAGGGCTGAGAGGACGGTGTGTTGGGACAGGGGCCAGGCCACATGTGGAGGGACCCTGTATTGCCAGCACTCACAGAGGAGGCAGGGAGGGAGGCTGGGGCCTGGCTGCCAAGGGCTCTGGACCTCTGCATCCCACCGTCAAAGCCTAACGTGTTCTCACAGAGTTTCAGATCAGGAGGAGGGATGTGGGCATGTTTGAAGATAAGTGAAAAAATAAACTGCACTTGATTCCTGCTTCCTGGAGCATCACCTCCCCAAAGTGTTGGAGGATGGTCCAGGCCCGTGCCCCTTCTCCTCCTTTCTGGAATCCAGAACGCTTGAAATCCCAAAGGTTCTTCCTAAGTTTGCAGCAAACTAATTTTGTGGCAAAAATCTGACCTGAATTGATACAAGACTAATTATGGTCTTTAAAAATATCTCACCTTTCTCTGTGGAAATACTATGTGTTTGATTTGGGGGTGCCACCCAGACCCTTCTAGGGGTGTTACCACCATGCATGTGTGCTAAAGTCACTCCACTTGTGTCCAGAGGGTCGCGAAGAGTCGGACACGACTGGAGCGACTTCACTTTCACGTTTCACTTTCATGTATTGGAGAAGGAAATGGCAACCCACTCCAGTGGGCTGCTGTCTATGGGGTCGCACAGGGTCAGACACGACAGAAGCGACTTAGCGGCAGACTGTAGCCCACGAGGCTCCTCTGTCCATGGGATTCTCCAGGCAAGAATACTTGAGTGGACTGCCCGTTCCTCCTCCAGGTGATATTCCCAACCCAGGGATTGAACCCGAGTCTCTTCTGTCTCCTGTACTGGCAGGTGGGTTGTTTACTATTAGTGCCACCTAGGAAACCCATAGAAAGAAAAAGAAAGTGAAGTCTGACTCTGTGACCCCATGGACTATAGCCCACCAGGCTCCTCTGTCCATGGAATTTTCCAAGCAAGAGTACTGCAGTGGGTTGCCGTTTCCTTCTCCAGGGGATCTTTCTGACCCAGGGATCAAACCTGGGTCTCCCGCATTGCGGGCAGACGCTTTACCATCTGAGCCACTAGGGAGGCCTGTACAGCACCACAATCCTTCCTTAAATCTGAGCAACTCTGAGTTGGTAGACTCCTTTGGCCCACGGGTCCTGCTTACAGCATGGTGCACCCAGAAAACCAGTTCGGTCACCTGCCCAGTCACTGCTGGGTGGCAGCACCGAGATTCCAGCTCGGCTTCCCTGACTCAGAGCCTCCGACCAAGTGCAGCGGGGGCAGGCGAATAAGGCCCACATTTGGAGCCACCTCGCTGGTAGCTGGGCCGCTGGAAGAGGCAGGACCAGGCCTTGATGGTGCTTTCATTCTGCTTCAGCCTGGGACTGAGGGAGGCGGGAGGACAGAGGCAGAGAGATTGCAGAGAAAGTTAGGAGCCATGTCAGTCACTGACTGACTTTTCCCACTGCTTCCAGCATCACTCCAGACTTTCTTTATTCACACGTCCCCATCAGTAAAAGAACTTTGGGGGCATGTGCCTCCATTATATGGATAGTGTTGTCGGTATCATATACTTTTATTTTCTTATTGTTACATTGTGAACTTTGGAGAAGGAAATGGCAACCCACTCCAGTATTCTTGCCTGGAGAATTCCATGGACAGAGGAGCCTGGTGGGGTCGCAAAGAGCCGGACACGACTGAACAAATAACACACACACACACACACACACGACTGAACAAATCACACACACACGACTGAACAAATCACACACACACACACACACGACTGAACAAATCACACACACACACACACACACACACACATTGCAAGCTTAGTCACTCAGTTGAGTGCCATTTCCTCTTGCAGGGGATCTTCCCAACCCAGGAATTGAACCCAGGTCTCCTGCATCTCCTGCGTTGGCAGGCAGATTCTTTACTGCTGAGCCACTGGGGTAGCCAGTGTTTACACAAAAACTGTAAAGATACACTGTTACAATACATGTATCATCAAACCTACACTAAAACTGGAATTCAGAAGATGAGTTAAAGATGTAATGATTTTTAAAAATTAAAAACTGTTGGTAGTTCAAAAACCTTCTGGCTTCATGTACTTATTTTTGGAAACTGTGCTCTGATGCTGTGGGAGAGAGCAGTTTGTTTAGCTACTTCATTTTAATGGCTGCCCTCCCTGAAAAAGATCCCTGCCTGGGACACGTAGCTGCACACAGAGGAAACGCATCACTGGCTTGTTTTCTAAATCGGGTTACTCATTTTTCCATCCATGCACGCGTATGCAGAGGATTTGTTGAAATTTGGCTAGTACATTTCCATCCTCCCTGAGGCCAATCAGATGTTCCTGTAAACTAAATGGAAGGTGTTTTAAAGTTCTTAACGCATGAGTCCAAAACCCACTCAGATGCTTTGGAAATTTTTAAACAGATTAGAAAATTCTGTTACGTAGGCTTTTAGGAGCTCAGATATGAGCTTTTTTTTTTTTTTTTTTAAGTTTCAGCATATTGTTTTGGGTGACATACTCTTGTAACAGGAGAAGTGTTTTTATATATAGTTTTCTGGAAACCTCTGCACTAACTGAGGTTTCTTTCAAAGAGCAGTTCCTAAAAAAAAATAAAAAAAAAAAAAACAAACACCAAAGAGCAGTTTCTTTCTCACTGACTGTGATAACAAGCCTTTCCTGTGAGGGACATGTTAAACATGCTTAGAGATGTTGTTAGGCTTCCCTGGTGACTCAAGGGTAAAGAACCCGCCTGCTAATGCAGGAGATGTGGGTTTGATCCCTGGGTCAAGAAGATCCCCAGGAGAAGGAAATGGCAATTCACTCCAGTATTCTTGCCTGGGAAATCTCATGGACAGAGGAGCCAGGCAAGCTACAGTCCATGGGGTCACAAGAGTCGGACTTGACTTAGCCACTAAAATAGCACCAAAAGATGTTTTTGAAACATGCTTGGGACGCACATCTCTGACAGCCAATGGTCACAGGGGAAAATGGGCAAGTAGAACTTTTTTTTTTGGTTAAAGAAAGATGTGTTGAGGTCAGTGATTAGGTTTGACAGATCATTTTGATTGTGTTTCTATGAGATAACTGGTAAGTCTCTGATAGAGATGATTTCCTAAGTCAGTATCCATCTCATTACAAATCTGGTGGGAAATTCTCCTGTTCTATGGTCGAAAACTTTATTATGAAAAGTGTCTAAAATGGGGAAGTAGAGTGCCTAGTAGACTATGTTTCTACCTGCCGGTCACTCAGTGGCAACAGTTAGTGACATCTGGCGGTCTTGTTGGCATCTGTCTCTCTCCCCATTTTCAAAGAGCAAAATCCCAGCTGTCATGTTCTTTTTCACCCTTAAGTAGTTCAGTATGCATCTCTACTTGATAAGGACCTTTTGAAACCTTTTAAATTTTGAAACAATTATAGGCTTATGTAGTAAGTGAAGAAGTGAAGTCGCTCAGTCGTGTCCAACTCTTTGCGATCCCGTGGACTGTAGCCTACCAGGCTCCTCTATCCATGGGATTTTCCAGGCAAGAATACTGGAGTGGGTTGCCATTTCTCATAGGAAGTTGCAAAAGTAGTACATAAAATCCCATGTACCTTTCCTCCCCCAAGGCTAACAACTCAAAATTGCTGTAGGCCAATATCAAAACCAGGATGTGGACATTAGTACAGTTTTTTGAAAATATTTATTTATTTGGCTGTGCCGGGTCTTAGTTGCGGCATGTGAGACCCTTAGTTGAGCCATGAAAACTCTTAGTTGCTTCATGTGGGACCTAGTGCCCTGACCAGAGATTGAACCTGGGGCCCCTGCCTTGGGAGCATGGAGTCTTAGCCACTGGACCACGAGGGAAGTCCCTATGGTACTGCTAACTAGACAACAGTTGTTGTTTAGGCTCTAAATCGTGTCTGACTCTACAGTCCATGGACTGTAGCCCACCAGGCTCCTCTGTCCATGGGATTTCCGAGGCAAGAATACTGGAGTGGGTTGCCATTTCCTTCTCCGGGAGATCTTCCCAACCCAGGGATCAAACCCACATCTCCTGCACTGCAGGCGGACTCCGAGCTACCAGGGAAGCCCAACTAGGCAATAGAAGACAGACCTTGCGCAGTTTTCCCTGTTTGCTTGTGTGGGTCCTGTTTTGCAGTTTTGTCTCCTGTAGTCTCATGTAGCCACCACCACTTCAGGATACAAAGTATGTCTCCGTCTGGAGGGAACTCCTGTGTTTCCCTCTGTGTATTTGTGCACCCACTTTCCTTGCTGCCTCGGCCAGCCACTGATCTGTTCTCCATCTTTATAGATTTGTTGTCTTGAGTATGTTATATAAACGGAACCAGGCAGTATGTGATATTTTAAGACTGACAGTTTTCACTAAACAATACCTGGAGATCCATTTAGACTGCTGCCTGTATCAATAGTTTGTTCCTTTTTGTTGCTGAGTAGTGTTCCATGGTCTGGATGTACCAAAAGCTTAAACTTTCACCTGTAGAAGGACATTTGGATTGTTTCCATGTTTCCGTGACAGTTACAAACGCAGCTGCTGTGAACATTTCATGTATAGGTTTTTGTGTGAATGTACATTTTCATTTCCCTAGGATAAATGTCTAAGAATGATTACTGAGTTGTATGGTAAGTGCCTATTAGTTTTATAAGAAACTTCCAGACTCTCTTCCAGAGCGGCTCTACCATCTCATACTGCCACCAGGAACATATGTGTGAGCCAGTTTCTCTGCATCCTCACCTATGTTTGATGTCACTATTTCATATTTGTATGTGGGTAGTGATACTTCATTGTGGTTTTAGTTTGCATTTTCCTAATTGCTAATATTGAATAGCCGTTTACATGTTGACCATGCAACTTCTTGTGTGAAATGTCTGTTTGTATCTTTTGCTAATTTTCTGACTGAATTGTTTGTTTGTTTGTTTGTTTGTTTTTACTGTTTAGCTTTGAGCATTTTATATGCTATATTTTATATTTTATATTCCAGATGCTGGTATTTGTTGGATATGTGGCTCAAAGATATTTCCTTCTGCTCTGTGGCTTGTCTTTTCATGCTGTTCACATAATCACAGCATGAAAGTTTTTACTTTTGGTGACGTCCACTCAGTTTTTCCTTTTAGAGGGTCATGCGTTTGGTGGTAAGTCTAAGAACGCTGCACCTAGTTCTGTGTTTCAAAGATTTTCTCCTATGTCTTCTAAAAGGTTTGTAGTCTTATATTTTGCATTTTAAAAAATGATCTATTGTTTTATTTTTGACTTTGCTGAATTTTTGTTGCTCCTAACACGGGCTTTCTCTAGTCACAGTGAGTGGGGGCTACTATTTGTTGAGGTGCCCGGGCTTCTCCTTGTGGCGGTTTTTCTGTTGTGGAGCACAAGCTCTAGGGTGCACGCGCTTCAGTAGTTGCAACTCTCGGTCCCTAGAGTAAGGCTAGTTGTGGTGTGTGGGCTTAGTTGCTCTGTGGCATATGGGATCTTCCTGGATAAGGGATTGAACCCATGCCCCCTGCATTGGCAGGCAGATACCTATCCACTGAGACACCAGGGAAGTCCCTATATTTTGCATTTATTTGTTTATTATTTGTTTTAATTTTTTTATATTTTACATTTAAATCCATGATCCATTTTGAATTAATTTTTGTGTATGGTGTAGGCTTTAGGTTCAGTTCAGTTAGTCAGTTCAGTCACCAGTTATGTCCGACTCTTTGTGACCCCATGAACCGCAGCACGCCAGGCCTCCCTGTCCATCACCAACTCCCAGAGTCCACCCAAACCCATGTCCATTGAGTTGGTGATGCCATCCAGCCATCTCATCCTCCGTCGTCCCCTTCTCCTCCTGCCTTCAATCTTTCCCAGCATCAGGGTCTTTTCCAGTGAGTCAGGTCTTCATATCAGGTGGCCAAAGTATTGGAGCTTCACCTTCAGCATCAGTCCTTCCAATGAACACCCAGGACTGATCTCCTTTAGGATGGACTGGTTGGATCTCCTTGCAGTCCAAGGGACTCTCAAGAGTCTTCTCCAACACCACAGTTAGGTTAAGGTTCTTTTTTTTGTTGGTCTCTGGATATCCAGTTGTTCTAGCTAGCACTATTTATTGAAATGATTATTCTTCCTCCATTGATAAACACATTTATTTTTGCATACCTACCATGCACCTAATGTGGGCTTCCCAAGTGGCTCATCAGTGAAGAACCCACCTGCCAATACAGAAGATGCGGGTTCGATCCCTGGGTTGGGAAGATCCCCTGGAGGAGGAAATGGCAACCCACACCAGTATTCTTGCCTGGAGAATCCCATGGACAGAGGAGCCTGGTGGGCTACAGTCCATGGGGTCACAAAGAGTTGGACATGACTGAAGCAACTTAGCACATGTACCTAACAAAATTGGCAGGAATTCTCATGTGCTATCTATTTCAAAGGTGTCTTCTTCTATTTTTAATTTATTTTTTATTTTCTTTTAACTTCTTGTTTTATATTGGAGTATAACCAATTATACTCCAATGGGGTCACTAAGAGTCGGATACGACTGAGCGACTTCACTTTCACTTTTCACTTTCATGCATTGGAGGAGGAAATGGCAACCCACTCCAGTATTCTTGCCTGGAGAATCCCAGGGACGGGGGAGCTTGGTGGGCTGCCGTCTCTGGGGTCGCACAGAGTCGGACACAGCTGAAGTGACGTAGCAGCAGCAGCAGCAGCTAGCATGGAGACTCAACCAGGTCCACCCGTTGCATTTAGTTGTAATGTCTCCTTGGCCTCCTGTTCTATTACTGCCCCTCAGCCACCTTTGTTTATAAACCTTTGATTCCTGGGAGAAACCAGGTCCTTTGTCCTATAGAACGGTCCCATGGTCTGGCTTTGCTGCTGCTTCCTCATGGTATCATTTCATCTGTTGTGCTACCCTCTGTATTTCCTGGATACTGGTGGTTGGTTCTAGGGACTTGCTTTGATTCCAGCTCACTTTTGGGATGAGGGTCCTTCCTAGATGATGTCGTGTGTGTTCTGTGTACCCCATGCCCCTCTTCAGTGATGCTGACCGTGACTGTGGCCTGTTTCATCCCTTATCAGATTCCCTAGCAGCCTCACCCAGTGGTTTTATCATCCACTGATGATCCATATCTATGTCCATTGTTTGTATTAGGAGTTGCAAAATGGTCATTTTTTGGTTGCATTCTGTCTTCATTTACTAATGGGACTTGTGTAAAGTGGAAACTCCCCTGACAATGATGTCGTTACCTTCAAATATTATAGATGAAGCAACTGAAGCTCTGAGACATGAAGTCAAGCTTGCAGGTGGTGGAGTCCAGTAGGAACTCGGCTTGGTGACCTCACAGCTGGAGCTTGGGTATGCTCCTTGGAGCTCTGCCCAAAGCCGCTGCCACTTTGAAGCCTTCCCTGAGCCCTCTCCCCAGCCTTGGCCAAGGCGGTTGGTGCTTCCTCGGGACTCCCTGGGTAGTGGGCATTCCCTTGTGCAATGTGGTAGGGGTGAGGCCTCCAGGTTCCCCAGTCACGTAGAGCAGGCGTGTAGAGAAGCCGTGAATCCCTAAACCTGGTCTTCCATGCCTAGCACAGTGTCCAGAGGCCTCAGGTAGTGTTTGCCTGAAAGATGACTCCAGTGTCTCCCCTCAGGCCCTCTACCACGATCCTGGCAGTTTAACTTCAGTCGATTAAGAACATACAGGGGACCTGCTAGAGCTGAGGTTCTGAGCTCCATCTGTGAGTCCGCCCCCTCTGGTGTGTGTGGGTTGCGTGGAAAAAAGGCAGCTATGGAGGTCCTTTCCCCTGGGGAGCAAAACCCTCTACTTCTCCCAGGTCTGAGGTGTTACCAGGCCAGCGTCCTGCTCGCTCTCGCGACCCAGGCAGGCAGAGCTTCTTTCCAGGAAGGTGCCTGTCCCGAGTGTGAAAGGATGGGAGCCAGTGCCCACCCCCTGCCGCCAGTGCCCACACTCTGTGAAGTTTGCGGGGTTTAGTGCCATAAGCTGCCCAGGGTCCAGGAAACAGGGCAAGCCCTTGAGAGCCGCCTTCACCTGCCTCTCTGGGTGCCGGGGACCCTGCGCCTATAAGTCAGAACACTGCCTGAAGTATTTGGGAGGTTATTATGAAAATCCTAGAGTTATTTGGTGGTACCCCCAGAAGTATTTTGGGGGTTATTGTGAAAGTTCTCGAGTCATTTGGTGGAACCCCCAGAAGTATTTTGGGGGTTATTGTGAAAGCCCTTGAGTCATTTGCTGGAAGCTGTAAACACCCAGTTTCACTTTGTTCTCCTCATCTCTAGGATGCAGACAGTCCTACTTACTTCAGAGTGGCTGTTTAAAAAGGCATGAGATCATGTGGGGGGAAATGGTTTGTAAATAGCGAGGGCCGCCTGAGAATGAGGTCAATGGTCTGTAAATCACGGGGCCCCAGCACGAGACATGGTCAGAAACGTGGCTGGTGTGGGTCAGGCCGTAGGAGCGCCCGCCGAGGCCGCGGCTTCCCCTCCTGGGAAGTACCTCCCTCCCCTTCCTGCTAGGAGTCAGGGCCATGGTGAGACAGCCATGACCCCTGTCCTGGAAGGGGGCTCTGGAGCCCAGCGGGGGCAGCTCATCCATGGCCCCCATTGGTAGACAGTATGCACCTGGAACATGTTCTAGGACCCGGGTTGAAGTCCTGGGTCTGATTTGGGGGCAAGTCACCCACCTTCTGAGTGGACTTCTTGGGAACCAGATGACCGACATAAGGAGAGCACTCGAGGGAGAGGAAGTAAAGCCCAGCAGGAAACCAGCCGCACTGAATAGATGCCCTAGTGGGTCACCCCTTGGCGGGGCCAGAGCTCAGCGGTTACCCCGTCTCGGGAAGTCCGTACACAGTCTCATCAGCGCTGCTGTTAGTCAAGGACAAAACAGCCTTTGACACACCCAGTCCTTGCTCAGAAGGAGAAGATGGAAGCATGTCTGTACTTCCTGAAGCCCACCCCTCCCCATTTCCTTGTGTTTATTCATTTAATTTGGGATGACAGACAAAGATGATGATTTACAACCCAAATCTTCTCTTTTAGGAAATATTTCTGGCACTGGTTTTCAATGTTGCAACCATACTTACAGGAGCTATTCTTAGACTTGTCACTGTGTCTCTTTTTCAAAGCGCCACCAGTCTTTATATAGACACCTTCTCCAGTTTTGAGTTTCTTTATATAGATGCCTTCTCCAGTTTTGAGTTTTTAATCGAGATTCTTCTCTCCGTCGGCGCGTTAGAGATAGTTTATTTTTACAGGAAAATAGAAACACAGGGGGCTCTTCCAGGGTAAAAACATATAGCTAAGAGCAGACATGACTCAGATGGGGGCAGAGGGGTGGGGAGGTGTGGGAAAAATCCTCTTCTTGCATGTATATTATCTATGGTGAAACAGATCACCAGCCCAGGTGGGATGCATGAGACAAGTGCTCGGGCCTGGTGCACTGGGAAGACCCAGAGGAATCGGGTGGAGAGGGAGGTGGGAGGGGGGATCGGGATGGGGAATCCGTGTAACTCTATGGCTGATTCATATCAGTGTATGACAAAACCCACTGAAATGTTGTGAAGTAATTAGCCTCCAACTAATAAAAAAAAATTTTAAAAAAAAATCCTCTTCTTCATCTTGGGGTCAGGATGCATCTCGGGAATACCCCAGGAAACCTCCTGTTGGTGTCGGTATCTTGTAGCTCAGACAGGGAGGGCACTGGGAGAGGTCATCTGGGCTGACTGCAGGGTTCAGGCTGGGATGGTTGGGTGTGGGGGGTTGGCCATTTTCTGGGTCAGGCAGACCCTCTGGGGTCCACTGAGCCTGTGCAGACACACAGCTGGTCGTGGTGGAGCTGAGGCTTGAGCCTCAGCCAGGGCTCTTTCTTGTCTCGCCTTCGCATCTGTTTGCATCAGTGGTTGGACGGTCACCTGGTCCATTGCAGGTTAGTCTGGGGCCTTTGCTGCATGGATGCTCCGTGACCCCAGGATGGCATTGTCCAACCTGTCAACAGGTGGCAACACTGAAAAGGACTTCCGTCAGGGCCATGGGTCTTGGCAAGTCTGTGGCGGGGAGTGACTGGTCCTGCTAGAGCTTTCCAGGTGCTTCTGATGGAATGGCTTCACTGTTTGAGACTGATGCCAGCCCCCAGCCTGCCATTGGCCCTTGTTTGTAAACTTGCCAGGAGAACCATAACAACAGTTCTTCTGTAATATATGGTTTCCTTCCAATGTGAAACTATTAATTTGTTACCCCAGATACTGAAGTTGCTACCAGGAGGTGTGGGACCGACATCACAGTCCACGTGGGGTAACTGCCCGGGATGCTGGAGTGCCATCCTGTGTCCCGCCCACTCCCATCTTTACTTTCCCCACCCAGAATCTTCCTTTATGTCAGCTGCCTCAACCCTATTCTTTGCTTCTCTCTGACATACCTCAAATTCCTTTTGAAATGAGGAGTGGAAATCGATGGATGATAAAATAAACATTATAAGTGGTCTTGGTGCTAAGCTTGCTGCAGGGAATTCCAAGATAGAAAAGTGGTCTTGCCTTGAAGAGTGGGCAGACTTAGGAGGATAAATGCAAGCAAATGACAGCGGCACGTGTCATGTAGGACAACAGAGGCGGGTGACATGCATGGAAGTACCTAAATGGGCAAAGTGAACAGGGCAGGCTTTTAGGAAGAGCGGTCCGTGAGCTAAATTAAAAGGTGAGCAGTTTGGAGGTGGGGAAGGGCCATAAAATGTCCAGCACGACACAGCAGGATGGTGAGGACCAAGTGTCAGCCGTTAGGAGAACTGGGGAGAAATATCAGAGGGGGTGCCTCAGCGCTAAAGTGACCCTGCTAGACTGTAACAGAGGTGTAAAGATGGTTGGAGACCACACAATCACTGAACACCCGCTCTGTCCTGTGCCCGCACTGACCAAGGGCTGGAGATCCAGTCCTGAGCAGAACAGGGCCCCTGCCGTCAGGGAGCTAGTATCTGGTGCGGGAGACAGACAGTTAATGAACACGTGAGTGATGTATGATTTGTCAGCTGGAGTCAGGTGGTGATGAGTGCTCTGGAGAGAAATAAAGAGGTCAGAGTGCCTTGGGTGAGGGTGGTCATATTTGAATGGGTGGTCAGGGCAGAGACCTAAAGGGTGTGTGGGAGGTGCTGTGTGGCGGGGCAGAGGCTGTGCAAAGGCCCTGTGGCAGGAGCAGGCGTGGCTTGTTGGAGCCACAGGAGGCTCGTGTGACTGGAATGGAGGATTATGATGGGAATGGACTTGAGATCAGAGTGTGTAGAGGGCCCATCAGGCAGTCTGTGGGCCTCTGTAAGGACAACAGCTTGTAGTCTGATGGAGACAGGAGCCATTGGAGGGTTTTGAGCAGAGGGAGGGCTCAATCTGACCGATGTCTTAGAAGGTTCACTTGCTGCTCTGTGTGGATGGTGGGGCCAAGGAAGAAGCAGAGAGATTGGTCAGGAGCCTGTTCCATTAATCCAGGGGCTGGAGTGAGGCATGGTCGGGGTCTGGTCACATTTTGAAGGAGATGTAAAGCCTAGAATGTTCTTTCCAGTGCCGCTGCTGACACTGAAAGGAGGCTAACACTGTGGTTCCCTCTTTCTAGGCCAGCTCGTCATTAACTCTGAGGCTTTCTCTCAGGAAGCCCCCTGCTGCCGGGCACCATGACCGTGAGGGGGGCCGCGCTGGCCCCGGATCCAGCGTCACCCACCACGGCAGCAGCCTCGCCCAGCATCTCCGTGATCCCTGAGGGTAGCCCCACGGCCATGGAGCAGCCCGTGTTCCTGATGACAACTGCTGCTCAGGCCATCTCTGGCTTCTTCGTTTGGACAGCCCTGCTCATCACCTGCCACCAGGTACCCAGGCCAGGCGAGCCAGCAAGCCCCAGTGCTCCGGGGGAGGTGGTCCCGAGAGGTTTCTCATCCAACATAGTATTAGTTAGGCCAGGCCAGGCTACACTGCAGTAATAAATAAGCCCTGAATCTCAGGGGCTTCCCCGGGGGAGTCGGGTTCTTGCTCAGCCAGCCCAGTGCTGGTCAGTTTCCATTCTGTGGCTCCAGCATCTTACAGTTGCAAGACACCATCTGTCTGACAACTGCAGGGAAGGGTGTGTGTACAAAGTACTCTGAATATTTAACTTTCTCAACCAGAAATGGTCCACCTTCCGTGGGCCAGAACTGGTCATGTGTCCAGCCCAAGCTATAGGGGACCCTGGGAACTGTGTACAGGGTGGCAGTGTCCCCTGTGCAGATGAGAAAATAGAGACCCAGAGAGGAAGGAGGGAGGAGACACTAGCCTAGTCACATACAAGTTGGTGGCAGAGCTGGGACAGAAGTCGTTTCCCATCCCCCTGGGCTCGCCTTCCCAGGTGAGGCTGCCGTGGGCTGGGATGTTCCTTGGCTGCCCAAAGAAGAAGGTTTGAAGGCTGCTCCATGAAGAGGGAGGCTGAACCCGTTCCGGTCCCAGGGTTCCCCATCCCTCCTAGAACCCAACTGCTTCCCAGGCGGCTGGCTCACAGCAGATGGGAAATGCTTCGTCTTCTTCCTTCTCCCAAGCACAGGGCTTGGCTGGGCCAAGCATGAAGTCATGGGAGCTGGGACGAGGGAGACTTTGGCTGCTGGGACTGTTGCATCGTGGTTAGAGCCGTTCTTGGCATTTGTGTGCAGCTTTTATTTTTTCCCCTGCTTTCTAAAAACTGCATTGCATTCTCCCAACTTGCCAGCGAGGCAGGCAGTGCTGCCCCTGTTCAACAGATGGGAAAGTGAGACCCAGAATGAGGCTGTTGCTGCAGCCACTCAGCCAGAAAGGACTTCCGCCTTCTGTGGAAGGGAGGGTCCTGTCTGTCCCGCCCTCTGCACCATAAGTTAGTTAAGGGACAGGGCAGGGTGGGCCACTGCCTGTTCACCTGTGTTTTAGCTCACCGGTCCAGGGGCAGGTGTTTAGAAAGTCTTGGAAGTGGAGGGACAGTACATGCATGTTAATCTACTCCTGCATCAGGCACCTGGTTCCCAAACCCAGCTATGCACACATCCTGGTCCCCAGGGAGCGTGTCATCGCTGTGGACCCCAGCTCATCCCTGACTGATTTGCATAATCTTGGGGGTGACCTCATGGCCCTGGGCCTGCGAGGCAGCCTGGGCACCACCGCATGCAGCCTGTGGGCTTCACGCACCCTTGGTGGGATGCTTACAACAGCCTCACCTGGGAAGTGTGTGTCGTCACAGTGGAGAGAGGAGGACGCAGAGGCTCAGGGCTGAGTTAACGTGGTGGTCCCCGTGCTAGTTGAGGGCAGAGCCGGACCCAGGTGGGCTCCTCCTTCCGTGGAGCCGGCGGGCCATGGTCTCTGGGGCCCTGGCTGACCGGCCCCCTCCGCCCCCAGATCTACATGCACCTGCGCTGCTACAGCTGCCCCAACGAGCAGCGCTACATTGTCCGCATCCTCTTCATTGTGCCCATCTACGCCTTCGACTCCTGGCTCAGCCTCCTTTTCTTCACCAACGACCAGTACTACGTGTACTTCGGCACCGTGCGTGACTGCTACGAGGGTGAGGACGGCTCGGGCGGCAGCCAGAGGGTTGTGGGGGGGGGGTGGCTGGGAGCTGTGCACCCCCACTTTGTCTGGGAGCTAGAAGACCCTCTTCCCGGCTTCCTCCTGGAGGGGCCACCCGTCCCTTCTTGACCCCCTTCAGGGTTTTCCACCCAGATACCAGCACACATGTAACCAGGTGTCACCTGCTGAGATGCTTCGTGACGTGGCCCCCAAACTCCTCTGCAGACACCCGGGATCAGGGCTCCTTTCTCAGTGCTGGCATCTCTGGTGAGGGTGGGGGCAGCAAATAAGTGGCTTATGGGTAGATAGAAAGGGCTTCTCTTCTGTGGAAGGGAGGGTCCCGTCTGTCCCACCCTCTACACCATAAGTTAGTTAAGGGACAGGGCAGGGTGGGCCACTGCCTGTTCACCTGTGTTTTAGCTCCACGCCCCAGGGGCAGGTGTTTAGAAAGTCCTGGAGGTGGAGGGACAGTACATGCATGTTAATCGACTCCTGCATCATTCACCTGGTTCCCAAACCCAGCCATGCACACATCCTGGTCCCCAGGGAGCGTGTCATCGCTGTGGATCCCAGCTCATCCCTGACTGATTTGCATAATCTTGGGGGTGACCTCATGGCCCTGGGTCTTCAAGGCTGCCTGGGCACCACCACACACAACCTGTGGGCTTCACGCACCCCTGTACCACTAGATACAGGTGGATAAGGGGCTTGTCTCATGTGTGGTGTGGACACATCACTTGCTCCTGTGCTGAGCTCCAAGCACCTGGCCAGGCCCCGTGCTGGGCTCCGGGCAAGACAACCCTCACCCTGCCTGCCATGCGGGAATCTGTGTGGCCTAAACAGCACAAGGAGACAGGGATGCTCTCTCCCAGTGGCCCTGCCTGAGGATGGGGGTGGGGTGGGGCAGGGATCAGGGTCTTAGAGATGAGTTGGCATCTGCCAGGCAGTGGCATGGATGAGCATTCATTCTGGGCAGAGAGGAATCTCAGCGTGCTGGTTTGGGGGTGCTGGGAGCTGTTGCGGGGGGCAGCCACGGCCAGAGGAGAGGCCAGTGGCTAGAGGCGATGGGCCTGGGAGGCAGGGATGGGGACGTACACAGCCTTGGGGGCATAGAAGGAAACGGAAGTTTTGTTTTACTGGTGATACACAGGAATATGACATGACTGGAAATTGCAGTTTAGAAAATCTCCAGGTGCTGAGTGGGTGAAGGAAGGGGAGGCCAGAGACCCCAGGACAGGTCTCAGTCCAGCGATGCTTCGGCCTGTCCCCAGGCAGGCCAGCAGGGAGAGGACCTGTTCTTCTCCACCAGAAGAGGTCCGCCAGAAGGAGGACCCTTGAACTCAAGATCCCTGCTCTGACACCCACGCTCCTCAACAGTTCTATGCTTTCCTGTCTCCTCCCTGTACCTGCGCTGATGGTTTCGGGTAGAATGACCAAACATGGTTTTCCTTATACTGAGGCTCTGACCACAACTGATTATCTGCTTCCCAGACCCCGGAGAAGGAGGGGGCGGCGCTTTGTCCTGGCCCTGGATATTGGAGTGCAGCGTGCTTGGCCCCAAAGAAGCTAGAGTCTCTCCTCTCATCTCACTTTGAACATGTGTATCCCTGAAGACTCGCAGGGCACAGGAAGTGGCCTTTGAACTTGAGGAGATAATGCAGGCACCCGGTGGGCCCCCCTCGCCCTGCAGCCATGCTGGCCTCCTTTCCCACCCAGCCCACCACATCCGTTTTCCCAGTGTCTGCAGAGCTCTTTCATCTTGACTCCAGCATCTCCTCAGAAAGGCCTGCCCGTGGCTCCAGCTCCCAGCCCCTGTTTGCAGTTAAGCATGGGTAGCGTGTGAGCCTGATTTGCTCCGTCTCCCTCACGGACTGTCAGCTCCACGAGAGCAGACACGGGCAGAGAGCACGGGCAACAGAGCCAGCAGGTGAGAGGTGCTCGCGCCTCTGTATGTTTGGAACGGATAAGGGAAGACTCTGAGCTTCCACTGCAGGGGGTGCAGGTTTGATCCCTGGGTGGGGAACTAATAAGAGCGTGTGTGCGGCTTGGCACAGCCAAAACAAGAAAAGACTTTATTAAACACCTGCTACGTGCCTTGCAGTCACCCACGTGGGGCCTCGCTGAATCCCCGGGGCTGGAGTCCCTGCCCGGCTCTGTCAGGTGAGAACATGGCAGCTGGGCCGGGCCCCTAGAGCCTGATGTTCCTGGAAGCGCTGGAATCCCCCGGGGAAACCACTGGGCACCTAGGGAATGGTAAAGCCTGAGGATGGGGACCGTGGGGCTCCCTTTTCTGTTCAGCTGCCAGCCTCGCCACGGTGCCCAGGAGCAGCCTCTGCCCACTGGTTTCTTTGGAAGCAAAAACCACTTCCCTCCTGGGGGCCCGGGGTGGGGCTATCCCGTGTGATGATGGGGAGACAAGTATAGACTCCCTTCTCTCCAGGGCCCTGAAGATTGGGGCTCAGGGCAGAAGTGGGGACCACCCGGGGCCCCCAGACCATCTTACTCTGGGCCCCAGAGGCAGCAGCAGATGGTCGGCGGCTACTCCATCTCAGAACCCTTTTGTTCAGGTCCAGCCCAGCCTATCCTTCCAGCCACACGAAGGTCCTCACAGGAAGCCGGCTGCCCTGCGAAGCACATCTCCTAGCAACGCTATTATCTGCTTGGCCTCTCCGGAGGAGTTTACAAACAGTGCAGCAGCTGCCGTGGAGTTCAGGCTGCCCCCCGAGTCCACCAGCTCGCAGTGTCTGAGTTGGTGGGCTGGGCCCTGGCCTGGCCTTTTCCGCACCTCCTGCTTTGGTGCTCCTATCTGCAGCTGCCTGCAGGAGCCGCCCCCACAGAGTTGATGATGGGGTGTGTCCCTTAAAAGTCAAAAAGAACCATCCTCCCACCCTTTCTCCTCATGTCCCAAAACTCAGGAAGGGACACACAAATCGAATGGGCTGGGGGCCTCTTATTTCAGATAGAACCAACCTGTTGTGTAGCCCGGCTCAGAGCCAGACTCTCTGTCGGGCCTCTTAGAGACATTTGCTTTTTTTTTTTTTTTAAACAAAATTTAAACAACTAAGATTTTACTTTTATTGAAGTAATATGTGCCCTTGGTTGAAACATAAAACTGCCCCAACTCCTCCTCACTCTCAAAGTCATCCCACTTTCAACTCTTGAAACTGGTTTCATTTGTTCCAGTGACCTAAAAATAGGCTTTTACTGTTATTTCTTAGCTTTTCAGTTTTATGTAGTGTTACATAGTGACTTCCTGCTGCAGAAGGCTTTTTGTTTTGGTTTTGGGGTTTTGTTTTTGGTCACGCTATGCAGCATGTGGGATCTTACTTAGTTCCCCAACCAGGGATTGAACCCATTCCCCCTACAGTGGAAGTGCAGAGTTTTAACCACTGGATTGCCAGGGAAGTCCAAGGAAGGCTCTGAGTTAGGCATCTTATCTCCAACTACGGCGCGTGCGCACACACACACACACACACACACACACACACACACACACACGTTTTCTTTCCTTCCTCTTTTTAATGTGATCGTATCCTGATTTTCCTTAGTCTGTGTTCAGTGTGTGGATTAAACATCTGTAACTGTTGTTCAGGGCTCAGCCTGACAGTGACCCAAGACGACACTTCCTTGTTCCGCTTTGTTTTCCCTCTGGTTGCTACTTGTCTGCCCCTTTGGCTTGCTGTTTTCTGTCTCTTATCATTAATTTATCCCCCCAGCACCTCAGTTGAATAAAAAAAGAAGCCCTCCTGTCAGTCTCCTAGTTCCGGGTTTTCCAGGTGGCGATCCTCCTGGAGCCTTGCCCTCCTTGCCCCCATCTGGACTGGTTGTCCTCGAGGCCTCTTACTTTTCAGCTGTTGTCCTGGGTCTTGCCTTCACCGTCAGTCCAGGAATCCTGCCGTCTTTCCTGTCCTGAACCGCCTGTTCCCTGGGTGCCATCTTTTCCGCATTTGAGGTCTGCTCTTTTTGGTGAGCACACATCTTCCAGGGGCTTCCTGAGAAGACAGTTTGCATGAGAGTTCTGTTTTTTGAAATCTGAACATTATCTGCAAATATCTTTATTATCATGTTTAAGTTTGTTGGTGTTCAGTGGGGATATGATTTCTGAATTGAAAATCATTCTCCCTCTGAATTTTGAAGGTGTGTTTTTAACTGTCTCTTAGCTTCCAGTATTGTTTTTGGAAAGTCTGCTGGATCCTTAAAGCTTGTATGTAACTCTTTTTTTTGTTCTCCTAGCTTTTAGGATCTTGTCTTTATCCCCGTTGTTCTGAAATCTCACGAGAGATGGGGTGTTCATCGTGCAGGGCATCTGGTGGGCTTTTTCAGGGTGGACACTACTCATATCCTAAGGTTCTGGGAAATTTTCCTGAATGTTTCTTTGATAATTCCTTCCCTTCCATTTTACCATCCCTTTCTGGAATAAGTTAAGTAGGATGTTGCACTTTTGGATTGAGCCTCAAATTTCCTTTACAGTTTCTTGGCATTTTTCATCTCTTTCTTTGTTCCGCTTTCCAAGAATTTTTCTGATTATGTTTCAAATCTTTACCTTTGAGCTTTCTGTTGAAGGTTTTATTTCCTTTATCATGTTGTAAAATGTCAGGCGCTCTTCCCTGCTCTTTTCCCCTTGTTCCTGGTTTTGTTCTTCTCTCTCTGGGGATGCTAAGTACATTTTTCTTCTATTCCCCACATTATATCTGTCTTTTGAGTTTCTTCCATTTGTTTGCTTACTTTGCTCTTTGACCTTTGAGTAAGAAGCTTTCCTCAAATGTCTGGTGATCTTGGCTATTTTTTTTTTTTTAATATATTTGAGAATGGGGCTTGGGCTTTTCAGGTGGCACAGTGATATAGAATCTGCCTCCCAGTGTGGGAGATGCAAGAGACGCGGGTTCAAACCCTGAGTCAGGAAGATCCCCTGGAGGAGGAAATGGCAACCCAGTATTCTTTCTTGGGAAATCCCAGGGACAGGGGAGCCTGTCAGGCTACAGCCTGTAGGGTTGCAAAGAGTCAGACATGACTGAGCACACACATAAGTAAAGGAAATACCAAGTACACGCTGGAGCCCAAAATAAGAAATCTAAAACAGTGGAAAAGAAGAATGGGTCTTAAAACTGCTGGGCCTCTTCCCAGTTGGGTGGAGGACGTGGATAGGACGTGGGACATTTCCTCTGCCTTTTATTTACTTATTATTATTATTTTTTTTTTTTACTGCAGCATATGGGATCTTATTTCCCTAACCAGGGATTGAATCTGCACCTCCAATAGTGGCAGTGGGGCGTCTTAACCACTGGACCACCAGGGAGGTTGCTCCTCTGCTGTTTGCATGCAGTGGTGGGGTAGACAGTACATGAAGGCTCTTTGATTCTGGGCCTGTTCCCTCAGAGAATAATGTTCTCGTCGCCTTCTAGGAGGAGGACGCTGAGGGGCTGATCGATAGCTGGGAAAGGGCCCTGGGCATCTTCCCTTCGTGTTCAGACTTCCTGTCTGTATTTTCTGCAAGTCTCTGCATCGCTGCCCTTAGCTGGGCCAAGTTCTGTGAGGGCAGAACCATCTCAACTGTCTCGAAAGGAAAAAGCCAAGAGCGTCACATGGAGACTGGTGGCCGGTGTTCGCATCTGCACCCACAGCCTTCAGGGCTGCCTGGCGCGCCCGGTTACACAGGTTCCTGGGGTTCTGTGGCTCCCTCCTGTCCCCAGGTCAGCGACCATGCCGCACCTTCCAGAGCCTTTGTGACATCCCTCTGCCTCATGGCACCTGCTGCCTCTGGGGCCATGTCCTTGCCTTTGAAGGTTTGTACCTTTGCCCCCAATTCCTTCTCACTTCAGGGACATTTCAGGGGAGGATGGAGGTGAACCCTGTGAATTGGAGGTCGTGATTCCACTATCGAGGGAGAAATGGATGCTTGCCCAGTGCCCCTAATGGAAGTTGCTCAGTCGTGTCTGACTCTGTGACCCCATGGACTGTAGTCCACCAGGCTCCTGTGTCCATGGGATTCTCCATGCAAGGACACTGGAGTGGGTTGCCATTCCCTTTTCCAGGGGATCTTCCCGACCCAGGCATCGAACCTGGATCTTTTATATCGCCGCTAGATTCTCTACCACTGAGCGTCTACTACCTCGTGAGGGCCAGAATTCTCAGAGCTGGGGCTGGACCACCAGGGTGTGCAGGGCAGGCAGACGGTGAAGGGGTGGGATCTGGCCCCCTTGCCTGCATTTAGTGTTTGACTGGGGTAGGGGGTCGCCCCTAAAGATGACTCTGAGACAACCTGGGGAGCACAGTGGTTGGAGAGTTGCAGATGGCTGGAGCTCAGATGGGGGAGACCCTTCCTCAGCTGCTTCATGCGGACACTGTCTTGTTAATAAGGTTTGTGTGGCACTTCAGTTCAGCACATGTGTTTTCATTACTGTTAGCTCGTTCTCACATCTCAGTTACCTGGTAGAGTATCTGTTATCATCCCCATGTTTCAAATGTGAAAAAAAACTCACATAGGCTAAAAAATTTGCCCAAATTGTTACCTAGAGAGTAACTGCCAAAGGCCAGACTCTGGTCTGGGTCTCTGAGGTCCAAGAATTGCTCTGTGGCCAAGCTTGGGGAAGGAATACAGGACAAGGTTCTTCCCTGCAAAAGTGTGAACTCTTGTTAAGGGAAGAGGTTTTACATGTACGAGAGAAACAAAGAATGATGCTTTTTTCACCCAGTTTCCAATTTGGGACGAACTTGGATTCCCGGATTCTGGTCCAAAGTGAAACTTCTTCCCAGGTTGGGAGAGTGCAGTTGAGGACCACCAGCTTGAGGATCACCAAATACAGCTTGAGGACCGCCAAAGACTCAACGACCGGTGTGCTGCCAGCAGGACTCATGGGGCTGGTAGTGGCCCTTGCTGGTCACGGCTCTGAGAGAGCCAGGAATCAGAAGAGCTCAACCCATCAGGATAAAGACAGGCAACCAGAAGAAACCAATGAAGACAGGAATCGGAGTCAGCTTTTCTGGTGGCAGGGAGCAGCAGTGAGCAGGAACAGTAAAGGGCAGAAAAGCCACGAGGGAGGAGGAGCTAGGACCATCGCAGTGACTCAGAATCTGGGGGCAGGTGCTGAGCGAGGACCCTGCCTGCCTGGCTGTAGCATGTTGTGTCTGTTATTGTCCATGATGATCACCAGTCACTGGAAAAACGGGAAAGAGTGTTCGGGTGCCCCCTGTTTGCTCAGCAGTTGAATCTGGTCTTTTGCCTCTGATTGTGTGCATTTGTCTCTAGTTCATTTAAGATTTGGTGTCTAGAATGGAGATGGAAGTTCCAGGTACCTGACTGTCCAGGGTGAGAGAAAGAGAAAGCCCATTCTTTCTCTTATGCTGGATGCTCCTTGTGGGCCCCTCTGGTCACTTGTGTGTCTGGGGTCTCTCCAGGGAACCAGAATGGGAGCTGTGATCAGAAGCGTGGTCAGGTGAGAACCCCCACTGTTAATCTTTTTTGCTCTTCTGACGTTCAGGGCCAGCTTATCTCTGGGTTTGTTCCCTGGCTGTGTGTTGAGCTGTCCATTTTAAACACACATGCTGGAGTGTGGGGGTGGTATTTTGCATGGCTCTGTCATTTCCTAGGAAGGGCATTGATTTTTCCAGATGGTCAGTGGGTCTTGGTGTGGGCTGGTTGAGTCATCTCCAGGAGATTCTGTCTTGTTTCCTTTCTCCAAGATGCATTATCAACTCACTAATGATTCTTTTAACAGAAACCATCAGCAAATCGGGATTTTGCAGACTGTCTGGCCCCAGAGCACTGAGCAAAGGTCAAAAATCTGGAATTGGGAGAGATGGATGAAGTTTGGTGATCTCACCAGTTGAATGCAGAGCTGCATATGGACAGAGAACTGGACCACATACTTCAGGAGCGGGCTGACATATGTTGCGACACAGGAAAGGATGTGAGCTCAGGCACCAAGCTCTTCCCAGAAGTGGATTGCAAGATAGCCTAGTTTGTTGGTTCTGAACGGAGGGGCAGAGGAACCTTGGGCCCCTGTGGCCTCTCCCTTGGACTTTGTCTTTGGTGACCGGAAGTCGGATTACCTTGGGGAAGGTGCAGCTTCCCAGCCCATGAAAGAGTGAGCACCTCGAGCGCAGGACTGAATGAGGGCTGCACCCACAGTCCTCCTCTCTGAGCCTCACCTGGAGCTGTGACCTCTGTCCATCCATTCGTTTCTTCCATGCTGATTGAGTGTGGAAGTGCCAAGCTCTTTGATCGCTGTTGGGGGTGGGCCTTGGGTCCTGCCTGCAAGATGCTTGCAGAAGACAGTGGGTAACACTGTACAGTATTTACTGTAAGCCCAGCCTCGTAGATAAGGCATCACACTTTCAGCCCTGAGCCCCATCCTCGCTGCAGCCCCCACCCAGAAGAAGCTGTTAGCCCTGGCTTAGAGATGAGGAAACCGAGGCCCAGAGCACGAAAGAAATTTGCCACACAGCCTCTAAGTGGTGGAACCTAAGTGGTGGAACACACAGGCAGTCTGGCTCCAGGGTCCATGGCTTGCTGGCCGCTTTATGCTGCCTCTTGTACTCGAAGGAGCAGGCAGATCCACAGAGATTGTGGGGTGTGATGTCAGCATGGCGATAAGACGGGACCAGCCAAGGACAAGGTGGTGTCGCAGCTGGGTCTGCCTCTGGGATTTAGCAGAGCGACCTGAATGTATCCGCAAGGGAAGGCCTGAGAGATCATGGCATGACGTGGGGATTCCAGAAGAGGTTTTATGTGCATTCCACTCACTTGGCTGTGTATGTAACTACCCAAAATCAGGCTCGTGTAAAACAGCCGTTTATT
This sequence comes from Dama dama, assembly GCF_033118175.1. Taxonomy (NCBI): domain Eukaryota; kingdom Metazoa; phylum Chordata; class Mammalia; order Artiodactyla; family Cervidae; genus Dama; species Dama dama. Next base: position 10,190,964 of record NC_083702.1, read on the forward strand.
TTGTCCATGAATACGGCAGGTCAGGAATTTGGACAGGGCACGCTGGGGACAGTTTGGCCCTGCTCCGTGGTACCTGGGCCTGAGCTGGAGAACCTGAAGGCTCAGGGATGGATCATCTGATGTCTGATTTCCTCACGTTGCTGGCAGTTGATGCTGGTATCAGCTGGGGGCCTGGGTTCCTGCCACGTGAGCCTGTTCATGTGGACTCTTCACATGGACCAGTGTGGGCTTCCTCTCGGCATGATGGCCGGGTCTAAGGGCAGCCATCTCAAGAGAGGATAAACCAGAAGAAGGAGGCCTTTTCTGGGCTTCCCTGGTGGCTCAGTGGTAAAGATCTGTCTTCCAGTGCAGAGGACGTGGGTTTGATCCCTGATCTGAGAAGATCGCACATGCCTTGGAGCAGCTAAGCCCACACACCACAACTGTTGAGCCTGTGCTCTAGAGCCTGTGTGCTTCAACAAGTGAAGCCCATGCACCCTAGAGCCCACGCTCCCCAACAAGAGAAGCCACTGCAATGAGAAGCCCACACGCCGCAACTGGAGAATAGCCCCCCATGCTCGCCGCAACTAGAAAAAAGCGTGCACAGCAATGAAGACCCAGCACAGCCAAGAAATAAATTTTTAAAAAATTTATAAATTGGTGTTTCTAACCACAACATCAGATGTCAAAAAGCTTTTCTTCTGCTATGGTCTCCCCGGTACACCCAGATTCTAGAAGAGGGAAGAAAACCCCCATCTCTCAGCAGAGGAGTGTCAGTGTCAGGGGATGTGGCTGCCTTTGGAAAAATACCATTGACTACAGTATAGCTGGACCGATTGGAAGAGACACATCCACTCCTCTTGGCCTTATATGGTTTTGGATAAAACCATATTAGTAGACTGACATCAGATTTGGCTTGATGCTCCTCACTTCCTGCCTTCAGATGCCCAAAGTTCCTGTCCGTGGAAAGGGATCTGGAGGCCAGTCAGTGGAGATTCCCGCCACATGCAGGGCACTAGGCCTTGTCAGGGGACAGCGGGCCCCCAGGGAAGGCAGACAGATAAAGAGCTGTGACCGCCGATGTTGAGAGTGCCAACCACTCTTCTGAGGACCTTGCATACGCACAGAAACCCCACCACCTCCTAACTTGATAGGGGCTCTTTTTGTCCCTATTTAACAGATGAGAAAACTGAGCTGCAGAGAGGTACCCAGCTGAGCCGCGCTGTGAACCCTCTGCTGTGTGTCTCTAGGGGGATAGTCACAGCACAGGCAGCCGGTGCTGTGGGTCCTGTTTATACAGGGTGCCACCTGGACTCCTATTTCCCAGCCCCAGACATGAACCCATAGTAGTTAGACCAACTAACTACTGTTAGTTAGCTGTTAGACCAACAGCCCTTTGCAAGTTGCTAAAGGCCAACTTTTACCTACAGATGTATGGCCAGGATCTGCTATGCTCCAATTCCAGGCAGTCAAGCGTCTACGTTAGTCTATGGGCGAGGGCTGGGCCCATGCTGATCCCAGTCGGTGATCACACTCCAGGGGGGAACGACGGCCTGGTATCTGCAAATCAGCAGGTTCCATGGATGTGGGATGCACAGGACCCCGTGGTGGTGGCCAGGGACTTCTCAGGGAGGGTGATGTCTGACGGGTTGACAGTTCCAGGAGTGCAGAGGGCAGGGCGCAGGCAGTGGGACCCTTGAGGGCAGAAGCACGAAGGGCATAAGACCGTGCTGAGGGGAAGGGGGCACCTTGTGTTGCTGGGAAGGAAGTGTGAGGGGTGGGCAGGAACCAGGCCACCTGTTGAGAGACCTTGAACTGAGCCTGGGGCCTGCTCTGGGAGCCTTGAAGGCCTTTCTGCTGCACACAGACGGCGGGTCAGATGAGAAGGGGCCTGCTGGCTGCAGGGCCCGTGGTGCGTCTTCCTCGATCTTATCCCCTGACCCTGCCTTGACCCTCCCCTTGGCCTCACTCCTTTGCCGGACGCCTGTCCTGTTCCCCTGCCCCGGGCCCCTGGTCTGCTTCCTGCACCTTTCCTCCTTGCGTCCTCCTCTCTGTGCCCTGGCTCCCAGCACGTCCTGGTACTTCTAGCACCCTGCAGGCAGCAGCCTTCATTTGCTGACCCCTCAGAAGTCCTCTGACTAGGAGACCAGTTACAACGTAGTGCTATATTTATAGCATTCATAGCATACTTCTGCTGTGCCCCCGTTGGTGGCTGTTGCAGATTTTATATCTTTGTGGGCGATGTCAAGCTGTGTCCTGATTCAGAACACGCTGGCCTAGCTTCCCGAAACATTTGCACTGTATTTTGGGCACCTCTCATACGTTTTGTTGTAGCTTCCCGTGCTATAGGCTAAGATGCTGCTACATGCTGATGAATGCATAAGGGTTCTTTCTGTCTCATTCTTGCTGAGAATTTCTCCTGAGATCCTTCTGGGAAATGTTCAATTGCTGCTTGGTCATAAAACTGTGATCCGTAACACAGAAACAGAAAAATACATGAAACTAGTAAACAATTATAAGACCAAAACCCAGGATGTGCACCCTGCCAGCTCTCCAAACCCCCAGCCTGCCCGTCCAACTCGCCCCTCACAATCCTGCATTTGTTGGTAATCACGTTCTTGCCTTTCTTTATGGTGTGACGAGCAGCGTCTGTGAACAGCATGGTTTAGCTGGGCCTGAGTTTGATTATACAAGTGGAATATCCACTGTGGGTTCTTACATTCCTGAGGTCCCCCCCACCCACTTCCAGTCCTCCCCACCTCCAGTCTCTGCCTGTAACTGTGGTTCATTCACTTTCGTTGCTGTTTAGAATTCCACCATCTGTTTATCCGTTCTGTTGATCTGAGTGGTTTTCTCTGGACTTTGTTTTCACAGCCTTGGTCATCTATAATTTCCTGAGCCTGTGCTATGAATACCTCGGGGGGGAAAGTTCCATCATGTCAGAGATCAGAGGGAAGCCTATCGAGTGAGTATGAAGGCCCCCGGAGCCCTCCACACCACCCTGTTTGCTGGGCCTGACGTTCTCTGAGCCGTCCTAGCATCAGCCGGTCACACAGACCATCTCTGCCTGTGACCTTGACCTACTCTGCCTCTCTTGCACCTCCTGAGCAAGGTCATTCATTGGGACTCTGGGGAGGGCCTGCCTGTCTCTTTCTCCTTCTCTCTCTTCCTGTCCTTTGCTGTTTGCCTATTTTTTCCCTCTTGCAGTTTTCACATTCAATGCCTTTCAGGTTGATTTGTCATCCCAAGGGTTCCTGCCGCTTACGCTGTGTCTCCCCCAGTGCTTGGCCTCAGGCTCAAAGACTGCCCAGGATCTGAGCCTGATCCCCGCGCTGCCCCGCTCTACCCGGCTTGTCAGGGTGTGAAGGAGAGTGAGGGTGGCCTGCCCCGCCCTGCTTTCCTGAGTCCCGGCTCTTTCTTTGCTCACCAGCCCTTCTCCGCTCGTCTCTTCCAGGTCCAGCTGTATGTATGGCACCTGCTGCCTCTGGGGAAAGACTTACTCCATCGGGTTCCTACGGTTCTGCAAGCAGGTGGGTACCCCCTACAACTGCCCTGGTCACGAGTTGCAGGCCGGGGACCAGGAGCCTGGGTTTGTGCCCTGGAGCGGCAGCTGCAGGGACCAGGCTGCCCCTGGATGACAGGGTGGCAGAGGCGGGTGTCAGGCCAGGAGGACCCTGCTCCAGGCCACCAGTGGGGTTCCCATTTCCTGCGAGGCACCCACTCCCCAACCTGTTAGGGATGCCTGAGCACTGGCGGGGTGTCCTCAGAGGAACATTAGCAGGTGCCCCGGGGATGTCTGATGCAGCCCCTGAGCAGGAAGTGGTCCCAGACGCTTGCTCACTTCATCCAAGTCTCGGTGTGTGTGTGAGAGTCTGAGGAAGTGCATGGTGATTCTAGAATCTCAGTGTGAAAATTTATCAGCTGTGGCTAGAGCCAGGAGGGTTTCTGCATTGAGGAACATGATGGAACAGACCTGCGCAGCCTCTGGTTCTTTCCCTAATTTCCCACTTGGCAGGTGGCCCAGCAGCTTCCAGTTTCCAGATCCGCCCTCCCAGTGGTCTCCAGTGGCCTGGGAGGAGGCAGAGTGGTGGTGTGCTCAAGTGCCTGATCTGGGTCTCTGACCGTCTGAGTTTGAATTCCGGCTTCTCCTCTTGACTTTGTGACTTTGGCTAAATTATGAAACCTATCTGAGCCTTGGTTTCCTCTTCTCTGAAATGAGCATAATGATACTTAACCTCAAGGAATGGTTTGAGGAACTGATGAAGGAAAGCCCTTAACACAGCCCTGGTTCTGAGCCTGCCATCCCTTGCTCAGGAGGGTCTCAGGCACTGTGCCCCGCTGTCAGGACCCTGGCTTCGTCTCCACAGGGCCCGTCAGCCCATCCAGCATCGTGCAACGTCATCTTGGGAGATGAAACCCGGGTCTTGGGAAATGAAACCCACAGCCCATCCCCAGACCTGCTGGAGGCGGGCCTCTCTGCTCCCTCCTGGGCGGGGCCACGCCCCGTGCACAGCCCCGCCCACAAAGCCCTGCTTGGACAGCCAGTCTCCAGTTCTTCTAGATCTTCCTTCCCTCGGGTATTTCTAAATTCAAAACCTCCCCTCGGGACCTGCAGGGAAAGAGTTCACACTGTCCCGGCTTCAGGGTGGGGCCTCTCAGAGCCTTTGTTTACTAGTGCCGGCCCAGCTGTGACTCTCTGCCTTCTTCTTGGAGGACTGTGTATGAAGTGTTGACCCCAGATCACTAGCTTGGTTGCCTTGTTGGAAATTACTCCCCAGCCTTTGGGCAATTACTCCCCAGCCTTTGGGCTCGGGTGTTCCGCTGCTGGTCCTGGAGGTGGCGGGGACAGGTAGTCAAAGAGAACTAAAGAAACTGCTCACCCTTTCCCCTTGGAGAGAGGACACCGTGGCTTTGTCATCAGGGCCCCTGTCTGGGTCTGAGTCTTCTGCCGAATCCCCCCATGCCTTAGTTTCCTTATCTGTACCCTGGGGGTGATGACAGACTTAGGTCATGGGGCTGTCCTGAGCACTGCGTGAGCTGAGCCAGGGCAGCACCAGCGCTTATTTGAGACATGCTGCTGATCCTCCCCAAAGGTGCTGGTCCCGCTTCCTCGAGGGGGTGGGGGCAGGGGGTTTTGTGGGCGTCACCCATCTAACCCTATCATGCGCCCCTCTCCTCTTGGCAGCCGTGCAGCTCAGCTCACCCTGGGCTCCCCTGCAAACCTCACTCGAGCCACTCTCAGGTCAGAAACTTAGGGTTCCATAGATTACTTTCTCTGCACTGGGGCCTTGCCCCACTTGGAACCACACTAGCTTAGCCTTTCAAAGCTAATCCTACCTCCCCAAGGAGAACCTTGTGGCAGACATTTATTGGGTTTCTAGAGAGTGGTGAACTGAAGTCGCTCCATCGTGTCCAACTCTTTGCGACCCCGTGGACTGTACCATCCATGGAATTCTCCAGGCCAGGATACTGAAGTGGGTAGTCTTTCCCTTCTCCAGGGCATCTTCCCAACCCAGCGATTGAACCCAGGTCTCCTGCATTGCAGGCAGATTCTTTACCAACTGAGCCACCAGGGAAGCCCAAGAATACTGGAGTGGGTAGCCTGTTCCTTCTCCAGGGGACCTTCCTGACCCAGGGATCGAACCCAGGTCTCCCGCATTGCAGGCGGATTCTTTACCAACTGAACTACCAGGGAAGCCCCTAGAGAGTGGTGCTTCTCATGATTACATGAGCACTGCAGTTCCCCTTGGTATTTACCGGGGCCTCTGGAGGGACTTGTGGAAACCCGGCTGAGGGCTTCTTTTGGTGGCAGGGGCCTCTGCTGAGTGCTCAGAGGCAGGAGACCTCCAAGGGCAGCCTCTGTGGCCTTGTGCTTCAGTCCCTGCACAGTGACCCTGCCGCAGGGGGCTGGTCACAACCATCCTTCACGCACAGCCACTCTGAGGCTGAGTGACTGCCCCCTCGAGCTTCCACAGCAGGTAGTTGATGAGGCCAGAATTCAGACTCATGTCGGGACTCCAGGCCTTTCTTGGGCTTTGAGCTACTTCCTATTTTGGGGTCCTCTCCATCGCCAGTAAAACCCCAGCTCAACATAAATCCTAGACCCAGTCCCAGAGCATGGGGCCGAGGGCCAGACCTGGGGTTGACAAGGAGGCCCTCACCCACCCAGGGTGGGAGGCCTACTCCCCACGGCCACCCGCACACCAGCACTTACCCCCTCGCCCTTGTCTGCTGTCTGCCCCTGGGCTGAGCTCATGCCCCTGGCTGCCCCCTCTGCCAGTCCTCCCGTCTCTAGCATGTTTAGTGGTCTCTCCTGTGGAATCTGTCTCTGTGTCGCCTCCATTCTTCCTGCACACCCTCCCATCTTCGCGTGCAGCCGCATCGCCCTATTACTGTCTCATGTTCTCTGCAGACAACAGTTCCCCTGGGGGCAGAACAGTGGGCCTCTCCCATCCCTGGCTTCTGGCACCAGCCCAGCTGGCCAGAGGAGGTGCTTCTTCCCTGGGCTGTGTGCTCAGCCTTGACTCTTGCCTTCTCCCCAACAGGCCACCCTGCAGTTCTGCGTGGTGAAGCCGCTCATGGCTGTCAGCACCGTGGTCCTCCAGGCCTTCGGCAAGTACCGGGATGGTGACTTTGAGTAAGTGGCGGGTCCCCCGCTCCGAGGTGCGTGTGGGGATGAGTGGGCGGCTCTGCCCAGAGGCTCAGGCTCTGGCTGAGAGAAGGGGTGGCTGCAGACTGGCCCCACACCTGTGTCTGTTGTCTGAGTGGAGGGCAAGCCTGACCCCATCCGTCCTCACGCCTCCCTGCACCCCTGAGTTCAGGGCCGGAGCCTGGCAGTGGCGCCATCACACTTGGCCCTGCCTCTGACAGAGGCGTGTCTGTCACCTTCAGGCCACAGACTGGGGCCCCTGGGGGAAGGGGGGCAAGAAGGGACAGTGACCATTCCCAGGGAGGGGACGAGAGAGCCAGATCCCTGAGAGCCCTGGCTCGTGTCTCTTCTGCATGGATTGACACACACCCCACTTGAGGGTTTAGTGAGTATGACCGTGTGTCTTGCACGTGTGTGCACGGCCCTGAGCTTGCACACACCCCCTGTAGCCCCGCACAACAGTCTCCAGGGGTCGGTGAGCAAACAGGCTCAGAGGGAACATACCGTGGCTCAAGTGAAAAGAGCCAAGCCAGGTTCTGTCCCTTGGACCATCAGGCTGAGGCCCTGCCCCCGAGGCCGCCTGGAGACCTCTGCCAGGAGCGTGGGCACTGGAGCTGCAGGTGGCAAGGCTCACCGGTGCCCTGCCCCCAGTGTTCTGACCACTTCTGTCAGTGGCTCGGGGAGCCTTCTGAGAGCCGTGCAGAGGGGCATGCGGGCAGGGCCAAGGGGAACGGAGGCCCCTTGTCGCTCAGAAGGGTCTGTTCAAGCCCGAGAATGTCCCCGGTTCCCGCAGCGTCACCAGCGGCTACCTCTACGTGACCATCATCTACAACATCTCCGTCAGCTTGGCCCTCTATGCCCTCTTCCTCTTCTACTTTGCCACCCGGGAGCTGCTCAGCCCTTACAGCCCCGTCCTCAAGTTCTTCATGGTCAAGTCTGTCATCTTTCTTTCCTTCTGGCAAGGTGAGCCTCCTCCCGGCCCCTGCAAGGCCAGCCTGTGCCTCGCTGTCCCCTCAGCCTCATCCTCTGCCACCTGCTCACCATCCCCAGTGCCCCAAGGGTCCAGTCCACCAGGTGTCCATGGGTGATCCTGGCCGGAGCTCAAAGGAACCTCTGTCCATTGAGCACCTGTGGGTCGTGAAGTCTGGGCCCCCAAGGGCCTTTCACTGGAGCCAGCTTTGGCGGGCTTGCTTCCTGGACAGGGGGATCTCAGGGTGGGTGTTCAGCCAGGACCTTGGGGGTAGTTTCCTCAAGGCTCCGACTTGTGTCAGCACCCCCACCCAATAGGAGCATCCGTGCCCCCTGCTTTCATCCTCCTGGGGGAGTGTGGCACTGGGGCGCTATGTGGAAGGAAAAGGAGAAGGGGATCCTGTTTTGGGCTCAACACCCATGGCACTCCTTCCACACCTCTCCTTCCAGGCATGCTCCTGGCCATCCTGGAGAAGTGTGGGGCCATCCCCAAGATCCACTCGGCCCGTGTGTCGGTGGGTGAGGGCACCGTGGCTGCTGGCTACCAGGACTTCATCATCTGCGTGGAGATGTTCTTTGCAGCTCTGGCCCTGCGGCATGCCTTCACCTACAAGGTCTATGCCGACAAGAGGCTGGACGCACAAGGTATGAGCCAGGGTCCTAGAGTTGACCCCCAACCCCCTACCAGCCGGAAGAGTGCTTCCCGGCCCTGCGCCTCGGCCCCTCCTGCCTCCCAGGATCCTTTTGGTATTGACGGATCAGGAGGTCAGGAGGGGACCCTCGGTGTAGGAAAGGGGCCACCAAGGTCCAGGCACCCCTGCCCCCAGTTACAAGGGGTTGGTGGGGGTGGGGACTGGTCCTGGAAGCTAGACACCTCCCCTGCCCCCACCCTGGTCTCTTGCATCAGGTCTGGAGTATGGAGACCCTGAGATGATAAAGCACAATATCCCCATGGGAAGGTCAGGACAGAGACCCTGGGATAAACAGTTTCCTTCGGTTCCTGGTATCAAACAGCATTATACATTTTGTCCTGTAATTTCCTTGTCTCTAAAACTTTCTTTTTTTAACCTGATTACTTCCAAGAAAAAGACTCATATGGTAATAGCTTTTAACAGCTTTCTTTTTACACCTGCTAATCTTCTCTTTGTTAGAATAGCGGTTGGCAACCCCAGTTGTATATTAAGATGCCCTGGAGACTCTTAAAATGCTGTCCAGGCCCCACCCTCAGAGATTCTGCAGTAGTTGGCCTCAGTTTGGGCTTGGCAGGATGTGCCAACAGCTCCCCAGGCAATTCTAACATGCTTTCAGGAGAAGCAGGGGCTGGGAGCTGCCTCTGGCTGCTGCTGGGCAGAAAGGGGAGGCTCAGGGTGACGAGGAAGAAGAGGCTGCCAGTGCCTCAACCAACTTGCCCCTCGAGGAGCTGGGAGGGCTTGGGGAGGAGGAAGCCGCCTGGTCTAACACATCTACCCACGGGGTTGGTTGCTGCCAGCTCCTTGCATGTGTGGCTGAAGGCCCAGGGCCCACTTTCCCAGGCCTACCACCTGTGCCCGCCGTAGGCTCCCTGGGCATGCTGAGCTGAGTGCAGAAGCACTGGCCTGGCCTGTGCAGGGCTCCTCAGGGGCCCCCCTCCCACCCTACTTGTCTTGTGCTTTCCCCGGTTGAGAAGGGGCCTTAAAAAGCTGGGGCTGCTGTAGGTGTGTGGACTGAATCGCCTCCAGGCCTCTCAACTCCTGGGCATCTGACCACGTTCACCCAACACACTTGCCGCCTGGGCGCTCTCCATCTTTTTTCCGATTTGGATTCTACACTTAGTGCCAGGGGGGCTGTGCTGGCCAGGGCTCACCACTGCTGGCTGGCATCCTACCCGCTTCATACCAGTTGGAAGAGATGTGGCCAGCACCCTCCCAGTGTCGAGGGCGATGTCCCTGGGAACTGGTCATCCTGGTGCCTGGAGCCTGAGGCTGTGGCCGAGAACCCTTTCTAGACCATTAAGGTCTAACATGGTTTAAGGCCCCGCTTCTGCAGTGGTGGCCCTCCCCACAGAGGCTGTCTGCGGTCACCTGGGCTGTCTTCTCGCCCATTGCCCCAAGACACATCCACCCCCAGCCAGAAACAGCGTAGACAGGCATCCGGCTCTAGCAAGGACCCCGGCCCAGCCCGGGGAAGCTGCCACACGCCCTTGCCCACCACTGTGCGGATCCTTGGCCGGTTGTCCACCTGTTAACCACAGCGCCTGGCCTCTCTCAGCCCCCATCAGAGTTGGGTGCAAAGCCAGCTCTCCGGTGTGGTCTGTACCTGTCAAGCGCCCCCTCCTCCACGCCCCATCTATGAAGTGTTGCAAAGTTGGCAACGCATGTAACACAGGCTCAGGATTTCTAGCCAAGCGTGAAGAGAAGTGGGGTGGGTGGGTCCCTCCTTAGGTGCTGAGGTTGAACTCTGACCAGCATCCTGGGTGTCCACTCTTTGTCCCCCAGCAGAAGAAAGCCTGAGCCCTGAAGGAGGAGTCTCCTAGATGGGCAGAACTGCCCCCTGCCCAGGCCTGGAGGGGCAGTGGGGCCACCTGAGTGCCAGCTGGGGGCAGGGGGCGGGACCTGGGGTGGGGTGGGCAGCGTACGCGGTGAGGTGCCAGCCTCGGTGGTGGGCATGAGGTGTTCACTCAGCTGTCTCTTGTCTTCTGTTTCTCTGGCTCCCCTCCCTCTCCCCCTGCCCTGCTTTTGCCCCGGGTTTGGCCTCGGGCAGTGCCGACATACGGCCCTTACGGTAGGTTCCACTGTCAGTCTGTACGTCTGTCCTGCACGCCGGTCCTGGTCCCCGTCACCAGCATGAGTCTCTCCCTGGCTCCTTCTCTGTGTCCCCGTCTCCTCCCGCACAAGCACCCCTGGGCACAGAGAGCGCCTGCCAAGAGCTGCCCTCCGTAGAGCTTGCCTGCTTCATCCTATCTCTCATTGTTCTGGAACATGCCCTGTGCATTCTGGGGGCACAGTGCTTGTTGATGGGAAACTGGGGCATTTAGTTCTGTTCTGTGGCAGAGAACACCAAGGGGGAGAGGGCACGCGAATTTGGGACTGGGGCCAGAGTGGGGCTCGCCCCTTACGTCTCAGTGTGGGGGCCTGGGCCATCTCTGCCCCCGCTCCCTCGCTGAGCTCTTGAGGACAGTGTTAGGGAATTAGGAGGAAGGAATATAGAACCCGCCTGCCAATGCAGGAGACATAAGAGATGCAGATTCGATCCCTGGTCAGGAAGATCCCCTGGAGAAGGAAATGGCCACCCACTCCAGTAATCTTGCCTGGGAGATCCCATGGACAGAGGAGCTTGGCGGGCTACAGTCCATGGGGTCCCAAAGAGTCAGACACGACTGAGCGATCGAGCACCTCAAGACAGGGGCCCTGCCCTGTCAGAGTGAAGATGTCTGCTCTGCTGTGGGTCCAGGCCCCTGTCAGCTTGTTCGGATGGAGCGGGCCCCTGGTCTGCTCTCCAGAGTGAAGGAGAGCATCCCACAGGCCTGGGCCCTCTCCCCCCACTCCCTGGGGTCCTTGGGCTCATGCCTGAAGCACCCAAGTCTCCACCCCAGCTCCCTTCCCCGCTCCCAGACCCCCCCCCTGCCCCCCATGGCTCTTGACTGTCTCCCTTCGGGGTGCACTGCAGCCAAAGGAGCCGTCCCTTTGCTTGTCCCTTCTCGTGTCGGGGACCCTGTTCTCTGTCCCAAGAGGGGTTGGTTAGATGACACACACTTGGGACCAGGGGCGGAGGCCCAGCTGCCTTGCACCCCGCTGCCCGGACCCCTCACCCCGCCTCCCGCCTCCTCCCCGCAGGCCGCTGTGCCCCCATGAAGAGCATCTCCAGCAGCCTCAAGGAGACCATGAACCCCCACGACATCGTGCAGGATGCCATCCACAACTTCTCGCCTGCCTACCAGCAGTACACGCAGCAGTCCACCCTGGAGCCCGGGCCGACCTGGCGCGGGGCCGCCCATGGCCTCTCCCGCTCCCACAGCCTCAGCAGTGGCCGCGACAACGAGAAGACGCTCCTGCTCAGCTCCGACGACGAGTTCTAGGGGCGGCTGCTGCTGGCAGGGGGACGGACCGGCCCCTTGGCCCAGGGCAGGGTGTGCCCCGCCTCCGGCCTCACCTCCAGGCAGGGAGGCCAGCTGGCACAGCCTTGGCATCGCCCTTTAATTTATTGGACCAGAAACACTCACATATCGCTTCAAGAGGAACAGCCCGACGCCGCCGTCTGCCCAGGGAACGGCCCAGGCTCACCCAGGAGCCTTCAGGAATATTTATACAAGGCCACGGCTCTGCCGCCTGGACCACGGGGAGAGGATGGTGGGAGCAACTCCCCGTGCCCCTGCGGCTTGTCCTGTGAGGACCAGCCGTGCCCAGGCCCCGACGCCTGTGTTGTGGACCAGCGGCTGCCGTCTTCTCAGCCCCTCACCTCCCCCCGCCACCAGACGTAAACCCCTCCCCCAAACACCGTGCAATACTCTCCCCCCAGGGCTCCCACCTGCTCCCAGCCCTGCCCCCCTGGTCCCATGCTAGATTAGCCTCACCTGGGTGGGAGGAGGGGGCATGGATGCTCTCTGCGGATCCTCCTCCCGACCCAGGCCTGCCTGGCATGCTGCAGGGATCAGAGCCAGACACCAAGAGCCATGGGTCCCACCTCGGAGGGCGCCTGGGCGTCCTCCGGGGCTGCCCCTTCTGCCTGCCTCACACCCCTTTCCGTGGGCCTGCTGAGGAGCCAGCAGTGCACACTGCCCTCCCACGAGGGGTCCTTCTTGAGAGCATCTTGAGCAGAGCCCTTGCATCCCAGCTACTCAAAGGGTTGGGGTCTCCCAGCCCTCCAGCCCTCCTTCCTCTGCTGGATCCTCGTCTCTCCCTGGGGCTCCTCCCTCCTGTTTCACGGGGAGGGCCTGGCCTCTGCATTGCAGACCAGCTTCCGGAGGAAGGAGCGCAGGCGGGAGGGATGGGGCGTGCGGCGGGGAGCCCAGAGTTGGGGGACTCCTCTCTCTGGCCCCATATCCACACAGGGCCTGGTGTCCTGCCTCATCTGGCCCCACGGCCCATCTCTTCTGTGCCTTAGTCACATATGAAAGCCCCCCACCGCGCCTGCCCCCGGCTATCAGTCTGACCCAGACACTCCCTGGGGGGCTCCCTGTTAAGCTGCTGGCACTCCCTGGGATCCTGTAGTGCAGGGCCAAGTACCCTTGGTCAGGCCTCAGGGGTGGCCAGGACCACCAGTCCCCTCCCTTCCCCCACCTCCACGCCCACATGCATGGAGCCTCCCAGGGCCGGAGCCCCCAGGCAGGCCAGGCTTCCACTGGCCACTGTCTTTGGAGGAGCCTCGTGATAACGGGACACAATGCATGTTCATTCAGGCAGAGTGTTCCCGTCACATGAAACCCAGAGAGCACGCGGGTGTGGGCTGCACCAGCCTGGAGGAGGGGAAGGTGAAGGGGGCCCGACCCTGAGGGACCTTGGCATCTCTTAACCTTTTGGCCACTCCTGGACTGAACCGTGCCAAGGTCGGGCAGGGGGTTCCATCCCAGGAGTCTTCCCCTGCCTCCTTTGGCGACCAAGCCAGCACTGGGGTTGGGGGGCACAGAGGCTGGCTCGTGGGCCCCGTTGGATGGGCCTGGCCAGCTGGTACTGAGCTGTGCAGGAAGGGGCGGGCTGTCCACGGAGAATCTCTGGGCTGCCCCTGTCATTTGCTTTCATGAATTTGATTCTCCTTCCAGGCCAAAGTGTGCTGCTGACCCCCTGTCCCCCACCCCCGTCTTTGCCTGTTCTGGCCCCTGGCCACTTGCAAGGTGGACGGGAGGTGCTCCGTGGCAGGGAGCTAGCAGTCCTCGGGGAGTTGGGGGCTGGGAACGTGTGCCCAACCACTCCACCCCTCCTTCCTAGGATGTGTAACCTACCTTGTCTTTTTATTTTTTTTTTTAATTTTTTTTTCCCAATAGAGTAGCTCTTTGTACATAAAAAATACTTGAAAAATTAATTGTATGATGTATGAGAAGACAGAGTCCCCTAGTTTTGTATCTCGTGTATGACTGCCATGAGTTCCACCAGAAAGCCGCTCTATTTTGGTCTCTGTGACATTTTAAATGCGTGACAGAAGTGAGCAAATACAGTGAGAAAGAAATATATATATGAGATAATATAGATTGTATTGAAATCTCTTCTGCCGGTGGGTGAGGTTTTTTCCCCCAGCTTGTGTGTGTGTGTTTGGGGGTGGGTTTAGTGGTTGTGGGTTCAAAGGTGTCCTAGGAAACCGTCTTCTGTCCGGGTTGTAGGTATAAGTGATGGGGGGTTCACATTGCCAGACTGAAATTGGGGCCCAGGTCCCCATTGGACAGTGTCTCCCCCTCTTCTGGCCAGTGGGACATTGATCACTAGGGGTCCACCCACCTCGACACCCAGCAGTGGGTTGATGCCTCGTGCTGGCTTCAGTCAACCAGCTAAATGGGGTGCACCCTCCAGCAGCCCCATTTCTGCAGATGTCTTCCTGGGGTTTAAAGAATTTCCTGCGATCCTCATGCCTCCTGGTCTATCTCCATGCCTCCAGGAGCCCACCCTCCACCCTGGGACCCGGGGCAGGAGGCCTGGAGCAGGGCCTGCCCAGCAGTGGGCATGCGTGACACCTGGCACCTTCCTGCCATCACTGCATGCCTTCTGTGGCCTGGCCTGGCTGACAGGGGCACTCAGGAATGTGGCGTGGGCGGGGGAAATTCCCAGCCCGGCCACCCTCCACTGGGTCCCCCACACGGCTTCCTGCTGTCCTTTCCGCAGGCCTGGGCTCAGTGTCTTGGAATCAGGATCCTGGACCCGAGCCTGAGAGGGGAGACGGGCCTGTGGACCCACCCAGCCAGTGTGGTCTGGCCGTTTCCCAGCTTTCGGGTCCTCCCCAGAAGCATCCTTCTAGCCCAGCCATCCCTCCATACCCAGCCACATGGAACTCCTCCTCCCGGACATCAGGTGCACTGGGGTAAGCGTTCAGTCTGCCTGCGAAAGCTTGCAGCCCCTGGCATCCCCAGTGTTTGCCACATGTACGACCTTACACTTCTTGAGTTGTACAGATGGGTAAACTGAGGCTGCAAGCAGTGACATAAGCCATCAAAGGTCATACAGCTAGAGAAAAACACACCCCAATTTCCCTGACCCCTGGACCACAGAACACTCTTTCCCAGGGTGCCCTGGAAGCGCTGGCAGATCGGATTAAATTAACAGGAAAGTCTGGCATGCTGAAGTCCGTGGGATCACAAATAGTCGGACACTACTCAGTGACTGAACAACAGCAGGGAGTTTGGGGCCTAGGATGAGACCCAGGGTTGCGTTCTAGGCCTGCAGGCTGGGGTTAAGGAAGTCACTTCTCTCTCTGCCTCCCTGTGCCTTTCCGGAACATGAGGAAAATATTTTTTACTTGGCTGTAGAAAGTCAGACCTCAATGTGAAAGTACTGGAACAATTCCTCTTAAATCGGGGAATTTTCCTCTCTGGGTGGGACTGTTTATTTGCTGACGGGATGCCCAGGGAATTTAACCCTACATTTCATTGTTCGCCTGGCTTTGCCTTCCCCAGGGAGGCTCCTTGGCTCCAGGCACCCAGATGGAAGGACAGGACCCTGTCTGGTTCCCACCTCCACCCTACCTCCCCCTTTGCCCCTGCCACCACACGCTACCCCAGCACAAGCCCAGGTGCTAGAGTTAGTGATGGGTCACAGTTTCTTCATCTGCAAATTGGAGGAAACCCCCCACCCATCAGAGGGTTCTGCCTGGGACTGAAAGCAGAATCCATCTTGGGCCCCTCATTCAGAACCCACCCCTGCAAAAAAAGAAAAACAAACATAAACCAGGACACATACTTCTAAACTGTGGAAAAAGAGAACTTGACTTTATTCAGGAAGTCTACAAAATACAGAAGGCGGATAACTCGCTTACTGTAAGTCAGAAAAATAAATAAATTCTGGGGGCCGGGCACTTTTCTTTTAAAACACATTTTTTGGTTGTTTTGCCATCCGGCTTTCCCTAAATATAAGATAAAATGTGTTTTATTTGCAGATATAAAATATAAAGTCCAGCTCAGGGCTGCACACCACTTTTCCCAGGCAGTGGGCGCTAGGCCTCTGGCTGGGGAGAATAACTTAGATTCGTGCAATAAATAAACAGCGGGGAGGGGCAGCTGTCTAATAGGGGAGGGGGAGGGGCTGGGGCCAGACTTCCCAGGAGAATAGCACTCAATGGCAGTGGCCCGCCCCCACCCAACAGGATGGACAGGTAGGACCCTTCCCTTTTTAAGGACCCCTATCCCAGGTTTCAGAACCGTAGGATCTGTCTTATCTCCCCAGCTGCCTCTGTGGTCACTTCCTTTGTCCCCTTTCTCTTTGGCCAGCTCCCTGGGTTCAGGGAGAGCCCAGGACAGAGTCAGGCCAGCTCCTTCCCTCTCTTCCATCTGTATCACCTTCTCTTTCCTTCTCTTCACCTGACTCACAGAGAGCCACCTCTCAGACAACGGAGGCCCTTGCATCACCTTTTCAGGCCCCAACCACTGCCCCCAACAATCACGGCTGGAAATCTCAGGGCAGCAGTGGAGAAACAGGGTTCCAGCTTAACCGCTGAGCATATGTGGCCTCGGGCAATGTCAGGTCTGCTGGAGGCCTGTTTTCCCCATCTGTGAATTGGGCTTCACTAGGTGATTTCTGATGAGTCTTCCAGCTCTGGAGGGCCAGGCATCCATGCCCAAAGCAGAGACGGGAACATCAGCTTCCCAACTGGACAATCCTACCAGAGGCATGCGGGGGTAAAGTCTAGTCCTGTATCCTGGAGGGTGGGGACAGGCCGATGGCACGATCTGAGCAGTTACAAAATGAGGGGTGGCCATCTTCCCCTCGATGGCCCTTCTCTAATCAGCTTTGTATCCCATCCTCCCAAACTAAGAAGGCTGAAGTTTTTAGGAAAGGAAACGCCAGACCTCGACCTCACCGGACCTCCTATCTCACCAAAGTTGCCCCTCCCCGGGGCCATTAGGTCCCAGTTTCAGAGACCGCACGAGGAAGACAAGATCTGGGGAGGGAACATGTGTTCACCACGGGGGGAGCTGGTGGCTGCAGAGAAATGGCACTTGGAGACGGAGACGGCGCTTAGGCACTTAGGGAAGGCAGCTGGGGTCGGAGGGGCGTGGTTTGGGAAATGGGCGGGGGTGGAACGGGCGGGACTCGGCGAGCACTAGGAGCAGGCGGCGGGGGCAGGGCCGGGGGCGGGGCCCGGACCAGGGGCGGGGCCCGAGCCGGGGCTCGGGGCGGACTTGACGATGGTGATGACGCTGGCCGGCGCCACCAGCGCCGCCGGCCCGCGGGCGGCGGCCACCGAGCGCGCGAAGCCCTGCAGCGCTTCGCACTTGCCGCGCAGCGCGTCGAGCTCCAAGCGCATGGCGGCGTTCTCGCGCGCCAGCTTGTCCACCTCGCGCTCCAGCTCCGACTTCTGCTTCTGCAGCTCCTCCTTCTGGCACACGCGCTTCACGCGGCAGCTGGCCGCGTAGCCGCGGTTCTTGAGTGTGCGGCGCCGCTGCTTGAGCCGCGTCACCTCCTCGGCCGAGAGCCCTCGCAGGTGCCGGTTCAGCTCGCGCACAGACAGCCCCATCAGCGCCTCATCTGACAGGTGCGGCGTGTTCTCGCTCAGCTCACGCTTGATCTGCGGGAAGGGCGCGTGGGGAAACTGAGGCTCAGGGTCACACTCTACACTGCGGGCCCTGAGCTCTGGACCCGGCGCGCAGCAGGTGCTGGGGTCGGCTTCCCCTCCACCGCTAGTGTTCCCCCTTCCCCGCCAGGGACACTGAGCTGGTGGTGGACTTGCTCCAAGACTCCGAAGGGGAGCAGGAATCCCCAAAGCGGAAACCGGGTGAGACCGGGATCCGGATACAAAAGGAGCCACCTTAGAGCTCAGTCCGGATTCTAACCCAGCGACGCGGCCTGGACTCAGCCAGAAAAACCCAAGAAAGCACCTTTAAAGTCCAACTGCTCCGTGGACGTTGTCCTCATGGGGAAGTAGGTCCAGAGAGGGAAGTGACCTGCCCTGGGGCACACAGCCTATGGCCAGAGCCCAGGCCTGCTGGTTCCCAGCCAGGCTGGGCCTGGAAAGGCCCTATGAATGGCTTCATGAATGCCTGATGTCTGCTGAGGCCCTCTTGGGGATTCTAGGAACTGAAGGGGAAGCTGGGATGGGAGCTCAGCCTGGGCAGGGAGGGAGGGGAGGCCTGGAGACAATAAGGGCTGCCTTCTCACCTTCAGCGCTTTGCTGGATAAGGGATCCACAGACATGTTTGCAGAAGGTACCCTCTGGGCTAAGACCTAGGGGAGAGAGGAGACCAAAGTCAGTTTTTCTCCCACTTGGAATGAAATCCAAACACTACTATCTTCGCATTCAAGGCCCCTGCTATCTTAGAATTCATCTCATACCACTTCCCTTGGCCCCAGTGGTCCAGCTACGGTGGCCGCATTGAATGGTTCATTCCAGCCTCAGGGCCTTTGCACTTTCTTGGCTTTCTCTGGCTCTTGGGTTTTTCTTGGGTTTACTATTCTCTTCCTTTTTATCTCCCCAAAGTCTCTTCATCATTTAGATCTTTGCTCAGTGCTACCTCTTCAGAGAGGCTAAAACTGGCTAAAACACCCCTTGTACCATATCACATAACCCCATTTCCTAACCCCCAGGCTCCTTTCACACTACTGCCCTCCTCTCTTCTGCCCTCCAGTCACAAGGAATTTCTTTCACTTCCTCTCACCCCATGCTTTCTTGCCTTTGGGTCACGCCAAGCCTTGTGACACTTCTCCTCCCACTCCCACTTTATTTGGCAGACTCCTACTATTCAGCCTTCTGCCCTGAGCATGGACATCTCCTCCTCCAGGAAGGCCTCCCAGACTCCTAGGACTTATTCAGCACCGCCCACCCCAGCAGTTCTGCCCTATGTTGTAATGGTCGGTTTCCCTGACTCCCCGCCAGACAGGGACCTCCACAGCCAAGAACCAGGCGCAGACAGCTCTGGGTGTGAGGCTGCCAGCACAGGGGCTGGCAGGGAGCAGGCACTGGTGAGGTGTGGATTGGTGGGTCTATGACACTGTCTGTCACCCAGCTTGTCAAGGTCTGAACCTTGTGCCAAGCCCAAACCCTGCTGAAGACCATTGAGAGAAAAACCTCCTGGCCCTGCCTCCAATTCTTCCTCCTTTCTATCTGCTTCTGCATGGCAGGGATGGCACACAGGTACCAGGAGGATGGGAGGGAGAAGAAGGGATTCTGTCTTCATAACTGGCTCCCAGGGAGGGTATAGGAAACAAGGAAAGGAACAGTGGATTAAGGGTCAAGCCTGGTTTGAGTCCCATCTCTGTTTTCTCCAGGCTGTGTGACTGTGGGCAAGTCACTCCTCCCCTCTGGGTCTCCACTTTCCTATCTGTAGGTTGGGAACAATACCTGTCTCACAGGGTTTTGATGGAACCAAATAATGCAAACCGGAGAGGTCAGTGAGCACCATTAGAATTCCTGAGTCTGTTCAGGAGGGGTTGGGCCTGTAGCAATTCCTGGGACCTCGCTTTGACTTGGCGTCTCCTGGCTGGCCAAGGTCACACAGGAAAGGCTCTTAGAGACTGTCTGGCCCCTGCCTCCTCACTTCACCCAAGGGGAGGTAGAGACCAGAGAGAGGCCCCTCTTGCCTGAAGTCACACAGCAGGTGAATGGCTGCCTTCTCCTAAATCAGGAGGAATCCTGAACACGTGTAAAGGTCCCAGGACTGAATCCTGATTGCCTTCACACCATCAGTACCCCAGTTCTCCCAACAACCCTGTGAGGTAATGGCCAGAGAGGTCAATAGAGTAGTCCAGGGTCACACAGCTAATAGTGGATAAAGCCTGGGACTGAGGCCACATGGAACCACATGTCTCCTCGCAGTGAGGTCCTCACAGGGCACCCTCTCTGGGCCATGTTTCCCCACCCCTGTAAAGAGGAAGACTTGCCTGGCTCCAAGGCTACCCAGCTCTGATGTGCCAGGATCTGTGCTGGGTCTGCAAGTGTCATACAGATATCTAGGCCTCCTGGCTGGCTATTTAGGGGGCTGGGGTATTATGTGATGCCCAGGCAGTCTGGGCTACTCAGAAAGCCTGATGGGAGAGGTGATCTAAGAGCCTGCTGGGTGCTGAGCAATATGTGGTGGGTGACTGATGCAGAACTCTGGAGGTATGGCCCCTAGGACAAGGCATTTTTCCTCCCTGGACCTTGGTTTCCTCACTTACACAGTGGGGACAATCATCATGGTGTTTGTGTGTAAAAACAAGAGGGTTAGAAAGATCAGAAGTGGCAAATGGTTGATTTATCTCCCCCACATTCCTCCCTCTACTCCTAACACGGACATCAATAATCAGTTACCGCACTTTTTCTCACTGAGGTTGGACACAGCTCCTGAATCTTTCTCAACACAGCACTGTTTTCCACTGAGCTTGGACATAACCTTAGACTCTTCCTCAACACAGCCCTCCAGAGTAGGCCCAAGAGACAACTGTTGGCCATCCCCTATACTAGATAATGACTGAAGGTCCCATCCTCTCTGCTGGCTGCGATTCTAGGTACTTTGGGACCCCAGGGAGGCTTTAAACCTGTTCTTGCCTCCTCTCCTCTTTCTCCTCCTGTCCTAGCCTCAGCCCCTCAAACACATGCTATATGTCAGCTGAGGTACCCATGTCTGCCCAGGAACATCCTAGCTCAGCAGAGTCAGGCAGTCACGAAGGGAAAGTCACAAGAAGGTCACATTGGCTGATAACCTCAGACTTTCAGCTCTCCAACTCAGACCGGGAGCTGCTGGGCTGTCAACCAAGGGGCCGGGGTCCTCCTCCAGGCAGCCTCGGCCAGTGTGGTAGACCTTGGGCCTGAGACGGCAACTGATCCAACCTCCTTGTTCAGTAACTGTTTGGTGCCAGTGGTGGACTGGAACCCTGGAGTCCCCAGCTCAGGGCTCTTTCTTCAAAGCCAGCCATTATACTCCCCTCTCTGAAGGATAAGAGTCGGACACGACTGAGCAACTGAACTGAATACTCCCCACGTCCGAACCCTGCTTCTTCCCTTCCTGAGGCCAGCCAGCAGCCCTGACCTCCAGGGTCTGCAGGTTCCTAACATTCCCTGGAGGCATGGCTTGGAGGATTGACAGCCGCACTGCCCAGTCAGCAGCCACGGCCCCTGGCCCCCTAGTCCACTCAGAGGCATCCTGGAAACGGCCCACCCGCTGGCATGGGCTCCTCTGGCTGCTAAGCCATTTTTGCTTCCTCTGTGAGGACAGAGGGAAAAAATGTGTTTTCCTGGGCCTTGGCAGCCAGCACTGGTGGAGCCTCCTCCCTGCTGGAAGGGGAGCAGAGTTGGGAGAACCCAGCACCACAGGGAAGTAGGAGCCTGGGGGTCTACCACCCACTAACACTTGGGGTGTGACTTCAGGTACACCACTCCCTCTCTCTCGGCCCAACACGCCAAACCACCAAGCCTACGGTACCTCCTAGCACTGACAATGTCAAAGTTTAGAGAGTTAGATTCTGGCCTGGAATGGAACTCCAAGACCACCAACAGAGTAGAGGCCCTGGAGCAAGGGAAGGAAAATCAGGGAAGACTTCCTGGGGGCAGGGGCCTGAGAACACAAACTCAGAGACTATCATCCTTGACTCTCCCTCTGCTCCATGCCTAGCCCTTAAGCATTTCCTCTTTCAGCAGCACTGTGACCAAAACCACCTGCTCTCTGGCATCCAGTCTTGCCTGCCTCCACCTCTGACCCCACCAGCTCTCCTCCCTGTCAGAGGGATCATTACTGACACAAACCTACAAACCTGACCATGTTCGGCCCATTTCAAAACCCTATGATGCAGCCTCCCCTCTAGCCCATGTGGTAGGCCCTTCTGGCCACTACCACGTTCTCTCCCTACACTCTTCCAGGATCCCCATGCTGACAACAAACGAATGAGCAGACAACAAACTTACCATCCCCACACATTCCCAAAAGGGACACACGGGGTGCATGTGTGTAAGAGGAGATGTCACTTGAGCCCTGCAGGATCTGCTTGCTTTGGAGAAACTGCTTCAAGAATCCTATAGCCCGTGCCCAGGAGTTCTTGCTCACCTGGGGTTCCCAGGCCTTTTTCTCTAGGTGTTGTGGAGTTTTACCAGGACACTGACCCAGGGCTCATTCATTCATTCAATCAGCAAACACCCAAGAAACACCTACCCTGTAGGTCCCAGGCTTGGTGCTGTACCCTGAAGGCCCAGAGTTGAATCAAAGTCCCTGCCCTTGAGGTTTTCACAGATGATTATCACTTGATCTGACATTCTGCCTGACTGTCACCTCCTCAGGGAAGCCTCCCTTGATTGCCCTGGCTAAGTCAGAACTGTGTTATGTACTTTGTAATCACAGTGCCTTCCTCCTCGTACCACCCATCTCAGCTGTGGTTTTGCATTTAGTTCAGTGGCTCTTTCCTCGACTTTGTCTTTCTTCCTTGACTGTAAGCTCCCAGAGGGCAGCTCTGGATCTGACTTGTTCACTATCTTATCCCCAGCATCTAGTCCTTGGTGGGCTCCATGGCAACGCAGGCTAAAAGTATGAGGACTGAGGGAGGCACAGGGGCCAAGGGAGCCCTCATTGGGTCCTGGGCCCTACTGAAGGTCCAGGGGTGATTCAGTGGGAGGCTAAACCTTTCCATCTCTGACGGAGTCAATCAGCCACTTCCTCTTGTTCCCTGCTCCCTAGCCCTGCTCAGGGATGTTTCCTGCCCAGTTTTGAAGATCCGCCTGCCTGATTCCTGTGCTCCTGGCGGCTACCTCCCTTACATATTCCACATATTCCTGGACATCCCTGGCCTCCGCCTGGGGCTGTTGGCTCTGTTTTCTCTTGTATGGTTCCCCTGGAAATTAGGCTGTATGTGGAGGCTGTCACACCTCCCCCAGGCCACTGCCATCCTACCACCTTGGATGTTGCCTAGTTGCTGCTACAGATGGGGACACAGAAGTTACCAGCTGTGGTGGCAGCTCAGAGATTCAAAGTTAAAAGATTATCTGGTCCAGCTCAATGCCCTCCCCCACACACCCCATGATCCTGTAGTCCTGTGGGCGGGAGGAAGAGAGGGCAGAATAGGACCAAGGAAGCCCCAGGCCCCAGCCCAGCCCTCAACATCCCTCAGCAGGGCACTGATGGAGCAGGGGCAGGGTGAGGTGGTTGTGGGAGGGCCCAGCCCCCTCACAGTAACCCCTCCCGCCCCA
This sequence comes from Dama dama, assembly GCF_033118175.1. NCBI lineage: Eukaryota > Metazoa > Chordata > Mammalia > Artiodactyla > Cervidae > Dama > Dama dama. The sequence continues at coordinate 10,213,822 of NC_083702.1, forward strand.
GGACAAGTAGTCCCGCTGCCTGTTAACCAAGCCTGGCCCAGGTCCTCAACTAGCTCCTCAGGTCCAGTCATCGATAGCTCTGTCTGATTAGTCCCACTTGAGAACTGAAACCACCAGAAGGGCAGAAACCAGCTCCACCCCAACCTTGGGTTCTCACCCTTCCTGATCCAGCAGGTACAGCCTCTAGAACCCAGACCAGACAGAGGAGTAGGCAACAGAGAGAGGAAGCCTGGTATCCCTTCCTACCTCCAACGTTTACCGTGCTCCCCGCCCCCCCCCCCACCCCCTTCCCCTGCCCTTCCTGTTTCTCCTGAGACTGAGGGGCTGGGCAACCACGGGGATGATGGAGAGTCCCGAGAGGAGGGCCTGTCTTCCCCAGGCAGCCAGAAAACCTGGGGACAAGGACCTGGACACCAGCCTACTTTGTTGCCAGACCCACCGGGGTGATGGAGCCAGGGGTGGCACCTTCACCTCGTCCCCCAGGGAAGCCCGGTGTGATCTTTGATATTTCGCCCCACCCCGTGGCTGAAGGCGCAGGCTCTGGGTGGGGGACAAACACCGCAGTCACGTGGCTGCGGTCCTGGGAAACTCCGGGGAGAGCAAGGGCCTGGCGGCCACCGGCTGGTGGGAAAGGGACAACCCGGGAGAGAATTCCCAGACCCTTGTGACTATGGACTGGGCCATTTCTCTCGCTTCTTCTTTTATTCCTGTGGTCACGCTCATTCGGAGGTACGATCCGCTGGTTATACAGGCCCCGCCTGGGAGCGTTCGGACACACACACACACACACACACACACACACACACACTCCCCAAGGTACACGGCGCAAGCACGCAGCGGGCAGGATACCCAGGACGCTGGCCAGGGAACACACACGCACGCCCGCCCTCGGACGTAAACAAACCGCGCACGCACGGCCTGCGGGCACAGGTCCAGGGACTGTTCTCACCGAGTCACGTACTTGCACACACCGCCCCCGGCCCCGCCTGGGCGGACGCTGACGCTCGCCAGCCCGTGCTGCCCCTTCCTGCCCGACTTCACCGCCTCTCGGCCCGCACCCCCAAAAGGGGCCCATTAACCCCGCACCCCGCCAAGTTCGTTTCGGCCGCGTCTCGGTCCCACAGGACCTCCGCCCCACCCCCCACCCTCACCCCGACACCCTCCCAAGCCTGCAGTCCGGGCGAGGGATCCACGGTAACACTGACTGAGTGGGGCCCGGCGCCCCGCCCCAGGCACGTTCCAGGACCGCGGGGACCCTGCCGCCCGCTGGCCCTGCGCGCTAGTCCCGCGACCCTTACCCGCCTCTCGTCTTGCTTCGCCTGGCGTCCCTGGCACGCACGGGGTCCCGCTGCCGTCTGAGCTGTTCTCCTCCGCCCGCGCCTCGGTCAGCCTACCCCTCCGGTCCCGACCGCGGGTCGCTCCCAGCCCGGATCGCCGGAGCGACGCGCCGAGTTTTGTTGTGGGGCGGGCAGCGCTGGGGGCCGCGCCGAGTTGTAAGGCGAGCTTCCCGGAATTACTCACTCACAGGATTCCTTTCATTCATAAAAACCCAGTCATACGGTGACGTCACCGCCCCGGCCGCCCCCCGGCCCCAGAGCGGCCTCCCGGCTCCCCAGCCCCGCCCCTGGACATCTCCGCCCCAGATAGGCCCCGCCCAGGCCCTGGCCCCGCCCCCCGGGATTCTCAATCCCGGTTAGAGCGCTGACTGCGGGAGTTCACGCGACATCTCCCCGGAGCCGCGCGGGTGAAGGTGTCATTTGTCTCATTCTACAGTCCACAGTCGTGGGTCTCTTCTCCTTTCGACCTACACCCTCTGCTCGATGATCTCATCTAGTCTCGTGGTTTTAAATGCCATCTGTAGGCTCAGGAGCTCCATATTTTGTATTTCCAGAGGGAACGGCTTCTCTTTGAGTTCCAGACTGTACCCAACCTCCCATTCAGCGCCTCCACGTGGGTAGGAGATGAGGCCTCCATGCCCTGCACAGCCAAGATCCCACTCCTGAGCATCAACCCTAGCTCAGCAACATACACACCCAGTCTCTCCATCTCAGCTGTTCAAACCCCAGACCTCTCCCTTCTCCTCACTTCCTGTGTCACTGGCTCCACCTCCACCACCACCCTGCATCTGACCACTTCTGGCCACCCCCAGTTCTGCCACCTGGTCCAGGGATCATCAACTCAGCTGGACCACGGCCACAGCCTCCTGATAACTTCCTCACTTTATCCCTAAAGGCTTTCTTCACACACCGGACAATATTCTCCTTGTAACAAAGATCAGCTTGTTTAACACTCTCCCACCCGTTGGCTTAACACTCTCAAAGATTTTCCTTCGCATTTAGATATAAACTATACTCCTCCCTTTGGTCTACAGGGCCCGAAGCCATCTGGTCTCTGCCCAACTTCATCTCTGTCACTCTCCCCTTTCCCCGCTACTCTTCAGTCACACTGCCCTTTTTACTGCTCATCTAACACACCAAGCTCATTCCTGCCACAAGTCCTTTGTTTGCACTTGCTGTTTCGTCTTCTGTTCGCTGCCTGGCTCTTTCTCATCTTTCAGGTCAGCTCAAATGTCACGGCCTTAGAGAGGTCTTTCCTGACAGCCCTGGGTAAAGGAGCCACCATCTCTGAAATTTGGTTTTTATATTAGCTTAATATCTCCATATTAATATTAGCTTAATATATGCTGACAAAGGTCCATCTAGTCAAAGCTATGGTTTTTCCAGTAGTCATGTATGGATGTGCGAGTCGGACCATAAAGAAGGCTGAGCGCCAAAGAATTGATGCTTTCGAACTGTGGTGTTGGAAAAGACTCTTGAGAGCCCCTTGGAGAGCAAGGAGATCAAACCAGTCAGTCCTAAAGGAAATCAACCCTGTATTCATTGGGAGGACCGATGCTGAAGCTCCAGTACTTTGGCCACTTGATGCAAAGAGTTGACTCATTAGAAAAGACCCTGATGCTGAAGAAGTTTGAGGGCAGCAGGGGAAGGGGATGACAGAGGATGAGATGGTTGGATGGCACCATTGACTCAATGGACATGAGTCTGAGCAAACTCTGGGTGATAGTGAAGGACAGGGAAGCCTGGCGTGATGCAGTTCATGGGGTCACCAAGAGTTGGACATGACTTAGCGACTGAACAACAAATATCTCCATAGGGTATTATTTTGCTTACATACTTGTTTATTATAACCCAAATGTAAGTTTCATGAAGGTAGACACTTGTCTATCTTCCTGACTACTGCAGATCTTTTGCCTAGAGCAGTGCTCGGCACATAAGCAAGCCCTCAGCAAATATTTGTCAAGGAAATAAATGAGTGAAGGCTCAGAGAGGTCAAGTGACTTTCCAAAGTCACCCAGCCAGGAAGTAGAAGAACTGGAGTTATAACCCAGACCTAATTCCTGGTCTAGACATTTGGGATTCAGTCCAACTGGGTGAGGCCCAGTATAAATGTGGGGGATGTATTCAGGGCCTGTATTCAGGGATGAATACATTCAGGGATGTATTCAGCCACCCCAAAAGAGGTGGCTTTGGGGGCAAAATGGGGGAGTGTCCCAGTTCCTTCTTTTGCTCATGGTGTTTCCATTGCCTGAAGTACCTGCTGTTGCTCCAGGAGCCATCTGTTCTATGAAATGGACATCACAGCACCTACATTATTTTACTGAGAAGGACCAGGACCTTCCCAACTAGGAGGTCTTTCTGTGGTCACAAGCAAGGCTCCCCCTTCCCTTGATCTCAGAGCTCTTGCTTTGCTTCCTCACCTATGAGCGATGGTCCACCGGGAATTGTGACTGCTATCCCTTACCTCCCAAAGGCCTGGGTTTCATATGCAAGTGGGCCCACTAGCTTCCCAAGTTACCAAATGTTGCAGCAGCTATGTCTGGCAAAGTATTCCCCTCAAAAATTGTCCCTTGCCTTATATCTACATAGCTAAGAGAGCTACTCACGCTACCTCTTGGAGTACCAAAGTTCTCAGTTTTAGAAACAGCACAATTGTGATTGTCGTTTTTCTCTACCCTCCATTTTCAATGAGTTTTCAAAAGCTGAGGCCATAGTAGGTGTTCGACTAATGAATGAACCCCCAGTGGATCTGCACAACACTCCTAGACACCATGAAACCTAAGTTCTCCCATCTCCTGCCTGCCTGCATTAGGGGGTCAGAGCTTCAGGAGCCACCCAGCAGGGACTGTTCCCTGCAGATGTGGCTCCCTTTCTGGTCAAGGTCAAGGGACATGGTGCAATGTCATATTTAAAAGTGGGAGCTCTCTGGCTTGAAGCGGTTCCTAACGGCCAAATTTGGGACAATTTGAGCATCAGAAGAAATAACAGTAAACATGGGTTATGACCTGCTGAATAAGAGAAGAATCCATGAGTCCATATAATATGAATAAATAAATAAAGAGAAGAGAAAGCTCCACTTTCAAGTAAAAAGAAAGATAGGGACTTCCCTGGTGGTCCAGTGGCTAAGACTCCACACTCTCAATGCTGGGGCCCATATTTGATCCCTGGTCAGGGAATTAGAGCTTACGTACATGCTGCAACTAAGAATTCACATGCCACAACTTAAAAAAAATCCTATATGCTTCAACTAAAACCTGGCGTAGCCAAACAAATACATAAACAAAACATTAAAAAACAAAACACTGACGTGTTCAGAGGTAAGGGGCATCTGTCTGCAATTTACTCTCAAATGGAGTGGGAAGGTGGATTATAGATAAAATGTGATAAAATATTAACAACTGAGGAATCTGGGTGAAGAGCATATAGAAATTAGATATTGTTCCTGCAATTTTTGTTTTAATTTAAAAAGTAGGATTTTGTTTCTTTGCTTGTTCTAAGTAGGGGCTCTCAAGTCAGCCTACGAGCTCAAATCCCAGCCTCACCCCTCGCCGCCCCCACCCCCCCACAACTGAGTGACTTAACCACTCTCTGCCTCTTTTTTAAACTGGGTTCACTGTTGATAATAGTGCTTGCTCTGTGGCTTATGAAACAATTTATTGGGTTCGCCCTGAGAAGCATTGGGTGCAGTGCCTAGTACGCAATAAGAGATCAGTAAATAAATACTGGGTTAGAGAGAGATGAGTCCTCTGGAGTCCCCTAGGACACTCCCTCTGAGAAACCTGCTTCTCCCCGAGATGAGTGACACAAAGCCAGTGGGGACCCCACCCTGCCCGGAGACCCCTCCTCCTGTCAACAGGGAGGAACCTTGTGGCCTGTGCCCAGGGAGGGAGCCGCCCTTTGCCAGCAAGGTCCAGCAGAACGTCAACTGGCCCAGCTAGTCTCTGCTCACCTGCCTGAGGGTCCAAAATACCAAATAGCACTTCACCAGGTCCCGGCGGGGCCCTGGCCCACAGTGGGTGCTCTGCCTAATAGTGGTTGCTGAATAACCAAGCTTGACCCAAGCCAGGGGCTGCGGCTCGGAACTCACCCTGGCTGCCCCCAGAGTGGGGCATTCCTTCCTCCCAGCCTCAGTCTTTCCCACCTGCAGAGTGAGAGTGTAGAATCGGGTCAGTGGTTTTTCAACAACCTCGAACCACAGTGAACTTGCTTCAGACGAAACTTGACTCTGCAGGGTGTCCTGCCTTGTAAACCATCAGAAGCCAGGCTGCCACGGAGGACACCTGGGCTGGTTTTAAGTTTTCCCCCCTTGGGTGTTTTCTGGAGACCCTTCTTGCCCTGAGATTTGATTTCCAGGCCCCCATGAGCTCCTGCCCCTGGACCCTCGGGCCTTCCCTGCTTTGATTTGCAGGGTGGCTCCATCAGTTGGGCCAGGTCCCACATTTCCCACGGATCCCTCTACCTGGTGGGAGTGATCATCAGAGGCATCCCTTTCAGCACCTTCAGGCACCTTATCTTGTCCCAGCTCCTCCACCCATCACATACACCCTGTGTGCGTGTATGTATGCTCGGTCTCAGTTGCATCCAACTCTTTGTGACTGCATGGACTGTAGCCCACCAGGCTCCTCTGTCCATGGAATTATCCCGGCAAGAATACTGGAGTGGATTGCCATTTCTTCCTCCAGAGGGTCTTCCTGACCTAGGGATCCAACCCAAGTCTCCTGCATCTGCCGCATTGGCAGGAGAATTCTTTACCACTGAGCCAACTGGGAAGCCCCTCAGATGCCTTCTACCAGTTTCTTACTACTGCTTATCACTTCTTTTTCTTCTTCTTTTTAAAATATTTATTTGGCTGTGCCGAGTCTTAGTTGTGGCATCTGGGATCTAGTTCTGAACTGGGAACTAGTTCCCGGACCAGGGATCAAACCCTGGGCCCCCTTCATTGAGAGTGTGCAGTCTTAGCCACTGGACCCCCAGGGAAGTCCCATTGCTTATTACTTCTGACTCTACTTATGTCTATTATGTTTATGAAATGCTTCCTTTGAGCCAGACACTGCGCTAGATGCCTAAGACCTATTTATATAATATATATTTTCCCATAGAATATCTCTTCTTCTGCTGCTAAACAAACCAATCATCAAAAAAATTATCTGTACTTTTATCACATTTTAGTGTCTTCGTAACTTCAATGTCTCTTTCTTACAGTATCCTTCTCCCATGAGGTGGAATGTGATACAGAAATGATCAGCCCCATCAGGTTTATGGGTTCACCAAATGCCTTGGGAGTCCTCCCATTGCTGGCTATGGTGTGCCTGTTCCCCTTAACCCCCTCTCCCCATTTTAGAAGTTAGGTATTGTCATCGCTATGTTGCAGGTGAGGAAATTGAAACCCAGAGAGGTGAGGAAACTCGCCCACCAACACACAGCTAGTCCCTGGCAAGAGGAGGACTTGAACTCGGGTTGATCTGACTCAGGGGCCATGCTCTCTGCCACTGCCCCGTCAGGAAAAACCCTGGGCTTCGCTGGAGAGAAATGAGCTGTTTCACCTGGGCCACTCCTCCTGTGGGAGGAATCCTCCCCCTCTTTTTCCCTCCTACTTTTAAATCATAAGAAAACTGGGCGGGGGAGGGGGGGCCTGACAGATGGTGTCCCTACACTGGGCTGCTGTCTGCAGGGGTCCTGGGTCTGGGCAACAGACTGCCTGTGTGTGCTTAGTCGCTCAGTCATGTCCGACTCTTTGCGACCCCATGGGCCCCCCACCAGGCTGCTCTGTCCATGGAGATTCTCCAGGCAAGAATACTGAAATGGGTTGCCATGCTCTCCTCCAGGGGGTCTTCCCAACCCAGGGATCGAACCTAGGTCTCCCACACTGCAGGCGGATTCTTTACCCTCTGAGACAGTGGGAAAGCCAACAAGGAGAAAAATAAATTAGAACAAATCCTATTTGTTGTCCTGTTTATGAGACATTTCCTCTGTGAATCTTTTATCTCACAAAACTCTATGAGGTGTCTTTCTTGTCCCCACTGTGCAGACGAGCAAACTGAGGCTTAGAGAGGCGATGCCGCTGCTCAGAACATGCCAGCGAATAAAGGCTCTCACCACCTCTGTGAATATGAGCGTTTCAATGCCACTTCACCAGCACGGGGTGGTCTCATTTTTTCAGTTCTGCTAGACATCCTGGAGTGTGAAGTCAAGAGGGCCTTAGGAAGCATCACTGCGAACAAAGCTAGTGGAGGTGATGGAATTCCTGTTGAGCTATTTCAAATCCCAGAAGATGATGCTGTTAAAGTACTGCACTCAATATACCAGCAAATTTGGAAAACTCCGCAGTGGCCACAGGACTGGAAAAGGTCAGTTTTCATTCCAATCCCAAAGAAAGGCAATGCCAAAGAATATTCAAACTACTGCACAATGGCACTCTTCTCACACAGGAGCAAAGTAATGCTCAGAATTCTTCAAGCAAAGCTGCAACAGTTTGTGAACCGAGAACTTCCATATAGTCAAGCTAGATTTAGAAAAGGGAGAGGAACCAGAGATCAAATTGCCAACATCCTTGGATCATCGAAAAAGCAAGAGAGTTCCAGAAAAACATCTACTTCTGCTTTATTGATTACGCGAAAGCCTCTGTGTGGATCACAACAAACTGTGGAAAATTCTTCAAGAGATGGGAATACCAGACCACCTGATCTGTCTCCCGAGAAATCTGTATGCAGGTCAAGAAGCAACAGTTAGAACTGGACATGGAACAACGGCCTGGTTCCAAATTGGGACAGAAGTACATCAAGGCTGTATATTGTCACCCTGCTTATTTAACTTATATGCGAGTACATCATTTGAAATGCCAGGCTGGATGAAGCACAGGCTGGAATCAAGATTGCAGGGAGAAATATCAATAACCTCAGATATGCAGATGACACCACTCTTTTTTTTTTTGGATTGTAAGTGATCTTTATTATTATTATTATTTTTTTTTTACTTTACAATATTGTATTGGTTTTTCCATACATTGACATGAATCCGCCATGGGTGTACATGTGTTCCCCATCCTGAACCTCCCTCCCACCTCCGTTCCCATCCCATCCCTCTGGGTCATCCCAGTGCACCAGCCCCAAGCACCCTGTATCATGTGTCGAACCTGGACTGGCGATTTGTTACACATATGATAATATACATGTTTCAATGCCATTCTCCCAAATCATCCCACCCTCACCCTCTCCCACAGAGTCCAAAAGACTGTTCTATACATCTACATCTGTGTCTCTTTTGCTGTCTCGCATACAGGGTTGTCATTACCATCTTTCTAAATTCCATATATATGCATTAGTATACTGTATTGGTGTTTTTCTTTCTGGCTTACTTCACTCTGTATAATAGGCTCCAGTTTCATCCACCTCATTAGAACTGATTCAAATGTATTCTTTTTAATGGCTGAGTAATATTCCATGGTGTATATGTACCACAGCTTCCTTATCCATTCGTCTGCTGATGGGCATCTAGGTTGCTTCCATGTCCTGGCTGTCATAAACAGTGCTGCGATGAACATTGGGGTACATGTGTCTCTTTCAATTCAGGTTTCCTCCGTGTGTATGCCCGAGTGGGATTGCTGGGTCATATGGCAGGTTCTATTTCCAGTTTTTTAAGGAATCTCCACACTGTTCTCCACAGTGGCTGTACTAGTTTGCATTCCTACCAACAGCACTCTTAAGGCAGAAAGCGAAGAGGAACTAAAGAGCCTGTTGATGAAAGTGAAAGAGGAGAATAAAAATGTTGGCTTAAAACTCAACATTTAAAAGCTGAAGATCATGGCATCCAGTCCCAACACTTCATGGCAAATAGATGGGGAAACAATGGAAAGAGTGACAGACTTTATTTTCTTGGGCTCCAAAATCACTGCAGATGGTGACTGCAGCCATGATATTAAAAGATGTTCGCTCCTTGGAAGAAAAGCTATGACTAACCTAGACAGCATATTAAAAAGTAGAGACATTACTTTGCCAACAAAGGTCTGTGTAGTCAAAGCTATGGTTTTTCCAGTAGTCATGTATGAATGTGAGAGTTAGACCATAAAGAAAGCTGAGCGCCAAAGAGTTGATGCTTTTGAACTGTGGTGTTGGAGAAGACTGTTGAGAGTCCCTTGGACTGCAAGGAGATCAAACCAGTCAATCCTAAAGGAAATCAGTCCTGAATATTCATTGGAACGGCTGATGCTGAAGCTGAAGCTCCAATACTTTGGCTACCTGATGTGAAGAACTGACTCACTGGAAAAACCCTGATGCTGGGAAAGATTGGAGGTGGGAGGAGAAGGGGACAACAGAGGATAAGATGGTTGGATGGCATCACTGACTCGATGGACAAGTTTGAGCAAGCTCCGGGAGTTGGTGGTGGACAGGGAAGCCAGGTGTGCTGCAGTCCATGGGGTCCCGAAGGGTTGGACACGACTGAGCGACTGAACTGAGGTTCTATTATTAGGCCCGGTTGTGGTCCACGTGAACACCCACAACAACAATCTGCTTTAAGCTCATTCTCCAGACACAACCAGGTGCTTGGGGGCCCTAATCATCCCTCTCCCTTCTCCAATCCCCCCTCATCCTTGCCCCCACTGAGGAGGGACAGGACCACCCTCGAGGCCAGCCTCAGCTCCCTGCACTGTTTGTCCCTTCCCTCCCTGTCCTGGCACAAGCTGTCCCTCCTCCAGCCCCGAAGCCACCTCTTCTCCTTTCTGGAGGCTCATGCCCACCCTCTTGCTCCTGTCTTCTCTCTCAGCCCTGACCATGTGGCCGTTATCTCTAACTCCCCACCCCTTTCACTCGTCTGCCACCCCAGCCCCACCTTTGCCTTTTCTTCCCTTTTATGGCTAAAAGTGAAGTCGTGTCTGACTCTTTGCGACCCCATGGACTTGGGCCTGCCAGGATCCTCCATCCATGGGATCCTCCGTCCAGGCAAGAATACTGGAGTGGGTTGCCATTTCCTTCTCCAGGGGACCCTCCCAACCCAGGGATCGAACCCGGGTCTCCCGCATTGTAGGCAGATGCTTTACCGTCTGAGTCACCAAGGAAGTCAAACCCTTATGGCCAAACCCTTGAGTTATCTTCTATCATTCCCTCTGAGCCCTCCCTTCCCTGCCCCTCCCAGCCTGAGTCTTGCCCCCACAGTCCTCTGAAGGGACCCTTGCTGAGGTCCCCACCACCTCTTTGTTGCTAAATCCCAGGGTCCATTTCCCCTCCTAATCTGTCTCGTCTTTTGGCAGCTCTGGACCTTGCTGCTTTCTCCTCTCCTCCTTTGGATACACACTGCCTCCTGCATTCCAAGGTGTGGGTTTCCCTCCTCCTTTTTCAGTCTGCATCCCTGGTTCCTCTCAACCTCTCAGTGATCGTTGATGCCTGTGTCTCTTCTCCCAAGGGAATCTTATTCCTTTTCAGAAGTTCAGGTGGCATCTGATGCTGATGACTCCCAAATCTCTCAGCGGCTCACTTCTTGTTTCTCAGGGGCCAGATCTGCTCAAACATCTGCACAGTAGGTGTGGATTTCCCCCTGTCCTCCTCTCTCCCCAAACAGCCAACGCCCACAGTCACAACGCCAATCACTGTCCCCCTTCCATTCCAAGAGCACCCCCTGTATTTCTCAAACTGTCCAGTGATACCACCTTCCACTCAGTCACCCTAGAGAGGAACCAGGCCACCATGCCTGTCTCCTCCCCTTCTCTCCCTCCCACAGCTAACCCATCACCAGGTCCCTGTGACTTGCTCTCATCTCCATAGTGCCCTCTGTCTTCACTTTCTCCCCTCATCTGTGGCCTCAGTTCAAGTCACAGCAACTTTCTTCCTGGATGTTGGCAACAGCCTCCTGCCTGGTCTCCTTGCCTCCAGCACCTTCTAAATCTGTCTCCACATGGGAGATTAAAACCTAAGTTTGCTCAGGACACTCCTGTACTCAGAAGCTTCCATGGCTCCCCACTGCCTTCAGAACAAAGTTCAGACTCTTTTCACAGATCTTCTAGGTCTGGTCTCTTGCCTCCCTTACCTGCTCAGCTCTCACCACCCTCTCTGAGCTTTTCTGTACCCCCACACTTCAGTTCTTGCAGACCCCTCAACAGGAAACTCCCTCCCCAGTTTCAGCTTGTCTTTCAATACCAGTCCACAGGTCGCTTTCTTCTTCCTCGAGCTTCCAGAATAACCCCCAGGGGGACTCAGGCTCCTGCCCTCACAGGAGGGATGGCTGCCCGCACCTCCCTCTGTGACAGCACTTCTCCCTCCAAGTTGGTGTTCTGTGTGTGTGTGTTTTTTTGGCTGCACCTTGTGGAATGTGGGAAATTTCTGCCTCAAGGCCTTTGCTCTTCCTCTTCCCTCCATCTAGAACATTCTCTCCTGGGTTATTACAGGGCTTGCTCCCTCATCTCCTTCAGGTTTTTTGTTGTTTCTTTTTAAACATTCATTTATTTGACATTATTTACTTGGACACGAGTTTAAACAAGCTCCGGGAGTTCGTGATGGACAGGGAAGCCTGGAACACTGCAGCCCATGGGGTCACAAGGAATCGGATACAATCGAGCGACTGCACTGAACTATGTGGCAGCACTCAGGTCTTAGTTGAGGCATACAGGATCTAGTTCCCTGACCCGGGATCAAACCCAGGTCCCTTGCATTGGGAGCACTGAGTCTTAATCACTGGACCACCACGGAAATCCCTCCCTCAGGCTTTTATTTAAATGTTTCCTTTCTCAATCAGGCCTTCCCTGGCCACTCTTTTAAAACTCTAATGCTCTGTCTCCCCTCCTTGCTCTTACCCCATAGCATTTGTCACCGTCTAACACACTGTATCTTTTCCCAGCTCTTTAATTATAAAAATGTTCAAACACACAGAAAATGGAAGGAAAAGTACAAAGGCACTCATGTACAAACCCCAGATTCAACACACTAGATTTTTGGAAAGATGCTAATATCATGACACTTCACCCAAAGACTTTGGCAAAACACTCTTATGCCTGACTTCTGTAGCCTGATTACTGTCTATCTTTCCCCTGCAACTGTGCACACCGTGAGGGCAGGGATTTCAGTCTACTGTTTTCACTATGATTTCCTCAGCACCAAGAACACTGCCTGACACACAGTGGGTCCTCCTATAGTTTAGGGAAAGAAAAGTCAAGACAGGTCTTGATTCCAGATCTACTTCGCACAGACATGCGACTCTCTAAATCATCTCCCCGCACAGAATCTTGGTTTCTCTGTCTACTAGAGATATTAGAATTATTTCTCAGGATTGTTGTGAGGATCAAACAAGTTAAAAGTGTGAAACTGCACTGTGAGCACGCTAGTTAATTTCAACCTGAGGGAGGGTACTTGCTCGACCCTTTGGGCTCTGGGGTGATTTTAGCTGCAGGGCCTAGACAGCCCCTCAGAGCAGCTTTTTGACTTGAACTGCTCTGATGCAAAATCCAGCAGAAACCCAAAGGGTTCCGTATTACTAGCCCCTCCGTTTCCACTGCTTGCTCACTCAGTGCTACCTACTAACTCCTTATTCTTCATCTCTTGCTAAATCCACTCATTTAACAGTTTGCACCAGAAATACCTTATGGGAGGGGCACTCAATTTCATCAGGTGTTGAACATATTGTATCATTTTCTTCTATTTATTACTTTCTTTTGACTCTATTTTATTAATTTCTTTAGTGGATCTTAAGAGTGTTTCTGAAGATTGATCCAGGTGACTGATCTCTCTCCCTTTGCCTTTTCTGCATTTCAGATTCAGCTGTGTGTTTGTGTTGCCAAACCTGCCTTGTAGACTCACCTTGAGTACAGGAGCGTATTTGCTGAAGAATGGGACCCATCCTGTTGAACCTATGAGGTTTCTCAGGTCAGATTGCTCAGCAGTAGGTGGAACACCCAACCTTTTGCATGCTCCCTGATAACCATCATTTTAATGTCAATTGTTTGAGGTGTGGAGGGCAAGATGTTTTCATTGAGAATTCTGAGTCTTCTTCCCATTTTCTCAACTCAAAGCTGACACGTCTTAACAAAATTTTAATCTTTGTTTAAAAGAAGTTTCTTCACCTGTGAAAGTAGGAATAAGAGTAACTATATTCTCCAGATGATAGATATGAAGTCATGTTACTTTGTAACTGATATAGGTCTGTACAAATAGTAGTTACTGTCCTTAGTCTTATTAACTTGTCTGGATTCTTAACTAAATGTTGTCCCCATGGCATTCGCAGCCCCCAGTCCAGGAATTAGTATCTTGGGACAGACAGGCAGAATATATTTTTCTATTCACAGGAATGCCAAACAGCAATCACTTTCCCCAGGCCAACAGAGAGCAGTTTGGAGAATTTATCTAGATCTAGAGTTGGGGAATCGTTAAGGGAAGAACACTTGTCCAACTAAGCCTGACAGACCGGAGAGAAGACATGATCTATTCAGTCAGAAGCAGAAGTGTGACTAAACTCCAGCCTCCTCCCTTCTTTTTAAAGCATTCTCAGCATTACTAATCATAACAACTGCCATTTATTGAAATCCCAGTATTGTGCAGGCACCGGGTCTTATTTATTTCTAGTCATCATAATAACCCTGTGCTTACTTCTCAGATGAGGAGTTCGCAGAGACCAAGTCATTTGCCCAGTTCAGTTCAGTCGCTCAGTCATGTCCAACTCTTTGCAACCCCATGGGTCCAACGCCAGGCTTCCTTCCCTGTCCATCACCAACTCACAGAGCTTGCTCAAATTCATGTCCATTCGAGTTGCTGATGCCATCCAAGCAGCTCATCCTCTGTTATCCCCTTCTCCTCCTACTTCAATCTTTCTCCACATCAGGGTCTTTTCCACTGAGTCAGTTCTTCACATCAGGTGGCCAAAGTATTGGAGCTTCAGCTTCAGCATCAGTCCTTCCAATGAATATTCAGGGCTGATTTCCTTTAGGATTAACTGGTTTGATCTCCTTGCAGTCCAAGGGACTCTCAACAGTCTTCTCCAACACCACAGTTCAAAAGCATCAATTCTTCCGCCCTCAGCTTTCTTTATGGTCCAACTCTCACATCCATTCATGACTACTGGAAAAACCATAGCTTTGACTAGACAGACCTTTGCTGGCAAAGTAATGTCTCTGCTTTCTAATATGCTGTCCGGGTTTATCACAGCTTTCATTTGCCCAAGTTTCTACTAAAAGCGCTGAGCTATTTCCTGAGATTGTCTTGGGGTAGGGCTGCCGGGAACAACCAAGGAACAATTTTTAAAGCATAACTACACCTAGGATTTTTTGCTTATACTAAAAAAAAAAAAAATCATTTTTTGTTCAGCTGAAACCCAATTTTAATCCATTTGCTAAATTTGGCAACCTTAGCTTGTACGAACACGGCAAAATCAAAGCAGTTTCCTGCTTGTTATGCCCTGCACATCTTTGCTGGTTTTATTTTTATCTTTACGAGCCGTAGTTTAAGTCACGTTCAGCCTTCAGGCCTCGGATCGTTTCAGGAGGGGTAGGGTCGAGAACACTGAGACTCCCGCCCGACATTAACATGTCTCCCCGGGAGCCGTCACGCGGACCTTTCTCCTCTCACAGCCGTGGCCACGCCCCGCCGCCGAGGATTGGCTCCAGCCCAAAGCCCGGCCTCCCTCGGCGATGGGAGCCCCTTCCATTGGGCAGTTATAAAATATGGCGGAGCCCAGCCCCCGCCTTGCTCTCGCGAAGCACAGGCTTCAGTGATTGGCGGAGAGCAGCGGCCGGGTTGTCACGTGGCCTGGACCCGTCTGTTTGCGGAAGTGGAAGGAAGCCGAAGTGCTGAGTCAGCCGAGGTGAGTGACGGCGCTGGGAAGGCGGGGCCGGGGTGGGGGGGGCCCTTTCCCAAACCTCCTCTACGCCCCAGATTCCTTGGGCTTCATCGGGACAGTCCTTCGGGCCCCCCGCTTGTTCACCGATCCTGAGGCCTGTCCTCCATTAACCCTGATTGCCACCTTAGTGCCGCCAGCTTCCACCCTTTGATCCCCGACCGTCCCCAGCTCCCATCTTGTGACCGCTTCCGTCTCATCTCTTAACCTGTGTGTTCCCTCAGGGACTCAGGTCCGACTCTGGGTACCCCCTCCTCAGCGCGTCTTCCCTGGGCGTCTCTCCTCTATCCCCACTTCCTGCTTGAGTCAGCCCCTTCCCTTCATTCCCCCGCCTCTGCGTCTCTTGGTGCTCCCAGCTTTCAGTTTGGTTCCCATTCATTGTCCGCAGTTTCCTTCCTGTGCCTTTCTAAGTGCTCTCGATTTGTCCGCCTCAGTGTGTTCCTACCCGATTCCCCACTTCACCTCTCTACTGTATCTGTCTCTCCGTGTTCTCCATCATGCATCCGCTTTTCTGACCTCCTGCTTCTCCCTGCTTATTATCTCCCATGTGCCTCCAGATTTCATCGCTGCCTGCTTTCCCGCGTGCTCCCTCCTTTCCGCTAGCCTGTTACCCCAGAGTTCTCCCTATCCCCCAAACCTGTGTCCACCCCCTGTGCCCACCGGTGACTTGGAAGCTGATGACAGAAAGTGTGTGACCTTTGTGACCATGTGACTGCAACAGGCAGGCCAGTGGGTGTGGAACAGGGATCTGTGCCCCCACCCTCCTTTTTTTAATGGACTACTCACATGACCCTCAAAACAAATACTTTCCCTTCCCCTAAACTTCTGAGTCTTTCCCTCACCTGCCCTCTTACCCACCCAACAGGATGTCAGGCAGGTTTGGTTTGGCAACACAGATGCTCCACCCTGGGGCTGAATGCAGTGTTTTTGTTATTGTCCCTGCCTTAAAAATTTCCTGGAGTTGGTAGGCTGTTTCCTGTCTGAGTCTCAGTTGCCTCATCTGTGACAGGGGGATTGTATTTCTTGCCCTCCTAAACCTGCCATGAGGTTCAAAGTTTGAGAAAATGTTGAAAGCAAAGCTTTGTAAACAGCATGGCCCTGTACAAATGCATGGGTTTGCTGTTGTGTCATCAGCAGGAAAGGGGAAGGGATGAAATGAAAAATCAAGGAGGGAAAGACAAGTCTTTCATTTAGCATTTGGCAAATTTATTGACCATCTGCCATGAGTCGGGCTCTTTTACCATGTATTCATTCATTCCTCCTTATTTAAGAAATATTAGTGAACTGTTTACTATGTTCTAGGCTACCTTCTAGCCAATGTTATTCCCATTTAACATAATAAGGAAGGCAGTTGAGCTGCCTGATTCACATTGATTGATGTAGTTGGAGCTGAAATCTGAATATAGTACTTTATATAACGCCAGAGTCTGTGGGGTGATTGCTCTGCTCTGTAAGGGTCCCTACTGTTGTCTCAGTACCCAGGGCACTTTTTCTCCCTTCTGTGGGCTACTTTCTTGTTAAGTGACAGTCACCTCCAAAGGGAATTTCCTTCTCAGCAGAATGACATCACCAAGAGATAGAGGAAAGGGGAATTTAAATGTATGTGTGTTTGCACATATATACTGGGTGTGTGTAGGGAGAAAGTGAGAGCTGTGGTGAAGGGGAAACCTTGTGTCATGAGCTTCACACTTTTATTTTTTTTAATTTTTATTGGAGTATAGTTGATTTATGGGCTTCCCAGACGGCACTAGTGGTAAAGAACCCGCCTGCCAATGCAGGAGACAGAAGAAACACGGGTTTGATCCCTGGGTTGAGAAGATTCCCTGGAGGAGGGCATGGCAACCCACTCCAGTATTCCTTCCTGGAGAGTCCTATGGCCAAAGGAGGCTGGTGGGCTACAGTCCATAGCGTCACAAAGAGTCCGACATGACTGAAGTAACTAGCATGCATGCACGTGTAGTTGATTAAAATGTGTTAGTTTCAAGTGTAAAGCAGAGTCAATCAGTTATAAGTACATATATATATATATATATATCCAGTCTTATTTAAGAGTATTGAATAGAGTTCCCTCTGCTATGCAGTAGGTCCTTATTGTCTGTTTTATATATAGTAGTGTGTATATGTCAATGTCAATCTCCCAGCTTATCCCTCCCCTCCGCTTAACCCTGGTAACTGTAAGTTTGTTTTCTACATCTGCGATCCTACCTCTGTCTTGTAAATAAGTTTATTTGTACCGCTTTTTTAAAGAAAATTCCACATATAAATGATATCATATGATATTTGTCTTTCTCTGTCTAACTTACTGAGTATACAGTCTCTAGGTCCATCTGTGTTGCTGCAGACGGCTTTATTTTGGTCTTTTTTATGGTGGAGTAATAATATTCCATTGTATACATATGTACCATATCTTCTTTTTCCATTCCTTCATTGATGGACATTTAGGTCGCTTCCATGACCTGGCTATTGTATATAGTGCTGCAATGAACACTGGGGTGCGTGTATCTTTTTGAATTATAGTTTTCTCCAGGTATGTGTCTAGGAGTGGGATTGCTGATCATATGGTAATTCTATTTTTAGTTTTTTAAGGAAACACCATACTGTTCTCCCTAGTGGCTGCACCAGTTTACACTCCATTCAACAATGTAGGAGGGTTCCCTTTTCTACATACATTTATTGTTCGTAGATTTTTTTGATGATAGCCATTCTGAATGGTGTGAGGTGGTACCTCCTTGTCATTTTGATTTGCATTTCTCTAATAATTAGTGCTGTTGAGAGGAGCTTCACTTTGCCAAGTGCGACTTCTGAGAGCATTATAACTGTTCTGTGCCTTAAATGTTCTCTTCCCTGGTTTTGTCCATTCTCTTTTTTTTTTGCTGATCTCATTCAGTGGCATAGCTTTAAGTATTGTTTCTACTCTGACTCCAACTCCCAATTTATATCGCTAGCCCATTCCAGACATTTCCCCTAAATGATTGACACTTACATAGTTGCTCCGTCAACGTCTCAAACTTAGGCCTTTCAAGTACTTAATATTTAGCTTCAGCTATCCATCCCCTCCCTGGTAGGTCAGTTGGTAAAGAATCTGCCTACAGTACAGGAGACCCAGGTTCAATCCCCACCCAGGTCAGGAAGATCCCTTGGAGAAGGAAATGGCAACCCATTCCAGTATTCTTGCCTGGAAAATCCCATTGACAGAGGAGCCTGGCAGGCTACAGTCCATGGGGTCACAAGAGTTGGACACGACTTAGTGACTAAACCACCACCACCACCCATCCCCTTTGGGCTTTTCTGGTGGGGCTCAGTGATAAATAATCTGCCTGCCTGCCAGTGCAGGAGACATGGGTTTGATCCCTGGGTCAGGAAGATCTGGAGAAGGAAATGGCAACTCACTCCAGTATTTTTTCCTGGGAAATCCCATTGACAGAAGAGCCTGGCAGGCTACAGTTCATGAGGCTGCGAAAGAGTCTGACACAGCTGAGCGACTAAACAACAACAATCCATCCCCTTCATCCTGTCCTTCACCCTCCACCAAAATCTGTCCCTCTCACACACTTTCCCATCTTTGGGAAATGGCAATATTCTTCTTTCAGTTGCTCTGCCTAGAACTGTAAGATTATCCTTACAGTTTTGTCTGTATTATCTATATTATCTCTGCACCCCACATCCAGCCAGAGTTAATGTCACTCCTTTGCTCCAAGCCCTGTAACAGCTTCTCCTTTCACTGTACCTGCCTGGCCATCTGTTACCTCTTTGATCTTACTGACTTCCTTGCTATTCCTGGAACTCACCAGGCATGGTCCAGCCCCAGGGCCTTTGCACATGCTCTTCCCTCTGCCTGGAATACTCTTCACCTATATATCCATATGACTTTTGCTCCCATTTCTTTTAAGTCTTTATTCAGAGTCAAGTTCTTGGTGAGGATTGGTTAACCCTATCTAAAGTTTTAACCCCCACCTGGATGCGTCCTATCTCCCTTCTCTCATTTATTTTTCTTCTTGACATCTAATCAGTATTCTGAATTCAGTATGTCTATATTTTGCCTATTTATCTTCTTCATTATGTTGTTGTTCAGTTGCTGTGTTCGACTCTTTGCAACCCCTGCAGAGGACTGCAGCACACCAGGTTTCCCTGTCCATCACAATCTCTCGGAGTTTGCTCAAACTCATGTCCATTGAGTCAGTGATGCCATCCAACCATCTCGTCCTCTGCTGTCCCCCTCTCCTCTAAAAAGAAGTTCTCAGAGGGCAGGGATTGTGTCTGTTTTGTTCACTAGTGTGTTCTCGGCAATTTTAACAATGCCTGCCACAGAATAGGTCCTCAGTAAATATAGGCAGAGTGAATCATAAGAGGGGTCACCCTGTACCGCGCCACCAGCCCAGAGACCTCCTGAGGTCCTGGGGGTTTCCGGTGCCAGCAGCAGCTCTGGGCAGTTTGCTTCTAGTTGTTAGCTGTCCAGCTAAACAGATTGGATGAAAAAGATACCTTTTCCATTCTGGAAAGGCCGTTTTGCTCTGGGTCTTATGAATGCCAGCGCACTGTTCCGTGAGGACCTCTGCTTTTGGCGCACAGGGCTCTGCTCATCAAACCTCGCTCAGCCATGTTCCATTCAGGCTTTGTTCTGAAGGCAGCTCGAGGACTACGAGCTGGGGCTGTGGATTCCAAAGAATTGGGTTCAGATCCTCGAAAATTACATCACCTCCTTGCCTCAGCTTGCTGTGTGTGACCTGGGGAGAAGCATACCTTCTCTTATCAGTGTTTTGAGGAATGAAGATGCTCATTATCTTAAAATTTGGTGAGGTGTCTGATACTCAGCACTGGATGAAAGGGTGGGTGCTGGGTGCGAGGTGAGGGGAGCCAGCCCTCCGCTGTTCCTTGATGGCTTATGGAAGAGTCTGGAATGAGCTGGGGTCAGGGGGAGCATTTGGAGGGAGTTTTTTTAAAAAAATATTTATGTATTTATTTGACTGTGTCAGGTCTTAGCTGCAGCAGGTGGGATCTTTCTTTGCAGTGCCTGGGCTCTCTAGGGTGGTGCTCGGGCTTAGTTTGCTCTGAGGCATGTGGAATCTTCAGTTAGTCCCTGACCAGGGTTTGAACCCACATCCCTAATGTTGGAAGGTGGATTCTTCACACTGGACTGCCTGGGATGTCCTTGGAGGGACATTTTGTTTGGAGGCGGCCTCAGAGGTCCAGAGGCTCTGGTGGGAGGTGGAAATGACATTTGACCTGATGCCTATCTTCATCCCGCCTTTCCTTGTGCACTAATTGAGCTCCTATGCACTGTGTGGGGGTCCTGAGTCCAAGGAAGAAGGCATGAGTCCAGCTGCCAGGCAGCACCTCCCATTTCCTTTCCCTGGGCTTTGTTACCCAGTATGGCCAAACGGGGATCCTGATGGCACTACCCCTGTCTCATGGGTGTTTGTGACCTCCGAGGCAGCTAACAGACGTGAAAAGCTCCTGCCAGCCGTAAAGCGAGGTGGTCCCAAGAGAGTACATGCCGTGGGCCTGCGTGCGGTGGTGCACTCATGCTCTGGGAGGTGCAGATGGTGAGCGCTGCAGGAAGGAACTCCGTGGGGGTCAGGGCAGGTGGGGTGCTCTGATCTGACCCCGTGTTCTCGTACCATCCAGCCAGAGCAGGGCATGGGGGTGACATCGGCCTCACAGGAGGCTGTCCTGTGCAAGTTGTTCCAATCACGGGACATCCTGTCATAAGCAGCCAGGACTCGCAAAGCCCAATTTCCAACTCAAGCAGTTCTGCATGTGCTTCCAGAAGCCCGCATGTGGCCAGTCCCGTGAGGTCAGCTTCCTGGCTGGGGCGCCTCTGGGCTCCTGGCGCGTACCTCCCGGACTGCTGCCCTGCTTCTCTGGTCCAGCAGCAAGCTTGACGCATTTCCTTGCTTGGAGTATGAATGAGCTCAGCTTCAAATACCGAATTTTCCAGATGCAAGCCCAGCAGATGCCCTGTCAAGGTTCCCCTGGTGCCAGGGTGAGCTTCTGAAGGTTTCTATTGTGGAAGTGGGTGAGGGGTGGGGTGTGTGGTTTGTCACCACCGCGTGGGGAGAAGAGAGGATGGAGGGGTGCCACAGAGGGACTGGGCCCCCCACCCCACCCCCGACCTCCAGGTGGTTCATTCATTTTTTCTCATTCATCCACCAAACATTCATGAAATGCCCACTGTGAGGCAGGAACAGTATGCTAGGTGCTTGGATAAACCAATATAAAGCGGGGGATGGCCCCCCAGCTCGCAGATTCTCTAGCACCATCCCAGGAGAAGTGGTCACTGGGCATGCACTGGGCGGGGTAGGGCGCAGAGGAAGGTACCCGGGGCTGGGAGGAAGGGAGGCACCAGGCATGTTTCTTAGAGGAGGTGGAAGGTAAAGTGAGTCTTGAAGGTCTAGAAGGGGTTTATTCACTTGTCTGACAGCCCTGTCTTGAAAGTAGGCTTTGGGGCAGGTGAAGATGGTGAGGAGGGCAGTTCGGGTGGGGGTT
This sequence comes from Dama dama, assembly GCF_033118175.1. Taxonomy (NCBI): domain Eukaryota; kingdom Metazoa; phylum Chordata; class Mammalia; order Artiodactyla; family Cervidae; genus Dama; species Dama dama. The sequence goes on from NC_083702.1 coordinate 10,235,454, forward strand.
GGGGATGAGTGGGTGCGGGAGGTTGAGATGAGTGGGTGCACGTGGGTCCCCCACACTCAGAGTGGCAGCTGCTCCCCAGCCCAGCGCCCATCCCTGCAGCCATACCAGAAAGAACCAGGGCTCTGGGGTCAGAGGTGGCGGGGACGGGAAGAAGGGGACAGAAATGAGGCCGGCCTGTTACGATCGGTCCAGGATGTGGCCCAGGGTGTTCATTTCCTCTCTTCCACCTCGTGATGACAGTGGCCACTGTTTGTGTGCCCACAGTGGCTGGCGTCCCACTTTCCCTCTGCTGTGTCATTTCATCCTCACGCCTACCCTGGAAGACTGGAGGAGGGCCAAGTCTGTCCTTTGTGGGGCCAGGCTGCTGTCAGTGTGTGTAGGGGGGCACCCTTGCCACCGACCCTGGGACTCTGAGGACAGGGGCTCTCCTTGGGGGTGGGACATCTTCCCTCCATTAAGCTTGACCCCCACGGTGACTCCTCCTTAACCCAGGTGGGCCGTGGGTGCTGGGTGCTCCTGACTCCCCCACTCTCTTCGCACCAGAAGGGAGCACTCCTGGTGCTCGGCCTGCCTTCTGGGAAGCTATGCGGTTGCTCTAAGCCAGGCTTGACCCCCACATTCCCTCCAGCTCCCCAGATGCAGGCTCCAGGGGCTCAGCCTATATTCCTACTTTCTTTAAAAAATAAGACTCATTTTCCATGCCATTTGGAAAATGAAGGTGGGGGGGATTGCCCATAAACCTAATACTCTCAGCTGCCCTTAGTATTTTGGTATATTTTCTATCAATTTTGTTTGTTTGTTCTGCATAATTTTTACTCAGTTAAGTTGTATCTTAACAAACTTTCTCTGGGCTGAGTCTTGTGTTACGGTTGAGTGTATAGAAGTGAAAAGACCCAGTATCCGCCCTTAAGAAACTCAGTCTCTACAGCCTGCCCAGCTGGGCTTCCCTCCTCCACCTACTAGCTGTGTGACTTTGGGCCCGTTACTTTACCTCGCTGTTTCTTGCTTGTCTCATGTGTAGAGTGAGGATAACAATGGTAGCAATTTCATAGGTGCTGGTGCAGATGAAAACGATTAATATATGCAGAGGTCCTGGAACAGGGCCAGAGGACAGAACGAGGCACACATGTGCTTGATGTGGTTTGTGTTATGAAGTGTTCCAGCTAGAGATGGAGACAAAAGATATTCTAGATAGACTAAGCAGTGCAGACAGGCGAGATGGTATGAAACAACACTGTTTTCTGGAATCATGTACAGTCTGGAGCCAACAGCGGGGACTGACAGGGAGAGGCTGCAGGGGGAGGCAGGGGCTTCGCAGGCCGAGCTTGCAGCCCTGAAGAGCACAGTGGGGTGGACGGAGCCTATGACAACACCACGTGCTTTTCCTGAGTTGTTATGACCTTCACAGTAGCAACTTTTACTGACCACATGGTGTCTCTAGGGTAAATGTGTCATAATTTACAATTCGCCTAATGTTGGATACTGAAATTGCTTCCATTTCTGTGTCAAAACAAAGATTGTTATAATGCACTTTGACGTGTGTGGTGTGTGTTCCGTTTTGGGGGATTCTTTTTTTGGAATCCAGTCCCCTTGGCTGTCTTTAGTGTCCCGCCCCACTCCCCTGGCTGTAGGTACCCCAGCTCCTCTGTCCTTTCAACTCCCAAGTGTGGAAGAAAGAAGGATCTTGACATAGGATAGGTCTAAGCATTCTCATGAGATGCTCATTTAATCCTTACAACATAGGAGAGGGGAGTATTGTCCTTGTGTTAAAGGAGAAGAAACTGACTCACAGTCTGCTCACATATCTTAAAAGGAAAGACATTATAAAACTTTACAGTCTTTTCAAAGCTCTTTAATCATTTTCTGTAAGCCTCAGTTTCCTTATCTGTAAAAGAGGGGTGATGGAACTAAAGAGGGCTAGTGCTGAATATTTACTACCTGCCAGGTTCTATTATCCAAGACTGGGAGCTGACTGTGGCTCAGATCATGAACTCCTTATTGCCAAATTCAGACTTAAGTTGAAGAAAGTAGGGAAAACCACTAGACCATTCAGGTATGACCTAAATCAAATCCCTTATAATTATACAGTGGAAGTGACAAATAGATTCAAAGGATTAGGTCTGATAGACAGAGTGCCTGAAGAGCTATGGACGGAGGTTCATGACATGGTACAGGAGACAGTGATCAGAACCAACCCCAAGAAAAAGAAATACAAAAAGGCAAAATGGTTGTCTGAGGAGGCCTTACAAATATCTGAGAAAAGAAGAGAAGCAAAAGGCAAAGGAGAAAAGGAAAGATATATCCATCTGAATTCAGTGTTCCAAACAATAACAAGGAGAGATAAGAAAGCCTTCCTAAGTGATCAATGCAAAGAGATAGAAGAAAACAATAGAATGGAAAAGACTAGAGATCTCTTCAAGAAAATTAGGGATACCAGGGGAACATTTCATGCAAAGATGGGCATAATAAAGGACTGAAATAGTAAGGACCTAACAGAAGCTGAAGATATTAAGAAGAGGTGGCAAGAATACATAGAAGAATTATACAAAAAAGATTTTAATGACCTAGATAACCATGATGGTATGATCACTCACTTAGAGTCAGACATCCTGGAGTGTGAAGTCAAGTGGGTCTAAGGAAGCATCACTATGAACAAAGCTAGTGAAGGGGATGGGATTCCAGCTGAACTATTTCAAATCCTAAAAGATGATGCTGTGAAAGTGCTGCACTTAATATGCTAGCAAATTTGAAAAACTCAGCAGTGGCCACAGGACTGGAAAAAGTCAGTTTTCATTCCAATCCCTAAGAAAGTCAATGCCAAAGAATGTTCAAAGTACTGCACAATTGCACTCATCTCACATGCTAGCAAAGTAATGCTCAAAATTCTTCAAGGGAGGCTTCAATGGTATGTGAACTGAGAATTGAGATGTTCAAGCTGGAATTAGAAAAGGCAGAGGAACCAGAGATCAAATTGTCAACATCTGTTGGATCATCAAAAAGCAAGAGAGTTCCAGAAAAACATCTACTTCTGCTTTATTGACTATGCTAAAGCCTCTGACTGTGTGGATCACAACAAACCGGATAATTCTCAAGGGGATAGGAATACCAGACCACCTGACCTGCATCCTGAGAAGTCTATATACAGGTCAAGAAGAAACAGTTAGAATCTGACATGGAACAAAGGACAGGTTCCAAATTGGGAAAGGAGTACATCAAGGTTGTATATTGTCACCCTGTTTATTTAACTTATATGCAGAGTACATCATGCAAAATGCCAGGCTGGATGAAGCACAAGCTGGAATCGAAATTGCAGAGAGAAATGTCAATAACCTCAGATATGCAGATAACACCACCCTTAATGGCAGAAGGTGAAGAGGCGCTAAAGAGCCTCCTGATGATAGTGAAAGAGGAGAATGAAAAAGCTGGCTTAAAGCTCAACATTCAAAATACGAAGATCATGGCATCTGGTCCTACCACTTCATGGCAAATAGATGGGGAAACAATAGAAACTGTGACAGACTTTATTTTCTTGAGCTCCAAAATCACTGCAGATGGTGACTGCAGCCATGAAATTAAAAGACGCTTACTCCTTGGAAGAAAAGCTATGACAAACCTAGACAGCATATTAAAAAGTAGAGACATTTCTTTGCCAACAAAGGTCTGTGTAGTCAAAGCTGTGGTTTTTCCAGTAGTCATGTATGGATGTGAGAGTTAGATCATAAAGAAAGCTGAGTGCCGAAGAATTGATGCTTTTGAACTGTGGTGTTGGAGAAGACTGTTGAGAGTCCCTTGGACTGCAAGGAGATCAAACCAGTCAATCCTAAAGGAAATCAGTCCTGAATATTCATTGGAACGGCTGATGCTGAAGCTGAAGCTCCAATACTTTGGCTACCTGATGTGAAGAACTGACTCACTGGAAAAACCCTGATGCTGGGAAAGACTGGAGGTGGGAGGAGAAGGGGACGACAGAGGATAAGATGGTTGGATGGCATCACTGACTCGATGGACAAGTTTGAGCAAGCTCCGGGAGTTGGTGGTGGACAGGGAAGCCAGGTGTGCTGCAGTCCATGGGGTCCCGAAGGGTTGGACACGACTGAGCGACTGAACTGAGGTTCTATTATTAGGCCCGGTTGTGGTCCACGTGTTGTGGTTGAGGAAACTGACTTAGAGAGAGGTTGAGTAACTTACCCAGGGTCAGTGGTGAGGACAGGATCTGAATGCACTTTTGCTCCAGAGTTGTATTCTGGGCCTGGGCCATCTGCCTCAGATGGTTTGAGAGAATTAAAGGAGACCCCCAAGTGCTTACTTAGCTCAGGGCCTACTGCCTTGTGAGGGCTTAGTATCTCCTGATGTGGAGATGATCACTGACGCTGCCTCCCTGTTTTGATGATTCTTTGTAGGCCTCTTACTCTTCCTTTCATGCCTGTGGTCGGTCCTCTGTCCGTACATAGACCAGAGAGCCCACTCTCCTCCAGGACGCCCACACTGTGTCCTGCACCTCACCTGCCCTTTGCCAGGTGTCATCCTAGCACAGAGGCAGAGATTTGGTGGCACCGCCTGAGGAAGGTAGGGTGTTTTCTGGGAACGTAGGAAATAACATCTAATTTTGTCATCCAAACTGGGAGCAATTTCCATGGCAGACAGTGCACAGTGACCCTATGAGCATGAAACAGAATTTCCACCCAAACCTGTGTCACTCTTTCTGAGTCTTTATGGTCACGCTCATTTCTGAGGAGCGTGCTTTTGTGTTCTCTCAGAAGGCCAAGGGAAGCCTGAGACAGCAGGCATGGAAGGTTTTATTTTTTATTTTATTTTCTGGCCGCACCTCGTGGCATGCGGGATCTTAACTACCCTGACCAGGGATCAAACCTGTGTCCCCTGAAGTGGACGTGCTTAGTTGGACTGCAGGGAAGTCCCCACCAAAGATTTGAGACAAATGGCCCCGATGGAGTGTGAGGTGACCCTCGTCCCCTTGTGGCATCCAGTGGAGAGGTGACACTGGTTTTGTTTGTGGACTCGAAAGGAGCCATGCCAAGCTCTTTGAGTTCCCAAAAGTCGATTCCATACTTTGCAGAGTGAGAACTGCCCCGCCCCCCTTTGCACAGGGAAGTGTCGCTTGTCACGTGTCTTCACGTCTGCCTCCTGTGATCATGGCAGCCCTGCACCGCAGATGAGGAAACTGAGTCTCTGTTGGGGAAACTGGGTCGGGAGGCAGGACGGCACTGTTTGCTTGTGCACAGTGGCAGCTCTGGAACTTTCCATCAGCCCCCCTTCTGTCCCACTCAGTGCTGTTTCTCTTTCTTTCCAGGTCCCTCCAGGCCCAGGATCTGGGGGACAGCACTGGTGGGGAACCAGCGGGGTGCCCGTGCAGGAAGCTGCCACGCGTGGTGAGGTGGGCATGGGAGAGCGCGCCCGGCTGACCCGAGACTCCATTTTCTTCCAGACTGAGGGGGAAGGTGGTGGGGCCTCTCCACCGGCCCCCCAGAGGATGCAGTTCTTCGGCCGCCTGGTCAACACCCTCAGCAGCGTCACCAACTTGTTCGTGAACCCATTCCGGGTGAAGGAGGTGGCCGTTGAGGACTACCACTCACGCCGCCGGGTCCGAGAGGAAGGGCAGCTCATTCTGTTCCAGAACTCTCCCAACCGCACGTGGGACTGCATCCTGGTCAACCCCAGGAACCCCCAGAGTGGATTCCGGTGGGTGATGGTCGGTCGCCCCCTCCCCACCCCCACTGTGCTCCCTTGACTCCTCCCAGGTCTCAGCCTGGAGGTCCCCTGACCCACAGCAGCTTCTTCCAGTCGACATCTGAGGGGTCTGTGATGGATGGGGTGGCAGCTCTTAGAAAAGAGGGAGGGACTTCTGGCCTGGATAACGTCCGGCCCATCAGGGTCCTGGCAGCAGGGACTGGGGCTGGATGACTGTGTCCTGCCCTGAGACTTGACCCACGTGGATGGAGGGAGGGAGGAAGGATGAGGAAGTAGAGAAAGTCACATGGGGAAAGGTCCAGGGAGCACCGGTAGTCCTGGGTCGTTAAGGCATGACTGTCCTTGTAGGGGCTGGTTGGCCGAGGTTTGTTGGGGGGAACCTGGAAGGGGTGGACACCTGTACTTCTCAGGGTGTGGTGGACCCCCTCCGTGGGCTAGGGGAAAAGGTAGGGAGCCAGGCCAGGGCTGAGGGAACAGAGCAGATGCAGAGCTGGTTGAGAAAAGGGGAGAGGAAGAGGCCAAGGACCCAGAAGGCAAGGAACCTGGGGGAGCTTGGCAGACTGGCATTGCATTGGGCGGATGCTGATGGCCCTTCTTCATTGGTTTCACCTGGCAGGTTGTCTTGTGATCCAGGGAGTGAGCTGGGAGGCGGGAAGTGGAGGTTAGAGGGTGGAATGCTGGAGCTGGGGTCCGGAAGAGCTGCAGAAATGGTGATGCCAAGGCCTGGGAGTGACCGGGAGTGAGGGCTGCGGCGAGGACGTGCTGTGCCTGACACTAGGCTTCTCACTGGGGGTCGTCATTGCGGTGGGGGTGGGGGTGCACCCCACTGCTCCGAACACCCTGCACTTTGTGGAGAGCAGGCTTGGGGTACTGGACTTCCTCTTCAAGGGGTCAAGGTTCTGTCTTTTAAGTCTCCTCCTTTCCTTGCTGGAGGGCTTTGAACGATGCCCAAAGTACTTAAATGTGTGGGATGGGGCTGTCAGGGCCCTGCTTCCAGGTGGAGGTGCTCCTATTCTATAGCTGCAGAGCTCTGGGATGGGGGAGGGGGTTGGGGTCTTCTGAATCCTCAGGTTTTATTTCCAGAGGCCAGGAAGTCCTATAGCATCCCTGTGGATGGAGAGCTGGATGCTGGCTGGTATAGATGCAACTCTGATAGCATTGCGTTATATTAGTGTGTGTGAGGCACTGGTCTGACTCTCACCTCCTTTTACCCTCATCGCCGTCCCCCGAGGCAGGGCTGTCACTGACCCCTTCTTACAGAGGAGGAAACACAGCTTGGAGAATTTAAGTAACTTGCTGAAGTCACAAAGCCGACGGATAGCAGAGCCGGGCTTCAGACCCAGTCATTCTAGCTCAAGGACCCACCTCTTCCTTTTCATCCAGGCGGGCCCCTTTGCAGTGGGATGAGCTGGCGGGTGCAGGGTGCAGCTCCCCCAGGGCCCATCCTGGGCCCCCAGCCTGACAGATGGTCCAGGCGCCGCGCTCTTCTGGGGTGAGCCCTGTGGTGGTCGCCTGTAGCACCGCTGTGTACATTGTGATAACGTCCATACTTCTCTTCCTGGTACGAGTTAATCATTTGCTGCTGACATTAACTTGTGACATATGGCCCTTGATGAGCCCCGCCAGCCTCCCACTGGTATCTCAGCAGAAGCAGGGCTGCACTTCCCTGGAGTCCTGGGAGGAACTGATCAAAGCACATGCGACACATGACCTTCTCTTCTCAAAAGGGGACTGAGTTTTTTTTTTTTTTTTCTTTCTAATTATTTATTTGACTGCACTGTATCTTAGTTGTGGCATTTGAACTCTTGATTGCTACATGTAGGATCTAGTTCCCTGACCAGGGATTGAACCCAGAATCCCTGCATTGGGAGCGTGACGTCTTAGCCACTGGACCACCAGGGAAGGGGGTTGACTTCCCCCTAGGGGTTGGCCCCTAGGGGGTGGACTTTTGAGGCCCTCTGTGCTGGGGCTTTGCCTGGACACACACCCTGGAGTTTACCCATTCACTGTTTATCCAGCCCATAGCCTATCTCTACCACGAGCAGGTCTGTGCCCTCTAGGAGCTCAGGCAGTAGCTAGAAAAGGTGGATTAGGACCCACGTTCGGTGGACTGAATGTCCTAACAGGCTTGTGTGAGACTCATGTTCCCTGCACAGACCTCATCTCGCTGTAATTTCTCTTTACCCTGGTGCTCTCCCCACGCTCCTTGGCCCGCAACTCTTGGGCACCTGCTCTGTGAGCCTGTGCTTGCCCTTCTCTTCTCCCTCACCACTGTCTGAATTTCCGTCCACCCCTCTTGTTTTAGACTGCCCATCTGTCTCCCCCACCAGCCCGCAGAGCTCCAGAAGGACAGGGCCTGGGTCTGAGTCATTTCTGTTAACGCCCAGCTACTATCCAGTACTTGGCAGGTGTTTGAACCCTGGGGCTCTGTCCTCGGAGGTCCGCTGAACTACAACCATCAGTCTATGAAGCTTGCTGTCTGTCTCCGAATGAAGGTTACCATAAGAACAACATTTACACTGTTACCATCTCAGAGGAGGTGACGCAAAGTGTGCACGGTTTCAGTGTACATACTGTCCACCTTTCCCTGGGTTCTGTATATACGCCTTGAAAAAAGAAATGGCAACCCACTCCAGTATTCTTGCCTGGGGAATCCCAGGGACAGAGGAGCCTGGTGGGCTGCCGTCTATGGGGTCGCACAGAGTCGGACACGACTGAAGTGACTTAGCAGCAGCAGCAGTAACTCAGTGGTTCTTGGCCATTTTTCCGTCCAGGACCCCCTTGAGAGTCTCAGCGTTCCCTGTTCCCCCCGCTAAATGCATATCCATGCATTTGCCTGCCATTTCTCAAATCATGGCCCCCCTGAAGCTTATCCACAGGCCCCTTCCATCAAAGCAGAGGCTTCCCCGCGCTGATGCCAGGGTGCTTTAGTTTGCAGGCTCAGTTTTAGAAGAGAGAAAAGACACAGCCCCACAGGTCTGCTAGATCCTCCCCTTTTCTACAGATCTTTCTTTCACCTCCTTCTTCTAACCTGGACCTGACTTTACCCGAGGGCACTGCTTTTCTGCAGGCCTCCCGAGAGTTTTCCCTCCCAGGTTCCCTCCCACTGGGCCTGGAGGTGGGGTCGCGTCCTCTTCATTCCTCAGCCGTGAAGCACACTGCATCCTAGGCTAACACCCACTCTCTTCCCTGATGGCAGGCATCTCCCCCAGATCCTTGAAGACGTGAGCCCCTGGCTTGGACCTCCTTTGCACCATCACTGCTCCTGTCTTGACTCTTGGTGACTGTTTTCATGCACAGGGTGCCACTCCTCACACCCAGGGCTCTTGGTGCCTGACCTTTTCTGGTCCACACGGCCATTGCCTGAGCCCAGTCATCACCAGTAACAGCAGCTCTTTCATAGATACAAACCCCAAGCATCCCACTTTCCGACCTCTGCCTCCTGACTTTCTCGCTCCTTCCCTCCGGTACTCTGAATGCAAGGTGCCCACCCTGCAGATGGGGCAATGACCCTGCTGCCTTTTCACCATCCCCACCCCTATTGTGAATTTCACTCCTTCAGTTCAGTTCAGTTCAGTTGCCCAGTCGTGTCCAACTCTTTGCAACCCCATGGACTGCAGCACGTCAGGCCTCCTTGTCCATTGCCAACTCCCGGAGTTTACTCAAACTCATGTCCATTGAGTCAGTGATGCCATCCAACTTGTCATCCTCTGTCATGCCATCCTCTGTTGTCCCCTTCTCCTCCCACCCTCAATCTTTCCCAGCATCAGGGTCTTTTCAAATGAGTCAGTTCTTCACATCAGGGGGCCAAAGTATTGGAGTTTCAGCGTCAATGTCAGTCCTGCCAATGAACACTCAGGACTGATCTCCTTTAGGATGGACTGATTGGATCTGCTTGCAGTCCAAGGGACCCTTAAGAGTCTTCTCCAACACCACAGTTCAAAAGCATCAATTCTTAGGCGCTCAGCTTTCTTTATAGCCCAACTCTCACATCCGTACATGACTACTGGAAAAACCATAGCTTTTACTAGACGGACCTTTGTTGGCAAAGTAATATCTCTGCTTTTTAATATGCTGTCTAGGTTGGTCACAACTTTTCTTCCAAGGAGCAAGCATCTTTTAATTTCATGGCTGCAGTCACCATCTGCAGTGATTTTGGAGCCCCCCAAAATAAAGTCTGTCACTATTTCCCCATCTATTTGCCATGAAATGATGGGACCGGATGCCATGATCTTAGTTTTCTGAATGTTGATCTTTAAGCCAACTTTTTCACTCTCCTCTTTCACTTTCATCAACAGGCTCTTTAGTTCTTCTTCGTTTTCTGCTATAAGGTTTGTGTTATCTGCATATCTGAGGTTATTGATATTTCTCCTGGCAGTCTTGATTCCAATTTGTGCTTCATGCAGCCCAACGTTTCTCATGATGTACCCTGCATATAAGTTAAATAAGCAGGGTGACAATATACAGTCTTGACATGCTCCTTTCCCAATTTGGAACCAGTCTGTTGTTCCATGTTCAGTTCTAACTGTTGCTTCCTGACCTGCATACAAATCTCTCAAGAGGCAGGTCAGGTGGTCTGGTATTCCTATCTCTTTCAGAATTTTCCACAGTTTGTTGTGGTCCACAGAGTCAAAGGCTTTGGCATAGTCAATAAAGCAGAAGTAGATATTTTTCCAAAACTCCCTTGCTATTTTGATGATCCAATGGATGTTGGCAATTTGATCTCTGATTCCTCTGCCTTTTCTAAAACTGACTTGAGCATCTGGAAGTTCACAGTTCACATACTGTTGAAGCCTGGCTTGGAGATTTTTGAGCATTACTTTACTGGTGTGTGAGATGAGTGCAATTGTGTGGTAGTTTGAGCATTCTTTGGCATTGCCTTTCTTTGGGATTGGAATGAAAACTGACCTTTTCCAGTCCTGTGGCCACTGCTGAGTTTTCCAAATTTCACTCCTTACCTAGTGTAAACTCCACAGCACATCACTGTCTTCACACACTTGCATACACTCTGCTTTCCTGTTGTCCTCGCTGTTCATTATGTTTACTTGGCAAAACCCCAACACAAGTTAATTCCAATTCTCCACCGTGGCTGGAGGAACACCCCTCCACACTGACCGCTCTCACTTTCAGATCTCAGGGTGGATGGGCTGGATGTGAGCCTGTGTGTTTGGCCTACATGTAGGGACTTTCCTAGTGGTCCAGTGGTTAAGAATCTGCCTTGCATTACAGAGGACACTGGTTCCATCCCTGGTCAGGATGCCATGAGATCACTAAGCCCCCATGCCATGACTAAGACCTAGTGCCTCCAAATTAATAAAGATTCTCTCTGGTTCTCTTGGAAGGCACGTCTGGTCCACCCTCCTCCACCTCCCTCCTCCACCTTCAGTCCCTCCTGTCCGTGCTCACTCTCCGCTGAGGACCTGGCTTCTGTCTCACTGAGAAAGCAGAAACCAGGGGAAGAGGAGAAGAGCTCCCTCCACCCCGTCCACCCCAGCCTGTACCCACATCCAGGCCCTTCCCCGTCGTGACTCGAGACACACCAGCCATGCGTCTGACCGAGCCCTTCCCGCCTCCAGGTCATCATCCCCTCTCATCCACGTCAGGACATCAGTTTACCAGTTCTTTCCTCTCTCTCCCACACTCTCTCTCCCACATAATTCTCTCCTCTTCACTAGATATTTCCTATTGCTGTACAAATAAGCTTTAAAAAAATCTCCTTAACTCCACTTTCCCCCTCAGGCACAGCCCGCATTCAGGCAGTTTTCCTCTGTTTGACATATTTCACCATCATTTCCTCTCCTTCTGTTTATTCTCTTTGTTTTTTAATTTTCTGGTTTTTTTTTTTTAAGTCTAGTTGATTTACAGTTTCAGGTTTATGACATAGTGGTTCAATATATTTATAGACTATAATCCATTTAAAGTTATTACAAAACAGTGACTTTATGTCCCTGTGCTGTATAATATATCCTTGTTGCCATCTGTTTTATACGTAATTATTTTTTTGATATTTATTTATTTGGCCACACTACGTCTTAGTTGTGGCATGGGGGCTGAGTTGCCCCGTTGCATGTGGGATCTTAGTTCCCCAACCAGGGATGAAACCTGTGTCCACTGCATTGCAAGACAGATTCTTAACCACTGGACCACTGTGGAAGTCCCTAAATGTAGTTGTTTGTATCCCTTAATCCCCTTCCCCTATTTTGCCCCTCCTCTCTTCATGCTCCCCATTGGTAACCCATAGTTTGTTCTCTGCATCTGTAAATCTGTTTCTGTTTTGATACATACATTCGTTTTATTTTTTAGATTCCATAGATAAGTGATAACATCTTGTATTTGTCTTTCTCTGTCTGACTTATCTCACTAAGCATAATACTTTATAGGTCCACCCTTGTTGCAAATGGCAGGGTTTCATTCTTTTTTGTGTGGCTGAGTAGTATTCCACTGTTCATCTGTCGATGCACATGTAGGCTTCTTCCATATCTTGGCAGTTGTAAATAATGCTGCCCTGAGCATTGGTGCACAAGTATCGAATTGAATTAGTGCTTTCATTTTTTTTTTTTTTTGGATATATACCCAGGAGTGATGGTTACTGAGGTGTTTGTGACAAATCACACCACCCTTGTCAAGAAGGAGAACACTGTAGCACCCTGGAAGGCCCTCTTCCCCCCCACAAGGTGATCATTAATCTGACTTTTGTAATTGCTTTTGTGTCTGGCTCCTTTGACCAGCATTTGTCTGGAGGTTTGTGTTTTGCACGCTGCTGTGTCAGTCATTTTCAGTGCCGTGGAATCCCGTTGTATAACTACAGCCTAACTTTATGTATGACCAACCTAGACAGCATATTAAAAAGCAGAGACATTACTTTGCCAACAAAGGTCCGTCTGGTCAAAGCTATGGTTTTTCCAGTGGTCATGTATGGATGTGAGAGTTGGACTGTGAAGAAAGCTGAGTGCCGAAAAATCGATGCTTTTGAACTGTGGTGTTGGAGAAGACTCTTGAGAGTCCCTTGGACTGCAAGGAGATCCAACCAGTCCATCCTGAAGGAGATAAGTCCTGGGTGTTCATTGGAAGGACTAATGCTGAAGCTGAAACTTCAATACTTTGGCCACCTCATGTGAAGAGTTGACTCATTGGAAAAGACCCTGATTCTGGGAGGGATTGGGGGCAGGAGGAGAAGGGGACGACAGAGGATGAGATGGCTGGATGGCATCACCAACTCGATAGACATGAGTTTGAGTAAACTCCGGGAGTTTGTGATGGACAGGGAGGCCTGGCGTGCTGCGATTCATGGGGTCGCAAAGAGTCGGACACGACTGAGCGACTGAACTGAACTAACTGAACTTTATGTATTTGTTGGTGTTATCAGATATTTGGGTTGTCTCTGGTTTTGGTGCGTACATGCCTGTATTTCTGCTGGGCATCTATCCAGGAATGGAATTGGTGGGTCGATGCAGTACATATTCTCAACGTCCATGAATAATGCCCATCTCATATCCTACCAGCAGTAAGTGATATTTCCTGTTACGTCACATCCTCTGATCCATTGGATCTGTACTAGTACATAATTATGGTTTTAATTTGCCTTTTATTGATGACATGTGCAGTTGAGCCCCTTTGATCGGGCAACTACCTGCTCAGTTGTCTTGAACATTTAAAACATAAAGTTCTTTTCCTTACAGCATTTTGGCAGGGGTATTTTGTATGTCTGTATTTCAAGATTGTGTGGATTCTTTACCACTTGTGTGGATTAAGTGGTAAAGTATCTGCCTACCAATACAGGAGATGCAGGAGATGTGAGTTCGATCCTTGGGTCGGAAAGATTCCCTGAAGAAGGAAATGGCAACCCACTCCAGTATTCTTGTCTGGGAAATCCCATGGACACAGGAGCCTGGTGGGCTACAATCCATGGGGTCATAAGATTTGGATGTGTCTTAGTGACTAAGCAAGAGGATGAGCATGATTCCAGATACACACCCTAGAAAAATTACTAGAGCTAATCTATGAATTTAGTAAAGTTGCAGGATTCAAAAGTAATACCCAGATACACACCTTTGTTGGTTCCGTGTGTTGTTCTGTTGCATTGTGAATGTTCCTTTTTATTCCCAGCTTTCTGAGAGCTTTCATTTTAATCATACAGCCTGTAGTCTTATGAATCTGACTTTTTTCACTTAGCATAGTGCTTTTGCAATTCATGATTGAATGTTTTCTTATTATTCCATTTTACCCATCTCTATTAGCTTGGAAATCTATACTCTGTTATTATCTTTTAATGATATCTTTTGGGAGGTAGTTCTCCATGGGCCTTTTGTGTTTTTGTACATCTTACAAGCAGAGACTCTGACTGCCTTTGTTCCACACTATCTTTACAAGGATGTTTGTCTCGTGAATAGCCATGGAAGATAGAGGCAGGGTCTTTTTCTAGAGCAAAGAGTAGGTTTGCTTACTCTTCTGTGTAATCAAGATAATATTTTCCTCCAGAGCAAAGCTTAGACAGATGTTCTCATTGATGATTTTTAACAGATTCAAGTTCCCTGCTCTCAGGGTTTCTCTCTTCTAAGGCAACATGAGCAGGTGTCACCTGACCCTCTTTATGTCACCCTCTGGGAAATGGGTCCCAGAGAATTGGCGCAAATGCTGATCCTCTGGCACAAATGCTACTGCTGTGAGTAGTAAGTTGCCCTTTGTCTTTGATCCAGAAATCTTGTGTCTTCTGCCAGCATCCATGAAACTGTGTCAGACAGACTTGTTAGTTTGCAACTAGGGTAAGATCTGAAACCCTTCACAGTTCTTGATAGAACCCTAGAGATTATAACATACATCCTTGACCTTCAGTTCAGTTCAGTTCAGTTCAGCTGCTCAGTCGTGTCCGACTCTTTGTGGCCCCATGGATTGCAGCATGGCAATCCTCCCTGTCCATCACCAACTCCCGGAGTTCACTCAAACTCATGTCCATTGAGTCGGTGACGCCATCCAACCATCTCATCCTCTGTCGTCCCCTTCTCCTCTCACCTTCAACCTTTCCCAGCATCAGGGTCTTTTCAAAGGAGTCAGCTCTTCGCATCAGGTGGCCAAAGTATTGGAGCTTCAGTTTCAACATCAGTCCTTCCAATGAACACCCAGGACTGATCTCCTTTAGGATGGACTGGTTGGATCTCCTTGCAGTCCAAGGGACTCTCAAGAGTCTTCTCCAACACCACAGTTCAAAAGCATCAATTCTTCGGTGCTCAGCTTTCTTTATAGTCCAACTCTCATATCCATACATGACCACTGGAAAAACCATAGCCTTGACTAGACGGACCTTTGTTGGCAAAGTAATGTCTCTGCTTTTTAATATGCTGTCTAGGTTGGTCATAACTTTCCTTCCAAGGAGTAAGCGTCTTTTAATTTCAAGGCTGCAGTCACTATCTGCAGTGATTTTGGAGCCCCCAAAAATAAAGTCTGCCACTGTTTCCACTGTTTCCCGATCTATTTGCCATGAAGTGATGGGACCAGATGCCATGATCTTTGTTTTCTGAATGTTGAGCTTTGAGCCAACTTTTTCATTCTCCTCTTTCACTTTCATCAAGAGGCTCTTTAGTTCTTTTTCACTTTCTGCCGTAAGGGTCATCTGCATATCTGAGGTTACTGATATTTCTCCAAGCAATCTTGATTCCAGCTTCTGCTTCATCCAGCCCAGCGTTTCTCATGATGTACTCTGCATTAAGTTAAATAAGAAGGGTGACAATATACAGCCTTGACATACTCCTTTTCCTGTTTGGCAGTCTGTTTTCCCACGTCCAGTTCTAACTGTTGCTTCCTGACCTGCCTACAAATTTCTCAAGAGGCAGGTCAAATGGTCTGATATTCCCCTCTCTTTCATAATTTTCCACAGTTTATTGTAATCCACACAGTCAAAGGCTTTGGCATAGTCAATAAAGCAGAAATAGATGTTTTTTTGGAACTCTCTTGCTTTTTTGATGATCCTTGACCTTACAGAACTATAATTGGTACTTTGACAGCTTCCAGAACAATAAAGGGGTCTTATAACCCTTTAACTACATTTATCACCCTCAAGACTTCTATGCCATCTATTCTTTTTATAGTATTTTAATTTAAATCCAATAAGACATTACACTGTCAGTATTTATTTAGATTCACTCCCATATTTACCATTTTTATGGTGCTTACTTTTTTTTCCCCTGCCTCTTTGACGACCCACCTAGGGTCAAGATCCTTCTACCTGAAGAGAATCCGTCTATATTTCCTTTTGTTTGGGTCCACTAATGAAACAATCAACCTGTTTCCTTTTCTCTCTCTCTTTATCCTCTGTTTGATGAAATATTTTAATTTCAAATTCATACTTGAAATTTTTTTCTGGATGTGGAATTCTTAATGCCATTTATTTTCTTTTAATTCTTTAGGATGTCATCTCGTTATCTCTGACTTCCATTGTTGAGCTTGTTGTTGAGCTTCATTGTTGAGTCTGATGCTTGCCTTCTGAAGACAACTTTTTTCCTCTTTCCCTTTTTTCATGTTTTCTCTTTGCATTGTTTTAGCAGCTGTAACGTGGCACATGTGTCAGTTATTGCCACATTACAATATGTTGACCAATATATGTTACTCTCTGTTATTGCTATGCAACAGACTCCTCCAAAACTTAGTGGCTTAAAATAGTATGTTATTTAGCCCACAGATCTGTGAGTTGAGCACACCTTAGTGGGAAAGGCTCAGTTTGATTCTATTGGGTTGGCCAAAAAGTACATTTGAACCCAAATGAACTTTTTGGCCAACTCAATACATGGTATTATCTGGGGTGATTTGACCGCACGATCCAGTTCTAAGATGACTGACAACTGGCAAGTTGGTGCTGGCTGTTGACTGGGTTGGGAAGATCCCCTGGAGGAGGGCATGGCAACCCACTCCAGTATTCTTGCCTGGAGAATCCCATGGACAGAGAATCCCATGGACAGAGCCTGCCAGGCTCCTCTGGTCATGGAGATTTATGTCTTTTATCTATTTTCCTGTATTTTCCAAGATTCTTTCTCTCCTTGCTTTATTCTACTTACTCTCTTCTGACCTATCTTCCTTTTCACTAATTTTCTATTCAACGTTGTCCAATCTGCTACTCTACCTAGCCATTGAGCTCTTAATTTTGGCTATTGTATTTGTCTGTTTTTCAATTTCCACTTGGTTGGTTCTTGTTTTTAATAGTTTAAGGTGATTTGCCAAAATTGTCTATTTTGTCCTCTTGAATATTATCACAGTTATTTTAACGTCTGTGTCAGATAGCTTCAGTGTTTGCAGCCCCACCCCCACCCCTACTTAGAGATCTATTTCTGTTGTATATTGTTTCTGTTGGTTTTCTTTCATATTTTCTTACCTCCTCATGTGCCTGGTGAGTTTTGATTACATGCTGGGCCATGGATATGCAGCAGTGCTTGTGGAAATACATGTGATGTTATTTTTTAAAAAAGAAAGAAAAGACAGGAAATCTTTTCAGATAAAAAGGAAGCACCACCTCCATGTGAGGGTATGTGTGGGAGGAAGGAGAGTCCAGCTGGAGCAGGTCAGTCCACACCTGGAAGCATTCAGGGACCTGTTTGAGGGGATGCAAGTCTTCGGATTCCATCAAGGGCACGGGCTGAGGGCCTCTCCTGGCTGATTTTCATGTCTTCCTCCTCTGCCCTGGCTCCTCAGACTCTTCCAGCTGGAGATAGAGGCCGACGCCCTGGTGAACTTCCAGCAGTATTCTTCCCAGTTGCCACCCTTCTACGAGAGCTCCACGCACATCCTGCAAGCTGAGGTCCTGCAGCAGCTGACCGACCTCATCCGCAACCACCCCAGCTGGTCGGTGGCCCACCTGGCGGTGGAGTTGGGCATCCGAGAGTGCTTCCATCATAGCCGCATCATCAGGTGGGCGGGGGACCTGACCAGGTGGGGTGGGAGGGCAGGACCCTGGAGACACTGGGCGTGGGGATGGGGAGTTCTCAGTCCTGCCTCAGTTCCCCTCCACAACATCAGAGGTGGCCCAGACGTGTGACTTGAAAAGTGGGCAGCACTGCCTCTGGGTTGGAGTGGAGGAGTGCTGACTGAAGTCAGAGAGAGCACTGTAACGTTTCTGGAGTGGCTACCAGCTGCCAGATCCCTGGTCGCTGTTTTCGACACACCGTGAACTTGAATCCTCTCGACATGCCCATGAGGTAGTGTCAGGCCAGTGAGAGGTTATGTGTCTCGTAAGGTCACTCAGCTGACGAGGCTCTAGTTCCTTGGTGTCACCTTCCAAAGGCCTGGTTGCCCTTCTAAAGCTGCAGCACTTACATTGGTACATCCGTTCGGCCAACGCATATGTCAGTGGATAACCCTGGTGAGGGCCCGGCGCTGGCCAGAGGGTTCCAGCTCGCCATCCTGCCCTGAGGTGGCCACGCCTCCAGTTTTCCGCCTCAGACAGCTTGCTTCCGCTCCCAGCCCCAAAGTTCAAAACCCTTCACTGTCCTTGACAGCTTAGCAGCCTGTTCCCAGACATCATGGTGTTTCATCTCACAATAGTTCTATCTGTTTCCTAGGGCAGGCCTGGCAGGTTTTATTTTTTATAGTTTTGCAGATAAGGTGATTGAAGCCTAGAAAAAGCTTAAGTGAATTGCCCATGGTTGGTGAGATTTCTGCCTTCTGCGATTCTTTCTACGCCACCGCACTGCCCATTTCAGGCCGAGGTGGCCTTCAGGCACGTCCCTCATACAGGTGTGCACAGTGAACTAAAAATGGAGGAGACGAATGACATCAGATACAATAACACGGTGACTCAGCCCTGGGTTTGAACCAGACGGCTGGAGCAGGGCACGCAGGCTCGTGGACTCCTCGCCCACCTCCCTTGAGCGTGTCCTTGGCTTTCTCAGCACCCCGCCCACTTGGTGCCACGCCCCTCACCCCCCTGCAGCTGCGCAAATAACAAGGAGAATGAGGAGGGCTGCACGCCCCTGCACCTGGCCTGCCGCAAGGGCGACACCGAGATCCTGGTGGAGCTTGTGCAGTACTGCCACGCCCACATGGACGTCACCGACAACAGCGGAGAGACCGCCTTCCACTACGCGGTCCAGAGTGACAATTCCCAGGTGCTGCAGGTGAGCAGGCGTGGGGACAGGGCAACTGGTGCTGGCCACACCTTACTGTGCCCACGGCTGTCTTTGGGATCCTGGGCTCAGGTGTCACTGCCCCCACCTTGATCCTTGAGGCCCGAGCTCCTCCATGGTGGGTCTACCCCCCATCCCACTCTTTCCTCTGCAAGCTTGTCATGGAGACACATCCTTGACTCCTTTGGTCCAATGACCCAGGGAAAGTCCTCCAGCCCAGCAAACTGAGCTCAAAGTCCAGACCCGCCCATCAGTTTAATTCAGTTTATCCCAAACACCTGCCATAGGCCTGACCCCTGGGCTGGGTGAATGCATTTCAGCTCCTGCCTCGAGGTGCCCATGATCCAGCAGGACCTGGGGCTTAACTTTTTACAGGAACTCAAGCAAACAAAACTCCATTGGGCTGCTGTGGCATTTGCGCCAGAGAGACTCATTCTGTTAAAGTTCTGATTAGCTGGGCAGAAAAATAAAAAATAAAAGTTGTGGGCAAGTAGATCAAGTGACAAAAAAGCTACCTTCTATATCAGATAGAAGAGACAGAATACTGGGCTGTATTTTATTGCCTAGAATTAGAAGATTCTTCCAAAGGTTATATCTTTCTCTCTGCCCTTGGCATTAGAATGGAACCACATTATTCCAGAAAATGTGGATTCCTGTCTTATGATTCGTGCTCAGAGGGAAGGGAATTCTGCACCCACTGTTGAACTTCACCCTTACTGAGACCCCACCGCGGGCCCAGCACAGTGCCACATGGAGCCTGGCTCCAAGCAGAGGGTGGGACACACTCTTATCAATACCTGTCCTTTATCGCTGGTCTTGTATCTGGCCCTGTAGTCTAATTAATTCTCTGTGGATGGGGGCTCTTGTCCTCTCCTCACCAAGGAGACCGAGGTTCAGTGAAGTTAAGAAATGTGCCCAGGGAGGCTCACAAAGCTGTGAGCAGCAGAACTGCCCTCGAGTCAGGCCTGGATGTCAGCACCTCAGCTTCCCTGCTGGGTCCCCAACCTGTTCTCAGACCCAGCCAATCACAAGGGTCCACAGGGATCATAATTAACCTCAGGGAGACAACTTTCAGCCACAACCAAGGAAATAAAAGCCTTGCAGTTGTCTTATGAATACTGGTATCTTGTTTTGTTTTCTTTTAGTTAAAGCATACCTACACAGAGCAAAACAATATTCAGGCAGGATAGAAGGATATGTAGTGAAAAGCAAGTCTTCCTACCACCCAAACCCCCAGTGCCCACCCCAGATACAACCTGCTCTTAAGTTTCCTGATTGAGAAATTTTTCATGCACACCATAGGCAGGCCAGACCAATGCCCCAGCCAACACTGGCACAGCCGGCTTCTTCCTGCCCCTGGAGCCTCCTTTCTCTGTTGCTTCTCTTAAAGTTCTTGGCTGGGTTCTCACTGAGTCCAGCTTTGCTTCCCCTGAAACCCCAGAGAGGGACGGCCACGGTGGTGGGTGTTAGGGGAGGGAGAGGTCGGGGGCCTCACTGTGTCTGGCTCTCCTGCCCACCCCACGATCTTGCCATCAGCTCCTGGGGAAGAATGCGTCGGGCGGCCTGAACCAAGTGAACAACCAGGGGCTGACCCCGCTGCACCTGGCCTGCCAGCTGGGGAAGCAAGAGATGGTCCGCGTGCTGCTGCTGTGCAACGCTCGCTGCAACATCATGGGACCCGGCGGCTACCCCATCCACACGGCCATGAAGTTCTCCCAGAAGGGGTGAGACCCCGCCCTGCCCTGCACGGTCCGCTGGGCCTCTTGTCTGCAGAGCCAGTCCTTCCACTCAGGCAAACAGTGGCCCCCCTCATTAGTTGCGCATCAGATCCAAGTGCCAAGAGCTGCCCTGGCACAAAGGAAATATGAATATCTGATAAACGGGGAGTGGTGGTGGTGTGTGAATCTCAGTCCACCAACTCCACCATGCAGGAAAGAACAGGACTTTCAAAGTTGTTCAATGATGCACCTAAATTTCTGAACAGGAACCTCCCTCTACCAAACTGTAGAAAAACAATTTTAAACTTTTCAGGGGGTTCCTGTTTCCTGCTTTCCCAGGTGGTGCCCAGTGCAGGAGGCCCCCCTTCCCTGACCTGGATCGTCTTTCATCCAAGCCCTGCAGTCTGATCTGCACAGCACCTTCACGGCTGCAGGGCTGTACGGCTTCTGCGCCCAGCTGGAAGCCTAGGAACATTTGGTATAGTGGCCCCAGGTCTCGTCCACCTCATGTGTCCTTCCTTCCTGGCTGGTGGCACGGCTGAGACGCAGGTGCCAGGCCCTTGTCTTGGGCAGCTCTGGACCACTCTTTTTTTTTTTTTTTAAATAGAACTTAGCTGTTTTATTTATTTATGATTGTGCCATGTGGCTTGTGGGATCTTCGTTCCCCAACCAGAGATTGAACCTGCACCCCTTGCACTGAAAGCATGAAGTCTTAGCTGCCAGGGGAGTCCCTAGACCATTCATTCGTTCCTTTCTCCCCAGCCCTAGAAAGCCCTGTCTCAAGAAAATTCTCCATTATTGGGGGGTGTGTGTGTGTGTGTGTGTGTGGTGGATGTGGGGGGCTGGGGTAAAAGAGATGACTGTTTCAAAATCGTACCCAGCAGGTGCAGTATCTGGAATGAACGAACAAGTGAATGAGTCAGATGGTCCCTCAGTCCCAGGCACTGTGCTAAGCACTGGCCTTACAGAGATGGATGAGAGAAAGCCCAGGACAGGGGGACACAGAAGTCACACAGTACGTTCCAGTACCTTCCATCTACCTCAGTGCTAGATAAACATTGAGAAAGAACGGGGAGAGGCCCCCTCGGGTGGAGGGCAGGCACTCTCACCCTCCTTCAGAGTCTTCCTTCCTCTGGGGTTTGCACCCACCTTGCTGGCCTCTGAAGGGCCTTGCTGTCCCCTCAAAGGTCTGGTCCAAGCTCACCAAACCCTCCTTTCCTTGATTCTCAACTTGCACAGCCAAGACAAAGTAAAACTTTCAGAAAGACCTGACCAAATGGTTGGAGACAATCCTAACACCCTCCCCCCGCTCCTTAGTCACCAGGTTACCAAGTTGCTGATCCAAGTGGACACATGTGATGGGTGATGCTCTCACATACCCAAGGGCTGGCACGGCAGCCCCTCTTCGGCTTGACTTCAGCCGCCCTACTGGCCCCAAGAACCTGCTTGTTCTAGGTTACTTCCAAGATACTGTCCAGGTTGCTCCCTCCTCCAACACCTGCAGCCACATCCCAGGCCTCCTGTGTGGATCGTTGCACATAAGACAACACTAGTTTTCTCATCCCTCAGTGTGCCCTGCATGCAGCCACACGCCTCTCAGGACCCCCAGTAGGCACATCCCTCTGCCACCACATGGCAGCCCCAGCAGTTGCACTCTGAGAATCACAAGTGTTAGGGTTACTGGGACTGATTCCATCCCAACCCTAATCTGGAGGCCCCTCTGCTGTTGGCGTCAGCTCAGCTGAGCTTCATAGAGAGCTGGGTCTGTGAAGCTCCAGTTTCATTTCGCCTAATGTCTTCAAGGTTCATTAGTGTCATCGCAGGTGTCAAAATGCCCCTCCTTTTTAAGGCAGAGTAGTCCTCCGTAGTATTCATCTATCCCACATTCTGCTTAGCCATTCGTCTGTCCGAGGGGACTTAGGCTGTTTCCACCTTTTGGCCACTGCAGTCAGCAGTGGCGTACAATACCTATTGAAGCCCCTGTTTTCATTTCTTCTGCTGATCAGTCTAGGAGTGGAAAGCTGTACTCTTAACCACCCTGCCTACCGCCTCCTACAGGATACAGTCCCTGCTTGAAACACCAGGGAGGCGGGGGAGGATGGAGGGCGGCCGGGGAGGATGGAGGGCGGCCATGTGCCAGGCCCAGGACCAGGTGCTAGAATATCTTTTATCCTTTAATCCTCCTTTATTCCTCAGCATATCCTGTTAGGACAGTTCCCATGTTGCAGACAGGCTGGGCCCCTTTCCAGAGGTCACCAGCAGGAAGCTGGGACTTAACCTCAAGCCTGTCTAATGCTGCAGCCAGCACCAATGAGAGAGATCATTGCTGACTGAAGTCATCAAGGAAGGCTTCCTGGAGGAGGGGGCTGGAGCTGTGCCTTGAGGGACTCAGGATACCATTGAAATGCCACGACATGCATGCTGGTTGGTTTTGTTGCAACTCTGTTTGCAGGAGCCTTCCCTCACCAGTTGATGAAATGATGACCTCTTTCAACATCAGGTCGCCCCCGCCAGCCTTCTTCATTTCCACATGCTTTCTCTCTCCCCAGGTGTGCTGAAATGATTGTCGGCATGGACAGCAGCCAGATTCATAGCAAAGACCCTCGCTATGGAGCCAGCCCCCTCCACTGGGCCAAGAATGCAGAGGTAGGTAGTGTCTAAGGATGAGCTGGGTGGGCAGGGTTGAGGGTCCTAGAGCCCTTGGTTCCTTAGCTGCCAACATGAAGGGGGTTCCTGAGAGGCCTCTGAGGATGACACTCAGGGGATTGATCTCGCAGTGGGCCCGCCAGGCATGTAAGCCTAAGGAGAGATGACAGCCTGGCCTTGCTTGGTGAGTGTCCACTCCGTGGTTTCCTCATGTGTGAACTGGGGGTCCATGGCTTACCTTTGGCAGTATCATGAAGTCAGCAAAGCAGTGCATGAGATTTCTTCATAAATTGTCAAGTACCTTGCAAATCGAAGATGGTGAATGATGGTGGTGATGGTGGTGGCTCTAACTTCTTCAGAGAGCCTGGCCGAGCATCTCCTCTGAGGCCTGTCCCTGAGCCAGACTCTGACCCCCTGGGAGGATGGAGGCCTCTGATCTCTCATCTCCAGGAAGCATAGCCCAGCAGCGCACTGGGTGCCCTCAAAGGTCATGGCCTGCTTGTAAATGTGACGGGCCAGGAGGGAGGAGCCTGCCAGCCACTGTGGGCCTCTTCATGCCAGGAGCTAGACACCAAGTCAGGCCCTCCTAAAGGACTTTTGTTCACTCTGTGAGGTGGGAACTCGCATCCCCATTTTCACAGCAGAGGAAACTGAGGTGCAGAGGGGTGCAGTGGCCTTTCCCAGCTCAGACAGTGGGGACGAAGAAAGGCTGAGCTTTGGGCTCAGGTCTGTCGAGTTCCAAAGCCCAGGCCCCCCAGGACTGTTGGTGAGCAGGGGTGCATGTTGCCAAGGCGCAGAGAGGGGGTCCTACCTCTGCAGGGTCCCGGGCAGGGTCATAGGGAGTGGGGCTGTTCTGGGGCAGGGCCCAGAGGAAGCGTTGCAAGGAAGGACGGGGTCCTGTGAACTCCAGGAAAGGACCCAGAAGCCCCTTTCAAGTCACCATGTCTTCAGCTTTTTGTCCCCTAGTTCCTGAGGGGTGTGGAAGGCAAGGTCTGGGGCTACCTGCCACCTGGGCTCTTCCTGCTGCTGGAGCTTTCCAGAGGCCCAAGACCTGAGGAAGTGGCTGTGCCCAGGTGCCATCAGGTGCCACAGGCCACAGCCACTCTGGCCGCCCAGCTGACCGGGGCTGGGATTCTTGTCTCCATAGATGGCCCACCTGCTGCTGAAACGGGGTTGCGACGTGAATGGCACCAGCTCCGCGGGGAACACAGCCCTGCACGTGGCCGTCATGCGCAACCGCTTCGACTGTGTCATGGCGCTGCTGACCCACGGGGCCAACGCCGACGCCCGAGGCGAGCACGGCAACACCCCGCTGCACCTGGCCATGTCGGTGAGCCCCAGGTTGGCTGCCCATGCGGCAGGGGTCAGGTCCCCCTCTGAGTCCAGAATAAAAACCCCTTCCTCTGTGCTCCGGGACCTCTCATTCCCATGCTTCCATGTGACATCTGGACACTGTGAGAGGGGAAAATACAGCTCTGGCTCCTGACTGTGGCCCTGGGCAACTCACGTCACCTCTGCCAGACTTGACTTCCTCATGGGGAGGATGGAGGTGTCGGTAACCCGCTTGGCAGAGGTGTTGAGTGGATTCAGTGGTAGACACCCTGTAACTCTATGAGGGATGTCTAAGCGGCACATGTAAGACCCAGCACAGAGTGAGCATCCCTAGGATGTTCGTTCTCATCCCAGCATCATCAGGGCAAACTTCATCTGCATGTTACTCTTATCTCCCTGGAAGGCTCCAAGCTTCTGAAAGGCAGGCCTGCTTACACATCTTGGTGGCCCATGGCAGGCACTGGTCACCTTTGTTGGTTTATCATAGAGCACAGTTTCTGCCCTTAAAGCGCCTGCAGTCTGGTTAGAAAACTACAGCATGAACATATTAAATGCCGGGGAGGGAGTGTTATTTGTTACAGATACGTGTGTGTGTGTGTGTGTGTGTGTGTGTGTGTAATTGTACCCGTAATTCATAAACCATAGATACCCATAATTCTGTTCAACTTGTCTTAGAGTCATAAACTAGGAAATCTCTCTGGGACTCTAAAAGAAGTAGATTTAGGACAAATTCAAAGACATCCTGTTTTATACCAAAGGTCATAATTGTAGAGGGGATGTTGCCCAAGAGACTGAAACTGTAAATAGAACTGTGAACATTTTTAGAACTGAATGGGCCCTTTGAATTATGTAGTTGAACAGTTCTCAAACTTTTTGGTCTGTCTGATCCTTTTATACTCTTAAAGACTATTGAGAATCTCATACACTTTGTTTATTTGAATTTTATCTATCCATATTGACCATATTAAAAATGACAATTGAGGGATTTTCAAGATACTTATGAATTCATTTAAAAATAACAGTGATTAGGACTTCCCTGGTGGTCCAGTAGCTAAGACTGTGCTCCCAAAGCAGGTTTGACCCTTGGTCAAGGAACTAGATCCCACATGCCACAACTAAAGATTCTGTATGCTGCAACAAAGATCAAAGATCCCGCATGCCACAATTAAGACCTGGTGCAGCCAAAGAAAAGAAAGAAAAATAATTTTTTTTAATTAAAAAAAACAAGAATGATTTACCAAGCCCATGCTATTGTAAGTAACATATTTATGGAAAATCAACTTTATTTTCCAAAACAGAAAATAATAGAAACCAGTTGGTATTGTTTTATATTTTTGTGAATCGTTTGAATGCCTGGCTTCAGAGAAGGCCTGGATTTTCCTGTCTTCTGCTGCATTTATTCTATTGTAGTATGTCGTTGTATGTGTTAAAAATATGAGGAAAATCTAGCCTCACATAGATGTGTATATAGTTGGAAAATATAGGTTAACTGTACCTTTTCAGATAATTGTGGGTATTCTTTGTTGTTGTTCAGTCCCTAAGTCATGTCTGATTCTTTGTGACCCCATGGACTGCAACACACCAGGCTTCCCCGTCCTTCACTATCTCCCAGAGTTTGCTCAGATTCATGGTCTGCACCAAACTTGGCAAGGGGTAGTTTCTGACAAGTTGAGTGCAGTGGACACTCTAAAGCCATCTCCTTGGACTTTTCACACTTTGTTACAGTCAAATCTATTGGCATCTCTTGCACTTTGCATGGATCTTTTAACCTATGCACGATTCTGTGTCATCTTTGGAAAATACTAGTTCGCTGAGTATGCCCAGCTTCCAAATGTTGACTCGTTTCATTTTATAGTCTCAACACCCCCACATTTGTAAATATCACCATGATTTCATTAGAACAGTTGTAAATTTGGGGAAACCATCGAAGCCCATCATGGTGTATATCAGTTTTCTAGAATTCCAGTTTTTGTTTGGAAGCTTGAGTTTTATCACTGGCACAAAATACTGCCAGCTGTTTTTCTTGAAGTGACAACTCACTGCATTCATTTTTGAGGAAATGTCTCCTAGATACCCAAAGCTGAACAATTATAGTTTGCCTGCCAGTCGTTTCTCAAGTGAAAACAGTGTTTCGTGAAAAACAGCTCACGACTCAGAGAGTCACATGGGAATTTTCCTGAGACAACCATCATACTTGGTTATGCCACAGACACGCCGTGTGCACACTCTCCATTTTATGACACTGAAAACACCAGTGTAGAAATGTAGTAAGATTAACATTTCTTAGTGCTTCATCAAGAAACTGGCTTTTTTTTTTTTTTAATTTTTTGGCCACACCTTGCAGCACATGGGATCTTAGTTCCCTAACCAGGGATCGAACCTGTGTCCCCTGAATTGGGAGTGCAGAGTCTTAACAATGGACCACCAGGGAAGTCCCCCGAAGCTGGCTTTTTAATAAATGAATTTACTTTTTACTTGAGCACGTGGCAGAGAAGAAAACCATGACAACAGTTAGTCTGTGGACACTGCTTTGCTTCATGCTTAAGGCACCAGGAGTTTTATCCATAGTTGTTTTTACACCATGGGTACAAAAGTCAGCCATGGGACTTCCCTGGTGGTCCAGTGGCTAAGACTCCTGGGTTCCCAATAGAGGGGACCCGGGGTTTGATCCCTGGTCAAGGAACTAGATCCCACATGCCACAAATAATAGTCTGTGTGTTGTTTCTGTTTAGTTGCTAAATCGTGTCTGACTCTTTTGCGACCCCATGGACTGTAGCCCACCAGGCTCCTTTGTCCTTGGGATTTCCCAGGGGAGAACACTGGAGTGGATTGCCCTTTCCTTCTCTGGGGGATCTTCCAAGTCTAGGGATTGAACTCACGTCTCTTGCATTAACAGGTGGATTCTTAGCTGAGCCACCTGGGAAGCCTAAGAGTTTGCTTGTCACAACTGAAAAATCCCCCATGCCACAACTAAGCCAAAAAGAAAACAAACAATTATATAAAAATCAGCCACTGCATAAAAGCAAACAGCATCTTGATATTTTTATGAAACAGTTCTAAGCTCTGGAACCCTCTAAAGGGTCTCCATATTCATGGGGGTCCACAGTTCCTACCTTGAGAGGTGCTGACCTAGGCCACTGCTTCCATACTTGCATCACCTGCATTCCATCTGTGCAGTTTCTGGCAGATTCACGAACCACTTTTACAATTATGTACTTAATCATTGCTTTAAGTTGGCTTGCTTTTGCTGCTGCTGCTTAGTCACTTGGAAAGAAAGTGAGGTGAAGTCCCTCAGTCATGTCCGACTCTTTGCGACCCCATGGACTGTAGCCTACCAGGCTCCTCGGCCCATGGGATTTTCCAGGCAAGAATACTGGGGTGGGTTGCCATTTCCTTCTCCAGGGGATCTTCCTGACCCAGGGATCGAACCTGGGTCTCCCACATTGTAGGCAGATGCTTTACCACTGAGCTACCAGAGAAGCCCTGACTTGCTTTCAAACTTAAACCGACACTTATTGGAGAAGGAAATGACAACACACTCTGGTACTCTTGCCTGGAGAATCCCAGGGATGGAGGAGCCTGGTGGGCTGCTGTCTATGGGGCTGCACAGAGTCGGACACACCTGAAGCAACTTAGCAGAAGCAGCACCAAACCGATACTTGAAGGATCGGTTCTATTACCACCATAGGTGGTAAACCAGGGCCACAAATAAAAGGTAACCAAAGAAGGAATACATAACTAATAGTTAAAACATACACATTTACCTGTGCCCATATACCTCCTAATGGGGTGTGAAAAGCTGTTTGGAAAACAGCATTCTAGACATACCTCTTCATGCTTTAGGCATGGGAATCCACCCCAAGAGAGAGACGTAAGCCCAGTGCTCAGGTCTCCTGGCAGCCGGCTTGTTGGTGTGTCCTGGGAACTGTGCCCAGCCAGCCCCGCTGCCCCACCTCCAGACATTCACTGCACATGCTCTGGGGAGGGGGCTGCCATCAGGGAAGACATGTGCTCGGTTTCCTCCTGACTCAGCCAGCCCCCCTGGACTCAATGGGGGGCCTTTCCTTGATCATGCTTTCCTGCTACTCTTGCAAGCAATCAGCAGCTGACCCTTCAGTGTTCCCGTGTCTCTGGGGTCACAGGTCATAGATGCATTGCTTCCTTTGAGAAGGAGCTGGCAGGCTGGGGGAGGGGGGGTGTCATTCCAGGTTCTACCTGGGTTCTTAGATTCTCACCCATGGGGATACTCCTAAGCCTATTTGTCAGGGCACTGGCCTTCCAACTGTAGACTTTGCAATATGGGATTGACTGCGAGTGGAGGTCAGAAGGGTTTCAGTGTCTCTTCCCATCCTGGTGAAAGGCCCCCCAGGGTGATGGCTTGTGGGGTGAAGAGGCTGAGGTCCTTTCTCTCCACGTGTCACTGAGCTGTTGCCTATTCCCACCCCCCCTCACTCCATCCCCCAACAGAAAGACAACATAGAGATGATCAAGGCCCTCATCGTGTTCGGTGCAGAGGTGGACACCTCAAATGACTTTGGAGAAACCCCTGCATTCATAGCCTCCAGGATCAGCAAACGTATGTGCTCTGCACTCTGGGACCAGAGTTGGAGGGGTGTGGGGGGTTGCAGGGAGGAGGGAGTCCTAGCCATTAGGTGCCCGCATCCTGTCTACCCCCCCCCCCAACTGTTCCCTGCAGGGAGCACCTAGGAGCACTTGGGAGGCCCCGAGGGGAAGCTTCCGGTTCCCAAGGACAGGGGCCCTGACCACTAAATTGAGGCCCTAGGGGGCTTGCCGAGTCAGTGTCCTCTTCCCTGTGACCCCCATGCCACCTCAGGGTGCCAAGACTTGGGGTGGGCGTGGGGAAGACGGTGGGAGCAGCCTTCCTCCCCACTCTTGGAGAATTCACTGATGGAATCACTTGTAAGAGCAGCCTCGGGCTGGTGCATCGCTGTGTGACACGTGTGCCTGCCCCCGTGCCCCCCGCTTGTACACAGGCATGTGCATGACACATGTGCCCCCTTGTACCCTGACATGTGCTGCCTGACACGTGTGCCCCCCTTGCACACTGGCACGGTGTATGCACTGTGTGCTCACTCAGTGAGCCTTGGCTTCTGGGCTGGAAAGAGCATATCCTCCTTACCAGCCGCCTGGAGCCCTCTGGAAGGTTCCAGGGAGCTGTGGAGGTTGCTGTGGGTGATACTTCATAGTGTGTGCCAGCGAGCGTGCATGCGTGCACATGTGCGTTTTCAGTGATCCCATCCGGTAGGTGGGAGTGGATACCCACTGG
Source organism: Dama dama (assembly GCF_033118175.1). Taxonomy (NCBI): domain Eukaryota; kingdom Metazoa; phylum Chordata; class Mammalia; order Artiodactyla; family Cervidae; genus Dama; species Dama dama. The sequence continues at coordinate 10,265,249 of NC_083702.1, forward strand.
CTGTTCATCCCTGTTGAGCTCTAAAAGCCTTGAGAATTGCTCAACATGGAGGTGGGAGTCCTGCTTTCTTGACTGGTGTAGAAGGGAAAGAGGGGGTTCCTCAAACACCAACCTTCTCATCCATGTTCCAAGTTCGAGACCCCAGAAGCTGCTTTAGGTGTAACAGACTAGAGTCCACATGCTGTGTCAGGGTGGGGTGGGCTCTAGGGCACCCCCAAGGTGCCTGGGATAGGGGACCAGGTGCAGAAAGGTGGGACCTCTCATTTGCGTCCGGTCAATTTCTGATCCTGTGCGATCTCCCCCTCCACACACATGACAAGTCGTCACCAGGAAGGCACTCCTCACTCTGCTGAGAACTGTGGGGGCCGACTACCGCTTCCCACTCACGCAAGGGTTCTCGATGGAGCAGTGCTCCGCGGCAGCTCCCTCCTTCTCCGTGGAAAGATCTCATCCCCCACCGATCAGCTTAAACAATCTAGGTAGGCCTGACCCCTCCCATGCCCCCTCCTCTCCACCTGGTTCCCAGGTCCCTGGGTCAGGCAATCCCCAAAGAAAGAAACAGCGCTCAGGGAAGAGGTTGTTAAAGGAAGCAAGGGGTAATGGGCAGCGTTTGTCAGCCTCAGGGGGCAGCCAGCAACGCATAGAGTCCGGACACTGGTGGGGTCCCTGGCTAATGGCCGGTGGTCCGTTTCCTCTGACAGGGTTCCTTGGACACCTATAAGGTGGGCGCTTTGTTGACCTCTCTATGCCCTGGGAGCTCAGGTGGGCAGCGAGGAGTGCTCTTGGGGGCTCAGAGCTGTTGGGGGTTCTCTGGCTTCTACCAGGAGCCTTTCTGCCATGCTGCTGCGTCTCCATCAGGCCCGGGGCCAGTGTGCTCCTCTTCCAGTCCCTTCAGTGACCTACTGGCCAGGCAATTAGCATCTGCCCCTGTGCATCCTCAGTATCCATGGAGACGGCCCCCAAGGAGGCAGAGACCTTCCCTGGGCTTCCTGTGGGCCTGACCCACCCTGAACCGTGGATTGTTTAGGAGTGGGGGTTCCCTGAACAGGGCAGCCAGGGACCAATCCTTCGTAAGCCAGCACTATTCTTAAACTCTTGGAGAATCAGACACTAGCATCTTTAGACAGGATAGCCTGGCCAACCCTGAACTCAGGACAGGGCAGAGCAGGCAGCCACAGTTAGTCCCTCTGGCTCTGCATCTCTCCACCCTGCCCCTCTCCCCCCACCCCATCATTATCTCTCAATTTTACAGGCAATCAGTCACCCAAGCCAGGCCGGATGGTGGGCCTGGGGCGCGGCATCAGATGGGTAATGCCCTGGGCCTAGAGGAGCCGCAGGGACCGCTGTGCCCTGAGTTAGATGCAGCTCTAGTCCCCTGTTCTCCTTTGTCTCAGCCACACGTCCCGCTCCCTGGCGCTCTGTCCGCCACCTCTCCCGGCCAGGCTTGCGCTTATCTCGTCCCCTCTGGCCCCTTGCCCTGGTCAGGGGGAGACACATTGCCTGGCAGCCTGCTGTCCTGCTTCGCTGCTTCTAAGACTCCACGCACAGCGGTGGGACAGGCCCGTCAGAATCCAGCTGATGAGGCCCTGCAGGGCCAGGCTGCTTGTCAGGAGAGCAGCTAATGCATTCAGTGGGCGCGGGGTGGGCCTCAGACCCAGGCATAACATGCATGCTGCGGATGAGGGCACCGCTCTGAGGCAGCTGAGGAAGTTTCCAGACCTGGGATCAGAACAAGAGATGTCTGGGAAGCAGTCGGGCTATCTCTGTTCCTTCAAGGAGTCAAACCCCAGGGAATGTCCCGACTCAGCCCTTTTGGCTAAACGAGCCTCATCTGTAAATCGGGGATAAGGATTCTGGAGAAGGTGGTTGTCCGCAGCACTGGCTGGCATGCATGAAGGAACGCTCTGAAGTGCTCACACAGCATGCAGGGCAAGGGTGCTTGTGCTTTGGGGCTCTGGGTGGAAAACAGGAAAACCGAGAGCTGGCTGGGCTGGGTGGGGGGCCATTCCTGGAGCAGTGGGCTCCGCTCCGCATTCCAAGCTCACTGCTCCCCAAGGGGCCAGTTATATTCTGGGATGAAGAGCCCTTGCAGAGGGTGGGAGGCAGATGCTCCCGCCAGGGACAGATGGGTGAAGGCACAGCTCCAGGTTTGTCCCCAGGACCCGTGGAGAGGGGGCGGGGGACCAGCACCTGCTTGGCCCCTGCCCACCCTGCCCTGTGCCCCACAGAACTGCAGGACATCACACAGATCTCCAGGGCCCGGAAGCCAGCCTTCATCCTGAGCTCCATGAGGGACGAGAAGCGGACGTGAGTGTTGGGGGTGGGGCGGGGTCGGGGGAGGTGCACACGTGGGAGGCCTCTGGCAGGGCCGCCCAGCGGGCTTGGGACTGTTAGTCTGCATCTGGCTCTGTGAGGTGGCTCGCGCCCTCTGCAGTTCACAGCAAAGAGACTGAGTCTTCAGAGAGCCTGGGTCTACTTCCATCAATCGCCCTGCAGGCTCCCGGTCACACAATGGAGCTGGCTGTGGCCCTGTCACTTCTCTCCTCGCCCCTGTCCTGGGTCGTCAGGGGAGCTGGCCCAGATCTCCTCTGGAGAGAGCCCTCAGTGGCCTCAGTGCTGAGCCTGCTTCCCTCTGATTCCACCCGCTCCCAACCCCACCTCCCTCCAACAGCCAGTAGGGTGGGCTTGCGTCCCAAGCCCCTGCTGTCCACCCAGGCCCATTCTAGGAGGCAGCCCGGGGTGATGGGTGCAAACAGAGGCCTGGGCCCTGTCCCCGCGGACAATCCGTGGTGACCTCAGTTGTCAGAACCCATGCCCGCCAGCTCGGTGAGTTCCCAGGACAAACATGCCTCCTTTCGGCTGTGCTCTCTCCACCCTTCCCTTTAATAATAGAGGTGGTTTATCTGTTCTCTGTTTTTGTTTTTATTTTTTTTTCTATCCTGTGTTCCTAAGAGCCTTCCTCGGGAGGCACTCATTAGTAACCTTGCTTGGCAGATGCAGAACGTGAGGGGAAGTCACTTGATCGAGGTCACAGAGTTGGTGTCAGAGCAGCCCAGGGCTTCCGCAGTCCGTGCCCTTTCTGCTCCCCACGGGCTCTCTCCTCGCTGCACCCCTGTGCCTGCCCCTGCAGAGAAAGCCCTTCCCTCCTGGAAACAGAGGCAGCCTCGGCTCTCGGGACCGGGTGGCCATATCGGTGGTTCTGCCTCTCCTCCTCTGAAGGGTCGGCTTCCCCTCAGAAGCTGTAGCCCACTCGTTTCCTCAGCCACCCTGGAACATGCACCCTGGGAGTGTGCCTGCTCTAGCAGCCTTCTCACGCTTCCCTCCTTGCACACCTACACATGCACACACACACCAGTGCAGGGGCCGAGGGGTTCCCGAGGGAAGACCAATAGGTCCCTTCCAGTGAGAGGAGGGAGGGTGCAGGTGCTCCAGCAGGGCCAGGGGAGTCTGTCCAACCCTGAGAGCCTCCCCTTCCCCCAGAGGAGGAGTGAGGAGAGAGTCAGGACACGCGTGGGGCCCTCCCCGCGCAGGTCTGCGAGCCGCACAGCTTAGCCCTGCTTCCTCTGGGTTGATCCCGCCGTTGCCAGCCCTACATCTTCGGAAGGGTCTCTTGCCCATTTTCTCCAGCCTCCCTGGTCAGGGGCCCCACAGGCCTCCAGTGACAGCACAGCTTGCTCTGCCACGTTCCAGGCTTGCTGCAAGGCTGGGCAGCTTGTCCAGGAAAAGACGAGGGACCCCGGAGGCGGGTGTCACAGGCTCCCACATTTACCAGCTGTGGGGGCTGGGCCGGTTGCGGACGCTTTACCAGGCTGTGGACGGTGCCTCCCACCTGCCTGGGATACAGGATGCGCAACGCTGCACCAAGCAGAGCTAGGCCCTGCCCTCAGCGGGAGAAGAAAGGGAGCGAACAAGTGACTTCAAAGTGATTGCTTATAGAAGGGAGAGGAACTCTGCACCCAGGAAGTGGGTGGAGCTGGAGCAGGCTGAGCAGGAGGGTCCCCATGGCGTCGAGCAGAGTTTTCTCAGTTGTGACCTTTAAGCTGAGATAGAACGAAGAGGAGGACTTCCCTGGCAGTCCAGTGTTTAAGACCCTGTGCTTCTAGTGCAGGGGGCATGGGTTCAATCCCTGGTCAGGGAATTAGGATTGCACGTGCTGTGTGGCCAGCTGGAAAGTAAAAATTAAAAATGAAAGAGGAAGAGACCAGAAGGAAGGTTCTAGGTCTGAGCACAGAAGGGAGGCCTTCTTCCCCTGGAGTCGGGGCGGGGCATGGCGGGTCATAGGGAGATGGGTCAGGATGTGTTGGAGAACGTATCACCCAGGAGTCATCAGACCCGGGTCCAGTTCCACCTGAGTGACATTGGGCGACCACCTGCCCTCACAGATGTGCACAGGGAGTGTTTGTGTATTGGGTTGGCCAAACAGTTGGTCTGGGTTTTTGAAGGGCTCTGGGACATTTAAGTGAGTTCACGCTGGTGAAAGCTCCCCACGGCTCCTGACACATGAATGGCCCTTCCTCCCTGCCGCCCAGTTCCTCTGCTGCTCCTGCCTGGAGGCAGGTGCCCGACCTTCCTTGCCACCCATTCGGGGCAGCTACAGGAGACCAGCCCTTCCCCCAGCCTTGTTTTATCCACGCAGAGCTGGGAGACAGACCTAGGTGTCTGCTGAGGTGGTACCTGGCCAGAAGGTCTTACCCACCCCCGCTGCCCTTACCTGCCTGGATCCTCTTCTCTCTTGCACCTCTGGTCTCCTGAAGTCCCGTCTTTACTCCTGTACTGACTGTGCTGCCCACCCCCAGCCCCCACCCCCGGGCCCCAGTAGCACGTGAGCTCTGCAGGGCTTGGTCTCCAGGGCTCAAGCCGCTGCCAGGCAGGCACCTCAGCAGATGCTGGGCAGATGCTCAGGGACATGGCCCGCAAAGTGCCGGCTGTAACGGGACACTCTTCTCTCCCGCTGCTGTTCCCACCGCAGCCACGACCACCTGCTCTGCCTGGACGGAGGGGGCGTGAAAGGCCTCGTCATCATCCAGCTGCTCATCGCCATTGAGAAGGCCTCGGGCATCGCCACCAAGGACCTCTTCGACTGGGTGGCGGGGACCAGCACCGGGGGCATCCTAGCCCTGGCCATCCTGCACGGTGAGGGCCGCCCCTGGGCCGCGGGGCAGGGCGGGGTGGGGCCGAGACAAGCCCTCCGGTTTGGTTGAGTTTGTTTTCAGAGCTTTGCAGAGAAGGTCATGGGGGTGGGGGACCCAAAAGCCCTCTGTAGGGATTGGGGGTGTGGAGGTTGTTGGGATCTGAGCCTGGAAGGAGAAGGGCTGAGGGTGGGCCACAGTGATGCCCTCCCAGTGCAGAGGACAGAGCTGGTTCCCCTCCCTTTCATTGTTAGTAGCCACCTTGAGTCACAGACAAGGGGTGGGCCTTGTCTCAACTCACACGATGTCTCCTTCGTGGAGCTGCTGTCTGGCTGCGTGATGCTGCCTATAGGGGGCCCTCTCAGAGCCAGCTACCAGCCCATGGGAATTACCTCAGCCTCCCTGCCCGGGTCGGGTTCTAGGCCCTCCAACTGGTCCTCCAGACCTGAAGGCACCAGGAGAGGACCCTCCCCCTCCTTGGCATCGGCCAGGCCTGTGCTCGGTGCCAGGGGGGCAGGACAGAGCACACCCCACCTCAGGGAGCCCTCGGTCCTGAGGGGGACGCATGGGCATTAGGTGTTCACTGTGTGAGGAGGCTGTGGCCCGGCCATCCAGGGTGTGGGGGGACAGGGGACACGGCCAGCCCAGGAGGTGGCCTAGAGCAGCGTCCACGGGACTCCGGGAAGAGGAGGATTGTCAGGCAGCGGCTGCTGGGACCTCTCTTCCTGCCCTTTGGGGCCCCGTGTCCCTTCTCTGGTTTTCCCTGAGATAAGGGCCAGTTCTGCCCGGGGGTCATGAGGTGTGGGGTGGAGCAGAGTGGGCACAGGTCCTTGCTTCTTCTCCGCAGCCCCCCACTTGCACACCCCTGGCCTGACTGAGGGGTGCTTAGCGGTTTACTTGTCCCATGAGGTGCAGCCTGCCCCTGGGACCGGGCCAGTCCTTCTATTCTGTGACAAAGCAGGTGGATCTAGATTTATAAGCCTTTACACTTTCAGGGCCTGTCATTAAAGAAAAAAAACACAAACTACGAATATAAAATTAAGTTCTGGGCCGTGGGGCCGCTGAAGGGGATTTCTGCCTGGGTGGGAAGCTGCAGAGGAGGGTCCCAGGGGCCCGGGCTCGGTCGGTGCCCACTCGCACCCGCTGTTCCTGCGCCCAGGCCCCCTGTCAGGGCAGCCCTCGCGTCTTCTCCCCACCTCCGCCCTCCTCGTTCCTAGGCAAGTCCATGGCCTACATGCGTGGTGTGTACTTTCGCATGAAGGATGAGGTTTTCCGGGGCTCTCGGCCGTACGAGTCGGGGCCCCTGGAGGAGTTCCTGAAGCGGGAGTTTGGAGAGCACACCAAGATGACGGACGTCAAGAAGCCCAAGTAAGCCTCCTGGGTGGGACCTGGGGGGCTTTGGTGCCGGCCATGCACCCCTTTTGGCCCTTCCTGGGGCAGAAGGCTCCCTGCCCTGGTCTGATTAAGGCTGAGCGGGGAGGGGTGGGGGCGGTGCTGGGGAACACAGGTGCAGAACACCCTCCGCCCATGTCTGATGTTTTTCCATCCACACAGCACATCCCTGGGTCAGAGCGGGTTGATTCTTGTCCATCACACACATACTTGCTGAGCACGGCTCTGCATGTGTGTGTGTGTGAGTGTGAGTGTGAGATGTGGTGATGCAACCATCAGGTGGGAAGGTTTACGATCTGATTGGGAGAGAAGTGACCTAAAAAATTGGCAACCACGCAAAGCACCATGTGCTTAAGAGCTTCCAGAAGAACCTGCAGCACCACCACCTCTTTGTAGTATTTATTTTCCATCCTGGAATTACTTGATTTTCTGCCTCATGCCTTGTTTGCCTGCCAGACTGTGAGCTCCCTGAACTAGGAATGTGACTGTCTTATTTTTCTGTAGCCCCAGCATCTAGTGCAATGGCTGCCTCAGAGCAGGCCCTGAGAAGTGTTCAACAGCTGAGTCTCTGTAGGGCCAAGAGGGGGAGAAAAGACTGTGGACAAAGTGGTCAGGGAGGGCTTCCTGGAGGAAGTGAGGTGTGAGCAAGCTCTGGAGGATTAGGAGGATTTCTTTTCATAATAATGCTTTTTTTTTTTCATTTAAGAATAATACATAGTCTCTTAAGAAAATTTGGAAGATACAGAAAGTAAAAAGAAGAGGAAATATATCATCCGTGATTTATTAACTGAAAGATAATGTTTTGAAAAATGTTTTTTATTTTATTCCTAGACATTTTTTTCTTTTTTATGGTGAAACAGAACATTTGGAAAAGTACATTAAACAGTTCCATGAATAAATCTAAAGCAGACACCCATGTCTGACCACCAGCCAAGTCCAAAAGCCCTTGTGCATGTGCCCTGCCCCTATCACAGCTCCCACTCCCCACCCCCCACGAGGGTAACTGCTATCTTGACTAGTGTGAAGTGGATTTCCCAGATTTTCTATCTAGCTTTGGCACCTGAATGCAGCCCCCAGCATGGTTTCGGTCCTGCCTGTCTCTGGGTTTGGATGGAATCATTTTGTGTTTTATCCTTCCTTTCCTCAATGCCACGTTGGTCAGCCTGGTGCCTGCTGTTGGGTGAAGCTCTGTGCTTCATTCATTCTCGTTGCTCATGTGACTACACACACCCCCACGGTTTATTTCTCCAAACACCTTTGATGGGCACTTGGGTTCTTTCCTGTTTGGACCTCTTGAGTCTTCAGTGGACATTTTGGGCCTCGTTTTCTGACCCTGTGGGCCCCATGCCTAGGAGTAGAGCTGCCAAGTCTTGGAGGAGGCATGGCCTCAACCCTTTGATTCTGCTCCGTGGTTTTTCAAAGTGTTGGTTTCTGTTTCCACTCCCCTTAGGCATGTTTGAGAGTTCCTGGTGCTCTACATGGGCTTTCCAGGTGGTGCTACTGGTAAAGAAGCTGCTTGCCGATGCAGGAAGAGACTTGAGACTTGAGACTAAGAGACTTGGGTTTGAAATTCTGGGTTGGGAAGATCCCCTGGAGGAGGACATGGCAACCCACTCCAGTATTCCTGTCTGGAGAATACCATGGACAGAGGAGCCTGATGGGCTATAGTTCATAGGGTCGCAGAGTCAGACATGACTGGGGCGACTTAGCATGCATGCATGGTGCTCTGCATTCTTGCTAACAATGATGATTGTCAAAGCAGTTTAACTTTGTAATGTTTATGTCTTTATAAACTGGGGGAGGGATATAAGATGCTGTCTCTGTTGGTTTGAATTTTCATTTTTCTGATTAACTAGTGAGGTTGAACACCTTTTCATATGTTTAAAGGCCATCTGGATTTCTTCTTTTGTAAAGTTCCTGTTCAAGTGTTTTACTCATTTTTGGCACAGTTGAGTTGAGTGATTTGAGGGTTATGAGGTTTCCTAATTATCTTTTTTATGTTTTGAAACCTAAGCCTTTGATGGATACATGGATTTGAAATTTCCCATTCTAGGCTTGTCTTTTCACTCTCCTTACAATGTTTTGTTGATCAACAGATGTTCTTAATGCAGTAGAATTTATAAATATTTTACTTTTTATAACTTGTGCTTTTCCTATCCATTCAATAACCCTTTCTAACTGGAAGCAGGAAATTTGTCTCCTGTGTCCAGTCACAAAGCTCCCTCATTCTGCCTTTTATCAATCAAAATCTTTTATTAACTTAGGTCTTTTAGCTACCTGGAATTGATTTTTATATCAGGAGAGATCCAATTTCTTGTTTTTTCCACATGAACAAACAGTTTCCCCAGTCTCATTGGTGAAAAGTCTGTCTTTCCCTCCATATTGCAGGCCTTGCGTCCAAGCCAAGAGTCTGGGAACCTTCCTGGGTCTGATTTTGAAATGGAGCCCTAATTCTACAGCAAGTTTATAGCAGGGCTTCCTACCTTGTCCTTCCTCAGGGCTATTCTTGGAGGCCCTTTAGAGAAGTGGTTAAGAGCATGGACCCTGACATCTCCTTTTCTCAAAAATGGGAATAATATACTACCTGCTTCCCAGGGCTTTCATGAGAAGTAAAAACGTTATGTTTATAAGAAAAGCACCTAGCAAGTAGAAGTGCTTTGTAGGATACAGGTTACTTGTTGCTATTTGCACTTCCATAGAAACTGTATCAATGGAATCAGACTGTCAAATTCTGCAGAAAAGCAAATCCTATTGGGATTTTTTACTGTGATTACATTGAATCTGATTACTTTTTTTAAATTATTTTTTATTGAAGTATATTTGGAGCTTCCCTGATAGCTCAGATGGTAAAGAATCTGCCTGCAATGTGGGAGATCCAGGTTCAATTCCTGGGTCGGGAAGATCCCCCTGGAGATAGGAATGGCAGCCCACTCCAGTATTCTTGCCTGGAGAATCCCACGGACAGAGAAGCCTGGCGGGCTACAGTTCATGGGGTTGCAAAGAGTCAGGACTGAAAGACTGTACTACTATTGCTACTGAACTTGATTTACAATGTTTCATTAGTTTCTGGTATACAGCAAAGTAATTCAGTTAACACACCCACCCACACATATTCTTTTCCATTATGCTTTATTTCAGGATATTGAATATAGTTCCCTGTGCTATACAGTTGGATCCTGTTGCTTATTTTAGATATAATAATTTGTTGTAAACTTATTTAGGGGAGAATTGACACATTAAAACACCGAGTCTTCCAATTAGAGAATATAGGAAAACATTCCATTTGTTTTTAGTTTCTTAGTACAGTTTTAAAATTTTATCTATAGCAATCTTACACATGTGTTATTCTTAGGTACCCGCATATATTTTGTGCTACTGTAAATTATGCATTTTTAAGCATTTCATTTTCTAATTGTGACTGGTATTTAGAAATACCATTTGTTTATTTTTTTAATTTTAATTGTGACGAGATACATATAACATAAAATTAACTCTTAATCATTTTTTCCCTTTAACCACTTTTCATTTCAGTAGTGATAAGTATATTCACCTTGTCCTGCAGCTTATCTCCTGACCTCTTTCTTCTTGTAAAACTGAAACTCTGTACCCATTAAAGAGCAGCTCCCCATCCTTCCCCTCCCCCAGCCTCAGTCAGCTACCATTCTACTTTCTGTCTGCATGAGTTGACTGCTCTAAGTACGTCATGTAAGTGGGACCATATAGTGTCTGTCTTTTTAAAACTGGCTTATTTCATTTAGCATAATATCCTCAAGGTTCATACATATTACAGCATGTGACAAAATTTCCTTTTCTTTAAAGACTGAATACTATTTTATTGCACTTATAGACCACATTTTGTTTATCCATTCATCTTTTGATGAACATCTGGTTTGTTTCCATCTATTAGCTACTGTGAATAATGCTGCTGTGCGCCTGGGTGTGTGTGTGTGTGTGTGTGTGTGTGTGTGAGAAAGTTGCTCAGTCGTAACCATATCTATCTCTGCTTTCACTTCCTGGTGCCTTTTACAGAGAGGATTCTTATGGGCTCAAATCACTCAAATGTGCTAACTTTTAAAAAGTATATATATAAAATATTTATTTATTTGTTTGGCTGCACTGGATCTTAGTTGTGGCACGCAGGATCTTTTTTTTTTTTTTTTTTTTTAGTTAAGGCATGCAAATTTTTAGTTGTGACGTGTGGGATCTAATTCCCTGACTAGGGATCAAACCTGGGCCCCCTGCATTGGGAGAGCGAACAGACCCTTAGCCACTGGGCCACCAGGGAAGTGTCCCTATGCTCATATTTTGTTAGGATTTTTGTATCCATGTTCATGAGTAAGATTGACCTGTTTATTCCCATTTTTAGGTTGCAAGGTTTTGATTTCGAGGGAGTATCTCTCTCTCTCCTTTTTTTTCCTGTTTTCCAGAAGAGTTCATATAACAGTGAATTATTTCTTCCTTGACTATTTGGTAGAACTTGCCAGTGACGTCATCTAGTACTGGGGTTTGGTTGGTAGGAAAATTTTTAATGATGGAATCGATTTCTTTAATGTTTATAAAACTCTTCAGGGTTTCCAAATGTCTTTTTGAGTTAGTTTTGGTTAAGTTACGTTTTTCTGGGAATATGTTCATTTCATATACATCTTCAAATTTGTTGGCATAGAGTTGTTCAAAAATTCTCTTATTATCTTTAATGTCTGAAGCATGTTGTTACGGCCCTCTTCATTCCTGATGATTTACACCTCCACTTTTCATGTTATCACCTTGCTACTACAAGCTTTTTAATTGGATTAGTATTTCAAAAAAGTAACTTTGGGCTATTTATTGGTTCTCTATTATATATACATTTTCTGTTTCATTAATTTCTGTACATATATTTATTCCTTCTTGTACTTTTTAAAGTTTATATGGCTGTTTTGGTTTTTTTTTAACTTCTTGAAATAAATGTCTTGCTCATTGATTTTTTGGCCTTTTTTTCTCTTGTACTATGTAAGGATGCATATTATATGTGTGTGTGTTTGTAAATCTAAACATTTTCCTCCATAGAATTCCCTGGCGATCCAGTGGTTAGGGCTATAACTTCCATTGCAGGGGGCATGGGTTCAATCCCTGGTTGGGAAACTAAGATCCCATAAGCTGTGCTGCACAGCCAAAAAACCAATAAAAAAGAAATAAACATTTTTCTTCTTTAATTATATCCCATAAGTGCATCTAGAATATGATTATTCAGTTCAAAATATTTTCTAATTTTTACTGTTATTCTTTAACCATTGTGATTATTATTAATAAATGGCATTTCTCAGTTTCTAAACTTAGAAATTTACAAGTTATCTTTTTATTATTAATTGCTTTGTAGTCAGAGGACATGCTCGGTTTGATTTTGGTCCTTTAAGATTACTGAGACTTGATTTGTGGCCTTCTACAGTCAGCTTTTATAGATGTCCCATGAATAATTTAAAAGAATATGGATTCTTCATTTGTTGAATGCCAGTATCTATACATGTTGATTAAGTCATGGTGGCTAGGAACATTTATTTAAAAGTTTCAAATCTTCTGTATCTGTCCTAATGTTTCTATCCACTTCTTCTGTCAGTTACTGAGAAAGATAAAATCTTCCAGTCTGGGAATTTGTCTTTTGACTTCTCTGTCAATTTTTACATTAATATTTTGATACTGTGTGATTAAGTACATATAAATTTAAACTTTTAGGAATCTTTCTGGTGATTGGAAGCAGCTTTCTTTATCTCTGAGAATGTTTTTTGCCTTAAAGTTTATTTTGCCGATATTAATATAGTTATTCTAGCTTTCATGGTTTTATTTGCATGGTATGTCTGTGCTCATGCTTTAATTCAACCTTGTTGATCCATATGTTTTAGATGTCTTTCTTGAAAATAGCCTATATAGTTGGATTTGTTCTTTATCTTATCTGTGCGTTGTCTATTTATAGATTTTATTGCATAGTAATATATTTAAGTTGTCTAATTAGTGGTCTGATTTAGCTGTTTGGTTTGACTATCAGAACCTTCATATAGTTAATCTAACAGTTTATATGGTTGATCCATTTATATTGACATAATTATTAATATTTGGGGGATGACATATGCCATCCTATTTTGTTCTGTGTTTCTTGCCTTCTTTTGGATTTACTGAATAGTTGTAATCTGTACACTGCACCCCAACCCCAATAGTTTGAAATTTATGCACTCATTTCTGTTTTTTTTTTTTTAGTGTGTAGTATAAAAGTCTAAATTTAATTGATACCATTACCCACACCCTCAGATAATCAAGGATTTTTGAATGTTTTAATTCTATTTTCTTTCCCCTATCTTTTTTATAATGACTTTTCTGTATTTTAAATCTATCTTTTTTTTTTAATTTCACAAGATGTTTTTTGAAGTTGATGTTTATATTTATCTAGTGATGCACTGGTAAACTCGATCTCTTAGCAGGGGAAAAACCCTGGTTTGTATTGTTTGCCAATTTCCATGGTGAAAATACTCCCACTATGGCTGATTTCAAGCTACCTACATTTTAACAACCAGCCCGTGAGATGTAGCAATAGGTTCTCACAAACCGGTATGAGCTGGCCTCAGCACACCATTGGATATGTATGTGTGTATGTATTTGAGTATGCATATTTGTGTGTATATATGTGCATCACATCTTTGCTTTACAGTCTTTCCTGCAACCACCTTCCTTCTGCATAAAGTACATTCTTTTGTTTTTCCCATAGGGATGGTCTGCTGGTAGTGAATTCTCCACTAGCAGAGTTGTTTGAAAATAGGTTTTTTTCATCCTCATCATTTAAAATGAATTTTATTTTACCCTCATCAATTGAACATTCTTTCCTTTCTCTCTTATTCTTGTTGAGTATAGAATTCTAGGCTGGTGATTTTCTTGAAGAGCATGAAAGATAGCTTTCTATATCTTTTAGCATCCATTGTTGCACTTGTAAAGTCAATTTCAGTTTAACTCTCACTCCTTTGAAAGTAAGTAGTCTTTTTCCTTTGGGTGCTTTTATTTATGTGTTTATTTGTTTTTGGTGCTCTACAGTTGTACTATGCTGTATCTAGATATGAATTTCTTCTAATTTATCCTGCATTGGATTTCTTGGCCTTCTTTAATCTTTGGATTGCTGTCTTTCTTCAGTTCTGGAAGCCTGAGTCATTATCTGTTCAACCTTGCCTCTGCCTAAATTTCTCTTGCCTCTCCTTCTGGAACTCCAATGAAAAATGTTAGAGCTTTTCTGTCTTTCATGTCTTTTAACTTCTCCTATATATTCTTTCATTTTATCTGTGTTGGATTCTGGTTAATTTCTTCTTACCTATTTTCCAATTCACTAATTCTCTCTTTAACATTATCTGATTTTCCATTTAAATCATTCAAGTATTTATTTATTTATTTAAATTTCTAGAAGTACTCTTTGGTTTATCTTCAAATCTTCTAGGTCATTACTTGTAGTTTTCTATTCTCTGAAAATATTACCAAGCTTGTCTTTGATGTCTTTCAACATTATAAGCATAGCTGATTTATAATCTTGTCTCAGGATTCAAATAACTGCTGTCTACATAAGTATGTTTTTCTGTCTGTGTTGGTTTATGTTTATTCTCATCCATGGTATTTTATTGCATGATGTTACACCTCTTCATCATTTTTGAAACTGTGTGGTATTCCTTAATGTTGAGATACAATATGTGCAGATTCTATGGAGCTTAGAATGAGGGTATGTTCTCTCATGTTATATCTTCCAGGTACCCATGTACAGTACCATCTAGGGCCACTGTAACTAAATCCTTGGCATGAAGGTTTTGGAACTCCCCCCTCCCCCAGGTGGTGTGAATTTAGTCTACAGATCTGCAGAAGGATTAATTTGTGGTTATACATTTTCAGGGATATTTTTTCTCCTTCCCTTGTTCAATGCCAGGCAACTTTACTCACAGCTTCAAGGAGTGGGAAGGAGGCAGGTTTATTTTTGGTTTACCCTTATCCAAAGGTAAAGTGGGTAGTCCTTTGGGGTTACAGTCTAATGTGGGGAGGGTCTTCCATTACATCCCTAACCTTGGTGAACTCTGGATTTTGACTTCTGTCCATCTGGCCCAGTGAGACTATCAGCAGTTCAATTGAAGTTCAGATTGACAGTCTGATGTCTGTCTTCAGGTCAAAGCTGGGTTTGTGCTCCTTTTACCTCTCTGGGTTCTTGCTTATCCTTAGTTTACCCTGGTCTTTCCTTTCTATTTTGTCAGATCGTCTATGCTTTTAAGATTTGTTTATTTTTTTATTTTTCCAACATTAGTTTTTTGTTCAGTGGGAGAAATGTTCGAATAACCTTTCCACAAGATTCTTCAAAGTGGAAAACTAATCTTATTTTCCTATGCAGAGAGTTTTTTTGTTCCCTTTTCTTTATATTTTTCAGTGTAACAAATACATTTCAGTATTAGACTAAACTCCTTGGTAGCCATTTGAAACGGCTGCAAAGCATTCCATTGTTGAGACACTCCCTCCTATTGTTTCCATGTAGACCGTTCATTTTTCACTGTAATAAATTTCACTGCATGAATAGCCTTAAACAAAAAGCTTTCATTGTAACTAAGATTATTCTTTTAGGCTAAATTTTCCAGAATGGAATTCCCAGATCAAAGAGCCAGGACATTTGTAAGGGTCTGAATACATCCTAGTTTCCAGGGGGATTCTGTCAGTCTACACTCCCCTCAGTATTTAAGAATGTCTGTCTCTTGAGACAGTTAGGAGTCTTCTTTAATAGATTGTAGACTCACATGGCAGAACATTGATAAAGTATCAGAGATGACACTCTGAAAATTCTCCCCTGACCCCAGTCTGGGAGTTTCAGCCCCCAAGCAGTCCCGTGCCCCGGAGGCAGCTCACTGTTACACGGGTCCTTCCAGAGTTACTGTCTGACCCTCTAGAGGTGGGAAGGGAGCAAATGGGTACATGGAGTCTTTTGAGGTTTGTTTTTAAACAAATAGTGGCATATTACACATGGGCTTCTCAGGTGGTGCTAGTGGTAGAGAACCCGCCTGCCAGTGCAGGAGATGTGGGTTCAATCCCTGGGTTGGGAAGGTCCCCTGGAGAAGGGCATGGCAACCCACTCCAGTATTCTTGCCTGGAGAATCCCAGGGACAGGGGAGCCTGGCGGGCTGTAGTCCATGGGGATACAAAGAGTCGGACACAACTGAAGTCACTTAGCACACACACACACATATACACACACTGTCCTGAACCTTGCTTTTTCCACTTAAACAGAAATACTTGGTGCTGACCACCCATTAGTACATGAAGCAGTACCTCACCTGTTCTCCATCAGCACAGCCCCACTGAACCTCGGTGTATTGAACCCTTCTGCTCATGGACATTTAGTTGTTTCCAGTCATTTGCTTTAAGGTCATTAATAGCCTAGTGAGTGCCCATCTCGCACATGTGTGGGAGCATCTTAGGATGGGCTCCCAGAAGTTGGAATGCTGGGTTTAAGGATTAGTGCATGGGCAGTTTGGATAAAGATCGCCAAGGGCGGATTGTCAAGGATGGGTGGGTCGGTGGCTTCAGCATCCTGCTCCTTGTTTCTCCAGGGTGATGCTCACAGGGACGCTGTCTGACCGGCAGCCGGCTGAACTCCATCTCTTCCGGAACTACGAGGCTCCAGAATGTGTTCGGGAGCCTCGATTCAGCCAGAACATTAACCTCAAGCCTCCAACCCACCCCTCAGGTGAAAACCATATTTGATGGCATCTGTGGGAAGTGATTGGCCTCAGAGGCTGTGGGGTGGTGGGTGGGAGTCGCAGCCTGGCTGCCAGGCACCCCCAGCCCACCACCATCCCACCCATTGCCCTGGTTTGCCCTCCTGAGTGTATCAGGCTTCAGGCAGGCTGCACCCCACCTTCCACCAAGCATGGCTCATCCATCCTGTTTCTAAAGAGTCCCCAGCCTCTCCATCTTCACACAGCATCATGTGTACATACACACACACACACACACACACACACCCTGAGATCTGAAATGCAACATCTCTTGTGCCACTGAACCCCCTCCTCCCCCACCCCCAGAGCAGCTGGTGTGGCGGGCAGCCCGGAGCAGTGGGGCAGCCCCCACCTACTTCCGGCCCAATGGGCGCTTCCTGGACGGTGGGCTGCTGGCCAACAACCCCACGCTGGACGCCATGACTGAGATCCATGAGTACAACCAGGACTTGATCCGCAAGGTGAGAGCCACCGCAGGTTGGGGGAGCTAGATGTGACCGCCCTTGGCAGTTTGTTTCTGCAAATCTTACTAAGGACTGACTCCTGGGAGAGCAAGTATCTTTTATTCATGCGATCATTCATCCGTGCCCTTGATGGCAATTTTATCTCACTCTTGAACCTGCTTGGTGTCTGCCCAAATCAGTGTGCTAAGAGGGATTCTGAGGTGCAGTCCAGACCAGGTGGTGAAGGGTGTTAATGATCAGTTAACAGCATCTGCTGTTTGTGGGGGAGACAGCATGCAGACTGGTCTGTGCCAGTCACAGGCCTAGCCACACTGCCCGCCCTGGAGACACACACTTGCCCTTGGGGCACTCATATTTAGGGAAGACTGTCCCTAAACAAGCACACGTCCATCCGTGTTTCAGATGCTTGTGACAGAGAATGGTGCAGGGCCCAGGAGCATCCCCCGCCCCCAGAGGCCTGGGGGCTCAGAAAGGGCTCACGAGGAAGAAAGCCCATCCCAAGGCCTTTGGGGAGGGGACAGTGCAGAGTCAGTGATCTGGAGGAAAAGAAGCGGCCCTGAGCCCAAGGAGCCTAGTGCAGAGGCGGGCAAGGCCCATGCATGTTGGGAGAGGCAGTGTGGGGCCTGGCTCTGCCCATGCTTCACTTCAGCCTCTGCCTGGGGCTGCTGATAGAACCTGCCTGGGGCCTGTTGTGAGGTTTCCACGGGCTTTTATCTGCAAAGGGTTTAGGACAGTGCCTGTCCATGAGTATCCTATATCCCTACTGGCCGTGGTTGTCACTGCCGCCAGCACCAAGCCCCCGAGGCAGCCCCAAGCTGCAGACAGACGAGTGCCCTCTAGAGGCCAGATGAAGAAGGGCAGGGAGAGAGAGGGAATCACTGAGAGGCTGTGAGATGGGGAAGGCTCCTCAGATGTCACCTGTCTTAGTGAATGAGGAGCCTGGGTAGGTGGGTCACCAAGGTTGCCCAGAAGATTGGCAGCAGAACTTGTTCCGAAGCAAAGGAGAAGCTGTGCTTCTGCCATCAGAGTTCTGTCCCCCATCCGCTACCCCTGGGTGTCCCCATCCGTGGAAAGGTCCACCAAAGGGAAGGCCTGCTCTGACCTGTCCTGCTCCCACAGGGTCAGGACAACAAGGTGAAGAAGCTGTCCCTTGTCGTCTCCTTGGGGACAGGGAGGTCCCCGCAGGTGCCTGTGACCTGTGTGGACGTCTTCCGACCCAGCAACCCCTGGGAACTGGCCAAGACTGTGTTTGGGGCCAAGGAGCTGGGCAGGATGGTGGTGGACTGTGTGAGTATGGCCTCTCCCCAGCCCACTCCCCTTGGGGTCTCAGCCCCAGAGTGAGGCTTCCTGTGGGAACCCTGGGTGTCAGGGAGATGGGAGGGCTCTGTGGACCCTCCTTAGCCAGCTCAGAGGAGGGGGGATCCCCAGTACAGAGTCTCAGTGCTGGCAGGACCCTCGGTGACCACCTACAGCAGGGTGTTCAGTTATTGTTTAGCTGAGGATTCTTTCCTTCACACATGGCCCATGTGGAAGCCCAAAATGTCAGATGGACAAAGGCTGAGGGGGCTGGGAGATGGAGGCCTGTCCACTCAGCCCCTCCATGCTCACCAGCCCTAGACCATGCCGAGCCACCTGTTCCAGCCACGGCCCGTGCCCCTCTGATTGCAGAGCTGGGACAGGCCACGCAGCACAGAGCAGGGGGATTTGTCCAAAGTCACCCTGCTGATGGGGAGCTAAGCCACCCTGGGACCTGCGGAGCCTGGACAGGGGCTGTGGGTGCCATGTGGGCTGAACACTCACAGGGGCCTCTTCTCACCAGTGCACGGATCCGGACGGGCGGGCTGTGGACCGGGCCCGGGCCTGGTGCGAGATGGTCGACATCCAGTACTTCAGGTGAGGGCTCGGTCGGCCCCAGCCCCCAGCCCCCAGGCTGGACTGTCCCTTTCCCCGAGGGGCTGCTATGTGTCCTAAGCCCACCCCAGTCCTAGCTCTCGTCCCCTGACCCGGGCCAAGTGTCCTGGGGTCATGACCCCTCCTCCTTGCCCCGGACAGATTGAACCCCCAGCTGGGGACGGACATCATGCTAGACGAGGTCAACGACACGGTGCTGGTCAACGCCCTCTGGGAGACTGAGGTCTACATCTACGAGCATCGGGAGCAGTTCCAGAAGCTCGTCCAGCTGCTGCTCTCGCCGTGAGGCTGCCAGGCCCCCAAATCTCCCTTCCAGCCTGCCCCCCACCATGCCGCTGCTGGGCAAAGCCGGGCCCAGGCTGCTCTGGGTCCACAGGCCCGGCCTGGGGGAGCTGGGCTTCTGGCCTGAGGCTGGTCCTAAGGCCTCTCTCCGCCTTGGTCCTTACCTCCTGGCATCTTGTGTCACTCCAGGCTTAGAAAGCCTCAAGCCTCACTCCGGCCATTCCCTGACCGCCAAGGACGACCCTCAGGCCCCTTGCCCTGGCAGCTCAAACACTAAGGGCTGGTGCCCAGCCCTGGCCTCCGCAAGGGCCCCAGGCTCCTCCTGGTCCCTGGGGCTGCAGTGACCTCTTCCACCCTTGGCCCTCTCACCTGGGGTGGGGCTCGAGAAGCGGGCCGTCACCGCCCCTTTAGGAGGGAGCCCCGGAGTGGGGTGTCCCATTCGACTTTGCCCCTCTGCACACCCCAGCCATCCTCCCGCTCAAAGACACCCCACCCACGAGCTCTCTGCGGCTCTCAAAGGTCACTCCTGTGACTTCAGTTATTCCTCCCGCCAGGAAGTGGTTTATGTGTAGAGTGGGCTCCGGGGGACAGCCCCTAACTGTGAAATAAATGGTTTCATTCCCGTTGGCCTGTGTTGTGTGTGTGAGTGGTGTGAGTGCCCCCCACCCACCAGCCCCCCTCAGCCTTGACCGTCATCTGCCTGGGTCCATGAGGAACAAACGGAAGCTCTGTTTCCCAGGCTCCCCAGGGCGGGGACACCTCCTCCCCTTAAGTCTCCCCCAAACCGGCCTGAAGGGTGTTCAGAGGTGGCAGCCAGGCCCACCTGGCCCACAGTGGAGGGCAAGGGAGAGCCCCACTTGCAAGAAGAGGGGATGAGACCCAGAGAGGGCAAGGGGCTCGGGCACCGTCACACAGCGAGTGAGTAGCTGTGCCCTCAGGTCGGTGTGACTCCGGGGTTTGTGCTGCCCCGTCTCCAGCATATGGAGGAAGCGGGGTGCGTACGGCAGCAGAGGTGGGAGCCTCAGCCCTTGGGGTGCAAGTCTGAGGGGCTCGGGGAAGAGAAGGGGCTGAGAACAGTGACGAGATGTGGGTGTGTTCCACCCGCAGGGAGGGGCTGTCAGGGAGGGTCCGGGGTGGTCACTGCACAGCTTGAGCCCAATAGGGTGAGCACTGCCCAGTGTAGGCAGATGGGAGGGCGGGGGGCCCCCCATGACCAGGGGTCCCTGCAGGCCTGCGCAAGGCTCTTCCTGGAGGCCGTGACCTGGGAGAGTGACCATCCACGCGTGCCCACTGGTCCGCGGCTCAGGGGTAAATAATTGAAGGGCGGGTCACATGAACCCACCCGCGTCACAGGATGCCTTCCCCGCCGGGTCTGGTTACACCCCAGATCGCATTCTGACATCCCTGGCTGGTGAATAATTAAGCTGTCACCTCCTCCTCGGCCGGCCCTCCCTCGCTGGGTCCCGCTCTGCTGCTTCCTTCGCTGCCCGCCGAGCAGTGGCCATCGGAGGGTGCTGACCCCCAGTGCTCCCAGCCCTGCCAACACCTGATCAGTGCCCGGGCACGCCCGCTCCATGGCCCCCGAGATGGACCAGTTCTACAGATCCACCATGGCCATCTACAAGGTGAGCGTGTGGGCCGGGCCCCCTCCCAGGGCTCAAAGTTCAGCCTGCTCTGGAAGACAGAGGGTGAGCCGGGCGGCAGCTTGTTCTGGGAAAGAAGGCCCAGAACGAGGCTGGGCTGAGCTGTGGGCCTGGGGGTGGGGTCCCTTGGGGGCAGTTGGCCCTCCAGCCCCAACCTGAGCCTCCCAGAGCAGAGGTTCATCCCATGAGTGACAGGCCTGCTGAGATAGCACTCAACTGGAGCCCCCAATTCCCAAACACTGGATGCAGCAGGACAGGACCCAGGGTGGCCTTAGCTGGGAGCAGGGGACCCAAAGAGCCACCTGGACCCCCAGGGTGGAGGAGTCTCTCTGTCTCTTTCTGTCTGGGTCTCCCTATCTGTGCCTCTCTGTCTCTCTGGTTTCCGAGCCCCACACTCAACTTCCTACCCCACTCCAGAGGGGTTGCTGCGGTCTCCATAGACATTTATTGAGCACATCTGGTGTATAGGACCCTTACAACCTGTAAACCTCACAAAACACCACCTGTGGAGTAGAAAATAATCACTCCATTTGACAGATAAGAAAAATGAGGCCAGAGAGGTGAAACACCTTGCTCAAAGACATCAAGGGAGGAAGAGGGCCTGCTGGGATTTGAATCAAGACCCAAGTCTTAAGTTCATCACCCAGGGCGCTCTCCACTGGCCATGTGGTGGCCCACGTGACCCAGCCGTAGCCTGGCTCCTGAGGGGCTCTTCTCTGAGCAGGGCAAGCTCTGCCCCTGCCCCAGAGGCGGCTGTCAGCAGCCCACAGGTCCTGAACTCAGGGCAGGTTGAGTCGTGCCCAGCTGGGCGCTGTGACCGACCGTAGGCTTCAGCCCAGTGGGAGGAGAACCTTCTAGGCGCAAGTGCCCACTGGCCAGGTGGTGAGCAGGAGATGGCCAAGGGGACGCTGGCCTGGATCCTGGCCTCTGAGGCCCTTGCAGCCAAAAGCCAGGATTCTGGGTGACTTCAGGGTTCTAAGCGTGCTCCCCCAAGTCAGGCTTCTCACTGGGGCTGGGGGGGACACCCTGATCCTGAGTCCCATCCTTCATTCGGTCTTCTGCTCCCCTCCTCCACCCTCCCACCCGCTGCCCTCGGACTCCAGAGCATCCTGGAGCAGTTCAACCCTGCCCTGGAGAACCTGGTGTACCTGGGGAACAACTACCTCCGGGCCTTCCACGGTGAGTGCCCGGCCCCACCCACGCGATCGCACGTTCCACTGTAATCTTTGCACCCCATGAAGCCTCGTCCCTACACACTCCCATGCATCACAGTCACCCTCATGCCCTGCGGCCAGAGACCCCTCACACACCTTCATGTGCCCCTTAGATGCTCCCAGAGATGCAGTGCCCAGCCCCGCGGGCTCACAGGACCTCAACCACACACACTTCTACATGTCACCCCACAGTGCCAGCTGTTGAGCCCACCACCATACTCAGACCACCTCAGCACCCCTAGTCTGACACCCTGGCCAGCCCCCCCATCCACCCACCTACAGCCAAATCTCACCCCCTGACTCAGTGCCTGTGCAAACAGCTCCCGTCCCCACCATTTCCCAACATCCCCGCCCCCACCCCCAGCACTAATCAGCAGAGGGTTGTGAGCTCTGGAGCAGATGGACAAGCCGGGGACACACCCAGGGCTGAGCGTCACCCAACCCCTCCCTGCTTTTTAGGAGTTTAAAGTCCTCCCACCAGTGACCTGAGCCCATGCCACCCCCAATTTGAGCCTCTACACCTGCGCCTCCCGACACCCCTGCCCACACCTGCCTTCTGACACACATAGATGCCTGCACCCCCACCCACAGGGTCCTGCCCCCAGGGAGGGCCCCCACCCCTGCTTCTCCTCTGGCCAACGCTACCTCTCCACACACACACACACACACACACGGCCCAGGCACCCCCCTCCCTCTCCCACCCCCCCCAGAGCCCCCCACACTCTCCTGACCGAAGGAGAGCCCTCCAGAATGGGGGGTGGGGAGCACACAGGGGAGGAGCTGCGGCTGGACGCCTCCCCTTCTCAACGCAGCTCTGTCTGAGGCGGCCGAGGTGTACTTCAACGCCATCCAGAAGATTGGGGAGCAGGCCCTGCAGAGTTCCACCTCGCAGATTCTGGGTGAGGCATGCCCCTTGCCCTATCGCTCTGCTGACCTCAGGGGCCTGGGGGACACGCCTCACCACCCCACCTCCCCTCCACCCCTTCATGTGGTCCAGGCTCTGCCTCCTGGCACCTCCCCTCAGGCCGAGGGCCTGCCTTGTCCCCCATTCGCGGGTCCCAGAGAGGGTTCCTTTTACAGCCTGGCTCTTCCAGGAAGTCCTCCCCAAAGACATGGGCCTGGCAGCCCAAGGGCCCAGTGCCCAGACTCTCCTTCTGGAACCCATGCCCCTCCTCACCCCTCCCCGCAGGAGTTCTCCAAGGTAGGACAGGTGCTGCCAGAGTCCCAGAGTCGTGTGGGAAACCCCTGGACTTTGGTCCCCAACCCAGCTTGGGCAGGCCCTTCTGGTGGGAAGGGGGTGATGGGACAAGCCCCCCCCAACTGAAGCCACGGCCCTCCGTGCCTCCAGGTGAGATCTTGGTGCAGATGTCCGACACCCACCGGCACTTGAACTCTGACCTCGAGGTGGTGGTGAGTCTCAGACCCCGCGGCCCGGTGGGGTCACTCGGGAGAGTGGGCGGCGTTCTGTGGAGGACCAGGGACCAACCTCCACGCCCTTTCTCAGAGAGGACTCTGGTAACATGACAGCCGCAGCTGCCCTTAGGCACCCCTGCCAGGGCCAGGCTCTGCCGGGCACGTTCACCTGCACATCAGCGACCTGGGAGGCAGGTGCATTTCCATCTCCATTTCACAGAGGAGGAAACTGAGTCAGGGATCTAGTCACTCACCCAAGATTCCACAGTGAGTGGAGGAGCCAGGAAGAGAAAGGCCCATCACCCAGGTGCATTAGGCCCAGGGCCCTGCCCCTACCGGGCTCCCTAACCCCTCCCTCCACTCTCCCAGGGAGCAGCCAGTGATCTGACCTTATCACTCCCGGGAGAAAACGTTTCCACACCCCGGTGACCTGCAGAACTAAACTCAGCCACTTGTAAGGGATTCCTGGCCCTGCTGATCCAGCAGCCTCCCTGGTACCCCAGTCACAGCCCGGACCCTCCAAAGAGCTGCCCTCTTGCAGACACAGCCTGGTCTTCCCACCGAAGGCGGCTGTCACACTGAGGACCCACACAGCTGAGGACCCACTCACCCCGACACTTGCCAGCCAGCACCGTCGTCCCCTCCTCCAGGAAGTCTTTCCTGATACCTGGGCAAGTTCAGTCTCTCCTCCTCTGGACTCCAACAGATGCTTCTATCTGTTCTTAGGCTTCCCTGACGGCTCAAGTAGTAAAGAATCCCCCTGCAAGGCAGGAGACGCAGGCTTGATCCCTGAGTTGGAAAGATCCCCTGGCGGAGGAAATGGCAACACACCCGAGTATTCTTGCCTGGGAAAGCCCATGGACAGAGGAGCCTGGAGGGCTACAGTCCATGGGGTTGCAAACAGTCAGATATGACAGAGCGAGAACACACACACATCCGTTCTTAGCAAGTGGTGGTGAAGAAAACCAGCTCTGCGCCAGAGCACCTGGGTTCAAAGCCCAGCTTCACTAGTTGCTGGCTTTGAGACCTTGGGCAAGCTATTTAACCTCAGTGCCTCAGTTCATCTGTCTGTGAAATGGAGATAATCAAAACTGCCTTATAGCATTCTTAAGAGGATAAGTATTAATTATTGACGCTGGCACCTGTAGCCTTCTATGTACCTTAGCTATGATTAGAAGCAGAATTGATGCCCTGTCTTTACCCCTGCCAAGACTGGGAGCTGTGCCAGGGCTGGGATGTGGTCTTCTCTGTAGCTCCAAGGCCTGGGACGGGGACCTGGCATTGAGCAGGGCTTCACTGCCTGGGAAGGAGAGAACAAGCTTTGAAAAGGGAGCAGGGTTGGACCAGAGGGAGAGGAGGAGAGAGGGCCTTCCAGGGGGTGCTGTGGGCTGAGCATGCGCAGAGCATGGCATCCGGCAGAAGAGAGCTGGGGATGGAGCTGGTGGAGAGGAGAGGTGGGCGCGAAGTGGGTATGAAGAGGTGGGTATGAAGGACCTTGGGAAGCTCAGAAAGAAATTTCAACTAACCGTGACTGCATGGCTCCCAAATGTGTGTGTGGGAAAACACTGGACGTCCGGGTGCAATTTGGGGACACCATAAAATACTCACCAGTTTGATAGCCGTGGCAAAATGGGGAAGAGTTTCACTAGCAGAAAACAAGCATCCACCTCCACTCGATAAAACCATATCCCTGGCCCATTTCCCAGACACTTTGAGGCTTAGTGCTAAGCCTGTGTCATCTCCCGGGGCTTGGGCGGGGACTTACAGAGCACAGGCCACCCTGGCAGCCTGTGACTTCCTCTCCTTGTGTCTGATGGCTGTCATGTCACTCGTGGCACACCTGGGCTGGATGGAGATGAGGGTCACCCAGGCCCACTCTGTAAGGAGAGCTGCCCTCTTTGGGTACCAGTGTCTTGGCTGCAATAACAGGGCAGGGCCCTTGGCCAGAGCCACACTGGGCCCAACACACCAGAGGCCATCTCCCCCTCGGGCTCATTCATTTGACAACTATTCACCACCCTATGCCAGGCACTGCAATGGGCACTGCGGGGGATACAGCGGACAAAACCCCCTGCTCTCCCCAGGGGGAGCCAGACAAAACCCAGGACAAATAAGTGAGCATATGTGCGATGGGTTAGATGCAAAATGCACTATGGAGGACAAGAGAACAGGGAAGGGAGTAGAAAGTATTGGAGGGATGTGATTTTTAACAGATATTTGAGATGGCAACTCTAGAGAGGTGACTTTGAGAAGAGGCTTGAAGGAGGTAGGGAGTAAGCAGGGGGACAACTGCGGGAAGTGTTCTAGGCAGAGGAGTGGGCACACAGGAAGGCTTGAAGAAGCCTGCATGGCTGGAGTGGAGGCATCGAGGGCCAGTGTGGAGATGACCCCTGGCTCACAGGGGCCAGGCCCTGTGGACATTGTCAGGTCTGGCCACGCCTGTGAGTGTGTTGAGCAAAGGAATGGCAGGATCTGGGCTGTTTGTGTGTGTGTGTGTTTTTTTAAACCAAACCTTTTTTTTATTGTAAACTAAAATAACTCTTTGCTTCCAGTGCTGGGGACACAGGCTTGATCCCTGGTCGGGGAACTAAGATCCCACATGGCTTGTGGCCAAAAAATAAAATAAAATACCGGCACAGAAAATGTCACGGAACAAATTCGAGCTCAGTGAATCATTATCAGGCAGACTGCCTTTGAAACTCCCACCCAGGTCAGGAACTTTGTCAGCCTCCCTGAGGCCCTTCCACAGGCCCCCATCAAATCACAGGCCCTCTCTTCCTCCAAAAATGACCACTCGTCTGACACTGCCTTGTATTTCTGCATAACTGATCACCCAGTAGTATGTACCCAGACACTAGAATTTGTCTTGCTCTCTCTTTTTTAAAATATGTTCTTGAGTCTCTTTTAATCTCATGGTTCCTCCACCATCCCCTTCTTGTCCTTACAATTTATCCATCGAAGGACTTGGGGCCTTTTGACTTGGTTTTCTGAACAATCCTGGCACAGCTCAGCTTGTTCCTTTGTTCCCTGGATCCAGAGGATGGCTCAGACTCAGGTTCCATCCATTTGGCATGACTAGAGAGGATGTGTTTTACTCCTTTGCAATCATTATTTCACTGAAGTTGACGGTGTTCCCTCTTTGACCAGAAGCAGCCTCTTCAGTCTGGCACATGAATTCTTTGGCACAACCCTCATTGGTCTGATAGCTTCCTTGCTATCTAGCCTGACAAGATTGTTCTCATCTGGTACTTCTGCTAATCTGCAAACGGAATCAGTCATCTCTCCATGAAGTCATCTCTCCATCTCTCCTTTTAAAAAATTTTTTGCTTTTAGTGGGAAGTGATATTCAAGACCATTATCTACTCACTGAGGGTGTCCGATGCTACTGGGTTCATCACTGTTCCTAGACTTTTTCAGTGGCCAATGCTATACATAAAAACTTATGTGTATATAATAGATAGGATACATATGCCTAGATACATACACAGATGCGTGCATACATAGATACATATATACATTTGTACAAACCACATATATATACACATGTATGTATATAAAGATAGAATTCTTCATAATTAATACTGATACTTCCAATGCAGATTTAGCACCAGGTTTTTAGTTAACCTCTTCTCTATTCCGCCGGTATCTCTTTTGTTCCACATCAAGAGTCCTGATACTCAGGAATTCCCTGGCAGTCCATTGGTTAGGACTCCATGCTTTCATTGCCGAGGGTGTAGATTCAATCCCTGGTCAGAGAACTAAGATCCTGCAAGCTGCACAGTGTGCCTCCCCCCGCACTCCCATAAAAGTCCTGATTCCCAAGCACACAGAAAAAGAAGAAGAATATCCCACAGTTACCATTTGCTATATCACGTTGCATATACACAACAGCCGCTGAATAATGATACTGATTCTACCACCACCAATAGGTTTTCTGAAAACAGTTAAAGTCTGTTTTACATTTGCTCTCTGCAGCCTCCCGCCCCACTTTCAAAGGCATGCTCTGGAGACATTGTGGGTTCTGTTCCAGACCACTGCAAAAAAGCAAATGCCACAATAAAGCGAGTCACATTTTTTGGTTTCCCAGTGCATATAAAAGTCATGTTTGCACAACACTGTAGTCTATTAAGTGTGCAATAGTATGATGTCAAAAAACCCCAATGTACCTTAATTTAAAAGTACTTTGTTGCTAAAAATGTTAGCCATCATCTGAGCCTTCAGCAAGTCACAATTTTTTCTGAGAGTAACATCAAAGATCACTGATCATAGATCACCTTAACAGATTATGACAATAATAAAAAAAGTTTGAACTATTGAGAGAATTACTAACATGTGACACAGAGACATGCAGTGAGTAGATGCTGTTTGGAAAGATGGTGCCGATAGACTTGCTCGACATAAAGTTGCCATAAATCTTCAACATGTGAAAAGCACAGTATTTGCAGCTGTCTTCTGTCTACATTGTCAGAACCCAGAGCCACTACACCATGCCTGCTCCCCTTTCACCCTCACTGATCTTTGTTTACAAGTAGCTATGCTTTTAATATTCACCTCCAACCCCATGTCCATGTCTTGATTGTTGTTTTGGTCTTGTTCTCTGATTGTCCCCACAGGAAGAGCTCATGTGAACAATGTTCTGAGTTGTGACACCGAGATAACAGCTTGTTCTCCTTGTACTGGGGGAAGTCAGTTTTGCTGGATATAAAATCCTTGCTTCACATTCCTTCCTTCCTTCTTTCCTCTTTCATTCACTCTCTTCCTCCTCCCCTTTCTTTCTTTCTCCTTTTTCCTTTATCTTTCATCTTGAATGTTGCCACTGAAAAAAAGTCTAATAATCTATATTCTCCACTGTAAATCATTTGCTTTTTTGCCTTTGTTGTTGTTGTTCAGTCACTAAGTTGTGTCCAACTCTTTGCGAAACCATGAACTGCAGTCTGCCAGGCTTCCCTGTCCTCCACTATCTCCCATAGTTTGCTCAAACTCATGTCCATTGAGTCATGAATCTTGAGTGATGCCATCCAACCATTTTTTTGCCTCAAATGACCCCAATTTTTTTCTTTTTCTTAAGTCTAGTTATTTTTCCAGAATATATCTTGATATTAGTCAGTCTGGGACAATATTCTTTGTTATGCATACTCTTTCAATATATAGTTTGTTATTTTTTTTCTTTAATTTCAGTTTTTTAGAAAATTTTTTGTTCTCTTTCTTTGCATTTCTTCTCAGGGACTCTTATTGTCTGTATGTTATATTAATACCTTCGTAGCCTGTCTTCAGTATTGGTCTCTTCCTCTTTCTGAATGGAGCCCAAATAATGTATGGATGAGACTGGAATTTTGGGGAAGGTCTGGGTAGGGATATATATCTGGGAGTCGGCAGCCTGTGGACTGCACGAGCTCACCATGTAGACAGAGAAGGGAAGAGGCCCACAGTCTGAGCCCCAGGGCAACTCAACCTTTGGGGACCAGAGAGATGAGAGGGAATCAGAAAAAGATGGAGAAGAGCAGTCAGGGGGTGATGCAAGGGAAACAAGGACGGGGGGTGGGCTGCAAGCTGAGGGAGGAAGGTGTCTCAGGAAGAGGGCATGTTCAGCCGTGTCTGATGATGATGACAGGAGAAGTTGGGTGCGTCCTGAAAATTGATCATGGGACTTAGTGATGTGGATGGAATCTTGGTGATTTTGACAACATTCTTGTTGGTGTAGTTGGTGGGGCTGTAGCCTGAAAGAGGGTGTTCAAGAGCAAATGGGAGGAGGAGAGTTGTGGTCAGCCCACACAGACAGTTCTTTGAAAGGGGTTTTTCCTGTATTGATGGATGCAGTTACTGAACTACCTAGAAACATGGAACTTACAGTGCACGTTTGTTACAGCGGGTCTGCTCTCATCTTCTGTACAGAGGAGCTCACAGAACCTGCTAATGGAGCGTATCCCATGGGGAGGGGAGCAGGGGACCGCACTCTCTGTTCCGATTTGCTGGGAATTCTCAGCCTGCGCTGGAGTAGGTGACTTCCTTGTTTCAGAAACACCTGCTTAATTATAGGCAACCCTCTGGTTCCCCAAGAGCAAGAGCTCAAAGGTCTCTTCAAGTATCAAACTTCTTATTAGATCCATTTCTTTAAGAGCTTGGTGACGACTTTCCTTTAACCCAGTGGTGCCGGCGCCCTGTCCGATTGAGGCATCCTGGGTCTGTGTCCTCTACACTCTCGGTGATCACAGCCAAGCCCTGGTCATGGGAAGAAATGCAATCCACCTGTCCTGCCCTAACACTCATTTCTGTGGTTTGACTCAGTTCCTACGTGGCTGGAAGCAGAAGGAGCCATATCCTATGACATGGGAGTGGCTTGTTCAGAAGTGATGTCTCCTAGTTATTGAGGAGGGGAATAGGGCAAACAGAAATAAGAAGGGGAAAACCCCCAACTTGTCACTGCACTGACAGCAAGAGCCCTTTAAGCTGTATTTTAAGAACATTTTAAAAGAGCTCCTGCACCCAGGCCTCCCTGCAGAGAGCAAGGCTCCGAGCCTCCCAGGACTCTAAGCTGGGAGCAGGTGCCACCGCCTCCCACGCTCCCCGTGGTGACAGCCCCACTGCCTCCTGTGTTGCCTCAGCATGCCAGCTCTGCAGTAATTAAGGTGTTGCCCGTGTGTCCTTTCTGTTGGTCTCGTGCATTTTTAATCTTTTCTGTGGCCTTTGTTGTGGTTCAAGCTCATCCCTCCAGCACCATTCACCGTCTCTATTAGTACTCTGGTTGCCAGGGTTTCGAGGGTCGGCCCCAACCCTGCATCTTCCATAAGCCCTGTTTTTATATTGGGTGGCTTTGCCAGATGTGGGAATTTTCAGGAACAGACATCTTGTGTTTGAGCAGAAACCTTGGACTGGGATGTCCTGCAGGTACAGATCGGAAGTCTCCATTCCTTATTGCCTGGATCCAGCAAAAAAGGGCTCCTCTGGGGCAGAAATGGGGACTCAGAGCGGCTTGAAACACTCCTACCCCCAGAACACACACTGGGAGCCACAATCAGGGGTGTAAGGCCTGGCCAGCCCCAAGTAGGTCACACCCAAGCTCCCTTATAGACCGGTTAACAAGGTTTCAGAAACAATTGTGGAAGAAACACTGAAAAGTTTTCCAATTTGCTGGCCTTTCTGATTACCAGCATTCCTTTTCCTGAGGGACAGAGCTCCCACAGCACAGCCTGGGGACCCTTGGGGCGGGAGGCAGGATCCCCCGAGGGTTCCTGAGCAGGGCTTCTCCAGGGAAAGGCGGGACAGACAGAGAAGGCTGAGCAGAGGTGGAATGGTCCCCCAAGGTGGCAGTGGGCAGCCTGAACCTGAGAGCAAAGGCGGCAGCTGGGAAGATTCAGGTGAAATGTCCCAACAATACCGAGTGACCCAGGGAGTGATGATGGAGGACAGAGGGGAACGTGCCAGCTGATCACCAAGGCCCACAGAATTAAAGTTCATTGGGTTCTAGGGCTGAACTATAGCGAGCATCTGGCCAAAGCTTTCCCATTACAGATGGGGAAACAGAGGCCCAGAGAGGGACAGCAACTCATCCGAAGTTACAGGACAAATTGGAGGAGGAACTAAAACTTCTAGAATGAAGCTCTTCTGAGCCTGAGCTCAATAGCCGTCCTGGTCTTCCTGGTCACCCGGGTGGTCAGCCACCTCCTTCCCACCTGCCATGGGAACCTGCCACCCCTGTGAACAGTTGTGAGCACTTTCACTGGGCCAGGCCCAGCCCATGGTGCCAGGAATACAGAGACGGAACATACCTGGTTCCTGCTACTCCCACAAATGGGGCTATGACCAGGGGCCCAGCAACAAATTCCATCCTACGGCTGGAGGAATAAACAATGACCAAAGACGTTGTACGCATTCTAGAAACAAAATGAAAGAATAATGGATTCTGCGTAAGGAGTCAGGAGGGCCTCCCAGCAGAGGGCGTGAGGAAGTTGGTATTTGAAGATTGGTAGGCATAATCAAGGCACAGAGAAACGGAAGGTATCGACACATTTATGGAGGGTGTGTTTCAAGCTAGGTACTGCACTAAATATTTTGTATGTCTAACTGTTTAATCCTGCATCCAACCAGGTCTCTTGTTATACCCATTTCTCTGATGGTTGGTCAGGAGCCTGGTGTGTCAGGAGCACGGTGGGCAATGGAACACCAGGGCCGGGGGATGATCGGGTCGCCCTGATCAACCCCACCCTGCACTCCACACAGGTGCAGACATTCCATGGAGACCTGCTGCAGCACATGGAGAAGAACACCAAGCTGGACATGCAGTTCATCAAAGTGAGTCTGGCCACCCATCCTGGCCCCCCCAGCCCATCGCCAGCAGGACTGCCTCTCCCCATTTGACAGATGGGCACACTGAGGCCAGTGCTGGGCACTGACTGGGCCCAGGTTGTCCACATTCCCAGGTGAGCCCCCTGCCCCCGTCCAGTGCTCTGGCCCCTAGGCCGGGTGCCTTGAGCCCTTGGACACGGGGGTCTCCCTCCTCTCTCCACCCCATCCAAGGACAGCCGCCAGAACTACGAGCTGGAGTACCGCCACCGAGCCGCCAACCTAGAGAAGAGCATGTCCCAGCTCTGGCAGATGGAGCGCAAGAGGGACAAGAACGCACGGGAGATGAAGGTGCAGGGGCTAGGGACGACCCCGGGCTTCTCAGGGACCCCCGGCACCCACCCGAGCTCCCCCACCCAGCACCGGCCCTACTCCAGGCGTGTGGTTTGCCCCACCCCGAGTGGTGAGCATAACTGGAGGGTCAGCCGGCCCCTGGCGGGCATCCGTGGTCACAGGGACACCATCAACACCGCTCCTTGCCTAGTCACTGTGTGGCCCTCCTCGCATTCCCCTGGCTTCCCCGCCTTCTCCTGTTTCACTGGGGAAACCTGAGGTCCTCAGTCACGCTGCCCCTAATCACGGTGCAAAGGCGTAAGCCACCAGCAGCCCCGTCACTCTCCGCGCACGCACACCTCCTGCCCCCTGGCTGAGCCCAGCCCCTCCTCCCTAGGTCAGGGCCCGCGCCTGGCTTCCCTCTCCAAGACCTTATCTCCTCTCCTGCCTCCTCTCCTGGCTCCTTTACTAAGCTCATCTCTCTCCTCTTTGGAATCTTTCCTCCCAAGCAGGGGGTTATTAATCCATTAATTTGCATTTTCATTAAACCAACTTCCCTAGGCCTCACTTCTGGGCTCAGCCCTGTGCCCAGTTCTGGGGACAGAGGGGTGGCTCAGACACCAGCCCGACCTGGGAGAAGTGCCCTAGGGCTGGAGGGCAGGCAGAGCCCAGACTCACAGGAGAGGGCAGGCTCTGAAGGGAGGGTGGGGGCTGGGTGCTCAGGGGAGGCCTCCAGGAGGAGGTGGCTGGTTTGGGAAGGAGAGGGAGGCCTCAGACAGCTGGCACTCGGGGCTGGATGAGGGACCCACCCCCAGCCTCCAGCCAGCATTCCCTTTCCCCCAGGAGAGCGTGAACCGGCTGCATGCTCAGATGCAGGCCTTCGTGTCTGAGAGTCAGCGGGCGGCTGAACTGGAGGAGAAGCGGCGCTACCGCTTCCTGGCCGAGAAGCACCTGCTGCTTTCCAACACCTTCCTGCAGTTTTTTGGCCGGGTGAGCTGGGGCTGGGGAACCACTAATGGAACCTTCTAGGGGCTGTGCTCTCTGTGAGCTGGCAGTGCATTGGAATTCCCCTCCCTCCCTCCCCATCCCCTTCTTTCCTTCCACTCTGTAGATATTAGATATTTACTTTATTTACTCTTTTTCTTTATTTGTATCATCAGATAGTCATTCATTTATTGTCTTTTTTGATTGTTTGTTTGCCACACTGCATGGTATGTAGGATCTTAGTTCCCCAACCAGGGATTGAACCCACGACCCCTGCATTGGAAGCTTGAGTCTTAGCCACTGGGACATCACGGAAGTCCCGATTTTTTGTGGTCTTGTTTAGTTTCTCTTTCCATTTCCTTGCATTCTTCTTTAGTCTCCCAAATACTGCACCCTGGCTGCAAATTCATGCAAGTGATTTCAGACATGAGTCTTATTTTCTCATCTGGAAAAGAAAGGGAAATAATCACCCCTGCAGAAGGTTGGCACAAGGGTGGAGCTTGGCATAGGAAGGAGCCCAGTGGGATTAGGGCCTGCTGCCTCTGCTCTCTCCCCTCCAAAGATGAAAACAAAGGCTACCATTCAGCAGACCCGACTCCTTGCAGTCAGCTGCCCCCAGCAGCCAGCAGCCAACTCCTGCCTCTCCACCTCAGCGTCCTAACCTTTCCAGGCCCTCTCTGAGTCTCTGTTTCTAAACCCAGGGGCCCTCTGGCGCTGAGCAGAGGTAGGAGACCTGAATGGATCCAGTGACTAATTTTCGCTGTGGCTGACATTCTTCAGTTGTCACCACCACACCCAGCCCGGGCCTCAAGGCTGGGCCTTCTCCCATATCCCTCCTCTCACCGAGTGATCCTCCAGGGACGAGCTGCTGCTTCTTCCTCTTTTAAAAATATTTATTTATGTATTTATTTGGCTGCTCCGGGTCTTAGTTGGGGCCCGCAGAATCTTTAGTTGTGGCGTGTGAACTCTTAGTTGCAGCATGTGAGATCTATTAATAGTTCCATGATCAAGGATTGCTTCCATCACTGATGCTTCATTCACTGGTGACTGGTGATGGAAGCAAGGTCCGATGCTGTAGAGAGCAATATTGCATAGGACCCTGGAATGTTAGGTCCAAGAATCAAGGCAAATGCAGTTCAGTTCAGTTCAGTCACTCAGTCGTGTCTGACTCTTTGCAACCCCATGAACCGCAGCACACCAAGCCTCCCTGTCCATCACCAACTCCCAGAGTCCACCCAAATCCATGTCCATCAAGTCGGTGATGCCATCAAACCATCTCATCCTCTGTTGTCCCTTCTCCCTCTGCCCTCAATCTTTCCCAGGATCAGGGTCTTTTCCAATGAGTCAACTCTTCGCATCAAGTGGCCAAAGTACTGGAGTTTCAGCTTCAACATCAGTCCTTCCAATGAACACCCAGGACTGATCTCCTTTAGGATGGACTGGTTGGATCTCCTTGCAGTCCAAGGGACTCTCAAGAGTCTTCTCCAACGCCACAGTTCAAAAGCACCGATTCTTCGGTGCTCAGCTTTCTTTATAGTCCAACTCTCACACCCATACATGACCACTAGAAAAAACATAG
Source organism: Dama dama (assembly GCF_033118175.1). Classification (NCBI taxonomy): domain Eukaryota; kingdom Metazoa; phylum Chordata; class Mammalia; order Artiodactyla; family Cervidae; genus Dama; species Dama dama. Next base: position 10,299,625 of record NC_083702.1, read on the forward strand.
TCTTGGCTAGACGGACCTTTGTTGGCAAAGTAATGTCTCTTCCTTTTAATATGCTGTCTAGGTTGGTCATAACTTTCCTTCCAAGGAGTAAACGTCTTTTAATTTCATGGCTTCAATCACCATCTGCAGTGATTTTAGAGCACAGAAAAATAAAGTCAACCACTGTTTCCACTGTTTTCCCATCTATTTGCCATGAAGTGATGGGACCGGATGCCATAATCTTAGTTTTCTGAATGTTGAGCTTTGAGTCAACTTTTTCACTCTCCTCTTTCACTTCATCAAGAGGCTCTTTAGTTCTTCTTCACTTTCTGCCATAAAGGTGGTGTCATCTGCATATCTGAGGTTATTGATATTTCTCCCGGCAATCTTGATTCCAGCTTCTGCTTCATCCAGCCCAGTGTTTCTCATGATGTACTCTGCATATAAGTTAAATAAGCAGGGTGACAATATACAGCCTTGACGTACTCCTTTTCCTATTTGGAACCAGTCTGTTGTTCCATGTCCAGTTCTAACTGTTGCTTCCTGACCTGCATACAGGTTTCTCAAGAGGCAGGTCAGGTGGTATGGTATTCCCATCTCTTTCAGAATTTTCTGGAGTTTATTGTGATCCGCACAGTCAAAGGCTTTGGCATAGTCCATAAAGCAGAAATAGATGTTTTTCTGGAACTACCTCGCTTTTTCGATGATCCAGCGGATGTTGGCAATGTGATCTCTGGTTCCTCTGCCTTTTCTAAATCCAGCTTGAACATCTGGTAGCTTACGGTTCATGTATTGTTGAAGCCTGGCTTGGAGAATTTTGAGCATTACTTTACTAGTGTGTGAGATGAGTGCAACTGTGCGGTAGTTTGAGTATTCTTTGGGATTGCCTTACTTTGGGATTGGAATGAAAACTGACCTTTTCTAGTCCTGTGGCCACTGCTGAGTTTTCCAAATTTGCTGGCATATTGAGTGCAGCACTTTCACAGCGTCATCTTTCAGGATTTGAAATAGCTCAACTGGAATTCCATCACCTCCACTAGCTTTGTTCGTAGTGATGCTTCCTAAGGCCCACTTGACTTCACATTCCAGGATGTCTGGCTCTAGGTGAGTGATCACACCATCGTGATTATCTGGGTCATGAAGATCTTTTTTGTACAGTTCTTGTGTGTATACTTGCCACCTCTTCTTAATATCTTCTGCTTCTGTTAGGTCCATACCTTTTCTATCCTTCATTGAGCCCATCTTTGCATGAAATGTTCCCTTAGTATCTCTAATTTTCTTGGAGAGATCGCTAGTCTTTCCCATTCTATTGTTTTCCTCTATTTCTTTGCACTGATCACTGAGGAAGGCTTTCTTATCTCTCCTTGCTATTGTTTGGAATATTGGAAGTGGCAAGGCAAGGCAAATTGGAAGTGGTCAAACAGGAGATGGCAAGAGTGAATGTCGACATTTTAGGAATCAGCAAACTAAAATGGACTGGAATGGGTGAATTTAACTCAGATGACCACTATATCTACTACTGTGGGCAAGAATCTCTTAGAAGAAATGGAGTAGCCATCATAGTCAACAAAAGAGTCCGAAATGCAGTACTTGGGTGCAGTCTCAAAAACGATAGAATGATCTCTGTTCATTTCCAAGGTAAACCATTCAATATCACCAAGTCTATGCTCCAGCCAATAATGCTGAAGAAGCTGAAGTTGAATGGTTCTATGAAGACCTACAAGACCTTCTAGAACTAACACCCAAAAAAGATGTCTTTTTCATTATAGGGGACTGGAATGCAAAAGTAGGAAATCAAGAAATACCAGGAGTAACAGGCAAATTTGGCCTTGGAGTACAGACTGAAGCAGGGCAAAAGCTAATAGAATTTTGCCAAGAGAATACACTGGTCATAGCAAACACCCTCTTCCAACAACACAAGAGAAAACTCTACACATGGACATCACCGGATGGTCAACACCAAAATCAGATTGATTATATTCTTTGCAGCCAAAGATGGAGAAGCTCTATCTAGTCAGCAAAAACAAGACTGGGAGCAAACTGTGGCTCAGATCATTAACTCCTTATTGCCAAATTCAGACTTCAATTGAAGAAAGTGGGGAAAACCACTAGACCATTCAGGTACGACCTAAATCAAATCCCTTACAATTATACAGTGGAAGTGAGAAATAGATTTAAGGGACTAGATCTGATAGACAGAGTGCCTGATGAACTATGGATAGAGGTTTGTGACACTGTACAGGAGACAGGGATCAAGACTATCCCCAAGAAAAAGAAATGCAAAAAACCAAAATGGCTGTCTGGGAGGCCTTACAAATATATGTAAGAGGAGCAGAAGAAATAAGAAAGCCTTCCTCAGTGATCAGTGCAAAGAAATAGAGGAAAACAATAGAATGGGAAAGACTAGCGATCTCTCCAAGAAAATTAGAGATACTAAGGGAACATTTCATGCAAAGATGGGCTCAATGAAGGATAGAAAAGGTATGGACCTAACAGAAGCAGAAGATATTAAGAAGAGGTGGCAAGTATACACACAAGAACTGTACAAAAAAGATCTTCATGACCCAGATAATCACGATGATGTGATCACTCACCTAGAGCCAGACATCCTGGAATGTGAAGTCAAGTGGGCCTCAGGAAGCATCACTACGAACAAAGCTAGTGGAGGTGATGGAATTCCAGTTGAGCTATTTCAAATCCTGAAAGATGACGCTGTGAAAGTGCTGCACTCAATATGCCAGCAAATTTGGAAAACTCAGCAGTGGCCACAGGACTGGAAAAGGTCAGTTTTCATTCCAATCCCAAAGTAAGGCAATCCCAAAGAATACTCAAACTACCGCACAGTTGCACTCATCTCACACACTAGTAAAGTAATGCTCAAAATTCTCCAAGCCAGGCTTCAACAATACATGAACCGTAAGCTACCAGATGTTCAAGCTGGATTTAGAAAAGGCAGAGGAACCAGAGATCACATTGCCAACATCCGCTGGATCATCGAAAAAGCGAGGTAGTTCCAGAAAAACATCTATTTCTGCTTTATGGACTATGCCAAAGCCTTTGACTGTGCGGATCACAATAAACTCCAGAAAATTCTGAAAGAGATGGGAATACCATACCACCTGACCTGCCTCTTGAGAAACCTGTATGCAGGTCAGGAAGCAACAGTTAGAACTGGACATGGAACAACAGACTGGTTCCAAATAGGAAAAGGAGTACGTCAAGGCTGTATATTGTCACCCTGCTTATTTAACTTATATGCAGAGTACATCATGAGAAACACTGGGCTGGATGAAGCAGAAGCTGGAATCAAGATTGCCGGGAGAAATATCAATAACCTCAGATATGCAGATGACACCACCTTTATGGCAGAAAGTGAAGAAGAACTAAAGAGCCTCTTGATGAAGTGAAAGAGGAGAGTGAAAAAGTTGACTCAAAGTTCAACATTCAGAAAACTAAGATTATGGCATCCGGTCCCATCACTTCATGGCAAATAGATGGGGAAACAGTTGAAATAGTGGCAGACTTTATTTTTCTGTGCTCTAAAATCACTGCAGATGGTGACTGCAGCCATGAAATTAAAAGACGTTTACTCCTTGAAAGGAAAGTTATGACCAACCTAGACAGCATATTAAAAGGAAGAGACATTACTTTGCCAACAAAGGTCCGTCTAGTCAAGGCTATGGTTTTTCCAGTAGTCATGTATGGGTGTGAGAGTTGGACTATAAAGAAAGCTGAGCACTGAAGAATCGGTGCTTTTGAACTGTGGTGTTGGAGAAGACTGTTGAGAGTCCCTTGGACTGCAAGGAGATCCAACCAGTCCATCCTAAAGGAAACCAGTCCTGAATATTCATTGGAAGGACTGATGCTGAAGCTGAAACCCCAGTACTTTGGCCACCTGATGTGAAGAGCTGACTCATTGGAAAAGACCCTGATGCTGCGAACAATTGAAGGCGGGAGGAGAAGGGTATGACAGAGGATGAGATGGTTGGATGGCATCACCGACTCAATGGACATGAGTTTGAGTAAACTCCGGGAGTTGGTGATGGACAGGGAGGCCAGGCAGGCTGCAGTCCTTGGGGTTGCAAAGACTGAGCGACTGAACTGAACTGATCAAACATTGAGCCTGGGCCCCCTACACTTGGAGTGCAGAGTCTTAGCTGCTGAACCACCAAGAAGTCCCTTCTTCCTTTCAACAGTTTTATTGAGAAATAATTCACACACCATGCAAGTCACCCATTTAAAGTGTATAGTTCAATGGTGTAGTATATTCACAGTTGTGCATCCATCCCACAAGGGTGTTTTTTTGTTGTTTTTTTTTTTTTTTTTTGCTGCATCGGGTCTTAGTTGTGGGATGTGGTATCTTTAAGCATTGGGAGTGCAGGGTCTTAGCCACTGGACCACCAGGGAAGTTCCATCACATTCAAGTTCAGAACATTTCATTACCCCCCCAAAAAAACCCAGTACCCCTTACTGGTCGTTTCTCAATCCTCCCATTTCCCCTTGCCTTAAGCAACCATCAGTCTACTTTCTGTCTCTATAGATTTACCTCTTCTGGCCATTTCATGCTTCCCTGGTAGCTCGGTTGGTAAAGAATCTGCCTGGAATGCTGGAGACCTGGGTTTGATTCCTGGGTTGGGAAGATCATATAAAAGGAATCATACAATATTTGGCCCTTTGTGACTGGCTTCTTTCACTAAGCATCATGCTTTTCAAGTTCATCAGTGTTGGTGTTGTATCCATACACTACTCCATTTTATTGCCAAATAGGATCCCATCATCTGGATATACCACATTTATTTATCCATTCATCAGTTGATGGACAGCTGGCTTGTTTCTGCAGTTTGGTTATTATGAATGATGCTGCTATGGGTATCCGTAGAAGTTTTTCTGTGGATGTATGTTTTCATTTCTCATGGGTATATAGGAGTGGAATTGCTGGGTCATATGGTAACTTTGTTTAAGGAACTCTGTTTAACTGTTTGAGGAACTTCCGGACTCTTTTACCATTTTACATTCCTACCAGCAGTTTATGAGGTTTCTAATTTCTCTACATCCTTGCGAACACTTGTTGGCACTTTTTAAAAAAGATTTATTTATTTATTTATTTATTTATTTTTGACTGTTCTGGGTCTTCGCTGCTGCAGGCAGGCTTTCTCTAGTAGCAGTGAGTGGGGGCTACTCATCATTGCAGCATATGGGCTTCTCTTTGGGTGGTTTATCTTGTTGCAGAGCATGGACACTATGGTGTGTGGGATCTTCCCAGAGCAGGGATCAAACCTGTGTCCTACTGCATTGGCAGGCAGATTCTTAACCACTGGGCCACCAGGGAAGCCCCTGGGGCTTTTTATTATAGCCATCCTAGTGAGTATGGAGTGGTATCTCACTGTGGTTTTGATTTGCACTTCCCTGATGGCTGATGACGCAGAGTATCTTTCACGTACTTGTTCAGTTCAGTTCAGTCACTCAGTCGTGTCTGACTCTTTGTGATCCCATGGACTGCAGCATGCCAGGTTTCCCTGTCCATCACCAACTCCCAGAGCTTGTTCAAACTCATGTCCACCAAGTTGGTGATGCTACCCAACCATCTCATCCTCTGTCATCCCCTTCTCCTCCTGCCTTCACTCTTTTCCAGCATCAGGGTCTTTTCCAGGGAGTCAGTTCTTTGCATCAGGTAGCCAAAGTATTGGAGTTTCAGCTTCAGCATCAGTCCTTCCAATGAATATTCAGGACTGATCTCCTTTAGGATGGACTGGTTGGATCACCTTGCAGTCCAAGGGACTCTCAAGAGTCTTCTCCAACACCATAGTTCAAAAGCATCGACTCTTCAGCACTCAGCTTTCTTTATAGTCCAACTCTCATATCCATACATGACTACTGGAAAAACCATAGCTTTGACTAGATGGACCTTTGTTGGCAAAGTAATGTCTCTGCTTTTTAATATGCTGTCTAGGTTGGTCATAGCTTTTCTTCCAAGGAGCAAGCATCTTTTAATTTCATGGCTGCAGTTACCATAAGAAGTGATTTTGGAGCCCCCCCACCCACCCAAATAAAGTCTGTCACTGTTTCCATTGTTTCCCCATCTATTTGCCATGAGGTGATGGGACTGGATGCCATAATCTTCATTTTTTGGATGTTGAGTTTTAACCCAGCTTTTTCACTCTCCTCTTTTACTTCATCAAGAGGCTCTTTAGTTCTTCTTTGTTTTCTGCCATAAGGGTGGTGTCACCTGCGTATCTGAGGTTATTGATATTTCTCCCGGCAATCTTGATTCCAGCTGTGCTTCATCCAGCCTGGCATTTCTCGTGATGTACTCTGCATATAAGTTAAATAAGCAGGGTGACAATATACAGCCTTGACATACTCCTTTCCCAATTTGGAACCAGTCTGTTGTTCCATGTCCAGTTCTAACTGTTGCTTCTTGACCTCATACAGGTTTCTCAGGAGGCAGGTAAGGTGGTCTGGTTTTCGCATCTCTTGAAGAATTTTCCAGTTTGTTGTGACCTACACAGTCAAAGGCTTTGGCGTAATCAATAAAGTAGATGTTTTTCTGGAACTCTCTTGCTTTTTTGGTGATCCAACCTACTTGTCGGCCATGTATAAATCTTCTTTGGAAGGAAACTCCTCTTTCTGCCTGTATCCTGAACAGTTAACTCCAGCATTAAAAGGAGAGCTGACCCCTCCATTGGCTGATTCCTGTTGGGTGATCATCTCTCAGGAGGATGCAGTTGATTGAATGAACCAGACTTCCCGTAGGTGTGGGGGAATATGTAGCATGTTTTCTGAGCCAGCTGGGCTTTAGGACATGCAAGATCTAACTCTTAAGACAGTTAAATATAAATATGTACCTGCTAAGTGTTTTTATACGCAGAATTCACAAAATTTGAAAGAACTCTAAGTGCCAAAGCTCAATAAGGTGTCTTTCTCCTCTGTCTCCAGTGATCAATCCTTGCTTAGCCCAAGTCTAATCAATAACAAGCCTTTATACCCTGGGTTTATTGCAGTTGTGCAAGTAGATCTCTAGGATAAGTACCTAGAAATGGAATTGGTGTGTCCAGGTATAGTCATTGGCTATACCAATTTACACTTCCACCAGCAAGGGCGGAGATTCCCTGTTGCCTTGACAACAGTGATCTTCACTAATCAGAAAGGTAAAAATGGTATCTCAGTGTAGTTTTACATTACACTTGTCTTATAAGTGAGATTGACATCTTTTCATGTTTCAGATTCATTTTATTTCCTTTACTGTGACAGGTCAGTATCTTTTCCTCCATTTTTCTTATGAATTTATAAGAACTCTTGATATGTTACTGAAACTAGCCCTTTCTTGGTGATGAGTTGCAAACATTTTCCCAGTTTGTCATTGATCATTTGATTTTGCTTATTGTGAGTTTTGCCATGTTAAAAAAATTTTTTTTAGTTAGATTTACCAGTCTTTTATAGTATAGGGGAGTTGTCTCATACTTAGAATGGCTTTCGCACTCCATTATGATTTTTTTAATTCTCCCATGGTCTCCTCTATGTTTCTTCCCAACCACTGACTAAACTGCCTAAATGCAGGGCTGAAGGGAGCCACTCAAGTTGAGTCTTGTCCAGGGCAGGACTCTGAGAATCCCCTAGTACCCTGGCAGGTGCTCTCAAATTGGACAAAACCCTTCTTTAGGGGTAAGCAAACCCATATGCTCTTGCTTTGCTTACTGAGTCCGAAACAAGTGTACAAAGGCCTTTGGCATTTTGTCTTCCTGTTGTTTTGCTAATTAATTATGCAAGGCAAAGAGGGGGTGGACACCTAGTGACCAGCTGGACTAGTTGCTCCTGTGAGGTGAGCTCTGTTTTGCTGCCTGAGATCAGATTTTCAGCAACTGGGCCAGCCTGAAGGGAACAATCGTTGAAAAGTACAGTCACAGGAAGCTTCCTCAGGACAGACAAGTACAGGCCACTCCATTGCTTACTGGATGCAAGACCTTGAGACAGTCATTAACTGCTCTGACCCTTAGCATCTTCTTTTGTAATAATGACACCTACCTCCCAGGCCATTGGGAGAATCTAGTAAGATAATGGAGGTAAAGCCTTTAACCCTGGGCCTGGCACAGAGTTGATGCTCAACAAAGGGAAACTTGTTTTTACTTTTTAAAATTTGGCCATTCCAGGTCTTAGTTGTGGCACATGGGATCTTTAGTTTTGCCACGCGAACTCTCGGTTTGCGGTGAGTATGCTAAGTCGCTTCAGTTGTTTCCGACTCTTTGCGACCCTTTGGACTGTACGCCAACCAGGCTCCTCGGTCCATGGGATTCTCCAGACAAGAATCCTGGAGTGTGTTGCCATGCCCTCCTCCAGGGCTTTTTCCAGACCTAGGGATCAAACCCACGTCTCTTACATCTCCTGCATTGGCAGGTGGCTTTTTTTACCACTAATATCACTGGGAAAGCCCTTGGTTGCCACTGGTGGGATCTAGTTCCCTGACCAAAGTTGAACTCTGACCCCCTGCTTTGGAAGCACAGAGTCTTAGCCACTGGACCACCAGGGAGGTCCCCAAAGAGAAGCTTTTGTTTTTCCTAAGACAACAGTCCTGAACTTGGCCTTGAGGGAGCGAGTTTTTGAATAGAAAGTGGAGAGACATTTATAACTGGAGAGCAGGATGTTCTGATTGTACCTAGGATGACCTGAGTGACCACACAGAGAGATCCATGCCACTGAAAGAAGTTGTATTACATATCACACTTCCCAAGAGAAAGGGCCATGCCATGCCACGCAGGGCCATGATGGGGTAGCACCAGGGTTTGGTCAAGAGGCAGAAGGAGCCAAGGGAAAGTATGGCTCAGAACCTTGATTATGGTTTCTGTGAGAAGGGATGGGTGAAGCAGGGTAGGCAAGTTTAGGACTAGATGATTTGAATGATTTCAGCGAGCTCTGGGCTATAGGAGTTGTCTCTAGTTGTCCAGTACCTGGTTTGCATAATTTAGGGCAGGGGAAATACTGGCTTGGTGTGTGAGTTAGAAGGAGGTGATTGAGGATACGGACTTTTTCATTTGTTTTTGTTTTTGTCACTGCGTCACCCAGCACATGAGATTTTAGTTCCCTGGACCAGGGATCTAACCAGCGCCCCCTGCAGTGGAAGTGTGGAGTCTTAACCACTGGACCCCCAGGGAAGTCCCAGGATGTGGGGTTTTGATTGGTTGATGAAAAGTGTGCTCAAATTGTTTACTATCTCTAGGAATTATCTAGCCCTGTGAGGGGCAGTCTTTTCAGAATTAGCAAGGCCCAGGATGTCAAAGCATTATCTGGCAACTCGTTCCAGTATCCTTGACTGGAAAATTCCATGGACAGAGAGCCTAGTGGGCTACAGTCCATGGGGTGGCAAAGAGTCAGACACAATTGAGTGATTGAGCACACACACACACACAGAATGTCAAAGCATAAAATATAGAAAATTTAAAACATGATTGATAAACACAGCAGGTCTAACATTTAAAGCCCTCCCCGGTCCTGTGTTTTTATGGACTATGTGGTCAGTTGTTGAGTTTCTTGTCCTTGAAGGCATTCAAACAGAGTTAGATGCCCATGTATTTAGGATACTAAAAGAGATGCTTGCTAGAAAAACTATTTGAAAGGCTTCTTCTAGGCAACTACTCAAACTGGCTTACACAAAAGTGTTTATTAGTCACTGGGAAGTTCAAGGCTTTCAGGTATAATTGCATCCAGGAGTACACAAGCTGTCATCAGAAATTTGCCACTCTGTGGCTTAGCTGAAGATTCCTCTGCCTTCACCCTATCTCTTGATATCTAGCAAACTCCATGAGGTGAAAGAATAAAAATTTCCAGATTATTCCAGGATAAGTCCTGGGACTGGTTCTGTGGGCACAGTTTTTGGGCAGGTGCCCATCCCTGACTCCATCTCTGTAGCCAGGAGGATGGAGTGAAAGTGAAGTCACTCAGTCGTGTCCGACTCTGTGCGACCCCGTAGATTGTAGCCTATCAGGCTCCTCTGTCCATGGGATTTTCCAGGCAAGAATACTGGAGTGGGTTGCCACTTCCTTCTCCAGGAGATCTTTCCGACCCAGGGATAGAACCTGGGTCTTTCACATTGTAGGCAGACACTTAACCGTCTGAACCACCAGGGAAGTCTTGGAGCAAACCGAGTGGTCAAACCAGTACCCCTACCCAAGTATCAGATCGAGACGGAGCCCCACTCAAAGCACAGAGGCTGAGAGAGGGGCCAGGGGAGGCTCCTCCCGGAAAACTGAAGCGCCTTCGGCAAAGGACCGGGAGGCCTGGACGGTGTGTGACCCCAAAGTGACCACAGCGATCTCTGGTTCACTCCGGCTGGAAATTCCGGCCACCCTCAGCTTGCAGGGCCCGAGGTTCCAGGTCGAGGATGCCACTTTTCAGTCCCCTGGGCAGTCTGGGGGCTGGCTGCTCAGACCTCGCTGACCCTCGCGTACCCTCCTGGCCAGGCCCGGGGGATGCTCCAGAACCGCGTGCTGCTGTGGAAGGAGCAGTCGGAGGCCAGCCGCAGCCCGTCGCGCGCCCACTCCCCGGGCCTGCTGGGCCCCGTACTGGGGCCGCCCTACCCTTCGGGCCGCCTGACGCCCACCCGCCTGGACATGGTGAGGCCCTGGGCGGCCCCGCCGCCGCCGTTCGCGCCCCCGCCGCCCCCGGCACCCTCCGCGGGACCTTGGGGCCTGAGGCCAGCCGCCTGGAGCCTCCGCCCCCCGAGGGTGCCGGTCTACGCAGCGCCCCTCCGCCGCTCCTTCCGCCCCGGCGCGGCCTCGGCGCCCCCGTGGTGGCTCGGCCGGCGGCCCGAGAACCCCTACGCCGACGCCTGGGACTGGGGGTGGGGGCTGGACTAGGGCGCCGCGGCCCCGCCCCTCCCCGCCGCACCCTCCCCTGCCCGTCTCCCCCTCGCAGCCCCAGAGGCCCCTGGGAGAGTTCGGCTCCCCCCGCAGCCGGCACGGCTCCGGCTCCTACGGCCCCGAGCCAGCCGAGGCGAGGTCCGCGTCCCAGCTGGAGCCAGACCACCGCCGGTCCCTGCCCCGGACGCCGTCCGCCTGTGAGTAGCCCCCGGAGCGCAGAGGGAGGGCCGGGGTCCTAGGCTGGGGCCCCGGGGCCGGGAAGAGGAGCCGAGGTTGCCTGCAGCAGCAGGGATCGAGGGTAGACGCCGGGGAGGACTTCCCACCCACGTGGCGCGGCGCTCTCCCGCCCCTCCGGCAGCCTCGCTCTACAGCAGCAGCACCCAGCGCTCGCGCTCCAACTCCTTCGGCGAGCGCCCGGGCGGCGGGGGCGGCGGCGGCGCCCGGAGAGTCCGCGCTTTGGTCTCGCACTCGGAGGGCGCCAACCACACGCTGCTGCGCTTCTCAGCCGGAGACGTCGTGGAGGTGCTGGTGCCCGAAGCCCAGAACGGCTGGCTCTATGGCAAGCTGGAGGGCTCATCCTCGTGAGTGGGAGCCCCGGGGCGCAGGGTGGGTTGGACGGCGGACTGGATGGCCTGGGTTCCAGCTCCGTCTGAGCCTTCCAGGAGAGCGGCTGTCCCTGGGGCCTCGGACAGCTCTCCCCTTTTCCCATCCCTCTCCTTGTCCCACCCTATTTTCCGCATCCCTTCTGCCAGAGAAGGAAGAACCTCTTTACCAAGCTCAGGGTGGTGGCCCTTGAGAGGATGGGACAGGATGGGGAAGGGGAAGGTTCTCTCACAAATGAGAATACTACCGAAACCATACTGCTTGGGCACCTACCGTGCCCCTCAAAGTGAGCCAAGCTCTGAGAAGAGACTGGACAGGGAGGTGGACCAGGTGCAAGGGAGATGCTGGGACCTTGCAAGCTGAGTGTGCTCAGCCCCTTGCAGTCAGGCACGGGGCAAATCCTTAGAGAACATGAATTGGGGCTGCTTTTGACACCACGCAGTAGAAAAGGGGGAGGCGGGGGAGTACACTGCAGTCCTGCAAGCCTGGAGGAAAGCAGGGACCACTTTCTCTGCCAGGGAAAAGGGGGAAAGTGGGAGCTTGCTGCAGCCACGCAGCGCCCCGCCCCCTCACAGGGCTTTATGGGCAAGAGACTGTGTGGTGCCCAGGCCCACTCATGCTAAGGAGAGAGGAATGAATGAGGATAAGAAGAGGGGATGAATGAATGCAACATCCACAGAGGAGTCAGCAGGTGCATGTGAGAGTGCTCGCCACGTGGGCTAGTAGATGGTTACTGGATGAGGGTGGTGTGGGCAGGTGGATGCGTGTTCCTGTGAGCAGATGGGCAGATGGAAGGGGGCACGGAAGGATGCACAGATGGGGGGTACACGTGTAGACTAACTGGAGAGGCGTGTGAGCGGATTGACAGAGAGGTGGGCAGAGGGCAAGTGCTGATGGATGGGTGAGTGGATTGCCGGTCCTGGGGTGGTTGCCCTCATGGACGAGCGATGCATGGACAGGATGATTGTGTGGATAGATGGGTGGATGGCAGATGACCGCATGGATCAGGAACGGGAGGAGGAGCCAATGGGTGGAGACATGACCAAGAACATGAGTGGTGGAAAAGACACCTGCTTTGCAGGCCCACATCAGAGGGCAGCAGGGTGCCACCCTGAAAGTTCCCTAGACAGGTGTGTAGCAAACCTCCCGGGGACCTAATTATAAAACCACCTAGAATAGTATATTAACGCATATATATGGAATTGAGAAAGATGGCAATGATGACCCTATATGTGAGACAGCAAAAGAGACACTGATATAAAGAACAGACTTTTGGACTCTGTGGGATGGGATGATTTGAGAGAATAGCACTGAAACATGTGTATTACCATATGTGAAACAGATCACCAGTCCCAGTTCAGTGCGTTAAACAGGAACACTCAAAGCCGGTGCACTGGGACAACCCTGAGGGATGGGATGGGGAGGGAGGGGGAGGGGGTTCAGGATGGGGACAGATGTACACCCATGGCTGATTCATGTCAGTGTATGGCAAAAACCACTACAATACTGTAAAGTATTTAGCTTCCAATTAAAATAAGTTAATTAAAAAAAAATAAAACCACCTAGATCAGAGGTCCCAAATCACAGTCCTGGGACATCATTATTCTTTCCGTGATTCAGGTTAGGGAAAACAATGGCGGGTTTCATCAGTAGGCATATTATGGTGAAAACAGAAGTAAAACGTTCTGAAAGTGGTTTTATTCTGTCAGTTTGAGTTGAAATAGCTTCCAATTACCTTTAGGTGAGAATGTTGTTGATCAGGTTTGGGGTGGGAGCGTCTATGGTGGCTCTTTGGAGAATACTTTCCCACGTGTTCTGCAAAGGCTAGGGAACATCGATCATAGTGTCTCTCTTTGACCCTGGCTGCTCTGAAGGTGCAGTAATGAACTTCCAATCAAAGACTCCACAGGCAGCGTGCCCGGAGTCACCGGAACCAGGGGGCCCAAGGTGGAGGGTTAGTAGCCAGGCACCCCTGGCTCCCGTGCTCCTTCCTCTGGGCTCCCACAGCTGCCTGCGGTCCCCCACCCCAGCCCAGCCCACCCTCTCCCCTGGGCATCACCTTTGTAATCATCTGTTTGTGGATCTGTCTCCCTGCCGGGCTGGGAGCCCCAGGGGAGCAGGGACTGCGTCTGGCTCTCCATGGGCCCTCTTATGTGGGTGCTCAGTGAGTAGGGAAAGAAACTGTCACTCCATGTCCTCAGATACAATGCTTTCCTTCTCAGATCTCCAGTTCCCCCTCTCTAAGGCACCCCAGCCCCTGGTAGGACCCATGAGTCTGAACAGGTGGCTTTGAGTGACAGCAAAGACCTCCTTCGAAGGACGAAATGAATTACTCTTGGAGCCAGGCCTGGCACACAGCAGTGCCCAGTAATCATCGACTCCTCTTAGAAGTGGTATTTTGATCACTGCTGTTGGGCCTTTTGCTTCCACCCCACAGGAGCGGCTGGTTCCCTGAGGCCTATGTGAAGCCTTTGGAAGAGCTGCCCATGAATCCCATGAACCCCTTGAACCCAGTGACCTCCATGAATCTCACAAACCCCTTGAACCCGGTGACCTCCATGAACCCCAGGAGCCCTGTGAATGAGCTGCCTTCTAGGTACCACTGGTCAGAGGTGGGGCAGGGGAAGGGGCTTCAGTGGCTGGGCAGGGTGGGGGGAGTGGCCCCACCCACCAGGGAGGGCATCTCTGAGCTGCGGTCCCGAGTGGGCCCAGCCTCCTTTAGCCCCTGGAGAAAGGGCGCCCCTATCTCACTACAGGTTGAAGGTCATTGTGTCCATCCCTCTGCCTCCTCTCAGGACTGCCTTCAAGCCAACAGTCCCCTTTCACCCAGGGGCAGGGGAAGAGGATGTAGGATGCTCAGGGGACCCAGTAGATGGGGTTGGATGCAGCAGGGCCTGAACCCTGGCCCCCTTCTCTTTTCTCCTTTCTCTGGACTCAGGTCCTACCCGCTCCGGGGTAGCCACAGCCTTGATGACCTCCTGGACCGGCCAGGCAACTCCACAGCATCTTCAGACTACTGGGATGGCCAGTCCCGCTCCCGAACCTCAAGCCGGGTCCCGAGCCGCACCCCCAGCCCCGCACCTACACCCTTGCCTGGCAGCCGCCGAAGTAGCATGGGCAGCATGGGGGTGGCCAGTGATGTCAAGGTGGGCCCCCTCCGGCAGTCTGCTCTCAACCCGGGGGTGGTCCAGTGGGCAGGGAGACCAGGTAACCCTCCCTGCCCTGCCCCTGGCTGGCTGGAGGGGACCCTCCCAGCCCAGCCTCAGCCTGCCCATCTGTGCAGGGAGGGACAGAATGGGCTTCTTGAGTCTGGGGTGGAGGGTCAGGGGGAAAGATTCCTCTAGCAGAGGGGAGCCCCAGGGTCCTGATGGGGGCACTGGAAAAGCACCCTCTCTGGAGCGGTGTTAGTCTTGGGAGATAGCACTTGACCCATAGGCTTCTCGAGTCTAACACCCACAGCATTTTGGGTTTTCAAATGCTTGACCTCATCTCGCAGGAGCTTGGCACTGCAGGGGCCTCTCTGGGCCCCTGGGTTGGGGGCTCGCTTGCTCCTTCCCCACCAAACCCTATCCTCCCTCCCCCTCACTGCAGAAACTCACGTCCTGGGAGCAGCAACCCCCAGAGCTCTTCCCTCGGTGAGTCCCCTGAGCAAGCATCAGAGGGGGCCGGGCTTGGCAGAGGGCAGTGGGGGAGACACGGTGGGCCTGACCCCATGTGGAGGTGACCCCATGGGCACAGGAGGTAGGGGCGGACGCCTAGCTCAGATGCCCAGATGCCTCCCCTTGATCCCCAGCCAGTTGGGGACCTGGCCCCTCTCACTCCTTCCTCTCTCCACCGCCAGGGGTACGAACCCCTTTGCTACCGTCAAGCTGCGTCCCACCGTCACCAATGACCGCTCGGCGCCCCTCATCCGCTGAGGCGCCTTCCTCCACCTGGAGTCTGAGGTCGTCCCCGCCACCCACACCTGCCCAGGGGCTGCCCAGAGCTGGCGGCAGCGGAAGCAGCAGCAGTGGATCCAAGGAGCTGGGGCCCTGGTACCGGGGGGTGGCCGTCCCTCCCCAAACCACACCCACACTAGGGTCTGGGCCCTTCAAATGAAAGCAGGCGGAATTGGGGGGCAGAACCATTTCTTCCCCTCCAGGGACTCCGGACTCTCCCTGGGGGCCTACCTTGTGCCCCCTCAAACTCTTCCCCCTTCTCTGTCCCAGTGGGGAGAAGCCCCTTGCACACCCCCATCCCACCCCACATTTGTAAATGGTGAGAAATCACTTTTGTAAATGGTGAGAAATAAAGCAAGTGCGACATGGCAGCCAGCCTGGCAGCGTCTGATTTAGGGGACAGGCTGAGGTAGGTTGACTGTGATTGACCTAGACAGCATATCAAAAAGCCAAGACATTACTTTGCCAACAAAGGTTTGTCTAGTCAAGGCTATGGTTTTTCCAGTAGTCATGTATGGGTGTGAGAGTTGGACTATAAAGAAAGCTGAGCACCGAAGAATTGATGCTTTTGAACTGTGTTGTTGGAGAAGGCTGTCGAGAGTCCCTTGGACTGCAAGGAGATCCAACCAGTCCATCCTAAAGGAAATCAGTCCTGGGTGTTCACTGGAAGGACTGATGCTGAAGCTGAAACTCCAATATTTTGGCCACCTCATGCAAAGAGCTGACTCCTTGGAAAAGACCCTGATGCTGGAAAGACTGAAGGTGGCAGGAGAAGGGGATGACAGAAGATGAGATGGTTGGATGCCACCGTCAACTTGATGGACATGAGTTTGAGCAAGCTCTGGGAGTTGGTGATGGACAGGGAAGCCTGGCATGCTGCAGTTCGTGGGCTCGCAGAGTCGGACATGACTGAGTGACTGAAGTGAACTGGGGCAGGTTGGGATGGAGACCTCACACTGGGAAGTCCAGAAGGTCCTAAAGGTGGTTGGTGGTTACCTGGGAGCCCTCACTCACTCCCAGCCCCTTACATCCCTCCTTTTAAGCAACTCTTTTGTGCTCAGGCTCAGACGCTCAGTCCTGTCTGACTCTGCGATCCCATGGACTGTAGCCCACCTGGCTCCTCTGTCTATGGGATTTCTCAGGCAAGCATACTGTAGTGGGTTGCCATTTCCTCCTCCAGGGGATCTTCCCGAACCAGGGATCGAAACTTTCTCCTCCATTGGCAGGCAGATTCTTTACCATTGAGCCACCAGAGAAGCCCAAGCAAGTCTTTAGGTCTGCCTTAACTCCTACAGGCTGTATTCCCCATCTCTACCCAGGGTCATTTCTGCTGTGGGTTCCCCAGAGAGGGAGGGTGGCAGCCACTGAGGCCTGGGACCACCAGCAAGTCACCTTCCGGCACCCTGGGACACAGCACCCTTTGTTCTGGCCCCTCCCCACCCCCTCAAGTCCCAGGCTATCCAGCCTGGATTAGCCTTATCCAGGGGAAAGCCAAAGAGGCCCCTCCTGGAATGTGGCCTGGGGGTGGGGGGCAGGCGAGGAGTTGGGGTGATTAGGGCTGGCGGGGCCTCTCCAGGGCAGGGCTGTGCCCCTTGTACCACAAGGAGCCCACAGGGCAGGGCCCTGTGTGTCTTCTGCCCAAGGCTCCAGGAGATGGGGGGACCCACCTATCTCTAGCTCCCCCTGCACAGGCCTGGGACAGGGAGCCCCACCATGGAGGGCAGCCTGGCACTGTGTGTTGGCTGCTGCCCTGTCCCTTCTCCCCTCCCAGCTCCCAACAGAAAGCCTCTTAGAGGGGATGGGGGTGGGGGAGCACTAAGCCCCAGGCTTGGGGGAGCGAGCTGCCAGAGTCCAGCCAGCGCTGATCTGCAGGAAGCCTGGGAGGCAGCCCCCACCTGGCTAGGCTTTCACGGCAGACCCGCCTGGCTGGCCCCTTCCTGCAGGCCTCAGGAGATGTGAGGCTGGATACCCAAACCCACGGGACAGCTCAGGTAAGAGTGGGGGGAGGGCTGCTGGGACCACCTCTTGTCTTGGCCCTCAAGTGGCTGCACCTGTGGTGAGGGGCTGATGCAGGAAAAGCCAGAACTTGGTCCTGGGCTGGGGAGCAGAGTCCTGGACACCTTGGCATTACCCAAGGTCAGGAGGGAGATCCCAGCACAGAGGGGTTGCAGAAGGGAGGGAAGCTTCTGCCCCCAGGTTGGACTGGTCCATCCAGAGCCCCCTCCCGGTCTGTTACAGGGGCACCTGGGGCTGCTGTGTGAACCCTTGGGTGGAGCTCCGGGGGTGTGGAAGGGATGTGGGGCTGCTAAGGGTTTGGAGGGAGAGGATCTTTCTTCCAGTGCCCCCTCAAAGGTTCCCATGTGTCCAGTGGAGTCAGAGATCTGACCACCCCCTACCAAGATCCACGGCTGACCTGGGATGATCAGTCACCCATCTTACAGGTGGGAAAACTGAGGCTCAGTCAAGGGGAGGGGACTGACCCAAGTCACAGAGCAAATCCCTGACTAAGCTGGGATGAATTGGAACTCTGCTCCCTTGGCTTCTGAGACAGGCTGATGTTGTTATAGTGTGCTTTGATTTTTCCTCCATGATGTTCTAATGACAGTAGACATTCCCATCACGGAGAAGAATTAAGAACATGCCCCAAGGCCAAGGAGGAAAATGAACTCCACCCATTTTGCAGCTGGCACTTCCACCGTGTTTGGTCCTTTGTCCTGAGACCCTCACGTGTGCACACTGGGGTCCCCACATGCCTCCAGTCACACACCGGCGGTCGCCCTCTCCCACTCACCTGAACCCCCTCTCCTGACATTGCTAGGTCCTGAGGGACAAGGAGTGCCCTCCGGAGGGAGTCTTCCTGAGGCCAAGACTCAGGTGGGAATGACTCTATTACCCTCCCCTCATCCTTCACGGCCCTTGAAGGAGGGGAGGTTTGGGATGAGCTTCTACCTCGGTTTCCGCTCCTGGCTTCATTCCCTGAGCAGGGCTCACGTGGTACTCCGGTGCCTCAGTTTCCCCACCCTGGGTCTCCATCCCCCTTTCTTGTCTGGGCTACAGACGCTCGCCACTCCCCCTTGTACCCTCTCTTCCACCAGAGGCGGCAGCGATGGGCGCTAGCGGTCCCCGGCGGGGCCCCGGCCCTCCAGACGGGGGCTGGGGCTGGGCCGTGCTGGGTGCCTGCTTCGTGATTACGGGTTTCGCCTATGGCTTCCCCAAGGCCGTGAGCGTCTTCTTCCGCGCGCTTATGCGCGACTTCGGCGCGGGCTACAGCGACACAGCCTGGGTGTCCTCCATTATGCTGGCCATGCTGTATGGCACAGGTCAGCGCCCCCCTCACGGACACCTCTCCTCTCCCCCAAGCCCAGGATTGAGGATCGGGATCAGGGACCAGGAGGCATCTGACCCAGGCCCCTCGGGGAGGGCATGGAAACCCCTGCCTTCCTGTGGAAGCGTTAGCACCAGAGAGGGGAGTAGCGGCCACTGGTGGAGCCCGCCCCCAGGTGGCTGATCTGGCAAGCTTGGCCAGCTGGAAGGGCCCCTCCATTTCTGTTAAAAGACCCACACCCGCCCATGTTACCGGTGGGGAAACTGAGATCTAAATAAGATTGCCAATCTCAAAGCCCTAAACACCTGTGCGGGGTGGGGGGGTGGGGGGTGAGGGGGCGGGGGCAGATGCTGGAGTTATCCTAGCCAAGCCGCGGGGATGAAGGAGGTGAAGGGTGGGAAGGGGAAGCCTGGGGAGGAAGGCAGCTCATAAGGGAATGAAGCCCCTTCTGCTATTTCCGTTCCATGTTCTCAGGAGGGCAGGGGACCCGTACCGGCTCCACCCGCTGTGTTCCCCGACAGGGCTCTCTTTGGCGTGTCCCAGCCAAGCTAAGTGACTTTGGCCAAGCCCCTGTGCTCTCTGAACCAGGGGCGAGTGACCTCATCCCTTCAAGTCATCTCTCAAGGCTGGGAGGTACAAAGCCTGGAGTGTCTGGACCACAGAGGGGTCCAGCCCGATTGGTGACCCTGCTCTGCCCACAGGCCCGGTGTCCAGCATCCTCGTGACCCGCTTTGGATGTCGCCCGGTGATGCTGGTGGGTGGGCTGTTGGCCTCCGCCGGCATGATCCTAGCATCCTTAGCCACGCGCCTCCTGGAGCTATACCTGACAGCTGGGGTGCTCACAGGTGAGGGCGCCCACTGCTCCCCTCCTTGGGGATGGGGCTGCGGGTAGGGTCAGGAGACCTTGCCACCAGACCTCCTTGTCCTCAGTTTCCGTATGAGGGCCGGTCCTCGTCCCTCGGCTCAGTTCACCCCATCCCTTGGTCTGTCCACCCTGGGGCGGGAGTGTGTGTTTGGGGGTGCTCGCCCCTGCTTCCCGCTGGGGGCTGGGCTGGGGGCGCCCTCGGAGAGCCCGGCACAGCACCGCCTCGCCCGCAGGCCTGGGTCTGGCCCTCAACTTCCAGCCGTCGCTCATCATGCTGGGGCTGTACTTCGAGCGGCGGCGGCCTCTGGCCAACGGGCTGGCGGCGGCCGGCAGCCCGGTGTTCCTGTCGGCGCTGTCGCCGCTCGGCCAGCAGCTGCTCGAGCACTTCGGCTGGCGCGGCGGCTTCCTGCTGCTCGGCGGCCTGCTGCTGAACTGCTGCGCGTGCGGCGCCGTCATGCGGCCGCCCCCGGGGCCCGGCCCGCGGCCGCGCAGGGACAGCGCGGGAGACGCGCCCGGCGAGGCGGAGGAGGAGGCGCCCTCTAGCGGTCGGACCCGCCGGCGCCTGCTGGACGTGACCGTGTGCGCCGACCGCGCCTTCGCGGTGTACGCCGTCACCAAGTTCCTGATGGCGCTCGGGCTCTTCGTGCCCGCTATCCTGTTGGTGAACTACGCCAAGGACGCGGGCGTGCCCGACTCCGAGGCTGCCTTCCTGCTCTCCATCGTGGGCTTCGTCGACATCGTGGCGCGGCCGGCGTGCGGCGCCCTGGCCGGCCTGGCGCGTCTGCGGCCGCACGTCGCCTACCTCTTCAGCCTGGCCCTGATGGCCAACGGGCTCACGGACCTGAGCAGCGCGCGGGCGCGCACCTACGGCGCCCTTGTCGCCTTCTGCATCGCCTTCGGCCTCTCCTATGGCATGGTGGGCGCCCTGCAGTTCGAGGTGCTCATGGCGGCTGTGGGTGCGCCCCGATTCCCCAGTGCCCTGGGCCTGGTCCTCCTCCTCGAGGCTGTGGCTGTGCTCATCGGACCGCCCTCTGCCGGTGCGCCCCGTCGGAGGACAGGGTGGCCTAGTGCCCCGGGGTCCCAGGGAAGCTGCGCCCCCCCCCCCCCCCACCTTATCCTGGATGGAACATCCAGGGACGAGGGAGGGGAAGGGACCCTTTGGGAGAGACAGCCCGGTTACACTCCCCTTCCCATGACCAGTTAGTCTCCCCTCCAAGAGGTACCACCTGCTCAGGGTAGGGCCGGAAAAGCCAGGAAGTGTGCCAGGAAGAACCCAACGTGGGTTGTCTCCAGCAGATGGCACAAAGGCCTTGTGAAGTGCAGGTGCTATTCTCCTTCTGCAGAGAGGCGCAGAGGCCAAGTTCAAGTTGCCAGTCCCAGAATCAGAGCCCAGCCCAGCCCAGTGCTTAATGCCCACACCTCTGAAACACTATATCTGAGTGTTTAGTCTCCCCAGCCTCCAGGGGTGACTGGAGTAGGGAATGTCCTTGGGGAACCGGGAGCAGAGTTCACAGGGGGCAGGGCGCTGGTCTTCCCCTGTGCACACTGCCTGCTGGGTGCTCTACATGCACACAGGAAGTCATCGTGATGAGGCGGTAGGGTAAGGCTTCCTGCAGGGTGGGCATGAGCGTGGGCTTTCAGGGCAGGACGGGACCCCACAGGAGGGGACACAGGGTGTGTCTGGGGGACACTGCTCTATACAAGTAAGGCAGGAGCGAGGATCAGAAAGGTGGAGGTGGGAGACACTAGGGTCTTCCTGGGTGGTCAGGTTATCCCTGAAACAGCAGGAAGCCTGCCCGTGCACAGGAGAGAGCTGAGGTCGCAGGCTCCAAGATGCAGCCATGACAGGAACCACTTTTGCTGGGGCCCAGGCTGCAGCTGAGATGGTCCGGGCTAGCTGAGCGCCCTCATCAAACTTTGCCAACTCACCTGACCCAGTGGGGACCACAAAGCTCCTAAAGCCATGTGGGCAGCCTCCGAGCCCACCACCAAAAGTTATAAAAGGCCAGAGGCTCAGAGACTCATCTTTCATTTTCTTGTGTGACCTGGGGTGGACCTAATAGGCAGAGAAGGTACTTGGGGTGAGAAGAAGGTGAGGAAAACCACACGACTGTGTGTGGGGTGGGCCTGGCTGCTGGACTGGGGTCAGGGAGGCAAGTTTAGGGTACTGCTCAGAGGGGCACAGGGTGGGCAGCCGGCTTGAGGACCACCAGGGAACCTCCTGAGGCCACTGAGGTGCATACTGAGAGGGTCACAGCCTGCTGTGGACTGCCACAAGGAGGCCCCTGAGAGAGCGAGGCATCTGAGGAGCCACACGTTAGGGGAAATACTTGCAATTTAAAGATTTTCTTGAGGGAATTCCTTGGCCCTCTGGTGGTTAGGACTCTGCCCTTTCACTGTGGGGATCTGGGTTCAGTCCCTGGTCAGGGAACTAGCATGCTGCAAGCCACGCAGTATGGCTGGGGGATAAAAAAGACTTTGCTGAGTATGAAAGTAACATGTGCCTGTGATAGAAAGCTTGGAAAATACAGAGAATAGGAGTAATCTCTCCACAAACCCTGCCTCCAGTCCCATGCTGATGATAGCTCTGAGTTACATGGGGCCCCCTGGGAGAGGGGGTGGCCTGGGAGGTTGGGAGAGAGCTGAACCAGGCCCCTGAAGACCAAGGCGGTTAGGTGGAAAAAGCAAGAGTTGGGGTCCCCAGGCTGAGCCCTGTACTCTCCCCACTCCCAGGTCAAATATCCCCAGCGGGGCCAGTTCCAGGGTTCATGTGGAGTTTGAATCTGGGGAACAGGAGGGCCCTTATAAAGGGCTGCCTCACCTCGGGCCCCACGTGCTCAGTCACTTCTGTTGTGTCCGACTCTTTTGTGATCCCATGGACTGCAGTCCACCAGGCTCCTCTGTCTATGGAATTTCCCAGGCAACAGTAATGGAGTGGGTTGCCATTTCCTTCTCCAGGGGACCTTCCTGACCCAGGGATCAAACCCACGTTTCCTGCATTGCAGGCAGATTCTTTTCTCCTGAGCCACCGGGGAAATTTAGATCCAGGGAGGTGAAGTGGCAGTTTTAAGGTCTCAAATGGCAAACCCTCATGGATTTTTGCCATCTGTAAAATAGGAACAAAGGCTGGGGCGTGTGTGTGTGTGTGTGTGTGTGACCAGTGAGCCCCACCAGAGCACTGCGTGCGTGCGTGCGTGTGTGTGTGTGTGTGTGTGTGTGTGTGTGTGTGTGTGTGTGAAGGGTGGGCTCCCCTGCCTGCCCTCACCTCCCCGTCCGCCCTCCCTGCAGGCCGCCTGGTGGACGCGCTCAAGAACTACGAGATCATCTTCTACCTGGCAGGCTCCGAGGTGGCCCTGGCGGGGATCTTCATGGCTGTGGCCACCAACTGTTGCCCGCGCCGCCCCAAGGACGGCCCGCCCAGCCCAGGCACGGAGGGCGGGGCCGGCGACGGGGAGGAGGCGGAGGCCGAAGTGGACTCTGACCTCCCGCCCGCCGGCACCGAGGAGGCCGGTGGCCTGGAGGCCGTGGAGGTGCTGAGCTTGGGCGCTGGGCCTTCGCAACCCGAGGTGAAAGTGGAGCCAGGGCTGGACTCTTGAGCCTCTGTAGCGCCGGGTGGCAGGGACTTTGGGAATGGGGCTTCCCCTCTCAGAGCCCCGATGGCCCCAACAGGGCCTGGCACACCGGAGGGGCGGGGGGCGCTGCTCCTGGGGGTCACCTCCGGGGCTCCATGAGGGGAGCTGCCACCCTCAACTGCCTGGGAGCCCTGGTCCCGCCAGTGGGGCCGCTGTTGCACGGCCGGTGTGAACCTGAAATTCATAAAACTGAGCTGACAACGAGTTCTGTTTCTGCATCTCTGGCTGCTCCCTGGGGGTGGGGGCGTGGGGCGGTGGGCCAGGAAGAAGTCCGAGAGGCTCTTCCCCAGGGCCTCTGATGGGAGCTGGCGGGCGTTGGGGATGGAGTGGCAGAGGTGAAGGGTGGCAGGGGAAGGTGGCCCCGATCCCGGTCCCACTGTTTGGCGCTGTGCACCAAAGCCCCGCCGGCAGCAAGCACCTGCCGCTGGAGGGTCCCAGAGCGGCGGGCTGGGGCTGGATCGATCCAGGCTCCTCACAGAGTAGGTGAGCGTATGTGACTCCAGGACTCCATCTAGTGGTGGCGGCTGGGAGAGCTGGGGCTGCGGGTCGGGGGATGGAACCTACCTTGCCCCCCTCGCCTTTCTAGGGGATAAACTCGGGTTTCCTGGAGCCTTTGCTCTGGACATGTGTCCCTGTGGACACATGGCTGCTGGCCTCCCCTCCCCAGCCTCCCTGGAGTCCTAGAGCGCACTCCTCGATGGCACTTTTTTTTTTTTAATTTGACTGCAGTTGGGTCTTAGTTGTCAGAGGTGGGGGGTCTTCCTTGCATCGTGCCGGACGTCTTTCTGTCTTTCCGTTGTGGCGCACCAGCTCTCTAGTGGAGCTACAGGGGCTCAGCAGTTGCGGGGCTTGGGGGTTAGTTGTTCCGCAGCACAGTGGGATCTTAGTTCCCTGACCAGGGATTGAACCCCGGCCGTCTGCATCGGAAGGTGGATTCTTCACCACTGAACCACTAGGGAAGTTCCCCGTCAGTGGTAGGAAGTCCAGTGCGGGCAGCTCCAGGTCTCACCCTGGCTGGGAAGGTTTAGGGATGTGTTTTCTCTTACATGTTCACCCTCTTCCCACAAAGGGACACTTTTCTTGCCTCCCTCCCTCCAAATCAGGTGACCAGGGCCCATGACTCCATTCATCCACACTCGCCCATCCCCCTTGTGAGGCCTCCCCACTGGTCTCATTTTCCATCCACGCCCCGGGAAAGCCCCAGCAGATACCTGGCCGACTGACACTGTGTCTGCCGTGTCCCCCTGAGCCACTAGAGCAGTGATTACATCTTATCCACTGACCGTGCCAGGCACCATTCTAAGCGCTTCACAAAGGTTAACTCATCCAATCCTCCTAACGACCCAAAGAGATAGGCACCCTCACTAGCCACACTCACAGATAGGGAAACTGAGGCCCGGGGGCTTAGGAAGTAGCTCACAGGAGCTGTGCCTGGAACCCAGGCTGTCAGCTCCAGGCTGTGCCCTTGGCCTCCCTGCTGGCTGCCCCTTCAGAGAGGTGATGCAGTCTGACGGTTCGAAGGGGGCACATGGAGTGACAGCTGACCCCTCTCTCTCCAAGCTCCCAATCCTGCCTGAGGATCCCACTGGCGTCCCTGCCCGGGAACCATACATGCAAACCTAATAAGCAGGAAACCACCCCTCTCCTTGGCCACTGTGGGCCCTACCCACCTCTCACAGGCTCTTGCACCCCTCCCGTTCTCAGGACGAGCACAGATTTCATTGTCCAAACAGGGACACTCTGATGACGACAAGGGCCACTATTAATAACCCCACTAGGATCACAGGTGTGGACCAAAGCTGTCCAGGAGAAGCAAAGACGTGGAATGCTAGCGTGGCACTACCCGCTGGGTCCCTCCCCTTGGCCCTGGCAGAACAGGGCCTGGAATGGCCAGGCACCCTTAACACTCTCCCCATTTGGGGCCTTGGGTCCGCCTGACCCAGTATCTGTCCCGTCTTTCCCCAAATAAAGGTTTAATTCAAGCGGTGAAGGGTCACAGGGGAGGGAGAATACAAAAGGCTCCACAGAGCAGAAAGCCTGGGAGGCAGCGGGGAAAGTGGAGTCTTCTGAACTTGATGGATCTGAGTCCAAATCTCACTTCTTCCCCACACACCACGGGGCCTTGAGTAAGCCTCTTCTCAGCCTCAGTTTTCCATCTGTACATGGGGACAGCAGTGCTCATCCAAAGAACTGCTGTGAGGAGTCAGTGCCGTAACGGCAATGTCGGTGAACTATGTTGCCCCCCTCCGTGATCAGGGAGGCAGGAGAGGGGGCATCGAGGGGAGAGAGGGTCTGAGGCCACTGCAAAGAGCCTGGCTCCATCTGGGTTTGTGTTTATTCAATACAGGCCCAGCGCCCAGGCCTCCCCAGGAAAGTGGCTGAGGCAGGGGAATAAAATAAATAAAAGCTGCGGAGGTGAGTGTGGACTGGGGTGGGGCCAGCCTAAGGAGAGGCGAGGGTACACATGAACGCTGGCCCCCAGCTCGGCTGGCCACCTGCAGGCCCCCCGACTCCCGGCAGGCTCGGGGTGGGGCCAGCGGAGATGCCCACGAGCAATGAGTCCTGGAATTCTGCCACCTCCGACCCCTCTTCCTTTCTGCCCTCTTTCTCCTCCCTAAGGCAGGTTGGGAGACCAAGGTCTCCGGCTGGCTGGGGAGCTGGGGGTGGGGGATGAGGGGTGGAGGTGGAGGGGGCCACGGCCCCGGAGCCCATCCTGGGTGGGCCACCCGGGTTCGCTGTGCAGGACAGAGCAGCCGGGAGGCATGCGCCCCAAGCCAGCAGGCCTTTATGCGCCGCACACCCTGTCGTGCGGCTGCGTCCTCCCGCTCACCCTGCCCCCCGGACCCACACCCCGAGGGGGCACTCAGGAGTTACACCAGCTCCCGCCCTTGTCCAGGGGCCCGGCAGCCCCTCGCGAATCCCTGGGCGGCTCCCCGGCGGCCGTGTCCTCCTCGTCTTCGTCCTCCTCATCCTCGCCGTCCGTGAACTCGTCCTGGCTGAGGCCGTAGGCCAGCGTGGTGTGCGCCAGGTCCACCTCAATGGGGAAGACGTCGGCGTCACGCAGCACCGCGTAGCAGTCGTTGTAGTACTTGGACATGGTGGACACGAAGCGCTGCAGCTGGAACACGATGTCCTGGACTGGGGCAGGAGGGGCAGGCGGACGGCGCCGGTGGGCCAGGCTGCCTGTGCGCAGGACCTGACCAACCCTGCCACCCTTGGGCTTCCCTTTTATGCACCTCACTGCCCCCTGGCACCATGGGAGGGGGCCAGGCCAGCCAGGGCTGCCCAGCCCTGAGCAGAACCCAGGCCTCCCCGCTCCCAGTTCAGGGAGTGGAGAGAACTGCCGGGGCAGGGGTGGGTGTGGGGATGATGGGACTACACCCCATGGAGTCCACGGAACACAGCCAGTCCCATCCTGGCCAGGCTCTGGGAAGCTCCCATCTCGGGTCTGACTCAGAGCCAGTCTGCCACGGGCTGTCCCTGGGAGCTCTGGTGAGTGTTGGACCTCTCGGAAATGGGGAGGAGGATGGCATCGGGCTGGCCCGAGGCTGAGCGCAGCCCGCAGCCCCTCACCGTGTTTCTGGTCGAGCAGCTCCATCTTCTCCAGCACGTCCTTGCGCATCTGGGAGAAGCGGGCGCGGGCCTCCTGACGGCAACGCAGGATCAGGCGGTACTCGTAGTTGCCTGTGCTCACACGGTATAGTGGTTCCCCGAGGGCCTGGGCCCGGGGGAAGCACGTCAGGGACCCTGGGCAGGCGGGGGTGGGGGTGGCGGCAGGGAGGCTGCAGAGAACCCGCCAGCTTGCAGCCCCCCGCCACACAGCACTTTTCAAAGCTGCCACTGTTCCCCGTTTCTGAGACGCCTGCAGTTGCTAGAAGTGCTTAGGGATGGCTTTGTGAAAAACAAAACAAAAAAACCCAGACTCTTGCCACATTAAATGAGTGTTGAGTCATAGAGGGACCCCGCTATCAAAAATATTAAAAAGTAACAAGTAAAAAAAACCAGCTCTCAGGAGTGAGAGGAAAGGCATTCTTTTTTTCCTGCAGGAGCCTCACCAAGTCTGGAGGGCTGCTGGTCTGGGAGCAGGTGGTGGAGATGGTTCCACAGCAAAAATGGCCAGCACTTGGGCGGCCTGCAGAGGCCAGGAAAGGGAGGGAAGGACAGCCCCCAGATCTCCACAAACAGGAGCCTGGCCAAGCCCCCAGGCCTCTCCTGGGCGGGCCCGCCCCACCCCGTGTCTCTGGCAGGCCCAGGACGCTCTTGGGGCCCTGTGAGGCGGGCAGGGAGAGGTGTGTGCGCCCCGAGCCACTCCAGTGCCAGGGCCGTGCTCCCCCGCCCCACTCACAATGCAGCTGTACTCCTCGTCGTCCATCTCCTTGACCTTCAGGCAGTAGGACTGTGGGACGGGTGAGGCCAGGCTGTCAGGGGGCTGCACCGCCTGGGTGCTCACCCTGACGGCCCCAGTTCCTCCCGTGCCACCCTGGAGCCCTCGGCCACCCAGAGGATCAGCCGTGCCAGGCCTTGTGGGCCCTGCGCACCCTGAGCTGGAACGAGCTGAGACGCGTCGGGCAGAGGCTGGCCCCTTGCTCGGGCTGGCCCTTGCCCTGGAGGCTCAAGGTAGTGAAGGCACTCATCTGGGATGATGGCAAGGGCCTGCAAGCCCAGACTTTACACTCAACTCCCAAGAGATGCTCTGGGCTAAAGGATTCCAGGATCCAAAGAACTTGAGGAAGCCCCTGAAGACCCACGTTACACACAGGTCTATCGAAGGCTCTGACAAGTCCTGAAGCAAAGGACCTGGGCCTGCTAGGTGGAATATTTTTCCTCAACTCTTTTGACCACAGAATTATCATTTGAACATAAGACTCATGAACATCCACGTTATAACCAGTAACCTAGACTGATCCATTGTTAAAAAAGTGACTGAAAAAAATTCCCATGGGGTCAGAGTGGGTCCCGAGTGAGGGCTCCACCCACCCCAGGGATCCTCTGAAGAGTCAAGGCAGGGCCTAGGCTGCTGCCTGATCCCCGAGCACCTCCCAAGGCCCCTGGTCCCACGTCCGCAGTCAAGTGTCACCAAGGTCCTGGCCCTGACTTGCTGGCCGTCAAGCAGCTGACTTAGGAGGAACAAACCTCCAGGTGGGCTCTGACCGCAGCAGACCAGGCCCACCCCCCACCCCCCAACCAAGAGGCTGGGGCCCACTCACCAGGTACTCGAACTTCACATCCAGGTACTTCTTGATGGTGAGGCGAGTGTCCGGGATGGCTTTGTTGAGGTACGTGTTCAGGTCTGTCAGCATCTGGAAGGGGAGGTGGGGTGGACGCTTAGGCCCCCGTGGGCAAGGGCGGGTGAAGGCTGGCTAGGGTGACAAGGAATGGCACTGATGTGTCCACCCTTCTAGTGAACTCAGGTGTCAGAGCTAAAGGGTGCTCGCAGACCGCCCTGTCCATTCCAAGGAGGAGAAGACAGCCCAGGCCAAGGGTGGAGCCAGGGCCAGAAACCAGCCTGGAGGTCAGTGCTGAGGCCGTGGAGGAGGAAGGACTCAGCCGTGGTCAGCTGTAGCAGCCCACCCCCAAACCAGCCCCTAGATGCTGCAACTCCAGAACAGGACACTCTCCGCTGGCCACACTGCCCCTCCCCGCTCACCTACAGACCCATGCACGCTCCACGTGACCTACCGGCTTGATGGTCTTCAGGAGCCGGATGCCAAACTTCTCGATGCTGCGGTGGGCATCGGCGAATTTCACAAAAGCCTCACTCGCAGCGGGCTGGGGCTCCCGCACCCCGATCACAGAGAACACGTCCCCAAAGGCTGCGTGACAAGTTTGTCCTGAAGGCCGCCCCTACTTGACCCCTTAACGGAGAAGCCAGGGATTTGTTGGGGAGAAGCAAGGTGGGGGGCGTGGCGGGTCGGAGGTCGAGGTCCGCCGGTGGTCTACATCCCAGGGAGGTGGGGCTAAACCTCAAGAAAGGTGGATCTATACCCCTAAGAGTTGGCCCTGTATCCCCAAGGAAGGTGGGTCTACATCCAAGGAGCTGACTTCGTTCCCTGAAGTGACCAGACCATGGCGGGGAAGACTGGGTCAAAGCAGAGGAGGTAAAACCGTCTGGGAGCAGAGTACTGGTCTGGGAATCTGGTCCTAAGGTCAACCCTCCCCCGAAGGAGCTGGGTTACTGCTGCTTCTACCTGGGCTTTGTTTTCCCAGCTGTAAAATGGGGTTAACTGAAGCTAACAAAC
Source organism: Dama dama (assembly GCF_033118175.1). NCBI lineage: Eukaryota > Metazoa > Chordata > Mammalia > Artiodactyla > Cervidae > Dama > Dama dama. The sequence continues at coordinate 10,329,056 of NC_083702.1, forward strand.
TTGTAGGAAACACGATCAGGAACAAGCAAAGGGCTCGTACATTGTAAGCGGCAGTATAGACAGACAGGACACGGCCTGCACGAGGAACGTCTGCACCCCACAGAAGCCTAGCTGGTCGAGAGGCTCCCCGCTGGCCCCATTACCATCACACCCCCAAATCTGCCTGAGGTCAGATGCTGCAGGGTCTGCCTGAGCCTGGGCAGCAGAAAGGCCCCGGAGAGGAGCTTGCCCTCACCCTCCCCGTGGGGGTGTAGGGAGGTGCTGAGCCCAGAGCGCAGGGTTTTTTCCAGGGTCATGCAGCAGGTTCAGGGCATCCTTACCCCGGTGCGTCTGTGACAGCTCATAAAAGGCCCGGAGGAGGTTCTTAGTGTGTTCCGTCATCCCTGTGGGAGAGACCCAAAACGAGAGGGACAGGGGCACACGCTGGGGACCACGCTGGCCCAGGACACAGCCTCCAAACCCCCACCCCACCCCTGAGGCCCACACCGTCCCTGAGGTTCACTTTTCTCATTAGGTTTATATGTGCAGTTCTTTTTTACAGGCACGGGTCACTTTTATAATCAGAAAAAGCATGTCTTTAGATTTTCTTCCTTTAAGAATTTTTAATGACCACGATCCTAGAATTGTGTGGGCTGGCACCCTGCCCCCACCGCCATCACGTTTAGAGCGGGGCTCCGGAGCTCCAGCCGGGGGAGAACCAGGGCCAGGTACTTCCCCTGCAGTGCCCACCCACCCAGGGCTGCTGGCCCTGGGTGGGTGTGCCTGCCCACCTTTATACAGCTCAGCAGTCCGCTCCAGCTCCTCAAGCCTCTTGACGAGCCCATCTGTGGGGATCAGAGAGCCAGGGGTGAGGGGAGAGACCCAGGATCACTGGAGCCAGGCTTGGGAGGGGCAAGGTGGCCCCCAGAGGAGAACCAGGAACAGCATGGGGCAGGGTGCCAGGGACGGGGACTTGGCACCAGGGTCGGCTGGGCTCACAGGTGTTTTGTGACGAGCCCGGTACATCCAGACAAGGAGGGCAGCAGGGCGACCCTCAGCAGGCTCCTGTGATAAGCACCACCCCAGGAGGCTGGGACACACGGAAGGGGCAGAAAGGTGACAAGGATGCGGGTGCTTCCAGACGTGAGGAGTGAAAACCGGATTGGGCCCTCCCCAAGGCCATGCTGCCCACGGGCCAGTGGAAGGCAAGCCCCTGCCTAGCAGTCAAGGACCTGGCCAGGACTTCCAACACACACCCTGCCGATGGCCAAGAAGCAAGGCAGTCAGAGACAAGCAGGAGAGACGGGACGCATCAACATGAGTCTTAAGGCAGGCTCCAGGCAGCCTGCCACCACTGGGCAGCTAAGAAGGGAGTGCAGTCTGGGAGGGGAGAGCGTGCACTGGGGCGGGCCTTGGTGACCATCTTCGATGGCTTCACAGGTGTTTATTCTGCACCCACTATGTGCCAGACCCTGTGTTGGGCCAGGGGATGACCTTGGTGAATGAAATCTGAGTGGTGCTTTCCAGGCTCCTGGTCTAGCGGTGACAGTGGCCAGGCCACGGCCGGCAGGGGCAATAAGGGCTGTCAGGGGAGGGATGGGGGCAGCTGCTGCACCTCCAGGGCTCAAGATAGGAACAAGTGGATGGCCAGGGCCGGGGCTGCATTCCAGATCAGGGTGGGGCGGGGCTCCGGCCAGCAGCGATCACCACTCTCCTCCATTCTGATAGGGGTGAGGCCACACCCACCTCCCCACCAGGAGCACGGGCAGCAAATGTGGGGCAGGGTCCATGTCGGTGGCTTCCTGGCCCAGAGCCTCCTAGGACAGGGCCTGGACTTACTGAAGCCCTCCACCCAGCTCAGCCCTTTCTCCACATGAGCTTTTTGGGACAGATGACTTCCCCCATCTTATAGGGACAACCAAGGTTCAGAGAGGTAAAGAAACTTGCCTCAAGGCACACAGCGAGGGCTGTGCAGGCCAGGGTGCCCTCTGCCCCCCTCCCCAGTTTCCTGTGCTGACCTGGGCCAGGGTTTTCTGAGTGGGAGGAGAGAAAGAGGGTTGTAGAAGCCGGGTCTGGATTCTTAAATCTGGGCAGAGAAGGCAGTCATGTGTCAGGCTGTCAGGGAGGAAGGTTTGGGTTCTGGGGCTTGGTGGGGTGCACCTCAGAGGTCTTTAGGAGGCTTCAGCCACTGGGCTGGCCTCCAGGCCCCAGCTCCCCAGAGCCCTGGCACCCAGCCAGCCTGGCAGCGAAGGAGCCACGTAAGCACCGTGCTGTTGTTTTTAGCTGGGTCATGGGACATCATGACAGCTTCAATTTTAGAAACCCTATTTAAGGCTGGGGAAATTGCAAGGTTTGGGGGGGAAAAAACACAACAACCAGTTCTAATTTCATCTCGACGCATGGTAACTACAGTAACAGGGATTTATAGGCACCAAGAAGCTGGAAATAGCAGCCGCCACTTTTGTACACCCTCTGGAACAAGCTCAGACCCCACCCCCAACGTCCCAGCCAATAAAGCCCAGTGCACCCAGCTGAGCCTACAGTTTATATCAGTATTTATATCTGTCCCCACACGTACACAGCAGAGCTGCTGCTATTTATAAACTCAGGCTGGTGACGGCAGGAGCGGGACTGAGTGTTTCACTGGTCCCCCCCGCCCTGGGGAGAGCGCGTGTGCACACGCATGGGTGGGTGTGAACGTGTGGGGAGAGAGCGTGTGTGCACAGGCATGTGTGGGTGTGAATGTGCGTGTACTTGGTTTTCCCTGCTGCGGGAGGAGAGCGCGGCCACCTCCAGGTCTGAGCAGGAACTGCTGGGACGCGGGCAGCAGCACCACCTCCTGGAGAGAGGCGGGGGGGCCGGGTAAGCAGCCGGGGAGCAGCCGGGACATGCCGGGCTGACGAGAGGGCACAGGGTGGAACTGGGGCTGGGGTGGGGGGAGGCCTGGCTGTGTGAGAGCAGCTGGGGGGCAGTGGCGAAGGCACCAGCTTGGGGAGCTTGGCAGGAGACACCTCCTCCCACCATGAGTCTCTCATCTGTGACTTGGGCCTGTCTGTGAACACTTGCTGGAGGGCAGGGGGACATTGGCTATAAGAGGCCTTCACTGTGCACTGTGGGTGCTCTGTGGGAGCTTGGAGAGGCCTCCAGGGAGGCAAAGAGATGGTGAGTATCAGCCCCACCAGCAGAGGCCCGGCCCAGGCCAGCGGGACACACACAGGTCTGGTGGGCAGCCGTGGTGCCCCTTCCCCGGAGGTCTGGGCCTGAGTCCCCTGGGACCAGAGGTAGGGGGGTGGGAGAAGGAGACTCACCATTGCACAGGATGGCCCGGCTCAGGCCCAGAGCATCTGCTGTCCCTGAGCTCATGTTCTCGACCAGCCGATGCTTCACCTTCTTCAACACTGCGATCAGGTGAGAAAAGGACTTGTGACTTAGAGTCTGGGCCCCCGGGGCCAACCCCATTCCATCACGACTCACTGGGAGCAACAGCAGGGGCCGAACTGGGGTTTGGGGTGGGGGTGACTATGAAGTAGGGAGGGTCCTGGCAGGGGGTGGGGGGGGTTCTGGGCTCCCTGCTCTTTTCACTCTTTACTTGACAGAGGTATTGGGAGCCTAGAAGGGATAAATATCTAAGGTGCTTAACTGAGGGTCTGGCACTCAAAGTGGCTATCGACTCCCACTGAGATCCAGAGCTGCCGAGGCCTGACACTGGCCGACGGGCCCACCAGGGAGAACCCCCTCCTCTGTCTCTCCTCCACACCCAGGAGCAGAAGCACCGTCCATGACAAGTGGCCCCAGGCTCCAGACTCAGTTACTGCATATGTGGTCAAATAGTCTTTCCAATGGGAGACTAAAACAAAAGGGTTTTAGAGGAAGAACTTCCGGGACAGACTTGACCTGCCCTTAGCCTCTTTTCTTAAAAACCAGAAGGCAACTGTGGCCCAAGGGTGGAGGAAAAGGGTGCTGGGCCCCAGAGCCAAGAGATCTGGGTGGGCCTTCACCCAGAGGGAAGGGCCTCCCTGGGTCCCGAGCTCTGATGTGCAATGAGGCGGCTGGTCCAGAGGACCTTGAAGCTACCATCCAGCTTCTGAGCCTGGAAGCTTCTACAGAACCAAGGCCCAGCCCCCTGAGCAGGAGATAATGTGTCCCAGGGCATGCTGTGGGCTGAAGGGCTGGCCTCTGCCCCAAACCTGAGGGCCAGTCCAGACCCTAAGGCTTTCTGGTAGCAGGTGGGCAGAAGAGGCCAGGGTTGAGTGGGGTGTGCAGGTGGGCAGGCGGTACCAGGCAGGGCTGGGCTGCCCTCCCCTTTCAGAGTGGTGACGGACTGGGCCTAGTGAGCTGGAGGGCTGCCCTACAAAGGATAAGCCTACGGCAGGAAGGCACCAGAGGCGGCGGTCAGGGGAGGTAGGGGAGTGAAACATTAGGCAGGGAGAAACCAGAGACAGGTTCCGGGGACCAGCTGCAAGGGGAGCACCCCTGGGTCCTCCCAGGGGCTTTGGATCGGCTTGGTCAGAAGGGTCAGAGGGCACAGCCAGGTGACCACTGACGCACCGCCACATGGAGACAGAGTGGGAGCCTGTGGGGCCCCGGACGCCGCTGCCCCGGCCCCGCTTACCAATGTCCAGGGACATGCCCTGCTTGGGGTCGGCCTGCAGCTTGTTGTAGTGGATGGTCACCTCCCCCTGGAACAGCAGGACAGCAGAGCTGGGACGGGCCCCGGGCTCCAGCCCCTTCCCTGAGGAGGCCTGTCTGCCCTGGCGTCTGTGGTCATCAAAGAACCCTGAGCCCTGAGAAAGGGCTCCTTCTCCTCTCTCCACCCACCAGGCCGCAGACAATCAGCAGGGACAGGGCAGACAGGGCCCCTGGGGTCACAGAGCTCACAGCCCGGCGGTCTGTGACACTGTGTGCCCCCGCCCTCCCCCATGCCACGGCCACACCGCAGACCTCTGCCGGGTCACTTCCCCTGTCGCTCAGAGGGCCTCCTAAACCAGCCCCCTTCTCAGGAGTCCCGCCGTTCACCCCACAAACACATCTGAGCACCTTCTCTGTGTCGGGTGCTGGTGGTGCTAGGGAGCAGGTACGAGGGCAGCCCCAGCCCCCCAGAGCCCGAGGCCAGCAAGAGAGGCTGATGCAATTCGTGGAATTATACCAATCGCAGTCCAGTGACTGGACGAGAAGTAGCTGGCCTCCCTCGAGAAGGCTGCCCTGACCACATGAGGCCACCACGGTCAGTCTCATGCTTGAAATCTTAAGACCCTTGAACTGGGGGCTGAATTCATTCAGATACAAAACAGGATTTCAAAACTGCATCCTGAAGGGAAACCAAAGTGAGCTGAGGCCGTGAGTCAGGGGTGGGTGCAAAATGCTGCCTCGCAGGGTGCTCAGGGCCGCTGCGGAGCGCGGCTATTGGGGAGGAAGGAGCACCAAGGCGGGACCAGATCTGGGCTCTGCTCCAGCCGTGCGACCGTAAGCAGCTCCTTCCCTCCCGCTGGGCACTGATAAGACAGGTGCCCGGATCTCTGCCAAACGTCGGGGCTGGGGAGTCCCCAGGCAATGGGAAGGCCATGAGCACCTGCCAAGAGCTCCTATTCTCATGGGTAATGTGAGAGGCTGGCGCGAGACAGGCTTGGGAGGACAAGGAGGGTTCTGGTGGCTAGAGACAGGGGGGATGAGAAGAGGGATCCAGAGGTGGAGCACATGCACCCCAGCTCTGTATCAGAATGAAACATGGCCTGCCACCTCCCATGTTGTGCTCCTCTGCCCAACAGGAAATGCCCAGGACAGTAAACTCCAGACCAGACGGAGCAGAACAAAGGGGAGAAGGTGGAAGCCGTGGATCCGGGCCTAAGGTAAGAAAGACGGACCGTCAGGGATACTGGTACCAGGCCTTTAAGACACAGAGGGAGGGAGGGAAGTGAGGGAAGGTTTGGCTGGATGGGGTGAGGGAGCCCAAACACTCAACCAAGCTCAACGGGCAGCTGGGCGCTTGACTCTCAGAGTGTTAAATCATCCTGAGGCTTTGTGCCTTCTTCACTGTTTTGGTTTCACAAGAGCTACCAGCAGCAAAAATCTCCAAAAACATGGCAGAAGGGCTGTATGCTTTTGGGTGTGGCGAGAGTGCTGTCTGTCATTCAGGGAGAGAGGGGCTCTGCAGGGAAAGGCCTTGGCCTGGAGCAGGGCGGGGGAAGCAGAAAATAGGCAGCATGCAGTCTGGTCTGCTGAATAGGACACCAGCAGCTGGACACGGAGCTGCCCTGGGGCCCAGAGGGGTCCCTGGGTGGATCTGTGAGCCCAGGAGGACCCACAGGACTGAAAGTTCCTACAGGGAATGGCGGGTGGGGTGCCTTTTTCTCTCTTACACCTTCTTGGGCCCAGCACGGCTCAGAAGACATTTCCTGGATGTCTACTGACCCAGGTAGGTTCACTGTGGACTTCTAGCTTCAGCTCCAGCCCTGACTGTGGACATGCTGGCTCGCCCCAAGGTGTGGTTCTGAGTCTGACAGCTCCCCTGGGAGCTCGAGGGCAGGACCTTTGAGTCATGGTGCCCACTCTCTCACCAGGGCCCAGGGCAAGTCCTGGAGTGTAATCAGCATCTCCCAAATGAGCCTGGGGGAAACTGAGGGAGCTGGGATGTGACAGACCCTGAGGCGCTGAGGAGGGATCTGGAGGGATCTGCAGGCCCGCCGGGGCCTCAGGCAGGCTGGAGGTCTCAGAAGGGCCAGTGTGCCCATTCCCGCAGCAGCCTTACCTTCACCTCCTGAATCATCTTGGCCACCTCCACCTTAGTTTTTCCTTTGATTGATCTGCCATTGACCCCTGTGATCTCATCGCCAGCTGCCACAGTGCCGTCCAGCGCAGCGGGCGTGTTGTCAAACACCTGTGGGTGTGGAAGGGGATGGGCGGGAGGAAAGGAAAGCTGGGAAGAAAGCTGGCGGCAGGCGGGCATCCCCTCCACCCCGACCAGCACCAGCTCTGTCCTGGTCTCTACTCTCTGTCCCTTACATGGCGAGGAGAAGGGCAAGGAGAGAGAGCACCCCAACAGCCAGAAATGAATGACCCACATTCTTGGGGGAAAGGGAAGGAGGACAGGAAGTAAATGTGACTGATGAGACGTCCCTTTTCTGATATCAACTGCACCCAACCTTAAACACCCACTGGAGGCTTTGTTCCTCCAAAGTAATTTCTTTAGATTTTCCAACAACGCTGCTCAGGGCTGACTCAGAGCGCCAAAGCACCACTGATCAATTCCTGCAACCTCACTGCAGTCCCCAAGGAGCAAGGGCCGCCCCCACATGAGCCCCTTCTCCTAAAGTTACCCCGTCCAGGGAGTCTGTGCTCACTGGCCCAATGTGGCTGAATGTGTTTGTTAAAAGGACAGAGATAGGGGGAGATACTCAGGGTGAGCAGGCGACAAAAGTGTGTGCTGTTGAGTCCCACAGCCCCATAGGCCCTGTGGGGCCCCAGAACACCGGCAGCCAGGCTTACCTGGAGCCTGGAGCCTCAGGAGCCTGGAGAGGGGACCCCACCCAACAGCTCTCAGCAAAGGCCTCTCTCTGTGGGCACTGGGAGGCTGGCTGACGCCCCACAGTGGAACCTACCAGCTGACTCTGCCACCACACAGAACTGTGAAACCTGTCGTGACTGAGGGCTCGCTCTTAGGTATAAAGACGGGTGGGGAATACTGGGCCCTTGAAAAAGTGTCCCATGCGAAAAACACTGAAACGTTTAAACAGAAAAAAGACCCACAGGAAACAGGAACAAAGCAGGGACAATAATATGAAATATTATGAAAATAAATGGAATAATATGAAATATGTTTCTATTTATATAATATGGAATATTTATATAATATTCGTATATAATATAAATATATTTCAGATATATTCATCTTATATATATGAAAATAAAAAGAAAACTACAATTAACACACAGAGATCTGAGAAACAAGAACAGGACGATGTAAAAGGATCATTTCGAAAATAGGAAAGATCTCATAGAAACACAAAACATAATTGAAATGGAAAAATGCCAAAGGAACTTCGGAAACCAAGCAGAGGGAAGCAAAAAAGATGGTCAGAAAACAAGAAAGGGAATATTAAAAGATCAATGGAGGAAGCCCAGAGTTTAACCAACAGGAAGCCCAGAGTTTAACCAATAGGAAGCTCAGAGTTTAACCAACAGGAGTCCGAAAGAGGGAACAGAGAGCAGGACAGCATCAGAGATATTACATGAGATGCAGAAAAGAAAGACATGGGGTCTCCAATGAACCTTCCCCTTGAGGTTCCAGCACAATAGACAGAGAAAGGATCATGCCAAGAGCCATCATCATGATACTTCAGAATGCCAGGGACAAAAAGAAGTGCCCAAGAGTTTTGATGGACCAAGAATAAAACACGTTACTGCAAATAAAGGATCACAAATAAGATTGGCATCACCAGACAGGACAACTATGCTGATGGCAAAAGACAGTGAAACAACACCAACCAATTTCTAAACAAAAATTATTTTCAACCTTGAGGTTCGTTCTTGAATTTAAGCCACTCAAGTGTTAATTGAAAGGAATATGGGAATAACAACAACAACAACAAAAACAGAATGAGACACTTACAGAGACACAAGTTCTCAAAAAATTTACTGCCCTAGCAGCCTTTCTCAGAAACCTACAGGAAACATGTTCCACCAACAAGGGGGAAGTAAGCCAAGAAAGAGGGATCCTGGAGATGAGGGAATCCAACCCACCAGAGGGGAGGGAAGGGGTGGTTCAAAGAGGAAAGACCAGCGGTGGAAGACAGAAAGCTGATGAGAAATGTTTGAGGTAAATGTACTGAAAACACAAGGAGAATGCAAATGGAAAAAAAAAGAAAAAAAAAGAAATTACTTGTTTTAAAAAAAGAAGATTGAGTTAAGAAAAGAAATACAGGCTTTCTCAAAAAATTAAACACAGAGTTAGCATATGACCCAGAAATTCCGCTCCAGATTTATATCCAAAAGAAATGGAAACATATGTCCACACAGAAACTGGACATGAATGTTTATAGCAGTGTTATTCACAACAGCCAAAAGGTACAAACAACGCAAATGTCCATGAACAGATGAATGGATAAACAAATGGTGGTCTAGCCATTACAATGGGATGCTATTCAGCCATGAAAAGAAGGAAGTACTGAAACGGGCTGCAACGTGAATGAACTTCAGTGCGACATGATCACTCAAGGGCATGGGTGGTTGTCTGGGTGATGAGACAGTTCTGAAACCAGAGATGGTAGCTGCATTCCGTGAGCGCACTAAAATACCACTGAGTTGTTATATTTTAAAACCATTATTGTATGCTATGTGAATTTCACCACAATAAAAATATTTTTTGAAAAAGTACAAACACAGAAGACCATTAAGCTCGGTACATAAAACCTTAACTATGCTCTGAGCTCTCTGAGGTGGAAGGGCCTCTGTTTTCTTGCTTTCTTAACTCTAGTGTCTACAAAATACCCTGGCCAGGCCCTGAGAAAATATTTCCTGAACATGATACCTATTGCACTGACACAGACTGAATCAAAATTGACAAGATATCCATGCTAGGAAGATGGAGTGAGAGGAAACAGTGGTGTGGGAAGAAAGTTAAATTCTCCTCTCCTTGGCTGAGAGAAGCTGATAGATGTTTACAAGGGACAGATCAAGAAGTAACAGGATAAGCATCACTGAGAAAAATGGGACCTCTGACCTGAATCTATAGCTAAAAGGGTGGGAAGCAGTGTTGCTTCTGGGATTGGGGTGGAGGCAGGCCTGGGAAGGGGGAAGGGAGGCAAGATGGGGTTGAGCAGGGAATTGCTTATTTGACATTGGCCTTTTAGTACTCTTGACTTGTTGAAAGCAAGTCAGAGAGTCTTTGATTAAAAATAAAACTGAATTTTGAAAAAAGATCAATTCTACTATTTATAATCATGGTTCATACTAAGGACAAACCTGGTCCTCAGCAGAGAGTGGGGATGGAGGGGGAGGTGGCACAGGAGGCTGAACATGTAGATTTTGAGGAGGTCAGGCCTGGGGGAGGCCTCCCTAATACCTCCTGGGTCAGAGAAGGCCAAAAGGCTTGTAAAGGCCACATCCTGAGCGGACAAGACCAGATGCAGGGATCTCCATCTTCAGGGCCTTAGAAGTGACTCTTCTGCAAGATCCTAAGAAAGACTGTTTCTCATCTGCCACCAATGGCTATTTAGCTGAGAAGGTTAGAACAGAACAGAGTCCAGGTCAAGTTGATGTCTATGGGAGCAAGCTTCCTTCCAAGACTGCAGAAAGATCACTGACTCTGACCAGCCCCACAGTAAAGAAGGCCAGTCCTCACTTGTGAGTCACGGTTGACAGAACATCACCAGGGAAGCTCCTGTGCAACAAGGACCACAGACTTGCCCAGTACCGCTGGCAGATCATCTGGGAGAGTGAACTGTCATAAAAATAGAAACAGCTAAAAAAAAAAAAAAAAGAAACAGCTGCCATTGAGGGAGTGCTGCTTAAGGGCCAGGAACTATGGGATGTCATTGTTGAGTTTACTCTTCACAGCAACCCAAAGATGCTTGGACCTATGTATTTTACATCCCCAATTTCCAGGTAACAAAACTGAAGCCCAGAAAGTTTAACAAGCTAATAAGCAGGGAAGCTTGCATTTAAACTCAGGCCATTCATAGTCTTTTAGTCTTTCTACTATGCTTCACACTTGTGTTAGTACCAAAGGTTGATGGTTTTGTTGATTCATTGACAACACTGTTATTGAAGGTTCACTCTTTGCCAGGCATTGTACGAGGTGCTGACTGTAGTGAGAGAGCAAACTGGGATCCTGCCCTCATAGTGCAGAGAGTCTGGAAAAGTGGCTAGATACAGAATTAGTGAGCAAATCCAAGGGTGCAGATGGTGGTAAGTGCTGAGAAGGAAAAACAGATTGAAATGACAGAAAAACAAAGGCAGACCTACTGAGAGGGGGTGTTCGGGGAAGCCCCTCAAAAGAATGAGAAAGAGCCAGCCTTACAGAGTGGAGGAATGAAGCTTTGTCATGTCCAAGTAGGGAGGTGGTTTTCCCCCTCCAGCACCTCCCTCCCACCTCCAAAGCACTCAATACCTGAACAATATACAGGCAGGGACAGTACTGGGCTCCTCCTCCAATGCTGATCCCGATCAGGTTCTGAGCATCCTTCTGCAGGGTCACCTTCCCAGGCACAGTAGGGATTCCACTAGAAAGAGAAGCACGTGCAGTTGAGTTTCCTGGAAGAAGGATGACTGGAGGGTATGGGGCTGGAGACAGGCTCTCCAAAACCCCCAAGAGCCTCCTAGCGCTGCACGTGCTACAGAAGGAAGCGCTTTCTCTTTTGGCCAAAAAGGCAGCATTTTGTCACTTTGTGCTGGAACACTGCAGAGCTCTTGGACCCATGCTAATGGGGGCTCAAACCCCAAGTTGGCCATTTATCAGCTGTGGGTCTTGGATAAGCAAGTCACCCTCTCTGCATCTCAGTTTCCTCATTCATAAAATCATATAGATAAAAAAAAAAATGGCCACTTTAAAAGTACATGGAAGCCACTTAACACCAACTCAATCAAGAGTAGGTACTCAAAAAAATAGGTCCCCCTTCCCCGTTCTTCATTCTCCCTCTAAGAGTTGAGTCAGACTCTATTCTTGTCACCTTCTCAGCTACATAAATCATAGGCCACCACCTCCAGGAAGTCTTCTCCTGTTAAACTATGCATCACCCATCTCTCAATTGTTATACTCAATTACCTCTCAATTTTCACTATACATTAGCATTTATTTATGTTTTGTGGCAAATACTCTCATTTATTCTCTTATTCACTTGACAAACATTTGCTGGCAACCTACAGATGTTGAGCACCATCAGTGCTGAGGACACAGAAAGGCACTGCATTCAGTCCCTGCTCTGAGGGAGGATATATTCTAATAAGGAAACTAACTTAAATTTTGAAAATCTCTCCCACTAATCATTTATGTTGGGAAGGAAGGTATGTTTATGATATTCCTATTCATCCTTCAAAACCTAGCTCAACTGCCACCTCTTCTGTGAAAGAAAGAAAGAAAGTGAAGTTGTTCAGTCGTGTCCGACTCTTTGCGACCCCATGGACTGTAGCCTGCTAGGCTTCTCTGTCTATGGGATTCTCCAGGCAAGAATACTGGAGTGGACTGCCATTTCCTTCTCCAATTCTAACAAGAAGACTAACTTAATTTTTGAAAATCTGCCCCACTAATCATTTATGCTACAAAGGAAGGTGTGTTTATGAAGTTCCTATTCATTCTTCACAACCTGGCTCAATTGCCACCTCTTCTGTGACGCCTTCCCTGAATACCCCAGCAGAGGCACTGCTCAGCTGGCTGGGTTCTCCTTGTAGCCATGTCATTCTCCATTAGGGCCCTTATGGCCCTGAATTGCAATTATCTATCAATATGTCCACAGCTCCCTACAGATGGTGAGCTCCTGGAAGGGCAGGATTCATTGCAGCTTCTAAGCTTACGCTGAGAAGCAAGGGTCTATGGAACTCGGAAGTCCAGGGATTTAGGGGGCTTTGGGGTTCCTGCACTCGTGGGGCTTGGGGTAACAACATACTCACAGTTTATCCTCTTCGATGTCATAATCCAAGTCTGCAAACATGGTTCCGAGAGTTTCAGTGGGCTGGCTGACTGCCCAGTACGGCACGGGAATGGGGAACTGGATCCGGAAGAGAAAAGAGGGCAGGGCTTAGGAAACCAAAGTGCCGAAATGCCAACCCCAACCCCGGCTATCAGCGAGAGCCAGGCCCTCCTCCTCCCCTTCGGATGATGGGGGGCTGTCCCGGGGTGGGGGGTGGGTAGGTGATTCTTACTAGGTACAGAGGGGGACTCCAGGCCAGGGCGGGGGGCTCAGATCCCAGAGCCCGCCCCACGGGTCTCCAGGTCCTCGGGAGCTGCCTCTATCGCTCACCGGAAACGTCAGTCCCACAGACGGGTCCGGGCCAGGCTGGCACCTGAACCCACCTGCCGTTCCACCTGTCCGTGGCCGCGACTGTCGCGTCACTTCCGGCGGAACACGGAAGTCCCGCCTTCCTGCCCTGGGTATTTGCCCCGATCCCTGCAAGCAACACTTCCCTCCCAGCCTCCCGGGGATCCCAGCACCAGGAAAGAGAATAAGTATTGACGGAAGCTCCCCCTTAGCATGAAACAGCGGAAACAGAGTAAAGGTCTGGAGAGGCCGACGGCGCTCAACCCCTCCCCTTGCCCTATGGCCGCCGCCATCTTGGTAAGGGCAGGGTTCTTCCCAGCTTCCTTAGCGGGACGCAGGGGACCAAGACGCCTGGCTGGTTGCCGTAGCAACGGAAGCATCCTCAGGCGGAGGGACCTCCAGCGAAGTTCAGTGGACTACAAACCTCAACAGGTTCCCTTTAACATTTTCAGCACCCCGTGGTAGGGTGCTGTGACTCCTACTAGAATGACTGTCCTGGCTGGAAGGATGCTTCGAGATGCCAGTCTAATCTGAGTTTTGCAGGTCAGGAAACTAAGTGCCAGTAAGGGGAAGAGATTTTGTCGAGAGCCTCCCACAGTTGGAGTAAGATCCAGATCGACCCTGAGACACCTGCCCCCTAGTCCAGTGTCTTTCTAACACCTGCACGCCTGTGGTCAGTGGCTCTGCGATGGACAGGTTGGATTCCCTTCCTTCCCCTTTACACACCTCCTTTCTCCAAACGCAAACTAAGAGCACCGGGGCAGATGCTTTCTATGATATTTAGTAAAAGACTCCTCACACTCCCTCTCCTCCCTTAGTCCTGGGGAGCAGCACCCTTGGGGTCCCACTGAAGGTCACAGCCCTTGTGTACCTGCAGTTCCGGAAATGCCATCAGTGCTTCCCAGCCAACAAGTCCAAATCTCCTCTCCCCACCAACCTCTGCTGCAGTACTGTGTATAGTAAGTTCCCTGGAGGGGTCGGCACTCCCAGAGCCCCAGCCCTAGCATCTGCCTCATCCAGGAAGCATAGGACCAGGCCTGTCCAGATTCCTCCAGGGGCAGTGGAGGAAGGAGAGATGCAGAAGGGTGATTATCCACATATCCCATGGCCTGATAGGAGCCCCACCCTCTCCTTTGGGAGCTATCTGAGCATTGGCAGTTGTGCAGAGTACCACAATAGCAATGACTTTTCCATGTACCCACGGCTCCACCATTAAGATCACTTTCACAGGATTTCAAAGTTCACCTTGATCCTATGAGAGAAGAACAAGTACTGTCAGCCACATTGTGCAGGTAAGGAAACTGAGGCTCGGAGAGGCACTTCCCCTCGTCTCCCAGGTGGTTGGTAGCAGAGCTAGAGCTGGTATTTCCAAGTCCTATTTGCAGGCCAGAATTTCGATTCTAAAAATAGCAGTCTCCAAAGACAGATTATTTAACGTGAACTGTGGTTCTTTCACCTTACAGTAGTCCTAGCTCTTTCCCAGATGCTGCCATCTTGGAGCTAGGGGATCTTGGGTGAGTCACTACCTGACTCTGAGTTCAGTAGACTGGGGACAGTGGTTCTCCCAAAGGTACTTGTGAAGGTCAAGATAAAAAGGAGAAACAGGGACTTCCCTGGTGGTCCAGTGGCTAAGACTCTGCACTTCCAATACAGGGGACCTGGGTTCGATCCCTGGTCAGGGAACTAGATCCCACATGCCACAACTAAGACCCTATACAACCAAATAAATTAAAATATTTTTTTAAAAAAAGGAGAAACAGATGTGAGTGCTTTGGAAACAATTCACATGACAGATGTCACTCAAGTCTCTTGACTTCCCCCTACCCCTGGCCAACCCACTTCAGTCCCTCTTCCCAAGGGAGGACAAAATGCCCAGCCTCCTCTCTCTTCTTCCTTGACTTCCCTGTCTCCCAGGCCTAGCTCTAATCCACCTCTCACAGACTGCCTTACCAGACAGTCCTGGCTCACAGATCTTGTCTCTTTTTCTGAGCCTCTGAAACAGTTGTTATTTGGATCAAACATAGTTATTTGGCAATTAACTATGTATCATCTTGTTAAATCTGGTCATGGCTTCCCTGAGTCAATTCTATGTTGATTGACTTATCACATGTTTGTATTTGGCCTGGGGAGTTTTATTCCCCTTTAAAAGGGGGGCTTAGGGCTCATGTCTTGACAAACCATAAACTTCTCTCCCTATCTCTCTCCTTCCTGAGTTCCCTTTCTGTCCTGACTTTATAATCCCTGGCACATCCCCCCTTCCATAGGATGCCAGGAAGCCATCAACAGGTGTCACTGTGACAAACTTGAAAAAGAAAATCAGGGTGCTTTGTAACACATGTTCATGTGAAAATGCGATGACTCACTTTATATTTGTCAGTGGATGGTTCTCCTGGGTCTGGCCACACAGCATGGGAACCTGTTCCAGCCAATTCACGGGGTCAGATTGGGACCATGAATTCATCTGAAGGGAAAGAAAGTGTGAGTACCTTGTTCCATTGCTATGGTAAGCACTTCTTGTCTTTCCAGCTGGACAGGAAGTCCCTGGGGGCAGATCTTGTCCTTCTCTGTATCTCCCACAGAGCCTGGCGCAGCACTTGGCTGCAGACGATGTGCTGGAATCGTAGCTGTGGTTTTTCATGTGAGATGGGATGTTCTTCGGGCCCTGTAGGAGAGGGCTGGGATGGGCAGAGAGGGAGAGTGATGATGAGGACCTGAACCTGGATGGTGGCAGTGGCCAAGCTTCCTTCACAGGGCTGGAATCACCAGACTGAGTCTAGGTCCTGAATTTGAAATGTGTGTTTTTAATAAGCAGCAGCATCCACACACAGAGGCTTTACCACAGACCACAGCTCTCCCAGTCCAAGATGGTCCCAACTTAGATCCGAGCTCTCTGGTTTCAGAGCTTGGAGTTCTCAGGCACACCAACCTTTGGCTCTGAGATGATACCTGGAGAATGGGTGTGATGACCCCCCCCCCCAAGATAGAAGCTATGAAGATGAAGATGAAACAGCAGAAACAAGCATGAAAATGCCTTAAGAGTGATTCACTTGGCACAGACATCAGAGGTTTTTATTGTTATTCCTCATTATGACCATTTTGCCCAACTACTTCAGAGGGTTACTCAGGCTCCTGCATCAGACTCGCCTGGGAAATATGTCATATGCAGGCTTCCAGGCTCTGTCCCAAGGAAAGGGGGGACCCTGAAGGTTGCATTTTCACAATGTTTCGTAGGTGGCTTCAATGCCTCCTGCAGTTTGAGGACCACCAAGTCACAGGCTCAGAATGGACTGTGTCTGTGCATCCTCAGGGTGGATCTATTCAGCTACACCAATGATCCCTGCCCTGGGGGCCTTGCCATCTAGAGGGGTTTCTGCCCTGGCCAAAGGCCAGTGAAGGGTTCCTGGAAGAACTGACATCTTAGCTGAGTGCTGAAGGAGGTGCTGGTGGGACCCAGGTCGAGAAAAGCAGCAGAGTGACCCAGGCAGAGGACATAGCTGTTGCAGGCTACAGGGGGTACAAGGCATAGTCCCCCATCCTCAAAGAATCACAGTGACAAGTGAAGGCAGTGACAGGCGTGATGAGACTACCACCAAGTCCTCACCAGAGGACGGGAGGAACTGCCCCTCCCTCTTCTGCTATTCCAGAGACCATCCAGGTAGGTGGGTGACCTCTGGCCCAGCCTTGCCCTGAAAGGTGTATGAATCTAGGCAAGTCCTCTCTGGGTCTAGGTCTCCTCCATGATTCTGTCTTTCAAGTTCTGAGCCTCAGATTCAATCCGGGAAAAGCCTACCCCTAACAACCCCATTGGAGGAGGAGAAAGGGACGACAGAGGAGGAAGTTGTTAGAGAGCATCACCGACTCGATGGACATGAGTTTGAACAAGCTCCGGGAGTTGGTGATGGACAGGGAGGCCTGGCGAGCTGCAGTCCGTGGGGTCTCAAAGATTCGGACACGATTGAACAACTGAACTGAACTGAACATCCTCATATTCCTGGGGATGTGCTGCCGCCCAGTGGCCATTGGGAGAAAAACTTCCTGGAGAACCAGAACCCCTATTCTACCATTCCTGTCAGTGTCACTGCCCCGCCTAGTTCAGGGCTGGCTGTCGGGGCGGCGGGGGGCGGGGGGAGTCTTTGTAGTCTGTGGGGAATGGGTGCAGAGCTGTGCCCGATGTGCCCACTCCTCAGTGTTGCCATGGCCCCAGCTCCAAGGCCTGACTCCTCACTGACTCACCGCTGGCATCATGGGCCTGTGGAAAGGTCAAGAAACCAAGGGTGGGTGGAATTGGATTCAGTTCATCAGCAGCGTAGAGATCTAGAGGATGGGCTTTAAAAGCAAACAGATGATTGCGGTATTACTAATAGCCAACGTATATTGGGCATCTCCACATCAGGGGACAAGAAAAGCAAGGTCCTGCCCTGCCAGAGCTCACATGAGTGGGAGAAGCAGGCATTGGCCCCAGTGACATCACCTACTTCAGAGCGCGGAGGGGGTCCCCAAAATAAAAGGGGAGCCCAGTGGGAAGGGGCTTGACTGCAGACTCGTGGGAGCTGGTGGGTGGGCAGGACAGAGCATTGGCTCCACGGCAGCTGTGTAACCCTGGAAATGTCCCTTGACCTCTCTCAGCCTTAAAAAGGGTAAAATGTGTATCATAAGAGCCCAAGTGTTGATTTCAAATTTGAGTCCATGACCAGGACTCTCCCTGCCCAAACCCCTCCAAGGTCTTCCCATCACAGAATAAACCTCTGGTCCTTACCTAGAGAGCTGGGTCTGGCTGCTTCTCCCTCTTCACATTCTGCTCCAGAGCCTCTGGCGGCTTGTGTTCCTGGAACATGCTGGGATGTTTCCACCTCAGGGCCTTTACTCCTGTAGCTCCCTCTGTCTGGAACACTCTTCCCCCAGGTATGCTCACTCCTCATTTCATCCATGTCTCTATGTCCTTGTTAGTTTCTCCAGGAAGCCCTCCAGGGGCACCAGCTAAACCACAGCCCTTAGCTCTTCTCTTTCAGAACACCAGCTCATCTCCCACCTGGACCCAGAGCACAGTTTGGCTTACCCATGTGTTTGCTTGTCAACTGGCTTCTTGTCTTTTTTCTCCAAGCTGCAAGTTCCTGGAGGGCGGGAACCTGGCCTGTTTAGGTCACACCTCTCTCACCAACACGGAGCATGGTCTGGCATGTAGTACATTCAGTGAAGACCCGGTGAATGAATGAATCACTGTGTCATCCAGAGCAGGAACCCAGAGACCAGGCCGTGGTTAGAGATCATAGAGGCCTCCGATTTCAGAATCAGGACCCCAGACACTGTCAGCCTGGCACTGGGGGGCACGGGAACTAGCCGATGAGGGACAGAGCTGTTAGATCTGTGTGCCGGAGGGCACGGGCTACCAGCTGCGGCAGATTGAGGGAGCCAGGGAGGCCTGTCGTTGGGGGGAGAGGGGAGAGGCGGCATTGCCTCCCCCTCCTTGAGTCTGAAGCATGTGGGGGTGGGGATTGGGAAGCCATCTGATGGGGGCCAGGGACGGGAAACCCTGGCTTCCCCCCCAGGGACGGGAAACCCTCTCCCATCAGGGCAGCTGTGGGTGAGGAGGGAATCAGCGTTGCTCCAAGGCATTTGCATTCTTCCAGAAGCCTTTCTCTAGCTTTGATGGCACTGTGGCCTTCATTCCTTGGGTACCTCTCTCCTCTCTTCTCAGCTGCCTCCTCTAGTTGGCCGCCCCTGGCTAGAGGTAGGATGTGGGCTGCCACGGGGCCCCGAGTTCTCCCAGCCACCCCCAAAGCAGCTCTATTCCTGGCTCTTCTTGGCATGTAATGGGCTGACCCCTGACCTCCCCCCCCCCCCCCGTCTCTCCCCCACCTAGTGCTCTGCCCCCGGGTTAGGTCAGTGATGAAAGCTGGTGGGAGCCCCGAGGGGGCTGGGGGGGGCAGGCAGACAGTGCCTGATTGTTCTCCACCCCTGGCAGCTCGGCCACGCTGGCTGCCAAAGGACTGACTTTTGCTCTGTCTCTCTCTTTCACCAGATCAGGGGTTCTCAGACTCAACAAGTGGGAAGTTAATTCCCATGCAGATCCGAGAACACCCCTAGAGGTGATAGAGATTATCAGGCTCTGCATAGGGGCGCAGGGTTCAGACACAGGGGCTGGGAGGACAGGTAGGACCCCACTTTGGGAAGAGCCTGGGACCTTAGGCATCCTTGGCCCTTGTGGAGTTCCGCAAGTGTGAAATGGCATCTCAGGATGCTAAGAGCAAAGCCAGCCCAACGGGAAGATGTGGGGACAGCATGTGACACAGCTGTGACTGTGTCTTCTCCCTCCTTGCCCCTCTGACCTGCCTTCCCCCCCACCCCACCCTCCGTTCCCATACGTGTCAGGCTCTCTGTTCTCTCCCATCAGTCTGGCTGGCTGTCTTGCACCAATAAACACCACATTGGCCAAATTGCTAGAGCTTTTCTAATAAGCCTGGCTAGTCAGGAAGCACTCCTGCCTTATTCTTCAGGAGTATCTTAGCTATTCTTAGTGCTTTGCCCTTTCTTACGGCTTTTATTTATTTATTTTTTTTACTGCTTTTAGAATCCGCTTGACAGGCACCACCAAAACCCTGTTGGGGTTTGATCCGGACTGAATTGAATCTAGACATTAATTTGGGAAGAGCTGACAGTCTTAAGACATTGAATCTCCTTATGCAAGTTCGTGGCTGTCTCTCCGCATTTATTTCAGTTTCTTTAACTTTTTATTAAGTAAAATTTCAAATGTACAAGATTAGAGAAAAAAGAATGATGAAGCTCTTTTTCATCCAGCACCAAGCTTTATCAGTTAAATCTCGCAGCTTCTGTATCTTCAGCCATAACCCTGTCCACTCCCATCCTCCCATTCATTTTTTTTCCAGCTACTCTTTGGGGGTCTTCATGAATGTCTCCCAGGAATGATTTTTTTTTTTTGGTCTCTTTTCCTTTTAAAATAATTATAGATTGACTAGAAGTTGCAAAAATAGTATAGTTTCCCCCATGGTGACATCTTACATAACCAAGACACTTTATCAAAGCAGGAAATTGACACTGGTACCATCCACAGACCTTGTTAAGATTTCACTAATTTTCCTTGTATTCTTGTGTGTGTGTGTGTGTGTGTGTGTGTGTGTGTGTGTGTGTAGGTCCATAATTTCATCACCTTTGTGGATTCATATAATCACCACCACAATCAAGATACAGAACACTGTCCCACAAGACCCCTCGTGTTACTCATTTATAGCAACACTTATATCCCCGCCCAACTCCTCCAGCCACTAATCTGTATTCCATCTCTACATTGTCGTCATTTTGAGAACATCACAGTAATGAAACCACAACCTTTTGAGATAGGTTCCTTTCACCCAACGTAATTCCCTTGAGCACCATCCAGATCATCACATGTATTGGCTATTAATTCCTTTTTATTGCCAAGTAGTAGTCTGTGATATGGAGGTACCAGTCTGTTTAACCATTCACTCACTGACAGGCATTTAGGTTCCTTCCAGTTTTTAACTATTACCAATAAAGTTGCTGCGGCAACTTTAATCATGTATATATGTTATTGTGGATGTGAGTTTGGGGGGGGGGGGTGTTGTTTTAGTTTGTTTACTTGTTTTGACCGTGCCATGTAGCATGTGAGATCTTAGTTTCCTGATCAAGGATCAAACCCGTCCCCCCTGCATTGGAAGTATGGAGTCTTAACCACTGGACCACCATGGATATGAGTTTTTTTCTCTATAATAAATGCCCAGAAGTGGGTTATATGATTGATGGACATCATGTTTTTTAAAAAACTACCAAGCTATTTTCCAGGGTGGTTATACCTCAGTAACATTTTATGCTCTTCTCTGTAAATATTTTGTTATATTTCATTTTTGTTAATTATTGTTAAATGGAGGATTTTTTAAAATTATATTTTCTTTGCTCTGTTGTTTACCTTTTTATTGATATGATTTACACACCAAAAATTTCACCATTTTAAAGTGTATATTCAGTATATAGTCACAAGTTTGCACAACATCACCTCTATCAAATTCCTGAATATTTTCATTACCCCGAAAAGAAACCTGTATCTGTTAGCAATCACTCCTCATATCCCATCCCTGGCAACTTAATCTATTTTCTGTTGCTATGGGTGTGCTTACTCCAGGCATTTCACATCAATGGAATCATTGGCCTTTTGTGTCTGGCTTCTTTCATTTAGCATCATGTTTTCAGGGTTCATCCATTCACTTGTTGTAGCTGCAATTGGTTTTTTATATTGATTTGATATAGGAATACCCTATCTCTAGCTCTGTGAAATTTTCTTCATAGTTCTAATAATTTGCCTCTGGATTATTTTGGATTCTCTATGTAGACAATCATATCACCTGAAATAATGCCAGTTTTACTTTTTTTTATCCAATCCTTATAGTTTATTGTTTTTGTTTTTTCGTGTCTTACTGCCCCAGCTAGGACCTCAAGTACAATGTTGAATAGATGTATGGATGAGGGCCAACTTGTCCCTGATTTAGCGAATTTGTACCTGTTGCCCCTTTAAGAACTATGCTTGTGCTGCTTTTTGTAGGTAATTTTTATCAGTTTAAGGAAGTTCCTTTCTATCCTGAGTTTGCAAAGACATTTTTATTGAAAGTCGATGTTGAGATTTAGTGCCAGCGCTGAGATGATCATGAGTTTTCTCCCTTAATTTATTAGTGTGATGAATGAAATTATAGACTTTAAAACGTAAAACCAGCATTACCTTTCTAGGATAAACCAAATTCTGTTATGGAGTGTATATCCTTTTTATTCCATGCTGGATTTGTTTTGCTAACATCTTACTTAGGGCTCTCGCGTTGAATTTCACAAGCGGGACTGGTCTCTAACGTTTCCTTGGAATGTTCTGTGTAAATAGAAAGGAACCATCCCTGAGTGTAATGTGTGTGTCTCAGAATCTCTTGGACCCTGTCCCTGTCGCTCTCTCAGGGTCCCCCTCTGTTTCTCCCCAGACACACCCGCGGGGAGTGCTCCTGCAGGTCCAGAAAGCAGAGGCGCCACTTAAAGCTCACTTCCAGCCCAGAAGACAGCTGGGAACCTGGGGCCTCAAGCTTTGGGAGGGACACGGAGCTGAGATTCCCTAAACCAGCCGAGGGGTCTGTGTGCCTGGGCCCCCCATTGAAGAGAAAGGCTTAAGAGAAATCTTCCATGTCTTTCTCCATTGGGAGGGAGAAAGCCCTCCAGAGGAAGTGGCTGGAAGGGGGCAGGGGGCAGGGGTTAATGGTGGCATTGTGCTCAGGGCTGACGGATGGCTGGCTTGTCGGTGGCAGTGGTCCAGCCTTAGCAGCCCCAGGGAGATCCCCTCCCCCTCCCAGTCATCCTCTGAGGGAGGGGGCCCTGCTGGCCTTTGATAATGGCTGGGGGCCGCCCTCCCTGCTGTGGGGTCACCAGGCCATTCTCTTTGGTGGGGCCTGGTCTGCGGAGGCCCAGAGTGCACCCTCCACTCTGGCCCAACCATCAGGCGCTGCAGGTGGCAGGAGTGGGCGTCCTGCCCCAGGGCCCCTTGCCCTGCTGGGTCTCTGGCACCCAACACAGCCCATCCCGTGCCAACCCTGCCTGTCTTGTGGATGACTGGGTTTCAGAAGGGATCTGGTGAAGTCCAACTCCCTGACATCTGGGACAGGGAAATGGGGCTATGACTTGTCAAGGCTCTCACGGGAGCAGGGGGATAACCAGTCCTAGGACTTTCTGCTCAAATGTCCCTGGATTGGGGCCAGGCTGATGCTGAGATGAATCAGACACAGTCTGCCCTCAAGGGGCTCAGAGGCTGGGAAGAGGGGAGTCATGATGGGAACAGAGAAGTATAAGTGTGGTAAACGCAGCAAGCACCCTCTGGGTGCAGAAAATGGACCACTAGCCCAGCCAGGCGGTGAGGAAGGCCTCCAGGAAGAAATGATGCTGGAGGCTGATTTTCAAAGAGTGAGTAAAAGTTATACCAAAGAAGGCGGGGACAGCAGGGAAAGGCATCCCAGGCAGAGGGAACAGAATGAGCAAAAGCACAGAGTAAACTGGTGCGTACGTGTGAGCCACAGCAGTTCAGCGCTAAGTAGGTAGGTCAGCAGGGCCAGGTTTTCTGGGGCCTCACGTGCCACCTCAGATGGTTAGACTTGGCAGTGTGGGGAAGAGTTAAGAGCCAGGTTCTAATCCTGCCTTCTTTGCAACCACCTATCCTATGGTCATTCAACTCACTGAGCAGCAGTGTGACCTTGGGCAGATCTCTTCCTCTGGCATAGTCTCCCACACACACAGTCTGCCCTGGGCTGCCTGGTCCCCCTGAGGTTATCCAGCATCAATTTCAGGATGGACCACAGGATGTCTGCTTCTGCCGCAGCATCACCTGTCCACATCAGCCCTGGCTGGCCTAACGGGGACTTCCTGTTATGGGAAAAAAGCAACCCCCTCTCTGTTAGTGGGATTTTCTGTTACTTGTTCTCAAATGTTCCCCTGATTCAAGCTCGTTTTGTTGTTTAGTCACTAAGTTGTGTCCGACTCTTTGTGACCCCTTGAACTGCAGCACGCCAGGCTTCCCTGTCCTTCACTATCTCCCTGAGTTTGCTCAAACTCATGTCCGTTGAGTCGGTGATGCCATCCAACCATCTCATCCTCTGTTTCCTCTTTTTCTCCTGCCTTCAACCTTTCCCAGCATCAGAGTCTTTTCCAATGAGTCGTTTCTTCATATCAGGTGCCCAACATATTGGAGCTTCAGCTTCAGCATCAATCCTTCCAATGAATATTCAGGGTTGATTTCCTTCAGGATTGACTGGTTTGATCTCCTTGCTGGCCAAGGGACTCTTCAGCACCACTTTTTTGACGTTCGAAAGCATCAATTTTTCGGTACTAAATTTTCTTTATGGTCCAACTCACATCCATACATGACTACTGGAAAAACCATAGCTTTGACCATACAGACCACTGTCAGCAAAATGATATCTCTGCTTTCTGATGCCTCAAACTGAAGAATAGAGAATATAAAATACACTCCAAGAACTTACACATCCACATAAACATTTTTCCAGAGAAATGAGACTTTTTCTTAAATGCAGGATACACTCTTTGTCTTTATTTCAAATAACTTTAAAACTTGAAAGTATTTAGTGTAGAAATTTGGGAAGACAATAAAAGACAAGGTATTAAAAAATTTTTAATAACTCAAAATCCCACCAGCCAGAAATAAATAAGGCTAGAATTTTGGGGTGTTTTCTTTCCACTTTTTCCTTATATGTCTTTAAATGAAGACGAGCTCACAGCATTTAGTTTTTCCTTTCTTCTTTTTACTGATGTAACATACATGCACATATTGTTTGATATCCTGATTCTATATTACACCAAAAGCGTTTCCTATGTCATTACAATTTTTTGCTAAGCATCATATTTACTGGCTGCATCATATTCTGTCACAGGAAGTCATATGATTTGTTTCAACAAGCCCCAAGGGACTGCTGAACACTGAGTTGGTGGCCAGTTGCAATAGACATCTGTGGGCAAAAGTCCTTATTTATACTTAGTTTGCTTTAACAAAATGTCCTCGAAATGCAGCCTCCCCCTTGTCCCGAGGTATTCAGCAGTGACAGCCAAAGCAGCATCCACAGGTCCAGGGATCAGCCACCTGGCAGTACCCACAGCTGGCCTGTGGTTACATGGTGGCTCTGGGTCCTCCCTTAGCGCATGCGTGCATGCTCAGTCATGTCCGACTCTATGACCCTATAGACTGTAGCCTGCCAGCCTCCTCTGTCCATGGGATTCTCCAGGCAAGAATACTGGAGTGAGTTGCCATGCCATCCTCCAGGGGATCTTCCCAACCTAGGGACTGAACCCGTGTCTCTTGCATCTCCTGCATTGACAGGTGGGTTCTTTACCACAGACCCTCTTAACGAATGTTTAGATTTTTTCAACTGTTTCCCTTTCTTCCTCTATGCATATTTCTTCTCCTTTTTTAATATTTATTTATGTGACTGTGCCGGGTCTTAGTTGTGGCATGCAGGATCTTTGATCTTCATTGCAGCATGCAGGATCTTTAGTTGTTGCATATGGTATCTAGTTCCTTGACCAGGGATTGAACCTGGGCCCCCCTGCATTGGAAGCACAGAGTCTTAGCCACCGGGCCACTAGGGAATTCCTGCCCCTGCATGTTTCTAATGATCTTCTCTTATTCTGCTCTGATCTAGGAAATCAAAGCACTAAGGTATCACAATTGCATCAAAAAGGAGAAGAAATAGACACTGAGTGGGCCCATGAAGGGCTCCCCAAGGAGAAGTGCCTGATGGGGGTGGGAGGACTCCAGCAAGACCCCTCTGAGCCTCAGTCTCCTGAGAGAAAGACAGGTGCTCCGCCCCCCTCACGGGAGGCAGGCCCCACAGAGGTCCAGAGCCCAGGACTGGACTGGTCTCCCTGCATTGCAGAGACAAGGCCTGAGGTCTAGGATAGGGGGCGAGGGGGTACAGCAGTACTGAATGGACCCCTGCACAGAAGGGGCATGCTGGCCTGCCCACAGCCACCACCTCTCCCGCTCTTCAGATACCGCATGCCCCGCTCACACCCAGGGGACTCCTGGAGCCTCTCCACACATCTCCACCCATGGCTGGGACCACGGGTCAGTCACAGCCCTGGGCACCAGGGCAGTCTGGATCACCCCTTCTCAGTCAGGAGGCCTGGGCATCTTCCTGCTTGTGACTGCCATCAGTGTCAGGAGGGAGGGGCACTGCAGCACCCCAGCCTTCACTTCGCATCCTCTCGTCCTCCTGGTCTCCCAGCAGACATCGGAGCCCCCTGTGGGAAAGGCTGAGGTGTGAGGCTTCCGGGTGAGCTGTTGACTGGGGCTCTCACTCCTCCAGGAAGACCCACCGAGGCATTTTCCTACCCCCAGTCCTCCGCAACCTCCACCCCAAAGTCAAGGGCAGCAAGCCTCCAAAAACTGCTGGTGGAAGGTCAGCTGCTTCCTAAGGTGGAGAAATCTCCATCCAGGGGCCTGGATGTCCAGGTCTAAAAGGATGCCGTGCTCCTATGGGATCTCCGCTCCCAGAAGGGCCTGTCCACCGGCAGGGCTGGGTCCCCCGCCAGTGTGGACCAGGTCACCTGGGAACCTGGACTGACTAACACCAGAGAATGTCCAGGTGTCACCCCCGGACCAGCTGGGAGCAAATCAGTGCTGCAGATGGCATCCTTCCCCAGCTTTTCACCCTAACTGCCTCTGCCCCACACCCGGGCTTCCCAGCACCTCTGTCCTCCTTCCAGCTCCCAAAGCTCCCCTGCCCCTCCAAGCCCTGCCTCCCCCTATTGCTGAGTGCCTTTTTCTCTCTCAACTTTTTTTTTGTATGTCACCGGATTTTCCTTTTGGAGTATAATTGCTTTGCAGTGTTATGTGAGTTTCCGCTGCGTAACAAAGTGAATCAGCTCTATGTATACATATATCCCCTCCCTCTTGAGCCTCCCTCCCACACCAAGCTGAGGTCTCTGTGCTATTCAGCCAGTTCTCTCAGCTTTGGTGGTGGTTTAGTCGCTCAGCCGTGTCTGACTCTTGCGGCCCCATGGACTGTAGCCCTCCAGGCTCCTCTGTCCCTGGGATGTCCCAGGCAAGCATACTGGGGTCGGTTGCCATTTCCTTCTCCAGGGGATCTTCCCAACCCCGGAATCGAACCTAGGTCTCCTGCATTGCAGGCAGATTCTTTACCGACTGAGCCACCAAGGAAGCCCGCTTTATTAACATGTAATTCATGCACTGTATAATTCACATATTTAAAGTACACAATTCAATGTTTTTAGTGTATTTATAGAGTTATACAACCATCATCAGTATAATCATTTCAGAACATTTTCATCACCCCCCAGAAATAAACCCTGTACCCTTCAGCCATCATTTTTCAATTCCCTAGCCCTAGGTAACCATAGTCTACTTTCTGTCTCTACAGATGTACCTGCTGTGGACAGTCTAGACTGAATTCTTGCCTGTTCCCCCTCTATAAAACAGGGCTGGTGATGGTTCCTCCTCACAGGGTTTGGTGAGAAAATTTAAATAACACCTGGACTTAGGATCAAACCTGGTGTAGAGTAAACGTTATATTAAGTCTACTGTCGACATCATCTCCAAGGCCTGGGCTCCTCCGCCCGCCCACATGCCTTCCACTTGCCCTATAAGCTCATTTCACCCTCATCCAGACCCCCAGCCTAGACACCAGACCTCCCTGGCATCCCCACCCAGACACCCCGACAGCCTCTCAGACTCAGCGTTTCCTGCCTCCCCAAGCCTGCCTGGCCTTCCCATACTGTGTCCCTCACTCAGGAAATGGAATGACCGTCCACCTGACCATCCAGACCAGACACGAGGGGCCCCCTCCCCCATGCCTGTCCCCCGACCCCTGCCACCTGGTCCATCAATCTGACGTCCCCACTCTCCCTCCCCTGGCGGTCACCCCGACCTGCTTCCATCACCAGTTTAGTGGTCATGAGCTGGGCTCTGATGTCCAATGCTGGGCTTTGGTGTCCAATGCAGTTCTGTCGATCACTCACTGGCCGAGAAGCCCCAGGCAAGTCACCTCGCCTGCTGAGCATCAGATTCCTGGACAATAAAATTGTTGTTGTTCAGTTGCCAAGCTGTGTCTCACTCTTTGTGACCCTGTCGACTGCAGCACGCCAGGCCTCCGTGTCCCTCGGTAGATGATAAAATAAAAATGTCCTATAAGAGAATGCTTTCGTTATTCACTTATCTTGAGGACTATATGAATAAAATACATGAAAAGCTTAAGTCCTTGATAAACATTATTGTTGCTGTTACTATTACTCTCTCACCTAGGTGACCCCACTGCTCCTGACCCCTGTCCCCACCTGCATCTTGCCCACAGCACCTCCTGTGCTGGTCATGGCAGGCTGACCACGTGCCGGACACTGAGGAAGCCCTTGCATGAGCTGCTTTCTTTAACCATCACGACATTCCCAGGAGACAGATGCTGTTACCCTCATTTTACAAATAAGGAAACTGAGGCCCAAGGTCCCAAAGCTGGAGTCAACCACTGCCTCCAGTGGTAATCATGTTGGTAACCATGTATTGATGGAAAACATTTATCGAGACCCTACTGTGGGCCAGTTACTGAGCCGAGTCCTTGCTAAGCCACTTCAGTCATGTCCAACTTTTTATTACCCTATGGACTGTAGCCCTCCAGGCTTCTCTGTCCATGGGACTCTCCAGACAAGAATACTGGAGTGGGTTGCCATGCCCTCCTCCAGGAGATCTTCCCAACCCAGGGATCAAACCTGTGTCTCTTACGTCTCCTACATTGGCAGATGGGTTCTTTACCACTAGCACCACCTGGGAAATCCATTACTGAGCTGGGTGCTGGGAAAACAGTAATAAACCCAGCATTGACCCAGCCCATAAGATCTTCCTAGAACACAAATTGGAGCCCTCTAAAATCCTTCAGTGACCACCCCACTGCCCTCAGGATGCAGTCCTTGTACCTTGTCAGGGCACCTGGATCTTCAGGAGCACTTCTTCCCTGCCCTCTGCAGCCCGCACTGCCCCTCCCCTCTGCCTAGCTCTCCCACTGTTCCTGCCCCCACCCTGATCCAGCGCACCGGCCTGGTGGGGCCTCCCCACCCCGACACCCACCACTCACCTTCTTCCCAGACTCACCCCCAACACCAGCTCCTTTCCCACCTTCTCCCTCAATTTCTTTGCCTGGTGAACTTTTATTCACCTGTTGAGGCTCCGTGCACGGTCACCTTCTCCAGGAAGCCTTCCATCCCCAACCTTCCAGCCTGGTGATGAGTTCCCAGGCCGGCTGTCTCCAGCATGCTGGCTCTTTACTGATTTGTCTCTCCTCCTGGATTGTGGTTTCTGGAGGGCAAACCTGGGGGCCTCCATCATGCCCCATCCATCACCAAGTCAACTGATTTTACCAGTCTCATCATGACCCAGAGGCCCCAGCCCAGCCCCGAGGTTATGTCTGAGGGCACACTGCTGGCACCGTATGCATGCTCCATGTGGAGTCACTTTCCTCTGTTTCATGTCACTATAAATGCTGGGACAGCGTGAAATGGAAGAATTGTTGAATGGAGCATCTGAGCAGAATCTCCCCAGGGTTCTGGCTTCTGTGATTCCAGACAAGAGGACCAGGGCTGTCGGGATCCCCCAGCAAGCCTCCACCCACTCTCAAGGGGTGGGTGGGTTGCAGCCCTGGAGAGAGATGACCAGGGCTGGAATCACCTGGGTGAGCCCCAAGTCCTGGCTGGGCAGCCTCTCTGTGTCTCAGTTTCCTCATCTGAAAAATAACGACTTCAGCTCATCCCAGCCTGCCTTGCGGGGCTGTCAGGAGGAGACAGAGACTGTGTTCCCTGAAGGCAGGCTCTCCAGTACCGACTGGCTTCCTGACACTCCCATCTCAGACACATTCTGTTTCATTTTCAAAAAAAAAAAAAAATTCCAGGAAACTTGGTTCTAGGCATTCTCTGGAGGCCCACACCCATCTCAATATTTCCGGACATGCGGGCTCTTTCTCAAGGAGGTTTTGGGAAGCGGGGCACATAACTGGGTCCAGCTGAGCACCTGGTTGGGACACTCACCTGTGGAGCCTCAGTCTCCACCTCCGAAAGATGGGCCGTCCCTCCCATCCCGAGGTTGCTGTGCTTATGAAGTGGGATGGTCCATGAGAAGGCGACTTGTCTCAGCGCAGGAAGGTGGCCTGGGGTGGAGGGCGGAGGGTCCCCCTCTCTGGGGACCGGACGCGCACCACAGGATATTACATCGCACCCCAGCCACCCCACATCCTGCCCCTGGGGGCCTCCCCGAAGCCGCATGGCCACCCACAATATGGCCGCCGTGGCCACCAGGCCCCGCGCCCGCTCGCAGGGCGCCAGGGGACGGAGGGCACCATGGCCAGGCCACGGTCACTCCTGGTGGCCCCGGGGGTGCAGCACGGGGCGGGAGGCGTGGTCAGGAGGGAGTGGGGTGGGTGGGTGGATGGGTGGGGGGCCGGGAAGAGCCAGGGAGAGGGGCAGGGAGGCGAACAAAAGGTCCCTTTGTGGAGCGGCCGGGAGAAGAGGAGCGCATTACCCAATGCCCAGAAGCCATGTTGGTAACAAGAGAACCATTCTCTGCCTCGCTTGGAAAACAACTTGGAGCAGAGAGAGACCGAGAGAGAGTTAACCCCATGGGCGCGGGGCACAGGGGCCCGAGGCCACCGTGGGAGGCGGGAAGGAGCGAGCGCCCACTGGGGGCCTTTCGGCCCGGAGCCCGTGATTTCCTGTCTCCCAGGCCTGGTCTGCGGTCGGAGGATCCAGAGCCCCAACATGGCCGCTTGGCCGCGGCCCAGCAGCCTTCGGACAGGGGACTGGAGCCATGGCTTCTGCTGCCTGGGCCTGGCCAGACGTGTGACCTCCGCCGGCTCCCAGCTCCAGGGCCTGGCCCACCCCGAGGGCGCCCCCCTGACCCCAAACTCCGAGTCCAGACTCTACGACTGCAGGTCCTAGGACTGGCCCTGGTTCCGGGGCCCCACGGCCTCCACAAGCCTCTCTTGGCTGACAGGCGGCAGAGTTGCTCCTCAGGAAGTCCCTTCCATCTTTGCACAGTTTTGCTGTTAAAGTTTTTGCTGAAACTTCATTAAATCTCTTTCATCCCTGTGCAGCCTCTACCCACCAGCCCTGGTTCTCAGGCTCCTAGAGACCACCTCTGGTAGGAAGGGGAAGGATACCTGAAGAAGCAGCTGCTGTGTTTTGGGCCCCTCACACGCACTTCGGGGCCAGCCTGGCGGGAGTGAGCTGTGACCCTGTCTGCCGACGCCACTTGTTCTAAAAGCAGCTAACACAGGGCCACAATGAGGAGGCACCCCATGAATAAGCAGAAGAAAGAGGTCCTTCCTTCCTTCCATCCTTCCTTCCAGAAATACAGGCGGAGCCATGTGCCCAGCTCTGTCTTAGCTCTGGGACTCAGCAGTGGACCAAAGAGACCACCCTGCCCCCAGGGAGCGGGCAATAAAAAAGCAAAGACACAAACTAATGGCAGGTCGCCACAAGCTTGATGGTGACGAATCTGGGCAAAGAGAGTGACAAGAGGGGTAACTTTAGCAATGGTGGTCGGCAGAGGCCCCCGCAAGGCTCTGCTCTTTCACAAAGATCTGAATGGAGAGAGGAGGAACATTTGGGCAGAGAATTTCCAGGCGGTGGGCACAGCGTGTGCAACAGTCCTGAGGGGGACTGTCCTGGGGAGTCTGGGAAGAGCCAGGAGGTCAGAGTGGCTGCAGCAGAGACATCAGGGGGTCAGGTCATGGGGAAGGGTGGGGGAGCCCAGGCGCGTGGGTGCCTGCAGGAGCTTGGAGCAAGGTTTGTGTGGTCAGAATTCCATTTCAACAAGGACTCTTTGGCTGCCTTGTGGGGAATAAACTGCAGGGGTCAAGGGTGAGAGCTGGAGACCTAACAGGACTTTTGTCATACCCCCCAACCCCTGTGTGCTCCCCTCCCTAGCACTCCTGCTCCCCAGCTTGCCCCCACCCTCCCATTGTAGGTGCAACCATTCTCCGAGTAAATGTTGGCCCAGCACCTGCTAAGAATGGGGTGTTTGGTCTTTGGGCCAGGCAGGACCCTAAAGAGAGCAAGGCTGCCCTGTGGGGGTAGGGCGGTTCACAGTTGGAGGGGTCCCAGGCACCCAAAGGGGACCCACTAAAGGACAAGCCTTGCTTGTGGACCCCTGGCTAAAGGATGAAGCCTGGGCAGATTTTCAAGCTTCACAAAGGGCTCTCAGGACCCTCCTTCCCCAGCCCCACTGGGTTGTGACATCAGAAAACAGCCCAGAAACGCAGGGGCTCAGTGCCCTGCCTCCCACCTCAGGCAGGTCCCTGGCCTTCCAGAGCCTCAGTTTCCTCATCTGTAACACCGCATGGGCCTCGCAGGTCTGCTGAGTACAACTTAGCCCTCAGGGGGCAGAGACAGGCTCTGAGAGGTGAGTGATGGCCTTGGTCACCAGCTGGAAGGGGCAGTACCTGCTGACCCCTAATGCCAGCCCCTTCTCTTCGTGTTCCCGACACACCTGTGGGGCCTCAGCTCCACCCCCTCTAAGGCCCGGAGCTGCGTGCTAGAGCAGGGCAGATGCTACGGAAAGTAGTGACAGTATCGAGGGGCTTCAGATGGCAGAGGGGCCAGTGGGTAGGAGTGAAAGTGTTAGTCGCTCAGTTGTGTCCAGCTCTTTGTGACCTCATGGACTGTAGCCCACCCGGCTCCTCTGTCCATGCGATTCTCCAGGCAAGAATACTGGAGTGGGTTGTCATTTCCTTCTCCAGGAAATCTTCCCGACCTAGGGATCGAACCCAGGTCTTCCGCATTGCAGGCAGATTCTTCACCGTCTGAACCATCAGTGGGTAGGACAGGGAGGCTGTGAGGCTCAGGAAGATGAAGCAGGACAGACTTGGGCGTTCCAACCGAACAGGAAGCACCCCAGCCCTGGCAGGCACCCTGGAAGGGTGAGAGAGAGGCCCCTTGTGATCCTGACTTCCCCCCACCCCGACCCCGACTGGCTGTAAGCAGCCTGGCCTCTCAAGCCTCTGCATCTTCATTTGTCAAACGGGCCACCTCCTCTCTGGTCCCAGAGGGTGGTGACGAGGATCAGATGAGTGGGAAGCTGGGCATGCAGGGAGCTGGCAGGGCTTTATACTGGGTTCCTGCTGGCTTCCAGGCTTATGCATCCCTGACAGAATGATCTAACACAGTCGATTCGTGCAACAGGCAGGGCTGCAGAGGAGAGAGGGAAAACAGGGGCAGGAGAGAGACGGAACAGGGGAGGAAGGGGGGAGGGCCATGGCATGGAGCAGGGAGGGCTTCCTGGAGGAAGCAAGTTGTACGTATCATGGGGGATGGGAGGGTTTGCACAGGCCAGGAGGCGGGGGAGGGCTTGTAGCAGAAGGGCTAGCACAAGTAAAGGCACAGAGAAGGGAACCAGCAGGGAGAACAGAAAAGAGAAGGGCAGAGCCCTTGTTAGCAAGGTGGCGTGGGGAGGCTGGGGTTGGGATCCTGGGAAGCCCAGAGCCTCCTAAGCCAGAGCTCAGAGATTCACCTCCACCCCTTCCAGCCTTGAGCTTAAAGCGCCTGATTTCCATCTCCAGCCTTTGCTGGAATCTTACTCTTCCTGTGGAGCACGCTCCGCATGTCTTTGCTGGCTGTTGAGAGCTATATGGCAAAAAGGCTCCCTCTGGGAAGTCCTCCCTGAGCCCCAAGCCAGGTTGAGAATCCCTCCCCTGGAAGTAGTTCTTGCTGTCCCAATGGGAAGGAACGATTATTATATCCATTTTACAGAGGAGAAAACTTGGGCTGAGAGAGATACCCTCATGGCTCAGGGGTGAACGACTGGTGTCAGAGCTGGGATCCTAACGCTGCGAGAGGCCTGGCACCTGTGAACTCTTATGTTACCTCCCCCACCCCACCCTCTGCTGGGCACCTTTTTGGATCCAGAGAAGGGCTGAAATTCAAGTGCTACCAGGCCGCCGGGAGGTGGCGGGGCAGATCCTGAAGCCGGGTGCTCCGGCTGACCCCAGTGCTCCCACAACCGGTCTGAGAAGGTGCAGAGAGGCCCAGGATGTAGGGGTGAGTGAAAGGGGAGAAACTGGGCCTGAGGCCAGGGACCATGGCAGCCCTGGAAGGCAGGGAAGACAACCTACGGGGCCAGAGCCCAGGTGGCAGGGGGCCGATGGCCCGTGGCAAGGCAGCAGGAAGAGGGGGAGCTGGCCACAGGAGGAGGAGGAGAACTGGGAGATCTGGGGTCCCCGGCGCCCGGCCCTAGGCTGGTGCTGGGAGCAGGGGTCAGGCGGCGGTCGCGGGCACTCGCAGGCTGAGTGGAAAGAGCACTGGAGACGCTGCGGGTCACGCGGGAAGTCACCCAGCGCGGGCGCGGTGCCCGGGCCCACGTCACACCCTCGCCGGGGCGGAAGCCTCGAGGCCCTTCCACGCGGCACTGTCGTCAGCCAGCGGAGTCACATGGGGGGCGGGCCGCGGGCCGTGGCGCCTTCCGGTGGCCTCTCCGCCCCCGCCCCGCCCCTGGGGATCCTGCCACCGCTCTTGGAAAACAACTGAGGAAATCAAGTGGAAACACAAATCCGCCACCCCAGTCCCTCCCGCTCCCTTGGGCCAGGCCCCTGCCCCCCAGCGCACCCTGGAATGGGGCTCAACCCGAGAGGCCAGCCAGCCCAGCAAGGTTTGCCCTGGCAAGGCCCAGTGGGCATGATCCTTGGCCCCGGGGCTCCCAGCATTCGGGCCTGTCTGCCCATCTAGTCCCGCAGAGGCTAGCCCTCCCCAGGAGGACCTGGGGCACTGAACTTGAGCCCCCTCCCTCCCTCTCTTCCTCTCTCCCAACTACCTCTAGACTCTGGGATCCAGGGCCAAGGAAATCCCAGGCCTGACTCTGACCTGGAGAAGCTGGTCACCTGGGCAAGTCCTTACCGGCTATGGGCCTCAGTGGCCTCATCTGTCAAATGGGAGCAACAAGGCCTGCCCAGACCCACCTCACGGGCTGGAGAGAGAGACCTGGGCCTAGAGAAGGACAGTACTGTGTGAGCTATAAAGGGCCAGGCCCATGGATGGTCACTTTGATATTTTACAGAGAGGACTTGCCTCCCTGGCTGGGGAGTCAGCTCCATGCAGGGGGACATGAATTACAGGTGATGATAAGGGGTTCCTGCAGTTGCTTACCCCTGAACAGAGAAGAGCCCGGCCCTGGCCCACCCGGTCCCTCTCAGCACCATCCACTCCCAAACACCTCTGTCCCCTCCACAGACAGGGTGCTCGCCCCGTCGGACACGGTCTTTCCTCAGCAGAAGTCCTCCTCGTCCTCCAAGACCCAGCTCAACGGTCCCTGCTCTTGGAAGCGTCCTGACTCCAGGGGGTCGAGCGGCACCCACTTCTCCTGGTACAGGATGAACACGTCAGGTGTGGCGTTAGCCATCTTAGCATCCCAGCAAGTGGGTGAGCTCCGTGCGGGTGGGGCCTGTGTCTTTACCACCCTGGAGTCCCTGCCCCACGCTCAGCGCTGGGCCTAACAGTGTCAACAGGTGTGAGCGAGCCGATGTGTGTGTGCACGTGTGCGTGAGTGCCAGGAGAGCTGGTCAGGAGGTGACCTGTTCAGGAGAGGACAGGGAGGGGTCAAAGTTTACTACGTGCATCTCCAGCCTCCACTCAGGGCTCCCTCTACTCCCAAGACCATGACCCCCCCAGTGTCCCCTGTGCCCACTCAGCCTGAGGGAGAATCTGGCTCCCTGCCGACTGAGTCAAGGTCAGCTCATCCCCTGACGGGTCACAGGGGCGCGCTTCTAGGAGGAGCGTACTGGTGGTATTTCCAGAGCTCTGCTGGGCGTGATGGAAGGTGAGGGGACACTGGCCTGTTAGAAAGTGGACAGAATCATCCAGACTTCAGACAGAGGGGACTAGACTACCAGGGAGGGGACAACGGATGTGAGCTGCGTTTTGAAGGAAAAACTGTCGTGGTTGATGATTAGCTGCGGGGGGATGAAGGGGCGGATGAGTCAAAAATGACTCTGAAGTTTCACGCCCGGGTCACTGGAGAACAGTGGGGCCATTGATGGGGGCGGGGAAGCAGGGCGGGGGGGGGGTCGCTGGTTTGGGGGCAGGATGGTGACTTGGGTCTGGGACAGAGACGCACAGCATTTGGGGCTGGAAGCAGCCTCAGAGACCATCCAGGTCACATGTGAGGAGACGGAGGCTCTGGGAGGAGCAGCCACTTGGCCGGGACACCGCAGGGGTCGATGTCATGACCGACCGAGGCTGGGGACCTGGTCAGTCCCGTAGGCAAGTCAGACCCAGTCCTCACCTTGGGAGACTGAGACCAGAGTCATTGTCCCTTGGGAGAGACAGACATGGGCATCACTGCAACCTGATTGATGGGGTGTCCATGAGGCAATGTGGGGATGCAGGGGGTGTGAGGGAAGGGGGAGTAACCAAGGAATAGTCATAGCAAGGTTATCAGAAGTGGGGCCCCTGCCCAAAGTGCCTCTCCTGTAATCCTAGCAACCGTCCCACAAGCTATGCAGACATGTTCCCATTTCACGGATAAAACTAAGTGGCTGGTCCAGGGCCTCATGGGTCTGATGCTGCCCCAACTAGCACTCTTAAGGCCTGCTTCTTGGATGCAGTATTCTGGAACTGAGGCCTGATGGATGAGTGGGAGTTTTCCAAATGACAAAGAGGGAGGGGTGACATGGGGCAGAGGAATCAACATGTATCAAGGCCCAGAAGACTATCCATCCATCAAGAGGACTTGAGGTGTTGGTGTGTAGCCCACCTTCATACCTCTCACCCAGGCCTCCTACCCTGATCCCACCCTGTCCCCAGGCCCCTCATTTTACAAGGCCCCACTTACCTACCCTACCCTTTGCCGGTGATTTGTCAGATGAATGAGCCAGGGGTGGAGGGGTGGGGGTGTGGCCTGTCCCCTCTCCCCTGCTCCCAGGGCTTCACAGCTCAGTCCTGCCCTTTCCCCTCTTCCCCACGGCACCATTTTCTCATCCCAGGAGTGATCCCACAAAAAATGAGTCAGCCCCATGGAGGCAGAGGTTGGCCTGAACCACTCAGCATGTGAGCAGCTGAGCTAAGGCTCAAACCCGCAGGGCCTGGGGTCTCAGACCCTGGAAGAGCCCTCTGAGGTCTGGACAAACCAGGTCGCTCTCCACACTTCTCCATCCCTGGGGCCCCCCTCGGCGGTCACCCTGGTAGTGAACCAGGGAGGACTGAGCGCCAGAACCTATAAGGACAGCTTATAACTCAGGGTGCAGTCACGTGATGGTGTCGGCTCGTGAGAGCCAATTGCTAAATCTTCTGGAATTTTCCAAGCCTGTTATGTCACCTTGGAAGCTTGAAATTGGCCCCAGTGAGAGTTTTACAATGTGAACATTGGCAGTCCACCCCGCTATAGCCACCCCCTCCCTGACAGAGCTGGTTGTTAAGCACTTACCAGCATACCACTGCCCAGGAGGCCCGCCTCCTGACTCCCCCGGAGGTTTCTGGGTTCTCCCAAGCACCCAGCCCAGGCTTGGGCTCTTGTGCTAAATCCAGTGGCATCTCCTGCTCACCACAGGGCTCTCCAGTCCCAGCATCAGCCAGTCTTTCCTGCTGCATCTTGGACTGCTCCCTTCCTGCCCCCGTGCTCCAGTGGCAGAAAAAAAAGGCGATTCTTCCTGAACAGGCCTTTGCTTATGCCATTCCCCACTCCTGGAATACATGTCCCTCATCTCTGCCTCTTGAAATCTTCCCTGCTCCGTCAGGTTTATTCTTAATTGGTGGCCAGTAAATATTCCTTGACTAAATAGAAAGGGGTGAATTGAAGCCCCTACATCCAGGGCTGAACTGGGGTCTTGGCAGAGCCTGGGGCTCTGGGAAACCCTGAACCATTCCCCTGCCTCAGGACAGAAACACACCAAAATCCTCCTGCCAATCCCAGCCGTCTTGTGGTCTCCAGGGAGATGGGGTGTTAATGGAAGACAGACTGATAGCTGCCCTCAGGGGCGGCAAAAGCAGGAATCAACTGAAACCACCCAGGTTACCTGGAAACGAATCCCTTCATTCCGTGTTCAGCCTTTTGAACTCCTCTTCATCCTTCAAAGCCCAACTCACATGCTACCTCTGCCAAGAGGTCTTGCCCAGATCATGGTCCTCCATTACCCCCTCGCCCCTTTGCTGTTATGACTGCACCCGCGACGCTGGGCAGTGCTTCTCTGTCTGTGTGTCCATCATCCACTAGACCACAGCCAGTTGAAGCAGGATAGGCCTTAGGTGGCCCAGATGGTAAAGAATCTGCCTGCAATGCAGGAGATGCAGGTCTGATCCCTGGGTTGGGAAGATCCCTTAGAGAAGGGAATGGCAACCCATTCCAGTATACTTGTCTGGGAAACCCCATGGGCAGAGAAGCCTGGCGGACTGCAGTCCATGGGGTTGCAAAGAGTCGGACACAGCTGAACAACTAACACTTTCAGGCCTTATTTAAGGCTGAGTCCTCAGCCCGGTGCTCTGCAGACCCAGGGTCTGCTTGGGAGATTTTTTTGGCCCCACTGTGCAGCATGCAGGATCTTCCCACCAAGGATCAAACCCGTGCCCCTGGCAATGGAAGCGTGAAGGCCTAACCACTGGACCACCAAGGAAGTCTAGGAACTGCACACTGGATTGACTCCATCACTATTTTGGGCAAATCACCTCTTCTCCCCCAGGCCTCTGCTCCCCTGCCCCCAGTATGAATTCAACTTGAACGAGGTTAATCGCCAAGAACCCACCTCTCACATTCTAGGACTCTGAGACTATGCACCCCTCCCCATGAGTCTCTCCCCTTCTAGTCTCCTTCTCTAACTCCCCAGTGGGTGACACCCCTTCCCCACCTGCCTTCACCTCTCCCCCAAACACCCCACAGCAGATGCACTGCTCCGGCCTGAGACCCCTGGACTCCATTTTTCCGGGTGCTGTTTCCCTCTGACTAGAGGTTCCTTGGAAAGAGCAGAGGTCTCGCGCATCCACAGGCCAGAGGGGCAGCATCAATAAGTACCCGTCAATGGACCGTGAGGGAGCAGCCGGGACTTGCAGGGCCCTTTGGCAAGCCTCAACATCCCTGTTCAGACTCGCCCAGAGCAGCCGGCCCCTCACAGCCTAGCTCTCCCTTGAGCCCCGGGGGCTAACAGCCAC
This sequence comes from Dama dama, assembly GCF_033118175.1. Taxonomy (NCBI): domain Eukaryota; kingdom Metazoa; phylum Chordata; class Mammalia; order Artiodactyla; family Cervidae; genus Dama; species Dama dama. Next base: position 10,367,692 of record NC_083702.1, read on the forward strand.
ATCCCAATCTCTGCCTGTTTTACTCCGACTTTCATAGAGGGTGTGTGTACAGTAGTGGGGGGGGGGGCAGGTAGACGGCAGCCCTTCCCTCCCCACCCCACGCAGAGGACTCAGGTGGCTGTGAAGCTACTGTCCCCTCTCACTCTCTGCCCTGTCCTCACCTCCCGAGCACACCCAGAGGCAGATGCAAGAGCACACGCGTGCACGTGCACACACACAGATGCACTCAGGAGAGTTGTGAAGCTGCAGATCTGTCTCCCTGTGCCGGTGTTTGGAGAGGTGTCACTCGTGCCATCGGGCGTGGTGACCGAGAGGGGACCTGATGGGATTGTTAGAAGGGGCTCTGAATCCCTTGTTGGTCCTGAAATCCAAGGACCAAAGGCTGTCTCTGCCCCCAGGCAGCCTTGTGCAGCCACCGCCCCCCACCCCTAACCATCCCGGTCCTGACACTTTGTCTAAGTCACCAAGCCACTCGCAGCTCTTTTGAGGCAACCCCCTGCAGCAGGACTCAGAGTCTCACCATCTCTCACAGGCGCCTGGTACAGACTCAGGGCCCAGGGATGGAGTCGGACGTGAAGGGAAAAAGCAGTGTGGGCCTGTCAGTCCAGAAAGCTCTAGGGAGCAGTGGCTCTCGGGTGATGCAGACGTGATAATTTGCAGCCCAGACTCTGATGTCTCCTCTCCCAGGAGCTGCATGATCTTCAGCTAAATCCTAAACCTCTCTGGATCTCAGTTTCCCCATCTGTGAACAGTGCTAGGTCACAGCTCCTGCCTTATTAAGTTGTCACGGCTGAATGAGTTCACAGATGTGTCCACATCGGGTGTCTGGCGAGCAGTAAGTGCTCAGGAAATATTAGTGATGCTGCTAGAAGTAGGGGGGGTGGAGGGGTGGGCGGCCCTCCTTGCTCCTTTCCTGAGCATGGCCCCTGTGCGGGGTGCTGCGAAGACACGCACGGTCCTGCCTGCTGTGACCTCCTGAAGGTGGGGAAGGTGCAGACCGGGAGAGAGCAGCTCCCAGGCCTCCCTGTGAACACACAGGCATCTGGTTCTAGGTGTGCTGGGGAGACAGCCGAGTCAGTTGAGGTGCCAGCCCTGATGGCAGAGGGTCAGGGGGCCAGGAGGAGAGGTGGGGCCTCAGAAGAGAGTGAGAAGAGGGACTTCCAGGTGGAGGAGTGGCCTGAGCAAAGGTGATCCTGAAATCCAAGGGCCGAAGGCCTTGGTGATGAGGAACAGTGGTCCAGAGTGGGGAGGGTCATGCCGCAGAACCCACCAGCTCCAGGACCATCACCACCAGCACACGGCAGGGGGCTGCTCTCCGTCCTCTGTGCCCGCTTATGCATGAGGTCCCAGCCTCATGCAGGACGACGTGCCTGCTTTTCAAGCCTCTGCACCTTTGTTCGTGAAGCCCCCCACCCATCGGCTCATCTCCTCCAGACAGCATGTAAACTTAACCTGCTTCCCGGTAGTCACTGGGGTCTCTCTATCCCTCCCAGACAGGAACGCCCGAGATCTGCCCGCGGCGGGGATTCGGTAGCAATCAGTGCTACTGAATGAGTGAATGAACAAATGAACGAGTGAACAAAGGCGGTGACTGCCGCATCCCCCTACACGCTGGCGATTCAGGGATGATGGACCCCATCACGCACCCTGTGACCACAGGGCCCAAGCCGCAGGAACTCTGACACACACCGCCAGGCCCTCACCACCCCAGCGAGCCACGTGGAAAGCTGCTCTCTCTCCTCTGGGCCCCCTCCCCATCCATCCTCCCACCCACGCACACTTTCCCTCTTGCCTGGGGCAGCTGGTGGGAGGGTGGGGGCTGGGGCGGGGCAGGGCCAGAGGGGCCTCGGTGGCGGCAGTGGGGGCAGGGGACTGGGGGAGGCTGGGAAAGTCCAGGCTCTCTCCTGGGGGGCGGTGGGCGGCGAGGCGAGGCGCTCGAAGGGATGAGGGAGGAGGGTCTCGGCCCGGTACAGCTGCGGTCCCCTCCCTAGCAGCCTGCATGGGTGCAGAAAGGCCTCTTTGTTCTCCGCCTTTAAAGGGTAAGAGAAACACTTATGCATGGCAAATTAGCCCAAAAATGTATTTCTCTAAAACACCCAATTGTCTCACCAGGCCTGCAGCTGCAGGGAAGTTCCAGGGAGCCGGGGAGGGGGTGTCTTTGGGGTGACCCTGAGGGACAGGGAGAGGTGGTGGGGAGAGGGGCCATCACTCCTTCCCGCCTCTGCTCTCAGAATCTCACAGTCGCAGGAGGACACAGCTGGGGAGGGCCCGAGGGTCAGGGAACCCTCCCCCCTTCAGTGGTACAGAGACAGACACTGAGGCCCAGGGAGGTGGCAGAGAAAGGGCTTATCCAGGACCCTGGGCTTTCGCATCTGTACCTACTGCTTGTCTGTGCTGGAGAGAAGGGGCTTCAGGGAAGGAACCCCAGGTCCCCAAGATCAACCAAGCCAGCTGCCCTAGGAATGAAAGAGAGAGAAAGAAACTGGGTGGCTCTGCTCGTAAGCTGCCCGCTTGGGGCTTCAGTGCCCAGGAGGATGGCCAAGGGCACCCACCAAGCCCACCTGTTCCCCATCCTGGTGCATCTAAAGGCAGCATGCGTGGGGCGATGGGAGATTCAGACAGTGGCGCCAGTCGGGAGTCCTCCAGCAAAGCCTTCCCAGGAGCAGGCAGGAGACCTCGCTTCATCTGAACCAAATGCACATTTGGAGAAGGTTTGGGATCCCGCATTGATATCCAACTCAAGGCACATTCTTCAGGAGTTGGTTCTGTGTGGACCCCGGGAGCATCCGGGCCCCCAAAGGTGAATGAGAGACAGCTCTGTCCCCAAGGAGCTCCTGGCACCCCAGGGGAGACTAATGGGTAAAAAAGCAACTAGCATGAAAGAGTCCCGTGCGGAGGTAAGGTCCAAACCAAACCCCGAGAACAAGGAGGAATGGGATTTTCAGGGCAGTCTCCCAAAAATGGCCCTAGGGCTGGGCCCTGAAAGATGACTTTGAGGCTGGATTGGGTGGACATTCCAGGCAGCAGAGACAGCACAAGGGCACAACTGTGACTCCTGAGACCACCACTTGACCTTGGAGTCATTGATTTAAGAGAACTTGTTGAGGACTTCCCTGGTGGTCTAGTGGCTAAGAATCCACCTGCCAACTCAGGGGACACGGGTTCGATCCCTAGTCCAGGAAGATCCCACATGACGCAGTGCAACTAAGCCTGTGAAACTATTGAGCCCGCGCGTCTTGGAGCCTGTGCTCCTCAACAAGAAAAGCCAACGTAAAGAGAAACTGCGCACAAGCAAGAGTAGCCCCAGCCTGTCACAACCAGGGAAAGCCCAGCAGCACAGAGGCCCAGCACAGCCAATAAAGAATTTTTTAAAAAAAGAGAACTTATTGAGCATCTCCTGAGTTCTAGCCCATGTAATTGGCACAGGGGAGAGAACATGATTCTGACCCTGGGGTTGGGGATCTTGCCAACTAGACAAAGTGAGTTTATGACAGAAGGAAAAAACCCTGAGCTGGCCATGAAAAGCGCATGAGGGTGCAGAGTTAGGGCCCAGCAGCTCCCGTGAGACTGCCAGCTCCCCAGCTGTTTGTGCATCTGTGGGATGCAGGGATGGTAACCACCCAGGAATACTGCCCTGAGGACATGGGGGAAGAGCCAAACCCAGTGACTGACACCCCAGAGTTTCTCAAAAAATGTTAGTTCTGCTGCCCCACCCCACGCCACCCCTGAGGAGTCTGGAAATGAGAGAGACGGGAGCAAGTTGGAGAGGGGAGATTGTGTGTGTGAGAGAGTGTTGTGCTCACATATGTGCGTGTGTATGAATGAGTGTGTTGATGTGCAAGTGTGCAAGTGTGTGTGTGACTGTGCACGCGTGCGCATAGGAGTGAGGGGTGTTGTGAGTGTGTGCATGCACGTGAAAGGGTGAGTTGTGCATGTGGGGGGGGGCTGTGGTTGTGTGCAAGTGCACACGTGAGTGAGAGCGGGAACAAGAGTGTGTGTGCGTTTGTGTGTGTGTATGGACACAGGATCATACCCAGGATGCTTCTTGGGGAAGGGAACGGAGCTAAGACTGAAAGGTCAGATGCTCAAAGTGGCCAAGCAGCTGGAAAACATTCTCTCATGGTGGCTGGAGGGACCAGAAAGGAGACCGGGCCCCTTGGGTGAGCAAGAGGCCATGAGGCACCAAGAAGGGAGAGACTGCTGTGAGCTGAGGCCTCTTCTCCACCAGGGCTCCCCGGTTCAAGGAGGCACCAACAGTCTTGGGTGGAGCTGTTTTACCTAGGCCTCTCTTCCATGCTTATCCAAGACTCCCCGGCTTCCTCTTCCCTCCAGGAGAAACCCAGGTTCTTGGAAGGGTCGACCACACCCTCCATGGTCTGATCCCCGCCCTGCTCTTCCCACTTTTCAGCCGGGTCGATTCACCTGCCCTGTGCACTGGTTTCCTTTCTGGTCCCTCCAGCCACCCTCCTGCCACACTCTGAGCTTTGCCTTCCCCTGGGGATCTGACTGGAGAATCCTAGTCACTCAGCAGCCAAGTGCTGGTCCTCCCCCGAGTCATCCCTTTCACCGCCTTCCTGCATCCCTGTAACTTTGCCTTGTGCTCCCACATACATCTGAGACCATCCTCTTGGCATGCCGTAATTTACAAAACTGTGGTCCCTGGACTCAGAATCATGGGAAAACTTGTCCAAGAATCCTCTCTGTAAAAGGCACCTGTGTCCATAGCAGCGTTATTCACTATAGTCAAAAGATGGAAACAACCAAAGTGTCCATTGACAGATGAATGGATAAATAAAATGTGGTCTATACATATGATGGAATATCATTCAGTCTTAAAAATGAAGGAAATTCTCAAATGCTACAACATGGTGAACTTTGAAGATGGGGGGCTAAGTGAAAGAAGTCAGGCCCAAAATGGAAAGTAGTGTTAGAGTCCACTCATATAAGATACATAGAATAGTTTAACTCATAGAGATAGAAAATAGAACAACTGTTATCAGGGGCTATGGGGTGAGTGGAGAATGGGAAATTATTGTCTAATGGGCAGAGTTTCTGTTTAGAAGATGAAAAAGTTCTGGAGGTGGGTGGTGGTGATAGCTGTACAATATACATGTACTTCATGTACTTAAAGTGTACTTAAATATACTTAAAAATGATTAGCATGGTAAATTTTATGCCGTGTATAGTTTACCACTGAGGGGAAAAAGCACCAGGCAAAGAGTTTTTCGAGGAAGTTCTTTTTAGATTTTAAGTAATAGTTTTCTTAAAGGGAATGCCTCTACACTGTTGGTGGAAATGTAACTTGGTGAAGCCACTCTGAGTAACAGTATGGAGGTTTCTTTTAAAAAGTAAAAAAAAAAAGGCAAAAAAAAAAAAAGTAAAAATAGAATACTGCAATCTGGCTCCTGGGTTTATATCTGGAGAAAACCATAAGTTTGAAAGATACATGCACCCCAATGTTCATTGCAGCACTATTTACAGTAGCCAAGACATGGAAGCAACCTAGATGTCCATAGACAGATGAACGGGTAAAGAAGATGTGGTATATGTAGGCAATGGAACATTACTCAGCCATAAAAAAGAACGAAATAATGCCATTTGCAGCAACATGATTGGACCTGGAGATTATCGTCATTACTAAGATTTCATCATTACCAGATGAAATAAGTCAGACAGAGAAAGACAAGTATCATATGATACCACCCATATGTGGAATCTAAAGGAAATAATACAAATGAACTTGTTTACAAAATAGAAACAGACTCACAGAAATAGAAAACAAATTTACGGTTACCAAAGGGGAAAGGTGGGAGGGAGGGGTAAATGAGGAATTTGGGAGTAACAGATATACACTACTGTATGTAAAATAGATAATAACAAGGACCTACTGTACAGTACAGGGAGCTATACTCAATATTTTGTAATAACATATATGGGGAAAGAATCTGCAAAAGAATATGTATATATACATATATATATATCTGAATCACTTTGCTGACCTAAAACTAACACAACATTGTAAATCAACTATACTTCAATAAAAAAATAAATAATTTTTTTTAAATAGAAGGAAACAGTTTTCTTTTTGTGTAACCTGATAGGAATAATAGAAAAAGATGAACGGACATCACCCACTCCCTTCAGGCAGACGTGTCTCCTCCTTGGCGCCTCCGGTCCAGCACAGGATGTGGATGGCTCTGATGCACAGTGAAGTGTGTTGATGACCAATGACTTCGGTGACTATGTTCCCTTGACCCTCTGGGGTAACCACTCTGGATGCATCCTTCCCTCCCCACACCCCTCATTTCAGCCCAGGAATCTTCTGAGAGGGGTAGGGCACTTCAGGGAAACCCAAAATGACCCAGTGGCATGCAGAAAGGTTAGCATTTCTTTCCATTTTTATGTTTACTCTTATTCTTTGGAAACTCCTACTTTGTGTATGTTTCTATAGTAGTTGTTGTTTAGTCGCTAAGTTCTGTCCGACCCTCTGGGAGCCTGTGGACTATAGCCCGCCAGATTCCTGTCTGTGGGATCTTCCAGGCAAGAATACTGGAGTGGGTTGCCATTTTCTTCTTCAGGGGACCTTCCCGACCCAGGGAATGAACCCAGGTCTCCTGCATTGGCAGGTGGATTCTTTACCACTGAGCTACCACAGAAGACTTTCTATAGTAGTATATGTACATAATTTGTAAATAAATAAACAAACAATGCCTTTAGATCTGACTCAGGAACTGAACAGATTCTGAAAAATTCTTTGTGATATCTTTCACACCCCAAACCCAGGAACCATATGTATTTCAATAATGTCCTCAGTAATCAAACCTGGCTTCTGATTTTTGCCATGCAAACTTGGGACCCAAACAGATTTTGATAATGAGGAGTATTTGTACAAATTTGGGACACTGTGCCCCTACATTCTTACTGAAAAGGATATACAATCAAAAGTATCAGGGACATCCCTGGAGGCCCAGTGGCTAAGACTCTACACCGTCAAAGCAGGGGGCTCAGGTTCCATCCCTGGTCAGGGAACTAGATCCTACATGCTACAACTAGCGGTTTGAATGCCATAACTAAAAAAGATCCCGTGGGCCACAACTAAGACCTGGCGCAGCCAAACAAATAAATAATATTTTAAAAAAAAATTTTTTTTAATCAGAGAGAGCTGCTTGGACCATTGGAGGAGTGAAGTGTCATGGTCCCATTTAAAGGATGGAAGAGGTGAGATTATAATTTTCCTAGGAGACATCTATCCCAGGAGACAGATGCCATTATGCCCTTTTATAGATAATGAAACTGAGACTCAGGTTCATTCTTCAAGGTTACAAGGCTAGAAAATGTCAGTCAAGACTCAACCCACCTGGATCTAATTCTTAGACTATACTATTCCGGTCACAAAGAGTCGGACACAGCTGAGCGACTGAACAACAACATACTGTTCCAGAGTGCCTCCCAGCGAACCAGGAGGAGGAGCTTGGCAAGCCCAGTTCCCTCTTTATCAGCAAGTTCTGGGCTTCTCCTCCACAACACACACACCCTGCCTGGCCAGCTCCTCCTTATCGACATACCTGAATCAGGGTCAAGGTTGCCTCTCCCCAGGTGGGCCTTCCCTTTGCTGGCTGTAGTCCCCCGAGGAGGCAGTGGGCTCCCTGAGGACCCTCCACTGTGCCCTGGATGCTTGGCCGGGGGCCTGGCACTTCTGGTACACGATGGGGCTCAGTGAATAGTTGAGTGAAGAGGTAGGAGGGACACATGCAAGCAGCCTTCTTGCTCAGCCACACGTGCGGGTGTGGGACTTGGGTCCCTTCGGACAACAACACTCTACAGGGACCCTGACCCTGAGGAAGGTCAATGTGTAGATGATCTTCGGATCAGAAAGAGACCCCAGAGGAATGGGGGGAAGTAGTGGGAAAGAGGGGCTAAGAAAAGGAGAAAACAAGAGTACGAGGGGGCAGAGACGTCCAGGGGCCATCTTCCACTTGTTCCGCCTCTGGACATTGACAGCAAAACAGAACCAAGAGAACAGTGGGGGGAGGGGGAGGGGCAAGCAGGAAACCTTCAGAACCACCCAACCTTCTCAAAAGGCACTGAAGGGACTTCCCTGGTGGTCCAGTGGCTAAGACTCTGCACTCCCAATGAAGGGGGCCTGGGTTCGATCCCTAGTCAGCTAACTAGATCCCACACGCCACAACCTGACACAGTCAAATAAATAAATAATTTTTTTTAAAGGCCCTGATGGTAGTGGGCCACATCCATATAGCAAGGGAAGGCCATTCTGCTCCCTGACAATGGCCGGAGCTCAGCAGGTGCTCCCACTCTGTGCCCACCCTGTCCTCCCACAGCACCCCCTCTGCCTGCCTTGGACTGGTCTATTTCGCTCGGCAGACTCTTGTAAATGGTGCCAGTTTTTAGGCTATTTCTGAGTGACCTGGGAGCTGTGTGGTCCACAGGGTGATAACCATGACCTGAGTCTCACTCCCCCACCAGCTCCTGAGGATGTTCTTGGCAAGGTCATGACTGTGTCTGAGAGGGCTGCGCCCAGAGTACCTCCTGCTACCAGGCAGTGGGTCACGGGCTCTCAGCTGATGGGTTGTCAAGGGTTCAGATGCCAGTCATGAGGGATGGCTAGGGCCCTCGGGGCATGCAGAGGCTGGGGGCTGAAGAAAGGGCACCAGCAGCTTGGGGACAGAGCGGGTGGAGAGGGTAGAGGACAGTGTCAACTGACTCTTCGTGGATGCCGCCCACAGCCATACGTGTGTGCTAAGGACTGACGCTGAAACTGAAACTCCAATACTTTGGCCACCTGATTTGAAGAACTGACTCATTGAAAAAGACCCTGATGCTGGGAAAGATCAAAGGTGGAGGAGAAGGGGACGACAGAGGATGAGATGGTTGGATGGCATCACCGACTCAATGGACATGAGTTTGAGTAAACTCGGAGTTGGTGATGGACAGGGAGGCCTGGCATGCTGCAGTCCATGGGGTCACAAAGAATTGGACACGACTAAGTTACTGAACTGAACTGAACTGAAGTCGCTTCAGTCATGTCCGACTCTTTGCGACCCCATGCACTATAGCCCATCAGGCTCCTCTGTCCATGGGGATGCTCCAGGCAAGAATATAATATTGGAGTGGGTTGTTATGCCTGCCTTCAAGGGATCTTCCTGACCCAGGGATTGAACCTGAGTCTCTTACGTCTCCCGCATTGGCAGACGGGTTCTTGACCACTAGCACCACCTGGGAAGCCCACATAGCCATACTTGTGCACCCAAACTCATGTGTGTTGTCACCATCACACTTTCAGACACAGGTACATCCATACACTCAGGCTCACAGGCACAAGTGTTTCCCCATCAAAGCCTTCCCAACCCACACACAGACACACAAGCCTATGCACGCATTCACGAATCATCAAGCAAGAAAGAAGGGCCAGATGCCCTTGAAATCATTCTTTCTCTCCTGTCCCACCCTCTTCCACCTCCACCCCACCCTGGCCATTCTTCTCCACATCAGCCAGGTTTCCCAACCACGATACCACCCCCAAGAATCTGTTAGAAATCCTGAGGGTGGTAGCCTGGTTCTCACACACCTGGTGAGTCAGGATTTCACGTGCTCAGGCCATCTTGACCCTGACCCTGTATCTGACCCCCAGCCTCCTCTGCTCACATGCACCACACCCCGGGTTGCATGGAGAGATGTGTCTCCCTGCTGGGCTCTTGTGGCACACCCTGGTGCCTCCAGCTTTGGTGACAGCTCCTGGAGATTGGAGTTTGCCATGAAAACCTTGGTGAGCTGAGCCATAGGGAGTAAGATGCAAAACATGCATGTACAGGGGACTTCCCTGGTGGACTTGTGGTTAAGACTTCACCCTTCTACTGCAGGGAGTGTGGGTTAGATCCCTGGTCTGGGAACTAAGATCCCACAAACTGTGCTGTGCAACCCCAAAAAAATTAAATTAAAAAAAAAAGCATATTCAGGAGTTCAACCCCAAAGAATGTCACCTAGTAGTCAAAACACTGCCTCCAACCAAGTCCTGACCCATATCACAGTGGAGCCTTGACCTCAAACCAGCCACAGATGGAACCTTGACTCCAGTTAGAGACTGTCCATCAAACCTGGCTGATACCCTGAAACTTGACCCTGATCTCCTGACCAGGCCTGACCCTGACTCTGACCACAACCTGAGGCCAGACCCTAAACCAAAAATGAATGCTAAAAAGCCTTGATCTTGGCCACAGTCTGGATCCTGATCCTGACACCCAACACAAACACTTTCCTAGCTCACAGCCTGAGCCCTAATGGCAGACTGAGCCATGACTCTTACTCCAAAATCAACTATTTCACTGTCTATAAACTGAGCGCTGTTCCAAAGCACAATGACCCTGATCTTGACCCCAGTGAACCCTTATCTTGGCCCAAGGTTGAGTTCTGATCTTGACCCCAGATGGAGCCCTTACCCTCTCCCAGAATGAACTCTTACCCCAGTGGCAGCCTCAGCCTTGACCCTGGCCCCAGACTGAGTGCTAACCCTGACTGCAGCCTGGCTCTGATCCTGACTGAAGCCCGAGGCCTCCTCCTGAGCCAGTCCTCTCAGAAAACTCGGCCTCTGTTCACAGAGGAGTGGCCCCACCTTCCTCTCCCAAGTTCAGGACACCTTAGCTGAAGCCTAGGAAGACCTGCAGAACTTTCCTCGAGAGCCACATGGCAGTCTTTGCCACATGGCAGGAGGTGGGGTCTATCCTCATTTCACAGGTGAGGAAACCAATTCTCACGGAGGCTTAACTTGGTCCGCGTGGTTCCAATGAATAGACAGCAAGTGAAAGGCAGACACTATAGGGAGACATTTCAGAAAGCATTTCCCAAACTTCTGGGCTGGGCAAGGAGAGAATGAGCCGCATGCGGAGGCCTGAGTGCCATGTCACTGGAGGCGTGCCAACAGAGGCGGGGGACTTGTTGGCTGGTGCTACAAGAGGCCTACAGGAAGTGGAGGACCCCGCAGCCCCGAGATGTCAAGGAGGCTTCACGCCTCATTCAAGAGCTTCCTCCCAACCCCGATGGCCACACCTGGAAGGCCTCTAGAATCCTACCATCTCAGGAGGGAGAGACCCAGCCCCACCAGGTGGGACCAGAGCCCCACCCTCCCCTGCTCAACTCCTCTGACCAGCCCTTTACGCTGTCTGGATCAGGCATAGACAGGAGACAAGGCCCACCTCGCCAAGCTGGCCATCGGGCACTGTCACTGCGTCCCAGACAGGCTCTCTGTCCCAGTGTGAGTCCCCGCTCCACCCCAGGCTCAGAAATACACACCCAGGACTGGGAGGACATATGCCACCGTTTTCAAAATGCCCGAGCAGCCTTGCCCTCCGCTCATCCTCATTTTGTCAACTTGGGACACAAAGACCAGAGAGGCTGAGCAGCCCGCCTTGGATGGCACAGCCAGGCAGGGGCACGTCAGGATGCGGACCCCAGACCCTGGCACCTGCCCCACTCACACGGCCCCACAGCTGCCCCAGCGGGGTTGGAGGATGGTGGGGGGACCTGGTGCCAGGCGGCAGAGGCTGGGATGGGGGGCTGGATGGCCCCTTGTGCCGCCGCCCCCCCAGGCATCCCGGCCTGGCTCCATCCACCGGCCGCCCAGCTGCCCGCACATCCGCCCAAGCCCAGACATCAATCCACACCAGGGCCCTCGCTCCCTCTTTCTTTTCTGCCCTCCTCTTCCCTCCCCAACTCGCATCTTTTTTTTTTTCCCCTCCTCTCTCTCTTCCAACATGTCATTACAGTAGAAACAAAAAGTGTCGGGACAATGCGGGCATTGACGAAGGCCCCCTCGCAGCCCCCTCCCCCCACGGTGCGTGCCAGCACTCTTTCCACCCGCCCAGGGCTGGAACCGCTGCCAAAGGAGCCCTGCTAATAAACAAGAGGAACCAGATAAACCAGGAACACAATAGAGGGATTTGTTGCACTTAGAATGGTGGGAACAATGTCAACGTCGCGCGCAGCTGCTTCTAAGCCCCCACCCCACAAAGTCCTGCCAAGCAGCCCCCTTGTCCCCCATCCCCTCTGATTTATGAAAGGTCAGAGGGCATCATGGCGAAAGGGCCCCTTCCTCGCATCCCTCATTAACCCTTCGGACACAATGATCCCTTCTCTGGGAGGTGGTGAGTGGGGGGCGTGTGTCATGCACAACACTTCCTGGAGCTGCCTGGCCATGGTGCAGAGGGAGGAGGAGCAGGCTCCAAGATGCCTTCAGGCCACGGGCTTCATCTGGAGTCACAGCCTTATTGATGGAGGCCTTCTCCTTAGTGACCCCCAGAGGTGTGACCAGAGCTGCAACTGGATCTACAAGATGGTGACGCAGGCTGCTTCCTGAGCAGTGCTTTCAGGGCAAAAGATTTGTTCTCCAATGTCCTCGTGGGTGCTGAGTCCCTCCCTAGATGTTGGGGTGTGAGGATAAGCCAGACATAGTTCCTAATTTGGGAAAGCACAGGTTGATGGGTGTGGGGGAGCCCAGGGAAGCGGGGCTCACTGCTGGTCACAGCAGGTAGTAGGGAGGAAAATCAGGGGAGAGTTCTGGCACAAGGTAATGTTTGAGCTGAGGAGGCAGCACCAGCAAGACAGACAGTCCCCGAAAGGGGTCAGGAATCACATATCCTGCTCCACCACTTGACCACAACGTCTTTATTAGCAACTTGGAGACAAGAAAAATACCTACCTCAAAGGATACTTGGAAAGACAAACTGATACAAATAAGGTCCTTAGAAAAGAGCCTGGCATGTAGTTAAATTTCAATAGGTGTGGCCATTATTATTACAGTTGATGGTGGTGATGGTGTGGTGCTCACAGCCACCCTGAGCTTCATAACATGGTCCCATAGATGGGCAGATGAGGCTGGGACTCCCCTTGGATCACAGCTGGTACTTACAGACCCAGGATTCCAACCCAAATTTCCATACTCCAGTCCCAGGAATCCTGCTTACTCAACAGCTTTGGGATGGACACCCAAATTAGGAATCTGGGATTATGGGACAGAATAGTGCTTAATGACCTATTTGGGAGTTAAATGAACTTCAGCCTGTCTTCCCTCAATAAAAAGAAAAAATTACATGGAATCCTCTTAGTCCCTTCACAATTAAGCACAAACTGGAAGAAGGAAGCTGCATAGGAAAGTCTCCTGTTCACCCACCTCTCACCTCTGCTAAGCAGGGGTCTCTTGATAACACTCTGACCATTCCTGCCCCCCCCCCAACAAACCATCCCCACCACCCCTGCTGGGGCCCCAGGCTCCTTCTGTGGGCGTTGACTATTCCTCCAGCAGAAGAAAGCCTTATTCATAATAATCACTAAACACTAATCCTTTAGGAAATCACATTAGCTCTACCTTCAAAACGTATCCAGAATGCCTGTTCTCACTTCTATTCTACATTGTACTGGAAGAGCTAGCCAGTGCAATAAAGCAAGAAAATGAAATGAAAAGCATAGAGCTTGGAAGAAGCAACACTATCTTTATTCATAGGCTACAGAATCGTCTCTATAGAAAATCCTAAATAATCTACAGAAAAACCCTACTATAAAAAGTTATTGAGTTAAGCAAGGTTGCAAAATACATCAATATACAAAAAAAATCAACTGTATTTTTATATACCATTAAAACAGTGGAAGTTTTAAGATTTTCCATTTAAAATAAAACTATAAAATATGAAATAGGGATAAATTCATATTATAAATTCATGATATAATAACACTTAAGAAGTAGAGAAGACCTGACCTAAGGAACTTCATACAATGGTGTTTTCACTAGACACTGTAAAGCGAGAGACAAAAGGAGCTGTTTATAAATACTATATATTAGTTGGTGAATTTGTTTTTTACAAGGCATGGGTTAGTAATTCTGAGGCTGTTTTATATGTACACTGTTTGAACAAATAGATAAATATGCTATAGATAATAAGAGCTCTATTTCTCTCTGTTAGAGAAACAAATTACAAATAAGTAATAGGGAAAGTCTAGAATAAACTCTGCTGTGCGTGAAAGTGAAAGTCGCTCAGTAGTGTCCGACTCTTTGCGACCCCATAGACTATTACAGTCCATGGAATTCTCCATGCCAGAATACCAGAGTGGGTAGCCTTTCCCTTCTCCAGAGGATCTTCCCAACCCAGGGATCGACCCCAGGTCTCCCATCCAGGTCATGCTGGAAGTAGAGCTTAATTTCCATCTCCTAACTGTCAGCCAGACTTACTGACTCACTTCTAATAGAGTATGAAAAGGGAAAACAGTATCCTTATAGTGGAAGAGCCTGGCAAACACAACCTAAACCAAGGAGTCAGAGTTAACGTCACCATTAACAAGCCATATCAATATCATGTTATCCCTAATACGAGGGGCTTTTCAGATGGCGCTAGTGGTAAAGAAATTACCTGCCAATGCAAGAGATATAAGAGATGAGGGTTTGATCACTGGGTCAGGAAGATCCTCTGGAGAAGGACATGGAAACCCACTCCAGTATTCCTGCCTGGAGAATGCCATGGACAGAGGAGTCTGGGGGGCTACAGTCCATGGGGTCACAAAGAGTTGGACACAACAGAAGTGACTTAGCATGCACATACACCTAATATGATGTGATGAGAAGGGGACTGCCCCATGTAGTGTTTTTCCCCAAAATTCATACTTTCAGATTAATAACAAGAAAATATCAGAAATAGCCAAATTGAGGGGCATTCTACAGAATGTCTGACCAGTATTGTTCAAAAATGTTGAGGTCATGAAAGGAAAGATTCCTGAGAAATTGTCACAGATGGGAAAAGACTAAGGAGACATGACAATTAAATGCGATGTGGGATCCTGACCTGGATCTTGGAACAAAAACAGGCATTAGAGGAAACTGGATGAAGGATATACAGGGGCTCTTTGTACTGTCTTTACAACTCTTCTGTAAGTCTAAAATTATTTCAAACTAAAAAGTTTTTTAATCATATCATTTAATATAGCATAAAATACAAAATGCTTAGGGATAAATTGGACAAAATGTGAAACCTATAAAACATTGTCAAGAGAAATTAGAGAAGACATAGATGGAGAAATATAACACATTCATGGATTAAAAGTCTCAATATTATTGTGATATCATTTCCCCCAAAAACTGCTCTATAGATTTAATCAAATCCTAGCAAAAATCCCAACAAGCTATTTGGAGAAATTAACAAGCTGATTCTAAAATTTATATGGAAATTCAAAGAATCTAGAATAGTCAAAACAATTTATAAAAGAACAAAGTCAGGAGAATTATACTGCCTGATCTCAAGACTTATTATAAGGCTACAATAGTCAAGACACTGTGGTATTAGCATAAAGAAAAACATGAATAGGAAAAATAGAGAGCTCAAGAACAGACCCACACATATGGTCAATTGATTTTCAACAAAGGTGCACAATCAAGATGAATCATCAGGGAAAGGAGAGTCTTTTCTACAAATGGTACTCAAACAATTGAATAGCCATTTGCAGAAGAAAAACAAAAACCTCAATACCTCCAAACAGGTCACTGTAAAACTTCTAGAAGAGAATATAGGAGAAAATCTTGGGGACCCTAGTCAGGCAAAGATTTCCTAGATACAATGTTAAATGCACAACCCATAAGAAAAAAAATGATAAATTGGATTTCTTCAAAACTTAAAAATTTTGTTCTTCTAAAGACATCTTTACAGGCCAAAAACTTGGGGAAAAATATTTGCAAGTTGTATAACTAACAAAGAACTGTAATCAGAATAAATGAGGAGCACTCCAAACTCAATAATAAGAAAATAAACCCCATTTTTAAAATGGGCAAAAGATTTGAAGAGACACTTCACCAAAGAAGATATGCAGGTGGCAAATAAGTACATGAAAAGAAGTTCATGATTCGTCACTAGGGAAATGCAAATTAAAGTCACTACACATTTACTAGATGGTTAAAATCATCATTTGAAAAACTGACCAGAGGGACTTCCCTGGTGGTCTAGCGGCTAAGACTCCCATGCTCCCAGTGCAGGGGGCCCAGGTTCAATTCTTGGGCAAGGAACTAGATCCGAAATGCCTCAACTAAGACCTGGTGTGGCCAATAAATACATAGTTTTTTCAAAAAAAACTGACCAGGGACTTCCCTGTTGGTCCAATGGTTAAGAATCTGCCTTCCAAGGCAGGGGACGCAGGTTCGATCCAACGCAGAGGATGCAAGTCAGGAAACTAAGATCCCACATGTCTCAGAGCAACTAAGCTTCATGCCACAACTATAGTGCCCAGGCAGTCTAGAGCCTGTGATCTGCAACTAGAGAAACCCCACCTGCATTGCAATGAAGACCCGGAGCAGTCAACTTTTTTAAATTTTTTAATTAAAAAAAAATAAAAGACTGATCATACCAAGTCTGTTGAGGAAGTCAAACTCTCATACTCTGCCAGGGAGAATGTAAAATGGTACAACCACCTTGGAAAGTGGTTTGCTGGCTTCTTAAAAAGTTAAATATACACCTTGCACACAACCCAGACATTCCACTCCTAGTATTTACCTACTAGAAATGGAAACATATGTACACAATGACTTTACATGAATGTTCACAGTAGCTTTATTTGTAATAGACAAAATCTGGAAACAGCTCAAACATCCATCAACAGGTGAACGGATAAACAAATTGTGGTCTATCCATACAATGGAATATTCTTCAGTAATAAAAAGGATAAGCTGTCGATAGACACAGTGACATGGATAAACGCAAAACAATCAAGTTGAGTGAATGAAGCCAAGCCAAAAAAAAAAAAAGAGTACATACTGTATGATTCCATTTACATACAATTCTAAAAAATAAAAATTAATCTACAGGTACAGAAGCAGATCAGGGTTGCCTGGGGATGGGGTGGAAGTGGAGGAAAGGATGACCAAGGGACAGGAGGAAAGTTTTATGGGTGATGAATATATTATTTTCTTTCTTTAAAAGGACAGGACAAAATTTTATTTTGCTACGTCAGGTCTTTACAGCACGAGAGCTCATCCCTGCAGCACTCGGGCTTAGTTACTGGGCAGAAGGAGCAGTCAGGACACAGGCCCTAAGGTGGGGAGTGCGCCTGAGCCCTGGAGGGACAGGAGCAGTGAGTGAGGAGGTCTGAGACCCGCCTGAGGAGCCAGGCAGAAGCAGGAGACCAGTGAGGAAGCCGCTGAGGTAAGTCAGAGGACATGTGGTGGACCCAGTGAGGCTGACCAGGGATCAGACCTAGGCCCACTGCATTGGAAGGCAAGACCCCAAATATGTTATTTTCTTTACCATGGTGATGGTTTGACGTGTGTATATGGATGTGTCAAAACTCATCACAGTGCACATTTCAAACACGTGCAGTTTATTGTGTTAGTCGCTCAGCAGTGTCTGACTCTTTGCAATCCCATGGACTGTAGCCCACAAGGCTTCTCTGTTCATGAGATTCTCCAGGCAAGAATACTGGAGTGGGTTGCCATGCCCTCCTCCAGGGGATCTTTCCAACCCAGGGATCGAACCCAGGTCTCTCATTGCAGGTAGATTCTTTACCATCTGAGCCACCAAGGAAGCCCATTGTATGTTAACTACACCTCGATAAAGATGTTAAAACACAGTAATTTTTAAAAAGGAAAAACAAACACAGCCAGGAATCTGCCTGTCGTCTGAATTACCTGTGCCCTGACTGCTCCTTCTGTCTGGAATGTTCTTTCCAGAGACCCCTATGCTCAACTACCCCGGAAACCTCAGGTCTTCACTCAGTGAGGCCTGCCTTAATGGCCCTGCTTAAAGCTGTGGGCCATCCTTCCCCCTACTTGTGACACCCCTTTCACCTTATCACACCATATAGAATTCACTTATTTGGGGCTTTGTTTCCCTTGATTGGAGTTTGTATTTTTGTTACAGTTCCCTGATTTAATCTGAAGATCCCGAGTAGGTGTTCCATAGATGTTTGTTAAAGGAATGTTTATTGCATTCCAGGAGTTTTAAGTGCTTTTCATAGATCATAGTGACCTCCAGAAGTGGTGCTATATATTTCCCACTTTACAGATGGGAAAACTGAGGCACAGGGAGGTGAAGCATGCCCAGAGTTTCTCCAGAGCCTTGCAGTTAAGCCGGTGCTCTGCCACCTCCTCCCCAGTGGCCGGCTCACCAGGTCACAGCTGTCCTGACAACTACAACCCGATTCCTCCCAACCACGGCAGTCCAGGCCCCGCCCCCACCCCAGTTCCAGAGGTTGAACCAGATCTTATAACAACAATCAGAGCCCTTCCTGGTTTCCTCCTGGTGTTCTCTCTGCCTCGGTCCAAGAGGAAAGTGAAGGAGAGTAGAAGGGTCCAGAAAATATAAACCACTTGGGACTTCCCTGGTGGTCTAGGAGTCAAGATTTTGTGCTTCTACTGCAGTGGGCAGGAGTTTGATCCCTGGTCGGGGAACAAAGATCCCGTATGCCTCGTGGTATGGCAAATAAATAAGGAAATAAATAATTTCAAGCTCTTTATAAGATTAAAACAACAACAACAAATGTCTTCGATAGAAAGGGGGCAGGGCCCTGCAGGTAAGTGGGCAGCACGCAGGCCACACTCCGAGTGGGGCTCCATCCTGCCCACGGGTCACGGGGAGCCGACAGGGCTGCAATTCTCCAAGTCCTCAGGACAGAAACTGGCCTTGGCTAGAACTAGTTTCCCTCTGCCCCTCATTCAGGCAGTCGTGTGTTCACGCTTCGCTATTCAGCAAGTATTTACAGGCCTTGTGTGCACGGTCCCTGGAAGGAGCAGAGGGCCTCGGGCCCACCTTCTTGGGAACCAGAGGACCCACGGAGGCAGCTCTGCCCTTTGCCCCCCACCCGGACCCCCGGGAGGCATCGCCCCCACCCTCATTTTGTGGTTGTGGGAGCAGGGTTGGGAGGCTCCAGGGCTGCCCCACAGTTTGAGCTAGGTCTGACCCTCTCCTCTGACCACCAGGTTCTCCAGCTTCCTCCTTCTCTGCTACCCTGGCTCCTGCACCTCTCCCACCTCGTCTGAGCCCCGGGCCTTCCTCTTTCCGGCTCATCCTCACGGGTCAGGACTCCAGTCCCTGCAGCTGGGTGCCTCTTCTGCCCGGCAGCCACCCTGCCCGCTTCTCAGGGTCTGCCCTGTCCCCACACCTGCTCCCCTCTACCTGCCACACCCTCAGGAGGTGCCCCCCACCCAGGTGCAGTCCAGGACAGGTGCTGTCGGGGACCCTGTGAGGAAGGGATCGAGGTGGGATGGCCTGCCGAGGACACGGTCCCTGCTGTGATATTGCTCCGAGCAGGGTCCTGGGGTGCCTGGCGCTGGGTGCTGGACCTCAAGTCAGGAGTCAAGTTCAAGGACTCAAGTTGCTGCTCCCCACTGATGACCTCAGACATATCCTTGGCCCTCTCTGAACTGCTCTTTTTAATTCAGTGAAAAATGGAGCGTTGTGACTGGTAAAATCCAAGTTCCTTCCAGATTTTTCGAGTCCTTGGTCTTCCCCTAAGACCTTTGGGCTGCTTGCCTCCCTTCTCAGCGCTCCAGCAGCCCTTCCCCCGGCCACTCCTGTAGAAACCCAGTGCCCCACCTGGCACCATGATCAGTTCTGCGTGTGAATATGCTCGTGCCCCACGGGCCCTGGAAGTGGCTGCTTAGAAATTCCCGAACTGCCCTCAGTACAAGGCCCTGAGACAGCGGGTGCCCACTCATGACAATCTTTTATTTTTAATGCTGGACTTTTCTCCTTCAGTCACAACAACCCTGTGTAGTTCTTATGAGTCTCTTTCATTAAAAATGAAGATTTGGGGACTTCCCTGGTGGTCCAGTGGCTAAGGCTGTGCACTCCCAATGCAGGCGGCCGGGGTCGATCCCTGGTCTGGAAACTAGATTCTGCATGCCACAACTAAGGCCCAACGCAGCCAAATAAATAAATTACTTTTTAAAAAAACTTTTAAATGAAGATTTAGGGGCTTCCCTGGTGGTCCAGTGGTTAAGAATCTGCCTTCCAATGCAGGGGACACAGGTTCTATCCCTGGGCAGGGAGCTAAGATCCTACATGCCACAGTGCAGCTAAACCAGCCCACCACAACTAGAGAGAAGCCCAGGCCCTGCAGCTACCGAGCCCGTGCACTGCAGTGAAAGATCCTGAGTGATGCAACTAAGAGTCATTGAAGTCAAGTAAGTAAATAAATTTTTTTAATGAAGATTTGAAACTTTAAGGGAGTCGGTCACACATCCAACAAGTATCAGAATCAGGATTCCAACTCAGTTCTATTGGCCTCTGGAGTTCAAACGTTTAAATATCTATAGTACGTATTTGTTTGCTGATGGTGAAGGCATACCAAGAAAACACAGATGACCAGGGCTTGCAACCTTATGATCTGACAAAGCTAAATTTAGGTCAAAGACCATTAAAAAACGATGAGAAAGTAGACTTTAAAAAGCTAAAACTAAACACAAAGATATAAAAATATAAATATTTATGCATCAAATAACATAGTGTCAACATCTATAAAGTGGAAACTATAGAAGATTCAAGGAGAAATTGAAGTATGCTAAGAATAAGGGGGAATTCCCTGGCAGATCCAATTAAGACTCCATACATCCATTGCAGTGGGCACAGGTTTGACCCGTGGCAGGGGAATTAAAATCCCAAGTGCCATGCAGCCAAAAAATAATTTACAAATTAAATTAAAAAATAAAGTGACAGGGTAAATGTGTGTTAAAAAAACAAACAAAGAAAAAGTATAGGGAACTTGACCCAGCTTCGCTCAGTCCCTGACAGATGCAGTGAGTAAAAAGTTGTTTTTCTAGAACAGCTTGCTGTCCATGAAGCTGATGGAAACCCAAACACTCAGAGCCACACGGTGCAGAGATGAACCCCAAACATCGACCTTGTCCTCCACCTAGAGACAAGCCCATCTACTGTGCACTGAACTGCTCAGGCAGACACACACACAGGAAAGTTCAGATGTACACTTAGTTGCACACACACAGGGATAAAAGTTTAGAAACATTTATACCAAATTGTTACCACTCTCCAAAGGATGGAATTAAGAGTAAGTTTTACTTTCTTGTTTTTGCTTCTCTATATTTTCTAATTTGTCTGTACATCATTTACATGTGGGCTTTTTTTTTGACATTTTTAAAAATGCAGGGCACATAAGACTATGGTTAGTTGAAGGATCACACAATGCAGATTTCCATTAAGAGAAGCCCGCCTCCTCTTAAGGGGATTCAGCCAGGAGATACACCATGAAAATGTCAGACCCACAGAAGTCTCAGCAGATGTTGGTATACCACCTGTTTCCAGCATCTTTCACTTCAATCACTGCCTGATCACTTCCCAAATCTCTTCTCCTCTTCTCTCCCCATCTTGACCCTGCCCAGCACAAGTCCTCATCTCTCACTGGGATTAATACCCCAGCTTTCCAACTGGCCTTCCTGCCTCTATTCTCTTCTAGCACCTCCCTCGCCTCCACACAGTATGCATCTTTCATGATGCTTTGAGAGTGAACTTTAAAAAACACTCTGGGGACTTCTCTGATGGTCTGGTGGTTAAGAATCTGCCCGCCAATGTAGGGGGCATGAGTTTGATCCCTGGTCCAGGAACTGAGATCCCATATACTGCAGGGCAACTAAGCCCATGGGCCACAATTATTTAGCCCAAGCACTGCAACTATTGAGCCTGCGTATGCCAACTACTGAAGCCCATGTGCCCTAGAGCCCGTGCTCTGTAACGAGAGAAGCCATCGCAATAAGAAGCCCACGCACCATAACTAGAGAAGGCCTGTGCACAGCAACAAAGACCCAACACAGCCAAAAAAAGAAGTCTGACCATGTCACCACCCCCTCTCCTTCTGAAACATTCTCCTTGGTTCCCCATTGTCCTCAAGATAGTGTCCTGCCAACCTTCTTGGTGTCACTCTGGACCTTCGCTTGTTCTCCATACCTTAAAACCAAAACATCTTGCTCTTCTCCCCAATTCTTCACATGCTTTCCTTTGTACCTTTGCTTATGCAGCTCCTTCAATTACCATCAGGCTGCCTTTCCCTCTGTTCAACCCCTCCTCCCTCTTTCAGGTTTGCCCCCAAATACCACTTCCACTGAGAAGCCCTCCTTGATTGCCCCCAGACAATCAGACAGCCTTGCACCCTCAATTCCTGGTGTGTAGAATCATTTCATCAGACCCTCATAGGTACCAGACTGATCCCACAGCATAATCAAACACATTAAAATGTATTCATGTTACATACTAAATATCATCATTTGGCTTTAAACAAGTTTTTAAAAGATGTTTGTAATTCTTCATTTGAAATTTTTGATTAATTTCCCCATTTTTTGTTTCTTTACATACTTCGAAGCTAGTGACTTTTTTCTTTAGCTCTCAAACATTTTATGGGTCAATAAAAAACCTGCCAGGGCCTTCCCTGGCCATCCAGTGGTTAAGCCTCCACACTGCCAATGCAGGGGTCGTGGGTTTGAGCCCTGGTCAGGAAACTAGGATGCCAACACTGCAGAGTGCAGAAAAAAAAACTGGAAAGAAAAAAGCCTTTCCTCCCAAAAGTTAAGATGATTCCCTTGGTGCTGTTACCCCGCCCAGTGCTGCCCATGTATTAGGTGCAGTGAATTAGGTGTTTATCTACCTATGTCCTCCTCAGGACCATGAACGTCAGTGTCAACACAGCGCCTAATTTCTCTCTGTATGGCCCGCAGCCAGCCAATACAGAGCAGGCACTCAGGCACTGTCCATAGAATGGGTAAATTCCTGAATTCCCCTAAAAATCTATCTTTCCTCTCTATGAATCCAAGACAACGCAACTTGCATTTACTTCTGTATCTGTCAACTGCGTTTTTATAACATATTTCTGTAATTTATATCCATTCTCCCCAAAGACCTCTGTTCACATCACACCGTGTGAGTGTCCAGTGTGCATGCCCTTGAAAACCTGCACGTGTTACCTCTCTGGAGCCTCAGGACGACTCCGTGATAATAGATCCTATTATCCCCATCTGACAGATAAACTGAGGCTCAGAGCAGGGAGCTAGTTTGCAAGTAGGAGCTCGCAGAGTGAGGCCATGAACTCAGGACTGTCTGACTCGCTGTCCTCAACCTCCCTCCCCACCCCTCCCTCGCTGGCCACAGGGTTCACTGTCACTCCTCACTCACTCCACGTCCATCACTGTGCTTCCAGGCAAGCTGCAGACCTTGCCTCCACCTATATACTCCATCCCGCCACTAGAGAGGTTGTCCCAACCATCACTCGCTTCAATCCCATAGACCTTTCCTGAGTACCATGAGCTGAGCACCAGGCTGAGAACTAGAACTAAAATAATGAATGTCATTAGTACTCAGCACCATGCCTAATGCTCAGGAAAGGTTTATGGGATTGAATAGGTGATGGTCAAGGAACTGTGAGCTCCTCAAGGGCAGGGACTGAGCCCAGAGCAGAGAGACCTCATCTGCCTGCCCTTGCCTTTGAGGATGTTGGAGGATGTCACCTTCAAACACCGGGCCCACCTCCCAGGCTGGGCAGGGAACTCCTGGGCTGCCCCACCTGCTCTGCCAGTCTGTCCCTCTGGGAGGGGCCTCAGTGCAGCAGCCTCTGGACCCTAGACCACTACACGGGGTTTGCAGAAGAGCACAGAGACAGGCCTGGCCACCTGCTGCCCTCCTCCCTGGACCTCTAGGCCAGCGGGGCCCCAAAGGGGCCCTCCTGAGAATCTCCACGATATGGAGCACTTTACAGTTTGCAAAAGGCTCCCCCTCCTTTCTTTCAGTTGACCCTGTCTCCATCCCAGCTAGGGGTAAAGGAATTTTCCAGGCCCCCTTGGCTCCCCAAGGCAGAGTTGGGGCCAGGACCCAGGAGTCCAGACTCCAGCCCAGCACAGAGGGGCCTGGGGGCTCAGGCCAACTCTCGGTCCCTCAGAAAGACCTCTTTCTTGAGCCTCCATTTCCCACCTCTACCATAAGAGGATCCAACCGGACAGCTTCTAAGGTCCCTTCAGCTTCAACGTGCCCAGAGGCTACCACAGTGAGGAGGCTGGCCCTGTTACAGAGGAGAGACAGAGGCCCAAAGCTTTCCAGAGCTCCCAGGGCGGCCGCACACTCTGTCCCCGCACCTGGCTATCATGCGGAGAGGAACCAAGTCCCAGCAGGACCCGCGGGGTGAGTCACCAGCTGTGGAAATGATGCTGGCACCAGGAGGCTCGGGGGCTGGGAATCTCACCCCCACTGAAACCACAGCCCAGGAGCGGCGACCATGGGACTCCTAAGACTCACCCGAGAAGATGCATGCAGCCTGCCTGGACTGGATTTCAGCCAAGGGCAGTGGATGTCGCCCAGACCGCCAAAAACAGTGATAATCACAATACAAACAGCAACAGCTCTCAGCAGCCTCCATTGTGTCAGGCACTATACACCTGTCACCTCCTCTCACTTCACAACAAAGCTTTCAGGTGAGTGTTCCAGGACCCCATTTACAGACGAGACCCCCCAGGCTCAAGAGACTAAGGAGCCCTGCCCCTGTCACACAAGGAGGAAGCAGAGCCCCTGCTCTGACAGCCCCAAAGCCCACAGCTGCTGCCCAGTGGCCTGGGAGGCCCTCAGTGGGGTGAGGTCAGGGCACTGGGCTGAGAGGGACATGACCCAGGGGGCAGGCGGTGTCTTCTTGGGCCTCAGCTTGCAGGTCTGCTAAACCAGGGGTCTGACCTGGAGCTTCCCCAAGGCCCTTCCTCGGGCCGTGACATTCAGGACATCTCAGAGGCCTGCAGGCCCACGGGCCACGGGCTGAGGCTGACACAGAGCAGGGAGGCTGCGGCCTTGTGGTGACTTAAGTGCCCTGGTGCCCACCACAAGCACGCGGCCAAAGGTGCCTGCTGTCACCAGGCAGGAATGTGTCCGAACGGGACCCGGAGCCGGGCCACAGGACCCCGGGACAGAGGAGACCACTCGGGAGCCCAGGCCGGCACTCCACAGCACCGGCCTCGGGGCTGTTCCCAGACGGAACACCACACCAGGGACCCTCAGGCGGACACGGGCGTGGACCAGGGACGCCCGGAGAGCAGGCCCGAAGGCCCGCCCCGACAGGCCCACAGCCCGGGCTGAGCTCCAGGGCTTGAGGGAGACAGTCACGTGGGGGTATAGGGTACAGCCATTCTGGGAGAGAGGGAAGACAGAAGGAGGAGACCCTTGGCGAGGGAAGGTGGAGTGGGGTGGAGGGGCGGGGAGGTCTCCAGGCTGAGGGGCACATCTGTGACAAAAAGCAGGACTTCATCTTAGAGCGGTGGACCCTCCCGCCAGGACTAGCTCCGGTTCCCAGCCGGACCCTGCTGCCCTTCCTCTGACATCTCTGCCTCAGGCCTCATCTCCACCACCCCCCCACCCACCCACCCCATCTCCTTTACTCTCTCTCTCTCCCTTGCATTCCTCTGGGAGCTGATCAGGGCTTGAATGACACCCCAGATGACTCTTTGCTATTAATTCCCACACACAGAAAGGGCCCCTTGTTCTCCTCTCCCGGAGGAATCGCCGTGGCCAAAGCCATCCCAAGAGTCTCTGACTTAACCCTTCTCCTGGCCGCTCCTCTCTGCATGTCCCCACACCCAGGGCCAGGGGGCCGGCAGGGGGTGGGGTGCAGAGAGGATGTCGAGGAGAAACAGGGGCTCCTACAGCCCACAGCTCCTGGAGAGATATTCCCATGATGGAAGAGCAGGGCCACCTCAACCTTCCCGAGGGAGATTGACCCCAGCCCCTCGCCTGAGGACTCTTGCCAGACCCTGATGGCCAGAAGGCCTTTCCACCGAACTGTGGGAGGTCCAGGGTCTACAGTCTCCCCACCTCCGCCGGGGCCAGCCTGATGTCCCTGGTCCCCAGAGAGGCTCCTTCAAGGGGCAGCTGGAAGGCATGGGCCCTTCTCCCTGCCCCAGCCTCGAGGGGGTTAACAGGACTGGAGGCCAGACGCCACCTGTCCTGGCAGGTCACTGAGGAGAGACAAGAGGTGCCCGTGGCCTCTTTTGATCCTCCGAGCCTGGAGGACAGGGAGGAACTGGTCTGTTGAGTCAAAACCCACCATCTCTTCCTTCCCTGTTCCTACCCTTCCCCCACACCTACCAGTTTAGACAATGAGAGTGGGAAACACTGCACCAGCCATCGAGCCCAGCCCTCACTGCTCAGATGGGGAAACTAAGGCCCAGAGGGAGGAGAGCATGGTCCTATCCCTCTGCAAGTCCATGGCACAGCCTTGTCCCCAGGTCCCTGGCTTCTGGACCAAGACATTGTTCCCTTCCCCATTCCCCTCCATTTCCACCTTCCACCATCCCACTGCCATTGTCCCAATTCCATGGGCCTGCTGCGTGACTTTGAGCAAATCAGCTTGACTCTCTGGGCGCTGGAAAACTAACACACAAAGGGATCCAAACACCAGCTCTGCCACAAGTATCTGCAACTTTCGCCTCTTGCCCCAGGATCAGGTACAAATCCTTGGGTCTGACTCAATGAGGACGGCTCCAGGAAGGCCTGAACTCATCAACTCATCCTCCAGCCCCATCTCCCGCCAGCCCCCCTCCCAGACTCAGTGTGGTAGGGGGAAGGGAGAAGGGCCCTAGAGGCAGCAGCGGTGACTCTGGAAACAAGAAGAGGGAGACAGTCCTAGCACAGGCCTGAGGGAGCAGCAAGGGGCCCAGGGCATGGCAGTGAACCCGGCGAGGTGGCGTGGAGCCATGTGGGGAGGACCCTGAAGGTCGGGACAGGAAGCCCTGCGCCCTCAGCCTCAAGAGCTGCTCTGTACAAATCTCGGCCTAAGTTGCTTCTCCCTATCTTTCTCATTTTCCCAGGGCCCTCCACCCACTGGCAGCACCTCCTCCCCACACACACACACACACTTCTTGGTACACAGGGACAGGGCAGGTGAGGGATGATGGGGGAAGACGAGAAATAGAGAGACAGAGACAGAGAAAGATGAGAGTCTGAGAGCCAGGCTGGGTGCTGGAGAGAGAGTCGTCCAATTGAGGTCAAACAAGATGTCAGCGGGGCAGAGAAGGCCAGAAAGGCAAGGACACTGAGACAGAACCACCAACTTCAGGGTCAAAATGATGGAGCCTCCCAGAGATGGGGCCTATAGATGGAAAGAAAAAAAGCGGAAGTAATGGAGGAAGAGAAGGAAATCCAGGCAGACTGTAGTGTTAGAGAAGACTCTGGAGAGTCCCTTGGACAGCTAGGAGATCCAACCAGTCCATCCTAAAGGAAATCAGTCCTGAATATTCATTGGAAGGACTGATGCTGAAGCTGAAACTCCAATACTTTGGCCACCTGATGCGAAAAACTGACTCATTGGAAAAGATCCTGATGCTTAGAAAGATGAAAGTCAGGAGAAGGGAACGACAGAGGATGAGATGGTTGGATGGCATCACCTACTCAATGGACATAAGTCTGAGTAAGCTCTGGCAGTTGGTGATGGACAGGAGGCCTGGTGTGCTGCAGTCCATTGGGTCTACAAGAGTTGGACACGACTGAGCTACTGAACTGAAATGAAATGAATGGAGGGAGAGAAGGAAATCCAGGCAGACAGAAAACAGGGTCGTGGATGAGGCAGTAACAGAAGAGAAAAAGGGAAAAAGCCAAGGTCAGGAGGAAACAGAGGGGCTGGGGGGTGGGGAGATGGCTGCACTGCTCAGGCCCCTCCCAGGCTCCTCTGCGTTTCCCGCAGGTCTACCTCCAGTGCTCCAGCGCCACGCAGGAGGACTCAGCCCTTCGCTTCAGAGGGCCCAAGCCCTGCCTGCTCAGGACACAGCAGGGAGGAGGGCACCATGGAAGTCCAGGGGCCCAGCCTGCCCAAGAGGCAGGAGCTTTGAGGCTGAGGATGGGGGCCTCCGAGACCCTCTATTCTAATAGTTCCCCCACCAGCTGCAGCACAATCACAGTGGTGCTTTGAAAAAGAAATCCCACCCAAATCTACGGCTCAAATTAGGACCTGGGAGTCAGTATTTAGAACAAGCTCGCCGATGCGCTTTGGGCCACACTGACAGATGTGGGCGAGGCTGGTGGTCAGAGCTGGGCTGTGCCCCACCCAAGGTCATACCACAGTTCCCTGCAGAGGCGGGCCTCACAGTGAGGCCGCTCAGGTCCCAGCCCAGGGGCCGGAGGGTGGTCCACACGGTGCCAGGCACGCAGGAAGGGCTCCCTTTCCCTCTGTCCTTCTACTCTCAGGGCCCTGGATCCAGCTTTCCAGGGGCAGCCAGGGCAGTCGAAGAGCCAGAAATCAAATGGGGAGGGGGAAGGAAGGCTTTGGGCCAGAATGGGGTTTCTCTCCCCCATTTCCCCACCCCCATCCCCCTAGTGCCAAGGCCTGGGGCTGCCAGCTCCAGCCAGAGATGGGGGTGGAGGGTGGGGCAGGAGGGAGGAGGGGAAGACCTGGGGCTTCCTGTTCCCCCTCACACACACACACCCCTGGTTTTTTCCCTCAGCCTCCTTGGGCTCAGGGCTGGGTCCCCTGGGGCGGTGGTGTCTGAAGCTGACAGAGCTGCCCTGTCCTTCCTGCCTGCTGGGGGAAGGGGTGGAGCTGGCGGGGGAACTGGCTCAGATGCCCCGTCCCCTCCTCCCATGCCCTAGGTCCTCAGGGGCTTGGTGTCTGACTATCCCTTATAGTCTATCCCTGATAGATCCATCCCTGATAGATAGGTGTCTAGACTATCCAGCCTACCCCTCCAGGTGCCCTGCATTCCGAAAGGAGGAAGAGCACTGGACTGGAATCAAGACACCTGCCTGCATCACTCGAGAGACCCTGGGCAAGTCTCCAGCTCTGATCCTCGGCCTCCCTCCTCTCCTCTAATCCTCCCTGCTTCCTGTCTTCTCCATGAGGCTGTGTGTGTTCATTCATTCATTCACTCATCAGGCACCTCTGGTGTGCCTGGCACTCAGCTGATCCCCAGAGGTTCCTGAAGCTGACATCCTGGTGGGAGGAGAAACAAAACTGGGAATTTCCTGGAGATCTGGTGTTTAGGGCTCCTTGCTCTCACTGCAGAGGGCCCAGGTTCGATCCCTGGTTGGAGAAATAAAAATCTCACAAGCCACACAGGGCAGACAAAAAAAAAAAAAAATGACTAATCCCACAATAAATATATAATTGTAAGTTGCCGTGAATGGTATAAAGGAAAAGGCCGAGGGGTTGTCAGGGAGAATAGCGGACCCTGGAGGATCGGGGCAGGGACTCTGCAGACTTTAGGTTGAGCCCAAAGGAGAAACCAGCAAGGTGACAGCGGAAGTGAGTTCAGTGGAGGAAGAGCATTTGTGGGGACTCGGAGGCCCAAGTTGAGGGAGGCAGAGGGTGGACACTCTGGCTGGAGTCTCGGGGTGAGAGTGGGGCAGGTCATGCCGGACCAGGCTAAAGATTTGGGATTTTGACTCTAAGAGCCATGAGAAAAAAATGCTCATTTGATCTGTCTGTAATCTGAGATTTTATTTCTCTATGTGCATGTGTGTCTGCGGCATTTGTGTGTTTTAGAACAAATGAGTGAGGGACTCCCCTGCTGGTCCAGTGGCTAAGACTCCAGGCTCCCAATGCAGGGGGCCCAGGTCTGAACCTTGATCAGGGAACTAGATCCCACATGCTGCAACTAAGGGTTCGAATGCTACAACGAAAGATCCCAAGGGCCGAAACTAAGACCCAGCACAGCCTAACAAATACATTAAAATAAATATTTTTAAAAAACAATTAGTCATAAAAGAAAAATAAGTAAATTGGGATTCCTCAAAAATTTTTTTAAAAAATTAAAAAGAACAAATGAATGAACTGCTGACTGTGGAGAGTGAACCATGGGTCCTGCCCCCAAAGGGCTAACAGGATGCTGTGACTAGACCAGTGGACCGGTTCTCTGGGGAAAGGAGAAGCAGGGCAGGGCTCTCAGTGGATTCCCTCCCTGGTCGATGAGATTCAACTAGCACACTCTGAGCACCCACTGTGAGCTCACATGCCCAGCCCTTAGCAGCTGCCTCAGGGAAAAAAAAAAAAACAGATGTGGGCATTTTCCTATACAACCCCTATATCCCTGAATGTAAATCTGAAAGTCCCCCCAGAGATCTTAGAGGCCAGCTCTCTCATTGGACAGATGAAGCAATGAGAGTTCCCAGAGAGAGTGACTGACCTGCCCCCGGTCACACTGGGTGGAGTTGGGAGCAGCTTCTCCCACAGCACCTGCCAAAGGTGCTGAGGTACTAAGACTTCTGCTCAGGGTTCTAGCCCCAAACAGGAGACTTTCAAACTCTGAATTCTCAACCTGCCAGATACAAAATCCCCATGCCTGGCAGCCTTAAGGATATACTATACTTCCTGCTTGAATCGATGCACCCCAGGGCTGTGCCAAGCCCTTTGGTCTTGTTGCAGTAAGTGCAACTTTTGACCCTAGGAAGGGAAGAGATTTTCCTCAGTGCGTTATATCCAAAGCATTATTCCACCCAGCGTGACTGTGAAACTTCTGGACATGAACTGACAGTGGAGATAGGACCAGAGAAGGCAAGGACCATGCCTGCCTATGGTCCCAAGCGCTGCTCGAAGCACCTGCCATTCCTCATTTCTCTCATTTTTCCATTCCCATGAGGCAGGTAATGCTATGCTCCTTTGGGGGCTTCCCTGGTGGCTCAGATGGTAAAGAGTCTGCCTGCAATGCAGGAGACCTGGGTTCTAACCCAGAGCTGGGAAGATCCCCTGGTTTACGGAAGTACAAATTGAGGCACAGGAAGATCATGTGACTGGCCTGATCCCACTGCTAGTTAGCAGTGGATTTGAACTCTGGTCTCTTTGGTTCTGAGTCTCAATCTCACTGGGCTTTCCTGGTGGCTCAGCAGTAAAGACTCCGCCTGCAATGCAGGAGACATAGGAGATGTGGGTTTAATCCCTGGGTCAAGAAGATCTCCTGGTTAGAAAATAGCAACCCACTCCAGTATTCTTGCCTGGGAAATCCCATGGACAGAGGAGCCTGGTGGGCTACAGTCCATGGGGTTGCAAAGAATTGGACGCGACTAAGAATTGTGAGCGACTAAGCACACATGTACGCTCACACTCATCATCACTCAGCTCCCTTTCTCATTACAAAGTGACATCAACAAAGAAGAGGCAATCTTATCACGGGGAGGCCCCTTCGAGTGCACACACGAACACTAAAATCCCACTGGCTCACCCATTTTCACTTTCAGGGGACAGAGATAAATTCGCCAGATGAGGGATGCATTCACAGCTCCAACCTCCAATGGGCATCTGGCTCCATTCACACCCAGTCCAGTCCCCTGCTCTTTGGCAGCCACAGCCCTGGACCTGGCCAATGCCCTGGATGACAGAGTGAAACGACAGGGACTCCGGAATGGGAAGACCTAGTTATTCCAGTCACCTCCTAAACTGGGAAACCTGGATAAGCCCCTCCCCTCAAGCTTTCCAGAGCGCCAGCCCCCTCCAGGGACAACACTAAGGGTCCCACGTGATAAGTCCACCCTCAGTGCCCCCCAACACATGTCCTTTCTTCCCTCCATTATCACCACTCTCTTCAGCCTCACGCAAACCTGCACCACATCTTCTAATAGGTGTGTGGGAAAGTCCGCACAAGTGAACAACTCCCAGCTTGTTCACAAGCTCCCTGACACAAGCTGAGTGCTCACCCCACTTTATCACGCCACCGACAGCAGAGGGTAGGTCCTCAGGAAACCTGGGGCCAAAAGTCCTGAGAGAGTCATCAAGTTCCAAGACCAAACAGTCTTGTGATCTCGGCCAACCACTTCCCTTTCTGCTTTCATTCAGTGGGATGATGATCCTGCCGATGGGAGGACATCTGACAACTGCACTCGGGCAGGACAAGAAGCAGCAACTCCTAGCAAACCCAAGGTCAACCGACAGCCACCCTCTGAGGCAGAGCCCAAGATGCTAATAACAATAGCGGCCATTTACTGAGCCCCGTCATGTGCCAGGCACTGTCCTAAGTGTTTACATACATTAACTGGTTTAATCCTCACCCTGACCTGGAACGAAACCGATTCAGAGACAGTAAGTCATTTGCCAAGGACACACCGCTAGTAAGTGGGGGCAGGGAGGGGCAGGATTCGAACTCACAGCTGCCTGACTCAAGAGCCCCACACCAGTGCTCCCATGTCTGTTCATCAAGTCCTCACTTGCAACACTGCACCTCTGTCACCAGGCATCCTGGAGGAAAGTGAGAAAGCCTCAGCCCACAGGT
Organism: Dama dama; assembly: GCF_033118175.1. Taxonomy (NCBI): domain Eukaryota; kingdom Metazoa; phylum Chordata; class Mammalia; order Artiodactyla; family Cervidae; genus Dama; species Dama dama. The sequence continues at coordinate 10,399,892 of NC_083702.1, forward strand.
CCACACCCCGCAGGAACGATGTCCTGCTGGCAAGGTGACCAAGGCAGGACACAAGGGAGGCTCCAGGCCTTGGCCAACAGGCAAGGGGCTCTGTGGGCAGGACTTGGCCTGCTGGGTTCGGGTCACACGGGGGGATGGCGGGGCGGGGGGGGCGGGGGGCGGAGAGTAGATACGGCTGCAGCTTAGGTCAAGTGCAGGGGCAGGGAGACAGGGGGTGGTGGAGCTCTGTGGGATTGAGGACTGGGCCCTAAGGGGTGCCCAGGCTCCTCACGGGGGCATCTCCACCTTCTTCTTGACGCTTAGGAGAAAGGAAGGAAGAGAGAAAAGGCCCAGAGTCAGAGGAAAGGACTTAGGAGAATGAATGAATCAATCAATCTCCATCTCCTCCGCAAGGAGAAGGGTGAGGAGGAAGAGGAGTTGGGGTAAGCATTTTAAACAAAGTTCCAACTCTTTATTATAGCAGTTAGAGCTTTTCACACCCTCAAAGGCCCTGCCTCTCTACAAAGAAAAAGTGGAAAGAGTGTTTCCCCAACTCAGTTGCCCACAAAACTTGTCTTTTCAAGAGAAGTTGATCAATGGCCGAGGAACACAGAGCGCCCTGAGTCACCACCTTGGAAACGCTGGGTCAGGCATTGGCCTCTGGTTTTGAAATATAATTCATGGGCTACTGAATCTGGAAATGGCCTCGGAGATAAGCTAGCTGCCCCCACATTCTGTAGGTGGGGAAACTGAGGCCTGGAGAGGGAAGAAAGTGGCCGAGGCAACCCCGCTCCCCTCAGCCCTGCTGGGATTTGACTGCCCCACCCCAGCTTGGCCGTGGAGGACCTCAGCCTTGCCCGGGTTCCGGGTTTCTGTGCAGGTCTCTCTCATCAGACTCTGAGCTCCTCAAAGCCAGGTCTGGCCTCCACCACCACCTCCCTACCCCAGCTCCTGGCCCAGCGCCCTGCACAGAGGGTACGTTCACAAAAGTTCACCGCAGCGTGAGAGGTTCGGGGAGACATCAGGAAGGGCTTTCTGGCAGCTGGGTTTGGATGACAGGAACGAGCAGCTCCGAGGGCTTCTAAGAAGAGGGCAGAGGCCAGCTGCCCCGAGGCAGCCCTGGGCACTGGCCCCAGCTTCCTTGTTCCCGGAGTGGGCGGGCTTGGGAGGGCAAGGAGGACACAGGCCCCAGGAGCTGCCTTCCTGGCCCAGGTCCGCGACCCTCAGCTTGGACCAAAAACAGGGACCGGCGAGAACCCTTGTCAGGACAGGCCTGGAATGCTGTCCTCCCCTCCGCCACCCCCACCCACACTTAGGCCTCCACCTCCAGGTAGCCGCTCCGGTCCACCCCAGCCTTCCCCATCTTATTCTCTCAACTTGGGTGACACATCCACTCAAGGAAGATTCCCTGAAGTTATGCTGGGGCCTGGAGGGGCCGAGACCAAGAGGAAGGCATGGCCCTGCCCTCGGGGGGCCTCCTAGGGGGAGGTGAAGATCGGCCTGGATGCCAGGCTGTGCAGTGAGGGGGTGAGGCAGCTATGGAGCCATTACCCTCTCCTCCACGGGAAAGCAATACAGGAAAAGAATTCCAAGCGAGGCGTGTCCCGAAGAGAGGGCCTCTGAGCTGGGCTGCCAGCAGTGACGAGGGGGAGGGAAAGTACAAAGCCAGTGCAAAGGTCTCGGGGAGGGGTGGGGGGTGCAGGCGGCAGAAAGCTATGCCTGGGGTCTGGTGGTGGCAGAGCAGAGTGGTCAGAGGCTGGGCTGGGAGGAAAACTGCGGATACCAGGCTGGGCCCTCCCATCATCAGCTGCGTGAGCTCGGGCTCATCACTGAACGTCTTTGAGCCTCAGTTTCCTTCCCAGAGGAGAATAAGGATGGCACCTGAGTAGAGAGAGCTGTTGAGACTCCCAGGACAGGGGTGCCCAGGATGGGGCCAGCCCAGGCGGCTCTGGAAGTGTGGTCTTCACTGTCCAGGGGCCACCGGCAGGGGAAGCCCACCCATGAAGCACTTGTCACACCGCCCTGGTCTGACACTGGGATTCAACAGGCAGATTACAAACTTCTGACTCTAATCCGCGGTTGCTGCTCTGTAAACACCTGTGCACCTGAATTGAAGTCAGCAGCACCCCCACCTCCCAGTCTCTAAACTATTTTTTCTGATTATCATTTATTGAGCACTTACTCTGCACCTGGGACAGCAAGGAGATCAAACCTAAACGATTAACCCTGAATATTCTTTGGGAGGACTGATGCTGAAGCTGAAACTCCAATACTTTGGCCACCTGATGTGAAGAGCTGACTCATTGGAAAAGACCCTGATGGTGGGAAAGACTGAAAGCAGGAGGAAAAGGGGATGACAGAGGATGAGATAGTTGGATGGCATCACTGACTTGATGGACATGAGTTTGAGCAAGCTCCAGGAGATGTTGATGGACAGGGAAGCCCGGTGTGCTGCAGTTCATGGGGTCACAAAGAGTCGGACATGACCGAGTGACTCAACAACAACTCTGCACCAAACATTCAGAGTGTGTGTATTCTTTTTGTTTGTTTTTTATTTTGGCCGCGCAGCGTGGCTTATGGGATCTTAGTTCCCCGAAAAGGGTTCAAACCCAAGACTTCAGCTGTGAAATAGCAAGTTCTAACCACTGGACCACCAGGGAATTTCTGCGTACTTTTTTTAAAAACACTTTTTCTATTTCTTTAATTTTGTATCTATAAAAGATGAATATTCACAAAGCTTAACTGTAACAATCATTTCCTGATGTATGTAAGTCAAATCATTATGCTACACACCTTGAACTTATACAGTGCTGTATATCAATTAGATCTCAGTAACTCTAGAAGAAAAATTAAAAAAAAAAAATGAACATTTAACCTATTCAAAAACTTCTGTGCCTGTGTATTCTTATTTAATTCTCCCAACCACTTGGGATATAGTGATATATAAAATGCTCAACATCTTATACAAGCAAAAACCAAGTCTGAGAGGTTAACAACATAATCTGCCCAAGGCCATATGGATACGAGTGGCAGGGTTTCCTGACTCCAACACCAGTGTTCTTTCCACTGTACCCGAACCCGGAAGAACATGTCTGACCAGAGGTAGGGGACCTCCCACCTCCCGCCTCCCTCCCCACCATAGACTCTCCCAGACTAAGCTTCTGTCTGTGAGTATTGTACCCTTGACCCTGACCTGTGCCCCTCAGCCCTCCCCCTTCCCAATGCACAGCCCCTCCCCCACCACACCCGACAACTCCGCGAACACCCCAGGGTCACCGCGGCTCTGGCCTCCAGCTCGGGTGTCCAGAGCCCAGCCCCCTCCCTTCTCCCAGGAGATCTTGGGTTCTGCAAGGGGTCACCACAGCCTCAGAGTTCCAGAGACCCCAGTCAGGGAGAGCAAGGCCTCCCAGGGCGCTGCAAAAAGCAAACATGTCTGGACCCCATGCCCAGAAATTCAGAATTAGCCAGTCTGTAGGGGACCCAGGTTTCAGTGTTTCTTCAAGACGCCACAGTGACCCTAAAGTGCAGCAAGATTTAGAAGCGATGCTTGATGCTCGAGGCGATTGCTGGGAGCTGGTCAGAAAGTGAAAGCAGGGCCCAGGCCTGAGGAAGGAGTGAGAGGACAACCTGAACCCTGCAGGTCTCATCCTCATGGTGCCTGGAGGTGCTGAAGGGCCTTCCTGCCTGGCCCCGGCTCAGCTGAACAGCAGATTTCCCCATCACATCTCACCTGGGGATCTGGGAGGCGGGTGGGGGGACGTAACCAATGCCCCAGGGGACAGATGAGGGACTGGGACCTTCCACAAAGCTGGAACAGTGCCCGCCAGAAGATGGCTCGGGAGCTAAGGGGTTAAGGGTCACAGCCGATCCAAAGCAGCTCCACCAGGCAGAGTCATCATTGGGCTTTACGTCTGATGGACATTATTTCATTTGCTCTCTTCCTCTCAGGGGCCCATCTCAGGAGTAAATCTGGGACCGGCTCCACAGAACCCAGGTTGGATCCCAGAAAAACCCTGCTGGTACCGAAAGGCCTCCACCCAGGGAAGGCATCCTGAACCTTACCATTATACCTTCCCTTCTGGGGAGAGAGAATAGGCCCCAGAGTTCCCCAGCACCACACCTCTCCCAGGATGGGTATATGCGGGATTGGGGGGCGGGGTGTGGTAAGGGGTCACCAGCATTCCTGGGGTAGGGTCAGGAATGAGAGGGCAAGGACCCCTCCCATCCCCAGCGGGGAAAGGAGCAGAAGGGGGCGCTGGCCACCAGGCTGGTTCTGCCAAGGACAGAGGCCCCGTGTCCTCATCGTCCTCCTCCAGGAACCTTCCCCCTCTCCAAAACCCCTGCTCTCCAGGGATGAATACGAGGCCTGCACCTTCCCCTGCAGGGGCCTGCAACAGATGGAGGGGATCAAGAGTTGCCAGCATGGTGGGCAGTGTGTTCACAGCACAGTGTAGCCCCCCCCATCCACAGCCCTGGGCATCTGACAGCACTTCCCCCCCGCCCCGCACCCTTGCAAGCCCACCTTCCTCACCCAGCACCTCTCAGCAGAGAGCCCAGCACAGCACTTGGAAACAGGAAGAGAGGGAGAGAGACAGAGACAGAGGGAGGGGAAGAGAGAAGACTCTTCTGTCCAGCCTGGCTTCTCTGCAGACCCAGGGCACCCACCGCCACCCCCACCCCCATCCTGGCACAGCTGGGCCAAGGGGTGGGGGAGTAAGGGAGGAGGCAGGGAGTCGAAAGGGGAGTCGTGGGACCCCACACCTGGCTTCTTACCCTCTGTAACCACCCCTCCCCGCCCCAGAGGGGGTCTCAGGCCGAGTCACGGATGCCACAGACACCACACCTCCTCAAGAGGAGGAACCAAGGGCTGGAAGGATGAGCAGGGACCCACCGGGATCGAGCGATGCCAGGCAGGCGGGCAGCGGGCGGGCCGCAGCGGGTGTCGGAGACTGCCGCGGGCAGCCGGACACGACCGACTGGATGCTCGTCCCTCCGTCCCTCTGTCCATCCAGGGCGGCTCCTCTCTGGGCGGCTCTGAGGCCGGGCGGGCGCTGTTAAAAAGCTTTTTATGTGTGTGTGTGTTAATCACATGATTGCCGTTCACCTGTATTTCGAACAAAGACAGCTCACTGTTTCAAGGCCCCGAACAAGAGTCTGGGCACAGGGAAGAGAAGGGAGGCGGGGGGAGGAGGGTTGGCAGCGCCGGGGGTGGCGTCGAGGAAAACTGGGGGGAGATTGTCCAAGGCCGGCGAGCGAGAGAAAGAGAAAACCCTTATCAAACTCCTAATTCACTGGGCTCCGAGGCCCCAGACACACTGGCCCGATTGTCTGGCTGGTTGTGTGTGCGAGCATGTGTGTGTGTGTGTTCCAGTGTCCGCTCCCCCCACCCCCAACATGCCTTTGCCTCGTGTGACTACCTCATTGTGTCCCATTACCCACCCCCTCCAACACCCTTGGCCTTTCCCAAGCATGAGGCCTTGCCTGGACCCCCTTTCCAGCCCCGCTCCAGACGCAACTCTCCTGGGCTGGGCCCGGGGCCTCGCCCAGCCGCTGAGGAGCTCAGAACCGTCCATGGTCATCATTGTGGCCCCAGCTCCAACCATCCTCCTCATACACCCTCACCTCTGCCTCAGCACCCACCTTTTGAGAAGAGAGAGGGGCTGTGGTCTTAGAGGCCTGAGAAAGCCTTAGATGATGGGCAGGACAGAAAAATGAAGGAGTCACCCTGCTGGGGGGAGTGGGGTTGAGGGAAGAAGTGGGCAGAGAGGAAGAGGCAGGGCGACTCCTCACCCTTTCTCGGGGTGGGGGAGTGGGGGGGTGTCTTGACAACCAGAACTGGGACTCCCCCTACCAGGGTGGAGGGAGTTGGGTCCCAGGAAACGGGGCCCCAGGAGATTTTCAGACCTACTTGAAGAGGACCCCAGCCCAGCGCGGGCCCAGCCTCCCGCACACTTCAGTCTGTCTCTCTTGAGCCAGCCCAGGCCTTGCGGTGCTGGGTGTCTGGTGAGAGGAGACTGGGGGTGAAGCCTGGGCATCTGCACTGGGCAGGGGGCATCCAGCTGCGCCCCACTTCACCAGGTATGGACCTGTAATCTTCCTCTCCTGCTGTCCAGGAAAGAGGACAGCCTGGGTGGGGGGTAGGAGGCGGGGTGAGACAGGCTGGCACTCAATAAGAGGTCTTAAGTGAAGCAACCAGTGCCACCCCCCCCCCCATGTGACAGAACCGTCACCTGCCTTCTCCTCTGCCAGCTGCCCATTCCGACACCTGAGACAGAGTTTGGGGGTCCCAGGTGGGCCCAATTTTCCCCCAAGGGATACGTTGTGACCCTGCCCACCTGCCTCCACAGGCTTTCCCAGCCTGACCACCCCCACTCCGACACCTTCCCAGGATGGGCCTGGGGGCAGCCAACAGCGCAGGGAGCTGGGGTGGGGGGGCCTGGCGGAGGAGCCCAGAGTGTTGGGGATGAAGGAAAGCGCTGGAGGCTCCACCTTCTGCCCTTCCCTCCCTCCCTCCCTCCCCTCCCCCTCCCCCTCTCCCCCCTCCTTCCTTCCCCAGCCCTCGGCAGCAGCTCAGCGCTCAGTCAGTCTCAGGCTGTCCGGCCAGGGTGGTTGGTGGTGAGGATTCAGGCTCCGTCCTGACGAGGCCCGTGGCCTGAGGCTTGGGGGCCCCCAGCCCCTCCCAATCAGCCCACCAGCGTCCCCCACCCCCAGCCCCCGAGCTGGACCGCACACCTTGGGACACGGTTTTCCACTTCCTCAGGACAAGCCCTAGACTGGAGGAGAGGTCCGAGGAGGTGAGTGAGTGCGCAGCCCGCTCCTCCCTTCCCGGGGCCCAGGCTTGGGACCCTGCGGTGGGACGTGGGGCGGAGAGAAGCTGACACAGGCGTCTGCCCCCAACCCAGTTCCTCTTCTAGTCCTCCGTCGGGGGGTCAGGCGGAAGGGAAAAAGGAAAGGTGAGCGAAAAGGTGGGAAATTCCAGGAGCCAGGATCAGAGCAAAAGAAAGAGTCCGTTTTTCTTCCTTTCCATCAACAAACCTCCACCCAAGAGGAGGTTTTTCTTTTTTAAAAAAAAAAAAAAACCAAACCCGAACCCACCCACAGCAAGAGGCGGTTGGGACCAGGTGGGGGGAAGACATGGAGGCGGGAGCTAAGAGGCCGAGCCCAGGTCTGGCATGTGCGCGGGCCCCAGGGGCTGCGGTGGGTTTAGGGGCAGCGGGCCGGCCCCACCTTAGGGCTGTGCCTGAGTCGCGTGCCGGGCCGCCGTCGGGGCTGCGCGCACGCCGCCCATTGCGCCCTCCTTCCCGTCGTCCAGGTGAGCGTTGGACTCTTCGCCAGGACCCCGGCGGCGGGCCCCGGGGAGGCGGCCGAGGCGGCGGCGGCGGCGGCCGGGGGCGACATGGCAGAGGAGCAGGACCTGTCCGAGGTGGAGCTGAGCCCCGTGGGCTCCGAGGAGCCGCGCTGCCTGTCCCCGGGGAGCGCGCCCTCGCTGGGGCCCGACGGCGGCGGCGGCGGCGGCGGCGGCTCGGGCCTGCGAGCTAGCCCGGGGCCCGGTGAGCTGGGCAAGGTCAAGAAGGAACAGCAGGACGGCGAGGCGGACGATGACAAGTTCCCCGTGTGCATCCGCGAGGCCGTCAGCCAGGTGCTCAGCGGCTACGACTGGACTCTGGTGCCCATGCCGGTGCGCGTCAACGGCGCCAGCAAGAGCAAGCCGCACGTCAAGCGGCCCATGAACGCCTTCATGGTGTGGGCTCAGGCGGCGCGCAGGAAGCTGGCCGACCAGTACCCGCACCTGCACAACGCCGAGCTCAGCAAGACGCTGGGCAAGCTCTGGAGGTGAGCGCCCCCGACCCGCCTCCGGGGAGCTCCCGCCAGGCCCTCTACCCGCGGGTGGAATGGGGCGAGGCGCTCACGGCCTGGGCCCTTCTCCTGGGGCAGCCGCCTCCTCGATGGGACTGGACGGCCAGCTGAGGGATCGGGTCCGCCCTTCCCCCAGTACCCCCTTGGGGTTGCGCTCCCGCCGATCTACAGCGGCCTAGGCCCCGCTCCCTAGCCAGGGCACCGGGCTGGAAGGCGCCCCCTCGCGGTTGGAATTCTGCCGGTGGCAGGAGCTGGGGCCTGGGCTTCTGAGGAGTGGGCAAGAGTGAAGGTGGAAGGGAGAGAAGGCTGGTGGAGGCATCCACACCATAGTCGTGCACTAACCCCATTCCCGCAGGTGCCACTCAAGGGTGCCACTGCCCCCGGGTCAAAGGGGATGCGAGGGAAACGTCTGGGAAAGAACTGAAGGCCTGGCTGGAGAGGCAGGGAAACTGAGGCAGCCAGGTGGAGAACTGCAGGGCTGAGATGGGGGCAGACAAGGAATTCAGGTCCGGGTCTTTGAAAGGGTGAGGGATGGAGGCCAAGCAGGCCGCTGCCGGTCCCTGTCCTACCCCAGCCTCCTCCTCTGCACCCTTCTGAGCACCCCTCCTTCAGGCCCAGGGCTTCTTCATCCCCCAGGGAAGGGGACGTGTGGAGAGGAGACTCCCCCTCCCACCGGGTCCCAGAGCTGCCAGGCTGGTCTCTTCCCCTCCCTCCCTCTCCCAGTCCAGGCGCCATCTTCCTTTCCAGGGCCCCACCCAGGATTGAGTAACCTCCTACCCCTCCAGCCCTGGAGCTGAGAGCCCTGGCCAGGAGGAACGGCTGGCCCCTTTCCTACCCCGGGTCCCTCAGAGTCCCAGGTTCTCTGGAAGCAGCTCAAACTTTGGGGGAAGAACATGCCCCTGAGAAGGAAGTCGGCCTCACCTCTGGTCTGGGGTTTAGGCTGTTCCCTTGGGAATACGTTGTTGACCAAGGCAACGCCACCCCCTCAAGAAGTCCTGGGCAGCTCAGAAAGAGAACAGGGGTTCCAGAAGGTGAAAGTCTGCAGAGGTTATCTGATTCCCCACTGGACTGTCCAGGAGATAGGCCCAGGAAGGCAGAGGGACTGCCCAGGCCATGTAACAGCTGGTGGCGGAGCGAGGGCCAGAACCAGGTCCCCCGACGCTTCAGCCAGTGGTCTTCCCACACACCATCCTCGGTGACAGAAGTGGGTCACACCTCCCCTCTACGACACGGTCCGGAGGTTGTGGGGTGAGGGCAGAGGAGAACAGGAATGAGGAGCATCCGAGCTGCAGAGAGTGTCAGGGGAGCCTGCCACCCCTCCCCTTGCCGGCCCCAACACAGTGGAGCTTGGCCTAGAAGGCCAAAGGCTTAAGGTGGTGGAAGGAGCAGGAAAACCCCCAAGAGACCGAGAGGAATTCACATCCAGCCCCCTGGGCCTGGCCCTGGCCATGTGTTTGCTAAAGGCCTGGTGCTTCTTCCCCACCCCCCTCAGCACTCGGCTCACCCCAACAGGCCCTGGGCTCAGTGGTCAAACTGCTGCATGGACTCAGAGGGTCTAGCCTTGCCCAGGAGCAGAGGTCGAAGCCAGCTCCTCTGCCCAAGGTCCAGCCACATCATGGCAGGGTTTAGCCCAAGCCAGGACCCTTGGTGCCATGGGGCAGAGACGAGCAAGTCAGAGACAGACAACCAGGAGGGAGGCAGACAGGCAGACAGAACAGGCCTTGGGGACCATGAGCAGACCACAGTGTAAGCCCAGTGAGAGCATCAAAGCAAGGATGGACAGCCCCCCACCCACCGCTCCCCCACACTGTTGCCAAGGATATAAGGTTGGACCCTCCATCGTCCCTGTCTGTCCCTGTTTCCCCAGCCCAGAATCCCAGGTTGGGCTCCTTAAAGGGGCTTGTTCCTGACCACCCCCCCAGCGGCCAACCTGAGTTGGGGGGGGGGGGGGGGTGGCAGGCGGGAAACCAGGAAAGCAGGCACTGCTTACTCAGGGCCCAACCCCAGCGGTGGGAGGGTGACCAGACAGTGACAAGGATCAAAGGCTACGCCAACAGGGGGTGAGCTACCTGGATCCTGGGTGGGGACCCCGGGAGACCTCTGAACTGGGTTAGGCTAGCCTGCCTCTCCAGGGGCTTCTCCTGAAATCTGCACCCCACCCCCACCCCCCACACCGGCTCATGAATCTCAGGCTATCAAGAAGGGGGATGGCTAGCTGGGCAGAACTGGCAATCAGGGGCCCTATACATGAAAAGAGAAAGACATGCAGACAGATTGTGTGGGACGCTGGAAGGGGGTCGATCAGACACACCAGCGTCCAGGTCCTGGCTCGCAAGTGGCTAGGGGAGTGTGCCAACCACTAACCTTCAGTGCCCGCCCAGGAAAGGCCTGTTAGATGTTGATCTCATGGTACTGGGGGAGGCAGTGTATTGATTGACCCACCTGGGGAGAATAATTAGAGCCAAGAGACAGAAAAGGTGGGGTCACAGGCTGGAACCTCCCCGGACCCTTAGGTAAGCCCCCACGGGAGCAGGTAGAGCAGAGCCAGTGTGCCTCACCGTGGAGGCGCCCCCCTCCAGTTGGGGATTCCAGTTTGGGTGGGGAATCAGCCCACCGCCCCCCCTCCCCATTCCAGACCTTGGAGACCCAGAGGTAAAGAGCAAACCAGGTGTGTAGTTAGAGCTGTGGTGACACTGGAGTCAAGATGAAATTTGGGATTGGGTTTCTGTGGTAGGGGAGGACGGGTTTGGGGTCAGGAAAGAGCCTGAACAGAGCTGAAACTGAAGGTCTGGGTGCAACTGGGGTTGGGTTTGGGGGTGAGATTGGTGTTGGGCTCGTTAGGACTGGGGTTGGGGCTGGCAGACCCCACCCTCACCACCTCCCCCGGGTAGGTTTCTCTCCAAGTTAGGGCGCTGCTGGGAACTAGCGCTGGGAGGCGCCAATGAGTGCAAGTTGGAGTCTTCCCTCTCTTCTAGCCTGTGCCCCCCACTCGCACTCCTCGCCCCCTGCCATTTTCTTGTGGATTCACATCTGGTTGCCAGTGGGCAGAGGGCACAGGGAAGGTTTGGGGTGGGAGAGGGAGTGCAGGGTCCCCTGCCATCCTGGGAGCCTCTGTGCCGGGGCCACGGCTGGTTGAGGTGCCCCCACGTGCCACCTCCCCTCCTCACCAGGCATCCACCTTTGGGCCTGTCCCACCTACCCTGGGCTGGCTGGGGGCGGGGGAGAGGGCGCAGCTGGGGTCAGAAAGGCTGCACCCCACTCCCAACCCCTGATGGTCTGGGGTCCCCATCCCATCACTCAGCTAGCGGGGCCCTTGGAGAGAGCTGGGCTGGGCTGGGCTGGGCTGGGCCATGGCCCGGGGGGGAGGGCAGCCGAGCAGGCTAAGCTGGAGAGGAATGCCGCTGCCCGCTAGGAGGTGCCTGGTATGACCACCCCCTCCCATCCTGGGCAGGGAGGGCCCTGCCTTCTCCTTGACTGGGTGAAGAGGGCACCCACGGAGGAGGGGGGTGCAGCTGGAGAGAGAGGCCCTTTGGGCTAAAGGACAGAGCTGCTCCTGGAGAGTCCCTTATGTCTGGGGGTCCGGGAATCTGTTTCTTTCCCTGAGCCCCTCTTCGAGGCATCCTTCCTGCCCTCCTCACCAGAGGCACCCCAGCCCTGAACTCCCCTGACCCCAGCCCTGGCTGGAATCAGGTGGGTGGATGTACGGTCTACAGGGGCTGCATTTCACTGGCTGGGCTCAGACTGGGGAGAGGGTCTCAATGCCCCCGTCCAGGGTCTTGGAAGACAGGAGCTTCCTTTACCTTCTTTCCCTCCCTGGACAAGGAGATACGATCGCCCCGTGAGGTGGGGGTCCGTACGTAGTGAGGGGCACACGCATCCTGCCCGCCTCGGCCCCACCACGCTGGAATTCACAAAAATGACTCCAGAGTTGAGGGGTTCCACCGCAGGTCCTCTTGCCCACCACCCCACAGGCAGCATTAGAGTTGTACCTGTTTCTCAAGGTGCCGCCCCCATCCCCCCAATCCCCAGGTCCCATGCACAGTGCTTCACGCCATTATCTTGGCCACTCCCACACCTAGAAGTAGGTATTATCCTCCTTCTGTAGGTGAAGAAACTAAAGCTCAGAGAAGTGACTTGCCCATGGTCACATAGCTGGGAAGTAGCAGACACTGGGCTCTTCCTCCTGTTTGCACACCTCCAGTCCCAGGGAGCTCACCCCCTAACGAGGCAGCCAGCTCCACTTGCAGACGGCTTTGAAGAAAGAGTTTTTGGTGGCTCAGAGGGTAAGGCGTCTGCCTACAATGCGGGAGAGCCGGGTGCAATCCCTGGGTCGGGAAGATCTCCTGGAGAAGGAAATGGCAACCCACTCCAGTATTCTGGCCTGGAAAATCCTGTGGATGGAGGAGCCTGGTAGGCTACAGTCCATGAGGTCGCAAAGAGTCGGACACGACTGAGCGACTTCACTTTTCAAACTGAAGGACGCTCTGTGCCTCTTGTAAGCTCTATTCTAACCCCATCCTCAGGGACTGCCTGGAGCGGCAGGGTGGTTCTCTCACACGCCAGTCCCTGAGAGGTTTGGGGGCAGAGATGGCTGCCCTCTGAGGCTGTGGTGCTTTGGGCTCACATCCTCCAGTCCCTAGACCAGACAGCACGACTCCCACCCGGGACCCTGCCCGCCAGTCTCCCCCAGCCCCCCGGGCCTCATTTCTTCCAGGGCAGGCACTCATGGTGGCCCCTCTGCTGTCTCCCCACCCCAACCACCCCACCCCAGGCTGCTGAATGAGAGCGACAAGCGCCCCTTCATTGAGGAGGCCGAGCGGCTGCGGATGCAGCACAAGAAGGACCACCCAGACTACAAGTACCAGCCGCGGAGACGGAAGAACGGGAAGGCGGCCCAGGGAGAGTCGGAGTGCCCAGGCGGGGAGGCTGAGCAGGGCGGGGCGGCCGCCATTCAGGCCCACTACAAGAGCGCCCACCTGGACCACCGGCACCCGGGCGAGGGCTCCCCGATGTCAGACGGAAACCCCGAGCACTCCTCAGGTGAGCCTGGAGCTGGGAGGAGGCTGTGGGCGGCGGGGAGAGGCAAAGGCTGGAGCAGGACTTGAGATCCGAGGCTCTGGGAAGGGCTGGCCAGGCTGTCGTGGCCCGGCTGGGCTGCAGGGGCCCACTGGCAGTTCAGAGCAGGCTCAGGTGTCGGGGGAGGCGGCTGAGCAAAAGGGCTCTGGCCAGGACTGCTAGGAGGGGGCACTGGTTCGGGGTGAAGAGACCCGTGAAGGAGGCCAATGGAGGCCAGTGGGCCAGTTACACCAGAGAAAGGTGGGACAGGACGATTCTGAGAAACGGGAGGGCAGAGCACATTGCCTCTCCCCCACCTCCCAGTCTGACGGGGGAGACACGGCATGTGATGTTGCACGGAGAAGCCAGATGCAGGGCCTCCTATTTCCTTCTCATTGGTGATGAGCGCAGCTCACATTAATTGAGCACTTACTGAGTGCCGGGCACTTTGCTACTTGCTTTATGTATGTTCACTCATTCAGTCCATCTAAACTGTGATGAGGCAGCCACACTGCCGCTCAGACCTCAACTGTGTGGCAGATCACTCTCATGCTACAGAGTAGACTCTACAGAAAGCTGAGGGTAACTTGCCATGTAGCTGAGGGCTCCAGGGCCTCTGCGGGCACTTGTGTTTGTAGCATACAGAGCACCATGCTTGGGGCCAGGCACATGGCAAGTGTCAGTGAGCAGAGCTCTGCCTTCAGAAGACACACTCCAAGTCCTCCTTTGTGCCAGACCTGGAAGCAGACACCAGGCGTCCAAACGGGACGCCACGGTCCCTGGAGCCTCCTGTCGCTTCCCATGGTCCGTGGTCCCTCAGGAGCCCACATCCCTTCTATAGAGGGATGAGCAGTGATGAAAACACGTGAATTAAGTACAGGAAGAATCAAGGGCACGTGAAGCCCATGCAAGACCCAGAGGGGGCATGACCTGTAGGGAGGAGTCACCCCCCGTCCACCCAGTCAGTCTCCAAAAATATCCAGCTGCCCACCAGACTCTGGCCAAGGAGAGCTTCCAGAAGGAGGCCATGTCCTCAGCTGCTTGGTATCATCTCTGTTTTACTGATAAGGAAACTGATAAGAGAAGATAGGGGGTCAGCCCAGGGTCACACAGTAAGTGACAGAGCAAGAATTCAAACTCAGAGTCCAGATCTTTTCAGCACAGGATTCAGCACTGCCTCTGGTCTGATGGAGGCGGCACAGACCTGCCCTCAAGGAGCGCCTAGCTTGCTAGACCAGCTACTCCTCCTCCCCGAGCCCTTCCCCACGTCCCCAGGGCAGGGCGAGCGGCTTCCTCCACTGGTCTTCTGAGCCCCTCACCCATCCTCACCACAGCACCTGTGATGCTGCCCTCCAGCCCTGGGTGGGTCCGTGGATCCCCCCAACCAAGACCAGGAGCTTGTGCAGACAGGAGCCATTTGACTTGTTTTGTATTCCCCTATGCCTGGCAACCGTGCCTGGCACTTAGTGGTGCCCCCTAAGTGTTTGCTGAATGAACCTGGGAAGGGGCAAATGGGCAGACGAAGGAACAGGGTAGCACAGGTCACTCTCGTCAGTACTTTCCAGGGTGGGCAGGGAGAAGGCAACTGGAGGGATAGTGGGGCCGCGCGGTGCGTGATGGGAGCTGAGAGCGTGGTTGGGGGCGCTGGGTGGGAGGGAAGGTTTCCTTGAATAAAGGGCACTTGAGGGGGCCTTCAGGGCCCGGGGTGGCAGAGGTGTACAGATGACCCAGCCAACATGATAAGGGCCAGAGAGGTGAGCAGGGTGGGCAACCAGCAGAGGCCGAGTGTGCTTAAGAGAGCGGGCGAGCCAGGCCTACGGGCCAGACCCCATTGGGCTGCACAACTGAGGAGCGCCGGGAGGGCACCCGACTTCAGCTGGTGTGAGGAAGCACCTTCCAATGGGGAAAACAGAAACTTGCTCAAAATGAAGCAGGCCTCTCCGGGAGGGGGTGGGGGCGAGAGAGGGGAGTCCTATCCTAGTAGGAGAAAAGACTCATTCCTAGGACTGGGGAATTTCATAAAGGACTGGACATCAACCCAAGATCATTACATAGCCAAATGCCACCACAGGCCGCCCTGAACATGTTAAAACGAACAAGGCCACGCCGTGATGGATCCTCAGCCTCCTGGAGGCATCACGTCTGAAAGTGAACCATCAGCCGCTGACCTCTGTTCCTGCTTCCTCTCTCTCTCTTTCTCTCTCTCTGTCTCCCTTCACCCTCTAGGCCAGAGCCATGGCCCGCCCACCCCTCCGACCACCCCAAAGACAGAGCTGCAGTCAGGCAAGGCAGACCCCAAGCGGGATGGGCGCTCCCTGGGGGAGGGCGGGAAGCCTCACATCGACTTCGGCAACGTGGACATCGGTGAGATCAGCCATGAGGTAATGTCCAACATGGAGACCTTCGACGTGGCCGAGTTGGACCAGTACCTGCCGCCCAACGGGCACCCGGGCCACGTGGGCAGCTACTCGGCAGCTGGCTACGGGCTGGGCAGCGCCCTGGCTGTGGCCAGTGGACACTCTGCCTGGATCTCCAAGCCTCCAGGCGTGGCTCTGCCCACAGTCTCGCCGCCTGGCGTGGACGCCAAAGCTCAGGTGAAGACGGAGACCGCAGGGCCCCAGGGGCCCCCGCACTACACCGACCAGCCGTCCACCTCGCAGATCGCCTACACCTCCCTCAGTCTGCCCCACTACGGCTCCGCCTTCCCCTCCATCTCCCGCCCCCAGTTTGACTACTCTGACCATCAGCCCTCAGGACCCTATTATGGCCACTCGGGCCAGACCTCTGGCCTCTACTCGGCCTTCTCCTACATGGGGCCCTCGCAGCGGCCCCTCTACACGGCCATCTCTGACCCCAGCCCCTCGGGGCCCCAGTCCCACAGCCCCACACACTGGGAGCAGCCGGTATATACGACGCTGTCCCGGCCATAGAAGGGGACCCCACACCCCTGTCACCACCCGTCTCGCCCTGCCCTTTCCCCCAGCCCTCGCGCCCTCTTCCTCGCCCATCTCAGGCCCGGTGGCGGCAGAGGAGGAGGCTGCAGAGGCTGACAGCTGAGGGGAAGGCCTTCTGTCTGGCTCACTGCCTTTGATGACCCCACCCCATCCTACCCAAGCTCTGGCCCAGGCACAGCCCTGGGCTACTCGGCTGGGCAGAGGAGAAGGAGGTAGCTTGTTGCCCCTAAACCGAAAAAGGAGGGGCTGTACCTTCCCCCCCAGGAATGACCCTCAATCCCAGGATCTGAGCAGGCCCCGCCTACCCTCCTCTGGGAGGGTGAAGCACCCAGGGTCGGTCGGATGGGAATCGGAGGCCTGGCCACCCCTGTCCTGTGTTTCCTCTTCTGCGAGGAATAGGGGGTCTGACCTAACCCGTGAAGCCAGGCCACGTGTCTGAAGAGCAGGGCCAACCAGAAACCTGCGTCAGGGACTGGGACAGGCTCCGTCTGCCCCTCAGGGGGCTGAGGACAGCTTTGAACCGCCTCGAGGGAGTGGGGGTGGGATGGGGGCTCAGAGGGAGGTCTCCTCAACCCTTCAGTGCCCCCCTCCCCTCCTGAACACAGGAAGGAATTGGCACAGGGGCCCTCAGATCCATTTCGGTGCCAATAACCTCGTTCTTTGTCTGATGGAGCAAAGGGCCAGGTCCCACTCCAGGACAACCTCCCGACTTTGAGGCACACCCAGGACGTGAGCAGGCCGGGACCCCAGGAAAGGATTCGGAGACAATTCACAGAGCCTTCCTCCTGGCTCCCACCAGCCCCCCGCCCCCCAACCTCACCAGGCTCTGTGGTCCTTGCGCTCTCAGCCCCAACTCCTTGGGCTTCCCAGAGAGTTAGAGCTGCTCAGGCCCAAACCCTCAGCTCCAAGGGGAGACCCAGGGCCCAGCACCCTGGTTGCTGGCAGCAGGCTGAAGACACTAAACTCCTGACATGTACATGCTGCCCTGGCCTTTTCCCCTTTGCCTCCCAGTGGTATTTGAATAAAGTATGTAGCTCTCTTCTGCCCCCATTTTCCTATTCTGCAGCCCTCCACCCCCAAGTCCACATGTAACTCATTACCGCCCCCCCCCCCCTTATTTATCTCAGTAGCTCCCTCTATCCCCCTCCCCTCTGCTAGGTACTCCAGCCCCTATTAACTCTGCATTAAACATTCCACATAATAAAATTAAAGGTTCCGGTTACCTGCTTGGTGGGCCTGACCTGGTCTCTTATCCCTGCACCCTGCTTCTTCAAATGCTTTCTGGAAGTGCTAGAGGGTAGAATGCAAAGGACAGATAATCCAAAGGTCCCCTCTCTCTTGCCCAGTGCAGTAGCTCAGGACAGCTGGCATCACAGTGGGGTCAGCGGGTGCTCAGAAGTTAGGCCTCAGACTGGAGCTCTGCCCCCAGCCCAGCGGTGTCCACACCTGCAGGTGGGCCACTGGGCCGGCTCAGCTGGGACTCAGCATGAGTGCCTTCCAAGCAGCCCATTCTCACCCAGCAGAGAAGGGGCCTTGCAAAGACTTCAAGGAACAAGTATGTGAAAGGTAGATCAGGTCTGAGGTCTTGCTGTCTGCAGTCAGTAGGCCTGGTCCTTTAGGACGGGTGAGTGGGCCTTCTCGCACTGTACCTTCCACTTGCCACCTCCCCCAGCAACACAAACACACACAGGTCCACACCAGGATCTAGCAGCTGCCCATGTCTAAGTATAAACTAGGATCGCAGACATACCATCTAATCCTTTGGGGCTTCCCTCCCAAAAGCTCTTTGCTCAGTAGAATTCCAACCTGCACTCTGGGACCCGGCCTCCTCCACCTCAGGGACAGGGGAAATCTTTTCTCTACACTCCATCAATGGACAGCTCTGATGGCTAAAGTCTCCCCTTCCACCCAGTTCATAGAGACACTAATAGCTCCCATGTACTGGGTGCTCCCTGGCCAAGTGCTTTACATCCTTCTGGCCTATGAGGGAGTGAGCCCAATCGTTATCCCCATTTCCCAGACACGGACTTGACACTTTGAGAGGTGGGTGCTAAGAAGTGCTGGTACAGAATGTGAAGCCAGCTGACTCCAAACCTTGCACCCTTAACCATCGTCTCTTCCACCTGCCCTACTTCCACTTGTAATCTGAGGCCGTGCTTCCTTCACGGCTCCAGACCAGCATCCCTAGATCCAGTATCCATTTCTTCTATCTGTGGGCTCCAGCCCCTCACCTCCTAGTCAGGACCTCGGGTGGGGGAGGGGGCACCAAGAACTAGCCCAGTCCTCCAGGGTGGGCAGACCGCCACCTGGAAGCTGTGTCCTGCAAGCTCTTCAGGCCACTTCGCCAAAACCGCTGGCTCCCATGAAGCGTAGTGGTAACTACAAATCCTTCCTCTTATAGATAAAACCTGCAGCCAAGTTGGACCACCCTGAACTGTATACAAGTGGTTTTCTGCTGCTTGGCTCTCATTGTATTGTAGATAAATGCAGGATTTTTTTACTGGTCTTGAACAGATTTCATCTTTTTGCATTTGACCATTTCCCCACCTATGTTAGATCCTTTGAATTCTGAATCCAATTTATAGCTCTCCTGAGCTTCATGTTTGAAACTCAAATATCCTCATTCAGGTTACTAACGAAAAAAGATTGGAATGAGAGGGACAGACCCTGTGTCCACCACCGAAAACCTCTCCATTCTATCATCTATACTTGGAAAGCTGTCCAGACAATTCTGAATCTAATTATGTCACCCTGAGGTACCTGCCTCTCTATCACAGCCACACAGACTGCCTAATGCTTTGTTCCAATCAAGATTCCCTGTATCTGTGGCATTCCTCCAACCTACCAGGCTGGTAACCATTGGAAAAAAGAAAATTCAGTTCACTTGGTGATATCCTTAGAAACCCCATGCTAGCTCCAGAATGTTTTTATTACCCAAGTGTTTTCAAATATGCAATAGCCTATTCTAGAATTTCATTAGGGGGTCAATCAGTTATGCGCTCCTACTTCTTACAACCTCCCTCTTCCTCTATTGAGAAGCAGGACATTAGTCCATTTCTAGCCTGTCCAGTGTTTCCTATGTGCTCCTGTGTTCTCTGGGATTGTGGACGTGGAGCGGGCAGGGCAGGTAGGAGGGGCTACATCAAAAAGATGAAATCACCACCTGCATGACCTCAACGAGACTGGAGAGTCACTGGGGACACGGGAGGAGAGGGAATGGCCTGCAGAAGTCAGAAGACATGGCTTGTGCTCATTCCTTAGACCTGAGATTCCAGATGAGCTCGGGCCTCAGTCAAGTAGTGGCTCCGCAGTAAACAGAGAAGGGACAGGTGTATCTGGAGAGGGTCGAGGAGATGGTGCCCTGGCTGGGCCAGCTGAGTAGTGAGGGCCTGACTCTGTGAAGGGGGAGAATGGAGGGGGCAGGTGGGAGGGTAAACACCCCTTTCTCCATCTCTCCTCTACACCCTATCCCCTAAGGGTTAACCCCCTCCCTCCCCCAGTCCCTCTCTCCTCTGCCACCCCAGCCCCATCTCCCTTTAATCACATCTGATACTGAGCGGCCCAGCAGGAACAAAGAGACCATTTAGAGAAACGGGGCCGAGAAAGTGACCCCCGCACTCTGGGGCGGCCGCCTGGATGCCAGCACAAAGGCGGCATTTCAGAGCTGAAATTTCAGCACCCAACTTGATTAAAGGATTCCACAGGCTTGGAGGAGGGTGGAAGGGGGTGCGAAGTCCACTGCTCCCTGAATTAACCCTTCTCCAGAGCAGCCAACACCCCTCCCGTGCCTGGGGACGCTCATCACTTCCACCCTGTCCAGGGTGCACCCGCCCCAGGGGCCTCGCCACTTGCAGAGGTCAGGCAAGCCTGGCTCTTCCTCTTCCTGGAAGTGGGGGCTGGCAGCAGACTGAAGGTCAAGGCTGGAATATTCAGGGAGATGGGTTTCCTTCCCATCCCTATTGGTGTCAGTACACATCCTCTCCTTGTTGTCTGCCCCCGAACCCCAAGGGAGGGAGGAGCCAGTGTGATCAACTGAATTTAATGTCACGCCTTGAACCCAGAAGCCCTGCTGCCCTGCCCACCATCACCCCAGCACCCATCCTACTGAAGGCCCTGGAGGGATCAGGGTCCCCACACAGAAGAGAAAGGAGAGGGTATGGGTGTGGCAGACCAGATGGGTGGGTCATGGAGAACAGACTGGCGTATGGGGAGTGGTCTGACAGGTGGGGAATGGGAGGGGTGGTGCGGCTGGGATGGGCAGGTGTTCGGCCCTTGCTCCAGCTGCTGACTTGCCCAGTAGGGCTCTCTCGGGGAGGGCAGGAGATCACTGCATCCCCAAGCTTCCTGCTGGGGGCACTGGCTCCTGAAAGGGGATCCGAGCCCATGATAAGAGGCTCGAGGCAGGTCCTTAGGAAAACAATGGGTGGCTTGATGAGACCTGCTCTGTGATACTCCTGAGAAGGGAGAAGCCCCTGCAGCCAGTCCCCACTGGAAAGGAAATTGGGGGTTTCCGTGGCAACCAGTTCCCTGGGCACAAAGGCTCGTCTGTCTGCTGGGAAGGCAGCCGAGGTGTCTCCTGCAGCAGCCTCTGCTCTGGTGGACTGCTACATGGAGGGGGGCATGTGGGGGAGCCCAGGGGGTCAGGGCCCTGGTGCTTCTTAAGGAGCTGATGGTCCCAGGGCCACTGGGATGGGCACAGCCTCTAGGCAGCAGGGCAGTAACAGTGAAGACAGAGGTGGGCCTCACAAGCAGCAGGAGGCAGAGGGGGTTGAAAGTTGAAGAATTTACTATTTACACATATAAAGACTATAAAAAGACTATGAGACGAGCCACGGGCAGAGGCCCAGTCCGGAGGCTGACTCCGGCTCAGTCGGTGATGATGAGCTCGTCGACACCCCAGTCTTCGTAGCTCCCGTCAGGCAGGTATCGGCGAATGATGATGGGGATCTTCCGGGCCCTGTGACCAGGGAGAGATAGAGGTACGTGAGGATGTGACCCCGGCTCTGCAGCAGAGGGACAGCAGGTGCAGAAGGCAAGGGAGGAGAAGCCTTAGGAGCATCCTCTTGAGACCATGGATGTACTTTGTAGCAAAGGACTTTCAGCCAAAAAAAAAAAGTCTCTATTTCTCTGAATGTGGGACCAAAATCTACAAGGAGCCTGCCATCCCACGGCTGAAGGGCGAGGCAGAAAGCAGAGGGATGTTGGTAAGGCCAACTGCAGCAGGAAAAGGGACACTGGGACAGACAGGGACGGTCCATGTCTCGTCAGGGTCCTCCCCTCCCCCTTTGCCTGTCCCCTCCTCCCCCTTGAAGGGCTGACTCCCAAACTAAGGGTCTACAGGAACAAGACCACACATCCCCAGCAGGGAAGTGGGGGAGGGTGTGCAGCAGAGCACCCAAGGGATGCCCCCCAGGGCTCTGCAGCCATGAACCAGGATCTGGGTGACTTACTTGAGCTCCTTCATGGCGATCAGTAAGGGATCTGTCTCCCCCTCCAGCTCCACCATCACGGGGGCACACATCCTGGAGTGTAAGGACAGGTGTGGGGAGATTACACACACAGGAAGAGGGCCCAGCATGAAGCTGGGGAGAGTTTCACAAACAGGAGCAGATCAGCACCCCAGAGCTCACCTAGAGAGGGCACCGAGAGGGGACACCTCCCAAAAGTGGCAGGTGCGGAGCAGTGGTTCAGGGGCGCTGACAGCGAGGGCCCTTGAGTGGCAGCTGGTAGACTAGGCTTCAACTGTGCCTGAAAGACCCTGAATTTTTCTCCCAATCTCAGCATCCTCATTTGAAAACGAAGACAAAAAGCCCTGCCACTCCTACACAACAAGAACGCTAAAACAGTACTGGCTAATAAACAAAGATTCACTAAGTGCCATAGCTGCTCTCCACCCTACATGTAGATTATTTCATTTGTACTACCGGAGAAGGCAATGGCACCCCACTCCAGTACTGGAAAACCCCATGGACAGAGGAGCCTGGTAGGCTCCAGTCCACGGGGTTGCAGAGAGTCGGACACGACTGAAGCGACTTAGCAGCAGCAGCAGTAAGTGCTACTGCTACTTCTGTTTTACTGAGGCACAGGGAGGTCAGTCATTTCCCCAAGGTCACACAGCCAGTGAGTGGCAGAACAAGATTTGAACCCTGAAGACTCCTCTCTACTGTGCTGTTAACACCTCCCATTAGAAACCTGGTGATCCACAAACTGAAACCAGGTACTGTGAATGGGACAAGCATGTGCTTTCATTAGTGGATCGTGTGACATTCATCACGTCCACTCCCCCGGCCAAGGACCTTCCCCAGGGCCCATGAGACTCCTGAGCCCACGGCCACAGCAGAACATCCCACACAAAGGACCCACATGTGCAAGAGCCCACCCTCTGACCACCCGACTCAACCCCCAGCCCTGCCTCAGGGCCTAGCTCGCCTCATTTTCCTTCTCTGTCTTGGCAACACCCCCTGCGAGGGTCCTGCTCCTCCAGCCTTGACACAAGGTCTGCGGTCAGGCTCTCACCTGCTTACCTCTCTTCCTTGAGACCCCATGGCCATCAGGCAGGCAGAACCGCATCTGGCCCCCGCTTACCTTTGCAGTACTTTCTCATGCTACCTGCCTCCATTCACCTCACATTCCAGCCACACCAAACCCCTACAGTTTCCTAGACAGGCCCTGTTGTTTTCCTTCTGCATCCTCACGTGAGTGCTTCCTCTCCTTATAGGCCTGTGAGAGGCTCAGATGTCTCCACCCTGAAAAGCACATGCTGAAGCCTCAGGGCCCTGACTCATTTTACACACACTTCTTTCAACACCACTGTCACTAAACTGTGACTACCCATCTGAAGTTTTCCAAATGAGACCTGCTGGTCCAGGACCCCAAGTTCTATTCTAGTGCAACACTTGGCCCACAGCAGAGGGTCTAAAAACAGACAGACCAGTTCCAGGCCCATCTCCTCTAGGAAGTCACCCTTACTGATTCCAACTCAAGTTTACACTAATGGACCCCAAACCTGATGATCATCCAGGAGAGCATGCTAAAAATACAGGTTCCCAGGTCCTCCCCCAGACCCGCTGAATAAATTCTCTACTGAAGGAGCCTGAGAACCTACATTAGCAAAGCTCCCCTGGTGATTCGGATAACCAGCCAGTCTGAGAGCCACCAGTTTACAATAAACGATCTACTAATTCTATTGCTAAATATTCTGATGTCTGTTACTCCCCAAAGCCTGAAAATTCCCCAAGGGCAGAAACTGAGTTTTTAACTTTTTCTATATCTTCTCTCAATAATTATTTAAACTTCCCTAATATTTAATGTTTTAAAGAATGTGGCAAAATGCTTTCCCTGATATGCATATGCCTTCTTTCTTTCAAGACATGAATAATTCAAGAATAGTCATTCATCCAGCCCTACTACATGCACAGGAAATCTGAGAGTGTGCCCTCAGTGTCTCCACCAGGGGTTCCAAGTGGCAACCTTCCTTGGGAAGCCGCCAAGGGGTCTCAAAGAGTCAGCCACGACTCAGCGGCTGAGCAAGGCACAGCAGAGTTGCAACCATTCAGCCACCAGATGGGGCTACTGAGCTGGAGTGAGACTTCGTCCACAAATACCCAAGAAAACATGTTTCAGCATCTACTCCTAAGTGCAGGATCGCAGGCCCATAACTCAAGACAAGCTCCAGTCCTGATTGCCCAAGGGCTTACAGCAGCTGGAAAACCACCAGACAGCAATGGAGCTCTTAATCTGAAGGAGTGCTCCAGCCCAGCATGTTGGACAAGAGTCTTACCTCCAAAGGAAAGCAGGATGCTGGGCCTTGTAGGGAATGCCTGCTCCAGACTGTCCACCAAACGCACGCCCATCTTCTAAATGTCACTCAAGGGACCAGTGACATGTTTTCCAGTCTTGTGCCCCAAGCTACTTGCCATTCCTCCACCACAAACCACACATGCCCGCCTCCACTTTCCTAGTGCTGTTTCTGGCACCTAGGATACCTTCAAGACGACATCACTTTATTCCCTTCTCTCCTTTTTTGTTTCTCTTTTAAAGCATCAATCTCGTCTGCCTTGGGTTCTGGGTATTTAGAAGAGGTCCCTCTTCCCTACCAGTCAGTAAACATCCAGAGGATTAGCGAATTGTGTCTTTAATCCTCTTTACATCTCCAAAAGGCACAAGCACAATATCTTATTTGATGCTGAAAGACTTTAACTTGCATACAGTCTATTTGCTTAAAAAACAGTTTACGAATTATTCTTTTTGCTGCGTCGTGTTCAGCAGACATATTCATGTTCATATTCATACCACCCAACCCGCACTCTGCAAGGATGGAAACGTCCTCTAAATGTTTTACCTATCACAGTAGCCACAAGGGCTACTGGGCACATGAACTGTGACTAAGGAGACAGAAACACTGGGCTCCTATCTAGTTTTACTTAACTTAAATTTAAATGGCCAAATGTAGCCAGCAGTGACCATCCCTGTGGTGCAGCCTAGAGGGTCCTGACCCCAGCAACACTGAAAACACCATACGGAGTGTGGCTCTCAACTCACCCAGACCAGCAAGGGGTGCAACCAGGCTGGCAGGAGGCCAACTGCTGCCAATCGAGTGAAGAACAACGGTTTCCCGCCCCAATAAAACCCTCCACCGAGTGGTCACCTTCACTCCACAGATAAAAGCCCAGTGCTGTTTGAAAACTTGGGCAGGAGGTGGGGGCGCACAGATTGAGCATCATCGCTCCCCTAGCATACGTATCGCCCCACAACTCCGTGGCCCCAGCTTTTCTTTCGAGCCTGTTTCCCACTCCTCTCTTCTGGAAGCACCCCTCCTCCAGGTGTCCACCATTTCTCCCAGCAGCTGGTAAGAAGTCTGAGACAGGGCTCCTCTCCTCAGCCTCCTGTTTCCCTGGGGAGGACCTGCCACGAGAGCAATAGTAACACATCTGCTCTCTGTGTCCTCCCACTTAACTCTGACCAGAACAGAGGAGGAGCTCATCTGACAGGGGAGCCTGGCGGGGAAAGCCAGCACCTGTGGCCCAGCCTCTTCAAGAGCTCCTGCTTCCTCAAAGCCACCTGCCCTTGGGGGCTGCTTTGGGGTCTGCTCTGCACAAGGCCCTCACCCCCGCAGACACGGCCTCTGACGCCTGCAATGCCTGTGGCTGACGGGTAGACATGCGGGCATCGCACATTTTGACCTGACCTGACTTGTCTCCTGGCTCACTCCTGAATCATGTTGTTCTTCAACAAGTTCCCAACTTGGGAGAGAAAGGAAGGGTTGCTAATTTCAAACCCCCACACCCCCAACCACTGCTCTGTGCTTCCACGTTCCCAGCGCGGCCTCGACGTGGAGGGCTCTCTCACTCCTCTGGGCTGGCCCCAGTCTACTCGAGTCAAGAACCACCTTAAGCCCAGTGAAAGCTGCTGCAGCACCCGCAACTAACGAGCCTACAAGGGTCTGGGTCTGATCTTATTTATTTTCACTTCCCCACCTGACAGGCAGTCATCACACTCTGTATTCTTACTGTTACTCTTCTACTGCTTATGTCCTGTTCCTCCAATGGACCACAAACTCCCTGAGGACAGGGGCCTAGCACAGTGCCTGGCACACAGGAGCAGCACCACCTTTGTTTAGCCTGTGAGAAAGGGAAGGGTCTGTTGTCAGGCTGGGCCATTACCAACAGCTTGGAGGCTCCCTGTGGCCTGATCAAAGGACAAGATGGTGAGGGAGCTCATACTCACGCAATCTGAAGGGCTCGGGTGCCCAGCACGCGGGCTCGTTCATACTTGGTCATATATGGTGTGGTGATTCGTTTCTGGTTGGCCTGCGGTCGCTCTCCAGAAGGGAGAATCTCAACGTTCTCCTGGCCCTCCTGGACACCAAGGCAGAAAAGAGGGAAAAATCTCAGGATGCATTATTGGGGGTGAGGGGCAAGATGACGACAACAGTGATTGTAAGCACCTCCACACTACTGCTTGCTACATGCCAGTGACCATGCAACTGCCTTAGTAACACCTCACTCAATCCTCACAAAAACCTTATGAAGTGGGGATTATAATGCTCATTTTAGAGGGTTGGACAGTCAGCCAACTTGGCCAAAGTCTCAGAGCTAGTGAAAGAGGAATCGTGATCAGGAGTCCAAAGCCAGCCGCCTCATCCAGAAGGAAGAGTTGGCCCCATACAAAGAAGTCCTTGAGCACAGACAACCTTACCCGAAGCAGGAAGAGGAACAAGCACCCCATCTTTAAGTATGTATATATTTAGTAATCACTTATTAGGCATCTGTCATGTGCCAGACATGATAAAGGTGCTGAGACGGAAAGAGTTTCTGCTCTCAAAGAATTCACAGTCCGGCAAGAAGACAAGAGTAAACAGAACACGAAGTGCTATGAAAGTGTGCCAGCGTGCCACAAACTACACAAGAAAGTGAGGGACATCTACCTCACCCTGGGTTAGGAACACAGTCCAGAGATGAGACCTTGGCTAGTCTAGAAGGGTGAGTATGAGCTGCCAAGCCAACAAGGAAGGGAAGACAGGGCATTCCAGGCAGGCTGAACTGCATATGTGCAAAGACACGGGAGGGAGAGAACGTACTCAGCCTGGACGCCTAATTGTGGGGTATGATTAGCACAAAAGGTGCAGACAGGGTTATAGACAGGAGAATAAATTCTGTAATATAAAATTAAGTCAACAAATATTTACTGAATGCTTACTATATGTCAAATAGCATTCTAAGTGCTTGACACAGAGCAGTTAAGACAGATAAAAGTTCTTTCTCCCATAGAGCTTTACTATATAATACAGTGAAAGTGAAAGTCGCTCAATGGTGTCCAACTCCTTGTGAGCCCCCATGGACTATACAGTCCGTGGAATTCTCCAGGCCAGAATACTGGAATGGGCAGCCGTTTCATTCTCCAGGGGATCTTCCCAAACCAGGGATCGAACCCAGGCAGGTCTCCTGCATTGCAGGTGGATTCTTTACCAACTGAGCCACCAGGAAAGACCAAGAATACTGGAGTGGGTAGCCTATCCATTCTCCAGCGGATCTTCCTGACCCAGGAATACAGTGAGATTAACAATAAATTAAATCAGTAGTAAAATGTGCAGTATAAAAACAGAAAGAAAAGACAGAGAGTGTCCGAGTGTTGATGTTGGAGGAAGGGGCAAATGCAGTGATTTGAGATAGAATGGTCAGAGAAGGCCTCACTGAGGTGATATTTAACACAGACCTGAAGGAGGCTGAGGAGCAGATTGTGTGCATATCTAAGGGAAAAGGAAGAGGGGACAGCACAGTCAAAGGTCCTGAGCTGGAACTTCCCTGGCATGTCAGGGACACCGAGAAGAGAGAAGGTCACAGAGGGAGCAAGTGGTCGGATCATGGAGGACGTTATGCATGTTTTTGGCTTTTATTCAGAATGAGATGAGAAGCGACCAGATACAGGTTCTGAGCAGAGGAGAGATAGAGTGACTGAAGATTTAAAAGGATCACTCTGGATACCCTGTTGAGAATATTTTGTAGAGGGTAAGGGCCGAAGCAGAGAGAACACTGAGGAAGACCAATAGTAACCAATCATGTGGGTAGGAGAAAAAGTCAACTCTGGCAGCAGAAAAGTAAACAGCAGACTCAAGGCAGGAAAACCGGTAACAAGTTTCTGCAGTAATGCAGGTGAAAACCAATGAGGATCTAAACCAGGCTGAGGCACTAGGAATAGAGAAACGGGAACAGGACTGAATTACATGGAGGAGGCAGAATCAACAGGAGATGGAAAGGGATCAGAAGGATAGAGAAGAAGGTTTCTGACTCAGTGAACAGGTAACCTCAGAGTGCCAGGCAGACAGGAAAACCCAAACAAAAGAGGGCCTTCACCTTACCAACCTAAAAAACAATCAAGGGACCCCTCTCTCCAGAAGACACAAAGCACTTCTTTCTCCACCAGTCATACAGCACAGAAAACCCTATTTTATCTATGACACCAGTAACTCATCCACCAAGCTGCTCAAGCCAGAAACACGGGAGTCATTCCTGTCATGTCCCACTTTCTCAGCCCCACATCCAATCCACCAAAATCTCTCGAATCTGTTTTCTCATCACAGACACTACCAGCACCCAAGTGCAAGCTACAGATGTCACCTGGATTGCACCCTAATTGGGCTTTCTTTGACTCTTGCTCCTCCCAACTCATTCCTCACTGGATCATGCCACTCCCCAGCTCCCCAAAACTTGTCAGCAGCTTCCTGCTACCCCTAGGCTACAAAATCTTGCCTGATCTTGGCCCTCACCTCTCCAGCCTTATCCCAGGTCACTCTCCCCCTTGCTCTTTATTTAGCCTCACCCTGCTGAGCTCCTGGTACATAATAAACATTAAGCACATGTCTGCACAACGAATGAAGGAGCTATTTCAACTCTGAGTCAACTAACTGCCCCAGAAGCCATGCTCTGTGGTCCAAGAGGACAAAAGCCTTTGGGCCAACCCTGTAGGACTCCTCCACTACCCAGGACTAAATCTCTCCTCATTCGAACTGGCAGTACCCTGACCACAAACCGGAGGCAGAGGCATGCAATCGGCCATCACCGGCGGGGCTATCTGGCAGCTTGGGCTGCAGAGAGGGGAGCCCAAGGCTCAGTACTGACCTCCTCGGCATTCTCCAAGTCATCGAGCCCTTCATCCTCCTCCACGTCATCAAAGTCGTCTCCATCAAAACTGCACAAGTGTAAGAAGCCCGTTAGTTAGAGCATCACTTACTAGAATCAAAGTGGGCGGAGATCTGAGTCTCATGTGATACGTAGGAGGCTCTCAATAAATATCCACCTAACCAGTGAATCATCCAATAAGTCAGTCATCTGACGTCCTCATCTTAACTATGGGCCTCTTCTAGAAAGAAACCCCAGCTGAAGAGCACAAACTATACCTAATACATCTCAACATTTGGTACTGACATAGAGCCCGACTCAGTGGAAGTTTGCTGAAAGGTACTTTTTTCACTGATCCTCTCTGGACCCTCAAGCCGGGGCCTTTTCCGCACCCAGCCTCTGGCCGGGTCTATGCTCCCAGTTCCCAGCCTTTCCCTTCTCCGGCTCTACGGGCCCCCTCAGCACCCCCAGTCCCCTCAACCCCTGGCTCAACTTCCTTCGACCCTGGCTCCCGCTTCATCCGCCCCTTCTGAGTCTTCGCAAAAGTCACTTAGCTCCCTCACTCACTTGTCCTCGTTGTCTGACATGACGCCCGCGCAGCAGCCACCGGGTTCCGCGACCCAGACCCGCGCGGAAACCGGCAAACAGCGTACCTCCGCCTCGCGCGCTGCCAAGCGTACTCTACGCCTGCGCCGTGACCTAGAGGTAATCACTTCCGGGAGGCAGGCGGGGCGAGAAATGTGCACATGCGCGGTGCGGTTTGTCTGCGTTACCATGGTAGCCGGAGCCGCTAGCTGCAGGCTCTAGTGGCTGAGATCTCAAAAGTATTTCTGCGAGGGCCCAGGCGCGGCTGCTGCTTCAGAGCCTTGATTACGATCTCCGGAGCCCAGCCGCCGCTCTCTGTGGGGAGAGAGGCCACCCAGCCCGGGTCTTACTTTAGGGTGAGGTTTCCCGTTTGGGCACGGCTACCCTCACGCCCCTTTCCTCCCGAGGGGGCTTCCCTGCCACAGGCGCCAGGTCAGGATGAGGTCTCTGTTCGCGTGTGTATATCTGCCAGTGGATCTGTTCAAGGTGGAAGGATCGGGCACTGTCGCGATGTTGACAGGCGGCATCACGATTCTTTTGCGACCCGACACCTGCTCCCAAACTTTGGGTGGTGTTGAGGGTGTGAGAAGAGATTGGATCTGGGAGACAGGGAATGTTTCGTTGGGTTTTTCCCTCTTCAGAGCCCTCCCATGGCTTCCCAGGAGAGTGTGGAGACGGTGACTAAAGGAACAGGGTTCTGGCGCTGTCCCAAGCCGACTACTTACACCCCAGGGACCTGCGAGCTGCTCAGAGGTCAGTGCATCAAAGGGCACAAGAAGAGCGGTGGTCACAGTTACCCTCTGTTTCTCAGTTCTCCCCTACATTACTTATGGCTTAGTAATTGTATTTTCAGTTTACAGATAAGAAGCCTGGAGTTCAGAACGGTTCAGGGGTCTGGGTCCTACAACTTGGAAGTGACTCAAAGTCAAAGAACTAAGAATTTCAGAGTGGTTAACTCCCATGAACCCCTTAGATCACACTTTCAGTTTCCCCAGGGAAGACTTATTTCCTCTCCACCCATCATCACCACAGTGGAACCAACTGTTATGTGTCTGGACACTACCAAATACCTTTTCCTTCACTGGGCTTAGTGCAACCTGTAATCAGATACCTAGTGTGTTCCATTGAATTAACGTTGAATTAACATTCAGTTCATGAACTCCATCAGGGCATGATGCCTGTTTTGGCTCACATTTGTAGCTCCAGTCCCTGGCACAAGCTTAATGAATACTTGTTCATTCACTCATTCACTCAACAAAAAAAATTTTAAAGCCCACTGTGTGCTTGAGACATTGTCCCAGGTGCTGAAAAAACAGCAATAAAGAAAAGAAATAAGGAAAAATTCTTGTTCCCTTGGAGCTAATATTCTAGTAGGAAAGTAACAAATAATAAGTAAGGTATATAGAACTTAGATGGTGATGAGTAGTATAGGGGAAAAAAATGTAAAAAAGGAAGGGAATTCCCTAGTGGTCCAGTGGTTAGGACTCAGTATTTTTAGTGCCGGGAGACCCAGGTTCAATCCCTGTTTAAGGAACTCAAATCCCACAAGCCAAGTACTCAGGTAGCCAGAATGGGAGCAGGAGGTGATACAATATTAAATTTCAGTGGGGTGAGATGAAGGCATCTGCTTGCAGCCCAGGAAGCCTCACTGAAGTGCTTTGTCTTGCAGTGATGATGAAGGAATCCAAACTGACTAACTTCCAACAGCGCCACATCATGGACACCATTAAACGTAAGAGGCTGACCAGAGAGGTTTCCAGGGGAAAGGAATTCTGGGTCACATTTTAATGCTTTCTCCATGTTGAGGAGTAGGGGACCTAATTTTAAACACACACACACACACACACACACACAAAAACAAAATTTGAATAGTATTTCTGACCCTTGCTCTTGGGGAATTGACCTTGCAGGGTCTTGGTCTTTGCTTCTTCCCAAGACAAGGGTCCCAGCCCATGAGCCGCTCCTGCAGTCCGGCTCTAGCCGGCCTTCCCAGTAGGGCACCAGCCCATTTGAGACTTCCAGCCCAGTCAGACAGTCCAAACGCTGTCAAGTCTGCAATCTCTCCCACCCTCTTACACACATACCATATGAGCACTCCAGATGAGAGGCCTGTGTGTGTCTCATGCATGGTTTTATTCATTCATAGCTTAGCTGGCAGAAACGCGATTAATGGCAGGCTTCCAACATAGAAAAACTATGCAAAACCTTTCCACACTTCACCTCTGACCACACACTATATTATTTATTTTTAAGGAAAACAAAAAACTGAATGTACATGGGCATGATAACAAGGTGCCCTCTAAGATCTTTTTTTTTTAACAAACAAAACAATCTTTTATTAAACCATTTTTACTTTTATTTTTGCAAGTACAATTATTTAACCTGAAGCATTGAATATGATTTAACTCTAATCACTTGATCTGGCCTCTTGTTACAAAATGGGGTTTTATGTATCTTTTTATTTTACCCTCAAAAACTTACAGTTTAGGGAAACTGCTAATTGTGGAAGAAATAGAGTCAGATATTTGAATAGTACTATGCACATTAGAGTGCTCCCCCGATAGCTCAGCTGGTAAAGAGTCTACCTGCAATTGCAGGAGATCCCAGTTCAATTCCAGGGTTCGAAAGATCTCCTGGAGAAGGGATAGGCTACCCATTCCAGTATGCTTGGGCTTCTCTGGTGGCTCAGCTTGTACCTTCTAAGATCTTGAAAACAACCTTGCTTTCTGAGATTTAACTGAATCAGCTTTTAGGGGATCAGAACAGACATCTGTAAAGTTACCTTTAAGAGGATACCAGAAGGTTCAAGCCTGCCAGGTTTCACTCAAATCTACCAATAGCTATTGCCTTTCAGGAAAGAAGGTGCCTATCAGGAGGCATCTGGTCAACCACAGAAACTGGGATGGGAGAGTCAGAGAGACAAAGACTGACTGCCCAGCACTGGCTGGGGGAGGGAGGCTCCATCAGGTCAGTTCAGAAGTCAGATCTCCTTCCTCTTTGTGGACAAGGACAACTCAGGCTGCCAGAGCCTAACACCACAACACAGCTGAGTCACATAACTCAGTCTCCATACTCAAGTCATCTACTAATCATTTGATGTCCCCTACAGATCCCCTAGAGAAGGGAATGGCAACCCACTCCAGTACTCTTGCCTGGAGAATCCCATGGACAGAGGAGCCTGGTGGGCTAAGTCCATGGGTCCCAAAGAGTCAGACACGACTGAGCAGCTAACCCTTCCTTCCTTCCTTCCAACATGACAATAAAGAGAATGTGCTAGGAATTCCATTAAAAGTAAATACCTGGAGACCAAGGATTGAGCCTGCCTTGTTCACCACTGTACCTTGACTCCTAGTGAAAGTGAAGCCGCTCAGTTGTGTCCGACTCTTTGCGACCCCATGGACTGTAGCCTATCGGGCTCCTCCATCCATGGGATTTTCCAGGCAAGAGTACTGGAGTGGGTTGCCATTTCCTTCTCCAGGAGATCTTCCTGACCCAGGGATTGAACCCGGGTCTCCTGTGTTGTAAGCAGACCCCTTACCATCTGAGCCACCAGGGAAGTCCTTGACTCCGAGGTGTTCAATATTTATTGACAAACTAATTGGATTAGTGGTTAGGTCAACACAAGTCACCAGTTTGCCTGGCAGTTTTTTTCTCCTTAGACATTTTCTCTTTAAAATATTGCCTCCAAGCATTGGTATTGAGTGTACTTTCTTCTCCTAGATTCCCCTCTCTTCTCTCTTCTTAACCAAGTCCTACTTGTTTGTTTGAGGCTTAGTTTAAATTCTTTTGCAAGCCACAAATTCCTCTCCTTCACCTGAACTCCCAGAATTGCTTGGGCTCTAATTATTTGCTGAGACTGAGCCAAAAGAAAAGGTGGCATTTGGCATTGGACAGGTAGAAATAGCAGACAGAGTATGAGGAACATTCTGGAAAGCATAGCATCTCTTCAGAGAAGAGAGAGAAAAACCATGGTTGGCCCTAGATAGAGGGCATGAGAAAGGAAAGGCAGTGGGACACAATGGCAGCTCCATCCTTCGGGTCGTCTGGGCAGACACATCGGAGTCATCCTGTCCCCTCTTTCCCTTTCTCCGAGACCCCACATCCAACCCACCAGCAGTCCTGTCTGCTTGACCTTCAAACCATATCCTGACTGTGATTATTTCTGCCCTTGATCCCGGTGTGTGCGTGCTCAGTCACTTCAATCTTGTCTGACTTTTTGTGACACCATGGACTGTAGCCTGCCAGGCTCCTCTGGCCATGGGATTCTCCAGGCAAGAATACTGGAGTGGGTAGCCATACTCTCCTCCAGGGTATCTTCCAGGCCCAGGGATCAAACCCGTGTCATTTATGTCTCCTGCATTGGCAGGCAGGTTCTTTACCACTAGCACCACCTGGGAAGCCCTTGACCCCCAACTGTGTATTTTCTTTTTTTATCTTCTTTGTTTTTTTTTGCTTGCGCATCTTGAGGGATCTTAGTTCCTAGACCAGGGATCAAACCTGTGGTCCCTGCAGTGGAAGCAGGGACCACCAGGAAATTCCCAACGCTGTATTTTCAATGGCAGCTAAAGGAGTGACTCCTCTGCTCAGAACCCTCAATGGCTTCCCACCTCACACACAGTAAAAGCCAGTCTTTCCAGAGGCCTATGAGGCCCTGCCCGTCTCTTGCCCTCCCTGACCTCTCACCTCTACTCCCACGCCACCCCACCCCTGGCTCAGTCCATTCCTGGCACCCCAGCCTCCTGTCTGTTCTCAGATGCTCTGGGCACATTCCCACCTCAGGACTTGACCCATCCTGCCTAGAATGCCCTTCCCTAAAATATCACCTTGGCTGGCCTCTTACCACTTATGGGTCTTTTCTCAAATGTCACTGTGTCGGTGAGGCCTTCCTGGCTGCTCTATTTATAACCGTGAATCCTGCTCTGATACACCCTGTGGCCCATCCCTGTACTGCAACCTTACTGTCAGCATCACCGCTGTTATCATCATCTAAACCCCGGATGTAAGTACTGTGAGGGCAGGGCTTCGTCTGACCTCTTTACCCCCAGGGTCCCGGGCCTGGCTCATAGAGTGCATGCTCAATACTCCCTGCTGGGTGATGACAGAGAAGGCTGGAAAGGGACGGGAGGTAGACAGGATTCAAATCAAAACAGAGGTTGGAGGGCACTCCCTGGCAGTCCAGTGGTTAGGACTCTGAGCTTTCACTGCTGAGGGCGCAGTTTCAATCCCTGGTCAGGGAGCTAAGATCTGCGTGGCACGGCCAAAAGAATAAAGACGTTATAGATAAATGGAGTGATTTGGAAAGATGTTCATGGTAGATTGTTAATTCAGTTCAGTCGCTCAGTTGTGTCTGACTCCTTGCAACCCCATGGAAGATTGTTAGTCTATTACTGAATAGAATGCAGTGTGATCCAATCTTTGAAAAATGAATCTTATACATGCCCATATATCTTTGAACAGGATTATGTAAGCATCAAAAAGAATGGGCTGAGACCACCAAATTGTTACCACCACTCATTGTAGAGGGGAGGGTATGGAGGGGAGATGGGAAGACTCTTCCGTACCGTTTGACTTATTTTAACAGGTAGGGACCACTTAGGTGGGCCCCCTGACCCTGACCCTCCCCTCCCCAGGAGGAGACACTCTCCCTCTGCAGTGCAGCCCAACTTCCAGCCAGAGGGTCTTGCCTTCCAAGCAGCCAAGCTCAGCCATCTACCTGCCTCCCATCCTGGCAGCCCGGTCCCACCTCCGGCCTGCCAGGAGGTGCCAAGCCAACGGGGCCTACAGCCGGGAGCAGTTCAAGCCTCAAGCCACCCGTAAGTAAGGGGCCTCGACCACAGCCCCTCTTCTACTCTCCGAAGGGCTTGAGAGGGGCAGGGAGACAAACAGCCCACAGGGTGCTGCGTAGCTGGCTAATCAAATTCTCAGGCTGTTTATACCAGTGCTCTCAAACCTCCCCACATGTTAGCTTGGAGGCATTCAGTGTGTGAGGGAAACCATTTAGCTGGTTACTTTGTATACATTTTCCCAGAATTCTCTTTAACAGTTAACTGGTTTCCCCCCACCTCTGATGAATCTTTGGAGGTCAGGTGTCACGGCTGTTGCTTCTCAAGCTCATATTGGGCCTGGAACCCCAGGTTCCTCTGTGCCCCAGCCTGTTTCAGAGAGCAATTACATCCCCCACTTTCCACTTGGCACCTGATGTGACTCTTGGCCCCTCCATACAGCCTCCCATCCGGGCTATACTGCACAGTCATTGAGTTTCCTTAGCCTTGCTCTGCACCCAGGCAGTCTGTGGGTTTGTTTTTTTGTTTTTTTTTTAATAATTTTATTTATTTTTGGCTGTGCTGGGTCTTCATGCTGGCTTTTCTCTAGTGGAGGCAAGCAGCGGCTAGTCTCTAGCAGCAGCGGGCAGGCTTCTCGTTGTGGTGGCTTCTCCTGAGGAGCACCTGGGCTTCAGGAGTTGCGGCTCCCAGGCTCTGAAGCACAGGTTCAGTAGCTGTGATGCACGGGCTTAGTTGCTCCGTGGCACGTGGGAGCTTCCCAGATCAGGGATAGAACCCCATGGCTCCTGCATTTAAGAATCTGCCTGCAGTGCAGGAGTGCTGGGTTCGACTCCTGGGTCGGGAAGATCCCCTGGAGAAGGAAATGGCAATCCACTCCAGTATTCTTGCCTGAAAAATCCCGTGGAGAGAGGAGCCTGGCAGGCTATAGTCCATAGGGTCGCAAGAGTCGGACACGACTTAGCAACTAAACCACCACATTTACCGCTGAGCCACCAGGGAAGCCCAGAGTGTGGGATTTGATGAAGCTCTCTTCTGGGTTCTTTCAACACCTTCCGGCCTACTGTGACTTGACCAGTGCAGAGGCGGCCCAGGGTAGGAGGTGCTGGGTTTGCAGAAGCCCTACCATGTTCCCAGGCACCCTGGAGTGAGCATGCTCCAGGAATTGGGGGTGCCCTGCCCACCTTACCTAGGCCACATCTGGGCCCAACAGGGGATCTGGAGAAGGAGAAGCGAAGACTCCAGAATATCTTTGCCAACGGGAAGAAGCCAGAGGAACGGAAAAGAAAGCCCCCTCCCGTGCGACAGGAGGACCCAGCCCCTGAGCTGGACCGCTTTGAAGAACGTGAGTCCCTGAGGGGCCAGTTATGCTGGGGAGGGGAAGGGGGAGTGTGTGTGGAAGAGCCCCGGGAGCAGGGGAAGGGGGGAATCCCTGAGGGCCATCGAGTGAGAAACAGACCACAGAACTGCTTCCCGTTCCCAAGAGAGGCAACCTGCCGCCCCACCATCCCTCCCAGGAGCGCGGGGGCCCCTGTTGTCCTGTACACGGATGGCCCTCTCCCTGTCCAGTGGTGAAGGAAATTCAGGAGAGGAAAGAATTCCT
Organism: Dama dama; assembly: GCF_033118175.1. NCBI lineage: Eukaryota > Metazoa > Chordata > Mammalia > Artiodactyla > Cervidae > Dama > Dama dama. Next base: position 10,436,322 of record NC_083702.1, read on the forward strand.
GGCTGACATGGAGGCCCTGGGGCAGGGCAGACAGTACCGTGGGATCATCCTTACTGAAATCTCCCAGGTAGGAAAAGCACCAGGGAAGGTGGACGGGACGTGAGTGCGGGGGACGAGACGTGAGCCAAAGTGAGGGTCCACTCGGGCCGTTTTGGAGGTCCCGGGTCTCCTCACATCCGCCCTGACACCCAGCTGTCCCCAATGCCCTTTGCAGAAACTACAGGAAATGGAAGACATTGACCACAAGAGGAGTGAGGAACTTAGGAAAGCTCTTGCCACCACTTAACCTACCACTCGCCCCTGCTCCCCGCCCCAAGGAGGGCGGGGGAGCCCACCCCCTTGCCAAGCAGGGTCACCCCCACGTCAGCCCACCCACTCTGCCCTTCAGCCATGGAAATGGTTGTATAACACTGCCCCCACCTACGGTACCCTGGACACAGCGCCCTAGAAAATGGACCACATCTCAGAAAATGAGCTGATTCTCCTCCAGACTCTGCCCAGGGATCTGGGGTCAGCTGAGCCTCTGAGACCAGTCACAGATCCAGACACCCACACACACACACATACACACACGCACGCACGCACGTACACACGCACGCACGCACGTGCACACACAGTGAAAGCAAGTCCAGGTCTTAACCACCTTGGGTGTGTGTCTAAGGGTGTCCACCGGGGCCTCTTCCCAACGCTTCGCCCACTGTGTGTCCCTGTGTCCTGCACATTAGGTTTTCTGAACTTAGTAATGAATATGATTCCTTTCTTCCTACCCGTCTTAGGACCTACTTATTTGACTTCTTACAGTCTTGGACAAATATTTAACCACTATGATTAACTGGCTTATAAAACACATTTACTGTAGGTCATTACACACACTATTTTGTTTTCAGAGGGATAAGGCTTATTTGTTCAAGGAGTCAGAATTTTTCAAGCCCAGTTGGTTTCTAGCTGTTTTTTTCCAGTAAAAATGGAACCAAGGCTCCGGGAGCAGCCCATGGGCGGGTGCTGTGCTAGGCGCCGGTGTCACTCCTGACTGATTCCCTCAGTAAACACCGGCGATGGTTCATCATCCCTGGTGAAAACCAGGGCTCACCCAGAGACTCCAACCAGAGGCATTTAACCAACAAGTGGCCTCCTCGGGATTCCGAGTTAGCTTTCGGTCTTTCCACCACCAAACCCACAACCCATGGAAAGAAACCCAAAGGGGTGGATGCATCCAGACTGAAGGAGCCCTGCTCCAGAGACCCACCCCCAGCCCGTGTGTCTGAGCCCGCCCGCCTTATCTCCAGCAGCTCGCCTGTGAGGCCTGGGTGCCGAGATGTCCACCCACAGGAGCTGCGTCCCAGGCCTGGCACACTGCATGCAGCAGTCCCCACAACTCTGACAACCACAGGCCTTACGCTCTCCAGTATCCTGTCATTTTCCCGTCCCCGTAAATCAAAGTAGTTCAGAAATTTCAACCAAGCCTCCCACTTGGAGGGATTCATATAATCCTCTCAGGCCACATGACCCCAGTTGGGGTTTGCAGAATAAATATAGTCCTGCAGCCGCAAACAAATAGAGAGGACCAGCTCAAGGGCTGGGGCTCCGGAACATTCCATGGGAAGCCTGCGTCCACACCCCCTCAAGAACCCCAGGGCTCAGGACGCAACCTGAGGAGGACGGCCGTCCTCTACCTCGAAGGCCACAGCATGTGGCCCAGAGGCAGCAAACCAGAGAACCCAGGACTGAGTCAGCCCCTCTGACATGGTAGCACGTACCCTTGATTTCAATTCAAGTCAGTTTTACAAAGTACACACACGCTCCACTGGATTTCCAGTTTCTTTTGAAAAATGCAAAGATCTGGCCCCACGGGGCCCACATCCCACAGGCTACAGTTGACTTGGGTGAGGGACAGCCTCCCCCTCTAGTTGCGGTGTATCCACCCCAGTTCACCCCATTCCCCACCACCCAGGTGTCCTGACGCCAAGGCAGCCTGCCAGGGCTGCCCCGCAGGACACGCCCAGCCTGGGTTTACACGTGTCACCTGCCTGGCCCCCGAAAAGCGCTGGAGCTGGTGAGCCCAGCTGCAGGTCAACAGGCCCATCAGGAAGGAGACACTCGAGGCGGCACTGGTCCCTGCAGAGGAAGGCGTCCTGCCCAGGGGCAGGGAGAGAGGCCCAGGGGCCCCCGGCGGTGGACAGCCCCTCCACGCCTTCCTGGGCTAGCGGAGATGCTGGCCAAGAGGCACGGCGGAGGCAGGGAAGAAGGTAGGCCTGGCAAGGGGAGGGCGGCCCAGGGCTGCAAGGCACTGGCAGCTGAGGTGGTCTCCGTTTATTGTCGGTGAGGAAAACCCTCTCAAGTTAATACAGTGTGATCTTTTCCCACAGGCATGCTGAGGGAAGGGCCCTAGAGGCACCCCGCAAATAGCTTATAGCAACAGTGCTTTGCCCCAAGAGCTGCTGGGCACGTCCCCTGGGGCGAAGGTGCTGGTCCCCATCGGCTCCTCCTCTCCCACAGCCGTCCCGGGGGGTGAGCGGCCATCAGTCCTTCGGAGGCGACGAAGTCGGGAGGGAACAGACAACAGGCGCGCGTGAGGAGACAGGCTGGCGCTGACCCCCCGGGAGCGGCTCTGCCGCACCCCAGCCCTGGGGTGGCGGGGAGAGTCTACAGGAGGGGCCGGGGCCATGGTGTGTGGGGAAGGGCCAGGGTTAGCACCTACGGGCAGCACGCCCGCCTCCCCCGCGGCCCTCCCTTGGGGGGCTCAGCCCTCGGGCACCCCACCCGCCCCAGCACCCTGTCCCGGGCAGGGAGACTTCCTGCGGAATGAGCGGAGGTGAGGGAAGCACCTCCTAGGACTTCGAGGAACAAAGGGAGTGGTCTGTCCATCAGGCCCCTTCGGGTCTTGAGGACATGGTAACTAACTCCAACTTTAATTAAGAGACTTCATAAATAGAGCTCCTGAGTGCGGAGAAAGAGAGGCAGGGCCACCTGCCCCGACAGGAAGACAGGGACTCAGACCCAGGATGGGGTGGGAGCAGGAAGGGGCCGGTGCGGCCAAGCCTGGCTTGCCAGGCTGCCCAGAGGGCAGGAGCCCCAGGCCAGAGGGCCCACCATGGGCAGACCTCCATGGGTGGACAGACCCTCCACTCCCCTCCACACGTGGTGCAGGTGTGAAGCGGGACCAAGGGCAGGGAGACCCTGCTCGCTCCTTGGGTCAGTCACAGCATCTGGAGTCAGGAGATCCAGGCTGGGGGCTCAGAGGAGAGGGAAAAACTGTTTGGCCCAGACCAGCCAGAGGACCCTGAGGAGGGAGAGGCCATCATCCAGAGGCTCCCTCCCCTAAGTCATCTTTCCTCTCGACTGATTCCGAAGGGACACAGAAGCCACCCCCCGTCCCGCAGAGCGCAGCCAGTGGGGGGTGGTGTCCCGGCTGGCAGTCCGCGCAGTTAGCTCCTGTCTCCGGGGCACTTGCTCTTGGTATCACGCTTGTTTCCTAGCAGCTTCAGCACCTTCATGGTCTTGAACTTGCCCTTCTTCTTGCCCTCGGGCTCAGCCTCCTTCTGGAACTCTGCAGAAGGGAAAGGGCGGTCGATTGGGGCGGGCCGGGGGACAGCAGTGACGGCCGGGGGGCGGCAGTGACGGCGGGGAGTGGCAGCCAACAGTCTCGGCCCACCACCACCACCATGTCGCCTGGAACCGTGGACATGTCCCTTTATCCTTTTGCATCTCCAGTTCTTTACCTCCAGGACAGGACCCCACCCCTTCCCAGCATTTCGGCAGGGATTGGGAGATGAGCACTCATGAAGGCAGTGGGGGAGCCCTAGAGCACGGCTGACATTTTATCTCTAAAAGCTTCAATTCCCCTGCAGCTGTGTGGCTTACAACACAAACACTGACTGTCAGAGCTAGAAGAAACCGCAGAAATCATCTGGCCCAGTCCCTCACTTATTATGGACAAGGAAAATGTGAGTTTGAAACAGATTACCACCAGCCAAGCTCTTTGTGGGTGCCAGGCCCTGGCTAAGTGCTTTATACACGTTATCTCAGTCATCCTCAGCACCTACCCAGGAGGTGGGTGCCTCTGTCACCCCCATCCTGCAGACAAGGAGAGTCAGGCCTGGAGGGGTGAAGCGCTGGCGCAAAGCCACCCAGCTGGGACGCGTCAGAGCTGAGACCAGAATCCAGTCTAACTGGAGCCCAGACGGAACCGCAAGGCCACAAAATGAGTCATTGGGGGAACCAAGATTAGGCCCAGGCCTCCTGACTCCCAGTCCAGTGCTCTCTCAATGATTCTGGGCACTATCTTCTCCAAGGGTGAGGGGGACTGCTCTTTGAGCCCACAAGACCCCTCCTGAACCAGCTGTGGATCTCAAGGAGGAACTCGCAACTCAAGGCAGACACGCCCTGGGAAATGGCCCCATATGTCACCAACCTCCCTGTTGGTACCACGGCATCCCACACCCATCTTCCTGGCCATAGGTTGGCCTGCCTTGCTACACATGGCCTTCGTGGCAAAAGAAAGGCTTGCACACACTCTTCCCTGTGGGTGCCCCTTCCAACTCTGTATTCAACCGGCCCTCCCACCCTGCAGGAGTTCAAACGGGTCAGAGCCCCAGGAAGGGCCTCACCTTTCTTCTTGATCATGGCCTCCAACATCTTATCTTCCTCTTCCTCCCTGAAATGAGACAGGGAAGCTGAGTGTCCCACAGGAGGAAGGGCCAGATAATCTCTCAGGCCCCTCCAGACTCTCTGAGTCCACACAGGCTGAGCACGGGGGAGCTGGGATGGTTGGCAGTGAAGGTCTCATTCCCAAGAAAGCCCCGGGAACCCTGCCCCAGCCACGTCACCTCTGCCGGTCCTCGTCCAGGCAGTTGATGATGGCGTTGCGCTGCTCGATGAGGGTCACGAGCTCTTGCATCAGCACCTTCTCTCGGCCCCGGTCCTCCTCTGTCCAGTCCTTTTCTGCTCAAGGAGAAAAGTCGGGGACATGAGGCCCAGGAAGCGAGGAACCAACGCCTCAGTGCTAAGGGTGGCAGCAGACCAGCCCCACGCTGGACACCATGAGGACAAGGAGGGGCCCAGATGGGTGGGGATTACAGTTTTTGGAGAAATGAAGGTTGTTGCAGAAGAGACCAAGAATACCAGTCTGCCTACCAAAGAAACTTTCCCGGGGGGGCTCCGAGAGGACCAGTACAACACAGGCTCTGAGAACAGAGACCAGCATGGGCCAAAGAGTTTTCTGTTTATGTTCACGCGTGCATGCAACCAGTGTTCACCAGGTGGTTCTTGGGGGAGGCAGGATTCGGGCTGGGCCCGCTGAGAGTTTCCAGTGGTGGGCTGGCCGGAGTCGGGAGATGACAGGGAACCCCAGGGGTCCTCGTAGAGCAGAGGCAATGTGACCCAAGAGGCATACTCGGACATCCATCTAATGCCATGAAGGAGGGTGGACTAGAAGGGACCCTGGGGGTTGGGAGACCTGCCAGGAAGTGTCCCTGATATCTCAAACACCTGCTGCCCTCCCCGCTCAGTCTCCTGATTGCAAGAACCCAGGCCATCCCACAGAACCACACCCTCAGAGACCCACCTGCTCCTTGGTATTCCTCTGACCCTGCCCACAGACTTCCAGAGGACGAATGCCCCCACATTTGACCTTCCCTCTACAACATCTGCCACTACAGGCCTCCTCATCTCCTAATAACATCCTGAGACCCCTCAGCCATGCCCCAACCCCGCACCACCGCCTCTTGCAAAACTGGACCAATGGCCCAGCATAGTTCCAGGGACAATGTGGGTTTCAGAGTCATCACCCCAGTTCAAAGCCTACTCTGCTGTTTCTCGAATCTGGGACCTGGGTAAGTTATGTCCACAACCTACATGGGGGGAAACTGAGGCTCAGGGAAGCTAAGTCTTTGACCAGTGTCACACAGCAAGGGTGGAGCCAGTGCCTATTTCCTGGCAGCCACAGGTCCCCAAGCTACAGCCCTTACAGTGTCTTACAGATCTCCAGCCCACCTGGGGCCTTTAAACAGGTATCACCCTCCAAAGGCGACAGTCAGGACAGGAAGAGAAGCCCAGGGTGCACTGCCATCTCACACAGGACTGGAGAAGAACATAAAAGACCAGGGCCAGGTTGGCCTGGAGAACAGAGGTGCGGGCCCCTCTCTGGCCACAAGGTGTCGCTGCGGCTCCCTCGGAGTGGTGGCCACGCCCCAGCCTCCGGAGATTTGGGAGTGACTCATAGAGGGCAGTGGAGGGCTGGGACATTCTGTGACTTCCCCAGGGGCATTCCTGACTCTGGGTCTCATCCAGCCTCCCAAGCTGCCCGGTCAATGGGAAAGCAGGGCCACCATCCCAGCCAGGAGGAGGGGCTGCGTGTGTGTAGGCACACGGCCAAGTCAGAGACTCGGAAGGAAGCCCGGCTCCACGACCAGGGGACAAGACTCAAACTCTCTGGCTCTCCATTTCCTCATCTGTTCAATGGGAAACAACGATTCCTAACCACCTGGGCCAGAGGAAGTGGTCAAAAGCCCTGGCTCCTGCTTCTGGACGCACCACAGTCCTGCGGTCTCTCTCAGCCCACAGCTGTGCTTACCCCACCTCATGGAGAGACCCCAACTTGGTCACATGGTAAGCATCAGCCCCTCCAAGGGCACAGCGCATTTCCACATCCCATCTCCTGGTCCTGAGAACACCCACCCAGGTGGGCACCTCTGTTCCTGTGTCACACGTGGAGCCAGAGACTGCATGCCAAGCCCGGGATGCACAGCTAACACACAGCCTAAGGACACCAGCAAGTTCCCGCAGCGCACAGGACGGTGTGGCTCCACGCCCAGCCCCTCCCCCTGCCCTCCTCCATCCTCAGCACACCCCATCCCTCCCTCCCAGAGTCGCTCTGAGCCGCACCGTGCAGGGGGGCCTCCCCGCACCAGTAGAGTCCTGCCACGCTCTGACCTAACGGCCATGAGCCCAGAGCTGCCCCAGGACAGACACACGCTCTCCATCATTCATCGAGGCAGCCTGGGGCCCTGGAGACTGACCCCCCCCAACCCTACACCCCAGGACCTACCCACCCACACCTTCCAGGGGAGGAGGGGGCCAAAAAAGGTCAGTCTGCTCCTGGCCTTGGGGAGCTCTCTGCAGGCCTGTCATCCGACACACAGATGTCACAGCCCCACGCGGGTCCCCTCTCCCGTCTTGGCTTGAGTCTATTAATCCCCTATTAGGACCCAGACAGCACCTCCCGCCATGTCCTCTGGCCCTGCTCCCACAGTCTGCCCAGGCCTCCCCATCAGGGCTCTGTCCGTCTTTCCCCAGCCCACTCCTCCGTGTCACCAGGCCCCAGGGCTGGTGACCGGGGCCGGGGCGTGGCCGCCGTCACCTGGCTTGTTGAGAAGGCACCGGAGCTCATATTCCACGTCGGCCTGCCGCTGCTCCAGGTTCTGCTGCTTGAAGCTGGAAGGTGGGAAGGTGACTGTTAGTTCTGCCCTGGCTGCCTGCCCTGCCCTGAGCTGATGTGGGAAGAAGGTGAAGATTCTCAATCCTGAGTTCTGTGGATTCAGAGTCAGGGGGAGCCAGGCGGGAACGGAGGGGAGGCAGGACTCACACGTAGATGAGCTCGGACTCCCGCCGAACCAGCAGATGCTTCTCATGGATGAGCTTGAACCAGTCCACAAGCATGTCATCCTCACGGCCTTCTGCAAGCCAGATGCTCACTGAGGCCAGGGCTGGTGACAGTCCCCATCCTCGAAGGAGCCATGGCGGCCCCTACCCTGGGGAAGAGGCTTCCCCCACCCGAGTCCCCCCACCACAGCCAAGCCCCCCACAGCCCCCACACCGTTCACTCCACCACGCAGCTTCTCCTCCAGCAGGACCCCACGGTGTTCCAGGGCATCCAGTTGGCGCTCAATGGTGTCTATTTCTCCGTGGATATCCTCCTCGGGGATGTACTGGTCGGACTGGACCTGCCCAACAGCGCCCAGTCACCTGCGGTCAGCCTGCCCTCCCACCTGTCTGCCGCCAGGAGCTTCCCTCTGGCCAGTGCTGGCCTCCCAGGCTCTGTCCCACACCCCATGCCCTGGGTCCCAGCGCCATCAGGCATGCCCAGAGGGTGACACAACTTTCTGCTTCTCTTGGCAACTTCCTCCACTCTTCTGCCACTCCAGAAAGGACACCATAATATGAGAAAGTGACCCAAAGGAGAGAGAAACCGAGAATACTTTAAGCTGTTTAAGTAGAAGTATGTCATGTGAATGCTTTGATCCTTAAACTATTATTAGTAACAATTTAAATGCATCACCCAGTGCTTTTGGTCAGAGCAGCTGATCTGCTCAAAATTCCCCCTGGCTGCAAGTCAGATCTCCCACCTGGGCCTCCCAGGCACGCCCCCTCTCCCACATCTCAGGGAAGCTGCCCCAACGGACCACCCTGTTGCAGGGTGCAACAGGAAGCCTGAGGCCGCCAAGGGAAGGGGCCCGAGCCCAGGCAGCCAGGTATCTGGGGCTCCCAGCAGATACCTTGCGTTTGATGAGCGGGAAGCCATGTCCTGGGGCAGGCGGTCTCGCTGGCTTCGAGCCCTTGGTGGCCTTCTTTACACTTGGGGATGCTGTAGGTGATGGCTTCCGGTTAAATGGATTCTCCTTGCAGGAGGACTAAAGGCAGGGAAACATAACAGAAGATATTAATAAGTCAGGAAGGGGCAGTAGGACCCTGGGAGCTTAATCACGTGGGACCACGGAAAGAAGGGCGGGTGGGAGTCAGGCAGAGAATCTCCCAGCATCCAGTCTGAGGCACCCAGTCATTCAACAAAGACTTCTACTTCCCAGAGCCTCTCATGTGCAGCTGCCACACTGGATACTTGTCTACATGCTTGTCCAATTCTCACAACCACTCCGCAAAGTGGGTCGTGTCTGCCCACTTTACAGGTGAGTAAACTCAAGTTTTGAGGGGTTAAGTAACTGGCTCAAGGTCACACTCTTCCCAAGGGCCCAAGCTGGAGTGTGACTTGGTCTGTTTCAGGCTGGGCAGCCCTCCAGCACTGGGGACAGTGGTCAGGACGTGCAGTTTAGGGCAGGACGAAGCAACAGGAAGTCACCCAGGCCTCATAAATACCCCTTTCCCAGCAGGGATTACGGGGTTCAGCGCCTTGCCTGGGGTTGCCCAGCCAGGAAGTGCAAAAGCGGGATCCTGCTTTCAGTAGAGGGAGGCAGCCCCTACCCCACCCAGGAAAGGCCCCCATCCTGCGCTGCCCGCCCTGGGAAGATCTCTGTCCTCTCTGAGGCCAGCAGAGCGGGCAGGCCCAGCACAAGAACAGACCCTGCCAGCCACGAGGGCAGTGCCAGCATCTTCCCATCACCTCCCCCAGCTCATCGGAAACAGGAGTCACTGAGGCCATGGAGTGCTCCCAGGAGTGCTGACCTGGCTTTCCAAGAGCCGGGGGAGGAGCAGGGAGCGGAGGGCGTCTCACCCCACCTGTGCCAGCCGCTCAGGTGGGAGAGGGGGAGTTCTTTGAGGCTGGAAGTTGCTCTGGGAGCTGACGCAGGAGTCCAGGTGCGGCCAGGAGACAGTTTGGTCCCCATAGGGCAGCACCCACCCAAGGGCCTTGTCTCCTGCCCTCACTGTCTCAGATTCTCCCCAAATCCTAGGGTGAGGGTAAGGGATGGGGCACCCCAGAAGGAAGCCCCCTTGGGGCTCGACCCTCACCCTCCACAATCACACCTGGAGTGGCTCAACAGGGTCAGAGAGCCCAAAGGCCCCATGTCCCTCAAGGGTTCTCAGCCATAGAACTCCTTCAAACCAACCTTTCACACACCCCAGGGCAGGAAACGGGCAGTTGCCTGTAGAGGGGACGGGGCAGATTCAAAATCAGCTCTATCCTCCACTTCCACAGCAAGGAACCTGGGACCCCCCAGAGCATCCACAGGCCCAGAGAAAAGGCGGGACCTTGTCCAGGTCACACTGCAGGTGGTGACAGTCAGACTGGGGGCAGCCAGCCAGGCCAGAGAAGGTTAAATGACATTTGAAAGGTGCACAAACCAACAGCTCAGGCTCCTCTGCAGACTTATCCTCTGTCAGGCTGGTCAGACCAGGACTACGGCCGGCCTGGAGCCGCCCTCCACCCCCGGACCCTCAGGGGACTGCAGAGTGAGGGAGAAAGTGCAGGATCAGAACCTGGTGGACTTCCCTGGTGGTCCAGTGGTTAAGAATCCGTTTACCAATGCAGGGGGCTCGAGTTCGATCCCTGGTCCAGGAAGATTCCATATGCCTCGGAGCAACTGAGCCCATGCACCACAACTACTGAAGCCCACACTCTCGGGCCCGTGTGTGCAACTCCTGAAGCCCACGCGCCTAGAGCCTGTGCTCGGCCACAAGAGAAGCCACTGCAATGAGAAGCCGGCACATGGCAGCAAAGAGTAGCCCCTGTGCCTGCAACCAGAGAAAGACTGCGCGCAGCAAAGAAGACCCAATACAACCAAAAATAATTAATTAGTAATTTTTCTTAAAAAGAACCTGGTGGCTCCGGAACTGCCCTAGTGGTTCAGCGGCTAAGACTCTGCAGGGGGGCCCAGGCATGATCTTTGGTCAGAGAATTCGATCCCACATGAAGCAACTAAGAGTTTGCATGGCACAACTCAGGATCCCACGTGCCACAGCTAAGACCTGGCACAGACAAATAAAAAAAAAAAAAAGAACCTGGTGGCACAAAGGGACTCTGGTCCTTTAATTAAAAAAAAAAAACAACAAACCTGGTGGCGCCAAGTGACACCGGTCCTTTAATAAGTATTAAAAAAAAAAAAAAAGAAAAGAGCCTGGTGGTGCAAAGGAGAGACCTCTTGGTGAACTAGGCGCCCAGAGGAGTGTCCTGACCCCCGGTGACCCCTGGTTCTTGGTGGGGCCCTGAGAAACAAGTATTCCACCAGTCACAAAGGTCATCTGGAAAACGAGCTGCCGGGGGTGGGTGCCCACTGCAGCCCCCAGAGGGGACGGAGTGTGGGGCCGGCCTGGGAGGGGGCCTGGGGAAGGGAGCAGCAGCCAGGGCTGTCTGTACCCCCGCAGTGGCCACAACAGAAGCACCCAGTAAAGCTGTTTCCTGGGCTCTCTACCTGTTGAGAGCTGACCCCTCCTCTACAAGTCCACCCCACAACAAACTCCACACAAGGCAGAGTCATCACCGCACCCCACCCTCCACTTGGCTGTGAGCACCTGGTGAGAAGGACCACCACAGCCATCACCCCGGGAGCCCAGGCCAACCCGTGCACACAGGAGCGACTCAATGTACACCATCAGCCCTGTTCTATAGGAGGGGAGACTGAGGTCTCTGGAGAAGGAACACGACCCCAAGAAGGGCGTCATCCCCTCCCCTCTGTGCTCTACCCCAGGTGGAAGGACAATCGTCTAGGCCTGTCTCCCTGAGCAGACGGGGAGCCCCTGGAGGGCAAGGACAGGGCCTCAACACTGCTGTGCCACAGCCTGTCACAAATAGGGCTTCAGTGAACAGAAGGCGGATGGAGGATGTGTGGGTGAGTGGTGGCTGCTGTGTGGTCTCAAACGGGCACATGCATGGGCTTGGCAAGTAAATAAGAGCTGGCTGCCTCAAGACATGGAAGGTCGGGCAAGTGGACAGGTGAACAGATGGATAGGCGGTCTGGCCAGCGGATGAAAGGATGTTGACAGGGAGCTGTACCTCAATGCATGGAGTGATGAACGGCCAGATGGGCAGAGTCAAGGTCACCACAAGTCAGGGCCAGCAATGATGGAAGGCTCTGGACATTCCTGCCCCGAGACCAGGCCCACGTCCCCTAGACAGGACAGCAGACACTCACCTTCACCTGGAGCTGCGGGGACGAGGTTCCAGGGGAAGGCGCAGGGCTCTTGTCTCCACCCAGTGCGAGGGGCGTGGGGGCAGTGCCACTGCAGGGCTTGGCTGGCGGGGGAGCCGGGCTGCCCCTGCTATTGGGGGCAAGCCCAGGGCTGGCTTGAGGCGTCTGGTCCACGCTGGGCTCCACCAGCTCCCCGGAGGAGGACAGGGAGGAGTTGGCAGAGGCGCTGGCAGAGGTCCCAGGGGTGCCAGGGGCATGGACGGCAGGCTCTGAGGAGCTCTTGGGCACTACGGGTGGTTCCAGGAGCTCCCCACTGGGGGGCTGGCTGGAGCTCTCGGACGACAGGCTCTCCACGCTGAGGGCTGGTGACGGGGTAGCCGAGGGTGGCTCCGAGCGGGACAGGCGGGAGGCGTGGAGCGCTGCACAAACCAAACCTCGAATGAGTGCCGAGCGAGGGGGCAGAGACAGGCCCTCTGGCCTCGCCTGACACTTCGCTCTCGACAGAACTGCAGGTGGCCCAGGAAACCCAAGTCCTCCACATCCAGGCAGGCAGGCAGGAGCCTCAAGGATAGCAAAGGTGGGACAGGACCAAGGTCACTGGCAGACAGATCACCCAAATTCATCCCGCACACTCTGGGCTCTGGCCTGCGCCTCGTGCAGCTGTAGCCCTGGTTTCCTTATGGCTCTTGCTTCCTCCTCTAGTGTGGCTGCAGCCTCCACTTCCCCTCCCATGTCTGATCTGACCCAAAGAGAGCCCAATTGAAAAGGCGAAAAGGCCTCGTGCTGAGCAGAGGTGGAGGGAAAACAACAGGGGAGGAGGAGCGGGCAGCTCTAGTGGTGGCTGGTTCCCGGCGAGGCACTGCCCTGCGCCACTTTCAGCCTCATGGATGACAGACGCCATGCTTCAAAGTATCATCTGTGCTTTCCAGGTGAGATGACAGACTCGGAGAAAAGGGCTGGGATTGGACCCAGCTGTGTCTGACTCAGAGCTCATCCCATTGGCTGCCTCCCCCATCCACCCACCACCTCCAATCAGCTGACCCGCCACGCTCAGCTGGAGGGTCCCAGGGCCCTAGCGGGGGTTGGGGGGACCTGGACCACTTGAGCACTGGCCTCCCGTCATCTCTAGCATGCTCTTGGCCCCACTGTCTGAGGGGCTCCCACTGAGGTCTCCTAGGCAGCTGGAGCCCCGCCGTGATGGAAGGGGACTGGGCATTGGGCCCGAGAAGACTGCAGGATGGTGAGAGGGAGGGCCGGGCGGAAGGAGGCACAGCGCCCGGGACCTGGCCCACCACTTCCATCTTCCGGGGAGACTGAGGACGCACACAGGGGAAGAACTGCTCAGTCACTAGCACCCGCGTCACACAGGCGGGTCAGAGCCTCAGGCACCTGGAACTGGAGGACAGTGACTGGACCGGCAGGACTGGAGCTAACCCTGTCACACGCCTTCCCCAAGCCTGACTCCGTGTTAATAAGCGTACCAATGGATCACACATTTAATTCTCACAACCGTCCTGCAGGTGGGTTATGAAGGGTTGAGAGTAGAGTTGAGAGCCTGGGTTCAAATTCTGCCTCCACTGCTTAAGTGCTGGGAGGCTGTGAGCAAATCACTCATCCTCTCTGTGCCTCAGCTTCCTCATCTGCAAAATAGAGGACGCTACCTCCCCACGGGTTTGCTCTGACTACCTGAGAGCACACACAGCACCTGACCTGGAGGGGGTTCCCATGGCAGCCCCTTCCCTTCCCGGGCCCTGGGCTCCAGGGAGCCCCCAGGAACAGCACTCACCGAGGGGGGACGTGCTGGGTGCTCGGGGGGCGGGGCGCTTCTTCGTCTTGGGGCTGCTCGTGGGGGTGATGCCGTACCAGGGGTGCAGCGACTTGGGTGTGGACTCCGGTGGGGTCGGGGCAGGGCCGGGGGCCGGGCTGGGTGCAGCGGGGGCCTCCTCCTCCTCCTCAAACGGGTTGTAAGGCTTGGGCTCTGGGCCCTGCGGGGCCGCTTCCTCCACACCCCCGTTCTCCACCTGCCTGCCTTCCTGGCCTGGCGGCGGCCCGGGACTGCTGCTCGGGGGCAGGGGGGCTGGCTTCTTCTTTGGCTCTGCCTGCACCAGCGTGATCCACGGCGGGTCTTTCCTGGGGGCTGGCGTCCTGAATGGAGGCCATGAAGAGGTAGAACACATAAGCAGGCAAGGAGGGGCAGTGTCCTTCTCTCCCCAGACAGTGCGTCCCACAGCGGATGGGTAAGACACAGCACCCTTCCCCTCTCCCACCCGAGCCCGGTGGGGCCCATCTGGGCCCAAAGCCCAAATGGAAAGCAGGGGGGCACCTCTCTCTTCCCCTCCCTCTGCCTCTCTTTGTCTCTCTCTGCCCTCCGCCCTCCGCCACCCCGCCCAGGGACCATATAGTGAAAGCACAGCTCCCAAAGAAGAGCTGGAAATTGAGGTTCCTCGCCTGTGATGTGGGGTTCCAGGGGGTGGAGGCTCTGAGTCTGGCATACAGTGGAGCTTTGCTGGGTCTTTCTATACTCTGCTACTGATTCTTAAAACTACTCTAGGAGGCATAGGCCTCCCACACTCCAGAGGCAGCGGAGGCTTGGGGAGATTAAGGGACCCCCGAGGCAGCCCGCTACCAGGCCCTGCTGCCCCAGGGAAAGGGATCCCGGGGGGGCCACACAGAAAGGGGGTGTGGCCACAGGCTCCTTCCCCCCAGTGAGGAGCCCCGCCCCTTCTCGGGAGGGGGTGCTAGTGGGTCACATGGCCTTATTGCCAACCCAGACCCCGGGGGGTACTCCCTTCCCTGCCCCCTCATCAGGGCCCTGAAAGCCCCTTGGAGCCGGCATACCTCTCTGACAGCTTGGGGGTCCCTCTGGGCTTGGGGACGGGGGGTTCTTGCAGCTTCCCTAGGTGGGAAAGGAGAGTGAGACAGGCCTTCATGGGCGGCTGTGAGCCAGGCGGTGGAGTGGAGCAGTCAGGGAGCCAACCCCAGTGCCTGCCTCACCTAGGGGTGCCCTTCCATCCCACCCGGTGGGTCGTGGACTCCAGGTGGCCATGGCAACCTCCCCTGCACCCTTGCACCTCCCCAGCCCAGTGCTCGGGGAGATTAGATAAAACACCAAAGGTAACAGGTAGAGAAGGTCAAAGCCACAAGGCCAGGATACCTGGAGACCACCATTCCCCCACCCCGTGCATTTCAGTTAAGGAGGGGGAACCCAAGTGCCCCTCTGACACTTCCCCAAAGTGGACAGGAAATACTGTCTCAACTCAGCGCGAGGTCACCTCCTCCTGAAAGCCTCCCCTGACTCCCCAGTGTCCTCTGTGAATTCCACAGTAGCCTCTGCTTCTGTTTGTTTGTTTTTTAAGGAATGTTTTGACTCTCTGTTCCTTCATGTAAATTTAGAATCAACTTGTCAACTTCCTCAAAAAAAAAAAAGCCTACCAAAAACCTCAAACTTAAATAAAAGGGTAAAATATAACATGAAGTGGAACAGAATTACACAGTACATGTTACTTTTTAAAATAAAGTATACAATCTGTGGCATTGAGTACATTCATCTTATACTTGTGTAATTCTTTAATATTTTCTCATTAGAAAGTGAAGTCGCTCAGTCGTGTCCGACTCTTTGCGACCCCGTGGACTGTAGCCTACCACACTCTTCCGTCCATGGGATTTTCCAGGCAAGAATACTGGAGTGGGTAGCCATTTCCTTCTCCAGAGGCTCTACCCAACCCAGGGATCGAACCTGGGTCTCCCACATTGTAGGCAGACGCCTTACCGTCTGAGCCTATGTTACCTGAAAATAATGTTTGATTTCTTTCTCATTCTTTTTCCTGGTGTTTTCCAACTGACGAGGACCTCCAGTACAACGAGGGACAGAAGTACTGACATTGGGCACTGTCATCCAAGTCCCAGACATTCCTTTCTCCTGTCTCTTGCTCCTTCCTAGTCCCTGGAACCTTCGTCAGTGAAATCACTGCTATCCTGAATGCTCCCTTCACATTCTTGTGCTAACAACCTGACTGTCCCCTGAAGACACAGCTTTCCCTGCAACCTCTCAAGTCAGGCTGTGTTTTCTCCCATGGCCCTAGTACCACTGGGTGTGGCGATGGGGCCAGGGTCCTCCTTGCCACCCCTCATTGCTTCTTTCTGTGCATCCCCCTTTCTCCCCTCAAGTTTCAGCTCTGAATCTCCTGTCATTGGATCATACCACCACCCACTACCCCTTATTACTGCTGCGGTTTAGTCACTAAGTCGTGTCCGACTCTGCGACACCATGGACTGTAGCCTGCCAGTCTCCTCTGCCCTGGGATTTCCCAGGCGGGAGTACTGGAGTGGGCTGCCATTTCCTTCGCCATGCTCCTCCGTCTTAATAGACTTCTTACATTCTACCGAAATCCTTGTGTCTGCCTGTCTCTCCCTTGAGACCAGCAGCGCCTCCGAGGCACAAACAGGTCTGAACACCCAGCTCAGGAACCAGTCTCCATGAGCGTGGAACAGAACAAGCCCCAGAGGGAGGAAACCAGGGAGCCTCCCTCCCCCAGGCCTCTCCCGATAAGAGCTGCCCAGCACGTCTCAGGTTGCAAAGAACCTTGTTCCTATGAGCTCATGAAGCCCAGGGAGGTCACGTGGAAAGATTTTACGGGGTGGGGTGGTGAGGCAGAGATCTCTACTGCCGGGCAGGAGGTCAGGCTGGGGAGCACCCCAGGGTACACCTGACCAGGGACACAGCTTCCCCCGCCCCCCAGCAGTCCCTGCCAGACACCCAGATGTAGACAAACACACAGGCTGGGCGTGGGGGGAGGTCACTGGAGTGTGGACACAGAATCCCAGACACATCCCATCCCCCCCCCAGCACAGAGAACAGAGTGTGCACAGAGGGGCCTGGGTAACAACTTGCTGCATGAATTAATAACCTCAGTGCCACAGCCGTCCCCAGCATATCCACCACACACAGGCACAGACAGCGTGCCCCACGGATACTCCCTAGCACAGGTACGCCAGGCACACCCCAGGGAGCCCCCAGCCCCAACGGGACCCCCGCTCACCGTTCACCAGGCCGCTGCCGCCTCCCTGCTCCACCAAGTTCTCCTGCTGCAGACTAGACCGGGGTCGGGGCGTGGGGGGCGTCGGGGCTGTGCTCTCGGAGGCCTTCCTGGGGGCGGGTGTGGGGCGGCTGGCCGGGGGGCTGGCCAGCTCCTGTGGTCTGCTGGGAACCCGGGGCTTGGCGGGGACCTGGGGTCGGCCCTCGGGGCTGGCCTTGGGCACGTCGGCCTCGGCCCCTGCAGTCGCCTTCGGGCTGGGGCTGCCCCCCTCCACTTCCTTGGCTTCTTCTGTAAGTTGCTGCTGCTTTGGTTGTGGCGGGGTTCCAGGCCTGGCCCCTGACCGCCCACTGGCGCCCAGTCTGGCACAGTGCTCTGCACATACGAAGGTGCCCTCCTCTGGCCCATTCCTGTAAGCTC
Organism: Dama dama; assembly: GCF_033118175.1. Taxonomy (NCBI): domain Eukaryota; kingdom Metazoa; phylum Chordata; class Mammalia; order Artiodactyla; family Cervidae; genus Dama; species Dama dama. Next base: position 10,453,570 of record NC_083702.1, read on the forward strand.
CGGGGAGCAGGGTGCTGGAACACCGCCGACACCTGCCAGGGAGAAGAGGGGTGGGCTCGGGAGGGTCAACTTAGCCAGCCCAGGGTGCTGGCTACCCCTTCTCCAGCAGCCAAAGCTGTACCTTCCCCTCCTCCTGGCTGCCAGCCCAGACCCTGTCTCAATACTCATAACTTGCCAGCGGAAAAGGAAAATGGTAACTGTCAGAATCATCGTAGAACAATAAAACCACGTGAAAGCAACACCATAAGTTGTGAAACATGCCTTCAGTTTCTGCTGCAAGAGGAAGCAAAGGTTCCCCCCTCATGGTTCCATCCAGTATGCAAGCCACCACTCATTACTGGCTCAAAAAATCAACTTAGTGGTTTGCAACCAACCAGGTTTGTTTTGTTTTTCTATGAAATAGGATAAAGAGTACAATGTATCAGAGTGTATCACACTTCTTTTATGAACCTAATTCTGGGTGTGTATCTATTTACGCAAATTTGATTTCATGGATGTACCTACAACTGGTCACGGTGTCAAACGTGCCTTACTGGTGGTTACCATAAAAAGATTTTAAAACACTGTCCTGACAGCCAGACATGACAATGTCAATGCAGTGGTTCCTTTTCTCCAAGATTTTGGCCCTCATGACACCTCAGTTCTGCAATCAGGTGCCTGGGTTTCAGGTCCAGCCACTACACCTGAATGTGCATGCATGTGTGCGCGTGCACACACACACACCCATAGCTGAATACTTGCTATAACTCCCATTCACTGGTTTCCATTGACTATTCAGTTTTCTTCACTGATTTTTTTTTATAACATGTAAAACGTTTCCATACATTCTCTAAGCTATTTATATATTCCCTGCCTCTTACTCAAGTTTCTTTAAACAGTCACTTCCCCGGGGAACCACACATTCAAAGCAAGTTGTTACTACAATTTTTTTAACTGCTTTCTTTTTAGAAAACACAAATGCAAAATAAAAAGGAAGAAAAATCTAAAAGTAAAATAAAATTTTAAAAAGTGCTTTCTTTTCTCCAGGCTTTTAAAGCATATTCTGTACCTTGATCATCATCAGGTACTTAGTCTCGAAGAGCTCTGGCCCCGTTTCTGTCTCTATTTCTGGGACTGAGCCAATAATGTTCTCCCCTCACTAGTTCGTTTGTTCATCAGTAAAACGGGGATAAGAAATATAAGAAAGATGCTCCACGGCCTGATACCCCGTGGTGCTGAATCTAGGGGCGCTCCCTCCCCCACCCACTCACCGGAAGCAGTGTCTGTGGTACAGCTTGCCGTCAGCCAGGTAACGTTGCACCAGGTGCACGTGCTGCTGGCAGGCAGCGCACGTGCTGCTGGGGGTCCGGTGGGAGCCCTGCTTCGACAGGCTGCCCGGGGAGCAATCCTCACCCTGCAGGGAATGGGGTGGGGTCAGGGTCGCCAGCCCTTTGGTTCAAGAACATTCCCTGTTTCCCTGCTCTCTTGTGGCCGTCCCCCAAGTGTGCACAGTGCTAACCACTCCATCAGAGCCCCAGAGGGGCAGAGAATGAGAGACTCACTGAGGAAGACCCCTGAGGAAGCCCAAAAGAGGAAAGACTTGCTCAAGCTCACTGAGTCAGGATGGAAACAAAAAAAATCCTGGTTTCCAGTTTCTGGGGCTCTCTCTGCAAGAAGGCACCTTCTGGCTGTATAAGCCTTTCTCCAATCCCTACAGGTGAACCTTCCCTGACGGGTGACTGTCCTCTGAGGCCCACCTCGACTGCTTTCTGTCTCCCCAACCAGAGCCAAGTAGATTTAAGTCTGTTTCTCAGCTTCTAAGCACCGTGACCTTGAGCAAGCTGCTTCCATCCCTGGGCCCTGGGTCTGCACCTGCCGAATGGAATTCTATAACCCTCCAGTCTCAGCCCCACGCATGCTCACTGGGCTCCCACCCTGGGCCAGGCTCCCTGCCCTTCAGGAGCTCCTCCGGCAAGGAGCAGATGGGAGCAGGTGGGGAAAGCCCTTTGCATACTGGGAAGCGCTGTCCATATGTGAAAGGCTGGGGTCACACCATGAGATCTTGGAACTGACAGCGTGATCCCCACTTCCCAGCTTAGAGATCATGGACAAGTGGCCAAACCTCTCGGGGCTTCAGTTTCCTTCTCAGTACATCAGGACACATAATACCCGCCTCCCAGGGTTGTTGAGAGGAGTAAGCGGAATCAGGTTAGGAGGTTGACAGTTCGGTCTCATGAGAATCAACGGGAGAATCTGCTGTATTGTATGTGTGAGTCTTGCCAGTCCCATGATGGAGGGTCAGTGCCCTGGATGCTCTGTGCCCCTCCTGGGTCTGCCGTCCCCTGCCCCTGCCCCTTGCCCTGGCGTATGAACCTCTACTTCCAAAGCCAGCGGGAAAGGGATTGAGAACACCCGCTGAAGCCGGCAGTGGCAGCTGTCCCCTCGCCTCACCCACCCCCCACTCCCTCAGCAACTGCTTACCTGAGCCCTGTCTCCCGGGTCCACTGGAGTAGATGCTTCGGATGGTGGGGAAGACAGTGCCAGGCCCTTTCTGGGTGATGAGACACCGGCTGCTGAGAGACCAGAAAGGGGCCCTGAGGCAGCTGGAGACTGGAGGCCCAACCTGGCCTGAGCTTTGGGCTCCCCGGCCACCACCTGAGGTGAACCACCTGAGGCAGTGGGACCAGGCTCCCACTTCACATGGACACAGGGGATGCCTCCACTGCCAAGTAAGTGCGGAGGGCAAGGTACCCAACCACGCCGGGCCTCCAGAGAGTGGGATGGTGAGTCCCACCACCCAGAGCAGTGTGAACAGCAAGGCACAAGGACAATCACAGGACCAACGGCGCCCAGTACATGAAAGGGCGGTGGCTTCCTTCCCACCAGGCTTAGTGGGTGAAGGAAAGGAGAGGAGAGGAACCACATGATGCCAGCCCGAAGCTTCAGGAAGGCGGGTCGGCTCCCTGGGCGCTCCTGAGGAGCTGCCCTGCCCGTGCCCTGGTGGCCAGTTGCAGCCCTGAACCCTGCCTGCATGCCCTCCAACCAGAAGAAACCCAGCCCTTACCCCACCCGCCTCCTCCAAGGCTGCCCGGTCATTACTTCAGCAAACCTCCACTGAGCACCTACTCTGTACCCAGGGATTAAAATAACCCCCCAAATTCAGAGAATTGTATACAAAGAGAAAAAAAAAAGTCAATGCTGCTATATGATAATTCTTAAAAATAAAACCCAGGGAATTTCCTGGTGGTCCCGTGGTTAGGACTCTGCGCTTCCACTGCACAGGGCACAAAATCCATCCCTGGTTGGGGAACTAAGATCCCGCAAGCTGTCAACCAAAAACAAAGTCCAAATTCCTTACTGGGGTCACAATCCATTAACAGACCCTGAAATCAACTGAGTGGACTGCAACCAGCATATTGTAAAGATGAATTAGAAGAAAATATCCGCAGGCATCTCGTATTGTAAGGGGAGAATCATTTCCTGAAACTTGTTTCAGTGACATATGTGTACATGAACATGGATTATAATGGGAAACACATTTCTCACCATGAGTCATGGTCAAAAATTTGGGGCCCACTCTATTCCCCACTGTACTCCCTACTGTCCTCACCTCCTCCTTCCCCCTCACTCCCCTGGAGCACAGAGGCCCCTTGCTGCCCCCTTGCCCAGAATATTCCTCTCCAGATCTTCACACAGCCTCCTTCTCCTCCTTATTTAAGACTTAACTGTCACCTCCTCAGAGAGGCCCTCCCTGACTACTCACCAAAAATAGCCACTTCCTCCTCTCATTGCTTTTTATACCATTACCTTATTTTGTTTCCTTATCCGGCTCATCTGAAATTACATTCACTACTTTGTTCTCTCTCTCCCTTGCCCATCCTTCAGACTGCAAGCTCTGAGTCTGTGTCATTCTCAGCTCTCTCCCTAGCACCTCGCAGGGGGTCTGGCACACAGTAGAAGTGAAAGAAATATTTATTAAATGAATGAATAAGTGCCAGGTGCTGGAGTCAGGCAGCTGTGGACTCAACAGAGATGGTCTACAGGGGAAAGAAGAGTAATCGAGATACTGTGACCAGAGTCTTACACGTTCACCCCGGGGAATGGAGCTACAAGAGCACCTGGAGTACATCCGGGCGGGCTGCTTGGAGGAGGCAACATGTGGAGATGAGAGGGTGAGTAGGAAATGTGCCAGGGCCTGGGAGGCGGGGAACAGGGACTAGAGGATCACCAAGAGGAAAGACTTTAGCAGTAAAGGAATGTGATCTATTCAGAGAATAAGAAACTCAGTATGACTACAACCCGGTGCAGTGAGTGGCCTAAGCTAACTGGGGAGAGGCCCTCAGGAGCCCAGCTAAGAAACTGGGCTTCATCCTGATGACACCACCCTGGTCACCCTGGGGTGGGGTAGCGGTGGGTACCCCTCCTCTGATTCCCTCAGCCACTGGGCTTCCTTCCCTCACACATTGGTTCCAGATTCCACGGCAGCTCCTGGAGGTCAGGGGTCAGCTGATGTGCCCAAGGTCACCAGCCCCCACCGAGCTCCGGCATGAGATGAACAGGCGGCATGGCACGGTGGTATCTCAGCCACGGCCAGCTTCCCAAGGTACCCAGTGCAGAGACAGTCAATCCTGGGCAAAATTACCCTTGAAGTCCCTCCCCTGGGCCAGAGAGTACAGAACACGACCATCTGGGGGAGGCTAAATGCCAGCTTCGCCTCCAGGGCTGGAACATCTCCCTGCGCCTCCTCTGGCTGAGCAGCAGGTGGGGTAAAAATGGTCTGCATTTAGGGGCCGAGTCGCACGGAAAGCACAAGCTGCGCCTTTAGTAACGAGAAATCCCCGCAGGCCCGCAGGGTGCTCTCGCCCAGGCACAGCACGGGGGGCTGGGTCACCTGAGTGACCTCACCCCCAGGATGCCTGCTGAGGACCTGGGAACAAAGTAGGCACCATCAAAATAGTATTACCAAGGGTCCTCCCCACCCGCCCTCCCACCCCACAGAGTCCCAGGAGGTGGCCCTTCAGAGAAAAGCTTCGTAGAGGCAGACTGGGGTTCCGCCACCAGAAACACTCCAGAAGAAAAGACTGAACTGTGATTCTAGGTGAGCAAGCTAAACTCTAACCAGTGGATAAAAAAAATAATAATAATAGTAACCTTGGGTCCTAAAGAAGGGCCAGACACAGGTTCAAGCTTCCTCACTTACTCCCAACAACCCTGTGAGGTGGGCGCTGTTCTTTTCTTTTTTTTTATTATTTACTTATTTGTCTGTGCCAGGTCCCAGGTGGCTCAGTGGGTAAGGAATCTACCTGCAATGCAGGAGACATGAGTTTGATCCCTGGATCGGGAAGATCCCCTGGAGGAGGAAATGGCAACCCATTCCAATATTCTTGTCTGGAGGATTCCATGGACAGAGGAGCCTGGTAGGCTACAGTCCATGGGGTCACAAAGAACTGGACACGACTAAAGTGACTGAGCACACACACATGGATCTTAGCTGCAGTACGCGGGATCTTTAGTTGGTGACATGCAAACTCTTAGTTGTGGGATCTAGTTTCCTGCCCAGGGATTGAACCCAGGCCCCCCGCATTGGGAGTGTAGAGTCGTAGCCACTGAATCACCAGGGAAGTCCCCTGGGCGCTATTCTGTCCTCACTGCAAAGGGGACCCTAAGCTGAAAGGTGACCCTGTGACCCATGGTCACCCAGACAGTAAAAGGCACCATGCTGCCTCTCATCAAAGACTCAGCAGTTGAGAAATACTTTCATTTTGATTTCTAGTCAAATACACATAATGTTATTTGTTCAATTATAATATTAATCCCTAGCATTACGGGAAAGATGAGGAGTAAGAGAGTATTTTAATTTTTAAATTGTTATGCTTTTTTGCTATGTTCTAAATTTTCTTCAGTAAGCAAGTGTTACTCCAAACAAACAAACAAACAAAAAACCCTGACTTTTTTTTTTTAAGAGATGGGTAAGATTGTCCACATGGAAAGCAGAGGCAGGAGGAAGGAATGACATGGCAGGGCCCACAGGACCCATGACAGCCGTGACGCAGCGCAGGAGTCAGGACACCCGGATTCGGTTTTCCGGCTGTGTGACCTTGATTTCCTGGCTTCCCCTCTCTGAGCCCATGTCCTCTCGATGGAAGGTTAGGGTCCAGGAGAGTCTTGCATGGGGACTTTCTAGGCAGAAGGCTCAGTAGCCACCTGACTCAAGGCAGAGAAACACCCTTGTATCCCCCACCCCTATTCCCTTACCCCACCTCCCACAATCCCCCAGCTTCTCAGTTCTCAGGCCTTGAAGGTCACTGCTGGGAAAGATGAAGCCAAATAGCCCCACAGGATCACTGCCTGACTGGAGAGAAAAAAACCCAGGGAAGTGTCTGTAAACAGGAAGTGAGGCTAGGAGCCAGAGAGGTGAACTCCCAGACAGCGAATAAACTCACCCTGTGTTGTCTCCTCTGACACTATAGTTTTGTTTCGTTTTTTACTTTTTTGCCAAGACCACATGGCTTGCAGGATCTTAATTCCCTGACCCGGGATCAAACCTAAGCCTCCAGCAGTGGAAACTTGGGGTCCTAACCACTGGCCCGCCAGGGAAGTCCCTCTTCTGCCATTATTTTGCTCAGTGACTAGTTCACGTGTTTGTGGTCTGTCTCCCCCACCAGACTGTGAGCTCCTTGAGGGCAGTGACAGTCACAGCTGTAATCCCTGGGGTCCCAGCCCAGTGTTATTATACTCATAAATATTTCAGTGAGTGGATGAATGATGTGGTGAATGAATGATGGGCTGCCTGCCTGCACCCTGTCTGCAGCTCAGAAAACAGGTGACACACCCCCAGGGCCCCGCCCCTAAGGATGGCACCCTCTCACCTGGGCCGGAGCCAGCAAAGTGGTTGTAATACTGGGACACGTAGGTCATGATGCTGAGGCAATCAGGGACACTCATGGAGACCATGTCATTGGGATCCAGGAGGGCAGGAATGCCCAGCTCCTTCTCGGCCACTTCAAAGGCCTGGGGTGGGGGCAGATGTCAGGGTGGGGGAAGGTTTGGGGTGGGGGTGGGGGGAAAAGGGGTGGGGATGGGGGCAGGTGTAGGGGAGGGAGAAGGTTGGGCAGGGTTGGGCACAGAAGCAGCCACAGCAGGAAGAGGAAGAGAAGGCAGTGTCAGGGGGTGCCACGCTGCATAGGCCCAGCCTCATTCTGCGGGATGAGGGGGCCAGGGCAGGGGTGACTGGGCTCCCCGCAGCTCTGGCCCCACACTGTGACCTGGAGGTGGGAAAGGGCTGGTGTTCCAGGCACAAGCCGGCCAGAGGGGAGCAGGGGGTGGGGAGAGGAGCAGTCAGGGCCCCAGGGCAGGACAGCTGCTCTGGAAGCCCCTCCATTGGTTCCTGTCCTGCAAGACCCCTGCTCTCCCATACACACACCCCCCACCCACAGCACACAGCCTCATTGTGGGCTCCCATCTGTCTGGGGGACTCACCAAACGGTTATTCTCGAAGACATTGTCCTTGGAAAGTGAATCAAAATCTCTGCAAGAGGCAAGGGGTTGGGGGGAGGGGGGAGCATTAAGCAGTGGGCAGGGCCATGGGGATAGAGTAACCAGTGGAGATGATCTTATCCCAACCAGCCTGGGCCTCAGCAGGGTTCGGGGAGGTATCCGTGGGCTGTCAAGGAGGAAACTGAGGTAGCAAGCACAGGCTAAAAGAGTTGGGGTGGCCAGGTGGGAGAGACTAAGAGCTCATTGTCCCAGGAGGCCTCCAAGTAGAGACTGGAAACCCACTCAGAAGGGGCGGGGCTGAAAAAGTCCCAGCTTCAAGTTTATCCCCCAAGAAGGCATGTCCTGACTCAGTGGCAAACGTAAAATCTAAGACCAAGTCCAAGGCTGGTCACGAGAGGGACATCCATGGATTGCTGACCTCATTCTGGGCTGAGCTCCTGCCTTCGATTTGTTTTCAGCTCTACTTGGCAGGTATTTGCCCCACTTTACAGATGGGGATACTGAGGTCCAGAGAGAGGAAACCACTGTGGGAAACTGCATTTCTCGTCCTTCCACTGCAGGTCACAAACCTGGAAAAGCCACCCCAGCTTCCTGAATCCCTAACCCAGCCCGAAGAGGAATGTTGTTTTAATGGGGCCAGGAATAGAACAAGTCTGAACCAGCCTGGAAATGGTACATTCTCCAGAGCTGCCGGCACTAAACGGCTGGCTGACCCAGCTGGGCCACTCCTGGGGGCACCATCCTTAGGAGAGCAGAGAAGGGTGTCCTAGTTTCTTAGCTGGGACAGGTGAGAAGTGGCAGGGCCTGCCAGGGGACCCTGGCTGTGGGTGTACCCCCTCCCCACCTGCCCGCTCCAGCTGCTGGAGTGGCTGAAACCAGCGGAGGAGGCCCAGCCTGCTTGCTCAGCAGCCTCCTGGGTCTTGTCCTTCTATGGCTGAAAACTGCAGCCTGACTGCTTGAGAGATGTGGGCCCAGAGGCCGCAGCAGACCAGCGCGGCCTCCCAAGTCTGGTTCCCAGGCCCTGCTCTTCCAGGCCAGGCCTTGTGACCTGGGGTGAGTCAACAGTCCTTGCGGCCTTTGTGTTCCCATCTGCAAGTTGGGGGAAGCTTCATACACCTCCCAGGTTGGTGGGGAGGACAGAGCTGGGTGAAGGCAGGCCTTGCAGACACAAGAGAGCCCTCCTCCTCCTGCTCACCTGCAGGCAGAGTCCATGGTGCCGTGAACCCTGGGCCGAGACAGGAGGGGGTCGCTTGCAAACTGTCCCAAGGCCCCAGGGTCAGGTGGACTGGGGAGGCGGAGGGGGCCGTGTATGTACTTCAGCTCTGTTTCCCACCTCTGGCCAGGCTGCTTCCTCCTCCCCTCAACTGGGTCCCTAATTCCTCCCCCTGCTCTGCCACTGACTCAGAGTGTGACCCTGAGCAAGCTACACACAACCTCTCTAAACCTTGGGGTGAGGGTTAGGGTTAGGATTGTGACACCACCCCAGCTCTCAACAAAAGCCTGTTCTGAGACCAAACGAGACAAAAGTAACTTGTCTGGGCCTGGACTGCAGTCTCCCCAGCGGTGTTCCTACAAGGCTGGGGTCACATTTTTGTTCACCCCGTGCACCCAACACCCTCCACACTGCCTGGAACTTAGTAGGCGCTCCATAAATGTCTACTGAATGCATACTGGCAACAGTGTGAAAACTGTAAAGGTCCCCACGATGCTACAATTTTTCCTCTGCTTCTTCTCCCTCCCCCACCTTGGTCCCTAATCAACACCTAGGGTTGGGAAGCCTATCTTCTGAGAGTTTTCAAAGGCCTGGGAAGTTCTATTTGGCCATGGGGGAGATGAGGAGCACAAAAATGAAACCCACATGGTCCTTTAAGCCCACAAGGGAGCTTAAAGATACCTGAACTGGGAAAGGGGGGATGGGCCAGCCCCCTCGACCACCCCCAGTAGAGGCCTGGGCCCACCGCTCCAGCAGCCTGAACCACTTAGGAAAATAGTGCTTGCCCTCACCCCTACCCCAGCCCTATTCTCAAGGAGGTCTTCCCCTACCCATCACTGAGGTCCTCTCTATGCCTCACGTAGGACCTGGGCCTCAAGTTTTTATCCTGTGCAATGGGCTGGCAGCCCAGATGCTGGCCTGCCTTGCAAATGAATGATCGGACCTGATTCCGGATCTCTTCTCAAGAGGGAAGCCCCCCTCTGCTCCACACCAAGGCCACGTCCCTCCCTATGGCCCCACCCACCCTCCTTGGCCTGCAGGAGGCCCTAAGCACTCTGGCCCAGCCACATGTCCTGGTTTTCCCCGCCCTGTGCTATGGGCTCCAACAGCGCTGCCTCTATCTCTGCTCACGATATCCTCTCTGCCTGGAAGGCCCTTCCCTGACCCGGCTCCTGTGATCCCCTTGAAGATGAGGTGACCAGGTCACCCCAGCCTGGCCCTCTGACACAGCACTTCCCACATGGAGTTCTCAGCACTGCTTGCTTATATGTCTATCACCCCCACAGGCCATAGGAGACTGTGTAGGGTTTGTCTCTTGGTTGATTGGAAGCTATTTCCATTACCATGTTCAGTGCCCAGCACAGAGTATAACTCTGCAGACATTTTTGGGAATAAATGAAGGAATAAGAAAGACACTTGCATCATCCCTTCCTGCTTAATAACACTACTTATAATCACTAATGTTAACTGAATGTTCATCATCTTATTTAATCCTCACAACAATCCTGGGAGGTTAGATCTTATTGTCAAACCCACTTTACAGGTGAGGAAACTGATGCCCAATGGGATCTACTAGTTTTCCCCACCTAGGACACGGAGGAGCTGACCGCAAACCAAGCAGCCTGCATTTTGTGGCTGGCAGGCTCAGGTCCATGATGCGGCTTAGCTTGACACTTGAGTCCTTTCACACACTGGCCCTGCCTCACCACCTGCCCTCCAGCCAAAACAGAAGACCCCTGCAGGCCTCCACTCTAATTTGTGGGTCCAGTCCGGGTGCCCTTCTTCTCCATCCTTCAAGCCCTGGCTCCTAAGCCCCCTTACCCCATGTCACTTGCTCCATGGCAGACAGTGGCCCACCTCCATCTCCACCCCATCTCGTTCACTTCTGTACCCACACCCTCTCCTCCAGGGCCCACCCCAGGGCCTGACCACCACCCACAGACACTGTACCACATGGTACAGAATAAACTAAGTGCATCTACACTATCGAATCCTTGAGGCCATCCTTCCCTTCCTTCTCTCCTTCATCAAAGCCTCCCGAGTGCTGTCTTTGGGGAGCACAGGTCTGAAGGTGGAACAGACACACAAAAGGTTCTAGACCCTGCCAGGGAAGCCCCATCCGAGGGGCTGTAAGCATGACAGGCAAGGACCATGACTCTTGTCCCCAATTTGCAGATGAGACCAGAAGTACAAGGAACAGCAGGTGCCAGATAAGCATGTAGTGTTCTATGAATGAATGAATGGAAGAGGTTCTAGGGCCCCAGAGGGAGCTGAAACCCCAAGTCAACTGCCTGAGGGGTCTGGATAAAATCTCCCATGGAGCCTGGGAACTGGGCAGCCGGGAGCGAGAAGGGGCCATTTCACACCCTGAAGCAGCCATTTAGGACTGTAGGTCCAACCTTAGGAGACTTCATTCAGCCTCCCTGCCCCACGGAGGACACCGGGGTCATGGGGCACACACCTGGGAGGCAGGGCTGTGTCCTACTGGGGGGAGGGGTATTCCATCCATTCATCTGACCTCTGCTAAGGCAGGGACTCCTCTGTGCCAGGCACTGTGCTAGTGCCCTGGAGAAGAGATGGCCCAGGGGAATCAAAGCAAGGGGGCCCCACAAAGAGAACGGGAACCTCAATGCCGAACGATTATTGGGCTGCTCAGAGCTCCTGTTTAGTTTAAGAAAGGCCCAGGGTCCCGGAGGAGGGCGCGGGTGCCTTTTCAAAAGAGTCAATGCCTCGGGGGCTTCGGCGTCCCGTTGGCGGAAATCAGTGCCCTGTGGGCGGGGCCAGGCCCCCGGTAGAGGGACCCCACGCGGGGCGGGTTCAGTGTTCCAGTGGGCGGGTCAGGGGCCAAGTGGGGGAGGGGTGTCCTGGATCCGAGGGTCTCAGCGCCCCGCGAGGCGCGGGGGCCCGCCGAAGGGTGGGCGTCTCGGCCTCTGGGGGCGGCGTCTGCCACCGCCCCGGCTCCGCGTCACTGAGGGGGGCGGGGGGTCCCCAGCAACGAGCCCGCGCCGCCCAGCGCCCCGGCCGCCCGCCCTCCCGGCACTCACAGCAGGTCGGGCCGGTGCCGGTGCAGGATGGCGCAGAAGGCCAGGCCGTCCCGGAAGGAGCTGCTAAGGTCGCGGATGTCCACGCCGCGGTAGCCCTCGCACTGGCGGCGGCACCAGGCCAGCAGCGCGCCCCGCGGCCCCGCCATGAGCCGCGCGGAGCTCGGGCCCGGAGACTTCACCCGCAGGCTCGGCTCGGGCCGGTTTCCGGCTGCGGCTGCGGCTCGGCTCTGCCCCGGCGCCGCTAGGAGCTCGGGGCACGACCCGCGGGCGGCGGGCACTAAGGCGGGGAGGAGGCGGGGCCGCGGCCTGGGAGTCCTCGTTCGGGCTCCCGGCGCAGGGTCCTGGCTCGGCTGCCAGCTGCCCGCCCGGACCTGCCCGAGCAGCCGCCGCCCGCGTGGCCCGGCCCGGCCGGCCGCCGCCGCCTACTCACCGCCGTCCGCTCCCCTAGCTGTGGGCCGGCCCCGGGCGTCCCGCTGATCTCGGTCCCCGCCCGCCAGCCGCCGCCGCCCGGGAGCGGGGAGGGGGCGGTGGCCTGGCGCCCCACCCAGCGGCGGCTCCGCCCTCCAGACGCGGACCCCCCCCACACACACACACACACACGGGCCAGCACCCCGCCGCCCCTCTCCTTGGCGATCCCGGTCACCCACCCCCTCACCGTAGATTCCCCCCCCACCCCGCGCTTAAAGAGCTCTGAGATGGCCCCTGAACCCCTCACCCACCGCAAACTAGCCTCTCCCCACAATGACTTCTTCCACCTCCACCACGCTGCCCACTGGGAACTCTCTTCCTCCCATCCTGAGTGCTTCCCACTCTTTGGCCTAAGAACCTGCAAATCCCTCACATTCCCCTGGCCTGAAATTTGGGGGAAGGCATTCCCCCCACCTCAAGTCAATCAGGCAGTTCCCCTGCAGACCCCAAAGCACCCCCAGATGACCACCAGCCTCGTTCACTGTGTCCCACCACTCCAAAGCACCCTTGACTTCGAGGTAGTTCTACCACCTCCCCCTCTTCCCCAGAGCCTGAGCGGGAGACTCCATCCCTCCCCCACCCCCACCCTCATCACTGCTGTCAATCCAGTTGTCTCCTCAGTGATGATGTACTGAGCCTCACAATGGGTCCTGCAGAGTTTTCCTGGCCCCTTGTGTAGGCTCAGGGGTCTCACCCCTCCCCAGTGGGGCATCCTGATTGGAGTGGTGGAGGATTGGGGTCCCATGGGAAGGACCTATGGGAAGCAGGCCCTTGTCTGGTGGGGCCTTGGGTGTCTGGCCTTGAAACCTCTGAAGCCTCATTCTCCTGCTCCCCCATCAAGACCTGGGTCCACCCTCCCCAGAAGCCTCTAATGATCTCCAGGAGAGATGAATCAGCTTCCACTAGGCTGCCGTGGCGGTGACATCACTGAAGCCGGGATGAGTCTGTCACACCGCTCCCCAAAGGAAGAAGCAAGGGCCCTAGTCATCACTGTCAGCCATAGGCCCTCGGAAGAATGGAGAGAACAGGGGCTTGGGAGTCATATCCACTCAGGCTTGAATTCTGGCTTTCCCTGCTCACTCAGCCATGTGATTTTGTGTCTCCATGAACCTTAGCTTCCACATCTTAAAAATGGGAGTAATTCCTGCTTTACACAGTGGCCGAGAGGAGTAAGAGGTGCTTCACCATTAGTCATCACTCATACATTCTAGCTTGATACCTGGTGCCTGATAACAATGGGGTAAAAGGGTTTGAAACGTTTGTCCAGCTGTCCCCAGGACCTTTTTGAGTAAACTATGGAGGAAAGAGGCTGATTTGGGGAATCCCACCTCCTTAGAGGTTCACTGAGTTCCAGCCCAGAATAGAATTATGACTCAGGGTGGGGCACCCCTGGTTATCCACCTGGGGGAACCTCACACCCTGGATCTGTAACAAGACTGGAAAGCCACCATCTTGGCCCAGAACACAGATTCTCAGGTTACCTAGGAAAGGGCCACCGTGAGCCAGGCTGCCTGGCCGGCCCTCTTGACCCCTCACCACCCCTTCGTTGCCACCTCTGGCCCTGTCGCTGTGGGAAAGCAACTTTGCGAAAGGAGGGTTCCAGGTGTTCTCACTAAATCAGAGACTTGGGCTCAGGACTCTGATACCAGCACCCACCTTGGCCTGCAAAGACCACCAATATTCTTCATTAAAATCCAGAAGGGATTATATCCTGTCCTCACCGGCCTAAAGGGCTCCCTTCAGGTCCCTGAAGACAGCTTCAAATCTAACCTTGATGCTATTGCCATGATAATAGCTCACCCAGCCCAGACTCTGGGTCCAAATCAGCCTTTGTAGGGTTTATAAACTCATTATCTGGGTCAGCTCACCATGATAGGAAGTAAGGGCCTGCATGACCACAGCCCAGACAACTCACCCCTCTGAACCCAATTTCTTACCCTATGAAATTGACATAATAATCTTTGCCTTGCCTGCATCCCAGGGTTGTGGGTAATCAGGTGAGATCATGAATGTAGAAATGCTGTGCAGACTGTCAATCCAGGATTCAGGTGAGAGGTGGGACTGTGCTTACAGGTGAGGTCAGAAGCCACAGACAGTTACACAAGTCAGGTCATGGGCCCAAATCATGCCACAATTTCAGGATTAGGACTGAGGCATTTGGGCCCTTCATCTGGTGTATTTATTTTTTTAACTATCACTTAAGTAAATACATTCTCCTTATCAAAAATTTAAAAACAAAATAAAGCTAGGTTTCCTATTTGACTGACTCCCTCAACCCCAGTCCCCTCCTATGATGTAGTCGTGGCTGTCAGTTTGAATCCAAGCCTTCCAGACCTTGTGCATGCTTTTATATTGGATGGATCCTACAGATTTTGACTAAGCACCTGCTCCTTGACTGGGGGGCTCAAGAGGAGATGGGGTGTGAACAAAACAGGATCCCTGCCTTCATGGAACTAATGTTCTAGTGGGGCAGACAGGCAGGCAGGGAACAGGTAAATCAGCAAAGATCATTTCAGATGGTGAAAGGGGCTTGGAAGAAAATAAAGCAAGACGATGTGACTGAGAACCATGGAAACAGTCCGGGCAGCCAGGCAAGTCCTCCTTGTGGTGGGGACATTTGAGCTGAGTGATATCCATCCCCCCAAGAAAGCAAGTCAAATGCAAGCCAGTGAGCGATGTCACTGCAGGTAGTTTGAATTCTTCTAAAAATTCCCAGTAACAGTGCCAGGCAGGATCTAGGCAGGGAAGCGTTGACTGGTGTGGTGAGTGAGACAGACTAGTGAATACACTTTGTCCAGCATAAGGGGCAAGGAAAAAGGAGCCCCTAAGGAAGAACAGTCTAAAGGAGGAACCTGACTAGTCTGGGAAAGGGTGCAATGCTTTTTACTTCCCATTCTTCCTTCCAGCCTGCTTTGCAGGAGGGCTGTGAAGGAGGGATTATAAAAGGAGGATGAAAAAAAAAGCCCAAGGGGTGGGGAGCTAATGTAGAATGAGCACTGATGGGAATGGCTGAGTGAGTGCATGATCAGGACCTATAGTTTACATTTTTTAAAAAAAATGTTTATTTCATGTATTTGTTTGTTTGGCTGCTCTGGGTCTTAGTTGTGGCACTCAGGATCTTCCTGGAGGCATGCGGGTGCTTTAGTTGTGGCAGGTGAACTTTTGGTTGCGGCATGTGGGATCTAATTCCCTGACAAGGGATCAAACTCAGCCCCCCTGCATTGGGAACTTGGAATCTTAGCTACCAGGATCACCAGGGAAGTCCCCCCAGCTTGCATTTATTTTCACATGCAAATCTCAAGGTAAATTTCAGAAAGATGAAGGGGAGAGGAACTGCCATAGAGGGGACCTGAGCGGCTGAGGGGAAAAGAATAATATCATTGCCTCTGGGGAACCTCTTGTGCTCTGTGCTTAGTCACTCAGCTGTGTCTGACTCTTTGTGACCCCATGGACTTTAGTCCACCAGCCTCCTCTTGTCCACTGGGATTCTCCAGGCAAGAATACTGGAATGGGTTGCCGTGCCCTCCTCCAGGGGATCTTCCAAACCCAGGGATCGAACCCAGGTCTCCAGCATTGGAGGCAGATTCTTTACCGACTGAGCCACCAGGAAAGCCCATATAATATATATATATATATATATCATATATGTTTATGTATATAAATATTTACATGTGCAGATACATGGAATTTTAAAACAAGAAGAAAGGAAAAAAATCTAACCAAATGCTGTCAGTGGTTCATTTCTGGGAGTGAGATAGGAGAGTGGTAGACTCACTTTTTACACGTCATTATGGTTTGAATTTGTGACAACAGCAGGCATAACTTTAAAATGACAGCTTAGAGAGATAATTCGCATACCATGAAATTTACTCTTGTGAACTGTACAATTCAGCTAGTTTAAGTATATTCACAGAGTTGTGCAACCATTATTATTTTATTTAGAATATTTTCATCACCCCAAAACTCTGAACCCATTTAGTACTGATTCCTAATGCCCTTTCCCCAACCCCCCTGCCCAGCCCCTGGCAACCAATATTTACTTTCTGTGTATTCAACTCCTCTCTGCTGTTGTTCAGTTGCTAAGTTGGGTCCGACTCTTTTTACGACCCCACAGCATAGACTTCCGGGTCTGCCAGGCTCCTTCTGTCCATGGGATTTCCAAGGCAAGAATACTGGAGTAGGTTGTCATTTCCCTTCCTAAGGGATCTTCCCAATCCAGGAACTGAACTCAAATCTCCTGCGTTGGCAGGCAGCTTCTTTACCACTGAGTCACCAGGGAAGCCCTCAAATCCTCTGAAAATGAAAGTGAAAGTCGCTCAGTCATGTTCGACTCTTTGCGACCCCATGGACTATAAAGTCCATGGAATTCTCCAGGCCAGAATACTGGAGTGGGTAGCCTTTCCCTTCTCCAGGGGATCTTCCCAAGCCAGAGATCAAACCCACACCTCCCACATTGCAGGCGCATTCTTTAGCAGCTGAGCCACAAGGGAAGCCCTCAACTCCTCTAGGTACCTCCTGTAAATGGAATCATTCAATATTTGTTGTTGTAATTTTTAGATTCTTGCTCTGATCATAATCTTAACCAGTCACTTGAAAAAACAAAAGAACTTTCCCATACCAACACAACATTGTTTGCAGTTTAATTAATGGTGCCAGAAACAAATGGGGCTCCAATTTTAAGACAAAATCAACCCCAAATGAGCAAGAGGAAATTTGTTCACACAGCACCAGGGCTGTAGCAGATCACTGGAAGACAAGAAATCCAGGTAAGTCAGGTAGAACAAGCATAACTTCATCATGAAAAAGTGAACAGATGACGGAGCAGGACTTTAGGAACTGGGCCACTCTTCCAGTCTAGGCCGCCCAGAGCCCTGGCACCTGTGAGCTTCCAATTCTAGGATTTCATTTTTCTAAGCTTCTCTGATTCCACGATCCATGTGGATCTGACTCCAGGCATCAGGGCCCTGCCCAGGCCCTTGGCTCTGAGTTGCTCTCCAAGGGGCAGCCTGGCAGAGTTGTGGACAATAGGAGCATTGTGGAACCTTGGAAGCCAAGGCCTGGGGGCAGCGAGAGGCATGTGGGAAGCTCAGGAGACAGGAGTGGCAGCCGCTTTGTAGCTCTCCTCATCCTCGCTGGGCCAGAGGCATGCCCTGAGCACGTCAGGACAGCACCCTGCGTCCCCACCCCAACCAACCTGGATGAGTTGAGTCCCATAGAATCCCAGCAATGTCTAGCATAGGCGGCTATTCCAAACCATTCTCCACAGGCCCTACTGCTCCCCACATAGACACATTCTGGAAAATCTGTCTGGGATTGTGCAAGTAGGTTTGCATCCTTACTCCAAAATGAAGTAACTCTGCAGCTAAACCTTCCAGAGTAGAAAGAACCAGAACTGCCCATCACTGGGAGGGTTCTCTCTGAGCTGGGAAATACTTTGCCTTCTGGGTCTGTCCCAGGGCGGGAGGCAGGTCAAAGAAGCCACTGAAATACCCAGGCTGGAAAGGACCCCCAGGTAGGATCTAGAGAAGCCCTTCCGGGTACAGGAGACTGGAGCCAAGGAGGGAAGGTGTTCACCTAAGGTGGTAGAGGCCATCGAGGAGAGGCTGGGGCTAAGCCCCATCCCCCTGACCCTCGCTCTCCAAGCTACAGACTGCCTACGAGGTCTCAGCCTGCCACACTGTACCTCATCTCTTTTGGCTTCCCCTGAAATGCCTGTTGCTGCTTTTCCAAATCCTACACAGCCATCAAGGCCCAACCTAGATATCACCTCCTCCCTGAAGCCTTCTCTGATGGACCCGGATAGAAGCCACAACTCCAGGTCTTCTTACAGAATCCCACCCTTGAATTAGATGGAAACTAAAGGGGGTATCCTTGCCAGTATCAGAGAGGACTTTCCACAGGCCTACCCTGGAGAGACTGGCAGGGCAATGTGGGAGACAGAATGTAAATAATCACAATAAACAGTCACAGAAAGACAAGACAAGGGAGGTGATATAGAAATGGACAAAGTGCTATAGTACTTCCACAAGGAGCTTCTCCTCTCCTGTCCAGGGGTTGGGGATACATCCCTGAAGGCTGCGTGGAGAAAGTGGCATTTGAACAGTGGCTTACATTATGTGGCATTTATTTGTGTATATGTGTCTCTCCCCATTGGGCTGTGAGATCCTTAAGAATATTGATAGCTAATCTTTATTGAGCACTAACCTTATGCTAGACATTGTGTGTGTGTGTGTGTGTGTGTGTGTGTGTTGTTGGGTGGGGTATTTTCTTGTTGATGTACATCCCCTCTTTGATTTCTCACAACTCTGTGAGCTTCACGTGATCCCCATTTACAATGAGTAAGACTCTGAGAAGTAAATCCTGCTGAAAGCCACACAGCTGTCAAAAGGTGGTCAGGACTCTGTCTGGCTCTCTCTGACTTCAAAAAAAAGTTTCACCGCAAGGATATGCCACTGGTGGATTGAGGCCTGCCTTGTGTCAGGTCTGCACATAACCTCTGCACACGTTATTTTCAATGAAAGTTCATTCACTGTTATGTACCAGTGAGCTTTTTGAGCAAGAACCCTCCCAGGGACCCCAAGTCCACAGCCCCCAGCAGCTCTTCCAACTCACTTCTGACAGCAATAAACGGGACTGGTACTGGAGTTCTTCCTGAAGGCTAATAAGTTTGGTGCTTGGATGCAAGTGGAATGTTCTAGGCCCTAAGAGTTGGGCTCCTGTGACTCTGCAGTGGAGCTTGGGGACAGAAATTTGTCAGGAAGGAGGGGGTGGGAGGTCAGAGGGCCTGACTTATAGTTGGGTCTGCAAAGCCAGTCCCCATTTAAGTTTGGACTCTTTACAGGTGACTGGGGGTTACAGTAGAGGTCAGGGTGCTGGAGCCCTCTCAGCTACCCCCTGAGAATCAACCTGGCCAGCTTTGCTAGTGAAAAGCAGGCAGGGTGGGAAATTTTCTGAGACTTCCTGACCCTGGAAGGTCATCTGGCCTCTGAGGACCGAGTGACAAGGAAGGGGCTGTCAGGCTGGAGAGATTTCAGTCAGCCAGAAGGTCGGATGCCCTGCCAAGGCTGTCAGACACTAGAAAAGGACGGTTTGCCTCCTGCTTACCTGACTGTCTACACCAAACTGTGAGCCAGGCAGCTCTTCCCGTCTGAAACAGAAAGTGAGACTTCTGCCGAAGCTCTGAGCAACTTCTTTTTCCTGTAAGTAGAACATGTTAGCGAGAGCACACCTCACCTCCAGATGACACCACACAACAGAGCTGGGACGGACAAGAGTAACAGCAAACCCTGGTGTCCTTCCCTACAGCTCCGCACGCTGAGGCTTAGAGGGCCCCGGGAGGCCGGTGGGGGAGAGCTCCAGCGATGGATGAGGAAGCAGAGGCCCAGAGAAGTTAAGCAACCTGACTGAAATCTCCCAGCTTCTAGGAGGGCAGTGTCAGGACATGTTTAGCTGGGCCCCCTGCCTCACCAGAGAGTGGAGAAGTCCACCCTCTAGGTCCATTAGCCCCAGGGAGAGATATAGGAGTGGCGGTGGGAACAGGAGGGAGGTACGCTAATCAAGAGCGAGGCCGGAAATACAGAAAGCTGGGTTTTTCAGCTGCAGATTTGACAGGAATGTGAAGCCATAGGAACCGGCTGACTTGCTGCTTTCCTTATCCACCACCTTCTGGAAAAATCAGGAAAGTTGCTGGTCAGACTTTGGGTTCTTGACTAAAAAGAAAGTACAACTTCACAGTTGCAAGTTAAGTTTTATTTGGGGCAAAATGAGCACTGCATCCCAGGAGACAGCACCTCAGATAGCTCTGAAAGACTGCTCCAAAGAGGTAGTGGAGCAAGGTCAAGATTTTGGTGAAGGGGGAAAGGGAAAGTGAAGTTGCTCAGTCGTGTCCGACTCTTTGAGACCCCATGAAGCCTACCAGTCTTCTCCATCCATGGAATTTTCCAGGCAAGAGTACCGGAGTTGGTTGCCATTTCCTTCTTCAGGGGCTCTTCCTGACCCAGGGATCAAACCCTGGTTTCCCGCATTGCAGGCAACGCTTTACCCTCTGAGACACCAGGGAAGCCCATGGTGAAGGGGGAATTCAATGCAATCAAGTGCTTATTTCACAAGGGGTTTTCTGCCAGTCACCATTCTGCTGATGTCATCATGAAGGGATTTAATGCTTTTCCAGTTATGAAGAGATGCAAGGATTGGGATCATGAAATCAGTTCCTGAAAATATCTATCCAAAGACCTGTTCCACCAGATTTCCTGGAGCACAGAGTGTCTCACTCCACCCTGAACTCCCTCAGGGGATGTTGAAGGTCAGCAGCCGCAGCAGCAAAAGGTTCAGTCTCTGCAGAGGCAGATGGCAAATTCTCTTGTTGTTGTTCAGTTGCTGGAAAATTCTCTTGGCCAGTGCCAATTTGTAGTTGATAGGGCCCCCTCATGGTCATAAATCTGACCATACTTTAGGAGGCATTTCATGACTATTTTGTCCCATGTTGCTGGGAAGGCCCATTCCTAGTTCTGGAGAAGATTTTGCGGATAGACTACTCAACGTGCTATTACTGGACTAGGTCTTAATAGTCAGACATCTCTGGACACCTGTCCTCTAGTTACGGTTCAGGAAAGTATTCCCCCTCAATTGCATCTTCCCATATCTAGAGTTACATACACTATTACCATTGATCACATATTTGATCAGCTGCTTCGAGTCTACTTATCATTATTTTCATGGGAGGCTCAGTCATACACCTGATAAAACAGGAAACAATAATCTTGTAAATCAGACAAAATACACACAGTATAGCTAATAACATTAGTGGACTTATAAGTAAATATTTCAGCTATGAGCCTCCCATACCAAGCCAGTTTGTTTGTTTGTTTGTTTTTAAAGATCGTCAAGACTAGGGAATTGGGTCACTTAAGGCAGAAATCTGATTTTTCATATGGTTCATCAAATGTGTTATATTAGATGAACTCTAATCAAGCTCTTGACTCATCAAGCTCACATCAATGTTAGATTGGCTGGAGTTTTCTCTAATTCGTTACATATATGACCTCGAGCTCATGCACTGGAGAAGGAAATGGCAACCCACTCCAGTGTTCTTGCCTGGAAAATTCCAGGGACAGGGGAACCTAGTGGGCTGCCATCTATGGGGTCACACAGAGTCAGACACGACTGAAGTGACTTAGCAGCAGCAGCAGCAACCATGCACAAAACTCCTTTTGCAGGGTCCACTTTCCACAGAACTTATTACTTTCTGTACCCATTACTTTGTTTTCCCATCCTGAAACAGCCACCTGTAAGTCAGACCTACTTCCTTTTCCCTTCATAAAATGCAACTCCATTCCTCATACCTTCTTTACTGAAAACACACATCCTGCTTTCCTTAAGCGGTGAAGAACTGAACTTTATATTAGCATTCTATAGATTGGTAAGCATAAATACCGGGATAATTTCTAAAAAAACTTTGCTTTCTTAAAGAAAACATCTCAGGATGGCACCAAACATTTTCATTAATAGTCAAAAATCTCTTTCATTTCTCTTTAAGAGGAAATTAGTTTTCAGTAATCAGTGTTTCAGAATCTTATTTTATTTGGAAATGACCTAGCTATTCAATAAACTTTCATCACTTCGTTTAGCACAACGCTAGAGATTCAGGTTACCAAAATCTGGAGAGACTATTTTAGACATTCCTGAAGTATAACCAGGGCTTCTCTGGTGGCTCAGAGGTAAAAGCGTCTGCCTGCAATGTGGGAGACCTGGGTTTGATCCCTGGGTCAGGAAGATCCCCTGGAGAAGGAAATGGCAACCGACTCCAGTATTCTTGCCTGAAGAATCCCATGGACGGAAGAGCCTGGTGGGCTACAGTCCACGGGGTCGCAGAGTCGGTAATAGAGTTTTTAAAGGCTTCATTTACATTTTCTTTCCTTAAAAGTTTCTTCACTCGAGTTACTTTCCTTGCTGACAAACTTGTAACAGATATAATAATATTTAACTTACATTAAAGCTAGGCACAATGAAAATATTATCCTTAATGTTAATAACTCTTAGACTTGTCTATATTATATCACAAACATTAACACCAGATATTTAACCACTGAATATTTCCCAGTTCTCGTGAACCTGAAATTCATTTAGGTAGATTTCTCTTGCATTTAGAATTGTTAGATTTGTAAGTGAAGGAAATGGCAACCCACTCCAGTATTCTTGCCTGGAGAATCCCAGGGACTCCGGAGCCTGGTGGGCTGCGTCTGTGGGGTCGCACAGAGTCAGACATGACTGATGTGACTTAGCAGCAGCAGCAGCAGCAACTTTTCTTTCTAGTGACAGAGTTCCTTCCTCTTCTTGGGCTCCAAAATCACTGCGGATGGCGACTGCATCCATGAAATTGGAAGACGACCGCTTCTTGGCAGGAAGGCAGAGTCAGACAGGACTGGGCAACTGAACAACAATTTTCTTTAGGCCAATTAGATTAGAGCTCATTTACAAACTAATCTCAGCAATCAGAAATATTATCCAAAGACAAAGACACATACTGAGACATACATGTATTCAAACAGACACAAGAGATCTCATAGCTTTGTTTTCCTACCTTAGTTACGCATCAGACTTCACAATACCAAGTTCACTAATTGCAAGTAACAGTTGGAATAAGAAATTTGTAAAAAGGCTTCTTTCCCTTTTTTCCCCCCTTCAGTTTCAGGAATTAGAGATAGTCTGGATAAGTGATTCAGAGAGCTCTGGTATCAAGGCCAACGCAAAAGCTATAGCTCCAAGAGGAGCTATTCCCACAGGACAAGAATTCTAAAGAGATAAGTTCTTCCAAAATTTAGACCAGATAGTGCCCAATGCAGAGTTCCAAAGAATAGTAAGGAGAGATAAGAAAGTCTTCCTCAGCGATCAATGCAAAGAAATAGAGGAAAACAATAGAATGGGAAAGACTAGAGATCTCTTCAAGAAAATTAGAGATTCCAAGGGAACATTTCATGAAAGATGGGCTCAATAAAGGACAGAAATGGTATGGACCTAACAGAAGCAGAAGATATTAAGAAGAGGTGGCAAGAATACACAGAAGAACTATACAAAAAAGATCTTCATGACCCAGATAATCACAATGGTGTGATCACTCACCTAGAGCCAGACATCCTGGAAGTGAAGTCAAGTGGGCTTTAGGAAGCATCACTACAAAC
Organism: Dama dama; assembly: GCF_033118175.1. NCBI lineage: Eukaryota > Metazoa > Chordata > Mammalia > Artiodactyla > Cervidae > Dama > Dama dama. The sequence continues at coordinate 10,476,948 of NC_083702.1, forward strand.
AAAGCTCATGGAGGTGATGGAATTAATGTTGAGCCATTTCAAATCCTAAAAGATGATGCTATGAAAGTGCTACACTCAAAAAAAAGGAAAGAAAGAAAGTGTTACACTCAATATGTCAGCAAATTTGGAAAACTCAGCAGTGGCCACAGGACTGGAAAAGGCCCGTTTTCATTCCAATCCCAAAGAAAGACAATGCCAAAGAAGGCTCAAACTACCGCACAATTGCACTCATCTCACACGCTAGTAAAGTAAAGCTCAAAATTCTCCAAGCCAGGCTTCAACAATACGTGAACTGTGAAGTTCCAGATGTTCAAGCTGGTTTTAGAAAAGGCAGAGGAACCAGAGATCAAATTGCCAACATCTGCTGTATCATAGAAAAAGCAAGAGAAAAAAAAAAAAAGCAAGAAAGTTCCAGGAAAACATCTATTTCTGCTTTATTGACTATGCCAAAGCCTTTGACTGTGCGGATCACAATAAACTCCGGAAAATTCTGAAAGAGATAGAAATACCAGACCACCTGACCTGCCTCTTGAGAAACCTGTATGCAGGTCAGGAAGCAACAGTTAGAACTGGACATGGAACAACAGACTGGTTCCAAATAGGAAAAGGAGTACGTCAAGGCTGTATATTGTCACCCTGCTTATTTAACTTATATGCAGAGTACATCATGAGAAATGCTGGGCTGGAAGAAGCACAAGCTGGAATCGAGATTGCCGGGAGAAATATCAACAACCTCAGATATGCACATGACACCACCCTTATGGCAGAAAGTGAAAAAGAACTAAAGAGCCTCTTGATGCAAGTGAAAGAGAAGAGTGAAAAAGTTGGCTTAAAGCTCAACATTCAAAAAACGAAGATCATGGCATCCGGTCCCATCACTTCATGGCAAATAGATGGGGAAACTGTGGCTGACTTTATGTTTTTGAACTCCAAAAATCATTGCAGATGGTGACTGCAGCCATGAAATTAAAAGACGCTTACTCCTTGAAAGGAAAGTTATGAAAAACCTAGAAAGCATATTAAAAAGCGGAGATATTACTTTGCCAACAAAGGTCCGTCTAGTCAAGGCTATGGTTTTTCCAGTAGTCATGTATGGATATGAGAATTGAACTATAAAGAAAGCTGAGCGCCCAAGAATTGATGCTTTTGAGCTATGGTGTTGGAGAAGACTCTTGAGAGTCCCTTGGACTGCAAGATCAGTCCTGGGTGTTCATTGGAAGGACTGATGTTGAAGCTGAAACTCTAATACTTTGGCCACCTGATGCGGAGAGCTGACTCTTTTGAAAAGACCCTGACTCTGGGTAAGATTGAGGGCAGGAGGAGAAGAGGGCGACAGGATGAGATGGTTGGATGACATCACCAACTCAATGGACGTGGGTTTGGGTGAACTCTGGGAGTTGGTGATGGACAGGGAGGCCTGGCATGCTGCGGTTCATGGGGTCGCAAAGAGTCGGACCCGACTGAGCGACTGAACTGAACTGAACTGAGTGCTCAAATTGGCCCTGATAACCAGGGCAGATTAGTCCCAGCAAGGATTGTTCCTCTGGGGAAATGAGGTCTTAGTTTGATCAGCCCCAAGCTATTGATTATAGGAGAAAAGTCCTGGACATCAGGGAACTTCAGTTCATTTTCCCATCCTGTGGCAATAGAAATCTAATATTTTTAGGCCATTTTCCTTTGTCATTGGATCATAGCTATAGGTTGACCAGTCATCTAAAACTTTGTTGCAAGGGATTCCCAGGTGTGGTGTGGAACCTTAGAAGAAGTGCTTCCCATTTTAACTTGAGCAGTTTGTACCAGATGTCTGTGCACACAAACCAAACCAGAATCTCACCAGCCAGAAGTCACATTCCAAATAAAACAAAAGGCAGAGATGCCCAGAAACCAAAAGCCAAATGGCAAAAATGTCAAATGTGACTTCCCAGTCCCACTAGAGTCAGTGCTGGCAGAGTGACCTGGCAGAGTCAGTGCTAGCAGCCTTTTTTGGTTCTGATATACTTTCAAGCAATTTCTTGTTGGCTTCCTGCAAAGAAGTTACCCTATCGCTTCCTTTTGTAGAACCTTCTAGGTACCAAAGTAAGCATTCCATTCAGTCTGCTTGATCTTACACCTGGCTTTTTCTAACGGTGCATGCAAAAGTATCAATTTTGGAATATCAAAAGAACTCCAATTTGGACACTTTTGTTAAGATCTTCTTTAGCATAATTTCCCCAATTAACTAAGAACTTGCAAATATGAACTCTGTACAGACTATACATGAATCTGGCTGGAGTGTTAGTCAGAGGTTGGCTTTCTGACACCCCTCGCTTCTGTTTTTGAGATATTTCCCTTTTTAAGCTGAATCTGTCAGGGATAAAAATCATTAGTGAAATTGTGTGCTGTTTGTGAGTTTAACTCCTCCAGGAGTCACCCCAGAGTCATTTCAGCTCCTCTTATGTGTCTCAGATTCTGCCTCCAGCAATTTAAGACCACCATGGCTATTCAGGTCACTGAACGGCCAATACTTATTGTGACCCTGGATGATCAAGTATTTTAATTAATGAGTGGGACTTCCCTGGTGGCTCAGATGGTAAAACGTCTGCCTACAATGCAGGGAACCCGGGTTCGATTCCTGGTCGGGAGGATCCCCTGGAGAAGGAAATGGCAGCCCACTCCAGTACTCTTGCCTGGAAAATCCCATGGACTGAGGATCCTGGTAGGCTACAGTCCATGGGGTCGCAAAGAGTTGGACACAACTGAGCGATTTAACTAACTTCCCTATGGGTGGAGAAGGAAATGGCAACCAACTCCAGTATTCTTTCCTGGAAAATCCCATGGACAGAGGAGCCTAGCAGGCTACAGTTCATGGGGTCACAAAGAGTCAGACACAACTGAACGATTTAACTAACTTCCCTATGGGTGGAGAAGGAAATGGCAACCAACTCCAGTATTCTTTCCTGGAAAATCCTATGGACAGAGGAGCCTAGCAGGCTACAGTTCATGGGGTCACAAAGAGTTGGACATGACTTAAACAACTTAGCATGCATGCATTCTCTATGGGACCACTGCACTGTATGAGGACTTTGCCTCTACCACTCCTGTAAATTTCTCAGTCACCTGAGAAAACCATAACTGGCTGGGAGGAATCATCCCTTTTCTTTGGAGCAAGGCTCTCATATAATCGCCTCTCTTTTATCCTGACAAATTGTATAAAGAATTGAGGGAAAGTGTCAGATCAGCTCTTACCTAACCACTCAGCCAAGACCACTCAGTCCCCTACAACAGAGCAACCTCAGTATCTTTCAGCCAAGTCTTAGGTATTCCTGGATTTCTTTCAGTCGAGCCCTGCCCACCCAGTACCTTTCCACTCGGTGGGTGTTGTTGCCCTGCTATCTTTCAGCTTAGCCCCACTCAGTGTCTAGTGAGTGGGGTATGCCCCAGTTTATTTCAATTGCAGCCCCCCTACCCCAGTATCGTATCTTTCAACTGAGAGTGGGCAGGTAACCTGCTCCACCACCAAATAAAACCGACAATCACAACCAGTACAGGAGATCTGAGAACCAGGACCAACTTACCCAAATTCATCTGCACTCCCCAAGAAGGTGGATGGGCGCACCACTGCTGGTATCAAAGCTCTGGTTCCTCATGGAGTTCAGGCGAAGGAGGGAAGTCCACTGGGTCACTTTGTCAATCACTGTAACTGTCTAAACTGACAAAAAAGATGCACAACTTGATAGTTGCGAGTTAAGTTTTATTTGGGGCAAAATGAGCACTGCATCCCAGGAGACAGCACCTCAGATGGCTCTGAGAGGCTGCTCCAAAGAGGCAGTTGGGAAAAGTCAGTATATAAGATTTTGGTAAAGAGGGAGTTCAATGCAATCAAGCACTTCCTTAAAAGAGGTTTTCTGCTAGTCACCAGGAGCTGATATCATGACGGGATTTAGTGCTTTTCTAGATATGAAGGTACTGACTGTGGGGAAGACTGAGTCTTGCTCTGGTGGGCGGGGCTGTGCTCAGTAAATCTTTATCCAATTTTCTGTTGATGGGTGGGGCTGTGTTCCCTCTCTGTAGTTCCCTCCCTGAGGCCAAACTATGGTAAGGGTAATGGTAGTAATGGTGACCTCCTTCAAAAGGACTTAAGCCAGCACACTGGGGCTCCCAGGACTGTTGTATTTAGTGCCCCTGGCCCTGTGGCAGGCCACTGCTGACCCACGCCTCTGCCAGAGGCTCCAGGACCCTCACAGGCACATCTGGCTCAGCCTCTCGTGGGAACCCTGCTCCTTTCTCCTGGGTCCTGGCGAACACAAGGCTCTGCTTTGTGCCCTCCAAGAGTCTGTTTCCCCAGTCCTGTGGAAATTCTGTAATCAAATCCCACTGGCCTTCAAAGTCAAATTCCCTGGAGGTTCTCAGTCTCTTTGCTCTGCTGTGGGCCCTAGAAGTTTTGCAACAGTGTGAGAGCCTCTTCGGTATAATTGTTCTGCAGTTTGTGGGTCGTCTGCCCGGCGACTCTATGGTGGGGCTAATGGCGACCTCCTCCAAGAGGACTTATGCCACATGCCGCGTCTCCCAGGTCTGCTGCAGCCAGAGCCCCTGTGCCCACAGCAGGCCACTGCTGACCCATACCTCCATAGGAGACACTCAAACACAGGTCTGGCTCAGTGCCTTGTGGGGTCCCTGGGTCCTGGTGCACACAAGGCTTTGTTTGTGCCCTCCGAGTGTCTCTGGCGGGTAAGAGATTTGATTCTAAATGTGGTTTCTGTGTGGATCACAACAAACTGTGGAAAATTCTTAAAGAAATGGAAATACCAGACCACCTTACCTGCCTCCTGAGAAACTTATATGCAGATCAAGAAGCAACAGTTAGAACTGGACATGGAACAATGGACTGGTTCCAAATTGGGATAGGAGTACGTCAAGGCTGTGTATTGTCACCCTGCTTATTTAACTTATATGCAGAGTATATTATGCAAAATGCTGGGCTGAATGAAGCACAAGCTGGAATCAAGATTGCCAGGAGAAATATCAGTAACCTCAAATATGCAGGTGACACTACCTTTATGGCAGACAGTGAAGAGGAACTAAAGAGCCTCTTGAGGCAAGTGAAAGGGAGAGTGAAAAGGTTGACTTAAAACTCAACATTCAAAAAACGGAGATCATGACATCTGGTCCCATCACTTCATAGCAAAGAGATGGGGAAACAATGGAAACTGTTACAGACTTTATTATCTTGGGCTCCAAAATCACTGCGGATGGTGACTACAGGCATGAAATTAAAACATGCTTACTCCTTGGAAGAAAAGCTATGAAAAACCTAGACAACATTAAAAAGCAGACATGTTACTTTGCCAAGAAAGGTCAATATAGTCAAAGCTATGGTTTTTCCAGTAGTCATGTATGGATGTGAGAGTTGGACCACAAAGAAGGCTGAGCCTCGAAGAATTGATGCTTTTGAACTGTAGTGTTGGAGAAGACTCTTGAGAATCCCTTGGACAGCAAGGAGACCAAACCAGTCTATTCTAGAGGAAATCAATCCTGAAAATTCATTGGAAGGACTGATGCTGAAGCTGAAACTCTAGTACTTTGGCCACCTGATCACAGAGATGACTCATTAGAACAGATCCTAATGCTGGGAAAGATTGAGGGCAGGAGGAGAAGGGGACGACAGAGGATGAGGTGGTTGGATGGCACCACCAACTTAGCGGGCATGCGTTTGAGCAAACTCCATGAGATGGAGAAGAACAGGGAAGCCTGGCATGCTGCAGGCCATGGGGTCGCAAAGTGTGGACACAACTGAGCAACTGAACAACAACAATAGATATGAAGAGATGCAAAGATTGGGATCATGAAATCGGTTCCTGAAAATATCTATCTAAAGCCTTGTCCCACCAGATTCCCTGGAACACAGAGGGTCTCACTCCATCCTGAACTCCCTCAGTGGGTATTGAAAGCCTTTGGCTGCAGCAACACAGGGTTCAGTCTCCTCAGAGGCAGATGGCAAATGCCCTTATTGTTGTTGTTCCGTTGCTGGCAAATTCTCTTGGCCAGTGTCAATTTGTAGTTGACAGGATCTTCAAATTGGCCACCCCCTGCCTCCCTCTCAGCTTCTTCCTGATGCCCTTCCTCCATCCCAAAGTCTGGCTCCTGACTCCAAGCAACAGCCCAAGCCAACCCCTCTCCAGTGTGCAGGGCAGGTGGGGGTGGGGAGGAAAGGCCACAGAGAGGAGGAGACAGCGCAGGCCCACCCACACTCTCCGTTGCTGAAGAGAGTGAATACATTCAGCATTTATTCACCCTATGCCTCTGCCTTCTGGAAAGGATTTAAAGCACTCCATCACTTATTGACACACTCATGTTGTTTCATTTGATAAGCCTCATTCACTCACTTCCTCGTGTATTCATCATTCGTTCATTCATCCAACTATTTCTCTTTACTGCAAAGCCCACTACTGCCCCCTTTTCTTTTTTTTTCTTTTTTTTAGTGGAGTGCAGTTTATTACACCGGCGGGCCCAAGGCAGAGTCTCCTCTTAGCCAAGGACCCCGACCAGCATTTGTGAAAATCTTTTATACCCCATGTGTCCAAACCCACTACCCCAATTCCCTTGAGACTTACATAAACAAAGGAAGGGTAAATACAACTACAATAACCCCATCATTCACGTGTTATGTGTTCAAGCAGTCAATAATCAATAAGCCCGCAGTTACATTCCAAATAGTTAATAACTGATAAGCCTGTGCTTACATTCTGATAGATAGTGTCCGGAGGCAGGGGTGATTAGTGTCTGTTCTTCAAGATTCCCCTGCCCAGAGGGGGGTCTTATCCTTCCATTGTCATTCCCACAGGCGCTAAGCACAGAGTTCAGAGTCCACTGGAGAGGTGGCCGCGCACGATCAGCACAGACAGGCCTGAGACGGAGTCCAGGCCCTATGAATTCCTTCTTCATTCCCCCCTCTTGATGCTCTTAGTTTCCATAACGAGCATGATTTATTGAGATATATTGTACCTCAGCCCTCCTGCCACCCACATGAGAGAATGCTATCAACCTCTGGGTTACAAAATTCACAAGGCATTGTAGGAAGCAGGGCCCACAAAGCAGTATGATCAAGATTACTATAACAACAGTTCATTAGACATGGCTTTCACTTGATTTTGCATATCCTGCAAGGCAGCAGATACATCTTCAGACAGGTCAGGGATGTACACACCATTCTCCAAAGTCCCTCCTTGGGCTGCTGTGAGTATGTCTAATGCCATCCTGTTTTGAATTACTGCCTTCCTCATCTGAATCTGTTCTTCGTTCAAAGCTTGAATGGCTTTAGTACTGTCTAAGAGGGCCTGTTTAATGAAATTAGTTAAGGCCTCTACCTTAACCATGATATCCGTTGTCCCTACAGAGGGTATAAACAAGGCAGCAAGATAGTCATACCATTGGAACACAGATCGTGTCCATCTTGCATGCAGATAAGGCAGGTTTACTGGAGGCTGGTGTAGGCTAGGCTTAATTCTGCCATGGGCGAAAGCAAATCCTAATGTGCAACGCCCCACCCAGCCAACTGGTAACCATGGCCATAAGTTAAGCCCACAGAGCCACTGGGTCCCATTGGGGGCTACCCAGAGGATTCCAGGATTATATTTCCAGTCGGAACCGGGCCACTGAGCAGACTGATTGGGGTGATAGGTAACTTCCAAGATTTGTTTACTTTGTTCAGGGGACAAATAACAATTCTTTTGGGTCTAGGGGATGGTCTCCAAATCCAACTTTCTGTTCTTTTTGTTCCCAGCAAATAGTAGCAGGGGCAATCAACTGTCCTTTCTCAGGAGTCATCCAGAAATATTCATCCCAGACCTGGTAGTATTGCTCAAGTCACCGGGAGGCCTGTCCCCCTTTTGTAAGGGAGCCCTTTTCCTCTTTAATTCTCACATATGAGGTATAAGCCTTTGTTATCTCCGTAAGGCTGGTGTTCATGTTAAATGTAACCCTATGTCCCTGGCCCATTGATGGCTTCTTCTAACACCAGAGGGCAAAGAAAGGTTATGGTTGGTGAGAGAGAGGAAAGTTCCTTTCTGTTGTTAAAGTCCCCATAACGGAGTGACGATACCCACCAGGGGAGTCTGTCTATTACTGACAGGGGCATAGCCGCACATACCCAAGTTCAAAATTGCATTGGTGAGGCCGAGCAGCAGGAGTCGTTTACCCAGCTGCATTCTGTAGAGGGCTCATCTGGGACCTAGTTTTCTTCTTTCTCCTCAGAATGATCTTGGTTTCCCGTGGGTCAGTGGGGTCCTTCTGGGTGGTCCACTCGGCGTCCTCCGGGTCAGCATGGTATGTCTTCTTTGCTCTGGTGTGATGGATCAAGGGACAATACCTGCAACTTTAACTGAGCGCTCAGTTCCCCTGCTGCCGTCCACTACCTGCTGACATGAAAGGTCCGGGCGTTGAGAAGCAGAATCCTTCCAGAGGGGCGAGGTGCCTTCCCCCCTCTAGGAGATTCAAGCCACAAAGCCTCGGGGTGGCCTCAAATGAGACCTGTCTCCTCAAAGTGAGGAGTTTCCCGGCCAACGCACCAAATGTTATAGCCACGCTTTCCGGGAAACAGACTCACTCAGAAGGACAATGCAGATAGTGGAGTGCAGTTTAGTACACCGGCGGGCCCAAGGCAGAGTCTCCTCTTAGCCAAGGACCTACTGCCCCCTTTTCTCTGGTATTCAGGGGAGGTCTTGGCCCATTAGATCCCACAGTCTTATCCAGAATTCTAAAACTGTAGGGCTGCAGCCTTTGGACAACAGCCGGTCCTACTGACTTTGCAGATGAGGAGATGGTCAGCATCCACCCGAGGCCAAGGCCATTCTGGGAAGAGCAGCCCCATCTCAGGCTTGCAGCCCAGTCCACACTGTGGACAGGGAGCCGAGGCCACCTGAGGCTGGTCTGTGCGGCGAGAAACCAGATGCAGCCTTGGGATCTGACTATCAGGGTTCCAGCCCCAGCTGTTCACGGCCGCTGCCCAAGTTCTTACGCCCTGGGCATGTCCACCTGAATGTCTCACAAGACCTTGAGCTCATGTCTGAACCCAGTTCTCTACCCACTTGCACATGCTTCCTGTTTCAAACTGCCCCATCCACCCCCATCTCAAAGGAGGTTCTACTGTCTCGCCAGCTGCAAAAGCCAGAGGACTGGGCATCTCCTTCCCTTCCCCTGCCACCACCCTGCAAGAGCTCCTCTATGGCTGGGCGACTCTAGACAAGCCCCTTAGCCTCTCTGTGAACTGACCTCTACACTGTCTCGACACAGACTTGCCTTGGGTCCACCCAGGAACAGGGAGTAGAGAAAGCCCTTGGGTGAGTCAGTAGTCTCTGAGTCTGAGCTCTACCAGGAAACAGCCTTGCTTATCCACATAATCTATGACTCTGAATTCCAAGGTCATGGCCAGCTAACCAGCTAATAACAATGGACTTCATTCGTTCATCGCACATGCTGGCCAGGTGCTGTGCTAAGTACGTCATATAATTTAATTAAGGGAAGTGCTACTACCTCCTGTTTTATAGATGAGCAAATAAAGTATTGAGAAGCTAAGTAACTTGGGCCACGGTTACACAGCTAGTATGTGGAGTTGGGATTCAAACCCAGGTCTGACCAAGCCTGAGCCTGCACACTTTGCTGGGCTGCTTTCTTTTCTGGCACAGGAAGGTTTGGTAACTGGCCCCACCCAGAGCTCCCCATTCCTGGCTCATAAAACCATGTAACTGGACCATCAGGACTTCCCTGGTGGTCCAGTGGCTAAGACTCCACGCTCCCAATGCAGGGGGCCAGGGTTCAATCCCTGGTTGGGGAACTAGATCCCACATGCCCACAACAACAGCAAAAAGATTGTGTGTGCTACAACTAAGACCTGGTGCAGTCAATTAAACTTAAAAACAAACAAAAAAATCCTCACTCCCGTTACACGTGGGAGGATTTTGAGCCTGCTTCTTCCACTCCAGACAAGCTGGAATAAAAGGCTTGCGAGCTGACTGCAGCTGCTTGGTGCCCTGCATTCCTCAAGCGGTACCAGGCGGAGTTCAGCTGTGCCTGCCTCCTCACTAGGCCTGCCGGCTGCCCAGCACTGCAGCTGGACGTGGGCCAAGATACTGGGAAGCGGCCCAAGCCAGGCGCTTACACAGTGGCTCTGTGTGACCTTGGGCTCCTGAAATGGCCTGTCTCCTGGTAAGAAGAGCGCTGACACAGCGCACCTTGACCTTGCATAATTTCAGTGATGGAAACGGGAGACTCCGACATGAACTATGCATCTCTGGTGGTGAATTCAAAACAAGTTAACGCAGAGGCGCCCAGGTGGGTCTGTATCCTGTGAGCCACCATTGCCCAGTGTCAGGACGGGTGGTGGGTACAGGAGAGATGACGTTGCATGAGCCCTCCTTAAGAAGGCCAGGGAACCAGAGAATGGAGGTTACCACCCCGGGGAGGGGGGTGGTAAGGAGGCCTGGCTGGCACTGGATCCCAAGTCTGCCACTTGTTAGAATCCAGCAAGCTAACAGATGAAGTGTTTGGACAACTACCAAGAGCTCTATGAATGTTTGGACTTATTACATATTAACAAAGAGCCTGCCTTTGGTTTTCCTTGCATCTCAGAGACAGCACAGGCTTTCGAACTGGGCTGACCTGCATTCTGTCCTCGGTCCTCTTTAGCTCCTGGAACTTGGACAAGTCATGGAACTTCCCTGATGGAGAAAGGCCTCCCAGCTCAGACTCAGTCACAGCCCTAATAGTCTCCACAAGGCCTATATATGACCCAGAACCTCTTCCTCCCTCCCGCTTGCTAGCTCTGCTCCAACTCGCCTTCTCGCTACATTCTCTCAACATACAAAACATGCTCTGGCCTCAGGGCCTTTGCACTTGCAAGTTTTCCCTTCCTAATACTTTCTCCAGGTATCTGCAACATTGCCTCCTTGCCCCTTGGGTCTCTGCCCAAATGATGCCAATCAGGGTGATGACCATCCAGTTCAAAACAGTAACTCCTATCCTTGATTTTTCTCTGTAAGATACATCACCATCCAACATGCTCTGCATGGTTTATAATCTGCCTCCACCCATTAGAATTTAAGATGAGGACAAGGACTTGGTTTTTTTCTTTTTAATTACAAGTAATTATTTGTTCTTTAGGGGTTTTGCTTTTTTACCCACTTCCTTCCCTTCATGCCTAGCAACACCTGGTTGGCTCACTTGGAGGAAAAAGGATCCAATCTTCTGTGCATGAAATCCTGCAATGGGCCTGATACACAGCAGGCATTGTGTTAGACTCCTAGAGCTGCTGTAACAAATTACCACGAAGTTGGTTAGAACAGAAACTTATTCTCACAGTTTTGGAGGCTGAAAATCCAAAATCAAGGTACCAGCTCTAGTGAAGAGTGCTTTCTCACTTCTTGCAGCTTCCGGTGGCTCCAGATGCCCCTTAACTTGTGGCTGCCTTTCTCTAATTTCTACCTTTCTGTGGCCCCCTTCTTCCCTGTGTGTCTCTGAGTTTAAGGACACTTGTCATTGGACTTAAGGGCCACTTGGATAATCCAGGATAAGTCATCTTGAGATGCTTAGCTCACATCTGTGAAGACCTTTTTCCAAACATCACACTGATAGGTTCCAGGGGTTAGGACATGGGCGTATCTTTTTGGGGACCAGCATTCAGTAACTACCGCATGAACTACCAGCATTCATATCAATAGGAAACAAGGACACAGAAGAGTTTATGAATTAAAAGTGTGTGGGGGGAAGGAATAACAGCATCTCATTTAGTCCTGCTGCTGCTGCTGCTAGGTCACTTCAGTCGTGTCCGACTCTGTGTGACCCCACAGACAGCAATCCACCAGGCTCCGCCGTCCCTGGGATTCTCCAGGCAAGAACACTGGAGTGGGTTGCCATTTCCTTCTCCACATTTAGTCCTGACTCCCCATTAAAGCAGATTCTATCCTCATTTACTTCAGTGGTGACTAAGATGATAAAGTATCTGCCTGCAATGCAGGAGACTCAGGCTCAATCCCTGGGTCAGGAAAATCCCCTGGAGAAGGGAAGGGCAACACACTCCAGTATTCTTGCCCGGAGAATCCATGGACAGAGGAGCCTGGTGGGCTACAACCCCAGGCCATGGGGTTGCAAAGAGTCAGACACGACTGAGCGACTAACACACAACATCCTCATTTACAAGCAAGCAACAGTGCTCAGTGATGAACTGACCTTCAAGCAGGAGCTTCCACCCCAAGAGCCATACAGGTATCCACCCAGGGTGACAGGTGACATCCCAGATAAGGAAGCCAGTTGACCAGTTCCAAGCCACTGCTGTCCCAACACCGAGGCCATGGAACAGGTCCAGATCTGCCCAGCTGCAGACTCTAGGGATCCTCAGGTGGGCTGCAGAGCAGTGAGGAACACAGCCCAATCATCCTCATTTCATCTCTCAACAGAGAGATGGCAGATACCCTCTCAACAGAGGGCAGGCAGATCTTAATTTTCAGAGAAGTCTACCAGCCCAGAGGTTGTACAGTAAATTAGTGACACAATTCAGACTTGAATCCAGGTGCCATGCCTTCAAAACAGTGGCTCTTCCATGTTCTCTAGCCACCTTATAACCAGAAAACTTAAAAGGAACCAGCCATGTACCAAGTGAGCCCAAAGCCTAGCTTCAAAATTCACAACCACCTTGTCGTTGGGTGGCAGGGAGGAGCTCCCAAGTTCCAGGAAATTGCTTTGGAGGGGATATATATAGACCCTGCAGATCTTGATGGTATAGCTACTGCTATTTAACCTCTTGCTACCAGTCTTTTTTTTTTTAAGGATAAGATGCTCTATAATTAATTTGTTGTTGGTGGTGCTGGGTCTTCGTTGCTGCACAGGCTTTTCTCTAGCTGCAGTGAGTAGGGGCTGTTCTCCAGTTGCAATGCAAGGGCTTCTCATTGTGGTGGCCTCTCGTTGCAGAGCACGAGCTCTAGGTTGCTCGGGCTTCAGTAGTTGTGGTTCCTGGGCTCTACAGCACAAGCTCAGTAGTTGTGGGGCAAGGCCTTAGTTGATCTGTGGCATGTGGGGTCTTCCTGGACCAGGGATCAAACCTGCGTCTCCTATATTGGCAGGCAGACTGTCACTGAGCCACCAGGTAAGCTCTTCTTGCTACCAGTCTTAGGGTAGGACTTTCTAAGATAAAAACACAAGTTTGGGAAATGAAAGACCAGTCTTCACTACCTACCATCTTTGACTTGGGCAAGCTACTTAATTAAGCCTCACTTTCCTTGGGTTTCCCTGGTGGCTCAGATGGTAAAGAATCTGCCTGCAGTGCAGGAGACCTGGGTTTGATCCCTGGGTTGGGAAGAGTCCCTGGAGGGCATGGCAACCCACCAGTATTCTTGCCTGAAGAATCCCCATGGACAGAGGAGCTTCATCAGTAAGTTCAGGATTCCACATCTCTGGAGTAAGATAATGCATAAATGGTGTGCAGACCATTCTGAGGGCTTACCCCTGAATACAAGATTTCTACAGATCCAGGAACACTTGATCTTTGTTGTGTAGGTTAGGTGAGCTACCTGAGACAACTTCAATGAAGTTTTCAATTATCATAGATCTACATGATCTGTGCTTTAACTGTTACAAAAGATAAGATTAGAAATAGGCTCTGATAATAGTGTGGGCTGCTAGGTTTTGAGGTGAAGATGCCATCTCAAAGAAGTCTCCAAAATGGTAGATCCCATATGGCCGTTTACAGGAGGGATGGGAAAGAATGTGAAAAGCAGACACAGATCTGTAGTGACTGGCTGTGACGTTCATTCTGGCAGACAAGCAGTAGTTTTAAACTCACTGAAGGTGGGAGAAGCTGTCCACTGCAGAAATTTATTTTTTTAACATAAGTTTTCCGTGTGAAGAATCACAAGACCTGAGCAGCATAAGACAGTAGAATTTGGAGCCATCTTATAGAAAAACCCAAGCATTTTGCTCAACCCAATATAACTGCATGACCTCGATGAAGTCACTTAACTCCCCAGGTCTGTTTCCTCTTTGACAAAATGGGGACCCTACTCCCAAACCCAAGCTGTCCAGTGTAGGCAGTGTACCTGGATTCCTCAGCAGAGTCTTGGCAGGATGTGTTCAGGAGTTCCTTCCAAGAACCCAGCACTTGCACAAATATGCATGCAAATTTTGGCAGGTCATTAATGCTCACAGGATTCCTTTGAGATGCAGATAAGATACTAAATAAGAAAATGTCCTGTATATTGTATAATGCTTTATGAATGCAGGAATTAAGTAATTCAATTTAAACATTAATAACTAATGCATCAGGACACATGTATCTCATAACACATGGGAAATTACATATAGTATTCTTGTCCACAGACGCTCCCCAACAAAAATAAGAAGACAAATCTGACTCGAAAGAAGATTCTTTATTAAGAACTATTTAAAACATATCAGTCCTTGATTCAAAAAACTTCAACTCAAGTGACTGGCCAATGGCTGAGCTGGGTAAAGGCTTCATGGTGGCAGAACACCACCTACAATGACATCAAAATAAGTTCCTGAGTAGTGTCAAGTGTGAATATACTCAGGGTCTCTGTCCCATCTTTTTCAGGGTTCGGTTAAGCTGGAAGAGAAAGAAAAGTCAAGTCAGATGATGGCTTTTTCACCAAACCTTTTCCTACGGTGTGCATGATAACCAGGCCACACTCCCGAGCCACCCCTCTGATGCAGACACGTCACAGGATCACTACTGACACAGCATCTACTATCAGAGTGTCAGGTCCCCTACCCGGCACTCTCATAGTGCCGCACAGGCCACGCAGCTTATGCTGTCTCCCCTTCACACTGGACACACACTGTATACTGCTCTAATACTTTTATAGACAGGAAAGGGCCTCGGGGTGGCTAGACTTGCCAGGCCTGTGTTACTGTCCTGCAGGAGGACTCCAGTAGCATGGCCCACAGCACAGCAGTGACCTCTGCTGGAGGCCTCAAAGCACCGGGAAGCTGAGGCTCTAGCTATGGGCACAAAGGGTGACCCACAAGGCCTCTCTGAGGGCAGGACGTGGAACGTACCACATATGTCAAAACAGAGCTTCAAGGTCTCTGCCTGCAGAGACTGGCCAGACCTGTCTAAGTTGAAGAGTAAATAACTGCCAGATGGGGAGGGACGAGTAAGAGCAGGCAGTGAATCCACCCATATTAGGAAATAACAGGGAGGGAGGCGAGAGCCGGCCACCCGCAGAGAGAGATCTTGGGAAGAGATGCTCCAAAGAAGGCTGACACAGCAACCCCTACAGGCCCAGCCCCACCCTCCAGACCCCAAGCAGCCAGCCTGTCTAGCTCAGAAACTTCAAAGGCCAATTTCAGGCTTTCTTGAAAATACAAATGAGAAAAAAAAAGAAAAAGGAAAATAGAAATGAGAAATAGAACACTTAAAAACTCCCCACTCCATTCCCAACTCCCATCCGCAGCCCCCACACCACTCTCCACACCTCTCACCTCTTCAAATTTGTGAATCTGCCGAATGAAGAAATCCCCATAGCGCCGGGCGACCTTGGTGTCTGCGATGTGGATCATGTCCTACGGGAAAAGCAGCCACAGAGGAGCAGTGAGGGGGAGTCACTGACGGACTCTGCAGACACCAGTGGTGCTAAGTGCCAGATAAACCCCTATCCATGGGGGAGCATTAACAGCTAGGAGCCGCTCTTTATACATGCTGATTTTTACTTTCTTCATGTTAACTCATTTATTTTCTGGTCTTTTTAAAGAACATGCATCTGTTGGCAATAGTAACATTTAAAACGTAGCATTTTATTCTCATATACTGTTTATAAGAGGCAAATTAGATTTTAAATGATTTTTTAGCTCAAAATATTTTGTTGAGCACTGTTTACTTGTAAATTCCTACATAATCTAGGTTAAGACCCAAGAACTTCCTGAATTTCTTTTTTCAAGACAAGAATGAGAGAGAAAAAAAAAAAAAAAAGAATTTGCTAACTCTGGGGAGAAGACAATCCAGATATGGTTGGGACTAGTTCAGCTGCTCACTAAAAGGAATGTAGCAGGTGACTGATACAGCCCAAGAGTGTCAGGCACTGGGAATAAATTCAAACAGAATTTTAGGTAGCTGATGCAATACCACAGGGGGTAGACGGTTTTGATTTTTAAAAACATGACTTGGGAACTAAGATCCAGCAAGCTGCATGGCAAAAAGCACAAACAAAAAACCCCCAAAATTTACCACCACCAACAAAAAACAAAACCCACACAACTTAAAACTTTCACTACTGACACGTTTCTACTTTGGGTGAGTCTGTTCATGGCAGGGATAGCCAAGTTCTGCTGAACACTAACCTTCCCAAAAGCCATGAAATCTAAAATGAGAGGATCTGGTTTAGCAAGGTAAGTTTCCAAAAGCAAACTACCCAAACTGTCCAAGCAATTCTAGAATTAGGTTCATAAACCCTAGAGAACAGGTTCACAAAAATTCACAGCAGTGTTACCCATAACAACCAAAATGTGAAAACAGCTGAACTGTCCACCAACTAACGAATGGATAAACAAAGTGTGGTGTGTCCAAAAAGTGAGATACTATTCAGCCATAAAAAGGAATAAAGCACTGATACCCACTACAACCTGCATGAAACTTGGAAAGATGCTCAATAAAAGCTAAAGACAAAAATCCACATATTTCATGATTCTAGTTTTCAGAATATATTAAGAACAGACCCATCCAGAGAGACAGAAAGCAAATTAACTGATCTGCCAGGGGCTGTGGGGCCAGGGGAACTGGGAATGCTGCTAATGGACAGGGATTCCTCTTTGGGATGACAGAAATATTGTGGAATTAGAGCAGAGATGGCTGCCCAACACAGTGAATATACTAATTAGTCATGGAATTTTACCCAGTAAAGTGAAGTTTGTTATTAATTTTAGCTTTAAAAACTGCTAGCAAAAAGTAGTATGTTTAGACCAACACACTTTCTTCCTCTTTTCACCCCTCAAGCCCCACCTCAGCTGTGCTAAGCTGATTTTCTGCCTTTTGTAAGGATGAGTATTGCAATATCCACAAAGGTGAGTGGGTCAAATGACACATTAGTTTTCTATGATTATTTTTTTAATCTGACAGTTTCAAAGTAAGTTCTTGGTTATTTTTGTTGGAACATGGGTCCAAGAGTTAAGTTTAAAAAGCAGTTGTTATATTCACAGATGGAGAGGGGTTATGGGAGGGATGGATGAGGAGTTTGGAATTAGCAGATGTAAACTATTACACCCAGGATGGATAAACAACAAGGTCCTCCTGGACAGCACAGGGAACTATATTCAACATTCTGCGATAAACCATAATGGAAAAGAACATGAAAAACAATATATACATGTGTGTAACTGAATCATCTGCTGTCCAGCACTGATTAACACAACATCACAATATTGGAAATCAACTATACTTAAATACACTTTTAAAATAGAATGTTTAAACAAAAAGCAGTCGTCAGCAATGGATACACACACATGTGCGGCCTAGTTCTCAGGAGGTGTCTGTCTGAGGGTTGTGCATTTCTAAGAGGTGCATATGTGTGTGTGTTGCAGACAAACATACTTTCTGAAAACAACCAAAAATGTAGGATATTTTTTTAAAAATTGCCTCATAGCAGCAAAGAGCTGACAAGAGAATGAAGAATCATTTAAGAGAAAACAAACTGTTCCGCGAGCAAAACACAGAAGCCCCTTCTGCACTGAGGGCATTTGCTAATCCTAGAAAACCTGGGCAGAAGGCCAGTCTAACAGAAGACCATCCGTGTAACGCTGAGATCCTAAAGAGCTGCATCCTCAGCTACAAGTGATCCAGAAGTGAACTGCCATCCCACTCCTGACACCAGCAAACCCTGCCACGGGGGGGGGGGAAGAAGCATCAAAGAGACTCCTCTCTGAGACATACGCTTCTGACAGTCTACCGCCTGGCCTCGTCACCCAGCTGGTCCCAGGAACCTCAGTCTAGTGAGTTCAGTCTATGGCGGTCCCAGACCAAGAATATTCCCAAGCACCTTGTGAAGGCAAAAACGAATTCCCTTCACAGGAACAGATGTTCATCCTTTGCTTCAAAGAAATACCAACAAATATTTTTTCAAGGACAATGAACCATTATGTAGTTAAAAAAAAAAAAAAAAAAAAAGTACGTATGGAAACACTGCACCATTATTATTATTTTCTTTTTAAAAGAGAAAGCTAGAAACAGAGCTGGAAGAGATAGATGAATAGGTACAGAATGTTTTTAATCAAAAGTATCCAGAATAGAGGAGACAAAAAGATGAAGAAAGGTTTAAGAGACATGAAGGATAGAGATCTAACATAGATTAAAGAATTCCAGAAGGAGAATAGAACAGAAACAATACCTAAGACTTACTGGCTAAGAATATTCCAGAAGAGATGAAAGATACTGATCCACTAATTTTTAAAAGATTCTTTAAGTCTTTATCAGGGTTCCAAACATGTCTGAATACGTTTCCTTGGGAGTTCCCTAGAGGCCTAGTCGTTAGGATTCTGGGTTTTCACTGTCATGACCAGGTTCAACCCCTGGCTGGAGAACTGAGATACTACGAGCCCAAAAAGAAAAGAGGAGGGAAAAAATGTTTCTTCATTTTTGAGTATTACGTACATGGTGCAAACAAACAGGGGGAAGGTGATATTTCCTGCAAAGAACAATCTGAGAAGTTCAGCATATTTTAAGTCTGGAAAAACTTACGAAAACAAAACAACTTAGGGAAAAAAAACTCACAAGTACATTAAAATGTTCAACTTGAAGGTAATAACAGGAAGGGACTACCCTGGTGTCCAGTGGTTAAGAATGTGCCTTGCAGTGCCGGGCACACAGGTTTGATTCCTGGTCTGGGAACCAAGATCCCACAGCCTGCAGAGTAGCTGGGCCCACACACCTCAACTACTGAGCCTGTGAGCTCCAGAGCGCCCCATAGCACAGCTACAAAGACGCCCACGAGCCACAGCAAAAGATCCTGCATGACGCAGGGAAGGTTCTCCAGTCTGCAACTAAGACCTGCCGTAGCCAAATAAATGAATAAATATTAAAAAACAAACACTAACAATGTTCCTCGCCTTTCTCACAAAGTATATTGCTTGTGTATCTTCCCAGAAATGACTCTCTGCACACTCAAGCATATATATCATAAAAAAAAAAAAAAAAACTTAAATGGACGATTGACAGCCACTCTATAAAATCACATGTGTACCGTTCAACTGCCAAAACCATCCAAACGTCTACCAGAAGAATGGAAACACTGCAGTCAATAATTGCAGTAGATGTCAGACCATCACAGAATAAACATGACTAAACTACTGCTACATATGACAATGCTGGATGGTGATTTCTCTCAAATATAGTCGAGCCAAAGAAGTCAGACAGAAAAGAGCACATCCTGCCTAATTCCCTAAAAAGAAGTTCAAAACCAGGTAGCAACGATCTAGGGTGGTACCAGTCAGGACAACGGCTTCCCATCCGGTAAGGTACGTCCAGCAGTCTACACAGCACCACTCCCCCTTCTTCTCCCACCACAGCCTCCCCTCTGGCCCCTCCAACCACACCGCAGCTATCTGGCCTCACTCTGGCCTCAGGGCTTTTGCTCTAATTGCTCACTCTGCCTGGAATGCTCTTCCTCCAGGTATCTGCTCGCTAATTTCTGCCCCTCCTTCAAGTCTCAGCTGCAAGTTCACTTTCCCAACAAAGTCTATCCTGATCATCTTATTTAATACTGCAACCTGTGTCTTCTACTACCACCAACCTGACTTACTCCATAACAAGTGGCAACGTCTAAACTATTACATGGTTTGCTTAATGATAATGTTTACCATCTACTTTTTGAACACTAGAATACCAGCACAAGGGCAGAAATCTTTGTTGATTTTGTTCAATGATATGTCCCCAATGAACAGAACAGTGAGCATCCTAAGACCCTAGCCTGGCGGGGTGGCAGGGGGCCAGCCGTACCTTATCAATGTAGAAGTCAACCTCGGAGGCTGACTGAAACTCTCCATCTAGGGCGGAGATGCCACTGGTCCACACCAGGTTCTTCATCTTGTGTTTGAAGACAAGCAGCTGGATTCGGAACTCCTGCTCGGTGAGGTCCAGGAAGCCGGCCAGCTTGGCCACGGGCATGGTGGTGTACAGCTTGAGGAAGCTGCGGATGGTGGAGAGCTGGGCTTGCTGCTGCACCTCGTCAGAGAACACCTTCAGCTGCTGCAGGAAGGGCTCCTTGTGGTAATTGGGGTGCACGTTGTCATAGTTGGGCACCACCGGCGACAGGAACTTGGGGCAGGAGTAGCTGAAAAGCTCCTCGTAGACCTGCGGGTCGCCTTTCTGCATGCGCAGCATCTTGTCCCCGTACTTCTCGCGCAGCTGGAGGTGAATGCTCTCGTCGATACGCATGGGGTACATGGTGAGGGCGATGGCCAGCAGCGCGTGCATCTGCTCATTCTGCTTGTTGATCTGGGGGTGGGGGGAGAGACTGCTGCAGGGTCCCATGAGAAGGACCCTGTATCCTCCCAAACACTCTCTGTTCAGACCTCCTGACTTCTCCCTCTGTCTTACACCCAGCAGCTAAGTTTCCCAATGTCTCTCCCAATCCTCCCTCTAGCTCCACCAAACTTCCCGCCTAGTTCCAGGTCCTCCCTGTCTCCTGGATTTTTCACTGGTACCCCTGTCTCTGTCTCACAGTCCACCCTGTGTACCGCTGGCAGGGCAATCCTCCTACACCAATTATGATCAAGCCACCTATAAATCTGTTTTGGAAAAATATTTTAGTTGTTTCTTATAATATCTAGAAATCTTTGATGGTACTTAACGCCTGTAGGCTGACTAGTAAAGGGTATCGCAAAATCTAACATCCCAGTCTGATTATTCTTCTGCCTTTCAGTCCAACTGGTTTACTGTGCTGCTACATGATCATACTTCCAAGTCTCTACACCTCTGCTTTATTTAGAAACCTCCCCCCAATTCTGGATTCCCAGGTAGCTCAGCGTCAAGAATCTGCCTGCCGACGTGGGTTTGATCCCTGGATCAGGAAGATCCTCTGGAGAAGGAAATGGAAACTCACTCCAGTACTCTTGCCTGGAAAATCCCAGACAGAGGAGCCTGGCAGGCTACAGTCCATGGGGTCTCAAATCGGCCATAACTGAGTGACTGAGTACACATGCCTGTGTTTCAATCACTCACATCATCATTCCAATTCTAGGCATGTTTTGGATCCACTGTCCTCCAGGCAAACTACTTGAGTGCAGTACCCATATCTAACTGATCTTAAGTACCCACAGCCCAGTGAACACCCTACATACTGCTGGAGGATAAAAGTAAAAGAAAAGATACTACTGTCCTGATCATCAAGGTGTTAATGATCCAAAGTAATGTGTATAACAAAATAAATTCAGAATAGGCTAGCCATTAAGAAATCATCCTATTGAAAAAGCAGGCAAAATAGCAAAATTTTGGAAGGTGTTTACCCAAAAACTGTTGGCACCAGCGTGTCAGCTGGTCAGAGGCCTCCTTACCATCTCATATTTGTACGTGGTCCTCTGGAACATGCTCTTGGTCCTCTGGATGTAGAGGAGGATGTTGGCAAAGACCCGGATGGCATCCTGGTAGCGACGCATCATCAAATATGCAAAACCGACATAATAGTATGTGGTAACCTGGCACTCGGGCACACGGGAATACATGCTCTGTGGAAGGAGGCAGAAGCAGCATCCGTGAGTCTTAAGACCAATTCATCCCAGCTAGGGTGTGAAAATAGGCAGGGCCTAGTGTCAGCCAAAGCAGAAGCACCAAGAGATCCCTGCAGAGGCCCTGAACTACCCAGAGGAAGCCCTGGCTCTGGAGTTGGAGGCTCCGAGTAGACTGTACCACTAACTGATTATGTGACCTGAAGACTCCATTTTCTTGGCTGTAAGAGAAAAAGACTGGACCAGGTAACCCTAAAATTTCTTTCAACTCTAAAATCCTCTACACCTCACTTTTACATTCTTTCTTGCTTTTCCAAATAAGCCCTATAAAGGAACAGACAGATAAGATACACACATCAAACAAAAAAGGTATCATGTTTCTATGGTGAGGCAAACAACCACTGCTAACATACCACCTCAGAAATTTTTAAGTATTTTGTTAATTCTTTGGTGAAAGCTGAAAGGTAAAAATCTGCCTAATCATTCTGGTTTGAAAATAGTATCAATAGGAGTGGTGAATATCTGAGGCGTTATTAAGCATCAAAGAGAAACCACCCTGTCCAGATTCAGGTTTTCCCTGCAGTAGTTTTCCCAATTCTTGTCTCAATGTTCCCTGGGGAGGATTCCTCATTTTTTTCTCCTTGAAATCTGTCCTAATAGATCAGAGCTTCTCGTAAGGCCCTGCGAATGTGGGCCTGAGGAAACAGGGAATTACCTTCTTGTTCAGTTCGATGTTCTCTAGCACCTTGATGGCCTGGTAGTAATCCCCCAACAGGGAGTGCAGTCGCAGAAGGCCCACCAGGCTGAAGTAGCCGAGCATCTTGTAGAGGGAGTGCCGTCCGTACTCCCCAGCCACACTCTCTGGGTCACCTGAGAGACAGACAGACAGTGTACACTTCAGGAGAGGCTGGGAACAAGGGCAGGCCTGAACCTTGAATGTCACTCAGTAAACTCTTAACCTACTGCCAGTCTCTAAAGCTTTCTGCAAAAGGAAATAACTCTGCCTTTGAAGGAATAGGAAGAAGCATGCCTGCCTTATGCTAATCTTATATTCACCAGTTAAGTCAACTGGTGCTGGGGGGGTGGTGGTACCAGTCCCCTCACACACCTGAGAACACAAAAGGACCCCTCTCATCAATAAGAGCTCCTCACTGAGGCCCTTCCTTTCAGGATGTCCATGAGCTCAAAGCTATCTTCCTAATAACACCAAGATACCACGTGCCTTTCTCACTGAGTTGGCATTTGCATCAATGGTACAAAAACAATGTGCGTAAAACTACGGACAACTTAGCATCAATCAGACAGCAGCACCGGACTCTATTGTCATCACGGCATTCTTTACCACCACTCACCTTCAGTGAAAGAACCAGCCACTCTTTTTCACAAAACCCCAATGTTACTTAAAGGAATAACTGATATACAAACTATGACTATTCAGACATGGGTATTTAGCAGACATTTTCTCAAAAATGAGTGCAGCGAACTTGTTAAGACTCCAGTGTCTGTTAAGTATCAATGAACTTACTTATCAACTTTTAAGTAAAAATTAGAATTTCATAAAACTTCTATCTGGTACTATGAACAACAGCTTCCCAAAGTAAGGACTTATCTGATGAGGTTGATGGTCAAAGTAACAGATGTGGTTTCAAAAAACTGTATAATAAAATGTGTCAACTTTCAGAAAATCTTGCTAGCTCATTTTACAAAATCACACACAGATAAAAAAATTCACTCAGGCTGCAGGAGAGACTAGTAAACCTTAACATAACAAAGTACAAGTTTACTGATAAGGTTTCAGATTCCACACTGCAACTAACCTATAGAAACTACCATGGTCAAAAAAAAAAAAAAAGAAAGAAAGAAACTACCATGGTCAAGTTCTGCTGTAGAATCAGAGAAGAGCTGGGCTATGCGAAAAGGCTGTTAAAAGTTTCTCTTCCCTGTCCCAATTAAATCTCTGTGTGAGGCCAGATTCCCCTCAGATACATCACCCAGAGCAGCGTCTTGCCACAAACTGAGGGAAGAGGCAGAAGATTCCTCCAGCGCTCTTCCACAGAGCCACACTTAAAGAGGTTTGCAAAACCACCGCTCTTCTCACTGGAACAAAATGCTTATAGAGATAAACTTTAGGATTCTTAATCTTTTAGAGTGTCAAGTGGTCCTCACACCAAAATGTTTGAGAAGTGCTTATCTCAACAAAGGCCCTGGAGAGGCAGCCGAAATGTTTACAAACACAGCTCTTAGGAAGTACTGGCTCATTCTGTCAGCCAACAGACGGCCAAGCCCAGCAGCCTCCAAATCAGCACTCAGCTCCTACTCACCCCCAGACACCAGAGGAGCAGCCCATCACCCGAGAGACGCGGCTCCTTAGCACTACCCACGGCCACTATGCCTGAGAACCAGATGGCGGGCAGCACTCAGCCCTCACCTCCGCTCGTGTACACCTCCAGCTGCCGGTTGATGTTGGACTTGTCCACGAGGGAGTGAAGGACATTGAGGACACTGTGAACATTCCAGATTTTGGGATTGGAGCGAAGGAAGTCGATCTCTTCCTCTGACTTCTTGGCGGTCTTACAGCGGTACTGACTAAACGACTGAAACTGTTGAGGAGGAAGGGAAAGATGCAGCAGGGGCATAAAACCCAAAGGGACAGCGCAAGCGCACAATGCTACCGCTGTGGCTTCTGCCACGGCAATCTGCGTGCTCACTACTGGTTCTCTGAAAGCCAGCTTTGATTAAGCTGTGAATTCTGTTCATTACTATAGACTTATTCCACAGCGAAGTAACTATCTCTAAAATGACAAGTAGTCTGTGGGAAAAAGAAAACATTCAATTTGGAGTCAAACACAGCCTAAAGTTACTTAATGTCTCTGGGCAGCACAGTGCTGCCGCTAGAACCTGGTTTCCAAACACAGGTTCCAGTGACCTAGAAGCTAAGTTCTAGATGACCTAAGATCACTCTTCAACTGTAAAATATCATCTTCCTCTAAGAAGCAGGAGAAAATGTTTCCAAATTTACAATAAACAAAGAATAGTATCCAGAATGTAGAAGGAATTCTCATTAAGCCAAAAAGAGGAAGATCATCCAACAGAAAAACAGGCAAAGAATACTGATAATTACTTTGAACAGGACTGGACTGGTCAATTAGTAGAGAAAATGCTCAATCTTTTCAGAGAAACGTAAATTAAAATGATTACCATTCCTTTCCTATCAAATTGACAAAAATTAGACCAATAACATCCAATACAGAAAACCTGCTCTTGAATGCTGATAGTAGTAGTATAATTTGACACAGCCCTTTGAGAGAGCAGTAATTACTATTTTTTTAAATTTGAAGTGACAAAAATGTTTTATATCTTGATTGTGGTTGTGTATATATTTGTCAGATCTCAACTATACTCTTAAAATTGGTATATTTTATTGCGTGCAATTTATGACTCTATAAACCTGATTTAAAACAATTTAAGAAGCAAATATCCTTTGGCCGACAACTCTACTTCCAGTCATCTCCAGAAACAGACTTATGTGTAACACATAGACTAGAAGAGTGGTATCATCATGTGGATGGTACAAAAGAACAGGGCAGGTCTTTATACGCTGATTTTCTTTGCAGATACTAATTGATATCTCTGCAAAGGCAAGGCAGGAAGACACTTTCACTTTATCTGTAGTTAAAAAACTCAGTAATAACAAATTCATGTTATTACTATATCAATACAAATAAATGAAAGCAGTGGGGAATAAAGAGAAAAATAAACACTTCCTTTTAAATTTTTTTTAAAGAAAAAAGGAACAACAACAATAAAAAAAATTTTTTTAAACAATAAAGAGTGGTGGGGAGGAGCTACTCACCCCATAAGGTATATAGCTGGCATTTCTTAAGTGGCTTATAGCACTCTCACGTCTCACAAAGACTGGCTGGAGGAATCACACCTAGCCCATAGTGGGAGTCTTTGTTAGAAGTGAGAGCACTTAAACCTATTAACAGAGCACCAGTTAAGCCCAGGGAATTAGGATTATCTTTAGTCAGATAAAGAACCTTAGCACAGACTCTGACCTGCTGTGAGTCAACAGGATGGCCAACCTTCTAAAATTATGCCAAGTAACAAGCCACGGACAAGTTCAGAATGGAGCTCTCAGACTTCACTGAATTCTTCAGAAAACCACGACATGGAGTTCAATGTGACAGGGTTATTTCTCACTATACTGGGATGGTTTTATATTATGTACCTTTTTCTCTGTGTGTGTGTGTAGCAGAGTTTTATTAAAATGTAAAAGGACGAAAAAACCTTCTGACACAGACATCAGAAGGGGGATGGAGAATGCTCTCTATCTTTTTAATAACATGAATGGTTAACAGCTATTCCTTGTTTGGACCAGTTATTGAATATTTCAAATTAAGCCAAAGCTGACCAGCTACCTGGTAGATGAACTCATCGATGATGTCCCAGAGCCACTGGTTGGGGAGTTCAAGGGGAGCAGGACCATCCGCATCTGTGCAGAAGACCACAGAAAAGTCAGACTAAAGTCAATGACTACGCCCATTCAGCAAGGCTGCAGAACACAATTTCTAATTTCTCTCTTAAAAGGACCCTGAATCTCAAGACTTCCGCTCTTCCCACCTGCATGTTAAAATCCTGTTAAAAAGAGATGAAGACAAATAGGTCTCATCATAACCTCAGACTCACTAAGAATGTAGTTGAAGAGATTGCAATAGTTGTAATATGATTCAAACCTCTGCTCCAAGGAGGGTCCCCCCTGTAAAGAAAGCAGAAGACAGGAGGACACATTTAACCTAACGCACTCTACTCATGACCTGCCATTGACAGCAGAGAACAAATACAGCTGACCTTTGAAAACATGCGGGTCAGGGGTGCCAACCCTCCGGTCAAAAATCTATGTATAACGCACAGTCAACCCTCCATACACGTGGTTTTTCTGTATCTGCAGACTCAACTCTGTAGTATATTTACTGAAAATATCTGCATGTAAGTGGACCCACATAGTTCCAACTTGTGTTGTTCAGGGGTCAAACATACATGAGAACTGATGTCTGCTCTCCCCTTCTTAGCACGTAAAGAGCACTCCAGTGACAGGGAAGACAGTAAGTGCTACAGCAGTCCAAAGCGATCCTGAGCATCTGACCCTAAGGGGTCAAATTTTATGCCAAAAATCTTAACTGACTTTTAGAGAGCAGGCATGCACATCTGGCAAAGCAGAGGAGCAAAGGGAAGGTGTTTCAGGAAAAACAAGACTAACAGAGGCAAAGAGATAAAACTGTGTATGGTGCTTGAGGGTTGGGGAGTAAGGCAGACAATGCTATATTGGGCTTCAATAGGCCAGAAATGCAGAGGTCTTTTAGGGCCAAACAAGAATTAAGCCAGGGGTTCAGCAAATCCACCATCACCTGTTTCGGTAAATAAAAAGCTCAACTGAAACACAGCCACGTGTACTCACTGTCCATGGCTGCTACACAGGTGAACAGACTCTGAAAGAGGCCCAGAACACTTACTACCTGGCTCTGTACATAGAAGGCTGCTAAGCCCTGAACTAGACTTCATCTGCTGGTAAATGAGTACCACTAAAGATGTCTGAGCTGGGGAACAACATGATGAACGGTGTATTTTTGATGGACTAGAAAGAACACTACCTTGGAGTCTTAGTCCCACAGCTTACTAACCATGGGGTCTGACAAGGTATTTAATCTCTGAAAAATGAGATTATGAAGGTAAAGTGCCTAATACAGTAAATACTCTTTCACTGAAACTACTACCTGCCCGAGCCCAGTCAAGGAGAACTATTAGAGGTGGAGAAATTAAACGAGCAATTGTGTTCCAGGGACAAAAATGGCATAGAGTTAAAAAACTGCCAGCAACATTTAGATACTCACACTGACTTTGGCATATATGTGCCTGTAGTATAATTCTTTGTACAAAATCAGGAAGACAGCATCTGAAAGAGATGGCAGAGGGGTGCTTTAGGAATCCACTGAACAACTAGTCAGTTTTAGCCCCTGGTGGGAGGTAACAGGGTAAATGTGATTTCAGAGATTAAACAACATCAAACTTCTAACACTCACACTCCCAGAATACATGCGACAAGAAAATTCATTTCCCATTTTATTTCATCTTAACCTCATTCAGGCCCATATCCCTTCACCGTTTAGCTATTGCTGCCATCCTGTTGCTTAACCAGGACATAATAATGGCTCCAAGGAAGATAACATGACATTTAACTATTGAAATTGCACGTGCAAGGGGATCTTTGACTTAGACATCCTATTTTAAGGAATTTATCCTATTGATATGATGCAATCATGAAAAAGATAGATGTGGGGAAGCTCTTCAGATACTGATGCTGTGTAGAGTTCACATATAGGTCTGAGACTATTATCCTTAGGTCTGCTAGTAAAGCTGCTCCTTGACTGGCATCTGAAGGTTTCAGAAGGGTTCCCACCAACCCGATAGGGGATGGTCTGATGTCCTTAAACTGTCTGTACAAACAACATGTTTTACACTGAATACCTGCTTTACTTTTGGGAGTCTGGAATTTCGGTACATGTTGAGTCTGTAATGAGCTGCTATGGTAGACAACTTGTCACACATCGTGTCAAAACTCCTTGCTCAAGAAATGAAGTACAATCCATGTGACTCCACTAGAGAGGACTGTTAGAATCTCAAACTGAGGTTCTCTCAAATTGATACTCAAATACAACACAATCTCTATCAAAATCCAAGCTGATCCTA
The DNA here is from genome assembly GCF_033118175.1 of Dama dama. Taxonomy (NCBI): domain Eukaryota; kingdom Metazoa; phylum Chordata; class Mammalia; order Artiodactyla; family Cervidae; genus Dama; species Dama dama. The sequence continues at coordinate 10,505,388 of NC_083702.1, forward strand.
AAATTGACAAGCTGATCCTAAAATTAATATGGAAATTCAAGGGACACAGAAGACCCAAAGCAATTTTGAAAAACAACAAAGTTGGAGGACTTATACTTCCCAATTTCAAAACTGTCCAAAGCTACAATCGTTAAGACTGTGGCTGGTATAGGCATAAAAGATCAATAGAGTCAAGTTGAGAGTCCAGAAATAAACCTCTACATTTATATGATTACCAATTTCCAAAAAGGGTGTCAAGACAATTCAATAAAAAAAGGTCTTTCCAATAACTGGTACTGGAAAAAACTGGGTATCCACATGCAAAAGAATGAGGTTGGCTCTTCCTCCTTTACACTATATGTAAAAGACTTCATCAGAAGGTGAAATGTGAGGAGGTCAGAAAGCCCACTCTGGAGCAACTGTAATTACCCCAAAAATTACACAGGGAAAAGGAAATCAGTCAAGACAAAAAATCTCACTTTCAGCATTCACCACATATGAAAAATCTGTCCCCTTTTCATTTATTCAGCTTTCATTCAACAAGTTACATCTACTATGCACCAAACCCTGGGGAAATAAAATGAAGAACAAAACAGACACAGACCATTCTGAGCTTTCTAATGATTTCCAGTCATAGGATCCCATCCAGCACCCAGGACACCTACCGTTGCCAACCTGCGGAGCAATGGTTTCAGCCTCAGGCCAAGGTGTATTCTTGAAGAATCTTTCAGTCAACTTGGTCCAGCTGAAAACCAAACAGAAATACTCTGTAAGTCCAAAACAGGAAGTATCTGCACAGGAAGGATCTATTTTAGGGATCTGTCACATTTTATAGATAAGTACCCAAGCTCAGTAAAGCGAAGAAGTCACAGAACCACAGCCAGGGCCAGAGCCTCCAACTCTGTGACTTTCCTCAACCCAACTCTGCACCCCAACCTCTCTTAATACAGTGAAACATTTCTTTTACATCAATTAGGCAACCACCAAGTTCTTCAAGATCATCTCCTGCCCCTGTGTCATCAACTCTGGAGTTCTATTTCATTGCTTACTGTTTCCTGACTTGAGAACTTTTCAGACACCCCCACACACCTCCCTTAGTTTCCCCCCTTTCCACTTCCAAGAGTGCTCTTCTTCTCCAAACATGGCAGCAACACTGTCTCTTTGTTGCAGTTTGATGCCACAACAGCCCTAGAGGATCCAACCCAAACAATGCTGCCCAAGATGCTTCATGACCCTATTTCCTCCTGAAGTCTTTTCTGACTATCCAGCTCTGACTGACCTGTCTCACTTCTAAAGCCCATTACTCAAGGGCAGTCCCCCCAAAACTAGGATACAATCAGGAAATCCCTGGTGGGCCAGTGGTTATGACTCATCACTTTCACTGTTGTGGCCTGGGTTTGATCCCTGGTCAGGGAACTAAGATCCCATAAGTCACATGGCATTGAACAAGGTGGGGGTGGGAACTAAGACAAAAAAAACCCAGAAGCAACCACTCAAGAGCTCAGTTCACCCTATTATGCACTGAGAAGTTGGACAGCACAATTTAGAAATTAGGCTCTGGTGACAGACTGTGCAGGTTCAAAACTCAGAACATCCACTATGTGACTTATTCCTTCTGTGCTGTGTTTTCTCACCTATAAAATGAGGAAAACAATGGTACCTACTTCACAAGGTTACTGTGAAGAGTACATGAGTAAATACAAGAAAAGCACTCATGACACTAATTTATATTGATCATATATGCAATTACTATTATAATTATTAACACTGATGGTATTATTTTAGGCCTATTACAAGTTCTGGTATAGAGTCCAACAAAGTAATGTCTATAGCCCCCAAAGAATCACAGAAAACTCTGGGGCACTCTCAGTAACTTACAGAGTAATGAGTAAATATCATCCCCTTTACAGACTGCATTACTCAGCCAGTCTCCTAATAGGAGATCATTTCAGCCAATGGCCCATACCTGTTCTCATAAATGTCCTGAATCTCATACACTTTCTGGTCAATGACATCGCTGGAGACACGACTGGCTTGTAGCTCATACACCTTCTGGTCAATTAAGTCTGAGACAGTTTTGTGGAAGTACTGGATGAAGTTTTTGATCACTTCAGGGATCACTTGATAGGTCTGCTGTTCATACTGACGTTCATAAGCCAGATCCTGCTTTGGATCTCCTAGAGATTGGATATGATAAACACTTCAAATCCAAATGTATAACATAACAAAAAAGGAAGGCCACTCTTAAAACTAAACTCACATCTATAAAACTAGGTCTAATTCTTTTTAAACACTCTCCAAGTCACTCCCAATCCCCAGTGGCCTCTTTCTTCACATTTTCCACTACTCATTTTATTTATTAAAGTAATTTATTTGCTTATTGATTCTCCCACAAGAATCTAAAGTCTATGACAGCAAGAACCCTATCTGTCTTGTACCCAGGTCTACCCTCAGAACTTGGGACAGTTATTGGGAAGGGAGTGGAGACTGTGGTTAAGAGAGAGTAAGTAGTAGGCACTTAGTATTTTTTAAATAAATAACCAACTGCCATTCTCTATCAATATAACATGGTGCAAGCAACTAAACTTTTAATTTATCACAACAAGATTTTGTTCTTCAGGTAATAGTTTAAACAAGGAAAACCACAGCCAGGACAACCATCCTTCCTTTGTGAGACTTTGATGTGGACCATGAAAAAAGCCTGGTTTAATAGGCTCTGTACCACCCTTTGGCGGAGAGCTAATAACTGACTCCAAACCTGGATCATCAACACCTAGTTTTAAACAGGTGCCCTCAGGGCAGCTGTGAGACATTCAAAAAGGTGCCAATCCTCAGAAGCACCCAGCTAGCCAAACCCATAGACTCACCTGTGTGCATATCATAGTCGCCAGGATAAGCATAGGGATCGTAAGCCGCCTATTAACAAAAGAGACACAGAGAAACAGTCACCAGTATGTGAATCCAACATGCTCAATCTAGGTTCCTAAAGACACAAAGACGAGTAAGACAGAAGCAGAAAATATTAAGAAGAGGTGGCAACAATACACAGAAGAATTATACAAAAAAGATCTTCAAGACCCAGATAACCACGATGGTGTGATCACCCACCTAGAGCCAGACATCCTGGAATGCAAAGTCAAGTGGGCCTTAAGAAGCATCACTATGAACAGAGCTAGTGGAGGTGATGGAACTCCAGTTGAACTATTTCAGATCCTAAAAGATGATGCTGTGAAAGTGCTGCACTCAATATGCCAGAAAATTTGGAAAACTCAGCAGTGGCCACAGGACTGGAAAAGGTCAGTCTTCACTCCAATCCCAAAGAAAGGCAATGCCAAAGAATGCTCAAACTACCACAGAACTGCAGTCTTCTCACACTCTAGCAAAGTAATGATCAAAATTCTCCAAGCCAGGCTTTAACAGTACGTGAACCATGAACTTCCAGATGTACAAACTAGATTTAGAAAAGGCAGAGGAACCAGAGATCAAATTGCCAACATCCACTGGATCATCAAAAAAGCAAGAGAATTCCAGAAAAACATCTACTGCTTTATTGACTACGCCAAAGCCTTTGACTCTGTGGATCACAACAAACTGTGGAAAATTCTGAAAGAGATGGGAATACCAGACCACCTTACCTGCCTCCTAAGAAATCTGTATGCAGGTCAAGAAGCAACAGTTAAAACTGAACATGGAACAACAGACTGGTTTCAAATTGGGAAAGGAGTAGTCAAGGCTGTATATTGTCACCCTGCTTATTTAACTTATATGCAGAGTACATCATGTTAAATGCCAGGCTGGATGAGGCACAAGCTGGAATCAAGATTGCCGGGAGAAATATCAATAACCTCAGATATGCAGATGACACCACCCTTATGGCAGAAAGTGAAGAACCAAAGAGCCTCTTGATGAAAGAGGAGAATGGAAAAAGCTGGCTTCAAACTCAACATTCAGAAAACAAAGATCATGGCCTCTAGTCCTATCACTTCATGGCAAATAGTGAAACAATGGAAACTGTGAGAGACTTTTATTTTTTTTGAGCTCCAAAATCATTGCAGATGGTGACTGCAGCCATGAAATTAAAAGACACCTTCTTCTTGGAAGAAAAGTTATGACCAACCTAGACAACATATTAAAAAGCAGAGACATTACTTTGCCAACAAAGGTCCATCTAGTTAAAGCTATGGTTTTTCCAGTAGTCATGTGTGGATATGAGTGTTGGACTATAAAGAAAGCTGAGCCCAGAACTGATGATTTCAAACTGTGGTGTTGGAGAAGACTCTTGAGAGTGCCTTGGACTTCAAGATCAAACCAGTCTATCCTAAAGGCAATCAGTCCTGAAAATTCACAGGAAGGACTGACGCTGAAGCTGAAACTCCAATAATTTGGCCACCTGATGTGAAAAACTGACTCATTGGAAAAGATCCGGATGCTGGGAAAGATTGAAGACAGGAGAACGGGACGACGGAGGATGAGACGGTTGGATGGCATCACGGACTCGACGGACATGAGTTTGAGCAAGCTCCGGGAGCTGGTGATGGACAAGGAGGCCTGGAGTGCTGCAATCCACGGGGTCGCAGAGTCGGACGCGACTGAGCGACTGACCTGAACTGAAAAAACCCAAAGACAAAAAGACACAGTCCCTGCTTTTGAGCGACTTATGCGCCTGTGAGAAAAGGGAGAATAAATAGACAATGACAATACCTCGTTACGGCCGCAATAAGAGCAAAGCACAAGAGGCTGTGGGAATCAGCGGGGTTTGATGGAACTGAGCCCAAATCATAAGAAGTCAGAGCTCAGTTACAGAAACAGAGAACCCTTTAAATCCAGCCTCGGCCCCCGGGCTTGAAAAGGAGAGGACGAGGGGACCGGACACACGAGGTGGGCGGGCCGAGACCCGGCTGATCTGGAGTCCGGAGCTGTGCGTGGCAGCAGCATGAGTACGGGCACGCGGCGAGCCTGGCGCGGGCTCCCAGAGAGGCGCGGACACCACTTTCCCTTAGGGATCAGTGTCCCAAAAGCCCTACCCCTGTGGCGGAGACCGGCACACGTCAAGGACAAGTTACCTCAGACTCGTAATCATCAGCAGGATACGACATGGCTACGGCGGCCGCGAACCCAGCCTGGAGAGAGCGGAAAAAGGAGGCCTCGCCTCCGTCTGGGCGCCGGAAATCCAACCTCCCAAGAGGCTGCCGGGAAACCGGAAGCTTTTCTGGGGCCGCCGGCAAGCTGAGGTAGCCATGTTGGGAAGGGCGCAAGTAAACACCATTAATCTTCCTTCTTCAAATAGAGGCTCTACAAGGAAGGCGATTCTACAGTACTTGCAAAATTTTATAAATAATAACGTTAAGTAGTTTAGGGTAATAAAGAATGGGCAAGGTAAAAGAAACCAGAAGTAATCCCCCTCAAAGGATGGTTGACAGCTTCCTCGGCCGTCGTCTCGCGAGATGGGTCATTTGGCTATGGGGGGGCCTGAATGTGGATTTAGGTGCTAGAAGTTTGCCTGAGGCGAAAAAACGGTCTCCAAATGTTCTGCTCTCCAAAGTCTAAACTTATCGAGTGTAAAAATGGAAGTTTAGTCCAATGCAGTGCGAAGGTATTGAGCAAAGGCGCCCCCCACCCCCCGCCAACTTTGGACATTAATATTGGAGCAGGCAAAGATGAAGCCAGCTGTGGAGGGAGGAGGCAGTCCTAGGACCCACCCTCGCCTACCGCACTGCACGCTGGGAGGGGTGTTCACCAGCGGGCGTTTGAATGAGTTCGAGTCCTGATGAAACCCTAGAGTTAGGGACAGGGTTATAAAACAAACCAACACAAACTGGTGTGTGGGTGAAGGGCCTTAATTTAGCCATTACAACAGCAGTGCCTCGCCCCAATTCCTTATGCCGCGTTCTTGCTTTGCGTCGTCGGTTACCAAAAGGTGATACCAGCATGGAACTAAGCTTAAGCTTAAGGGCCCGTCGAGTCCCCGGGACCCTTCGTTGGCTTAAGGAGAGGACCCAGCACCGTGCTCACATAGTCATATGGTTTTGAAAATTTTTTAAGAGTCACGTTTTTATTGCAGTCGGTTAGAACCTCTTTCTATTCCGATTTCTCCTCCCATCACACTTCCTCTTATGTCTAGTGGCGTTTGGGATTCTGCTAGAGGAAATCCTATTGGGAACGTTTGAGCTTAGTAGGATAGGTTTATGTGATACTCTTGTGTGAATAGTTACTGTTGACCCTCCGTGTGTAATGTACACCTCCACGGCGGGTCCTCAATGAAGTAAGTATTTAAGGGTAATCAGGGCAACTAGAAAGCTTCAAATTTCCCAAAATCTTACAGTTAGTATATGACAAAAATTTGATACAGGTTGCCCTCAACTTTGACAACTCTCAAAATGTTCATGACGTTACTAAAAAAGAATTGCAAAGTAAGAAGGAACTTTTCTAAATTACAAGAAAAAATTTTTGGTTTGACATGCTGAAGGAAAAACTAAATTGTCGTTCCATTAAAATTGTGGGAAATGATACAAAATTGTTATATAAAGTGATCAAAGTCCATTAAACCTTTAAAAAGAAAAAATAGAGGTGTTTAAGAAAAATATGGCTTCATTTCTGGATTTCATGATGATTGTGTTGTTAGCTTTTTAAAATTACAAATTGCAAATTATAATTGCAAGATTTCTCCTACAATTTTCATTGTGCTCCTTCGTTCTAAATAAATAAATCTCTTTCCTCTCTCGTTTTTGGTTTGTTATTTTCTGTTCTTTATTCTTTGTGTAAGGTGAAGAATCTGCCTTGTAATGCAGGGGACATAGGTTCCATCCCTGATGGGAACTAAGATCCCATGTGCCACAACTTATGGAGCCCAGATGCCCCCTAAACTAGAATCCATGCACCCAAATGAAGATCCTACATGCCACAATTAAGACCCAAGAAGACAATTTTTTTAGAAAAGAAAGAAATCCAACTTTGATCTAAGAGTAACCCGGCCCCCATTGTAGACTATGAAATGTCTGATCACAGAGTGTTTGATTTTGCAAGGCTCCCTTGTTAATGGAAAACCAGTACTTCAAAGGGAAGGAAACGGGCGGCAGACCAAAGCTCCTGGAATAATTTTACCTGAGAGAGTTACTGAGAGAATTTAGCAGTTGAAAAGCTAGCCTGTTTTCTTGATCTTCTTTCACTTGGGATTTGAGGCAGGAAATTCTGACGCAGGAAAGCCATTAGTTATGTTTAATAGTCATCCTGGGCTCTTCAGCTCTGTTCATGTCAAGCCCTACTTCCCAAGAATCTTGAGTTTGTAGTTGATGTATTATCTTGTTTGTTTCATTCTCCTGAAATGATCTCAGAAGCCTCTGCTCACTGCCCTTTGGGGCAGTAGTATGTAGGCCTTGAGAGACAAGTAGCTGAGTCTTCATAAATCAGAAGTAGAAGTATCTTTAGGGCTCATCTGGTACAGGAGTCCACTAGATAGGAAAAAAAACAAAAAGTAGCGCGCTGTTTCCGAATGTATGTTAAATTGTAGCCTTCTTTGATGGAGACCATTGAAGACTGTTGTTCTTTTTTTTTTTTTTTTTATTAATTGGAGGCTAATTACTTCACAACATTTCAGTGGGTTTTGTCATACATTGATATGAATCAGCCATAGATTTACACGTATTCCCCATCCCAATCCCCCCTCCCACCTCCCTCTCCACCCAATTCCTCTGGGTCTTCCCAGTGCACCAGGCCCGAGCACTTGTCTCATGCATCCCACCTGGGCTGGTGATCTGTTTCACCATAGATAGTATACATGCTGTTCTTTTGAAACATCCCACCCTCACCTTCTCCCACAGAGTTCAAAAGTCTGTTCTGTACTTCTGTGTCTCTTTTTCTGTTTTGCATATAGGGTTATCGTTACCATCTTTCTAAATTCCATATATATGTGTTAGTATGCTGTAATGTTCTTTATCTTTCTGGCTTAAGACTGTTGTTCTTGCCTGCAAATAAATATTTACCTACTTCTCTGAAAAGGGTGTGGCCCTCTTTCTACAATCTAAAATAGCAATTCTCAAACTGTTAAAAATGTAATTGCATGCTCATATATATATTTCTTTGTCATGCTACATATCTTGATTGAGGTGATAAGTCACCTGAGTGTATACATTTATCAGAAATGACCAGCCTTATGTTAAAACGTGGAAATTTTCTTGTATATACTTGAAACCTCAGTAAATTTCATTTAAAAATTAAAAGTAAAATTAACAACAAATGACTAATGAAAAATCTTTGGAACTTCCACAGTAGGTAAAAGATTAATACCACTAAGAGGTTAAAAACATAATTCTCATACCAATAAAGAGTGAGCTTATTTATTTGTTAATGAAGGAAACAACAGTATGACAGACATGGCCTGAAAAGAATTTGAGAATAGTTAATGGGCAAAGAAAGTGTCAGACACAGCTGAGCACACATGCACTAGAATGGGCAAAGAAATGCTGAAATATGATTGCTAGGGACTTACTTGGTGGTCCAGTGGTTAACAATCTACCTTCCAATGCAGAGGACATGGGTTTAATCCCTGGTCAGGGAACTAAGATCCCACATCTGCAACTAGAGAAACTTGCATGCCACAATGAAGATCCTGTGCAGCCAAAAAATAGAAATATGATTGCTAAATTAGATCTAAATCTGTGTCTTGCACTCCAGAGTAACAAAACCATAACTCTGGTGTTATGTTCTTTACTGGATGTACAAAAGTCACTGTACCTTATCAGTTTCCTACAAGCTAACCTCTAACTTTACAGAGTTATAAAAAACATCACTGAGTCCTAGTCAATTGTTAGTCAAAGTTAAATTTCCCCAGAGAGTCAGATGTCCCTTATGTAAGTTGATTAGAAATTCTCTAGAATGGCATTAAGAAGTCACACAATCACTGAACATCATGCTTTTACATGCTAAATAATTTTCCTCCACACTAATTTTCATTATTCCACATTTGATGGAGGCAAGTGATATTTTAATTTCCTGTTAGCTCCATTAAAAAAAAAATCACAGGTATGAGGACAAATGGCAACTGCCTTTAGGCCTCAAATGGAGGTAACAGAGAGTGGTGGGGATTGTGGCAAACCAGAATACCATGCCCTGCCTAAAGGGGAAAGTTGCTATACAGCTCCAGCCAACCATTGCCAGGTGGGAGAGTTGGTCATGTATTGCTATACTGTCTTATTTTTAAAAGAATCTGGAAATAAAAAGTTTTGTGGGAAAGATCTAAATTTTTTAATGTTGGCAACCAGTTCAAATTGCTCTAAAATACTGTGTAGGCCAACAGGATGAAGGAATGAATGAAGGGAAAGCCAAGCCAGCCTGAGCCAGTATCATTATCTGACCTAGAATAATATTTCTGATGTGAAGACTGAAGCCCAAAAAAAGGAAACACTCGTCCCCAAATTATGAAGTGAGTCATGGCAGAGTAGGTCTTAGAACACAAGCCCCTGGATTCCCAAGCAGAAGCTTTTCCCACAAGGCAACATTAGACGTACTTTCTTTGTCTCCCATTAAGTGCTTCATGTTCTATTTGCTAACTGACCAAACATAATGACTTGCATATGAACACTTGCAGCCCCCTTAGATCAAGTTCATGCCAGTGTGATATGCCCACAATTGCATAGGATTTTCACTGGCATCATCAACTTGATAGACACGACTTTGAGCAGGCTCCAGGAGTTGGTGATGGACAGGGAAGTCTGGCGTGCTATAGTCCATGCATGGGCTCACAAAGAGTCTGACACAACTGAGCAGCTGAACTGAGCTGAACTGCATGGGCCCTAGCCTGCATCCTAAGCTTCTTTATAAGAACAACAACTATCATACTTTGAGCAATAACTGTACCACATTCTGTACTAGGTTCTTCTATCACTGGCTTTGATCACTGGTTTGGGAAGATCATCGAAACAGGAAATGGCAACCCACTCCAGTACTCTTGCCTGGAAAATTTCATGGGCAGAGGAGCCTGGTGGGCTACAGTACATGGGGTCCCAAAGAGTTGGACATGACTGAGTGACTGAGCATGCACATACATGATATAGGGACTACTCTTACTTTTATTTTGTGGCTAAGGAAATTGATGACAAGAGAAGGAAAGTCACTTGCTTAGAGCCATAAAACTACATATTTATGGTCCATCGTTGATGGTCTTAACCACTGGGACATGTTCTCTTTACTCATGCATTCATTCATTCAACCAGTCAGTTAGTCAAATAGTTACAATATGCTTGCTCCAGTTGCTGAGCCAGGCATTATGAGGGAATACAATTTCATAGTCCCAAGTTCCATTCAAATCTCAGCTGGTTAGGCTAACTGGGTCCACATCCAACCCACATCCCATTCTTCCAATCCAAATAACAAGTGGTTCTTGCAACACACAAAGGGTTGGGCTGCGTACCTCAACAAAGCTGACTTAAAATTTAGAAGTAACAGCAACCTCTAGATGTTTAGGGATCCTGTTTAAATTAAAAGATTTCAGACCATGCAAGCTTCTTAGGAGACCAAGATGGCTTGAAGACCAGACCCACTAGTAGGAGATGAAGAGAATTGTGCTTTAGACAACAAATACACCTTGATTCTTCAAAGAGAGACTGGAGGGATGAAGATTATTTTGGAGGTTGTTACATGGAAAAAGTTGAGGAATGAATAATAAACTTATTTCAGGGTACACTTGGCAGGACTGAGGTATAAACACCCAGAAGTCACTTATATTCTCTGGAGGCAGGTTTCCAATAGGAGAGAGCAGTGTGATGGAAAGAGGATTTTCTATGTTTAAATCCCAGTTCTCCAACTTTCTAGTCTCATACCCCTGGTTGATTCATATGACATTTCAAGACTACAGTTTCCTATTCTGCTAAGTCAGTATAATAATATCTACCTGCTAAGCCTCTTGTGAAGGAGAGCTAAATGGCATCATATATATTAAGCACTCGGTAAATGGTACCCATTCAATGTTTCTTTCTAGATACAAATGAAGTTGTCATATGCCCTTCTCCTGCATGGGGCAGAGGAGGAGAATAATAATAATAAACATTTTTCTCCATATGTTACAATGATAAACTTTATAGTGGTGTTCTGAGAACACTGCAAAATCTGAAAGTCTTTTCAACTGTCTGAAAAATATTACATTTTCACTGTGCTGAATAACAAGGAACAACTTTTGCCAGGACAGTCTTCCTCTCAAGAGAGCTGGGCATCCGTGAACAAGTCCGTTATCTCTCTGGTTTCAGCCCCTCGTCTATGAAGTAGCGGTGGTCCTCTTTGCTCACTTTACAGAAGTGGATGCGGGATTCAGGGTTGTGAAAATTCTTACAAAGCAGGGTAACTGGGAGGGGTTGCTAAGCTCACCGTTAGCCGTTTGCGGAACACTTCTTTGTTTCCGGCTCTGACTTCTCCCATCCGACGTGAGCCTCTCAGAGCGTACCCAGTCTGATTCTGTGTCCAGGACTTAGCACAGAGAAATTGCTGGTCAGTGACTGGCTCTCGGACGCAAATGTTGATCTCTCTCGTGTAACGATGTTGAGTTACAGTGTTAGTCGCTCAGTCGTGTCCGACTCCTCGTGACCCTATGGACTGGAACCCGCCAGACTCCTCTGTCCATGGGGTTTTCCAGGCAAGAATATTGGAGTGGGTTGCCATTTCCTTCTCCGGGGGATCTTTCCGATCCAGGGATCGAACCCGGGTCTCCTACATAGCAGGCACATTCTTTAACGTCTGAGCCACTCCTTGAATTACAGAATTCGTTTCTTTGTAAATTAGTGATCAACGTCAGGGTTACGGAGAGAACGAACGGAATCTATCGCATTTAGAAGCTATTACTACATGGTTTGTGTTGCTAGCCCCACATTTTAACATATTCTTATTTCCTACTTAACACTGTATATTTGTAGGAAGTTCTTTTTTTTTTTTTTTTTTACGTTCATTGATTTAAACATTTTCTTCCTTTCCTTTTCCTCTGGCTTCTTCACTTTCCTTTGTGATTGGCTGCAAATAATCTTAACGTGATTGGCTAGGGCATCTGCCCGTTATCTTTCCCTTGGGACAGCTTATTTGTGATTGGTTCTTATACCCATCAGTCATGCTGCCGGAAACGAAGTCTATTGCGGCTGGAAGGGTTTTCATTGGTCCGGAACGGCCCCTCTCGCGCGCCCGCCCCTCCCCGAACCCGCCCCCCGACCCGGTTGCCGTGGTTGCAGGCCCGGCCTGCCAGCTCGTCCGCTGACAGCGAGTCTTTAGGGCGGAGGGAAGCGGGTCCGTTGGTCCGTCAGGCACGAGGCTCCTCCGGCGGCCAGGCCGGCGCGGAGCCGTTGCCATGGCAGCCGCCGCCGGGGGCGCGGAAGACGAGTCGCGCTCGGGCCGCTCGAGCTCCGACGGCGAGTGCGCGGTGGCGCCCGAGCCGCTGACGGGTCCCGAGGGCCTCTTCTCCTTCGCCGACTTTGGGTCTGCGCTGGGCGGCGGCGCGGGCCTCCCGGGCCGGGCGTCCAGCGGGGCCCAGTCTCCGCTGCGGTACCTGCACGTCCTGTGGCAGCAGGACGCGGAACCCCGCGATGAGCTGCGCTGTAAGATCCCCGCGGGCAGGTTGAGGCGCGCCGCCAGGCCCCACCGCCGGCTTGGGCCCACTGGCAAGGAGGTGCACGGTGAGGAGCGCGGCGGGAGGCGGGGCTGGCTTTCGGCTCATCTCCCCAACCCGCTCAGGATGGAGTCCTCCGACGTCTGCGCTACGGACCTGGAGTGACCCCTGAGTCCCCTTCCAGTAGGAATAGCAGTCGTATGACTGCTAAGAGTCATGAGTGTAAAAAAAAAAAAAAAAAAGTAGTCTTCCTGCTCAGAAACAGTCCCGGAGGCTTTTCACATTTGGTAGTTCCTGAGTAGAAACAGATTCCTAGCCCCAGGTGTAGATAATACGCGGGTAGTGGAGAATAGTTTCGTATCAGAGCCACGTCGTACCAGCTTTTTTAAATGCACAGACCTGGGTTGGACTTTTCTAGCTCATGGTGGCTTTAGGCAAACTGCAGACCCTTTCAGCTGTAGTTTTCTTATCTGTAGAATGGGAATGTTGACAAGGTAAAGTAGGGAATGTATAGTCAATATTTGGCCTTCAAGTTGTGCCAGACACTGTTGGTGATAATGTGGTCATTTTCTTTTCTTTTTAAGATTTATTTATTTATTTTGGGCTCTGCTGGGCCATCTTTTCTGAGCGCAGGCTTTCTCTAGTTCTGGTGAGTGGGGGCTACTCCTTATTGCGGTGCGCAGGCTTCTCATGGTGGTGGCTTCTCATTGCAGAGCATGGGCTCTAGGCACGCGGGCTTCAGTAACTGCAGCTTCTGGGCTCTAGAACTCAGGTTCAGTAGTTGTGGCACATGAGCTTAGTTGCTCAGAGGCATGTGGGATCTTCCTGGACCAGAGATCAAACCCGTGTCCCCTATATTGGCAGGCAAATTCTTAACCACTAGACCGCCAGGGAAGCCCTGTGCCGGTTTTTGATCCTCATAATAACTCATCAAGATCCAGATACTGTTCCCACTTTACTGAAGATGAAACTGAGCCTCGGAGAAATTGTCTTGCTCTAAGTCACATCAGTAGAAATTGTTTGTGCTGTTATTAGAACTCCTGCTCTGATACTTCTTCCATATTGTCTTTTACATTTTATGGATGCCATGGAAACCAACACCCTGAAAGATTTAAGAATGGGGACTTTTAGATTCCCTCTAGGACCTACTCATATCTTAATGGTGTTATCAGGATTAATTGAGAATTTGAAAGTGCTGTATAAATGTAAGGAGTCATTATATATCTGAATTGTAATTTTTGTCCATTTCTCTGATCATAAAAGTATTGCTTTCTATTAGCCTCTAATATGGAAGTAGTGTCATTGTGGAGAAAAAAGTTTCTGTGTGGGAATTATCAAATTTTGGGAGTGGTCTGTTTTGAAGGAGAGTATAAGATTATATGTGTAACCAGCTCACAAAGAGCTTTGTGTAAATCATCTCATTTGACTTTTGCAACAACTCAGGACTGTCAGGACAGAGCTCAGCCTTGTTTGTACTTGATAGATCTGAAGCCCAGGGGCTTAACTAACTTGTTCAAGGTCACCAAGTGGCAGAGCCAAGAACTGGCTGCAAAGGCCTTGGAGGATTTGCTACAAAATGTGGCTTTTGCATGAGCTGTGTCACATTTCAGGTTTCTCCTGGTTGTATTCTGGGACCTCTCTTTCCCTTTAGATGCTTTTTTTTTTTTTTCCCATTTGGCAGTGCTATGCGACACGCAGAATCGTAGAATCGTAGTTCCCCAATCAGGGGTCAAACTCGTGCCTCCAGTGGTGGAAGTGCATGGGTCCTTAACCACTGGACTGCCAGGAAGTTTCCAGGAAGCCATCACTTTCTGCTTCATCATGGCCATTGCTGGGTTTTTTTTTTTGTCTGTTTTTTTAACTGGCACTCTTATTCTCTTCACAGCTCTGAAAAGGCTGAGGGACTCAGCCAATGCCAACGATGTGGAAACAGGTGAGTGTGCAGAGTGAGTCCAGCTCCATGGTCTGGTCAGGGAAGGAAAAGGCCACATAACCAGTACCTGGGAAGACAGTGCTGAATTCTGCCAGCTCACCCCTGGGACTACTGTATCTATTGTATAACTGCTGTCATCTTACAGATGACAAGTCTGGTTCAGATGCTTACTCTTCCCATGCTTCCCTGCCACCCTGTCCTTCCTGGTGTCAGAGTGTTTATTACCCTGTGAGCCACCTCACAGAGGGAGCTTTTGTATCCCTGGCACCCAGCCACAGAGTAGGAGTTTTTGGGAACTTCTGGCTGAAAGGAATGAATCGTCAACTTGAACCACCAGGAGAGCCACCATCTGCGCAGAGCCCTTCAACTGCTCCCTGAGGCTTGGTGTTAGTGGGGTTCGTGGTTCTCGAACTTAAGTTGACAGAACATCTGAAAGGCAGGGGTGGGGCTCCTAGCAGGACACCGCTCTGTTTTTTGTTGTTGTTGTTGCTCTTCATCCTTTTCTAGCTGACAGGGCAGTAGCAGCATCAAAGGTACAAGACAAGCTATAGAAAAAAAAAAGATTTAATTTTATCCACTAACTTAATTCATTCTGTGAATCAGGGAAAAGTGGTATATTGGTTCTCTGTAACTGCTGTAACAAATTACCACAGATATAGTTGTGTAAAACAGCACCAGTTTGTCATCATACAGCTATGAAGGTCGGATGTCCAGCTTAGGTCTCATCAGGCTGAAATCAGAGTGTCAGCGGGGCTGTATTTCTTGCCAGAGGCTCCAGGAAGAATCTGTTTCCCTGTCTTTCCCAGCTCCTGAGGCTGCCCACGTTCCTTGGCTCATAGTCCTCTCCCTTCATCTTCAGAGTCAGCAATAGTAGACTGAGTCTGCACACTGGTTCTACCAATGGGAAAAGGTTCTCTGATGTTTAAGACTCATGTGTTAGATTGGGCCTGCAAAATCCAGGATAATCTAGCTAGAGGTTGCTAACCTTAATCCTGTCTGCAAGGTCCCTTTTGCCAAGTAAGGTGGCCTATCCATAAATTCTGGCTATTTGTCAATGCCACCTTTGGGTGTTGTGATTCCGCCTACCTCAAGTGGCCATCATTCTATTTTGAGAGTGGGATGCTGTGGTCAGATAAAATGTAAGTGTGGACAAAGGGTCTTGGGATAGGAGAGCAGGCATGGAGAGGAGGTTGTTCCCCTCAGGGAGCTGGGCCTTGAGTGGGCCCAGCTGGCAGAGTATAGTGAGCAGGCCTAGAAACTGGAGGGCTTTTCAGCACTCTCCAATTTCATCTCTTCCATGAGCTTTAATATTGTGGAATATTTGGGTAGTAACCTATATGGCTTTCAAGGAAAAATGATGTATTCTCTTTTTAATACCTCTAGTGTGTGACCAGAGAATATTTTAATTATACTTCCCTTCCACAGAAAGTCTAGTTTATCTTTTTTAATAGGTTTACTTTCTCTCTAAATCCAAGTATAGTTGATGTATAATATTATGTAAGTTACAAGTGTACATTATAGTGATTCACAATTTTTACTAGTTATGCTTCATTTATAGTTGTTAGAAAATATTAGCTATATTCCCCCTGTTGTATAATATATCCTTGTAGCTTGTTTTATACCTAATAGTTTGCCCCTAATAGTTACTCCCCCACCCCTATATTGCCCCCCCTTTTCCCAGTGGTAACCACTGGTTTGTTCTCTATGCCTGTGAGTTTATGTCTAGCTTATCTTTCTTTTTCACAACAGTAAAAGATGTTTATCAGCTTTCACAATCATTAGCCAGTGTCTAGCTTATCTTGAATCAGGTGTCCACATGCTGGTTTCATTATTTTGGTGGAAATGCTGTAATTTTCCATTCAGTGTCTGTGACACACCCATCTTCAAATCTAATTGGCTTATGGCTCTTAGATTTACCAGGCTCTTGCAGGACTCTGGTAGAGAAACTGGCTATAGTTTAGCCTTTTCACTCCATTTTACTGTATGGTTAGCATTTTGTTTTCTTGCTCCACGTTTGTTGGGTCTTTTGGTGTAGGTTGGCAATTATAGTGGATGTAAAATTTCCACCCTGCTATCGTTAAATTATAAGTACCTTTCTGTGAATTCATAATCATTTAAAAGATTTTTTTTTGGCTGCAGGTCTTAGTTGCAGCATGGGGGATCTTTAGCTGCAGAATCTTTTAGTTGTGGCATGTTAACTCTTGGTTGCAGCATGTGAGATCTAGTTCCCTGACCAGGGAGTGAACTTGGGTACCCTATGTTGGGAGCTCAGAGTCTTAGCCACTGAACTGTCAGGGAAGGCCCACTGAAAAGATTTTAAATGTGAAAATAATATATGCATTTAAAATGTTTTAAAAATTAGAAAAATATGCAAGAAAATCATTTTTAATGTCGGGAAATGAACTAATCTTTGTTAATACTTTGGTGACTATCCTTCCTGTCCTTTCTCCTGTGCAGAGGAATTTTCTTGATGAGCTTGCAGACTGTGCTATATACACAATTTTACAGCCTGCTTAATGCTTTAGGTATCATAAACATTTCCCATAGTCTTCATAACCATTTTTTTTTCAAAACAGAAGTGTCATTTTTCTTGTTTATAGAATGCATACATAGCTGAGCAATTTTTGTAAAGCTTGTAAAGAGCAGAAATTACCTTGTAATTCTATTCCCCAGCTATAACCACAGTTTGTAATGGATGCACACGATGCCTTCAAAGGGACAAAGCAAGAGTTATTCAGTTAGTCACATATTTGCACACTGGTTTTTCACTATTAAGATAATTTCCTAGGAATGGGGTTTCTACATCAAAGGATACATGTATCTTGATGGCTTCTGATAGGTGTCGCTAAAGTGCTTTCCATAAAGACTTAGCTGTACAGATCACAAAAATAGAACCATTTACTTTATCTCAGGGATGCTGGCTCTCTTTTGGTGACTGCACTGTTGAACACCGAGGTGACCTGAACCTCTTCCTTCTTCTCCACTCTTATAAACCTTTCCCATTCATTCATTCCCAAACCATTCATTCATTTATGCAGTCAGTTGGCCACATTTATGGAACAGGACAAGTCATATCTCAGTCCAGGATATTAAGAAACAAAACAAAAACCTACAGTATTGCTGGAGAAGAAGAGTATAAAGTGACACCATTTCTAAAAAGAAAAAACTCAGAGAAAGGGAAGTCATGTGTTTAGTTGGAGAGGTATAAGTTCTTGAGCAGGAGAAACCTGGGTTCCTATCACAGCCCTCCTATTGGCTTGGGCTGGAGTCTGTCTCCTAGTCTGTAGCATGGACATGGCACCATACTGAGTGTTTGAGGGTGTTGGCAGTCAGGCACCTGATGCCTGGCTGGTGCTTGGTGTACAGGCAGTTACTCTGAAAGAGCTCAGCCTGTTAATGTGAGAGTAGCAGGATTAACAGGGCACTACAGAGATGTGGGGGTCAGAGGGACTCATTCACCTTTAGGAGACGGGAGAGATTCATGGAGCAGGAGATTATCTGGGCTTCGTCTGGAAGGACTCGGGTCCTTGAGAGGTTCACTGGGGGATTGCTAGGGCATTTCACTGCTTGCTCTAAAATGATGTTTGGCAGCAATTTCTGCATTTCAGTTTGGACATGGGCACGCAGTACATAATACCTCACATTTTATAGTGGCTCCAGACTTTTCAGAAAAGGACTTTCATATCCATTATTCTCATCATGGCAGCTCTAGAGGTTGGCTGGGCAGAAATTACTCCCATTTGCTGGTGAATAGGGGACCAAATCTCAGCCTTCCTGCTCCCAGCCCAGCTCTTCCCACTGCCGCATGCTGTTAGCAATGAACTCCTTTCCTTTTTTGCTCAGCTCAGTCTGGGACTTGGTCTGCATGGCAGAGCCCAGCCTGTGTCCTGGGCTGCCTCCTGGGAGCTAAGTGAGCTAAGTGAGCATCAGCCCACAGCCGTGTCCCCGCTGGATGGATGTGTAGCCAGACTCAGGTAGAGGGGCAGGACCAAAATCAGTACTAGGGATTTCCATGACTCCAGAATTCCTGACCCTGAGGGCCGAGATCCTTCTGTGATGTTCTGTCCCAAGACACGTACTTGGGCACCCAGCACCCATGGTGCTCAGGAGAACAAGTCCCTCGTCACAGCAATCCTTGAGGGGGCCGCATCCTGGAGGGACTAGCTCTCCCACATGTTATGGATGCCTTGCTGGAAAGGGCCCTCAGCACCCTTGCCCACCCCCGGGGCCGCAGCTTGGCTGACGCTGCCACTCTGCCTGCTTGCTCCCTCTGTCTTGGCGGTGCCAGTGCAGCAGCTCCTGGAGGATGGCGCGGACCCCTGTGCAGCTGACGACAAGGGCCGCACTGCCCTGCACTTTGCCTCCTGCAATGGCAACGACCAGATTGGTGAGTCCTGGGGAGGAGGGGGAGGGGGGCTGGGCGAGTATTCTCCCTTCAGAGGCGCTGGGGGACAGCACAGGGGGGTGGGGGGCTGCTGGAGGTGAGGAAGGCTGGACCCTCCCACGCCTCTGGCCTGTGGAACTGGCACTGCCAGACTAAGGCGGGGCCCACCTGGGGAAAGAATGAGATCGACCCCAAGGTCGGACCGGACCTTCCAGACTTTCAAGCAACATTTACTCAGTGCTAAGGGCAGCAGTGGGACAGCCCACCCCCAAACCCAATTTTTTTTTTCCCCAGAAGTCTTTTTAGGATGTGGTGTAACTTGCAAACAGTGAAGTCTCTGTGTCCTTACACCGCTGTGTCCACCTCCTGGATCAAAATATAGAATCTTTTCAGCGCCTGGCATCCTGTCTCATGCCCCTTAAGAGCCTTAACTAGCAGCCACAGCTGTTGGGAGAACTTTCTTTAACCCTAAAACTTCAGTCCCTTAATACCTGCAGAGGCTCAGGGACCCTCCCAGAAGCCTTAGTTCATGGCGCTCAGCGTCCTGCACGCAAGTCTCATGAGTGAGCAAGGGAGTGAAACTGCGCAGGGCAGGGTACTGGTATTCAGTGTTCCGTGGAGGGGTGGGGGCTAGGATGCTGCCAGTAGAAGCCCCCAATGGCTCCTCTGGGGCTTTCCTGTTTCCAGTGCAGCTGCTTCTGGACCACGGAGCCGACCCCAACCAGCGAGATGGGCTGGGGAACACGCCACTGCACCTGGGTAAGTGCCTGGCGAGCTGCCAAGACAGGCTCCTTTGATGGAGAGCCTGGGGTCCTGCAGACCCCCAGCAGGCTCTCCTGTCTCCTGGGGAGAGCCTGAGTCCCCGGGGCCGCACTCCCCTTGGGCTGTGTCCATGGCTGTCCCCATCCACTATTGGTTGGCTGTGCCCCAAGCAGAGCTGATTTCACAACCTGAACTGGCTCAGCAGCAGCTCTGCCAGGGGAGGTTCTCGCCCTGCGGCCAACTCTCATCATGGCTTGTGGTGAGGCGGGTCCCGCCTCCCAGCCTCAGTTTCCCCAGCTGTGTAGGGAGGGAGTTGGGTTTGATCGCTGAATCCCCCCAGTTGCTGCCTCGGTGATGCGTCTTGGGGAGTAATCTGGCACCTGAACCCTCAGAGACAGTCCTGCTCCCTCCGCGGGCACCCAGGACCAAGCCCCTCGTGGTCCTGAACTCTCAGTCCCTGTTCTCCTTCCTCAGCGGCCTGCACCAACCACGTCCCCGTCATCACCACGCTGCTGCGAGGAGGTGAGTGCTCCCCTCTCCCTCCTCCCTCCTCCTCCCCCCACTCAGCATGCTCACCACTGCCTGTTTCCCCCAGGTGCCCGGGTGGACGCCCTGGACCGAGCGGGACGCACGCCTCTGCACCTGGCTAAGTCCAAGCTCAACATCCTGCAGGAAGGCCATTCCCAGTGCCTGGAGGCCGTGCGGTTGGAGGTGAAGCAGGTGAGCACCCCGCTCGGCTGAGCCTGCAGCACTGAGCGGTGACTTCATAGTTCATGTGGACCCCAGCGGACACCGGGTCCAGCGCGCCCCTGGGCAGCAGCCTTGGGCTGCTCTGTGCCTGCCGGCACACCCTCAGCCTGCCTTCTGGTTTCAGATCATCCAGATGCTGAGGGAGTACCTGGAGCGCCTTGGGCGGCACGAGCAGCGAGAGCGGCTTGACGACCTCTGCACCCGCCTCCAGATGACAAGCACCCGCGAGCAGGTGAGGGCAGCTGTGGTCCAGACCCCGGCCTGGCAGGAGCCTCAGGGCCAGCCAGTCCCTGCTCTGAGGCTGGAGAGAGAGGCGTGGCTGCTGGTTGCCGTCCTCTGTGGGTCTCAGAGCCTTTGTCCACCTCTCTGGAAGCGGCCTGGGTCCTTCTCTCTGGGGCAGCGAGGATTCACCCTTGGACAGCTGTCCCATAGTCCGGGGTGAAGCCCTCACAGCCTCTGGGAAGAGAGACAGTGCCTGCCTCCACGCCTGTGGTGCTGTGGGGGGAGATCCGGGGCACCCCCTCACAGAGCCTTGGTTTCCTCCCGCAGGTGGACGAAGTGACCGACCTGCTGGCCAGCTTCACCTCCCTTAGCTTGCAGATGCAGAACATGGAGAAGAGGTAGCGAGAGAGGCTCCCTGCCGTCCCGCTCTGCTGCCCGCCCCACCCCGCCCGCTGTCCTCTCATTACAAAGAAAAGGCCTGGTGCCTGGGACCCGGTCTGCTGAGGCCTCATCCCAGCTGCTGGAGGCAGAGGCGTTCTCTCACTGACCTCAGTGCTGCTCCCAGCCGCGGTCTCTGTCGTGTCCATGGGCCGACACCACAGCCCCCAGCTTCTTCCTTTGGCTCCCGCAGCACCACAGCCACGCCTCAGCCCTGGCTGACTTGACATGTGCTCTCCTCACAGGCCTCGCTTGTCCCACAGCCTCCCTGTGCCCTCGGCAGGCCCCAGACCCTCCTCTGAGTCCCCTCCCGGCCGTGGGCTTGTTGCAGCCAGCCGGGTGGGCTTAGGGCAGGCACCCTCTGGCCTGGGGGCTTCTTGGCTGGCCCTGCACCTCTCACCAGCACTTAAGTCAGGCTTGTCAGCGGACTTGCAAGGAGACATGGCAGCTAGTTTCTTTGGTTTGGAAGGGGTCAGGGGGTTGGTGAAGCCTAGACCTTAGAAATACAAGGTTAGGGAGGACCTAGCTGAACCCAAAGCAGAAAATCCTGGGCCCTTTTTTCCCCAGTCACTGAAACACCAGGAGGGTGTAGCCTTTCTGCAGCCTAGTTGTAGTAGGCGAGGAGTGGCCCTCAAGATGGCCATCTTCTAATCCCAGGAACCAGTGAACATCACCTTATATGACGAAAGGGACTTTGCAGATGTCATTAAGCTAAGTTCTTTAGACAGGGCGATTATCCTGGATTATCCAGGCAAGCCTGTTGTGATCACATGGATCCTTATTAGAAGGAAGCAGCAGCTCAGAGAGGAAGTAGGGGACATAGTAACCGCGAGGCGGGGGTCACAAGGCAAGGAATGCAGGCGGCCTCCAGTAGCTGGAAAAAACAAGGAGGGCTTCCCTGGTGGGCCAGTGGTTAAGAATCAGCCTGCCAATGCAAGGGACACAGGTTTGATCCCTGGTCTGAGAAAATCCCACATGCCTCCAGGCAACTAAGCCTGCGTGCCGAAACCACTGAAGCCCGAGCAAAGCAATGAAGACCCAGTGCAGCCAAAAAATAAATTAAAAAAATAAGGCAAGGAAATGGATTCTTCCTTCATAACTTCCAGAAGGAACCAACCTGCTGACACCTTGATTTTAGCTCAGAGAGACAGGTTTCAAATTCTGACTGCCAGAACTGTAAGAGAATAAATTTGTGTTGTTTTAAGCTACTAGATTTGTGGTAATTTGTTGCAGTAGTGAAGGGAAACTAATATGCTAGTAAAGGCTCAAAAACTCACAACCCGGCAACTTCTACCCTGGCAGAAGCCGACATTCCCCTTGGGGCTCAGAGATGCACAAGGCAGCACCCCCTCCTGGCAGGGATCTGCCACAGCGGGGAAGCCTGAAGGGAAGGCCTGCCAGACCCAGCTGTCTCCCAGAAAACATTTGACTACGAAGTTAAGATAGACTTTTCCCAAATTGTCAGTGCCGGTTCTGCTCTGGCTCTGCCCCACTTTCCCTCTCGCCAGACTGAGTCCTGGCTGCTTTTCAGGAAGTGGGGAGTTTGTCTCCCAAATCCCAGCTTGATCAGATCTGAGTGGAACTCATGGAACCTAGCTCTTCCCCAGACTCTAAAGAAGAAAGGAACAACAGACTGGTTCCAAATAGGACAAGGGGTACGTCAAGGCTGTATATTGTCACCCTGCTTATTTAACTTAAATGCAGAGTACATCATGAGAAACAGTGGGCTGGAAGAAGCACAGCTGGAATCAAGATTGCCAGGAGAAATATCAATAACCTCAGATATGCAGATGACACCACCCTTACGGCAGAAAGTGAAGAGGAACTAAAAAGCCTCTTGATGAAAGTGAAAGAGGAGAGTGAAAAAGTTGGCTTAAAGCTCAGCATTCAGAAAACTAAGATCATGGCATCTGGTCCCACCACTTCATGACAAATAGATGGGTAAACAGTGGAAACAGTGTCAGACTTTATTTTTTTGGGCTCCAAAATCACTGCAGATGGTGACTGCAGCCATGAAATTAAAAGGCACTTACTCCTTGGAAGGAAAGTTATGACCAACCTAGATAGTATATTAAAAAGCAAAGACATTACCTTGCCAACAAAGGTCCATCTAGTCAAGGCTGTGGTTTTTCCAGTGGTCATGTATGGATGTGAGAGTTGGACTGTGAAGAAAGCTGAGCGCTGAAGAATTGATGCTTTTGAACTGTGGTGTTGGAGAAGACTCTTGAGAGTCCCTTGGACTGCAAGGAGATCCAACCAGTCCATCCTAAAGGAGATCAGTCCTGGGTGTTCATTGGAAGGACTGATGCTGAAGCTGAAACTCCAATACTTTGGCCACCTCATGCAAAGAGTTGACTCATTGGAAAAGACCCTGATGCTGGGAGGGATTGGGGGCAGGAGGAGAAGGGGACGACAGATGGTTGCATGGTATCACCGACTCGATGGACATGAGTTTGAGTAAACTCCAGGAGTTGGTGATGGACAGGGAAGCCTGGCGTGCTGCGATTCAAAAGTCGCAAAGAGCTGGACACGACTGAGCGACTGAACTGAACTGAAAGAAGAAAGGACCTTGGGGGAGAGAAAGGCAGGGGGTGAGATTCAGGCGGGGGGCTGCCTCCTGGGCCCTGGGCGTAGGGAAGCTGCAAGCCCCATCGGGTTGCCAGAGTTGGGGAAGATACCCTCCCTGAGGCTGGGGAGAGAGGAAGGTAGATAATGCAGTAGCAATCCCGCATGCCCCAGCCAAAAGAATAAGTAAATATGTTTAAAAAGAGAAAACATGCAAGTGCGCCCTGAGCGGGCTGAGCGGGGCAGGGCAAGATGGAGAACCTGACGGAGGTTGCCCACACAGGAGTCAGCTCTCTTACTAGCTGCTCGGGGAATTAACCAAGTTTGTGGGGGAAGCAGTGGGGAGAGCAGTGGTGGCAGGAAGAAAAAAAATCCACGTCTGTTGATTTCACCTTCTGGGTAGGGTCCTTTTCTCTATACCTCCCATTTCATTCATGTTGGAAATGCCTCTCAGCACTCGCTTTACACTCACCAATGTTCCAGGTGGGAACATAACAGGGAAAGAAAACACAAAATCCCTGCCACGCAAATGGTGGTAATGCTTGGAGAAGGATATTCACGAGATAGCTGGCCTTCCAAACAGATAGCTGTTTGCCAGAGTGACCCAGCCGTGCAGCTGGGCTGGAACCTGGACTCACCCCCCAAAGCTCATGCTTCCACCACGCCTGAAGTCAGAGTCTTCTCAGAAGCAGTTTCCTAAAACTGAGGGCCACAACATTTGTTGACCTCCTGCTATGTGCCAGCAGGCCCATACAAGCCCTTTGATTTAGTGTTTGCAGTCAAAGGGTAGCCAGCGGCCTTGCTCACTATTATAGATGCACAAGATTGAGGCTCAGAGAGGAACTTGCTTGAGGTCAGATAGCAGCACATGACCCAGCCCAGTCCAGGAATTCCCAAAGTGCCGATCTCCCCAATGTTCATAAGACACAGTAGACACCCATGGACCTTACTGAGTAAATATCTCTCCCTGTGTGGGTAGGGGTGGGCCCTTCCTCACTGAGCACATGGCGCAGTGTGCCTGGTATACAAGGCCTGCACCTGGTCACCGAGGGGAGAGAGGACAGGGCGGAGTCATGGGACTGAGCTGGGTCTGGAATGGTCTTTGCCAATCTTTGGTGGCTGCCCAAACTATTATAGGCCTTCTGAGGTGGTCAGAGAGCTGGGAGCAGTGTGAGCCAGGCCTGGCAGATGGACAGACACAAGTTGGCTGTGGGACCAGGAGATGGCATGGAAAACGTGGGGCCCAGGAGCGTGAGGGGCTGGCCAGAGAGGCAGGTGAGACCAGGCTGCAGAGATCCTGAGGTCAGAAGATTTGCCCTGGCAACAGAAAGCCGGTGAGGCAAGCTGTCACCTCTACCCTTGAGGTCATAAGCGCCCTTACCTAGAGCAATCACCATGAGCTCCAGGGAAAAGACCCCTCCCCTCAGATCCCCAAACTGCTTCAGATGCCGAGCCCAAGCCAGGGTCAGGAGGACAGGACGCTGGACTGATACATACCTGGATAATCCAACAAAGTTCCCAGCACCCCCCAGCTATAGGGAATGAGAGCCCAAAGCCCCTGATGCCGACTCTCCAGCAAACACTGAGGCCCGTACCTGCAGGGAGATATGATCAGTTCACTTGACAGTTGAGGAAACGAACTCAAGGCAGCAAAGGAGTCTTGTCCAAAGCCCCAGACCAGGGCCCAGAGTGGTCCCTTGTCTCTGTGACTGGCCCATGCCAGCCTAGTGACGTTCTCCCACTTTGGAAGCTGGGGAGGATGGCACGTTTATTAAATGCCCTTGGCCATCAGCATGTGCAGGAGGCAGGAGGCAGGAGGAGGCAGAGGCAGGTGAATTGAGCCTCCTCAGTTGGATTGTGAGGGTTCTTGGGGCTTTGTTTCCTTTCCTTTTTTTTTTTGGCCACACCATGCAGCTTGTGGGATCTTAGTTCCCCAACCAGGGACTGAACTTCAGCCCCTGCAGTAGAAACTTGGAATCCTAACCTCTAGACCACCAGGGAAGTCTCAGATTGTGAGGGTTTTTAGGGTTTTGATGGAGGCAAGGATCTGCCCAGGAGAGCCCTAGAAACCTCTCACATAGGTGGCGGCAGCCAGGAAGCAACCTGTGGCGGTGTGCCTGCATCGCAACCTAGCTTAGGCGGCTCAGTTCCATAGTCCTACGAGTTCAGCTGCAAAGTGCAGGAGCCAGGATTCAAACCAGGTGATGTGGCTCATAGTCCGTGTCTTGACCCCTGCACTGCGCCGCCTCTCTGAGTTGACCTGACAGGCTCACCATGCCCAGCCCAGCACCCTCCCCAGAACCACAGCCATCCAGAGCACCCCCAGGAACTCCCAACTGGCACCCCTTTGCCCCTCAACCCCTCCTCACAACCCTTCCCCCTGTTTCAGGCTCAACCCTACGCAAAGCCCAAGCTGCTAAAGCAAGGTGGCATCAAGCAGATGCCTCAATAAATCAGTCTTGTCCTCTTAAGTCAGAAACAATTCCACCCCCACAGCCGGTCCTTCTGGCTTCATGCCATCTTGGATCCAGCCGGCAACTTGCAAATGAGCCCTGCATCCAGGCTAAGGACTAATGTTCATTCATAGGGAAACTCGGGGTGGTTAATTGGTATTTATGTCCCCAGGTACACACCCTGAAGTTGATAGATGGTGCTGTTCCTGTCAGCTGAAGGCAGGGAGAGAGACTGGTTAACATGGTTGTGCCAAGGTCCTCACCTTGCCCACCCTGCCCGGGGCTGAGTTTCACCTTGGCTACATTTGCTACACGGGGCCGGCTGGTGGTAGGGGTCACCATTGCACATTCGAATTCCTCCCTCCCCTTAAAAAAAAAACAACTCCTATCTTCCCAAAAGACCATGAAACTGAAATCAGACCAACTTGAATTAGACCCCAGCTCTGGGACTACCTCTGCGATCTTGGGCAAGTGACTTAATTTCTCTGAGCCTCAGTTTCTCCAAATTCAAACTCTAAAGCAGATGAGACACACCTTCCAGGGCCAAGTACAAGGTCTGAAATACAAGAGGTGCCTAGTTCACCACTGCCCCACGGACACCCTCACCATGTTCCCCAGGCCCCTCATCTCAATGCGTTCCCACCGAGCTCAACATCCCCCCACTGCCACCCCCAGTAGCCTAAGCCAGAAGGCTGGGTGTTATCTGGGACATTGCTCTCCCCCACCCCATAACATTTAATCACTATTTAGCCCCAGCAATTGTACCTCGTATGTGGTTGTCCCATCTGTCCACGTCTCTCTACCCACTGCCACATCTTGGATGCCTTCATTTCTCTGGGTTCTCACACTAGCCTCTTAACTAGTCTGCCCAGCCTCAGCCTCATTCTGCTCTCCCTCCCCAGGTATAGTCTGCCTTGCAGCCAGAAAGAGTTCCCTCGAGAATATATCTGATTCGGTCACTCTTTTGTTCAAAACCTTTCCATGAGTCCCCCTGCCCTCAGGACAAAGTACAGTCTTGGTTACAGACAGGATTTAGAGAATCCTTTGCAGCTGCCTCCCCTGACCTCTCCCACCTCACCTCCTGCTGAGGCTCCATGTACCCTGTCCCAGGCCCTGGGCTCATCTGCTGTGCCTGAGTCGAGGTGGAGGACTCCAGGTGGCCTGTGCACACGTTCTCCCGTCTCTCCCTTCCACATCTGCCCTGACTCACACTTCAGGGCTTGGCTTGGGTATCACCTCCTGCTGGAAATCTTCTCTGCCTCTCCAAGCTGGGTAGGACCCTTCCCTGGGCTCCCACAATCCCCCATGCTTCTGTCTTGCTTTCCTGCAGGAGAACTCTGTACTGAGTAGGTGTTCAGACATGAATGCTGCAGGATCATCCCTAACAGGTTGGTACAAACGGGAGGGTGAGAGGGTTACATAATTCGAATCTCCTTCCAAATAAGAGGAGCTCCATCCTCTTAGGCTGGCTCGAGACCTCGTAGGAGGCTGAGGTCAAGTGGATTCTCCTGGGCCCCAGGGGCAGTGGCCGGGGCTCATTCAGCCTCTGGACAGCCGGATTGCCTGCCTGTGGTCCTCCAGGACTCAACTCTTTCCACCAAAGTATTACAACCATCTGCTCTTCCACGCATTTCATTAGCCTCCTGAAGCAGACCCAGGAGCCTCAGGGGCTGAGCCTAAGCCCAGCATCAGGCCATCAATCTTCCTGCCAAATCCATGGCAAAAATAATCTCCCAGCCCCAGCCCCAGGCCAGGCCCTTGGTGGTAGCTTTCCTGACCCAGGGCTCACAGAGCAGCCTCTGGGTTGGATCCTTGCTGCAAGCCTGGCACCTCCAACCCAGCCTCTACACAGCAACCCAGGGCCCCTCCCTTCCTGAAAACCAGTGGCATCACTGCCTGCCTGAAAGGATGGAGTTCCTGATCCCCTCCCCCCGCCAGCTGACCTAGGAGGCACATGTGACCTCACTGCACCCACCCTCCCTGCCTCCCCAGAGCCCACCCCACCCTATCCCACTCTGCTTCAGCTACACAAACCCACTTACTGCTCCCACCTGTACCTGCCCTGGCCTTTGCTCTGCCTGGCAGGCCTGTCCCATCTTTTCCCAAGAAAATGCATATTAAATGTCATCTCCTCTGGGTATCCTGCTTGGACTGGCCAAGGAAGGCAGGCATTTCCTACTCTGGGCCCTGTGTACTTTTCTGTTATGGCCCCATGACACAGTGCTATCCTTTCTTCTTTTGATTTCTGGCTCTCCAGCTAGACTAAGAGCTCCCAGAAGGCAGGGGCCAGGCCAAATTCACATCATCTCTGACTTCCTCTCAAGGGCTAGATTAAGGCAGGCACTCAAATGTTTGAGGGATAAAGAAGGAAGAAAGGGTCACGCCTTGCCTTCCCTGGCACCTCTGTCCTCCTGTATCATATATCAGCCGTGCGCCTACTCTGGACCAGGCTGTATGGCCCTCCATTAGTCGGGGTGTCTGGGCTTCTTTATCTAGCTCCAATGGGCCAGAGAGACCCATTCAGAAGCAGGAGTCAGAAGCAGGAGGCCTCAGGGTCCAGCCAGGGCCTGGGCTGTATGACTATCCCTCTGCCAGGCCACCATGCAGGGCTTTCACTGACGGACCCCTCCCCCAGGCCTGGAGTTTCATGCCAGTTCAGGCTCTGGCTGTCACTCCCTGGCTGGGCGCTTGTCTCCTGCCCATCCTGTTTGCAGTGGGTCACCTGTCCGTGCCCACAGAGGTGACTGTGGAGAAGTACCAGCCCACCTGGGTGGCTGGACCAACCACAGCATAGGCCACCCTGGGAGACTTTGTTCCGAACTTCGGCTTCGTGGGCTCTCACCATTGTTGTGTGTAGCAATCTTGTCAGATGCTCTTAGATGTTTTTCCAACACTTCCTGGGCTGTCCCGGGAGCCATTCCTCTCGCCCAGTTAGGATCCTGGCTCTTCCTCAATTTTGCCACTTGGCTATGATCAAGTACCTCGTCTCGAGCCTCAGTTTTCACTTCTGCAAATGGAAGTCATATCCCTTGCCTGTTGGTGCGAGGCACGGATGAGGCAGGGGAGGTGTGAGTGATGGCCGTGGGGAGACAGAGGCCACCCTGGGGGCTGCAGAAGCGGCAGCATCATGGCCCCTGCCCTCCAGGAAACTCTCCCACTGCTGCAGCCTGAGTCAGTCGGGGACATCTTGGCAGAGACCGGGGAGAAAGAGCTGGGGACCAGGTGTCAGCCCTGGTGCTGGGCCCTGGCGGCACTGGCTTCCCAGCTGGCTCTCAGCCTCCCCCTGAGAAGGCTGACTGCCACTCTGATCCCTGGGTCTGTGGCAGGTGGCAGGCAGTGAGGAGGTCTCAGCAGCTGCCCAGTGTCAAGGAGGGCCTTTCCAGGGTGCCCAGCAGCTGGGGCATGTGTGCCGGGGAGACAGAGAATTGGAAGGTCTCAGCCAGAAGCTAATAAACAATATTGGCTTACGGTGAGGGAGGAAGTGGGCAGCTCCACACCATTGGGACTGATCTATTGGTTAATTAGGAGATTTCCACAGCCACAGACTATGCCAGCTGTGTGTAGGGCCAGGTAGGGAGGGGGGCCACAGGGTAATCAGGGCTGCTGGAAGGCCAGCTGGGGTCTGAGTATGGCTCAATGTCTCCCCTGAGCCAGGAGCCTCAAGTGGCTGAAGGAATAATGTGAGGGGTTGGGGTCAGGCAGTGGACCTAGGACTTGACGGCTGGGGCACACCCATCAAGACCCGCTGTCCTGAGTACCTAAACAGAATTCTGCTATAGCAGGGGAGTGGGGGCCCTCTGTGGTTTCCAGGGCAGCCAGTTGAGTATGGGGATCTATAGGTTTGGGGAAGAGAGGTGATGCGGAATGAGGAAGAACCAAGAGATACACTGGAAACCATGGGATCTGCAGAGGTCCCAGAGGTGGAGAAGTCAGTTCTGCTAAGTAGAAAAGGTAAATAGTAGTAGGTTTGAATCCAGACTCTCCCAAACACTAGCTGTGTGGCACATCGCTAAACCCCTCTGATTCCTGATGTCTACATCTTTAAAGAGGAACGAATGATATCTACCTTGCAAAGCTATAATTAGATTGAAGAATGTAACACTGTAGTAGCTGTTCCCTTCTCCAGGGGATCTTCCCAACCAAGGAAACGAACCCAGGTCTCCCTCATTGCAGGCGGATTCTTTACCAGCTGAGCCATCAGGGAAGCCTCATGGGATACATACAAAGTGCTTAATAAGTATTTGCTATGTTTATTTTGTATCTGTTAGTATTAAGTTACTCTGACTTCCCTGATGGCTCAGACGGTAAAGAATCTGCCTACAATGCAGGAGACCCAGCTTCCATCCCTGGGTTGGGAAGATCCCCTGGAGAAGGGAAGGGCAATCCACTCCAGTATTCTTGTTTGGGAAATCCCAAGGGCAGAGAGGCCTGACTGGACTACAGTCCTTGGGTTCGCAAAGAATCGGACACGACTGAGCGACCAGCACTACTACTACGCTATTAAGTTACTCAGGACAGGACTTCGAAGGGAGAAGGGGCTTGGTAGAGGAAGCAGGGCTTCCAAGACGCTAACAGAGTTGGAGGAATGGGCAGAGGGACAACCCTCCTTCCTGCCAGAGTTGCTATGGACATAGTCTGGGGGCTGCCTGGCCTGGGGGCCTGCGCTTGGCTGCGTGGAACCATTTTCACCGTCCAGGGGTGTCACTCCGTGGACTGAGTGTCCACTTCTCCTCAGAGGGTTCCTGGCTTTGGCCCCATCTCCTAGTACGGTCCGGCCCTGGAAGAGGAAGGACAGACAGACGGACACCTGGCAGAGCGGAGGCAGACAAGGTTTATTCTGGTCCTCTGGCATGTAGGACCCTGGACGCCTCTCCACCACCTGCGGGCTCTGGACCCCGCTCCCCGCCCCAGTCGCAGCCCACCGGCAGCCTCCCGCGAGGCCGGGCGTTCCCGGAGCAGCCGGCGGGGCCCGGGGATCCCGGGCGGACGCGACGAAGGGCGCGGCGGGCACCACCCGGGGGGCAGCGGGCGCGGGGGCGGCGGCGGCCGCAGGGCCACAGGCGGCGGAGGCGGGCGCGGAAGTGGCGGGAGGCGAGCGCGTAGACGAGCGGGTTGAGGCAGGAGTTGGCGTAGGCGAGGCAGTGCGAGGCCAGGCGGCAGGCGTAGGTGGCCGGGCTGAAGGCGAAGCGGCCGTACCAGAAGCAGAGGATGAGCGCGTGGTGCGGGCCCCAGCAGAGGGCGTAGAGCGCCGCCACCGCCAGCATGACGCGCCCCGCGCGGCCCGTGGCTCTGCGCCGGGCCTCGGCCGCCGCCGCGCCCGCGGGGCCCACGGCTGCCCACAGGAAGCGCAGCGTGCGCCCGTAGGCCAGGCTCACCACGGCCACGGGCAGCAGGTAGCCGGCGGCGAAGGTGGCCACGTCGAGGGCGCGGCGGCGCGCGTCCTCCCAGGCGGGCACGCAGAGCTCAAGCGCGCCGTAGCGCACTGTGCCGTAGTAGCTGAGGTAGGGCGCCGAGAAGAGCGCCGCCAGCAGCCAGACCAGGCCCACGGCGGCGCGGGCGTTGCGCGGCGTGCGCAGGGCCCGCGAGCGCAGGGGGTGCCGCACGGCCAGGTACCTGCGGGCGGGCGCGGCGTCAGCGCGGCGGCGGGCGGGCAGCCTGGATACCTCCCGCGTCTGAACTGTCGCGGTGACCGCGCGCCGGGCCTCGCTCGCAGGGAGGTTGTGGGGATGAAGGGAGTTAGCGCGAAAAGCGCTTGGACCAGCGCCCGGCACCTACCGAGGCTGGGGCGGAGCTCAGCGAGAAATGACCAACCGGCCCAAGGTCATCAACGAGTTAACTAGACAGTGAGCCTAGGTTTAACCCCAAGTTTCAAGCCCTGAAAGCCGGTCTGACCACAACTCGGGCCAGATGTGGGCGGTAATAAAATAGCTGATGAATTTCATTCGTGTGTTCCTTTTGCCATTCATTTCATGCTTACAGAGCACGGACTAAGTGCCAGGCCCTGTGCTGACACTTGGAACACAGAGATGTTCTCAGGATTCTCCCAGTGAAGATGGGGTGAGGGCAGGATGACCCCCTCAAGTATGCCCTGCAGTATACTCGGGGCAGTATGCCCCGAGACTGGTTGGTGGGGGCCAGACAGCTGTTCTTTTTCTCCTTCCCCCTCCCTTTTTGGTCCCCCATTCCCTCCTTCCCCTCCCCCAGACCGGGCCGAGTTCCCAGCCCAGCGCACCTGTCCACTGAGACAGCCGCCAGGGTGAAGCTGCTGGCGTACATGGTGAGGTAGATGAGCAGATGCACAGCCTTACAAACCAGGGCCCCGAAGAGCCAGGCGTCCAGCGTGTAGATGGCGGCCTGGAAAGGCACGCAGCACAGGATGAAGCAGAGGTCAGCCGCGGCCAGGTTGAGGATGAATAGATCCGTCGTGCTGCCCGGCTCCTGCCAGGCACTTGGGCCAGGCTGCAGCAGCACTGCCAGGACCAGCCCGTTGCCCACCGTGCCCAGCAGGAAGATGAGGGCAAAGACCACGGGCACTGCCACAGCCCCCATACTCCCCGGGCTGTCTAGCGAAATGTTCTGAATATCAGCCATCTTCCCAACAGATGGGCACCTGAGGAAGAAAAGCTGGAGTCCTCAGCTCTGGTCACTCAATTCAGGGGTCTAGTTCCCCCACCATAGGCCTGGCCAAGTCTCCTGGGGTGGACGTTTGTGGGGGACAGGGATGTTGGGCAGACAGAGACAAAACTTATCCCTGAGACCCACTGTGCAAGCTCCTGGCAGTCTCACTGGTGTCTAAGGTGGGTTTCTCAGTTTCCTAGGAAACATCCCAGGGCGTGAAGGACTGATTAGGTAATGGATAGACACCTTCAACCAATGATGCAGGTAAAGACATGTGCAAAGTGGGGTGTGGGGAGGGGCAGTTCCAACCCCAGGATCTGGTGTATTTTCCTCACTTTTCAATGGGGATCTGAAATACAGGGAAGACTTTCGGATATTAGTCAAATTCAGCCAAACTGGGGTGACATCCCTGAGTCACTGGATAGTCCAGCTTAGTGAGAACACCACATGGCACAACTGGGAGCACCATATAGGTCACTGCCCACCTTTGCACATGAGGAAATTGAGGCTCAGAGAGGGGACTTGGGAAGCTAGTTATCACACTCTGAGAGATCTGAGGTTGTTGCGACCCTGGTACCGACTCCCAGGCTGGAGCACTCATCTGAGAGCTGTGGTGCCCCTGACAACCTGCATGTGTACATGCGTGCGTGTGTCTGTGTGTGTGTTACATCTATGTAGGCTATGACCACCTGACCCCTGTCACACCCCATGGCCCACATCGGCTGCTACTTGTGGGTCTCCCTGCATGTTTGGACCTCTGGGGTAGCTGGACGAATGAAGGGCAAGGGGGCCGAGCAGGGAGGAGGAAAGAAAGGTGGTCTCTTAGAGACTCCCCATCCCAGCATGCAGGAGCCCGCCCCCACCCCCCACCCCCGCCACCAAGCCCAGATGGGCGACACAGACCTCAGTCCTGGGCACTGGGCTCCTGCTCTCCCTGGGCAAACTGACCAGGCTGAAGCTGCCTCCTGGCTCAGTGGCTGCCCCTTGGTGCCTACCTGCAGGTACAGCTCTGCCTCCCACTGCGCCCTCTTCTCCTTTAAGGCCTCTCCTCTCCCTCCGAAGAAGTAGCCACCTCCTCCTCAGCCCCTGATTTTCCCCGGGTGGCATGCTCTTCTGCCTGGCTCTCCACTCCTCCGCCTCTCTGCGTTGCTTCTGCCTTTCTGCAGCGAGTAACCCATTGATCTCGCTCTCTGAGATTCTCGCTTTGTGGTTAACCCCTCTGTGCCCAGGGCCCAGTCCATTCCTGGCCCTCTCACCTCCCGTGGTCCTGCTTGCTCACTCCACTCCACATTCTCTCTGCTCCCTGCTCCAAGAAGGGCTCCAACCCAAGTTCAGAAAGGACTCCTAGTCTTTTTTTTTTTTGCCACATGGCATATGGGATCTTAGTTCCCCAACCAGGGATCGAACCAGAGTCCCCTGCATTGGAAGTGCGGAGTCTTGACCACTGAACTATCAAGGAAGTCCCAGGACTTCTAGTCTTGAATGGAGTGTCCAACGCTAGGAAACCAGAAAAAAGTCTTTTTTTCTGCAGACTAGGATTCCTCCTGGCCCTGAGAATTTCAAGACCCATGAGCTTCCCTAAGCTGATTCCAGGGCTTCAGTCTGCCTGAAGACTGAAGGGTCTATGTGCGTGTCCAGAGTCTGACTTTTAGTCTTAGGGCAGTGGGGAACTACAGAAGATTCTAGAGCAGGGGCGTGACCTGCTCATTTATTTTGTAATTAGCTTATTATGGCCTGGGGTTGAAAGAATGGCTAGAGGGGGAGTGATTTAATGAGTGACCCATTAAGAGCCTCTCCTCCAGGCAAAGAGGTTACCAGGTCTTGGTGAATGACTGGTGATTTAGTCATGGGGTTCTGGTCTGGACCTCCTCTTGGAGGAGGAGTGGACCACATGGCCACATCTTCCAGAGGGTTAGAGGCCAGTGGGACAAGATGCATTGGATTTAACAACAAGGTGGTTGTTGGTACTAGACAAATGTAGTGGGGGCAGAAGGCAGTCTGCAATGAATGGGGAAGAGAGGCGGTAGGGGTTGTGTAGTCTTTCTAGAAGCTGGGAGGGTGGGGTGAATGTCAAGAAGTCTGTGCAAAGAGAAAGAAAACAGCCTGAGATGATGCTGATGAAGCCAGGACTTGCAACCAAGGCCTGAGGAGCTGGGACGAGACTCTTCAGAACTGGCTTCCCGAGGCCCTGGGATGTTCACCAGTGCTCACGCTCCTCTAAAGCCTGATGCCACCCAACACAGATGTGGAACATCCCCGAACTTTTAGAAGCAGAAACTCATTGAACTGAAAATATTAGGGATCATCCCTAGATTCTGCAAACCTGAATTCAGAGCTATCAAAACTGCATTAAGGAGTTAGAATTGTAGAATCTTGTGATCTCGGAAGAGCAGAACTGTAGGATCTAGACTTAGAGTGGTGGGATTTGATAACTTGGGGGTCCACAACCATCTTATATGGAAGGAATGCACTGTGAGATTCCCAGAAGCCTTGACTCACAAATGTGGCAGGCCTGGACCCTGAAAGCCCTGACACACTGCCCTCCCTCCCCTTGGGAGCCCCAAGCCAGCTATGGCCCTCCTTGCCAGAGTCTGGGCTCTGGCTGGGTTGGAGCAGTTCTAGGGCAAAGAGCTCCCAGGAGCAGCTAAGCTGAGCTGTGATGACAGCCGAGGAGAGAAAGATCGAGGCAACCAGAGCAGGACCACCTGTGAGGCAGGCAGAATGGGCGCCTCACCATGGCCTGAGCCCAGTGGGCCCCGGGCACCCACACCTCCCCCTGTTCCAACTGCTGCTTCTGGTGGCTGTGGCCTTGAACCCTGTGCCCAATGTAGAGGACAGATGGTGTGCCCTGAGAGCAGTCCCTGGAGATCTGGGCCCTGCAAGATGTGAAAGTGCGACTTTGTGGCTGGCCCTATAGCCTGTCTTGGCCTCTGGCAATGACCAGTATGTGCTAAGCCCAAGCATGTGTGCCCAGAGGTGCCCCTGTGCCTGCTGGCACCTCTTCTGACCCCTTGGGACAGTTGCGGAAGACCTGCGCCATGGTGGACCTGGGCCAGTACAGGTCACATGCTGAACCATGAGCTGGCTGAAAACTTGGCACCCTACTGCGACGAGCTGGCCCACAGCGTCACAGTGCTGGGCTGTCCCCAGGCACACAATGTCAGCAGCTGGTGGTGCCTGGAAACTGTAGGAGGAAGAAGCATGCACTCTGTACCACTGGTGGGTGGACCTCACCTACGGCTGTCTTATCTGGGCATCACCAACTGTGACCCGTCCTCCCGTGGCTGCTCATGGTCACCTGCCATGACCTGCCAGCCTGAGCAGACCACACACATCAAGCTGCTGGCCTGGCCAGGCGCTGGGCACCAGGCGGTGGGTACTTGCTGCTGAAGTGCACCTGGTGCTAGATGCCCTACCCCGTGTTTGGGCCCCTGACGTGGCCACTGCAGCCCCCTTCCCTGGGGCTGCATCCCCAAGTACCTCAAACTCCTGGACCCCCAGCTTCAAACTGCCCAGGATCACAGGCTAGGATTCTCAGAATCCCAGCGTTAAGACCCTGCTGGCTGGGACCAGAGCTCACCCAGACTGTCCCTCTCTAGACACCCAGGCTGAAGGGAGGGCTGGGGGTGTGGGGCACCAGAGCCGTGGCGCCCACCTCTAATGAAAAAGGGCTTTTTCATCCTCCCTGCCCTCTCGCCAGCAGACTATTAGCTCCCAAGGCCACACCATGCTGAGGCTGGAGCTGTGTGACTCAGACCCATCCTTTACCCTACCAGGTGCCCATAAGGCTGAGTGGGGAGGGCTATGGAGAGAGAAGGGCTGCGACGATGGAAAGGGGACTTTCATCTCTAGCAGGGGAGCAGTGAGCCATTGTCGGGGGTTGGGGGGGGGGGGCAGTGGGGATGGGGCCTTGCCTGTGGGGCTGTAAAAACAGCCTGTCCAAGGCCTGAAGTCTAGAGGGGGCTGGAAAATAGCAGCCAGAACCCGGAGCTCACTGCGCCCCCTGGCGGTTCCTCTGACTAGACCAGTGAGCCCTGGGAATATGGAGATGGAAGGGCTCCAGATACCAATGTAACAGCCAGTCTTGGTACAGCAGGGAAGACCAAGGCACACACGGGGGCAGGGGCTGCCTAAGGCCACAAAGGCAGGGACAAAGTGGGGATAGAATATAGGGTTCCAGTCTCTCGGGGCCTCTCCAATAGTGACATTCTTTCCTCCGGGGCGCAATCTTCTGCTTCTCCCAAACATGGACTTGGGTGTCCAGCCCCTTCTTATCTGGGCAGCTGTAGGCCATCCTTGGGGTGGGGAGCAGAGGATGAGGGGTTCACCAGGGCTAGACTCTGGAGGCTGTGGAGTAGGGGGGGGCGGGTGGCATGGGAAGGGGCCTGTAGGGCTGGTGCTCAGCTTCTCTCTACGTCAGGAAAGCATCCAACTGAGCCAAATGGTGTCATCCCACCTGCCTGGGTCCCATCTTAATTTCGAAGAGGTGATCAACTCTGAGAGCTATCACAGCCCTCAAAGCCCCAGCTCCTGCCTGATCCTTCAACCAGCTGCAGGACTGGGGCTGCTCTGAGAGAATAAAGCAGACCAACACATCACAGCCGATTTCCACACTGTTGCTTTAACCTCACACCCACAAGCACAGGCCTCATGCCAGCCTGGCGCCAGGAATGACAGAGTTCAGAGCCTCTGGCCTGGGCTGATCAGAGGCCCCCCTTTTCACTGTGTTGGGAGGGGGACCTCGGCTCTGCTGGTCACTACCCAGAACTCAAGGCAGTGCCCCGTGCAGTCGCCCCACCTCCACGAAGGCCTCCACACAGCGGTCAATGTCCTCCTCGCTGTGCACTGCTGAGATCTGGACTCGGATCCGGGCCTTGTCCTTGGGGACCACAGGGTAGCTGAACCCAATGACAAAGATGCCTGCGAGGGTAGAGAGGGTCAAGTTGGGGCTCACCATAACCAGGCAGGTTCTGGGGGGGCATGACAGATAGCTCTTACTTTTCTGGGGGCTACAGAGGGCAAGGGAGCAGCCAAAGGTCTCTCAAACCTGGGACTGCCTCATGGCCTAGGGTTTTCAAGCTTGGACAGACATCTGATCTAAGAAGGGTAGTAGGGCTGGGGGAAGAGGGGATATTCAGTCTAAGGGTTCCCTCCTTTTCTTTTAGGACCCACAGCCACATCTCAAGCCCTGCCTCCTTACCTCTCTTAAGCATGTCATCTGCTATGTTTAAGGCCAGCCGAGCGTCACCCAGCATCACAGGGCAGATGGGGTGATTGGCTCCTGAGATGGTGAAGCCAGCAGCCTCCATCTGACTGCGGAATCTGTGGGCATGAGCTGGGTGTTACTGGGAGTTGGGGGACTGTGAAGTAATCACATCCACCCCTGATGGACATGGATGTGACCCAAGGCTTGTGACCAAGTCTGCAGGAGGGACCAACAAAGACAGAGATGCTGACCCAGAGAGGCAGATGGGGAAAGAGGCAGAGGAACAGGAAGACCAGTTAGGGAGGCAGAAAGACAGGACTGTACAAGAAGGGGGAATGCAGGATCATTTGCAAAGAAATGCACCGGGGAGACTTCCCTGGGAGTCCAGTGATTAATACTCCATACTTCCAATGCAGGGGGCGTGGGTTCGATCCTTGGTTGGGGAGCTAAGATCCCACAGGCAGTAAGGCCAAAAAATAAAAAAAATAAACATACATGAAATGTACCAAGAAATGGAAGAAAAAGACAGAGAGAAGAGGGTGGGGGCAAGCACGTAGCCCCTGGTTAAGAGAGCCAAGTTCCAGAGCAACCCGCTGGGGACATGGAGGTGGGCAGAGGCAGGATGCAAAGGCAGGGAGTTATAGGCCTGTGCAGGCACACAGGGCAGACCCTCACTAGCTCCCTCGCCCCAGCTGGCCCCACCCTGCCCAGGACCGCACCGCAGGGTCTTGGCCGCCATAGACTGGACGATGGCATTGCTCTCCATGAGCAGGTCCAGGGCCTTGGAGGCACAGCCGACAGAAGCAGGTGGCAGACTGTTGGAGAAGAGGTAGGGCCGGGCCCGCTGCCGTAGCAGGGACACCAGGGCCCCAGGCCCGGTCGTGTAGCCCCCTGAGAACAAGGGTGAGCACAAGGAGCCAGAGCTTACCCCATGGCCCTCCTGAGAGGACAGTCCATGCTGTCTTCTTCCCTGCAGCCCCAGGTCTCCCCTTCCCACCTCCCTCAAGACCCCTCCAGGGCCATGCGTGCAGATAAAGGGAGCCCAGGGGCCCAAGCCAGCAGGCACCTGATGCTCCACCCAGTGCCTTCCCCAGTGTGGAGTTGATGATGGTGACTTGGTCCATCACGCCCAGCAGCTCATCTGTGCCCCTGCAAGGGAAGCTGCCACTACCACCACGGCCACCTGAGCACCCAGGCTCATGGGTTGGGTGTAGGGGCTGGCCTTGTTGTTTCCCACCCACCCTGATGAGTCCAACCCAAGGCCTCAGGGGCTGTGTGCTCCCACCGTCCTGTGGCCCCCAGGAAGCCAGTGGCGTGGCTTTCGTCCACAAAGACCAAGGCACCGTATTGAGAGGCAAGGCGGCAGATTTCCTGCAGGGGTGCGATGTCACCATCCATGGAAAAGGCCCCATCAGTGGCCACAAGGCGCAGCCGATGCTTCTGCAGAGAAGATACGGAAGGCAGTGGCTAGTATCACGAGTTGGACCAAGTCACTCCCTTTCTGTGCTGCTTGGCGCTCTAAAGGCTCACTCTGCCCATGCCCAGAACAGAGATGAGCACACATGTACCCTCGTGCGGAGGCTGGCACATCCTCTCCCTCCTCTGGGCCTTCCCCATCTCCTCCAGGGCAGTCTGGAGACATGCTTAGCCACTAGGCAGTGAGAATGCTCCCAGTCTCCTCTCCAGAGGGCAGGGTGGGGTGGGGTCAGTTCTGTCCGTAAGCTTATCCCACTCTGATGCTGGGCAGGGGCCTGCCACACATAAGGTGCTTCCTCGAACTCAAAACAGCATTGTGCCATGGGATAAAGTTTGGGTTCTAAGATTGTTGTTGTTTAGTTGCCAAGTCGTGTTGGGTCTGAGGATCTGGGTTCAGATCTTGGCTGTTTCGAACTTTCAGGCTATTTGCCTGTGAGTGAGGAG
The DNA here is from genome assembly GCF_033118175.1 of Dama dama. Taxonomy (NCBI): domain Eukaryota; kingdom Metazoa; phylum Chordata; class Mammalia; order Artiodactyla; family Cervidae; genus Dama; species Dama dama. The sequence continues at coordinate 10,545,195 of NC_083702.1, forward strand.
ATGGCTTCTGCAAGCCTCTTTTCCTTCACTGGGGAAGGGGGCAGTTTGCGGGGGAGGCTGAGGATAAAACCTTGGCCCTGGATGCGCGAGACCCTGCCGCACCTGGGCCTCCTGCAGCTTGGCTTCCAGATCAGCCATATCCAGGTGGCGGTAGCGGTATTTGTGGGCCTTGCACAGACGGATGCCGTCAATGATGGAGGCATGGTTCAACTCATCCGACAGGACTGCATCCTCTGAGGTCAGCAGGGCCTGTTGGAAGGCAGTCAGAAGTAGAGCCATCACCCAACCACCATGGGGTTCTCCCTCCCTCATGACTCCCCCTGAATCAATATTTCACTGCCAACCAGGGCATTATTCTGGGCAGGGAGGCAAGGAGCCCCCTGCCTCTATCTTGATCCCCAGGGGTTCCAGGACTGGGCTGAATCAGAGACCCTGCTCTAGCAAAAGCAGGTGAGAATATGGTGAATGCCTGGGCCCTAACACCCTCAGCCTTCCAGCTGATGTAGGTTACCTCCCAAATGCCCTGGAAGCTGGCCTCCTTGTAAGCCCCAGGATTCCTCCTGGAGACATGCTGGCCCACTGGAGCCTCTAGACATGGCCCTGGTGTCCTGCCAAGTGCTCCAGACTGCACACTCCCAAGCCCTGCACAGCCTGGCAGGCCTCACCAACTCCCACCCATGGTGTCACACACCTCAAAGAGGCCGGTGTTGGCATCAAAACAGCTGGGATAGAGAATGGCATCCTCCCGTTGGTGGAAGCGGGCTATCTTTGCTTCTAGATCTTTGTGGATGCTCTGAAGTAAAGGAGTGAAACACATATTAATGCCTTTGGGGCCACATGGGACAAGTCCTGGGGACAGAGGCTTAGAGAGCCACAAACAGATCCTCCCCCTTCTTTTTGCACCACAAGGGTTCACCCAGAGCCAACACAGGAATCTGAAGCATTAGGGGCCCACTAGGTGCCCCTCTTCCTGGTTGGGTTTTCATTTTACAATGGGGGTCTGATGGTAGAATTACGGATGCTAATGGCAAAGGAAGATATTTTCTCTATTAAACTGAGTACACTTTTTTTCTATTTTCTTTTTTATTTTCCTTTTATTTATTTATTTTTTGGCCACACCACACAGCATGCACGATCTTAGTTCCCTGACCAGGGATCAAAGATCAAATCTGCGCCCCTTGCAGTGGGAGCACAGAGTCTTAACCACTGGATCATGACGCAAGTCCCTAAGTGCCTTTTCCTGTTGTTTAATGGCAAAAAGGAGGATTACACAAGTAACTCTAGGTTCATTTGGGCCTCCAATTGTTGGATTTGGAAGCTGTCCAGTCTAACCTGCCCTGGTTGGAAGTCAAAAGTTCCATTCATTTCACCTTCACCTTTCTGAGAGGACAAGTAATAATAATCACAAGGACTCAGAAGCACTGACTCTTGAGCAAGGCCATATAGGTTCAAGTTCCACCACAATAGGCTGTGTGCTCTGGGCAAGTCAATTAACTTCTCGGGGCCTCAGTGTCCTCATCTCTAGAACAGGGGCAAGAATAACACTTAGAACTTGGGATTATTATCTGCCTTAAGAAGTAATTTGCAATGTTCTTAAAATAGCACATGATACATAGTAAGCACTATAAGTTTCATGTATAAAGAGTTCATTTTGTAGCATATACAAAATAAAATTATTAAGCAACATTTATTGAGCACTGCTGTGTGCCAGGCCTTGTTCTAAGCATTTTTACATGTATTGGGCTGGCCAGAAAGTTCATTCAGGGTTTTTCGAACGATGTTACGGAAAAACTTCAACGAACTTTTTTTGCCAACTCACTGTTAACTCTTTAATTTGGGGTAATCTTATTAAGTATTATTATTCCCACTTTACCAATGAAGGCATTGATGCTCAGACAAGTTAAGACACTTGCCCATGGTAACAGAACCAATAAATGGCAGTACTAGAAACCAAACTCAGGCAGAATAGCTCCAGAAACCTCTATTTCAATCCCTGCCTTCTATTCTTCCTTTCTTGAAGAGGAACAGGTAAGAAGCTCTGTTCTGTGGGTGGGGAAATGGATACTCTGAGAGGTTAAATTTCTTGCCCAAGGCTTCACAGCAAAACAGAAGCTTGAACCCAGTTCTTCCAGTGAACAGCACTGGGGCTAAGCATGGGCCCAGAGTTCTGGGATGAGCTGAGTTGCCTAAACCAGCCCTGCTGACTGCAGAAGCAGACATCTGAAGTCAGTGCCCAACCACCCCGTCCTCCCTGGCCCCAGCCCGGGCCACACCCTTGGTGTACCTGGGTGCCACAGATGAAGCGGACAGAACTAAGGCCGGCTCCAAACTCCTTTAGGGTCTGCAGACCTGCCTGGATGACCTCAGGGTGGCTGCTCAGGCCCAGGTAGTTGTTGGCACAGAAGTTAATAATTCCTGAGATGGAGGACAGGGGATAGACACAGGAACTCAGGACAATCAGGGCCTGTAAAGGTGCCAGGCCCTGAGGACTCAAGAGAGGAAATGAACCTTGAGTCACCCTTGAAGAGGCAACAACCATACAATACGATCTGTTCTGGAGCAGAGGCCAGGCTGGGGAGCAGGGAGCCCCTAGGAGGCACGGAATTCAAGAGTTACAGGAGAAGGAGGGGCAGAAATGGACTCCCAGAAGAGCACTTTGGAGAAGGAGAAGGTTTGGATCACATTCACCCACAGCCCTTCCTCTCTGGCTTCTTCTATCTCTGAAGACAACCAGTAACCCCTCATCTGGCCCTTGGCTCTTTCCTGGGTAAAAGAAGAGGGCATCACAGAGCCCTACAATGGTCTCCAAACTCCACACAGTTGACTTTCCTGCCTGGTATAGAACTGTATGCCCAGGAGGGTGGCCTCTCTGAGACCTTGACCCTTGCATTTTAAAGCCCAAAGTGGACACAGCTGACCCAGGAAGGAAACTAAGACTCCAAGAGGGCAAGGTTTACTCAGTTTGGGAGAGGCAAAACAGGATGGGAACCTGGGTCTCCTAATTTCCCACTGTTTGATCTGCTCCAAGGTTCCCTGGAGGAGGAGAGAGACCTCTGTTTTACAAATAAGCACAACAGCACCAAGTATTCCAGGCCTATTTCCTGGGCAGAAGGCAGGTTTGGAGGCCTATTGGTAACCAGCACCCACCTGGGTCCTGGCACAGACAAGATGAGCAGTGACCACAGATGAGACAGAAACCAGGCAGGCCTGGTGGGCCAGTTCACAGTATGACTTGTGGGGCAGCCCTCAAGCCCCTTGCTCAAACAGTGATTGTAGCCAGAAAGTTGGTCTCTATGGACAGTTAGGTGACCTTCCTGCGCCAATATACCAGAAGACCTACCCTAAAAGCCCAGCTCTTCCTGCAGCTAGCTGGGGGTTTATGGGCAAGGCACTTCAAATCTATGAGCATCAGCTTCTCTTCATTTGTAAATGGGACCAGTCATGCCCATGTTTTGAGATTTGCAGGAGTGCAGGCGCAGCAGTTAGCAGAAATCTGAACAAAGCAGCAGCTCTAGAAATGTGGGATTTCTTGCTGCTGCCTTCCCATCACCCTTTCTTAAATCCGTATGGTGGGAGCCAACTGGCTGTCTCGCTTTCTTCCTTACGTTCTCACAGGCTGGATCTCGGATCGAGCCCTGGTCTCTAAATCAAAAAGGTGCTCAAAGGACTAATTACCTTCTTCTGGGGGAACAGGCCTAATCAGGTTAGAATTAACTGTGGGAAAAGGCAAGTCGGCCTGACAGATGGGAAACGGTCCAGCAGCGGCTACGTGCGCCCGTGCTCTGGCCCGCTCACTGCCTCCAGGATCTCCATTTCAGAAGAACCCTCAGGACGCCCCCCCCCCTCCCGCCCCGAACACCCGTCCAGGTCTGGCGATTCCCAGGAGGGGGGCGTTACCTCCCGGGGCGCCGTCCACGTGGATGTGCGGCCCCTGACTGGACGTGATGACCCGCTCGCTCTTCCAGGTGCCAGCTCTACGGATGCTTTCCAGCTCCTCCTCCAGGATGCCACGCAGCTGAGCCAGCGCCGACTGCGCCCGGCGGCCGCGGGAGGCCCCGGAGAGCGCAGCATGTAAGACGCGGCCAGCCCACATTTTGCCCACCTCGCCCGAGCTAGACTGCCCGCTCAGGTCCTTGCGCACCAAGGCAGCGGCGTCATCACGTGCGGGGGCAGGGCCCCGGCAGCCAATCGGAGCGAGAAGGGCTCCGCTCTAGGGCAAGGGAGGCGGACCTAGGGATAGGAGGGCGGGACCTGGAGGGATCAGCAGAGGACGAAAGTGGAGTGACTTGTATGTAAGTTGAGACTGGAGCTGTCCGTGTTGGGGGAGAGGAGGCGACGGGGGTTGGAAGACACATCAGGGCCAGACCCACCAGACCCCCCCCCACCCCATTCCCATGCCCTGCCTACACACGCATCTCCCGGAAGGTAGGGACGCCCTCTGGACGCGGGCGCCTAGAAGCAGGCTGAGGCACGTTCCATATGCTCCAGCCCTAAGGTTTCCTGGGTTCTGTCGAGCTCTTGGAACTCTCCCTGGTGCTTAGGTGCAAACGCCCCCAGGTTTCGCCCACCATATTGCTCCGCATTCTCCTTCAGTTTTAGAAGTATGGAAAAACACACCGCTCAGGTTTGTTTTTTTTTTTACATTTTATTTTAAAGTTTGAAAATTACAAAGACAGCAAATTCTTCCAGGCACAAGGAACACTTATTTAAAAATAAAAAGGGGCGAGGAGGGTGGGAAGAGCGCAAGCGCGCCTATTTAAAAAAAAGGAAAGACTGTACAGGGTTTTTTCTCCCAGCTCCCGGGTGTGAAACGTTAAGTACTAGCCCTAGGTATGTATATATATACATACATACATACATACATACACACACACACACACACACACACACACACAACCAGACCTAGCTCTGTAAAACTACTTAGCAACTCAAAATCGACTGCAGTATGTCTTACTGTCCACTCCCCGCCCTCCCCTCCTCCCCCGTCTACCACTACGTCTAAAAAAAGTAAAGAGGTCAGGAGGTTTTTAAGTGGTGAGTGGTAGGGCTGAAGCCCCACTGGACTGCCAAGCAAAGCCACCTCTTGTACAAGAGGAACCAAAAATAAGGGGTGAAAGGAAAAAGGTCCTCCTAGGAAACAATACAATTGTGTGGAAAAACCCAAGTTTCAACAGGGGCACACTGAGGCACTTGGCTGACACTCCTCACCCTTCCCAAGTTTCTACTCCCATTTAACAAGAGACTTTCTGAATCCACAGAAACCCCCAGTGGCTAGTTTCTAGCTGACTGAAAAGCTACAGTTTCTAGGACCAGCTGTCACTTTAACCCTCCCTCCCGTTCCCTAGGACAATAGAGAGGCCACACGGACAAACTAACAGAAGTGAGAAGGAAACTGGGTTTGGAAGTCCCACTCTCACCCCGGGAAGGTGGCAGACAGCCAAGAGAGGGTTTCCCCCCACCCCCATCTACCTCCTTTGCCGTCCAGCTGCTGCCATCCCTCTCTACTCCCCACCAAGGTTCTGAAACTCTCACAAGGAGTGCTCAACTTAAAGCTTGATGGTCTCTGAGGAACTCCTACAACTCTTACAGTTCCTGGGCTCCCTGTCACCTAGCCCCAACAAACTACCTTGCCCATTCCTCCCCCCCAGCCCCACCGACTTTTACCTTCAGAGTGAACCAACCACCCAACTAAAGAAAACACACAAACCCACCCAAATTCCCAAACCCACAAGCAGATTAGTAACAAATAAAATAGAAGTACATTCTCATCATTACAGAGATATTTGTTGTTACTGTCCTTGCATGGTTGGTTAAGGAAAAATGAATTATTCCCTAATTTCTGAGAAATACAAATTCTGTCTCTTTACAAAGTCAGAAGGGAAAGGAGCAAAGGATGGCAAATGAGACCAAGAGAGAAGGAGAAAGTATTTACAGAAAATAGACAGGCAGGAGTGTCCACAAGAAAAGCCTCATTGTCACTTCTTCTTGCCGGTCCTCTTGGCACTGGACTTGGCCTTGGGCTTCACTGGTTTGGCCTTCTTAGGCTTGGATGCCTTGACTGGCTTAGCTTTGACAGTCTTAGGTTTTTTTGTTTTCTTGGGCGTGGCAGCCGGCTTCTTCTTGGCCTTCTTGACTGGGGTGGCTTTGGGCTTCTTGCTTGGAGCTTTGGAGGCAGCCTTCTTGGGCTTGGCTGCCTTCTTTGGCGTAGCCACCTTCTTGACTTCCTTCTTCGTCTTCTTGAAGGCCACGGACCTTTTGGGCTCGTCGCTCTTGGCCAGGCGGAAAGACCCCGAGGCACCCACCCCTTTGGTCTGCTTGAGGACTCCAGTGGTGACCAAGCGCTTGATGGACAACTTGATCTGGGAGTCCGCGTTCTCACCCACCTTGTAGTGGCTCTTGATGTACTTCTGGATGGACTGGCGCGAGGAACCAGCGCGGTTCTTCTCTGCCTGGATGGCAGCCACAATCATGTCTGAATACTTGGGGTGGTCCGTGGACTTCTTGGAGGCCTTGGCCCGCTTGGGCTTGGCCGCAGGGGTGGACGTGGAGTTCTCGGTCATGGTGGCCTGTCTGGTTCTGCTGTTGAAGACGGCACCTTCCAAAGGGCCAGCCCTCGTCGGCAGCGGAGGAAAGCCTGACTCGGGATCTGCTCTGGAGCCTCTGGCTCCCAGGCCAGTCCAGAGGCCGACTCTCGGGGGCCGCCTCGGGTCGCGGGGAGGGCTCACTGGGCCGTGTCTGCGTGGCCCAGCCCCGCCGGTCTGTTGCTCGGTCGGTCTCGGCGCCCGGCTCTGCCTCTGCCTCTGCCTCTGCCTCCGCCTCCTCCTGTTCTGCCTCCCTTTTCCCAGCTCCGCGTCTGGCGCTCGAGCGGCGCATCCGGGTATTTAGCGGCGGCGGGCGGACCGCGGTGAGGACAGGGCTGCTGGCTGCCTGCTCCCGGCCCGGAATGGCGCCGCGCCGCCGCCATCTGTGTTTCTTCCGCCGAGCAAATCCGACCTTTCCCCCCTGCCCGGGCCTTCCTGCTCCCCGCCGCCGCTCCGGGCCGCTGCCTGGCTCTCTGAACTCCTCCGCCAGGCGTCCAGCTCCCTCGGCCGCCGCCCCCCGCGCCCGCCACGCGCCCCAAACAGCGCTGAGGACCGGTGGCGCGCCGGCACATTTCCCCTTTGCGGGGGGCTGGCTCTGCGGGGCCTGGGAGTCCCGCTGCTTGAAAACCCCCGTAGGAAAGCTCCCCCCTGGGGCTACCGGAGACCCCACTCCCGGCCCGCCGCGGGACCCCCCAGCCCAGCAGAGCGGCCCGAAAGCGGCCCCAACTAACACACGCGGCCCCGAGACGGGCGACTCCCAGCCGGGCCGAGCTGGGACAGGGGGGAGGGGTCGCTCCCCCGGGGTCCGGTCACCTCTCGGGGGTCATCCTGCCACCGGGCCCCCCGTACCTCTACCATCTCTCAGTCCATGGGACCCCGAAGTAAACTTTCCCTGGAAGAGTTGGAAGGGCACGTTCAAACTTTGTCCCTTCCCCCTCCTCTGTGTTCGCTCCCCCAGCGCGCCCCCGACATCTGCATCGAGGATCTCTCCTGAGGCCGAACCCCGAATGCTGTCTGGGTCCCTGAGGGAATGAAGAGGGGTCTCCCAGGTCTCCTTCTCTCCTCAAAGACCCCCCCCCCCAATCCTCCATGTATCCTACCTGGGAATTCATTTATAGTCCTTCCTCAGCCTAGGAGTTTTGGGGTGTCAGAGACAGAGCTTGCTGCCCCCACTCCTAGGACCCAGCCTGGGGGTCTAGTCCCCCTCCCAGGACTCCTTGAAGACGATGCGCTGGGAGGTCCACAATGAAGGCGCTGCTCAGAAGGCTCTAATCAAAGACTGTCTTGGGGACCCCTGGGATGAGGAGAAGCCCTGAGAGCTTTGGGATTTTGGGAAAACGGGGCTCTGGCGGGGAGGTCAAGGAGAGGGTCATATTGCTTGAGTCCTCAGTGATCTTCAGAAAGTGTGAGTTGTTCAGGGAGCCCTGGCCGGGACCACCTCCATTTTGCTCGGAAGATGCGATGTCTTTGTTAAAATTTATGTATCTTTCCCCTTGCTGCTTGGCAGGTACAGATAAGGAAAACAAGGGGTACCACCGTCTGTGGGGAGCCTCGGGGGCTCAGAGGGGCTTTAGTGGTCAGAGGCGCAGCGTTCCTGGGACCTCTTGTCTGCCATAGACGTCCTATATTCACATGCAGGGTCCCTCTTGGCAGGGGTCCTAGGTTGAGATTCTGTAAAGCTCCCTCTCTGAGCCCCCTCCCGCAACAACCCGCTTTTATTCTCCAAGCAAATAAGCTGTCACTCTTAGCTTAAACAATACCCTGGTGGTGGGGATTTATAGCTAGTCAAAATGATGAAGGTATCTGGGTAGTAAGGTCCAGGAGGTGTTTGCAGACACCAGCTGTAGACGGGGAAGGGTTGGATGGGGGAAGAGAGGGGAAACTGGTCGCTATTGGGAGGGGTGTGGGGCGGGGGGAGGCTCCTACTGGACTTGGGAGTCTCTGAGGACAGGGAAATTAATGGGTCCCCCCCCCCCACACACACACCAAGGGCTGGATTAATCCAAATGATTGGGAACGGGGAGGGGGAGTCTTGAGACTGTATCGGTATGGGATACCTTCTCCGGGGCTTATCTTGGTGGCACAGATGAGGAAGAGAAACCAGGAAGGGCCAGGTTAGTTCAAAAGCTCAACCTTCTTATTTGGATATTGTCAATTACCCCGAAGTCTCCTGGCTTAAAAACACAACATTCTGATGGGTTTGCTTTGGTTATTGTCAAAGACAGTTCTTCCCGTTCCCACTAAGATCTGGATTGGGAAAATAGGCATCCACGTGACAGCCACAGGTCCGAGATGTTGTTTCACCCAGCGATCCTATAGACATGTCATCCCCCCATCCCAGGTCCCCGCGTGTCTCAAAATAAGGCCTGAATGAATTCAGTGGCACCATGATGAAATAATTTTATTTGCACAGCGCTCTCCACCCGTTTCTCGATCCTTCGCACCTCCTGCCTGGAGAAGCAGGTAACGCTGTCACTCCCCGCCCCCCACCCCCCAATCACTCCCATTTTACGGTGAAGGGGTGAAGGTCACGGGACTAGGAAGGATGGACGTAGAGGCGCTTTGTGAGGCTCAGCTCCCCACGCCCCCAGGCCTTCACTTCATTTTGTAGTTATCACATCTCGAATCCCCGCCCATCCCAGCAACCGGTAAATTCTCTCCTGGTCATGAAGCCAGAAATGGAGGGAGGTGTCGCTTAGGGGTCTCGGGAGCTTTGCCGCCGGCGGATAGCCTTTCTCCCTGCAGGCCCCGAGATTCTCTGCCCCTCCCCTTGTAAGGGAGAACTGGATAGGAAGGGGCGGGGGGGGGAGGTGGTTGGCAGGGGTTTCCCCGGAGTTGGGCATAGAGTCCGAGACCGAGGTGGGCACGAAGAGAACAGGCTGCCTCCAGATTGGCTTGGGCTCACCTCGCCTCGCAGACACTGCAGAGCCTGGGGGTCTTCTAGACCGCGACCCGGTCCCACCCGCCTACCCTGGCAGGGTACACTCGGTCTCCACCAAGCTTCGAGTCGTTTACTGGCCGACAGAAGGCGGAACTCCCTCCGCCTCATTTAACGCGAGCCCTTTAAAAACTCGGGAGCCGCCGAGCTGCGGGCAATTCCTCCTGGGAAATGTAGTCCCCGGATGGCAGCCCCGCACTGCGACCCGCCGGGGACCTCCCGAGCCTCGGAAATGCGGGGCCGCCCCAAGCGTGGGGAGGAGGTCAGACCTCGCCTGTCCATTCATTTAGGGAGGGGCCCAGACCTCCCTGCAGTTTTTCGGTTGTCAAAAAAGGCCCTTGGTGTTTTCACTTATCATAATAGGGCTCTACCTACCTCTGGGGTTGGTGTGAAGATGAAATGAAATCCTGTATGGAAAAGGGTAAATCGAGCTAGAATGCGGGGGTCTTGTTTTTACTAATATGCCTGGGTGAATGTGCCCGTAAGTTTACTGAGTATATTCAAGTCATACATAACATCATTTTTCAGAGAGGAGGTCTGTGATGGCTAAGTGATTTGTCCAAGGTGGGTGAACCAGGAGGGTGACGGGTGACAGACTCTCAAGCCAATGACTTTCCCGCTCCAGATGTGAACTCATTCTGGTCTTTGGAAAACTAAGGTATTCATTTGGATGTGCCAGGCCCTGGGGTACGTCTGTGAACAAGAGATCTCTGCTCTTATGAAACTACTTTCTAGCGGAGAAGCTAGGTAAGCAAAGAAGTCCGTTGTATGGTATGTTGGAGAGCCATGATTGCAAAGACAAAAATTAGAGCAGGGGGACTCCCCAGGTGGTCCAGTGGCTAACAATTCACCTTCCAGTCTGGCCGAAACAAGTTCAGTCTCTCCCCGGTTGGGGTACTAACGTCCCACATGTTGTGGGAGCGAATCCCAGGTGCAGCAACTTCTGAGCCTGGGACCACTGGAGCAGGTGCTCCGCAAGAAGAGAAGCCCTTGTGCTATGTGAGAAGACCATGCGCCACAACAAAGACCCAGTTCGGTAATTAAAAAAAAAAAAAAAAAATAGAGCAGGGTAAGGGGGAGCTAAGAGGGCTGAGAGAAGAATGTTTGCAGTTTTAAATAGGGTGGTCAGAGAAGGACTCATTAAGAAATGGACATGTGAGCAGATTCAAAGGAGGTGAGAAAGGGAGCCATTTTTATTCTTGGAGGAAGAATCTTTCAAGCAGAGGGAATAGCCAGTGCAAAGGCTCTGTGGCAGGAATGTACAGGGTGGCTGAATTAAGAAGGACACTAAGGGGAGATGAGGTTTTTTTTTTTAAAAAAAAAAAAAAAGGGTCTGGGAAACAAAGGAGGCACAGGTCACAGTTTGGGATACCATTGTAGGGACTTTGGCTTTTTTTTGGGGGGGGGGGGACTTTGGCTTTTAATCTGAGGGAGATGGGAGCCACTGGAGAGTTTTGAGCAGAGGAGGGACATGATGGGACCCAAGCAGTAGCCAACCAGTCACCTGTTGCAGCTGTGTGGAGAAGCTGCAGAGGGCAAGGACAGAAGCAGGGTAGGGAGTCTGTTGCAGTAATCTAGGTGAAAGATCATGGCAGTTTGGTCCATAGGGCAGCAGTGGAGGGGACGGAAAGTGGTCAGGTCCCAGGAGGGCACTGTGGATTTTGGCTTGGACAAGCAAAGATGGAGTTGTCATTAAGTGAGGCAGGAAAGACTGAGGGTTTCAGAGTTCTGACTCGGTTAGGTTTGAAATGCCTCCCAGATGTGTGAGTAGAAATGCTGCAAAGGCGGGTAAATAGAAGAACCTGAGTCTGGAGTTTAGGGAGAGAGATCTTCTACCTTCCTTTTCTCCCATTTGAAGACCCTCTACTTTGGCCAGGTGGGAACAAAACAGACTTGGTTTGGTCATACTGGGCTCAGAGGCCACTGGGGAGACGGCACTGATATCATTGCAAACTGTGATTGTGTCAAGTGTAAATAAGGCTGAGAACCAGGACCTGGGAAGGAGGTCACAGGTGGGCTTTTGTAGATCAAGCCCCAGGGGAGGCCATGTGGTTAGATGGGGGCAGGATGGGGAGTGTGATGGGAGATGTCCTCAGGTTGAAGAGCCGGCTGGAGCACGTGGGGCTTTAAGCCACGGCAACGGGTGTAGATTTTGCTTTGAGTGCAGTCAGAAGCTGCTGTAGAATTTTAAGCTTAAAATTTTGTTTCTTAAAATAATTAACCCAGTTATTTTAAAATAAAAAATTCAAATCATGACATACATCACCCATGCAAGAGAGTATGCAATGTATATTCAGTTCTAAAACCAATATGGAGACAACTGTTTCTTTTGCTCAAGTTAACATAAAGAACATCATCAGTCCATTAGAAACCCTGTTTATTGCTCTCCCTGATCACTTCTCTGTGACATTTATCCTGAAATTCTGTAAGCAATTCTCTTGTGTTTCTTTCTTTATGGTTTCCCCATATGTGTACTTAACCCCATACACTACTGTATAACTTAGTTTTGCCTGTTTTTGGACCATAGACAAATGGAATCATATAATGAGTATTTTTTTCTATGACTTGTTTCTTTTATTCAGTGTATTTTTGAGAGTCATTCCATTGGTGCAGGCAGCTGTAGCTCAGTGGTGGTCAGAGAACATACTGGTTGTGTAGGACCTGACATTTATACAATTTTTAGAGTCCTTTTAAAAAAACACAAAATTGTAATAGAATATTAGGTAACAAGTGAATTTATATTTCGGGTGAGAAAAGAACTCACAACAAATCCTAAATTTTTTTTAAAAAACCTGGTAAATATCACAAAGGTCATAAAATCCAGAAATAAATTTTTTCTGATGCACTGTTTGACCCACTTTGCTAGGATCCCTCTCACGGCTGTACAAGGGGCTTGCGCAAGGGAGAGAACTTTCACTGAGGCAGCGTCACAGTGAATCCATCCTAGAAAGTGGTATGTTCCCCTGTAGGAAGAAGCTGCAGTTTCGCTTCATGCTGCTTGTGATAAATGGCTCCCAGACCTGTCCACATCCTCTTCCCTGGAACCTGTGCTGTTCTGTCACATGGCAAGTTTGCAGATGGAGTAGTTTGCCAACCTTGAGATGGAGGATTACCCTGGATTATCCAGAGGGACTCCAATGTAACAAATGTCCTTAAGGGGAGGAAGAGCGAGGCTGAAGAGTAAGAACCAGAGAGATGGTATCATGAAAGAACTGACCATTGTGGGCTTTTAAGATGGAAAGAGCCCACAAGCCAAGAGGTGGGCTGCCTCTTGAAGGTGGAAAAGGCAGAATCCAGATCTTCCCCTACAGCCTCCAGAAAGAACACACACCTGCTGACAGCCTGCTTTTAGCTCAGTGAGACCCTATTTGACCTTCTGACCTCTAAAACTGTAAGGTAATAAATATATGTTGTTTAAAGCCACCAAATTTGAGACAATTTGTTTCAGCAGACTTAGGAAATTAATATACTACTGTTTGGGTTGGATATTTAGGTTGTTTCCAGTCTCTTACTTTCCAGATAATGTTGCTGTTTGCGCAGCCTTAGCTTTACCAGGTGGAGGCAACTGCTCCAGTTGGCTGATTTGGCTACAGTTTGACTGATTTGGGGAATGGCGGGATGAAGGTGGTGAGACCGTTAGGGGCCATCTCAGCGAGCTAGATGTGAGAAGTGACAGTGGAGTTGGGAAGAAGGGTCAAATGTGAGAAATATTAAGGAGGACAAGTCCACAGGACTCCCTGAAGGGTTCCCTGTTAGAGGTGAGGGAGCAACCAGAAAGAGTCCCAAGTTCTGGAGCAGAAGCAAGGATGGTGGTAGAACCAGAGATGCTGATGGCTAGAAGTCTGATACCAGGACCCTTCCTCAAGGGCTTCCCCATTCCCACCCTCGCTGGCGGCTCTCCTGGTCCCTTCTCATCCTTTACAACCTCATGCATTGGAAGCTGACCTCTCACCCACTTCTCCCAAGTTAGGAAAATGATTGAAATCCCATGTGAATTGAGAGCCAAATGATGGACAGAAAGATAAACACACACTACCAGGACAAAGGAATGAAAATGCAGGTGATAGCTTCACCGTTAAACTTTAACTAATCTAGCTGAATTAAATTTTAACTAATTTCCTAAGATTTAAAGCAGAAAGACATCACCAAGGCAAAGACTGAGGGTTTTGATTCTTAGAAACAGTTTAATCTCCTGCATGGGCACCATCCTTTGGGAACCCATGTGACTCTTCCACAGGAGAGGAGGCTGTACGTGCAGACTTGGGAGGTGTCTATAGTACACCGATTCAGAAAAGCAGACTGAGAAAAATTTGTGTGGGGATCTAATTTTTATAAAATAGGGCACTTCATCCAGGGATATAGTAATAGTTCACATCTATAGAGCTATTACTGTGTGCCCAGCATTATGCTGAGGGCTATCTGCTCTGTTGATAGGTAGTAATGTGACAGAGGATGAGATAGTTGGATGGCATTACTGACTCAATGGACACGAGTTTGAGGAAACTCTGGGAGATAGTGAAGGACAGGGAAGCCTGGGCGTGCTACAGTCCATAGGGTCACAAAAGGTCGGACACGACTTAGCGACTGAACAACAACAGTGTCTTTGGACCTTTTTCTGTTATTGTCACTTCCTCTGACAGATGGGGAAGGAACCTGTCCAAAGGGGTCTGACTCCATGCTCTAATCAGCTCTCAAAGCTTCCTCTTCTTTGAACTTCCCTGGTGGTCCAGTGGCTAAGACTCTGTGCTCCCAGTGCAGGGGGCCCCAGGTTTGATCCCTGGTTGAGGAACTAGATCCCGCTGCAATAAGAGTTCGGGTGCCACAAGTAGAAGATCCTGCATGCTGCAACTAAAAAGATCCTGCATGCCCCTACTAGGACCTGACACAGCCAAAGAAATGAATAAGTAAAAACAAATGCATATTAAAAAACAAACAAACTTCCCCTCTCTAAATCTGGGGACTAGGAGGGCAAATTTGTGGCTGTCCCTGGGAGCCCTGGAAGGAAAGAGCTCCGGGCACCAAGCCCTTTCTTATACGGGTCATTGAGATTAGCTGCCATCTGACCCATTGAAACAGTCCTGACTAAGGTTATCTGGCAAAGAAGACACCTATGCACTGAAGAGGGAAGTCACTCTGTGGGAAGGCAGACACCACATGTGGCTTGGGTGGGAAGCCATGCTCTCCCCCAACCACGCTCCCACCTTCTGGCATCATTCCCATTTCAGGGATCAAGAACTGAGCTCCTGGTATGAACCTTGGGGCCAGCAACAGCCAGGCTGGGAGCTATGGACGTGGGACTAGCCTTAGAATCCAGTGAGCTCTGGGAATCTCAGGCTATTCTGGAAGAGACCTCAAGAGGGAGACGCTGGGCCTCTTTACCAATAAATGCATGCGGGTGCAAAACAGATGGTTTTAAAAAAAGCAACCACAGGACTTCCCTGGCAGTCCAGAGGTTAAGACTTTACCTTCCAATGCAAGGAGTGTGGGTTCAATCCCTGTCGGGGGGGCTAAGATCCCAAATGCTTTGTGGCCAAAATGAACATAAAATAGAAGCAGTATTGTAACAAATTTAATAAAAACTTTAAAAAAAAAAAACAAACATGCTGAGCAGTGACCAGTAGGTCATTCTCCAGGCTGAACAAGTGGGCTATGGATATGTGTGTGAACATCCATGTTATTATTGCCAGTTTTCTCTGAGGAGTAGAATTAGGTCATGGCAGGCTTTAATTTTTACTTTTATACTTCTATTTTGTTTTAATTTTTGAAATAATAAGCATGCATTACTTTTGTAATAAAGAATCCTCATAATGTCAGAAACATACATATGAAGAAAAGGCAAAAAAATAATATTAAAAAACTGCTTCAGAGTAAATATGATGAACATTACATGTCCAAAGCATATAGAATAATGTCACAAGTCCTTGGGAGAAAAATGGTCACGTCACAGTGGGAGATAGTACATAAACAGATAAATTATAGACAAGTAAATACCAATAGCTCATTTGATCTCATATATAAGCTAAGACATGCAGCATAAAACAGTAGGAATGTCAGATTTTCCACCTCTCAGGATTTTTTTTTTTGGTCACACAGCTTGCAGGATCTTAGGTCCCCTTAGTTCCCTGACCAGGGATTGAACCCAGGGCCTTGGAAGTGAAATCATAGTGTTAACCGTGAAGGAATTCCCTGAGATTTTTACAAATGGTAACAGGGCTGGGAGTGAGTCAGGCACATCCTTCCCCTGCTTGTGGGAGAGGACATTAGATCAACATGTTTGGATAACAGTTTGTTGCTAGGACTCAAGCACCTTGAATTGTTCAAGGATCTAATCATGAGACGAGAACCAGACAAACGCAAACCAAGGGACATTTACAAGATGACTGGCCTGGATCCTCCAAAAACATTGAAGTCATGAAAAACTAGTCAGAGACATGTCCCAGATTACAGAAGACAAGAGAGACCCAACTAAATGCCATATGTGCTTCTGGATGGACCTTGGATCTAAAAGAGAACAAGTTCTAACAGACACTATTGAAACAGTTGAGGAAGTTTGAATGTGGGCTCTATATTAGATAGCATTGCACCTGTGTTCGATTTCCTAAATATGATCATTGGATTGTGGTCTTGTGAGTGAATGTCTTTTTACTTAAGAGATGGATGCTGAAGGGCTGAGAGAGTGTTATGATGTCTGCACCCAGATCACTGAGTATTTAGACAAAGATATGGTTTATAGATTTGACATCTATAACAGAGAACACAAGAGAGAAAGCAAGGGTGGCAGAATCTCAACAGTTGGTCTCTGGGCAAAGGATACATTTTGGTAAAATTTTATCTTTTTTTGGTAAAATTTTATTTATTTATTTTTGGCTGCACAGCATGGCATAGGAGGATCTTAGTTGTTGTTTGTCTTGTTTACTTTTTGGCCATGCCCTACGGCATGTGGGATCTTAGTGCCCTGACCAGGGATCGAATTCATGCTCTCTGCACTGGAAGCACAGAGGTTTAACCACTGGAACACTAGGGAAGTCCCAGCAAGGATTTTAGTTTTCATGTGGGGATCTTAGTTCCCTGACCAGGGATCAAACCCATATCCCCTGCATTGGAAGGCGAAGTCTTAACCACTGGATACCTCAGGAAAGTCTCCGTATTGAACTTTTCTTGCAGCTTGTCTGTAGGTTTGAAAATGCACAGAATAAGTTGGAGGACAAGTGTTCAAGGTTAAGTGAGTCTAGCGGCACAGCCCATTCTCAACTCAGCTTCTGAGTGACAGACAGGATGTGCAGCCTGGTGGGGCTGACCCTGGCACTGGTCCCAGCACCCCCCAGCTTGCTCCTGTTCTCCCATGTCCTTCGGGTCCCAGCCCTCAGCACTTCCGGGCTGGAGACCCTTTGCAGACCTGTCTGGAGGTTCATGCCACGTGCTGCTACTGCACCCAGGTTTCACTCCAGACCCCGAGCCAGTCCTTTCTCCTCAACCCCTCATCCCACGGCCAGGATGAGGCCAAACTGGGACCTTAAGCTCAGCTCTCCCTCTGCCTGTGATCTTTTGCCCCCGCATGCTGCCCTGGGACCACCTACTCACTGGACTTGCCTGTCCATCCTCCCTAACACTGGGGACTTGTGTCTTTTCCGGCAAGTGTTGCATGGGCAGCCATAGCCTGGAAGGTCATGGAAGCCCCCAGAGGTGGGGGTATCCTGGGAGAAGCTTGGAGCACCCCATCCCAAATCTGAGGCCCTACTTCTGCCACCCCAGTGTAGGCCCTGTGGAAGCCTAGGGCATGTGGAGGGTCTGTTTGATTTTATATTTTCAAAATCCAGCAGCACCCAACATCAGCAGCCGTTGTTCTCCTTAACCTCGGGGCACATGCTCTGCTACTGAAGTGGTCAGCTGGGCTTGACCTTGGGGCCCTTCCAGTGAGTAAGAGCCCGCCTGGATGAGGAAATAAAGTGGGGTCCCTGGCTAGGGGCAGGGGAACCAGGGTGTCTTGCAAACACACAACACAAACAAAACCAGAGTTTCTGGGAAAAGGTGGCAGAGTACACAGGTCGTGGCCCTTTTCCTCTGAGAGACCGAAACCAGCTGCCTGTCAACTCTTTGATGTTTTCCAGGCAGCCACTCCCTGACTGCCCAGAGGAAGGACCGTTGGCCTTCCTTGGCCTTAGCTTTTGGGAGTGAAAGGCAAAGATTCTAGAATCAAAGAATTCAGAGAAATTATGGAAGCCAAGAATTCGGCCCTCATATTAGAATTCTCACTTAGTTAGAATTCTTAAATATTAGATTCACAATCTCTTATAACTGGACTTCCCTGGCGATCCAGTGGTTAAGACTCTACACTTGCACTACAGGGGTTCGATCCCTGGTCAGAGAACTAAGATCCCAAATGCCACATGAAAAACAAAAAACAAAACCAACAACAAAAAATACCAGCCTCTTATAGCTGGAAAGTGATTAGACGGATGGGCAAATACAGTTTTTCTACTCCATGCACCACACTCTCAGATACCATAACTAGTACTCTGACCAGCGCCAGCAGCTAAAGGAACCTGGAAGCAAGACTGGGATGCCCAGGATGGCGAGGAGGCCTGCATACTGGGTCCAGCTGCTCTCTGGCAAGAGCCATGCCCAACTGGAGTCCTCACATAGCTGGCATCACTCCCTGCAAGTGTTCAAAACATGCTTTGGTGCTGACTGGGTTGGAGAGCAAAATGCTGCTCCCAGGAAGGGGTGGGCAAAAACTCCAGGTCTCTGTGGCATCTCTGCAAAGGTTCAGGGCCTTTCCTTATGGGCGCTGAAGGTGTTTAAACACAACTGGGGAGACAACTTGGGTGGGAGAAGCACCCGAATCTGCTGTGTGACCTAAAATAGTTTGCTAACCCTCTCTGGGCTTGTGTGCTCTCTCCTATAAAACCAGGGTTGGGAAGATCTCACTGACCCACTAGAAGTCCACAAAGTCTAGCCTGGTGATGAGGTCCAAGCACCATAGATTCATGTTGTCTGGGTTCAGATCCCAGCTTTACCACTTACAGGTATGAGTTCTGGGCAAGCTGACACTTCTGTGTCTCGATTTCCTCCCCCTTGTAAACTGGAGACAATAGTGGCACCTCCCTGATAGAGTTTTCACGAAGACTGAATGTGTATATATGTGTATAGATAAATATGTGTATTTGGGCTTCCCGGGTAGCTCAGTGGTAAAGAATTCATCTGCCAATGCAGAAGACTCCAGTTCCATCCCTTGGTCAGGAAGATACCCTGGAGAAAGAAATGGCAACCCACTCCAGTATTCTTGCCTGGAAAATCCCATGGACAGAGAAGCCTGGCGGACTATAGTCCATGGTGTTGCAAACAGTCAGACAAGACACAACTGAATATGCACGCGTATGTGCATATATAATATGTTTATAGTAAATTACATGTCATTTAACCTAACATCTATAATATTATTATATTATAATATGATATGATTATATCTACATCACTTAGAAGAATGCCTGACACATACTCAGCACACTTTAAGCATTAGCTGTTATCATCATTGTTGGTATTTCATCACCTGGACGGAAATGATGTGTTTACCCACAATAAGGCGGGAAAGACTCACAGATGTGTTAAGTGTCTTTACTTTTGGCTGAGATGTGCGTCAGTTCAGTGTGGAAACAGTGGATTTGCTCCTGCTGATCCAAAGCTCTGACTGGCAGTTCCATATGGCTTTTTTTTAAAATGTAGAGATCTTTTATTTCTGAATGTAGGTTGTTTGAGAGACCAGAATTTTTAAAACATGAAAGAGGGCCACTTAGAGGAATCCAACCTAATGAAATGACCCTTAAAGTCACACAAATATTTCTGCATGAGGATGTTCACTGCCTCATGATTTTTAACCCTAAAAAAATGGAAAGCATTCCTATGTGAAACAGAATAATAGTGGAGTAAATCTTGGTCTTATCTCATGCTAGTAAGAATGATGGTGTAGCGCTCCAGTTTGTTGTCATGAAAAGATGCTGAGGAGTCAAGAGGTTAAAAGATTTCAACAGAGCATTTTTAGCATTTTGTGGTTTTCGAGTAGCCTATGTGTAGTGTGATTCCATGAAAAGCATATACATTTTACGTTAAAAGAAGTATATAAATGCACTTGGTCATATGTATACATAGGGTTACAAAACAGTCTGACAGGATATTCAACAACTTCATAAAGTTTTGCTTCTAAGTGGTTAAGTTTACTGCTGATTCTTCTTTTAGCTCATCTGCTTTTGCTCACTTTCAAAAATTAACATACTTCACTTGTATAGTAAATGTTTTAAACAAAGGGGACAAAATAAAAGTGACCAAAAAGCTGGTTCCTGCTTTACCCGAAGAACTCCAGGTCCCTTGGTGGCTGAGCCCCAGTCCCATCACAATTCCCCTAGACCTTTGCCGGAACAGGTGATCTCATTCCTCTCCTCTCAGGGGTGGTTTTCTGAGAATCTCCTCAGGGCACTGTGCTGAGCGTCTTGTGTTCATGATACCATTGTATCTTCAAGATCTTCCTTTGAGGCAGGAATGATATTTCCCATTTTATAGATGAGGAAGCTGAGCTTCGGAGAAGTTAAGGAATGTGCCCATGGTCACACAGCTGAAAGGCCCTGGAGCCAAAACCAAACATGCTGGACTCTAAAGTGCTCGCCTGTAACCATCGAGTGGTCCTCTCTCCCTCCTCTGAACTCTGGCTGGAAGACACTGCCAGCCCTTCTCTGCGCAGGCAGTACAGGCTGGGGTACACCTAGAGTCCTTTTTTTTTTTTTTTTAACTACAGTGTGCGTGCTCCCAGCCTGGCAAAGAATTCCCAACATATTGTCTGAATTTTAGGCAGTTGAGATGGTAAATACTGATGATGGTGGAGTCAATATCCATGTCCCCCTTGGAGCATAGTGATATAGTCTCCGATGTTTGGCTTAGGCATGTGACCACCCAAAGTGGAGGCTGCCTTTTCCACCCTCTTTTACAATTAAAAATGGCCATGTGACCAATTTCTGGCCAAAGGAATATAAATAGAGTGTTGTGCTAGGGCTTCCTTAAGAGAAAGCTGGCATAGGCCCTTTGCCCCTTCTTCACTTCACTTCTCCTAACTCCTGCCTGGGATGCAGATGTGTTGACTGGAACTAGTGCAGCCATATTGGACCATGAGGTGCATTTGTGAATGGACCTGCTGTTTAACATGGGGTGTAGGTCCTAGATATAAGTGTATAAGGAAGCTGGATCCCAGACACTGTGACTCAGCTCAGCTTGGGATCCCTTCCTTCAGACTTTTCTCGATAAGGCAAATAAATATCTTTCTTGTTTAAGCTTGTATAGTATATGTTTGTATAAGCTTGTATATAGTATATGTGAGTTTGGCCACTCACAACTGAATATATCCTAAGTAATTCACTCACTGACGACTCTCTTTACCAGAATTTGGACTGGGTTTTGGGAACAAAGACAAATCAGACATGAGCTTTATCTTCTCTACACTCACAGTTTGCGGGTGGTTGGGGGGTGGAGACAAAGATGAAATAGATAATCCCAGGACAATTCTAGTCTCAGTTTCATACAATAGGCAGCCATTTGTTCATATAGTCAACTCTTGCCAAGAGATGGGCCTTCTGCTGAACACCAGGCACTGTACTGGGTACAAGAACATAGATGCAGCCAGCCCTCAAGGGGGTCCAGGCTGAGAACACATACCCTGGAGCCTTCTTTGCATTCAGAGTAGTAGCCTCTGACTCAGTGCCTCTGGAATGTGGTTCCTGGCCCCCTATCAGTCTGCGTCTGCTATTGGTGAGTCCGAGAAGGTGGCTGGGGCCTGGGGAACTGGCTTGGTTCAGGCTGGGGCAGCCTTTCAGACCACCTGCCTCACTGCCCTGTGTGCATATTTTGCTTGGGAAGAGAGGGCAGAGGTGAAGTGGGCACCTTTAGAGGATGCTTGTGTGCAGACACGTGTGTGTTTGAGGGTGTGTGCATACACACATATGAACATGTTTGTAGGCGTACATGAGATGTGCGGTGTGTGCTTACAGGCTATTGTGTATGTATATATAAAATACGTATTAATATAAACCCTCTAAGCATGCATTTAGTGAAATATTAACAGTCTATGAAATATGAACACATAATGTAATGATATTAATGTATCATTGAGTGTGTTAGGATACATATTCACATGCATATCGATGAATATCTGTTGAAGAGTGTTCTCGGTACCCTACAGGAACTGCCTCATTTAATCCTTACCACATTCCTACAAGGTCAGCACTGTTATTATTCCCAGGTGAGAGGTGAGGAAACAGGCCCAGGGAGGTTAAGTGATTTGCCTGCGGTCACACAGATGTTCAGCAGTCTGTCCCAGCCTGCACCCCAAGCTGCCCGCCTGCAAGGCCCTGGAGCATGTGCAGACTCCTGTGCAGGCTGGATGTTTGAGCGGGGGAGCGTGTTTTAGAGTGCAGAGGATGGGGTGGCCGTGGGCACAGCTGTTCTCGACAGTATGCATCTATTTCAGCTCTGTTTACATGGTGTGGCTCCAGGTGTCCCTGCCCACTCCCTCAGCCTGGAGTGCCCTTCTCTGCCTTGGTCTCCTGATGACACCCAAGTCCCCAGAGACTCAGTGTGGGCGTCACCTCTCCCTACAGGCGGCCCTGACTCCTCTGGCTGAGGCAGTTGCAACATCTACCCTCCCTGGTGTTGTCTTCATTGGGGGTGAGGGTGTATCCTTCACATCTGTGTCACCCAGGTGCCTGGGACGGGCCTGGCCAGGACATTAACAGCCATGACAACAGCTGCCCCTTGGTGGGCACGGGCCCTGTGGCCAAGCGTGCTCGGGGGCGGTGCCCCCATGACCTCACTGAATCCTGTTTATCAATCCATGCCAGGTGAGAAGGAAGTTAAGTACTTGGCTGGACCAGAAATTGAACCCCAGACTTGGCTTTAGCTCTGTGGTTCCCGTGGTGTGCCCCTTTGGGGCTCTTTTATTATTTTTTTTAATATATACCAGGTCTTAGTTGTGACACATGGGATCTTTAGTTGTGGCATGTGGGATCTAGTTCCCTAATCAGGGATCGAACCCAGGCCCCCTGCTTTGGGAGTGCAGAGTCTTAGTCACTGGACCACCACGGAAGTCCCCTATTTTATTACTTAAGCTTTTATTTATTTGGGAATAGCTATCACGTGCACCTGGGAAAACTCAGGAAAACCTACGACTTCAAAATAAGAGTCCCTTCCCCCATCACCCACCTTTCCTGACCCCTCCCAAGGGCCAGCGCCATATTCCCCCTGGGTTTTCCCTCCATGTACACGCGCATGAGTGTGTCTCCTTCCAGAGAGGTTCTAAGCATCTCTAAGTACATATGCCAACCATACCTGTTATATTTTCTTTTACATAAACAGTGACACACCCCACACCTGGATTTGCCTGTTGACTTCTTTACTTCACATCTTGGAGATCTCTCCACATCAGCATATAAGAACTTCCTCACCGCTTTTAAAAAATTAATTAATTAATTTGGGGACTTGCCTGATGGTCCAGGGGTTAAGACTTCGTGCTCTAAATGCCAGAGGCCCAAGTTCAATCCCTGGTGGGGGAACTAAGATCCCACATGCTGCACAGTGCCACGAAATAAATAAAATTCTTTTTAAATTAATTAACTAATTTGGCTGCACTGGATCTTCGTTGCTGTGCGGGCTTTCTCTAGTTGCAGCAAGTGGGGGCTACTCTCTAGTTGTGGGGCTTAGGCTTCTCACTGAGGTGGCGGCTCTTTTTGCAGAGCACAGGTTCTAGGGCACCTGGGCTTCAGTAGTTTTGGCTCGAGGGTTCCAGAGCACGGGCTCAGTAGTTGTGGCTCGTGGGCTTAGGTGACCCACAGCATGTGGAATCTTCCCAGACCAGGGATTGAACCCGTTTCCCCTGAATTTGCAGGCTGAGTCTTTACCACTGGACCACCAAGGAAGTCCCCTCACTGCTTTTTATAACTGCTTGACACATGTGGTGGGGAATTTATTAACCACTTCCTATTCCCAGTGTGGCAATGAACGTCCTTGTACAGGCACAGACTTTGACTTAATAAATGGATCAGTGAAGGGGTGACAGGATGCCTGAGGTTGGGGCCTGGGTTATGGGGGGACCCTGAGTGTGGAGTCGAAGGTAGCTCCAAGCCTGTCTTCCTAAGGAAATGGGAGAACATGAGAATCTCCTGGAGTCCTGAGAGTCCCGGCCGGCTGGGTCCCAGGTGAAGGTCACCCAGCAGAATCCCCTTGGCTCCTCCTCAACAATGCAGCAACGTCTCACTGCCAGTGATGTGTGTCCACCATGAGTCACCTTTCATGCCCGCTTGGCCAACTGCCTCCATCTCTTGAAGCTGGAGATGCCTCGCTGAGGTGGGAGGACCCATGGGTGGCCACGCCACATGAGCATCTCTGGGATGCAGGCTCCATGCCTTGCCCTGATGGCGGAGATGGAGACACAGAGATGGCCACTGACCTCGGTGAACCATGATCTCAAGGAAATGCAAGAGCACTTGGAGAGAGTGGCCAGCTGGGTCCAGCGTGCCCAGAGCCGGGAAGGGTCTGGTGTGGGGGTTCAGAGTGGGGTTGGAGGTCCAGGCAGGGAGCCACACTGCAAGATCTCAGGAGTTTTGAGAAGAAAGTATGTTTGGCAGCCCCCCGACCCAGATCTCTTCCCTGGTGGCTCAGACGGCAAAGAATCTCCCTGCAAGGCAGGAGACTCAGGTTCGATCCCTGGGTTGAGAAGATCCCCTGGAGAAGGGAATGGCTACCCACTCCAGTATTCTTGCCTGGAGAATCCCATGGACAGAGGAGCCTGGTGGGCTACAGTCCATGGGGTCGCAAAGAGTCGGACATGACTGAGCAGCTAACACTTTCACTTTCACTGACATGGGGTGAGGCTGGAGCTGCGGGATGGTGAAGGGGCAACAATGCAGGCCCCTTCCTGCCCTTTCCAAGGGCCCTAGCCTTCCTAGCCCTCTTGGGAGGAAGCTCTCTTGATCTGCTTAACTGGGGAAACTGAGGCAGGAGTGTGGAGGTGGCTCATCAAGTCAGCCCAACAGAGGTGAGCCCCTATCTCCCTGCAAACCTATGTCCCAAGCAAGAGACCCAAGGCATGTAGTCTGTGGGTGGTTTCCGGTAAGAAGACCTGGGTCAGCCTGGGAAGCCCCCTGTGGTATGAGACCCACTGACCTGAACTCAAGCTCTCTGATTCTTGCGCTGCTGGGTCCCTGCCCCTCACCTATAAAATGGAGGTGACAACAATAGCAACAACAACAACAACAAAAATTTTTTAAAAGAAAGAAACAAAAAAACCCCAAAACAAACAAAAAAATAAAATGGAGGTGACTATGCACCTCCCTCACTGGCTGTTCTGGGGATTAAAGGAGACGATGAATGCAAATGCTTATTCTAGAACCTGGCACACGGTTAGTGCTCCACAAAAGGTAGAAAGCTTTCTCTTTGGCAGGTAGCCTGAGTAAGAAGATTTGGACTCTAGAACCAGACATGCTGTGATGTGATACACTAAGTTATTAACCTTGGTGAGTCCTGACCCCTCTCTGAGCCTCAGTTTCCTGCTCTGAAAATGGGGACCACACATCAAAGAGGTGTTGTCTGAAAGTCCACTCACAGCAGAAGCTCCCTCAATGTGAGCTCCTCCTTCCCTGGGCCTCAGAGCCCAGGGGGCCCTCATAAAATCCAGAAGGGGACGCTGGGATGACAGGATGACTCACGGTTACAGCCCGGGCCCTTTCATGTACAGGAAACTGCCATTAGCTCCCAGCGCCTCCGGCTGGTTGCTGAGCTTCCCAGCTGGTTTATGGGGAGACCTCACCCTTTGCCGTTCGGCGTGGGAGTGAGGCTGAGGCTGTGTCTGCGCCCTCTCTGGAGGGTGCCTGACTGGGTAGTCATTCCTTTCCAGTCAGTCAGTCAGGGAGTCAATCAACAAACAAGAATCCAGCTGAGACTCCGGGTGTTCTGTGCTGGGCACTGGGGAAACAGAAGTGAGTGAGAGTTAGTCCCTGGCTTCAGGGGGCCCCCAGACTGAGTGAGCCGTGCAGAGAGAACATGTCAGGTGGAAGGGCTGTGGAAGCCAGATCAGGCATCTAGCCCCACCTGGGGGAATCTGGGCGGGCTTCTTGGAGGTGGCAAGTGATGACTAATCTGCGTGCTGACTCTGCCGGGGGCCTACCAAGGGAGGGGCGGGGAGTGGCAGGTGCAAATGGAGGAGAGGGGTGAGGACAGACAAGTGCCTGGGTGGGCACACTTGGGAGCTGCAGGTACCTTTGTGGAGTGGAATCCCAGGGCCCAGGGTCCTGAAGGGGCAAGGAGAGGAGGCTGGGGTTGGGGCTCATGTGCCAAGACTCGATCCTCAGGACGGCAGGGGCTCAGGGCAGGGTTTCGCAAAGGGAGAATTGTGTTTTTGAAAACCCACGCTGGAGGTGTGTGGATTGGATGGGAAGGGAAAAACCAGAGGCTGCGGACCGGGAAGAAGGTGACTCAGGTCCCAGTCGTTGGAATGGGGGAGGACACAGAACGAATCATGGGCTTGCAGACAAAGATAAGCAGCAGTATTCAAGGGCGGTGAAGAGGTCGTCAGCTACCCCAGGGCTTAGCAAGGAAGAAGGAGCAGGCCAGGAGCAGCCCACGGCCAGGCGGGCTCCTCCCAGACTGCCAGCTGCCCCTACTTGTTGGGGTCAAGAGGGCACAGGGATGAAATGGTGAGAACTCGCTAACAGGACTCTTTTCTAGAGGATTTACCTCAGAGCCCCTGATGGGCATGGCTGATGTGGCAACAGATCTGCTCCCCCCCACCCCAGGAGAAGTCTCAAGATGCCCTGAAAAGTGATAAGTGGGAACCTGCCAGATAGGATAAAGAGGCCTGGATTCTCACAGGCCATGGAATTGGGGTTTGGACCAAGTTCAACCAGATCTCCTGGAAATGGCAGGGGGCAGGGGCAGTCGGCTGACCTCTGACTAAAAATAAAAAAATAATAGCTCCTGTTTTTGAAATACTGTATTGTGGGCCCCATGCCATGCATTTTACTTCCATCATTTCATTTAATCCTTATAACCACCCCATAACAATAACAATCACAGCAATAATAACATTTTTATTGGATTTTACTAGATCCCAGGCACTTTTCTCACCATGCTACATCTTTTGGCTCATTTTTGAGCTTCACAACATTCCTGAGGGGGATGTACTACTATTCCCAGTTTACATATGAGGAAACTGAGGCACAGAAAATTTATATAACTTGCCCAAGTTTGCCTAGGAGCTAGGATACGGTTGAAGGACTCTCTGGGTCCCTTACTCCCCTGCCCCTGCCACCGACCTGAGCTCTTACTCCTTCCTCATCCTGCCTCCCACAGGCATCATAGGAGGGGGAAGGGAGAGGCTACGTCACTAGTGCCTTCTGAGGTGACATTGCCCCGCTCTTCCCAGAGGAGCTGTGGGTCCCTGGAGCTGAGGGGCAGAATAAAGTCTGACAAGGTGTAAAGAGTGAAGGTGGTAAGGAAGTGACAAAACTTTGTCCTCTCCCCTTATCCCCCATTCCCCATACAGCTCCCCTCCCTCCGTGGCCTGAGGAAATCCAACGGGCCCTTGGTGGGCCTTTTCTCCCAGCCCATCAGCCAGTCCCTTCTCAAAGCATTCGCTCCCTGGGGCTGTTGGGAACCTACCTACTGTTCTTCCTTGGGGTCCTGTCCTCCTCTCCCACCCCTACTACATGCTACCCCTAAGGCCAACTCAGAGCCTTCACCAACCCTGTGTGCTGAAGGGGTTGCGCACACTCCCATGTTTGCCCAGACCCTCATCCTGAACGAGGGCAGTGCCCACTTAAAACTCTCCAGTGGCTCCCCACTGGGTTAAGAATGCAGCTAGAGCTTGGACCCATGGTACCCACCCTCCTTGCAGTTTGAATTCCAGGTCTGGCTTGTTCCTCCAACCTCATTTTGGATCCCTCTATATATGCCAATCTCAATCCAAATACAGCTGCTCTGTCCCTGAAGGGACTTTTCTTTCTGTCTAGTATCTTCTTCTGTTTTTTTTTTTTTTGACCATGCCATGCAGCATATGGGATCTTAGTTCCCCAACCAGGGATTGAACCTGTGTTCCCTGCACTGGAAGGTAGACTCTCAACTACTGGACCACCACGGAAGTCCCATCAAGTGCCTTTAAAATTTTTATTTATTTATTTTTACTGAAGTATAGTTGATTTACAACGTTGTGCCAATCTCTGTTGTATAGCAAAGTGACCTCTCTCTCTCTCTCTCTCTCTCTCTCTATATATATATATATATATATATACATATATATATATATATATATCTTCTTCTCCCATCTAGTACCTTTGATGAACACCTTTAAACATGGTGTTCATTCGACCTGGAATACTTTCTCCTAGCTAGTTCTGGCTTAGCTCCAGGGCCGCCGCCTCCAGGAAGCCTCCCTTGACCTCCCAGGCTGGATTTGCTGCATCCTCTGTGCTGACTGCACGTTCTTGTAATCAACTGAAGAGGAGCGGGTTGGAGGGAAGACAGGACTTTGATAGCAGCCCTGAGATTGAGGCTGCCCAGGTCTGGAGTTTCTGAGAAAGGTCTGGACTGGAGACAGACAAAAGCCAAGGACTAGAGATCAAAGAGAGCAAGCTTGTCACAGGAGAACGTGTAGAAGATAGGAGAGCTGAGGTCAGACTCTGGTGAACCCCAGCATTAGAGGGCTGATAGCAGAAGAGAATTCCACAAGGAGACTGAGAAAGAGGAGCTGGAGAGTTAGGTAGAGAAGCAGGAACTCAGTGGAAAAAGCTGGCTCCCGATGAACCAACCCCCAGCATTCATGCCCTGGTGTTGTCCCTCCACCTTGAGTCTGGACTGGCCCTGTGACTTGTTTTTGACAAATGTGATGGAAGCAGTGTCACAGCACTTCCAAGCCTAAGTTCTAAGAGGTGTGTAGATGCTTTCAGCATCATTTGAAACTCTCTAGGGAAGTAAACCACCATGTAAGAAGTCAGACTACAGACTGCCCGGAGACTGCCGTGTCTTGAGGAAGCCCAAGCTAGCCATATGAAGTGACCACATGGAGAAAGAAAAGGAGATGTCCAATGGCCTCTGCTATTACCACCATCCCAGCTGAAGCCCAGATATGAGTGAAGAAACCATCTACAATGGCCAACCCAGGTGACCCTTCAGGTAACTCCAGCCCTGCCACCACTGACAGCAACTGCAAAACAGACAGCAAGAGAACTGCCCAGCTGAGCCCAGTCTATCCACAGGACCAAGTGTGGTAATAATAAAACTTTCTAAACCATTAAGTTTATAGTAGTTGATTACATAGCAATAGATTATTGAAACAGTTGGTAATTCAATACCTGAATAACTCTCCGTGGCAGGCATTATCATCTCCACTTAAGCAATAGATTATTGAAACAGTTGGTAATTCAATACCTGAATAACTCTCCGTGGCAGGCATTATCATCTCCACTTAAGGGAAATAGGGACTTCCCTGATGGTCCAGTGGTTAGGACTCCTCGCTTCCACTGCTGGGGGCTCAGGTTTGATCCCTGTTCAAGGAACTAAGATCCCACAAGCTGAGAGACTCTGCCTAAGTAAATAAATAAAAACACTGGGCTTGCATGCCTAGGGCAGGGGTTCTCAAGTTTTTTGGCAACAGGGATCAGTTTTGTAGGAAGACAATTTTCCCAAGGACGTGGGAGTTGATTCAAGTGCATTCCACTGACTGAATTTGCTGAGCAGGAGGAGGAGCTCAGGTGGTAATGCAAGCGATGGTGAGTGGCTGTAAACACAGATGGAAGCTTTGCTGGCTTTCCTGCCGCTCACCTCCTGGTGTGCAGCCACGTTCCTAAAAGGTCCATGGCCTAGGAGGTGGGGACCCCTGTTCTAAGGGGAAAAAGAGAGAGATGGGGAAATAAACCCAGAGAGGGACGTGACTTCGTGAGGTTCATGTAGCCTGCTGGAGGTAGCAATTGGGGTTTGAACCCAGACAGGTGTGTCTGATACCCTGCCCTGTGCTCTTTCCACAGCACATGCTTGGCTGCCTGAGGAGACCAGACCTAGCAGCCAAACCATGTGGCTTTGGCCAAATTCCTGGTGTGACAGGTTATTGCGGTTTTCCTAGGAGCTTCACCTGGGTACCTGCTAGAAACTTGGATTTTTTTTAAAAAATTAGACACAATTCATGTAGTCAAATGCACAAACCATTGTGTGCAACATGGTAGGTTTGTACATGTGACCTCCCTGGTCAAGATACCGAACATTTTTGGCACCCCAGAAATTTGTCTTGTGCCTACCACTAGTCCATGTGTTCTACCATACCTGGAACCCAGAGGTACCCACTGTTCTGACAACTATCTCCATAGTGACAGTTTTGCCTGTTCCTGAACTTCTATAAATGGACTTATACAACAAGGACCTTCTTTGAAAAAAAGTATTTGACCGCGTTGTCTTAGTGCAGCATGCAGGATCTTCTATCTTCATTGCAGTATGTGGGATTTTTTTTTTTTTTTTTAATTTGTGGTACGTGGGATCTAGTTCCCTCATCAGGGGTCAAACCTGGGCTCCCTGCTTGGGAGCTTGAAGTCTTAGCCCGTGGACCACCAGGGAAGCTCCAACGTGGGCCTTTTTGTGGCTGGCTTCTTTCACTTAACATTATGTCTGGAAGACTCATTGTGCAGTTGCATGTAGCAGTAATTCTTTCCTATTTCCCTATTGTATACGAATATATGAATTTGCCACCATTTATTCATTCTACTGTTGACAGACATGAAAATCTGTTTTCAGATTTGGGCTACTATGAGTAAGGTTGACATGAATATTATTGTACTAGTTATTTCATAGACCTCAGCACTCATTTCTCCTGGGTGTACACGCAGGAGTGGAAATGCGAGGTCACAAGTAGGTGTGTTTTTAACTTTATAAGAAACTGCCAACAGTTCCTCCTAGTGCTGGTACCTAGAATACTCCCACCAGCCCTGCGTGAGAATTCCGGTTTTTCGGATCCTCAGTTGGTATCGTTAGTTCTTTTGATTTGAGATATTCTAGTGGGGTGGGGTGGGGAGGGATATCTCATTGTTTTTCAACGGCTGAGGTGGGGCACCTGTTCATAGGTTGGCCTGATTTTTTAGTTTGCCTAGGAAGCCCTGCCTGCGGAGAGGGTGTTGCCACAGCCCAGGTGCCACATGGGCTGCCTAAGATGGGCTGAGAGAGTCACGGAGGCAGGGGATGGACTAGAATTATGTCCAGGAGGGGCTGGTCTGGGGCAACAGGGCCTGGTGAGGATCGGCAGGGCCCTGGACTCAACTGTCTGGTTGCTGGGGCTGCCCACGGCATGCTCCTTACCCCATGAGACTGGAAGTCCTGGATCAGGGCAGCACGAAGCCTGGGTGATTTGATGGCTCAGAGATCCTGGTTCTTCTTTCTGCTCCACCATCTTTAGCATATTAATAAGGCAAAATGGTGGCAACATGGGGACTTCACCCAGCACTGTCCAAAGGTCAGGAGAGAGAGGCCTCCCTTCCTTGTGCCCCTTTCTAAGAGTAAGGAAGACCTCTGATGATGACCCGCTCCAGCCCTCCACCCCAATCAAGACTTTCCTGGGCCATCTCATTGGCTCAAGCTATATCCCATGCCCATTCTTCAACCCATCACTACAAGGGAATGCGGCACATTTCCCCCACACCCCACAAGCTTGCTCCCCTGAACACACTAAGGGGGTTCACAGGGCATTTGCTCATGCTTTTCCCTTGGAATTGGAAAGCTTTCCTGATTTTTCCATCTTGTTGTTTTTCAGTCGCTCAGTCGAGTCTGACTCTTGTGACTCCATGGACCCCTTTTTCCATCTAGAAAAACTATATTCCAAAGCCACCCCCCAAAACCCTCTTCCACCTGTGGGCTGGGGGGGGTCTCCCCTGGGTTCCCACAGCCTTCTGGGACGCACCCTCTGTGACCTGTTTTTGCGGCCTCAGTCGGGGGCAGGGCCAGTTCTTGTTCAACTCTACACACCCCGTGCTCAGCACAGAGATGCCCCAAGGGTTGATGGGAACGGCTGCAGGGGGTGAGGCCGGCTTGTCTTCATCACCTTCGGCACAGCCCTGCACATCAGACAGCCCAGGCTGGACCGGCGGCATCTCAGAAAGGAGGCCTCTTCCCAGCCCCAGGTGGGGCCATCCATGATCAGCGCAACAGCCAACAGAGATGAGGGCCCCAGCGTGGTGGCCTGGGGTGACTGTTTCTACTTCCCCACCCCTAACCCTGCCAGGCTGGACAAAACCTCTGGGCACAGCGTCAACACGGGACTGGGGTTGAAAGATACCCATTTGATGGAGAAGCAAATTAAGGCTCTTAGAGAGGGGCGTGGCTTGACCAAGGTCAGTCACGGGCAAAGCCTCAGGTCTGGTCCTTCCTCCAAGGCTGGCTCAGCGCCCACTCATGGCTTCTCAGAGTGAGATGCCCCTGATCCCTTGGGGTCAGCGGTGGGGGGAGCTGTTAAAGTGCAGATTCTGACTCAGGTCAGGGTGGGTCCTGGACTTGGGGTTTCTCACAAGCTCTCGGGTATCACAGCTCTTCCTGCTGGCCTGCAAACCCCACATAGAGTTGCAAAGCCTGGTGGAGAAACCAGATTCTCAACCCCACCCTCAAAGCCCACATGCCGCTCCTTTAGGAAGGGTGGCGTGCTGGAGGGTGTGGGTGGTGAAGCCACTTTAAGAAACCCCGACCATAGAGACAATCTTCTGTATGATGCAAGGAACCCAAAGCTGGTGCTCTGGGACAACCTAGAGGGGTGGGATGGGGAGGAAGGTGGGAGGGGGGTTCAAGAGGGAGGGGACCTACGGGATGCCTCTCTCTATATATATATATGCCTACATGGGCTTCCCAGGTAGTGCTAGGAGTAAAGAACCCGCCTGGCAATGCAGGAGATGTAAGAGACAAGGGTTCAATACCTGGATCAAGAAGATCCCCTGGAGGAGGGCATGGCAACCCACTCCAGTATTCTTGCCTAGAGAATCCCATGGATGGAGGAGTCTGGTGGACTATATACAGGATAGATATACCTATATATCCCCATGTACCTATGGCTGATTCATGATGATATATGGCAGAAACCATCACAATATTGTATAGTAATAATCCTCTAATTTAAAAAAAAAAAGAACCCCCAACCTCCGCCACCCACCCTGTGTAGGCCATCCAGGACAGCAGAGCTGCGAGAACATTTTATTAAGTTAAGAAGGCTCATGGAGCAGGAGAGAAATACCTGCACGGTGCGGCTCCCACAGATCCATGCCCAGCACCCCCTCAGTGGATGGGGCGGGGCTGTGGGGACAGCTACCGGCTCCCTCTGTCCATCTGTCCCTCTGTCCAGAGTCCCAGGGAGTGAGTCCCCCCAGGGCAGGGAGTAGTTAGTGGGAGGTAGGGTAGGAAGAGGGTGGCCGGCTCCCTGCCTCTCCCACCGAGTCCACCCTGCCACAGCTACTGCTGGGCCTCCACTAGACCCCGGACGGGGAGACGGTTCCAGAAGCCCAAGCAGTGGCTGAAGACAGAGTGGGGGCTGGTACTGGAGGCACGTGCCACTAGGAATTGCTTTTTAAAAAGTATAAAGTGTTTTTGGGGAAAAAAAAGGAAAAAAAAATCTATATAAAAATCTCTTCACATATAAAATCCTGAAGAAGGTGCAAGGTAAGACCCAGTGCTAGGGGCGCGCTCAGATACGCAGAGAGTGTACATGTGTATGTGTGTGTGTTGCTGTGTATGTGTGTGTGTGTGTGCATGTGTGTGGTGGGTGTAAATGCACGTGGGTGTGAGCCCACAGAGGGTGGGGAGAAAGCTTGGCTTCTGACGTCCGTCCAGCAGGGAAGGAAGGCAATTGGTCTCCTTGGACTGGGGGGTCTGCAGTGGGCTGGACCACGAGGACCTAGAAGACAAGAGTGGGGGAGTCTGCGAATTAGGAAAAAAACATGCACCCCAATGTTCTCAGCAGCACTATTTACAATAGCCAAGACATGGAGGCAACCCAAGTGTCCTTCAACAGGTGAATGGATAAAGTATACACATATTAATACAATGGAATATTACTCAGCCATAAAAAATAATGAAATAATGCCATTTGCAGCAACATGGATGTGCCCAGAGATTAACATACTAAGTGGAATAAAGTCAGATAGAGAAAGACAAATATCACATGATATCACTTGTATGTGGAATCTAAAAGAGATACAAATGAATTTATTTACAAAACAGGAACAGACTCACAGACAGAGAAAACAAACTTATGGTTACCGAAGTGGAAAGTGGGGGTGGACGAAGAATAAATTAGGAGTTTGGGATTAGCAGATATAAACTATTATATATAAAATAGATAAATAATAAAGTCCTACTGTATAGCACAGGAAACTATATTCAATATCTTATAATAAAATATAATGAAAAAAATTCTGAAAAAGAACATATCTGTATTTCTATTGGGTTGGCCAAAAAGTTCATTCCATAACACCTTATAGAAAAATGCTAACTTTTCGGCCAACCTAGTATATATAACTGCATCAACTCTGCTATACACCAGAAACTAAAACAACATGGTAAATTGTAACACTGTAAACACTGTAAATAAACTGCATTTCAATTTAATAAATAGAGCAAGGGAATCTGGCTAAGGCCAGGGAAGTGTGACCAGCAGGTCCTTCTAAAGCCTCTCAACCCCAAAGGCTGGGCCAGACCTGCTCCTCCAGGCTTCTCCCCATGCCTGGCCCGCAGGGTGGCCTCTCCCGAGTGCCTTAGGAAGTCCCCAAGGACGAGTTAGAAAGAGGAAGCTCCAGGTAGATAGGGCAGGAGGAAAGGCATCATAAAAATAGCTCAGAGGGATTTCCCAGGTGGTCCAGTGGCTAAGAGTCTGTGCTCCCAATGGAGGGAGCCTGGGTTCAATCCCTGGTCAGGGAACTAGATCCGACATGCTATAACTAAGACCCAATGCAACCAAAAGAAAAGTCTCAGACCCTGCTAAGTCAGGGATGACTGTGAGACTAAGTAACCATAAGTTTGTTTTCTGGGACAGAACACGGCCTCCAGTGATGTCTGGGGTGTGAAGCTCAGAGGAAGGAACCTGTGGGTGATTAGCACACACACGAGCAAGCTGTGCTGCTGGGTCTGATGAGGAGGTAGGCACACCCACACCAGATCTGCCACCCAAGCCCAGGCTGATCAGCAAGGGCACTGCCGGCCCTGAGGAGGGGCGTGGACGGTGCAGGGCTGCAGCTGCAGCTCCGTGTTAAGAAGCTCCCACTGTCACAATGCGGGGACAGGGCCGATAATCACAGACTTTACTGGCTGG
Organism: Dama dama; assembly: GCF_033118175.1. Lineage (NCBI taxonomy): Eukaryota > Metazoa > Chordata > Mammalia > Artiodactyla > Cervidae > Dama > Dama dama. Next base: position 10,580,065 of record NC_083702.1, read on the forward strand.
CCCACCTCTGAAGAAAACGTGCTCCAGCTCACAGAGCAGCCTCTGGGTGAGTCTGACGGATCCCCGGGACGGCCCCAAGTTGCCAATGTCACTGTCCCCCCACCCAGAAGGGGAACGGAGGCTGGGAGGAGGAAGTGCCCCGGGCCAGGGGGTGGCGCGGGTTTTCAGGTGCAGGTGAGCCTTGAGGTCACACCTCCAGGCCCGGCGCCCGTGACGGCCTCCCCCTGCCCGCCCTGTGGCACCCACCCCGTGGCGCCCACCTCTACTCGGCCAGGCTGTTGCGCACGGCCTCCTTCTCCTGCAGGGCAGCCATGGCGAGGCGCAGGTGCTCTTTCAGCTGCTCAATCTCCCGCTCTGACCGCGTCTTGATGTGGTTCAGCTCCACGTACACGTCCTGGTACTTTCCCGAGGTGAAGCGCTTGTCCTGGGGGCCGGGGAGGCACTGTGAGGGCAGGGAGTCCTCCCTCCTGGCCCCGCCCACCTGCCGGCACAAACAACCAGGCCTCTCCAAGCCCCCCTAGGTGGCCTCCCCAGAAGGCTCCCCCGCTCCATCCAGTGACACAAGTTTCGGCATCATTTTCATCCCATTCAAGATGAGAGCTGAGGTAAAGAGTGGTAAAACTTCTGTCCAAGGCCACACACTCAAGTGAGTGGCTGGGAGGGCAGGTCAGCCTGGCCCAGGGCTTGGGCCCCTTCCAGGAGTCTCCCAGAACCACCAACACACAAAGGGTTGTCAAAGACACATGGACACGGCACCAAGGGTGGGTCAGACCGGGCCCCAAATCTCAGCCCCCCAGCTCCCAGAAACAGGTTTCTGGGAACGCATACTCCACAAGAACAGGGATTTTGATCTTGTCCACAGCGAGTCACCCAGCACCCAGTATAGTGCTGAGCATGTAGTAGGTACTAACAAATATTTTCTGAGTAAATACTGGGCTGGCCAAAAAGTTCATTCAGGTGCCTTCCGTAAGATGTTATGGAAAAACCCAAAAGAACTTTTGGGCCAACCCAATAAAAACAAGGGTGGCCTGGAGCAAATCACTTACCCTTTCTTAGCCTCAGTTTCTTTGTCTGTAAATGGGAATCCTGACCCCTACATGGGGGAGGCACGGGGAGGGCCTGATGAGGCCAGGAGTGGCCGGCACAGAACAGGTACTCACAGGATGGGGGCATAGCTGGATCCAGGGGCTCCCTACCCCTCTGGCATCCCACCTCAGCTGGCCGGGACTCACCTTCTGCATCATCTGGAGCTCATCTCGGAGGCACTGCACCTCCTTCTTCAGATATTGCAACTCGTTCTCCTTCACTCGCAGCAGCACCTGAGGTCACAGGTTCCAGGCTGACCTGGGGCCAAAGTCCAGAGCTACCCTGGCCCACTACAACCCAAAGCCTGGCTTCTCTCTGCTCTGGGCCCCTAGAAGGCAGCTCCTACCTGCACCAGGTTCCCTGGGGGAAGACTCCTCCAGGAAGCCCTCTCTGATTTCTCCTTGCTCTCTCAGCCCATCTGTATCATGTGAGTGGATATCTTACGGTCACCCCCGCTATGGTCACAACACAGCACCAGGCCCTCAACTTGAGGGCGAAGATCATGAAAAGAAGCCACAGTGTGGCCCTACTGTGAGCCAGAGAGGGCTGCGCTTCCTCATTAACCCCTCCACAAACCCTGATGAGCAGGTACTATTTTGACCTGATTGAGAAGGAGACAGGTTGAGCCAGGGCGAGGGAGACTTAAAAGATTAAGACTCTGGAGCCAGGCTGCCTGGTTCAAATCCCAGCTCCCACACTGACAAGCCATGTGACCCTGGGCAAGGTACTTGAACTTCCTGTGTATCAGTTTTCCCAACTGTAAAATGGGGACAGCAACAGCATCTTTTTCATAAAACTGCCAGAAGCTTCAATGATTTAGCAGATATAAGGGCTTATAGAAATGCCAGGCGGAGAGTAAAGCTGTGTACAAATTTTTGTTAAATACAACCAAAGACGAGGGTGATCCTGGGATCACACATACATTTTCTCATTCTGGCTTCTCTCAATAAGGGAGGGGCTAGCTCCATTTTACAGATGAGCCACTAGGACTCAGAAAGGTGAGGTGACTTGCCACGGTCACACAGCAGGTAGGTGGTAGGACTCAGGTGGAGAGCTTTCACCCAGCTGGCCCAGTGATGCTAGGTGCATAGCAGACCTCCTTCTGAGCTGCCCTGTCCTCTCCCCACTGCAGGGCAGGCCCAGCCTGTCCGGGTACCCTCCCCAGGCCCACGCCCCACGCCCCAGCTAGGAGGCCTGGCACGGGGTGGGGGGTGCAGGCGCACCTCCAGCTCACAGGAGCTCCGCTCGCTGCTGCGACCACAGCCGTTGCCCGTCCCCTGAGAGGCGATGAAACTGCGCAGCCGGTCAATCTCCTCGGACAGGCGGGTGTGCAGCTCCTGGAAGGGGTGGGATGGTCAGTGCGGGGGTGCCGGGATGCCCACACCCGGCCCCCACTCCCGGGGGTCCAAGGCCTACCTGGTTGTGGCGCAGCAGCTCCTGGCCCTCCTGCTGGCAGCGCCTCAGCGTGTGCTCGCGCTCCTCGGCCTGCCGTGTCAGGGCCCCGATCTCCAGGCACTTCTGCGAGTACTGCTCTGATAGCACCTGCAGCTCCCGCTTCAGCGCCTCCACGTCTGACCTGCCAGGATAGAGTCAGGGAGGATGGCCCGGGGTTCTCTGGCCCTCGGGCCAAGCCGGGTCAGGTCATGCAGACTTGAAGCAGCTCAGGACTGCTGATTCTTGCCCTAGTTTTGCCTTCGGCCCACTGTGGGGCTGTGAACTGGTGTCAGCCTCTCTGGATTGCAGGCGCCTCCTCTGTGAGGGGGGTGGGTTGGAGGAGCCCATCTCTTAATGCCTCCGTAGCCCCAGCATTCCAGAGTGTGCTCTGACAGGGAGGGACACCTACAGGCTTCTACTGGAGCCCTGCTCTGTGCGTGCATTAGTCACTCAGTCGTGGGCAACTCTTGGCGACCCCACAGACTGTAGCCTGCCAGGCTCCTCTGTCCACAGGATTCTCCAGGCAAGAATACTGGAATGGGTTGCCATGCCCTCCCCCAAGGGATCTTCCTGACCCAAGAACTGAACATGGGTCTCCAGCATTGCAGGCAGATTCTTTACTATCTGAGCCACCAGGGAAGACCCTCAGCCCAGCTCCAGGGGACACTAAAGAGGGGAAGAGAGGGTGGAGACTGAGACTGTATAGACAAGATGGGGCCTGAGAACAGTTGTGTGCACTAGTGTGGGGGTCCTACCGCATCTGTTCCCTGTGACACATGACTGGAACAGGAATCTCAGCTGGGGCAAACTGACATGGTCCCCTGCCCAGGGGTCTCAGCATAGGTCCCTCACTCATAACCAGCAGGGTGGATAGCTGGGCCCCCTGGCTCAGAGGGAGGCCCTGCCCCCAGGCTGCAGGGCCCCATCGCCCTCTTACTGGTGCTGCTTCCGGAGGCCGTCTGGACCCTGCTGGAGAGTCCGTGTCTTGTTCAGCTCCCGGCTCAGCTCCTCCTGGTAGGCTTTCTTCATGGCTTCAATGGCTAGAAGCAGGGCAGAGAGGTAGAAGGGAGATTGGGGAGGGGTCACGAGCATCGAGTTCCACTTCCTCTGGGACTCCGCATGGAGACAGGAGCAGAGAGTGGTAAGTAAAAAGCACTGGGCTGGGCTGTGTCATGGACTGAGTGGCTTTGGGTAAGCTGCTCAACCTCTCTGAGCCTGTCTACCACGGGAGGATGATAGAACCTGTCTGAAGGACTCTGCTGGGAAGACACCTCAGTGTCTGACCGCCAGTACCTCTTGTTATTCATGATTTCTGGATAAGACTCCACACAGTCCTCCCTGCAGAGCCTGGGAGGTTCTTTAACAAGGTCCATCTGCCTGGCCCAGCCAAATAGTCAAGAACACTGGCTCTGTGGCCAGTACAAATCTGTGTGACTTTGTGCAAGGAACCTAACCCCTCTGTGCCTTGAATCCTTATCTAGAAAACAGGGATAACAAAAATGCCTTTTCTCTTGGGTTACTGGGAGATGTGCATAGAGCATGCAGAACAGAACAATGCCTGGTACAGAGGCAGTACTCAGATACTCGCCCCCACTGGTTTATTTTCAGTCTGCAAGCCCCCAAGGACTGAGTCTCTTTCCACACTCACACGGTGTTGTTGTGAAGATTAAACAAGTCCTCATTCATAGTCTTATCCATAATTCCAAAATCCAAAAGCTCTGAACACTGAAAGTGTTTCATAACTCTTTTGGTGCAATCCCCAACCTGAACAGACCCAAGGCTATTTCTGGTCATTATTATCCCACTTAAGAGCAACACAGAAATTTCACTGCAAAATCTTAGTGCTAGATTTCAGGGTGAAACCCAGACCCTGCTGGGGGAGGATATCCTGGGTTATCTTCCTAAAATGCAAAACACATTGACCCCAGGGTTTGGGGCGAGGGGCCTTCAGTTTGAGTGCTTGAACACTGGCAGATGGCAAATTCCAAATCACGTGACCTCTATTATTCTGCAAACCCCATGGAAGTGTCCAGGCTGTGCCAGACACACCCAGCAGGTCTGCAGGGGACAGAGAGGGAGAGCTGGCCAGAATCTTGGGTATACCTATTCCTGACTTGGAAGAGCAGAGGGAAGGGCTTTGTAGTCAGAGTGCTCTGTGCTCCAGCTCCATCTTCTGATACCTCCAAGCTATGTCATCTGGGATAAATTGCTACCTTCTGAGCCCCAGTTTCCTCATCTGTGAAATGGGTTCACTTCCTGGCGCATTGCAAGGACTAAGGTTGCTCATGTGTGTAACAGGGTTTGGTTAAATGCCCACACCTTCCCTTGCTCTCCCCTGGGTCCAGTCCACTGGCCCAGTGAGACAGCACTCATATGAGAGCAGAGTCTGTGGCTGACCAGTCTTTCTGCAGCACATGGCATGGATTTTTGGCTGTGGAATTGCAGCTCAGTGTGTGTGTGTATGTGGCTTGAGGTGGGCCTCCAAGCCACAGGCCCCTGAGAGAGACGACTCTAACCCTAACCCATGGTCTGTATATAGGGGGAAATCTATTATTGCCTCGGTTTCCCCTTTGCAAGTAGGGTTAGAGACCATATCTAGGAGCTCCTGACTCCCCACCCCAAGTCTGGCACCAGACCCTCATCTCTTATTTAAAGACCTCCAGTCAGGAGGAGCCAGAGCTTGGGAGGCTCATGGGGCCAGGCCCTGCTGTGCCGTTCCTGCCCGGGGTCCTCACCCGAGGCCGTGGCCGCCGTCTCCTCAGCCAGGAGCCACTCCTTCTCCTGTTGCAGCCGCTGTAGCTCCCGCTCGTGGTGCCGCTGTAGCTCCTGCATCACCTGCTGGTGCGAAGACTCCATCTCTGCCAGGCTGCGCTCGCATGCCTCCTGCAGGTGGGAGGCCAGGCCGTCACGGGCTGCCCCCATGGCCCGGGCGGTGCCCCTTTCCCAGCCTGAGGCAAGAAGCCTCGGGGGCAGGCCTACCCTGGTCCAGGCTTCACCGCCTCCCCCTCAAGACCCTGGCATCATCAGCCTGTATCTGCCCCTGCTCCCCGCCACCCACAACCCCCAGCCTGTTTGAAGACCTGCCCCAGCTTCAAACCCTTCTGGGCTTCCCATCCCACAGAGCAAGTCCCTGCTCCAATGTCTGCCAACCCTGATGGTCTCAACCTAAGCCCTCCCTAACCAAGGAACATCATAGTTATTTTAAAAAGAAACAAAACAAAACAGCTCATGGCATGTTCACACCTCTGAGCTTTAGCTCATGTTATTCCCACTGCCTAGAACATTCTTTTACAACTTTCTCTTCCTGGGTAATCCACTTGGCTTGTAGCCTGGCTTAAATATCCTCCGAGCTCTGACTCTGGTCAGCCTCTCCCTTGCTTTTAAAGGCTCTGCTTCTGCCAGATTATAAATTCCCCCTCCTCCCCAAACAAAGAAGATCTGATATAGCTCAGAGTGCCTGGGGTCTAGGCCAGGCCTGACTTGTGGCAGATGCTGAGTAAGCAAACTGAAATTGATGACTTAGCACAAAATGGGGCTGTGTAGACAAGACCGGCAAGTTTTTAAATGACTGACAATAGCGACTGCTGGGAGAGTCAGCTGCAACCAGGTGTGTGGAGGGCAGTTTGGTGGCGTCATCAAATTTTAATGACCCTTTACCCTGGCAGGTCCACTCCTAGGAATGACCCCACAGAAAGTCACGCATGTACAAAGACTCTTAGACAAGAGTATTGCCTGAGGGCAGGTTGGTAACAGATGAAAACTGGAAACAAGCTAAGTACCTAACAGGGAAGCCCTTAAATAAGTTATGGGATTGCACTTTACAAAGGATCCGGGCAGCTGTTAAAAGACAGAGCTGCCCACGCAGACTGCTGTGGAAGGGTGTCTCGAAAGTGAGGGCATGAAAGCTAGTTTCTGACGATACACATGGTGTGACCCCAGTCGTGGACCAAAAACACTTTAGAGCTGTAGGTCTGAGTACCTGTGCATAACGACATAGAAAAAGGTGTGGAAGGCTACCCTGGAAAGTAGAGTGGATGACCCTCGGAAGATGTCCACGCCCTACTCCAAGAACCAGCGAATGAGTTACCTTACACGGCCTGCGGGACTAGAGATTGCTAATCAGCTGACCTTAAAATAGGGAGATTATCCTAGATTATCCTCTGGGCTGAAAGTAATCACAGGGTCCTTGGATGTGGAAGAGGAGCAGCAGAGCAGAAAGAGGGAGAGGGGACTAAGGCAGGAGCCCAGTGGGAAGTAAGAAGGACCGGACTCTCCTGCATGAGTTCTGAAGATGATGGAAGGGGCCACGAGCCAAAGAATGCAGGCAACTGCTGGACGCTAGAAAAGGTGAGGAGATGGAGCCTCCCCAGATCCTATGGGAAGGAACGAGATCCTGTGGATGCCTGGATTTTATTAACAGCCTGGGGAGACCCACGTTAGACTTCTACTCTACAGAACTGAGAGTATGATAAGTGAGATGATCAATGTGTGTTACTTATGTTTCTGGCAATTCATTATAGCTGTAACAGGAGACTATACAGAGATGCTTAAAAGGTAACCCAGGTGACCCCTGGGGCTGGAAGCAGGCAGGGGAAGGAGAGTTCACACATTTGTTTCTAACCTTTTGATTTGTTTGAAATTATTTTTGAAAATGTAAACAAATTTCTTACATGATTAAAATATGTTTAAGATCATTCAAAAGGGAAGGGGAAGAGCCAAGGGAGAAAGGGAGGCGCAGATAAGAGACCCAATGCAGATAAGAGGCTGAGCCCTCCCCCAAGGCACAGGGCACCTCATGGCTGGGGAGGGAGGATGACCCCCGCCTCACCAGCAGCCACACCTGGGGGGCTGCACGGGCCAGTCTGGTGAAAGGACGAGGGCCAGGTCCCCTGGATCCAGGTGTCCTGAGCAGTGGGCAGGGGACACCTGTCTCACTGAGCTTCTGTGCCTGTCCTCTGTGTGTCCCCTCATGTGGGGCAACAGAACATGACCTTGGGAGTTCCACAGACTGGGTCCTAGTCCTGGCTGTACCACGGAGTGAACCCAAATGAGCCCGTTCCCCTCTCAGCCTCAATCTCCTCATCTGTAATACAGACCCCATAAGACCAACTTGCAAGGCTCCCTGAGCTAAGTCAGCGTGCACTGTAGAGATCACCCACCTGGAAAGACAGGAGCCTACAGGAGATGGGACTGCTGTTCTTATAGGGCCCCATCAGGCCGGCAGACCCGGCAGCCAATAGGGCATCCAGAAGCTGATGTCAGGACGTGGGCACTAGCCCACAAGGAGGGGCTCCTAGAAGGCCAGGCGCTGCTCCCTCTGACCTGCCTTCCTGAGGGCCCAGTGTGTCGGCTGCCACCACTGACGTGGATCCAAGTACGTAAAGAAGTGCCTGTGGCCCCTACTGCAGAGGCACTGCGGCCCCAGGCCCCCTGGCTGCTGTCCTGTGCTGGCAAACCCCACAAGCTGGAAGGGGGGCACCCCCTCAGCCTGAGATAGCAGGCTTGGGAATCCCTGCCCTGCCGTCACCTCACCGGGGTCCACTGACTCTCCAGCTGCCTCCCCCGGGGGCCTGAGGGGACACACATGGTTTAGCTCCTCTTCTCAGGTACCCTCCCCCACCCTGTCTTGGGCTGTTTCCCCTTTATGCCCTTCTCACCCCCCATTCCACCTGCTACCCCTGCCCATCCCGATCTAACAGGATGAAACGCTGACAGCCTTGGGGAGCCCAGCAGGCGCCTGGGGACCAGGAAGCCAGGACCGCAGACACAGGTCTGCCACCAGCTTAGAGGACTCGCCTCCTCTCTGGGTCTCCATTTCCCCATCTGTACCCTGAGAAGTCAGAGCAGTGCTTTTCCAACTTCATTTTAGTGACAGAAACCTTCCTGCAAAGAGAAACTAATGCAGGTTCTAATAGTCAAAGACGGTGCTGCTCCAGGACCGACAGCTGTGGATGGACCCACCCAAAAAAGGCAGCCTCTGGGGTGTTCAAGGGGTCCACCAAGCTCAGTCTGAAGCCCTCTGGAGTGGGTAGTGGGGGGCATCTCTGAGGTCCCCGGAGGCCTCAGGTGATGGTGCTGGACCCCACCCTGTCTAGAAATGCCCCACCTTCCTCTGGCCTCGAGGGAGCCCTGACAACAACTGGGCCCTCCCTTTCCCCTTCCCCACGTCAGGTGATCCCCAAGCTCACCCTCCACAATACACCCCCAACTCCCCTCAGCCCTGGTCTCCCTTCAGCTGAATGTTACAGAACCATTCAGCCCCAGATGGCCCCTGGCCTTGCACGGCGGCCCCAGCTCCCGGCCGTGAAGCTCCCCTCCCCTCCACACCCTCTTCCCTCCCCCTTCCTTCAGCATCGTCGTAGCTCCTGGTGCTAGTGCTGGCCGTGATCCCTCCCAGGCCCCCTGCACGCCAACCCCACCTTCCTGATGTCGAGTCCCAGACCCCAGACCTCCTCAGGTGTGTGGGTTGCCATCCCAGCTCCTCAGCTTGGCAGTGGGCATCTCCTTGATAAACACCCAGTGGCCCTCCCCCTCCTGCCTCAGCCCCCGCTCCCACCCCCAGCTCCAGGAACACTTCGTGAGAGCCCCACGCTCCCTTGGAACTTCTAGAAGGCCTCACTGCCCGGAGCCTGGGATCCCAGCCTTCTTTTTTTTTTGCTTCAGGCAAGGGTGTGCTAGCTGGGGAACAGCAATGTCAAATTTTTAGGAATTCTGTGGTGCAGCTACGTAGCATAGCTGTTATTAGAAATTATATAAACTTATAATTAGTTACACTAAAAAAAAAAGGGTGACGGACTTCCCTGGCAGTCCAGGGAATCTGCCCTCCAATGCAGGGAACATGGGTTCGGTCCCTGTTAGGGGAACTAAGATCCTACATGCTGAGGGACAGCTAAGCTGTGCGCTGCAACAAGAGAGAAGCCGGCGCACAGCAATGAAGAGACTGAAAGCAGTAACTAAGACCCGCGCAGCCAAAAACAGATAAATGTTAAAAAAACAAAGCTGATACTCAAGATTCATTACCTCCTAATTATTTCACTGCATTTTATTATTAGCTACGCTCTGAGGTTATTTACATGTCCTATATCTGCAGGGTGGAAATGCCACATGATGGTCGGCGCATAGCTTCCCAATTCTGTTCAGGGACAGTGGCCATAGCAGGAATATTTACACCATGGAAACTGGTAAACATTACAAATCAGAGCTTGATTTACTGTTTTGTTGATTGTTCAGACTTAACCAAATGATGAGAAAAAGCTATTAACGCTCACAGTACAGATTAAACTTCAAAGTGTGTGCCAGCTCTGACTGTCACATTGTACACAGAACAAAAACCCAAGAAATGTCCTTAAAAGAATATTTTCAAATAGTCTCAACAGTAAAGTATCCTCCAGTTCAGCAAAGAAGTTGTTCATGACATTGACCAAGTAAAGTTTAGGCATATCTCTGGCTGTCTTACTCATTCACACACAAAAAAATGCCAACCAACATTCACGTTAGAATGACACTCGTTTGTCAGTTTGCTGTGGATACGAGCATTTGGAGAAATCAGTGAAAGTACTCTGAGAAACATCAATTTGCCATATGGAATTCACAATAGAAGCATGACATATTTTTTTATTTGTAAGTTGCACACTAAACATGTTCTATATCGGTAAAATTTACAATAAACATATAGAAGTGTGTCAGTGTGTATATGCACATGTATTTTTTCTGGAGAACTAGTTGTCCCAGACATGGCAGTCAAAAGTGTCTCTGGACACGGCCAAAATGTCCCCAGGGGAACAAAATCAACCCTTGTTGAGAGTCGCTGTCCTAGGCAGGCCGTGCGTCCCCCGAGGGCCACTGGAGGCACCCACGTCCTGCAGACCACCTTGCGCGGGGCCTCCGCCTGGCAGGATTTCCCAGTGTTTAGGGAGTGACTCCCAGGGGCCTAGGCTTCCCTGGTGGCTCAGCTGGTAAAGAATCCGCCTGCAATGTGGAAGACCTGGGTTCGATCCCTGGGTTGGGAAGATCCCTTGGAGAAAGGAATGGCTACCCACTCCAGTATTCTGGCCTGAAGAATTCCACAGACTATATAGTCCACAGGGTCGCAAAGAGTCAGACATGACTGAGCAACTTTCACTCTCCCAGGGGCCTGGCCACTGAGGGTCCCATGCTCCATCAGGCCCTTCTTCCCCAGAGCAATGCAGGGGAACCGGGTCTACGTACAGAAGGTCACATGGGGGCTCACGCATGGGCTCTGCGGTCGGCTGGACCCGAGTTCAAATCCCACCTCTGACATCTGCAGGCCAGCTGACCTCAGGCAAGTCACACACCCTCTCACAGCTCAGTGGCCCTGTCTGCAAAATGGGCACAGTGCTCACATCCACCCTCTGGGGAGATTAAGTGAGATGGTGCACATCAAAGGCCTCACCCAGGTTCTGCTCTGGTACAGGAAGGACTCCCAGAATATCAGCTGTTTTCTCAAAACACAGCAACCAGAAACCTGTCCCCAGCCCCCACGCAACAGCTCCATGGCCTTACCTGTGAGATGTAGCCGGGGGGTATGTGGCCGTCCTCCTGGGACTTGGGTGCACCTTGAGGAGCCTCCCCTTGGAGACGCCATGCCTCCAGCTGGGCACGAAGGGACTGGACCTACGGGGATGGGAGGAGGCGAGGTCACTGAGGGCCTCGAAGGGGGAATGGAGCTGGCGGGATGAAGTGGCCCTGGTGTGGAAACGTGGGCAAGGGGCACGTTCTAGATGCTTCCTGGATGGCCAGGTCAGGGACCCAGGAGAGTGCTGGCCCAGAGAAGAAGGTTCAACAGGGTTGGGAGCAGGACACCACAGTCAGAGATATTTACCTATTATATAGGTAGGAGGAAACTTCTTGGAGCCTCAGTTTCCCATCAGTAAAACAGTGAGGCGGTCTATCCTAAGGGACCATGAAACTGCCATGTGACCAGGTGAGGACTGCATGAGCCTGCATGTAAGTAAGGAGGGCCTAACACAAGGGTTGGTATGCAGAAGTTGCTCAATAAATGGTCTCTCCCTTCTCTTCCCCCTTCCCTTCTTTGGGACTGCTGAGGACAGAACAAAGATGGGGAAAAACAAACAAAAACAAAAGATCCCCAAGGTCCAGGAAAGCAGTCTCCAGATCACAAGGCATCTGAAGTGTCAGTGGCTCGGGGGTGAGCTCCCCGTCACTGTAGGTATGCAAGAACTAATGCTACAGCATGACTGCAGGGATGCCAAGGGCGCTGGTGGGGTAAGGAGGCTCCCAGAGGCAAGCCATGCCCACCTACCTCCTTCTCCAGCGCCTCGTGGCTGTCGCTCGGGGCCCCCCGGCGCTCCCCGCGGCCTTGATTGAGCAGGGCGGTGAGAGGCACCCGCTTGTTCTCCCGAAGGGGTAGCTTCTCCAGCTCCTGCCACTTCTTCTCGATCTCCTCGCTGAGCCGGCTCTGCTGGTCCTCGGTCAGCGGGGCACCCAGGACCCGGCGTGGACCCTCGCCTGCCGGTGTCTCTGCGGCCCGGGTGTCCGTGGCCTCAAACCACTTGCGTCGCTCCTCGGAGCGTTGGGCCAGGTCCCTCTCCAGCTCCTCCTGCTTGGCCGGGCGGTCGAGGGTGCGGGCCGGGGTGCGGGCCCGCTGCGGGGAGCCCTGAGTCAGCGGGGAGAGCTCAACGTAGTCCAGCGACTGCCGCTGCCCATCTGCCTTCCGGGGGCCGCCCCGGCTGATGACCTCAGAGCCCACCCGCTGCTCCCCTGCCTTCAGGGATCCCTTCGGGGTGCCGTAGCCATGTAGCGTGTTCTCCTTGTTGCAGTCCGAGAGCCTAGGGGGCCAGCAGAGCCACGTCAGGCGGGACCTGGCCTGCACAGTCCCAAAACAAGCACTTCTGGAGTGTGAACCGTGTGCGGGGGCCTGGGGACAGACCCCAGTGGGGGAAGCAAGTTAGAACTAAACTACAGCTCCATCATTAACAGATCCTGGAAACCATCCCAGCTCCACCGCTTCTAGGGAACCTGGCCGCCCTCTCTAAGCCTCAGTCATCTCATCTATAACATGGGACAACAATGTCTCTTACAGGAGGGACGTGAAGACTAGATGACTTAATGTGTTCAAAGCAACCAGGAAGGCCTTTGTGAATGGTGATGGCAGCATTAGTGTTAAGGGTGTGGTGGGAGACAAGACCCTGGGTTCAAGAGGCTCATAGTGGAACAGGGGAGATTCCCAGGGTCACTGCAAGTGAGGGGAACAGTGGCCTCTGGCTGCATAGGCACAAACGGTGGAGACTCATAACAACTGTCAGCTCCCCTCTGCTTCCATAGCAACATTGGGTATGTGGTCACCTGGCCAAAAACTAAAGTGTCCCTTCCCGCTACAAGTGGCCATGTGACTACTCTGCCCAGTGCAAGTGAGAGGCGGCACCCTTCAAAGGACAGGTATGCCCTGGCCTGCCTCCTGGCTTGGACCCGTGAGAATGTGAGCAGTGCTCTGGCCCAGAGGCAAGGCTGGGGGCTAGGGGCCACACAGCAGCCCCGCCAGGTCCAGACTGGAGTGAGAAATAAACCTCTGCCTTGTGTGAACCCGTGTTTGGGGTTTCTTTGCTATAGCAGCAAAGCCTATACAGTAAATCATAGTCCAGCTGCATAGTAGGCAAGAGTTTATAAAGCGCCTCTGTGCATATCCTCACACGATATCTGGCATGACAGGTGAGGAATCTGAAACTCAGTCCAGACAGCAACTGGCCTAAGGCTGACAGTCAGGGGGTGGCCAGGCAGACAGACACACAGTCCATGCCCCCTCAATACCATGCTTCAGTTTCTGTCACCCAACAGCCAGAGTTCCAACCCTCACGGGCATCTGGGCTTTTTGTGTTTGTTTTTTCAAAAAGATGCTTACTTAAATTTATTTTTATTTACTTTTTGGCTGTGCTGTGTGGCATGGGAGACTTTTAGCTCCCTCATCAGGGATCGAACCCGTGGCCCCCTGCAGTGGAAGCCCAGAGTCCTAACCACTGGAGTGCCAGGTAAGTCCCACATCTGGGGTTTATACTGTGTGGGGGCTCCACCAGCAGATCACTCGACCCTCCCGCCCCTCTCCCCACAGCGACCTCTACAGGGAGTGAGTCCCCCACCCAGACTAAGTAGCCATCCCCTCTCCCTGACACAGGCTCAGACCAGGCCCCTCAGCACACAATCAGCCACACCTCACAGGCCCTTCAACTCAGCGGCATTTCTCCAAAGAGCCGAGGCCTCTCCCCACCCTTTCAGGATGGGATGAGAGTCAACCTCCAAACCTCAAGGTATTTCTGGATGAGTGCCACAGATACCCACTGCCCCCTCCCTCTATTTTGTTGGTAGAGAAACTGAGGCCCAGGGCCCTCAGGTGAACACCAGATCCCCATTCAGGATGCGGCGCTAAGGGGGTGGTAAGTGCCTCCACGAAGGCCCCGGTCCAGCCCAGCACGTACTTGGTGACATCTGGGGCTGAGGTGGGACGCACAGTCTTCCTCAGAGCCTCGATCCAGTTCCTTCGGATGCCCGAGGTCATGGCCGACAAGGTATAGATAGCATCTTTGGTCTGCAAGTCCACCCCACAGGTAGGTTGCCACCTGGCCAGCTTCCTTGCTCCCTCCCCACTCCCCCAGGGAGGTGCCCTTCCCTCCCAGGGGGTGGCATCTCAGGTCTTAAGCCTGGAGGCGGACAGAGGATGCACACCCTCCCCTCCTAGCCTCGGAAGAGCCCCGCCGCCTCCACAGTCTGTCCAACATTCGAATCGGCTTGCCAGTGATACCCGGGCTTGCCCCAGACAAGCTCAGTGTTGGCAGCAGAGCTTCTTGCTGGCTCTGAGGACAAGGTCTCTGGGGAAATGAGTGATGGGAGCCAGTCTGGGGAGCCACACTCCACCCCCAAACCTCCTCTGGGGGCCCTCCAGGGATATGGCCCCCAGCTGCCCGCAGGCTCACATGGATCTGGAAGCCATAGTTGCGCTGCACTGCGTACTCGGTGACGTCCATGCAGGAGCGCAGGTCAATCTCACCATCCAGCTCATCCGCCTGCAGCAGGAGGACTCATGATGGTCCATGGACTACAGTGATCCCCCCTGAACCCCTTCCAGGGGTCCCCTGGAACCTGATGGGGGAAGGAGCCCTCCCACTTCATTGTCTCACCTCCTCAGCAGTGGAATCCCGGTAGTACTTGAGGCTTGAGTCGGTCAGCACAAACCAGTGCTTCTTCCACTGCAAAGGAGAGATGGCGGTGAGTAAGGGTCAGGGGCATGGAATGAGTATGTGTGTGTGTGCGCATCATTCCACAGGCATCTTGGGTGCTGCCAGGTCAACTGTTCTGCTTGCAGCAGGTGCCTGGCACTCTCACCAGCTGGGCTGAGGTGCGGGGGGCAGGGGACAGTGCAGAGTCACAAAATCCACATTTGCCGTTAGCCCCTCCATTCCCTCTCTGAGCCTCAGTAGCAGCATCTGTGAAATGGGTCGGCTTCTCCTCACTAACCTCATCCTCCCTTTCTTTCTGAGAGCCCTTCCCTGATTTGTTGACAATTCCATAGGCCTCCTGATCCTTTCCACCAAGATCATCGAGGGTCCTGTATGCAAATCCTGCCCAGTGCAATCCAGGAAGGGGTTGTGACCTGTGTAAGGGCATTTGCCTAGCAAGCCAGAGGTCAGGACTTCAAAGTCTTCTTCCTTATGCTACTCCCGGATTGATCACCCCAACAGCCGAGGACAAGTCTCCCAGAGAGCAGGGCCAGAAGGGGGCTCAGGGAGAAGTGTCTGAGAGCTGGTCATATTCTGTTTCTTGATCTGGGTGCTGGTTACATATACATGCAGCTATGAAAATGCATTATCTGTACATTTACGATGTGGGCACCTTTCTGCAATGCTTCTCTCTACTGCAGACGGGGTTAGGTTGGCAGGACACATGGGAGAGGGGTGGGGGCATCAGAACAGCCTGATATGAAAGTGCCAAGCTCAGCTCACATCCGGGCTTCCGGCCACTCACTAGAATGCCAGTCAAGATACACCCACTGCCAGGGTCAGCCCATGTCCTCTGCAGCTCCCCCGCATCACCAAGCTCTGGTTAATACTTCAAGTACTTAGTTTTCTTTCCTCAAGAAGATGGTAAGTTTTCAAGGATATGCCAGGATGATACTTTCTACTTCTTTCCACACTGCCGCCCCTGAGAAATAGGACTTTAACATCCAAGAGACCAGGGTAACAACTATTTTATCCCTTGCTAGCTGTGTGTCTTTAGTCATGTGTCTCAACCTCTCTGAGCTTCAGTTTTCTGACTTGTAAAGTAGGGCTAAGTAGTCCCTAAGCCTCCTGGTGAGGTCAGAAATTCCTAACCCTCCCCGGAGTGTCTCTCATGGCACTTGGCACATGGTCAGGCACAAGGACGTTGGGGACTGGAGAGACTGGCCCTCTTAGAACCACACTGCTCTTCTGGGTGACCCGAGCTGCTGGACAGGACAACTGTTCCTCTGTAAAGTGGGGCAGGGGTTTTGGGCCAAAAGATCTCTTAGGCTCTTCCAGGCCTGGTCTACAACTGCCTGCGATGGCAGCTGGCTGGACTCTGTGGGCCTCAGGAGCCCCAAGTTCTAGGCCTGGGTTTGTCCAAGGTGCTGCTGGGCCTGGAAGAGATCAAAGCCCTTTGGGCCTGTCTCCTGTCTGTGCACCAAGGGGTTGGGCTAGCTGAACTCCCAGGGCCCTTCCAGCTCGGACATTCCAAAACCCTGTGAAAGAGAATGAGTAATGGCCAGTTCTGGGTGGGGCTCATAATCTCTGCCCTCCAGAGACCCTGGGTGGGGAGGCTGGGAAGGGTCACTGGCGGGATGCCCGGCCTTGTGTGAGCCTAGAGCCCAGCCACCAGGGGGCTGGCAAGCAGGCAGTGGGTTCGGAAGGTTGTGGGCTAGAGGGAATAAAGCATGTGGGTAGAGAACACAATGAGATTCCCTTTGGCTCCAAGCCCTCCGTGGCATGCGGGCTGCACGCAGACCCAAGCCGCGGGCGCACGCAGGACCCGGGCAGGGAGACGTCCCCTCCCAGGCTGGGTGGGCAGGAGGCCAGCTCCACCTCCAGCCTGGCAGCCAGAAGGGTAGAATGGTGAAAAGCTACTGTCCCTTCTGGCTCTAAGGATGCACACAGCAGAGAAAGGGAAGGGTGATTAGCTGAGGCCCAAGCAGGCACTGAGGGCTCTGTGGAACATTTTATGTGCTTGACCTCTATGACTCTGTTATCCAGCCTGGAAAGAATTCTCACTACCCAGCATGCCCATTTCACAGATGAAGCCACCGAGGCCGGAAGAAGCTGTGACTCGCTCAATGGGGCCCCAGGTTGGTGAGACTTCAAGGAATGTGCTCTGAGGCCCCACCCCAAGGTTGGGGGGGAGCTGCTGCATGGCTGAGCCTTTGGGAATTTGTATAATCTCAGACAGGATGATCTCTGCGAACCCCTCCATCCCAGACCCTCAGACACCCAGCCAGGGTCGTCAAGAGGTGGGATGGCCGAGGGGCTCCTGGTGAGAAGAGAGGATGGGGGTGGAGGGCGTGAAGGGCCAGGAGGCCACCATCCTGGAGACCTTACATAATGCAGGCTGCCTCACAAAGCTGAGATGACTAGCAGCCTCTGCCCTTCCACCCAGCAGCCCAGGGCCTTCTTTCCAACAGGAAACATCCCCCTCAGGGTTCCCCCTCTGGCCCTCACCATCCAACCCCTCCACCCAGAAGCCAGGGTCTCTAGATGGCTAGACAGGCCAGGGAAGCTGCTCAGCCACCTGGGCAGCCCCCAGGACCCTACAGGGCCCTGCAACAACCCCACTTCCCACCCCCTACCCCTCACCCCACCCCACCGCAGCCCTCCTACCTCTCCAGGCTCGTCCAAGATAGACATCCATCCCTTCTTGAAGTTTAGCAGATCGGGCTATGGGGAGAGGGGGTGGCAGGTGAGTCAGGCTCAGCGAGAACCAAAGGGGCTCATCCTACCTGCTCTAAGTCCTATAAGAGTACTGCGAAGCCAGAAGGGAGGGTTCAGGACCCAGATAACCCCCCAAATCCAGGCAGGCTCCCAGCCACTGAAGCAGCCTTGGTCCCTTTCCTGAACACCCGGCAACCTCTGAGAGGTGGCCCGGGTGACTGGCCATCCACCACAGACCTCCGAGCTTCTCTCCCGCCAGCCTGCTTCCTCACCTGAGTGTGGAGGAGAGGGAGAGAGAGAGGGGAGAGAACTCTGCCTGGAACAAGGGACCCTTACAGAGCGCAGTGGACAGGCCAGGCCAGCAGGGCTGAGCGAACTGTCCAGTTCCTCTTGCTGATGAGGCCCAGGCAGATAATGCCCTAATGATCTTACCCACCCCCAACCCAATAAGCCTCCCGTGGTCCAACCAGCCCTGCCCTTCCTCGTCTCCTGGAGACCCTGAAAAATGGAGCCAGGCCCAGGTGTGGTCTAAGACCCCTGGGGCCCCCCTAGCTCTTTGGAAGAGCTGGGGAGATGTTACCTCAGTTCTGGCAAGTCCTACCTGCCGAGTGCTGCCGAGGGGGGCACGGCCCCGGGGTCTGGGGCCTCCCAGGTGTAGCATGTTCCACAGGGACCTGGAGCTAGGTGCCCCCCGCCTATCCCCTAGAGGACAAAACTGCTCATCTGGGCATTTTATCTGGCCAGGCCGATCCACAGACCCTAAGGCCTGCTGGGGAGACCTCTCTCTCTTGTCTAAGTCCCGGTCCCCCTGCAGGGTCTCAGCTCCTGCTCGCTGGTGGGCCAAGCTGGCCAGCAGGGAGGAGGCTGCCACCTGTTGCCATGGCTCTGAGCCCACCTATCAGCATCTGCATCACAGCTCCACCGGGCCAAGGTGTCTGGTTGCGTGGAGGGAGCGGGTGGCATGGCTCAGCGGGGTGGGCGGCGACAATGGTTGGAAACCTGGAAATTGGAGCCACCTGACCTGGCCACCTGCCTTGACCCGCCTTCCTCGGAGCAAGCCCCATTCTCTTCCTCCGGTGGAGGAAGAGGCCTGAGAGGGGCTTGGGCCAAGAGCCTGGACATCCTGAGCCATCCCCAGCCATGGCCTTGGGACCAGGGCCCCTGGATCTCAGCAGGCCAAGTGGCCCAACCCCTGCATCAAGCCCCTCCCCGCAGATCTGTTTGACGGAAGGGACACAGGCCCTGGGAAACCCCAGGCTGTGTACGCCCTGTCTGCTTTCTCTTCTTCCCCGCCCTGTTCCCCACGTGGGCCGGAAGCTGCCCAGGGTGGTTCCAAGCTCAGACTGAAGACCAATAGCCATGCTCAGGGCCACCAAGTCATCTGGGTCCACGTGCAGACAGGGGCCTGCCGTGGCCTCAGGGCCTGGCATGCTGTGACCCCAGGGGAAACCTGCTGATTAAATATCTGCCCTCCTCTATCTCCCTGATCTAAATTCCCGTGCTTTGGGGGCCGTTCCCACCCCACCTCCTGGCGGCTGAAGAGCCAGGCTTTTTAGGATGGACCACAGGGCTGGCATCACTGTGCAGACCTGGGGAGAGCCCCCCGGGAAGGACCAGCTGACCACACAGCCAATCAAGACAGCCAAGCCAGGGCTGGGAGAGTCATGGGCTTCCAGAGGCTGAGGAAGGGCAGGAGTGACAGGCTGGGACCCTGAGGGCTGCCTGGGAAGCAGAGTGGCCTTCCTAAGTCACATTCCCTCTCTGAGCCCAGATGCTTGATGTGGCAAAGGATGGGGGGCGGGGGGGGGGGGGGTCCTGCCCTCCCCCAAGTTCCATGAGAGAACTGAATGGGCTACACACAGAGACACTGGTACCCACATATCACACACACACTGTCAGGCATGAGATGGCATGGTGACCTTGGGGAGAGAAGGCCACCAGTGTGAGTTTTTAAACCTGCTGGCGGGCAAGGTCCTGCAATTACCTGGGAAGCCCCCAAGGGTCAAAAGGTCAGAGAACCTAACCCTCTGCCCCCTGTAACTTCACACATGGCTCCTCAGCCCCAGACACCTTCCCTCCACCTGCAGGAAGCTCCCTTTCCCTTTTCCTTCCAGAGTACTGATAGGACTTCACAGCAGACCTCCCTCCTTTGACCACAGGTCAACTCTGCCTCAAGCCAGCCTGGACCATGGACACTGCCCACTGTATGCATGCTCTGGCAGGGGACCCGCTCCGAAAGGCCTAGTGTCACAGGCCCGCTCCAAACCCTCAGGGGCGGTTTCAGAACAAGGTCCAGCTGCCTCAGAACAGTCCGAAAGCCTCGGCATCACCCCTGCTTAGGGAGCCCCAAGTTTTACGTCATCACACTTCCTCTCCGATCCCCAACACACCAGGACTGGGGCCCTCCACACACACCTATGTCCTCTGCTTGAAACACAAGGCCTCCTCCACCTCCTTCAACCAGGCAAACCCCTTCTCATGCCTTGAGACTTGGCTTTATCGCCACCTCGGAGGCGCCTTTCCTGGTACACACCACACCAGATGACTTCCCAGGGCCTCTGTGGCATCTGTGATCGTCCTGAAGCCACTCACTTATCCCTCACAGGCTAGACCAGAAGCAACTCCATCAGGGACACACACTGTTCACCACCCCCACCAAGATCTTAGGACTCAGGACATTCATACAAGTTTCTTTCTTCCCTTCTTTCTTTTCATCTCTCTCTCTTATTTTTTTGAACCAGGCCCTGTTCTACACCAGGAAATCAGTGGTGAATAAGAGATGCGGCCCCTGCCCTGGTGGAACTCTGGAGAGAGACAGACAATAAACAAGTGAGCAGGTATATAATTTGATGCCAGGCAGCCGGCTGGGGATGAAGCTCCAGGGGCAAGGCTGCACCCGGCTAAGGCAAAAGGAGGTTGCGCAGAGCCTGACTCCAGGCCCAGCTTCCTGAAGCCTCTAAGCATTTACACGTTCATAGCACCTTTGCCACTTGTTCGTTCAGATTTCTGAGGTCGAAGTCAGGGAGATGGGGCCAGGAGAGAGGAAGAGGATGTGAGGAAGCAATGGGCAGGACACCAGCCTGGAGTGGGCTCAGGTCTGAGAGCAGCCAGGATGAATCCGGTAAACACTGTCAAAGGTCAATACGAGCCTCCTCTCTGCTCCATAACCTTTCATGGCTCCCCAGTGCCCCTGAACAAGCCCAAGCTGCTCTTCCTGGCCTCTGAGGCCCTCCTTCCCAAGTCCTTTTTCTACGTTTCACCATTTCATTTCCCAAATACGGCCACCAGCCTTGATCCACACTGTACCCCCACCCAACCCCACATCCCTCTCCATTTGACAAAGTCCTATAGTCCCAGGAGGTCATTTCCTTAGGGGAGCCTCCTCCCACCAGCAGGGATGAGTCCCCACAAGCTGCTTCCAGCAGTCTTACCCAAGTTCAGCATGTGCTTCCCCAGGAAAGGCAACTATGTACATTTATCTGATCCTGAGCCAAAAATGGGACAGACCGAGTTACAAATTCTGGCTCAGCCAGGGCCGGGCCATGTCACCCAGGGCACGTAAGTTCACTACCTACAGTGTGAACTCATCGGTGTCCTCACCGGTTAGACGGGGAGTTACCATCAACCTGCAGGGATCCAAGCTGGTAATGTGACAGCACCCAGTTTCAGGGCCTGGCAGGCACCCCGTAGGCAATGCAACCACTCTCCACTAGCCTAAGGCAGGGATGGGGGGGTGGGGTGGAAGACACTGACTCAGCTCCTCCCCCCACATCCCTCTCTACTCCCTGACAGGGGAGGGGAGGCTGCTGACAACAGGAAGGGCCAGCAGAGGTGGCAGGATGTGCAGAGGCTGAGGAAATCCAGGCAGTGAGCAGGTCATCGCACTTAGGAGGCAGGGGCCCGGCGCACACCCACGCTGCTCAACTCCCCCCAACCCTCCTCTCCAGGCTGTCAAGAGTCTCCCTAAGGAGCCTGCCAGAAAGCAAAAGCAATCCTGCCCATCCCTTCCAGAACATCACAGTCAAGGGGCCAGAGTGACCTGGAAAAGGGCTACTCCTTCCCTTACACTCAGGGTAACCTCTGGCAACTCACCTACGCCCCTCCCCAAGCCTCAGTTTATTACACTGTGAAACGGGGCTATTGGTGAACTCAGCTATGAGACGCAATATGATAATTAAGGCACAAGTACTGATAGAGGTTGGGTATGGCTCATCCCCAAGAGAAAGACAAATCCCTGCCACCGTGTTCCTCACTCCCAATCGCTGGCCTGCCCCACCCAAGGTCCCAGAGCCACTGCGAAGTGGCAAGCCCGAGAGAGCACGGTATCCTGCTACTTCAGAAGTCCCAGGATGGGCTCCAGAGGCCTGTGCCCAGCGCCCACACGGGCGGACAAGCTTCCCAGACCCGCACCAGCGAGACCCATTTCAACCAAGGGAGCGCCTCTCTCCAGCCCCTGGCGAGACCCAGACCCGGGCCAGGCCCATCTCCGCTCCTCCCGCGACTCAGAACCCTGGGAGACCCTTATAGATCTGGCGCAACTTGGGGGAATCAGATCAGGTTTTCACTAAGGGGAGCTGGAGAAGAGAAGGGGAAAGGGCCACCCCGAATCTGTCCATGATTGGACCGGCAAAAGTTAGGGGGTGGTGCCTGAGAGCGAGAGTTCCCATCTTCTCGGGGTGGGGGTTGCCCGGGCTCCTGGCTCGGAAAGGTGAGGCCGGGGGAAGGTGAGGCAGGACAGCCGGCCAGTGCGGCCGGGGTCGCCCTTCTTCCGGCCGAGACCTCTTCTCGCCTCAGGGAAGTGAGGAGGGGGTTGCCCAGAGGGGAGCGGCGCGGCTCTGGCTCCGGCTGTCGCTCTCCTCCCGGCCTGGGGGTGCAGAGGGCTGCACCCCCGGTGCGGGGAGCACTCACCGTCATGTTGGCAACCCGGGGCGGCGAGAGCAGAAGGCAGGAAGGTGGAAAGGGCTCTCGGGCTGGGCTCAGCGGAGCGGGAATCCCGCCGCCGCCGCCGCCCCTCTCGGCCGCCAGCCGCCGCTCCTCCCGGCCCTTCCCTTCCCCGGCGCTGCCCCGGCCCCTTCCATCCGCCCATAAAACTTTTTTTTTTTTTTTT
Source organism: Dama dama (assembly GCF_033118175.1). Lineage (NCBI taxonomy): Eukaryota > Metazoa > Chordata > Mammalia > Artiodactyla > Cervidae > Dama > Dama dama. Next base: position 10,602,598 of record NC_083702.1, read on the forward strand.
CAAACTTCCTGGGAGGATCCGGGATGGCCAATGGGCGGCAGGGTAGCCGGGACAAACAGTGGCGGGGGCCGCGGGCGGGCCAATGGGAGCGCGGGAGAGGCCCGTAGGCAGGGCCTCTTGCGACGGGACGGGCGAGCGGGGGCGGTCCCCGGCGCGGCGGATGGGGGCGGAGGGAACGGAGGGCGGGCCGGGCTCTGGCCCCGGAGGCGCGCTGGGAGGAAGGAAGGGCCCAGCGTGCAGGTGACTCCGACGGGCCGCTGCGCGGGAGTGCGGGGTGGGGGCAGCGGGGTGTGGCACCCTCGTCGCCCAGCAACGGTTCCCTCCGACCCAGTCGCCAGCCGCCAGACGGGAGCGATGGGTCCATTAGGGCTCTGCCTCCCCGGTTTGATGACGACGCCGGCAAAGCACCCAAAACTACCAACTCAGCGCGTCCCACTCGCCCAGCCCCCTTCATTACCTGTGTAGTGGACTTTCGTCCTTAACCACAGACCCGACAAGGGGTGTCTTTGCCTCCACTTTACTAATGAGAAAATGAAGGCTCAGATAGGTGAGCCAACTTGCCTAAGATCGCACAGGAAGAAGAGACGGGGATTCCTAACAAGTAAGGGTGGGCGCTAGTGGTAAAGAACCCGCCTGCCAATGCAGGAGACACAAGAGACACGGGTTCCATCCCTGGGTTGGGAAGATCCCCTGGAGGAGGGCATGGCCACTCCAGTGTTCTTGCCTGGAGAATTCCATGAAGAGAGGAGCCTGGAGGGTTACAGTCCATAGGGTCGCAAAGAGTCAAGCGACTTAGCACAATCTAAGCACAAAGTGAGTTATGGAATCATAGAGCCTTCCCATTTTAATGCCCCCTCCTCACAGGGAGTCTTTCTCTGCTTAAGAACCTCATTTTGTGTTCTTGGGTGTGGGCTATACTGTTTCTCTTTCCCAAAGCACTTGGTGGTTTTTAAGAGGTTCTTTGCCTGCAGGAGCTCCTCTAAACCCACAGTTGAGGAGGGACTGTGATGGAATTTGTTGCTAAGTGCATGGAATGGCTTATGGAGCATTGTGACTCAAGCCCTGTATTACCTTAAGCAAAGTACTTAACTTCTCTGTGCCTCAACTTCACCTTCTGTAAAATGAGATGATGCTATGATCTCACAGGCTGCTGTAAGGATTGTTTATTTAAGTAAAGCACCTAGAACACCCCCTTTATCCCTAGTTAGTTCTCCTTAGGTAGGGGCACAGGGGGATTGGGATAATTATCATTTCAGTGATTCTGCCATCTCACTTTGGGGTTCAGAAATTATTGCTGTCATGATTATAATTACTATCCCCATTTCACAGATAAAGAAGTGGAGGCCCAGGGAGCTGAAGTTTTTCCAGCATTTCCCACTGGAATTCTCTCCAGCCTGAGGAATGAGGCCGCGGATAAGTCCTCCTAGACACTGGCCTTCTGGCCTTGCTGAGCAGTGTTCTCACCCTACCCCTGTATCTCACTCAGGCATTTATTTGGTCCTTGGGAGAGTGAGTAAACAAACAGAAGACCTCAGCTACCACCCTGACACAGTGGCACGGGCACGCACCTGATAGCACCAGCCTCTTTGCTGGATTCCTGGCCCCCCGGGACTCTCTTCCAGTACCCTCAACACAGTAACTAGAACACTCCCCTGCCCAAAGTTCTTCAACACTTCTCCACTGCTGAGAGGTACATTCTTGTGCCAGGAGTCAGGGTTCATTATCATATGGCCCCTGCCTGCTGTCCTTCATCATTACACACACACACATTTCACGTGCTCGGGCTGCACAAGCACCAGGACGTCCCAGAATAAGCCAGGTCCCCTGTAGCTCCCTAGTGGCACATATTGTTCTGTGCTGTGTCTGGAACACTTCCCTTCCTGTCCTCTTATGCCCCAACACACACACACTCACTCTCTCCCTCCCCTCCCTCCAAATGTTTGTTTGCCTGGAAAATTCCTCCTCACCCTTCAAGTCTCAGTCCAAAGGAAGCCAGAGTGCCCCCAGCACAGACTTAGAATCTCCTTGTCCAGAGCTCCCTGCATCTGTACACTCTACAACTCAAGTGATGACCACACTGTGTCCTGATCAGGTCTATGTCAGTGTCCTCACAAACTGTGAGCTCCCTGTGGGCAGGAAGAGTGGTTTTTGTCTATATCATGTAAAGCCCAGGGCCTCAGCCCATATCAGGTTTTTCACAAATGTTGGTCCAGAGAGTGAATGCACAAGTGAAGCGATGACTCCCTTACTGCAACTTGCCCTGGTAAGAGGGATGGCACAGCTTCAGGGACCCAGGAATGACTTCTTAAACAGTCACCAAACTTTGGGGTTATCCGGTTTCAGACTGTTCCTCTATTGAGGATAACAGTGTGAGGCTCAGAGAAGGGAGACAATTAGGGGCAGAGACAGAACTCAAGCCTTAGGTTTCCTGGCTCTTGACCTTGGACTAATTTCGCTATCCAGCCTGAGAAATGTTTAAAACTGCTCTAAGTAACTGTCTGGGTGGTTCCACTAGCAGTTCTGTCTCTCAGCTCCTGATTTTCCTCATCATCAGGTGAGAGAAGAGCCGCCAGTTCATTGAGCCTAAGTTGCCATATCTGTCCAATGGGGAAAATCTGCGGAGACTCAGGGATGCAAGGAGGACTCTGCAAGGAGACACGGATGCATGGAGGTGGTGGGGACAGGGTGGGCTCTGAGGTTGGCTAGAGCAGGCTTCAAATCCTAGCTCTCCCCTTTTGTGTGACCTAGAACAAGTGAGTTTCATTCCTTCATCTATTAAATGGACAATGTGAACCATACCTGATACACCAAGGGCGAGGATTCAATGCAATCAGGTGTGCCACTCACTGAACACAGAGCCAAGCACATAGTAGGTGTACAATAAATGCTGGTTATTATCACCAGCATCCCAGAGTCCATTTCCCCATTTCTCTTCCCTTTCTCTCCCACCAAGGACTTACCTGCTCCCTCCTGCCAGAACTACTGTGTGTTAGTGACCTTTAGTTAGGCTGATAAGGTAACTCCCGCCCCTGACTTAAAGATACCACCCTGCCTAGATAGCCATGTTTGCTTGGTTATCCTTGTGCCTTAACCCCCATAGAGCAGCAGAGAGGAAATTAAGAAGTGGATGGGGGACTTCCCCAGCGGTCCAGTAGTTATGACTCCACGATTTCCCTGCAGGGGGCAGAGGTTTGATCCCTGGTTGGGGAACTAAGATCCCACGTGCCACGTGGCCAAAAAATAAACAAAAATAAATAAACTGAGCCAAGATATATATTTTTTAAATACTAAAAAGAAAAGAAGCAGATGGGAAAGTTAGTGTTTGAATGCTGCCCCCCACCCCCTCGCATCTCTGTACATCCTGATCGCTCTGAGCCAGTCCTCCCTACAGCCCTGATCATCGGCATATATACATTTTATCCCGTTAGACAGATGTGGCAACTGAGGCTTGGTGAGTTTGACTGCAGCCATGATCTCATCAAGAGATCTCATCAATGAGGAAAATCAGCAAGTGGCTGGTTCCTCTAAACCCTAGCCATGCACCCTTGGGCAAGTCCACCTCACCTCCCTGAGTGTACACTGTGTCTAATTACAGCATCTAATGTGCCCAGCTTAGAGCTAGACCCCCAGCTTATCAGAGTACAAGAACTAGCCTGTCACTGAGAGAAGAGAGCCCACGAGCCAGCCTGTGGCCCCTGGAGGTGGCCAGGCCTGCACCCTCCACCGTGAAGCGGGGGCCAGAGAGAGCAAGTCTCAGCTGCCTCCCCTCCCCTCTCCCCACTCTTGAGGAAACCCCGAACCAGAGGCCTGAGTGTTTACAGCCCTCTCTGGGTAAAGGATGGGTTACGTAATGCCAGATGTTTGTGCAACTGGCTCAGGCCCAGGTCTGAGACACACTTTGCAATCCCAGAGCCCCTTGCAGGCCCTCTCTCCCTCTCCCCCTTCCCCCCAGCCTAGCTCCCCTTGGCCTATATGCTGATTGGGAGCTTTCAGCTGTGTGGATTATTCCATCACCCTTCACCCTGCAAGCTGAAAGCGGCCCCAGCCCGGTCCTGCAGGTGGGACAGGCCCCTCCTGTCCAAGGGAGCTCAGGGCTCTGCTTCCAGCCCTCCTTTCTCATGTGTGGGTCCCACATCTCTCCCTCTCAGCCCCTATGGTTTTCCTCTGCCTAACACCAGCCTCCTCCCTCCCCTCCCCCTCTCTCTCCCACCCTCGCCCCTCCCATCCCACTGGAGCCAGCCTACCCTTTGCCACCTGAGGACCCCCAGAGACAGCAGGAACGGATTGAACAGCGTGGGACGGTCCCCGGGCATCCGCCATGAGGTCACCAGTCGGCCCTTGAGTGGGCTCCCAGCCTTGCCCTCCGCTGGCCTCTTGTCTGCCTGTCAAACAGGGTCCAGTGTTGGCCCCCAGGTCCCTTTGGTGGGATGGGGGAGTCCCTGATGACAGCCTCCCCTGCCCATGCTGCCATGCCCACCTCAAAGGCCCAGAGTTGCCATCTTCCTCCATCCCAGAACTGCCAAGAAAAGAGCTTGTGAACTCATTCACCCGTATGATGTTGGTTGCTAGGGCTCTAGGGTCTCATCGCCCTTGGGAATGTGCACTTCTCCACCCTCAAGTTGGACCCCAAGGAGCCAGCAGGAGGGGAATGCAGACCACAGATGTGTGTTCAGCCCGCATAGGGTTTTCAGATTATTTTGCATTAGGTTCCAGTGTTAAATAATCAAGAGGTTAACACATAACTACATATTTCCAGCTTCTCTTGAAATATCTAAAGATGGAGAAACTCTGGGTCCCTCTTCCCCATGGCAACAATCCTCTGGAGCCAAGAGGTCACCCAAGTGTTCCCCTAATCCCGAGTCCCCCATCTGCCTGCTCTCCTCACCTTTGTGAAAGGAATGAGTCCCAGACATCTACAGTCATACCCAGCAGAGCCCCCAAGTGCACCCCCTTTGGAGTCATCCTTGTTTGGGGATTCCCTGGTGGCTCAGCTGGTAAAGAATCTACCGGCAAAAAAAAAAAAGAATCTACCGGCAATGCAGGAGACCTGGGTTCGATTGCTGGGTTGGGAAGATCCCCTGGAGAAGGGAATGGCTACCCACTCCAGTATTCTGGCCCAGAGAATTCCATGGACTGTATAGTCCATGGGGGTCTCAAAGAGTCGGACACGACTGAGCGACTTTCACCTTCACTTGTTGGGGAAACTGAGGCCCCCGTGAAGCAGAGGCATTTGCCCAAAGTCACAGAGGAGGCTACTGGCACAGGCAGGACAGAACCCAGGTGTCCCAAGTCCCCAGCATCCAGAGATTCTCTGGATGTGGGACATGAAGCATCAAAGCACAGGTCCAGAGGACACTGGAGGAAAGGACGGCCCCGACCCTGCACCACATCCCCATCACAGCCCTGACCACTAGCCCATGGGCTCCATGATGGCACTCCAGTTGGCCTCTGGCCCACACCCAAGTATATAGAAGGTGCTCACTAAGTATGTAAGTGAATGAATGAATGAGGCAGTTGTCCATTCTGTCCAGCTTCCTGGGGGTGGGCTGAGAGGTTTTCTGGGTTGCTGGGGTAGGCCCATTTCATGGAGACTAGAGGGGGACCCCTGTATTGCTATTTCCTCTTTGTTCGCAAAACTCCAGCCCCAGGAAGTGTGAAGAAATAACACAGAAAGAGGAAGAGCAAAGCTGCCGGAGTCCCTGTGAGAGCTGGAAGCCCCTTTAGTGACCAGTCCCCATCACCTCCCATTTCACAGATGGCCCAAAGCAGTTAGGCCCATGCTGCTTCTACTCTGCGAGGCCCCAAGGCAATCAGGGCACAGCTGGGAAGCGGTGTTGCAGGGGGAGCAGCCAGAAGGCTGGGTGGGGGGTTCTGAGTCCCGGGTCCTAATTTGAGCTCCGCCACCGACGGGCTGTATGATTCAGGATGACTGCCCTGCCCCTCGTTTCCTCCTCTGCCCAACAGTCAGGGGTTGGGCAGAATCCCCCCAGCTCAGGCTAGGAGCAAGGCCAGACAGACACCCCCTCACCCCGTGACACCCGGCTTTTCAGGAGCCAGCAGGAGAAACTGCAGAACAACAGGATTAGAGAAGCACTGGCCCCAAGCAGCCTGGTCTCCCTCTCCCGCCTCCCGCTGCCCCAGGCCCTCGGCTCTGACCTCACCTCTCTGGAGGCTGAGGGTGATGAGAACAGTCTGTTTGGCAGGTCGTGGGGAGGGGCGGGGCAGAGCATGTGCTCCAGCTGCAGCCAGGCTTCCCAGCAGCCTTGGCGGGTCCCACCCCTTGCACACATCTCTCCCGCCCGGGACCCTGGAGATCCTCCAGGCCCAGCTGACTTCTGTACCTCCCTGGCCCTCTTCAGTGCCTCTCTGGCTCCAGCTCCTGGAAGCCTACCCTTTCTCTCAGGGTGGCCAGCCCTTCAGACCCAGGAGGACCTTGCCTTCCGAGACTATCAGAGTCAAACTGCCATTTGCCCAGGGAAGGGCAGTGACCTTTTCAGGGCATCCTAGCAAGTTGAAAGCGGAGCCCTGGGCTTCTGACCCCAGGACTGTCCACCCACCCAGGTCTCCAAGCCAGAAGGTGGCCCTGCTGCCCAGCTCTTCTAGAGCCCCTCCTTCTCAGTGACCCCATGACAGAGCCAGCCTTGGTCTGGATGACTCCAGAGCTCATCTCAGGACCTCAGCCCACCTCCTACCTGATTTCCCTTCCCTTCCCCTCCCTATGACCCACACCCATGACCCAATGACCCAACTACCGAGTTGGCCTGCTTCTGATCAGTCAGTGAGTCTTGGCCTCTGCTTCGTTCTGATTCCTCAGGCTCCTTTGACTGGAAGTGGAGATAAGAAAGAACACAGCTTAGATTAGGCTATTTCCCAGGTTCTATCCATCTATCCAACTTCTTATCCATCCATTCATCATCCATCCATCCAACTTCCATCTGGAAAACAACATCAATTGGTCCATATATCCATCCACCATCCAAAATCTACCTTACATCATCTACCTACTCATCTATCCAAGATCTATTATCCCAATATAAAGTGAAGTGAAGTCGCTCAGTCGTGTCTGACTCTTGACATGGGGTCACGTTGCGACCCCATGGACTGTAGCCCACCAGACTTCTCCATCCATGGGATTCTCCAGGCAAGAATACTGGAGCGGGTTGCCATTTCCTTCTCCAGGGGATCTTCCTGACCCAGGGGTCGAACCCAGGTCTCCCGCATTGCAGGCAGATGCTTTAACCTCTGAGCCACCAGGGAAGCCCCTCATCTATTCATCCATCCTATATCCATGTATCCTTCCTTAATCCATCTACCCATCCTGCCAACATTCATTTACCATCCAACATGCATATTCTACAACATTTACCCATCCATGCAATATCTATCTATCCAGCACCCATCATCTATTCCATTTATCACCCATCCATCCACATGCCCATCTCTCATCCATCTGACATCTCTTTCTCATTTGTCCAACACATGTAATTTATCCATCACCCATTGACACATCTGTCATCTATCATTCATTCATCATCTACCCACTGACCTACCCACCCTCCATCTGTTTCTTGTAGGCCCTCAAGCATCCATATATTCACTGGTCAACCAGCCACTGAGCTGAGCTCCTCCTTTGTGTCAGGCCCTGGGCTAGGGGCTGGGTGGATGGAGATAAAGTAGGTGCAGCTCCTGACCACTTGGAGCTCATGTTTTTTTAAGGGAAAATGGCAACAACTGAGCATGACCAGATGAAGAGTAGCAGAACTACCAAGCCCAGAATGGAAACATTACCAACCCAGGGGTGGGGTGAGTATTCAGGGAAGGCATCTCAGACAGAGCACCTGATCCGAGACTTGAGCAAAGAACATACACATACATACACACAGTGGAATATTACTCAGCCATTAAAAAAGAATGAAATAATGCCACTTACAGCAACGTGGATAGAACTAGTCATTAGCATACTAGGCAAAGTAGGTCAGAAAGAGAAAGACAATGCATGATATCATTTATATGTGGAATCTAAAATATGACACAAATGAACATATCTGCCAAACAGAAACAGACTCACAGGCATGATTTGTGGTTGCCAAGGGGAGAGGGAGCTGGGGAGGGAAGGATTGGGAGTTTGGAATTAGCAGATGCAAACTATTATATATAGAATAGATAAACAACAAGGTCCTACTGTATAGCACAAAAAACTGTATTGAATATCTTTTGATAAGCCAGAATGGAAAAGAATATGAAAATATATATATAGGGAGGGCTTCCCTGGTGGTTCAATGGTAAAGAATCTACTGCCAACACGGGAGACATGGATTTGATCCTTGATCTGGGAAGATCCCACATGCTGCAGAGCAACTAAGCCTGTGCACCACAACTATTGGGCTTGTGCTCCAGAGCCCGGGAGCCACAACTTCTGAGCCCACATGCTGAAACTACTGAAGCCCACGTGTCCTGGAGCCCATGTTCCACAACAAGAGATGCCACCACGATGAGAAGCCTGCACACTGCAACTAGAGACTAGCTCCCACTCTCTGCGACTAGAGAAAAGCCCATGCAGCAACAAAGCCTCAGCATAGCCAAAAAAAAAAAAGATATAAAAATTATTTTCAAGTGAGTTGTTTGTTTTTTAAAAAGAGTATAACTATGTCACTTTGTTGTACAGTAGAAATTAACACAACACTGTAAAACAACTATAAAAAAACAAACAACCAACCTCGGGCTTTGGAGTCAATACTTGGGTCTCATTTCTCTTGACTTATACATGAGCTTCCCTGGTGGCTCAGACGATGAAGAATCTGCCTGCACTGCGGGAGACCTGGGTTTAATCCCTCAGTTGGGAAGATCCCCTGGAGGAGGGCATGGCAACCCACTCCAGTATTCTTGCCTGGAGAATCCACATGGACAGAGGAGCCTGGCAGGCTACAGTCCATGGAGTCATAAAGAGTCGGACACGACTGAGCAACTAAGCACATATATGTGTGACCCACGGCAAAGGCTGAATGCGTCTGGGCACTGTATCTAGCTGAGGCACATATGGCAAAGTGTGTAAAGCCCCCAGCCCAGGGACTGGCGCACCGTGAACCCTCCCCTGTCATCCATGCGGGAGGCAGCGTGGGGCTGCACATCATGGAGATGAGGAGCGTTTGGATGAAAGAGCAGGAACCTCCACATTGCCCCAATGCTGCCTGTCAGGGGAGCAGTTGGTCCCACACTGCCGAAGACCAGGACCAAGAGAAGCTGGGTGTCAAGATATGCTGCGTCCCTGGTGAGCTGAGACCAGGTTGCAGGGTTCTGGTCTCTAGGACCCTTCCCATCTTCAGATAAACACTCTGGGCAGCACTGCCTCTGTGACCCTGGACCTGGGCCAAAGAGATCAGGCAGGGACTTGGTGGGCACCTACTATGTGCCACGCACTGGACCTGCTTTCCATACAGGCCCCCATTGAAGCAGCTGTCTCAGCAGTGAGCTCAGACCAATAAGCATTTATACAACTCCTTCCCTGTGCCTGAGAGGCGCTGCAGGGGCCAGAGAGGGGTAAGTGAAGCCGTCCTGGACTTTAAGGAACTTGGAATACTGCCATGGGGAGGGGACGTGACCACTTGGCTGCAGTCCCAGACAGGGCCAGGTAGAGGCCACCAGAAAGCAACACAAACCAAGTATTATAGGGCCAGAAGGGGAGAAGGCCCTGGTCAGTGCATCTCGTGGGAGGCCTCAGGGTGATCTGCACAGAGCAGACCAGAGGGCCACCCCTACCCTAGCCCTTACTAGCTGTGTGATCTTGGGTGAGTGGCTTAACCTCTGTGTCTCAGACTCCCTGTCTGTAAATATTGCCTTTCTCATCAGATTGTCGTGGAGAATAAATGAGGAAAATACCATAAAACATTCAGATCAAGATTTAGCATGTAGTAAATGCTCAAAGAAAGGGCTGGGTATTATCATTGCAGTTTGGTGGTAGGGACAGGTTTTGGTCAGGAGGGAAACGGTATGCAAGAGCTGAGGGGTGGCCTTTCGGGAGACTTGTGTCAGGTGGGGCTGACTTTCCAGCTGTCCCTTGGAAATGAGACTGACTTACCTCCCGCTGTGGCGAGCTGGGGCCCTCTGCAGGGCTCCTGCTCCCCAAATGGCCCTCCTCCAGACCAGTCGTAGCTGAGGATTCTGGTCCGCTTGACACTTTGGTCTTTGGCCACTGGGTGGAGATGCTGGCGGGGCTGGACGGCTGGGCGGAGCTCTGGGGCCACTGCCCGGGGTCGTATTCATTGACTAGGGCAGCTCCTGCCCCTCCTTCAGGCTGGCTTTGTCGGTCTTGCTCCAGCTCCAGGGTACCCTTGGTGCCTGGGAAAGCCTGGCCAGGGCCAACCCAGTGTCTCGCTGGGTCCTTGTGGAGCAACTGGGCCTGCAGGAGCTCCAGGAGGCCTTCCCAGTCCAGCCTCGGAAGACGGGAGGTGAGCGTCGGGGAGCTCACGGGAGGTGAGCAGGTGACCTGCTCCGAGCGGGTCCATGTCCCCTCCCTGGGTACCCCGAGAAGGCTCACCAGGTCCCTCCAGTCAAGCTCAGGTCGCCTCTCGGGGCCGTGCGAGTGTGGGCAGGCTCCCTCAGCGCCCCTGCCCATGGCTGGTGATGTCTCAGGCCTCTGGGATTTCGAGAACTCTCTTGGGCCTGCCCCGGAGTTCTCTGGGGGGCTCACAGGCTGGCGAGGACTGGACAGCTCCTGAAGGCTGCCCCAGCCCCGCTGAGCTGACCCGTGCCGGGGCTCCTCCAAGGTCTCTGACTGCCACCTGTGGCCAGAGAGGCCACCCAGCAGGCTCCAGCTCTCCTCAGACTCCCTGGGAGGGCCCCTCCACATTCCCTCTGGGGCTCTGGCAGCTCCCCGGCTGGACTCCCCAGGTCCTTGCCAGCCTCCCAGGCCTGGGCCCTCCTCCTGGCTGCACCAGCCTCTCTCCAGGCGTCTGTGCGGGGTCCGGGATCCTGGTGGCTCCTCCTGACTCCGCCACCCTCCCAGGGGCTGTCTTGGGCCCGCCTGGCCACGTTCCAGAGGCCTCTGTGTCCGCTGTTCCCTCTCAGGAGTTCTGGCTGACGTCCTCGGGGGCGGCGAGGACCCCTGGAGCCACCGGTCCCCCTCAGGCCGCCTCTCTGGGCTCCTGGGATGAGGGGCTTCTGTGCAGCTACGTCGGGCTGGTTCTGCCTGCTTCGTGGGGGGCTTGGTTACCTGAGGATGAGGTGAGGGGGTGGGTGAGGCTCCAGGCCCCTGGCTGGGTGGGGTCTGTCTAGGAGGACAGGCAGCTGGGGTCCTAGGCAGGCCTCAGGAGAGTTGCAGCAGGCAACTCTCTCCTCAGAGCAGGCTGGATTAAAGCAGGTCAGAGAGTACCCAGGACCCCTGAATTCCCTTCCTGGGGGTGTCAGCCCTTCCCTCTCACCCACCTTCCTCAGTTCCACAAAGAGCTGCTCACTTTCGAATTTCCCCCGCAGCCCCCCGCCCAAGATACTGATTCCAACCTGGGCTCTCAGGGGCCAGAATCTCCACCACCAACACCCCATCCCCTGGGTGGGCCTTGCCGTCTAAGAGCTACTTTAAACACACAAATCCCCACCCTGAAAGAGATAGCCTGTAGAGCTGAACTGACCCATGGGAGGTTTCCCTGAAAACTTCCCAACTTGGTAGATGCCTAATGAAGGAAGAGGGCAGTGTGTAACGGCCATCTTCAAGATGGATGAACTGGGGTCTGCCTCATTTTTGCCGACTCTTTGGGAGAGAGAGGAGCCGGACACCCATGATTGGGACTTTGACCCTTTCATAAAGAACCTCCCTCCCAGAATCCCCACCCAGCATCTGGGGGAGGGGGAGAAGCAATGGCCCACTCCTTGGGGGTAGAGGGGCCCCCCAGCAGGCTGGCCGTGCTCACCTCCCTGCTGAGGGCAGGGCTGGACTGTCTTCGGAGAAGTTGGCTCTGACCTTGGCTGGGCCGCTGCGACCGCCCCTCGTCCCGGGCCTGGAAGGCCCCCGGTGCCTCGGACTTCCTATGAGCAAATGCAGCCGCCCCTCTGAGGGCCCTTGGGTCTGTCCCACTCCCGGTACCCCAGCTCCTCTGTTCCCACCCCCAGTGGCAGATTCAGGGACCCACTGCAAGCTAGACAAAGGGCCCGGAGTGAGGGAGAAGCCTCTCAGGGCCTCAGTTTCCCCTTCTGCAAAATGGGGATAGTAGTTGACACCGCCCTATTCTATCTGCCTCATGGGGCTGCTGTGAAGATGAAGTGAGAAAAGGGGTGAGCAAAAGTAGGGGGCTCCACCCTGGCCTTGACCACCTCCTGTCTCGCTGAGTGCTTCCTTTCTGGCCACGACCCCATGAGTGGCCCACAGCTCACCCACAGACAGTCTCAGCTGGTCCTTGTGGGAATGAAGATTTATTCAGCACCTACTATGTACAGGCACTGTGCACACATGATCTTATGGCAAACATTTATGGAGCATTTCCTGGGTTCCAGGCACTTGTGCTATCTCACCTCATCTCCTGCAAGCCATGCGGTGGCAATCAGAGGTGCATAATGTCATATGCAGCCATGTCCCATTCTTTTTGCCCTCTTCCTGCCCATATGGTAAATTTTGGACTTCTGAGGCCCACCTGTTTTCCCCCTTCTACTAACAGGTTTGCAGCCATCTACTAACAGGTTCCATCCTAGCTGTCAGTAAAAGTGCTCTTAGCAAGATCAGAAGAATGAAATATCCCCTCTTCTCCACAACTCCAGAAAGGCCAACATAAAACCATTCATGCAAATGTCATTTCTAAGACACCCAGACTTTAGGCATTGTCGCCACACCCAACAAAGATAACAAAGATAACACCCCTAAGTCCCTAGTTTCAGCTAGTTGTCTTGCTTAATAGTTGGTAGCCATGGCTATTAATATTTAACGTGACATCTCTGTTGAAGTGTAGGAACACTGAACAGAATCTGGGCACATCTCTCCCCTCCCATATATAAGACCTAACCACTCCACTGGACATTTAGGATATTTATTGCAAGAGGGTTTGAGAGTCAGACTTCATTTAAATTGACAAATGAAACTGTGTCTCTGGTGGCTAAACCACACCAGGAGGAGCCTGGGAAAGATGACAGGTGCTGACCTTGACCAAGCCATCAAAACAGGAAGAGGAATCTCTGCTCAGGTCTGAGCAAGGACCTGTGCTCTGAAGTCTGCCTCTAGTTTGGAGACTAGGCTGAAACTCTATAGAGGTTTGGAGAATAAAACAATTATGGGCTTGGGCTTTGTTCTTGCGTTATGGCTTTTGTCAATGTCATTAGAATCAGATCCATAAACTAATTTGCTGTTGTAGCACTTCTTAGCATGTGACTCACAGGGAACTGAAGTTCCCTACTCTGGAGTGTTTCTGAGCTTGAAGGCTGCCTAATCAGGTTTGATTTTTTAACCCAATTTGAAGTGAGAGAGGTTCCTTGCTCTGTGAGATCTGAACCGTAGAATGAGTTTCTCTTAGCACCAGGAGCCTCTGTGAAGTAAAAACCCCAACGCTGACTAGGTGGGGAGAATGGCAGAAAAGATCCTGTGTGGCTGGCGAGGCAAATGTGTGTTCTCTCCTGAGTGAGGGCATTTTCCATATAAACTTCAGCGTGTTAAGTGAGTATTCCTTCTGAGATGTTCCCCCCATGTGGGATGGAGAGAGGAGTGAAGGGTCAAGAAGATTCTGAGCTTTCGGCCGAGACCCAGCCTTTCTGATGCAGAAGCAACAGTGTCTCCCTGGGCCACCTGTTCCTCAGGGTTGGTGTGGCCGCACCAAGGGCAACAGAGGAAATGCGTTTCCTTTGAAAGCTTGGATGGGCTCTTCCACTTGCAGAGTATATTAAAGGACAACAAGTCTAGCAAATTCTGTGAAGGCTCTGTTTTGAATTTAAGAGACTAGGAAATCCTTATGATTCTAAGACAAGAGATTCCATATTGTAAAGCAACTATACTTCAATTAAAAAAAAAAAAAAAAAGATTCCAAAGGCATTAAGAGGGTAGAAAATGAAGATGTCAAGCCAAAATTCCTAATGCTTTAATGTGATAGCCCTTTAAGGAAAAATTTCCAGGCTCAGTGAGAATGATGCTTAGAGTAGATGCTGGATAAATATTTTGAATGAATAAATGGGAGAAAAGAAATGTATTGCTTTATAGCCACCCGTTCATGAATTTCAGCCTGTCCCTTACAGATACTTAAATAGCTTTTCAAATTTTATCTTCAAAGGACAAATGGTTTCTTACTTGGAAAAAATACCATACAAGAGGGAAAATGTTAATTACTCAGTAGAGTTGTAAAACCTTGGTTAAAAGGTAAATAATCTACTTTAGCAAAACATATATGTTATATATACAACTTTTATATATCAATCACACCTCAGTAAAGCTTTTAAAAAAGATAATCTACTTCAAAGGGAGCAAAACAAAATGAAGAATCTGTGTAAAAACAATTAAATGGTTAATCAAACTATAAACATAGTCCAGACTTCTGCAACAAATCTTTTATCTCTCTAAAAGTTATCACAGTAGGGAAAAAAAAAAGAAAATTCAATTTTGGTTTAAAGACCCTGCTGAGTTACCAGATAAAGTCAAACATATGCTAACTGATATTAGACCAGAAAGAGTTATGGAACTTCCCTGGTGGTCCAGTGGTTAGGACTCTACCCTTCCAATGCAGGGGACTGGGTTTGATCCCTGGTGGGGGAACTAAGATCCCATATGCCATAAGGCATGGCCAAATGATTAAAAATAAGTAAATAATCTTTTTTTTAAAAAAGTCATATTAAAAGGTCAAAGACAAAGGGGGTTTGCAGGGCAGTGAGACTACTCTGTGATACGCTGCTGGTAGACACATATCATTAAACATTTGTCTGAACTCAGAATGTGCATCGCCAGAGTAAACCCTGCTGTGAGCTATGGACTCTGGGAGATAATGTGTCAGTGTAAGCCTATGGATGGTAACAAGTGGACCACCCTGGCGGGGGATGCAGATAGCAGAGGCAGCTCTGTACCTGTGGGAACAGGGTCTACACAGGAAATCTCTGCTCTTTCCACTCAATTGTGTTGTGACCCTTAAAACTTCTCTAGAAAAAAAAAAAAAAAACTAACAAAAAGTGTATTTTACACTGATGCTGGAGCCCACAAAGGTTGTCACCTGGGTAGTAAATGGATAAAACTTTTTGGGAAAGGAAATCTGAAGAAGAGATTAGATTTTTCATGCAGATTCAAATCTAAGAGAAAATGTTGTCTAAGGGACAACAAAGAGAGGAATTGTGGCTGCAAAACATTACCGGCTCCTTACAGTGATAGAAATGTTCTAAAATTAGGTTGTGCTGACGGTTGTACAACTTGGTCTCGGTAAATATGCTGTAATCTATTGACTTCTACACCGAAAGTTTTGAGACTTTCAGACCTACATGTTATTGGTTCTCTTGACCCTAACTGGGGTTGGGTCCCTAACTAATTAATTCCAGCCTTGACCCTTAAAGACTATGAGGCTGGAACTGCTGATGAAAATCTCAGCCGGATCTGGAGGAAATGTTTCTCCTCCCTGAGGTTGTGGAAAAGCAGATGCTCTGCTGGGTCTTAAACACCCAGGTGAATGGAGCCGATGACCAAGGAGATTCGTGTGATGCTTGGACTTCAGGTGCTGTCACCGTGTCCCAGAAAAGGTACAATGAATTTCCAAAAAGTCTGCCATCCTGTGGGTTCTCTTAATTAAGATATATGGCTCTGGCTATATTTTTTTCAATAAATTTATTTTTATTTATTTATTTGGCTGTGCCAAGTCTTGGTTGTGGCATGTGAACTCAGTTGCAGCATGTGGAATCTAGTTCCCTGACCAGGGATCGAACCCAGGCCCCCTGCATTGGGAGCACAGAGTCTTGGCCACTGGACCATCAGGGAAGTCCCCTGGCCATACTTTTAAATTGACATCTCTGTTTTCTGAAATGTATGGGACCCATGAGTTTTGTTTGCCAAGGGAGAAAAAAAAAAACATGGACTCTTTTCTTCTCCCCTCACATAAGGTGGGAAAAATAAATAAATAAACCTGTGACTCTCCAACGAAGAGTTTGACCTCATTTAAATTAATGTGTTAAAGTCCCAATTTTACAGATGAGGAAACTGAGGCTCAAGTAGGTTAAATCACTTTGCCGCATCACAAAGGTTGGGGAATGGCTTTGACCCAGGATTTGAACCCAGCCTGCCTGACCCTCGTCTTTGCTCTTAACTACTAGGCTATGCGCATTATCATTTAATTGTCAAAAACAACTCTTAACATGTGGAAACAGAGAGGTGGAGTGACTTGCCCAAGGTCACACAGCCAGTAAGCGGCAGGCGGAGGGTCTAAACCCTTTCTTCATCTGGAACCTAGGCCTGTGGACTTTCCACCTGACCTGTTGCCAAGCCTCCTCCCCAGCCCACCTGGCCCCCGCCCTGGGCTCACCTGCGCTCTTGCCCGAAGAGGCGCTCCACCTCTGCGCGGCCAGGGCTGCGGGTACGGCCCCTGTTGCTGCCCTGGGGCCCGGGCTCCCTCTGCGCCAGCCTCCTGGCGGGGGGCAGATCGGCCAGCACGGTGTACTCCTCCCTCTCCAAGTTGCGCCTGATCTCCCCTGGGGGTGCCGAGCCCCAGGAGCCCCCCGAGCTGCCCGGAGGAGGTGAGGGTGCCAGGAGAGCTAGGTCACTGGGCGGGTGGCGGGGTGGGGAGGAGGCGCGAGGGGCATCCCGGTGCCCAATGCACA
The DNA here is from genome assembly GCF_033118175.1 of Dama dama. NCBI lineage: Eukaryota > Metazoa > Chordata > Mammalia > Artiodactyla > Cervidae > Dama > Dama dama. The sequence goes on from NC_083702.1 coordinate 10,619,350, forward strand.
CCTGAGGGGGCAGCACTGGGGAGCCACGCAGAGAGTCGGTGGAGGGGGCCAGGCTCTCCATACTCGTCCCAGGGGGGTCCTGGAAGAAGAGGGAGGGCTCGGGGGGCTGGCGTGGAGGGGACGAGAAGGAGGGTGCGTCACGGTGCCCAATGCATACTGGTGTGGGGATGGCAGGAGGCTCATGCAAAGAGTCCATGGAGGGGACCAGGCTCTCTGTGCTGGCTCTGGGGAGATCCGGGAACAAGAGGGAGGGCTCGGGGGCGTGGCGGGGAGGGGAGGAGGCCCGGGGTGCATCGCGGTACCCGATGCACACGGGTGGGGGGAACTGAGGAGGGTCATGCTGAGGGGACTGGTTCTCAGCATCCAATGTGTCCGGGAGGAAGGGGAAGGGGTCAAACTGGGTGTGGCGGGGAGGTGAAGAAGCCCGGGGGGCATCCCGGTGTCCAATGCATACAGCTGGGGGCATATAGGGGGGATCATGGTGGGGCAATTCACTCTCAGATGCATGGAGGTCTGGGAAGAAGGGGAAAGGGTCATGCTGTAAATAGCGAGGAGGCGAGGAGGCCCTAGGGGCGTCCCGGTGCCCAATGCATACAGCACACGGAGGCTGGGGGGGCTCGGAAAAGGTCTGGGGTGCACCATGGGGAGTGGGGTGCAGAGGCGAGGATGTCCTGGAGGCACCGTGGTGGCCTGGGTTATGGGAGGTGGCAGTGGCCCGGAACGGTGAGTTGTGCTGGATGGGTCCAGAGGAGGACTGGTGTGAGTCCCGCTGAGCTGGTCTAGCAGGAGATGAGGTCTGAAGCCAGTCGCTCTGGGTTGGCCGGAGGGCAATGGATGCCCAGGGAACCTCACTTTGCTTGGAGCGAGATGGGGAGGAGGTTCGGGGGCCATCGCTCTGCGTTGGCCGGAGGGGAAAGGAGGCCCATGGGATATCTTTGTTAGTACGGTGGGGAGAGGTGTTCCGGGGATTGTTCCACTGAGAGGAGCGATGGGGAGAGGATGCTCTGGGATTGTCTTGTTGGGTGCAGCCCTGACAGGTGCTTACGGGGTTTTCCCGCCGTGACGAAGAGGATTTGGGATTGTCCTGTTGGGTACAAGAGGTTTTAGGGTTGTCCCTTTGGGCAGAAGAGCTTCTAGGTGTGTTCTGTGGAACACAAGTTCTGGGGTTACCCCGCTGGGGAGTACAAGTTGAAACAGGAGCTTGAGGGTTGTCCTGTTGGGTGTAAGAGGCTCTGGAGGTGTCTTGTTGGGGGGCTCTCGGGGGAGAGGAAACCCGAGGATTATTTCGTTGGGTGGATGAGGTTCTGGGGCTGTCTCGTGGGACAACTCTTGAAGGAGAGGTTGCTCTGAGGGTGTCCCGCTGTGTGGAAGAAGTCTTGGAGGCGTCCTGTTGGGCGGATGAGGTTCTGAGGTTGTCTCGTGGGGCAGCTCTTGAGGGGGAGGTTGCTCTGGGGATGTTCCGCTGGGTGGAAGAGGTCTTGGAGGCATCCTGCTGGGCGGACGAGGTTCTGAGGTTGTCTCGTGGGGCAGCTCTTGAGGGGGAGGTTGCTCTGGGGGCGTCCCACTGTGTGGAAGAGGTCTTGGGGGCATCCTGTTGGGTGGATGAGGTTCTGGGGCTGTCTCGTGGGACAACTCTTGAAGGAGAGGTTGCTCTGGGGGTGTCCCGCTGTGTGGAAGAAGTCTTGGAGGCATCCTGTTGGGCGGACAAGGTTCTGAGGTTGTCTCGTGGGGCAGCTCTAGAGGGGGAGGTTGCTCTGGGGGCGTCCCACTGTGTGGAAGAGGTCTTTGGGGCATCCTCTTGGGTGGACGAGGTTCTGGGGCTGTCTCGTGGGGCAACTCTTGAAGGAGAAGTTGCTCTGGGGGTGTTCCGCTGTGTGGAAGAGGTCTTGGGGGCATCCTGTTGAGTAGATGAGGTTCCAGCATTGTCCCATTGGGTGATTCGCGGGGGAGAGAAGGCTCGGGAGGTCCCGCGTTGTGGGGAAGCAGCCTGGACAGCGTTCCTTGGGGCAGAGCGATGGACAGAGGAAGCCTGGGAGGTGGCACTTCGAGGACCGCTCTGTGGTGTCGCGGGGGAGGCCGGAGTTGGCACAGACCCGGACCGCTCCAAGGAGAAGTACCCGCTTTCTCCCCGGAGCTTGGCCCAGTGCTGTCCGGCGCTTCGGTTCCCACCTCCGGAGCCTAGAGAGAGGAGGCAGCTTCAAGGCAAGTGGAGAGGTGCAGGCGGCTCACACAGCCTACCTTTCCTGGTCCCCTGGGACGGATGACTGGGGCAGACCCCATACCATCTCCTTGGAGGTCCTCACACACCTCTGCCCCTAGGAGCAAGCAGACTGCAGGAGGGCTTAGGTACCCCCTCAGGCTGAAGTCAGGAGTTTGAAATTGAAAACCAGGCAGACTCGGTCAAAGTGGGGTGGGTGGTAGAGTCAAAGGTCACATAGTGACCTTCAGAAAAGAAGCACTTTTCAACAGCAGTTTTGAAAACCGCCTCTGTGAGCCCAGAGAGGAAGAGCTGGATCTCATAGCAGCTACCTGCAACTTTCCATTTCTGTTCTACTTCCTGCAATTGGATTCCCAGAACTCCCTCCCTCCCTTCCAGTGAGACTCCTGTGTGATAGCTCTAGAAATTTCCTTTTATGAACCAGCAGCAATGGCCTCACCTGGGGGGGTTGCTAGAAATGCAGGCTCTCAGCACACCCACACCCCCACTGGGCACACTGCATCAGAATCCACGTTTTAATAAGATTCCCAGGCCATCTGCACGCACGCCACAGTTGAAGAAGCCTTGATCTAAGGGATTCGCGTAACTTCCCTATTCAGTGAGGGATACCCTCACGACCCCCATCCCCACGAAGGGGCAGCATGATGGTGGTGTCACGCTCCGCCCTTCTCAGTCCCTTGGTCCCAAGCATGTGGTAGCCACCAGCCCCGTGCACGTACGTCCCTGGGTTGGTGCTTCAGAAGAGAAGTAAAGGCTATTGTGGTCTATCTTGACGGGGCCATGACTGCCTTCATTAAAGGCCATGCTTCAGAGTCCCTCTTTTCTGGGAAGTTCCCTTGTGGCCCAGTGGCTGGGATTTACTGCCTTGGCCCAGGGTTCAGTCTCTGGTGGGGGAACCGAGATCCCACAAGCCGCATGGCTTGGCCAAAAAACAAAAAAGGAATCCCTCTTCTCCTACTTTGAAACTTCCGCCTCCTCCAAGCTCTCTGAGCTGGTATCACTGAACCCTGAGTCTCTAGTACCCTTCAGGGGACTGGAACCACGCACAGAATGGCACTTAAAGTTTTCATCATTGGGAATTCCCTGGTGGCCCTGTGGTTGGGACTCAGCATTTTCACTGCCAAGGCCCGGGTTCCACCCTTGGTTGGGGAACTAGGATCCCGGAAGCAGGCATAGCACTGCCCCCAAGGAGAAAATTTTTTGCCTGTTATTGCCTGATGAACTGATGTCCCATGACATTCCAAATCTGCCAGCTCCTCTCATCTACGTCTTCCCACCTCCCCGCTCTCAGCCTCCCTCCTGTCTCACCTGGATGGTTACAATAGCCCTCCAACACGTACACTCCGGGCACAAGGTCATCATCTACCCAGGGAGATCCTTTTGAAAAGCAAACCTAGCTAGACCACCCCAGCTTACAAGGAAACTGAGAGCTATCTCAGATGGGAGAAAGTTCACAAGACATGATGATTAAATGCAATGTGGGATTCTGGATTGGGTCCTGCAACAGAAAAGAGACATTTGTGGGGGGAAAGGTGAATTCAAAGAAAGTCTGTAGTGGGAATTCCCTGGCGGTCCAGTGGCTAAGACTCCACACTCCCAATGCAGAGGGCCCAGGTTCAATCCTTGGTCAGGGAACTAAATCCCACGTGCTGTAGCTAAGAGTTCACAAGTCTCAACTAAAAGATTCCGCATGCGGCAACTAAGACCCAGAACAGTCAAACACATAAACATTAAAAACAACAAAGACAGTCTGTAGTTTAGTTAACAGTATTGTTACCAGTGTTAATTTCTTAATTTTGATAATTGGGCTATAATTATGTAAGATGTCAACATTGGAAGAACCCGAGTGAAGGGTATAATTGAAACTCTCTATACGATCTTTGCAACTATTCTAAAAGATTTAAAAACAAGCACACAAACCACTTTTGGAGCTCCCAACTGCACTTGGAATAAAACCCAGGCATTTCCCATGGCCAGCAAGGCTCTGCCCGCCCCCGCTGGCCTCTGAGGTCCCTGTGGGCAGGGGCCTCGCCTTCTCACTCACAGCTGTGTCTCCTGTGCCTAGCACACCATAAGTGAGCAGTAATGTTGCACCACCACCTTCCAGCTCTGAGCTCTGCCTCGTCCTGGAGTCTTCCCGCCCCGGGAGCCTGGGTGCTGGCTGAGATAGCATTTCCCGCCCCTCCCGGAGGCTCACAGCTGGTTCAGCACCCCTGCCCCATTTCCTTCCCTTTCCCCTGATCAGCGCATCCTTTGAGCCTGGCCCAACCAGGATCTGACTTCACTCCTGCAGCCCCTTTATGAGCACACGGGGCAGACTTTGCAGATGCTCAGGGCATCTGTGTTCTGTCCCTCAGCCAGCCAGGCTCAGCACAGCCTGCTCCATCCAGTGTTTGCCAACTGGGAGGAGCCCTAGGGGTATGTCAAAGTGTTGCCAGCATCTCGCACCTGGCTGATTCCTCCAGGTGGTGGCCTCCTGCTGCAATTTGGGAGCGTGCCACCGGGTGGCAGAGGTGACTGCCTTTGATCAAGCCGGTCACATAGTGAGGGTTCCCCCCCACCCCACTACCCTATGTTTAAGAGCAAGAAAGCAGATGTCTAGTACAAAATCCTACCACGATCAGGCCGTTCACACTGGGGAGGCACTTCTTCCCACACGCCCTCTCCCCAGGGGCTGAGAGGGCAGGGCAGTGGGGGTGGGGTGCTGACAAGATCTGATGAATGTTTTTAAAAGATGGCTCAGCTGCTGGAGGAAGAATGGACTGAAGGGGCCTGGCAAAACCGGAGACTGAAGGAGGCTCCGGCAATAACCCCTAGTTTGATCAGGGAGCCGTGGCAGAGACGGCAAAAAGGAGACATATTTTTGGGTGTTTTTTGGAGGTGCTGACCAGAACTGCTGCTGACTGGACATAAAGCGTAAGGAGGGACTTCTGTGGTGGTCCAGTGGCTAAGACTCTGAGCTCCCAGTGCAGGGGGCGAGTTCGATCCCTGATCAGGGAACTAGGTCCCATATGCCGTAACTGAAGGATCCTGCGTGCTGCAGTGAAGACTGAAGATCCTCTGTGCTGCAAGACCCACATAGCCAAATAAATAAATAATTTTTAAAAACAGACCTCATGACAGTTTACCTCTAAGCCGTCCATGAAAAGTGTTAGTCACTCAGTCACATCCAACTCTTTGCGACCTCATGGACTTTAGCCTACCACGCTCCTCTGTCCAGGGAATTCTCCAGGCAAGAATACTGGAGTGGGTAGCCATTCCCTTCTCCAGGGAATCTTCCCAACCCAGGGATCAAACCTGGGTCTCCTGCATTGCAGGCAGATTCTTTACTGTCTGAGCCACCAAGGAACCCCTCCACGTGTACCTCCTAAGAGTGAGGACGATCTGCTTCTGTTATCACACTCAGGAAGTAAAGCATGGATACAATACACACAGTCCACATTCAAACTGCCCCGCTATCCCAATAATGTCTCTCATAGCTCTTTATTTTCCTATTCTGGATCCAAGCCCGGATACACATGGCATTTTGCTTCCCTGACTCTGTAGCCTCTTTTATTCAAGAACAGCTCCCCAGTCCTTTTTGGACTTTCATGAAGAGTCCTGTCAGTTACTTTGCAGAATATCCCTCAGTTTGGGTTTGTCTGATGTTCTGTTGGGATTAGAGACAGGTGATGGATTTTTGTTTAAGCAGACAAATTGGGAAAAGATGCTGTGTCCTCCCCTCTGCACCACGTGGGGGCACCCAGCCAGTTTGCCCCATGCTAGGATGCTGACAGACCACTTGGTTAAGCTGTGTCTGCCAGATCTCCTCATCCTAAGGGCGCCTTTTCCCTCTGTAATCAATGTGTAATCTAAGGGGTGACACTTTGATGCCATGTGAATATCCTGTTCCCTGACAACCCTCCATGCAGGAATTTAGCATCAGCCAGTGATTTGTGCCTGAACCAGTTATTACTATGGTGGCTGCGATAGTCTCTTTAACTGGTTTCTCATCCAGCAGCCTCACCCTGCATCCTTTGCATCCTTGCCCTAGTGAAACTCTTTTAAGGCTCAGAACCAATGACATCACTCCCCTTCTCAAAAACCTTCCGTGGCTCCCTACTACTTAAAGGAGAAAGTCCAGGGATTTTTCTGGTGATCCAATGGTTAAGAATCTGCCTTGCAATGCAGGAGATGTGAGATCGATCCCTGCTCAGGCAACTGATACCCCACATGCTTTGGAGTAACTAAGCTTGCATGCTGCAACTCCTGAAGCTGCTTGCCACAACTAGAGAGTCCATGCACGACAATGAAAGATCCTGCATGACAACACGACGAAGCACCCAGGTGCTGCAACTAAGACCCGACACAGTCAGATAAATAAAAAAGAAAGAAAAAATAAAGAAGGACATAGAGACACTTTAAAAAAAAGAGAGAGAGAGGAAAGTCCAAACCCCTTGGCTCAACTCAAGACCCTTCATGGTTTGGCCCAACTATACACCCCCCTCTTTGCTGAAGCTGTAAATACTAGGATTCTCCCTCATCACACTCCTAGCCTGTACTCAGCAGTTTCCTCAACTAGAGCACCATGTTCAGAAGGCATTCCTCTGAGTCCTTTCCGGGCTGGAATGAAGCTCTTTCTGCCCTGCCTCCGTCCCTGCAGCTGTTTCTGTTCTTCCTGTGTCCTGGGTTTCTGTTCGTCATCTCCTGTCTGTTTGCATTACTGAATGATGAGCTTTCTGGGACAGGGACCATGTCTATCTCCCCCTGAACACCCAAGGTGTCTAGCATAAGGTATTACACACAGTTAGTGCTCATGTGTTTGATGTCTGAATGCTACAGAGGCCATGGGAAGCCCAGACTGCCCCGTGGGGTTAGGACATGGATGCCCCATCTCACATCTCCAAATCCTCTGAAGGATGCTGAAGACACAGGCCCAGAGGCAACACAGTGCAGTAGTGATGGAGGGCCCAGCATCCTGGGTTCACATACCAGCAAGATGCTGACCAGTGTCACAAGCATCAGTGGACTCGGCCTGACCAGCGTCTTTTGTTTTTCTCTGGAAACATCACCTTAATTTCCTCTGGGCCATCTCCTCTCCCAGACTCTCAGAGGTTTGCACAGGGGGCTGATCCCATCCCTGGTCACCAGTTTGGGCACAAGAACCATGCTGGGTCCCAGGGAGACCCCTTCCTGGGACCGCAGCTATATCTATAGGGAAGATTGTACCCTTTTACTGTGGGAGTTGAAAATTAGGTAGGCTACAGCCTGCCACTGCTGCTGCTCAGCATGTCATCATCAGGGAAGGATCTGGCTGAGAATGAAGCCAACAAAGTAAGCAGAGCAGAGACCAGATTTCTGATGCTGTCTGAACACCTGGATCCAGCCAAACCTGAAGTCATTCCCCTAGACTTTCACTCAGTCAGTTTCTGTCACTTGCAACCTGAAGATCCTGACTCACCAGTTGTGAGATGATGTATTTAAAGCAAGTTGCAGGGCACATTATGTCTGCTCCATAAGTATATGGGAACTGTTACTGTTATTCATCCAAGCTGTCAAAATAAGATGTAACCAGGGGCCCATGTGACCAGAAACCTGGCCATCTGGCTCCCAGTTCCCAGGACATCACCACACCTGTGGTCACAAGGACCAAGCTGGCCTGGCAGAAGGTACTTACCCTCCTTTTTCTGGCCTGCAGTGTCTCCTCCTCCCACAGGGGACTGGGTGAGGAGAGGAGGAGCCTTGCGGGCAGTGTCAGCCCTTGGCACCTCCTGCGACTTCCGTGGGATCATCACGGTGAAGTTGTCCCCACTGGGGGCCTCCTCCCGTCTCTCAACAGTGTCCCAGTCCTGCCAGAGAAGGGGAGGAGAAAGTCTGTTTGGAGAGCAAAAAGAGAGAGCCCAGGGCCAGCACTCCCTGCGTGAGATGGGTAGATGGAAGGGAAAGAAACTGACACTGAAAGAGCACCTGCTGCATACTCAGGACTGCGCTGGGATCTTCAACCGACCCTGTGCAGCAGGTACGTCCACTGGCGCTAAGACTTTGCCCAAAGTCACACAGCTGGGAAATGGTTTATATGGGAGGAGACTCGTACCCAGGGCAGTTGGACTCCATGTGATAGGAGGGCCTTGGTATAGGGGCCCCACCCCAGAGACATTCCAGAGTCCCCAGAGAAGTAGGTGTGTTCAAAATCTAGCCCCACCACTTCCCAGATGTATGGCTTCAAGTAATACGATTCTCTTCTCTGAGACTCAGATTTCCTGCCCCAAGTCAGGGCCATGCAAGTCTCTACCTCAGAGTGGGGTGGTAAGACTTCCCAAGACACTGCCCACAGGCTGGGATGTTTTATTCTGAATCTTATCACTTTCCCTTAGGTTCTCATGGATAGTTTGCCTCTTGTGGCCCAGGACAGACCTTTGAGGGTTGACTGTCCCAGGAAGCTCCTCTGAGTCTCCTCTTTTCCTGGCTAAATCGCACCCCGAACCCCCGCCCTTGCCAGGCCCCCCAGCCTGCTCCCTTTCCTCTGATCCTCGGAGATCTATGCCAGGGCTGGTTATGGGGCTGAGCAGTGTGTGACCAGGGCAGAGCCTTGGACCAGTCTCACTCTTGCTCTGGGCACCACACCCAACATCCCAGCCTCTGTGAACTGAGAGATTTTGGCAGCCAGAGCCCTTTGGTGATTCACCGGGAGCAGAAATGCCAACTTCCATCTTGTCATAGCCAGACCTTCAGCCGCCCTGGACTGGCCCTGCAGAGTCCCCGCCCCTCCATGGGCAGCCCAATATGCTGGCTAAGTCTACAGAGGACCTGGGCTCCCTTCCGGGTGTGAGACGCTCAGCCCTGTCTGGAGGTTTGGGCGGGATGCCAGGGATGGCCCGGGGCTGACACCTGCTCTTGCCCTGGCCTCCCGCCCCCATCTCACCACCAATGATGAGTCGCTGGTATCATCAGGGGCTTCGCAGTCAGGGCTGGCGCTGGGGCCAGAGTCAGGGCTCTCGTTGAAGCTGCCACACGGGGAGGAGGCCAGGCCCTCCAGGTAGGGAGCTGCCTCAGGTTCCCGGCTCCTGGAGGCAGCTGTGAAGCCCTCTGCCAGAAGCCCTGCAGGCGGGCCCCTGGGAGAGGAGACAGACTCATGACTTTTTCCCTCAAAGTAATAGGAATTAAGGAGTAACACCCCACCACCGCTCAGGTACACACACAGCCCATGTTTGGGAGGAGGAGGGAGTTAACACCAACAGCTGTCTGTGCTCCGCCCTTCACAGGGCCTATCTCGTTTAGCTCCAAAAGTCTCCCTTTTAAGTGAGTGCAATGATTCCCATTTTACAGATGAAGAAACTGAGGCTCACAGAAGTCAAGGGACTGGACAAGGTCACAGAGCTAGGAAAAGGCAGAAAAGCATTGTGACTCAGGGCTGTGGCCCCAGCCCCAACCATGTCCCTGGAGAAGAAGAGAGAACCCCAAGCTCGGTAAGACTAAGAAGGCAGATTAGTGCTGGGCTAATGGGGGGTTTTGAGAGGTAGCAGGCGCCAGGGGCAGTGACAGGGCCACCAGTCAGGATGCCAGGGAGGGGGCTGTAAAGAAAGCCTTGCTTTAAAGAAGCCAGTAGGTTAGAGCTGGCTTTATCCCCAGTGAGTGACCCACAGATCATCCTGTGAGATAGAAAAGGGTGACGACCCTTAAAAGAGGCCTGTGATCAACTAAGTTTGAGATATATTACATATTTCTCCTACCTTCCCCACCCAAAAGCACAACGCATGCTAGCAAACTAAAATCTCTAAGCCCTGCAAAAAAAAGATATTCAAATTTGTTTATCCCAGACTTTCTGAAACGTTTGAATTCAGAGCTGTTTTGTTTTTAAATAATGCCTACCCAAGAGGAACACAGAGTCCCAAAACAATGCTGATGTGATTCAGTAACTCTTTAAAAAAAAAAAAACAGGGAAACTGAGGTATAAAAAGAGGCCAAAACTTGCTTTTAAGTTCCCACAGCCCATCGGGGAGGGAACTAAAGCTAGACCTCAGGTTTCTAGACTCTCAGCCATGCCCTCCAAGGCACGATGGCCCCAAAGAGGGACTTCAGTCCAACTGAGGCCCCAGAGTGGAGAAGGCCCGGAGCAGTGCATGGTCAGGTAGGTGTGTGATAACAAGTGCCCCTGGGTGCGAGACTGTTTAATCTTTTAAAGCAAAGGGAACCAGGAAATGTGAGCAGACCCTGGGCCATGCCCATGCAGGGTGGGTACACGGCTGCTCCATCCCCCAAGTAAGGGCCCATGGAACATGCCCACTGCTCCTGTGCCCAGGCCAGGTGGACAGACCATGTGACCCACGCCAGCAGCCATCACAGGCAGAGGCTGCCATCAGGAAGGGGCGTGGGGTGGGATGGGTGAGGGCATCCTACCCCAGGAAACCCTCCTCAGGCCCCAGGGTCCTACCCACCTCTCAGGCTCTGGCCCACGGCCTGGACCCACCACAGACTGGCAGCTGGAGGTCGGGGTGCTGAGCGGGTCCTCAGGGGCGGGCCGGCAGCGGGGCAGGTCGCAGTAGGGCACCTCAGCGCCCGCAGGCCTTCCAGGCTCCTAAGACGGAGTTGGAGAGGAGGCAGCTCACGGCCCACGTGGGGGCTCCCCTCCCCCTGAGCAGCCCCTCCCCCCACCAGGCGGTGTGGAAGTCTCCAGACAGCTCCTCGGGGATCTCCGCTTCTCAAGGAGAGCTGTCCATCAGACTGGAAGCGCCCCTGGGGACCCAAGCTGGGGACTGGCAGAGGTACAGGGTGTGTGCATGCGCACACGTGTATAGGTGTGTGTTCGTGTAAATTCCTGCGGTGTGTGCAAGGATTCGCATGTGCACATGTGTGTGCGTGGCTGGTGGGTACGTTAGTGCGTCTGTTTGCAGAGTGCATATACGTTTGTTTATATGTGTTTATAAATACATGCATCAACATACCCACTCAATTTGTGTACACAAGCAAGCCTGTGTGTGTTGGTACACATGTGTGAGTGTGTGCCTGAGGATGTGAAGCGCACAAAAGGATCCCAAAGGGTCTTCTGTCACCAAGAGACATGGATGAGGACTGCAGGGGAGGGGGAGGATCAAGTTGGCAGGGAGAATGTAGGAAAATGTCTAAGGGAGGAAGAGATGGAAAGGAGACCTTGGAGAAAAAGAAAGATACGCCCTCCAAAAGGAGAGTCTGGGGCTCCAGGGCTGGAAGGTCAAGGTCCCAGGGATGGGGGCGGGGCCCCTGAGCCGACTGCCGGCTCCTCGCTGCCTCCAGCCTTGAGCAGGGCCACACCTGCGAAGGCAGGTGCTGGGCTCACCCGGGGGGAACGGCTGCTCACCTCTGGGACGGCCCCCCCCCCCATTTTTCCCCATCTCCTGGGGTGGCAGGGCCCTCCCTCGGTAGGGGGGACAGCGGCCGCGGCACTCTGCACCCCGCCTCCTCTCAGGTTACCTGGGCAGCGGGCTCCGGGAGTGGCGGCTGTCGGCTGTCAGCACCTTCGTCCCCGGGGGGCTCCGGCTCAGGCCCCCGCGCTGCCGCCCTCCCAGGCCCCGACTCTGGGCCGTGGCAGCAGCGGCCGAGGCAGCGGAAACCTTAGAGGGCCCGGCTATGGGAGCAGGGGCCCCTCATTACTGTTTCATAAGCCGGGGCCCAGCCAAGAACAATGCAGGACATCAAACCGCAGGAACCCGATCCTTGCGGCTCACCTGAGATCGGGCCGGGCAGGGGGCCTGGGCACGGGCTCCCTGGGGACCCTGGAGCCCAGAACCAGGGCGGAGGCCACAGCCTGGCCGCAGCCCCAGGGTGGGCACAGAGTCTCCGGGTTCCAGGGAGGCCACCCCTCGGCGACCTGGGCAGTGCCAAGGAGTGGGCTGGAGTGTCTGCCGAGCCAAGCTGAGCCAGAGAACGTCCGGCTGGCTTCAGTTTCACCCCCTGCCCCGGAGCCAGATTCTGATCAGCACCCCGTGGCGGGAGGTGTCAGAACTGCAGCCCAGCCTGGCGCCTTGGCTGCCCTGGGGACCTTGCCACGTGAATGAAGAGGGAGCGGCTCTCAGGGAATCGTCAAGGGGTCCCAGCCCACCTGGGGCCACCAGGACCCCCAGTTTGTCATGGTGCCTGCTCCCTTTTACCTCCAGCCCCATCACTACCCTTCACCAGCACGAGTAGGCCCAGCAGCTAGTCCCCAGCTCTGATTTCCTGTCTGGCGGGTCATCGCGGGCTCTGGCCTCAGACAGCCAGCAGGCCCAATCCTGGCGCCTCCACTTCCCAGCTGAGTGACCTCGGCCTAGTGACTTTCCTCTCTGAGCCTGGTTTGCTCATCTATAAAGTGGAGGTAATTAATGGACCCACCTCCTAGGGGTGTTATGAGAATTAAATCAGTTAATCTGTGTAAAAGGCTTATAACAAAAAAAAAAAAAGGCTTATAACACTGCCTGATCTGTACATATTAAATATCATAAACAATGTAAAAACATTCAATGGAATTTTACTAGTGTTAAATCAATGATATGTTAAATACACTTAAGAATAGATGCATTGAAAAGGAATGTGTGGAGTCTGACATACAGTAAGACCCTCCCACTTAGCCCCTCCCCCCTCCATCCAGAACCTGGCCATGACCTGGTCAAGACTGTGTGATTTCCAGGGATAAGACCTCCCACACCTCTCAACCTGGGAGACTCAGCTGAAGCAGAGCAGAGATGCATCCAGAGCCTAGGAGCCTAGGGGAGCTGAAGTAAGCTTCTGGGAAAGGGATGCTCTGGCACCAGGGGCCATTTCTGCATTTCCTTTAAAAAAAAAAAAAATCTCTATTTTATTTTAATGTATCTATTTTTGGCCATGCCCCATGGCATATGGGATCTTTAGTTTCCCACCAGGGCTCAGACCCCATGCCTCCTGCCTTGGAAGCTCGGTGTCTTAACCACTAGACTTTCAGGGGAGTCCCTGCATTTTCTAACATAGGTGAAGACGTCAGAACTGGCTCTAACCCCAAGTGATACATTTATCAGGCCCCTCAGGGATGAGTTTGCTCTGCAGTGTAATTAAGGATCCAGCTGGGAAATGCACAACTCCATCCATGCCGGGGGGTGCTTTTTTAACACACAGATTTTGTGACTCCACATGTTTGAACCTGTTCATCTGTGAGCAGGGCTTTCATCAGTGCTAGATCCTGATGACTTGAAAGCCTCTATCTTCCACCGAGTCTGGCTCCTGAGCTTGTTATAGTAAGTAAACCCCCCTCATCCTCACTGTGTCCCCCAGGCACCTTGCACTCACCACCCCAAACAACTCCAAACAAACCTCTTATCCCAGGAACCCTGCCTCAGGAAATAACTTAGCAGTCAGTCATGTTCTGGCCCCTCACCTTACTCAGTGACCAAATCCTTTCCATTCTCCTATTCAGTTAGTTTTGAAATATGTCCATTTGCCTACATCCTGTCATCTCTGATATGAGTAATTGCACCTTTTCTGCTTTGGTCACCTGGTTCACTCACACTCTCTGCTGTCCATTCACTGTCCTGCAGTCAGAGTGACTTTTGAAAATGCAAATCTGATCACATCACTCCCATGTTTAAAATCCTTAGTGGTTCCCCATGCCTCTCAGGGAAACGTCTAATGTCCCCACAAGGCTGGTGAGACCTACTTCCCCACCCCATTCTCCATCCTTGGCTTCTCTCCCTTCTCAAGTGTGCCTCCTACTTTCTGCCTCAGGGCCTTTGCACATACTGTTTCCCTCCCCTTCCCCCAGCTTCACTGGCCATGCCCTCATAGTCCTCACCAGGCAGCTAAAATATCATTTACTTGGAGTACCATTCCCCAGTGCCCTACCATTTACCCTCACGCAACCGTCATCAACTATTTGCCTGATTACTTTGCCTCCATTTCTCTTGCTTGACACCAAACCTCATGAACTAGAAACTCTGTCTGTTCTATTTAGCACTGTTTCCCCAAATCTAGCATAATGCCTGACACATTTTAAGCACCTCTTCAGGACTTCCCTGGCAGTACAGTGGTTAAGACTCCTTGCTTTCAAAAAAAAAAAAAAAAAAGACTCCTTGCTTTCACTGCAGGAGGCAAGGGTTTGATTCCTGGTCAGGGAACTAAGATCCCTCATGCCATGTGGTACATCCATAAAATTAAAAAAGAAAAAGAAGGAAAAAAGCACCTCTTCAATACATGTGAACACACGAGGTGGCCCAAGGTCTCATCTGGGAAGGGGTAGGACTGAGACTAGCACTCAGACATGTCTGAACCCAGGTTCCTTCTCCTGTTCCAAGTTTGCCATCCCCCCACCCACTGGGAGAAGGTCATCTGCAGGGGAGATGGACTCACAGGGCTTTCAAGCATCTGCTTCCTGAACTTGGGGGTGAGGGTTGGGGAGCTATTTTTGGCAGTATCAGGACAGGTAGAAAAGAATCTCCCAGGTTTATTTTTCTGGTTGGGAAGATGGAAGAAAGGAAACTAGTGTGGACTGAATTAGCCACATGTGACTTGGGCTACGCAGGGCCGGATGCCCTGAGGGTGAGGATTTGTTGCCCCACTTTACCCATCAGGAGAGTGAAACCAGAGAGGCCAGTGACTCATGGTCACACCGCAGGTGAATGGCAAACTAGGCCTGGAACTCTGGTCTGCCTGGCTCCAAAGCTGAATAGCAACTCCCTTATAATGACCACTTCTCAGAGCCTAACGCTTGCATGGAGACGGCCACCAGGCTCAAGAGGGGCACTGGGAATGGCAGAGTCGTTAGGAGGTCAGCGGCAAGCACTCTTGAAGAGTCACGGTCCCATGCTTCTCATAGCCCCAGGTTTACACAGACCAGGGCTAAGCCTAAAACTTCATCCATCACATCCATCCCTCCCCTTTCACTCCTCCAGTACCTTCAAGGAGAAAGTCCCCAGTGGGTATGGGGTATCTATAATGCCTAACACCTACCAATCTCCCTTTTTAACAGACAGACAGCAGGACCCAGGCTCAGAATCCCTTTTTAAAAACAATTTTTGGTCACCCTACTTGGCATGTGGGATCTTAGTTCCCTGACCAGAGATCAAACCAGTACCCTCTGCAGTGGAAGCACAGAGTCTTAACCACAGGACTGCTGGGGAAGTCCCAAGCTCAGAGCCTTTAACCTATGACAATATTTCCTGGTTAGAATTTAATGACATTTCTGACTTTCTTTTTCCTTTTCCTTTCTTTCCTTTTAACCTTCTATGTGAAGGACATGATCCTAGTTTTCTATTTGTGGTGGTGATGTAAACTTTTGTTTTAGTATAAGTTTAAAAAAGGGTACGGATTTAAAGACTAATACAGCAAGTAATGGGCTTCCCAGGTAGCGTTAGTGGTAAAGAACACGCCTGCCAATGCAGGAGACATAAAAGATGCAGACTCGATTCCTGGGTCAGGAAGATCCCCAAGAGGAGAGCATGGCAACCCACTCCAGTATTCTTGCCTGGAGAATCCCCACGGACAGAGGAGCCTGGAGGGCTACAGCCCACAGAGTTGCAAAGAGTTAGACACGACTGAAGCGACTTAATATACATGCACAGCAAGAAATAGGTTATATGAGGCTTAGTAAAAAATGATAAAAGCAGGAGGAGAATGACTGGCACTCGGGAAACACTACCGTGGTTCCACCGCCTCACTGCACAGATTGGGAAAAGTGAGGTTCTGACCACAAGGAAGGTCAGTGTCTGGGTTCAGCTGCAAGTTAGTGGCCTGGCCAAGCACCTACATCACAGACTCCTTTGTCCCAAAGCACCCCAACCACTCTGGGAAGCCTACCCACCTGGTGCCTTGCTCTGTGGGCCTCCTCAGGGTGGCAGCAGTCCTGACAGCAGCTCTGGGCCAGCACATCAGCTTCAAAGTGTTCGCAGGGGGCATTTCCAGCCACCCCCTCCATATCAGTCGAATCAGGCCAAGGCAGCTCCTTCAGTCCAATGGTGGTGCCTGGGAAGAATGGCAGGGGGAGACAAAGACCAGCTGACCTGAACTCCAACCCCGGTTTAATCCCAGACAGCCAAGGACCAAGGAAATGAGGTTATCCATCAATTCTTTCATCTGTTCGTTTATTCACTCAACAAACACTCATTAAGCACCTCCTAAGCACCAGGCACTCTGCCAAGCATTTGACATGTGATTTCTACTCATTACTGCAGTGTTGCTCGAAGTGTATTTTGAGGACCCTGCATTAGACTCAGCTGAGCTGCTTATAAAATGCATATTCCCAGTTCCTTCCCTGATCAGAATTCAGAATCTCTGGAGATAAGGCACTTACACGGGCATTTATACAATGCATTTTATACAAGTCTCCCAGGTGATTCCAATGCACCCCAAAGTTTCAGTGCCCTTGCCTTACAGTTACCATGCATTGTAGATAAAATGAATGCCAATTTCAGATACGGCAGCTAAGTCTCACAGAGATTCCATAACTTGCTTAAAGTCCCAGTGGCTGAACTGGATTCAAACCCAGGCTGTGTGTCTCCCCGCACTCTCAGAGGTGGGCATGAGGGACACTGGATCACACCGTCCACTCACACAGATCCCCTGGGAAACCCTGGGAAGAGAGGCAAGGGGCCAGCCAGGTATTTTCAGAGTTGAGGACAAAATCATGGATGAAATTGAACAACATAAGGTCACACAGCAAGTCGGGCAGAGCTCAGCCAAAGAGAAACCCTGGTGTTGTGAGGCGCATCGGGCTTTCCCCTTTGGGCTCCACTGAGGGTTCCAACCCCATGTCCTGGGGTGGCCAGGGGAGCCCCACTAGAACAGTGTGACTTGAAGATGCTCTTTTCACCCCCATCAAGGGGGGTGGAGTGACAGTAATCCATATCCCCAAGCACACATGCACCTTACCATGCCCCCAGGTCAGCAGCTCATACCTGTCAAGTTTCCTCCAAAGTGTCCGAGGGGATCTGGCCTTAGTTGCCAATCTCAGCGGAGATCTGGGGGATTTCACATCCTCCCCTGGGGCAACCAGGGAGAAGATTCCTGGCTCCTTGACCATCAGACCTGGGGAAGTAGACGGACACTGAGGGGCTAGGGAACACCCACTGGCCCTCCGGTAGCCCCGGGGTCTCTAATCCACCCAGGGCCGTTTTCTCTCCTTGTCCTTCCCTGCTCCCAGTGGTGGGGGGTGGCGGGGGACGCATCGGTCTTGCCCAGTCTGGGCGGTTCCTTCCTGATCCCGCCACATAAAGGAGCCTCAGACGAGAACGCTGCTTATTTCCCTGCGGGCGAGTGTGGGGTGCTCAACTACACGTGCCCTTCACCGATCCTGCTTCCTCCTCCCACCCCCAACCAATTAAGAACCCTTCTCTAAAATGCACTTTAGGTGTGGATACAATGAGAAACCTTCAGCGGACATGCATGCCCCACCCGGAGAATGGATCCCTGAACCTCTCTCCATCCAGCTAGTCAGACAGTCCCTCCCCGTGTCCCTCATTCCTCTACCTTTCCTCACTAGCCTCCCCTCCCTTCCCACCTTTCCGCTCGCGGTACTAACCTCGGCTCGGGTTTCCACACACAGTGGGTGCTGGGGTGGGGTGCCAAGGGTCACAGCCTCTCTATTTTAACAATGAATCAGAACGTTGCCCGGGAGGTGGACGAAGACCACGCCTCTGCCGCTCTCGCATAGGTTCTCCCTAGGTGCTTCATTTACATGAATGGTGTGGGATTGGACAATCCGAGGGAAAGGGGCGGGGCGGAGGCGGGGCGGAGGCGGGCGGAGCCCAGATGTCTCCGAGTGCGGGACCCGCCGCACGTTTAGCCCGAGCAGCCGCGTCAGGGTTCCCAGGGGGATCTCGGGGCGGCTGGCACTGGCGAGTCTGGATCTTTCTAATCTCTTTCCAGTCGGTTCATTCCCGCCGCAGTCCCCTAGTCTGGCTTTAGCCCATACCTTGGGCTAGAGACTTAATCTCTCTGTGCCTCAATTTTCTAATCTATAAAGTGGAAGTAGTAACTGTTGAGGACGAAATGAAAAGCCCAGGAGTTTTCAACTATTTGCACATTCCTTTGCACACTTCCATCGATGTAGAGCTCACTCAAAAAATGCCCAGCTCCTCCTTTTTAAAAAATATGCCTTCTTTTTTAAGCTGACACTGCACTGTGTGCCAGCTCCTATTCCAAAATCTCTACATCTGTGAGGATGTAGTAACCTGAAGGACTCAGTACCAAGATCCTCGTTTCACAGCAACTAGGATCAGAGAAATTAACTACCTCATCAGCGTCACCCAGCTAGTAAGTGGCAGAGCCAAGGCTAAAATCCTGGTGTGTCTGGACTCTATTGGTTACTACAGAGCATCTTCAGTCACTAATTCTTTCAGACACTTACAGGTACCTGGTACATGCTAGGCCTGTGCTGGGCACCAGGGAAATGGTAACGTGAACAAAGTGTGGCTCCTTCTGAAAGGGCATACTCACTGACTAGTGGGAGAGACGGACCTCTGAACAGGTCATCCTGGCTCAGGATGGAGTGGGTGAAAGCACATCTCATAACTAGGATAATGATCTTTCTGCTCAGCTCCAATTACTGTAAGCAAAACAGGGAGTAGTCGGCCTTTAGCACTTCTTGGCTGTGTGACCTTGAGACAGTTACTTGACCTCTCTGAGCTGGGGGTGAGGTGGGTGCTTGGTTTGAGTTTGAAGCTCAGGTATGGCCCTCTACCCACCATTAAGCAGTAAAATCAGGAGCCAACTCAGGGTAGCACTACTGACACTTCAGTTCATTCGATACTTATGGAGCCCCTGCGTTGTCAGTTGTATATGCTGAGGACTCATCAGTGTACAAAAGAGCAAATCTCTTGTTTTCAGGGCAATTACATTCTAGTGGAGACAAACAGATCTCAAACAAGATAAATAAGCAATATATGGAGTGTACTGGCTTGTGGTAGTGTTAAGGAGAAAAATGAAGCTGGGGTGGGGGTGGGGTGGGAAGTGGCTGGTGTGGGGAGGGAGTCACTTCTTTTTTAGGGGAAGGGCTTTTATTTTTATTCCTTTTTTTTTTTAAACTGGAGGATAATTGCTTTACAGTGTTGTATTGGTTTCTGCCATACATTAACATGAATCAGCCATAGATATACACATCTCCTTCCTCTTGAACTTCCCTCCCCCCCAGGCATCACTTCTTAGATAAGGTGGTCGTGGAAGGCCTCTCTGAGACGGTGACCTTTTAGCTAAGACCTGGAGAAGACAAAGCAGAGTGAACCTGCAGGACCCAGGGAAGAGTGTTTCAGGCTGAGGGGACAGAAGCAGCGAGGCTGGAGTGGAAAGAATTAGGGGGTGAGGGGGAGAATCAGTGGGCAGGGTTGGTGGGCTCTTCTGAGGGGCTCTCTGTATCTCTGGAGCCTGCCTGGTTGTACTTCTCCAAGGCAGGGGAAACCGTGGGGGGTCAGGTCAGCAGTCAGGGTCCTGAAGGAGAGATGGTTGGAAGGAGGCAGGAGGAGGGGGCTGGGGAGCCAAGGGTGTATTGGGAGGAGCGAAGGGGGCTGTTTGAGGAAGCCCCCTCCTGTAGGGGACAGTGGTAGTTTCAGGCCTGATATGGGAAGGCCAGCTGAAGCCCCATTATATAGATGGGAAACTCAGACTCAGTGCCTCGATGACAGTGCCTGGTCTAAAAACATACTCTGAGTTCTGTGGGGTGGCTCAGGGCATAATGGTGGCAGCCAGGCAGCATCACCTCTTGTCACCATTTCGCCCCAGTCTCCCATTCCTCTTTCAGATCCCTGCTCGCCTCTGTTTACACCATTCCCCTGGGCCCAGATAACCTCTTCAGAGATCTGGGGAAGCAGAACAATAAGTGACAGTTCTAATCTCTTCTATCCCTCTGAGCCTCAGTTTCCTCACTGTTCAAGCAGGAATGGTCATCCCAGGCCTCCTGGCTCACCAGCCTGTTGTAGAATCATGTGGTCTGGGCAGGCAAGATAGAGGTGAAGGGGGCTGTGACCCAACTGAGCAGGGGCAGGAAGGCACGAATCTCTGAAGGGGTCATCAGGGCAGGCTCCAGCCCAGCGCAATCCTGTGAAATAAGTGGTGATCCAAAGCCACCAGGCTTGTTTTTACTGGAGAAGCTGAAAATCTGAACATTTAGATGAAACCTCAAAATTTTAAAATATGGCTAAGTCAAATTGCTTTTAAACGCTGTGTGAGTCACCAAATGAATCTTCAGGACTTCTCTTTCATGCAGTGTCTCTGGAATGGTAAATCACAGATTGTCATCCATTAGCAATGACTTAGGACTTCCCTGGTATCTCAGCAGTAAAGATCCCCTGAACAGGTCATCCTGGCTCAGGATGTACTGGGCAATGCAGGAGAATGGGTTCAATTCCTGGGTTGGGAAGATCCACTGGAGAAGGAAATGGCAACCCACTCCAATATTCTTGCCTTGGAAATCTCATGGACAGAGGAGCCTGGTGGGTTACAGTCCATGGGGTGTCAAACGAGTCAGACACGACCTAACGACTAAACAACAAGTGATGATTTAAATGCCACCCCCTCCAGGAAGCCCTCCCTAGTTACCCCAGACTTGAGGGAGGGCTCCCTCTGCTGGGATCTTGCGCATGACTCCCATTGCTCCTAGGATGTCTTTCACATTGTCAACCTCGTGAGTGGCGCCCCTGGAGGTAAGATCCTGGATCTCCATTTCCCATTTCTCAGGCCTGCTTCAGCGGTCTGGCAGTGTTAGAGTATGTATCTAGGGTGTGACTTATGTGAGGAAGGACCCACAACTTGGGCATACTTATGTTCTGGGGCTTTCCCTGGAGATGTACATGTGTCCAGCCAGAGACTACCTACAGCTTAAATCCCAGCTCCAACAGAGAGACAGCGAATAGCTAGAATTCAGCTAAAGCCCTGTCCTGTCATACATCAGGGTGGGGTGGGGGCGCTCACCTCAGTATGCCTCACCTGCAAAATGGGCTCAATGTAATTGCCTGCCCTGTGGGGTTACCCTGAGAACTCAGGGAGTTAAACCAGGTAAAGGGGGACTGGGAAACAGTGAGTACTCAATAAATGTTATTAGTATTCTCTCTTCTCCAGTCTCTTCCTCTCCATTCCCATATATAGAGTTTGGGGAATGTAAGTCCCTGGAGGGCAGGGACCACTCTGTTTTGCTCAGTGCTAAGCACCTAATACTGGAGAAGGCAATGGTACCCCACTCCAGTACTCTTGCCTGGAAAATCCCATGGACGGAGGAGCCTGGTAGGCTGCAGTCCATGGGGTTGAGAAGAGTCAGACATGACTGAGCGACTTCACTTTCACTTTTCACTTTTCTGCATTGGAGAAGGAAATGGCAACCCACTCCAGTGTTCTTGCCTGGAGAATCCCAGGGATGGGGTCTCACAGAGTCGGACACGACTGAAGTGACTTAGCAGTAGCAAGCACCTAATACTGCTTTACTAAGCACTTCCCTACTGGTGCTTAGTAAATACTGGGTTTGAGAGTGAGTGGTGAGTGAAAGGAGGGTCTGCCCACCTTTCCCTTGATTTTTTTTTTTTTTTTTGCCACACTGTACAGCTTGTGGGATCCTAGTTCCCCGGCCAGAATTGAACCCTTCAGGGAAACGCATAGCCTTAAGCACTGAACCACCAGGGAATTTCCTCTCCCCTGGATTATTGCTGGAAGGTCTTGGAACTTCCAGGCTCCCTCGCACCCCCGGTGTTCCCTGACCCTGCCATCAGGTTCACCCCCAAAGTCATCCCTGACCCTGACTTTGACTCTCCCCAGGCTAAACCCCCTCCCCTACTCATGGGCTCCCGCTGGCCACAGGATAAGGGTCCAGATCATTAGCTCAGCATCTGAGACCCTTAAGGGTCTGGTCCCTTCAAGCCTCTGCAGATTTCTTCTCTCACCAGCCCTCCCCAACCTCTCCTCTCCAAAGGGCTCTCTGCCTGCCTGTCCATCCCCTTTCCCAACCACCTGGCCGAACCATCTTTCAAGACTCATGTCAGTGTCACCTCTTCACTGTTCTGTGCCCCAGCCCTGGGCCTATACATTGAACCCTGACCTCCAGGGTGAACTCCATGTGTCTGTCTCCCCCATGAGATGTGAGGGTCATGTCTTATTAGTTGTAACCAGGGTAACTTTTGATGTAACTTAATCTGAGACTCAGTTTTCTCATCTGTCAAATGGAGCTAGTATCCGCTTCACAGTACTGTTGTGAGTTGATAATGTCACTAGCACATTGGAGGCGCCTGATAAATTTGTTTCCTATCCTCCTTTTGATTATTTGCCAGTCATGGTGACTAAGAGGGAAGGGAGAGAGCAAAGTTCACTGGACAGGGAAGGTTTCAGCAAAGGCCTGAGGGAGATGACTGTGGTGAGGAGGAGAAAAAACCTAGATTTAGAAACTTGCAGACAGGCAAGCATGGCACTAGGGCCAAGAAAATTCTCAAAAAGATTGTTTCAAGGATTATATGAGAACACTGGTGGGGAGGGGGACTGAGTTCAGTGTAATCCAGCCAGGACTGGCTGAAAACGTAGGGGTTCCGGTCCTGTGCCGGGGCTAGACACACAGAAATGACCAACACAAACTTCCCAGGGCCTGGCTCGGGGAGAGAGGGAACCCAGTTAGAACATGCTCAGTGTTTAAAAGGAAGAAACGCAAAGTGTGCCTGGAGCCCGGATGGAGAAACAACTAATTCCCAGGGGTCAGGGAAGGCTTCCCAGAGGAGGCAACTCAGAACGGAGGAGAGCGGGACAGGCTGAGGGCAGCCTGTGAACATCTAAAGAAAGCGCTTCTGTAGCGTCTGGAGGAGGCGGATGCTTGTTCAGAACAGGACTTTGCTAAGACAGACCTGCTCACAAGAGCAGGGAGTGAGCACCCCACACTAGAATGAATTGGGAACCTCTCCCCAGAACCATCCACACAGCCAAAGGGAGGCCAGCAGCTCAAGTCTAGGGAACATCAAGGTCAAGGGGACCTTTTTCTTTTCATATTTATTTAGTTGGCTGCACGGGGGTCTTGGTTGCAGCATGCAGGATATAGTTACCTGACCAGGGATTGAACCTGGGCCCCCTGAATTTGGGTCAAGGAGCCTTAGCCACTGAACCTCCAGAGAAGTCCCAGGATCTAGAGGATTTTGGAGCAGGAAGCTAAGGCTTCCCTGACATCCAACCTCTCTCCTCCTTAGTTCCAGACCCACAGGGTGGCTCCACCTGGCCTCCTCACCCTAAGCTCCCAGGGAGAATCAGGCCACCCCAAAACCGGATCCTACTACTGAGCTGAGACCTGGCTCCCAGTAACTATGGCCATGGCTCTGTTTTACTAGCACAGGCCTGACCCATCAGGAAACTTCAGTGTAGTAACAGGAACGGATAAGCCTCTGCTATGGCTTTAGTTCCACGGTCGGATCCCCTCCAGACAGCCCTTTACATTTCTGGCTTCTGTGGGAGAATCTGTTGTTTGCACCCCAATACCGATTCTCCCTTCAGCAACACAGTCCCCAATTCTTAGGTGGGTACATGGTTCTCCAGAACAAGCCACGCTCCTCGGCCTTCCTGGTGGCTACAAGCTCCCTCTTCCTCCTGCCCTAAAGCCTTTGCTGCCTGCCTAATAGCACAAGAATCATGTGTTTCTAGGAGGGACCTGACTTTCATTCCTTCTTCCTTTCTGTAGCTGAGAGGCAGATATGATGGCTGAAGCTCAGGCAGCCATCTTAGGCCATAAGGTAGAACCTGTGTGTTGAAAATAGCACAAAACCAAAAGCTAAAAGCCTACCCTCTCAGCTTTAGGCTTGCTGCCTTCCATTCCTATTAACCTGAGAACTCTAGTTTTACATAAGCTGGTTATTTTTAAATCTTGTTTCATATTATATGTAGCTAAATCTAATCTTTCCTGATTAAGCTCCTAAAGCTCCCAAACCGCAGGGCCTGACGGATGGACAGTGACAGGAAGAATTCAGGTAGACCAGAGAGGAAAGTTCTCCAAACGGTTCTCACTCCACCACTTTCGATTTTAGGATTCGCAAAGATCACCATAATTCAACTTCCTTGGTCTGCTGGATGAAAAAAGGGCACAGGTGGGAGAGAAACGGATGAGAATTTAATACAGATCAACGTTACAAATGTAGATTGTAAGTTGTGAAAAGACCCTGTGGCACTGGGGATGGATAGCAGGGTCAGGTGTCTGAGCAGCAGCTGCGCACATGGAAGGTGCACCCAGGAACGTCAGGAGCCGTGGGAAGTGGTTCATGCACGTGGTCTCACTTCAGTCTCCGGGCAGGCTTGCGAGGTAGGTGTCTTATGACACCTTACATGTGGGGGTAACAGTTCCAGGGAGGTCAGCAGCAGGGAGATCACATAGTGGGCCAGCAGTAGAACTAGGACTCACACCCCAGCCTGGCCATGTGTGCAAAGTCCCCGGGCTCATCTCTGCTCCTGCTCATGAGGGCCTGTGAGGAGGAGACTCACTGCCCTGGGTCAAGTACCAGAACCATCTAGATGGCCCAGTAACAGACCCCGCCCTCTGCCATGGACAGAGGCAGCCAAGTGAGGCAAGTGGCCCCACCCTAAGTCACGTGGGGAGGACAACAGGAAGGCAGCAGAGAGATCAGGTGGGAGGAGCCAGAGAAGCCAGGTCACCAGGCCGCCCAGCCATAAACCCTGAGCTTCATGTTCCCACCGCCAGGTGTGGCCTTCAGACATGCACAGCCAGCACCAGATGGTGGTTTGTTTTTGTTTTTTTGGCTTTACTGGGTCTTCACTGCTGCGTGGGCTTTTTAGTTGCAGCAAGCAGGCTCTAGAGCAGGGGCTCAGTAGTTGTGGCACACGGGCTTACTTGCTCTGTGGCACGTGTGATCTTCCCCAACCAGGAATCGAACATATGTCCCCAGCACTGGCAGGTGGATTTTTACCCCTGAGCCACCAAGGAAGCCCCAGATGGTGGGTTTTGATGGTGATGGGAGAGCGCTTGCCCAGTGCAGGGCCAGGACTGTGCCCAGCAGGCCCTCCATGGTGAGTGAAGGGGAAGGCCTGCCCTGCAGACCCCAGATCCCTGCCCCTTTTCCTCCAGGAGCCCCGCTGGGTGCAGGGGCGGAACCTGCATCCCCTTCACACACACTCAATAGCCCACCAGCTTCACAGGGGCTGAAAGCTCACCCTTCTCTCCTCTGCAGTCCTAGTGTCAGGGCCAGACACAGCTCCCCTCATCAGGGTGGCACCTGAAATTCCTGAGCCCTGGTCCACAACCACAGGAACCAGTCAGCGCAAGCAGGGTCCGCATCTCCAGAACAGGTGCTCTGGCTGCCCACCCTCACACCACACCCACCTGCGGCAGACGGACCTACACCCTGCCACCAGCCCAGCTCCATCAGAAAAGCGGAGCATGAGTGACACAGGTCACTCACCTGCTGCAACAAGGCTGGTTTCCATCGGCTCTGAAGCCGCACCTGGAAGAAGTGTGAAGAATCGGCAGCCCTCACCCAGCACCCGCCAGCCACGATTTCAGTGAGATTTTTTTTTACAAATGACTAATCACTCTTTCTCTGTTGGGCTGTCTGGGAGCTGCTGGAAGCCTATGGAAGCCGCCCAAGTTGGGGGTGAGAATACTCCAGGACTCCCCATCTCCACTCCTTTGATGTCAGCTGAGGAGACCAGAAAGGCCAAGGGGAAGGACAGGCCCAACGTCCCAGCTAGGAGAAGGCAGAGCCCATCTCTGCTCACCCTTCGGCCAGCGTTCCAGAGCAGCAGACAGACTCTGGGTCTGCCAGGGGTGGTGCTGGTCTTCATCCCATCAGGGGGCCCAGGCCTAGCACCACCTTTACATACCCAGAGGGAGAGCTGTTGGACAGTGAGGGTGACCCACGCCCAACAGTTTCCACCTCCCCAAACGCCTGCCCTTGGTGTGTGGCGTCAGGGTCAGGGACAAACCAACCACATGTGTGCAGTTTCACAAATCTGATGAAGGTCCAGGGAGGTACATATTTGGGCAGACACCCCAAACTTGGCCCCGGAGGCTTCTCCTGGGGGAGGCCGGCTCTCAGCTGCCTGCACCTTCTGGAGTCCAAACTCCAGGCTGGAGGGGTGCTGGCCTCCCAAGCTTGGGCTGTCGTCACTGCCTGGGTGCAGGCTGGGTTATGAGACAGGACAGGTCCTTGCTGACCAGGCTGGTGCCTGGCCGGGGTCTCAGAGCTCACTCCCCGCTGTGCCGGGCTTTGCCTGTCAGCCGGCGGCGCTGGGTCTTGCTGGTACGAGTGGCGCTCGGGGGCTTCTTGGTGGTGTCCTGGGCCCGGCGAAGACGTTTCCTCTTGACCTTTTTGCGACTGTGTGCATGCAGTGAGGCCGTGAGAGAGGAGATCCTATGGGAGGAAGGGTGGTGAGGCTTGGGCCTTGGTTTACCCTGGGGAATAAGGTATGGGTGGATGGTTGGGTTGGGGGGTGCCTGGGCCCAGCTCATGCAGGGGAAGTCAGGACAGGCCCCAAATGCCATTCCAACGGCAGCATGCTCTGTCCCAGAGGAGCTGCCAGCTCCTCAGCTCACAGCAACAAAGGCCCTTTACCCCAGGCACTCTGCCCCACACCACCCGCCATGGGCCAGCGGGAGGTGACTGTCACAACGCCAGCCATAGAAGCAGGCTCACAGGGGAGGACAGGCCAGGGCTCACCGCTGGGACAGCAGAGGGTCTCTGGACTTCTTGGGTAAAGCTCTGGTCGGCTTCTCCACAGATGACGCCTCCTCCTCAGGCCCAGGCCCGGCCCCTTGCTAAAAAAGCACAGAACAGGAGGGGCAGATCAACAGGCCTGGGCCTCCTGAGCGGTCACTGCTCTGCTGGCTCCCACACCCGCTTGGGGCTCAGAGAAGGCTGTGGGGGTCACAAGTGCCCTGAAGCGGGAATGACAGGGGCAGAGGTGGGTTCTGAAGTCCTCCACCACCACGGCCCATAGTGGGCACACTCCAACACTTGCAAGTGAAAGAATTCTAAAATGGGGATAAGACTAGTCTTTGCATCAGACCAGACAGAAGAAAGGGCTTCCCTGGTGGCTCAGATGGTAAAGAATCTGCCTGCGGTGCGGGAGACCTGGGTTTGATCCCTGGGTTGAGGAGATCCTCCTGGAAAAGGGAATGGCTATCCATTCCAGTATTCTTGCCTGAAGAATCCCATGGACAGAGGAGCCTGGCAGGCTACAGTCCATGGGGTCACAAAGAGTCGGACACGACTGAGCGACTTTCACTCACACATAATGAACAGAAGAACGAGCATCAAACACAAGGCGACTGTGAGCTCAGAAAGGACGTGATTAAAGCAGTGGCTCTAGAACCTAAGGACACTGTAACCCACGCAAGGGGATGTGGTTTACCTGGCAACTAACTATACATATGTGTGTCAGTTGCTCAGTCGTGTCCGACTCTGCGACCCCATGGGGTGTAGCCCACCAGGCTCCTCCATCCATGTGATTTTCCAGGCAAGAATACTGGAGTGGGTTGCCATTTCCTTCTCCAAATTATACACATACATGTGCATAAATCCCTACACAACCCAGACACAAGCTTAACTGAAACAAACGTTTCATAAAACAACACTTGCTGGGATGCTTTCTGATACTTTTGATATTGTTTCCTTTTTTTTAAATGCTAGTTGGAACTTGCTATGACTCACACCCCACAGGTCAGAACAGAGAGACGTGTCTTGCAGGGGTAGCGAGCACAATCAGCCGCTCTTGAGTGCTTCTAGTGGACTGACCACCTTTATCCTCACAGCAACCCGGCAAGGCAGCTGCTATCATCAGTGACCCCCAATGTACCGGTGAAGGAAAGAAGCAGGCGAGGCAGAGAAACCTGCCCAAGCTCCCACAGCTGCTTGTGGTGGAGCTGGCCTCTGAAGCCCCAGTGTTCAGGGCTTTGGTCCAGGCCCTGGAGGGTTACCCAGAGGAAAGAGCCCCTTGTACTGGAATCCTTGACATGGACCAGCCCCTTGAAATGGACCAGTGCTTACTGACCCCCTTGATAAGCCAGGCTGACCCTGTGTCCCTTCTTCCCCCAGGCTGGGAGGGAGACCCACCTCAGGCGGGGGCAGGCCGAGCAGCCGGGCCCCTGAGAGGTCCAGGTCACTGATGGTGGTCACGGTAACTGTGTGGTTGGGATGGTCATACTGCACCGACTCTGTCTTCGCTGTCACCAGCCGGTCTAGCTCGTCGGCCTCCTCTGTGCAGGGTGGGTACAGGACCGGGCCTCAGCCCCAGGACACAAGCAAGCAGGCTCCAGCACACAGTGCCCCCCTGACTCCAGCCCTGGAGTGTAATGGCCCCCTCTACTCCATAGAGCGGCATCCGGGAAGTCACTGGCTCCAGAGCCTGGCCTGCAGACAAGTGCTGGAAATGACCCAACTCCTCCCTCCATGCTCCAGCGACATCCCAGACCACCTGATCCCCACCTGGACCCCAGGAGCTGCTGCCACCCCCCAGCCCCTCCAGGCCTCAGAAACTGGGCTTTTTGCTCAGGATCCGTTTGCCAAGAGGTCTCGGTCGCCTCTGATCCACTGACATTTAGAGGTCCCTGAGGACACCCCTGGCTCCTAGGGCACCACCAAGATGCCTAGAGCTAGAGATGTCAGGTTCTCTGCAGTCCTTATACCCCTTCCCTTCCACCCATCAAGGGATAAATAAACTCAACCGACTGGCTATTCTTCAGGTCAGGTCAAGGACTGGACTTACCCAGAGCCTCCTCTCTCTCTGCCAGCATCTTCAAGTATTCCTGGTGGCGCTGAAACCAAAGGGAAGGCAACATGGTGAGTATGGCCTCTCAGCCCAGACACTGCTCCCCTCCAGGATGAGTAAGATCAAGAGATCTTACCCTAAACCTTCCCCACACCTGGACCACGGCACCTCTATCTGCATAAACTGCACCCCACTCCTGCCCGCCCCCTCCCCTCAGCCCTGCAGGTGCCCCTATTCCGGCCAGCGAGGTTGCAGGTCCCCTGGGAGTTAGAGACACTCTCCTGCCCTCTCTGCACCTCTTCTCGGAGCTTCTTCTGCTCCTCCTTCAGCCGCTGCTTGATCTCCTCAATGGCTGCCTTCTTCCGCTCCACCTTCCTCTTGTGGAAGCCTGTCAGGTACTCCCTACAGCAAAGAGGCAAGAGAGACAATCAGGACACAAGGAAAGAAGGGCTCACTCCAGGAAGAGGGGAGGAAAAAAGCTAATACTGCACTCACCATGTGCTACACACCATTCCAAAAACGTAAACGTATTAACTCATGTAATCTTAACAGCATGCATATTGGGTGGTTATTGTTGTTCAGTTGCTCAGTCACGTCTGACTCTTTGTGACCCCATGGACTGCAGCATGCCCTGTCTTTCACTATCTCCTGAAGTTTGCTCAAACTCAGATCCATTGAGTCGATGATGTCATCCAACCATCTCATCCTCTATCACCCCCTTTTCCTCCTGTCCTCAATCAGGTACCCATTCCCAATTTACAGATGGAAGACACTGAGGCAGAGAAAGGTAAGATGACTTGCCCAAGGGGGTCAGGGAGTGTAAGGTTAGGGAAAGAGAGGGAGGTGCTGCCTCTCCCCACTCACCACCCTCCTGGGCTCTCAGCTGCCAGCAACAGGGCCAGGTGGTGGGCATATGCTGAAAGCCTTTGAACCTAGAACAGGTGAGGGTCCCTTCTTCATTGGCAAACTCTATTCCTCAGTAAATTAGGCCGCTTCAAGTGGGGCTTTCAAGGCCACCCTCATCCAGACCTCCACAAACTGTCCATTGGACCAACACCCATTTCCCCAGGACTCTGCCCCTCGACTCGTCTGT
Source organism: Dama dama (assembly GCF_033118175.1). Taxonomy (NCBI): domain Eukaryota; kingdom Metazoa; phylum Chordata; class Mammalia; order Artiodactyla; family Cervidae; genus Dama; species Dama dama. The sequence continues at coordinate 10,649,277 of NC_083702.1, forward strand.
AGGTCTTGTTGATGCCTCCCTGAGTTTCCTGACGATGCCCCAGCACTTCCTTCCCCACGCTCCATCTTATCTCAGCCCCTCTCATCTCCCTAGGTCTGGCCGCACCATTCCTATCTGTTCTGGGGCCCAATACCAGGCTTTTCACTGACCCACTACCATAGGTCCAGGTGGCACTCTGAGTGGTGCTAGACCAGAAGCTAAGGCTTAGAGGACCGACTCAAAGTTCCGGAGATCTTTGTTTCATTCACTAATCATTCATCCAAAACAGCTGAGTCTACTGTGAGTCCGTGGGATCGCAGAGTCCGACAGGACTGAGAGACTGAACAACACAACTGGGAGCGAGACCGCCAGGCTGGGGAGGGTGAAGCCCGCTCTCGGGCCGCGCAACAGCATCACAAGGCGGCTTGGGGAGCAGAGAAGTGACGCGAGGGTGGGGCGGGCTATTCCATCCCTCCGGCCTGGGGGGCCCAGAGCTGCGGCTTCCATCCGCCAGGGCTCCGCACCACGCTGAGAGGGCGGGACCGGAAGCGCCCTCCGCGTGAGCGTGTGCGGACAGACCCGGCCTCGGCCTTGCCCGGCGGCCCGAACGGGATCCGCTCAGCCTTGGCACTCACCGCCGCTTCTCCTCATCGAAGCTCAGGATGAGTCGCTGCCGCCGGTCGTCGCCATCTCGCTTCTTCTTCTTGTTGCGGCCCATAACCGGAACGCTTCCGCGGCGCCGATCCCGCGCACCAAAGACACTTCCGGTTGTAGAACAGCTAACCTTCCGGAAGTGCTCCGCAGCGACGCTCGGCCGTTCCGCTCGCCGGACCCCGCCTTTTAAAGGGGCCGCCCTGGGGCGTCCCTGGTGGTCCAGTGGTTAAGACTCCATGCTCTCAATGCAGGAGACACGGGTTCAAACCCTGGTCAGGGAATTAAGATCCACATAGAGCATGGCCAAAACAAAACAAAAATAAACACCTTTAAAAAAATAAATAAAGGGGCCGCCCTGCGTTCCTCCCGCCCCTCTCTACTTCGTGTATAACAGGCGGGATCTGAAAAAAAAAAAACCAAAAAACAAAAAACAGGCGGGATCTGCACCCCCGCCCCCGCGCTCCCCACTCTCCGCAGCTGAACAACAGGGTGATGAACAACTGTCTCTCTGGCCCTGCACTGCCACTAGTGGCCATGCCGCTTGCCATCCATGGCACCCTCCTGGGTAGAAGCATTGCCTTGGCTGCAGTGTTGCGCCCCGCCTTACTCCCAGCAAGATGCCCGGCCAGAGGCCTCCCGTGGAGACTGAGAGGGGAAATAACTTAAACAAAGTCAGCTCATTCTTAAGTGGTGTGCAGCGTCACCCCCGATTGCTGCGCTGTGTGTGGAATGGTTCTGCCCTCCTGGAACGTCCGGTCAGCTGCAGAGACTGGGACCGAATAAGAAGAAAGCTGCTCTGTGGGGATCTCTGTGCAGTCGGCCCTCGGAGCCCACCCAGTTGGAGCTGCCAGCCCACGAGGGGCTCAGGGAGGCCACATCTGCGAAAGTTCCCAGCGCAGAGTGAAGTACCCCACCTCGGGCTGGTGCCCTTGTTCAAACTCTTCCCTGGGAGTTCCAGGTCCCCTTTACTCCAGGGAAATAGATGTGGAACTGGCAACCCCACCCAGACTCCAAAAGCTTTAGAGCCCTTTGCTGCAGTTAGCTCACAGTCTAACACACTTCCCTTTTGGATCACTTTCTCCTTGAAATTATTTTTATGTTCATTGAGCATATTTTTATGTTCAGGCACAGCAAGAGATGGTACATTTTCTTAATAGAAATGATGATGAAGGTGATAAGCCAAAGAATAACAGCAGCTGCCATTTAGTTCTTTGCACGATTATTTTTTCTTTTTTTTTTTTTTGGCTGTGCCATGTAGCATGTGGGATCTTTAGTCCTCCAACCCGAGATGGAACCCATGTCCCCTAGAGTGAAAGTGTGGAGTCTTAACCACTGGACCTCCATGGTCCCTAAATGATTATCTTTTCTGAGATATGAGTCCCATTTTAATGAAGCTCAGAGAGGTGTGGTCACTTACCCAAGGTCACACAGACAAGAAGAGCAGGTGCTGAGGGTAGAGCCCTGTCATCTAAAGAGAGAACTCTACTTATTGTTTCTCTGGACCCAGTTTCATAGGCTCTTGGGACACACAGGGTCTGAAAAGAGGTGAAGGAAACCAATGTTTACAGAGCCCCTACTATGTGCTAGGCACAATGCAGCTCTCCACATTATCTCAGCTAATCCTTGCAACAGTCACACAAGGTGGATACTAGTATTAATGCAATTTGATTGGTGAGGAAACAGGTTCAGAGGGGTTATGTAACTGGTCCAAGGGCACACAGTGATGGAACTAGGGTTTGAACACAGGTCTATCTGACCCCAAGCCCAGTTTATTTCCCCCACAGTCAGTGATCTCTCTCCTAATCCGCCCCAGGAGCTGTCCTCTGCCTGGCTGTAGTCCCAGTCCTGGTATATTGTGTGTTCAGCTAGTGTAGGGAGAGTAAGCAGGGCGAGAAAAAGGCAGTCAAGAAGACACTTTCTCTAATGTCCAGCAGAGGGCGCCCCATCCACAGCCAGTCTTCCCAAAGCTGTCTCTCTCTGGGTGGCCACTTGGGTGCCCCAGGAGAACCTGGAGATTGGGTGTGGCTCAAGGCAGCTCCCAGCCTGCGCGCTCCATCCTCCGTGGCCCACATAGAGATGTGTCCTGCAGCGGACCCACTGAGATGGGAGTCATCCACCCAAAGGGGCCAGTTGAAAATAACCATTTTTCACCATTTTACAGGTGAAAAAACTAAGGCTGGGGGAAAGAGACCTATCCAGTATTTCACAGCTGATGCTAGCTGTTCTGGAGACTGAAATTAGCCAAGCTCCCACCCCACACACACCTCAAGAGGCTGCCCTGGGGTTTGGGGGTTGCCCACTGAGGTTCTGATTCTAAGCCTTTTTGGAACACTGGCTCAGTTCCCAGGGGCTGTTTCCCAGGGAGGTAGGGGCGCTACAGCAGGCAGCAGAAAGGAAAGGGGGCAGAGGCGTAGTCAGTGTGCATGGTTGCCCAGCCATCAGAGCTCAAGTCCCTTCCCTTGTGACAAATGAGCATGACGGAGCTGGGTGAAGCCTTGCCCTCCAAGGTAACACAACCTGGCTGGCCTTGGAAAGCACATCCTCTGGAAACCAGAAAAGGGGCTCATGGAGGCCTCATCACAAGCTGCGTGAGTCCCCTGCACTCCTCTGCTCTGCAGGGAAGAGGCTGTGTGCAGCAGGAGGCCCACCTGCCTCTATGTCTAGGCTCTCTGCAGGGGCTAGCATTCCTCCTCCCCCGTTCCTCCTATCAGAAATGGGCCAGCAGGTGGTGCCAGGGCCATCGCCCAAGCCCATCTTCCCATTGTTGGGTTAAGGGTCCTGAGTTTCCAGACTGGCACCCTGGTTGCCCTTACACTCCAGCATTCAGGGGTGTGGCCTGGCACCACATACCTGGGGTGCTTGGGGAGCCCCAGAAGGCTCAGCTGGGCCTGGTACAGACCAGGGAGTCACCGCCCAGAGCCTGTTTCCTCCCTTTCAGATTCAGGAGATAAGATCTCAAGCGATAGTGGGGCAGGGACGGATATACCATCCACTGCGTGTTTGCCACGTGCCAGCCCTACGCTTGTCCTCCTTTACACAGCTCATTTCATCCTCACAACAATCCCACGAGAGGCTCCGTGCTATCCTCCCCATCATATAAATGAATAAACAGGCTCAGCGAGGTCAATTAAGGCCCAGAAGGGCACACAGCTGGTTTCCCTGCACTGTCTAAAATCGGACGGCTTCCTAGTTCATGAAGACAAATGAGGGGGCCCCAGGTATTCTTCCCTCTACCTCCCTCTGTGCTGCCCCAGATACCATGGCATGAATCAGCCTCTTCTTGCCTCTCTCCCTGTTTTCATTTATTCAATACCTTTTGAGCATCTACCGTGTGCTGGGGTCCACTGAGTTGGGAACTGTTTGAGGGCAGTGACTGGGGCTTGTTTAGTATTGAGCTCCCTATTGTGTACTGAGCTTTCTGTTCAGCCCAGGGGACCTAGGGGAAGAAGATGTCAGTGGCACATAAGAGGTATGCCTGCACTTCAGTCGTGTTTAACTCTTTGCGACCCTATGGACTGTAGTCTGCCAGGTTCCTCTGTCCACAGGATTTTCCAGGCAAGAATACTGGAGTGGGTTAGAAGTCCACTTAAGAGGTATAACATCAAGGGAGTTCCCTGGCAGATCCAATGGTTAGATGCTTTCACTGCCATGGTCCTGGGTCCATCCCTGTTCAGGGAACTCAGATTCCACGAGCCACATAGAGCACCCCCACCCCCCAAAAAGGTATGCATCAAGGTAGTGAATGAAAGTGAAGGAGAGGGCAGAGACAGGGCTTGGGGGAGTTGGCAGAACCCTCCTCTTCCACACCCACACACACAGGAGGCTGGATCAGGGGGAGTAGAGGCAGCTGCCTTTATTGGGGGCCATGAGCTGGCTGGCCCATGTGTCACTCAAAGGCCACACACTTGATCTTGAAGTCACCACCAGCAGCCAGGTAGTTGATGGCCTCCAGGTTGAGGCGGTTGGGGAACTTGAATTCGTACCCATCAGGCAGCTTGATGGTTAGGTCCGTCTGGTTGAAAGAGATGCATACCTGGGGATGCAGAAGGGCAGTGAGCACGTGGACCCCACAGGGACCCTCGACTCCGTGGCCACACCTGCAGCACGCAGATCCTAGGCCCTCCCAGAGCCCTTTCCTCACCCAGCCCTGACAACAGCCCTGCTTCATGGGTGAGGCCCTGAGGATGGGAGAAGGGGATACTGCTCACTGAGGAACACACAGCTGGTGAGGGAAGGGCAGGGAGATGGGAAGGGAGAGGAAGGGGGACGGGGGTTGGAGGGGTGGGACCTAGATCTCTAGCCACTCAACCCAGCTCTGCCCCAGCCCACCCAGTACCCTGATCCCGCCCCTCCCCCCGCCCCCAGGCCCCAGCCCACCTCCGCAACACTTCCAGGCTGGAAGGGGAAAGCAGATTCCCGCTGCTCGGCCCCCCAGGCCCCGGCGTCCTTGCTATTACACACAATGGTGTTGATGTCCCCATGCGCGTCGAAACGAGGGTTGAAGTGCAGGCACAGATTGTTATCGTCTTTGCCCAGGTTCAGCGAGAAGCTAGGAGATAACAGGTGGGCTTGAGGCCGCCCCCTCAAGCTACAGCTACAGCTACCGGCTTCAGCCCCCTCAGACCCTCTAGTCTATGCCACCCAGTCCACGTGAAGGCACCTCCCTGGGGAAACTCACTGAGCCGAGAGGCAGGAAACCTGGTTTCTAGCTGTGTCCCTGCCTCCTCCTTGCTGTGTGCCCCTGAGCAAGTCCCGGCCCCTCTCTGGATCTCAGTATCCATATCTACACAGTGGGGGCTGCACAAAGAGGATCTTTTAAGGGTCTTGCTGTGCTGACAGCCAGGACTCTTGCAGACATGAATTTGTGTCCCAGCCCCTTTGGTCAAGGTCAGAGACTCCCTCCAGATGGTGACCTCTGGAAGGGCAAGTGTCCTATCCGTCTTGTCTGTCTCGAGCCCTGGTGCCCAGCGCAATGCGTGACACCCAGCAGGTAGGTGCTCAATAACTGCGGGGCTCATGAACGAATAATAATAATACATTTGCTGAGTGGAGCTAACAGCAATGCCTACCTCTGAGGGTTTGGAAAGAATGGCACAAGTGGTGCGCGTGAAACCTGCGGCTCAGCTGGTCATCATCGTCACCGAGAGATCCAGCATTGCACCTTCACACAGCAACCCCCCCTCCTCCATGAACTGATTAACAAATAAGGCTCAAGGCGGTGGGTTGACTGATCCAAGGTCACAAGACTCTGGAGAAACTAGGTCAACTGGCCGAATGAATGATGAGTTCATGAAGGAGTGAAAGGTCGAGAAAAGCGAAGAGTGGAGGGAAAAAAAAACGGATCTCGGAAGGCGGGCAGCAAGGGTGACGCCCTTCCATCCCTTCTCCCCGCCCCCTCAGGCCCCGCCCACAGCAAGGGGCGAGGGGAAGGCCAGCCGAGGTAGATGACGAGGCCGCAGCTGGTTCAGTTTAAGGGGGCGACAGTGGTGGGGGTGTCCAGACCCCGCGGAGGAAGTGACTCATCCAGAAGACGCGGCCGTTGAGGACCTGAAACCAGCCCCCGCCGGAGGGAGGGGCCGGGCCCGGTCAGCCACGCCCCTGGCCGGGCCCGGCTCCTCCCTCGAGCTGAGCCCCCGCCCCTTGCCGCCCGCCGCCCTCGCCCCGCTCACCTCTTGGCGTCTGCGGCCACCTCGCCCCGCACTCTGAGGCACTCCCCAGGTTTGAGATTCAGGTTACTGGCGACCAGACCCTGCGGAGACGAGACCCGCCCAGCCGGGTTAGAGGACGCAGTGGCGGGGGCGGGGGCGGGGGGCGGTCAGGAGGGGTGGGTAGGGGTGAAGGGGTGGGGTCGTCCCTTTTTCAGGGTGCTCCGACCAGGCCGACCTGAAGCCTGAGGAACCCGGCTGCAAGATCTAGACTCTCCTTTGCGTGGTCCTGGGCAAGCCCCTACTCCCAGCTGGGTCAATTTCTTGTCTGAAACATCACTGAGGTTCTAAGAAGACAGGATCTAGAAGTTTCTGCCATTCAGCCTGGGGATTTTAGATGCATTGTAGCCTGGGAGGTGGAGTGCTGTCTGTGCTCTATTGCCTGCCTCACTGAATAGATGGAGAGAGCCAGCCTCCACATGGGTCTCTGCGAGTTGGGGGCAAAGGAAGGTAAGTGAGGCTGTCCGTCCATCTGCTGGTGAGGAAGAGGCCTGGGGCTGGGCAGTGTCCACCATCCCCTTCAAGCCTCTCTGTGCAGAGAGGGACAGGGGCTGGAGAGGAGTCCCCCAAGGAGCACAGTTAGACCCCTCTAAGAAGGGAGAATGGCCCCCGGGGCAGGAGCCTGCACCCCAGCTGGTTCAGGGTTAACAAATTCAAGTGCAAAGCTTAACTGGTATGAGTGGTTCCTCCTGCCAGAAACTTGAATCCTGTCCCTAGGGGCCTGCATTAGATTCTAGCTTCCTCTTTGATATCCCTTATCACACATACACACCCCTCCTAGCTTGGAGGAATGGGCCATCCGGCACTCCCCCCCCCCCCCCACCCCAACCCCCGCCTGACTAGTCTGGACTGAATCACCCACTGCCGCTGGCTAACCTATGCAGGCTCCCCCCAGGCAGTGTGGCTCAGATCCTGGCGACTTTTCAGAGCTCTCTGGAGCACAGGGTGACTCTGCCCTGGCCCAGGGACTGGGGACAGCTGCAGGGGGGGAGGGGACAGGAGTTTCTATGGGGTGGAGGAGGGGGGAGGGACAGTGTCCTGGGCACTATGAAAATGCACCCCCCGCCCCGCCATGTCCAGCCGGCCACACCCTTTCCACTCCCACTTCTCAAGAGAGCTGCAGAAAGTCAGACCTTGGCAGAAATAATTGTGCTATCAGATCCTGGAGGAATCCAGAAATTTCTTAAGCCAGAGAAGGTCTTGGGGGACCGTGGCCCTACCCTCATTTTACAGACACGGCCACTGAGGCCCAGAGAAGACACTTGTTCAAGGCCGCACCACGGGAACTAGAACCCAGATCTTGATCTACCCTCGCTCTCCCCGGCTGAACCCCCAGAGCATCTCTGGGCCTTAGGGTGGGGGGAGCCCCCATACTCACACAAGCCATGATTGAAGAGAGGAGGATGTTCCTGGAACTTCGGCACCAGCTGTCCGAAGACTCTGCAGGAGAAATGGGTTTCGGGCCGCTCCCACCCTTTTAACGGGACCAGACCCCGGTGAGTCCCGCCCCCTGGATGCAGAGCCAATTGTAACTCAGGAAGGGGATGGGGGGCCACAGGAGGCGGAGTTAATGGAATTTTGAAGCCTGTTCTGGAGCAGAGATGACCAATCAGAGTGGAAAGCTACCCCCATTCCTTCTAAGCCGTTCCCGCAAGGTCCAGGCTCCACCTCCCAGTTCTCCTACCCCTTCCCAAAATTGTTCTGTGGCAAGGATTGGGGGAAGGCAGTGGAAAATAGTTTGAGGATGAGTTCGGTCCAAGAGTTAGTGAGAAGAGGGCCAGGGCTAGCTGGCTGAGCTGGGGGGATACCCAGAGAAGACAGCTGAAGGGGTGCAGCGTCCCTCGAGAATTAGATCTGGAGTTCAAGAGGCTCTGTTCCTTGGCAGGGACCAGGGCGTGGCCTGCTCTGGGCGCCTCTGCAGAGGGCCCAGGACCCATTAACCACAAAGCCCTGCCTCCCCCGGAAGCAGGGATTGCGGCTGCTGCTCAGCTCTTCACTAGCGCTAAAGAAAGGCTGGGCCGGTGCCAGGCTTGAGGCTGCCGCCCAGGCTCAGGACTCGGGCCGCGGGCTTTGGCCCTCCCGAGGGCCCTGCTGTGGATCTTCCAGGAGCCCCTGCCTAACAGCTTCTGGCCTGTCCAAGAGGGTCAGTCCTGGAAGGAGGCCCAGGGTGAGCCAGACCATAAAGGGTTGGGGTCCCCGGTCTGTGCACCCGCCTCCATTCTTTCTCCCTCTGACGCCAGGCACAACTTTTTTCCCCCATCCGTTTAGCAGGTATTTTACCTAGCACCTATTATGTGCCTGGCCCTGAGCTGGCCTCAGAGGATTCAAAGATGAAGCCCTCAGTCCCTGCTCTCAAGTAGCTCTATGTTGGGGGCAGAATTTGACTGTGAGCCTAGTTAGGAAGTAGCACGATCCTGGCTCTGAGAGAAGTCATGAGCAAGCCCTGTGGTGGGGTGGTCCAGAATGGGAAGAATGTGGGTCTTTTCTTTTTTTGGCCACTCCACGTGACATGCGGGATCTTAGTTCCCTGACCAAGGATTGAACCCGTGCCAACTGCAGTGAACGGGCAGAGTCTTAACCACTGGACTGCCAGGGAAGTTCCAGAAGGTGGGTCTTCAAGGATGGGTGAAGAAGCAGGGACTGGCATTCCAGCATGGGCACAGAATTGAGACAGCACACGTCTGGGGAACCGTGAGCACCTGGGCATGGCTGGAGTTTAGGGGGTGCTGGGGAAAGGTGGGGTTATGAGGCTGGGAGGTCAATGGTACCTGGATCATGAAGGGCCTCATGGAAGGGTTTGGGCATTGTTTTATCTGAGGGTGCTGGGGAGGCCATAGAAAGTTATATGAAGATTGAGTAGTAAGGCCAGATCTAGACTGCAGGGAAAATCACTGTAGCAACAGACTTGAGGGTGGGTTCAAGGGGTGCTCACTTCACATTCAGAAACCAAGTAGAGAGAGGAGCATGGGGAGCCCTGGGTGGGTGGGGTGGGGGGCTTGCTAAGAGAGGTATCAGCCTCCTTCCCATCACTGTCCTCCTTCTGAAATCACCAGCACTGAAGAGCTAAGAAGATGTGGACCAGGGGTGACTCACATCTGGAGGCCCTGCCCTGAGCTCGCTGCCTCCCCAGCCCCCATCTTCCTCCAGAGACTGAGGCCCACGCTGGCACAGGAGGAGAGGGGAGGGCAAGGGGCTGAGAGGCAGGCCCAGAGAGGTTGGGTGGCACCCCCTGTGAGCCCCTCACCCCTCCTCCTAGACCAAGCCAGCTGCCTCAGAAACCAACCACTTTTGTGCTTCACTTTTTCCTCCAGGGCCTCCTTCCAAACCTCTGAATTCGGGAGGGGTGGATGGTGCCCAGCTCCACTGCTCCCCCTCTGAGGCCCACAGACACCCTCTGTGCCTGGACAAGGAATGAGGGTATTTCAGGAGGAGCCCTGGACCAAAGCCAGAGATGCTTCAGATGCAGGCCCTGCTGTGACAGCCATCAGGTGGGCCTGGCTGGCTGCTCCCCAGTGGTGGGGCTCTTAGGGCCTCAGGAGCTGCTCCTTCACTTCCCCTCATCCTGGAAGATGGGGTTCGGCACCAGGAAGTGTTTGTTGTTGGATGAGGGCTGCTTTACTCCCCTGTGGCATTTGGCCTGCCGAGGGCTGGTAGGGAGACAAAGTGGGATGGTGACGTGGGGTGTAGGGCCTCAGAAAGACCCCTCTGGGAGTCTGGAGACTCGGGCTCTGGTGCCCTCCAAGGGCATCCCGGCAAGTTGCTTCTCCCTGCTTGCCTCAGTCTGCCTGTCTGTGAATTGGGCGTGAGCAGCCCTGCTCTCTTGCACAAGATTAGCTCAAGGTAGAGTTCAGGTCTCTTGTACATCCTTAATAGATGATTTTTTTTTTTAATATTTATTTCTATTTATTGGCTGCATTGGCTTGTGGCACACAGGCTCTCCACTTGCACCTTCAGAGCATGCAGGCTTAGTTACTATGAGGCATGTGGGATCTTAGTTCCCTGACCAGGAATTGAACTCATGTCCCCTGCACTGCAAGGTAGACTCTTAACCCCTAGACCAGCAGGGAAGTCCCTAGATGATTCTTTTGTTCATAGAGTCTCAGAAGGTTTTTGCCTTCTTGTATCTTCTCCCAGGCTGAGTTTACCTTCCTGGGTCAGCACTTCTGGGAGGCCGCCCTCTCACCCCCACGTCATCCCTAGGTATTCCCCCCTGCCCCAGGCAGAGTCCAGTGTCGCCTATAAATAAGAGGGACCATGGTTTTCTGGGGGTGGGGGGCAGAGACAAGCTGCATTATACCCCCACCCCCAGTCTCAGGGCCTCCTGCTGGTGGCGCCCACTTATCTCTCCGGCCCTGTGCCCGGCGCCTCGCTTTCATACATTATCTCATTTCATTCTCACCTCCCTCCTGAAGCAGCCACCTGGGTCAAACTTCTGCACAGGGAAGCTGCTCTGGGGCCCTGAAGCGAAGCTGACATCAGAATCAGAGAGGAGGGGCAAGTCCTAATTTGGGGGCTGCTGGGCTGTAACTCCAGCCAAGGTCCTTGTCCTCCCTGAACCTGTATCTAGGCCTGGAAAGTGGGGATGTTACCTATCTGCCTGGAGGGTTATAGGAGTGATGTGAGAGGGGCTGAAAGTCAACTGTCTCTCCTGCACTCCCCAAGGCCAAGCCCCTTCCCCCCCACCCCCACCCGCCCCCAGAGACTCTCCTCTGCCTCACCGCAGTGGAGGCAGCCAGTTCTCTGGAATTCCTCCATCCTGCAGGCTGGCCTTACCGGCTGGACCTTGGCTGCTGCTATGAGAAATGAGTTGAGCTTGTCCAGACAGGAGATCCAGGCCAGCATCGTTCTTCCCAGACTGCCGGCTCCCGCCCAGACCCCAGGAAGGCTGTGGCTCCTCCAGCTGGCCGTGGTGGGGAGGGCTGCCAGACCCCCTGAGATACCAGCCCAGCTGAGGAGAGTGGGCGTGGCCAGAGCCAGCTGCAGAGCTCCTACATTTAATGATGCAGAGACCACCCAGAGAGGGTGGCCGCTTGGCCAGGGTCACAGGAGGAGCTCGGGCTGCAGTGCTTTCATCTGCTGAGCCAAGGAAAGAACAGTATGATGCTGAGATTCTTGGACCTCAAAAGTGATCTTTTCCTCCTGTTCCATGAAAGGTCAGAAGGACTAGTGGGGGGGTGCCCCCAACTTCAGATACTTTTCCAAGCAGATTGTGCTGGAGCCCACCTCCTCACTTACCTGCTCATCCTTTCTCACCTCCCTGCCTTTGCTTGTGCTGCTCCACATGCTCAGACAGCCATCTCCGCAAACACAGGGGGCTCTGTCACTTTGCCTTCCCACCTAGTGTTTGTCCCCCTCTGAACACAGGACCCAGCTTGCCTTTGGAGAATCACCTCTCCTCTCATATGAGGTTTAGGTGAGGTCCAGACCCTGTCCTTCATTATCCTCCAGGGCTCAGGCGTGAGTCTTTTTTATTTTTTTTAATGATTCTTTGGTGTGTGTGTGTGTGGGTGACATAATTATAGACTCACAGGAAGCTAAGAGGTTTTTAAGAGCTTAGAAAATATTTGAGACTTGAAGGAAAAAAAAAACGTGTTGGCCCCCAAATACTAAGACTGCAGAGCTGAAGTTAATAAATGTTTACTTTGGTCAAACCTAACCCTTGCTAGTCATAAAAACTGTATTGCCTTTGAAAACAACTTTGTGGGTGGAATTTTCTTCTTCAAAAGCATGTCCAAGTCTTTCTAGAGATTGGTCACTCTTACATTAGATCCCCATAGCCAAATAATGTCTAAAATGAGAGTATAAAAATCCTTGGAGATATGTATAGTAACCCCCCCCCCCATAAATATATTTAATGGGGGCTGTGGATGCATTTTAATGTTTTCTATAATGTGCTTTGGACCTGTGTATTAGGAGAGTTTGGAGCTGTAAGTAACAGAAAACTGAATAAAAACTGCTTTAAAATTAAGAAAAATTCACAAGCAGTCTGGATCTAGGTTTCCATGGCAGATTAATTCAGTGGCTCAGTGAAATCATAAAAGATCTGGGTTCCTGTATGATCATGGATTATGGCCATATAGACAGTCTTCACTCTTCTGCACAACCACAATCCACACTTAGCCCCTGCTTTTAGGACAGAAAATGTAAAAGATTTGAGATGAACTGTCTTCATACTTGTAACATACTCTCGAACAAGCCAGTTTAAAAATGTCAATATACGTACAGAGCAACTAAGCAAATTGGACAAATAGAAAACAACTGGGAATGTAGATGAAGGGCATGAGTGTTCATTGTGCCATTCTTACACCTTTTCTGTTGGTTTGAAACTTTTGTAAATTAGGGACTTTCCTGGTGGCCCAGTGGCTAAGACTCTGCACTCCCAATGCAGGGAGCCTGGGTTCTATCCCTGGTTAGGGAACTAGATCCTACAAGCCACAACTAAGAGTTTGCATGCTGCAATTTAAGATCCTGCATGCCTCAAGTAAGAGCTGGTGCAGTCAAAAAATAAATAAATAACTGAGGGAGTGTGACGTAGTAAGAAATGTGTATTTGGTTAATGACCCTGGTTCCTGACATAGAGCTCCTAAATCCTGTGGAATTTCCTGGATGATAGGAGCATTTTTTGTTCTGATGAGGTGACTCTTGGTGGGCACTTGGATGGCTTCAAGGTGGGGGCTGGTCACCAGAGACCAAGCAGTGATCAGAAGCTTGGAACTTTCGGCTTCGCCACCCATCTTCGGAGAAGGGGAGAGGAGCTAGAGACTAATGATCTATCATGCCAACGTGATAAACCCCCTCCATAGGAATCCCCAAGCTACACAGTTTGGAGAGCTTCTAGGTTGGTGAACATGCCCACATGTTGGGAGGGTCACACACCCTAACCACACCGGGACAGCAGCTCTTCTCTTGGTGCCCTCCAGGACCTTGCCCTGTGTGTCTTCATCTCACTGTTCACCGGTATGCTCTGTCATATCCTTTGTTATAGAATAAACCCATAATCATAGTTTCCCTGAGTTTTGTGAACCGTTGTAACAAATGATCAAACCTGAGAAGCGGGCTGTGGGAACCTCTGATTTATAGCCAGTTGATCAGAGTATAGGTAACAACCTGGCACTTGGACCTGGCATTGAAGTAGGAGAAAGCCTAGCGGGGCTGAGCCCTTAACCTGTGGGGTCTACACTGACTCCAGGTAGTGTCGAAATTGAATTAGGTTGTACCAGGTGGTGTTTGCAGAAAACTGGAGAATTGCTTGATGTAGAAACCTTGCACATTTTCATGTCAGAAGTACCGTATCCTGTGGGTAAACAGTTTTCCCTTTCAGTTGGTGTCAGAGAAGTGGGATTTGCTACAAAGGCCCTGGCTCATAGGAATGTGTGGGTTGAAAAGAGAAAGCATGAAAGGGCAGGGGTGAGGAACCTTTGATTCCTAGGTGGTCACGTGGTCACCCATGGTCCGAGCAGCAGTGCTGCGTTGCCTCTAAAGGTAAACCTGGGAGAATTCTCTGGCGCTCCAGTGGTTAGGACTAGCAATTTCATGGCCCAGGGCCTGGATTCAGTCCCTGATTGATTGGGTAACTAAGGTCCTGCAAGCCATGCAGCTTGGCAAAAAAAAAAAAATTATGCGCATTCTTAAAAATTTTTTTAATTAAATAAATAAAGGTAAATGTTACCAGTGGAATTTAGACATGGCTCCAAGTCTTGGGGAGTCGGCTAAATGGATGCATAAGGAATTGTGAAAAAAGTAAAACTTACAGACCTGTAGTTATGGTTATCTGTAAGAGATAAAATGAAATCAAAAGGGAATACTGGGTGGGATTCTGATGCTAGACCAAGCTCATATTTATTTCAGCGAGTCTGAGCTTCAGCCACTAACTCAAAGCCACTGCCAAAGGGAAAAATTATGGCAGGAATAACAGAAAGTATCTCTCAGGCTTCTGTTCACCAAGAAAGTAGTCAGCAGACAGGGGTGGGGGTGGGGTGAGGCAAAACTAGGAAACTAATGAAACCAGGGGGTATAATGTGAAGGAGTTGTTTCGTCAGTTGGTGTCATCGGTTTCCTGAAATTTAGCTAGGAATCTCGTGAAGACCATGTGGTATTCATTGTGCTGTTCTTAGACTTTTTCTGATGGTTTGCAACTTTTAGAGGTCTAGGGAAAATACCCCCAAGTGTTTCCCATTTTTCTGAAGCAGAGTCACAGAGCAGAGAAATATACCAGGTCATGCCTTGTGATCACATAATGGATGCAACCGCTTCCACATCCAAAGCCCATAAGAGTGAGAGGATGAGAGGGATGCACCTGGAGGGTGTTGGACCACCTCATGGGGCAGCCAATAGACTCCTTTAAGCCTTAACCAAAAGTCACCAGAAGAGCACATTTGTGCCCACCTCCTGATGCAGCCAGACTCAGTCAAGCACTCTGTCCTCCCAAGAAGAACCACACTGAAGAGAATTTTCCAGACCTCAAAGTCCCATCCCTCACTTTACAGATGAGGAAACAGGCTGAGCAGGAAGGGGGCTTGTGCAAGCTCAAATGACAAGTGCATCAGTGACAGTCAGCCCTGCCTGTCAGCCATCTTCCAGCTGGGCACCTGCTCTGCAGGAGGCCCTGGGAAGCTCAAGGCCAGCAGGGCAGACAGTCACAGCAGCAGCCCAGGTGTGAAGGATGCCTGAAATCCTGTGGAGGAGTGTGCACTGCATTTCCCCTGAGCTCCTGGAGGAGGGCGAAGACCTGTCTCCCCTTTCAGTCTCTGCAGAGCAGGGCTGCAGCCTCCCAGAGTCAGCCAACACAAGTTCCGGCCCCACTCAGGTGGTCACACTTCCTAGGTGTGTGCCCTTGTGTAAGCTAACATCACCTTTTTGACCCTCGTTCCCCAAGGAGTAAAGTGGAATGAGTAATGCAAGCTTGCTGGATTTTCTGAAGGACTGAAACATATTGTTCTATAAAGACTCAGTGAGGGGGACCCTCCCTGATGGTCCAGTGGTTAAGATTCTGTACTTCCAGTACAGGAGGCAGAGGTTCAACCTCTGGTCGGGGAACTAGATTCCACATGCCATGTGGCATGGCCAAAAAATTAAAAAAAAAATAAAAAGACTCCGTGAGGCATAAAGTGCTATTAAGCTAAGGTACCACTCTACGCAGAGAACATGCTGGAACTGGGGTGGACCATTTCACAGAGGGAATGGGCCAGTTTTCCGGAGAGCAGGCTCAGGCAGGGGCTCCTCCCCAGGTCCCACCCTGGACACAGACATGAACCCACACAGACACTCCTACTCGCACTTTATTAAGTACGGGAGGACTAGTTACAACAGGGGTGGAGGTGGCGGGGGAAGGCTCGGCCCCCACCCCCACCATCAGTGGCACACGATAATAAATAACTGGGGTGGGCATGGGAGAGAGGCGGCACAGCAAGCCCCGATAGCACAGCAGGGGCACAAACGCCCCACTCCCAAGCTGTGGCCGCCATCAGCACTGGCCTGATACCATGATCAGGGAGGGGTGGGGCCCTCACTACAGAAGCCTCCAGAGCCACTAAGGGCCCCCTCTGTGGAGGAGAGGTGTCTTCAGCACTTGGACCCTTATTTATGAACAGAAATCTGGACCCCTGGCTGGTCCAGTCAGACCCAGATAGTCGAGAGGCCAAGGTCTCTCAGACTTCTAGATTGTTCTATCTAGGATCCAAGAGACTAATGGCTCATTACTACCTGGGGTCCTGATTGGTCTACCCAGGACCTAGGACCTGAGAGGGTCACTGTCACTTAGGCTCCCAACCGGTCCACTCAGGACCCAACAGCAATGCGTCACTATCACTTAGCCTTCTGATTGGTCCATTCAGGGCTCAGGGCAATAATGATTCCTGGTTACCTAGACCTCTGATTGGTCAACAGGCACCCCAGGCCAGGACCAAGGAAGAGCTCTAGAGGCCCCAAGGCAGAACTGGGGAATTAGGTGCTCAGGGTTGGGGAGATCTTCACAAGGCAGCAGGGCCCAGATTGAAACAAGGGGAGGTCACAGGGCAAGATATAAGGCCACCTGGCTGGGTCAGGCCGGGGTGAACCAGTAAGAGGGGAGGGGGCAGCTTCCGGGATAGCGAAGAGTGCCCAGCCACTGTTGGGGGCGGGTGTAGGGACCTCGACTCCTTCCCCGGGTTCCAGTCCCACCCGGGTAGAAACTGGGGTGCGGGAGCCGGTAGCCCTTAATGCAGCTCTTGGCCCATCACCTCCACCTACGGGAACAGGGTAAGGGAGGGTTGCGGCTGCACTTGCGTCAGTGGGCTCAGTCCTCCAACCCCTCCATCAAGTCCGCGATGCTCTCCACGTAGTAATGGGGCACGAGGTCGTGCTGGCCAGCCGCCAGGTAGGCCTGGGCCTCCTCCAGGCGGGAGACGCCCGTGAGTGTGAGCACGGTGGTCATGCCGCAGCGGTGGCCAAAGAGGATGTCGGTCTCCAGGCGGTCGCCCACCATCAGTGTGCGGCCGGGGTCCACGCTGAAGTGCTCTGTGATGCACTCGAACATGTAGGGGCTGGGCTTGCCCACCACCAGGGCCTGGCGGCCCGAGGCTGTCTCCACGGCGGCAGCCAAGCTCCCGGTGCCTGCAGGGACACGGACACTTGGTCAGTGCGGGCGGCAGCGGGAAGGCATCCAGGCCTGGGAACTGGAATCCTCAGAAGCAGCTTGGCGTGGGGGTTAAAGCAGGCTGAAATGAGTGAAAAGGCTGCCTGCTTCCCAGTTTTAGTGTGGGGGTTAAGGGTATAGATTCTGCAACCAGCTGCCTGCATTCACATCCCATCTCCACTTTTGGCAAGCTATTAACCTCCCTGTGCCTCAGTTTTCCCATCTCGAATATGGAGCCATTGCACATAACCAGGCCTGGCTCAGTCAGTCCTGCCTGTGGTTCACTATTTTACCCTGGCAGTCATACATCTCTGGGCAAGCCAATCTCTCTGAGTTTTCTTGGACTCACTGGAAAGGGGGATCCAAGCGATGCCTGCCTTCAAAGAGGTGCTGTGGGCACCACAGGGGCAAGTGCTTTGGAAATGGAAAAGCACTTAACCAAGAGCAGTTGTGGTTATTGCTACAAGAATGTGTTCTGGCATCGGAAATTGGCACCAGCTCTTTTGGAACAGCAGGGCACAGAAATGTTTGCACCTCTGACCCAGTCTGCCTCCGCTGGGAGTGATCACAAGGCGAGAATTCAGACTGGAGACAAAAGCTACATGCTTGAAGATGTCCGTGGCTGCAGTAACTATAATAAGCAGAATTGTGGAACGCACCCAAGTATTGAACAATAGGAGGGCTGTTGAGAAAAGGACGGTTCTGATTCTCAGCCCAGTACCATCCTGCCCCATACAATGAGTCCACTGTGCCCGTCCCAGCGGTACATCTTTGTGCCAGAATGTTCTACCTTCACACTAATGTCCCTGAACAAATGATGATGATAATCACAATTTACTAAGCACATTCTAAAGTACCAGGGGGGGTGCGGGAGTTCATGAACACCCATTTTACAGATGACAAAACTGATGTTCAGTGTTGTTAAAAGTAACTTGTCCAGGGTTGCACAGCTTAGTAAGTGGCAGATAAAGGATATGCATTCAGGTAAGTCTGACTCAGACACACGAGGGCCGGCCTATACTGGCTCTGGAGTGCTGAATGTTTCCTTTTCAGGAATTCTGTGAGTTGGTAGTTAAACAAAGCTACTGTTTAAGGTCAACTCATATGAACTTAAATAAAATGTTTAAAACAAAGGTAATACATTCTCAAAACTCATCACTGCCTAATTATTTCACCATTATCTATGCTCTTGAGGTTATTTACATCCGTAATGATGGAAATATTACAGAATGGTGTGTACTTACCTTCCTTCCCAAGCCCACGATGGGAAGTGACCTCACATTGGTAGGCTGAAATCGGCCACCGGGGGGAGTACTAACACCACAGAAATTGGCAAAAGTGTAAATCAAGGCTCTTCCGGTTCTTAAAGATTTATCAGTACATCACTAGTCTGATCCCAAACATCCTGGGCCTCCTGTCTCCCTTCTCACAATGAATGACATTCAACGTGATTAAGCCAAAGGCACAGAAGGTGCACAAACAGCAAGTGTCTTCAGCCCTGCAGCCCCCAGATGAGGAGGAAGAACTTCCCCGGGATCAGGGCAGAGCTGGCCCAGAGTGACCCTGTGGGGCAGGTCTCCCTGACCTCTGACCTAGAACTTGCCCACTCGGTTTCCTAAGAACTGAGTCAGGAGGAAAAGCCATTTGCTCTTTGGTTAGAAATTCCTTCCAGAATGGGAAGGGCTCAACTGAGTCATCCCAAAGGGATTTTCTTGGCTCCAGGACCATCGCTCTGTTAGCGTCTTTCTTTCCTACCAGGTCTGAGCCTATCACTCTCGGCCCCTCGTGTCCCACCTCAGTCAGTATTACTGAGGCCCAACTATGTGCCGGGCACCAGGGATAAGGCAGTGAAGGAAACTGAGATCCGTATTCTGGGGGAGTGAGCATCCCAGCAGGAGAGTCTGAACGCAACTCCGCCCTCAGACCATCACATCCCAGTCTTCTCAACATCCTGTCATCCAAGAGTCCTGTATATTCTGCTGGTGACGTATTCCTAAGACAGCAGGCTTTTCTATTTGCCAGCTCAACTGGCTGCCACGTGGTAACAAGATAAACGCACAATTAAGCAGACCCATAGGGATGGGAGGGGGAACTGGGGTGAAATTCACATTATTTCAGATTTTATGCATACTGGGGTCTTTATTTAAAATGTTATTCCACTCACAAAGCTGCACAATTCAGTCATGCTCAAACAGGATAGCAGTGGTGTATTTCCTGAGCTCTGTCTCCCCCTCTTGGCTGTGGGAATGACCAGCACAGTTGGCGGGCACAGCCAGGTAGATGCTGAGATTCAAGGGGCACACGTGGGCAGGGCCTGGTCTCTCCCCAGCACCTCCACACCATCCCTCCTGAGCCCTTAGGCGGACTTCTGAACCCACAGCCTTCACCTGAGCTTTGAGGCCTCTGGAGAAACTCACTTTTCACAGCACAGCCTCAGGCAGGCAGGAGCTGCTGGCAGCTGGGAGCCCTGAGCAGCGCTCTCCCCTTGGATTTATGGGGACACTAAAGTGGTCATGCAGCAAGTAGGTCTGCGGCAAAGCCAAGATAGGCCTAGAACTATTAAGATTCCCAGCTTGGAACTGATTCTGCCATGGCCCAAGCCCTGTTCCATTCCTGAGAGCCCTGTCCTGCAAGATGTCTCCTCTAGGAAGCCTTCCCAGGTCTCCTCAGCTCTAGGCCCTCCCTGCCACCCATCATAATACTCTGTCTACTCCATCAATTTCACCCTGCCCTCCCAGGATCTGGAATCAATCAAGTCAGTGGCCAGCAGGGAGAAAGTGATGGATGTCTGTCCCTCCCTCGGCCGACTGACTGGTTGTCCCTGCTGTCAGTTAGACTTTACAACCCTCTGCTCTTGTCTAACGTGAACCCTCCAAGATGTAGAAGACTCTTTTGCTCCTGCCTCCTCTGCAGATGTGAAATTCCCAGATGACAGCAGCAAAGAGTGCCCTGGATGGCGGGGGTGGAGTTTAGAGGCTGGGGATAAGGTGGCCTCAAGCACCAAGTTCAGGTCCTCTTGCTTTTGGGTAGCTCACATCCCTTCTCTTAGCCTCAGTTTCTTTAACTGGGAAATAGAACAATAATTTCCATCTCCAGAGTAATTCTGAAACTAACAGACACCAAGGTGCTTCATAAAGCTCTGTAATAGGAGAGGGCTCAGATACAATTTACATCATCTGAGCACCTATTACAGAGCAAGCACTTGCCCTGATCACTCTCTCCTCAGCGAAACTAAAACTGACATGTTAGTATTCCCATTTTACCCCCAGGGAGGAGATGCTCCACGGTTATGTAATTTAACAAGATTACAGAGCCCTGAAGCTGGAACTCAGGTCAAACTCCATCCACCGCCCATTCTCTCCGCACACCTGCCTTCAATCTGCCGCCAGAAACGTCTGTTCCAACCCTCGGGGCGGGGGCAGGGGGATGGCAGGCTTTGTCCCCAACTCTCCCACCTCACTCCGATGGCGGGTGGGGAAAATGACAGGAATCATGGAGGCTGGTTCA
The DNA here is from genome assembly GCF_033118175.1 of Dama dama. NCBI lineage: Eukaryota > Metazoa > Chordata > Mammalia > Artiodactyla > Cervidae > Dama > Dama dama. The sequence goes on from NC_083702.1 coordinate 10,669,734, forward strand.
GGAAGGCTAGGGTTGAGAGTCGGGGCCCAGGATTGCACCCCTGACTCCCCGAGGCACAGTGTCCTCATCTGTCCAACCGGACCCCACTTCTGCCCCTCACAGCGTGGCAGCTGCAAGAAAGCTGCAAGAAATACCAGATGCGGCCATGAAGACATGCAGGGCTGTTGCTGGGTGAGGACCGCCCCAACATCCCTCCACGCCCCCTCCTATCGCCTGGAGACGCCCCTTCCCCAGCCCTCACCCCCAGGCATGGAGCTGAAAGCGCGGGCCGCCCCCCAGCTGTTTCCCCGCGCTCACCGGGGGTCCGGCTGCCGTCGCTGAGCGGGTGCCACGGGTCGCGGTCGGTGGCCACCAGCAGGCAGTCGGGGTCGCGCAAGTGCGCGCAGGCCTCGCTCAGCTTGGCGAAGGAGAAGTGCTCGTCGTAGCCCACAAGCACGGCGCGCACGCGCGGGGCCGCGCCCGGGTCCTCGCTGGGGTCCCCCGCCAGGCTCAGCCCGGCGGCGCGCAACTCGGCCCGCAGCCCTTCACCGCCCAGCACGAACACCGCGCCCTGAGTGTCCGGGGGTCCGAGAAGGCGCTGGCGCAGCAAGCGCGCGGCGCACAGCGCGGAGCTGAAGAGCTGCTCGGAGCTCAGCCCCCCGAAGCCGAGACGTGCGAAGCGGAGGGCCAGCTCTGGCCGCGCGCGCCGGCTGTTGTTGCTTACGAAGAGCGTCGCCTTGCCAGCCCGAGCCAGTCTCTCCAGCAGCTCGGGGGCGCCCGGCACTGCGCGCTCGCCGTTCCACAGCACCCCGTCGCAGTCGAACAGTACCCCCTGCGCCCGGCCCACCACGTCGCGCAGGGCCGCGCCGCGCAGCCTTTCGCAGCGCGCCATGCAGCAGCCTGGCTGCCCGCACACCGGAGCCGCGCCGCTCTCTTCCCGCGGGCACAGCGCGCTCGCCCGCAGAAGGCCTGTCGCGGGCACCCGCCAATCGGCGCGCCGGAAGGGCCAGGGGGCGGGGCCACGGCCTGATCTGCAGCCAATGGGAGGGAGAGTCTCGGAGAGGAGCGGCGAGGGTGCTGCGAGCTACAGGAGCCTGGAGAAAAGGGCGGAATCTCGAGCTCCACCGAGGGAAGGGGGACCAATGAAGACCTAGCCTGGTCCTTCGTCCCGCCTCTTAGCTCCTCTGGACCAATAGCCGCAGAGCTTCAGCCCCGACTCGCCGCCTGCCGGGAAAGGGACTGACCTTTTTGACCAATAAGGAGTTACGGATAGAAAAATAAGGCCCGCTCCTCGTTCCCCAGCCAATCACACGCTTAAGACAGATGGTTGCTAGGAGGAAAACAAATGCTAAAGGAGATGTTATCTTTGGGTCAAATCTCACTGCCTTCTGAACCCTAGACTCTCCAGTTCCGAGCGGAGTCCTGGGAAGAGGTCCTGAGATGCAGAGTGTGGTTTTGATTGGGGAGAGAGGCACATGGTGTCCCCTCAGACGCTGGAGCCCTTGGCCTAGACCAGTGGTTTCCCACACTGTCTGGGCGTAGAGTTCCCAAGGAAACGGATTTTTTTTTATTATATAATTTACACACAGTAAGATGTGTGGATCTTAAGTGTATAGTTCGATGACTTTTGATAAACGTTTTTTAAAACGTATGATAGGACCCCAGAAATTCTGATTTTAATTCCTTTGGGTGAGCCCTGGCTTTTTTTTTATTTGTGTTTTAATCACCCAGGGATTCTACTGTGAGGCCAGAATGGAGAGGCACTGGGCTAGAGGCAGCTTGGTCCCTACTTGATGAGGAATGTGTCACAATTCTAAGGCTGTCTGCCAACCTCTGAGAAGACTCTGAAGACTGGTCTGACACCCAGGAGCAACTGGAGCTTCAAAGACCCGAGAGAAGGCACACCATCAGCCTCCGGGGCTTATATTTTCTGTTTCTCATTGCCCTGGGCTTTTGCTCCTGACCTTTTGCATAGGTGGTCTCCTTCACTTAAAACGTTCTTCCTTCTTCCTCTACCTGGCCAGACACACACACACACACACACACGCACACACACACACACACACACACGCACACGCACGCACACACACACACACACACACACACACACACACACACCCAGTGTGGGTTAAATGGCTTGCTCCTAAGTGGGCTCTCATGGGCTCCTGGTGCCATGACACTTGATTTTTTTTTTTTTTGCCCTGCCACACAACTTGCAGGATCTTAGTTCCCCGACCAGGGATGGAACCTGCACCCTTGGTAGTGAGGTCGGAGTCCTGACCACTGGACCAGGAAACGGCCATGACACATGATTCTAATTGTCAATTCTGCCCGTTCCCAGGAGCTCCCTGGGCATAGGGCTGAGTTGGGACCTAGCCCAGAGTCTGGCACAGAGCATGGTCAGGGAATGTTTGAAGACAGGTTCATCCTTGCTCCCCGGGGAGCCTTCCCTGGGAACAGAGACCACCACAGGTGCGGGAAAACAGTGACGGCAGCCATGACTTACAGGGCACTTCTGTGTGCAAAGGCAGTGCTTTGGTCTTTACAAGTGTCTCATTTAATCCTCACAACAACATTTCTGTGGTGGAAGTTGTTAAAGTGATTTCACATATGAAGAAAAGGAAACTCCAATTGCTCAGGATATGAGGGACAGGCTCTGGAATCAAGCAGACCTGGGCCAGGTCTATGCCTCACTTGCCATGTGACCTTGGTCACTTTCTGAGTTTCAGTCTCCTCACCTGTAAGAGGTAATGGAATTTACTTCCCCGAAAGAGGATTAGATGGAACTCATGCATAGAAAAGAACAATGTGTAGCAAAGAGTAAGCGCTAAAAATGTTGGCTGTTACTATTTCAGACAAGAAAAAAGAAAGGAGGCAAAGAATAAGTAATTTTTTCCCCTTTTATCAAAGTGGCTTCTTTATTTCAAGGACAGAAAATAAAACTATCATTTGGGTAGCTGCTCCAGTTTTGTCCAAAATAATTTATTTGCCAGCCTTACAAAAAAAACCAATATGTTGGCAAGAGAAAAAAAAAATGTCCTGTGGGAGCAGGCAAGCCTCTGCTTCCTTCCGGCGGCTCCCCTGGGACCCTGCCAGAAAGCAGGGAGGTGGCTGAGGGGCCCTTGAGGCCCAGGGTGATCCAAGAGGAAAAGGTCTGGAAGTGGAGGACTGTCCTGAGTCCTTCTTGCCGTGGGGGCCGACCCAGCGGGCACCAAGGCACTTTAGGCAAAGGCTGGAGGCCCCCGCCCCCTTGGGAGGGGTGAGGGCTGTGTCCTAGGAGGATGAGGTGGGAGGAAAGGGGTGCTGAGGGGTGTCGTGGGGGAGCTGTGGGCTCAGTTGGTCTCTGAGGCGAGGCTCCTGGGCCGGGCCTGAGGGGGGATGACTGGGGCAGTGGGGGCCCTGCCTGCAGCCTCAGGGGCCTCTCCCTCCTCAGTGGCCACCCCCAGGTCCACATGTGCAGGCGAGCTCAGGCTGACTGGGCTGAGAGAGGCCGGACCTGGGGAGGCCGGGCTGGGGGAAGCTGGTGAGCGCCGGCTCTGACGCTGGGCAGGCTGGGGGGCAGTGGGAGGCAACGGGGGTGGCACCGTGGGAGCCCGGAGGCTGCTGCCAACCAGACGACGGGGCAGAGCCCGAGGGGTCACAGGGCTGCCAGAGCCAGGGGGCAGGGGTGGTGCTGGAGGGGAGCTGCGGGTGCTGGAGACCTGGGGGGGCGGCATGGTGGGCCTGGCAGGTGCTGGGCGCTTGGCTGTGGAGGAAGGAAAGGGGTGGTTAGGCATCTATACTGCCTGGGGCAAACCCCCAAGCTTGATGCCACTGCAAGAACTTTTATCTGCTGTCCCTTCTGCCGGGAACAGGGTCCACACTGGCTGCTCATCATTCAGGCCTCTGTCCACATCTGTCCTCAGCTTGAGGGCCCCTCCCCGACCTGGCCCCAGTTACTGTCATAACTTCCAGTCATATTTTCTTCATGGGGGACTTCATGTCCTCTGAAATGATCTTGTCAGTTTTAATTTTGCTCCCTTCCTTCTTGCCTCCCTGACTAGAACGCAAACTAAGTGAGGCCATCTTCTGTCCAGCTGGCTGGCACAGCGCATGGATGGCACAGAGTAGGTGTTTGGTACATATTTGTTGAATAAAGAAATGCCACCTGTTCCACTGGCCAGCTGGGTCCTCCTCACCCCCTGCTCAGAAGCAGGGCTTCTGAGTCCCGCTCAGAAGTGGGGGTAGGGCTGCCCCACCTCAGAGTTGTCTGCATGGTCCAACCTCGCAAGGCAGCCAAGGGGCTGGATGGGGCCAGGACAGCTAGGCTCTGCTCCAAGCTCTGCATCTACCCACTGGGGGACTTGCCCCCTGGAGCCTCAGTTTCTTCATCGCTGAGATGGGGTGACAGCTTTCACTTCCCAGGGCTGCTGTGAGGATGAGCCCAGGTGATGCTATGACAGTCCTTTATCTTGTCCTCTGGTGAGCTAACATCCCATCTGTCCCCACCCCTTCCAGGAAAAGTGGCTAGAAGCCCCCTCCTGTAAGAATGGTCCCTGTGTGACCTGCTAGCTCCGGCCGGTCCAGAGCTTCCTGCTCCATCCACTGCCATCTGGGTAGAAAACTCTAGCGCCTCCTGGGCCGGACCTTTCAAGTGTCCTAGTCACCCTGGCATATTCTCCACTTGAACCCCTGACCTTCTCACCTGCCTGGCTTTAGGCCACTTCAACATGTAATTGCACCAAAGAGGCACAGAAGGAGACCACCTAACCACCACCACTGCCACTCCTTCATCCACTGTGCTTTGAAGACCCCACTTTCCTCTGCACTCCGTGATCCCAGGGCTTCTTGAGGGACTGGACTCCACTGCCCTCAACACTCACAGTCACTACTTATGGAGCATTTACTGGGTGCTGAGTATGGGCCAGGCAGCCCCATTTAATTCTCTAAATAGTTTCAAGGTAGGTGCGGTTATTGTCCCATTACACAGAGGAAGAAGCTGAGGCACAAACAGGTGAAGTCACCTGTTCAAGATCATAGAGCTGGAATCTGATCTCAGAGTGTCAGGCAGCAAACCCAGGCCCTAGCCCCCTGGATTCCATGCCTCCCCTGGCTGTCTGAAAACTGGGACAGTATGAGATTATTGATCCCTCTCACTGCCCACCCTCTGCCCCTTCTCCTCCCATGGCCAACTCACTCCTCCGAGCCATCTCCTCTGCTGGGGTGGCCGCCTCTGGGGGGCTCCGACTGACCTTGGGGGAGGTTGGTCTGTGGGGCGCCTCGGACTCTGCCCTGCAAGGGAAGGAGAGGGTCAGGGTCAGCCATGGCATCTCCCAGAGGTCTCCAGGCATCCAGGGGTGTCTCTCAGCCAACAGGCTGAGTCTGGGTCCTCCTGGAGCTGTTCCCCACCACCCTGGGCCGGGCCTGGGGTCTGACAAGATCCTCTAGCATTGGCCAGAGTCTGCATCCACTGAGCCCCGGCTGCTGTGTGCTACTGTGACAGTGTCCACGGTCCCCCATGTGGCCAGGATGGGGGCAGAAAGGCTCAGCTCTCAGCCTCCATGCCACCTGCTTTTAAAAGTAATTAACTTGGCCGGGTTGGATCTCAATTGTGGCACTCGGGACCTTTCGTTGTGGTGCACGCACTCTTGAGTTGTGGCTCACAGGCTCAGTCAACTCTGGGGCATGTGGGATCTTAGTTCCCCAACCAAGGATTGAACCCATGCGCCCTGCATTGCAAGGTGGATTCTTAACTACTGGACTACTAGGGAAGTCCCAGCCTCCATGTGATCTTCATGGGATGTTTCGACCACTAGAAGCCACAGAGCGGATGAGAAGCAGAGGAAGCCATGGCTCATTCCTGGCTCTGCTTTATTGGCTACTCCTCGGGGAGGCCCTTCCTGACCGCTGCTTTCTTGATCCCTGTTCCCTACTTGACCACCCGGCCCTGTTCTACTGTTCTTCGTAGCACGCATAACGGGCTGACATTATGTTGGTGTTCTGGTTGATTCTGTCTCCCACCCCTTGGAATGCAAGCCCTAAGGGCAGCATGTGTCTGTCTTCTTCATCTAAGGAAATTCACGTTCTGGGCCCCAGCAGTCTGTGATAACTGAACAATACCCACTGGGTAAGGAGGCAGTATGCCACCACGCAGCCCTTCTTCCAGTTTAAAGGATCAAAGAGAAGACTGGAAAGTATGGTATTTACAAATTCCAAAAGGCTCAGTTCTCTAAATCTCCAGGACCTGAAACAGTGCCTGGCACAGAGTAGGTATTCAGTAAAGAGCTATATAAGACAGCAGGGAACACATCAGAGGCTGAGAAGAATATGCCTGAGTCCTACCCACTCCAAACTGGGAAACCTGGTATTTGGGAGGAAAATATAATAATTCTATTTCCTAAAATGCTCTTGGATGCCCTGAGAGATAGTGCTTCTGGCTGGGCATCTTCGGGCCAGGACGGGGCCCTTCGTACCCGTCAGTCCTTACCTTTCCTTGGTAGCCACTGAGGCTGGGACAGCAGCCGGGGTGGGTGGGGGAATCGATGGAAGCTCCTCAGAAGCCGGCATGTCGCTGACCTTGTCCTGGGGGGCAGGCGCTGAGAACAGGCCCGACACATTGAAGTTGATATCTGCAGACAGAGGGGGCAGGTCTGAACTTTCAGAGCTTCCACTGGCCTCTCCACCCCGGCAGGCATCAGGACCACTTTCCCTTTCTCCTGATGTTATCTAGACTGTGTTTCACCTTTCTACGCCCAGGTGGGCCTCACAGCAATCCCACAAAGCACACACAAGCATCCCCATTTTACAGATGAGAAACTGAGGCTCAGGGGGAGAAGCCATTTCCTCCAGGCCTCCTGGTGAGTTTGCAGGGCTGCCAGGGACTGAAACGGAGTCTGGAGGGCGCCAAGTTGGGTGGATCGTTCACAAAGACAGGAGTTTTACCTCCAGGAAAGAGGGTGTCAGTGTTCTGTATCAGAGCCTCAACCACGCCTACCACCTGGATGGATGAGACCGAGGCTGCATCCAGCTGGGCCAGGTCCCTGGGACAAAAAGAGAGCCAAAGTGAGTCATCATTTAGCAAAGTCGAGTGACCCCAACTCTCTGGGCCTGTGCTGGGTGCTGGGGACACAAGGATCAATCCTTTCGCCATCCGTGGCCGGGTGAATTACAACCCCTCACATATCACACTTTACAGTTTATAATACATTTCTCTATTTATTATCTCATCAAATTCCCAAAGAAAAAATTCTCAATGTTTGTCTAGTTTCTCTCCAACTTACAAATAAAGAAATGAAGGTCCAGAGTGACTTTATAAGGTTCATCCCTGGAAGGTTGAAGGGGGTGAGGCTAGAACCAGATCTCTGGCTCCTGCAACAGGCCACCAAGCATCCCATTAAAGCCATTACCCAGAATGTCTATCTCTGAAGCCCTGTGGGGTCCATGATCCCATGATCCTCACAGCAGCCTTGACAATAGAAGTTGCTCAACCCACTCCAAGGATGGAAAAACTGGGGCCCAGGGGAAAAATAAGCAGATGTTGAAATGGGGGGGCAAGAGTGCCACCTTCCCCCAATCCACAGCCCCTCACCCTTCTTTCTCAGGGGGCCACAGCAGGTTGGGCCCCAGGACAATGGCGATGTTGCTGGGTGTCATCTTGTTCACCTCCTGCTCCTCAGCCAGCTGCGCTAGGAACTTCATCAGATACCTGGGGGGTGGGAAGGAGGCTTGGACCAGTGGCCAGATGTCTTAGGCCATGAATACCCATGGATGCCCCCAAGACCTGAGACCTTCTCAGCCCAGGGTTTCCAAAGAGCAGCAAAGACACCACATGGGATATTTAAACATTTTTTTACTAGTTACACCAGCCGACCTACTGAACACCACCTCCATTGCAGGCACTAAGTTGCAAACCCCCCAGCCGCCCTACAGAGCTGGGACTGTTATGTTCCATGTCTTCCACTTGAGGGCGCCAAGGCACAGAGAGTTAAATTGCTAGGGCAGGACCACAGGGTGACAGAAGAACGATCTAAAGCCATTGGGTGGGGTGGCATCAGGGTTCAAGCTATATGTTCAGTTCAACGTCTAGTATTAAAAACACATGGTTAATATATCAAAGCTATATTTTCAGAAATATTGCCTAGTAGAAGGGGGGAGGACTCCAGCCCAGGGCCCTGAAGGGCCAGCTGGGCTTTGGCTGGGGAGGCTAGGGAGGAGGGGGGTGGTAGGGGTGGTAGGTGGGGCTACCTGAGGTTGCTGAGGTTCTCGTGGGGCAGACGGCTGCACACCTCCTGGAGGGCCTCCAGTCGGGCTCCTGGCTCCTTCAGGCTGGGGAGGAGGAAAGACCGGGTGAGCCTGTCCTGAACAGCCTATCTGCAGCCTAGTCCTCCCCAGCACACGCCCCTCATCCTTACCTGGCTGCCTTCATCCAATCGTCATAGAGGTCAAAGGTCATCAGGGGCTCTGGCAGCTCGCGCAGGTAGGACTTAAGGGCACCTGGAGTGGTGGCAGGGACTCAGACTCAGCCCCCAAAGCCCCCACCTTTACCCCCAGTGCCTGGCTCTCTCCATGTTAGGAACCTGTAGCTCTTGTTCATACTAACATGTCTAGGTCTAACCCTGATGCTGAAGCTGAAACTCCAATACTTTGGCCACCTGATGTGGAGAACTGACTCATTTGAAAAGACCCTGATGCTGGGAAAGATTGAAGGCAGGAGGAGAAGGGGACAACAGAGGATGAGATGGCTGGATGGCATCACCGACTCAATAGGCATGAGTTTGAGTAAACTCCGGGAGTTGGCAATGGATAGGGAGGCCTGGTGTGATGCAGTCCATGGGGTCACAAAGAGTCGGACATGACTGAGCGACTGAACTGAACTGAACTGAACTGAATCATTTCTTTGGGTCACAAGCGCTCTTGAGAAAATGATGAAGCCTAGTGATCTTGTCCCCAGAAAAACATACACATGTTTCAGGGGGCTGACGATGGACCCCATGTTAAGGATCCCTATGCCTGCTCAGGTGTCTTCTTGGCAGAGGATCAGGCCTTAAGCTAAACTATCACGGGACCATCTCAGGCAGCTTCAAGGGAGGGCCCTGGGGAAAGGCCCTCCACCCAGGGCTCCTTGGTGCAGGTACCTGCCACAGCGTGGGGGTCAGAGCAGAACTCCTGCAGGCTGCGGGGGTCCGAGGCCATGGTCTGCTTGAGGCGCTTTAGCACCGACGCTCCGGCGGCCAGACGGAAGAGGCCCTGCGGGGCAAGAGGGGGCAAGTGGGGGTCACGGAGGGGTTGGGGTGGGGGCAGGAACCCCTGCCTGGGAGGCCCTGGCCCACTCACGGCCCAGGGAAAGGCCTCGGGGGCCCCCTGGGCTGGTGGGCAGAGTGAACACCACCGTGTCCGTGGCTCCTCTCGACTCTCAAGGTCTAGGATTCTGAACAAAACGAGAAGCCTGGGAGGAGCTGGGAAGTGATGAGGAGACTGGAGTCTAGACAGAAGTGGAGGGACAAGAGGCTCCGCAGGACTATCCTGAAGCCTAGGTCTGTCTTTGAAGTGTGATCCACCTCCTAAAGGTCTGTCCTCAGGAAAGCAGCCGATGTGCTAGCAGGACCGAGATGCATAGGAAGGATAAGGGCAGCATGGGGCTGTGACTCATGTGGCTTCCCCGGCTTCTCCACCAACCTTCTCACCTGCCACTGGGCACGCCTACCCACTGGCCTCTGTCTACCTCTTGCAAAATGGAGCCAATTTTGCAAGAGGTAGGGTTTGCAGAAATGGAGGGCTCCCTGCAAGGTTTACTGGGGTAATGCAACAGAGCAAGGAGTGCACAGGGTTGACAGCACAGGGCCCGGTCCATGTGAGCATCACTAAGGGGGAGGTGGCATCAGTTCAACCGCAGGAGGCCACGCCTTTTCTTGGCAGCTGGGCGCTAATGGTGGGATTACACCCCAGCACAGGCATGGGCGGGAGGTGTGGGCCCAGGCAACGTGTGGGAGGGGTGGGACGGGATGAGGGGCCCGTGCTCCTTCCCCACCTGCCCCAGCGAGCCCCACCTCTTCCTTCATGCCCTCAGAGAGCAGCATCATGACGCAGGCCTCGATGGGCAGGGCGATGTCCCGGCCCAGCTCTCGGAGGTGGGTTCCCAGAGGCACCCCATACACCCTGGAGAAGGGGGCGGCCGTCATCGAGGGGGAGGGGTCTGCAGGGACGAGATAGATCAGCGGCCCAGGGTCCTCCCACCCCTGAGCAGCCAGGTCAGGGGGCTTCCACCTCCCTCCTGACCACCCACAGGATACATCCTGAAACCATCCCATACATCTCTCCAATCTGCCCACCTCCACTGCCTCCACCCCAGCCCAGGCCTCCGTCACTTCCCTTCTGCCTACAGGTCTCCATCCTGCCCCTTCATTCTATCCTGCATGCAGCCGCCAAAGCAATCTCTCCATCATAACTCTCATTGAGCCCTCCCCTGGACAGAACTCATCCTAGGCTCCCCAGTGCCTTTCGGGATGGAGTGCAAGCTTCTTAACAGGCCCTGAGCAGGGTGGGGGACAGGGGTCAGGTCCCCACCTGTTTGGCTGTGGTTCTCCTTCAGCTCAGCCAGGGCGGTGTCCAGTGAGCTCAGAGACTTGCGATGGTAATCTGCCTGAATCTCCATGAGCTGTGGGGACAAGGGGGAACTGAGGGAAGCTCAGTCTCCCCCAGGGGCCACAAATGCAGACCTTTCCCTCCCACCACCTTGTGGGAGATCTCAGTGGCCCCTGAGCTCCGGGTGGCTGGAGCCTGGTCTTGGACTCACGTGGATGAAGTAGTTGGCATAGGTGTCCTCCTTAGTGGCAAAGTGGTACAGGTCGGCCAAGTACTCGTCCTTGGGGACAAAGAGAGCAGGGCTTGTACCAGGGAGGCTGGGGCCTGCTGGGGAAGCTTGGTGCGGGTAGAGGTTTGCCCAAGTTGTACGGGAAGGTCGGAGTCCACTCTGCTCTCGCTCTGCCAAGGTTTGCTATTGGGCCAGCCCACGGGAACCCCTCCAAACCCTTGAGGGGCTCTTCTGTTCCTCTTCTGTGTCCACATATCCTCAACCCAGTGCTCTGTATCACTCACCACTCTTTCATTCACTCACCTTTCATTCATTCACTTAGCCAACACGCCAAGATTCTCCCCTCGTGCCCTCCTCCCCGCCCCCTCCTGCCCAGGTGTTACAGGCATGATACGGACAGAAGCAGCTACCAGGTCACGGCTGAGTACACACACCCCGGAGCCTGGCAGCCCAGATCCAAATCCTGGCTCGCCTGCTTCCTAGCCACGTGGTCTGGGGCAAGTCGCGTCACCTCTCGTCACCTGTGAAGTGGGGACGGCACCCACCCCCGCCACCCGCACATCCAGGAAGCCGCCACTGCCCCTCACCTTGCACTGCTCCACCTTCCTCTTCAGCTCCTCCTCCTCCTCCTTCAGCGTCTCCACCTTGTTGGCTGTGGTGGTGTGGCTGCCCGGGCCGCTGCCCAGGCCCTGACCGCTGCCAGAGTTCTTAGCCGCCTGACTGAGCCTGGGGAGCATCCCAAGGTGGGATGGTCACTGTCCCCATGTCCAGGGCCAAGTGCCCCTCCATCGGCCCGACCCCACAGGATTCTGGGGGTTGACAGACATAAATCCCAGGGCGGCACAGGTCTGGGGTCTCGGCTTGGCGCGGGCACAGCTTTGGGGCGCCCCCTGGTGGTGGGCTCGGTGATCCTAGCCACACACCTCCAGAGTGGAGGGTGGAGGCCCTCCAGGGTTCTTGGAGGGTTGTTGATGGCTGTCCCAGGTTTTGGGGTTACCTCCAGCTGGCACAAGCACGTGCACAGAGGCCCCCTCGCATGCACCATCACCATATGTCTTCCTAAGCCCCAGGTGTGTGCACAAGGACACACACTGTACCCCTAAGCACCCTGCAGTATCCTCCTAGTGGGGGAGGGGTCTTGAACCTCTGTGGCCACATCTGTAGGCTGACCTAGGCGTGAACCACCCTCCTTGAGACTGTGGCTCCCACCTGCTCTTGAGCGTGTTCCAGTCAGACACCAGCTTCTGCAGGCTTTTCTTGTGCTTGAGGATGGCTGGCAGCTCCTCCTGGGGGCAGGTGTGGGTAGGAGGTGGGGGTGGGGGTTCAGCAGGCTGAAGAAGCGGGGGCTGGGGGAGCTGGGGGCAGAAGGTGGGGAGGGGGTCACCTCGCTTAGCCGGCTGAGCGGCTGCAGTACGTCCCTCTCCAGGGTCATCTCAAACTCGGCCAGGATGCGGGCCAGCTGGTTCTGAATGACACAGCTCATCTCCAAGGCCTTCCTGTGGATACAGAACCCAGTGGGCCCGGGCTCCCACAGCTCCTCACCCCTTCTCTGGAGAGACTGAGGGCCTCCTCCCTCCCTATCACCTCCTGTCTCTTCTTTTTTTCAAAATTCTTTTGACCATGTGCATGGCATGTGGGATCTTAGTTCTCAGACCAGGGATCGAACCTGCAGCTCCTGCATGGGCAGTGTGGAGTCTTAACCACTGGACTATCAGGGAAGTCCCGACCTCCTTCTGTTCTGTCTCTCCATCTTCACCGAACCCAATGCCCTCCCAGACCTGGCTACCCTCACTGCCCTGGACACTTTCCAGCCCAGGACTGCTCCCCAGCCTGGTCATCCATCCACGGCGGGTGCCCTCTCTGACCGGGACCTTCTCCCAGCCCAGATCCCTCCTCGGCATCTCCAGCTGAGGGCTGAGGGCCCTGTCCGTGCTCACCCCATGCTGGAATCGGGGTCCAACTCCTTGAAGCTCTCGGCCATCGTGGTGGACAGAGCCATGAGGGGAAGCTTCTTCTGCAGGGAGGGGCAGGGATGGCTGTGAGCACGAGTGCACATGCTTGCTGGCTGCCCCCTCCCAGAAGCCACTTGAATGGGCAGGAAGGAAAGCCCAAGTCCTGTCACTGGATGGAACACTGAAGACAGCGCACATGGAGCTCGCCTGAGGTCCACGCACAGTTAAAGGGAGAGTGGGGAGCCAGGAACACAGCCTCGGAGTGGACCCTTACCCCTGCCGCAGGGCCTCTGTTGCTGACCTAGCTTCTGAGGAATTCAAAACTCTCCATGGCTCCCTATTGCTCTGGCCATACTGAATGGTTGTCTGATTATAAAACATGCCTCCCACGTCCCTAGCTAGTGTTGTGAGGAGCACCACCAGTTTAGGTCAGGGAGACCAGAGTTCAAATCTCGGTTTCGCCACGTACTAGCTGTGTGACCTTAAACGAGTCACTCTACCTCTCCATCTCCACTTCCTCCTGCAGACAGTGCTAATAAAGGCAGCTTCCTCCATGGCTGTTGTCGGCATTCAGTGAGGCAAGGCACGGACATATCTTAGCAACTGACTAGCCATAATCAGTCCATAAATACTGGCTGCTGATTAATACTAGTGAGTAACACAAAATCCAGTTCAAATGCCGCTTCCTTCAGGAAGCCCTCACAGGCTGCCCAGTGGAAAGCACCTGCTCGGTGCTGACTGGACAGAGAAGTTCAGGTGGTCAGGGGCCTGGCTTTGGTGCAGAGGATTGGCGCTGAGGAGGCGGGGTCAAGAAGGGGAGGGGAAGAAATAGGACCTCATGAGTGAGGGGCCGGAAGGGCCTTGGGACAGAGCAACCTCCACCCCCTTGGTGCCAGAGACTCAGACTAGCAGGGAGAACCCAGCCCCGACCTCACTGTCCCACTGGACCGAGATGTCCTGCCCAGGCCCCTCCTCGCTGGGACCCCCACTTACCACCCGCTTGTCCATTTCCGCCCCGCTCTGGCCCTGCAGACAGGCCTGCAGCCGTTTGTGGACATTGTGGGCTGCTCGCTTAGCTGGCTCCAGCCGCTGCTCCACCTGGGAGGAGGTCCGGGGGTTACAGATCATGGGGGGCTGTCATCCCCCATGCCCCACTGCCTTCTTCTCCCCCAGAGCAGAAACTATCTTTCTCTCGCTCCTCTTGGGGACCCCATGGCCAACAGCGTGGGAATGACTCAACTCGACGCCCCCACTGGCATCCCCGCCTGGGGCCTCTGAAGACAGCCTGTATGGACCTGCCCTGCCACCCGCTGCCGGACCAGGCACGTACCTGCTGCAGGTCCTCACCCAGGAACTCTGCAGTCTCCGGGGTGCTGTGGTGGGGAGAGAGCTTCTGCTGAGCGGGCCCAAGTTAGGAAACCCCCTGCCTCCTCCTGCCCCCCTCCCCAATCAGGGCACCTAAACCCCAGTTCCTCCCAGTGCCCCTCCCAGTCAGGCCGCCCTGGGTGGCCCGCCTGCTCAATCCCAGTCGGAACACATTCCGTGGGGGCGGGAATGGGATACTGGGCTTTTTCCTCCTCCACCCAGGGCTGTGTCCTGAGACAGGGCGGACGAAACTGAAGTGGGGACTGGAGGAGTCTCTCTCTTCTGCTGACCCGGGGAGAGGAGGGTTGGGCTGGCCCCAAGAACGGGAAGTGTGCAAGCTCAGACTCCCGAGCTGCGGGTCACACAGGACTCTGGACTGTGGTGGCCGGCAGGGGCCCAGGACATGTGCGCACACTGCGGCTCAGAGAAAGGTGGCCTAGCTGCCCACGCTTGCACAGGCATCTGTGCGGGTCTGTGGATACCTGGTCCCTTCCCCTGGGGGGACCCCTGCCCAGCGCAGGGGTAAGAGGAGAGAAGGCAGGCTCTGGGAGCTCCCTATATTTCCGGCCTCCACCCCACCAGCCCAGAGGTTTGTGGACTTGGGGATGTTTCCACCTGAGGCTATGAAAAGCAGAAGCAAGACAGAGAAACAGGAGGCCTCCAGGCTGGCGGTGGCAGGAAGAGGCGCAGGGCAGGACAGGGGCAAGCCCCTCCTTCCATTGCTGCCTGGACCCTATGTCTTCTGCTTCACCCAGGTCTGGGTCCCTGAGCAACCCTCACCTCCCCGGGGCAACCAGAGATGGTTAACATCCCCATTGTACAGAGAGGACAAGTGAGGTCGGGGAGGACCATCCACTTGGGGGCTCCTAGAGACAGAGAAGACCCAACATCCTTGATCCTCCTCCACCCACCCTCCAATGAGAGCTGGGGGTTCCCCTGCCCCAAAGGCCAGGGCCCGCTCCTCCTGCTTTGGAGGTGGGGGTGGCTTTCGGAGGAAGGAGGAGAGGTGGCCAGTCCAGCTGGTGGTGGCTGTCCAGCTCTCCTCGGCCTCCCCAGAGTCCTGCCCGGGTGAGGATGGGGCTGGGAGGAAGGAGTTGACACTCACCGTCCCAGGCTGCCCGTGTGGGCCAGTTGCCGCATGCGATGCAGCTGCCTCTTCATCATCTTGGGGGCGGGCTGGAGGCCGCGGGGTCACGGTGGGGGTCGAGGGCCCGGCAGCCCCCGGCCCAGCCTGCCTCGGCCCGCGGCGCCTCTCTCGCCCCGGATGGGTGGGCGGCGCTCCTCGCTTCCTGGGCCAGCCGCGCTCTAGCTGCGGCTCGCTCTCTCCTCCCCCGCTGGCGACTCCGCCCCCGGCCCCCAGGTCACTCCTCTCTCCCAAGTTTGTTTTCTCGCACTTTTCGCGCCTTCCGGGCCCCTCCAGGCCACCCCCTCGCCGGTCCCGGCGAGTGTGGGTCTGCCGGCCGTCCGGCGATCCACAGGTTGTGTACGCGGCCCCTCCTCCCCGCTCCGCCCCGCCCAGCCCCGGTGGCGGGAAGCAGGTAAGCCCGTTCCTGCCACCGCGCCTGCTCGGCTTGGCTTCCTGGGTTCCTGCCCCACCCACTGGCCTGCGGGCCAAGGTATAAATAACCTCGGCACCCTCTTTAAAAGAGACACAGGGTTCCATGCTTAGCAGTCAGAGGCCAAGAACAGGTCCATCCGGGCTTCCCAAAAGGATGCTGTCCTACCACTCATTTCCCAAAGGACCCCCTGGCCACCTGGAGCCAAAGGTCAGCCTCCTCTCCCCTGCTGGAAGATGATTGGACGCTTTGGCGTCCTGGGGCCACCTGGCCGCGGTGTGCCTTCGGACCAGTCCATGGAACTCTGGCCTCACTGCCTCTAATGGCCTGTGGGTCAGCTGTCCTGACCCTGCCCACCTAGAAAGGTGGACGAGATACCCCTGCCTGCTCCTGCAGCACCCATGTTTCTGCTCCCATCGCCCTTCATGGGGGTGCCCACCTTCCTTCAGCCACGGCAGACCCTCTCAGAGCAGCTCGCTACCACCCTGCTCTCTTCCGGCCTCAACATGGAGTTTCCTCCATCTATGAAGTCCCTTCTTTGGGAGGACTTCCTCAGCCCTGACTTCTTGTGAGGCAGGGATTTGGCTGATGCTCTGACCTCCCCAAACTCAGTAGTAGTTATTTCTTTGACCCTCCACCCAAAACAGACTTGGACATACAGTAGATGCTCCATGCATGTGGGCTCAGTCACTTTTCAGTCATGTCCAACTGTTTGCGACCCAATGGGCTGTAGCCCAGCAGGCTCCTCTGTCCATGGGATTCTCCAGGCAAGAATACTGGAGTGGGTTGCCATGTCCTTCTCCAGGGAGATGCTCCATAACTGCTAGTAAACTCAAGATGAGCGCCTTTGGGAAACACTAGGCTCTCCTTACTCTGAACCTCTGCACCCGTTGGGCATCAAGAGCTCTGAGGGTGGGGGGGCGGGGGCCTGAGGTAGACTGGCTGACTCACTGCTCTCTGTCTTGTTAGAGCTTCCGTTCACTTTGAGGGTTACTCGAGCACCTACTACTGTGTGTGAGAGGGCAGACTGGGGACTTCTGAGAGGAGAGCCTCCGATTTGGAATCTTGACACATTCCCAGTTCCCAGCATGGGCCCTGGCACACAGTGGGCATGCGCTGGACACTGGCTGCCCCTCCACTCTCCAGAGGGAGAGCCGGCAGGCCCTAGCAAGGTGGGGACGGACTGCGAAGGGAAGCTGAATATGGAATCCTGGCTGGAAGTTGGGAGGTTGTTGGATCAAAGGCTCAGGCCAGGATGAGGGGATCAATCCCAGGCTAGGTTTCCTTGCCCACTTCCCTTCTCCCAGATGGAAGGCCCCCTAGGAGGGGATTCTCGAGGAAGGCAGGGCTTGACAAATGCCTTGATGGAAAGAGACATCAGAGTCCAGTGTAGACTTGGCTTCTTAAGATGTGGGGCTGCTCTTTGCAATGTCCGGGTTCTAGTTCTAGCCTCTCCACCTTCGCCACTGGACTTCATGGTGACTCAGTTTCCCCTGTCTCTGCAGTGGTTGCAACCAGCTATGTGCAGAATTAGGAAACAGAAGACTCCCGAGACAGCAACTTGACACCAGGTGCCACTGTCCTGGCATCTGGGAAACTTCCAGGCTACGTGGGGTTCCCACCCTGTTCCAGCCTTGCCTTTGGCCCAGACCACACTGGCCTGGACTTGATCACTTCCCCAGCTGTTCTGAAGGGCCTTGAGGGCAAGTCCTGGCTTGTACCTCTGTCCTTCCTAGTTTTGCCTGAGCCTGAGCCCCCAGCTCCAGCTTGAGGAGGGTTCAGTCCCTGTGGACTGTAGCAGCAGCTGCTGTGGAAACAACTGAGCCGTATAATCAGGCCACGTGAACTCTGAGCCTCCCCTCTGGGCTTCAGACTCCCCTCCAACCAAAGCCAAGAGCCTTTGCAGGAAGGGCACCTGGCTCTTCTGTGTCCAGCCTGGGTGGCACTGACATACCTCTTAGCTGGGTGAGGGGTATATTTTAGGGTATATTTAAGCTCGAGCACACTCAGATCATCAACAATCAAATAAAGGTTTGAAGCCCTTGTAGTTGGAGCATAAGCTGTTCCTTCAAAGGATGTTGTCATCAGAGACTTTCAGACACAGAGGTTTCAATCTGTGAATGTTGAGATCATAGTTTTAGAACTGCATACGTGGGACCACAGAGGTCACCAGCCAATGACTTGCTGGAGTGTCCTCCTGACGAGGGCCTGCGTCTTGTCTGGCTCACGCTGAATTCAGGGGCTGAACAACGTGCCACAGTCACAGGAGCTCAACAAACAGCCAACTTGAATGGCAAGTGAAGACATTGCATCAATGGACATTTATTTCCAGCCCAGAGATGGCAGGAACAGAGCTTACTGGTGTGGACAGAGCTGGATAGCTGGGCTCAGCCTCTCACTAGCAGGGTGACCTGAGCTGAGGCAGTTCACTTTCTTGAGCCTTTGCTCACTTGAGGATAATAATAGCATCTACCTGATAGGGTGTTGTGTTAAATAAATTGATATGTAAAATGCATTAAGACAGTGCCTGACCCTGTTTATTATTCAGCCTGCAAAGTCAGGAATGGAAAGATCCTTTAACCCCCATTCCTGCCTCAGTTGCCCCCTTGCCCTCTGTGTCCTGCTAGGTGGGAACAATGGCACTTATTGTCAGATACTTCTAGCACCTTCTCCAGTGAGGTTGGGATCATGGGGTTTTATAGGTGAGTAGACCCAGGCTCCTGGCCCACGTCCCTGGCCGGCTAAATGGTAGAAACCAAGTTAGGAAGCAGATTCGACAGGCTCCAAAACAGCCACGTGCTCTCCTGCTGCGCCAGATGGCACTGCCTGGAGACTCCAGAAATGCTGGTCCCTGCCCGCCCCCGCCTCCCGCCTTAATCCCCGTGGCTGCTTCAGGAGGCTCAGCAGCTTCAGTGCAGATTGTCTGCAAAAACCTGCGACGGCCTGGGAAGCGCCCGCTGCTGAAGCTCCAGCAGGATGTGGGCAGGAAGGCCAGTGGCTGGCGTCGAGGTGGTGGTAGCAGGGGTCAGCGGTGGGGCCACAGAACCGAGCAAAAACATCCCCTTTTAGACACTTGACAAAGTGTTTGTGGCCGGATCGGTGCTGCCCTCCATGTGGAGGCTTTTGCCTGGAGCAGCTAAGCGGGTGGCCATCATTTCTGCGGTTCCAGAAATGTCCTCAAGCCAAAAGGACCTCCCAGGAAATCCTGGGTGGAGCTGGGGCAGGGACACACCACAGTCCGGACAGCCCTGGAGAGCGTGTGCCCTCAACCCTGGCCCTGGGGGACAGCACTTGCCAGTGGTGAGGAGGGTGGTGATGTGCAGTCAGGGTGGTCACCTCCCAGGACTGCTGGTCACATTTGGGCCCTAACATGTGCCCTTGGGCACTAGATAAGCTCCCCAAGCCTCAAGTTTCTTACTTTCACGGGGCTGGAGGGAGGGGCTGCTTGCTCCAGGCCTAGCGAGGCACCAGGTTAGGCCGGCTTCCCTCTTATCTACCTTGCTGGCCTGGAACCCTGCCAGGGGGCCTGTGGAGGATGCGGGCAGGGGCATCAGGGAACAGCAGAGACAGGCTCTCTGGGTGAGTGGTGGCCTCTGGCTCTCTTGGCTGCTATGAAGGGATGAGCAGTGTCCTGTGCTTGCTCTTAGGAAAGCAGCTGCCTCCAGCCGCACAAAAAGAAGTGGAAGTGTGGCTTTGAGACCTGGGAAGTCCCACTGCTCTTGGGGTGGAGGTGGGGGTCACCCTTGAGGAGGCACAGAATACTTCCTTGTGTCCCCCTCTCCCAGCCTGAGGGCTCCAGAGCCTCTGGACTTGTCTAGATTGACACCCTGTATTTGGGGATGATGCAACAGGTGGTGGAAGCAAAGGGCCCCCTCCTCTGATTAGAGCACCCCAGCTGGCCCCTCAGACAGATGCAGGCTCATGGGACACCTCCAGTCCACCTGCAGCTCCCGGTGGCCATGCTCCTGGCTCAGGGGTCTGACATGACAGGGCCGCTCAGGAGGCACTTGGCGGGACGGACAGGCAGACAGCTGATGGGTAGACTGGATCAGGGAAGGGTGGTCCAAAAGACTGGACAGATCTCCTTGTCCCTGTGGTCACTGGAAGTCGACGGCCGGGGGGCCCTTTGGCCCAAGGATTCTACAGAGGGGCCTTACAGCTCACTGGGTCCCTCCCACCTTTTCAAACAAGGAACCTAAAGGCCAGAGAAAGAAGCACCTTCTTCAAAGTCACACAGCCAGCCAGAGGTCCCAGGCTGGCAGTCACGCTGGCGCCCAGGCCCACAACCACCCTTCCATGGCCTGTGGAACACATGCTTCTGAAGGGAGTTTCTGGGACCCTAGGGGCATGCTACAGGGAGCAGGGTTTTGTCTCATGTAAAATAACATGCTTCTTAAAAGAACATTCCAAGGAGAGATTATCTTTCTGAGGCATCGTTTAAATGTTAGGCAGACTCCTGCCCAGAGAGTAGGGAGGCGAACAGGAAGGAGGCCAGGAGCCTGAGGTCAGGGTGTCTGCAATGTGGGATGGTGGTCACACCAGGCGGATCTGACAGGAGGCTCCCGATTGTGAGGAGCTGGAGATGCCGACTCAGAGGCCTTGCTCCCTCTCCTGTACCCTCGACAGCACGCCCTTCCCGTGGAGAAGCCCTTGCCCTGTGCGTCCAGTGTCGGCTGGCACAGAGAAGAGCCCTCATTTGCTGAATGGAGAAGAGCACACAGGCTGGGCTGGCCTCCAGCCCTTCCCAACAGTATGTACATGACGGTGTTCAGCGCCCAAATTCAGACTTGGGAAACACTGGGTTAGACAAAAGTGAAAACTCTTCAAAGCACAACTCCCATCTTCCAGGAAAGAGAAGTGGCGGGCAGGCTTCCCCAGATGTCTGTGAGCTGAGCGCAGAGGGAACGGAGAGCCGGCTCCCCGCCACGGGGCAGGCCCCTGGCCACGCCTTTCAACGGCTCTCCTGCACGTTGGTTGGCTCCCTCGGCTGCCAGTCTCTAGGCCACGCCCCAGGCCAGGACCCCAGCCTCCCAGTGAAGAGAAACACCCCGAAATCACAGGGGGAGTGTGCTGTCCCTGGGAATGGCAGGGGGCCCTGCTCGAGGCCCCTCGGCCTCTGCAGAAAGAGGCTGCGGTTGGTGGTGCCTGCGCCTTGGGAGCAGCCTCTGGCAAGGAGGAGAAGCTGAGGCAGGGGCCTCGGATGATGCTGCGCTGCAGTTGTGTTTTCGGGCTGAGCGCAGCAAGAGGAAGTAGTGAGTGGCCAGGGGCCTCCCCTTCAGTGTCTGCGGCAGCTGGGGCTCCTGGCAGGCCCAAGCAGCCACTCACTTCCAGCTGGGATGGCTCTGGGCCCCCCACAGCCCCCCGGGTCCTCTCTGGTGACTCAGCAGTGGCCACAGGCCCCTGAGTAGGGCCTCTTCCGGTGCCGGGATCGGGAGCAGCGAGGAGGGGAACTGTGGCCTGATCTCCCAGGAGAGGCAGAGAAGTTTGCGGGACAGCCCCTAGGGACCTTGCACGCCTGGATCCTTCCTGACTCCCTCTCTCAGAAGGGCCAAAAGAGCAGCTGGTCCAGGAAAAAAGGACGTTTTATTTCCATAAATACTCCTGCTCTCACTCACACACTGACCCCACTTCTGCCCATGGATAGATGGGTGAACAAAGCCCAATGAATGAAAGAGACACGCAAGAACTCCAGTGTAGGACCTCCCTTGGCCAGGAGCCCAGAGGCCCCTGCTGGGGCCACCCCCTGGGGCATCACCTTTGGGCCAGCAGTCACATGACCCCCATAGTCTCCCCACCCAGAGGCCTGACAGCAAAGGGGCCAGGCAGGTAGAGTGAGATCCCCAGGAGGAGTGGGGAACAGGTGGGGGGCTCCCCGCACTGGGCCCCCTGAGACGGTGACCACAGGGCCACTCAGAGAGAAAAGCTAAGAGAATCAAACCACAAACCCAAGAGTGCAAAGGGCTGGGGGTGCAGGCGTCACCCCCACAGTCACCCGGTTCCTATGGAGGAGGCCTGAGCTGGTCCCGGCTCCAGCACGGCCCCGAGTTATGGCTGGGCCTTCCCATAAGGCATAAGAGACAGGCAGGGAGGACCCCTCCCCAGGCTGGGGTCTGGGCTAGGCCTGAGGCCCTGGCCCTTGCCCGACAGCCATGCTTCTCCCCCACGACCCCAAGTCCTTCCGGGGCCGTGCGGCCCCTCCCTGCTCCAGGCTCCCACCTGTGATGATGGTCCCCACCAGTGCAAACCCAGGCCCAGCCTCCTGCTGGGTTTGGCTCTGTAGGGGAGGGGGCAAGGATGGCGGGGGCTGCAGAGGTGAGGGAGAAGCACCAGGCCCAGGGGAATATGGCCATGGGAACACAGGGTGTCCCAGGCCACCATGGCCTCCACCTAGGCTTGGCAGCAGCCAGTCCTGTGGCCCCTCCTCTCCCCAGCCCTCTCGGTTCTAGAGGCTCCCCCAGGTCTCTGGTGGGGGGAACTGGTCCACGTCGCCCATCTCATTGTAGGTCTGGTCGCCCATGGTGAAGAGGAGCTTGTAGCGGAGGCGAACCTTCTCCTGAAGCAGAGATGGCGAAGGCAGAGGGTCAGAGCGGGAGAAGAGGCTGCCCCCACCCCATGGCCACGCTGTCAAAGCTGGGCCCCTCACCTTCTGGGGGTTGGCAAGGAGCAGGACCTGCGTGATGGCTGAGGGGTGGACGATGGGGTTAAACGCTGGCAGCTCCGTGCCTGAGGGTGGCTGAAGTTTCACCTTCATGACCTGTGGAGGGTCAGAGGACAGATTGGGGACAGCCAGCCCTGGGTCCTTGTCCCCAGTCCCTCGGGAACAAGGCCAGCCTCCTGTCAGCTCCACCCTGAGGGCCCTAGGGCCCTGCCCTTGGGTTCCCTCCTACCCCCTGACTCCCTGAGAGAGACAGAGACCCTACCTCCTGCTCTGGAGAGCTGGCTCCCTATCTAGCCCCAAATCACCCTGCTTTGGGAGGGAGGCACACCCATGTCACCTTGGGGACAGCTGACTGGAAAACGATGTTGCGGATGGGCTGGGGGGCGGTGCTCAGCATGGAAACCACCACCACCAGCACGTCGGAGCGCCCAGGCAGTGGGTCTCGCGCAAAGTGGAAGAGGACCCGGAAGCCATGCTGGTCATACACGGTCACCGGCAAGATGCTGCCTGGCAAGGGAGACGGGGAGAGGTTGATGGGGGCAGAGGGTGGGGGTGGGGGCGGGGTGCCAAGCCTGAGTCCAAGCACATCCGATCAGCCCTTCACACCTGCCTGACTCCAGGGCTCGCTGCTCTGCTGGGAATGAATGAGAAGACCCAGACCCAGCGTGCTGCCTTGACCCTGGGCAGCAGTGCAGTCAGGGGTATAGTCTGGGGCCAAGATGGGCAGGTTGACTTCTAGCATGATGGTGGAGGCAGGACGCCCACCCTGGAATTGAGTCCTAGTCGGCTCACGCAGTGCCGTGTGGCTGCTCCTGGCATGCTGGAGTAGAAGGCTGTGCGTGAGCTGTGGGCACGATCTCGCTGTGTGACCCAGGTACAGTCACTCTGTTTCTCTGAGCTCAGGGTCCTCCAGGCTGCTAAGACAGTGTAAGACCACTAACCAGCTCCCAAGGACTGCCCTTGTCATCGTGAGCTTACAAGATGGTGAGCGCTGAGAAGACTGGCCAGTCTTCCTGTCTGGTCATAGTCTGGTACAGTAAGTGGCCCCTCTTTTGCTCCTGGGCAGAAGCACAGGCTCAGACCTGGGTCTTTATCCCTGTGGTCTTGGAGAGACCCCCCTCCCGCCCCGAGACCTCCCTGTGTCCTGGCCCTGCCCTTCCTGGGGAGCAATGCAGGGGCCACCCATAGAGGTCCCCTGGAGTCACCCTGGAGTTTATTTATTCTTTTGGCCATGCTGCATGGCTGGTGGGATCTTTGATCAAACCTGGGCCCTTGGCAGTCAAAGTGCCAAGCCCTAACCACTGGACTGCCAAGGAATTCTCTATCCTGGAGTTTCAAATGCAGTTCTGTGACTCCGGGACCGGTGAGGAAACTAAGTCCTAGGAAGGGGAAGATCTTACCCAGAGCCCCCACCAAGCTGGGCAGGGTTAGGAGGGGAGCCCATCTTCCCACCTGCTGCCCCCGATCTAGCTCCCGACAGCACAAGGCCGGGGGAGGAGGGGGGCACAGGCAGGGAGCTGCCCCAGCTGGGCCGGCCCCTGCCGCGCCGCTGCCCTACTCACTGGGTTTGATGGACTCCAGAGGCACAGTGATGTTGGCCAGTGAGAGCTCGGTGGGCGTGGGCTGCTGCGGAGGCCCAGGGGGCTCGGGGGACACGGAGTGGAGCAGGCCGGTGGCACTGGAGCTGGGCAAGCTGCAGCTGCTTTTATTCTGCAGGTCCCGGAGTGTGAGCCGGGGGGCTGGCTGCTGCTTCTCCCTTATTGGGGGGACGGTGCATCGAGTGGTAAGTCTTCAATGGCCAGAAGATGAGGGGCACAGGAATGGCTGGGGTCCTTGCGGTCCCTAATGGCTGGCTCAGACACCCCGTCTCTCTGGCCGTGGTCTCCTCACTTTGGAGCAGGCAGCTTGTGCTCCCCCCACCCACTTGGGGGTTCAGCGCCCTCCTTCCTGGCAGCCCTCTGGGTCTTGAGATTCTCAGGGGCCGGCAGGCCTGGGGGAGGGCGTGTGAGTGGGGCACGGACCTGTGTCTCATACGGTCCATGCCCTGGTGGACGGGCCCTGCACCTGCCCTGGTCACTGCTGTGTCCCTCGAGCCCCGGGCAGCACTTGGCACGCAGTGGTGCTCTGGCCATGCCATTCGCTGAGCAAACCAGCACCAGGGCCCTTTCTGCTGGGCCCGGGGCAGGGGAGGGTCTGGGCAGGGTGGGCCCTCACCACCGCACTTGCTGCGACTCCGGGGGCAGCGACTGCTGCAGGAGGGTCTTCCCCAGGAGGTCAAGGTCATCCAGACCACTGCTCGCGGGCGGGGATGTCTGCGCTGGGGGCCCACTGTCCACACTGGGGGCTGGAGTCGGGGCTGGGGCTTCCATGCCATCAGACGACTGTCGGGTGTACAAAGGATGCAGGGGGGTGAGGCTGCGCTGAAAAGGTGTTGGGTCACCCGGTGCCGCCCTGAGGCCCCCTCCCCTCCTGGCGGGTGGTGTCTGGGGAAGCGGCAGAGGTGCAGATGATGTTCCC
The DNA here is from genome assembly GCF_033118175.1 of Dama dama. NCBI lineage: Eukaryota > Metazoa > Chordata > Mammalia > Artiodactyla > Cervidae > Dama > Dama dama. The sequence goes on from NC_083702.1 coordinate 10,694,550, forward strand.
GCAGGCCTGCACCCCTCACTCCAGGGCCACTGGCGGCCAAGTCTGATCTGGGGTTCTACTCGAGAAACCATCCCATTTCAAGGACCTCAGAGTCACAAGAAAGGAACGGGGAGCCCCCAGCTCAACCCAAGGAAACCCAAGGGTGAGACCTCAGCGAAAAGCGTTGGAAGTGAGGAGAGGCCCGCCCACCTCCCTCCATCCTGGGATGGGTGCCCCCCAGCCCCACCGCCCCTGCCCTGGGCCCTCCTGCCCACCTCTTCCATCCCGGCCCCCTCAGGCTGTCTGTCCCAGCTCCTCTGCCCCCCCTCGGGAAGGGCCGCTCCTACCTGGAAGCTGTTCCACCCAGCACCATCCAAGCCAGAGAGGGGTGTGGGGTCACCGAGGCCTACAAGGAAGCGAGACAGAGGGAAAGGAGCTGGATTTGTGAGCAGAGGCAAGACAGCAGGGGGGGCTCTGTCAGGTCAGGGTTTCCTGGCTTCCACCCTCCCCCTGCGCCCCCTCTTCCAAGAGGTTCAGCTCAAAGGGGACAAACCCCCTCCCTGTCTCAGAGGGAACCAGCAGAGAGAAGTAGAAACCGAAGATCTCAAGGGCCCATTCACTGGCCCAAACATGCTTCCTCTCCTGCCGCTCAGAGGCCAACTCAACCACTGAGGTCAGGGTTGAGGTCACCTTCGTTCGACAGAGGGCAGGTGGGAGCTGGCGCGGGGGGTGGGGGACACTATGTGAGGTCCGTAGACTCACAGATCCAGGCGGCAGGAGTCAGCATCCAGTGCCCGTCCAATGAGTGACTCGAGGGATATCCTCTGAGCATCAGAGGGGCGCTGGGCCCAGGCCTGACCTAGACTCTGAGCGACCTTGGGCTGGGCCGCAGGGGCCCTGAGCACACCATGCGGATGATGGCGGGGGCAGACATAAAAGGCCTCGTCTACCCTGGCATGTGCCAAAAGGTTGGCTGACAGGGGCAAAGAGGGCAGTGGCCCCTCTGGAAGGGGCTGCTCATTGCCTGCTGGTCAGTAGAGGGGGGTGGGTCACCAGCCAGTCTGACCTCTGTCTTCTTTGTAGCAAAGCCTGAATAAGACAGTGAGGGACAGGGAGGCTGGGCATGCTGCAATCCATGGGTGGTCACAGAATTGGACACGACTTACTGACGGAACAAGAAGAAGCTGACGTGCTACCTGACGGGCAGAGGTGAGGGAGGCTGCAGCTGCTGGGCCTCCTCATCCGGACATGCCTGAGACCAAGGCCAACAGTGGAGACTATCAGCTCCCACACCCCTGGGGCAGGCACTGCAGACACGGGCCTCAGTCCTCAGGCAACCTTTAAAGGAGGGTGTGGGCTTCTCACGCCTCCCTTAGGGATGAGGAAGCAGGCGCTCGGAGGGGTTAAGCAACCTGCCCACGGTCACACCACTGGAAAGCCCAGTGTCTGGGCATGAGCAGAGAAAGGCCTGAAGACTGGTGTTCAAACACAGCTCTGCCACTCAGCTGTGACCCCAGGCTGGTGACAACCTTCCTGCGCCTCGTCTATAGGACGAGACAACAGCAGCATCTGCCTCAGAGGACTGCTGCTGCTAATGAATCGGACAATTCAGATGCAGAGGCGCCCAGACGCCCTCTCTGGCAGACGGGAAGCCTGGGCGGCCTGCCCCACCCCCACCCCGCACCCTTCCTGCCACAGAGAACCGTTCAGGATGAGCCCCTTTGTGGTCCCCAGGCTTCCTCCACTGCCCCGAGCTGGGGAGCTGGGCGGCTGCTGCCCTGCCACTTCGGGTTCTGGGTCCCACATTTTCTTCACTTTGAGCAGCAAGCAGAGGAAGCTGGAGGCTCAGGGCTCTGCTGAAGCGCCATGGGGACAGGAAGTGCAGAGCGCGCAGAGCCTCTCACGGGGAGGTGGCTTCGCCGCAGCCGCGGGCTGGGGGTGGGGTGGGGGCTGGGCTCACACACCCACCACCAGGTCAGGTAGCTGCCGCCCAGCGCTGGCTGGGAAGGCAAAGGGGGCGGGTGGAGGGATTCCGATGCAGGCCTTGGGATGCCCTGCGGTCAGAGCCTCCCAGGGAAGGGGTGCTGGCTGACCAGCCCGCAGAGGGGACCTCGACCTGGTCCGCTGTCTCCCTCATCTCCTCTCCGCACTCCAAGCCCTCGCTTCCCTGTCCTGGCTGACGGCCGAGTCAGAGCAGCAGAGAGGTTCCCAGGGAGGCTTCAGAATCGGAGGGTCTCGCCCAAAGCTCGTGGCCCTCTGGGCAAGTAGCTCAGCTTTTCGGAGCCTGGCTCTGGCATCTGTAAACCAGGGGCGCTGGCCTCACTGTGTCCTGGGCTGAAGGGAGCAGGGCTAAGACAGCAGCGTGGTGGCCCCGCTGGGAACCCGGCCCTCCATCGCTTCTTGGAGTCCATCAGGTGTGGGTTTTACCTCAGAACCAACTCGGGAGAACTCAGTCTGACTCGGCTTCCAAGTCACTTTCCTAACATATCCTCTGAGACGCCTGACAGGGTAAGGCTTCCTGTGACAGAGCCCGACCACCTACCTCTATTTTGTCACAGCTTCAGGGCCACTGTGAGGAGGTGGCTACTAGGCTCTCTTGCTTCGACGTTCTCAGATGGGGCGGCTGCCCCTGAAAGTTGGGAACTCGAAAACTGTGTGCCCAGCTGGGTACCCCTGCTCTGCCCCAGGGGTGAGCCTGTTTCCCCGCCAGGCTCAGGAGCCCCGACCCTGCCTGTAGTGACTGCAGGCCTGGTCTGGGACCAGCGCGGGTGACAGAGCTCGGCTTTCCTGGAGCTTCTGGTGCTCAGAGCCTAGAGCCCCACTTCTTTTCCTCTCAAGGGCGAGGAGATTGCTGATTTTTGCCTGGGTAGCTCCCAGTTCTAAGCTCTAACCTGCTATAGGGAAGCCCCTTTGTTTTCCCTTAGGCCGCCAGATCCTAGGTGTGGCTGGCTTATCAGAGGTGGGGCCAGCTTCACCCCTGACAGTAGGACCTGGCACGATCTCCTTCCTTTCTCTGAGCCTCAGCCTCCTCAGTTGTGAAATGGGCCTGATGCCCCTCCCCGATTCTCCACAGGACTCACAGGAGGAGGAAGAGGAGGAACAAGCTGACCTGACCATGTTCTGAAAGCTCCCTTATGTGCCGGGGGCATCATCCCCCACCTGCAGCTGAGCCTGCCCTGCTCCAGGCCCCAGCCCCAGCCCCTTCCTCACCCAGAGACATGAGCTCATCATCCAGCAGGGAAACCGAGGTGCTGGGCTGCTCCGGGCTGGCCTGGTTGCCAGGGCGGGTGGGCACGGCTGGGTAGGTGGTGCCTGTCGGAGGAAGATCCAGCCCTGAGAGGTCCAAAAGGGCCGAGGTGCTCCCTGGGGTGGGAAAGGAGAGTCAGGCCAGCCCTGGGCAGAGGACACACAGAGTCCGGGTGTTGGGGAGCAGCCAGCTCCCCCTCCTGGCCACACTGCCCTTGCCTGGGACCTGCTCTCCAAGTCCCTTCTTTGGCACATGGTGTCCCTTCTGCACAGAACATACTTCCTGCTTCCCTAGTACTTGGCGGATTGCCTCTCATCCTTTAAGGCCCCTCTTAGACTCTGCTGTTTCCGGGTAGTGCCCCCCCCCACCTCTCCTAACAGGGCCCATTCTAGCCTCTCCTGGCTGTTGCTCTACCCAGAGTGGAGCTGAGCTGTAATGTCTATGTATCAAGCCCCCCCATGCACTTCTGATAATTAAACTAAGCCTCAGGATGTCATCCAGGTCCATACAACAGGCGTCAGATTTGTCAAATGAAAGGGAGGCCCTCTTTCTCCAGCCTGTCCTTGCCAGACCCTCAGCCCCCTTCCCTCCGCCCCGCATCCAGACTTCCTCCCCTGCAGCTGCAGGCTTGGCACAGACTCCTCCCCCAGCTCTCCCAGTGGGCGCCTCCCCCATCTTAAGGGGCCACTGAGCTCTGGGACCAGCACCCCACCCCAGACTCTGGCCGGTGGGCCCTCCCCGCTCTCCCGCCACCTCCTCACCGGGGATGGAGGCGGTGGTGGCATCACCGTTGACCTCCTCGCCCCGCACCAGCTGCTTGTACAAGTTGATGACCTGGGTAAGGTTGTCGTTGGCTTGCAGGATCTCCGCTGGAACAGGCAGGAGGGAGGGGCTGGGCTGAAGGACTGTGGGGGCCTCCGGGGGGAGAGGAGCGCCCACATCCATCCCAAGCCTTGTGGGAGGGGGCGGGGCTTGGGGGCAGCCCATCCTGACTCCTCTGCCTCAGGCACTTCATGACCCACCCTCACCCAGTCTCCTCGCTGCCCCCTGCCAGCCCCTCAACACAGACGTGGGCCCTGGCCTCCAGGCCCCCACACTGGCCCTGCTGTCTGGAGACCCCTGGATCTCCACACAGCTTCACCCTTTCCTGCTTTCCAGTCTTTACCCACATCACCTCAGGGAGGCCTTCCCTCACTCTGGCCCCACACCCCCAGTTCCTCCCCTGCTTTTCTCCATGCCCCTTACCACCGCCCAACAAACTGCCAGGCTCACACCCTCAGTTTCCTGTCTCCTCTCATCGGGATAAAAGCTCCTGGGGGATTTGGCTCTGTTTATTTTGATCACTGCCATGGCCCTGGGGTTGAGAACAGTGTCTGGCACAAACCAGGTCCTCCGGGGGCCAGGGCTGAGAGGGAGCTGAGGGGCGAGCCTCCTGGGCGCACCGGCTACCTGGCACGCGGGAGGCGCTCAGGGAACTCCGTGACTGGAGGCTGAGATGGCACCTAGACCGCTGCCGGGGAGGCCGTGGCTCGTGCGCTGCCACAGCACAAGGGGGAGACCCTTACGTGTGGCCACAGGGCCCAGCTCTGCAGGCGCTCAGGCCTCAGGGGCTTGCTCTTGGTTTTGGGCTCACCCTTACCAGGAGGCAGCGTCTGGAGGGAGAGCCTCTGGTCCTCCCTGGCTCTGCCACCACTCTGCTCTCTGCTCTGGACAGGCCACTTCCCTCCCTGAACCCCAGCTGTGAAAAAGGAACACTTCTCCCTCCTGTGCAGCTTACAGGCAGTAAACGAGATGTCTGCAAAGGCGGGGGCTTGGCGCATAGTCTCTCAGGGTCAGCCCCTCAGCTTCGCTTCCTTCTTCCTCAAAGTGGAGAAACCCAAGATCACTGCTGGAGAAGGGGGGGCCCCCTAGTGGTAGCTCCTTCTAAGAGCAGCTCACCTAAGGCCTCATCATTGTCCTCCGTGTCACTGGCCAGTCGGAATAGGGTGGGCCGCATGCGCTCACAGCGCTGGTACAGTTCCTGGGGACAGCAGGACAAGCAGGTCAGGGCCGGCGGGGGCACTGGGGCGGGTGGGGAGGCCGGGTGGGGGCGGGCGCACCTTCATGAGGTCTTCACTGCTTCGGGCCGCCGCGCCGCCCTGGCTGTGGTTCATCACCATCTCCGTCAGCAGCTTCACGTTGTTGTTCACCTCCTCGATGGCGCTCGCCCGCTTCGAGATCTTCTCCATTCGCTTCTGGTCCTGGGGAGACATTGGAAAACAGCCCCAGAGAGGCCGGGTCAGGCCCAGACCTGAGCCAGGATGCTGCCCCACACCACCCTGGAGGGCGCCCGCTGGGTGTGGGATCAGCCCCTGCGAAGAGCCCCTCGGGCCCCAGACAGGGTACTCTGGTCCAAGAAGCCCTTGGCCAGCCCTGCGTTCACTCTTCCTCTCCTCTCGCCAATGCCCTGGATGCACAAGCTCATCAGAACCTCCAGGGGTGGCCCAGGAATCTGAGTCCAACACATTTGCCAGCTGATGCTGGAGGCCTGGGACCTATATCTACACCTGTGGTTCTACACAACCCTCCAGCTCCTTGTCTGTGCCTTGAAAGGAGGTGCCTGTACTTGAGAGGGAAAGGGAACCTGAGTGGTCACCAACAGAGAAACTAGTGCCGGAACCCCGTGAGGTGTCTGTCAGTGTGTAGCAAGTGGCAGGGAGCTCATGGCCTTGAAAGGCTGCTGCACAAGGGACCCTGCTATCCCACACCCTCTCTGCTCACCCCGCACGCTTCTCCCTTGTGGAATGAAAGGCGGGCTTGTACTGTGCTGTCTGATACAGTCGCCCTCTTTGAAAAGGGCTGCCCTTTCTCTGGGTTGTCAGAGCACACAGCTTACCCTAAGATAGCCCAGAACATCTGCCTCTGGGTGTCTGGACTGCATTCTTTTGATGACTTACCCTTATCAATAAAAAAGATTTCAGCATGCACCCCCAACACAGGTATACGTCCTTATGAAATACACGTATGTTCTTCCTTCTCTGTATACATACTCTGTCTTAAGTACAATAAGGGCTAACTTCCTTCTCACTTTTATAGAAGAGGTACAGTCTCACAGAAGCCAGCGCAGGTCAGCTCGGCTGCTGGGAAATGTTTTCTTCTGCGCTTACTGACCCCAGCTGTGCCCACAGGGTCCCCTGACTCGGTCCCTCTTTCTCTGCTGCCACAGCCCTTTAGCTGGGTCACTGCGGAGTTCCACACATACACACAACCCCCCCTCGGTGGCCCAGCTCAACATCCCCTCCCGCCACCTCCTTGAGCTCTGGGCTCAAGTATCACCTCCTGCACCATCTCCTTGATGAGTTTGTTGGCTGCTCGGAGGTCCTCAGGGTGGGAGCTCTTCAGCAGGCGGGCCAGCATCTGTGGAGACAGAGGGACACGCTGTGACAACATTCTCTGGGTCTGGCATCCTGTGCTGGCTCCTTTTCCTGGAGGTGGGACATAAATAAATCACTAAGCTCTCCATGGGGTGGCAAGGATCTACTGACAGTGGGGACTTCCCTGGAAGTCCAGGGGTTAAGACTCCACCCTTCCACTGCATGGGGTGTGGGTTCGATCCCTGGTCAGGGAACTAAGATGCCACATGCCGAGAGGCCGATGAAATAAAATAAATCAATCCTATGTTTTTTTAGTCTACTGACATCTTGATCTTATGTGGTGGCTCTGGGACAAGTGACATACTGCACATAAGTGCTTTCCACAGTGCCCGGCAGAAATAAATTCTCCACAAATGGTGTGAAAAATTACATTAATATTGCAAGAGAATTCTTCTGGAAGGAGGTACAGGACATTCAACAGCAGTTACCCTCCGGGACTCGACTGGGTAGAGAGCTTTTTTATCTTACCTCTGGGCTGTTTTAAGTTTTTGCCCATGAGCACATGTTTCTTTAACAAAAAACTAACAAAATTACCGCTGAGAGAGTCACAGACATAAAGACAGGCAACCTGCTGATCAACCTATGAAATACCCTCAGACCAACCCCAGGGCCACCAGGCTCAGGCCTGCATGTACGAAGTGCAGGGCACCATGCGGGCAGCATCAGCATGAGTAAGGGCTTACCATCTGGTGCCCACACCCACCACGCAGCCATGCTCAGTGTGAGCCTCTGATCCAGGGACAGCGCTGCCAGCTGGAATCCACTGACCCTCAAGGGGCCTGGGGTCCTCCTCCGGCCCTCCCTGAAGCCTCACCTTGGATTTCTCCTCATCTTCAAAGATCACATTCTTCGGCCGTGGTGGAGGAACGGGAAAGGCGGCATCATCTGGCAGCTTGGGGTCGGCCTTCACGATCCCTGCAGCAGAGGGCGGTGGGGAGACTGTCTCAGGGACTGGGGTGGGGCGGGGCAGGCAAGGAGGGAAAGTGGAGGGCAGGGTTTCTCCAGCATGCTGGTGCTGGCTTTCAGGGGTCAAGACCTGCTCCTGAACTACCATGCCAAATAGCAGCCGGCAGAGGGCGTAGTTAGGAGCCTCTATTTTGAGACCATTCCATGGGGGGCCACTCTCTGAGGGGAAGACTGACTCAAACCCATCTTCTCTCCAGCCCATCTGGCCTCAGGCAGAGCCATAAAGAGGCCCCATTGACTCTGTGGTCTTGAGCAGTTAAAGGGCACACCTATGATCTTGCTGCCAGGGCCCTGAAGCTGCTGGAGCCCCACGGCAGAGCAGAGGGGGCGGTCACCCCCAACTCTGGTGCCTCACCCTGCTTCTTCAGCATCTGGTAGGCCTCTGCAATCTTCACCTCCTCGGGGAGGCCGATCGTCCAGCTGTAGAGAAGCTCCAGGATCTTGTTCTTCACCTTCTCTGATGTCCGAGAGCCCAGGTACTTCAGGACCGAGGGGAGAGGAGGCTTTGCACTGGCTGGCCTTACTCACTGCAACCCTGACCCCAGCCCAAACCTGGCTGCCTCCCCAGGACTCCCTCAGAAACCTCAGCCTACAGGACCCTCATGTCCCACCTGACCAGCCTGGCAGAGCTCCAGGCCCTGCCGCTCCCAAGCTGAGCCGGCCTGGGCGTCCCAGTCCCCCACCTGTTCAGTAAGGTAACAGTAGCGGGACCATGCTGGGGATGCAGAGCTGAAAGGCCCAGAGCCCAGCACCCACTCACAGTCGGCTCATGGAAGCCTTAACCTGGTGACCTCAGGAAGGGGGAGCCACCAGGCTCCTGGCTGACCAGGGAAGGAGCGGGCACGGGGCCGTTTGGCCCCAGGCTCCATTCAGTCTCCCAGCAGCACGCTCAGCTGAGGGAACTAGGTCTTACACTGGTCAACTCCTGAGAAGAGCTGCTGGGTCATTCAGCTGCTTGGGTCAAGTGACGGGCCTGATCGAGGACGGGCGAAAGGGGTGGGCTCTCACCTACCCAACAAGGGGCACCAAACCTGTTCCTGACCTAGGGGAGGACTCTGGGGCCTCAGGTTCGAGGCCTGAAGGAGGCCACTCCTGTGAGTGGGGATAGGGAGACCCTCCACTAGACACCTAGGCGGGGCGCCAGGGCACCCCTCCCTGGTGCCCAGACCTGCCATGGCCAGGTCTGCAGGGAGAGAGCTCAGACCTGAGCAGCCCTCATTGGGGAAGCTGTTCTTTCATTGCAGTCATTCCTCCCTAAGTGCCGAGCTGCTCCAGAGTCAGCCAGCCATCGGGCAGCCTGGAACCTTCTTCCTAGAAGCCCAGCTGTCCTGGATCCAGCTGTGTGAAGGGGACCTTGAGAAAGGGTCTGTGCTTGTGCCGGGTCAGGAGGAGGACAGTCACCCTCCTCTCTTGATCTGGGATCCTCGCTGCTCAACCCCCCATGATAGCAGAGGTCTGAGCATATGATAGAGGCACCCACCTTGGGAGACACGACCTTGATGAGCTCATTGAGGAAGCGGAACTTGCCCACCTCGTCGTGGAACCTCTTGCCGCAGCTCTTCATGCATGTTTCCAGCACCTGGGGAGGGAAGGTGTGAGGTACGGGGGCCCCTGGGTGGGTCAGAGGAGGCAGCCTCCCTCCCACACCTCAGCCAGGGACCAGAAGTCCAGAGACCAGCAGTGAGAAGGGAGAAAATGACTTGAGAAAAAAAAGGATTCTGAGGTTCAGAGACCCCTGAGATTGATCACCACCCCCGGAAGACAGGGCCGGGCCACTCTGAGAGCCTGGCGACACCCAACTCACATCACCAACCTAGTCCCTCCATGGCTTGGCCACATCTGAGTACCACTTGTAAATTACTTTCTTACTATTTTCCTTTGATGGTTTTTTTGAAACATAAATAGGCACCATCAACCTCAGCCTTTTCCTAAGCTATATGTATGTGAAATCAGAGGACTAATATGTGAGGAGACAAAAAAAAACCCCACTCAAACCCTAACATGTTAAAACAAACACGTAACTACTAAAAGGGTGCCTGGTGTTGTCCTGTGTCTGGAGACCATCGACAGGCTGGCCTTGTTGGGCTCCACAACGCATCCGGGAGCTCTATAAACATGAAGATTCCTGGATGCACACACTACGGGTGTTCTGGTCAGCAGGTCTGGAGTGGGGCCCTGATTCAGCCTCCAGAAGATCTGAGGGACAGCTGGAGCTGGGAATCCCTGGACCAGATGACCGAGGGCTTCCTCCCTGCAAGAGGCCTAACCGTGCAGGGTCTGGGGTGGGAGGCCAGCCCATTGGTTCACTGGTTGCCATGGGGCCTTCAAAGGCTGGCACACACCCTTATTCTAGGCCATCTTGGCACAATTCCCTTGGGCTCCAAAAAGGAGCCTGATGGGACCCTAAAAACCCCAGTCTTCCCCCCGACCCCTGGTGCCATCCACACGGTCAGGCAACAGACGGCACCGTTTCTCCTTCTCACCGTCAGGGCCTGGACTGCCTCCCACTCCTGCGGGGACTGGATCTTGTGGGCCAACAGCCGGGTGGCAAGTGGAGGCCTGGGGGAGAGGAAGAGCAAAGAGCCAGACTAGTCACAGAGCCCCGGGCACCCCGAGAGTGCTGCCACTCTTCCCCCTGGACCTGTAGTCTGCAGACGCTCCTGCAGGGCACGTGCAAAGGCCCAGCTCCCTCTTCGGACTGACTGGGGCCAGAGACTCTGGTACAACAGGGCAGGGCCAGGCAGGGAGCACAGGCCGGCAACCTTTGAAAAGGCACGAGCTCAGCTCCTTGGCTGGCTTTACTGAGAACTATGACCTGCTGTATCCTTGGGTTGCTGTAGAGACAAGTACCGAGACATGCCCACGGTCTACAGGGGCCCAGCCTGGGAGCAGAAATGACAATATGCCCAGAACATTCTGCTGGGAGAATGATGACATCACCTACCAGATCGTAACAGAGACATGCCCACGGTCTACAGGGGCCCAGCCTGGGAGCAGAATATGACAATGTGCCCAGAACATTCTGCTGGGAGAATGGTGATATCACCTAGCAGATCCTGTCACCAGTGACAGCAACAGCTAACACGTACTGAGTGCTTCATGTGCAAGGCGACTCACCTCCATTTTCCTGCCTAAGCTCCTAAGAGCCCCCCTGAGGCAGGCAGCACTATCACCCCCACTTTACAGTGGCAGAGATGAAGGGCTGGAGGTATCTAGTACTCGCCCAGGCAACCCCCTAACTGAAGGGACGGGATTCGGGCCCGAGCAGCTGCTCTGGGGAGTACGCACGTCACGCTGTCCCCATGGCATCCTGAGGTGGGGTGCATTCTTGTGGGGGTGCAGCGGAGGTGAAGCACACTGGGCTGCACTCCCCGAACTTCAGCACTACCTGGGAGCCCGCTAACAACGTCCCCCTCAAGCTCCCTGCCGAGTGGTCTAGTGCAAGCCTGGATGCACCACCAATGGACAGTTTTGACAAGCACACAGTGTGGGTCTCATGCAGGCAGTTCAGGTCCTGCCTTGAGCAGAGGGTACCCCAACTGGGGAGCATGCAGTTCTCTGGCAGGTCCTCCCCAAGCAAGCCTGGGCATGGGTCAGGCAGCCCTGAGCCTCATCACGTCTGTGAGATCTTAGGGCAACTGCTGAGTCCCCTGAGCCTCAGTTTCTTCACCTGTAAAATGGGTCCAGCAAGGCCCACCTCAGAAGGTGGCACAGAGTGCCTGCTGCCATCATTAATCTGGGAACTCATTAAGAACGCAAACTGGGTCTCAACCCACCCTTGTCCCTGCCCAAGGCCAGGTCTGGAGTGTGCATGGCAGGTGCTGAGCACTTGAGCAAAGGACAGGGAAGTCACCTACCCCTCAAAGTCCTCGTTGAGCTGCTCACAGAAGCCGTTGATGCTGGCCCAGTTCAGCTCCTTGTTCAGGGGGTTTGTGGCTCTGTCTGGAGGAGACGAGAGGGCTAGTGCGACCTGGCGAAAGGATACCCCTGCCTCTTTCAGTTCCTGCCCTGGGGTACGACTGAGCACACGGAAAGGCCTCTCCTTGACTCCCTGCCCTAACGGCCCCAAGATCCCAGCGCTGACGTCCGTCAGGTCAGAGCACAGAGGACGTGCTGGCCACCAGCTTCCCCTCGCAGCTTCTCCCCAAAGGGCCCCATGTCTAGAGAGAGTGCTCAGGGGCTGTTCCCTTACTGTCACTTCTGCTGTAAGCCTCTCCGCCTGTCTAACCACACCTCCTCTGATTCTGCTCCTAAAATGTCCCTGTAATTCTCACAGAATTCACTCTCAGAGGAGATCTCAGAGGTAAGGGGAGAAAAGCCATAGTTCCAAACACAAGGAGCTTTGCAGCTGGGAAGTGGGCCAAGGGCAGTTAGGTTCTCAATACAAGGTGACAGAGGGAGGCAAAAGGGTCATGGGAATTGGGAACCAGGGGAGGGGACTCAGGGGAGGCTGCCCAGAAGGGGCAACACAAGAGGGAGTACCAGGCTGGGGATGACATGACTCAAGGGCTGCATGTGAGAAGAGCCGTGGATAACAGCGCAGGGCAGGGCGTGAGGGGCGTGATAAGGAGCACAGCTCAGGTATGCCTCCTCCTTATCTAAGGTCATACCTGCCTGGGGGCAGCACTGCCAGGACAGCTTGCTCCTGTGTCCCCCCAGACCTGCCCCTCATCATGGGCCCAAGTCTGCTACTGCATTGCATCCCAGCCGTTTACGTACACGTCGGTCTCCCCCCAGTAAATGAGTGAATGGACGCGGGCTGGGCGGCAGGCTGGCAGGGGGAGGTTCTGGGGGCATTCAAATCCAGAATGGCTAGTGGCTAGGAAAGGGCCAACAGGAAGGGGTGGTAAACAAGGCCAGACAGAACTGCCTGACCCCCCAGTGTCGGTCAAACAACAATTAAAGATAAACAACAGATCCTACTATAGAGCACAGGAAACCATATTCAATATCCTGGGATAAACCATAATGAAAAGGAACATAAAAAACAATGTACATATGTGTAGAACCGAGTCACTGTGCCGTCCAGCAGAAATGAACACAACACTGTAAACCAACTATACTTCAATAAAATGAAAAAAAAAAAACACCCAAAAAAACACACAAAAAAACTATTAAGTAGGTCACAGAACCTTCCCGAACGTCCATTTCCCATTTGTAAAGTTACGGTGAAATCAGGAATGATTTGGGATGACAACATACTCTGCCCAGGGAGAATGGTGGGGGCAGCCAGAGCTGGCTGTCCGTCACCTCCCAGCCTGAGGATGGAGCGGGGGCAGTGGAGGAACAGCTCAGGAGGTGGGACGCAGAGGGACCTGTGGCCAGGGGCAGGTTGGGGACTCGGCATGTGCTGCCTGCCTATTTGGGGTCCTGTGCTGTGGCGGGAGGCCTGGCGCCCTAGGGTCTCAGAGCCTGGCAACCAATCATTCAATTCATATTTATTCAATAAATATTTTGAGTGTGGGCCTGCGACAGTGAACAAAACCCCCATCCTCCTGGAACTCAACAGCCCAGCATAGGAAACACTGACTGCTCAGACAAGCAACCAAACAGGGTGCTGTACACTGCTGCAGAGTGCTGTTAAGAAAAACAGAGCATTTGAAAAAAAGAAAAAGAAAAGAAACTCAGAGCACAGAGACGGTATAGACAGTGTGTGTTTGTGGGGGTTGCTGCTCTCTGGGAGGGCCCTCAGAGGTCCAGCTGAGCGGAGACCTGAACGGAGCATTTTCCCTGTGCACACGTCTCTGTTCTGGGAGTCCTCCAGAGCCCTCCAGTCCCTGGGAGAAATGAAGCCCCTGCTGACCACTCAGGAATACCAGAAATAGCTGCCCTCCCCCCCATCAACTCTGCCTCCCAGTCCTACAACATGGACAGAGCCTGGGGAACATCAGTCTGCATGAAAGACAGCATGAGGCTGGATATTGCCCACTCAGTGACATCCAGCTGGGGGAACCTAAAACAGGAAGTCCCTAAAAGTGTCAAGAGACACGTGAGTCTGAGTGAGGACATAGTAACTGGTTCCAGAGTTGCTCCTAAGTCGGAAGCCAGGGAGGATGAAGCAGTGGCATCACGGGACATCTTCTCTGCATCTGGTTCAGAGCAAGGGCCTCTGGGTCCAAGAGATCTGACCAACCTCTTTGGGCCTGGCCCTCAACTCCCAGCCCTCTTAGCTCGTCCTGGGGGGACCACTTCCCCCAGCAGGCCTCAGGGCAGAACACCCAGGGAAGGAGGTGTTTCACAACAGGGTGTGACTCCACTTTGTCACTCTACAGTGGTGACAATGTCATATTTCACCCAACAAAAGCTACTCTTCACCCCCAATCACTGCAAGGGAAGCACTGATAATTTGGCTAGGGTACCAACAAGAAGAAAAAAACACCCTCAGCTCCAGTCTATCAGAGACCAGCCTCCTGTCTGCTGCTCAGATCAAACTCCTTGGCCTCTCAGAAAACATCCACTATTGCTAAACTTGACACCATTCTGTACCACCCATGGCTCAAGGCCTGCGTCCAGTCAGATCTGTCAGTCAGGGCCCTGCCCATCCCCCACCCCCAAGTGACTGTGGAGACCTGGACACTTGTGGCATTCCAGAACAGTCTCGATGGCCGCTGAGTGCTTCCTTTCCATGCCCTCCCCCTCCACTGGCCAGACTGACTGTGAAACATCCCTGGAGATGGTCTGGTTCTGAGATTCAACGCTGCAGAAGACTGGCTTAATAGGGGTTGCCCATAATCCCAAATCACCCTATGCGGCTCCCTGGTGTGCCTGGGACCAAGGGGCTAAGCTGAGAGTGGACCCAGAGGCTTCCCTGAGGCCCTAGTGCAGATGTGAGCGGAAAGAAAGAGCTGTCACCAGTCCAGGGAGAAGCAAGCTGTGCTCTCAGGAGCAGAGTCCAGAGTGGGTTATGAGAGGCGAGGATCTTCTGCAGTGTGGGATAGGGAGGTCAGGTGGACCATGCGAGGGGGTCAGCACTCGGAAGCCTAACTAATGAGTGGGAAGCTGGGTCTGAGGAGACACAGGAAGGGGTGCACGGGGCTTTGGAGAAAACTCGGTGAGAGGCAGGAAAGGAGTCTGTGGTGGGAGTGCAGAAATCTGAGGGACTGAACTAAGGGTAGTGATAGAGAACTTGAAATTACTTCTGGAGTCTGAGGCGGGACCCTCCCAAGCCTGTGGGGTTTAGGGCGTTCTATGTGGCCAGAACTTGGGGGGATTCCATGGGTTAGTGGGTCCTACCTTCCTGGGTGGGGAAAGAACCGAATCTGAGTTGCAAGTTCAAAGAACAGACAGAAGGGAGTCCCATCAGGCACCGCCAGAAAGTGGAGGATTCGGGGCTTTAAGGGGAACAGGGTCCCTCCCTCCTGGGTGTGTGGTGCAGCCCTCGGCGACGCTCGCCTGCTCCCTCCCGGGGTCCAGGGAATGACTTGGGTGTTCGCTTCGCGGATAAGTCTGGGCCCGAGGAGATTGTAGGCTGCGCTCTCCATCCCGGGAGTTCTGGGCGCCGAGCTGGGGGCAGCTCACTCCGCCCCAGGGGTCGCGGCCCAGGAGTCGGAAGGATGGGTGGCACTCGCTCCCACTGCGGGTCCATGCAGCTGGTGGGGGTCTCCCTTCTTCACCCCAGGGTCTGAGGTATGGGTTTTGGGACACCGCCCCTTACCGGGCCGGGGGCGGAGCGTGAGGAGGGGGCGCCCTGTACCCCGCCCCCATCGGGAAGGGGACCGCCTAATGCCCCCGGTTCCGGTTCCGGTCCGGCCCGCGCCCCTCCCGGACACTCACTGATTCGCGCCTCCAGAGTCTCCGGCTCCATCGCGGGCTCCATCGGCCACGGGCCCCCAGCCTCGGCACCGCCCCCCGCCCCCCGCCGCTCTCGCGGGACCTCCTCGGCACCGCCCTCCGCCGATTAAAGGGGCAACGTTCGTCCCGACGCGCTGGACCGGGGCGCAGGAGCATTCGGCACCATAGAGATGAAGACGGACTTGCCTAGAGCGTCACCTGTTCTCCCAACCCCTCCCCCAAGCAGCGTCAAAGTCGCGAGAGCGACTGGCCTCCTGCCTTGTTCAGAGCGCTCGGGAACGAGAGAAAGCCGAGGGACTCGGGGCTGAGGGTTGCACCATGGAAACCCTGCGGGACGCTCTAAATCGCTGTGCGTCACGGAGATGCCTATGACCGCTTCCGGAAGAACGTTCCGGGGCCATGTTTCTGAGGGGCTCTGAGGTCACTTCCGGATCCCTGAGCGGATATTCCGCTTAGCTGCAAAAGTGGGGAGGGGCGTCCTTAAAAGGGCAATGGTGTCTTGGCCGCTGTGAAAATGACGTTTGAGTGCTTACAGTGTTCCAAGCACTGTTTTTAAGTACTGTTTAATGATTTGCTATTTCTCACGACATGAACCAGATAGTTTGTCTGAGATCACACAAGTGGCAGAGCCTGAACCCTGTACTATCTCCTGCATTCATTCTGCAATCAGTTCATGCAGTCTGTGTTCGCCTTGCTTTGGGACAGGCGCTGAAACAGAAAGACAAGGCCAGATATTACACAACGTGATGGGGGAAGCCCAGGGTAATGGCAACACAGGAAGGACCCCCTTACCCCAAACTGGGGCGGGGATTGGGGGGCGGGGTGTCTTGTCAGGAGGTTTCACAGAGAAGGTGATATTTAGCTGAAAGACAGAATTCTCCCAGTAAACCTGATGTAGAAAGGTATTCCAGGTGGGGGGACCCAAACGTTTCAGGACTCACAGGACAGAAAGAGGATGACGAGGTTAAATAATTCAAAATATTTTAATACGGCTCCAGAGGATGTTGGCCTGGAAATAGGCTGGGGCAAGATCACGCAGCTCCTGCGTTTAGCTTTTTTTTCTTGTAAACTATGTTGGGGGTGTCGTTAAAGAGTTTCAACGAGTGGTGATGACAAAGTCAGGCTTTTGTTTTAGAGAGGTCCAGGCGGCAACAGTGAGCGAAAGACAGTGACGAGTGCTGGACTGAAATCAAGGAGGGCGGAATGAACAGACTTCCTAGGCTCGGTGCCTTTTCTGCCATTTCTCCATCACAGACCCTCTTCATCTGCTTTTTCCCACCCGCGGCCAGAGGGAGCCCGGTTTCCAGGGTCACCCGGATCCGTCGCCCCCTGGCGGCCCTTCGGGGAACTGACCCATGGTGTCCTCTCAAGCCTCCCCGTCTCCCGGAGGGTTAAAGGGAAGACCGAAACGGAATCTGGCGATTCCGGTTCTGCTTGGCCGTCGCCCTGGCTAGCGACCTCGATTCACCTTGCAGAACCACGGTGACCTCATCAGGGAGTTGCGAGGCATGTGCCGGGTCAGTTTTTCCCCTAAACTCAACCATTCAGCAGACTGGGATGTTTTTTAAGATTCTCCCCCACAGGCCATTAAAATTGTACAGGAAAATGATACGTATGTTTATTGCATTCCTCAATAAAAGCTGTAACATAAAATGTGCTTAGAGCTCTTTTCCTTTGTTTCTTTATTACTAAATGAATTATTACAGAAATAAAATGCAACCGCACTTACCACATTGATTTAAGGGTATATACACGCTCTCAAGACTCACTTTTTAAAGATGGCATAGATCTGACCAAGGTTCAGATTCTGACTTGATTGCTCTGTAAACTGTGTAACCTAGGACAAGTCACATGGACCCCCTAGATCTCAGGCTTCTCATCTGAAACTTGGTGTGAGAATTCAATGGATGGGTGTCTGCAAAGTGAATCCCCAGTACATACTCTCCACTCACTTTCTCTGCTGAACTTTTCTCCTTAGCACTTATTTCCACTGTCTATTTCTTTTTTTTCCGTTGTGTTTCCTGTCTTTCTCCCCCACTGGAATGTAAGCTCTGTGAGGATGAGGAATCTCAGCTATGTGGTTCACCCATGTATCCTCAAGGCTTGAAAGAGTAGCTGACACATAGGTGTTCAATCAACACACATTGAATAGGTGAATGAGTTGAAACTATTATTCATAAGGTTTATGGATGGAAGGATGAAGGAATGTGCTCTACATTGCCCAGGGAGTGTGTGTGGTGTGTGTGTGTGTGTGAGGGGTGCCAGATATGTGTGTGTGTGTGTGTGTGTGTGTGTGTGTGTGTGTGTGAGGGGAGCCAGATCCTACTTTTAATGAAGGCTCTAGGCTTGCCTCACTAAGTCCTGGAGAGCAAGGATTGGCAAGGGAGATAGGAAGTGACTGTGAAGGTAAGGCCTGGGCCCAGACTGGGGTCAGCATAGAAGGTGTGGAAGGTGAGGATGGCGAGGATGGTGAAAGGAAGGAGGACCAACACAGGACACAAGAAATGCAGGAATTGGGTCTTTGGCAGCTGTTCTCATCTTAACCCTTTGCAAATGTGTTCCTCTAAGTGACTTGGGGAACCCCTAGGAGGGGATGGGCAAGAAAACCTGAGTTGTCCATGAAGCAGCTATAATCAACTAACCCAACTGTGGTTTTCTCTGAAGTGACTACCTGTGTGGTAGGGGGTGGTAGGTTTCCGGACAGGGGGTGATAAGTCCGAGATAGATGCAACTGGCCTGGAGCATCAGGATGGAACTAAAGTTATGCTTTGTTTTCTCCAAAGTTAGATGATTCAGCAAGGGGCCTTTGAGACTGTTGTTCTCTTTTCTAGGCCCAAAAGACTCCTTCAGCTTACAAATAGCTGTGAATAGAAGAGAAGTGAAAGGCAAAGAAAAAAGGAAAGATATTCCCATTTGAATGCAGAGTTCCAAAGAATAGCAAGAAGAGATAAGAAAGCTTTCCTCAGTGATCAATGCAAAGAAATAGAGGGAAACAACAGAATGGGAAAGTCTAAAGATCTCTTCAAGAAAATTAGAGATACTAAGGGAATATTTCATGCAAAGATAGGCTCAATAAAGGACAGAAATGGTATAGACCTAACAGAAGCAGGAGATATTAAGAAGAGGTGGCAAGAACGCACAGAAGAACTATACAAAAAAGATCTTCACAACCCAGATAATCACAATGGTGTGATCATCAGCCTAGAGCCAGACATCCTGGAATGTGAAGTCAAGTGGGCCTTAGGAAGCATCACTACGAACAAAGCTAGTGGAGGAGATGGAATTCCAGTTGAGCTATTTCAAATCCTAAAAGATGATGCTGTGAAAATGCTGCACTCAATATGCCAGCAAATTTGGAAAACTCAGCAGTGGCCACAGAATTGGAAAAGGTCAGTTTTCATTCCAATCCCAAAGGAAGGCAATGGCAAAGAATATTCAAACTACCGAACAATTGCACTCATCTCACACGCTAGTAAAGTAATGCTCAAAATTATCCAAGCCAGGCTTCAACAGTATGTGAACCGTGAACTTCCAGATGACCAAGCTGGATTTAGAAAAGGCAGAGGAACCAGAGATCAAATAGCCAACATCTGCTGGATCATTGAAAAAGCAAGAGAGTTCCAGAAAAACATCTACTTCTGCTTTACTGACTATGCCAAAGTCTTTGACTGTGTGGACCACAACAAACTGTGAAAAATTCTGGAAGAGATGGGAATACCAGACCACCAGACCTGCCTCCTGAGAAGTCTGTATGCAGGTCAGGAAGCAACAGTTAGAAGTGGACATGGAACAACAGACTGGTTCCAAATAAGAAAAGGAATACGTCAAGGCTGTATATTGTCACCCTGCTTATTTAACTTATATGCAGGGTACATCATGAAAATGCTAGGCTGGATGAAGCACAAACTGAAATCAAGATTGCTGGGAGGAATATCAATAACCTCAGATATGCAGATGACACCACCCTTATGGCAGAAAGTGAAGAACTAAAGAGCCTCTTGATGAAAGTGAAAGAGGAGAGTGAAAAAGTTGGCTTAAAGATCAACATTCAGAAAACTAAGATCATGGCATCTGGTTCCATCACTTCATGGCAAATAGATGGGGAAACAGTGGAAACAATGGCAGACTTTATTTTGAGGGGCTCCAAAATCACTGCAGATGGTGACTGCAGCCATGAAATTAAAAGACGCTTGCTCCTTGGAAGAAGTTATGACCAACCTAGACAGCATATTAAAAAGCAGAGACATTACTTTGCCAACAAAGGTCCATCTAGTCAAAGCTATGGTTTTTCCAATAGTCATGTATGGATGAGAGTTGGACCATAAAGAAAGCTGAGCCCTGAAGAATTGATGCCTTTGAACTGTGGTGTTGGAGAAGACTCTTGAGAGTCCCTTGGACTGCAATGAGATCCAACCAGTCCATCCTAAAGGAGATCAGTCCTGGGTGTTCATTGGAAGGACTGATGTTGAAGCTGAAACTCCAATACTTTGGCCACCTGATGCAAAGAACTGACTCATTGGAAAAGACCCTGATGCTGGGAAAGATTGAAGGCAGGAGGAGAAGGGGACGACAGAAGATGAGATGGCTGGATGGCATCACCGACTCAATGGACATGAGTTTGAGTAAACTTCGAGAGTTGGCGATGGATAGGGAAGCCTGGCGTGCTGCAGTCCCTGGGGTCGCAACTGAACTGTGGCCACAGAGGCCGATATTATGACTCTCCCTCCACTGGCTGGAAGGGAACTAGGGACCGTGGATTTCACCAATAGGGAGGCAATATGCAAATATTGCCCTGCTTTAATTGGTTGATGGACAGATACGTACCATTCATTCTTGGGTTCTGAGACGCGGCTTGGAGCGCGACTTTGAGGTAGAGGTTACACATGGAAGCAATTATTGAGCTCCCACCTTGTTGTGCCAAGTCCTGAGTCAGGGAATACAGGGGCGAATAAGAGGGGCAAGGCACCGCCCTTGTGGCACTTACATTCTAGTAAACTAATGTGTGTTAGTCGCTCAATCCTGTCTGACTCTGCCACCCCATGGATGGTAAACCGCCTGGCTCCTCTGTCAGAATTCTCCAGGCAAGAATACTGGAGTGGGTTGCCATTTCCTCCTCCAGGGGATCTTCCAGACCCAGGGATTGAATCCGCGTCTCGTGTGTCTCCTGCATTGGCAGGCGGGTTCTTTACCACTTTTGCCACCGGGGAAGACTGCATAGCATATACGTGCACTCAATAAATGCTGAAGGAAGTTCCAAGTGGTGACCACTATTGTCCTATTGGGAGAGTCCCTCAATTCTGTTCCCTAGATTTAGAATTTTGGTCCTACACCTCTCTCTTCCCTTTCCCTCAAAGCTTATAGCTTCAGACTTTTGGTCTTCCCTACTCTCCCTTGGAGCTTTGCACACTGGCATTTTGACTCCCTGCCTCAGGGGACAAGGACTCCAACTACGGCAGGAAAGATTTGGATAAACTCCAAGAAAGGACTTCCTTGTCTTTCTGGCAGAGTTGCAGCTGCTGGGGGAAGGGAACTGGATACACTTCCCACTGATTTAGAAAAATTCAGAGCTGGAAGAAAGCTTCTCGATAACACATAAAGTCCAGAGCTTTTCAACCTTTTTTATTTGGGGAGAGGGGACAGAGGTACAATGTAAGAAATGTGCTTTACACCAGGACCAGGTGAACTCAAGTTTTGTGGAGGCTGCAGTTTGTAAAATTTGGGGACTTCTTAAAAATATATGTATACAATTTTGTAGGCAAAATCAGGTATTTATTTAGTGTTAGAAAATTAATTCCCATAAATTACAAACTTCAAAATCTGACAAATACCATAATCATAAAGTCAGGACAATAAGAAATTTTTACTTAACTACCTGACATGTCACTTTAATACCTTTATTTGTAATTTTTTAGGTAATTTTAGGCTTCATGATTTTCATACAGCAGTGAGTTTCTTCTATTCTTTTCTGTAAGGAGAAAGCAAAGTCAGCCTTGTAGCAGGTTTGATCAAAAATCTTTTTTATTTTGTTATTTTAGAAAAGTTTTTCTCAGCTTCACAATCTGTTATTGGTGACGTCATGTAAACCCGAAATGTTTAATTTTGTCAGATCTGAGAAAGACAAATTTTCTATGTTGTTTCACCAAGAATGGCAGATTTTGTCAGAATAAAACGTGTTGCATGTGAGATAGAACTCCATGTGTCGTGATATATGAAACATTCAAAGTTATACACAGATGTTCTTGCTATTTCAGTACTGTTAGGAGTTGGCGTCCTACAACAGAAGTGTCCTGATCAGTTCTATTGCATATGATCCCCAACACCTTCCAAAAAAAGAAAATAGCATATGGCACATTTATAATTAAGTATGCTGTGTCATTAATTGTATCCCCAGTGGCATGGACATCTGCTATAACTAGATCAGTGGGAATTAAATCTTCCACGTGTAATTTTACACATCTGAGGATTGGAAGAGTTTTCCATAGACGAGCTGCTGGCTCTGTACAATGCAGATCTTGGTCCTCCTCCACTGCCCACATCTTCCCAGGCCGGGTGCCTAGGACCTACGTCATGGTGACATAGTGATTGACCTGTGTCTCTCCACCTTTAGGTCAGGGCACCAGGTAAATCGGCATGGTAAGTGGGTATGGGTAATTGGAGTGTTTCTGGGAACCATTCCCTACACTAGGATGCTAGCAATCATCTAAATATTCTAGAAGTTGTCTGTGAACCTTATAATTGTAACCCAGTAAGCTCAAACTAAATGTTATGTCCAGCTCAGTTTCCCATTAGTTGCATCTCTCACTAGTCAGACACAGCCTTTGGAAAGACAAAAACGTCTTACTGATGTGGAACAATCTCCCAGATACATTAAGAGAATAAAACCAAGATACAAGACGGTGAGTAGAGCACACTTTTACCTGTGTGGTGTGTAGGTTATCTCTGGAAGGAAGCAGGAGAAGGGTATTTGCCTCTGAGCGGCTGTGGAGACTAGAGTGGATGAGGAACTTGCTTTTCCCAGTAAAACCCTTTTAAGCTTTATGAAGTGCTTTTTAAATCACATACGTGTCAATTTTTCTTTTCTTTCTTTTCTGAGATACATGTTTATCGCAGTTGACAAGCTAGTTTTCTTCCTAATTTAGACTGTTCTCCTAGTGGCCAGCAGGAGGAGGCAAATGCTTTCTCTCTCTTGGGGAGAGGTTTCCTCTTCTACCATCTTCAGAAAATAACGTGTCCAAAACCATCACAATATTGCAAAGTAATTATCCTCCAATTAAAATTAAAAAGTAAAATAAAAAAGGAAACACTGTGGCTGTGCCCTGTGGTTGGAACCCAGACTCCAAGTGGAGTCTTAAAAGGAAAATAAGTGAAAATAAGTTGTCATTATGGACTCTAGGACCTTATGGAATCTTTGATTTTAAAATAGTTTTATTGGGATAGACTTAACATGCTGATCAGGAGCTGGGAGCCGGTGGGAATTATCAGTTGGGGGTTGTAATACAGGTGTTGATTCTGTACCCCAGGCATCTGCCTTATCAGCTGTGACCAGGCCATTAAGGCATCTGAGACCCCACTGTCCACAGGAAGATTGGGGTGTTCTGGACCCGGGAGGACCAACCAGGCTCAGGGCTGGGGTCTCCTTTCCCCCAGGAAGAGTACTTGAGGACCATCCAAGTAGCAGACACAGCTTGCTGTATTATTTCATTTCTAGAGAGATGTTCTCTATGGAAAAATGTTCTTCCTGCCACTTATAAGAGGTAGGACATCATGGTCTCTTATGTTATCATGGTCTCTTATATCATCATTATAGGACATCATGGTCTCTTATGTAAATACACCCAGTACCACATGTGCATAGGTGGGTGTGCCCTTGAGCCTCACCAGTCCAAAGGGCTGGGGTAACATCCTGGGAGGGGCAGAGGGAAGAGGAAGTGAAGAGGCAATGCATCTCTGGATTGGATCCCCTGAAAGTACCCCATTCTGAGCTCTGTGATGATTGGTTCCAGCTGTTGATCCACCATACAATCACCCATCCATCCATCCATCCATCCTTTCCCGACCCGGCCAACCACCTACTCACTTTGTCATCCTTCCGTTCACTCAGCCAGCCAGACAGCCATCTTTCTCTCCACCTTTTGAATTAAGACCAACCTGAAAAGGTCCAGCCAAGAGCTGAGGAAGAGTTCTAGGTGGAGGGAAGAGCAAGGACATAGGGTTGAGGCTGGAATGAGCTTGGTGAAGTCACGGGTCAGCCTGGCCAGGGAGCAGCTGGGATGAGATGAGGCTGCAAGGTGGATGGGACCAGATCAGGGGGACTCGGTCAGCCCACGGGGGATTTTGTATTTGTTCCAAGTGTGAGAAGTCACTGGAGGGTTTTGAGCAGGACAGTGGGGTGTTGTCATTTCCATTTCACCAAGACTGCAGTGAGTGGTGAAAGGATTGTGGGGGCAGGAGCAGAGAACAGGGACAGTGACCCATCCCTTCCTCCCTCAAGGACCCTCCCTAATTCCAGGTGAGGTGAGGATGACCCAAGAGCTCCAGCGGATCTAGGCAGCCCTGGAACGATGCCCACTGAGAGTGCTGCCAGGTGTAGCCAGCAGCTGGGGCTCAGGGTGAGGCGACAGAACCTGGCAATCAGGTTAGACAAGGAAGAGCCCTGGACCAGACAACGTAAGAGCTCTATGGATGTCCCTTAAAGAACAGGTGTCAGCTGGTCAGAGATGGAGAAGCATGGCGGAACAGCCGAGCAGGCCTGATATTAATATTTCATAACAGCAAACATTTATTTATTCAGCAATGAACAGGGGTCAGCACTGTACTTAACACTCCACATATTCTCCCTTAAAGCTCACATCTACCTTAGAAGCTGTGACAGTTACACCCATTTTGCCAATGGACCAGCTGAAGCCCAGAGAGGTTACGTGACTCGCCCAGTGTCACACAGCTATAGACAGACCTCCCTGTGCCTGAGGCTAAGCCACCTGGAAAAAAAAACAAACTGTGGGAAAAAGAGGGGTTTTTCTCTGGACAGAGACTGGAAATCACTAATCATGGGTTTCCAGATGTGTTCAGGAGCAGTAGGGCCCCTAACTTGCTGATGTGATCATTTGGCTCCTTGAGATGGTTCATCTGCCTGTCTCAGCATCTTCCTCACTCACCAGGCTCTGGTCTCAGGCTCCCAGGGCTCTGGGAGAATGGATACTGCCTTCCTAAGGAGCCCTGTCCTCCAGGGCACAGAAAGGGATGTGCTCACCAGCCCGGGTCCAGGATGTTGGATGCTGCTCCTCGGACACGACTGAACAACTTCCCTTCACTTCCGCTCTCTCCACTGCCCTGGATACTTGGCTTCATCGTCTCAGGTGAAACCTCTGCCCATTTAGGATCTTCCCTCAAAGCAAGGAAGGAAGGCATTTGTTTATTTAATTTTTTAGCAGCTAATATGCACCCCACATGCTATATAGGTTCACTTCTTTAATTTAAAAAGATCTTTTAAAATTCTCACAATTGGGAATTGCCCCACGATTCCACTGCAGAAGGCGTGGGTTTGATCCCTGGTCAGGGAACTAAGATCCCCCATGCTGTGTGGTTCAGCCAAAACAAACAAACAAGCAAAAAAACTTATAATCATTTTGTGAAGAAGATATTATTAGCTCCCTTTCACAGATGGAGAAATTGAGGCTTGAAGTGACTTGACGTGGCTCCTCAGCTTGTAGGCAACAGAGCTAGGATGTGTCATTGTCCCACTCGACGCCCCAAACTCGGTGCTTTCCATACGTCCACACTTTGTGCACCTCTCCCTATCTGGGAAAGAGGATGCTGGGGGGGAACCAAGCAAGGATGGGGCTGCAGACAGATATCAGTGACGAGATGATTTGTTTGTTCTCTGGGAGGAGAAGGACAGGAGAGGAGATGAGCAGAGATACCACAGACCTCAGGACCAAAGTCCCCCAACAGCAGGAGGCCGATGGGTGATACTTACAAGAAGCCACCAGCCAAACTCTCCCTTAGGCCCAGTAGATACAGAGGCTCAGGCCCAGACACTCTAGGGGCCTTCCAAAATGTTTTACTATCACGTAAAATCAGAAGAAAAAAGTGAATTTTTAGGTAGACAAAAATATTTCAATATATAACATTGATCTGTGTATTCAATGCAGCCATGAAATTATATCTATGTGTAGTATTTATGTCTGTGCATATATAATATAAATACTGCACATAGATATAATTCTATTTCATGGCTGCATTGAATACATAGATCAATGTTATATATTGAAACATGGATTAGAATTATATCTATGTGTAGTATTTATGTCTGTGTATATATAATATGGGGCTTCCTTGGTATCTCAGTTGGGAAAGAATCTGCCAGCAATGCAGAAGACCCAGGTTCAACCCCTGGGTAGGGAAGATCCCCTGGAGAAGGAAATGGCAACACACTCCAGTATTCTTGTCTGGAAAATCCCATGGACAGAGGAGTCTGGCAGGCTACAGTCCGGGGTCGCAAGGAGTTAGCCATGACTTAGCGACTAGACCACCACCATATATAATATATGGGCTTCCCCGATGGCTCAGCCGGTAAAGCGTCTACCTGCAATGTAGGCAGACATAGGAGACTTGGGTTCGATCCCTGAGTTGGGAAGATTCCCTGAAGAAGGAAATGGCAACCCACTCCAGTATTCTTGCTTGGGAAATCCCATGGACAAAGAAACCTGGAAGGCTACAGTCCAAAGGGTTGCAAGGAGTTGGACACTACTGAGCACAGTAGCACATACATTATCTATGTTTCCTGATGAAGGAAGGGGCCCCTGAGGGCAGAGGTACCCCAGGCTCACAAAAGTCATGATGGGGCCCTGGGAATTCGCAAGGAGAACTTTCTCACAAGCCTGGGGCTCAGACTCGGCCGCCAGATGGGGGTGAGCGGCCTCCTTTCCAGCTGACACAGGTGGGGCACCGGGCTCCTGATAAAAATAACAAATATTTTCTGTTAACTATTAACAAAGTGCCAGACTTTATCTCCCTAATTCTCACCACATTATTGCTCTTATTTTACAGAGGAGGAGGCTGAACTCAGGTTAGAACTCAGATTCTAGTGCTGCACTGGCTTCAAAACGACATTCGAGAACTTTCTCTGGCCCCAGGAATCTGGGACTTTCTGAAGCTTTCCATTGGGGTGTCATTAATTATTTCCAGTCATTTCCTGTGCCCTCGCTTGTCTCTCTACTAGACTTGGCCTCATTTAAGGCCTGTCTTTATTTTGTACTTTTTTCTATGGAGGCCCTCACTCCCGTGCATTTGAATCAAGTCTTTTGTGCTTGTGTTCCTTGAGGGAGACTCTGTGTGGCCGGCTAGGCCATGTCCTCCTTGGGACTTCAGAGGCTCACACACCAGCAACTCTGCTGCGGCTCCTCCTCACCGCTGCCCCTCAGTGCATCCTGGTGGCCTGCTGGACAATTCATTGAAGGCAGACCGGTAAGGGCCCATCACAAAGTCCTGAGAACTCGCTTCCGTAGCTGCTTTATTCACTAGACATTGTACCATGAGCAAGGAACCACAGCCATCAAGGGTTTCCCCAAAATGTGATTTTCCCCAAAAATGTGATTTTTGATGACTAATAGTTCGTTTATATTTTTGTAGCACCATAAACTTAGCCATTCCCATAGTATTGATGTTTCACTTTCCAATTCTTCCCTAATGGTGATGATGATTTTTTCCTATTCAGTCAGTCAATAAATACTTGTTGTTCAGGATGTACTAAGTGCTGAGAACAATTTTCTGATCATTTGGCTTGATTTAAGGGCAACATTTGGAGTATTGAGCAGAACTCCTAAAAACCTAGGAGAATTGGTCAAAGTAGTAGGTAGAGGAAAATTTATGGCCTTAAATATATTTATTAAAAAGAAGTGTGTGTGCTCAGTCATGTAAAATTCTTTCCAACTCCATGGACTGTAGCCTACCAGGCTCCTCTGTACTTTGAATTTTACAGTCAAGGATACTGGAGTGGGTTGCCATTTCCTACTCCAGGGGGTCTTCTGATAGAGGGATCGAACCCATGTCTCTTGTGTCTCCTGCATTGGCAGGTGGCTTCTTTATCACTGTGCCACCTCAGAAGCCCCTGTTAATAAGAAGAAAAGATGAAAAGTTAATGAACTAAACATTTAACTCAGGAAGTTAGAAAAAGAGCAATAAAAGAAAAAGTAAAAGTTAATTAGCATAAAAGCAGAAAATAATAAAGGAAACAAAATGAGAGCTGGTTCTTTGAAAAGACCAGGTAGTAGAAGGCCTAGGGACATGTGAAAACTGCAGATCCTTTAGTCAGGAGGCTTTCATGAATATTATTTCTCCCACCAAACTTCTGATAACAATAGCTTGGCAAAGTGTCAGTTCAGTTCAGTCGCTCAGTCATGTCCAACTCTTTGCGACCCCATGAACCGCAGCATGCCAGGCCTCCCTGTCCATCACCAACTCCTGGAGTCCACCCAAACCCATGTCCATCGAGTTGGTGATGCCATCCAACCATCTCATCCTCTGTCGTCCCCTTCTCCTCTTGCCCTCAATCTTTCCCAGCATCAGGGTCTTTTCAAATGAGTCAGCTCTTTGCATCAGGTGGCCAAAGTATTGGAGTTTCAGCTTCAACATCAGTCCTTCCAATGAACACGCAGGACTGACTTCTTTTAGGATGGACTGGTTGGATCTCCTTGCAGTCCAAGGGACTCTCAAGATTCTTCTCCAACACCACAGTTCAAAAGCATCAATTCTTCGGCGGTCAGCTTTCTTTATAGTCCAACTCTCACATCCATACATGACTACTGGAAAAACCATAGCCTTGACTAGACGAACCTTTGTTGGCAAAGTAATGTCTCTGCTTTTTAATATGCTGTCTAGGTTGGTCATAACTTTCCTTCCAAGGAGCAAAGTGTATTAGCTATCTATTGTGATGTAACAAATTAACCAAAACCTAGGGACCTAAAGTAAGAAACACATTTCTTATAGCTCCTGGGGTCAGGAAACCAGATAAGATTTAGCTGCATGCCTTTTGGCTCAGGGGCTCTTACAAGGCTTCAGTCAAGGTGTTGGCAACACCAGCCATCCCAAGGATCAAGTGGGAGAAGATCCACTGCCAAGTTCACTCACATGGGTGTTGGCGGGGCTCAGGTCTTCATCACTGGTGGGCTGGAGACATCAGTTCCCTGGCACATGGGCTTCTCCATAGAACTGCTGATAACGTGGCTTGCTTCTCCCAGAGCTAATGGGGAGAGAGAGAGCACAATCTTTTTGTAACCTTTCTTTTTGTAAGTAGGCTTTTTGTAACCTAATCTCCTAATGTTCTGTTCTAGAATTCTATATGCTATTAGTTAGAATTGAGTCACTGGGTCCAGCCACAGTCAAGGGGAGCCAATTATACACGAGTATGAGTATGTACCAGGAGTAAGGATCACTGGGGGCCTCCAAAGAAGCTGCAGTCAAATATTCTTTTTTTTCTTCAAATACTCTTTTTGCTAAGTGACTGCCTTGGCAGTCATCTGAGCAATGGGTTAGTAGAAAAGGCAAGTTCTGCTTCGTATTGGTTGCATGAGGCCTGGGAACCTTTGTCCTCATCTGAAAAATGGGATCATAATAAAGATCACCTTCAGAATTTATTGAGTTTATTGTGATGAGGGGTGGGTATAAAATACCCTTCAGAAGTTAGGCATTATTAAGAGAACACTGTTGGAGATTGAAGTGTCTGTGATTTTTTTTCCCTTCTTATTAGTGTTTTAAAAATCTTTCATTGATGTAAAACATACACCTAGAAAAAATTCTCCAGGCCAGAATACTGGAGTGGGTAGCCTTTCCCTTCTCCAGGGGATCTTTCCAACCCAGGGATTGAATCCAGGTCTCCCACATTGCAGGCAGATTCTTTACCAGCTGAGCTACAAGGGAAGCCCAAGAATACTGGAGTGGGTAGCTGATTATCCCTTCTCCAGTGGATCTTCCCAACCCAGGAATCGAACCTGGGTCTCCAACTTTGCAAGAGGATTCTTTACCAACTGAGCTATCAGGGAAGCCCACAGAAAAGTGCACAATTCATAACTGTGGTCATGATCACCTGTGTTTAAACGTTCTTCTAAACCAAGTGAGCTTTTGAGTTCTTTTTACTTTGTGCACTTTCCAAAACCTTCCACAGTGAGCTAGAATTACTACTATCGTCATAAAAATGTCACCTCTGTAAGGTGTAGTTTCTGAAGATTAGAGAGTTTATAAAGCACTTGCAAAATCCTTATCTTGCTTGAGTTTTATAATGGCCACAGGAAAAAAATCAAGCAAGGATCAAGGATCAACTTCCTTGTGGGTAAAATGAGGAAATCACCTCTCGGGGTGGGGATGGGGGAGGGAAGGGAACTGAAGGCAGTGTTTTCTGTGAGTGCTGGGCAGTGAGCCACCTGTCCGCTCCTGGCACAGAAAGGCCTTCAGTAGGCTGGTCCCCCACCCAAAGTGGCCACCGTCAGCTCTAATGGAAAACCCTTCAGCTCGCCAAACCAAGGCTCTAGAAAAATTCTACTTCTGGGAATCCGCCTTAAATAAGTTCTCACAATGCTGCCAAACTTTATGTGCAAATAATTGAATGCGGCAGCATTTTTAATAACAGACACTTAGAATTAATGTAAGTGTTCAGCAGAAGGAAATTAGTTGAATAAATTTAGGCATTGATAGGCAGACTATTTCACTGCCATTAAGATATCATTCTGAAATATAGATTTATGGGCTCTGGAGTTTACCAGATGAAGCAGAATCAACAATTGAGTAAGATAGAGGGGTGTCCATGATATAAATCCATTGAAAACCACATGGAAGGAAATTCTCCAATAAAGTAAGCAGATTCTATCCTGGAGCTGGGATTATGAGTGATTCTTTTCTTTTTTTTTTTTTAACAGACATTTTAGGTGGTGTATTTGCAACATAACTTTTTAATTCATTCGTTAATTTGGCGGGGGGGCTGTTGTGCTGGGTCTTCTTTGCTGCACAGGCTTTTCTCTAGTTGTGGCGAGTGGGGGCTACTCTCAAGTTGCAGTGCATGGGTTTCTCATCTTCGGGGCTTCTCTTGTTGCGGAGCACCGGCTCTAGGGTGCGAGGGCTTCAGCAGTTGTGGCACATGGGCTCTAGAGCACAGGCTCAATAGTTGTGGTGCATGGGCTTAGCTGCTCTGGGACATATGGGATCTTCCCATTTCAGGGATCGAACCTGTGTCTCCTGCACTGGCAGGTAGATTCTTTACCACTGAGCCACAGGGGAAGCCCTGTTTTTCTTTCTTTTTTAATTAATTATTTAATTTTTTGACTGTGCTAGATCTTCTTTGCTGCACCGGCTTTTCTCCAGTTGCAGCGAGCAGGGGCTGTTCTCCAGTTGCAGTGCTCTGGCTTCTCATTGTAGTGGCTTCTCTTGCTGTGGAACACAGGCTCTAGGTGCGTGGGCTTCAGTATTTGTGGCATGAAGCCTCAGTAGTTGCGGTTCCTGGGGTTTAGAGCACAGGCTTAACAGTTGTGGCCTACGGGCTTAGTTGCTCAGCAGCCTGTGGGATCTTCCCAGACCAGGGATCAAACCTGCATCTCCTGCTTTAGCAGGTGGATTCTTACCACTGAGCCACCAAGGAAGCCCCTGTTTTTCTTTTCATTTAATAGCTCCCATTGCATACGGTAAGCACGTCAATTATATAAGTAGTAGAAGTAAAGAGCAAAGCATTGAAATTCCGTTACCCACTGCACACACACCCAGCCCTCCCACTTTCTTCTTTACTTAGTTGGTTGTAGATGTTTCTAGATGTTTTCTTTAAATCCACCATGGATTGCTTTTAAAACTCACATGTACAAAAAAAAATTTTAACCTCCCCCCCCAAAACCTTACATGTACAATCAGAAAAAGCATGGGTGAGGAGAGAAAACAGAAGATTCTCAAAATGAATCTGGACATCATAGAAGCATAGAGGTTTTTACAAAGCAAGTCTCTCTGTTTGAGGATGAGAAAGTGGGGCTCAGGGTTGTTGGGTGGCCTGCCACGCTCACACGGTTTGTGCCAGCTCATGGTGCCCAGTCCAGCGTTGCTTCCGGGGTCACATCCGCTAGGGCTCAGGAAGGAGGAGGGAGGCTGAGCTGGAGAGAGGCCAGGAGGATGCTCTGGGCTGGGCAGGCTGGGCTGGGGTGATGAGCCTTCTGCCTGTTTGTTCTGGGTACCAGGAGATGCGGGTAGAGAAACATCCTGGCAGGAAGGACCAAAGTCCTCATTTATGGCCTGAGGGGAGTTAATGTGTAATATTCTAGGATATAAGCTGGACTGCAAGGTGAGACCCTGAGCCCAGACCTCTAGGAGCTACCCAGAGCTGCTGTCCGGAGCTGCTACCATGTCGGTGAGAACACCGGCTCCCCACTGCCCTCCTCCTCCGTCACTCCGAATCTTTACCTGAGTGGGGGTGGGGTGGATGCTGGAGAAAAAGCATCGCTGCCCCTCCAGCCTCGATTTCCTTATCTGCGTAGAGAGGAAGTTGGACAGATCACCTCCACTGTCCTTTAGCATCGAGGTTCTCTGTTCCCTCCACCATTCTGAGTCTGTCTCTTTCCCCCTCCAGCCTGGGTTTCTCATCAGTAATTTATTTACCTATTTTTTGCCTATCTCTCTCAGTTGGGGATCTTATTTCCCCAACCAGGGACCAAACCTGGGCTCACTGCAGTGGAAGCACAGGAGTCCTAACCTCTGGACAGCCAGGGAATTCCCTCTTATCAATAACATTAATCGCGGCAACAATGATAACTACTGACACCTACTGAGCTTTAAAAGATGAAGTTGAGACTGGAAGGTTAACTTTCCCCAGATCAAAATCTATAAATTGCAGGGGGGTCAAGTGGATCTTCTTCAAGGTCTCTCCTCAATTCTCTGATTCCAAACTCTGCTCTGCCGTAGCCTGCTATGTGGTCTTGGAGAAATCGCTGCTCCTCTCTGAGCCTCAGTCTCCTGTATTTTGAGAACTGGGTCACGGACGGGGTCTTCTGAGGCTGGTGTGTTGCTTTCCTGGGGCTGCTGTAACAAATTTATTCTCTCAGTTTTGGAGGCTTGAGGTCTGAAATCCAGGTGTTGGTGGGAACTTGCTCTCTCTGAAGGCTCTAGGGGAGGGTTCTTTCTTGTCCTTTCCAGCTTCTATTCGTTGCTGGCAATCTGTGGTAATCCTGGGCTTGCAGCTGTCTCCCTCCAACCCCTGCCTCTCTCTTCACACGGCTTCTCTGCGTGTCTGTGTTTCTGGGTCCAAATTTCTTCTTCTTCTAAGGATGTCAGACATATGGGGTTTGGGGCCCACCCTGAACCACTACAACCTCATCTCAATTTGGCCCTATTTCCAAATAGCTCCCATTCACAGGCTCCAGGTGGGCCTACTTTTCTGGGAGAGTCAGCACAGGTGGGATGTGGGCATGGATGTGACTAGAGGGTCCAGGTGTGTGGATGGCATGGTGCCCTCCCCACCCTCTGCCTCTCAGGGAGGGCCTTTGTGCCCAACTACTTTCCCCACATTCTCCTTCCCCTGCTCTCCTCACCCCTCCCCTTTCTTTCCTCCTTCTTCAGAGACCCTCCCTGGTGGACCAGGGGTTAAGACTCTGCGCTGCCAATGCAGGGGGCACAGGTTCAAACCCTGGTCAGGGAACTAAGATCCTACATGCCACGGGGTGAGGCCAAAATATTAAAAAAAGAAAAAAAAGAAAAAATGGGGGAACCGAGGTCCAGAAAAGGGCACAGTTGGCTCCTACTAGCTCGGTTAGTCACCTGACCACTGACACCTGCCTCCACCCCAGCTTTGCCTCCCCAGACTTTGTGCTCCAGACTTTATGGAGGGGGGACAGGTTACTAGGCCCACCCCCTCCCACGGGCATCCCTGTTTGCCCAGATGGACCCCCAAATCTGGCCTTCCTCTCACCCCTGCCCTGCCATAGCCCTAGGGGCTCAGATTCTTCTGTTTGAGCCAGGCAGCCTCCAGGAGCTATGGGGGGGGGTGGGTGGCGAGGGTGCTTCTCTGCATCCCAATCTCACCCTGACCATCCCAGGGAGGAGACCGGAGACTCCTTGCGACGTCTGGTGGGGACTCTGCGTGCTGCAGGGCGCACACCGTGAAGGGCTGCTTGTTGACAGGACACCCACGCTCCTCTGGGAGGGACAGAATAACCTCTCCTAGGGGGACTGATGTCTGTCCTTCTGGGAGAGGCTGAAAGAGGATTTTAACCCAGTTTGGCTAGTGATCCATGTGTTACATTAAGCATCCATCTGAGGGGTTAGGCCTCTGAGTGCCACTTTCTCAAAGGCAGTGAAATTCCTCTTACCCCGGGGACATCTGGGGTTCCCTGGTGGGTCAGATGGTAAAGAATCTGCCTGTCATGCAGGTAGACCTGGGTTTGATCCCTGGGTTGAGATCTCCTGGAAGAGGAAATGGCAGCCCACTCCAGTATTCTTGCCTGGAGAACCCCATGGACAGAGGAGCCAAGTGGGCTACAGTCCATGGGATTGCAAAGAGTCAGACAGGAGTGAGTGACTAACACGCAGAGGACATCTGGAGACATTTTTGGTTGTCACCACTTGGGGGGAGGGTGCTCCTGGCATCCGGTGGTTAGAGACCCAGCCTGCGGCTCTACCTCCTACACACACAGGACAACCCCACAATAAAGAACAATCCAGTCGGAAAGATCAGGGCGCCGAACCTGGAAAACCCTGCTCTGAAGCATCGTGGGGTCCGATGTGCCGTGATGCTCCACCCTCCTGGACTTGGCAAGGCCTCTTTCAGGCCTTCCTTTTATTTATTTTAGTTTTGGCCATGGCCTGTGGCAGGCAGGATCTTAGTTCCCTGACCAGGGATGGACAATGTGCCACTGCATGGAAGCACAGAATCTTAACCACTGGACGACCAGGGATGTCCCCAGGCCTCCTTTTATTTTTTTATTTTTTCCCAGGCCTCCTTTTAAAATGTACTGACTCCAGGAGAGGGCTTCTCTGGTGGCTCAGTCAGTAAAGAATCCACCTGTAATGCAGGAGATGCAAGAGACCCGGGTTTGATCCCTGGGTCAGGAGGATCCCCTGGAGAAGGAAATGGCAACCCACTCCAGTATTCCTGCCTGGAGAATCCCATGGACAGAGGAGCATGGCAGGCTACAGTCCATGGGGTCACAAGAGTCAGACACGGCTTAGCGACTAAACCACCACCACCAAGAGAACTGGGCAACCTGACACCCGTGTAGGAACCCAAAGACGGTTTTCCCTCTTGGAGGAAAGGAGGCAGCTGCCAGCAGGGGAGTCCTAATCTACCCTCCACAGACACTGCCCTTGACTTTCAGCAAAGCACTCCAGTCCCACAAGTTGCTTCAAGGCTTCCCAAGTGAGCTCCCTCCAGAAAAAAAAAAAAGAAAAAAAAATCAGTGAACAGAAATCCTATAATATAAATGTATTTCCCCAGTAAGTGTTCTAAGTCTTTTGTGGCTGCCAAATTCTGTCTGGCCCAGCCTCACACCCTCCAATCATGGATAACTAGACATTTTCTCAGGGTTGGATCATGAGGTTTGAAAACCCAGCTTCGAGAGCCTCCCTTCTAACCAGAGTATAGAAATACAGGCGCTGCCCAGGTCCTATGGGAAAATAGGAAGCAGAAGAATACCATAGTAGCGATAAGTAAGCCTAATGACCACAGCCCCTCGATTTGCTTTTAGTCTGTGCCAAGTCCTATTTGAGAGGCTTCACAAACGGGAGCTCTCGTCCTCCGAACCAGGGTGAAGAAGGTGCTGTTAACCTCAGGGCCTCCGATAGTATCTGTCACAAGGGTGCTTGGCAACTGGGTTTGAATGAATAAATCAAATCAGCCCATTTTACAGATGAGGAGTATGGGGTTTGGAGAGGGACTTTGATGGACATGTTCAGACATGTGACTGATGGAATTTTATAGATTCTCTGTTTGGGATGGGCCTAGACTTGCCTGTCATACAGTCATTTTCTTTTTTAAAAAAATTAAAAAAAGATTTGTCTACAATGCGTCTTAATGGTGGCACATGGGATCTTAGTTTCAGCACATGGGATCTTTTAGCTGGGGCTTTCGAACTCTTAGTTGCAGCATGTGGGACTAGTTCCCTGACCAGGGATAGAACCTGGGCCCCCTGCATTGGGAATGTGGAGTCTTAGCCACTGGACCACTAGGGAAGTCCTGATACAGTCATTTTCTGTCAGTAAAATGACTGCCAAGTTTGTGCAAGAAATAAACGTACCCTTGTTCATGGGATTTTGCTGAGGGCATTGTGCCTCATCACTTGAACACATTTGGGAACAGTGAGGTTGGCAGGGGTTACTCTACCCATTTTATAGATGGGCAAACTGAGGTTCCCTCCCCTGAGCCCTATGTCTCCAGATCCAGCTATTCTTCAGGCTGGGGTGGATAAGAGTGAAGCAAAACAGCAAGAGGAGGCTCCAGGAATCTTTGATCTGAGCTCTCTGACTTTTTCGCTTCCTGGCTCCATGGCCTCATGTAGGGACAGGGAAAGGGGGACCTGGGGCCAGGTTGGGATGGGAGGATGCTGGCGAGTGGGCTTTACCAGCAGAAAAGCGTGGGGCACCTGTGTGGCACACATGTAATTGATTTGTGTGGGATGTTTCTCTGTTGGCACAGGGGAAATTTGAGATTGTGAACATGGACATGAAGATGGGGGCAAGCCTGAAGATCAAGGGCAAGATCGCTGACGGTGTTAATGGGTGAGCCAGTGGGAGGGCAGGTGGGGCAGGACGGGGAGAGGGGGCCGGCCACAGACCTGGCAGAGGCTGGGAAGGTGGGGGCAGGCAAGGCAGCCTTGTGAAATGTTGGGACAATGAGAGTGACCTCTGGCCAGGGGGCCTCTTGTACATCCTCGCTCCTCTCACACCCCTCCCTCACCCTTGCTGGCCCCATTTGCACTGCTTTCACATCTGAGGCCAGGTTTGGGGACCTGCAGAAGTCACATCGGATGCCATGTGCTCAATTCCTTGGCCCCAACAGACACGGAAGCAGCAAGTGAGAAATCCCTGAAGCGTTGCCCAGTCCTCCATGAGTCAGATGCCTCTACTAAAGGCCCCAACCCCCCGGGGACACTACCCTCTTGATACGCTGAAGGACCAGGGACTGGCCTTTCACATGTATTAAACCAGGGATAGCTCAGTTGGTAAAGAATCCACCTGCAAAAAAAAAAAAAGAATCTACCTGCGATGCAGGAGACCAGGGTTCAATCCCTGAGTCAGGAAGATCCCCTGAAGAAGGAAATGGCAACCCACTCCAGTATTCTTGACCAGGGAGCCTAGCCGGCTACAGTCCACGGTGTCCCAAAAGTCAGACTTGGCGACTACAAAACCCACCAGGGGGCGCCAAGTGGTCTGGTGTGCATCCTCTCCATCAGAATCGGAGACCTTTCTCACCTCAGGGGTTACAGGTCACCGTTAGGCTGTCCTGTGTGCAGGACAAGGGTCAGCATTTCTTGAAACTGATCTCAATGAGGTTTTGATTGGGGAGGGGCAGGCAGAAGCATTGGGTAGGAGCCAAGAGAAAAACCACCTCTTTCTCCTACTTGGGTCCCTCAAGGTTGCAGAAATGTGGGATACCTCTGGCCTGAGTCCTCCCAATGGAGACACCCCATGACTCAGAAAGTCCCACTCTCAGGGACCATGAAGGTCTAACCAAGGCCCCTATCGTGATCTTTCTAAAAGATCACACAGCTCCTAATTGCATACCTCTAATGACAGGGAGCTCACCACCTCAGGCATACAACTATTTTTGGCCAAACTTAATGGGTCTTCAGAAATAGTTAAGAACAGCAGTTTTTTCCAAGGATAGCCACCTTCACCTCCTGAAATGTCACTATTAGTTAACTCCTTGTCAGGAGCCTTGGTCTGTGTTCTAAATGGAATGTGATACTCTAGTGCCAGGTCCGATCAAATTGTTACCTCCCTTGTTTTAAGGCACAAACCTCAATTAACACCACCTTTGGTTATTCTACCAACTTTATGGTCAAGACGCCGCCACCCAAGCTTTTATACCCGGGACTGGCCTCTTATTCTTACTTCTTTTCTGGCAGCTTTGTGATTAATTTGGGCCAGGGGACAGACAAACTGAACCTGCATTTTAACCCACGCTTTGGTGAATCCACCATTGTCTGCAACTCACGTGATGGCAACAGCTGGGGGGCGGAGCAACGGGACAATCACATGTGCTTCAGCCCAGGGTCAGAAGTCAAGGTGAGATCAAAGGGAAAAGGGGCCTGAAAACCGATCTCAAGGGGGGAGCACAGCTGGTGGGGGCACCCTGGCCTAGACACGTGCTGGGACTGTTTGAGCCACCGGGCACGGCCCCGGCCCCAGCCCATTTCCAGGGTGCCTCCTGCCTCCCTGACGCCCTCCCTCCCACCGCAGCTCATCGTGACCTTTGAGAACAATGAATTCAAGGTGAAGCTGCCAGACGGGCACCAGTTGACCTTTCCCAACAGGCTGGGCCACAGCCACCTGAGCTACCTGGGTGTGCAGAACTTCATCGTCTCCTCCTTCAAGCTAGAGTGAGGGCAGCACCTCACCAGAATGCAAGACTCCACCCCTGCAAGCAGATTCCTGACCGAGAGCTGTCTCGTCATGTGGAATCAGTGACCCTTGCGACCCACCTGCTCTTCCTAATCCTCCGCCCTCATCCCCCAACAAAAGAATCCACCTTTATAGTCTTTCCAACTGTGGTGTTTTCCACTATCTTGATGCTCCTAGCGTCCCCTTGATATGGACGAGGAAACTGAGGCTGCCCAGTGGGGAGTGAGCTCCAAACACCTCTAAGCCACTGGTCCTGCCTGCTGGTCCCCTTTTGTCACCAGGATAAGTGCCAAGTTGCTCTGTGGGATTACAGTTCCAGGCACCTGGGCCAGGGGCTGTTCCCGGAACTGCAGATAAGGGCTCCCACCTGGGCTTCTTATCGCAGGGCTATTCATTCCAGTCTGGTTACTCATTACCCCCTGCCTCGGTCCCTCCCCTCATTGGGGGCCCTGGTTGGGTGGGTGGGGGGGAGTCCTTGGCTTTCCAAACTCAGTGCTAAAGGTACTCGAGCAGGTGGCGCGGACACTGTCATCCCAGGTCCTCAAGCATCTCGCGGGACACCTTTTATCAAAAAAAGCCTTTTTAATCAGGACCCAGAGGCAGGTCTGGGGTGCACGGGAAGGTGGGACCCTCCCCCCTCCCAGTGAGGTCACACCTGACTTTTCTGAGGCTTTTGGGACATGGGGCTGGTGGTGGGAATGTTGCGGAGGCAGCCTTGGGGGCTCTCAGGCAGGAGGGACCCTGCTGGGGGCAACTCCAGGATGAGCTGGGGCCGAGGGTCCCTTTGGGAGAGGAGACAAAGGCTCTATGTGGCAGGCTCCCCACCCCCACCCAGCAAGGACAGCTTTCCCAACACAAAGGCTGCACTGTGAGGCTGGGCTTTCCAGCGGGTGGGGGGCCTGGGGCGGAAGGTGGGCCCAGGGAATGGCTACTGGGTCCAGAGGTCCGGAGGTCCGGTGTGGCAGTGGAGGGAGGCGGAGTGGCCGAGCAGGGCCCAGGGGAACACCCAGGTCCCAGAACAAGCCTGGTCTCCCCTGGCCTCCCTCCCATGTCTGTCCAGCAGAGGTGTGGAGGGGTCTGTCGTTGGCAAGACCCAGCCGCCAGGGGCTGGGGCTGCACCTGGGCTCCTCGCAGGCGGTGCCCGGAGGCTGGCCAGGGTTCTCAGCCCGTGCCCAGCCAATCACACCTTGACCTCGTCGTCTTCCTCAGCATCAGCAAACTCGAAGGTGTTGGCCTGCACTGTGCTGGGCACGGGGGTCCTGCTGCCTGCCTGGGATGCCCCCCACTCTTCGTCCAGGCTCCCCCAGGAGGCCCGAACCTGGGACAACGCCCCCACCCCCTCGCCCCGAGCATCTACCTCAGTGTAGTGGCGGCAGCTTTGGCTGCCACCCGAGACAGCTCCCCAGTGCCTGCCGGGGCCCTCACCAGCAGGCACACGGGGGCCCTCTCCCACCACACTGGCCCTTGCCTCGGCCACTGGGCCCAACCTGGTGGTTACCCCATTGGGGCAGCGTCCACGAGGTGAGGGGCTTGAGGCAGGGGCCGGGGGGTTTGCAACAGAGGCTGGGGGACTTGCAGCAGGAGCCGGGGCTGGGGTCTCCGCTGCAGAGCCTTCTGAGAGGCTCATGGCCCCCAGGAGCTCAGTGAGGAGGGAGGGCCCAAGGTCGAGGTCCAGGCGGAAGGACAGGAGGGAGTCAGAACGTCGAAGCTCAGGCTCAGCGGGGAAGGAGCTATCACGGTCTCGGTCACGAGGCTTTTCTGGGCGAGGCAGGCGGGAGATGGTGCAGAACCCGGAGTCCACTCCTAGAAGAGAAATAGGGACCAGGGTCAGAGCTGGGGGCCCTAACCAGGAATTGCGGAAGGCAGAGCCAGGACCAACACCTGCTTGCTATGTGGCCTTTAGCAAGTCACCCCCCGATCTGACTGCAGCTTCCTCCATCTTTCCAATACAGTGAACCCCATAGTCTCTCGTGTGATCTTCCTGTCAACCCTGGAAATGGACATAATCTTCATCCCATTTCGCAGATGAAGAAAGTGAGGCTCAGTTTGGGACGAGGGGAAAGGCTCGCCCAGGGCCACAAAGTCTAAAGGGCTGGAGCTGAGCCTGGAGCTCAAACCTCCTGACTCTCAGGCCCAACACTGAACTTGAATGACCCCGGTCCCCTGCCATGAACCCATAGCACATGCACTGGCTTGTGGGCACAGGATAGAACCAGCAGCCGGTTTGACGACATAGAAATCAAGACCCAAAGGACAGGCAAATGCCCTCTAAACGCCCTCTGTCCCTGACCTTGGCTCCAGGACCTCCAGGCCTAGGATACAGCGGTGGGACCGCGGACCAGCCCTCAGTGGGATTCTGAGCATCACCCCTGGACAGGGAGCACCAGAGGGGCTGGGCAAAGCTGCAGGGCAGGGAATGGTCACCAGGTGGCAGCGGGGGCCCCAGTTCTCAAGTTGTGCTGTCCAGGAGGAGTCCAGGTGACACCCACCCCTCCCCACGCTGGCAGGAAGGGCCTCTGGCTTCTGTCCATGTGAGTGGTTTTCCAAATTTGTCAAGTTATAGGAACCTCTGTTCAAATAACAACAGAGCAACAGCTCCCATGTCCTGAGCACCTACTGCGTGCGATGCTAGATTCTAGGCCACAATCGAATATGTGTTATCATTTCACTCAACCTTAGCAGTGACCCTAAGGGCCCATTATATAGGCCAGGACTTGACTTCACAGAGGTCAATTTGCTTACTGAGAATCAGGCAGAACCAGGATTTGAATCCAGGGCCCTGGCTCTCCACCTCTCCACTGTACTGTTCTGACACAAGGGAGCTGCTTCCATTGAAGCAGGCAAAGGAGAGGGGTAGGAGGGTGGTAGGCTGGCTTAGCCGAGGGCCCAGAGAAGGGGAGGCAGCTTAGGGGCAAGGCAGAATTCAAACCCTACCTCCTCACCTCTCAACCTCAGTGTTTTGGGGAGTGAACTGGTTCCTGCCCTGTGACCCACCCTCGCCATCCAAGATCTGGGGTTTGGGTCTGACTTGCATGGAGACCAAACTACTGCGGGGAAAAGAGCTCACTTGGAGGGTTGGCTGAACCATCAAACCCGCTGCACCTCAGCCCCTGAAAAATGAGCAGACAGCCCAGGCCCTCACCGTAAGCAGAGTGGCCGTCCGTGGAGCTGCCAGGGCTGCGGTCAAAGCTGAGCTTGCCCACCACGAGGCTGTCATAGGCCGCCTGGTTGAGCTGAGGCAGGGAGATGGCATTCTTGATGATGGGGGAGATGGCCGGTGGAGCAGGCGAGGGTGCGGGCGGAGAAGCCATCC
This sequence comes from Dama dama, assembly GCF_033118175.1. Classification (NCBI taxonomy): domain Eukaryota; kingdom Metazoa; phylum Chordata; class Mammalia; order Artiodactyla; family Cervidae; genus Dama; species Dama dama. The sequence goes on from NC_083702.1 coordinate 10,735,837, forward strand.
TCCGGGGCGGGGCCCCCACCCTCCGCACCAGCTGCAGCTTCTTGGCCAGGAAGCCCCGGGGTGAGCGGTGGGTGCTCCCTGAGCTGCCACCATGGTTGCTGAGGAAGGAGGTGTCACCGAAGACATCCCCGCCGCGGCCCACATGCATGGTGTGGCGGAAATCCCCAAGTGGGGGGCTGATCATGTCTGCGGTCAGCCGCTTCTTCCCCTGCGAGCTGGACACCCAGCCCACGGGTGAGAGCTTGCCCAGGTTCATGGCCGGGGCTCCTCCGGCCCCCTGGGGGCCCGGCATCGGCTCTGGCTGTTCACAGCTGCTGGTACATGCCCACTGGGGCCTGGGGAGGGCGCTGGGCTAGGTGAAGGGTCCACTTCTCAGCTCCCTCCTCCTTGGTGGGAGAGGGTGGACGGAGGCTGCCCCTCTGTGCTAAGGTGCTGCCCTCACATGCTGAGGCTGTGGGGGGTCCATGGCTTGTCTGCCCCGAGGCCTGGCTCCCAGTCCCGTGGAAGGAGCTGCAGATGTTCTGACCAAGGACGTAGATGGCACCAAATGTGCCTCAGACGTGGACAGTCCTTCTCCTGCCCAGGAGTGGAGACCTAAGAGAAAGAAGGTAGTGGAGGGCCTGGGGGCTTCTTGGTCCAAATAATAACAGCTAAAGAGAATACATAATGAGGATCATGGAGAAAATGCTGAACAGACCCACAGAGAAGGGCACAGGGCATGATTCCACATCCAGGACATTTAAGTGCAGGTGAAACAAAATCCCATGGACAGAAGAGCCTGGCAGGCTATAGTCCATGGGGTCGGACAGGACTTAGCAACTAACAACAACAAAACAAAACAACAGTGATAGAAATCAGAATTGTGATTGCCTTTGAACAGATATAGACTGGGAGGGGGCACAAAAAATTCATGGAGCTGTACGCTTCTTCAACTGTATACTGGTTAAAACCTATGAATGGTCTTTACATGGTCCCCATTGATGAAGCACCTACTGAGTGCCAATGGCTTATATTCATCACTCATTAAACCTCCAGGGAGGCACTATAGCCTTGAGAAGAGACACTGAAGCCCAAAGAAATGAAGGGATTTGCCTGAGGCTACACAGTAGGCAATGGTGAAGCAGAGCCTCCAACCCCAGAGCCCTTGAGCCCCCAGCTACACTGCCTCCTGCTGGCGGGTGGAGTTAAATCACCTCCCTTCTTGGTGGGTTCAACTGTCGTCCCCTCAGAGAGGCTTGGAGGTGACAGGCGAAGGCTTTATGAACTGCTGTGTAACCAGCAGAACCCTTCGCTTTCTGAATGCTTCCTGGAAAAAGGATCCTGTGGTCAAAAGTGGTTTTTCCAGCTGCTTATTACATGTCTGAGCACATTCAAGGCTCTGAGAAGGCCCGCAGGAAGAACATTATATTTTTTTTCAAATTGATGTCAAGGCCTTGTTACCAGGGAACAAGTTTCGGAAAAAGCTCAGCTGGAGCCAAAAGCTGTTCTTTGCCTACTCCCTGCTGTCCTGATCTCTTCCCCACCCTCCTCCCCCATCCCAATCTTCTCTAAGCTTCCCTTGGTTTGACACCACCCCTTCTACTACCCTAGGAGTATACAGTGGAGGACACCTATGAACCTATGGTCCCATATTTGATTTTCCTGTGGCCCGGAGAGGCCAAGCTTCTTCAAGGTCATGTTAAGAGAACAAGTAGAGATGTCATTTCAGAGCCTCTGACTCACTTGGCTTTTAGTGGCCCGTGGAGCCCTGTCTTGTCTCTCCAGATCGCAACATACTCTAAGGGTGGGGCCTGGATTTTCCTGCCTCCCTCCCTCCAGCGCTCAGCTTGGGCTCTGCACACGGCCAAGTGCCCAATCAGTACCAGTAGTTCTCTGTGATACCTTCATACCTTCATACCTTGCCACCATCTGAGTGAGGGCAGGTAGAGGATTTAGTGGCCTTACAGTGTGTCCTTGGGCAAGTCATTTACCTTCCCAGACCTGGGACCCGAGCTGATAAAAGTTGATAATGATTCTTAACACCTAGATCTGAGCATCAACTTTAAAAAAAAAAAAATTGCGGCCACCTCCAAGCATAAAAATCTCAATACTGCCCTTCAAATGTTATTTGAAATTCAAAATAGGTTAAATAACAAGATAAAAACAAAGGAGGCAAGAAGACAAAGCTTGCTTTGTTTTCTGACTGCATTCTCTTTCCTTCCCACCATAGGATCCTCCCCCAACCCTGACTCCTCCCCTCACCAGGGGTGGGGGGTATCTGAATCATTCCTTTCCCTGGCACCCCCAGCACCAAGACGTCCTTGTGGAATGTTTGCTGAAGTAATGAAGCGCTCTGCAGTTGGACAGCCACTGCATGATGTCATCTGATTCTCCAACAGCCCTGAAGCTGGAGGGTTAGCCCATTTTACAGGATGAGCCAAGGGTTGGAGAGAAGGAACTTGGCCAGGGTCACGTGGCAGGTACCTCGCATGGGCCATTTCCTTGCTCTGCTGAGGACTGAATCTGGGGACAGAGGGGAGGGAACTGGGGGGGGGGGGTGTCATTCTGAAATGTCATGAGGAAAGGTCACTATGTCCATCATGTGGCCACATCTACTTCTCCCCAGCCCCTCCTTTCTCAGCAAAAGGGGTCCTGGTCCCCACCCCACCCCTGTGGCCACTTTGACTTGAGACACCAGCTTCTGCCCGAGTCTTGTGATAAGCCCATGTCTCAAATGCCTCTGGGCACCTCCAGAAGCTCTCCACCCTGCCCACTGCTGTAGGGACATCCGTGGCACTTTGCAGCCAAGGACAGGGCACTGCTACTGGGGACCTGTTCTCCCACGTGCAAAACAAGGCTGGTCCTCTCCCAGGAGAGTTTTAAGAGTGGAAGGCGCTGTAATTAAACCCTTGGATCCTGAAGCAGGGCTGGGTTCAAAGCCAACATTCTTACACTAATAATGTCTCTCATTCTGGAGAGACAGGAGAGGCTCCAACCTTGATGGAGCCTATTTGGCCCTTGAAGCTGATCATCGGGTATCACTGGTGGTTAGGTGTGCCCCACCTGGCCCCGGAGCAAGCAGGGCTCTGGCTGTCCAGGTACGTGGCCTCTCTTTGCTCACCAAGCCAGGAATACTACCTGCTAATGCTCACAAACACCCATTTTACAGACGGAAAAAATGAGACATGGAAAGGAAACTGACTTGCCCCAGGTTGGAGAGCAAAAAGAGAGGCGTGGCCAGGAACCTCCCCAGGAATCTACTGTTGTTAGTTGCTTAGTCTTGTGGCCCCATGGACTGCAGCCCACCAGACTCCTCGGTCCACGGGATTTTCCAGGGAAGAAAAATGGAGTAAGTTATCATTTCCTCCTCCAGGGGCTCTTCCCGACTTAGGGATCAAACCTGCATCTCCTGGGTCTCCTGCATTGCAGGTGCATTCTTTATCTGCTGAGCCATTGGGGAAGTCAGGAGTCTACCAACCTCAACAGTAAAAGGCAGGAGAGTGGGTGAAGGCTCCAGGAGTGCCGAGCAGATGCCCAGCTGCTGAGCTCAGCAGGGCAGGCCAGGGAGGCAGGAGACCCAGCCCTGCAGATTCAGTTTAGCCAACAGATAGTCAGGCCTGGGTACTTGGGTAGGAGTTTACTCAATAGCAGTGGTGACCACAAGGACAAAGTTTGGGGCCGGAAGTAGGGACCTCGCGGTTAGGAGAGGCCGACAGGGGCCACTGTGGAAGTGCCTGCGGTTGGAGGAGGCCAAGGGCTGTCTGATGGCCTTGGGGGAGGGGGCAGAGGCAAGGGTGAGGCGGGGGTGGGGGTGGCGACACCCTAGGGCTCACCTGGGAGTCACCCGCAGGCCCCTAGGGGGCACCACCTCTCATCCTGGAAGCCACTCCCTGCTCACAGCACCCCTCCGGCAAGTGTCCAGCTGGGTAGTAACACCATCCTTACCGCTGGACAGAGGGACCCTGTCTCCGTTAGGGCTGTTCTAGCCTCCCCGAATAAGGGGTTAACTCCCTGGGGGCTGCCTTTTCATGCTACTCAAAGTCCAGCCGCTTCAAGAGGCAGAAACTGAGGCGAGCAAAAGGATAGCACGTTGTCCACAGTGGCAGCGGAGACCCTGTTCTCAGGCCGTCAAGGGGGACAGTAGGAGGGAGCACCATGGACCCCAAGTTAGAGCCGAATCAGCCTTTGACGCCGAGGCTGATTGGCCTAACGGCAGGGTCTCCCCAAATCCTCGGTTCCAGACCCTGCGCCGCGTGTTGCGCAGCTGCGGCCTCCGCGGGCCAGCCCTTTCGCCACTCTGAGCCTCAGTTTCCCGATCCAGAAAATGCGTTTCAAACTTCGTGAGTCTCAGATGGCTTGGCGAGAACAGAACAGTCTCGAGGGCGGTCGGGATGGGAAGTCCCGGAAAGATTTTGGCCAGAAAGCATTCCCTCTGGGAGGCACGGGGTTAGAATGCTGGAGGGTCGTCGCTCCGCGGGGAAGGGGGCAGCCGGCTGCCTTGGCCCGAGGGGAACCGGACGGGATGACCTCACCCGCCGCTCCGGCCTGGAATGCGGCGGTTGGGGAGGGGGCAGGGTGCCTGGACCATCTCCCCAGCGGTCCCCCCCCACTTCCCGCTCTCCCCGCCAGCCTCGCCAAGGGGCCCGACATTCCGACACATGGCCCCCTCCCCGTTCCTTCCCTTCCTTTCCCAGGGCAGGAAGGAGCGTAGACGGCCCTCGGCTCGCCCCCTCCTCCCTCAACCCGCTTTACCTTCCAATTCTCTGCCGCCCTTTACTCGCCGGGACCAGGGCGAAACCACCGAAAACTTGGAGCGTCCCCGCGCCGCTCCCGCGGCCGGAGCTCCCGGCCTGTCCCTTGGCACCCGGGGCGACTTTGGCAGGCTGGCCCCCTCCCCTGCCCCGGTCCCAAGAACCTAGGGGGTGCCAAGACCTTTCGGCGCCGCGATTCCCCTGCCCGCGTCCACGCTCACCCTGGGCTCGACGACCAGCGGGCCAACTCGCGGTTACCTTCTCTCCGCGCGCCCCGAGAGCCGGGGGTGAAGGGCGGACGCGGCGGCGGCGGCAGCGCGTCCCCGCGCGCAGCCCTGGCGAGTGGCTGGGCCGGTCTGCGCCGCCCTGGCCGCGGGCTCCGCGGGCTGGCTCCGGGGGCGGGGGCGGGGTGTGGGCGCGCTCCCTCCTCCCCCCTCTCTCCTCCCGGCCGCGGGCGGGGCGGGGCCCCCTGTCCCGGGCACCGATCGGGCCGCCCCGAGCGGCGACTGCGAAAGCTGGAGGGGGCGCCAGGTCAGGCTCTTGTAGGCTGCCCTGGGCAGGGGGAACCGGGAACGTGCAGGTTGCCCGGGCGAGGTGACTTGGGTCCCCAGCTCCCAAACCCTCTTCCACCGTCTCCTCGCAGGGCCTTGGGGTGCCTGACCTGACAACTTCGCTTGCTGGGCTCTCCAGCCGCTGCTTGTGGGAGTCTGGGGAACCTGGAAGCCAGATCTCCGAGGCCCTGCATGCCCGACTCCTGCTTAAACCTTAAGTTCTACAAGCTGGGATACCCACTCCCTTTCTCCTAACCCCCCTTTCCTTTTTGCTCCAGTACAGCTCCTTCACCCCCACCCCGAGGTTACCAGAACACAGACATGAGCCACACTGGGGCCAGGCCACTGGTAGAGTGGTGTGGTGTTGTGGTCAAGGCTGTGGACCCTGGAACCCAACAGCCTGGTTTCCTGTCCTTTGCTGGTCACTGCTTGGTTTTCCCATCTGTAAAATGGGATAATAACAGCAGGCATAAGCTGTTATGTGGCTAAGTGTTCTCTGCTGTGTCAGCACCTAGCAGACTTGCTGAAGAATTAATTACATGAGGTCACATCTCGGATGGGTGGGTTCCCGAAGCTTCATTGAGCACCCCCAACTCCACCCATGAGGGTCAGGGAATCAGCCATGCACAGGACTCTGTGCTGTCCTCAAGGAGGGGAGATGGACCTCTGATCCCCGGCTTATGCTGTTTCAACGTTGGACACAACTTAGAGACTGAACAACAGGAACGATGTTCCTCTTGGACTATGAGCTTCCTGAGCAGGAAGATCTGGGGGCTGTCCTTGCACACAGCCCCATAACAGAGTCTGCAGGAGACGGGCGGGGCTCAGCAAGGTGTCCTGGAAGAGGTGATTCCTGAGTTAAGCTGCAGAGGACACACAGGCAGAGGGAAGGGCAGTGGGAATGCACACACACCCGGCAAGAGACAGAACAAGCAAAGGCTTAGAACTAAGGATCCGCACGCAGGAGGCAGGTGTGGCTGGAGGAGGAGGGGCCGTATGTACACACACGGAAAGAGGTTTTTTGGCTGTACCTCCTTCATGTGCATGCTCAGTTGCTTCAGTTGTGTCTGACTCTTTGCAACCCCATGACTGTAGTCCACCAGGCCCCTCTGTCCATGGGATTCTCCAGGCAAGAATACGGGAATGGTTGCTATGTCCTTCTCCAGGGGATCTTCCCAACCCAGGGATGGAGTCTCTTATGCCTCCTGCCTTGGTGAAAGTGAAGTGAAAGTGAAAGTCGCTCAGTCATGTCGACTCTTTGCGACCCCATGGACTGTACAGTCCGTGGAATTCTCCAGGCCATAATACTGGAGTGGGTAGCCTTTCTCTTCTCCAGGGGATCTTCCCAACCCAGGGATCGAACCCAGATCTCCCTCATTGCAGGCAAATTCTTTACCAGCTGAGCCACAAGGGAAGCCCCCTGCCTTGGTAGGTAGAGTCTTTACCTCTAGTGCCACCTGGGCTCCCAGAATGTGCATGCTAGCCACCAAGGGAGGAGGTTATTTCCCCAGCAGGACAGATGGGGAAACTGAGGTTTAGAGAATTCCAGTGCTTGCTGAGGTGACGGTAGGACTGAGAGTCAGACATGACTTAGCAACTAAACAGCAACAACAGAACGACAACCAGGCCCTGTCGCCCCTCACCTGCTCATCACTGAATCCATGTGAGATCCCTGTAGGGACAATACTGCCATCAGGTCCATTTTGCAGAGAAGCAAAATGACTTTCCCAAAGCCTCCAGCTGTGGCAAGTTGTCCATATGTCCTGGTTTGCCCAGGAGAGTCCCACATGATGCCCAATATCCCAGAATAATTTTTTTTTTTACTGTAATTAAAAAAAAAATTTTTTTCATTTATTTTTATTAGTTGGAGGCTAATTACTTTACAATATTGTAGTGGGTTTTGTCATACATTGACATGAATCAGCCATGGATTTACATGTATTCCCCATCCCGATCCCCCCTCCCACCTCCCTCTCTACCCGATCCCTCTGAGTCTTCCCAGTGCACCAGGCCCGAGCACTTGTCTCATGCATCCAACCTGGGCTGGTGATCTGTTTCACTATAGATAATATACATGTTTCGTTGCTGTTCTCTCGAAACATCCCACCCTCACCTTCTCCCACAGAGTCCAAAAGCCTGCTCTGTACATCTGTGTCTCTTTTTCTGTTTTGCATATAGGGTTATCATTACCATCTTTCTAAATTCCATATATATGTGTTAGTATGCTGTAATGTTCTTTATCTTTCTGGCTTACTTCAGTCTGTATAATAGGCTCCAGTTTCATCCATCTCATTAGAACTGATTCAAATGAATTCTTTTTAATGGCTGAGTAATATTCCATGGTGTATATGTACCACAGCTTCCTTATCCATTCGTCTGCTGATGGGCATCTAGGTTGCTTCCATGTCCTGGCTATTATAAACAGTGCTGCAATGAACATTGGGGTGCACGTGTCTCTTTCAGATCTGGTTTTCTCGGTGTGTATGCCCAAGAGTGGGATTGCTGGGTCATATGGCAGTTCTATTTCCAGTTTTTTAAGAAATCTCCACACTGTTCTCCATAGCGGCTGTACTAGTTTGCGTTCCCACCAACAGTGTAAGAGGGTTCCCTTTTCTCCACACCCTCTCCAGCATTTATTGCTTGTAGTCTTTTGGATAGCAGCCATCCTGACTGGCGTGTAATGGTACCTCATTGTGGTTTTGATTTGCATTTCTCTGATGATGAGTGATGTTGAGCATCTTTTCATGTGTTTGTTAGCCATCTGTATGTCTTCTTTGGAGAAATGTCTGTTTAGTTCTTTGGCCCATTTTTTGATTGGGTCATTTATTTTTCTGGAATTGAGCTGCAGGAGTTGCTTGTATATTTTTGAATTTAGTCCTTTGTCTGTTGCTTCGTTTGGTATTATTTTCTCCCAATCTGAGGGCTGTCTTTTCACCTTGCTTATAGTTTCCTTTGTTGTGCAAAAGCTTTTAAGTTTCATTAGGTCCCATTTGTTTATTTTTGCTTTTATTTCCAATATTCTGGGAGGTGGGTCATAGATGATCCTGCTGTGATTTATGTCGGAGAGGGTTTTGCCTATGTTCTCCTCTAGGAGTTTTATAGTTTCTGGTCTTACATTTAGATCTTTAATCCATTTTGAGTTTATTTTTGTGTATGGTGTTAGAAAGTGTTCTAGTTTCAGTCTTTTACAAGTGGTTGACCAGTTTTCCCAGCACCACTTGTTAAAGAGGTTGTCTTTTTTCCATTGTATATCCTTGCCTCCTTTGTCGAAGATAAGATGTCCATAGGTTCGTGGATTTATCTCTGGGCTTTCTATTCTGTTCCATTGATCTATATTTCTGTCTTTGTGCCAGTACCATACTGTCTTGATGACTGTGGCTTTGTAGTAGAGCCTGAAGTCAGGCAGGTTGACCCAGCATAATTATTAATAAGACTTCCTTTCATTCTCAAAGATGACCTGGTTAGACAATAAATTACACATCACTCTAGTCAGAAGATTGCCCAGAGCATCTGGCAAAGGAAGCAGTTTCGTGTGATGTCTGAGGCCTTCAGTGAATTAAAAAAACTAAGATCATGGCATCAGGTCCCATCACTTCATGACAAATAGAAGGAACAAAGTGGAAGCAGTGACGGATTTTGTTTTTCTCGGCTCCAAAATCACTGCTTATAGTGACTGCAGCCTTGAAATTAAAAGACACTTGCTCCTTGGAAGAAAAGCCATGACAAACCTAGATAGCGTATTAAAAAGCAGAGATGTCACTTCGCCGACAAAGGTCTGTATAGTCAAAGCTTTGGCTTTTCCAGTCGTTATGTATGGATGTGAGAGTTGGACCATAAAGAAGGTTGAACACCGAAAAACTGACACTTTTGAATTGTGGTGCTGGAGAAGACTCTTAAGAGTCCCTTGGACTGCAAGGAGATCAAACCAGTCAATCCTAAAAGAAATTGACCCTGAATATTCATTGAAAGTACTGATGCTGCAGTTGAATCTCCATTACTTTGACCACTTGATGTGAAGAGCTGACTCATTAGAAAAGACCCTGATGCTGGGGAAGACTGAAGGCAAAAGGAGAAGAGGGCAGCAGAGGATGAGATGGTTAGATAGCATCACCAACTCAATGCACGTGAATCTGAGAAAACTGGGAGACAGTGAAAGACAGGGAAGCCTGGCGTGCTGCAGTCCATGGGGTCACAAAGAGCTGGACATGACTCAGCAAACTTCCTACTTTGTGCCACTCACTTTGTCTCTGCTAGCTTATTGTAAGGCATTCTATGAGTCAGAAATTCTGCAACTCATTTTACAGATAGGTAAACTGAGGCCAGAGGCGCTCTCCCCTCATTCTAAGCCTCCCTCCAGATAGAAGTACTTCTCTATGTAGGCTGCATTCCTGTTCCTGGCTCCACTCCTGATTGAAGGATCCAACTCAGTTTTTCTTTCTGGAAATGGGAGAAAGGGAGGAGTCTGGGCATCCTTGTGAAAGATGCAGGGATGGGCAGTCCCCATTTCCCATGGTTTTCTCCTCTCCCAATTTCCTGTGGTCGCCTTCTTTCCCTTGTCAAGGGACTGTGCCCAGGAGCGCAGGGGTTAACCCTGGCAGAGTTGTAATCACCGTGCAGAATGCAGAACAAATGCCTGCCAGCTGGGGACGGGGAGCTGCTAGGTGGGACTGGCTGCCTGGAGTTCAGGAGGCCCCGCTCTCCTCCCCTGTCCTGAGGAACCAGGCCCCTTGGACTGTAATCTCAGAGCTCAGCTGCTCCCTCAGTTCACCCTGCAGGCTGGGTGGGCCGAGGCACGGGGCTTATGGGAAGGGGGCGGTCTCTGGGCAGGGAGACCTCTTTGGCGCTGGAGTGGAGGGGGCAGGGCACAGCTAACAGGGTTGCCTCCCCTTTGGGGACCCAGGAATGCCAGTGGCTGCCCACCAGGCTCCAATGAGGTTTGGAGTGGGAGCCTTGAGTGAGGGAGTTGGCCACATCTTTCAGCCTGCATCCCAGCCGCTTCCTAGAGGGTGCATCCTTTCCATCCCGAAGTCTGGCTTGGCTTTTGGTCAGCGTATGCATCTGCTCATTGACTGATTTTGATTGGTCTTCTCAGTCTTCTGTCTTTTCTTTCTTTCTTTTTTTTTTTGGAGATGCCATGCAGTATGTGGAATCTCAGTTCTGCAACCAGGGTTCTAACCCACGCCCCCTGCAGTGGAAGCTCAAAGTCCCAACCATAGGACTGCCAGGGAATTCCCAGTGAGGACTGTCTTTTGAGTGTCCACTCATCTGCCCACCACCCACACTCCTCTCCATCCATCTACTTATCCTTCTACCCATTTGTTTAACCACCAATTTACATCTGTTAACCTACCACTCACACCCATCCAGTCACCTAACTACTTACTAATCTTCAGTTGACCCACTGCCTACACCTTTACTCATTATCTATCTACCCCCACTGATACATCCACTTACCTGCCTGTGCTTCCTCCCACCCCTATCCATTTACCCACTGATATATGCGCCTCCCCCGCCCCATCCATCCAGCAGCCTTGTTCTACTGCCATCACCCCCAGCCGTCTACCCACTGCCTGTCCCTCCACGGTCTCATGCACTCATTTCCCTGTCCATCCTATGATAACCTTATATCAACTCACACCTGGCCTCTGCTGACCAGCATGAGTTTCTGAGCATGTCCTTATTTTTCTCACGGGCACATACCTCTCTCACCTCCATCAGTGGGTCACCCGTAGGCAAAGCATCCTTGAAAACTGCTTTGCAATATCACCTCCCTATGGCCAGCATAGGAAGCAGGTCCTTGTCACCCCAACTGGTCTGCAACCGTCACGAGGGCAGGTACACCCCTCCTTGCACCATGCCAGGAACACCCTCTATGGACTGGACTCCTGGCAGGGGCTCAGACCGACCTGGGCATTGCAGGGAAGTAGGCGGCATTGTGTTCTCCAAGTGGTCTGTGCTGAGGGCTTAGGTCCCCAGCCTGGGGAGACTGGCGGTGGGGCTGAGGGTGCCAGCCCCGTGTTTCTCACTTCTGGCATCCAGCATGCACTTCCCAGTCAGACCAACTGAAGTGCAAATCCTGACTTTGCCTCTCACTGGCACAGGGGTCCCCAACCTCTGGGATCTAATGCCTGATGATCTGAGGTGGAACTGATATAATAATAATAGAAATAAAGTGCACAATAAATATAATGCACTTGAATCATTCTGAAACCACTCCCCACCCCAATTCCATGGAAAAATCGTCTTCCGTGAAACTGGTCCCTGTTGTCAAAAAGGTTGGGGACCGCTGCCCTAGCAGAGTGACCTTGAACGAGCCACTTCCTTACCTGGGCCTCATTTGTGATGAGCCATCAAGTTCACTACTTGACTTGTAGCTGATGGTCAAGAAAAGGTGGCTATAGTTATTAACTACTGTTGGAATTTTCCTTTCCCCAGGAGACAGTTTCACTTAACACACATTAAGTAAGCAAGTGCCTGCTGTAGGTCAGGCCACATGCAGTCCTTGTTCTCAGCGATTTGTCTGCTCTGGTGGGAAAGATTGAGGCCAGGAATTGGTGGGGGCTGAAGGGCCAAAACAGCAGTAGAAGGGGCTAGGCAGGCAGAGGACTGACTGAGGAGGTCCAGGGAGACTTCCTGGAGGAGGTGGCATTTGATCTGGGCCTCGTGTTTTGGGGTAAGAGTGAGCACAGTTGAGCTTGGGAGAGAGCTGGTCTCACGAGGGGAGAAGGTGAGCTGGGGAGGGTCTACTGTGGAGGATGGGAGAGAGGCCTTGAACACAGCGCTCGGCCTTCTGTGGTGTGGGCTGGGCTGGGCCTCAGCCCTTTCCCCAGCAGTGGCTGCCCTCAGGTGTCACAGACCCTGGGGTGTCCTGGGATCCTTCTTGGGCTTTCTCATTAGCAGAGGTCTGCAGCAAGCGGGCCCCATGTTTTTTTCTTTTTCCTGGCTGACCTTGAGGATAGGAATGTGCTCTGAAGGAAGCAAGGGGACAGAGACCCTCCTGGAAGGAAGCTTATGCCCTTCCGTTCTAGTTCCTTCCTCCTACTCAGACCCCCAAGAGTCAACACTTGGTGGGAAGGGTCAGGGCCTCAGTGGGCTTCTGAGAACGCTGAAGCCCAGAGACTTGCCAGGACTGCACAGCGAGTCAGCAGTGGAACTGGAGTCCCCAGCCACACACAGACCCCACGGCTGCCTTCAGCGTGAGCGAGCGAGCGTCTGCTGAGTTCCTCTTGTGTGCCGGCTGCCAGCCTAGCAGGACGAAGCAGACAGGGTCACAGAGAGTTAAGGCTCCGACAGAGCACACACTTGGCAGAGCTCCAGGAAGGCTGCCTGGAGGAGGTGACACGCAGCTCTACGCAGACGTGTGAAGCTGTGCAAACCAGAAGGTGTGAGAGACAGGCAGGGTACGCCGAGCGTGTGTGTCTGGCATGGGTGTGTGTGCCATGAGGGTGTCAGCTGGAGTGATGACTGAATTGCTGGGGCACCCGGGACTGGCCTGGGGGCTGGGTGATGATAGATGAGTCCCTGGCTGTCCCTGCTCGGTTGTTTCTTGAGGTGATGCCTGGGTGTCAGTGGCTTTTTGGGAGCAGGAGGGTCAGGATGGGAGTTAATCCCAAGGGTATTTTAGAGGGCGGGACTGTGAGGCCTACAGGGAGAGCATGGCTCCCAGAGGCAGGCAGCTGTCAGGGCCGGAAACGCCTCTGGAATTCCAGGCTCTGGGAAAAGCACTGGTCGAGTGGAAGAGTTTTCTCAGCCGGAGCCTTCCAGGCCAACACAGCTCTGGTTCCTTATTCACTGCTCCGCAGGGAAATGGGGGAGGGGAAGCCCCCTCCCCCCACAGGCTCCCTTTCTCCTGGAGAACAGGACAAGAAGTTGGGGGGGGGGGGTGCTGAGGAAGGATGTGGGGTCAGTTCCTCCAGCCCCACCCCTGAGGAAGACAGTCAGATGGATGGATGGAGGGGGGAGTGGGTGTCTGAGGTGCCTGGAGCTGCAGGGGGTGGGGAGGGATAGCAGAGGGGTCAGGGCTGGGTGCCCCTGTCATCGCAGGGGTGATGGGGTGGCTTCTTCAAAGCTGGACCAGGTGGCCGGAGACCTGGATGGAAGGGCAGTTTTGGGGTAGGGGGGGTCCTCCAGGAGACCTTTGTTCTCAACATGAGGAGGGGTGGGTATGGAGAAAGGAGAGGCGGGCGGGGAGACAGGAAAAGTGTTTGAGGAGCAGAAACAATGGCCTATTCTCTGCTGCCCCGCCTGGCCTGAGAGATAGGCCGGTGGGCTGGAGGCCAGCCCTGCCTTGCCCTGACCATCTCCAGCATGGCCTCCTCCAGCCCAGCCCGGCCCTTGGGGCTGCACGTGGTCCTGCCTGGGTGGGACAGGGGGCTCCTTCCTCACCCCCACAACTACAGACTCATTCCTGGATCCATGGGTCCATCTATTTTCGTCTAACAGAAGCTGGTCCACTTTGATAGATGCAGCGCTTGTACGAACGTGATCTCCTCTGTGTAATGGACGCAGAAACGGAGGGGGAAAACCCTTCCCACTGGCCCGTGGCCCCTACCTGTTGTCTGTATAGCTGGAGTACCCCGGGCACTGAATCCTGGGTTCATCCCAGGGTCCCCTTCCCACACTGCTTCTTAGCTCCTGGTTTCCTCTTTCCTTTCCTGCACAGATGATAAGAGAAGGATGATCAGAAGGGAGAGGACGGCTTCCTGACAGTGGCTCAGTGGTAAAGAATCTGCTTGCCAATGCAGGAGACACGAGTTCGATCCCTGATCTGGGAAGATTCCCACATGCCACGGAGCAACTCAGCCCATGTGCCACAGCTATTGAGCTTGTGAACCCAGGAACCACAACTACTGAAGCCCGCGTGCCCTGGAGCCTGGGCTCCAAAAATGAAGCCACTGCAATGAGAAGCCGGCGCATCACAGCTAGAGAGTAGCCCCCGCTTGCTGCAACTAGGGCAGAGTCTGCACAGCAACGAAGAACCAGCACAGCCAAAAATAAATAAATAAATAAAATTATTTTAAAAAGAGAACAAACAGAAGTGAGGGGAATGGTAATTAAGCCCCCCGCTTAGTGCCAGATGCGAGCTTGAACTCTGGGCTTGGTGCTTTACTGGCATCGGCCTTAATCCTCACAACACCATTATACAGGTAAGGAAACTGACGCCAAGGATGTGATGTTACCTCCTCAGCCTCTCAGGGCTTGGAAGTAGCCCCACTGGATATGAGCCTCGATCTGTGGCATCCATAGTGCCCTGCTGCCCATGAAGAGGGGCTGTCCTCCCAGTGTGAGGACGTGGGGAGGAACCCCGCGTGTGGCACGCACATTCTCCTGGCGCTGGGTTGCTAAGAAGGCTCCTTGACTGGTGGATGTTGCCTTTACTTACACCTCTTTGGTGACTGGAAAGTCCTCCTGAAATGGAGCAGAAATCAGCTCCCCATAAGCACTGCTCACTGCTCCTCCCTCACCTCCTGGGGCTGCACCCAAATGCCCGTGACTTTCTCCCTTCCAAATGTCTGCCAGGAATCAGAAGACCTGGCTCCCACCAGCCCCAGCTGTGGATCTTGGGTAAGTTCTTTGGCCTCGCTGTGCCTCAGTTTTCTCACCTGTAACATGGGAATAATAACGCCTGCAATCAAAGAAGGTGGCTAGGAAAGAAGCTTTACAAACACAGGTTGGGGTTGTGTCATAATGATTGCAGATGTTTAGGCTGTTTGTATTGTTCTGGGTTGTTTCACGAACTGAACTGTCACGTCACAGTAAGCACTCTTTAAGTAACTCCTCAGCACCTGGCAATAGGGCACAGCCATTGCCTCTGGACTGAGGAATCTGCACCCCAGCTTGCCGAGGGGAGATGCAGTGGCTTGTATAGTTTTATGTGCAGAGTGCGTGTGTGTCTGCTCAGTCGCTTCAGTCATGTCTGGCTCTTTGCAACCCCATTGACTCTAGCCCGCCAGGCTCCTCTGTCCATGGGATTCTCCAGGCGAGAATACTGGAGTGGGTTGCCCTTTCCTCCTCCAGGGGATCTTCTCAACCCAGGGGTCTCTTACATCTCCTGCATTGGCAGGTAGGTTCTTTACCACTAGTCCCACCTGGGAAGCCATATGTGCAGAGTTCAGTTCAATTCAGTTGCTCAATCGTGTCTGACTCTTTGTGACCCCATGGACTGCAGCACGCCAGGCTTCCCTGTTTGTCACCAACTCCCGGAGCTTGCTCAAACTCATGTCCATCAAGTCAGTGATGCCATCCAACCATCTCATCGTCTGTCGTCCCCTTCTCCTGCCTTCAGTCTTTGCCAGCATCACGGTCTTGTGCAGAGTAATGTTTATTAATTCATAAAGACTCTGACACCATCCTCAGGGGTAAGGAAAGCATCTCACAGGTAAAGAAATGGGCCCAGGGAGGTGAAGTGACTACCTGAGGTCCCACTGCACCTTCCTTCAGGGTGATTGACCAAATGATTCTCACCAGGCCATTCCCCTGTCAGGCGTGCAGGGGTTAACAGGCCCAGCGAGCAGCAGGAGGGAGGGTCTCATGGAGAGTGAGGGGTGGGGAGTGGGCTGCCCCCTCTAGGACCCTGACTCCACCTTGGTGGGCAGCTTGAGCCCCTGCCAGCCTCTTATTGACTCAGCCAGCCTCTCTCCTGCCAAGGCCTGCTGACCAGAGCTCCCACGGGGAGGGTCAGGCTGCATTCTTCTTGGGCTGGAGCCTGGGTGGGGGGGTGGCTGGCACCTCCTGGTGGAGGCTGTGTGCTGGTCTGTGGGTGCTGGGCCAGATGCTGGGGTGAGGCTGGGGGATGGACCAGCCTGAGAATCAGCTCCTTGAGCATGAGTGTGGTTTAGCTTCACCATGACTGAGTTAGGTGATCTCAGCAAGCCACTGCCACCATCCTATGGGCACCCCTGCCTCAGTTTCCCTATCCATGGAATGGACACAATGATGATAAGCCTGGCCAGCCCTACCACACAGTTACTGGGAGGATCAAAGAAACAGACGAGTTTGGCCAGAGTGAACGCCCTTTGTAGCTCAAGGACCTGGGCACATTGGCTGGCCAGCTGGCCGGGCATTCTTGAGGTGGAGTACGTGAACAGGAAGCGATGCAGAGCTCTCGGCTGTGGCATGTCTGCCTGACATCCCTGTCTCCTCCCCGGCCCTGACATAATGACAGTAACAGGAGTGACCCCTCCTCCCAAGTCCTTCCACTCCCATTCCCTCAGGTCCCCCACCCTCCTGCCTCAGGGCCTGTGCACTGGGGTGCCTTCTGCCCGGAACACTCTGCCCAGATGAGTAAAAGGCTGCCTCCCTCTCAGCTCCAACGTCACCTCTGCAGGAGTCAACCAAACACTCATTTAAATTACTTCTCCCTGACCCACCTGGGCTTCCCAGGTGGAGCTAGTGGTAAAGAACTTGCCTGCCAAAGCAGGAGACATGGGTTCCATCCCTGGGTCGGGAAAATCCCCTGGAGAAGGAAGTGGCAACCCACTCCAGTATTCTTGCCTGGAAAATCCCATGGACAGAGGAACCTGGCGGGCTACCATCCACAGGGTCGCAAAGAGTCAGAAACGATGGAAGCGACTTAGCACGTACCAACCCCTCGCCCCCCAGCACCCTCCCTTCCCCTCTGTGTCTTTCACAGCCGCCATGACCTTGTTCACATGGGCGATCATCTTCCCCGAGGACATCTGGCTCCATGAGGATAGGGGCAGTGAACAACCTTGCTCACGGCAGTGTCGGGAGATAGACCACAGCCTTCCGTGGTGGCTATTATTGTCCCTTCTTACAGGCACCTGAGCCTCAGAGAGGCTAAACGGTGTGTCTCAGGTCACACAGCCTGGAAGAAATGGAGCTGGTCAGGGAGTCTCTTTCCAGAAATGTCCCCACAACTGCACTGCCTGCCTCCTCCACATCGGTCACCCCCACGAGGTCGACTCCAGCCTCCCTCCTTACGGAGGGCGCTGCGCACTTATTTGTTCAGTGGAATGTGGGGAAAGATTCTGAAGAGTCTGTAAAAGCGAAGCTTTTGATTCTCTTTACAGAAGAATGAGCCACTGGACTGTTTTTGGTGCTGTTTAATTGCTAAGCTGTGTCTGATTCTTCCACCCCATGGGCTGTAGCCCGCCAGGCTCCTCTGTCCGTGGAATTCTCCAGGCAAGATTACTGGAGTGGGTTGCCATTTCCTCCTCCAGGGGATCTTCCTGATCCAGGGATCGAACTCGCTTGGCAGGCGAGTTTTTTACCACTGAGCCACCTGGGAAGCCCAGGCCACTGGATGCAGCGTATAGCTCTGGCTGCTCCTCTAGTGGGCCCCTGGGCTAACACCTTTGGGCCAGCGTCCGGGGCATGCCAGGGGCCTCCTTACCCGGCGTGGGCTGGCTGGCCAGCCGGCCTGGCCTCCTAGCCCTCCCAGAATTGCAGCAGCAGCTGTGGGGTGGCCGGAAGCCCCACCCCCGGCGCCTCTGGGCCCAGAGCCCAGGCCGCAGGCGGATCTGTGGCTGGCACTGCTCCTTCGGGCTGGGGTGGGAACACCGCAGGGATTTTAAAAATAAAGGGCCTTGAGACAGTGGCCTGGCCCAGCCGGCCGTGGGGCGGGGTGGGGGCCAGACAGGGACAATGGGATGCCGATTCTCGGGGGCTGCCCACCCACAGGGAGCAATCAGGCCAGGCGAGCCCCCTGTTCCCTGCCCCCTCTCAACAGTGCTGCCCTCCCAGGGACACTCCCTCCGCGCCTATCCTCAACATTGTCCCAGATGTTTACTGAGCACCTACTATGTGCCAGGCCTCAGGGACCGCCGGCTGGGAACCTCCAGCCTCTCTTTCTCCCAGCCGTGCCGCTCTCCCCAGCGCTGCCCTCTCCTCCGTCTCCGACCTCAAGCCGGATGATTTACTGAGCGCCTACTATGTGCCAGGCCTGTCCTAGCCTCCTTCCTTTCAGCCTCTCTGGGCTCTTCTCCTCTGTGCTCACACTCTTCCAGGCCTCTCCCCCATCTCAGGCCATTTCTGTCTGCCTCTCTCTCCTCTGGCCAGGCTAACAGGAAGCAGCCGGAGAGGTCAAGGGCCACTGGGCCTCCAGAGTCCAGTGTCTGCATACACAGGGGCCTGTCGACAGGGAGGGGGGGTGGGGGAGGTGCACTTCCTGTTTATGAGAATCCGAAGGACCCCCAGGGAGGTGCCTCTAGTCTAGATCTCAAGTCTCTCCCTGCAGGGGCCCCCCGAACAGCCAGCTCAGACCCAGGCACTGCCTTCCCCCCCTTGCTGGGGAGGGCCAGAAGGAAGGAGCACTGAGTCTTCGGAATAGCCAGGAATGTGGGAGTCGAGTGTCCAGTGTCCACAGGAAGCATCCCTGGCTCCAGGACCCAGCCCCCCTCCTCCCTGTCTGAGTGCCCCGCCCCATTCTCCTCCCCATCTCCAAGGCCCTCCCCTGCTTTGATGGTGGGAGGGCCTGAAAGAGATGGGGAAGAAGGAGGCTAGGTCTTACCCTGCCCCAGCGGGGCCACAAGGCTTCAGCTCTGGTTGGACCAGGCTCTGGCGGCCTCAGTCCCCATCTCTGGGTGGGGGTGATGGGCCAGTAACTCCATCAGGTTCATCTTGCACGCACCATGTTTTCCCCTGAGTCCTCCATGCAGAGAGGATGGGGCAGGGCCCCCAGGGGGCTTGGGGCCAGCCAGAGAAAAAGGGGACCAAGATGTCACTTCACACCTTCAAGAGGTATCACCCTCTGTTCAAAGCCCTAGGTCTGAGGAGCTGAAAGTGGGGGCAGACAGAGGTGGGGCCCGGCCAAAGTGTCCTGAGGTGGGGGAGCAAATAGCCCCCGCCCTCCTCACCTCCAGGCAGTCCCAGCCAATCCAACCTGTGGTTGCCCAATAGGAGGTACTGATCGAGGGCCTGAGGGTCATGGCCAGTGAAGAGGCTGGGCAGAGGGAGACCTGACCTTGTCCTCTTCCCTCACCGAACCCAGAAGGAGGTCAGTGACACCTGTCCTCTATCTCACCTCCCTCGCATCATACTCTCTAGCTCAGAGAACCTAGAGACAGACCTATAGGACACAACATCCTTAGTGCTGGAGGCAGTCATCTCCTAGTGGGCAGTGGGGGCCCCAGGAGCCGGGGGGGCTCTGAGTTAGAGTTAGTCTCTCTAACTCAGAGAAGGCAGTCAGGGAGGGCTTCCTGAAGGAGGCTACCCTCTCTACACAGAAGCCTAAAATTAGGAAGGATGTGCTTGGCCTTGGAAACAGCTTGATCAAAGGCGTAACATTTCCAGAGAAATGCCAGCCACATGATGGACCTGGAAAAAGGTGCAGATGAGTGAGCCAGGGGAGATTATGGGTGGGGTGGGGGATGAGATCAGTCTTCAAAGCCTCAAAGTCTGGACTTTCTGTGGCTCTGGAGCGCCCTCTTTTGCCCTAGGCCAGGAGGTGGAAAGGGAGTCAGGCAAAGGAACCACTGAGATCGATTCAGTGTTATGTGGTGAGGGCAAAGGCCTGGGGCCTGGGGCAGGGACCCTGGCCTCAACTCTGCAAAGCTGCCTGAAAAAGACTGAAGACTTTCCAGTTCCTGACAGACCTGCTCTGCGCCAGAGCATCTAGGCACTTGCCTGCAGTAGTGACCTTGGGCAAGTTATTAACTTCCCTGGCCTCAGTTTTGGGCTCCATAAAATGGGGCTGAAGAGAGGACCTGCAGCAGAGGGCTGCTGGTGAACGGAATTAATTTAGCACAGCACCCAGGTCACGCCAGTGGTGCAGAACCTGCCTGCCAATGCAGGAGACTTGACCCTGGTCGGGAAGATCCCCTGGAGGAGGAACTGGCACCCCACTCCGGTACTCTTGCCTGGAGAATCCCACGGACAGAGGAGCCTGGTGGCCACAGTCCATGGGGTCACAGAGTCGGACACGACTGAGCATCATATACAGCACAGCACCTGATCCTGTGTGTGCTGTGTGCTAAGTCACTTCAGTTGTGTCCGACTCTCAGACCGCATGGACTATAGCCCGTCAGGCTCCTCTGTCCATGGGGTTTTCCCTGCAAGAATACTGGAGTGGGTTGGCATTTCCTTCTCCAGGGGATCTTCCTGACCCAGGAATCAAACCCACATCTCTTATGTCTATTGCATTGGCAGGTGGGTTCTTTGCCACTAGCGCCAGCTAGGAAGCCCAACACAGGACCTGGCACTAGTTAATCTTTTTTTTTTTTTAAACTGATTAATTTATTTGGTTGCATCGAGTCTTAGTTGCAGCATGTGGGCTCAGTAGTTGCCCTGCAGCAAGTGGGATCTTAGTTCCTTGACCGGGGATTGAACCTGAGTCCCCTACATTGGAAGGTGGATTCTTTAGCACTGAGCCACCAAGGAAGTCCCCCGTGAGTCTTTACTACCAGCTAAATATTATTACTAATTGGGAAAAAGAGAAAATTGGTTTTCCCCCAAGGACATGAGGACAGGGGGGTGACAGGTGTTTTACCAGAAGAGTCTACAAAAAAAGACACGGTACTCAGCCCCTGGGATTCCCAGGCTTGCATGATCCAAGCAACCCCCTAGGGCTCTTATTTAAAAACACTGGTTTCCCACCCCTAGTCTCTGACCTGCCAGGTCTGGGTAACAGAGGCCCTGGGGTTTGTAAGGAGGCCCCAGGGCTGTACCTTCTATTAGGCAGGTGTGGGGAACATTCCTCTCTGATGACAAGGATTCACTCCAAGTGCTTCCTCCTTGGGGAGACAGTTCCTTCAAAACACCCATTAAAAAAACTGTGCTGTCTATTGAGTATGCCTCACCTGTTCTAAGCCTTTTCTGTGTTAACTCAGATAATCCTCACAGCAATCCTGTGATGTGTAGGTACTCAGAATTGCTCCCATATTACTGATGGGGAAACTGAGGCCTACAGAAACTAGGAAACTTGTCCAAGGTTGCAGGAACTCTGTGACTTGTTAAGAGTCAGATTGGGACTTGAACCTGGACATAAGCCCGTTACCATTGGGGTGTAATTTTCCCACCTGCCTCCAGTCCCTGGGCTGTTTGATAAGATTCCTCCAGGTGTCTTGGGTCAGAGTTGGGGGTTCATACTTTTTGCTCCTTTGTCCTTTAAGATAGCAGTCCCTAAACTTTTTGGCACCAGGGCCTAGTTTTGTGAAAGACAGTTTTTCCACAGATGGGGTTTAAGAATGGGGATGGTTGAGGGATGATTCAAACACATTACATTTATTGTACACTTTATTTCTATGATTATTACATCAGCTCCACCTCAGATCATCAGGCATTAGATCCCGAAAGTTGGAAACCCCTGCTCTGAGGGTGTGACCTTTGAATCAAGAAATGGCCAGTCCTGCTTCAAACCACCTTGGGAAGCAGAAAACTGGGATTCAACTTCCTGTGTGCTGCTTACTTCCTCTGGGGGGTCTCTGGTAGTTCTCTCTCCTTGAGCTGGTTCCCCTACCTCTAAAGGGGGTTGCAGCACCTCCCTAGGTATCATCAACAAGTCAGGAGATCAAGGATGGGGAGGGGGTTTGTGAACTGTTGGCTGTGGGTTTCTTTTGGACCTGGGAGTGGCCAAGGTGGGGCTGTGGGAAGAGTGGGGACAATCTAGGAGTTGCTCAAGTCACCTACCTCCAGGGCTAGTCCTTTCCTTTCCTTTCTTCTTTTTTTGTTCTTTTAGTCTTTTGGCAGCATCACGTGGCATGTGGGATCTTAGTTCCCCGACCAGGAATCAAACCCACCCCCCCTGCACTGGCAGGGCAGGGTCTTAACCACTGGACCACCAGGGAAGTCCCCGGGGCAGTCCTTCTCCAGCTAGTGTCACCAGGACTTCAGAGGTTGGGGGGAGGCCACAGGGGAAGAGAGGCTGGTGGGGAGCCTGGCTTCTCCCTTGCCGCTTGGCACTCGAACATGCCCTGGCTGGCGGCGGCTCATGATTCATCAGCTTTAAGCCCTGGTTTCATCAGTAATCAGGAAACACACCACTAGAGAGCCTGGGGCATTTTCTGGAGAGCCCAATGCCCTCCCAGAAACTGGGGAGGGGGGCAGGAGGAGGGAGCAGGGGAGAGAGAAGGAAGAGGTCTGGCCTCAGAAACTTAGTATAATGTATTCTTTTCTTTGAGGAGGGTGAGAAAGCCTCAGGACCCGACATCCCTGGAAACCTTTCACTTATTCATCCTAGTTTACTGAACCCCTTATGCTGGGCCAGTTACCATGGGCCCAGAGAAATAAAGTGAAGTTATCCAGAAGCTTCTTGGTACGTAGATTACTGTATGATCAGCTAATTCCTGCACAGCGTGGTGAGGCGCAGGTTTATCAAATTCAGAATCCACAGTGGAGAGATTCATTAATCTGGGGTTGTGTGGTTGTGGCATGGATGGGGGGAGGGTGGCGGGGTGAGATACTGGCGGTTCTGAAGCCCACCCCGTGGAAATGACAGTGTGGGCTGTGATCAGATCCTTCTGACCCTTCTGAATGGTTCCTCTCCCATCTGGGCCTCAGTTTTCCCAGCTGTGACCTGGACACAGTGATGGAGCCTTTCTCCTGGGGCTGTTGTAAGAGATAAAGGGTTTCACTCACGTAAAGCACTTAGAACAGCCCCTGGTGTGTGGTCAGCACACGGGTCACAGCGTGCCTGGCAGACAGGGAGAGGGCTTTCCGGTGAAGGACCCTGTCTATGCAAAGGCCCAGGGGTGTGCTGCATGTGGGTGTGATGGACATCGGCTGAGTGGAGTGAGAGATGGGAAGGATCGTTGGAAGTACTGTCCTTCTCTGTGGACAACTTCCTTAGGGCAGCGGGGAGCCACAGACGGTTTTTGAGCAGAGGAGTGACGTGGCAGATCCAAGCACTCCAGAGTGGTGATGGGCTGGAAGGCGAGACTGGGCAGGGAGACCAGTGAGGAGCTGGCACCAGGGTCTTGGTGAGACATGGGGAAGCCTGAAGGAGCACAGTAGCTGAGGGGATGGAAAAACCTGGAGATGAGGACCAGTGTCAGGGGGACACATAGCTGAACTGACGCGATGACATTGGGTTGACCGGAAAGTTCATTTGGGTTTTTCCATGATATGTAACATCATCAATCTTCCCTGGTGGCTCAGATGGTAAGGAATCTGCCTGCAATGCGGGAGACCCACATTCAATCTCCCTGGGTTGGGAAGATCCCCTGGAGAAAAAAATGACAACCCGCTCCAGTATTCTTGCCTGGGAAATCCCATGGACAGAGGAGACTGGTGGGCTACAGTCTACAGGGTTGCAAAGAGTCAGACACGACTGAGCTGGTAAACACACACGTCATCAATACAATGAGTGAATAGACACTGGGCTGGGGGAATGGAGGAGTCCAGGCGTGTTGGGAGCCACCGATTCAGAATATACTAGTATACTTAGGAGAGGGTACTTAAGGAGGGCCTTGAAGGGTGTACAGGAGTTGTCCAGGGGACCCATGAGGGAAGGGTTGCCCAGACAGACAGAACCAAAAGCAGAAGGTGTGAAAGCAGTGGGTTTGGGGAGGAAAGTGTGGGGTTCAGGAGTTGGGGGGCCTTGGGTGTCATCTGTAGGCTACTGGGGTTGGGGGAGAGTCAGAAGGCAGACCAGTGGGGAGAGAATTTCAACATCTCTGTTAGTTTCTTGTGGCTGTTGAAACAAATGACCACAACCTGGGTGCCTTAAATTACTCTGCTTTAAAACAGTACTGATTTATTCTCTCACTGCTGTGTTGGCAAGGCTGTGATCCCTCACAAGCCTTCCAGCTTCCAGTGGCTCCAGGTGTTCCCTACTTGTGGCTGCAAGAGTCCAAACTCTGCATCTGTTTCCACATGACCTTCTCTGCGTCAGCATCTTTTCTTATGAGGATGCTTGTCATTGGATTCAGGACCCACCTGGATAATCCAGGATAATCTCACCTCAAGATCCTTATCTTAATTACATCTGCAAGGACTCTTTTTCCAAATAAAGTCACCCACAGGTTCCAGGTGGACTTATCTTTTGGGGTGTGGGGGTTACCATTCAACATACCCCAAGGTCCTAAACTCTAATCCCAGTGCTTCCTCCCAGATAGAGTCTTTCCTCTTTCTCTTCCTTCGGGGCTCCCGGTCCCTCCAGTCATGTCTCCTGGACCAGGCAGGACGCCCCATTGTTTACCCTTCCATCCCCAGGGCCCAGAAGTGTAGGGACACGTGTGCAGAAGTAGCTGCCTGCCCGCCTCACTTCTTCCAGCAGCCAACGCCCTCAGAGGCGGGGGACCTGGCTGGACCTGTGGGGGGTGAGCGCCACCTTGTGCTCATTTTGGAGCAGTGCAATCCGAGGCTCCAGCCCGGTCCTTGCCCTGCGGACAGGTGGAGCGGTGCGGCCACTTTACAGAGCTCTGGCTGTCCCCCAGCTCCGCACACATGGGTCCTGCTAGCCTCAGGGTGAAGTGGGGGATATAACCCCCATCCTCCAGGCCAAGAGACCCCGGCTCAGAGAGGCTGTGACTTGCTAAGATCTCACAATTTCCACTCCCCTCTGACTCCAAAGCTGCACTGCACAAACTAGACAAATGCACCGGCCTAGGGGCGGGACCTGTCCACCCTGGCGGCTGCGAGGCTTTTCAGGGTCTACGTTTGCCCAAATACAAGCGGGGCGCGGATGCACTTGAGCCCCCCAGGCAGCCCCTTGCAGAGAAACCCGAAGAACCCAGAACGCAGCCTTTTGCTGAGATGGTCTGTGGACCTCACTGCTTCTTCTTGCTTTCCAAACATCGGTCTTAAAAAACAAAGCAAAACAATTAGGTGTTTATTGTTTTTCTCTAAACATTTTCACATGTGTGATCTATTTAATAGTTTAAAATATATACTTACTGGATTAAAAACTTAATGCAGGCTTCCAGTTCCCCTCTGAAAAGCAAGCTGGCAGCAGTTTCTTCCACATGTTTCCAGGAATGACCCCTGCATATGCACGCCCTTGCATGTATAGTCACACACTCCCATTAAAAAAAAAAACAGTGGCAAGCAATCAACATTCTGCATTTATTTTGTTACTTAATGACACTTTTGCATTTGATCCATAGGACTGTGTGTGTGTGTGTGTGTGAGTGTGAGTGAGTGAGTCATTCAGTCGTGTCCAACTCTTTGCCCGCCCCCCTGCCCATGGACTGTAGCCTGCCGGGCTCCTTTATGCATGGAATTCACCAGGTAAGAACACTGGAGTGGGTATCCGTTCCCTTCTTCAGGGGGTCTTCCCGACCTAGGGATTGAACCAGGATCTCCCGCATTGCAGGTAGATTCTTTACCATCTGAACCACCAGATGGCTCTATCTATATCATAAGAGTATACAGGGTGAACACAACAGGCAGCCAGTGCCAAGATAAATACATGAACACACACAAAACACATGAACACAACCAGCTCCCCATGAGTCTCCTCGGTGCCCACTTCCGGCTCCCCGCAAAGGGAACTAACTGTGCTGACCTCTGAGATTTTGATGTTTTCGTTCTCCGTGTAAATGGCATCGTGTCTTCTTTTGTCCGCAGCTCCTATCACTCATCATTCTGTTTGTGGGAACCAGTCATGTTGTTGCCTGTGGTTGTACATTATTTATCCTCATGACTGTGTAATGTTCCACTGTGAGACTACACCACACTTGTATTTCATCCATTCTACTATCAATGGACATTTGGATAGTTTCCAGGTTTTGCCCATTAGAAATAGCGTGCTCTGAATATTCTAGCGTAGTATGTGTCTTTTTGGTGATTGTGTTGGATCTACATCTAGAGGCAGAATTTCTAGGTCAAAGGTCTACATGTGTTCTGTTTTGTCTCCCCAGGTGGCTCAGTGATAAAAGATAAAAGTGACTGAAGCACGCACCCACACATGTTTTCTTTTAGCAGAAGCTGCCAAAAGGTTTTCCACAGTGATGCTAACAGTTGAAGTTCCCACCAGTTCTGATTACTTCATATCTTCACTCACCCTTGATATTTCTGCCTTTTTCATTTTAGCCATTCTGGTAGCTGTATAGTGCTATGGCATTGTGGTTTTAATTTGCATTTCCCTGATTACTAATGAAGTTGGATATCTTTTCATGTATTTATTGGCCATTTGGGTATCCTCTTTGATCTGTTCAAATCTTTGGCCTATTTTTTTTTTTTAATTTTTATTGGAGTATAGTTGATTTGTTTTGCTATTAGGATGTCTTTTCATGTTGGGTGTTATTGTATTGATTTGTAGGAATTCTATGTATATGTCAAGCAGAAGTGTTTTTTCTGTATATGTTCATTACAAATATCCTCTCCTACTTTGTGGGTCATCTTTTAACTCTTCAAAATGTATTTTTTGTTAAAGGAGAGTTCTTAATTCTGATATAGTCCACTAAAAAATTATTAACTCCTTTGTTTTATTGTTTAAGAAAACCCTGCTTCTTTTAAGGTCATGAAGATGTGCTCTTTATGCTTTCTTCTAAGTTTTTATTATTTTACTCTTTCACATTTAGGTCTGGAATTTACTTCTGTTTATGGTGTGAGGTAGAGGTTACATTAGGCTGAAAAACGGTCTCCCAATGACGTGCACCTCCTAATTCCTGGGACTGTTACCTTCTATGGCAAAGTGTCTGCAGAGTGACTAAGTTAAAGGACTTGAGCAAGAAAGATTATCCTGGATTATCTAGTTGGGTCCGAAATACAACCACGTGCATTCTTGTAAGAGGAAAGCAGAGGGAGATTTCACACACACACACACACACACACACACACACACACACACACGGAAGCCCCCATGAAGATGGAGCAGACAGAGATAGATTAGAAGTTACTCGCCTTGTGACTGCCTCGATGTAGCCACAAACCAAGCAGTGCCGGCAGCTCCAGAGATGGAAAAAGGCAAAAAACAGATTCTCTCTGATGGCCCCCCAAGCTGTTGGCTCTGCTAACACGTTGATTTTGGCCCAGTGATGCTGATTCTGAACGTCTGACCTCCAGGACTGTGAAGGTATAAAGTTCTGTGGTTTTAAAAAGTTTCAGGTAATTTTTTACAGCAGCCACAGGAAGCCATTTGAGGGGTCAAAATGCATTTTCCTCACAATATTCTATCTAGCTGACCCAGCACCATTTCCTGACAAGATCATCCTTTAGTCTGTTTGTCTGATCTTGTACCAATGCCACACTGTTTAACTTCCTCTTCCTACAATAGTTCTTGATGTCTGGTACAGTAAGTTCTGTGGTTTTGTTCTTTCTTTCTTTCTTTTTTTTTTTTTTTGGTATCAATGGCTTTTCCTTTGCATCTCCATATACATTTTAGAATCAATTTGTTAATTTCAGGGGAAAAACTTCTGGGATTTTTGAATTGGGATTGTGTTGAATCTTGCAATTAATTTGAGAAGAATTGAAATGTTTATACTATTGAGGCTTCTAGTCCATGAAAATGATACAGCTCTCGGTTTATTTAGATCGTGTTTAATGTCAAATAATGATGTTAATAAAAAGCTAAAAATTGAGATATAATTCACCTACCAAAAAATTCACTCATTTAAAGTAGACAGGGTGGGACTTCCCTGGTGGTCCAGTGGTTAAGAATCTGCCTTCTGATGCAAGGGACATGGGTTCAATCTCTGGTCAGGGAACTAAGATCCCACATGCAATGAAGAGCCCACACATTGCAACAAAGACCTAGTGTGGCCAAAAAAATAAAAGTGTATAAGGTATTCCCTGTTGGTCCTGTGGTTGGGATCCTGCGCTGTAACTGCTGAGGGCTTGGATTCAAGTCCTTGGTTGGAGAACTAGGATCCCATAAGCCATGTAGCACGGCAAATGAAAAATGTGTACAATTCAGTGGGGTTTTTTTAAAAGTATATTTACAAAATTGTACAATCATCACCACTGTCTATTTTCAGAATATTTTTTATTACTCACCAAAGAAACTCCATCCCCACTGGCAGTCATTCTCTACATGCCCCTTCCTTCAACTCGGCAACCACTAATTTCTTTTTGTCTGTATAGATGTGCCTATTCTGGACTTTAAATATATAGAAGTAGAATCATAAAACATGTGACCTTTTGTGTTTAGCTTCTTTCACTTCACATCATGTATTCCAGGTTCATCCATGTTGAAGCACGTATCAGCACTTTCTCTCTTTCACGGCTGAATAATGTTCCATTATTCAGGCAATACCAAAGGCAATGCCAAAGAATCTTCAATCTACTACCCGATTGCACTCATCTCACATGCCAGGAAAGTAATGCTCAAAATTCTCCAAGCCAGGCTTCAACAGTATGTGAACCATAAGCTTCCAGATGTTCAAGCTGGATTTAGGAAAGGCAGGGGAACCAGAGATCACGTTGCCAACATCCGCTGGATCTTGAAAAAGCAAAGAGTTCCAGAAAAACATCTACTTCTGCTTTACTGACCATGCCAAAGCCTTTGACTGTGTGGATCACAACAAACTGTGGAAAATTCTTAAAGAGATGGGAATCCAGACCACCTGACCTGCCTCCTGAGAAATCTGTATGCAGGTCAAGAAGCAACAGTTAGAACCGTACATGGAACAACAGACTGGCTCCAAATAGGGAAAGGAGTCCGTCAAGGCTGTATATTGTCACCCTGCTTATTTAACTCATATGCAGAGTACATCATGCAAAATGCAAAGCTGGATGAAACACAAGCTGGTCAAGATTGCTGGGAGAAATATCAATAACCTCAGATATGCAGATGACACCACCCTTATGGCAAAAAGAGAAGAAGAACTAAAGAGCCTCTTGGTGAAAGTGAAAGAGGAGAGTGAAAAAGTTGGCTTAAAACTCAACATTCAAAAAACTAAGATCATGGCATCTGGTCCCATCACTTCATAGCAAATAGATGGGAAAACAATGGAAACAGTGAGAGACTTTATTTTGGGGGCCCCAAAATCACTGCAGATGGTGACTGTAGCCATGAAATTAAAAGATGCTCGCTCCTTGGAAGAAAAGCTATGACAAACATAGACAGCAGATTAAAAAGCAGAGACATTACTTTGCCAACAAAGGTCTGTCTAATCAAAGCTATGATTTTTCCAGTAGTCATATATGGATGTGAGAGTTGGACTATAAAGAAAGCTGAGCGCCAAAGAATTGATGCTTTTGAACTGTGGTGTTGGAGAAGACTCTTGAGAGTCCCTTGGACTGCAAGGAGATCAAACCAATCAGTCTTAAAGGAAATCAATCCTGAATATTCATTGGAAGGACTGATGCTGAAGCTGAAACTCCAGTATTTTGGCCACCTGATTCGAAGAACTGACTCATTGGAAAAGACTCTGATGGTCAGAAAGATTGAAGGCAGGAGAAGGGGACGACAGAGGATGAGATGGTTGGATGGTATCACCCACTCAACAAACATGAGTTGGGTAAACTCCAGGAGTTGGTGATGGATAGGAAGCCTGGTGTGCTGCAGTCCATGGGGTCTCAAAGAGTCGGACATGACTGAGCGACTGAATTTAATATTCCATTGTCTAGGTATACATTGTTTGTTTATCCATCCATCAGTTAGTGGATACTTGGGTTATTTCCACTTTGGGGCTATTATTAATGTGAGTAATGCTGCTGTGAACATCATGTGTACATTTTTGTGTGGGCGGATGTTTTCAATTCTCCTGGGTATTGTATATCTAGGAGTGAAATTGCTGGGTCATAGGGCACCTCTATATTTAACTTTTCAAGGAGCTGCTAAACTGTTTTCCAAAGCAGCTGCACCATTTTATAATCCTACCAGGATTGTGACAGGGCTCTAATCTCTCTACATCCTGGCCAATATTTGTTACTGTTTGTCATTTTGACACCTACTGGGTGTGAAATGGGACCTCACTGTGGTCTTTATTTCATTTTCCTAATGAGTAACACACAATAATACTTTGTCATTTTCAGTATAGCGGTCTTGCACACCTTTTGTTTGATTTCTTCCTAGGAAGTTGATATTTTTGATGCTCTTATAGATGCCTTCATTTTCTTTTTTTTTTTTTTTTAATAGATGCCTTCATTTTCTAAAAATAGAGTTTTACTCTATTTTAGTTTTAGGTTCAGTTTTAGGTTTTAGGTTCAGCAGTTTTAGGTTCACAGCAAAATTGAGAGGAAAATACTAAGAATTCTCACCTATTCCTTGCCTTCACATGTATAGCTTCCCCCACTATTAACATCCCATTGTTTTAATCAATGAAACTATGATACATCATCACCCAAAGTCTGTGGTTTACGTAAGGGTTCACTCTTGGTGTTGTACTTTCTATGGGTTTTGACAAATGCATAATGACATCCATCCATTATTACAGTGCCACATAGAATAACTTCACTGCCCTAGAAATCCTCTGTGCTCCACCTACCATCCTTTCTTCCCCTGAACCACTAATCATTTTTCTATCTCCATAGTCTTGCCTTTTCTAGAATGTCATATAGTTGGAATCACACAGTATGTAGCCTTTCTAGATTGGTTTCTTTCGCTTAGTAATATGCTTTTAACTTTCCTCCATGTCTTTTCATGGCTTGAGAGCTCGTTTCTTATTGGCGCTGAATAACATACCCTTGTCTGGATGCACCGCAGTTTATCTAACTGTTCACCTACTGAAGGACTTCTTGGTTGCTTCCAGATTTTGGCAGCTATTAATAAAGCTGCCGTAAACATCCAGATGCAAGTGTTTGTGTGCACTTAAGTTTTCAACACTTTTGGGTAAATATTAGGAAGTAAAAGATTGCTGAATCATATGGTATAAGAGTATGTTTAATTTATAAGAAACTGTTTTATAAAAAACCACCTCCCAAAGTGACTGTGCCCTTTTGCATTCTCACCAACCATGAATGAGAATTCCTGTTGCTCCACATCCTCACCAGCATTTGGTGTTTTCAGTGTTTTGGATTTTGGCCACTTTAATAGATGCATAGTAGTATTTCATTGTTGTTTCGATTTGTAATTCCCTACTGACACATGATGTTTAGCACCTTTTCATATGCTTGTTTGCCATCTGTACATCTTTCCTGGAGGTGTCTGTTCAGATAGTTTGCTTTGTCTTTTTTTTTTTTTTTTTAGTTAGGTTGTTCATCTTATTTTTTGTGTTTTAAGAGTTTTGTATATTTTGGGTAACAGTCCTTTATCACATATGTCTTTTAGCATATTTTCTCCCAGTCTGTGGCTTGTCTTCTCATTCTCTTTACAGTGTCTTTTACAAGTTTTCAATGTTAATGAAGTCCAGCTTATCAATGATTTCATCATTCATGTCTTTGATGTTGTATCAAAAAAGTCATCACCTAACTCAAGGGCATCTAAATTTTCTCTTACATTATCTTTTAGGACTTCAATAGTTTCAGTTTTAAAATGTTTTATATTTGTGGCCAGTGGAGAGAAATATAGTTGATTTTGACCCCATTTCTGTTTTTGCTAAATTCACACAAATTGTTGAGAGATGTGTGTTAAAGTTTCCTACCATGATTATAGACATGTCTCTTCCTTCTATTAGTTCCATTAAGTTTTGCTTGTATTTTTTTTAACCACACACTCTTTTTTTTTTTTTTTAATTATTTATTTGACTGTACTGGGTCTTTGTTATGGCATGCGGGATCTTTAGTTGTGGCAAACAAACTTTCAGTTGCAATACGTGGGATCTAGTTCCCTGACCAGCGGTCAAACCCCTGGTTCCCTGCATTGGGAGCACGGAGTCTTAGCCACTGGACCACCAGGGGAAGTCCCTCCAGTACCGCTTCTTATCTTCAAGTCCACTCTGTAACACTGGGTCAGCTACAGCAGATTTTCTTGGTTCTTGTTTGTGTGGTATATCTCTTTCTATATTTTCATTTTCAACCTTTCTGTGTTCTTATATTTAAATTATATCTCTTGTAAGTAGGATAGAGTTGAGTTTGTTATTTTTATCTATCCTGACAATCTTTATCTTTCAATTGGAATATTTGGAGTAATTTTTAAAGACTGTGTGTTTGAATTTAATCATCATGTATCAGCTCTCTGAAATGAAAGATGAATTCGCTCTTTTATATTTTCTCTCACTCCCCTCCTGCCCGTTTCCCAGTTATTATTGCTCGTATTCTTTTTGCTTTGTTGGAGCTTATAGCATTTAAATTCTGTTTTTTTCACTGTTACTTCTTCACATGCTTAGTTGGTTTTCTTTTTTTTTTTTTTTTTTTGTCTGTGCTGTGCTGCTTGTTGGATCTTAGTTCCCTGACTAGAGATTGAACCTGTGCCCTCAGCAGTGAAAGCATGCAGTCTTAGCCACTGGACCACCAGGGAATTTCTCTTCACTTGGTTAATTATAATCCACTACCAAAGTGGATTCCATGCTCACCTCAGCTACTCCATTTCTGAGTTCATTTATTTATTTATTTTTAATTAAAAAAAAGGTATCTCTTGGCCACACTGTGCAGCATGCGGGATCTTAGTTCCCCGACCAGGAATTGAACCCAGGCCCCTGGCATTTAGAACACGAAGTCTTAACCCCTGAACCACCAGGCAAGTCCCAAGTTTCTTTGCTTAGCGTTGCCTCTTAGCTGCTTGCCCTCCAGCAGAAAGGGCTTCATAGTTTTTTTTTCAAGGGTACACATACGCTTTAAGTTTAAATTTAACAATACGTAATCACCTCTAAAAGTATAAAATAAAGCAAAACCAACTAAAACAATAGCAAGATATCCCAGTAGACTCCCCCCTGTACATAATATTGGCTTCCACTATGTCTCGCCTTTGATCTATCTTAGAAAGGATGGCTTGTACTGAGATTTCATTCAGAAAACTGGTTTCCACTTCACCTCTGATAGACTGAGTAAAATGAAACTGCCTGCATCAAGTGTGGGGGAGGAGCACGTGGGCCTCTCACACACCACCAGTGGGAGTGGAAAATGGTCAAGCACGTGGCAGGACTGCTTGGCAGATCTACTGAGGCTATACATATGCCAACCCCATGACCAAGCAAGCCGACTCTTGGCTGCAAATCCAACAGACATGCATAAACATGTTTATTAGAAGGGCATATGCATATTCATAGCAGCAGTAACTGTAATAGCTCCCAAGCAGGAACTACCCAGATGCCTATTACACAGTGTATTTACAAAACAGAACGCTATTCAGTGACAAAACCCGATAATCTACAAATACATGATAGTGTACGTACCTACTACAAATATGGTGTTGTACTTATCACCTACTACATTTACCTACTATAGTTGGATAGGCACTCCAACTATGGTATTGGAGAAGACTCTTAAGAGTCCCTTGGACTGCAAGGAGATCAAGCCAGTCAATCCTAAAGGAAATCAGTCCTGAATATTCATTGGAAGGACTGACGCTGAAGTTGAAACTCCCATACTTTGGCCACCTGATGTGATGAGCTCATTAGAAAAGACCCTGATGCTGGGGAAGACTGAAGGCAAAAGGAGAAGAGGGCGGCAGAGAATGAGATGGTTAGATAGCATCATCAACTCAATGCACGTGAATCTGAGCAAACTGGGAGATAGTGAAAGACAGGGAAGCCTGGCGTGCTGCAGTCCATGGGGTCACAAAGAATCAGACATGACTCAGCAAACTTCCTACTTTGTGCCACTCACTTTGTCTCTGCTAGCTCACTGTAAGGCACTCTGTGAGTTAGAAATTCTGTGCCCCATTTTACAGATAGGTAAGCTGAGGCCACAGGCCGGAGGCGCTCTCCCCTCATTCCAAGCCTCTCTCCAGATAGAAGTACTTCTCTATGTAGGCTGCATTCCTGCTCCTGGCTCCACTCCTGATTGAAGGATCCGGCTCAGTTTTTCAGATTCTCCAGGCAAGAAGACTGGAGTGGGTTACCATTTCCTCCTCCAGGGGATCTTCCCAGGGGTCTCTTACATCTCCTGCATTGACAGGCGGGTACTTTACCACTAGTGCCACCTGGGAAGCCCTATGTGTAGAGTTCAGTTCAGTCACTCAGTCATATCCGACTCTTGGTGACCCCATGGACTGAAGCATGCCAGGGTTCCTTGTCCATCACCAACTCCCAGAGCCTACTCAAACTCATGTCCATTGAGTCAGTGATGCCATCCAACCATCTCATCCTCTGTCGTCCCATTCTCCTCCTGCCTTCAGTCTTTGCCAGTATCAGGGTCTTGTGCAGAGTAACGTTTCTTAATTCATAAAGACTCTGACACCATCCTCAGGGGTCAGGAAAGGATCTCACAGGTGAGGAAATGGGCCCAGGGAGGTGAAGTGATTACCCGAGGTCCCACTGCACCTTCCTTCAGGGTGATTGACCAAATGATTCTCACCAGGCCATTCCCCTGTCAGGCGTGCAGGGGTTAACAGGCCCAGCGAGCAGCAGGAGGGAGGGTCTCATGGAGAGTGAGGGGTGGGGAGTGGGCTGCCCCCTCTAGGACCCTGACTCCACCTTGGTGGGCAGCTTGAGCCCCTGCCAGCCTTTTGTTGACTCAGCCAGCCTCTCTCCTGCCAAGGCCTGCTGACCAGAGCTCCCACGGGGAGGGTCAGGCTGCATTCTTCTTGGGCTGGAGCCTGGGTGGGGGGTGGCTGGCACCTCCTGGTGGAGGCTGTGTGCTGGTCTGTGGGTGCTGGGCCGGATGCTGGGGTGAGGCTGGGGGATGGACCAGCCTGAGAATCAGCTCCTTGAGCATGAGTGTGGTTTAGCTTCACCATGACTGAGTTAGGTGATCTCAGCAAGCCACTGCCACCATCCTATGGGCACCCCTGCCTCAGTTTCCCTGTCCATCGAATGGACACAATGATAAGCCAGCCAGCACTACCACACAGCTACTGGGAGGATCAAAGAAACAGACGAGTTTGGTCAGAGTGAACGCCTTTTGTAGCTCAAGGACCTGGGCACATTGGCTGGCCAGCTGGCCGGGCATTCTTGAGGTGGAGTACATGAGCAGGAAGTGATGCAGGGCAGCGCTCGGCTGCAGCACGTCTGCCTGACATCCCTGTCTCCTCCCCGGCCCTGACACAACGACAGTAACAGGAGTGACCCCTCCTCCCAAGTCCTTCCACTCCCATTCCCTCAGGTCCCCCACCCTCCTGCCTCAGGGCCTGTGCACTGGGGTGCCTTCTGCCCAGAACACTCTGCCCAGATGAGTGAAAGGCTGCCTCCGTCTCAGCTCCAACGTCACCTCTGCAGGAGTCAATGAAACACTCATTTAAACTAACTTCTCCCTGACCCACCTGGGCTTCCCAGGTGGCATTCAGTTCAGTTCAGTTCAGTCGCTCAGTCATGTCCGACTCTTTGAGACCCCATGGACTGCAGCATGCCAGGCCTCCCTGTCCATCACCAACTCCCGGAGTTTACCCAAACTCATGTCCATTGAGTTGGTGATGCCATCCAACCATCTCATCCTCTGTTGTCCCCTTCTCCTCCTGCCCTCAGTCTTTCCCAGCATCAGGCTCTTTTCAAATGACCAGGTGGCACTAGTGGTAAAGAACGCGCCTGCCAATGCAGGAGACATGGGTTCTATCCCTGGGTCAGGAAGATCCCCTGGAAAGGAAATGGCAACCCATTCCAGTATTCTTGCCAGGAAAATCCCGTGGACAGAGGAGACTGGCGGGCTACAGTGCACAGGGTCGCAAAGAGTCAGGCACAACTGAAGCGACTTAGCACGTACCAACCCCTGGCCCCACCAGCACCCTCCCTTCCCCTCTGTGTCTTTCACAACTGCCCCCTAAACTCTGGCTTTGGGGATCTCTTCCTGTTCCCTGATTAGGTCACAGTCACACACATGAGGCTCATCTGAAACTCATGGGTAGGTCTCTCCCCTCCAGCAGTGGAAAACACCCCTTCCTGAGATGGGCCACAGCTCCTGACCTGGGTCCCTGCAGCCCCCCAGGAATTGGTGAGGGATGACCTCAGAGAAGGGGGTCCGGACGAGAGCGGCCCTGGCCTCCTCAGCACCACGGTCTCCGTCACAGTAGAGCACCATCACGGTGGTCTCTCTGAAAACAGTCCTCGACGAGTGGTGAGCACCACTTCCTGCCTGATCTTCCTTTCCTTGGGATGTTTCATTCGATTTCTCTTGGGGCTTCCAAGGGATACAGAATAGAAACAAGGAAAGTGCACAGTCGCTGAGCTGTACGTTTCGTGAAGTCGGGACCTGCTGTGGGCCCGACCCTGGGGGTCTCATCACGAGTTTAATCAGGGTGGCTTATGATTTTTCCCCTAATCCTACTGGAGCTGCCAACTTTAGGGAAAGATGCATTAACTAGTCCTCTCTTTTGTAATAAATGGGCTTTGCTTCTCCCCACCTTTCATTTCATGAGGCGGCAGTTGGAACAGGACTCAAAAAATCCCAAGGGTGGAGATGGAGTGGACAGACAAGAGAACAGACTGTGGCCCCGCCTCTGGCTCTGCTCCCCCATCTCCAGCACATGCGCTCTCTACACTTCAGTTTCTTCATGCATAAAACAAGAGGAGCCCTTGAGATTGCTGGGGGTTAGAGATAAGGGGTATGTATACAGGAGACATTCTGCATAAAGCCTTCCAAATGCTGTTTCAGTTAGAGGAAACTGAGTTCTTCACCTCTTCTCTAGGACCAGCCCAAATGGCCCCTGACCCGGCGTGGCTCAGTCACATCCCTCCCCTCCATGCTCTGGGTGCGCTGGCCTCCCTCCTGCTCTTCACACATCCTTCCGGCATCCTCTGACCCCAGAACCTCAGGGGTGGCTATGGGCTGCACCCCGGTCTCCACAAGGCTGTTTCTGACTCCCCCCGCAACTTCTCCATCCCTGTTTTTTTCACGTCATAGCACCGAACTGCCTGCGGTGACCCCGCTGCTTTGTCTGTGTGTTTACAAGGGCAGAAACGCACCCCAGCTTCTCTTCAAGCCCTGACCACAGAGCCACTCCCTTTCCAGAGTCCTCCCAAAGCCCAGGTCTCAACTTCCTGCTTCCCAGACAGGAGGCTGTGTCCGGGGTGGGGCCAGCTGCATCTAGAATCTTAAATTCCGCCTAGGCCTCCACACAGGTGTGGCTGGCCTGCATCCTGACCTAGAGACAGTGACTCTGGTCTCCTCTGGGGACACAAAGCCACCATCTCCTCACGAGGGTCTGGAGGAGCTCAGTGTCCATGTGGGCTCATCACCCATGGTCACTGGTGTCAGGATCCAGGCTGGGTTAACATGCTTGGAGGGGGCAGCAGGAATAAAGAGACACAGCCAGGAGGAACATCTGTATTTAAAATTCCTCCCCTTCATTCTCTTCTTCAAATGAATCAGTCCCCACTTCCTCATAATCCTTCTCCAGGGCAGCCAGGTCCTCCCGGGCCTCAGAAAACTCGCCTTCTTCCATCCCCTCTCCGACATACCAGTGTACAAAGGCGCGCTTGGCGTACATGAGGTCGAACTTGTGGTCCAGGCGGGCCCAGGCCTCGGCGATGGCCGTGGTGTTGCTCAGCATGCACACGGCCCGCTGCACCTTGGCCAGGTCCCCCCCAGGGACCACCGTGGGGGGCTGGTAGTTGATGCCCACCTGGGAACAGAGGACCAAGACATGGTGGTCAGTGGCTAACTCAAGCTGGGGCACCCTGGTCATGCAGTGGGGGGGTGGATACGGGGCAGCAGGCCTGGATGTGAAGAGCGGGGATCAGGAGGTGAGGGGCGGGCAGGTAAAAGTACATGTGGAAGAGAAAGCAGAAGCAAGCGGGATTGGGTGGGGAAATTTGAGGGGAGAGGAAGAGCTGGCAGAAGTGCTCCCAGGAGACGTAAGCAGACAATGAGGGTCCAGAACAGAGGTCAGGCAGGGGGCGTGTGTAGTGCCCAGAGATGGAAGTTATTGTGAATTCACTCCTTCCAGGAGAATTTCAGGTTTTTCTCTTAGTTATGCTGCCAATAGATTTAGGGCAATTTCTCTGCCAACGGTGATTTTGGCGTGCATGAGTGCATGCTCAGTCCTGTCCAACTCTTTGCAACACCATGGACTGTAGCCTGGCAGGCTCCTCTGTCCATGGGATTCTCCAGGCAAGAATACTAGAGTGGGTAGCCATTTCCTCCTCCAGGGGATCTCCCTAACCCAGATATCGAACCTGGGTGTCCTGCATTGGCAGGCGGATTCTTTATCACTGAGCCACTTGGGAAGCCCCGCCAAGGGTGAAGGGTGGTGTTTAAAAGATCACAGAGATATTCTCAAGCAATAAATAAAGAGACACAAAAGCTTCTGAGGATGGTATCTGCGTCTACCAGGCCCTCTGCCTCTGGGGTGTGAGGCTTCTTGGAGGAAAAGCATGGAAATCTAAGAAAGTCAGTTAAGGACTTCCCTGGCGGTCCAGGGGTTAAGAATCCACCTGCCAATGCAGGGGACACGGGAAGATTCCACACACCTCGGGGCAACTGAGCCCATGCACCACAACTACTGAGGCTGAGCTACAGACCCCCTGCTCTGCAGCAGGAGAAGGCGCTGCAATGAGAAGCCCAAGCACCCCAATTAGAGAGTAGCCCCTGCTCACTGCAACTAGAGAAAAGCCCGAGGACAGCAACGAAGTCCCAGCACAGCCACAATTAATTAATTAAAAGAAAGAAAGTCAGTTAAAAAATCTTGCTGGACAAGTGGATTCCCCAAGTTCTAGCAGCATGGAGGGCCCGCCAAGCTGATCCAGCCCCTCTGAAGGTGGGCTACCATCCTGGAAATCTCCCTTCTCCCACACACATCCCAAACCAGGAACTCTGGGAACCACGAAGGGGCCTCAGGTGACCACTATGAGAATACTCACAGGACACTGAGAACCGGGAGCTGGTCCCCAAATGCCTCTCCTGCCTGGGCCACTGGGTCTTAACTGCCAATCTCTTAAACTCACAGCTTTAAAGTATAAATCCTCTTGAGAGGCAGAGGTGGGAGTGGCATCAGGCGACAGAGCCAAGGCGGGTAACCCAGAATGGTCTACCATTCCTCTTAGACGTCATAGGGGTGGAAGTGATGCTGAGACAGGGGCAGAGGATTAAAGAGGAGAGGGAGGCAGTCCCACATCACATGGCCACTGGACCAGTCATCTGTGCTCTCTCTTCAACAGCAGTATCCCTGGACCCTCGTCAGTGGGGACGAACATCCTGGGGAGTGTGCTACAGCGTGAAGTTCAACACCATCCACCCCCATGGCATGTGCTTTCCTGAGAAGCCGCTAAAGGGTCTAGCACTGCCTTATCCTTCTGGTCATAATCCCAAACTTCAGCTAAAAGTGGAGGGCTGAGGGACTTTCCTGGTCCAGTGGTTACGACTTCGCCTTCCAATGCAGGGGGCGCCAGTTTGATTCCTGGTTGGGGAGCTAAGATCACACATGGCTCGTGGTCAAAAAACCAGAAACATAAAACAGAAGCAGTATTGTAACAAATTCAATAAAGACTTTAAAAAATAAATAAAAGGATGAGAATATGGGGGCATCTCTTTTTTGTTAATTTCTTGATCACCCTTTTTTTGTCTATTTATTTTACTACTAGCTTGTTTTGTTGTTTCTGTTTGAAAGAGAAAATAACAACAACTTGGGGTAAGATCGTGAATGTTTTCACAAGAGTGACCAGAACTGCCATGTTAGGACAGATGTAGTCCAGAGGAGAGGATTCCGGTTGAGGGTGGGAGCAGAGCTGTGCAGAAACCACTCGCCCATCAGCAGCTCAGCCAAGAGCCCGGCACGTGGTTCCTTGTTTGCAAAAGTCCCACCAGGGAAAACTGAGACGACTAACTCATCTCTGTCTCCAGCAATTGGCACAACCTCTTCTGGTGTTCGGTAAACCTCTGAATTATTAAAGGCCTGCCTGAGGGGACTAGCTAACATGAACAGTGGCAGTTGCTCTGATGGTGACCTCTGATGAGAGACCCTGGGCAGAGGCAGTTGCCTGTCTAGCCAGGGCAACTCGAGGGGCGGCTCCCAAGAGCATCCTAGGTCCTGAGAGCCAGGATCTTCTATTCCCCCACTGACCCACAGACCACAGACCTACAGCCGGCTTCCAGCTCACTCCTGCTTAGTGAAAACGTCAGGGCTTCATAATGTAAGTGAATCACAGCCATATAATAACCATAAAATTTCTTATCCTTACTCTAAATTGATGAAAACATACAAGGTGAACAATTTTTCAAAACAAACTGGGGAGAGAGACACATCCTTTGTTAGAGGAGGGAACTGCACCTCTTCTCTGGCAACTTGAATAATCCGGTCACTGCATTCTCTGATCTATGGTCAGATCAGGGCTACCTCCACCCCCCTGCCCGGTTACCCCACTTGCACACACTGGCCTAGTTCTCTCCTGCCAGATCTCTGAGATGCTGGCAGACCATCCGGTGGGAGCGATGGGCCCTCCCCCTTTGCCATACTGTCCCTCCCCTCTTCAAGTAACCAACCCCCAACCCCCAGTTTCTCCAGGCCTAAAACAAGCGCCTGAACAAATGAGTGAATGAATGAAATTAGCATTACACTGGCCTATGCCCCTCTCTCTGTGTTGTCCCAAAGCTCCCATGGAACGAGTGTCAGCCCAGGACCCCAGTCTCCACCTCTTCCTCCCCATCCTCGGTCTCCCTCTGCTTCTCTAGCTGCCTGTCTCCATCACGTCCCCCGCTCTCACCTTGAAGCCCGTGGGACACCAGTCCACAAACTGGATTGTCCTCTTGGTCTTGATGGCGGCAATGGCGACGTTCACGTCCTTGGGCACCACGTCCCCCCGGTAGAGCATGCAGCAGGCCATGTACTTGCCGTGGCGAGGGTCGCACTTCACCATCTGGCTGTTGGGCTCAAAGCAGGAGCTGGTGATTTCAGCCACGGACAGCTGCTCGTGGTAGGCCTTCTCAGCTGAGATGATGGGCGCGTAGGTGACCAGCGGGAAGTGGATGCGGGGGTAGGGCACCAGGTTGGTCTGGAACTCGGTCAGGTCCACATTGAGGGCGCCGTCGAAGCGCAGGGAGGCTGTGATGGAGGACACAATCTGGCTGATGAGCCGGTTGAGGTTGGTGTACGTGGGCCGCTCGATGTCCAGGTTGCGCCGGCAGATATCATAGATGGCCTCGTTGTCCACCATGAAGGCGCAGTCCGAGTGCTCCAGGGTCGTGTGCGTGGTCAGGATGGAGTTGTAAGGCTCCACCACGGCTGTGGAGACCTGGGGGGCCGGGTAGATGGCAAACTCCAGCTTGGACTTCTTGCCGTAGTCCAGGGAGAGCCGCTCCATGAGCAGAGACGTGAAGCCGGAGCCGGTGCCGCCTCCGAAGCTGTGGAAGATGAGGAAGCCCTGCAGGCCCGAGCAGGCATCTGTCTGGGAGAGGAAGACACGGACAAAGCTCTGAGGACACCTTTGCGTGGGCACCGGCAGGTAGCCCTCGCTATTGGCCCGCTCCATCCCACAACATTTTCAAGTGGGTGAAATCAAACTGTCCTTGAAGAAGTCAGAAAACACAAAGGAGCTGCAGCACTCTTGGGAGGAACGGCCAAAATATGGGGCAGCAAACACGCACTCGCCTCCAGGTCCATGAAGCTTCCAGTCCAGTGGCCTGTTTGGACCAGGAATGAGGTTCCGAAACCATGGTGGTTGAAGGACTTTGCCCCGTGTGGACCCCAGCTCCTTGCCCATTTCCCTGGCCCTGTCATTTGATTCTGTGGAAACCGCAGGCTTATACAGCCCAGCCCAACCTTGCAAGGTGGCTCAGGGTACCAATTTCAGAAAGATAAATGGGTCAGAGACCCTGAGATCTAACATCAACTCTGCCATTTCCCAGCTGTAAATATTTGAGCAAGTTACTGAACCCTCCGGACTCACATTTCTTCTTAAAATGTGGACAATAAACACATTCCTCTCATAAATAAGGTTACTGTGATGGTTCAGTGAGAAGTCCTACTGTGCTCAGCAAGGACAGTGAGCCCTCACCAGAACTAAGAGAATTCGTAGGTCATGGAACTTCCCTGCTGGATGTGATCTATGACTGTGTTCAGTTGGATGTTCTGAACTTTGGGGATCACAGATGACTTTGGGACTGATGACCCCCACGAACCCTGCTCTAAACAGGAAAGGTGAACAAGCGAAAACTCGGCACCCTTAACTCCAAGTCAAGAGCCCCTGATCAAGCTCACCTCTCCACTGCACAGATTAGGAACGGGGCTCAAGTAGACAAGTGACTCCCTGAGCTTCCCAGTCAAACCAACCCAGTTCAGACCTTGACTCAGCCTCTTTCTAGCTGGGGGACCCAGATCAAGTCACTGAACCACTCTGGCCTTCTGTTCCCCCAACTGTAAAGTGCAGGC
The DNA here is from genome assembly GCF_033118175.1 of Dama dama. Taxonomy (NCBI): domain Eukaryota; kingdom Metazoa; phylum Chordata; class Mammalia; order Artiodactyla; family Cervidae; genus Dama; species Dama dama. Next base: position 10,778,235 of record NC_083702.1, read on the forward strand.
ACGAGATCGTCTTTGTATCATTGTTTAGGGGATTAAACAAAGGAACGTGTGTGACATTTGTAATAGCATCTGTAAAGTGCTGAAATAGATCAACAGTCTTCCTCTCCTCCTCCAAGTTAAATGCTTTGTTAAGTGAAATAAATTCACCTTTTCAATCTGCTCAAAATAAAACAAAAAAAATGATTTGTTAACCTGTTGCTGCCATCCAGCAAAGAGTTCCACCTTCCTCACCCCTGGGATTTCTCCCCAGCACCACCGCAGAGCATCCGCACATGCTACCAGGCACCAGCCTGGAGGGCAGCCCCCGTGGCCCAGGCGGAGGAAGGGGCGCCAGCCCTACATATGCCTTTTATGAACACAAGCAGACATTCCCGTCTTAGGTGTTTATCCTGCAGCCGGGGGCCACGTCCTCCTGCTGGCCTGTCGACGTTGGCAGGCTCTCCAGCTCCCCACCCTTGCAAACACGTACCAGCTTGCGGATGCGGTCCAACACCAGGTCGATGCTCTCCTTGCCCACCGTGTAGTGGCCCCGGGCGTAGTTGTTAGCTGCATCCTCTTTTCCCGTGATCAGCTGCTCTGGATGGAAGAGGTGGCGGTAGGTTCCTGCCCGAACCTCATCTACCGAGAGAGGGCGACCATCAGTCTTACCATCTGGTTCCCAGAGGAGACGCCCCCCTTCCACGAGAACACATGACACCCTTATCTACCAAACTCCACTGAGATGGAACAGAAAACCCCAGAATACATCTGCGAGGCTAAGGGAATTTCAGGCTAACACAGGCTCCACTAGAGCAGACACCTGGGACTCAAGCAGCAGTGAGAAGCCAGCTGCTCTGCTGGCAGGACCTTAGGGAGCCTTGGGTTTGTTCACAAAACTGGGCAGATACCAAGGTTGACTGCCTCATCCCCCTGGACCCCCACGGCTTCCCTCCAGTTTTTCCTTCATGCTGCAAAATTTATCCCAGAATATAATCAACTTTACTCGCCTCTAGATACTTCAGGGACACAGGGAAAGATTCAGAATGACCTGCTCCCAGGCTCCCCAGGGATTGTCCCAGACCTAACCTCCACCTCCGGAGGCAACAATACACATCAGGCATTAGAGATATTTCAGAACGACTTTGAAGCAAAGCTGTGTTCTAGGTTCCAGAAGAGCCAGATCCCGAGAGTGGTTCCAGCGGCATGGGCTTTCTGCTCACCTCTTAGGTCCACCAAAGTGGACACACAGCAGACCAGGGTGCCTCAGGCCCCACCGCCATCCCCTCTCCTCTACAGTGCCCCTCTGCTCCTCCAGGGAAAGCACCCATCGGTACAGTGGCCCAGGAAGGTCATTTATCCTTTCTGTATTTGTACAAGTGTCCAAAAGGTGGAGGGCCTGGTGTCTGTGGCCCTAGAGACAGTGCTCAGGCCCTAGAGACATCCTGGGGTCTCATCCATCTTTGCTGGTGAGTAGGTTTTGAAGCTGAGGAAATGCTGATGAAGCATATGGACTGACCCGGGGGTGCTGGAGGTGGCAGCAGGGAGAACAAGAATCCTGCCCCAACACAAGTCAGTACTCCTGTTTCCCTAACATCCAGACAAGGTTCACTCTAACCTCCATCAACCTCGGGCTGTAAGAGAAAGTGCCTGCTGCTATTTCGTCTCATGTGTGAGAGGCTGCAAGGTAACACCAGACCCGCCAGGGCGGACTGCAATCACTGCAGAACTGGAAATATACACTTTGGGAAACTGACTATGTGAGGGCTTCTCATAATTTCTGAAATTACTGGTATTTTTGATCCTTAGTATTTAGTGCACAATCTTGGCAGTTTTGGTCTGCCTCAGCAGTTTTGGGGGGAGAGCACCAGGATGAAGCTTTAACGGAGGAGCAGAGACCTCTGATCCCCACTTGAGACCCCGAGACTAGGGAGGGTTCCAGGAACCAAGAGTCACATGGGGTGAGGGTGGGAGTCAGGAGGGTCACCATTCCACGTGGAGGTCAGCCTCCCCAGCCTCCCCAGACACCAAGGTGGACCGCAGCACCACGGTGGACTGAGGCAGACCATGGTGGACCCCGGCCTCTGCAGCCTGATGCTGCTCCTGGGCAGGACCTTGGCCCACACTCACCCACCACTGTGGGCTCCAGGTCGACCATGACGGCCCGGGGCACATGCTTCCCGTTGCCGGTCTCGCTGAAGAACGTGGTGAAGGAGTCATCATCGTGGACCTTGCTGGCCTGTGCGCCAAAGGTGCCATCGGCCTGGATGCCGTGCTCCAGGCAGAAGAGCTCCCAGCAGGCGTTGCCGATCTGGACCCCAGCCTGGCCCACGTGGACAGATATGCATTCCCGCTGCAGGCAGAGAGGAGGCCAGTCAGAACCCCAGCTGGCCACACTTGTGCCCAGACCCCCAGGCCCCGCCTCTGAGGACCTGTCCCTTCCTGGCACTAGGCAGGCAGGACACCCTGCCCCCGCCCAGCAGGCGGGCTCCTGGCCCCACTGCATCTGGATCAAGACTCGGGTTCCAGAGAAGAACCCCAGCTCCATGATTTGCTGTGAGGGTGGCTTTCCACAGTTAATCCTTTGTGTCAAGAAAAGGAAAGAGAGGGCCAGCCGCACAGATGAAACAGGATTAATTCCCAACCACGGACGGACTCCTGCACCAGTGAAGCCGGTCCAAGGAAGAACCAGTGAGAACAGCAGAATCCATCCTCGAATCCACCTCCATGTCCGGTGCACTGATCATGTTCCTCCCTCAGCCAGAGTCTCCCAGACGCTGTCTCACACACATACGCACACATGCTCACGCACACACTCCACATCTCCCCATCGCAGAGAAACACTCACGGGAGGACTGTATCTCAGAGTCTGTATCATGGGTGTCATTACTGTTTCATGTTCAAATGCAGGAACAAGAAAGGGTCAGTACAGGGGCTTCCCTGTGGGTCCCAGCAGTTAAGACGCTGCCCTCCCAAAGGAGGGGGCCTGGGTTCAATCCCTGGTCGGGGAACTAGATCCCACATGCTGCAACTCACACCTGGCACAGCCAAATAAATAAATATTTGAAATAAACATTTATTTTTAAAAAACAGGATCAGCACATCAGCAGGAAAGGGCTGGGAGGGGACAGGCAGGCCCTCTGTGGCCACCATAACCTACTCCCTCACCCAGCAGGCCAAGAGCCAAATAAAGCTGACCTTCAGAGGGTCCTTCTCCGTGTTAGTCTGGTGTGAAGCCACAATTACACAACTGGTTCTGGTACTAACAGCTTAGGATGGGGAGGGGTGCGTGTATCTGAATGTGTGAGGTGATATATGTGTGGGTGTATGTTTGTAAGAGTGTGATCGTGAGCGTGTTCGAGAGTGGCAGTGTGTATGTGTGTGAGACATGAGTGTGTGTGAGTGTGTTATGGTTCTGCTGGGGCGGTGTGCCCATCACCCCCCACGCCCCTCCTGGGAAGTACTGGCCCCACCAGGAGCCTCTGTGCCCGGGACAGAGCTGGGCCGGGAACCATGTGCCTGGTGTGTGGCCTTCTATTCTTATCCATGACCCGAGCTGGCATTTTCCAGCTCCAGGGAACCCAAACCCAGTGTTACAGCCTCCAGAGACCAGGGCTGGGTGAGGGCCATGGGACTCCTGGGACCCTGGGGCTCTCCTGGTGTGGGTGTAGGCTGGCCGGAGGCATCAGGACCCAGTGCCCTAACGCTGTTGCGCAGCGGGCACGCCGGCCTCTGTGCTGCTTGGCCTCTGGGCGTCACAGAGGCCTAGCCGGGAATACAACCGGCCATGTTTCCGTGAGCCTGGTGGCCAGGAAAGGACTTTACACACGAATCTTGCCTCTCAAGTTACGAGCTGTGCTGTGTGGGCTGGGCTGAGTTACATAACCTCCCGGCGTGTGAAAAGCACAAGTTACCATGATCATTTCTGCTATGGTCACCCTAGTCTTCAGCAGCATCATTACGCATTTTCATCCCTGTAGCCTTACTCTCCACCCGGAAAATGCACCCATGGGAAGCCAGAGACCTCAGCCTACTGCTCCTCTTATGATGAAACGGCTTCATCTTAGGGCTCGATTCAGGCGTGAGGAAGCAGGGTCCTTCCCCAAGAACCCCCGAATCCAGCAGCTACTGACTGGACCACACTTTCACAGGAAGCCATGGCCTTCTCGGGGACAACACGTGTGAGTGAGGGGACCTGGAGAGGCCTGGAAGGAGCTGGTCCCACTTGCTGTCCTGTGGCCCCGCCCCCAACCATCTCCAGGCACCCCTCCCCCACCCGCTGTGGGTGCTCTGGGCCTTTCTGGAAGGATGCGGGGGTGTTTCAGGAAGATCAAAAGTGAGAGGAGAAGACAGAAGGATCTGAGGTCCTGAAGACCACCAACGTGGGGACACGGATGTTTTCACATCTCTTTAACCTCATGCGAGTCAATATGCCAGTCTCCATAGCAGAAATCAGCCTCACAAACGAGCACACGGCCCTTAGGAGGAGGGAGCTGGCTTCCCTGTTAAACTAATTCACAAGAGTAACTAGAGGCATAAGACAGACTCAGAAATAACATGGGTCAGAAAGAGGAACAGCAGTAGTCAACCAAAATAGGATGGACACGCAAAAATCCACAAATCCTTCGTGTTGTTAAGGAAAAAAACCCACAGGAGAGAAATGCATCTACCTATCCAAACAGCCCTTTTGACTAGGGAGAGCGCTTCTTTTAACAGAAGACTGTGAGCTAGTCAGGGTGGAAGGAATAATATACTAAGGACCCGATAGTTTCTAAATATATATATTGATTTGGACAAGGACTGAAGGAGAACTAGATATTCACAGAGTGCCAAAGAATCACTGTTACTTACAGGTCACAAGGGGAAGTTAACTTCAATGGTTACCGGCCTCTGACCCTGGGATGGATTGTAATCTCTGACCCTGGGATGGATCGTAACCCCACGGCAGCAAGAAAACCCGATGTAATGCAGTAGGACACACACACCTCCCAGGAAAGCTTCTTGTCAGCCTTAACAAATATTGTATATTAACACACACATATGGAATATAGAAAAATGGTACAGATGAACCTGTTTGCAGGGCAGGAATAGAGACCCAGATGAAGAGAATGGACTTGTAGACAAAAACGGGGAGTGGGAGGAAGGGACAAATGGAGAGAGTAGCACTGACACATATACACCACCCTGGGTAAAACAGGTAGCTAATGGGAAGCTGCTGCACCAGACGGGGAGCTCCGCTGGGTGCTCTGTGACGACCCAGGGGCTGGGATGGGGGCTGGGTTGGGAGGGAGGCTCAAGAAGGAGGGGACAGATGTGTACACGCAGCTGGCTCATTCTGTTGTACAGCAGAAACTAACAACATTGTAAAGCAATTACACTCCAATACAAAAATAAAACTTTTTAAAAACTTAAATACTCAGCCTTAATGTATTAAACCCTTTATAGGTAGCTGCCACTTTATAGAAAACACAGGGGTCCAGGGATAAGAGACACTACAAGCATGACTCCACAAGCCGGTAAGTTCTACAGAGCAACTGACCCGCTCGTCTCAACTCATGAAAATCAAAGGTGAGGGAGGAACTGACCCACATCGAGTGGAACTTAAGAAATATAACATACACATGGAGTGTGTGAATGTTAACTGAATTCTGGTTTGAACAAATCAAAATATTTGAGGGGATAGATAAACTGATTAATGTTGTTAAGCATGATAATGAAAGTGTAGTTAAGTATCAAAAAGCTCTTATTTTTAGAGTCACTTCTGAAGCATTTAGGGTAAAACGTCATGACATCTACATTTGAGTTTACTTCAAGCACAGCAGATAAAGTAAACATGGCAGAAAAAGAGTAATTATTAAATCTAGATGACAGATATGTGGGTGGTGATACACTGCCATACTCTTCTAAAGTTTTGACAGTTCTCATACTGAAAACACAAACATTTAAGAAAGGAAACAGTGAGATCCAGGTGAGGAGCCATCGACAAGGGCTCATCAACATAACAGCCCATCGACAAGGGCCAGGCCTGTCCTGTCCCTGTCCACTTAGTCATTCATTCAGCTGACAATTTCCAAGAGCCCAGTTTGTTGGGCAAACAAGAACTGTAAAGTTACACAAGGGAGAATTCCTTGGCGGTCCAGTGGTTAGGACTCAGGTGTTGTCACTGCTGGGGACAAGGGTCCAATTACCGGTTGGGGAACTGAGATCCTGCAAACCACGCAGCACAGCCAAAATAAATAAATAAAATAAAGTTACACAAGGAAATCACCAGTGAAATGAAGTTAGGGGAGGCCCCCAGTGCTAACATCTGTGCCCCGTTTGCACCTGCCCTGAGGGGACAAGGATCCCATCTGCTCCTCCAGCCACTCTTACTTGTCACCACCCCTCATTCCTGCCTGGAGGTTCTACACAGAAAAGCCAGGAGCATGTCCAGTGCTGACGGCCTTGGGGGCGGGCTCTCAGGCCCAAGACAGGTAACGGGGGAGTTTTTTGAGCTCAGAGCCTTCAGAAGCTCGAGCCAGGCCAGCCTCACAGGTCATCAATTACGATTTCCACCTCTTGTTTTACAGATGAAGAGGCTGAGGCTCAGACAGGTAAAGGACAGATTGGAAACTTCACAGCTCTGTAAGGAAAGAGCCTGGGCCGAAATCCAGACTCTCTGACCTCTGCAGAGTCCTCTCCTGGACGCCACCCTGGACCCTTGCCTGGTTCTCACTCTGAGCCCCCAGGGCCCAGGGGCCACGCCCCCTCACGCCATCATCAGCCCCCCCACACCCTCACCAGCCCTCTAGGCCTACATCGCCCCCCATGCCCACAGTGGTCCACCACGCCCACAGCAGCCCCCACGCCCACCGCGGCCCAAGCCTGACAGCTGGAGCCCAGGAAAGCTTGTACAACAACACTCCAGACCAGAAAAAGTTCCATTGCAGAGAGAACAGAAGAGAACGGCTCAGTGTGGGCGCCTCAGAAACAGGCCACGCTTCCTGGAAGAACCAAGACTGTGCTCTGGGCCTGGTGTTGGGGGGGTGGGGAGAGGGGTGTGGGGCAGAGGCCGGTGTGTCCTGCAGGGATGCAGGGGGCAGCTGGTGTGTGCTGGGGAGGGTGCTGGTGTGTGTTGGGGGCGGGAATGGGGGCTGGTGTGTGTTGAGGCATGGGGACGGGCCTGGTGTGTACTGAAGGAGAAGTGGGTGGTGAGGGGTGGGGCAGGGCTGGTGTGTGTTGAGGGGGAGGTGGGTGTGCTGACCGGGCAGACAGTATTTACATCAAGTGTTTGCTCCAGACTCACGGTTGGTTCAGAGATTTCCTCTCTGGCCGGCAGAGCTCAAGCTTTCTCTCTCACACCGTTCCTCCCCCAGTTCTATTCTGACTCTGGACTCGAAGGGCTGACGCCAGCTCTCTGCTCTTGGGACCCTGTGAGATGAAAGGGGTCCCCTCTTGGCCTGACAACCCAGGGGGTGAAGGTGAGGGAGATGGAGGGACTTAACACAGGAGCTCCCTTCCACAAGCAAAGTATGACACCCCTACTCAGACCTAGTGCTGGGTGACTACAGTAGTGACCTGCTCTACCCGCTCCTGCGGCAGATCTACATCCATGTGTGCAAGAGGGCATCGAGAGGGGCTGGGCCATCTCCTACTCAACCCTCAGTGTGCTTACTGATCGCCCTCTCCGGTTGGAGGTCTGGAAGCCCCCACACCAGCACAGGCCACCTCCCCTTCAGCACTACATCGCACGGTCCTAGCTAACGGTTCACTGTTCGACTTTCCCGGTAGACAGCAAGGAGCCCCTGTTTTCTTGCCAGATTCCCAGCATCGAGTAAAGGGCTTGAAGAAGCAAGTGCTCAATAAATTCAGGGGTGATTGGAATGAAAACCCTGCTGGGGGGCTGCACTCTGCTTAACAAGGAGCGGGTGGCCAGGGCCTGCATGGCAGTGGACGCTAAGGGAAGAAAAAACAGCTTCCAGCTTGGTTTCCTGGGGGAGGACTATCTGCGACTGTGTGGAGAATTCAGATGGGTTGGTAGGATCTAGGGCGTTTCAGCTGGATTTGGAGCAGAAGAATTTAGAGCAGGTCCCATGGACTGTTTAGGCTGTCCAAAGTGTAGGCTGGTGGAGGCTGTCTGCCCATGACTGTTATCCATGGAGAGGGTGCCCAGTTCTGCAGAACAGTAGGAAAAATGTGCTCCAGACCTTGACAGTGCTGTTATAACTCCACTGCCAGAAATCTCTCCTTGTGTCAACCTTATACACAACCAAATACTATTTCTATTTTAATATTAATCATTTCCTTTTCATTTGTTCTCAGAGAACTCAGACCCGCTAATTGCAGTCCTCTGCAGAAGGAGGCTCTGGAGCTTTAAAAATGGTTTTGAAGTATCACAAGCCAGTAAAACTGGCATATTATCTTGGAAGGGAACTGACACAGGCCAGCAGTGACGGCCAGTGAAAACCCGGGACCAGGCCACACACCCCGACCACCTGTGTGTCAAGCCACACAGTTGCCTTCAGGAAGCTTACTACTAGGCCCAAGTACTTCCAGTTGTCAGGCTGGGATGATGAATCATGCCAGGATCCAGGTCAGAGACGACGGGTGAAAAGTAGAGCCAGGGTTCCCAAGGGATGATTAAAGCAAGAACAACATGATTCCTGGGAGGCTGCATTATGTCTGCTCAAAATCTTTCAATAAGATCATATTTGGATTCAGAGAACAGACAGCAAGCTGGCGACAGCAGGAACAGAGTCGACCTCAGTTAACATCAGGTGAGGTCTCAGATGGCAGGCACCGCAGCCGGGCAGAAACAGGGTACCACAGGAGGCCTGGGGAGCAGCCGGGCTGGTCGCAGACTCCCGGACCCTTTAGACACTATGAGGCCAAAGGCCCTTGAGCTTCAGCTGACACTCAGGTCGGGAGCAGGAGAGAACAAGCAAGCTTTAATCAGCCACACATGGTGCCCACTGTCCTCCCGGGCTCTTCTACACGCAGCTCATCACAGAGAAATTCTAACAGGAAGATGCCAGCGGGGGACGTAGGCCTCAAAGACCACAAAGAGCACTGTAGGTCCCTGGTGGCCAAAGGGAAGGAGCAGTGGTCCACCCCATCCCAGGGCGCCACGTCCTCCCACCCACCCCATCACTAGCCCTGTACGCGTGAGCTCTTTCCTCCTCAAAAATTATTTTAACTTTCCCTCTTCCTTTCAAGCTCCCTGAGACGCCCCTCGGAGAGGACGGAGCATCACCCTTGGGCTCTGCGTGGGCCCAACCGAAGCCTGGATGCTTCCTATGGACACACTGCCTGGGGGCTGGGGGCTCCACCGCTGCCCAGAGGACATGCCCAGGGACCTCAGGGGACCCTTACTTAGTGATGGCAAGGGAGAACAGCGCAGTGGCTGCAGACCCCGGAGGTGCCGAGTTGGAAGATGTGCCTGGGCTATGCAGCGCTCAGCCACACCACCTGCACAGGGGGTTCTGCAGAGGTCTGCAGACGCAGAAGCAGTGTCCATCTCACCCCCAGAACACTCTGCCCTCTAGACTCCCAGCTCTGCAGGAAGACAGGCTCTTTGTTGCCATCTGATGTCAGTTCCCCCCTAGAACGCACGGGCAAGCTGCTACCCAGGAGGAGAGCAGTCAGCAGGCTGTGCCCTCACCCTCTGTGAGCCACAGACACTTTCTCTGAGGCCTGGAGTCACTGACGCCGAGACAGGTGTCACAGCCTCGGCTCCCAGGAGAACTGCTTACCAGCGGGACCCTGGGAGCAGACTGGGACGCTCAGTTACAGGGTTAGTTATAAAATCCTCGCTTAGAACCTAAGAAATGCCGAGCCCATCCTCGACATGGGCAGCCGTCCCAGCCCTCCAGAGGGGAGTCCAGACACTGGGGAAGGAAAGTCCTTTCTGCACGGGTGGGACTTTGGGGCCGGATGTGTACGTGTGTCATCCTAGGGTTTTAGGAACAAGTCAAGGGGATTTTAAAAAGAGGTTCTGAAACTGGGTCATTTGTAGTGATGTGGATGAACTTACAGTCTGTCATAGAGTGAAATAAGTCAGGAAAACAAATATCGTATGTTAATGCATACATATGGAATCTAGAAAAATGGCACAGGTGAACCTATTTGCAGGGTAAGGATAGAGATGCAGACACAGAGAACAGACATGTGGGCATGGGGGTGGGGGGAGGATGGGACAAATTGAGAGAGCAGCACTGACGTATGTGCACCACCGGGTGTAAAGCGGATAGCTAGTGGGAGGCAGCTGCATAACACAGGGAGCTCAGCTCTGTGAGGACCTAGAGGGTGGGACGGAAGACGGGTGGGAGGGAGGCTCACGAGGGAGGAGATATATGCATGCATAGAGCTGATTCATGTTGTTGTACAGCTGAGACTAACACAACATTGACAAGCAATTACACTCCAAAAAAAAAAAAAGAGGTTCTGTGAGTGTGAAATAGTCAACCAAAAAAACATCTTCCCATCAAGACAGTGCTGCCCATGTATATAAATGTCCCAAATAGAACGTGTTATATAAAATTCAGTGTTTCAAAACAAAGAGTCTCTTTCCAAAATATTCAGCCATAGATTTTCAGTTAAATATCTTTCAGATTCTTCGGCACATTTAAAACAAGGCTTTTGCTTTACATTTTTTGATTTACTATCTATTTTCAGAAACCTGCCTATTGAGGGCACATTGAAGTTTGTTCGGAGAGCTGGATTTGGGTCCTGGGATCCCCTCTAAAACTCACTGCGGCTCTGAGGTCAGAATTAGAACATGTAAGAGGCAGCACTCTGAAAATTACATAGCACTAGCTATGTGCTGGATATTATAAATATTAAATATCAGATCTTGAGTAAGCTGCCTGGGATGTGGTTCAGAATAACAGGGAGGGACAGAAGGGGGAGCGAATGAAGTAAGATTAAGTAGATAATTGTTGAAACTGATTGAGGCATACATAGGTGTTCATTATAACGCTCTCATTTTACATGTGCTTGGATTTCTCTGCAATGAAGAGGTTAAAATAGTAAAGCTAGGTGGAGCTTTGAAAATTTGAACCATAACCCCTCTTCATTTTGGAGATGAGAAAAACTACTTCAGAGAGGTTAAGTGACTTGAAATCACACAGCTAGCTGCAAAGCCAGGAGCCAAAAACTCCAGAAACTCCTGGCTCTGGGCTCCCTCTGTGACCCCTGGCCGCAGGCAGACGTGGCCTCCTCTGGCCACTATCCCAATATTCCCTAGGAGCCTGCTCTGGGGAGCAGGCCTGGAGCTAGAATCGGCAGAGCTGGGGCCAGAGCCAGGGGCCCTGGGCACTTTCCAGAATCAGGAGGAGGGAGGTTCTCACCTGTCCTACTGGCCACTGACACGGGAGGAAGAGTGCCAGGACAGCCTGACCTTGGCCTGCCAGTCAAGCTGACGTTGCCCCCTCCCCCATCCAGTCTTGCCACCCTCCCCGAGCCCCAGACAGGGGGGCCTCTAGTCCCCAGATTTCTGGGTTCTCTGTGTTTTGAGACGTTGGGGTGAAGTGGACTGGCAGCAAATTTTACCCACCCCAGGGCTCAGGGGGCAAGGGGAGGGCCTCCAGATGGTGGGACTGCGGCGCTGGGAGAGCACCTCTCCAGCAAGTAAGATCCCCGTCCCAGGGGAGAGGGAGACAGACAGATGGGACGGGCACCGCGGCCAGGGTCTGAAACCCTGTGTGCCAAAGTTCTCTGGCTTTGACCCGCTTGAAAAACTGGGGAGCTGGAAGCAGGTGCCAGGGCCTGGAAAGCTGAGGTGGAGGTGGAAGTGTCCCAGACCCAAGCCAGATGGCCCTGGGTGGGAAAGGAGAAGGAAGCCCCCAGCGTCGGGTGTGTGGCCCTAAGTCCCCTGACCTTTGGTGCTCTAACACACTTCGTTAGTGGGACCTGACCCAGTGCCCGGCCCAGCCCCCACCCCCGAGTCGGGAATCCCCGGACTGCCTGCCTACCCTCCCACCTCGCCGGCCGGTTTCCCCCACTCAGGTCCCTGAGTTGCCCCACGGTGATGTCTCGGAACCTAACCTCTTCTGCGCCGGCGGCTCCTGGCCCCCTTCCCCTCACCTGGGTGCACAAATCTCCCTTCAGGCGCAACTCGCCTCAGTCTCTACTTTCTCTCTAGGAAAAGGCCACCGGCACCAGGTGGGTGTCCCCCGCCCCCCGCCCCGCGCGAGGGTATGAACCCCTCGACCTTGAATTGACACCCCTAGGAGACTTCGAGCTCCGGGGATCCAAAGCGCGAGCTGTCAGCCGCGGAGGAGAGGGTCTCTGGGGTGGGCGCCCCCACTGTCGTCCCTCCCCATCCCCGCCCACCCCGCTCCCCCGCGCCCCCCGCGCCCCGGCCCCGCAGGCTCACCATCGCGGCCGCTCCAGTAGCCCGTTTGCTCCCGGCTGGGCCTGCCCACCCCAACTGCTCCAGATACAGCCGCCTCCGCTGTTGTGACACCGGGAGGGAGGGGGCCGGGGACAGACATGCTGGGCCAGCAGCTGCCCTGCAGCATCACAGAGCCGGGAGGGAGGGACGGGACAGGTCACAATCGCTCCGCCCCACCAGCCCGCCCGCGGCTCCGTCTCTGCCCGGGGAGCAGCGCGCGCGGGTGGGGTGGGGGGCCGGTTCCTGCACTGTGCTCTGCACGATCATACTTTGTGACCCCAGCCGCCCAGGAAGGAAATGCAAAGTGCTGTTTGAATGTGTTCAGGCTCCCAAACTTTGATCCTCTTCCTGCGGCAGGGAAGGCAGCCGACACCCTCAACCCGGAGGGGCGGCAGGGTGGGGGCAGGGCTCTCGGTGGGAGGGACAGGCTCCAAGCTCAGCTCTGGGGCTGCTCATCACCTCGGCTCTGGAGCCCTTGCACGTGCCCCCAGGCTGGCCTGGCTGTTGGGGGATTCACTGAGATAAAGGTGAGAACCCCCGCCCCCGCCCCCCACCCCGGCCCAGGAGGTACTTCTCAGTGCGTCCTCTGTTCCCGCTTCTACTCCTCTGTTCCTGGACATCACCCCTCCACCATTATTTTCAAGTCTCTTTCTCCATCCATTTATCATCTCTCCCTCTTCCTACTTTAAAGCCCAGGATGTGCAGAACAACCTCAGGATTTCGGCTGCCTCTTGGCTCAGGAATAAGACCTTCTCTGGGGGCTGCAAGTGATGTGTAAGGGTTAAGGGCCTTTCCCCACTCCACTGGGTTGGGGGTGGTGCAGTGGGGACAATGGGTCTGGCCCTCTCTTCACGCTTCAGATTTTGGCCATGCAATTGATTACACTTCCCTCGTTTCCCCCCCTCCCCTCCCCAGTTTAGCTGTAAGCATTGCAAACTTCCCACCAGAGTCCAAACTGAGCTGAGACAGTAAGGCACTCCTGTCTCTTCTCCCGCTCTCTTCAGGCCCTGCCTACCAAACCCCGAGTCACTCCAGGCAAATCCACAGCTTTTCTGCAAGGTGCCACCGCACAGAGCTGCTCTGGCAGGACGTGATGACTCGCCAAGTGTCTCAGTGCACAGATCCACCTTCCCTTCCTGACTGTCTTATCTCCAGCTGGTGGAGAGTGAGAACACTATTTTGTAGCTATTTGTTCTGCTGAGCGTCCATTCTTATGTTGTCCGACCTGTACTGTAAGTTTCTAGAGGACAGAGGATGGGACATGTGTCTTATTGAATATTTATTTGGCTGGACCGGGTCTTAGTTGTGACATGTGGATCCAGTTCCCTGACCAGGGATCAAACCTGGGCCCTGAGCATTGGGAGCTCGGAGTGTTAGCCACTGGACCACCAGGGAAGTCCTCTGGGGCACATGTCTTAATCATCTTTGTATTTTAGAGCATCTCAGACACAATGCTTTACACACTGACACATGCAGTGCTTAATAAATTATGAATTGAATTGTCTATAAAGATCTTAAAAATTGAGAATCATAATTAAACTAACTGCCAAGCACATGGTATGTGCTCAATAAAGGATGATAACTATCATTAACTATGTATTTATTTCTCTTTGAAACTCCCATAGCATACACTGATCACTTTATCACTTCCATGACATTTACTACTCTTCTCTTTGGAATCTTTTTTTCTTTTTAATATTTATTTATTTGGATCTTCATTACAGCATGTGGGATCTAGTTCCTTGACTAGGGATTAAACCTAGGCCCCCTTGCATTGATAGCATAGTGTTTTAGCCACTGGACCACCAGGGAAGGTCCCTACTTTGGATTCTTGGTATATGCATATGTGCATGTGTTTATTTCTACAAAACTGGATGGAATGCTTGGGTGTTATTCATCTTGGTGCTCTCTCTCTCTCTCTCTCAAAAGTAGCTAGTCAAGTGCATCAAAGATGCACAATAAACATTGCTGAGTAAATTGATTTTTTGAGTTCTCTTTGAAATTACCAAATATGTTCTGAACAGGTTCTTAATGTCCTGGGGGTAAAAATGATAATGAAAATACTGGTGATTATGATGGCATTCAGCAGCCTTCATCATGATGATTCCTTGACCCTTATCATCTTTCACCTTTATGAGGTTAAGGGTTGGCAGGAGCCATGTCTACGCTGTAAATGCTGAACATGGCATCTTTTGGTTCCAGGGAGATAAAAAGAAGGGTAGCTGGCATACACTGAACTGTATCCCCTCTCCCTCACAATTGATTTGTTGAAGCCTTAACTCTCAATGTGATTCTATTTGGAGATGGGTCCTTGGGGCCTTTAGGGAGGTAATTAAGGTTAAATGAAATCATAAGACTGGTGCCCTGATCCAGTAGGATTTATGTCCTTGTAAGAGGAAGAGACACCAGGAGTGTATGCACAGAGGGAGGCCGTCCAAGAAGGTGGCCATTGGTAAGCCAGGAGCAGAGGCCTCACCAGAAATGGACTATGAGTTTGGACTTCCAGTCTTCAGAACTGTGAGATAATTAATTTCTGTTGTTTAAGCCACCTAGTGTGTGGCATCTTCGAAGACTAACATAGTAGCCTGAGTCTTAAAAGTAAAAAACATAAAATTCTTTTTGGTTTTTAAGTCCTCTTTCACAATTATTTGGTCTGGGGCAACCTGGATCCCACCTCCATTCTATGTCTTTCTCCCTGAGTAGAAGTTTGGAATGAAAGCAGGAGATGTAAAAAAATAAAAAAATAAAAAGAAAGCAGGAGATGTGTTTTCAGTCCCTGTGATGGTTAAGTTTATGTGTCAACTTGACTGAGCCATGGGACACCCAGACATTCAGTCAGACATTATTCTGGGTGTGTTTGTGAAGGTGTTTCTGAATGAGATGAACATCTGAATCGGTAGACTGGGTAAAGCAGATTGTCCTCCCCATTGGATGAGGTAGGCCTCATCCAATAAGCTGAAGATTTGAATTAAATGAAAGGGCTGAGTAAGAGGGACCAGCTGCCTGCCTGGCTGCTTAGTTGAGACCCTGGACTTCTCCTGCCTTGATCTAGAGCTCACACCAGCAGCTCTCCTGGATCCAACTTGAAGACTATGTCTTAGGCTCCATGATCATGCAAGCCAGCTTCCTATTTTCTCTCTCTCTGTGTATGTGTGTCTCCTATGGGTTCTATTTCTCTGGAGAACCCTAATACAGTCCTCCTTTTTGCAGGTGGAAAAACAAGTCAGATACAGGCTGTTTACAGAGAAGAGCAACATTGCTCTTGACAGTTTGGAACTTCCCTGCTCCTTGTAGAGATTTTAAAATATCAGCCTCAAAAGCAGGTGATTTGGACCCAACTAGGATCCAGCATTTCATTCTTGTAAAAAGAGCGAAGTAGGGACTTCCCTGATTGCTCAGTGATTAAGAATCTCCCTTCCAATGCAGAGGACGTCGGTTTGATCCATGGTTGGGGAACTAAGATCCCACATGCCACGGGGCTTAGAACTAAACCCCGTACGCCACAACTAGAGAGAAGTCTGCGTGCCACAATGAAAGATCTCACGTGTGACAACTAGGACCCGATGCAGACAAGAATAAATAAATGGTAAAAAAGAAAAGATGGAGTTTACTTTGCCAAGGGGAGACAGGAGCCTGGAGGAAGACCTGGTACCTTCCAGGCACCCACACTGCTAGGGGAAGCTTGAGATTCCAGGAGGAAACTATTTTATAATAGGATTATCTAGATTTAGGCACTTGCCACGTGGATTTAACTCTGGTAATGGGTGATTGCCTGCCTTAAGACCACTTGCATCTGAATGCTGGGCTCCCTGCTTGTGTCCCAGCCCTGCAGGTGCTGAAAGGGTGGGGGCGCTGATGGCCACAGAATCGCAGGTGCACTGGTTCCCCTCCGAGGTCTGACTGCTGCACAAAGGTGGAACCACACAGCCCGGGCAGCCCTGCTCCCAGGCGCGTCCCCTCCTAAACACACCAAGGAGGAGGGTCTGGGTGGCCTTGTTTTAAGCAGGGGACAGCAGCGTTTTCCTGACGGACAGTTCTGATTCCTCCCCTGTTCCCTGCCTGCCAGCTGGCTGACGTCAGAAGTGGGAGCTTTCAACGCATCCACTCCCATGGTGTGGCCTTTGATCCTGGCTAAGCTCAGCTTCCTGGGTGGGAGCCGGGGCTGGGGGCAGCCATCTAGGCCCTCACCTGCCAGTCACAGGAAAATGAGATGGAGGGGACAGGAGGCAGTGGGCAACTTAGAGCTGGGGGTCCAGGACTGACAGGTGACATGCAGAGAACCCTGAGCTCAGGGAAGAAAAACTCGCCTCCTTCACAAACAGGGGCAAGCTGGTCAGAGGCCAGTGAAGCCCTGCCCTCACCCACACCTGAGGCTCGTTACTGACCCGGTGACCACCTGCCAGCCCCATTAAAAGCACCAAACGAGCAGCACCACAGGGAAGATACGGCGGTCAGGTCAGTATCTCCCCTCAGGCCTTGGTGTTCTGTGTACAGTTGACTCTTCACTTTCAGAAGGACTGCTGGGTTCTCTTTTCCAGAAATTTCACAGAATGCTATGGGTATCACAGAGATCCAGGCTTTCTTGACCATACCCTGGTGGTGTGTTAAAAGAGCTGGAAAACAGCTCTCACCATTGACATCATAAATCCCCTTTAGAAAACTATCCTGGGAAAAATAACCATGTTGTTTCATGGCCTTTGCACATACAGTCTGCTCAGAGCTGTTGTTTACACTAGCAAAAAGTTGGAAAGAACCAGAAGGCCCAGCACACCAGTAGGAAGGATTATATGGCTGCTAAGATGGAGAACTTGGAACCTCAACCGTCACCTCATTTGGAATAAGGGTCTTTGCAGGTGTGATTAAGATCTCAAGATGAGAGCACCTGGATTAGGGTGCTTCCTAAATCCAGCAACATTAAGTGAGACAGAAAAGGATAAGACAGAAACACAGAGAATGCGGTAAGGCAGGGGTGGGGGACATTCGGCCACAAGCCCAGGGCCACCAGGAACCCCCAGAGGCTAGAGGACACAGGAAGATCCTCCCTGGGGCCTCTGGAGAGAGATGCCTTGACGGTGGACTTCCAGCCTCCAGAGCTATGTGAGAGTAAGCTTCTATGGTCTGAAGCCCCCCGGTTTCTGGTCATTTGCTTCAGCAACCCCAGGAAACAAATGTGTATAGTAGAGAAGCAGTAATGCTGAAAACTGAATAGATAATATTAATAACATAGAAAGTACTAGATACATGTTTATGACAATACGCACGTGTATGGAAGAGAAGGGAGAGATGGTTTCTTTTACGCATTTTTTTTTTTTAGTAAGGTTGTTTGAATGAACACATTTCATGTCTTACAAATATAGTAAGTAATGTGGCCAGTTCACAACCCTGAAAATACAAGTCTGGTCACCCCGTGTGGCAGGACAGCCACCCCAGGACCAAGCTGTTTTAAACTCTGGTCAAGTGGACCTTGGAGTCTTGACCCCAGCAGTACCACCTCACAGATCCATCATTAAAATCTGAGTGTCCACCCACACCTGCTTCCCTGTCTGAGACAGTAACTCCCTCTCAGGCCACAAAACCCTGTCTTTGTCTTTACCAAATACTCTCACACAAACCCCATCACCTCCCCACTCTCCAGCCCCGCCTTCCACAAGCCCGAAGAAAAAGGTGAGGCAAACAGCATGTCATTTCTTGACCTAGTCCTGATTAAACCGCCCTGAGAAAGTGTTAACTTGAATTTGCCTATGTAACAAGACACAGGTCCCTCAGGGACCATTAATCTTACTTAATCCAACTAAATGTGCCTATATGCAAAGTTCGTGTCTATTTAACCTATTTCACGCACCTATTTCAAATATTTTAAATGGATTTTATCAAAAAGACTTAACCATCCTATTTTTACAATGATAAATATTTTGTAGCATTTTATATACTCCATTCCCTGTATCACTTAACACCTTCCAGTCTTTTTAGTAGACTTTTGCTCACCTGACACAAAAGTATCATAAAAAAAATAAGGCAGAAAAATGTTATCCCCATCTTTAAGGTAAGAAAATAGAGACCTATACCCCTTATATGTGGAACCTAAGAAGCAATGACGCAAATAAACTTACTTACAAAACAGGAAGAGACTTAGAAAACAAACTTATGTTTGCTGAGGGGGAGGGGACAGTTTGGAATTTTGGGGAGGTCATCTACACACTGCTGTATTTAAGATGGATAACCAACAAAGGCTTACTGTATAGCACATGGAACTCTGCTCAATGTTACATGCCAGCCTGGATGGGAGGGGGTTTGGGGGAGAACAGATACATATATATGTATGGCTGAATCTGTTCACTCTTCACCTTAAAGTTTCACAACATTGTTAATCAGCTATACCCCAAAACAAAATGTTTTTGGCATTTAAAAAAAAAAAGAGAGACCTAAAGATTAAACGACTTTTGCAAAGTTACAGAGCAATTCAGCAGCAGAGCCAGCATCTCTTTATAGGGAGAGATTGCTTAGCTTTTCTGCCATCAATCAATGTTGATGCTACTGTTAACGTGACTTCTCTCGAAAAGAAAAGAAAAGAAATCCTTTTCTCTAAAGGATTTCTGCAAAAATTCTTTGGTTTTTCAACCAAGGCTCCAAATATTAACTGATGCTTGTCAGTCCCCATCTCAGATGGTAGAAAAGGTGACAAGGGTATGTGAAAAGTTTCAGGGTGCTTGAAAAAGAGGAGCTGGGCAACAGTGTGAAATGAGAGCTGGGGTCAGTATTAAAATTAGAAGTGGGTCATAAAACCCAGCCTGCCAGGTCACCTGGGGAGGGACAGCGGCTCTAGTGGCCTCCACCCCTTTTCTACCTCAGCCCTTCTGCCAGCCTACCCACCCGCCCACTGGCTGCAAGTCCCTTCTGCCAGCCTGCAGCTCAGCCAGCTAATACTCTCCTGAACAAACCCTGTCTGCAGCTGTTTTTTCACAGGTTCTCAAGTACTGGGGTTACCAAGAGGGCTGGATGTTTGAAAGATAAAACGGAAAGAAAACCCACCAACATTACAGTGGTTATCTCAGAGGCATGGGATCACAAGTCCCAAATTTGCTTTTATACAAATTTTTAAATTTCTAAAATATATATTCATTGCTTTAAAAAAATTTTTTTTAAATCTGTTTTTATCAAGAGGCCTGGAGGCTGGCCAAAAATACTTGGATCCCACTTTAACCCCGGAGGAATGGGGCACATAGAGGTTTCAGCAGGGCCCTGTGTTCACGGCTTTTTTTGAGTAGTTGATTTACCATGTTGTGTTAGTTTCAGGTATACAACAAAGTGAATCAGTTATAAATACAGCCAGTTTTTAAGATTCTTTCCTATATAGGCCATTACAGAGTACTGAGTAGATTTCCCTGTACTGTACAGTAGGCCCTTACTATCTATTTTAAAAAATATGGAATGCTTCACGAATTCATGTCATCCTTGCACAGAGGCCATGCTAATCTTCTCTGTATCGTTCCAATTCTGGCATATGTGCTCCCAAAGCAAGTACCGTGTCCGTTGCTCTTAATTTAGCTCCTTGTCATCCAAGAACCAAGATTTCCAGAGGCAGAGAAGCATTCTTCTCGTTAACAATTGCTATGTCAAGTTCCAAAGCACTGGGCTGGCAGGTGGTGAGGGAAGCCTAGGGGAGTGTGCCTAAGCAGAGCACATGAGAGAATGACAACCCGCAACCCCCCCAGGCGCAGAGACAGTGGCCCACCAGCCCAGGGCCGCTCCAGCAAAGAAGGGGGAGGGGTGGACAGATGCCCTTTCTGCAGCTCATATCACGCCTCTCACTCTCCCGTTTCCCACAGCTGGCTTAGCAGTTGGCAGAGGCAGTGCCACCCCAGACTTAGAAGTGGAGCGTCCGGGAGCACGAAAGGCTGGCTCTCAGCTTCCCTGTGGCTGGGAAGGTACCAGGCAGGCTGGGCAGAGGGCTGAGTTTGCCAGGAAGTGGCAGCAGAGGTGTGACGCCCATCTGTTCATCTCAGACTTGGGCTCAGAAGAGGGTGGAGCGGCTCCACAGCTTTACAGGGAAAGGTGTGGGGCTTACACTGCGAGCCGGTCCCAGAAGGGAGCGCGGGGCAGCTGGACAGAGTGAGGCAGCCCTGCAAGAGCGGACGCGGATGAACACCCAAGACTGGGTTTAAAAGCATGGCGCACGTGTGCAGCGCGCCATCATCCGTGGGGAGAAAGAGGAGCTTAGCATCAGAGTTTACGTGGAAAGATCTGGGTGGCAATGGCGGTGGGCAGGGGGCAAGAGGTGCGGAGCAGGAGGGAAAGACACTCTTTCACAAACACCTGCTGTGCCTTCTCAATTTTGTACTAGACACATAAAACATCGTTTTTAAGAGCATGAACACACGTGAGAAAACACATCCACGGTGTCACCTGCACAAAGCCATGAAATGCCCTCAAGCCCCTCTCTAGAGGCAGCACCCTGTCCTCCCCTCCACTGCCCACCCCACCCGTGATAGCCCATCTAGCCTAGCCCCTCCTTACCTCACCATCTCCCCAGCTGCCCCTCAGCCCCGAGAATCCAGTCATATCTCACATCAGTGGAAGCAACCCACTCGCTGGGGCCGAGGTGGCACATGCAAGGACAGTAAGCTCCAGCGGCTGGTTTTTGGGTACATGAGGGGCACCGTGAGCAGTGAGGGATGTGGATTGTGGAGGGGACTCCTGTCTCATGCAAGCTGCAGCCTGGGGGGTCACTTCACCCTGGGGTCTCCATTTCCTTAACACACAAAGGGGTTGCAACGGGCTGGGGTTGGGGTCTTTCCAGATCACAGGTCGGCAGGCCCCATTCACGGCCACTTCTCTGGACCTGTTGTGTACTGGGTGCTTCAAGCGCAGGCCCACAGAAACACAATGTGAGCTCTCTGTCCAAGCTGAAACATTCTGGGAGCCCCACAAAAAAGTGGAAAAAACACGTAGTAACAAGATTTTATTTAGTCCAATATATGCAGGTTATCATTTCAATATGCCATCAATATAAAAATTACTGAGTCTCCACTCTTTTTAACTCTATGTGTTTGCAATCAGTGTCTATTTTGTATTTACACAACATCTTGATTTGTAATACGCGATCAATATAAAAATTACTGAGTCTCCACTCTTTTTAGCTCTGTTTGCAGTCAGTGTTATATTTTATATTTACACAACATCTTGATTTGGACCAGCCACACTTCAAGGGTTGAAAGGCAGCTGAAGCTCGTGGGGACCTCCCTGGTCAGCACCAGTGCTGGAGTGACCAGGTGGCCCGCCCTTCGCTTCAGATGTCATCAGGCTCCGCGCTGAGGCCGGCCGGAGCCGCAGCTGCATCCCCAGGTGAGGCCCAGCCACTCGAGCAGCAGGTCCAGCTCCTTGCTGGACGAGGAGGGCAGCTGGGGCTGGGTGCCAGACAAGACTGCAGAGCACCAGGCGAACAGGAAGCCAAGATGCCCGAGGCCTGGAGCAGGGTCACACAGGCTTCGGGGCGACAGAAGTCAGGGTTTCCACAACACAACCCCCCTCCCCCACACCAAAGCAGAGGCTGCCTGTCACGTCAGTTACATCCACTCATTCTCTGGCATGCCTCTAAACACCTTCTAATCCCCGGCCCTCAGTTGGGCAGTGACAACACAGTCATCCCTCATGGTGCTCCATTCCACCTGGAGCAGGAACCTGCTAACACTGTCCTGGAGGCTCATTTACTCACCCAACTCACACAAAAGTCCCTGTGAGAGGAGAATCACCTTACAGATGAGGTTAAGTCACTTCCCAACAGCCACACACCATTGAGTGGGAGGGCAGGCCCCTCCCCCCACTTCAACATTGCAGTCACACTCCCCAGCTTCAAAGAGGCCCCAGAATCCCACAGCCACAAGGCATGGGGCCACCACTGCAGAAAGTATATGAAACAGGGGCCGGGAGAGGATTCCCAGAGGTGACCCACCAGAGAGAGGGGAGCTGGGCCTCCAGAGGATCAGCAGGTGCAGAAGCTAAGAGGTGTGAGAGGTGCAGTGCTCAGAGAACCCTAACTGCCAGCGGCTGGATCAGGCCCCACGTGAGGTGGGGGTGTCGGCCAAAACCAGTGCCCAAGGTCCCTAAACTCCGTAAGAACCGGGGTTTTACCCTCAGGCCAGGGGAAACCACTATCTGGGGCATGAACAGGACCAGGTTTTAAAAATCACTGTAAAAAAAAAAAAAAATCACTGTAAAGGAGAAATCCCGAAGCCTGATCAGCTCCCTTTCTCTCAGCATGTTTTACAGCACCCTAGGACTTAACCTCCCAGGGCCTGAAGTCTACTCACTCAATCATTTTATGAAAGAGATGCCGTTGACCTGGAGCTCCTGAGGGTCTTAATGCAAAGCTGATAAGCCACTGGTTTTCCTGGCCTGCTAGGCGCCTCCACCCCCAGCCCCACAGCAACGGCCTCCATGTCGGCACACAGAGACAGGGAGGGTTCTTGTGGCCACTGACAGAAAGCGCTGAAACATCTCAGCTGCACAACCGCCAGGGCCCTAGTGTCTCCCACCCCTAGACAAGGAACATCGTTCACTGCCTCCCAAGCCTCCCCTCTGCCCAACCCCCTCCTCACATCCTTCCAGCTCCCCTGATTATCCGCTCCATTTTCAGTGCATCAGCTTTTGAGGCTGACCTACTTTCCAAGGACACAGGAGCAGAAACACTTGTGCATTATACGAACAGCAGAACATAACTAGAACAGGACACAGAAAGGGGGGAGCCAGCAACAATGTGTACCAAGGATGCAGCAGAAACTAGCGAAAGAACCAGCAAGGCAGCACAAACCATCACCTTGAGGGGATGGGAGGGCAGCAGGAGGGAAGGGGCAACAGGAGGGAGAGGGCAGAGACACCTCCTCACCCAGCTCCGCTTGGCCACTGACAGCTGGAACACTGAGCTTAGTCCAGGAGGCAGCTGCCAGATCCCCTTATCCAGTCGGAAGAGGACCTGAAGCTCAGGAAGCCACGCTAGGTGTGAGCAGAGAGCAGCCCACAGCACAGCTCGGGGCTGGGTGGGGAGGGGGGAGTGATAAACCAGACCAGACTATGGAGCCTGTCCCGCGGGCCACCTTCAGAGCTAAGTGTTCCATGCAAGTGAAAGGCCAAGGTCTCCCAGCCAGGACCTTGCTCTGAATTTCCAACTGCACGAATCCCTGGCCTAAAAGATCAACCCCTGCGTCTGCACTAAGACGGACAGTGTCAAGGAATGTCAAGGAGGAAGCACTCCCCTCCCGCAACCCCTCCTCTGCAGGGCTGTGCGGCTTGTTTCCACAACACCTGCCAGGCCTGCCAGAGCTGGGTGCAAAGGGGAAGGCATTGAGGAGCCTGACAGTGCCCCAGCCAGCCTCCCCTGGAATTAGGCTGGCTGCACTGGCAGGGCCCAACCAGCTGCAGGAAACAGGCTGCCCAGGACGGGTGACTCTGCTTCTCTGGCAGTCCTGGGGCGCAGGGGCTTGAGGTGAGCAGCGAAGACCACTCAGTGCTGGATGGGAAGCCGGCAGAGAGGAGGAGACACGGCCTCGCGGATCCGCTGGAAGATCTGAGTCAGCTTGTAGAGGAAGGGCAGGGAGCGGGGAGACGCTGCGGGGAGAGGCCAGTCAGTGCCCACCCTACCTCTCCCATGCCCACTCAGCCACGCCTCCCCCAGAACTCTCCCACCCGGGGAATGACCAGGCCAGTGCCCCTCCTCCCCTCCCAACAGGAGAGAATTTCTCTTTCTCCAGAATATAATCTCTGGGTTGTATTTTCTTTACGTGGATGAGAGAAAACTTAAGTTTGCTGAGAAAAAGACCCAAATTTATTGTTTTTTTATGTTTTAATCTAACTTTTTAATATTAAAAAATTGGTAATGGTGGCTGCCTCTGTGGAGATGAATTTGGGAAGAGACTTTTCACTACATTCCTTTTTGTACCTTTTAAGTTTGAAGCCAAGCCACAATACTACCTCTTTTTATCATAAGTTAATTGTATTAACAATAAAATTAAAATCAGCCTCTTTTGAACGAGAGCTGAGCTGGCTGCTTTGGTTTGTTTTCCCTTATTTGAATTACTGATTTTTTAATTGACTTTTTTCCTTCTTAAAAAGAAATATGTTACTTTTAAGAAAGCTATTCCAGTCCACCCTCTTCAAGTCCTCCTGGCCGGGTTCTAATTGCAGCCTAGCCCTGGGCTCTCACCAACCTACACAGGCTGTCCTGAGCGCTCCTGGAACAGCCCCTTGCTATCCCCACTCAGAAGACCAGGGTTCTGAGACTGAAAGTCTCCTAAGGACCACAAAAATCTTTCTAATTTTTACTAAGTCTCTGGAATAAAGTAAAAGGTCAAAGGGTGGACAGGACTGAACACAAACTCCTCAGCTTTCCTGAGGGCTAACCAGCGACTCTCTCCTCAAGCAAACAGAGCTGTTCAGAGGGATCTCCTGCTTGGTATCAGCCATGGGGTCAAACAACAAGCTGAGCTGTGCAGAAACAGCTCCTGGACAAGAAAAAGGGACGTGTGGACACAGCTTCTGGGGTTAAATGAGGAGCAGCAGTCAGAATGTCTGTGTGACCGTGGAGCAGTCACTTCTCTCTGGTTCTTAGGTTTCCCAACCGAAAAAGAAAATGAAAATGAAGGGACTGAAATAAGGGTTTCCAGTTTTCCTTTCAGTTTTGAAAGTTATATAACCCTAAGTCTAAATTCATGAGAAGAGATTAGGTTATAACTCACACAAAGTAACACACAGAAAAGTTCACGAGTGAGCTCCTAACCTCTGGCCCAGTGCTCACAAAGTCTGAGTAATTCACTCTTGGGAAAGAGCCCAGTAGAAAACAGCAAGAAATCATCAAAATGTTCGGAGGTATCACTTCACACTGGTCAGAATGGCCACCATCAACAAGTCCACAAGCAATAAATGCTGGAGAGGGTGTGGAGAAAAGGGAACCCTCCCACACTGTTGATGGGAATGTAAATTGGTACAGCCACTATAGAGAACAGTATCAAGGCTCCTTAAAAACTAAATACAGCTACCATATGACCTAGCAATCCCACTACTGGGCGTGGATCCAGAAATAAACATAATTCAAAATATACGTGCACCCCAGTGTTCACAGCAGCACTATTTACAACAGCCAGGACATGGAAGCAACTTAAACATGCTTTAAGAGAGGAATGGACAGAGATGCAGTACACATACACAGTGGGGTATTACTCAGTCATAAAAAGGGACAGTTAGAACTGGACATGGACCAACAGACTGGTTCCAAATAGGAAAAGGAGTACGTCAAGGCTGTATATTGTCACCCTGCTTATTTACTTATACGCAGAGTACATCATGAGAAATGCTGGGCTGGAGGAAGCACAAGCTGGAATCAAGACTGCCAGGAGAAATATCAATAACCTCAGATATGCAGATGACACCACCCTTATGGCAGAAAGCGAAGAAGAACTAAAGAGTCTCTTGATAAAAGTGAAAGAGGAGAGTGAAAAAGTTGGCTTAAAGCTCAGCATTCAGAAAACTAAGATCATGGCACCCGGTCCCATCACTTCATGGCAAATAGATGGGGAAACAATGGAAACAATGGCTGACTTTATCTTTCTGGGCTCCAAAATCACTGCAGATGGTGACTGCAGCCATGAAATTAAAAGATGCTTACTCCTTGGAAGGAAAGTTATGACCAACCTAGACAGCATATTAAAAAGCAGAGACATAAAAAAAAATAAAAATAAATAAAATAAAAAGCAGAGACATTACTTTGTCAACAAAGGTCTGTCTAGTCAAGGCTATGGTTTTTCCAGTGGTCATGTATGGATTTGAGAGTTGGACTATAAAGAAAGCTGAGAGCCGAAGAATTGATGCTTTTGAACTGTGGTGTTAGAGAAGACTCTTGAGAGTTCCTTGGACTGCAATGAGATCCAACCAGTCCATCTTAAAGGAGATCAGTCCTGGGTGTTCATTGGAAGGACTGATGTTGAAGCTGAAACTCCAATACTTTGGCCATCTGATGCAAAGAGCTGACTCACTTGAAAAGACCCTGATGCTGGGAAAGATTGAAGGCAGGAGGAGAAGGGGACGACAGAGGATGAGAAGGTTGGATGGCATCACTGACTCGATGGATGGGGGTTTGGGTAGACTCCGGGAGTTGGTGATGGACAGGGAGGCCTGGTGTGCTGCGGTTCATGGGGTCGAAGAGTCGGAGATGACTGAGCAACTGAACTGAACTGAAAAAGGGACAAACGAAATTTGTAGAGACATGGATGAACTGAGAGGGTGTCATAGAGTGAAGTAAGTCAGAAAAAGAAAAAAAAGTATCGTATATTAATACATATATTGTGGAATCCAGAAAAATGGTATAGATGACCTTATTTGCAAAGCAGAAATAGAGACACAGACGTAGGAAACAAATGTATGGATACCACAGTGGAAGGCGGGAGGAAATTGGGAGAATAAGATTGACATATATATACTATTAATGCTATGTACAAAGTCGAAACTGATGAGAACATACTGTATAGCACAGGGAACTCGACTCAGTGCTCTGCAGTGACCTGAACGGGAAGGAAGTCCAGAAGGGAAGGGGTATACATATGTACACACAGCTGATTCATTTTGCTGTACATTAGAAGCTAACACCACATTTTAAAGCAACTACGCTACAATAAAAATTAATTAACACAAATAAACAAATAAAAAGGAATCACCGAAATGTTCAACAGGGCACTATAAAATCAATTATGGAAGTTACTGAAAACATTATTTAGTCGTGTAAGGTTTTGAAGCCATTTGTTTTGGTTGGGGGAGGGCCACAATTCATGGCTCACAGAATCTTATTTCTTTGATCAGGAATCGAACCCAGGCCTTCAGCAGTGAAAGCATGGGGTCCTAACAACTAGATCGCCTGGGAATTCCCTAAAGCCATGTTTTAAAGAATATTTATAGGGGGATGAGGAACTGGAAGAAGGCTGTCAAAAAGTCCTTTTAGTTATAAGATAAATAAGTATTAGGAATGTAATGTACAACACGATGAATATAATTAACACTACTGTACGTTACAATCAAAAGTTAAGAAAGTCTTAAGAGTTTCTCATTACAAGGAAAAAAATTTTTTTTCTATTTTTAAAATTTTTTATCTACATGAGAGGCTAAATGTTCACTGCACATACTGTGGGAATCATTTCATGATGTATGTAAGTCAAATCACTATGCTCTATACATTAAACTTGTACAGTACTGAACGTCGATTATATCTCAATAAAACTAGAAGGGAAAAAAAAAAAACTTGACAAGCAAAACTGCATCTACATCCAGAGAAAGACTAATGATTACAGTAGCTGACTGAAGGGTGATTTGTTTTCTCCTTTATACTTTTCTCTATTTTCCATATTTTCTAAAATATTATATATTTTTCCTATTGTAATTGTATTTCTACAATATACTATGTTTTAATTTAACATAACTTTTTTACACACTTTGATGAAGTTTCCTTTTTTCAATTCTGAGGGGACATCCTGGTGGTCCAGTGGTTGAGAATCTGCCTGCTAGTGTTTTGATCCCTGGTCTGGGAAGATCCCACATGGCTGCAGGGCAGCTAAGCCCATACACCGCACCTACTGAAGCCCCAGTGCTTCAGAACCTGGGCATGGCAACCACTAAGCCGATGCACCACCACTACTGAACAGCCCCTGCTTGCCACAACTGGAGAAAGCCTGCGTGCAGCAACAAAGACCCAGCACTGCCAAAAACAAAACAAATAAACCCTGAGGCTCTACTCAGAGTTCACCCCTGGATGTCCAGAGTCGACAAGGCAGAGTGGACTTTCTCCAGGACTGGTCTCTCCTTTAAGGTGAGCTGGGCTGGCTCCAGCTCAGGTCCACCAACTCCTCCTTGCAGATGAGACCAGGGAAAACCCCCAGGAGGGCTTCCAGGCCCAGCCCTGGTCAACCACCCTGTGCCGGGAGGGTCGGAGGGGAGGCAGGCATCTTCACTCACCTGGATCAAACCTCAGCACCAGGAGGCAGAGAAGCAAGGCAGCCAGCAGGCTCTTACTCAAGGGCAGAGAAAAGAAGTGGCTGACTGCAGAGTCCCAAAGCTGGCGCAGCAATGTCAGTAGTGACAGGAACTTGTGGGAGGAGAAGTCTGGCGGGGAGACAGAGTAGAACTTCAGTAAAGAAGCAGCTTCTCGATTCTGAGCTTTGAGTCTAATCATAAAAGTCAAGCCAAGACTGGTATCCTCATGCAGTCCACAAAATGGTTCTAAGGGAGCTCCTTCAGCACTGATTATATCAGAACACCGGCTCCAAGAGGACTGTGACGTCACCAGACACCACCTCCACAGGAGAGGGCTCTGATGTCACCAGACACCACCTCCACAGGAGAGGGCTCTGATGTCACCAGACACCACCTCCACAGGAGAGGGCTCTGACGTCACCAGACACCACCTCCACAGGAGAGGGCTCTGACGTCACCAGACACCACCTCCACAGGAGAGGGCTCTGACGTCACCAGACACCAGTTCCACAGGAGAGGGCTCTGACGTCACCAGACACCACCTTCACAGGAGAGGGCTCTGATGTTACCAGACACCAGTTCCACAGGAGAGGACTCTAGCATCATCAGACACCAACTCTATGGGAGAGGGCTCTGGTGTCACCAGACACCAGCTCTGTAGAAGAGGACTCTGGCATCACCACACCAACTCTGTAGGAGAGGACTTCAACAGAAATGTCAACTTAGTTGGGGAACCTGGTACCTCTGGTGTTTCTTTAACAGCTTCACAGCATTCTTTATATTCTGGCCTAAGACATATGCACAGTTACACAGCAATAATTCTTGATCATCAGTAAAGGCAGA
The DNA here is from genome assembly GCF_033118175.1 of Dama dama. Classification (NCBI taxonomy): domain Eukaryota; kingdom Metazoa; phylum Chordata; class Mammalia; order Artiodactyla; family Cervidae; genus Dama; species Dama dama. Next base: position 10,807,432 of record NC_083702.1, read on the forward strand.
AAACAAAGGGCACCTCACAGGCACAGTGAAGAATCCCATCTTGGACTGAGCACAAACATGAACACCACCTCCAAGCCCTGAAGACACCCTGGACTCGCCATCCGAGCACCTCCTCTCCGGGCTCTGGACAGGCAGAGGGTTTTTGGAGTTACATGGAGTCCCTGAAGCCTACAACCTGCTGCAAAGAAGTGACCCTGCTTCAGCAGGTCCCTGCTCTTAAGCACACGAAGAAACCACCTCAGAGATAGGATTAGTCTCCTAAGGGCTGAAGGTCCTCCATGTAGGCCTATTCTATGTGTCACGAACAGAGAAAACAAAGGTCAGGGGGTTAAAAACTACTAGGAGGAAAAGTTCAACTCAGCATCAGGAAGAACTTCCCTACACAACCCTCCACAGCTGAAAGGCACTGCTTCAGGAGACAGGGAAGCAACATCCCGGCCAGGCCAGCACAGTGGAGGCAGATCTACCGACAGGAGCCCACGGAGATGACTTTCAGGAGACAAAAGTAAGGTTCTGAGATCTGCACCACCTGCCTCCCAAAGCCAACTGCAGAAGGGCTGGGCTTTCGAAGCACCTCAACAGGTTTCTTATCCTGCAATCTGGAACTTATTCATACAAAGCATTGTTCCCAAGACCCAGGAAGGTCATGATAGACCCCACGTCCAGGAGGAAGCCCTCAGCTTCTGCACAGAAGGCCTCAGAAGGATGATGTCCCACCTTCCTGGTTTAGTGTCCGCGTCTCCTCAGAGCCAGAGTGCCCATGTGTCTGCTGCTGCCTTGCTGCACTAATCGCCTGAAGCACGTCCAGCCGATGTTTCTCACTGAAGGCTGCAGAGCCCAACACCAGCTCTTCAGCCTCTGACAGGAGGCCCAGAGGAAGTAGCACCCGCTGCAGGTGAAGTTCTGCCAAGGATCTATACTCTGGAAGGCCCTGGTTGTCAGGGTCTTGAAGCCAAGCACGAACGCCATCCACCACGGCTCCAGGCTCTTGCATTTTGCTGTATAAAAGAACACTGCAATCCCCAAATAATCCAATTCCAGAAGAAGAGTGGTCAATGCTTCATGGTTTGTTAATTTCTCATAATCACTACACTCCTCTTACCCAGCCCCTCCTTTGTGCCCTCAAGTCCTTCCCTACGGGACCCTGACACAATAAGAATCAGGAGTTCTTAGGAGCAGCAAGGAGATCTCTCGGCTCTGACACACCCCAGCTCTGACACACCCCACTTCTGTCACCCCACTTCATGTCACCCATCCCTTCCTGTTTTCCCTACCCCACTCTTAAATTCCTTCTTCCTCATCTTTTATTACATATGTTTTGAGTCTGGAGGGCACTGGGGGGAGGGGGGGGTGGGGGACAGGGAAAGAATTAGATTTAAAGGGAAATGGTATGGAAGGAAAAAGAGGAGATATGAGAACTGAAGGGGTGTGCTGTGCTTAGTCGCTCAGCCATGTTGGACTCTGTGTGACCCCATGGACTGTAGGCAGCCAGGATCCTCTGTCCATAGGGATTCTCCAGGCAAGAACACTGGCATGGGTTGCCATGCCTTCCTCCAGGGGATCTTCCCAACCCAGAGATCAAACCCAGGTCTCGGGCACTGCAGGCAGATTCTTTACTGTCTGAACCATCAGGGGAGCCCAAGAATACTGGAGTGGGTAGCCTATCCCTTCTCCAGGGGATCTTCCTGACCCAGGGGAAAACCCTCTTGCTCCTGTGCTGACTCAATGGGGAAGCAGTAAGGACCTAAGGACCTACCACAATTCCAGGACTTTGGGGGGAAGCTTCTCAGGAGCCTGGTAATACTGAAGAACCCAGGACAGGACTTCCCGCCACCGATCCATTTCTGCCAGGGCCTGGATGCCCACAATACACAGAGAGCATTTCACCTCCAAGGAGCTGTCAATGAAAAAGCCAATTTGAGTTCAGAAGTGGTTCTCCTGCACTGCCATTCCCACCTTCAGCCTGGGACTGTTCTTCACCAGCAACCAAGTCAGTAGCTATTACCTCTCACCTCCCACCCCCAGTATTCAAGTGGGCCTCACAATTATGACCCATCTCATGAGGCCCAGCATGAGAAAACTGCCCTTTGCCCAGGAGCTGTAAGTTTCTATAAATCTAAAGGCCAATCAGCTGCTGACCAGCACACGTCTCTGTATCCAGGTAAAGTCAGGGTTAACCAACAGGAAGCGTTCATTTACTCCCAAGGGGAAAAGAACAGCTGCAGCACAGATGTGGGTGGAAAGAGGACCAGCCCTAAGAGTTTGCTTAGTGAAGAAAGGGCAGAAGCAGTCTCCGCCCAAGCGCAGCAGCAGAATCACACCCTCAGCCTTTACAGCACCGAGTCTTCACCGACCCCCAAACACTCAGCAAAGGGTCCCCAGTTCATCCTCCTCTGGGGCCAGCTTTGACCAGTCTATCCACGCCCTCCCTAGTGTGACCTAATCCAACGAGCAATGCCGGACCAAGATTTCAATTCTTTGATCCAATCCTACAAGAGGACCAGAACACGACTCCTGCTCTAAACCCCAACCCGAGGAGTGAGGGGGACTACTTCGGGGAGGGGTGGAAGGAGAGGACTTCCGCCACCAGCTTACTGCAGTAATTTAACAAATCAATTCTATCTTCTCATTAGACCATTCTACCCTGGTACAGGGAGAAAGAATTGATTGTGGGGTCCCACTAAACCCCGTTCACGTCTCGGCCGTTTCCTCCTCGGAGAACCAGCCCAAGGTGAGTCCCTGCCTCGCGGAGAACCACCGCGAGGAAAACAAGGAATAAGGGTCGCACGAGCAACCAGACTGCAGGAGTGCTGGGGTCTGGAGGCCTCCCACTGTCCTCGGAGGCGAACTAAGCCCCGGACGTACGCGCCCGCCGGCTCCTCCGCCAGGCCCTGCCAGGCGCGTTCGCAGGTGCGCAGCGCCGCGCCGAAGTCCAGGTGCACCACCAGCAGGTCGGCCGCCTCCTCCAGCAGAAGCGCGGCCGCCGACGGGGCCGGGGCGGCACGCACGGGCTCGCTGCTCCGCAGGGCGCCCGCGAGCGCCCTCAGGGGGGCTGCGGAGGTCGCGGGGTCACTCTTCATAAGTGCGCGCCAGGACGCAGCCCTCTAGGGGCGCCGGGTGTGCGGTGCAGGCTGGGGAGGAGGTAGGGGTGGTCCTCACAGGCTGCTCTGGCGCGGGACAGCCTGGCGCCCTCGGATTTGTGCAGCACTGAGTCCCTGGGCACCCGGCCCCACGACAAGGACTGGGACCCCCGGCCGGTGTAAGGCCGCCCGTAGTCTCCTCAGGTGTAGGGCCGCCGCCGCGGGCTCGGGAACACAGGGGCCGACATCTCCCCTGCGCGCGCAGGCCCGACGCTCTGCGCCCGGCGGCGCGGGGCATTCTGGGAGGTGTAGTTCCGCTCCTGGAGCGGTCGTCCTCCAGGGCAGGCGGGGGACTTCGGACTACAAGCCCCGGCAGCCAGCGCTCCGGAAGTTGTCGCGGCGAGAGGAAGCCCGCCGACGGAAGGCGCGGAACGGCGTACGGTTGGAGGCGTGGGTCTCCGGCATCTGCGCCTCTGGTCTCCGGCATGCAGGCGCGGTAGCGGACAGTAAAGGCAGTCAGTGTGCCGCCTCCCCCGGGCCCCAGTCGAGCTCACGGTCAGTCCACAGTGGGACTTCGAACCTCGTGCCAAATAGAGATCTCGTGAAAAACAGCCGTACGGTGTGTGATGAAGTTTGCAATAAAGCCCTGGGACAGGGCACGTATTCCTTAGGTTATGGCTGTAATAGTAATTATTAAGTGGTTGTACGCAGACACAAGTTATATTTATTACTGTGCTTCACTCAGGTTTTTCGGTGCCTCTCAAGTTTGTACTAAACCCTAGGTTTCCCAGTTCCTACCCCGAGGTCTCCTGAAGCGACTCCTCTTGTGATTACATGAGACGGGCCAGGCCAGGAGCAAAGTCAGCACCTGGTCGCGTCAGCGTCCCCTTCTCTGGTCACCAGCCTGGGCCCTCATCTCTGCATAAAGTCCTCCCGGAAGGCTGAGGCAGAAACATCAGATCCATCAGACTCTGCGGATGAGGAGTATGGAGCCATAACCATATAAGGCCATAAAGCCAGGACTTCACTCACTCCGCATATACCTAGCACCCTGTAAGTGCCAGGCCTTCTTCTAAAGGCTGAAGATACCACGTGAACACAGGAGACAAATATCTGCCTCTGTGGAGCTTCCATATAGTGAAAGGAAGCAAAATTAAAAATAAGTAGTATGTCAGATGGTGATAAATGCTAAGGACAAATAAACAAAATAGAGAGGAGAACTTGAGGGTGACAACACTGATGCCACCTAATTTTGTTTTCTAACAGTAAATCCGGTGCTGGAGAAGAGCAGAGCGAGAACCTGGCTCTGTGCTCAGACTGGCCTCTGTTCGTGGGGTCACTGCCCTTGGGACCAACATGTACTCAGTGTCTGCCCTAAATCCCTCTTCATCTCCCGGCATTGTTCATTCCCATGTAGCAAAATCCAGAGGCGACCAGGTCTCTGGGAAGTGTGGATCGGTTCAAGGCTGAAGTTACCAGAATGTGTTATCAGTTCTGCCTGAGGTCTGACAGCAGATAATGATCAGTAGAAATAACATAATTATTGGACTTCAAACAAACAAAAAAAACACCTGTTTTTCAGAGCTGGTTTTAGACATCTTCCTTGTAAAATCAGGGAAGCAGTAGTAGCATCAGGAAACAGATGTGATCAGGCCTGGGCGAGATGGGACTAGCACAATCAAGCCTTCGCCTCAGGAGTGGCACCTGAAAGAGGCCTTTTTCTTAATCCCTAAGGAGAAGGCTCTTGCTATGCCCGGGCCTCTCCAGGAGACGGCAGCACAGCCTTAAAAGAAGCTGACCTGCCAGCAGGTAGATCTGTGGCTGCAGAATGAGGTCAAGATATTTAAGGAAGTGGAAGCTTGCAAAAAATAATATAAAAATAGGATTGTGTTCTATTTCCGTGTTTCATCCAATCTTTGACTGTGCAGGGCCACACAGTGGTCTGCCATCACATAACTTTAGCAGTGCTTTGCCCACCAACTGATCCCTGAACACCAGCTCTGTGATGCTCCCTAGCTCCATCTGAATGTACCCAGAACTTCTCAAGCTGAGATACAGCAGTCCTACTCTATTCCACCTGAAGTAGAGTGAACAGATGTCTTAACGACTCGGGGCTCATGAGTCAAGAGCTTTGAAAGCACCTCAGGACTTCGCTGGTGGCCCAGTGGTTAAAAATCCACCTGTCAATGCAGGAGACATGGGTTCATTCCCCGGGCTGGGAAGATTCCATTCGCTGCGGAATGGCTAAGCCCAGTGGCCCAGTCACCACAACTGCTGAGCCCACGTGCTGCAACTAGTGAAGCCAATACACCCTAGACCCAGTGCTCTGCAATAAGCACCCAGGGCAGCCATAAATAAGTAAATACATTTATTTAAAAATAAACAAACCACCTAGCCTCCCCTTGGGATAAATGAGTGGAAACAAGGCAGTTCTCTCAATCTGTAAGGCCTGACCCGTGTCAATATTTGTATTGGTAGAATCCTTTCGGGAAGACTAGTAGGGTAAATGAGACACAAAACCCACACACTAGCCATCCCCCAGCGCACCCAAGCCCTGGGACCTTCTGCTCTCCCTTCTGCTTGTAGGATGCTCAGTGTACCTTGCCTGAGCAGGGTCCTGAGGGTGTCGATTTGCTCTTTGCTCATCTGCTCTGATGGCACCCCACTCCAATACTCTTGCCTGGAAAATCCATGGATGGAGGAGCCTGGTGGGCTGCAGTCCATGGGGTCGCAAAGAGTCAGACATGACTGAGCAACTTCCCTTTCACTTGTCACTTTCATGCATTGGAGAAGGAAATGGCAACCCACTCCAGTGTTCTTGCCTGCAGAATCCCAGGGACGGGGGAGCCTGGTGGGCTTCCCTCTATGGGGTCGCACAGAGTCGGACACGACTGAATCGACTTAGCAGCAGCAGCATCTGCTCTGAGCAGGTGATGAGTCTGTGTTTCTGTAGCAGGAAGGGCTCCGGTCTAGCAGATGAGCTATGCCATCTAGAGTCCTGGGGACCTCTGCAAAGTCAGATGAGTCCTCTGAGCTTCAGTTTTCTCATTTGAGGACATTGACACCAACACCTGCCATGTGGGGTGGTTGTAAGGATCAGAAGAGGTCATATGACAGCCCCTAGAATGCTTTAAATCGCTGGCATAGTTCAGGCCAAACAAGGTGAGATGATACACTGGGAGGTGAGTAAGGAGGAGAAAGAATCCAGTTCCTCCTCAGAGTTCTGTAATCTTAACTTTCTGACACGGAATCTGACTCTTGACTCTTCCTTACAAAGGTCAGATGCCAACTTCTGGAGCCAGCCCAGCCTGTCTGCCTTTTCCAAGCTGGCTCTACATTTCGTGACAGCATCCACACAGCTGGCCCTCTGGGCTTATCTCTTCCAGCCAGAGCCCCTTGGTACAGGGCCGTCAGTGGGAAGGCTCTGCAAGGGGTAGAATCACGCCTGGTGTGGACTTTGGCCAGAAGCAAGCCGAAGAGATAAATATTGGCAGGGCGGAGGTGATGTTTTTCCAGGGTGGTCAAGGGCTCCAGACCTTCGTCAGTTAGATGGCATTTTTATGGCTTCTTTTTTTAAAGCCTGGACTTGGAGCTCAGGACAGAACTGAACTGGACTGGCTCCTCCCCTCCATATAGACGCAGCAGAGCCCTCACTCTGCTTCTGCGTCTAAGGCCTGCTCCTTGTCCTCCTCCTCGTCCTGTGCAGCACTTTACAACGTAGTAATAAGGGCTCAGAGTACCAGGTGCTGCTCCAAGTACTGTACGTCCAACTCCTCTTAATTGCCAGTAACCCTGGGACAAGAGTCCTGCTGTCATCCCCATGTTGTAGATAAAGAGGCCAAGGTAATAGGTAGTCACATAGGAGTGCAGAGAGAGGCTGGGACTTCAGCAGGGCAGTTGGCTCAAGCCTTTCTGATAAGCTGATACATAATTCTGACTGTACAAGGCGCTCTCACTCATCCTGTGCAAGCTTGACGGCAAAACTGTGAGCAAAGCAGATATATTAGTGTTCCTAATGCTAGATGGGAAAGTAAACCTCAGAAACTGTCTGAGTTCAGAATTCATGGTTTCAGCGACAAAGCTGGAGTAGTCACCGGAGATTTCTCACCAGAGTCCATGCCAGGACATTCTCCAGATGGCCAGAAATGACATCTCCTCCTCCGCCCTCAAGGTGACCAGTACCACCCCCACCCCCTGCCCTGGGCAGACCTGCCATCCAATTTCCACATGTTCCCACCCACCCTAGGAATCAGAAGGTGCACCTGACCAAATCTTTGTGATGCCAGACCAGGCGTGACGTGAAGCCAGTAAGAGATGCTCCCTGGATACTGGTCAGCCCGGCTTTGTCATGGAAGGTAGAAAGACTCTGGGCCCTTCAGAGTCTGTCCTGCTTCCACACAATTCAAGCTGATCGCTCCTCTCTTAAAACTCCCCACTGTGCTTTGCTCTTTTCATGCCTCTCTTGTGGGTCCTTCCCAACATCCATGATTTCTTGTAGTTATTTGTGTCATTCCCCTACTCAACCATGCCCTTCCTGAAGACAGGACAGGGCCCCCCATCTCAGGATCCCTGGGCATCTGGCGTGGTGCAAAGTGTTAGGTGTGGGCTGCTCCAAGGGACCCACCTGCCCTGAGCTGTTCTACATCATTTGATCTTGACTTCCAGGTATGCCCGCTGGTGAACACTGTGTGAAAGGTTGGAAGCTGAGGAGATCGTGTCCCAGCACAGCCCCTCAGAGAGGAGAGACATATGTGATATTTCCAGATCCTGGGACCCCTGCCTGCCTTCTTGTCTGTGCTTTCTTTCTTGTTTCCTAGGAAATAATCTAAGAAACCCAGTCACCCCAAGTGATAGAATTTCAGGGTTGAAAGGGGCCTTATACTGGAGCTGAACTGAGGCTGGGGAGGGGAAGCGACAGCCGCTGTCCCCAAGCTGAAGGCCACAGAACCCCTGACCCATTCTATGCCAGAGAGGAAGGACCTCTGAGGAAACCTTAAAATGTTTCCTCACCAGCCCAGCTATTCCCAAGCTTTGGGGTAGGTCGCAGCATCCAGAGCTGCTATTCATGCCCAGATCCTGGCTAAGAACAGCCACCCCTGTCCCAGGGCTCCCTTCCTCCCCTCCCAGAACAGCTCTGGTTCCCAAAACCTGTGGTTTCCTGTAGCTGGCCGACCCCGGGAGGGGAAAACTGATGGAAGGGCTCTCAACATAGTTTAATATTCTAGGAAGTTGTGTATTTATCTGACATAATGCTACAATTATTACCGGTCAATAGATTTTATTTACTAGGGAAACATTCCCAGACAGGATTGATGTAGGGGCAATTAAAGTGGTCTTTGGGGACTTCCCACGTGGCGCAGTGGATAAGAATCTGCCTGCCAATACAGTGGACACAGGTTCAATCCCGGATCTGGGAAGATCCCACATGCCACGGAGCAATTAAGCCCATGAACTGCAACTACTGAAGCCCACTCGCCTAGAGCCCATGCTTTGCAACAACAGAAACCACCGCATGGCGCACCCCCAGTGAAAAGCAGCCCTAGCTCTCCGCAACTAGAGAAAGCCCTTGCAAAGCAACAAAGACCCAGTGCAGCCAAAAATTAAATAAAAACAAAGTTTTTAAAACTGGTGTCTTGTATTTAAAAGCCTAGGAACCACTGACAGAATCTGTATGTCCCAAGTTATTTCAGGAAGTTATTTCCCTAAATGAAATTTGATGTCAGCAAGTCCTGATTCAGGTATATGGGTAGTCGGGGAGGAGGGAAATTGGTGGGAGGATTTCCAAAAATCATCATTTCACACCTAGCCCAGGTGAGGGCAGTATAATGGAGAGGGAAGGCGAGAGAAGCTCGAAGAAGCGGAGGACAGCCCTTTAAGCCCTGGCAACCTCGGTCAGTCCTAAAATTGGGTTTCTTACTCAGTCAACCGCAGCAAGTAAAACAAACATTTGCCCAACATTGTCCCATGGGTCTAGGGCCTAAAAGTAATAACTAGAAAACAAACAAGAGGAACTACAGTTGCCCTTTGCATCTGCTTAATTATTCTTCTATTTTTTGGGCTCCAAAATCACTGCAGATGGTGACTGCAGCCTTGAAATTAAAAGACGCTTATTCCTTGGAAGAAAAGTTATGACCAACCTAGACAGCATGTTAAAAAGGAGAGACATTACTTTGCCAACAAAGGTCTGTCTAGTCAAAGCTTTGGTTTTTCCAGTAATCATGTATTCACATGTGTTCACAGTAATCATATCCAATCATGTATGGATGTAAGAGTTGAGCTATAAAGCTGAGTGCTGAAGTACTGATGCTTTTGAACTGTGGTGTTGGATAAGACTCTTGAGAGTCCCTTGGACACCAAGAAGATCAAACGGGTCAATCCTAAAGGAAATCAGTCCTGAATATTCATTGGAAGGACTGATGCTGAAGCTGAAACTCCAATACTTTGGCCATGTGATGGGAAGAGCTGACTCATTAGAAAAGACCCTGATGCTGGGAAAGATTGAAGACAGGAGGAGGAGGGGACAACAAAGGATGAGATGGTTGGATGGCATCACTGAATCGATGGATATGAGTTTGAGCAAGCTCTGGGAGTTGGTCATGGACAGGGAAGCCTGGCCATGGAAGTTCTGCCATGGGATGGCAAAGAGTTGGACACAACTGAGCGATTGAACTGAACTGAACTCAATCTGATTGTTCCATATCTGCTCTTTTAACTGCTTTTGTTAAAATGATGCACACACAGAGGGCTTCCCAGGTGGCCCAGCAGTAAAGAATCTATCTGCCAATGCAGGAGACACGGGTTCAATCCCTGATCTGGGAAGATCCAACAGGCTGCAGAGTCACCCGGGCATGTCCAACTCTTTGTAACCCCACGTGTTACTGAGTCCAAGCTTGCTCTGCTCGCCACGTGACAGGCCAATGAATCTGAGAGACAAGGTGTTGAGGCAAGGAAAGGACTTTAGTTGGAAAGCCAGCTGACCGAGAAGATGGTCGGGTAGTGCCTCAAAATACCCATCTTGTCAGGGTCTGGTTGCCAAGTTCTTTTGTAGAGTCAGAGGGAAATAAACAATGAGGAGCTAGAGTCAAAAGGCAGAATAGAGAGGGAGAGGCAGTGGGAGAGTAAAGAGAAAGGTATTCAGTCTTGCAGAACACCTCCAAGGGAATGGTCAGCCTTTGGAAAGGGGTGTTCATCTCTTCTATTCACAGGTGGGCAGGGACAAACTATCTCTCTTTGAGCTGAACAAAGGTACTTTAGTTTACAATCAAGCAGAGAGGCATGGTCCTCTGAGGCAAGGTATTAAGTATGATTATAATAACAAAAGCAATAAAAATCAAGTCAAAGAAACAATTTCCAATATGGAGTCAGAGTTGGCTTCTCTGTAACACATGGACTGTAGTCCGCCAGGCTCCCCTGTCCAAGGGATTATCCTGGCAAGAATGCTGGAGGGGGTTGTCATTTCCTCCTCCAGGGGATGGTCCCCACCCAGGGAGTGAACCCCCGTCTCCTACAACTCCTGCATTCAGGTGGATTCTTTACCACTGAGCCATCTTGGAAGCCCAACTAAGCCCATGTGGAGTAGCGCCCACTTGCCACAGCTAAAGAAAAACCATGCAGCAACGAAGACCCAGTATAGCCCAAAACAAATAAATAAGATTATTTTTAAAAATGATACATACACGGAGTAAAAATAATCCAAACAAGACCAAAAAGTATGAGAATCATCTGAAATCCCACCACCTGTGAGAACTTCAACTGTTTGATGACCACCCTCCATAAACACACACAGTGCTCATGTACCATTAGATGTGATTGTGCTGCTCCATGAGCTGGCGTGCTGTGTGTTACAGGAGTCCTTGTTACTCTTTGAGAGGACATTGTTACTACTCGCATGTAAAACAAGAAATAAATAATCCTGCTGACAGTTTACACGCTTGCACTTCTTTGTACTAAAAAGCAGTTGTACCTCCTTGATGCCATGGAAACTTGAGTCTGGGAGGAGACCTCCGAGCTCAGTTCGAATCACTCCTCGTTATTAAGCTGTAAAGTGTAGTACTACACAGCTTGGGAAGCGCCTTTATGTTACTTTGTTATCACAAAGTGAGGTGATGAGAAGTGAGACAAGTAATCAGTGCGATGAGAGTGCGTTGAGAGTCAGGACTCTGCGTATGCAAGGCGCTGATAACAGTCACGGTGGTGTTTACCGAGAAGCTCTATGCCAGGCTCTGTGCGAGGTCCTCACATGGTCTCATTATCCCCATCTACAGAGAATTCGCCTGAGGATCAGAGAAGTCACATGTCCACAGCAGACCCTGGCGGGATTCTAGTCCAGACGTGTCTGGCTCGAGCCTCCCCTTGGGCAGCACTTGACAAAACTCTGACCTCGATGTCATCTCCTCTTCATGGAGGAGGGAACCTCGGCTGGTGTGAGCCACTTGCCTCAAGTCCCAGGGCCAGGATTCTAGCCATTTGCTCTAAGCTGCTGCCTCCCTGACAGGATCAGTCCCTTTCCTGGGCAGAAGAGGTCTTCTCTCAAGTCTCTGGAGAAGGGGTTCTTATTAAGATCTTTCGGGGACTTCCCTGGTGGTCCAGTGGTTAGGGCTCTGCAGTGGTCAGGGAACTAACATTCTGCAACCCAAGTAGTACAACCAAAAAAAAAAAAAAAAAAAACCTTTACAAATTCCTTCCTGCTGCATTGAAACTTCTGTCGCTTCTTCAGAGGGAGCAAAGATTGGCCTCGGGCAGAGAGACAGAGAGACTGGATTGTCACCACGCTCAGGCATCAGTCTTGAGCTTGGAGCAGGCCCAACCCGTCCCTCTGTGGTAACTTTCCTGTGCTTTCAGCACAGGGCACAGCTGTCTATCTCCTCCGCTCCTTTCAGAGAGGAGAGAGAGCGAGAGAATTTATTCTTGGGGACATGAAACTAGAAATGATGAGACAAAGTGGATTGAGATGCAGGGCGAGGCGGGTGGAAGGCTCATACAAGGAATTAAACAGCATCTTTTTGGCGTGTAGGCAAAGGGTTGGTTTGGGGAGGGAACTGGGCAATCGAAATTAGTGTTTTCGTCTTTAAAGATAACAATTTTTATTTATAAAGCATTCCTTGCTGGCATGAGCTCAAAGCACTTACTGAATGCTGGCTAATTACCCCTCCCAACAAACAATCTGGCAGTTAGGGAAAGAGAGATAATTATCTGAGTTTACAGGTGGGGAGATGCAACCACAACAGAAACCATCCCCAGAGACCTGAGACCAGAAGGTGAGCCTCCGAAAGGCACCCTGCTGAGAAGGGATAGCCCACTCACTGGCCGGAACTCGTGGGGAAACTACAGCTCCCGGCAGACACCAAGAGGGGACGGCCATGCCCCTGGTGCCCATTCCAGATCCCCAAATATGGAGAAGGACTGGGTTGGGGAGGAGGAACCGAATGTTCCCCCTTGAGAGAGGGAGAGAGGGGGAGGATGAGGTAACTTTGGAATATTTAACTCCATCACCTAATCGTCTGCCTGGGCTTGAAACACGGCAGGCAAAGCCATGGCCTCGGTAAATCCCTCCAGATCTCCCCGTAGCTCAGCAGAGTCCTGGTTCCTCCTACCATTAGGTGCGTGCTGTTCTAGGAGGTCAGAACCCTTTCTCTGAGTCCAATCAGCTTGGAAGGCGATGCTGGCTGCACTGGGAAAGGAATCTGAGTGGAGGAAGCTCTGCTGCCCCGGAGCGACATTCCAGGGGCTGGGCTGACCGCCCGAGCCCAGGATGAGACGGGAGGATGAGGGTTACTCCTTTCCTGCCCCAGAGGCGGCCGAGCCTGCCTGATGGGAAAGGCATGAAAGGACTCTTTCCCCTTCTGTCCACAAACATTTCTAAAAGCAACCCCGCTAGAGGACCGGGGCTGGACACTGGCAGGATGCTACGATGAGGGAGGGCAGCCACCCGAGGGGATGGTGCCAGGCAGCGTATTATTTACTGCTGGGTTACATCCAGTACTGTCACCCACCACCCGCCACATGCCAGGCACACAGAATCTGATGGGGAGGACCGCAAAGCAAAGCCTCTGCTCTCGTAGATTTACGTTCTGGGAGCTCTGGTTGTCTGGGGGACAAGTCCTCTGAGCAGAGGGAACAGCAGGTGCAGGGTTTTGAGATGGACTTGGTGAGGCTGAAAGGGACCCGGTGAGAGCAAGAGCAGGAAGAAACAAGTCCGAGAACCAGGCCAGGTCGAGTCACGCCCGCAGAGCTGTCTAAGGATGAGAAGCATGCACTTCATTCCAGTCCTAACAGAGCTGTTGTTTTTGAGCAGTGGTTTGATGTCATGTGATGTAAAGAGCCAGACAAGGGAACAGACTTCCAAAAGAGTTTGGGGAGGCGAGGAGAGGTGTTCCTGAGTTGGGTGACAGGGAAGGATTCCCGGCAGAGAGGGGAGCTGAGTGTCAGCGGGCAAACGGGAGAACTCTCAGAGCGAGGCTGGCAAACTGATGTGCTCGGATCAGCAGCCTGCCGCGGGTGTGGTCATGTGAGGGTGGTAGATGGTGAGGCTGGAGGGAAGGAGACTTCCAGTCTCCATGTCCGAAGGTTCTGAAGCTCAGACGACTCTATCCACGAGGTTTGAAACGGCATAACCCACAGTTACGGGGGACTTGAACCCAGGGTCTTTTAACTGAGGTTGCACCTGGCCTCAGGACTTAAGGAAGCTCAGGTTCTTGATGTCTCATCGCAGAAAGAATTTAGTAAGAGACAAGCTGCTAGGTAAGAAGTGGATTCATTTAGAGAGAAACACACTCCACAGACAGCGTGTGGGCCATCTCAGAAAGCAAGAGCAGCACCCAGGTACATAGGTTTCATACGGCTGGGTAATTTCACATGCTACTGAGTGGGAGGGGTATTCCAGCTATTTGGGGCAAGGGGTGGGGATTTCCAGGAATTGGGCCGTGGGCCCACTTGCTGACTTTTTATGGTTGGTCTTGGAACTGTCATGGTGCCCCTTGCTGATGTATTAAGATGAGCTTACTCTGAGGCTCAAGGTCTAATGAAAGTCTCATCCACCATCCTGGACCTGGTTGGTTCTGTCCGTTTATGTCATGTCCTGCGGCTGTGTCAGTCTTCCAAAGGTTGTTCCCTGCCCGTTTTCCTCCTGTGTCAGCTTCAGAGTCCAGTCCAGGGCATGGTCTCCTCCAGGGACCAGCATCTTCCCCTAAAAGGCTCTTTGCTTTGAAGGCTTTTGAGTCCCACGTTGAAACTGAGGTGACTCCCGAGAGTACTCTTTACATCTGAAAGGCACCCCCATCGAATGACACAAACCGCAGGGGGACAGTGCCCTCAGGGCCATGTCCAGCAGAGGGGCTGGTCCAAGTTCCAGGGGAGAGAGCATGGGAAAGCCATCAGGCAACACACAGTGCTTAGGAGCTTCCTTCACCTCTAACACTGCAGCCCGTGAGCAGCTGCAGAGAAAGCAGAGGAACGGGTGTGGAGGGTGTGAGAGAGGTGGGGAGGAAGATAGAAGAGAGAGGGACTGAAAGAGAAGGCCAGGGAGAAGTGTGAGAAGGGAGGAGAGCATGAGGATAGGGAGCGGGGGTTGGAGGTCTGCTGTGGTCCCGGGAACTGGGACCGCCCTCCTCCTGATGGACCTGGTGCAGCATTGCAGCTCTATGGGCCTCAGGACGGCAGCCGGCTGTGAGCCACACTCTGCCCCGGGGGGCTCATGAATACCCTGCCCCCAAGACAGTCAGTCAGCCCAACCACCAGTTTCTGGAAAGCAGGACAAGCTGTACACCTACAGTGAGCACCTCAGAGGAGACTCATCCCAACCATTCCCTTTCTACTGGAGTCTGAGGGAACCCTAGTAGGTCAGAATGCGCTCAGAGCACGTGGCAGCCCCAGCCAGCCCGTGGCAGCAGGCAGCAGGGCGCCTGTCCAATCAGGGGCAGCAGGATGGCCAGCGGCTTCCCTAGGGAGGGGTGTCGGGTCATTTTATTCTCAGAGATAGGACGAAGCAGTCACACAGAGGTTGCTCACCTGATGGAATGTGGGAGACCCAGCAGGTCCACCGTGAGCCTGGATCCCAGCCACATCTCCTCCAGCCTGTCCCCTGCCTCCCAGCCACATGGTCATTGCATGTGGATCAGGGCTGCCCCTTACTTTCTGCCATGAGTGCAACCTGCGTCCTGGTTGAACCAACCTGCAGGCCCTGCCCCGCCCAGTGGATGCCCACTGTCAAGAACAGTGAAGAAATCCTGACTTCAGTGTGGTGGCCTCAGTATATGGTAAGAAGCCTTGACCTTCTCCAGGGGACCCCAACCTCTGAAATCTAATGTCTGATGATCTGAGGTGAAGCTTATGTAATAATAGTAGAAATAAAGTGCACAATACATGTAATGTACTTAAACCTTCTTCCCTATCCCCCACCTCCACTCCGTCCAGGGAAAAATTGTCTTCCAGGAAACCAGTCCTTGGTGACAGAAAGGTTGAGGACCTCTGGGTCCAAGCTGTCTGAGTGGAGAAGCTCTGCCTTCTGCCGCACGATGGCCCAGCTGCCTCTGAACCGGGGCTCTGGGACCGGGTACAGTGATGACAGGGGCTTCGGTCCCTGGACACATGGACCTCACTGGAGACTCCTGACTGCCAGGTGGGTCCATCCCCTCTGCCAGAAGCAGCCTGCCACCCCCTGCGGGCCCCCGCC
The DNA here is from genome assembly GCF_033118175.1 of Dama dama. NCBI lineage: Eukaryota > Metazoa > Chordata > Mammalia > Artiodactyla > Cervidae > Dama > Dama dama. The sequence continues at coordinate 10,823,182 of NC_083702.1, forward strand.
CTGCCCACCTCCTCAGCCTCAGCGCTCACGCCCAGCTCCAAGACGGCTTCCTGATCAACCCTGCTCTCACCAACCTGGGCCTTGAGCAACCATCCCCTCTTCTTGTGGGCCCTTTCTTTCTCCTGGACAGGCTCACCTCTGGGGTTCAGCACAGTTGTCACTTCCTGGGGGAAGATTTTCCTGAATCCCTCCCCATCCCCAACCCCAGCCTCACGTAGATTCAGCAGACTTGCCTGTACTGTATCAGACTGACGAGCCATCTGCTTACTTCTGTGAGTCCACCACAGAAACAATTAACTCCAGGGTAGAGAGCCGGGTTGGTTTTTTGCTTTCTGTACTTCCAACTCCAAAGCCAGTGAGGTGGTCGTGTTTGTGAAATGAATTAGTGGCCATGATCCATTGTCCTAATGAGTGAGGTCAAATAAAGAACTAAGGAAGAGGACTTCCCTCATGGTCCAGTGGCTAGGACTCTGCTCCCAGTGCAGGGGGCCTGGGTTCAATTCCTGGTCAGGGATTCAGATACCACATGCCACCACTAAGACCTGGGACAGTCAAATAAATATTTTTGAAAAAAGAAGTAAGGCAGAATCTCAGTTTTCTAGGCCAACTAACACTTCACCTACTGGAAACTTGACTTCACCCACACTCTCAGGGCTCCCTCTGTCTTCCCCCGCCCCACCCAGACATCACCCCCACGTCTTGCCACTCCCTACCCTGGGGCTCCCCTTCTAGACCTGTTTGGCTGAGAAAATACTAGTGACTTTCCAGATTATCAAAAAGAGGGCACCTGTGTCCATGGATGTTGGTCTTCCTTTTCCCTTCTCCTGGGTCAGGAGAGTGTTGGCGGCTGGCACCCGCACCAAATCATGTCCGTTGGGCCTTGTCCCTGTCCACCCCAGATCCCTCTGAACCAAGGAGGGGCTACAAAACCTCAGAGACGGTCTAGGGGTGAGCAATAAACCCTGTTTGAGAAATAAGATTTCTGCAAGCAAAGCACAGAGGTTGAGAAGATCAGCGTTCAGAGGGAGCGGGGGGACTCGGGCCAGTCCTGCCCTGGAGAGCTCTTGCAGGCAGGGTTGGGGTGGGGGTGGTCAAGGAAGCTAGCTTCCACACAAGCGCCTCCTTGATGTGCTCAAGATTTTCACAGACTTTCACAGCAGGAGTGTCTGTGTGGGGTCAGGGTTAGGGGTGAGTGCGAGACCCTGGGAAGCCCTTCCTGCCCTGGAATTCCACCCTCAGGGCTGGCTGTGGGCTTCCTGGGATCCTAGTTCCATTCATTGGAGCTATTTTTGGTCTGTGCGGTCAGTTGGCCAGTCTGAGGAGGCTGGGACAGCTCTCTCTGAAGGAGGTGAGTCACTGGGACAGGATGCCCTGAGGCATACCACGAGCCCCCAGGATCCCAGAACAAGGGCCCCAGTGTTCTGGCTGCCCTGGGTTCAAGGGTAACCTCTGCAGGACCTTCAGCAGAGAGTGGGCAGGGAGGACCCACAGATGAAATGGCAGAGGCTATGAACTTCTCCCCTTCCTGAGGCCAGGCCATGACCCCAGCTTAACCGTGCCAGCCATCCTGTTGGGTGCTTGTTGGTGTACCATTTGAAGCTCAGAAAGTTTAAGAAATTTGCCTGAGGTTGCCAGATAGCAAGTGCCAGAGTCAAAATTCAAACCATAAACATTGACACCAAAGCTTCTGCACCACACACTCCATGTCTGAGGGCCCCTCCCAGAGGGACAGAGCCAGTGACCCCGGGAAGGGAGGGGGACAGATGGAGGAGGACCGAGCTCTCGGTGCCCAGCAGTCACATACATTCAGAGGCCTCTGAGGACCGTCACACGAAGCCCAGGTGTCATTTCTTCCAACCCCATCCCAGGGTGGGGTCATCTACAGGTCATCCCGCAGGGCCAGCACTCAGAAGCCTGGCAAGAGGAGAGTCTGGACTGGAGAGGTGATCCAAGGTGGTGGACAGAGCCCCGGTCTGGGTCAGGGTGTTCAGATTCTTTCTCTGGTTGATGTAGGACAAGTCACTCACCCTCTGATCTTCAGCTCCTTTATCAAAGGAAGGGAGTGGGGTGGGAGAGAGGAATTAGGATAAGTGAATGCCCACTGGGCTGACCTCACTAAGTTACAAAGAGGAAACACAATCACTGATGTAATAGAACCTTGAATAAATAAGGCACCATATATAGTCATGTTATAAAAGTCCCAAGTTCTTATCTAGTTGACTCTCCAGCTCAGAGTGTTTTGTGGATATTTTTTGGTGCTCAACGGTTCAGCCCAAGGCATCCTGGTTTCTCTGTGACTCTCACTGGCCCAGTTGCCCAAGATCATCAAACCCTTGACCAGTTCTACACTTCTGACACGGACAGCCTCAGTTCCACTTCCTGAAAAGTGAAAGAGCCCAGCTCTTTCTCCCCACCAGACCTTTGCAGAGTTCCTGTCCTCAGCTTGGAGTCCTTGGTCTGATCACCCCCCGCCCCCCGCCCCCACTGCACATCCTCAGGGCACGCTCAGAGGCAACTGTTTTGCTCACATGGCATCTTTGTAGCTAATGGCACACAGCAGTGCTCAGTGAACTTCAGGGATACAGGAACTTCCCTCTGATTTCTCTCCCATCCTATTGATGTTTTCATTGCTATGGAGATGGTAATCTCTCTGACCTCATCCTTTGGGAACTCTACAGAGATTAGCTAATTAATAAGGCGGGAGGGGTGAAGCTCGCCTGGCACTTAGTGTAGAACAGGAACGGCGGGAAGACTGGGGTGGAACCCGGGGCCTTCTCCGAGCATGCCATAGCCAGCTGCCGCAGCCCTACCCAAATCTACCATGGAAGACCTGACCTTTGATGCCCATTTCTCTGGGACCCTCCTCTCTTCTCTTGGCGGGCACTCCCCGGCGTCCATTCTGGAGGCTGACCCCCGTCTCCCCTGGATCGTGCTGCTCCCTCAGGAGACGCTTCCTGCAGCTGTGCAACAGCTGGACCTCCGGAAGCCCTGCAGGGCCCAGAGGCCACAGTCACCTGCTGCCAAAGTCCCGCCTTCCCGATTCCCAGATCAGATGAGCGGGGTGGGGTGTGAAGAGGGGCAGTTTACTCCACCACCATCCCCTCCCAGGGGATAGAAAAGTGGAGTGGAATGGCCACTGGCTGTGAATAACCCAGAGCAAAAACCCATGCCAGCTGGCAACCATTGGAAGAAAAGCAGCAAATTCATGAATTACCCTATTTACACCAGAAATAAACCAATAGTTGGGACCTTTGCTGGATAGATTGTGCTGGAAATAAAGGCCAATCATGAAGACAAATGGGTGAAGCTGGTTTCCGCCTGGCCTCCGGAGTTGGTGGCTCTGGCACTGAGCTCCTAGTGCTCCCTCCACGGGGCCTTGCTGGCGTCAGCATCAGACAGACCAACTGTTCACAGACCCAGGATCACGAGACTGATTTGGAGGATTGTGACTAGAATCTTCATATTTAAGAAACAGAATAGAAACAAAACATCAATATTTCACATGTAGGAAGGGTAGGTTGGGGGTAAAATGTTTATTTTATTAGTCTGTGTATTATTATAAATAATATATGCTAAAAATATAACATTTCAGTAATACAATATGCATATGTGTACTAGGTCATGACACCAAATAAACTTATTACCATGAGGACTTCCCTGGTGGTCCAGTGGTTAAGACTTTACCTTTTAGCACAGACAGTATGGGTTCAATCCTTGGTCAGGCAACTAAGATTCCACATGATACATGGTGGAAAAAAAAACAAACCACAACCATAACATAAAACAGAAGCAATATTGCATTATGGATCATGATTGAAAGTTTCAAAGAGATAAGAGCATATACAAAGGAATGCTATTCAGCCTTAAAAGGAAAAGAAAGTATGAGGCAGGCTACAACATGGATGGACTTTGAGGACATTGTGCTCGGTGAAATGAGCCAGTGACAAAGGGCAGACACTGTGTGACTCCATCTATGTGAGGAGCTGAAATGGTCACATTCAGACAGACTGAATGCAGAGAGGTGGTCGCTGGGGTCCGGGTGGTGGGGGGCGGGGAGTCTGTGATCAGTGGGGACAGAGTTTCAGTTCTGAAGATGAAGCATCCGGTGGACAGCCACAGCCACAAGGGCAGCAGGACACTCAGGGTTCTCAGTATACCTCCAATGATGACGCAGGTAGATTTTAGGTTTTTGTGTGTTTCATCCTTTTTAAGATGCTGTAGGGGAAAAGACCCTGATGCTGGGAAAGATTGAAGGCAGGAGGAGAAGGGAATGACAGAGGATGAGATGGTTGGATGGCATCACTGACTTAATGGAGATGAGTTTGAGTAAACTCTAGGAGTTGGTGATGGACAGGGAGGCTTGGCGTGCTGTGGTCCATGGGGTCGCGAAGAGTCGGACACGACTGAGCAACTGAACTGAACTGAGGGGAAGCCTTCTGGGTCGTCACTGTCAGAGACCGTCACCCCACTCTCTTTCAGCTCCCTTTCTCAAGGGCCATCCCCAGAAAATGGTCACTATGCACCGTTGCGCCTCCGCCTCTGGCTTTCTCTTCTCTGATTCCCGCTGCGCCGACGCCCCCACCTCTTCGCATTGCCCCTGGCCCCCAGCTCTTTTCTTCTGCCCGGCTGCACAGCCTCTCTCCTGGGAGGCTTGCCTCCTCCACCCTCCCCTTGGCTGCACCGGGAGTGAAATATCCACATTTCTTTCGAAGCCCCCAGTGACTCTCTGTTCCTCTAGAGGGGAAGCCCTTAGCCGGGCAGACGGCTAACCTTCACCCCCCGCAATTGTCCTTTAAGTGTACTTATAGTTCCCCAAGTCCACCCAGCTTTCATCTGCTATGAGTCTTGGCCTGGGGTCTCCCCCTCCTCACTCTTGTATGCGGACCTAACTCCTATTGCCCGAGCCTGGACTGGCACCCAGCCCCTCCGGGCCGTGTCCCTCCCTCTGCCCTCCAGGGAGATCCTGGGCACCGTTGGCCTGATGAGAACTCTTGCCACGCTGCACCCCCGCTCCACCTCCTGCTGTGCCCTTCCGTGTCCCCATCACTAACTGCCCCTCAGCAGGCACTCTCTGAGCTGAGGGGTGACGGGGTAGACAGACAGGAGGACATTCGAATGGATGGATTTCACAGATTTTGAGATTCAAACCTGGGAATCAGTATCGGTCAACACTGACAGCTGGAAATACCTTTGATCAAGGCCTAATGAACAATTTATCCAAATTAATAACAGTTGCTATATTTGTGTAGCATTGAACATTCTGTAGAACATTGTCATTTTTTTTCTCTTGACACTCTTAATAACTTAAGTAAGAAGGGAGGCCTTTGTCATCACACATGACCCTGTGAGGAGGCTGTGGGTTGTCCGAGGTCAGCAGGTTAGTAAACGGCAGAGTCTAGGACAGGACTCACATTCCTCCCACTCACCAGGATGCCTTTAACCATCAGAAATGAAAAGAGTCAGAGTAAATGGCCCTAAAATCAGGACCTTTCAGAAAACAGGGAGGGTACATTCTCTGGCTTCCACAGGATCTTACTAAGGTCCTAGCTCACACATACTTAGTAATCACAGTTCAGCTCCACTCTCGAAAACCATCCCTGCTGTGTCTTGCCTTTTCTACATTTACAGAAAAAGAAACAAAACCAATCCCTCTAAAGATCAATGTCTAACGATGTACTGGGATTTTTTCCTTGTATTCACTCTATGTCTCTGCAATCTGAAATCAAGCCCAGTTTCTTGTATTTGATCCTCAGCAGTGAGAATGTTATTTATACTCCATCTGTATCCAAAAAGGTACAAGAAAGAGAAGAGGTAATCACTCGTCCCCACAAAATAACCTCTTCCTCTGCCCTTCCTAGTCTAAGGTCAACAGTTCTAACTGCATTCTGCAAAGGATCTGTTTTCCAGTCATTTTATTTGTTCTTATGCGAACCCTATCTAATTGTTCCCAGTCTCTTTCTTACTTTTAAAGCCAACACTGAACATAGGTCACTAGTAAGATTCTAGTTAAAGCCAAGAACTGTGGGAGGGTAACTTTGAGGAAGTTGGGCTAATTCAGGGAATCTCAGGGACATAAATCCAGCTATCGTGCACATGTGGCAAGGTCTGCACAGGGTGAGAGAAAGAGTCTGCGAAAAGCCCTGCCTCTTGCTGCACAGGCACCGCCACCCTCCCCTTCCCATGCACGCAAGCAGCGCCGCCGCTGTCCTCCCATCTGACCCAGTCAGTTAAGTCTTTTGCAAAATAAAAGTGACCAAATCCAGAAGCTCTGATTTTAGGGACACTAAGAAGGCCTGAAATCAAGCCCAGTTTTCAGAATTATCTTGACTTCAGAAAGACCATTAAAAAATCCTAGAAGTTGCAACATTTCTTTTTTCTTTTTGAACTGGCTATATTTTATTTATTATTGTTTTAATTGGAATATAATTGCTTTACAATGTTGTGCGGTACAACTCGAATCAGCTGTATGCGTAGACATATCATCTCCCTCTTAAGCCTCCCACCTGGGCAACCCATCTGCCTCTAGGTCATCACAGAGCGCCAAGCTGAGTTCCGTGTGCCATTCAGCAGCTTCCCACCAGCTATTTCACATGTGGTTATGTATATATGTCAATGCTGCTTTCAATTCGTCCCACCCGCTCCTTCCCCCGCTGTGTCCACAAGTCCGTTCTCCACTTCTGGGTCTCTATTCCTGCCCTGCAAATAGGTTCATCAGTACCATTGTTCTAGATTCCATACATATGCATTAATATACACACTTATGTTTTTCTCTTTCTGACATTGCACTCCGTATGCCAGACTCTAGGTTCATCCAGTTCACTACAAATGACCCAATTTTGTTCCTTTTCGTGGCTGAGTCTGTGTTTCTATTTCTAAAGCATACCCAAGAAGAAGGTTCTTACATCTAAAATTGATTATAAACAAGATCTTTTGGCAGACAGTTTGTCCATATTTTTTTACTTAAAAAGCTAGTCAATAAATAAATCCAAGTTTCTCAGAAAGCAGTCTCCTCATGCTTGGCTCAGGCTACAATTCCACGACTAGATCTTCATGGCTTTTTATCAGAAAGCGTTGTTGGGGCTATTAGTAAGCAAATATCCCTATGAGAGATGCTATTTTAAACTTTTATCAGACATAAATTAGAGGGAATGTGTTTTAGGTTCTTTGCTGAAAGACAAGTTTTGATCAGGAGAGAGGAAAGCAAGAGCTAAGATTAAGATTATATTGTTCAACCTTTGTGTTATTATCATTAAATACTTAAAGAGTGTTTTTTAAATACCTTTTTCCTGATCATCATTCCCCCAAAGTAATTTTAGTGCCATAGATATCTACATGGTATACCTGTTTGCGTGCTGTTTGATTATCAGGGTTCTATATGTAAAAATAGTGAGGTCTTGGGATTTCCCTGGTGGGTTAGTGGTTAAGAATCTGCCTTCCAGTGCAGGGGACACAGGTTCGATCCCTGATTGGGGAACTAAAAATCCCACAAATCAGACCCTAACCGGAGAAGCAGTCCCACTTCTTGAAGGCAACATGGTCTGTGAGCGGGGACATGGGAAAGCCCCACAGGGCAAACACACCTTTAGCTAAGAAGTTGCGGCACCAGAGTTAAGCTCTGAGGGCAGATCTGTTGGCTGGACTGTCTGCCCCCTGCATCCCTGGCAGCAGGGCAGGCTCCAGCTTGCACAGGAGGCCCCTAAGCCCCCAACCTCTCTGCTCCCAGGGTCTTGTCTCATCCTCCTGGCCCTGACAGGACCCAGGTTAATGCGCCCCTGAGCAAGCCAGAACGTTGCTGGCACGTAGATCTCCAAGCCACAGAGGGTGCGCATCCACAGGGCTGCAGGGGTGGGCTGCGCTTCCCACCCAGTGAGGCTGAAGGGAGGCCCGTCGCCAGGAAACATGTGACTGGCAGAACTGGGAAAGGAGAACCAAGCTTTCCTCCCTGAAGGCACTGAGATAACTGCTAAGAGAAACCATTGCCAAGTGCTCATCCATAGCCAATGGTGCCTATTTTTTTTTTTTTAATTAATTCTAGTTACTGTCTTGGTAACTGGAAATTCCAAACTGTTTGATTTTAAAAGAGACCCACAGATGAAAGCTGAGAAGCAAAACAGAGGAATTAGAAATCTCAGGCAGCAAAGAGCAGCAGATAAAAAGCCGCCCCCCACAGATACAGATCTGGATGGAAAGAAAGTGAACAAGATAATGCCAGCTAGGGTTGTCCAAGGAAACAAGGAAAGGTTCTATAAATACAACCAGAAAAAAATATTTGTCTTAGCTGATGAGATCATCATCACACATGGCTCATGATAGAGATCTTTTGTTGCTCCCTTAATTGAAGCTTGGAGGAGAACAAAAATGAGGCAGAAATCAGACTACTGGCCACAGGGTCTGGGTTCCAGTGAGCCAGCCCACTTTTAATGAAATGCAGCTGGAGTCATGAAGCTGTGATGCTGTGGAGCTGGCCTGTGGCCTGTGTTTTCCCTGAAGTGCTGGTCCCTACTTTTGGCACCCACCCTCGTCCCCAGACATAAGGGGGCTGGTGGCTCACCCACACCCAGCAAATGGGGTCCACACAGGAGGAAGCAGCAGGCCATGGAAGCAGGCCTAGTGGTGAGAAGGACTTCCCAGGGACCCCCTTCCTCTCTGGAGGGATTGCCTTGGGGGCAAAAATGGGAAGGGGGCTGGAGTCCTCCCCACGATATCCTCCCCTACTAGGAACCAAGCCGTGTTCCAGGCTGGGGACTGCAGTGAACGGACAGGTTCCTGCCCGGAGGAACTTCCGTTTGGAGTGGTGGTGGGAGATGCAGCAGCTGGAGACAGACAAAGAGTGAATATGCCAGAGGATTTCACGTGCTCACAAGTGCTCTGAGACACACATAAAACCAGGCAGAGTCACTGAAGGGGCTGGTTGGCTCGGCACATCTGAGGAGGTGTTGGAAGAGGTGTTGGAGGAGGTGTTGGAGGAGGTGTTGCAACCCGGAAATCGAGGAGGCACTGAGCCCCGGGAGTAGCATGTCCAGGGAGGGAAAGTGTTGGGCACGTTGCGAGGATGTGAGGAAGGCCAGTAGGTGGGCGGGACCCTGTGGACCACAGGAGAGTGGGAGGTGCCCGGGTAGCAGACAGGCCAGTTAAGCAGGGCTTGGCAGGATGCAGACAGATACGGATCTGGAGTCTGGAGACATCTTGAAGGGGAAGAGCAACATGATGCAGTATCTGTTTTAGAAAGATCACTCGGGCTGCCATGGAGGACGGAGCAGGCTAGAGGGGCTGAGGTTGGAGACAGGAAGAGAGGCAGGGGTTGTGGTCTGAGGCAGAGAGAGGATGGTGGTTTAGATCTGAAGGAGGTGGTGGATTAGTTAGCTGTGGTCCATTGTGAAATGCATTTTGAAGGTGAAACGGAGAGAAGGATTCATAGAGAAAGCAGAATTAAGGATGACTCCTCGCTTTTGTCCTGAGTGACTTGGTAAATAGTGGTTTTCCTTCGGTGATTTGAACAAGACAAGGAAATCAGTCGGTCTGGAGTGGGAAGCAGTCCAGCGCATCAAGTCTGAGATGCCTGCTCTTTTTTTTTTTTTTTAATTTGTTTATTTTACCATGCCAGGTGTTAGTTGCCACATGTGGGATCTAGTTCCCTGACCAGGGATCGAACCCAGGCTCCCTGCATTGGGAGTTTGGAGTTTTAGCCACTGGACCACCAGGGAAGTCCCCGGACTTCTGGATTTTTGTTAGGTTTTTTTGAAGGGGGGTGGGGTGGGGTGAATGTGTCTTCGGAAACAAGAAGTTTCCTTCCATCTTTTTTTTGTTTGTTTGTTTTATTTTTTTTTCCCTTTATTTATTTATTTTTTCAGTGGGTTTTGTCATACATTGATATGAATCAGCCATAGATTTACACGAGGTTTCCTTCCATCTTTATTGGCTTCGGTCTTCCTAATACCATGTGGGATAGAACATTGGGAGAGATTCTGGCGGGAAGAAAACCAGGATGGTCACACTGAAAGGCAGCCACAGCTTCCTCCCCGATGGTGGGGCCACATTCTTCCTGCTCTTGCGCCAGGGAACAGTCTGTCTTATTATCAATAATTGTCAGCCTCGTCCAACTCTGAGGCCAGACTTCCACCGAAGCCCTTGGGACCCTCCCCAGCTAAAGGGTCCCACGAGCCTCTGCTGTCTCCCATAACCAGCAGGCTAAGGAGGGGCCAGAGAGACTTGCGGCTGAACCCAAAGACATGTTCCTCATTGTAGTTCCAGGCACAAGGAGCCAAGACTTGATCTGTGCTGGCAAAGTTATTTTTTAAACTGGAATTGCTGGTAAGGCTGCTTCCCTAAAAAGGCAGCCCCAGTCCTGGCTTCTGCTGCCCTTCCTGGAGCCGTGGCTCTCTGCCATCGCGTGCTGTCATGGTTTCTCCAGATTCCCCTTCCGGTCCACTCCCCCATCTCAGTCCCTTACCTCCCCACTCGGCCACCCACAGCCCCTCCAGGAGAAAACGGAATATTTGGGAGGTTTCCCCAGGGATGCTCAGTTACACACGGTGCAGCCCACAGCCCACAGCCCACATCTCCAGACCCCAGGCTGGTACAGGGTTTCCTGGAGTCACTTCCCAGAAGGCTGCCTCAGTACCTGCCGCCCTGCGGTCCAGCCTTATCTCGGCTCCTTGTCACTGCTCTGTCCGATCTCTTGAAAGCCAGACAAATGTGGCTGCTCTGCCTGTGTCCTCCGAGTGTTTGTGACCCACTCAAAGTAGAGACATTTGTCACAGCCTACAAGAAAGACAGGTTCACAGGGACCCCAGTCTCATTTGCCCAGATTTGTGAACTGAAAGGAGAGAGGCCCGTGAGGGTTCCATAGGTCTGCACTCTGGGTCCCACCTGTGCAGTCATACCTGGCCACCGGCCTCACTCCAGACACCGCTTCCCTCACTTTCTCTGTCGGCACCCTTGAGGTGATGCCCCAAGCCAAGGAGTGGCAGTGAAAAAGAAGAGTGGATTAAAAAACCCTGTAAAACATGAAGCAATGAAATATCTGGAATATCAGGGAAGATAGGAAGGGGTTTCATTAAAGGTGTAATAAGATGGACTCAGTTGGAAGATTGAGAAGGCAGGTGAGTGGGAGGAGATGGGGGGAGGTTGGCGGGGGGGGGGGCTGAGAGGGTGAGAGCAGCCTGATTTGAGAACACATGTTGACCACCTGGCTTGTGAATGGAGGAGGGAATAAAGCCCATCTGTTTGCCTTGGACAGAAGCAACGAATCTCCTTAGGAAAAGAATGGGTTCTAGGAGGGTCAAGGGACATGACTAGAGACTAACACAGAGTCTATCACCTCCCTCTTGATCAGAAGGATTAAACATCAAGTTTGTGCTCTCATGTGTGTGTGTGTGCCCAGTTGTGTCCAACTCTTTCCGACCCCGTGTGCTGTAGGCACACGCCTGCCGGGCGCCTGTGTCCATGGGATTCTTCAAGGCAAGAATACTGAAGTGGGCTGCCATTTCTTTCTCCAGGGGATTTTCCTGACCCAGGGATCGAACCCGCATCTCTTGCATCTCCTCCATTGGCAGGCGGGTTCTTTACTGCGGAGCCGCCTGGAAGCCCTGTGCTCTTTATATCACTTAATGCTGAATTCAGTGTTCTCTGCTGGAAATCGCTGTCAGGGTTAATCAAGACATTCTGGGGAGACCTCGGGTCTCCTGAGCACCCCTGTGAGGGCCCAGCAGAGTGACTAACCTCCTGAAAAAGTGTCTCCATCTTTTAAAAAAATTCTTTGTCATGTATTTATTGGCTGTGCTAGTCTCCGTCGCTGTGCACGAGCTTTCTCTAGCTGTAGCAAGCGGGAACCACTCTTTGCTGCGCTGGACAAGCTCCTCTTGTTGGGGAGCACAGGCTCTTGGTATGCAGGCTTCAGCAGCTGCAGCACTCGGGATCAGCAGTTACGGCTCTTGAGCTCTCGAGCTCGGGCTCAGTAGCTGTGGTACACGGGCTTAGTTGCTCTGCGGCATGTGGAATCTTCCTGGACCAGGACCCGTGTCCCCTGCACTGTCAGGGAAGTCCCCATTAGTTACTTTCTTAACCCTAGTTTATCCTTGAGAGAAAGAGAAGGTAGAAGTTTTGTTTTGTTTTTTTTAAATCAAGCCCCGGGAAAGTTAAAACGCCTGGTTTAAGGTAATATGTGAAGTGTGTGTAATGGGTCTGATGTCATCTAAGCAGAGGTCTCGGTGTAGGACCTGAGGCAGAAAGGAGAGGTGGCGGGCTGATCTGGAGAAGTGAGGAGAGGGAGGAAGTGGGTCTACTTTCTCCTGGAGTCCTGCTGGCAGAACCCAGCCCAGGGGCAGGAGCGGCATCGCACGGAGACGGAGACGGGGACACGAGCTGTGCTGGCAGCGTGGTCTGAGCTGTGCTGAGCTGGCCCCGGGGTCCTGTCATTGGAGCTCCCTAAACATCCATCTCCCCACCCCAGCTCCCCAGGAATCCCCCCTGCTCAGCCGGAGCAGCCCTCGGACCTTCCAGGGAGAGACAGAGGAGCGGCCTGTTTCCCGGGCCTGCTGCTTCAGTCCCGGGGCGGGGGCTGGGAGGTCCCCGGTGGAGAGTGACATTGGATGCAGTCTCACGACTATTTTTCTGTGTCGCCGTGGGGACGGGGGCTCCTGGCAGCTGGCGTGGCCGTGCCTGTGGCCTTTGTTTCCCTGCCCTTCTCCTGGTGCCGTCAGAAGCTGCAGTGCTGTGCTTGCAGGGTCACGTGCCAGTCTTTGCACAGCTGTTGGGAGGAGAGTGCGGGAGAGACCGAGAGACTGCCCGTTCTGTTCCTGTGTATGCAAGCTTGACAGAGTCTACCCACTCCCCCAGAGTCTTCAGAGCAATCTCTTTCTGACCGTTTCCCCGGTTACACAGCAAACCCTTCTCACTCCAATTCTGGACTCTTCACACTCAAGTCAGCACTCAATACTGTTCTGTTCAGGGAACAGGAAGACCGAGGAGAGGAAGGGACCCGAGGGAAGAGCCAGTTAGTGGAGCAGTCAGAACACCCACAACATTTATTGATCAAGTTCATAGACTTACATGGGTGCCCCAAACAGTTACAACAGTACCATAGGTCACCATAACAAATATAATTAAAAAGTTTAAATTATTGTGAGAATTGCCAAAATGTAACACAGAGACACCAAGTGAGAAAGTGCTGTTGGGAAAACAGTGCCAACGGACTTGCTCAGGGCAGTTGCCACACACAGATCATCAATTTGTAAAAAACACAGTATCTGTGAAGTACAATTAAGTCAAGCACATTAGAACAAGGAATGCATGCATTGCTAGGTTGTCAAAATTAAAAGGAGAGAATTTTAAAAGCAGCAAAAGAGAAACAGCTTATTATACGGGGACTTCCCTGGTGGTCCAGTCGCTAAGACTCCATGCTCCCCATGCAGGGGGCTGGGTTCCATAGATCGCCCATGCCACAACTAAAACCCAGTACAGCCAAATAAATAAATCTTAAAAAAAGAAAACAATTGTGTTTAGTCTGATGACAGCAGGTAACTCTGCAGAGGAGAAAGTGCAGCCTTAGTGAATAAGAGGAGAACGGAGCACATGCACTCACACTGAAGAGAGGGCAGTATGCACAGAGGTGGTAAAACTTTACAGTGGTGCAGAAATGGCCAGGGGTGAGTGTGAGTGTGTGTGTGCGTGTGTAGATTGCCAGAGATACTGACACTTTCTGAAAAAAATACAAACTATTTATCCAACAGTGATTGGGGTGGTAAGAATGTTGATTTTTCTTTCTGGAGGTGAGATTGTATATACACACATCCTTCGTGTCTTGTGTGTGTGTGTGCATGCTCAAGGATGTGGTTGGAAGCTTTAATACTCTGAATGGTGAGAGAGATGAGGAAGCTGCGGAAGAAAAGTTTGAAGCTGGCAGAGGTTGGTCCATGAGGCTTAAGGAAAGAGGCCATCCCATAACATAAAAGTGCAATGTGAAGCAGCAAGTGCTGGTGTAGAAGCTGCAGCAACTTACCCAGAAGATCCAGCTTAGATCATTCATGAAAGTGGCTACACTAAACAACAGATTTTCATGTAGATGAGATAGCCTCTACTGGAAGAAAATGCCATCTGGGAATTTCATAGCAAGCAAGAAGTCAGTGCCTGGCTTCAAAGCCTCAAAGACAGGCTGATTGATTCTCTCTCTTTTTTCTTTTTAGACGGATTCTCTTGTTGGGGCTATTGTGGCTGGTGACTTGAAGTTGAAGCCAATGCTCATTTACAATCCAAAAATCCTAGAGCCCTAACTTAAGAACCATTCTAAATCTACTCTGCCTGTGCTCTACAAATGGAACAACAAAGCCTGGATGACAGCACTTCTGTTTACTGAAAGGTTCAATTAATATTTTAAACCCTCTGCAGAGACCTCCTGCTCAGAAAAAGAGATTCCTTTCAAAAATATTACTGCTCAGTGACAACAAACCTTGTCACCCAGGAGCTCTGATGAATGCTGTTTTCCTGCCTGCTAACACAACATCCGTCCTACAGCCCATGGATCAAGGTATAATCTTGACTTTCAAGTCTCATTATTTAAGAAATACATTTCAGGACTTCCCTGTAGTTCAGTGGCTAAGACTCCACACTCCCAATGCAGGGACAGGGAACTAGGTCCTATATGCCTCAACTAAGAGATCCTGCATGCTGCAATGAAAATTGAAGACCCTGCGTGCTGTAACTAAGACCTGGAGCAGCCAAATACATATAAATAAATACTTGGAAAAAAAAAACAAACAACCCAAAAAGCTTCCCCCCCAAAATCATAGAGAAGTTCGGTGTTTTTGAACATAAGCCACCTGTTCTCCTTGCTGGGCTCTGCAATAAACAGCCCTCTGCTCCAAACTCCGATCTTTCTATTTGCCCTCACTGTGACATGAACTTTGTTCAGTAACAGCAACAGCAGCATCCTTACTGCTGGAACTCTTGTCCCGGACACAAAGGCACTGGGATGCATAAAGGATGAAGTTTCTGATACCTAAAATGTAGGCTTCTTTTCTGTGAGCCAGTGTTGCCTCCTTGGGAGTCTGAATGGAAACACCAGGGCTGTGGATACCAACGAGATCCCAAGTCTACCAGTGAGCTGCTTCCAAGGTCCTTGCAGTCAAGGTCCAGAGTAGAGGTGACCAGGGTTTTATGAGCAGCCCAGGGCAGGGAGCCCAGAGGGTAGGGAGGCTTGTCAGTGGGTCAGCATCCACTGTGCTTCTTGCTGGGTGATGGTCAGCTCTGCAGGGGGCTGGCCCCCTCCAGCCCACCCTAAAGTCTGTCAGGATCCAGCCCCTGACCACGATGAGTACACAGGTACGTGCTTCTTTCCTACTTGTTGTGCTCCCTGCAGGTCTGCGCCATGCTAACCCCCCCTCAGTCCCTGCTGCTTCTGCCTGCCTGGGGCAGGATGCGGACTAGAAAGTGACAGAAAATCAGAGCTCACCATTTTTTACTGTTCACACTGTTCTGGTCAAAACTTGAGTAGAGGAACAAACTACTGAAACTACCATTGTTAACTGCAATAAACAGCATTTTATACGACCCTTGACAGTTCCAGAGCACACTACAGTTTACAAAAGGTTTTCATGTGTGCTGTTATTTGATCCTCACGTGCTCCTGTGTGAAGGAAACATGTTTCTGTTCCCATTCGACGGATAACGAAATTTGTGCTTTGGAGAAGCTCATTGATTTGCTCAGGGCCATGCAGTTAATAGATAATCTGGCTGGAACTCAAATCCAGACCTTCTCACTTTAGGTCTAAAGACATTTTTGAAGTAACCTGGGTGAAGTAACCTGTTCAATGGGGCTTCTCTGGTACAGAGAAGTTTAGATGGTAAAGAATCTTCCTGCAATGCAGGAGACCCAGGTTCAATCCCTGGGTCGGGAAGATCCCCTGGAGAAAAGGAATGGCTACCCACTCCAGTACTCTTGCCTGGAGAATCCCATGGACAGAGGAAGCCATGGGTCCTTGCACTTCCTGCCACCCTATAACAGCAGATGTTCTCTGTGTGACCCCTGAAGTCCGGCCTCCATCTGGCCTTTGTCTCAGCGGATTTGACAGTCTTCAGGGAAGCCTGGCTGCTCCCAGGCCCGCAGGCCCATTGTGTCCAGTTGGGAAGAGTATTGACTTGCTTGTTTGTTGCTTCAAGCCTGGGAGCCTCCTACAGAGAACGTTCACGGGCATGAGATTCATACGACTCCAGACAGTGTGGTTGGTGCCAGTGACTCGGCTGGTCTGAGCGGAAGAAAGGGCTGACTCTTGGCTGTGTGGGAAACTGCACAAGAGGGCGCGCCTCCTGTGGGCACGCCCTCTGTGTCTTCCTGCCCTTGGGCTTAGCTGAGTCTACCAGGAGCAGAAGCAGGAGATGCCCGGCACAGACCTGCTCTTGCCGACCCAGGCCTGGAAGCCACACCCAGGGCTTGATCCTGGCCCGGTTCCACTGGACCTGGATGGCCTGAGACAGTGGGATCAGGAGGTTCCTATTAAGCGTCTACCTACAGGTCACAGGTGGAGAGTGACCCAGGCCTTCAGGGGCTGCAGTACCTGCCCAGGTGGTTGTAATGATCCCGGGACAGTGGGAGAGATGGAGGTGAAGGGGCGGGTCATGCTGATAAGCACCCAAAGCAAAGTCTATGAAAAAGTCTATTTATTCTTTTTTTTTTTTCTTTTAGCTTTGCTGGGTCTTCGTTGCTGCGAGTGGGGGATTCTCTAGTTGTGGTGCATGGGCTTAGCTACCCCGTGGCATGTAGGATCTTAGTTTCCCGGCCAGGGATCAAACCCACAACCCCTGCATTGGAAGGCGGATTCTTAACCGCTGGACCACCAGGGAAGTCCCCTCTGCTGATTTTAAAATAAAATATAGACCATGTGGCTTTTTTTTTTTTTTGACCATGTGGCATTTTCAGGAAAATGGAGAACGAATGGCTAAGTGGCACGAAAGCCGGTTGTAATCCCTCCAAGCAGAGGTGAGTCACTCCTAGGAGCTCAGTCTTGCGTCTTTCATTCCAAAGCCCTGAGCCAAGCGGAGCTGGGGGCAGGCTGGAGGGCAGCCCTCCCAGGAAGCTGGGTGGGGAAGGAAACACAGGGCCATCTCAGCGCCTGTCTCCAGGGAAGAGAGGAGCCTGGAAAGAGGAGGGCAGAGAACACAGCACCAGGAATCTTTTCACCAAGAAAACCTCACTTTGGACCTTGGTCCCTGAGTGACTTGATTAAGAACATACAGACACCTGCCAAGGGGCAGGGGGTATGGTGGTTGGGAGCATAAACCTAGAGCCAGAACGCTAAGGTCACCGTGGGGCTTGTGACCTTCAGCAGGTCCCTGACCCTGTCTGCTTCCATTTCCTCACCTGGAAAAAGAGCTGAGAAGTAACTGCTTAACAGAGCAGCGGCAGGATGAGCACCTAACAGGGGGCTTGTGTTCTAAGCAAGAGAAATAGCGGTGTTGGTTCTTGTTCCCACTGGACATGACTAGAGCTCCAGAAGGAAGCAGGCCTGTGTGTGGAGCAGCTGTGCTCGGCACACAGACATACTGAGGACGGAAACCTGCTCAGAAAACATGAGCAGGGACCAGTGGGCGCCATCATGGCAGCCTGGGGCCCACTATAGGCCAGGCCCAGCTGCCCTTCCACCCTCTCCCAGAGCAGTATCATGTGAGTTCAGAGCGACGGCTGAGAGCCTGACCAGGACACTGCTTCTACCAGGTTCAATCCCTGGCTGGGGAACTGAAATCCCACAAGCCTCATGGCATGGCAGAAAAAAGTAAGTCAAGTCAATCAGAATACACTAAGCACCAACACTGTATAAAACGTTCCCATGCATGTTATTGAAGGGGAGGGCATAAAGGAAGGGGAGGGGACTTCCCTGGGGGTGGCTAAGACTACGAGCTCCCAATGCAGGGGCCCAGGGTTCAATCCTGGGTCAGGGGACTAGATCCCACGTCACAAGTAAGAGACCCTGCATGCTACAACGAAGACCCAGTGCAGCTAAATAAATAAAAGTAAATGTTTAAAAGTTTTAATAAAAATTAAATAAAATGAAGGGAAGAACTTGCTCCTGTCGTTCTGGGCTTCTCAGTCCCAGTGGGAAGTTGAGGCCAGTGGCGTGTGGGCATCCCCTTCCTGAACAGTGAGAACCAATAACATCACACTTGCTTCTCTTTGCCCAGACTTGGAGCAAACTTGGGCTTTCCTGGTAGCTCAGCTGGTAAAGAATCTGCCTGCGATGCAGGAGACTTGGGTTTGAACCCTGGGTTGGGAAGATCCCCTAGAGAAGGGAACGGCTACCTACACCAGTATTCTGGCCTGGAGAGTTTCAAGGACTGTATGGTCCAGAGGTTGCAAAGAGTCAGACATGACTGAGTGACTTCCACTGGAACAAACTTCGCTTTTAATTTAGTGCCCGAATTCTGTAGCAATTCACTTTTTCCCAGGGATCCTCCTGGATTCAATTTTTTCATTAAAATTTTTGTTTTTTAAAAAATATGCACTCTAATAGTATGAACCATTCTGAATTGTTTTGGGAGTCCAAGAGTCAAAAGCACTAAAAACATTATCTACTGGAGTGAAATAGCAGTACAAGAAAAACAGACACTGACAGGTCACAGAATCTTTGATGTGAAAGGGACCTGGGAGTCACAGAGTCAACGTTTCCCAAAGCAGGTGTCTGGTGTCACCCATGTCAATTGGGGTCATACATGTGGAGGATGGCCTTGGAGAATGAAGGGTATCCTCCTCCAAGCCCTTGGCTGCATGGTCCCTGCATTTTCCTGAGTTCACTTGCAGATCACCCTGTTGTGAGCCAGCAGTGATGGGAAATCCTCAGACTGAGCAGAGAGCTGGCTCCACTGACCTGCGTCCCTAGTAGCCCTGCTACTGCCCTGTGGAGGGCCACATACCTCTCCTTCCTGGGACAGTCCATCAGAGATTTGACAGCAGAAGTCTCCAAGCTAAACTGGCACAGCTGCTGGGCCCCTCACCCCTGGGAGCAGAGCTCAGGCCCTCTCCATCTTCCGGTGGATGGATTCCAGTGTCCACGCTGTATCACGTGGACGGCCCAGTTGCCGTGGGCAGCACGGAGAACTGCAGCGGGTCCCTCTCTCTCTGCTCCTGTGGCTCCTGAGGCTGCAGAGCTCTTGGAGCAGCTATTCCCCAGCTGGGGACCTTTACTGGAAATAAATAAGTGAATGAAAGGTGGGATTCTAGATATTCTAGAGGTTTTCCCTAATACCCACTTGGGCCAACCCCAGATGGCCTCCGGCCATCTTTGTGTCATTTCTTTGTGTCAGAGAGAACTGGGTGGGAATTCCAGCTTTACCTCCATCTACCTGGGTAGGTTACACAAGGAAGTAACTTCTTTGTGTTCTTATGTTCCCAGCTCATAAAACAGTGATGTAAAATCATAGGTTGACCCAAGGATTAAATGAAGTAACCCACAAATAGCCTAGGCACATGGTCAGAGCTCGGGCAGGCGGTCCTCTGAGCGCGCAGGGAGATTGCACCGATGGTCCAGTGGTTGAGAATCCGCCCTCCAATGCAGGCCACGTAGGTTCCATCCCTCGTCGGGGAACAAAGATCCCACAGTCTGAGGGGCAACTAAGCCAGGGTTGGCAGTTGCTAAGACCCAGTGAAGCCAAAAGATGAAATAAATATTAAATAGGACACTTGTGCTCCACAATACTATGCAGACCTTAAAAGGCCTGAGGTATTAACATAATCTGATAGAAGGTGGTATTAAAAAAAAAAGGAAAAGGAGGTAGAGACGGCGGGATTACCAGGCAGCAGCAGAGACACGCAGGAGCCACGTCTCTTGGAGGCATCAGCCCTGTCCTGAGGGTGCTGCTGGAGTCGCTCTGCTCTCCGCCGCTCAGCTTGATGGATGTCTTACTGAAGCCAACGATCCTTGAAGACGCGATCTTCGCTAAGGCTTCTTTCTGCTCCGATTATAATAGGCAAATGCTGAGGAATTTATTCCGAGCTCTCCAGCCTTCCATCTGCCTTCCTTAGGGCTTGGCAGATTGCTTTCCAGTCCGCGGGCCGCTGCAGTCCAGGGCTTGTGCAGAGTGAGGCGGGATCCGGACCCCGGCAGAGGCGCAGGTCGCTGAGCAGCCCAGCGCCCGGGGTCTCCGCGTGGAAGAGCCGAAGAAGAGCCAGCATTTCCACGGAACCGAGCGGACCGAGGTGGGGCTGGGGAGGGGGCGAGGGAGGATGCCGGGAGGACGAGGAAGGGAGGGTCTGGTTGGGGGTGGAGGGGACGTTCTGAGGGTGCGGCCCGGGAAGCCCCACCACCGCAGACCTGGCCTGGCCCCGCAGAGGCCGGGAGGGCCGGGGGCGCCTCGCTGTGTCACCTTTCGGGCCGCGCCTGGTTTCCATAGCGACCGCGGAGCCGGGCGCAGAGGAGGCTGCGGCAGGACCGGGCCTCCTCCTCGCGCCGCGAGGGTCGCGCTCCTCCGGCCGCCGGAGCCGGGCGTGGACCGAGCCTGGGGCCGGCGGGGCGCGCTCAGCAGGGGAGCGGCCGGAGCACCTGCGCGCTCCGAGGACCGCCCGCCCGAGGGCCCGCGGGTGAGTGCAGCCCCGTCCTCTCCGGGGCGGGTCTCCACACCACACGGTCAGGCACTGTCTGGACTGCTGCTGTCTTTAAAAGTCACACCTTTAAATCGCTTGTGGCCGGGAAGGCTTTTCGTTTCTGACATCTTGGTGTTATTATTTCGTCTCCTAAACGCGCCCTTAGCGCAGCTGCGTCGTCTCGGGGCCTCCATTACCGACAGCCCCCAGCCGCGCGGACCCCCGCAAACGCCCCCCCACCGCAACCTACATGAGGGACCGCCGGGCTCGGGCTCCCAACCGCTTCCGCGCAAACAGCGGCTGCCGGATGCCCTTGCCGGCGCGGGGGGCAGCACGTCAATCACCTCCGCAGCGAGGCCGTGCCCCCTCCCCCGACCCCGGAGTCTCCTTCCGGCTAGCGGAGGCCACGCGCTCAAGCCCGGAGCCCGGGCCTGGACCCGGCGCGCGTGACCGCACCCGGGGCCGCGGTGGCTGCTGCGCAGGTGTTTCTCTTGGAGAGCTCTGACAAAGGGTGTGAAGTTCAGCTGCTCCGGAAGCGAGGCAGGGGCCGAATGCCTTCCTGGAGACTGGCTTTGTTTAGAATCCAAGGATTGTGATTCCACGGTAAAATACTCTCTGGATGTAAAGTCCTCTCCTTGTCTGCCCATCCGTCCCCATCTTCCCATCCCCCCACCCCCAAAGACCTTCTTATTGGTCTGTTACTGTGATCAACGATTTAGAGGTTTCGCTGTTATAAAGGTTCCTTTCGAGAGAAGGGTGAAGTCTTGCTAAATGAGAGAGCAACAGAAGGCTGCACTGTTGGGAGCGGTTCTCAGCCCGGCCTGCATGTTGCAACACCTGGGGAGCTTTAAAAGGTACTGATGCCTGGCTGTGGTCATTTTGTAATATAGAGAAATACCGAATCACTGTGTGGTGCACCGGGAGCTAAGATAGTGTTGTAGGTCAATTATACTTCAATTTTTTTTTTAATATATATATTTTCAATTTTATATATTTATTTTTGGCTGAGCCGGGTACTCTCTAGCTGTGGGGCGCAGGCTTCTCATTGCAGTGGCTTCTCGTGTTGCAGAGCTCAGGCCCTAGGGCGTATGGGCTTCAGTAGTTGCAGTTCCCCCATACTAGAGCACAGGCTCAATAACTGTGGCACTCGGCCTTAGTTAATCTTTTGCTTGTGGGATCTTCATGGGTCAGGGATCCAAACACTGTCTCCAGCATTGACAGGTGGGTTCTCCACCACTGATCCATCAGGGAAGCCAGGAATATTATGTATATATTTATTTATTGCCGAGTGGTGCCCCTGAGAGACTGGGGGTTCGTTCCCCAACCAGGGATCGAATCTGTGCCCCCTGCATTGGGAGCCCAGCATCTAAACCACTGGACTGACAGGGAATTCCCAGTAAAATAAATAAAATAAAATATTGATGCCTGGGTCCCATCTCCAGAGATTCTGGCTTAATTGGTCTGAGATACAGCCAATTTTTTTAAGCTCCAGGGTGATTCTAACGAACTAAGTTTGCAACCCACCATTCTGCTTAATCGGGGTGGCTTTCTCTCTCCAGTGAGCAGCTGTCGGAGGGCAGGTGTGTGACTGCTATTAATGTCCACATGCTCAAGCCCCTCAGAGAGGCTCGGGGTGAAGGTGCTGTTTCAGAGGAAGGAGGAAGCATCTCTCTGAGGACAGGTCTCCTTACTAAATGAAATGCTCTGATTTGTATTCCAGGGAAAGCAGGGGAAGAGAAGCATGCTTTTGCAAGTCTGCAGGGTGACAGCCGCGTCCTCCTATAGGTGATGGACTTCCTGTTAGTAGCTGTCAGGGTCATGTGCAGATCTCCCCCCTGCTGCGAGGAGGATGGACACTTAGAAAGAAGGACGGACACCACAATTAGGAATGTGGTAGCCACTCTGAAGAAGGGAGAAGCAACTTAAGAACACCTAAGAATTAGAAA
Organism: Dama dama; assembly: GCF_033118175.1. Lineage (NCBI taxonomy): Eukaryota > Metazoa > Chordata > Mammalia > Artiodactyla > Cervidae > Dama > Dama dama. The sequence continues at coordinate 10,845,693 of NC_083702.1, forward strand.
TTCTTGTCTTTCTCAGGCCTAAAACCCTTCAGCATAGCTTGAACTCCTCCTGAATTTGAGGGGTTTCCCTGAATATCTAAGGGACATGTCACCTCTTCTCTGCAGGTACTACTGCCCACAGAAATAGTCCTGTGGGGACAGGTTTTTCCAGTGCTTTCGGTCTAAGGTCACCTCATGAATATTCATAAGTGCTGTGAAGGGGGTGGAAGGCAAGTTTGAGTTTGCAATGCCTAAGGTGCTCAAGGAAATTAGGTAAGGCCAGAAGATTCTGAGCATGAGACATTAAAAATGTAGACACTCTGGAAAGCATAATTTACTGACCTGGAGCCAGAACTCCACCAGTCACAGCTTCTCAAGGTGCTTGTTTTAATTTTGGCTGATAGAGATTGGTTATGGTCTCCTTGATGGCTTGGCATAAAAGTACTGTCTCTTCTGAGACCCCTGGCAAGGCTTGGTCATTCCCCTCATCTGTAGGCAAGAGAATTAAGACCTGTCTAAAGGTCATACAACCACGTGATGTGGATCAAGGAACTCATGTGCTAGGGCAGCTGTGGGAATGGCTGGGAGACAGGGATCCCCAGGATGACCGCAGCTCCCCCACACTCCTGCCTGGACTCACCCTCCAGTGTCCCCGGGTGCTGACCTGGAGGGACCCCTTCCCAGTGCCTGCCTGGTTCACGAAGCACTCTCGTGTCTCTTCCTGGAGTGACCTGACCTCCTGAGACAATGCCTTCGCTTACCCAGCCTGGGCCTCCTTCCGGTTCCTCCACAATCACTTGGCACTGCCAGGCTGTGGGCAGTTGCTCTAGCCTCTTGGTTGAACTGGAGATGCTCTGGGCTAGTCCACATGAAGGATGGCCCCCAGGCCCTTCTGCGACCTCAGGCCCAAATGCCCTTTCCCAACTTGACACCACAGAGCTGCTATACCTCATGGGCAGGCCAGGCCAACCCTGTGAAGGCAGCCAGCCCCCTGGATGGCAAGCTGAAACAGCAACACCATGTCCTAGTTCTCACTGCCACCTGCTCGTCCACGACCGCCAATATCTAGTCTCTGAAAATGGGCAATTTATTTCACAGGCTGCTGGGGGCAGATGTCCAGTTGACTTGGCTTAATCCATGTGTATCAGTTCATTGGAGCAAATAATGGAGACTGCAATGTGGAATGAAACTGCCTTACATTTTTTCAGACTGTGGATTATGACTCATTAGTGGGTCATGAAATCAGTTTGGTGGGTCATGGCCAGCATTTTAGAAAGAAATAACAAGGGATTTCCCTGGTGGTCTGGTAGCTAAGAGGCCATGCTACCAGCGCAGGGGGTCTGGGTTCAATCCCTGGTCAGGAAGCTAGATCCCATTTGCTACAGCTAAGAGTTCTCACACTGCAACTAAAGATTCAGCATGCTGCAACTAAGACCTGGTGAGCCAAATAAATAATGATTTAAAAAAAAAAATAACAAGAAATTTACTCAGATGAGTAAAGGAATAAGAAAAAAATACACAGATAATGTTCCTCATTGACAGTAATCAAAAGTGAAGATCATAGCAACACTGACTGTTTTATTTCTTGCTAATGAGGGTAACAATAAAAAAAATAGCACCTAATGCTACTAATAGCATTGGTTATGGAGACCATAACCAATCTCTATCAGCCAAAATTAAAACAAGCACCTTGAGAAGCTGTGACTGGTGGAGGTCTGGCTCCAGGTCAGTAAATTATGCTTTCCAGAGTGTCTACATTTTTAATGTCTCATGCTCAGAATCTTCTGGCCTTACCTAATTTCCTTGAGCACCTTAGGCATTGCAAACTCAAACTTGCCTTCCACCCCCTTCACAGCACTTATGAATATTCATGAGGTGACCTTAGACCGAAAGCAAAAAGTGCTGTAAAATTGCACTTTTTGCTGTGGGTTGCATGTAAATTGGTAAAATTTGGGAGGAATGCAATGTAATATTAGGAAAAGTTATAAAAGTACTATACCCAGGAATTTTTCCCAATGAAGTTACTTAATAAAGATTTTTAAAATTCTAAATACATTAAAGATATCCTTGACTGTGTTAGTTATAATAGAAAGAAATAGAAATAACTGAAATGTCCCCACATTAGAGGAACAGTTTAAAAATTTTGTGGTGTATCTGTATAATGGAATATTTTGTGTTTCAATGAAAGCTTACATCCAGACACATACAGAGAGAAATAGGAAAAGACTTATAAAATGAAAAAGAGAATATAAACTAGCAAGCACACCATGTTTGTAACTTGAAACAATCTGTGTGCCTGAGGAAGACAAATGCCCATGTGCCAGTTGCCAAAGTGATGGGTCATAGTTTTAAAAATTCATTTGCTGTTGAGTGTAAAACCTTCAAGACTGGAAGGAATCAATATACAAGAGAAGAAAAGAGATCCCAGGAATTATCTGGGAATTTGTTTTCTTGGCCCTAGAAACTAGAAAAATCACAAGAATCAAAATTACGTTGAATAACTTCATGCTGTGTGGATTTTTTTTTACTCGTTGTAAGCTAGTGTCAATTTTGGTAAATTCCTTGCTCATGGCAGATAGTTTGTGAATAGCTGTTGACAGATCTTTACACATATGTGTGTGCATATATTTATATAATTTAATTATTTATTTGGCTGTGCTGGGTCTTCATTGCTTCTTGGGGCTACTCTTTAGTTGCGGTGCACAGGCTTCTCCTTGCAGGGGCTTCTCTTGTTGGGTGAGTGTGCTTCAGTAGTTGTGGCTCCTGAGCTCTGGAGCATAGGCTCAATCGTGTGGCACATGGGCTTAGTCGCTTTAGATCTTCCGCAATCAGGGATCGAACCCTTGTTTCCTGCACTGGCAGATGGATTCTTTACCACTGAGCCACCAGGGAAGCTCTGACTGGTTGATCTTTTAGTTATATGTGCTATTTATAATCGCAGTCCTGGGAAAACGTCAATTTGTCTCTAAAGAAGCCTCAGAAATCTTAGTGGAAATAGCACTCTCTCTTTAACTTTATTTTCTAAGGGAACTTTAATTTTTCCAGCATAGGGAATACAACTTTGGGAACTTTCCCCCCATTCAAACAGTTATAAGAACAGTTTAAGTAAGTCACAGCCCTGAAGGGAGAGGTGAGATATGTGATAGACAGAGGTCTGGGCAAACTTTGTTAGAAATCTACCCAGCGTGGATTTATTTGATTTATTTGAATTGGGACAGAGAGTAGGGAAAGAGGGAAAGCAGGGATCAGGTAGGTTCCAAACCAGAAACTTGGGACACCTGTTCTCTGGAATTTTCAGACCAGCTGACCTGGGGTCACCTTACCACTGAGTTTGCGGTGTAACCTCAAGGTAAACATTTAGTGTCTCTCTGTTTCCATTATCCTCGAGAGGAATGAAAACTCTTGCTGTCTTCTTTCCAAAGGCATATTCGGTGGAAAGTTTAGGTTTTATGCATATTTATGTGCCCCTTGCACTCCTTCTTGGAGGGTGTCTGCGTTTTCTTTTCTGTTTCCTGCGTTCTCTGATAGGCCTTTCAGGAACAGGATACCAGGACACAGGAGGGGCTAGAGATGTGGGGGAGAGCCCCCCAGGGCAAGAGAAGAGAGACACACACAGAGAGAACGTTGTACTTGGGTCGACTCAGAAGGGCAGTATCAACTCTCAGTAACTCTGTGAAGGGTTACTTTCTTCATTTTTCTGATTTGGAGAAGATTCCTGCTATTCAGAGATACTGATGTGATCAGGATTTTTCTGCAGAAACCAGGGAAGTGGGCTTGTTTTAGTCTCATGATAAAACCTGCACTCTTGTTGTATCTCTAAGTCAGATGACTTGGGTTCACCTTCTAGTGTGGCACTCGTGAGCTGTGGGTCCTTGGGCAAGTCTTTTAACTTCTGTGAAGCTCAATTACCTTACATTAAAATAGGGATAATAATGACAAATGAGGTTGTTAGGAGGGTTAGAACTTATACCTTTTGGGGGTTTTTGGTTTCCAATAATGGAAGTAGGCTTTAGGGCTAACTTTGGGGAAGGGTGAGGACATTTACTGGAAGAACAGGAATTAGTTCACACAGCGGAATGAAAAGTAAACAGCCAGGCCTCGGAAGGATGAGAACCCAGGCAGCTAAGGGGCCCGAGAGAGCAGAGAGACACTGGTTTCCTTCTTTAGTGCACTCGCGACTGGATGAATCAGCTCCGGTTATTTTCAGTGCGTGTGTGTCTCTGCTCAACACTCAAATTCCAGGGGGAGAAGTCAGCCTGCCTGGCCTGGGCTGCCTCCAGAGCAGGGCACCCTGATCACATGGCCACCCACAAAAGAGGTTGTAGGTGCCGTTACCCCGCGAGAGGGCCTGGACGCTGGGCTGGCAAGAGCCACAGATGTCCACCCGGAGCCCTCCTATGGGACAGCAGACCCGGACCTGCGAACCACGGGGCCTGAGTGCTTTCCACGCTCATCAGGCTGGGACACCCTGAAGGTGGTATTCGAACAGCACCCCAGGGTGGACCCTCAAGGGCTCCTGCAGGAGGTGGGCCCACCCCCCGGGAGAGCTGAGGCATCAACCCCCGGGGGCAGCTCTGCCCTGCCTGGTCCCAGCTCTAGGTCCAGGCAGGTGGGCAGGGGAGTGGTCAGGTGTCTCCTGTCCCTACTCTGTCCTCAGGGCTTCCATGGTCAGGAATTAAACATTTCCAGGAAATCAGAGTAGCTTCTCCTCTAAATAAGGTTAGGGGTGTCTGGCCCAAGGGGCCCAGACTATTTACAGGCTTCTCCTTGGCAGTTCTGCTGTAACATAATCTCCGAGGGCACCATGCTGACATGTTTAGGCTGGGCTTCCAAGCAGATGAACTTTGGCTACAGACATGTGCTTTTGGGGGGACCAGGACCCAGAGACTATAAGTCTAGAGGAAATATGGGGAGATATGGATGCTTTTCTCATTAACTTTCCCTGTTTTGGGGAGACTTGTGTTAAAATACAAAAGGAGGTTCCGTAGTCCATTCTCTCCCAAAATGAAAGAGCACAAATAAGCCAAAGAAGGTAATCCCAAAGACTTCCCATCCCATCCCTCTCTTCACTGAGACATTAGCATGGTCGTATTTACCCTCTCAAATTCCCTTTCTTTCTAACCCACCAGCCTGCCTCTCCCTGGGGCCATAAGATGGTTCTTGGGGAGGAACTCTGCTTGTTCTTTGCATGTGGGAACCAGGACAAGTTAAAGAGGTTCAACTCTTAAAACACCTTTCTCTCTCTGTCTCTTTTAAGGGGCCACTCAAATATCCCCTTCTCCACAAAACCTCCCCTGACGTCTTGAATGGGCTCCTTCTCAGTCTCACGAGATAATACTTCCTACCTGGCAACGATCCTTTCCTATCTGTACCCAGTTGTCAGCTCCTTGAGGGCAGATCCTATGTCCTGTTTTTTTTTTTTTTTTGTTTTGTTTGTTTGTTTGTTTAAATTTAAACATTTATTTATTTATTCGGTTGTCCTGGGTCTTGGTTGAAGTGTGTGGGATCTAGTTCCTTGACCAGGGGTTGAACTCAGGCCTTCTGCATTGGGAGCGCAGAGTCTTAGCCCCTGGACTGCCAAGGAAGTCCTAAGACTGGCTTGTTTTCAAATCAGTCTTCAGTGTAGAAGAGAAGCAGGACATCAAGCTTTTCAGACCCTCTTGTCTTCAGTAGGTCCACATGATAGTGGAGGTTGTCCAGGAATCAAATTGTACCACACCATCCTGTTCTTCCCCCTTGACTCTCATCCTACAGGTAGATGGGCAGGCTTCTGAGTCTGTCCAAGGCAACCTGGAATCCTCAGGCTCCATGTAGCTTGGTTTTTCCTTGTGGTACCTTGCATCAGAACACTCTTGGGGTCATAATGAACTGAACTAGCGGCAGTGACGTTGAGAACACTTGAGTTGAATGGACTGGGTTCCTACTGCACCACGGAATCCATCCACAGGCAGTGTTTCGGTTAGCATTCTTGGCTTGTGACAGAAAGCTGGCCAAAGCTGGTTTAAGTTTTTTAAAGAAAGAGGGAAGGTATTGTTTTACACACAGGCTCCCCAAGAGACTTGAAACAGGGCTCACGGATTTGACCTGACATAGCTCCCCTCTCACTTTCTCAACTCCTCTTTCTGGTGCAGGTTCAACCTCATGGCCCAGGATGGCTGCTAGCAGCTCCCAGAGCTTTCTGCATCCCACATCAAGTCCAGAGAGGGGTTGGACTCAATCCTGACCAAACACAGCTGGGAATGGGGGAGGGATAAGTTCTTCAGTGGGAAATTAGGATACTGACAGCTGGAGGGGAGAAGAGGCTGTGGAGAAAGCCACAAGACAAAAACAAAGCCAAGGGACCAGAAAGTTGGGCAGGAATTGAGAGTCACATTGGGTGGCTTGGCCACTCGATATGGAGGATGGCTCATCATGGACTTGCCCCAGCACAGAACTGGGTGTTGTTGAAGAAATGCAAATGATTTTCGTATTAGCCAGTACTAAATATAACTCAGGGGACTCATCTCCTTTTATAGCTAAAAAGGTTTCTGTGTAAGGACTTGTTACCCATTTCAAAGTTGTAATTTAGAGCATATGTGCTCCACTGAGCCATCTGTTCTACTACCTTCTTTACTGGTTCAGGTGACATGGCCCTGAGTTTGTCTAGTCATTTGAGCAGATTTTCCTCTTGATTTCTCTGTTTTCAGGGATTTGGGAAAAGAGTGGCTGAATGGGGGGGAAGGAAGCACTCATTTTGCTATTCAATTCAGGGGACTTGGAAGGAAGGATATGTATTTATCACCTTGATGGGTTAAAAATACAGCATGATAACCAAAACAACAAGATATTGTTTTTCATCTGTCAAATGGCAAGGATTACAAAAGAGGTGTCCAGGATTGGCAAGGGTTCAGAGAAATAGCCACATCATAGATGGCTGGTGAGGATGGAACTGCTGTAAACTTTCTGAAAGACCACTGGCAATATGTGAGACATTTTAAAAATGTGCATACATTTTGACCAAGCAATTCCATTTCTAGAAATATATGCAGGACAGTGAGGGAGACACAGATGTAAGGAACAGACTTTTGGACTCTGTGGGAGAGGGTGAGGGAGGGATGATTTGGGAGAAACATGTATATTACCATAAAATGGATGACCAGTGCAGGTTGCATGCATGAGGTGGGGCACTCAAAGTGGGTGATCTGCGATAGCCCAGGGGATGGGGTGGGGAGCAAGGTGGGAGCGGGGTTCAGGACAGGGGAGACATGTGCGCACCTGTGGCTGATTCGTGTTGATGTGTGGCAGGGACTACCGCAATATTGTAAAGTGATTAGCCTCCATTTAAAATAAATTAAAAAAAAAAAGAAAAAAAATGTGCATACATTTTGACCAAGCAATTCTATTTCTAGAAATATTAGGAAATAATCGTAAAAATATATAAACATTTACATATATGGATAATCCTTGAAGTTACATATAATAATGAAGAATTGAAAATAATCTTAATACCTAAAAATAGAATTAAATAACTTAAGGTATAGCCATATGATGCAACCATTTAAAATCATCTTTTAGAATAATTTACATAGCATGGGAAAATTGCTGGTCTTGTTAAGGAGAAAGTATTAATAGATTACAAAGCAGTTTGATCAATTTTGATTTAAAAAAAGATATACGCAGGGGGACTTCCTTGGCAGTCCAGTGGTTAAGACTACAGGGGGCATGGGTTGGATCCCTGGTTGGGGGCAGGGGAGATACATACAAAAAAGAAAATACATACACATGTACACACACAAAAAAGTTTAGGAAAAAACATATATCAAAATTGTAACACTGATATGCTGGTAAGAGGAATGGCTAGATTTTTTATTATTTTTGTAATTTTCTCTATTAAACATCCTAAAATGATGGACATGTATTACTTTGGAAATCAGGAATTTTCCTTTTCTTAAAAGTAAGACAGACCACATCACACTTCTTTCAATGGCCAAATTATGGATGGACATCATCCTGCCTTCTGTTTGGTTCCTGTGCAGTTATTCCTGGGTGCCTTCAATCTCTCCACCTTCCTCCCCAACAAGGGCCCTCTCCCCAACCCCCACCCCATGCTCCTCCTGCCCTGCGGCAGGAGTGGTCTAATGCTAGCTTGTATGTTTAGCTGGGGATAGAGTCCTGGCACCTGCTGATCTGATCCACTCCTCACCAAGGGGGTCTGATGTTTTCCACACTCATCTAATCAGTAGGTGCAGGCTTCCTGGGCGATCCATCAGGATTACTTCACACAACCTGAGAGTTCTTTGCTTATAGTAGGTGCCCAAGAAATGCCTGGATGCATAAATAAAACACCCAGATAAGCAGAGGCATTTTAGAGCTCTCTGGGGATGGGAAAAGACAGAAGCACTATGGGAGTGAAAATTAACCAGATGGGTAAGGGCTGGGTCAGGCAGACAGCAACTTGGAAATACTGACTCCAGGATGGCCATGCTCAGCCTTCTCAATTGATATCTAAAGCTGACTGGTTCCCATGCCATTTTGCTGGCCTGCCCATCCCTGTGACGATTTCAGCAGTTTAAAAAGAATGAAATCATTAGCCCAGCTTATTTTTTCAAGCTGTGGCACCACTGTCAGTGGAGCAGGACATTTCACTCAATGGCAAATCAGGAAGATCCCCCGAATTAGAGTCAGCAACCCCACACAGGGAAGCCCCTTTGTCACGGGCATGGGTTGATTCTGTCTCCAGGCACCATAGGGAGCGGGGTGCAGTTTTTGTTGCCCTTTTCTGTGGAATTTGCCAGATGTGTCAAAGACATACTCTCATTGACAACATATGAGCAATAAGCCAGTAAAGTGAAGTAGAAGGTGCTTCTCCCTGTTTACACAAGCCCACGGAGAGCACTTGCTGTACCAGGCTTCTCTGTTCCATGGTGTGGGTTTTTTTTTGTTGTTGTTGTTGCTATTTTGTATTCCTTCCCCTATTGCTTATAAGGTTCTCTACTTGCTACATATGAAAAGTCTGTGTTCACTCAAGGAGCAGGGGTTGCAGGGGCCAGTCCACAACTTGGAAAACTAAATGCCTTATTCAACAGCAGTTGTTACAGGAGGCAAGTGCCTCAGTACAGCTTTGCCTGTAACTGCTCCTAACCTTCCTGACGTGACTGTTTGAGGCTGAAATATTACAGGTACAGGGATCAATGCAAAACATGATATAGGTGCATCACATTATCTTTTGTATGGAATGCAGTTGGTTCTCAAGAAATAGGAGATAGCCTTGCATTGTGGGGGATGTGAAGGTAGGCACTGTAGTTAGACCTCCACTGTGTGTGCCTTATGCAAATCAACTTCCCTAAGCCTGTCTGAGGCTGAAATGAAGTGATACATGCAAAGCACTTCCAAACAGTACCCAGGGTATTGGAAGCATTTGTCAATGCTAAATGTAAGCAGCAGCAGCTGCTGCTGTAAATGAAGGAAAGAGGTAAATATGTCAACAAAAATTGCATAGTATAGGGCAGAAAATCAGGGTTTGGGGAACACAGATTAGAAGTAGGAACTCTATAAGCCAGAATCTTCTGTTCATCAGACTGGGAAGGCTTCATGGAGGAACTGGACTTTCTCAAACTCTGCCTAATAGTTGGAAGACGAGTTGTCTGGCTGGGGAGTGGAGCTACTAAGGGTACCCCAGACACCTGATAAAATTTGGAAGAGGGTTGAGGGGTGTAGGGAGGTTGAAAAGTTTTGGGACTTCCCTGGTGGTCCAGTGGTTAAGGCTTCAGGCTCCCAATGCAGGGGGCCTGGGTTCTATCCTAGCCAGGAAGCTAGATTCCATGTGCGGCAACTTAAGAAAGATCCCTGGTGCTGCAGCTAAGACCTGGCACAGTCAAGTTAAAAAGTTCTGAAAAAAGAAAGTGGAGTTACGTTGGGAGGGTTGTTACCAAAGTGCAGCCTGCTGCCGGTGTAAACCTCTAAAAGAGAGTAGGTGGGACCCTTACAGGATGCTTTCAAGTCTTGAATTTGACAGGCAGGGAAGACTGAGAGCTCACTGTCCGGCTGCCACAGACTTGAGATAGTGATCAGCACTTTGGCAGTTCTGATGAGGCCTGACCAGCAAGACCTGTTGCTGAAGCCAGGGGCTCTGGACAGTTCAACAGGCAAATGAATTATTAACTGAGGTGTTGTCTGATTATGTGGAGGAAGAGAGAAGATGAGGAGGTGGCTCTCAGTATGAGTCAAATTAGAGTAGAAATTATTGGGCAAAGTGTGGCTCTCCACATATGAAAAGAACGCTCTGCTTTCGGAGAGGGAGTCAGAAAGGATATTGACTTTGTCTTCACAAAAGGTGGGGTTAATACTGTCTGTACAAAGGAACTGGTGTCAACTTTCAATCAAAGTTCTTTAGCTGATGCCCCAAACTGAAGAACATATGTAAATATTGCTAATCCCAAACCAAGGATTATAGACTTGCAAAGTATGAGGACTACGAGAGATCAATTCTACTTCAGTATCCTTATTGGATTAGATGAGACAACTGGCAACGGGACGGCGGAAAGGCACACGCAGATATCTTCTTCAATTCTCTCCATATTTTCTTTTAGCTCTCTTAACTCCAAAATTTGAGAATCCCCAATCTCTTTGTTTCCTGTCTGGATTGGATCAGATAGAAAATTCCCGTTGTGTTGTGCGGCGGCTACAGAGCGCAACAAATAACGTGCCCTTTAATAGCATCCTCTCTCCTCCCTTTCTGGCCGGCTTTGATGTGCCCACCATGCTTTTCCATTGGTCATTTCGCGCGGTTCCTCGCCCCCGTCCAAGGTTCTCAACCAATCAGCTCCTCCCTAGTCCCTCGGGGCGGGCTTTGAGGAATATACCACTGAACCTGCGGGGGGAGCGGAGAGAAGGACGGGTGTGGAGGCTGCCCTCTCTTTTACCTTCTGCATAGAACCATGAGCTTCTGGCAAAGTCTGAGCCAGCGGGTCGCGACGGCGTCCCTGGGGACGGGCGGCAGAGCGGGTTCCGGAGGCGCGCTGAGGTCAGCACCCCGAGGCCGGGGTTCGGTGGTCGCGCCCCAGGGGCCGCAGCCCCGCCCTCCCATGTGCCCGCCCCACCCGGCGGCAGCGCCGCTACCACAGCAGCAGCCGTGGTGCTGCTCGCGCGGGACGCCGACTGCTGAGGGGGCGGCTGCGGGTTGAGGCGCCGGCCCGAGCGGGGGTCGCCGCGGGACTAGGCCGCCGGACGCCGCGGCCGAGGGTCTGGACTGCGGGCTGCGGCCGGGACGCTGGCGCAGCGCGGCATGAGGCGGAGGTGAGACGGGCTCCGGACCTGGCCCGGGACCCGCGCGGGCCGGGCGCCTCCCTCTGGCCGCCGCTGCAGCCCCGGAGCGGACGGCAGGCCCGGGTCCAGGGCCGCTGGCGGCGGGCGGGAGGCTGGATGTGTTTGCCAGGGGCGCCGCCGAGGCCGGGCACGAGGGGACCCGCGAGCGGACGCGCAGCTGAGGAGCCGCGCCGGAGAGGGAGGGCGCGGCGGGACCTCGACTCCCTCATTCCTGCGGTGGCCCTCCGTCCCCTCAGGTCCCCACGTGTTCCCCCTTCCCCCGTGTCCCTCATCTCCCCTCTCCCCCCATGTTCTTCGTCCTCTCGTCTCCTAGTGCTCCCGTTCCCCATGTCCCCTCCTCCAACTCTCCCGTGTCCCCCAACCCCCGGGTCCCCCCATCCCCCGTGTGCCCCGTGTCCCCCGTCCCCTGAGGCTCACGGACCGCCCTGGTCTCCCGACTCCCCGCAGACTCAATTGAAGGAAGGCGTCTGCAGCCTCGCACTCAGCCCGTGAGCTCTAAGGTGGCGGCTGTTTACCGCAGGCATCGGTTACGGTGACATCAGTGCTTAGCGCTGAGAAATGCAGGCCAGTTGTGAGCAGTGTTTTCCTCGAGGCTCACACCTTCTCATTTTCTGGGACGTGGATGGGGAGATGGCGTTTAAACTTGGCGAGTCCCATCTGACAGTCTGCCCGGGAGACAGCCGTTTGGATCGTACCCCGGGGGTGCGTGTGAGGTGCGGTGGGTTGTGCAGTGAGCTGGACCTTCCGCGTCTGCGCTGGGCGGGCGGGGAGGCCCTGCCCTCCTTACCTGGCCACGCAGATGGCAGCTCCTGGTGCTGGCTCTCCTCCGAGCACCTCTGTAAAGGGCCCTCCAGAAGCTTGTATACATGTCTTACTTCATGGTCAAGTGGAGTTGGTCAGAAACTTGGCTCAGGTTGTTGTGGCCCTACAGTGAATTCTCCTTGTTCTCTAGGATTTTAAATTGTTTTAACTTTTTGGATAGGATACTAAACACCATGGTTTAATTCCAGAATTATAGGGAAAACAGGGTTTAGATGGTCCTCTTGCAGAGAATCTGTAGGAACTTAGACCTGGTTCCTAGCCAAGCTGCCTTTTTGTGTTCACGATGCTAGCTTTTGAAATGTCTAGAACGTGACTGCTAAATTGTGAGGTCCCCCTACCCCACACCTGGTATGGTTCAGGTGATCATGGTGTTTCTAGGTTTGGGGCAGAAAATGGGCTCTAGAGTAATGTGTACCAAATATTCTGTGCCAGTATATCTGGCACATAGTACATGTTTAATAACCATAAGTAATTTTTTTTTTCCTTTCCTGTTTGGGTCTGGGAGACCTGTGGATGATGAAATTGGATACAGTTTTGTTTGCATGCTCCCTTTTTAAGTTAGGACTAACCCTCCAATCCCCCCACTCTTCTTCCCATCCCAACCTCTGGCTCTCACACCAAAATTTTTATGGTGGGTTAAAAATTAAACTCAAACCTCTTAACCTAGAAGTAAATATCAGACAAGAAACAATTGAGCTCTTCCTTCCAGCTCAAATGTGCTTTTTTTTTTTCCAGAAAGGATGGTATGCACCGTAGACGAGATCTTACTTGCTCAGCACGGGAGAATAAAGGGTCAGAGTGGACCCGTTCTTGGGTCTGTTGAAAATTCCTGTGGGTAAGGATTTTGGTTGATGTTGGTTTAACCTGTCCAGGTGGAACCATAAGCCTTTCCTAATTTCTCCTGGCACTGGCGTCTAAGAAATGGCCTGGGTGGGTGACACCTGACCAGCAAACAGGGCACACTCCTAGATTTGATGGGCTGTACCTCTGAACTGGGCTTTGCAAGGAGCAGCCATGTACCCCCTCCTTCTGTACCAGGCTCATTGTGACCAGATTAAAAGGCTATCAGACCTAATGTTCTTGAAAGCCTGAGTAACATCAGTGGTTTACGTATGTCCCGTTATACTGGATGTGATGTTTCAGTAATAATTGTACTCTGGATTTCCTTACTGCTTTTCTTTGACGAAGTGAAAGCTTTTTTATTGCCTGTTATCTCACTGATTCTTTTTTGTCTGAGGTCATCAGGTTTAGTGCAGTATATTATTTCCCACTTTATGGATAAAGAAATGGGGGGGACGTGATTTGTTCTAAGTTGTGAGTGGATGGCTAAGTTGGACTTTGATTTTTCCTTCATATGGAATTTCACTAATACTTTCATAAGGGAAAAAACCCTCTTTTTTTGAAACCTGGAAGACTTAAAAATACCAAACCATTATGCTTTTCAGATTATTAGACAGCTGAGAATAGTTGACATTTGCTGGGTGCCTATGTGTGGGGGCTTATGTGTGCCAGTCGCTTCACGTACATCACCTCATTTGTTCCCCACGACAGTCTACAACGTAGGACATGTTATTTTCCCTGGTTTTACAGATGATGAACTAGGGTTTGGTGAGATGTGTGACAAGGCAGGTCAGGCCTCAAAGCTGGGCTGATTCTGAAGTGTGTGCTTCTAACCTCCGTGGGTGTTAGTGGAGACGGGGAGCAGACAGCAGAGTCCCTGACACCTGTTGCTGCTGCTTGCCTGGCTCTGATGGGCTGTGCCTTATACAGGGGTTTCGTTTTTCATTGAAATAGAAGAGTGGAAAAGATTCTGGACTATTCCTGGGCCATAAGCATTCTTTAGCCAGGTCATTACTTTAGAAAAAAATAAGAGTTGAAAAAATATCTGTATTTGGAGAGTGTGAAATGTTTTATGAGGCCAGACGGGGAATATAGAGAGGGAGACAATTGAAATGATTTGTGGACAAAAGAAATTTGTGATATTCTAACCCAGGTAACTCCTGTAGTACCCAGGCTTTTAAACTTAAGCTGCAGGTTGAAATTGTAAACCTGGAGGCATGGCACTTGGGCTAAAATCTGTGCAGTAAATAAGACTCTCAGTTTCTACTTTAGGTGGCAGAGTTGAAAATCTGATTCTTTTTTGGTTTCTAACTTCTACAAATAATGTGGTACACTGTGAGTGGTGGGGATATTGTTTGGAAATTTATCTAAACTCTCTTCGGGCTTTCCCTTGCCTCCATGCACCTTCCTGTCACCTTTGGTTCCACTTTTCAGAATTCAGCTCTGATCCAGTGGAGTGGGTTGGGTGGTGGAGGAGACAGAACAACATCCCTTCCTTCTGGGGCTCAGCTGCACGTGACTTGCTGTTTTCTTGGTGTGGGCTTTAGCTGTCTTCTGGTGTTAAGGCTTACTATGGTAATCAAGAAACTGGGGAGGGAGGACAGGGAAACTGTTGCCCTAAAAACTCTGCAGCTCATTCACTTTTTGTCAGTGTCAGTCTTCACAGAGAAGAAAATATTACAATTGAAAAACAAAAGGAATAAAGTGGTAATAATCAGATTAAGAAGGGAGAAGTAGGATTGTTGGTTTGAACCCTGGTGGAAGGTGGAAGAGGAAAGGCAGGAGCGTCTGCCAAGTGGTCAGTCCTTAGAGGTGCCTCCTCACTGTCTGTGGGGACGAGGAAAGAGCAGACTTGTGTGTGTGTGTGTGTGTGTGTGTTTGGCTGAAGGCCAGGAGAGGGTCTTCTTGCATTAGGCCGGTCTACAGAGGTCTGTTTGACCGTGTATCTAGGGAAGGATCTGGTCTGGTGAACTCTGGAAGGAGGGGAGCAGCATTCCATCAGGCGGTTGACTAGTAGCTTTTATTGATTTTTCCTTACTATCTTAAAACGGCTAACTACGCAAAAGGCAGCGTGAAACTTAGGTTGGTCTGGCTTCCTCCTGTCTCTTCCCCTGCCTCTTTTCTGTTGCTGATACGTCAGCATTGGAACTTGAAAACAGGGGCAGAGCAGCCCAGAGGGAGGACCAGGGGTGGATGATACTTCTCTGGCCCATCACCCCCTGAGTTATGACAATACACTGCTGCAGGCTGTCCCGGCCTACAAAATGCCCACTGATGAGGGTGCCAGCGACACCCCTCCCTGCCTTCCCTCACTTTACCCCCTCCAGCTGCCTTGTGATTGAGTTGGGTTTGTGAACATGTTGGGTTTGTGAGTGGGAGAGGAGGAGAAGTGGGTAAGCAGTGTCTCAATGGTGGTCTCTGCAGGAGCACATGGAGGCAGGTGGCTGTGTGCTGGGCCTGTTCTGAGTGGCTGCTCGGTGGGGGGCGGCACACTCCGTCCTCATGGCACCCCTGTCTCCTGCACGGAGAGCTCAGTGATGGCCCTGTTGGGAACGGTGGGCTCAGCTTCAGACTCAGGCGTTTGGTTCCAGAGCTGTGTTGTCACAGACCAGTCAAAGGCAACTGACTGGGGTGGACTTACCTCCATTCTGGGGGTCATCCTTTCTCTCTTCCAACCATCCCTGCACTGTTTCATGTTGTCCTTCTCTCCACTTTTGCATTATCTGCTTGAAGTGGTCTATGAGAAGTGCATTTAGGTTAAACGGACGCATTCCTTCAAAACGGGCAGAGTCGGAGGAGATGTCTCTGAAGCATCCAGAAGGGAACACCTGTGGGTGCCCCAGGAGGTACACTTAGCACAGTGTAGGGTCCTCAGGGACCTCGGGCTGGGCCATGGGATCGGGAAAGAGTGTTGATTACAAGTCTGCTCCCTGAAAAGCTCAGGAAACCTGTCCCCTTCCCTCCTATACTTTTTGGCCTAGCGTAGGTTTCTGATTCCTAAAACCGAGAACTCGTGCAAACCCTATCATTGTCCTAGCTCAGCTACTTTATGGATGATTTTTATTTTATTCTGTTTTTAAACGAACTAGTGTGGGATCCTAACCACTGTTTGGAACAGAACCTTTTACCCAGTTTGGTCATGCCTGGTCAGAGTCATTTGTTTCCCTATGAAAAACGAATAGGAAGTATTTGAACTCGTGATATGGACCTGTTTCAGTTTGTTTCCAAAGCAGAGAGGCTCTTCTCAAAACCAGACTTGCGTAGGTAGGGGGAAAAACAACCTTCTGCCTTTGGCATTTTAAGTACCTTTAGACAAGTGAATACCATGGGCAGTTATGTAGGATCAGCTATCACTCAGTGAGTCTTACTGTGCGCCAGACACTGCCGAGCACCTGTGTGCACACACCACTTCTAGTCCCCTGCTTCCCATTCGGGAAACTTCCAGAGAGGCTGAGGTCCAGAACCGTAGATACTCTGCGGAGGCCGGATGACTGCAGATCCTGTGCATTTAATCACCTTGCTGTGAGGTGATGTGTTGAGGGAGCAAAAAGAAGAGGAAGCAAGGAAGAAAAGGACAGTAAAGGGCAGGGGAGAGAGATTGGTGAGATGGCAGCATGGCTGGGCCTTTGGGGCTGCCTGGACTCGGTGTGCCTCAGTGGGCTGAGCAGGACCCAGAGATGCTGCTGCCTGACCACCCTCAGGGAGCCTGGGGACAGAGGGCCCAGAATCTGAGAGCTTGTACTTCAGGCTGGGGCTTCTTCTTAGCATGTGTTTATGGAGCAACTACTGTATGTAAGGTGAGTGCTGGACAATGAGAGGCTGTTTGCCTGCAAGCAGCCTGGGGCGGGGGTGGGGGTAGGGATGGGGGTGGGGAGAGTAGGCACAGATGCAGAAAACTATAACGTGCTGTGATTTGCGACTCCACTGGCCAGCGAGCCCTGAACATGGAGTGGTAAGAAAATTTATATTATCAGGCAAAGTATTTTTTTCTCCATTCAGTTTTGTCAATTTTGTGCAGGTAAGATTGAGAATTTCTAGAATTTACCCCCATGGCTATTGTTTTAGTAATGTTTGTATATTTGCAAACAGAGGATCTCTTTGCTGCTGCTCTCTGAGGTCCAGCTAGGCAGCTTGGTTGCAGGAAAGGCTGGGCCCACCTCCTCTTCCTGCCAGCTGGCCTTCAGCTCAATGCCACTGCCATTTGTGGCCTGTGCTGCTTGCCTTGGAGGTACCAGGCTCCAGGCTACCATTTCCCTGGTGCTCTGATGGGTGGGAGCAAACCTGAGCAGGAGGCGCTTAACCGATGCTTTGGGAATTAGATCGGGCCATGTTACCTCTGAGGCTCGTTTATAACTCTCGGACCCCAATACTGTGCCTACTAGAACCTGGGAACTCCATGGTTTCCTTGTGCTGGTACCTGCCAGCTCTCCCACTCCTCCTTCCTTAAGTATCTCTTTGTCATATGCTGTATTTGGAAGCTGATCTATCATGGAAAAGGCCTGTTAGGACTTCTTGCTGGATATGTTCAGTGAGATATGGTTTTTGCTTGTGTTTTAATCTTTTATTTAATAAGACCTTTGGATCACTATGATCAAATATATTCAGATAGAAGTTGCTGTGTCTCCTGGAAATGGTTACGCATCCTCCCCTTTGCTCCCTGCTGTGTTACTTGAGTTGACTCCATTTGGTAATAACATTTAGGACACTTTCACATGTTGCTAACGAAACTCCCTCTGTCCAGGACCAGTGACCTCAGAGAAGGGTTCATTAGCTTAAAGATACCCTTGCTTCAAGCAAAGTTGGTGTATGAAAATGTGGAGTGACCTCCAAAGTATAATTGTGTGTGTCTGTATTTCTCGAATTCTCCATAGGATAGGAGTTTTGCAACAGAATTCCTTCTTGAGGAATTTAGAATTTTGCTTTTCTGTATACAGCTTTTCGTGATGGGTCTCCTCTTCCACTCTTGGTGGAAGTGGCTTCCCATCATTTTTACCTGCCTTGCCTTCTCCACGTCCCACATAGGTGCAGCCTCAGAGCTGTACACGGTCCTGGGCCCTGCCTCTGCAAGCTTCTAGGCGCTGTTCTGGCTGTGGTCAGGGCGTGTCCTGGCAGCGCCTGGCTAGCCAGCCTCTCCCCAGGCAGTATTCATTTGCACCCCCGGGGCCACCTGGACCGTCTGCACCTGTACTACCTCCCTTGCTCTGGATGCGGTTGGTCTTCTTGTGCTTGTTTCTAGACTCTTCTGCAGGCTTTTGTGAAGCCCAGATGCATGGGCATAAGTACCTACCAGGGTAGGGTAAAGGTTACTCCCTGGTAGGACATAAAGGAGGGTAAGGGTTTTGGCTTAAAACCTTGCTTGTGTTGAGGTATGGGAAAGGTGGGAAGGGAACTAATTTATTAGGAGTGTGCTTTATCAGTACACTGTATGACAAGACCTCCTTTAGGCCTTACAAGAGTCTTTCATATGTGATGCCCACCTAACTGGTTAGGAACCATGAGGCTCAGTGAGGTTAGGTGGCTTGCCTGAGATCTCTTAGCTGGCGAAGGGTGGCACCAGATTAGATTAAAACGCAGAATGTGGGATTGAGTCTGTTTTTTTGGTTCGTGCCTGTGCTTCATGATCTAGCTGTGCTTCATTACACCTAGGTTTCAGGGATTGCCTGAATAATCTTACCTGAGAAAGAAATCCAAAGGAAGAGGAAAAGAAAGGAGTGACATTTTCCTGGATTCCATATCTCTGTAAAGGAAAAAAATGTTGCCACCATTCCAGTTCTACAAGGATCAAGGCATTAGTCACTGCACTTGCCCCCTGACAGTGCAGCCTGAGAGGAATTCACAGTGGAAGAAAAACAAGCTTTCTGCGCTTTGGGCCTGCCGGCCCCTGGATAGTGAAGATAGTTTGGACACTCAGGGAGAATTTCAGTGAGCCCAGATTCCTGCATCTTCTTATACGTAGAAAAGCACTAAAATCATTAACTTGAGTTGTCTGTTCTTTGTGAGTAGTAGTAATCTTTTTATGCTTGACTACATGTTTTTCTCAGCAAAAAAGTTCGCACGTATCCTGGCTCCTTCCTTTCTCCTTTGGAGCAGTTCCTCTGAGCTATCTGAGAGGCTGTCCCCGAGGCTGCAGTCCTCAGTAAGGATCGCAGGTGAATTTGACACACACCCTGTCTCTCACACAAACACACTCTCTCTCACACACAGATTCTGTCTCTCTCTCACATACACACACCCTTTCTCTCCCATATATACCCTCTCTCAGACACATACCTTCTCTCTACACATACACTCTCTTACACACACACTTGCACACACATATCTTCTCTCACACACACACACAAACCCCTTTTTCTGTCATATACACCCTCTCTCATTCTCACACACACTATATTTCACACACATACCTTCTCTCTCTATACACACTCTCATACACACACCCCTTTTTCTCTCATACACCCTCTCTCACACACACTATCTCTCACACACATACCTTCTTTCTCACACAAACTCACACTCACACTCTCGCACACACACATCCTTTACACACACACCCTTTCTGTCTCATTACACCCTCTCTCACACACACTATCTTACACACATACCTTCTCTCACACAAACTCTCGCATGCACACTCTGGCACACACACCCCTTTCTCTTACACACTCTGTCACACACACCCTTTCTGTCTCATTACACCCTCTCACACACACTATCTGTCACACACATACCTTCTCTCTCACACAAACTCTCGCACACACACACACCCCTTTCTCACATACACCCTGTCTCTCACACAGCCTCTCTCTCACACACATACACACCCCCTCTCTCACACATCCTCTGTCTCTGTCACACACTATCGCTCTCATTCACACTCACACATGCACCCTCTTTCTCTCTCTGTCTCTCACACCACCCCCCACCCCCATGTATAGCGGTAAGGAGCGTGAACTCTGGAACTTCTTGTGCATCATGTCCTAGGGTGTGTGACCTTTATGTGTTCTTTAACCTCCGTGGGCCTCGGTGTCTCCATCTGTGCAAATGACACGACAGTCATCTGTGCTTGGTGTTGAGAGCGTTGCGAATCCTGCCGACGCTTGCTCAGGGCAGTGAACACCATGCGTGTAGCTGGTACTGCAGTTGACTGAAGGGACAGTCTCAGGTGAAGCTGGCTGGCTCCACGCTTACCTGTGTGAAGCGCCCAGATGCACCCCAGCTGCATCCTTGGCTCTGTGTTGCTTTTCCTGTTAGCACCTCTTTGGACTTCCTGGAGTAATTTGTTCATGACTTTGTCATCTGCTGGGCCCCTTCTCTGCATGTTGTCCTGCACTGGGTGCCAGGCAGGGCCCAAGTTCCAGAGGCATTCGACGTCCCTGCTTCAGAAGAGACGGCTGGGTGAAGGGAGAAGAACGGCAGTGAGATGCGAGACGGCTCGGGCAGGCACCTCCAGCCTTTGGGGAGAACGAGCACAGGCACTTAACACTGAGCTGTGACGTGCGCAGCGCTGGTGTAGACGCTTTGCACGCATCCTCAGCCCTGCATCCTGGATGCTGCTCTCGTTGCTGCTCCACAGATGAAGATAGACACCCAGGTGTCTCGGCCAAGGGCACACTAGTGAGAGGAGCCTGGCGTTTGGACCCTAGTCTGCTGACGCATGGGCCCGTGGGGGCTGCATCTCAGCTCCCGTGGGTGCAGGGCTGCCTGGAGCGAGAGTGAGTGCAGAGCACCCGGGGCTCGGCAGCGGGGAAGCCGGCCTGGCAGAGTCGGGGCTGAGCTCAGTGTGTTTGGGCCTGGAGCCCCATTTGGCCTGGGTGTTGGGAGATGAGTGAGACGTGTTCCTTGCCTTCTGGAATCTTCCTGTAGCTGTGGAGACAGACACACAAATAGATGCTTGCAGTGTAGTGTGGTGGGAACTGTGATGAGGGTAAGTATAGGGTGCTGGGCGCAGAGGAGAGGAAACCTAGAAATGCTCTTTCCCAGGGTCTTAAAAGGCAAGTTAACGGTGAGTGTGCCACTGAAGGCAATAAGAATTTTCTTTTGTTTGTTCATTTTTTAAAAAAACTTTTGTTGGCATATGGTTGACCTACAGTGTTGTGTTAGTTTCTGCCGTACAGCAAAGTGAGTCAGTTATACATGTACATATATCCACTTTTTTATTTTAGAGTGTTTTCCCATTAGGCCATTACAGAGTACTGAGTAGAGCTTCCTGTGCTATACATAGTAAGTCCTTATTTAGTTACCTATTTTATGTATATTAGCGTGTGTATGTCAATTCTGATCTTCCATTTATCCCTCCATACCTTCCCCCTGGTAACCATAAGATTGTTTTCTACATCTTTAACTCTATTTCTTTTTTGTGAATAAGTTCATTTGTACCTGGATTTTTAGGTTCCACATATAAGCAATATCTCATATTTGCCTTCCTGTGTCTGACTTTACTCAGTATGACAAAGAAGAGTTTTCTGAAAGGCAGAGGACAGCATGAGCAAAAAGGCATGGCACTGTAGGCTTTTCTTACTAAAAGCGAGTTTGTTCACCTGGTCTGATGAATGCCAGGAAACACTGTGAAGTTTATAATCAAGTTAATTCATTAGAGGCTTGTGGACACAGAGCAACAGCACAGAAGTTGTGTTTTGTGTTGATTAATCTGGTGGAGTGGGGGAAGATGAAAGTTGGGCAAGACCAGCTATTGGAGAAGTTGGCAGGTTTTTCTCTGTAAGGGCCAGGAAGTAAATATTTTCTGCTTCAGTGGGCCATATGCTAGCTGATGCAACCACGAGGCTGCTGTTATAAGTGGGAAAACAGATAGTTGGTAAATGAATGGGCATGGCTGTGTGCCAGTAAAGCTTTTATGCCCCACCCCCCAAGTTTGAGTTTAGGTAATTCTCACAGGTCACAAAATAGTTATCTGTCAATTTTTTCTCCAACCATTAAAAAAAACATAAAAGTCCTTGACTTGCAGGTTGGATTTGGCTCACAGGTCATGGTAATAATTCAGGTGTGAATGATAAACTAGAACAGGATGTTGGCGATGGAGATAGGCAGGGACTTGATGCCAGAGCCATTTTGGAAAGAAGATGCTGATTAGATGGAGGAGATAAGGAGAGGGGAGAGACCCGGGTAGCATGGTAGTGTCAGGTTTCGTGTCTTCCCAGCCCCTCTTCTGGTAAAACTGGTCTTAATTTCCATGCGCCAAAAATACAGCTTGATTGTGGAGAAAAACCCCAGAGACAGCGAACCGTCATGCTGTCAGCACTGAGTTGTTCTAACGGCTTCCACGTGAAGTCACTGTACCGCACACCTGTGCTGCCTGAGCCTCCAGGGGCCTCACCGGGTCAGTGTGCCCACCTTTTTGTCGGGGCACGGGAAAAGTTTAGTTTTTGGAGGACTTTTGATGTCATTTCAGACTTACAGAGAAATGGTAAGAGCAGTACTGGCAGCTCCTTTGTATCTGTTCCCTAACTTTGTTAATTAGATTTTATTACTTACATTTTGTCCCATTTGCTTTATCGTTATTCTCCCTTGCCGACCTGGGTTCCTGTTCCAGCTCTGCCTTTAGTGGCTGTGGCATCCTGGTCCTGTGTCTTTGTCGCTCTAGGTCTCAGACTGTCAGCTCCCTAGTAGAGCCCTCAGTAGGATTGGATGAATAATACACGCTGAGTGCCAAACGTGCTATCGCCTGGCTGGCAGCAGATGGTCGGTGAGTGTTAGTTCCTTTCCTTCCTCAGTCCCCCTGGAAGCAGTGAGTCAGTGAAGGAAGCAGTCGGCAGGGAGGAGCAGGGGAAATCCTGAGTCCAGGTGTAAAGAGAGGGACAAAAACAAGACGTCAGAGATGTGACCGTGAGAAGGAGCTCTTAAGGATTTAGGGTTTTTTTATTTTTGTTTTTTGTTTTTGTAACCTTATTTTGATATAATTTCAGAAAAAGCAAGAATGGTACAAGGAGCTCTTGTTCCAGAAGCACCCATTGTCTTTTGTCCTATTTGCTTTTTCATATTTTTTCCTTCTCTTTTTATAAACTAGGGACATCAAACCCTAAATACTTGAGTGTTTGTTTCCTAGGAACAGAGATACTCTCTCAGATTGTGATAGGGAGCCCGAGGTTCTGAAATAGGGACGTGGCATGGTGCGAAGATACTTGGGAAAGATGGGCTGACGGCCAGGGCCCTGTGGTAGGCAGTTTGGAATAATTTTCACTGCAGGGTGATGAGGGCAAACTGTGACCAGAAACGGGAGGGATGCAGACCCAGATGACGTAGGACAAGGGAGAGGGTGGGAGGAACTGCTGCTTTCTGGGAGGAGAGCCGCGCGAATAGCTGAAAAAGCACATTCAACTTTAGCTTATACTTGGGAAAATGAAGCGTCTCTCCCCCCTTTTATTCACAGTACAGTCTGTGGAAGGTAAAGGCCCACCACCTGCTGGCCAGTGGGGCTGGAGTCTGTCTGCTGCATCTTTGGAGGAGCAGTTCTTCAGGCTTTGCCCGAAGCTGGTCGGTAGAGAGGAGGGTTCAGGTTAGGGTGAGGGTGAGGTCTGATGGAGACCGAAGAGTCCTTAGTGACAGGCAGGTGGTGGTAAGTGGGGAGGGTAGGGGGCCAAAACCACTCTTGGGAAGGCAGCTGGGCAGGACCCACAGGGAACCAGGCAGAGACGTGCAGACCAGAGACAGTTGAGAGGGAGGAGAGGACCAAACTGAGCTCCAGGAACCTGGATCAGTGGGTGCTTGTTTGGCTCTGTTTTTTCCAGTGTGAGAGCCAGAACTTTAAGAAAGCTTTAAGGAATGCCCTGTGAACAGTGCCACCCAGGATGCTAAGCCAGATCAGACTGAGGGGTTTAAAATTAGCCTCCCACTGCTGAGTGTGTTCTGAAAGAAATACCTCAGGGAGAATAAATATATCGAAAAAGGTGTCGTAGATTTGAGCTTATGTGAAAAAATGTTAGTCATGTCTGCCTTTTTGCAACTCCATGGACTGCAGCCCACCAGTCTCTGTCCATGGAGTTCTCCAGGCAAGAATATTGGAGTGGGAAGCCATTCCCTTCTCCAGGGGATCTTCCTGACCCAGGGATCGAACCCTTATAATAAGTATTAAAAGACCCACCCCCTGCCCTTTGTGAAAGTGTGTTAGAGGGAAGATTGCGCTGGTCTCTCTGGCTTTCAAAATTCCCAGCTCTGGGAAAACCTTGTCGTAGGAAAGTCTTAATTCTCTCTGGAGTCCTAGGGGTGAAGTCACTGCAGGATTATACTTTGTTTCCACAGACATGCATGAGCATCTTTTGTGTACTAAACACTGGGAGTGTAGGAGTGAACCATGGCCTGCCAGAGCTTGCTCATACTTTGTGGTTAAATTTTCAGAAATTTTGCAAGTTGGTTGTTAAATACAGCTGTTGTTAAAAATTAATTTTATAAGCTTATAATTAAATAAATTGTATTGGAAATAAGAATATTTAATATATACTCAAAGTTCATTCCTTCTTCATTATTTTAGCGTGAACTATGCTCTCAGGACTCTTGACCACATATGGTGGAAATACTGTTTAATTATGAACTATGGTACGTCTCCTCCCAGCTCTGTATTCAGAGATGTCAAGTCCAGAGCTTGAACTTGGCCATGGCGGGTGTATTTATACCATAGAAACCAACAGACTCTACACATCGAGGCTTGATTTGTTGTTTTGTTCATTGTCTAAGAAAGTGATGGAAAAATGTTAACATTTTGCATTTTTAAACTTAAAAATGTTTTGTGTCCATATCCAGTATATTGTGAATAGCACAAAAAATTTGAGGAAATAATTCTTTTAGTATTTGACAAGCTAGGGTCCAGTTCAGAGAAGTTGCTTATGTCATGTTTGATACAGCTTTTTTTTTTTTTTTGCCATTCCATGCAGCACAGAGGAGCCTAGTTCCCCAACCAGGGTGAAATTGCCCCCCTGCAGAGGAAACATGAAGTCTTCGCCACTGAACTGCCAGGGGAATCCTGATATATATCTATCTTGTCCAGTTTTGTTTTACTCTTTAAGGTAAATGATAATAACCAACATTCACTTATTTATCAGTTGAATCTATGGATTGGCCATCAGTTCACTTCAGTTCAGTTCAATCACTTAGTTGTGTCCGACTCTTTGCAACCCCACGGGCTGCAGCATGCCAGGCTTCCCTGTCTATCACCAACTTCTGGAGCCTGCTCAAACTCTTGGCCATTGAGTTGGTGATGCCATCCAACCATCTCATCCTCTGTCGTCCCCTTCTTCTGCCTTCAGTCTCCCAGCATCAGGGTCTTTTCCAATGAGTCAGTTCTTTGCATCAGGTGGCCAAAGTATTGGAGCTTTAGCATCAGTTCTTCCAATGAATATTCAGGACTGATTTCCTTTAGGATGGACTGGCTTGATCTCCTTGCAGTCCAAGGGACTCTCAAGAGTTTTCTCCAACACCACAGTTCAAAAGCATCAATTCTTCCGCACTCAGCTTTCTTTATAGTCCAACTCTCACATCCGTACATGATTACTGGAAAAACCATAGCTTTGACTAGATGGACCTTTGTCGGTAAAGTAATGTCTCTGCTTTTTAATATGCTGTCTAGGTTGGTCATAGCTTTTCTTCCAAGGAGCAAGTGTCTTAATTTCATGGTAGCACTAACCATCTGCAGTGATTTTGGAGCCCAATAAAATAAAGTCTGTCACTGTTTCCCTTGTTTCCCCATCTATTTGCCATGAAGTGATGGGACCGGATGCCATGATCTTTGTTTTTTGAGTTGCGTTTTAAGCCAGCTTTTTCACTCTCCTCTCTCAGTTTCATCAAGAGGCTGTTTAGTTCCTTTTCACTTTCCGCCATAAGGGCCTTTCTATGGATTGGCCATAGATATGAATTAAAACAACAAAAAAAAAAACCTTTGAGCATCAATTGACTATATGGACTAAAGAGCATTATGTATTTTATACTCTATTACTTCTTACTATGGGCTTCCCTGGTGGCTCAGTCAGTAAAGAGCCCTGCAATACAGGAGACCCGGGTTCAACCCCTGGGTCAGGAAGATCCCCTGGAGAAAGAAATGGCAACCCACTTCAGCATTCTTGCCTGCAGAATCCCCATGGACAGACGAACCTGGCAGGCTACAGTCCATGGGGTCACAAGAGTCAGACACGACTTAGTGACTAAACCACCACCACCACTTATTACTATATATTTATTAATATTATATATTTTGTACTCTATTGCTTATTATCATATATTTATTAATTTCGCATATTTTATTGCTATTATATGTTATATAACTTTATATCAGTAAATTTTATAATAAATGTACATGCATATAAATAACACAAAAATGGTTTAGAGAATAGGTTGTTAGGCATTTACCTGCACAACACCATAGTGAGTTAAACAAACACTGCTTTCACGGAGTTCACAGTTTAGTATAGATGAGTCATAAATCACAGACATGCATAAGTGTGCAAAGGGCCTGGAGGAAGGCCCAGGGCAGGGCCTGGGAAACTGTGACGAGGTGCTCAGTCTGGCCAGAGCTGTAGGCTGGGGAGTGGAGGGGCCAGACCAGAGGGGCCAGCTTCTGGGGAGCCAGGGAGAAATGTGAGGGCTTAGAGGGTGCTCAATGATGGGAAGGAAGCAGGCGGGGCTTTTGGAAAGAAAGGTGGGTGTGGACCAGGTGGCTGCCTGCTGTAGGTCATGTGAAGGTCATGTTAGCAGTCAAGGATCCTGCTTTTAGGCCGATTGGCCGCTTAGCTGCCACAGGCATGTAAATGTGGCTTCCTGTTTGGCTTTAGAAAATAGGTATTAATAATGTTTTTGTGAAGTTGATACTTAAATTTAACACATACAAATTATCTATTTCCTGTGTGCAGGACTTTGTGCTAATGGTTTTCAAGGGGACATAAATTGTTAATTTCCTTGTCCATTAGGAATGCGTTCTATGGGAATGTGTTATATGGTAGGAGAGCCAGATATATGTACAGTGAACTGTAACATACGGTGACTTTGAACAAATGCTGTGCAGAAAGCAGTTCATTCTGGTTGTGGGTGGGAAGGCCACATAGACAAAGCAGGGAAGTAGTTTTCAGTAATCTGCTTGGGGAACCCCGGAAGAGTGTCCCTGCATTTGACGAAAAACCTTTACTGTCTTTATTTCCTGATTTATCCCCATTGTCTAGGGATAAATACCCTGAAGTCTTTGATTATTTCATGAATGCTGATTCTGCTTCTATAACCAGACTGCTGAGGGGGATGGGGGTTGGGGTGAGGGCTCTTCCTCAGAGTACCTGACCAAGAGCTCATGTGCTTTTAAAGATATATATATATATATATATATATATATATATATATATATATTCTATATTCACCAATAAGGCATCCTAGAATTAGGGGTTTAGAAGAGACTTTAGACAGAAACTATCAGCATGATGTTTAGGGGTGTGCTGGGCTGGGAGAAGGAGCTGGAGCAGACTCCCTGTCTCCCCTAGGCTGAGGCTAGCTCACGGAGGTCCCTTAGTGCGGTGGTGGAATTCCTCTAATGAAATCTTTGGTGAAAAGACTCAGCACTTCTGTTCTCTTTATTTTATCAACATTTGCTTAGTACCTACTGTGTGCCAGGGCCTGTGTTACTTATGAGACTGCAAGGACACAAAAGACATGGTACTGCTCAAAACTGTTTTGTTTTATAATTCACGTACCATGGAGTTCATTCATTTAAAGTGTACAGTTCACTGGTTTTAAGTATATCCACAGAGTTGTACAATCATCACTATAGTTAATTTTAGAACATTTCTATCACCCTTAAAGAAATTACGCATGGCAGCAACTCTCTTCTCTCCAGTCTCTCTCTCCTCTGAGCCATAGGCAACACTAGGCTTCTTTCTGTCTCTATAGAATTGTTATTGTGGACATTTCATATAAATGGAGTTATACATTATGTGGTTTTCTGTGACTAGATTTTTTTCCCTCAGCATCGTGTTTCAGAGTTCATCCATGTTGTAGCCTGTATCAGAATTTCATCACCTCTTATGGCCAAATAATATTCCATTTTATGGATCTACTACATTTTCCTTATCCATTCAACAGTTGATAGACATTTGGCTTTTGGCTGTTTTGAATAACGTTGTGGTGAACGTTCATGCACCAGCTTCTGAGTGGGTGTGTGTCTTCACTTCTCTTGTATGTATACATATCTAGGAGTGAAACTGCTGGGTCATGTGATAACTGTGTCTAACATTTTGAGGAGCTGCAGAACTCTTCCAATGTGGCTGCACTGTTTTCCTCTCCCAGCCTCACTGTCCGAGGATTCAAGCTCCTTCACATCCTTGCTACCTCTTACAGTTATCTTTTGGTTCTAGCCATCCTAGTGGGTGTGAAGGAGTAGCTTGATGTGGTTTTGATGAGCATTTTTGAAATAGTTAATGACGTTGAGCAGCTTTTTGTGTGCTGGTCGACCATTTGTATATCTTCTTTGGAGAAATATCTCTTAAAATCCTTTGCCCCTTAGAAAATTTGGGTTCCTTTTTATTTACCAAGTTGTAAGAGTTCTTTATATATTCTGGATATGAGTTTCTAATGAGATATATGGTTTGCAAACATTTTATCCCACTCTGTGGGTTGTCCTTTCTTGATAGTTTTGAAGTATAAAAGTTGTTAATTTTGATGAGTCAAATTTGCAGTCAGTTCTTGAGTAAACTCAGATTTACATGACACATGTCTATGCGTTTAGGTGTTCCTGTTTTATTTGACACGTTTCTGCAGCTGAATAGTCTATAACCACTTTGATAGCCTTTACTAATCAGACTTTCTTCCCATGGACCGAGGAGCCTGGCGTGCTGCAGTCCATGGAGTTGCAAAGAGTTTGACCTGACTGAGCGGCTAAGCATAGCACTTCTTATGTTGGTGACTTTGTTTTAGCTTTTAGAAACTTAAAATCTCATGAAAGCAAAGACTAAAGCATAAAGGCTCTTCATAGCATTTTACTAATCATGTTGCTGATAAAAACAGCCATAAGCTGATGGCTCTTAAATACACAGAGTGGGGCCCAGGCTTCTGGGAGTAGCTTAAGGTTGAACACAGTATATTGAAGTTGTACTTAAGGACAAGTGAAGAAAGTAGAGCAGTGTCACTTCCCATTGTAACCTTAACTCTCTTGTGTTATCTAATGAGATTCTCAGCTCTATTTACTCTAGTTTAAGACATAGAATTTAATAACTAGAGGTGTATCTGGGTTATGTAGGGAAGTTACCATAATGAAAAATGTGAACTGTCTCCTGTCCTGATCCTGCAAGATATTTTAGCAGTCTGCCTTCTCCCAGTGTTGTTCAGACAAGACTGAAAAGAAGTAGGCGTCTGACTTACATGACAGTGTTGTGTTGGCTGAACCTTGTGCCCCCTACTGCCTGTTACAGGAAGGAGTGTGCTCCCTCTGTGAGTGAGCCAGCTCAGGAGGTGGGCTGTTCCTCGTCCAAGATCGCATTCCACTGGGGTCTCTTTGGGGGGACATACTTGGGATTACTTGCCTATGTGGTATTCCAGTGCCTCATTTGCTCTGTATCCCTTTCTTAATTGGATATTTCCATTTCTAAGTTGGGGTAAATGAATGTGTGTGTGTGTTTTTTTTTTTCCTTTGCATATAATCTGAACAAGTAGGTATAAACCTTGTAGCTAGGGCCTGGAGAGAGTATGGAACGTAGGAACAGGCCTGTGATGGAGAGGAGACCTGGGTAAAGACAGTGGAGGAGGTAGAAGTCCTATCTGTCCAAATGCAGGACGGTTGTGGGGTTTATGAAATAGGGTGGAAATCAAGTAGCTTGTGATGAATCACAAGCTGGAATTGATTTTGCTGGGAGAAATATGAGTAACCTCTGATATACAGATGTTACCACTCTAATGGCAGAAAGTGAAGAGGAACTAAGGAGATTCTTGTTGAAGGTGAAAGAGGAGAGTGAAATAGCTGGCTGGAAGCTCATCATTAAAAAAAGTAAGGTCATGGCATCTGGTCCCATCACTTCATGACAAATAGAAGGGGGAAAGTGGAAGCAGTGACAGATTTTATTTTCTTGGGCTGTAAAATCACTGCAGACAGTGATTGCAGCCATGAAATTAAGAGACGCTTGCTCCTTGGAAGAAAGCTGTGACAAACCTAGGCAGCATACTAAAAAGCAGAGACATCACCTGTTGACAAAGGTCTGTATAGTCAAAGTGTTGGTTTTTCCACTAGTCATGTATGAATGTGAGTTGGATGATAAAGAAGCTGAGCACTGAAGAATTGATGCTTTGGTACTGTGGTACTGGAGAAGATCTTGAGAGTCTTTTGGACTGCAGCAAGATCAAATTAGCCAATCCTAAAATAAATCAACCCTGAGTACTCATTGGAAGGATTGATGCTAAAGCTGTAATACTTTGGTGACCTGATGAGAAGAGCTGACTCATTGGAAAAGACCCTGATGCTGGGAAAGATTGAGGGCAGGAGGAGAAGAGGGAAACAGAGGATGAGATGGTTGGATGGCATCACCTACTCAATGGACGTGAGTTTGAGCAAACTCCAGGAGACAGCAGAGGACAAAGGAGTCCCGCAGTCCATGGAGTCACAGAGAGTTGGACATGACTTAGTGACTGAAAGACAGCAGTAACAAGTAGTGTGTGAGGCAGTTTGAAATTCCCAGGCTTGCTTGCTGGTGTCACCTGTGAGGCATTAGAGTGCTTGGATGCCTTAATAGCAAGTGTACTTGTGAAATGAAGCCTAGTCCCACATTCCCACTTTCAGCAGAGGTACCTGTGATCAGTAGGTGATGGTTGTATCTTGGATTGTTTCTGGCCTTTTTCTTCTGCAGAAGAGAACCCTCCACATGGTTCTGCGATCACTGGATCGACCTGAGACTGGCCGTTCTTTCACAGAAGTCACCCTTGGGGTGTTTTTGGAAGGTCTTTGCCTGCTTTGTGCTTGATGAGGCAGGTGCTTGAAGATGGCTGCGGTGAGGTCACACGTGGGGCTCCAGAGTCAAGTGGCTTGGGTTTGCTTCCATCTTCTACCAGTTAGCACTATGTGACCTTGAGTACATTACTGTCCTGTTTCTTCACCCAAAGCCTGAATGATCATATCTGTGTCATAGTGTGATCGTAGGGATCAGTGAAATCTTGTGTGGAGTTCTTCACAGACAGCACATGCTAGAGTCAGCCACTGTTACTGCTGCTGTTCTGGTTGCTGAAGCAAGCACATCATTAGTTTGGATCCAGCTCTTGTAAGTGAAGTGGGTCATCAGGTTGGGTGTGAGAAGAAATAGCAACATTTCAGTGATTCCCATGTGCTGAGCTCCTGTGTGTTAGGGCCTCAGCGTGGCTCTTACCTGCATTAGTCTGGTCATCTCTCGTGACATCATGGAGGGCTGTGCTCAGGTCAGACAGCCACTGGGAGCGGAGCCCTCATGCTTTTCTTGTCTGTGGCCGCCTTGGCAGCCACAGGAACAGGCAAGTCATCCTTTGCCCAGAGCCTGTAGTTTCAGCTGCTCACATACGATGTCACCTGAAGAGAGGAACAGTTTCCAGGATGTCAGCTTTCTAAGGGTGAGTCATTTCTGCCATGATGATTGAACAGTGAGGAGAGGAACCTCAGGAACCCTGTCCTTTGAAAAGACACCTGATCACCAGGTGCCTGTTGGTCTTCCATCTACCCACAGGCAGGTACCCACAGCCTGGACTGTGACCCCATGCTGCGGGTTGCGGGTAGAAGGGGAACTCGGACCCTCCCTCCACTGCCATGATACAGGCTGCTTCAGGATGCCTGCAGGGCCTTGGGTGACCTGCTGGTGGCCCTGCCTCTCTGGAGAAGGAACATGTGCTCAGTTACATTTTCTCTAGAGATGAGGCCCTTGTCAGGGGAATAGCTTGCAGAAATCTTCCATTTTGTGGGTTATCTTTGCACCGTTTTGATGGTGTCCTTTGAAGCCGACATTCCCTTGCTGCCCGGGCCCCGCCCTGTCTCCCAGTTGGTTAGGTTTTGCAGGTGTGGGATGCACAGACCTCGGAGGGTAGGGGAGCAGCCCCTCCCCTGAGCACCCTCTCCCCGCTCCTGCAAGGTCACTCAACCCTAGAGAAGAGTTGAGTGGGCACAGGGTCACAGTGGAGCTCCGCCTCAAAGAATCCGGAGAATCTGGGACTGCAGCCTGGTGTGGCCTTGCAGGTGACCTCGGAGCAGCAGCCCAGGACTGTGGCAGGTACTGCTGGTGGCCTGTGGCCTGCAGGCTGAGCGCTGAACACGGTCGGGTGCTTCACATTTGGCCTGGCTTGCCAAAGACTACACGGCCGGCGGCTCAGGTTACAGTTGCTGTGGGAACTGTGACCTTTGAATTTCCTGGCTTATGTATGGAATTTCAGTTGCATAATTCTACAACAATTTGGAGTTTTTCCTCTTCTCACTCTCCTTCTTGGCATTTGATTTTTTTTTTTTTTTTTTAATCCCAGTGAATGAGATCCATCGCTCTTTGCCTTCCTGTCTCCTCCTGGGGCAGACAGTCTCACTCACATTCCTGTCCAGGCAGCTCGCCTGGAGTGTGCCAGGCAGGAGACCGGCTGGTGCCAGGCTGTGGGAACCTTCCTGTTCCCTGCAAGGCCTCCGAGGCTGGGCTGGCTGCACAGGAGAGGCTCCGGCCAGACTGCTGTCCAGGTGTCCAGGGTGTCCAGCTGTGCCCTGGAGGTTACCCCATCTGTGTGCCTGGAATGTCCTCCCAGCTGGCTCCACTGAATTCTCCTGAGCTTCAGTTTCCGCTTGGAGTCCTGCCTTCTCTGGAAGACCTGTTGTCACTACTGAGGCCTAAAATTACTCCCTTCCAGGGACCGACATGCGACTTGAATGTTTCACTGGGCGTTTAATCAGATGCTGTCTCAGGATATTTTTCTTGTAGTCTTGAGAACATTTGTTCCTTGGGGTGGAGGGGTGGTCTGGTTTTTTTTTTTTTTTCCTTTTCTAGAAGATTCTTGAGGGCCAAGATTTTAAGTGATTGCATTGCTTGTTAAATGGTCAGTGGTTTATAATGAAGTGTGTGTGCTCTTAGTGTCTGCCATGAGGAAGGCATTGGGCCGAGAACTCTGAGGGACACAGGAAGAAGCAAGGTCCTTAAATCCACTTTCCTCAAGAGGCCAAGCCTGGCTGTCCATGATGTGGCCTTGTCTGCCCTGACATCCTGCTGGTCCTCTCCGGTGAGCTCCAAACCCAGGATTCCTGGGGGGCCACGCACCTGTGTGTTCTCGGCCCCTGCAGAGAGCTCCCACGCTCCCTCAGCTCCCTCCTCTAGTCTCAGGCGAGGTAGCACCCCACCACCTGACCACCCAGCCCAGGGGGCGCTTCTGGTATTTCCTCTTACCTTCTCTGTTCTCTCCCGCAACAGACCTCCTCACAGTATATAAGTATGAACTTGTTTGTGTGCTGACGTTTTATACTGACAGTTGTGTCCACCACCGCTTTCCCTTCTCTGGGGCATGGGAGAGGTTTTGTTCACTTCTGTACTCAGACCCAGCATGATAACTGGTATTTGTAGACTCAACAGTCAATGCTGAACAATTGAGTATTCGTATAGAAAGAGTGTAAAATGACTGGCGGGTTATCCCACAGATTTTACTGCTCCGGTTGGCTTTCAGTAGACAAGCTTGTGGAAGCACCCGTTGCCCCTCTCTTGAGATAAAAATGGATCTCAGGAGATCTCCTGTGATCTCAGCACAACGCATGAGCTATTTTCTTCCTTTCCTTGTCCTCCTTTTTCCCCCTCTTCTGTATTCCTTCTTTGGTTTTGTTTTAGAGATAATTCAAGGCCCCTTGGGCTCTTGATTTGTGCTGTGGGTGAGGCAGGACTGTGACTCTGTTCTTTGTCTTTCTAGATGCTTGTTTGGGGACCTGTGGAATACTCAGTTTCCCCTAAAATCTCAGAATCCTCTTTGAGAAGCAACCTGTGCTCCTGGCCAGTACAGCGAGGAGCAGGGGTGCTTTGAGTCTTGGTGCTTTTGCTGATTCCCCTCCGGCAAACTGGTATGGGTGTGTGGGCCCTCCCTAATCTTTTAGAGTGGACACGGCTTTCTTGGGTGCTCGAGATGTCTGTGACTTGCTGTGAAAATGTTTAAATAAAGAACGTGAAGAGCCTGGTCAAGTAGTGTCTCCAAAGCACTTGATGGAAGAAAGAGGCGCCGTGTAAACTCAGAGTGTAGTTGCTAATCGGACTTTGCTTTGGTCTTCTTCTTTGCCCTGGGTTTGCCCTCTGTTGCTGCTCAGGCTCCCAGGATCCGCAGCAGAAAGTCCCTGGGCTGGTTCTCCCGCCCCCGGCACAGTGGCCTGGGTGGCACAGAATCGCTGCTCTGAGGGCCTGGCCTTGGTGTGCTGGGCAGCTGTGTGACAGGGCCCTGGTCCTGCGGCACCTCCAGCTGCCTTCCATGGGGAGGGGCGGCTCTCCTGCTCATCGTCTGGTGGACTTGGGCCTAGTTCTGCGTCCTTGAGGAGAAGTTCACTGGCGTGGAGCCCACCTGGGGGGTCTCCATCCACCCCCCCAGGCCATGCTGGTCGGAGCCCCCTTTTAGGGGACAGATAGAGAAGCTTCTGCAATCAGAACTGTATTCCTTCACTACAGTGGCATGTTGTCTTGTTTTTAAGTTTTAGTTTTCACTTCTGAAAAAGCATCTGATTTCTATAGTAATATATACATTAAAAAAAATCCAAATTTAAAAAAAGGCCAAATTGAGAACAGAATTTGATAATTTTCCCTTCCCTACCTTTTCCTGTGTCCCATCCTCTCTCCTGAGATGTCCTGTCCCCTAATGCCTGTTATATTCCTGGTACACGACAGATGTTTTTATAGTCCTTAACATTGGGGGTGGTGGGAAGAGGCTCCCAGTGCTGTCCTGTCTAAGCCGTGTAGTTTATCAGTGTTCACACAAATGTAGAACACTACTTTACTTGTTGTGTCTTATTGTTCCTGTTTATCTTGTCCTCTATTTCAGCTCCACACCCCACTCTGAGGCAGTGCACGGACTGTTATAAAATGATCTGGAGGAAAGTAAAACATATTCTTAAGATAATTGAATTTTACTCATTTTTTTGGTAGGGGAGAGGATTTTATTTATAAAGCTTTTAAAAACTAGTCATCTTCACAACAATTTTGCAGCATGAAAGCTTTGATTTGTGATTAATAAAATACATAATAAATTAGTAAAATAGTTTAAGAATTTACCCAAAAGGTTGAATTCATAGTTTGGATCCTTAAGTGTTTTCTTCTTTGTCGTCCCGTGCTAGTCTGCGTGCCTCATGCCTCTTGAGCTCCTTTAGTCTTCCTTCTGTAAATTTCTGCTTGAGGGACGCTGGGCTCCATCTTACCTTCGTACTCACTCCCTGTGATGTGGTCGTGAGAGCGTGGTGTTAACTGCTTCTGGGACACTGGGCTCACTTCATGATGGTTACTTATTTTAGCCTCACTTCAAAACCCGTCTTTCCTTGTGAGGCAGGCAGTGTTGGTCTCTGTTTTACAGCAGAGACTGGGCTTAGGAGCCTGCCCTCGCTAACCAGACCCGGTGAGAGGTGGGTCCCAGGTTCAAGTCCAAACCCAGGGACTCTGGAGCCCGTCTGCCCTGCTTGTGTCTTGAGCAGGTGTGTCCCTTCCGGATGGCAGGTTGACTCTGCTCAGGTTGTGACCACCTCCTCCCTCTCCTCAGTGGGCTGCTGAGAAGGCTTCAGGCTGGCCCACTTCTCACATTCCCGTCCCTCTGTCCAGCTTCATCCCGTCCATCCTCCAGGATCTCTTATTCATTATAATATTTAAATATTTGTTGTAATTAAGTTAGCTAAATGTTCATTGAGTTGAATCTGTTAGAAGTTTGTCATCTAGTCTCTACCAGCTTCTGAACTATTATCAGTAAATTTCTCTGAGTAATTCCCCATGCTTTGGATAGAGATTGTGTGTGTGCATGTGTGTGTGTGTGTCTTTACTGCCCATCGGCCAGGCTTGTGAATCTGTTGAGTAGATTCATCACCCATCAGAGCTTGAGTTAATGACCTATATATGTTCTACCTTTTTTGCAACACACATAGATGCTGTAGTGATTAACAAAATACAAATTCATTGAAAAATGTTGAGTTAATAATAGATTGTTTTTATTGTTAGGCAGTTTTTTCAATCAACAAGGTGTTGTAAGGAATACCTTATATCACATAATGATCAGAAATAATAGTTGATGATAAAAGGAGTCATCATAACTGAAAAAATCCAGGAATCCCGGCTGTACCATTTGTTTAGCGGTTATGTATTTATTTGTGTTTTTAGTTATTTTATGCGTTGTCTTAACTGCTTAGCTAGATTGTAAGCCCCGTGAGTGGGGGCCTTTGTCTTACACGCCCATGTGTCCCTTGGAATGCTTGCACAGTCAGTACCCAGGAGGTGTTTACCAACTTGATTTCATCCTTGGATCCTATTTTTCCTGTTCCACTCTACTATTTTACTTCCTTGAGCTCCATCTTTCTCTTGTCTAGTTCTAACAAGTAACCCCTTACCTTCCGTAATCACCCGTCAGTGGATTGACGCTGCTTGTCACACTCCAGCTGCACGCTCAGCAAGTCTTAGGCCAGGCTCTGGCCTGATGTGTTATCGTTGAAGAAATTATTTATTGAGCGTTTTTGCCAGCATTGTGGAAAACAGTGTCAAGATGCAATCTCTCATTTACTTCTTTTCTTGGAAATACCCTGAAGGAGGTACTGTTGCCACCTGCATTTTATAGGCGCCTGACTGGGGATTGGACAGCTGGGCAGGGGCAGTCAGGATCCAGTCTCAGCCTGACTCCCAAGCCTCTGCCTACTGGTGGCTGTACCTCCTGTGGCCTTGCACGACTGGCTGTTCCCCTAAGGAATTTTCCATTGGAGAAAGAGAAACAATGGCAAACAGTGCTGCTTGGATGTGAATAAGTGTGAAATTGTTTGGAACTGCGAAGGCGCTTAGAGGCGGAGGAGCTCAGGCAGGACTCAAGGAGGCGAGGGGGTCTGAAATATGGAAGGGAGAAGGGCATGGGCGAGTTCAGGTGCCAGGAACCGCCAAACCATGGAACCACTTCCGAGTGAGAGGGCGGTGCGGCGGGGAAGGGGTGGGGTGGCCAAACTGGAGGGCTGGGCTTCTCAGGGAGAGTGGGAGATGAGATTGGGTAAGTCAGCGCCACACTGGAGATACCTTGGGGAATAATAAGCACGTCTGTGGGTCGTGAGCAGGATATGACAGACTAGGTTCTGTTTAAGAGACATGGGCTGGGCAGCAGACAGCAGATTCCCTATGGCACAATGCTTCTTCATTCTTCCCTGCTTGTATGCCCTCGGGACCGAGCGTTACCTCTTCTGGTCCTAGGAACTGCCGTCTCTACAGACGTCCTGTGTTGGTTGATCAAACTGCCCTGGACTGTGGGGAAGTGGAGAGTGTAGACCATGGGGGTTCAGAGACCCAGAGCGGACTCCTGACCCTGTAGCTTATGAGCTGGACAGATTATTTGACCTTTCTTCATTCTTTTTCCCCATCTGTAATTTGCAGA
The DNA here is from genome assembly GCF_033118175.1 of Dama dama. Taxonomy (NCBI): domain Eukaryota; kingdom Metazoa; phylum Chordata; class Mammalia; order Artiodactyla; family Cervidae; genus Dama; species Dama dama. Next base: position 10,883,160 of record NC_083702.1, read on the forward strand.
TGATAGTGATGACTCAGGGTTGTTTCGGGATGAAGATGCTAGCAGATATAAGAACAGAGGCTGTTCAGCTGATGGGTCCAGACTACCTGGCGTTACGTGCCAGCTGTATCACTTACTCTTTGACTTTGGGCAAGTTACTTAGCCTCTCTGTGTTACCTTTTTCTCATCTGTGAAATCAGCCTGGTAATTGTACCTACCTCACAAGGAGAATTAAATGAGGAAAGACAGATGATTGGCTCTGAGATATGCCTGGGCTTGTGGTAATGTGTTTAATAAATTGCAGCTGCTATTTTCAGTAGTATCATTACTACCATCATCACAGTATTAATACTTGGTTTGGAGTGGTACTTTCTTTGAGGCAGGAGACCAAAACATAAAGCCTCCCAAATATATGGTAAGAAACTAGCTCTGATCACTGGGTAAAAGTGATATGACTTCAGAGCTTCCCTTAAACACTGAAATTATAACCATCGTGTGCCAGTTTAAGGATCTTTTAGAGAATCCCCAGGTATTACTGAAATCCTTTAAAAAAAGTTAGTCATCGTTTTCTTTTTCTTCCGAGAGAAGGAAGGATTTATGATTACTTTCAGCAGGTAAGTAAGAATACTGGAAATTTTGCCAGAGCAATGTCTCAGTTGCTGTTTTCTGATACAGGACTCTTGCAATCACATTTCTTAGGCACAGAAGTATTGCCCTTCTTTTTTAAATAAAAAGGAGGAGGGAGGGGAGGAGAGAGGACGATGCCTGGGTTTCCTCTGGCCGCGGTTTCCTCCGACGTCGGAGGACTTGCTGCCACAGGGCGGGAGATGCCCGCCTGTGCGGTCGAGGTCAGCTGTGCTGGGTCTAGTCTGCCCTGGTGGCGCGGAGGCCCTACCATGAGCCCTGTGTCTGCTCTGTGGCGCTGCAGTTCAGAGCTTCTGCTCAGGGCCGTTTTCCTCCACTCCACCCAGACCTCAACTAGCCGTGTTTAGTGTTAGCAGAGCAGGTAAAACTGCCTGCCTTCTGGCCACTTTGAAAACCCCCAAGCCCTGTTCTTGAACCAGCAATTGTGTCTGAATCTTGAATTTATCTGTGTGGAGCAATTATTTCTTTTCCTTTAAATTTTTTTTTTAAACAAAACTCAAATTGTTGGACTTTGTTCTTTATGGATGAAGTGAGAGTTGCTTTCTGAGGACTGGTTCATACCAGAAACCAGCTGCTTTTAGATTGCTGAGGATCTTTAAAGGGACAGTTTATTTGTGGATTCACGTTCCCTGTCCACGGAACCTGGTGTCTGCAGGATTCCAGTATAGGCTGCAATAGCACTGAGGTGGGTGACGGCTGGCAGAGGTGTGTGAGTCTGGTTTTAAGACTTTAATCTCAGTAGGGTCAGAGTTTTGTGGAGCTAATCCCTTTGACTCCCCTGCACCACCACCCCCGCCCACCCAGCCCATTACAGTCAGTAGTAAGTATGGACACGTGCCATGTGCAGAGCTGGTGAACACAACCCAAATGCATGCATTAGCCACATGGGCAGATGATCAAATAGAAGGTGCCTCATCTGGGGACAGTGATGTCTTCCACGGAGCAGGACCCTCTGTTAGCAGTCACTTTGTGCGTCACCAGAAGCCTGGGCTTATGCGTGTTTGGCTGCAGCTGTGCAAGAGGAACTTGCAGTCAGAAGGATGTGGCGAGAGGACAGCCTGTTGGAGGAGGGCTAGGTGCTGGCAACCGGGGTGAAGGCCACAGCCTGTTCTTCCTCCATCCTTGTCCCCCTTGAGTCTCTCTGGGGCTGCGGAGGAGAGGCTGGTGTTTCGGCTTCTTCATTCTTGTTAGGACACAGGATTCCAGCTCCAGTGGTATACCGTTTTGAGGCCTGTGCCTCCCTCAGCACCAGGCGTCAGAGGTCTTCCAGCCCCACCTCCTCAGACTCTTGCAGAGGAAAGTTGAGCTTGGTGGTGGCAGGGTGAGGAACAGTGATGGAGGCCCATGTAACGACAACCTTGCTTTACTGCTTGGAAGATGGGGATTTTCAGATCTTTTTATCCGAACTTAGGTAAAACACAGGGGAGCAAAAATATTGATAATTCCACGTATGTACTCCTATGGTGTGGGGCTAGGAAACAGGCCTCCATCTGCTTGGGGACGTGTAGAAGAAGTCTCTGTTAACATCGTAGTTGTCCTTGCTATTGTGCTGAGGAGTCTCTGAGGGGCTCAGAATTGCAATTGCCCTGTGTTGTAAATATGGCAAGAGAGGGGCCACATCCTTACAATACACACTGAAGTATCTGACCCCCAGCTGGCTGCTCAGTTGTCTGAAGCTGGAGCATCAGACCTTGAAGGCTTATGTTCTGCCAGTGACATTTTGGGGTGTGGGTTAGGATAAGAGATGACAGAAGACGTTTTCATGGCCCCAGTGCGTGTGGCTGTGTCTTCAACGAGGCCCAAAGTGCCAGATTTGTCATGATCCTTGAGGCTTTTGGGGCGCTTTGAAGGTGCAAGAGGGCTCAGATGAGCGAAAAGCCTCCCTCAGCACCAGGCGTCAGAGGTCTTCCAGCCCCACCTCCTCAGACTCTTGCAGAGGAAAGGTGAGCTTGGTGGTGGCAGGGTGAGGAACAGTGATGGAGGCCCATGTAACAACAACCTTGCTTTACTGCTTGGAAGATGGGGATTTTCAGATCTTTTTATCCAAACTTATGTAAAACACAGGGGAGCAAAAATATTGATAATTCCACGAAGGATTAAAGATGGCTGTCCTTTCATCTCATGCATGTGTGTCCCTAACTAAGGCATCTTAAACGTTCTGTTTTTAGGGAAGTTGTAGATAAAGTTAAGCCACTGGCTGGGGTATGAAGTATTTGTCAGCCTTCCCACCCTTGAACAGGTTGCAGGTAATGGAAATCAGCAGTTTATTTGTATACCCACTATAGCTGATCTGCTTTGTTATTTCCTTGTTCAAATTGTCTTTGGAAATGGCTTTATGTCCAGTGTCTAGAACTATGCCCGCACAGTTGGTGCTCAGTATTGTAAGAACTTTTGCTTTTAAAATTGCAGTTCAAAATAAATAAATAAATAAATAAATAAAATTGCAGTTCCCATTGCTGTCATATTAGTCTATTCTCCCTTCATTTCATGCTTAAGTCCAGGCCTCCTGGACATTGCCTGGCTGCCGTTCCATCCTCCTTGGTACCACTCTTCTGTCTGTGGCTAAGCCATTCTGCTTCAAAGGCTGGGCTGCTCCCTGCAAGGCCCCAGTCAGCTCTTCTACCTGGCTGTGAACCTCCACGGGCGGTTGTCACCTTGCTTCCAGTCCCCTGTACGCGCTCTGCGGAATCTTGCCGCCAGTCTTGTCTGCACCTCCGCTGTGTCTCCTCACCCAAACCCCAGTCCTCATCCCGGTTGCCTGGCCCTGCAGTACAGGAAGACAGTATTTGCTTGTTTGCTGTAGCGCCTGCGGTAATTTCTTCCTTAATTGGATTGTAAACTTTTGGAGGGTAGGAATACTGTCTTTTTGCTTGTCTGTCCCAGGGGTCATTGTTGGCCACTTTGTGAGCAGTCAGCAAACACTTCATTGACACACTTAGCATGACTTAGAGTCATTGGCCTAGAAAATAATCGGTAAGAAGCACTTTCCTACTTTTGCCCCATTTTGAATTCTTTTTTCTGTAGGTCTTACTGTCTGTCTCAGGCTGAATGTTCAGGACATAGCTTATATGGGTTTGGCTAGGAAAAGAAACCCCGAACAGTATACTTCTAAACCTGAATCTCATGGAAATGCCAAATACTCTTTTGCTCTTTGGAAAGTTGGGTGGAAGAGGAGAGGGCTAGGTCTTGATGGGTGATTTGGTGATGGTGGTGGTGGCAGGTGTGTGTGGGAACGGGGGGCCTTCCCTTGAACAAGAGATGCTCTTGAATGGCTGAGGGCAGGCACAGCTCGAGGGTGGGTTTGGGGTGCAGACCTTCCAGCCTCTCTTGTTTTCCCTTATCTCCTGTTCTTCTACCTCTACCTCTACCCCCAAGTCTAGGCCACCTCCTGCCGTGTTGGAGATGATGTTGCCTCCTTAGGTGGCACAGAGTGTGGGGAGGAAGCTCTAGCAGTTGGTGAACGGGCTAAGAATGCAGACCTTTTTATCAAGAGCTGCATTGAGCTGTTCTGGACCTGTTCAGTGTTGATAAGGGAGCAGATTCTTTGGGTATGAGACCATGTGCCCATCCACTTAGCGAAGGGTCATGGGGCCTAGAGTGTTGGAAGTGAAGTGGTGGGCAGGGTGAGAGGCTGGATCGTGAAGGTGGATACCCCCAACCCAGGTCAGATCTGGAGCATGGGAGAAAACCTGCTTCCCCGGGGCAGACACGGCTGCACAGTGTGAATGGCCCAGGGATTACTCCTTCTGCCATCAGTGGGACCCGACGGGAAGAAGGTTTATGTGTTTGTTCTTCTGTTAGTTTGTTCTTCATCTATCTTTTTACCTCCTCGGGCAAAAACTCTTTGGGTCATCCTCTCTTATTCCCATCCCTCACACTTCATCCATTAGCATATTCTATCAACTCCACTTGTGTATTTTGATCCAGAATCTGCCCACAGTCTGCAGTGATAGTTCTTTAGCCAAGTCACGGTCATTAGGTTTTTGCAGTAGCCTCCTTTCCCTCCTCCAAACTCCTTTCCTGGCTTCCTCCCTTGTACCCCTAGGTGTATGTCACAGCCAGAGTGGTCCTCACAGTGGCCTGCAAGGTCTCACCCAGTCTCTTGTCTCCAGTCTTGCCCGCTGTTTCCTTGCAGGTCATCCCAGACCAGTCCGGGTGACAGCAGCAGCTGCCGCAGCCAGCATGTCCTGTCCTGCTCCTGCATTGCGTTTTCCTCCGTGGCGCGTGCTTCCCTCTGATACGTGGGGTTTGCCTGCATGCTGTCTCCCCCGGGATGAAAGCTACTTGAGGACAGGGATGTCTTTCTTGTTCACTCTGGTCCCGGTACCACGCACACGGGGCATGAACAGCAAATACGGGTTGGCTTCAATCATGTCCATTTGTCCTGCACCCATCATGTTCAAGGAATTGGGCCCATAGTGTGTGCACACGGGTTCAATCCCAGGGTCTGGAAGATCCCCTCGAGGAGGAAATGGCAACCCACTTCAGTATTCTTGCGTGGGAAATCCCATGGACTGGAGCCTGGCAGTCTGCAGTCCGTGGGTTCGCAGAGTCGAACACAATGAGCACCCACTCACGCACAGCAAATAGTAAATGCTCTTTTGCATGTACTCTCCTAGGCATTGGAACACTAGTGGATCTTGAAGGCAGGGAAGGTGTCCTGAGTTTTTTCATCTTCATGTCAAATGACTCTATTTCCTGTAACCTTTCCTTATAAGGTCTGTCTTACATAAAGTTCATCTTTTTTTTTTTTTCCTGTACCCTTTCCAGTTTTTCTTTCCTCCCTTAATTGTTTGTTTTTCTGCCCTAGAAGGATTCTGTCCCTACTTGGGGGAATTTATTTCCTTAACCTACTTAATATTTGACATGAAAAAATCCTCCTGCCCTCTCCTCCCCTCTGCAAAGGGTAGGCAGTCATTGTAAATCACTCATGGTGCAAAACAGGCCCCAAGGCCACCCACCATCGCCTGAGCCCCATTCTTTGGCCTGCTCTGGCCCTGCTGATTGCAGTGTGGCTGTAGTATGGTCTTTTGCACTCTTGGACAGTTCGACTTGACCGTGGCTCTGGGGCAAAGAAGTGTGTCTGCTCCTGCTTTAACAGGAGAAGAGGGTGAGGTTGGGCCAGCAGGGGCGACACCTTTGTGGGGAGGACAGTTCCATTTCGCTCTTCCGTAACTGCCTCCAGCCCTGTTGTCCCTGTTAGGTGTTTGCATTTTGGGGGACAGAGCAGCACATGACCTGAGCACTACCCCGAGGAAGGCTGTGTGCTAGTTGGTGAGTTAATGAAAGGATTCGAGGTTTGCTGGCTCTGTGATGGTGACGCTTTTCTGCAGAAGGTGGTAGGAGATAAGCTGGCCTGAAAGTATTAGAAGTTGGTAGTCATGGGGTTTGCAATATTTTAATTGCTGAGGAATATCTGTAGGTTAATATCACCCGAGATCAAATCCATGCCCCCTCATTGGGTCAGTTTATTCTGAGAGTTCAGTTATGCGTGATGTGGAATATTTGGTTTCTTGAGGATGAAGCTTCCTTCCTCTTAACTCCAAGAAAAATTCTGCTCCTTTTTTAGTAGCAAGGCTTCCACTTAGGAACGTCTACCCTAGGTTGCTCTGTGTAAGCAGACCCCAGTTGGAGTCTGTCCTGTCTCCTTGCAAGACTGTGCACCATTCTGTCTCCTTCAGAGCTTCCCTTAGTAAATAAAGGTCAGTGTAGAATAGGGCCTGAATGTCTAAGAAGGTTTTCTCCATTTTGTAGAGAAGCTTGGAGGTGGGAGGCTCAGCCCGTAGCCATTTCCATGGTCATCAGGACGTTGGCTCCTTCTGTCTGAAAAGAGAGAAGTTCTGGCCCTCTTAGCTGCAGCATGTGGTACACTTCGTGGATTGGCAGGTGGGAGTGTAACGGACCTAACTCCACTGCCCTGACACGTGATCACCTTCCTCTAGGTTACCACGTCTGGTCAGACATGGCTGCCAGAGCTCCAGCCATCATCTTTCTGCTTCTAGGAAAAACACAAAAGGGAGGAAATGGAGAGAAAAACAAAAAGGTGCCCTTCTTTGAGATGGAGAAGCTCCAGGTGAGAAGCTCCCCCAAAGCAGTCTTTCTGGAAGGCTCACACACTTCTGCCCACGTCTCGTTGGCCAGCATGTGAAACACTTGGTCACAGCCAGCTTTGAGGAGGGCTGGGAAGTGGGGTTTTGTAACATTGCTGGCCCTGGTGGAGTTGGGTGTCTGTTGCTCAGCAAGAAGTCCTGCTGTGGTGAGTGCACACGTCCGAGCTATTTGCTGGAGCTGGTGTGTCTGATGAGTGTGCCCTGCTCCCTGCGGGTCCACCCCCTCCTGCCCTGCCTCCCACGTGCATAAAGACGGTCACTGATTCTTTCTCTGGGTACTGACTGCCTGTCCTTGTGTCTCTCCTTCCAGTCGACTGATAATCCAGATGCGGGAGTCAGTTGGCAGCACGGTGGGTGGAGGGGTGTGTTGTTTTTGGAGTTGTCTTAGGTGGCAGCAGGGCAGGGCAGGCCTGAGCACACCTGGGGGCTGCTCTTCTCACGTCTTGTGCTCGCCTCCCCTCCCTGAGCCCTGTTTGTTCAGAAGTTGTGACCGTTGGTGTGTGCCCCGCCTGGCTTTGCTGCTTTGCTCACTCCTATGGGACCTTGAACGAGAGGGTGTGGTTTGGGGACCTCAGATAAGACAGTGCAGCGTCTGTCAGGACCTCGGACGAGAGGGTGTGGTGTTGGGACCTTGGATGAGTGGATGCAATTTCGGGACCTCGGATGAAAGGGTGCAGTGTCACTAGGGTGAGAAGCTGATGTGTGTCCCTCTGCAGCTGTGTCTCCTAGGAGGTCAGCAGTGCAGAGGACACACGCAGGAGTCAGTTTCCTGCACATTCCTTCCCCTTTTGCACGTACACATTCACAAACACCACCTAATGATCCAGGATTTTGGCTTAGGACTATAAGTCTGAAATTCCCAGATTCTCTGCTCGAGTGTCCTTAGAAAACCTGGATCCTCTGCTGAGCTCAGTGAGTTAATTGGGGATCTCTCAGATCTTTTCCAGTTTGAATCCTCAGCAGCTCTGAGATGCCAACTGGGGGCTCTTCGGGCAGGAGATGTTTCTCCCTCCCACCCCAGCTGAAGTTGTCCAGCAAGTTGTCCTGACGCCTTGAGCTGTGGAGCATGTTTGCATGGAGCTGTCGGGAGAATTGTGCAGCTCAGCTTAGGAAATGGTGGTCTTAGCAGTTTGATAAAGTGCTAGTTTGTACAAACCCTGTTAGCATGTTAGGGCCGCTGGTGGGGGATCTGTGTGTGAGTGAGTGGGAGGCTGTCCTGGCTCTTGGTTGCAGCGGGGTCTCCGCTGGGAGCCTTTTCGGGTGACGCCTGTCTCTCGTGCTGCACTGGCTTCTCCCAGGGGTGGGAGTGGGGGGTGCCTGCTCTCTAGCTGTGCTGGTGTCCACCCACGCGGGGCAGAAGGCGCTCCCTGTGGAGAAGGGATGGGTGGGCACTGGTCTCATGGGAACAGGAGGGCAGAGAGGCTGCTGGGGACAGGGCAGACACACTGTGATCCGGGTTAGGCTGGAGCAGGCCCCAGGCCAGTGCTCTGATACACTGCCTCTCTTTTCTGCCTCCGACCAGGGGGTTTGAGGAGTGGGACGGGAGAGAGGAGATGATTATATTAATTGCTGAGCTACCATTTACCAAGAGCTTCCTGTGTGCTAGGCATTCTGAGTGGCTAAACACATTGTTATTTAATCCTTAACAAAAATCCTGTGATGGGGGTTTTGAATTTCCGAGAGGTTGAGACTTAAGTAACAGAACCAGACAGGATTGGAATCTAACTCTGTTTGACTCACAGTCTGCGCCCTTTATCATGTTGCATAGATGCCACTTCTTCTTCCTATTATTCACTTGACAAGTGTCTGAGTGCCTCTAGGTTCCAAGCACGGTTCTGGGTGCTGCAAGCCAAACAGATAAAACTCCTTCCCCTTGTGGAGCTTGTGTTACAGCAGGAAGTGAGTTCCCACCACCTTTCACAGTCAGTTTCCTGACACAGCGTTTTGTCTAAACAACGTACTTCTTTCGCACATCGTTCTTTAAATGACTCTTCTTTATCTCAACACTGAAACTAGGGGTTTCTTGTTTGTTGGATATTGGAATATTAATCCCTACCACCCCCTGCTCCCACGTCATAGTAATTATGGGGATGGCTAAGATACAGTGCCTCATGGGAGGACTGGGGGCTCCTTAGGAGGTCGCCCACCCCTGGGGTCTGGCCTGTCATGTGCCTTTTTTCCCGGGGAGGGGTATTCTTGGCTTACATAGAGTTGCTTTGTGTCCTCTCCTTCTCTACTTGTTCTTGAGGGTTGGTTTCGGAGGGGTTCTTGTGTTCAGTTTATTTTAGCTAGTCAAGTTCCTATTTTTTTCTGCTGGAGTCTAGGTCAGGCCTTGCGGATGTACTAGAAATTGAACTGGATGCTTTTGTCTGCTTCAGACCTGATTCCTGGGAAAGAGCAGGGAAGATGTCGGAAGACTGCTTTCCACTGAGAACGGTGGTCTCATGAGGTCTCTTGAATGGAAGTGTTTGAATTTGATGTTGCCATCAATTTCCTGATGTGAGACTGGAAGGTAGAGTCCCCACCAGCACTGTTGTCTTCTGCAGCCTTTATTGAGTATTTGCTGTGTGTCTGGCACTGTAAGAGGCACTTTACGTATGTCCCAGCCTCCTCTGAGGCCAGGAAAGGAAACAGAGGTTAAGAAGCGCCTCCAGGGTCACATGGATGAGGTGGGACAGAGTTGGGTTGAACTGAGGCTCCTTGGTCTTGTGCAGGCCTGCAGGGCAGTGCCTTCTGCTCGATGGGGGCTCTGCCGGGACCCTGGGTGTGGACCTGCCTCTCAGGATGTGCCAGCTTATGTGCAGGCTCCTCTCCTTCACAGCAAATCATGAAAGCTCAGGGGTTTTTGGTAGACTGACTGACGGGTGGTTTGATTTTTTTCCCTCTTCTATTTCCACTGCTCCCTCCGTTTCCCCCACATAGACCCAGGGTGGATTAGTTCGGTCTTCTCCATTCTAGAGCTGGGCAGACTTTAAAGGCTGGGAGAGTAGAGAGTGGCGGGGGATTAGAGAAGGCCGCTCCAGAGCTTTCTCCTCTAGACGCTGGGGCTCAGTGATCCTTTAAGGAAATGAGGATGCACAATTGTCTGAAGGGTCTGCAGAGGGGAGTGTGACCTAAGCTTCCAACCGCTCTGGATGTAGGGACTGGCTGCCTCCAGGAGGTCTAATCACCAAGCTTATCTGGACCTATCTTCACAGAAAAGGCAGCTGCCTCCTGCGTGCACGACTGGGATGGCCCACGGAGCCGTCGGTTCAGCACAGCAGTGCTCACCACTGAGGCTTTCGGGTGGCCACACCAATGCGGTCCTGGGGCTTGACTCTGCAGGGCACCTTTAGGAAGGGCCAGAACACTGAACCTCTAGTGGCGAATTAGGAGATGGCTCTCTTTATTCTCCCGTAACGAATGATATTTGACTTCTTGACAACCTTGAGCCGTGGCTTTCATTCCTCCAAAGTCATGTATTTGGTGTTTGACCTTGAGCAAGTAAGTCTGTGGTTTCTTCTCTGTGCTTTGAGTTTTTGCTTTGCTGAAAAGGATATTAAATACCAGATTAGGGACAGTGGGGTGCTGACAAGAAAGGAGGAGTGTCGTAAAGGGCCTCTGATTTCTCAGAAGCTCTAAGAGGAAGAATTGTGTTCTTCTAGTACTTCACAGCTTACGAAGCATTTCCCAGACATTGGTGAAATTGATGAGCACTGTAGGGTGGGTAGGGCTCGGGTTGTGGCTTCCACTTTGACATTGTCCAGGTGGGTTGCGAGTGGCTGTGTTACCTGTAAAACGAGCCCCGGGTCACAGCCCTGTTCCTGCAGGGGAGTGCAGCTCCTGCAAGGCCGCCCTGCCTCTCCAGAGTGTGCACGCCGTCAGGACGCCTGGTGACCTCTTCTGCATCTGGGCACTCACATCTGTTTGCTGAGGAGCTTACTGGGCACGCAGAGCCACTCAGTCTGAGACGGCAGAGGAAATGACCCAGCCAGGAAGTGGGGCCACGTCAGCAGATGGCACAGTTGGAGCCCACTATCCTGGTTCTTCTCCTGGGAAGCCCTTCTTTTAGGAGGCTGACATAGGGTGGAGCTGACAGTGGGATTTCCTTTCCTGTTCATTATGGGATGAAAGTGTTTAAAAATGTCTCATGAACATTCTTTGGCTGGTGGCTGGGTGTGTGCCCAAGTTCATGGCCGTAAACCTCGGTCACCAAGTAGCCAAGTGGCTGGGCCCACCTTCTGTAGATGTGATTGCGGGTGTTGCCCTTTACTGGATCAGCACACTGAAGTCACTTCTTGCCTCGAACTTACTCTCAGGGCTGTTCCAGAGAGTTGTCTCATAATCCCTGCCACCTCAGTGCTCAGGCAGTTTAGGAATAGTTTTATCTTTTTTACACAGACAGCTGTCCTCTGAATGACCTGTGTTTCACAATTCTCCTTTGCCTAAATTTTTTTTGCTGCATTTAAAATACTATTTTCTCTCATCCCAACACTGTATCCTGAACTTCTCCAATTCTGCTCATTCCTCTGAATCTAAAGGCTGTTTCTGATTCACCTCTTTACCTTTCCAGAGCACTCCAGCCCAACCTGACCTTCAGAATCCTTTGGCTCCTTGCTGATCAGGAGCTTGTTCAGAGCTGTGGCATCTGAACCTGCATTGACGTTCTTGGGTGATGGGCGTGTGCAGAGGAGCGCCTGCCCGCGGGCTTTGTTGCCTTGTGTCAGTAGTAACCGTCTCGCTGTTTCTTCCTCCCCTTTACAAATTTACCTTGTTTTCTCTTTGATCTCTTGGCAGTATCTGATGCGATCATAGCACAGAGCAGGCACTACTCAATATCTGTGGGTGGACTGGTTAGTTGCCCTTCATTTAAGAGATTTGTCAGCATGTAGGGAATTGTATGAGAGGGGTGACATGCACACTCATAAAAATCTGCTATAAGAACAAGAGGATTAACAGGGGACAGTAAATTTGCATGCATCACATGAGGTGACATTTGTGGAAGGGGCACAGGCAGTGGACCCATCCGGTCCTCTGGAGATGGTCTCCCAGCCCCTCACCTGTGTGACCTTGGTAATCCTCTCAAACCCTAGTTTAATGGTCTGATCTCTAAAGTGAGGGTGGCGTCGCACTTTTAGTTCTATTCTAAAGATAAAAGGAAGTAATGTAGGTGAAGCATGCCCCAGCGTCTGGCACATTTGCTCAGTATGTGGCAGCCAGAAGGTCCAGAGTAAATCGCTGATGGACTTGACAGTCACTGTAAGTCTTGGAGCTGCTTGCTGACCTCTGAGTCGTCCCCTGTTTTACAAAAGGACTGGAATGGGTTAGCTCTCCAAGGATCATGTTTCGTCTGCCCCCTTGTTGTCTCGTGGTTACCAGGATGTGCCCTAAGCTCTGGGGACACGGTCCCTGTCTTGTGTATTCAGTGTCCCCAAGAACACTACTCTCAGGGAGGTGCCTGGCTGAGGTGTGAGGTTTGGGGGGAGCAGCTGCCTTTGAGCACCGTGCTCCCACGGCCCCCACCACCCCAGGGTTTACACTGTTGCAGACGGACGGGCAGAACTCCTGAACGGTGCAACCTGACCTAAAGGGCTGCCCTGGGAACTCTCAGAAATGCAGTTAGACGGTCAGCATAGTTGTGACTGACAGGGGCCTGTCCTTCCCCAAGATCTTGTACTTCCTCTGGTCAGGGAGGGGCAGGGGGACTTGCCAGGTTACAGGAGATTTCTAGTTCGAGGGCAGGTGGTGGGAGGGGAGAGGGGTGGCACAGGCATCGGGGGCTCAGCTTTGGGACCTGCTGTGATACTGTGCGTACTGTACTCAGAGTTGGAGCAGAGGCTAGAGAACCTGGAGACCCGGGTCTGTCTGCTGGTGCATGCGGGCTGTCTGCCCCTCGCAAGGCAGGGTGTAAGTACATGTGTGCGTGAATTCACAGATGTCAGTCTCTCTGAAGATGAAAATCACTAAGTTTATCAGCTAGACTATCATTTCTAGACTCTTTTTTAAAAAAGTGATCTCATTTCTTCCTCCATTTTTAAATTGAAGTATAGTTAATTTACAGTGTTGTGTTAGTTACAGGTGCTTGGTGAAGTGACTCAGCCAAACACACACACACACATTTTTTTCAGATTCTTTTCCTCATTTTCTTTACTCTTGATTTAAAATAAAATAGGGGGTTTACCTTGTCTTATGCATTGGATCTATTTCACCTGCTTCATTTGAACCTTGTTCTGAGTCATGTTAAAGAGTTTAACTTTTGAGGGGATTGAGACTTCTTTCTATACTTGTAGTTTACAATGACAAGTCAGTGGAAAACCAAAATTAGCAGAATTCACTCTTCAGAAGAGGTTGGCAGTTCTGTAACAGTTACAGGGATGAAATACCATGAGGTCTCTTAAAAAGAGGCATGTCCTGGAGTTTAGAGGGAAGCGGGTGTCTGCCTCTTTAGTCTGTGTTCCCCACGTGGTGAAGTGAGAAGGCTGACCGTCTCAGGGGAGCTGTGGTCATGCCCGTGGGCAGGCGTGGTCTCTGCAGGGTGAGGAGCTGTCTTGTCTGGTTCAGCCTGCCAAGAGGGCTTGTGGGCTGCAAGATTACTGTGCCTGAGAGACAGAGAAGACAGGTGTCCAGACCCGCTGCGTGGGCAGAGAAGTGCTCCAGTCCTAGATGGACGAGGACAACCTTTGTTATAGTGTGTCTCTTCTCAAGTCACGCTCCCACTTTTGTTTTTTTGAGACAGATTATCTTGGTTTATTCAGGTGGTTCCGATGTAATCACAAGGGTCCTTATAAAAAAGCAGAAAGGTCAGTCAAAAGATATGACAATGCAGATGAATCTGTCTATGAAACAGAAATAGAATCAGGGACATAGAGAATAGACTGATGGCTGCCAAGGGGGATGGGGGTGGGAGAGGATTGAGTTCAGAATTTGGGATTAGCAGATGCAAACTGGTATATGTAGGATCAATAAAACAATAAAGTCCTACTGTACAGCATGGGGAACTATATTCAATATCCAGTGATAAACCATAATGGAAAATAATAGGAAAAGGAATGTATGTATATGTTGTATAGATGTATAGTCAGTTTGCTGTTCAGTACTCATTAACACAACACTGTAATTCAACTATTTTTGTTTAGTTGCTAAGTCATGTCTGACTCTTTGCAACCCCATGGACTATAACCTGCCAGGCTCCGCTATCCATGGGAATTCCCAGGCAAGAACACTGGTGTAGGCTGCCACCCACTTTTCTTTGTGATTTAAAAAACACCTTCCCTCCTGCTCCTCCGCCAGCCTCCTGCGTCCACCTCTTTGCTGTCTGACGTGTGTGGGGGCAGCTTCAGGGCTCCCACCCCGCTTCCCGCTTGGTGTGAGTGCCCTTTGCCCTGGCAGAGCTGTTTGCAGGAGGACAGAGGGAGGGGCGCTCCCTTGGGAAGAGGGCAGGAAGGACCAGAGGTTAAAAATAGGCGGCTTCTAAGAACCAGTTTACTGCTGCCTCAGCTCAGATGTGGTCCTCCTGTGATAACTGGGCTCGAAGTGGAGTGTTGCTTTTGGAACAAAGGAGAGAAAGTAAATCAACCCTCATAAAAAGGAAGAAAGAAACAGACATCACCACAAAATGTAGGCTTTTAGTCTGTGTCCCAGATAAGAGGAATGCTCCCAAATTGCCTGGAGGTTTTAGACGTTGTCCCCTGGTGATTCTGGGTGTGTGCGTGTGAATGTGCGCGCCTGTCCGTGTGTGTGACGCTCAGATGGTTCCTTGTGTCAGGTGCTGAGGTGTTCTGGGACTGTGGGTGGGTGTTCCACAGAAGCGCTTCCCGAGAGATTCTTGACACGTGTGTCACATTTACAAGGAGCGCTCCTGAGTCTTAAGTGGAAGGAGCGCCCTTGGTCTTACTGGTGCAGTAAGTACACAGCCTGGACCCTCGCTCACACGGGAGGGTACCAGCCGCAGAGCCAGGGTCGAAGACAGTGGCGCCAGCTCTTGTAATACGATAGACAAGCTGCCTCGTTCCTCTTTTTGTTCAAAGTGAGAGTTCCCCCCACCAAACTTCAGAGAACCGAGTCTTCCCTGGCTGCAGGCAATAGAGCAGATGGAAGTGGTGCTGCTGCAGTGAGAGCCGGTGAGGGTCCCACTCCTGTCCACACTCCCAGGGTGGCCAGAGGGGCCTCCAAGGCAAAGACCTGCGCCCTGAGGGGCCACCCGCCCCAGGTCCTCTACACCGCGGCTGCTTCTTCCTCCTCACTGGTAGCACCGTCTTTACTGGGGAGGATTTTCTGTCCTGTCAGACTAGATCCTGACAACTTCACAGGGGTATTGCAGTGTATCCCTCTGACCTGACAGTAGCCGTGCTCTCTCCAAAGTTGCCCCTGGCCCTGGCCCGGCCCGTGGCCAGACCTTGCCCTGTCCCGAGGGGCAGTGAGGGACTTGCTGGGAGCCTGGCTTCCATGACTCACATCACCTCTCTGTCTTGGTCAGCCGGTTGAATGCGGCCTTTTCTTTTGTCTCTGTGGTCTCTGATGTGGTGGGCGGGGCTGGAGCGGTATTCTTGGTGGGTGGGGGAGCACGTGGTGGGCTTGTTGGGAGGGGGCCACTGCTCTCTGAGCCCCGCTTCCCCCTGAGCAGAGGTGTCCACATACCCTTGACGTCCAAGCCTCAAGGAGTAGCTTGTCGGGTAGAAGGGAGCAGTTTCCCCTGCTGATCTTGCGTTGCTTTCTTGGGGAACTGTGGGGTATAAATGACGGAGGACAGGTGACTGTCCTGCCCGAGGGCTCACTGTGTGCTGCAGGGTGTGCCTCTGGGTGGACTGGGGCCAAGGAGTCCTCTGAATGTCCATTTCATGTCCCTCAGTGGGTGAGGGACAGGGAAGCACAGCATGGTTCTCAGACCTAGGCTGTCAGCTCTGCTCCACAGCTCCTGGCTGTCAGCACCAGGGAAGCCGCTTGGGGAGAGGAGAGGGCACGGACCTGGGGAGGGCAGGGCATCCTGGGGAGGAGAGCGGGGGTGTTCTGGCCCGACCAGTGTCAGAGCACATACTGATGAAAGTGAAAGTCGCTCAGTCGTGTCCGACCCTTTGCAACCCTGTGGACTATACAGTCCAGGGAATTCTCCAGGCCTGAATTCTGGAGTTGGGTAGCTTTTCCCTTCTCCAGGGGATCGTCCCAACCCAGGGATGGAACCCAGGTCTCCTGCATTGCAGGTGGATTCTTTACCAGCTAAGCCACAAGGGAAACCCATGTCCTGATGGTCTTACCCTTTAGTCTGAATTTTACATCTAAATCATACTGTTTGAAAAGAAAGAAGAGTCCCAGTGCTCTGAGACGTTTATGTTTCCTGGCCTCTGATGTGTATGTATCGTTTATATCGACGTGTGGCGGCTCAGAGGGAGCAGTAACACCATCAGCGGTGAATTGTACGAGATCCCGCAGCCTGTGTTTCCCCTGACCTGCGTGGCCACACCCTGTTTTCATTGAAAAATGCGTCTTGAAACACCTGCCTCGCGCTTCTCACATAGCAGTACGTGTACGGGTGCAGTGTCTGCCTCTGGAAACCCGGTCGCTTCGGCCTTTAATCCGGGATGAGGGCTTGTCCGCCACTGCCTGGCTGTGCCCAGGAGAGCTGTTGGCACAGACCCTCACTGGGGCGGACTTGCACGGAATGTGGCCCTGGTGCCACCCGCAAAGCGGAGGCGGGGTCGGCCGCTCTCCCTGCCTCGATGTGATTGTTTGGGACTTAATGTAATAATTTGCTCAAACAGGCGGAGAGGGCACATTCGCCGGGCTCTGCGGCCGTAGACAATGTTTGCTCTGTGAGTTTGCTCCTTATCCCCACTCTCAGAGCCCCGTGTCCTCTGCCACCCCCGTCTCCTCGCATATTCTAACCTTGGCTAAACGGCTTCATTCATAAGCTGGACAGTATTTTCTGGGATGAAAATGGACTGAAAATAACCAAGTATCAAGAACCAGCCGTGATGCACAGGTCAAAACTGTTTAGTCTCTGGGTAGAGATTTTTTAATTAATGTCTGGACAAACAAAGTATTTTCTTTTTTATTCCACATTCCCTTCGCTACTTTGGAACCCGATTTGAAAACATGCACACACGCACGTGCTCAGGTTTAAAGGAAAAAAAACAACAACAGACACTTTCCTAACCCTCTGGCTGTGTTCCTGGCAGGGGCCCTGGGAAGATTCCATCCAGCGCCTCACAGACAAAGGCGTCCTCTGCCGTTCCTGGCCCAGGTACAGGGTCCTGTGTGGGCTGTGCTCATACCTAGGGAAGTGGGGGGTTCTTTTGTTTTTTCCATAAAAAAGGAAGCCCTCCCTCACAGCTGCACCGCCTTCTGCAGTTTGACAATCACAGTGGTTGGTTCCTTAGACAGAACCTGACCTTCTCTCCACTGATGGGTGGCTGATGATGTCATGGCACAAAGCTCAGACTGACTGTGGGACAGGCCCCCAGAAGGCAGACTGCAGAGCTCTGGCTCTTCTGTCGCTTCTAGTTCATGCTGTCAGAGGGAAGAGAGAGAGGTCGGGGTAGAACTGAGGCTGCAGACAGCTCTGATTTACTCCGAAGGCTCAGCCCAGGCCCGGAGTAGGGAGCCTCCTCGTGCCTGGAAAGAGCCTTTGTTTTTTGTGAGCACATAAGAGTACTTTCTGCACTGAAGGGGTTTTGTTCTTTCTGCCTTAGTCTTCTCTGATAAAAGAAGGACAGAGGCATTTGCAAGGAACCTATTCTAGTGGCCCAAGAAAGCGTAGGAAGAGGAGTTAATTTCAGGAGAATACACAAGAATTGGAAAAATTTCACTTGGTTCCTCCTAGAGCTTGGGGACTCTTGCTGTCAGCGTGCTTTCATCATAGAGGTAAAACTTAGCTAGAGTGCCAGCTCTGATGTGTGCATTAAGGGGTGCAGCCCCAGAGTTTCGCCTCTGGTTTTCAGAGCCCAGGGAGCAGAAATTACTTGTGACTTTACTCTTAGGGGCCTGATGGGGTTGGCCCTCCCCTTGGACCTTCTGGCCTGCTGTGGTGCAGTCGGGCCACTGGGCTTCCAGCAGAGTGGGCCCGGCTGGTCAGGACTGCCTGGGTGGACACTGGGATGGGCTCGCCTTGTACTGGCTGGAAGGGAGGATTGATGGAACTACAGGGCACTCGCCACGTCCGGCTGCTCCAGGCGTCTGGGTGCAGAGGCCAGGCTCCCTCAGGGCTCTCTGCAGCCAATGGCTCCAGTGAACAGGGCCCCTGAGTGAAGCTCTCCTTTTCATCAGTGCTCCGTTGCTGCCTGTCTCTGAGCATCAGAAAGCCTGTCTTAAGAGATTTTCATCTGATCACAGCCAAAGAACCCAAAAAGTTACTGCAGGACACATTTGTTTCCAACCCATTTTTCTCTCACGGTCTCTCTCTCTTTTTTCTTCAGACTCACGGTCAGACAGGAATTAGCACCAACCTTAATGACTGTTTTCGCAAAGCTTGACCGGAAAGGGCTCACCGCTCTGACAAGAGGGACAGGACAGGACTGGAGTGTCTGCCAAGCCACAGAGCAGGACTGCTGGTTGGGATGACCGGACTTGCCGGGCCACGTGGCAGAGTGTTAGTCCTTGAGGAAATTGCCGCATGCACCCCTGGGTCTGCCTCACGGGGCTCAGACCATCAGTGTGTGCGGTGGGGTCGGTGACTCCTGGTGTCTTTCCAGTGGGTGTCTCGTTTCCACGTTGCCTTGAGGGACGTGCCTGTCGACAGGCAGTAGTGATGGGACTGTTTGCGTTAAAGGAGCACAGCTGCTCTAATTTAATATGAAGATGGGAGCCTGGCATCCTGAGTCAGTCTCCAGCCGGGAAGGGCCTTCGTTTCTAAGTGTAGAAATGACTGTCTGATGCCACCTTTCAGAGTTGCAGAGACAGGAGGCTGGGTTTGTTCTTTAGTTTTTGCTTGGTTCTTCACAAGGTGTACAGAGTGAGTCAGAGCCCTTCCCCTGGCTGAGCCCACTGTCTATGATCCAGACAGTGCTGTGGGCTTCGGATGGCAGGGATGCACAGCTGTCCTCTCCGCTAGCCCCTCTGTGCGCCCCGCTTCTGTGTGGATGCTGCTCCTCACCAGCTGTGTGGGTTTCAGCCAGTGCAGCCCTCCCCTTCACCGGGAGCTAGCACTGCCGTGCGTGGTGGCCAGGGCTAGGGCAGGAGGTAGCCTCCATTCAGAGTCTGGGCTCCAGTGCCTGTGTGGATGTGTCTTTGTCCTGTGTTACTGGTTGCCCATCCACAGCCGCGGCACTGGTGGGGAAAACAGTCCACTTACCTTACAAGTGAGAAGTGGGCCCACCCTCTGCTCAGCTTTGACTCAGGTCTTTCAGACCTGGTAATCAGAGCATTGTCTTAGACCAAGGAACTCGAACCTCTTGACACCCAGATCTTCTGTGCAAAATTGTACTTGGTACCAGAGTTCAGCACAATTATCTGCCGGGTTTAATGCTGGCAAGGGCAGCATCGTAAAGGAGCCCTGCTCGGTCCCAGGTCTGTTCCTCAGAAGTGCGCGGGGCTGCTGGTGTAGAGCTGAGCCTGCTAATCTCGGTGGTGTGTTAGTGATAAGTCAGATACGGGGCATACAAGGCTCAGAATGCTGGCCTTTCCCATCGGGTGTCTGGTCTCCTGTGGACACATTAGAGTCCTTTGGGAAGAGGTGGGGTAATTTGGGCTTTAGAGTGAGGCACTCTTGTATTTAGATGTTGTCATTTTCAGCTTCCTAGCTGGCAAGTTCCTTACTGTCTGAGGCTGAGTTTTCTCATCTACACAGTGAGATCATAAGAGTTCTTTGTGGAACTGTGTGAGGACCAAGTGTAAAGATCGTTGTGATGTGCCAGTACCATGGCTGGCACATAGGGAAGTTCAATGAATGGTAATAATTATTACAGTCAATAAGAGATGGCCAAAAAGTCTCTCAAACCTCCTCCTTCCAAAACAGGGAGTAATTGTAGAGTCTTGCATTTAGTTTGAAATCTAGTTGCTATAACTGTTCACAAGAGGGAAAAGAGAATAGTGTTTTTTTTTAAGTGGCTTGTTGGGTTCCTTGATGTCTTGACCACTTACAGTGCTGGGAATGAGATCTGGCGTGGTCCTGGCCCCTAGGGACTCACGGATCTGGGGATGATCATGTAAACCGGCTCTTGGAGTGTAATTAAACCTGCGGGCACTGCGTAGATGTCCCTGTGGTGCGTCTACCTCTTGACAATAGGCATCCTTTCCCCACCCCACCCCGCCGCCCTGCTTTGGACTGAACTTGTCTTTTTACAATAAGTGTGGGACTGAAGTAGATGTGGGAAAGCTAGACTTGGCATTTTCCCACTTAAAATAATATCCTTAGCAGATTTATGGGTCCTTGGAAGGGCCTGTAGTCAAAGAGTTCCTAACTTAAAAGTGATGGTGAAAGGAAGTGGAAGGGAGGCAATGGAGGGAAATCAGTCACGGTGCCCCTGATGGCTCATATGTGACCCTGGACAGGTGGTGACAGGAGCTCAGACTTGTGTGAGAAAGAAATAGATGCCTTGTATGGAAATGCCTTGTGAAATGTGAAGTGGAGAGAGTCTGGGACGGACATTGTCCACTCTGGAGGAAGGCTGTGTTAAGAGCTCCAGAGAGGAGCTTGTAGTGGTGTGGGGGGCCCCGAGCTGGAGCTAGAGCTGCCCTCTCTTGTCCTGTCGACTCTGTTGTGAGTCACTTGCTCAGAGAAGCTCCCATGACCAGCCTGTCTCAGGTCCCTTCCTGTTAGCCACATAACCTGTGCATTTCCTTCCTGGCAGTCATATTTTGTAATTATCATTGACCCTTGAACAATGCGGGGGTTAATCTGTATATAATTTATATTTGGCTCTCCAATCTGTGATTCCTCTGTGTCTGCAGGTTCTTACTGTTTTGTTTTGTTTTTCTCTTGCTGTGCCATGCAGCATATGGGGCTTCCCAGGTGCCCAAGTGGTAAAGAACCCGCCTGCCAGTGCAGGAGATGTAAGAGATGTGGGTTTGATCCCTGAGTGGGGAAGATCCTCTGGGGGAGGGCATGGCAACCCACTCCAGTATTCTGGCCTGGAGAATCCCATGAACAGAGGAGCCTGGCAGGCTACAGTCCACAGGGTTGCAAAGAGTTGGACGCGACTGAAGCGACTTGGCATGCATGCCTGCAGCATGTGGGGTCTTAGTTCCCCAACCAGGGCTCAAACCCCCGCCCCCTGGAGTGAACGCACAGTGTCTTAATCACTGAACTGCTAGGGAAGTCCCATTATCTGTGGGTTTGACCAACCACAGGCTCTGTAGCTCTGTAGTATTTACTGTTCTCAAACATTGCATGTGAGTAGACCCACGCAGTTCCATGCAGTTACCACGCAGTGTAAGTAGACCTGCACTATGAAGGTGTCAGCTGTATGTGCTTGTTCTCTTACTTGTTTATTGTCTGTATCCTCCAGCAGGCAAGGGCAGGAGTGCATTAGTTCAGTTCAGTTCAGTCACTCAGTCGTGTCCGACTCTTTGTGACCCCATGGACTGCAGCATGCCAGGCTTCCCTGTCCATCACCAACTCCCAGAGCTTGCTCAAACTCATGTCCATCGAGTTGGTGATGCCATCCAACCATCTCATCCTCTGTCGTCCCCTTCGCCTCCTACTTTCAGTCTTTCCCAGCATCAGGGTCTTTTCCAATGAGTCAGCTCTTCCCATCACTGGCCAAAGTATTGGAGTTTCAGCTTCAGCATCAGTCCTTCCAATGAAAATTCAGGACTGATTTCCTTTAGGACTGACTGGTTTGATCTCCTTGCTGTCCAAGGGACTCTCAAGAATCTCCTCCAACACCACAGTTCAAAAGCATCAGTTCTTCAGCGCTTAGCTTTTTTTATGATCCACCTCTCACATCCATACCTGACTACTGGAAAAACTGTAGCTTTGACTGAACAGACCTTTGTTGGCAAAGTAATGTCTCTGATTTTTAATGTGCTATCTAGGTTGGTCATAACTTTTCTTCCAAGGAGCAAGTGTCTTTTAATTTCATGGCTGCAGTCACCATCTGCAGTGATTTTGGAGCCCCCCCCCCCCCCCAAAAGTCTGCCATTGTTTCCACTGTTTCCCCATCTATTTGCCATGAAGTGATGGGACCGGATGCCATGATCTTAGTTTTCTGAATGTTGAGTTTTAAGCCAACTTTTTTCACTCTCCTCTTTCATGTTCATCAAGAGGCTCTTTAGTTCTTCTTTGCTTTCTGCCATAAGGCTGGTGTCATCTGCATATCTGAGGTTATTGATGGTTCTTCTGGCAATCTTGATTCTAGCTTGTGCTTCATCCAACCTGGCAGGCCATGCATGTGTGTGTAAGTTGCTTCAGTCATGTCCTTCTCTTTGCAACCCTGATGGACTGTAGCCCACAAGGCTCCTCTGTCCATGGGATCCTCCAGACAAGAATACTAGAGTGGGTTGCCATGTCCTCCTCCAGAGGATCTTCCCCACCCAGGGATCAAAGCCACATCTCTTATATCTCCTGCATTGGCAGGTGCGTTCTTTACCCCAAAAGCCACCTGAGAAGCCCACAGGGACAGTCACCATATTTGTATTCACCTTCATAATTTCAATGCCAAGTGTCAGGCCTGATATATATACCATGCATTCAATAAACAATTTGCTGAATGGAGTTGGTTGGTTGGTTGGTTTAGTTGCTAAGTCGTGTCCAACTCTTGCGACTGCATGGACTGTAGCCCGCCACGCTCCTCTGTCCATGGGATTTTCCAGGCAAAAATACTAGAGTGGATTGCCATTTCCTTCTCCAGGGGATCTTTCTGACCCAGGAACTGAACCCGGGTCTCCTGCATTGCAGTCAAATTCTTTACCGACTGAGCTATGAGGGAGTAAAAATCAACAAAACATGTGGGTCTTCTGGAAAGCAGTGAGTCTGGGGACTGATTCTTGTGTGGTACCCCAGACCACTGCAGCAGCACCAGAGTGTGGTTCTGGACGGGCTGGCCTGTCGCCTTGTCTCTGCACCCTCTATCCCCACACCTTCCCACCTGTTTGAGACCCCGGGTGTACAGGGACTGTGGTGAGTCTCCCCTTTCAAAGGGAAGCCCCCTCTGGACTGTGGAGCTTGGTGCCAGGGAGTTGGCAGCTGCCAGGCGGGGAGCGCGTGTCCTGTTGGTGTCCAGAAACACCCCTAGGCTCTGGCTGTACCCGGCGGGCTGCCCTTGGCCTTGGCCAGCAGTGCTGCTTCAGGTCCTTCCCTGGTGTGAGGGGTGCAGTGCAGATGCCGGTG
Source organism: Dama dama (assembly GCF_033118175.1). NCBI lineage: Eukaryota > Metazoa > Chordata > Mammalia > Artiodactyla > Cervidae > Dama > Dama dama. Next base: position 10,906,134 of record NC_083702.1, read on the forward strand.
GCGTGTGCTGCCGGTGGCCCGAGTCCTATTCTCTCAGGACAGGGGCAAAAATGTCCTTATTTTGTTTGTTTCTTGACTTTTTTTTTGTTTAATGGTGGTATAATGTATGTTCTTAAAGTGCACAAATCTTAAGTATTACAAGTCATGTGTGTGTATACACACACACACACACACACAGGTGTGTATGTATGTATACACCTCTGCATGTGTCCGTTGTTTAGCTGGGAGCCGAGCAGTATGAAATTTGGGAGACAGGGATTTCTTACAGAAGTCAGACCTTCCCCACTGTGGGAGGTTTTGGGGCAGTGAAGGTCCAGATGAGGGGTTGGAGGTCACAGGGGAGTCCCTCTTCAGTCTGCCTGAGGCATCAGTGTGGGTGGACAGGTCAGCGCTCCCGGAGACCTGCTGTGCAGTGGGGCTCACTGGGGTCTGGCGCTGGTGGGGGCTGCTGTCGGGCAGCAGGGTCAGCGGCGAGAAGGGAGGGCTGGGTGGACTGGAGGGAGAGCGAGGATGGGCCGGAACCCCGGCGCCTCCGTCTCTATTCATCCGCACATCCGACTGTTGAGAGCTTCGGAAAGGTGTGGCCTCCAAACCTGGTATGAGTCGTGTTTCCAACCAGTTCTAACTCAGAACTCTGGGGGTTCTGGGAAATGTAGTTCCCCACTGAACCAAACTGACACAGCGCTGCCTGGCCACCCATGTGACACCGTCCAGATCAGGGTCCCACGGGCGCCCCTTGCCCCTTCCCTGACAGCGACTCCACCGCACCAGCCCCAGTCATTATTCTTGATGGACCTCTTCTACTCCATAGATTTGGGTTTTTTTTTTTTTTTTTTGATTTTTTGGCTGTGGCTTGTGGGATCTTAGTCCCTGACCAGGGATTGAACCTGGGCGCTCGGCAGTGAGAGCACAGAGTCCTAACCAGTGGACTGCCAGGGAGCTCCCTCGTCCGTAGATGTGCATCGTGTTTGTCCTTGGTCTTTACGGAGAGAAGACTTGTACTGTGTTCTCTGCCGTGTCCGTCTGCCTTCTTTTGCTCTCCGTTGATCTGTGCTTGTCATCCACGTTGCTGCATGAGGCAGTAGTTCGTAGTAGTATTCCATTGCTGCAGATTATTTCTCATTTTGTATTTGGGTGACTTGCATTTTGGAGTATTGTGAACTATAATAATGCTATATATAATAAATGTGTGTGTCTGTGTAATGCCATAAACATTGTTGTACTTGTCTTTTGGTTAACATAGACATAGATTTCTTTCAGAAGTATTCCCAAGAGTATACTATCTGAGTTTTATGGTACAGTTTCTTCAACTTCAGGAACTATTACTGAGCAGTTTTCCAAAGTGGTTGTAAGTTGACACGCGGGTTGTTGACCTTATATTCTGAGTGTCTAGTTGTTGGTCATTCTGATTAGTGGGCAGCAGTTTCTCACTCTGGTTCTGACTGACATTTTATTGATGACTAATAACATTGGGTACCTGTTCAGATGCTTTCTAGCAATTTAGATGTCCTTTGTGAAATACCTAGTCAGGTATTTTGCTTACTTTTCATTGAGTATCTGCTGGTTTCTTATGAGTTTGTATAAATCCTTTAAAAATTCCGGATATGAGACTTTTCTTGGTTACAAGTAACCCTTTGGCTTTAAGGAAGTGTGTTCCTTCTTAAACTGGAAACAGATCAGGGGCCAGGCGTGTTTGAGAAAGGAAGCCTTTGGGAAAAATGTGGTTATTTGTTGCTCCTTTCTTGGGGAACTAATATGTTGTAGGTTTGAATGTTAGCAGCTCACGTCACTTGTGGTTTTAAAAATAAAATATTGGACCCACAAGTATTTCTACCACTTTTTAAAAAATGGAACTTATCTTGAACACTCAAAGTATATACTCATAAACCAAAAATCCATTCCATAGGGATCTGAATGTTTGTTGTGGCTCTGACACTCTGCTAAATTCTGAGGATAGAAACCTGAGAGAAACTTGCTACCTCCAGGAGCACCGAGTCTGGTGGGAACAGAGGATAGGTCTGTGGCCAGAGAAGTGAGGAGTGAAGGTATTCAGAGAGGGTCTCAGACGGGACATGGAACCGAAGCCCTGATGGGTGATGAGTAGCCTCACAGCTGTGGTCATCCTTGTGCAGAGACGACCGGAGGGGGTTGACTGTGTGTGCGTGGTGGGGAAATGTGTCCTTGCCCGTGAACCATGCCACACAGGGAAGAGTGAGGCAGATTCCTGAAGCAGCAGATAGATAGATATAGATAGGTGTGTGTTGGGAGTAGAGAGTGATTAGGGTGCTACTAGCAGCTAAGGAATTCAGTCTGTCAGTGAAATGATGAGATTTGCTTAGAAAGACCACTTTGGAAGAAACAAGACATATAAATTGGATTACAGAGTTGAGGTGGGGTCTACAAACTTGTATACCCATGTCCATAGCAGCATTATTGACAATCAGAAAGTGGACACGACCCAGGTGTCCGACTAGTGGATGAGCATATACATACAATGGAATGTTTTCAGTCATGTTAAACAGTGCCAGTCAGCGCTGAAAACATTGTGCTAAGTGAGACAAGCCAGACACAGAAGGACAGATGTTACGTGACTCTGCTTTTGTGAGTTGCCTAGAATGGGCAAATTGGCAGCAACAGCAGTGGGTACTACGTTCCTGTTCACCAGCCTCTTCACACCTGTTGAAACAGAATTGTTTTCAGATTGGGAAGTTTTTAAAAACACCGCAAGATTGATGGAAATGTTCTTCTAAAACTGTTGTGGCGATGGTTGCACAGTTTGGTAAATTTACTAAAAAACCATTGAATCATACACTTAAAGCAGATGACTCTTACAGTGTGTAAGTTACACGTCAGGGTTGTTCAGAGAACCACTCCGTCCAGCCCTGAACGCTGCACCACTCCTGCCTGGGCACGCTCCCGTGGGCAGTGGGGACCCGCACAGAGCTTAGGGCTCTCTGCCCAGCCCCGCAGGTTCTGAGTGAGGAGCTGGCACAGCCTGGGCTCTCCTTGGCTCCTCTGCTGTGGCTGTGCCAGGGCGTCCAGCCCCTGACCTGGCTGGAGCATCCACGGGAACAAGCCTCACCCGTCTATTTCTTGCGCGGGGCTGAAGGGGAGGAACCTAGAGGCCTGTGACCCAGTTAGTCCTTTATGTGGATCCCATTACTTTCCCCCTCTAGCTGTTTGGCCATTTTATTGCTCTGTTAACACTTGATTTCAGGGTGAGCAGAAATTTTAGTGAAGCTAAAACCTTACAGTATGACTGTTTCTCAGCGGTTCCATTTGAAGGGTCAGTGGGAGAGGTGGCTGTCTATATTCTCTCACAGCTTATTGTCTCCTGCCTTCTTTTCCAAATTCCCCAGCTGACTGAAAAGGAGGTAAACAGATTTCCCTGCCTTCACTGCAAATGTCACTCTGTGCATTTGGACTGTAGCACACGAAGCAGGCGTGGTTCACTACCTGATTATTACTAACTTCCTCTTCAGGAGCTGGACACGTCAGGACGGCAGAGACCTGGTCCACCTTCACTATTGTATTGTCAGCGCCTGTTGTTAAAAAACACACTTGCTGTAAGCCGGGATCGTGGCCTCAGTGTGAACAAGTGGGTTGAATCACCCCATTGGAGGTAGGCAGTGAGCACAAGGAGAGGCTGCTCTTGCGGAGGGGTCATCCTCGTATGACACTTATTGCATCCTGCTTTGCACATGCTGTGATATGAGAAGACTCTGGGGCTTCTGGTCAGGTGTCTTTTGAGACAGAACGCTGCTTAGTTAAGGCCCTTTAACAAGGTCTTTGTGTCTGATGTCCAGTCTCTGCCTCAGATGTGTATTTAGTGGAACAGATACATTCCCTTTTCCCTGCCCACAGGGAGTGTTATTTCTGAAGGTGAAATATGCAGTTGGTACCCAAAAGGCGGAACCTCAGAGTGAGATACTCCCAGATGACCTGGTCCTGCTCGGCATCGAGTGGTCCTGTCTCAGCTGAGGCACCGAGGTCCCCCAGCTGGCGAGAGGGCTTCCTGGAGGCAGGCCCACCTCAGCCGCAGCGGGTGAGAGGGTTGGGCAGTGGATCACGCCTAGTGCCACCCCTTGGGAGCACTTGGTATACAGCACATCAAGTCCCAGTGACTCAGCCTGTGAGAACTTGGGCAGAGGTCTCAGAAAATCCAGTGGTGGTCAGGGAACAGCGTGTCACCTGAAGCTTGCTGCTGCTGGACCGGAGCAGGGTGCTGAAGGTGACCGTCCCCCCATGGCCGTGGGGTGCTGCTGGGGTTTAGGACGTGGGTGGATGTGGAGCAGAGCCTTCAGGCCCTGGGGGGCCTCGCTGCCTAGCGTTGTTGGTGCTGAACCGAGTGAAGATTAATTAGTTCTCTGTGGAGAAACCTTGGTAAGTGTTGGCCTTGAGCCCAGAGTAGTTGGAATTTTGGAGCCCAAAGGTCTCATGGCAGTTGGTTTTTGGCAACTGGTCTTTGGGAGAAAAGAAACTCATGTCTTGGCTATACTTCAGCACCCACCCCCTAGACAGGATGGGGGTCATCCCTAGGGCAGGGGTGGTGTAAGTAAGGAGGAGTTGTGGGCTGTGCCCTTTCAGGAGCCTGCCAGAGTACAGCTTGAGTTCACAATATTCCTTAAGCATAAGGAAATGAAGTTTGTTGTTATCTCTCCCCTCCCCACCCCCTTTTCTGTCTTTTTTTGCTAACCAGATGGACTCTTTCCCTCATGAAGGAGTTGGGCTGTAGCTGCGGGAGTGATTGTCGATGGTCAGAGCTCAGTGGAGTCAGTAGGGTGAGAGGGCTGGCTTTGAGGAGTGTCTGATCCAGGACGATTGTGTTTTGCTGGGGAATTATGCCTAAGCCCCATGCCCTACCCCACCCCCCTGTTTTTAAAGAATTTTTTTTTTTAAATGTGGGACCAATTTTAAAGTCTTTGTTGAATTTCTTACAATATTGCTTCTGTTTACTGTTTTGGTTTTTTGCCCATGAGACATGTGGGATGTGGGATCTTCGCTCCCTGACCAGGGATCGAACCTGCACCCACCCCCTGCATTGGAAGGTGAAGTCTTAACCACTGGGTCACCAAGGGACATCCCAGTCCCATACCCTCTTAAGCTAATTGGGAAGGGAAAGTATATTCTGTAGAACTGGTTTACGATTAGCCCTCTTGGTTAATTTCTGCTTTGGAGATGACAGCTGAGAGGAGCGGCTAGCCGAACTCTCTCCCGAGGCCCGGAGCAGAGGCAGATCGGGTCAGTTTGCCTGGTGTGTGGGTGGAGGTGAAGAGTGTGTCATCGACGTGTGAGAGATCTTTTTCCTCCTTTACCTGCTGGCCTCCTGAAACAGCTCCGTCATCCCACTCCTGTTTTACAACCAGTCTTAACAGCTGCTTTATCTCCTCCTTCCTTCCGTGTTTCCATCTCCAAGAACCCCATGGGCAGCCGGTGAGTCTTCTCCGTAGACCATCTAACCCCTGGGGAGCTTTGACATCACAGTGTTGGTGAGCAGGGACGCTGTGGTATCTGAAGAAGGTGTAAATAAGGTCCTGAAGTGTCAACTGAAAACAGAAGTCCTTTTCTTAATTGAGAACTGTCCAGAGCTGCCTCAGGTAACTCCCTTTGGCTACTTCCTAGTCCTGCTCTCCGCCCCTTAAGTCAATAACAAGCTAGTAACAGACGGACTGTCACATGTCCTTTTTGTCCTCTCTGAAATCTGTGACAGTAGACTCTGTGGCCCACATGAGCCTCTCATTTCTCTCTCTCCTCCTTCCCATTGCCACGTGTGCTGAGTGCAATACAGAAATGAGTGCCTCTTCCTGCCAGCTAGCACCCCTCAGCTGATGGGAGGCAGACCTGGGCTTTACCCCAGAGCAGTGGTGAGTGTGGAGGAGGGAGGGGCGGCCCAGGTGAGCAGGAGCACGGGGGTGGAGGGCAGGGAGTGACGGCCATGCTGCGTGCAGCAAACAGCGTGACTGCACGTGAGGCTCCGCGCACGTGCATCCAAGATGAGTGAGGACAGCGGTCTGTGTGTGGACGGGAGGAAGCGAGGTGGCTGCTAGACCTTTTGGGCCTTGTGAACCTTGCCGAGGCTTTGGATTACTTCCTGGAAACCGTGGGGGTAGTGGGGTGGGGGTTGTGTAGCAGATCACATTTAAGGGAAGAGATCATGTTTTCTCTTTGAAAAGTACACCCAGCACTCCTGTGGAGAGTTTAAGATTGAGAGGCAGTTGTAATGGTCCAAGCTGGAGACCACAGGTGTTCCACCAGAATACAGATAGGGAGATGCTTTGGAACCTTAGAGGTCCTAGAGAGTTCGAATCAACAGGTCTTTGCTCTTAGGTGATTGGATTGGGGGGTGGACACGGAGCAGGGTCTGAAATGACCCCCAGTCTTTGTTGGTGGGTGGACGGCGGTGGCATCTGAGTGCATAGGGGAGAGAGCCGGGGAAGAGAACAGAGTGTCCCGTGTGCACTGCTTGGTCTGGGACCCCATGGAGTGTCTGCATGAAGATGTCCAGTAGTGTTCGGCTGTCAGGAGCAAGGTCAGCAAAGATAGAGGTATGGGGGGTCATCCAGTTTGTGAAGACAGGGGGGCAGCCAAAACAGCCGTAGCCGTGAGAGGGAGCTGAGCAGTGTGAGAACAGTTCGTGGCTGAGAGCAGGAGGCCGAGCCAGGGAGAGGAGGGTTTCCAGGAAGAGCTCCAGAGAGCGAATAAGTGAGATAAGGACTGAAGTGTCAGTCTTTCACGCTGCCCTTGGTGGAGTGATGGAGACAGAAGCCAGACTGAGAGGCAGGGAAAGGTGACAGGGCCTCGCCAGGGGGTCCAGCGGTGGGGACAGGCGGGTAGAGGGGAGTTAGGAGGACAGCAGAAGGGAGGGGCCGCAGCTGGAGATGTGCACAGGGTGGGGGTGCGGGAAGGTGGGAGTGAGGAGGATGGGCCGGAGGACGTGAATGACTTGATGCCCTGAGCTGTACACTTAAGGATGGCCCAGACAGGGGGACACGTTCAATCGTAGATGGAGCCAGGTTCAGAGGCTAACACAGGGCCTCTGACTGGCGGGACATCCCGTGGGGCACGAGGACAGTGAGTGCAGGCGGAGAGGGGAAGGCGCTGCCTCTGCTCCTGCAGGCGGGGGCGCCGAGAGTGGGCAGGTGGGCATGGATGGGGGCCTGAGTCCATGCTGGCACCACCCCCGCCCAGGCTGCAGGTCACGGCTCAGCGTGGCCGCGTCAGTATGCGCTGCCGGCTTGTTTTCCCACTATAGCTCAGAGGAGTCGCCTCCCACCCAACTCCTGAAGCTGATGTGTCCGGTGTCTAGCTGTCTGTCGACCCCCCCTTCTCCACCTCATCCCTGGGCACCTTGTCAGAAGCTGGTGGGCGGTGCCGCTCCCCTTTGTCGTCAGCCCCGAGTGAGGGCTGCAGATACCCTGGCTTATGACAGCAGCATAAGTAGGATTTCGGAGGCAGGTTTCACACACACACACGCACAGCTTGGATCTGGAAAGCTTGTAGGTCCTTCACTTTATCTTTTGGGGCAGGTGGGCTGGGAGCTGCCATGTAGCGTTTCCTGACACTGATAAATTCTTCTCTGGAACCAGATTCTTTCATGGGGCGGGGGGCAGTTACTCTGAAACTGTTTGGCTTCTAAAACAAAGCTGCCTCCAGGTCTTGGCTCCTCTCCTGCTGGGAGGGGCCTGTGTGAGCAGGTGTGGCCTTGGAGTAGGTCCGGGCCCCCTCGTAGGACCCCAGGCGTGCGTGTTCCTGCTCTCAACCCGGTGGCTCTGAGCGCATTTTCATTTGATTCCTCTTCATCTCACATCCCAGCAGAATTCTGCCTGAACCCCTCATGCCACCCGTCCGTGCACTGATCCGAGAGGTACTTGTGCGCTGCTCTGAGTCAGGAATGGGTTCTGGGTGCAACGGTGCAGCAGGGAGGAAAGGGCAAAAGCCCTTGTTCTCACAGAGTTCACATTCTAAAGAGGAGGACCGGCAGTAAATAGCGTTTACAGTACGTCAGATTGCGGTGAGTGCTTCGGGGGGAAACAGAAAGAAGATGAGCCGGTGCGGGTCAGGGAGGGCCACACCGAGGAGGCGACACCCGATTCACAGCCAAGGGTGGTGAAGGTGCGTCACACACGTGCCGGCCCTTCAGAGGATGGGTGCCCGGGCGGAGCGAAGTTTTCCTGTCCCCACGATGTTTCTAGGACCTGACACAGTGCTCGGCACGCAGCGGCTCTCAGTAGTGTGCTCTGCCCGCACAGCTGGACCTGGGGGCAGTATTTCAGATGGGGGGCCAGTGAGGGCTTGCTGGCAGCAAGGGGGCCCGTGTGGCTGAGGGGCTGCAGGAGGAGAAGCGAGAGGGCAGGGGTGTGGGCTCCCAGGACCTTCTCAGGGGGTCCGTGAGCTGAAAACTCCTCTCATGGTAATGCTAGGCTGGAGGGCCTTGTCTGCTCACAAGTGTATGGTGGGGTTTTCCAGAGGCCGCATGATTTGCAATATGCAGCAGATGGAGAGTGCAGGAAGCAGGCGTGAGAGCCCAGTCGTCTTAAGTCAGACATTGTCAATCTGATCGCTAAATTTTTGTTTTAGAAAATATTTTATGAAAAAGAATCTTAATTATGTTACTATGTTTCATTTCAGTCACTCAGTTGTGTCTGTCTGTTTGGGACCCCATGGACTGCAGCACACCAGGCCTCCCTGTCCTTCACCAACTCCCAGGGCTTGCTCAAACTCACGTCCATTTAGTCAGTGGTGCCATCCAACCATCTCATCCTCTGTCATCCCCTTCTCCTTCTGCCTTCAATCTTTCCCAGCACTGGTCTTTTCCAATGAGTCAGTTCTTCACATCAGGTGGCCAAACTATTGGAGCTTTCGCTTCAGCAGCAGTCCTTCCAATGAATATTCAGGACTGATTTCCTTTAGGATGGACTGGTTTGATCTCCTTGCAGTCCAAGGGACTCTCAAGAGTCTTCTCTAACACCACAGTTCAAAAGCATCACTTTTTCAGCTCTCAGCTTCGTTTATAGTCCAACTCTCACATCCATACATGACTACTGGAAAAACCATAGCTTTGACTAGATGAACCTTTGTTGGTAAAGTAATGTCTCTGCTTTTTAACATGCTGTCTAGGTTGGTCATAACTTTTCTTCCAAGGAGCCAAGAGTCTTTTAATTTCATGGCTGCAATCACACTGCAATTTGCAGTGATTTTGGAGCCCCCAAAATAAAGTCTGTCGCAGTTTCCATTGGTTCCCCATCTGTTTGCCGTGAAGTCGTGGGACCAGATGCCATGTAGGCCGTTGTAAAAATGTTGGCTTTAATGCTGCGTTGGGAGCTTCGTCCATCTGAGGGGTGGAGTCCTGGAGGGGTCTCCCTGCAGCCCCGCTGCCATCCTTGTGGGGGTGTCATGTCCCTTTGGGCCGCCACAGGGGCCTCGAATCAGCAGAGCCTCTTGAGCAGCTGCTCTGAGCCTGGAACTGGGTACACGGGGTTGAGCTCCAAGGAGTGGAGCCTGCCGGTGCACAGGTAGGCAGCTTTTGGCTGTGCTTTTCCATAGCCTCAGTGAGCGTCTCTTCCCGGCCAGGGGCCCTTCCCTCACCTGCCCACTTGGATCCTCTTGGCCTCTGTCCCGCAGCTCTGGACTCTTGGTGGTGACTAGGCTGAGGTCCCCTCCTGTCCGGCCCTGAGTCCCTCTGCCAGGTCGAGTGGTGCTGGGTGACTCGCAGATGCTCTGAGAGGTGCCGCTGCAGGATGCCGGCTGGGGAGCAGAAACTCGGAGTCCTGTGACACCAGAGCACCCCGGCCTTTATTGACTGAGGGCTCCGTCTCACAGAGGCAGTGCGGTGATACACTGTAAGAAGCAAAAGAATCCTGGTGTGTCTCTTTGCTCATGTCACCCGAAGCTGCCTTTCTGGAGGCTCTGTGCCTAGCGGCCTTGCCTCATTCTGACGGCACTGTTTCTCAAGCTGTTTCCCTAGTGGTTCTTCCTTCGTGGCCTTGGGCTCTAGGGCCTGAACGTGGCCGCACCGCTCTCCTGCTGTGTGACTGTTAAGAGTCTTTAAGCAGCACTTTCCTGTCTGCAAAACGCAGGTGGTAGATTGTGGTGGAGGCTGAGATGTGGTCTGGATGTGACCGCTAGTAATACCTCAGTGTTGGCCACTTTCACGACAGTCCTTGTATCTTCTTGTGAATGTCGGGGTTTGGCAGGATCTTGCTGGTGGGTCTTCTCCTTCAGCCCTTCCTGCCCAGTGCCCTGGTCACACCGTCTGGGACAGGCGGGGGTAGGGGTGGGGGATAGAGGAGGCTTCACCGCATTCTTCTTTATTTTAAGACAGAGCTGTCTTGAGTTCTCTCATTCTGTTATGTGAGTAGCCACTTACTCAGCTGAATGTAACCTTTTGTGAATGGGATTATCAACTACTATTTAATAATAACACTTCTGTCATTTAGTGGGTCTGGCTTATACCCAGCACTGCTGACATTTTGCATTCATTACCTCAATTCTTGCAAAAAAACCCTGTGATTCATTGAACATTGCCTTCACTTTGCAGGTGAAGATAACTTCCTGAGACCCCGGGACTAGGGCAAGTGTTCTTTTTGATTCTTTGTTTTTCTGGGTTGTCTTGGGGCAGGCATCTGCATTTGCATCATTTGCATTGGCATCAGATGTTATGTTTACTGGTGTTTGGTTCTGACTTGGACTTTCTTTCCAGTATTTGCTTGGGGTGACAAAGGGCAGGGGTCATTTCTTTTTAAAGTTCAGTTTTATATCTATTTTATTTTTTGATCCTTCAATATTTTATTTTTGTCATCCTATATATATATATATTTACAGAAATTTTTTGATTGATGTATAGCTGATCTGTGCTGTGTAGCACGGTGACTCAGCTGTACACATATATATTCTTTTTGTGTTCTCTCTTCCCTTATGGTTTATCACAAGATATTGAGTATATACTTCCCTGCACTGTACAGTAGGTCCTTGTTGTTTATCTGCTGTAAGTATAGTGGTTTGCATTTACCAACCCCAAATTCCATGTCTATCGCTCTCCTTCCCCACTTCCCCCTTGTCAACCACAGGTCTGTTCTCTACGAGCAGAAGTCATTTCTGACTCACTGGTCAACCGTGTAGGTGTTTTTCCTGAAGAAATAGGTTGCTATTGAAGAAAGTAAAATAAAAGGGTTTGAGGAGATACAGTATTGGGGATTAGTGCTGTTCAGAATTGGAGACTTGGAGGAGAACCCAGAGGTCATGGTCCAGGCTATTCCTGGCCCCCTCTCGAGAGGGCTGTTTCACAGCCAAGAATAAAGTGATCTGAGGGCCCATAGCAGAGAGCTGCATTCATAGTTGCTCTTCCTGCTCAGCCGTCTGCTCTTGGATAGCCCTCACGTTAGATAGAAGTCTCTGTCACCTCCATCCACTTCTCCTCCTCCTCCTCAGCCATGCAGGGACCCCGGACAGATGCTCTTGTCAACTCCACAGACACTAGAGTGTTTCTCAGTCTGCTGTGAGCTGGCGGGGGCCAGGGGGTGGTCGGGGAATGCTCAGTCACGTGTGTGGAATTAGGACCGGTGGGCGGGACTAAAGAGCAGAACCAGGGAACGGGGAGGGCCATCCGGAGGCTTCTGTGTCCTTAGCATCCTGCCAAGTGTTCATCTGACGCTAAATAGGATGGAAAGTCAGAGGAGAACAGAGGATGGAGCGAAGGCAGGAACAAGGATCATGAAAAGGTCTGCTTTCCTTCTTGTGTTGTGAGCTGCTTCCTGGGAACCAGAGAACCTAATCCCGGGGCCGTGAGGGATGAGAGGGCTTTGGGACCGGAGCTGGGAAGCAGTTGGGGTGACAAGGAGCTTCATTCCCAGATGGTCTGATTCAGTTAGCTCCCCCAGGCGAGGGATTCAGTGTCTCTATCCACAGATGATGGTGGTGGCCTGGGCAGTCCTTTTTAGAGAGACTGATCAAGAATGCAAGGCATTTGGCCACCTTGGTCCTTGTTTCTGCAAACACGAAGAAATCTCTGTAAGTTTCCTCCTAGTGACATTCTAAAACAAGCCTTCCTGTCTGCCTTCCTTCTAAGGTCTGTTCAGACAAGCTGCGCCTCTGACTGCGCTAGGAAGGGAGTGTTTCATAGATTCCTTCGTACGAGTCAGCTTTGCACACATGCTGGTGTATTAGTGGTGGAGAGGCTCGGGAGAAATTTAACCAAACTTGGCTCTGATTTCTTATCCTTGAAGTATAATTGTCATTTTGTTGTTTTGATTCTCTTTCCTTTTTCTATCTTTAAAAATAAATCTCCCCCACCCCTCAAGTAACCACCCATCTATTCTAAGAGCCAGAGATTGAGTGTTCTCAAACCAGCCATGAGTCAGTGACAGCCTCTTGCTCTTATAAATAGAAACATAGACTCTGTTCCCGCGTGTTCTTCATAGGCTGTCTCTCCAGCACTTTCCTTTCCACAGCCAAGGAATGTGCTTCTGAGTCAGCAGTCAGCTGCCGAGGTTGGAGCACGTAGGGCAACGCTAGTGGCAGAAACCGCACTGCCACGGGAGACCGGGCCTCCCTTCTTCCTCCTCCAACCTCCCTCCTCAGACTCCTCGCTTTCCTTGTTCCTTCCTTCCACACCTTGGCTTTTCAACCCTCCGGATTTCTGGCACCTTCTGGCTGGGTTTCCAGGTCTGTAGGTTCCTGCGATCATGACTGTTGGCTTTCCCAGGCTGCTGGGACGTACACAGCACATGGGGTGGTTCAGGAGAGGCTGGGAGAAGCACGACCTGGGTGTGACCTTCAGGAATGAGGGCATGGGGGTGATGGTGGAAGGGCCTTCTGCTGTCTGCCCAGCGGCCGTCAGCGTGGACCAGTGCTGGGCAGTGCCAGCAGAGCTGCAGAACAGGCACTGGAGTGTCTCTGCTGCGGCCTCTTGGCTTGTTGAGGAGGAAAGCTGAGGCAGCCCGAGGGAATTGATCTTGTGTAGTCTTACCTCGGGTGCCTGTCACACTGTCCCAGGAGCCACCTTCCCTCCACTTATCTGCTGTCATTAGTGACCTGGGGTGAACTCCCGTGGACGGGCACGGCCTCCGACTGGAGTCTGTTCATTTGAAAGCACTTTGCATCAGCAGAGGGGGTGGGGCGGCAGGTGTTAATGAAGGAGTTTGTGTGTGGTGAGGTTTGAGGAAATGGGCAGCTCTTTGGAGGTATTTATTTCAAACATACAGCCAGCCAGGGAGTGTTGGCCCACACATCAGTGTTCCTTGAAAGTAAATGCCGAGACTTCAGGAGAGGGAGAAGCTTTTAGAAATGCATGTCGCAGGATCTTGAGTGTGTTGGGGTCAGCTGGAACACAGAGGTCCCTCGGGCTCCTTGGTCATCCTGGCAGGGAGTGGAAGGCGGCTGCTGCTCTTTAGGAACAAAGAAAAATCATTTTCTTTCTTGATGAGAGGCTGAGCGATCGGAGTTGGTACGTTCAGTGCTTTCCAGACACTGTGACTGGAGGAGGGCCAGTCACCTGTGAAGACAGGTAGGCAGGCAGGGGCCGGCTCATGGGAGCTGTCAGCTGCCACATGAATGGAGCGGATGCAGCTGCAGAGGTCCCGCCCGCCCTGCCTGGGACAGGAGGCAAGAAGGGCGCCTACGGGGCACACACCCTGCAACCTCAGTTTCTAGTCACTGGCTGGATGTTCCCCTTTCCTCTGGGGAACACATCTGGTTTTTTTTTTTTTGCCACTTACAAACTTTGACCACCTGACATTTCTAAGATGACCATTGGCTTGTAAGAAAAAGAATGGACTCTTGAGAAGTTTTAACATATTTCTGTTGTTGTGTACCTCCATCTAGAATAAACTTTTGCTTCAGGGAAACTGAAGGTTAGTTCCAGTTAATTCCATTTCTTGCTGAACTCTTGGCCACAGGGGTGTTGGGAAAGGCTGTGTTTTTAGCAGTGTGTGTAGGAGGTTGTTGAGTTAGTGACATATTTGAGATGAGAAGCAAGTCAGTGTGTGTCAGGTAAAGAATTACCATCTTTGGCCTCCACAGAACAACTTGTGGCATCCGGCCCCATCACTTCATGGCAAGTAGATGGGGAAACAATGGAAACAGTGACGGGCTTTATTTTCTTGGGCTCCGAAATCACTGCAGACGGTGACTGCAGCCATGAAATTAAAAGACACTTGCTCCTTGAAAGAAAAGCTATGACAAACCTAGGTAATGTATTAAAAAGCAGAGACATTACTTTGCTGACAAATTTCTGTATAGTCAAAGCTGTGGTTTTTTCAGTAGTCATTTACGGATGTAAGAGTTGGACCAAAAAGAGGGCTTAGCATCAAAGAATTGATGCTTTCGAACTGTGGTGCTGGAGAAGACTCTTGAGAATCCCTTGGACAGCAGGGAGATCAAACCAATCATAAAGGAAATCAACACTGAATATTCATTGGAAGGACTGAAGCTGAAGTTCCAATACTTTGGCCACGTGATGTGAGGAGCCGACTCATTGGAATAGACCCTGATGCTGGGAAAGATTGAGGGGAGGAGGAGAAGGAGATGACAGAGGATGAGATAGTTGGATGGCATCACTGACTCGATGGACATGAGTTTGAGCAGGCTGTGGGAGTTGGTGATGGATAGGGAAGCCTGGTGTGCTGCAGTCCACGGGGTCACAAAGAGTCGGACATGCCTGAGCGACTGAACAGCAGCATCGAGAACATGAGGATGTTGTGTCTGGTGACGTGGGAAATGGGGGAATGGCAGTTCATTGTATCCAGGGTAAACCATCCACACCCTCAGTTGATCTGGTTTAACCTTGTAATACACGACAAGATGTGGGGAGAAGCAGAATGTTACTTCTCCTTCCCAAGGGGGCTTCTCACCTCCTGAGAGCTTTAGGACGGAAGGTGGGTCTCTTCTCTGGTGCTGCTTCGGAGCTGAGAGGCAGGCAGCTGGCATCCTCAGCAGACAGTTGGTGGCTCCCTTTGCCCTCAGCTGCCTTGCTGGATAGTGGGTCACTCCTGCTTTCACAGAGCTGAGCTCCCGTGAGGCCCTGTGTGTCAATGGGAGGCGGGGACGGGCCTGGGGGCCGCCCACCTGGAGCCCCAGCAGTGAGTGCTGTGGCCGGGAGGGCTTCTCACACTGAGCTCAGTCGTCTTCTCTCACCTCCTTGCTTATTCGGGGGAGAGCTGGGCTGAGGGAGGCAGCAGTGTCCTTGGGGCATCGGCACGTGGACCCCAAGCCACGCTGTTGCTCATCTCGTTGGTCTGCCCTGCTTCTCTGCTGTCCCGCTGTCCTGGCCCTTGGCCCCTTGCCTCCCAGCTCCCGACAGTAATTCTAGGTGGTGATGGTACGTGAATGTGGTCCTCTTAGACCTCGCCGCTCCCTCCCCTGGGTCTGTACTGTGTTCACTTAACCTCCTCCCCCACCCACCCCGTGCCTCTGTATCTCTCCAGACAGCTGTCTGTGCTGCCGCCCCTTCCATCCGTGAGTCTCAGATCTGGCCGGAGCCCTGGGCCGTCCTCTTACCAGGACTCTCCCGTGTGATCTGACCATCCTTGAGTGGATAGCTCCTACCTGGACACCGGCCCCCCTGGGCCTCAGCCTCAGCCGACTGCCTAATGTGCCCCTCCACCAAGGCAGCTCAGATGTAACAGGGTCAGAGGGGAGCTTGCCACACCCCCATTGCCCCCCAGATGAGTATTTCTCTTTGTCACGCCTTGGCCTGGTGTCACCATTCACTCAGTCCTTTCATCTGTAAGACTCCCTTGCAAGCCTTCCACTTTCCTTCCTCTCCATGTCCTGCACTTCTCCCCTGCCGGCTGACACTTGCTCCTCCTGGAAGGCTCAGCTGTTGTCCCTCAGAGGCCCATCTTGGGTGAGGACCCCTTCCCTGTGACGGGGCCTCTGCCCATGTTCCCCAGCGCCGTGCCTCTCTCTCTCTGATGCTCAGCAGAGCACGAGCCTGTCTCCCCTGCTCGGCTCTGACGTCCCTGACAGCAGCCGCGGTCTTGCTCCTGTCCATTCCCAGGGCCTCAGATGGTGCCTGGCGTGTGGAGGGCAAGGCCGTGCGTTACGTTGTCTAACGAATGACTGCTGCACTTGGGAACTGTCTTCTAGAAGTTGTTCCTAGATACCGACCCAGAAGTGCTAACCATTCCTGTTTCTTTATTAGGTTAAGGTGACGGCGTCAGTCGGATCCACAGCCCTCCCCCTGCCCCACCTGTCTGGGGCGCCGAGAGTGGGGACATGGAGGAGAGTAAGAACGAGGCCACGAATCGGGCCCACGTCCTCTTTGACCGCTTCGTGCAGGCCACCACCTGCAAGGGGACCCTCAAGGCCTTCCAAGAGCTCTGCGACCACCTGGAACTGAAGCCTAAGGACCACCGCTCCTTTTATCACAAGCTCAAGTCCAAGCTTAACTACTGGAAAGCCAAGGCCCTCTGGGCAAAGCTGGACAAGCGGGGCAGCCACAAAGACTACAAGAAGGGAAAGGTGTGCACGAACACCAAGGTAGGGCCTGGGACTCGCTGGAGAAGGAGAGTGCATCGGGTGGAGGTGGCCTGTGAGGCTGGGCGGGGTCAGCCACAGCCTGGGGAGGCATCAGGCTTACCCCGCGTGCGGGTCCTCTGCCTGTGTTCATTCGACCGTTCCTCCTGCTCCGCTCTTACCCCATGGATTGACACAGGAGCATGGGGGTCTCAGCTACTGAGAACTACCCTGAAGTCAAACGGTATGGGGGCTATTGATCTTGCTGCAGCTCTGGCCGACTCTCAGGCTGTTAGAGGACGCAGGCCACTGAGCACAGAGGTAGCCAGGCTCTGCAGGGGTCCTGTCTGCCTGGGTGGCCTGGCACTTGGCAGAGCGGCCTCTGGACTCAGTGTCTGGTGAGGTGTGCAGAGTATTGGCCAACTTGGGGATTTCCCACAGGCTTCAGACCTCCTTTCATCTGTTTTCCAGAGGCCTGTGTTGATAAGCAAGGCTTTTGCTTGCTTCACAATCTAGAGAAATCAAGTTTCCATGAATCAGATAGGCCTGGACAAAGACCTAAGATAGACGTCTACTCACGTGTGCCGGAGGAGGCGTGGGGAGTGGAGAAGGATAACACATTCTGTGTTTTCCTCATTATGTAAGACCACTTTCTGTGAGAAGCTGGAAAAGCTAGCAGGGAAAGGAAGTTGCAGATGATGTTAGGACTGCTGTTACTATTTCATGAGCCTTAACTTGCCCTGTGTGGGTTTGTGTTTGGGTAGGTATTCACACACAGAATTCAGGTAATTCAAGGGCATGACTCTTGTGAGTGTGCTCTAGAGTTTTATTAAGAATGAAGGGAATTTGAAGCCAGAGGCAGTGCCTGTCTCTCCTTTGGACATGCATGTAAACTAGCTCAGTGTCAGCCTGAGTCTTTCTGTAGAACATGGATCTTCAAGAACTCTCTTCAGCACAGAAAGCCCTGATTCTTGAGGATTACCTCCTGGGAGTCTTTCAAGTGATAGGTCCATCCAGGACCCAGGCTTGCTTGGCTGGGTGTTTAGTGATCTGTGTCTCCTCAAGCAGACAGAGACCTGCTTGACTTATGAGCCTTCCCAAAGGTTTTTTCCTGTTGATGAGAGGTGACATGTGAATTTCTTCCTGTGTTGATGTCATGGCCCAGGTAAACATGGTCTGCAGGTGCCCTGTCTGAGTTTCTGTCCAGCAGTGAAAGTCAAGTCCTTCTCCATCCAGAGCGCTCAGAGCTTCTCTCTGAAGCCATGTGGGTGCTCCACTCTGACCCAGATGGGAGTGAAGGTTTCTTGGTAATGGGGAGAATAGCCCTGTGGGGACTTTAGGGAATGGTGGTCATGAGGTCAAGAGTGCTGCCTTTGCCCTGAAAGCAGCTGTGTCTTTCAGTGTCTCATCATTGGAGCTGGCCCCTGTGGTCTCCGCACAGCCATTGATTTGTCCTTGCTGGGAGCTAAGGTGGTCGTCATTGAGAAGCGAGACGCCTTCTCCCGCAACAACGTCTTGCACCTCTGGCCGTTCACCATACATGACCTGCGAGGTCTGGGTGCCAAGAAGTTCTACGGCAAGTTCTGTGCTGGGGCCATCGACCACATCAGTAAGTAAGATCAGGTCTCCTGTGGGATGCTGCCTCTGCCCACTTCTCAGGGGACAATGGCAGGCAGATTCTAGAAGCCGGTGTGCCTTGTCATCGTTCGTGTCTGTTGCGTAGAGAGCACACTCAACTTGGAGTCAGGGTACCTGCCCTCTGGGGGTTCTGTAACCTGAGATTCTTAAGTGCCAATGTGTCTCCTGCAAAATGAGTTTATCTTGAGGAGCTCTAAGATCCTGGGCTCTTACTGAGCACTGGCAGTGGGTGGGGTGGGCACTGGGGCCAGGCCGGG
Source organism: Dama dama (assembly GCF_033118175.1). Lineage (NCBI taxonomy): Eukaryota > Metazoa > Chordata > Mammalia > Artiodactyla > Cervidae > Dama > Dama dama. The sequence continues at coordinate 10,924,481 of NC_083702.1, forward strand.
AAACAGACTTCCAGTGTGGGCTTTGACCCTCTGGTGGTTCATAGTCCAGAGGGAGAGGCCCCCTGAGGTGTGGGCTGTGATGCACCACTGCGGGTGCCCTCCTGATGAGAGGGCACATGCTCTGGGGGTGGCCCTGGGGAGCGGAAGGAGACTTCTGGTCTGGCTGTGAGTGGCCAGTCGATAGTGGGATTCCTTTGTTGGGTGGTTCTCGCGAGGTCTGCAGCACGCAGGGCTCCTGCTTGACTCTGGACCCCTCCAGGCTCAACCTGGGCCCATGCTTGAGTCTGTAGACATTAATGCAGACAATGCTTTTGTTTTCATGCCGATCTGAAAAGTGGTTCAGAACAGACTGTCTACTTTATGAGGCTAAAGTCTTGTCTGTCGATCATCACTGATGGTTTCAGGGAAGCCTTATCAAGGAGCTGCTATTCTGAGCTCTTCAGGTGTGCCCTGTAAACATCGGCTTCAAAGCAGTTGTGCGTTTATCACATGCTGGCCAACAGATGCCACATTCCACTAGTAGCAGCAGCACGCTGTCTATCTGTTGGGCTGTATTGTATAAAGCATCTTGGAACGCCGTTGTGTGCAGCTATAGTGTATGCCAGCAGAGGATTTGAGTCTGGGAGTGTGACTCGGAAGGGTGGGCAGTGGGGGAAATAACTGAGATGACTTCAATGAGGATTAGCATGTTCCCTAGCACATTTTCACAGCCTGCAGGCACATTGGTCTTAGCAGAGGACAGGATCGTCACATCAGTGGACTCGTCTGCCTTGTGCGTGGCAGGATTTGTCTTGGAGCCCAGACCCTCTCTCAGCAGCCCTGGGCTGCTGCCGTGCCTGGCACCTGGGAGGTACTCACTGGACGTTGAACAAAGACATAACTCTCACTGTGATAATGAGCAAGATTTTCCATCATTTTGAGCCTTAGTTCCTACAACTGTGGACCAGAGGTGGGAGGGGGACAGTAAGAGACTGAGGCTGGGTGGAGGGTGCCCCTCTCAGCATGTAAGGGTGTGTGGACATCAGCGAGGTATGAGGTGAGAGAAGCCGTGGGTGTTCAGGAGGCAGTGCAGCCCTTTGTGTCCAGTGGGAGGTGCCCCTGGGGCCCATCTTCCACCTTCTGTGGTGAGTCCTGTGGGGTCATAGGTTCTGCTTGGTCGTTGTGGCTCTGAGCCCATCAGGGAGGACGGGGTGGGGGGTGGGAGGTGTGGGGGACTCTCAGCCCATCCGGGAGGATGGGGGGCTCTGAGCACATCAAAGAGGATGGGACGGGGGGACTCTGAGCACATCAGGGAGGATGGGGGGGTGGGTTCTGAGCACATCAGAGAGTATGGGGGAGGGGCACGTCTCCTGTTGTCTCAGTGCTTTCGTGTGCTGGGAACACCTAACCCAAGAGGTGGGCATGGCCCCATGTCTGTCTCTGGAACATTTGCTCTGAGTCGTATTTGCCCTGGGAAGGGAAAGACGCTACAGGCATGGCTGGGAAAAGCCTGCTGCCAGTGACTTTGAGCAGCCGTGTAAACTCTGCGTGCGTGGATGGGTAGGGGAACTGGGGTAGTGATGCTGACTGTCTTCCCCACTGAGGACCCTCACTTGTGCAATCTTCTGCCCACCCAGGTATCCGTCAGCTTCAGCTGATACTTTTGAAAGTAGCCTTGATCCTAGGCATTGAGATCCACGTCAATGTGGAATTCCGAGGACTTGTGGAGCCTCCTGAGGATCAAGAAAATGAACGTGAGTGTACAAATAAGGAGGGAAAGGGGCTGGAAGGGGTGAGAAAGATTCGATCTAGGGAGGAGACGACAGGCGTCTCGGATAGTTTTCAGAGCTGGTTAAAGGGCTTCTCCGTTTGTATAGTCTGTGTCTTTGGAGGAACTTTGACTTAATGAGGAGGCCCTGACATAGTGTGAGACATTCTGGGTGCTTGGTTCGTTACAGAAGGTCATGTGCTGGGGGACGTTCCTTTGTGAGCCTTTCTCAAGGCTTGTTTCTTTCTTTGGTTTGTGCCCCACGCTTTTATGCCTGCTGTGTTTGCCATGAGGTTTTGTGCCGTGTGCACACCTGGATATCTAGAGATCTGGGTGTATGAATATTTCAGGTTTATGAATGGGTCCGGTGATGACCTTCATTCTGACTTTGGTCCACAGGGATAGGTTGGCGGGCCCTGGTGCATCCCAAAACGCACCCTGTGTCAGAATATGAGTTTGAAGTGATCATCGGCGGGGATGGCCGCAGGAATACCTTGGAAGGTACTGGGCAGTCTCTTTCTCCTCCTGCTGGTTCACAGCCAGGGAAGGGTCACCCTCCCCAAGCCCTGTAAGAGCTTGTGTCCTCAGAGTCCCCACTCCTGAGACCCCTCCTCTGGTCCCTGCCTGTGCTGGTGGACGGCAGGCCCCACCAGGTGGCTGTCAGGCACTTCTCTGGGTGCAGGGAGCCAGGCTCTCGTGAGCCGGGGACACTGCAGGTCTAGACCTGACTTACTCAAACAGACGGAGCCAAAAGCACCAAGTGCTTTTCTGGCCTGTCGGATTTCCAGGTGTGTGTTAGCTGTGGGTGATTTTGACATCTTGCTGGATTGGGAAGGCTTTGAGAGGTAGACACCTTACTTCCAGACGGAGGAGAGCTGCCCTCAATTTCCCGTGATTCCCACCTCCCACACTCCCCCACGTCCTCATCAGAACCCCTCCTATTTCTCCTATTTGACGTGAACTTCCTGCTTCTCCGACCAGCTTTTGTCACCTCTGAAAATTTCTTCCCCCCTTCCCAGGATTTCGTCGGAAAGAATTCCGTGGCAAATTGGCCATTGCCATTACAGCGAATTTTATTAACCGAAATACAACAGCAGAAGCCAAAGTGGAAGAAATCAGTGGTGTGGCTTTTATATTCAACCAAAAATTTTTCCAGGAACTGAGGGAAGCCACAGGTTGGTGTTAATACCTCCACAGTGGAAGGACAGACTCTGAACACCCCTCTGGTCCTCATCTGGGGGGGTTGGCGGGGCGGGGGCCGTTGCTACTACTGCTGTGCTGTAGCCCTCTCTCTGCCCTTTCTGCGCTCCTGTGCGTCGCTCTGAGCCTTACGCCATCCGCGTCTCTGTCTCCTGCTCTGCTGTCTTTTGTGCTCATCGCTGTGACTGGCCTGCTCCTCCTGCTTGGACCCCTTCCCCTGCCTGGCGCCGAGTCGCTGTGGGTGGGGAGCCCTGGTTTGTTGAGAAGCAGACTCTAGGTGTTGAGTATGCTTTGTTTTTCTGAGTTCATTTGCTTCTGAAGTAAACCATGTGCCAGATAAAAATGAGGCTGTTGTATGGTAGCTTGTGAATAGATTCACTTAGACATTTCGCTGCAAGAAGAATGTGTGACACATTGCAGTTATCTGTTTTCTAGGACAGTTCTTACCATTGCATCTAATTTTCTAGGTTAACAGAGTTAAAGAGCCAGTGGTGCACTCTCTGCTTCCAGCATCTGCTTGTCTGTCTTGCTCGTGAGCGTCTGGGAGATTCCCCTGTTGCCTTGATGAGTCAGAGAGGCTTAACCTGAGAACTGGCTCAGACCCTCCTCCTTGAGGTTAACCTCTCCCTTCTTCCCATCCTTGTGTTTCTGCTTCCTGTTGATGGCTGTTGTTAGGATAACAGGGTGTCAGGTAAATGCAGAGCAGTATGAGGATGACCAGGCTTCCCTCTTGTGAACAAATGGGCAGGGTGTGAAGATCAGGCTCAGACACCTGTTTTCTCTTCCTGCCTGGGGTTCCAGGACCCCGGTCTCTGTGGACTGATAACAGTCATCCCCCCCGAGTCTCAGCAGACCTTCACGTGCATGTCTGTCCTCTGTCGCAGGGATCGACCTGGAGAACATTGTCTACTACAAAGATGACACACACTACTTCGTTATGACCGCCAAGAAGCAGAGCTTACTGGACAAAGGGGTGATACTGCATGTGAGTCATGGATTTCTTCTAGACCTTTTTTTATGTATCAGGTCATGTGATTACCAAGATAAACAATTTTATTGTCTGATCAGTTTTTCTTGCAAAGTCATTAAAATGAGTACCTCACTCATCTCCTGGGACTGTGTATTTTGTAATCCTCTGATGTTTTTAATACTTTAAAAAATCTCTTATTTTGGAAAATATCAAGTGTGAACAAAAGTGGAGAGACTTGGGTAATGAACCCCCGTGTACCTCTTATCCAGCTTCACAGGGATCAGCATGCGGCCAGCATTGCCTGCGTGGGGCTGTGCAGAGCAATCTCAGGTAGCATTTTGTGCATAAATATTCAGTGTAATTTTAGTACTTCGGTTTGTGGCTTATGGTGCATTCCCATGTGGCTGATTATTGGTTGGTTTATAGGTCATCCTTTGGGAAAGGGTTGTAGAGTGAAGGGGGTTATAGAGGGAAAGGAGTTTGGTGTTTCTGGGAGCCTGAGAGCAGTTCTGGCTTTACTGTGGATCTGGTTACAGAGGCCCAGGGAACAGAGCCTCGATCAGGCTTTATTTGGACCTTTTTGTGGCCTGACAGTGAGGACTCTTGTTCACCCGGAGTCAGGGCCAGCTAAGCCTTTTTTCCAGATGACTAATTGTGTGACATTCCCTGAGATGATGACCTGGAAATGGAATCAGAGAGCCACAGGTGGATGGTTCCTCCAGAGATGGTTCCTTAGGAGAGTTTCTTAAGTCTTGCTTGGTCTGGCTGGTCTGGGTTTGAGAATTACTGTTCCTGTGATGATGTGCTGACTGAGGCCCCTGCAGTCCCAGCACAGACTTGTGGCTGAGTATCAGGGCGTCCCATCTCTGCAGGGTGGTGATGTGTTACACTGCCACTTTGCCTTGGGCAGTGCTGGGGAGCAGGGAGCTTGCCCACAGCAGACTCTTCCTCAGGGGCCTCCTGTCTGTGTCTCAGCCCCATGGCCTTTGTGTGTGTGTGAGAAGAAGGGAACAGAGCAGTGGATGCAGCATGTGCCACCAGAGTATATCCAGAATGGAATATACTTGGTTGGATGTTTCATCGCGAAGAGATACCCATGAGCCTGCTGGCGCGCCTCGGGACCAAGCTAAGACTTGACATCTGCCGTCCTCGTCAGGACTGTGGTGATCAGTTGACATTATGTTGGACCAATCTAGAATGCCGCAACCTGATGTACTTTTCCTTTTTATTTGTTTTTTTTAGCACACAGGGTGTGTGCCACTGAATCCTGAGCCTACAGTGGCTACTTACTAAGTATTGAACAAACCAACCTGAGTGTGCATGTTTGCCCGTTCCATCTTGTCTGGGCAGCTGGAGGTGCCCTCAGGGACACTTGGGGAGCTCCGGTCCCCCCTTGAAGAAGAGGCCTGGTCAGGAACCTCCGGAGCAGAGGAGTTTCTCAGTCCTCTCTGTGGAGAGCCCTTTTTCTCATGTCGTTTTTCTTCGTTGGTGCATTACTGTGGGGCCTTCCAGAATCCTGTGTATTGTTTGGAAAGCTTCTGTTCCGTCCTCAGTGTATCTCTTGCCGGTTCCCTGGGCTGCTGGTGCTCCCACCTCCTTATCCGTCGGGCATGGAAGCTTTTGGGTTCTTCCTTTGGGGTCGATGGGAGATGCAGGTTGAGTGTCCTGTGTCGTCCAGTTGCTGTCAGAAGAGGATGCTTGCTGATAGCAGCCTTAACTGGGGATGCTTTTCAGTTTACAAGGCACCATCACGTAAGTCATTGTATTTGGTGTTCAGAGCAGCTCCGTGAGGTGGAGTGGACTAGACTGCAAAAGTAGTGACTTGTTCCAAGAACGATGGAAAAGCAGGGACTCTGTTTCTAGGAACCCGTGTTCCTTTAGAAACAAGCCCCTCCCACCTTCCCGAATTTGTGTGGAGGACTTACTTTGGAACAGGAAGCCACTCTCGGGGCAGGGAAGGTGGTGTGGCTGTGGCCGGTGGGCACCTATGCCCCTGCCTGGGCTTTCCCTTGAGCTCCCCCCATCTCTGGAGACAGGACTACGCCGACACGGAGCTCTTGCTCTCCCGGGAGAATGTGGACCAGGAGGCCCTGCTGAGCTACGCCCGGGAGGCAGCTGACTTCTCCACCCAGCAGCAGCTGCCGTCGCTGGACTTCGCCATTAACCACTACGGGCAGCCTGATGTGGCCATGTTCGACTTCACGTGCATGTACGCCTCCGAGAACGCGGCCCTGGTGCGGGAGCACAACGGACACCAGCTGCTGGTGGCTCTGGTGGGGGACAGCCTCCTGGAGGTGAGAAAGGGTGTTGGGGGGGCAGCATGGTTAGAAACAGACCTGGGGTCCCGGGCTGGGGAGCGTCTGTGTCGTCCTGCTGCGTAGAGTCCAGCCTGGGGGCTCAGGGCCCGCTGAGTTAGGCTTAGGATCTGCCAGGTTGTAAGGGGGGAAGGGCAGTATGTCCTGCCAGAACGTCTTCTCAGGGGCAAAGGCTTTCTTTGCTCTGGAGTTTAGTTTCCCTCTATTAAAAGGTAATTTATATTAACTCTGTGTTTTCTGTCCCCTTCTAGCCTTTTTGGCCGATGGGAACAGGAATAGCCCGGGGCTTTCTGGCTGCTATGGACTCGGCGTGGATGGTGCGCAGCTGGTCTCTGGGGACGAGTCCCTTGGAAGTCCTGGCAGAGAGGTAACCACAGGGGCTGTCCGCGATGAGACGGACAGCGCTTTGCTCTGCAGGCTGGGCTCAGGTTTCTCCTTCTTAATTGATGATATATTCTTATTTAGGAGAAGAAAGGTAAGACAGGTATTCATAAAATCATAGAAATCATAGGTTATCTCAGTGATGTTCTCTTGTCACTCTCCAAAGCAAACTCTTACAAGCGGTGTCTTAATCTTTGTGTAACATTGAAGGATGCTCTCTTATTCCTCTGTGACAGTTATGTGAACAGGGGTGTGAAAATCCTGTGTCAAGTCCTCTTGTCTTTGAACTAGAGAGGCTTACACTAATGAAATCAGTGTGGTAGCTGGGTATGTACTAACTTAGAACTAATTAAAGATGACTTTGAATTCAAAGGAAAACACCAAACTACTTGTAAACATTTCTCAAACGTCAGGTATTTTGAAGCAAATAATTGCAAATGAGTTAAGACCTGGGATTTGCTTGCTGATAAAGAACAAGTGCCTGGACCAGAACTAGAGAAAGAGGATATGCTGGATGAAATTCGGGGTTAATATCATTTTAAGTCTGTTTACCTAAGGTCCTCTGGGTAAATTTGGTGGCAAGTTTTTTTCATCAGTGATTTTCTTAAAAAGTTGGTGAACCTAAAAAAAAAAAAATTAAAAAAAAAAAAGTTGGTGAACTTGCCAAAACAGAGCACAGTAGTAAATTCGACTCAGGCTTTGTTCCTGCCCACAGCAGTGCACTTGCCCTTCTCGCTGGGGCGTAGCAGTCTGGGGCCTGTGGGATCCTGGAGCTGGAGGGGATGGGAAGCAGGGCTGATGTGGGGGTGGGGAAACCCCATCCAAGAGGAAGGTTAGCCCTGCCCTGGGCTCTCAGAACATAGAAATATCATCAAAGGTGTTTCTGTTGCTGTCACTGCTCTGAGCATATTGTTCGCTCTTGCAGGGAAAGCATTTATAGGTTGCTGCCTCAGACCACCCCTGAGAATGTGAGCAAGAACTTCAGCCAGTACAGCATCGACCCTGTCACCAGATACCCCAACGTGAACGTCAACTTCCTCCGGCCGAGCCAGGTGAGAGCCCCTGGCCAGTCGGGCATGTCTCGGCCACTGTCAGGCCCAGTCAGACCCTGTGGATACGAGCATACACAGCCTTCCTTCAGAACCAAGTGATGTCTCCCTGGGTTGGCTGAGGAGGCGTTTTCCATCAGCAGATGGAGCAGCCAGGGCGGCGGGTGTGCAGTGACGAGCAGGGCACAGCCCTGGATCCTGGGGCGGGGCGTGTGGCGCACACCCGCGTCACTGCCACCAGTCACTGTGACCGGGCCCTCCCCTCCCCCGCTCTTGTCTTCTCGTCTGCACCACGGAGTCTACCACCCCAGCTCCCCGGGTCTTTGTGCAGCAGGCCGGACTGGTCCCTTGAGAGGACTTGGGAAGATAAGGCCCTCTGCAAGTAAAAAATACTGTCGGCCAGCTCAGAATGTCTGAAGCCTTATTATTGGACCAAGAGTGATGTTTCACCAAGCACAATAATCTCAAAGAGCCCAACAACATTGAGAAAGCAGCCCACTCAAGATATCTGTGTCCTAGACTGTACATTGGGCCTCTATGTTAGGGGCGAAATCTGCTGTTACTGGGCAGGAGTCATGGCCCAACAGAGACTAAGCAAGCCCCTAGCCCCCCACGGCCAAGTGTCTCTTTATCACAGGTTCCCACAGTGCACACACGTTTATGTGTGTGACCCACTGCATCCCAGAAGGGGTTAAGGTTGGCGTTGTCCCTTCTGACCACACTTTGCCCAGGTTTTCACCGGGGTTATTCTGTTCTCAGGTGGGCCTTGGTTCCTTGGTGTGTGATTTCCCTTCTTCACGACTTATAACCTTCCTGCCAGGTGCGCCATCTGTATGATACTGGAGACACAAAAGATGTTCATCTAGAGATGGAGAACCTTGTGAATTCCCGAACCACCCCAAAGCTGGCCCGCAACGGTGAGTCCTGGTTTGGCCTTTCAGCCACCCCAGCATGTTCTGTGTGAAGGCTGGGCTGCGGTGTGCACAGCGCTCGTCAGGCTGGGATGGGATGGGACTGCTCTGCCCCATGGTGCACAAGTCAGCCCCATAGCCAGGAAATAGCAGTGCTTCGAGGCTGGGAAACCTGGTCTCAGGGGTCCCCAGGGTGTGGAGAGAAACTGAATACGTGCTGTTGAGAGGGCGGGGTGTGTGTGGGGGGCCTTTGAGCACACGTGCCAGCCAAGGTTTGCGGGAAAGGTCTTAGTGAAGAAGCCGTGGCCTCGAAGCTGAGGACCACGAGCCTGCAGGACACGGTGGCAGAGGCAGGGCCCGCGCTGTACTTTGTGTGTGGCGCGGCCTCTGAAGAGCTCTTCGGAAGGAGAGTCACTGCAGTGCAGGTGAGCCAGGCAGAGACGGGCACCGGGCTGAGTCGGTAGTTAGGGCTGCGTCCATGTCAGGCTCACTGGCCTGACGTTGAGGCTGTGGATGAGAAGGGAGGCCGAGTCCAGTCTAGCCGTGCCCATCTGTGAAGTTTGTGGCTTGCCAGCATACTTAGCACATCTGAACTTAGGTTTCTGTGTCTGAAATGGGGGTGCCTATCGTGCCTCACTCCGCTATGAGGACTGGGGGGCACAGTGAGGTGTTCACTGCAACACTTGGTGTACAGCAGGGTGTCAGAGTGGCAGCCGGGAGTGTTAAGGAGCCAGAAGCACTGCAGAGCCTGAACGAGGAAGTGGGGCTGAAGGTTTGAGGTCAGTCTTGGGCATCTTGAAGTTGACGTGCTGTTGGAATATCAAGGTCATCTTCCTTGAAAGCAGAGAGTGTGTCTTGTTTGGCTACCCCATGTGGCTTGTGGGACCTTAATTCCCCGACCAGGGATTGAACCCGTGCCCTTGTCAGTGAAAGCAAGGCATCCTAACCACTGGACTGCCAGGGTATTCCCCAGAGAGTGTGTCTTTGTTCACTGTAGTTCTGGAGCCTGAACTTTTGAGGTTGTCCAGTACATACTGGACCGATGGACACATAGACTTGGGAAACATCTGAATAAAGTTAATTTAGGAAGCCAAGAGATTTAGACGAGGACACCAGCAGTGCTTCTCTGTGTTATTTCAGGATTCATTTCCCTGAAAGACTTAAATAAAACAGGGTTTTTAGAAATGCAGTTTTTATCTTATGTTCACAAAGCAGTTAGTGACTCAGTACAAGGTTTAAATATCTTCAGCTGCCTAAGGTAAGGAACAGACTTTCTTGGACACGGATAGGAGTTACCAGCTTCTTCTAAATGCTCCATGTCAGGGCTCTTCTGATGCAGTTATGAAAAACAGATTTTTAAATGGCTCTTCATGTTTTAGGAGACACATCAGTGACTGGAAAACGTCCCAGGATGTGCATTGTCTCTGTGTCGAGTGTTTCAGGGCATGACGGCTTGTCTTGCTGAGGGCTCAGCCTGCTGTTCTGGGGTCCTTGGCTTCGCCTGTGTGATCCTGCGGAGTTGTTTGCACTTGGAAAGTGCAGGACTGAACCTTTCTTCTTGGGTCCTCCAAGTGTTGCTTTGGAGGGAAGGCGTTTCCTCCCCTAGCTGCTGCCAACTCTCCAGGGAGATCTCAGGGCTGCTGGCTTGAGGGTGACAGCTCAGCAGGGGTCATTCCCTCTGCATCCCTGTCCTAGAGAGCCGCAGGGACCCTGGGCTTCAGCATGCTTGGGTCCAGGTCACCCGCTGGTAGTCTGTCATCTGTCCCGGGCATGGACGTTGACCTGAGTCTGGATAAATTGGGAGTTTCTTGCCTACCTAAAACTTCATGGGAATTCCCTGGGGGTTCCGTGATTTGGACTCTGCGCTCTCACTGCTATGGGCCCAGGTTCAGTCGGCCCCTGTTGAGGAACTAAGATTCCATAAGCCACACCGTGTAGCCAAGAAAAAAAAAATTACGTAATACCAGTTAAATAGCTTCTTACTTTTGAAAACCAGTGACAGCTATTTTGTCCCTGCCTTCAGTATTTTTTCAGACTGGTTTCGCGGATTCTCTATCAAGGCTCCCAGGTGACCACACCTCCACTAATAACGTTGTTGTTGTTCCAGAGTCTGTGGCTCGATCCAGCAAGCTGCTGGGTTGGTGCCAGCGGCAGACAGACGGCTATGCTGGGGTGAACGTGACGGACCTCACCATGTCGTGGAAGAGCGGCCTGGCCCTGTGTGCCATCATACACCGATACCGCCCTGACCTGATGTGAGTCCAGGCTCGGCCTCATCCATATTCCCTGCGCTCAGGTGGCCTTTTTCCAGAATGGGACGCGTAGCACGATGCTTCCTTTGTGGGTTGTGACTGATCTTGATGTAGCGGTGTTTAAAGCTCTGCCTCTCAGGCATTCTGTAGCTCAGCCCAAGCAGTAGTGACCAGCTGAGTGTACAAGTCTCCATGCTTGCGAGGTGGACCCCTTGAGTCTGCTAACATCCCATGAAGGGAAACCCTGTTTCCTGGCCCCAGGCTGAGCTCTGCATGCAGCCAGCTCTCTGTCTGGTGCTGCTGGTCACGAGGGAAGCCTGGCCGGGTGGGGCCCGGAGCACGTGTGTCCCTCGTGGCAGAGCAACTGCCCCGTTCAGCGGGGCTGGCCCGCATTGTCTCTGTCTCCCGCACTTTTGGCGAGTGTCGAGCCCGTGACACTTAGGTGGCCTTACCTCACTGTGTGGTGCCATTTCCTCTCTTGGTCGTCCTGTGCTCATCTAAACGCAGACTAGCACAGCAGGATGACCCTGGTCAGCTGGTGCCTGGGGCACCCAGTCCTTACCATGGAAGCCAAACAGGAAGATTCAGAAACAAGCAGAGCACGTGGGGTTAGTTTGACCGTCTGTCCTTTCATCATTAGGTCCACTTACGGGCCCATTTTTGTGTTTGTCTTATTTTAACGATTACCTAAGGAATCCTGAAAGACCTAGTTCCCATTTATGTTAATAAAGCAGCCTCACCTGGTGTTTAGAAATGGGGATTTCTGATTGGCTTGGATAAGTGACCTCTGGCGCCCAATCCTTGGCTCGTGCGGAGGCTGATATAAAGCGAGTGGAAGTAGGGCCTAGTCACCCTCTACGGGGGGCAGCTTGAGGACGACTGTGGTACCAGCACAGGAGTGCTGAAACGAGGGCCAGGCGAGTCACGTCCGCTCCAGAGGGAGAGCAGAACGAAGGGCTGGGGTCACAAGCACTGGAGGGAGCCTGGCCGGTGGGGGGGGCCGCGCTTTTGTTGGATGGACCGAAGGGGCTCCAGGGGCCTGGGGGTTTCCTCCTGATGCACACAAAGCCCAGAGTCGTTAACTTGGCACTGTTCAGGCTGTAGTGACTTCGCGGAAAATGAGGCCTCCACAGTTTAATAGGCTTAATATACAGAGTAAAGGGATTCAGAAAATGAAACAGTTACACAGTCAGTAGGTTAACATAAAATAAGGCCTGCTCGGTTAGTCTGAAGTCACGAAGCTATCAGTCTTTACTTGACTGAATAGCAGGAAGCCTGAAACCCAGTGGGAAATGTTCGTTAATCTAAGTACTTAGGGAAACTCAGGGACTTAGCAATAAAACAACCTTTTGAGGAAAGTTTTGGAATTTCCCTGTGAGCAGAAGGCCGAGTATGATTCACTAGAGCCGACCTAGTCCATCAACAGCTTATCAGCTCCATGGACACGGGGGTGATGGCTCCAGGCTTTTTAAACACAGCCTTATCCAAACAGGACCTGTTCATTGTTGAGCATGAGGTTAATACACGCAGACCACATGCAGGCACAGGGGAAACATAATAAAAACAGCTCATTTTCTTGAGCCTACATTTTAGTTAGAAGTTTACGTTATTGGAGAAATGCTTTGTTTTCCAACTTTTCTCTCTTGTCGTTTGTGGGTAGATCTTTAATCCTGTGTTCCTCCTGAGGATGATTTGATTTTGTTAGTAAGAGGAAGCAAGCTGAGAAGTGAGATAGGTTTGCTGTCCAATTTCAGTGTGGTCCTGAACCCGGGCTTTGCATTGACTACTCCATGGTACGGTGTTTTCTGGTCTGGGACTCTGTCAAGCGTGGTCTTGACATGTCTTCCTCATCCTGTTCCTCAGAGATTTTGACTCTTTGGATGAGCAGAATGTGGAGAAGAATAACCAGCTGGCCTTCGATATTGCTGAGAAAGAGCTGGGCATTTCTCCCATCATGACAGGCAGAGAGATGGCCTCGGTGGGGGAGCCGGACAAGCTGTCCATGGTGATGTACCTGACCCAATTCTACGAGATGTTCAAGGACTCGCTCCCCTCCCGAGGTAAGGGTCCCCGGGGCCGCTGGGTGGCTCCCCGTGCCCCTCCTTCCATCAGTCCCGTTTCTCTGCAGGTGTTGGCAGGCCCTCCTTCTGATCCACCTCTTGCTCAGCACACCTGTGAATGTGGAGTCCATGAACATTTCTGTCCAGAGTCTTGTCGCTTTCTCTCCAAACCAGCCTCTTTGAAAACTGCTTTTGTTGTGACCTGGGCTTCTTCACTGCCCAATCTTTGTGACACTTTGCAGCCCAGCCTCTGCTTTGCCCAAACTGTTCTCCGTGGTCAGGGAGAATCACCAAATGCATATCCTTCCCCCTTCTCACCTCTCAGGCACTTGGCTGTTCTGCATTGTTCAGTGCTTGGAACAAGGTCTGTTCCATTGAAACTCTGTCTTGCTCTTGGCTTCTGTGATCCTGGACCACACTTGCCTCGTTCTCGTTCCTCTGTAACTGTTCCTTCTTTGGCTGCTCTTTATTCTCCTGCCTTTTAGTGTTTCCAGAAATCTTCCCTTGGCCCTGAGGCTGTTGGGAAACAGATGAAGTAAGCGTCATGATGCTTATGAGTTGTTGACCATGGTACCTGACCCGGTTTGCACCCCTTTGTCTCCCCTTGTTCAACTGGAGGCAAGTCACTTAACTTCCCCGTGCCTCAGTTTCCCCTTCTATAAAATGGGGACAATATGTATATGATTAGATTGTGAAATGCTGAGAAGAGTGTTTGGTGAATGGAAGCACATACATAAATGTTAGTTGTGTATTATTAATTTCAGTTATTATCTCAGCATTACTGTTGTTACTAATAAAACATTGGTATCCACAGATTTGAAGTGCCATTCTCCAGTGTCTTCTAGCCATGCACTTGTAGACCTCTGAGGCTTTTTCTTGTTAGAGATACAGTTCTTGCAACAGAAATCCACAACTCTAACATCAGTATGCCCTTCAGGGAGAGCCCCACCTCCATGTGAAGCTCAGTACAGGTGTCTGCACACCCCAGAAAGATGCCCTGGGTTGCACCTTGTCTTCCCCACGTCTCTCCCGTTCTGTCTCTGCCTGAACTTTTTATCCTCAAAGTGGGGCTTTGGCACTCCGCTGTGACCCACATGCACAGGCAGATTGCAGTTTTTGAAAAGCTGAAGCGGAGGATTTTGTGACTGAAGTTGACTGGGGCAGGTGTTGGTCCTATTTGTATGCATGGAGAAGAGAAGACCTAGCGTGCAGGCCTCTGTGTGCATTTTCTCGGGAGTTCTTGCTCGGTTCAGAGCGCTCTGGCCCTCCCTGCGGGGAGGCGCCTTCACGGCTGTCCTTGAACGCTGCCGATTTCTGCCCGCAGACGCTTCAGACCTGAACGCGGAGGAGAGGGCTGTCCTAATAGCCAGCACCAAGTCCCCTATCTCCTTCCTGAGCAAACTCGGGCAGACCATTTCTCGGAAGCGCTCCCCCAAGGTAAGCGGACGGGATTTCCTCCAGCTGCAGAGCTAGAGGCGAGGTGCGGAGAGTGAAGGAACGCGATTTCCCTCTGTTCTTGGTGCAGGACAAGAAGGAAAAGGACTTGGATGGTGCTGGGAAGAGGAGGAAGACCAGCCAGTCAGAGGAGGTAAGAGAAATGTCTGGGATTTGCCAGAGCGACTATACTGTGCCTCTTCCTGGCTTAATCCCCCAGTTTCCGAGTTAGTATTGCTGGATCTTTCCAGTTCATCCACGTGAGAGGGGTGGGCACGGATGCTTCCTGTGGCCTTGTGCCTCTGTTCTTTGGAGAGCATTCCAGGAGCACACACGTGTGCACGTGGCCTTCCTTTCTCTGTGGAGTCACATACATGGTAAAGGGCAAGGGGCCTTCCAGGGATGTGATCACACCAGCAAAAGCCAGAGCACCTCTTCATTGCTGTTCCCGCCCTGAGTCTATTTTGAGATGAGAACTGCAAGGAGAGCTCTAACCTTGAGACCAGCCATCACTCCAGGCCCTGGGGGGGTGCAGGGGGGCTGCTCTGACACAGGCGGCTCTCGGGACCTATGTTCCTCAGGAGGACACGCCTCGGGGCCACAGAGGAGGGAGGCCCACCCTGGTGAGCACGCTGACCGACCGGAGGATGGACGTGGCCCTTGGCAACCAGAACAAAGTGAAGTACATGGCAACCCAGCTGCTAGCCAAGTTTGAGGAGAACGCGCCCCCACAGTCTGTGGGTGTGAGGAGACAGGTAGGCCTTGCTCACCCTCCGGGACCTGGTCTGGCCTCAAAGGAGGGAGCTGGTGAGATGGGGGATGTCCCAGACCCCCCGAGGGCTCCAGGCTTGAGGCAGCATCTGTGTGGGGAGGGACGAGGGTTACTGTCGTCACCTGGCAGGTCCCAGGTGTCTGTGACAGACGCCTACCCGGGACCTTCACAGCGTGGTGGGGTCTCAGTCTTTGCACGTAGGTGTGTGTTCACATACATACATACATGAGTGGTAAACCAACGCTTGCCCTGATCAACTTCAGTCACAAAAACCTCCGCTTCTGCTTATTGAGGAAAATGCTGAAAATAATGTTCATAGTTAAGGCCCCTATAATGTTATTAACATTTTGCCATGTTTCTTTCAGGTCTTTTCTTTAGTACGTCTTTGTTTTCATAGTTGAGGTCATTATTGACATGTACTTTCCTGTTCTGCTTTCTTCTTGTAACTTTGGGCATATTTCCATGTTCCAAACTCCTTACAAGTCTCTTCCAAAGTGTGCACTCTGTGCCTTTCTTAACCCTTCCTCTGGTGCTGGATGTTGACTTGTTTCTCATCTCTGATGATAAGCACAGAGGTAAATACTCTGGTGATAAAGCTGCCTTATTAGACTGTCCTTGACGAGGTCAAGAGTGGGCATGTTATCAAGATGCTCCGTTGACTAACCTCACACACATCCTCCCGAATCCTGGTGAGGGCTGGCCGGCGATGTCTGTCCGGTCTTGTCTCTCCTTTTGCTCGTCCAGAAGTCACTCTGGCTTCTCATGAGAGGAGGTGCTGACATAGTGTGGTCCACACCGAGAGCTTCTTCTCGAACCCCTGGTGCTTAAGTGCACGTCTCCTCTTCACCTTCTCCACGTCGTCAGCCCCTATTCCTGTGGACGGGGTGGGGTCCACCACATGAACATCTTCTCACGTCTGGTGCTCACTCAGATCCTCTCGCCTCAGGCGTCTGTGCCGAGAAGCCTGCAGCCCAGGCCCCCTCCCACCTCGGGAACGTGGGGTGCTGTCCGCCAGAGGAAGTTTGTCCTCAGGAGATGCACGCCTCAGTTTCCAAGTGGCAATTAGTGGTTTAGGCTCAGAGCGGTGAGCTCGGGAAAAAGACACTCAGAATTACAGCTCTGTCTGTCTTCTCCTTTGTGTTTGTTTTTGACCTAGTTGGGGGTTTCTTGTTTTTTTTTCCACAAGTGTAACGTACATTTTTACATATATATAAGTGTAACCTATGTATTTTTCTTTATAAGTGTAACTTTCTAGAATTAATTCTGTGAGCCCTTCCTCAGTTCTCAGATGTGTGTCTGTCTGCTGTGAGAAGCACCTTCGTGTCTGCTACCTTAATGTGTGTTCTTTTTTGTTTTTTTGTCTCCATGTGCTGTCCCTCCCCACACTGGCCTGTGTGTCACAGCTGACACAGGAGCGTGGGGTCAGCCAGCCGTCCAGCTGCCTGCCTGAGCAGGGTTGCTCTGCTCCCATCCCCCAGTGGAAACAGGTAAAGGAACTGCCCAGCCCAGGCCTTCCCACCCGCTCCTCCTCTGAGCCAGCTGGCTGGAGGCCTCACTGGAGCCCCGGGTAGGGATCTGTGTGCATTTGAGTGGACTCCAGGAAGGTTTAACAGACAGTACTGACAGTATCAGGCGTCCCTGATAGCTCAGTTGGTAAAGAATCCGCCTGCTATGCAGGAGACGCTGGTTTGATTCCTGGGCCGCAAAGATCTGCTGGAGAAGGGATAGGCTACCCACTCCAGTGTTCTTGGGCTTCCCTTGTGGCTCAGCTGGTAAAGAATCTGCCTGCAATGCAGGAGACATGGGTTCGATCCCTGGGTTGGGAAGATCCCCAGAGAAGGGAGAAGAGAAAGGCTACCCACTCCAGTGTTCTGGCCTGGAAAATTCCATGGACTGTATAGTCCATGGGGTTGCAAAGAGTTGGACACAACTAGTAGTCACTTTCACTAACAGTACCGCATGACCTCTATAACCCCTTTGGATCTGGGAATCCAGTGAACAGGCTGGGCTGTTTAGTGTTGAAACCAGCTGGGACTGCGTGGTGAGGTTCTGGAGTCTTTGGGGTTTTGCTCTTACAGCCTTTGTCCCAAGTTGACCTTTGGCTAACTTGTGACTGCATGACCCCTGGAGGACCATCCTGAGTTTGGGGCTTGGGGCAGTGGGCCTTTGGTGTTAAACAGGAAAATGTTAAACAGGTAGTTTCAAACTGTGGTTTGTTACCTTGCCTCAAACCATGGACGGTGATCGTGTACACTTTTCTTGGTGTTTTAGCTACATTTAAAATAGCCTTTTTAGAAATTTTCACTAAAGTTTCTGCAGAAACTCCTGTAGAGTGACTTCTACATGGTAGAGTGGGGCAGAGAGAGAGGAGGTGGTGCCTGGCGGTCACGGGAAGCCCGTCAGCCATGGAGGCCTCTGCTCCGTCCCTCCTGCGTCAGGAGTACGGCCTGGGTCTGCCCTCTTTGGTTTGGAATCACTGAGGACTGGGGTCCTGAGCGGTGGTTGGGTGTGTGGCCATGGTGCCCTCCTGTGCTGGAAGTGCTGGGAAGTGCTGGGAGGTGGTGAGATAGGTTTAGTTGAATGACATTTAAAGCAGATTGTTTCTTTCTTAACCTTTCTTTTAAGAATATGCACATAATGCAGGCCTGTGAGGCTGAAATGGAAGCTTGGGAGCAGAGTCCAGACTCACCACAAAGCCAAGCTGCTTCTTCATGTGCTTGGGGAGGGGTGGTCTTCTGAGAAAAACTTGTTAGCAATTGATTTTTGTTTTACTGACTTACCCTTCACCTTGAGTAGGCCCTCTGATTTAAAGGTCAGTCTTTAATGGAGGATTCCTGAAGGGGAAGATGAGCTACTTTCCCAGATTCTTATACTCGTCACAGAGGTGGCCTGAGACAGGACCACAGTCCCTGGGTAAAGAGATGACCTTGAGTGGCACTTCCTGGAGCGGCCCAGGGCAGGGACCGCTGCTAGGCTACAGGGGCACCTGGAGCCTCAGCCCGTGCGGGTGCTGTCTGCACATGTCCGGGTGATCTGCGGTCACGGTCAGTGGAGTTGAGTGCATACTGCCAGTTTCTCCAGGCAGAACAGAACCCTTAAAGTCAAGTCTGGTCTGGGAAGGGGCACCGTAGATGCGGGTTAGAAGGTGCAGCCGGGTCTCTGCAGCCGTCAGACCTGTGCTGTGTGTTGTGTGAAGCGGAATTGTCAGCCTGCCCTGCTGTAGGGGGGGCCATGCCCCAGTTCACGACCTCATGAATGCATCATGTCACGGATGACACATCCCCAGTACTGACTCAGGGGTGGCGTCACGAGCCTGCTTTGTGCACCTAGTCCCTGAGAGAGAATACTGCCAGGTGCCACACAAATGGGGACACAGGAGGACTCCTTTGGGGGTTTGGGAGGGCAGGCAGGAGCGGTGTCCCTACCTCCCCCCTCCTGGGCTTTGCAAGGAGCACCCCACAGGTCGGTCTGGGCGTGAGAAAGCTGAAGTCCCTCTGACCTAGGAAGCTGGTGGTTTGTTAGGCCCCAAAGGGTTCCTACACTGGAGACAGCCTCCCAGGAAGTGGACGCCGTGGGAAGAGGCATGTGGGGAAGTGACCTGCGGACACTGTGCGGTGTCAGTTGGCAGAGGTGCTCTTTTTGTCTCCTGTCTCCTGCTCTTTCCTGTGTTTCCTTGGTCATCTCCCAGAACCTTTTGAGTGTGAGTGAGGGTATGTCCTGGGCCCCTCTCTTCTGCCCCCAGCTTTCTTGATAAACCAACAAAGAAGAATATGCTCCAGGTCTGGGATTTAGAAAGTGCTGCCCTAAAAAAAAAAGAAAGAAAGTGCTGCCCTGTAGGTCCTGAGCCCACAGCGGCTGCACGAGACTCGGATCTGCAGACAGCGCGCCTCCAACCAGAGGCTGACGGCAGGCGGGGCGGGCGCTCCCTGGAGACACGGATTTGTGTTGACGGAGGCGCGGGGTTGGGAAGGGGTCTCAGGATGCCTTTGGCAGGTGCCTCTCGTCCTTCCAGAACCAACCTCAGTGTGGCCGTCTTTTTCACCTGTGTTCTCTCTGTTTGTGTCTGTTGGTGTAAAAGCGACGGGACAAGGAACGTTCTCGGACCTGCCCCAAAAAAGTGATCACCCTCTCTCCTCCCCCTACTCCGCCTCCCTGTCGGGCACGTGGCGGCCAACAGGTGACCCCCTCTGCATGTTCTGCTGTCCTGTGTGCCTGCCTGCCTGTGTGGGTGGCTAGGGTGGAGACCAAGTCAGAGTCCCCTCGTTTCCATGGTGACCGGTACTGGTGGGCCTCAGGGTAGCAATTGTACGTTCAAACCCTGGGTAGTTTAATTCAGCCCCATATCATACGAAGATGACCGTGCAGCTGTAAAGTTTAAACCACACTGACCCAGACACAAGGTCCACCAGACTGAGCGCATTTTCATGCAGCCCTGCTGGAGTCAGCCATGTTGGTCTTGCTGCCCAGGGAGGTGCAGTTCAGGTGGACTTTGGAAGCTTTTTCTAGGGCTTCACTCTATGAGTTTGGTTCCTTCCAATTTTGAGAGCCTGTCTTCTGTTTATCTGGCTTTTGCCAACGAATGGCTGCCCTTCCGTCCACCTCTCTCGCTCTCTAGGCAGACACTGGAGAACTGCTTCATGGCAAGTGGGCCACACATGTGTTTGTGGCCAGCATGCCCATTGAAAGTGCGGTTACAGAACAGCGTTTTTGATTTGTGTTGCACGTCCCTGTAAAATAAAATACTGATTGTAAAGAAAGGCAGGGTCTACGGAAAGACGTTTCGTTAGCTGTGGTAGCCTGTTTAGGAGGTGACCCTGTGCTGTGTCTGATGAGCAGGCCCAGCCGATGTCCCTGGGCCTGGACCCTGAGCCCCTGTGGGGCCGTGACTGCCCTGGGCCCTGTCCATGCCTGAGAACCACCACGGGCATTTCCTGTGAGCCAGGCAGGCTTCTGAGCATTTTCCTGTGTCGTCTCAGTGTCTTCTCACAGTAACCCTCCAAGGCAGGTCCCGGTAGCGTCAACCTCTTACAGCTGAGAAGACCGAGGCAGAGGGTCGGGAGGCCAGGTCATGTAGTGAACAGTGATCCAAGAGCTGAGCCCGCGTGTGTGACTCTGGAACCTGAGCCCTGGGCTCATCCAGCCCTCAGGGACCCCCCTGCTTATGGGCTCCAGAGAAACTCGGAAGCTTTGGGTCAGTTTTGCACGGGCGCAGGGCCATACAGTGAATCCTGGGTTATCCAGAGTGACCGGAGGCCTCCACAGCCCTATGACTGCTCCTCAGGACAGCGAGGGCCTGTGTACTGGGCCCTGTCCTCCCGCGCACAGTTCTTTGTTCTCCTCGCCCTGTCCCGTGTTCCTGTTCAGGGACCATGTCCCACCCTGGAGCTTCCTGTGGACTGTTGTCATGGTCATTTACTCCAGCCGATTTCCACCTCCCCACCTTTCCTTCCTAATGTCTTGTTGTGGAAAGCTTCGCCCTTCTAACCTGCCTCTCCTGTTAACCTCCCGTTGAATGCCTGGCCGTGTGCTGCTGTGTGGAAGAAACCTGTCTGCTCCACATTTGTACTAACCGTAGCCATTTATCCATGTGGCTGGCTCGTAGCAGGACAGCTGTGTTGGGAGTTGTCCTTGGGTGATAGGGGTTTGATGTGGATGGGGTTGTGATTGCTGGGGGCAGCAGGCCGCAGGATGTGTGTTGAAGTGAACTCTGACTCTGTCGCACTGTCACTCATTAGGTCCAGATAGAGAGTTTGGATGGAGCTTAAGTTTCTGCTTTATTGCCAACAGACACACGGGGATCTTGATGCCGACAGCCGTGGCAAGCAGAGCCCCCAGCACGAGAGGGTAAAAGCATGCCCATGGCATGGGACGCTGGCAGCCACACAGACGCGGCACGCTAGGGCGGGGGGCGGGGGGAGGCGGGCGTGGCCCCTGTCCCTTGCTTTTTGCACACTCTGGTCACCCAGCCAAGAGCCAGAACTCTTTGCTAGCAGTGATGATCCATGGGAATAGCATTCCCGGAGCATCCATCCACTCCAGAAAAAAACCCTGAGACGTGTGCTCCTATGAAAGGCCTCTTCCTCCTGCCCTCCGCCCTCTTTCCCACCTGTAAATATGTGCCTTTGACTCCAGGGGAAAGTCAGGATCCAGAAGTAGGAGGGACTTTTTTGCTCCTCCGCGAGTCTGGGATCTTGAGGTAGAAATCCCGAGGAAGCCAGAGCTCTTACCAGCATGGGGAGTTTTCAAGGATGAAGAGGACAGGGCAGGGAAGGAAGGTGATGACGGAGTCTGTGATGGGCAGTTGTCGATCCTCTGTCTGGGAAACTCGGGGACAGACGGCCAGTCACGCTTGGCTATCAAATAATCTGAGTAGCAGAGATGCCCATGTAAAAGCTTACTGACGTTATGGAACGTTCTTGGTTGTTGTTACCCTTTAATTGATCCCCGAGTGGATGCCAGTCTGCAGCCAGAGCGAGAATCAGCTCTCCCTGTTCATTTCATGTGGGCCTTCTCTCTTTTTTTTTTTTTTTGGCTTCTCTCTGCCTTTGCTGTCTGAGAAGTGTGCTCATGACTGAGCAGTAGGTCCGGCTCCCCTGGGCCCATCAGGGAAGTAGCAGTAGCCCTGTGTCTCGGTACTGTCACCAGGGCAACGGGAAGCAGGTCCCTGAGGCAGGCCTGCGTGGCCTTTCCACGTCACCCGTGTCACCATGGCCTCGCTGTTGCATGTGCCCAGCCTCTTTCATCGTCCTTCCCAGGCTGGTTCCTCTCTAGAAGAAATCTCAGCCTTTTCACTGAACAGGGCCAAACCCTCTGCTTTGGGGAATGCATATTTGGCGGGGGGGGGGGGGCGGTCCCGATGATTTTGATTGAAGCAGAGCCTTAGCAGGAACAGAGGGAAGAGTGTTGAAGGAGAGGAGAGACTGGAAGGAGCAGCAGGTAGAAGCTTGGGGCTGTGGGTTGCAGCGAGACTTTCATCATCCTGGGGCTGGTTTCCAGGTTCCTCAGTGCAGGGCTCCCGTCCAGATGCTCTTGAGGGTCACTGCTTATGTCCCTGCCAGACTGTTCCTCCACCACCCCCATCCAGCTGTACATTCGTCTGCTTCTTTACTGTCCAGGGAGTTTGGTCTTTTCTATCTGAGCCTCTAAAGCAGAGGTTGGTGACACTCTTCATCACCCCCATCACACCCGAAGCTTTGCAGTTAGTGTGAGCTGAAGTAGGGGAGCTCAGAGCCGAGGGGTGCCTCTTCCCTGCACCCTCCAGGTATCTCAGCCCGAACCTACAGGAAACGAAGCAATTACCGCCCGCCGAGTTCTTGGCCCCTTCTCGCTGGGGCCCGGAGAATCTGGCTGCTTGGCCCACTAGCTCCACGTGCTGCATGGGGGCTGCAAGGGTTGGGGGCTGGTTCCAGGGTCAGAGAAGTCTCAGCCCCACCAGAAGAAGGAGGGGCCACTTTCCTGGCTTTTATGTAAAAAGAGTGAGCTTCGCTGCAGATCTGCTGTCCCTGTGGTCCTCTCCACGTCAGGCCAGCAGAGTGATGAGCTGATGGAATCCCCTCTGCCCAAGAGAGATTCCAGCTCAGGCCATGAGGGGCTCAGCAGGGCGCACAGGATGTGTGGGCTGGACCCCGCCTGGAATGAGCCATTGCTGCTGCTGGA
Organism: Dama dama; assembly: GCF_033118175.1. Classification (NCBI taxonomy): domain Eukaryota; kingdom Metazoa; phylum Chordata; class Mammalia; order Artiodactyla; family Cervidae; genus Dama; species Dama dama. Next base: position 10,947,228 of record NC_083702.1, read on the forward strand.
ACTAAGAGTGTTTTTTTTAACTGCATTTGTTATCCAGATAAAGGGTCTGAAACTGCCAAGTTCTTTGTGTTCAGGACCGTGTGTGACTTTTAATTTCACATTTCCTTTGGTTTTTTTTCCTCCATCTTGTAGCCAGAACCTGAGCCTTCTCGTCGATTTTTTGTCGATCAGTGGGAGCTTTCCCTAAGCCTCCGCTCCGCCAGCCGCCCTGCTTCTCCTTCCTCCGACTCCCTCCGACAGGTAGCTCGGCTCCTTCAGGGCAAAGCCGCTTCCTCGCCAGCCTCCACTCTTCTCCCACACAAACGTCCTTCCTGTCTCCTTAGGGACCCTGCTGTGTGTGTCCTTCATGCATGTGAGGGTGGCAGGCGTCCACCTGAGTTCAGACGGCTGCTTGCTTCACTGCAGCAAGTTCCGTCCATGTCAGCCCACATTCGCCATATTCCAACCATACCAGTTAATGATAAAGCGTTAACTCCACGTGCCTTCTTATTAATGCGTTATAAAATAAGAACTGTAGTGTAATTAAATCCTGAAGGGAGTGGTGGCTAGCCAGTATTCCAGGTGCCTCTTGAACTGTAATCATGTGAGGAAAGAGCTCCGCTGGGTCCTACGATGGAGCTGTCCCAGATGTGCAGGGTTTTCAGACAGGTGGCAGGGCCCTCGGCCCATCCTGTCTGTCCCTGTTCTTGAGCGGCTGGCAGACTGTGCAGAAAGGAGTGCGTGTGTGGTGGCCCCAGTGTCAGTCCAGAGATAGCTACATTGCGGCTGTTTCTTGAGAGTTGGGAGAGGAAAACCATCTGCTGTTCACGCTGAAAACAAAGAGCACTGAAGGTGACAGGTGCTTTTGTGCCAGGCAGCCCTGGGCTGCGCTTGCTGAGGGTGCTGGTTTCTGGTGGGAGCACAGGGTCCCGGCCGAGCTGGGATGACCCTGAACTTGCTCCATGTCACGGCCTTCGACGCGGTGTCTGGTCCACGCACTCACTCGTCTGCTGCAGGGGGTGTGCTGTTTTCTGCCCCTGGGGTCAGCTTGGCTGCACCTGAGTGTCTGTCTGTTTGAGGCTTACGCTCCCCTCATGTCTCTATCTAAAGAGGCCTAAGAGCCTAAGAGCCAGTTGTGTTTCTCGACCACTGGTGGGTATAAACTGTGAATTAATGAGCAAATGGCACTAATCTTTGGAAATCTCCTTATTTTAAATTGAAAACATAATTGAGCCCTCAGTTCCAGCTGAACCTTGGGAACTGCCCGATGCGCCACTGCTGTCCTCGTAGTTAACGCAGGGTCCGTTTCCCTGGAGCGTTTCTCTGGTGTCCTCGCCCCACCCGGGACGTGCCACTGCTCAGGCCGGTGGTTCCTTCCCATATGGCTACCTGCCGGGATTGCTGGCATCCCTAGCCCTCCTGCATGTTCTGGATGCGGAATAAGAGAGAGGGCTCCTCAGACCCGCTGGCACACGGCTGCTGAGAATGTCACACACACATGGGCTGTGGCGAGGCTTCAGCCTCATTCCCTGCAGACTATCTCAAAGCAGGATTTCCACAAGAAAGCTTGCTATTGAAATGCGTAGTTTTCTCGTGACTTCTTCAGCTTTGCTGGAAAAAGGGTTGAGGTGGTTGGATTTTTCTTTCATCTTGTTTCAACTTAATGAAGGACCCCTCCTGGATGGAAGCACATCTGGCTTCCACAGCAGCCCCGCAGACTCCTACAGCGGCATCAGCAGTGCCCTGGCCAGTCCGGACGGCTTTGGCCTCAGGGCCCAGGGGAACACAGAACTCTCCATGGGAGAACGGGCAGAGGAAGGTTCTTCCTGGTAAAGCCAGGGCCTCTGATGCCCAGCACGGGGCCTCTGAGTGCAGCAGTTACCAGTGAGGACAGATGTCATCCCCGGGGACACAGGTTACCCAGGCGGAGAGTCGGCCTTGCTGTCTTTCTATCAGTAAATGAGGAAGTAGCTCCCCAAGCCCTCTCCCAGGCCGGGGATGTGCCCGCTCTCTGGTGCCCGCTGTCTACGGAGCCGGGGTCGGGGGTGTCCCCTCGAGTTCTTCATATGCAGTTTGAGCCACTGGGCCATAGGCCCTTCCCACTCTTGTCTGTTCACATCCACCCTGTCCTCCCGCCTGCCTGTCCCCTGCACTTCATCCAGAGATGTGAGAGACAACAGGTTCTCCTTCCTGAATTTCGCTGTCCCTGCAGCCGTTGCCCCCGCCTGTGCTGACGCCAGCGTGTGGACACTGACACCTTGTCCCCTGCTCGTGGGCACCGTGTTGGCATGTTTGTTGCTGCACCTGTGTTCATTTTATACCTTTCAAAGATTTTTTTTTTCCCCTGTCTTCTTAATTTATTTATTTTTTTCCTTCTCATTTTCCTTCTTTCTGGTCATTTTACAATCTCCAACCAATAGAAGTATATAAAGATGTACACGGGCGGAGTGAGCTCATTGGCTGAGCAGATAGCCAATCAGCTTCAAAGGAAAGAACAACCCAAAACCCTTCTAGACAAGAAGGAACTGGTAAGATACGCTAAGGGCACTGTCTGTCTGGATAAGGCGGCTCTGGAGAACACACCTGCTTTGCTCTAAGTAGCTCTAGTGACATACGCAGCCACTATGTGCCATGTGGTGTGTGTGTGTGTGTTTTTTTTTGAGGTGTCTGTATTTTGTAACTGACCTTCCAGGACTGAAATTGTTGTTCAGAATGTTGTGTGAACGGTATACACAGAATCTCCTAGTGAGTGCTCTAGGGCCCAGGAGCCTGTGTCCATGGAGAACCACAGGCGCACCATCAGATCAGAGTCTGTTGAAAGAACTTGGTTTGATCATTAATAAATAGCGGAGAACAGACTCAGTGCCGAGTGCTGCGTGGGCACGAGACTCCATTCCCCAGGCTGAGCCGCTTAGTGAGGGTCGTGCACCTGGGGAGTGCTAGGAGACCTCTCCCTGACCTGTGCCTCCTTCCCCCAGGGCTCCATAAAGAAGGAGTTCCCGCAGAACTTGGGAGGCAGCGACACCTGCTATTTCTGCCAGAAGCGGGTCTATGTGATGGAGCGGCTGAGCGCCGAGGGCAAGTTCTTCCACCGGAGCTGCTTCAAGTGCGAGCACTGTGCCACCACCCTGCGCCTCTCAGCCTACGCCTACGCCCTCGAGGACGGTGAGCTCCCCATGCCGAGGTGCACCCGGACACGGTCCCCACTGCTTGCTCACACAGATGCTTTCTTTCCACCTCTCCTGAGCATTCCCCCCCACCCCTCTCTAGTCTGTGTTCTAAGAGTCTGTCCCGTAGATCCATCCATAGAGTCACTAGGCAGTGTCATAGATGACTCGGTGACCATGGAGAAGAGAAGGGCATGTGTTTACCTAAACGCCTGCCCTGGCTTCACAGATAACCTGCTCTCCTACCTCACGGCCGGATCTTAAGACGAAAGGGGCCAGGGAGAATAAGTCTTTTTGTCTTTACTTTAGAGAAGAAGAATCACAGTCTTATAGAAGCCGCGTTTCTTGCCTGAGGTCAGTGGCAGCACATTGAAGCTGCGTCCTTGGCCACTGTTCTCGGACTTTGGCTTCCCGAAGGTGCCCGAGTTGTGCGCGTTGTCACCCGTTCTCTCTTGCATCTGCATCTCTGTGGAATTGAGAGCACGTGGCACAGGCCTTTGTCTGGTTTACTGTGCTGGTCCAGCCCTGGCCTTTTGTGGTATTTGTTGATTTCATAATGGAATGACCTTGATAAGGCAGAAGGTGGAGGATTATGCAGACTGGTAACAAAAACCTAATGGAGAGGCGTGTCTGCCACCTGAAAAACCTTGGGGTTAACTGGAAACAGTCACCCAAGACATTGATGATTTCACACCCGTTCCTACAGGACCCCAGAGGGACTTTCTGAGAGGCCGTCTTACTGATCCAAAAGTGATGAAAAGATGCAGGTGAATAGGAGGGGGAGTGAATCCTGGTGGGGTGGCCTTGACACAGGAGGGGACCGCCCTGTGATGAGGAGATAGTCACTCATCCAGGTTCTTTGAATAGTGAGTGAGAGGAACTGAGGAAAGCTGGCTCTTACTGTTGTGGCCTCTGGTCCTCTAGTAACACGAATGGAAAGCGAGGGCAGGGGTGCAGCTCTCTGTACCCCACACACCGGGTCTTTGGAGAACGCCTTTGATCTCCCCGATGGGCTTGGTGAGTGAAGCCCGCCCAGTGTTTCTGTCTGTGAAGTTTGCCTGAAAGGATCCCTCCAGCTCCAGCGAATCGATCCACAAGTATTTTTGCCCCTAGATTCTGTGCCACACCTGGAGACACATTCTTCTGTGGGAGTGGATAGAGTGTAAGCAGACTGGGTCCTGCATGGGATGCCCTGGCAGCAGGCAGCGTGAGAGTGGCCGTGGGCTCCAGGGCACAGTGCAGACTGACTTTGTACAGTGCAGAGGAGGAGGGATCCATGATGCTCAAAGTGTCAGGAAGGACCTCACCTGTCCTGGGTGGACTCTGGAGAGCGGTGGGTGAGGCTTCCTTGCCTTCCTGGAATAAATCCCACTTGATAATGGTGTCTGATCCTTTCAAAGTGCTGTTCAATTTGGTTTGCTAATATTTTGTGGAGAATTTTTGCACCTGTGTTCATCAGGGATATTGGTCTGTAGTTTTCTTGCAGGCTCCTTATCTGGCTTTTGATATGAGGGTGATGGTGGTCTCATGAACGAGTTGGGAGTGTTCCTGTTCAGTTGTTTGGGTACATTTGAGAAGACTTGTTGTTAGTTCTTTAAATGTTTGATAGCATTCACCAATGAAATCATCCGGTCCAGGGCTTTTCTGTTTTGCTAGAATTTTAATCCCTGATTCAGTCTCCTTACTCAGTACTGGTCAGTTGAGATTTTGTTCTTTATGACTGAGGTTTGATAAATTATGTTTCTAGGAATTTATTCATTTACTCTAGGTTATCTAGATTGGCAAATAGTTGTTTTTAGTAGTTTCTTAGGATCCTTTGTATTTCTATGGTATCAGTTGTAATGTCGTCTTTTATTTCTGATTTTATTTATTTGAGTCTTCTCTCTGTTTTTCTGAATTAGTCTGATGTCGGTTTCATTGATCTTTTCTATCGTGTTCCTTGTTAGGTCCTCTTATTTTTAACTTCAAGAATAGGAAAGTTCATTTGTTAAAGGAGTTGCTCTCTCCAAATGAGAATGATGAATGGGATTACTCCGGTTTCAACAGTTTTCTCTAACAGGGTCTATCCTTTAATTTTCAAAACCTTGACTGTAAGTGGGAGTAAATAAAAGGTTAAGGAAAAAACACCCCTCTGTGACTGAATTCCACTACCAACATCAAGGGAAAAGCCAAGTTTGGCATTAATTAAGCTTGTGGTCCCACCCGCAGCAGGACACACACGTTATGCAACAGGACACATGAATTATGCAATAGGACACACACGTTATGCGACAGGACATATACATTATGCAGTAGGACACACGTTATGCAGTATGACACACACGTTATGCAGCAGGACACATGTTATGCAGCAGGACACTTGGGTTATGCAGTGGGACACATGCGTTATGCAGTGGGACACATTATGCAGCAGGACATGCGTTATTAAGTAGGACACACGTTAGGCAGCAGGACACACGTGTTATGCAGTAGGACACGCGTTATGCAGCAGGACACACGTGTTATGCAGTAGGACACGCATTATAAAGTAGGACACGCGTTATGCAGCAGGACACACGTGTTATGCAGTAGGACACATGTTATAAAGTAGGACACGTGTTATAAAGTAGGACACGCATTATGCAGCAGGACACACGTGTTATGCAGTAGGACACATGTTATAAAGTAGGACACGTGTTATGCAGCAGGACACACGTGTTATGCAGTAGGACACGTGTTATAAAGTAGGACACACGTTAGGCAGCAGGACACACGTGTTATGCAGTAGGACACGCGTTATAAAGTAGGACACGTGTTATGCAGTAGGACACGTGTTATAAAGTAGGACACGTGTTATGCAGTAGGACACGTGTTATAAAGTAGGACATGTGTTATGCAGTAGGACACGTGTTATAAAGTAGGACACGCGTTAGGCAGCAGGACACGTGTTATGCAGTAGGACACGTGTTATAAAGTAGGACACGCGTTAGGCAGCAGGACACACGTGTTATGCAGTAGGACACGTGTTGTAAAGTAGGACACGCGTTATGCAGCAGGACACACGTGTTATGCAGTAGGACACGTGTTGTAAAGTAGGACACGCGTTATGCAGCAGGACACACGTGTTATGCAGTAGGACACGTGTTATAAAGTAGGACACGCGTTAGGCAGCAGGACACACGTGTTATGCAGTAGGACACGTGTTGTAAAGTAGGACACGCGTTAGGCAGCAGGACACACGTGTTATGCAGTAGGACACGTGTTATAAAGTAGGACACGCGTTAGGCAGCAGGACACACGTGTTATGCAGTAGGACACGTGTTATAAAGTAGGACACGCGTTAGGCAGCAGGACACACGTGTTATGCAGTAGGACACGTGTTGTAAAGTAGGACACGCGTTAGGCAGCAGGACACACGTGTTATGCAGTAGGACACGTGTTATAAAGTAGGACACGCGTTAGGCAGCAGGACACACGTGTTATGCAGTAGGACACGTGTTATAAAGTAGGACACGCGTTATGCAGCAGGACACACGTGTTATGCAGTAGGACACGTGTTGTAAAGTAGGACACGCGTTATGCAGCAGGACACACGTGTTATGCAGTAGGACACGTGTTATAAAGTAGGACACGCGTTAGGCAGCAGGACACACGTGTTATGCAGTAGGACACGTGTTATAAAGTAGGACATGCGTTAGGCAGCAGGACACACGTTATGCAACAGGATGCAATGTTACCCCAGGACCCAGACAGCCCAGGTGGGCACAGCTGAGCGCTGGGAACTACTGCGGACCCTGAGGATGCCCTGTGCATGCCGATGCTTTTTATTAGGCTTAATTCTGTTTTGTTCTAGTCAGGGTCAGTTGTAGGACTTTTTTATTTGTTCTGCGTTGTCTTTAATGCTGATATGACCCACTAAGGATCTGAGCTGCAGTTTGACCTGCGCCGAGTCGCACATGGTTGCCAGAGGGCCACGGCAGAGCTGATGTTCAGGGCTGCCCCACCCGTGGCAGCCTTCCTGCCTCCAGCACTGTGTTCATCCTCGGTGCCCCCAGAAATGCTCCTCCAGCTCTTCATGTGACCGCATCTTTGTTCTGCACACACAGCCACTTTGTTTGCTGGCCCCGCTGTACAGGCTGCAGTCTCTGCTCTGAGCCCTGATTGGGTGATGGCTCCGTGGCCTCCACACATACGGGCACAGGGAAGAGGAGGGCGTGGCCTTCCTGGATGAGAGCCCTGGCCTGGGCAAGGTCGGGCTGGGGCGATGGGGACGCGTGTGCCAAGACCAGGGGTCAAGTCCGGCATTTCAGAGACTTGCTCACTCCCTCTTCCCCTGCCCCTTGCTGCCTGCAGGTAAATTCTACTGCAAGCCACACTACTGTTACCGGCTGTCCGGCCCTGCGCAGAGGAAGAGACCGGCAGGGGCGCCTCTGTCTGGAAAGGTAACGGGGCTGGGCTGCAGGGTTGGGGGCAGCAGGTGACCATCCAGTGTGGTGACAGCTCAGGCATGGCCAACAGACCCTGGGTGACCAGCGAGCAGCCCTTCCTGTGAGTGGGAGGGTCTGAGAAGTGGTATTGGTCTGATTTGGGGAGGGGCAGCATGTCAGGCCTCATCGAATGTTGGGTTTCACTATGGAAGTGTTCTTGCCAGCACCTGAGCTACATTGGGAAGAGCCTGTGCACCCCTCCCTTCTGATCGTTCTGTGTAAAAAAGCCTTTGCCTTGAAAGTTGCACCTTTCCTGAGAGGAGGACGTTAGAAAAGGACTTGGCTCAAAATAAATGTTCTGTAGCCAACTCCTTTAACTTTGTTTATTCTGGGGGCCACTCATCTAAGAACTTTATCTTAAAAATCTGAGCATAGTTAGCTCCCTGCTTGTCTTTTCAAGTGAGCTTGGTATCCTCTCTGATGGGGTGTTCCTGTGTGTGTCAGCAGCTGACCATTGCTTCCCGGAGGGCCTCTGGGGTGGCAGAGAGCTGGTGGGAAGGGATACCAGGCACCTCTGGACCATGACTCCTGCGACCTCTGTGACGAGTGTCCTGGCACATCTCTGGGTTGCCTGGTGAGGGCAGCCGACCACAGTGAGGTGTCACCGTGTCTTGAGATGTGGTGCCTCACTCAGTCATCTTCCTCTCCTAGGAGGCCCGGGGACCCCTGCAGGACAGCCCGGCCGCAGACGCCAGCGGACGGCCCAGCACCAGTGCCAGCCCTGCTGAGAGAAGCCCAGGTAGCCTCACTTCCTTGTTTGGCTGGGTGGCGCGTCACTCGCTCGGCCTCTGCGACAAGGCCAAGGGGATGAGCCAGCACCTCCAGTGCAGCATTTCGTCGATTGGGCATCAGGCAGCCCAGAACCCTCCGGACTCCTTTTTCATGTGCCAGCTGCTTGCTTTCGGAGTCCCCTTCCTCTATGGGCTGTCGGAGGTGCTGGTGCAGATCCGAGGGGAGTTTCACTGGCCCACTGTGAGCCAGTAGGGCACCGTCAGGTCAGCGGCATTGCCCACACTTCGTGCCGTCTGTTCCAAGTCTCAGAGTTTTATTGCCGGGCCCTGGGATCTGCCCACATCCATCAGACACCTGGTGGCCAAGCCCAGGCCTGTCCAGAGAAGAGGAGTTCAGAGCTGGCTACTTTTAGCACTGACCTACGTGACGAGCCAGGGCAGCAGGGCCTTCCTGTAGTCCCTCTTGGTGGGCTCCTCAGGCCGAGTGTGGAGCTGTGAGAAGGCCCCGGGGTTTGCACACACGCTCACCTGCACTGGATCTCCTCTGTCCCCTTCGCTGCACTGGTGTCTGGGGCAGTTCCTGTTGCTCTCCCCACACCTGTGACTGCTGAAGGACAGGCCCTGGCTGGTTCCACTTTAACCTCTTCCTGCATCAGGAGGCGAGTGCCGCCACCCGCACTTCTAAAAACATTTATTCTGATCTCGGAAGGCAGGAAGAGAAGGGCTCACGGAACCAGCTTTGTTGTGAGGAATAGTGTTTTTTCCCTTAAAGCTGCTTCTCCCTACTCTCTGCCAAAGCAACCTGCGTGGGGTGTCCACAGTCCCACAGATGCGGGTGGTCCCGGGGACCTATGCAGCCCCGCCTGGTCACAGGCCAGCTCACTGCAGCCGGTGGGAGAGGAAGTCGTCAGGGCCCTGCTGTCACCTGTCACAGGTGTCCTCCCGTCCACAGAAATCACCACATGGAAAGCACAGGTTATCAGCTAGATGGAGAGGAGTTGGTCATAGGATTCCCAAAGGGAGGAGGAATAGGGTGGTCCTCTTGGTCCTCAGACGGGAGGTTGGTAGCGCTGCTCCTCTGACCGCGCTTTGGAACTGATGGAGCCCCGGGGGCAGGACGTAGGAGAGCTCAGCTCTGCTGGTGCGTGTGCCTCGCTCTGATCTGGGCAAGTCTGCAAGTGCCCTGCAGGTTGGACCAACATTTTATAGCCATGTTTAAGCCACAAAGGACTTGCTACCCCTTAAACTTATAATCCATCTTTCTTATGAGGTGCTGAGGGCTCCTGAGTCGGGGAGGGACTGGCAGAGATGCGGGCATGTGCCTTGGAACAGGTGAGCACTACCTGGGGCTCAGCACACAGCCAGGGCGCTCAGCCTCTTGTGAACATCTGCAGAAGAATGAAGCCAGCGGGGGTCAGGCAGTTCCTGGTCATGCACTCGATCTGGTTCAGTTTGCCGTCCGTCTGTCTGCTTTGGAAGGACTTCAGGATTTTAGGAGCTGTGAAGAGTGAAGGGTTCCGTAGAGAAGAGGAACCTTCTCTGAAGCAGGGATAGAAGATGAGAGCTGGGCTTGTGACTGAATCAAAGGCCTGTGGGCCTTCTTGATTTTGAGGGAGACGCACCTCTCACAGCACGCGGGGTTTAGGATGTGAGCCCTGGTTGGAGGTACCCTGTGGGCAGCAGTGAGCCAGTGCCCAGAGCACTGGGGTCCTGCCTTTGGAGACCTGGGCTTTCAGAACGATGGCTCTGAGTGTGGACACACCCCAGGACCAGCACTTCCCCTCCGTAGGAGAGGAGCAGGACATGGGTGCCTGTTACACTTGGCATGACGTTGATTTTTTTCTACTCCTTTAATAGGAAAAAAAAAAAAAAAACCATTTAACTGGAACCTTGTTTTGAAGAGATTCAGAAAAATTCAGGTGTTGGAGGGCTTCAGAATGTGTGCTGTGGACGGCAGTTGTCAGGCCAGGTCCTGGCACGTGCCCTGGGCTGCACTCTGAGCAGGAGTGAGTGGTGCATGGAGTGTGGTTCACACCCGGGTCCCCGTTCCCCGGAAAGTGGGGCTGGAGGAGCCGTGACTGGTCGGCTGTTGTGCATCTGCCCCCTTTAGTCTGTGGCGTTTCCCTCCATTCCCTTGTGTTCGCCTCTTCCACCACAAAATTACTACTGTTGCCAAAAATACAAACACAACCTGTGAGTTAGAACCTAGTCCAACGTCCTGTCTCTGGCAGCCTGGCCTGTGGCTGCTGCCTAGTTTAACATCTTTGTTTGTGATGTGCTTTTAATGTAGAAACCCTCTTTTCTGTTCTCAGTCTGTAACTAGTTTGTCTCCGAGCTTCTTACATTGGCTGCTGCAGGTTCGTGGACCTGGCACAGGTTTCCTTACCCTGGCCTCAGAGTACCTGCCTGTAGGAAACATTTGGAGAACAGGTAGAGAAAGAAAACCCCAGATGGTACATTTTCCCCTTGAGTACAAGACCCTCAGTTGCAGGTTTTGAGACCCTTTCTTCATTCTTTACACCTCGTATGGTGGGGAACCAGAACTGAAGTGTACAGGTGGGAGTCATGGGGATCAGAAACGCTGTCCTTCCAGTCCCTGCGACAGACATGGGACGGGGAGAAGGCTTCATTGTCTGTCATCTTACGGAAAGATGATCTTAACACACATGGCTGTCTGGCTGGGCACTGCCTGCCCCCATCCCTAGGCAGACCTGCATGGCACCCGCGTTCCGTAGTGGGCATGCTGAGTGAGCACTCGGAAACCAGGTGTTTACCTCACCAGCTGGGACGGTCGCATGGCAGGACGACTCCGACCCATCCTGGGTTCCTGCCCTCAGGAGGGAGTTATTGCCAGATCTCCCACTGCTTCCCAAGTCTGCTTCCGTTTCTGGAAAACCTGTTAGTGAGGCAGAGAATTCCACATCCAGCTTCCCTGCCCAGTCCTGAGAGTCGTAGCAAATGGTGATGTATGCACGTTTACATATATACACACACGTGCTTGTACTAAACTTCATGTGTAGCAGGTGTTTGATATATGCACATTTACATATATACACACATGCGCTTGTACCGGTTTAGCTTCATGTGTATAAGTACACGTTTACATATTGTGCCCTGAGTAATAATCACAATCCTAGTGGAGCTTTTTCTAAAGCTTCTCTTTCCTTGGTTCTGGTTTACCTGGGGACCTGGCCTAGCTTAGTGTTCTGGTCGGGGCTTGGAGGGAGCAGAGAAGCCGGGCTCCTGGTGGAGGGGGAGACTGCGGGGTGAGTGTCTCAGAAAGCAAGCAGAGCATACTCCCAGCACCAGAGACCAGGGGCACAGGGCTCTCTCTCAGGGGCCCTGAGGACCGCTTCGGTTCCAAGGCGTGTCTGACTCCCTGGGCCTGTTACTGCAGCTTCCTGCTGTCTCTTGGTGTTCAGTGTATCTGTAGACAGTGGAATCCCATAGTCTGTCCTGAGAGTGGCCTCAGCGTGGCCTTGAAGGCCTGACCAGTTAGTTAAGGGGTTCCACACCCCACTTTTCCTGAGCCGTTAAGCAGCAGTGGGTCTCCAGGCATGGTACGGAGACCAGAGCTGTGTCAGGGATGCCCGCCTTTCTACCTCCGGCCTGCCTTCTGTGAAGCGTCGTGCTTGCCTTTAATCTGTGCTGTTGTGAGTTTTGGTGTGTTTCTTTGTGAGCTGTTTTTATTTAATTGTGTAACTTTGTTTTTTCCGTCAAACTGTTTTCTGTGAAACTAAGGTGTTGTGCTTCTATTTTTTTTTTTTTTTTTTTTAACAAATGTTACCGTTCTTATTTAAGAGAATAAATTCCAAACAATCTTCAGGTTTCTGAGTATTTCTTTTCCTCCCCTTTCTCCTGATTGGAGGGTGGGAAGGGCCCCCTCAGGCAGGTCTCGGGAGTGGGCTTGACAGCACTGTGCCTCAGGACTCTCGCTCCGGGGCTGGGTCGGGAGAGAGTGTAGGTGTACTGAAGTGGGGAGACAGCGTGTTTATACCTGAAGTAAAGGTTCCTGTCAGTGGAAAGGCCCCTGTTCTGGGGGCAGGGGGGCATGGTGGAAGACATTTGCTTGCTTCGTGGAGGAAGATGCCACCTGTGTTGCACATCCAGTCAGCCTGCATGAAGGCCCTGGGGGACGGGCAGGTGAGGAACAGAAACTCCCCCTGAGCCAGTGTCTGCTGGGGCCCCAGGCCGGTGTCCTCCCCCTGACGAGCCAGTGCCAGGCCCAGGAGCACGTCGGCACCTCTCCTCTGCTTGAGGCTTTCAGGCCACAGGGATGGTCCAGGTCTGTCCTCCCGACTGTTTCTTTCTGTGACATGGACCCTGAGCTGGGGGACCAGTTCTGCCTGACCGCTGGAGCCTGGAGGACTGAGCCTCCAAGACCCTCTCACATTTGCTGTGACCTTGGCAGTGCGTCCCATGGAGCCGGGCTCAGCCAGTCTGGGTGCTAAATTGGGCCCCGAGAGGGTGCCGCAGTGGGGTGAGGGACACTGACCACCCCGTCTGCACAGCTGTGCTCTAGGAGACAGGGTCTGGCTTGAAGGGCCTCTCCCCTCCACTCTTGGGTGCCCACACGGCTGCAGCACCTTGCTGGGTCCCGAATTCTTCTTGCCTGCCTCCTATCCCCCTTTCTCAGAAATCAGTCAGTCGGGTCTGTCCTGGCCTCTGCAAAAGGCCGGGAGAGAAAGAGCGGGTGAAGACCCTGGAGAATTCCCTTTGGGTCTGTTTCTTCCCAAAACTTCTTGAAACCCAGTCTCTTCTTTTCTCAACAATTCCCTGGCTGTTGCCCTGACTGGTACACTCTCCGAGAGGGCTCCTGTGTGCAGATGGGGGCACGGGACAGACCCTGGGTTCCGTCCTGCCCCCGAGGGACACACTGGAGACAAGTCCCCACACGGCCTTTCTGGGGTGTAGCGGCTTGCACGGGGCTTTGGGGAAACTCGTGCCTACACCCCAGGCCCTTTCGTAGAGCTCTGCGACTTCCCCAAGACTCCCGAACCAGGGCTTACCTTGCACCTCAGGGTCCAGCCCTGCACCCAGCGAGTGCTGGCCAGGAGACCGTCCCGAGGACCTGTGGGGATGAAGGCGTGGTGCTGGGTTGTGCCTCCTGCTCCACAGGTCCTCTGGACCAAGGGTGGGGACAAGGCTTTGCTCCAAGAAAGACAGTGATTGAGAGGGCAAGTCGCCCCCTCACCCACCCACCCAAGCCCTAACTCAAGCCAAGCAAACTTGACCTCGCCCTTGATAGTGTCTACAGGGGAGGTCAGAGTGCCCCCATCACTCACAGACACCTCTTGTTGGTGCAAAGGGCAGTTTGGGGATGCCTTTCCTCCTGGGGCTGTGCGGGTGATGACCAGGAAAGTTCTCACAGTCCAGTCGGGATTTCTGTTAGCTCTCACGTGTCCTTCACCTCTCTTTCTGTCCTTGCCAGCTCACTGTGGACTGTACGTTGACCGCATGAGCCTGTCCTCAGTGTGTGCGTTGAGTTCCTCTTCTGTGCTTGTGTAAGGTATCAGGGTTATTCCCACCGTGCCACTGTTGTTTCACAGTGTCCTCACCTGGAACTGTGGGTCTTTGGTAGTTGTTTTGTGTTAAGGGGCCCCGGTCTCCGGAAGAGCTCGGGCCCTCCAATCAGGCACCTGCTTCTCTTGAGTTCCTGCACCCCGGGTCCCGGTGTGCCTGGGCCTCCATCACAGCCAACTTCCTGAGAAAACTTGGCCCCACTGGGGCCCCTGTAGACCCAGGCTGCCAGGCGAGGCCCGGGGCCCCGGGAGGACCTGGGCCTCAGACGCGTGACAGCATCGGGGCTGTTTCCATGCAGAGGCCCAAATAGGCGTGCGTCATTCAGCTCTCGTGTTCTTCCATGGTGGTGACTCCGCACATCCTTGGAGGTGAGTTCCCGAGAGGGCGACCCTCCTGGGGCTAGGTGGCTTCTCAGAGGTCAGACCTGAAAGTGTGACTAGGGATCTGAGACCCCGAAGGGGAACAGTACGGCTGAAGTGGTCCCAGTATGGCTACAGCAGCCTGTTTACTCTTGTGTCCCTGTTTTCTAGAACCGAGTCAGGATCTAGAAGGATCTCCAGGTAGGAGAGACCCGTTGTGAAATTTCCCTCCCAGCATTTGCTACCAACAGACTTCTCTGGGTCAGTAGATTCTTCCTTTAAAAGAGGTTTTACCCTTGGTTCGGTCTCCTGTGGGTCACTCTGCACCGGCTCCCTGCCTGCCTTCAGTGAGGCAGAGCTTCCTTGGGGCCCCAGCACTGCTGGAGGCCCAGCCCCATGGGGAGCGGGTGTGGGTGTGGGCAGCCAGCCCCAGTGGAGGCTGGAGCCGTTGCAGGGCTCGGCGGCTGTGCTCCCGGCGACTGCAGACACCACGCCAAGGGCTGTGCTGTTTACAGCCGGGATGACCCATGTCTGCCCTGGAGTCCCCGTCAAATAAAAACAGAGTGAAGCTTGGCGTGTCGGGCTTCCCCAGTGACTGTACCGGTCAACCTGCTGCTGGAGCTGGTGTCATAGAAACTCAGAGCATGGTTCAGGAGGACGGGTAATGTTGATGCAGCAGGCATGCAGCACTTCTGTGCCAGGCGCTGTCCAGACGCAGCACTCCCCTGTAGCTGCGAGGAAGGCGGCATTTTGCAGACTGGATCGAGGCCACATAACCAACCTGGGCGGAGCCGGTGGAGTCTGCCTGCAGGACATAGCACCACCCTGGCACTGTCCGGCCTCCAGCCTCGGCTTGTCTGCTGGGGAGAGGGAAGAGCTGCTTATTGGCTCCGCAGAGATGACAGCGTTAAAGACATTCCTGAGCGCCCTGTGTCATCCGCGAGCGTGTGGTTATTCCCAGGAAATACGTCCCCAGCTTTTTAGCAGTGACCCCCACCCCCTGGCTGGGGATGTGCCTTTGCAAAGAGGGTGGATTCGAGAGCCAAGGGCATTCATCCCTAGTACGTGAAGGGGATGGTCAGAAGAGACCGAGGAGGAGAGCAGTGATGTTGAGCCAGCTTCTCCTCGTTTTCTCCGTATCAGCTGTCTTTGATGAATCGAATGAAACCAAGCCTGAAGTCATGTCAGTGAGAATAGACCGGAGCAACCTCTCCCCAGGAGGGTCTGTTGGGACCCTCCTGCCTGTCAGTCCCAAGGAGACGGGCTTGTGTTCAGGGGGATGATCAGTGCTGCTCCCTGGGCCCCAGTTTCTTCTCTGCTCTCGCATTTTATCACATCTAAGAGGCCCCGAGGGTGGTGCAGCTGACGTACTGCTCTACAGTTCTCAGCAGTGGCCCGGCCTGGCGCCCTGGGTGGGGTTGGCTGAAGGAGAGGGAGAGACAGGGTCTGCCTGATTCTGTACTGACAGTTGGAGCAGAATCATCAGGACAGGAAACACTGACCTTCTCATCTGTCTTGAGTTTGGGCCCCTCCAGGCTCCACTCACATCAAATGACCCTGACACCCGGCTGAGCAGGGAGTGTGCATCATTGCCCTCTGGGCTCTGCCATGTCGGGTCAGCTCCGGTTGGCACATGAGCACTCAGAGGCCTGAGCACATCGGGCCCAGCTGCAGGCAGGCGTGCTGAGACGGGCCCTGCGAGCCCACAGAGGATGTTTTGGGAAATGGAAAAATGAAGCAGTGTTTTTCCACATCGTGTTTCCAAGCCTGGTTTTCTCCCTGGGCTAGTGAGCGGACTTCCTGATGGACCTGTGGGCTTCTGTTCCCCAGGCCCTGCTCTGGAGGGCCGGGCGGGTGTGTGGGCAGCCCTTGCGTGGATGGCAGGAATGGACAGTTCCTGTGAGCCAGGCCACGCCGGAGGACTGGAAAGGGTGGGGTGGTGTGCCCAGCACGTGGGCCTGTGGGCCTGGCGTGGCCCTTCCTGGGGGGCTGCTCCACGTACTGCCCTCTGGGGTCAGGATGCCTCACCTGAGCAGCAGAGGTGGGCAGCAGAGGGGGATGTCTGAGCTCACCGCTCCATCCTAACGACCTTGTCCGTCGGGCTGTGGTCCAGCGTCTGGCGGGTGGCTGGCCCCTTGAGCTCGAGGTTGGAGACAGTCCCTTGTGACTTCCAGGCAGCATTCCGGGCTCAGTGCTGTTGACGTTTGGGTAGATACTTCTGTGTTGTGCGTTGTCGGCTGTTTGTAGAATCCGTGGATGTCAGGACCCCTTCCCAGGTTGGGATGTTGCCAGGAGACCCTGAAAGAGAAGATCATCTGGTTGACAACCACCATTCTAGACTAGAGTCAGAAGTGGGCACAGCGTGCAGGCGTGAAATCTGCTTCCATGTGGTCCTTCCCTGTGGGAGACCAGGCGGAGGGCGTGCGAGAACCAAGGCAGTGATGCAGGGTCTCCACCCTGGCAGGCTGTCAGCCCACAACCCCGTGTGGGAGCAGGCGTCCTTGCAGGTGCTGCAGACGCTGTCAGATGTTGAGAATGCGTTCTAGAACAGAGGTCCAGAAGTCTTTTATGACCCACAGTGGACTGCACTGCACCCTGGAACATGGTCATCCTCAGAGAACAGAGCCGGGCTAGGGAACACGTGCAGAGAAGGCGCTGACTTGGGCTCCAGCCCTGCAGCCTGTCACCCTGCCGTCTCCGGTCAGTGGTCTGTCTGAGGTTCAGCTTTTCTGTCTAATGAAGTTAGAAAACGTGAACAAAAGGCTCCCTGCTCCCCTTATCTCTTAAGGCTGTTGTCGGGAGCAAATAAGCTAGAACATATGGAAGCTGGTTGATCTAACAGGATTTCAGGACGACAGTCAGCCATGCTTGTTGGTGGGGCTTCCAGAAAATGCTGGGGTCATCAGAGTAAGTGTGAGTTCGGGTTGTTTCTGCTGACTGGGCAATGCGTCCTTCAGGGTGAGGACCGCACGGCCCAGTGGGCTGCGTTCCCAGACGGCAGAGGTTTGGGGAAACAGAACAGTGAGAAGGTCCTGTGTGTCTGGTCCTGAGACTGGGCCTGGGAGCTGGCCAGCACAGCACATTAAGTCCCTGCAGGGCTTCGCTAAATTTGGTCTTGCTTTTTCCTCAGCCTGCATGAATAGGCTGTGAGGTCACCTGCTGACTCTGTGACCACCAGAGGCTCTTCACTATAGCAACGAAGGGAAAGCAGTCACAGATGGGGTTTAGTGACGCTGAGTTGTCAGCACCCACGTGAGAGTCAGAGGAACAGCAGGGTCACAGCTTCCCGGGAACGGGGCCTGGGAGTGGTCTGGCTCCACCCACATCCGTCCCCCAGGGCCTTCTGTGCCGCCTCATGGCCCCTGCAGGATGGAGTCGGGACTGGACAGTGCCTTGTGGTGCCCGGCTGGCCGCTGGAAAGGGCTTTGTGCTCTCCTCCGTCAGCCTCACAGGGCCCTTGCCCAGACACTGGTCAGTCTCGGGGACTGGCCAGTGTCCAGGCCAGTCTCAAGGACGGTGGACAGACGAGACCCTGTGTTTCAGATGGTGGTTGTGGACCTGCTGGTGGAACTTGGCTCATTTCCAGAAACAAATCTTGGGCTACCTGGGGGGAGGGAGATGTTGTCTTCAACAGGAGCCTGCTGCAGAGCAGACAGCCTTTTGTGGAAGGCAGGGGTAGGGGTGGGCAGGTTTGTCCCTGTGATAGCTGAATTATGGGCAGTTTCTTAAAAATGTGCCCAGGGGCAGAGACAACTGGGAGTGCTCTGCATCAGAGGGCACCCTCCTCCCCGAGTCCCCATCCCCGTTTGAGGTGTGCTCGGAGGGTAGCTGGCGTGATACAGATGAACTTGAGTGCTGGGGGCCTGCAGAGGGTGCCCAAGGTAGCGGGAGGTGAGAGGCCTGGGCCGGGCTGACCTGTGGGGCCATCCTTCTCTTTACCTGCCGCGTATGTGATCAGCTGCATGAGTGGCTTGTGGACAGATTGCTTCCCTTGGGCAGATCACAGGGGCCTTCCTGTTTTTCGGGCGGCCCCTGTGGCGCCCCTGTGTGCACAGGTGTGTGGAGGCAGGTGGCCAGGTGGGAAGGCAAGAGTTTCAGCTGGAGCTCGGCTGGCGGGGACTAAAGAGCACCAGCAAACCCCAGTGCGCTCGTCACAGCTGCAGCTTCCCACAGGTTGACGCGGCAGATGGTTGGGCCCGATCGAGCTTCCCCTGTGAGGTGTTTCAGCACAGGAAAGACATATTACCTGGAGAGCTACACGGAACTCTGGGACGGTCTTTTAGTGGAGACCAGGGTATGTGCCTTAGAGAGAATGACATGTGCCAGGATTCCCACGTGCCAGAAAAGCACCCATGGGAGATGCTGCAATAATAGCAGCAAAAAGAATTTAACACTGGAAAACTAACATGAAAGCAAAAGTTCCCTGGGATCCTGCAGATGGGGAGCATAGGCCTGGGTGTGGACAAGCCCGTTGGCCTTCTGGAAAGGACTCCCTGGGCTGCGGGCTGTCCCCTCCCACCGGCTGGGTCTCCTGGGACAGCTCTGATTCATCCCTGTCGCACTTTCCCTCCTCGGTCCCTCTGTCACCGCTGACTCCTGGCAGGTCAGTGTCTCCCTCTTGCATCCACACAACATTCTTTTCTCTGTGCCTCACGTAAGCATACGGATGGACAAGTAGACAGTTGGCATGTGAGGAGTGGTCATCAATCCTGTCCTTCCATCTTTCGTCGAGTTCTGAGCTTCTCCGGAAGACCACCTGTCACCTGAGGCTGGCGGTGTGACTTGACCAGTCAAACCCAGTGTCGTTCTGTAGAGCCTGGGGTGTCACAGAAGCTGGGCCCCCGCCCTGGCGGGACGCGAGCCCCACAGCCTGCCTGCTTCCACCTGGGGTCCCTTTGCCGTGCTCTCCCTCGGCTTTCTGGTGCAGTAACTGCCATTTGCAGTCCAGGGCAAAGGGATACAGGAGACCTGTACAACTTGGGAGTGAAAAGGTTGCTGGACCTCAAGACGTATCACCTAGCTCGTGTGCGGAATGCTGCCGTGTACATGGTGAACATAGTAGAGAAGGGCAGTGTACGTGGGCACGGGGATGGCCCTTGTGAGTGTGTGCGTGTGTGTGTGTGTGTGAATATAATCCCCTTCACATGCACAGTAACCCTGGGCATGGGACTGTCCTCATTGAAGATCAGGAAATGTACTCTTCGTGTCGTGGGATTTTCCTAAGATCTTTCAGCCAGTTGCTGGTGTGGTCCAGTGTCTCGGGGGGGGTCTGTGTGACTCTGCGTCCACGTGCTGCATCTTGTCCCAGTGGGCACAGGCAAGAGTGGTTGGGGCGAGGGGGGCCTCTTTTGCCCGAGAGTGGGGTCACAGGTGTGTCAGGAAGTGTGAGGATGGAGATGGGAGTGGAGGGGGCATGGCAGTGACATCTGACATCTGAGCCCTTCAGAGTCCACGTGCCCTCTGCAGTCCTCAGAGTTCTTCACAAAGGAATGCTAGAGTCTAGAAAGCACTGCCTTGGGCCTCCCAGAGTAACAGCCGACCCAGGCAAGGTCATCAGTGATCTTCAGACCATGGACACAGGGGTGCTGGGAACAGGTAGTCCAGGGTCTCCATCCACAACTGCGCAAATCTGCTTGTTAATTCCAAAGGGGAAAGGTCCCTCTACAACACAGAGCCAACAAGCACCAGTTCAACCAAGCCATCCAGCTGGCATCACCAGGAATGAGGGGGCCTGACTGTTCTGTGTGGGTGCAGTTGCCCATGTAGGGGGGTCCCATGGAACAAAGAGCCTTTACCATAATCTCAACATGAGACAGACAATTGCACGGTGTGAGAAGCTCCGCAGCAGTTTCCCTGGACCGCCCCATTGACCAGCCAGATGCAGTGCTCAAACCCCAACTGTGTCCTGGACCGAGGGGTGGGGGCAGTGGGAGGACTCTCCCCTCGACAGGCTGCTTTCCCTCAGGTCCAGCCTGGCCCCTCCCCCCCAGCCAGTGTCCACTGCTCCCCAGGCTTTCCTGCAGGGCAGATGAGGGGTCTTCCGTCTTCTGCACCAGCCCCCCACACACACACCAGCATCCTCTGGGCTCTGAGGGCCCCAGCCTTGTTGACCGCTGCGGCGTCCAGCTCCCCAGCCTCGCAGGAAGGCTGCCCCTCCTTCCAGGGGAAGGCTCCTTCCGTCATCCCCATCGCTGACCCTAGAACTTTGCTTCTTGCTTGTCGTGCAGGCCCAAGCGTGAATGGCCTAGAGGAGCCTAGCGTCGCCAAGAGACTGCGGGGCACCCCGGAAAGGATCGAGCTGGAAAACTACCGGCTGTCGGTGCGGCAGGCGGAGGGGCTGGAGGAGGTGCCTGAGGAGACGCAGGCCGAGCACAACCTGAGCAGCGTGCTGGACACGGGGACAGAGGAGGACGCAGCCAGCAGGTGAGCCTGCGGGGACTGCTGCCTGCCGGGGGCGAGCGCTGCGGAGCCCTGAGTCAGCTCGTCTGGGTCTGCATGCTGGCTGTGACCCTTGACAGGCAGGTCGCGTGGCCTCCCTGTCTGCCTCCTCGTCTGATGTGCTGTGAGGAGTCTGGCCAGACTTGAAGGGCTGCTCTGAGTGCCCATGGACCATGAGGCCTAGGAGGAACTGTCTGTCTCCTTCTGGCCTTCAGAGAGGCAGGGGGTGGGCTTGCCTGCTTCTCGTCTCCGGAAGCACGTGGCAAGACCACTCAGAAAGGGACTGAGAGCCTGTGGCTTGTGGCGAGAGGTGAGGGTTGACCTTTCTGCCCAATTTTTTTATGCCAAGTGTGTCCCTTGCTTTTCTCCATGGTCCTTGAATTGCTGCAGCTTCAAGTGGAAACTCATCATGTTGGCCACCCTTGTGACATGGCCCAGGGATGGACTGCCCTGAGCACCCCCCCCAACACACACACAGAGAACTGCCGCCCACGACTGGGGTCCCAGTGTGCTTGGCTCGAAGGGAGGGCAGCCTGGCCTCCCCTCTCCCACCTGAAGTTGTCTAAATTGACCTGAGGTTAGGGATGAGCACAGGGGACATTCTTACCCTGATTACCTGTTTTGGAAGATGTTAAATGACAAGCCCGGGGTTGGTCAGTGTTGTTAGTTAAAAAGAAAGTAAACAAATGACGTCACGGTGATAAGGCAGAAACATAGCTCAGTCAACACTGAAAGCTAATCAGACTCCAGAGGGCACGCGTTCTGTGGTCCACAGTCCTAGGTTTTCCTGCTGGAAACTGCCTTGCCCTGACCCTCACCCACTTCAGTTATCGCCACCCTGTCTAGTCCTGCTGTTTGCATCTTGTCTCCCTCGAGACTGAGGATCTTTTCTGTGGCAGTTTAGTGTTCCCTGCAGCGTCTGGGAAGGGCTTTGTGAGCAGAAGACACTTGGTAAGTTTTAGTGGCACGAATGAATGAACGCATGAATGGAGTAGGATTCACTTGACTGAGCTGAGCAGTGAGGAACCTGCTGTTTTCTTCCTCATCTGCTAACTGATCTTCAGTTAGGTGCTCAGAAGCATTTGCTGAATGACAGACTGACTGTAAATGGGTAAAACAAGCTAGTGGATGGCTGGAGGACCCACGAGTAGCACAGGCGTGGTGAAGTCAAGTACATCTCCCACTCCACCAGCTCACCCTGACAACCAGGTGTTCACACCCCCTTCCCAGTGTGGACAGGGCTGTCATGGCAGAGCCATTTGGCCCATGAAGGGTTGGGGGAACACAGCCCAGGAGACCACCCTTGCTTCTGACCCAGCGGAAGTGACAGTCTCCCGCATCACCCTTGGGTGGGGTATAATTTTCTAGAAAGACGATGAAACAGAGCCCTCTGGAGGGGCAGTGCTCACAGCCGTGCTCAGGCAGAGCCACTCTCCTGGTGCTGACGTGCGGCGATACCCTCAGAGCCTCCGGGTTCACATTCCCTCTTGGGGGTAGTTGTGGTTAAGCCCGGCTCCAGGTCAGCTGACGCTGTGTGACTCAAAAGCCTTTGCCCCAAACTGCGTTCTTAGACTCTCCACCCTGACCGGAGGCCGCAGGAAGTCAGACTTCCCCCGTCAGGCAGGGCACCGAGGGCTTAGGGTCTCCCTCCCAGACACAGGCAGCTGGGCTGGGCCCTCGGAGCAAGGTGGGGCGCGCTTATCCCCGGGAGCGGGCGTCCAGGCCCAGCCCTCAGGGCGAGGTGGGGCACACTTATCCCGGGAGCGGGCGCCTGGGCCCTCGAGCAGTGACTGCCTCTCGCAGGGGGCGGGGAGGCTTGCACAGGCAGCCCGTGCGCCCATCTTGCCCTCTGCTTCCCCCCCTGTCCCCCCTACGCTGGCCCCTGAGGCGTCCTCTGTCCCATCCTGGCCCATAGCGGGCAGCTGCCTTTTTGACTTCTCTGCCTGTGCCCCTGGCCTCCAGACGTCCCCTCACTGGGTTCTCTGGTCGTTCCCACAGCAGTTCGGAGTCAGAGATGGAGGAGGAGGAGCCCCCGCTGCCCACCTCGGACCTGGGCGGCGTTCCCTGGAAGGAGGCCGTGAGGATCCATGCGCTCCTGAGAGGGAAGAGTGAAGAGGAGCTGGAAGCCTCCAGGAGCTTCGGGGCCGGGGAGGAGGACGAGGAAGACGAGGAGGAGGAGGAGGAGGAGGACGAAGAGGACGAGGAGGACGAGGAGTCTAGTGAAGGTCAGAGGACACCCTCTCCTCCTGACCCTGACATCAGACCGCAGTGTGCGGGGGTGGGTTTCTGTGGCCGGGGACCCATGACGGACGCCTCTCTCCCAGGCCTTGGGGGACCCGTGATGGGCCGTCAGGGAGAGCTGGGCATGGAGGCGGGTCAGGGCCTCCTGCAGCTCAGGTCGCTCGTCTTCCTGTCCTGTTCCAGCTGAGGGAACTTAGCTTTCTGGGGTTCCCTGGTCCCGGGTGTCGGGGGCTGCAGAGCATTGAGGAGAGGGCCCCCGGGCAGGCTCACCCGTGGAGCCTGGGGATGTTCTGGGAGCCGTGTCCTGGCGGGTCGGTGGGGCTGGCTCTGAGACACCTCGTCGGGCACTCGAGGTGTTGGTCCCATCCTGTCGGCTGCGTGTGTGAGCCCGAGTGGTGACAAGGAGCTCAGAGGGCTGTTCCCCCGTGCCGCCTTGCCCCGGGTCCGCAGTGGTGAACAGGGGCCAGGCAGGCGGAGACCAGAGCCCTTGGGGACTCGTGTCTGTTAGGCTTGTGCTGTCTCTTCAGGCGCGTGGACAGGGCAGGCGGGTGTGACTCCTTGGCCTGGAGCCTGGCCCCCAGGGCTGGCCCTCCATGGCTCTAGGACCTCTGCCCCGTGTGGAGGTCCCTGTGCTCAGCGGCCAGTCCCAGCCCAGGGACTGCAGCTCAGTGAGGGCTGGGCACTGGCCAGGCACAGTGCGAGTAACTGGGGGTCCTTGGAGCACTGTGTGTCCCCTAGCCGGTGACCCACGACAGATGAGGCAGGGCTTCCGTGGGCACGTGGGCAGGTCCTCCTGCAGGCCTCCCTCCCTCCCTCCCACCCACCAACCCAGAGGCCAGGCGGGGCTCTAGGGCATCCCTTGGGGCCTGAACACCCCCTCATGTGAGGAGTCAGGGGAGGCAGCGTCTGGGGCTCCTTCCGCTGCCGGCCTGCCTGCAGAGCCAATGGCCCGGGGTCAGTCCGCGGGGACTGCAAGGGCACAGCCTCCCTGAGAGGTCCCTCGGTGGCTTGTAGCCCAGACACAGCTGAGGGTCAGGGTGCGTCCTCTCTTCCCTCCTGAGACCTGACTTCTTGGATGTGGAAGTAGGGCTGGGCTTTAGTTGGAGGAACCGGGGGTGATGCTTCTCTCTGTCCTCCTCCTGTCTGCCCCCCCGGTGCTCCGGCAGGAGAGTGCTGGCCCTGGGACAGAGAATGCCTGCAGGGCCCGCTCCTGCAGGGGGGTGAGGGCCTGGGTGCAGGTGAAAGTATCCCTGCTGCCTCCGCCCTGACCCCAGGAACAAGTCCCACATGAGGAGGGGGCTTTCCTAGAGTGCAGTGGTAGGAGAGACAGCCACCCCAGACCCGCCCGACTGACCCCTCTGCGCCTTGAATGCCCGCTGCCTGTCCTCCATGCTGTTTAGACTCTGCCCCTGCTCTGATGTGAGCCGCTCACCTCACATCACAGAGTGCCCAGAACCCCTCCCTGTGCCCAGGCAGTGTGTCCCCAGGCCCCCCTGCTTGGTGGGACACGGGCAGCCCCCGGGGGGAGCCTCACTGTCTTCCTCTGCTCGCCTGGAAGCTGGAGGAGGGGCCTGCATCTCCTCTTGGATTTGTTGTCCTGGTCTGGAGACGCAGCCCGTCCAGCTCCGCCAGGGACCTTCGACCCCTGAGAAAACCCTTAGCAGCCAGCAGCTCCCAGGAGAGCCCACGCCATCCCAGCCCGGCGCCCCCGCTCACATCTGGTGGCCTTGTCAGTGGCCTCTGCCCCAAGCACTCTTCCTGTTGCTAGAAAGTTAGGAGGTTGTGGTTCTTGTGGTGAAGCCAGATTGCCCCAGTAGACTGTGGAGAGGCCTTCGGATCAGATGCTGCTGAAAAGCCGCCCTCCCTCCGGTGGTCCCCCGCCCCCACGTTGCTGGCTGTCCCCTGATTTGACCCAAGCGTATGGTGTGGTCCTAGTACTGACAATGCAGAGCCCCCAGGGTGGGTGTGCATGCGTGTTCCTTGGATGCCGGCAGCAGGGTTCTCACCTGGCTGAGGAGCTGGGTCTGGTGTCCGGGGCACCAGAGGGGCCCTAGAGGAGAGTTAGAGGAAAGGGCTTTGACTGCAGAAAAGGTACAGAGGGATTGAATTCTTGCTCCTGTGAGCTCCCTGAGCTGTGGTGGTCTGCAGGACAGACCCCGCCCACCTCCTCCCTGGCTATGGCTCCTCTGAGTCCACCCCTGCCTGAGCCCACCATAGAAGGGGCAGACGATGACTGAGAGGCCCAACAGAGTCACGCTGTGCCTGTGTGAGCCGCTGGTTCCTGCAGGATGGCCCGGCGCGTCCACGTCTCTGTCCACGCAGCAAGTGGCAGTGGGTACAGGCTTGGTGGCCTTGGAGCCACATGCGTGGGAGGCTGGCCTTGCAGAGGCCAGTCGTGACCTGTGCTTGGGTCCCTTAAAGGCAGTTAAGGTGGAAAGAGCGGCAGAGAGGAAGGGGCTCTGCGCTGGAGGGGGAGTAACACTCTTCATGGAAGACAGTTACGTGAGGCTCCAAGGGACGGAGTCACACTGAACGAGTAGGCTCCAAGGGGCGGGGTCTTACTGAACCAGTAGGAGTCAGGTGTGTGTGCATGTGTGTGTGTGCACGCGCATGCACGGAGGCTCCAAGGGACAGAGTCACACTGAATGAGTAGAAGTCTAGTGTGTGTGCGCGTGCGCATGTACTGAGGCTCCAAGGGACAGAGTCACATTGAATGAGTAGGAGTCGGGTGTGTGTGTGTGTGCGCGCGCGCGCATGCACTGATTCTCAGTTTTTGCCTGCTTCTGCTTCACACTGATCCTGGCAAATGTGGTAACTTTGCCTCTGTTTCCTGTCCTATGGTGTCTGCTCCCTCCATCCCTGGACTGTTCACATTCCCCTGTCTTCCTTCCTTCCTTCTTCCCGTCCTCTCTCCCTCTCTCACCTCCTCCCCTGGAACCTGGTCCCCTAGTCGGGAGCCCGAGGAGGCTGCAGCAGCTGCTGAACCTGGCCGATCCCCTGGAGATCCAGGCCGACGTGCACTGGACGCATATTCGTGAGAACCAGGAGGAGCAAGCGGCACTGGCGCCCGAGTCCCCCCTTCCTGGAGGTAACTGCTCGGGGTGCAGGGCCCCGGGCGCCTCCGCCCCCTTCCCCTCGGGCTGCAGAGGACTCTCCTGTAGGGCAGGGCTGCCCGGCTCCACACAAGTAAGAGCCAGTGAGGCGTGTCTGCTTCCCGGGCTCTCATCAGTGGGGTGAGAGGGGGGCTGTCTTCTGACTGGAAACAATGAGGTGAACTTGACCTTGGAAGAACTGAGAATCTGCTGCCTTTGCCCGGTGTCACTAGGTCGGGCTCCTCTTTGTCCACTTGAAGGAATGTCCTTGCTCTTCATCATGCTGTGTATCTGGGTGTGAGTGTGTGTGGACAGAGTGGGGTCAGGGGACCATATCTTGGACTAAAATGAAGTCTTAAGAAGACATTTGCTTCAGGGAGGCCTCTGAAGTAGCATCATTTCCAGCCCTGGGTTTTAGGGGAGGCACTCTGCATCTCACAAGAGGATGACGATGACCCTTGTTCTGGCTTCTTTAAAGGAACGAAAACCTAGAGAGCGTTGGGAGCATCCTTCTCCATGCCCCAACCTCGGCGTGCCCACCTCGGTGTCTTTCCTTCTGTCTCTTGCCCTTTTGTTTGCGTGTTTGCATTTAGCGCCCACAGGGACCAATGTCTAACCATTTTTACAGCCTCGTAAACACCCAGCAGCTCTTTGGGAGCCGAGAGAGAGCCTGCTGCCTGGGGATGCCACTTGGACTCGAGCTGCGTCATTCCCCCCACCACCCAACCCGTTCTCTCCTCGCCCAGCACATAGGGCACCATGGGCCTTGAGCTGTAGCGTCGTCTGTCTCTCCTTCATTGTAGACTCCAGGAGGACCTCACTGTCCTTACCAGGAACGCTTACTCCCGTGTAACTGTGTATTTGTTGTCTGTTTTAAATTCAGTGCCTGGCCTCCCCTCCGTCCGCCGTGCAGCAGTACAGGCCTGGCTGGAGTCGGTCTCCGGAGGTAGACTGGTGATGTTTGTTCTCTGCCCACTCACTGTAACCCTCTCTCGGCAGCCCTGCTGGTACCTTAACACGGGACTCCAGTCCTGCCGCTGGTGCATGCGCGGCAGAGGGTGGGGGCACGTGCATGCCTCACTCAGGCCGCCCGCCCTTGCATGGACCAGACACACACCCCACGCCCTCCTGGGAGGACCCGAGGGGAGAGAGCAGGAGTGCAGGTGGCAGGGAAGACAAACACCACTGTTAATAGAGATCGGTGAAGGCTGAACCTGAAGGACCATGCGTAGCACTGAGGTTTCACGTCTGTGAAAGTGAGGGCTGGGCGGAGGCTGGAGGAACCACTGAACAGGAGCATCACGGTGGGAGGCAGTCAGTACTGGTGGGGGGATGGGGTGGGGGGATTCAGCTGGAGGTGGGGGACAGGCTGGGTCCGCAGGCTGAGGTGCAGGGCTCTCTGAGCATTTGGACCACGAGGAAGCGGTGAGGCCTCCCTTGTCCTCACTGAACTGTTCTGGGGGCGTTTCTCAGCCAGGGGCTCTGATATCCAGACAGGTCATGGGACTCCGTCGTCTGAAGGTCCTGGCCTTGGCTGTGCAGTGCAGAAGGGCCAGGGCGCCGCTGTTGGGTGGGCAGGACAGGAGCCCTAGGCCGCCCCACCAGCCTCTCTCACCAGCCGCCCGGTGTCCTCAGCTCCCGCGTCAGGAGGCACCAAGCCGCAGGGAGGGCTGCTGGTCCCCCCCACAGTTAGTTTTGTTCCCAGGATGCTTGGTCGAGTCTGAGGTGTGGGACGTCCCAGCAGCAGCAGACTAGACCAGAGCCGAGCGATTCGGCGACGCCCGCTTCCACGTGTGGCTGCTTCTACCCCGCTGCGTCCTGCCCTGGACTAACCCTCAGTTCCTCCCTCAGGCTGTCTCTCTTTCAGCACTGCTGCGGCCACATTGAAGCTTCTCGCTGTGTTTTGACACATGTGACAGTCGTTCCTTTCAGGGTACCGCTGAGGACTGTAGACGACTCCCGATCCCACATCTAGGGCAGGCGTTTGTCTGAGTAGGAGAAGCCCGGGGGCCGTGGGGCCAGGACTGGGGTGGGCGGTTCTAGTGCACTGTGCCCGGAATCCCGGCCAGCTGGGGGTCCGCGTCACTCTTGCTTCCAGCAAACGTGTGAACTTAACCTCTTGATGCCCGGCTGCTCACAGACGGATTCAAGCACACGTGTGGGCTTGGGGGGTGGAGGGTGCCTTCTGTGAGGTGGGCCCAGGTTCTGTCCCCATCAGATCCTCTCTGAAAGGGAGCCCTACAGCGGCTGGCTTGCTGTCCCACAGATAGCGTGGGGTGGGGGAGTTGCTTGCTTTGGGAGGCCCTCCCCTTGAGTTTAGTGAGTGCCCAGCAACACTGTGAGCGTATGGACGTCTCAGTCAGTGGGAGTAACTGAGAGGCTTACTCAGGGTTTTCCCAGCAATGCCATCATCACAGGACAGTGTTCAGGCCCCACCAGCTCTGTGGCTGCTCAGGAGCTGTGTGGGGCTCCCAGCTCCCACAGCCCTCCCCACCTCACCCACTCCAGATGGATTTTTCTAGCACTCTATGGAGCGGGTGCATGTCATCACCTTGTCCTAATAAGCTGAGTGCATGGAAGAGATGGTGAGAACAAGTCACGGCTTAAGGAAGTGTTTAAAACACCAGGGCTCCCAGGTCCCGAGCTGCAGGCCCAACTCTTAGAAGTGCCTTACCTCCAGTGGCCGTCACGGCTGTCTCTTGTCCCTGGCTTCTTTTCGCTTTGACCCCATGGGCGCTTCAGGTCACTGCTCATCACTGCACATCCTGGCTGTGGGCGATGCAGCTTCGAGAGGCCTGGCTGCTAGTCCCTGAGGGTCGTGGCCCCGTGGCCTGGCCTTGGGTTTCTGCAGGGCTGGACCCTTGGGCCTGGGTATGTGCAGGTCAAAGGGCAGCCCCTCTCCTGAAAGGAGACCCTGAGAAGAGCCTCTAGGCACCTTGGCAGGAGAGAAGCAGGTCCTGGCAGTGTAGGCACTCCCAGCCCAGCATCCTGGGCAGCTTCCTGCTGGCTATCTCTTGCTCGGCCTCTGGCCGTTTCTTGCCCGGCCGCTGGTCTGAGTGCTTCGTGTGCAGAGTAGGGGCCAGTGTGAGTGTGTGAGAGTGTGGGCTGCTTCCTTGGGAGAAATCACACTTTGTCCCATCCTGTGGCACGGAGGGGCTGGTCTTAAGCCCAGAAAGGACCTTTACATGACCCTCTCCCCTCTCCCGTGTGCTGAAAGATGTGTCTGAGTTCTCCCAGTGAGGCCACAGCCCTGCCCAGCCCTGCACACAGCCCTGATCCAGGCTGAGTGGTGCAGGTGCGAACAGACCCCTAGCTGCCTGACTTGGTCCCCTCCCTGAGAGGCAGGGCTAGCCACAGCCCCTCATCCTGTTCCTCGAGGGTCAAGGGGTCGGCGCAGGGCCTGGCTGCCACATGTGCTGGGCATCTGCCAACCTGGGCCTGATAAGCAGCGTTCTCCCCCTGCTGCCCCCCATTCTTCTCAGACAGGCTCTCCCAGCAGCTGCTGGGGGAAGAGGAAAGCCAGCCGGCTCAGGCCACTTCTCCCCTCCTGCTTGGCCGGGTCCGTGTGCTCAGGAGGCCCAGTCCAGCTCCTGCCCTGCTCTCAGCTCCCAGCCCTCTGACTCCCGCCCCAGCCAGTCCTCTCCCTTCTCCCCGCAGTCTGCCCATGGACAGCCCCAAGAACCCAGTGCCACTGTCCGTCCCCACTGCCAATGTGTCTGTCCATCTCTCTTTGTCCTTCCTTTGATGTTTCTGCCTTGCAGTCCCATTCGATGAGGATGACCTGGAAGGAGATGTGGACTCAGAACCAGCAGAGATCGAAGGGGAGGCAGCAGAGAATGGGGACGCAGGGGACACTGGCGCCGAGCTGGATGACGGTACGGGACCAGAGAGCTCTGAGCTCGGGGAATGCGGAACAGTGCACGTGATAGTGAAAGCGAGGCGCTCGGAGGAGTGGCCATTAGGGCTCGTGGTTCCTTCTTTGTTCTGCACTGACCTGAACACCTGCCGTTTCACCCACCCGGTGGACAGCGGCTGTGTTCATTCAGTTATGGGGAGAAACCGAGCAGATGCGGGACTTCCTACAGGGCCTCTAAGGCAGCCGCTGCCTCTGGAAGCTGGAACAATGGGATGATATGGGCAGTCTGGGGAGCAGAGGACCAGCGGGCAGGGCCAGGCCGGGACGGGATGCACGCTGCTGCTGGATGTCCTGGCAGCTGGCCTCCAAGGCGGGGGGAAGGCGGCACCTGCGGGGGGAGCACGGCTTCACTAGAGGCCTGTGCTGCTGCTTCCCTTGGCCAGATCAGCACTGGTCGGACGACATCCCGTCCGAGGCCGACACGGAGCTGCACCGGCCGGCAGTGGGAGCAGAGCTGGAGCTGAGGGTGTCGGACGGCGAGGAGGAGCTACCACCGGCCTCAGCAGGGCACCCAGAGAGAGGTCTGTGTGCAGCCCCTTCCCCTGGACTCCCTGCCCATCCAGAGGGGGTGCTTCCTCTTGTAAATCCTGCCTCTTGTTTTTTCAGGTCCCTCCCGAGTCTCCAGCCCCACCCGGTCCCCTGAGGAGCCCACAGGCCTGTCCTCCCCAGCCCGCAGCCCCGGGGCACAGGTAAGGGTTTGACCCACTGCCTCTGGTGCCGACGGGGCTGTTGGAAGCAGGAGTGGCTGGGGCTCGAGCCCCATCTGACCCACTGTGTCCCGGTACCACAGCAAGCTGAAACAGCAAGATTTGTGCAATCACTGGTTTGAGTAACAGATTTGTTTCTTCTCAGTGTTATGTTCAAATGACTATGCTTTTCTGAATTAAAAATGTGTGTCTGGGTTACCAGGGGTGTTCACACCACACAGTGCAAGATGCTCCCTAAATAGATAGTAACACTGTTTCCTGTGGAGCACGTTTTAGGGGAGATGTCTGCGGGGAGGCCAGAGCTGGAGGCCAGGGGCTACTTGACTTGGTCTTTGGGTCCTGAGGAGCAGGTGACTTGGGTGATTTCCCCTGAGATGAGCCCGGGCGTGGTCGGAAAGAGTGCCTGGAGGCACAGTGTAACTGACACTTTCCCGCCTCACATCAGAGACCCTGGCAGGCTAGGGCACGTCGTGCTGTCCTTTGGCTGGTGTCATTTCAGGGCCCGAAGAACAAGGTGCACTTGGGATGAACCCAGCCTGAAAGCTGCCTGTGTGCACTGGGTGAGGGGTTCCAGAGCTGGACAGGGCAGAAGAGGGGGCGTCCTCCTGACCCTCGACTATGGCCCCGAGGATGGAGAGGCTGCTTCAGGAAGCTCGGGCCCTTGGTGGGAGAGCGCGCCTGTTACAGCCCTGCCTTCTGAGTGGCTCCTGTCACCTCGCTTTCCCGCAGAGCGCCCGTCCCCCTCTTGCCACTGTGGCCACCGGGGTAGGGTCACCCGCCGAGAGTCCTCTGCTGGAGCCCTCGACCCCGCCAGCGGAGCCCGAAGCTCGCCCTCCCATCCGATCACAGCCTGAAGCCAGGACGCCGCCCTCGCCTGCCAGCCCCCAGCGCCAGTCCCCGCCCGCCCCACTGCCCATCTGCTCCCAGCCTCAACCGTCCCCTGAGGCCACCGTGCCATCCCCCACCCTGTCCCCCATCCGCTCCCAGCCCGTGCCGGCCAGAACCTCCACCCCTCTGGCCCCCCTCCCCGTGAAGAACCAAGGAGTCACCAAGGACACACTGGGCAGCCCCCTCCCTGGGGACGAGGCCCTGAAACGCAGCGACCTGGTGGCTGAGTTCTGGATGAAGAGTGCCGAGATCCGCCGCAGCCTGGGGCTCACGCCCGTGCGCCGGAGCCCGGGGTCTGAGCCTGCCTTCCAGTCCCCTCCCCTGAAGGCCTATCCAGCAGAGAAGGCTCCCCAGAGCGAGGGGCTCCGGCTCCTAAAACCCCCATCTGTCCCCAGGAAACTGGGGCTGCCCACCGCCGAGGGTGCCCAACCCTGCCCGCCCACCCCTGTGTCCCCACCCGACAGGGAGCCGAAGGGCCCCCGGGAGGAGCACAGAGACCTGTCCAGCAGCTCAGGGCTGGGCCTGCAGGGTAGCTCCTCCCGCACCAGGACACCGGGCAGCCAGAGCTTCAACACCTCTGACTCCACCATGCTCACGCCCCCTTCCAGCCCGCCACCCCCGCCTCCTGATGAGGAGCCCGCTACCCTTCACAGGAAGCCAGACCTGGCAGGGCAGCCTGTGGCCTCGACACCCACACCCCCGGCTGCCTGCGTGAGGCCCCCGCGGGAGCCCGCCCAGCCCCCCCAAGAGGAGGCACGGAAGTCTTTCGTGGAGAGCGTGGATGAGATCCCCTTCGCAGATGACGTGGAGGACACGTATGACGACAACACGTGTGATGACCGCACGGAGGACTCGAGTCTGCAGGAGACCTTCTTCACACCCCCCTCCCACTGGCCCCACCCCAAGCCACCCTTGGCTGCAGAGAACGGCCGGGGGCTGGAGAGTGGGGTCCCATTGCAGAAGCGGGGGCTGCCGCTGGTCTCGGCCGAGGCCAAGGAGCTGGCGGCCGAGCGCATGCGGGCTCGGGAGAAGTCGGTGCGGAGCCAAGCACTGAGGGACGCCATGGCCCGGCAGCTGAGCAGGATGAAGGAGATGGACATAGCGGCTGTAGCCCCTGGGACCCCCAGGACCCCCGCACCCTGCAGAGCCGCTGCTGTGCCCCCCAAGGGCCCCGAGGAGCCTGCCCCGAGGCAAGAAGCCACAAGTGAGGAGGTGCTGTCCCCTCCCTCGGACTCAGGGGGCCCGGATGGCTCGGTCACCTCGTCAGAGGGCTCCAGCGGGAAAAGCAAGAAGAGGTCATCCCTCTTCTCTCCTCGGAGAAGCAAGAAAGAGAAGAAGCCCAAGGGCGAGGGCCGGCCCCTGGAGAGGCCTAGCCCTGGCACTCTGGAGGAAGTGGCCGCCAAGCCCAGGTCTCTGTGGAAGTCCGTCTTCTCCGGGTACCGGAAGGACAAGAAGAAGAAGAGCGACGGCCGGTCTTGCCCCAGCACCCCTTCCAGCGGGACCACAGTGGATGCCGGCAAGCCCAGGGCATCTCCCGTCTCAAGAGCAGGTTCGGCAGTGCAGCCCCGCCCCCACCCTGGGCACAGCTTGGGGTGCAGGCTCTCCTGTCCCCACGGTTCCCTCTGAAGACCTCCTGCCTGTACCGCCCTGCCTCCCCTGGGGTTTCCTAGGGAGGAGGCCGCTAAACCTAGGACGTTCCAAAACAAGCGAGTGGCTGGGCAGGGGCCATGGGGTGGCTGTGCTTCCTAGGGAAGGTGCTGCAGCTGGACACGGCCTGTTGGTGCGTGGGGGCTCCTGCCTGGGTGCGTGTCAGCATCCAGGCCTGTGGCTCCGGGTGCAGGGACAGACCCAAACTGGGGGGAACCACACCTCACTCCCCCCACCCAGGTCTCCGGGGGGTGGGCCCGCTGCTCACGATCTGCTCGGCCCTGCCTCCAGAGCTGCGGACCCGGCGCCAGCTGAGCTGCTCGGAGGACTCGGACCTCTCCAGCGATGACGTCCTCGAGCGGACCTCCCAGAAGTCCAGAAAAGAGGTGGGGGGCCGTGGCCGTGACTGTCCCTTGTTCAGCCCCCACCCCCACCCCCGGACCCCAGCCAGTCCAGTGGTCACCCCCTGCACCCGCACTCACTGTGCCCCCAAGGCACACCTTTGCAGGAGCAGCTATTACCCTACCGGAGCACATCCGCCTTCCTCTTGGTGCGTAGACCCCCGAGTCTGTCCCGTTCACCTGAGCTCTTCCTCCATCTGCATCAGGTAGTGAGGCTTCATTCAGAATAGAAGCGCCTGTTTACTTCAGGCTCCTCCAGGAGCCTCGGAAGTAGTGCTCATCTGAAGAAAGGGGCTTTTGATTCCAAACAGAACAGTAGAAGGACCCTGGCTTTTCTTTCTCCTTCTTTGCGTTCCCCCCACAAGCCAGAGACTTGGGGAGAACATGTGACCACGTTTACCCCCAGTCTTAAGAAAGCAGATGTCGTTATGTGGGAAACCGTAGGACGGTGGTCTCCGCAATAAAGACTGCCCCACGTCCTAACTGCCCAGCAGTCAGTGTGCAGCCGGCCTCCATCCCTCCCCCATGGGGCACGCCTCCTGTGGGGCTCCTGCAGGGATGAGGGCTGGGCGTCTCTGCACACCGGCCCAGCCAGCTGCTGACCAAGGAAACCCTCTTGTCCCCTCCAGCCGAGAACTTACACTGAGGAGGAGCTGAATGCCAAGCTGACCCGACGTGTGCAGAAGGCAGCTCGGAGGCAGGCCAAGCAGGAAGAGCTGAAACGGCTGCACCGCGCCCAGGTAAGGGCAGCAGAGCCTCCCATCTTCCCAACCTGCTGCCCGCATCCACACAAGGGCGAGGGAGGAGGCGGAGCGGAGCCACTGTCCCCTGGCCTGCACCTCTGGCTCGATGCAGCTGTAGAAGCCTCGCTTGGGGGCAGCTGTTGGTGGAAACGGAGATGCCCAGCCTGGGGTCTCCCAGGTTCCCAGCTCTGGAATAACCACCGTAAACCAGCCAGTCCGGCTGGCCTCTGACACACCTGGGTTTACAGGTTGGCACTGTCCTCAGGCCCAGGCCTTCTGATGTTTGTTTCTCCCTTTTAACAAAAAATAATTTTTTAATGTAAAGTATTCCCTGGTGGCTCATTGGTAAAGAGTCTGCCTGCCAGTGCAGAAGACACGAGTTCGATTCCTGGGTCGGGAAGATCCCCTGGAGAAGGAAATGGCAGCCCACTCCAGAATGGCCTGGAAAATACTATGGACAGAGGAGTCTGGCTAGTACAGTCCATAGGGTCACAAAGATTCAGACACGATTTAGCAACTAAACAACAACAGACTAGGGCTTCTGGGTGCAAGGTCCTCCTAGGGGTCCAGTATCCTCAAGAAACCTTGTTCCTTGCAGAGTGTGGCTGGTCCACACCACATGGGTGCTGCTGTTTTTTTCTTGAATTGAAGTATGCTTGTGTGCTAAGTTGCTTCAGTCTTGTCTGACTCTTTTCAACCCTATGGCCTGCAACCCGCCAGATTCTTCTGTCCATGGGATTCTCCAGGCAAGAGTACTGGAGTGGATTGCCATACCCTCCTTCAGGGGATCTTCCCAACCCAGGGATCAGACCTGTGTCTCATTATGTCTCTTGCATTGGCAAGCAGGTTTGGTGCCGCCTGGGAAGCCCTAATTGAAGTACAGTTGGTTTACAGTGTTAGGCCAATTTTTGCTGTACTGCAAGTGACTCAGTTATACACACATAGACATTCTTTTTTTTTTTTTAATCTTTTCCATGAGGGTTTATCCCAGAAGATTGGCTACAGTTCCCTGTGCTATACAGTGGGCTCTTGTTATATCCATCCTGTATATAATACTTTGCACCTCTTACTCCAAATTCCCAGTCCTTCCCTGTTTACTCCCCGCCCCCTTGGCAGCTGCAAGTCTGTGCTGGGTGTTTTTTACTCTTGTGGAAGCAGGGTTTCCAGACTGTCAGGAAGCCCTGCTGGAGCATTCTCAGCCTCTCTGTGTGCCCTGGACAGCCACCCAGATCCCAGCGTCCTGGCTACCTGAGGGTTCACCCCCCTCCCCCCTCCTCTCCCCTCCCCGCCTCCCTCATTCTGTGTGTCCTCCCCACCCCTCCCCTCTCACAGTGTCCACCCCTCCCTCTTACACTGTGTGTCCACCCCTCCTCCTCACATTCACACTGTGTGTCCACCCCTCCTCCTCACACTGTGTCCTCCCCTCCCTCCCACATTCAGTGTCCTCCCCTCCCCCTCACAGTGTCCTCCCCTCCCCCCTCACAGTGTGTGCCCACCCCTCCCCCTCACACACTGCATTCTCCCCTCTCCCTCCCCCTCACAGTGTCCTCCCCTCCCCCTCACACAGTGTCCTCCCCGCCCCCCTCAGAGTGTGCATCCTCCCCTCTCCCTCCCCCTCACAGTGTCCCCCCCTCTCCCCTCAGTGTATGCTCACCCCTCCCCCTCACAGTGTCCTCCCCTCGCCCCTTACACTCACTCTGTGTCGCCCGCAGATCATCCAGCGGCAGCTGGAGCAGGTGGAGGAGAAGCAGCGGCAGCTGGAGGAGAGGGGGGTCGCCGTGGAGAAGGCGCTGCGTGGGGAAGCAGGTACCGCTGGGCCTAGAGGACAGGGTCCTCGGGAAAGCCCCACCCCACCCCCCACGGGAGGCTAGCTGCCGTCCCACGCACGGAGTCAGTGGGTGTCCAGCAGGATTCTCTGGTCCCCTGGGATTCTCTGGTCATGGGATCTGGGGCTTCCTGTGAAGCAAAGGAGGAGAAAGGCCTATGCATCTGGGGCTCCCCGAGCCTGGCCCCCACCCCCAGTCTCAGGGCTCCCCCTGCCCTTGTCCTCCATGTCTGCTGGTGATGCCCTGGGCTTCCCCCTCCCTCCCCTCCCCATCGTCTCCCCAAGAAGACAGTGGCTGGAAGCAGGGCAGGCTGTGCACAAGGGGCCATCACAGAACTGCACGTGCAGCTCCCCACCCCTCCCACAGGCCCTGCTGTGGGTGGCATCACAGACACCCCGGGGTGGACCAGGCTCGGTCCTGGGGGCGGGCACTTGGGGCACAGCAGAGTAGAGCCTGGGAAGAGGCTGTGAGGGCCGTGTGCTGGGGCAGACCATGGGGGCCGTGCAGTCAAACCACTCTCCCCAGAGCCTGCAGAGAAAGCAAGGAGGCACCCAGCGCCCAGGATGACATCTTGGTTCAGGACCTTGAACCCCTGGACCAGCCCCACTGCAGCCCCACCCCCACTCGAGGGACTCTTCCCTGCATTCCCCAGCGTCCCCGAGTCTGGAGCCTCCACCCTTTTGTGGAGAGCACTGCAACCAGGGTCAGAACGGGCTCATGCAGCCTGCAGTGAAGACAGGTGCTGTTGTGGTTGTACTCCAGGGTGGGGTGGAGTGAATCTCCGGGCAGGTGGGCTGAGGATAAACCAAAGAAGAAGCAGGAAAAGGTGGCCACCAGTACAGTCATCTCTGCCTCTGATCTTGCTGGAAGACTGACCGACAGCTGGCCTCCGAGTGAGTGCCTGGTGTCAGGACGCATCTGTGGGGTTCTGGAGGCCCGGCGCTCGGTGTGGAGCCAGGCAGGCACGAAGGAAGTCTCCTGTCCAGGGCCTTCCTGCACGGAATTCAGCCAGCGGTCGACACAGGGTGACCTTCAGGTGAAGAGGGGATGAGGCTGAAAGATGAGCTGTGATGTCTTGGTCTTGCCTGATCCTGGACTCTGTGCCACCAGAGTGAAAACTAGACCCTGTGTCCAGGAGTGGGGGCTCAGGTGAATGGGCAGTGCCCCCACGCTGCATGCCCTGAGCCCAGCCTCCTCAGTCAAGCCTTGACCGCCTGGAGGGAGCTGTCCTGTACCTGGTGTGAATGGGGACCCGCAGCCGTGCCCTTGCTGCTGTCTCTGCTGGCTGAAGGTGCCAGGAGGGCCCTGGGCCCTCGGATCCCACCTGCCATGGCGGACGGTGGTCCCTCACAGGGACTTCATCCTGGCGTATGTTCCCCACAGCACTAATCGCCCTGCTGGCTGCCCATGGTGTGTCCTTGACGGCCCCTCGGCATTTCCTTATCAGGCTGCTGCCTGCCGAGGGGCCAGGGGAAAGGGCCCACTGGAGACTGGCCTGGGATTTTGCTGAAATTCCTCTTTCTAGTTGTTTAGATAATTACCCCTTTGCAAACATATACAACCAGAATTTCATCTGTGTCAGTGGTTTTCAAGCTGTTTTATCAGCAGCAGAATCTCTTTTTACAAGATAAATTATGGTTTCAAGTTTAAAGTGAAAAAAAAAAGTTACTCTTAAATGTTAATGAACACAGATTGGAAAATGCAGGTTGTGGTAGAGAACTGCAAGGCTAAGAACCTCAGTGTCCAGTCCAGCCCTGGTTGCAGGGTGGGCACCGTGGTGTGCAGAGGTGGTGATTGTAAATGGAAGCAGGTCATGTACAGCCATGGGAATTCAGCGTGTGCACAGTGAGAATGGTCTAGGCATCTGAAGCTTAAAGTTGGAGCTGCTGTCGCAGCAGAATCGCTACAGATCCAACTGCAGTTTAGATTCCTGGGGAAGAACGGACCTCAGATATATGCTCCCAAACATGCAGTGAACCCAGAGCCAGCTGTACTGTGTGTCATGTCACCCGGAGGGCCGGCCTGTGCCTGGACGGTCAGCCTGCACCTGGAGGTTCGCTCTGCAGCAGGAGGGTTACCCTGCGCTTGGAGGGTCAGCCTGCGCCTGGAGGGTCACCCTGCGCCTGGAGGGTCAATCTGCACCTGGAGGTTCACTTTGTGCCAGGAGGGTCAGCCTGCGCCTGGAGGATCACCCTGTGCCTGGAGGGTCAGCCTGCGCCTGGAGGGTCAGCCTGCACCTGGAGGATCACCCTGTGCCTGGAGGGTCAGCCTGCACCTGGAGGATCACCCTGTGCCTGGAGGGTCAGCCTGCGCCTGGAGGGTCAGCCTATGCCTAGAGGGTCAGCTGGTAGGATGCTTTGAGAGGTGGGTTCCCTGAGTGAGACTGCTCACAGGCTAGGACTTAAGTTAATGAAGTGTCCTGACAGGCTGGACGGACACTCACACACACAAGGCAGAGGAAGCCTGGTGGTCCTGGGGCCGCACGGAAGCAAGTTGACCTGACAGCACAGGTCAACGTGGTGATGGGCTTCCATGGGTCACAAGCTGGTGGATCACAGATTCGAATGTGGTGTGTCCTATTGAAATTTATTGCTGAATTAGAAGTGGTTGTGAGTCAGGTATTGGGAGAGCCCAGAACACCATCTGCAGAGCCCGGGCATTCCAGAGAGCAGGGTGAAAACCAGAGTTCTGATCCAGAGTCCACTAAGCAAGACTTTCCAGCACTTCTGTCCAAATGTGCATCTCCGGTTCATATACAGGCAGTGGTACCTCTGTTGGGAAATTCCCATAATGCATTTTGGAAACAGGATGGAGTAGCTGGACACAGGAACCCGGAACTTTGCTTTCTTCATTTCAAGCACCTCACTTCCTGAGTTGTGTTCCCACTTGGCGACATCATCTTCTCTTGGGCTTCGTGTCCTTTTGCTCTCGCTGGTGTGCTTGCCGGTGGCCGAGCCCTTGAGGAGGCCCTTGTGGGCTGAGCAGCACTGGTCAGCTCCTTTCCTGAACCAGCCATTCGGTCTCAGTCCATGGGTTCTCTGAGGTGTCACTGGTGGCCGAGCTGCCCTCCAGAGAAGGCTGACGTGAGGAGGAAGGGTGGTAAGCTGCAGCTGACTGCGCTCGAATTTGTCATGGTCCTGGGGTAACTCTTGCCGCGCTGTGACGAACAGGAGTGCTGGCGGGGCAGCTGTGGAGAGAGACGCCACTGTTTTCTGCTCTCTGGGGGTCTGGTGACCTTGAGGGCCACAGAGCCTCCTTCACTCAGACTCGTTTAGCAGATGTGGTTCTGCTCCACTTGGGGTCAGTGTGGACAGGCGAGCTGAGAGCTAACACGGCCTCTTCAGGTGTTCACGTCTGGCCTTCAGCCTCAGTCTGGGGTTTGTGATACTGCGAAACTAGGGAAGTCCATAGCCTTTGACCTGCCCCTCACATTTTCTAAGTCTGAATTAGATGAGGTTGAATCCCAGCAGGATCTCCAGCAGAGCCAAGGCCCTGTCCCAGCTGCTGGTTGGCTACATGCTGCCCCCTTCCATTCCCCCCCCCCGCCGCCTTGGTTTTCGGGACCACCCCTGGCACTGGGAGGCCTGTGGCTGAAGCATGTGTGTGGGGGTGCCTGGGGGAAACGCATGCTTTCTGCTGCCTCCCTGGGTGTTTCTTATGCTTCACACCCTTGACTGCCAGGGACTGGGGGGCCAGAGGGTTACCTGATCCAATAACACTTCCCCGATTCCTTGTTGTAGACTATTGGGGAGAGTCTTATTACACTGACCTCATCGACTTGCATCTGGGTGGTATGTATGCAGACCTGTTACAGAACTAACCCTGCTGACTCCCCCCTCCTCCCCCGCCCCCGCTCACAAAGAGCAAGAAGTCAGCCTGATAACCATAACCGGATGGTAAAGCACAGGCCCTTTTCCAGCTCAAACAGAGCAGTGTGCTGACTCGGCCTCGCCATACGTGCGTGGCGGGGGAGACCTGAGACAGCCCTTGTTGCTGGGCCTGAACTGGTAAATTTAGAGGTTCACCAGCCGCAGCATCAGCCTCTGATCCAATCTGCATCCCAGCCCCACTGACACTGTTTGGTCGTTTGATGGTAGCAACTGGTGTGCGTGCACATACACACTCAGGCAAGCACGCACATGCTCCACCACAATCTTCCCGAGCTCCCTCCCTCACACTTCCCCCAGGATGCCCATAGCCTCCATCAGCACATGTTTATGCTGACCTGAAAGGTCTGGGTGCCCGGGGGAGGCGTCTGTGAATGTTCCCCCTACTCTGTCCTGGAACTACTGTGTCCTCTTTTCACCAAACTCAGAAGTCGAGACCAGTCTTGTGTGTGTGGTCCCTGCAGCCTCCAGACCCGGGCCTGTTAGAACTGCAGAGTCTCACCCCCTCCTCCCACCCTCACCCCTGACCTTCTGAGTCAGGGATCCTGGAGGTGAGGCCTGGTCCCCTGCTTTAGCAAGCGTCCCAGACCACTTCTACAGTAGAACCACTGTCTCAGAGGAGTCCAGTCTGTGGGTGTCTTGCTGTACAAGGCCCACCATTCGTGCTGGACCAAAGAAGCACCCAGGCAGGAGTATTGCCTTTAGACCTGGGTGGTGACTCTCCTGGACGGCTGCCCTCATGTCAGGAGCTGAGCCAGCAGCTACTCCCGGGGCTCCCAGGCCCAGCGCTTTCTTGGAGTCCTGCATCCTGTTCAGGTGGTCAGACCTCTTTGTCTCCCAGGCAGGCTCTGTGCCTGAAAGTGGTCAAGAGCGGGCAAGATCTTTCTCTCTCATTTTTTTTTTTACCATACTTCCATTCTTCTAAGAGAGTCTCTTTTTGGCCCATTCATTTAAAAACCAAGCAAGATTGTAATTGCAACTCAAGATAGAGCCCTGGTCTTAGAGAGGCTACACCAGTAAGGAGGCTTCCGGCCTCCTTGGGGTGGGTGTCCTGGCCTCCCCTCTGCTTTCTGATCCCAGGTCCCCGGGTCCACCCTCTCCACGGCCCTCCAGGGCTTGAGCTTCCAGTGTCCAGGTGCTGCCACCTCATGGCCATTGGTGCTGTAAAAGGGCTCATGCTTACACCCCAACTAACAGATCCCACCCTGACTAATGTCCTGGGCTCACTTTCTGCCTCCTCCTGACACCTCTGGGAACGTCTGTGTCAATTCCAAATGAATCTCAATTGTTTTGTTTAATTCAAAGTCTCCTGGGAAGGACTGTCAAACCTATTTCTTTGAAACTGCATTCAGCCTCCCCTCCCAGCTTGAGATCGTCAGCCACACTGATGACCTCGTGTGGCCAGTTCTGTTCCCTTTACTGCTGATGCTTGAGTGATAAGATGCTGGCTGTTTCCATTTCTGTGTCCCTGGATTCCAGCTTCCAGCCTTCTGGATTTAGAATTCCAACAAGTTCTGGGGGAGAGTGAAATATGTAGAAAGAGGAGCTCAGTGTATCTGAATTAAAAACCCCTGCTGCCCGATTCGCATCCTCACCCATCAGCCCGCTGTGGCTCTAGGGTCTCCGCCCTCACATGGCAGCTACCGCCACCCACAAGTCTGGGGGGAGAAGGTAGTTGTCAGAAGCAGCTCCCGTTTCAGTTCCTGCTGATGTCTCCTCCACGGAGCACTTGGCAGTCTCATTATTTGGTGGAATTTTACCCTCTTGAAATCTGGAGCCTGAGATGTAGAGCCTGATTACTTGTCTGCTGCATGGGCTCAGTTGTATCCAACTCTTTGTGGCCGCATGGACTATAGCCCACCAGGTTGCATCCCCAGAGGGCCACGGGAACCCAGTACCGATTGTGCTTCCTGTGAGGTGAGAGGGAGAAGTCCAGGCTGAAGTCCCTGCCCAGCCCCTGCCTGTCTCACTGTCATGCCCCCCTGGGGTCTTAGAGTGACTCTCAGCTGACTTAAAGGCTCCAGACCTGTTGAAAGTCTTCTTTTGAGCCAGAGAGTATCAAGACTCCTCTTCACAGAGCTGCACCTTGGGATTGCAGAGGACCCATTAAAGAACAGAGACAGGGTCCTGCTGCCCAGCCACCGCCGTTGTTGCTCTAGACCAGGGACGAGACCTGGACGTCTTCAGGTGAAGACTGTATCTCTTCCGGAGAACTTTGAATTAGAAATATTCACACCCCATTTCTGGTTTCCAGACTTCACCTCTTGATTTGTACATCTCCAGGGGAAATGGAAAGAGCATGAGTGGTTTAGAAATGGCATAAGGGACTGGGGAGGGGGTTTTCATTTTTTGCCATGGGTTGTGATGGGGATGTGTGCCCACCCCGCTCTGAGCCTTCCTGTGCTGTCCGCTCCCCTGAGTTGATGCTGGGAGATTGTTGGCTGATCTGTTCTGTCTGAGCATGAGCCTGGCTCGGTTTTGCTTTTAGAAAATGTCAGTCCTTGAGATTCCCCAGCATTCCTGTGTGTGCGTGTGTGTGTC
This sequence comes from Dama dama, assembly GCF_033118175.1. Lineage (NCBI taxonomy): Eukaryota > Metazoa > Chordata > Mammalia > Artiodactyla > Cervidae > Dama > Dama dama. The sequence goes on from NC_083702.1 coordinate 10,989,780, forward strand.
CCAGTCTGTGTGTGTGCGCGTACACATGTGTGTCTCAGTCTGTGTGTGCACACACATGTGTGTGTCCCAGCCTATGTGTGTGCACATGTGTGTGTGTATGTCCCAGCCTGCATGTGTGCACATGTATGCGCACAGGCGTGTCCCAGCCTGTGTGTGTGTTTGTTAGAGCTCAGTTTTCATGTGCTTTTCCCTCTTCGTTTCCCCCCAGTCTAGAGGTTTGTCTCATACTGAATTTCCCAATAAGGCATCTCCCCAGCTCTATGCTTGTAGGCCAGGGCTGTCAGGGAGAACCTTCTATCCCGTCAGATGCAGCACGCCGCCATGCGGGTTGCAAACCAGCCACAGTGTTCTAGTTACCCTGAGGGTCCCTGCAGTGAGGCGACAAGGCGGGAGGGAGGATGCGGTGCTTCGGACAAAGCCTGTATGAAGAAACAGGAGAGATGGAAGCAGAGAAAGAACAAGCGGAGAGGAGGAATTGCCACCAGACTGGCTGTGACTGCCCGCTCTCCACAGCCCATGGGGTCCTGCCGGCCCCAGGCCACACAAGAGGCACGGTGATGTCAGAGCGACCCTGAGCGGGGAAATGAGACTGGCTTCAGGCCGCTTTGTGTCCCCAGCCCCACCACTCACCCTCTGGCCCTCTCCATTCGGCGAGGAAGGGCGGCGCAGTGACCCTTCCAGGTCTGGCGCCCGCCCCCTCCTCAGGCTGCCTCCGTTTGTTGGGTTTGCTTCCCAAAGGAAGGCCCTCTGCACTGGGTGGGGGAGTGAGGCAGATCCTGGCCGGGGTGTGCACGGTTGACCCTGCGCCTCGGGGCCCTCCTTGGACGGCAGAGCTGCCGATACTGTCTGGGCAGCCGCTGGGGCCAGTGCTGGGGCTTGACAAGGCTGCCCGTGTGCCCGTGTTTTGGTCTCTGACACACTGTCATGCCCAGTGCATACAGCTCTCTGGAATCCTTGGGATGTGCCTCGCTGCACGATGATAAGTTGCAGCTTTTCAAACTCTTGACTCGTGTGGCCTGCCCCGATGTTGGGGAGGGTGGGTGCTGGTGACCGTCACGCCCTTAGGGCCATGGGCTGTGGGCACTGGGGGTGGTGACTGGGGTCTGCGAGTGATGCACAAACAGGAGCATGACTAACAGAAGTGACTTCTGTTTGCTGTGAGAGTGACGACCATTCTGCGCCTCCCGCGGGTGAACCACATCTGTGTCTCTCACATCTCCAGACAAGGAGAGATTAGCTTCAAACTGCGCCTCTGTGCCTCCCTTGCACACTTATGTCAGGTTCAGGCCTGGGGTGGAAGCTCACCTTGTTTGGTTGGTTTTTCTTCTCCTTAAAACAGTATTTATTGGTTGGTTTTCTGATTATAAAGTATATACTGTGCAAACACCAGAGCCCTCAGGAAGGTTCAGGAAGAGCGTCACAACCCACCCTTCGGGGCTCTGGCCGTTTTGTGTCTACACTGCCCGTTGCCACCAGGGAGCCCCTCCAGATTTCTGTCCTGAGTCCTGTTCTGTGGTCTCATGCTGTCCACTGTATGGAAGGGCGTCTGGGACGTGCTCTTCATAAAAGAGTCTAAAGCTATGTTCCGTGATGTCTGGAAGGGGAAGCACATCCTCACTGCACCTGCAGGCACAGGCTTCCTTGTTTGGATGCGTGTGACCATGTTGAGTCCCTGACCTTGCTGACGAGCACAGATGCTGTTCCACTGTTTCCACAGCCTGTTCGTGTGTAACATCTGTCCCAGGGGGCAGCAGAGGTGGGGACCCTATTGTTTGAGGGTGTGTGCAGGTGTCTGAGCACCCATCTTGAGGCAGAGAAGGCTGGATGTAGACGAGTATAAGCTGAGGGTGTTTGTAAGAAAGGAGCTTCTTGCTTGCCTCAGTGACCAGCTGGTCATGGCCACATCTGTCCAGAACACTGAATCACTGTGATCGCTGCACATGCACCACACATACAGCCTCTGCACACACCCACCACACACACACAGCCTCTGACACACCCACCACACACCAATGGCCTCTGCACATACCCTCCACACACACACATGGCCTCTGCACACACACGGAGCCTGTGAACACACCCACCACACACACACAGCCTCTGACACACCCACCACACACACAGGCTCTGCACCCGCCCACCACACACACACAGCCTCTGCACATACCCACCACACACATGGCCTCTGCACACCCACCACACACACACAGCCTCTGCACACCCACCACACACACACACATGGCCTCTGCGCCCACCACACACACACACACGGCCTCTGCGCCCACCCACCACACACACACACACTGCCTCTGCGCCCACCCACCACACACACACACACACGGCCTCTGCGCCCACCCACCACACACACACACACGGCCTCTGCGCCCACCCACCACACACACACACACGGCCTCTGCGCCCACCCACCACACACACACAGCCTCTGCACACACCCACCACACACACACAGCCTCTGCGCCCACCACACACACACACAGCCTCTGCGCACACCCACCACACACACACAGCCTCTGCACACACACACCACACACACACAGCCTCTGCACACACCCACCACACACACACACACAGCCTCTGCGCCCACCAAACACACACACAGCCTCTGCCCACACCCACCACACACACACAGCCTCTGCGCCCACCCACCACACACACACAGCCTCTGCACACACCCACCACACACACACAGCCTCTGCACACACCCACCACACACACACACACACACACACACACACAGCCTCTGCACACCCACCACACACACACACGGCCTCTGCACACCCACACACACACACACGGCCTCTGCACCCACCACACACACACACACGGCCTCTGCGCCCACCCACCACACACACACAGCCTCTGCACACACCCACCACACACACACAGCCTCTGCCCACACCCGCCACACACACACAGCCTTTGCACACCCACCACACACACACATGGCCTCTGTCCACACCCACCATACACCCAGAGCCTCTGTCTGCTTTAGTGCCGAAGTTTCGCCTGATACCAGGCTCAAAAGCCTACAGAGAACACGCAAAAGGACGTTAAAGAAAGAGAACACAGGGCACCTGCACTCGCTCCTGTCGCCCGGTGACGGGCCTCTCAGCTCACGTCTGCTTGGCCCTCGTGTTCACCTAAACAGGGTTCTCTCTAACGGCCCAGCCCCTGCTCCCCACCCCGGGGGCCGTGGCTCCTGCATGTGCCTGTGGTTCTGTGATGGTCCCTTGCTGAGCAGGCCCGCTCCCTTGAGAGCCCAGGCCCCGAGTCCAGCCGTGTCCCCTGCACGCCCTCTGCTCTCGGTCGCCCCGTCCACGACTCCCCGGCTTTGTTTCTGTGAGCTTTGGACTTGTCCACAGTGTAGCAGTGTGCCCGCTGTGGTGTCGGCCCTTGGAGGAGAGGAAGGGGCAGGAGAGGGGTGCTCAGCTCTCCACGGCCAGAGGCGGGGTGGTGATTCATCCATATGGGGCTGCCTCTGGGGAACTCATTGGGCCAACAAGTCCTTGCTCAGGGTCAGAGCAGAGCGGGTGTCGGCCCTGGGGGCCCATCAGAGGGCGCTGCCTCTGTGGGTTCAACACCAGGAGAGCCCCAGCGCTTAGATTTACCCACGTGGTGGTCTTGAGAACTCTCACTCAGGCAGGCCTGCTGGCACATTGGGTGTTTTCAAGGAGGATCACCAAGCCCCAGAGGCGCCCGTAGTCATTTTTAGCTTCCCACCCTGCCAAGCAAGGACCTGAGGAAGACAGAGTGCCCGCCCGCCTGGGCCCAGGGCTGCTCCTGACCAGTTTCTGTGCTGGATGAAGGAAGGACTGAACTCATTCGTAGATTGTGTTTCCCTTGCTTCTGCTTTTCCATTTCTTGTATTTTTTTTTTCTTTTCCTCCTGTTGTTCCTTTCTCACTTTTATGCTTTTTGTCCACTTCACCTTCTCCCTGTCCCTCCCCACTTCCGAATGCCTCCTCCTCCTCTCTGTCCGTGTCGTCTCCTCCTCCTCCTCCTTGTTTGGCCCTTTTTGAAGTTGAGCCCAGTGGCGGGACTCCACGGCGTAGACCTCTCTCCTTCTGCCCTTGCTGTGTCCAGGAAGGTAACGTAACCCCCACCTCCTCCCCGCGGCCTCTCAGGGGCGTAGCGACACTAGTCAAGCAGGGACCCGAAGCCCAGCTCTTTCTCTTCTTCCTCTGACACCTGGTAGCCCTGTTACAAACCCCTGAGTATGTGGCAGTCCCTCACAAGGTACAGTATCCCTTCGACTGTCTTGGGGGGACTGGGGAGTGGGGTGAAGCCAGGGAGCAGGTCCAGCCCTCGGGCCGCTCAGGCTGCAGTGACCGCAGTTCCAGGTCACCGCTCATGGTCGGGCCCTTCCGCCTCACATCCCGGGACGCGGGCAGTGATTTGTGCTGGTGGAGTCGAGGAATACTGTCCTTACCAAGGCTGGTCTACGCAGATGCCCCGTTCTTTCCAGACAAGCACTGAAAGCAGACTTCTTTCCCTGTGTCTTGCTGAGTGTGTGTGTTAACTCTGTCTGGTTTGCAGTCTGTTGTGGTGGTGATTGTCATTGACCGCATGCGGGCGGGGCCGGGGAGTGTGGCTCCTGCTAACCCGCTAACCTTCCTCTTCCCTCCCCGGCGCTCGCTCCCCGCTGACCGCCACCAGCCACGTCCATCTCGGCCGTCCCTCTGGAGCTGGCTTGAGCAGTGAGGGAGGCGTCCCGGCACCCCGGGATCACCCTCCACACTCTGTGGGTGCCCCATGCAGAGCCGCTCAAGAAGGAATGGGCACAGCTGGACGGGGCTGCTTTCGAAGCCAAAGAGTTGAGTTGCCCGGTGGGCAGGGAGAGCTGGCCCAGCACTCAGCTCGTGCTGCACAGCGGCCAGGGCCCAGGGCAGTGCAGTGCAGACGTGCCCTGTCCTCTGGGTTTGATCTTCCTGGGAGAGGACTTCCGACCCATGCCCCCAAAGCTCTGAGAGATCTCTTAGCTCAGCTGTGAGCAGACTTCAGGGCCCATGAGCACGTGGTGTCCTTGGGAGAGGTACCAGCTGTGCTCACGTGCAGTTCCCTAGGAAGACAGCCCCCAGCTTCCCTGAGACTGAGGGCGGCTTGTAATCCGAAAACAGCCAAGAGCCACCAGTCTGGTTTAGGCACCTGGGCGGGACCCACCACAGCCGTGGGCTTCCTGGTGTCCCCTCCGTGGTATGGCTTCTTGGAAGGCTCTTCTTTCTCTCCCCCTGCCGCAGCTGAGCCTGAAGGGGGTCAGGCCACTGCTGGTAGATACCGAGGTGTCGGCCAAGGGGGTGCGGGCATCTGAGTGTGGGCAGCAGGGGCCCCGGAAGCTGCAGCTGGGCTTGGGTCCGAGGGGGGAACCTGCAGTCTCCCTGCCCTGGGAGAGACCCCCACGCCTCCTGGGGCTGTGCTGCCATGCAGGGGTTGTGGGGAGCACTTGTCAGGAGCCCGAGGGGCCACAAGATTGAGAGAGGCACCTCCCTGGTCAGGATGTCAGAAACGAGGCAGCCTAGGGTCAGCGGCCACAGCGAAATGCTGGCCCCCTCACTCAAGGGTCCCGGAAAGCAAGGGCAAGTGTGCTTCTAGCCTGCCATCTGCCTCTTCATTAGACTGGTCCCCTCAAAGCAGACCTAGGACCCAGCAAGTCCCAAATACATGCGAAATGAATGGAAAAGAAAAGGAGGGCAGAGCACTGAGAACCTCCCCAGAGAAAGCAAGCGGTCCAGCAGGAGGGGCCAGGCGAGCCACTGGGGGGTGAGGGCCGGCCGACGGGGACAGAGGAAGGCGCAGGCTGCCCTGGGGGGGCGTGGTGCCCTCGTGGCCCAAGACACACGGCCTGGCCTGGGCACAGCAGGCAGCCCTCCACATTTGTCCCCGTGTGACAGTCCTTGGCGGGAGATGGCGGCACTGTGGCCTGACATGCCCTCTCTCGGCAGGCATGGGCAAGAAGGATGACCCCAAGCTGATGCAGGAGTGGTTCAAGCTGGTGCAGGAGAAGAACGCCATGGTGCGCTACGAGTCGGAGCTGATGATCTTGTGAGTTCCCTGGGCAGGGGTGGAAGGGGGCATGGGCCCAGGGCCTGTTGCAGCAGAAGCATAGCCCCTCCTAGTGTGGGGGATGAGGGCTGTGCCACACCCACCAGTCACCTCCTTGTTTCCCTTTCCCCCCATACCCCCGGAAACCCCAGTGCTCGGGAGCTGGAGCTGGAGGACCGGCAGAGCCGGCTGCAGCAGGAGCTCCGCGAGCGGATGGCAGTGGAAGGTAGGCGGGGTGAGGCAGGGCGGGCACGGGGGCGGTTGGGGCAGGCTCCCTGCCTCCGCCCTGCAGGGGACTCACCTGTGTGGTTCTGCCCAGACCACCTGAAGACGGAGGAGGAGTTGGCAGAGGAGAAGAGGATCCTGAACGAGATGCTGGAGGTGGTGGAGCAGAGAGATGCCCTGGTGGCCCTGCTGGAGGAACAGCGGTTGCGGGAGAAGGAGGAGGACAAGGACCTGGAGGCCGCCATGCTGTCCAAGGGCTTCAGCCTGCACTGGTCCTGAGCACCCGCCCAAGCCTGGCTGGTCTGTGCACTGCCTGAGCCGGGCTGCTTCTCCCAGATCCCCCTCCCGGACCCCAGGTCTGAGTGGGCCTGGCGCCTCCGGGGAGTTTGCACTCAGGTCCACGTGGCTCTGAGAAGGGTTCAGGCACCTGAGCTATGGGGAGCCCTGGGTGAAGCTGGTTGTCCAACGGCTCAGCCTCCTTGGAGGAAGCCCCCTGCCCGCCCACTCCAGAGCGCGAGAGTGTAGGGGCGTGCCCAGGAAAGGTGTCTGGGAGGACGCAGTGACCACGCTTCCCTGGCACCATGCAGAAGTGGATGAGAAGCCCAGCCCACACCCCAGGCCTCTCCTGGCTGTGCCCTGCGGCTGCTGCATTTGCTTTTAATTCACAACACTGGAAAATACTGACTGGGGTCAGGCAGGGCCCCGAGTTCTGGCCCCGCCAGCAGGCTGGCCTTGTCATGGACGCCTCATGGCGGGTGGGAGGCTGTCCTCCATGCCTGGTTCCTGTGCTTGCACCAAACAAGGCTGACAGCCTGGGAGATGCAGCCTCTGCGGACCCTCTTTGTCAATTAACTTATTTTTTTATACTTGAAGAGAAGCAGCTTCACTTTTGTATCTTTACTGGGACCCTGATGCCCTGGCACCCGGGTCGGGGTGTGGACCTGGGTCCCATCTGACTGTGCTGCCCTCCATTCATCACCCCCTTCTTCCTGGGGCTGACCGGAGCCCTCCTGTCAGAGAGACCCTGTGTGGGCCCCAATGCGCTGCTCCCATCCCTTGTGCCTGGCCCCAGGTGTCCACGTCTGCACCGCTTACTCATCAAGAATGTACTTGAGCTGCTGGAGGCCAGGCCGCGGGCCAGGTACCGCTCAGAATCCTCCCTGTTGAAATCCCGGGTCCATGGGACCTGTGTTTTTCTCCGTTTTGGAGCCAAGGTCTCATCTCCCACGTTGACTGAAGACGGTTTAGGCCGTGGCACCAGCGTGAGGGACCCTGCTTGGTGAGGCCCGGACCCAGCAACCGGAGCTGCGGTGACAGCACGCAGACAGAACTCTGGTCGGGAAGTCACACACACACACACACACACAAACACACACACGGCAGCTTCTGCCCAGCCCCCTGCTCACGCCTCTTCATGGGGAGGCACTCTCGGGCCGTGGTTCAGCCAGAGGCTGACCGTGTCCAGCTCCCAGAATCTGCAGTGGCCGTACCCGTCTGCAGAGGAGCTCGGTCCGTGCCAGGCCGGTCCCGAGACCCTCCAGCCCGCCTGGTGGAGCAGGACCACACGCTGGAAAGGGAGGCTGTAGGGGCAGGATGAGGGGCATCCATACCAGCCTCGGAACGTCCTTGGGGAACCACATCGTGCCTCAACTTGAACACATTCATTCTCACTGCAAAGGAGCAGAGAACTGTCTTCTTGAGTCTGTCCCAAAGCTGTCGTCTGTCACCCCCTGGAATCCAGGGGGCTCGTGGCTCTGACCCTCACTTCCTGCTTATTGAGGCAGAGCCTCTATTTCTGTTCTCCTTTCTTAACAGGGGAGCAGAGGGTGTTCTAGATTCCATCTTTAAACCCCAGCCTTCCGATAAAACTGGGCTTGGGACAGGATTCATCGCCTGTGTGGCCTTTGCCAACCCTTCCCACCCACCACCTGGTGCACCGTGACTGCCAGGCCCGACTGCGAGCCCGTCCACCCAGGACGAGGACGCGTTTATGAAGTAGCCAGAAGGGACGCGGCACTGCCCCGCGGAAGCGCACCGTGCCTGCTGACAAGAGGAAGGCCTGGAGCTGCAGAGAAGCTCAGAAATGCTCCCCAGCTCCCTTCCGCGGTGCTGCGACTTCAGGTTCCAGTAGAGCACTTTTTCTGAACGCTCCATTTCATAACCACTAGTGTGCAGGTTGTCGTAGTGCCTGCTGACAGGCTGCTGCAGTTTCCAGCTCTGGGGATGCACAGCTCCTGTCACGTCCCCACGCGGGCAGGGCCGCAGGAAGTCTCCCTCTGCAGCGCTGGGTGTGAGTGAGCCCACGCCACAGCCGAGGGCTCAGCCTGCTCAGATGGCGTCTTCCAGTCTTCGCCCCAGGAGCCATCCTCCAGCTGCCCTGACCAGCAATGAGAGGCTATTCCCGATCTTTTCAAAGAGCAGGATTTTTTTCAGTAGGGCAGAAAGTGGAGTTTACAGAAAACAACTTTAGAGGTGGAAACAACTGACCTACAAAGGGGAATGGGCCATTTTATGCGCAATAAAAGTTTCTAAAAGAAACGCAGAGTGTATGTCTTAACTCACTCTCCTGAAGTTGATAGGACCCTGGGCACCACCCTTCAGGGGTGGTGTCCACACATGGCAGCGTGCCTGTGGGTTTGAAGAGTGTACTTTTGTGCCTTTTCAGCCAGCTTTATTTTTGTTCATATTATTCTGTCTCAGTCGCCCACCGAAACCACTTGAGCAGGTATGTGGAGTGACCAGGGGGTACGAGGCTGCCCTTCAGAGCGGGGCCAGCAGAGTGTCCTCCTTGTCAGGGTGACCCTGAGGCCCGCAACCTGGTGCCAGGAGGGTCTGCAGCCTCCAGGCCTAAGTCGGTGAGATGTGTTGACCTCCCCAAGTGCATTCGGGGTGCAGGGGCTGAGAGAGGCCTGACGTCCTGGCCCCTGTGAGCTCCTTGGTGTGCTGACCACAGGGGTATGGCACCTCCTTCATCCCAGAGCAGATCCCCAGGGCACAGGCTGCCCTTGGCAGTGGCAGTGGGTGGGCCAGCACTGAGCAAGGCAGCTACTTCCCGGAGCCTCTGGCACCATGTGGGCATCGGCAGAAAAGAGTCAGAGCGTGACCTGACGTTCTGGGCAGGAGGTGTGGGTCGGGCTGGTGCCTGCAGGGGAGGGGCCGTGCTGACCCCTTTTGGTTCCTCAGGGCCCTTGATTAGAGCTGGAGACGGGCAGGGTTGGCTGCGGTTCACAGGTGCCCATGTGGCAGCAGGTGGTGGTGGCTTCAGGCTGACAGCAGAGGGCAAGCCGCCTGGAGCTGCTACCGTTCCTTGTGAGGACCCACCTCATCTGTGGCTCCGAGTCTATCCAGAGCCTGGTGGCCATGGCCCTGTCATAGGAGCTGCAGTGGGAAGTGGGAAGCACACACAGGCTGTCTCTCTGATCAAAAGACTCTCCCCGTGGGACGCTCAGTGAGGAGGCAGGAAGCCATCCGTCCTGGTAGCTGGGCCAGGGCAGGACACACGGGCCTCCAGCATGGCTCCCAGACAGCCTGTGGCTGCGGGCTTGGCAGGTGGCGTTTGGTGGCATCCCCACCTCCCATGTCCCCTCCCCGAGGTGGCCTGGCAGCTGGGACTTCATCTGGCAGTGGAACTCCAGATGCTGTGGATCTGAGGGGCCACCTGCTCGCAGAAAGACGCAGAGGGAGACAACGGCCGGCGCACACACCACCCCGTCCCCACGCTGCCTCTCAGAGCCGGGTGCTGGTTCTGGGGTGGGACCGGGCTGTATGGGATCCAAGCCAAGGGCCTTACCCCAGCAGTGCATGGCCTGATTCCTGGAGACTAGTTCCCAAAGGCCCCAAAGGGCTGAGGCGCCTGCATCTTGCATATGCCTCACCTGGCATGACTTGACGTTCTCCTCGGAAGGTTGGAGACCCAGGAGGACAGAGGAGCTGGTCCCTCCAGCCCAGGGCTACCTCACGCAGTCTGCCGAGCCCACAGAGTTGCAGTTTACTTGTGATGATTTTAAATGCGGGCCCAAATCTCTGTTTCATCCCAGGAACTTAGTTTACTGCTCTGCAGAGACAGCATCTCGGGACGTTCCGAGGGGCCACCACCAGGAGAGCATGAGGCTGGATGATGCTAGGCCTTACACAGTCAGCTGGAGGGGACCTCCCAGAAGGCCTCCATCCCTGTTCCTGGAAGTTCCGGAGAGTAGCCTGGACTGCCAGGTTTTCCGGTGGAGAGATGTCTGGAAAAAGCCTCCAGAAGAGCCAAGTGTCTTCACCCTCCTAGGGAGGGTTGCAGAGGTAAACAAGGATGAGACCTGTTGGTGGTGACCATGTCCTTGGCGGGAAGGAGGGGGAGCAGGGAGGAAGTGGCAGGGCTAAAGTCAGGTGCTATTTCTCCTCTGTGTGGAAGAGGATCTCTTTCCCACTTATAAGCAGATGCACACCCTCAGGGCAGGACTCCCCCATTAAAACCCCTGCAGGCCCCCCAACTAGTGGGCATCCAATGGGGCCAGGCTGCCATGTCTCAACAACCCCCAGCGTCCCCGCCCCCAACAACCTCCACTCCCTCCTCTGCTGCAGGTCTGGAAGGAGTGGTCAGTAGAACAGGGCCTTCTGCCCCAAGCTCTTTGTCCAGGCTGAGGACAGCCGCTCCTCCAGCATCTCCCAGGGGCCCTGGGGTGGGGTGGTGGGAGGAAGCTCACCTCTGCTGCTGGAGAAGCTGGGTGGGAGGGTGAGGGATGAAAGACTTGTCGGAACAACTAGGAGCCCGCTGGTGTCACCTGGGCTCTTCCCTGGAGTAGATTCTGACCACAGCCAGGCCACGGGGCCCAGAGGGTCCCTGTGGAATTTTCTCAGGCACCAGGCAGTCCTGTGGAAGTGACTCTGCCCTGGTTCCCGGGGTGGAGGCCTCCCTGGTTAATGTTGGTTGTTGGCTGGAGCTTTGCCCGCTCCAGGGCCGGCAGCTCTCCTCCCCCTCTCCACCGGCAGGATTTGCACTACCGTCCTCTCTCCTGACTCTGCTGCCTGTCCTTCAAGGTCCAGAACCTCGACTGTCTTGGTGGGAAAGCACCTTGGAGGTTGGGAGCTGGTCCACCCCTGCCCAGGCCTAGACCTTTCTCCATGGATGGGGTGGTGGCCCCTTCCAATCAGCCACTCGCCCTCTGCCTCCACACCCTGGCCTCCCACAGTGGCCCCTCGGAGTGGGGCAGGGAGCACAGAGGAGGACCCTGCAGGGCCCTGGTGCCAGAAAGTGCTCTCCCAGCCTCTGCTGGTCTGGTTGACGGTCTAGAGCTGAGAGGGCCCAACCCGCAGGAACTGACTGTCAGTCCCGATCCCTGCAGTGAAGCGCTGGAGTAGCCGGGATGGAGGAAGGCTTGACCCCACAGATTAGGAGTCAGCTGGGTGCCAGGTGGGAGGAAGTGGTGTCTGGGAGCCCTAGAGGCAGGACAGGGGCATCTTGGGAGGGGCATCTAGGGAGGGGCATCCAGGGGTGGGGCATGAGCTCAGCTGCTGCCTAGAGCCCCCACCCCAAAGGGATTTGTTTTCGGGAAGTCAGGCCTCACTTCCTAGGTTTCAAGGGACACGAGCCCATCAAAACAGCAGCAACAGTATGCACGGCCCCTCAGAGTCCCAAACTCAGCCCTGCAGGCTCCCAGGGCCCTTGGCTTGTCCTTCCAGCCCAGGCTCTGTGGTGGAAGCAGCTCAGGAGGAAGGTAGGAGACGTCCCTGTGCCCCTTTCCTCTTCCTGCCCCTTCAGAACCCAGCACCCTCTGCCTGGATCACCTTCCAACCCCTTACTTCTGACTCCTGGCCACCCAAACAACAGCTTGATATTTGTACACATTACAAATTGATCACCAGTTGGTCTAGTTAACATCCATCACCTCACATACTGAAATTTTTTTTTCCTCTGGATGAAAACCTGTAAGGTCTACTCTCTCAGCAACTTTCATGTACACAACACAGCAGTGTTAACCAGTCCCCGGGCAGAATATTTCATTCCCGGGACGTATTGGTTTTAAAACTGGAAGTTTGGGTCTTTCGACCCCCTTCACCATACCACCCACACCTGACCCCTGCCTCTGGGAACCACCAGTCTGTTTTCTGTATCTGTGAGTTTAGGTGTTTTTAGATTCCACATGTAAGTGAGATCACACAGCATTTGTTTTTCTGCCTTATCTCACTAAGCATAATGCCCTCACAGTCCATCTACATTCTTGCAAAGAGCAGGAACTCCCATTTATGGCTGAACAGTATTCCATTTCAGTTCAGTTCAGCCGCTCATATATATATACACATAAACACACACACACCCACACACACATCTTCGTTACTGGTTTATCAGCCCTCGGACACTGAGGTTGTCCCTGTGCCTTGGTTGTTGTAAATAATGCTACAGTGAATGTAGAGGTACAGAGTGCTCTTCAAGATAGTGATTTCATTGTTTTGGATAAATACCCAGATGCAGAATTGCTAGATCATATAGTAGTTCTGTTCTTAATTTTTTGAGGAATTTCCATATGTCTGCACCAATTTACATTCCCCGCATCAGTACACAAGGGTTAGTACACTTTTTTGAAAGTGAAGTCACAGTCAGAGGCCTGGATAAGGAGGCCGAGAGGCATGTCGTCCGTCCGTCACTCAGGTGAGTGAGAGCTGGTGCTGAGGCTGGGACGACTGGTTGTATGCACTGGTTAGAAGTTATATTCCTCTTGACAAAACTGCAGTGAGAGCCCGGGAGCAGCTTTTAGGGAACATGATTGGGCCAGGCTGGGCCCCGTGGCGTACTGGCAATGCATTTGTGGTCCTAGAATGCAGCGGAGGTGGGGGTTGGGGATGGCTGATGTCAGGAGATCAGTCCTGGGTGTTCATTGGAAGGACTGATATTGAAGCTGAAACTCCAATACTTTGGCCACCTCATGCGAAGAGTTGACTCATTGGAAAAGACCCTGATGCTGGGAGGGATTGGGGGTGGGAGGAGAAGGGGACGACAGAGGATGAGATGGTTGGATGGCATCACTGACTCGATGGGCATGAGTTTGAGTGGACTCCGGGAGTTGGTGATGGACAGGGAGGCCTGGCATGTTGCAATTCGTGGGGTCGCAAAGAGTCGGACACGACTTGAGCTACTGAACTGAACTGAATCACCTTATGGCTTATGCAGGCAGCCTCAGCGGCCAGGTACGGAGGTCTGTTTCCAGCCACCATGGGGAGAGAGTGCTGAGCTGGGACCCTGATGGGTTGCTTGTCCTGTTGTCCCTTCATACAGTCCTGTGTTGATTGTCACGAACGTGCCGTTGTTCAGATTTCCTAGATGGTCCCTGCTCACACTTCCTTCACAGGTGCACATAAAAACCAGAGTTTCTTTAAAGTTAGGTGTGAGATAAAGCCGGACTCCCATGCAATGGAAATTGGCAGCTTTGTCCTTTGCTTGTAGGATGTGAAATCTATCCCTCTATCTCTCTTGTGTTGGCTGCCAGGAGCCCCATTTAAAAGAATTACTTGCTGTGTATACTTTAACCACTTGGATACGCAGCTCTGATAAAGAAGCCAAGCTGGGACATGGATAACACTGCCTAGATTTAACACCTGCTCCATTATGTGACCTTTATTACATAGCTTTCATTCATTGTAAAATTGGGCCCACAGTCATTTAAGAAAAAGTGGAAAGTACAAAAAAGTAGAAAATCCAGTGACTTTGTAACTTGACTGTAAGCAGTCGATGGTTTCTGGTTATATTTCCTTCCGGTCTTTTTGTAAAGTTCGGTTTCTATTCCTGAGTTCCCGTCTAGCGACTGCCCTGGTCCCTCTCAGCCTCAGTTCCTGCTTCTCGGCGCTAAGCCTCCTGGTACAGGGGGACGGGGAGGGGCGGGGCCTGGAGGCGGGGCGGGGCCGCGGGGCTCTTTGCGGGGGTTGGGGCCGTGGCCGGTGTGGGCGGGGCGGGAACTACAGGAAGTGGGCTCACGGCGACTGCGCGCCCCGCCCCCGGGACGTGGTCTTTTCCCGCGCGCGCCCCGTGCGCTGCGTCGCGCTGCAGTCAAGCCGCCTCGCACAGCGGTGGAGGTGAGTATCTGCTCACGCCCGCGGTCTGTGCCCCCGGCTCCCGCGCTGCCTTCTCCTGGCCCCCGGGCTCCGTCCCGTTGCTCCTTCCGCGTGGGGCGGCCGCGGGTCCAGGCCCCTCCCCGGCTCGCGCCGCACTGTACGTGCTGCGGGCGGTGGAGGTAGGTTTGTGGCGTGAAGTAGTGACCGGAAACCCCGGGAGGGCGAGACCTCAGCCGGCAGGCCGGGCGCGGGACGCCCTGCGCTGCCGGGGTAGGAGAGCCCTCACGGGGAGGGTGCTCGTCACCTGGAGGGGTGGTCTTCACTGAGGGGGCCTCACCACGGAGACGTTTCCGGGCGACTCCTCCCCCCCCCCCCCCCAGCTGTGCCCTACCTGGGGGTCTGTCTGCTGCCCAGGCCTCCTCGGCGGCCTCTGCAGGGGCACGTGGTTCCAAGCCCCGTCCCGCCGTCGGGGAGGGGGCGCTCCTGGACCTGCGTCCCTGCCATCTCTGGGCAAAGCCTGAGCCCGGGCTCCCGAGTCCTGGAAGAGAGTCTGTGGTCGAGCCGGGGGAGGGTGGGAGGAGCCCGCCGGCTGCTGGGATCGAGGTGACTCTAGGAAGGCACCGCGGGAAGCGGATGGGCTGACCAGAGGGGCGGCCTGGAAGGGTCAGTCATCTCTGGGCGGGGCTCGGGGGGCTGCGCGGACCCCGTGCTGTGTGGTGGGAATGGCGACCGTGGGACTTGGATATGCAGGCTCTGGAGCAAAGAGCTGCCCGAACAGGGACTGGGTTCTGTTACTGTTGTCTTGAGTCAGTCCATCTGAGATGGACTCTGAGGTGCTGGGGAGGGGGCTCTACTCCCAGGCTTTCCCAGACCCAGGGCTGGAGGTCCCACTCATTGCAGAGGAGAATGGCCCGCCAGGAAGCCCCAGCACCGAGGAGGAACGCTGAGGGTGACCGGCCTCCCGGGGCCACGGTCCTGGCAGTGCTAGAGGTGGTGAGCGATATTGCCGCTGTTTTTTGCCTGTTGCCGGGAGAGGGCCTGGGTCCTGATCCCCCACTGAGTGCTGTGCTGAGATTCAGGGACACTGCCTCTGGACAGCGGACCCTCAGAAGCCTTGCTCCACAGCTGCGGCCAGTGCTCCTGTGGCTGTATCTCTGGTGGCTGGGTGTCCAGTGGAGGAAGTGCAGGCCTGAAGTGCCTGCCCCACTGTGCTCACCTGGCTGGGTCCCCAGAGGTCACGTGAGTGCTCACCTGAGGACAAGCCGGGAGATGGCAGCTGTGACAGAGTTCACAGTGCCAGACACACAGTGATCCAAGCCTGTGACCTCAGAGTCCAGCTGTCCTGGTTGGAGTGGGCTGCCTGGGTTCCCGATGCTGCCTTGCCTTGTACCTCTGGACCTGTTAGAGCAGCGGGTGGGGTGGGGGGGTGGGATGTGGACTGGGCCCTGCCTTTCTGCACACCCCTCCCTGCTGGCAGCTTTAGGGGTGGGGAAAGCATTGGGCTGGTGCCTGGACCCTGGACCCTTGTTGGGGCTGTTCCCCAAAAACTGTCCTAGGGCTCCCGGTTCCCCCCTCCCGCACGGGACCCAGCCCTTCCCTCTTTCCTTTCCTCCTTTTCCTGATGTGTTTCCTTCCTCTTTTCTTCCTGCTGTGCTGGACTGAATGGGAAGTTGCCCGTGAATAGCAGACATGAGCACCTGGATGGATCACAAAGCAACCACTTCTGGAGGTTCTGTGAAAATTGAGTTCTCATTCCCTCTTGTGTACAGTGTCCAGCGTCCTGGAAGCCACCCACTTAGATGGCAAGGAAGTGGCTCATTTGCAATCACCCTCTGCCTGCAACTGTCCTGTCAGCTTGGGTGGGGCAAGGGAACCAGTGCCCTCTGAGTCACGCAGCAGGGTTAAGAGGGGCTGGTGACCTTCAGGCGCACGAAGACCTTCTGTTCTTGCGGAGGGAGGTGGTGGCCAGGAGCAAGCTGCCACACGTGAGAAGCGGCCTCTTCTGGGTCCAGGGCACCTGGTCACCAGAAGGCCATGGGGACATTCCTTTGCTTTTCTGTGGCTCTAAGCGGAGGGTCGTCATTGACAGAGGTCGACCTTGACGCCCCAGGGGGGACTTCAGGACACCTGGCCCCCTCGGGCCATCTTGCCCTACCCGCTGTGCACACATCTCTCTGGGGCCAGGGAGGACCAGGCAGCGGGAGAACGGACACTGGAACACTGGACTTTGAGCACCTGGTGAGGGGTTGTGCGCGCTTCCAGGGCCTGTGTGTGGGGTGGCTCCCCCACTTATCTCACTGTCCCCTCTTTCAGGCTGCCTTTTTCTAAAACCACTTTTTTGAGATATTTCATATACTATAAAATCTGCAAAGTTGAAGTGGTTTCCAGTGTATTCACAAAGTTGTGCAGCCATCACCACAGTCTAATTTTAGAATGTCTCAACAGTCCCAGAAGAAACCACGCACATGATCGATTACCCCCAGTCCCTTTATCCCCACAGCCCCAGGTAACACTAATCTACTTTTTTCTCTGCGGATTCACCAGTTGTGGGAAGTTCACATCAATGGAATCATACCATGAATCATTCCATGCATGAACTCTGGTTTTCTGTGACTAGATTTTTTTCATTCAGCCTCATGTTTCAGAGTTCATCCATGTTGCAGCCTGTATGAGAATTTCACTCCCTTTTAATGGTCAAATAATATTCCATTTTATGGATCTACTACATTTTCCTTATCCATTCAACAGTTGATAGACATTGGACTTTTGGTTACTTTGGATAACGTCATGATGAATGTTCATGTACAGGTTTCTGAGTGGGTGTGTGTCTTCATTTCTCTTGTATGTATACATACCTAGGAGTGGAATTTCTGGGTCATGTGATAACTCTTAACATTTCGGAAATAGTGAAGAATCTCCCTGACCCAGGGATCGAACCCGGGTCTCCTGCATTGCAGGCAGACTGGTCTGAGCAACCAGGGAAGCCTAACATTTTGAGGAGCTGCAAAACTTCCAAAGCGTCTGCACTATTTTCCACAGCTGCCCTGGCCCCCGGGAGATCTGTGCACATGGTGTGGGGTCCCGACTGATCCCCATCTTTGCTTCCTCTTGCTGTTACCTTTTTGATTCCAGCCATCCTAGTGGAAGTGAAAGTGAATCTCATTGTGGTTTTCTTTCTTAATTTTTTACTTCCTGCCTCCCTCCCTTTGCACTTTGTGCTTGGCTTTTAGTAAAGATTTTAGTTCCTTGACCAGGGAGCCTTAACCACCAGGAAATTCCCATTCGTTGCTGTTTGATTAGCATTTCTGTAGTGGTTAATGATGTTGAGCCTCTTTACCTGTGCCTGTTGACCATTTGAAAAGACCCTGATGCTGGGAAAGATTGAGGGCAGGAGGAGAAGGGGACGACAGAGGATGAGATGGTTGGATGGCATCACCGACTCAATGGACATGGGTTTGGGTGGACTCCGGCAGTTGGTGATGGACAGGGAGGCCTGGCGTGCTGCGGTTCATGGGGTCGCAAAGAGTCGGACACGACTGAGCAACTGAACTGACTGACAGACTTGACCATTTGTATGTCTTTGGATCCTATTAAAATCTTTCACCCAGTTTTCAACTAAAATGTCTTTTTATTGTTACAAGAATTCTTTATATGTTTTGAGTACTAGTTCTTTGTCTGATAAATGATTTATTTGCAAGCATTTTTTTTCCCATTCTGTGGGTTTTGTTTTCATTGCTTATGTCCTTTGAAGTGCAAAGGTTTAATTGTCAAGAAGTTCAGTTTATCTGTTTTTCTCTTTGTGTGGCTTGTTCTTCTCTCTTATATGGTGTCGTATTTAAGAAATCACTGCCTCACCCAAGGCCATAAAGTTTTCTTTGTTCTCTTCTATGATCTGTTCTGAGTTAGATTTTGTATATAATGTGAGTGAGGGGCCCAAATTCATGCTTTTGCTCCCATGATACCCAGTTGTCTCAGCACCCTTTGTTGAAGAGACTGTTAATTACACTGCTCTTGACTGTCTGTCAGAGATGAATGACCCGTGGCTATCAGGGTTTATTTGTGGACGGTCACTTCTGCTCCATGGCCAGGAACAAACACACTGTCTCGATTACTGTCACTCAGTCATACGTCTTGAAGTTGGGGAGTGAGTCCACCGACTTTGTTCTTTTTCTCATTGGCTATTCTGTGCCCCTTACATTTCCTTATGAAAGAGGAACCATTTATCTCTTTCTGTGAAAAAGCCAGGTGGGAGCTTGTGGGGAATCCTGTGGAGTCCATGGGTGTTCTTCCAGTTTGTGGACCAGAATGAGCCCGTTTATTTAGATCTGTGGTTTTCTGCAATGAAAGACTTGCAATTTTCCGTGTACAGCTCTTACACTTCTCTTGTTCAACATGTATTCCAAAGTATTTTATTTTTCTCGATGCTATTCTAGTTCTGTTTCTTTTTTGGATATTAATTGCTGGCACATAGAAGTACAGTGGTCTTCCACAGTTTGTGTCCTGTAACGTTGATGAACTCACTTGTTACTTGCTGGGGTGTTTTAGTGGATTCGTTGGGCTTATCCACACGTGAACTCTTGTCTAATCAGGACATCTTAGAGCCTCTCTGTTGATGCCAGTGTGTGCAGCCAGGGTTGAAAACCAGTGGTTCCCAGGCCTTTGAGATGGAGCGGGGACCAAGTGGTGGGGTCTGTGGGGAAGCCTGAAGGCGGGAAGCCCGGCACAGAGGAGGCAGAGGTCTGCGTCCCACACTCCAGCTTCTGTCCTGAAAAGTCCAGGCAGTGCGTGACGGAAGTGAGGCCACTGTGTGTCCCGGGTGAGGTGTCAGAAGGAGCCCACACGGGCGCTGGACTGGGCTCCCGCTTGCTCCCGTTCACTTGCTTGAGTGGAACTGGCAGCCGCCATACAACCCGTGTTGTCAGAAATCGACTGAATCATCTTACTGGTTCCTGCATTAATTAATGAGCTAAATACAGTCTTGGACATATTTCATCATTCTGTATTTGTAGGAAAATCATGGTTTTGCCCTTTCTCTGTGTTGGCAGTTTTGGAGCTGTCCCTGAAAGCATGCCTCGTAGACTTGGCCCCAGAGGCCGTGTCTCAGGCTAGTGGAACAACTCTCTGTCCGGACGGTGTTTGGCTGGGTTTCAGGTTGGTGCGCGTGGACAAGTTTCTCCACCGGTGGTCTTGCTGACTGTGTCCTTGCGGGAGATGTGGGAGGTCTGCTCTGTGTCGAGAGGAGAGGACAGAGAAGCCAGGTCGTCAGACGGCGGTTGTGTCCTTGGTCTTTTGAGCTCAGGTCATAATTCTGTGCCGCCGTGGGGAGCCCGTCCTCGCACCTGGACGCGTGAGCTTGGTGTTTCTGTGTTTGCTCTTGACTTGGCGCCGAACTTGTCGGACCGAAGCTCTCTGTGTGTCTGCAACTCAGAAAGACCTTTGCCTCTTGGTGTGTAAATGTGGGAAGCATTTTTTTCATCATTGAGGAGTTTGGTTGTGAAGTATCTTAAATTGGAAAAACTCTGTCCTCATTGGCTTTTGGACCTAAATAAATATGCTTATGTAAGTCAAATTTATCTAAAATTTTCATGAAATCAGGAAATCTCATTTCTAGTAGTTTAAATACATTAGACTTTCAAAAAATTTAAAATGTACAGAAACAAACTCAGAAATGTTTTAAGAATATATGTTCACAAACACTCACAGATACAGAAAACAAACCAGTGGGGAGTGGGCTTCCCTGGTGGCTCAGACGGTAAAGAATCTGCCTACAATGTGGGAGACCCAGGTTTGATTCCTGGGTCAGGAAGATTCACTGGAGAAGGAAATGGCAGCCCACTCCAGTACTCTTGCCTAGAGAATCCCATGGACAGAGGAGCCTGGCAGGCTACAGTCCACAGGGTCACAAGAGCTGGACAAGACTTAGCAACTAAACCACTACCAGTGGGGAGAGAGAACGGGGAGGAGCACGATGGGGTTAGGGGATTAAGAGATAAACAATTACTGAGTATAAAATACACGAACTCAAAGGATAGTGTTGTACACCACAGGGCACATAGCCAGTATTTTATAATAATTATAAATGTAGTATAACCTTTAAAAACTGTGGGTACTATGTTGTATACCTGTAACATATAATATTGTACATCAACTATATCTCTATAAAAAAGAGTACAGGTTCACATAGTTAAGGTAAATCTTTGGCAAATGAGAATAAATTAATAATTTTGGATTTTAAAAACCTGTGTTTTCTCTGATTTATCAATATTACTGATAAATCAATACTTAATACTGATTACATGTAATAATCAATATTCACTCTACTAGTGAACTGTATATTGTATGCTAATTGGTTCCTCTCCCCCACCCCCCACAAACTTCTATAGGTTTACTTCTCAAATCAGCTGATATTGTTCTTAGTGTTTAAAGTTAGGAGAAATGTAAATTTGTTTTCAACTAAACTGAATAAAATTCTGACAGTGTTTGTAACAGCACTCCAAGGTACGGCGTGAGCACTGAATTAATGGTGGCAGTCACTGTATACCCAGGTGATTTCTAAATGAGAAACCATTGGGTTCGGAACCATTGGGTACCAGGTGTGTTTTAAGTGTTTCCAGTGTTCTTAGCGGGGCTTTGTCTTTGGCTGGCATCACTGAGTGTGTGTGTGCCTGGGGGAAGCTCAGGATCTGTGCGGCTGGGAAGTGGCATCTGATCCATGTGAGACCCAGTCACCTGATTCTCTGTGAAAGAGTCAGTCACTTTGGTTAATTATCTTACTTAAAATGGATGGCAGAGAAAACTGTTGTATTAATATATATGCTTTTATTTTCAAGGGAAAGGTCTAGTTCCTCCCCTCCAACCTTTTGGTCCCTAAGACTCTCTTACCCACAAAAATGATTGAGGACCCTGAAAAGCTTTTGATTAATCAGGTTTTATCTATTTTCTGTGTTAGAAAGTAAAACTGGAGAAAATTTTAAAATTTTGTTGATATGTTTGAACGTATCAGTGCCCATTGCTTGTTATCATTTTTTAATACAGTATGTTACAAAACAAAGTTTTTAGTGAGAATGTGGTTTCATAATTTTGCAAATCCCTTAAATGTCTGAGTCTGAAAAGAAGCTAGGAAAGTTTGCTGGGTTTGTTTATTTGTTTGTTTTTTTGGCCTCACCACATAGCTTGCGGGATCTTAGTTTCCTGACCAGGGCTTGAACCTGAGCCCTCTGCATTGGAAGCGTGGAATCCTAACCACTGCACCACCTGGGAAGCCCTAAAACAATAATTTTTGATGCTTTATGTTCTGAAGGGAAAAATAGTCCCACCAAGAACAAAGATTCATCACTTATGAGGAGCTAAGGGGTTCTTAGTTCACTGACAACTGTGTTCTGTTTCTCAGGCATCAGTGACCCCATCTTAAATGACCAAGTGGACTCTGATGGTGCTTCTGAAGGTTGGACCCTGAATTTAGAGAAAAGATGTTGTTTTCAGGATATCTTTTACGCCTATAACTATCATTGAGACTTCCAGAGTGCCCCCAGAGAATCCCACAGGCCATTCATCTTCTAAAAAGAGAGATTATGTAGTTAGTCAGCTATGTTTGACATGTCACTGTGGGAAGAGCAGCTGTCCCAAGAGGCGCTGGCTCAGGCTTCCTTGGTTTAGTTTACAGGAAAGTGTAACACTCGTGTGAGTGTTGCAGAAACTCTGTGCTCCGTGGGGACACCATTGCTGTCCGTAATCTGTTTATTCTTAGGGGAGCACAGATCACAAGAGACTCTGACCCTCTTCTGTCTGCTCTTGTTACAGAAATCCGTGAGGCACCGCTGGCAGGCCCTGCCCTCTAGAGGTGACTCGGGGCTTTTTGGTGTGTATCCCCAGTAGAGGACAGACTCAGAGCATCATGTAAGCGATTACACCGGGCACTCTGAACTGGTGCTACTGCAAAAACAGGCTTTGGGGCTCTCCTGGCTTAAGAAGCTCAGAGCTGCGCCTGGCGCTCAGGTCAGGGTCTCCGGGCTCTTCTGGAGGCAGGCAGTGGGGGTGTGGCCACGGCGGGGACCTGCCGGTTCGCTTGCAGTGATGCTGACATGGTGTTTGTTCCCTAGATAGACGAGGAGCCTTTCTCTTCCTGAAACTCTGTGTATCCCATACACATCTGTTAGATGGAACTGACATCTGGTTGCCCCTGACGGAATTCTTAAGTTTCCTCATTTTGTGTGGTGGCTCAACAGTAAAGAACTCACTTGCAATGCAGCAGACGGGGTTTGATCCCTGGGTCAGGAAGATCTCCTGGAGGAGGAAATGGCAACCCACTCCAGTATTCTTGCGTGGGAAATCCTTAAAGACAGAGGAGCCTGGCGGGCTACAGTCCATGGGGTTTCAAGCAGTCGAACATGACTTAGGAACTAGATAACAATAGCAAACCGTTATTTGCATAGGTTCAAAATGAAGTTTTTTTCAAACTTTTTTCATTGTGATGGAATAGATGCAAAATTATATAAATATATGTATAATCATTTTATGTGTGCAGCTCAGTGGCATGAATAAGGAATTGGTAATTCTCTAGAAACGGACATGCTTTCTCGTGTAAGTGGAGCCAGACAGTATGTGTCTTCCTGCATCTGCCTTCTTTCATTCTGTGTGACGTCCTCAGCGTTCCTCCACGTTGCCACAGGTGCCACAGTTTCCTTATTTTTTGTATGTGGGGGAATGCCTGTCCACGCGCACTGAGGCACCCCACCCCACTTCCTGTCCAGAGCCCTGCCGTTGTCCCACCCAGGCCGCTGTCCACCTTCTGCCCTGGGGTCTGACTCCTGTCACTTGGCAGAGTGTCCTCCAGGTCCCGTGTGCAGCAGGTGCCAGGATTTCCTTCTTAGGCTGAATGAGACTCACTGTGATGGGCACGGCGTTCGTCTGCTTACCCGTCGTGGACATTTGCGCTACTGTCCTTTGTTCTTTTTACCGGGATGTAGTTGGGTGGACTCTGGGAGTTGGTGATGAACAGAGAGGCCTGGCGTGCTGCAGTTCACGGGGTTGCAAAGAGTCGGACACGACTGAGTGACTGAACTGAACTGAGTGTAATTTGACAAATCAAGAGCCTTCCTGGGAATGTCCTATCTCTGAATAGTGCTGTGTGATCCACTGTGATATGCCACTTGTCTCAGAACTGAGCTGCCTTTTAGGGAGTGAAGCCTGCAGAGCCCCCTGGGAAAGCCAGTCTGGGCCAAGGGTCCCCCGGTCCCCGCCTGCCGTGATGGAAAGGAAGGTTGCCTCCTGCAGGCCAGGGAACCTGAGATGATCGGAGTGCCCGGGACTGAATATACAAGTCGATGGTTACAAAGCAGCCTGCCCGGTCCTCACCCACAGTGACCAGTCACCCACTCACACAGAGCAACCAGCCCAGGGAGGTCAAGTCAGACTGGTCTTTGGGATAGTCCAGATGCAATCACTGACAGCTCCCTGTTTTCGTTCCTATCTGTGATGTGCAGCCAGGCTGGCCATCACATAGGTGGCCCTGGCCAGCAGGCCCCCAGGTCTCTCCACAACTGCCCCACAGAACTGCCCCCACCCCCCCTTTGTCTCCCACGTTTGAGTGTCTGATCAGTATCCCTAGTCCCCTGACCAGGCTTCCTTTTCTCTAGACAAGTCCCACATGTTTAGAGGCGCTGCAAGTGGTGGGCCCTGTAAGCGTTGCTTCACCTGTCTCCTGCCCTCAGGGTGACAGAGTCCAGCCCGAGCTTCCTGGTGAAAATTTCCAGACAGAAGGTGATCTTGTGGCCTTTTGTTGTTGTTCAGTTGCTCAGTTGTGTCCGACTCTTTGCGACCCCATGGCTGCAACACGCCAGGCTTCCCTGTCCTTCACCATCTCCTGGAGCTTGCTCAAACTCATGTCCATTGTGTCGGTGATACCATCCAACGATCTCATCCTTTGTCGTCCCCTTCTCCTGCCCTCAATCTTTCCCAGCATCAGGGTCTTTTCTGAGGAGTTGGCTCTTCATATCAGGTGGCCAAAGTATTGGAGCTTTAGCTTTAGCATCAGTCTTTCCAATGAATATTCAGGACTGATTTTCTTTAGGATTGACTGGTTGGATCTCCTTGCAGTCCAAGGGAATCTCAAGAGTCTTCTCTAACACCACAGTTCAAAAGTTTCCATTCTTCAGCGCTCAGCTTTCTTTATGGTCCAACTCTTACATACATACATGATGACTGGAAAAACCATAGCTTTGACTAGATGGACCTTTGTCAGCAAAGTTACGTCTCTGCTTTTTAATATGCTGTCTAGGTTGGTCATAGCTTTTCTTCCAAGGAGCAAGCGTCTTTTAATTTCATGGCTGCAGTCACCATCTGCAGTGGATTTGGAGCCCAAGAAAATAAAGTCTCTCACTGTTTCCATTGTTTACCCATCTATTTGCCATGAAGTGATGGGACTGGTTGCCATGATCTTTGTTTTTGGAATGTTGAGTTTTCAGCCAGCTTTTTCATTCTCTTTCACCTTCATCAAGAGGCTCTTTTATTTCCTCTTCGCTTTCTGCCATGAGGGTGGTATCATCTGCACAGCTAGTGCTTCATCCAGCCTGGCATTTCGCATGATGTTCTCTGCATATAAGTTAAATAAGCAGGGTGACAACATACAGCCTTGACTACTCCTTGCCCAGTTTGGAACCAATCTGTTGTTCCATGTCCAGTTCCAACTGTTGCTTTTTGCCCTGCATACAGGTTTCTCAGGAGGCAGGTGAGATGGTCTGTTATTCCCACCTCTTGAAGAATTTTCCAGAGTTTGTTGTGACCCACACAGTCAAAGGCTTTTAGCATAGTCAATGAAGATGTTTTTTCTGGAATTCTCTTGCTTTTTCGATGATCCAGTGGATATTTGCAATTTGATCTCTGGTTCCTCTGCCTTATCTAAATCCAGCTTGAACATTTGGAAGTTCTCAGTTCAGGTACTGTTGAAGCCTGGCTTGGAGAATTTTGAGCATTACTTTGCTAGGGTGTGAAGTGAAGTGAAGTCGCTCAGTTGTGTCCGACTCTTTTCGACCCCGTGGACTGTAGCCTACCAGGTTCCTCCGTCCGTGGGATTCTCCAGGCAAGAATACTGGAGTGCCTTGCCATTTCCTTCTCCATTGCTAGGGTGTGAGATGAGTGCAATCGTGCAGTAGTTTGAACATTCTTATGACATTGCCTTTCTTTGGGATTGGAATGAAAACTGACCTTTTCCAGTCCTGTGGCCACTGCTGAGGCTTCCAAATTTGCTGGCATATTGAGTGCCGCACTTTAACAGCAGCATCTTTTAGGATTTGAAATAGCTCAGCTGGAATTCCATCACCTCCACTAGCTTTGTTCATAATGATGCTTCCTAAGGTTCCCTTGACTTCACATCAGCATGTCTGGCTCTAGGTGAGTGATCACACCATCATGGTTATCTGGGTCATTAAGATCTTTTTTGTATAGCTCTGTATATTCTTGCCATCTCTTACATCTTCTGCTCCTGCCTCCTGGCAATGAACTGGTTTTCTGTTCTGTTTTTAACCTCCTGTGTATGTAGGAACCATATGGAATTGCCAAATTTGACTTTTTGCCCTACAAAGCAGCAATTCATTGGGTTTAGCCTGATACTGTGTATAAACAGATGTGTGCTGTGCATACATTTTAAAATGGGTTGTTCTGTTGAGACTGCTCTGCAGACACTTGTTACTCTGTTTGGGTGTCTCTACGATGCACACAGAGCTCTCATCTCAGTCTTTTATATTTTCCACGTCGGGGGCATAATCTAAGATTCAGTCCAATGAGCTTTCATCTACGCAGTTGTTTAGTGTGGAATCGACACCATCCCGAAGCCTTCATCTTCCAGTGACTGTCAGACATTCTTTCTCCTGTCATGAGCCTTTCTGTGCAGCCACGGTGCCTTGGGGCCGGCAGCCGGGTAGTGTCTGCACTGGGACAGATCCATGGCAAAGTCTGGGAACTGCTCGTGGAGGAAGCCCAGCGCCCTGAGTGTTCACTTAGAAACTGGGAGCCAGATGGCCTTGCCTGCCTGACCAGTGAGCTCAGGGTGGGGGGCTGGACCTGAGGTGGGGGGTGGTCTTGGTCTCAGTTACGAGGAAACTCGGGTCTGTGGCCTGGGGTGCAGATGAGGGGAGCCAGGGCCCACCCTGCTTCCCTGCGGGGCCCCATGCCCACCCTGAGTGTCCTCTTCCAGGCCACCATCCCGGAACCCTGTGAGCCGGAGCCCGCGAAGCTGCACAGGCCATGGATTTGAAGGTCAGATGATGTGGTGGTCATGGCGGGGGTGGGGCGGGCCTGCGGTAACAGGAGTACACAAGCCCCGTCTGCTCACTGCCTGTGCCTGGTCGATCCTGGAAGGCAAGATGGGTTCAAGGATGTAGGGTCCTTGAGGGTTTAGGGTTCAGAAGGGAAACTGTGGCTGGGCTGATCAGGAGCTCTCATCCATCTCCTTCCCACCGTGGCTGGGTTGGGTGGTGTCTTGGGACGTCTGCGCCACCCCCCCCCAAACTGGGCCCTCCCTCCACATCCCCTCCAGCCCTTCGGGTGCGGCCGCAGGTCTGGACCCTCCTGATGACTTGTGAGCTCGGGCCAGCTTTCTGAATCTGAGCGGACAGTGGTGGGGGTGGGGTGGGCTTGGCATTGTGCAGGCACGGGGTCATGTGCTTCTCAGCCTGGAGGCTCAGGAGGCATGTCAGCCACTCAGGCAGGAGCGTTCGGGGAGCTGCCCCCATACAGCTTATCCCAATGGCCTCAGGGTGGGGGTGGGGGACGCAGAGACCAGCTCCTGGAGTTTGCTTTCCCCTTTTTCCCTTTGACATGGGAGTGCCCCACAGTTGGGTTCGTGGGGAGATATCCATCAGCTTCCTTTTTCTCCCTGCCATCAGAATTTTCATCCTTTTACAGGTTTTTCTGACTTTTCGCCTTTGTTAAGTGCTCAGCTCAGCAGCATGTGTGCGCAGACTATGGCCCTCCCCCAGCCCCATCCAGGAATAGAGCCCCGATCCAGGATGACCTGGCCTCAGTCCTGACATCTGCAAAGACCCCCATTTCCCAGTTAGGTCCCGCTCTCAGGTTCTGGGGGACACGGTCCAGCTGCCACAGCTCCCTCCTCTCCCGACCAGCGCCTCCTGAGTCAGAGGGAGCACCTTCCTCAGTCTCTCAGCTGCCTTGTGCCACCTGGCCTCCCTGTGAAGATTTAGTAGAGCTGTTATGTACATTTTCCCTTTTAGGACGAATTCTGGATAAGTAGAGGCTGAATAGCAATACGTGAGCACTTATGTTATGCATTTTATTTAAAACACTTTGCTCTTTAAAAACTGTCCTCTAAGCGTTTTCTGATTTTTCTCTCCCTTTTCACACTTGGCTGCACTGGTCTTAGTTGCAGTACACAGGATCGTCTATCTTTGTTGTAGCATGCAAGGTTTTGAGTTGAGGCATGTGGGATCTAGTTCCTTGCCCAGACTGAACCCAAGCTGAACCCCCTGCCCTGGGCCACCAGGGAAGTTCCTCTGATTAATCAGAATATTTTTCTAATCTTTTCTAATGAAAAATATTAAAGACTCAGGAGTACATTTCACCAGGATCTTCACTTTCTCCTCTTGGCCCTTCCAGCCCAGGCTGTGTGTCCTGCATATGTTGAGCCAGCCATTCCTGGCATCTCCCGATGCCCTCTCACCCCAGCCCTGCCCACACACGCTCTTCTGGTAGCGTCCCTCCTGTCCCCCATGCTGTTTGTGGGCCCGGCGGGGGCTTACCCACCTGAGGGTGGCCAGGCCTGCCCAGAGGCAGGTGGTGTCTGGTCACCAGCGCCCGGGGTGTGCTGAAAACCTGCTTCGGCACAGCGCCATCCTGGGCCCACAGACACAGTGGGAGCAGAGGCGCAGTGCTGACGCTTGGCCAGGGAGCAGGGCTGGCCCGAGCCGTGCACCTGCCCAGCCTCCCTCCCCCGGAGGCGGCAGTTGGACCACCTCTTTGCCTGGCTGGAGCCTTTCTCGATGTCTGCAGGAAGGAGGCTCCGCACACTGGCCCCTGCCTGCCCAGAAGGTGCTCAGGCCTTGGACCAGGGAGGCCAGCCCAGGACCACGTTCCCACAGTGCGCTCTCCTTGCAGGTTAGCAACGGCACCGGCCTCGGGGACGAGCGCACCACAAGCCTGCTGCTGCTTGGCTTCCTGCAGAGCTGCCCCCACTCCTGCTTCCAGAGGGAGCTGGAGACGCTGGGTCACGAGCTGCCTGGGCGCCTGTTCCATGACGATGAGCTGCAGACGGACGGCAACCGCTACAGCCACTTCTCGGCAGCGGCAGCGGAGACAGGTAGGCACTGGCCAGCCTCCTCGGCCCTGGGGTTTTCGGGCCCAGCCCCCCATGTCCGGTGGAGCAGGCCTCAGAGTCTGATTGGTGAAAACCCACTCAGCTTCCGGAGGACTCTTGGCATCAGTGTCCCCTATGGATTCACATCTGTGTACTATAGCCATGCCGACCTCCACGGTCACCAGGCGATGAGGACCCCGGGCTCGTTCCTGGGGCTGGGCTGTTCTCCCAGCCTCAGCTTTTACCACGGTGTTGCCTCCACGGAGGCCACTGGGAGCCCCTTGGGAACTCCCCAGGGAGCCTTATCAAGTTGTGAGTCAGCCTCTTCCTGGGAGGCCTGGACTGGAGCCACCTCTTACGAGGTCCCCACCAGCCAGGGCCCCCTTGGGGACAGAGTAGAAAGGTGTGGGGGCAGGAGGAGCTTTGCTGTCAAGACTGCTGTCCCTGGGGTCCCCTCCTCTTACCACCCCACCCTTAGACTTCGGAGCCTCGCTGGAGGCGCAGGGCAGGGCCCTCAGGTAGGAAGCTGGCCTGTGGGTCAGGAACCTGCTGATGTTCAGCAGTAAAGCGCAGGACAAGCCTGGACGGGGAGGCTTCGGGGGCCACTGGGAGGGGGCCAGGCTGCAGTGGCACCAGGGGTGGGGGGTGGTGAGTGGTCCTGTCAGCCGGGTAGTCCAGGTCAGAGGGTGGGCACGTGAGAGGTTCTGGGGGAGGGGGGGACTACATGCAGGTCTCTAGGTCCAGGCATCTCATCGCCCGCCCTGCGTGGGGCAGGAGGAGGGACGCAGCGCCTGCCCCTGAGTGCACACTTGCCCGTCCTGCGCCCACTGTGCACCGAGCTCTCGGCTGTGTGGCTGGGAGTCAGCCCCACAGCGGAAAACACTCGATCCCGGGAGCCTTCTCTTTGGTGGGGTGGTGGGGGAGCTCAGAGCATTAGGAAGGAAGTGTGGAGGGGCAGGGGTGCTGTGCCTTAGGAGAGCAGATCCGGAGGCAGCCGCTGGGGCGATAGATCGCCGCCGCTTCCTGGACAACGGCTGTTCGCCATGTGTGAGCGCTCTGCTGCCCTAATCGCTCTAAGCGGTTGCGGGGGCCCCGGGGAGCTTCTTCCTGGAGGGGGGACTGGGGGAGGGTGTGAGCAGGCGTCACCTGAATCTGCCTTGTCTGGATGTTAGATTCTGAGCGTCAGGAGGAGGCGGTCCGTGATATCGCCCGGCAGCTTGCCCAGATTGGGGACAGGCTGGAAGGCAGCATCCGCCCAGGGATGGTGGCCGGTCTGGCCTCACGCTTCAGCATCAGGAGCCTGTCAGAGGAGGTGAGTGGGGAAACCACAGGGCCACTCACAGGTCTGTCCTCTGCCTCCTGGTGGACAGACCAGCGTGACCTACCTTCCACAGAAGCTGGAGGGAGAATCAGCTCAGAGTATTGTCTCCTGGAAGAACTGTCACCGGGCCCCTAAAAACCTGAACCTCAAATCAGGCTCAGGAATTGGGGGACAACACCCTCAGTGTCATGAGTATGACTCTTCCCAAAATGCGGCCTGAAACGCCGTCATGCTGGGCCCGGCCAGTCAGCTTCCTGCCCCCAGGAAGGCCGTACACTCAGGGAGCCATCATGGGTCCCAGGCCACTGGCGCCCCGCCTCACTGTTGGTGCCGAAGGTCCTCTGGGGTCTGGGGATCCACAGAGGCCTCTCCCTGCAGCCCCTCCCTGTGTGCTGGCCCCAGCCCTGGGTGGGGACTTTGGCCTCAGGTGCCTTCGAGCAGGAGGAGCCGCGGTGGGGGTGGGCACACCTGCCCCCAGGTTCTCGGCTGCCCCAGCGGGAGGCGATGGGTAACCGCACCCCGCTTCCACATGTGCAGGACAGGAGGCAGTGCCTGGCGGCCGCGCTGGAACAGCTCATGCAAACCTGCCCTGCGGACATGGACCATGAGAAGACCCAGCTCCTGCTCATCATGCTCTTGGCCAAAAAGATAGCCGACCACTCGCCAGCCTTGCTCCGAGACATCTTCCGCACAACAGTGACCTTCATCAACCAGAACCTCATCACCTATGTGAGGAACTTAGTCCAGAATGTAAGAGCCAGTGGTGGATGAGCCCGCCTTGGTCTTCCTCCCCCCACCTGCCCCCTCCCCTGAGCTCTAGGATCCTCCCTGCGGGAGTCATGGAGAAAGGTAGTTGTGAGTGCCTTTCTAGCTTCCTCAGCCTTGTTCTGAGATGGCTGCGACTGCGGTCACAGGCTCTTGAGAGCAGCTGGGGCAGGAGGTGGGAGTACTGAGGGGAGACGTGGGGGCAAGCACAAGAGATGCGCCCAAGCTGGGCTTCCCTGCTCTGCTCTCAGCGCCACCTTTCACAAATGAGTGTCAGTTCAGCTCAGTCGCATCCGACTCTTTGTGACCCCATGGACTGCAGCACACCAGGCCTCCCCATCCATCACCAACTCCCAGAGTTTACTCAGATGCATGCCCATTGAGTCGGTGATGCCATCTCATCGTCTGTCGTCCCCTTCTCCTCCCGCCTTCAGTCTTTCCCAGCATCAGGGTCTTTTCTAATGAATTAGCTCTTCCCATCAGGTGGCCAAAGTAGTGGAGTTTCAGCATCAGTCCTTCCGATGAATATTCAGGACTGATTCCCTTTAGGATGGACTGGTGTAGTTTAAAAACATGCTTTACCAAGCAGGGTGAGAGGTCGAAAGGGGGTAAAAACCACACATGTCTGTTCTCCAACCAGGGTATTAGAAAGTCTGGTTTCACAGACCAGCTGAAAGGGAAGTAGCCATACCTTGTCTGTAAACTTGATGCTGGTGAGAGTGGAACTGTGTGTGTCAGCAGCACTGGTCAGGCATCTGACCCTTTTACTATGTACTGTTGAGCCTTGAAAGCATTCTCTGTGTATGGCTGTGAAGTTACACAGGAGTTTACAACTGGAGGGTGACGCCAACTCGGCGTCAAACCAGGCTGAACTGGTGGAAGGAGAGAAGTTTTTTAACAGTTTCCAGACCCTGCAGGGCTGCAACAGAACCTCTTAGTAGAGCTGCTCGGGCGCTGACTGTGGGCCTGGAGGCCCAGGGGTGGGGTCCTGGCTCAGTGACACTGGCCCACCCCAGCTCCTCCTCTCTCACTCCAGGAGATGGACTGAATGGACCGCTTGGCAAAAGCACGACTGTGAAGACGCGAGGTGCTGTCAGTGTTGTAGCTGCTGCCTCCACAAACACGGAGCTTCAGCCACTGATCCAGGCTCAGAGAAGACAGCCCGAGACGACCACAGAGCGTCACCTCACCATCGGGAAGTCTAAGACTTGCTGTGTTAACGTACTTGAACGAAGATACTCATATACACCTGTGGATGTTTCTTCCACATCCACCCCACACTGTGCCTTTGTCTGCTGTTGGCCGGGAAGGTCCCCACCTGAAAATCATCCCAAGGCAGACTGGGACTTCCTGGTGGTCCAATAGTTAGGACTCTGCGCTTCCACTGCTAGGGCCTGGGTTTGATCCCTGGTTGGGAAACAGATTCCACAAGCCTTCTGGCGCAGCCAAAAAAAAAAAATAAAAGCAAACTGTTAAGATAGAAAACAAGAATACACTTGATGTTGTTTTTAAAAAACTAACTTTACTTTTTACAAGTGTGGGACTTCCCAGTGGTTCAGTTAACTACTGTTGTAGTGGCTGTGCTTCCACTGCTGAGGCCTCAGTCTGATCCCTGATTAGGAACTAAGATCCCACCTGCCTCATGGTGCAGCCAAAACGAAGGGCCACTGCCTGCCACGTCCGAGGAGGACCAGGGAGGACTGGAGGGGAGTCGCTACACCCCTTAGAGTGGAGAATTGCCCTGTAAACAGCCTTCATTCCAAGGAAGTGAAGGCTTTCCGTTTAAAGACCAACCACCACAAGAGATTCTGGACTCAAATAACGGGAAACCCAGGCCTCAAATACTCCAGTCAGGAACAACAGGCGATTAAAAGGTATAGAGGTGATTTAAAGGCCCATGATAACCAGTGTAACTAAATGCATCCTTTTCTCTTTCAGAGAAGTTAAGATTTTGATATAAATTTTAAGCTGCTGGAACAGCTATTGCCTGTCAGTCAGTAATTACCCTGGCACCTTCCAGCCCCACCCCCAGCTCATCCATGCCTAAGAAACTGCTTCAGGCAGAACAGATTTCTAGGCATGAAAGATGCAGTTAAAACTTAAAAATTCAACATCTGTGGTGGTTTCCTTTCCTGGAGACAGAATACAAGAAATATCTAAAACAATTGAGACTTCTCTGGTGGTCCAGTGGTTAATAACTGCCTTGTAATGCAGGGGACACGGGTTCAGTCCCTGGTCAGGGAACTGAGACCCCACGTGGGTGGGGGGCAGGGGAGCTAAGCCCCTGCAACTACTGAGCCCACATGGCAACAAAATATCCCACGTTGCAACTAAGACCCAGTGCAGCCCAGTAAGTCAACACTAACAGCTGAGATAAACCAGGGAGCACTTACATTTAGAAAACACAGCCTCTCTGCTCCCAGCGACAAGCGTCTCCTAGGACTGGGTTTGTGTTCCATGTGCAAGCGATGCTGGGTGTGGCTCCTGATCGCAGGTCACTGGCGACAGAAACGCCCATGTTAACTGTGACCATGATGTCCTGGGGAAGAACATGAACATGAATAACAAAGTACTAACACATTCTTGTTGCCAAAACCACTTCTCTATTCCCTGAGTTCAAACTTACCAGAGAAGAAAAACAACTGCATGGTTTCAGCATCCAATGCACAGCACCCGAGGGCTGGGTCTCAGGCTGACAGCTGCAGGATGTTGTGAAATCTAAATGCAGGTAGTGTGGTTGAGCGTCTGGAAACAAATCTTCCAGGTTTAAAGGGTTCACCTCTCAGTGGGAACACAGTGAGTCTCCCATACTCACACACACATTAGCCAGTACAATCTCAGCAGGGAGATGTTTTCTTTCAGTAGGGGGATGGTTCTCTTCCAGGAGCAGTTAAGTGTTGTAAAAGAAGCTCTAAAGCACCAAATAACCCCACTATCTCTTAGAACACTTCACTTTACCTACCACTGTTCTGCTTATGTTAATTCAGTGATCCTGTCTTTTGATAAAGTTTACACAGGTTTTGGTGTCAGATTTTCTAGACCAAGTGAGAGATACTTTATCGGGTCACGAAGCAAGATACCAAGATACATGGCTCTTCTCCGAGGCAGTCTCACGTGGATGTCCCGACCTCAAGTGCATCCCAGCCGCCTGACTCAGCCTGTCCTAGTAGTTGGTGCTTCTTAGGTCTCAGGATCCTTGTGGACAGGGGGAAACGTGCATGATTACTTGAATTAAGCAATGGTTACAGAAAACAAGACACGCAGTCGCTGGAAGTCTGGAGGCGGGCTTGCTGTGCACATGGGCTCCTGAGGACCCAGTGCACACGGCTAAGCTGCCTCTGGGGTCACAGCCCTAGAGCCACTTTTATTTTCGGCAAGTTCACCAGCTGCGCCTGCTGGGTCTCGGGCTGCTGTCAGACGACAAGGCTGGTGGTCTGGAGGGGAGGGCAAGAGTTACCGTGTGGACAGTGTCTTCAGTCCTCACTTCACTTCACCTCCAGCGCATTCTCCTGACACTGCTTCCAGCAGAGCATGCTCTTCCCAGAGTGGAGCTCTGCGCCTCCCCTCACGACGAGCACAGAGGTAGGTGAGGGGAGAGCTGAGGGGCCTCACGCAGGAAAGGGGCCACGTCTCACCTCAGCACTGTGGAGGGGTGAGGGGCGGAATCCAGAACACGCCGACCTCCGTCAAGGAGGCACAAAGAAGCAGTTTTAGTCTGAAGGAAAAGGACAACTAAGCCATCAGGAGAAACACAGGAGGCCCAGGAAAACAGGGAGCTGCCTGTCCCTTTGGTGCTGGCCAAGGACCCAGCCCCTCCTGACTCAGTGGGCAGGTGCCGTCAGCCCGCGCTCTGACCGTAGCTCACGCTTCGGCCGCGCGGCCTCCCAGGAGCTTATGCCCCGGGCACTGGGAGGGCCCGCAGGACACACGGGTGCTGCATCGGGCGCCACACACAGGCGGCAGTGCTGATGTCCCGGAGGCACCCTGGGGCCAGCCGGGCTTTTGTGGGCCGAGACCGTTACCATTTACTGCAGAGAACATAAACCAGCATTCTTTAATTCTAGCGTTTTCCTCAAGAAACTTTGAGTGGCTTTTGCCAAGCGATCAGAAGTCATGACATTCAATAGCACAGTAAGAGTGCTGGAGACCCACCAACCAGAACCAGCAAGGGCCTGGCGCAGAGAAAGCCCCACCTCACTCCTGCCATGGAGAAGGTGGACCCCAAACCCCAGCCCCCGCAGCACAGACACCCTGCCCCCCGCCAGCTGCTCAGAAACAACCCGGCTCCCATCAGAGCTTCAGCACCTTCAGCCAGTGGGTTTGAGGATCCAGAGTTTAAAAATGTAAACACTGGGAGGAAAACGTTACAAAAGGGACAACGATGCAGCAGACCACACGCGAGGAGGAAGACAAGCTCCACACGAGCCCCACCGGCTCTCCTCCGGCTCCTCGGTCCAGGTGCAGAGCTCAACGCCTCCCTCCCCAGGAGGCACTGATGCTCGAACACAGGTGCACGCCTGGGGCCTGCACACACGCACATGCACACACAAGCACGCGCACACACACGCTCCAGGCCTTTCTGGCCAACTTGTAAACAGTACTGCTTTAGGAAGAATTAATTTAAAAAAATAAAAGTAATAAAGCACATTTAAAACATCAAGTTTTGGTGATGAGGATAGGTAATGTAATTTTATTACAAATTTCAGGATCTAAAAAGTAACCTGTTACACTGACTAAGGTAACTCTGAGATGAGCTGTCTCAGGCACGGTCCTGTGAGTGACCCAACCTCAGGGGAAGAGACGCAGTCCCCCCACCCCCCCACCCCCGCCATGCGGGGTGCAGGCAGTGCCCGGGGCTATGCCGTGTCCCTGGCACACGCCGACCATAACCACCGTGGCCATCGCTCTGCCGTCTGGGCCGTGACGAGCTCAGTGAGAGCCTCCTGCTGGACTCTGAAGGCCAAGCAGGAACCTCAAAGGTGGCCTCTCCTGCTTTTTAACTTCAATGGTATTTAGGAGCCTGGGCGCTGAAGAAGAGTATGTCCCCTGGGCTGAAGCCCAGTATGGGAGCTCTTACTACAAGCAGGAGACACAGAGGGGCCGTGTGACCAGTGAGAAGTCTGCGGCCAGAACCCAGGCTAACCCAGGCTACAGAGAGTGACTGCTGGACAGACACCCCTGCCAGGCGGCCACCAACAGAAGGGCTGGAAACCACCTCCAGAGATCAGCCAAGCTACCCGCCTGCTTCTGTACAAGAGACAGCTTGCCCACAGTCACGGGCAGAGCCTGGGCCTCTTGTCTTATATTTACTTTTTAAAAGACTACAGGCAGCATCTTTATGAGGGGAGCTGAGGGAAGCATTGGGCAAGCCCTCTCCATGGGCCAGCAGGGACCCGGGTGGGGAGGGCAGGGCAGTACCTGAGAGGCGGTGGAGACCGCAGAGCACTTGGGCTGCGGGACCGACAGGAAAAACAGAGGAGCCCGGAGGAGGGGTTGGAAAGCGCACGCTCGTTGGCAGAGGGGAGGCTCCAGGCCAGAGTGCGTCAGCAGCCGAGGGACCCACTGCCAAGCCCTCTGCCTGGCCCCCCAGGTGCCCACAAGAACCCTCTGCCTCTGAGGCTGTGGCTCTCATGGGAAGCCTTATCCTGGGGACGTTTGGCAACATCGAGAGGGGCTGTCACCAAAGGGGAAGGTGCTACGGGGGCCGACGGGAGGCTACACACCCTCGGGGGCACAGGTGCTCACGGCCTGGGTTGTCCAGACGCCAGAGACAAGGTTGAGGAAGCACTTTACACCCTAGACCCTGAATCTCAGGGGAGCCCAGGCCTGGGACGGCCCAGCAGACCGTGTGCGCAGTCTCTACCTCAAGCCCCGCCAGGTGGGCCGCCCCTGCCCTGCTGACCCAGCCCCCTCACCCCAGAGTGTCCCGCGGATGTCCAACCAGCTGCTGCCCATTCAGATTCAGTCGAGACAATTAAAACTTTACTCGTTCTTGTCTTCTTTCTCCTGGGCCCCGAGTCCTGGCAGCAGGTCACGGTGAACCCTGAGAAAGAAAACCTATTTCTTCCGCAGAGCCAGTGCCAACCCAACCGCCACTGCGAGGATGGCCATGGCAGCGGCCCCTCCCAAGAGCAGGAGGGACTTGCCCTCGGGCAGCGGGCCGGCCTTCTCGAGGTCACCTGGGCGGGGCCCTACCCTGAGTGCCCCCTGCCTTCCAGTGGCCTCCTCCCGGCTCGGCGGGGCCGCGGGAGGCTCTGCTGGGGGCTTGGGTGGCAGGACCCCCTCCCGCTCCAGTTCAGAAGCTTCTGGTGGGGCTGCTTCTGCCTCTTCTTCACCAAGCTCCACGAACAGTGATGTCGTGGGACTGGCCCTGGGGACGGCCGCCATCAGGGCAGGGGCCGGTGCGGCCGCCTCCCCCACACCCTCGGGGATCTCCTCCCGCTCCACGTGCACGATGTCGGAGTTGGAGGAGTTGTTCTCGCTCTTCTCTGCGGCCCCGTTGCTATCCAAGCTCTTGACTTCCTCAGGGTCCACTGTGACCTGCTGCCAGGACTCGGGGCCCAGGGACACCGGCAGGCTCTCTGTGTGCCAGCTCTGGCTGGCGGACAGCGACACGGGCAAGCTCTCGGCCTGCCAGGAGGCCGTGGCCGTAGTGGGCGACTCTGGGGGGCTGACGTGCGTGGAGCCGTCGCTGGGCAGAATGTAGATGTCGTTGCTGTCCTCCGCAGCGCCCGCGGGGCACTCGTCCTCTGACTCCAGGTTAAAGACGGTGCCCTAGAAGAGGAGCACGCGGTCAGCACAAGGGAGCCAAAGCAACCTCTGCGAACATACGTCAGGGGACCACTCCCTCCTAAGCTGAGCCTGAGGAACAAACACATCATTTAAAATGATGGTGTTTCTAGACGGAACACGCTCGCTTGCAGATCAACGCAGAGAAGGAGTTTCTAACAAGATGATTCTCTAAGCACGTCCTCAAAGCTGAATCAGCAGAAAGCTGATGCATATCCTACTCGACTTCACACATATTTAACACAGTAAGTAATGCGGCCCAGCAGAGGGAAGAAGTACAGGCAGGCAGCTCGTGCTCCAGGCTCACCACTGGCTCAGCAGACCAGGAGAACGTGTTTTGGCAGCAGCTGGGGAGGCAAGGGTGAGTGGGAGTCTGGCCCAGCAGAGGCCGAGAAACACAGACCAGGGGACTGAACAAGCCTGGAGTCACCAGGGAGGGGCTGGCAGTGGACAGAGGGCTCAGAGCCACAGCCTGAACTCCGCTGCAAGGGAGCGCTTGGTCACAGGCGGAGCTGACCCAACGGGTGGCACAGGCCTCCTACCCTTCCACTGGTAGGAGCCACAGAGAGGCAGCGCGGCCGTGGCCACGGGCTCTGGTCACAGGGAAGAACGGACTCAATTTTGGTTCTTCACAAACTGACCGTCTGGACATGAAGACTGACACAAGTCACGCATTTCATATGACACCGGCAGCCCTGAGGCAGGGGACACACGGGGACCAGGGGCTCGTGCTGGAGATGGACGGGAGGTGTCGCCAAGCCTGGGTGACACCACAGATGGTGACGAGAGGCTGCAGAGCGTATGTGAGCACACTGGCTCCCACCCTGTCAGGGAGAATGATTCTGGTCTCCAGCCAAGACCAGACACTTTCCGGTCAGATATGGTTAATTCCCGTGTCCTTGTCCTTAAGAGTCACATCTGCTGATGCTCTGCGCACTGCTGGTTCCGCAGTCACAGGAGGCGTGGCTCCGCTGGGCTTGGAGCAGCCACAAGACAGTCGTTCAAGCTGACTCCAGAGGCCCTAAGAGTTGGCGTGCTCCCCGAACAGCACTCCCAGAAAGGGCTGAAAAGAGAACCTCTCACAGTGAAAAAAGTGAAAGTCACACAGTTGGGTCCAACTCTTTGTGACCCCATGGACTGTAGTCTGTCAGGCTTCTCTGTCCATGGGATTCTCCAGGCGAGAATACTAGAGTGGGTTGCTATTTCCTTCTCCAGCTGATCGAACCCAGGTCTCCTGCATTGCAGGCAGATTCTTTACCAACTGAGCTACCAGGGAAGCCCAAGAGTTAGTTTAAAAAGCAAAAGCAAAACAAAGGAACCATAACAAAAAAGGTAAAAATTTTAATCCTCAGAAAGGAGACTTTTGCTAATTTTTGTTTCTGGCCACTGGGCATGTGGGATCTCAGCTCCCCAACCAGGGGTTGAACCTGTACCCGCTGCAGTGGAAGCCACTGGAGCACCAGGGAAGTCATCCTTTGGTGCTATTTTATTTAAGGCTCAAAGCCCGAACAAGTGAAATGGAAACTTCAAAAGTTGCATTATGATGAAATGAGGGAAAAGTTAAACTAAGACAGTATTTAGTATAAAGTTACCTTCCTCTTCATTTTTAACAACTCAAAGCTGAGGGTTAAGAACCTTCTGTCCTGTATCTAGAAGACTTCACCACACAGCACCATCAGCAGGGTCGTCAAGACAACAGCCCAGCGAGAGCCAGGGGCTCAACACCCGTCAGACTTGGCCGCTTTTGCCCTGCTGTCACGGACTCCCTACCTTACAATTTATATCCATATGTGGATCGTGACATTTTAATGATGATTCACCAAAAATTTTATGGTTTAAGAAGTTTTAAAGAAAGAATAGATGATCATTGAAACTTTTACTTCTGGTCAGCTAAAGCAAGAATATAAAATGGAGGTGTCTCCCTCGACAGTCACTATCACTAATGAAGAGCAGGCTGTCTCTGAGAGAGAAGGCACCAGACAGTGAAGCAGGGGTAATCCTTCACCTACACTCAGCACACCAACAACTTAAATCACTTTTAACACAAAATACTTGTATCACTGGAAACAGCTGTATCTTTAGTCCCACTGACACGAACACCACAAAGGAATAAATTCAAGGGCTCAAAAATATAAAATTAATTGGGACCAACGAGAGTTTAACAGAGAACTATGTTCTGTTTAAACAGATGGCGCCCAGGAAATAGGAACTCGCCCAAGGTCCCTCAGCTGCTGTGAGAACTGGGCATCAGTGTCCTTCTGAAGACCAGACTTAATTCATTTCACCGTCAAAATAAGGAAACTGAAGCACACCTGGCCTGAAGTCCACAGCTGGGACTGGCTCTGACCAGGCGGCTCGCCGGCAGGGCCCAAGCCCCTGCTTCCCACACTGGTGCTTTTCCTGAGTTTACGGCAAGAAGTAAGCGGAAGACGTTCTTCTTGGTGTTTCTGTCAAGCAAATACAGAACGTATGTTCAGGAAATTCTTCAAGTAAAAAGGGAGGTAGGGAAGAAACTGAAATATCTGAAGGGACTACTGCGGAACAGGTGGGTACGGGTAAAATCGGCCTGGAATCACCCAGAGAAGCATCTCGAAGCTGCAGCAGCAATCTACCATGTCTGCATCCACCGAGTTTGCTTCCGTCCTATTTTGGGTCACACTAGTTACAAACGGTTGTGCCACTTCAAGCCGTGTTTCACACGCAGGGTCACAGCTGCCAATGAACTGATCCACTGAGGACGCTGGGCAGACTCTCAAGACCACCCTCCCCAGGGAGCTCACTCAGGGACCCACCCCACCTGTCATGTGCCAACCAACCCTTATCACCAAGAAGATAAAACAGACGCCTGCTCCTCTACACTCGGTCAGACAGGGTACTAGCAATCAAAAGGCTCTGAGATCACTATTAATCTAAAATAAGGAAACAGAGGGGCTTCCTGGCAGTCCAGTGGTTAAGACTCCACACTCCCGAGGTAGGGGGCCCAGATTCAGTCCCTGATTGGGAACTACGACCCTGCACACTGCAGCCAAAATAATAAAATAAAACAACTACAAAAAAAAAGATGACGAAAACAGAGTGTGAGAGAGATTTATATTAAGGTAACTTTCCACCTTAATATGATGACTAAGACCCACAAAGGACACATTTAAACACAGTGCAGTCAACACCCACACTCACACCTGAAACGAATAGATCTCGTGAAACACTGAACCCTTACTACACTAAAATTATTTCAGCCACACAACCCCCTGAACTGATTTTAGATCACAAACTGTACGTCACCTCCCACAGTGTGCAAACTCAAACAGATTCCAACCTAAAAGTTCCCAAATGACAGTCTTCTGATGTCCTTGATTCAAACAAAAACTTTTTGAGGTTTTCAGTTCTTAAAATAGAAATGAGAAGCTTCAAATCAAAGAAAAAAAGACAAAAATTAACTTTATTCAAGCTATTTATTATTATTATAGATTACACTCCCCCCCGTAATCCTTTATGAAATCTAAATCTTTCACAGTGAGGTGTGATTCAGCACACACCGTACAACACCAAGGAGAAGCCTGCCTCACAGTGACCCTCGCAGGCCCGGGAGCCGGGGCGGGCAGTCCTGCTCACATCTGGCTGAGCCCTGACCACTGCCCAGCAAAGTGAGAACCAACACTTGAAGAAAACTTCTATCAGACTTGAAAAGGGGAGGAAAACACCCTAGAGACGTGTCTGAAAAGCTGATACTTGTAAAAACATCATGGGTTCACAGAATACTCTCACACCATCTACTCCTCCATATTGTAGCTGATGAAACTGAGGCTCAGTGATGTTAAAGGACTCCCCCCCAAACTAAGGGCTAATGACTGGCAGACTTGGGCCCCCAAACAAATCGTGATTCCAACCTCCACTCCCAGAAGTGCGCGCACACACACACGCCCCCGCCCTATAGTCCCAGTACAGGCCAGCAGTCACTCTCCACATCTCTAGAAAGCTGCTGCCGGTCCATAAGATGTGTGCTCCTGACTGTACCCCAACTGACCCCGCCTCCCCCATTCTCTGAACCCCATGACACTCCCCACCACAGCACAGAACATGCCACCCAGCCCTTTCCATCTGCCTCAGCACACCTGAGCTCACAGGCAGCCTGCTTCACTCGGCACCCAGAAAACCGACCCTGTAGCTGAGGAACCAGTGGGGGCTCAGCGAGAACAAAGCAGAAACAAAAGCTTCCCAGGGACTCGCAGGTTCCACGTGGAAGGGGCTCAGATGTCTCCACTCTGCCCTCAAGTGGGTTAAAAAGCTCAATGACCAGAAATCTCAAGGACTGTGAGAGAAGAGAGGAGATGACACAGGGCCAAGGGCTGCCCTGGGGCTGGAGGAGGCCAGGTGGGCTGAGGGTGGGGGGGACGGGGACCGCCAGAGGGAAGCCCCGCAGTTCTGGGAGTCACCCCAGACCCCTGCTCCGGGCAGGTGAGGGCACAGGAGTCCCTCTGAAGCAGCCGAGCACCCCGCTCTCCCCGTAGGGGAAACCAGTTCACCACCGCCTGAGCCCAGAGGAGGGAAATGCCCGGTGCTGACCCACTCCGGCCACTGTGCCGTCTAGGGAGGAGGGAGAAACAGAAAGTCCCGTCAAGTTTGGGGGCGGGGAGCCCAGAGGCTTGCTCACCGGCAGAGACCTATTCACAGGCCTGCAAACACATCTCCTCCTGATGCCTCACCACATCGCCCAGACTTCCAGACGCAGTTCCTTCTATCCGGGACCGCAAGCCCAGCTAGCCAGAAAAAATGACAAGGCACAGCAAAAAGAGAACACACACACATGCCAGAACCAGACGTGGCAGGGATGTAGGAGTTATAATCAGGCTCTTTCTGGGGACTTCCCTCATGGTCCAGTGGCTAAGATTCTTTGCTTCCAAAGCAAGGGGCAAGGGTTTGATCTCCAGTCAGGAAACTAAGACCCACCCGCCTCATGGCACAGTCAAAACTTTAAAAAAAGAAAAAGTAAAAATAAACATGTTTTAAAAAAATGAACTTAGGCACAGACCTTACACCTTTTAAAAAATTTTTACTCAAAATGGATCACAGGGAATTCCCTGGTGGTCCAGTGGTTAGACTCTGCACTTTCATGGCTGAGGGCCTGGGTTTAATCCCTGCATCAGAACTAAGATCCCACAAGCCATGTGGCACATGTGGGAGCAGGGGCAGATCACAGATCTAGATGTAAAATGCAAAACTCCTAGAAGATGCCATAGGAGAAAAGCTAAAAGATCATGGGCTTGGTGATGACTTTTTAGATACAAAGCACAATCAGTGAGAGAAGTGAATGAAAAGCTAGACTATTGAAGAGATAATTCTGAGAATGAGAAGAAAAGGCACAGACTGGGAGAAAATATTTGCAAAAGACACATCCAATAAGGTACTGTTACCTAAAATAACACAAAGAACTCTTAAAATTCAACATTAAGAATTTTAAGCCACCAATTAAAATTAAATTTTTAACAACCAATTTAAAAAATGAGCCTGGGACTTCCCTAGTGGTCCAGTGGTTAAGACTCTGCTTCCAACACAGGGGATGGGGGTTCAATTCCTGGTTGGGGACCAAAGGTCCCACATGCCACCTGGCAAGTATTCAGTGCTAATAAGGAAAGGAGGAAACTCAAATGCATATTACTAAGTGAAAAAAGCCAATCTGAAAAGGCTACATACTTTATGTCTCCCAACTACATGATCTTCTAGAAAATTATGGAGACAATTAAAAGGTAAGTGGTTGCTAGAGTTCAGAGCAAGGGAGGGACAAAGAGAGGAAGCCCAGAGGATTCCTAGGGCAATGAAATCAGTACTGGTCAGACACATGTCACTACAAATTCATCCCAAATCACATAATGCATAGCCAGCATCACCAAGAGGTCTGGATCCTGAAGTAAACTCTGGACTCTGGGGGATGCTGGCGTGCCTCTCAGCAAGTGTAATGGAGGCTCTATCTGGCCAGGGCTGCCAACAGCGGGGCTCGCATGTGTGGAGGCAGGGAGTTGATGTGAAACCTGTGCACCTTCTGGTAAACATTTCCATAAACCTAAAACTGTTCTAAAACCTCTCAATACAGTACAATGGAAAATCACCTCAAACACAGTACAATGGGGGGAAAAAAAAAAAACACCTGAAGACAAAATATTCATAAAACAAGATGTAGGACAAGCAAAACTCCCTGCAGACCTCCAAAGACATTTATCCTAGCCATTTCTTTCTATAATTCAGACAACAAAGAATCACTTTTCTTTCTGCAAATCTCTAAGGCCAACACCTGCCTTACAACTCACTACAGAGGGCCACCCCACCGACTATAGCTCACTACACAGGGACACCCTACTCACCCCAAGTCACTGCCTCCTTCACCGCCTCTCCTGCAGATTCGAGAAGCCAGCTCCACTTCAGGAGCTCACGTTCAAGTGGCTGAAGACAGACACAGCCGGGGGAAGTCATATGACAGACCTTATGTAATAGACATGCACCACCACGTGGCCAGTGATCCTCCTCCGGCCCCACGTTGTTAAGACCTGTCAATGCGTGTTCCACACGAAGTGCCTGGAAGGAGATGCAGGCTGACACTTTCTGTCAGAGGATGCATTTTCACCAAGTAGCCAGAAA
This sequence comes from Dama dama, assembly GCF_033118175.1. NCBI lineage: Eukaryota > Metazoa > Chordata > Mammalia > Artiodactyla > Cervidae > Dama > Dama dama. The sequence continues at coordinate 11,033,905 of NC_083702.1, forward strand.
AGCACGCTCTTGGTTTTAAATACAAAAACACAGGGTGCTCAAATATAACAGTGTGAAATACAGATTGGGCACTCACATTTAGAAAGGAAAACATATTTATTTATTTTTTTTTTCTGCTGGGCAAAGGGCACAGTCAGGAGGACAGCATGCATGTCTGAGAGCAAGCCTGTGTCGCGCTCAGGCTCTCATTCCAGAGGAGGAAGCAAGGCTCTTCCCCAGAAGGACAGCTTCTCGACAGACCGCAGCAGAAATCACCCTAATTTTACACTCTCAGGAGAGCGAGAGAAAGAACCACAGGCTGGCTGCGGCGGTTGAGAGGAAAGACAGAAAGGTCAGCAAGGCCCAGAGACCTCCTCCTAAGTAGTGACCCAGTGAGTCCCCCAAAGAGGGGAGCTGGAGAGCAAAGGTATCTTTGTGCCCCCTTTTGTGGCACAAAAAGGCAGGAGTCTTAGAAAGGAAAACACATTTTAAATATTAACAAACTAGTTACTCATACATACTGCTCTATTTTAAGCATAACAGATTTTAGTTGAATAAAATACTTTATAACAAATTATAATTACCACCAAAGTTTGAGGCACTCCATCATAAAGAAACAGAACACTGAGAAGGGAATAAACAATGCCCCCTCTAGCTCCTCCTCCTTCATCTCAGAGCACCATCCAGGCTAGGAAGGTCCCTGGGGGAGCCACCCACCGACAGCAGCAACGCCAACAGGAGGGCACTGGGAACCTGAGGGCTGGAGCAGGCCACCCTGCCTCTGCCCACAACAGAGTCAGAGGGAGGGCGGGAAGGCAGGGAGGGCTCTCCTGGAGGCAGCGGCAGGAGAGGCGGCTGTCACTGTGACAGCTCTGCCCCCAAGGAGACAGCAGCAGCGGAGCCCACCATCCCCACAAGGGGAGGCTGTGCAAGCAGGGAGGGAAGGCAATGCTCTGAAGACACGTGCCGCCAGTATCCGATCTAACATCGCCCCCGCCCCCACCCCGCCAAGAGCTCCGTCCAAGGTGCCTGAACACTCACGTCTCTACAATGGAGGGAGAGGGAGCCGTGAAAAGAGCCGTGAAAAATGGGGGCACCATCTCTGCACAATCTCTCAAGGTGTCCCCCCTCTTCCCTCCTGGTGTCTGCTTCGGGGCTGGGCATCTACACTGGGGACGTTCCTACAGCACCCACCCAGGGAAAAAAAAGATCCTGGTAAAGAGAGGAGGGTCTTGTCACAAAAGTCTCTTTGAACCTGAGACCACTGTCAGCATAACCTGAACGACCTGACCCACCATCTACTTTGACAGTCCAAATTCCAGTAAGCTCAAATCCAGTTATTTCACTCAAACTCCGAGAAGCATTTTACTAACCTCATTCCCTTTTCAGCCTGTTAAGACACTTTGAATGCTAAAAGGTTATCTGATGATAGGAAGGAATTATTTTTAATTTTTTTGTGATGCAATAATGGTATTGTGACTTCAAATTTAAAAAGAACCTTTATCTTCAGAGATACACAGTGAAATCTTTGCAGAGAAAATTACAGGATGTCTGGATTTCTCTTCAAAATAATATCAAGACGGGAAATGATTAGGCTATGACTGAAGCATGACTGGCAATAAGTTAATGGTTGTTAGGACTAAGTGATGAGGTTCATTACATGCACTTCTCTGTTTTCGTATATACTCAGAATTCTCCAAAAGAAAACTCTTTTTATAAAAGTAAGTAGTATAAGGGACTTCCCTGGCGGTCCAGTGGTTAAGAATCCACCTTGCAATGCAGGGCATGTGGGTTTGATCCCTGGTTGGGGAACTAAGATCCCACATGCCACAGAGCAAGTAAGCCCGTGCCTAGCAACTAGAGTCCGTGCGCCTACATGAATGATTGCACAGAACTAAAAAAAGACCCAGCAACTCAGATCTGACGCAGCCAGAGACCCAAGCGAGTGACCAGAGACCGACAAAAAAAACAGAGAACTTCCTCCAGAGAAAATACCAGGGGGTTGTGAAGGAATGTCATGGGAAGCAAGGCACAGATAATCCAAACCTCATACAAGCTGTTCCAGAGTACAGAGGAAAAAAGGAGACATTCTTCCCAACTGCAAATTCTTTTATGAAGTCTTAAAACTGAAACACAACAAGGAAAGTTACAGAAGAACCTCACTCATGGAGATACAACTAAATGGTTACATGTTAAAGGCACTCACGTTAATATCAAGAAAAGGACAAGGATGGATTAACACCACTGCTGTTAATAACTGTGCTGGAGGTCCTGACTAGTACAGTGCCTTTTTTAAAAAAGACAGGCTCAAAGAAAAAAACCTGACATTATTCACACACGGTGCGATTTTCTATGTAGAAAACCCAAAGATAGTCAGAATCATAAGATAGCTGAGCACATGTGCTGGACAGAAAATCAATACGGAAAAATCAATTTGACAAAGGAGCCGTGGTTATGTAAGATGCTAATGTGGGAAACTGGGGGAAGGGGATGTGGGGTTGTTTTACCTTTGTAACTTGTATATTTACAATTATTCCTAAATAATCTTATTTTAATAAATAATTTTTAAAATTAGTAAGTCTGACAATAGTAAGTGTTATGGAAGAGACAGAACAATAAAACAATTTTCCCAAGCTGCTAATAGAGGACAAGTTGGAAAATGCCGTGAAAACAGCTGGGCTTGTCCTGCAACTCAGAGCGCGTCTACACTCCTGGAACCGGAAGCCCCTCCCCAGGCGTACGGCCAGAGGCACTCCTGCGCTCGTGCCTGACACTGCTCCAAACAGCGATGCTTCCAACGCAAAAAGACGGACTGTCCACTGGCCAGACTGTCTGTCAAATAAACTACCGATACACTGTGACACATTTAAAACACCAAACGCCCACCAACACGTGGACTCAGATCACGCATTCGCAAAGGGGATCCATCAAGGGTGCAAACTGGTGTGGAGATGGGATAATCGTAGCCATGACAAAGGCCTTGGTCTCGGCACACAGACAGACCTGGATCTGCACTTTGAAAATTTCTCATGGGGAGGAGGGAGATGATAAGGATAAAAATGTCTAAAAAGGATCCTCAGGAAGGTGATAATGAAAAGAAGTTGAGAAACAATGACCTAGGTGAATCTCAAGAATATAACAGAGAATGAAAAAAGCAAGTTACAGAGGAATACATATCATACTATTTACATAAAGTCCAAACAAACAAGATAATACACTCTCTGGGAATAAGTGCATGTTGAAGCTACAATTCAGAACAGGGGCTGCCCCTGTATGTGGAAATCCAGGGCCAACGAGGAGATCCCGAGTGCTGGCTGTGCTCCTTCCTTCCACTGGGATGGTAAATACACAGGTGCTCATTTACTACTCCTCATCCCTTAGTTATTTCTGTGCTCTGTGCTAGTATGAAATGTTTCATAACCACTTAAAAATACCACATATGCATTCAGAAGTATTGCAAAATCTTAGTAGATTAAATTAAACTGCATGAATAGCCTTTCCATTGATAACCATTCAATCACAATATTAATACTGAAGGATAATACTAATGAATTTAATCTAGGCTGTTAAAAACAACCATGAAAGACTTGATTTTTTTTCTTAAAGAAAAAATTTAGAACAACCACAACAACTTGCAGGTACGTACCCAGCCACCCTGCTGGATGATGTACTCGGCCGCGTGGTCCTCCAGGAATGTCACGCCGAACTGCAGCAGCGCGCCCAGTGGCTCCTGGCCACGTTTCGTCAGCTCCAGAAGCATTTGTCGTAGCAAAATCAGGGGCACCAAAATCTTCAACACAAAGATGAGGGAATAAAACACAAACTGAAATTCTTACAGATCATTCTACATGTTCAACTACTAGAAAACACATTTTGGTGCATCACTATGGAATTCCCTTTTTTATTACAATAAACAGTATTTTACATAAAACAATAAACTCAACTTGAATTCTGGAGAAAAACGCATGTATGTTCTATACCACAGGGTGGTAGAAATGTTGGTATATGGAAACGACCAGGCTTCTGTGTGTGTGTACACACACGCATGTGTATGTGTAATTACATATGTACAGGAAATTCACTGAGGCATTATAACAGCTAAAGACTGGAAATGACCCAACAGGCACTGTCAAATTTTGGTCATCCAGAAAAATATCATGAAGCTGTTAAAGTGAATTAGATTGTGCACTGCTCAACTGCCAAGATTTATTGTCAGTTAAAACAGATAAAGCAGGCTATGCACAATAACGGTACCATCTGCATGAGCACTGGAGAACCCTACAGTATTTCTGGAAAACACCTAAGAACCTGTCGACAGTGCGAGCCTGAGGAGAGCGCAGCGGTGACAGGGCGGGGACGCACTCTCAGGCGCGCGTCTTCTGCACCTGGTGCACGTTGTCCCTGTCCTTTCATTACCTATTTGAACACAACACCTCCAAAGTCATGGACCATCTTACACAAGTCATCAAAAACCAGAGGTGTTATCACTTCTAATGACCTTATGGCTCAACATTAAAAAGTCATCAAAACTTATGACAGAGACTAACTAGTCCCTTTCCTTCCCCAAAACCCCTGCACAGTGAAGAGAACTAAGTACTTTCAGTTAACCATCTGCCTGAAATCCTTCTGTCTACAACATCAAAAAGGACTGCCAAAGGAAATGAAACCAGTTTCCTGTCACTGACCTGCCAAGGTCATAGCTGAGGGATTACAATATATTTCTGCAGAAGAGGACAAACAGAAAAGACAATGAGTTTATATCCTTACTTATAATCTCTGGTTTTTTTTTTTTTTTTTTAAGTAAAAGCGGCTCCGAGGGAATCTCTATTTAAAAATCTGAAAGAAAAATGTGACAAGCACACATCTTTCCTTTTTGGTATTCTAAAAGAACTCCAGCCCCAAGCGCAGTCAAAATCGCTTCTCAGCACCAGCAGAGGGGAACAGGGTTGCAGACAGGACTCTACGAGGCTTTCTGCACAAGCAGACACCTGCAGCACTTCTGAAAACAGAACAACACAGCTGCTTGTCCAGCTCCATATTCAGTCTCAGTTGGGGCAGGGAGGGGAGCTGTGAACCAGCCCAACAGACATGTCACATCAAACCCTAGGGACTGGGGCCCTCCATACCTCAAAACATTCTCATTTCCCACAGTAATGTAATACATGTAATGTCTTAAAGTTATTCACACTTAAGCTCTATTGCCTCTCAGAAATGAGTTGCAAATGTTTCAGACTTGCCATATAGAGTAACACTCTTTTCAAAATTCACCTCTTTCACGTATCAAATGTAGCTGCCCTAGTTTTATGATATAATAATCTAGAGATAAGCCTGTAATCCTCTCACTGTCTTAACTTTAGTCCTGAACTGTATTCCCTCTCATTCATTATTACTTTTTACGCTGAAATCTAACCTTCTAGTCCGTTCTTCATATAGTGACTGCTCCACCACTTTCATCATTTAAGTTATACTCTTTACTGAATCTTCTCCATCGTAATTACATCCTCCTTGAAATGCAGTGAGTGCAGAGGCTTCCTTTTATAAGACTGGCATCTTCTACTTGGTTGACGACACTCTCACAGTTTGTTTTAACTTAGATCGTCTTTGTACAATCATACCCACTGACCTCTAACTGCTGTGGTCACAAAGCTTCATGGGTATTTCTACAACTGTTTCCATCAATTTCACATTTTACTACTCACCAGAGTTCTATATCATCTGTACACCTAATGGACAGCAAGGAGAGCAAACCAGTCAGTCCTAAGGAAGATCAACCCTAAAAACTCACTGGAAGGACTGATGTTGAAACTGAAGCTCCGATACTTTGGCCACCTGATGCGAAGAGCTGACTCACTGGAAAAGACCCTGAAGCTGGGCAAGATTGAGGGCAAGAGGAGAAGAGGGCATGAAATGGTTGGATGGCATCACTGACTCAATGGACATGAACTTGGGTGAACTCTGGGAGATGGTGAGGGACAGGGAGGCCTGGCAAATACTATTTATAAGCATTGTTTGGATCTCAGTTCTCAAATGAGCTTAGGAAAATATCTTCATGAAACAACTGGGAAGATTTGAATTCTGAACAGACTGTGTGATATTAAAATTACTGTTAATAACTGAGGTGTTAGAAATACACACTAATGTATCTATAGGGTGCGCATCATGGTAATCCAGGGAACAGTGGGGATCAGATGGAACAAGGCAGACACAGGCTGACAGCTGCTGAGGCCAAGGCACGGGTGCAGGTCTGTTACACCGTGTGCTCCACTCTGTGCACGCCTGACGTTTCAGTGAAAGACTGTAGAAGATGAGTGATGTAATATGCCACTAAAAACCAACCAAGGCAAATAACGGACTTTTCCTTGCTACTGTATTTCCACAGTCTACTTGTTACCATGTGAGCACCAGGCACTAAACACTCTAGCTTTTCTCTTTGATGGTCATTTTCTTCTTTTCCTATAAGCAGATAAGTTCACCGGAAAAACAGATCACCATGAGGGATATTAAAAAAGAATTAAAGATATCTACAATTAAAGAATTAAAGAATATCTACAATTCTGAGATAACGACTATGGATTATTAATATTCTGGCACACATTCCAATTATTTTTCTCAGTATATACATTCTATACAGCCTACATTTACACATAAACTTTTGAAAAAATCATTCTATTAATATGGGTTTATGCCCAGTTTTTTTTCTCCACTTACTTTGATTAAAGAGCATTTTACCAACATGCTTTTATAATCCCTACTCAGATGAACTGACATTCAGCTTGGAAACTGGGCATGCTTTGTGGACACTTTTTCATTTGTGCCTCATTTACCTACCAGACAGCCACTTCATATGGTGATGTTATATCAAAATTTTGCAAATACTTGTGCAAAATATAAGATATGGGCTAAATATAAAATATGGGCTAAATGCTTAAATTAGCCGATCTAATTCTGATTGGGGTGGAAGGAGGCGTTTCGGCTGCCTATCTTGCCAAGCTGGGTTCTTTTTCTGCCCTCAGGGACTCAGGGAGCAGTGCTAGACTCTGCAGAGCAGGTCCTATTCCCATGGAGGCTCAAGCCCCATGGAGTCTGGCCTATGGTTCAGGTGAGGGACTGAAATGAAGCAGGGAATGGGGCGGTGGGGAAAAAAGATGGGTGAAGAAGGAATGTGAAGACCGGGGTTACTTTCATTTTTTTAGATAACCATAGGACAGGGAAAGGAAGACACACAAGAGTCGACTGTAACAATCTTAGACAAGGGCAACAGGAGAAGAATGTAAGATAGGGGACAAGGCTAGTGATATTAGAGATCTCAATTATTTGCTGTTGGATATGTCCATCATATCCAACATCATAACCAAGAAATACATCATAACCAAGCTCACTTTTATTTATAAAATCTATTTCAAGTGTTCGTAAGAGAGGTTTGCTTTATTCCCTGAAAGTAAGTGAAACAGATATTCTAACAACTCTTTCACAGTAGTAACATAATAAAACTCTGTAACAGTGACTGTTTGGGAACAAGGCTCCATGTGTCAAATCTAACACAACAGCCACTGTTTGCAGAATGCTCACTCCAGTGGTGCCAGACAATGCCCTAAAACAAGCACTCAACACACATGAGGTCATTCAGTTCTATTAACACTTCTGAGGTTAGTGGTATGGTCTCCATGTCACAGACGTGAACATCAAGACCTCGCCTGCTTAACTAACCTGGCCTAAGATATGCACCTAGTCAGCAGCAAAGCTGATATGGAAACAAGTCCGATTACAGGCCCATGATGCTAATGATTATGCCCTAATGCCTCCAAAGCCTGTATTAAGGTGAATAAAAATAATATACATCAATCAGCTATATGAGGTCACACAGTCTGGCTTACAGCAGTATAATTCTCAGTAGAGGGGCTACTTATAAAAATAACTGCATTGCACTCTCTCATCCCAAACACCACATCACTAAGGGCCAGACCTCCTCCTGGTGAGCTGGATGAGCCTAGACCACCTCTCCCAAGACTCTGCCTCAGCAAGGTGACAAGTGGACCACAAAGCCTGACACAGTGGTGAGCAGCAAAGGACAGCAGAAAGACACTAAACAGTGAAGTGGGAATCAGACCTCAGCTCCAGAGCTGGTTCTAACATGTACTGGTCACTGGGTCTTAAGCAAGAACTCTTTTTTTAAAAAAACAGATTCTTCACCTGACCTAACAAGACAAAAGCTAATAAAGTCCCTTCTGCCCCCTCTGAGGGGACAGCTGCAATGCTCAGACGAGGCATGGCATGAGACATCTTGTAAACATCAGCACAACCAGGGCTCCTCTGTGAGAACCCCAGAAGCTGTCCCAAACGAAGCCTGTGCTTTCCCCCCAAGACATACTCACCTGTGTGCAAACAACCTTCTGGAGAGAAATGAAGCAATAATGGGGATTCAGGACAGATGGAAGGAAGATGGTGCACGACAGCACCCTTGGTTCTGGGCCAGCCTTGATCAGATACACCCACGTAACACAGCTGGGTTCATGGAACAATGAGCTCTCACACGATGCTAACAATCCCTCCTGGACTTTATCATAAACACACTAAAATCTTGTAACAGAAAAGATAACTTGGTTTATACCTTATTCCAGCCGCTGGCATGAACTGTGGTCTCCAGTGTACATTCCCGATATGCCTGATATGTCACTGGCCTGTAGAGATTTTTTTTAAAAATCTGTGTCACAAAGAAGGAAAACTCTAAATTTCCAGATGAATAAATATACAGTCACTACTCTGCTGTAGAACTTGCACTAAAGTAACACAGATGATTCAACAGATAATTTTCTATGAGACTGGCTTTTACCATTTGTTATGCATTTTTCTTTAAGCATTCTCTACAGGTGAGATTTGTGCTACCAGCTTGGGAAAGCAGTTCACAACATCAGAAAAATAACAAATTTTTTGTAATCGTTTGAATTTTATCCAACAAGATTTCTATGTAGCACATAAATATATACACTCAGATTATTAACAGAATCAAGTAAGACCAAACAATAAAAATGATCTCGTTAATATGAAAGAACAATTTAAACTTTTAAAGGCAAAAAATGTAAAGTATTTAAAACTTACAGAGACACTGTCACTGGAAGACTTTTCAAACTGGAGGCATAAGAAGGCAAACAAACGTGCTACTTTAAATCTGGAGTCACTGACACCAGCTCCAGGGCAAGGCTCTCCTGTCCATTCCAGTCACACAGACACTCGGCTACTGAGGGGATGTGAGTGCTGTGTTCTAAGCCTGGGTTTCTGTGCAAATCAACAACCACAACAGATACGTGGCAGCAAGATGAAGGCATCAAGTGCTTGCACCACAGACTTAATAAAAATTTACCTCCACCCACCTTTTGTGGGCAAAGAATTAACACAGTTGTTAAAAAAAGGAGAGGAGTCCTGCTTTTAAAGGATTGTAAAATTCACTCCAAAGGCATTTTCTGCTTTGAACAACCTGATCACTTCAGTCTTTTGAACAGTTAACACTTATAACAGGTACACTTCTTGGTAGCTTACTGTTATGTTTTACATTTTAATACATTTGTGCTTTATATCCTAATACACACTAAGAAACCGAAGCTCAGAAAAGCTAAGAGACTATCCCAAATCCACAGAGATGGCAAAGAGCAACACAGAACAGGAATTCACACCCAATGAACTCTGGCTCCAAAGGCCACAAGGTTCCTGTTTTGAATCAGGGTTTTGACATGGTCATGACGACAGTGATGCCCCTGGTAGCTGGCCAGCATCTGGACTGTGATGGGAGAGGAACACACCAGACTGCAGAGATTTGCTAAGAAAAAAGACCCTACAACAGCTCACCAATTATTTCTGTAATGGGTACATGTTAAAACTAGAATATTTTTAACACTGAGTTAAATACAATATATTTTAAAATCTACATTTAATTTTTTTATACGGCTGCTAGAAAATGTCAAGTTACATACACGTGACCTTCACTTCCCTGCTGGACAGCACACAGGTCTGGACGTTTCAGAGGACAGCTCTGACGACACACATGTGGCCCTTTTCTGTAAGTCTGTGTGACAGTGTACCACAGGGACACTGAAGTGCCAAGACCATGGGTCGCCTTTCTAGTAAGATATTATGTACGACCTTCCTGCTGTCACATTTCCACTAAAGTACCCGGAGAACAGCTGGAAGACTTGGGCTGACACTAGGTGGCCGTGACACTGGACTCCAGCAAACAGGCTACCATCTGCTGCTCATGTGCTCCCTGCAGCTCTACCTGGTCCCTTCACTTCCTTTCCTGAACTGAACTGTCCACTGCTGCTGGGCGGTACAGGGGTCCTGATGGGTAGTTTATCAGGCTAAATGACGTTAGCATCCGCCAGAATTAAACACGATTTGAAACATTGTATGTACACATATACATGCACATTAAAGATTCAGCAGATTAAAACGTTCAAAGGAAAATTTAAACACAGAAAAACAAGCCTGATCTAATGAGCGACTTGAACTCTGCAAAGAAGAAAACTGAGGGGCAGAACTTTTTTTAACTTAAATTTCTTTCTTTCTTTTTCCATTCTGTGAGGCTTGCAGGCTTAGGGATTGAACCTGCACCCTTGGTAGTGAATCTGCAGAGTCTAACCACTGGACAGCCAGGCCAATTTGAAAAAAAAGACCTTCAAATTGCTGGTGCTTGGCTATGTGAAGAGTTCACAATTAATTTTCTACTTCAACAAAACTAGAGGAATAAGTGGTATTTTCCACCTTAAACAATACTGCCACCAACCTGTGTAATACTTATAGTTCATCATCAGTTATTCTCAAGGTATTAGTAACTTTTTAGAGTTGTTAAGCTACAGGGGAAAACAAAACAAATATTCATCCAAGACTATATTTTTAAAAATATAATTTACTTTGCAATGAAAAGGTACCATCTTTTCCTGTGGATCATGAAAAGGACTCCAAAAACATATAATCCTGTCCTTCACATATTTTTACATATATAAAACTATACTGTTTCTCAGAGAACTGAAAATATCCCTGTAAAGTTAAAATTAACACAGAAACTAAGATGGAGGGAAATGATTGACACAAATAATCTGCATCAAGGTTGGGATCAATTTTTTGCCTCATGCTTCTCAGTCACTTTACTCCCAGTCCTAACTGCTTTTATAAGTTTTCTATGTTTATTTTGGCCAAACAGCAGGTTTCTTCAAATCTAAGATGAAATCTCAACATATAAACTAAATGAAAGTATGGCTCTTCTGGCATCAGAAGCTTGGAAACTGCCTAACCGAATCTGCCCCCCACCAACCCTCCATAAGCCACTGCTGGGCTGCACCTCCAAATTTCCTGTGGAAGCTGTAATTCCCACAGCCAAGATCTTGTCTCCACATTTATTTTTAAAACTTTCTATTATAAACTTAAGAAAATCTAGATATGATTTTCATTTCACTGTTTCCTATGTATAGCTTGGATTTTTACATTTGCTCATGTCACCAGAATGTGAAGAAACAAACTGAATTCTCCTTAAACTCAAATTGCTTCCTTCTAACAAATGGTAACATACACACTTTGCTTTGTCAAGGTAAGGGATCACCTACTACAACAGTGACTTGGCACCTGAATATTGGACCTTTTAGTGAAGGAACTGTCTTCACCTTGTTTTAGCAGCAGTCAATCTTTATTAAAACAGACATTTGTTTCTAATTCATATCAATTTCTTAACGATTCTAAGCAAAGAATTAAGGGAAAGGAATTTTTAAGATTTTCAATAAATGACCTGGCTTTATATTAATAGACTTTCACGTTGAGCTTCTTGCTTCTGGCTGACAGCTGGAAGAGAAGTTCCCACAGCAGGCGTGTGGCAGAAGCACCATGGGCAGGTGTGCAACTCAAAGTTGAGTCACATCTGGTGCCCCAAGCTGACATAATGCCAACCCCACCATACAGTGCGTGAGACCCAGCCATTCCAGTCATGCTGGCCATGAGAGTGGGGGTAAAAAGTGGTTAGGACCAGTGAAACAGCCTGTGGTTACAACCAGGGAAAGCATCTGTTGAAACCAGACAGTCCAACAAATAAATAGAGTCAAATTCATGCTGGAACAATTAAATCACTGCTCAAAATGAAAAAGGAGAGGATTAGGGAAAGCAAAAAAGGAAAAAATGAAGTCAAGTGAGAAAAGTGACACCGTTCACCTTAAACGAGGCGCCTTCAGAGCGTGGAGTGGTGGGGACTTGCCCAAGGGGCACTCACCCGCTGAGCAGCGTCTGCAAGGCCCCGAGCAGAGGTGCCTGCAGCTCCTGCGCCGCCTTCTCCCCAAGGTGGGCCAGGCAGTCCTCCACGGAGCTGTCCGGGTTTGCGGGGCTGAACACAGGCGAGGTGTGGCGGTCGAAGCCTGTGCTGGCGAAGGCTGAAGAAGCAAAAGGAGCACCCTCATGAATGAGCAGGTGAGACGTTGTGCTGTAAGCCCAGGGGATTACTATGAGGACTACTGGGAACCACAACAAAGAGTAAGCCACTGAAAAACGTCAGACAATTGTTAAAGAAAGATTTTTATGGAAAATCTCAGTTTCAAGAGAAGAAAAAGGCTAACCTGACATGTCAAAATGCATACACCAGCTTTGTGAATGACTGCAGACCCGTTCCGACCAAGATGGTGAGAGACAGGCTCTCCCAGCCCATCACCCAGGGGGTCTGACGATTTATTTTTGCCTCTAGAAACGTGGCTCTTCTTAAACCAGATTCTCATCAGTTTTTCCACCTCAGAGGACCTTGTGACCTTCATTCCCTTTCAGAGCAAACTTTTAAACCCACGTGTCCACAACATGGACACGTTTTATAGGTATGGACACCGCCCACCCACACAACCAGCCCCTCCTCCGTTCCTCACTCCCTGTTACACAGACGCAGCCCTGCTCTGACCACAGTAATAATCCATGCTGGTCCAGGAAGCAGACAGGACGTATAACCCCTGGGAGTGGGGACAAGCGGCATGCTGTCCCGGGAATGCTACCCTGTTTGTAGCATCAATCAGTTAAAAATGTCAGGAAAGGAAAATAAAAGAAGATTAACGTTAGGTTTCTGGATTTCTATAAATTTATATTTATATTCTTTCCTTACTAACAAGGAGCTGATTTATAGACATGATTTCTATTTTTTCTTCTTAAAAATTACTGGGCAGGGAATTCTTTGGTCCACTAGTTAGGACCAATACTTTCACTGCCAGCGGCCTAGATTTAGATTTGATCCCTGGTTGGAGAACTATGATCCTACAAGCAGGGTAGGGAAGCAAATCAAATCAATCAAATCCCATCAATATGATCCATTCATAATTGTAATTGGATCCATAATCCAATCTAATTGATCCCACTGAATTAATCCCATCAATAAATCAAGTAAATCCAGTCAATGCTACTGCACAATTAATACAGTATGTTGCCAATATAACTTTCATATGCACTGAGAAGCCAAAAAATTCATGTAATTTTTTATTAAAAACATCTACTCTACTGCAGTGGTCTGAAAGCAAACCCACAGTGTCTCTGAGGTATGCCTATTTCCAATTCCAATTCCAACCTGCTACTCTAGCCATCCTATCTCACCTGAGGGGGAGGGGGAAAAAAAACTCAGAAAGTGGCATGAAGTTCACAGTCCACAGGCATAAGCTCACTAAAGACTGAGACCTAATCACAGGGTCCCGGAGAGCTTCCCGGGACAGCCCACCACCACATCCCTAAATGCCGATTTACAACAGTCCCTGTTATTCAGTCAAATCAAATCAATCCGATCCCATTCCATCAAATCCATCAAAATTAAATAAATCAAATCACTCAAATCAAATAAATAAAATCTTATCAAATCAAACAAAAAAAAACATGTGTATGTGTGAATGACCCTTGAAAATACTGTGCTAAGTGAAAGAAGCCAGTCACAAACCACTCCTCAGTGCAAGATTCCATTTACATGGAGAACCTCACAGGAAAATGTATGGAGACAGAAAGCAGATTAGCTGGGGATGAGTATGGTGCAGGAGTGGGAGCAGATGGGAAGTCACTGTTAACTTATACAGTGTTTCTTTGGGGGATGTTAACAATGTTCTAATTTTAGACTGTGGTGATAGTTGTACAATTCTGTGAATATACTAACCACTGAATTGTGTACCTTTAAAATGGATACATTTTTGGTATGTATCTCAATAAAGCTTCAAAAATTATTTATGGAAAGCAAAGCAAGATATAACCCAGCACTGCTCTGGTGGTACAGTGGTTAAGAATCCGCCTGCAATTCAGGGGACACGGGTTCAATCCCTGGTCTGGCCACAGAGCAACTGGGCCCCTGCTCCACAACTGTGAGCCTGCACGCCCTGGAGCCTGGCCCTATAATAAGAGAATGCACCACAGTGAAGAGCACACCCCCTCACCATAACTAGAGACAGCCTGTGTGCAGCCACGAAGACCCAGCAGAGCCAAAAGTAAAATAAAAATAATTTTTTAAAAAAGAAATAACCCAAATGCTCCCCTCCATAATAAGGGAAAGACTGAGTAAATCTCTGTTTGATATATGGATTCTTAAAGTTTTCAATTTAATGTTAAGCACAAAGTCTGTGGCCATAAAATCACAGGCACACTGCTGCGACCACCATCTACAATATATGCATGAGAATGAAGGCAGCACGCTGACAGCTCTCTCCCTAATGTTATTAATACAAAGATAAATCACACTGAACGGCAAGTACCTCAACATGACTGTTGAGTCCAATACTTAACACCAAAAAAGGGTCCATCTCATCTGCTGGGTATATTTTGGAAACTTATTAATATAAACAGACCCCCCAGGAAAGGAAAAGGTACCTTCTAGTTTCACCACTATAATCCTAGACCCAAGAAGTTATGTAATGTTGTGAACACTTAAATGTAAAAAAACAAATGAAACCACACCAAACAGAGACACTAATTAACTAGGAAATAAGAATAAAGAGACCTTCAGAAATTTCTTTGTCCAGGGATTTGAGCTCTTCTTCAATTTCAGTTTTAACTTTTAATAAAACTTCTTGATCCAGAGATTGTGAAACTGTATCTTGCTGAACCCCTGAAAGCAACAAGAAAGGTTACTATAGAAAGACAGAAAACATTAGGACATGGGTAGGATGTTTAAGCATTAAGTCAGAAAGTACAAAATCAAAACTCATCATGCCCAGGGGCTAGGAGAATCGTAAAAATGAGGCGGCTGAGGCCAGGCAGGCTGCACGACTAGCCCACCCCTGGAGGAACTGTGACTGGAGCTCAGGCCTCAGGCCAGTGTGAGGACAGAACCATCAATTCAGCCTGTGTCCTCGTCTTCTGGTTGGGCTGCCAGGAAGATGACAGCTCAGCAACATTTCTGACATAATAGAGAAGAAAACCTGAAAGGCTATCGTGTTCCCTTACCTTCATATCTTCATGCAAACTGCAGTCCAAGAGAAGGCCCATGATCAACAAAGCATTTGTATCTTCCAACTTAGGAAAACCATGAACATAACCAAGTGTGAGGCAAAAGCTACTCTCATGCAGTAAAAGGAAAGGAAGGGTTTGTCTGTAGCACAGAAAGGAAAACAAAGAGGACTAACCAAAATAAAACTCAGATCCTCAAAAGGGTTTTTTTTTGTCGTGGAAAATATAAAATTCCTTAGGTATTTCTACCAGAAATGCAACAGAAAGGATCCCCTCATGGTCACGGCTAATATATATCTGGTTAAATGACATTTCATTTAACATTTCTGTCTATGTAAATATCTTAGTTGAAACTACATAAATAAAAATTTTAAAACATTACCTACAACAATATGCTACTAAGCAACCAATGGATCACTGAAGAAATCAAAATGGAAATCAAAAATACCTGGAGACCAATGAAAATGAAAACACAACAACCCCAAATCCATGGATTAAAGATTTATAAGACCTGAAACCATAAAATTCTAGAAGAAAACAGGCAGTATGCACTTTGACATGGATCTTAGCATTATTTTTTTGGCTATGTCTCCTCAGGCAAGTGAACAAAAGCAAAAATGAACAAATGGGACTACATCAAACTAAAAAGCCTTCGCATGGTGAAGAAAACCATGTGCAAAGCATAAAGGCAGCCTAATGAATAGAAGATATTTGCAAACGATAATATCTGGCATATATAAAGAACACATACAGCTGGAAATTAAAAACAAAAAAACAGGAAAACCTCAATTTAAATTGGGCAAAGGACCTCAACAGGTATTTCCAAAGACACAAAGATGCCACCAGGCACATGAAAAGATGTTCAACGTCACTAAATACCAGGAAAATGCAAATCAAAGCCACACTGAAATTATCACCTCACACCTGTCAAAACGGCTATTACCAAACAGACAGTAAATAACAAATACTGGAAAGGTGGTACACTGTTGATGAAAATGGAGATGATACATGTGGCTGTAACTGATACAGTCAACATGGAAACCAATCCAGAGGTTCCTCAAAAAGTTAAAAACAGACTACCACAGTATCCAACAATTTCACTTCTAGATATTATGCTGAAGAAAATAAATTCAAAAAGATTTATGTGTGTATACATATATATACGGGGCTTCCCTTGTGGCTCAGCTGGTAAAGAATTGACCTGCAATGTGGGAGACCTGGGTTCAATCCCTGGGTTGGGAAGATCCCCTGGAGAAGGGAAAGGCTACCCACTCCAGTATTCTGGCCTGAAGAATTCTATGGACTGACTGCATAGTCCATGGTCACAGAGTCAGACACGACTGAGCAACTTTCATATACACACACACCCCCCCTGAAGAAAAAGAAATGCAAAAAGGCAAAATGATTGCCTGAGGAGATACAAATAGCTGAGAAAAGAAGAGAAGCAAAATGCAAAGGAGAAAAGGAAAGATATACCCATTTGAATATGAGTTCCAAAGAACAGCAAGAAGAGATAAGAAAGCTTTCCTCAGTGATAAATGCGAAGAACTAGACGAAAACAATAGAACAGGAAAGACTAGAGATCTTTTCAAGAAAATTAGAGATATCAAGTGAACATTTCATGCAAAGATGGGCACAATAAAGGACAGAAATGGTATGGACCTAACAGAACCAAAAGATATTAAGAAGAGGTGGCAAGAATACACAGAAGAACTATACAAAAAAGATCTTCATGACCCAGATAACCACGAAAGAGTGATCACTCACCTAGAGCCTGACATCCTGGAATGCGAAGTCAAGTGGGCCTTAGGAAGCATCACTATGAACAAAGCTAGTGGAGGGAATGGAATTCCAGCTGATCTATTTCAAATCAAAAGATGATGCTGTGAAAGTGCTGCACTCAATATGCCAGCAAGTTTGGAAAACTTAGCAGTGGCCACAGGATTGAAAATGGTCTATTTTCATTCCAATCCCAAAGAAAGGCAATGCCAAAGAATGCTCAAACTATCACAGAATTACACTCATCTCAAACGCTAGCAAAGTAATGCTCAAAATTCTCCAAATCAGGCTTCAACAGTACGTGAACTGTGAACTTCCAGATGTTCAAGCTGGATTTAGAAAAGGCAGAGGAACCAGAGATCAAATTGTCAACACCCTCTGGATTATCAAAAAAGCAAGAGAGTTCCAGAATAATATCTACTTCTGCTTTATTGACTACGCCAAAGCGTTTGACTGTGTGGATCACAACAAACGGTAGAAAACTCTTAAAGAGATGGGAACACCAGACCACGTGACCTGCCTCCTGAGAAATCTGTGTGCAGGTCAAGAAGCAACAGTTAGAACTGGACATGGAACAACAGACTGGTTCCAGATGGGGAAAGGAGTATGTCATGGCTACATACTGTCATCCTGCTTATTTAACTTCTATGCAGAGTACACCATGAGCAATGCTGGGCTGGATAAATCACAAGCTGGAATCAAGATGGCTGGGAGAAATATCAATAACGTCAGATATGCAGATGACACTACCTTTATGTCAGAAAGCAAAGAAGAACTAAAGAGCCTTTTGATGAAAGTGAAAGAGGAGAGTGAAAAAGTTGGCTGAAAACAACTTTCAGAAAACTAAGATCATGGCAGCCGGTCCCATCATTTCATGACAAATAGATAGAGAAACAATGGAAACAGTGACAGACTTTTATTTTGGGGGCTCCAAAATCACTGCAGATGGTGACTGCAGCCAAGAAATTAAAAGACACTTGCTCCTTGGAAGAAAAGCTATGACCAACCTAGACAGCATATTAAACAGCAGAGACATTACTTTGCCAACAAAGGTCTGTCTAGTCAAAGCTATAGTTTTTCCAGTAGTCATGTATGGATGTGAGAGCTGGAATATAAATACTGAAATGGATGAGATGGTTGGATGAGTCTGTTTCTGTTTTGTTATATTTGTTGTTTCGTTTTTTAGATTCCATATATAAGTGAAATCATACGGTATCTGTCTTTGTCTGACTTCTTTCACCCAGCATAATACCCTCTAGGCCCATCCATGTTGTCACAGATGGCAGGATTTTATTCTTTTTTAGTGGCTGAACAGTTCAGTTCAGTTCAGTTGCTCAGTTATGTCCAACTCTGTGACCCCATGGACTATAGCACGCAAGGCCTCCCTGTCTATCACCAACTCCCGTAGTTTACTCAAACTCATGTCTATTGAGTTGGTGATGCCATCCAACCGTCTCATCCACTTCGGCATTCTTGCCGTGAGAACCCCATGGACAGTATCCTACCATACATTTACCACATCTTCTGTATCCATCAGTTTGTCTGCTGACGGACACTGAGGTGGTTTCCATACCTGATTACTGTAGAGAGAGCTGCAGTGAACATGGGTGTGTTATCAGTTCAGTCGCTCAGTCACGTCCAACTCTGCGACTCTTTCAGACTCTTTGAATTGAACCTAACTCAACTATTCAGACACTAAAAAAGAATGAAATCCTGCCATCTGTGACAACATGGATGGGCCTAGAGGATATTATGCTAAGTGAAAGAAGTCAGACAAAGACAAATACCATATGATTTCACTTATATATGGAATCTAAAAAACAAAACAAATGAACAAATGTAACAAAACAGAAACAAACTCATAGAGAACAAACAGGTAGCTACCAGAAGGGAGAGGGGTGGGGGTGATTAAAAAAAAAAAAAAGGATGGTTAATTAGCCTGCTTGTGGCAATCACTTCACAATGAATGTTTATATGAAACCATCACACTGTACACCTTAAATATATGCAATTTTTGTTAATGATTCCTAATAAAGCCGGTAAGTTTTTTAATTACATAAAACAAAAACAATCTTATGCAAAATTGGAAGACAATGTATCCTATGAGGAGGGTAATCTTTATAAATTCTCGTCAAGCATAAAAATCTATCTTGGCGTATGGGTTTTTTGTTTTATTTTGGTAAAACACACCTAACAAAAATTTTACCATCTTTATCATTTTTAAGTCTACAATTCAGTGGTATTAAATATACTCATAATGTTGTACAGCCATCACTGCTATCCACCTCCAGAACTCTTCATTTTGTAAAACTGAAACTTCAGACCCATTAAACAGTAACTCTCCATTGCTTCCTCTCTTCAGCCCCTGGCAACCACCACTGTGCTTTCGCTATATAATTCTGAATACCTGAAGGACTTTACCTAAGTGCAATCAGATAGCGTTTGTATATCAGGGACTGGCTTAGTTCACTTACAGACAGACTTGTAATAAACTAAAGTTGGTTATAATTAAAACAGATTCTCCTTTTAAAAGTAATTTGTAGTTCAGACGGCTCTACAATGGCACTGACTAATATAATCACACTAGTCAGTAAAGTGACTTCCAGAACATATGCAACATTATTAAAATAAGGCAAACACAAATCAGAAAATTATTGTGGGTCAATCTTATTTCTTTCAAAGAAATTCTCTTTTCCTTCTGGCTTTCTGGAAGGCATCTCAATAGAGGGGAAGGAAAGTTTTCCAGCCAAGCATTCCAGTTCATTACACAGGACCTCAGGCAAGGAAAATAGCCTTCTTGAACCTGTGCTGTTACTTCAACAGGAAAACATGGAGAAGGAAATGGCAACCCACTCCAGTATTCTTGCCTGGAAAAGTCCATGGACAGAGGAGCCTGGCGGGCTGCAGTCCGTGGGATTACATGACTGAGCATGTGTGCACGAGGGTGGAGGGAGATTGGTTGGTAGTAATAAAGAAATAGAACTAAACAAACAAACAAAAAACCAGGAAAACAATACCTGCCACAAAGGGAAACTGTAGAGATAAGTAAATTAAGTCCCACCACATCAAAAATGCTCAGTAGAGGGCTCCCCTCGTGGTCCAGGGGTTAAGAGTCTGCCTGCCAATGCAGGGGACATGAGTTAAATCCCTGGTCCAGGAGGATACCACATTCTGCAGAGCAACTGAGTCCATGCACAAGTGCTGAGCCTGCATCTAAAGCCTGTGCTCCGCTGCAAGAGAAGTCTGAGCACCACACCTACAGAGCAGCCCCCGCCCACTGCAACTAGAGGAAAGCCCGCGCAAGGCAACAAAGACCCAGCACAGCCAAAAAATCAACACTCCTTAAACAAATGCTCTATAGATGATGGCCCCACTCACCACCCCCTCTGAACCTCTAAACGCTGTTAACCTTGCACAGTGTGCAGGGAATCCGCTCACCACGGACTCCTAATTAACGGCGTTCACACAGAACGCGCCTCAGTACACTGGGAGTCTGGACCAGCAGGAGTAACCTTCAGTTTACACAATGCCAAAGCGTCTACTTTAACACCAGCAGTTACTCCTGTTCTCCAACTGCTGCAACAGAGAAAGGCTTAGGGCTTAATATCAACTGATCTAAAACTAAAATGTATCTTTTCCTAAACACATGTCCAACAAAATTTAACTAATTAATATCAAAAAATGCAGAAGAAAAGTTAACCTTTAAACTATAAGGGTACATTTCACAATAAATTTGTCTGAGACATTTCACCAGGAAGCTACAGTCCTAAATACCAAAAGGTCCCTGGTGTTCTACTTTTCCCAATGTGACCTACCTCTAAGGGACTTGACTTCAAACTTTCTCTGGGCTCAACTAATCTCTGCCATGCTCAACAATATAAGAATTTTGGTCAGTCACTGCTATGAGCTACAGCGGACACAGTCCTTTTAAGAGAAATTCTTCAAACATATTTCCACAACAGAAGCAGGGTAAACACCAGGCTGAAAAGCTTGAGTCAGCCCTTTAAGTTATGCAAAATCATCTCAAACTCAACATCTGCTAGCTTGCTCCTGACCTGTTCTTACTCAGAAACAGACTCTTGCCAGTCAATACAGCCTGCCAGGTAAACTTTTTATAAGGTTTCCTCACATAAGAGGCAGTCCCTCCATTCCACGCATTCTAGAATTTATCCTCAAATTAAGCTGGATCATCAGAAAAATCCCCAGACAGTATCAACTATCTGTTTCAACGGAGTGCACTTTAGTGCCATTTCCTTAGCTTTTATCCAGAATTCCACAGAAAGACAAGAGTTTTGAAATGTAACACTGTATTTGATATTGACAGTTTCTACTGCATTTCTTTGTGTCTTATGTAATAAAGCTCTAAGTGAAAAACAATTCTCTTAAAAGAATAACATTCCCCTTAAAATAGCATAGCTTCTTCTGGGAACTAAATACAGTAGTTCCCTTTGCAGTTTCAGCTAACTGCATCAGCCCCAGTTCCAAATACTGCACAGAAAATTTTACAAACAAAATTCATTAATTTTACACCGCACACCATTCTGACTAGTGTGAAGAAATATGGCGGGGTCTTGAGACCGGCATGTCCAGACCATGTGAGCTACTCACCCATGACTACAGGAGAACACCCAGCGTCTGGTGGCAGCCAGCACCACCTGAGAAGCCTGGCGCATACTCCCACGGACAAGGAGGAACTGCCCAGCTCCACTTTGCCTTGGCTGTGCCTCTGAACCAAGCTCACTGCTCAGCACTCAGACGACTGTACGGACCCTACAGACGACACACCTGTGATCTACCGCTCCCTCTGTGGAAATGCACAGTCTTCCTATTCTGATTTCATTACAACTTACTTACTTTCATTCTGTTCTAATTACAAGCCACATTAAATGATACATGGTGTAAAATTTTTAAAAATTAACTCCTATTAAAAAAATTCTTCTTCCCACCCAGTAGGAACTCACTGCCAATTTATTCACTAACAAAAAAGACATTTTTACCTAACCTGGACTCTTCCTTTTCCTGGTTATTTACTTCTGTCCACCCTACAAGGACCAATTTCTCTTTTTTTTGGCCACGCTACATGGCTTGCAGGATCTCAGTTCCCTGACCAGGGACTGAACCGGGCCCTCAGGAGTGAAAGCACCAAGTCCTCACCACTAGACCACGAGGGAACTCCCTGCAATGACCAATTTAAGTCTCTCTACTTTTCCACAGTATCTTCACTGACTACTTAAGTATCATTGACAGCTGAACATGTATATCATTTAACCTGTGCCACACAGTTTAATACTTATATATACACTATCTTGTACCAATGATTTTATAGTTTATTATCATTAGTCTGACCTGATTACAAACTATTTGAGCTAGTCCCTTGGTCCTAGACTTATGTCAAGTAGGAACTAAAAACGTACAGGAATATTTGACATCAAAATCAAACATCACTGTCTCTGTGATGAAGACTCAAAGGATTACAATGTATAACCCAACAACCTTGCTGGGAAGAAAGGACACAAGAAAGGAGACAATAAAATGAAACTTATTAACAGATTCAGAGGGATTTGTAAAAGTTATCAGCATATTTTGAGGCTACCTCAAATACTTTAAAAGGTTAAAAGAAATAAAGAAAATGAGTAGTCATTTAATGGAAGAGAGTAGGAATACAGGCGAACCACATACACAGGACAGCAACAAGAACATTTATGGTGCCAGCCTGTGATGGAGGAAACTGCGGAGGAGGGATGGCAAGAGTAAGACCTCAACCATCATCTAATGTTCACGAGGGTCTTCACCAATGTCTGAATCACAGAATTTTAGATCCAAAAGGGTCAAGGTTAGTCCATCCATCTCATATGAAGCATATGGGACTTAGCAAATTTAGATGACTCGCCCAGGCACAAATAAATTATATAGAAATGATATTAGAAAGTAGACATTCTGATAAGAAACATTATTACTAAATTCAGAAACATATGATTACAATTTCTGAAGTATAATGAATGAAAAATAAGTAATATATGAATGCCTTATTTGCCATCTGCCTCTTTTAGGAAAATCTGCATGCCTAAAACATATACACATCCCCACACCCATCACACCACTCCCAATACCACCACCATGCCACAAAGAAAATGACAATAATGTCTTGGTTACCATATGCCTCATCCTGTCAGATTAAAGAAAAGCAGCTGATTAAAGGCATACCTATTCTCATGAGACTAATGTGATGCTAATTACACATGACAAGTTGTCATACTTGATAATAAGCCATGTGGAAAACCTAAACCAGTAAAAAGTCTACTGCTGTCAGGATACAAAAGGCTATTTCTTCAGCTAACCAATGACATAGACAGATTCACTGATTTTCTTTTAATCAACCCCCAGTCCACCCTGACTTTCAAAAGCACATCGTTTAATCAACCCCCACTCCACCATGACTTTCAAAAACACAGAGCTACACACAGGACCAATGCAGCATAAATCCTGCACTATAAATCAAGAAAAATATTTCAAAGACAAACAAACTTTATCACACTTAAATCCCACCCACCTCAATGTCAAAGAAAAGGTCAGGTGAGTCAGCAACCATCATATTCCAGCCCCGAAATGCACTCAAATGAGTATCAGATCAACAAGCTTAGAACTGTTGTATGTATGGCCTAGACCTCTGAGCAAGAATGTTTTCTAAATCTATGGTTCCCCAAACTGGGGCACATTAGAAGTACCAAGAGAATAATAAACAATAATGAAGCAATAATTAAAAATACAGGTTCCCAGGCCCCACGGAGCACCTGGTCCAGCAGGTGTGGGGCAGTGCTCCAAGATCGTTGTTTTGATAAGAATGCAGACATTCAGACTAGACAAGAAAGTCCAGTGAGCACCCACTCAAAGTCCGGGTTCATAGTAGTCAGGATTAAACATCTCCTGTTC
Organism: Dama dama; assembly: GCF_033118175.1. NCBI lineage: Eukaryota > Metazoa > Chordata > Mammalia > Artiodactyla > Cervidae > Dama > Dama dama. The sequence goes on from NC_083702.1 coordinate 11,058,013, forward strand.
CTCATAGAAAGACTGAGAAGAAACTTACACAGCGCACATCCCCAGGAATAGGGAACTGTGAACCAGAACCTGGGATCAGATTACAAGACTGGCCTGAAAGCTGAGCTGAGATACTCCCCAAACTGACCTATGGAGTCAATGCAATTCCATCAAAATTCCAACTGCCTCTGGAAGTGGACAAGACAGTCCTGAAATTCAAACAGAACTGCAAAAGACAGAACATGGTCAAAGCAATTTTGAAAAAGAACAAGGCTGAAGGACTACTCATACGTCACAATTTCAAAACTTACTACAAAGCTGTAAGTAGTCAACATAACGTGGTAATGGTGTAAGAACTGACATACAAACAAGTGGAATCTGACAGCCAGAAATAAACCTATATTTGAGGTCAACTGATTTTTGATAAGGGTAAAAAGATATTCAATGAAGAAAAATATAGCCTTTACCACAAATGGCACTGGAGTAACTTGATATTCTCACATAAAAGCGTGAATCTGGAGCTCCACACTTCACATAAGATAATTAATTCAGCAAACAACAAGGTCCTACTGTACAGCACAGGTAACTATACCCAATCTCCTGGGATAAATCATAATGGAAAAGAATATAAAAAAATAACGCATGTATGTGTAACTAGCTCACTTTGCTATACAGCAGAAATTAGCACAACACTGTCAATCAACTAACTTCAATTTTTAAAATGTTTTAAAATTCCTAAATGGTAATAAAAAAATTAATTCAAAATGGATCAAAGATCTAAATTTAAGAGCTAAAAAGTGTAAAGCTGTTAGAAGTAAACAGGTGAAAATGTGTGTGACCCTGGATTAGGCAACTGGTTCTTAGATATAACACCAAAAAACTAGAAATCAAAGAAAACATAAACAAGAGTCCATAAAAACTTTAAACTTCTGTATGTCCAAGAAAAGACAAAGCACAGAATGGAAGACACTATCTGGAACTATATATATATATATCTTATAAGGGTCTGCTATAAAGAAGTCTTACAATTTAACAACAGAAAGACAAATTTTAAAATGGACAAAGTATGTGAATAATATTTCTCCAGTTATACAAATGGTCAGTGAGCACATGGAAAGATGTTCAGCATCATTAGCCATTAGAGAAATGCAAATTAAAACCACAATGATGGAGAAGGAAATGGCAACCCACTCCAGTATTCTTGCCTGGAAAAGTCCATGGACAGAGGAGTCTGGCAGGCTGAAGTCCATGGGATTACATGACTGAGCATGTGTGCACGAGGGTGGAGGGAGATGGGTTGGTAGCAATAAAGTGGTAGAACTAAAAAAAACAAAACAAAACAAAAAACCACAATGAGCTACCACTGCACACCACCACGATAGCTACAAGCAAAAAAATACAGACAATAGGGACTGCTCTAGCAGTCCAGTATTTAGGGCTCTGTGCTCCCAATGAAGGGGGCGTGGGTTCAATCCTGGGTCAGGGAACTAGATGCCACATGCCACAACTAAGAGTTCACATGTCTCAACTAAGAATTCACATGCCTCAACTCCTGCACATGGCCAACTAGGGCCCTGTGCTGCCAGATAAGTAAAGAATATTTAAAAATAAGGACAACAGCAAATTTGGCAAAGAAGCAGAGAAACTGGAACACTCATATACTGCTGGTGGAACAGTACAGCCACTTTAGAGGACAGCTTAGTAGTTTCTTACAAAGCTAAACATACTCTTACCATAAAATCTAGCAATCATGCTCCTTTATATTACCCAAATGAGTTTAAAACTTACATCTATACAAAAGCTGCACAGAATGTTTATCAGAGTTTTATATGTAACTGACAAAACTTGGAAGTAACCAAGATGTTCTTCAATAGGTGAATGGATAAACAAACTGTGGTACGTCCATACAATGAAATACTACTCAGCAATAAAAAGAAATGAGCTACCGCAAGGAGATACCACTTTTGACTCATTAGGAGAACTGCGACAAAAGGGCAGAAAACAGTGATGGTGAGGGTGTGGAGAAATCAGAACCCCTGTGCACTGCTGACTGGGCTGTAAAATAATGCAGCAACTGGGGAAGAAAGGGTGGCATGTTCTCAAAACATTTAAACATAGGATGACCCAGCCATTTCACACCTGGGTATATGCCCAGAAGAATGGCAAGCTGACACTCAGACCATTCATACTCGAATTTGTATCACTGCGTTATTCACCACCGTCAAAAGGTAGAGATAACCCAATGTCTACCAGCCAGATGAATGGGTAAACAAAACAAGATTTCTACACACAAGGGAACATGTGTTAGTCACTCAGTCGTGCCCGACTCTTTGCGATCCCATGAACTGCAGCCCACCAGGCTCCTCTGTCCATGAGATTTTCCAGGCAAGGATACTGGAGTGGGTTGCCATTTCCTTCTCCAGGGGATCTTCCCAACCCAGGGATCGAACCCAGGTCTCCTGCACTGCAGGCAGCTTCTTTACCAACTGAGCTACAAGCGAAACCCCACATGAGTCAGCCTTAAAAAGGAGTAAAAGTCTGAAATACGCTGCAATACAGGTGACCCTTACAGACACGACGCTAAGCAAAACAAGCTGGACACAAAAGGACAGATACTGTGTGATTTCACTCCAACGAGACTCAGAGACAGAAAGGAGAACAGTGTTTGCTTAGAGAGGGAGGGGTGAGTAGAATGGGGGATTAGTGTTTAACAGCTGAATGAATATCCAGCCAGCACCACAATGACATGCATTTGACAGTCCCATTACTAATTAACAGATACCTACTATTACTAATTAACAGAACCTACTCTCCTTCCTAACCTAAGACATGTCTTACTGAATCCCTATTAATGACTACAATATCAAGCTGCTCTGTATTAATACAAGCAAAGCTGAACATAACAAGTTGTTACTCGGGATCACATACACAAGGCAGCAGGACTTCTGCTAGTCAGAATATACAACGTTGAACATAATCAACACAAACTAATGGAGTCCAGACGAGCTGCCAACTTCTGGAAAAGCACAGAGTTAACTATTTAAGGAGAAGTTATGTGCCGAGCAAATGACTCATTGAGGAAAAAATGAAAGACATTTCATGTGACAGAAATCTTGAGTAATGAATAGGGCCACCTTCTTTAGCCTCTTCTTCTCACACCTATTGCTTCATGAACTTGAAACCAAACCCTAACCACACTGCACCAATGCACAGTGGAGGCTCTATTTATAACTGCACAGCATAGAAGGGAGCTCTACCTCAGGCTTTAGACAATAAACTGGAGAGCAAACCCGCAGAGACAGCAATTAGAGCCCAAGTTTTCCTCCTATGAGGTTAGCATACACATTTGTATTCACATACAAATACTGTGTACTTGGGCTTAAGGAAACAATTTAAGGGTAACAAACAAATTTCAAAAACAAAACAAAAACACCAAAGCAGGTAACCTTCTCAGATCCTACAGTATTTGGGTAGAAAAAAAATGCTATGCTTAAGCAGAAGGAAAGAAATTAATTAATACAGGCTTATATAAATGCGTACGGTTTTTACAAACTTAATAAATCACAGGGCTTGAAAAGGCCTGGTTTTTGTGAACCATGAAGTTTGTTACAGTTAAAAAATATCGTAAGTAAGTGGAATCTGGGTAGGTGGGAACATATGTATGTATTTGGGTAACCAACTCATCTAGTTTGCCCAGGACTTCCCCAGTTTTACTCAGTCCTGGGCCAACTGGACAGTTGGTCACCCTAATGAGCATGCAGGGGAAATACACTAATGAGGACAGGAATCTAGGCTGCAATAATAAAGCCAGTGACTTCAGCAACTTAACCCAAAGGTGCATCTCTCCTGTGTGCTCCATGTCTAAGCTGGAGACGGGAGGCAAGAGGACTGTGTCCTACAGTGACTCAGCCGCCCTGCCTGAGGGCGGCGGTGCTCTCCTATGACCGCGCCCTCAGGAACACTGCTCCCCCTCGAATCAGCCTACACACACCGCAGGCAAGGGAAACACAGTGAGAAGGCACACTGGCTCTTAAATGCCACAGCCTGGAAGGGACACAAGCTCCAGCACCTGAGTTTCACTGGCTAGGACCAGTCTCATGACCCTGCTTAGATGCAATTTCCTTCATGCCTCAGACAGAAAGAGAAACAGGTTTGGGGAATCATCAGGAACCACTGTCACAGGAATCCAGAAAAACATCCACTTCTGCTTCACTGACTATGCAAAAGCCTGTGACTGTGTGGATTACAACAAACTGGAAAAATTCTGAAAGAGATGGGAATACCAGACCACCTTACCTGCCTCCTGAGAAATCTGTATGTAGGTCAAGAAACAACAGTTAGAACTGGACATGCAACAACAGAAGGGTTCAAAATTGGGAAAGGAGTATGACAATGCTGAATATTGTCACCTGCTTATGCAGAGTACATCATGCAAAATACTGGGCTGGATAAATCACAAGCTGGAATCAAGATTGCTGCGAGAAATATCTACAACCTCAGATATGCAGATAACACCACCACCCTAATGGCAAAAAGTACAGAGGAAATAAAGTCTCTTGATGAGGATGAAAGAGGAGAATGAAAAAACTGGCTTAAAACTCAACATTGAAAAAACCTAGATCATGGCATCTGGTCCCACCACTTCATGGCAAATAGATGGGGAAAAGTGGAAACAGTGACAGACTTTATTTTCTTGGGCTCCAAAATCACTTCGGACAGTGCTGCAGTCATGAAATTAAAGATGCCTGCTCCTTGGAAGGAAAGCTATGACAAACCTAGACAGCGTATTAAAAAACAGAAACATCACTTTACCAACAAAGTTTTGCAGAGTCAAAGCTATGGTTTTTCCAGTAGTCATGTATGGATGTGAAAGTTGAACCATAAAGAAGGCTGAGTGCTTAAGAATGGATGCTTTTGAACTGTGGTGCTGAAGAAGACTCTTGAGAGTCCCTTGGATCAAACCAGTGAATACTAAAGGAAATCAACCCTGAATATTCATTGGAAGGACTGATGCTGAAGCTCCAATACTTTGGCCACCTGATGCAAAGAGCCGACTCACTGGAAAAGACCGTGACGCTGGGAAAGACTGAGGGAATGAGGAGAAGATGGGTTAACAGAGGATGAGATGGTTGGATGGCATCACTGACTCAACAGACATGAGTTCGAGCAACTCTGGGAGGTAGTGAAGGACAGGAAAGCCTGGCATGCTGAAGTCCATGGGCTTGCAGAGAGTCAGACATGACTTAGCAACTGAACAACAACAACTGTCACAGGGGCAATTCAGCTCGAGTGAAAAAACTAATCGGAGTAAGCATGGCTCATTGACAGTCTAAAGCAACAGGAGCCAGGAGATACAACAGGTAGTGGGGTCTTCTGTAGGACAGACTGAGGGAAAAAGAGCACCTGTGGGTTCCTGATGTGAGAGGTAATGTAAGGAAGTGCAGCTTGCTTGTGGCCTTCAATTTACATGATGGAGAACACAGGAAATGAAGGAGAAAAATCAGAGGACATTTCCTTCAAATCCTGAGGCAGGATTTAAAGGAAAATGGGAAAATCATCATGAAACTGGAACAGTTAATAATAGTAGACAAAGAAAGAGGGAAAGAAAGAGGAAGGAAGCAGAGATGAGAGGTAAAGGATGATTCCAATGCTTCAAGCCTGGAGAGCAGGTGGTTAAGGCTCCGCATTTCCAATGCAGGAGGTGTGGGTTCAAGTCCTGGTCAGGGAACTGAGATCCCACCTGCCACATAGCCTGGTCAAAAGGAAGGAAGCAATTATCTGAAAAAAGACCAATTAGTCTGTCTGGGACTTACTCACTTGGCTGAATCTGAGGTGCTGAGGTCAACACTGCAGAATTACTATCACCGTTATGCTAACTGAGATTCTATTGACAACTCCCTTAATCGGGTGTTACATGAAACAACAGATGGATTTCACTGCATGTAAACTGGAAGGGTAGGTGGCTGGAGGGTGGTGGCCTGCAGGAGCCCCAGCGTCCCTGTGTGTGCCGAGCACGACAAACTGAAGGCTAACTTGCTCTGATCGAGCCCTCTCCACAACGGGCAACGAAAATACCTAGGCAGGTGCAGTGACCACATGACTGCTCACTCCTTTTTGGTTCTGCAGTTTGACTCTGGACAATTTACAAAGGTAAATAACCGTTAGAGGTGGGGGGGGGGGGGGAAGCAACATCAGAACTGCTCTTCACTACCCTCTCCACAAATCATGTGCAGAGTTACCAGACCCACCGCAGGTTGAGCACATGCAGATAGATGGTAGACGCCACCCAGCACACGTGTACAAGGCGTGTGCCTGCCAAGAGTCAGTTATCATTTTCCCAGCCTATTTATTATATTGGGAATACTGGGACTTCCTGGCAGTCCAGTGCTTAAGATTCTGCACTTTCAATTTGGGGTGGGGGTGGGGGGCAGGTAGATCCAATATAACCAGTAAACAGTATAACCAGTAAAGTTATACTGGTCACTGAAGTGGTGCAATTGGCTTAAAATTACAGATATCACTGAAGTATGATACGTAGTGAGGCTTGCTGAAAGTAAAATTACATGTTTTGTGAAGCTGCTTTTAAAAATACCACCTAAATTTAGGTGTGAAAGAAACAACTGTAAAAGATTTAGAGGGAAAAAAATCATAAAAATCTAGAATGCCTCTTCAATGAAACTACAAGTGCTTTTATGTGCTTACTCCACTTTAAGCATAAATTTAAAAGTGCACATAACAGATATGGAAGTATAGTTTATGGTAGAAAGAGGACATGGAATTCCAATCAACAGATTCAGAAAGAAAAATGCCTTGACCATACACCAAAATTACTAAATGTACATTTATTAACATTTTTATTAAAATTTCTTATAACAACCTCTTTGTTTAGAATTCCTTCTTGCCTTGACTTCTTCAGTAAAAGCCCTACTACCAGTGTTAGTGACCTAGATAAAAGGGGTCCTATAGTAAACCAAAAACTGTATAGCAGTCTATCATTGTTTAAAAAGATGAAAACATTTAGACATGCAATAATGGAGATACAATACAGAAACATGTAAACATGATAAAATGGTGGGAAAAAAAATCACCATAATCACTGTAATCAATTATTACAACTATTTGAAAACTATGTAATAGTGCTCAGTTGCTCAGTTGTGTCCACTCTTTGTGGTCCCATGGACTGAAGCCTGCCAGGTTCTTCTGTCCATGGGATTCTCCAGTCAAGAACACTGGAGTGGGTTGTCATTTCCCTCTCCAGGGGATCTTCCTGACCCACTGATGGAACCCGTGTCTCTTGAGTCTCCTGCATTGGCAGGCGGATTCTTCACTACTAGTGCCACCTGGGAAGCTCTTGAAAACTATGTGAATATTGAGTAATATCAGAAGACAACAGAAAGTAAAATAGCTGCTGAGTTTGGTGAAATAATAAATTAAATATATGGTATATTATTTAAATATTTAAATAATAAATTAAACTTTAGTAGGAAAAAAAATTTCTTTTATTGTGTCTTTGAAGCTATTTTGATGTAATTTTGTGTAAACAGCTACTGAGCTCAGGGAATTCAAAATATGATTCAATGTTTAAAAACACAACACACCCATGAGTTATATGTCAGCATTTACGAGCTCTGTTAAGACATCTCTGGTCATCCCTATAGTTGGAATGGCTACGGGAGCCCGTCTTTTCTAAATCTAGACAGGATACTTTCTTGAGCTAAAATAGCAGCAGATAAGAACTACCTCCATGGCTACAGTAAAATCTGTGATGAGAATATTTAAGAAGATGATGTTACATGTTAATAAAGAAGACTAATTCAGACTCTAGTAACTGTTTTAAGCTTTGTCTGGCAAATTAAAATATACATAACTACACAATACAAAGAACTGTGCTAAAAACTCTCTGAGAGGTTAATCCACTGTTTAAATCTAATATCCTTACTACTATATAAAGAACAGATAAATAAGAACCTACTGTACAGCACAGAGAACTATAGTCAGTATTTCGTAACAACCTAGAGGATGAAAGAATCTGGAAAAGAACTAACATGGATCTATCACTGAACCACTGCTGCAAACCTGAAACTAATACAGCATTGTAAATAAATTATACAACTAAAAAACCTTAATATTCTTGAAAAAAACAGAATTCAAAGAACTTGTTATAAGCTTTAAAAATAATTATTTAATTCTAATCTATATCCTATTAAGTACAAAATCTCTAAAGGCAGATGTATTTCTATTTATTTACATGTATTTAGTACATCTTTTACCTCTACCAAAGGCAATCATTTAAAATATTGAGCTCCTGGGCCTCCCCTGATGGTCCAGGGATTAAGAATCCATGCTTCCACTGCAAGGGGCACAGGTTCAATCCCTGGTTAGGGAACTAAGATCTCTTAACCCATGTGGTGCAACCAAAAAAAAAAATCAAGTTCTGAAAAAAAAATTAAAAGTCATGCTTCTGGCAATGGATCAGGGGTTGAGAAGGGACAGAGTGAAGGGTGAGTCTTCAAGAGCTGACAGCATTCTTCATTCTCACAGCCATGGCTATACAGTGCTCAGACACACATTTTGGCACACATTAATTATTACTACTTAATTCAACCACAAGCTGAAGACGATACCTTGGGGTGAGGAAGGATGCTGCTCCTGCAGCTTCTCCTGAGAGAGGAGTCCCAAGTAGCTGAGAACCACGTACTTCGTTTCATAGTGAAATCCTAGAGGCACGGTAGTTGAGGACGCCATGGGGGTGGCCAGCAGAGCTCCGAAAATGTATACTTACAGAGGTACAAAACCTAAAACAGAAAAGTATTTTTTTAGTGTACAGTTCATTACAGGCCGGGACATCCCGGGTGGCCCGTGGTTGGGAATCCACCTTGCTAATGCAGGGGACTTGGCTCCATTACTGGTCGGGGAACTAAAACGCCACACGCCCCAGGGGCAACCGAGCTCTCACAATACAACTAGAGTCCAACTAGAGAGTCCGTGCGCTATACAGGACTATTCTGAGTGCCACAACTAAGACATGATGCAGTCAAATAAATAAATAGTTTTTTTTTTAAAGTTCGTTACATGCCAACACATTCTCGCATTAACTCCAACCATACAACTAAATACCAAAATAAATATTTCCCAGGCTTCTCCTCTCGGTAATCTTTAAAAAACATAACCTCAGTTTACTTCCAGTAGGAATGCATGTATTCAGATTTCAGGTCAAAAGCACATTTCCCTTTCTGTCTCCCCCAGTCACCCTACTTTCACCTGTGTGGCAAGAACAGGAGCTCTGCCCTCTTTACGCTGCACGGTGCCCCCAGCCAGCACGTTCTCGTTCTTAACCTATTAAAGCCTTCACATTCCAGCAGGGCCCAAGGTGCACAGCTGCGGCTGACATCTCCCATCGCCTCCGCAGCTTCGTGCGCCATACGACTGGTCTGAGCCCGAGCAGTGAGAGAAGCAGCTGTGTGCAGTGGGGTCCTCTGGACTTGAACTATGACGATGGCAGACACCTCTCCGGGGGGCAGCATAAGACAGGAGACCTGGGCCCGACTGACGCTGTGGAGCAGAGCCGCTCTGCCCGCCTGCACCGCTTGCCTCTGAACTGCTCCTCAAGTCAACCTTATTCTGAATCTCTTCAGAAGGTACTTTAACTTGTACCCTAGTCAATGCGAGTCCAACTCCACTTCTCCACTTGGACCCAACAGCTGTTTTACCTACCATGTACCCCTGTTTTAAAGACCTACTCTTTTGGCAACTTCCAAATATACCACGCAGAATTACATATACTATGCTCACCAGACTGCAAGTTACAGGCTCCGGATTTACTTATATCACAATCAGTTTGTATCTTTTGACTCCTACTATGTATCTTAAGGACTTCCCTGGTGGCTCAGACGGTAAAGTGTCTGTCTACAGTGCGGGAGACCTGGGTTCAATCCCTGAGTCGGGAAGATCCCCTGGAGAAGGAAATGGCAGCCCACTCCAGTACTCTTGCCTGGAAAATCCCATGGACACAGGAGCCTGGTGGGCTACAGTCCATGGGGTCGCAAAGAGTCAGACACGACTGAGCGACTCCACCACATGTATCTTAATAGTCATTGCAAACCAAACTGTTTTATTAAGGTTTCCAAATAATTGTTTCCTACTTAAAGCAATGATACAGACTGTTTTAAGATTTTAAGAAATATCTGATAAAAGAAAAACATTCAGATAACCAATAATAGGAAAAAGAGACAGGGAATGTTGACAAAATTTAAGATCTGTACTAAACAAACTAAGATAAATGAATAAACAATGAAGAAAGTATGGAGAATTTGAAATACACAGAATAAAAGAGTGACTATATAAAGAGATTAAAAAGAATGAACATAAAAGTCTGGTTTCAAGGGGAGAAAGGAGTCTGAGAACAGAGACAAAGGGTCTGACAACTCTTCAATTTGGTCACAACGAAAGAGACTTAAGCATGCTTATATTCAGTGAGAGCCGATGAGAAATAAAAAGAGAGCAAGGAATAAATTACTAAGTTCCAAAAGAGAGGAGGAGAACTGAGGAAATCAATAACAAAATTTAACCTTTGAAAAGTCTCAGAAATTTTTGTTAAGAAGAACAAAGAAGTACTTATCTTCTGAATGCTTTAATTTTTTTTAAAAAATGAATGTTCTAGAATTTGTTACAATCAAATTTCTTGTATTTATCCAGACACCCCAGTACAGCACTATTTACAACAGCCAAGACATGGAAGCAACCTAAATGTCCACTGACAGAGGAATGGATAAAGGTGACGTGGTGTTTACTCTCTCACACACACACACACACACACACACACACACATGCATGCATGGACTGGAATATTACTCAGCCATAAAAAAGAATGAAATAATGTCATTTGCAGCAACACAGACACACCTAGAGATTATTACACTAAGCGAAATAATTCAGAAAGAGAAAGACTAATACTCTATGACATGACTTATATGTGGAACCTAAAATATGACACAAATGAACTCATCTACAAAAGAGAAACAGACTGGCAGACACAGAGAACAGGCTTGTGGTTCCTGAGGGGGTGGAGGGAGGGGTAGGATGGATTGGGACTTTAGGATTTGCAGATGCAAACTATACTATAATGGATAAACAACAAGGTCCTACTGTACAGCATGAGGACGTAGATACAATTCCCTATGATAAATCATAATGGAAAAGAATACGAAAAAGAATGTGTATGTATGTATAATAATCACTCTGATGTACAGCAGAAATTACCACATAGAACAACTGACTGGTTCAGTTGGGAAAGAGTACAACAAGGCTGTATATTGTCACCCAGCTTATTTAACTTCTATGCAGAGTACATCATGTGAAATCCCATGCTGGATGAATCACAAGCTGAAATCAAGATTGCTGGGAGAACTATCAACAACCTCAGATATGCAAATACCACTCAAATAGCAGAAAGTGAAGAGAAACTAAAGCCTCTTGATGGGGATGAAAAAGGAGAGTGAAAAAGCTGCCTTAAAACTCAACACTCAAAAAACTAAGATCATGGCATTTGGTCCTATCACTTCATGGCAAATGGAAGGGGGAAAAGTGGAAACAGCAACAGATTTTATTTTCTGGGGCTCCAAAATTACTTCGGACGGCAACTGCAGCCATGAAATTAAAAAACACTTGCTCCTTGGAAAGAAAGCTATAATAAACCTAGACAGCATATTAAAAAGCAGAGGCATCACTTTGCCCACAAAGGTCCACCTAGTCAAAGCTATGGTTTTTCCAGTAGTCATGTATGGATGTGAAAGAAGGACCATAAAGAAGGCTGAGTGCTTAAGAATGGATGCTTTTGAACTGTGGTGCTGCAGAAGACTCTTGAGAATCCCTTGGATAGCAAGGAGAACAAAGCAGTCAATTCTAAAGGAAATCGACCCTGAATATTCACTGGAAGGACTGATGCTGAAGCTCCAATACTTTGGCCACTTGATGAAAAGACCCGACTCACTGGAAAAGGCCCCAATGCTGAGAAAGACTGAAGGCAAAAGGAGAAGGGGGAGAAGGAGGATGAGATAGTTAGATAGCATCACCTATTCAATGGACATGAATTTGAGCTAACTCCAGGAGATAGTGAAGGACAGGAGCCTGGTGTGCTGCAGTCCATAAGGTCGAAAAGAGTTGGACTGACTTAGCTACTGAACAATAACAGAAATTCCACAACATTGGGAATCCCCTGGTGGTCCAGTAGTTAGGATTTGGTGATTTCACTGCCCTGGCCCAGGTTCAATCCCTGGTTGGGGAACTAGATCCCACAAGCCACATGGTGTGGGAAGAAAAGAGAAAGAAATTAACACAACATTGTAAATAAACTATACTACAATAAAATTAATTCTTAAAAAAATTCCTTGTATTTATCAGAAACACATATCTCTGAAGACACTTTTAATTACACACCAACCCAGATGCTACAGACAAAGCATCTAGGATTTTTCATCTAGTGCTCTTCAAATTTCCTTAGAAATCCCAACTGCCTAACCATAAATGCCATCTTTTGCCATAAATCCGACCAAAGAGTTGGACATGACTTGGCGACTGAATGACAAATGCCATCATGATTTCATAATTCTCATAATTTCATAATTCTCCACCTTCCAAATTCACCATACTATTCACAATGAAGTCCTCAGCTATAGTATACATGTCAGTATCCATACATCCACACGGTTGATGAAAGATTCTATTACACTCAATCATTCTTCATGATTCACACTAAGGAAGAAGATGCTCGCACACATTTAAGTCATTTCAGTTTAGCATATAGTCTTTAAGCTTCACATGTGTCTCTGACATCCTAGTCATAAACACAACACACCCACAGGTTAAAACATCCATCCAGCTCCTCTAACTCTGCCTAAGCTGCCAGTTTCGGAGCAGTGGAGCAGCTCGTTCAGGTGATGGGGCAGGCAGACCTCAGAAACACTACTATGTGTCTACAACACCGGGAATATAGCCAATTTTTATAATAGCTGTAAATGGAGTATAACCTTTAAAACCTTGGAATCACTATGCTGTATAACTGTAACATATAATATTGCACATCAACTTCAATTAAAAAGACATGCTACTTTATGTCCAGTGAATTTCTACTCAGTTACAATTTCTCAAAGGCACTGAGAATATGCCAAGTGTACACTCCACAGCCCTGCTGCTGGGTGCTCTCAAAGGCACTGAGAATGTGCCGAGTGTACACTGCACAGCCTCACCACTGGGTGCTCTGGGAACAGGGCACCCACTCCCTCTGCTACTCTCTATGCAGACTAAAGTCAGCATGCTGAACCAAGGGCTCCTGCATTTCTAACACATACCACAAATTCCCCTTGCACGAGACCTCCACTGCTGAAGTACTGTCACAGAAATCCTCCACACTAGAAGGAAAAAGTAGCAGTCTCAACTTAATTGATGGAGAGACAGAAGTAGACAATTTATCTGCCGAAAATCAGAACAGCTCGTTGACAGCACAACCACCTGGCGGAGAGCACTCTCCTCCGTTCCAACCTCACAGGCCTGCACCCTTCCAATACATACCTCCTGCAAGCCTGGCAGCGTTCGGGGTGAGAGGACACAGAAGTGAAAATACTCCGACTAATGACAATGGGAAGAATCAGTAGAAAAACAAGGCAATGTCCCAAATATCAGACACCCAGAGTACCGAAAGAAGCAATTTTGTCGACTTTGAGAATGGGGTGGTGGTGGGGAGGGAGGCGGACAGGTTAAAGGAAAAGTAAACATGCTCTGAGCCCACCAGCTACAGTTTTCCTGGAAGCAGGGGACCACGCTCAGGTCCAGCCCACTACTACCTCATCGACCAGAGGATGTTCCTGTCTGAGACAGCACAAGCTTCTTTCCAATAATGAGAAAGACACAGCCAATTTTACTCTTTACATTCCATCTAGAACACCTAATTCAAATTAGGTGTAAGTATTCTTGGTGTCAAGAAATGATTAAACCAAGAATGATCTTCAACATAAAAACTCCTGTTTTTCTGCACAATTCTAACAAGCTATTGAATACAGCTGCGTTTTGCCCAGCCTTACAACTTTAGTTAGTTCCTCTCTCAAGTTACAGGTAACTGTCAGCGAGATGGATGGCCTGAGGAAGCTCAGGGTAACTTAATCCTGTGTTTATACATAGGTGATCCTTCATTAACAATGTCAAACCCACAATCTCACAATAAACAGTTTGCTCTTCCTAAAACTGGATTTCTACTAGGAAGACCAGTGCAAATGCCAGGACAGCAGTGTAGGAATTGGGTATAGTGTATGAAGGGTAGCCAGAACGCCTACAGCAACCATTAGATTCTGCTTTAAAATCTTATGAAAAGCAAATCTTCAACAACATAAGTGTCTTGCAGTTGTTTCCCAACCTTGTCTCATCATCACCACCTTGGCTGCTATTACAGACAAACTTCTAACACCAACCTCAGAAATACTGACTTAGAATATCACACCTATATTGTATTTCTCAGCCCCACAGAACCATTAACACAAACACATTACAATTTAACATAATGTATTTACATTATTTTAGGAAGCTTTGTTTTTAAGACCATTTCCTCTCACCAAAATAAAATGGTAACCTTATTATATTGTTCAATACTCCCATATGGAGTTGAGTAGATCTATAATCCCAGTTTTATAGAAAGAAATGTGAAAGTCCACAGATAATTCAGTTACAAATGAAAACTCTGGAGTTTTAAACATTAACAGAGTTTCTGATTCCTAGACTCCAGTCCCATTGGTGATTTGAGTGAAGACTTGTTTTTAAAGCTCCAGAAATGAACATGAACTCCATTAACTTCATTTTTCTTTTCAACTTCATCTTTTCAATCCATACTTTATTAGTTCTTACAGAATTCTAGAACTTTCTCACAAAGAAAAGTTACATAATCCTAATAAATATTGTGAAACCGCAGAAATTTCACTGGGTCCAACTGAGAAACTCAACTAAGCATTTCATTTTAAAATTCAGCAGACACTAAATTATTTTAGTGTACATTATCACTTTCCAACTGAAACACACCTGACTGAAGACGCCAGTTCAGTCCTGTGTTAAGAACCATCCACAAAGGTCTCCACTCAGCAGCTGGCACGTGAAGATAGTGTGCTTACAGAGGAACGCCTCCCTCTCACTCTCCCCACAAACATGTAGTCTGACTTTCACAGTAAGTAATCAGGCTTCCCATGTGTGCAGATAACGTGCAGAAAAGGGAGACATAACTGTCAGCTTCTCTGCTCCACTCCTAAGTATATGACAGAGAGAAGAAAACACTGCCCTGGCAAAAAAGTTCACATGAATGGTCACAGCAGCAGTATGTAACAGTCCAACTGTGGAAATCATTGCCCATTAACTGATGAATTTGTGCAATATTATGTGGCCATAAAAAGGAATAAATTGCCAATACCTGCTATGACATGGAAATTAAAAAAAAAAAAGCCAGCCACAAAATCCCACATATTGTATAATTCTGTTCCTATGAAATATCCAGAATTGGCAGATCTACAGAGACAGAACGTAAAACAGATCTGCCTGGGTAGGAGAGTGTGGGGATAAAGAATGACTGCTACCGGGTACAGTGTTTCTTTTGCGGCTGTTGAAAACTGCAGTGATAGTTCTACAGTCCGTGACTATACACGTGAACGACTTGATGGTACCTCAATAACGCTGTTTAAAAAAAAAAAAAAAATCAGCTACTCTAAAAATAGCCCCCTCCCTTCAACCCTGTTAATACATATTAATTAAGAACTCTTGGTGACCACTCATGTGGAATAAGATATGCGTCAAAGTTTGAAAAACCACGATAAAAAAGCAGGACGGCAGGACCACAGTTAAAACTTGTTTTGTATGTCTAAAATGTTTCAGGAAAGAAACATATTCTTAAAACAATACTCATTATTGTTGCAAATCACCTGTTCTAAAAGCTTAGCCGAATAAGATATGGAGTAAATATTGATTAACTGATGTGCTAACCAGCACCTTTTCTCTACAAAACGGGTTGGACTCGACCACATGTATCCTTAACGGAACTGAGCTATGGGGATATAGGACGGCATAAGTAAATTCAACATTTGGGAAGGAAAAAAAAACAAAACAAAACTGAGAATGGTACCTGACCAATCAGAGTAAAAAGATTTCAAAGTCCCTAACGGTCTAATATCAAGTGAAGCAGATTTCACAGTGGTTTAAATATTTGCAATTTACGGTGTTTAAGTTTATCCAGCTGCGTATGTGAGCTATCAACAGTTCACTATCAACACAAACACTTGCTTAATTTTCTGGGTGACTGAAGACAAAAAAAAAAAAAGAAGGTACTAGAAGGGTGTGGCAACTCATCCAAGGTCACACAACAAGTCAGGGCATAGACCAGCATTCTGGTTTGGACCAAACCTCCCGGGGAAATCGCACTGACAGTTTCCCAGGACTTGTTTTGCTCCAAGTCGTAAATTAAAAAAAAAAAGGAAGGAGGGAGGGAACCGTGTTTCGCTCAAAACTTGCAGAGACAGCGAGCTGGCCCCGCGAGGAACAGCGCTCGTGCGGGCAGCGGGCAAGCTCCGCAGGGCGGCGGCCAGGGCCCAGGACCTGCGGGCAAGCCTCGGCCTGGAAAGTTCGAGCACGAAGGAAAAACACTCAGGGACGCCCTGAGATGGTGGGAGAAAGACCAAAGGGAGAGACCACTTAGGTGTCTCCACGGGTGGGAAAACTGAACATGTGACATAATAGTAACAGCAAATGACAGCGGCGTCGGAGCCGCCGGGAGAGGGACCGAGAACCTCAGGGAGAAGCCGCGACCCGGCTGGCGGGCGGGGAGCCAGGACTCGAGCCCCGCGCACGCACCCCTCGCCCGAGGCGCACCCTTCGCCCGCGCCCACCCTCGCCCAGGCAAGTCTGCAGGGCAGCGGGTTGGCCTCGCGCCCTCAGCTTCTCACTTCTTCGTCTCCCGCGTCGGCCTTCGGACGCCTCCGGCGGCGCAGGGAGAGGCCCCGGCGCGGCCTGCCCGCGACCCTATGCCCCTCACCTGGCTCAGGCCCCTGCAACCCGAAGAGGTGAAAGAGGCGGCGGCAGGTGCTCCACACACGAACCCGCGATTCTGGCAGCGGCGGCGGCGGCGGCTCCGACCCGCTGCCCTAATCTACCGCCGCCGCCATGTTGGCGGGTGAGGTCACCCCGGCGTGCTTCCGTCACCGCCGGCGTCTGGGCGGGGCGCGGGCGCGCCGCAAGAGGGCGGGTCCGCCCTCCGGAGCGGAAGTCTGGACCACAGAGGTTTCTGGGAGGCCTTTTCTCGCAGACGTGACCCGGAAGGACCACCCTCTCCTGGCCTCTCCACTTGGAGAGCAGCTCTCTGGTTCCGCCGGTGGCGGCGGCCGCAGGCTGCTGAGAAGGGAGCGGACTGGGATGGGCCCACAGTCGTGGGTGCGGAGGCTGGCAAAGCCTGCGGGAGCAGCTGCAGGAGCAGCGTGTGTGTAGGCGAGCCGGCTGACGGAGCGTCGGGTGCTGGGAGCGCCGGCGCAGCAGCACTGAGGATCTAGGTCTTGAGGGTGCGGGGCGGTGGGGGCGGCGTAGCGCCGCGAGGAAGTCTAAGTAAGGGAGCCACGGTGTCTGCGCGCCTGACGCGGCCCGGAGGAGGGCCGAAGGGTAGAAGGCCTTTGGGCAGTGCTTCTGCTGGTGGGGTCAGGGGTTTCTTTCTGGGGTGATGAAGATGTCTTCCGGTTGATTGTGCTGGTGGTTGAGCAGCTCTGGATACTGTGGAAGCCATTTAATTGTATTCAGTCTACAGACTTCAAAAAGATGAAATGTATGTGAAGTATATATCTCAATAAAGCTGTGAAAAAAGAAGTGATGAAAACCTGAACTGATAAGAGGGTGAGTGGCGAAATCCAAAGAGGGTTGGAGTTAGTGTCCTAGGAGGCTTTGGGCCGCCGTGATTGAGGACTCGGGTGGTGCCTTGGCAGTGAAATCGGATAGATTTGCCTAGAAGAGACTTAGCTAAGAAAAATATCAATCATTCCTTAATAGTGTCTGTTAATTGGGCCATGTTAGACTTTCCCCAATGTCCACGTAATGGCTCTAACGGTTTTTGTTTTAAACCAGGATCATGCATTGCGCTTGGTTGTTAAATCTTTTAACGGTCTCTTAGTCTTAATTTTTAAAAAGTTGACTAAAAGTTTGAATTGTACGGAAATTACTCAGCAATAAAAGGGACCGCTGATATATGTTACAATATGGATTAATCTGAAAATGGTTATATTGAGTCGAAGAAGCAAGACTTAAAAATGTACACATGCTTTGTGATACCATTTAGATGAATTTCAGGAATAGGCAAAATTAATCAATGGTTATAGAAATCAGCACTGTTGCCTCAGAGTGTGGGATTGACTAGAAAAGAGCTCTCACTAGGGTGATGAAAATAGTCTTCATAGTATGGTGGTCACACAGGTGTCAGGACTCATCTAATTGTACTTCATAAGTCTATGTGAGGTAGGAGATAGATGGGCTCCAGGTTTGACATTTACAACTGGCCTCCTATTTGCATTTCATGAGGCAGGAAGAAGTGGGCTGAATTCAGATTACCTACTTAAAACTAGTCTCCTGTTTGCCTTCCCTGAGATGAGAGATAGGTGGGCTCCAGCAGAGGGATTTACAATCAGCCTCCTGTTTGCCCTCCAAAATGGAAGTAACAACAGTCATAGCAATAGTTAGGGTAATAATATGGCAAGGACAAAGAAGGGCAAAACCCTCTCTGAGTAAAGGATTAAGAGATCTCTGCCCCCCCTGTTTTTGGGGACAAGTGATACACTTGATACATGCCCAGAAAGGCTCCTTGGGGTCAAAAGTCAAGGGATAATTGTAGGCCATAATGAGTCTTGCTCCTCCCAGAAGCCTTCGCTTTGAGATCTGTCTTGACCGAGGTGTGCCTGCAAACCCCAGGGAGGGTCCTGAGACAAATCAACCTGAGAGGGAACAAACGAGATGATTGGCCTGAGGGAAGACAAAGACCGGGAAAACTGCCACCTTATAAAGGATTTAAACTTAACCAAAGACATGTTACTCTCTCTGTCTGAGTTCCCCTATGTGCCTTTCCCTGTGTACTTTTCTTTTCAATAAACTTTCTCTTTTTACATTCTTCCTCGCCCGAATTCATTCTTAACTAGTTAGAGAGGGACTAGTGACTCTAGACCTAACTGCTGTCCCCTGTGGTCCAGTGGTTAGGACTCCCTGTCCAGGAAACTAAGACTTTGTTTCCAGCTCCTGTTCGTTGCTACTTACTGCTCCTGTGTCCGAAATCATATGCAGTTCATTCTATGTAAGTTAAAAAAAGTCATGTAAAATAATTCTGTGTAGTAGTTTGCCAATTTGATATATGGTTAGGTAAATTTTGGACTGTTTTCAGCTTTAGGGTTTGTTTTCACCCCTTTTCTAAAAAGTTTTTGAATGTACATAAAGATAGCATAGAGGCCAATGGAATTGAATAGAAGGGTCAGAATGGTCCTTTATTGCTTTGCAACAGAGACCAGTGGGGGAAGGGATAGTCTTTTCAGCAAACAGTGGTAAAATAATGTCATCCTTTTACAGAAATTAATCACAAGCAGTTCATGATTTTCAGAGGTTTTGGGGTTTTTTTCCCAACAGATCTTAAGTGACACAGAGTCCTAGACTGCAGCCTGATGTGATTATAAAATCTAAACTCTAATTATACTCACTTTATTTATTCTCACTCATCAGTTGTTTACTGAATGCCTGCTACTACCAGGCCGTGTGCTGGATGCCGGGAAAAACCATGACATCGTCTCTGTTGTGAAGCTGACACTTTCGTTGAAAAACCAGATAAAAACAGAAATAAAAGGGGGGGAGGAGCTTATAATTGTGGCATATCCTGAAGTAAACAAACAAGGGACAGGAATAGAAAAGTAAGGTGAGAGGGCATCGATGGAAATCTCTCTAAGAAGGGGATATTTTGAGACCTGAAGACTGATAAACAAGCCAAGGGGCAAGTGCAGGAAAAGATTTTCTCAGGTGAAAAGCTTGAGAACAAACCAGTAAAGCTTTGAACTGATGAGAAGGGGAAGAGGAGTGATGAGATCAGTGAGGAGGCAGGGCCGGTTCAGGCAGCTCCCCAAGAGCACATGGGAGCCACAGGAGGTTATAAACTGGGGAGAAATTAGAGGTCATTACTTTGTGCCATGCGGATGACTGGTTGGAAGGGGCACAAAAATGTAAGCACCTATGTTAGACTTTCACTACTTTCTGCCATCATTTTTTTCTTTTTAAAATTAATTCCTCAACATTCAAAGACATGACCTTAGTTTTTCTCTATGTGTGTCCTCCCCAGCAGACAAACTGAAGTCTTGTCTATTTTGGTGACTCAGCTTACAAATAAACCACAGACTGAGGCCTTAGCTTGGGAGCAGGTTGGACAAGGAGCATATAAACCGTCTCTAAGTGACTAACCTGAAAGGAATTTAGGTCAGCAATTTGGGTGAAGCCATAAGATAAAGAACCTGCACCTGCCAATGCAGGAGACAAAAGAGACGTGGGTTCAACCCCTGGGTCGGGAAGATCCCCTGGAGGAAGAAATGACAACCCACTCCAGTATTCTTGCCTGGGAAATGCCATGGGCAGAGGACCCTGGCAGGCTACAGTCCATAGGACCACAAAGAATCAGACAAGACAGCACATAAATAAATAGGCTTATCTGGGAATGGGATTTTTGGAATTTGTCTGAAAAGCTGTTTTAATAAAACTTCTTCACAAGACCTAAGCTAATATGGGAGGAAATTGAATTTGGAAAACCACCAACTAGTTAATCTTGGTGTGTTACTCCTAGTAACTTTCACTTCTGCTTCACTCTGTGAACTTTATTTACCTGGTTCTTATGGGGAGAGGGGGAGCTGCACAAAAGGGAATGTTAAGTGTATCTGTATCTTTTATTTAAAAAGAGAAGCCCTAAGGCAAATGTGACAAATGCTGATTCTCAACTAGATGGTGGTACATGTACATTTCAATTATTCTTTGTACTTTTCTGTATTTTTTAATGTCTGAAAATAATAATCATAAAAATCAGCACACTGTTTTCCAAAAAACAAAAGCAGTTATCTGGATAGTGCCACATCTGTCCCAGACATTAATTTCATATGTGATTAGACACGTACTAGGTTTTTTTTTTTTAAATATTTATTTGATTCGTCTTGGTTGTGGCACTCAGGATTTTTTTTTTAATTGCAGCATGTGGGATCTCATTCCCTTACTAGGGGTTGAACGCAGGCCCCCTGCATTGGGAGTGCAGAGTCTTAGTCACTGAACCACCATGGAAGTCCCAAGACATATATTAGTTTGCTATTCTCACTCCTCAGCACCAGGTATTTGCACAACATTGTAAAAATAAACAAGAGGAGGACTTAACAGGAGGAGGACTTCCCTGGAGGTCCAGTGGTTAGAACCTCATGCTTCCACTACAGGGAGCATGGGTTCCATCCTGGTTAGGGAAGCTCTGCATGCTGCATGGCGTGGCCAAAAATAAAAAGGAGGGATTGCAATCCAAATGAGTGAAGACCATCTCATCCTGACCTGGTCTTGCATTTCCTGCATTGGCAGATAATCTTTACCACTATCTGAGGTTATTGATATTTCTCCTGGCAATCTTGATTCCAGCTTATACTTCTTTCAGGCTGGCATTTTGCGTGATGTACTCTGCATGTAAGTTAAATAATAAGAAGGGTGACAATATGCAGCCTTGACATACTCCTTTCCCAATTTGGAACCAGTCTTGTTTCATGTCCACGTCTCACTGACCCCAGACCAGTTGAAACCAAAAGGTTGATAATGTCAGCCTTCACCCAATCAGAACAATGTCCACGGGCTGATCACACCCTTCTCCTTGAACACTGTAAGACTACTCACTACCCCCTCCAGGGCAAGATAGTTTTGAGGGCATTAGCCTGCGGTGGCCCCTCCTTTCTTGGCAAATCAATAAAAAGTTTTTTACTTCATGCAAAGAAAAATATATGTATATATATATATATTTTTTTTTTTAAATCACTTTATCTCTGAGATTTAGTCTGGCACCAGTGAAGAGGCTGAATATCTGCAACAAGGGGAAGCTAAGGAAATGGATTAAGCCGTAGGCTTTTGTCCACACATCAGCGTTGGCTAACAAATTATATAAGGTACCCCAGAAAGGCAAAAAGGCTACTATTACAGGAACCAGTTTTTAGGGGCGCTCAATTTTCTGTAAATGTAAAGCTCCTCTGTGGGGGTGTGTGTGTATTAGTCGCTCAGTCGTGTCCGACTCTTCGCGATCCCACGAACTGTATAGCCCGCCAGGCTTCTCTGTCCATGGAATTCTCCAGGCAAGCATACTGGGGTGGGCTACCATTCCCTTCTCCAAAAAGCTCCTCTAAAAACCTGTTAATAAGTAAAATATTGACGCTTTTGCTTCCATTAGGGCCGAGACAGTAAAATAAATTCTGGCTGGCAGAAATAAACGTTTTTAAAGACCATAGTCTACAAGACTCAGCCAACAGTCAGACGCCTGACAGGGAACAGATCTATCCGACCCCCAAGCCGGCTACTGGGAAAAGCCGGTGAGCGGTCACGAGTCGACGACGGGGGCGGGGCAGGACTTCCGGGCTGCTCTCTCCCCACTGGCTGGGCTGCCAGGCGTCCTGTGCAGGAACCGGAAGCCGAGCTCACAAAACCGAGGAGGCGGGGAACTCCGCCGGCTTTCGTCTCCCGTTCTCCCGTCTCCTGCGTCAGGCTTGAGCTCCCGCCGATCGTCCGCCGTCGCACGCCGCTTGCCGCCATGGCCCTCAGCGATGCCGACGTGCAGAAGCAGGTGAGCGTCAAGCTGGGCTCCAGGAGGCAGGCGGGCGCATCCCCGGCCTGCGGGAGCCCCGCGGCGGCCTCACCGGCCAGGCCTCCCCGGTTCCTGGGGCCCGGTTTCAGCTGCCGGGCGTCGGCGGTGGGCGTGCCGCGGGGCTGTTCGGGTCGGGGCTGGCCCAGGGGTCGCGGCGCTGGCTCGGCGCCTCGTCGTTCGCGGGGTGGGCGGGCGTTGAGCGTCCAGGCCCGGTCTTCGGGGAAGGGTCATCAGGCCACGGTTTTTAGGGAAGTCGGCCCCTTCTCTCTGAAGTTTGTAGGAAAACCCTGACTAACGCTCACTCACCGTCTTGTGAGTCTTGTTATGTGAGGAATTCGGTGTTTCTTCCTTGGAAATTTTCATCTGCTCGGAAACGTCTTTGTTTTATTTGTTACCTAATCAGCGCTCAGAAGGGCGGAGTGTCTCCCTTTAAGTGCATCTTCGGCTGATCACAGAAGGCGGCAAGAACAGCGTCTGTGAGGAAGGTTAAGGCGTCTTCCCCAGGTGCTTACGGAGCCGTGCAGGCGTGAGCATCAGCCGGTGCGGCGTCTGAGCGTCGCTGTGGAAAAGGACGCGGTGCCCTCCACACAGCCTAGTAGTGGTCACGCCCCGGCCCCGGCCCTCCTCCCCCGATTAGGATAGAGCGAGAGCTAAGGGTTCCCCAGGAAAAATACCTTATAAAGGTAAAACCGTGGTGAAAACCAAAGGCATCTTTTGTTTCTGTAAAACGGTAAGAGTGGAGAAATGCATGGCCTGTACCCCTACACGCTCCGCGGGGTCTCCATCAGGGCGACGCCTGTGCTCCCCGTAATTCTCAGCAGTGACTGGGGCTGAGCACCAAGCGCAGACCAGACACGTAGAAACCCTGGGTGTCCAGATTCCTTCCCCCACTGTATTCAAGTATTTGTCCGTGTTGCTTTTCCTGTCTGAGGAGTATGGTCATTTATTTCAGCAAATCTGCAAAGGAATTTGATTGCAAAAGGGTAAAACCGAGTAGATTTAGCAGGAAGAAGAAAAGTGTAATTTAACGGCAGATTTTTCTGTCTTAGGGGTGGGGTTAAATGTCCTGAAGCAGGTGACTTTCTCTTGTCGGAACTCCCAGAGGCATGGTGTATTCCTGTTGACTGTAAACGGGCTTCTCTGATGGGGGTTAAAATGAGTGTTTTGCTCTAGGCTGTGCTGATCTAGTCAGATCTAGTCGCAGAGGATCCAGCAGGAGTGATAAAGGCAGATAATGCAGGTTTGAATCAGGGTTTACCTCCAGAGGCCAGTGTCTTTTAGCATTTATAAACTATATTTATTTATTACTGTATTTATTTCCTATTAAAGAGTTTGTGTGTTTTTTGGGATGTGGACCATTTTCAAAGTCTATATTGGATTTGTTACAACATTGCAACATTACCTGAGAAGGGAAACACACTTCAGTAAATGATTGTTGAATGAATCAGAAAAGATATATTTTCTTGTCATTCAAAAATAAAAGAACCTTTTCCTTCTTCTAGATTAAGCACATGATGGCTTTTATTGAACAAGAAGCCAATGAGAAAGCAGAAGAAATTGATGCAAAGGTGAGATTCCACTGTCTAGGTTAAAGAAGTTACCAGAGTTTGACACGGTCTTCCTTTCCTAATTAGTACTGAATAACATTGCTTAACAGAGCAATTTTGAGTTGCACAGTATGTCTATGCGTTATGTAAAATTTTTCTTTTCTCTAGATATAATCAAAATAGGCCAGAATGTACCATCTAATACTTTTCATTGTTCTTTTAATTTATTCTGCAGTAGTACAAATAATGGCTATATTTCCCTGTGCTGTACGCTATATCCTTGTTGCATGTTTAATAATTTTGATGACCATCTGAGTGCTGCAGTTGCTTGTATAACTAGTTTCCTTATTTCTCTCTGGGACAAATAATAGAGCTTATGTTTCAGCTGCTAAATGCATTTTTATTTTAAAGTAGTCTTATCTCATATGACACCATCATCTGTACTTATTTCCTGTGATAGGTGTGGTAAAAGCTGTTCGGCATTTATTTTAGAACATGAAGGTTCCAGTAGCTGTGCAAAGCACTGGACATCTGAATGTGTAACTGACTTCCAAAGTCATAATTTCTTACTGCCTGAAAATCATAGACAGTTGACACACTGAGATAGCCTTTGTAAAAAGTGACTACTCAATAATTAACACTAAAAAAACTAATAACTCAAATTTATATAGTTCATCATTTTAAAAGGACTATTAGATTTTGAACGACAAGGATAGAATATTATTTTTATTTTTTTATTTTATAAGGGAAGATACTTAGATTACTTGACCAAATTTTTTAGATAGTAACTCAGATCTTCTAACTCCAAATTCTGTATCTTTTTCATATACAGAATCTTCTGATTGTATACTTTGTAAATTTGTTTGTAGGTACTATTATCCTTGATTAAATTTTTACTCTTTGGCTTCATTTACGATAAAAATCACTGATCTTTCCTTTTGAATAAAAGGAATGAGGAGTAATCTTTGAAGGTGAGTCATAACACTTTTTAGTTTTAGATACAGAATAAAGTGAATTTAAGCAAATACCCTGGTCACCAGCAGCTTAAAATAAAGTTGTCAAATCTGTATAATGAAATAATAATAATGTTTTGGTAGGCAGAAGAAGAGTTCAACATTGAGAAAGGTCGTCTTGTGCAAACCCAAAGACTGAAGATTATGGAGTATTATGAGAAGAAAGAAAAGCAGATTGAGCAGCAGAAGAAAATGTGAGCTTTGAAAATCACTGGGCCAAGAGGGTCCAGCAGGTGCACTGGGGTCAGGAGATACCGGTTCTGGTTTTACCTGGACCACTCACTGCTTATCTAACCTCGGTCACATTGCTTAACTTCTCTTTCCTCACTTGGGAACATGGAAGCCTTACTGGATTACTGAAAGATACAGTTGAAATAACTGATAAAGTCTTGCCACTTGGTAAGCACTCAAGAAATATTTCGTAATATTTGAGAATAGGTGGGTATAAACCACTGCATGTATTTCAGGGAGTTCTATTTGGGTCCATACAGAGAAAGGTATTTGTGTATCTGGAGAAGCTTGTACATTTTTTTCTCTGCAGCTCTAGTGATGATACTTTTCCATGCCTATTGCAGTCAGATGTCCAATTTGATGAATCAAGCAAGGCTCAAAGTCCTCAGAGCGAGAGATGACCTTATCACAGTGAGTAATTAGTCCCTTTAGTTATAGTATTATAAAATGTTTATTTGTCTATTATTGAGAATTCACTAGTTCATATTGGATTAAAGACTTGATTAATGATTTTTAGAGAGGAAACCTTTGGTTAACAGATCGCTACACTAGATATTGTAATAAATAAAGAAATGAAAAAGATATGTGTCCCATTTTCAAGGACTCACTGCTGTGACAACATATAGACTCTTCTGGGTCACATGACTCATGATGGAGGACCGTAGAATGTCTGAGGGTGATGGGGACTTGAGGCTGGAAAGCCTGAATGGAGTAACATAGGGGCCCTGAGTGCGTGTGAGGAACTTTTGAGTGCTTTCAGTATAAGGGTGTTGAAGTTTTCATTTTATTTTATGAAGAATATCATATATAGGATTCATGATGTAAGTTCATAAGTATGTAGACTAAATTTAACAGGGAAGAGGTTAGACACGGAACCATCTGAAAAGTATTGTCATCCAAAGGACAGGGCAGAAACATACACTTAGGTCAGCCAGCCTGAAGGAATTTGAATTGATTCAGAAACCAAGAAATTCCCTGTTGGTCCAGTGGTTAGGTCTCCAGACTTCCACTGCAGGGGGCATGGGTTCAATCTCCTATCGGATCTAAGAACCTGCAAAACACATTGCATGACCAAAAAAGGAAAATTCAGAAACCAATCACGGATGCCTCTATATGCACTGTTACTCATAGTGTTGTCACGGAGGCCCTAGACTTCTAAACAAATGGAGAGAAAAGTTAGATAAATATTGGGAAGGAAGAAATTTATGTTTTTGATGCTACGATTATATACTAAAAAAATAACAACACCCGAAAAACACTAAGAACTAGTGATTACTTCAAGATGGTGACCAGCTACAAAGAGAATATACAGAAATTGATAGGTTTTCCACATGCCAGCAGTAACTAATTAGGAATAAATGTTAATGAATAGGCCCAATGTGGAAAAGCTGTAAAACTGGAAATATAAAACTTGACTAAGAAGACATACCATCTTAGATGACTAAAGAAACACAAATATCTTAAGATGCTGGTCTTGTCACATGACTAGTGTGATGGCAACAAGGCCTGAGAGGGTTGTCAGTGGTGATGCATTTTATAGGAGGACACTGGACATTGGCTGTGGATTGATCTTCTGCCGCCTCTTTTAAGGCTGATACAAAATCCTGAATTTCAGGCCTGGCTGCCTGGAAGAGTGGTGGTTCTATTAATGAAATAGGAAGTCAGGAGAGCAGACTCTTAAGAACAACAATCAGATCACTTTGGACCTGCTTTGAGGGGTCAGGAACCTTCCAGATGGAAATGTCTGCCAGGGTGTCTCAAGTATGAGTTCACACTATAACATAACAGCAGAAACTAGCAGAATCCTATAACATATAGCAGAAACTAACAAAACATTGTAAGCACAATTATACTCCAGTAAAGGAAAAAGTAACTCCCTTAATGCTTAATAGACCCCAGAGTAGCCAGGGGCTTCACTGGTGGCTCAGACTGTAATAAAAGAATCCACCTGCAATGTGGGAGACCTGGATTCGATCCCTAGGTTGGGAAGATCCCCTGGAGGAGGGCATGGCAACCTCCTCCAGTATTCTTGCCTGGAGAATCCCCATGGACACAGGAGCCTGGCGGGCTACAGTCCATGGAGTCGCAAAGAGTCGGACACGACTAAGCACAGCACAAACACAGCAGCACACACTAGCCAGAGTTTATCTACTTCTAAAACTCTTACACCCAGATGTCTTTCTGCTTTCAGTACCAACTTGATCTTTCAGTTTTCACTCACCTGTTTTTATTTCCTGATGAGCTAGGTTCCCTTGAGGGAGGCAGCTGTGTGGGCTGCAGGGATTTGTGTTGCTCAGTCCTGTAGGAGTCGAGACAAAAGACTGTATCTGCACTACAGCCTTTTGAGAGTGACCATGAAGAATTAAGTCAGTCATAGCTTGGAATTGGAGAGAGCAGCATGAACCAAAACCAGGAATTGACAACACGAACAGGAAATGGAATTGTCTGGAAGAGCAGGGAATATAGGAGCTGAGGCTGGAGAGACACCAGGGTTTGGTTAGACTTGAATGCGTACTCAAGAGTGTGGAACGTATCCTTTGACCTTTTCCCTTAACTTTTATTAGGCATGGAGATCTCATGGAGGGCCTTGTTAAAATGCAAACTCCAGGCCCCATTTTCCAGAGATGTTGCTGTTCTCATCAGGCATAAACAGCCCAGAGTAATCTTGTTGCAGGGCGTCTAAGGAGCATGCTGAGAAGTAGGATTAGGTTTGTGTTGGAGAAAGAGAACTGGTGATGTAGGGAGAGAAAATGAGGTTATGGCTTAACTTTGATCTGAAGGTCAAGAAGCAGAGAGGCCTAGACCAGATGGCAGCAGTGGTCATTAAGAGAAGGCCAGGGCCTTGTCCACAGATTCTTAAAGACTGCTGTCTGTAGGACCTGGTGACTGAGGAGTCAAAAAAGACTTAAGGTTTTCTTACCAGGTTAGGCGCCTGGTTAGGCAACGGTAAATACAGGAGGAATAGCAGGTGGACAATGTGATGAATCTTGGCATTTGAATGGCTTCAGAAGACCAGGTGAGCTTGGGAGAGAGGTTGGGGCTGGCATATAGACCGCTCACAAGCCCAGTCTGTGTGTGTGGATGAGCTCATCACCATTGTGGATGTAGAATTCCAGTGTCAGGCAACAACCTGAGAAACCTCGAGCTTAACAGACAGGAAAATAAGACATTGCTAAGGACACATGGGGAAGGCAGTCATGTGGGAGGAGAATAAGGAGAAGCCCAGGGACAGAACTCTTTTATTTTTTTCTTGTTTTGTTGAACTGTTAGCATTTTGATAGATAGCAAATGCAGTTATTCTGTAACATGCAATACAACATGAGCTTTTGTTTTGCTAATTAGGAGAATTTTGTGAAAATAAATGTTTCTCTAATTAAATTGTTCTAAAGTACTTGTTTCCTCAGGCCTTTGAAGCCTAACATTGTGCCATTGGGTACTCTTCGGTTTAGCAGTAACAAACCTCAACTATGAGATGATGGGGATAGGGCAACATGTCCATATTGCAGTGCATTTTGCTCTTTTAAAACATTTATTTTTCCAGCTTTGCTAGTAGAATCAAACTGTGAAAGGCAGGGAATTTGTCAAACAGTTGGCTAGAAAAGCATGGGGACAACAGATGGAAGGACATGGTAGCAAACAGGCGAGCTCTGCTGCCCACAGTGCATCGTCCTTTGGTTATTCTTCCCTACTCTTGACCTTGTCCCCCTGCCTGCCCTGATGCTTCCCAGTGTAAGAGCCCAAACTTTGGAATCCCTGAGGTATGAGTTTCTATTTCACCACTGTCTGCTGTTTGGTGGGTACATTTTTTAACCTCTTTGAACCCTTCATTTCTAATAGAATGGGGAAAGCATACGCCTGAAGGTTCGTGTAGGAAAAGTGACTGTATAGTGCCTCATGCAGAGTAGGTAACTGAGTTTTCTCCTGTCACTTCCTAAGCCTCACACCTTGTAAGGTACTGTTACTGTTGTTGGGAGATAAAGAACACAAGTAACTTTTGAAAATTCCTATTTGTTGGTCCCTGAAGTAGAGCTTTCTGGTGCTGACTGACGGCCAGCTGACTGTTCACACCTGGAAGGACCAAGGAAACATGGTTCTGTTGTCGTCATCATAATCAGGTTTTAGTTTCTTGCTTTCTAGGAGCATAGTCCTAAATTTTCAGGAACCTAGAGGCAGGTTCAGGTGGACAGCTCTCAAAAATAAATTACTGATCTGTAGACTGAGAGGTAAAGGCAGTAACTTACACCTCTCTCCATGAGGCGTCAAGCTACAGCCAGAAGTTGAGTTTAGAATCAGAGTATCAGTGGAGTATTGATGGCTAGTAACATTACCAGCCTGAATGCTCTAGATAGGGGATAATACAATTTATTTCAGTTAGGTTTTAGCTTTCTTGGCTGGAGTTCAGTTTTTTCCAACTTCCTGTGCCCTTGATTGTAGATGTGGGCGGTATTAAGACTCATTTACCCATTTCCAGATTTTTCATAGTGGGTTATTTTTATAAACGGCTGCTCTGCTCTTTAGAGGTTTACTTGATTCTCACAGTGGAAGGCTGTCTCCAAACTCCCCTGCCCACCCTTACCTGCTTGACCAGTGTGGATGGTCAGTTCTAGCATAAAGAAACTTGAGGGAGCTCTTGGTGAGGAGGGGCTGAGGTTTCAGCCAGATGTCGTATAACAGAAATGCTGTAAATCTTTGTGCCATAAGCTTCCTAGATTCTGAAGGCTTAATGTGCTTGGCAGTGGTTCCTGGAAAGTGGTGGGGTCAAGGGTGACTCACTCAGAACCACTTCCTTCTCTCCACCCTCACTTCCCAAAATCTGATTGGTCTATAGGTGAGCGTGTACCTTCCCTCTCCTCTTTTAATCCCCCACAATCATTCTAGAGATTGTGTTCAGTAGAGTAGATGAGTGGAAAGCTTC
Organism: Dama dama; assembly: GCF_033118175.1. Lineage (NCBI taxonomy): Eukaryota > Metazoa > Chordata > Mammalia > Artiodactyla > Cervidae > Dama > Dama dama. The sequence goes on from NC_083702.1 coordinate 11,088,586, forward strand.
CTGGGATGGAATGTTCCTGACAGTGTTGGGTGGACAGCAGTGAAACTGAGGGGTATTTCTCTACCTGGCTCCACTTTTAGCAGGTAAACCTATACATGCTTACCACTTTGAGAGTAATTTTCAGTGTGTTCTTTACAACCATGTGAGATTTCTGTTTCTGTTAAAGAAGCAAGTGTTCGTTACAGATTAGAAAATACAAACTTAACATAAAATTGAAATCATTGATAGTCCAGCCTTCTTACAGGTAAACATTGATGACACTTTGTCCTCTGTTTAGAGACTTTTTTTTCTAAATAAAAATTAGAACCATCTTAAATGACTGTCTTAATGTTGAAACTTGCTTTTCCAGTCTGTATCATGTATTTCTGTGTCAGTCAGTAGGGCTCTTCTGTTAGAGCGTGAGCTCCCTGAGAGCTGAGGTAGTGCTTCTTTTGTGTATCTGTGTCCTTAGCACAGCATCTGCTTTACTGTACACTGTTTGTGGAGTGAAAACACAGCCATAAAGTGAAAACTGATTGGACACAAGCTGGGGCCAGCCCCATGTCGGTTCTTGGATAACTTTTGTTTTCCACCCTTTGTAGGACCTACTAAATGAAGCAAAACAGAGACTCAGCAAAGTGGTAAAAGATGCAACCAGGTACCAAGTGCTGCTGGACGGACTAGTCCTCCAGGTAAGTCTGTAGGTCAGAGGTACCACAGATGGCGCGCACCTGCAGGACTGACACAGTGTGAGAGAAGCCAGCTGTGCCCCTCCTGTGTCATTTGTGAACACACAACTCCTGCGTCTTCTCATCTTGGCTCTTTGCCTTGTCTAGGAGGAGATGCTTAGAAGGATGGTGGTGTCTCGCAGGTTGAATAAGACTGATATCTTTTTACTGGTTCTCTGTAACCCCCAATGATAAACCTTCCTAATTTTACTTCACCACTGAAATGCTTGTTTTAGGTATTGAGGTTTAGACCATGGGCTGTATAAATTTTATTTCCTGCTCAGCTGTTTAAATAACAGTATTTGTCCTCAACCTAGTTGTATTTTGTTCCCATCACTAGAGCATTGGGTATATTTACCTGGTTTGTGACACCAGAGTCTTGCCATGTTATTGTGCTGTGTAGGCCCTCTTTGGGGAAACTTAGGACTTTTCCCCCCACCGCTGAGATAATCACAAAGACATTCTGTTCGCTGTTGCTTTATAGTTTTTGCTGTTGCATCTGTTTGTGCTTTAATAGGGTTTGTACCAGTTGCTGGAGCCCCGGATGATTGTTCGCTGCAGGAAACAGGATTTCCCTCTGGTGAAGGTAAAGTTTGAAAAAATCCTTTTTCTTTTTAAAGATCAACGTGTTGGGTATGAAATGACAGCTCACCCATGGAGATTGGAAGAGTTTTAACTTGTTGGAGATGCTGACTTCAGTGTACCCAAGCCTCTGGTTTACTGTCTCAAAGAAATCACGCTGCTAGCTGTGTTAGTACCCTCCTCCCTTCCTGAAGATCTTGTAATACCATAATCTGAAAATTCAGTTCAGAGCTGTACCTACCGGATTGGAGCCGAGGATAGGCAAGACCACTTAGAACTGGCATGCTCCCAGAGCAGCAGGGCTTATTGCTAACTTAATACTGTCCTACACCTGGAGGAGGAAAGTGGGTACCAGCAAAGTGACAACACAGCATCACTCCCAGAGGCCAGTGTTGAGGAGCTTCTTTGTATCCTGTCTTGAGGGAGGAGACCTTGGCCCCAGGGAGGATCAAGGCCATGGCAAGCACACGGTGGCAACAGGAGGATCCTTAGGTTGTAGAACCCTCCCAGCTCTGATTATGTGCCAGCTATTCAGTTTAGGTCGTTCTTCCCTGTAGCTTGTGGTCAGGCAAGGTTGAGAGAGCTTAGTCCCTTAGTGACTACATTTTTAACACACGATATGTTTGTGGTTGCCCCAAGTCACTGTCTCCTAGGAAAGCAAACTGCCAGGTGGGGAACAGTGTTCATTCTTATCTCCACTGTGAACTAATGAGCTGTGCCAGGGACCCAGAGCCCGGCTTGGGCCACCTAGATGTGGGGCAGTGCACCTTGGTGGGCGTCACTGTGAAGCTGCTGGGGCTGGGTGCCGCCAGAGTGGCATTTGCTCTCCGTGGTGGTACTGTGTGAGATCTGAGGAGTAGGAAGAGTTCAGTGTATGTGTACATCTGTTCAACTGGTAATAGAATCAGAAAGACTAAAGTTCCTTCATGATGTTATTCGTGTCTTGCTGGAACCTACACCTGGTGCTACCTTTGGTTAGGTTAGAACCTCTTCCATCTATCCTGTACCCCTTCCCCCAGCTCCCTCCTTTTTAAAATGTGGTAAAAAGTGCATGAAATTTACCATTGTTAGCAGTTTTAAGCATACAGTTCTGTGCTTTAAGTACGTTTGCTCTTCTACAACTGTCCTTCTCCACCATCCTTCTCCAGAACTTTCCCTCTTCCAAACTGAACAGCATCTCCATGAGCCCCTGGCAGCCACATCCTGCTCCTGTCTGTATCACACGGCTACTCTAGTGCCTGTGTAAGAGGAATCATACAAAGCCTGTCCTTTGGCGATGGGCTTACTTGACTTGCCATATTGTCTTCAAGGTTTACTGATGGTGTAGCCAGAGTTGGAAATTCCTTTTTTAAGGCTGAATATATGGACCACATTTTATTTACTCATTTGTGTTTATAGACACCTGGGTGGTTTCTACCATTTGACTGTTCATAATGCTGCTGTGAACGTGGGTGTAACACACATATGGTCTCTTTTATTTCCTTTGGATGGATAACCAGAGGTAGACTGGCTGGATCCCGTGCTAATTCTGTGTTTAATTCTTTGAGGAACTGTAGTACCATTTTCCACAGCAACTGCACCATTTCACATTACCACCAGCAATACATGTGTTCTTTTACTTGGAAAAATAGGTAGGAATATCTTTGCTTGTATAGATGGTTGGTTTTGAGGATAACTGTTCTGTGTATGTGGTCAAGTGCTCATTCGTGTCTGACTTTTTATGACTCCATGGACTGTTGCCCATCAGGCTCCTCTGTTCATGAAATTATCCTGGCATGAATACTGGAATGGGTTGCTGTTTACTCCTCCAGGGGATCTTCCCAACCCAGGGATTGAACCCACATCTCCTGTGGTTCCTGCATAGTTTTTGATGAAACCTCTGTGTTTTTTTTTTTCCAGGCTGCAGTGCAAAAAGCAATCCCTGTGTACAAAGTAGCAACCAAAAGAGACGTTGATGTCCAGATTGATCAGGAGGCCTACCTGCCCGAGGAAATGTAAGAAGTGTTTCTGCTTTTAACATGCAAGTGGCTCTGGTTGCATGAATAGCCATATACTGGATCTTCCTCTGGGCTCAGTGTGCTGGAGGGCGATGTGACCCCACTCATTTGTGCCTCCTGTCAGCACCTATTGGTCTCCCACTGTGAACCAGCTTTTTAATGGTTCATCCTGCCAAGAAGTAGAACAGATTTTGTACCCAGAACTTGAAGCTCGGTCCACATGTGACTAGATGCTGAGAAAGGGGATGGCTCCCTCTGGCCAGGAAAGTAGCCATGTCTGGCTGGTGGACTCCATGGTGTGGACTGAGCTTCTGCTGATGCTGGGTGCAGTGGGGTTGGCCACAGGGGCTCCTGGACAGGGAGGCCAGGGCATTGTTCTCTTGTAGCTTTCCAGCTCTTGGCAGCTGCAGTGAGGTAACGTCTATGCAGAGCTGACCCAGGGCTCAGGATCCAAAGCCACTCTGCTGATGGGTAATTAGTGGTGGGCGGAGAGCAGTTTGAGGTCTGGTAAATAGCAGGTTCCAGTCAGAGCCACTATTCCCGGTGCTTTGAGTCTGGACACTTAGAAAAGTCAGACAGTACATACCCTGGATGTCACAGCATCTACTCCAGAATTAAACAGACACTTCACCTCTGAGGGGTTTGCTGACTGCTGACTGGAACCTGGATCAGATGAGGACTAGGGCTGTTGATTGGCAAATGGAGACAAAATTCCCCTTTTTCTTCTGTTAGGGAGGGGCAAGTTGTTGGAATTAACAAAGGGAAATTGGCACATAGTCACTTGGGATGAGTTACAGTTTCAAGTTGACTATGTATGTTTATTGGCAAGGTAACTGCACCATGTGTCTGTTTTCCTTAGATCTATACACATGGTTCTTTCCTGTGTTCTTTGTAGAGCCGGCGGTGTTGAGATCTATAACGGGGACCGCAAGATCAAGGTGTCTAACACACTCGAAAGTCGGCTGGACCTCATAGCTCAGCAGGTGAGTGTGGGGACACTCCTCAGTCGGTTGGCCTGTGGTTACTTTGAGGTGGTGCGGAGAACGTGTCGTTGGTTGGTATTTGAGATTTGTTGCTCTTTGTATGTTTTTGGACATTTTCTTAAAAGGAATGGAGGTTTTGGCATTCAGTGTCATTTGCTGAGATGATACCATGTACATGAGGGTGGGCTTGGGGTTAGAACAAGGGCTTTGTCTGTCTAGGATCTCACTATATGTGAGATTTATCAGGAGGTGCTTAAGAGATGCTTAACTACGGATGCTTAACAAAGGCCCTAGAATCCCACACCTCTGCAGGAGTGACAGGAAACAAGTCGCTGCTTCTTAGAGGAATTGCCACAGGGCACCAGGCTCTTTAAAATGTTGCCGCGTTTGCAGAAAGCAGTCAGGAAAGTTGTGTGTGGGGCCTTTTCCAGGGGTGTGGTCTGCTTAACCACCAGGCACATGTGGCTAAATTTGTAAAAGAAGGTACACTGAAAATTCCATTTCCAAGGTGGCATTGACCACATGCGGATGGCAGCCACTGTTCTGAGCGTGGGCCTTTGGGGCTTTCCAGTTGCTTCTGTGGATGCCGAGGCACATACCTGCCTTAGCAGTTTTCTACTCCGCACAGGGTGGGTGCTCTGTCTGTTGAGAGCGCATCACTTCTTCTGCCCACGTCAGAACACGATGGAAGCCCCGGATGGTGGTGACTTCTGTCACTTCTCTTTTTCCCCACTGAGCAGTGGCCTGAACCCCACAGATGTGACTGTAACATCACTCTCGGCCTCTGCTGGGATGTCCTTGCCCTGTGACTTCTAGTTCAGCCTATTGGCTGTGGCTGAGGCTCAGGTGGGTCCTTGCCAGGCTGCACTGCCTCACAGAAGCTCTCCACTCTTCACAGATGATGCCTGAAGTGCGGGGAGCCTTGTTTGGTGCAAATACCAACAGGAAGTTTTTGGACTAAACCAGCAAGAGGTGCGTGACGTGGATGCTCCCGACATTGGAAGAAACGAGATGGCCTGATAGCTTCCTCTTTGCTGTCCTCTGCCCTTATTTCTCAGTGGATGCTCTTCTGTAGCTAACGTTCTCCGACTGATGGTAATGATGGGAGTCTCAGTTAGTACAATAGGAAACCTTCCTCTAGTTTGTCTCAAAGTAGCACAACTTCCTACCATTCTGTAGCTCGCAGTTGCAGGGCCAGGTGTGGGTGCATGCATGTGCCACACCTCCTGCTATCCTGGGCTCCACCATCCAGCCTACAGGCGGTGGGGTGGTAGATTCAGTCCTCCAGTGCATGTGGGCCTCATCCCTTCCAGCAGCAGCAGCAGCTTCTCACCTATGTGTTTGGACCTGGAAGTAGTCTGTAAATGTGATTTTAAGGTCTATTCCATGAATCTGCTCTATTTATTAAAACACAACATGGAGGTGGATGTCACTGTAGTTTATTACACAAGGGCTGCGACGTGTACTGAGTGACCTGGAATGCAGGAGCCATAGCCTGGCAGTGTTTGCCCACCAGCAGCTCCCTCTATCTTCCTCTGCTCCTTTTTACCAAACTCACCAAGAGGCACCCTCCCAGCGGAAACTGTCCAGAGTCAGCTGGCCTCTGGAGGGGCTGACAGGTGATGAAGGAGGCGTGGTGGATCCGGCAGCATCAGACAGGAGGCAGCGTGGGCCTGGCGGGGCGCAGCTGCTGTGTGTTTGGTGCACCAAGACTTAAAACGCTGTGTGACCCGAAGATGAGGCGTCTGTTCTCCACCCTCAGAACGACCTGAATTGACTCAAGTGTAGCTTTGTCCTGAGTGGACGCAGCTGGGACGACGCGCTGTCTCCTCCCAGCTCACAGCATTCACGTCACACAGGGCTGCACGGGTGGAGGGTATGGGGCCGGGGGATCCCCAGCCTTGGGACAGTTGTCGTGGTCCCCTTGAACTAAAATACAATCCTGCTTTTTCCCACATCAGTGCTAGGATGAACTAAGTTATTTACTCAGAATTCAGTTCAGTTCAGTTCAGTCAATCGTGTCTGACTCTGCGACCCCATGAATCGCAGCACGCCAGGCCTCCCTGTCCATCACCAACTCCCAGAGTTTACTCAAACTCATGCCCATCGAGTCGGTGATGCCATCCAGCCATCTCATCCTCTGTCGTCCCCTTCTCCTCCTGCCCCCAATTCTTCCCAGCATTAGGGTCTTTCCCAGTGAGTCAACTCTGCGCATGAGGTGGCCAAAGTACTGGAGTTTCAGCTTCAGCATCAGTCCTTCCAATGAACACCCAGGACTGATCTCCTTTAGCATGGACTGGTTGGATCTCCTTGCAGTCCAAGGGACTCTCAGGTTTTAGAAAAGGCAGAGGAACCAGAGATAAAATTGTCAATATCCGCTGGATCATCGAAAAAGCAAGAGTTCCAAAAAAACATCTATTTCTGCTTTATTGACTACGCCAAAGCCTTTGACTGTGTGGATCACAACAAACTGGAAAATTCTGAAAGAGATGGGAATACCAGACCACCTGACCTGCCTCTTGAGAAACCTGTATGCAGGTCAGGAAGCAACAGTTAGAACTGGACATGGAACAACAGACTGGTTCCAAATAGGAAAAGGAGTATGTCAAGGCTGTATATTGTCACCCTGCTTATTTACTCAGAATTAACAAGAGTAAATCCTCAAACTGACTCAGTTGAGATGCAGTGACTACTCTGTTCAGGTGGTCGGCTCCTGAGCACTGTGGCCCTGGTCACCCAGGGGTGGGCCCGAGGGGGACAGAGCAGGTGCGAGGAGGGCTAGCAGCTCCTGATGCCCCAGGCAGCTCTGAAGGATGGGGCTGTGAGCAACGCCCTTCAGGAAGGCCAACCTGAGGCCAGGGTTCTGGGCCCCTCCCCCACACTGTGCCCCCTCCTCACTCCTGGGTGGGGGCTGTGCCACCAGCACTGAGGGACCTTAACTTGCACAGTTGCTGATGCCGCTGGAGCTGTTGACTGCAGCCTAAGTTTGGCTTTGAGTTTCCAATGCTACATCAAAAGACAGTCACTAGTTAAAGTGTCTGCCCACCCTTTGTCGACACAACATCCCAGATTCTTTGTATGAACACCCCCGTGGGGTCTATCACGGGGCTCCTTCCCCCCTCGGGGCCTCCTTTACAAAATGACACACTGTCTAAGGGCCCAGCTCAGCGGGGAGCAGAGTGGCCCTGAGACAGGAGACCCCTCTGTCCCCAACCTTCCAGAGGCATCACTTGTGGCAGCAGCTGTGGAGCCTGCAACACAGCCAGACATGGGCTCACTGACCACAAAATCAAGGTCTGGACCTGGAGGCTGATGGGATCCCAGTCCAGCGAGTTAGGGACCACCTGGGGAGTCTGTTCTGTTCCCATGTGAAGGGGGAGAGGCTCATGCAGTGCCCAGCATCCTGCTACAGCATCTCCGGCACCTTCATGTGCCCGCTGCTTGGCTCCCAGCAGCTCACGCCCATCAGGCAACTCCAATTGCAGATGCCGCTGGGGGCTGGAGTCCTGTCCTCTGTCACAGGCCAGCACACTGCCCCACCCTGGCCCCTCCACCCTCCCTTGGTGTTCAGCCTGGTCCCCATGGGCTGCCACTCACCCAGCTAGGTCAACAAACCAAGCTCTAAAAACAGACTGTCAGGGAGGCTGAGGCCAGGACAGTGAAACAGCCCTAGCAAGAGTCTCTCCTTGCTGATCCCCAAGAACTGCCCCCGGGCAATGGGGAGCATGGGCAGAACCAGACAGTGTCTGCAGCTGATCTGTTTCCATTCCTCAGCACAAACACAGATCGACGGGATGGATCCCACAGCCCAGAAACAGTCAACTAATGCCTGACAAGGGAACCAGTGGCAATGACAGCTCTTTAGTGAATGGTGCTGGGAAAACTGGACATTGACTTGCAAAACAACTAGACTGCTGTCTTACACCACTCACAAGACTAAAGATGGATCATAAAGCTGAGATCATAAAACTCCCAACAGCAGGAAAAGTTCCATGACACTGGAACCTAAAGCACACACAACAGAAGGTAAAAGAAACAAGTGAGACCACATCAAACCAAATGCTTCTGCACAGCAAAGGAAACCACCCACAAAACGATAAGCCTGCCTACTTAATGTGGCCTACTTAATGTGGGGACACCTGCAAGCATATATCTGATATGGGGCTAACACAAGAATTCACGGAGATCAGATCTTCTGGGAGAGGAGCCAAGATGGCAGAGGAGTATGATGGGGAGCCCACTTTCTCTCCTACAAATTCATCAAAAGAATAACTGAAAGCAGAGCAAACTTCACAAAACAACTTCTGATCGCTAGCTGAGGTCATCAGGTGCCCAGAAAAGCAGCCCATTGTCTTCGAAAGGAGGTAGGACAAAATATAAAAGATAAAAAGTGAGACAAAAGAGCTAAGGACTGAGATCCGTCCCGGGAAGGGAGTCTTAATAGAGGACGGTTTCCAGAGACCGGGAAACCCTCGCACTGGCGGGCCTGGGGGAAGTTGTTGAATCTCGGAGGGCAACCTGACTGGGAGGGAAACAATAAATAAAACCCACAGAATACGAGCCTAAAAGCAACTCCCAGCAGAAAAGTACTCCAGACACCCGCATCCGCCACCAGCAAGTGGGGGTGGAACGGAGAGGAGCGGGCGGCATTGCTTGGGGTAGGGTCTGGGCCTGAGTGCCCTGAGGACAATCGGAGGGAGCTTTTGTGAGTTGCCAACTTGAACTGTGGGAGAGCAAAAGAGAGAGAAAATTAGCCAGCCCGAACACACTGCCGGGCCGTTCGCAGAACAAAGGGACCGAGAAAGTCCAGAGAAGAGCTCACAGGCTGTGGACCGGCCCAGCCCCACCCTGCCGGAGGCAGGGGGGAGGGGAAGGGGGCAGGCTTGGCCCCAAGGACCGCATCCCCTGCTACACTGCAAACAGGCCTCCAGTTTCTAATCAAAGACCTCCTGAGATTCTGGATAGTTGACATCCGCCGGGAGGGTCGCAGCGAGGCACAGGGCGCAGGCGCCCGACCGGCGCTGGCGGGGACTGGGGCTGGGGACGCAGAGGGCAGAAGGCCCATGCACCCGACTGGCTCCGGCGGAAACTGAGACTGGGACCGCGGAAGGGAGTGGGCGCGCCACACCCGGGGAGAGTGCGCCCTGGCTGCCTGGACCGCTCTGACGGGGAAGGCACAAAGAGCAGGCACAGATTTTTGTTCCGCGCTTCTGTGGAACACCCGAGGGCTGGAACCGCGCGCAGCGCGGGGCGCGCTCCATATAGAGCAGACAGGAGCCTGAGCAGCGCAGACGGAGAAAGCAGCGCGACAAAGCAGCGCGAGGGAACTAGCTACCTGAATAAGAGTCCACCTCCACCCGCCTGTGTCAGGGCGGAAATGAGGCTCTGAAGAGACCGGCAAACAGAAGCCAAATAAACAAAGGGAACCGCTTCAGAAGGGACCGGTGCAACAGATTAAAATCCCTGTAGAAAACACCGACTACACCGGAAGGGGCCTGTAGATATCGAGAAGTGTAAGCTGGAACGAGGAGCTATCTGAAACAGCCGAACCCACACTGACCGCACAGCTCCAGAGAAATTCCTAGATGTATATACTTTTTTTTAAGTAAGAAAAAAAAAATTTTTTTCTTTTTTATTTTTTCTCTTTAATTTTCCTTTAAAATTCCCTATTACTCCCCCATTACTCCTTAACTTTCATTTTCATAGATTTTTACGATTTTTTTAATTAGGGAAAATTTTTTTTTCTTTTTTCTTCTTTTTTTTTCCTTTTTCTTTTCTATTTTCTATTTTTCTTTTTCTCTTATTTCTTTTAAAGTCCTTTAGTACTCCTCTACTACTCTTTAATTTTCATTTTCAATACATTATAACCTTACAAAAAAAAAAAAAAAAGGAGAAGCCCTATTTTTAAACCGAACTTCATATATATATTTCTAAAATTTTGTGTGTGTGTTTTGGTTTTTGTTTTTAATATAGTGTTTTTAAGAGTCTAACCTCTACTCTAGATTTTTAATTTTTGTTTTTCAGTATATGATATAAATTGTGAACATTTAAGAATCCAATATTCAGTTCCCATTTTTATTCAGGAGTGTGTTGATTATTCTCTCCCAATCTTGACTCTCTGTTTTCTACCTCAGAACACCTCTATTTCCTCCTTTCCCCTTCTCTTCCCAATCCAATTCTGTGAATCTTTGTGGGTGTCTGGGCTATGGAGAACACTCTGGGAACAGACAACTGCGTAGATCTGTCTCTTCCCTCTTGAGTCCCCCTTTTTCTCCTCCTGCTCATCTCTATCTCCCTCCTCCTTCTCCTCTTCTTCATGTAACTCTGTGAACCTCTCTGGGTGTCCCTAACGAGGGAGAATCTTTTTGCCATTAACCTAGAAGTTTTATTATCAGTGCTGTATAGTTGGAGAAGTCCTGAGACTACAAGAGGAATAAAACTGAAATCCAGAGGCAGGAGAGTTAAGCCCCAAACCTGAGAACACCAGAAAACTCCTGACTACATGGAACTTTAAGTAATAAGTGACCATCCAAAAGTCTCCATACCTACACTGAAACCAACCACCACCCAAGAGGAATAAGTTTTAGAGCAAGACATACAACGCAAATTCTCCAGCAACACAGGAACATAGCCCTGAACGTCAACATAGAGGCTGCCCAAGGTCACACCTAACACAAAGACCCATCTCAAAACTCATTACTGGGCACTCCATTGCTCTCCAAAAAGAAGAAATCAAGTTCCACGCACCAGAACACCGACGCAAGCTTCCCTAACCAGGAAACCTTGACAAGCCAATCATCTAACCCCACCCACTGGGTAAAACCTCCACAATAAAAAGGAACCACAGACCTCCAGAATACAGAAAGCCCAGACACAGCAATCTAAACAAGATGAAAAGGCAAAGAAATACCCAACAGGTAAAGGAACATGAAAAATGCCCAAGTCAAACAAAAGAGGAGGAGATAGGGAATCTACCTGAAAAAGAATTTAGAATAATGATAATAAAAATGATCCAAAATCTTGAAAACAAAATGGAGTTACAGATAAATAGCCTGGAGACAAAGATTGAAAAGATGCAAGAAATGTTTAATAAAGACCTAGAAGAAATAAAAAAGAGTCAGTTAAAAATGAATAATGCAATGAATGAGATCAAAAACACTCTGGAGGGAACCAAGAGTAGAAGAACGGAGACAGACGATAGGATAAGTGAGGTAGAAGATAAAATGGTGGAAATAAATGAAGCGGAGAGGAAAAAAGAAAAAAGAATCAAAAGAAATGAGGACAACCTCAGGGACCTCTGGGACAATGTGAAACGCCCCAACATTCAAATCATAGGAGTCCCAGAAGAAGAAGACAAAAAGAAAGGCCATGAGAAAATACTCGAGATAATGGCTGAAAACTTCCCTAAAATGGGGAAGGAAATAGCCAGCCAAGTCCAAGAAACCCAGAGAGTCCCAAACAGGATAAACCCAAGGTGAAACACCCCAAGACACATATTAATCAAATTAACAAAGATCAAACACAAAGAACAAATACTAAAAGCAGCAAGGGAGAAACAACAAATAACACACAACGGGAGTCCCATAAGGATAACAGCTGATCTATCAATAGAAACCCTCCAGGCCAGAAGGGAATGGCAGGACGTACTGAAAGTAATGAAAGAGAATAACCTACAACCTAGATTACTGTACCCAGCAAGGATCTCATTCAGATATGAAGGAGAATTCAAAAGCTTTACAGACAAGCAAAAGCTGAGAGAATTCAGCACCACCAAACCAGCTCTTCAACAAATGCTAAAGGATCTTCTCTAGACAGGAAATGCAGAAAGGTTGTATAAACGTGAACCCAAAATAACAAAGTAAATGGCAACGGGACCACACCTATCAATAATTACCTTAAATGTAAATGGGTTGAATGCCCCAACCAAACGACAAAGATTGGCTGAATGGATACAAAAACAAGACCCCTATATATGCTGTCTACAAGAGACCCACCTCAAAACAAGAGACACATACAGACTAAAAGTGAAGGGCTGGAAAAAAATATTTCATGCAAACGGAGACCAAAAGAAAGCAGGAGTTGCAATATTCATATCAGATAAAATAGACTTTCAAATAAAGGATGTGAAAAGAGACAAAGAAGGACACTACATAATGATCAAAGGATCAATCCAAGAAGAAGATATAACAATTATACATGCACCCAACATAGGAGCACTGCAATATGTATAGCAAACGCTAACGAGTATGAAAGAGGAAATTAATAGTAACACAATAATAGTGGGAGACTTTAATACCCCACTCACAACTGTGGATAGATCAACTAAACAGAAAATTAACAAGGAAACACAAACCTTAAATGACACAATGGACCAGCTAGACCTAATTGATATCTATAGGACATTTCACCCCAAAACAATCAACTTCACCTTTTTCTCAAGTGCACACGGAACCTTCTCCAGAATAGATCACATCCTGGGCCATAAATCTGGTCTTGGAAAATTCAAAAAAAATGAAATCATCCCAGTCATCTTTTCTGACCACAGTGCAGTAAAATTAGATCTCAATTACAGGGAAAAAATTGTTAAAAATTCAAACATGTGGAGGCTAAATAACACGCTTCTGAATAACCAACAAACCATAGAAGAAATCAAAATATGTATAGAAATGAATGAAAATGAAAACACAACAGCCCAAAACCTATGGGACAATAAAAGCAGTGCTAAGGGGAAGGTTCATAGCATTACAGGCTTACCTCAAGAAACAAGAAAAAAGCCAAATAAATAACCTAACTCTACACCTAAAGCAATTAGAGAAGGAAGAAATGAAGAACCCCAGGGTTTAGCAGAAGGAAAGAAATCTTAAAAATTAGGGCAGAAATAAATGCAAAAGAAACTAAAGAGACCATAGCAAAAATCAACAAAGCTAAAAGCTGGTTTTTTGAAAAAATAAACAAAATTGACAAACCATTTGCAAGACTCATTAAGAAACAAAGAGAGAAGAACCAAATTAACAAAATTAGAAATGAAAATGGAGAGATCACAACAGACAACACTGAAATACAAAGGATCGTAAGAGACTACTACCAGTAGCTCTATGCCAATAAAATGGACAACTTGGATGAAATGGACAAATTCTTAGAAAAGTATAACTTTCCAAAACTGAACCAGGAAGAAATAGAAGATCTTAACAGACCCATCACAAGCAAGGAAATCGAAACTGTAATCAAAAATCTCCCAGCAAACAAAAGCCCAGGACCAGATGGCTTCACAGCTGAATTCTACCAAAAATTTAGAGAAGAGCTAACACCTATCTTACTCAAACTCTTCCAGAAAATTGCAGATGAAGGTAAACTTCCAAACTCATTCTATGAGGCCACCATCACCCTAATTCCAAAACCAGACAAAGATGCCACAAAAAAAGAAAACTACAGGCCAATATCACTGATGAACATAGATGCAAAAATCCTTAACAAAATTCTAGCAAACAGAATCCAACAACATATTAAAAAAATCATACACCACGACCAAGTGGGCTTTATCCCAGGAATGCAAGGATTCTTTAATATCCGCAAATCAATCAATGTAATACACCACATTAACAGATTGAAAGATAAAAGCCACATGATTATCTCAATAGATGCAGAGAAAGCCTTTGACAAAATTCAACACTCATTTATGATTAAAACTCTCCAGAAAGCAGGAATAGAAGGAACATACCTCAACATAATAAAAGCTATATATGACAAACCCACAGCAAGCATCACCCTCAATGGTAAAAAATTGAAAGCATTTCCCCTGAAATCAGGAACAAGACAAGGGTGCCCACTCTCAGCACTACTATTCAACATAGTGTTGGAAGTTTTGGCCACAGCAATCAGAGCAGAAAAAGAAGTAAAAGGAATCCAGATAGGAAAAGAAGAAGTGAAATTCTCGCTGTTTGCAGATGACATGATCCTCTACATAGAAAACCCTAAAGACTCTACCAGAAAATTACTAGAGCTAATCGATGAATATAGTAACATTGCAGGATATAAAATTAACACACAGAAATCCCTTTCATTCCTATATACTAACAATGAAAAAACAGAGAAATTAAGGAAACAATACCATTCACCACTGCAACAAAAAGAATAAAATACTTAGGAGTATATCTACCTAAAGAAACAAAAGACCTATACATAGAAAACTATAAAACACTGATGAAAGAAATCAAAGAGGACACAAACAGATGGAGAAACCTACTGTGTTCATGGATTGGAAGAATCAATATTGTCAAAATGGCTATTCTACCCAAAGCAATCTATAGATTCAATGCAATCCTTATCAAGCTACCAACGGTATTTTTCACAGAACTAGAACAAATAATTTCACAATTTGTATGGAAATACAAAAAACCTCAAATAGCCAAAGTAATCTTGAGAAAGAAGAATGGAACTGGAGGAATCAACCTGCCTGACTTCAGACTCTACTACAAAGCCACAGTCATCAAGACAGTATGGTACTGGCACAAAGACAGAAATATAGATCAATGGAACAGAATAGAAAGCCCAGAGATAAATCCACGAACCTATGGACATCTTATCTTCGACAAAGGAGGCAAGGATATACAATGGAAAAAAGACAACCTCTTTAACAAGTGGTGCTGGGAAAACTAGTTAACCACTTGTAAAAGACTGAAACTAGAACACTTTCTAACACCATACACAAAAATAAACTCAAAATGGATTAAAGATCTAAATGTAAGACCAGAAACTATAAAACTCCTAGAGGAGAACATAGGCAAAACACTCTCCGACATAAATCACAGCAAGATCCTCTATGACCCACCTCCCAGAATATTGGAAATAAAAGCAAAACTAAACAAATGGGACCTAATGAAACTTAAAAGCTTTTGCACTACAAAGGAAACTATAAAAGACAGCCCTCAGATTGGGAGAAAATAATGGCAAATGAAGAAACAGACAAAGGATTAATCTCAAAAATATACAAGCAACTCCTGAAGCTCAATTCCAGAAAAATAAATGACCCAATCAAAAAATGGGCCAAAGAACTAAACAGACATTTCTCCAAAGAAGACATACAGATGGCTAACAAACACATGAAAAGATGCTCAACATCACTCATTATTAGAGAAATGCAAATCAAAACCACAATGAGGTACCAGTACACACCAGTCAGGATGGCTGCTATCCAAAAGTCTACAAGCAATAAATGCTGCAGAGGGTGTGGAGAAAAGGGAACCCTCTTACACTGTTGGTGGGAATGCAAACTAGTACAGCCACTATGGAAAACAGTGTGAAGATTTCTTAAAAAACTGGAAATAGAACTGCCATATGACCCAGCAATCCCACTTCTGGGCATACACACTGAGGAAACCACATCTGAAAGAGACACATGCACCCCAATGTTCATCGCAGCACTGTTTATTATAGCCAGGACATGGAAGCAACCTAGATGCCCATCAGCAGATGAATGGATAAGGAAGCTGTGGTACATATACACCATGGAATATTACTCAGCCATTAAAAAGAATTCATTTGAATCAGTTCTAATGAGATGGATGAAACTGGAGCCCATTATACAGAGTGAAGTAAGCCAGAAAGATAAAGAACATTACAGCATACTAACACATATATATGGAATTTAGAAAGATGGTAACGATAACCCAATATGCAAAACAGAAAAAGAGACACAGAAGTACAGAACAGACTTTTGAACTCTGTGGGAGAAGGTGAGGGTGGGATGTTTCAAAAGAATAGCATGTATATTATCTATAGTGAAACAGATCACCAGCCCAGGTAGGATGCATGAGACAAGTGCTCGGGCCTGGTGCACTGGGAAGACTCAGAGGGACTGGGTGGAGAGGGAGGTGGGAGGGGGGATCGGGATGGGGAATACCTGTAACTCTATGGCTGATTCATATCAATGTATGACAAAACCCACTGAAATGTGAAGTGATTAGCCTCCAACTAATAAAAAAAAAAAAAAAAGAATTCACAGACAGCAACGGGCAAAGAACACATGAGAAAATGCTCAGTGTGCTTAGTCATCAGGGAAACCACCAAGATCACCTTACATCTGTCCCACTGGCCATAAATCAGGTAGAACATGGAGAGGGAACCCTTGTGCACTGCTGGTGGAGATGCACCTGTGTCCACAGCAGCACTGTGTACAGTAGCCCAGTGTCCGCGGATGGATGAATGAAGATACAATAAAAGTCACGCAGAAACACATACTGTATGATTTCCCCAATATGTAGAATCTATTAAAAAATGCAAACACAGAAAAACAAGATGGGCTGTGTGGTTCACAGAGGCAGGAGATGGAGACCGAGTGAACCGGGTGAGGCCCCAGCGGGCAGTTACAAGGTCAGTACGTCCTGGCAGTGTGGTGCTAAGTGTGGCAACTGTAGTTAGCACTGTTCTGTGTGAGAACGTTGCTAAGACAGTAGATCCCAGATGTTCTTACCATTTTTGTAACTCTGTGAGCAATGGCTGTTACCCTGTGGTGATCATGCTGCAGTATGTGGTTGTCAGGTCATCACGCTGAACACCTTGGACAAACACAGTGGCCAAGTGTCACTCACCCTCGATAAAACCGAGAGAATGGTTTTGTCTGCTGGTTGACAATGGAACATATCCTATCTATATGGCCAGTCTTGAACTTCCAAATGCACATTTACATGTGCAGACATGTGAACTGAGGCATGGTTGCCACTCATTCCCACAACCTTCCAGAAAAAGAGCATGATGCACCTGCCTTGTGGGAACTGCTGCTGGAAGAAGTCATTGGCTGCCAACTTGATGTCCTTCTCCATGGTGAACAAGGTCAGGTCACCACGGCCCCTGGAAGGGAATGGTGAGGGCAGGGGGTGTCTGCAGCCGCGGGGACCAGCTCCAGCCTGTGAACTTCTGGAAGACTAGGGTCCAGGTGAGTCAGGGAGCTCTTCTGTTTTACTGAAGCCCTCTTTCTTTTCATAGATCCATGTGGCCTGTGCCTGAACTCCTTACGGGCTCCCTGGTGCAGGTCCTACAAGTTACTGCTGTCTTGCACGTATGGACCCTTGTGATGACACGTGACCAGTTCTCCAAACTAAGCTCGATTGTGAGATCCCAAGCGGTGGCTATGTGGGTCCCACGGCTTTGCCTTCACACTCAGAGCATGGCCACCTCAGCCCCTCAGTCCAGCCTTGTGTCCGTTTCTCATGGCATAATGATCTTGGTGTGCATCCCTAGCTGGAGACACTAAGGGGAAAGTGTTCACACCCTCTGGGTCCTCAGGTCACCTTGTTCCCACACCCAGCATCTCCTGTCCACCCCTCCCCTCTTGAATCTTTTTGTCCCGAGTCAGGTCACTGTCGGCTTCCCCAGAGTTTACTCCCAGCACCCGGGGGTCAGTCTGTCTCTTCCTCCAGGCTTCCTGTCCAGACCTGGACAGCAGTGCCTGGCACTCGGCCCACCTTTTCTGAAAGGGTCGATGTCACCCTTTCAGAAAACCACCGATTGCTGTTTTCTCCCACAAAACAAAGACCTTGGAGACATCCACAACATGCCGGCCACCCGGTAACGGAGACAGACTCTCAGACACCAGGACGTCCTCCCAGCACCATTTCTTCTGACATTTTGATTCCAGGGCCCACAAGTTCCCAGAAGAGGGCGGACCGAGCACATGGGCAGCTGTAGTAGCAGCACCAGGGTCTCCCTGACAATATCCAACCAGGATGTGAGAGAAACATCTTCCCAGACCCATGGGATAACGTCCCCAGTGCCCTGAACGCCATGTGATTGTTGGCACTGCAGCTTCTCAGGCTACAAAACCTAAGTCACAGTCTGTCCGTTTCCACAAACAAGACTCTGGCTTGTTTACCAAAGTCCTGTCCTGTTACTCCTCGAATGTCTGCCTCCGCCGAAGAGTGACGTTCAACTGGGTTCCAAGGAGCCTGTCTCCCAAACTCCCAGACACGGGACCCACACGAGGTAAAGTGTAGCATAAGCAGATCACTGCAAGCTCTAACCATGCTTCTCTTCTGCTCACTGGACACCCTACTCGTTGGAAGTGCGTGTTCTTACTATTGACAGTGGCTCTCATTCACCAAACACATAGCAAGGGGAACAGGATTAGAGGTAGGTAACGGTTTAAGCAAACAGCATGGGATCAGAGGCAGGTTATGATTTAGGCAAACAGGTCACACTCAGTTCTGACCTTAAGCCTGAAATGAAATTGTTGGAAATATTTTTTGAAAGCTTTTTTTTACATGTGGCTGTGGTGGTAGGGACCGGTCAGAGAGCCCAGAGGCCACCCTGAGGCAGCTGAACCCCCAAGCACGGAGCTGGCTCCCTCACAGAACACCCCGGCCTCCCCAAGGGGCTGGGAGATGACTCAGCTGCGGGGGGCAGGGGTGGCTGTGGGGACTGCTGGGGTCAGGGAGGGAAGCTGAGGAGGGGGACGCTGGAACACCTGCAGGGCCAGGGCTAAGCAGTGGCCACTCCTGCCCGTGCTTCTCTCCCCCTTGGATTCCGCCCTGGCCGTGTGGCCAGCCTTCCTCCTCACCCCCTGTGCCCCTGTGCGCCCTGGGCTGAGTGTCTCAGCAAAGCACATCAGTGGAGGCATGGCAGGGCTCAGGGGTGACCTGTGTGTCCCCAATGACTTGGCCAAGACGCAGCTGCAGAACCAGTGTGGACAGGAAACCGACAAAGGAATGCATGTGGGGGCAGGCATGTGTATCGGGGTGTGGGGGCCCCGAAGACTGGGGCGGGGCTGGGCAGAGGCTTGCTCACCCTGGACTCGCTAGTCCACTTGCCCAGTGGCCATGAGGACTGGGGGAGTGGCACAGGCTTGAGGGTTGGGGGAGGAATTCAAGCCAGAACAAGACTCAGAGGAGCCAGAACAGAACCAGTCAGGAATGGAGCAGAGACTGGCTCCCGGGGAGTAGCCCCAGCACACATACATGTGCACACACACACGCTTCTCTCCAGTCAAGGTTACCATGCACACACAAAGATGCGTGCACACGCCCGCTTCTCCCCTGACCCACCACAGATGGGCGGCTCGGTGCCGAGTTCTGCTAGCATGTTGCTGGCGTCCAGCCTCTCGCCCGGCTCGCCTGCCTTTACTGTGAAGTCTGCAGGGGAAGTTGCATCCTCCCTTCTGTCCTGTGAGTGACCACGTGAGCACCAGGTACATGGAAGGGACTTTGTTTCATAAACGCTGAGAAGTGACAGCTTAGTTCCTGGGGCTGGGATGCAACGTGCTTTCCTCCTGCCGACTCAAGCCTTGGACATGCTCCAAGGGGCCAACTGCAGGGCTCTCAAAAATAACCGTCATGCTGCCGCCCTCTGTCTGGAAGAAGCTTCAGACCCAAGCTCTGAGGAGTGGGCAGTGTTTTTCCAAACTCAAAGACTTGTTGAAGGCAGCTGTGTGGCACCAGCATCAGGAATGCCAAGGGACAGGTTCAGACCACCACAGCCGCCTTCCTGGCTGCTCTCTCTCAGCCCAACTCTCACTGAAGACTTCTGCTAAAGTCACCCAAGGAAACAAACTGAGCCTGGGTTGCAGAAGGGGAACAAAACTGGCACAACCCAAGACCCAGCACAGCCCAAAATACATAAATATTTAAATAAGAATAAACCCAAAGGAAAAGCTACACTGCCAGGAGAAAGACTTTGGGGGTCCAGTGCTTGGGGGAGGGGATAGCTTGGGCCTGCAGCCCAGAGGCATTCCTCCCAGAGGCCTCTCCAGAAGGGTTCAGGGTGAAGGTCGCCTCTGAGTGCCTAGCCCTGAGTGAATCTGGCCCTAGAGGTGCTCCCCACTTATAAAACTCAGCCACCTTTCCTCCCAGTGACAGACAGAGGGTTAGAGATGAAAGCCATTACTGTTCAACACAAGGAAACCTTTGCATGTTTCCAGACATCAAATGGCAAGCTCCATCAGAACTGAGACCAACCCACTCTTCACTCACTACTGGCTTCCTGTCTCTTCCCTGGTTCCTCCCCACCAGCTCCTGTTTCTTGTGCCAGTCTGAAGCAAGCAAGGGTGTTGGGGATGGTACACCCAGGGCTTAACAAATGTAAAGGTTAAACAATAACTCTGAAAACGGGGTGGATTAACTAACATGTTCCACGGAACCAGACTACAGAGCTGACCAGTGGAAGACACTGTTTTGGTCTCAAGGAAACAGACCTGGGAAACATACCCTGAGGGATTCACCTAAGCTCTGGCTAAAACTGTGAGAACATTCTGACCTTTGGTGACAGATTCATGTCTCAGTGAGAGGGGTTGCAGCTGGGAATCCAAAAGTCAGAACGAAACTGTACCTGTGTTCAGGGTGTGGTGCTAGTCCACACGGGCTCACTCATCAGGACAGCAAAGGGGGCCAGGGTCCCAGCCGCCTGCTCCCTCCTACCCCACCCCCCGGCCAAAAAGACTCAGAATCAAGTGAGACAAACACTCCGGCTGGCTTCATGTCAAATTCGAGGTTTACTCATGATGTCCACTTTAAAGTTACTTTTTTTTAAAATGCAACTACTCCACTCAAAAACATGACTGATACAGAACTTTACAGCAAAGTGTGGGGACTGACGACACTGTAGACATGGCAGGACTGCAGTCTCATGCCTGCATTAGCCAACACAGTGATAACATCCCAATGGGGACAACGTGGCAACACACACTGGCGGGTCACAAAGGGCACGGCCCAGGAAGCAAGAGATCACTCATGAGGCTGATGGTTTAAGGGTAAAGCAGGCCAGGAATCTTGAGTGTCTTAACGTCTACAGCCACCTGATGAGAAGGTGGCCAATTTCTCCTCCCGCACACCCAACAACAAGAACCCTCCCAGAGCACGCTGCCGTTCACAGGGCTTCAGCCTGGCCGGAGCTGCCCACTGCCCTCCCGGCCCCAGTGGCATGTTACCTATGGGCCCCAGCGCAGGAGTCGGCGAGGTGCAGTTCATGCCCAGGCCTGGGCAGTGGGTGAGGGTGGCCCTGGGCCCCACACGCCTGGCTAGGCAATGTGTATAATCCCCACACTGCTGAGGCCTGCCAGCCAGGGGTTCTCCACGGACCACATCTGATCACCCGCGCAGGGCCTACCACACCCGCTCCCCACAATCCACATGGGGCCCTCGGTGACTGAGTGGGTCGCCTCTCTGGACGGCGGCACTGGGCCTCAATCAAACCTCTGTCCTGGTGGGACTTTGCCTCGACGAAAAAAGACAACAGTGACACGGGACACACACAACTCACACATCACCCTGCTCTTTTAAGAATGTACTTTATACAAAATAACCAATTCATACGGAAATAAATCTACAGACCTCCAAGGATCAAAAAGATTTTTAAAAAGTTGTTTTAAAAAATTATCCAACACACAGTATAGAACTAAGTACTGAGGTAAGTGTGGCTCTCAGTGAAACAGGGGATCAGCAGACCAGACAAAATATACACAATATAAAAATAAATAGCATTCCCCTTCCCAGTACTGGCCAGGATCACGCATAGGAATCTGCAGCAGGAGAGCGGACGTGGGCCCAGCTGGGAACAGCGTTCAGCACCTCACTCCCGGGCCCACCACCCTTTCCAAACACAGAGGACACTCAGCTGGTTAACAGGCTTTTCCACCTCAGCCACCAGGGCACGGCGAGGGAGAGGCCAGCGGCTGAGGCCACTGACCATCTGCTCGGCCAGGGCCCATGAAGCACAGGAGGATGGAGCAGCTGGAGGTCAGGCTCGCGCCCGCCTCACACAAGGACGCAGCAGGGAAGGCCCAGCGACCCAGGGAGAGTCCAGACCCAGAACAGGAACCGTCTCAGTTGAGGGCTCAGCCCCTGGCAGGAGAACCCACACCCGGGACGGAGGCTGAACAGCCTGACTCCCACGCACCCTGCTCTCTGTGGAGGGCACCCTGGCCCTTCCCTGGGCTCTGACTCACTGGCTGCAGCTGCTATCCGAGTGTCCCTGCCTCGGGGCTGCTGGCTGAGGGATCCTGGGACCTGAGAGCCGTGTGTGTGGCTCAGACGGAAACTTTTAAAAAGCGAGAAAACCCTGAGCCCACGCGGCCCACTCCTGGAACTGGCAGGAACCGGCACAAGGACGCTCCTGGGGTCTGGGGGCCAGGCTGGCCGTGGGCTGAGGGCTCTCAGTCCACACCAAAGGTAGCCTTCTGAGAGTCCCACGGCCCCACCCAGGGAGGACGCCCTGCTGACCACAGGCACGAGGGCCCCCCAGTAAGGCAGATGGACACAGCAGCACTAGTCTCACTTTAAAGGAGGGACAAGAAAAGTGTTCTGAACAGGAATCCATACATCTGTCGTCACTCGGTCTCCACCTGTCTTCAGTCTAATAAATTTTAGCCAAGAGTTCTTAAAAGAGGGGAAAAAAACTCAAGGCCAGAAACATTCCATAAGGCTCTTGTTTCCTCTCTGGATCTTTTCTGTCTCCTGGGTCTGGGGAACAGTTTCTAACGTAACGACTCTAAGGTGAGCAGCGGACAGGAGTCCTCCAGGTCCCTGACAGGTGACAGCGGTCCCAGGGAAAGGCCCCCTCCAGGACCTCCTCCCAGGCTAGTTCTGGTCGGGAAGAGTGCACAGGCCCTGGGGGGGGGGGGGGGGGCGCGTGCGCCTGAATGGGGGTGGCCCTGTGGGGTAACGCAGCACAAAGCCACACTCCCAACAGGGCTCCCCAGTGCCTGGCCCCTCTGCTCACCCCGAAGGGAGGCTCTGGGGCAGCCGGAGATGGGGTCGGGGCTGAGCCACTAGAGGACTGTGCATGGTGGGCAGACGGAATGGGCAGGATTGCCGTAGTCCTCCTGGCCCTGCCCCAGCCTGGTTCTGCTCAAGGCAAGGGTACCCGGAGGCCTTGCACCCAAGCCAGCTTCCACGCTGGCCGGAGCAGGCTCTGGGCTGGGAACAGAGGCAGGGGCCACGGTCTCCCCTCCCAGCTGGTGCACAGACACACACGGAGCCCGAGTGTGCCAGGCATGTTCCCTCACTGCTCTAGAGCAAAGCTGGATTTGTCCATGACCCTTCCCCATCCTTCCCAAATATGCTGACGTCCACACCCGGAACCACATCACGCCCAAGACAGGGCTCCAACAAGAACCAGAATTCAATGGGAACACAGCCCCCAAACTTGCCCCACTTAAAAGCACGCCAAATTTAAAGTTTAAATAAGTCTTTAAAAAAAAAAATCGTGTTTCTGCACATGTCTAGAAGGCGCCTGCGTTCCCAGCGCTCCCCCTGCCCGAGCTCAGCATCTGGGCGTCTGGAGCTGGCGTCTGGTCTCCACGGGGACTCTAGTACTGGAAGCACGGGTTTGCTCCAGCTTCAGCAAGGATGCTGGGGCTGGATGGAAGGTTCTCTTGGCCCCTCACACAGCTGAATTTATAAGAACAAGCGCAGATCAATCAACCAATGTTTCCTGCAAGCTTTTCTACTATCTCAAAGGCATGCTTAAAAATACGCTATTTTTACAAAGACCTGTGACTTCAGGGTATCTCCCTTCAGCTGTTTCCTCCTTTGCTTTTGTGGGATATTCAAAAGCTTAGAACAGGAGTCCTAACTTTGGTGGCATCTCAGATAAACTCAAAGAATGCTTAACAGGGAGAATCCAGTGTCGCTTGCTTCTAGAACCATAATAAAGTAACTGAATACTGTAAAACTGTTTCCTATCACAGACAAGTGACTTCAAGAACTTGTTCTTGACAGCTATTTTAAATCACCATGACTTATTTTACTATATTCACATAAAATGGATAAAAACTATATATACTGAAATATTCCTAAATTCAAGCTGTAAATCTATACGATACATTTTTCCTATTAAAACTGTGCAGCTTCTTTATTGACACTAAACATACACAAACCTGAGTAGTCACTGCCACAAACTGTGATTTGTGCAGGAAGCTGGTGACGCCTTCCAGACCACAGTCCCGGCAGGTCTGTGACAGGACGCGCCACCGCACCTTCCAACGAGCAGATGCTCCTGGTACTGGTTTACACCTATCTGGCAGGCAGCTGGCCAGCCAGGAGGGGCACTGCTATCTCGGACCATGACCTGGGTGCCAGGCGAGGCGGCTGCCCGAGGGGAAGAGCCGTCAGAGGAACGGCAACGCCAGGTGTGCCCGTCCTGCAGTCCTCCAAGAGTGAGTGGGAAAGGGCTGTAAACACAGGGGGTCAGCAGGGCTGCGGGCCCACCGGCCAGACTCTATCCCCATCACCCACCCCCCCGCTGTATGTACAATACATTCACCACCGACAGAAATCATCATAAAGGCAACATGAAAACTCTGTAAACTGGACCCAGCTCCAAACACACCCACACGAGCAGTCCTGTCCCCAGACGGCTACCTGAGTGCAGCTGCCATGACAGCCCACCAGCACCGCCCCCAGGTCAGGATGTCTTCCCTGAACAAGTGTCCCAGGGCCTGGAGAGACCACCAGAGTCCAGCCTGTCTGGTCCCCACTTTCGCCCAGGACTTTGTGAGCGCGTGAGTTGTGAGGAGGGGCATCCAGGCTTCAGGCCACACACAACGTGATGCTGGTGACAGGAGAGGCGGGTAGGGCTGGGCCCCATTCTGCACTTGCAGCTCTCGTTTCCCTGGGGCATGTCTCCTCCTGGGACTAGCTCTGAGAGAAGCAAAATACAGTTTTAGCAAAACTGACACGTGTTAACTGTTAAAAACAACAAAGCCACGGAGCCGCACACACTCCTCCCATCTAGGAAAACGGCGCAATTTTGCTTCACTGGGCAGTCCTGCCAGGTGTGGTTTCTGAGTCCTGGACCCTGACTCAGCCCAGTGGCCAAGGACTGCTGCTTCCAGGGAGACCAGGGATGGGGGTGGGGTTGGGGGAATCAGACTCTTCCAGATGATGTAGACAAGGAGTCACACCACAGAAGCCAGTCTGGGGAAGGAAATCTAACCCATCTCAGAGCTGGTGCCTGGGACAGGAAAAGGGGCTGGCGGGGCGGTAAAGAGCTGCTCCCGAGGCCCTCTGGACGCACGGCCCACAGGACACAACCCCTTTCCAGGCACCGCCCCTGGAGCCACAGCTGCCCAGAACCACACGGACCTCACTGTCCACCATTCTGACCTGATCGAGTGGAAGTGTTGGGGGCTTCTGGGGGGGCAGCTCCTCCTGCGATGCCGCTGGTGCCGGTGTCTTTGGGAACGAGGGGCGGGACTGGACCGAGGGCCCCTGCAGTCTAGAGACATGAGGAAGGAACAGTCAGGAACGCATGTAATGTCCTCAGTACAAAGGAAAAGGCGTACAGCCCCACCTAGGCCATCTGGGTGAGTGACCCCTGACCCGGGGGCTGCCACGTGAGGCAGGAAAGACATGCCTGATGCCACCTGCACAGTGCTCCTGACAAAGGTGTTCACTCTGACTCTGAATTGTGACTAAACAATGAGAAGAAGCCAGAGCCTGGGGCGCTCTGTCTTTGAAAAACAAAGAATGCAAAGCCAATGTTGTGAAGTACTGAGCAGGCACAGCACCCAAATGTAGAGCCATGAACTGTGACTGGATCCTGAATGGGGAAAAATCAGAGCAAAACAGCGAGAGAAACAGCTACAAGAACACTTCGGGGACAACTGGAGACATCAGACAGTGCCTCCATCAGAGCACTAACACCAACTTCCCTGGCCAGGGTAGGGTCTGGGCTGCGCCAGAAAGATGCCCTAGGCTAGGAGACACACCAAAGTCTCAGAAGAGAAGGCAAAGAACAGACAAGACATAACAGACGTTCAGAGAGGGGTGAGCACACGCAGAGGGAAGGCCCTCAAGCCGGGCACTGGGGCTGGGAGGACCCGGGTGGCACGCGGGTTCTCAGTGGGGATGGGGGGACCAGGGACCACTGGGATTCTCAGGGTGGTCTGTGCTGCTTTATGATGGGGCTTCCCAATCTTGACCTGGAGACTCCCTGGATCTCAGGTTGTCTCGCTGGCCTCAAGACACAGCTACTAGAATTATCAGGGAGTGGTGTGTGGCCAAGTCTGGCTCTGGATACAATGAGTTTTCATTCAGTGTCAATGGAGAAATGAGTGGTGAGGGGTGAGACTAGGATACCATCCGTGACTACCCACCCAGATCTGAGACCCCCTCTCCCTGGCGAAAGTCTGCCCACAGCCCCAGAACTCTGGCGATTAGGTGTCCAAAACCTAACTCAATAGCACTGAAATGCCCATTCACCTTCATGAGGAAAAAAATACCACACACACACACACACAACCCACACGCTCCTCCTGGGTCCAGACCACCCAAGTCAGTCTTCATTCCCAAGCCCACTTCTCTCTGGGAGACTAGCATCTACTCTGCTTCATCCCATAGAAAAAAGGCACACAGCTGCAGCCTTACCCAGACGGTCTGTACATCTCCTGGAAGGACGCCCTCACCCCATTTCCGGGGCCCATCTGCTCCATCATCACGGCCTGGAAGTGGCCCAGGCCCTCCTCAGGGTAGCGGTAGAGGGGGCACTCGGGGGACAGGCCGTTGGGCTGGGCCGCCACTGGGCGGTGAGGTGGGTGAGTAGCCGAGGGGGAGGCGTAAGCCCTGGGCTGGAAATGCGTGGCCGGCCGCTGCGGGGTATAAGGCGGTCCGGCGTGCAGCATCACTGTGTGTGGGGGGAAGGCAGGCGAACCGAAGGCCATGCCCGGGCCAAGCGGGGCCGGGGGCGCGCTGTAGAGACACTCGCTGGCCGACAGGGAGCCCTGCCGCCTGGCAGCCGCGTTGTGGTTATCTAGGTCCAGGAACTCTTTGGGGCTCTCTGGCTGCTCCACAGACTCATCCTGCTTGCCCTCGGCGCCGGGGTTCTGCCCCTCAGCCGTCTTGGCAGCCACGGCGTCCACCCGCGTGGGCGAAGTTAAGGCAGCGCTCAGAGCCTCCACCGCGTCCACCCGTGTGGGGGGCGTTAAGGCAGCACTTAGCGCCTCGCAGCCCTGCAGCCCGGTCACAGCGCTCTTGTCAGGGAAGAGGGGCCTGGCAGGGGCGGGCTGAGCTGGTGGGGGCCCGCTCGGGCTTACGGGGGCTGCGAGGTGTCTCGGCCAGTCTGAGAAGGTCTGTGGACACGAGTAGTAAGGAGTCCGCGGGTAGTGGTGGTAGGAAGGCTGCGGTGGTGGCTGGTAGGGATACCGCATGCCCTGGTGGGGGCGGTACCGAGGGAAGACTCCAGAATGAGGGTCATGAGACTGAAATGCCCGAGGGGGAAAGGGAGGAGGGTGTGGGGCTGGAGGCTTGCCCCCCATCACAGGACCCACAGCCTGCAGGCCTGGGCCTACATGGTACCGTGTGGCGGAGCTGGGGAACTCCAAGCCAGGCGCGTACAAAGGGGAGCACGCAGGCTCTGCAGGGGGCCCAGCCTCAGGTGGCGCCCTGCCCTTGCCCTCAGACCCACACGGGGAGGCTTCCACCCGCAGTCCGTTTTCAGGCAGTGGCCCCAGGTCTGCCAGGGTGCACGCCTGGGTGGGTGGGCTGGCGAAGCCACTCCCTGAGAGCCAGGCAGACCTGACCGTGCTCGCTGGGCACCCGTCCCCAGGTTCCGAGGACTCCGGCCTGAGCTCCGGGCCCTCTGGGCCCCTTCCTTGGGGTGAGCTCCGCCTGGCAAAGTCGGCCTGCAGAGGGGGCGCAGGGTGAGGTAGCTGCTTGAGGAACGCCCCCTCTGAAGCACCAACACTCGCTGGTCTCTCCTCGAGCCTGGGCAAGGGATCCACTGCAAGGAAAGCAGAGACAAAGTCACACCTGGTGAGCTGAAACCCTAGCACACAATAGGAACAGGCAGTCAAGATGACAACAATGTGCCCCCTACCCTGCCCACCACCTGTGATCTGTGTGCCTGACTCCAAGGAGGCAGAGGGTGCACTG
Organism: Dama dama; assembly: GCF_033118175.1. NCBI lineage: Eukaryota > Metazoa > Chordata > Mammalia > Artiodactyla > Cervidae > Dama > Dama dama. The sequence goes on from NC_083702.1 coordinate 11,116,710, forward strand.
GCTGACTGCAGGCTGGCTGGGAGACACCACCTTGATAGTGAAGAGGAGCGGCCAGGCCTGAGGACGCTGGGAAGGCTGGGTCCCAACCCAGTCCTGCAGTCAGGACACCCACCCAGGGGAGTACGAACAGGACTAGATGAATATTTGCTAAATGAATGACAACACCCGCTGTGCCTGGGCTTCCTGAAAACAAGACATGGACAGTGTATAACACTCAAAGGGCATCTTCAAGGGATTACAGAAATTTAATAAACAGTCATTAACCTACTGAACTCAAATGGTTCATTACAGACTCAGAATTCTTTACTGTGCTATTGTTTTTGGCCATAAATGCATCTTATTATTATGATCTCTCAGGGAGGGCAGAGTTGTTGCCCAAGGGTATCAAAATAGGATTCTGGTCAGAGCTTACAGACAAGATCAATAATTCAGACCTTTAAGATCAACTAGGACTGTTGGCTCCTAAAAAACTAACACTGGCTTTAAAGATCGCAGGTACAAGCTGCACAAGGATGATTAAAATGTGCACTTTTCATTATTCAGTCAACAAAAAACATACACAGAAACATACACAGAAATAAACACAAAATGGCTTTAAGACATGACACCATAAAACTCCTGGAAGAAAATACAGGCAAAACATTCTCTGACATAAACTGTCAGTCTCCCAAGGCAGTAGAAATTAAAGCAAAAATAAAAAAGTGGGACCTAATTAAACTTGCAAGCTTTTGTACAACAAAGGAAACCATAAACAAAATGGAAAGACTATCTACGGACTGGGAAAACATAGCTGCGAAGGATGAGACCAGCAAGGATTTAATCTCCAAAATATACAAGCAGCTCATACAACTCAACCAAAAAACAAACCCAATCAAAATATGGGCAGAAAATCTAAACACACATTTCTTCAATTAAGACATACAGATAGCCAACAGGCCAAAATAAAAAGATGTTCATCATCATTAAACTAGAGAAATGCACATTTAAACCACAATGAGGTATCAACTCATACCAGTCAGAATGGACACCACTAAAAAGTTTACAAATAAAAAACAGTGGAGAGAGTGTGGAGAAAGGGAACCCTCTTACCTGTTGGTGGGAATATAAATTGGTACAGACACTATGGAGAACAGTGTGGAGGTTCCTTAAAAAGCTAAACACGGAGTTAACATATGATCCTACAATCCTACTCCTGGGCATGTATTTGCAGAAAGTAAGTAAGTGTTAGTCGCTCAGTCGTGCCCAACTCTTTGCGACCCCATGAACTGCAGCCCACCAGGCTCCTCTCTCCACAAGATTTTCCAGGCAAGGATACCAGAGTGGGTTGCCATTTCCTTCTCCAGGGGATCTTCACAACCCAGCGATCAAACCTGGGTCTCCTGCACTGCAGGCAGATTCTTTACCAACTGAGCTACAAAGGAAGTCCTTTGTATAAAACCATAATCCAAAAAGATACATGCACCCCATGTTCACTGCAGAACTATTTACAATAGCCAAGACATGGAAACAACCTGGATGTCTAGCAAAAGATGAATGCATAAAGACATGGTATGTATATACTGTGGAACATGGCTTGGTCATAAAAAAGAATGAAATAATGCCATTTGCAACAATATGGACGGACCTAGAGATTATATACTAAATGAAGTAAATCAGAAAGAGATAAACATATGGTATCACTTCTATGCGGGATTTAAAATATGACACAAATGAAGGTATCTATGAAATAGAGACAAGACTCGCAGACACAGAGAACACACTTGTGACTATCAAGTAAAAGTGTGGGTAGGAGAGCAATGGACAGGGAGATTGGGGTTGGCAGATACAAACTATTATATACAGAAAGGATAAACAAGGTCTGACTTCAGCACAGAGAAATAACATTCAATATCTTCTGATAAACCATAATGGAAAAGAATATGGAAAAGAATGCATAGATGTATAACTATCACTCTGCTGTGCAGCAGATATTAATTAGCACAACACTGTAGATCAGCTATACTTCATTAAGAAAAAATAAAATGCAAACAAAACAACACAAACATCATGGCAACTAAGCAGACAGACTGCTCCTGAGACTCTTCCTCTAAAGCTCTGAATTCCAATCACATCTGAAATCATGCCTGGAAGATCGTGCTGCAGGTGGCATTCACAGAGTCAGCCTCCCCTCCAAGAAATCGCTAGAAGGGAGTCTGCGCTCCTGGCCCACCACCCAGTTTACAAGGAACCACCTCCCACTCTGTAGACGCCCAGGTGCCACGGCTCCCACACAGACACAGGCTAGATGTCCGTCCTCAACAGGCGTGAGTCACACAGAGGAGGCCCACCACCCTTCTCCTGCACGTGGGTTATTACTCTTGTAAATGGCATTTCTAGAATCCTCCTGATGACGTGCCCATCTCACTACTGCTCCCCACCCTCAGTGCGCGCGGACGTGGGCCCAACGAGAAAGGCATGCAGAGAACTGAGCCAGGAGTAAAGCCCTGAGAATATGTTCCCCGAGGGTCACTTCAGGACAGTCCTTTTCAAGTGGGGCTGGGCAACGCAAAGCTTGGACACACGGATGCCAGGTCCGTTGTGTCGGGTTTGAGTCGGTCTCCCCACTTAAGAGCTGGATGAAGGCAAATAACCACCTTTGTGCCCTGGAGCTTCCATCCATACAAACAAGAATACTATCAAAGTCCCCTCAAGGTCTATTCTGAGAGTGAAGTGAGCGAGCTCCGGAAGGCTCGGCAAGAGTGGGGACACAGCAGGCACTGCAGCTGCACCATGGTCACCGCAAATGCTCGGACCGTGGCCGGCTCAACCCAGAGACAGTCAAGTGAAAGGGATCGGAGGCCAGCTGACATTTTATTTACTAGTCTGCATAAAAAGACGGGTCACTAGTTAACAGGGCAGAAGGGGGTGGAAGGAGCGCGCATGCATACGTTACCTTGGCCGTTCTCAGGCTCCTGCACATCACTGCTGTCCTGTGTCCTCCCAGGGTCCCCCGAGGCAGGTTTGGGGGCTGCCAGGCCCATGGGTGGGAAAGGGCCAGGCAGGCAGGGGGGTGCAGGCTGGCGGGGGCGGTAAGGCACGCCTGGCGGGCACCCGCGGGAGGAGAGCTGCTGCATGGCCAGCATCTCGGGGCTGTCCAGCATGGAGTCCCCACCCTGCACACCCCGCAGGGCTGGGGCCGGTGCTCCAAACAGAGAACCCAGTGCTGGGGCTGCAGGGGGCTGGAGCCGCTGTCCGCCAGGTTTACACGGCGGGTGCAGGTACCCTGAAGGAGGAACGCTGTGAGGTAGGAAGCCGGATTGTTCTGTCCACTGGTTTGGGGGGAGGGGAGGTCTCATCACTCGGGAATCCATCATGTGACCCAGAGGGCGGGGCTGGTGAGAAGGTCCTGGCCCCACAGGGGGCTTCTCGTCTGGCCCCAAGGGTCCGGGGTTTGCAGCGCCGTGGCTCCCGTTCCAGACCGCAGAGTGCACTCGGCTCAGGTACTTGTAGGGTCGGTACATATGGCCAGGAGGGACTTCTGGGCTCTCGGGGAAGTCTGGGGGTCGGGCTGGAGCACCCCCGTGCCTGGGAGGAAGGAGCCCTGGCTGGAAATGAGCCGGGGGATACACGCGCCCGTCCTGGCTGGGGCCACTCATCTGACCAAGTGGCAAGGGTCCAGGTCGAGAGCCCATGTCAGCAAGGGGGGCCAGCCCTCCGCATGCCAGCTTCTCATCAGGGGGGCCACACCCGGGGCCTCGATGGTGGTTAATTCCAGCTGGAGGCTGGCAACAGAGAAAGGGAAGCTGTGTTAACCCCGTGGTTATGGGGACTATGAATTTACCCTGGGGAGAGACGGTATTTCTGGAACAAACCTTGGCACCTGCACATGCTGAGCAGTCTGCTTACCTGTACAGCCAGAGGTGGGGGCTGGGGGCCAGGTCCACGGACAGGTGGCCCCGGGGCTCCAGAGGAGACGCCGACTTCAGCAGGATCCGACCCTCGGAGAGGACAAAATGCTCCCTGTCCTGCTGGCCTCTGGAGGGCACGGGGCAGAGGCAGGGAGGAGGAGAGAGTACATCCTTCACGTCCTGAAGACCAGGCTCCAGCTCATGGAGGAGCCCCACTGCCTTGGCCTACGAGGGCGGATCAGGGGCTTCCATCCCCACCCTCAGAGTCCCTCCCCCCTGCTCGCCTGAAGAGGTGCATTTATGTACTGGATGTACCCCATGCTTTGACTTACAAAGACTGAGATTTTAATTCAAATTTTTGCCCCATTGAGAACATGTAGTTCTAATGATTAACCAAAAAGGATTTAAGACAGATGAAGACTAAATGAAGACGGTGGAGAACTTCACACACCCCCCAGGCCCCAGTCAAGAGAAACTACTACGGGATGAAGCTGATCCTTGCTAGCTAGCTTGAGAAGAGAGGCTGGCTGGGGCAACAAGACACAGGGGCCCAGAGAGGCAGCTGCCATTCGAGGCACCCACCTGGCCAGGGGGCTGCACGGAGCTGCTCTGACCAGCCCCAGAAGCAGTGGCGCGGCGGCCCAGGGGCAGCGACTTCCCTCCATTCTCCGCGGGCTGCCTCCGGCCTGGTGCCTCTGAGTCCCGGGAGCGCGTGCACACGTGACCGCGCGCACCCCGCCCCCGCCTCTTCTCCCGCCTCTCTTCCTCCCGCATCCACGGCTCCTCATCTGTGTCCCCGTCCTCCCCAGGAAAATGCTTCAGCATCGCCCGGTGGAAGCACCTTTCCAGGTTGTCCGACATCTTGGTGTACTCTGTGGGGGACAGAGGTGTGAGCCCCCGCACCAGGCAGGCCCCCAGACCACCTCCCCCCGCTCAACTGCAAATTCTTTAGTGCCTCCTGCCTTTAGGGCTATAGACAAGAGACAGGACACAATTTCTGGCCTAAGAAACTGCCCAGCCTGTGTGGTTGGCACAGGGGTCTCAGGAGCCCAAACTGGTAAAAATTTAATTCTTCAATGCCAAACTGCAGAAACATTAAGTATAATCACCGAACCTCCAAGCTTCGGCACCTGCAGCGACACTGGCTGCATCATCCAAGGTCTGCCCTGTGACTGTTAGACGGTGGGTGAGCAAGGCCCAGGATGACCAGGCCCAAGACGAAAACCAGGCCAGCAGCCGCCATGCCTCTCGCTGTGGAGGATGGACAGGGCCCGGCATGGCCCAGCCCATGGCTTCAACACACCCTCTCTTCATGGTCCTGAGAAAGGGCTGAACCTGGAGAAAGTGCGTTTCTGGATACACCTGTTTTTCTTGGTCCTGCTACTGCAGCAGGCTAGAGCCACAGCACCCCTCCTCCACTCACCGCTGCTTTCCCCGTTGTATTTTCGACAGTTCCTGAACATAGTCTTCATGTCATTCACAAACTCCTCCTTGGTACAGTATAAACCTCCATTCAGTTTCTTCTCCATGCTTGAAATATCCATGGGGACCTACAACAGGCCACACGCGTTACTATCTTGGAGGAACAGTGCTTTGCAGTCCCCACACCACTAGGAGCTGTTTGAAAACCTGGGAAGCACCCAGCACCCAGCCCTGAGGAGTGCCGGCTGATTACAGAACAGCACAATCACCACAGAGGCACACGCCACAGTCATACAGCTGACAAGGCCGCCTCTACCTTAATGATCTGGTAGTAGTTAGGGGCGTACGATTCATCCACTGGTTCCAAAAAGGGCCAGGAATCCTTGTGAGCCTTCACCACGTCCAGAACTGAGGGGCCAAAGAGAAGAGCAGGGTCAGCACACGCCCTTGGAAACACACTTGGTAGAACACAGGCGTGGAGCGTGGGAACTGACCTTTGTACATGGCGGTGAAGTCATCATCTAGCTCGAAGCTGTGAATCAGAGAGTGAGCCATCAGCAGTGACTGAGACCCCCTTCTCTCCCCAATGCCCTAGATTCACCCTGACACACAGCTCTCTGGACCGAGACATGGAAAAGTCCCCAGTGAACCTCTGTGAAACTCTGCTAAGGTAAGTCCGAACACTGGCGACCTCCAGAACACACGAGAGAGTGAGGGTTGGCACACTCACCCCCCCAGCCCCCCTCAGAGGGCTGGGGCCACTCTGCACTCACGGGTCTCTCGTCCTCTTCTCGGCCCGCGGTGGGGACTGGGGGTCCAGGCGGGACAGCTGGGGGGGCAGCGCCTTCCCCTGGGCCAGCAGCCAGGCCCGCTCCTCCCTCAGCCGGCGCCTCTTGGCTCGATCTGCGAGAACATGGAGCACAGGCGCGTCAGGACGCCACAAGGGAGACCGTGCTGGACTGCGCTCTCTGCCGACCTCTCTGCGCGGACAAGAGAGAGGTTTCATGGACTCCTGTCCTGGGGGTCACAGAGAGGGAGGTCAGGGAGGCGAGCGGCCCTGGAGGGTAGGGGAAGGAGCGAGAGAGAGAGCAAGCAGGTTAGAAGGAAAAGGGGAGCAGAGGGTCGACAGACAATCACCCTCGCTGACCAGCTCCAGCCCTTTCTATGTTGCCCACATGAAGACAGTATCTCCTGTTTAGGACCAGACCTCACTCCAAACACACCAGGACTGTACCAGCCCTCTGAAGCGCTCACACTGGGTATCCCACCCATGGCACAGCCGCCCGCCCCCATCCACACTGGTGCAGGAGGTGCCAGGGAACTGAAGAAGCCAGCTGGACAGGCCAGGAGCTGGAAGGGGAGGCATTTTCTGGACCCCAGACATGGCCATGAGAAACACACTGCCAGTGCACTGCTGGCCTGCTGGCAATGGGGAAGGAAGAAGCAAGGACTCGGGACACCATCCCAAGGCAAGACACATGACGGAGGGACAGGCGGGAAGATGCCCGGTGGGAGCAGACACGGCCCGCAGACGCCCGCTCTCACCAAGCTCCCTTGCTCCAATTTCATGCCTGTGTATAAATAAACTTGTATGTGTAAGAGAATCTATACCTGCTTTAATTAATCAGAGGCATTTTGCTATTAACAACTTTTATTAAAATTGGTTTCTAAGAAAGAGAATGATTTCAAGTTTAAAGAAAAGTGTAACTAAATTAATGCACATCCATGTATCAAACTGTTAAACATGAGGCCTCATGAACTCAATCCAGGATTTCACAACCAGTCAACCGATTCTTCACGTCATCAGAATCACTGTCTGAACAGACACTCCTCCCCGGCCTCAGGCGAGCCCTGGGGCCCACAGGTGAATGCAGTGTTGGTGCCCCCCCACGGCTACAGCGACTCCTTCACAAGCGAGGCCACCACCTCACTCACTCCCACGTCATGATGTGGAGTGTGACGTGGAATCCTGATGTTTCTGTTTGGCTGCTCCAGACAGGAGTGGACCAATATTTACTACTTGTCAACACGTGCCCAAAAAATTCCTTCAATTTTTAAGTAAAATAAGACATTTTTCATTTGCACCAAGAATCGTATTGATGAGTGTATTCTCCATTTTGTTTCATTATTTTCTGCTATTTTCAGGCAACTTCATTATTCCATCTTCCCAAAATTTTATCATTTTGAGCAAAGAACTGTTTCAAGTGCCTTTTACAGCCTTCCGGGGAACTAAAATTATTTTTCCTTTAAGAGAATTTTGTAAAGACCAAAACAAATGGAAATCCAATGGTGTAATGTCTGTTGAATACGGTGGATGAATCAGAACTTCCCAGCCAAGCTGTGACAGCTTTGCCTGGTCATCAAAGAAACATGCAGCCTTGCCTTATCCTGATGGAAGACTATGAGTTTTCTGTTGACTAATTCTGCACGGTTTTCATCAAGCGCTGCTTTCACTTGATCTAACTGGGAGCCGTACTTGTTGGAATTAATCGTTTGGTTTTCCAGAAGGAGTTCATAACAGAGACTCCCTTCTGATCCCACCATATACACATCATCATCTCCTTTGGATGAAGACCAGCCTTGGTATAGTGCTGAGACTTCCATTTGGCATTTTTAAATATTTTCCTTCTCTGTTCTCACTGTCTTCATCCATTCTTTTCCCCACTTTGGTGAGCATCTTTATGACCATTACTTTAACTCTTTATCAAATAAATTACTTTTTTCTGAGGTTTTAGTCTCCTATTCTTCTGTGTCTTCATTTTGCTAGACCCTCTGTGCTGGTTTCTATGCAGCAGATGAACAACCACCTCTCTGTCCTAAAGGTGGAGCCTCACAAAGGAGACCAGCCTTTGTGTTCAGCCCTGCCCAGCTCTTGGTCATCTCTCAACTTCCTGTGGTGCTTATCCAGACAGCCTGATGTATTTTAGTAAGTCCCAGTAGCTGAGAACATGCAAAGACCTGTCAGTGTCCCAAAGTGAGGTACCTCAGCACCTAGATTCAGGAGGTCGGGGTGAGTGAAACTGTGTGACGGTACCAAAAGGTGTGAACCCCAGTGACAAAACAAGTCGGTCCAGGGATGTGAGGCATCGTGTGCTGACCACAGTCCAGTCCAGGATGCTGTGCTGTGTATGTGAACAAGTGTGGTACAGGCTGCATGACTGCATTAAAGACACTAGCCACGATCAAGGTCAGAATGGAGTTAGCCTATTATGAATCAGAAGGCAGTAACTAGGAAAGCGAGGGGTCATCACATGATGAGGTCAGATGCAGCCCAGCCGAGAAGGCGGGACGGAAGGAACCCAGAACGAGGGCAAGGACACTGCAGGGGCGGGCCCCAGGACCCCCGCCCCCACACCCAGCCCAGCAGAGCCACTCCTACCTTCCACGGCCTTGACCCTCTCCTCCAGCTCCCGCTTCCTCTCCTCCTTCAGCAGCTGCTCCTGCTCCTTCTTCTGCACCGCGAGAAGGATCTGGCGCTCCTCCTCCTCCTCCCGGCGCTTCTGTTTCTCTAGCCTGCTGAGCACAGGGGTCTCCTGCGAGGAGTTAAAAAGTTCAGTCAACATGCAATAAAGCAAAACCAGGTCTTTGCTCTGAGTAAAGAATCCACATTTTCTATCCCACACACAGCATTAGATAGCTGGATGACTTCTGCCTTAAATGCAAGTTCATCTTGTCATCTGTGCAATCAATGAGTACAGACACACACTCACAAGATACAATGGGGAATGAACAGGGGGGAGCTGGGCCCGATGGTCACGCAACTTGCCGTCTCTGGGAGACAACCTTCTGGAAAGGAGGCTGGAGTGGAGAGGAGACACCAATCCCCCCTGAGTAACAAAGAAAGGGGGAGACAGCACAGACAACTTCAGTCATCTGCACGCCTCAGAAACTCCTCTAACTTCTGTACTTTCCTCTATTAATCAAGCAATTTAAAAAAAAGGAGGGTTCGGTGGGTAGGGCCACCATTTTGCCTTAAGGAATAGGAAAGAGATGAAGTGACAGCACAGAAATGCACCTGACTAAGAAATTCACGGAATGAAAAGATAACCAGGACCACTACCATCAATAGTTTCTCAAAGCCTTACTCTGGGTGTCTCCAGTACCGCTAGTTCTGAGCCATCTGTAGCCCACAAAACTCAAGCAAGGGCTGAAATCATTATGTTCAATTTCTTCCCTGGGCTTCTGTGCTGATGTGTAAGGTACTTTTTCTTTTTTAAAATTATTATTGAAGAGGTAATACTTGTTACCTGTAATAACAGAGAACGCCTGTAAGATGCACAGATACAGAAAAAGAGAATCAGGTGTCTGCAAAGGAAAAATGCATATTACACTAGCAAGAAATGTCAATTATTCCAAATCTGGTGAAACTAAGTCAGAAATATGATGTTTTTCTTTTCAGTAGAAAGAAGATCTAAGAATCCTCTACATAAATATCTTTATTCTGTGGCAATTACACAAGTGGTCTTGACGTGGAGAGAAAAAGATGATGGCAGACTGCCATCCAAATGACAAGTGTTAGTCTTTCAGTCATGTCCGACTCTTTGCGACCCCATGGACTACAGCCCACCAGGCTCCTCTTTCCATGGGATTCTCCAGGCAAGAATACTAGAGTGGGTTGCCATGACCTGCTCCAGGGTATCTTCCTGACCCAGAGATCAAACCCAGGTCTCCTGCACTGCAGGCAGATTCTTGACTGTCTGAGCCACCAGAGAAGGATATACATATGTATGCCATATATACAAAATCATCATTAAACACAGAAACCAATCTGATTGACATTTTTTACTTTTTAATGGTCCTTAAAACGAGTTTCGATTATCATTTAACTCAGAAATAGAAAGTGCTCTTGCCTAGATAACAGACCTTCTGAAAGTCATTTTTACTGTTCAAATTCTAAGCCTGACTTTAAAAGAGCTGGCTAACAAACAAGGTAAAAATCTTTCAGAGTAAAAGAAGAGAGATGAAAATTTTTTAAAAACTTAACTATTTTTACTGTACCATGTACAGGTACTGTATCATGTATACTGTAGTCAGCCGCCCAAATAGAATTAAACAAAGTTCCTTGACTTCTAGATCCTATAACCAGAATGGGCGGTCTGCACGGGGTTTACAGGAGCTGGATGTGCTTTCAGAAATGGGGCTGCTGCAGGCATCTCATGGACAAGCCTCCGACTGACAGGGAAGCACCTTCCCATCCTCTGCCCCTTCATCCCTCCACAGGTCTCTAATCAAACCCACTGTGGCAACATCTCTCTCTCCCTTGCTGAGAAGTTGTGTGGAGCTGCTATTAACAAAGCAAAGCAGACCAAACCTCTCCTCTGCTCAGCTCAACAAGGATCCATGGATGGGGCAGCGGACAGGCAGGGGACAGTGAACACAAGCCTGGCAGGCGGAATTACTTACTTCAAAGAAAGTGCTGCATTTTCTACACATCAGACCCAATGAAAAACAGAGAAAAGCAAGTGCTAACCACATAGTGCGGACAGCATGAGCGAGCATGTCCTCCCCTGCCTAAGGAAGAACACGTTGTGGAACATGCTCCCTCCTGCCACAACAAAGACATGTTACAGAGGACAAGCATCTCAATGAGGACTCAGGTCAACAGTAACCAGGTAAACAAAGAAGATACGTCTCCTGCCTGAAGTCAATGCAAGGAGGAGAAAAGGGAAAAATAGGTCATTATGCACATCCTAAGACTATCTATACAACAGTGTATTATTCTTAACATGGAAAGATATCTAAAGTAATTAACAGCTGTTGCTGTTCAGTTGATAAGTCCTGTCTGACTTTTTGTGACCACCAAAAAAATGAAACATGAGTACAAAATTCACAGAAGGTAGATAAAACACATCCATGATCCTAAGAAAAAACAAAAGACTATTCATTCACAGCACTGTAAAAGATGAAAAAAGTGACATGTCTGCAAAGACGTGGTAACACAGATAGCTCAAAGTGCTGGGGCCACGGATCTTCCAGAGGACAAGAGAGACACATGTCAGCAACCCTGGGCAGGGTAATCACATTGTGTGACTTCATCTTACAGTTAGACGGCCAGACAAAGTGTTTCTGAGTAAGTTACAGTAAACATTATTTAAAATAGTGAACAATTGTAAATATCTTATAGGTTTAAAATAGGTAAAATTACATAACCATTATGTAGTAATTAAAATTGTTTTTCTGAAGAATATTTAATGAAATATGAAAAGGCTCATGATATTAAATGAAAAACACAGGTCACAAGACAACAGGCAGTATGATCCCAGGTTGGTAATAAATGTTCAGAGAAAAGGCCTGAAGCAAACACATGAAACTGTAAACAGGGAACCTGTTACTATGTCTCCTGCACTTTTATACTCGACTCCCCAGTTTTCTATAAGAACAAATAAATTCCTTAGGACACAGAACAACCCCTTCCCAAATAAGCTGGGGAAATCATCCAGTATTACATGTTCTACAATGATCTAATTTTTATTAACTTTTTTAATAGAGATCACATTTTAGTGGGAGTAAATTCTACAATTCAAATGTTAAAAGTACCAAGAGCTTGCTACCATGTATAGACTTTATGGTGTGGCATTAAAATTAATTTTAAATAGATTTAAGATATTTTGCTAAAAATTAAACAGGAATTTTTAAATTTTTTGTAAGAGTATTGCTGATTTACAGTGTTGCCTTCATTTCTGCTATACAGCAAAGTGAATTAGTTACTGTTGTTGTTTGGTAGCTAAGTCATGTCCCACTCTTTGGGACCCCACGGACTGCAGCACTCCAAGCTCCTCTGTTCTCCACTGTCTCCTGAAGTTTGCTCAAATTCATGTCCATTTAGGTGGTGATGCTACTGCACCATCTCATCCCCTGCTGCTTCCTCCTTTTGACTTCTGTCAGTTGTACATATACACATATCCCCGCTTCCGTCTACACTCCATTCCTATATAGGTCATTACAAACCACTGAATAGAGTTCCTAGGTTCCTATTAACTATCTTTTATATATTAAAGCAAAAAATTTAAAACTTAGGAAAATCATAAATGCCAAGGACTGCTGCAAAATCAGAGATCATGCATCATTTTGAAACACACATACAGATACTGAGGTGAAATTCACACGAAATGAACAACTGTCAGTGCACAGCTGAGGGGTGCTCAGCATATTCACAACCACCATCTGGTTGCCCACAGAGCACCCTCAGCACCGGAGACAAAGCCGTGACCTCCATCCCAGCCGCGCCGCACCCTCACACTCCAGCCCCTGGTGACCACCGAGTGATTCTCCTTCTGTGGATCTATTTATTCTGGACGTTTCACACAAATGGAATTACACAATTTTTTGTCTAGTTAGTTGCTTTTAAAATACATTATTTATACTAAGCACATAAGAAGTAATAACTTACGGGGATGATTTGACAGAATAGCATTGAAACATGTATATCACCATATGTGAAATAGATGACCAGTCCAAGTTTGATGCATGAAACAGGGCACTCAAAGCCAGTGCGCTGGGATGACCCAGAGGGATGGGATTCGGAGGGAGGTGGGAGGCGGGCACATGTACACCTGTGGCTGGTTCATGTCAATGTATGGCAAAAAAACCCACAATATTATAAAGTAATTAGCCTCCAATTAAAATAAATTAATAATAAAAATAATAATAATTTAGTCACCTGAAATTAGAGTATCTTAAAAAAGCACACTGGTAAAACTCAATCGCATACAAATAATTCTATTAAAAAATGAGCCAAGGATCTGAACAGACATTTTTCCAAGAAAGACACACAGATGGTTAGCAAACACATGAAAAGAGGCTCAACATCATTAATCATCAGAGAAATGCAAATCAAAGCCTCACACCTGTTAGAATGGCCATGATGGTTATCAACAAAATGACAAGAGATGGCAAGTGCTGACAAGGATATGGAAAAAGGGAACCCTTGTGCACTATTGGCAGGAATATAAAGTGGTACAGACACAATGGAAAAAAAGAGTACAGAGGTTCCTTGAGAAATAAAAAACAGAATTTTATCATATGACCCAGCAATTCCATTCCTGCCTATCTTTCCAAAGAAAGTAAAAGCACTAGCCTGAACATGTATACAACTCCCATGGTCACTGAAGCACAACAGCCAAGACTCGGCTGTAACCTACATGGTGGATGGAGGGATGGAGAAGGGTGGTGTATGTACAAGGGAATATTACTCAGTCACAGAAAGGAAATGCTGCCATGCATGACTACATGGATGACATGAAGGGATTACGCTAAGTGAGATTAAGTCAGAGAAAAGCAAATACTGTATCAACTCACCTGCATGTGGAGTCTAAAAACACTGAACTCAAGATACAGAGAATAGACGGGGGTGGGCAAAATGAGTGAGATGTACAGACATCCATTTATAAAATAAATAACTCCTGGGCACAACATGGGTTTCCCTGATAGTTCAGAATCCACCTGCAATGCAGAAGACCCCAGTGTGATTCACGGGTCGGGAAGATCTGCCAGAGAAAGGACAGACTACCACTCCAGTATTCTTGGGCTTCCCTTGTGGCTCAGATGGTAAAGAATCTGCCTGCTATGCAGGAGAGCTGGGTTCAATCCCTGGGTTGGGAAGATCCCTGGAGAAGGGAAAGGGATGTACAACATGGTGACCACAGTCAATAATACTGTGTTGTGTATGTGAACACTGAGAATAGATTTTAAAGTTACTCATCACAAGAAAAAACTCCGTGTGAGGTGACAGATATTAACTAGACCTACTGCTGATCATTTTGCAATGTGCACAACTATCAAATCATTATGCTGTACACTCAAAACTAATTTTACACATCAATTACATCTCAAAAAAAAAAAAAAAAAAAAAGAGTCTGCGATTCCAAGAGCTCAACAACAACAAAACTCAGAGCAGAGTGCTCACAAAGGCTGAGAGCAAGAAGCAAGGTCCAGGACCTACCTGCGTAACATGCTCCTGACCGCCCCTGCTCACTGGGGCCCTTCTGTCCATTTCAATCCCTGCCTGTCCCCCATCCTGCCTTCTCCAGGCTCCCCTACCTCAGGTTGCCTGCTGTAAACACTTCTGCTCAGTGAGACACCACTTTGCCTCTCACTTCTTATGTTGATTCTCTTTCACTATAATTAAAGTTTTTCAAATTCATTAGCTCCCATTTGATGTGAATTCTCAAACACTTTCATTCTATATAAACTGCATCATACACATTTAGGAAAAAACATGTATAAACTGTACCAAGAGTGTTTTAAATTTCCACGCAACTTTCTAGGCAGCGTGCCACCCCAGAAGGGACAAGACTTATGACCTGAAGTTACTTGCGGCAGTATTTTAAACTGTAACAGTTTAATAGTTTAAAGTTCAGTAGTTTAAAGAACAAGTAAAGTCAATAAAAGAATCAAAAAATATATATATTAATAGCATTTAAAAAAATATCTTATACTACAACTTTTTTTCTTCAAAATGGGGTCTGAAACAGCGCTGAGAAATCCTCTCAACATTACAAACAGAATCTGGCTGAAGCACAGCCCAGAACTCCCCATCCAGCCCCCACCCCCACCTCCCCCTGCCAACTCCAGCAGCATAATGAGGACCTGAATTCCCTGGCCACAGGTGTGCCCAGAGTATCCTGACAAAAAAAAAAAGCACTGGAACAGTTTCAGAGGTCAGCACAATCACCCTTTGCTGGTATTTTCCCCAGAGTCATAATCAAAAGACTTTCTGGGGCAAGAAGACTGGACTCCTAGATGATCAGAAAACCTGCCAATAAGCCTTTAAAGACCTGAAGATTTTTTTCAGCTATTTAAAAAGAAGCACAAAACTCATGCCACACTAAAGACTTTCTCCAAAGTACTCAGTACTGCAACAAACATCAAGAACCTTTTCAATATTAAGAGCAGTGGAATAAACAAACACTGCAAAGAATAGCCAAAAACTTGAGTGTTTAAAGCTAAGCTTTTGCTGGCAGCCAATGACAAACCTTCCCGTCTGTCTGTATGCAGATTATTGTACAAGCTGAGATGTAAAATAGGACATTTAGGGCTCAGCCCAGGGTAGTGAGCAGAAGATGGGAATGAGCTTTCAAACTGTTCAGGTAAACAGACAGTGGGAGGCCATCCAGGCCAATGAGGCAGAAAACCATGTGAGAACTACAGTGGACGGCTAACAGAGGCCACTCCAAGGCCAGGGACCCGAAGGAAGAGGAGACCTGGGGGATCAGGAAGTCAGGCAGAAGAGAACCTGAAAGGAGACCGAAGAGACTTGTTCGTATACCTCCAACACCAACGTATTTAGGAGCCGAAGAAAAAGAAGAGAGGATGAGTCCAAATACATTGTAAACACAGAAATTTACGAATGAGCATTTCCCTCTCCAGGGCTCAAGGCAGACAGACAACCAGCTGTGACATCAATGACTGCAAGGCCATGGGGGTCCACACTGGCACAGGCCGTCAGACACAGCCTGCAGGAAATGTTTTCTGACCACGCACTGCCTCAAAAGCCAGAGGAACATCTGCGCTAGGAAACACGGGGCTGAAAACTAGAGCAAGTCTGGAGGAGAGGAGGGTGCCCCTCACTCCTGCCCCACACTCTCCTGTTTAAACACCACCCTCAGCGTCCCCCCTCCCATGCAGTCCAGGTCTCTCAGACCTCTTAGCAAATGGAAACAGCCGTTTAAACTCATTTACTGCTCTAAACTACGTGACAGACAGACCAGAGGGCTCCAGCGTGGGCTCCCAGCAGGCTCCAATCCTCCTTGCGATCTTGCTGGTGCACTTCACGGAACTTGCATTTACATCACTGAGCAAGGAGTGAATTTAAATTCATCCAGAATGGGGCACTAAGACAGCTGTATGTCAATGGAAGCCAAGCCAATTCTTTCTTCATTTAATAACTATTTGGAAATTATCATTTCTTAAAGGTTTAATGAATAAATCTGAATGGTTCTGGAGCTTCTGTTGGGATCCCTGTGTGAAAACTCCCCTAATTACTGGTCTGCTAAGCTTTTCTGCTGCATAATGGTGATTCTGATTTTTGTGCATAATCACCCCATTTAACTAAAGCTTGCATATTTACAGTACTGGACAGCTTTCAAAATATCAAATCTATTACTCCATTCTTCAGTTTCTAATGTCATGGTTCTTGAAAACTGTATTTAAGATTTAAGTTCTTCTCTTGCAAAGAATCAACTCCTGTTTTATGCTTGTAAAATCTTCCCCTTAACTCCCTAATCTAAAGTCTTTTCAGTTAAAAAGGCAGAAATTTCTAAAGGGTGTAAGCGGGTTAGGGACACGCTTACAGATGAGTTAAGGTGCTGGCGTTAATCACACCATCTCTACTTTAAATAGTTACTCTAAGAAAACTAGATTCCGTTTCTCAAGTCCTGGAGAAAAATGGTCACAGCGGGCTGTGAACAAGATCCAAGAGGAATCATCGTTACCAGGACAAATGACACCAATGAGGAGACACTCATGAAAACGCAGTTCCTGAAGCACTGAAGTCAGACCTTCTATGATTCACTCCAAAGCACTGACCTGCTCAATAGTGACAAATGTATCACAGAACCCGCAACATGTCACTGTCACTCTATCTGTCACTGAGTTCCCCTCCCCTGCCCCTGAGACGTGCTGCAGCAGGAATTTATAACACTTTCTCCCCAGGTTTCAGGGCAGAGCTGGCATTCTTATGCTTTCTCTTAACAACCATTAAGAATCTGAAGCATCAATTTTATTGAACCTGGATGGTTAGCAGGCACTGACCACAGAACAGGCACACCACGAAGTCACCTGGAGCTTACAGTGACAAGGAAGATGTGGCTTGTGGCCTGGAGCTGCCTCCACAACTCCCGATGAAACCAACTTAGGATGAGGAGACTTGTGGGGGAAACCTCAGGCTAAGACAGTCCAGGCAGAGCTCACAGAAACAACTCCAGTGGGGCTTCTGAGAGCCTTGGAACAGGCAAGGGAGCAGACGGGATGCACAGGAAGAGGACGGGACCAGAGTGCTGGGAGGTTAGAGGAGGAACTGAGAGGGCAACCAAGACAACCCTCAGACAGTTCTGAACTCAGAATTCAGACCAGCTGTTAGAGGGAGACCACCAGATGAGTTTGCTAAAAAGGGGGGGAAAAGCAGCAGCGTATGCACAAGGACAGGTATGCAAAGAGCGCTCTGCAGAGACACAGCTGGGCTCCAGGAGCCGTGAGGATGGGGTGGAGTGTGAGGGCTAAATCCCAGGACCCACAGTAAGGAGAGCGGGGGCTCAAGGTCCTACTCTTGGGGCCCAGAGGAAAGCTGGAGGAAAGAGGAAAGCTGGACTGCTCAGCAGAGCATAGGGCCGCGCAAGCCTCTAAGGAAGGCACCCCGCCCAGAGCAGCTTCGCCCTACGTGGGCCGTGTGCGCACCTTCTGGGCGATCATGCTGCAGATCTCGGGCAGGAAGTCCTCGCTGAGCAGTTTGTAGAGCTGGCGCTCTCGCACAGAGGTCCTCTCCCGGAAGCTCTCGGTGACCTGCCTCCACTCCTGCTCCGTCTGGCACAGGAGCCACCAGGAGCCCTGCCCTGGTCCCTGGGACCCTAGAAGAGGAAGTGAGAGTCGGGAAACAGGCCCCGTGGACCTCCTTCTCCTCTCTGCCATCAGGTTCACTGGTGACCTGGGTTACCGCTTAAGGTGGATAATGTATACTTCAGATGTTCTGGCTACTCTCCTCTTCACAACTAAGAGCTACGAAGTCAATACAAACACAACTATGGTGACCTTCCTGATAGATTCTAATAACCTAGAAATGTTCCAATGAATCTGCTTTTCTACATAAATGGCTTTGAGCTTCAGGAGTGTTCCTTGTTACATTGAGATACTATAAATTGCTTTTTCTCCTCAAATGTCTATTTTGGATTACAGATTGCATAAAAAGTCTACATAAGAACACAGTACACATCCTTATGTTGTAAAGTATTTCACGTTAAAAGAAAGCTCTTGAGAAGCTTTGCATTCATCCCAATGTCAGGAGCCTATTACACTGGGCCTGGGAAGGGGCTCAAGTGAAGTGACCTGGTCCTGATCTCGAGTGATTCGTGAGAAGGAGTGATGGACACAGGGAGACAATGTGTGAGGGGCAAGGAGGCTGGTGGGAAGACTGCTGCAGTGGTCCCAGCAGCTGCACTAGACTCTGGAAGGTGACGCAAACCCTCCAACCCCTATGAAGGCCATTACCGTTTCTAGTATGCAACTCAGATGCTGAGGAGTTTTCTTCCTGCTTGTCACTAGAACAAAGGAAAGGGGTAACCATTAAAACAAAAACACGGCCAAAATTGTTCTGTGCTTCCCTGGAAGGAAGACACACTGGCTTCCTATTAATACCAGAGGTGTGTGTGTGTCTGTTTGCATGTAATGCACATTGGCTAACTATCAACACTAGGAGAGAGAGAGTGTATGTGTGAGTGTGTATGTGTGTGTATAAGGAACACTGCCTTACTATAGGTATCAGAAAGGAGAGAGAGTGTGTGTGTAAGGCACAGTGGCTGACTACTAACACCAGGAGAGGATGCGTGTGTGTCTCTGACACGTCAACAGAGCAAGGTCAGGAGGCGGGCAAGTTGGCGCAGAGAAGGGAAGGACTACACACAGGAATAAGCACCACTGCCCAAGAATGGAGGAGCTCAGTGTTGACAGTTAAAGGCCAAGGAAAGGGCTTGCTACCCAACCGAGGGCTGCACGGAACAGAAGGCTGTTGAATTGAACCCCAGAGCAGGTTGAAGTGAGCAACTCAGGCTCTGAGGTCGCCCACCCCCACTCAAGGCATGCCACCTTGACCTCAGCAAAGTCAACGAAATTCCCTGGAAAACGGGACCGTTAATGATATGAGACACAAACACGCTCAGTGTTACGTGCCCAATAGTGCTGTCCCTCTAGACCATGAAGGACATGCTCTGGATGTTCCGGCCCTGCACAGCCTCCTGGAAGAATGGAAATGCCCCGTGCCGTTGCTATGCAACAAAGGCAGCCACAGGCCACACTCGCCCACTCGCAGAAGCGTGGCTGGTATGACTGAGGAACTGAACTTTAAATTTTATTTATTTTTAAAAAACATTAAAAATTATTTTAGGGACTGAACTTTCTCTTCACTTTTTTTCCCCCTTCTACATACATCTTACTGTATTTTTTTTTTCATCATTCTTTAAAAAAAAAAAACTTTTAACTGAGATATAGTTTCAGGTGTACAAAAAACACAGTGACCACAATTCTTAAAGATCACACTCCATATACAGTTATTATAAAACACTTGCACATCCCCATGCTGTACAGTGCATCCCGACAGCCTTTTATGTGACATACTCATTTGTACCTCTGTCCCCTAGCTCGTCCATCCCCCTTCTGTTTCCCCACTGGTCACCCCCAGTTTGTTCTCTGTATCTGCTTTGTTACATTCAGTAGTTTTATCCTTTTAGATTTCACAAAATTTTATTTAATTTAAAAAGACTTCAATACTGCACTGGATTCAGAATGCTACAGAAGAAAGTCGCCGGCAGAGGGCAGCACAGGAGCACTGGGCTTGTGAAGTGAGGACACCCCACTGGCTCTCTGATTCTGGGGCTCAAGGGAACCAAAGATGAATGTACAGAACAGCTTGCTGGATTTACATGGACTTGTAGGCTGCTAACAAAACCCAGGAACTGATGTCTTGTGTATAAAACACAATGACAGGACTATGTCTCACAAATTCTGGTGGGAGGAAAGCTTGCATTCTATAGTCAAAATTTCAGAAAAGTTAAGTGGAACACTGGATTTTTTAACACTGATTGTTAAAACAAACAAAAAAACAAATTCTGATTGACTGATTCATAATCAGATCCCTAAAAACATTTATTAGCAGTTAATGAGCAACATAGTGAAATCTGGTCCACTTCAGGCACTTAGCTTATTTAAGCAGTTCTAACAATAAACCAGAGAACAAGGAAGCAGTTTGCCCTGTGTTATTAGAATTTTTAAGACTGTGACTTAACTGCCATAAGTGAATAACTATATATCTGATCCTTAAGTAAAAGGTGTAAAAGTATTTTTACACAGTACAGGTCAGACCCTCAAAACTCTTATACTGAGATTCACATGGTGGATATTCCTAAAAGAACAACATACTAAAGTAAAATTTCCCAGGACTTCCCTAATGGTCCAGTGCTCAAGACTCTGAGCTTCCACTGCAGGAGATCCCTGGTCAGGAAACTAAGATCCTGCCTGCATGAAGCACAATGTGGCCAAAAAATTAATTAAAAATTTCCCAAAATATAACAATCTTTTTCTTTGCTAAAATTAAATACCAAATAGGGAGGTGGGAGGGAGGATCAGGATGGGGAACACATGTAAATCCACGGCTGATTCATGTCAATGTATGGCAAAAACCACTACAACACTGTAAAGTAATTAGCCTCCAACTAATAAAAATAAATGGAAAAAAAAATTAAATACCAAATAAACACTTAAAAATGTTTAAGGTCTCGTCTTAACAAAATGAGTTCTAAACACAATAAAGCACGTTTACTACTGAAGCCTCCTTACCAGGAAAGAACTCCTAGACTCACAGTATTAACTCACTCCACCTCCTGTGCAGAAATCTGGGACGAAGGGATCTGGAGGGCACTTCCTGTAAGCAGGCTTGGTTCCTGGTGCCTTCTGCTGTCAGAGCCCCCACTGCCCAGGGGGAGGGCTCCCAGACAGCTGGTAACTTGAGAGGGGCCGGGCCGGGGACTCCAAGGACTCCAGTGCACACCCACGTCCTCGCCGAGACAGAGCAAGGATGGGGCAAGCCCTCCAGCATAAGGGTTTGGGTTAGGGACCTTCACACACTAAGATTTTCTCACCTCATGAAAGTTTCTTCCTGTAGTTTTTTCCGTTTTGGGGGTCTTCCTCTTCTTTTACCTGTTTTCCCAGGAACATTTGAGACATTTTTTTGTCCTTCACTTTCCCTAAGAAGTAGTACATTAAACAGAAATGTCAGTTGTCTGGCCACGAGGTTACTAAACAGGACAAAGGCAGCAGTTACAGGGACAAGACAGGGCGACCTCACATCTTCCGTTATTATTAATAAAACGTGGAACCAAGGAAACGGACGTCTCCCACATGAACATCTGGGCTGGTAAAGAATCTGCCTGCAATGTGGGAGACCTGGGTTTGATCCCTGGGTTGGGAAGATACCCTGGAGAAAGGAAAGGCTACCCACTCCAGTATTCTGACCTGGAGAATTCCATGGACTGTACAGTCCATGGGGTCGCAAAGAGTCAGACATGACTAAGAGACTTTCACTTTCAGGCTTCCCTAACTACAAAGGGTCCAGCAACCTGAAGTGCGGGGAAGATGGCAGCACAGCTCTGGGACGTTGCCCAAGGCCTCTTCCTTGACAAGACCCCAGGTAGGATGGGGTTCTCCAGAACCCACTCTGCCATAGAGAAAGGCCCAGGGCGCACTGGCGCTGCTGAGAACTGGCGCCAGAACCGCCACCCCAGGGAGCAGGGCTAGAGGGCAAGTCCTCTGTGCTTCTGTGTGAAGTGCCTCCTTGCAGGCATGCTGCTCCATTCAGTTCACTCCTTCATGAGAGGAGAGCTGTGCAGTGGAATGCAGAGGCACTGGACGTTAATGACAGTGGCGACAGCAACATGACCTTCAGGAAGGTACCTGCTCAGAGAGAGCTCTCCATGGGACCCTCCTTGTGCCGGGTCCTCCTTGTACATTCGCGTTCCGTAGAAATACCAGTAAAGGGCCCCTGAGCTGTCCTCTCCCAGGGGCTCCACACGGAGACTGTCTGCGTCCAGGCCCTGGGCAGGTCAGGGAAAGAGGTTTGGGCAACAAGAGAAAATGGAAATGAGGACCAAAAACATAGTCTCACAGATACCTCACATTACAATGCCCAAACACCTGGGGTAATCTTCATGCCAGGTCCAGATATATCAGACCAGGAGAAGGCGCGTGCTCTAAGAACAGGATGTGGAAACATTTCAAACCCTTCCCATCCCATCACTGCCCCCATGTTGCCAAAATCAGAGAAAGCCCAAAGAATTCTGATGAACTTGTGATACATCTGGCTTGGACCCACACGAGGAGAGACAAGCCCGACAGGAGAGTCAGTGCTGCAGCAGCCTCGTCCCACACCATGCTGGGCCGCCAGCCAGCCCAGCCCAGGGCTCCCCACTCACCAGCATGACCTCACTGCCGCCCTCAGTGATGGAGACCAAGGCCTCGGTGAAGGTGGAGCAAAGCTGAGCTACAGATCTCACCACGGTTCCCACCCAAGCCCACAGGCACTGTCGACCTCCCAGTGAGGGCAGGATCAGGTGAGGGAGAGGCGGCCAGAGCCCCACCCAGCACACTGCTGCCATGTGCACAAAGCGTGTCATGGGGATGGGGTCAAGACTTTGGGAGGTGTCATAAATCTTAATTATGCCAAGTCAAAATTCAGGCCTCAGGAAATAACATTCAGTGACTAATGTAACCACAATTCTGGCTGATGACACAGCAGACAGGAGCCTCGACTGTTCCCATGTCAGCGGGGACCCAGGATATGGAAAGAGGAAGACACCAAAGAGGCCAGCACAACCCAGAGCCGGCTTCCCTGAACCGCTGCTCCAGGGAGGGTGCCTATCCGTCACTCACCTTGAGGAGGTCAAAGACGTCGTCAGCGTCCAGCCGGTAGTCACAGAGGCGGTGGAGAATCTCCACTCGGGTGCGCAGGGGAAGGTCCTGGAAGCTGGCCTCCCGCAGAGGGTTGGGCTTCCCCTCCTCCAGCTCCCAGCGGTAGTTGATGATATCCTCCAGGTAGCTGTGGAAGGTCTGAGGCCTAGCCAGTGGTCCCAGACACAAAGGTGCGTTATTACCACACAGAGGACTGGGGGGTGGGGGTGAGGGTGGGGGGTGCTGGGGGGTGATACATCTTCAACAGAAGCAGAACTGAAAGCCCCAGGAAGGGCCTGCGAGGCCCTCGAGGAAACACTTGTTACTGCGCCATCTCCTTGGAGCTGACAGTGTCGAGCCCCAGAGATTACCAGCGTTCACGAAATTTTCTCACAGAACAGGTCGCTCTACACGTTCAGCCACGAGCAGCACGCTGTGTGGCAGTAGCTGCACGTGTGCAGTGTCAACGGCAGACACCACAACAGGCCGTGCCGACCGTCACCTGTACAGGCAGACGCTGTGGAGCCCGGGGGACATTCAGATCATACAGGCAGACGCTGTGGAGCCCGGGGGGCATTCAGATCATACAGGCAGACACTGTGGAGCTCGGGGGGCATTCGGTTCAAAGTCAGGTCCCCGACTTAAGAGGGCGAACAGCAAAGAAGGTCAGTGTCTACCTGGTTTCATCCATTCATATTTCATGTTCTAATGCAAAGGTGGAAAAACCTTCTCCAGAACACAAGCAGTTACACCGAGGTGTAACTATACTTTCATGTGCTATTACATGTAACCTTGTAGGCATGATACAAAACACTATATTCTAAATTTGAGAGTTTTTCCTGCAGGAAACATTTAAGACAATTCAATGGCAACTTAAATTTCTGACTAGTACCTAAATGTGCCTTGTATATAACAGTGTGTTATGCATGCCGGTGTGTTTAGCCGGGTCTGACTCTGTAAACCTATGGACTGTAGCCTGCACCAGGCTCCTCTGTCTATGGAATTCTCCAGGCAAAAATACTGGAGTGGGTTGCCAAGTTTCCTTCTGCAGGGGATCTTCCTGACTCAAGGGCTGAACCTGCATCTCCTGTGTTTCCTACATTGCAGGCAGTTCTTTACCCACTGAGCCATTGGGGAAGCCCTGGTATGTAACAAAGTACTGTTTAATTGTTAGATAGTTACTCTATATCTCAACTATTAAAGAATCTGGATACAACTTCACCTAACGCTTGATTTAAAAACATTTTTCTCACTAAACAAAGAGCTCCAAAGGAATTATGTAGGTCAATATAATTTTTAAAAGAGGTAGGTACCATGTTATTTTATAATCTATGGTAGTTGTATCTGTAGAAAAAGTCAGAAGAAATATTCTTAGAAAAAAACAAAGGGCCTTAGGCAAATAAGAAATGAAACATTTTGCTTTTTCAAAGAGAGAAGGAACTTCATTTCCTTCCCACTGATACCTCAAACTAGCACAGAGTGAATGTGGTTAATGCATCAAAATCCATCATGACACCTGGAAACGGGGCTCTCGGCACGGGGACACCTGCAGCTCTTACAAACTGAGGCCACTAAGTGCAGGGCACTTGCTCTGGACAGTTACCACCAACCCCTTCACTAGAACAGAAAGACTGAAGCACATGGTCCATGCCTATGTTCCTTCTTGTCTGAAAGAAGTTCTAAATGCTAATTACCCTATTTTTTCCCCCTTAAAATAGTTTGCAGGAGAACAAGCTTCTACCAGAGACCCACGTGACCCGGGAGGTGTGACCACACAGGGAAACAACCTGCCTGAGATCACCACAGCAAAAGGAAGACTGCTGCGTCAGTTCTGAGGCATGAAAGGGTATCTGCAGTCTACGTGCAGGGAGCACTGAGGACCTCGCACCCCAGTGCCATGTAGAGACTAAATAGAAAAATTCAGTTCAATTCAGTCGCTCAGTCATATCTGACTCTGCAACCCCATGGACTGCAGCATGCCAGGCCTCCCTGTCCATCACCAACTCCGGGAGTTTACTCAAACTTAACTCCTTTGAGTTAGTGATGCCATCCAACCATCTCATCCTCTGTCGTCCCCTTCTCCTCCTGCCTTCAATCTTTCTCATCATCAGGGTCTTTTCAAATGAGTCAGTTCTTCGCATCAGGTGGCCAAAGTATTGGAGTTTCAGCTTCAGCATCAGTCCTTCCAATGAATGTTCAGGACTGATTTCCTTGAGGATGGACTGGCTAGATCCCCTTGCTGTCCAACACCCCAGTTCAAAAGCATCAATTCTTCAGCGCTCAGCCTTCCTTATGGTCCAACTATCACATCCACACGTATAAAGACTACCTTTTGGTAATTCCTAAAAGGCCCCGTAAGAATATTTGAAAAGTACTTATTCATAAAGATCATAAAACAATTCAGCCCAAAACCACTAAACCAATGCCTCTTTTGTAGGACTATATGGTACCTGCCATGTCTTGCAATCAATTAAGAAATCAAAACAAGTAAGAAATCATGACAATTTCAAATTCAAGGAAAATATGACTTAAGACATAAAACATATTTTAACAGGGAAATATGTATATAACAGATTTTCTGTATATGAATGCTTAAGTTAGGTAAAAAAGAAGAGTATTAAAAGTCATCTAGAAATTTTAAAAAAGCCACTTGGAAATCTTTGTCTTTAAAAAGATAAAGAACTGTCTTTAGTGGAAGCCAGATGGGACCTTAAATACTATTTGCATGAATTGGAAGTCTGGAACATCAAGTTTAAGGTGAGATATGGTACAGTAAGAATTCTAAACAGCTTCTGATAATTAAAGATGCACCCTGCTGCCCCAGAATCACTCACACACACACACACATATATGCACCCACAAAGTCTATAAGAAATAAAGTGAAATACTTAACAAAAGAAACCATCGAAGCACAAAGAAAGGAAAAAAAAATAAGAAAGAAACAGGTGAAAAGACATTCATTAGTCATTTAGGGAATGCAAATCAAAACCCAATAAGGTACCACGCCACACCCACCAGGATGGCTAAAATTAGAGACAGGTAAGAACAAGTGCTAACCACTTATTAACAAGGACTCAGAGAAAGGGGAATGCTCGTACACTGGTAGAGGGAATGTATAATGATGCAGTTGCTTTGCAAATATTTGGCAAGTTGCTCAAAACTTAAACAGAATTACCATATGACCCAACCATTCCACTCTTAGGTACACAGCCAAGAGAAATGAAAACATCCATCCACACAAAAACAAGTACACTAACGTTCATATACAACAGCTTGATTCACAATGGTCAAAAGACTGAAACAGCACCATGTCCATGAACTGATAGATAAATAAAACACAACAGAGCATTTTCTGACCATAGAATGAATGAGTCCTTGATTCATGATACAATGTGCTTGAAAACATGCTAAATAAAATTAGCCTAATACCTACATGTACGTATTCCACCTACAGAAGCACCTAGAATAGTGAATAAACAACATGCACAGAAAGCCCATTAGTTAGTGGGACTGGTGACTGCAGGAAGTAAGGACAGCTAATGGGTGTGAGGTGTCTTATGAGTCTCATAAAACGTTCTGGAATTCAACAGTAGTGATGGCTATACACTTAAAAACCCCAGAGACACAAGTGGAAAACCAACCATACCAATAATTACACTAACTGTAAGTGAACTAACAGTCAAACACTGCTTAGTAGGAAATTGATAGCTTTGAAACGCCCGTATTGGAAAGAAAAAAGGCTCATCACCAGTACTATAACTTAAGAAGTACGAAGAGTAGGCTAAACCAAAGTAAACAGAAGAAATAATAAAGATAAATCAATAAAACAAAAAAGATTTTAAAAAGAAAATGAACAGTAGGTAAGGTTAAAAGTTGGTTCCTTAGCAAACATTTTAAAAGTTGATAAACCTGTAGAAAGAATGAACTTCTAGAGGGACAGACACAGCACAAATTACAACATCAGGAATGAAAGTGGAAACACCACTGTAGAGCCTACAGATATTAAGAGGATAAGAGAATATTATGAATAGCACTATGGAAATAAATTTAAAAACTGAAACAGACGAATTCCTTGAAAAATGCCAAAATGACTTACCAAAGTCATGACTTAAGAAACAGACCATCCAGGAGAAAAAGGAACCCTCCTACACTGTTGGTGGCAATGTAAATTGGTACAGCCACTATGCAGAAAAGTTTGGCGGTTTCTCAAAAAACAGAGAATAGTGCTAACATATGATCCAGCAATCCCACTCCTGGTACATATCCAGAGAAAACTGTAATTCAAAAAGATACATGCACCCCTTATGCTCACAGCAGCACTATTTATAATGGCTAAGACATGGAAGCAACATAAATTTTCAACAGGTGACTGGATAAAGATGTGGTACATAAAAACAATGGAATGTTATTCAACCATAGAAAGAATGAAATAACTCCATTTGCAGCAACATAGATGGACCCAGAGATGACCATACTAAGTGAAGTAAGTCAGACAGAGACAAATACCATACGATATCACTTATGTGAAATCTAAAATAAGACATAGACTTACCTATGAAACAAACTCACAGACATAAAAAATAGATATGTGGTTGCCAAAGAAAGCGGGTATAGGGGGAGTGATGGATTGGGAGTCTGGGATTAGCAGATGCAAACTGGTATATACAGAATGGATAAACAACAAGGCCTGTTGTATAGCACAGAGAACTATATTCAATATCCTGTGATAAACCACAGAAAAAATGGAAAAGAATATGAAAAAGGATATATACATATGATTGAATCACTTTCCTATACAGCTGAAATTAGTGCAATATTATACTTAAATAAAATTTTTTAAAAAAGAGGAACTTCCTTGGTGGTCCAATGGTTACGATTCTACCTTCCATTGCAGGGGCCGCAGGTGTGATCCCTGATCAGGGAACTAAGACCCCACATGCTCGCTAGTGTGGCCAAAAATTAAAATTAAAAAAAAATTTTTTTCAAGAAATAAAACACCCAAACAGTCTTAATCTATTAAAGAAACTGAATCAATATTACTCAAATAAAACCTTGCATAAAGAAAACTACAAAATCCAAAGGCTTTCAGTGGTGAACTGTTCAAAAGAAATTACAGAGACTTTTTCAGAAACCAGAGGAGGGAAACGCTTCTCAACCCATCTGCCAAACCTGACAAAGATTTCTATGCAAATAAAAGTACAGGCCAATATTCTTCATCGACATCCTCAAAACAGCAGCAAATTGAGTTCAGCAAGAGACAAAAGGGACAGCACTTCATCACACTTGATGGTGAAAGGCTGTACACTTCCCCCAAGATCAGGAACAACACCTGAGTCGTGGCCAGCACAGTGTTAAGACAAGAGAAGGAAGCTCTTGGGAGAGAGGCTGGCACAGAGGCTGGAGCAGAAGCAGACAACAGAAACTCCTCAGTTACCTGCAGGACCAATGAATCAAGAGGCGGGTTCAGGAAGCCTCAGTAATAAGGTCAACATAAAAAAATCAATTGTATTTTACAAATACCGACAACAAGTAGCTGGAAAATATAAAAGCTCAAGCACAAATGGAAAGATGCATAATCTTTACACTAAAACTATAAATATTCCTGAAATTAAAGAAGATAAACAAATGGTGAGATATATATCATGGTCAAGGACTGGGTAATTCAACATTGGTCAAAGTGTCCATTTTCTGTAGCAGGCCTTTTCTGAGGGGTGGCAGGGCTGACAACTTGATTTTTAAATTTGTATGCTAAGAACCCAGAACAGTCAAAACATTTAAAAAGCAAAACTAAAATATAAAAAAGGTGGAGAATACTCTCAATTTCAAGACAATCTGATACTTGACTAGACTGAACATACATGAAATTTCTAAGTAAAAAATATGGACACTGATCTTCTGCTTCACACCATAGACAAATACTAACTCAAAATGCATCATAATGTCAACTGTAAAAAGTTGAAACTATAACACTAAGAGAAAACCTCAAAGAAAATCCATTGACATTAAAGGTACATCCTGACTTGGAAATATTAATAACATACTAGAAAAAACTGATAAATTAGACTTCAACAAAATTAAAACTTTAAAATATTCTTTAAAATATAATGTCAAACAAATAGGTAAACTACACATCAGGAAAAAACAGTCATAGCCTGTTATTTACCTAATCATCAGGGAAATGCAAATTGAAACCACAATGAGTTACCACATTACATGCAACAGAATCAGTAAAATGAAAACTTGGGTAAAATTAAAAATAACACATGTTGGCAAAGATATGGAGCAACTAGAGTGGTCAAGAAAACAAATCTGGCAGTTTCTTAACATCAAACAAACTCTCCTATGGGATCCAGCAATTCCCAAGAAAATGAAGAGACGTTCACAAAACTTCTGTGTGGATGTTCACAGCGGCTTTATTCCTTACAGCCCCACCTGGAGGCAGCACACAAGCCCACCAATTAGTGGACAGAACACTTGAGATATTTTTGCACTGGATACAACTGAGACTCCTCCCTCAAAGGAAAAAAGTACTGACGTGAACAGCAGCATCAGCAAGTACCACGCGCTCTGGGCTTCCTGAAAGAAGCTGAACACGAAGAGTGATCCCAACCAGAAGAAGCTCTGCAATCAGGCAAAACAACCTGCATCCATAGGAACCAGATCACTGTATTGGATACAGTGGGTTTCTCTGGGAGGGTGGGGGTTAGATTTAGTGCAAAGGGGCACTTTCTGGGGAGATGGAAATGTCATATTATCTTGAACAGCATGCTGACTAAGTTCATGGAATTAGAAAAAAGAACCTATTTTTCTAAAAACAAGGGCATGCAAACTATGACCCATGGACCAAATCTGGCCTGAGTGTCTCTCTTTAGCCTGTAAGCTAAGAATGTAAAAATCATTCTTTTTTAAAAGTTCAGAGAAAAAAGAAATCAAAAAAATACTATTTCATGACATACGAAAATAATATAAAATTCAAGTTTCAGTGTCCATAAACCTCTAAAAAACAGCCACAGGGACTTTCCTGGTGATCCAGTGGCTAAGACTCGTGCTCCCAATGCAGGGGGCCTGGGTTCAATCCCTGGTTAGGGAAGTAGATCCCATACGCCACAACTGAGACACGGCACAGCTTGCTAGTTAGCTACCTAGCTAGCTACTTAAATAAATGAGTAAATGAGTAAACACCCACATCCAGTATCAGCCATGAAGCATTGCTCTCCCTGCTACTAAAAGCTCCAGACTGCTCTAAGGATGTCATAAATAATTTAATCTCACTAAATATTATTATTACTAAATAAATTTAGTAATGGGTATGCTTATCATTCCCATTTTACAGGTGAGGCAAGTAACACACAGAGAGATGATGGATCTTTCTTCTCTCTCTTTAGTTGCTAAGTTGTATCCGACTCTTGCAACTCCATGACTGTAGCTTGCCAGGCTCCTCTGTCCATGGGAATCTCCAGGCAACAATACTGGAGTGGGTTGCTGTTTTCTTCTCCAGGGGATCTTCCTGACCCAGGAATCAAACCTGGATCTCCGGCATTGCAGGCAAATTCTTTACCAACTGAGCTATGAGGGAAGCCCTTTCTTAGCTCCACATAATAGCTTAGTCTTAGAACCAGGAAAGAAAAGCGTTCATTTGTACAAATTCCTCTTTATTTAGGGTGGGATGAAAAGAAAGCCTCTGAGAATACTGAGCGCAAATTCACTCTAAATGCACGTGGATACCACTGGAGAGACAGAGTAACAATAACTTCGGGCAGTTCCTTTCAGTGGAAAAGGTAAAATTCATTGTGATGCTTCCTTGTCTGAGTGATCACTGCACACAGGTGTATTTAGTTTGCATAAATTCACTGAACTGCAGAGTAAGGAATGTGCCTTTTCTGTGTGTATTACTACATACCATCATCAACAAGTTTTTAGAAGGCTGAAGCCTCATTTCAGACTAGTTAATTCAACTTGGGTCAACCAGATCTCAAACTTACTTCACCATTCAGAAATATTTTTGTTTCAGTATACTCCTCTATTTTTTTTTTTTAACACAAACACTTTATGTTTTCTGAAATGCTGTGACGTATCACAGGTGTGCTCTGACGAAGGCTAGAACCAACACTTGCCTCCCTGGACCAGCACAGAACAGGACCAATGCTGCCCCACACTGCCCCCCAGGACAGGGTGATGATGAGCGCTGAGGGCACAAGGGAAATGAAGGCTCCCTGCTCCTCCAGTCCTTCAGAGACTCGCAGTTTCCTTCAACAGCAGAAAAGTCACCAAAGCAGTGCTGGCACAAAGGGAAAGTTCTCTGCTCTCAGTTACATCTGAAATTTTGGGACATTTGACTAGGATCAATTGTTTGTTTGTTTTTTAAAATAAATTAACACCTGATTTCAA
Source organism: Dama dama (assembly GCF_033118175.1). NCBI lineage: Eukaryota > Metazoa > Chordata > Mammalia > Artiodactyla > Cervidae > Dama > Dama dama. The sequence goes on from NC_083702.1 coordinate 11,148,053, forward strand.
AAGAAATTGTTTAGGAGTAACTGACACAGTGCTGTCACGAGGAAGAAGCTAATGTTAAGAGGCCAGGCGCCAGCACACGGCTGTAAGAGACAGACAGAACCCATGAGCAGGCAGCTCTGCAAACTGTAAACAAGTATTTCTTGTGTTTGATCATCGCCAACACACCCGTGAAGACAAGGCCTAAGTGTGTGATAGGAAATTTCAGTACAGACTTCAAATGTGCACAGTAGACTAGGAAAGGGGTGAGCCGGACAGCTTGCCAGGCTGGAGGCCCTGGGTCGTCACCCTCACGGCCTCACAGGCCTCTGTGCCGTGCTCGCCTCGCCCCTCAGGCTTCATCCATTCACTGGCTCCTTCCTTGTCTCCAGCACTCCCTACCCTGGGGACCACACCTCCAAACTTGTCACCCAGCCTACAAGGCTTACTGGGCTCCAACTCCTGCTGTGCTGTGGCCACTGGATTCCTTGAATGGCTGAGCATACAGAGACGAGTGGGGAAAGAAGGTGGCGGTGGGCCATGCAAGCCGCACACATGCACAATGACATCAGCTAAGGCGACAAGAGCCCCTCAGCTGGGGTTGGGCCCTGTCTTCCCTCCAGCTGAGAGGTGTCTTAGATGACTTCCAAAGGCTACAGAATGGGGTTTAATCATGAAGTCTCATTTTAGATGGTGGCAATGAACCAAAATTTAATAGGGCCAAGATTCTGCAGCTCAAACCAATCACATTTCTGAACCACATGGGACCTTCTGCAACCCCTAGGCTCTGCTCCAGGGCTTCAAGCCCCAGGCGCAACCCTCCCACCTGCACTTCATGAGTGGGTCTGTCCTTTCTGCGTTCACCCACTTATTGGGCTCTGCCTTGGGAAGCACCCATGTGAAGACTCAGTTCCCTGGCCCTTTGCTCAAACACCTGCGGGCTCTACAGACTTCAGAGCACTTGCCGTGTGGCCAGAGCGCACACTCTGTGGTGGGACCAGCACTGAGGGTCCTGAGGGCGTCTGCCTACAAAGAGCGAGGTGAGGCAAATGGACCCCTTGGACACTGATGAGTCATAGGTGAAAGAAAACAACCTCTGGAATGAGCAGCCTGGAAATGCATTGTTTTGAGTCTTTTTGGGGGGGCCTTGCAGCACAGCATATGGGATCTTAGCTGCCTGACCAGGGATTGAACCTATGTTCACTGCAGTGGAAGTATGCAGTCTCAACCACTGGACCGCCAGGGAAGTTCTATATTTCTTTAATCTTAAACGGGGCTTTCTTTTGACTGAATGAAAATACTTTCAGAAATTTTAAATAAGAGCATAATTCACTAGGTGTACAAGGTTTTATGTCCAAGGCTATGTGAAATATGTTTATAAGAGTTAAGCGTTAAGGCACAAATGTTCATCTACTAAATTGGAGTATTTGACAATCCTATTTAGAGAAACAATAGTTATGATAACTAAATGCAAGATATGAAAAAGTGAAATTATATACACAGTATGACTACAAAACTTAATGCTTAAAAAACAAAAACTCTCAAGCTACAGCTCAAAAAGCAAACCCTTCCTCATCGGGTCTGAGTGATAATGCATATGTTTCCTTCTGCTCTTTGTTCAGCATGACAGCCTGGACGCCCCTGGGGATGGACAGCACACTCACAGAGCAACCAGCAGACCACCCCCACCATGTCAGGGCGGCTGAGCACCACGATGGATGCCGGAGCAGGTCATCACCCTCTCTCATGTTATACCCACATGTTGACTCAGCCCTGACAGGCCCCTAAGAGTGAACGTACTAACTACAACAGAAATATTTTACACATCGTCTTTTGTTAACTGTCTGAAAACTATAAACCGTAACGCCCCAAACTTCTGTTTGGACAGGGGGACCAGGACTGGGAACCCCATCCAGTCTCTGCTTCCCAGAAGTGTCCCACAGTTCAGTGCCATGGGGAACAGGATAAAAAGAGTGGCTACTGAGTCCCTGGAAACAAGGGGTGAGGCCTGAGCAGAAGAGCATGTACTTGCCGAGAGACACAAAATTCAGCTCCACGTTTCTACGTGTCTCACACGTAAGGGAACATGTGTACTTGGTTGCTAAGGTGTGAGAGGCCCAGAAGCTCCATCTCAGAATGATGCTACTGTTCACAGCAACAAGAGACACAGACCCAAGGGCAGAACTACAGTTAGAATCTCATTTTGTTAAGCATCATTTTACCAATACTGGAAACAAAGATGAGAAAGTAAGGCCTACACTGAGAGGAAAACACTGTGTGTTTCCACATGGAAAACACTTCATGTGGCTGTGGTAGCTGGGGGACCTGAGAATAATGGCTATAGATTTGTGGGAGTGGAAAAAAGACAATAAAATGAAAACTCAGCTGCAGAAGCAGCCAAAGGCAGGGCCCGGAACCACATGTGAATACACTGGACATCTCAGCCGATGATCTGCTCAGGTGTGCTCCAGGAGACACGAAACATCACCAGGACTGGTTACTCCTTCCACTGCCAGAAGAGGTAGGACTGGGGTTACTCACGTGATGTCCCTTCGTTGATAGCAGCCTTGGAGCAGGCGGGCGATCAGGTCGCTGATGAACTCCACGTCATCTCTGTGGAGAGCTGCTTCTAACTCCTGAGGAGGCGGAGACAGGGGCGAGAGCTCAGACACAGAGGCAGACCCCCAACACGCCGCCAGCGGCCCTCCCCCCCCACCAGCACCCAGCACGGCACTGTCCTTTCTGGCTTGGTGCAGCTCTTTGGTTTTCTAGGCGTTTCCTCCCCTACTGCTCTTACCAAGCTCCATTTCCTTCATCTGTACAGGCAGACGCCTCTTTTTATAAGTCGGTGCCATCGCTTCTCGGCCTTTTGGCTAAGATCAGGTGTGTAAGTCAATGCCAGCACAGTCACAAAAGAGCTTAACTTATGTAAACAGGCTATAATGCTTTCTATTTTAATGCAGGCGTACAAAGGAGCAGATGTGTAATTGATCAGAAAGCGTTCATTTACTGAAGAGTTTCAACAAGTAAGCCAATTGCAACAGCTCTTCAGAACCATGCCACTTGGAATATTCTGTGCGCATACAGCCTGTGAGGCGCTACCCGTGCGGGGCTGGGGGGCGAATCCCAGGGAACAGGCAGTGGGATTTAGGCAGGGACGGCACACATAATCTAAACAAGGGTTCACTGAGGAGCTACAGGAACAGAGGTGACAGCCGGCATCTGGGGAATCCTATCCCTTTCCTTCTCAAGCTCCCACAGTGAACATTCACCACTCCCAGGACACAGGCTCATGTCCGGTCCACCCAGAGGCTGTCCACCTGCTGTGCAAGCTGAGTCCCCAGGGTCCACTCTGCTGGTGGTGTGGCCAGCTCAGAACCAGATTCTGAGGGTCTTGTAAGTGGGTCCAAAAGCACCAAGGGCACCAAAGACCAGCTTCTGACCTCCACACTGAGGAGCAGGCAGTGTACACAAGGGGAGGTCCATGTCTACTAGAAATACAGGGAAGGTCTTTTGCTCGATATTTTAATTCTTTTATTATTCTGTGTTCAAAAGCTCCTAAGTTTGTAAACGCCTCGAAAACGTCACGTGACGCAAGCATTACTAAGCATACTGACCAACAGAAACAAACAACTGAAACCGCCCTGAGACGGAAGGGGCCCTGGACACCTCGAAAGCCAAGGCCTCAGCGTGAAAACACTGTGCCAGCCCGAGGGCAAGCGTGGCCAGGATGTGCACACCTGTCACAGGGCGCCTGCTCTTCTGGGCAGACACCAGGGATGCTGAGCCCGCTCTTCCGAGGAGAAGCGGGTGGGCCTGAAGCATCTGCCATGTGAGTTCTGAGTAGAACTTTAACACTTACGAATACAAGTCCCACCCTGCCTCCCATGTCACCCACAGGATACCGAAACACACAATACACAAAATTCCTTTGTAGACGTATTTCTACAATATTGTGCCTCAAATTCAGAAGCACCTAGAAAAAACAGACCAAATCAGACACGGTGACTTGAGAGAGACACTTTCCCCGGGGCCCTGCAGGACACAACCCGCAGAGTCACTGCTCCGTCAGAGGCGGTGGCGCTGCCGCGGGACCCAGCTGTCCTCCCCGCAGCGGCCGCAGGTGAGCAGGGTCCCTGCACAGCCTCCGCTCTCACGGCCCCGCGCCCAGTGTCACAGGGAGACAGCAAAGAAGAAACAGGGCAGCAATTTTAATCTGCTGAACAAACAGGGGACTGGCTTATCAGTTAAAATTTTTTCACTTCAATGGATACAGAGTCTGAGATTTACAAGATCAAGACGTTCTGGAACAGATTCATAACAAAACGAATATACTTAACACTACTGGGGTATGTGCACTTACACTTAACATTACCGGACTGTGCCCTGACACATAACACTACTGGACTGTGTACACTAACACGTAAACTACCAGACTGTGCCCTAACATGTAACACCACTGGACTGTGTGCACTTACACTTAACACTATTGGACTGTGCCCTGACACCTAACACTACTGGACTGTGTACACTCACACGTAACACTACTGGACGGTACCCTGACACGTAACACTACTAGACTGTGCCAGTGACACGTACCACCACCAGACTGTTAACTTACATTTAACACTTCTGGACTGTGTACACTTAACACTAACGGGCTGTGCTGCGACACGTACCACTACCAGACTGTGTTCACTTACACTTAACACTATTGAACAGTGCTGCTGCTGCTGCGTGGCTTCAGTTGTGTCCAACTCTGTGCGACCCCACAGACGGCAGCCCACCAGGCTCCTCCGTCCCTGGGATTCTCCAGGCGAAACTACTGGAGTGGGTTGCCATTTCCTTCTCCAATGAGTGAAAGTGAAAAGTGAAAGTGAAGTCGCTCAGTCATGTCCGACTCTTCGCGACCCCATGGACTGCAGCCCACCAGGCTCCTCCGTCCGTGGGATTTTCCAGGCAAGAGTACTGGGGTGGGGTGCCGTTGCCTTCTCATTGGACTGTGCACTTACACATAACACTACTGGACTGTGTCCTTGTAACTAACACTATAGACTGTACTTAAAACAGTTACCACAGTAGAGTTTATGTATCTTTGACCACAATTTGGGGGGTCGGGGGGAGAACTTGCCACATTACAAGTATCCCAGGCAGACGCTGTGGTGATTTAAATGAGGTGACACTTATAAAAGCCAGACCAGCCTGGTGCGCAGTGAATGCTTCATAACATGTGAGCACTGCAGTTATCTCATTCTCAAGTGACAGTGTGTAGAAAAAAACAGACTGAAGAAAGTGGTCTTTTCAAAAATCAGATTTCTGAACAATAGAAATTCAAACTTTCTTTTAATACATGGCCTGTATGCATGATACTTTTGTTGTTGTTGTTGTTGTTTTGCATGATGTTTTTGAACTGTGGTGTTGGAGAAGACTCTTGAGAGTCCCTTGGACTGCAAGGAGATCCAACCTGTCCATCCTAAAGGAAATCAGTCCTGAATATGCACTGGAAGGACTGATGCTGAAACTCCCAAAACTCTGGTCACCTGATGCGAAGAACTGACTCACTGGAAAAGACCCTGATGCTGGGAAAGATTGAAGGCAGGAGGAGAAGGAGACGACAGAGGATGAGATGGTTGGATGACATCACCGACTTGATGGACATGAGTGTAAGCAAATTTCAGGAGCTGGTGAGAGAGAAGCCTGGCATGCTGCAGTGCATGGTGTTGCAGTCAGACTTGACTGAGCGACTGAACTGAACTGACTCATGAGCCAATAAAACTCCATCCAAATCCAGGTTATTCACAGCTACACCACTTCCACCTTCAGCTCAGAGCCCAGGCTAAGACAACCAGGGTTTTTAAACATGCTTCAAAAGCCCCGCCCCCGCCGCTCCTCCTCACTCCCCACCCCCTTTTGTATTCCCTTTTCACAGTGGGCACTGGGCTGAGAGCACAGAATCTGAACTCTGCCAAGAAGCTCTGGGAGGGGGGGGTGGGGAGCAACCAGCAAATCCCCGAGAAGGAACCAAGCAGGGCTCCTGAGCACCACACTCGCCCTCCTTGCAGCTGGCGTCACAGCTCATTAGGAATGAGCCTGTTCAGCCCTGCGACCTGGCGGTAGCTGCTGAGAAAAAGACCCCAGGGTGAGCCGGGGAGTAGTCGGGGTGTAGGGGCCTTGAGCCTGTGTCATGGAAACTTTTCCCAAAACAGGGAGAACATCCTGAAGAGGCAGTCCAGGAACATCACTAACTCCTCCATGCCAGCACCGCTCAAATTTGCTCTGCTCTCAAAGCTCACCGCAAGGGCCTTCTAGCAGTGGACCCAATCCCGAGACCCCAAATCTTCTTTATCTTGTGTGAAACAAGGTGGTAAAGAGAGAACAACTTTCTTTCCCTCAACTCCAAGGAAGAAGGGAGATGATGGACCTGCATACTCCAGGCACAAAGACCCCGCTGAGCTTCCCCAAGGAGGGCAGGGCCTGAGGAAACAGCCACCTTTGCTGCACTTAATGTAAAAGGCACAGATCTCCCTCACCTGCACAGGGACCAGCTGCAATGCAGTGGGGGCCGCAGTCAAAGGTGGGGGCTTCCATGCATGCCCAGGACTGCGCTCACACAAATGAGGTGCAAAGCAGGCCCTCCGAGGGCCATCCCAGCTGCTCTCTCAGAGAGGCTGCCTGGAGAGTGGGCCCAGGCTCCAGAAGGCACCCCTGGCACTTTGGCAGCTGATGCTTCTAACCTGGTATAAATCACCTTCATCCCAAAGGCTGCTGAGCTAGTTCACACCGTATCGGCAGCTCTGCGCTGCACACAACAGCCGTCACCAGTCATGACGCAGGGAGCAACTTTCTAGAAAGGAGACCACACAGCTCCCCTCAGGCTGAAAAATACTCATCAAAGCAATAAATGTATAAACCTACATGAATATGCTTGTCTGAAAAGGTATAAATTACCAAAACTGGCTCCAGATATTGAAAAAAAAGGCTCTGAAGTTACACACATCATCTCCCACAGGCAAGCCCCAGAATACAGAAGTAACTGCTGAGCACTGAAGAGATGGGAGCGTCTCAACAGCCCAGGAGGCTGGTGCTGACGAGCCTGAGACCAGGGTCGGAATCTGGACTTCACACGGAGACTGTGCCCTCGGAACCCACGGCGTGTGACTCATGTCACAGCTTCCGAGAGAGTTGGGTTTCCTTTGATGGTTTTGTTTTCATAATTGTAATTTGTGATCATTTGGAAAGGTTTGTTATTTTTAACATAAACATGTGAATGAATTTCAAAAATAAAACTGGAGATGTCATCAGACAACTTATGTGTAAGCTACTTCAGCCAGAAGCCCTAGACCCCTGGGGTTAAGCAGGCCCACTCCTTGCTCACCACTGGATTGGCTAGAAATTAATTTAGGTGGAACCAGTGAAATCAGGGAGAGAAGCAACAATCAAGACTGGAAGTTAATCTGGGCGTGGTGTGCAGGCCACAGCAACACAGGGCCAGGGTGAGCCGGTCCCAGGCCCAGCCCAGGGAAGACACCGAGGAAGACAGTGAGTCAGGGCAGAGGGGGTGAAAGGGGAGCTGCAGGAGCAGAGTCCATGAGATGCTGCAACTGTAGGTGGAAGGCAGAGAGCAGGACGTCTCAGGGAACAATTTTTAATACTGTGCCCCAGCCCCGCAACAAGACAATGGATCTCTAACTGATGAAAAACTGAGTGGGGGCGGGGAGGGGACAGAGATAACGAAGCCGGGAAATATCCTGGTTGTTCATGTGTGATCACGCCCTGGTCTCCTGGGTGAGAACAGCACAGAAAACTGCACACAGGACTTGGATGTGTGGGGCCCTCTCATCATCTCGGCCTCCGTGGTCACGTGTCAGGGGGTGTCACAAGGGAAAAGGCCCCTGCACCTAAAGACGTGCTCTGTGCCGGGCTCCGCAGCTCATGCTGAGGCTGCCAACAGACTGCGAGACACCCTCTTGGTGAGCATCACAACTGGGAGGGGGCAAGCGGTCCCCATTCCCGGTAGAGACGGCAGTGATTAAGAATGAGCTTGGTCAGCAGAGGAAGGGCCAGGACGTGAAGAGAGAAGACCAAAGCCAGGAGCCCTGGAGCAACCAGGCTGAAGGATGAACGTGACTGAAGGTTTTCAGAAATGCCTGCCATCAAACTACGAGGAGAAATCTGTGAAGATAGGACAAATTAGCAATGACCTGGCTGTGGTTACAACTGAGAGAACAGTTCTGAACTAACTGAGAAAAAAAAAGAATGCTCTAACTCGTCTAGAAAATTCTTCAAGAAATGGGAATACCAGACCTGACGTGCCTCCTGAGAAATCTGTATGCAAGTCAAGAAGTAACAGAACTGGACATGGAACAACAGACTGGTTCCAAATTCGGAAAGGAGTACATCAAGGCTGTATACTGTGACCCTGCTTATTTAACGTATATGAAGAGTACATCATGTGAAATGCTGGGCTGGATGAAGCACAAGCTGGAATCAGGATTGCCAGGAGAAATATCAATAACCTCAGATATGCAGATGACACCACCCTTATGGCAGAAAGCAAAGAAGAACTTAAGAGCCTCTTGATGAAAGTGAAAGAGGAGAGTCACAAAGTTGGCTTAAAGCTCAACATTCAGAAAACTAAGATCACGGCATCCGGTCCCATCACTTCATGGCAAACAGATGGGGAAACAATGCAAACAGTGAAAGACTATTTTCTTGGGCTCCAACATCACTGCAGATGGTGACTGCAGTCGTGAAATTAAAGGACGCTTGCTCCTTGGAAGAAAAGCTATGACCAAGCTAGACAGCACATTAAAAAGGAGACATTACTTTGCCAACAAAGGTCTGTCTAGTGAAAACTATGGTTTTTCCAGTAGTCATGTATGGATGTAAGAGTTGGACTATAAAGAAAGCTGAGCGCAGAAGAATGGATGCTTTTGAACTGTGGTGTTGGAGAAGACTCGAGAATCTCTTGGACTGCAAGGAGATCCAACCAATCCATCCTAAAGGAAATCAGTCCTGAATATTCATTGGAAGGAGTGATGTTGAAGCTGAAACTCGAATATTTTGGCCACTTGATGTGAAGAACTGACTCACTAGAAAAGACCCTGATGCTGGGAAAGATTGAAGGCAGGAGGAGAAGGGGACAGAGGATGAGATGGTTGAATGGCATCACCAACATGATGGAGATGAGTTTGGGTAAACTCCAAGAGTTGGTGATGGAGAGGTAGGCCTGGCCTTCTGCAGTCCATGGGGTTGCAAAGAGTCGGACACTACTGAGCAACTGAACTGAACCCGTCTGCACGCTGTCTAAAGGAGTCCCCAGGTGCTGACCCAGCCCAGTCTCTGGTGGAGCAGGGCCCTTCATCAGGCTGGGGAGAAACAACCCCTCTTCTGATTCTCAGCTCCCTGATGAGGACGTGGGTCTGGGTGTCAGGAAGGTGTGTGTGTTGAATGACAGATATCCATTTCAAAGAAATAACAATGTCCTACTCCACAGCACAAGGAACTACATTCAATGTTCTATGATAAACCACAATGGAAAAGAATATGAAAAAGAATGCACATATATGTATAAGTGAGTCACTTGGCTACACAGCAGTCATTAACCCAACACAATAATTCAACGATACTTCAATTAAAAATAAATTTAAAAACATAAACAAACGGCCATTCCAAGACCCTGGGTCCACTGGCCCTGGCAGGCTCTGCGTCTACACACTGAGCAGCCACTGGTCACCTGAGAGCTCCCAAGGCAGAGCCAGCGCCAGGCCCGGAGGGAGCTTCAGCGACGGGCGGCTGAGAAGCAGGCGGAGTGGCCCTGCAGGGCTGGAGAGAGACTCCTCAGCAAAGTTCTCTCACAAAACAGTCAGAGGCTGTCCTGCTGGCTCCAGTGCAGGAGACAAGGGTTCGATCCCTGGTCTGGGAAGATCCCACATCCCACAGAACAACTAAGCCCGTGCCCCATAACTACTAAGCCCATGCTCCACAGCCAGAGAAGCCAGTGCAACAAGAAGCTCGTGCAGCCCAAATCAAGAGCAGCGGCTGCTCGCCATACTTAGAGGAAGCCCGCACACGGCAATGAAGACCCAGTGCAGTCACAAATAAATAAATACTTTTTAAAAAAACAAGTTATGTAGAACATTAATACTGATCAAGTTCCTTCTATTACAGGACTCTCACCCAACTGTTTTATTTGGGGTAAGAAATTAACAGACACAGCTTGAGACAGCCTCAATCAATACAAGTTGTGGCTGCCTGCGAAGATCACCGATTGAATCATTTTACGAGGAGGTTCCCCAGGTTGATAACAAGTGTTGAAAGTCACATTAAATAGAAACATACAAGTGCTTATGTTGTAATGACCATGACTATACACCCATGAAGCAACTAAAAGCCAATCTTACCACTAAGCGAAAAGGGACTTGGAACAAAATTTTCAGAAATTAGTATTAAAAGCAGATTCAAAAAGATAGACGTGAGGTTGAAGTATTCTAGAAATCTGCCCTTGAGATCTTCACAACTGATTTTAGTGATGATGAAGAAATTATTTCTGGAAATAAGGATGGAGGAAAAACAATTATTTCTAAACTTAAAAATCCAAATGTTATCTGTTGTGTGGCAGAAACCAACACAACACTGTAAAGTAATTATCCTCCAATTAAGTTGTTCTAAAAATTCAAAGGTTTATGTAAAATCCCCAAAGTAAAATTTCCAAACAGAAATTTGACTATTTTATCTGTTATTAGAAGTTTAAATACACTATGACACAAAAACAGTCCAAAGTTTGTCTGAATCATCGCGTTATGAAGATGGCGTGTGGTGTAAGTTTAAGCACCTGTGTAAAGTCTTCATGTTAACGCTACTATAGAAGGAATTGGGTCAGAATTCTTAATTCCCACTCTTCCCACTTCACCAAAAAGGCAGAGGCCATTAATGTCCGGAAAGGGGAAAAAGTATGGGGAATGATACTGAACAGTGACCCCATTTCTTCTAGAACATGGCATAACTGGGTCCATTTATCCCTTATTCAACCTTCAAACAGACCAGAGTCACTGCCCACCCTCTACACCACCAGATCCCCTCCCAACCAGTTACTAACGCAAACCCTCCAGGTCACTTCAGATCCAGCCTTTTCATCTCCTCATTTTCCCTCCCGTGTCCCCTCATCCTCCACATTAAAAACTGGACTGTTTATCAAGCTGGTTAGAAAAACAAGGAAGCCAATATTTTCCAGTCAAAATTTACTGTCGTCTGCAGTGGGAAATGTAAACTACACAGAAGGAGGCAGTTGAAAGGTTTTAACAAGGGAAAAAACACCTGGCGTTCTTAAGAATTAGTAGGAGACTCTGGGTTTGATTCAAGAGTTTGATGCAAACGGGCTGGAGAGTGGAGGAGTCACACAGGCAGACAGTAAAGAAGGTGGACCACAGGCAAGAAAAGCACTAACCAAGGCCTCCATGTCCACGTGCCTGGCCACTCTGGCTGCCTCCTGTTGCACACGTGCCTGTGCAAGCGCCTGGAACCTCCAAGCCAGGCTAGGACCCCACACATCAATCATCATACATCCACGTGAGACTTCACTCCTGAAAGTGTCCTGACTGCTGGATAAATGTTGACAGCTGCCAAAATTAATGGGGGGGGGGGGGGGGGGCGCGGGGCGGTGGCGACAGCGGGGAGGCGCGGGGGAGAGGTGTAGAGGCCCCCAGAGCAGACCCACCTGTTCAGGGATGCACAGCACCTTCTGGCCAGGCCACTTAGACAATGTACAAACTGCAGTAAAAATACTCCAGGCATGTGGTCGCCCTGAACACTCTCTCACTAGTCAAGGAACTTCATTAGCTGGCCTTAAGCAACAAGACTCCTGGTTAATTATCTGCCTCAAACTGACATACCAGTAGCTCTCAAACAGTGAAACTGCACTAAATGACTGACTGAACCTTGGGGGTGGTTGAACACAATCTATGCAAAATATCGTGGCAAGCACCAGTGATGTACACGCACCCTCTTTCTGACCAATCTGCACTTGAGCCAGCTGTAAGGCCCAGGCAGGAGGAGCAGGTAAATTTGTTCATGCTCTCCTCTGTCCTAACCTCTCTCCTTCTCCAGGCCTCAACTCCCTCCTCTCCCACCTCTGCAGGCTTCCCCTCCACTACCTCCAACTCTCCTGCAGGCCTCCTGCCATTCATACTCCACTCCCTCCTCAGAATCCCAGAGCCAGGAACCAACAATAGGACCCAACCCCCAGAGGGCCCAGCAGGAGAGCAAGCCCAGCACCAGGAGCTGCCCCTGCCCCTGCCCAGTCCCACTGCTCTAGCAGAAAGCCTTTCAGTCACCCCTGACCCTTCTCTCATTTTACAGCCTACACCTGGCTGACTCTCCTGCAAATCCAAGTCAGAAACTGCTTCCCCTCTACCTCCTCCTCCAGCTGCTCTCTCAACAACAACCCTTCAGGGCCTCCTAACTGGACCCTGCCCAGGGACATGACAGGCTCAAGTCAGAACAAAGCTCCAAGGGGACCCTGCAGGCAGCCCCCTGCAGACCCTCAGCCCTCCAACCCCAGTCCCCATCAGCCAGCCTCCTGCCTGCCCCTGGGGGACCCACAGTGCTTCTGCCACCAGCTGGGTGGCAGGACCCCATTCTGCACCTGCAAGGTTGCCCCATCATTGTCCAGTCCACCTACTGAGCTTTATTTTTCTAGTTAACTATCACTTACATATTACATGTTCATTTCTTTTCTTCCTTCCACCGTTATTATGTAAAGCCCTTGAGAAGCTTCCTGGTTTTCGCATGTGCCTGTTTCCCTAAATGCCCAAGAGTATTTAGCACTTGTGTTTGAAAACTGGTCAGAACCCACAAGCCAAGATTCCAGACTGAAGACTATCAAAAAAAAGAAGCCCTAAGCTCTAGCTATCCTGAAGGACAATAATTTAAAATATGAATACAGAGAACCATATAATGAAAATAAAAGCATCTGAAACATTTAATGACCACTTGGGAGTTTGGCCTGAAGTCATCTGTGAAAACTCTTTTCCAAAAATTTTATCTGGAGGAATTCACTTATAAAGCAGGCACAGGGGTTGGTCTCAGGTTAAATTAAGCTCAGAGGCTCCAGGAGCCCTTCTGGGGTCAGCGCGGTACAAAACGACCTCAACTGACCCTTTCAATATTTCCTGCATTAAATGGAGAGCTCACGGCGAACTAACCAGCAGTACTTCCCAAAAATCACAGCTATATCCCCATCTGTACAACAGTTTTAGTCTCTTCAGTTGGAAAGAAGGTCCTTCCTTCATGCCCGCCCACCCACCCTGCGGAGAGGGGTTCTCTGAGGTCCAGAGGCAGGCCTGCAAGGCCACGCACTTCTGCTGTCGCTTCCACTTAGACACAGGTCACGCAGCGCACACGTGGTGGGCAGAGGTGTGCAGTGTTTCTTTCTCTGCCTGAGGACATCAGCTATGAATGCTGGGAAAGGGGCCTGAAAAATTACATCTCAGGAGCTGACAGACTATTAAGAAAGACTTATTTTGCGGGACAACTTACTGACATCGATGAGAGGCAAAACTAAGTAAGCTGTGCAGCAAAACAAGTTGCTTTGAAAGAAAAGAATAAACTGAACCAACAGAGGAGAGACATGCTCCTCCCATGCAATTAACGAAACTTCTGTACAAATGCAACTTTCTGCTCTGCTGACAAAGGACAGTTCGACAGTTCGTTACACGCCTGCAGGAGAGACCTTATTTCCTTGATGATGGGAATGAGGGGGCACCCACAACTGGGAGGAGGGCTGTTGTCCCCAAAGAGGTCTCCAGGACACAGCAAAGGAAAGGGAAGACTAATCCAAACCTGAAACCACCACCTGCTGGTCTGGGTGGAGATGGAAGACCACTAACACTGAAGAAACCCCAAGGGGTCATATCCTAGGCAAGAAAAGTATTTGGTGCAAATGTGACAGATTTCTCTGCCCCAAAAGAAACATAGGATGTGAAATACAGGATGCAGCTCCAGTATGAGGCACAGAACGTGAAAAGACGCTCAGTTGTGTCGGACTCTTTGCAACCCTACAGACTGTACAGTCCATGGAATTCTCCAGGCCAAAATACTGGAGTGGGTAGCCTTTCCAGTCTCCAGGGGATCTTCCCAACCCAGGGATTGAACCCAGGTCTCCCACATTGACAGACGGAATCTTTACTAGCTGAGCCACAACAGAAGCCCAAGAATACTGGAGTAGTTAGCCATTCCCTTCTCCAGTGGATCTTCCCAACCCAGGGATAGAACCAGGGTCTCCCGCATTCCAGGCAGACTCTATAGCAGCTGAGCTCCCAGGGAAGCCTAATAATACTGGAGTGGGTAGCCTATCCCTCCTCCAGGGGATTTTCCCGACCCAGGGATCGAATCGGGGTCTCCTTCATCACAGGCAGATTCTTCACTAGCTGAGCCACCAGGGAAACCCTATGAGGCACAGCCTCAAACCCTAAGTTCAGTTCAGTTGTTCAGTCGTGTCCGACTCTTTGCGACCCCATGAACCGCAGCACGCCACATCTCCCTGTCCATCACCAACTTCTGGAGTTTACCTAAACTCATGTCCATTGAGTTGGTGATGCCATCCAACCATCTCATCATCTGTCATCCCCTTCTCCTGCCTTCAATCTTTCCCAACATCAGGGTCTTTTCAAATGAGTCAGCTCTTCGCATCAGGTGGTCAAAATACTGAAGTTTCAGCTTCAACATCAGTCCTTCCAATGAACACCCAGGATTGATCTCCCTTACAATGGACTGGATGGATCTCCTTGCAGTCCAAGGAACTCTCAAAGAGTCTTCTCCAACACCACAGTTCAAAAGCATCAATTCTTCTGCACTCAGCCCTCTTTACAGTCCGACTCACATCCATACATGACCACTGGAAAAACCACAGGCTTGACTAGACAGACCTTTGTTGACAAAGTAATGTCTCTGCTTTTTAATTTGCTGTCTAGGTTGGTCATAACTTTCCTTCCAAGGGGTAAGCGTCTTTTAATTTCATGTCTGCAATCACCATCTGCAGTAATTTTGGAGCCCCCAAATATAAAGTCAGCCACTGTTTCCACTGTTTCCCCATCTATTTGCCATGAAGTGATGGGACCAGATGCCATGATCTTAGTTTTCTGAATGTTGAGTTTTAAGCCAACTTTTTCACTCTCCTCTTTCACTTTCATCAAGAGATCTTTGGTTCGTCTTCACTTTCTGCCTTAAGGGTGGTGTCATCTGCATATCTGAGGTTATTGATATTTCTCCCGGCAATCTTGATTCCAGCTTGTGCTTCTTCCAACCCAGCGTTTCTCATGATGTACTCTGCATATAAATTAAATAAGTAGGGTGACAATATACAGCCTTGACGTACTCCTTTCCCGATTTGGAACCAGTCTGTTGTTTCATGTCCAGTTCTAACTGTTGCTTCCTGACCTGCATACAGGTTTCTCAAAAGGCAGGTCAGGTGGTCTGGTATTCCCATCTCTTGAAGAATTTTCCACAGTTTATTGTGATCCACACAGTCAAAGGTTTTGGCATAGTCAATAAAGCAGAAGTAGATGTTTTTCTGGAACTCTCTTGCTTTTTAGATGATCCAGCGGATGTTGGCAAATTGACCTCTGGTTCCTCTGCCTTTTCTAAAACCAGCTTGAACATCTGGAAGTTCATAGTTCAAATATTGCTGAAGCCTGGCTTGGAGAATTTTAAACATTACTAGCGTGTGACATAAGTACAATTGTGCGGTAGTTTGAGCATTCTTTGGCATTGCCTTTCTTTGCGATTGGAATGAAAACTGACTTTTTCCAGTCCTGTGGCCACTGCTGAGTTTTCCAAATTTGCTAGTGTATTGAGTGCAACACTTTAACAGCATCATCTTTTAGGATTTGAAATAGCTCAGCTGGAATTCCATCACCTCCACTAGCTTTGTTCATAGTGATGCTTCCTAAGGACTCCTTGACTTCACACTCCAGGATGTCTGGCTCTAGGTGAGTGATCACACCATTGCTGTTATCTGGGTCATTAAGATCTTTTTTGTATAGTTCTTCTGTGTATTCTTGCCACCTCTTCTTAGTATCTTCTGCTTCTGTTAGGTCCATACCATTTCTGTCCTTTATTGAGCCCATCTGTGCATGAAATGTTCCCTTGGTATCTCTAATTTTCTTGGAGAGATCGCTAGTCTTTCCCATTCTATTGTTTTCCTCTATTTCTTTGCACTGATCACTGAGGAAGGCTTTCTTATCTCTCCTTGCTATTCTTTGGAACTCTGCATTCAAATGGGTATATCTTTCCTTTTCTCCTTTGCTTTTCTTTTCACTTCCCTTCTTTTCACGGCTATTTTTAAGGCCTCTTCATACAGCCATTTTGCTTTCTTGCATTTCTTTTTCTCGGGGATGGTCTTGCTCCCTGTCTCCTGTACAATGTCATGAACCTCCGTCCATAATTCATCAGGCACTCTATCAGAGCTAATTCCTTAAATCTATTTCTCACTTCCACTGTATAATCATAAGGGATTTGATTTAGGTCATACCTGAATGGTCTAGTGGTTTTCCCCACTTTCTTCAATTTAAGTCTGAATTTGGCAATAAGGAGTTCATGATCTGAGCCACAGTCAGCTCCCGGTCTTGCTTTTGCTGACTATATAGAGGTTTTCCAACTTTGGCTGCGAAGAATATAATCAATCTGATTTTGGTGTTGACCATCTGGTGATGACCATGTGTAGAGTCTTCTCTTGTGTTGTTGGAAGAGGGTGTTTGCTGTGACCAATGCGTTCTCTTGGCAAAACTTTATTAGCCTTTGCCCTGCTTCATTCTGTATTCCAAGGCCAAATTTGCCTATTACTCCAGGTATTTCTTGACTTCCTACTTTTGCATTCCAGTCCCCTATAATGAAAAAGACATCTTTTTTAGGTGTTAGTTCTAAGACGTCTTGTAGGTCTTCATAGAACCCTTCAACTTCAGCTTCTTCAGCATTACTGGTCAGGGCATAGACTTGGATTACCGTGATATTGAATGGTGTGCCTTGAAAATGAACAGAGATCATTCTGTCATTTTTGAAAGTGCATACAAGTACTGCATTTTGGACTCTTTTGTTGACCATGATGGCTACTCCACTTCTTCTAAGGGATTCCTGCCCACAGTAGTAGATATAATGGTCATCTAAGTTAAATTCACCCATTCCAGTCCATCTTAATTCGCTGATTCCTAGAATGTTGACGTTCACTCTTGCCATCTCCTGTTTGACCACTTCCAATTTGCCTTGATTCATGGACCTAACATTCCAGGTTCCTGTGCAATATTGCTCTTTATAGCATCGGATCTTGCTTCTATCACCAGTCACATCCACAACTGGGTGTTGTTTTTGCTTTGGCTCTATCCCTTCATTCTTTCTGGAGTTATTTATCCTCTGATCTCCAGTAGCATATTGGGCACCTATCTACCTGGGGAGTTCATCTTTCAGTGTCCTATCTTTTTGCCTTTTCATACTGTTCATGGGGTTCTCAAGGCAAGAATACTGAAGTGGTTTGCCATTCCCTTCTCCAGTGGCACACAGTCTGTCAGACCTCTCCACCATGACCCGGCCGTCTTGTGTGGCCCCACGAGGCATGGCTTAGTTTCACTGAGTTAGACAAGCTGTGGTCCGTGTTATCAGGTTGGCTAGTTATCTGTGATTGTGGTTTCAGTCTGTCTGCCCTCTGATGCCCTAAAAGTCGCCAGCAAATGACAGATTCCACAACATCTAAGTGTCTCCGTCCGGACGTAGAAACTAGAAGCTTCACACTTAAATAAAAAGGGCCAGAAAACTGAACTTCTAACTCAGGCCCCCTCTCAAGGTCCAAAGTGAGACTCCAGGTTACAAGTGTAAACTGAAGGTGTCACAGGTGACAGGCTCCTGAGCGGAGGGTAAAGCCGTTTCCCACAGGGATGTGCGTCAACAAGCCTGGCGGCCTCCTCTGGTACAAACAGACCCGCTGGCTCCTGCTTGGCAGTGAGATCCACTTTTCAGCTGGACTGTCTGTCCTGACACCCTGCACCTGCACTCTGGTCTGCAACGGGGGTGTGAGCTGTGAGGCTCATCGCAGATCACTCTTGACCAGTCATCCTGCTGCTGTGAACCACAGTCCCACAACACTTAGCGGCTTAAAACAACAACCACTATGTTCTTTCTCACCCCGCCCTCGGTGAGTGGGGAACTTGGAGCTGCCTGGCCTCAGGGCTCTCGTGTGTGGTCAGATGCTGGCCGGGGTTCCATCAGCTAAGGACCATCCACACTCCCAGTGCTCACATCCATGGCAGGCACTGCGTGAGCCAATCGGTCCCTCCTACAGGGGTCTTCACACGACTGCCAGAGTGTCCTCGCGCTGTGTAACATGTGAGCCAGGAGACCAAGGTTGAGGCTGTTCTGTCCCAGCCTCCGAAGGCACACGCCCCTCCCAGTGGATTCCACAGGCTCTGCGCATCAGCCAGATTCAGACTGGGAGGGGACAAGGACCACTGGGACATGTCAGAAGCTGGCTGTTTCACACTCTTCTAAGTTGTAGTTACTAAAAGCCACTAGTACTAAGTTCATCTCTGAAATCCAACAACATCATCCAAGCTATGAATACTGAACTTCTCACTTACCGAACAGTAAGAAGATCGAACAAACACTGGCATATTGAGTGCAGCACTTTAACAGCATCATCTTTTAGGATCTGAAATAAATCAGCTGGAATTCCATCACCTTCACTAGCTTTGTTCATAGTGATGCCTCCTAAGGCCCACTAGACTTCGCATTCCAGGATGTCGGGCTCTAGGTGAGTGATCACACCATCGTGGTTATCGGGGTCATGAAGATCTTTTTTGAATAGTTCTCCTGTGTATTCATGCCACCTCTTCTTAATATCTTCTGCTTCTGTTAGGTCCATACCATTTCTGTCCTTTATTGTGCCCATCTTTGCATGAAATGTTCCCTTAGTATCTCTAATTTTCTTGAAGGGATCGCTAGTCTTTCCTACTCTCTTGTTTTCCTCTATTTTTTTGCATTGTTCACTTAGGAAGGCTTTCTTATCTCTCCTTGCTATTCTCTAGAAATCTGTATTCCGATGGGGTTATCTTTCCTCTTCTCCTTTTCCTTCTCTTCCACTTCTCTTCTTTTCTCAGCTATCTGTAAGGACACCTCAGACAATCATTTTGCCTTCTTGCATTTTTCCTGGAAATGGTTTTGATCACCTCATCCTGTACAATGTTACGAACCTCCGTCCATAGTTCATACTTGAATGGCCTATGGGTTTTCTCTACGTTTTTCAATTTAAGTCTGAAGTTTACAATAAGGAGTTCATGATCTAAGCCACAGTCAGCTCCCAGCTTTTTTTTTCTGACTGTATAGAGCTTCTCCATCTTCAGCTGCGAAGAATATAATCAATCTGATTTTGGTATTGACCACCTGGTGATGTCCATATGTAGAGTCATCTCTTGTGTTGTTGGAAGACAGTTTTTGCTTTGACCAGTGCATGCATTATCTTGGTAAAACTGTTAGCCTTTACCCTGCTTCATTTTGTACTCCAAGGCCAAATTCCGTTACTACGGGTATTTGCATTCCAGTCCCTTATGATGAAAAGAACTTTTTCTTTTTTGGTGTTAGTTCTAGAAGGTCCTGTAGGTCTTCAAAGAACCATTCACCTTCAGCTTCTTTGGCATTAATGCTTCACCAGTGACGGCAGTGTTGGCGTGCTTACACTGAGCTCTGGCCACGTGGTGGACGCCGTGCTGCACTCTCCACACCCAACGTCTCAACCCCCTCCACTGCTGTGTCCCTCACTCAGCACTCACTGGAAATATCTGGGCAGCAGGAGGACAGCTGGAACCAGTGGCCAAGTTGAGAAGACGCCTGACCTGAGACCAAAAGGATGGAAAGCAGCCAGCCACACAGAAGACACAAGTGAGGGCTTTCCAGGCAAGTGAAGCCACGGCTGAAAAGCTCTGAGGAGCTGCAATGCAGGAGTAGACCTGAAATGCAGGATGAAGTCAGCCTGGTAAACTGAGACACGAAGAAGAGTCTATCTTCTGTGACACTGAACAGGAAGCTCTTAAGCAGCAAAGTGACAGCCTGGATTTATTACTCCAGCTGCTGGTGGCACGTGCACTAGAGATTGGTTAGAAGCGAACGACGATGATCCAGACCTGGGATGACGGTGGCTGGCCTAGAACAGCAGCAGGTCAAGGGAGGGAAAGAAGGGCAGATATTCCAGATCCATGCTCAGTCAAACTAACAGAACGGCTGGAAGGCAGGAAATGTAGAAGGCGTAAAAGAAGCAGGAGACTAAGAAGATAAAGGGATCTGGGTGTAGGCAAAACTTCAGTAAATGGTGACATTTTCTACAGTGGATAACATTGGATTAGAGGTTGGAGAAATCAAACAGACACAGTAACTTACGAGGAAGAGGGACGTGTACACACAAGGAATGGTGAGGTACACAGCCAGTACTTTTGGAGACATACATATGACCAGCAGTTAATGAGCTCTTTTCATTGCACAGGCTTCTGTACTGATTCAGTGTTAAGAAATTGAGGTCATGTATCACTTTTTTCCATTAAAAACTATCTTTTTCAGCTCCAGAGATATAACTGACAAAAAAATGCAAGATACTTAAAAGTATAATTTGATACACATAGACACCATGAAAAGATCACCACCATCCACTCATTAACACATCTGTTACCCCATGTATTTACACCCCTCTTGGGGGTGGGGAGAAATTTTAATTCTACTTTCCAGAAAATCTCATACAATACTGTTGCCAACTACAGTCACCATCCTCAGATCTCATTCCTCTTATAACTGGAAGTTTATGCCCTTTCACCAGCCTCTCTCCATTCCCCCTGCTTTCAGCAACAAGTCGTCTACTCTGTCTCTAGAAGTTCCATTTAAATCCACACATAAGTGAGATTATGTAGCATTTCTCCTGTGTCTGGCTTATTTCACTCAGCATAATGCCCTCTGGGTTCATCCATGTTGCTGCAAATGGCAGGATTTCCTTCTCTTTAAAGGCTGAATAATATTTAACTGAATGTACATACAGACCACATCTTCTTGATCCACTTACCCAATAACAGACCCTCAGGCTGTTTCCATAATGCTGTAATGAACATAGGAAAACAGGTATCTCTTCAAGATGATGACTTCCTCTGGATTATATGGTAATTGTGTTTTGAATTTCTTGAGGAACCTCCATACTCTTTTCCATAGTGTCTGTACTAGCTTATATTCCCACCAACAGTGCACAAGGATTCTCTTTTCTCCGTGTCCTCACCAGCACTAGCTATCATTTGTCTTTTTGTTAACAAGCCATTCTGACAGGTGTGAGATGACACCTAACTGATTTTGATTTGCATTTCCCTGATGATTAGTGATGTTGAGTACCTTTTCATATACCAGGAAAATGGTACAGGAATTAACACCTGGGAGTGATTATGACCTTTTCCCCCTCCCTGTGGGTACCTTTCCATCATCCATCCTCCTAGGCTCTCACAGGATTCTTACTGCTTAAAGGGACTCTGCCTTTTCTTTCTTTCTTTCAAGATTAATTTCAAAAATAATAAAATCATTTAACATATGATTACAATTACTAACAAGTTACAGCTAAGAAGAATTTTAATAGTGAAATCACCCTGTGGAATACTATCAAGTGGTAAGATTAAGTATGTAGAACTAACCTAAAAGCACACGACTCTAACCTGATGTGCAACTGCCGACTCGCTTTGTTGTTTTCATTTACTGCAAATATAAGGATTTCTAGAATGCCTGGGTCAGAGGTTTCAGTTTTTAAGAAAACAAGCTTAAAAAGAGCTGAGACATGCAGACAAAGGAATATGTCAAAGCAAGGCTGGATCACATTTAAATGGGCCCAAATAAAGAATAGGGAAAAGGCTCTTTAAAGTAAGAAAAGGGTTTTTTCCCCAAGTTGAAAAATAAAAATCCACCTGAACAAAACATGAGCAAATTCTCCCAATTATTACTTATTCCATCATTAAGCCAAAATTTGAATGGTTCTATGGAATCATTTCCTGGTAATTTCTAAACACACTATTTAAAATTTCTATTAATAAATTCACACATGAAAATATGACTATCCTATGCAAAGAACAGTAACAGGTAAATATCCTACAATGTTAATACTTTCCATATAAAGTTACAATTCAATCACTGCAGTGCTGGCCTAAGAACAGACCCTAAAATAATGGAAGAGACATGTATCAACCTAACAACATTTCAAGTAACAGAAAAAACATTAATCAGTAAATGATTCTGGCATAACTGGCTCATTTTCTGGAAAACACACTCAATTTAACACCACACACTCAATTTAAATAATAAAAGCTAACAATATCAAAACACAGTCTTTCTAAGCATTCTATCCACAAAAGAAAATTCAAACAGCCCGACATGACCCGTGAGTAGAGTGTAGTAAAGACCAACATCCAGTAAGTGAAACACTGTGACAGAGCACAAGTGGCCTCTGGTAGAGATGGAGCACGTTAAACCCAATCTGAAATGGCATAAAAGAAGAAACGGCATAAAAAGAGCTGCTGCCACTCATCACAAGTTCTAAAAGAAAAAAAAAAAAGAGTAGTTCCATTTTTGCCTATCAAAGTAGCCGAAATAGCAGGCTCATATACTGATAGTTTAAAACTCTGGGTTACAGTCTGAGACCATATCATCAAACTCATCACTCTTCTTTTCAGAACGTTCATAACAAAACATAAAGACATTAATTTAAGCAATGTTTTAGAGAAGTATACCTCCATGTATGGTCTATGGACCTGAACATCTCTTGAGGGCACTTATTAAAAAGCAACATAGGACTCTTTCCAAAATAGGATCAGGGTGGGAGTGGTGTCATGGAGTAAGATATAGGTAAATTATTAAACCTCGAGTGAAGCACCCCAGACAACACTTTTTTAAAAAGGTTTCATCAGGTTTGAATACATGTTATTCTATACAAATAAGGGTGTGTGTGTGCGCGCGCGCTGAATTGTGTCCAACTCTTTGCAACCTCATGGACCCTAGCCCATGAGGTTCCTTTGTCCATGGAATTTTCCAGGCAAGAACACTGGAGTGGGTTGCCATGTCCTTCTCCATATAAATAAGGGTAAGTGGTTTTTAAAAGGCCTACTACGGCACAAAAGTCATTTCATAAACTAGAATAAAACTATGTGGTTCATGTATTAAAATGATCATCTAAGCACACCCATGCCTTCTACCATATTCCTGCCAGCAAGAAATGTCTAATTCATCCAGCACCATTCAAGACCTCCAACAACAGCCAGCCAGCTTTTGCTGCCCGAGCACACGTCGCCTGTTATCAGACCTGACAACCCTGAGTGACTGCAGTGAGAAACATGGTCACCCGCAGATATACTGCACTACCTTCTTGCACATCAATTTACCAAATAAATGTTCCACACAACACAGGTTAAGTCTCCAATGGCTGTACAAACGTCATGGTGAGCAGCTCTGTTTTGTAGCAGACAGTGGCCAAGGAAGACTAGCTAAAGTGCATAAAAATCTACCTGGCTCAATCTAGCCCTGGGAATTAATGTTTAAGGATTGACAGAAGCTATAGCCAGTCTTGGCTTCTCAGTCCCAGACTGGCGGAGCGGGGTAGGATTTCATTCCTAATAAATCTTTTGAGAGACAACTGAAATAAAAAAATGTTTTCTTACCACTCTTTGTTATGTACCATTCCCTTCCATTTCTCCCCAAGGAAGACTACATTCTGTACCGGATCACGTTGCTGTTGTTGTTTAGTCTCTAAGTTCTGTTTGTCTCTTTTGTGACCCCCGTGAACTGTAGTCCACCAGGGTCCTCTATCCGTGCGATTTCCCAGGCAAGAATACTTGAGCAGGTGGCAATTACCTTCACCGGAGGATCTTTCCTGACCCAGAGGTGGAACCCCTGTCTCCTGAACTGACAGGCAGATTCTGTACCTCTGAACCACCTAGGAAGCCCCACCAGATCAGGTACCATATTCAATAATCAAGAGGCCCAAGGGGTCAACAAGCAGAGCGAGCATGAACAGGGGCAGGGGGGGTGGGGGGATAGAACAGGACAGATGTGGATTCAACTCAAGCGTGGCTTCCTCAGGTACTAGAGGTACGACCTAGAGAATCATCACTTCTGAGGCATTTTCAATTTTGTGCCATTAAAACAGAGAAAGAGAGTTCAGTTTTTCAGTCACTGGGGCAAATGGGACAAGTAACCAGAAACGTAACAAGGCACGTGTACCTGGGGACATCAAGTTCAGGTGCAAGGAAGCCCTTTGATAAATCATGAGGATTGGAATGCTGAGCAATGGTGTTTGTTCATCCTTTTTACAAAATGCTATAAATGACTATGTATGTACATGCATACATATGAAAACACAGTTTATATAAACTCAAAAGGCAATCATACTATTCATTCTAGGTGTTTCATAAATGCAATCTTTCTTCCTCCTTGTTTATCTTCTACATCAGTAATACTTCATCCTTTCTTGCTTTTCTTAATGCACATGAAGTCACATATATGGTTGATACAAATATGAATGCAGATTACACAAAAGTTATGAGGGCTGGCTTTTTCTTAACTGATGAACATCACCCATACTTCTCTACACACTGCTTTCCGCATTATCTTGTACAAATTCCTCCAGGTCGAAAGGTAGAGCTCCAACTCATTCTTCGAAAGGCTACCTAACAGACCATGATATAACATGTAATGTTCATTCACTCTGCTACAGATGGACTTTTTGTTGATTTTGGTTTCCATTTTTTGCTACTTAGAACCATGTCACACTTCACTTTCTTGTTCATAAGGCCTTGCTATTGTTTTCCACATCTCAGCAGTGCTAACAGAATGAAAGAGTTTCCTCTAAAATCAGGAACAAGGCAAGGATGCCCACTTCAAGCACTGCTATTCAACACATACTGGATGTTTTACACAGAGCAATGAGATAAGAAAAAGAAACAAATGCCACCCAATTAGAAAGAAGTAGTAAAATTATCTCTGTTCATAGATTATATCATCTCATATGTAGAAAACCCTAAAGGTAATAATAAAAAACTGTTAGAATTAACAAACGAATTCAGAAAAGAGGATACAAACTCAACACATAAAACTCAGCTGCAAAAACAAAACAAAACAAAAAACTCAGCTGCATTTCTATATACATGAGAACATTTTTTTAATACAAAAATAATTCCATTTACATGAGCATCAAAACAGAAATACCTAGGAATTAATCAAGGAGATGAAAGATTTGTATTGATCCAATAAAAACTACAGAACATTGTGAATGAAGTTAAAGGCATAAATAAATGGAAACACATCCCATGTTCACTGATTAAAAGACTTAATATTGTGAAGATGTCAATACTACCACACATTCACTGTAATCTATCAAAACCTCACATGTCTTTTGTAGAAACAGAAGAATCCATCATAAAATTTACATGGATTCTCAAGAGGACCCAAATAGCCACAGCAAACTTGAAAAGAACAAAAGTGGAGCACTCTCACATCTTCATTACAAAACTTACTACAATGCTATAGTAACCAAAACATATAGGCCAAAGGAATAGAGTGCCCAGAAATAAATGTTTGCACAAATGGTCAAATGACCTTGACAAGAACAGTCTTTCCAACAACTAGTGGTGGGGAAACTGGATAATCACATTGAAAAAAAACCAACCAAATGAGAGAAGTTAGACCTTCACCAGTGCGTCTGTGAGGCCATGCTGAACAGGCAGGTCACAAGCTGGGCAGAACGGACCCAGCGTGTAACATCAAACACACAAAAGTTCATTCAAAATGAATCAAAAATCTAAATGTGAGACCTAAAACTATAAAATTCTTAGGAGAGAACATGGGGCAAAATATTCATGAATTTGAACTTGGCAGTGATTTCCTGGATATCACAGGCAGCAAAAGTAGACTTCCCCCAAAATTAAATATTTTGCACATCAAAAGACATCAACAGAGTAAATAGGCAACTTACAAAATGGACTATTTGTTAAATCATACATCCACTACAGGATTAATATCCACAATATATAGAGAGCTCATAAAACTCAACAACAAAAAATCAACAATAAAATTAAAAGATGGGCAGGGCTTTCCTGGTGGGTGAGTGGTAAAGAATACACATGCCAAAGCAAGAGACCAGGGTTAGATCCCTGATCCATGAAGATCCCACATGCTTTGGAGCAACTGGGCCTACGCAGCCCAACTACTGAGCTTGTACTCTGGAGCCCGGGAGATGCCAACAACTGATCCCAAGGGCTACAACTACTGAAGCCCACACGCCCTACAGCCTGTGCTCGGCAGGAAAAGAAGCCACTGCCACAAAAAGCTTGTGCACCGCAAGTAGAGAAATGCCCATGCAGCAATGAAGATCCAGCACAGCCAAAAAGAAATAAATTTGTTTAAAAAATACTGATTTTTAAAAAGAATGGGCAAAGGACTTGAATCGATATTTCTCCAAAGATACAAATGGCCGATAAGCATAGGACAAAATCCTGAGTATTACTTATAGTGAGGGAAGAAAAATCAAAACTGCAATGCGGCATCGCCTCACATCCATCAGGAAGGCTACTATAGGGGGAAAAAAGTGTTGGCAAGAATGTAGAGAAGTTAAAGCCTTTCGTACACTACTGGTGAGAATGTAAAACGGAACAACCACCATGCAAAGGTGGGTCCTCAAAAATTAAAAATTAACCGTATGTTTAGCACTTTCACATCTGGGTTTATACCCCAAAGAATTGAAAGCAGGGTCTCAAAGAGATATTGGGTGCACCTCTGTTAACAACAGTATAGTTCACAATAGCTAAAACGTGGAAGCAAATCTAGTGTCCATCAATGGATGGACTGATTTTTTAAAATGTAGTTTAGGGACTTTCCTGGTAGCCCAGAGGTTAAGACTCTATGTTTCCACTGCAGGGGGGCAGGGTGCCATCCTTGGCAGGGGAACTGAGATCATGCATGCTGCATAGATACCAAAATAAAAATAGAAAAGTCTAGAGATACAATGGAATATTATTCAGCCTTAAAAGAGAAATATATGACATTCTACAACATAGATGAACTCTGAGAGCATTCAGTTCAGTTCAGTCCCTCAGTCGTGTCCAACTCTTTGCAACCCCATGAACCGCAGCACACCAGGCCTCCCTGTCCATCACCAACTCCCTGAGTCCACCCAAACCCATGTCCATCGAGTCAATGATGCCATCCAAACATCGCATCTTCTGTCATCCCCTTCTCCTCCTGCCCTCAGTCTTTCCCAGCATCAGGGTCTTTTCAAATGAGTCAGCTCTTCACATCAGGTGGCCAAAGTATTGGAGTTTCAGCTTCAGCATCAGTCCTTCCAACGAACACCCAGGACTGATCTCCTTTAGGATGGACTGGCTGGATCTCCTTGCAGTCCAAGGGACGCGAAAGAGTCTTCTCCAACACCACAGTTCAAAAGCATCAATTCTTCGGCGCTCAGCTTTCTTTATAGTCCAACTCTCACAGCCATACATGACCACTGGAAAAACCATAGCCTTGACTAGACGGACCTTTGTTGGCAAAGTAATGTCTCTGCTTTTTAATTTGCTGTCGAGGTTGATCATAACTTTCCTTCCAAGGAGTAAGCATTATGCAAAGTGAAATAAGCCCACCACAAAAAGATTTCACTTATGTGAGGTATTCAGAACAGTCAAAATCAGAGACCCATAAAGAGAATGGTGGTTACCCAGGGCTGGGAGAAGAGGAATGGGGACTAAATGAACAGGTATGAGTTTCAATTTCAAAAGAAGAAGGGTTCTGGAGATGGATGGTGGCAACAGATGCATGTTATGAATGTACTTAATACCAATACACTGTAACACTTTCTAAGTAGTTAGAATGATACACTTTCATGTTATGTATATTTTATGACAATTTTAAAAACTGAAAGAAAAAAAAAAAGAAAGCCACAATGAACTATCACTAACTCCCCAACCCCCAAATTCAACAAGAAACCACTCTGCAACAGAGAGTTTGTGTGTCTATGTTTTAATTTTACTAAAATGTAAGATTATTTTCCAAAAAGGCAGTATCAATACCATTTCCCAACAGCAGTGTACTTAACAGTATCCTTTTCTCTTCCAGTAAGATTTTTGTTGTTATTCGCTTGTTAACTTGTGTCCAACTCTTTGTGACCCCATGGACTGCAGCACACCAGGCTCCTCTGTCCTCCACTATTTCCCAGAGTTTGCTCAAACTCACGTCCATTGAATCAATGATGCTATCTAACATCTCATCTTCTACTGCCCCCCCCCCCCCGCCCCGTCTCCTCCTCCTGCCCTCAATCCTTCCCAGCATCAGGGTCTTTCTTTTCCAATGAGTCAGCTCTTCGCATCAGGGTACCAAAGTATTGGAGCTTCAGCATCAGTCCTCCCAATGAATATTTAGGGTTGATTTCCTTTTGGATTGACTGGTTTGATCTCCTAGCTGTCCAAGAGACTCTCAAGAGTCTATTCTAGCATCACAATTCAAAAGCATCAATTCTTTGGTGCTCAGCCTTCTTTATGGTCCAAGGCTCACATGCACACATGACTTCTGGAAAAACCATAGCTTTGACCAGACGTAACTTGCAAAGTGATGTTGCTTCTTGACCCACATACAAGTTTCTTAGGAGACTGGTCAGGTGGTCTGGCATTCCCATCTCTCTAAGAATTTTCCATAGTTTGTTATAATCCACAAAATCAAAGGCTTTAGTGTAGTCAATGAAACAGATGTTTTTCTGGAACTCCCTTGCTTTCTCCATGATCCAACAGAAGTCAGCAATTTGATCTCTGGTTCCTTCGCCTTTTCTAAATCCAGCTCTAAATCCAGTTCCTGGTTCACGTACTGCTGAAGCCCGGCTTGATGGATCTTGAGCATAACCCTGCTAGCATGTGAAATGAGTGCAAACGTACAGTAGTTGGAACATTCTTTGGTACTGCCCTTCTTTGGGACTGGAAAGAAAACTGACCTTTTGCAGTCCCGTGGCCACTGCTGAGTTTTCCAAATTTATATATTGAGTGCCACACTTTAACAGCATTATCTTTTAGGATTTTAAATAGCTCACCTGGAATTCCACCACCTCCACTAGCTTTGTTTGTAGTAATGCCTCCTAAGGCCCACTTTCAAACGCCAGGATGTCTGGCTCTAGATGAGTGAGCACACCACTGCAGTTATCTGGGGCACTAAGACCTTTTTTGTGTAGTTCTTCTGTTGTACACTTGTTGCATACTTGTATACTTCTTAAACTCTTCTACTTCTGCCAGGTCCTTACCGTTTCTGTCCTTTATCATGCCCATTCCTGCATGAAATGTTTCCTTGATCTCTAGCCTTTCCCATTCTATTGTTTTCCTCTATTTTTTTGCACTGATCATTTAAGGCCTTCTTATCCCTCCTTGCTATTTTCTGTCTGTATCATTTCTGACAGTCAGAATGGCACCTTTTCAGATATTTCCCGGCCATTTATACTTGTTCATCTGTGGCTTACTTCTCCATGCCCATGCCCACTGTTCATGCCCATGCCCATGCACAGTGCATACCCGTGAACAGTGTCCCCATGAACAGTATCCCCATGAACAGTGTCCCCATGAACCGTGTCCCCATGAACAGTATCCCCAGGCCCCCACTGGGATACTGACTCTTTAGTCACCTAGTTTGCTAATATTTTGTTCTTAAATTTCTTGTATGTCCACTGACTTAATGATATCTTTTGTTACACAACTTTTTAAAACTTCTATGATCTAATGTTTGTCTTTTACATGTTAGAACAGGGGCCAGCAAAGTACAGTCTGCCACTTGCTACCATAAAGAAATATAAAGTTTTATTGAAACATAGTCTTGCCTGAGGTCATGTTACTGCAAGAGACAGTGTCTGGCCCTTTACTAAAAAAAAAAAAGAAAAAAAAAAAGTCACCAATGGGTGCTATAAAATGTCAAGAAAATGGAGTGCCTGGTATGTCTCCTGTCCTGTCCACCTCCAGAATTTAAGCTCCAAAGGATTTTTATTTGTTTTATTCATTGACACACTGCATAAAACAGTATCTCGCAAACAGTATCTACTAAACTTTCAGAATGAATGCAAGGTCCTCAAGCTTTCATATTCTTATTTAGAAATGTAACCAAATATTATGATATTTTAATAGTATTGCTATAAAAGAAAAATCCCAGAATTCCCTGGCAGTCCTGTGGTTGATACTCCACGCTCAACCACTGAGCATGCAGGGGGCACGGGTTCCATTCCTGGTTGGAGAACTGGGATTCCACATGTCATGCAGCATGGCCAAAAAAAAAAATTGTTATTTTAAAGAGGAAAAATTCCTTTTATTAGCAATATGTGATTTTATTAATTTTCATTGTTTTAAAAAAAAAAATCAGTGAGAATCAGTACACCACAGTTTTATAGCTGAGAAGTATCCCAATAGTAAGGTCATTCCATATGGGAAACATTTGGGGTTCAATTTGATGTCTTAAAAAAAAAAAAAAAATCAATAAATTGTTTTAGAGATTCTTTATATACAGGCATGAACACAGAGCACTCAAGACACTTACTGCTTATAAATTATTCTTCAGTTAACAAATCTGATCAAGGTGTCTAAGCATTTTCACCTTAAAGAATCTGATGAGGAGGGGGAACACTTCCCACTGAACTTGATAACCAGCAATACATACAGCTTTAGGTTCTGGGCTCAGCTTATCTACAATAAACACAAGACAACAGGCTCATTTTAGAACTCAAACCGTAGGAGACACATGTCATCTGGGGTGCTTTTTCCTCTTGTTATTTTGCTTCCAAGCATAACTTTACACTGCACTGTGGGACTACTATGTGTTTTATTCAACTTAGTAAAGGAAAAAAAACTAAGCCCAAAATATAATGTATAATCCTTTCAACCTCTGTCTATATGTCAAAGTCTTCTTAGTAAAATACTGGAGGGAAATAGCCCAAGATCACAGAAAAAAATTCTCATAACCCTGTAACATTACAGTCTAACTTCTCCTACCCCACAAAATAAACACTGTCCTTTTAAACTATTAAATTACACTGAATAGCATCCATGTTTCATTGCTATGGTCAATGAAGATGGGGTTAATGCTCTCACCACATCCTTGAGTCTAAGTACAATTTTCCTTCTACTTTCTTAGACACTTTGGAAAACATGCATAACCCCTAGTAACATGCAGTAAATACTCTTCTTGCACTTTCAAGGCTGACAAATTTTAAAAGTTTTTTTAACCCTATACCATCTATATATTTCTGATAGTGAACAGTGTGACATCAGGAAAAAAGACACCTGGGTATCTTATACCTAAGAAGACCATGTCTGATAAAAGCAGGAACTCCCCTTACTAAATAAATCTATCTATAATAACCTACCACTAAGAAAAAGGTGAGATCATAAAGAAGAAAGAGCAGAAAATGAACAAGGAATAACAAAGAAAGAAAGAGAAGAAAAATCTATCTCCAGGTTCTCAGTGACTGGGGTGGGGGGAAGAAAAGTACTGAAAGAAGACTCTCATGATGCCATATATATCCAGAAAAGTGTGTGTGTACAGGGTGATTACAGTTCCAAGAAGCTGGAATTTAAACCAAGACTGAGGCAGCAGCATGCAGATGAAAGGAGGCCCCTTTAACATTTGCTCCTGGAGGCCAGCAATGCTCAGCAGTTGGCTGGAGACTAAGCTGGCCCATCCTGTGGAGCTACAACAAAGGGACGAAACAAACTCGAGTCCCCAGGGCCCCCCTCCCGACAACGCGTGAAACAACTTGATAAATGATGGCTCTGTCGGAACGGGGAGATGGAGACGTCTGGGAGCAGAGGGGGATGTACCTCATTTAGGAGGCCGAGGGGGAGGGGAGCCGGAAGGGAGGCAGAGTGGCAGAGAGAAGCAAGACCACCTTATCACACAAACAATCCACCTGGAAGCAAACACTCACAGCCCACCCAATGCCCAGTAACTGAAGTCCTCAGGGTACACCAAGAGATCGCACAAGGCACCAGGATTCTAAGGGCAAAGTTTTCACCTTCTGTGGCCCATTTTCCAGCCTCAAGGCCAAGCTTAAAAAAGCACTGTACTCTGGTTACTTCATTCATTTGGGGATGACCTGAAATATAAACTCCACCCCCGAAATATAAACCCCACCCCCACCCTGCCTGTGCCTAAAGGCTGCTGATTAGGAGCTAAAAAACAGAACACAGAGCCCAAAGTTCAGCTCAAGCCAAGGAAACTAATTAATTACCCTAAAACAGAACCAGGGGGAGCTCACAAGGGGATCCAACACTTAAACCCTCCTCCTTCCCTTCCTCTAGAGTGCATGCAGGA
Source organism: Dama dama (assembly GCF_033118175.1). Classification (NCBI taxonomy): domain Eukaryota; kingdom Metazoa; phylum Chordata; class Mammalia; order Artiodactyla; family Cervidae; genus Dama; species Dama dama. The sequence continues at coordinate 11,180,390 of NC_083702.1, forward strand.
CTATTAACACAACCTCTCCTGCCTGATGACTGCCCTGTGTGGAGAAAATTCAGTCAGCCTGAGAAGCAGGTGTAGGAGGTACCTCCACCTGAGAGAAGAGCTTCAGAATTAGCAGTGGTTCAAACATGGGTTTTCAAAATCAGTTACCCAAAGCGTAATTAACTCACTCAAAAGGAACATAGCCTAAGCATCTGATGAAAGGCAATCAAGCACATTTACAAAGATACAACTCAAAGGTGGGGACAAACAGGAAGCTGTAAAGAATCTTACTGACTAGAGTCTTTTCAAGTCTCTCCAATGTGTCCTGATGAACCAGAAACAGGCAGTATGAAATACTGCAAGCTGCATCACTGAATACAAACTCCACCTAAAGCTTATCAAACAGCTTTGACTATAACTAAGCATAATTAAAAGTAACTGCAAACTGCATTCCAAGAAAGTGAAATTAGGGGATTTATCTTTGCTGATGCCCAGCATCTTCAGAATTACTGATAACTCATATACGATGGCCCCAAATCTAATTTATTACCACGTATTTCAGAGCATCTGACATACAAATTCATGGTCAGAGACACTGTATAGTCTAGGGGCCAGGACAACCAGAGAAAACAACCATTTCAGCAGGTTAAGCTGGGGGGTCCTGCTCCCAATAGTTTCATTTTCTTAGGGTCTTGTAGAAGGCAATCCAGGCAACAGATAGTCTAATTCAGGCTAAATGTATTTATGATCCATCCAGAATTTCCATTGCATTAAACAAAAACTTGTTCAGCAACCAATCTCACTTGTTAATTCCTCAGAAAACTGCCTTTTTAGGCTTTGTATAGGTCAAAGGGGGCTCCAGTCTTTCTAAACATAGCAAAGACAGAAGAGGCACTGCACCGTGAGTCTCACCGTCAGACAAGCTGCAGCCAATAACCCACCAAGCACAACCCTATCCCGCAATTCTACTTCACCTTGCAATCTTGCTGCCAATGTCTGAGGCTCGTAAATAACAGCATTCCTGTGTGTGGGCTGTCCACCTTCATCACATAACTTAAAAAGGTTTATGGGTCAACTGGTCTGTGATACATAAGAGATTATAAGCTGGTAACATGAAGAAATATTTGCTTGGTCACAGTTTTATTGTTTTGTTTAACTGGTTGCATAACTTTTTTAGAAGTCTGGGTCTCTCACCTCTTGAACAATCAGAAGCTCTAACTCTCCCCCCATGGTTGTCTGTGACAAGATTTAGCTGCAGCTAATTCAGCTACAGAAGAGACACACACCCCCCAGTTCACCAGCTGGAACTCAGCCTACCCATCACTCCATCGGCAAGTTGCCCACCTGGCTCTGCGGGAATCCCAGCCGTCACATGCCGCTTGGCAACCTCAGTAAGCAGCGACCCAGGCTGCAGGAGGACAGGCCCGCTCAGTGCTCCTGTCCAAGGTGAGCAGCAGGTCTGGTGATGCTAGCCACTCTCCTCTTCAGGGCACCCCACCCGAAAGAACCAATTTTCACCTCCTTTGAAAAAATATCCCCTCCTTTAAAATGCACACAATCATATGTGAATGTTAACAACAACAATGAAATGATGGGAAGAATGTCTTAATTTTAACTTTTCTGACCAAACCAAGACATGATTTGATATGTTACTGACCAAGTTTTATATACCTTCATCAGTTCTCCACATAAACTTTTTCCAAACCCTGGGCGTTACACTAACAGCATTCCTATAAAAGCTGTCAACTGTTACTGACACAAATTACATATAAGTATTTCTAAGAACTTTTTAGATATAGCCTTCACATACACATTGACTTTAACCAGTGATACCACTCTATCAGTCAACCCTCCAGTTTCCCATGATATGTAAGCTTCCCACCCCAAAGTCAGAGTAGCAAAGAAGTACCAGGGAAAACACCAGGCACTATGTTTGCAGACGTCCCCAGAGCATCTAGGTCGACATGTAAGTCTATGAAAGCTATAATCAAAAAGACAGATAAAAGCAAGTGTTACTGAGGAAATGGGAAGGATGGAACCCTCACACACTGCTGGTAGAAATATAAAATGGTGCAGCCACTTGGGAAAAGTCTGGCAGTTCTTCAGGAGAAATGAATACCTACATCCACACAAAGGCTTTTATACATGATGTTCATAATAGCAGCATTATTCACAATGGCCCAACGTGAAAACAACTCAAATGCCTATCAGCTCATGAATGGATAAACAAAATGTGGTGTATCCAAAAACCAGAACACTCCTTGGCAACAAAGAAGTGAAGTACTAACACCTGTGTAGCACAGAGGCCCCTAAGAAGCCAGTCACAAAATGCCACATTTTGTACTATTCCATTTACCAGAAATGTCTAAAACTGGCAAACCCAGACACAGGAAGGAGAACAGAAGTTTCTGGAGGATGGAGTGGGAGAAGGGAGTAGCAGGTGACTGTCCAGTAGTCGGAAGTTTCTGTTAGCGGTAGTGGAAAATGTTTTAGCATTGATTGCGGTAATGGCTGCACAGTTCTGTGGATACAGTAAAACCAATAAATTGCATGTTTTAAAAGGGCAAATTGTGTGGTTTGTGAATATCTCAATGAACTGTTACCAGAAAGAAATAAGTCTTTGAAAAAATACCAGGAAGTGTAGTCTAGATTTTTTGGTTGTAATTGCGGTTAAGGTTGTTTTTCATCTTATGTTATTTTATTTTTTAATTTTTAAAAATATGGAATGCTTCACGAATTTGCCTGTCATCCTTGCGCAGGGGCCATGCTAATCTTCTCTGTATCGTCCCAATTTTAGTATATGTGCTGCCGAAGTTGAGCACTATTTTTCATTTTAAAGTAATGCTCCAATAATTCAAAATGGAAATATCTTTTTTTTAGTGTACTGAATTCAGGTTGAATAGCAGTGTATAAAAGCAAAGTACTGATGGCAGTTATTCAGCATCTACATACAAATCATTTTACACTGAGGCTCAAGAAGGAATGAACCTCCCTGAGAAATTAACAGATTCGAGCAAAGACTAGGACGCCATGGAGGATGACCTAGACCATCAACTCACTGAGAACAGGAAACGTCTGTGTAATAATCTCAGTGTCAGGCGCTATGCCTGATGCTTCACACATGCACTAGTTGTAATCCTGCCAACAACCCTGCAAGATGGGTGTCACTATCGTCATCTGAAACAGCCAAAACCAAAGAGCCTCAAGACCGGGAGAGAACAGTTCAACTCAGTAACGGAAGCTTCAGCTTCCTGATCCATGAAAGAAAGAACCATGTTCCCTAAATCAGAGCAGTTTTAAGAGCTCTATGAAACAAAGTATATTAAGAACCTGGCATTATTTGCAGCAACATAGAAGGACCTAGAGATAATCATATTAAGTAAAGTAAGCCAGAAAGAGAAAGAAAAATACCATATGACATCACTTATATGTGGAATCTAAAATATGGTAAAAGTGAACTACGGAACAGAAACAGACTCAAAGACCTAGAGAACAGACCTGTGGCTGCCAAGGGAGGGGTTTGGGGAAAGGGAAGGATTGGGAGTTTGGGATATGCAGATACAAACTATCATATATAGGATGGATATACAACAAGGTCCTACTGTACAGGGAGTAGCCTGTAATAAATATTCAACTGAATAACATTCAATATCCTATAGTAAACCATAACGGAAAAGAATACGAGAAAGAATGTATATTTAACAGATACGGTAAATAGTCACTTACATTTGTTTCTTAGAAAGCCTTCAGAAAGCTACCAAAAACATGTATAAATGATGGGGGTTATGATCCTATTCAAAGATCATCACTGCTGCCATCTTCACTAGGGCTTTCTGAGCAACAAGCTAGGAAACACGGCATTCAGAGAAGTTACTGTGTTGGCCAAACAAAATAACAGTTAATCTGACATACATTTAATGATGTATGTTACCATAATTGTGCTAAATAATAAATATAAATGGTGGCGGTGATCGTCCATAACTATTATGACTTATATGGGAAGAGTAATTGTCTTCAGTAATTGCCATCTTCTGAAAACCACAGAGACACTGCAGCCACACCCACAGGGACAATAAAGCTTGCTGTCGTCCTCCTCTCTGCACAGCGTGACGGGAGCTTAGGGCAGAACCCAACTTTCCCCAGCATCACAATCTGCTGCGCGGCCCCGCTGGGAGAGAGCTGGTAGGAAAGAAGAGGGAATCAATCACCGCCTGAGAGACAGGGGCACTGGGTGCAGCGTGCTGGGCGTCGAGGGGAGAGGGTGAGAGCGTGATGAACGGGCGAGGAGGAGACGGCTCAGAGAACCTCTTGGAGAACTGGGGGCAACGGAAGAGCAACAGATGGAATGATGGCCACAGCACCCCCGGGACAGGGTCATGGGTAGGACACAGAAAGGTAGGAGCGCACCAGCAGAATCCGTGCCCAGAAATCCACGTTCATGTTCACCGTTTTGCTAGAACAGATATTTATCATACAGCACCCGACTGTAAGTCTGACCAGTTTAACAGGACTGATCTATGGAAGATATACTGCAGCTAAATTTAGGCCAAAAAAAAGCAGAGTTGCCCAGTAGCCAGTCTGACATGATCTGAAGAGCCAGAAACAATCTTTTAAAAAGCTAGTTTGGGCTTCCCTGGTACAGAACCTGCCTGCCAGCGCAGGAGACACGGGTTATAGCCCTGATCCAGGAAAATCCCATAGGCCATGGAGCAACTAAGCCCTCTCGCCACAACTACTGAGCCTGTGGCTCTGGAGCCCGGGAGCTGAAACTACTGAGCCTGCGTGCTGCAACTACTGAAACTCTTGAAATGAGAAGCCCCCACTCCCTGCAACTAAACGAGAAAAAAAAGCCTACGCTCAATAAAGACCCAGCAAAGACAAAAATAAATAAATTTTTTTAAAAGAAAGCTAGTTGTTTTAGAAAGCTGGAACGAGAGTCCCCACCCCCAAGCCTACACGTGGAACTACGTGCCCTAAAGTTAGGGCAGAGGCATAAGGTGCTGATGAGAGAGGAGATTCACCATGTGCTGCCATGCAGAAGGCCAAAGAATGCAGTTACTGGGACCAGATAAAAGTATGCCCCCACTAGGTGGGGGGTGAAGGAAAGAATGCATATTGTAGGGTTCTAATGCTCACCCCCTGACTGCGTGGTCCTGGTGCGTGTGTTTTGCGGGGGCTGATATCACTCTAAGGGGCAGGAGAAACTCTTAGGGAAATGCCAACAAGGCCATTGATATTTTATTTGGGGTGCTGGTTACACAGGTGTATACAACTGTTGAAATGCAACTGTATACTTAATAAAGTGGATTGATTTTTTTTCTTAAGATTGGGAAGTTAAATACATTCTATGTAGATTTCTTCTCAAAGTAAGTAAATTCAAAGTTTAGGCCATAAATTCATGAACAGTGGTACAGTGGTAAACTTTGCAATATACAAAAATATTGGCTACCCAGAAGTTCCACTTCCAAGGAAACTCCAGGAAGCCACAATTTACCTTTCGCCCTAAACAGAGACTGTAGCAAATACACTGATTTCTTAACATTTTTCCCTCACTTTTTGCAAAACTTGACCGGTGAATTAATCTATGATACTTTCACTAACTACAAGTTATTAAGTTGCTACAAAAAATATTCCTTGAAAAAAAAAAAAAAAATATTCCTTGGAACTAAAAGTCATTATTGCTTCTCCAAGAAGCAAGTACTATCCAGAAAACTTCCAATTTTATAAAGTGAAACTTAATTACCAAGAGGTGACCCTCGAAGAAAACAAAATAGTAGCCGTATTGGTACAACAATGGTTGTAGCTGGTCAGTATTTAAATTTATCTAAATGTGCTCTCTATTTGAATTCATAGCACAGAAACTTGCTGAATTTATGTAAGAAAGCCCATCAGAAATTAAGTCTTTTCCTCAAGAAAAAGGATGGGCAAAACACTCACCAAACCTACGTGATGAAGCAATTTTAAATTCTTAAAAGAAGTTCCTCTGTTGTGAAAGAACACACCTGACAACTTCAATATTACATTATATATCAAGAGACTTTAAAAAGACTAGCCCTAAAAAAAAAATAAATAAAAAGACTAGCCCTCTAATCACAATTGTGCACATTTGATATCACTGGTAGTTTATTACTTAAAAAAAAAAAAAAAAAAAAAAAGGCACTATAACAATCTAAGGGTCCGAACTGGAGAAGAAATTACACAAACAGTATCCATCCATTCACTGCATGACTGAGATCTGAATCCAGGCAGTCCTCCATTGCCTCACCCACTCTATCACTCAGGGCATTACTGAGGGGAAAATATTTATCAATATTTGACAGCCAAGTAAACCAATACAAAAATCAGTAAGAAATAATAAAGGTCTAGAAAAAGAAAACAATTAAAAAGATATACACTCCATCTTCTTGACTCACAAAGTCAAGCAATTCTAAATTGCTTGACTAGTCAGTATTAGTAATTCTAGTCAGTATTAGTAATCATTTTGAAAAGCACTAAATAAATATAAAAATCACTACTCCTTTCTTTGTGTCTCTAACTTACCTATGTCTCTAACATATCCTTAGCTGCCTAGGTTAAAATATTTTACATGAAATTCATCACTATTAAAGGGGGTATGTTCATAGGTATTTCAGTAAACAGGGCACTCAACTCCCTTAGCACTAACTGCTGGCTTCATAATTTCACCATTTCAGCCTCTCCAACACAGAATGGGAATGATCTGGAAATAGTAAAAACATTCCTAAAACGTTTCTTCCCAGACATCATCAGTATACTAGAAAACCTTGGCCTCAGAAGGCAGGGATGAAGCCTCAAATCTCCAGTGAACAAAATTTAAATGGAAGAAGGAAGTTGGTTCTCAGTAGATGCTACAAATGGATGGATGATTGATTGATAGATTAAAAGCTTCAAATTATTTACAGAATAAACCAAGCATAGAGATAAAATTAAATTGCTGAAGTCAACATTTTTCATCTCCAAATTCAGACTCACTTGTAACACAACCATTATCTCAGGAAGAGGTGCCCTCCCCACCAACAAGGCAGGCTCAGAGCAAAGGCGGGATGACTGCTGGTCCAGTGAGGCCTGGGCTGCCACAGCAGATGCCTCCTTGTCTTGACACCTCCTCTGTCTTCTGCTCTGTGCGGTGGACGTTTCAATGGTAGAATGTAGGGTAACGAAAATGAACTATATATAATACAATAGCATGCACATACGATTTTATTGAAGACAGTTGATTATCATCTTATATTAAGAAATACCCACAAATATAGACAGAGGAATTCTTCAGTACTGCAGAAATGGCTTGTAAAAGAGGACCTACTGAATGGGTTGGTGCAGGAGCTGTGCTGCATACTGAAGGGCTGTGAATGCCGACCAGGAGAACAATCTAATGAGTCAGAATAAAGTCCAAGTTTCTTTTCCCATTGAAATAGCTATTAACCTTACATATAAAAACTAATACCATATTCTACAAGGTCCTATATATAGCAGAGAGAACTATATTCAATATCCTATGATGAGTCACAATGGAAAACATTTTTTTAAATAATGTGTGTATATGTTTAACTGAATCACTACTGCACAGCAGAAACACAACACTGCAAATCAATTATATTTCAATTAAAATTTTTAAATACAAAAAAACGTACATCAGGCAATGTAGATAACCTATACTGAAATCCTGAATGGTCACATTTCTGGTTTCACCTCATTCAAGTTACTTTATTAGTGCTGCTATCTGGTGGCATCACAGAAGTTACCCCAATCCACTATTTTTACACCTCTGCTACTGATTTGAGGCGAACACAAATGATGTATGAAATAAAAACGTCAAAAGACTGAGATAATCACAACTGAATACACTATATCACTTCCAGACTGTATTACATAAAATGGTAAATTTATCATGAATAGTGAAATATACTCTCCCATTCAGCTAAGATCTATCACAATTTGTTAATCCTACTAGCAAGCCAAACAGTTCGATTAATGCACTCTGCCTATCCATAACAAAATATTGTTACAGTAAAAACCTCTTTTTATGCCTACTGGTTAGCACACAGATGCTATACCAGCAGAACTTTCTGGAATACAAAATCCTAGATTTTAAGATTTTTACTGTACTTTGATGTACTATACTATAGGTCTTATTGTTTCCAAGAGTTCAAGACGCATTTGGCCACTACATTATCTCATTTCAACTTCAGCCCCAGATAGTTCACATGCTGCATGCAAAATCGCTCAGTCGTGTCCAACTCTTTGCAACCCCGTGAACTGTAACCAGCCAGGCTCCTTCCTCTGTCCATGACATTCTCCAGGCAAGAACACTGGAGTGGGTTGCCATGCCCTGCACCACGGAATCTTCCCGATCCAGGGATTGAACCTGGGTCTCTTAAAAGTCTCCAGCACTGATAGGTGGGTTCTTTACTGCTAAGGCCACCTGGGAAGCCCCAGATAGTTCACACGTGGTAATAAAAGGTGATATTAACACTACTTCATGCAAGCACATCTGGGAGAAGATGATCTCTCTTTTCCACTATAACGTACGAACATTCGTTTCCCTTCTCTGTAGTTTATATCAAAAGGGGAGATTTCAGATACTGTACAATAATAGCTTTGTACCTTGTATCCTTTTATACGGAATTATTTCTATAGGGGAATTACAATTTTATCTTGAATACCATAAGTTTTACAACACAATGAAATAACCGGAAGAGACCGAGGGCTTAGTGGAATAGGCACTGTAAAGCACTACTCTGGAATCATTTAGAAAATGTATCTGTCTACGGGTATTTCTCTAGAGGAACAATATAAAATATGAAGGAAATTACAAGCCCTGTCATACTGCCTGTGCTCCAGTGAATTATACCCAAATTGCCAGTCCTGTCCCAATTTACATATGGATTACTCTGTAAGTTTCCAAAGTCTTTATTTGAAATGTATAGCAGGGTGCTCACTTCGGCAGCACATATACTAAAATTGGAACGATACAGAGAAGATTAGCATATTAGCATGGCCCCTGCGCAAGGATGACACGCAAATTCGTGAAGCATTCCATATTTTTACTCAAATTTAAAATAAATTACTGGACTGTGGAAATAAAGGAAAAAAAAAAGAAAGAAATGTATAGCAGGAAAGCAGTTCACCTAATAAGCAGCAGCATATTGAATGAAAACTCAGGGCCAAACAGGCAGGGCAGAATACTGAACCTTCTAAGAAGGGAAAAACGACACTGACGTCAGAAACTCGGACGAAATGCCAAGTGCCTGTCAACAGGCAAGAAGAGAAGAAAATTGTTTCATCTATCAATTCATGTATTCAAACACTTAAGGGCTCACTGCTACACATGAAAGGCACCAATACGAATGGCTTCTAAGTGAACTGAGTCACCGCCATACTTTTCCACCATCTAAATAAGAGACAATTTAGTAAGAAGTATTTTAAGAGTTGTGTATACGCAACTCTAACTTTTACAACCACACTTCAGGAATTCATCACTGGTTACAGATTCCTCACACATGTAAGCATGCCCCAAAAGGAAAGATCACCAAGAAGGGCTAAGGTGAATGATGGACAGACTTGGCCCCGATGAGCTATGATCCACTCCAACTCCTTACCCCAACAAGTTTTTTCCCATCTTAGAGAGTGAGCAGACAGATTACATCTGCATCTGCTCAAATTAATCTTTCAGGTATACTCTTTACCAACTAAGGTAATTCACATTAGTAACAATATTAGCAATACACCTCAAAACTTGGTCATCTGAAACCCTGTCTTCCAGAGACTTGGACTGATTCTAGACTCTGTCTTCCAAGCAAATGTATGTAAAGCTTGGAAGTAAATTATGTAAAATGTATGTAAACTGCACATCTAGCTTTCAGAACATCTGGAGAGGAGGGTCGGTGCAAAATGTCAGACTGAATACCAAATGGAAAACTGGACCAAAGGTTCTGCAGCAGAGACGGTCCTCTGCGACCAAACACCCACTTTCCTGCTGCTCAGACCAGAGTACCCAAACAGTATGTGTGTTTGAGGGCTGAGGAGGCAGGGCAGCAAGCCAAGCAATGGCTGGACAGTGAGTGTGACCCAACAGGTCACCTAACTCCAAGACAGAACAGTGCATTAAGGATCCAATTAGAACAGTTAAAAGCAAAGACTAAGCATCACTTGAGGTCTTGACCAGTAAGTACCTGGAAAAGGCAACCTTGCAAGGAAGACACACCCCTCCAGCAGTGTGAGGACACAGTTTGTTCCTGTTTTCCCCACACTCCAGCTTTCAAGGTCAGAACTATGAACTTGCTTTCTCTGTTCTCCCACAAGAAGAACTTTTTGATTCTGATTCCTTTATAGAAGGTTCACAATCATCACAGGTCTCCCTCATCTAAAACTAGCCTATGGGCTCTGTGGATGATGTCTTTCCAACAAGGTCAAGGAAAGGTCTGTGTGTCCCAAGAGCAGCAGTGGGGCTGAGCCCAGACTCTCTCCACCTCAGAGTGGTTTTAAAGAGTGTTTCCTGAAGAAAACTGTAACAGTGGCTAATCAAAAAAGTCTGACTGCAGCCCATCTTGGGGGACAGAGTGCAGACACACAGCAACACTGCAGTACCCACCCCATCAGGAGAAAGGAGGTGGCTGAGCTCCCAAAGGCCACACACCCCTAATGGAGATGCAAGTCATGTGCAAGCTTCCTGAGTGACTTCAAGAGCTCTGAGGGATATAGCAGACTTCCAGATACAACCACCCCAACCTCAGAAGTCCTCATTCACGGTTGGCTGAGCCTCCAGAAAAAAGGGCTAACAAGCTGACCCCACAGCACGGGGCGGGGGCAGTGGGCAGAGGGTGTCTTTCTATCTTCCATCAGTTAGATCTGCTGAAGACGGGAGGGATCTGAAAGAGTCCTCGTACCCCTGCCCCAAAGTGAAAAACCAGCAAGTGATATTGCTGCACTGGGAGCCAAAGGCTCAGGCTCTTCAGCCCTAAGAATGGGAGCCACGCCAAAGCCCAAGCCTGCTTCAGGCACACACAGCACAGAAGGAGCTGCAGGGTGCAGGGTAGGGCAGGGAATGAAAACGCAAAGCAAAGTCAGAAACAGAAGATGAAGTGTAGCTCTAAGAAAACAACTGGCCTTGGTTGCACTACTGAGTCTCAATGGGGACAACTCCTATGGCTTTACTTTGGGGAACCAGACTAGATACACAGAACTTACCCTTTCCCAAGGGTAATTTATTGTAACTCCTAGTTACAACAAATAGGAACACCAAAACTGCAGCCACAGCAATTGATCATCATTCATTCAACATGCAAAAGAACTAAGGTAAGTTATTAGAGTATCAGCCATGACAAACAAAACCATCACTTACTGATTTCTACAGCAGTACTATTAACACAGAAAATGTTCATTATATATGACTTTAAAAAGAAATAAAACTATATAATATGTTATAATGGGCTTCCCACATGGCTCAGTGGTAAAGAATCTGCCTGCCAATGCAGTAGACACTGGAGACCTGGATTTGATTCCTGGATCAGGAGGATTTCCTGGAGTAGAAAATGGTAACCCACTCCAGTATTCTTGCCTAGAGAATCCCATGGACAGAGGAGCCTGGTGGGCTACAGTCTGTGGGATCGCAAAGAGTCAGACACGACTGAACACACACACACACATAAAACAATGTTATAATGATACCACATATTTTTAAAGTATTCAATATATGTCTGCATGATATAAGTAGATCTACACTGGCTCAAAATAATTATAAATAATCATTACACTTTTCTGCCCATTTCAATCCCATCTCTGCACTAGATATTTCCAGATCTATCTAACCTGACAGTTACTTTCAGCAAAACCCAGCTTTTACATTGCACATTCACTACATCACGTTCATCTGCTGAGGGGAGGCCCAGATGGTCTTTCACACTGGACTGGACAGCAGGAAGCGATGGACTCGCTCCAAAGAGCAAAGCCTCCACCTGCAGCCTTCTGTTAACCCTCCCCATCTCATCCGTCCCGTTCTCAGTTCCTGTATGTACCCTCTGCACAAGTAAGCAAGCTCTGTCCTCCAAGTGTCTCTTCCCATATTCCCATAAAGCAGGGAGAAACAGTGATGTAACACTAAATTAATTCTCAAATAAAGCAATGCTCTTACATTGGTCTCCTAGTCCAAAAACATTACTCTATGCTTAGTGTTAAAAGCTATAGCAGGTACTCAGAGTACATCGCCCCTGATCACAAAGAGCCAATAAAACTTAAGAGTCCAACTAATAAAACAGAACTCATAAATATGCAACAGAGAGAAAATTATACAGTATTTTTAACTGCTGAGCTTAGCTCTCATTTCCAACCCCAACCAAACCCACCACCTTACTGTATGAATCTGGGCAAAGCCCTCATCTGTAAAATGGGAGTTAAACTTAGATGATCTTACCTTCCAGAGTTCTAGAAACAACCAATCAGGGAAGGAAAGATAAATGTGGGCTTCTAGAACGAGTTCCAAGTTTACCTATGAGCAGACAACAACCGAGACTAAACACCAAGTGAATGTGGCAACGGGAAAAATCTCCAGTCTTACTACAGCAGAGCAATCTGAGAGCAAATGCAGAGAAGAGTGTGCTCTCCCTTCCTCCCATCACAGAAACACTGCTCGAGGGTTACTACATCCACAGATCTACTGTCAGGAGAGGAGAGGAGAGGAACCTGTGTGTGCAGCAGCTCTGGATCAGGCACAGTGACGAAGACAAACATGCGTTAGGCACAGTCTCTGATTTGAGGAAGTTTATTTCATTTCATTATTCATCTGAGCACCTACTATGTACACAGACATAGGAACACGTTCCAGGCATTAGGGACTCAAGAGTAAATAGGACAGACAAGATGCCTGCTCAAAAAACTCACAGTCCTGGGTAGTATACAAAGTAAACAAAAAAACGCCAACTGCAGAAAAAGAAAACTGAAAAGACCAGTATGACAGAGAGTGACAGTCACGAAGAGAGGCAGGGCTGCTCTAAACTGGCTGACTGTGAACAAAAGCGTGTGTAATAGGAATTTGCTGTATTATTCTCTCCACAAAACTCACTCAAAATTTCTACTACAAGCCATAGACGGACAGGGTAATCAGTGCAGGTTTCCCATGTGAGATGACATGTGAGCTGAGATTTGAAAACCGGTACAAGGCATGTCTCCCTATGCCCTCCAGACTGAGGCAACTGCTGGTGCAGAGGCCTTAAGGAGCTGGGATCCTTCATGAGAAAAAAAAGGGCTCATCTGTCCACACCAAGAGCCAGGGAGACGAAGGAACAGAACAGGAGTGGAAGCAGAGCCTGTGGGGACAATGGTAAGGAATTCAGAGTTTACTCTAAACCCAAGAAGCAGCCACTGGAGGGTTTTAAGCAGGAGTGAAAACATAGAAATATACTTGTTTTTGTTTTTAATTACAAAGCAATACAAGTTAGGTGCTAAATGATTCCAAGCACATTTATGTTTAGTAATGGGATGAATTTACCTCCCTAATCACTTTAGTTCCTAATTTCAAGCACATCAATGGAAGGACACTTAGTTCAGTACCTGGGGAGGTGGCTCAGAAGCATACCAGGTGAGAGAGAATCAGTGAGAAATTAAATCCTGTTACAGACATCCAAGGGCTTCCCTGCTGGCTCAGCTGGTAAAGAATCTGCCTGCAATGTGGGAGACTTGGGTTCAATCCCTAGGTTGGGAAGATCCCCTGGAAAAGGGAAGGGCTACCCACTCCAGTATTCTGGCCTAGAGAATTCCATGGACTGTACAGTTCATGGGGTCACAAAGAGTCGGACACGACTGAGTGACTTTCACAGACATCCATAAAAACTCTGAGCAAACAGATTGTGGGCTATAATTTCAGACTCATGTAAAGCAGAAAAATATTCTGGCTACTGGGCCAGCAGTCACATAAATAAAGGGAAAAGGTCAAATGAATGATTTCAACCCATCACTGACAGAAAAGAATGGGGACCCCAGATGTCATGTCCATGCTCCTGACTTCTCATCCACTTTAGTTCTGAAGCACCACATAAAAAGAATTTAGAATCCACAGAAACATAAAAAAAAAAAAAAAAAAAGACTCCACAGAGACAGAAGCAGATTAGTGGTGGCCAGAGCTGGGGCAGGGAATGGAGAGTTGTCTAAACGGTATGGGGTCTCCTTGTGGGGTGATGGATATATCCTAGAACTACAAAGAGACAGCAGTTGCACAACATACTGAATTTACTAAATGCCACTAAAGTATACACTTTAAAGTGGTTAATGGTTATGTTATGTGGATTTTACCTCGAATCTTTAAAAATGAAGTTGAAAAGAATGAAAAATAAGAGCAGCTGATGGCGAGAGTACGTAACTCACTGGAAGCAGTTTGAGAGATCCAGGTTCTAATCAAAACTCAAGATAAACTGAATGCAGACCCTTCTTAAACTCAGCAGTATTGACATTTTGGCCCAGAGAACTGTTCTGGGGACTGTGGATATTTGGCAATTTCCTGGGCTTCTAACCACTGGATACTAGGGGGCCCCCTGTCCAAGTTGTGGCAACTAAGAATGTCTCAAGACTGTCAAAGTCCCTTTGAGAGAGGCACAGCACCTTGCTGTCAGACAACCACTAACTTTTCTGCATCTGAATTTCCTCAACCACCAGATGTCCATCACCTTACCCAAGGTCTCTTTCATTTCTGGAATTCGAGTCCACATCTGGTTCACCACCAGTGACCTATACTCCAGTGCAGCCTTCTCTTCCACTAACCTTACTCTGCATCTTACAAGGCTGCTGCAAGGATATGAAATAACCAAGGAAATGCTTTAGTGAAACCTCCTCAAAGAGTAAAACTGGCTAGCCAAAAGAAGTGCTGGTATAGAAGTTCTTCCATTAAGACTCCAAAATCAGTTAATAAAGGAATACTCAAGTCAGAGAACTAGTTTACAAATCTGTAATTTTGTTTTTATTTGTATTTAATATGCCTCTTAAATAAGATCGTCTCTTGAAATTTACTGAAACAGCTCTTCTCAGAGTTTTCAAGGATTTTAGGCTCCTCTGTATTCATACATAAACACCCCAGGAATCCTGGGCAATAAAGGGTTAACCTACTAAGTTCTGTGTATGCTCAAAGAATTACAACCAACTTCATTTAATTATTAAGTAGCCAATAAGCTAATCTCTGTGGCTGGTTAGTGCACTAATGAAATAAGGCCTTCCAGCTCAGAGCTGTCATTCTAATCAGGAGACTGTTCTCCTCAGCTAGTAGAAAGAGTGGCAGGATCTAAGGACTCACATTATGAATTTAAGGAAGGAGAAAAGAATCCATGTCATATTTCACTCTTTTTGTGTTTAAAGCTACCCAAGCTCCTGAACTGACTAAATAAGAAAACTCCAGCCGACGATAGCAAACCACACATTCTTTTCAAGTACATATGAAATAACTAGCAAGTCCACGTTATGGACCACAAAACAAGTCTCAATCACTTTAAAGGATGCCAACCTGAGGCAAGAACCTGTGGAGTAGAGGAGGCATGTATCCCCAAAAGGAAGTAATAGACAAAAACAACAGACAACCCCACTAGCAAAGACAAACATATCCCCACATACATGCTGGCTACTGGTTACTTCTTTTAGTGAGCTGCTTCTCCACATGCTCTTGACTTTCTCTACTATTATATTTGCCCTTATTATTATAATGTCTTCTTATATATTAAGAACATGTACCATGTTTTCATATTCACTGTAAATCTTTTTTCTTCACAGTTTAATTTTGCATTAAAATTATAAATATGAGAAGTTAAAAAAAAAAAAAGATGCCAACTCTACTTGTCTGACCAAAATAGAATTAAGTTAGAAGTCAATAATAGAAAACTCTTTGACAGATTCCCAAGTATTTGAAACTAAATTAAATAACTTTTAAATAACTTTAGGACAAAATGAAAATAAAAGGGTGATAAGCCTGAATGCTTTTCCCTCAAATGAAGAACAAGACAAGGATGACTGCTCCGGTTGCCTCCAATAGACGTTTTATAGGAAGTTCTAGACAGAGCAATAAGGCAATAAAAATAAAAGGTACCCAGATAAGAAAGAAGCTAAACTGTCTTATTTGCAGACATTATCACATCATCTATGTTGAAAACCCAATGGAATCTACAAAAATATTGCTAAAAAAGTGAATTTAGGAAAATTACAGGATATAAGATCAATATATAAAACTCAATTGCATGTCTATAAACTAGCAAAAAACAACTGGAATCTTTTAAAAATGTACAACAGCATGGACTGCCCTGGCAGTCCAGTGGTTAAGACTCCACACTTCATTACCGGGGTGCACTGCGGAACCCTGGCTGGGGAACAAAGACCCCACATACTGTGAAGCACAGTAAAAAACAATTTTTTAAATAATTAAAAAAATTTTAAATGTACAACAGCATAGAAAACAAGTATAAAATGCTTCAGGAAAAATCCAACAAAAGGTAGGACCTAAACTGAAAAACATAAAATTTTTCTGTGAGAAACTAAAGAAAATCGAAACAGAGAGAAGACTAAATACTATTAAAAGGTCAATTTCCCACAAGATGATCTGTATATTCAACATAATCCCAATCAAAATCTCAGCATAATTCTAAAATCCATATGGAAATACAAAGGACATAAAATAGGCAAACAGAGTGAATATCACTAACATTATTTAATTTTAAGAATTATGACAAAATTATAGTAATCAAGACAGTGTGGTATTAGCCTAAAAACAGACAAATTCAATAATGAAACAGGATAATGGTCCAGAAGTGAGCACACACATATGTAAGCAACTGATTCTTTACAAAAGGACAAAGGCAATTCAATGAATAAAGGACGACCTTTCAACAAATGGTGCTACAACACACACAAAACAATTGTGATTAATGCCTCACACCATAAGCAAAAATCAATTCAAAATGGATCATAAATCTAAATATAAAATCCAAAACAGGGTTTCCCTTGTGGTTCTGTGGTTAAAAAAAAAAAAAAAAATCCACCTGCCAATAAAGGAGACATGGGTTCAATTCCTGGTTCAGAAGGATCCCACATGCTGCAGAGCAACAGGTCTGTGCCCCACAACCATTGACCCTAGAGCCTGGGACCCGCACCTACTGAAGCCTGCGAGCCCTAGAGCCCACCCTCAGCAACAAGAGAACCCGCGCACTGCAACTAGAGAGCAGCCCCCACTTGCCAAAACTAAAGAAAAGCCCACGTGGCAACAAAGACCCAGCACAGTCAAAAATAAACACAGAAATATTTTTTTAAAACAAAAAAACTTAAAGAAAATATTAAGAACAGCTTCCCCAGTAGTCCAGTGGTTAAGACTCCACACTTCTACCACAGAGGATGTGACAGGGAAGTTCCACATGCCTCCAGGTGCAGCCCTCCCCTGCAAAAGAAAATCTAAGAGAAAACCTCTGTGATCCTGGGCAAGGAAAAAACATCTTAGATATGATGATAACAGAAGCACAACCATAAAAGAAAAAATTGATAAGTTAGAATTCGAAAATTCTAATTTATAAATTAGAAAGACAACTCATAGACTGCAAAGAAAAGAAAATTCATAGACTGAAAGAAAAGACAACTGACAGACTGAAAGAAAAGATATGTAAAATAATAATTCTGACAAAGGACTTCTATCCAGAACATATACACTTAATAGACTAATTTTTAAAATAAGCAAAATATCCTAATAGAAATTTCATCAACAATATGTGAATCACTTATCATTAGGGAGGTAGCACTCCACACCCACTAGAATGTCACAATCACACAGGCAATACTGAGTACTAATGATGATGGGAAAAACTGGAACTCGTGCAGCCACTGTGGTAAGAAGTTTGGGGCTTTATTATAAACTCAAACACAACTCCAATTCCACTCCTAGGTACCCACCCAGGAGAAAAAAAAAAAATACATGCTCACAAAAACACTCCTTAGCAAATACACAAAGTTATTATTCATACCAGCCAAACGGTGGAAACAATCCAAACGTCCACCACCTCACAAAAAGATCAAGAGAAAAGAGGAGTATATCCATATAATGGAATATAATTCAGTCAGAAAGTATACAAAGGACTTCCCTAGAGGTCCAATGGTTAACACTCTGTGGTTCTACTGTAGGGGGTACAGCTTCAGTCCCCAGTTGGGGAACTAAAATCCCAAATGTTGTGCAGCCAAAAAGAAAAAAAGGGTTCAAAAAAGAAAAATTGAGGACATATCCAAAAGACACAGGCTTATCTGAAAGAACCACAAAGGCCAAAGCTTTTGGCCTTTGGCCTTTGCCAAAGGACAATTTGGGCAACAAAGCTCACAGATCAAAATGAGTATCCAAAGTCTCCAGCTGACAGTAACAGGCTGAGGAGACATGCTGTCAACAAAGCATAAAGCAGCATGCAAGACTGAAAACCAAATCAAAGATGGACACGTATTCAAATAAAGTCTGAGTCTAGTTAGCAGCACTGTTCCAAAGTATCTTTGTTTTGACAAATGTACCCTGGTTGTGTAAGATTCAACATCAGGAAGGCTGGGTAAAGGGTATTCAGCAGGAGTCAGAAAACTAATGTCCACTGACCAAAATCCAACCAGCCACCTGCTCTTATCAAGTTTTATTGAGGAAGTTCACCCGTGGTCCAGTGGTTAGGACTTGGTGCTTTGACTGCCAGGGCCTGAGCTCTGTCCCTGGTTGGGGAATTAAGATTCCGCAAGCTACATGGCATACCAAAGGAAAAAAAAGAAGCAAAACAAGTATCTACTGGAACATAGCCATACCCATTCATTTACTTACTGTCCAGCTATGGCCGCTCTTGCCTTGCACTGGCAGAACTAAGCAATTGCGAGAAAAGACCATCTGTCCACAAAGCCTAAAATCCTTACTATCTGGCCCTCTACAGAAAAAGTTTGCTAACAGGGTAATACATGAACTCTTGGGACTGTAACAATAACTTTTCAGTAACTCGAAAATTATTCCGAAATATAAAGGGTTCGGGGCGTCCCTTGTAGCTCAGTGATGAAGAATACACCTGCCAACGCAGGAGACACAGGTTCGATCCTCGGTCTGAGATGGATCCACATGCCGTGGAGCAACTAAGCCTGAGCACTGCAATTACTGAGCCTCATGCCCAATTACTGAAACCCACGCGCCCTGGAGCCCGAGCTCAGCAGAGAGAACCTATCACAGTGAGAAGCCCGCTCGGCAACTAGAGACCCTGCTCGTTGCAAGGACAAGGCTCTCCTGGGGTCCCCTCAACCATCTCTACAAAGACAGATGAGGTTATGATTACACAGATACGCAGCCAGTTACTTAAGAGAGCCCCCACCCCCTTCAGAACAACCTCTCCCCTCTCTCTGGCCTTCCCAGGCTTGCTGGCTTTCCTCATGTTCCCAAACCTGGGAGAAAAGCAGATGGCAGACAGCACAGGGCTCAAAATGCAGCCCCCTTTAAAACAAAGATTTTAAATTCAAAATGAAGTGTTCTGCAGGAAGCAGGACATTGCAAAGCACCTCCCCTAGGGGCTGGGAGGTGGTGATCTCTGGCTTCCTTGATCTCAGCACCATTCCTTAATAGTCAGCACCATCCGCAGAAACCACCACCACCTACTCCAGAACATCTCTGTGGCTGCGTGTTTCTGAGCTCTCCACTCCCCTCATACTTTTTTTTTTCTTTTGTGTATTACAAACCTCTTTTCCTCAGTGAGGCAACCCGAGTTTGGGATAAAAATTGAGGATATTCCTGAAGATTTCACCACAACTACATTCAAGGGGCAAAGACCTAGATTTTTCAACTTCCAAGGAAGTTAAAATATTTTTAAGAAAAATTTATAAATCAAACACAAAACATTATCTAATACCTGGCGGTCGTTTAGTCGGTAAGTCATGTCTGACTCTCGCGATCCCATGGAGGTAGCCCGCCAGGCTCCTCTGTCCATGGAATTTCCCAGGCAAGAATACGGGATTGGGTTGCCGTTTCTTTCTCCAGGGGATCTTCCCCATTCGGGGATTGAACGCAGGTCTACTGCCCAACAGGCAGACTCTTTACCGACTGAACTATCAGGGAAGTCCATTTATTCTAGACATGATCCCTGCAGGTACAAAGTAGTAGATACTGTCAAGGTCCTCAGAAAGTCTGAAGAAAAATGAGGACACTCAGACAAAATGTGGAAGCCAAATGTGATTCCTAGATTTTTTTAAAAGTAATACTATTTTAGAACTTAATATAAAATATATCCAACTATGATATGTTCACTTGAGAATAAGCCAAATAAAGAAAAAATAATCACCACAGAAGCCTCAACTTGCCAGCTTTAAAGTTGAAGATATGCTTAAAGAATGTGTCTCTTAAATCTTAAGATTTCTGAACAAAATTCAGAAAGGATGACTAAATATATTTACTTTAGTAAAATCCACCATCTCCATTCATGGTACACTCATATGCCTAAGCACACTCCTGACTCTCCACCCAAATTACCACTCACCTCCCACATCACCCAAACCCTAAACACCATGCACAAGTGTCTTCCCAGGAGAAGACCTGGAAATATCAGAGTGGAAGACAACTTGCCTCACCTAAAGATGAGAAAGCTGAGGTCCAGAGAATGGAAGAGACCTGCCAAGGTCCTAGAGCTAAAACTTGGAGCAAGGCCAGGGTCCACCAGCCTGGGGGCCCAGCGCCTGCACCAAGCAAGGCCTCCCTCCCTGTTCCCTGCCCCTGCTGAGCCAGACCAGCTCACACCTCTGAGCCCAGAGCTTCTCATGCTTTAATATGCGCAGGAATCATCTGGAAATTTCACTTAAATTCAAAATCTGAAACAGTCATCTCAGGGTGAGGCCTGAGACTCTGCATTTCTAACAAGCTCCCAAGCAATGCTGATGCTGCTGGTCTGAGGTCCACAGATGGAAGGGAAGGTCTGGAAGCATGTGATTCTATCCTAGCCAATTCAGACTTTTACTTCCTGTACAATTTATGATTCACGAGTCTACAGGAAATCTCCCTAGGCCTCAGTCTTCTCATAAAAATTCTGTTTTATAAGGCCCAAATGATAGAAGTCATACATCAATTCAAAATTCTTGGCATTTACTGAATTTTTGGTGAATAGCTAATTTGAATACAACTTTTAAGTTGGCATTATTCAGGTATTTGACGTTTTAAGGCACTTAATTTCCATATTAACTTAGTGGGTAAGTATATTATCCCCATTTTTAAGAATGAGAACACCAGGTGTGACGGCGCTCAGAGTGCAGCGTCACCCAGGTGCAGAGCATGGCCACGGAGACAGCCCGGGCTGGCTCCACAACCTGTGTTCTTAACCACCTCACTCTCCAGAAACGTTAACTGTTATTTTTCCTCCTCGACTCCAAATCCCAGTTCACAATTTCTACCACACGTTTCTAACTTGAAGCTGTGTGTAAGCCTAAACTCAGCGTGCCCCACATTTACTGCCTTCACCCCAGAGCCAGTCCTCGTCTCAATGAAGAGTGACTGCCTCTGGGCGGCCCCCAAGCCAGAGTCCCAGGACTCACAGGGATGGCACAGTCCTCCTCAGTCAGGTCCGCACCCCCTCCTCACAGCACTGAGTTTACAACCCCCACACTGTCCTGAGGTGAAATTCACAGATAACGATGCCTTCTTACAGCCATAAATATAATTTACAACCATAAACATAACTGATATATTACCCCAACTGTAATCAAGAGAAGACAAAAATTAAATACATAATAAAAAGTATTTCAAAATGTAAATGCTTAAGCATGGACTCACTAGAAGACACAGCAGTCATTTGTTAAAATAGAACCCAAAATAAAAACACAGACCAACACCAGGCTGAGGTGTAAGCAATTAACTATGACCAGTGATGAGTAAGATATAATATAGGATATTCCGAAACGGTGAAAAACTCTCATCAACGTTTCAAACAAAACAGTGTAATCTTTCCTTGGTCCTGAACAGTGGCACTCCTAAAAATCTTGGTACATGTTTAAACACTGCAAAAACTACCCTGTGTTGACATGTAAAACCGTAAGTTGGGATTTAAATCCCAGTTTTTTCTTCACCTACATTTAAGACCTCAGGCTGGATGTGGGACATCTGGCACCCCTGCCCATCCTCTCTCCGCCAGTGCTGCCTCTGATCTCTGGCACCAAAAGGCCTCCACAAATCCCCAGAACACTCTGGGGATGACACACCCCCGGGGATGGAACTGGGACCACAGTACTAGTCTCTTCAAGCCACTGTCCAACCAACTCTGTGTCCAACCCTCACCCGCAGCAACATTCAATCTCCAGCTCGGGTTGGCAGCTCTCACCGAGGCAACTGGCACAGCCTGGTAACTGCCTTTCTGGTTCCAACCTGCTGCCTCTGTACTAAGAGGAACTGAACTCTACTCTCCATTCAGTCAACAAATATTTACTGCACACTAACATATCCCATCCTGCTCCAAACATTCTAAATCACAACATTCTCTCCTGCTCAAACTAGAATAGCTCATGACCTACGGCAATTTTCAAACAGTGCTCTATTTTTATCTGTTTTAAATACTGAGTTCCTGCATAAAATTTCCTTTTAACAAAGTAATTCACAGCTTTAAAAGTCTGAAAACCCCAACTTTCAGAATAAAATCGAATAACCTTCCTACCTAAGCATCACCTCAGCACTAACCTAGCCTCGTCTCCTGTACCCCCACCCACCTTGCAGATGGCCCCCCAGTGCCCTCCTCTCTCTGGCACAGTCTCTTCCTCCCTCCCACATGGACTGTCATCCTACTAAGTGACCCTCTCTCTGTACCTATGCACCTGTTGATTCTCTACCCAGCCTTCCAGGCTGAGGAAGCTGTGAAACCGTCCCAATTCCCCTACATCCATCCCCCAACAGGCTCAGCTATTTTTTGTAAAGCTCCTAGCTTCTGCTGTACTTTTTGCACACTTCCATTTTAACAAATACTGTACTACAATAGTCTATTTGAACATCTACCTCTATAATATCTCCCTTTCTCTCTCAAATTTTGTGAGCAGTGACCAAGTCTTTTACTTTACTTACTGGCACCTGTCAGTGTACAGAGCTATCCTCTCAAGGGTAAGCTGACTGAGTGATATTAGTAGCTTTCTCTTCTTTTCAATCTAAAATATAAATTTCCCTACCCAAGTGATTAAAATAAATATCACTAACAGTAAACAGCCTCCTAGGTGGCATAGTGGTAAAGAAATTGCTTGCCAATGCAGGAGACACAAGAAACGTGGGTTTGATCCCTGGGTTGGGAAGATCCCCTGCAGAAAGAAATGGCAACCCACCCCAGTATTCTTGCCTGGGAAATACCATGGACAGAGGAGCCTGGCAGGCTACATTCCATGAGGTTGCAAAAAGTAAGACATGACTGAGCATGCAGACACACACAAACACTAATGTTTACATAAAAAGAAAGCCATGGAAGGAATAGTCCTACTCACGGCTTGGGGGAAAGTTTGCAGTGATCCAAAAACATCTGCTTCACTGACTATGCTAAAAGCCTTGTTGTGATATGGATCACAACAAACTGGAAAATTGTTAAAGAGATGGGAATACCGGACCACCTTACCTGATTCCTGAGAAACCTGTACACAGGTCAAGAAGCCACAGTCAGATTCAGACACGGAACAATGGTTCAAAATTGGGAAAGGAGTATGTCAAGGCTATGCTTATTTTTTGTTTTAAATATTTATTCACTTACTTTTTAAATTTATTTACTATTGTTCCATGTCTGATTTAATTGAAGGTAATTGCTTTACAGTATTGCATTGGTTCTACCAAACATCAACGTGAATTAGCCATAGGTTGACCCATGTCCCCCCCACCTCCCTCCCCGTCCCACCCCTCGAGGTTGTCATCGAGCAAAAACATGGAATCCTTCACAAATCTGCATGTCATCCTTGCACAGGGGCCATGCTAATCTTCTGCGTATTCTTCCAATTTTAGTGTACATACTGCCGAATCAACTATCACCCTGTTCATCTGACTTCTATGCAGAGTACATCACAGGAAATGCCAGACTGGACTTAAGGTTGCGCAAGCTGGAATCAAAATTGCCAGAAGAAATATCAACAACCTCAGATATGCAGATGACACCACCTTGATGGCAGAAAGTGAAGAGGAACTAAAAAGTCTCTTGATGAGAATGAAAGAGGAGAGTGAAGAGCTGGCTTAAAACTCAAACGTTCAAAACTCGAAGATCATTGCATCTGGCCTCAGCACTCTGTGGCAAACAGAAGGGGAAAAAGGGGCAACAGTGACAGATTTTATTTTCTCGGGCTCCAAAATCACTGTGGATGGTGAC
Organism: Dama dama; assembly: GCF_033118175.1. Lineage (NCBI taxonomy): Eukaryota > Metazoa > Chordata > Mammalia > Artiodactyla > Cervidae > Dama > Dama dama. Next base: position 11,204,695 of record NC_083702.1, read on the forward strand.
TGCAGCCACTGAAATTAAAAGACGCTTGCTCCTTGGAAGGAAAGCTAGGAAGGAAAGCTGACAAATCTAGACAGCGTATTACAAGCAGAAACATCACTTTGCCAACCAAAGCCCGTATAGTCAAAGCTACAGTTTTCCAATAGTCATGTACGGACCTGAGACCCGGACCATAAAAAACACTGAATGCTGAAGAACTGATGCTTTCGAACTGTGGTGCTGGAGAAGACTTGAAAGCCTCTTGGACTGGAAAAAGATCAAACCAATTAATCCTAAAAGAAGTCAACCCTGAATATTCAGTGGAAGGAATGATGCTGAAGTTGAAGCCCCAACACTTTGGCCACCTGATGCAGAGAGCCAACTCACCTGAATCTAGTGAAGACTGAGGGCAGGAGGAGAAGAGGGTGACAGAGAATGAGATGACTGGATGGCATCACCAATTCAATGGACATGAGATTGAGCAAACTCCAGGAGATAGTGAAGGAGAAGCCTGCACGCTGCAGACAATGAGGTTGCAAAGAGTCCAACACAACTGAGCAACTGAACAACAGTAACAACTTGAAATCAGCAGCTTCTGACATGAAACAGTAAGTGCCCAACAACACATATGAAACAATCTTACTAAAACTGTTTAACTTGAATCTAATCTTGAGTTAACAGAAAAATTCAAAACATGTAATATTCTATAAGACAACTGACACTCATCAAAGGGTTGTAAAGAGCAAAAAGTCAAGAGGGCTACTCTAGATGAAAAGAAATTAAATAATATCCAGGTGCAATGCAAGAAACCTTGACCAAAACCAAACCAACAATGAAAGATATTTTTCTGATGGGGGCAGGGGGAGGAACTGAATATTAGATTAGATAATGCTATAAATATGCTTAAATAATATTATGAAACTGTTTTTAATTTTCCTTAGAAGTATTAATAGTATTGTGGCTGTAAAGGAGAACATTCTTATTTTTATATTGTTCTTAGGCAATGTATGCTGAAATATTTAAGAATGAAATATCATGATGTATGTACGATAAAAAGCCTTTGACTCTGTGGATCACAAAAACTGTGGAAAAGTCTTAAAAAGAGATGGGAATACCAGACCACCTGACCTGCCTCCTGAGAAATCTGTATGCAGGTCAAGAAGCAGCAGTTAGAACCGGACATGGAACAATGGACTGGTTCCAAATTGAGAAAGGAGAACGTCAAGGCTGTATATTGTTGCCCTGTTTATTTTACTTCTATGCAGAGAACATCATGGGAATCCCGGGCTGGATGAATGAAGTACAAGCTGGAATCAAGACTGCCGGGAGAAATATCAATAACCTCAGATATGCAGATGACACCATCCTTATGGCAGAAAGCAAAGAGGAACTAAAAAGCCTCTTGATGAAAGTGAAAGAGGAGAGTGAAAAAGTTGGCTTAAAACTCAACATTCAAAAAATGAAGATCATGGCATCTGGTCCCATCACCTCATGGCAAATAGATGGGACAAAAAAATGGAAACAGTGACAGACTTTATTTTCTTGAGCCCCGAAATCACTGCAGATGGTGACTGCAGCCATGAAATTAAAAGACGCTTGCCCCTGGAAGAGCTATGACCACCCTAGCTGGTGTATTAAAAGCAGAGACATCACCTTGCCAACAAAGGTCCATTTACTGAGTGTTATGGTTTTTCCAGTAGCCATGTATGGATATGAGAGTTGGACCATAAAGAAAGCCAAGCACCAAAGAATTGATGCTTTTGAACTGTAGTGTTGGAGAGGACTCTTGAGAGTCCCTTGGACTGCAAGGAGATCCAACCAGTCCATCCTAAAGGAAATCAGTCCTGAATATTCACTGGAAGGACTGACGCTGAAGCTCCTATACTTTGGCCACCTGATGCAAAGAACTGACTCACTGGTAAAGACCCTAATGCTGGGAAAGACTGAAGGCGGGAGGAGAAGGGGATAAGAGGATGAGATGGTTGGATGGCATCACCACCTCGATGGAAATGAATTTGAGCAAGCTCCCGGAGTTGGTGACGGACAGGGAAGCCTGGCATGCTGCAGTCCATAGGGTCACAGAGAGTCAGACACCGCTGAGCATGAGCATGCATTTTATGCATTATAAAATAAGTGCTTATTTATGTTTATACAAAGTGTGTATGGGCTTCCCCAGGAGGCTCAGCGGTAAAGTATCTTCCCCTGGAGGAAGAAATGGCAACCCACTCCATATTCTTGCTTGGGAAACCCCATGGACAAAGGAGCCTGGTGGGCTACAGTCCATGGGATTACAAAGAGTTGGACAGGACTTAGCAGGTGAACAGTTCCATTCAGTTGCTCAGGCGTGTCCAACTCTTTACAACCCCATGGACTGCAGCATGCCAGGCCTCCCTGTCCATCACTTCCAATGAGCAGTTGAACAACAATAATATTCACATCATCTGAAGCAGAACTATATTCTGAAGAACGATCCTCTTCTGGGAAATCAGTAGTATATATGTTGCTCAGACAATCAGAGAAAGCATCTGTATAAAATTCACCAAAAAATTCTTCACTCAAAATTTTGTGACATGTCATTTTTTGAAAATTTTACACTTATAATACACACAAGGTTGGAGAAAAACCTAGTGGAGCAAAATGTGAATGATAATAACAATCTCGAATTGTATAATGAACCTGTGATCAATATGAAGCTCTAACAACGTTACACAATGATGTCAATTGTATCAAGCCTACACACATATCTCCAATCAACAACATTTTGGTAACAAAACACGTACTGATACATCTCCAGTTAATAATATGACAATTGCATGCAGGTGTAAGAAATACTACAGAGAAACCCGTGCACTTTGCTCAGTTTCCTCCAACACTAACATCTTGCACAACTATGATATTGCCACCAGGAAACTACATCCACTGATCTTATTCAGATTTCTCCAGTTTTACTTGTACTAATCTGCATGTGAGCCTGCATTCACAGCTTTTTATCCCATTAATCATTAAGTACTTGAGGAATCAAATGCCAAATAAACAAATTGATTGTTTTTCCTTCTTAAATTATCGTGTACCAACTATCTCAATAATCTACTCTTTATTTTCATCATCAAATTCCATCCTCCAAAGAAAGAGCTAACACACACAATGCTGGTGCTTCTGCAGCAGCCAACCACTGCAGCCAACTTTCTTTAAGATTTATTTTTTGGCCGTGCTGGGTCTCCCTTGCTGCATGCAGGCTTTCTCTAGTTGTGGAGAGTGGGGGCTATTCTCTAATTGCGGTGCGCCGGCTTCTCTCTGCACTGGCATCTCCTGCTGCAGAGTACGGGCTCTAGGGCACCTGGGCTTGGGTAGCTACAGCACACTGGCTCAGTAGTCGTGGCTCCCAGGCTGCAGAGCACTGGCTCAGTAGTTATGGCACAGGAGCCTATTTGCTCCGCGCCACGTGGGATCTTCTCAGACCAGGGATTGAACTGGTGTCCCTTGCATTGTAAGGTGGATTCTTAACCACTGGAACACCAGAAAAGTCTGCTGCAGCCAACTTTTGAGGAAAACCCCCTTTCACGAACCCAGAATGAAGATATGTCTTTTTCAACATAAAATGATTACTGTATGGCCCAGAATTAAGCTGAACTTCGCTTCTAAGGGTTAGCCCTCTGGACTGTCCCAGACAGTTCTATGCAAATAGAAAAATATCACTTACTTCTTAGAGATTAAACGAAGAGCTATAAAAATACTTCTCATACACTATCAACAAAACATGTAAAAAGCAACTATAAAACCTCTAGAAGAAAACACAAAAGAAATTCTTGGTGATCTTAGGTTAGGCTATGATTTTTTAAATACAATACCAAAAGCATGATCCAAAAAAAAAAAAAAAAAAAAGACACTGTTAAGAGAATTAAAGATAAGCCCTAGAACAGAAGAAAATATTTTCTCAGTATGCATTTATAAAGAATTTCTATTGTAAATACATGACAAACTCTCGAAACTCAATATTAAGAAAACAACCCAATTTTTTAAATGGGCAAGAGACTTTTTTTTAAATGGGCAAAGATTTTAAAAGATAATTCTCCAAAGTGTGTAGATGGCAAATAATACTCGGTACAATTAGTCATGAGGCAAATGTAAATTCAAAACACAAGATAGCAGTATGTACCTATTAGGACAGTTTTCAAAACAACACTGACAGGAACACACACTAGATACAGAGGAACTGAGGCTCACACACTACTGGAGGGAATGCCAGAAACCACCACACTGTTTTCCAAAGGGAACCGCACACTTTCCGGCACTCTACAATCCTGCTGCTAGGTATTCACAATGACATCTGTACATGAGCACTTAAGCAACTTTATTCATGATCGCCCAAACTAGAAATAGCTCAAATGGTCTTCTGATGAATGGATAAACAAACTCGTGTGTCCCAACAAAGGAATATTTGGCAATAAACAGAACCAAATGCTGACACACGCCACAACAGGAATTAACCTCAAATGCACTCTGCCAAGGAAAGACATCAAGCCCAAATGGCTGCATACTGTATAGTTCCATTTATGTGACACAGATAAGTGACTGCCAAGGGCTAGAGGAAATGCTTAGTTACCAAGGGGCATGATGCAAGTTTTTAGGGAATGAACCTATTCTACACCTTGATTGTGATAGTGTTCGACAACTGTAAAAAGTCACAGAATGTACACTAAACACGGGGGCTGCTAATATGCATAAATTATACATTAATTGAAATAACTGAGAAAGAAATTTGTTTGGAAAACAATTTGGCAGTTTCTTATAAAGATGACCCAACAATTCCATGGCTAGCTATTTACTCAGAAGAATTGATAACAATTATCTACACCAAGTCTTGTAAGTGAATATGTGAAGTGAAAGTCACTCAGTCATGTCTAACTCTTTGTGACCCCATGGACTCCTCTGTCTATTGAGTTCTCCAGGCAAGAATATTGGAGTGGGTTGCCATTTCCTTCTCCAGTAAGTGAATATACACAGCACTTATATTCAGAACAACTGAGACACACAACAATATAGATCCATCTCAAAATCATGCTGACCAAAGCCAGATACAAAGGAACATGGACTGTAAGACTATTTATGTGAAATTCTAGAGATGGCAAACTAATCTACAGTCACAGAAAGCAGATCAGTGACTGTCTCAGACAAGAGTGGAAGTCGACTGCCAAGGGACCCAAGGAAAATTCGGTAGTGACAAAAATGTTCTATATTTTTGCGGGTGATTTTTGACCACGGTGTGTGACTTGTGGGATCTTAGTTCCCTGAACAAGGATCAAACTTGTGCCCTCAGCAGTGGAAGCAGAGTCCTAACCACTGGACCACAAGGAAACTCCCTCAAAAATGTTCTGTATCTTGATTGAAGTAAAGATATTCAAAAGGGTGCATGCATTGGTCAAAACTCGAACTACATACTTAAAAAAGATGCAAGTTTATTGTATTTAAATTATAGTTAATAAAATTGACTTTAAAACACAATGTTAATGAACACTTGACTCTCAGCATAACCCTATGGAATGAGCAAAAAACTCTCCAACAAAGAAGCTGAGGCTCAGAGATAGTCTGTCCACACCCTGAGCACTGCCTGGACTGGAGCCAGTATTATTCCAATGAAATCTTTTTTCCTTATTATTATTCTTCTTCACATATTTACAGCTTGAAATTTAAATCATTTTATCAACTTTTCCCTATTACTGGGATAAATGACTTGGCTTCAGTCTGCTTAAAAACTATCCCAACAACCAAACAAATGTGTGATCCAGGATAGAGATGAAGGACAACACCTATAAAAGTCACTGTGGGGACAAGTGACAACGTTTGGATATTGATATATTACAGAATTATTGTTAATTTCTTAAATGTGAATATGCTGATGCAGTCATGTGGGAGAGGGTCGCTATTCTTAGGAAGCGCATGGCAAAGTATTTCAGGAGAAAAGTATCACGTTGCCAGGTTACTTTCTAATGGTTCATCAAAAAAGAAAACATAAAATAGAATGTTAACAAGTGGTGAATCTAAACTAAAGGTATGCAAGGCTCACCTATATTTGTCTTTGAACTTCACTGTAAGTTTGAAACATTTTTAAGTATAACGAAAAAAGATCTGAAGCTTTACAATTTTTTTATTTACAAATTATCTTACTTTGTGAAAATTAGTATATCAATGTTTATCCACTTAAGACGAAATTTCCAAGAAAAAAAAATTTATAAAATCAAATACTAGAAACAGTTTTGAATCAAACACTTTTAAATCTACGAATGAAAACTATAAACGCCAGTCTTCCCCTGGTAGCACAGTGGAGAGGAATCCGCCTGCAAATGCAGGGGACACAGGTTCCATCCTTGGTCTGCGAAGATCCTAAATGCCTCGGAGCCTAAGCCGGTGCACCACAATTCCTAAGCCTGTACTCTAGAGCTCACAAGTCGCTACTCCTGCATGTTGCAACTACTGAAGTCCATGTGCCTAGAGCCTGTGCTGGCAGTAAGAGAAGCCACTGCAATGACAAGACCATGCACTGCAACGAACAGCAAAAGCAACAAAGACCCAGGGAAGCTAAAATAAATAATTTCTTAAAAAATTATGAATGCCAACTTTTAAGTGTGAAAAGAATGATACAATTTGAAAATAACAATTTTGCAACTATTATGTAATGATTGACTCAGGCAAAGCAGCATGCAAGGATTAAAATGGGTGAAATTTTGATGGTAAACAGGACATTTACATAGCATCTCCCAACCAGGTATGTCTCCGATTATAAGGGGAAAACAGTGTATTCACAGCAGAGAGAGCTGGCAGACACCACCTCAAACCAAGCAATGAAAGTTAATAATAACCATCGCCATCAGACTAAGTGACATCACGTGACTCTCATCTGCTGCCCTGAGGACACACCACTCCTTTAGCACTGCCAAAACACAGGACCTCAATCTCATCAAGGGAGTGCATACAACAAACCCATATTGAAGAACAGTCTCAATTTCAGAAGGTCAAGGTTATGAAAGACAAAGACTGAAAAACTACTCTAGGCTAACAGAGCTGAAAGAGATCCAATAGCTAAATGCAACACATGATCCTACATTAAAAACCCAAGCCACCAAAATAATTTCTAAAATAATACTGAATTCAAAATCATAAAAATCTATAAATTACACATTAATATCTACAGATCTTATTCAGTATTAATTTCCTGATTCTGATAACTATATTATGGCCATGTAAGAAAATGTCTGTGTTTTTAAGGCATAGTAGTTCATTGGAAGGACTGATGCTGAAGCTGAAACTCCAATACTTTGGCCACCTCATGCAAAGAGTTGACTCGCTGGAAAAGACCCTGATGCTGGGAGGGATTGGGGGAAGGAGGAGGGGACGACAGAGGATGAGATGGTTGGATGGCATCACTGACTCAATGGACACGAGTCTGAGTAATCTCCAGGAGTTGGTGATGGCCAGGGAGGCCTGGCGTGCTGCGATTCATCAGGTCGCAAATAGTCAGACACGACTGAGTGACTGAACTGAACTTAGTGTACAGTGTTAGTAACTCAATTGTGTCCGACTCTTTGCAACCCCAGGGGCTGTAGCCCCCTAGGCTCCTCTGTCCATGGAATTCTCCAGGCAAGAATACTGGAGTGGATTGCCATCCCCTTCTCCAGGGGATCTTCCCCACCCAGAAATTGAACCTGGGTCTAAGGGGCCGCACAGAGTCGGACACGACTGAAGCGACTTAACAGCAACAGCAACAGCTCCTGCATTGCAGGCAGACTGTTTATCATCTGAGCTACAGAGAATTCCTTTTTAAGGCACAAAAACACTGAAATGTTTAGAAGTGAGGGGTATCATGTTTGCAACTTACTCTCAGGGAACAGACAGGTGGTTCCTAAAGGCAGAGGTGATGTGATGGGTAAATGGGTCACCAGGTACAAATCTCCATTCATAAGTCAGTCCTGGGGATGTGATGTACAACATGGTGACCATAGTCAATAATACTGTGTTGTATTGATGTATATGTGAAAATTGCTAAGAGAATAGATCTTAAAAAGTTCTCAAAAAATAAAAAAAGTTCTCATCTCAAGAAAAAAAAATTGTAACTATATGTGGTGTTGAATCTAACTTGCAGCGATCAGCCCTTAATATACACAAATATGGAACCATTATGCTCTTCACCTGAAACTAACATAATGTTATATGTCAACTGCATTTCAATTAAAAAAAAAAGGATAGATAAGCTGACGCATGAGAAACACTAAGCAGTGCCTGGAACACCCACAGTGGGCACCAAATTCATGTTAGCTTTTGTAATGAAATGGAAGATAAAAACTGACTATGAAGAAAGTTCAAGACAAGACTTCAAACATAGACAGTAATAAGAGAAGTCTAATGAACAAAAACACTAATCCTATCTTGGGTAGAAAAAAAAAACTTTCTGTCCATGGCTGTTATGATCGTAAACAACTAAAAATAAAACCTCAATGCTCCATTGAGGATTGGTTAAATAAAGTCAGACCATAAATGCTCCGAAGCTATTAAAGTCACAATGTATGCTATGAAAGGGCATTCTACATGGTATATTATTGTTAACTGAGTAAAACAGGAATCACAAGAGTATGTAAAAGTATGAGCCTGTGTTTATAAAATACTTAATACACGCACATATCCCTCTTTGGGGGGCAAGGAGTGCAGACTCCTTCAGATGCTTGGGGGTTCCTGCACGATGGACAGCACTGGTGGGGGTGCTGAAGTCTTCCTATTAATCCCCCTAATTTCTGCTCCTCCAAATGCAAGAGTTTGGTTTGCATCGCAGCTTCTCGTTGTGACCTAACTGCTTTTCCACGCTAGCCTGGTAACCCTTGTATTTCCTAAGCTACAATCCCAAGAATGGGAATTGACCCAGTGCATCTTTTCAGGCAAGATGTGTCAGGTTACTAGCCAGGATATAGACTTACTTCACGCGGTAGGAGAGAGAGGGAGCAAAGGGCAGGTAGAACAGTCAGATTAACTTTCAAAAATTTTTGTACAGCCAGGAAGGAGATAAGACAAATAAGTGAAGGAAATACTCCTTTCTGTGGAGATGTTACTTCCCCAGGCATGGGGAACTGTGATTAGAAAGAACATATCACACTGCTGGGCTCAGCTGGTAAAGGATATGCCTGCGATGCAGGAGAACCTGGTTCGATTCCCGGGTCAGGAAGATCTGCTGGAGAAGGGATAAGCTATGCACTCCAGTATTCTGGCCTGGAGAATTCCATGGACTGTATGGTCCATGGGGTCGCAAAGAGTAAGGCACGACTGAGCGACTTTCACATCACACTGATAGCTATCCTGTTTGTACATAAACTCTCATTACAGAAGGATCAGAGTCCCATTTAAGTAGTAGTCTTCAGTTCAGTTGCTCAGTCGTGTCCGACTCTTTGCGACCCCATGGACTGCAGCACACCAGGCCTCTCTGTCCATCACCAACTCCAGGAGTTTACTCAAACTCATGTCCATTGAGTCAGTGATGCCATCCAACCATCTCATCCTCTGTCTTCCCCTTCTCCTCCTGCCTTCAATCTTTCCCAGCATCAGGATCTTTTCAAATGAGTCAGCTCTTCGCATCAGGTGGCCAAAGTATTGGAGTTTCAGCTTCAGCATCAGTCCAATTTCAGCTTCAACATCAGTTACACTATCAGTAATAGTCTTACAGATCATTAAATACTAACAAAGAATCTAAGAACTGGAGAATTCCAAACAAACAATAGATAAGCAAGAGTAAATCTAAAATTCTAATGATAAAAAGGGTACATTTCTGTGCCCAGATTTTCATTTTCCTAAACAGGAAGCTAAAACAAGGAGCAACTGGCAATCCTAGGGGTGGGATCACTACTACCCCACCTCCCAACAATCAGAAGGGGAAAAAGAGTGAAGAGGACTGTCAGCACAAAACAGGGAAGAAAATTTGGAAACTCTTTTAAAAAGCCGGGGAAGGATTGTCCCACAATGCACCTCTTCAGTAAGGCACTAAAATGTTAACATGGGAGGAATTGAGGATTCTTCTCATATTGCGTATTATTCATGAAAAATTTTTTTAAACATTCATTCTTTCCCACCATTCTCTTACGCCTCCTAGAGAGCTCTCTTCCTCTCTCATTCCAGGAGAATGCAGTTTTAGCTGCTCCCTCTTCCTCTCTCCAATAGCCTTCTCTAATGTCATCTCTTGCTTTGGCTGTTGTTCAGTCGCTGCTAAGTCGCGTCCAACTCTGCAACCCCATGGGCTGCAGCATGCCAGGCTCCTTCCTCTGTTCTCCACAATCTCTGAGAGTTTGCTCAAATTCATGTCCATTGAGTCGGTGATGCTATCTCCAACCTCTTCCAATCACCAACCCAATGGGTGTTTTCAACTGTAATTGTAATTTTCCTGTACTTCCCTGAAACACTCAGCAATGCAGACCCTAGAGCTGCGCAACCATCCTCAGGCAGCCGCCTGAGCACCTAAGGCCATCGTCACTGAGCAGCATAGCTGCCACGATCCTCCAGACCCCATGTTCTAGGACAGACCACACTGCTTTTTAGTGCAGCGTCCCATCACTTGCAGCTCAAAACATCCTTACCCCATACTACCTTCCTGATGCACCCAACACTGACTATTATCTAGTTCCACTCAAAGCCAGCGACAAGGTCTCTTCCTGTCACTGCTACCTGCAGCATTTTACACCCACTTCACTCCTAGAGATAAGCCTAGATACCAAAACATGTAGTACTCAGGACATTCTTTGTCTAAAACTTTAAGATCATTCTTGTCTAAAACTTCAGTGCCTGAATAAAAAAGATCCACACAAGTGGGTCTGGCATTCCAGGCCTGCTGCAGCATCCTGCCTCCATTTTTCAGTAGCCCTCCACAGAAGAGAACTCTGATCTTTCGCTGACCCCCTCCCAGCTCTGCCTTCTCCAGAAAGCACTTCACTCATGACCCCTGAGGCCTTTGAACTCCTGCAGCCATAGCTGCTCCCCAGCCAGCCACCCTTTCCTCCCCCACAACTACTCCAATTCCCCAGGGCAGCAGAAGAACCACATCCAGTCCCTTAGCTCTGCAATCATTCTGGGGCAGTTAGTATTAATAAAAGTGACAACAGAGAAAGGAGACTGCCTGGGATTTCAGATTCCACTTTTCTTTGTAATTTCACTACTACTTTAGAGTTGCATGTTACAGAAATCTAAAGTACAGTTATAGATAATGAAGAGAGGGGCTCCATCAAAAGTGATGAAAATCCAGCTATATGGACACAGGTATTCTCAATACTGTTAGAACATTCCCCTCCCAATCCCCAACATCCAGTAAGAAAAGCTGGGGTGCCTGCTTCAGCAGCACAGTGGAAAATAGGGGAGAAAAGGTCTTTCAGAAACAATGTGTGGGACAGTAACCCAAATCAATATCAGCCTAAGAGTGAGAAAAAATTAAATCCCTTATTCATGACACAAGTGAGGTTTCTCTTAGTCACCTTTCCCCTATCTAAGTGTCCCCTAGACAAAGAACTGATTATAAAAACTGTCTCTCACACCCAGAAGACTCTGCAAACACAACCTTTCAGGGAAATAAGAGACACAATGGGGATGGGGGAGAAAAGATTTGCTAAAGTAGATTTGCTAATTTAACACATTTTCTGTCAAGCAAATCAACTGTCCTCAGTGCATTGTTGTTGAAACAATGACCACTCAGGGAGCAGTGTTCATCAAAAGCAACTGGCCTACAGAAAAACACTCTCCCCTCCACCAGACTGCTCACAGCAGTCTCAGCTGTAAGAACTTACTCCATTCTTAGCAATTATTAATGGGAGGTGATTTGAAGGTTCAACATTAAAAAGATAATAAACAGTTTAGAATAACCGTGGCCCCATCAGTGCCTGTCTGCACTTACTTGCAGGTCACGGGGGAGCACAGAAGGGTGCAGAGTCTGTGGGGACGTTCAGTCCCGGGGCCACAGGCCACCCTAAGAAAGCCCAAGATGCTGCTGTTGACATTCGGTCTCTAAGTCATGTCCGACTCTTTGAGACCCTATGGGCTGTATGCAGCACGCCAGACTCCTCTGTCCTTCACCATCTCCCGGAGTTTGCTCAAACTCAAGAGGCTGGGCCGGGGCCAAAGCTGAAGTGACTGTGACCGTGAGACGCCCAGGACAGGGCCATGCGTCCAGTGCCCACCCTACAGGCCACACACAACACCGCCTTCCGAACGTTTCTACAGAAACCGCGTGCACTGGGCGTGTGGATGATCCACATCACTGAGGGCCGGCCGGAAGGGCCTGACTCCACACCCAGGGGCCTGACTCCACACCCAGAGCCCTGCAGTGTGTGATGGCTTGGACCGCCCCCACGCAACCTTTCCTGCCAACTAAAATGATGCCCAGCGTGAACCCACTGGGCCTGCGGTGCCGCCAGAGCCGAGGCCGCACAGGAAGGCGCGGATTCTGCCTAAATTGCACACCTCGTCCTGCCTGAGGAGCCCCGTCCCAGCACACGGGCATGCACACGCACTGTCCGCATGCACACGCCGGCGCGTGCACACACGCACGCTCACCACCCCCTGCTTCAGTCCTGCGAGAGGGCTGAGGGCCCCCTTCAGGTATGCACGTCATTGTGGCTCCCTCTCCACAGCCCCCCAACCTGTCCTCTTCCCCTAAATGATTCTGGGTGGGATAGGTGTGTAAGGGGGTGTGTGTGTGTCACTCAATCGTGTCCGACTCTGCGACATGTGTGTGTGTATGTGTCACTCAGTCGTGTCAGACTCTTTGCAACCCCACGAACTGAAACCTGCCAGGCTCCCCTGTCCATGGAATTCTCCAGGCCAGAATACTGGAGTGGGTGGGTAGCCGTTCCCTTCTCCAGGGGATCATCCCAACCCAGGGACTGAACCGAGGTCTCCTACATTGCAGGTGGATTCTTTACCAACTGAGCTACCAGGTAAGCCCTAAGGAAAGAATTAACAAAAGATCTGTTTCCCAGATAGAAACAGAATAGAATGGGAAAGACTAGAGATCTCTTCAAGAAAACTAGAGATGCTAAGGGAACATTTCATGCAAAGATGGGCACAATAAAGGACAGAAATGGTATGGACCTAACAGAAGTAGAAGATATTAAGAAGAGGTGGCAAAAAAAAAAAAAAAAAAGAAGAGGTGGCAAGAATACACAGAAAAACTATACAAAAAAGATCTTCATGACCCAGACATCCTGGAATGCAAGGTCAAGTGGGCCTTAAGAAGCATCACTATGAACAAAGCTAGTGGAGATGATAGAATTCCAGTTGAGCTCTTTCAAATCCTAAAAGATGATGCTGTGAAAGTGCTGCACTCAATATGCCAGCAAATTTGGAAAACTCAGCAGTGGCCACAGGAATGGAAAAGGTCAGTTTTCTTTCCAATCCCAAAGAAAGGCAATGCCAAAGATTGCTCAAACTACCGCACAATTGCACTCACCTCAAAAGCTAGCAAAGTAATGCTCAAAATATTCCATGCCAGGCTTCAGCAGTACATGAACCACGAACTTCAGATGTTCAAGCTGGATTTAGAAAAGGCAGAGGAACCAGAGATCAAATTGCCAACATCCACTGGATCATTGAGAAAGCAAGAGAGTTCCAGAAAAACATCTACTTCTGCTTTATTGACTATGCCAAAACCTTTAACTGTGTGGTCCACAGCAAACTGGAAAATTCTTAAAGAGATGGGAATACCAGACCACCCGTCCAGAGGCAAATCTGTATGCAGGTCAGGAAGCAACAGTTAGAACTGGACATGGAACAACAGACTGGTTCCAAATTGGAAAAGGAGTACATCAGGCTGTATATGTCACCCTGCTTATTTAACTTATATGCAGAGTACATCATGAGAAATGCTGGGCTGGAAGAAGCACAAGCTGGAATCAAGATTGCCGGGAGAAATATCAATAACCTCAGATATACAGATGACACCACCCTTATGACAGATAGTGAAGAAGAGCTAAAGAGCCTCTTGATGAAAGTGAAAGAGGACAGTGAAAAAGTTGGCTTAAAACTCAACCTTCAGAAAACTAAGATCATGGCATCTGGTCTCATCACTTCATGGCAATTAGATGGAGAAACAATTGAAACAGTGACAGACTATTTGGGGGCTCCAAAATCACTGCAGATGGTGACTGCAGCCATGAAATTAAAAGACGCTTGCTCCTTGGAAGAAAAGTTGTGACCAACCTAGACAGCAAATTAAAAAGCAGAGACATTACTTTGCCAACAAAGGTCCGTCTAGTCAAAGCTTTGGTTTTTCCAGTAGTCATGTATGGATGTGAGAGCTGGACTATAAAGAAAGCTGAGTGCAGAAGAATGATGCTTTTGAACTGCGGTGTTGGAGAAGACCCTCGACAGTCCCTGGGACTGCAAGGAGATGCAACCAATCAATCCTAAAGGAAATCAGTCCTGAATATTCATTGGAAGGACCGATGCTGAAGCTGAAGCTCCAATACTTTGGCCACCTGATTCGAAGAACTGACTCATTTGAAAAAGACTCTGATGCTGAGAATGATTGAAGGCAGAAGGAGAAGGGGACAACAGAGGATGAGATGGTTGGATGGCATCACTGACTCGATGGACATGAGTTCGAGTAAACTCCAGGAGTTGGTGATGGACAGGGAGGCCATGCGTGCTGCAGTCCATGGGGTTGCAGAGAGTCAAACACGACTGAGCGACTGAACTGAACTGTTTCCTGGGCTGATGATGGCAAACGCAGCATAAATAAATCCCATCAACCCTACACATAAAAAAAACATTACGTCCAGAACAGGACTCCCTATGGGGCGGGGTCCCATTTGTGGATTTGCTGGTTTAGTTTCGTACGGAATTAATTTCTAAGATAGGGACCCCAACACAGCGTATAGAAAAAGAAAGTGAAAGTGTCACACAGTCGACTTTTTTTTGCAACCCTATGGACTGCAACCTGCCAGGCTCCTCTGCCCAAAGGATTTTCCAGGCAAGAATACTGGAATGGGTTGTCATTCCCTTCTCCAAGGGATCTTCCCAACCCAGGAATCCAATCCGGGTCCTCCGGCATTGCAGGCAGATTCTTTACTGTCTGAGCCACCTGGCCCTAACCAATGAGCTCAGGAAAACTTTCTGGATCAGTTACCTGTGCCGTGCATGCTGAGAAACATCTCAAGGGAATCGCAGCACTTTGGCCAGAGGAACATCCTAGAAATCACCTAGTCCACAATGGTCTTTTTATACATAGGGCATCTGAAACCAAATGATCTAAAATCGCAGCACCAGGTAATGACAGAGGTAGGTCCACAGTCCAGGTTTCTGGCTCTCTGCATGATTCCTTCAACAAGTACCTTCAATCCCATCAACTATATCTAAGGCCATCTAGTTAGAAACTGTGCCTTCTGTCCCCCTGGACTCTGTCCACACCCACTTTTTATCTAAACCACGTGTGCACTGGCAGTTTCCCAGGAATGCCAGAGCTCCTCATTCTTACCCCCAACCCAACACACCACAAGAAGCCAGCCCCTTAAAAAAAAAAAAAAAAAAACTGGAATTCAGCCCTCAGTCTCTCCTGATCAAAGGGCAGACGGTCCGTTGTACCAAATGCTGCCATGTTGCCAAGTCGTATTTTGGGCTTCCTCACTGTGTTCCAGAAAATTAAGCAAGACTGAACTGAACTTCCGTGGTAAAGCAAGCCACATGCTAACATGAGTTGTCCTTCAGCAATGAGAGGTTACTGCCCTTTCCACAGCTGGAGAATCTCTAACTACCCTTTTGAAGCTTCTCGAATAGGCAAATGAAGATGAAGACAACGACTTCCCCTTTAAGACACTGGTACAAGCAGAATGGGATCCACGGTTCACCTTGGGGGCGTTACACTCTGAGGGAGCAGTCCCCCTTTCAGGTTTCAAGATCTACTCTCTGTTATTCACATCCTGTTCTTGGGCTTTCCTCCTCAGAGAAGGAGCATATCCTGAGTCTTAAGGAGACACTGAGCCTCTGCTATTTTCCATTCAATAGATTATTGTAACTACTAATTTTTGCACCATGCAGCATGTGGGTTCCCCGACCAGGAATCTAACCCTGACAGCCTGCAGTGAACTGCAGAGTCTTAACCACTGGACCTCGAGGGAAGTCCCACAAACTACTAGTTTTTGAATAATTTTAAGTCCCTTATTTCCTTTAGTCCTGCTCAAATGCCATCTTCTCAATGAGGCCACCCACACCTTTGCAATCCCATGCACTGTAGCCTGCCAGACTCCTCTGTCCATGGGATTTCCCAGGCAAGAAGACTGGAGTAGGTAGCCATTCCCTTCTCCAGGGGATCTTCCTGACCACTTCAGGGGATCAAACTCAAGTCTCCTACACTGCAAGCAGACTCTTTACTGTCTGAGCCACCAGAGAAATCCCTCCCACACCTAATCACCCTATTTTAAATTGTAACAACCCACCCCCTCAACTTGGCCCTCTCTGTGTCAATTTATTATTATCTGTCTCCTTCCACTAAAAAAGGAGTGTTTATGTTATGTTCACATCCCTATCTCCAGCACTTAATAGACTGCATCTAGCACATAGTGGATGTTCAATAAGTATTTGCTGAAAGAACCAAACGAAATCATGAACTTGTCCCTCTGTATTTGGATCCTTTAAGATGTGTATTTTAAGATCCTTTAAAAGGATCTGTTGTACCCCCACATTATTAAGAACCAAAGAACTCTAAACCTGCACTGTGAAATCTTGGCCATTACTTCTAGGTCCAGCCATTCATTTTATAAATAATGAAAACTAAAATAGAAGCTGTGTGATGTAGCAGCACCAGCAAAGAATTTGGTATTAAAGAACCTGAGATCCAGGTGAGTCTGTGCAAGAAATTTAGCCTGTCTAAACTTCCAATTTCCTCATCTGCAAAACTGCTACTTCCCAGTGATGATTAATGATGACGATAGATAAAATGAGAAAACATTTGGAAAATGTACAAAGTGCTATACAAGTGTCCTTCACCATTAGGCTATTTGACCTGCCGAAGGTCACAGAGGCAGTAGTAGCAAAACAAGCCTAAGAATTCAAGTTTTCTAACTCCTGATCCAGGGCATCTCATGTCATGAAACTAGCTTCTGGTTCCCCTATTCAAGGCCAACTTAAATCTTTCATCTAGTTCAAGACCTTTTAACCTTTTTATGGTTGGGATCGCTTTCAAAATTTGATGAAAGTGACAGCAAAGTACATACATGTACACCAACACAAAATCTCCTATAACCCATCCTTGGGCCCCAGGCCCAGAGAACTAAGACTGATATACTAATAAGTTACTCTCAGCAAGTTTTTATCACCTACTTTCATAATTATGAATAATATCTATGAATAAACATAATAATGTTTAACAATTCATGCCTAAGGATTCAACCCAAAGGATTCGTTCTCAAAGCAGGAAGCTCGGGGGGAAAAGTACACGGGACTTTTAATAATAAAAATCAGATTATTTTGATCATGTTGCCACTGTATGAACCAGATAATTCTACATGACCACTTTCAAATAATCACACAGAGGCCCCATGGTTTCCTCTCTGGAGAAAATATACCCAAAATGTTTATAATGGAATTTTTCCCTGCAACCCTCTACCCATCACAATTAACTCCAGACAAGATTACTGAAGATGGTCTATCCTCCCTTAACCGAGATCTAGTTAAGTATGATGCTATTCACTGTAAAGAGCACTTGTTAGGGGAAAAAAGAAAATCAGTACTAAATCTTCAGGAAGGTCAATTCACCATTCTTCATTCTCTAATCAGGACAAAACATAACCAGCCTAACCCACTAGAATGTTAAACAATCATAGAAAATTTGATAATATAAATGAAGTGGTTCCGCATTTGATAATCCTGAGGCAAAGGAGGTGTGCCATGAGCTTCTTTGATAATCCATCCAGTTAAGCAGCTAGTAACAGATGTTTCATAATACCAGCCACTGAATTCAGTATCGTTATTCTACAGTTGTCCAGCTACACACAGCTCAGTCTCCTCATCTGGAGAATTAAAATGGGCCACAAACACACTGTGAGTGTGTTTAGGAATTTCTAAGTTAACAGTTTTTATCCCTGAGTGGTGGGATTATGGGTGATTTAATTCTCTTACCTATATCTTGCTATAATTTTCAAGTTTTATATTGTGATTATGCACTGCTTTTTAAAACCACAAATTTTGAACTTAAAACATGTCTACACATTTGCAGATTTTTGATCTGATGACTGCAGAACCCCTATCTGTGGGGGCAGCAACACAGATGTCCCTAAACACAACCCAAAAAACAAGAATCCAGTATACTGATTCTTCTAAAGAAATCTTGTACATTCAAGGCTAATTAACAGAGGAAAAAGGTTTTCTTACATGCAAAAATAAAAATATCCACTCTTAGGGGACCAGTTAAATGGGAGGTCTTGACCCCTTACAGAATTGCAGCATGAATGCTCCCAGCCTGTCAGCTATCTAAGAGATTGCCTTGTTTTAGATAAATACAAGCCAAGTCCTTGAAGATTCTGCTTCCTAAATTTTCTGTAAATCCATGGGTTCAGTTTGGTTGTCAAGGGTAAGATGAGTACTTTCCCACAGCTGAAAACTAATTTCCTAAAAAAGCTGATATCCAACTTCTACCACTTGGTTTTATTCATCATTTCTATCTTTTAAAGTTACAGTAAATTAAGATTATAGGGTCTTTCCAGCCATCCTAACAGGTACACCTCAGTATTAGTACTGTTTTTTGTTCGTCTGTTTTAAGAAGATTCTTCCAGTGCATCATAAACTGTAATGAAGTGATCCTTTTTCAACCTTTCAGAACAGTAAATTAGATTTAAAAAAAAAAATCACCTAACCAAAATAAATTTATTTACTTCTTAGAGTATCAAAACTGATCATATTCTCAGTAAATTCTGCACTCTCAGAATCAAACTTGCTAGAAAACTAAAAAATTACTTTGAAAATTTTAATTTCTGATAATTAGTGAAAACTTTAATCTGCATTCATCAAATTCATCAAAACACATTCATGTGAAAAAGATTACAGAATAATTACACAAGTCACTAATAGTTAGCCATCGACTGAACATCTCCAAATTATAGAGAGATACGGATGATTACCATAATATATACAAGTTGAATTCCAAATATTCATCCGTATATACTTCAAATAGCGTACACTGTAACTACAACCACCAAAAAAGTGTCACTTCCAAGAAATACTGGGATCCGAAGAGAAAACACTCATCTCAAGTGGCCCTGATTATTCACCTGTAGCAACGATTTTTCACTTCTGTTATACATACAAATTGGACCTCTCAGATCAGGTTACATTTCCTTTAGGAATTAAAGCAGCTAATACTTAGAAACCACAGATTTATTTCTTAGAACATAAAGCGTTATTTATAAATTACTCTAGATTTCTGTAACAATTTAGGGCAAAATTTGTTACCTCTTTTTTTTTTCCCCCAATCAACCAAATCGGAATATTTGGATTTTTGAAAGATGAAGTTTTCTGCACAGTGTTTTTAGACGCGGTTCGTGAACTCTAACCTGTAATTCAGCACCGCCTCAGTTTTATCACATTTCAGGGAGAAAATGGGGCAGGGGCAAGTTTAGCGGCACCGCGTCGGCATTGTCACCACAACACCTCCCACCACAGCCACCATTTTGAGCAGCAGAATTAAAGTGCTGAGGATTTTGACCAACTAAAAGGAAACACGGGGTCTTCGGGACAGTTGTGGAGCGAGTCCTGACGCTCAGCATTCCCTAATCTGCCGTTTCTCCCCCTCAGTCCGCGGGAACCGCCGTCCCACTCACATTTTTAGAAAAAGCCGTGCTCGTCCGAGTCACGTCCCAACTTTGAAAACGGCGTGCGGCGCCGGGCCCCCGCACCCGAGGCCGCCGCATTGTCGCCGCCGCCGCCCGCCGGCCCGCCCGCCGGCCGGCACCCTCCGGGCTGCCGCCGGGCGCGCCTCCCTCGGGTGGCGGACCCACGGCCCCCGCTCGCCGGCCCGGCCGCGCCGGTCTCGCACCTTTGTCCGGGGCCGCGGCACCGACCGGCCGCGCGCTCGGCCCCAGGCGGCCGGGGGAGGGGTCGGGGCGCCGGCCGTGGGCGCCCGCCCGCCAGCCCGCCGGGCCCCACAAAGCCCGCCGCCCGCTACCCCGACCGCCCGGCCCCGCGCTGCGCCCGCCGGGACGCCGCCCGGAGTAACGGCCCAACTTTCCCCACCGCCCGGGTCCCCTCAGCCCGGACCCCGATCCCCGCCCGCCCGCCCGGGCCGGCCGGGAGCGCTCCTCGCGCTCAGCCCCCCACTCAGCCCCTCAAAGTCAGCCGCTCGGAGGTCCCAGCGCGCCGCCGCCCCGACCCCCTACCCGGGTCCCGACCCCCTACCCCGGCCCGGCCCGGCCCGCGCACCTCGATCTCGAAGTCCGGCAGGCGGAACGCCGTGCGGAAGAGCGAGCAGAAGTGCGCGATGGCCGGCACTTCCCACCACGAGCGCAGCTCGCCCAGCCCGGCCGCGCCGCCCTCCTCGGGGCGCATCTCCGGCCGCGCCGCCGCCTCCGCGCCCGCCGCCCGCCCGCTCCCGGAGCCGCTCCGGCCGAGCTACCGCGGCGGCTGCCCCGGGCCCATCGCGCCGCGGCCCGGCCGCCCAGCCCGCACAATGTCGCCGCGGCTCGCGGGGAACAGATGGGCCGGGGGCGGGCGGGGGCGGGGCCTCGGCACAACAACAACCCCGCCCCCGCCCCCGCCCGCCGCCCGCGGGCCGCGCTCGGGCGGGGGAGGGGCGCCCGAGGGCCGGGGGGAGGGGCTGCGGTCGAGCACCGCCCCCCAGGCCCGCCGGGCCCCGCCCCCACGTGGCCGGGGGTCGCGCCCCTCCGAGGCCGGCTGTCTGCGCCTCGCCGGGCTGCACCCACGTGGGTCCTGGGCGGCGGACCCCACACCCGGCCAGAGCCCGCGGCCTCCTACCCATCCCGGGCCTTGGGAGACACCCCCCCACCCACCGTCCGCGGTGCGCGGGGTGCTGCGAGGGCGTGCGGGTTGGTTCCCCCTGGCCCGGGGGGCGCCCGCGCTCCGGTCCCGTCCGGTCCCGGGCGCAGCCGCTCGAGGACCCGCGTGGGGACCTCTGAGCACCGACGCCCGCCCGACGGGCCGGCGCAGTGGCCGCACTCAGCTGTTATGTTATGGAGTGCGCCTCCGGTTTATTCTCTTCCTCGTTTTATTCCCATCAATTTAGTAACCTGTTCTTTTTTTATATATATAAGGCAGCATTCAAAAAAATCTTAAAGAACATGTATATTTAACTAGATGTTTCCTGGAAGAAAATACACTGCCCCGCCGCTCGCCCCCTGACCCAAACTTAGGCAGTTGTGCTCGCTTATTACCTCAACTATTGAATGATTTAAAATTCACCCGCAGATGCTACCACGTGTCCATCTTTGAAAAAAATGAGTGCCTATCTGAACGCCCCCAGGAGCAGAGGCTGCACTTGAGTGTGTAACGCGCAGCTACAAGGCAGATGCCCTGTGACCAGGTGAGGTGTGGGAAGGGTGACACGCACCGTGGGGTTACCCACGTGACCTGAATTCGCGCTCTCTTCTGGGGACTCTCTAACCCCTGTCTGTCTGCATTTCCGCACGGATCAGCCTGACTTTCCGTACCTTTCCTTCTCTTTTGTGTAAGGATTCCTGCTTCCCTTCACATTTGTTTCTAATCCATTACATCCTGCCTCTCTGCTTCCCCGCTTCTCCTCTGGCTCCTCATCCTGCCCTTTACCCTTTTCCATCTTACCTGTCCCTCGGTGATCTGGGCCCCAGCCTGGTAGTCACAGCGCCTAAAAAGTCACATACCAGGAAACAGAAATGTGACAAGTTTGGGTTACTCTGGCCTGTTTGAATGAGCGCTGCCCTCCCCACACACTGCTGGGTCCTGGAATCCAGCCACACTGCCTTGGGGTGTGGGGGTCGGGGGCAGGGCTGGTGGTGGCTGTGGCTGAGGGGGTCACCCCTCGGTGGTGCTGGTCCTGCCCCATCCTCAGCACCCTTGCCCCCAGGCTGCCTTCTTCATCTGAGGGTCACCTCTCCGTGTCCCATTGAACAGGCACATAGCTTCAGACCTCTTTCTTTCTCTCTCTCTCCCCTTTGGCTCTGATCCACTGTAACTCTCCCCTCCACCCCACCCCACCCCCCGCCCCCCACCAGAGCAGGTCCTTCTCCTCCTCCAGCCCAGAGGTTTTCTGTGTCTCCTTGGGGTTCCTCAAGTTCCGGCTCCATCTGGAGCCTCACATTTGTACCCACACCTTCCTCTGCCTCTGTTGGAGTTGATACCCACAATCCTTGACTGTTGGTTCCACCTTTCCCCTGGGATTTAACTACCTCAAATCTGTTTTCTGGGCTGGCTTCACCTTAACCTCCCGAGACCTGGTCACTGACCCTGGTGCCTCCCGGGACACCCACCTCCTTCCTTCTTCCCAGGAATCTCAGCGCTGCCTTCCCCTGCCTTTTTAAGGCTGGCCCATTTCTCACCCTACAAACACCAGTTGTTTCCTATCCTGTTCCCAAAAGACATACAGCTCTCATACTTTCTCTGTCTCTCTTTTGCCCTCTCTGCCTCTTTTCTGTTTGTGAGCACTGTTGATCTGAGATGACCTTGGAAATGCCACAAGAAATTCTCCTACAGATTTCCTACCACCTCCATTTCCATACCATCTTCTAATTAGATATCTTCCATTAAAAACACACACAACAATACTTAGTTTGACTCGCCTATTTCACTTGTTAATTAATGTGGCAAAAAATATTTGAATTTCTCTTTGCAAAATCTGTAGTAATCTCAGCTGTTACGGGATTACTCTAGGCTCCTGGAGGATAATCTGGGGAACTAACCAGCATTTTCTAACACCATTTCTTTGAGAAATACATTGCAAATTCTGTATGATCAGCTAAAAACAATTACTTGAACCTTGGAAGGCTTGTGACAAAAGTGTGGTTCTTCCAAGTTTCTTCCTGCTAACCAGGACTAGAACTCAAATCTTCTAACTGATCATCCAGTCGGATTACACTGGTTCTCACTTCTACTCCAGTTGCCCTTCCTACCCCTTTGCCTGCCCGCCCTGACGTGGTTGCTCCTCGATTCAGTCCAGGAGCCCAGCTGGAGCCGCAGTGAGGCAGAACCATTATCCCATCACTTTAGTTGTCTCCACACCTGAGTCCAGGTCCCTCACGAAGTCTTGGCACACCCCTCCTTTCTCAGTAGAGAGCTACCTTCCATAGAGTACTATTCCCACAGAGGACTGTAAGTCAGGCTAATTTTAACATTTTAGAGATCGTGGAAAGTGAGTTATATTAGTAATCAGGAAATTTGGCTCTCTTAGAAAAGGCTTAATCTCGCATGTGTATTTCATCTGTGAGGAAGGGCTTAAACTAATGGTCCCTGAACCCTATAGCTTTCACCTTTAGAGTACAGCCAGCTTAATGTTCTAAAATGTAAATTCGATCTTGTCATTCACCTGCTCAAAATTCTATGACTCTCCCTTGAGCATGAAAGTCCATTGAGTCTTAACTGAAGTCACAGTTTGGCTCCCACCTAAAGCTTTCCCAGCCTCACCTGCGATCCCCACCCCCACCTCATCCAACCAGTGACTCCTTCCCTCCTGTCAAACTGGTTCACTCACCCCCGGATCTTCTTGCTCCTCCCTTTTGATCCTGCCCTTTCAATTGCTTACAAAGACAGCTCAACTTCTCGGATCATGACCCACTCAAAACTCACCTCCTTCCTAAAGCTTTCCTGAAACACCCCCGCTTAGGGGTATTTGTCCAGGTACTCTGATTGGAGAAACTAAAGTGTGTATGACTCACTAGTCAACCACTTCCTTGGGTCATCATTCTATTATTTATTTTGAAGTGCTACTTAAATCTTTAACTGGGGGTGTCTTTAGTTAGGGGTATCTTTTCTTCTCATCCAGATTAGACTTGAGTATGTGGGGGGAATCCTTCCTAATACACAGCAATTAAATGATTGATTATTTAATGATGACATAAAGCCATAAAAAAAATTAGAACTTCTTAAAATGCCTGATGTTGATTTACTTACCTTTCCTTCATTCCTTCCTCTGCCTTTTAGCTTTCTCCCTCCTGGAACTCATTCAGACAGTCTCAAAGGTCATGCCTTTCTCAATACAGTCATATCTTCAGGGGGTTGACTCCAGGACCCCCATGGATAACAAAAGTCACTGGAGTCCCTTTTATAAAATGGCATAGAGTGGTCAGCCCATATCTGCAGTTATCCACATTCATGGATTCAACCAACCAAGGATGGATCCATCTTCAGCTTGGCTTTTCTCCTGAGC
The DNA here is from genome assembly GCF_033118175.1 of Dama dama. Taxonomy (NCBI): domain Eukaryota; kingdom Metazoa; phylum Chordata; class Mammalia; order Artiodactyla; family Cervidae; genus Dama; species Dama dama. Next base: position 11,229,026 of record NC_083702.1, read on the forward strand.
CCCAGGGTCATTTCCCCCAAATGCCAATTGGATGTTGAAACTTACCATGTTAAAAGGAAAGTGGGAAACTAGCTCTGGATTTTTTCTTTGCAAGTCACAGACCTTACTGACTTCATATTTCCTTTAATGGAACAATCATAGTTCCAGACCACCAGGTTCACCCTCAACTCTCTGCTTTTGTCCTGGCTAGCTGTAACCACAGTCGTGTGGGTTCTGCCTCCATGAAGTCTCTTGTATTCCCCCTTCTTTTTGACACCCCCAGTCTCCACCCCAACTGAGGTCCTTTCATTTCTCTAGTTGAGAAGCTTCCTAACTGATTCTCTTTCTTCTGGTTTATCTCCTCTTCTGTCTCTCCAGTGTGGCTGGATTAATCTTCTTAGGAGTGTGCGTCAGTTCTGAGAAGGTAAATTTAATGTGTTCTTAAACCCAGTATATCTACCAGATTTTTATTTCAATATGTGTTATCAGTATTAAAAATATCCGTGACATAGTCTACATGCATTTTTCTTCATGGCAGTTCTTTGGAATCTGATGTGCATTTTACAGTTAACCGCAGGCATCTCTGTTAGGACCCACCATCTCAGTGCTGCGTGGGGCACTCGTGGGTGGTAGGTGCTGTGTTGGGCAGACAGGTCTACAGGTACCCACATGCCCAGAACTCACCCTGAGCACTCTGACCCTCTGGACCCTCTGGACCCTCTGGACCCATACATATCCTCCTGCCTGCACCCTCCTCCAGGCAGGCCTCCCTGAACACTCTAGCCTAGTGCTGAATCTACCCACCGACCTCTTTTATTTATGTTTGGTTTTACCAAGAAAATCCCAGCTCTTTCCTCAGGAATAGCTCTTAGACTGTTCTTCTTGGAGCAGGCTACAAATAACTGGTCATGTATGAGTGTCGATGAAATAAATATGTGTATCACTAATATCTTCACAGAAAACACTACTCTTTGAACATAGTTTTTTACAAGGTAGAATTTTTTTTTAATTGAGATATAGTTGGTGTGCAATATTGTATAGGTTACAGGTGTACAGCATCATGGCCCACAATTTTTCAAAGTTATACTGCATTGATAGTTACTATATAATAGTGGCTCTGTTTCCCCTACTGTACAATATATCCTCATAGCTTATTTATAACATATTTTTAACCATGAAGAACATTGGGGAATTCCCTGGCAGTCCAGAGGTTAGGACTCTGCACTTTCACTGCCAGGGACCCAGGTTCAGTCCCTGGTCAGGGAACTAAGATCCCACAAGCTGCAAGTCGCAGCTGAAAAAAACAAAACAAAACAGAGAGAGAGAAGAAAGTTGGTGATCAAAATTTGTAGATTTTTTAAAAATAATTTTATTTATTTATGTTTCGCTGTGCTGGGCCTTTCTTGCTGCATGGGCTTTCTCTAGTTGCGGCGAGCAGGGGCTACCCTCTAGTTGCGGTACAATGGCCTCCCAGTGCAGTGGCTTCTCTTGTTGCAGAACATGGGCTCTCGGGCACATGAGCTCGGGCACATGGGCTCAGTAGTTGCAACTCCTGGGCTCTAGAGCACAGACTCAGTAGTTGTGGCTCCACGGTGTGTGGGACTGCAAGGAGATCCAACCAGTCCATCCTAAAGGGAATCAGTCCTGAATATTCATCGGAAGGACTGATGCTGAAGCTGAAACTCCAGTACTTTGGCTACCTGATGCGAAGAACTGACACATTGGAGAAGACCCTGATGCTGGGAAAGATTGAAGATGGGAGGAGAAGAGGATGACAGAGGATGAGATGGTTGGATGGTATCACCGACTCAATGGACATGAGTTTGAGTAAACTCCGGGAGTTGGTGATGGACAGGCAGGCCTGGTGTGCTGCAGTCCATGGGGTCGCAAAGAGTCGGACGCGACTGAGTGACTGAATTGAACAGAATTGAATTGTGTGGGACACGACTGACACGACTGAGCACAGTAAGGCTGGTAATCTATTACCGCTAGGAAACCCCAGCCTGAGGCTTGAAACCCTCGGGCCATCAGGGAGGCCCGGAGCAGCCCACCCGGCTGCAGTCCCCAGAGGAAGGCTCTGTCTGCTCTGGCTCAAACCAGCTGGCACCGGAGCTGGAGGCTGCGTCCTTGGCGTGGTTCTGACACCACATGCAGCCTTTAAGGAGATTACTGCAATGTTAGTTAACCCAGTTCTCAGCTGCGAGACGGGGCACGGGGGTGTCCTTTCTGCTCATCTCTGTTGTTCAGGACTCAGAACCTTACCAGAATTTACTGCCTGCTGAAATTTTTTCAGTCCTCTTCTAGAAACTGTACCCAAGAATCAGCTTCTGTGCTGCCTCCGGGCGACTTGGTTTCTGTTGTTCTGTTCAGAAATTCCTTCCCGAATTCCTGGCATGTCCACCTCTGGCCTATCTCATTGTGGCATCTCCCCTTGTTCTTGACACCAGGTCAAATAGCTTTGTAGCATCTCAGTTCTCCGAGCCATTCAGAAGCTAGTGAGTCTTAATGAGTTCTTCCCTTAATCTCTTTTCAAAGGGCCTCCAATCCTTAATTTCTTTAACTTTCCTTTTTAATTATTTTAGCTCCTTGTGTCATTTCTCTGGCCTCAGACCCTCCCTACTCAGCTTACAGGTCGCATTATTTTGGTTGACAGAGTGCCCAGGGTTCTTTACACCTGGCCTCAGACTCCGTCGCTGGGCCAGCGATGTCCCTCCTGTTGGATCCACGTGATGAAGAAATAAGTGTTTGGGTAGAAAACTCAGTCTCTGGCCTCTAGGGTTTTCTAATGCAGTTGATAAGGTTATCTGTGCAGTATAGCACAGAAGTATGCTGTGAGATGTTCAAGTCATGAAGGGCTGTGAAGTCATGCAGCCCACATGCTCCTTTGGAGAGGAGTTCTGAGTGGAATCTAGTGTGAGCTGGCAGGCTTGGGGAGGCTGCTTTGACTTGGTGAGAAACACAGCTGGATATCTGCATTCATAGCTTCAAATCTATTTGTTTTTACTTTTTTTTTTTTTAAACATTTGGCCGCACCTCACGGCTTGAGGAATCTTAATAGTTCCCTGACCAGGAATTGAACCCACGTACTCAGCAGTGAAAGCATAGAGTCCTAACCACTGGACCACTGGGGAATTCCCATAGCTAAAATTTTGGAATAAAACTCTCTTGATGTCAAAGCCAATTAAGATGGAATAATTTTTTAACTTAGAGTAATATTTAGTAGAGAAAGCAGTTGTAGTGGAGAGGCAAGTGTGGCGTTTTTGGATTCAGAAGGCCTGGGACTCAGGCTGTAATTTTAGTCCCAGCTGAACCAGCTGCTTTAGAATCAGCTGCCGTGTGAGCTTGTTTCTTACACTGCGTTTTCTCAGATACACAATAGGAATCATACAGGCTCCTGCTTAGCTCCATGACTGATACGTGGAGCAAAGGAGAAAACTATTTAAACCATAAACTGTCACATTCATAGGAAGAGTTATTAATTTCATTATTTTTAATCCTGTTCAGAAGTGGTGTACTTCCTGAAAGACGTGCACTTCCAATTTATCTAGACAGGTCCCAAGTCAGATCACTCTAACAAAGTACGCATGAGCCCATTCATTTAGTGTATACAACATATCTCAAGTGCCCATCACCTTGAATAAGAAGATGCAAAGTCGAAGGGTGAAGAGGGTCTTAGTTGCCATCACCGTAAAAACCATTTATCGGTGTGCTCTGGATTTCTTGATCTGAGTGTGTTTTTTAAAGAGGAATATATGAGGAGTGGGAAAAGGTGGGAGGTAGGAGGATGGTTCAAGAGGGAGGGGATATGTGTATACCTACGGCTAATTCATGTTGATGTGTGGTGGAAGCCACACCAATATTGTGAAGCAATTATCCTTCAATTAAAAATAAATGAATCTTTTAAAAACTTAAAATATAAAAAAAGAAATAAAAAAAAAGGAGGAACATGGATGTTAGCTTCTCTTGCTTATTATCTTTATTTTTAGGAATAAAGAGTAAACATGTATATAGTATAGAGTAACTTTAAACAATTACAGTAAACACTGTTCATTTTATTACTATACAACATCAGATTGTTATCTTGTTTAACATCATTCTTTAACAACAACAGCAAAAAATCTACTTTTCTTGAATGTAACTGTGAGATGAACATCGTTTCCTAATTTGACTGCTCCAGGCACTCAGTCAGTAAATGTTTATTGAGCAGCTGCTATGTCCTAAGCAGGGTTGTAAGAGTTGAGAACAAAGAAATGCCTAGAGTTTCAAACCTGTTATGTTTATGGTGTCATTATTTTTTAAATTAACAAGCCTCCCTTCACTTCCCTCACTCCAGAGCCAAGAAAGAAGAGCCTGTGAAATGGTTGCTTTTGTTTGGCTGAAAAGTCTGAAGGGATTGGGCATTCCAGAGGGAGAGACTGGTTGGTGAAGGGGAGAAGGCCCTGTGGTGATGGCAGTTAGGTTGTGTAGACTTGGAGGTGATTATGCTACTAGGTTTAGTCATGCCAAAGAGCGAGATCTTCCTGGTAAAACACAGACAGAGCAGCCAGTAACTTGAGTTCCATCCTGCACCACCAAAACACAAGTTAATATGAGGGTCTCGAAAAGCAAGTGTTCTCAAGGCACATCCCTGCTCAGCTAACAGCCTGAGTTAACAGGCTTCCCAGTCAATGGGGAAAAGACATCTCTCCTGGGACAATGCTGTGGCCAGGAACTCTGCAAGTGTCTCTAAGGACTCTGGGTCCCTGGGACATGCCATTGGAAACCCTGCCTCCAGACAGGCTTGGCCTCCAGCTAGAGGCTCAGTGGTCAGCTGTGAAGAACAAATGGACACCAGCAATCCCTTCGCAGGGACCCGAGTGTCTGTATGCACCCCGTTACGTGTGGCACAGAGTGGCATTTCTCACTGGCCAAGTGAACATACCCAGTTCATTTTGTCGGGGTTTATGTGTTTGTTTATTTAAAGCAGGATCCAGATGTATATTGAGATTCTTCATTTTGTATTCCCGGCACCTAGAGCAGCGCAAAATGTGGGAGTAAAATCAAACCAAACAGAAGCAGAGTCACATGCTGAAGGCCTTTTCCGCTCCGGGCACAGTACCAGGCTCTTGATTCACATTTACGAAATTCCATAAACCAGGGTCTGAGCACTTTGGCAGTGACAGTGTAGACAAGAAGGCAAACAGATACGTTGAGGGTCTCAGTTTTAAGTGTCAGTGCAGAGTGGTGCAAACTAGCATGGACACAGCGAGGTCTCCTTGGATGAGGGGGCGCTGGTGTAGCCTGGTAAGTGGAGGTGCGGCCACAGGCTATAGCAGCACCCTGGGTTGGAGCCTGGAGGCTTGAGGCTGGAGGCTACCCAGAACCTAGGCAGCGAGAAAACTTTATGATGAAGCCACTGAGAGGTTTTGAGCAAGAGAATCACATGAACTGATTTCTCTTTTAGAAAGACTTCTTAGAGTCCTGTTGAAGCTCTTAGCCAAGGTTCTTCTTGGCATTGCACAAAAAAAAAAACACAAATGAAAACAGAAGTGGTTTCACCAGCGCTCAGAGCTGTGGTGCCCTGTCCCTTGATCTGGTAAACAAGTTTATACCGTAACAACCAGGACAGCAGTAGCTTTGGGCGACTCATCCATCACACCGCTAGTTACGCTGAGCTAATGGACATCGAAAGTTCCAGACTTTTTTTCTTTTTTTGGCACATTTAAACATATTTTAAATGTTTAAAAGATAGCATAGAGTTACATCATAGTTATAAAAATTACTTACAGAATTAAAAGATTTGTATTGCTTTTACTTTTAAATGCAGAGAACAGGAAACTGTATGCATACTGTATAATGTAAAATTAAATTTAAAAATTAATTCAAGCTTGAAAGATGAAGTCATTTACCTAATTTTAAAATGCAAACATGAAGACCCCTGAACTATAAACCTTCATTCGAACTGCACTAATAATGGAAAATGCAAAAAGCATAGCATTTCCAAGGAACCACAGACATTTCAACCATAATTATTTTCTATTATAACAATTGTTCCTGTTTTATCTTTAAAGAACTTTCTTTTTTTAAGACAATCAGCTTAAAAATGTTTTCAGTCACTACGATTTGTGACAATCAAAACAGTCTTCAAATGGGTCCTCAATGTTCAGAGATTCAAGCCCAGTGCACTTCAACCTCCAAACTTTTAAGTAAACTGTCAGGCCAAGGGTTCCTCCAGCTGTGTTTTTGGAATCAACTTTCAGAACCTGATTACCCAATTCTCCATTTACCTGCTGGAAGATAACCCTCTCAGCCTACACTCCACAGGCTCTGCTATCTGCAGACAAAGATGCCACAAGTTACTATTGTGGAGACCGTGAGGAAGTTTCAGAAAAGCACTTTCAAATAGAACCTAGAGGAAGCAGCTTATGAGATTGCTGTATCATTGCTGCTGGAGAAAAAAAATCATGTTAAATGTGCTCATTGGTTCCTCCAAAGACATCATGAGTCTTCAGTCTCATTCACACAGTGTCCTTCCTTGAGGACCCTGGTCAGCATCCTCCCCAACTCCCCTGTGCTGCTGGCCCCACTCCCCCAGACCTCAGTCCAGCCCCCAACTGGCCCTCTCCCCATATGTATCAGCCCACACCTCAGCTGGTGCGGAGGGCAGAGACCCAGTGTCACCTCTCTGACTGCTGTTCCCCTGGCCTTGAATTTGGCTTGCATCTTTTTTTTTTAAATAAAGAGGCAGGTTTTGGGGCGGGGGCAGGGGGGGTGTTTAAAATCTACTTCTTGGGCTACATCAGGTCTTTTTTTAAAAAAAATTATTTATGTCTGTGCTGGGTCTTCACTGCTGTGCGTGATCTTTCTCTACTGAGGTGAGCTGAGGATGCTCTTTGCTGCGGTTCACAGGTTTCTCATTGCAGTGGCTTCTTTTGTTGAGGAGCACAGGCTCTGGGTGCTCAGGCTCAATAGTTGTGGCCCACAAGGTTAGTTGCCCCACAGCACATGGAATCTTCCCAAACCAGGGATTGAACCTGCATCTCCTCCATTGCAGGAGGATTCTTTACCACTGCGCCATCGGGGATGCCCTCCTTGTGATTCTTCGCTCTATGAAACCATCTTCCTCCTTTAAGACCCATCTTACAGGTGGTATCTCTGGGCTTCCTCCCAGTCCTCGCTCTGCTGTATACACGTGCATTAGAGCCTCGTTTGATTGTACACAGTGCCTAGGGCATATTCACTGTCCCTGGAACACTATCACAGTCCACTTCCCCCCAGTGGGTAGGTGGTTGGTGCCTGACTCTGCGAGAACAATGGGGTGTCTGCACACATATCTGTCTTTCCCTCAGCTAATCCATCAGCTGGTGTTTCTGAAGCATCTGCTCATCATGTGCAAGGCACTTGGACTTGACAAAAGATTTTTTAAATCTTTTTGTTTAATACAACAGAGATTTTGGTTTTTTGAGTGTTGTCATTTACTATGAGAATACCAAAGAAGTCAGAGACATGACTTCTAATCTCAAGAGATGATCAACCAGATTTCCCTGGTGCTTCCGATGCTGGGGACATAGGTTCAATCCCTGGTCAGGAGACTAAGATCCCAGGTGCCATGTGACTTGGCCAAAAAAAAAAAGAAGAAGAAGAAACAGGCAAATAAGCAAGAGATTGCTGTTTAAAAAGAGACAATTCAAAAAATAAATAAATAAAAAATAAAGAGACAATTCAACCTTCAGAGGGAGGTGCGACTTTGCCCCATGCTGCTGCTGCTGCTGCGTCGCTTCAGTTGTGTCCGACCCTGTGCGACCTCACAGATGGCAGCCCACCAGGCTCCTCTGTCCCTGGGATTCTCCAGGAAAGAATACTGGAGTGGGTTGTCATTTTCTTCTCCAATGCATGCATGCATGCTAAGTCGCTTCAGTTGTGGCTGACTCTGTGCGACTCCATGGACAGCAGCCCACCAGGCTCCTCTGTCCATGGGATTCTCTAAGCAAGAATACTGGAGTGGGGGAAAAAAAAAAAGAATACTGGAGTGAGTTGCCATTTTCTTCTCCCTTTGCTCCATGAAACAAATGTAAATAATGTCTGCAAATTCCTATTAAGGAAGAAAGTAGGAGACGAATGACCCCAGACAAAGAGCTGGTGGGTCTTTTTTGCTTTTTCCCCACAAATAAACAAACTTTAATAGCTATTATTTTGTATTTATATAGCACCTTCTTCAAGAACCTTCGGTGCTTTACAGACATTTTATCTAATTAATCCCCACAACAACCCTGTGAGGTAGGTACTACTCCCATTTTACAAGATACGGAGACTGGAGCACAGAGAGGTTAAGTGACTTGCCCAAGATCTCACAGTTAAATTCACTGTGTGACCCTGGGTGGGTCTCGGCATCACCTTGCTGAATCTGTTTCCCCATCTGGTGGAATTTATGCTTTGATTTCTGTGATGACTGGAGGGTTCCTTCCAGCTCTTTGGCTCAGCATCTCAGGGTCACGGGGTGCCTGGAAGGGAGACACGACTGTAGTTCAGGGTTGTTGAGGAAAGTTCCAGGCCAGTCCTAGCTGAACTTGAATGTGGGTGAGGTCAGGAGAGCCAGCGAGGAGGCAGAAAGGCACAGCAGATAAACACCGGGACAGGCCAAGGCAGGTTGGCCGGCGCTTGGGAGGTGGACTGGACCAGGCTCCCTGGGCAGGGTGTTTGTTAGGACGATTGGGAAATGGCCAGGGGAGGCCACCTCGGGCCAGGAAGGACTCAGGGGAGAAGAGCTGGAGTCACTGGGGCTATTTTAGGATACTTGCAAAAGGCAGCACGAGGTGCTAGGTCCAAGATTAGCTTTGCAGCCGCAGGAAGACAGAGCCTCGGCCGGAGAGCAGCTTCAGAGACAGAATCAAGAAGTCGCTGGGCTCTCCAGTCTGCAGAAGGTGAGTCAATGGCACCTTTGGGTCTTAGTCTGAGACTGAATAAGCAGGCTGATGACAGGCTCTGACGCCTCGAGGCGACGACGGCCCCTGCAGCCCTTGGAGTTGAGGAGAAGCACAGGCTGGAGTCAAGATTGCTGCGAGAAATATCAATAATCTCAGATATGCAGATGACACCACCATTATGACAGAAAGTGAAGAAGAACTAAAGAGCCCCTTGATGAAAGTGAAAGAGGAGAGTGAAAAAGTTGGCTTAAAACTCAGCATTCAGAAAACTAAGATCATGGCATCTGGTCCCATCACTTCGTGGCAAATAGATGGGAAAACAGTGACAGACTTTATTTTTTTGGGCTCCAAAATCACCGCAGATGGTGACTACAGCCTTGAAATTAAAAGATGCTAGCTCCTTGGAAGAAAAGTTATGACCAACCTAGAGAGCATATTAAATAGCACAGACATTACTTGGCTGACAAAGGTCCATCTAGTCAAAGCTATGGTTTTTCCAATAGTCCTATATGGATATGAGAGATGAACTATAAAGAAAACTGAGCACTGAAGAACGGATGCTTTTGAACTATGGTGTTGAAGAAGATTCTTGAGGGTCCCTTGGACTGCAAGGAGATCAAACCAGTCCATCCTAAAGGAAATCAGTCCTGAATATTCATTGGAAGGACTGAGCTGAAGCTGAAACTCCAATACTTTTCGAAGAACTGACTGACTGGAAAAGACCCTGATGCTGGGAAAGATTGAGGGAGGGAGGAGAAGGGGACGACAGAGGATGAGATGATTGGATGGCATCGCTGACTCAATGGACATGAGTTTGAGTAAACTCCAGGAGTTGGTGTTGGACAGGGAGGCCTAGCATGCTGCAGTCCATAGGGTTGCAAAGAGTAAGACACGACTGAGCGACGGAACTGAACTGAATACACCGCTACACTGGAGAAGGTACACTGCTACCCACCCCAGTATTCTGGCCTGGAGAATTCCATGGACAGAGGAATCTGGCGGGTTATAGTCCATGGGGTCGCCAAGAGTCAGACACGAGTGAGAGACTTTCGCTTTACTACACGGCGCACTCAGCTGGCTGCTGCCACTGAGAACAGCCTCGACTCATTTCTCCTTTTTTAATAGGACTTTATAGTGTGGGTTTCTTTCTCTTTTTTTTTTGGTCGCTACATGCAACTTGTGAGATCTGATTTCCCAGACCAAGGAATGAACCCACGCCCCCGCATCCCCACATTGGAAACCACTGGAAGCCCCGAGTTGTAACCTCTGGACCCCCAGGGATGTCCTAGTGTGTTTAAAATCCTTTTGAGCATGAAACTTCTGAGTTTTATCTTAACCAAAAACTTGGATGTTTTGCTCCTGTTTCCTGAGAAATTAAAAAGTATATTAAATCAATGGTGTCCAGATTTATGGATCTGGAGGAGTGTGAACACTGGTTTTATGTAGATTTGAAACTAGATTGTAAAAAAAAAAAAAAAAGAAAGAAACTAGATTGTATTAAAATGCCACTCCAAATACTGTTGCCCTCAGGAAGGGCATCTGGGTGGTTCATGGACAGAGGTGAAATGAAGAAAAGTGATCTATTTCAAATAAAATGCGTAAAACAGAAGGTCTAAATTGGAATTTCCCTGGTGGTCCAGTGGCTAAGACTCCAAGCTCCCAATGCAGGGGATCCAGGTTCCGTCCCTGGTCAGGGAACTAGATCCCACATGCCACAACTAAAAAAGATCCATATGCCACAGCTAAGATCCCGTGCAGCCAAATAAGTAAATGATATATATATATTTTAAAAGACTAGATTACTTTATGCCAGTGGATTTCTAACCTAGAAAGAAGCACACACCAGTGCTCACAACCTGAGGGTACCAGGTGCATCACAGGAAACTGGGCCTGCCGCAGTGTTCCCAATGATAGAAAGGCGGTGAGATGCCCCTGAACCTATTGCATCAAGTCAAATTGGAAGATGTCAGAAACTGAAGGAGGGTCCACCTGAAAGGAGTGTGTGATCTGGGAGGAAAGGATGGGGAGACGTTGCCATCAGCACGAACCTTGGTGTCACGGAGGGTAACCCTCCCCGATGGACCAGCAAGCACACTGTGGGCTGAGCCTGCCCTTGGTGCTGTGTGCTGGCCAGGGAGATAGGGAGGTGCTGCTTTGCTCCTGGTTTGCAGGAGGCGCCCTGTTTTCCCCTTACCCCTTATCTCTTACTGAAGCCAGAGCGGAAAGGAAAGAATAGAGTTTCAGGTCAACTGATTTTCTGTTCCCCGGGGACTCAGAAGCACCATCTGAAACCCAGTCTCTGGTCCCCAGGGACCCACCATGGTGGGAATCAATAATTATAGCGTAACTGAAGGCATCGTGAAGAATCTGGGGTTATTTTACATACACTATGGTGTGTAAAACAGACAGCCCTTCCAGGAGACAGGGCAAAGCTCTGTACAGCTCAGGGAGTTCAGTTCAGGGTCTGTGATGACCTAGAGGGGTGAATGAGATGGGGGATGGAGGGAAGTCCTGGAGGGAGGGGAGATATATATATATATATATGTATATATATATCTGATTCACTTCATTGTACAGCAGAAACTGATCATTATAAGGCAATTTTACTTCAATAAAATGAAAAGAATTAGGGGACTTCAGTGAGTACACGACTGGTGAGTCATGTGGTCCAGCTCAGTTTAACTCAAATGTATTCTCCTCGAAAGACATAGAAGCATATTATGTTCTAGGCACTGTGTTAATATAAGAGACGCAGAGGTGTCTCAGAAATGAGTGCTGGCCTCCGGCAGCCTGCACAGTCTGGAGAAGACAAGCAGGAAATTCAAGTGGACTGCGCAGCTTCTTGGGCCTCAGGTGAGTGCAGGCAGGGTTTCAGGAGATGAGTCTAGAAGGTTATTCTGGCTGCTGGAGGAGGAGGCAAGGCAAGGAGCTCTCAGCCCTTCTGGCTCCTCTGGGTTTTCTTAGAATCACCCAGAAGAGCAGCTAGCCCAGCCCCTCCCTAATAGCTCAGCCTGTGAGGTGTGAAGGTAGGATCCCAGGGGCCCCCACCACACAGGAAATGGCTTGCAAGTGAGTTAGCCATAGTCTGCTCCAGCCTGCACTATCTGCTGAGTCCCTCACTCCTGAGTTTCCCTTGTTCATTTTCCTGTTGGCTTCCCTGAATTTTTAGGAGAGTTCCCTTGGCAAATTCCCACTAGTCCCCAGCTGCGTTAGGAGAGAGGAGGGGAGACGAGCTGCTGCTCTTCCACAGCTGGGCCAGAGGGAATGATCAGTGATGGGAGGCCAGGCCTTTGCTGGCAGCTGGACTCAGCACCAGTGGTCCAGTACCTCGGGGGCACCAGCCTAGAAAGGTTCACAGTCTCATAGGGAATGGATGCTCCCTGATGGATGGGGTGACAGCCACTGGGGAGGGGGCTGAAGGCCCTCCCTGGCTGCCTTCGTGGGGCCGGTCCGTTAGGAAACGGCAGTGAGGCTGTCTACGTCACTCAATTTATTTGTTTAAGGAAGTGGAACCAACACCACCAGCCCTTTATTTTTTATTTTATTTTTTGGCCACACTGAACTGCAGACAGGATCTTTGTTCCCCAACCAGGGATCAAGCCCACACCCCCTGCAGTGACAGCATAGAGTCCTAACCACTGACCCACCAGAGAGGTCGCCTAGCTCCGTTTATTCAGTGTTCTACTTATTTAATCTTTTAATGTAAGCAAGTATTATTTTATAATAAACATTTTTTATTTTTTATTTTTTTACTTTATAATAAAAATTTTTTAAATCACCCCTAATTTAAGTGTTTTGTAAATCTGAATTTGTGAGGGTGAGTTACAAGTGTATTAGAAGGGTCTGCACATCACCTGGTCGTGTCTGTATTTTATATCTTTAATTGATAGCCTTCATTTTCAGAGTTGACAGTGTCAGTGGTTACCATGCAGATGTGTGAGTGCGGCCAGGGAAGCCTGCCCATGGCTTTGAGCCCAAGAATCAGTGGAGACTGGCTGCCCTGTTGGTCTGGGGTCCAACCTGCACTTGTACTGGGAGCCAGCCCAGCCTCCCAGCCCCGTTGCCCAGCTGCAGACTTGCAGCCTGAGCTGAGCTGGCGTGACCGGCTCCCTCCACCCGCTGTCCATTCACCACCCAGCAGCGGCAGTGTGTCCCCTCTGCCAGCCTCCCCATGCCTGCTCAGAGGTGGAACTGCCAGCGTCTGGCTCCTGTGCAGGCGGAAAAAGAGGTGTGTCCTCACACCTTTCCTGTGGGTGAGGTGAGTCTGACTTAAGAACGAAGTTGCTGGCACCGCTGAGAAAATGAGATGTGAGGACCAGGCATGGTGGAGTCAGACAGACCTGGTCTCCGGCGAACCCAGGTGTTTAACAGGCTGTGGGGGTCACAGGTCAGTCGAGGCCTGAGGGCTCCCTGCTAGGCAACATGGTCTTCCCTCTTCGAGTTCCCTGTGAAAGAATGGGGCCTTGATGAAGCTGGGCGACTGTTTTTCAGATCTGAGTTGCTTAATAATGTCCTTGGCTCTGTGGAGGCTTTTCCTGCCATATCTTGTCTCCCTCACATTTTATTGTTCGTCTGGCCTGACTTTGCAAGAAAATGGATTGTCTTTGATGATTAGACTCTGAAAGTTTGTCCATTAGGTGGCTAGAACCAAGAGGCAGTGTGGTTTGGGCAAAGAGCAACAGAATGGGAGGACAGACTCTGGGATCGGTAGCCCCTCCCCCAGTATTTTATTGTGAAAAATTTCAAACACACAGAAAAGTTGTAAGAATTGTACAGTGAACATGTGTGCACATGCCGTGTGTGTATATTCTACAACTGACATTTCCTTCTGTTTGCTTTATCACTTACCTACCCAGCCAGCCATCCGTCTAGACACACAGCACTTGATCTTATTTTCTGATATATTTGAGATAACAGTCCATCTCTTCTCTAAACACTTGGACGAGTATATGGATAACTGAAGTCATTTATGGTTCTTTCTATTTAGGTAAAACTCACCTATAGTGAAATAAAAAAATTACCTACAGCATTGAGATGGTTGGATGGCATCACTGACTTAATGGACATGCGTTTGAGTAAGATCCAGGAGTTGGTGATGGACAGGGAGGCCTGGCATGCTGCAGTCCATGGGGTCACAAAGGGTCAGACACAACCGAACTACTGAACTGACCGAACTGACTGAACTGACCGACCTACAGCATTCTATCCGAGGAGATTTGACAAAGGCTTATACCTCTGTAACCCAACCTTCTTTTTTTTTAAATCAAAGATTTTTTTTTTTTTTTTTTTTTGATGTGGACCATTCTTTAAGTCTTTATTTTGTTACAGTATTGCTTCTGTTTTATGTTTTGGTTTTTTGGCCTCAGGGCTTGTGGGATCTTAGCTCCCCAACCGAGGATCGAACCTACATTGCCTGCTTTGGAAGGCGAACCACTGGACCACCAGGTGAGTCCGTCTGTTTCTTTTCACTGCTCTATTTGATTTTCGTTATGTCTAGGCCCAGATTTTTTTAACACTGATTGTGTAAGTGGTCCATTCAGTGATGTCCTGGCCTCATCCACCCATCCCCACGGAGAGTCACTGTACCTCCCTGACCTGGGATGCCACCTTGTGTCTATAAGATCCTGTGGTCCTTGGTGCCTAGCACTGCACTTTATTTTCGATCAGCATTTCTCTGTTGATTCTACAACTTGCTTGTTTTGAGAGCTTTATTGACTTGAGGATCTGCCTGAATTCCCAATCTCTCTGTAACTCTGGAATCTTGTTTCTGTCTCATAATTTCAGAAGAGTGGGCCCCATCATTTCACGTTGACCAGAATTTGCTGGTTTCTCTGGTAGGAATGTCTCATGAACAGAGACACCTGACATAAGAGCAGCCATGACAATGGGGTGTCCTGTAAAGAGGGTACGGTATACTTTACCTTCCAAACCAGGGCACCTTTGAGACTGAAAGGGGTCATTATTTACAAGGATGCCAGGACCCCAGGTGTAAACCAGGCCTGCCCCAGGGCGCATGGCAGCCCTGTCAACACACCGCTCAGGATTCAGCCGCAAACACTCCTTCAACAGTCATTGTTCAAAGGTCTAAGGGCCAAGAGAGATTCTAAGATGATATACCTAGACGGTGATTTCTGCCCTAACAAACCGGCAGTGTCACTGGGAAAGCAGACAACAGACAGACAGTGAAGGATGTGAGTGCCACGGCTGGTGCTCACAGAGGTTTCCTTGTGAGGAGGTGGGAATCCCAGGACTCTAGCTGGGCCCCCGAGGGTTGCGGGGTGGCAGAGGGTATGTTGCAGAAAGCTTTCAGATGCCAGGTGAGCAACTGAGGTAATGCACACGACAGTGTTACTCACGAGCTGGGTTTGCATAGCCTTTGAGTCATCAGAAATGGGGCTCTTGCCTGGAAGAAAAAGAGGCAGTGTTGTTCAGTCCGTGTAGCCAGGAGAAGCGAGAGCAGTTCCTGGGAGCTGAGCACGGGCCTGCTCCTGCATTGGCTTCCTTGAAGGCCCGTCTGCAGCTGCTCCTGGGATGGGAGGGATGGGAAGGCCACACTTCCCTGGACGACTGCATCCTGCCAGTGCTGGCGCCCCGAGAGGGAATTCCAGCCCTGGGCTCTGTGGCTCCCCTTCTCTCTCCTGCCTACACCTTCCTCTGTGTCTCCTGAACCCCGCCCCCCATTCCCACCTGAGCGGTGGCTCTTGTCACTTCCCAACTGTAGCGGCCACCACAGCCCATCAGCTTGCCCTCTGGCCCGCAGAGAGGGTTTCTAAACACCACCCACCCCCTCTCTGCCCTGCCCACTGTGCTCACACGTCGCTTCCTTAGCTAAGTACCAGGGGCCCTGGGACCAGGTGCACCGCTGTTCCTCTGACCTCGTCCACGCAGTCACCCCCAGCTGTTCACGACCGCCCACCTTCCTAGCATGCTTCACATTGTTTCACACTTCCCCCCTCACCCCGGGCCCTGGTCTTCTCTGTCCCCTCCTCTCCCCCAACAACTCTCCTTGACTGGCCCTGGAGGCCAGCCCCCAACCTCCACCCAACCTCCACCCGTCCTTCCTCCAGGTTCCAGGGACACGAGTGTCCACGTTATCTGGGAGCATCCATCTCCTGAGAGACCGAACTTCCCGGCTGCCACCTTGCACCAGGCCCTTCTTCACTGTGTCTCCAGGACCACAAAGTTTCATTGTCCCCACCAGACCTGATGTCGGCTCCTTTGGGTCAGAAAGCCTGTCTGTACTGTTTATATCCCTAGGGCTTTTCCTGGTGCATAAGAGAGCGTAGATGGTTGATAAATTCACATGCAATGAATGAAGGGGAAAATGAACCACTGTTCTTTTGATTTTGCTGTCAGGACAGTCAGATGGTAAAACCTTTGGGTAAGACAACTTCAGTTCAGTTCAGTTCAGTTCAGTCACTCAGTCGTGTCCGACTCTTTGCGACCCCATGAATCGCAGCACTCCAGGCCTCCCTGTCCATCACCAACTCCTGGAATTTACTCAAACACATGTCCATCGAGTCGGTGATGCCATCCAGCCATCTCATCCTCCGTCGTCCCCTTCTCCTCTTGCCCCCAATCCCTCCCAGCATCAGGGTCTTTTCCAATGAGTCAACTCCTCGCATGAGGTGGCCAAAGGATTGGAGTTTCAGCTTCAACATCAGTCCTTCCAATGAACACCCAGGACTGATCTGCTTTAGGATGGACTGGTTAGATCTCCTTGCAGTCCAAGGGACGCGAAAGAGTCTTCTCCAACACCACAGTTCAAAAGCATCAATTCTTCGCCACTCAGCTTTCTTCACAGTCCAACTCTCACATCCATACATGACCACTGGAAAAACCATAGCCTTGACCAAACGGACCTTTGTTGGCAAAGTAATGTCTCTGCTTTTTAATATGCTACCTAGGTTGGTCATAACTTTCCTTCCAAGGAGTAAGCGTCTTTTAATTTCATGGCTGCAATCACCATCTGCAGTGATTTTGGAGCCCCCAAAAATAAAGTCTGACACTGTTTCCACTGTTTCCCCATCTATTTCCCATGAAGTGATGGGACCAGATGCCATGATCTTAGTTTTCTGAATGTTGAGCTTTAAGCCAATTTTTTCACTCTCCTCTTTCACTTTCCTCAAGAGGCTTTTTAGTTCCTCTTCACTTTCTGCCATAAGGGTGGTGTCATCTGCATATCTGAGATTATTGATATTTCTCCCGGCAATCTTGATTCCAGCTTGTGCTTCATCTAGCCCAGCATTTCTCATGATGTACTCTGCATATAAGTTAAATAAGTAGGGTGACAATATATACCCTTGATGTACTCCTTTTCCTATTTGGAACTAGTCTGTTTTTCCATGTCCAGTTCTAACTGTTGCTTCCTGGCTTGCATATAGGTTTCTCAAGAGGCAGGTCAGATGGTCTGGTATGCCCATCTCTTTCAGAATGTTCCACAGTTTATTGTGATCCACACAGTCAAAGGCTTTGGCATAGTCAATAAAGCAGAAATATACACTTTTCTGGAACTCTCTTGCTTTTTTGATGATCCAGTGAATGTTGGCATTATCTATAAAATCACAATTAATATGCCCTGTGATCCAGTCATTTTTCTGTAGGAATTTCTTCTGCAGCTTTACTCACACACATGTAAAATGATCAACATTCCAAGTTATGTACTGAAGCTTTGTTTTAATAACAAAAGACAGGATGTCTCCCGGCCCATCTGTGGGACACATTAACTAAATCATGGCCCTTCATACCACGGAATGCAAGACAGCCACCACTAGAAGGAGAAACCCTCCATGTACTGATCTACAAGATGTATTATGGAACTTTAAAGAGCAAAATTCAGAGTGGACTATTTGTACTTAATTGTATCTGTATAGAGAAACTTTGTTTCCATTGTTTCCCCATCCATTTTTCATGAAGTGATGGGACCACATGCCATGATCTTAGTTTTTTGAATGTTGACTTTTAAGCCAGCTTTTTCACACTCCTGTTTCACTTTCATCAAGAGGCACTTTAGTTCCTCTTTGCTTTCCGCCATAAGGGTGGTGTCATCTGCATATCTGAGGTTATTGATATTTCTCCCAACAATCTTGATTCCAGCTTGTACTTCATTCACCAGCCCTGCATTTCCCATGATGTACTCTGCATGTAAGTTAAAAAAGCAGGGTGACAATATACAGCTTTGACATACTCCCAGTCCATTGTTTCATGTCTGGTTCAAACTGTTGCTTCTTGACCTGCGTACAGATTTCTCAGGAGGCAGGTCAGGTGGTCTGGTGTTCCCATCTCTTTAAGAATTTTCCACAGTTTGTTGTGATCCACACAGTCAGAGGCTTTGGCATAGTCAATAAAGCAGAAGTAGATGTTTTTCTAGGTTTCTCTTGCTTTTACTATGATCCAACAGATGTTGGCAATTTCATCTCTGGTTTCTCTGCCTTTTCTAAATCCAGCTTGAACATCTGGAAGTTCACAGTTCACGTACTGTTGAAGCCTGGCTTAGAGAATTTTGAGCATTACTTTGCTAGTGTGTGAGGTAAGTGCAATTATGCAGTAGTTTGAACATTCTTTGGCATTGCCTTTCTTCGGGATTGGAATGAAAACTCACCTTTTCTAGTCCTGGGGCCACTGGTGAGTTTTTCAAATTTGCTGGCATGTTGAATGCAGCATTTTAACAGCATCATCTTTTAGGATTTGAAATAGCTTAGCTGGAATTCCATCACCTCCACTAGTTGTCTTCGTAGTAATGCCTCCTAAGGCTCACTTGACTTCGAATCCTGGGATATCTGACTCTAGGTGACTGATCATACCATCATGGTTATCTGGGTCACTAAGATCTTTTTTTTTTTTTTTTTAAGATCTTTTATGAATAGTTCTTCTGTATATTCATGCCACCTCTTCTTAATATCTTCTGCTTCTGTTAGGTCCATACCATTTCTGTCCTTTATTGTGTCCATCTTTGCATGAACTGTTCCCTTGGTGTCTCTAATTTTCTTGAACAGATCTCTAGTCTTTCCCACTCTATTGTTTTCGTCCATTTCTTTGCATTGATAACTTAGGAAGGTTTTCTTATCTCTCCTTGCTATTCTCTGGAACTCTGCATTCAAATAGGTATATATCTTTCCTCTTCTTTGCCTTTAGCTTCTCTTCTTTTCTCAGCATTTGTAAGGCCTCCTCAGACAACCATTTTGCCAAAATCACTGCAGATGGTGACTGCAATCATGAAATTAAAAGACGCTTGCTCCTTGGAAGAAAAGCTATAACCAACCTAGACAGCATATTAAAAAGCAGAGACATTACTTTGCCAACAGAAGTCTGTAGAGTCATAGCTATGGTTTTTCCAGCAGTCATGTATGGATGTGAGAGTTGGACCATAAAGAAAGCTGAGCACTGAAGAATGGATGCTTTTGAACTGCGATGTTGGAGAAGACCCCTGAGAGTCCCTTGGAGCACAAGGAGATCCAACCAGTCTATCCTGAAGGAAATCACTCCTGAATATACATTGGAAGGACTGATGCTGAAGCTGAAGCTCCAGTACTTTGGCCACCTGATGCAAAGAACTGACTTATTAGAAAAGACCCTGATGCTGGGAAAGATTGAAGGCAGGAGGAGAAGGGGACAACAGAGGATGAGATGGTTGGATGGCATCACTGCCTTGATGGACATGAGTTTGAGCAAGCTCCAGGAGATGGTGAAGGACAGGGAAGCCTGGTGTGCTGCAGTCCATGGGGCCACAAGGAGTCAGACAGGACTGAGTGACTGAACTGAAAGAAACTGGGAAAACACACCAGGTGCTGGTACTAGTGGCGGAAAACACACCAGGTGCTGGTACTAGTGGCCACATATGTATTGGGGGGGGGGGGCGGTGGCAGGAGTGGGATGGGTCTGGGCAGTACAACAGCAACAAGTGGAGAAAGATTTTTCACTGAGTTCCTATTTGTGCTTTCCCATTTTTAACCTTATACATGTATTGCCTACTTGAAATAATTCTTTTTTGGCTGTGGTGCGTGGCTTTTGGGATTTTAGTTCCTTGACCAAGAATCAAACCCATGCCCCCTGCAGTGGAAGCATGGAGTCATAACCACTGGACCTGCAGGGAAGTCCTCAAATAATTATTTTTATAAGGCAGAAAATTGTAATAGAATTTACATGTAATAAAATGTGCACAATTCTAATTATTGGTTAATTGAATAAAAATCATATTACAATAGTTACTGCTGCAAAGAAGAATGCTATATTAAAATATAGAAAAACCTTTTTCACATCCCTGCCCATTCACATCCCATATAAAAATACTGGGTATTTCTAGTTTTAATAAAGTGTCCTCTAAAAAAAGATTCTGGGCAACACACGTCTCTCTAGTACAGTGTCACAGTAGTTTTCCCCCAATTATACCTGCAAGAAGTCACTGCCTAATGTTTACTGAGACACAGCCAAGGATGCTCTGAGGGGCATGAAATGAACAGGATACACCCTCCACTTCTGAGCTGTTTATATCCCAGGGCGAATCCCTTGCCTGGATCCCTCATAGTGATTGATCCTTTGTCATCTCTTACTCTGAGCCCCGACCCTTTTAAAATTTTTACTGGAATCTAGTTGATTTGCAATGTTGTGTTGGTTTCTGCTGTACACCAGAGTGAATCAGTTCCGCACATATTAATACATATGTCCAGTCTGTTTTAGATTCTTTTCTCACGTAGGTTATTACAGTACTGAGCAGGGTTCCCAGCCCTACACAGCAGGTCCTTGGTCCTTAGTCCTTATCAGAGCCCCTCTCTGAAACAGCTCCACCTCCTCCTTCCTCTCCAGTCCCTCACACGCTCCGATTTTCTCACAAGTTACATATCCATTTGATCCTTGTTCATCTTCAGGTAGCACAGCACCTGCCCCATAGCAGACTCTCAATAACTATCTGGTGAACAAAGAAATAAATGAGTTGAGAAAGACGGGCTGAGCGTCCCCTGTTCTAGAGGATGGTATAGACAGTACAGAGGCCAAATATGGTTGAGAAGAATCAGGGACCGTCCGTGTGAGTTTGGACTTTGTGGGCAGGGACCCTATTTGGTGTCCATCTGTGCATCAGACAGGTCACATAGCAGATTCTTCATACATGTGAACGAACGAGTAAAATTGTAGTGTTTTGAACCCAGTCCAGTGTGTAATTTTTACAAAAAATCTGATAGTAACAACGGCTGCCACCCAGTCATAATGTAAACCAGAAAGCACACTTTAGAGGATAATTTAATTTCCTTGGCTCATTAAATCCCATAATTTGGGAAGTGGCTTCAGTGATGTGGTCATTTTCCTTTTCAGCCCCAAACCCAGACCATTAGCTCATGAAGAGTCAACATGTGGGAATGTTTATCAGCTTCTAAATGCCAGCACAGGAGTGCTGCTGCTGCTAACAGCCAGCCAGTTAGCGGACACAGTCCTTCACGCGCCCAGACGCTTGCGCAGCAAAGAGAAACGCAACACCCATTTAAGGTGTCCTCACTGCCTGGAGGCTTTCACCTGATTACAATACAAAGTCAGCACCCTCAAAATAATTAAAAAATCAATAAGGCTAGGGAGTTCCCCGGTGGCCTCGTGAGTAGGATTCTTCTGGTGCTCTCACTGCTGAGGCCTGGGTTCCATCCCTGGGTGGGGGAACTTAGATCCCACAAGCTGTGCAGCGAAAATAAAAACAGAGAGGGCTAAAAAAAAAAAAACAGAGAGGGCTAGTGTGTATGGTAGTGGTAATGTCAGAGGAATTTAGAGAAAAGAAGGATGAGAGTAATACCATTTGAGTGCTTTGTATTTGTCAACTTACTATTGTTATTTCATAGGGTTTCCCCCATATCTTATGAGCTAGGTATTAATATTCTCATTTAAAAAAAATTCTCATTTTACAAATACAGAAACCAAGGTTACAGGTTAGGTGATTTTTTTCAAGGTCTAGAAACATAAATAAAAAGATTGTTGTCTACCAGAAAACACACTCTGCTTCCATCCTGGCTCAACTCCCTGGAGCCCCCTTTGAAGCTGAACCGCTGTTTTGCAGAAATGTCAATAGTTCTTTACTTCTTAATGTTGCTCCTGACTTCCCTGTTGCTCCAACTTCCCTATGAGGCACTGAGGGCCTCCACCAAGTGTCTCCACAACCTGCTCTCCAGCCTGAGGGCCAAGCATTTCCTACTTTTAACTCTGGGCAGAAGGGAACATTTCAGACCCCACTTCCTTTTACCAATTCCAATGTTTAGGTGACTATGTCTTAGTTAAATGTTTTTGATGGCAAGTAACTGAAAGACATAAGCAAGCAAAAAAAGAGAAAGCTTGTTATAAGGATGTGAAGAAATGTCATCAAATCCCAGGTGTCACATCTGGTCAAGCTTCCCAAGGGACTGGAGTCTGGGCCTGGGAGGTGCTGTCCCCCATTCTTCCCTAGGTGTTGGTTCGGGTCCCCTGCTGGCACAGGCAGAGGGTGCTACCCTGCATTCCCAAGTTCAAAGTCATCAGCTGCTGTGGAAGAGATTCACCAGTGCCTAGGAACCCTGACTTCAGATTTACAGGTGAGAAAGCCGGCGGCTGCCCGTGTCAAGTGTCCAGGGAGTACAGGGTCCTTTGCACACATGTGGTCCTTGCAGTCCTTCCCTGTGTGGGGGGCCCTTGGGGGGAGAGTCTTGAAAAAAATCAAATCCAACCAAATGGACCTACTGCAGTCTACCTTGCCCACCTACTTCACCCTAGAAAAATCCCCACCTTCCCTCCAATCCCAGCTCGAGAGCCATGATTTTGATATTTTTTTGCCTTAGAAAGACCAGTTTTAGGACCTCCCACCTCATAGGTCCTCGCAAAGGACAGTTGCTCCAGAAACGTAGGTTGAATTGAGTGGAGCTGCAGTGGAGAAGCAGCCTTCAGGCCCATACAGTGGGGACACGACTTCCTTCAGCGGAGGGGGCAGGAGGTCAGGGGTTGGGGGTGGCCCCCTTCCTGGGGTCATGAGGAGACCGAGGCCCAGGAGAAGCCTGGGCAGGAGTTCGGGGGCGGGTGGCGCTGCAGGGAGCTGGGCTTCAGGCAAACGGAGGCAGAGCAAGAAGGGACAGAAGAGCTTCTGCAGCAGGGATCGCTGTGGGCGGGGGGCACCCGCATGCACACACGCACAGGCACAAACGCACACGTCCAGGCACATAGGCATGCACAGGCACGCGCACGCATACAGGCACACGCGCACAGGCCCGGGCATGCGCAGCGCTGCGGCCAGAGGAGCGAGCACCAGAGGCCCGAGCGGGGCAGGCAGGTGAGGACAGGCCGGGATCCTGCGAACAGACCGGAAGGAGGGTAGGCCCGGCGCACGCCGGTCCCTGCTGCGCGTCTCCTTCCTACCTGGTGCCCTCGCAGCCCTCCTTGTAAGCAGGTGGCTGAACCCACACGTTCTGGGAAGGAGCCGGTCCCCAGGGACCGGGCGGGTTTACCCACCTGCAGACAGGAGGGCGCCTCGCTGTTCTGAGGCTTCACCAGAGGTATTCCCGAGCAGGGTTCTGGAGCACCCCTCAGATCCCATCAGAGGAGCAACTACTTTACTCTCCAGCTTGCTCTTCTGATGTATGTTTTCGGACCAAGGACAAGAGACAGTTTATCTCAAACCTCGTCCTGTGCTGGGAGAGTGTGGTGCTTTCTTTACTGTTCAAGGCAGCTCTTAAAGAGAGCGATGGGCTGGCCACCAGAAATTGTCTTTGATCAAAAATAAAATGACTTAGAATTCCCTGGTGGTCCAGTGGCTCTGCACTCCCAGTGCGGGAGGCCGGGTTTTGATCCCTGGTCCAGACACTGAGATCCTTTAGGCCACAAGGAAGACCTGGTGCAGTCAAATAAATGAGTAACTATCATAAAGAAAACAACTTAAAATACAAACGCAATACCCACCTTGTCAGATATTTCTCAGTCCTTTTATTTTTCTTTTCCTTACACATTAGCATGTTTGCAGAGAAAACTTAAGAGGGACTCCTAACCCCTTATTAATGCACAAGTCCCTGTCTTTTTCAGTTAAAACTCTGAGCTTCCTGGTAACAGGTCCTATAGGTTAAAGTGTCCAAAATTATTAATTAGAAGCAGAGGCCGGTAAATTATTAGATGTCATTCTGTTTCTCTTCCAGACATCTCGCCTTTGAAGATGATACAGGCTGTTATCTAAACAAGCAAAAAGAAAGAGAAAGAAAAAAAATAAATAAATAAAGGCAATTAACTTGGTTCCAAAGAGGTGATCAAATGCTAGGAACAGATCAGTGGGTCGGGGGAGGAAACTTAGATCAGAGTAAGGAGAGGCTTAACCTCCCCCATCCGCCTTGGGCTTCTGTTCTCTGCAGGTGGCACATGGCACCTGCAGGGTAGTTAGGGGAGAGCAGGTGAGCCGTGACCTTGAAAGCTGGGGTTCAGGTCAGGTGCTGGCGAGGGCTCCAAGTGACCAAGACATGCTGCTGTCTTAGCAAGAGCCTTCCTGTGAGCTGAATTTAGGAAACCTAAAAACAATTTAATCAGGGCAGTTATTAAGTTGGCTTAGGTGAACTTTGAGTTTCACATCGGATGTCATGCCCAGAGGGGTGATTCTGGTTAATAACATGTGTTGTACACTTGAACTTTGCTGACAGTGGATCTGGGGTGTCCTCACCATACACACGGAGGTGCTGGGGAAGCAGCGGGTGGATTCCACACATACGTATGAGTTTCTTGTCAATTATACCTCAGTAAAACTGGAGGACTTAATTATAGAATTGGAGTTTTAGATCTGAAACTGATTTCAAAGGCATCTAGTTCAGTCCCTTCATTTTATAGAAACGGGAAAATAGGGGTGATGCGATCGCTGACAGCTGCCCAGCAGGTCAGGAAAAGGACACCAGGGGCCCCATCACAGGTGCGTCCTCTGGGCTAAAATCCATCTGTTTTCTTGCTCTCCGATGGCCTCTTCAGCAAACTGGACCTTCCTTTTCTGACCTTCCTTTCTGGTCCCTAACACCCAGGAGTCTCCTCCTCCAGAGCTGGAAATGGAGGGCTTTCTCCTGCCAGGCAGACCAGAGGTTTTGAATTTGCTGGAGTGGAAGCAGACAGATGATCTGCTTCTGGCGATAACTAACGCTGTGGTGACCAGTGGATGGTCGTGGCGCTTGCAGCCAGGAGCCCAGGGCAGGACATCTGACTCTGGTGGCGCAGAATGTGGGGCTGGGACCCTGTCTCAGTCCACGTGGGCTGCTTCACCAAGACACCAGAGCCTGCAAGTAACTCTCAAGGTCTGGGGGCTGAGAGTCCAAGATGAGGGCAGAGTCTGAGTCCAGTGAGGGGCCCTTCCTGGTTCAGAGACCCCATCCTCCTGTCGTGTCCTCATTAGTGGGAAGGAGGGAGGGCACTCATCCTGTACACAACCTGGTCACCCCCACACCCTGATCACTTCTCCAAGGCTCTGCCATCACCCTGGGGATCAGGATTTAACATGTGAAATTTGGAGGGACACACACGTTCAGGCCATCACAGACCCAGTCTCTTAAAGTCATTGTATTTCAATATGTGTGTTCAGTCACTAACTCACATCCGCCTCTTTGTTACCCCATGGACTGCAGCATGACAGGCTTCCCTGTCCTTCACCATCTCCTGGAGTATGCTCAGATTCACGTCCTTTGCGTTGGTGATCCCATCCAAACATCTCATCCCCTGCTACCCCTTCTCCTTTATTTCTATAATGCTCTGTAGTTCAGTAGATGAGGTTATGTATTAATACTCACAGAAAGCTTTGCCTGGGCACTGCAGGGACAAAAAGATGAGAACCTCCACAGCCCCAGTTACAGCTGGGATGGAGCCTACTTTCACACTTGAGAAGAGTCAAAGTCTCTCCTTTTTGTGGTTGTTTTTCTGTTCTTGATCAAAATATCAAAACCAAAATATCAGACCAACGCCCCCTGCGTTGGATGGTGAAGTCTTAACCACTGGACTACCAGGGAAGTCCCTGTTTTTGCTGGTTTTCCTGGGGGAATAAAATATTAAAAATTCAGTCCTTCAGCAGAGGGAACGGGGTGACACGGGTAGCAGGCTCCAGTGAGAAGCAGCCTCTCCAGTGGGGCTGACTGCCGAGGCGGCCACTTGATTCCAGGACCCCGCCGGCCACTTGGCCGCTGAGCCCGGAGGTGGCAGGTGGTGTGATCACTGAGGCGGGAACCGACTTTGGAGTTTGCTGAGACACAGGAAGCTCCCAAGGATCCTTGTTTCAAAAAAGGAAACCAAACAAACCTAGTTGCTAACCTTAAACAGCCTATAGCTGCGTCATTTTAAAAAGGTAAATTACACGTACATGCACGTGTATGCTTATGTATGACAGAAATCGAATGAATATATATACTCCGTCTTTAATTTTTCCCTTTTTGCAAAGCTGAGGTTAAAATGTTGCATCTGATGCTTTATTTATAAACAACAGGAAAGGATTTCTGCTAACTGGAGGCAGGTGTGGGGTGCGGGGGGTGGGGGAGGGTGGGGGAGGGGAGTGGGGAGAACAGCTCAGACCCCACAGGTAAAAGTGAAGTGTAAGTTGCTCAGTCCTGTCTGACTCTTTGCGACCCCAGGGACTGCACAGTCCCTGGAATTCTCCAGGCCAGAATACTGGAGTGGGTAGCCTTTCCCGTCTCCAGCGGATTTTCCCAAGCCAGGTTTCCCACATTGCAGGTGGATTCTTTACCAGCTGAGCCACAAGGGAAGCCCCAGGGAACCAAAGCAAGGATCCAGCCACCCACTCTGAAAGGATTCTCAGCAGTTAGGTGGCTCTCAGGTGCTGGTTCCCACTTACCTCCAGCCCCTGGTTTCTGCTCGGTATTTACTAAGAGGGAGCTACCAATGGGCTTGGGGGGTGGTGAGTGTCAAGTGCCTTTGTGGTCTGGCTAGGGACTCATGGGGTTGGTGCCCCATCTAGATTAGATGAGACAGGGGCATTGGTACAGACAGTTCCCCCAGAGGAAGGACACTGGGCAAATATTAACACAAGAAAAGCGCAGGTGCCCCACAGGAAGTGAGTCTGGGAGTGGCAGCTGGTGAAGCCGAGGAAGCCTGAAGACAGTGTCTCCAGCCAAGTGGTTAGTAACTCGACCTCCAGGGCCTGGCCTCCCAGCCTTGCCACATGGTCACTCCCAGGGTCCAGAGAAGGAAGACAATAGCCACCTTTGCTCCGGACCCCTGGGGAGGGGTTTGGCTTTGTGTTCAGATGCATGGCTCTGTCTCTGGCTGCCTGCGGTAGGGATGGGGTGACCGTGGGAGGGAAGAGCAGCTCAGAAGAGACCACCCCCCCACATCCTACATCATCCAACCACTGACAGGCACTGAGGGGGGGCATGCCATGATTGTGAACATGGAGGGTGAAACACGCCAGCCTTGGCCCCCAGCACACACAGGTGCACACACACGTGTGAACACAAACACACGCGGTGGTCTGGGAAGGAAGCTGTGGTGCATGGAGGCTAGGTTCAGGGTTCAGGTGTGATTGGGAGAGCTTCCCGGGCTGCTCTGAATGCTGAAGGGACAGTGCCGATGGTCATGGGCCTT
This sequence comes from Dama dama, assembly GCF_033118175.1. Lineage (NCBI taxonomy): Eukaryota > Metazoa > Chordata > Mammalia > Artiodactyla > Cervidae > Dama > Dama dama. The sequence goes on from NC_083702.1 coordinate 11,256,451, forward strand.
CAGACTGACTCAGTGCAGTGGGCCACTCATCCTGTCCCTCCAGTGTCCACAAGAAACTCGGATGATCTGCGAAGGTAATTAAGTGAGTTTATTTGTCTGAGAAATTCCATGGTCTGTGAGCTGTCGAGGACTCGGGTCTCACCGTGGAGCCAGGAGCCTGGGGTACTGACCGGTGGGGCTCGTGAGCAGCTCTGGCCTGGATCTGGACATACGGGTGACCAGAGGCCTCTTCCTGCCTCCCCCATCCCCCACCTGCATCCAGGTCTCCCTCCTGCTGGCGCACTCAGCATGGTGCTCCCCGCTCTGGGAATGAGGCTGTTTTCATAGGACTGAGGGGAAGGAGGTGGGTGTTCGCCCATACCTGACACATGCAGAGCTTTGCTGCCTTTGTCCTCGAGCCTTCACCAGTATCACACTGTTCTTTACCTAGGACTGTTGCTCTGCAGAGGCTGGAATGTCCTTGCTCTCTGCCCTGGACCTACAGCCCACACCATGTCCTATGCAATAAACACCACTTGAATTAGGAATAAAATTTATTGCCCATTTTGTAAAGTAAGGACCACAGTTACCTACTAAGCCGTTTTAGATCATTAGGGGGGAAAAGCGTCAAATAAAAACAAATTATTAACTTACAAAACAATTACCTTTAAAAAAACTAAATAAAAACTGTGAATACTTTCCCTTTGTGGTTTTCTGTATCATGTGAATAAAGGTTACTCTAATTTATGTATCCCTATGAAAACAACACCCACAGCACCTGAACCTGATGTTGTGATTTTGTTTCCAAAATGAAAATGTCTTCTTTTCTTTTTCTGGGTAAAGTAACTAGTGTTGGATTTTATCAAAGTTAAGTAACAATTTTCCCAGAAAGGAAACATGTTTCTCGGTATTCACAATCAGTTTTGACCTACTTTAGGCCTTGTACACAGTGTGCACATGGGAGAGTTTTTTATTTTCTCTCTACCCTATGTTTCCAGCACGGAGTCAGGACACGTGAGCACGGGGTGCAGAGTCTGCTCTTAGCGATGCTGACTGTTTGGTCTTGTGCATAAGTGGTGGGCTGTGCTGGTCCTTTACTGCCTCGTTGGTCCCTCTGAGTAACCTGGGAGGAGAGCATCTCTGCAGGATGCTGTGTCCGCAGGAATTCTCATCACAAGGCCTCCAGTTCACAGGAGTCTTGAAATCAGGCGGTCAGGACCTCGAGGACCACCTCCCATCACCCCAGGTGTGCACGCTGGGCCAGGAGTGGAAGCCCTGGTGCAGAAATGGACATGACGGATGGTCCCAACAGATGGCCTCCCTCTGGCCATGGTTGGCCTGACACCACAGACACTGCGAGCCCCCCTGGCAGCTCCCTGGGTCTGTACCAGGGTTCTATTCCCTGAGAGACTGGCCAGATGTGCAGAGACAGCTTCCCTTCCTCAGACCCCTTCCAGCAAGGAAATGGTTCCTCTCTGTCCTCGTTGCACACTTATCCTGGATATACGTCTGCTTTCCTTCATTCTATTAATCCCCAAACTGTGACACTAACAAATGCCCTGCACACCCCTGAGGTGTCCCACAAGCATTGTTTTACAGTGAAAGAAATAAGCTATGCGCTTCTGTCCCAAGATCCCGCGGTCTCCCCAGGAACCCCTCAGTGGACAGGTTAAGCGGGGAGGGAGAAATGGTGTTTTTTGCTTCACGGGTGTTTTCACAATACCCACCCTCAGGACTGATAATCTGGGAGAGGAGCAGGGATGGGAAGAAAGAGGACACTGGCTAGAGAACGAATGTAGGAAAAACCTCAAATGCATTTTTATTTGTTTTACTTACTCAAGAAAGGTATGTTCCATGTTTTAAAAGTATGGAGGTGAGTTTAGTTGCTAAGTCATGCCTGATTCTTGTGACCCCATGGACTGCAGCCCTCCAGGCTCCTCTGTCCACGGGATTTCCCAGATGAGAATACTGGAGGGGGTTGCTATTTCCTTCCCCACCCAGGGATTGAACCCATGTCTCCTGAAATGCAGGCAGATTCTTTACCACTGAGCCACCAGGGAAGCCCTTTTAAATGCATCCTTTCCCACAAAGATATTTTAAATCCAGTTCAATAATAATGGTCAAATCTTTTAAAATCAATAAAAGCACTTGATTATTGTTTTATTTCCAAAAATGATACATCTAGTTGTTGGTTCAGGAAAACAACAGAAATCATTTAAGTGTTTTCTAAAACTGTCATGAATATTGAGTATTTTCTGACTGGTATCGGCAAATAAAATATGAATGTGTTGAGGTCTCCTCCACCAGCCCCAGGCCCCATCCCATAGACTTCCTCTAGTTTGCACTTTTGTAACAAGGCAGAAGGGAGGAATGTCAAGGTCTTTGGAGTCACAAAAGCTGCTGCGCTCATTTCTACTCTGCATTTTGCAAAGCCTCCATCTATGAATAAAATGCTGAGATTTAGTTTCCGTGCAAACAGCCTTTTCCACAGAAATCCCCATTTTGAGGATGGATTCCATTTCACAAACCTAAGACAGTAACTTTCGGTGTGTTTTTGTTTTTGTATATTATGTGTGAGCGTATTTAAATATCCTCTATTTGGGGAGCCAGAGAGTTTGCTGAAATTTTTGCTTGTCAGTGAGATAAACATCAGTTCTTGTCGCCCAATCATGTAGATGGAATGACAGATCTTGTGAAGGGCAGACCTCAGCCTGAAACAACTGAGGGATATTTTAATTGGCTGTCCGCATTGTGTGGGCTCATTAGATAATCACTGCTTCTCCACTCTGTTTCCCAGACCTGGTAAAGGTCTGGAGGGGAGGCTGCTGGGTGAGAACACAGCAGGGCGGGGGGAGGAGACGGTGGGGGGACACCACGGTGTGGGGGGACAGGGCTGCAAACTAAAGACCCTGGGGGCCCTGGCGGGGCTCTGGAAAGCCCCCCAGAAGTCAAGGTTCAGAGGATGCTGAGCACTGGGGTAGGACAGAGAAGCAGATAGTCCAGAGCGGCCTGGCGGGGCGGTGGGCAAGGGGAGGAGGAGGCGTCCTGGCTGCTTTGTCCAAAAGGTACCCAAGAGAACTGGGTGGGCGGAAACAGGAGTCCGGCCAGGCCCGACCCGGCCCAGATGGAAACAGGGAAGTGACACCTTCCCCCTTCAGGATGGGGCTGGGGGGCAGGGGCAGAGGTCAACATGGCACGAGGTTGTCCAGGCTGAGCCAGTGAGGCAGCACTAGCGGTGTTGGAGTCTTCCTGCTGCCCCGGTTTTTTTCTTTTTTGTTAATGCTATTTTTTTTTTAAGATTTATGTATTTATTATTATTATTTTGGCTATGGTAGGTCTTGGTTACTGCAAACAGGCTTTCTCTAGTTGTGGTGAGCAGGGGCTACTCTTCATTGGGGTGTGTGGGCTTCTCTTGTTGTGGAGCACAGGCTCCAGGCACACGGGCTTCAGTGGTTGGGGCACACGGCCCCTACAGTGCTGGCTCAGTGGTTGGGGCACATGGCCCCTAGAGCGCTGGCTCAGTAGTTACGGCGCACGGGCTTAGTTGCTCTGAGTCATGTGGGATCTTTTCAGACCAGGGATCGAACCAGTGTTTGATCCAGACCAGTGTTCCTTGAATTGCAAGGTGGATTCGTAACCACTGGACCACCAGGGAAGCCCTGTGCTGCCCTGTTGAAGGTTTTCTAAGGAGTAAACTTACCCGCCTTGTGAAGAGGTTGCCCAAGGAATCAGAGCAGAAAAAAAAAAGGAGGGGACCTCAATATCCATTGATAAGGGAAAAATTAAACAAATCATGACCCCAAGACTAAGTCATACTATGAAGCAGCTAAAAACAACAGTTGAGCATATACCCTGGACAAGAAATCCAGAGTGGAAGTCTGGGTCCGGCAGGCAAGTGGGTGTGTTTGAGGGAGGTGACCCCTGGATGGCACACCCCAAATGTGGGCAGTGGCCACAGGCTGGGGGCGGGGGGATAGGAGCCACTGTGCAGAGGAGGAGGAGGAGGAGACTCGATTTGTTCTGAATGTGTTATATTTGTTTACTTGCAAAGGAGGAAAATGTCACCCATGGCCACGATGAAGGTGACAGGGAAGTAGAGACGGCAGGCAGATGCCTGGCTCAAAATCTGCAAGGTCAGCACAGGAGGGAAGGAGGGACCTGAAGGTCATGGGAGGAAGAGGGGGACGGGGGGGACGGGATGTTTCCAGCTGGTCTGGCAGAGGACCGGGCATGAGCGGGTATAAATGAGAAATGATGTGTTGTAAGTGATGTAACCGCGTGCTGGGCTTGGGCTTGTTAACACCTGGGAATCTCAAAACACCTGCTCTTATCCTCGAGAGCCAGGCTGACAGCATCATCCATGGGGAACTCACGGGCTGGCAGTCAGGCCACAGGTCGAATCACGGGAAGGAGCAGGAAGAGAGGGGCATGGAGCGGGCTCCTGCTCTCCACCCCTGGGGCCCATGCTGACTTCGGACTCCAGCTGGGAACCCCACCCGCCTCACTTCTGCTTCTCAGTTGGGAGCCCCGTCCTCAGAGCTCCCCTCCACCCTGTTATTCTGCTCCTGCTGCTGCCTGTTCTCAGGAGCCCACTGTCCCTTCCTGTCTGCAATGGGCTTATCAGCTGCAGGGTCCATGCCTGCCCCACCCCCACCCCCGACAACCTGGATGGGGAGCCCAGTCTTCCCCACAGCCCCCTCTGTCCCCAGGCGGCATCAGCATCTGGGTTCTAGGTAGGTGGGTGGCCAGGAATGTCCCGGGACCAGCCCCATGTGTCCTGGCAGGTCGGCAGGTGCAGGTGCCCACCCACATCTTGCCTGGGTGCACCCAGCTGTTTGGTGGGACTGCCGCCTGGTGCTTAGACGTGGTGGCCCAGGCAGACCTGAGGGCCGGGAGAGCCACGGGGGCCCCGGCTTGGCCAGGCTCAGGGGAAGACGGTGACTGCCCCGCCCTTGGGAAGGACCCCTGAAAACCCCTCTTGGAGCCTCTCCTGGGCACCGTGGAGGAGGCACCCCGAGCACCCAAAGGGGGCCTGTGACTGAGACTGGGCTAGGCTCTCCCCAGGGCATCCCACCCCCTCAGGTCGGGGAACAATGGCAGCTGCAGGTGTTCGTCCCCAGCTGCTCCTGCCTCTGTGTGGGAGTCAGAGCGCGCAGGGACCGTGTCTCCTGGCGGTGGAGAGAAGGGGGTCGGGGGCAGGAGAAATGCCTTCATAGCATCCTCCCACCAGCATGCTCGCTGAGGGTCTGACCTTTCCTGCCCCGCAGGATGGGCAGCGCCTGGGTTCCACGTTCTCATGCTGACCGCGCCAAGGCCGGGCCCCCGAGTATGGGGCGCAGGCCGCCTCCCTGTGCCTCGACCCAGCCTGCATTCTCCAAGTGACTGGATGCTTCTGCTGGCTTCCCTCAGCTCACAGCCCGGAGTGACCAAGCCAAAGGGCTCTAGGTTTAGGTTCGCAGGGCTCACGGCTCTGGTGGCTCAGCTGGGAACTTTCTCTGATGGTATGGATTTTCAACCATGGAAGTCCCCGAGCACCATAACCAGCAGGGCTGGAGATATGGGGGGCCAGGTACATTCCTGGGGTGTGTCCAAGGAAGCGCAGATTTCTTTGAGGTCCTGGGGAGGCTAGGCTCCAGGTCCTGGGTACTCCTTGGGGATGAAGGGATCCCTGCCCTCCTCGAGTGGGGTTGGGAAGACCCTGTGCCCTGGCTGTCCAGGGGTGGGTGAGATAAAAGCAGAGTTCTTTCCAGAATTACTCTGGAAACCTGTAATCGCAGCACTGACAGACAGGAGAACCAACCTTCATTTCTGTCTTCCTATGGGAGAGGGAAAAGAGGCCACTTCTCAAGATGCACGTTTTCAAATGCACATTTTCTCAGAAAATATTGATATGATGGAGGTGGCCAGCATGAACCATGGATGGAGCATGGGCCAGGACCATCTGGCCAACAGCTCCAGAGCTCTAGGCCAGCGGACATGGGCTCCAGGCCAGGAAGGTGGCTGCTGTGGACCACCATCCTGGGACAACTTCCCCTGAAGGACGTGACACTGCTGAGTGCTGAGATTGAGGCTTCCCTCCTGCCGTGGTTCTGACGTTTCCAGTTTCCAGGCATTTCCAGGCCATGAAGCAGACCAGGCATCCACCCATGATCGGGGTCCAGTCTGCTGTGCGTTCCTGGCTATTCTCCCCCCACCCCTGCCCAGGCCTCAGTTTACTCCTTCCTATTCGAAGCCTCAACAGATACTTTTATGGTTGAAGTGAGATAAGTTTAGCATGGATGCCCCCCATAGGCAGGGGTCGCTCAGGAACTTTTGTCTCCACTTCCTCAAGTTTCCCCCAGAGCAAAGCTGGGGGATGGGGGGTGGAAGGGCAAGGATGCCGCCCCCACCTCACCCCCAGCCCACCCTGGTTGCCGTCTGACACTGGACACCAGCTGCTGCTTCCTGAGGGTCTGCCCGCTTCTGCTCTGGGGACACCCCTCGAAAGTACAGACGCTGTCCCTGTTTTTTTTTCAGAGAAAGAAACCAAGGCTCAGAGGAGTGGAGCAGCTTGTTGGAGGTCACGGAGCCGTCAGTCCCTCCGTGCGGTGAACCTCCCAGCAGTGCTGGCGTCTGAAGCACTCCTGCGACATTGCTGGGGGGGCATGCGGGTTAGTGGGGTTGGGGGCTAGCCGGCCTCACCGGGACCAAAGCGGCTCAGGCTCAGGGTGAAGGTCGGGCTGGCTGGGAATGGAAGGTGTTCTCGTCTTTGTCTGCGATTCTCTCTGAACCCCCGTAGATGCCAGCTCTTCCGGAGGGGAGCTTGGGGGTGGGGTGGGGGTGGGGTGAGAGGCTGCTCTGCAGAGCGGGGAGGAGGGTAGCGGTTGGGGGCAGGCAGGCCCTCCAAATGCTCAGACCAGCTCTGAGGGCCTGGGAGCAAATATGCATCTTCCCACCGCGTCCAACAGCCCTCACTGGAACTTCAGGAAGTGGAGCTGCTAGGGACCTCCCCCTGCGCCCACCCCCCTCACCTCCTGCTGAGAGTGTCCTCTGCAGAGCACTTCCTGGCCTAATTAAGCAGGGTAATGAGCAGCTGGGGTGGGGGGATGAAAGCCCTGGGTGGCTGGAAGCTGGGACCGTTTACGATGGGCATCTGCAGCTGGTGACACTCGGGGAAGTCAGTTCTCACAACCGTGGGGGGGCTGCCTGCCGCTCCCACAGCAAGCCCAGGGAACTCTGGGTCTTAGAGGGGGGCCTGGCGGGATTCCTGAGGGGTTTGGGTCTGGGTGAGCAACTGGTCCAAGCTCTGGCTCAGGCCCTGGCTTCCCCCCAGGCCGGGGCGTCCTTGGTGACCACCACGTGTCACCCCATTTCGTTTGATGCTATGGCAGAGCCAGGGGCGGCTTCCTAAGACCATGGGCTCAGAGTAGGAAATCTGAGCGGGAGACCAGGCTCCCAGGTGGTGGGCTGCAGGAGCCCCCAGGCAGGAGTCCTGCGGGGACTGGAGGCTGACCACAGGCCTGACTTTCAGAGACACTCAAGCCAAAGGTCAGCTGTTACCACCCCAACCTGTGCCCACAGCTCAGAACCCCCGCTCCCCAGCTACAGCCTCTGCGTTGCACCGGTGTCTGTCTGTCTGTCTGTCTGTCCATCTCACTGCATTTACTGGTCAGTGCCCAGGGGAGGAGCACGGACCTGGCCATCCAGTCACTCAGCTGTCACCTTCCCATCTGTAAGGAGAGGGTTTGTGGGTGCCCCCTGCCCAGTGTATTGTGAGCCCACGGCCTGCACTGTCCCCGGGGCCCATGCCCGGTCCCCTCCTGAGGCCTTTCAGATTGGAAGCCTGGTGAGCATTTGCCCTGACCACCCGGGGCAGAGCTGTGTCCACTGGGTCATCATTGAAGGCAGGAGACACAGGACCCTCCCCACCCCCCACAGTTGATGCTTTTGCCTTCCCTGGTTTCCTAAATCCATCCTGTTTGGGGCCTAGTCTTCGGAGCCCTGGCTCCTCACTGCACCTTCCGGGACCAGGGCCCAGGCCACTGGCCACAGGGAGTCTTTGGGGTTCCTGCTTCTCCACCCCTTCGCCTGCTCTCTGGACTCAAATTCCCGTCGATTCTCCTGGCCTCTTCTTACTCTTTCTTTTCTCCTAGTTTTACTGAGAAACAACTGACACGTGACACTGTGTGAATTCAAAGTGCACAACACAACAACTGGATGTGTGTACTGCGGAATGTTCCTATTTCTGGACAAGGGCGGTCGGGTCACTAGTAACCACAGTTCCAGTTTCTGCCCCCAGGTTGGTGTTTGTGAAGCATGGTCTGCGATCTTCAGAGATGCAGCGGCCGGAGCCTGAGCCGTCCCCCTGGCCCAGCCCTGGGCCCATCCCTGTGGGCAGCTGCTGGCCTCTCTGCTTCCCATGAGCAGGTGACACTGCTGAGAAACCGCAGGCAGAGGCCTTGGCGGGATGGATAAAGAGTGGTTCTCTCGTTTGCAGCAAATCTTCCCAACGGCCTGAGCTGGAGCCTCGAGGCTGGTCAGGCTTGTCCGGAGATGGAGAATCGTGGGCATTTAGGCTGAAGACCAGGAACTGGAGAGGCTGCTCTGTGCGTGTGGGTTCCAGGGAGCTCAGGGCCTGTGCAAGAGCCTCTGCCTGGAGTCAGGGTATGTCAGGGGCAAGCAAACAGAGGCACCGTCCCAGGAGGCCCAGCGCAGCTCCCAGAGTGTCCATGGGGGCCGGGGACTCGGGAAGATGCTGCCCTGAAGGAAGGATGCCACCCTGCAGGGCCTGACTTCCTTCTCATCCACACACTTGTACTTCATAGCTCACTTACCTCTGTGTTTACACGCCATCTGTGTTCAGAAGGGACTCCAGGCCGTTTCTAGGTGATGGTGTGGCTCCAGGAATCCAGAGCAGGTGAAGGGTTGAGGTCCAGGCTGTTGGGGAAGCAGGGCTGGTGAGAGGATGATGCCAGCAGAAAACACAGGTTCGAGGAAATGCTGTGATGTCTGAGCCTGAGGAGCCATTCCTAGCCGCCTGCCTGGTGGTGGTAACAGAGAGGGAAACTGCATGTCTGATGGAGAGGGCTCCCTCCCCACCCCCACCCAATGCAAGTCCTTGCTCAGATGCGATCAGTGTTGCCCCTCGGCAGGGCTCTGCCTCCCTCACCAGGCTGAAGGCCACTGGCCCTGCTTCCAGACCCAGCATGGACATCCCCGTCAGCATCCATGGTCTGGGCCAGATGCCTCCACAGTGTCCATCCAGCAGCCCTGCCAGGGCCCTAGGTGACCGCAGACCTCACCTCCAAGTGCCCTGAGCCAGCTCAGTGCCCGGTGCATGGAACCCAGTAAGTATTTGCTGCCCACAAGTTTTTTTTGCCCTAAATTATGTGCCAACACCTTACTAATTACCCTATGTATATTCTTTCCTGTGACTCTGATAATTACCCGGTGATATGCGTGCAATCATTATGTCCACTTTACAGATGAGGAAACTGAGGTCAGAGTTCGGGCCTGAGGGCTCCCAGTGGTGGAGCCGGCTTCCTAACTCACGCTGCTGGAGACTGTGGGGAATTTTCTGCTTACAGCCTTTTATTGGGACGATTTTCCTCTGTAACCAGATGGTGCGCCCTGGAAGGAACCGGAAAAGGCCTCTCCTCACGTCCACGGTGCTTGCTGTGTCGGGGGAGCTTGGGGAGTAGTTTTGTCAGTGACACAGGGAACTCTATGACCCTTCGTTAGCAGTCGGCTTGACCACAGGGGAGTGTCCCGGATGCGCAGACGTGGGGCTTCTCTCGAGCCACAGAGCAAAGGGCCGGAGCAGAGCCAACTCTTAGTCCTTGTCATTTTCCTGTTTATTGAAAATCCACCCCAGTTCTGCAAGCAAGACGGAGGTGAGAAGAAGGTGCAGAAGTAGGTGAGGCCCACCAGGACAGGGTCGGGGGTCCGGCCTGTGGACGGCAGGCCCATGTCTCCCTTGCAAAGCCTTCTCCGCGGCCACGTCCTCCCCCCAGGTGTGGTCCTCTGCTCTCACTGAGGGAGGCTTGGGGAGCCTCCTTCTGACCTCGCGGCCCCCCTGCCTCCCTGGAGCGGCCAAGGCTCTCAGCCAGGGCCCCCACGTCCTCCTCATGCCCAAGACCCTGGGCTGGGTCTGGAGACATTTTGATTGTTGTAACAGGGGCCACATCAAGGAACTGCTTGGCCCCAAGTGTCAGTAGTGCGTGGACAGCAGCTGAGGATTCTGCCCCACCAGCAGGGAGGGACCACCCGCCAGCACTACGTGGACCTCCCGGGCACTGGGTATGGGGCCCTTTGCTCCTCCCACTTCCACAGTCCCCTTTCCACCTTGCCTCCCACGGAATTTACAGAAAAGGACATGATCTTATTTATTGATTTGTATTCTGGCCTCTCCGTAGTTCTCCATCCAGGGATTGACCGCCCCCCCCAACATGGCCCCCTCCCCAGCAGTGGAAGCACCAGAATGCTGGTGTTTTACGTACATCACCTTCATGTCACTGGAAAATAAAGAGGAGCTGAAGCTGTGAGGCAGATTGTGTTTTCACTTTGCCACTGGGAGCACCAAGGCTCAGAGAGGTTATGTAGCCTGTCCAGGATCACACAGCCTTCAGAGTTTGAGCCCAGCTCCCAGCCTTGCAGCCCAGCACTCCTGCTGCTTCCCAGAGTGGCGTCAGGCTGTGTGGACAAAGGGCACACGGTCGGCACCTGGACAGGAGCTTGTCCTGGGTGCCGTGTTCAGCTTCTCAGAACTCAGGTGAGATGGGAGTAACCCAGACTCAGACTCGAAATTGCCGAGGAAACCTCTGGGGGCCCCACCAGCTCTCCCAGGACGGGCCTTCAGTGGTACAGCCCTGGGCGCTGGGGGCTTGTTACCCAGAGCCGCCCCGAGCTGACTGCCAGCCCAGAATCTGTTGTGACAACGTTTAGTTTGTTAATGAGAGTGTGTGTGTGTGTGTGTGTGTGTGTGTGTGTGCGCGCACAGGCACGAGCGCTACCAGCATGGTGGCCTGTACTCGGGGTTTCCTCTGGGCCCTGGCCTCCGGGCCGCCCTCCACCCCGGACACCTTCCCCTGCATCCGGATTAGGTGGACCCCTTCCTCTTCTCGTGGATTTCCTGGGCCTGGCAGCCTCCTGTTCCTCAGGGACCGGGGCTGCACAACTGTTTTGCTGGAAGTGGCTGCTGGGGGTGGGGGGGTGGATGTAGGGCTCCTCCCCAGCCCTGGTGGCGGGGGCGGGGAATGCAGGACTCCAAGGGCTCCTCCCCAGCCCTGGCGGGGGTGGGGGGGGGAGTGAGCAGCTGCCTCTGCAGGGAGCCTGGCTGCTGAGGATGGAGGCCGAAGGGGAGGAGGGGTGGGGCTTGGGGACCTCGGCGTCCCCGTTGCTGTCGGGGGAGGAGGAGGAGGAGCAGCTGCAGACTTGTTTATCTGCTCAGCTGTTTGTGTCCAGGAGCCCGAGAGAGACAGAAGCAGCTGGGAGCAGAAAAAGCCGCCCGGCAGGGCCGGCGGTCCTTCTACCCCGGCCACAGGTCCTGACACCAGAGCAGAACCGCCAGACCAGGAGAGACTGGAAGGGGCCTCCCTCCCCCCACCTCAGAAGGGCTTCTCTGGGGCCCTTGTGCTTGTCTCTGCTGTGCAGACACCCGTGTGCCATCCTCGCCGGGGGCAGCATCCTCACGGGGAGGGGGGGGCAGGGTCCTCACCAGGGGGGCAGGGTCATCGTGGGGGGCAGGGTCCTCCCTGGGGGCAGCGTCCTCACTGGGAGACAAGGTCCTTGCTGGGGGCAGCGTCCTTGCCAGGGACAGGGTCCTGGGAGGGGGAAGTGTCCTCGCTGGGGTCAGAGTCATCCAGGGCAGCATTCCCCCGCCGGGTTAGCACTGGCACAGACATTCCCAGGCCCCTGTCTGTTCTGTCTCCCTTGTGAGCTGCCAAGTCCATGGGGGCCAAAGCCGCTAGGTGCTGGACTTTGCATCAGCTGGAGCAAACGGGTGACAAATAGTCTCCAACAGGACTGCCCCAGCCCTGCTCCTTCTCCCTAGGGCCCCCACCGCTCACCTCTTTGACTGCCCCAGACCTGGCAGACTCACCCATTGGTCCCCTCCCCCGGAGGCTCATAGATTGTTTGGTTTTGACCAGGTTAGTAAACACACCAGTCCTCGCAGCAGAGTCGGCTGTAATCACAGTGCAATTTCCACAGTTTGCTTGTTTTTCCCCTTGGCTCTTTCCACCTTATTATTTCCTTCTTGCTGTTTGTTTACATAAGAACATGGCTGGAACTCCCTCCTCACCCCCCCACCGGAGACAGGTCTGGTGGCAGAGGACACTTTCTGTCTCTTTCTGGAGCTCAAAGGCAGGGCCCCTCTGTTGACAGAAGCTCTGCTGCTTGGGCCCTGGGCCTGGCAGCTGGAGCAGTGTGAGCATTGCAGAGGCTTGGACATCGTTCAGACGTCCACACGGCCCAGGTCTCTGCTATGGACACAAGGCCCCTGGGGGTTGCGTGGTGCCCATGGGCAGGAAGGAGAGAGAAGGCTGAGCGATCTGAGGAAGGAGGAACCTGAGACTGTTTGTCTGTCGGTGGAGGGTGGGGGGGCCTTTCTCTGGAGTCTGAGGGTGTGAGAGTGAGCGCATGGATCAGCAGGCCCTCCTTGGCCGCTAACGAGTTAGGTGGTCTGGGCAGACACTTCCCCTCCATGGGCATCCTGCTTAAAGGCAGGATTTGGGGCTCTGATCTCTGGGTCCTTTTCTGCTTTACGGATTTTCTCCTTTTAGAATGCTAATTTCTTTGTCTATAGCCCATTTCCTCCTCCAGAGACCAGGTAGCCCCATAAAACCACTGCTTAATGGTGCTGGTAACCCAGCTGGCGTGGATGACTGCCTGCTTCCCTGAGCCCGGATGCTCTAGCCAAGACCGGTTAAAACTTTGATCACTGGGGAGCTCTGGAAGCTTCCCTCTGATGGGTCAGGGGCTCCAAAGGGCAGGAGGGCCAGGGTACCATGATCCTCAGCATTTCCTGTGCTATTTCTATGGAACAAGGGCCCCTCCCCCAGACCCCTTACACAGCTACACCTCCCTCCAGGCACATTCCCTGAGCTCTGCTTGATAGAGCTTGACGGAAGTCAGGCTGGGGCTCTTCGCCTTTTTAATTTAAATTTTATTTGTATTTGCACACGGGATTCTCCATATTCATGGAGGCAAGCAGGATTTTTAGTTGGGGCGTGTGGGATCTGGTTCCCTTAGCAGGGATTGAACCCAGGCCCCCTGCATTGGGAGTGTAGAGTCTTAGCCACTGGAAGTCCTCTTCACCCTTTTTTAAAATTTTGGCTGCATCATGTGGCCTATGGGATCTTAGTTGTCCGGCCTGGGATTGAACCTGTGTCTCCTTCAGTGGAAGCACATAGTCTTAAACCCTAGTCCAGGCCAGAACTCTTGGGCCTCAGATGGCATTCCTGTCAATTTACCAATGTTTCTTGAGCACTTACTCAGAGACTGATGTTGCTGGATACAAAGGATTACAGCAGACATACGCGGCCCGGTCCTGGGAGGACACATCTGTTCTGGGTCCTCCATCACTCCCCACAACCTCAGGGAACATGGGAAAGGACATCATTACACTGACCAAAGAATGTATATCAAAGGTGAGGGTGGAATTTCTTTCCTATATTTAAGAAAACTGGGTCAACTATACTCCAAAAAAATAGCTAAAAAAAAAAAAAAAAGAAGAAAACTGGAAAGTAGAAATTCATTCAAGTACAAGTGCATTTGCAATCATATATATATCTATATATTTTAAGCTGAAAGTTAGATCTCAAAGGCCTGATTAGATTCTGATTAAAGCTTCTTGGCAAGAACACAGCCTATGTGCTTCCTCTGGTTCTATCACTAACAGAGGCATCACTGGGGCGCGGGGCTTATCACAGAGGGAGATGTCTCCAGGGAGGGGGACAGGCAAGAAGGAGGCAGACTTGGGCTGATTCCTACGACAGGTTCCTACAACAAATCTCAGGACGTGTGCCAGGGCAGAGGGTCTTCCTTTAAGACTGGGGGCCCAAGAGGCAAGCTCAGACTCAGGGCTCTAGAGAGCAGCCATCCAGAGAGCCCTGAGCTGCGGCCCAAGGCCCCTCCCAGGAGCTCCTGGGGATCTGAGTGCAGTGGGGCAAAGGAACAGGGCTGGCGCAGAGACAGGCAGACCTAGTGTGGCAGGTTCTGAGCTCTTTGGCCTGGGCAGGTGACTCGAACTCTTTGAGCCTTGGTTTCCCTGGCACCATAAATATCCTACTTAACAGAGGAGTTTTAGAAAAGACCCTGATGCTGGGAAAGATTGAAGGCAGGAGGAGAAGGGGACGATGGAGGAAGGGATGGTTGGATGGCATCACTGACTCGACGGACGTGAGCTGAGCAAGCTCCGTGAAATGACGAAGGACAGAAAAGCCTGGAGTGCTGCAGTCCACGGGGTGGCAAAGAGTTGGATATGCCTGAGTGACTGAACAACAACAAAAGGGGAGTTTTAGGGACTAGCACCCATGGACAGAGACACGGGCACAGAGGCTGCCCATGAGATGAGCTCGTGGTAGTGGAGAGAGCTGTGGACACAGTGATGGGCCAGGTCCAGCCGGTGGGGCTGCCCCTCCTCCCGGCAGTAGGGAGCCCCAGGTGCTGGGTGAGGTGAGGCTTGGAGCAGCTGGAGCTTTGCCACATAAGGGACTGTGGATCCTCTGATTAGGAGGAGCTGGTGGGTGGAGGCTGGCAGGGCGGAGTCATGTCACGTGTCTTTAGGGCCAAGGCCCTCTCCACCCGCTTGCTGCTGGTGGGGCCATACCTGCTGGGACAGGTTCCCTGCCTTTGCTGTTTGAGTCCTGAGTTGACCCCATAGTCCTCTGTGATCTGGGTTTTAGGGCCTATCACATATGGACGAACTCTGGATTTAAGACGAGGGAGAACTCAGCTCTTGAGATTTAAAAATAAACATTCAAACATAAAATGGTGACTGTGGCCTTAAACATGAAAAACCCACCCTGAAATGTGGGTGATGAGCTGAGTGAATGGTGGGAACCAGGATGAGAATGCAACTCTCCAGCCAGAATCATTTTGGTTTCCAATGACAGAATGTGTAGCTAGGAGAGGCCTGAATGGCAGGGCATCTAATCCCATGACAAGAAAGTCCAGAAGAGGTGTTCAGACAGGCAGGCGCTCAATACTCTCACAGCTCTATCCCAGCTTTCCTGTGGTCCCCTCAGCTCTGCCCTCGTGACCCATGGTGGCTGCTGCAGCGCCCACTGCTACATACATTGTTCAGTACAGTTCAGTTGCTCAGTTGTGTCTGACTCTTTGCAACCCCATGGACTGCAGCACGCCAGGCTTCCCTGTCCATCACCAACTCCACAACATACCATTGTGACAATACGCAAAGATGGCAAAGGTGCGGGCGGTGTCTGCTCCAAAAGCCCCTGCCAAGGTCAGGGTTGCCTCGGGCTCTGACCAGAGCAGTTCACACACCTGCTCCAAACCAATCACTGTCTAAGAAGCCAGCCCCCCTCTTGCCCAACGTGGCTCTGACCAATCACATTTCACCCCTTGGGGCTGGGCCCACCTCCCCTGAAGGTATTACCTCTGTACAAAACAAAAGGAGTCAAGCAGAAGTTGGTGGAGGGCCAGCAAGGTCAACCGTGGTAACCAAGGAGCATCGTCCCCTGAGCCACTGTCAAGAGGTCCCTGGGGAGAGAAGCAAGATTTGAGAAAGGCCCTGGTGTGCAGAGAGCAAACCCATGTGCAGGAGAGGGAGAGAAGGACAGACTGAACTGTAGGGCGGCCTGGCCTTCGGGGCAGGTCACCAAGTGAGAGGATTGCCTCCTTTAAGAGAAAACCAAGAACTGACTGTGACAGCAGGGTGGCCACAACGGCTGTGCCACCTGCCTAGACCCAGAGCCAGGTGTCAGGCCGTGGTCTGGGGGCCCTCCTGGGCCCCATGCTGAGGATCTGGGAGGGGGAGGCGGCCACACGCTTGTCTGAGAAGAGCAGCTGGTTTTGCCTTGTATGGAGGGTCCAGTTTTGCCCAATCTGCTGATCTTTCAAGAGAAGTTCAAACTTTAAAATATTGTATGAAATTGTCCTGCTTTAAAAAACTACAAATTAAAAAAAAAAATTAAAATTTGGTGGCCCAGGGACTTCCCAGTGGTCTACGCTCCCAGTGCAGGGGACCCAAGGTCAATCCTTGGTCAGGGAACTAGATCTCACATGCCACAACTAAGACCCAGCACAGACAAATAAATACATAAATACACTGTTTAAAAAATAAAATATGGTGGCTCAGATACATCTGTGGGTCAGATTTTGACCTGCAGGTAAACAGGTTTGGAAAATGGGGAAATGTTACTGGGGTAATGAAGATGTTCTCAAACATATTTATGTTAATTATTACACAACTTGACTGTAAATTTACTAAAAACCATCCAACTGTATAGTGAAATGGATGAATTATATGTTACATCAATATGCCTCCATGAAGTATGAAAACATTTGGCCTGCAGACTGGAGGCATATTCTTCCAAAGTCCTCCCCTGACTTGGTTTTGGGTTTTCTCCCACCTGCCCTGGGTGCTCTTGACAACAAATCAGGACGACCTTCCCTGGTTGCCAAGATTACTCTTGATGGTGGTCCACCAACTGCTCAGAGTGGACATCTATCGATGGGGGAGGTAGGACAGCCTGGTGGTGACTGTAGGCCATGGGGTCACCTGGTCCCTTCATTTGGCAGCCCTGAGACCCTGGGCATATCACCCTTTGGGTCAGCTCCTTGGTTTCCTCATATCTGAGATGAGAATAGCTCCTGGAGGATTAAACGAGATGATACATGTGACACATCCATACAATGAAGCCCTTGGGGACTATACAGTTATCCCTGGAAGATCCTGCTGTGCAGAGCGAGTGCCCCCTTCCTCTGCTTGCTGTCCAGAACTTCATCACTAAGCTCCATGGTGCCCAAGGAGGGGGCTCCCCCACCCCCCAGGTGTTCAGCAGATCTCCTGATTTCAGCCCAAGTTTCATTACAGAAAGTTTTAGATATGGACCTTGTAGGGCCTTGGGTATTATGAGTAGGGCTGAGGAAGGGCACGAGCTGAAGGTATTTCCTGGGAAGTCAGATTTAGGCTCCTTTTCTTTAGAAATTCAAGGAGGGTTGATATATATCCTCTGCTCCTGTTAAAGCCAGATAGATGCCTGAAGAAGTGACAGTGCCCTGAAGTCACAGTCAGAGACTCAGGGGACATTACATGTAGAGGCTGTGACCCCACCAGCATTTGGGCACCCCCTTGGGATTCCCAGGCCCCGGGAATTTCACCCTTACCACCCATCCCCCTGACCCCACTCCCCCCACCATCCTCCCACGCTCCCTTCCACCCCCCAACCCCTGCCTGATTTTGCCCTGCTGATCTGAGGTCCACCCACCAACATGGCCCCTAAAAGGGCCCTGGGACCCTCAGTCACCTTCACTGTGAAGGTGAATTCTAATCTTGGTTCAGGCAGGTCTGTATTCACTGCGCAGCTCCTGAAATGAAAGCACTTTGGCCATTGCCAGGGCCAGGTTGCTGCCCTGGATTCCCAGCCGCAAAGAGGGAGGTCCCGCCCCGATTGAGGGGCCCACAGGACACCTGGGGACCCAAGAGGGGCTACGTGACTGGGAGTGAACACAGGGTCCTCTCAGAGGGCAGTGTGGTGTGGGGCATGTGGAGTTGAGGCAGGCAGGGGGAACCAGGCCAGGTCAGGCACTTGACCCAGAAACCACAGAGGAGAAAGAAGCTTGTGTCAGCCCACCTGGCTGGTCCTCAGTTCCCTGAGTTCTTGTCCGTCTGTCCGATTCCATTTATCCTTCCCTAATCCTGTAGCCTCTTCCTTTCCCTCTGTGCTCATCCTGTGGACCAGGGCCTTCAGAGAGGGATTAAGTGTAAGTGAGGCTGTTGGGGTGAGTCCTGATCCAATCTGGCCGGCGTCCTTACAGGAGGAGAACATTTGGACACAGAGAGACCAGCGGTCCAGGTGAGGACACAGCGAGAAGGTGGCCTCCTCCAAGAGGTGGAGGGAGGAACCAAACCTCTGACAACCTGACCTTGGACTTCCAGCCTCTGAAACTGGGAGGGAATCCAGCTCCATCATGTAACACCCCTCCTCCACCTGCCGTTTGGCAGTGGCAGCAAGCTCATGCAGAGAGAGACACTGAGACCCCCAGAAGGAAGTGTCACAGATTCAGAGCCCCGCCTTCTGGAAATCCCCAACAGCCTCTGTCCTGTGCCCGAGGGTGGGGTTCCCTGAGGGCAGGGTTCTCCGAGGAGCTGTGGTCCACCTGTGTCCTGGGTTGCCCCCTGCAGACAAAATGCATGTGTGTCCATCAGAGTCCTCCCCTCTCCAGGCCTCCCACGTCTCTCCTGCTCACTCACGTTGCACCCCCACATTGCACCCAGGTACCCTGGAGTGTCACCTCATGTTGTGAGGAAGTACACAGCTCCCTCTGCACTGTGGCTGTGGGGGTCTTAGGAATGTCCTCTCAGGGCCCGGCCTCTGCCAAGTGAGTGGCATCAGGCAGCCCACACGCGCCCACCCCAGCTAGCTGAACTGTCACCACCTTCAGCTAGGCTGTTTCCTGGGCCCCTGCCAGGAAGCTGTGACTCGGAGCTGGGGGTGGCCACAGAGACATGTACCCGAACAAGTCCTGGGGAAAGACAGGGAGACAGGAGCAGGCAGAGACAGAAAGGGGACAGAAAGGGGACAGAGACAGAAAGAGACGAGGGGAGGCGGGGTGGGCCATGTGGACCATCGCCTATTTGTTTATAAGATGCAGCAGAGGCCTGGGCCCCGGGCCGTGGGTGAGCAGACGCCCCAGGATTTATTTAACCCTAGAGGCCGTCCTGTGTCTGCTGGCTGCTCTTCTGTCTCCTCCTGCCAGCACCTGGGGAGGCTGCGTGCCCACCTGAGTTCCCGTTGCCCAGGGTCAGCTGTGTGTCGGTCATGCTGGCCTAGCTTTGCCCAGCCCAGTAGGATCCGCTCTGAGCACACAACCCCTTTCCGGTGTTTAAAAACATTCTGCAGGGATCCTCACAGGCAAGCTCGGCTCACCAGGCGGCCTTGTGTGCAATCAAGAACGGTGTTTTTGGGACTTCCCTGGTGGTCCAGTGGTTAAGACTCAGCCTTCTAATGCAGGGGTTGTGGGTTCGATCCCTGGTCAGGGAACTGAAATCTCTCATGCTGCAAGGTATGGCCAAAAATTAAAAATAAATAGATCTTAAAAAAAAAAAAAAAAAAGAAGGATGTTTTGTTTTCTCGGCAGGCCTATGACTGCAGAACTACATGCTGAGCGTGCATGTCCTGCCATGACCTTAGTGACATCTGCAGAGTGCCCTCTGCTGCAGGACAGGGAACAGTCTCAGGTCCAAGGATATCTGTGTTCCCCGCCAAAGAAGTCACATGCTTGAAAGGAGTCAGAATAACATGAAAGTGTTTTCAGAAAAATCCCGCTCTCACACCCTGTCCTCCCCACCTGATCCTGAGCATCCAGCCCATGGAGCCAGGCCGCCAGCTTCCTGCGTGTGTTCCCAGAGGGGCTTTCTGCAAATGGCCGTGAAGATGTTCTACTCTTTCTTCTTCCTTTCTGAGACTGGGGTGGCCCAGTACGCCTCTCTGCACCCTTCTTTTTTCTCTTGATGTGAATGAAGTTTGCAGAGAAGGAAGGATTTCCTGTTTGGATAAGGCACAGCACCTCCTGAACAGTCTATCAGGCACCCAGTCTGTCTCCACTGGTGGCCTGCTGGTCTTTTCCAACATTCGGCTAGGTGCTCAATGGCCGTCAGTGACCAGCTTCACATGGTGTCATTTCCTGCCTGTGACCACTGATTCCTCTCCAGTTCTAACGTCTCTAAGGCCAGTGACCAGCTGGCTTGGTGACAGTCTATTCCAGGCATGGAGGCTCAAGTTGGAATTTGTGAAGCTGAGTCACGGCTGGACTGAGAGATGGTCTCAATGACTCTGAAAGTGCTCTTGGATTTTCTGTAGGAGCCGGCCCTTCTGCCCAGCCCCGGGCCCTCTAAAAGCCATGCACCCCAGGGTGGTGTGAACTGCTGCCAAATCCCCAGCCCCAGAAGGAGGCCCCAGCTCAGCCGTGGTCCTGACTCCTTCCCAACCTGGTGGCGCCCTGCTCTTGTTGCAGGGAGGAAGCCAATTCTGACTCCACGTTGGAAACTGTTTTCTTCGACTTGCTTTTACTATTATAATCATACTCAATGGCTTACCTGGAGGATCCTGCCCCTCTGCTTGACTGTAAACCAAAGTGCCTTTGTTTAGCTCCTGGAGAGATATGTTGTACCTGCCCACCTACCCCTTCTGAAGGCTGGACATACTCTTGGAGATGCTTTGCAAAACTGAAAACCCTTCCCCTTTACTTCTCACCACATCTCCTTCTTTATTCTGCTTTTTGACGTTGGTTCCTCGTTGCTTCTTTCTCTCTGATCTATAAAAAGAACCTGGCATCCAGACCCCAATAAGATGGTTATTTTGAGGTGCTAGCCTGCCATCTTCTTGGTCTGCTGGCTCTCTGATTAAAGTCTCTTCCTTGCCACTGATGAATTCACCTCATCTCTCGGATTCACTGGCCTGTCATGCGGTAAGCAGAGTGAGCGTGGACTCGATAACACTCTGACTCACGGGGTCAGCTCCTCTGACCACTTCAGCCTGCTCCCCCTCCTCTCCTGATTCTTCTGAGTTCTCAATTGCCTGGAGAAGGTTCACAGGCAGATTCCTCTTCACCTAAGATGGTCAGCTCAGCTCATAGCAGGGCGCACACATCAGCCTGCAGCCTGAGGCCCTTCCCGAACTCGGCCCTCGGCCTCCTTATGCAGAAATGACCCAAGTGCCCTGCAGGCTCCTGAAGGGGTGAGGGGGCTGTCCTTCCTACAGATCATCTGGTGACACAACTCTACTGTCACCCCTGGGGACTCCGGGGGGTGAGGGGGCACCGCGGGGGAGGCCGAGGGCTGCTCTTCAAGCTGGTGTGGGGCTGGCTAGCCACAGAGGCTGGGCTGAAATGGGATTGTTGGCCCCGGATGCCCAGCCACATCCAGCCTGGAGCCAGGCACCCTTTGTTTCCCTCCTTCCCTCCCTTCCTCACTCTTCCCCAAGGCCTCTGCACATACAACCCTGACCCCGCGAGGATGCCCCTCCTCCCTCTGTCACTTCTACCCGCCTCACCCCCGACCCGGTCTCATTTAAAGTGTCACCCCCACTGTGGACACTGCCCGGCTCCCCTGCCCTGGGTGGTTCTGCCTCCTACACTGGTCTCATTCCTCCAGACCCTAGATGCGATTCTTTCCATGCCTGTAAGTCATGAATCATTGACCCGTGCTTTCCTCTCCACACAGACTGCAGAGGGAAGGACTGCCCCTCCCGCACAGGGCCAGGCACAGAACAGGTCTCAGAACAATTTGGTGAATGAACAAAAGAGCAGGAGAAACTCAGAGGCTCGACATTGCTTCATCAGTGAGCACTTAGCCGGCCAGATGTTGGGAACATCAAAATAAACTCTGCTTGGTGTCCCTGCGGTCAGGACCCACATGGAGCCTGAGGGGCGGGGTGGGGGGGTGCTGGTGGGGCAGGGAGCTCTGGGGGAAGGGGGGATCTCGTGGGGAGGGTGCCCCCGATGCCCCCGTTTGATCTGAGTTCCTGCACTCGGTCGAGCTTGCAGTTCTGTGCCTGTTTCTATCCCTGACGGAGTCTCACCCCCTCCCCCACCCCCCTAGTTTTCTGGTGGAATAAATGTCCTCCATGTCACCTTGAGTTACTGACCCCGGGATCCTGTCTTCGGTCGACGCCCTGGCTTGTCCCGGGAACTTTCCATCACCTCTCCAAGGATCTTGCGTCCCCTTTCAGTCTCTTTCTTCTCAGTCCTGATGGATTTTTTTGTGTTTTGTTTTTTAATAAACTGCTGGCCCACCCAGTAGCTCCCGTCCCTCCAGCCTGCGTCAGCTCTTCACCCTGACAATAACTGCACTTAAAGATTCATTATTGTCGTTTGCATTTAAAAGGTAATCCCGGTGGCCCCGAGGCAGTCTGTTTCTGGTATTGCAACTTTAAAATACTTAAGACACCTGCATTAGCATTTTAATACAAGCCTCGCCGGGTTCCGTGTTTGTGGTGGAGTCACCCCAAATCTTTCTATTTGCGTTGGGGGAGAGGAAGCGTGGTGGGGTGCTGGCATGGGCACACCTAGGAGCAACTCCGGGTGTTAATGCAAGTGCTCGGCAGATTGGGGTTGACCAGGGTGGTGCATTGGATTTAGAAAAGGCAGAGGAACCAGAGATCAAATTGCCAGCATCCGCTGGATCATCAAAAAAGCAAGAGAGTTTCAGAAAAAACACCTACTTTTGCTTTGTTGACTATGCCAAAGCCTTTGACTGCATGAATCACAACAAACTGTGGAAAATTCTTAAAGAGATGGGAATACCAGACCACCTGACCTGTCTCCTGAGAAATCTGTATACAGGTCAAGAAGCAATAGAACTGGACATGGAACAACAGACTGGTTCCGAATAGGAAAAGGAGTATGTCAAGGCTGTATATTGTCACCCTGATTATTTAACTTATATGCAGAGTACATCATGCGAAATGCGGGGCTGGATGAAGCACAAGCTGGAATCAACATTGCCGGGCGAAATATTGATAACCTCAGATATGCAGATGACACCACCCTTAGGGCAGAAAGTGAAGAGGAACTGAAGAGCTTCTTGATGTGAGAGAGGAGAGTGAAAAGTTGGCTTAAAACTCAACATTCAGAAAACTAAGATTGTAGCATCCAGTCCCATCACTTCATGGCAGATAGATGGAGAAGCAATAGAAAAAGTGCGAGACTGTTTTTGGGGTCTCCAAAATCACTGCAGTGACTACAGCCATAAAATTAGAAGACGCTTGCTCCTCGAAAGAAAATCTATGACCAATCTTGACAGCATATTAAAAAGCAGAGACATCACTTTGCCAACAAAGGTCTGTCTAGTCAAAGCTTTGTTTTTTCCAGTAATCATGTATAGATGTGAGTTAGACTAGAAAGAAAACAGAACGCCGAAGAATTGATGCTTTTGAACTGTGGTGTTGGAGAAGACTCTTGAGATTTCAAGAGTTGGACTGCAAGGAGATCCAACCAGTCCATCCTAAAGGAAATCAGTCCTGAATATTCATTGGAAGGACTGATGCTGAAGCTGAAACTCCAATACTTTGGCCACCTGATGCGAAGAACTGACTCAATGGAAAAGGCTGTGACGCTGGGAAGGATTGAAGGTGGGAGAAGGGGACGACAGAGGATGAGATGGTTGTGTCACGCGAGTGTATGCTCCTCGGTTCTTTGTCTTGTCTGGTGGCATGTAAGGAGTTAACCAACTTCCAGTTGGATGGCATCATCGAGTCAATGGACATGAGTTTGAGTAGGCTCTGGGAGTTGATCATGGACAGTGAAGCCTGGTGTGCTGGTCCAGTGAAACCCTGGTCCATGGGGTCTCAAAGAGTCGGACACGACTGAGCGGTTGAACTGAACTGAGGGCGCTGCACACTGGGCACACCACCCCTTGCCCCAGTTGGGAGCCCACCTAGGCCCCGGGCTGCCTGAGAGGCTGAGCAAACACTGGGGGCTCTTTGGCGGGTCTTGGGAAGTAATCCTCATTGTGGATTGGTTCTCAGCGTTTTCTGGGTTTTGTTTTGAGTCAGAGACAGCCCTGTTCCCCATCTCTGCCCACCTGCATGAACCAGCCTTGGGCGATCTAGTCTGAGCTGGGAACTTCCCCTGGGCCACTGTCCACAGAGGGTTCTCCTGCCGCAGACCCCAGGAACTGCAGCACTCCAAGCGGCCCTGTCTCTGACAACAGTGACACTGACAGTGTCGGGAACACGCGGGACAGCCGGCCCATCACGGGCCTCCCCTCTGACCCCCACGGCACCCTGCGCAGCGCTGTTTCTCCGACCTCCACTCTCAGTCCAGGAAACTGGGTTGGGAGTGTTGAAATGACCCGCCAAGGCCACAAGGCTGTGAGTGTTCGGGCTGGTGTAGATCTAGGCCTGGCGGCAGCCTCAGCACATCAGTGCTGCATCTATTCTGCCCTCCCTCCTGGAGGGGCGCGCCTTCTCACCTCCCTTCCTCACAGCCCCTCCACCTCCCACTGCCACCCTCCACTGCCCTGCCCCACACCCGTGATTCCTCTGAAAACATGTACTTTTATTTATTTTTTGGCTGCACAGGAGGTCTGTGGGATCCTAGTTCCCCAACCAGGGACTGAACCCAGGCCCTCGGCAGTAGAAGTACTGAGTCCCAACCTCTGGGCCACAGGGGAATTCCCAAACATCTACCTTTTGTCACTTCTACTTTTTCACCTATTGTCCAGTGGGTCGGCCCACGCTTCACCCCATATTTCTGAGGAGGACCACTTCCTAACGTTCATGAGCAGGTTTGAGTGCCTCCAGCCTGGGGGTGGAGCCTACCCACAAGTGAGCGTGACCCACCTGCACATGACACACACACAGCACAGGCCTGTATGGCTCTCACATGGATGCTCACACACACACAGAAACACACATGTGCACACACAGACGCAGCAGGCCACACACCACCCCCAGGCTGCAGGGAAGTGAAACCCTGCCCCAGGGAAGTGAAAGACTGTGAGCCCCGGTTTCCAAAGGGCCTTTGTGGGAACGGAACCCGCAGTCACTGTCTCTGGAGCTGTCCCGAGGTAATTGGGGTCCCTTGGGTGGGGCCTGGGGCCGAGGCGTGTAGGTGGTTGGGGGCAGTAGGGACTCATCTGGGCGGGGGCCCGCCCTTGGGGTGATCCTGGGGGTGGGAGGGGCAGGGCAGCTGGGGTTGCGCCACTTGCCAAGGCCCCAGTTCGTGACTCAGGCTCAACAGATGCACAAGTTCCTTAGCCTGCAAACAAGCTGTTTTTGTAGCATTTTTCTGCGCCTTCTTCTAAAAGCGTAAGTGCCAGGCCCCAGAGGGAGGAGATGAGTGAGCACCTGGACAGGATGACTTCTTGTCCCGCTCCGTTGGGCTGCTCCTGACCAGCGCTGGACACACTTCCGTCTGGCCGGCTGGGAGGAGCCCTGGGTGCTGGCCACATGGATGCTCCACTCCGTGGAGAGGACGGAGTGGGAGGTTTGGGGGTGGTGGCTCCTGTTCAATGTCACTGGGGGAGAGGGGACGAGAGGTGGGGTCCTGGGTGGAGGACGTGGGTGGGATAAGACGGCTCTGTGATGGGTAGCGGTGTCTAAGGGATGGTGTCACTGTCCCCTGCCTGGAGACTTCAGGTTCGGCAAACACTGTCATCTGGGGAGAGATCTGAGGACCTGGTGAAGGGGCAGGGATTTTCCCAAAGCCCAGTTATCAGATTTGAGGTCCAGCCCTGCCATGCTGGAGTCTGATACAACCACTGAATAATTGAAAGCCAGCCCTGGAAAGGATCTTGGACAAGGTGTCCTGATGATGATCACACTTTCAATTAAAAAAAAAAAACTATTTTATTTATTTGTCTGGCTGCATCTGGTCATAGTTGCGGCACCTGGGATCTTTATTGCTGCATTTGAACTCTCGGTCCTTTAGTTGCAGCATGCTAACTCTCACTTGTAGCCTGTGGGATCTAGTTCCCTGACCAGGGATTGAACCCAGGCTGCCTGCATGGGGAGCGTGGCGTCTTATAAGTATTTTATTCCATATGAACAAAATTGACACACGATTCCCACTTTGAGAAGCACTGGTCTCACCCAGTTCACCCTTGCTGCAAGTGAGGAGACAGGCCCTTAGACATGAAGCGATGAGCCCGACGTCTCGCCAGGACATGCTCATTTGGGGTTGGGCCTGGGGTCTCCTCATTTACAGCCTTGATACTTCCTGAGAGAAAGGAGCATACCCTCAAGTGTGCATTAGGAATTCCACATTTATGTGGTTCCAGGAGTCAGCCCAGGTCAGGGGCTGCTGGTAGATCCAACCAGGGAGCTCCTTGATTCTGCCCACAAGCCCCCGCTCACTGGCCACCTAGGCCAGCTGCTCTTTGGGAGCTGCCGGAAGCATCAGTGTTCAGTTTCTGAGATATCGCCGTTGATACTTGCTGCGTGCTCAGCAAGTCTTGCACACTCAGCGGGGCAGATCTTCAGATCTGGGACAATTTCTTTTTTTTTCAATATTTTTTCAAGGTCTTTACTGAATTTGTTACAATACTCTTTCTGTTGTGTGTTTTGGTTTTTTGGCTATGCAGCATGTGGGATATTATTGGGAAATGAAGACTTAACCACTAGGCTGCCAGGGGAGCCCCTGGGACAATTTCTTATATTATTTATTCCCTTTTTCCTCCCGTCTATTGTTTCTTTTTCCTTCTGAAATGTGTTTTTTTGGGTGTTGGGTTTCCTGAACCCAATATTCTTCTTTTCTTCACTCCTGTTTTTGTCCTGCTTTCTTAAATCTTCTCTTCGTTTCCATCTTTTAATATTGCTGGTAAAGGTTTTAAATTTCAGTACTCCTGCTTTTAATTTCTGAAAGCTCTTTCCTGTTTTGTGTATTTTTCACACTGTGCTTTACCTGTTTCTTAGAAGCATGTTTTCTCGTTCCTGTAAGGAGGTTAACCATGGTTCTTCTGGACTTCTTTTTATTTTTCTGTGCTAGTTCCTTGTCTGGGCTGTTTTTTTAGTTCCTTTCTCATGTTGTGGCTTTCTTCACAAGCCTTGTGACCTTCTGCTCTCTGGTTACTAAGTGAAAGTCGCTCAGTCGTGTCCGACTCTTTGCGACCCCACGGACTGTACATTCCATGGAATTCTCCAAGCCAGAATATTGGAATGGGTTACTCTTCCCTTCTCTAGGGGATCTTCCTGACCCAGGGATCGAACCAGGGTTTCTTGCATTGCAGGTGGACTCTTTACCAGCTGAGCCACCAGGGAAGCCCAAGAATACTGGAGTGGGTAGCCTATCCCTTCTTCAGGGGATCTTCCTGACCCAGGAATGGAACCGGGGTCTCCTGCATTGCAGGTGGACTCTTTACTAGCTGAACCACCAGGGTTATATTTGAAAGTAAAACCCAGACAGTCTATGGTGTCTCCCTCTGAATGTGAGCTGGGCTCGTTAAGGACGAGCTCCCATCTGGGAGCTTCATGATGAGTGTTTGTGTGGGGAGACTGTCCTTGTCCAGCTTCAGGGATCTCTTCTCCAGGGTCTTGGAGAAGAGTTTTTTGTATGCTGCCTCCTGGTAATCTACTGAACCTCCTCCAGCTTCAACACTTAGATCTGTAGTTTTCTGCCCCCTCCCCACCTCAAGTCTACAGCTGAGTGATCTCCTCTTCCAGGCATCCCAGCATCAATGTCGGGGCGGCTGGCCCTGCCCTCCCTGCTGCTGGCCGTGGTTGTGTCTTCTTTTTGCCCGGCCACGTCCATGTCCGGAGATGACATGCGAAACCAGCTGTTGACAAGAGAGAAGATGATGCGGATTGGGGGGCAGTTGGTGCTGACTCAGGAGGAGGAGCTGGCCAACCAGAGGCTCAAGGCCCTCAAGGAGGCTGAGATGCATAAGGCCTTGAGTAAGGGGAGCATCCTGCCCAGCATGCACTTCTTCCAAGCCAAGAACCTCATTGAGAAAAGTGAGGTGTTTAACATCCTGAAGAAGATGCCTAAAGGTAGGGGCCTGGAGGGGAGGGTACTGGGGCCCTGGGGACTTGGAGGAACTAAATTGTATCTGGTGGTTTCTCTTCTAGTGGAGCGCAAACTCCATGGGGGTCCTGTGTGCTCCTTCTCCCTGGTGGACAGGGGGCGGGGGTCCACATGGCTTCTGTCCACCCTGGAAACCAAAACCCCGGCTCTGAGGGGACTCAGTGTCAGACAGACAGGGAGGAGGCCTGGGTGTCACCGGGCATCCCTGGTGGGCTTGCAAGTTGTCCCCCACAAGAACCTCATCCCTCCTTTCATATGCTCTTCTAGCCTTTCCAGGGGCCAAGTTACCAAACAGGATACATCCTGGACAAACATATTTCTTGTAGTTCATTGCGAGCATCCACTGGGAAAAAATGCATGACCTGAGTGCATGACCTGAGTGTTGTGAATTAAGTTTTATTTGGGGCAAAATGAAGACTATAGCATCTCAGATAATTCTGAGAAACTGCTCCAAAGAGGTGGTGGTGGGGGCAGGGGGGAGGTCAGCACATATGTGATTTTGGTGAAGGGGAGTTCCTACAATCAAGCACACATTTTTTGCAGGTTTTTGCTAGTTGCGTGTAGGTTACTGTTAGTCACGAAGAACGGATGTCACCATAAAGGATTTCAGTGCTTTTCTAGATATGTGGAGATGCAAGAAGTGGGTTCATAAGCTCGTCTCCTGAAAATATCCAACTATCAGAAAACTGTCCAGCCAGTTTTTCCTAGAGCACAGAGGGCCTCGTTTCTGCTCTCCACCCTGAACTCCTTTCAGGGGTGTTGAAGGCCAGCAGCTGCAGCAGCTCATAATTTAATCCTTGTAGAGGTAGATGGCAAGTGCCAATTTGTAGCTGAGACTAGTACAGAAATGTGTCGTCACTGTGAACACATAAATTGCACTTTGCAGCTTGTAAGGATTTTTCTGTCCTTGTTTTTTTTTTTAGTATTGTAGAGATTAAACAATGTAAAAACTGTGAGGTCGGTAAGGTAGCCTCACTGTTTAGGGGGGGAGCATGGCAGAGCTCATACAGTGGGACACCTGTCATGGGGTGAGCATCAAGGCCGGAGAGCAGAGGAGGTGGACACTGAGCCTCAAGTCAGGGTGAGGTCTGGAGGAAGCTGCTCGATGCTGGCAGGAAGCAGGGAGCTGGCAGGCAGCGGATGGGGTAATGGGGAACTGGCTGGGGGACTCCAGGATCCTGGGCAGACAGGCCAGGGGGCAGGTGGGGCTCCTCTTTCTTAAACCCCCTCACATGACACTGGGCCACTTGAGGACTTGTTTGGAGGTCAGGCTCCTGACAGGAGCTGGAAGCCGGTCTTCCAACTCCAAACCTGCCTGCTGCCTCTTGAATGAGACCACCCAGGGCCCCTCCTGGTGAGGGAGGGAGTCAGGGAACCAGGAGGCTGTGGCCGGCTCTGAGCCGCAGAGGGAAAGGGCCCTGGGTTCCCAAGAACTTCACCCTGTAGAAACCCCGCCCACCCACTCTCCCCCTCAGGGGCCGCCCTTCACGTCCACGACTTCAGCATCACCAGCCCGGATTGGTTGGTGAAAAATGCCACGTACAGGCCCCACTGCTATTTTTGCTTCACCCGGAGGGGGATCCCGCAGTTCAGATTTGCTCATCCGACTCCCCCCACCCCGAAGCCGGCAGAATGTCCCCAGTGGGTTTTGCTGGAGAAGTTTCGGAAGGGGCTGCATAACGTCTCGGAGTTTGACAACAGGTGGGTGTTGGTTTGCAAAGAGCTTGTCTCGCACCTTCATGGGTGGGGGTGGCATACGGTGTCCCCATGCAGCAGACCTTTCAAGAAACACCTGACCTTAAAAAAATCAGGAGGCTTTTTCTCTTAACTGTACAGGATGCTTTGCTTCACCACAGTGTTCCACGCCTTTCCCATCCGAAGCAAACTCCTGGTACGTGTAGACCTGATTTGATCAGCAACTCTGCTGCTGTGTCTAGACCCTCACCAAGGGTGCTGCTGCTACTGCTGCTAAGTCACTTCAGTCATGTCTGCCTCTGTGTGACCCCATAGATGGCAGCCTACCAGGCTCCTCCATCCATGGGATTTTCCAGGCAAGAGTATTGGAGTGGGGTGCCATCGCCTTCTCCATCAGCAAGGGTAGAGACAAGGAAATTCCTGGCTCTCAGAGCCGAAAGGGTCCCAGGTGGACGAGATAGCCTGAAAACATAATGAGCAGCTTCCTAACAGACCTATGAAGAATTACTATAACTCTTCTAATCAGAGAACCATCTACAGAGGGCTTTCTGGAACTGTTTCCTTTATGAGTAAGAAAATGCTGCTCAGCCTGGGTAAGGAGGTTGTTCAGGGCCACACAGCTGATGAATGCATGGCTGAACAGGGAAGTTACTCATGTCCTGGGCTGCCAAGCCCACAGTCATTTCCATCAGACCTCGAGTGTGAGCTTGCTGGGGCTGCCCCAGTGGGATGCCAGAGATGGTGGCTTAAAGGAGAGAAATGTATTTTCTCACAGTTCTTGGAGTTGGAACTCCGAGATCGAGGTGTGGGCAGGTTTCTCGGAGGCCCCTTTCCTGGGCTGATGGCCAGCTGTCTTCTCACTCTCTGTGCAACCCTAGGGTCTCGGATGCTGGTCCTGTTCATGCAGCTCTCTGCCCTTGGTGCTGGTGGTTTTAGTTACACAGTTGTCCGACTCTGCAGCCCCATGGACTGCAGCCCGCCAGGCTCCTCTGTCCACGTGATTCTCTGGGCAAGAATATTAGAGTGGGTTGCCATTTCCTCCTCCAGGGATCTTCCCGACCCAGGGATCAAACCCTCAACTCCTGTGTCTCCTGCATTGGCAGGCAGATTCTTTACCACTGAGCCAGCTGGGAAGCCACCACACCACCTCCTAAAAGGCCCCATCTCCACACACAGTCACACTGGGGATTAGGGTTCAACATATGAATTTGGGGGATGCAATTCAGTGCACAAAACCCTCCAAGGAGAGCTTGACCTGGGATGTTCGTTCTGTGGGGTCAGCCTGGCTAAGAGGTGGAAGGCAACAGGTGGGCCTGGCTGGGGTGGGTGGGTGTGTGTCCTGCCTGCTGTCTCCTGGGGAGCAAGTGCAGGTCTGAGGGTGGGGGGCCTCCACCGGAGCAAGGGCCAGGGTGATGGCCTGTGGCACGCCTCCCCCCACCCTCTGTGTCCTGACAGCCTGCTGAGAAATCTCACTCTGATGACCGAGAACCCCTACGTGACTTACACAGACCAGGATGCGATCTGGGCCAAGTTCAAGACCATCTTCTTCGTGATGGGGGACCTGGTGAGGTATGCACCGGTGTTCCGGGACTACCTGTCCCAGGGCCTGGAGGAGTTCTATCAGGACAACGTGCTGTACCTGGAGATCAGAGCGTCACTGTACCCGGTGAGCAATCTCTGCTCACCTCTGCTTGGGCCAGGCTCTGCTGTCACCCTGCAGAGTGACAGAGTGACCGAGTGACACTGGCTCCCCACCCTGGTGCCCCGCAGCACCAAGCCCCGGCTTCACCCCCGGGGGTCTGGCGCCTGTCCAGGGGCCGTGTGAGCACGGAGCCCTGGAATGCACTGGGCTAGCCCTCACTGCCCATCACCTCCCTTCCCCCCTGACCCCCACGTCCCAGCGCCCCCAGACACTCGGGGCCTGCTGGTGCCTGGACACCTACCTGCACTCTGGGCAGTGCCTCGAGCCTGGATGTCCTCGACCGCCTGCTTTCCTGTCAAAGCGTGCTGCAGGATGGCGACCTCAGTGCAGGGACGCTGAGCCATCTGGTACACGGGTCTGGTTGCGTGTAGAGTGGGGGCTGGGAAGTCCCTGGGGGTCGGTCTCTTCTGTGGGCAATAGAGACGTCTGATTTGACTTTGAGGAAGGAAGGTCAAAGGGAAAGGAATGGAAAAGATTAGGAGGAGTCCAAAAATATCCCAAAGTGTTAAAGTATTAAAAAGAAAATTGCTGAGTAGGACCTTGCATGTTGGCCAGTGGAAAAGGGTGACAGAGCCTCAGGTACATGAGCTGGGCCGACCTCAGCTTTGCTGGGGTGTCTCAGGTCCAGGTTGGGGGCAGAGTGGGCATCCTATGAGGAGCCCAGGGGAGCCAAGTATGGCTGAGAGAGGATGCTCCTGGTGGGTCTTTGAAGAGGACTTCTAGGGGGAGGTGGGGTTGGGGTGTCCTAGGTACTGACTGACTCTCTCTGGGGGACTCAGAGGAGTGTGAATACTTTGTAGTGCAGGGGAGCGGCTCACCCTCAAGTTGTCCCTTGGCCTGTGGGTTATTTTGAGCAGAAACAGTCAAGGCCCATAGGACTCAGGAAGAGCCTTTGACCTTCCCCCTAAGTAAAAAATAGTACTTTTATTTATTTACCTATTTTCGGTTGCACTGGGTCTTCGTTGCTGGCTGGGTTTTTCTCCAGTTGCGGTGAACAGAAGCGATCTTTCATTGTGGTGTGAGGGCTTCTCATTGCGGTGGCTTCTCTTGTTGTGGACACAGGCTGTAGGTGTGCGGGCTTCAGTGGCTGAGGCTCCTGGGCTCTAGAGCAGAGGCTCAGTAGTTGTGATGGATGGACTTAGTTGCTTCACAGTGTGTGGAATATTCCCAGACCAGGGAAGAGAGACCCGTGTCTCCTGCGTTGGCAAGTAGAATCTTACCCACTGCACCACCAGGGAAGTCCTCCTCTAAGTTCTTAAAGAACCTAGATGAAGGGCCCATTCCCAGAATAAAGCTGTCACCAGCCTCTGCAGAGAATACCGCAGGTGTGGTACAGAGACTTCAGGGCTTGAAACCAGAGTCCTCACTGTCCCTTGTCCCTGTGGGCCCAGAAAACATGTATTCACCAAACACTCGCTGTTTATCACCCAGTGAATTGCTTTCCTCCGCTTTGAAGTCCCAAACCCCCACCCCCAACTCCCTCTTTGTCTTTTGAGCTGAAGAAGGTATTTAAGGCGAGGGCTTCAGCCATATGGGTGAGTGGCTCCCTCTTCCTGCGTCTCTCCCGTGTACAGGTGTTATGAAGCTTGTGCTTCATTTTCTCCTGTTAATCTGTCTCATGTCAGCTTAATCCTTAGACCAGCCAGAAGAACCTAGAGGGAAATGCCACCCTCGCTCCCCATCTACCCCATCCCCCCCAGTCCCCATCCCACCTGCCCTCCCCCCTCCCCCCTCCTTGACAGCTGGCCAGTTGCCTAGGTGGCCCCAGGCTGCCACAGCCCAGAAACCCTGGCAGAAGGTGAGAACCCTTATCCATCAGTCAGTCCCCGGATCTCTGCCTGCAGGGTTTTTGGAAGTAGGAGCGGTAAGAGTCTTTTTTCTCATTTCTAAAATTAGGTCAGCAGGAGAAAATATTTGTGGAGCTGGTTCCTGGGGCTTAGACCTTCTGGGATGGTAAAGTTGGTAAGAGCTCTGGGCTTGTTAATCCTTTTCCTCCCAGAGATGGTGTCTGTTTTCCTGTGTCTCTGTCTGTTGTGTCATAAGAAGGAAAACCTTTGGCATGATGCCTTTTCCTTTTTTCTTGTTCTGTTTTGAGAGTTTGGCCTCAGGACCAGTGAGAAAACTCACCGTGGTCCTATCATCCAGAAGGTGCAGGCACGGGGCATTTGGTGGCCAGTCAGATCCAGTGGGATTCTCGGCTGTCACTGACGGTGGGAAGCACACAATTGTGCTGGCTCCTAGGAGGGTTTGTCACAAGGGGTCCCCGTCCACGGGGGCTTCTGTCATCTCAGCCTTCACTACAGTCTTTGCTTTCTCAGACCATCTTGGGGCGCCAACTCTCTGGATCTGGTGTGGCCGTGTTCTTTGCCCTCTCCTGTAACACCTCTTCTTCATGGTTAAGCCACGGAAAGCCTGATTGGTGTGTGTTTGTGTTAAGATCCTACTCTCCATGGCAGACACTTTGAACTGGAGAAACTTCTAAATTGGTAGATATTTTAGCGACCTCTCTTTGCAAACACCTGTCTTATTGGTACCAATGTTAAGACCAAAAGGTGGATACAAAGAAATGTAACCTTAACTCAAACACACAGAATGGTTTGAGAAGCAGAATGGAATGGGTCTTTCAGATGCTGATAAAGATCTGTTAATTAGCAAGCCAGTGGGGGCCCTGGAGAAAGGAAAGGGGAAGAGGGGAGCTGTTATGGACTCTTCCCAACAAGGTGGACAATTGTAAAGGGTCACTGGGGGACCACAGGACTGGTCACAGCAGCGTGGGAAACTTCAGATGGCTGTTAAGAAATGGGATGCTAACAGTGGACATTGATGGGATTAAAGCAGGTTTTGATACAGCACTCCCTAAGGTTGGGTGGGCTAAAGAGACCTCCTACGAGTTTACCCAACATGAAAGGGCCCCAAACAAGTCCTCTCCTTCTTTACCCCAGTTTGGAGAAATTTAAAAGCCAGAATGCAGAGATGATAACCAGTAAGCCAACCCGCGATCACCAGGGGCAACAGAGGCTGTCTAACCAAGTTAAAGATTGACAGTAAGGCTTGGGTCTATGGGCTGGATCCCTGGCCAGGGACCCAAAGCCTTTTGCAAAGACGAGTGGAGGGAAGTTCCCCCGACGCCTCAACGTTGGGGGCGGCCCAACGAGTTGCTGCACCAAAACCATTAGTGGATCTGACTAGGGGTGTGAGGGTAGACAAAGTTATAAAGGTCAGAATGTTGGAGCGAGTATTTGATGGGAATGGCTGTGGTGTCCAGCTGACAGTTTCCAGACTGTCTGCCCACATTCATCCAAATTACTGAGTCAACCAAGGCCTCGGGGACTGACTCCAAGGACAGCAGTATTTCAGTTTTGTTACCAAATGCCATAGTCTTTGTAGGCTCAGAAATTCTACTGTTTGTACACCCAGAAGTAAAAGGGCTCCAGAGACTGACACACATTGACCAAAGTCATAAGTGACAGATGTATGCGCAAGAAAGTCAGAATACAGTTTTAAGAGAAAATTGCCAACTAGACCAGACACGTAGGCTTCCTGATTGGTAAATTCTGTCTTGAAGGCAAATCTGTTTCTTTTAAATTGAAATATAGTTGATTTGCAGTGTTGTTCTGCTCTATGTTGCAGTGAAGTGACTGCGTTTTACACACATACATTCTTTTTTAAATACTCATTTCCACCATAGTTTATCCTAGGAGATTGAATATAGTTCCCTGTGCTATACAGTATGATCTTGTTGTTTATCCATCCTATAAATAATAGTTTACATCTGCTAATCCCAAAGTCCCAGCCTTTTGCTTTTCTTCTCAACCCTCCTTAGCAACCACAGGTCTGATCTCTATGTCTGTGAGTCTGTTTTAATTTTGTAGATAGGTTCATTTGTGTCACATTTTAGATTCTACATATAAGCGATATCATCTGATGTTTCTCTTTCTGACTCACTTTACTTAGTATGATACGTCTCTAGTTATATCCAGGTGCTGCAAATGGCATTATTTCATTCTTTTTAACAGCTGAGCAATATTCCATTGTATATATATATTGTATATATACACCACGTCTTCTTTATCCATTCGTCTGACGATGGGCATTTAGGTTTCTTCCAATCTGGGCAATTGTAAATAATGCTGCTATGAACATAAGGGTGTATGTATCTTTCCAAATTAGTTTTGTCTGGATATATGCCCAGGAGGGCAATTGTAGGATCATATGGTAGCTCTATTTTCAGTTTTTTGAGGAACCTCCATGCTGTTCTCCATGGTGGCTGTACCAACTTACATTCCCACCAACAGTGTAAGAAGATTCCCTTTTCTCCATATCCTCTCCAGCATTTATTATTTGTAGACTTTTTAATGATAGCCTTTCTGACTGATGTGAGGTGATACCTCATTGCGGTTTTCATTTGCATTTCTCTAATAATGAGTGATGTTGAGCGTCTTTTCATGTGCCTTCTGGCCATCTGTATGTCTTCTTTGGGAAAATGTCTATTATGGTCATCTGCTTATTTTTCTATAGTTTTTTTCTTGCTGGATTATATGAGCCGTTTGCATATTTTGGAAATTAAGCCTTGTCTATTGCATCGTTTGCAAATATTTTCTCCTATTCCATAGGTTGTCTTTTCATTTTTTTTTAAATAATATCCTTTGCTGTGAAAACCTTGTAAGTTTGATTAGGTATTATTTATTTTTTTTCTATTGCCTTGGGTTGAAGGCAAATCTTTTTTT
Source organism: Dama dama (assembly GCF_033118175.1). Classification (NCBI taxonomy): domain Eukaryota; kingdom Metazoa; phylum Chordata; class Mammalia; order Artiodactyla; family Cervidae; genus Dama; species Dama dama. The sequence goes on from NC_083702.1 coordinate 11,292,244, forward strand.
AAACTTTTTATGTATTTATTTTTGGTTGTATTAAGTCTTTTTGCCAGAAGTGGGCTTTCTCGAGGTGTGGTGAGTAGGTGCTACCCTCTAATTTGCAATGCAAGCAGCTCTCATCATGGTGGGTTCTCTTATTGCAGAGCCCGACCTCTAGAGTTTGGGCCCAGTGGCTGAGGCACAGGGCTTAGTTGCCCCACGGAACATGAAATCTTCCTGGACCAGGGATCGAACCCATGTCCACTGCATTGACAAGGATTCTCAACTACTGGACCACCAGGGAAGTCTGAAGGCAAATCTTAACTTCTACTGAAGCCAAACTATCTGATATTTTTCTTCTTCAGAATCTGATACATTATTAAATCCTGGGTGGAATCCCTAAAGGGACTCTGTTGCCCTAGAGTGACTTGCTGGGTTGGCAGGCCCTGTGGTGGAGGCTGATCCTGCCCTGAGAACCAGTCATTCTAGAGTCAGGACCCCTTCCCCCCACCCTCCAGGTCTCTACTCTCCTGTGCGTCCTGGACTGGCCGCCTTTCCCTTGGGTGTGTTCATCCTCCTCCAGGCCATCCCAGGTGAGGGTGGGCATCTCTACCAGAATCTGGTGTTTGTTTGACGGTTTAATGCTGAGTACAGACTTTTGTTCCTATTTCTGATTCTTGGGAAGTGGGAGTGGGACTGACCTTGCCCCCAGGAGAACCTTTGCCAGCCTTGTGAGCAGAGTCAATAAGTATAAATGTTCCTTTCAACAGAAAAGAGAGGGTCCAGTCCACCTTCCACTAGGAGAAGAATTTTGGAAAGAGGTGAGCTCGCCTAGGGCTGGCCTGTGCAGGGCGGAGGACAGGACATCTCCAAGAACCATCATTCCAAGTTTGCCCTGAAATCCCATCTCTCCCCTAGCCTTGGCTCCCCACCTCCAGTCCATCCTCCTCTGGAGTCTGGCTTAAGCCCTGCCTCCCCCTCCCCCTTCTTGGAACTGGCTTCCTCCCAGCTCTGGATCCCCAGTTAGCCTATGAGTCATTCCGGACCACCTCCCCCCACCCAGGTCCTTCAGAAGCCCCAGGAGTGGTCATCACACTCAGGAGTGGTGGGTGTGCACGGGACTAATCTGGAGGTGCTCTTTGGCTTCTGACCTACCAGGATCCCAAATCTGGGGTCTTGAGTGGGGCCAGGAAGCAGCCCATTTAATTAGCCAGCCACTTCCACCGCCACCCTGAGGTTCTGATTCAGGCTCTCTGACCCAGACCACACTTTGAGACCTTTTCCAAGTGCTTCATCTGCACCGTCTCATCTGAGCCTCACAACCTGCAGTTACACCCGTGGGAATGAGGTGGGGAAGGGTCGAGGGGTCTGGCCCAGGCCACGTGGGCAGTGAGCAGGGACTGGGCTTTGAGACTTCCGGGTCCACATCACGTCTCAAGAGGTGCTCCCTGAGGGAGTCTGGCCCGGGGGTCGCTTCCTGTGGTCACATCCTGCCGGCTTTCTCAGTAGTAGGGAGTGGGAGGGAGGCCTCCACACAGGGAGGGGCCTTGGGCTCCGGTGGGGAGGGGAAGAGGGGAGAGATGGCTGGGAGAGAGGGTCTGAGCCCGTGGCGGGCATCTGGGGAAGTTGCTGAGGAATTGCAATGGAGGGTCGGCTTCCTCACCCCCTTCCCCTCTTGCCACGCCCCCTGGGGACAACTGGCTCCGGGGTCTCCCCTGGGGAGCTGCTCAGCTCCCCTCTCTCGCCAGCCCCTCCGGACCCAGCCAGGATTCCTAGAAGGTGGAGGCCCAGGGGCATGGAATCTGCCCATGGTTCTGGCCTGACCCCGGAACAAAGGCCCCTTGCCATGGAGAGTTTCGGGCTGACGCCCCCATTCTCCAGAGTAGGGGAGCCATCGGCACATTACCAATCCAGACGTCTGCCCTGGAATTCTCTTCTGAGCCCCGGCCTCCCCTCCCTGCTCGTGGGGCTAATTCAGGGTCTGGGACGAGGGTTGATGGACTAGGCTGCCGGCCCAGCCTCCTATTGTGTCACTAATGCTCCATCACAAAGGCCACTCGTCCTTAGCAACAGTTGCTAGGCGGGTCTGATCTCCCCGGACCCCATCCCCGCCCCCATGGCCGGAATCGGAGACTCTGACTGGATCGGGCCAGCCTTCCAAGTGGAGCTCCCAAGGGTTTATCCTCAGGAGCTTGCCTGGTTGGCCCTGACCCGTGGGCGGTCTAGCGGTCGGGGGGGGGGGGGGGGGGGGACATGCCTGGGAGCCCAGGATGGTCGTTCCCAGATACCTTCTTGGATGCTGTCACTGGTGTGACCAGCGGTCCTAGTGCTCCCCCTATCCACCCCCGGGGTTTTGTCATGGATTCTCAGCAGACTCCTTCTCTAGGAACTCAACCTGGCTTTTGCTGTAGTGACCATGTTTCAAGTTATTGCTGCTGCTCTAGGGAATCCTGAGGGCAGCACCTTCTACGGTGTTATTCTGTGACTGTGCTCCTCACAAGACTGTGAAACCTAGAGGCACATACAGGAGAATCACCTGGGCAAGTTTTAAAAAAAACCAGCTTCTACCCAGGGAATCTGATTTAATTAACCCGGGGTAGGACCCAGGCATTTTCTTCTCCCTGGGTGGCTGGAGACTTTGAGACCACCCCCCACCATGCCTCCAAGTAAACTCAGCCATCCGCACCCCCTACTCCAGCCTGGGAGCAGGAGCAAGTTTCTTACCCTTTCTAAACCTCAAAATCCTCATCTCTAAAATGTGTACTAGTGAAGCATGTGTATTAAGTCTCTGCAGTCGTGTCTGACTGTTTGCGACTCTATGGACTATAGCCCATCGGGCTCCTCTGTCCTTGGGATTCTCCAGCAAGAATACTGGAGTGGGTTGTCATTTCCTCCTCCAGGAGATCTTCCTGACCCTAGGGATTCAAAGTTTTGATCCCTTCCAGATCCCTAGAGCCTGTGCTCTGCAACAAGAGAAGCTACCACCATAAGAAGCCCACACATCGCAACTAGAGAGTAGCTCCCACTCTCAGCAACTAGAGAAATGCCCTCACAGCAACAGACCCAGCACCGCCAAAAATAAATAAATAAATACAATTTCTTGTAGTGACCGTGTTTCACACCATTGCTGAATTCTAGGGATCGAATTCGGATCTCCTGCATTGCAGGCAGATTCTTTACCATCTGAGCCAGCAGGGTTCTTCGTCTCTAAAATGAGACCCAGCTGACAGAGCAAAAATGCCTAGTGAACAGGAGAAGCTCCAGAGAGTCAGGCTCTCCAGGTGAAAGCTGGCTGTGTCTCCAGTCAGAACCTCTGGGTCCTAGTTTCTGGTTTGACACAAATGGATTGTGTGACCTCGAGCAACTCTGACCCCAATGTCCCTTTGTTCCTTCAACTTCACATTCTCTAATTCCATGATATCATGCTGCTGCTGCTAAGTCGCTCCAGTCGTGTCCGACTCTGTGCAATCCCATAGACGGCAGACCACCAGGATCCGCCATCGCTGGGATTCTCCAGGCAAGAACACTGGAGTGGGTTGCCATCTCCTTCTCCAATGCATGATATCATAGACAATGGAAATTTCATAATCTTACACTGGTTTATGAAAGTTGTATGTAGTTTGAATAACTTCCCCACAAATACAATTCCTTAATTAAACTATGGTTAAGGCTTGCCATAATCTGAATTGAATCCAATGTGGGTTTTTTTTTTTTTTTTTTTTTGATGGGGACCATTTTTAAAACTTTAATTGAATTTGTTTCAACATTGCTTCTGTTTTATGTTTTGGTTTGGTTTTTGGGCCACAAGGCATGTGGGATCTTAATTCCCTGACCAGGGATTGATCATCCCTTCACCCTCAGCATTGGAGGATGAAGTCTTAACCTCTAGACTGCCAGTAAAGTCCCTGAGGCCAACATTTTTTTTAAAAAACCCTTTTGCTAAATCACTTCACTTTAATAAATCGTGTTTATTTATTTAGTTTTGGCGGTGCTGGGTCTTTGTTGCTCCTCGGGCTTATTCTCTAGTTGCTAAGAGTGGAAGTTACTCTCTAGTTGCGGTTCGTGGGCTTCTCATTGCGGTGGCTTCTCTTGTTGCAGAGCACAAGCTCTAGGCATTCAGGCTTCAGTAGTTGCAGCACTTGGGCTTAGTCATACCACAGTGTTCTGTTCTTGGGGACTGCAAATTAAATTTGCAATAGCCACATTAACAGGAGAAAAGGCATAGCAATTTTATTTGATGTTAATGTTTTAGCTTTATGTGCATGGACACCTTCATGGAAGTGAAGACCCAAAGAAGTGGGTATACCAGGTTCTGATATACTATTTTAACAAATGGTGATAAATTGTGGAGAAGCAGTAAGACAAAAGAAAGGGTGTTTGGCTTCTAGGAGTAGCAACTTGTGGGATGGTCAGTGTATGGGGGAATTAACAGAAGATAGAGGCTATTTTGTCAGGTTTGTTTGTTCAGACCCACTCTGGTGCCCAGTTTCTGTCTCTGCTGGTAAGCGTGGGTGTCTCTCCTTCTGGAATAGGAGCTGGAAGGTGATACCTTCCAGACAGAAATATACATCTTGCTCTGAGGCAGACGGGCGGGCACAGAGATCTGTTTGCCTTTGAGCTTCCTATTTGCCTTTAGCTCAAAATAGTCCTGCAAAAAGTGACACGTTTGGGGGTGGCACATTATAATTACTCTTCAGGACCCCCAGAGATGAAGAAGCAAGAGGCCTGCTCTTCTCCACTGTGTTTTTTTAACTCTGTCAAACCTACTGTGCATCCCTGCGTCTTCCCACTCTGCCCCTGGCCATGTCACCTTGGTGTCCCTAGTGGCTCGGTTACCTCAGGGTCCCCCGCCTCGGGGTGGGAGAGTGGGGAGATGAAGAGGGTCCTCAGACCACTCTTTCTGGCTGGCATCCTGTCCTCAGCTGGCCTGCTGCTCATTTGCTGCACAAACACTTCCTGAGTACCAATTGCTTGCCATACACTATTCTAGGTGGAAGGATTCAGGCCTGAATGAGAAACAGACACCCCAATCTCACAGTACCAAGAGCATCAGCCCATTCAAGGCTGGGACTTCTGGTCAACCTCAGAGGCCATCAACCAGGCTTTGGAGATTGTTGGCAGTTGGGAATGAAGTCCTGCCTTGCTCACCTCTGACATCTGGCTGGAACCCTGCTTCCCTCACAGGTGTATGAACTGGACGGGACGGTCTACAGCCGAGAGTGGTTGGTGAGGACTTACGAAGAAGTGGCTCATAATTTTGCAAAAACGCATCCTGGGTTTATTGGAATCAAACTCATTTTTTCGGATCACAGGTGAGAGTGAGTGAAGCTGAGCCTGGAGGAACTGGGAGGACAGGCTGTGGGCAGAGCCACGGGGATGGGAGGGGATGGGACAGGAGGAGAAAAGGGTGAGGAAGGTCAGGGAGGTGTGGCCAGGGGCAGAGACCCCCAGGGCCCAAGCACCATGGGCTCCATGTACCATGGAAGTCCAGGATGTGACCTACCCTGGCCTCGGTGGTCAGTTATGGGGTTAGTGTTTTCCCCTGAATGTTCCGATGGTTTTGTTTCAATTGGTGGCCAGGTTCTGCCTCACGGCAACCCCATCTGTATGGCAAGCTCAAGCACTGCGAAGACAGATCCACCCTTGCTCTAAGCAAGTGCAGAAAGCCTATAACAATTCACCTGACTTTACCAAGGAAGAGTCTCCCTCTTGCTGAGGGGCAGTCAGTCTGGATAGACTGTGCCGTGTCCAGCTGGAGGGCTGGGGAGGGGCAGCTGTCCTACCTGCTAAGCCACGGAGGTGGGAGGGCAAACAGACATCCCTGGAGTCCCTCCCCTCCCGGTGAGACCTGGGGCCGCTGGAGCTGGTGGGCCAGGGTGGAGCTGGCAGTAGTGGTTGGTGAAGGCTCCCTGGGGGCTTGGTGGCAGGAGCTCCAGGGCAGGGCAGGGCACCCAGCTCCTGCGTGGGTGCAGGGAGGGACGGGCAGGTGTGGGGGGTGCAGAGCTAGGGATCGGAGTGGGTGGGCCAAACTTCCCCCATCATAGGCCTGCGCCTTTTCTCTTGGTGCTCCTGTGGCGATGCTCTTGCCTGGTCCCTGGCCTGGGCTGGAAAGGAGAGAGCTTCAGGGGAGATGAGGCAGCCTGGTCATCTGGTTCCGGAGCACTCTGGCCTTTTTGACTGAATCAGGGGACAGGCCCAGGTGCCCCACAGGGATTGGGTGGCCACGACATTTCACAGGTGCCCAGAGAGCAGAGAGCTGGACATTTCCAGGACCATCTCTCAGGGACACAGGGCAAGTTTCGATCATGGCCACTTTTCTTCATCCAAATGCAGACAAGTAAAACCTGTCCTGTGGACCCCTACCCCACTGGCTTTCCAGAGACTTGGGTCCCTCTGGTGCAGCCAGACTCCTTGATGGGAGTGGATTTGGGCAAAATGTCTGTGTTTAAGAGGGACTCAGCAGCCTGGATGGGGTAGGGTTATGTGCAGTTGTGCTGAGGGTTTGAGACACAGCAGCTGGGAGCCCTGGACGTGGTCAGCCGTCCACTTGGGAGCTGATACCCGTGCTTCTCTCTGTCTCTCCCGCAGAACCAAAAACGAGTCTCTCATCAAGAAATCCATCCAGACAGCCATGGATCTTCGTGCCAAGTTCCCTGGGATAGTGGCGGGGTTTGACCTGGTAATGGGCCCAGAGCGAAGCCCCCGGGGAAGGGCTGAGGGGCACTGTTGACACCCTCCCTTGGGGTCTTGGGGGGTGAAGGGAGAGCAGAAGAGGTCAGAAGAAGGCTGGAAAGGGTAGTTCCTGAACAGGAAGGGGCACGAGGAGAGGCTGTCCCCACTCCCTGGTCCCCACACTGGGCATGACACCTGGCTCTTCAGCCTGCAGCCCAGGGTGGGTGTCTGGAAGCTGAGATGTGGCCGGGCCTTGGGGGGCTCTGTCCGGGATTCCAGCACATCCTTGGGTGGTGTCGCACCCCTCCCACTCCCCTCTCCCCTAAATAACAGCCGGGCCATCCAGGTGACAATTTCTTAAATCTTATGAAGAAGCTAAGTTAGTATAACCAGCTAGATGCATCTGAACCCTGCTTCTGGAATCTGCATGTCTTACCCAAGAGAGCTCACGCTCTTGCTCTCAGACCCACTGGGGCCCCGGAGCAGATCTTGAGGGCTTGTTTTCTCTGGACCAGGGTGTCCTCCTGGGGTCCTTGAGGGCTGCTCACAGGATCCAGCCTCCCCAAAATAAGGTGGGTGGTTATATCAGAGCCACACAGCTCTCTTTTCTTCCCCAGTCCTGCTTCTGGTCTCTCTTTACGGCCATGACAGAGGCCGTGGCAGTGGTGGCAGGGCACTCCAGCAAGGTGAGGCAGGGGGCCGGCAGGTGCCCCACGTGCCCGCTCTGTCCTGCAGGTGGGGCGCGAGGACACGGGCCACACCCTGTACGACTACAGGGAGGCTTTGATGATTCCAGCCTCGCGGGGCGTTCACCTGCCTTACTTCTTCCACGCGGGAGAGACTGGTGAGCCTGCGACACCGCCGGGCACAGGGCTGATGGGCAGGGACCCCTCAACATCTCCGAGGCCACAGACAGAACCCCGGCCGGTGGAGGGATGGCCCTACATCAGCTCACGGCTCATGTCTGCTTCCCGCACATTGTTGAGCCTGTGCTGATAACAGTGCCCAGAGAAGGGGGCACGGTGGTGCTGGGGCAGCTGTGCTTCACATCCCCTACCCGTGGCTCTTACCTGGTCCTGCCAGGAGGGCACCCCACCCCCATCTGCAAGCGAGGAGCCTGAGGCTTCAGCCAAACAGGGTGACTGGTCCACCAGAAGAAGCTGGGAACCCTTTCTGATGATGTCAATTTCATAATGAGCGAACCCTGCTTTGGAGGTGGACTCATGTGCAAAGTCACACCCTGGGAGGTGGGGGGAGAGGGACCAACAGGCCAGTTCTGTGACTGGGAGTCACTGTCCACCCCCACCAGGCTGGGTGGGGGGGTGCTGTCAACTCCCACCAGCCTGGGGGAGCTGCCTGTCCACACCCACCAGGCTGAAGGGGGGCTGCCTGTCCACGTCCATCAGGCTAAGGTGGGGGACCCTAGTCTGCACCTACCAGGGTGAGGGGGCCCAGCTCTACTCAAGCAGCCTGGCTGCCCTTGTTTCTGAACCGACATCCGCCTGGCCAGGTCTCTGCCCCTCAAAGCTCTGTCTGTGGTCTCACTGGTCATCGCTTAGCCTCCAGACGCTCCCCAAAACGTGTAAACCCTCAGCGGAAGCAGCAGGTCATGGCTGCAACGTCAGATCCCGGGGAAGATATGGGGGGCTTAGATCTGCTGCACCCTATCCCCACACGCCTCAGAACACCAAAGGGTCCGGCCACCTGAGAGGACCAAGGAGCCAAGGGTAGAGTCAGGATTTCACAGCCAGGCTGAAACCTGGCATCTCACACCAGCTCCAAAGCAGGGGTTCCTGCACATTTATCTCCTTTTCTGGACATTTCAAGTCCATTTGGAGCCAATTTAGATCAAAGCTATTCTAGGAGATGTAAAGAATGGTTTGTGAGGGATGGGAAGCTGGGATGACTCAGGGCGGGGCAGGGGCCGTGGCATTTGTTAGGCTTGAAGCCCCTGAGATTTGGTTGGGAAACCATAATCATCTCTGAAATCAATTCAATCCCAGGACATGGTCCTAGGAAAGGATTTTGCCAGGACTTGAATATCTAATGGGCTTCCCAGGAGGCTCCAATACTTTGGCTGCCTGATGCGAAGAGTGGACTCATTGGAAAAGACCCTTATGCTGGGAAAGATTGAGGATAGGAAGAGAAGGCGACAACAGAGAATGAGATGGTTGGATGGCATCACTGACTCGATGGATGTGAGTTTAAGCAAAGTCTGGGAGATAGGGAAGGACAGGGAAGCCTGGTGTGCTGCAGTCCATGGAGGTTGCAAAAAGTTTGACACAACTGAGCGACTGAACAAAATCCAGGTATCTTAGTAGGTAAAGAATTCACCTGCAATGCAGGAGACCAGTGTTTGATTCCTGGGTAGGGAAGATCCCCTAGAGGAAGGCATGGCAGCTCCCTCCAGTAGTCTTGCCTGGAAAATCCCATGAACAGAGAGGCCTGATGGGCTACAGTCCATGAGTTCGCAAAGAGTCAAACACAACTGAAGCGACCTAGCATGCACCTTTATTAAAAAAAAAGAAAACATCTTTGAAAAGAAAGTGTTAGGGAACCAGTGAAAATTCACCTAAAGTACATGCCCTCACCAGCAATGGGAATTCTTGGGCTTCGTTCCCAAGAGAAATGTGGCATTTTCATAGTTCACATGTGGGTCAGTTAGGATGCTTTCGGCGTCCAGCAATGGGGCCTACACACCCAGTAGGACCCACATTCAGGTCTGTTGTGACCATTCACCGTAATCAACCTTGCTGTCCTCCTGGGCCTGGGATCTCTCCCCATTTGTTCACAGATATCACTATCTGTGTCACATCCGGGTGTGACTACATCCAGTGAAGCCAAAAAACAGTTGTTCCCTCCAGGGCATCTCCCTGAATGGTGGGGCGGGGGGCGGCAGGAGTCCCCCACCCCATCCCAGGCTGCTGGGGAGGCTGTCGGAGTCAGAACGGTCTTCTCACCTCTAACCAGGAGGCCCTGCCAGCGGGAAGGTCCAGTGGGGTGGCTGGCTGCGGCTACCTTGCCATGGGTTGTCCCAGGAGTTTTGTTAAAGATGGAAATTAAAGTAAGTGCACATTAATACAAGTCATTATAGTGACAGAGTCTGCAGCACATTGTAAAGATCTTACACATAAAATTCCAAGAAAACAGTTTCTAAAAACAAACATAAGATGGAAAGAAAGAATATGGGGAAAACGGGGGCAGGGAATTCCCCGGTGGTCCAGTGGTTGGGCGGGGGGGTGTCTGTGCTTCCACTGCAGGTTTGATCCTTGATCAGTTAACGGAGATTTAGATCTTGCGTGCCATCTGGTTCAGTCAAAAAAAAAAAAAAAAGAGAGTACGGACTGTGGGTCAAGCAGACCAAGACTTGAAACCCACTTTTTCTGCTCTCTACCTGAGGACCTTTCCTCAGCCTGTAAAGCCTGTGTAGGTTTCCGCTTCCTCACCTGTTACACACACACACACACACACACAGATACATACAGGTGGGCATTACCCACTTCGGCAGCGTTGTCAGAAGGAAAAGTGTGTGCACATTTGTGTTAATGTTCATTTCTCTTCCTTTTCCTGCCTGGGAACTCTGGGGTCTTCACCTGCCGAAGGTCTGGAGTCCTATCCATCCTACTGAAGACCCCTCTCTATTCCCAGATTGGGAGGGAACTTCCGTAGACAGAAATCTTCTGGATGCCGTGATACTGAACTCGACCCGGATTGGCCATGGATTTGCTTTGAGCAAGCACCCGGCAGTCTTGGCTGAAGCCTGGAAGAAGAACATCCCCATCGAAGTCTGTCCCATCTCCAACCAGGTACCGGCCTCCCCAGCCTCTCTCCCTGTGGTCACTCCAAGACGCCCTTGTGTCCCTCCACTCTCTCTCTCTCACTAGCATTCATGAAGTTATTTAGGAATGGCCTTTGCCTAAACCGTTCCCAGTAATGAGGGTCCCCAGTGGGGCAGGACCGTGGGCGAAGCTGTAGACAGAGCTAAAGGTGCCCTGGGGGGCACGCAAGGGGGAATGTGGGATCCTCCACTGCCACATGGTTCCTCGGGGTTCCGTGCTCAGGACGGCAGCTCAGGCTGGGCCAGCGGAGACGAGATGGTTGAGTAGGACTGGCTCTTCCTTCATCAGGACTTTGCCCAGAGCTGTCCTGATGCTCGGAACAGTCACAGGGAGAGAAGGGCCCTATCCTGCTCACGGTCTCACCTCCCTCGTGACGAGTCCTCAAGGATCCACGCTTGTCTCTGCCCAAGCAGGTCCTGAGGCTGGTGTCTGACCTGAGAAACCACCCCGCCGCCGTCATGATGGCCGCCGGGTACCCCATGGTGATTAGCTCAGACGACCCCGCGGCCTTTGGGGCCAAAGGCCTGTCCTACGATTTCTACGAGGCCTTCATGGGCATCGGCGGGATGTCGGCCGACCTGAGGACGCTCAAGCAGCTGGCCATCAACTCCATCAGGTGAGTCTGCCGCGTGAACCACTCCACCACCGCCTGAGTCCACCGCTCTGAGGTGTGGGCAGAGGTCCAGAAGGTTCCCGTGAGCTTCTCTGCCTCTTACGCTTTACTGTTCTCGGACTGGGGACATGGAGCCCTGCCAGCACCCGAGGTCCCCTCCCGCTCCCTCCCCAGGCTGACCTGGGCATCCCGCCCCCCGCCTCCCCCCACAGATACAGTGCCCTGTCGGAGACCAAGAAGAAGTCTGCCATGGAGACCTGGGCGGAGAGGTGGCAGAAGTTTGTAGCTGGGCTGGCCAGGGGCCCCAAGTGAGGGGACAGCTCCACCTCTGCCTCCCTCCTCCCAATGGTCCAGAATCCAGGGAAGTCACCTCCGTTTGTCCATCAGGCCGCTGTGACTCTGGCCTGACTCACATGAGCCCCTAACTCATTTCCCTCTTCCCTTTGCCCTCTCCTGCTCATTTTCCCCAGAGCAGTGACTGTTTAAAGTTAAATTAAACCAGAGTACTCCACTGTGACAATTCAGAGCACTTAGAACTCGCCCCCTACAAGCCCCTACTGGGCTCCCAGCATCCTATGAACAGGGGTCCCTCCCATGTTGTCCCACCCCAGGCGCCCGAGCACACTGGCCTCTGGCCTTGGGCCCCTCCTGGCTCTCTCTGCCGGGAATGCTCTTTCTCTCCACTTCCGTCTGCTGCCTCCTGTCACCCTCAGGCTTCGTTTCAGGTCCTTGTCTCAGAAAGACTTGTCCCTTGGGGCACCTTGCTCGCTCCCTCCTGACTTCACCCGATGTGTCATTATGGATTTATTTCTGAGCGGCCTCCCTCCCCCAGACCTTCAGCTGCACAGGCACTCGTGGCCGGTTCATGTCCACTGTGAGCCAGGAGCCTAGCCTGCCCCTTGCCTGGTTGGCCCTCAATAAACATCATGTTGCAAGAATGCCTGTGCCCTGTCATGCTGAGCTGGGTCAGATACGTCTCCCAGCCCGGCCCTTGGGAGAAAGAGGGCAAGGAGCCAGCCTGGCCTTGCTGGGCCCTGGGTGTGAAGGAGAACCAATGCCTTCCTTACAAGGCCCAGCGATGTGAGTCTTCTTCTTATCCCCCGTCCCCTGCATGGAGCCCGCAGGACCTCCCCCTGGGCCCAGGCTCCTGATGCTGGACAGCCTGCTTGACTGGAGTCTTCACCCACAGGCTGGTTCCCAGAGGGAGTCAGATATTCTCGAAGACCTTTTGACTCACAGCCTTCACCAGTCCCACGGTGGGGCATACAGGTCCCAGTTCAGCTGACTTCGATTCAATTAATGGTGACAACAGACCATAGCAGAATGGGCTTCGGTAGCATGTTGCCATGGTCACGGGGGGTCTCCCAGGAGTGTAGGGTCTCTGATTTGGGAAAACAAACCAGCTGTGGTGCCTTCTTTCCTGTTAAACAGTCAGAGTCCAAGCAAAGAACCAGAAACACCAGTAGGGCCAGACCTGAACTCACCAGGTTGCTGCTGGCAGAGAAGGGAAAGCTGGTTTCACACACACCTTCTGGGACTTCCTGAGGGGCCCTGACATGCTGATCTTCTAACCTGTGTTAATCGAATTCTTATAAACAAAATCATGGTGCACAGTTGGAAGGGAGCGTGCTGTTTCAGGAAATCTGTAGCAGAAGCTCCTGTTCACAAAACACCTTTTTCTGATTTGAACTCCAGGAGTCTATATTTCTTAGACTGAGGTCAAATTCCTTTTAAAAACTCTTTTATTATCATTTTGGCTACCCTGGGTCGAATCTCTCTAGGCTGAACACCCTCAGTTTCAAGAGGAGGGGGTAGAGACCCTGCCTTCTGATGGAAGATGGTCCAGGTCACATTAGCGGAAGGACACAAAAGATGACATAGAAAATGTCTGGAAGATAAAATCACCACATAGTGATTTTTCTGGTTCTACCATTTCTTCTATATTTATTAGCTGCCATTCTTCTGTGAGAAGAACTTCTTCTCATTGATCAATTGGTTGATTACCACTATGGCTCATGGATTTTGGCTATCAGTGGATTATAATCTGTGACAATTGTTATTTATTTTGATGCCCAACTTTTGTAGACGTGGTCACAGGAACTCTGTTAAGCTGGCTCCTGAGACTCTTGGATAAATTCCTACTATTCTTTGAGCACTTATTTGCTTTCGGACACAACAAAATGTTTTAGGTTCACTTTACACTTTCCATGTCTGTGGCTGAAGATCAACCATTTCTCCAAAGAGCTTGGTTCTTTTTCATAGAGAATAATATTTAGAAGCCTTGATCTGGGCATTAGATGTTCCTGTTGCTACTGATGTGTGTAAAAATAATCAGATATACATAAATACAATTTATATATGTATGTGTGTATTTAGTCACTTAGTCGTGTCCGACTCTTTGGGACCCCATGGACTGTATCCCACCAGGTTCCTCTGTCCACGGGATTTCCCAGGCAAGAATACTGGAGTGGATTGCCAATTCCTTCTTCAGGGGATCTTCCTGACCCAGGGATCAAACCCGTGTCTCCTGTGTCTTCAAGATTGCAGGCAGATTCTCTACTCACTGAGCCACTGAAGAAGCCCAATTTATGTATTTTAGAATGCAATATATATTTAGACACGTACATTTTATGTTTCCAAATTTATCTGTTAAAAAAAAAAAACATGGGTCTATATCCACATCTCCAATTCTATTAAAGACCATAGGGTTGATTCCAGCCTCAGCCCTCCCATATCCCTCTGTTCCCCACCGGTGAGAACCTGGCACCCACGACCTCCATGGCATCTTCAAGGCATCTTAATATTTGCTGATGCCCTTGTTTGTGGTCCATCTTGGACCTCCATTGCAGCCTCTTCCACTGGCCCCTCCCACTGGTCCCAAATGCCTCCAGGGAAGGGAGAGGACAAGGGAAATGTTTGGAAGAAGAGAAACCCGTGGGCTTTCAGTGCTCAGGAGTGACTTAACATGGGAGCAGATTTACTGGTGTTGCTGAAGCTCTGTCTCAGGGGCATTGACCCCCTTGCAAGAGAAACCGTGTATTAGTGATTTTAAATCTTCCCTAAGAGGGACCTTCAAACTCGTCATGAAGCCTCAGGGGCCCCAGTCCAGGTGGGCTTTCATCTGGGATGAGGCAGATGCAGAGCTGAGATCAGTTACAGCGAGGTCAGCACTCCAGGCTGGAAGGGAGCCTGAGGCTCTCAAACGGTCCTCTAGGTCGGGAGGCGCTGCCAGGAACGTCCTCCGGGAAGACCTGCCTGTTGAATTCTTACAGCTCACCAGCAAATAGGTGGCTCACCCACCTCAGCCACCTCGAATGGATCCCCAAATGTCCCCTTCCCCAGATGAGGTGCTTGAATGACTGATATGAGCCACGCCCCTTGCAAGACTGGACCCCTTGAAGTCTGGCTGCCTGTAGATGCATCTGTTGGCCAAATTGAATCAGACTGCTGGATTATAAATGTTATTTTCACATATATAGTATATGTTACTTTAAATAGCAGTCATCCTAAAGACAATGTAACCTTCTTTGTCCTTTCTTCTGTGTCTGGAAGCTCATCCACTGTGTGGGGTCTGGCAGCACGGTGGGGGTGGCGAGCACTTTCAGATGCGAGCACTTTCAGATGAGAAATAACTATAGCTCCCAGTTCTCACCTGGATGGTGTGGCCCAGGCAGAGATGCTGAGTTCCACTGGGTCCAGGTGTTTCAGCCAATAGCCTTCAGGGATGGTCAGGATCCGATCTTCCAAAGGGCCTTTCCCTGGGGACTGTCTGGAGACCATGTTGGGGGATGAGGTCTGCTTGGTCCAGCCAGACCTCCGTGGGGCTAAGCCCCCTCTGGGGGATAAGCGTCAGGGGACTGGAAGTTTTAGATTCACAGAATGAGAGCTGGGAGAGGTCTGAAGATCATTTTATCTAACCGGAGTGACAGGGACTCAACTGGGGCCCAGAGAGGGCCAGTAACTCTCCCAGGTCACACAGCAGGTGACAGCCGCTTCCTGGCTCAGTGATCACCTTACAACACGCAGCTATTTTCTCTCCTGTCAGGGGTTCCTTTATCGAGAGTGGAGTTCATGCTAAACAGCTCCTAACCCACCCACAGTCCCTCCATTCTTTAGTTCAATGAGGCCAGGCTTCAGGCGACAGGCTGACCCTTGCCCTGACCCACTCCCGAGAGCCCCTGATTAGCCTTCGGCAGTGTCCCAGCCCCGGAAACTGTCTCCGCTTCCTGTGGCCCGGGAGGAATGGATTCTTGCCCGGAGCTTTTGTCCAGGGTCCCCCGCTCCCCCGCCCCCAGGGACTGTCGTTTGCTGGGAAGTGGCCCGAGGAAGAAGCAGGCGCTGCGCGCGGCGCGCACCTGTGGCACCTGCGTTGGCAGCACCCGCGGCGGGCGGCGTGCGGCTGACCCCTCGTGGCCTCCGGAGGTAGCGCAGGCGCCGCCGCTCGCTCCCAGCGCCCTCCCGGGTTCAGACCCGCCGGCTGCCGCGCGCCTCCTTCTTCCAGGTGAGCGAGCAGACCTGGGGTCCGTGCCCCCGGCTTCGGCCTTCTCGCTTGCACTGCCCGCCTCCCCTGCTTTGCTCCCGCGCCCCGTCCGCTCCGTGAAGAAAGGCTGTCTCCTGCCGTGGACGTCCTGCGCTTTGAACCGGCTAGGAGCTCATAGTGGGAGGAGAGTGTAGGGCCATCGCGGTGTTAAATTTTGCTACATTTAAAATGAAAAGTTCGAATACACATGGAATCACATTTCAAAAATCAAAAAACACGAAAAGGGATACTTTGAAAGGTTTAGACCCGCCTTTACTCCACCCGCTCTCCCATCTTTCCCACTCCACCTATTTCTTCCACCACGTTTATTAATTTTTTTGGTTTCTTTGCATAATAAACAAATACACGTAAACTCTGTTTCCTTTTCTGTGATGAAAGGCGCACATTGCCCACCTGTCCTGAGCTTTGCTTTGCTTTTAGTTGAGGGTCTTCCCCACCCCCCTGCCCCGTCTCACTCAGGGTTTGGGGGTGGGGTGGGGAAGACACCCCAGAGCTTAATAAACAAGGTCCTCTAGGTGACATCTGGGTTCTTTTCTTTCAAATGTGTGTGTGTATTAGTCGCTCAGTCATGTCCGACTCTTTTCTATTCCATGGACTGTAGCCCGCCAGGCTCCTCTGTCCATGGGATTCTCCAGGCAAGAATACTGGAGTGGGTTGCCATGCCCTTCTCTCTTTTCAAATAAATGTTGGGCTAAACTCTTGGAACTTCCCCGCCCATCCAGTGGTTAGGACTCCATGAGTTCACTGCTGAGGGTGCAGGTTCAGTCCCTGGGAGCGGAGGAACTAAGATCCCTCAAGCTGTAAGTTCCGGCCAGGCCAAAAAAGTAAAACAAAAACTCAAAAAGCCAAAACCCTTGCAATATGAAAGTGCAGTCGCTCAGTCATGTCCGACTCTTTGCTACCCCTTGGACTGTAGTCCGCCAGGCTCCTCCATCCATGGGATTCTTGCCCTCCAGGCAAGAACACTGGAGTGGGTGGCCAGTTCCTTCTCCAGAGGACCTTCCCGACCCAGGGATCGAACCCAGGTCTCCCGCATTGCGGACAGATGCTTTAACCTCTGAGCCACCAGGGAAGCCTCTTGCAATATAATATAATGACATATTTATATTATATAATAATATATTTATATTATATCATTCATTCATTGTGTAAATTAGCTACTTATTATATCTTGCAATATAATATATATCTCGCAATATATCTTGCGATAATAAGTAGCTAATTTACGCAATGAATGAATAAAGACCCAGGTGACAGAAGCCCTGAGGGCACGTTCCTGGGCTTATAAATCAGCGCCTCCAGCACCTCCGCGGGTCAGAGGATGTGCAAATAGTCACCCGTGTTTCGTCGGAAGCAGGGTCTTCATTTACATGTCAAAGCTAGAGGGTCCATGCAGGTTAGAACTAGAAATGGAAAAAAGAAAGTACATGGACAACATTTTGAAGGGAAAAGTAAGAAACCAGACATAATTTTCTGTAGACTCTGCAACACTGCTCAGAGGGGAGTTGGAGGTCGAGGGGATAAGCGCCTTGGCCAGTCTGGGTCTGCGAGCTCCTGGAATGCCCTCTTCTGACCCCCTCGTCCGAACCATTCTGTGATGTTAGGAGCTGTATCTGGGGTCCCAGAGCTCTTCCAGAAAAACCCACCCTTCTTTACCCCAATAACTTACACATGGCCAAATAGAACAAAGCTGCCCAGAGTAGAAGGTTAAGGGGGCCTGGACCCCGGGGGAGAGTGGCAGGGTTGTGAGCTCCTATTCCAAATGGGCTACAGCCCTGCAGAGTGGGAGACCCACGAGGAAAGGGGTCCAACGTTGATGGACCCTGAGGGTATTAAGCTCGGTGAAATAAATCAGCGAAAACCAAATGCGGTGTGAACTCACATGTGAAATCGAAGAAACAGAATAACCAAGCTCACAGATCCAGAGAACCAGAGAGAGAATGGTGATTGCCCGAGGCGGGGTGGGGTTGCGAAATGGGAGAGGGGGTCAAGAGGAATAAATTTCCCATTCATTATGTGATAAATAAGACCGAGCTCAGACGCGGTCCCCAGAGACCGAAGCAGAACTACAGCTCCCGAGATGTCCCGCGCCAGCTCCACCCCCAACCCCGACACTGAGGCGAGACTACAATTCCCGTGGTGCCTCGGGCGTTGCCGGCCTCTGATTGGCTGCGCGGAGCGCGCAGGCGGCGGCCCATGGCTGCGCTCGGCAAGGCGGCGGCGCGGTGGGCGCCGGGGCTGTGGCGGCGGGCGGTGCGCGCGGCCGTGTGGCTCGGGGGCAGGCGTTTCGCGAGCGGCGGCGCGCAGGTGAGGGCTGCGGATACGGGGTGGGCGGCGGGAGCCCGAGAGGCCTTGCGTGCCGGACTCGGAGCTGGGTTCACGACCTCTGGATGTTACCTCTCCCCGCCTTGGCCTCAAGTGGCTACGTCACATCCCCTGCGGCCCTGCCACCCGGGTCACTGTCTCCCCGGCTCCGTCCGCACAGCCGCGTGACCCGGTCCCTCGCGGGGGCGACCCGGGGGCTCGGAACGCGGGACCCCAGGCAGGACCCCAGTGTCCCGGGTCCTGACTTTATCCACTTTCCTGGTGGCGAGAGTGGGAGGAGGGGGAAGTGATGCTGCTCCTTTCGGGGTCAGTCCTGCCCGGGCCACGCACTCCCCGTGTGACTTTAAGAGAAGTTACCGCCGTCCCTTGGTTCACGGGGGACACCGAAACCCTCGGGTGCTTGAATCCCACAGCTGGACCCCGTATCCGCGGACCCCGCCTCCGCGGATCCACCAACCCACTTGGTGTGTGAGGTTTGCCATCAGCAGTTGGTTGAATCCAGGGCTTGCCTGGTGGCTCAGTGGTAAAGAATCTGCCTGGAATGCAGGAGACGTGGGTTCAATCCCTGGGTCAGGAAAATCCCCTGGAGGAGGAACTGGCCACCCACTCCAGTATTCTTGCCTGGAGAATCCCATGGACGGAGGAGCCTGGCAGGCTATGTAGTCAATGGTTTGCAAAGAGTCAGACACCACCGAGCGACTAAGCATGTCAGCGTCAGGATTTAGCATGCAGTGTTTTTGCAAGAGGCTACCAAGGGCACTTTCTGTGATGTAGGTGTGGTACCTGTCACAGGGACTGCGGAGATGGGAGCTAGTAGGAGTGGAAAGAAAGAAAGTGAAGTCGCTCAATTGAGTCCGACTCTTTGCGACCCCTTGGACAGTACCCTGCACCAGGCTCCTCCGTCCATGGGATTTTCTAGGCAAGAGTACTGGAGTAGGTTGCCATTTCCTTCTCCAGGGAATCTTCCCGACCCAGGAATTGAACCCAGGTCTCCTGCATTGTAGACAGATGCTTTACCATCTGAGCCACAAGGGAAGTAGACAGTGTCCCAAATGGTCGTTGTGCCGCTGTTGTTGAAAAGCACATCCACCAGTTCCAGATAAGAAGCAGAAACACAAAGGAGCATCTTAGTTGTCCCTTCATTTCAAACTAATCTTAAAACCACACTTTTAAAAATTGAAGTATATGGAGAAGGAAATGGCAACCCACTCCAGTATCCTTGCCTGGAAAAGTCCATGGACAGAGGAGCCTGGCGGGCTGCAGTCCGTGGGGTTACATGACTGAGCATGTGTGCACGAGGGTGGAGGGAGATGGGTTGGTAGTAGTAAACTGGTAGAACTAAAAAGAAAAAAAAATTGAAGTATAGTTGATTTACAGTATTGTGTTAATTTCAGGCATATAGCAAAGTGGTTTAGTTGTGTGTGTGTGTGTACATATACACATGTGTATATGTATCTATACACACATATATATGTTTTTTCAGAGTCTTTTCCATTATAGGTTATGGCAGAACATCAAGTGTAGTTCCCTGTGCTATATATTAGTTCCTTCTTTATCTATTTTATGTATAGTAGAAAACCACACATTTTAGCACTGCCACAAATATGAACTTTAATTAGAAAATCTAGCCTGATACCCAGGACTAATTAAAAAAAAATGAAGTGATATAGAATAAAAATACAGAAGAGAATGAAAAGAAAAAAGAATGAGAAGAAAAAAAATCTAATCCTGTTTCCTTTGTTCTAGGAAACTTAAAAAAATTAATAGATGTTATTTTTTAGAGCAGTTTTAGGTTTTCAGAGAAGCTGAGCAGTAAGAGTAGAAGTCCCAGACCCCAATCTTCCCGTTTCCTGTTCTTAATGTTGGAGGGGCCTTGACTCAGTAGGTGGCTGGATGCCTGTTTCTGTGACTGCACACTCCTGATGGTTGGAGGTAGAGGTTATACACCGATAGGAATAGATGTGAGAGTGTCATTGCTAAATTGTCCTGAGACCTTCTTGTTCTCAGTAGCAGGGTCTGTGGAGTATTATGTCTAAGAGAGCAAATGGTGTAACTATTTAGAACATGGCCACTCAGAGCAGTGAAACTATGGTCAGCTTTTGCCGTCATCAGCACAAACAAGCTGTCTTATATTTTAACTGTGTATTTAAAAAAGAAATCTAAGAACAGTATTATGAACTGCATAGACCTATCTTCCAGAATCAGCAGTTATTAACATTTGGCTGTAGTTGCTTTGCTTCTCTCCCTCCACCCTCTTCTGTTTTGTGGCTCTAAGAGTTTGAAATGAATCCCTGATTTCTTGTCATTTCAACCCTAAATTCTTCTCTGTGCACCTCTAAGAAAATAAGGATATTCCGAACATAAGCACAATATGTGTGCAATGAGAGTGGCTTGACTTGGCTGGCGCAAACAAAAGGAAAATGGCAAACAGGTTAGGTTGGATTTTTCTGACAATTGAAAAACATCTTGTATGTTAATAGTTCATAAAATAAGAGGTGGGATGAATTTTTAAAAAGAGGATAGTGTTCAACTTTGTAAATCCAAGAAATGCAGATTGAGAGATTTTTTTTTTTTTAACTTTGAAATTAACAAGACGTTTGATTCTTAACAAACTCTTTGATATTGTGAAAACCATCTTTGGCAAGGGCACCAGGGTCCATGTGAGCTGATACATGTTTTGGAAGACAGCTTATTAGTAGGTGTTCTGTCATTGAAATGTCTGTACCTATTTGGCTTACTACTCTTGCTTTTAAGAATTTAACTTAAGGAAATGTCCATAATATGGAAAAATCAGTAAGCATGAGGACGTTCTTTATGACGTAATTTGTAGCAGTAGAATATGGGAAAACCTAAGTGAGATAAGGGAAACCTAATATTACTGGAATATTCACTCAGAATATTATGTAGCCAGAAACGTGGAGGATGTAAGGCTGTATGTGTTGATGCCGAAAGAAAACCAAGAGAGACCAGTGAAAAGAAGATGGGAAAAAAAGCACAGCATAGTGCCGTTTGTGTGTTGACAAAAAGATGAGAAAGTAGCACCATCCAGGAAGGGTTTCTGGAAAATACCAAGAGGGGTTGGCACTGGGTGGAAGAGGAAGCAGGAAACTTAACATTTTATTTTCTGTATCATCTGAAGCGATTGAGTGTTTTTTAAAAGCTCTGTGTGTGTTGTTACGGTAAAACTTAAAAGGTGGTTATGAAGGCTGTTGTAATAGATTAAAATGTTTCATGTCAAGCAAAAAGAACAAGACACAAAATCATACGTATGAGGTGCAGCCTCAGCCACCTAACAAGCATAAGACTAGAAAAAGGTGATTAAAAGCAATACTGATCCGTCGTGTTCAAGTCCTGGGCTTGTTTCTGAATTTTTCTATTTTCCAATTAAAAAAATTCCTTTTGGGACTTCCCTGGTGGCTCCGTGGTAAAGAATCTGCCTGCCAACGCAGGAGACGGTGATTCGATCCTTCTCGGGGGAGATCCCACATTCCGTGGAGCATCCAAACCCGTGCACCACAACTGCTGAGCCTGTGCTCTGGAGCCAGGGAGCTACAGCTACTGAGCCCACCCACCACGTCAACAAGAGAAGCCACCACGATGAGAAGCCCACGCATCACAGCTAGAGAAACACACAACTAGCTTTCTCACTGCAACTAGAGAAAGTGCATGCAGCAACAAAGACCCGGCACAGCCATAAATAAATAAATGAAATGAAAGTAATCCTTTATATCAGTTATGCAAAAATAACTTCAACCAAGTAGTTATGTGCTTAAAAATACCTGAAAAGGCCTCATTCTCTATTGCAGATGGATCTGCCTGGCCAGCAACCCTGAGTCCTCCCCTGAAATCTGCTGCCCGGGCTGGCCCGAGGGTGGGGATGAGGCCTCCCCCAACCCCCTGCCCCTCTGCCTGACTTGGGCCGCTCTCGTCTCCCCTCCGTGCAGAGCCCGCCCACCTTTGGGTTGCTGTTGGATATTGATGGGGTGCTGGTGAGGGGCCACCAGGTCATCCCCGCCGCACAGGAGGCCTTCCGCCGGCTGCTGGACCCCCAGGGGCAGCTGCGGGTGCCTGTGGTCTTCGTCACGAATGCCGGGAACATCTCACAGTGCAGTAAAGCCGAGGAGTTGTCGACCCAGCTGGGCTTCCAGGTGAGGAGATGGTGGAGTCTAGAGGCTGAGGACCCTCCCCCCAACTGAACCCCCTCTCCAACACTGACTGCACTCTTGCCCCGGGGTGGGGGACAGTGTGGATGAGCCAGGGTAAACCTCCCAGACTCGCTGGAAAAATAACTTGAAGCTCAAAGGCCAGACTCTGGCAGAGCCCCATCAACAGGGTCCTCTTTTATGAAAACGAGCATCATGGACTTGGCCATTTCCAACTTTCCTCCCAGGCCTCAGGGTCACGTGTTTCTAAGTGTCCACGTCCCGGGGGGATGGTGAGGTGACAGCTCTCTTTTCTCATGAGTAGGATGGCACAGTTCAGTGAGCTCTTGTCTCTCGCCCGCCAGCAGCTCCCACCGCCCCAGCATCCACATGGCGTGTGTTGGCAGTGGATCTGGGTTTTGGAAAGAGTCCTCATGAGACCTAGAGAGTAGAGCCATTGCCGAGCGGCTGGGACACTGCTTGGGGACAAGGCCGGTTCTCCCCCTGGTGTCCAGACAGTGGGCCTTCGAGGTCACCATTAGCATAAATGCTGAGAAGCCAGGTCTTTACTTAGAACTGAAAACCTTCAGAGGCAGAGGCAGGTCTGAGCTCGTGCAAGAACCCTGTGGTTCTCCAGCAGGGCTGAGAGATTGGGGTGTGGACAGCGGGGTGGGCAGGGCCCGTGGTGGCCACAGCTCCTGTCGGCTCTGCTGTCTGGGACCATCACCCATGTTGGGGTAGCTCCAGAAGAGCTGGGCCCCCTCCGGGCCAGTTTCTCCTTCCCGTGTCCCCACTGCTCCCGACGCTGCCCTCGCCTGCCCTCATCTGCGTGTCCTCTGCTGTCCCTCTCTTGGCCGCCCTGCAGGTGGAGCCCGACCAGGTGATTTTGTCCCACAGCCCCATGAAGCTCTTCTCACAACATCATGACAGGCGGATGCTGGTGTCTGGGCAGGGGCCCCTGGTGGAAAATGCTCGAGCGTATCCTGCTGCTGCTCCCAGCTCTGCTGTCCTTGCCCGGACTAGGGGACTGGGGCCAGACCTGCCTGGTGCCCAAGGGAGGAGGGAGGGCGGCTCCCAGGTGTCTAGCCCTGGCGTCCGGGGGTTCCTGAAAGCCAGCCCACCGCTTTGGAGCCTGCTGGGCAGCTCCCTGGAGAGTCTGACTCGCCCCGGTCCGAGAGCCCGGGCGGTTCTGTGGTTCGGTCTGGGCCCCGCGGCTCCCTGTGCTTGGTGTGCGTCTGCGTGGAGCTCACCCCCAGACGTATGCTCGTAAGGGTCAGTCCCCGCTCTGAAGCAGCTTGTTCACCTGCTGCTCCTGCAAACCCGAGCGGAGCACTGCCGTGGGCAGCCGTTCCCGGGGGACCAGAGCAGTACACGGCTGCTGCTTCATCAGGGCTCCTGCTGGAGGTGGTGAAAGGGGCCTTAGGACAGGAGCACGGCAGAGAGTGCTGGAGGGTGAGGCTGCAGTGTGTCCCCCACCCCCTTTAGGCTGAATCTGGTCCATCGTCCAGGTGTCGTCCGGCCTGGCTTCTCCAGGCTCTGCTCAGCCAGCCTCCTTCTCATCGAGGAGTCTTCTCTCAGCCCTCCTCAGAGCGCTGGTGCTTCCAGCTCTGGGCCAGTGTGAGCTCGGGGATGGGGCTTCCTGCTCGAGGGTGCCCATCACCAGCGCCCATGCCTGCATGCAGTGCCTCCTGGCGCGTGCTGGCCTCATGCACTCTGTCCAGGGTTGAGGCAGGCTTGATCGGGTCGGGCGTGCTTCCTTTACTTTCAAAGGCATCTCCCCCCGCACCCTGTCCTGGCCGCTTTGCTTCCTGACCTTGCTGCAGACTGGGTTTCAAGCACTTGGTCACAGTGGACGAGCTGCGGGCAGCCTTTCCCGTGCTGGACATGGTGGATCTGCAGCGGCGGCCCAAGACCACGGTAATGGGACATGATTGGGCCCCCCTCGCTGACCCTGCAGCCTTGCCTCCAGAGAGCAGGCTGCTTGGAGGGCACGACTGGCTGAGGACTTAGTCCCTAGATGCGCGGGGTGAGGACTGTTCTCTCTCCTTCCAGAGCCCTCTCATCTCCTCCAGCTGGCGGCTTTGTGCTTTACCAGCTCTCCCAGAGTCACCCGGGAGGACCCTAGCCTTTGTTGAGTTGATCACGGCTCTGTGGTCCTAGGGCCCCTTACAAAGACTGCTGTCCTGGTGGGATGGCTTCCTGGGAAGGTGCACTTCTGAGCATCTGCCGCAGCTCCTTTTGGGTTTGGCTCATACTTGAACATTCTCTCTTCCGGCCAGTGGCCACGGGGCCTGTCACTGACCCTCTAGGGTGCCCGCTGTCTCCTGCCGGCCCTTCACCCTCCCCCTCCCCATGTAAACTGTCTCCCACACTGCAGCATGATGACGCAATTGTTACAAAGCAGACAGACCTGCTTCTGTTGGGCTGTGGCTCCCATCCTTCCCCTGCCTCCGAGCCACGCACAGTGTGTTCTCAGCCAGACGTCGCCCCAGCTCTCAGGACAGCGCAGTGACAGCCCCCGGGGACGTGCTCAGCCCAGGTCTCAGCTGGTCGCTGGCAGAGTTGAGACCTGGGCGGCTATTCCTGGAAGGAATGGGCCCCAAGACGGCAGTCAGTGGGGGCCCCGCCCCCAGAGTGACACCAGGCTCCTGTCCCTCCCGGGTGCACCACGTGTCAAGGTCAGCCAGCAAGGATGGGAGGTGAGGGTGTGGAATCAGGCGGCCGAGAACGAGACGAGGTGCACCTGGCTGGACGCTCTCACCCTCTCCCTGAGGACCTCCCCCTCGGCCTGTCAGCTTTTCCTTGGCCTGGCCTACACCGAGGGACCCTCTGTCTGTCGTCACACGTCCCACCCCCTGGAAACCAGGCGTGGAAGGTGACCATGGCATTAACGGCCTCTTCTTGGTCTCTTGCAGCCGCTTCCAAGGAATGACTTCCCTGCGATTGAAGGTAATGAGGTCCCTGTGTGATGCGGACAGTGTGGGTGGGGTGCTGGACGCTGGGCTCTGGTCTCCATCTGCCATTCACCACCTCTGAGACGTTAGCTGCTCATCTTTCCTTCCACATGCCACTTGCCTCGTTATTCCAGAAAAATCGTAAATGTAGAAAATCTTAAGTGGAAAGGTACCTAAGGTAACCTGGTCCAGTGTTTCTCAGCCCTGTTAAACCCAGTTCTGCCTGGGTAACAAAAATACTGTATTGTCCCACTTACTATTCCAGGTGATCTCATAGATAATATAACTTTCCTATACACAAATGTTATGGAGAAGGAAATGGCAACCCACTCCAGTATTCTTGCCTGGAGAATCCATGGACAGAGGAGCCTGGCAGGGCTCCAGTCCATGTGATCATAAGAGTCAGACATGACTTGCGACTGAACCCCCACCACCACCACCATACACAAAGATTAATTCACTTTAAAGCTGTAATTGTATGGAGAAATAAATTTTTTTAGTAAGGTAATCTGCATTTCAGTATGTAATAATTACCCAAGAGGACATAGTTAAGTAGCAAAATGATCATAGCAAAAGTAGAATCCCCAGGAGTGTCACAACTAAAAATGCAGTGTGTTCACAGGTGTGTAGGTGTGCATTGATGTGCCAAACGCAGTGTGGTCACAGGTGTGTAGGTGTGCATTGATGTACCAAACACAGTGTGGTCACAGGTGTGTGGGTGTGCCTCGGTGTGACATGCACTGTGGTCACAGGTGTGTAGGTGTGCCTCGGTGTGACAAACGCCCTGTGGTCACAGGTGTGTAGGTGTGCCTCGGTGTGACAAACGCCCTGTGGTCACAGGTGTGTAGGTGTGCCTTGGTGTGACAAACACAGTGTGATCACAGGTGTGTAGGTGTGCCTCGGTGTGACACAGTGTGATCACAGGTGTGTAGGTGTGCCTCGGTGTGACATCCACTGTGGTCACAGGTGTTTAGGTGTGCCTCAGTGTGCCATGCAGTGTGGTCACAGGTGTGTAGGTGTGCCTCGGTGTGCCATGCAATGTGGTCACAGGTGTGTAGGTGTGCCTCGGTGTGACAAGTGCACTGTGGTCACAGGTGTGTAGGTGTGCCTCGGTGTGACAAACACAGTGTGGTCACAGGTGTTAAGGTGTGCCTGGGTGTGCCATGCAGTGTGGTCACAGGTGTGTAGGTGTGCCTCGGTGTGACAAATGCACTGTGGTCACAGGTGTTTAGGTGTGCCTCGGTGTGACAAACACCCTGTGGTCACAGGTGTGTAGGTGTGCCTCGGTGTGACAAGTGCACTGTGGTCACAGGTGTGTAGGTGTGCCTCGGTGTGCCATGCAGTGTGGTCACAGGTGTGTAGGTGTGCCTCGGTGTGACAAGTGCACTGTGGTCACAGGTGTGTAGGTGTGCCTCGGTGTGACAAACACCCTGTGGTCACAGGTGTGTAGGTGTGCCTCGGTGTGACAAGTGCACTGTGGTCACAGGTGTGTAGGTGTGCCTCGGTGTGCCATGCAGTGTGGTCACAGGTGTGTAGGTGTGCCTCGGTGTGACAAGTGCACTGTGGTCACAGGTGTGTAGGTGTGCCTCGGTGTGACAAACACCCTGTGGTCACAGGTGTGTAGGTGTGCCTCGGTGTGACAAACACCCTGTGGTCACAGGTGTGTAGGTGTGCCTCGGTGTGACAAGTGCACTGTGGTCACAGGTGTGTAGGTGTGCCTCGGTGTGACAAACACCCTGTGGTCACAGGTGTGTAGGTGTGCCTCGGTGTGACAAGTGCACTGTGGTCACAGGTGTGTAGGTGTGCCTCGGTGTGCCATGCAGTGTGGTCACAGGTGTGTAGGTGTGCCTCGGTGTGACAAACGCCGTGTGGTCACAGGTGTGTAGGTGTGCCTCGGTGTGACAAGTGCACTGTGGTCACAGGTGTGTAGGTGTGCCTCGGTGTGACAAACACCCTGTGGTCACAGGTGTGTAGGTGTGCCTCGGTGTGACAAGTGCACTGTGGTCACAGGTGTGTAGGTGTGCCTCGGTGTGACAAACGCCCTGTGGTCACAGGTGTGTAGGTGTGCCTTGGTGTGCCATGCAGTGTGGTCACAGGTGTGTAGGTGTGCCTCGGTGTGACAAACGCCGTGTGGTCACAGGTGTGTAGGTGTGCCTCGGTGTGCCATGCAGTGTGTTCACAGGTGTGTAGGTGTGCCTCGGTGTGCCATGCAGTGTGGTCACAGGTGTGTAGGTGTGCCTCGGTGTGACAAACACCCTGTGGTCACAGGTGTGTAGGTGTGCCTCGGTGTGACAAGTGCACTGTGGTCACAGGTGTGTAGGTGTGCCTCGGTGTGACAAACGCCCTGTGGTCACAGGTGTGTAGGTGTGCCTTGGTGTGCCATGCAGTGTGGTCACAGGTGTGTAGGTGTGCCTCGGTGTGACAAACGCCGTGTGGTCACAGGTGTGTAGGTGTGCCTCGGTGTGCCATGCAGTGTGGTCACAGGTGTGTAGGTGTGCCTCGGTGTGACAAGTGCACTGTGGTCACAGGTGTGTAGGTGTGCCTCGGTGTGCCATGCAGTGTGGTCACAGGTGTGTAGGTGTGCCTCAGTGTGACAAACACCCTGTGGTCACAGGTGTGTGGGTGTGCCTCGGTGTGACAAGTGCACTGTGGTCACAGGTGTGTAGGTGTGCCTCGGTGTGACAAACGCCCTGTGGTCACAGGTGTGTAGGTGTGCCTTGGTGTGCCATGCAGTGTGGTCACAGGTGTGTAGGTGTGCCTCGGTGTGACAAACGCCGTGTGGTCACAGGTGTGTAGGTGTGCCTCGGTGTGCCATGCAGTGTGGTCACAGGTGTGTAGGTGTGCCTCGGTGTGACAAGTGCACTGTGGTCACAGGTGTGTAGGTGTGCCTTGGTGTGACAAATGCACTGTGGTCACAGGTGTGTAGGTGTGCCTCGGTGTGACAAGTGCACTGTGGTCACAGGTGTGTAGGTGTGCCTTGGTGTGCCATGCAGTGTGGTCACAGGTGTGTAGGTGTGCCTCGGTGTGACAAACGCCGTGTGGTCACAGGTGTGTAGGTGTGCCTCGGTGTGACAAGTGCACTGTGGTCACAGGTGTGTAGGTGTGCCTCGGTGTGCCATGCAGTGTGTTCACAGGTGTGTAGGTGTGCCTCGGTGTGCCATGCAGTGTGATCACAGGTGTGTAGGTGTGCCTCGGTGTGCCATGCAGTGTGGTCACAGGTGTGTAGGTGTGCCTCGGTGTGACAAGTGCACTGTGGTCACAGGTGTGTAGGTGTGCCTCGGTGTGCCATGCAGTGTGGTCACAGGTGTGTAGGTGTGCCTCAGTGTGACAAACACCCTGTGGTCACAGGTGTGTGGGTGTGCCTCGGTGTGACAAGTGCACTGTGGTCACAGGTGTGTAGGTGTGCCTCGGTGTGACAAGTGCACTGTGGTCACAGGTGTGTAGGTGTGCCTTGGTGTGCCATGCAGTGTGGTCACAGGTGTGTAGGTGTGCCTCGGTGTGACAAACGCCGTGTGGTCACAGGTGTGTAGGTGTGCCTCGGTGTGCCATGCAGTGTGTTCACAGGTGTGTAGGTGTGCCTCGGTGTGCCATGCAGTGTGGTCACAGGTGTGTAGGTGTGCCTCGGTGTGACATGCAGTGTGGTCACAGGTGTGTAGGTGTGCCTCGGTGTGACAAGTGCACTGTGGTCACAGGTGTGTAGGTGTGCCTCGGTGTGACAAACGCCCTGTGGTCACAGGTGTGTAGGTGTGCCTCGGTGTGCCATGCAGTGTGGTCACAGGTGTGTAGGTGTGCCTCGGTGTGACAAGTGCACTGTGGTCACAGGTGTGTAGGTGTGCCTCGGTGTGCCATGCAGTGTGGTCACAGGTGTGTAGGTGTGCCTCAGTGTGACAAACACCCTGTGGTCACAGGTGTGTGGGTGTGCCTCGGTGTGACAAGTGCACTGTGGTCACAGGTGTGTAGGTGTGCCTCGGTGTGACAAACGCCCTGTGGTCACAGGTGTGTAGGTGTGCCTTGGTGTGCCATGCAGTGTGGTCACAGGTGTGTAGGTGTGCCTCGGTGTGACAAACGCCGTGTGGTCACAGGTGTGTAGGTGTGCCTCGGTGTGCCATGCAGTGTGGTCACAGGTGTGTAGGTGTGCCTCGGTGTGACAAGTGCACTGTGGTCACAGGTGTGTAGGTGTGCCTTGGTGTGACAAATGCACTGTGGTCACAGGTGTGTGGGTGTGCCTCGGTGTGACAAACACAGGTGATCACAGGTGTGTAGGTGTGCCTCGGTGTGACAAACACAGTGTGATCACAGGTGTGTAGGTGTGCCTCGGTGTGACAAACACAGTGTTGTCACAGGTGTGTAGGTGTGCCTCAGTGTGACATGCAGTGTGGTCACAGGTGTGTAGGTGTGCCTCGGTGTGACAAACACAGTGTGGTCACAGGTGTGTAGGTGTGCTTCGGTGTGACATGCAGTGTGGTCACAGGTGTATAAGTGTGCCTCGGTGTGACATGCAGTGTGGTCACAGGTGTGTGGGTGTGCCTCCCTCGGTGTGACAAACACAGTGTGGTCATAGGTGTGTAGGTGTGCTTCGGTGTGACATGCAGTGTGGTCACAGGTGTTAGGTGTGCCTCGGTGTGACAAACGCAGTGTGGTCACAGGTGTGTAGGTGTGCCTTGGTGTGACATGTAGTGTGGTCACAGGTGTGTAAGTGTGCCTCGGTGTGACAAACGCAGTGTGGTCACAGGTGTGTAGGTGTGCCTTGGTGTGACATGCAGTGTGGTCACAGGTGTTAGGTGTGCCTCGGTGTGACATGCAGTATGTTCACAGGTGTGTAGGTGTGCCTCGGTGTGACATGCAGTATGTTCACAAGTGTGTAGGTGTGCCTCGGTGTGCCATGCACTGTGGTCACAGGTGTGTAGGTGTGCCTCGGTGTGACTCAGAAGTTAGGGGCACTGTCGTCACTGTTGACATGCTTTTCCCGATTGGGGAATAAATCTTGGTAAAGTTTTGAAGAAATGAAGTGCAGTCTTCTCATGACTAACATGATAGTTGCATTTTTTGAAAAAAATCCGTGTTTATGAAAACCCTACCAAAAAATACGTTGTCGGGAATGGAATGAAGATTTAGGCACAGCTCATGATAAGCAGGTTGTCCTGTGTGTCAGCTGTTGGTAGACCTGAGGGGCCTGACTGTGCAGGGCTGTCCTGAGCCCCTCGCGTCCCGGCCCCTCCCACAGCCCTCGGCAAGTGTCAGTCCCCGTGACAATGAAGACAGCTCCCCGGGGCGTGCTGCCCGCCGGGCTGTGGACTGGCCGGCTCCTGGTCTTGCACCTGGCCCCAGCGGCCAGCGGGCAGCTCAGCCTGCATGCTCTCCTGGGTCTCCGTGTTATCCTCTGCACAGCAGTGAGTGTCGTCCTTGTGTAGTTGAGGAAGCCGAGGCTGAGACATGCTGAGAACTAGCCTACAGTCCCAGAGGGATGTGGGCAGCGTCAGGCCTGTGACCCTGTCTCCCCACCGTGTTGCCGACCGGCCCTGGGGCTCCAGCGACGTGACCAGGTGACTGAGGTGCTGGGAAAGAGTTGGTCAGCAGGCGCTGCTGCTTCTCTGCTTTTAACCCTCGGGATGGCCCAGTGAACTCACGAAGGAGCCCTCAGGAGCTCCTCCTGGCTCAGCTTTGTCCACCTCCTGGGACCCGTGCCCTCTCCAGGGCCGGGCATGGCGGGACTCCCCGAGGGGCTCCCCGGACCATGGCTCACGCTCCGCGCTCTGCAGGGGTGCTCCTCCTGGGGGAGCCCGTGCGCTGGGAGACGAGCCTGCAGCTGATCACAGACGTCCTCCTCAGTGACGGGAATCCTGGCACGGGTCTGGCGACAGCCCCCTACCCCCACCTTCCCGTCCTGGCCAGCAACACGGACCTCCTCTGGATGGCTGAAGCCAAGATGCCCAGGTGAGGACACGGGGTCCCTGCCTTCAGCTGCTGGTGGCTCCTCAGCCATCTGGGTGCTCTGAGCTCAGACCCCTTCCTCGAGGCCCCGGGTTGCCATGGTAACCTGGCCTCTGGGAGGGGTCTCCAGGGTCACATAACATACTGAGTAGTAAAATGAACACTGCTGCTTACTGAGCACGGAAGGTGGATCGAGGTGGGGGTTTACCCCCCGCGCTTGACCGCCAGAGTCCAGCAGGACGGCTCCTTTTGGCTCTTGGAGCCCGAGTGGTGCTCAGCCCCTGTTATCCGTGCCCTCCCCTCCCTGCCTTCACCCGAGGTGCTGGTTCTCCCACTTCTTGGTGTCCTTCTGCCCGTAAGACGCGGGGGAGGGAAGAGGATTTTGAGGCCTTTGGCCCCGGGGAGGGCCCTCACCCCACCCTGCCCGGCCGAGCTGCGCACAGCACAGACCCACAGATCCACAGACTGCGGTTTTGCTGACCCCCAGGTGACCTCCCTGGAAGGGCAGCTGCTGGTGCTGTTGGGCTTGTCTGGGGCCACAGGCGAACGAGTGACCTCTCTCCCCCACCTGCCTCCAGGTGAGCTGTGCAGTGGGTCCGTCGCTGGTGCGGGGGCCAGCCCTGAGCCACTGTGCAGCCGCCCAAGGGGGCAGGTCAGGTCACTGTGTTCGCTCTCACTGCTTTCCTAAAGGGTAGTTCCGCAGCTTGAGGTCAGGCATGTCTTCTGGAACCTTCTTCCTAGAGTTCAGGTTTGCTGACGCTAGGTGAAGGGAGCGGGTTATGTAGGACTGAATGTCTGGAGGCGACTTATGGATTATAAAGCCAATTTGATGTCAGCTGTTCATTCAGTAATGTCAAAACTGAAACCTCCCCGGCAGGTTCGGCCACGGGACCTTCCTGCTGTGCCTGGAGGCCATTTACCGCAAGCTGACAGGCCGGGAGCTGCACTACACGGGCCTCACAGGCAAGCCCAGCCTCCTCACCTACCGGTACGCCGAGGGCCTCCTGGCGCACCAGGCGGCGCGGCGGGGCTGGGCCGCCCCCATTCGGAGCCTCTACGCTGTGGGGTGAGCCCTGTGCCCCCCACACCTCATGTCCCCCTCCTCCCCTGTGCTCCTGCCCTGGCCCCCTCCACCCCGAGTGGACAGCACCCTGCCTGCTGCCCACCACACTGAACTGGGTCCTCTCTCCCCAGCGACAACCCCATGTCCGACGTCTACGGGGCCAACCTGTTCCACCAGCACCTGCAGACGCAGCAGGAGGGGGCGGCCCGGAGCTGCGCCTCCATCCTGGTGTGCACGGGCGTGTACGGTCCCCCGGCCCCCAGCCCCACCGCGCCCGCCCCGGGTAGCGAGGGGTGTCCATTCCATGGACACCGGGACTTCGGCTTCAGGCCCGAGCTCCTGCAGGCAGCCCACGTGGTCAGTGACTTGCAGGAGGCCGTGCGGCTAGTCCTCCGCAAGGAGGGCTGGGCTGTCTAGGGCCTCGGGATGGGGGTGGGATGGGGGTGGGCCTGCTGGCTGCCCCCCAGCCCCTCCCCTGCCCCTGCAGACAGCGTCCTCACCCTGTGGGGTCTTCTGCAGAAAGGAGGTGCTGTGGGTCTCTGCCCGCTGCCGGCATGAGCTGTGACTCTCAGACACTGTTTCATATGGTGTTTTAACTTGCTGCTTAGAGACTTTGGACCTTTTTTTTTTTTAAGTTAAAATAATTGTACAATAATAAATATTCGTTTTGCTGTGTCTTGTGACGCTGTGTCTGGAATGCACTAAAAAGTCCCGTGTGGAAGGATGGTAGGGGAGTGGAGTGGGTGACCTGAGGCACTGGTGAGAGCGTGGACCCCAGCCCCCTGCAGTCTGGGCCTCGAGCGGTCTGTGCAGGACTGAGTCTGGTCCAGGCCTCACCACGGACTTAACCACTTCCCTGATGTGGAAAGAAAGAGGGGCCTTTCCTACGGTGACTCTAGAAACTGTCTCACGTTCCTTGCTGCTCTCGCAGTCATCCCGGTCATCCCATGCCTCTCTTCCAGGATTGTGGCCCCCACCCGCCATGTGCCCGCCCCCAGCCAGCCCCGGTCCCCATCCTACTGCAGCTGACACAGCCCGCTGCTCCCTCCCTCCTTCAAACTCTTCCCTGGGCTGCTCCTGGGAGGGTCGAGGGGGAAGGCGAACGACATGTGCCCCGTCCCTGAGCAGGACCATGTCCACAGGCCCTGCAGGAGACACCCCCCCTCCCCCACCTCCAGGCAATAGCAGCTCCTCCTCACAGGCAGCCCACCCTCGCCTGCAGAACCCCTCCAGCCCTGACACCCCTCACAGGCCCAGTCGGAGCGGAGCTTTGGTCTGCTCTCTTATCAGCTCCCCACTCCCCAGTCAGGTTACTCTAGGGCTCCCACAGGCCATCCTGCCTCAGAGCCTCTGCACTCGCCATTCCCTTACTTCGCACATCCATGAAGCTCCATCCCTTTTTCAGGATCTGGGGAGGGACTCCCTCAATTCCTGTAAAAACAGGGCCTTCCCTGCTGGTCCAACGGGTAAGACTCCAGCTTCCACTGCAGGACGCAAGGGGTTCCATCCCTGGGTGGGGAACTCAGATTCCTGGTGCAGCAAACAAAGACAGAAAACAAAACAAAATCGCTCTCTCTGCTGTCCTGCATCATCTTCCCTGAGGTCCCCATCACCCCGTGACCTATGTTCACTCCTTACTGTACATCTTCTCCTAAAAGACGCGCTCCGTGCACTGTCCATGCTGGTGCTTTCTTGGGTCCCCTCACCCACGTGCTGGGCGTGTGGCAGGACCGCAGACCCACAGGCAGGCGTGGTTTCTCTCCCTCCTGTTCCTTGGGGGAGGGCAGGGGCCCCAGTCGCAGGGATCCCCACTCTTCTCCAGCTCCTTCCTGTCTGTAGATGGTGGATGTCACGAAGGAGCTGTTGTAGGTACCACACCGTGCTGTTTAGGATTTTCTTCAGCTGCCTGTCTCAGAAGCCTGACCACAGTGTTTCCAATGCTGTCTAATCATCACGGCATTCGGGGCAGGCATCTCAAGGACTCTGCTGCCCACCGTGCTGACCTGTAGGCCTAACCACCTGCAGCATGGATGGCCTCAGCATCTCAGCCATGTTCCATGGAGAGAAGAGGATGAAGATGGAGCAGGTGGCGCTGGACTCCCTTTAAAGAACTTTCCTGCAATGCGTCTTCCCTGGTGGTCCAGTAGCTAAGAGTCCGCGCTTCTAATGCCAGGGGCCCTGGTTCAATCCCAGGTCAGGGAATTAGATCCCACATGCCACACTAGGAGTTCCTGTCACTGAAAGATCCTGCAAGCCACAACTAAGACCTGCGAGCTCTCCCTAGGCCTAGGAGGCCCCCAGGAGTGAAGGGAGAGTGCACCAGCCATGCTGGGTGTGGCCGCGTGCAGGGTCTTGCGGGAGCCCCAGGCTGAAGGGATGGGGTGACAGTGTGTGTGTGCCCCCAGCTCCGCCCTGTGGCTGGCAGCTGCTCTCTCTGTGGCCCTTTCTCTCCCTTGCTAACACTTGGTTTCCTGAAGGTGGTAGGAGCCCTTCCAGGCGGGGTGCAGGAAGGAAAGGTGACTGCAGGTCACTCCTGCAGGTTAAGGGCAGGGCGGGCCACTAGGCTTCAGACCCCAGACAGGTCTCCTTCCTCTGGGGCTTTGTCCAGACCTTGGAACCAAATCCACAAGCAGCTGCTTCATTGCTCAGCCTGACTGAGTGAAAAAGTTACCTTTTTGTGTTTCGAAGGAGCCAAATGAATACAAAGAGTCCATGAGTCGGTCTGCACAGGTAGTAAGCACATGTTCAGAAAAAAGTGATCAGCCCGGAGCAGACATGCGGTACCCACGTGGATCTCCAGTCCTGGCCTTGGTGCTGGAACCCCGCCCTTCCTCCGTGTCCCTGTGGGGCTGGCAGCTTCTGGCCCCCCAAGGACGTCCCTGGGCTGAGGCAGGTGGGGAGCCAGTGGGTGGTCAGGCCTCCCCAGGAGCTAGGGTTGCTGTAGCAACCGGATGCTGCCTTGAGGGCGGATTTTTAAAATATCTCAGCTAGAATAGCTTTGTTCCCCCAATCTCTCTTGTCACTTCCCCCGTACCGCGTGGTGCAGGGAGGCCGGGTCATGCGGGGACGCCTGCCTGCTCTCTGCTGGGGGCTCCTGGCAGCTTCTGCCAGGGGCTGGAGGTGCGAGGATTGTCTCGGGCTGTGAAGGGCTGTGAGGCTGTCAGGGCTTCAGCTTTTGCTTCCAGCCTCCTCCAGCTCTTGGTTTCAAAAGCCTACTCATTTTCTCTTTTTTCGGGAGACAGAGAAGAGGGGTCTGGTTTGAAAGCCGCCTCCCTCCTCCCACTGTGGCCCTGGTTCCTACCAGAACAGCTATAGCATCCGGGACCTCTCTTTGGAGCCCAAGGGGTGTCTCATCTTGTCTGCTTTTCCCTTTGTATTTCTAATGTCCTCTTTGGCTTCATTTATTCACTCAACAAATGCCTGCAGAGCACCTACTGAGCCCCTGAAAGAAATGAAAAACTGCCTTGTCTTGGAGAAGTTCTCCCTGTCTTCACCCTGGATTTGGTCCTATCAGATTTCAAACATTTTTAAAAAGTTACAGTAAATTAAGACAGTGTTCTCTTGGCAGAGGGCGGGATACAAACCAATGGGACAAAACAGCACTCAGATACAAGAGCATTGAAAATACGGCTTAACGCACTCAAGGTATCTCTCGATCATTTCATAGACTGATGCGGGCCAAGTGCTGTTCTTGGCCTTCCCCCCAGGTGGTGACTCAGACATCCAGGCGCCTTCCATCTCTCATAACAACTCTATGAAGTAGGTGCTATTAATTATTGTCCCCGTTTTACAGATGAGAAAATTGAAGACAAAGAGAGAGAGTAACTTGA
The DNA here is from genome assembly GCF_033118175.1 of Dama dama. NCBI lineage: Eukaryota > Metazoa > Chordata > Mammalia > Artiodactyla > Cervidae > Dama > Dama dama. The sequence continues at coordinate 11,328,126 of NC_083702.1, forward strand.
CCAAGGTCACCCAGCTTCTGAGTGGTGGAGTCAGGATTTGAACCTAGATAGTCCAGTACTCTTGCCTGGAAAATCCCATGGACGGAGGAGCCTGGTAGGCTGCAGTCCATGGGGTCCCTAAGAGTAGGACACAACTGAGCGACTTCACTTTCATTTTTCACTTTCATGCATTGGAGAAGGAAATGGCAATCCACTCCAGTATTCTTGCCTGGAGAATCCCAGGGACGGGGGAGCCTGGTGGACTGCCGTCTATGGGGTCGCACAGAGTCGGACACGACTGAAGTGACTTAGCAGTAGCAGTAGCAATCTAGGTCTAGTGCATATACCCTTAACTACTATGCTAGCTCCTTTATCACTATATGATGAAATTCTTTATTTCATAAAAATAGTCTTGAGTATAAAGTTTATTTTTTTCTAATGCTAATGTGGTCACACTAGCTTTTTAAAGCTTTTTTAAAATCATTTTTATTTATTTATTTCATTTTTTTGGCTGTGCTGGGATTTTGTTGCCATGCAGGCTTTTCCCTAGTTGCGGTGAGCAGGGGCTAGCCACTAGTTGCTTCTCATTGCGGTAGATTCTCTTGTTGCAGGGCATGGGCTCTAGGCGTGCCGGCTTCAGTAGTTGTAGCCTGTGGCCTCGGTAACTGTGGTTCCTGGGCTCTAGAGGACGGATGCAATAGTTGTGGCGCGTAGGTTTAGTTGCTTCATGGTGTGTGGGATCCTCTGGGATCAGGGATTGAACCTGTGTCTCCTGCATTGGCAGGAGGATTCTTCACCACTGAGCCAGCAGGAAGCCCAAGTCATGCTAGCTTTTTTGAGTTAATATTTGCTTGGTTTATTTATATAAATGCATTAAAACACATATGTCTACATTTTTTCTTCAACCTTCACTTTCTATCTTTCTTTATCTTTATGTTTTAGAGATATTTCTTTTATTTATTTAGTTTTGGTTGTGGTGGCTCGCCATTGCTGTTTGAGTGCTTTCTCTAGTTGCGACGAGCTGGGTCTTCTCTTGCTGTGGAGCACAAGCTCTAGGCGTGCAGGCTTTAGTAGCTGCAGCTCAAAGCGCTTAGTTGCCCCACGGCATATGGAATACTCCCAGGCCAGTGACCGAACCAGTGTCCCCTGCATTGGCAGGCGATTCTTACCCACTGTACCACCAGGGAAGTCCCTAGAAATATCTCTTACAAAAGCATATAGCTGGGAATTAAAAAAAAATTGAACCCAATCATCTCTCTTATTTAATAGGACATTTATTGTGATTACGGATATATTTAACTTTATTTTTTTAACCATCCTTTGCATTCTGGCTTGTGTTATTTCTGATGAGAAGCCTGCTGTCAATCTAACTGTTGTTCCATGATTTACTGCCATGGTTTCTCTGAAGATCCTTTCCTGTAGATGCTCTCTGGTTTCATATCCAAGCATCTAGGAGCATGTTTATTTTTATTCATCCTGTTTAGGATTCATTGTGATTCTTAAATCTGTGGATTGGAGAAGTTTTCAACCATTTTAGAAAATTCTCAGCTGTAATTTTTTTATTATCTTTCCCTGACTCTTTCAAGTTTCTCCTTCTGGAATTTCTATTAGGCATATTTTGGATCTTCCCCATCCACTCAGTTTGTCTTTGGAATATGTTACCACTTCTAGCTCTCTCTACCACATTCTAGAGATTTTCTTCAGATATATATTTTTATTCATTTTTATTGGAGCATGGTTGTTTTACAATGTTGTGTTAGTTTCTTCTGCTCAGCAAAGTGAATCAGTTATACATATATCCCCTCTTCAGATAATATTATTAAAGTTACTAAGTCTTTTTAGGTGTATCTAATATGTTGCTTAATCCATTAATGTTTTTCAATGACTATATGTTTGAAATCTGAAGTTCTTTTTTTAAAAAAAAATCTTCAGTTTTGGTACTAAGAGTTTTTTTTTTCCTAGTATAACATTTAGTTCCTTTAACAATTTTTAAACTGTTTTTTTAAAAAATATTTATTTATTTGGCTGTGCCCGGTCTTAGTTGCAGCACATGGGATCTAGTTCCCTCACCAGGGATTGAACCCTGGGCCTCCTGCACTGGGAGATTGGAGTCCCAGCCACTGGACCACCAGGGAAGTCCCTTAAATGGTTTTTTGAGTTATTTTCTTAGTAGTTGCTCTAAAGCTAATAATATACATTGTATCTTATGATTCATACCAATGTAATTTCAAATACAAAACATGCTTCTATGTATTTTATTTCTGTTCCCCTCTTAGTGCTATTATTGTTGTACACTGTAGATGTATATATGTTACAAACCAAATAATAACAGTCTCATAATTGTTACTTTTATCTAATTTTATGTCTTAAAGAAGTTGAGATCTAGTCTCCCTCTACAGGAGAGAAGGTATATATTTATAAATCTGTGGTGTCAAACCTCGGTGCTCGGGGTGGGGGTGATCCTGCCCACTGAGTTTCCTGGGCTGCTAAGCTGACTGGCCGTGTCTTCTTCCTCTCAACCCATCCTGGCCTCCCCGCTCCAGGAGGATGAGGTATCAGGTCTCCAAACAAGCTTTACCTGGTGACTCCCTCTGCCCCTCAGCATTTAACAGGTGCTCAGGGAAAAGATTTTTGGACTGAAACCTGATTAGTTTGTCCCCCACTCCCAGGCTGCTATCCTAGGCTTATGAGAAGTGCGGTGGGCAAATGAGGACACGGGCTGGGAGTTGGAGGTCTGGGAGCAAAGTGCTGTCCCTCTGTCTCTGTCCCCGGGTATTGTATGTGAGACGTAAGCACAGACCCTGGGAGCCTGGGAGCTGCTTGGCGAATGTGTCTTCCCGTTTCCAGGTCCTTGTGGGATGTTTGCACTCAATTTATACATGAGAAGTTCTTAACTTCCTTCTTTTCATCCCAGCCACATCTTTGGCAAGCTTCTCCTAGGCTGAAGCGAAGGCTCTCTGTGTGCATGTGTGTGTTTGAGTGTGTACACAGATCAGACATAACCCACTGCAAAACCGAGGACCCTCTGGTACTCAGACCATCGGCATACTGCATCATGTGCCCTGATTTCTCATCCTTCTTTTCTGAGACCTTTATATTCAGGGCCTCAGACCTGAAAGAAATGGGGCTAAAGAATCTCATTCAGAAGTTACTCTGAGTGATTGGAGTCCATTCCCTAGAAATCCAAGGATAACTTCAAAGACCTGGTACAACCCAAGTTCCCAGGAAGGAGACCTATCCTCGGGGGGCTGGGCAGGGGGGTGGTCTGGGTGAGAGTAGCAGGCCTGGGCTGGGGTGAGGACAGAGCCATCAATGTTTCCTTAGGAGCCCGGTTCTTTGCCTTCATCAGCGTCTCTGCTTCTTCTCCTGCTTGGTTGACTTGAGCAGGAATTATAGGCCAGTTTTCAGGTTAGCTGCTGGCTGGTGTTCTCCCTGGGGGGAGGCTGGGAGCCCGGCTGTAATCACTCCCATTAGCAGTTGGCAGCTCCCCAGCCTGCTTTTTCACCTGGACCTGCTGTGACACTCACGAGTGCCCCTCCACTGCCCCGGGTGGGTGGCCTCAGTGCCAGCTGGCAGGGCTAAATCTCTCATGCCATGAAGCCTGTGCCCAGCTCCAAGGACCGCTGTTCCCAACAAGAACCGCTCAGCTCCCTGGCGCCTGGAGAAGGCCAGAGCTGTCGGGCAGCAGAGCTCCCAGTGTGGTCTCGAGAAGGGATCCAGCCCAGAAAACAATCAAGAGTGGCCTGAGCTGGTAGATGTCCCCAAGGGTGGAGACATGAGCAGTTGTAATGATGACACCACTTACCTTTCACACATTCTGCACCACGAACTGCGCCAAACCCTCCCAGCTCATGACCTCCTAATACAACAGCCTGGGAAGGCAAATGTTGGTCCCCTTTTGCAATTGGATAATTTGAGGCTCGGAGAGATGAAATAAGACCACATAGGCTCAGTGGTAGAGCTGAGACCACCAACCCAGGGCTCAGCTCCCCCGCCACATCTGTTGGGCCCACATGAGGACTGGACACAGAACGTGTGCGTGCTGGGGGTGTGCTGTGAAACCCCACGTCCACCTGTGGACTGGCGGGACAGAGCTCTATCCACTGCCTGGCTATAGCGTTCAGCATCACTGCTGTGGTCCTTTGTGTCCGTCGACGCTCCTGCACCTCTAGGTGTTTCTTTATTTTTCCTCTGCAGCTACCTCTTCCCGTTGATTCCCATTCCTGCCTTAAGAACCTCAGAGAATACCCAGTACCAGCTTGGCTGGGGCCACACAAACCGTCCTCTTTCTGCTGCTTTCTTCCCAGCGTTTGTATTCAGAGCTGCTCCCTCCACTGCAGATTGGTACCTCCCCCAGGGTGCCCACTGAACCAAGTGACATAAGTATGTAGACATACCAAGGGACATAAGTATGTAGAAATATATATCTGTTTATGGTCCTTATAATCAGTATGGCCTGACTCTTCCCGTGGCTTTTAAGGGCCTTAGGGAGAGGCAGGGTGGCCCAGTGGAGAGTGGAGAGGGCACTGGAGCAAGCAGAGGCCAAATCTGCCCTGGTGCCTGCAGAGGTCCGAGCCTGGTTGCTCGCAGGCACGGTCTACACTGAGACCAAGGCCACTCAGTCCCTAAAGCCCAGGGGTTCAGCGGGTAGGACCTCGCGATCACCTCCCATCTCGCCCCCGCGTTCCCACGGGGCGCCCCCGCGTCCCCGCGGGTTCCGAGGCAGCATCCTCCCCGCTCCCCGCCACCTCCGCGCCCAGCAGCCACTCCCCTTCTTCCCGCCGACCCTGCGGCCCGGATCTCCCCCTCCCAGCCCCGAATCCAATCCCGGTCTCCCTGCCCCGCCCCCAGCTCTTGGCTGGGCCGCCCCGCGCGCCGTCACCGCCGCCGTCACCGCGCGCGCCCGGCCGCGGGGCTCGGCTCCGGCGCGCGGCTCCGGCCGGGGAGGCGGGAGGGAGCCGAGGACAATGCGCCCCGCGCCCGGCGCCCCCCGCGCGGCCCCGCCCCCAGCCCGGCGGCAGCCCCGGTTCCTGCGCGGCCGGAGCGGCTCCGGCAGCAGCGGCGGCACCGGCGGCGGCAGCGACAGCAGCGCGGGCGCCGAGCGGGAGGACGACGACGAGAGCGCCAGCATCAGCAGGCCGCTGGTGTCCGCCGAGCCCCCGGGGACCCCCGCCGCCTCCCGCGCCTCCACGCCCACCTCCGCGCGCAGCATGACCGCCGCTGACCTGGGCGCGGGCGCCGTGGCCGGGGCCGTCGGGGGTGCGGGCGGCCCCGGCCCCGGCCCCGGCCCCTCCTGCCATTCGTGCTGCGGTTGCTGCGGGCGCCGGACCCGGTCGGGCCGCGGGGGTGGGCGCCGCGGCTGCTTCTCTGGCTCGGGCTGCCGCTGGGGCTACCAGGCGCTGTCCGTGGCGCTGCTGCTGGCCCAAGGCGGCCTGCTGGACGTGTACCTCATCGCCGTCACGGACCTGTACTGGTGCTCCTGGGTGGCCACCGACCTGGTGGTTGCGGCGGGCTGGGCCATCTTCTTCGCCAAGAACAGCCGGAGCCGTCGGGGCGGCGCACATGCCCACCACCCGCATCACCCGCACGCCGCGCCCCTGCACCTGCCGGCCGCCCCCGCCGGGGCTGCGGGCGCCAAGGCGCGCGGCGCGCGCGGGGGCGCGGGTGGCCCGGGGCCGGCGGGGCCGGTCGGGGCGGCCGGCGAGTTCGCTTTCGCCTACCTGGCCTGGCTCATCTACTCCATCGCCTTCACGCCCAAGGTGGTGCTCATCCTGGGCACGTCCATCCTGGACCTCATCGAACTGCGTGCGCCCTTCGGCACCACGGGCTTCCGCCTCACCATGGCGCTTTCGGCGCCGCTGCTCTACTGCCTGGTGCGGGCCATCGGCGAGGCGGGTGCCGCCTCCGGCTCCGCGGGCCCCCTGCTCCTGCAGCCGCAGCGGCACCGCGCCGCCGGCTGCTTCCTGGGCACGTGCCTGGACCTGCTGGACAGCTTCGCGCTGGTGGAGCTGATGCTGGACGGCCGCGCGCCGCTGCCCGCACACCTGCGCTACCTGCTCCTCGCCGTCTACTTCCTCGCGCTCGCCTCGCCGGTGCTCTGGCTCTACGAGCTCCACGCCGCCGCCTCGCCCCGGGCCCGGGCCTCGCGGCCGGGCGGCTGCAGCTGTCTCCTGCGCCTCCTGGGCAGCTGCCTGGTGGATGCGCCCTTGCTGGCGCTGCGCTGCCTGCTGGCCCTGAGCTACCAGCAGCCGCTCTCCGTCTTCATGCTCAAGAACCTCTTCTTCCTCGGCTGCCGCGGCCTGGAGGCCCTGGAGGGCTGCTGGGACCAGGGGCTGCCGGCGTCCCCTAGTCGGGCCAGGTCCGGCTATGGTGCTCCGCCCTCCGCCCCGCCGGCGCCCGGAGCCCCCCAACTGGGCCACTGCGTCTCGGAGGACGAGGGGTGCGCCCACGGCTATGTCAACACCCTGGCTGTGGCTTCCCAGAATTGAGGGGTCTCGGGGTTTCCTTTGGGGTTGGGAAACCCAGCTCCTTGTCCTCCGACCTTTCCTCACCTAGCCTAGATCATCTGTTAACGGGGCTGAGGGCCAACGCGCCCCTCTGAGCCCTTTGGGTGAAGACTGCTTGGAGGGAGCCAGCTACTGAAAGAAGGAGGAAAGTCGCCAGGCTCTGTTCTCCACACCCATTCTGAGTTCCAGCCTCCAGGAGCCTGGCGCCTCTGCTTCTTGCTTCTCTCACCTCACTCTGATTCTGCTCCCTTGTAGGGGAGAGTGGAGGAGGGGGACCCAGGCAGGAGGCTGGATGGGACAGCTGCTTTTAGGCTGTGGCTGGTGGCCAGTGTCCCACACCTTGAAATTGACCCGGAGTCCCCTGTTCCCAGGCTGTGTCTGTTGTGTTTCATCCAGATGATAGATGCAATCTGTGTGTGTGTGTGTGTGTGTGTGTGTGCGCGTGCGCGCGCACGCGTGTGCACATGTTGTTTCCTTGTGTCCACCCTGTGCCCCTTGAGATCAGCAGGAGATCTGGGGAGGCCCTGTCCTCCCCACCCACACTCCTCATTCCTACCTGAATCTGTGGCCATGAATTGATTCCCAGACAGAGCTGGGCATCTGGGGACTGCCCAGCGGCCCTCCTCTGAGGGAGAAGCTCACCCAGGGTCTTCCTCAGTCCCACCCTGCTCCTCTCAGCTGCGGGGTGGGGTCCATACTCTAAGGACCAAACTGCACCCTTTCTGGGGTGAGTGAGCATGTCTACCTCCGTGCTTCCCACTTGTGTCGCATCACACACTGATGCTGCTTGCAAAAAATAAGGACAAAGACTCAGACATCGCATTCACCGTGGCCACTGGACCCGCTAGGGTTTGGTGCCAGTGTTATTACAGGGTCTATGGAGGATCAGCCACTGGCTGCCCTCCGTCTCTCCCCCTCTCTGTGCCCACAGCTCCCATCCTTCCTGAGGCCGGTTGCAGGCTGGGTCAGGTCTTGGCTCAGAATAGCTTCAGTGGGGTCCCTGGATTGATATGAGTTGGGCCACCTACGGGCCCACGGGAGTAGGGAACCCATCTCTCACCCCCTGCCCTTCTTCTGGGAGGCCTGGCATGGATCAGAAAGGGTGGCAGTGAACTTTGTCCTCTGCTCTGGCCAAGGGAGTCCTTAGGGAAAGGGTAGACTGCCTGGAGGGGATGGACAAGCCCCACCCCACCCAGCCTCCCTCCCTAGTGACCACTGATAGGCACGGGTTGCCCACACACAGTCCTGAGGCCAGGGTACCCACTCCCGCACCGGGTGACAGGATGGGGTGGGGGAGTTTGTAGGTATCTCCCCCACTGCGTGTGCTTGGGCAGCTTTGTGTGGTGTAATAAACCCCAGACCAAGTGCCCCAAGTCACGGGCAGTGGCTTGACTCTCACAGGCTGGCTTCAGCGACACACAGGTCACTTTTGCTTCCTGGGCCTCTGTTCTGTGCTGGGGGCCAGAGAATGTTTTGGGGCCCTTCATGGTTTTGGGGGCTTGTTGACAGAAGGCAGAGACACAGGAGGGGCTGATGTCCTGAGCCTCCCTGCTCTAGGGGCGGGGGCAGGGAGGCAAATGTTTGCACTCAGTGTCGGGGCTCCCAGCCCCTCGCCCACCAGGTCCAGGGTCAACTGGTTGGATTTTGCAACAAATTGTTCCTTTTTTTGCCTTCTCTCCTCTCCCAAGAGCCCTCTTCTTGCCCTTTGAACTCCATGCGGTCAGAGTTCTGGGGCCCAGACCCTGGGGGGGAGCCCCTCTGTTCCCATACCCTCTTCTCCAGCTTTGCTGTTGCTCTGCTACCTACTCTCCGCGTCTGAGCCATGGAGGGCCCAGGCTGGCCCCCGCCCCACCCCCTTTCTCCCCGCGGAGTGACACTGCGACACGTGGGGGGCCCCCCACTGTCGGGTGTGCTGGTGGGGGGCTGCGGTGGGTTCTGATGAGCTGCACTTCCCGGTCCGACGAGAGACTGCGGGTGCGGCTGGTTCCGGCTGCCGGCCCGCGTTCCCCCGGGGACAGATGTCCTCTTCCTGACACTCGGTGCCACTACTTGTGCTCAGGGGCTCGGCCCCTGCCTTCTGCCATGTTTCTCTGGAGTCCTTTTACTCACTTCCCTTGCCCCACTCACAACAAGAGATGCCCCAGAAGTTTCGTTTTTCTTGTTTTCTAGGGGCATCTGTGGTGCGGGGGGCCAGCTGGAGATGCTGTGCTGGGCCCAGCAGGCGGGATTTCCTGTCCCCGGGCCCGCGCCCTCCGTGCAGGTCACGGAGGAGAAACTGGAGTCGGACTCGCGCTGCCGCCTCTAACGCTGGGTGGGTCGGGCCTCTGACTCCATCCCTGTTTGGAAAGGGCTTGGCCCAGACCCTCTGTACAGACGGCTACAGAGTTCACATTTCTTCTGGAAGAGCGGAGAGCTGGCAGTCGGAGCCTGGAGGACGGAAGTGGCACCTCGCTGGCATTTATCACGTTTTTTTTTTTTCTCTCCTTCTCTTTTTAAAAATAAAACCAGCTTCTGTTCTGAAAAAAAAAAAAAAAAATACTTGAGACTTGTGACAAGCTTCCTGTGTGGTTTAAGATCGTGCCTGTCCTGGTTTCCCTGCTAAACTCTTAAATGTCACTGTGACATCTGTCATCACTTTGTGGGTCTCTGTTCACATTCTGGGCCCGCCTTGGCTGCTTCCTTTCAGGTGGCTGGCAGGCTCTTGAGGAAGTGGCCTTGGGCTTCCTCAGCGGGGCCGTGTCCCCTGTCTCTTGGCCTGAGGGTGACGCCCCTGCTCCCGTCCTTGGCTTCTTCTTTCTGAGAAGAACTTGCCAGTGGGGGAAAAGGCTGAGAAGCCAACTTCTTAAGTCCTCTGCCCTCCTGGCACAGGCCAGAAGCAGGAGTCGTTTTTGGGAAGAGGAGTGGCCGTGCTTGTCTGTTTGTAGCATGGAGAGCTGGGCAGTCTGAGGGGACACCAGGTCTGTGCAGAAAAAAGACAATGGTCGTAGTTCTGCACAGAGAAGGCTGGTGCTGTTCAAGCCTCGAAGCCCAGGCAGCTCTGCCCGCGCCCGCTCAGGCCCACCTGGCCTGCGGGATCTTCCCTACTTACAGGACAGGAGCACCTATAAGCTTATAGGTGAGAATGGGGTGACATGTGCCGAGACGGTCCTTCCCTCAAGACATGGATGATCGTAACAAGTACAATAGTCACAGGGCAGCAAAGACCATGGCTTCGTGTCTCCCTAAATGCGGTAAGATGACCAATCTATGTTTCTCATGGCTGAGCTGCTCAAGAGGGAAGGTCATGTCGGGAGGCTCTAGTCCTGCAGCCAGAGGCCTGGGGTCGGGTGAGCGCGGGGCCTGGCCCCTCCGGGGAGCTTCTCCTCTGCTCCTGAGCCCAGAAGGATGGAGCTGCCTGCGGGAGGCTGCACTGCAGTCAGCAAGGGAATCGGGTCTGAACCACATCCAGTGGCCTGGGGCAGCCTTTGGACTTGGATTCTCCTTTGTCGTCTGGGTCTGGCTAAAAAGCAGGTGCAGGAGCCACATCCCGGGAGTCCTGCAGGCCCCCAGTCAGGCCCAGGCAGACTCTCCTCTCAGGCCTTGGAGAGGAAGGAGCCAGGATACTGATTCCCACTAAGGTGTGAACAACTGAAGTTGACTGACGGGCAGGGCTGGGCGGGGCCCTCACTGAGCAGGTCTGTGCAGGAAGGCCCCTCCCTTGTTTACCTGGGAGGGGAGACTGCTCCTGCGGAGCGGAGAGCAAAGCCTGCAGACGGAAACCACCTTTGTCGTCTGGTTCTGGCTAAAAAGCAGGGGCAGGTAGACACAGCCCTGGAGTCTCGAAGGTGAGCATCTTTCCCTTCTGCCCGAGGCAAAGATAAGCAGGAAATGAGTAAAATCCATCACAGCAGGCGTTCAGAGGAGCTGCTGAGTAGACATTTAAGTGACGGACAAAAGCCCCTCCAAAACCTGAGCGCCTCCGAGGACTTTCCTGAGCAGGAAAGAGAAGCTGGTTCAGAACCAATGTGGCCTGCAACGTCCCAAGGACCTGTTAGCTGTTTCTCACTTTCCTAGAGAAAAAGCTGTGGACATCCGCACGGGTTGTGTGGCCAGGGGTCCTCCTGCATCCTTGAGCCCCTTCTGTGCGCTCTGCTTGGTGACGGCCCGAGGCGTGGGGGTCACAGCTTAGGGGACACTTGTTATCAGAGGGCCTTTCTGGGTGAGGCGTGATTTCACTAGCTGTGGTTCAGAATAGCATGGAAAGCGAGACCTGGCCTTATTCACACCTGATGCTCTTGGCATTTGGGTGATACCTAGTCTGAGACCAGTGTGAAGCTGGGGGCTCCAGGGAAGGAGCGGGGACATGGGTGGAACAAGGGTCGATTACCTGGGGATCTTCCTGACTCTGTTTATATCCTCTGTGTCCACACAGGCACACCCACTGATGGAAAGATTAGTGACCACCCAGTGATGGGATGTTAGGGGTTGTGGAGTGATGATTAGAGGGGCTGGGTTTCTTTGGGGAGGAAGAAAAATGTTCCAAAATGGACTATGCTGAAGGTTGCTGAACTCCGAACTCCCCAAAGCCTTGACTTGTACAGGGTCTGTGGTGAACTGTGTGAGCTGTGAATTGTGTGTCAGTGAAGCCGTGAGGAAAAAAAGGGCAACTATGGCGAGAAAGGGACCTGGTGGACAGTGACAGCTGGGTCGTCTGGCCTCAGGGGCCAGCACAGCAGGAGTCTGAGGTCTGTGGAGAAGGTGGTCCAGGTGGAGAGTGTCTCCCAAGACCAGGCCTGGGACCACAGGGCCGGGACACCCTGCCGCAGGCACCACCTGGCTCTAGCCACGGAACCCACACGCTGCACGTTGAGCACGAGATGATTGGAAGTGGGGGGACTGTCCTGGAAAGCTGCGTGGGCATCTGCACCCAGCGACACCCACCCAATATCATCAGGGGATGGCGCCCGGGAGGCTGGAGGCTGGGAGGGCTCGGCTCCTCTGACTTTGTCCGCTTGGCTGCTAGAATGGAACACCCGAGACTGCGCAGACTATCAATAGCAGAAACAGACCAGGGCTGGAAGTCCAAGGTCAGGGTGCCAGCAGATTCCGGATTCACAGACAGCCGTCTCGCAGTGTCCTTGCATGGCAGCAGGGGACAGTGTTCTGTAGCGTTTCCTACAAGGGCACTTATCCCATCCATGGGACCCCACCCCACGACACCCCTCCCTCCTCCCAGAAGCCCTCCCCAACACCATCACACACTGGGGACCAGGTGTCAACCAAGGGATGTGGGGGGGGCGCGCATGGACGTCAGCCTGTAGCACGCCCATGCCTGGTCCTTTGCTGTGCGGGGCTGGTGTGGACCTTGCACTGTCCAGGACCTGGGCCTCAACAGCCTGCTGCTACCAGGCACAACCTCACCACGAGAAAGGCCTCTGCAGCCAGGAACCTCCTGACCTCTATAACATGTGACTCAAAGTGAGAGCCAGGAACTCTAATCAGAGTTTAAAAATTTATTCACTCTTTTATCAATAAGCTCACTTTCACACACGCACACGAGTACACGCGGTATCTGATTTCTCCTTGAATTTCAGAACCCCCTCCTCCTTGCAGGTGCTTGAAGCTACAGTGGAGGACTCAGGTTCAGGCAAAGAGAACCTAGAGCGACCCCAGCGTGCACAGGGCTGAGTGCTCCTTGTTCTTCTTGAGCCCGGATGCTATAGCCCAGGGGCTCAGCCCGCAACCCTGGAAGAATCCTTGGCCAAAGCTCTCCCACTGACCAAGGCCAGTGGGAGAGGGCCCTGCTGAGGTCATCAGGGCTCAGACACTCACTTCTATCCAGTCTTTCTCCGAAAATGACTGGTGTGTCTGATCTACAGCCTCCTCTGCAGGGAACAGGGCATCCCGGTAAAGAAGCCCCGGCCTTTAGCATCAGGGCCTGATGCCCCAACCCCAGCCTGGCCCCCAGGCCTCCCCAAGTTGGGCCCATGGGCTCACCTTCCGCAGCAGGCTCGGTTATACTCTGCCCCACTGCCCTCCTGCCCCAGACTCAGGATTCCAACTGCCCTCCACCCCCAACCGGCACCCCTTCTGCCTCCATGTCTTGCCCCCACCCTGCGTGCTGCCCCGACTCTCTCACTAGAGGAGCAGCTCCTTGGTGGTCAGGGCTATACTGGACCCAAGATAAAGGCCGAAGGAAGGAAAGGCAGACGGTCTGTCCTTTAGCTCCTGGGAATCGGCCATGGGGTCTCGGGGATGGAAGGTGACCACATGGGCACCTGAAGAAAAGCTAAGGGGACACAGTCAAGCTGCTGCTAAGTTGCTTCAGTCGTGTCTGACTCTGTGTGACCCCATAGACGGCAGCCCACCAGGCTCTGCTGTCCCTGGGATTCTCCAGGCAAGAATACTGGAGTGGGTTGCCATTTCCTTCTCCAATGCACGCATGCATGCTAAGTCTCTTCAGTTGTCTCCGACTGTGCGACTCCATAGTCAGCCCACCAGGCTCCGCTGTCCACAGGATTCTCTAGGCAAGACTACTGGAGTGGGTTGCCATTTCCTTCTCCAACAGTCAAGCTGGCTACCTTTAAAGATGCGGCCTCACATACGCAAGCCCACACGTGCACACACGAGCTCACTCACCGCCCCGGCTGGGGGAGGGCCCCGAATGGCGGCCCCTCTGGCTCAAGGCCAGGGTTCTTGCTAAGCTCCTGGAAGAAGAGCAGCAGCTGGAGGCTGCGCAGGCTCTCCAGGCCCTGGGGGGACAGCGGCTGCCCCCCGTCCTCCTCCCCAACCCCCTCCCCGTCGTCGTCGGCGTCATCGTCGGGGGGCTGCGGGGAGCTCCTGGAGATGTAGCCCTGGTCCGATTGCACAGACCGCCGCTGCTCCTCCTCGGGGGGCGTGAGCACATCCTGGAGGCTCGGGCTCTGCTGCGGGGGCGGAAGCCGTCCCATGGGGAGGAAGAGGACGCTGTTCCGCCGGGGACCCTGGCCCCCCAGCAGCGGGCAGGCCTCGTCTCCCTCCACCAGGGCCAGCCGGCCAGCGCCGCTGCCCACCTCCTGTGGGACGGGCTCCACTACCTGAGCCCGAGGGGCCCTGTCCACCGGGACCACCATGGTCTGGAGCGTTGGGGCTGCCGGCTGCCCCGGGGGCCGGGGTTGGGGCTCCAGCCGTGCCACGCCGCCCCCTCCTTCCCCGGCGAGGAGCAGCTCCACCAGCAGGTGGTCCTGGGAAGTGGGCTCCCGCACCAGCGGCTCCTGCCGGACGATCCCTCCTCCGGGCAGCGGCTCCTCCTCGAAGGCCTCCTCGTCCAGGGACTGGAGGTCCTGGCCGTCCGCCGAGCGGAGGTTCTCCAGTTCGAACCAGTCTGGGCGCTGGGCCTGCCAGCGGCGGAAGCGCTGCACGGCCTCGCAGAGCTGCCGGCCGCTGGGGCTCTGCAGGTAGTTCTGGGCCGCTAGCGCCCCCACGCGGTGCATGCGGCCCGGCTCGAACATCTCCAGGTCCTGGATGCGGAAGTAGACCTCCTCGAACCGGTCCATGAGCGCATAGCGGGAGGTGATGTTGAACAGGTCGGGTACGTCCGCCTCGCAGCTGATGTCGCTGAAGTAGCAGACGATGTAGGTACCGAAGCAGGCCGGCCTCTTGAAGTCCGGCAGGATCATGTTCATGGCCGCCGTGAAAAGGTCCCCCGCCGGCTGCCCGCGGTCACAGCGGAGCTGCACGGCGGCGGCATCCTCCCAGCCAAGCATGGCCTGCCACTTGGCCCGGGTGCCTCGGGAGCACAGGACGACGATCTTGGAGTTGCTGTCCGCCACTTCCTGCTTCTGGCGCCCCACCCAGGTCATGACTCCTACCTCCGAGATGGCCTGCTCCTCCAGCAGGTCCAGGGCCACTTCGGTGCCACACACGGTGAGCAGGAACTGGGCGAACTTGAGGACCACGTCCACGTAGAGGGGGTGGTCTGCAGAGTAGACGATCCAGACCTTCCTGGGCTTCAGGGGCGGGGGGCTCAGGCTGATGGCGGTGGGCAGGATCTCTGGGGGAAATAAGGAAACCAGGATGTGGTTTCAGGCATTTCAGTGCTGACCACACATCACAGGCCTGGCCGGCTGGTGAGGGACATTAAACAGGCTGAGTTTGGCTCCCGAGCCCAAGAAATGCAGCTAAGACCCCAGAAGATGCCTGAGGCAGTTGCCAGGCTGCACTGGCTGCCTGGAAAATAGCCTGTGCCTTGAAGGAAAAGAGTGTCTCTCACTTTCCTACCTGGCCTACACCCTGCACATTAGTTAGAATTAGCTTTTCTTCAAGACACCAAGGCCTATCTCTGGCATGGACACAGCTGCTCTCCAGGGGCCCTGACCTTCCTTTCTTGTTCAGGGATTAGCCTTGAGCCCAGCCCCCCTGCTACTTGAGGTCCCTCCGTCTGGGGCTAGAGGTGGGTCCCCAGCAGGTGACGTCTCCCGAGGGACAGGAACTGACCCGGGAGCTCCTCCAGGCCAATGTGAACAGCCTCCCCTTAAAGCCAGGCCGCCCAAACCAGGAGTGCCCACCTGTGTCTTTGGTGCCATCTTCATGTTTTCCTTGACGGAACCCTGAAAGGAAAGGAAAGGCCAGAAGGACTGCTCCAGAAGTGTCCGTGTAGGCAGCACAGGTTTTACAAGACCGTCTCCTGACCACGGGAGGGGCTGAGGAGCACCTCCTAGCTGCTCTGGGCCTTGGAGGGGAGACTGCGTCTCCCACGACTGCTGTGTGACCTGGGGGAGGTACTGATGTCTTTGAAGCTCGGTTTCTTCCTCTGTGAAATGGGTCTGTGGGTTAAGTGCCCGGCTCATCCAACATACCCACCAGCTGGGTCACAAGTATTCAGCACTACTGACTGGGCTGGGGCCCCCAGAATGGTGCCTAGGAGGTTACAACCTGAGTGGCCGCCCCCAAGCAGACTCCCCTTTCAAGGAAAGCCCATTCCCCAGACCTGTCCTGGCAGGAGGCACATGCCTTCCGAGACATCTCCGGAAGTGGTGACCCCAGACCCTTTGCGGCATCTTTGTATTCTGAAGGTGATGCAGGGATCCAGTGTCCTTAGGTGACCTCCCCTCCTGGACCCAGTGAGGGACCCCATGGTGTGGGGCTGACTCCCTGGAGCCACACAGAGGCCAAGAGGGCATTTGGCACCTGACTCCTTCAACCCCTACCTTTGGGCTGCTCCCAAGAACCATGAGGTCCTTCCCTTGCCCTAAGGAGTGGGCGCTTCAGGAAAAGGTCAGATGTGTGGCTCAAGAACAGCCTCCCGACTCCTGGAAAGACCCGGACACTGGACCCTCCCAGGGACCGTCTGGGGAAGTACCCTCTCGACAGGCCTCATGCTTGGCTTGGTGATCTTCCCCTGCACCAATCATGGTCACAGAGGGAACAGCCACCCAGATCAGGGTCATGGAGGGGCAGGGAGAGGCCAAGCCCCACCCTGGAGATCCATGTTCCCTCCTGCTTGGAACATGGCCAGAGTGGGCCCGGGGTGGGGGACTGATACTTATTAACAGCCTGCAGGGCTGGGGGTGTGGGGTCCTGAGCACAGACTTAGGGCTGGCACGGGGAGAAGGGTCTGGGAAGAGGGAGGGGGAGACCGGAAACCCCAGGTGGGCTGCAGCCCCGCCCTTACCTGGTAGCCGCCAGGTCATGCAGAGGATGAGCAGGATGACGGAGCCCACGAGCAGGATGGAGAGGCCTGTGATGAACGCAGACACCCACAGGGGCGTGTGGTCTGTGGCGGGAGGGTGGTGTGAGTGGTATGACACCCTGGGGCCCTGCCCACTGCCCACCTCGGGAGTCTTCTCTGCTGTGCCAGCCCTGGCACCCTGCACACTGCCCACCCCAGGTGTCCTCTCTGCTGTGCCAGCCCTGGGGCCCTGCCCACTGCCCACCCCGGGCTGCTCCCCTGGGCTGTCTCCTCGTGCAGCCTGACCCCACACCACGCTAGGCAGGGACCTCTCCGTGGCCCCTGAGGCACCTCAGCCTTGAAGGAGTCAGCCTTACCTTCAGCAGCGTCTGTAAGGAGAACAGGGATAGACTTTCAGTTGTCAGCAGTCATAGTGCACAGTACATAGTACACATTTAGTACATAGTATATAGTACCCAGAACCAAGTATGTAATACTTACTGCATAGTACATAGTACACAGTAAAATATACTTAGTACTATATAGTACACAGTATCTATACTATGGTGCATAGTACCCAGTACTTAGTACATAGCACACAGTACTATAGTGCATAGTGCCCAGCACATAGAGCTTAGCACTTAGTACACAGTACCTATACTATAATGCACAGTCCACAGTACTATAGTGTGTAGTACCTAGTACACAGTACTAGTCAGATAGTACCATGACTCAAGAGTTTGTGAGAACTAAAAGCAGACATGTTAGAGCACTTTGCTCACTCAGTACATGGTGTTAACTGTAACTATGACAATAAAGAGTCCCCAATTTTCCAGTCACAGAAATTGAAGATCAGAAAGGCTCAGTGCTTTTCCCAAGGTCACACAGCTAACGAAAGTCAGTGAGGAGTCCAATCTGGAGTCTCTCTCTAAGGCTGCACAACACAGGCCTGGACAACTGCCCCTTGCCCCCCTGGACCGGGTCACAGTGCAGTTTGGGCTGCTGGTCTTCGCCCACCCTCCTTCCATGTGACTCCTGGCAGCTGTGAGTCCCACCTGGGGTTTGTGGGACCTCTGGGCAGGGCACGGACACTGAGTGTCGGAGGCAGTCGTTGAGGCAGCTGCTGAAGAAGGGCTGGATCTGCGAGGCAGAACGTGGGGAGGAGAGGCTGGGGGGACACAGGCCCACCAAGAACCCACTGGCCCCTCCAGGATGTCTCCATGGCTGCCAGGCAGGTGGCCCGTCAGTGGGAGGGGGCAGAGGACCTTGCCTGGGTGAGGCTGGTGGCTGGGCAGGAAATCCCCAGGCGGTAGCAGTGCTGGGTCCAGGGGAGCATGACCCCCAAGCTGCCTCCCTGCCCTTCGCCCACCCTGGCCCACCCTGCTCCCCACCTGCACATGGTGCCGGCAGCACCAGCTGGAATCCGGCAGGGTGACCGTGATGTGGCAGCGCTGCTGGGCGGCTTCCTGTGAGGACTGCAGGGCGGAGGGACGGTGAGGCCCCGGCCCCGGCTGGGATGCACCCCGGGGGCCCCCTTCCTGGGGAAAAGGGCTGTAGGTCTGGCTCCAGGAGGAGCGGCCGTCCCCAGGACTGCATCCCCAGGACCTCATCAGACGCCCGGGCCACCGGGGATCAAGAGATAGACGCATGTGTCCTGCAGTGGCCCCACCCTGGCTCCATCTTACTCCCTACCTTGACCCCCCCTTGTCCTCATGCCCACATTGTACAGTCTTCAAATCCTCTTTGCAATCATGAAATTAATGAAGCAGAAAGAGGACCAGGAGAATGTGGGGGAGGGGAGGACAGAGGGCTGGGTGCTCCTGTCAGCTGCAAGAGCAACTGCATACCAGCCACACGCAGCCACACACCAGCTGTACACCAGCCACACTCCAACCGCACACCAGCCACACATCATCTACACACCAGCCACACACCCCCCTCACGCCAGCCACTCTCCAACTGCACACCAGCTTCACTTCTGCACACACAGGAAAGGAGGTCACATGCTCTAAACCCAGCCCGAGCGCCTGGCCCTCGAGGGTGGAGAGGGTGCTCTGAGCCAGGCTGATGGGTTAGGAAAGCGGCAGGGAGGGCAGTTACCACGGGCATGTCGACGACATGTCGGAAGCAGCTCTGGTTCTCCGCGGGCGGGAAGCTATGCAGCAGGACCTGGTAACTGGTGGACTCGTTCCATGGGGTGAAGCTCAGCCGCAGCTGGTGGGCCTCGAGGGTCTCCACGGTGATGTTGGGGTCCCACAGGCTGCCTATCCCATGGGGCACAATGTGACCGGGAGTCGAGGGGGGGGGGCGAGTGTGCTTGCACGTGTGCATGCTTGTGTATCTGCGTGCATGTGTGTGTGACCCAAGTAAAGCTCCCACATGATCGCTCCCACGGTTACCTGAGCTCACGCATGGCGTGGTGTCCTTCATCCTGGGGTCATCGCAGTCTGCGGACCGGGGAGAAGTGCAACCGTCAGCCCCTGCCTTGGAGAGCTCGTCTTACAGAACCTCCAACACCAGAGGCAACAACCGTCTGCTTTCTGGGAGCCTGTCCAAAGGTGGCCCCTTCAGAGGAGCCCCAAAATGGACGCTGCCACGGGTCAGAGGCCCTAGGCCTGGGGCGTCCCTGGCCATCTCACCACTCATCCCTCCAGAAACTTCCAGATCCAGGCAGAAGCCCCCTCCCCAGACTTGCTCTGGGACTGAGGGGTCCTGGTCTACTCCTGTTCCCCCTCTCTGGGGGCTCCCTCCCTGGACCTGCTTCTGCCCTTCAGGGGAGATGGGCTTTGTCCCTCTCGGCAAATGGTGACGTTTCCCCAACTTCCACATATGCTCATGGGATTCTTGGGTTCAGCCCCGTCTGGGGTGGGCCTGGGAAGCTGCATTTCTGACAAGTTCCCAGGTGATTCCATGGCACTGCCCACCCAGGGACCCTGTGAGGACCGCTCCCCCGGAGACGGCTTCTTGGCCCCCCATTTCCTTGACTGCAGCATTTTTATTGGTTTAAGAAGACATGACAGGCGTGAATCACTATGAGCGACAGGGGCTAAGTCAGTCCGCTTTAGGGATGGGGGGCTAGGAGGGGGATCCGGGAGTGTCATTCATTTGACAAATACTTATGGAGCTCCTAGTACATGCCAGGTGCTGTGTGAGGCCCGGGCGATATAGCCAGGAGTGAGACGAAGTCCCTGCCCTCCGGGGATGCCATTCCAGCTGGAGGGACCATAGAAGGAAACTGTGATATCATGTCACGACTATGTCAAGATGCTGGCATGTTAGGAATGGGGAGTGACATAAAAGGGGAAACAAAGCTGGGTGAGCAGAACATGCATGCACATGTGTGTGCACATGCGCGCGCACACACACACGTCTGTGTGCATGCGTGTACGTGAGTGAATTTCATGCACATGCACATCTCTGTGTATACATGGGTGCATGTGTGTGCATGTTTTGTGTGTGCAAGGGGTGCTCCAGCAATGTGGATGGCCTCAGCAAGCATTTCCCAATCGCCTCCCACACACAGGGCCATTCACAAAGGTCTGGAGGCTATCCAGGGTGGTGTAAGGCCCAGGCCATGTCCTCCAGGGGCTGGGCATTCAGGTGCTCTTGGCTCCAGACAATGAGAAAGGCGGACTGTGGCAGAGACTCCGGGGAGGACAGAGATGAACCCGGAGGTGCAGATGCATCAAATGCTGTTTTGGAAGATGAGCCTGGCAAGCCTCCCAGGAGGAGGGAGCAGGGGAAGAGGGACTGGTGCCAGATACATGCAGGTGGGACATGGCAAGAGTGAGGAGCCAGGGCCGGGATGGGGTGGGGAGTGAGGCCACAGCTCTCTCAGGAGAGGCCTGTCTTCCCGACACTTTCTGGTCAGGAAATGCCAGATGAAGGACTCGGTTCCCATAAAACTGCTGGGGTCTTGGGCCAACACTAAGTTGGTGCCACAGAGAATGGACTCCACCTTAGGGAGTGGAGGCTGCAGCCCCTCACCAAGGAGCCCCGCTCCTGTACCTGTTTGTCCCGTGGGTTCCACAGGCTGACCACAGAGTGAGAGGTGAAGGGCAGGCTGGGGGGTGCTCTTACCGGGCACCAGGAAGTTTCTGGATTGGTGGTTTGGGTCCCCGTCAGGGATGGGCTTAGGCAGGTGGTGGACGGTCACCTCGTACTCCTCTCCGGGTTCTACCACGAAGTGGTTGAAGGCAAATCGCCACTAGGAGACAGGAGGAGGGGAGGTCAAACGGTCACAGCTCTTACCTGAGCCCAAAGATCTCTCCACCTGCCCCTGACGGATCCATCAACACAGGGAGAGAACAACCACGGTGTAGGCTCCCAAGTCAGAGGCATTGTGACCCTGTTCTGTGTTTCTTCTGGTCTTCCTGCCTGTTTAAAAACACCTGGCTCTGGCCTCATCAGGAGACAGCAGGGCCAAAGGCAAGAGAATGTGGGGGAAGTTGAAGGTACCCCTCCCCCATCAGTCCTCTCCAACTCCAGGGCTGCAGGCTGCTGGGACCCAGGGGCAGCTAAAGACCACTTGTTACGTGGCTCTGCCCCGTGGAAGGGAAAGCAGGGTCTCTGGAGCATGAATATACAGTGGGAGGCTACGAGGTCCCCCGTCCACCCCCTGGGCCTGACAGTGTCGTTGTTGCTCAAACTTTTTCTGGCCAACAAACAAAAAAGTTTGTTGCTCAAACTTTTTCTGAGACGCACTGACTCCAGCTTCCCTGGTGGACCGCTTTGGGTCCCTGGTCCTCTCCATCCTCCCGGCAGTAGTTTGGGGGTCCCATCCTCACTAAACACAGGACAGGGGATCTGTCTTTGCTGCTTGTGTTACTGGGAGCTCTGCCTGTGGCCACTTCTCAGTCGTAAATCGGCAGAATTGAGACGAGCCTGTGTCAGGATAAACTGGACGGCTTGTCACCACTAACTGCTGCCGTTTGAACACTCCAGCCTCTGGTTCAGGAGGTCTGGGGGGGTACCTGGAACCTGCATTTCTAGCAATCCCCAGGTGTTGCTGCCGGGCTTGGGACTACACACTGGGAATCAGCGCTTGACCAAGCTAAACACGAACCCATTCTGGCTCTGAGCAGTAGAAGGACCAGAAACTGCGCTGGAAACCATGGCTGCTCCGCGCTGGGCAGAGCCCCTCCTCCTGGAGGAGACCCTGGCTGATGGCAAACGCCGACCAAGGAAGCCGCCTTCCCAACAACAAGCCGTGACATGAGATTGGGAGGAAGAGCAGGGTGCATGCGTGTGTGTGCATGTAAGTATGTGTGCGCACCCCACTCTCCACAGTCACCACCGCCCACCCTGGTGGGACTCTTACCCGCTTGTAATGATGCCTCAGTGTGGTCAGAAACTCAAACCTGACACACAGACGCTCGTTGGTGTTCAGCTGCAGGATGGACAGCTCCGCCCCCTCCAGGTAGAGGACGCTGGCTGGAGGTCAAGGGAGGAGAGGAGCACAGGTGAGACCAAGGATGGCTAGCTGCCGGGGGGTGGGGGGGTCATTTCCTGTCCGCTATGCGTGCCGTCTATCCCCTGCTTCCTGCTCCTTCCAGCTCCCTCTGGGCTGGGTTAGCTGCTGCCTCTGGGCAGCTACCCCTCGCTAGAGAGGGACGAGGATGTTTTACCCTGGGCCAAAAGTGAAAGCTTTGCAAATTTGTGGCTAGGCTGCTGGGGACACTGACTGTGGGTGTCAGAGGGGGGTCCTCGACCTTGAGGACATAGCAGGAGCCTCAGCAAGGGACTCACCCGGCCATCCACAGGCCTGGGCACCCTCGTCACCCACTTTTCCCAGGAGTGCACACAGCTCCACCCCCAAGAGGCTGGGGTGGGGTGGGGTGCTGTCAGAAGGGCCAGCCTGCAGTCAGACGGTTCATGATCAGACGTGTTTTCCAGGGTGATGAAGATTTGGGGCTGAAGAAAGGCCTTCCGTGGAGGATGGTGGGTTAACATCTAGAACTCTGAAAAAGGACTCACTGCCTGAACTGACGGGTCCTTTCTCTGAACTGGCCCTTATGTCTGAGCACAGGGCCGGGAGCCCAATTCTGAGTCTGATGGGAGGGCTGGGAGGCCCGGTCTGTGGACCCATCCAGAGGTGGGCAGCACCCGGAACGCCCACTCACCATCGGTCTGCAGCGTCCACTCGATGTGAACCACGGGAAGCAGGTGTCCTTGCTGCGTGCTGGCGAAGTGCAGCTGGGTCTGCACGTTTTTGGGGGATGAGGGGGTGAGGTTCCGAGGATGGATCCAGCTGTCGTCCAGGCAGGTACCTGGGAGCAGGAGAGGCAGAAATCAGAGGCTTGTGGGCTCTAAGGGACAGAGATGCAGCCCAAAGAGGATGCCTGGCGGGGTCCAGGAGTCTTCATGGTCAGGCCGTGACCCCAAGACCAAAACTGGGCTCACAGCTCTCTTGATGCCCTTCGGGGGTCATGGCAAAGCTCTGACATTACAGGAGAGATGACAAAGCACGCCTGTGGCTTTGAGATGAAGCAGTGGTTGGAAGTGGGCAGGAGACAGGGGGCAGTTGTAAGAGTTGCTTTGTTTTTATGTGTTGGGTCCCTAATGAGCACGGACTTCTGAACGGTGTGCCTCCTCCTTGAATTAAAACACAAAACAAGATCCCACCCCAGATATTGCACACTGCCGGGTGATAGCTCTGGCTAAAGGGTCATACTGCTGACTCGCCAGGTCGTACTGCAGCGCCCCAGAGAATTCTTCCAAAACCCTGATGACAGGAACAGCCCCGAGTCTTAGGGGTCCTCCCACTGGGGACTGGGTCCCTTGTCAACTCAGTATGGGGTCAGCGCCACATCAGGGCAACTCAAGAAAAGGAAAAAACATGACTTACTGTTCTTGATTGTGCAGTTCAGCCCCTGCGGAATAGAGAAGCAGGTAATTACAGCTGAGAAAGAACTCAGATCTGCCAGCTGGGCTTCGGTGTCCCTGGGCTCACACTCAAAATTGAAACGCATGCACCTTCCCTCTCACTTTTGGGGCCACTCCTGGGGGGACCATATTCCCCCCTTACTTTGCTCTCCTGACAACTGAGGAGATGCCGGGCGAGAAGTGGGCACAATACATGGCAAAAGGAACTGTTGTTTTCTCAGTGGCTTTAGGAGCTGGGCGTCATCTGAACCTCGTTTCCTGCCCTGAGCTCAGGACGCTGGCAGCCAAGCCAGAGACAAGACCTCCAGATTTCCACATCTGGGAGGCCACGGTCACCACCAGCCTGACCTCTATGGTAAGTCCAGCATTAATCCACACACCCTGTTCCACAGGGCATCCAATCAGCTTTTAGAACCTCAGGCTTGAATATTTTCAGACAACCAACCAGTACCAGATTTGTATGAAGATAGGTTAAAAAAAACCTTCAACTTAAAAGAATGCTCTTGGAGGAAATATGATGATGCTGGGAGCAGGATAAATTAAAATTACAATGGTCTCAAAGAAATAAGAGAGGACACTGTATTCATATGACAGGGACAGGGTACTATGGAAAAATGAACAAGCAGAAATAAAAACGAACCTTCAAAGTGAAGAAGAACTAAAGAGCCTCTTGATGAAAGTGAAAGAGGAGAGTGAAAAAGTTAGCTTAAAACTCAACATTCAGAAAACTAAGATCATGGCATCCGGTCCCATCACTTCATGGGAAATAGATGGGGAAACAGTGGAAACAGTGTCAGACTTTATTTTTTGGGGCTCCAAAATCACTGCAGATGGTGACTGCAGCCACGAAATTAAAAGACACTTGCTCCTTGGAAGAAAAGCTATGACCAACCTAGACAGCATATTAAAAAGCAGAGACATTACTCTGCCAAGAAAGGTCCATCTAGTCAAAGCTATGGCTTTTCCAGCAGTCATATATGGATGTGAGAGTTGGACTATAAAGAAAGCTGAGTGCCGAAGAATTGATGCTTTCGAACTGTGGTGTTGGAGAAGACTCTTGAGAGTCCCTTGGACTGCAAGGAGATCCAACCAGTCCATCCTAAAGGAGATCAGTATGGAATATTCATTGGAAGGACTGATGCTGAAGCTGAAACTCCAATACTTTGGCCACCTGATGCGGAGAGCTGACTCATTTGAAAAGACCCTGATGCTGGGAAAGATTGAGGGTGGGAGAAGGGGACGACAGAGGATGAGATGGTTGGATGGCATCACAGACTCAATGGACATGAGTTTGGGTAAACTGCGGGAGTTGGTGATGGACAGGGAGGCCTGGTGTGCTGCGGTTCATGGGGTCACAAAGAGTCAGACACGACTGAGTGACTGAGCTGAACTGAACTGAGTCGGGGGGGAAGGTGGGAGAGAGTTTCAAGAGGGAGGGGACACCTGTATACCAATGCTGATTCATGTTGATATTTGGCAGAAACCAACACAAGATTGTAAAGCAATTATCCTTCAGTTAAAAATAAAAAATTGAACCTTGAAAATTAAAAAAATCCATAGAAAAACTAGGCTATAAAATTCAGGAAATTTCTCCAAATTTAGAACAAAAATAAGGAGAAATAGGAGAAACAATATGTGAATATTTAGAGGGTCAATTCAAGAGAAATAATATGATTAACTATATTTCCAGTTGCACTCATCTCACCCACTAGCAAAATTCTCCAAGTCAGGTTTCAACAGTACCTGAACCATGAACTTCCAGATATTCAAACTGGATTTAGAAAAAGCAGAGGAACTAGAGATCAAATAGCCAACATTCACTGGATCACAGAAAAAGCAAGAGAGTTCCAGAAAAACATCTAATTCTGCTTTATTGACTAGACCAAAGCCTTTGACTGTGTGGATCACAACAAACTGGAAAATTCTCAGAGAGGGGAATATCAGATCCCCTTACCTACCTCCTGAAAATCTGTATGCAGGTCAAGAAACAACAGTTAGAACTGGACTTGGAACAACAGACTGGTTCCAAATTGGGAAAGGAGTATGTCAAGGCTGTATATTGTCACCCTGATTATTTAACTTATATGCAGAGTACATCATGAGAAATGCTGGGCTGGATGAAGCACAAGCTGGAATCAAGATTGCCGGGAGAAATATCAATAACCTCAGATATGCAGATGACACCACCCTTATGACAGAAAGTGAAGAGAAACCAAAAAGCCTCTTGATGAAAGTGAAAGAGGAGAGTGAAAAAGTTGGCTTAAAGCTCAACATTCAGAAAACTAAGATCATGGCATCTGGTCCCATTACTTCATGGGAAATAGATGGGGAAATAGTGGAAACAGTGTCAGACTTTATTTTTTGGGGCTCCAAAATCACTGCAGATGGTGACTGCAGCCACGAAATTAAAAGACGCTTACTCCTTGGAAGGAGAGTTATGACCAACCTAGACAGCATATTAAAAAGCAGAGACATTACTTTGCCAACAAAAGTCCGCCTAGTCAAGGCTATGGTTTTTCCAGTGGTCATGTATGGATGTGAGAGTTGGACTGTGAAGAAAGCTGAGTGCTGAAGAATGGATGCTTTTGAACTGTGGTGTTGGAGAAGACTCTTGAGAGTCCCTTGGACTGCAAGGAGATCCAACCAGTCCATCCTAAAGGAGATCAGTCCTGGGTGTTCACTGAAAGGACTGATGTTGAAGCTGAAACTTCAATACTTTGGCCACCTCATGCGAAGAGTTGACTCATTGGAAAAGACCCTGATGCTGGGAAGGGTTGGGGGCAGGAGGAGAAAGGGACGACAGAGGATGAGATGGCTGGATGGCATCACTGACTCGATGGACATGAGTTTGGGTAAACTGCAGGAGCTGGTGATGGACAGGGAGGCCTGGTGTGCTGCGATTCATGGGGTTGCAAAGAGTCAGACACGACTGAGCGACTGAACTGAACTGAACTGAAGAAGAACTAAAGAGCCTCTTGATGAAAGTGAAAGAACAGAGTGAAAATGTTGACTTAAAGCTCAGCATTCAGAAAACAAAGATCATGGCATCCAGTCCCATCACTTCATGGCAAATAGATGGGGAAACAGTGAGAGACTTTATTTTTTTGGGCTCCAAAATCACTGCAGATGGTGACTGCAGCCATGAAATGATCATGACCAACATAGACAGCATATTAAAAAGCAGAGACATTACTATGCTGACAAAGGTCCGTCTAGCCAAAGCTATGGTTTTTCCAGTTGTCATGTATAGATATGAGAGTTGGACTGTAAAGAAAGCTGAGTGCTTAAGAATGGATGTTTCTCCAATTGTGGTGTTGGAGAAGACTCTCAAGAGTCATGTTCATCGCAGCACTGTTTATAATAGCCAGAACATGGAAGCAACCTAGATGCCCATCAGCAGATGAATGGATAAGGAAGCTGTGGTACCTATACACCATGGAATATTACTCAGCCGTTAAAAAGAATTCATTTGAATCAGTTCTAATGAGATGGATGAAACTGGAGCCCATTATACAGAGTGAAGTAAGCCAGAAAGATAAAGAACATTACAGCATACTAACACATATATATGAAATTTAGAAAGATGGTAACGATGACCCTATATGCAAAACAGAAAAAGAGACACAGAAGTACAGAACAGACTTTTGAACTCTGTGAGAGAAGGTGAGGGTGGGATGTTTTGAAAGAACAGCATGTATATTATCTATGGTGAAACAGATCACCAGCCCAGGTGGGATGCATGAGACAAGTGCTCGGGCCTGGTGCACTGGGAAGACCCAGAGGAATCGGGTGGAGAGAGAGGTGGGAGGGGGGATCGGGATGGGGAATACATGTAACTCTATGGCTGATTCATATCAATGTATGACAAAACCCACTGAAATGTTGTGAAGTGATTAGCCTCCAACTAAAAAAAAAAAAAAAGAGTCCCTTGGACTGCAAGGAGATCCAACCAGTCAATCCTAAAAGAAATCAGTCCTGAATACTCATTGGAGGCTGAAGCTCCAATACTTTGGCCACCTGATGTGAAGAGCCGACTCATGGGAAAACACCCTGATGCTGGGAAAGAGTGAGGGCAGGAGAAGGGGATGACAGAGGATAAGATAGTTGGATGGCATCACCGACTCAATGGACATGAGTTTGAGCAAGCTCCGGGGGATAGTGAAGGACAGGGAAGCCTGGAGTTGGACACGACTGAGCGATGGAACAACAACAGGACCAGAACACTGTTTGTGAGCTTATGGACAGCACCACATCAGACCTCCTGCAGAAACCCAGAAGGGGACGCTCACGATGATGAAGATGGTGGTAGGTGGTAGTGGCCAGTGTTCCCTGAGCTCTCCTGGGCCAGGCATCATTAGCACTTTGTATGGAGATCTCATTGAATCTACAACAGTTCTATGAGGTAGGTACCATCACCCGCTCACCACTTAAAAAAAAATACATATTAAAAATTTTTTAATTTATTTATTTTTGGCTGCGCTGGGTCTTTGTTGCTATGAGCTGGCTTTCTCCAGTCATGGTGAGTAGGGGGCTACTCTCAGGTTGTGGCGGGCGGGCTTCTTTTGCTGAGGAGCACCAGCTCCCTGGCTAACTCCGAGCAGCTGGCATCAGCTGTTGGTTTCTCCACCCATCGCTGCCTCTTGGGCAGTGCTGGTTGTCATTCACCTGCTCACCCTCCCCTTCCTCTTTTCAGTCCGCAAACATCTGTCAGCCCCCACGGCCTGTGCTTATGGCACTGGGCTGTAGGTGGTGAAGTCAGGCTGCAAAGCCAGGTCCTCTGAGGTCAAGTCACTAAGTGGTGCTCCATCCATGGAAGCGCCAGTGAAGGGACAGGAATCTGGGGGGCCTAACCCCTCTCTTTTCAGGGGAGCCAGCTGGCAGTGGGGTCCTGTTCTCTGGCCAGATGTACAGGAGGCAGAGGGAAGGCAGAGCCTGGCAGGTGTAGACAAACTGCCCAGGGTCCCTCTCCAGCCCCCTCCCCCACATCAAGCCAAGCCCCTTCTCCGGGTGAGCAACTGAGGCCAAGCCCTTTCAGCCCAGCTCAGTGGAGACCCTCCCTCATTTGTAGCTGCTTCTCCCACTTTCTTGCCACACAGACCTCCCCCTCTTCATCCTGCCCACCCTCGGGCCTTGGCCTCCCCCTCTTGGAATGCTCCAGACTCTTTCTTGGAGGGCTGCCCAAGTGCCCTCTCTGCAGGAAGGGCACCTGGGCAGCAGGAGCTTCTCTGTTCCCTGGAACTCCATCGCTCCTGGCTGACTTCTGTGATTTACTGCCCCAACATCCGGTTATCAGCGGGTGTGTCTTTGTTGTTTCAGGACCTTGTATTTTGCAGGCAGCCAGCAAAAGGCCATCTAAAAATGAACTGAGTCCCAGACAGCAGAGTCCCCAAGTAGGACCTGCTGAGCGGGTCCCCTGCTCTGCCCAGGGGTAGAGGGTCACAAGGACCTTTCCCAACATCATTCATGTTTTTTTTTTTTTTTAAAGAGAGATTCTGCTAAACAGTCACTGACCTTTCACCCTCTTATGAATCCTCTGCAACATTAATTAGATAGGGAGAAATACCCTTTTGGTTGTTCCACATCCTCTGACTCAGATAAGGAATGTCATTTCTTAGGGTCAGAGGTGAAGGGGAGGGGGCCGAGGAGCGGCGGGAGAGGGCAGCGCGCGGCCAGCACCATCTGTCTCTTTTCCCTTAAGACGGGCCTCCACCCCAAGGCCACTACCCGGCGGTGGGCGTGGGCGAGTCGCTTCCTGTGGGCACAGCGGGCAACTGACGGGTGCCTACGGCCCCGCGGGACTCTAGACGCGGGCGGGCAGTGGCGGCCGGAGGGGGCGCCCTCTGGAAGGTCTGCGCGGTGCCCAGCGCTCGCCCGGAGGGGTCATCGGGCTGCCCTTACAACTCTCCCCGGAAGCTGCCCCACAGACCCCGGGCTCGTGCGCCATACGCTGCGGCCGCGGGGTACCCTGGGCGCCGGCTCGGGGGGAGGAGGGGTGTTCTCCCGGGGTTGGCACCGGGTCCGGTCCCGCCTCGCCCTCCATAGGCCCTGCCTCCGGCCGGCGCGCCTCCCCCAAGTCCTTCCCCGAGTTTGGGGCTCCCCCCAGAGGCGCCGCCGGGACTCCTGCCCAGGTTGTGAAACCCGCGCTGCGCGATCTTTCCCAGCAAACTCCGTCTCTTCCCTGGCTCGCAGCGCAACTCCTGACGCTCCGCGTGTCCTGCCCAGGGAGGGCCGCTCTTGTGCCCAAGCCTCCGAACCCCCGAAACCCCGCGACTCCGGCCCCGGCCCCTGGCCGCCTGCCCGACCGACAGCATCCTCGGCTACCCCTACCCTCCACCCCCACCCCCCGGGACGCGTCCGATCTCACCTCCTGGGAACACACAGGCGCCGGGTGGTCCAAGAGCCTCGGGGAGGCGAGACCGAGGCCCGGCGGGCGCAGGAGCAGGAGGAAGAGTAGGAGCGACGGCCCCGGCGGGGACCCGGGGAACACGCGCGGCCGGCGGCGCGGAGCTCCCATGGCCCCGGCCCTTAGCGGAGGGCTCGCGGCCGGGCTGGGGGCGCAGCGAGGGCGCGCCCCGGGGATCCCCTCGGCTGAGTTCCGAGTCGTTCTCCCGCGCCTGCTTCCGGCTTCTAGCCCTTCCCGGGGCGGGCCTAGCAGAGGGGAGGTCTCGGCCGGGACAGTCCTTCCGCGTGTCCCTCCCCGACGTGCGTCCCAGGTGCGCGCTCCTCCCCGCGCTCCGCCCCAACTCCTCCCCGGCTCCTCCCGGGCTCCTCCTTGCGCTCCTCCCTGGATCCTCCCCGGGCTCCTCCCGCCCCGCCTGCTCCCTGAACCCTCGTCCGGCGTCTCCTGCGCTCCGCCTCGTCCGACTCCTATATTCCATCTCCGCTCTTATCGTCAGGCCGTAAAACTATTTTAATATCTGCCCCTTGCTCTCGCCTCCGGTCTTACTCTTCTTCTTCTCTGTCAGAGGAAGTTCTTTTTCTCAGTTCCCTCTGTTTGTACCCGCACCTTCTCCCTGGATTGCCTTCCTGGCTTTTCCTCCCCCTTCTCCAGGCCGGGACCGCTCCGCGCTCCGACTGCACGGGGGTCCCAGACAAGGTGGGGGCCCTTGGCCTCCTGTGTCCGCAGCGATGCGCTGAGCCTGCGTGTTCGCTAGAGACCCGCTCCAAGTCTGCTGCTGAGAGTCCGCAGAAGGTGTCCTTTCTTCATCCTGAGACAACCGTCGTCCACATTCCCTTTCCTGACAACCCTGAACGCCTCTGCTGACCTCGGACAATCCCCACCCAGATCCCACCGACTGTAGATAGACCTCCAGGTCTGAGGCGGTGGATCTTCTCCTGGTCCAAGGCACTGGCCCTTTGCCAGCTGCTGGCGGATCCCTGGCGACCACCTGAGCCCCCGCTGGCGACAGGACACGGCTGCTTTAGGCCTCGAGCTCTGTGGTCTCCAAACCTTTTACTTGTTTATTTAAGAAGAATTTTGGAAAACTATCCATCCTCCCATACATTTTTAAATATGACTCTGGAAAATTTTCATCCTAAGTGTAAATAGATATAGAGGATATAATCACTAAAATTTCATGTCTGTGGGCAGCTTCCGAGATGCCCCCACCCCATCCCACCTCCTGGTGTTTGCACCTGCTGTGCCTCCCCCCAATGAGTGTGTGCTGGGCCCAGTGACCTGTTCTCAACAACAGAATATAAACAGGATGAGCCAAAAAAGGATGTCACTGACAAGGTTAGGCTATGAAAGACCTGGACTTGGGGTTGTTCAGCCCTTTCTGGGTTGCCCGTGAGCTGCCTGTGGAGAGGCTGGGACAGCCAGGAGCTGAGAAAGGACTGGTCAACAGCCAGGAGGCCATCGTTTCACGGTGACAATGATCAGGAGTAAGTGGTCAAAATAATGCAAGGACAGCACTTTTAAAAAATTAGTTTTAATTGGAGGATTTACAATGTTGTGTTGGTGTCTGCCATATAGCAGTGTGGATTAGCCATAGATGTACATCTGAGCCTCCCTCCCACCCCTCTTGGTGGTCACAGACACCAGACCGAGCTTCCGTGTCTTGCAGCAACTTCCCACTAGCTGGCTATTTTGCATACGGTAGTGTATGTGATACATTGATACTTCTCACCTTCCCCCCGACCCCGCTGTGTCCACAGGCCTGTTCTCTACCTATGTCTCCGCCGTGTGCTGTGTGCTTTGCTAAGTCACTCCAGTCGTGTCCTCCAGGTCACTTACAGGAAAGAATTATCTGTCACAGCCCACACCAGAGAAAATGTGCGTTGCATCCCCTACAAGAAATCACCTGGGGCTTCCCTGGAGGCTCAGTGGTAAAGAATCCACCTGCCAGTACAGGGAACACGGGTTCCGATCCTTGATCCAGGGAGATCCTACATGCCTCGGAGCAGCTGAGCCTGTGTGCCATAACTACTGAGCTTGTGTTCTAGAGCCTGGGAGCTGCAACTGCTGAGCCCACGTGCCACAGCTACCCAAGCCTGCCTGTCCCAGAGCCCATGCTCCACAAGACAAGCCACCGCAATGAGAAGCCTGCACACTGCAGTGAAGAGTAGCCCCCCGCTCACCCCAACCAAAGAAAAGCCCATGCAGCAACAAAGACCCAGCACAGTAAAAAATAAATAAATACACATTTTATTTAAAGAAACCACCCTGGCAGCTCAGTCAACAGAACCCAGCCAGGGAGACCTTGAACTCTCACTTTTCTCCAAAAGACTTCCATTCAAGACAACCCATCCCAACTTCCTCCTTTTTCTTTGTAAATGTTTCATTTCTCTCCGGATTTGCCCATGGCTTTTTGCTATATAGCTTGCTTCTTCTGAATTCCATTTCCTTTGCCATTCCTGAATAAATCCACCTTTGCAGGAAAAATGATTCTTTTATTGCTTAGGTCTGTGTTGCCGAATTGTTCCCTGAGTCTAAATGAGTGATTTTCCTGTGGATCAGTTTCAGTGATACAGCTAGAAAAAGTTGTACTTTTTAAAGAGTTTACGATGATGTTTCCATACACTTCCCACTTGACCCAATTTAATTGTTCTGATAGAAAAAGATATAAAAATGATTTTGTTTACAACATAGCTGTTTAAATTCAGCACAACAACTCCAACTAAATTTGAAGTGAAAGTGAAAGTATTACTTGCTCAGTCATGTCTGACTCTTTGAGCCCACCAGGCTCCTCTGTCCATGGAATTCTCCAGGCAAGAATACTGGAGTGGATTTCTGTTTCCTTCTCCAGGGGATCTTCCTGATCCAGGGATTGAACCCAGGTCTCCTGCATTGCAGGCAGATTCTTTACCACCTGAGCCACACAAGACAGAAGCTAAATTTAGCAAATTGCTAAATATATTGTTCACATTTTATGAAACAAATTGAAAGATGGAGAAAGATTACATGAGAGGAGAGGCCTGTCAAATTCTACAGATAATTAGCTTTCAGTTCTGAGAGGCGAATGAACAGATGCATGGGGCTTCCTAGCCTAAATCACTCATCTTCTTAGCGCAGGGATTTTCTAGAATCCTGCTCATCAGAATGTGGCAAGGAATGTCAGAACCGTTCTTGGTTGTTGTTCAGTCGCTCAGTTGTGTCTGACTCTCTGTGACCCCATGGACTTCGTCACTCCAGGCTCCCTTGTCCTCCACTATTTTTTTCTTGGAGGTATGTTTTTAGCAGGGATGAAAATTGCTACTTTCCTGTTTGTATTTTTAAGAGGAATTAGAATTAGAGCCAGAGAGAGCTGTTGAAAAGAAATAAAAGGCAGTTAGCCACAGGGATTATTAAGCTGAAGTCTGTGGGTCAGTCAGTTCAGTTGCTCAATTGTGTCTGACTCTTTGTGACCCCATGGACTGCAACACGCCAGGCTTCCCTGTCCATCACCAACTCCTAGAGTTTGCTCAAACTAATGTCCATCAAGTTGGTGATGCCATCCAACCATCTCATCCTCTGTCATCCCCTTCTCCTCCTGCCTTCAATCTTTCCCAGCATCAGGGTCTTTTCCAATGAGTTTGTTCTTCGCACCAGGTGGCCAAAGTATTGGAGTTTCAGCTTCAGCATCAGTCCTTCCAATGAATATTCCATACTGATTTCCTTTAGGATGGACTGGTTTGATCTCCTTGCAGTACAAGGGACTCTCAAGAGTCTTCTCCAACACCACAGTTCAAAAACATCCATTCTTCAGCACTCAGCTTTCTTTATAGTCCAACTCTCACATCCATATATGACTGCTGGAAAAGCCATAGCTTTGACTAGATGGACCTTTCTTGGCAGAGTAATGTCTCTGCTTTTTAATATGCTGTCTAGGTTGGTCATAGCTTTTCTTCCAAGGAGCAAGCATCTTTTAATTTCTTGACTGCAGTCACCATCTGCAGTCATTTTGGAGCCCAAGAAAATAAAGTCTCTTACTGTTTCCATTGTTTCTCCATCTATTTGCCATGAAGTGATGGAACTGGATGCCATGATCTTTGTTTTCTGACTGTCGAGTTTTAAGCCAGCTTTTTCACTCTCCTCTTTAACTTTCATCAGGAGGCTCTTTAGTTCTTCGCTTTCTGCCGTAAGGGTGGTGGCATCTGCATATCTGAGGTTATTGATATTTCTCCCAGCAATCTTGATTCCAGCTTGTGCTTCATCCAGCCCAGCGTTTCTCATGATGTACTCTGAATATAAGTTAAATAAGCAGGGTGACAATATACAGCCTTGACGTACTCCTTTCCCTATTTGGAACCAGTCCTTTGTTCCATGTCTGATTCTAACTGTTACTTCTTGTCCTGTATACAGGTTTCTCAGGAGGCAGGTAAGGTGGTCTGGTATTCCCATCTCTTGAAGAATTTTTCACAGTTTGTTGTGATCCACACAGTCAAAGGCTTTAGCATAGTCGATGAAGCAGAAGTAGATGTTTTTCTGGAATTTTCTTGCTTTTTCTATGATCCAACGAATGTTGGCAGTTTGATCTCTGGTTTTTCTGACTTTTCTAAATCTAGCTTGAACATCTGAAAGTTCTTGATTCATGTACTGTTAAAGCCTACGTAGCTTGGAGAATTTTGAGCATTACTTTGCTAGCGTGAAGACTGTGGGTAGGCTCTGCAAAGTTTGTAAACTCTTGGAGATGATTTGCAAAATGTTTATTTATGAGTGTACTTTTCCCTGGATAGATTTCATCAGAACCTTGAAGGAGTTTTGGTGATTACAAAACCAAATCAAACCATTGCCCAGTGAAACCACAGCACAGATTTAGTCTGATCTTTCCACTTAATGTTAAGTAAACTGAGGCTCTCAGAGAGTCCATCCCTGCCTGAGGTCAGAGAGAGTCAGGGCAGAGCCCAGGGAGCGAGGGTGGGGCATGTGGTGAGCTCGGGAAAAGAATTAAATGCTCTGTCCTCTTGGATTGGGGTTCCCTGTGCAGGGAATCCCCACCTCCAGGAATAATGATTAAATTTATGGCTTTAAAAGGGAACCTTGAAATTTGAAGGAAGAGAGGAGAGGGATGTAGATGGTGGAACAGAAGTCATGTTGGGCAAGATGAATCAGAAGAATCAGAAGGGATTCCCATAAAGCTGAGGTGTGGTGAGGTTGTAGAACTCTGCGAAAGTGATTGTCAGCAATGAGCAGCAGTGTGCTCAACGAGAGGGAAGTAGTGTAAATTCATTTGCAGAGTATTTCTGAATCAAAATCTTACTGCGTTGAGGACTTCCCTGGTGGTCCAGTGGTTAAGATCCTGTGCTTCCCCTGCAGAGAGAGCGGGTTCGATCCCTGGAACTAACATCCTGCAGCTAGCATGGCTAGATAAGTAAATAAATAATAACCTTAAAAAAAATCCTACCGGCTTTTTCATGGAAATTGACAAGCTGATTCTAAACTTTGGGTGGAAACTCAAAGGACCGAGACTCTCCAACGCCATTGTGGAAGAGAATAAAACTCAGTCTTTGCTAACCCCTTGTCATGTTTGCATTTCTGGTGTCAGTGCACATGGCTGTGTGTCTTGGAAATATTGAAAAATTGTAGATATGATGTTTGCCCCCAGATATTTCAACAAGCATCTCCTAAGAAGAAGGGTGGCTTACCTAAACATTATGCCTTTGTTAATTTATTTTTTCATAATGGCTTTATTACACAGAAGAAAATGAACAAGAACCCCCTAACATTCAGTTCCTGTTCAAATTCCCCAAATTGTGCCCCAAGTGTTTTCACAGTTGCTTTTCTCAAACTAGGGCTCAATGAAGCTTGACAACGCATGAGGTGATGTCACCTCTTTCAATTGAGAACATTTCCCTAGCTGGTTTTGTTTTAAAATGGTATTGAATATTCCACACTTTCTATTTGTCTGGCAGTTTCTTGGTGGTGTCTCCGCATGACTTTTTTTATTCCCCGCACTTCCTGTAGACAGGGAATGAGGTCTGAAGGCTCAGTTTGATTTAGGTGAAACGTTTCGGCAAGAGCACCTTCCAGGTGATGCTGTGTATTTCACAGGCCATCATACCAGGAGGCTACGAGGTCAGCTGCCCTATTATTTGATTTCCTTTGGATAACTCTGTAGAGATCTACTGACATACTGTGTACAATGTACTTGTTTAAAGGATCCAGGCTATGAAACCATCACCGCGGTTTGTCTCCCTACTGTCCCTGTGGAGTCCAGTCACCTGGTGACCAGCAGAGAAGCAAGACTTTTAATTTCATCAACCCTTGTCAGGTCCCCAGGCCCACCCCTGCCCAAGGCTCTAGACTCAGAAAGACCCAGGGTGGAGGACTTGAGAGGCTTCTGCTGAGCTGTGAAGGCGCAGCCCCAGTGGGGTCGGGGGACAGAAGTCAGACCTCAAGGGGGAAATCGTTGTTGGGGACTTGGGGTCCCTCGGAAAGCAAGTCCTGGGGTGCTGGCTGGAGGAGGCAGAGTGACCCTCAGGGCAAGGCCAGGTGGAGCTCAGCACCGCCCCGGCAACCTGTGTTCTGTACTCAGATCCAGGTGCTCATTCAGTTCCTTGGAGCCCATTTCTGGGTTTGCACAGAGCAGGTTGACGGATGAGCCCAGGGAGTCTGAGACCCAGGTGAGAGGGGAGGGGGGAACCCTGCTTGCTCAGTGAAGACACAAGGCCCAGCCTGGCCAGGTTCCACTGCCACAACCACCTGTGGGGTGGTGTCGTGGGTTTTATAGACCTGCAAACAAGCCTGCAGAGATGATGTGATATACCCCAGGCCATAGCTCTGTGTGCACAAGGATTATGTATAAATAATCAGGTGGTTTTTTTTTTTTTTAAACTGAGATGTAGTTGATTTACAATATTGTATCAGTTGCAGGTGTACAACATAGTGATTCAATACATTAATAGATTATACTCAGTTTAAAGTTATTACAGCAAAATGACTAATTCCCTGTGTGTAAAATATCCTTGTAGCTTATCTACTTTATACATAGTAGTTTGTTCCTCTTCCTCCCCAACACCTACTTTGCCCCTCTCCTCTTTCCTTTCCCCTGGTAACCACTAATTTGTTCTCTGTATCTGTGGATCTGTTTTTGTTTGTTCCTGAACCAGACTTGGGTCTACCTGCCCGGGCGCAGTAAAGCCAGTCTCCCAGGCTCTCATGGGTCGTGGTAAAAGAACAGTGTTTAATGCAAGGTGTGCAATGTGGGGACAGGTGGGGAGAAGGGGCCACTCAGGCTCAGAAGACTTGGCCTCGCCTTTGCTTCCAGGGAAGGGTTTTAAAAAGGCAACATCAGAGGAGAGGGTTGCAGAGGCCTGAGAGTCCATGAAGCCCATCTACCTGGCAAGCTGCATGGAGATGGGGAGAGAGATGGAGGTGCATGGAATGAGGGCTTAGTTCTGTTCACGACGTGGAAGCAGGAAGCAGCAAGTGCAGGGGAGTGTCAGGTGTCCCTGTCCCCTCACAGGCCCAATTCAGTTCAGTCACTCAGTCGTGTCCGACTCTTTGCGACCCCATGGACCGCAGCATGACAGGCCTCCCTGTCCATCACCAACTCCTGGAGTTTACCCAAACTCATGTCCATTGAGCCGGTGATGCCATCCAACTATCTCATCCTCTGTCGTCCCCTTCTCCTCCTGCCTTCAATCTTTCCCAGCATCAGTGTCTTTTCAAAAGAGTCAGCTCTTCGCATCAGGTGGCCAAAGTATTGGAGTTACAGCTTCAACATCAGGCCTTCCAATGAACAAGGCCCAACTCATACCTAGTTCTTTGGGCAATCAGATCAATAACCACATCTGCCTTGTGGGGAGAAAGGAAGAAGTGGGCAGAAGCAGGCCTGATGAGGGGGAGAGGCCGGAGTCCAGCCAGACCTGCACACTGACCCTGGAAAGCAGAGCAGTGGGGAGGCCATCCACCCATGAGGGCCGCTCACAGGCTGACTACTCCCAGGGTGGGCCCTGGCTCCCTCACTCCACTCAAGGAGGCATTCATAACCCAAGCAGAACAGATTCATCACAGGCCAAGTCTCCAGCTCTCTCAGCTGATTGGAAGCATTATTTACAAGCTTTGGCACGCACTTTGTCATTGCTGGTAACACCTCGTTGCTGACCGTGACCGGAGGGGCAGCTCCTGGGGGGTGCCCGCCCAGATCCTCCTCCAGGAGCTGGACAAGCAGTGTCTATTCGAGTCCTTCTCCTTCCTTGAGCCTGGACTCCAGAGCTCGGGGTACGGGGTCGGGGGTGGGGCTCCAGCAGAGGAGTTGGGAGAGCAGTGATGACTGTCATTCCTGGAATGGATTCAATTGTCCATGAGGCTGATCTGTAACTTTTTCCAACTAAGATGTTGTTTCTGGGACTGATTAGTTTTACACAGGGAATTATGAGGGTTGGTCTGAATCAGTTTAATAATAAAAAAGAAGCTTGCATGTTTATAGGGCTTCCCTCATAGCTCAGTTGGTAAAGAATCTGCCTGCAATGTAGGAGACCCTGGCTTGATTCCTGGGTCTGGGTCGGGAAGAACCACTGGAGAAGTGATGGGCTACCCACTCCAGTATTCTTGGGCTTCCCTTATGGCCTTGCTAGTATAGAATCCACCTGCAATGTGAGAGACCTGGGTTTGATCCCTGGGTTGGGAAGATCCCCTGGAGTAGGGAAAGGCTACCCACTTCAGTATTTTGGTCTGGAGAATTCCATGGACTATATAGTCCATGGATTCGCAAAGAGTCGGACACAACTGTGTGGCTTTCACTTTGCATGCTTATAGCCGTCAAAGTAATTTAAAATAAAGGTTTTTTGGGCCGGCCTTGCAGCTTATGGGGCCTTAGTTTCCTGATAGGAAGTGAACCTGCACTGTCCATAGTGAGAGCACAGAGTCCTAACCACTGGACTGTTGGGGACCCAGAGGACTTGATATACATGACCTCCTCCCCCCACCACCCCGTCCCCTTCCCTCCACTCTCCCTGTCCTTTCTTCATTCAAAACCAATTCTGTGCCTTTTTCTATATGATGGTGGGTAGAGGAGAAGCATCTAGATTTTGTGGGTCATCCATTTAATTTCTCCTCTTCTGTCCCTTTTCAACCTTTGACCACTAACTGAAAGGAAGATATGGGGGATGCGATGAGTTACTGCAATGAGGTTGGAGACCATGCCCGGGGTCAGAGTCCCTGAGTTTCCCCTTTGGGGATTAGATGTCAGTGGAGGGTTAAGTACGGTTCTGCAAATCCAGGAAACGGTTGAGGAGGCGAGAAGGGCAAGATGACTAAGCCAACGAAGACATTGTTAAGAAATTTATTTGCAATTCTTGTTTTTTGTGTTTTTTTTGTTTTGTTTTTTAAATAACATCATTCCTTAGATAAAAATGCAATCTTACAGGAATATACACAGCGTCTCACAGAGATGGCCCTGAAGCTCTTCTCGACGCCCTGGCCTTTCTCGAGGTTAGAAAGGACACGGGCGAGGCCGCTGACTCGGGTGACGATGTTTACAAACTGTACAACAGTATTTACAACACGAGAGGGCCCGCAGGGAGGTGTGGGGGGCGTGGGGGGGGGTACGCTGACTGTCTGACAGCCAGCGTGATTCCGTGGGTGGGGGGTTGGCGGGGACTCCGAGCCGGGACGAGAGGAGCAGAGGGGCTGTGTCTGGACCCTCCCGGATGGAGGAACTTGGCTGGGAGGCTTGAGGGGCATCCAAATAAAACAGGAAAGTAGCATCTGGTGCTTCACCAGCGGGAGCCTGCCACCCTCACTCTCAGTGTATATGTTTTCCATGGGTGCTTCTCACTGCCACATCACAGACTGGTCCAGACCTGCTCACCTTGGACATCTCAGCCTCGGAGCAGAGCTTCCTTGCACAGGGCTCTGGAATAATGGGGATGCGGAGGGGAAAAAGCAGGAAGCAGGTCATCAGGTGGGAGGTCAAGGCCGGATTCTGAGGGTGGGGGGATGCATTTGATACAGGCAGGCCCCCCAGGGCCTCATGCCTGGGGCTCAGGGCCACCTCGTGAGTGACACCATGGCACTGGGCTGTTCGCTTACAAGCCATCTCCCTTGTCCCAGGTTCTGTTTCCCTTTCAAGCCTTGGCGTGGCTTCTCCACGGTGGAGGTGTTGGGTGGGGAGCTTGCACGCTGGGACCCATCTACGCACAGGAGCCTCCCCCGCCCGGCCCCGCTCCTGGAATCGGGACCCGCAGGAGCTGGGAGTGGGTGACAGAGGCCAGACCCCGTCTTCCTCATCCTGGCCCACAGACCCAAGGGCACCGAGGACGGTGGCATGGGAGCCTCGGGGCCGCATGGTGAACAGGCACCACTGCGCCCAGACATGACCTGCAGACAACGACCCCCCAACACGACAGCATCTACCCCACAGCTGCTCTGATGTGACCTCGGAGAAAACTGTTTCTCACGCACAAGCGATCCCAAGTGGCACACTGTTGTTAATTCACGCGGACTCAGTGTCCTGCTACCTTTCTGAGAGCCGAATCCGAGTTAGACCACTTGTTCTGAAAACTGGGGACCTGAACGCCCCACAAAGGGCTGCCCCCGTACTGCAGGAGGCTGCGGGCCCGCCTGAACTCTCCTGTCACCTGGTGAACCAAGCAGGGCCTGGGTGTCCCTGATTCCCTGCAGAAAGGGAGCCTCCGGGGACAATCCCACCTTGGGCTCTGCCCTGAGGCTCCAGCCATTGGCCCACCTCAGCCTCATAGCACATCCTGCATGTCCCGGGGCAACCGCCCAGGAGGGTGCTCTGCTGACACTCCAGGCGGCCCCCGGGCACCTTCCACCCACCCCTTGGCCTACTGTGGACCAAGTCTTCTGAGTTCATGGCAGGAAAACTTCGATTTTAGGAGTGGTGGAATGTTCTTAATGAAAGGCAATGACATTTAGTTTATAGTCACTCCAACGGGCACCTTTTCCCCGGGTGGGGGGCACCTCCACCTCTCTCCGTGGCCAGTGCTCAGCCTTCTGAGAGGAGGATCAGCCTGGGAGGGCCAGCGCTGCCCGTCAGATGTGTGTGCACGTGAGTGTGCGTGCCCATGCGTGCACGTGCAGGTGAGTGCGTGTGTACATGAGCGTGTGTAGATGTGTGCATGGGCATGCCTCAAGTATCTCCCTGACAACAGGAAACCTGGCAGAAACCCATTTACCTGATAATTCGCTCTCTGGCCCCAAAAGGCAGCGCTTTGTTGCTTTGACATAAAAATAAATAAATAAATAAAGACACAAAGAAACTACGTCAGAATCGGCTCGTGGGGGGGGGGGGGGCCCTCTCACCCAACCGGGGGAGGAGGGAAAACGGGGGTTGGGGTGGGGGGGCACCGGGAGAGGGTGGGAGGTCCCCCTGACGGTACAGCCGCTGGGAAAGCTGGACACTGGCTTCCCGGGGTGACCTCAGGTCGCCTCTCCACGTGCCCCCCGCCTTCAGAGCCCATGGCCCACGTGTGGGAGGGGGTTCTGCAGAGGAGGAGGCCGGGGGGGCAGACACCACACATGTCTGGAGGGTGGTTCAGCTGGGAAATAAGCTGGAGCAGAATTTTATTTTTTCTTCTTCTGAAGCAGATCTTGGGGTCTCGGCCCCTCTACTGTCCCTGCCAAGGCGGGAGATCACCACAGATGTTTCATGAAAAGAAGCCGCAGACACGGGGGGCAAACAGGCCCTGGGTCCCCATTTCCCTTCGGATCTGTGCTGGCGCTCGCCGCAGACCAGAGCTCTGGTCGGAGTGACAGGGGGGCCTGGAAGGTGGACACCAGGTCGCCCTTCCCTGGCCGTTTCTGCCTCTCAGACATGACATGCCTGTCCCCGCAGGTTCCACGGGGAGCCGGGGAGAGGCCACCACTATCCTTAGCCACATCTGTGATGAGGTGTGATGAGGCTGCCGGCACTGACCCTCCCCCCCTCCTCCACCTCCTCCCTATGCTGCTCTAAGTCCCTTCTGTTTCCTGGCCTTTGGGGTGGGGGCACATGCTATCACCCACCCCCTGGAAAACAGCCTCACCCCATGACCTCCAAGCTTTCCCTTCCAGGGGCTCCTTTTCCTCAGAAAGACACTTCGTCGGCCTTGGAGGGCGAGGTGCTCTTAGCTGATCGCTGGGGAGATGGTTTGAGGGGAGGATGGTGGGGAGGACGTGATGGGCAGCTCCTGGTGACCCCCAGAGCTTGGAAGTCGGAGCGCAGAGGAAGATAAAGACGGTGTGCACAAGACTCTGGGGTCCAGCCAGACTGAGAAGATGAGGGAAGCGACTTGAACAAAGAGCCTCTGAACCAAAGCAGAGAAAAATGTATGCATTGAGCTGAAATCTGGGGGGATAAAATCACCCTTTCTTCCCCAAGACCAAAAAGAACTTTCAAGGAGGGGGTGGGAAGGAGACAAGCTCCTGAGTAACTGTAAGAGCAAGGTGGAAACAAGAGGTTGCCTGTCGGGGGACAAACACAAGCCAGGTTCACGAACCCTGGACACAAACTCTTCAGGCGTGTAGGGTCCTCGGCCACTGTGGCTTTTCTCTGGCCACCCAAGGGTTTCAGAAGACCCGACGGCTCTGCTTCTGGGACGGCTCTAAGTCAGGTGCAGAGATGGAGACCACGCTGTGGACGAGGCTCAGGAGGACAGGTGTCACTTGTCCGTCCCGCGCTAGCCGGGCCTGCGCGCAGGCCCGGGGAGACACTTCCCTGGGCAGGTCTTCCCGACAGACGAGCAGGCAGTGAGGAGGCCTGTGGTGCGAGATGGGGTGAGGGTGCCCTTGGCAGAGCCCAGCACGAGCAGGCCAGTGAGACTTGGTGACACAGATGGCAAGTGCAAAATAGAAACGAAAGGCAGTACGAGGCGGCCACGTGTGTGCGGGTGTGCCGGGGAGGTCCGCTGAGAGCCCATATTTCTAACCGGGGGCCAAACGGACAGCGGGAACCAGGCACCACGGCCGAAAGGCTCTGTTCTCCACTGGAGCTAACATCTTAGTGGCCGAGGCAGACAGAGGGAAAGCGGACAAAGGACTTGAATGAAATGTCTAGAAGACCACGGTGGCACCGAGAAGGAGCCCGAGATGGGAAGGGCTGGGCCTGGAGCAACAGGGTGCAGCCTGCTGTCCCCAGACTGTGTTCACTGGGGGCTGAGCATCAGTCCATCACCGGAAAATCAGTCCATCACAGCAAAGCTCATCTTTACGGAGGAATGGGCTGCTCATACAA
The DNA here is from genome assembly GCF_033118175.1 of Dama dama. Taxonomy (NCBI): domain Eukaryota; kingdom Metazoa; phylum Chordata; class Mammalia; order Artiodactyla; family Cervidae; genus Dama; species Dama dama. Next base: position 11,370,725 of record NC_083702.1, read on the forward strand.
GTCAGTGCTGAGAGGGGCTGAGTGAGCCTGGGATCGGAGGTGACTCAACAGGGAGGGTCTAGATGAATGCTTGGATCCTGTTTCCCCAAACTGGTCATGTTTCAACGATCACTGCTGGAATCTGCTTGAGGACTTAGCACCCAACAGAGATGCCCCCACCCAGGGCCTCTGGTCCCACCCTCACCATCAGCTCCCCACGCACTACCCTCGATCCTGGTCCCTCCACGGTCCATGACGGGGGACCCTGGAGGAGACCCTGAAGGTGGAGAAACGAGCCGGATGCACTTGGCTTTGGACAGACGAGATGTCAACCTGCTACCTGGCTCCAGCCCCTGCTGTCTAGCTGAGGACGCCCTCTCCTCCACCCTCCTGGTCAGGGGACACATTCCTAAGGAACGCTTGTGCTGGGGCATGCCTAACAGTGAGGTGAGCCACCTCTCCTGGGGGAGGGGCCCCTATGCCTGCCTGTGATGGAAGAGGCTGGTCAGGGCACCCCACGACCCCTCACGGTGCGGGGCTGTCCCTGGAGAAATCCCAAATCCAAGAACCGGGGCAGAGCGGACAGATTGAGGGTGGAATAGACGAGTCCTGGTCTCTCAAAGCAAGATATGGATACACCTACACCCAGGCTGGGGAAAGTGGAGGCAAACGGAAGCGAACACAAGATATGCAAAACAGCGACACCCAAGCCTGCGTGGGACCCACACGGGTGGTGTCAGCACTCGTCACACAACCGAGAGGAAGAACTGTCCCGTTTCCCAGCTACACGTAGAAAAGCACTTAAGAGCTCAAAGGTAAGGCTTGTCACACTCCAAATACAAAATGATTTACTTACATGCAGCAAATATACAAGAAGTGAATTCAAAAACAAACTTAATTCATTATATTCGCTTGGCACAATTGCAATTCAGTTTTAAAAAAATATTTGTAAAATACTGAGACTGACCTGAATTCAAGTATAACGGTCTCTTCAGCAGAAACACCATCAACGCAGTGAAACGTCACATAGAACAAATCGAAGCGAAAAGCCTTCTGAGTTTCTCCCTTAAATTTCTGTGTGGTTTTTTTAAATACAGTTTTAATGCCAACACAACTCACAATTGTATTTTTAAAATGAATATTATTGCATTGTTTTTGCATATCTTGTGGGACAGAAAATGCAGTTACTGATTCCCGTTTCAGAAGCAGAGACAGTGGTTTGTTTTTGCTTTCAAACGGCCCCAGATTCAGGCCTCCCCACAGCTGAGCCTGAAGGGGACCTGCAGGAGGCCTGGCGGCTGCAGACTGGCCCCCACCACACACACACTACCCGCCGCACACACGGCACACACACTCGCAGAGACCCCGGGCACCCACTACTATACACGCTTGTGCAAGACCCTACACCTTTAAATTAGGAAACCAAACCAAAAAAAATCTTGTCACTACCTGCGGAAATTATAACAAATTATTGTGTGTATATGATGGCTGACAAAACCCTCCTACGGCGGCTCAGCTGAATCCTCCGTAGAAAAAGAAACCGACCACTAAATAACACAACAAAACCAAATCCAATCTACATTTGCAAAAGTGAAGACAGTAAGGTGCGTGGCTGCAAAACTTTGTAAACACTCATCTTTCTCCCCTCCCCCTGGGAAAACAAAATTATATATTAAAAAAAAAAAAAACCCAAATGAAAACTGCAACATGCTGTCAAGAAAAATGTCAAATCCCAAAACAAAAGCGCGCTGGACAGTCACCACCGGTCTGGTCCCGGCGGCACGCCCGCTCCCCTGGCCCCATGACTGTGGCCTGGCAGGAAGGGTCCAGACACAGGTGGTGTGGGTGGCCATGGCCGGCCTCCTCCTCCCCAGGGGCGGGCCGGGTCCTCTTTCCTTCTGTGGACGCACAGGGCCCTGGCTCTATGGGGACAGTGAGGCTCATACAGAATATGTGCAAAATGAGTTTTTTACAAGCAAAGTTGAAAGACACCCGTTTAGCATAGGGTCCTTTGGGTGAGGGCTGGGGAGCCAAGGCGGACCCCTCCCTGGTGCCCGCGCCCCCGCCCCCACCGCCCCCCGCCGGACACGGACTGCGGCTGCTTCTCTCCTGGCCACCGACTTGGTCTTGTCCCCACGAAATGAATGAAGACGCTGTTCCGGTTAACTCCAGGCCGCGAGAACAGTGAGGCACTTCTGAAACGAACCCATTAGGAACATTGAGACAAATAAAAAGCCGGCGTCTCCGGCCCGGCTGCTACAGGCCGCTGGCGAAGGCCCTGCTGTCCCGGGGCTCCTCTGTGCCCTGGCGGGGCTCGGCGCTGGGCGCCCAGGCTGCGTCCTCCACGCCCCCCGCTCGGTCCGGCCCCGGGTCCCTGCAGTTTGCACATGGGAGCAGGGTGCCGTTGGGGCTCTGCCTGGCACCCCCGCTGAGGATGTCGTCGGCCGCGCTCTCCATCTCCTCGATGGTCATGTCGCAGGCGTCGGCCAGCTCCTGCGTGGTGGCCTCGAGGAACCTGGGGTCCTGAGCAAACTGCCCCAATCCTTCCGAGATCAAGACCTGGGGGACAGGGACCAGGGACGTTACTCTGAGTCCAGCTCTTCCCTGTGGGGCTGGCGCGGGGGCTTCCGAGGGGGTCACGTGGGGAAGAGAGAGTGTGTGTGTATGCGTATATGTGTGTGCACATGGGTGTACATGTATGCATGTGCCTCATGCCAGGAAGGAGTGTGACAGAGTGCCCCCAGGACACTTGGGTGTGCAAGCCTGAGGGGAGACCTCTGAAGGGGGGCACCATCATCAAATGCAGGCAGGCTGCATGCGTGGAGGAAGCAGGGGCCCTGGTCCTCCCCCAGTATCCTCCCTTGGAGGTGCCCTGAGCCCCGACGTGACTCTTTCCAGGAAACCTTCAGGCTCCTCTGGTGACACCTGGCCCAATACCCCTGGATGCATTTTGGGGCTGACGATCCTGGGACAGTGTGGTGTGTGGTGTGTGGTGTGTGTGTATGGGTGTGTGTGCGTGTGTAGAACACACCTGGCACCTGCCCGTTTGTCCTGAAGCACCTGCCCCCTTCTCGGTGGCCTTGGGGACGCAGCAGGTGAGCCTAGGAGACCCCCTCCTGTCCAGTCTGCTCCCCACGTGCCTGGTCCCCTCCTCCCGCTCCGAGTTCCCTCACGGCCCCCTCCCCGCAGGGCTCCTCTGGTCTCCTGGCTGGTGTGACTGCTCTTCCTCAGCCGGCTGGGCATGCACGTGGATTGGAGACCTGAGTGAGTGTCTTTCTGGCCAAGAGACTTGATGTTCCATGTGCTGGGGAGAACCAGAGTCCCCTCTGTTCTGCCTGAACCCCCCACTGCCCAGCCCTCGGGCAGTACCCAAGCACTCACCGCCTCCACCAGGCTGCTGGCACTGCCGTGGAACGGCCGGCCCTGGGGCCCTGCCGGGCTGGGCACAGTGAGTGACACGGGCCGGGCCCTCCGGGGGGTGCCGCTGACCCCGCAGGGCGTGGGCTCCCCGACGTGGGGGTCGCAGTGGATGGATGGGAAGCTGCTGGTGAGCTTGTCGCTGGAATCGGCCCCCTCCAGCCGCAGGGTAGGCACGGGCCGCGGAGGCCAGGCCGGGCCAGGTGTGGCAGGGGGCGTGAGGCGTGGTGGGGGGAGGGTCCCGGGGGGATGGCTTCTCTGCAGGAGGGGGCTCAGGCCCGCCACTGCCAGCGCCTGTGGACAGGATGGGAGAGTGTGAGCCCTGTCCCTGTCTCTGACCCTTCCCGGCGCTTGCACCCTTGAGGTCACGCACCCAGACCCAGAGCTCGTCTCAGCTGCCCTAACAGACCTTGTGACCATCAGTCAGCCGGGATCCTTCTCCCCTGAGCAAAGAAGGCCAAGGCCCGGTGGGCTCACGGTCATCTTCCCTCTATTCCCAGGCCTGCCCCCCGTTAGCTGTGTATTCTCTCCACCAGCTCTGACGTGATGGGCCGTGGGGAGCGACCCTGCCTGGAGGGGAGGCCCAGCCCGAGGGCCAGAGAGGGGAACGTGGCCCACGGGTCGGAGGGGAGCACGAAAGCAGAACAGGAGGATGCAAAGAGAGGGAGGGTCTTCCTTCGGGCACCATCAGCAGAGACGGAGGGACCAGCTCCTAGGAATCCCTCAGCAGTGCATGTGGTGTCTCCCAGCCTGCCGGCCTCCCCTCCCTGGGGCCCCCAGAGAGCTGGTGACATTCCAGAAAGCCCCATGGAGACCACGTGTCCTCCGGTGACAGCACTCAGGCTGAGCAAAACCTGAGCAGAAGTGCCCTCACCCAGGCAGAGCCGCTCTGCCTTTTGTGCTGGCTATAAGCCCTGATGGGTACCGAGCATCTTTGGGATAAAAAAGCCATTTGAAGTAAAAGCCTGTGATAAGGAAGTGTAATCAAGGAGATGAGAAGGTGGGGGAGAGTCCAGTTTAGACCCTGATTTGCCTGGAGGAGAGAGACCGGCCTCGGGGATTGTTCAGCTGCTGGAAACCTCTGTCGGACCTAAGGTCCTAAGAGGAACTTGAAGCTGGGGTCTTGGGTTTCACCCCCTCATTTGGCGTCACTCAGGCCAAGAGCCAGTTCAACTACTGAATCTGCCTGGACCTGCTCTCCTGACATATCTTTGCCCTGACCACACTGCTGGAAGGTCCTTTGGTTATTTCCATATTTCACAGATGGAATTTTGTGCTGCTCAATGTCCAGGCTCTAGCTACGAACAACAGTTAGTTCTGGGAGGGGAACAGCTGGCCACTGGAGGGAGATGAGAGCTGCTGGTCCTTCCACCCTCCCAGGGGCTCTCCAGGACCGCTTGGGTGTCCTGCCTTGGGGTACACGGTCCTCGGGTGCGCAGAGCCCTTCCCCAGGGGCTATTCGGGCAGGGTAGGGGATGCAGCAGCGGTGTGGGACAGGAAGGGCGACTGGGGGTCCGGAGGTCTGCTCCTCTTCACAGGGAAGCCAGCCCGTGGGGGAAGGGTAGCCTGTCTCCAGGTGGGGCTACCTGATGGTGAACCAGGTGCAAAGGCAGGACTGTCTTCTGAGAGACGTCTCCCCCGGGATTCTTCTGTCGCTTCAGACATTCAAGGTGGAAGGAGGCCCTTCGACCTGCACACGAGTGATGACTCAGCATGGAAAGAGGATGTGGCTGCAACAGCTCACACCCAGGGATGGGCGAGGATGTGCCCCCGCCAGAAACGTCCAGCCCCAGGCCAGCTCCACCCTGGGGCCCATGCGGGAGGCCATCGCAGCCAGGCCTTGACATTCCTCGGTCACCCCTGCGTGCCTTGTCATCACCGGGGAGGGGGTGACCGCCTCTAGAGAAGGGGGTGGGGTTACCTAGGGAGGCGGAGCGCAGGAAGCCCCTCTTTGGGGACAGACGGACGTCCCTCCTGTCCTCTTCGGGGGGAGTCAGCTGCCGATTCTCATCGTCCTGGTAGGAGAGCCTGGAACAGAGGACTTGAGACAGTCACCCCAGGACGTCTGCTTCTCTCAGTGAGGGGACCCCTGATGCTGCTTTCTACAGGCCACGGGGCAGCAGAAGCTCCCGGCTCCTCTCGTCTGTTCCCTGTGTGCCCCCCATGCCTCTGACGTTGGCAGGTGTGGACAAGTTGGTCACTGTTGTTGAGAAAGCTGGAACACAGTTCTGGACTCCTCCATGGTCACAGATGGGTGCTGTCTATGCAGCCCCTCCCAGGATGAGCCTAAGCTTGTACCTCCCCATACTCTCCAGGCCTGCCCACCTTGGTCAGCGGGAGCACAAACATGTGATCATTGGTGACAGATGGCTGGGGGAACTTGGGGTGTCTAGTCAGTCAATGGCTCCTGGACTTTCTGATGGGGACTCAGTGGGAAACGGCTCCTCCTGGCCTGGGGCGCACGATGGCCACATGCGAGGGCCAGACTCGGACCCCCAGGCTCTGTGCCTGCATCTACTGCACCTGCGAGATGCTGCTCTGCCTGGGCCGAGGCCATGCCCCTGAAAACAGCCTCTGTGGGCCCTAGGCTGACTGCACAGGCCCTAGTGGGGCTGCCTGGGCACTCAGCCCTTCCTGTCGCCAATGAGGCCGCCACCTGTGCTCTCAGGGCAGAGGCTGTCCTCCTGGTGCGCTGACCACGAGCCAGGAAGGTGCTGGATAAAACCCACCAGATGTGCCTCTTACCGTCAGCGCGGTCACCCTCCTGTTACACTGTCTTACTGTTCAGGTTGTCCCCACTCTTGAAGACCCAGCTTCTGGGTGACCCTGAGCCTCTCTGAATGTCTCACCCACACCTGGCAGTGGCCTGTGAGCACCGAGCGTGCACGGAGGGCACAGATGATGGTGAGTGGCCACGTAGTAATCCCTTCTCAGAACGTCAGAAGCCAGGAGGGCTAGCAGTTCCCCGTGATGAAGCGTTTCTCTCAGGAAAGCGTCTAACACAGCTTCAGCTTGGTGAACGCAGCTCACAGTCACAGGTTGTTAATAGAGTTATGAGACTTGGCAACAAAGCTTCACAAAACAGTGCTGCCTTTGTGACGCTGGCCACGCTACTTCCTGCTGTCCTGTCCTGTCCTTTCTTTTTTTCTTTTTTATTTTTTCTGTGCTTTCTTTTAGGAGTGCTGGTTGTAACTGACTAAGCAAATGTCACAGCCCCCTCACAGGTCCGGATCTGCAGTTTAAAAACCCTTCCCTTGAACTGGCTCTGGTGGAGTTCTCAGTTACGGCTGCCAACGGCGCCCTCTGCTGTCAGCTTTATTATATGCAGTTTCAGGAATAGAAAGTGAAAGTGAAAGTGAAGTCGCTCAGTACCCTCTGACTCTGAGAGCCCACAGACTGTAGCCTACCATAGACTGTAGCCTACAGGCTTCTCCGTCCATAGGATTTTCCAGGCAAGAGTACCGGAGTGGGTTGCCATTTCCTTCTCCAGGGGATCTTCCCAACCCAGGGATCAAACCCAGGTCTCCTGCACTGCAGGCAGATGCTTTACCCTCCAAGCCACCAGGGAAGCCACTTAAATGTATGAAGTGAAGTGTTAGTCGCTCAGTCGTGTCTGACTCTGCAACCCCATGGACCATATAGTTCCCTGGGCTCCCCTGTCCATGGGATTCGCCAGGCAAGAAATATTAGAGTGGGCTGCCATTCCCTTCTCCAGGGGATCTTCCCAACCCAGGGATCAAACCTGGGTCTACTGCATGGCAGGCAGATTCTTTACCGTCGGAGTCAGTCAAGGTATGCATGTGCGTATCTATTGAGCTTCACTGTAAACTATATTTACGATGTCTGGTCGCAGTCAAAAAAGCTTAGGGAAACAACATTTAGATGTGTCCCTGGAAGCATCATTTCTCAAGCAAGCATCAGGCTAACCAGAGTGGGGGGCTTCCCTCCTCTTTGCAGCTGCCGGAGGAGGAGTCGGGGGCCCCTCCCCAGGGAGGGACGAGCTTACATCTCCGTGGAGACCAGGCTGGGCTCGCGGCTGTGCTCTGCGTCCTCGTCCAGGCGCACGGCACAGGTCTCGTCTCCAGGGGCCTCTTCCTGACACAGCATGGCTATCGGGCTGTCCCGGGAGGGGCACCTGAAGTGTCCAGGGTGGAGACAAAGGTCAGCAGCTGCCAGCCCCTCCCCTCCCCCAGCAGGTAAGGGTCCACACAACCACTGACGGACCCAGAAGTGTTCCCATTAGGGTTCCACGTGGGGGAGGGGCCTCGGGATTAGGTTCCAAGGAGATCTGAGTTCTGAGCTGGTCAGTTTCTCCCAGCACAAGTCACGTTGCCCACCCGTGCCTCAGCGTCCCCACCAGCACAACTGTCTGTCTGTGTGGCTTTGGTTGTGACAAATGAAGCAGTCGATGACATGGTGCTTTGGAAGGTGGGGTGGTCAGATCTTACACAAGGGCTGGGGCAGGGGCAGGGGCAGGAAAGGGGCTGTCCCTCCTGCTGCTGTAGGCAGTAGGGCCTGGGGGCACTTGCTGGGAGCTTCCTGGGGTCATAGCTGACATGCCTTGAGTTTGATGTTGATTCTTAGAGCCAAGCATGGAGAAGAGGGTCTCACAAAGGGACTTGCTCCTCTGAGCAGAGGGGCATGAGCCTGAGTACCCTGAGCAGGAGCCCCCCTGAGCTGAGACCCTTCACACCAGAATGTGCCCTGGGCTGAGCTCTCCCCTGGGCCCTGGGCTTCTGTTCATTTGGTCATGTGGTCTTTAGCTCTGGTCTCTGGCCCCCCTTTCCCGTTGCATCTATCTTTCTCCCTACAGGTCCTGAGAGTTAGGGTCCCTTTATGCTCAGACTCACAGGGAATCTGGGAGTCATCTCTGCTCATCCTCTCAGAATTGAGTGCGGGTCACTGTCCAGCTCTGACCTGGGGCCCATCAGCCACTCAGGGAGGGTCCGGGCTGTTCTCAGGGGAGGCCCTGACCTCCCCTGGAGGGGGTGCCCTCCCCCAGGTGAAGGACACATGAGATGGGAAGGCTCTTGCTGGCATGGGGGGTAGGGGGAGGGCATGGTGGGGCACACGAGGTGAGCTGGGGGTGGAGAGTCACAGCAGGTGGGCAGCACACCCTGGGGGCAGAGCTGGCCCGACCCCCACTCAGCGCTGAGCTTCAAGGGGAGGGATATGGCCCAGGGCTGGGGCCTTGGTTAACTCAGGCGTGGTGGTGAAGGGGGCACGGACACCAAGGCGGGGAGCCTGCTTCTGGAAGGGACGAAGGCTGCTCAGGACACTGGTTGGGGTTAGAGGTCACTTCTGGGCCCGACCTCCTGCTGGCACTGCTGTCCTGCTCGGGTGAAGCAGCCAGATCCCCCGGCAGTGGAACCCAGAGCTGCCAATGTAAATGCTGCCCGAGGCCCAGAGTGTGGGGTGGGCACCACCAGCCCAGCACATCCCAGCTGGGGGTCCCGGCTCAGCAGGGAGCAGAGAGTGGAAGGAGAGAAAGGCGGGGGGCTGGAGATGCTGGCAGGATGGCCAGGAATCGCCCCAATCTGGAGCAGAGCTGGCAAGCACTCCAGCAAAGGGCTTCCAGCCTCCAGAAGAGGGGCCCGTCCCGTTCTGGTTGGCCCCAAGGCCAGATTTGGGCAGAGACTTGAGGAGGGCCCAGGGGCCGGAGACTGCTGTGTCTCCAGGATGCGAACATCTCAGGGGTCGGGCCAGGGCTCCTCTGCCCCGTCTAGAGGCGGGCACCTCAGGACATGTGCTGGCCAGTGGGGCCGCGGTGCCTCCCTGAGCATCCACTTGCCCCCTGGCCAGGGTCCCGGCAGCAGCAGTGGTCCACCCCAGCTTGAGGGCCGAGCGGTGGATCTCCGGCCAAACACTCCTCCCCGAGTCCCTCTGTGCCCCCTGCTTACCTCTGTGAGCTGTGCCTCCACGCGGCCTCCTGCACCCGGATGGCAGGGGACAAGGGGGGCCCGCGGGCCTCCAAGGTGCTGACAGCACCGGAGTGGACAGCGGGGCAGGGGCGGCGGCCCAAGGCAGTGTTGTTGGCGTTGTTGATGTTGGCATTGGAGCCCGTGGATGAGTAGCTGCTGGGGGTGAAGGTGGAATCCACCAGCTTCTCGTGGGAGGGGGACTCGGTGTCCCCCTGGCTGTTGCCTGCCTTACTGATGTGCAGGGGGCGCTGGGTGGTGAAGGTCTGGGGGAAGGCACCCCGGCCGTCGCTGGGGTAGTAGCCCACGTGGTTGCCGAACAGGCCGCCAGCCCTCTGCGGGGGAAGAGAGACAGAGAGAGGGCGCTCTGTGAAGGCGCTGGCCCGCGGGGGAGGGAGGGAGCTCAACCGCGCTGGGCAGCACCCAGCCGACCCAGTCTCTCGCTCACGGGCCTGGCAGCTTGGAAGGGCCCAGGCAGTCCCCTGAGACCCCTGGGGGAACCACAGATGGAGGGGTGACAGGACCTCCTTCCAGGACCAATGGGATGGGGGGGCAGGTGCAGCGACTGTCTGGAATGGAGATCCTTCCCTGGGGTGGGCAGGCTCTTGGGAGCCAAGAGGGGGAGAAAGGGGCCAGAAGGTGCCAAGGGGATTGACAGACAGGGACCCGGCTGGCTCAGTGAGCTGGAAACTGCGCTGGCCAAGCAGTTCTGAGAATCACCACAGCAAGTACACCAACCAAGGCCTCCTTCCCTGGAGAGTCTTAGATTTAAAATCTGGAGTCCATGTTTCTCCCAGCTTCCCTCCCTGTCCTGGGCAAGGAGCCTCTGCCAGGAGACCTGGGGTCTCTCAGGTCACGCTGACACGCTAGCGTGTCCCTGAGCCATTCAGTGAGGGACCTTTCACAGTCATGGGGAGGAGAATGGCAAGGACAGGACGGCCTCAGGGTCCGGGCCCCTCTCACCCCGTGTTCCTGCCGCCTGGGAGCCTGGCGGGGCTGGGAGGGCAGGGTGAGCAGCTTTGGCTTAGATCTGGGTGGCAGTGTCTCATTCGCTGTAGGATTTTTAGCCGAGTGCCTTGGGGTTCGTGAAGAGGTCTGGGTACAAGGGCCTCAGGATCCCAGCGGGCTCTAGTTTTCACGGTTAGTACTGCTGGGAGCCTCAGTATCCAGCAAGGTGGGGGGCCGGAGGGGATGCTTGGGACTGGAGACCTCATGGTCCAAGTCCAGATCGCCACTGGCTTCCAGGTGCCTGCTGCCTGATACTGCATGTCTTCTGATTTTTGCAAGAGAGGCTGGAAGTCTAGATTTTTTGAATGTGCCATGCGTTCAAAGGTTGGCAGACAAAATAGGCCTGTGGCTGAAATGTGGCCCCAAGGCCACCACTTTGCAATGTGTAACGAAGAAGCATCTCCTCAGAAGCACTTCCTTAGGAAAATGGCTTCCTGCTCCTCCAGGGGATGCTCTGTGAGCTTGAGAAGGACTAGGCTTTGATGGAGGCTGAGGGAGGGGGGTGGGGAGAGCTGAGGGGAGTGGCAGGGGTGGGGTGGGGAAAGCTGAGAGGAATGGCAGGGGTGGGGTGGGGAGAGCTGGGAGGAGAGGCGAGGGGAGGAGAGGGGAGAGGGATGGGAGAACTCGGGGGACAGGGCTGGTTTTACCAAAGACCCAGGGCTTTTTCCTCGGGTTCAGGACACTCACCCTCCTGCCCCAAACCCAGCTTATGGAGGCTGTAGACTGCGGCCAGAGTGCCCACCTACCCTGAAGATGTCATCTTCCGAGGCTGCGGACACCGCCTCCTTCATGGCCTTGTCCAGCTCCTCCTCGGCGGTCAGGTCCCCAGAGATGGCCCGGCGGATCTCGGGCCCCAGGTCGTGCAGGGTGCGCAGGCCAGCCTGGGCCAAGGGGACAGGGCATGAGGGCCCAGGCGCCTACCCGACCCACCCCCACCTTCCCCTCTGCTTCTCCCCAAGGAGGCCAGCTCCGGGGGTCCACAGGGGGCGCAGGCACGTTGGGGGGCAGTCTCAGAGACGTCAGCAGACCCCCAGCCCTTCCCCCCACTCCCTGAGCTCAGGGGGACTGAGAGTCCAGGACTACAGAGGGCAGCGGGTGTACGAGGCAGGGTGGGAGGGAAGGGTCCCCCTGCAAGCTCGGAATTTCAGGAAGGGACCCGTGGGAGCTTGGGGCCTGGTGGAGGTGGGAGGAGGTGCCAGGCCTCCAGGGGCAAGGGCCCCTCACCTGCAGGGACAGGGCGTTCCTCTGGGAGGGCTTGCCCACCAGGCCTTGCTCTTTGCGCTTCTTGAACTTCCGGAAATACTCTTGAATCAGGAAAGTAGCGTAAAACTTGCCCACCGTGACCTCGTCATCTGAGAGCCAAGGGAGGACAGGGTTGGAGGTAAATGGGGGCTTGGACCCTGTCCGAGTGTCCTCAGCTTCTTAGGTTTTCTCAGTTTAACTTTTTTAAACTGATAAGAACAGATACAACACTTGATCTTAGTCAAAAGGTTGAGAAGCAATCAATTTAATTTTTTTGAGAAGACACTCTCCACGCACATGGTTGAAAAGGACAAAAATATACAAAAAGACCTGTGTACAGTGAAGGGTAGCCCTTCCACTCCCGTTTCCTTTCAGATAACCTTTCTCATTCATTTCCTGAGTATTTTCCCAGAGATTCTTTATGCAAATACTTTCTGCACGTAAGCAACTATATTCTTGCATGCATGCTCAGTTGCTTCAGTTGTGTCTAATTCTTTGTGGTCCTACGGACTGTAGCCCACCAGGCTCCTCTGTCCATGGGACTCTCCAGGCAAGAATACTGGAGTGGATAACCATTCCCTTCTCCAGGGGATCTTCCCAACCCAGAGATCATACCTGAGTCTCCTTCAGTTCCTACATTGCAAGGAGAGTCTTTACTGCTGAGCCACCAGGGAAGCCCCAAATATATTATTATCCTCTCCATTCTCACAGAAAAATTAGCATATCATCAAAATGATTTCCCACCTTGCTTTTAAAACCTAACTGAGCTTGTTAACTGACTATTCTGTGATCCCGAAGCTCCAGGTGCCCACAGCTTTGGGCACAATTGACCCTGAGCATTTATTCATTGAAAAACTTTGATTATATTGAGTCGGCCAGAAAGTTTGCTTGGGCTTTTCTGAAGGAGCATCTTACAGAAAAATCTGGATGAACTTTTCGGCCAATCCCACAATATATTTTGTATTAAAATGTTATATTTTAGTAATTGAATACGCAGGACAGCTAGACAGGGTCGTCAAGGAGGAACAAACAGGGGTCCCGGGAGCTCATAACCCGCCTCAGGAGGAATAAAAGAGGGGATCCCGGGGTTCTTCCTCCAGGGCCCTGTCATTCCCACAGCACCCAGCCGGGTGGGTTATAGGAAAGCCTCTACCTTGCAGTTTGCTTGAAGTTCTCCCAAACCTGCAGGGATCCAGGGGCCTGCCTGGCTTCCCCAGTGACCTCAGGCTAGGACCAGGCTCCAGTCGGAAGAGGCAGGTCTCCCGCAGGCTGAATGTGGGACCTGCATGTGCCCAGGACAGTGGGGGGTACTCACCTCCTGCGGGCGGCACCACTTGGTCCAGCAGCTTCATGCTGGTGCGTTTCCAGATCTTCTTGATGATGGCCCGCAGCTCCTCATTGGCCTGTTCCAGGTTCCCTGTGGGGGACGCAGGCTGACTGGCAGCTGTCCCCAGGGCCTCTGGTGGGCTGGGCTGGTCCCTGTGCGGGAGCCCACTTGGCTGCCCGAGGGCTCTGCCCAGTGGCCCTGAACGTGGGTTCTGTCTCTTCCTCTGCAGGTTCCCGCAGCCCACCTCCGTGCCCTCTTGGCCAGCTCTCCCCTGCTCCCTACCTACTGCTTGGCAGCCAGGGTGACCCTGCATCTCACTTGCGGCTTCTTCTCGTGGGGGCTGCGAGGGCCAGACTGAGCCCAATGGCGACCTGCCAGGAGGGCCACTGGGAGGAAGAGTGGTCCCCCTGCAGACCCGCGAGAGTGTCCATACCCGGGGGCCTCTGAGTTGAAGGCTTCTGTTGGGTCTCCTCCCGCAGAGGCAGCCAAACCTCGTGTGGAGCAGAAACCAGGAGACGGGGTCCTGAGATCGGGGGCCCCTAGGGGTCTACTTTCTCAGAGAGCTGAGGCCCACAGCTGTCAGAGGGTACTGGGAAGCTGGCTGGGGCCAGCACACCCTGGCTCCCGCCCACCACCACCAGTGCACATTCCCTGCATGGCCCCAGGACTGAACACGGGGTCTCACCCTGCGATCAGGTGATGTGATACGGTACATGGGCCCTGAGGACAGGGAGGTTGTTCGGGGGGCCTGGGCTTACCCCAGGAGCCCTTCACAAGGGGGGCGCTCTTGGGTGCAAACTCCTAGCTATAAAACACACACGTCCTGGGGATGTCAAGCACAGCATGGGAACTGCAGCAATATTGGGCTGTGTATCTGCAAGTTGCTTAGAGAGGATCTTAAAAGTCCCCATCACAAGAAAAAGATTGTAACCTTGTGAGGTGATGAGTGTTGTCTAAATGTGTGGTGGTTGTTTTGCAATATAAACAAATAACAGGATTGTTGTTTTGTTCACCTGAAACTAACGTAATGTTATATGTCACTTAGGCCTCAGCAAAAAACAGCACACAACAAAAAACAGACAAAAATCATGTGTGAAGTGGGCCAAAGACAAGGGAGGCCTCCTTGATTGCGTGGAGCTTGGGGCTGCAGCGGCCCAGCTGCAGCCGGTCTCAGTCTGTGGGGAGTGAGTCTTCTGACAGACAGCCTGAGTGGGCTGGAAGGGGAATCTCCCCTGAGCCCCGGGAAGAGGACCCGTCCTGGTCAACAGGTTGCTTTTGGCCTGGAGGCCCCTGAGCAGAGAAGTTGCTGCCTCGCGGCTGGACTCCAGACCTTCCGAGAGGGCGCCCACAGTGGCTGGGTGACGTGACTCGGCAGCGGGAGAGCAGGATGGGATGAGACGCCAGCCCTTTGCTGGCGGGTGAATTTCCTTTAATTCCTGGCTTGACTAGCTCCCACATGGCCAGCTTCTCTCTTGGTCTCAGAGTGCATTCCTTGGGATGGGCTGTGCGTGTCTGGCTCTTCGGCTGGGACCTGCTTCGGTCTGACGAGTATCTTGATGATGCTGACTCTGGGCTTCAGGCATCGGTGTTTTGCATTCTTCCACAGGATTAAAATGTACGTGCTTACTTTACATCAAGCCTTCAGGACCACAGCATGCTCCTTTCAAGAGTCTTCATTTCTTCCCTCCTTGGAAAAACAAACCTTCCCTCTTGGACAGAATTGTAATCACAGTCATTGTGGAAAGTTTGGGAAAGGGAAGAAGGTAAAAGAAGTGAACAGAAGTCACGGCCAGGTCCAACACTTGTGGCAACCACAGCTAACGTGTCAGCAAGCTTCCTTTGGAGCTCCTCTGGTCACACACACATGTACACCCAATATGTATCTGTTCCAGTCTTTTCTCAGCAGAAACAGGACTGTTCATGCTTATTCCAACTTGACTTATGGCCTTGGCCACTCTTCAGCCTGAGTTTCTTTTTATTGAGCAGCCAAACTTGAACTACTAAGAGTTTTTTTTTTTTTTAATATTAGCTCCTAATTTTGACATGGGTCTTGATGACCCTATTCTTGTTCTTCATCATGGGTATTTCTGTCATTTTGTGGGGGGATTTAGTTGAGGGAAGGCACCTCTTGGCTTGTCCACTGAACTGAGTGCCACACATCACCGCCTGCTTGTTTCACAAAGAAACTGAGGTGGAGAGAGTGTCATGTGTTATCACAGTCTAGCCCCCTTGTCCTCCCATCCAGGGCTCCTCTGGGAGATGGGGTGGGCAGCCTGAGACTCAGATCCAAAGGTCTGAAGGGAAAAACGACACCTCCGGGTTTTCTCTAGTGACTGTGCTGCTGGGTTTCAGACTTTGCTCAGGTGACCCATGCATGCGGCTGGCATGGGATGCAGACTCAGCGTTCAGGGCAGGTGCTGGGACTCCATCTCAAGCACGCCCCAGCTCCAAGAGTTGCTGCAGGAGGCTGGGAGCAGCTGCAGCTCCCTAGGTGCACCTCTGCCCTCCCAGGTCAGTTCTGACACCAATCGGCCACGAAGACGGCGGGTCAGCACAGCCCAGCTGCTCCTGGCCACGGGCTGCTGTGGTACAAACCAGAAGACGGTCCCTGCCTCCAAGTGACCTGGCCCCGAACAAGTGCAGGGGGCTCTGACCCCACCTGCCGGCTGGCTGGGCACCTGTATGTGGGCGGGTCCGTGCTGACCTGGACCACGGCCACGTCCACTGTGACCCCTTCCTGACGAGACAAGGGTTTACTCTGCAGGGAAAGCTGAACATCTGAGATCCACCTGCAGCCGGTAGAGCCCCACGGTGCAAAGGCTCGGCCCGCTTCAGGAAGCGCTCACCTCCTGCCGTCTGAGCTTCACCTGAAGGGTCACTGGGAGAGTCTCTAAAAGTTACAGGCAAGGAGGCCACTCAAGGAACAAAGGCCGCCTGAGCAGGCCTGGTCCTGCTAATGTCCCCGGGGCAGGGGGGTGGAGGAGGATCACGCTGGGCTGCAGCTCTGACACCCCAAGGGCGGGAGGCCCTGGGATACCGCAGGCGCCGAACTCTGCTCTGGCTGGTCCACTAGGGCTCCCGGACACCCCCATGACCTTACCTTCTGTCTTGATCCTCAGGGCCGTCCGGACCAGGGCAAACAGCGTGGCGTTGAACATGACGGTCCCGTCGCTGTTCAGGGGCATGTTCATGGAGACTAGGCGCTGGGGAGGGGGCGCAGCGTCAGCACAGCCACCGGTTCTCGAAGGACCCGCCTGTGGAACCCCTGAGGTACCTCCAAGGCAGGAGGATGTGGGAGTGGGGTGGGGGGAGCCTCAAAACATGTGTGCACGTCAACCCAGGGTTCCTTCACTATCTGAGGATGTATATGCAGCAGGAAGGAGCCCCAATGCCTGTTTTGGCTCAATCCTTTCTTTAGGCTCATGAAGACTACCCTCATCCCCGTAGAGGCTCACTGGCCTGCCAGGGGTACCCGGAGGTGTCTCGCCCCCCATGCTGTGTCTCCCATGAGCCCAGTCCATCTCTTACTTTGCAAGCCACGCGGTGAGGGCACAGCTTCCCAAAACCCAGGGGGGGCTGAATCCGTCGGAGCAGGGTCACCACATCCAGGTGTTTGATGCGTCCCCTGGAAGAGGCAGGAGAGGAGGAAAGGTCAGGGGGAAGGCCTAGGCCAGCAGCCCAGGATGCCTGTGACCAAGGGTGGGGTCTCCTGTGGGAGGAACTCTCCACAGCTGGACCCTAGTGATCAAACTGGTGCCGAGCTGTAGAACTGGGTGGTAAAACTCCAAAAACAATCTACATGTTTAGATTTCTAAGGAGCAATTTTCCATCAGTGCTATATTTCAGTAGGCAATGAAAGGTGGAAGGGATTTTAGCAGGCAATGAAATTCTCAGTATTTACTGCTGCTTTTATCAACCAACCATCTGACCATCTCACATTTTCCTGAGAGTCAACCAAACATGATGGCTGGACTGATGGAGTGTGGCAGGGATACAGCCAGGCCCTGCCCGGCCCAGACGTCCTGACTCAAGTACATACTGGTTGCTGCAACACCAGGACCGCCTGCCTGTTCAACGGAAAATAGCTGACATGGTCTTGACTCAGCCTAAGGCCTCCTATTGCTGGCCCTTGACCCTTGGCCCTGGCATCCTGTGCAGGTCAGGATTTGCAGTGGGTCCGCCCAGTGCTAACCCGTTTCGACCCTCTTTCCCACATGTGGGCTGGGGGCTCGGGTTTCCCCCTGGGCACTCACTTGGCTTCGGGGTCGTACTCCGCCCAGATTCTCTTAAACTCGTCCAGGTGGTGGGGACCCAGGATGGACCAGTCCCTCGTCAGGTAGTCAAAGTTGTCCATGATGACGGCTACGAAGAGGTTGATGATCTGCAGAGGATGGGCGCGGAGAGCTGCCTCAGTGACCCTTCCTGCACATGGGGCTGTCAGGGCCACGTGCTTGGAGGCCAGCGTTCCTGAAAGGCCAGCCACATGGCACCATGGAAACACTGGCCCCCGGGACGTGGCTCTCTTGACTGAGGACCTGACCAGCTCCCCTCAGTGATGTGGCATGAACCCCACTGTGGGCTGGCAGCTTCCCCTCACACCCAGCTGCCTGGTGGGGCTGCCAAGGACAGGGGACACTGTCCACCACCCTTCCCTCGCTCCTCATCAAAGTGCCAGAGATGCTGAAGCGGCCTCCTGTCCTCGGGGAGGAAGGCAGGAGCCAAGAATGGGCGAGAAGGGTATGGCTGAGCTCACCCGGCCCAGCTCCTGCCCCTCCCAGCGTGTTGGACTGTTCCGGAGACGCAGCCTTGCCAGCCTGGCCGGGACCACACGCCCAGCACCCGAGGCTGCCGGGCCCACCCCGCTCACCAGGAAGGCGCAGAGCATGTAGAAGCTGATGAAGTAGAACACGGCAAAGCTGCTGCCGCAGGGCGTCTCCCCCTCCGTGCTGTTGCCCGGCTCTGACTCGGGGGCGCACTTCTTGCCGGGCATGCAGGCCAGCATGATGTCCTGCCAGGCCTCCCCGGTGGCGCACCTGCGAGAGACCACGCCCAGAGCGGCTCACACAGCCCTCCTCCTGGGGGAACCACTAAATTGGGTCTGGGGCTTCTCAGTCCCCCAGTGCTGGAGTATCCACAGAATATGAAGACATACAACACTGTCTGCACGCCTGAAAGTTTTCTGGGAAAGGGAACAGATCGCATCTTTTCTGAAAAGCCCCTCTTTCTGCAATCCCTGTTAAGTGCTGAGATTTAGCCATCTGGATGCATTTTAGTTCTGGTTCAGTCACCCTGTGTAGCGGGTGCCCTGTATTCCATTAAAGCCCAAGTGATGAGGCTTTTCCTTCCTGCGCTGCCACCAGGGAGCCTGCAGCCACCACGCAGGGCCTTTGTGGGAGCCGGCTTCCAGGTGGACTCGCCAGTGGACAGCAGGTGGGTCCTCCCGATGCTTGACCCTGCTTGTTATCCAAGCGTCCGTCCGATTCAGGCTCTGGCATTAGGCAGGAGAGACACCACCGCTCTACAAATGTGCCGGCTCTTTCCTCAGCTTCACTGGGGCCTGACAGACAAGCCAGACTGTGAGCTGGAGTGCAGATCACAACGATCTGATGTGCATGCCCATCAGAAAGGGCTCCTCCCCCTGATAACACACCCATCCCTTGCAGGTTTATCTTTTATTGTTGGTGAGAACATTTAAGTTCTACTGTCTTAGCAAGTCTCAGTGATAGGATCCGAGTCATCAACTACAGTCACCATTTTACAGGTTGGACCTTAGACCTCACTCATCTGACAGCTGAGAGTTTGTGCTTTTTACTAGTCCCTCCCCCCTCCCCCCCCACCCCCTGCCCCTCCATTCCTTCCTCTTCTTTTCTGAGTTTAGATGCGTCAACTCTTGGTATTAGTGAATTTTAAAAAATATCGTTTATGCGATGGGTATGAAATAAAAATTTACTGCTGTTTTAATTTGGTTTTAAGATGATGAGAAATTTTATTTCATCTGCTGAAACAGCAGGTGTTTGCCGTCTGCCTCCTCGGCTATCTGTCTTTCTGTTCATTTGTGGCATCTTCATACATTCTTTATACGAATCCTCTGTCAGTTACACACCTCACAAGCAATGTCTTCCATTCTGTGGCTCGTTCCCAGCTCCACTAATGGTGTATTATAAAGAATAGAAGTTTTAAATTTCAGTGTGGTCAAATTGTTATTTTTCTTTAGTTTTTTGCTTTTTTGCATCATGTCTGAAAAATCCTGCTGTATTCTAGGTTGTAAAAATATTCTTCTATATGTTCTAAAAGGTCCAAAATTTTGCTTTTCATAATAATTTCATAATAACCCTTACTATGAAATTTATTTTGGGGTTCCATAGGAGATAGAAATATGCTTCATCTTCTCCTGTCCAGGTAACCAAATTAAAAAAAAAATTTATGTATTTATTATTGGTTGCGCTGGGAGAAAGTGAAAAGCAAGGGAATTCCAGAAAACATCTACTTCTGCTTCATTGACTATGCTAAAGCCTTTGACTGTGTGGATCACAACAAACTGGAAAATTCTGAAAGAGATGGGAATACCAGACCACCTTACCTGCCTCCTGAGAAACTTGCATGCAGGGCAAGAAGCAACAGTTGGAACCGGACATGGAACAATGGACTGGTTCCAAATTGGGAAAGGAGTACGTCAAGTGTGTATACTGTCACCCTGCTTATTTAACTTATATACAGAGTACATCAAGTGAAATGCCAGGCTGGATGAATCACAAGCTAGAATTAAGATTTCCGGGAGAAACATCAACAACCTCAGATATGCAGGTGATACCACTCTAATGACAGAAAGCCAAGAGGAACTAAAGAGCCTCTCAATGAGGGTGAAAGAGGAGCGAGAAAAAGCTGGTTTAAAACTCAACATTGAAAAAACTAAGATCATGGCATCTGGTCCCATCACTTCATGACAAACAGAGGGGGAAAAGTGGAAGCAGTGACAAGATTTTATTTTTCTGGGCTCCAAAATCACTGCAGATGGTGACTGCAGCCATGAAATTAAAAGATGCTTGCTCCTTGAAAGAAAAGCTATGACAAACCTAGACAGCATATTAAAAAGCAGAGACATTACTTTGCCAACAAAGGTCCATATAGTCAAAGCTGTTATGCTTTTTCCAGTAGTCATGTACGGATGTCAGAGTTGGACCATAAAGAAGGCTTAGTGCCGAATAAGTGATGCTTTTGAACTTTGGTGTCGGAGAAGACTCTTGAGAGTCCCGTGGATAGCAAGGAGATCAAACCAGTCAATCCTAAAG
The DNA here is from genome assembly GCF_033118175.1 of Dama dama. Taxonomy (NCBI): domain Eukaryota; kingdom Metazoa; phylum Chordata; class Mammalia; order Artiodactyla; family Cervidae; genus Dama; species Dama dama. The sequence continues at coordinate 11,390,905 of NC_083702.1, forward strand.
GAAATCAGTCCTGAATATTCATTGGAAGGACTGATGCTGAAGCTGAAACTCCAATACTTTGGCCACCTGATGTGAAGAACTGACTCATTGGAAAAGACCCTGATCCTGAGAAAGATTGAGGGCAAGAGGAGAGGGGGAGGGCAGAGGATGAGATGGTGGGATGCCATCACGGACTCAACGGATAGGAGTTTGAGCAAACTCTGGGAGATGGTGAAGGGCAGGGAAGCCTGACGTGCTGCAGTCCATGGGGTCGCAAAGAATCTGACATGACTGAGCGACTGAACGACAACAATGATTTTGACCAAGTACCTCCTGTAAGTGGAATCGTACAGGAAACCTGGCCTTTTATGACTTGTTTCACTGAGCATCATGGCCTCAAGATTCGTCTATGTCATAGCAGGAGTCAGAACTTCCTTCCTTTTTAAGGCTGAATCACGTTCCGCTGTGTTGTAACCACATTGTGCTCATCCATTCTTCTCTCGAAGGACCTGAAGTTGCTGACAAGCTGTAGCTACTGTGAATGCTGCTGCCATGAAGATAAGGGTGCAGGTATCTCTTTGATACCGTGCTTTCGATTATTTTAGGTATTAGTATATACTCACATGTGGAATTGCTGGGTCATACGGAATTTTTAATCTATTTTTGATATTTTGAGGAACCATAATACTGTTCCTCCACAGTGGCTGTTGTCATTTTACATTCTCACTAGGATTGCACAGATGTTCCAATATCTCCACCCCCTCAGCAGGACTTGTCCTCTCATAGTAGCCATCCTGATGGTGTGGGATGGTGTCTCACTGTAGTTTTAATTTGCATATCTCTGATGATTCGTGATGTTGAACATTTTTCATGTGCTCATTGGTCATTCACATATCTTCTTTGGAGCAATACTCAACTTCTCTGCTCATTTTTAAGTTGGACTGTTTCTCGTTGTCTTCGGCAATCCATTTCTTTGGCATTTAATTCTGTTTCTTCTCGAATTCTTACCCTCTGGTTTACTTTTCTCGTCTTATTACATGGGATAAAACTTGTAGTATCATGTTGAGACAGTGATGGTGTATGAGCTCATCTATTATATTTATGGATTAGCTACTGCCTGATATGGATGGAATGTTTGTGTCCCCTCAGAATTCGCATGTAGCAGCCCCAAACATCAGTGTGACAGTGCTGGCAGGCACTTAGGTTTAGAACAGGTCGTTGGGCTGGGGGTGTGTGGTGAGAGCAGCATCTTTATAACAGGAAAGAGACGCGCTCTCCTCTCTCCCCACGGAGCGGGGACACAGGGATCAGGACATTGTCTGCTGCCCAGGAAGAGGCTCCCACCAGGATGGGAATCATTGGTAACCCTGACCTTGACCTTCCAGCCTCCAGAAATGTGAGGAAAAAATGCCTGCTGTTTGTACCTCTCCATCCGTCCGTGGCATTTGTTATGGCAGGATGCCCAGACAAGAACATTATCTGTACATGAAAGAGGTTGTCTTCCTTTTTTAAATATTTATTTATTTGGCTGCACCAGGCCTTGGCTGTCAGAAAACCCACCTGAAGAGGAGCAGCACAGCCTGGGGGAAGGTCTGGAAGTTGTTGTTCCTGTTGATCTCTGTCGTGTCATTCAGGGCAATTTTCCCAAACACCTGGCAGGAGAGAGGATGGGATCAGTGAGCCGTGGACACAGTGGTTGTGGTTCCCACTCAGCATCCAATGGTCTTTTCAGGGGTCATAGCTGACCCTGGACAGCCTGGCTCATAAGCTGAACAAAGTCCCCTTTGGGACCCAGAGGGCCTCATGGGGGCAGGCACCTGCTGCCTTGTCCAGCCCCCATCCCAGCCCCCCACTTTGGGCAAACATTCAAGAATAGCACCCCCAGCCCTCGGGAGGGGCCCTGGGAGAGCGGGTAGAGGCGGAGACCGCGACTGTGTGTCCGCGCAGGGGCAAGGCTCACTGGCCTTCCTCTTTCTCTTTTGGCTGCAGATTCTTGACAACATTTTCTTTTCTCTTAAAATAAAACTTCAGTGAGGAATAATTAACAATTCATTGTGTAACTTGGGGGAGTTTCTCCCTATAGAGAGTGGAACCCAGGCCGGGGGCCACGGGGAGAGAGGGTCTCTTAGCTGTGCACCCACAGGACACCATGTGGGTGGGAGGAGAAGTGACACTTCCGGTGACCTCTTTGACCCCAGAAGAGGGGCATCAGGGGAAGTGGGCTGGAGGCTAGAAGCCCGTCCTACCTGCATCCCGATCACGGCGTAGATGAAAAACAGCATCACGATCAGGAGGGCCACATAGGGTAGGGCCTGCGGGACATGCATGTGTAAGGCTGGTTGCGGGACCCCTCCCTGCGGCAGCATTTCTGCAGCCACCAGCTGCTGCCAGGCTCAGGGGGCACTTCCAGAAGCCCCACGGATGTTTTGGGTACTGAGGGGAGCCTGAGTCTGGTTTTGACCCCACCCCTCCCCATGGTTTCAGGCACCTGAGATCTGGGGCGAGGGACCCAAAAAACTGGGCACTGAGCTTGAGACAGCATGATGCTCCCTCGGCAGAAACAATCTAGAGTGAGCACAAAGCCCTCCTGCCACCCACATGTCCTCATGCAGCCGGAGGGCCGGGGGGATACCCACCAGTCCCCACCACAGCTGTAAGCTGTTCCCCAGGTGGAGCAAAGGCAGGACCAAGGGGCCCTAAACAAGACAAGACCCTAGTTCAAGCCTGCTTCCTGGGTGGGCTTAACCTCTCTGAGCCTCAGTGTCCTTACCTGAGAAATGGGAGGAGGAGTAGTGACCTCAGGGATTTGGGGGGCTGGCTGACTTAAGGCTCACAAAATGCTCAGGCAGCACTGGCCTGTGGTTGGTCCCTGCATCTTACTTGCTCAGTGTCCCTGCCTCCTCCTGGGGAGGCCTTGGGCTTGCAGAGCATGGACAGAGCCCACACACCTCCAGGTGGTGCCTCAGGCCCATGGAGTGTCCGTCCACCTTCAGGCCTGCTCCTCAGCCCCCTTGCCAGCCCAGAAACTGTTGGGGGTGGGTGAGTTTGTGAGGCCTGCAGTCACCCGTGGCTCTTGGACGCTGGGGTAGGCCCAGGCCAGACCCCCACTGAGACCACTCAGATCCCTGGAGCAGATGGCTGGGAGGGAGTGGGGAGGCACCTGTCCTGGTGGGTGGGGTGGAGTGCCCCGACAGCCCAGCCTCTTCCTCTGGCTGCAACTTCAGTCCTACACATTTGGGTCAGGACCCACCCCGATCCTGTCCCTGGGCCCCTCCACACTGGGGATCTCTGTCTCAGGAAACCTGCAGTCAGGAGTTTCAGGTACAGGGGTCACTACGCCAGCGTCTTCAGGAAGTTCGGGGACCTAACAACTGTGCTTCTTCCAACCTCAGACATGTATGAGACTCGTTAGAGAGGACAGGGCCAGGGCCAGCTATCCCACTTTTAGGAGGAAGTGACTCTTGGGAGCAGAGATCAACCCTGCAGTTGGCAGCCCTGAGGCCCCTTGGGGATACCAGGTCCTAGGTGGTCTGGTGAAGTCTGTAAGTGGGTGTGATGAGCAGACCCTGCTGGACCGCCTCTGGGAGGGGGTGACTGCCCCATGCTGATGCTAAGCTGGGAGCACCGTCTGGGAGGATCTGGGGTGGGGTGGGCAGGGCTGGCTACCTGGAAGGACTTGATGAAGGTCCACAGCAGTGTCCGGATGCCCTCCCCGCGGCTCAGCAGCTTGACCAGACGCATGACCCGGAAGAGGCGGAAGAAGGTGATGGAGATGCGAGAGTTCTCCTCCGCGTTCTGGGGCCGTTAACACAGCAGTTACCAGGTGGGTGGGCGGGCGAGGCTGCTCGGCACGGCCCGGGGTGAGGGTAGAGGCGAGCGGGGTGGTGGGCTGCACTAGACTCTCAGGCGCCCAGGGGTGGGCGGGCCAGCCCCTGGCCTTGGCAGCGCCCAGCAGTGCCCTGGCCCCGATCGTCTCCCCCAGCACCCCTAATCTTCCCCACCTCCTTGGGGGGGGTGATTCTGTAGGAATTCCATCTGCTTTGAGATCTAGGCTGAGAACCACCCCAGGGGCCCCAGCCTCCCTCCTGCCCGGCCCGGCTCAGGGTCCTTCATTCCCAGTGGGACCGGCTCTCTGCCAGGTGGCACTGGGGTCCTGGTGGGTGGGTGGGCTGTCCACGGAGGGGTCTTGCTCCCTGGCTGCCCAGACTCAGCACTCTAGGTGTCATCTCCCCCACTTTCCACGGCCCCCCCGCCCAGGCTGCAGGCTGCCCCGGGGTGTTGGTGCTGGGACCAGGCCTAGCTGCCCCCCTACTGCCCTCCACCCACCTTGGGCCTGGGTTTTAGGCTGCAGACCTGAAGGGTAGGGGGCACGGGCTGGGTGGGCCAGGGCAGAAAGAGTGAGCCCTGGATGAGTCCGGCCTGGGTGTGAGGGGACCAAGGGGCCCTGTTCAGGGTGTCCTGGAGGGGGCGGGGGCCAGAGCCAGCAGGCACCTGGCCAGGTCTAGGGACAAGACCGGCTGCCCTGTCACTGTCTGCCTCCAGACCTCAGGGCACTCAGCACAGACAGACCCCTGACCCCCCCCCCCCCCGCCCACACGGGACAGAGAGCTGGGGGTGCTGGCCCCGGGAGCTGGCTGGCTCCCAGCCCTAGTACAGCCCCCAGCCCTGTGGCACCGGGAGAGAAGGGACCTTTGGGCTTCCTGTTACTGCTCCTGCCGCAGGGCCCCTGCTTGGAGGGGTCTCTGGGTTGTTGCTGGGCCCTGTGTGGCCCCCGCTTCTCAACTCCCAGCTCCTTTGGCTTTACTTCTAACCGTCTCCAGGTCAGATCGGGTCTGACAACAACCATGAAAATCCCACCAGCACGGGAGCCCTCACGTCCCCTGTGTCTAACCCTGCAGCTGCTCCAGGGGCCTCTCCTTTCACCTCCAACACAACAGGACACCCCCAAGGGGCAGGTTTTTGCACGTACCAGCACACCCTGCTCTGCCCTGGAGAGGCACACCTGCCCTTCTCTTTCTGAACCAAAGCTGCTCTCCAGGCAGGGCCGGGCTGGGAAGAGCTGGCAGCAGGCCGCCCCCACCCCCCCAACATAGGAAACCACCTGCTTGTGTGGTTTGAAGTCTTTGATGCCCTTCCTCTTTGCATTTCTATCATCTATGTACCTACTTGAAGTTCCACTTTCTCTCCTTAAAAGGAGATTGTGCCCACCAGAGGAAGGTGCAGAGGAGGCTCAGGGCTTTGTAACTCAGCCGTCGGCCCCCCGTGACTCTCAGGAAGAGAGGAAGAAGAAAGCACCAACTCACATGGAGCCTCAGCTGTGCAACGAGTTTGGGAAGTGGGTGCCGCAGGGGCATCAACATCTGACTTGTTAAACAGCCACACTCGAGCTTGCAGCCTGAGTGGTCCTGGGTGCCCAACGCTGCAGGTGCCCAATGCTCTACTGACCAGGCGAGGGGGCAGGACGCCCAGGGTCAGCTCTTCCAGCCATGGGCATGGGCTTTGTCAGGGAACGCCACCCTGGGTCTTGCCTCATCTGCTCACTTCGGGGCCTGGGGAATCAACCCACACTCCAGTCCTTCTACAAACTCACAGTCGTTCCACGTATGAAGTCTCACTGCAGCCTCTTGGAGACAGCTGTTCCAAGGTGACTTCAAGGTCACTCAGAATGGCTGCTCTCTCACTTTAGCCAAAGACTCCTGCCGCAGGAGTGGCCCTGACCATGTGGCCTGCCTCAGGGACGCAGGCATGTGGCTCAGCTCTGATGCCTCTCATAGGTAAGGACCCCACCTTAACCTCTCGCTGGGGCCTCGATCAGAGATCCCAGGAGCTGGTGACCAGGAGGGACCCACGGCCTCTCCACCTCCACTACATCACCTCTCCTTCCTCTTTCCCAGGGGCCTCGCCATGGCACCGGCTGTTCTGTGCAAACCCTACATCAGATTAAGGTTGGAGATGCCAACGAGCAGGGTCCTCAGGATGTTTAACAGGAACTGGCCCTCTGGTCTGATTCTCTCCCAGTGGCTTTTCAGACGGTCAAGGTCACAGTGAACTGCCACCCACAGGAAAGCTCACGGACGAAACATCACACCAACAGCACTGACAGCTCGCAGACCAGGCAGGCAAGGCGCATGGCAGACACGGGTGGGTGACATGCATCGGGGCCGGGCTCCGAGACGCCGGGGGTTGGGGGGGCAGTGGGGACGTTGGGGGGGGTCACAGAAGCTGAGAGCGTGGTCTGGAGGCTTGGTCTTACCATAAAGGGAGAGCATTGGGTATGTTCAGCTGGCTTTAAAGAAAGGCAGACAGAGATAAGCTGTAATGAGTCTCCCATGAAGAGGCCCGCATTCCAGGTCTCGGCGACACAGGAGCAACCCAGCGGCAGCAGAGGGCAGGAGGGCCAGGCGCGGGGCCCAGGCCTGGCAGGCGCAGGGCGTGACCGCCACCAGCTCCCACCCAGCCAGGCTCTCGGGTGTTCTGCCCGGAACCATCTCTGGTGGCAGACTGACTAATTCACACTCGTTATCGCTGAGGTCTTCTGGATTTTGAAGGTGGATTTTGTTTGTTTTTAATCAGCCCTGTGTCCTGAGACAGCCTCCAGGGGCTGGCACTGCACACACTTACCCAGCACTGCCAGCGGAAGCTGAAAGGCCTCGCCTGTGCCCCGGCCGCTTTCGGCCCACAGGTATTTGAGCAATGGAGCCCCGGGGCGGTGACCCTCCAGGTTCCAGGGAGGACCAAGGTTTGGGTACCCCCTGTGCGGTAGGGCCAGCCTTCGAGCTGAGGTTCCTGGTCCCCGGGTGTGGACTGTGGTCACAGGCATGAGATAACGAGTGTGGACTTGGTTTTTAAATTTGAAAGCCCTGCACATAATTGAGGACATTAGTGTTAATGCCCTGGGAAGCTGTCCTCACAGGTCTGTCCGGGGACTCGTTCGGGGGCTGGGGACTGGCCGCAGGCGAGCATTCCCGGCAGCCCAGAGCTGCACCCGGGGAGGCACCCTGCCCTTTGGCCCCTGGACAGTCCTGGCGCTCAGAGCCGCCGACTCCACCTTCACTCCACCTCCACAGCCGCCCTCCACTGTCAGAGGGTTGCTCCTGTGTTTAGTTCTCAAGGTACAAACAAGGACAACGTATAATAGGGCTTCTGAAGGACGGAATTGTGCACAACCAGACATTTGCTCGCAGGCTGAAAATTCTTCTTTGGTAATAGATTTCTCAGCAAATTCCTTTTTCCCCAAAGCAAGTTGGGAGGTGTCCTTTTTGCGGACTGGTGGGGACACAGGGTGAGGGACGGGAGGAGGAGGGAAGAGAGAGGACGCCTCTCTGGTCACTTATGGACCACAGTCGAGAGCCGTCCCTGCTCCCTGAGGGGCACTGGCTGCCAGGTCCACCCATGTGCCTGGAGGGGGCGCGTGTCTAGGACGTGGCCAGCAGGCCAGGACAGAACACGGAGACGACACAGACACACATGCACACATATGCACGCAGGAAGCTTCCGGTTGGTCAGGGGCCTGTGCCCTGCATGAACACCTAGGAGCTCCGTGTTTCAGGGGTTCTGTGGGCAAGGGGCACAAGGCCTCCATACACACTTAGGGCTGGGGCTTTGGCTACTGCTTCCATCTGGGACGCGCCCTAAAAACGACCAGAGCTGCCCATACTCCTAACATCCCTGGGTAGAAGCTTGAAGTCTTCTGGTCAACCCCATCCTGAATGGGACCAGAAGGGCTGACTCAGAGGGCCCATCTGGGTCACCTGGCCCAGCCCAATGAGCCTTGGCCAAGACAGAACTAAAACTACTTATTTTATTTCTTAAACATTCAGTATTCTTCCTTTGGGATTTTAATGTTTTTTTAAGCGTAACTTTTTTGTTCTTTATTTGCCTGTGCTGCCCAGAACGTGGGACCTTAGTTTCCTGACCAGGGATCAGATCCGTGTCCCCTGCAGGACTCTGGGGGCTGAACTGGGGAGCCCCGTTTGTGCTGGCAGTCATGCAGGGAGTGGCTGGAGCCTCAGGAGCCTCACTGTTGTTCATCTGCAGCCCGACGGCCCGCCACGTGCTGCTACCTGCAGAACTCACACTACACGGGGCTGACTGCAAGATCATCAGGATTGTTTTATCTTCCTTGGGAGAAACAGTCATTCAAGCAGACAACCAACAAGAGGAGTTCATGGAAGATAAATGAACAGAGTCAGTTTGTCAGGAGCACTCACAACAACACAAAGTCCCGTATGTGTGCGGTGTGGGGTGGGGGAGACAGATACTCAGAGACAGAGATGGACACAGAGAGCCTGAAAGGTGGAGAAGAAATAGACTCAAGGAAACGAATAAGCAGAAGCAAGAAGTGACATGAGAGAATGAGTGCTTTGGGGGCGTGGTCAGTGTTTTGGGGCCAGAGATCGGTCCCCTCACTTCCTCCATGAGCTCAGGGAATAGTCGAGGTCCCTCTGCTGTGGATGGTCTTTGGCTGAGCGGGCTGCTGGGGACTAGCATCACCCACTGACTGGAGGGCTGGCCGTGTGGCCCAACAGGGCTGTGTCCTGCCTGCTTCCTTTTGTCCAGTCCTGATTTAGGGCAAAGGAGGGGAGTTGTGGGGCTTCCCTGGTGGCACTAGTGATAAAGCATCCACCTGCCAATGTAGGAGACCTAAGAGATGCCGGTTTGATCTCTAGGTCGGGAAGATCCCCTGGAGGAAGAAATGGCTACCCACTCCGGTATTCTTGCCTGGAGAACCCCATGGATAGCGGAGCCTGGTGGGCTACAGTCCATGGGGTCGCAGAGTCGGACACGACTGAAGCTACAGAGCACGCATGCACGGGGGTTGTACATGGAAAGAAAAACTAAGAATGGGGCAGGAGAGGGAAGGACATGAGATGGGGAACACAAGTACACCCATGGCTGATTCATGTCAACGTATGGCAAAACCCACTCAATTAAAATAATTAAAAAAAAAAAGAAAGGAAATGAGAAGATGACAGAAAGGGAAAGGGTCTTGGTCAGAAGGCTCACTCGGTCAGAGCGAGTGGGTGCCCGCTGGGTCCCGGCTGTCGGGATGCGGGACAGCTAACATGGCTAGGCTGAGAACCCCCTCCAGGGGCCTCTCGGCTCAGGCCTGAGGGAAGGATCTTCCTCCAGGTCTCGGCTTTGGGACACTCTCTGCCCCCACCCTGGAGGCCTCATCAACTTGCTGCCCAGCACATGGATCTTGTCCTGCAGGTGGGGGCTGGGCTCAGGAAGCGGCTCCCTGCGTCCTACTGGACTGCGGCCTGTCGGGGCCACGCTCACGGCTGGCGAGCAGGGCTCTGCTCAACCTCTCGGGGCCAGCTTCACTTACAAGCGGAGGAGAAAGTGCCCTTCGGGACAGTGGGAGGCCAAGGTCCATCTTCTCACTAGGGGTCCTGCTCCCGAAGGCCTTACGTCCACGCTCAAGGCACTTCTCTAGGTCCAGCCTCACTTCTGTTCTTTTAAAGGCAGTGTTACTTCCCGAGTCAATACCGCCCTCTGTGACCAGTGTTTTGGGAACAAGGAGCCTTTGGTGGCTTGTTGGGGGTATTGGGTGGGGGTGGTGCTGAGGAGGGGAGGGGCTCGAAGGGGCTCCAGGAGCTGGGGTGGGGGGTGGGGGCGGCACAGGAAGGTGGCAAGGATCATGGCTCCTTCCTCGGCTTGGCCCGAGACCACCAGTCTGATTTAATTGACCTCAGAAGCAACCCAGGCCAGGCAGACCACTGCCATCTGGACACTGACGTCTGTTCTGGCCCCTCGGCCGTGGTGGGGGCAGGGAAGCTGGGTGGGGAGCCAGGCGTGGGCTGCGGGTTGGGTGGAGGGAGGGAGGCTCTGACTCAGCCCGAGGGGGTGGGTGTGCAGCAGATGTTTTGACTCAGGACGTGGCCAAAGTGGGAGCCACGGAGGGTAGTCATTGGAAGCCAGGCCCATGGGTCTGTGGTTAAAAGACCGCTGGTTCCAGGAGTCAGGTGGGTAGCACCCACCTGGGGCCCCAACGTGCACCCTGGAAACTCCGAGCCGAGTCCTGTCCCATCCATGTCCCCTCCGCCCACTTTCTCCCCGTGTCCAGGAGGCAGTGTGTGTGTGGGGGGGAGCTGTGCCCTTTGGCCTCCAAGCCCCACTGGCCCACAGTCCGGGCGTCCGAGCATCCCCACATGAGGGTTCTGACTCCATGGCCCCTGATCTCCACATGTGGACCTGCCAGGAGGTGTCCAGCCCCCAGGCGAGTTGTTGCTCTCGGTCACGTGGCTTCCTTGTCCCTACAGGTGACTGAGGACACCTGTGTTCCTGACGAAGGACCTGGGCCTCCCAACACTTCCTGTCAGCAGGGGAGGGAGGTTGGGGGTGCTGGCTGAATCCCCGGAAGCTTCCACGGATTTCCTTCTGGAAAAAGAATTCCAGACTTGAGGGACAGAGGAAGAGGAGGTGCCGTGTTGGGAGGGGCCAGGCAGCTGGGCCACAGACACGGACAGCTGGGGCCTGGGACCTCCTCTGGTCACATCGTGGGGTCCAAGGCATCTCCCAGAGCAAGGGGGTTGTCCTGAGCCAGAGTCCTCATGCCTGGATGGCTGTGTCCCCCTTCCAAATGGTGGAGTGGCTTCATCCTCGATTCCTGTGCACAGCAAATGGGTCCCTGGACTATGGACACCTCTTCCTAAAGGTGCCAAAATCTCCCCTTCGTGCTCAGGTGAAGCCCCAAATCTGGCGCTCTCCCTGACCCCCCGCCCTGCTCGTCCTGCCCAGGGACCCTCAGGGGCATCGCCTCACTTCTCTCAGGTCTTCGTTGTTCCTGTTCAGTCACTCAGTCGTGTCTGACTCTTTGTGACCCCATGGACTGCAGCACGCCAGGCTTCTCTGTCCTTCACCATCTCCAAGAGCTTGCTCAAACTCATGTCCATTGAGTTGGTGATGCCATCCAACCATCTCATCCCCTGTCGTCCCCTTTTCCTCCCACCCTCAATCTTTCCTAGTATCAGTGTCTTTTCCAATGAGGTGGATCAGGTGGTCAAAGTATTGGAGCTTCAGCATCAGTCCTTCCAATGAATATTCAGGGTTGACTTCCTTTAGGATTGACTAGTTTGATCTTGCTGTCCAAGGGGCTCTCAAGAGTTTTCTCCAGCACCACAATTTGAAAGCATTAATTTTTCAGCATTCAGTCTTCTTTAGGTTCCAACTCTCACATCTATACATGACTACTGGAAAAACCATAGTTTCGACTATACGCACTTTGTCCGTAAAGTGATGTCTCTACTTTTTAATACCCTGTCTAGGTTTGTCATAGCTTTTCTTTCAAGTAGCAGTGTATTTTAATTTCTTTCAATTTTTAGCTATTTGCTTTGTTTAGATTCACCTCTTCACTACAGCTCATCTTCAGAGAACAGCACCTGTCTTCTCCACTCCCCACTTTCTGATCCCCTCACTTGGTACTTCTCATCTTTCACATACCGTTGAGATTTCCTGGCTTTCTGCGCCTGATCATTCCCTGGCCCTAGGACTCTGGCTCTTGAGGGCGGGCTTTTGTTTGGTCCACGATGGATCCCAAGTGCCCGGCACACAGAACGCAATGATGGTTCCTAGGAAGCCCACCTCCCTAGGGGGCACCAGAGCCCAGCAGAGGCGGGAGGACGATACTGTTGAAGAGCAGGGGGTGAATCTGAACCTGGGGAGTATCTAGAGGGATGAAGACAGCATCTGGTGATTTCAGGAAAGAGAGTCAAAGATGAGGAGTTACAGGTGAAGAGCCTCCAGAAATCCTAAGGCTGGAATGGAACATTCATCCGAGAAGGGAGGTCTGGTGAAGAAAGTAGGACTAGGAAACTCAAGAGGGGTGGGTGGAGCTGGAGCAGTACCCAGGAAAGTCCTGGCGCCAAGCTCTTTCCTCCCCCAGGGAGCGCCAGGCCCCAAGCTGCTGGCGGCAGGAGGCAGAACCTGCAGTAGAGGGCCCTGCTTGGGAATGAAGTGCCGCTGCTCCTGTAACTGGACCCCATGATCCTGGCTGCCATCTGGGTGCAGGGTCATGTCCCTGCTTATGGGCCAGGCTCGTCTGGCTTGAGTTACAGGCAGTGGTCAGTGAGCTTGCCTTGATTCAGCCACACCCATTAACCAAGAGTCCAGCGTCTCTGGGAACAAGGGCTGTGAGTCTGTGATTGGCAGGTGTGTTGGCAGGAAGCTTGGAAAGAATGTCCTTGGCTTGGTGCCATGATCTCTCCCCTTCAACAGTGCTCTCCAGTGTATGCTGGTCTCTACATGAATGCTCTTAGCTGAGCTTCAAACCCTGGCAGTAATACCACGCTCCCCAAACCTTGGAGGAGCAGCGTTAGGACTCCAGCACTTGGTCTGACCTGCATCCAGCCCTCTCCTCTGGCCCCTGCCTGGGGTGACAAGGTGTGTCTCCTAACTGCATGTGTGGGAGGGAAGGGAAACAGCGGGGGCTGCATGGAGGGTCTCCACCCCTGCTTTGCTCTCCATCACAGGCGCTGTCCCCGTTCTATCTCCGGACCACCCTCCCCATGATTTCTGACAGACTCCTCCATCTATGGAGTGAGAAGCATCTCCACGTGGGTGAAGGGAGCCTGGGAGGAGCTGAGGGGCTTCCAGCCAGAAGGGGCACTGGCCTGTAACTTCTTGTTTTGAAAATAAAAAACCTCCTATGGTTCTTTAGGATATAAACCATGGAACATATGGGCTGAGCCAATCCTGGCCAGCAGGAGGTCACACATGAGAAGGGGATGTGAGATTCACATGTTAACAAAGGGCACTGCGGACTGGACAGACCGCAGCGCTAGCCCCAGGTGTGGGGAGCCAGCCACCCGGGGAGGGCTGGGCTCCAGTTGAGGGGTGGGAAAGGCACTGATGGGCTGTACCTTCACCTGTGCCCCAGCCTCACCTGGTGCCCTTACCTGTGTCATACCTTTACCTATGCCCCGTCTTCACCTGTGCCCTGCCCTCAGCTATGCCATACCCTCGCCTGTGCCCTGGCCAGTGGGGATGATCACCCTTGACTGTTAGGCTCATGGGGGATGGACTCAAGAGCTGGAGGCCATGGCAAATTGTAAATGGAAACCGTTGTACAGATGGAGGTTCTACATGTGATGCCAATCGCCAGTCCTGGGGTTCTACACCACCCCAACCACCAATTTTTGGGGTAGAAATTTTATATTCTGGAAATATTTCCTTTGTCTTTGCTTTTTGTTTAAAAACAGCAGTCAGTTCAGTGACTCAGTCGTGTCTGACTCTGTGACCCCATGGACTGCAGCACATCAGGCTTCCCTGTCCTTCACTATTTCCCTGAGTTTACTCAAACTCATGTCCATTGAGTCAGTGATGCCATCCAACCATCTCATCCACTGTTGTCCCCTTTTTCTCCTGTGTTCAATCTTACCCAGCACCACAGTCTTTTCCAATGAGTCAGTACTTCACATTAGGTGGCCAAAGTATTGGAGCTTCAGTTTTAGCATCAGTCCTTCCAATGAATATTCAGGACTGATTTCCTTTAAGATTGACTGGTTTGATCTCCTTCCTGTCCAAGGACTCTCAAGATTCTTCTTCAGCACCACAGTTCAAAAGCATCAATTCTTCCACGCTCAGCTTTTTTTATGGTCCAACTTTCACATCCATACATGACTACCAGAAAAACCATAGCTTTGACTAGACAGACATTTGTCAGTAAAGTAGTCTCTGCTTTTTAATATGCTATCTAGGTCTGTCATAGCTTTTCTTCCAAGGAGCAAGCATCTTTTAATTTCATGGCTGCAGTTACCATCTGCAGTGATTTTGGAGGAAATAAAGTCTCTCACTGCTTCCATTGTTTCCCCATCTATTTGCCATGAAGTGATGGGACCGGATGCCATGATCTTAAGTTTTTTGAATGTTGAATTTCAAGCCAGTTTTTTCACTCTCCTCTTTCACTTCGATCAAGAGGCTTTTTAGCTCTTCTTTGCTTTCTGCCATAAAGGTGGTGTCATCTGTACATCTGAGGTTATTGATATTTCTCCGGGCAATCTTGATTCCAGCTTGTCCTTCATCTAGCCCAGCATTTCACATGATATAAGTTAAATAAGCAAGATGACAATATGCAGCCTTGACATACTCCTTTCCCAATTTGGAACCAGTCCATTGTTCCACATTCAGTTCTAACTGCTGCTTCTTGACCTGCATACAGATTTCTTAGGAGGCAGGTCAGGTGATCTGCTATTCCCATCTCTTTAAGAATGTTCCACAGTTTGTTGTGATCCACACAGTCAAAGGCTTTGGTGTAGTCAGTGAAGCCGAAGTAGATGTTTTTCTGAATTCTCTTGCTTTTTCTATGATCCAACGGATGTCGGCAATTTGATCTCTGGTTTCCCTGCCTTTTCTAAATTCAGCTTGAACATTTGCAAATTCTCAGTTCATGTACTGTTGAAGCCTCACTTGGAGAATTTTGAGCATTACTTTGCTAGCGTGTGAGATGAGTGCAACTGTGTGGTAGTTTGAGCATTCTCTGGCATTGCCTTTCTTTGGGATTGGAATGAAAACTCACCTTTTCCAGTCTTGTGGCCACTGCTGAGTTTTCCAAGTTTGCTGGCATATCGAGTGCAGGACTTTAACAGCATCATATTTCAGGATTTGAAATAGTTCAGCTGGAATTCCACCACCTCCACTAGCTTTGTTTGTAGTGACACTTCCTAAGGACCACTGACTTCGTACGCCAGGATGTCTGGCTCTAGGGGAGTGATCATACCATCATGGTTATCTGGGTCATGAAGATCTTTTTTGTATAGTTCTTCTGTGTATTCTTATGGCCTCTTCTTAGTATCTTCAGCTTCTGTTAGGTCCATACCATTTCTGTCCTTTATTGTGCCCATCTTTGCATGAAATGCTCCTTTGGTAGCTCTAATTTTTTTGAACAGATCTCTAGTCTTTCCCATTCTATTGTTTTCCTCTAGTTCTTTGCATTGATCACTTGGGAAGGCTTTTTTTCTCTCCTTGCTAGTTTTTGGAATTCTGCATTCAGATGGATATATCTTTCCCGTTCTCTTTTGCCTTTCATTTGTGTGTGTGTAAATGCATGCGCACAGAAAAAAATAGCAGGCTGAGTGATGACGTGGGCCTGGCCACAGTGGCCTTCTGGCCTAACCCCAGAAGACCCTGGGACTGGGTGTGTCTTGTGCACCCAGGGGTCTGTCTGCTGTTACCTTCCTGCCCTTGGTTCCTGCACAGACCCCCACAGAGATCCCTCCTCCAGAGGCAGGCCCACTCTGACCTCCCCTCATCTCCCCCAAGAGGGCCCCTTGGTCTGAGCACAGGGCCCTGGTCAGGGATATGAATGTGCAGGAATCTGAGAGCCCCTGGGGTACAACCTGGGGCCACACGGAGGTGCAGGGAGTGGTGCGAGGGAGAAGCGGCCTCGGTTGGGGGCAGCTCAGTTTCCTTGTGCTCCAATGATTTACCGGATAAGGTCAAGGGAGTGCGTGTGCATGGGAGTTTACACACACACACACACACACACACACACACACACACGCACACACACATCACAAGACAAAGACGACCCCAGGGGATCCCTGAGACAGAGGGGCAACCAAATCTGAGCAATGGGTCAAGCAGGAAGGGGTGAGGTTGACAGTAGGACGTAACGGCCTCCTCCCAGCATCCATCCCCTGGAAGGGGCAGACAGGCTTCTGATGCAGAATCAGGACAAGAAGTAATGTCAGTTCAATGACTGGCAGCCAGCTTTGGGGTGGAGGGGCGGGTAAGGACTGGGGTAGAGGGGCTGACGGTCGTAGGGGGTTTCTGACACCTTAGATCAGAACCCATCAGCATCTGCTCTGAGCTGTCACTCAGTGGTTCAGTGCATCAACATTTGTGCAAACATTATCAAGTCTCTTAACCAATGAAAAACCATGACAAGGAACTAAACCACACATGTTAAAGACCAGCCGCAAGAGGGCTTGCCTACAGATAGAGAGAGAAGGTTGGGCATGCTGGGGACAGACGAGCGTGTGCAGGGGTTGAAGACTGTCTAGGAGGGGCCGCTCCCAGGAGCAGGTGCAGGAGGCCCTGGAGCCAGGCTTGGGGGGGGGGGTGGTGGGCCAGGCAGAGCCAGGCAGGGGCAAGGCTGGTCCTCAGGGCAGGTTCATGTGGGGCCAGGTGCTCCACAGTAAGCAGAAGGGGGTTGGTGGTGGGTAAGAGCCCTCTCCAGAGAAGAGGGATAACAAGCTGTTCTCCCAGTGAGGGGCCCTTCCAGCGTGAATACGGGGCGGGGTGGGCTGAGAGGGCTGGCCAAGTGGGAACCTCTGCCCGCCCAGGGTTCCTTGGGAGAGACCTTTCCTGGATGCTGGAGCAGGAAGGGGCTGGGTCCCTGCCCTGGCAGCTGCCCAGGGGTTGTAAACAGCCTTCCATCGTCTTACTCCAGGCTCTCGGGGCTGCGTCCTCCTAGACAGTGTGCATCATGCCAGGCTGATTATAAAGAGGAGAGGAAAGGATGCAGGAGTCAAAACTCAGAAGGAGAGGAGGGCCTAACTCGTTCCAAATGTTAAAAAAAAGAGAATAAAGAAATTTCAAAATAAAGCAACAAGAAAAAAAATCCTTTAAACCAATTTAAACAAACAAATGAGAATAACGAAGTGGAAATGAGCTGGGAGGAGGAGAGGAGGCGAAAGAGAGCGATGGGGGTGAGCGTGAGGCAGGCACGGCGTCACAGGGCGGGACGCCGGTACTTACGTTTACCTCGGTGATGGCTATATCAACAATGCTACCCACAACAATCAAGGCGTCAAATGTGTTCCATGCATCACAGAAATAGTGCTGCATGGGCAGAGGAGCCGAGGGAGGGAGGGAGAGAAAAACCAGCGACAAAGGAAACAAAACAAAAGGAAGAGGAAAATGAAAACAAAACAAAACAAAGCATGAAAGAAAGGAGAGAAGAGAAAAAAATGAGAAAAGAAAGAGGTTATGTGGGCATACTGGACCCCTTACCACTCCACAGTTCTGGAGGTGCATGCCTGCACCTGTTGCTCACGGAGCCTGACAAAAGTGGGTTAGTCGGGGGCCGGGCGGGCGTCCGGGAGGAGCGGGAGCCTTTGCCCGGCCAGGCGGAGTGGGGACAGTGGGGGGCTCACGTCCCCCAGGACGGCGGCAGGTGCGAGAGAAAGCATGACTGGAGCGGGTAAAACAGGAAACCAAAAAATAAACCGAAGGAGGTGAAGAGAGAGGGGGGCACGGAGGCGTCCTGGGCAGAGTCATACTCACATTCGTCTCACTGAGAATGACGTCAATTACGCTGCCAATTACGATCAGGAAGTCAAAGACATTCCAGGGGTCACTAAAGTAGCCCTACACGGGGCGGCAGGACGGGAGTGAAAAGGAAGGTTAGACAGACAGGCACAGAGCCCGCGGGGCCGCCGGCACTGCTGGAGTCCGAGCCCAGGAGGGGCGGCCGGCCCACCCCACACCTGCCTTCCCGGGTGCCCCTCCTCAGACCCGGCCCCTGGCCACCCTTCCTGCGTCCCCAGCACCCCCCAGGCCTCCGACTTGTCCGAGGGCTGCCTGTAGGGACGGAGGTGACACGGGGCAGGGCCCTTGAGGCGTGATCTGGGAATCACAAGCAGCATCGGTGTGGTCCAGGTGGGTGGCCAGGCCCTTGGGCTCGGTGATGACTCAGGTGAAGCTCACGATGACGAGGGGACCACGTCATCAGAGCAGCATCTACAACCAGGTCACCCTCCTGCCAGCCCTGGACCGGCATTAGCCCTGGATTTGCCTCTGTCCAGAGGCTTTCCTCATTTCAAGGGGACGGAGGCTGGGTCAGGCCCAAAGTCTGGAAGTGTGTGTGTGGGGGGCCTGGACTGCATCTCCGAAGCCCCTTCCCCAGCATCATCACTGTGACCAGCATCCTGCTGAGACGCCCTGAGAGAACAGGGCTCTCACAGCCTTTCCTGCAGGCAGGGTGGGGGCCTGGGGCAGAGGCCTCTTGGGAGGAGCACACGGGCCATGATGCCTGGTGCCTGGCAGGGAGCAGGGTGCTGAACCCACCCCTTGTCCTGCACATGTGGATTTTGCCTGTCTTACACTGTATTTGGGGAAGGGAACAGATGCATGTTTTTGAAACATTTCTGGAAGCATGTGGATGACTGTCTCCATTTCCGTGAGAAGTCCTGGGTGGGCAGACTCTCTGCAAAGACAGGACGGGCCCTCTCAGAGTGGAGGGGTCAGGGAGTGATGCTGCGGGACACACGGATGCACACTCGCAGTTCAGGAGCCGGGGAGCTGGGCGGCTGCTCTCCCGGGGGGTGGAGTGGGGAGAGAGCACCAGGGGAACATGTCTACTTTAAGAGAGGACATCTGCCCCTTTGGTCCTTCCAGGGAAGCCCCCACCTCTAAGCGTCTCCCAGGCCCCTCTCCCCAGCCCTCCTGGGGGTGGCCAACTCTCTCTTTGTGTTCCTGACTCTTAGGAGCCAGGTGTCTTCTGTTCTCCCATTTCTCCCGGCTCTATCCTGCTCCCCGACCCCTCACTTCCCAACCGTGCCCCCTTTCAGCTGGGTCACAAGACATGCTATACAGGCCGTTACTCTCAGTGTGGAGGTCAGGTCACAGGGCCTTCTCAGTTCCCAAGCATTTCTGCCCATGTAAGCAGAAATGCCACCTCTGGACAACCGGCAGGGAGCAGAGGTTGGCTTAGGGCATGGGGGAAGTGAGGGTCACTTGGAACCCTGGCCATCTTGTCAGCTTCCTCGAGTGTTTCTCTGAATATGACAGGGCCCCTGGGGCCGAGAGAGACTTGCTCTCCCATTTGAGCTGTGAGCATGAAAGAACCCTTCCAGGGTGCTCATAGGGCATTTCAGACGCATGGGGAGCACCAGTTTTGAGGGCAGGGGACAGAGTGAGGACCCCAAATGAACGACAAATGTGCATCTGTTCAACATCAGTTTTGGAAATCACTGGGGAGCTATCTCCAGGGTGGGAAATGGTTTCAGGAGGGAAGGGGTAGGGGGTTCAGGCAGAGAGAGGATGGAAGCAGGAACCAGAGAAGAGTCCAGGACGTCCTGCATCCAGCCTAGAAAACCCAGCAACAGAGCGTTATTGGGGCCAACGGGAGGAGGAGAGAGGGTGGTGGGTGTCTTGCTTGCAGGGAAGGCTGGAGTCTCCGGTTCACCAGAGGGACCTGGAACAGACAGGTGGGTCACCTGGGTCCGTGGTGCGGCTGAGGGGAGAGACAAGGGAGGAAGGCAGGTGGAAGCAGTGGACAGGAGGTTAACAGCAGGCGAGAACGGGGCAGGAGCCAGGCCCTGGGACCCTGCGACCCGCCCCCACTAAAGCATCGCCTGTCACCCCTGCTCTCTGGTTGCAGAGTGACCAGGCCACTCCCCTCGGAGGCTCCTTCTGCTCACGCCCTCACCCTCTGCAGGCTGTGCTGCTAAGGCCTTCGGTGGACCTCTCTGACCTGTGGGTCCAGGGCCTCCACTGGCTGCAGAGCCCACCAGCTCCCGCCCAGAGGAGGTTTACACATGGCCTGAGTGGGGTGGAGGTGACAGGGTTCCTTTAAGATGCCAGCTCCTTCTGACCCGTCCACCCCCCATTCTATCAATCTTCCAAGCTGGACCATGGACACGGCTTGATTCAGCGGTCAGCCCCTCCTCCCACCCGTTCCACACCCACCCCAGAAACAGCTGACACCCTCCAGGAGGTCAGTGGTTGCCAGGACACACCTGCCAATCCCCAGGTGGACAGGACCTGTTTGCTGGAAATCTCGGGTGACACAGGTTTGCGGGGTGATGCAGGAAGCAGACTGGGAAAATACTACAGACTTTCAGGAAGTCTGGCTGACCGGAGCCAGGTCACACACCCGTTCTCTTCTTGGTAGAAGTCAGGGTCAGGAAAAGGGTTTCCGGGCTCTCCCTGACCTGGTGAACCAAACCTCTCAAGGTCCAGCTCCTCAGAGCCAGGAAGGGCTGGTCATCGGGGGGATAGAGCTTTGGGTTGGAAGCCTTCTCTAAGCCTGCAGGGTGAGTGGACACCCAGCCTTGGGAGGCCTTGGGTGTGTCCCTGGGGTAGACGGGCCAGCATCTGCCAGGAACTATCTCTTCTCCTGAGTGCACCAACCCTCTGCTTGCTGGCTTATGGACCAAACCAGCCCTGGCTTCAGCCCATCGTTTCTGGGAAGGAGAGACTGCCGCCCCAGCATCCCATGATGCACTGCACCCACGTGAGAATTCAGACTTCTCCTCTCTCGGATCATCTGTGCCCCAATTCACTTCATGCCTGGAGCTGTTCCAAGCTGAAGGAGGCGGTGTAGTGTGTGAGCCCTGGAGGCAGGATGTCTGGGTTCGAGTCCTCTCTCTGCCACTTCCTGGCTGGATGACCCTGAGCAATGACCGCACCTCTCTGTGCCGAGGTTTCCCCACCTCTGACGACCTTCCAGTGATGGTGGGGGCGAGGTGGGACACAGGTGAGCCCTGCTCCTGCAGGAAGCCCAGTGCATCCAGTGACTATCAGGGTTGCTGCAGCTAGTCTGCCCCTCCCAGGGAGGCCTGATGCACAGGGTCAGTTTTGGGGGTGGGGCTGGGCATTGGGGAAGGCAGAGCCCAGGACTGTGGGAGGAGGAGAGGGAAGGTGAAGCAACAGAACCCCAAGCTCCTTCAGGGGATCTCATCTTGAATCCTAGTGAGGACTGAGGAGGCAGGATCTAAAATGCAGGGGGAGATGGTGTGTGCTTGACCAGGGAAGGGAGACCAGGTGAGTCAGAGCTCAGCTGGACTGAGCCTGGGAGGCGGTGCCCCTGGTCCTGGAAGCTCTGGTCTTTCCTGGGCTCCAGGTCGTGGGTCTGGGAGATGGGAAGTGGGCGCAGCTGGGAACCGCCACCTCGCAGAGATAATGTCAACTGTACACAGCGTCACGATGTCCTCAGACATCACGGTGATCAGGGGCTGCTGGTGTCAAGTGGGGTGGCCTGGCTGGCACACAGCTGCTCCCCATCCAGCTTCCCACCTCCCCGCCAGCTCTACCCTGTGACCTGCCCTTCGAGAGGCTGGCGCCTCCCAGCACAGACAGCATGGGATAGAGGTGGGGCAGAGGGCAGCAGGAGGCAGGTGAGACCCACGGTGGGTGGTGGTGACCCTCCAAGTTGTTCGAGGAATGCACACTTTGGACATCTGCTCTGGTTTTTCTTTGGAGTTAAGCTTTTTCTCCCCAGCAAAGTTTCAAAGGCCTTCACTCTCTCATCTCACCGACATATGATGAGTGCTCCGGGCATCTGGAGGTGAGCTCGGTGTGGGCAGAGCACAAGCACCCGCAGCCTCCCCTGATGGTATGGGACGGGATGGGAAGCAGCTGGGCTCCTCTGGGGTCTCGGGAGAGTCTTCCCCTGCTCTGTTGGCACTTGGGTCCACAGCAGGACTCCACTACAGAACCACCCAGGATGAGGGTTTGAGGGGACCTGCCCGAATCTGGGGCTTTCCAGGTGGTGCTAGTGGTAAAGAATCCACCTGCCAATGCAGGAGTTGCAAGAGACTCAGATTTGATCCCTGGGCTTGGAAGATCCCCTGGAGGAGAGTATGGCAACCCAGTTTAGTATTCAAGCTTGGAAAATTTCATGGACAAAGGAGCCTGGCGGGCTACAGTCCGTGGGGTCACAAAGACTCAGACACAACTGAAGCGAGTTGGCACACACACATTCCTAGCTATTGGATATTTTTCAGTGCTTATCATCAAGTGTATCTTAAAAGTTTTTTTCTGTCTTTGCTGAAAAATTTCCATTCATAAGAGGACATTCCAGCTACTCAATGAACTTCAGATCTTTCTAACCAAAGCCTTTTCATGCTGACCAGTTCAGTCCTGCACAGTCTCAAAGGGCCCAGGGACCACTGGGAATGTCCAGGGCAGTTCTCCTGCTTGGGGGAGAAATCCCCTGGCCACTAGGTGTTCAGGACACGCCTGTCACCTGTCCCACTCTTCAGACAGACAGGGACGAGATCTACTTGAATTGACTTAATTTCTCAAAGTGGTGAGCAGAACAGATGAAAATGAAGACCAGAAACATCAGTTGCCACGAGGACACAGAAAGAACAAGACCAGACTACAAATCGACCCACTGACCAACCAACCACAGAGACCAAGCGATGGGGAAGGAAGCCCAGCAGGCCAGCCTCAGACACCCCCGCATCCCTGTTTTCTGACCGCCCTTCCTCAGCTGACGCTCACAGGTACAGACACGCAACACAGACATGCGGTCACGTTAGGAGCCCTGGTTGTGGGGCGGAGCCAGCTCAGTATTTCCATCAGAGCTGCAGACACTTTCTGGTTTGGTTTTCTGCCTGGAAATGTTGGCGATGCTTCCGGAATCTGTTCCTTAATGAGAGATTCCCAGGTAGAGCAGTGGTAAAGAAACCACCTGCTAATGCAGGAGACGCAGATTTGATTCCTGGGTTAGGAAAATCCCCTGGAGAAGG
This sequence comes from Dama dama, assembly GCF_033118175.1. Lineage (NCBI taxonomy): Eukaryota > Metazoa > Chordata > Mammalia > Artiodactyla > Cervidae > Dama > Dama dama. Next base: position 11,413,308 of record NC_083702.1, read on the forward strand.
AAATGGCAACCCACTCCAGTATTCCTGCCTGGGAAATCCTATGGATGGAGGAACCTGGCAGGCTATAGGCCATGAAGTTGCAAACAGTTGGGCATGACTGAATGACTAACACTTTGACTTTTTCCCTTTCTCTTTAAGCACAGACAGACTCTTCTGCGTGTGAAATGCAGATGCCCAAGGTGGTTGTCTTACTTCTTTGGAAACATTACTCTGATTTTACCCTATCTTCTCATGACAGAAAGGAAGATGTACAGGAGGGCGCTTTATGGTCTGAGCACCCTAACTGGCTACTTCCCAGGTAACTGGCTTGTTCCTCGGTCTGCAGGATTCAGGGACAGTGTTCTCCGGGCTTAGGCCCATGCAATGTCACTGCCACTCGTTCCTTAAGGCAGGTCTGTCTTGTGCATCCCCTGAGCCCTGAAGCCCGACTCAGGAAGACCCCACGGGACTGTGCAGCAGCACCTGGCTTCGTCAGAAACACGTCTGACTCAACGCAGAGTGACTCAGGCCTTTGAACTATTTAACCCGCACATCTCACGAGACTGGAGAAGACCATGCCAGTTCCCTCCTGGAAGCTGTCATCTGAGTTGGAGGCTCAGCCCAGCGATGGCCCGGCCCACCAGCCTCCCTGGGGTGTGCTGCTGTGGGCTCTGAGCCCGCCGGCCCCCTGGCCATGTGGCTTGGGACAGGGCCCCACAGAAGATGGCCAGGGACATTCCGTGGTCTTCTCTGCCCCTAAATGGGACTGGGCTTGGAAAGGAAAGTGAAAAGAGCCTATTTGCTGCCCTGGAGGAGGTGGGAAAGCACCATGATTATCACCAAAGGACATTCATTAGGGTCTCATTCTGTGCATTCAGCCTGGGTTCCAGACTCTGGACTCTCAGGTCCCTCTGGCGAGGGAGGCTTGGTGCAGTGAGAACACAGGCTGTCTTGTCTTTGAAGCCCTCAAGGGGTTCCCTCCTTCTGCAAAGTCCTCAGCAGAACACATGGTGGAGGAAGATGCTTGCTAACGGCTTGGTGTGGAGGGAATTACATCGACTACAAAGTCAGACACGCTGGATTCTATTCCCAGTCCTGCCACTTAATAATGGTGTAATTAACACAACACTTAATTGCTCTGAGTTCCACTCCCCTCTTCTCTAAGATGAGGAGATAATACCTATCTCAGAGAGGTGTCTTGAGGATTCCATGCAACGAAGTGTGTGCAGCACCGCAGGTTACTGACAAATGTTGGTGGAACATTAATTCAGAGAAGACAACGAGGATCCTGTCACTAAACAGGGATCCGACCGACAGCCCTGGGGCATGCCTCCTGGCCCCACAAGTTCTGCAGCAGGTGAGCATCTGAATGGAAGTGAAATACAGGGCCAGGGATGTGCAGTCCCCACACCCCGGCCCCTGCACCGCCCCGGTTGACCTGTGTTGTATCTAGAAAAACCAGTAAAAGTGGGGACAAGAAGGTTTGGAAACCTGTCCTGCATTACCCTCTTAGATCCCTTCTCACTGCCGCCCCTCTCCAAAGCTGTGTAGCAGCTGGAAGCCCCTGAGCCCCCAGGACACCCCACCTAGGGCAGCTGTGAAGTCCAGGCAGTGGACATGGTGATGCTGAGCTGTCTACAGAGAGAGAGATGGGAGCTGCTCAAACCCAGTCACCTCGCATCCTCGAGGCCGTGTGTGTGTGTGTGTGTGTGTGGTGGGGGGGGGGTCCGGTTAGTGGCAAAGGACACAGATGATCCAAGAAGCAGGGGCCAACCTGCCCTGTCCTGCCTCACTCAGCTCTGATCTCTCCCGATGTTTTTTTTTTTTCTAAAAGCTGCACAGACATTTGTAAGTCTGTCCTGTGCTGGAGGGTATGGGCAGTGACTGCAGCCCTGAGGTGGGGAACCAGAGGCCCCCTGGATGCACTAACACCCAGCCCTGAGCAAACGCGGCCCTGCCTGAGCCCCTGCAGCAAGGCTGTTAGTCTGTGCAGCGTGCAGTGCCCGTGTGAGAACAGACCCCGGGTGGGTCTCGGGGGGCTGGGCCTGGTGAGGTTTGGTTTCCAGTCTCTTCTAGACGATGTGCCAGGACAAGGGCGACTCTGCCTCCCGCGGAAGCAGGCTGGCTCAGGCACATCCCTGCTCCCCGTGTCCAGACCTCAGGTCAGTCCAGGGACTGAGAGTTTGCTTCAAGGAGTTGGCCTGGCGCGAGCCCTGAAGGCTCCTGGGCTGCAGTGGTCATCGCCAGGAGGATCCAGTCCCTGGCCAAGACTGCCCTCCACCGACCCAAGCCCGCCCCCAGCGCTGTGGACGGAAGGTCCATCCCAGAGGGCCTACCTTGGGCTTGAAGGCGATGAGCTTCAGGACCATCTCCACGGTGAAAAGGCCAGTGAAGAGCATGTTGAGAATGTTCATGGCGATTTTGAACAGACAGCTCTGACCGTAGTGCTGGGGGTGGGGGGTGGGGGCGGAGGCGCTGTGAAATGAGGCGGGGGCTCCCTGCTCCCAGCCACGCCCTCAATAGAGACCTTCCTGACCGCAGCCCAGGGGCCGGCCACACCTGCAGGAGCCAGGTGGGCTCAAGAAGCCCTGCAGGTCCTTCCCCTCTCTGTCGTTGCCGCAAACGCAGGCGGGCACAGCCTGGGCCCTGCTCTCATCCGGGTCAGCCCTGCGTGGCCTCCTGGCCTCAGGTGGGCTCCACACAGCTGGCATCACGGACGATCAACGCCATTGCAAGGTCACCTGTGCTCCACCGCCCTCTATCTCACAGCCCAGGGTCCTGGCATTCTGACCCCTCGGGAAGGTGCCCCTCCTGCCCCACTCGGCCAGTGAAATGGCAACACCTACCATCCCCGTTCCGCCCCCCACCCCGCCCCGACCCAGGCACCCCGGCCGGCCCACGGAACTGACCTGCATGGCCAGGCAGATGGTGTTGAGCAGAATGAGGACGAACATCAGGTACTCGAAGTAGGTGGAGTTGACCACGTACCACACCTTGTACTGGTGCTGGTTTTTTGGGATGTACCTCCGCAGGGGCCGGGCCTTGAGGGCGTACTCCACACACTGCCGCTAGGGTAGACGGGAGGGTTAGTAACCCGGATGATGTTGGGGGTACTCCACGCACTGCTGCTAGGGTAGACAGGAGGGGTTTCACAGTTTGAATCAGCTATTACTTGGACGTTTTTTTGAGGTTCTATCTTTCCCCTAAGGAGGGAGAATCCTCTCTGGTTGGTCCCCATCAGGATGTAGTTGAGGGGGCCCTGTCTCCTTCCTTCCCTCTCGGGGATGGTTGGTAAACGCTTGCTGACTGACTGACAGTCCGTCTTCTGGGATATTTCCAGCCATAGACTCTCTTGGAGGCCCATGTCTCCGCGATTCTCCTTTCCCATCCTGAGTCAGTTGTCTTAGCTACCAGTGTCCACAGACCAGAAGTCATAGCTCACGGCCAAGGGGTGGGATCCTGGGTTGACTAGACTCCGGTTACCTCTGCGCTGTGCCCGGACCCCAGCGGGTGTGCCGGGGCTCATCCAAGCCCTCCTCTCTCCTCCAGCCTCCACTTTCAGCCTCTAAACCCGACCAGTCTATTTGCTCCATCTCTACTGTCATCAACCTGGTAATACACAAGGGTCTAAGTACCGCTCCTCTACACTAACTGGCTTCCCTCTTCCCTGGCTTCCTTACCATGCGAAGTCCACACAGCAGCCAGAATGGTGAGTCTAGAGCCAAGGTGTGGACCAGGGGTCCAGAGAGCCTGCCAGGGGCTTGGGGGGAGTTCCTTTCCTAAGCAGAGCTCGGGTTCTCTGCAGAAGGGGTGCTTTCACAGGCTTCAGCCTCCTGACCACCCGGCCTCTCACCCTCTAGGGGGTGGGGGCTACCTGGTTCTTGTCCAGCTCGCAGTTCTTGTACTCTTGCTCCCCCTGCTCCTGGAAGGTGACAATGACGAAACCCACGAAGATGTTCATCATGAAGAAGGCAATGATGATGATGTAGATGATGAAGAAGACGGAGATCTCCACGCGGTAGTTGTATATGGGACCCTTGTCCTCTGTGTGAGAGTCGATGGACCGGTACAGCAACCTGGAGGCGGGGAGACAGGCCCGCACAGGGCCAGGGAGCTGGTTCAGGCCCCAGCTCTGTCTCTTACTACTGTGTGGCTCGGGCAAATCACTCAACCTCTCTGAGCATCAGATTCCTTATCTGCAAAGTGTGAACAGTAGTTCCAGATTTTCCTACCTGGCAGGACAGTTGATATAATGAATATGAAGGTGTTTTGAAACTGGTAAGAACTGTCTAATGTAATGTGAGTCATGGGCATTGATTTAAAAAGCTGGAGATATTGGTAAATATTAATACTGCTTTGTTGTTTCTCAGCAGAGACTCGGAGAATGTTGCAGTGAACATGAGATCAATCTGAGGACAGATATTCATTTAGATAAAAGCACCCAATATAAACGCCCAGGCTCGCTCAGATCATCAGCAGTGGTTTGGTTTACACTCAGGTAGCCTGTGTCTGGGCTTCCCAGGTGGTGCTAGTGGTAAAGAACCTGCCTGCCAATGCAGTAGATGTAAGAGACTTGGGTTCGATCCCTTGGTTGGGAAGGTCCCCTGGAGAAGAGAATACACTAGTATTCTTGCCGGGAGAATCCCATTGACAGAGGAGCTTGGTGGGTTATGGTTCATAGGGTCTCAAAGAGTTGGACACAACTGAAGTGACTTATCATGCATGGCCTTCAGCTTGTTCTAGAAACACCCTCACCACCTAGGGAGGATGGAGATAAACATGGTTTCTGAAAGGAGTGTGGACACCAGTGAGACTGGCCAGGGTCTGCGTACTTACTCTGGCCACCCCTCGAAGGTGGAGACGGTGAACAGGGCCATCATGGCGGCCAGGACATTGTCGAAGTCGAACTTGCTGTTCTCCCAGCTGCGGGGCTGAATGATGGGGTGGTCCACCTCCCCATCCTTGTACGTGATGTAGTTCCCCCTGTGGAAGGGAGACGGTTCATTCTGGGGTCTCCCATCTCCCCACCACCTGTGACTCCTGGCTTGGGGGCAGGATGGGATGGCTGAGCTTAAACCCACAGTTCTGGCCACTGAGCAGACCTCAGGGATAGATGATCTCATGTGCTATGTCAACTGGACCAGACAACCCATGGGTAAAATCCAGCTGCCACTGCTGTTGGAGGAAGAACGGGGCACCCCTTCTCTCAGGACAAGTCTCACCCACCCAGAGTCAGCCAGCCGGACTGTCCCCGCCACACTCACTTGCATTCAGCCTCTGTCTGTTTGGAACTGTCCGAACAGGTGTAGAGCTTGCCCTGGAAGGCGGAAGAGCACAGTGATGGAGAGGTTTCTGAATCGAGGAGTTGGTCAAAAACTGTCTAGTGATTATATCTGCAGCCGGCTCTGTGCTGGAGTCTTGGGACAGAAGAGTGAGGAGAGCAGAGCCCAGACAGAAAACGCGCCGTGCTGCGGGGACCCCATCACAGGGAACCCAGGGGTGAAGCAGAGCTCGGGAGTCAGGTCTGGTGAGGGAGGACTGGACTTAGGTTGAAAACTTGGTGGGGAAAGCGGGGCCCGTGTGCATGGTGGGGGCAGAGCTTCAGGTGGAGAAGAGCAGAGAGAGAAGGACTGGGGCCGGAAAGGGAGGACCAGGGACGCGGCCTCTCTGAGGGCCTGCCAGGCACAGGGCGAGAACCTGACAAACCACAGCTCTGCAGCCACCTGGGTGGGGGACTCATGCTGCTGGTCACGGGAGCCCCGCAGGTCTAGGTGGGTGACCACACAGAGGGGTCAGGGATGACAGTCCCTCTGCCTTTCTCTAGCAGGGAGGGCAGGGCTGAGGGCCGCCACGCTCAGAGGGCCGGGTGGTGATGGAGCGGCACTACCTACACTCTGGCCTCCTCTGGGCTGGGAACTAGCCCTGCTCTGGACTGGGAACTAGTTAGTACCACTCTGATCTGGGAACTAGTTAGTCCTCCCCTGGGTTGGGAACTAGCCCTGCTCTGGTCTGGAACTAGTAAGTCTTCTTCCAGGCTGGGAACTAGTCCTCCTCTGGGCTGGGAACTAACCCTGCTCTGGTCTGGGAACTAGTTAGCCCTGCTCTGGTCTGGGAACCAGTTGGTCCTCCTCTGGGCTGGGAACTAGCCCTGCTCTGGTCTGGAACTAGTAAGTCCTCCTCCAGGCTGGGAACTAGTCCTCCTCCGGGCTGGGAACTAGCCCTGCTCTGGACTGGGAACTAGTTAGCCCTGCTCTGGTCTGGGAACTAGTTAGTCCTCCCCTGGGCTGGGAACTAGCCCTGCTCTGGTTTGGACCTAGTAAGTCATTCTCCAGGTTGGGAACTAGTCCTCCTCTGGGCTGTGAACTAGCCCTGCTCTGGTCTGGGAACTAGTTGGTCCTCCTCTGGGCTGAGAATTAGTCCTCCTCTGGACTGGGAACTAGCCCTGCTCTGGTTTGGACCTAGTAAGTCATTCTCCAGGTTGGGAACTAGTCCTCCTCCAGGCTGGGAACTAGCCCTACTCTGGCCTGGGAACTAGTTAGTCCTCCTCCGGGCTGGGAATTAGTCCTTCTCCAGGCTGGGATCTAGCCCTGCTCTTGTCTGGGAACTAGGCCTCCTCCAGGCTGGGAACTAGTTTTCCTCTGGGCTGGGAACTAGTTAGTCCTCCTCTGAGCTGGAAACTAGTCCTCCTCTGGGCTGGAAACTAGTCCTCCTCTGGGCTGGGAACTAGTTAGTCCTGCTCTGGTCTGGGAACCAGCCCTCTCCAGTCTGGCAACTAGTCTTCCTCCAGGCTGAGAACTAGTCCTTCTCTGGTCTGAGAACTAGTTAGTCCTCTGGTCTGGGAACTAGTTAGTCCTCCTTGAGTCTGGGAACTAGTTAATCTTCCTCAGGTTTGGGAACTAGTTCTTTTCTGGTCTGAAAACCTGTTAGTCCTCCTGGGATTTGGGAACTAGTCCCCCTTGTATCTGGGAACTAGTTAGTTCTCCTTGGGTTTGGGAACTAGTTAGCCTTTGGGTCTGGAAGCTAGTTAGTCCTCCTGGGATCTGGGGACTAGTTAGTCCTCCTCAGGTCTGAGAACTAGCTCTGCTCTGGTCTGGGAACTAGTTAGTCCTCCTTGGGTCTGAAAGACAGGAGGGGCGGTGGAGTAGCCGCGTCCCATCCCAGGGAGACCCAGCACTCTCCCCACCGTGTCCCCTGTGGCTACTCCCATCCATGTCCCTGGGAGCTGACAGGTGGGAAGAACACGGGGCTGCAGATCTGGCTGAGACCCCACCTTGAAGAGCTGGACCCCAATGCAGGCGAACATGAACTGGAGCAGCGTGGTGACGATCACAATGTTCCCGATGGTGCGGATGGCCACGAACACACACTGCACGACGTGCTGTGGGGGGAGGCAGGGGGGTCAGGGCCTGGCCTTGGCTGAGTTCCCCCCCTGAGTTCCCTCTCTGAGGGGGTGGGGGCAGCCCTTCACTATGGGCTGGGGGTGGTGGGGATCAGACTCAAAGGGGCAAAGCGTGCTCCCAGCTCACAGGGTGATGGAGCCTGGGGGGCCCATATCCCACTGGGTGACCCGGGGACCAAAGCCCCACTAACACCCCATACTCTGGGGCAACGATTCAGGGGCCTCATCACTGCATGGGGCCCAAGGTTGTATGTGGTCTCCTTCTGCAAAAGCTTTGCTGAGAAGCTGGGATTGTGAACGGCGGCCTCTACTGGGGCTCCACGCATCTCGGAACCAGGACATGAAGTGGTGCTGAGGTGCTGGTAGGAGGGTCCTGGTTCCAACCCAGAGGCCCTGCCATTGTCCCTGCCTTCTGCCCACCCATCACCTCACATGGACCCCTGGCTGAAGCTTGCTGGGCTGGGGCCCCCCGCTCAGGCCTGGTCGACTCACCTTCAGCCCCTTGGCCCTGTTGATGGCCCTCAGTGGCCGGAGCACCCTCAGGACTCGCAGGATCTTCACCACGTTGATGGCACTGGACCTGGGGGAATGGATGGTGGGGTGAACCACTCCTGTTCCTGGGCCCGCAGGAGAGAGGGGAGAGCATGGGAGTCCTGGAGAAAGTCTCCCACCAGCAGGGACCTGGAGCTATCCTGGGAGCCAGGGACTTGGTGAGCAAATCACAGGAAAAGAATTTACCACTTGTTAGCATTACAATGTGCTGCTCTGGGGCGTTTACCCAGCCAAGGGGATGTAGAGAGGCAGAGCTCCACCAGACTCTGGCCACGCAGGATACACTTCCTAACTGTTCAGAGCCCCAGTTTCTTTATCTGTAAAACGGGGCAGTGGTCACCTCATGAGCTTGTTGCAAGGATCAAAAGAGAAAATGCACATGAACCATTTGGCATCCCATGCAGCGCCTGTTGTAATCTGAACCTGTGGTGGTTTTTCATATCATGGACTTGAAGAAATACTGTATGAATGGCGGGGCTTCGGCGGGGGAGGCACCTGGTCCCCGGTGGCCGCCCACCACATCCCTTTGTGCACAGGACATTCAGGCCTGGAGGAACTGCTCTGATACCACAGACTCTGCACACCTGGGGCTCCAGGGCCAGGCCCCCTGGAGGACAGGCCACGGTCGTCCTCCAGGGGCACACAGGGCCTCGCCCTGGGGGATGGGGGTCGCTCTGAAGTGTCCCCCACCCTCGCCTGCTAGTTACCTTCCGAAGGTGTCTAACCTCCTTGGGCCCACAGCCGCCAGGGAGGCCCTGCCCTGGTCCCAGCGCCCTCACGCTGCTGCGGACACAGGTAGGCTTCTCCCTCGCGGCCCTCTCCGACCCTCTCCCTTGCCCCGTGCCTCTCCCAGGCCCTCGGGCCCCACTCACTGGATGCCGAAGGAGATGAGGGACACGCTGACCACCAGCAGGTCCAGGATGTTGAAGTAGTTGCGGCAGAAGGAGCCCTTGTGCAGGAAGGCCCCGTAGGCTGTCATCTGGGGGCGCAGGGATCGGGGTGTGAGCAGTTCCCGGGCTCCAAAGACCCTTCACCCCACCCTTCCCCCCACAGCACTCCCAGAAGGGCCCAGATGAAGAACCAGGAGGTGATGGAGGGCTGAAGCAGGCAGGACAGGAGGAGACGCTGTGCCTGGAAAGTGTCCGCTGCCGGTGATGCAAAGCCCAGAGGCTCCGGCCCAGGACGTGCCTGCCACCTTCAGTCCTGTATCTGCAGCCCTTTCAAGGGCTCCCGCCCCCATCACGTTTCTGTGACTGCAGCCCCGTGAGGCCCCTTGCTGATGCTCCCTGGGCTGAGCTCCGTGTTCTTGGGGTCCCATGCCCTTTCCAAACTCTCTCCACCTCAGGGCCCCCAGGACATGGGCATCTGGGGAGGTGGGGGCTCGCCCAGTCGAGGACCAGCCCCTTGGCTTCCCAGAACTTCCCTGGTTTAGCGCCAGGTGACCCCTCAGGCTCGGGCAAGCTCTAGCGCCCAGTGAGAAATTCTATGAGAAATTCTACCAGGAATGCTGGCGACCAGCATCTATCCCTTCCCGGGCCTCACAAGTGCTGCTGGTCTGCGCCCAGGATTCGAGCTCCACTCCACCATCCGGTTCTGGAGCTGTGTGTCCAGAGGGGCTGTGGGCACTGCCGTGTGAGCACAGCTCTGGAGCCTGGCTGCCTGAGTTCAAAACCCACCTACCACGCTCTGAGTGCCTGGAGCTGGTTACTCAACTTCCCTGTGTTTTGTCAGAGAAACGAGGTGATGACAACCTCTTCCCTGGAGGGTTGTAAGTGCCCTTGGGAGTTATAGGTAAAGCCCTTTAGACATAATCCTGCAGATGGCAAGCTCTGCAGGGGAGCTTCACTACAGAGGACTGGACTCAGCAGAGAGCTATGACTGGAACTCTGGGTTTGTCCTGTGATGGGGGTGCTCAGAGTCCCCCTCCGTAGAGGCAGCTACAGAACCACACAAAAACCCCTTGCAGACTAGGAAGGGACCACTTTGGGGGTGATGACTGTCATGGGTTTGCTGTCTCCCACCTTCCTCAGAGCCCTGTCCTTGCTCTAGGAACTCCTGTCCAGTCTCGTTGATATGAACTAAGGGCCAGTGGATTTCCAGGTGAAGAGCTGAAAGGCCATGACCATGAACGACAGCAAGAGGGGAAAATCTGGAGCTGACGGCTTAGAGCCTGGGAGCAGCTCCCCGGTTGCCTGGAAGCCCAATTTATTTCTTTGGAATCAGAGCATGCCCAGGGCAGCTTGTTCACAGAGTGATTCAAGAGCAAACACAGGGGAAATGGACAAAAATAGCTCTTGCAACCTAATTCTTCCCACTGATCTCCTGCAGGAGGGGGTCACAGGGGACTCAGACACCTGTGTCCTGCAACAGTTTGCAGAAGTGGGTAGATTATATAAAAGATTGCAGGGGAATTCAGCTGGAGATGTGTCCCAAAGGCCTGTAATCTTGGGGTGGGGGGGCTTCCTTGTCTCTCAGTGTAGGTCTGGGCCCCCGAGAGCAGACCTGGGTGGCTCCATGGTTCATGTTAACTGAGAGGCTCTGAGCCCAGAAGGCCGGCTTGTGTGTGTGTGTGTGCAGGGCAGCTGCCCAGGCAGGGCCAGAGGAAGAGTGGCCACAGGAGAAAGGGCAAGTGGACACTGGAAAAATGGGGCATTTACTTGCAAGTTCACTGTGGGGTCCAGTACAGGGCCCCCTCTACCCTGTCTGCTGATTGCCACACACTCCTGCTCCCGAAGTCCTAACCTTTACCCAGGAAAAGCCTTGCTGGGGAGAGAAAAGGATCAAACTCTGAGCTGGGAGTGCAGGATGCCCCTCCGTCCAGCCAGCACCTCTCCAGGCAGCAATATTGCTCATTAAACACATCTTGTCTTTTGTAATTTCTGCTTGTGGGTCCTGGGTCCATCTCCCTCCTCTAGGTGACAGATATAGGCATCATTCAGTCCAACTGTCTTGGCCTCAGAAGCCTTTCCTTGGAAGGCTAAACATGCCCAGACCTTTCAGCTGTCCCTGACCCTGGACACCTCTCCTGCACGACAGTCACCTCTGCCAGGCAGGATGCTGGGCCTGCAGGTGAGGCAGAGGGACTCTGGGGGAGGAGGTGCAGGCAGTGTTCTGGGGCCAGGCTCGACCTAGAGCACAGTCAGCGTAAAAGTGGGCAGAAGAAGGAGCAGGTGGGCGGGACAGAGGACCTCCCAGGAACTGGCAACCTTGGAGGAAGAGGCGCTCTGGGCAGGGTCTGAGACTCAGGAGAGCCTGGTGTTTATGTGCCTCCCTGGGCCTGGAGTCCACGGAAGGGTCTCCATGTAGCCGGGCAGCCTGGTCCCTCTCCCTACCCCTGGGGGTCAGAGAGAAAACCCGAGGAACACTTCTGGTTTCCTCTTGTTAACGCCTGGTTAGCTGGAACCAGAGGGTCTGGACACAGAAGGCACAAGAAAGTGTCCGCTCAGGCTGAAGCTGGACGTGACAGGCTGTCCCCACCCATAGGAGCTCAGGAAGGAGGGCCTGGGGCTTCGTGTGCAGGGTGGGAGGAGCCTGGAGCCTGGGGGAGGGTGCCCGGGGTGGTCTCCTGGTGGGAGGCACCGTGCAGAAGCAACTTGCTGACTGCGGTCAGGGTGAGCCCCAGGCTCTGAGACCGAAGAGTGGGCATACTCACTCCCCCGACTTGGAACTTGCCCCCGAGGCTCAGGTGGCCTGCGGAGCTTGGAAATCCTAACAGAGTGGATGTAAGTAATATATTGTGCTGTGCTAAGTCACTCAGTCATGTCTGACTCTTTGCGACCCCAAGGAGCCTGTAGCCAGGCTCCTCTGTCCATAGGATTCTCCAGCAAGAATCTTGGAGTGGGTGGCCATTCCCTTCTCCAGGTATCTTCCCAATCCAGGGATTGAACCCGTGTCTCTTACGTCTCTTGCATTATGGCAGGCGGGTTCTTTACTTCCAGTGCCACCTGGGGAGCCCCACTGATTGTATATTAATGGAAACAATAATAAAGCTTGGGGCAAACCCCTGTCATCCTGAGGCTGCTCGGAGGCAGGCTCTACTGTGTTGGGGTCAAAAGATGGGAGTGTGTGCAGACTCTCAGCCCCGCACTGAGCCTTGGAGGACATGGCCGCCTCCTCCAGGCCTGGGCAGGGGCGAGGGGGCAAGCTTTGGCGGGGGTGTAATCCAGGGGTCAGAGGTGTGTGCAGGGGTCTGTCCAGAGACCTCGGTTGGAACATTGGCATTGGCCTGTGTTGACAAAGGGCATCCCAAGGGCACAGGCAGGGGGCCTCTTGACGCCCTGGGCTTTGCCATTTTCCAACTCTTGTTTTTCGTGTGGCGTTCCCTCTGGGCAGGATAGGGGGAGGGTTCCTGCCGGGGTCAGGCATGGCTCGCAGAGATGGTGGGGGGGCAGGCGGTGGTGGGGAGTGCCTGGTATCAGCCAGCATCAGTGCCCAAACTGCACAGGCACAAAGTCAGGGGCCCCAGTTCCTCCAGCTTCAGGCTTGAGAGTAAAACCAGAGTGAAGGAGACCAGAGAGAAGAGGCAATACAGAGAGAAGAGGCAGAGGCCTTGCTGCGTGCATTACCTTGAGGATAATTTCTAAGGTAAAGATACTAGTGAAGACATAGTCTGCGTTGCCTAGGATCTGAAAGACAAGCACAGCGGATTAGTGGCTCCGAGTGATGGACAGCAGCAGAGTGTGCATTAGCGAAAGAGCAGCAGAGCCAGTGGGGAAGGACAGGAGAGGAGCAGAGGGCAGGGTTACCTTCAGGGCAATCTCAATGGTGAAAATGGTAGTGAAAACAATGTCAAAATAAAACAGAATCTGCAAAACAAAGAGAAACAGGGTGGGGATGGGGGAATGGAGCAACAGGATGGGAGCAGGGTCGCCAGCAGGGAGTCGCACCCCAAATCATGCAGTCTTTCCAAGGGAGACCAGAGGCATTGACACAGCCCAGGGTCCTGAAGGCCCCAGATCTGTGAGCCAGCTCCCAGAGCCGACTCAGCGGGTCCTGGGTCCGGTTGGGTGCTTTTCTCATTAATTCAATTTACTTACAAACCAAAATCAGACCATGGGATACGTGTCTCAAAGACAGAGTGGGGTTTGCTTTCTTTGCACAAACATGCATATTGCTTAATTCACATCAGGGGATGAGCCAGTCTCTCACGTTCTGGGACCCTACTCTGGCTGTGCCCCTGGCAGGGGACAGGCTCGGGGTTCATGCTTCACTCTGTCTCAGGTAATGGGTCAGAGCGAGGGCCTTCCCAGGAAGAAAGCTGTGGGCTACCTGGGCTGCAGGACCACCGACTGGCTCGCAGGGGTCTGGCTTTAAGGTGGTGGACTCCTCGCTTCACGCCCTCCTGGTTAGGATCTGACATTATTTCAAGGCTTTGGGATATGGCAGGTCCTCCTCTGGTCTTTGATTGTAATTCACCAGAGCCTGAGGCAAGCTCCAAATTCAATTTCAACTCTGCAGAGGGTCAGTGAGGTCCTCCTTATGTGGGCTGTCTCATCAGAGTGCCATCTGCCACTGATTCCCAGGGACAGGATGGGCCAGTTCCCGGGAGGCGAAGCCCCTGGGGAGCATCTGTGGGCAGTGGGGTCTGATGTCGGGGTCAGGCTGACCTGAGCTAAGGGTCCTAAGATGGGTTTGCACTGAAGCTGTCATCTCTTAGGGAGATGTCTGCTGTGCCTCTGACCGTGAGATTCGGGGCAGGCTCTGGATTGAAGGACAGGGTCAGGCAGCCAGGGGGGTCACGTCGCGGGGGCGGGGTGCGGGGAACGAGGTGCGTACGTGGTTCCTGAAGGAGGTGTGCTGCACGGGGTCCTCGGCGGCCAGGGAGATGCTGCTGAGCAGGATGAAGAAGAGGATCAGGTTGGTGAAAATGGAGTCATTGACGATACGATGGCACTGGAGGCGGAACCTGCGGGGGCAGGGGGAGGGGGGCTGTCATACAGGGTGGGGTCTCTGCTCCTTCTTGGTGTGCAGACGGTGTGCAGACGGGCGGGGCGTGGGCCCTTCAGCCCGAGCCATCCCGCCGCAGGGGAGACACAGCCCCGCACTCAGCCCCACCGTGCCCCCCGCCACGGGGCCTCGGGGTTACCTCTGACCCTTCAGGAACCTCTGCATCTTCATGTACTGCTGTGACATCATTCACGAGCTTTCATCTGGGGACTCGGCTCCCCATCATTAAAAATACTGACTTCGTAAGATCTACCTCACATGTGTCCATACGGGGAGCAGCAGAGCCGCCCAGAGCGTGGATGATGCCAGGCTGGTTAAGCCCCGACTCCAAGGAGATTGTCTGCCGCAGCAGTAATTCAATCCTGAACCTCAGCGCAGTGACAGAGGCCAACAGCCCTGACCCTGGGGGCGCTCACAGTGGATCCTCGGATGCCAAGGGTGTCTTATGTGCTGTCTCCTCTTGACGGGGTACTATCTCATCTTACAGATGAAAACACGGAAGCCCGGAAGGATAGTCTGGCCCACTTTGGAGTGTGTGTTTGTGCGGGGTGGGGCGTGGGGTGGCTCAGGGCTTGAACCAGGCCTTCAGACCTCTGCTTCTGGCGTTGGTTGACTAAATCCTCTGAGAGACCTTACTGATGCGGAAGCACCAAATCCTGGAAAGGACGAGCTCTCCAAGACCATTCTGGTTTCATGAGAGCTAGGAAAGTCTGCAGTGATACCCTCCTCCCTCAAGCCAATCCGCTGAGCTGGGGTCTGCTGGACATGCCTGGGCTGGGCAGAGGTGCCTGAGGACAGAGGCCAGTGGCGGCACCTCTGTGAGGAATCTTTAAGCCAGCTCGAGGTGGGGCAGAGGACCGGGGACCCCTAGGCTGAGCCACGCACACATCTGGAAGAAAGCTTCTCAGTCCTTCTTCAGGTCCCCGGGAATCTCCCCAATTAAGACGGAGTATTGAGGTCACAAAGATCACTGAACACTCAAGAAAATAAGCCACTAAGTTGGCAAATCAGAAGAAACTCAAATAAATGATTTGGACCTCTCCCCAGAGACTGTATACTGGAAATATTAGATACCGATGATAGAACAACTATATTTGAAATATTTAATGGGATAAAAGACTTGACCACAAAGATGACGAATTAACAAGAAACTCAGATGTAGATGGATCTGGAAAACAAAGCAATACGTGGAACTGTCTGACATGAAAAAATATATAACCTGATATAAAAACTGGTTTACACAGTAACATAGATAGAATTGAAGAGAGAATTAAGAATTTGGAAGACATATCCAAAGAATGACCCAGAATTTGAACTGAGAGACTAGGAGATGAAAGTTATGAAGACATGCACGCGTGAGAGGGGAAGGGCAGAATATGCAGGTCTATCAGGTGTCCACTTGGACCAGCCTGAGAGAAGGAAGACCAGGCAATGTGTAAATAGACTCTCCTGCAACTCTCCCAGAAGTAGCTGTTCTTATCCTAATCCTTAACATTATTTGAGAACTGACAAAAAAATATAAATCCACAGACTTAGGAGACATAATATATTCCAAGCAGGATAAATGGAGAGAAACATGTGGTAGTGAACATGTACAACCCCAGAGACCATGGATGATGTTAAAAGAGTGAGATAAGGGGTAGAACCCTACAGAGAAACAAGAGCGGGAATTCTGACTGAATGTGGAGTGACACGTCTAAGATGCCGAGGGCCACAACCTGTCTGCCTGAAAGTGTGCACACGGCACAGCTGTCTTTCAAGAACAAGAAATGAAAGCAATTACAGATATACAGAGGTCAAATGAAGTTACCATTAAAGGACTTCTAAAGAATATACTTCAGGAGGAAAGAAAATGATTCCTGAAAGATGGACCAAGATACGTGAAAATCAAACAAATAGAACGGTAAGTGGTATGTAAATCCAAACACAACCTGTCTACCAGGTAATCATATCTAATTTGTTAGGTTGGAAATAAAGGTCAGGATCAAATTACTTATCAACCACAACACCTAAGGTGGGTGAGCTGGGAGAAGTTAATGCAGTCTAGCTGTTTACTTCCTTCAATTTTTTCAGAAGGTTTAGGATCTTGTTTAACTTTAGGGCTTGTTAAGTTAAATGTAATCACCAACAGAGTAGAAACAGAGTTTACCTATTTCAAACAATGGAAAGAAAAACAAAACACAGGTCTTCTGATTCATAAGCCAGGACTCTCTCCTCTAAACCCACGCCTGTTTATCCAAGTTGTGGGGCGCACTGGGGTGGGGGCTGGACGATGCTGATGCCTGCTGGGCTGGCATCACGGAGAGAGTGGAGCACCGCCCCTGTCCACACACCTGTTGCTGGGGCTGAAGATGAAGAAGGCGCTGGCTTCCGGCATGGGCACCGCCTTCTCCTTCAGGTGCAGCTCAGAGAGGGGGCGCGGGCGCGGGCCCACGGGCATCTCAGGCTCCTCCTCATCCTCTTCTCCTGCAGGAAAAAAGCACCGTCCTAAATAGCTCCACGGCTCCCACTTATTTTTACCACCATGCTGCCCACTTCCAGACACCTTCCTACGGACAGGAATCCGACATCATCGGCATCTCTGGAAACGCAGGGGACCAACTAGGATGGCCAGCTCTCTCCCGTGGGCACCTCTGGGGCTCATCTCTGCTGGAGGAAGCCTCCTGGCAGCACAGGAGACTGGGCTGTGAGTTGGGTGACCAGCTCAACTCCTGTCCTGCTTTTTAAACAGAAATCCCCACATCCTGGGAAACCCTCAGGGCCCTGCAGATTGGGGTGGCTGGTCGTCCTAGTGGTCAGACACCAGAAAGGCAACCAAGTGAGATGGGGGCATGGCCAGGTGTCCTCAGCTGGCTGGCTGCAGGCCAGGGGAAAGGGCGGGTGGCCTTTAGGGCTGCCCCACCTGCTCGTGTCCCACCCCCTCCATTTCTCTTGCTCTGGCCTCCCTGGGCTTCTCCGCAGACAGGTGTGTCCATAACTTGAAGGCAGGGCATGGTTTTATGATTTCCCTGACATTAGCTTTCTGGTTGGTTTGCTTTCTTGCTTCTTGTCTGCCTCCCGCTGAATGTGGGCCCCCCACAATAGCAGCTTATCTGCCCCCATGGCTGAGCCCCCAGTGCCTGTCCAGGGCAAGGAACACTGTAGGTGCTTTATAAGCAGCGATTAAATCAATGAGTGGATGTCTCCCTGGTTTCATCCAGCTCTGTATCCGTGACAACTGAATGGTCCAGAAGTCACTTCTTTCCTCTCCAACTCCCGGAACTGCAGACCTAGTGCAGACCACCCTGCTCCATGAAGCCGCTACCTCACTGCTCACCCCCTAGAGTCCCCGCAACAGCCCAGGCCTCCCTCACAGCATCTGGACTGAGCTACATGTTCCCTGGGGTCATCACATTTCTTTCTCATGTGCAGTTATTAAGTTTAAGTCCTGAGTGACTCTTCAAGAACATCTGTATGTTCACACGCATACATGAATCAAGCAGATAAAAGCCCATCTCAGCACAAAGCTTTCCTCCTGAGTGAGGCGATGTTTCTGAAATGTGGTGTGTACAGAGCTGGGGGCTCCGCCGACCTTGAACTCTGGAGATTAAACTTCGGGGGGAGGCCTGACAGGCCCCTGCTGGGCAGTGTGGTCGCTTCATGGGGACTAGGAACCGGCACCTCCTGCAGGGGGTCCCGTGATGAACAAAACCTTCTTAACATCAGTTAGCTCCCTGCCCATATTCAGTTTTTCCTGACTGTCTCAAAAATACCATTTTAAAGTTTATTTGCTCATTCAGGATCAAGAAAAGACCCGCCTACTGCATTCAGTGGCTATTTCTGGTGTGTCTTTGAAATTCTGTAACGGTTTCTGCCCCAGGGGCTGTAAAGGCTTCAAAAGGCTCGATGCTGGCTTAGGGACACCTTTCCGCCCTCCTTTCTGTCTGAGCCCCAGGAAGCCAAGTCCTCTTTCCCAGCGGACAGACTGTGGAGGGACAGGAGAAAGGAGGCTGGGCGCAGTCCAGCTTCTGAGGGAGCTATGCCCCCACACAGACCAGTCTGCGCGGGGATCCGGGTCGGCAAGACTAGTAGTGCCGTGATGGTCTGTTGTGACTTTGAGCTTGAAGCAGGTGATGATACCCACAATTTTCGGTAGAAGGAGGGCAGGCTAGGCTCACGCAGGGTGTGGTGTCCTGATGCAGGGGACTGGCTCCTGAGGGTGGATGGGCTCCTGACGAGAGACCCTCTCCAGGGGCCCGCCTGCCAGTTTGCGGATCAGACCGCAGACCGGACGCTCTTGTTGCGGGAGACCCGACAGCGACGTGCAGAGCCGTGAGCAGGCGTCTGCAGCGGAGCCCTGCTGCGTTCAGCACCCCCTCCCGGGAGCCGGCAGGACAGATTTGGGATTTACTATTATTATTAACCAAGCAAGATGCTGCGACATATGTTATCCTAATAAGTTATGTAACTTAATAGCGATTTTACAACATAGGCTATAATAAACCTTACATGTATATGGAATCCAGCTTCCAAAAGGCCCAAAGGCACTGTGCCAACACAATGTGTTCAGTCTTCTGTTATTATTATCACAGTGATAATTGAGCAAAGTTTTCCCCCAGAGGATAAACGGTGATGCTGCAGGTGAGTTGGGGGATCGAGTAAGGCCCCTGCTTGTGGGGAAACTGGGACCAAAGCACAGCTTTAGAGCCAGGTGTTCACCCCCATTCTCCTCCACCACCTCCCCCAGGCCAGGCAGCGGGCTGGTACCTGTGGTTTCCTGGTTGGGGTAGGAACTCTTGTCCTCATTCTCGTTGGGCTGGAGGTCATCCATGTTGATCTAGGCAGCCAAGGGAGAGAAGGAGGGTCCAGTTAGATAAGATCCATGGTTTAGAGGCCTCCAGGAGTCTTGAAATTGCCCCCGTGTCTAGGCTGAACTGTCCCTTTGTACATGACCCTTAGAACACCAGCAGAAGGCTGGCCTTCCTCCTCTGCACGCCCACCCAGCACTGCTGTCCACCCGTCCCGGCTCTGTCCCCCTCCTCTGGCCTCTGTGTCCCCCTCCCCCTCGGTGTCTAGCTTCTGGGCAGAGCAGCCCACCCAGCACGGCTGTCCCCCTCCCTCTCCCTACCCCCTCCCCACCCCGGCTCCTGGGCAGAGCAGCCTGTACCTTGGTGGCGGGTGGGGACTCTCCGTCTGCTGTGATGGATTTCAGCTCGATTTTCTCCTCCTTGGTCTCCTCCACGGCCGGCTTCTCTACCAACTCTTGCTTCTTCTCTGGGCTGGCGGTCCTGGCAGGTCAGCAGGAGAGAAGAGCAAGGGATGTTGACCAGAGTAATAGGGTGCTGCCCTTGTGGTCCCTTGGGGTCCAGACCGCCGGGGCCTGGGGCCACCTGTCTTCTGAAGGGGGCCCTGCTGTGTGGCTCAATCCTTGGGGCACTGGGCCTCCCCCTGGCTCTGTCCTCCCCGGGTCTCTGCCCCCGCTTGGCTCTGTCTAGCACTCAGCTGAATGCCCAGCTTCTCCCTGACTTAGCCTCTGTCTAATTCAAAGGTTCCTGAGAACCTGCTCAGTATCCGGCACAGGTGTGGCCCAGACCCACGGACGAGGACGGCGTGGGGTCCTGTCTTGTCTGTTCATCAGCAGAGATGAGCTACAGAACAGTGAGGAGGCATCATCTTTCCAGGTTCTCCTCCGACTGGCTGCCCTCCCATCCCATCCTCTGCTCCCATCATGTGTCATGACCCTCTTCTCAAAAGAGAGTCCCCCAACTCCTGGACCGTGGGGAAACACGACACCTCCCCAGGGATGTAATTCATGGTGCTCCTCACTTAGAGCGATGTCCAGGAGTAGGGGAGAGGCCTAGCTCACTGTAGGGGCCCCCACCTAACCCCGTCTAGAAGGACAGCCGGGCAGGCCCAGCCTCTCCTGAGCACTGACGGGAACAGCATCTGGGAGCCAGGCCGCGCTTGGCCCAGGAGCCTCGCAGTTACCTGGCCAGCTTCTTCCTCTCCTTCTCCTCTTCCTCCTCCTTCTGGGCAGATGTGAGGCTCTCGGCGTCAGCCAGGTTGTCCACGGCAATGGCCAAGAACACGTTCAGTAGGATATCTGTTTGTGTCCATTCTTAAAGAAAATGACCCTTGGACTTGGGGTGGTGGGTGGGCACAGGGGCCGGGCCAGGACAGGACATGCAGGGGCGGAGTTCCCCACGGGGAGGGGTTCCAAGCCCACTGAGCCCCCGTTCCCCTCTGCACCACCCTCCTAGCTTCCTGGGGTTTCCTGGGGGATCCAGAGCAGGTGGGCTCGAAGGCCGGGTCTGGGGTTGGAAGGCAGGGAGCCCAGCCTTGCTCTAATTGCTGGGTTTCGATGCTGCTTCCCACAGAGACGACTGCCTGTAAGTGACACTGTGAACAGCACTGCCTCCAGCGGGTCATGGCACTGGGCGGTCATTACCACCACCAGGAGGTGCCTGCTCGCCCTGCCCACTCCCACCATGACTTTGTTCAGACAGAGGCCCCAGGAGGGTCAGCCGGGCTTCTGACTGAGCGGAGTCTGCCGTTTCTTCTCCCCCGCCCCCGACTCAGATGCATGTACCGTGGGTCAGAGAACTGGATCAGAGCCAGTCCAGTCTAGAGGTTAACGCCGGTCAGGCCCCCCTCCACCCCAGGTCCCGGGTGGCTCTGGTTCACACGGGGAGCTGAGGGACCCTGCTCCCAAGGGCAGGGGCTGGGCGTGCAGTACCCAGTTCAGCCTCACTCGGCCCGCTAGGTTGGAGGTGCTGCCATTTCCACCCTGTTCCCAGGACACTAGGTGGACAGCCCTGGGTGTGTCTGAGGCTGAGAGCTGACCTCTGAGTCCAGATCATCTATAATTCTACTTTACAAGCCTCTCTGCACCGAACCCCGGGGGACATGACAGGCAGGCACTGCCTGCAGTGGGGGACCTGGGAACCTGCCCGTGGCCTGTCTGATCTGCCTGTGGCTAACATCCCCCTGAGCAGCTTCAGAGGGAGGGCAACAGGTGAAGGTCACTTCCGGGGTGAGGCTTTTTCTCCCTCAGCAGGGCCCCCGGCCAGGGCAGCAGATGCCTCACCAGGTCCGAGTGGGCAGCTGCAAGGCCAACACCAGTGGGCATTGCCCACCTGGACCTCGGCAGCTCAGGGGGATGGACTCACATCTCCCCTGGGCCTGGCTCCAGGTTCCCATCCCGACTTGCCTGCACCACTAAGGTGGTCTGGGCTGGACACGTGCCTTTTCCTTCTCTGGGGAAGGGTGGCCCTGGGTCCCCCCTGGTCAGGACCCACTGGTCGCACCTACTGGCATTGAGCTACAAGTTAGGGGGGCAACAGGGGTCGGGGGAGGCAGGCGCAAAGGATACAATTTCCACAGATGAAGAGGATGATGAAGTAAATACAGACTAACATCCCTGGAAAAGAGGGGCCGCCATAAGCCATGATCCCATCATACATCACCGAATTCCAGTCCTCCCCGGTCAGGATCTGAATGACATAGTCCCACCAATGAGGGACACAGCGTTAGACCAACAGCAAGCCCGAAGCTCCCCTGCCCGGCCCCCTGCCATATAGAAACCTCTGACACCTCTCTCCTCTCCCCGCCTCCTGCCACCCGATCTCCTCCCGGGGCTCTGAGCTGTGATCCTGCAGGTCCAGCCCTCTTCTTTGAGTGCGTGGCCACTGGCACAAATGATTGATTGACTGTAAGCACTTCCTGGGATAAACACCTCCTACAGTCCAGGCCCAGTGCTCGGCAGCCACCGTTAGCCCACCCTAAGGCTAAGGCATCAAGGTGACCATGTTCACTGAGGACACATGTGGTCCCCCAGGCTTCCCCAAACATGAGGACTTTGGGTACCATCTATAAGATTTTGGCAACATCCACGTTATTGTTCAACTTAATCTGTAAACTGATCGCCCTTTAAACTTCAGTGCTACTTGAACTTGGCCCCAAGCCAACAGATCTACGAAAGTCACAAATTTGATGGTGGTCGTATTTTCCTGGGGGCAACCTCCCCTCCTCTTTCCTCTCCAGCAAGAGCCATCTGCCCTCTTTTGTGGATATTTTGGGCTTTCATGTAGAATATGTTTGAATAAAGGTTTCCACGGCTAAGAAACAGATTTTTAAGCCACTGAGTTGGATCTTTTTTTTTCCCCCCAGGGGTCCATTGGACAGTGAAATTCCGTGGGGCTTGGGGGTGGGAGCTTAAGACTCTCCTGGGCTCCCGTGACCGACCTGGTCTGGCTTTGGCTGCCCCGTGGGAGTGGGAAGCCCCTTCCTCTCTGCTCCCCCCATCCCCAGGCACCTGCTTCCTGCGCCCCTCCCCACCCCGGCCATGATCTGGCAGAGAAGGGTCCATACCTGAAACACGGTGAGGAGGGACTGCGGGAAGTTGTCAAAGGTGCTCCTCCGGGTCTGCATCTCATCAAAGTTGAACTTCCCCCCAAAGAGCTGCATCCCCAGGAGGGAGAAGATGATGATGAAGAGGAACAGTAGCAGCAGCAGCGAGGCGATGGAGCGGACTGAGTTCAGCAGGGACGCCACCAGGTTGCTCAGGGAGTTCCAGTATCTGTGGATGAGGCGGCATTAGCGTCCTCACCTCCCTCCACCTGCCACACCCGCCGGGGGCTTTGAGACCAACTGCAGCTCCCTGCTCTTTGCCCTTCCCTTGGGGCAGCGTGGTGGTGGGACTGGGCCGGCCAGCTCTCAATTGGAGTGTGAGTGACTCAGTTCAGGGCCCAGGCTCAGCAGCCTGGTTCCGACCCAGCTCTGCACATGCCTTTGGGCAAGCTGCTCAACCTCCCTTCTTTCTTTCTTCTCCCCAGCTGAAGAAATAGGGGCAGTGACAGCTTGCACTTCATTGTGTTATTGGGAGGATTACAGGTGATAATGATTTTTTAAAAGCTCAGCCCTCAGGCAACGAAATAAAAAAATAAACAAGTGAGACAACATCAAGCTAAAAACTTCTGACAGTAAACTCTCAGCAAAGTGAAAAACCTACAAAATGGGAAAAAAATATTTGCAAACCTTATATCTGATAAGAGATTAAGATACGAAGACATATTCTTCAACATATATGAAGAATGCTTACAACTCAACAGCAAAAAACAAAGAACATCCCAAATAATCCAGTGAAAAAATGAACAGAAGGCCTAAATAGACTTTTCTCCAAAGAAGACATCCAGATTGCTAACAGACATGTTAAAAGATGCTCACCATCACTAATCATTAGGAAAATGCAAATCAAAACCACAAGGTATCACCTCACCCCTTTAGAATGCCTGTCATCAAAAAGACAAGAGACAAGTGTTGTCGAGAACATGGAGAAAAGGGAACGCTTGTGCACTGTTGGTGGGAATAATGTAAACTGGTGCAGCCACTGTGAAAGACAAAATGAAGCTTCCTCAAGAAAATTAAAAATAGAACTACCACACGACCCAGCAATTCTGCTTCTGGGAATATATCCAAACAATATGTCCATTGCAACATTATTCACAATAGCCAAGATGCGGAGACAACCTAAGTGTCCATGAACGGATAAATGGATAAAGAAAATGCGGTATACATTATCTACAATGGGATATTACTTAGCCATAAAGAAGAAGGAAATGTTGCTATTTGCAACAACGCGGATGAACTTTGAAGGTATTATGCTAAGTGAAGGAAGTCAGACAGAGAAACACAAATACCATACGATCTCATTTATATGTGGAATCTAGAAAATACAAAAACAAAACCAAACAAGACCCCTCACGAAATTTACAGAAAAAGAGATCAGATTTGTGGTTACCGGAGGCAAGGTGGTGGTGGGAGGTGGAATTGGATGAAGCTGGTCAAAAGGTACCAACTTCCAGAAAATTCCTAGCATTTATTTAGTTATAGACAAATAAATGCTAGGCATGTAACACACAACACAATGACTGTAGCCAACACTGCTGTATATGAAAGCTGTCAGAGTAAATCCTAGGAGTTCTCAACATAAGGATGTTTTTTCTTTTTATTGAATACACTATATCTCTATGAGATGGTAGATGTTAACTAAACCTATCATGTTACAATATATGTAAAACAGATCATCATGCTGTACACCTTAAACCGAGATACTGACATATGTCAATTATTTCTCAATTAAACTAGAAAAAAAATAAATTCCAACTCAAAAAAAAAACAAAACCCTCAGTATAGTGCCTGGCACACAGGTGATAAAGGTTAGTAATTATTGTTATCACTATTGATCTTGAGACAAAAAGACACAATTAAAAATTTTCTTTTTCCAGAATGTAGCCTTCCATCCAGCCCAGGCACAAGTGGGGTCCCCATCAGGTGAGGGTGGGCAGGGTGGCTCATGGATAAGAGAGGGTGCATGGCTCATTGCAGTTTCCCAGATTCACCCTATTCAAAGAGTTGGTTCTTTAAAAAACCTGTCTTCTAGAGGTTATGATTCAGAAGCTGTGGTTGGGGCCCAGAAACCTGTTTTTCATAAGGATCCCAGAGGATTCTGGTAAATAGCCAAGCTTAAAAAACCCTGAGTTGCGACCACCCTACCCCACCCCATCCCTCCTGCACCCCTCCAGCCTGTGGCTGGCTGTAAACACAGATGCCTTCATCGTGGGGACGGACGGGGAGGGGGAAAACCCTCTCCTGGAAAAGGGGGTGGGACACGAATGGTTGGAAGGGCTCAGAGACCTGGGACAGGGTTGGTTCAGGTGCAGCAAAAGGGACACAGCCTCCAGCTGGGCACATGCCAGGACACAGCCTCTTGTATCTCCCAGCGCTATCCCCGCCCGGCCACCTTTCAGGTCACAACCTCAACCTCCTCCACTTAAGATATTCCCAGGTTATCACTGAGACAGACAGGGAATTGTTTCTGTTGCTCAAGACAGTGACATGCAAGCCACCCCCACTGCAGCCTGGCAGCTGCACCCCGGCCGGACCCCTCTCTCCATGGAGCGGCTCCGTATTAAGTGACAGAAGCAGACGGGCCAGCAGTGTGCACGTAAACATGACCTTCTCCCCAACCTGGAATCTCTCCTGCTCCTTTCTCCTTCAGACAGCTTTTCTCCACTCTGCTCTGCCTGCCAGCCACATGCCCTCTGTTTGCAGAAGATTAAGATACATTTCTGGAGAAGGAAATGGCAACCTACCCCAGTATTCTTCCTTGGAGCATCCCATGGACAGAGGAGCCCGGTGGGCTACAGTCCATGGGGTCACAAAGGGTCAGATACGACTCGGCAACTAAACAACAACAACAATGTACAGTTATTTGCACTTGCTCTCGAAATGCTCACACGTCTCCCTCATCTGTCTCACCAAATAGGCTTGAGTCCGTGAGGGCAGAGGCTTTCCTTTCACCTGCTCTGTCTCTGTCCTCGGGTGATTTCTGGCCAGCCCTGCATGTGTGATGGGCTCCTGGTCAGCTAGAGGCTGTACTGACCGTTCTGCTTAAAGCAAGGGAGTCAGAGAATCTTTATGGGCTAGAACACCCGCCCTGCTTACATTTAAAGTTCCCAAAGCTGCCTGGAGGGACGCACTGAGGAGGCACCACTTTCTAAATGCCGATTCCTGAGCATCACCTGGAACCATGAGACCACTGACGTGAGGGGACCAGTGCCTGGCAGCAAGGCAGTGTTTAGGAACCAGAACTCTGGAGCATGTTTGTAACAAGAATACCCAGCTGTATCAGCCGGTGGTGGGGAGGGGAGGTTAAGGTAATGTGGGTTAAGGTCACAGAACCCCTAAACTGCACAGAATATTCTGGGAAAGATAATAGCCATAAACATCAGCGCCTTAGTTTTCTGGAGGCCCATGGACATGAGGGGAATAGACTTAGGCTAGTCTATCTAGCCCCACTCCAGTACTCTTGCCTGGAAAATCCCATGGATGGAGGAGCCTGGTAGGCTGCGGTCCATGGGGTCGCACAGAGTCGGACACGACTGAAGTAACTTAGCAGCAGCAGCAGCAGTCTATCTAGGCTAGCCTGATAGGCTAGTCTATTCTAGCCTCTGAGCGCTGAGACTCAGAGCTGTAAGCTGGCCAGGGACCCAGGGGCGCCAGCCTAGCAGGCCCCAGACCCGAGAGAGAAAAGTCACTGAGTTGGGGAGGAGGGCTGGCTGGGGAGCAGATCAGGGCCTTGGCTGTGGGGAGCGGAGGCTGTGATGGAGAGCAGGTTGTATCACCTGTCATGGGCCAAGAGCTGATCTGGGAATGTGTGGTGGAGGAAGCCTGGAGGGGCTGAAAGGGTGGGCAGAGCCTCCGGCCAGAAGAGAGAACCCTCTTATCCTGCTCCTCGTGTCCCCAGGGGCGC
This sequence comes from Dama dama, assembly GCF_033118175.1. Taxonomy (NCBI): domain Eukaryota; kingdom Metazoa; phylum Chordata; class Mammalia; order Artiodactyla; family Cervidae; genus Dama; species Dama dama. The sequence continues at coordinate 11,439,476 of NC_083702.1, forward strand.
CCAGTCGTCTCAATCGATGGGGGGGTGGTTCTCTGCACAACATGCTGGTGTGACGGGGCCCCCATGGCCCATCCCATCACAGTAAAGCACAGCTGTGTCTCTGGCCCAGGGTCGCCCTTCAGGCCTCCTCACCCCCTCAGCAGCTCCTGGCACCTGCCACCCAGGCCAGCGTCTCACGTGCCCTGCCCCCCCCCCCCCCCCCGCCCCGCACCCTCCAGCTGCCACCCCGAGGCCCAGGTGAGGAGACATAAATGTATCACAGCCAGTGCTCCTAGGACAGCAATAAATCACAGCACACCGAAAACATCTGATCCACCGACGTTAAAGGAAGGAGAGAGGAAAACAGGAATGAATGAATGAATGAGTGAGCGAGCTCAGTGATTCCAGGTAAGACCATCACAGAGGGAGCAGGTGTTGCCCCGACCTCTCCCCATGGATTCCTCCATTACATAAGGTCTGAGGCTCCCGACCTTCCACGGCCAGATCACGCGTCACACTGGTACATGTCAGGAGGACAGAGTGTGGTTCCCAGACATGTGTGAGGGGAGGTGGGTGAATTGGGAGAGGGGGTTAAAAGGGAGAAACCTCCAGTTATAAAATAGAGTCTTGGGGATGTGGTGCCCAAGGACCAACTCAGCAGGGGTCGAACCCTGGTTCCCTAAGACTCACCAGAGCCTAGAGGGACGCTGAGGCTGAACCCAGCATTTGCTGGGCCAGGAGGCGGCAAATAGGATTGCAGACCGTGGTAGTTAGGGTCTGGGATGGCCTGGGCCCGGGGTGGAAACTGCTGGTTTAGTTTCTCCTGTTCCCCATCCTGCACTTCATCTGGGGGCCGGGACTCTACAGTCAAACCCACCTGGATAACAAACTCAAAGGCCTGGTCTTCCCTGTTTGCTTCAGAGGCCTCGGTCATGCAGGGGGCAGACCCGCATGGGCCCGTGGCCTGGTCACACTGGCAGGGCAGCCTGCCTTGACCGTGGGACTGGGGAGGTCAAGGCCTTAACTCTGAGCCTCTCAGAGTCCCCTGGCTGGCCCTGTGGTTGTGTCGGGGTGAGGCAGAGAGCAGAGCGTCATCCTCACCTGTCTCCTTAATCCCAGAAAACCAGCACCTTCCTCACTGATGGCCGGCTCGTGGGCCCCCAGCCTGGGAAGTGGGTGGACATCAAAGTCAGCTTTATAACAGGGGCCCACAACAAGCACAGAGCCTCCCTGGGTCCCTGGGAAGAGTCGGGGCTGGGAGATGGCAGAGGAGGGTGATCTGTGGCTCATGGCCAGACTGACAGGGACACGGAGAGCTCAGAGACTGGAGGGTTTGAGCTTCAGGCTGTGGGGCCCCTGTGGTCAGGATTCACCAGTGGGGCTGTCAGTGCTGTCAGCCTGGTCTCACCTCTCAGGGCCTGGGGAGGGAGTTTCAGGAGCAAGGGAAGGATTCAGGGCTTCAAAGGGAAAATGGCAATGGCTGGAGGGATGGTGGTGCACTTAAAGACCAAGTGTTTAAAAAATGGGATGCAATTAGTAAATGGGAATCACATCCAGATCTAATCAAACCAAAGCTCCTCTTCCTTCCCACAGAGCAAATGTCAGGCTGACAAACAGCAGACAAACTAGATATTAACACCATGCAACACTTAGAACCCCACAGAAGCCCGAAGCAGGAGAAAGGACCTCAAACCTCCTGTGGCTGGAAGGCCCTGGTCATTCACTCAAAGATAATGCAGGTGAAAAGACAACCCTCAGAATGGGAGAAAATAACACCAAATGAAACAACTGACAAAGGATTAATTTCCAAAATGTATAAGCAGCTCATACAACTCATACCAGAAAAACAAACAAACTAATCAAAAAGTGAGCAAAAGACCTAAATGGGCATTTCTTCAAAGAAGACATTCAGATGACTGATAAACACAAGAAAAGACACTCAACGTCGCTCATTATTAGAGAAATGCAAATCGAAGCTACAATGAGATATCACTTTATACTGGTCAGAATGGCCATCACCAAAAAAAAATCTACAAACAATAATGCTGGAGAGGGTGTGGAAAAAAGGAGACCCTCCTGTACTGTTGGTGGGAATGTAAACTGATGTAGCCACTATGGAAGACAGTACGAGATTCCTTAAGAAAAACTATTTCTTAAGAGTAAAACTATCGTACAACCCAGCAATTCCACTGCTAGGTGTATACCCTGAGGAAATCAAAATTGAAAAAGACACATGCACTCCAATGTTCACTGCAGGTCTATTTACAATAATTAGGACAAGGAAGCAAACTAGATGTCCATCAACAGATGAATGGATAAAGAAACTGTGGTACATATATACATAGTGCGATATAAGCCATAAAAAGGAACACTTTTGAGTTAGTTCTAATGAGATGGCTGAACCGAGAGCCTATACAGAGTGAAGTAAGTCAGAAAGACAAATATCGTGTATTAACACATATATATGGAATCTAGAAAACGGCAGTGAGGAACCCATGTGCAGGGCAGCAACAGGGACACAGACAGACTGTGGACACAGTGGGGGAAGGAGAGGGTGGGACAAATGGAGAGAGTAACATGGAAACATCTACATTATGTACGTAAAATTAGACAGCCAACGGGAATTTTCTCTATGACTCAGGGAACTCAAACCGGGGCTCTGTAACAACCTAGCGGGGTGGGATGGGGTGGGAGGTGGGAGGAAGGTTTAAGAGGGAGGGGACATATGTACACCTATGGCTGATTCATGGTGATGTATGGCAGAAACCAATACAATATTATAAAGTAATTATCTTTCAATTAAAAATAGATAAATTTTTAAAAAGGGAAGAAGAAGGGAAAAATCAATTGAAAAACTTGGCTGGATTCATGTTAGGTCTTCATCATTATGAGTTTTCTCAGTTGAGAGCCATCAGAAGTACCATCTTAATGGGGTCGGGGATACAGTCTAGAGAAGTGAATGCCAAGAAAAGATCACTATTTCCAGTTATACACGAAGGTTCATAATTTTAGACGAGAAAGAGGACAAAGGATGGCTGCAGAAAATCAGGCCAGAGTGTCTCAAAGTGAGGTTATCAGAGCCATGACTCAGAACACCCTGGGGGTTTCTGGTCAAAATCTCTAGGTTTGGGGAGATCCTTAATGAGCTCCTTTGAGGAGGACAACTTGGTTTGAGAATCACAATCACTGGTCCAGAAAACACTGTTAAAAATAGCATCTCCAAGAGATTTTCAAAGAAGAGGGAGAAACAGACTTGTTTGAGGGACAGCCAGGCTGACCTGTCTCAGGGGACCTCCAGGCACACTCCCAGACCCTATTTTAGGCACATTCTGGTCTCTGGAACATATTGGGGACGAGGTTCAGAAGCGGGCATGGGATCCCCCATAGCTAGTCTCTCTGGCGTCTCCCAGAAGCCCCCAGAGGGTTTGGAGACTGGAAAACAGGAAGACAATGACCTTTGCCAAAGGAACTTCTAATTAGACGATGAAATTGTTCTGTTCACAGACGTTTTGGGGATCTGAAAATTCCTGTGGACCGGCTTTGGGAAGCTTGAGGATAAAGACAGATTTAAAATGGTTTCTTGGCAGTAGTTTCAGGTTAGAAATAGATAAATTGTTGATAAAAATAGAATGAACACTAAGATGCTATGACAATACCTGGGAGCAAGACTTCTTTTCTATAGGAATTAAAAAAAAAAACACCTAAAAAACAAAGACAAAACCCCAAGCAGGTGGGGTTTTGAGAATTACTTAAAAGGCACCTGAAATGCCACATTAAAAATAGCTTTGGGCAAACCCCAGGAGGAGCAAGCAGAGTCACTCAAAAATCCTTTAAGTCCTGTCTCTGGAGATGGACAAGAGAGTTTAGAAAGTAGAGAAACTGGAATCCTTACACATTGAAAAACTAAGATCATGGCATCCGGTCCCATCACTTCATGGCAAATAGATGGGGGAAAAGTGGAAACAGTGACAGACTTCATTTTCTTGGGCTCCAAAATCACTGCGGAGGGCGACGGCAGCCGCGAAATTAAAAGACGCTTGCTCCTTGGAAGAAAAGCTTCCAAGGAGGGGAGAGGAGGGCGGCACGCACCTTGTGATCTTAAATATCCTCAGGAGGCGCACGCAGCGCAGCACGGAGATGCCCAGGGGTGACATGATCTTGGTCTCCACCAGGATGGTCTCCAGGATGCCGCCGCACACAATGAAGCAGTCGAAGCGGTTGAAGAGCGACACGAAGTAGGCCTGCAGGCCCAGGCTGTACATCTTCAGCAGCATCTCCGCCGTGAACAGGGCCAGCAGCGCCTTGTTGGCTGTGTCTGCAGGGGCCGCACGGGGTGGGGCAGAGGAGGTGAGGGTGGGGGGGGTCCCTGCAGGGACACCCCATGCTGGGTCCCACACATGGCCCTCCCTCTGCGACTCGTCTAGTTACAACCTCAGCACACATCCAGCGACAACCCCCTACCCCCCGAGTCCCCCCACCCCACCACAGCGGCTCTCCAGGCAGCCCAGCTGCTGTCATGCCCATTCTCCAGACACAAGAAGTGAGGTTCGAGGGGCTGCCGCCTGTCTGCTCAGACCCACTAGCCAAGAGCGGGAGCCGGGGTCCTTGTCTGCCCTCATCACTGGGAGGGGATGGGCCTGCCCAGGTTCCGGGAGGTCCGCCTGGCCCTCGGGTTAGTACCCCAGCGAGGGGTGGTGGGACTGACAGCCATGGAGGACAGGTCCCTGGGCCCAGGCCACCCTCGTCCTCTCCCTGGCTTTGTGCTCACTGCCCCTCGCAGGTGCAGGCCAGCAGACCTGGAGGCCGGGCTGTGGCAATCCACTGGGGGCGACGGGTGGGCAGTTAAGGATCTGACAGAGCCCAACAAGCCACTGTTCCTGATGTGGTCTCCTGGACCCAGTGGTGACCGCTGGGACAGGTGGACAGCATGGCTGGCCTGGCGGGTCCCGTCTATGTACAGTGAGTTGGTGTGTTTTACTGGCTGGTGAGCTGCCAGGCTCTGGTGTGGCCAGGGTGACCCACTGCCCCCTCGTCCCTGGCCCTGCTCCCTTTGCCCACCCCCAGGAAAGAACCCCATCAGCCTGAGTAACAGGAGGGCTGGCGGCCTCTCACCTTGGACTTCTGTGAGCCAGTGGGGCTGGTTGTAGTGCTCGGAGGCGATGGTGAGCGTGTTGAGGAAAACCAGGAAGATGACCAGCCAGTAGAAGATGCTGGACTTCACGGCCGCGCGGCACTTCCTTCTGCAGAACCGATTCCACCTGCGCCAGTAGCGGCTGGAAGGGGCAGAGGAGGGGGACGGGAGGGGGCAGCTGTGAGTTCAGGTCCTGTGCTGGACACCTCCCTCCCCTGAGCTGGTCCAGCCTCACCAAGGGCCGAGGGACCAGCATCCCACCGCAGTCACCGGCTCGTGGCTGGCAGTGTGGCCTCAGCAGGGGGTGGGGGAAGGGTGTCCTGCTGCTCTGGGACCATGGCCCCCTCGTCTGTGACCTCAAGCAGGGTCAGCCTTGTGTGAGGGTCTCGCCTGATGCTGAAGGGAGGTATCCTATTTTCATAACAATGGCATCACTAGAAACAGAGCTGCAAATATAACTAGTAGTGATGATAGCACTAGGACTGGTAATGGCTGTCACTAGTGGACCCCACGTCTGCCTGGTTCCATATCAGGCACTTCTCATGCCTCTTCTGAGTCTTTAAACAACTCTGCAGAGAAGGCGTTGTCCTGATTTTCAGAAGAAAGCCAAGGGTCCTTGAGTTTGGGTGCCTGGACTGATATCGGCTGGGGACAGAGTCAGTGGTGTTACCCGCCCACCACCCCCTGCCCAGGTGCCCAGCCCTTGCCTAGCCGCCTTGTCTATGGGGGTGGGAAGAGTCGGCAACAGAGCTTCTTGCCTTCATGGAGGGCTCTGTTGGACAATGGGCAGAACCCCCATATCTAACATGAGTTCACGGCACTCATGAAGTCCTGAAAACTCATCCATGGGCCATGGGACACTGGCCCCCGTGGCCTCTGGTTAGAGACTTTCATCAAACCTGGCTGTGCATTGAATCACATGGGGAAACTTAATAACAAAAACCCACCAGTATTCAGGCACCAACTCTAAACCAGTTAAATCTGATTGTCTGGGGGTATTTTTAAATACCCACCAGACACTGTTGGGCTTCCCAGGTGGTGTTAGTGGTAAAGAATCCGCCTACCAATGCAGAAGACGCAAGAGGCTTGGGTTTGATCTCTAGGTTGGGAAGATTCCCCTGGAGGAGGAGATGGCAACTCACTCCAGTATTCTTGCCTGGGAAATCTCACGGACAGAGGAACCCGGTGGGCTACAGTTTGTGGGGCCGCAGAGCCAGACACGACCGAAGTGACACAGCACACCCAAATACCATTGCTGTTTGTTAAGATTCTGGATGGTTCTCTTATGTAACCACAGATGACAACCATGGAGCTGGAAGATCCCAAGGAAACACTCGCATTTTATAACTTTGGTGGATGGGTTTATAGCTTGTCCCCAATTTCATCCTCAATACTGAGAAAATATGCAGCTATATTTGGTAATTCTGTCGGCCCAACATTTAACAAATGCCCACACCGTGAGAGGAGAGAAGGGAAGGGAGTGCAGGGGAGACTGTGGGGCCCTGCCTCGAGAGGGGATCTGGGTCTAGAAACCAAACAGCCAACAAAACAGCCGTGCGGTCAAGGGTCAGCTCAGGGTAGGGATGCTTAGCAGGCCGTTGGGAGAGAGATGAGGAAGGCCACAGCTTCACTCACGCAAAGACGACAATGAGCTGACCGATTTTGGAGGCAGGTTAGCAGGCCTTTGACCCTGGCCTCGAATGCAGGGGAGAGAGAAAGGGTGGGGGGCATAGGCCCAGTCACCAGCATGGGTCCCCTGCAGAGGAATGCCTGGAGGTACTTGCAGGTCGTGTCTGCAGGAACACCCACTGGCGGCTGAGGACAGAGTCCCTACTTGTGGACAGAAAGGGGGCACTGGAAGCCTGCACTCATATCTACACAATATCCTAGGTCTCCATTGTCCAGACTCTGCTGTTAGGACCCTCCACCCTCCCCAGACGGCCTTCAGGAGAGCTTGACTTTGTCTGTATTTCTACTCTGTTATTTCTGTGGCTAAAGTCCGTGGGAAATCCTCCTTCCATGCCTCTGCTGGAATCTGTTCTGAGACTAGGAAGAGGGGCACATCTAAGGAGGCCTGGCTGCCCGGGAGCTGCAGGAGAACCTGGCCTGTGGCCTGCAGAGCAGGGAAGGGAAGGAAGGGTTCTGACCTGACCCCGCCCTCCATCATCTGGGGGGCAGGGATGCCACCTCCAGGGAGCACCAAGCCTTGGCAGGGACGATGGCTGCTACTGGGGGAGGGTCACCACATGGAGAAGAAATGCCCGGAGGTCAGAAAAATGATGGTTCCCAAGTGTGCTGTGGGCCTTCCGTTCCCCTAGACGGACTGTCAGGGAAGAGCAGGGGTGGGGTGAAGCGGGACAAGGCGATGGGGTGGCCTCTAGTCGGGGTGGGGGGTGGCCTCTGGGTGCTGGACTTCTCTGGCCAGGGTGAGACTCCACTTGTCTCCTGTGACTGAGGTGGGTAATACTATAGACAAAGTTGGGAGACATTTTTTCCCCCTGAAAAACATATTTTCAAGATAAACTCATGTCTAATCTTAAGTAGCGTCAAGGTGGCTCAGTGGTAAAGAAACTGCATGCCAATGCAAGAGACACAGGAGATATGAGTTCAACCCCTGGGTCGGGAAGATTCCCTGAAGAAGGAAATGGCAGTATTTCCAGTATTCTTGCCTGGGAAATCCCATGGACGGAGGACCCTTGGCGGGCTGCAGTCCATGGGGTTGCAAAGAGTCAGACATGACTGACTGAGCACGCATACATGAACGATGCCCAAACGGACCCTTGCCACAGGCACTTGCCATCTACCTCTGCAAAGATTAAATCATGTGCTACTACAGCTGCTGACCTTCAGCACTCCTGCAAAGAGTTCTCTGTGGAGAGCAGAAATGAGGCCCTCTGTGCTCTGGAAAAAGCTGGCAGGACTGGTCGTGAGAGAGTTGGATATTTTCAGGAGATGGTTTTATGAGCTCACATCTTACATCTCCTTAAAGCTAGAAAAACACTAAAATCCTTCATGGTGACACCTGCTCCTCGTGACTAGCAGTGACCTACAGATGACTAGCAGAAACCTGCAAAAAATGTGTGCTTGATTGTATGAACTCCACCCTCACCAAAATCACATATATACTCACCTTCCCCCTGCCTCTTTGGAGCAGTTCTCAGTGCTAGCTGAGATGCTGTCTCCCAGGCTATAGTCCTCACTTTGTCCCCAATACAACTTAACTCTCACTTTGTGTATTTTTAAAGTGGGCAATAGTTTACATTGTAGTTGCAAAGAATGTGTTTTGAATAGAGGCAATCTCATTTACAGAAATCACCCATAACTGATTCAGAGGCTAATGGAATTGTGGCTGCTTTCTTCCGGAGTTTGGAGGAACTAACTCGACCTCTGTCTCATGCTGATGAAAGCTTGACTAAGTTCTGTTCCCAAGTCTGGGACTGGTGGATACAGGTGCCACGTGCTGGGGGCCTGTCCTGGGGGTCTGGAGATACTCTGGTGGATCCCCGGTAGCCACTGTGACTGACGGTCAGGGTGGCGCCCGTGGAATCGTGTGCTCGCGTGACAGCCACTCAGGAGAGCCACGTGGGCTTGGGCTGGGGTGGGGGTGGAGTAATTACTACCCAGAGAAAGTATTTAAAGATAATTACACACCTCCCACTCTTCAAAATATAGCTTTGCTTGACAACTGGTTTCCTGGCAACGCTTCCTACTGTATAATAAACGTAATAGTTTATTAGAACGTGTAAGTTTATTTGTGTGTTTACATGCGCACAGAGAATATAGAGATTAAATGATAAAGCAAGGAGGAGGAATTCACCTGCTATTCACGTTCCCTCAGCTCCCTGGCAAAGTCATTTCCTCTAGAAGTGGAACTTTCTGGACACAGACCCAGAGGGCATGGTGGGCTTGGTCGTATCTTCTCTCACATCTTCTCACCCGTCCATTCGTGGTCCCACCAGACAACTCTGCTTGACATGGTTGTCCCCCCACCAAGCCTCCTTTTTGGGGTCCCGCCCTTGCTTCAGGGCTTGATGGAGGGCCCACCTTCCCCATGATGCACTTTTCTAGGTGTCTCAGCCTTGGAGCTCCAGACACACTGTCTATGTTACTCAAGAGGCATTTGTTAAGCATCTATCCCAGTTGGGTTCTACATATTCAGCAGTTAACACACAGACAGGAAGCTCACGTGGTTGACGGACCCCAAGGGAGCTGGGTGCCAGGCGGGCTTAGTAGGTGCCTTAGGGGAAGGCCTCCCAGCCTGCCGTGGGCAGCCAGCCAGGTTCCACAGAGGGCACGATGCCCCTTTCCTGTAAGTCAGTATGTTTAGAGGCAGGAGGTTCCTGCCTCTCCACCGAGATCGAGATCGCAAGGTCCTGAGATTGAGGGGTGGAGTCCTGCCCTTTGTGATGGATCTGTAGCTCCCCTGCCCCCCACGCCCCCACAGCAGGAACACTGGGTGGGCAGGCAGGTAGGGCAGCAGAGACAAGCTGTGCACAGACTTGCTCACTGCCTGTGTGGACAAGGCTTAAGACCCCAGGGCTGGGGTCAGGAGGAGAGGGGGTGGTGCCCCTGGAAGAATCTGCCTGGCACAGAATTCTAGACAAGCATCTAGAACAGGAGACACCAAATGGTGGACACTTGGGGCTCTTTCCAGAGACAAGAGTGGAGAATAAGCAACCCAGAAAACCCCTACATTTAATTGTTTTATACAAAAGTAACCTAAAAACGGGCAATTAGGATGGGCAAATTCAGGCATGTGCCTTGTTGCTGAGGGGATAGCAGAGGTAAGGGGGAACTTGTGGGCACATTTCTCTGAAAATGGGACAGGTTTCCAAACATCAGACTCCTAGGGGTTCCCCTCAGACCCAGAGGGGTTCCCCTCAGACCCCTGAGGGGTTCACCTCAGACCCTGAAGGGTTCACTTCAGACCCCTGTGTCTCCCAGATCCAACCCTAGCACAATGCCTGGCTAATCCCTTCAAACTGAGAAGACCTCAGAACATTTTGTTCCATAACTGCTGAAGTCCTATTCTGAGCCCCAAATGTTACAAAATTCCTTATTATAACTAATTCCTCAAAGTAGCGACTTGGCTTACCAAGAAAATACTCTAATATTGCCCAAATATTGTAAGTCCATTAATTTGCCAGAATTTCCCTAAGACCTCTGCTCTAATATTTCTTTTAAAAATCCTGTGATTTTGTATCTTTGTCTTGCAAGTAGAATAGACCATTTGTAGGTCAGATTCTACTATGTGTCATTGTTAAACTGAGAAAATGATCAAGAATTTTTTTTTTTTAACTCAAATTTTAGATTCTCTACTGGAGTAAAACAGGCTTTTCCCTGTTTAGGAGGTTACTTCTGAGTTGTGGAAATCCTCTCCCCTTCTTCCCCTTTGTTACTGTATTTCTCCTGCATCTCCTACTCCATTTCAGTTGCCACCGTCAGACAGACAGAGGCTGTGAGGATGCAGTTTTCCCACGTCTGCTCCACAGAGGCTGCTCAGGGTCGACCTTGGTGATTCGGTGGCATTTTCAGTCCATTGCCAGCTTTGCTATTCCCTCAACAGACCCAGCATCAGCCTGTAAGATGTAGATGAGGTAGCTCCCATCTGACCCTGTAGGGTCACAATATCTGGTGTAGGAGCCACTGGCCATATGTGGCTACTGTGCACGGGGCCAGTCCAAATTGGATGTGCAGTCAGTGTAAAGGGCACACTGGACTTAGAAGATTTAGTAGAAAAATTAATATAAATTAATATATCATTAGTTTAAAGTACTAATTACATCTTGAAATGATGTTTTAGATGCATTGGCTTAAATACAAATATATTATGATTAATTTCACCTGCTCCTTTTCACTTTTTAATATGGCTGCTAGAGAGTTTTAGAAAGGGCGGAAGTGGCTGGCATTGTGTTTCTGCTCAGTAGCTGTGCCGTGGACACCTCCCCTGACCCCAGACACAGTCAAGAAGAAACAGTTTTGGAACCCTAGGCAGGACCTCATCACAGGGTGCTGCCTGGGTCCCGGGCATGGGTCCAGACTCGGCCATGCATGAGCCACTTGGCCACACATGAGTCACGTGGCCCCGTGCCCCTTGGGGCACAATACTCTCTTCCGAACATGGATTTCTTGATGGTGTCAACCGACTGTGAATAAGCCTTTGGGGATGAATACAGAGCCTTCTCTCTGTATTTCTGCTGCATCTTGAGTCGTAGCTTCTGGGGGAGGAGCCCTTCCTAGAGGGGCATCCAGGACAAGCAGGTGAGCCTTGTCTCAAAGCCAGGCAGAGCCTAGGGGTGTGGGGCCCCTGTGTCCCCTCTTCTCCAGGAGCATGGCCTACACCCTTGAGCACTGGACACAGAATGCCCTCTGTCTCCTGGGCCATCTCCCTGCGTGGAGGCTTTGGAACTGTCAGAACACAAAGTGCTTTCTGAGCTTTGACTGGGAAACAGAACTTCGCTTTGAGTTTGTGTCAAGCCTAATGCTGTTCTGGGGCAGGACAACCCATCCATCCCTCCCCAAGAGATACCTGCCGCCCCTCCAGGGCAGGACAGCCCATCTGTCCCTCCCCAAGAGGTACCCACTGCCCCTCAAGATGCCAGAGAAGCAGTGAGATCTGAGTATTATGGAGAGAAAGGATTTGCTACATTCTCAAGCTCTCTCCTGTGACAGGACCTGGGCCTGGGCGACTTGAAAGTGAAAGTGAAATTGCTCAGTTGTGTCCGACTCTTTGCGACCCCATGGACTGTAGCCCACCAGGCTCCTCCATCCATGGAATTTTCCAGGCAAGAGTACTGGGATGGGTTGCCATTTCCTTCCCCAGGGGATCTTCCTGGCCCAGGGATCGAACCTGGGTCTCCCACATTGCAGGCAGATGCTTTACTGTCTGAGCCACCAGGGATCTATTTTAGGGAGACTTGACTTCAGGCTTTTTATGTAAAGGAGGTCTCAGCTTGAGAGGAAGTGGAAGGAGACAAAGCCTGTGTTTTCCAGCCCCAGTGGAACAGGGAGCAGAAGGTGGGAGAGGAGAGGGTCCCTCACCAGCGACCCAGAGCCAAGTGTTAGAAACACCAGGATAGTCGTAGGGAGACTGGGACACTGGGGCTGGAGATGCCTCTCCTGGCTGGGGCACGGGGTCTGTGGGTGCCTAGGGGGCACCAGCTTTCAACTAGAGCTCTACCCAGGCAAGTGCAGGTGGTGATGTGTGGCAGGAGCGTGGGCCAGCGCCTGGTTCCCGTGGCCCATCCATGGGTTCAAACAGCCTGGGGCCAGAGAACAGAGTCCTCACTGAGCCCCTGTGTATTTCCGAGATCTTGAAGTCCTAACCCCGCTTGTCCACCCTGGAGAGGAGGTGGGCAGAGGGAAGAAGAGGGACTAAACATTCAGCCTCAGGGACTTGGGCTGCGCTGCTTGGCTGGACTGAAATCTAATGCTGTTTCTGCTCCTGTTGGGGTTTCCCAGGTGGCTCAGATGGTAAAGAACCCGCCTGCAATGCAGGAGACGTGGGTTCGATCCCTGGGTTGGGAAGGTCCCCTGGAGGAGTGCATGGCAACCCACTCCAGTATTCTTGCTTGGAGAATCCCACAGACAGAGGAGCCTGGCGGGCTACAGTCTATGGGGTCGCACAGATTCAGACACGACTGGAGCAACTTAACACACACACACGCATGTGCCAGCTACGCAGCAGGTGAGACTGGGACAGCAAGATTAGATGGATTACAAAACATAATCGATGTTTTCTGGCTTGTGCAAGCTTTGTGAGAGTAAATTTCCAGGCCCATCCTCACATCCGACATAATCAGGGGACGGCCTGCCGCCGGTTGGGTGCTCAGCTTGGCTCCATGCAAACCACACTCTGGAAGCTCATGGAGCGTATTGGGGTTGCAGGAACGCACACGGTAAGAGTGGTGACAGAGGTCTGAACGGAGCAATGCGGGGAGGGAGGGGGGTCTACAGAAGGTGTCGAGATGCGGTGACAGCCGAGCTTCCTAATGGGAGCCCAGGTTCTGCAGGGGGCCGGGACGCCATGATTCGGGTGGAAGAAGGGCTCCATGCAGAAGCCTCGACGTGTAAGAGACAGGATGGGGGACACAGGCAGTGGGGCTGGAGGGGCGGATGGGGCAAGGACGGCCCTGCAGAAGGCTCTGAGGCAGCGCTGATGGAACCCGCATGCCCTCACCTCACCAAGTCCTGTAAACGTGGCCAAAAGCGGCAGAGAGCAGCGCGTGGCACTTATCTCAACTGGACTTCATCTTAGAAGGGAGGGAGACCAGCATCTCACAACCTCCCGGGCTGGTGCAGCCACAAACACTAACACAAACACTAAGTCACCAGACCCTGAGACCCCCTCGGCCGCCCCCTCGCTCAGCCCCCACCCGGGAGAGGAGCGTCCCACTCACCTGAACTTCGACTTGGAGATCCGGTGGCTGAAAGGGAAAGAGGAGACGTTAGCGGATGACATATGTTTACCTCGATTCTCAGATGCTCACGGGTGACCACGCGGGCGCTGGAAGAAGCAGCTTCAGGGAGAGAGCCCTGTGGTCGGCACCTCCTGGCGCTCGAGGGTTTGAAGCCGAGACACTTGGCCGGCCCAGCCTGCGAACCTGTGAATCGAGCGTCTTCTAAGTGGAGACATGGTCCCCAGAGCTCAGCGCTGTGTCCTCAGACCATCAGCCGGGCTGACCACAGGTTGGGGCCTCTCTCTGAGGACCGTGGTGGAGGACAGGAGCCCCTGCTGCAGACATGGCCTTTGGCAGCTGGACATCAGGTGGAGACGGGCTGGCTGAGACCCAGCGCCCTGAGAACAGAAGGCTGAGGGCTGAGCCTGGGCCTGAGGAAACGGCTGGGCTCCCGAGCACAATCCCTCATGCTGACGGTGGTGTGCGGCCCTGAAGACCTGGGCCCTCGTGGGTAGGAGCACGGCGGCTGTGTAGGTGGCTGACTCCAGGGTCACTGTGGTGGGGGGTGGGTCAGGAACCTTCCAGGAGGCCCTGAGGCCCGTGGGAGGGTGGTGGGGGCAGAGAGTGTGCAGGCAGTTGAGATTGATCAGTCAAAGGCTGAGTTTCAGGATGGCCCAGGTGTCTGGGGAGTGAGTGCTGGTCAGGCCACGGGTTGGGGGATGCAGACGGCCTGCCCAGTTCAGCGCTAAGTGAGCTCTGCTGCGAAGCAAAAAAACAACCCCTCTTGTTATGTTTCATTAAAAAAAAACTAAACCAGAAGATGTGACAGGTGGCAGAGCCATTGTGCGTGAGATAATTATATCTCCTGGGCCGGAGAACCTGAGCCAAGAGCCTTTACTGCTCCAAACTGCCAGCTAATGACTGATCCCACTGAAGATGCTGGCCGGGGTGCAGGGTCTAGTCACACGGCCCGAGGGCAAGGCTGGGGTGCAGGGTGCAACCACACACCACATGGCCTGAGGGCGAGGCCGGAGCCCTGTTTAATGGGGAAGCAAAAGTCGTCCAGCTGCGCTGGGCGGTGGTCAGTCAGGGGTCCCTCCTCCAGTCCGGCCTGGCTCGCTGTGCAGCTGAACCCTCGCTGTGGACACCAGCCAGGGTGGGTGGCTGTCAGCCTGGCCACTCTGCCAAAGTGTCCAGAGATCCCAGGGGTCCTCTTGGGGGCCGTACAGTGCAGACCACACGCCCTCCCTGTAAGACTCCCTTTCAGGCCAATGGATCATAAACAAAAGAGAGTTCTTAAAGGGCCCTGTCGGGGGCAGCTGAGGTCAGAGTGTCCATGTCTCCCAAGGCAGTGACTCTGGGACTTGGGTGAGGGCGACCCAGGGCTCCTGTTGGAGACGAGTCCCCAGGTAAGCGAGGCCACTGCCTGTGGCTCCTTCCTGGGTGTTCTGGAACGTTCTGAGGAGGAGGACATGGACAGGACTTTCTCTCCCCCAGGGTCACACGTCCTGATGTGGGACCCTGCATGCCACACTGAAGCCTGACTGCTGCTCTTGGGTCGTGAGCATCGTTCCACAGGCTCTCTGGATCCATAGCTTTCACCCCCTTTAAGCACCGAATACTTGAGCCCCTCAGGTAAGAGGGGGTCCTTGGGGGCAGGTGTCTGGAGACAAAGGAGACCCCAGATCTTGGGGAGCCAAGGACCTCAAGCTCCCCATGCAGGAGGGTCAGCGTGCTTCACGGAACCAGAGGGACTTGGTCTCCGCTGTCCTCGAGTCCTGGGCAGTGACCACTGGCTCTGGGTTTGGAGAACTGGTTATCTTGCTGGTGGGCAGGCGAGTGGGGCACCTGTGGGCACCGTGCCTGCCCCTCACCCTGTTCTCTGGCCGTGTGTTGGGTGCTGCCTTCTCATGGGCTTCAAGCCCTCAATCCCAGCGAGTCCGCAGACACTGAAGGCCCCAGAGCTCCAGACCCCGCTGGGGACCACCTGTTCAGACGGCATCGGGCTCCCCCGGTCCCTGCTCTGCGAGGATGATTCCTATCCCGTGTTTTACGTGGACTCCTGAGGAGTGCCAGGTGGAGAACAGAGGAATCACACCTAAGACCATGCGCAGCCCAGTGGGTTGGGCTGAAGCCCAGCTGCCTCCTCTGTTCAGGCCTCCAGGACACACCTACCTCCCCAGGGGCCGAAAGCAAGAGACACGCTCAGAACTCCCTCTGCTTCCCTCAGTCACTCAGTTTGCATTTGTCATTCTTGGTCAAATATTTGAACTTCTTGGGAGCTCCTTCCACAGTTAACCTTTCACCGTAGTAGAGTCTGGAGCCCTGGACGCCTGCCCGCTGCCGTGTTTGGAACTGTCCTTGCCCCAATCCTCCCAATCTGCCTGAGCATCAGTCGGAAGGGCTGCTGGCCTCTCCTGGGTAACGCTCGTCTCCTTGACTCCGCACACGGCTGGTGCAGCCAGAGGGTCCGGGCCCAGATCCCCTCTTCACAGAGCCTTGCCTCAAAGACTGAGGTTGGACTGGCTTCTCTGCATTTCTGGCCAGAGGCCCCTTCCCTCTGCTCTTCCCCGGAGCCTGATCAACCCCCGCTGGGTCCTCCCCATCACCTAGTCCCCACCCAGCCCCCTGGTGCTCTGGTGCTGGAGAATACTCTTGAGAGTCTCTTGGCCAGCAAGGAGATCCAACCAGTCAATGCTAAAGGAAATCAGTCCTGAATATTCACTGGAAGGACTGACGCCGAAGCTAAAGCTCCAATACTTTGGCCACCTGATGTGAAGAGATGACTCATTGGAAAAGACCCTACTGCAGGGAAAGATTGAAGGCAGGAGGAGAAGGGGGGGCAACAGAGGACAAGATGGTTGGATGGCATCACTGACTCAATGCAGATGAGTTAGAGCAAGCTCTGGGAGATGGTGAGGGACAGGGAAGCCTGGTGTGCTGCAGTCCATGGGGTCGAAAAGAGTCAGACACAACTGAGCGACTGAACAACAACCCCCCAGGCTAACGCCACAGCTGCCGGGCCCTGTGTCACGTCTATGTCGCTCTCAGCACGATGCAGACTCCGGGGATGCTCAGCCAACCTCATGCTGGCCGCTCTACTGTCTGCTCTCCGAGGGTCCCACTGCATAGACCCCACTCGAGGCTGATGCTTTTGGCATCAGCCTCCCTGTGGCCTCCACTCGGCCCTGAG
This sequence comes from Dama dama, assembly GCF_033118175.1. Taxonomy (NCBI): domain Eukaryota; kingdom Metazoa; phylum Chordata; class Mammalia; order Artiodactyla; family Cervidae; genus Dama; species Dama dama. The sequence goes on from NC_083702.1 coordinate 11,456,178, forward strand.
TCTCAGCCTCCTCTCGGGGCCTCTCCAGCTTTTAACTCCTGTGCCGTCCGGGACCCCTGAGCTCATGTCTGTGGCAAGGTGCACAGACATGAGCACCTCATTCGTGGTGTCAGAGCTGGAAGCCTGTTTCTGATTCTTCCTTCTTGCGGATCTGTGGGCTTTGAGACCAAAGGGACCTTGCACGCCACCTGGGCTGGGGCCTGCAGTTTAACACAGTGCAGCCTGCTTCTCTCACGGCCACTCTCCCGCAGAAATTGCCTTCCGAACGCTTATCCCAAATCACCGTGATGCCCAGGGTCACTTCCACACCAGGCTGTGAGTTCCAGCGGGGTGGTGTCACCATGGTCTCAGGCTCCGTGTCCCCGTGGCCTGGCACCGAGTGGGCGTGCTGCCCAGATGGGGTACAAACAAAGAGCTCAGGCTGGACATCCCTCCTCCAGTGGCCTCCGGGCCCGTGCTGGCTGGTTTCCTGGCACCTCTCCATCTGTTTCATTTACTTGCTCTTTTACTTCTAAAAAAAGTGTCTAGACACTTCCCAGCCTTCAGCCCCGGCCTGCCACCCGGGTGAACAGCCTTGGTGTCAGTGCCATGTAACCGCATCCTTCATTTCTAAACTGAGGCCTCTAGCAGTCCAGAGTAGAACCCCAGCTCCCACACTTTGCAGCCCCGCCGGTGACTTCAGTGTCCATATCTTTTCTGTCTTCAGACTCAATGGATGGCTCCTTCCTCTCAGTCCCTCCCCTGCTTGCCTGCCCCCTCTCCACAAAACATCACCTTGCGGTTCCTTTCTGTCTGCCCCATCCCCTTGGAACCATCTTCAGCCAGGCCTCTCACGACACAGAAATCCTCATCCTGCTACTCAGGCTGTTTGTTCTCAGCTTCAGATGTGCTGGCATCTCCCTGCTCATCTCGCTTGGCCTCAGCCCCTGGCGTTAACGCTGCGTCCCCACCAGGAACACTGATGGTCTTCTCCCATGGCTGTCTGAAGCTGCTGGGGAAAGATGGCAGTCTATGAAGGACACACTATAATCCTGGTGCTGGGGCCAGGCATTTTATCTGCACACACTAGGAGCACAAACACGGGTGTTTGTGGGGACCGCCGTTCATTCCTGCCAAGTCCTGGCAGCTTGCATGGCATGTCCTGAAGATGTTAGCCCCCTCTGTGGGGACAGGCTTGTGGGTGCCAAGCGCCCTGGTCTCCCTCGGCCTGTCACCTGGGCCCAGAGCCAGAGGGTAACGTCCTCATCACCTTCCCTCCGTCCCTTTGGGGACCTGCCATTCACCTTCTCAACTGTGGCGGGCCAGGCCTATGTCCACAATCCTGAGAGATTGCTTGTGCTGTTCTAACAGGAGGGAAGAGGGGAGGGTTCACCCTGCTGCTTTGAACGTAATTAGCCCCGTATTTTAACAACAGTTTGACAATAACTGCTTCCTCACATCGCTGGGACTCAGCAGCATAGATTCCCTGGTGCTGCTGTCGGGGGGAGTGATGGCAAGGCCCGTGTACCCTGAAAACCGTCTGTTCCTGCTCCCCACTTGCTCGAAGGCTGGCCCGGCTCAGATGAGAGGCACCCACAAGGGGACCGCCTCGCGAGGGCAGGGGTCACCCAGATACGAAGGCATTTCAGGTCAACGAGGACGATGTTCCCACGATGGAGCAACTTAGACACTCAGCCGACGTGGGGCTGGTCCTCCTCCAAGCCCTCTGCCTGCTGTTCCTTTTTGTTATCAGGGTGAGTCTTACATCCCTGGGAACAGGGGCAAGCAGCCCCACTTCCCAACGTGCAGCCTGGCAGGTGCAGGAGGCCCCACCCTCAGGGTCAGCCTGACTCCCGATGGAACCCAGCTTACAGTATGTGGACTCTGCTTTTTGAGACTTTGAGAATGGAACCCAGCAGTGTGCTTATTTTTAGCAGTTAAGCCATTTTCCTTTCATTTCTTGCTGGGGGACATCTCCTAGGGCCTGCTGGTGTCCATTTTTAGGATGGAGCTTAGAGGTGATGATGTCTCTCCACACACCTGGCCCAGCCCCGGAGCCAAGTCTGCTCAGGAAACCGGGGGCTGGGGCTCGTGTTAGGGGAGGTGGCTGCTTGCCCGGCTGGCACTGGTGAACTTTCATAGCTGAGTTTGCATGGCAGACAACTGTGCTCCCTTCCCCGGGTAGATAACTCAGAGCTGTAAGTAAGACCACCACTCCCAGAGTATTTTCTTGCCAGTTTGCCTATCCCCTGGGTCACATTTATCAGAAATGAAAGGGTGCTTAGCAGGACCCAGGGACCCTCACAAAGCTGATCTGAAGAAATGGGGTGAGGGGCTGGGAAGAAACAGACTTCAAGGCCCCCTCAAGACATGTAGCCCCCACCCCCAAAGAGATACACACTCTGTTTCCCTGATGGGATGAAAAGGGGCTCAAAATCCAAAGTCCAACTGCTGGGACGTGCAGAGCAGCCCCCAGCCAGGGCCGTGCTCACCCCCTCTCTGAACCATGGGCCCCACTCCCCAGACTACTCACGCCAGCCTGGCCCCGCAGCTCTCTCCCTCGATGTCCCCTCCAGCCACGTTTTCGGTGTTGACAGACTCGGTCTCACTGGTGGGCATGCTCACTGCAGGGTCGTGGAGGGAAGGAGAGAGGGGTTAGTCTGCAACCCAGCCAGGACGGGAGCCCTGGCAGTGCCTGGCTGTCTGCAGTCCTGACTCACACACCTGCTGCCTGTCTGCGGTGCCCCTCGCCACCCAGGACACTCTAAGGGGGACACTAACTCCCTCCCCCACTCAGTCCCTCCTCTACCATCAATCCCATGCACTTGGAAAAGCCGCTCCCGCTTTCCCTTTTGCATCCATTCCTCCAGATAAAAAGAAGAGCTTTCACGACAATATTTTATTTTTCTTATTTCTTTCCAGCCCCCTATGCTAAGGGGCTTCGTCCCCACGCTTAGGGTCCAGCCTGTCCATGGAAAGGGTGTCTTTGACAAGGGTGTGGGCTGCTTGATGGATCAGAGGAGGGTCTCCCCCTCGGCCTGAGTCCTGCTCACTGGGTTGATTCCATCCAGGGTGGAGCCTGAAACAGAACTCATGGGGAGCAGCTGTGTCCAGTGCCACATTCAGGACTCAGCTCAGCCCTGCATATGTGGGAATGAGAAGCCTCCATGCCAGACCCACTAAACGACAGTGAGACACAGCCTGAAGACACATGTAGGGATACCACCTCCCCACAGTATCTCGGCGGGCCGGCCTGGGACACAGTCCATCCGACTCCACGATGGCCGACCCGTCCAGTCTGTCTCCAGTTTCCCCCGAGGTGGTGGGGCTGGATTTCCAGGGTGACTGGAATCTTCTAGCTTGGAGTCCAGGTCAGTGGCTTAGAAGAAGAGACTTCGTTTATTGTTCAGTCGCTCAGTTGTGTCCGATTCTTTGCGTCCCCGTGGACTGCAACACACCAGGCTTCCCTGTCCTTCACTGTCTCCAGGAGTTTGCTAACTCATGTCCATGGAGTCAGTGATGCCATCCAACCATCTCATCCTCTTTATTCTATTACTATTTTTTAATTCCAAATAAAAGTATATCCCCAAAGAATTCTTCTCCTTCTTTTCCAGCTTCTCTGACCCTTCTAACATGCCACACAATGTCCTTATCTTTCCCGTCCTTGTTCTCTAGCATGGCCTCCACATCCTTGGTCCTGGCTCAGCTCTGTTTGCAGAGTGGCACCCTCATCCGGGGCAGGTCAGGAGCCCCAGTGGCCACAGAACCTGCGCTGGTGGGGGTGGGACATCTGGGGACGTGGAACAGGGACCAGTACCCGGGGGTCTGCCACCAGAACAGAGTACGCCATCCAGATAAGTCTCCTGGTTGGGTGGGGGATGTTGCTGGATGTGGCTTTTCCTTAGTTTCTTTCCTTTTGAATGAAGTCAAGGGCAGGTGAGAGAGACTCATTCCCAGAACGTGAAGACACAACCTGAAAGCCTGCGACTCTGTAAGCCTGACTGTCCTGTATCCACCCTTGAGTCCTTTTCCACAAACTCGGGTGTAAACAAATCCAGACGTCATTGCAAGGGAGTCGCCCAGTCTTCTCGTCACAGGACAGGGAGGTGAGGCCCAGGGCAGGGCCAGGTGCTAACTCACACAGTGGTTGGGGCTTTGGACTGGAGCACAGGGGTCTCGGCCCCCGCGCTGTGCTCAGCTTGCTGGCCCCCGGACTACACACCAGACGAGATGGGACTCTGACAGCCGGGCAGGCTCTGGGGCATCACAGAGTGTGGGGTGCAGTCACCCGGTGATGTTGGATCTCACTGTCTACAGCTGCACTGAGAGTGACCTTAACCTTGGCCAGTGATCTTCAAAGGAAAGGCCCTCTCAGGGCTCAGCCGCTGCAGTTGTCATGTTCACTGACTTTACAGGCTGGAAGGGGCAGCGAGGTGGTGGATTTGGGTGGGACAGGCCACCCTCCCTTTGCACACACATGCACACGCACGCGCACACACACACACACACACACACACACACACACACACACACACACTCCCCAGGAGAAGCAGGCTCCCGCCCTGCCCTGTGGGCACCAGCATATGTTTACATGCATGTGGTGTGGGGGACGTCACCATGGGTTTCTGGGGGCGATTAGACCAAGCAACCAAGAAACTCTCCTTCCTTCTGATCAAGCAGACACACCAGATGCCTTCTTTCACAGATAAGACATCAGAGTCAAAAATCAGGAATAAGACATGGGCAGAGCTCAGGTCAGCTGTGAGGAAAGAAAGAAATGGGACTCGGTGCCCACACGGGACGCAGGGCTCACTTCCGAAAACAAAACTGAAGAAATGGTAAAAAGCAATAAACCGAAACATGTAAGAACACTTAATAAAACAGAACCCAAACCCCAGATCACATGAACTTATGACACAGGACCACAGATCCTGGGGAGAAGGGAGGACTCCCACAGAAGTGTCGTCTGCAGATGGGGGTGACTTTGAGGAGAGGGCTTCCCAGGCAGGACCACCTCATGTCTGCTTGTTAGTGGGAATTCTGAAGACTAGATCATGAGAAGAAATGGATCAGGATTCTTTTCAACATATGTAAAGGAGTCCACCCCAAATAGACTTATTTTCACAATATAAAGCTTAAAACAACTTTGATGGACCTGGAGGACATTATGCTTGGTGAAATAAGTCAGAGAAAGACAAATACTGTATGTTAGCACTTATACATGGGATTTTAAAAATAAATGAATGATATAACAAGGAGATCAAACCAGTCCATCCTAAAGGAAATCAGTCCTGAATGTTCATTGGAAGGACTGATGCTAAAGCTGGAACTTTAGTACTTTGGCCACCTGATGTGAAGAACTGACTCATTGGAAAAGACTCTGATGCTAGGAAAGATTGAAGGCAGGAGGAGAAGGGGATGACAGAGGATGAGATGGTTAGATGGCATCACTGACTCAATGGACATGAGTTTGAGCAAGCTCCGGGCGTTGGTGATGGACAGGGAAGCCTGGTGTGCTGCAGTCCAGGGTCACAAAGAGTCAGACACGACTGAGTGAGTGAACTGAACTGAACAAGGGCAAGGGAGTAAGGGACTTCCCAGGTGATAGTTAGTGGTAAAGAACCTGCCTCCAATGTAGGAGATGTAAGAGACGCAGGTTTGATCCCTGGGTTGGGGAGATCCCCTGGAGGAAGGCAAGGCAACCCACTCCAGTATTCTTGTCTGGAGAATCCCATGGAGAGAGGAGTCTGGTGGGCTACAGTCCATAGGGTCACACAGAGCTGGACATGACTGAAGTGACTTAGCACGTATGCATGGATTCTTTTTCAGGTCCTAATGGTACTGGTTGTGTGATTACAGCAGGCATTTGGTATCTTTGGGGGTTTCAGGGCTGCTCCCCTGGGCTGGTGTCTTGGGGTTTGTCCTTCAGCTGCTCCTCCACCCGGGATCCGGGAGGCTGACCTTTGCAGATAGCCTGAAGGACAGTGCCAGCAGAGGCCGTTTGGGGCTGTCACCCCTGGTGCCTGCATCTTTGTGAGCCTCCTCTTAAACTGCCCAGTTGTCGGAATTCATTTGCTGTCAGGACCTGACCCACATGCCTCTGGGCACGGGCTGGGTGAGCAGTGTGAACCCACTGATGGGGGAGATTTGCTGTCCAGGTGAGAGCGGGTGGAGCAGGGGACGCTGGCCTGAGTCCAGGGCCTTCCTGGCTCTGTCAGGCAGCATCCAGGGCAGCTGAACTCTGGTAACCCTGCAGGCTGACTTCCTGGGAGGCACCAGGGAGCCAGGGCATCACTGGGGGCATGGCTTGAGCCCCCGACAGAACGGGACAGGCATCCTGGGTGGGGTTACTGCCCCAGGACCCTCTTGGGGTGGGGGGAACCATATCACATTTCATTTGGTTTCCTTTTCTCCTGCAGGAAAAGTAACTCAAGAGTTAGTCCTCACTTCTTCTCTGTAGCTGGGGAGGTCCAACCTATGGCCACTCATGGTCAGAGGCCGTGGGGTATAGGAGCCTCCTCCCAGTCTCTGCCCAGCTCAGGCTCCTGGGAGCCTCCCTGGCATTGCACTGTGGGTCTAGAAATCGCCAGTGCTACCCTAGCCTTGGCCAGGTCATGGGACCATTCCAACTAGGTTACATGATAATCTGGGGCTCATGGTCTTTATCTCTTACAGGAATAAATTGACCAGAGGCTGAGCTGACAGTCTCTTCCAAGGCAAAGAAAGAGACGGGGCAGGAGAGGAAAAGCAGATTGCAGACAAAAGAGCGAAGAGTTGGGGAGAGAGAAGGTAAGCGGTGCCAGCTGCAGGGCTTGTCTGGGTGGAAGGTCACGCCGCCCCCAGAGCCTCCTTGGCAGCGTCCTGAGTGCCCGGGCCCCACAGGGCCGCCTCCCCAGAAGCAGTTAAGACCTGGCTGATTCTAAGCCACCGGAAAGTAAATATAAAACAGGATTAAATATTAAGAAGCCAAACAAAGTGGCCTTATTAAAAAGGCACAGTGTAAGCACGACATGCTGTCGCAATAATTATTATTACCGCTATAAACCGGAGGAGGCAGAAACGCCCGCCCTTGGTCTGCAGCCGCCATCCGGAGGAGAAAACCAGGTCGCTGGGCTCCCAGCAGGCCATAAACACCCGGCGCTCCCAAGCAGAAAATCTCTCCCCACTGTCACGGCGCCATTGCGGCGGCCACCTCAGTTAGGACAGGGCAGGGGGACCATGCAGCTGCACCAGACGGAGGGCTGCACTTGGGCACCCAGCTTCTCGTCCCACCTGCCCCACCATCCTGAGGGGTGAAGGGGCCAAGCTGGGCATCTCCAGGCCCTGGGGACACGGGGCAAATAGGAGGGGCTGGACACCTCCCCCCCGCCCCCGAGGGACACAGCTCACTGCCACCCTCGGGGGTGAGAGAGGTGGTGATGGGTACCTTTCTGTGCAGGACGCCTCTGGAAACCAGCTGTTTTAGGCACAAAACTGCTTTTAGGCTGGAGACAACGTTCTAGATTCCAAGGCCAGGCTCAGCAGAGGGTCACCCGTGTGGAGTGACATATGAGTGACAGAGAATGGCCGTGTCCCTAGTCCCTCTCCAGTCTAGCCCCAGTCCAGCTGGACGGTGTCTACCATGTCATCCCTCTGTTTTAGGGTCTTGAATTTTCTCGGGACAGATGGTAGTAAGGCCAGGATCATAACAGCTCTACTGCAGTGTCCTTATAACAGCTCGGGCTTCCATCACCTGCTACCTGCCAGCGACACACCAGACCTAACTCAAGCCTCAGAACAACTCCGTGAGAGAGTATATCAATCGCCCCATTACATGCTCCCATTTCATAGATCAGGAAACCGAGGCTGAGAGGATGAAGCGGCTTATCCAAAGTGAGCAGAGCAGCTCATGAGATCCGGGACTTGAACCCCAGCCTGTGTCAAGCCAAGTCTGCCCTCATGCGCATCAGACAAGTTCATGAAGCCCTTCCCGATCAGGAGAGAAGAGGCCTGTGGATGTGCTAGGGTCACTGGGAGGAGTAGAAGGTGGGCATAGGGTATGGGTGGGGGGTCCCGGGAGAAGTCAGGTACTGTGCAACCCTGCCCAGGGTGCTGCTGGGTCTGAGCCTGGGCCCTGGAGCCAGTGGCTTGAGTTTGGACCCTGGCTCTGCACTTTGGGGGCTTCTCTTGTAACTCAGCTGGTAAAGAATCAGCCTGGAATGCAGGAGACCTGCGTTTGATCCCTGGGTTGGGAAGATCTCCTGGAGAAGGGAACGGCTACCCACTCCAGTATTCTGGCCTGGAGAATTCCATGGACTATATAGTCCATGGGGTCACAAAGAGTCGGACATGGCTGAGTGACTTTCACTCTCACTTTGCACTTTGGAGCTCTGAGACCTGGGGCCTGTTACGTCCCTCCTCTGTGGCTTGGTTTCCCTGCCGAGGCCTACATGTATTGCTAGAAGGGCAGAGCAGCCCTTCCTTTGACAGTGGAGACCAGTGAGGTACAGAGAGGATCAGTGACTCGCCCAAGGTCACACAGCTAATTAGAGCTGGAGGTCTGGTCCCTTTCCCACCAGCCAGCACTGCCTCCTTTTCTTCCCAGCCCTTTACTCACATCATAGAGGGGCCGAAAGCCCACCGTGGTCATCCTGGCCAAGCACAGACTTGCCCTAGCTCCCTCCTGAAGGTCCGGGTCTCACACTTGTGCCCTGAGTGTGCTGTCCACAGGGGCCTGCAGAGCTCAGGGTGTGCTTTCTCTCTCTCTCTTTCTTCTTGGGCTCCATCTTCTTCCCTATTTTCTGCTGCTCATGATAACTTTGGCCTGAGTCAGATTCCCCAGGGAGGCCCTACGGGGGTCCAGCAAGATCCTGAAGGCTGTGGGCACCCACGGTGGGGCTGTCCTGATGAGAGAACGGCTTCTTCAAGAGGTTTCAGCCTTGCCTTCCCCTCAGCAGGAGAGCAGATTCCAGCCTTAAACTGCAGGCGTTTATGGGAAGTGAGTCACTTAAGCTCCCAAACCTGCGGTGCCTCAGGACCCATAACTCCCTGAATGAGTCTACGGGCAGCGGTCAGCGCATCCATCAGCCACCCCCGCCCGCCACGTCCTCCACTTCAATTGATCGTGCGGCTCTCCCTGCTGGTGCTTGTCAGGTTCTTCTGCATCCTGGTTCTCCCGATGCTTTAATCGTCCACATCTTTCTCAGCAAGACCGCTCCAGAACCTGCTCTAGACCGGAGGCCTTGCTCCCCTCCTTCACTGGCCAGGCCCTGTCAGGACCACATCCATAGGGGGCAGCCAGAGGTCGAGTTCAGGGACAGGGAAGGGCTGAGCCCACATTCTGTGCAGACCCTGGGATGGTTTAGTGTGTGACAAGGTGGTTAGGGGATATAGTCTCTGTCTCCAAACCTGCGACATCCATTTCTGGGGCTGCCTGAAACGATCCTTTTGGGAAAATGACCTAAACCTCAGTTTTCTCATCTGAAAAACAACGGAGACAATATGGGGCTTTCCTGGTGGCTCAGTGGTAAAGAATCTGCCTGCCAATGCAGGAGACAAGGGTTTGAGCCCTGGTTTGGGAAGACCCCACACACTAAGAAGCAACGAAGCCCGCGCACCACACTATTGAGCCCACTGCTGAAGCCCACGTGCCCGAGAGCCCATGCTTTGCAACAAGGGAAGCCTCCCCAATGAGAAGCTGTAGCACTGCAATGAAGAGCAGCCCTTACTTGCTGCAACTAGAGAAAAGCCCGCAGAGCAACGAAGACCCAGCTCAGCCAAAAATTAATCAAACTGAAAAAAAAAAAAAAAAAACCCAAAAAACAGAGACCACAATATGGATCTTGGAGGGTTAAGTGAAGATTAAAGGTAACATGGGTTAGAGTAATACTTCTCTGTGTGCGCGTATTGCCCAGACACCAGATGGACTTATTGGGGATGAAAAAGCAAAAATGCAGGCCCAAGAGAAGGACTTCAGGACCAGCTGCTCTGATCTGAACGGTCACCTGGAGTCTGAGTGCTGGTTGGTGATGGTGGACGTGTTCTCAGCCACTCCCCTAGGAGGGCTGCAGACACCACGTTCCCTTTGGGGCCCTGGTTGTCAAGGTGGTCAGACCTTCATGAATATTCATGATGTCCCTACTGGGCAAGAACAGTCACCTACTCTGACAGGGTCCCTGCCCTGGAAATGCTTAACAGCTTGTGAGAAGACACTTTGTAAAAACCTTGAACTGTTATTACACGCACGAAAAAAAAAAAAAAAAAGATTCAAGCAGGACTCGAGAAAAGAGCTTTGCTCTTCTCCTTTGGTGCCCCCCCTTAATTCTCCTTTTTAACCTTCAACTGCAGGGTCTGCCAGAGACTGGGTTCTATTCTCCCCACCTGCTCTCTGCCATGCCAGAGAGGCTGTGAGCACACCTGACTGCCTGGTGGTCCACCAAGCCATACTCTGGACACTTCTGTTGGGTCAGGATGACATCACACGGGCCGTGGACCCTTTGGGATGGCCCTGCTACAGAGAGAGGTCTGCAGCTCATTGGAAAGAATTTCTGCATCTACGAAGCAGGGAGACTAGTAGCAGAGTGATACGGGGCCTCAGTTCCAGTTTGCTTTTAAATAGATTTGGGGCTAAACATATTTTTTAATAGACAACAATTGAGTTAGTCTAATGAGAAATGTCATCTCCTACCGCTGCCAGAGAAGCAAGCCACTTCCATTAGAAGTAATGCTTCCTGGATAGATTAAGGCATGGAAAATCATCTTGGGTCGTCAACAATTCCCTCCAGTTTCACTGATCTGATTAGACTTAGCAACGGAAAGAGGAATTTACAAATTAGAAGCCGTTCTCTATTTATTACCAAAATGGCTGCTTTCCACTCCGCCCAGGAGACGCAGCTGAGATCTCATTAAGTCTCTGCTTGTGATAACATTTAGTCCATAAATCTCCATCTCTACCAGTGAATGAAATGAGCATTATGCCCAAGAACACACGATGGATGAAATCAAACCTCTGCCCCTTGGAAGGGAGTTGACCTTTTCAAGCATTAAATGTATTCAGCTTTCCGGCCCTAAAGAAACAGCTGGGAACTTACTCTGGGTCCTCTCTTAACCCTTTCTCAACTGCCTGTGCAGACAGCTAGCTGGCCTCACTGAGAGAGAAATAAAATAAAGATATTTCTGGCACTTCTCTGAATGTATTTGAAGAAGAAAGGGGAGAAGCGGTTGGTACATGAAGGAAAACATTGAGGAGGTCTGTTCTCTTGCAGAAGTCAGAGAGAAGTATTGACAGACAAGAAACGGAAGATGACAAATTAATTGGTGTGTCTGATTCATTCTGTGGCCTCTGCGGGGCCAGATATCTGGTCCTGTCTGGTTTTAGCCTGACATAGTGACAAGGCGGGTCCAGGTCACCTGTCCCCAGTGGTGGACTTTCACAGATTTCCAGGCCTCCCACCCCTTTTCCATACTCACTGCTGGTTGATCCGCCAGGCTCTGTGACAGTTCTGGGGATGTGAACCTGCCCTCTCACTACGGGTGCGCAGCCCAGCAGGGGGGAAGACGGATAGACAGGTATAACAGGTCGTGTACATCAGTGTCACCAGGCAGGCATAGAGCAGGCACCTGGGGTCAGAAAGGGGGGTAAGGAGAGGAGGGGGAAGGGTGGAAGGGGAGGGGCGCCCGAGGAGGGCTCAGAGTGGGGCGTTCGTAAGGAAGATGGTGGAGCTGGGTTCTCCAGGTGAGGGGGGACAGAGGATGCCAGGCACCAGGAAGATCTTTGGAAGAATCAGCTTGCTTCCAGGGTTCAGGGGAATTCTATGGGAGATCCAGAGCAAATTTCAGGAATCTGAAATCAACTGAAGTCCTCTGGGGTCTGATGGAGTGGAGGTTTGTCTAAACTCCCAGGGCTAAAGCTGACATGTGTCAGCCTCGAGCCACAGAAACCACACCTGATCCTGGAATGGGTCTGTGATCACTCACCTAGAGCTAGACATCCTGGAATGTGAAGTCAAGTGGGCCTTAGGAAGCATCACTACAAAGCTAGTGGAGGTGATGGAATTCCAGCTGAACTATTTCAAATCCTAAAAGATGATGCTGTGAAAGTGCTGTACTCAATATGCCAGAAAATTTGGAAAACTCAGCAGTGGCCATAGGACTGGAAAAGGTCAGTTTTCATTCCAAACCCAAAGAAAGGCAATGCCAAAGAATGTTCAAACTACCATACAAATGCACTCACATCACATAGTAAAGTAATGCTCAAAATTCTCCAAGCCAGGCTTCAGCAATACGTGAACCATGAACTTCCAGATGTTCAAGCTGGTTTTAGAAAAGGCAGAGGAACAAGAGATCAAATTGCCAACATCCACTGGATCATCGAAAAAACAAGAGAGTTCCAGAAAAACATCTATTTCTGCTTTATTGACTATGCCAAAGCCTTTGACTGTGTGGATCATAGTAAACTGTGGAAAATTCTGAAAGAGATGGGAATACCAGACCACCTGACTCGCCTCTTGAGAAACCTGTATGCAGGTCAGGAAGCAACAGTTAGAACTGGACATGGAACAACAGACTGGTTCCAAATAGGAAAAAGAGTATGTCAAAGCTGTATATTGTCACCCTGCTTATTTAACTTATATGCAGAGTACATCATGAGAAACGCTGGGCTGGGGGAAGCAGAAGCTGGAATCGAGATTGCCGGGGGAAATATCAATAACCTCAGATATGCAGATGACACCACCCTTATGGCAGAAAGTGAAGAAGAACTAAACAGCCTCTTGATGAAAGTGAAAGAGGAGAGTGAAAAAGTTGGCTTAAAGCTCAACATTCAGAAAACTAAGATTATGGCATCCAGTCCCATCACTTCATGGCAAATAGATGGGGAAACAGTGGAAACAGTGGCTGACTTTATTTTTCTGGGCTCCAAAATCACTGCAGATGGTAACTGCAGCCATGAACTTAAAAGACGCTTACTCCTTGGAAGGAAAGTTATGACCAATCTAGACAGCATATTAAAAAGCAGAGACATTACTTTGTCAACAAAGGTCCATCTAGTCAAGGCTATGGTTTTTCCAGGGGTCATGTACGGATGTGAGAGTTGGACTATAAAGTAAGCTGAGCACTGAAGAATTGATGTTTTTGAACTGTGGTGTTGGAGAAGACTCTTGAGAGTCTCTTGGACTGCAGGGAGATCCAACCAGTCCATCCTAAAGGAGATCAGTTCTGGGTGTTCATTGGTAAGATTGATGTTGAAGCTGAAACTCTAATACTGTGGCCACCTGATGTGAAGAGCTGACTCATTTGAAAAGACCCTGGTGCTGGGAAAGATTGAGGGCAGGAGGAGAAGGGGACAACAGAGGATGAGATGGTTGGATGGCATCACCGACTCAGTGGACATGGGTTTGGGTGGACTCTGGGAGTTGGTGATGGACAGGGAGGCCTGGTGTGCTGTGGTTCATGGGGTTGCAAGGAGTCGGACACGACTGAGTGACTGAACCGAACTGAACTGATCTGACTCCCCCCTTTTACAGACAAAGAAACCGAGATGGGCAAAGTGCCCATTGGCCACCGGGTAGGACCTGGGAGTCTGGTGACCTGTGGGTCTCAACTCCTGTTCAGTCTACAACACAACACACCACCACAACTGTGCAGACCGTAAGCTCCAGCCTCCAGTCAGGTGAGAGCTGGCTGTGTTCACATTTCTGATCTAATCAAGGGACAACTTAAACTGATAGAATCCATCCAGTAAGGGAGTAGTGGCAGCTACAACTAATGGAAATGATTTTATACCACCTAAGAGGCTCAAGAAGAAGCTCTACAAGTCTAACTGAAGCCTGGTGCCCTCTGGTGAAAACCTTGGATACCCCGCCTGACGATCAGCTGCCCAATCACTGCAGAACGGCGGAGGGAGCCGAGGGCAAGAGGGCCAGGACCCTTACTGCCGGCCTGACTTTCCACACCAAGAAGATGTGCCCCCTGCTCCCAGGTGGAAGCTCGATCTTTCTCTTCGTGTCTGCTGGGGCACAGCAAGCGACCCACCAAGCTTCTCGTCGTAGCTGGAGCAAGTGTTGAATATCAGCAAATACAATGAGACTGTAATTCTGAATGTCCCTGTCGAGAAAGGGTCCTCAGTTTCTTCTTGCCTGTGTATGTGGTGTGGGGACGTGTGTGTGTATCCATGTGCCTGATATGTGTGTGTGTACCCCTGGTGTGTGTGTGAGTGTGTGTGTGTGTACATGCTTTTATTTTCAGAGAATTTTGTTGACACAGTGACTGACCTGATGCTGGATATCGTTATCCTATCTCATGAGTCACTGACATGAGATGTAAGAGTTGACTGGCTGATTTGAAGCTTGGAATTGAGAAGGTAAACAAAGGCTTTCCCCCTTAAAACTGGCCTGTCAAGCATATAATGAGGGCTTTTCACCTCATCAGCCAGCTGTTGAGAGCAGATCTATTATCTCACCCCCGAGTAGAGGCACAGACTAGTTTCGGTGCAGCCGGAACCATTGCTTACCAGCTTCTGGCCTGCGTTTTTGTTTCCTCTTGACCTCTAACCTCGGGGGGTTTGTGTGCCTGTACCTGGCACATTCTGAAGCCCCCTCAGCACGACTTCGGGTCTGTGTGTCAAAACTAACATTATGCTTAGCAAGTCAGTTTTAGAATACGAATTTAGTGACCATCAATGGCTCCTGTGACTAGATATTGAAAAATATCTTAATATCCTTATTTTTTGTTAAAAACCCCTAACACTGAAGAACCTTATGAAAACTGAAATGTATATCTTTTGAGAGGATAAACCTTTCATCAAAGCTCTGTCCAGTGGAAGTCCCCTGCAGATCTCTTTGCTGGGAGTGAGTTCGGTCAGTCGGATGGACTCACATGAATCACATCTAAATTACAAAGGATGTATACTTTTATGAATTTCAGGAAGCAGCTTTCTTTCTTGCCCTGCTACCACCTGGGATGTCGTTGGAAACAGGACAGTCTACTGTCCCCCACCTCCCTGGATGACCTTCACGGAACACTGTCCTCTTGGGGCCATACTCTGAGAACAGCGTGCTCTCACCGTACACTGGACGGGGCCCCCAGGGGCCCCTCCGCCGCTCCCAGACTGGGCCCGACAGCAGAGCAGCCAGACTGCTCCATGGCTCATGGGCTGCCCTTGGAGACACCCCTGCCCATGTCCTTGTTCCTACCAGATTCCCGAGTGTGGTTCTGCACATGAGAAGATGGGCCCCCAGCACCCGCCCAGGGGAGTCATTCCCAGCAGCCTGGAAGGATCCATGAATCAGCCTCACCACGCGGCCCAGGGATTGGATGCTGGTGCTCACTGCGGGACTCAGCTTGTGCCTGACGCCTTGCCTCACCGGCTGAGTGAGCTGTTTCCCCACAGCCCTAAGGCGGAGTTAGAACTGGCTAAAGGTGCTGGGCCGGAGAGGCGTCTGCTCTCCCCGCGGGGTGTAGGGTTAGGACGGCCTCTAACATGAGCACTTAGGGGCCAGAGTAAGAAGGGAATCGAGGAGAAAAACCTTTGCTAATGTCCCTCTGGCCGTCTGACCAGAACTCTTTCTCGTCATTCCAGGTGTGTAGCGGCTGTGAGAACAAGTACGTCCAAGGAACACACCATTTGTTTTCATCGAAATGTAAAAAAAGCTCAAATAATGATGCACGTGCTTTGGACACGTGTACAGTGTGGACCAGTGATGTTCAGCTCCCTGCTTTCAAGCCCCACTAGGCCCTTCTGAGGGCAGCCTCTGCTCCTGGAAGCCCTCCAATCTCTGTGTTTCAACAATACACGATCCAGACTTGGCAGGGCGGGTGGAAGCCACGCAGCTCTGCTGCTGCACAGGGACTGCAGAGGGGCTCCTGGGAGCAGTGCTGAATACATGGAATACATATTTAATCGGCTTGTCTGTGTGGAAACTCGGTCGTTCGATTCCACGGTCTGTCTGTCTTTTCCACGCTCATCGCACTAATGTCTGTCTTCGAGGGCTGGGGCTGCATTTAAATGGTCTGAACAGCGTGAAAGAGAGATTCCCACATGCACAAATAATTAATCCATGCATTTTTGATCTTGAGGAGGAGAAAGAAAGAAGAGAAGGATTCCGGTGCCATGAAGGCTGTGTCCCCAGGGTCTGAAGTAGCATGTGGCGCAGAGCGGACCTTTAATCGGGAGATGGATGGATGGGTGTGAGGGAGGATGAATGAACTCAGAATATTGTAACGTATTTTTTATATAATTTACTGGCCACCTTATCGACTCTGATTACTTAGAGAAACACCTCAAACAATGCACTTTCTCTCTGTTGCCTTCCCTAACCCTACTCCTTCTACGACCTCAGTGGTGTCCGTAGCTTTTCCTCCACAAATGTATACCTGGGCTCCTCGTGGGTGTGCTCAGCCACCAGGCAATAACGTGTCACTGAGCAGTTTCCTGGCTGGAGTCATGGCTGTATCACCATTGTCAGACACCTGGCATCTCCTAAGTGCCGCTGGGGTTCCTGGCTGGGGCGAAGGCAGAAGTGGCCAGAGCCACTGGTCAAGACTGACAATATCTTTTATCTTTTTTCTGAAAAGACTAGTTAGTCTTTGAGCTGAAGCGAACTGGCAGATACACTGTACTATAATCTTTTAGCAATTTCAAAGGCAAATTTCAGCTACTTTGATGGAAACATATAGTAGCATCTCTCCCCTTGTATTTGCTTCAAAGGGCAAACTATGAAGTTCTGAAGATCAGAATATAATTTCTGAGCACGGGCCTGCCTTTTCTTCAAATCCATTAGGTGGCCAGCTCCTTAGCAACCCAGTCTTGTCCACTCTGCTCTTGATCGGACTTTCCTGAAGCCCCCACCTCCGGATGAACCTTCTGGCTCCAGTCCCAGGCATCGCACGTTCAGTTCCTCAAGTGTTTCTATTCCACCCTTTGTCTTGCTTTTTAAGATGATCATTTCCTGGCGCCCCAACCCCCGGACTGCCTCACCACCACCTCCACGATGGAAGCAGGCGGGCCCTGTACTGTCCTCCTCCTGGGACAAGGCTGAAGACAGAAGCAGACCCAGGCCCCGTGGAAAGAGCCTGGGGGAGGGGCAGCAGCTTCCAGGCTGAGCTCTTCCGTATTTGGGCTCATGAGGGTCCTGAGAGAGACTCTGTCCACTAGGGTGGGTGGTTCATCGTGTGTTCCCCAAAGCTGGGTCAGAAATGGGGGTGGGGGGCTTGTGCACTCGATCTGCTCCAGCAGCAGAGACTCCCCCATCTGGGCAGGACAGGGGGCAGCATACTCATCCTTGGAGGAGAGGGGATCACTGCGTCTCTGGACGGCCCGCAGTGTTGGGTGGGCTGCAGACACACATGTCCCTATGAACATGCAAGAAACCCGCTCCCACCATCTGTCAAGAACTGAGCACCGTCCTGACCAGGGAGCAGACTGGGGCCCAGAGCCGACTCCTGTGCTTGGCGGCAGGGGTCCCCTCGGCTCCCAGGCCAGCTCACTCATTCACGCACCGCTCGGCACCATGGACCACCCCCTCGTCCACGATCCATCAGCAAGACTGCTGGGCATCTTCCCAGGAAGACCCTTGGCTGCGTCACTGCTCCCTGTTCTAATCCATCCCAGGACTTCAGCCTTCCAGCCTGTTGAACTCCCAGCAGAGCATGAAGTCCTCCTTGGGTTGTTGAATCATGTTGTTACCAGCCCCTGGCAGGGCATGTTCTAATTCTGTGTTTGTACCTTGAGCAGAGTCACCAGAAAGGGCATCGTTGGAGGATGTGTTCCACCTGCGTCTGAGATGAGGGAAGGCGGGCTGCTCCTTGCTCACAGCCGTGTCCTCTGCCCTCTCCCTCCACCCACCTCTCTTCCCGGATTGCCGCCGAGAGCTCAGGCACCAACAAGCAGGAACAGCCAGAAATCAGCCGGTAAGCATGGACACAACCAGCACAATATACGCCCACGCACATGGCCAGGGTATCCACACACCGTGTCAGGATACACGTGCACACATGCATCCTGTGCCTTCCTGGCCTCTGGAAGGATGCAGTGATGGACACCCTGCCTCCCCATCGGTCCCCAGAGCCCAGCGGGTCTCCCTTCTCCCTCTCGGCCCCCAAGCCTCTTTGGTTTCCCACCCTTACCTGCCTGACCCACGCAGCAAGCTGTTTAACCTTATGGATTCCTTGGTCAGAAACGACCTTATTCAAATGTGTGAAACATGACGGAAGGACACCCACAGGAGGAAAGCATGGTCGGGGTCAGAGAGATGGAGGTCAGAGGAGACACAGGGCAGTTAGGGCCACGTTCACCCCACAACCCAGGTACTGGGGGCTGAACAGAGCGCAGAGCCCCACTCTGGAGCCACCAGATCTGAGGAGGCGTCAGGAGCCTGCATTTCTAGCAAGTCTCCCAGTGATGCTGGTGCTGTTGGTCCACGGCCCACATTTCAGAACCAGTGGGCGTGTCCCACGAGCCTGAATTTCTGCGATTCATCATCTCCTCGACACTTGCGAGTCAATACCATCCATCACTCTCATTACCATCCCAGCAAAAGCCTGGCCAACAAGCCGCCATGGGAAACCCCAGAGAGAGGGATTGGGCTCCATTTCTAAAACCTGATGCTGTTCTGCCAAATTCCTTGGGGTTTCCTCAACCTTCCAGTTTAGCACCTCCCTGGAGCTTTGAATCGAACCTCCTCGAGGGAAACCTTTGGCTCTTTTACCTGAGAGAGCACAGTGGTCCTTGGAAAGGGGCAGGGGCACCCTTTCCAGGTGGTGGAGGTGGAGCTGGTCCCTTTTGAACAAGCCCAGAGCAGGATGCCCGCCCCTCTGCCCAGGGAGCCGGGCTGGGAGGAGGACGTCAGATTAAAAACAAAGAACCCCACCAAGCAAAGTGTCTCCGGACCAGAGGCTCCAGCAGGACCGGGAGGCTCTGCTGCACCCGTGGGACTGACTTCTGAGCGCCAAGAAGGATGCACCCGCGAGGCAGGGTTGGGCGGCCTCTGCTCCCTGAGCACCCCCTCCTGGGCCCAGCCCCCAGTCCCTTGCGGGAGGCTGCTCACTGTTTCGGGGCTTCTCCTCGTCCAGGCCCTCGTCCTCATTCTCGGGGTCGATGTCCTCGGCCTGCGTGATCCAGTCCAGGTAGCCCTTCAGGTCCTCCTCCAGCTGCTGCTTCTCTCGCAGCTTTTGGAAGTCGCCCCGGGCCTTGGCCTTCTCTCGCTCTTTGGAGAACTCTCTGGTGAGAGACGCCAAGTGGGCAGGGCAGGAGAGACGGGGCAAGAGGAACAAAGGGTTAGCTGCATCGCACAGGAAGCCCACCGCCGGCCCCCACTTGCATGGACCCCTGTCCCAGGTTTGATCTGCTCTCATAAAATGGCTGGGTGGGGCATCCTCACCTGGGACATGAGCAGCAGATAGACCAAACCCATGTCCCCTCTTTTTGGGCTGTGATTGCAAGCTGCCTCTCATCACAGACGTCCCCCAATGACCTGAAAGGCCTTCTAAACAGTAGCCAGTGGGGACCCCCACTACAGCCCCGGGAGACGAGGAGCTGGAGTCTAGCTGAAGCCCCCCCCAACCCACCCCACCGGCTCTGCCAACCCAGGTGCTTCCTCAGGGGCTCAAGGTTGGCCCTGGTGGGGTGTTTATACTACAGAAATCATCAGATGTTACAAATCAGGGCTCTGCCCCTCAAAGAGCCCATGTTATACGTGGGCTGGTATAGTCACTGAGGTCAGGCCCAGGAGAGCTCACCTCTCCACCCTTTCTCATTTCTAGGGCATGTTCTGCTGGTTCAGCAAGCCTGGAGGGTTTCTAATCTAGAGAAAGTTCTTTCCCACATGAAGGAGACAAAAGAGGGTTCCAAACACAAGAAAATGTCCTGTGGCTGCCCTTTGGGTTAAAAAAGAAATCTAATCAGAATGGGAAAATGCATAAAGTCAAGACGATATAAAAGTTAAATGGGGCATTCAGTCTCAAGCAATAATGAGTAGAAGCTAAAATTGGGTTGGGATTTGCTGGAAGAAGGACCTATTAAAGAATTTTGGAGAGTGTCTACCTCTTTCTTGTTTTCTGTGACTCTGTCCTTATTTTCTCTGTGATTTTGAATTCACTTTCTGAGCCAGGAGGGGCTGGTGGCCAAGAAGGGGGTCAAGGAGGCTGGGTCTCACTCTTGAAGCAAGTCTGTGCCTTTTCTAAATAAATAGCCATGCATGCCTCAGTCTGTGGTACTCGTGACCCCTGGGGTATGTGTGGACACACTGGGCATTTCAGCTTCTTCCTAGAGACACAATTCCTCCTTTCCTTAGTGGGGGAGGCACAGTTCAGGGTGGGAGGCTGCAGAGTCCATCTGAAGGGATTCTGCAGGAGGAGACACTCCACAGGCGGGCGTCATGGAAAGCAGGGCACACAGGTGAGCCAGGGGGCAGGACGACTCAGCTCTGGAGCCCCCACACCCACTGTCCAGGGTCTGCATTCACTGCCGGAGCTCAGCTTTCACTCTTTACCATAGGGGGTAGGGCCGGGATGGTCTGGGGACATTTCCGTTGGGAGATGTGGGCTCCGAGTTCTTGCCAACTGCCGCTTTGATGATGCTCTGATTGGGACGGGATGTTCTCCTTCACTCTGATTGAATCCAATTCCAGTCTGATTGAACTTGCTCTTCCTGGGCTTCCTGCCAGCTGCCCGGCACCTCCCCTACCTTCCCGAGGGAAAAAGGAGCTGGGCTGCCCGCTGACCACGTGGAGGGAGGCCTTAGCTCCTGCCGATGGGGAGGGGCCTGGAGAGAGGCCCCAGCCCTCCTCACCCACCACTCCTCTTGGGCTTGTGGGCTCGCTGCCTGGAGTCACTTCACAGAGCGCCCCTCTAAGACTCCAACTCCAGGCCCCCTTGATCATCCTCCCACCCCACCCCCCACCTTTGGGAGTTCTGTTCCTTATGCAGCGGGCTTGGGGTGTAGGGGACTGAGTAGCTAAGGTTATCCTCCTCCTGGAGCTGGGAGCTGACCCAGTCATGCACGGTGACATCTGCTCCGCAGACTGGAAGCTTGCCATCCATATCCGAGACCCCTGGGAACCACATAGACACCCCCAGGAGATGAGGAAATGAGGTTTCCTGGGGGTGAGGGGAGTGAGGAGAAGCAGTATGGCCAGGTCCTCATGGGGTTTAGGGCACACGGAGGGGCAGGGGCTCCCCCTCCAGACCCCACGCTATAGGGGACCTGCAGGGCGGAAGCACCTGTCTCTTCATCTCCTTTCTGACGTCTCACGCTGCTGTGTCAGTCACGGGGTGTCTGTCTGAAGGCAGGGGCACGTCCTGTGCCGGCAGTGGCTGAAGGCACAGATGTGGTGGAGAGCCCATTCTGGGTGTGCGGTTTGCACAGCTCCCAGTGGTGCATGTGGAAGGTCTCTTGGTGCCATGGCTGGGGCTTCAGGCCCCATGATGACCGGTGTAGCCGCTCCTCATCACCCACAGACTCTGCGTCTGCAGACCTGTCTCCTCCCTAAGCCTTATTAGTCATGCCATCCATGGCGAGGCTTTGTGGTCACTGCAGGCATGCAGGAAGGCAGGATCCGGGGTCATGATCCCGGCCGAGGTGAGACAAGGGGCTGCCACCTTCTGGGTGCAGCTCATACTGCAAACGAGGGCCTTTTTACAGCCCATTTGATGCCATGTCTCCTGCATTTTGTACTTTTTGTTGGTGATTTTTCTGATTAAACGGCCTCCAAGCATGAAGCTGCTATGCGGTCTATGACCCTATGTGCTCGAGGGCTGGGAGGTGCCTCTGGGGAATGTTCAAGTGTCTGATGAGCTCCATCCAGGCCTGAGTTATAAGCTGTGGGCTGAGAATGCGATGTGAACGAACCAATACTATGCCTTAAACAAGATGCCTTCACATAGATGCACATACACAATAACTTGTGTCCTGATGACAAGGCTGTGTCCAGAGGCTCACAGGAACCTAACCCGCTATTTCCCCCAAAGAACAGAGTTCAGTGTTCATGAATTCAGTGTTGGACCAACCCTGCCGGAAGTCGTGAGCATCGCCCCTACTCCAGTTGCGAGGCAGCTTGTCCGGCACTTCTGCTGCTTCTTGACGTGGGTCTTAACTGTGGCTGGTGGTCAGGGCTGTTTCCATGTCACAACATGCCCGTTGTACCCTCAGGCCCTCTGCCTCATCTCCAGGGGGAACGAGGGCTGGGCGCCCATTGTCTAAGAGATCCCATGCCCCTTATCACCTGAAGACATATGTCTTCTCTATTTGCAACAACTTAAAACCACAAAGTGACCAGAATCCAGGGTCCAGTGACTTTCACTCGATTGCAACTTCTAGCACAGTTTCCAGAATCTTGTGGTCGTGATCACTGTTCTAATGGGCGGGAGGTGAGATATCTGGAGGTTCCAAGACGTGTGAGGATCAACAGGCAACGAACGTGGAAGCATTTTGAAAAGATCCACAAGATGGATAGCTACATGGATCCATCTGGCCTTAGCAGGAATAGGTTTCCGGACAAAGGATGCCCAACCCTCCAGTGACCAAAATCTCTGACTTCCATGCTTAAAATGGAGGCTTTCCATAGTTGCTCTCCTGACTTCCTGAGCAGGAGACCCAAAGCACCCTGAGCCCTTCCTCCATGACTGCAGGGAGGAATATATAAGGATGAGTTACCCTGCTGGGCTCTGAAAGGACAATACCCTTAATTGATGGATGCAGGGTCTCAGCCACCAGCTCCAAACACTTTGAGATGACAGTGCTGCATGTGGGGAGCTCTGTTCTCCTTCAAGGGCTGTTACATTTACCAGCTGCTGGCCCCCAGCTCAGGACCGCCTGAGGCCCTCAGGGCAGGGATTCTCCAGCTTCCTCCAGGACCCCTGGTCCTCGGTCTGGGCCCCCCATCTGCCCACAGGTGACCTCTCCCCCCTGCATCTTGGCCATAATTTGGAGTCATGGGATTAACGAGGCTGATGGGCTTGGAGACAGTGGAGTGTGGGGGATGGGAGCAAAGGTCGTGGGTCCACATGTGGGGGTTTAATCCTGATCCTCCAGGCCCCACCTGTGAGAACTGGGGAGGTTTCCACATATAAACCTCACATTTCTTCTCTGCGGAGTGGACATGTGCTCTGCATCAGCTCTCGGGGCAGCATGGGCAGCACGTGAGCGGATCCACCAAGGACTCCAAGCCCGAAGCCTGCTGACGAACTCCTCACAACAGACACCGACCTGAGAAGGGGCTTCGCGGCGAGCCCCTGGACATTTCCAAGTATTCCGGAAGGTTGGCCACAGGGCAAGCGGGCATATGGTTGTGATCTGGGGGGAGTGGTGGGGGAAATACCACAGCGCTGTCCTGACTGGTCAAGACGGGGTCACTGCCGCACGTGCTCAGTCAACAGCAGCCTGGTTCTGGGCTTCTCCTTGGGCAGCCAGCCCTCTGGCTGGGCCAGGAAGGGGAGCTGCTTGCCTGCAGACACTCTGCGTCCGGGCAAAGTGGGTGTCTGGGACCTAGGAAGCTTGGGAGGTGCAGCAGTGTTGGGCGGCTGGGGTGGGGAGGGGTCTGGGGAGACCGATCGAGGGCTGAGCTCCCAGGAGGGGAGCGGATCTCAGTTCTAGAATTCCGTGGACCCGCCCACCCACTCAGACTCAGCTAGGCTGAGACCCATCCTTTAAGACCACTCTGCCTTCCCCCAGCACTGCCACCATCTGACTCTGCTCTGACCTCTGGGGAGGAGTACCCCTCGGGGGGCCGAGCATGACCAGACAGACCCCTGCTCGAGGGGGCTTCGTGGTCAACGCCTCAGCCTCCACTGCAGATTTCCAGGGGAACTTCACTGCTCAGACCTGCTCCTAATCTCTGGGGGAGGATGTGGAGCCACGTTTATCAAGGTTGAGAAGCTGGCACGTCACAGGCCCAGCTCACTCAACATTTGTCTGCGGGCAGTGATGGGAAGATGGGAGCAGGGCAGGGCCTTGTGCAGACACTGACCAGCGAGGGGACCCCTACAAGCCCCACGGCTCCTCAGGGGCCCTTCCCTCATCCCTGGAAGCAGAGGGCAGCACGTCTAACCTGGGATGAGCCGCTCAGTTGTCCAGCTCTGACAGCACTGAGCCAACAGTCAGCCCTGTGGGGACAGCACTGCCGTAGGGATGGCGCTGCTGCTGAGCGCCTGCTGCCCGCCGAGGCGCTGACATAAACGACTGCATGCTGCCATCACAGAGACCGAGGGGCTGGGGTCACGATCCCTGTTTTGTCAGCTGGGTGAGCAACATTTAAGAACCTCCTGCCTCCAGGAAGGCCAGTGCTGGAGCAGCTACATTTCTGCCCTGAGAGGTGACAAGTTTGACTTTTCCAACCCTCTCCCTGATGACCCCCTATAAACAGGCCATTTTCTTGTGTTGGACACAAAATGGAAACCCTTCCACCCTCCAGGCAGCTGACATGGGCACCCACTGTCCTGTGCATCGCTGTCACACTGATGCAGGGTGCTGGTCCCCCCCTGTGTGGCCAGGGAGACGGGGCCTCTGATGACCCTCCTGTTGGGGAGGGGTGAGGTCAGGGTGGGCCCTGTCCCTTCCCCACTTCCAGGGCCGACCCTGACACTCCTATGGGGCCTTGGACTGTGGCAGGAGATGGGGGATGTCCTCCTCCTTGGCCGACTCTCCCCGACACACACATCCCCAGAGACGGAGGAAAGGCTGTGAAGCAGCGGCCCCTCCCCCACGTGGTGCAGGAGCAGAGAGTCACGGGAGCCTTCAGGGGTGGCCTTGGCGTGGCTGGCTTAGGCTTGGAAAGAAGAAAGGGGGCCAAGGAGATGTCCAGTGGGGCTGTGGGGCAGGGGTGGCTGCCCAGGGCTCCTTGGGCCCCGCCACCTGCTGTCTTGACCGCTTTTTAACTTTATCTGTACCAAGGCCGAAATTAGGAGGGCTTCCTACTTGGAGCTGAGCAGAAAAAGTTGAAGGAAAACATGCTCAGTCTCCTCTGTCCTCCTGTAATCGGGAACTTTAAACAGCCGAGTGCTCTTCCTTCCCAAGGCGGACACAGACAGGGGCAGCCCAGGCTGCGATCAGAGCCAAGGAGAAGGGGAATCTTGGTCTGTTTGGTTCATTTGCATTTTAGCTCAAACTCCTGGCCCAGTCAGCATGGGTAAAGAGGGCCTGAGTCTTCACTGCCAGTGATCCTGGACGGAGGCTGGACAGAGATAGCCCAGGTGCCCGTCTGCTAGGCTGCTACGAGGGCCAGAGAAGACGGCCCACAAATCTTCCTCCAATTCCTCTGCCAAACCAAGGGGCCCAGATGCTCCCGAGGTCCCCAGAGAAGCATCCTGCCCACCTACACAGTCCAGCCTGGTGTGGGCAGGGCTGGCAGGAGACAGGTGGGCCCGGGTACCTCTCACTGTAGCCCAAACCAGGGGGCCTCTTCCCTGTGCCTCTGACCTCTGTCCAGCCAGGCCAAGGACATTCACTTTAAGGCTCCCGGGCTGGCCCATGTCCCAGGTTCATCAGAGCCAGAAGAATAGAGCCAGGAAGAGCAGAAAGAGTAAAACAAGGTAAATGGAAAAGTCGAGACCTTCTTGCTTGGTCCTGCTTACCCGCTAAGGACACCGAGAACCAAGTTAAGAACAAAGAATGAACCTATGATGATTAATGTGACAAAATAGATCCAGGGCCAGTCCCTTCCCACGGCATCATTGACCTGGAAGAATGGGGTCAGAGTTAGTGCAGCTCTGGGAGCAGCCGAGCACGGCCCGCCACCCTGGGCCTCCGGGTCACCAGAGGCCAAGTGGCCTGCCCAGCCAGCGGTCCGCACGTGCGGCTGAAGTGAGACAGTTTCTGTTCTCCTGGGCCTGGTGACGGGTACATGGGGCCTGGGGCCTTGCTCAGCTGCGTCGTGACGAGGACACAGAAACACTCAGCTTACCCGCTCAACACACCAAGAACCAGATTTAGAACGAAGAAGGATCCGAAGATGACCAGACTGACAAAATACACCCAGGGTAACTCGTAGCCCATAGCGTCCTGCATCTGGAAAGACCAAGGACAGTGAGGAGAGAGAGAAGCAGGAGTGAGTTCACAGCGAGGAGGCAGGGAGGCCAAGACGGAGGAGCAGAGGCTAGGAGGGAGGAGCAGAGATTCGGGGAAACCACTGTCGCCCAGCGCCACCTTGACTCTAACACCCGGTGACCTCGACCTGAGCGGGAAGGACCTTGGCAGCTCTGCCGCCGGGCGGGTGGGGATCTCGCTCGGCTGCCTCTGCCCTTTTATTTTCAGGGGAACAGAATTTCCCTCCAATATTTTCTATTCACTCGTCTAAGAAGCTGGGTCACCTCCAAGGTGCTTTCTTCCCTAGGAGATGATTTCCGCTCACTTGGGTTTATGTGGTCACTGTGGCTGGCACCCTGGCCTCAGCTCTCGCAGACAAGCGGGGTTGGCGGCTTTGGGGTCGCATGGGGAGACGCCTTCCTCAGGGAGTGACCCAGGGGCCTGGGTGGATGAGTGCTGACCACGCTGTGTCAATGGCTTCAGAGGCCATGGGCCGGGAGGATGGTGGTTCGGGGTTGGTGCTCAGGGAGCAGCTCTAGCAAACATGGGCCAGTGGAGATCCCATGGGAGGTTTACACCACTGGGGTTCCAAAATCCCACAGGGCACAGGCTTCCCGAACGACCTGCATCTGTGGTTCTCCAGGGGAGGCCCCAGGGCCAGCAATATCACCCTCCCTGGGCACCTGGGGCCTAGTTTGGAACCCTCGGCCTTACACCCACACTGGGGGCGCCTGACGTCCCAGGTTCTCACAAGCCCTGGGTGCATCTGATGTGTCTTAGGCTTGAGACCCGCTGGTCCACAGCCCAGCCTTCAAAGCAAGGACAGGACAGAGGCTGTGACTCTCTGCATCCTCTCGCACCCCCACCTTAGCTCTGGGCCCCCTGCTCTGGGGCGGCCTGGGTGCCAACACACGTGCGGGCGGCCCTGAAGTAGGGCAGTGCGGGAGCAGGAGACGGATGGCTTCAGTCAGCCCGCGTGGAGCTATTCAGGAGAGAAGAATAAATACAGCCGATTTTAAAGAATGACCCAGATTGCTGACACCCTTACTTAGAGGTGAAAAGGGACAGGTCTGCTCAGACACTAAAGCCAGCCGTTCTCTGGGGCCCTATTGGGTGGGCATGCAGAGAGGCCCCCGGGGTCCACCACCTGCAGCCCCTCAGCCAGGACCTCACCAGTAACCAGGCTTTGCTGAAACACATGCCTCCCCTCCCCTCACATCTAATTCTTGGAGGGAAACACACCTCCAGCCTTCAAATCCAACATCACGTTTCCCCAGGAAGAAAACACAGGAGGACTGTTGACTCCAGCCCCATCTTCTGGGGGCTTCTCTCCACCCCAGCTGACTCCAGGGACCTTTCAGGTCTGGTGCCCCCTCCAAGGCATTGCGGTCCCCAAGGGCTGGGCAGTTTGGGGGGCATGGGGGGCTGTCACCTGTCATCACAGGTGGGAGGTGCAGCCTTTAAAATCATAGTGCATTACAGGGACTGTTATCGGCGGGCAGGGTCGGCTCTGACTGAAAGCCAGTGCCCAGGGCGGTGGCCAGATGAAACCCTGACCTGTGTCACCTTGTCTGTGGGACACGGGGTCCACCCACAGGTCACTGGGGGAGCAGCAATTCGGGGGCCCATCTCACCTGACCCCTCCTGCCCCTCTGTGCCTGCAAGGGCACCAGGAATGCCCAGGTGGTGTGGGATCTGCCGCAGGCCCACCACTCCCAGAGGCCGACAAAACCAGCTTCTCCGGGACTCGGCCGGGACCCTGCACTGAGTGGGGCATGGAGTGGAGGCCCGTGGACCTTGCTGTCCCAGGTGGGCCTCTGGTACTTGGTGAGGCCACAGGGGGCTGGGCTGGCTCTTGGACGTGTGAGGAGCCCAGAGCCCAGTTCTGTCCAGTCTCCAAACTGGTGTAAAGCCGGCTTTTCCTTCTCGCTTGCTCCCCACTCAGTGAAACTGACGGGCCAGCGAAACCCCACCTCCTCCGGGAAGCCCTCCCTGCTCTTGCGGGGTCCTGAGTGGGAGCCACATTTCTCTGTGTCCACGTCTCTCCAATTAGACCCAAACTCCTCGAGCGCAGGGCCTGGGGGCTCACTAAATGTGTGTTCAATTGAATTACTGAGTAATAAGAACTTGCCTAATGCCAGCAAAATGAATAAAACAAAACCTAATAAGTAAACAAATTATAGCTTTGAGAGATGAGAATTCCCCTTCTTAATATGTTTATAAACCAGGAGTGTATTGTTTAGGTAACAGATTCTCTAAAGCTGCGTGGGTGCTGAGCAGTAATGCCCAACCTAGGGCAGACTCGGGGTTCAGGGCTGGGAGTACCGGGGACCCCGACACCTTCTCTACCTCATCCCTGTTAGAGCCAGGTGCTGTCTCTGGGTGACAAGGACTCTTCTCCACTTTTCACCCTGAGTGGCTCTCTGTCATTGGTAGAGCCCAACTCCCCAGCTCTGCTCGCTGGACACCTTTCAGGCAGGGAGAAGAGGTGGAGATGGAACCGGAGAGAATAGGCTCAAACACCCAATGCCACCTGCTTGGAGGCAAAAGACCTTCCTCATAAACCAGGGATATTTCAGCAGCGCCGAGGCCAGCGATCAGTGGCCATGGTGCGTACATGTATGTGTGTGCATGTGCACTCGCGTGTGTATGTATATATATGTGTGTGCATATGTGTATGCATGCATGAGTGTGTATCTATGGGTATATGTGTGTGCATGTGCGAGCACATAAGTGTGTGTATGCACATACATACATGCGTATGTGTGTGCATGTATGTGTGTGAGTGCATGTATGTGAGGAATGTCCTCCCAGTGTGTCCACACATGTGAGTGTGGAGCTGACAACTGACTTGTGCAAAGTTAAAACCTCATGCTTTCGTTCCTGCTGGAGCCAAACTGAGGCAGAAGCTCCCAAAGACACATCTATCCTTTTTGTGATTTCTCATGAGGGAGTCCTTTTAATTTTAGTTTTAAGCTGAATCTCTAATTCTTAAAAATCAGCAGAAGAACTGGTCAGGGAGAAACCAACTGGGGAAAACAGGAGGTGTCAGGAAGTGGGAGGGGATGAGAGCTGGTGGAGGAGGTGAGGCCAGGACACAGGCCAGATGGCTGTCCTGTGTCACACGGGAAGCAGAGTCTGGGGGCCCGGGCAGAGGGCCTCATGGGCAGAGGTCAACAGAGTCCCCATCATGGACAGTTGCTGAGGCACCAAGATTCCTGAAGTGCAGGGTGCCTGAAATCCTGCTCGGAGCCCTGCCTGGGGCTCAGGGGACACTCATGCCTCCCTGCAGGTGCCCTGTGCCCCCCACTCCATGGACACAGGGCTTGGGGACCTCTGGGAGCTCCTGCAAGGGCAGGGGCTGGGCCCTTGGTGTCTGTCCCTCAGCTGGACCCTTGGCGTCTGTCCCCCGGCTGGACCCTCGGCGTCTGTCCCCTGGCTGCACTGGGTAGGGGAGCGGGCCCTTCCTTGCTCAGAGAGCTCCATGTTTTATAGGAAAGCAAAGAGGGTGTGAGAGCCTGTGGGTTTTTGGAGAAGGAGCCTGAGGAGAGGAAGGAGGAGCAACCAGAGAGGGTACAGAAGCAGAGGAGAGCGAGCAGGCAGGCGCTCTGGGCTAGGAGGGGCCTCCCTCAAAATACCCACCAGGAGGTTCCCTTTCGTCTTCAGGGGTGTGTGTGTGTGTGTATGTGTGTGTGTGTGTGTGTGTGTGTGTAGGTGCACACACATGCACATGTGTGCCCGCACACAGACACACATGCACACACAGCTCGGTCACTTAGGAAGGTGCTGGAAGGGTCAGGGGAAGGCCGACAGGGCTGGGGTCCGTCCCCACCTCTGACACCGCCATGCCCTGCCCGAGCTCATCACCACCTCCCCCCACTGGAGGGGGGCGAGGGGGAAAGCACAACACAGCTGTTGAAAATTGCTGGTTGCCGGGCGAGCTCCTCTCAACCCCCACTCTGGCTGTCACTGTGACAGCACCTCCTTGGACCACATCTGGCTGGGGGGGTGGGAAGCGGGAGGGAGGGATGAAGGAGGATCACAAAAATACATCAGGCCATCAGCAAAGTAAATTATACCTATTCCCCCACCCCCACCCACCCACCCACTGCCGTCCTGCCCTCAATTTGATGCCATGGGAGGTGTTTCCATGGCAACGTAGGGCCTCGGTTTGGAGCTCGTATGATGAGGCCCCGGAGCCCAGTCCCACACGACCACCTGTCCTGTGATGCCCGTTGGCAGAGGACATCTCTGTCTTTGGCTGACCAGAGGGACCCACCCAAGGTAGAAGGACTCCTTAGGGCCACTTTTGAATTCTATCTGCTTTGCTAAAAGAAATTAAACTTGCCCGGATAGAGTAAGCTCATCTCCCTTTGTCTCACAAATTATTCAAAGCCAAGTTCTTACTGAGTATGAGCCTGGGAGAGGTGTGCCAATGTTCATCTCGGTTGGAGGGAGAGGTGATTAGACCTGTGTCTTTTCTGAGAGTGTTTCTGCATGACCACTCTACCAGGCTCCCACGGCAACACCATTGTTAAGTGCAGTCTAGCTGGTTTCCCTGCTCTGAGTTGGATGTAATTGTGTCTGAATCCTGAGGACCCCAGGAACCCCCTATCAAGCAGGGAACACTGAATATCACTGGTGGGGTTCAAGGCACGTGGGCAAGTTTAAACTGGTTCTATGAAGAGAGGTGCACGTTTCATGGCAGTGCAGGGTCTCAGTCTGCCCCCAGAAACTGGGAGAAGTGGGCTTCTGAATTGTTGAAAACAGTTTAGCAGCCACAATGCCCAGAATGTGCAGAGCATCTCTGAGAGGTTCCAGAACTCCTCCTCCTGGTCCGGGGCGGGGGTGGACACCTCTCCTGGCTCTGGTTCTTCCCAGCCTGGCAGCCTGGCATCCCTTCCTCCCCAAACAGCCTCTTAGACTGTTTTCAGGGCAGCCAAATCCACTTGATTATTTGCAAAACTCTGGGTGCGATGGTATTCTCAAGCCCGACAACAAGCATTTTCCGCCCAAACGCTGGAGTGCAGTGCTGGGCTCTGGCAAGTCAGTTCTCATGTGGAAGTAAGAGATCCTACAAAGAATGACATTTTCTGGGGTTTTTATAAATAATGGACTTGACTGCCAGGATGAAGACAGATCAAATATGGTATGTTTGCCTGTGGGGCAGCCTGCATGGAAACCTGCCCCTCGACAGCTCGGATGCTGGCAAAGTCGTGTTGGCTACTGGCTGAAAAAAGGGCATCTTTAAGGTAAAAGGAGATTTACTGATAATTGGTTGGCACTTGAGAAGTGACATTTCTGAATAAGCATCACATGACCAGCAGAGCATTCTGTCAGCAGTGAAAAGGCTGGTTATGCGTTTGTCTGATGGACTATCTGATATAACGAGGGAAGATCAAACACGAGAGGTAAAACACAATAGAATGCCGCAATGCTGCACAATTCAATAAAAATGCTTTCCTCTCTGAAGACCAGGCCTGAGTTTTCTCTTTAGCCCTAGAAATTGAACGTGTGCCCTCCCACTCCCTTGGGGACATGGGCAGGACATGTACGGGGCGGGAGAAGCCCTACAAGAAGACCCTTGGGTCCGGTCGGCCGTAGCCCCACTGGGCTGTGTGCCAGCGCTTCCCACTGTGGAGGACAAATGAGAGGTGACACTTTTCTTGGGCTGGTGAGCAGAGGGAGGCTCATGGGCTTTGTTTCTCAGGCAAGACCTGGAAGAAATCAAGGTCCTCACTCCTCCTGGCGTGCGTATGACTGCGCGGCCCTGGAAGGCGGATGCTGTCCGCCCCGCCTGCCCCAGCACGTACCCAGTAGAGGACGTCGGTCCAGCCCTCCATGGTGATGCACTGGAACACAGTCAGCATGGCGAAGGCGAAGTTGTCGAAGTTGGTGATGCCGTGTTTGGGCCCATCCCAGCCTGGCTTGCACACCGTGCCGTTCTGGCACTGCCGCCCGTGGCCCGTCTCCAGGGCACACGGCGAGGGGTCATCTTCTGCTGGGACATCTCAAGTGGCCAGGGGAAGACATAAGGAGGCGGGGGTGGGGGAGAGGAATGGGCAGAGAAAGAAGAGAGAAATTAGAAAAACAGTGGGTGGGATGGCAAAGGACCCAGCGGCGACAGCGCAGAGCACAGTCACACCAACGCCCCAAACACAAGCGAACACACACGGCGCTAGGTGCTCATTCAGGCTGCCGTCAATTCAGAAGGTCAGAGCTTTCAGCTGAGTGTTGTAAAACTGTATTTAACCTGGATTGACTTCAAAGACAGAGGAGAGGCTGCCCGTCAAACGGCCAAGAAAAAATATGACTATGAGGCGACCACTCTGAGTAAAAACATCCTGGAACGCAGAGGGGGAGGCCTTGACTTCTGTTTTTGGTGCTCAAGTATCTGCAGACATTTCTGCGGGAATGCCGGAGTTTAGGGCAAGGGCATTGTGGGTTTTTTAAAAAAATTTTTGGGTAGGCCAGAAAGTTCCCTCGGGTTTTCCCGTAGGATATTATGGAACTTTTTGGCCAACCCAACAATTTTTATTAGAGTATAGTTGCTTTACACTGCTGTGTTAATTTCTGCGATACAGCAAAGAGAATCAGCCATATGTATACATATATCCCCTTTTGTGGATTCCTTCCCATATACGTCACCACAGAGCACTAAGTTCTCATTAGTTATCTACTATATACATAGTATTCATAGTGTGCATGTCAATCATTCCCAATCTCCCAATTCATCCCACCTGCCCAGTATGTTTTTTAAAAATTTTATTTATTTTTAACTGAAGGATAATTGATTTATAATATTGCATTGTTTTCTGCCATGTTTCTGCCATGAATCAGCCATAGGCATACGTATGTCCCCTCTCTCTTGAACCTCCCTCCCACCTCCCACCCCACACCACCACTCTACGTTGTCATCGAGCCCCAGTTTGAGCTCCCGGTGTCACACAGAAAATTCCCACAGGCCATCTATTTTACACATGCTAGTGTCTATGTTTACCTGCTACTCTCTCCATTTGTCCTGCCCTCTGCTTCCTCTCCTGTATCCACAAGTCTGTCTCTATGTCGGCATTTCCACCACTGCCCTGCAAATAGGTTCATCAGTACCATCTTTCTAGATCCCACATAGATATGTGTTAATATATGATATTTGTTTTCCTCTTTCTGACTTACTTCACTCTGTATAATAGGCTCTAGGTTCATCCACCTCCTTAGAACTGACTCAAATGCATTCTTTTTTATGGTTGAGTAATACTCCATTGTATATATGTACCACAGCGTCTTTATCTATTCATCTAGGTTTCTTCCATGATCTAGCTATTGTAAATAGTGAGGCAATGAACTTTGGGGTACATGTGTCTTTTTCAATTACAGTTTTCTCAGGATCCCTCAGTATTGTTGATGGGAAGGTTCTTTCATGTAATTGGCCAGAGATCCTGCTCAGTGGCACTTTCTGACTCCCCACAGGTCCATGCAGCATGTAACATGATGCTTCACCAGGGATGCAGGTCACTCTACAGCGGAGGATGCCTTCTTGATGAAGGACAGAGAACAAATTCTGATGGCGAAAAGTACCCCCTACAGAGCATTATTCCAGACCCAGGGAACAACGCCACTGCAGTATTTTGCGTGGTCGTGTCACGTGGAACCTTGCCTCCTGCCCTTTTCTCCAGCGTCTTCAGGAGAGAAAAACCGTCTGGACCTCTACTCAGGACAGAGTGGCCACGGGGGATGGGAAGAATGCTCTCCCGTATGGAGCCCTCTTGGCTTTTCCAGGAAACAGCTTAACATCTCCCATGGCCGCAGGCTGTGCTCAGGCTAATTCCATGCTCCAGGAAGAGGTGCTGGGAAATCAGTGAGTTAGGCTATTTTTCATGCAGAGGTCATTGGTGGATTGAACTAGACTTGGCTGAGCTGAGAATTTCCATTTTGGTAAAATACTGAGAGTCTTGGTCCCAGTTGCAAGAGGTAATGGCATGGAATTTGCAGAACTCTGAGAAATTAAGAGCATCGTCTTGGGCTTGTAGAAAGAAACAGGGATAACAGAACGGACCTTCGTTCTAGCAAACAACTCAAATGGCAGAGAGGATGTGCCCCCAGAGAGAAAGTTTGCTTGTCGTCCTTCATTCAGAGACTCCAGGCCACCAGGGTCCTCTCTGGTTTCTGGCAGATCCAGGTAATTGGGGGCGAAGACTTCGATGTCGAGGCTATTGGCTGCTGGGCTGCTTCTCAGTCTGTGGCTTCAGATTACAGCTTTTCACTCCCCAGAGGATGACAGCAGAGGAATACTAATCCTAAATCTTCACTAAGGGTGACCCTTTGGGGCGTGAATTGAGCTGTGCGGTTGGAGACACACGCCGGCCTGTGTCGTCTTGGCTTTTTGCCTTTCTCTCTCTTTTCAAACAGCTTTATCGAAACATAATTTACATGCCGGACAAGTCATCAGTGAGCATGGACAGCTCAGTTATTTTTAGTAAATTTATAGAGCCGTCCAGCCGTTACCACAACCCATTTGGAAACGCTTCCACCGCCCCAAATTTCCGAGCCCTGTCTGCAGTCAGCCCCCGGCAGTCACACCTGCCGTCTGTCTACGGATCTGCCTGCCTTGCAATTTCATGTGGATGGAATCACACTAGGTGGCTTTGGGGTCCATATTTTTTCACAAGGCACCATGTTTCATGGTCTGTTCCTTTCCACGGACGTACAGGTCACTGTGGGTTTATCCGCTTGCCTGGTGATGGACAGCTGGCTGGCCGGCTTCCACAGGCTGGGGCCGCTGTGAGCAGAGCAGCTTCCTGGCTTGTTCCAGGCCTGGTGCTCCAGGTCAGGTGTGTGTGCAGCGACCCAAGGGATCCCTGGTCCCTGAATCATATGGGGGACGACAGTGTCTGCACCATTTCCTACCCTGGGGTCTGGCCCCCAGGAGACCCCCTTCATGGAAAGGAACCTCGGTCTGTTCTTGGTGACTTCTGAACTTTTGAAATCTTTGCAAATTTGGATGTGAGGTTAAGTAATGGGAGGCTGTAAGACGGTGGAACCTGAAAAGTGAGCCTCAGACCTAAGGAATACATAAGAAAGTGGATTACAAGCACCTAGAAATTGAGAGTAAGTGGACTGGAAACCCAGGAACCAAACAGATAGTAAATTTTATTGGGTTCACTGGTCTAGTGATGGCTTTCTGGGATGATGTGTTCAGTCATTGTGACAAAAGTGCTGGGAAGATGAAAGATAAGACAAAAGAGATGGTGAACAACATAGACGGAAACTTGGGTTTCTTTTTCTTGGGTCTTGCTCTCAAGTGCAGTAAAGATGCTGCTAATCTTTGCACTGTGACCCCTGATCTGATAGCTTTCCTTGCATCCCAATTCCTCAGAACTGAAATGAGGAAAAGGTGAAGGCTGCTAGAGTGGGTTCCAAGTGTCCTCAAGGGAGGAGCATGGATCTCGGGGCTTTATAAGTGGATGCTGGAAAGAAAACAGCATCCTGGGGACGCAATCTCATTAATAAATGAGAGAGGGCCAGATTCAGAAAGTTGGTCTGCAGGATCAAGTGCCTCTCTGCTATACTGAATCGGTCTTGAACAACAATAAAAAAAGATTTGAGAACAATTAAGGAGCAATAACAATCTGGTAAAAATAGGTGCCTATAAAAAGCACTAAAGGGAACACTTGGAAAATCTGAACACACACAGATCAGCAGGTCCTGGCAACGTGCCCTTGAGGGTGAGGGGAAATTAGTCTAAACGTGAAGACATGTTGGGTTTTCTGCAGAGCTGTGGATTCCCAGAGAGGAAGGTGGGAGCGTGAAGTTGGAGAAAAAGCTGAAGCCATGCGGGCTCCCCATTTCAAAGCAGAAGTGAGAGAGGAGGGGTCATTCTGGAAAGTTCCAAATTAAGTCTGTGGCAGAAGAATAGAGGTGAAGATGAGAGAGATTTTGGAAGTGTGGTTAATACCAGCAGGAGCAGGGACTCTGGGAGAACGCCAGCAAGGGGCTCCAGGGGGAAATGACCAAAGACAAAACCAGTTACTTTCTGAGGCCCCAAATCTGAGCAGTGAATAGAGAGGAAGTGATTTCATGTCTGGGTTTCGGCCAACCAGCTCTCTTCCAGTCTCAGGGGTAATTATTGCGCTTGGGAGAGCGATTCAGAATGACCTGGCTCGAGCGCCACCAAACAGATGGGACAACCAGAGACAAAAAGGATGGACATATGGTGATGTGTCTGTTGAGGAACAAGGAAGGCGCCTTGCAGATGCCTCCAGAATCGGGGAACGTGTGTCTCCAAAGGCTGCGTCTTCAGGGACTGGAAGGGGCAGTCCACGGGTGGAACAACAGTCCACCGGCAGCCCAGAGCTTTCTGGTGTGGATTCGACACCCAAGGTTTCCCATGTCTACACGCTCACAAAGCTGTCTCAAGTATAAAAATCACCGGATGTAAAATCCCTTAAGAAAACCAAGACAAGGACATTCAGGCACTTTAGCATAATCTAAATTTGCAGAAAAATTCAGGAATTCAATCCAAAGTCTACAATGAAAAAAAGACACCCATTCCAAAGGTGATGCCAACGTCTCCAAAGCAAAGGGGGACTGGGGTCAAAGGTTGCAGGCTTGGGCCCTCCACCCTCTGGCTGTGCTGAGTGTGTCCGGGTTCCCGTATGTGTTCTTCCCTGTCAGCGCTGGTCACCGTGTGGGTGGAAGGAGCCCTCACCACTGTGGGATGAGGGTCCCTGGACCAGCCCAGGATTTGGTGCAGGGCGCTGAGCAAATCGGCTCTGCAGCCAGTGTCCTGGGCGCCCTCCCCATGGGGGGCTGGCTCCACGTACAGTGAGGTCCCCTTCCCGTGGGGCTGGCAGGGCTCCTCCCTCGGGAGAATGTCCCTGGAGTCCGTCCTTGGGCTCCCCAGCTGACTGTGTTTCTGCGGTGGGGGCTGATTCTTTTCCGAACCCGATGGCGGGGGAGATAAACCATCAGGTAAATAACCTGGGTGTTTTCTGGAAAGAAGCAGGCACATTTCCTGGTCTGTTTACCCTCAGGAATGGACAGCAGTGTGTTCCCAGACTGGCCATCCAACCGGCCAGGCCAGTCCTGCCGTCCCCTGAGAGCAGAGGGGCCACTGGAGGTCTCGGCAGGCCTACGGCTGTCCCGTCCAACACAGAGGAGCCACGGCCTGGGCCGTCACACCCAGCATTTACTGGCCATTTGAGACCACTGATGGCCTGACCACAAAGTCAGAGGCTTCCAGGTGGTGCTGGTGCAGCCCCACAGGATCCTGCTGCCCTCAGGAAACCCGCCTTGGCTGGTCCCCAAACTTCGGGGCAGAAACCTTGGGGCGGGGGTGGGGGAGGGAGGTGTGTGAGCGTCTCCCTCAGCTCAGGGAGCACAGTTGTGTGGGAGCGGGTTGCTCAGTGGGAATCTCACCATGCCCCCGCCCCCTCCGTGCTCAAGTGAGCCCAATCATTGCTCAGCTGATGGGGTCTTCTAGACCTGACATCCCCATGCCGGCCTGAGAAATCTGGGTCAGACGGGTCATGACCATTTCAATAGGACAGCATGAACTTTATATGTCCTATACTCGCTCTCAGGCAGGTCTTAGGATGAGCCCTAAGGAAGCTGCGCAATCAATGTTAAATGTATTGGTTCAGGGCAGCTACAGATGGAGCCCAATAAAAAGAAGGCTTTGAATTAAAGGGGAGAACATTACTCACTGTGATGTTGGGTATTTCTTTAAGCAAGGCTGAAAATCTCAGAATTTTAGCTAAAGTCAAGACCCAATTCCTTCGATTTTAAAAGTTTTTCATTTTTAAAAAAGAACATGACAGTTTATTTTATATAATCATGACCCAGGAAATGCTCTCTACAGTGAAAAAACAGTCTCCTCTTAGACTCACCATCAAGAAAGTTAAAACAATTGTGTGAATCTCTGACTATAGGTTCACAGTTTGGGGGTTTTGTTTTGGCTGTGGCCACGTACAAAGACCCAGTCAATCTATTAAGTCTAACCAGACCACACAGATCAGGGGGTCTGCTTTGGTTTCTGAATGTGAGTAACTCATGTCACTCCCTCCACTGAATGTTCCCGCCACACCCCAGGGCAAGGGGCTCAGGTTTAATTTATTGCCTGGGTTGAGGGGAGTGAGACGCGATGGACATGGAGGGGACAGAAGTTCCTTCAAGGCTTCAGAGGATGCTCCCCTTTCTTTCCCAAGACACCAAAAAACTAAGACGGAAGATCTTGTTTGAAAAAAGTCACACATATCGAACATGGCTCACTCCTTTGCAGAGTATATTGTTTTAAATAATCCTTTGTGCTAAACTACTTTGTCTGTTTAAAAGCCTTGTCAATTTCTATTTAAATGTTTTTTTTTTTTTTTTTTTAATTTTAAAGTCCAGCTGAGATGTTAGGAGCTAAAGACAGCAGTCTGTGGAGTGTCTGTCAAGCCCAAACTTCAGTCCTACCAGGGGTGAACTCAGTGAGCAGCGTGGCTGGTTAAACACACTGGCTTATGGGAGGGACGTGGAGAGCCACACCTCCCGGAGGAAAGGAGTTTTGTCACAGGCCGTCCTCCTCACCTGGACTGGGGGCCCCCGGACGGGAGGTAGAAACACTGAGGCAGAGGAGCCAGGTCACCCCAGAGGTGAGAAGGACGCAAGGTTGTGAGCCTACCGGCTGAGGGCGGGGCTTCCTCCCGTGGGCGGGGCTTCCTCCCGAGGGCGGGGCTTCCTCCCGAGGGCGGGGCTTTCTCCCGAAGGCACAGTTGATGATCAGCCACATGAGGGGCAAGGACAGAGTCACCAACTAAGCTCTGATTCTTAAAAAATTCAGTGTTGGCTAAGCACCTTGTTTAGAGAGTGCTTATCAGTGCCAGACAGGGCTTCCCTGGTGGCTCAGATGCTAAAGAATCTGCCTGCAGTGCAGGAGACATGGGTACGATCCCTGGGTTGGGAAGATGCCTTGGAGAAGGAAATGGCTATTCACTCCAGTATTCTCGCCTGGAGAAGTCCATGGACAGAGGAGCCTGGTGGGCTTCAGTCCATGAGTTCTCAAAGAGTAGGACACGACTGAAGTGACTAACACACACACACACACACACACACACACAGGGCAGTGCTGGACAAAGCTTACGTTTAGCTATTTTAACAGAGACTCATTTTAGTAAACACAGAAGTTAGACCCCAGAGAGAAAATAAAATCCCTGCCTCTCTTGGCAGAGGAAACGCGGATGCCAGAAGGCAGGGCTCCCCAGTGGCCGGGAGGGATGGTGCCTCCCTTACCTGCAATGCCCTCCTGGTTGTAGCAGGTCTTGTGCATCTTGCCCATGAAGAGCTCCAGGCCGATGATGGCGTAGATGATGATGACAAAGAGCACGAGCAGGGCGATGTGCAGCAGGGGCACCATGGCCTTGATGATGGAGTTCAGGACCACCTGGAGACCTACAATGACAAAGCTCATGCTATCAACCCTGCTGCCTGAAGCTCATGCCATTTGCTCAGCCTTGCCTCCCATGAGGGTCTTGCCGCCCAGTTTCAGGTGAGGAAAACGAGGCTCCAGGTTGCACAGTCAGAGTGACGCCTGGTGGGGTGCGGGAGTGGATCTAGGTGGGCCTGATTGCAAACCTCCCCAGGAGCCACATCCAAATGGCAGGACAGGCAGACACTGTCCTCCTAAGGGCCTCTCGACTGGGGAGGAGAGTGATCCTAGTGATAGAGGTGGAGTTGTCTTAGCGTACTTCAGCGTGGTTAGAGGGGGAGTTCTGGTTTGCATGTGTCACCTCAACGAATGGGTTCTGAAGTCCCCTGATCCTTTCAGAGAAAAAAGAGTAAGTAAAAGGCTTCTTTCACAATAGGTCTTGTCAGCACCCAGGGGTTTCAGGCCTGTGCTGCTGTCTTATAGGGAGAAGGACCCTTTGCTTATAAGCTGAACCGTAAATATCATCCCCGAATGTTCCTCATTCAAAGAAGAGGCTGCACATGTTCACTTGTAAATGGTGGTTGCCGGCAAGCCCCCGAGACCTCCTCCAGGTCCCAGGAGGCCTTCTGTCAACAGGGGGACACCATCT
This sequence comes from Dama dama, assembly GCF_033118175.1. Classification (NCBI taxonomy): domain Eukaryota; kingdom Metazoa; phylum Chordata; class Mammalia; order Artiodactyla; family Cervidae; genus Dama; species Dama dama. The sequence goes on from NC_083702.1 coordinate 11,496,204, forward strand.
TCACATCCAGGACAGAAGTTGGGGAAGGGCTGGCTCCCTGCCTCTCGTCCAGGCTGGTTGTGTGGAGGGTCACACAGACGCCAGGACCCCCACCTCTGAGCCACCCCTGCGGGACACTGTTAGTTTCAGACCCACCCACCAGCCGGGGACCACCTTCCTCCTCTCCTGCACTGGGGGTGTCACCCCTCTGCCCCCACTGCCCTTAGCACTGGTGCCCGAAGTCTGGGCACTCCCTCCCTGTGCCCTGAGTGGGTCCCTGAGACTTCGTGACCTGGAGGAGAGGGGTTCACAAGTCTAATTGGGAGGACTCACCCCAGCCATCAAGTGAGCTGGGGAGAGGAAGCAAAACAAGAGAAAAGCCAGGATAATTTCACCTGCGAATTAACGAGAGGGCTTCACAGCCTCCCAGTAGAGCACGATGCTTTCCGATCCGCGTGACTCTGTTAATTAGCAGGTTGTACACACTGCACACAGGTGTGCAGAGCCTCGGAGGAAGCTGACAGCTGAGCTGCACGCTGGCTTTTGGGGTGACTGCTGGGGGCATCCCTGGAGGAGGCTGTTCAGGCCACGAGAGGAACGTGGCAGAGAATAGGGGGACACAGGATGGGGAGGGTCCTCCTGCCATACAAAACCCCTCCCTCTCTGGACTCCTGATCCAACAGTGCTTCTTTCAGACTCAGACCTGCCATCCTTCCTCCCGCTCCAGGACCATTGTCTGCGCTGTTCCCTCGGCCTGGACACTTTCCAATAACTCCCTCAGCTTATCCTTCTGCTCTCGGCCCAAGGCCCACCCCCTCCCCCCACCTGCCCCACCCCGGGAGACACCTCCTTTCTTCTAGGTTTTGTTGGAAACTACTCCTTTCCTTTGGAGCTGAGTTCATTTGCAGTCACATGTTCATTAAGTGGCTTTTAAACATTTATACCCGCCTCCCACGTTGGGCTGAGCTTTGTGAATATGGGGACTGTGGGCCCCTGGCCCTTTCATCGCTGAGACTTTGCTTGATACTGAGCACATGTGGCCCAAGACAGCCAAGCACAGGCTGCTGCTGCCATCACCAAGCTCTGGGAGCTTTGCTGTCACCAAGTCTGGCACTGGGAGCTCTGCAAATGGACAGGCGAGCCCCCAGGGCCTGCAGGACTGGCTGTGAAGGTGCCTAGAAGAAGTCACGCCCGTTCTGGCCACCGTCGGGGCCGTGGAATTCCTGACCAATGCTATGCTCCCACCCATCCCTGTCAGGGTGGTGGGTACTCCCCTCCCCGAGCACCAAGATCAGACCTGGGCCTCCAACCGTACCAAGTCCTGCCAGTTCGCTTTTGCAGGACTTTAGACAAGTGTAAGTAACTGTGACTACATAAATAATCCATGTTCATCATGAAGGAGATGGGCAATGCTTATGATAGAGAAATGAGAAAACAAAAGGAAGGGGGAAGAAAAAATAACTCGTTTGTGGTCCCACCCCTGGAGGGAGGCACTCCCAGCCTCTTGGGGTGCATATTGGACACTGTGGCCGCTGGATTGGTTACTCAGCTTGCTGTCTCCACATTGCAGCTGGGATGCTCGTTCCAAAGCACACACGCAAAGTGTCTTCTGATGCGCTGTCACCCACGTTCTCCAGCTGATGGCCCCTGACTCCGGCCCACACCGCACTCTCCAGCCGCAGCCTCCCCATGTCAGCATGTGTTCTTCCCCCCGTGGACGCTGCTCCCTGCCTGATGCGCAGCCCCAGCCACCCGTCCTCTCATCTGTGCTCCTCGGCATGCGGCAGGGACTCATTGCACAGGCTGCTTTCCGAAGTCATGCTGTTCATTCAAGTATCTCCCGGAGACACCGAGGGGTGTCATTGGGAAAAGACGAGACCCGTGGAGTGGGAAGCACACAGGCACAGAGGGGGCTGTCCATGACCTTCACAGGATTTAACCTGCTGTTCTGAAGAAGGAGAGTGGTGGAATTCAGCATGACCACAGGAATGGAGCCAGGGCCAACCAGGAAGTCAACACAAATAGACTGTCCAAGAAACAGACCTACGGTGGAGTGGGATGCTCCAAGCGGCAGAGAGCCTCCCATCCCCAGAGGGATGTAAGCATTTTTTTAGATGAGCTCATGGAGGAGGAGCCTTGGTGGGGATTCAGCCAGTGAATAAAGAGTGACTCCAGGGCACCGAAACTCCCAGCCCTCATTGACGAGGAATGAAGACTTGCTGGGGCAGGAAGATGACCCCAATCCCCCTGGCACAACCAGGGAAGTAGGTACTGTCAGTAACTATATCTTACAGAGGAGAAGAGTGAGTTCCAGAGAGGTTAAGCATCACAGCTGGTGGAGAGGCACAGGGCTTAGTGCTGGTGGCCTGACTCTAGGCCAGGGGCTGCACGACTGGGCCAAGTGCCTCCATGTGCCCTGGCCCATGCCCTTCAGCGTCAAAGACCCCCATCTGTGAAGCAATAGCACACGCTCGTGACATCTTCTGGGAAGGCGGGGGCCTCGTGCTGCTTCCAGGGGGCCCCACTGCCTCTGAGGCCAGGCTAGCAAAGGCTTCAAGCCCCTGCCCTCCATCCCACCACCGGCAGCAACCAGGATGGGGTGTACAGGTGCCACCAGGGCCCCTCTCTCAGCGCCCCTCTCTGCAGCGCCTCCGCACATAACTGGCTCTCAAGACCTGAGTCTGAATAGCTTCTCCTAGGAACCAGCTCATAGCTATCTTCACAACAGGCCCCTCCTGCTCCCAACCCAACCTGGAAAACTCAGCGACATCTCTGCACCCCAGTGCCTTCCTTGGATGGGCCAGTGAGCAGGGTCCCTGAGGAGGCATGGGTCCAGATGAGCCTGGAAAGCACCTTGAGGACACGAGACCACGAAGGGCCTCATGGACACGATCACATGATGTCACTACGGGCCACACGCATGGTGAGTATGTGCTCTTGGCCCTAAATCAGGACATGAGATCTGACAGATACACGTGGACTTATGGGGACAGCAGGAATGTGGAGCAGACAGCTCCATCTGGCACACAACATACAACCTGGGAGTCCAGTCTCTCGCAGTTTGTGTGGGTGGCCTCCTCGTGAGGGATGAACCACCTACGCCCACCCCCACCCCAGGAAGCCCAGCTGCCAGCTTTCCAGGGAGATGGGACTCTAACGAGCAGCTTTGCTGGATGCTGGGCTCAGGTGAGGATGGAGAAGAAGCTGAGCTGCATGCACTGCCTTTCCTCTTCTCCTTCCACACTGTCGTGAGGCCCAGACCACTGTCTGCATTCCTGCTGAGGACAACTTCAGACTTCCAGCTTAGGGAAGATGTAGAGGGTCTGAGTATGCAAAGCATGGTATTTTCCCTTAGAAGATTGAGAGGAGCCATTGATTATGGAAACCAGCCACAGCGTCTTCCTTCAAGACCATATTGACACTGGCCTGGAGGTGTTGGCTATGTGATGCTTGGCCCATGATGATGAGTGGCTGAGGCCAGAGCAGGCTCTTCTGATTCATCAGGTCAGGAGCCTCTTGTCAAGCCATGCTCCAGTGAGGAGATGGTTTGTGGGGGCCCTAGGGGTGATGGCAGGTTGGGGGGTGGCTATGACTTCATGAGTCAGATCCCAGAAAAGAGGACCATGAGACCTGGGGGCCGAACTGCATATGCAGGTGTGTCTGAAGCAGACCCAGGTCACCTGGCATAAAAGGGAGGGTTGGGGTGGGTGGAGAAACCACTCAAGACCCCAACTCAGAGGTCTCTGCTGATGTTGTTTGATCTCATCATTCAGAGTGGACCTAGAGCTTCTTGGCTGGCAGCTACAAAGGCACATTTACATCCCAACTATTCAGATTCAATGGTGCCTACCAAGCTGTGCAAAAGCAACAGAAATGACCAGGAGACCTGATTGCAGCTCCAAAGGGAGTGATGCTGAGGATCACTGAACAGGGGGAGGTCTGGGCTTAGCACTGGGTGGCAGGTACAGGCTTCTCACAGATGGACCAAAGTTGGCTGGAATGGGAGAACTCTGGGGTCACCACACTCAATGCCTTTGTTTTCACTCAGTCATTTGTTGAGCTATGTTCCATGGGTCACCTGCTGCCCCAGGGATTGGGGCAGGTGGTCAGTATGAGGCCTAGAGGCCTCACCCTCAAAGAGCTTATAAAGAAGCCAAACATGGATCAAATAACCACTTAATCGACATGGAATCACAAGCTACTTAAGTGTTTTCAAGGAAGAGACAGGGTGCCATGAAGGTCCCACCCACTCCCATGGCCAGAGGGCAGAGGAAATGTCGTCGGGCAGTGACACATGAGCTGGAGGTTGAGCTGGAGGCTGAGCATGAGGGGAAGAGGACCCAGCTGGGTGGGTCCAGCAGAGGGGTCTGCATGTCCCACATGGAAGATGGCCTGCCTGGGTACAGCTCCCTCATCTGCCAGCCTCATGCTCTCCTGGGTTTTGTTTTGCTTCTTAGAAAAATTCCTGGAAGATTTGGGAATCCAATTACTAATTCTGTTGGAATTGTGAGGAAGCAGAAGTCACTTTCAGAGAAAATTATTTGGTTTGCACCCAAGGAAGGCCTCCTGATGACAGACATCTGATGTCATATCTGCTTGTCCCTATTAGCATGTGTGGCTGTGACTATCATCTGTGTCATCTAAGCCAACATCATCATCATCATTGTTATCATCCTCATCTTCACCATCATCACCATCATGATCAATATCAGCACCATCATCACTGTCATCATCACCTTTAATATCATCATCATCACCATCATCACCATCATTATCACCATCGTCATCTACAGTATCATCACCATCACCACCATCATCATCATGACTTTCAGTATCATTATCATCACATCATCACTGTCATCATCACCTTTAATATCGTCATCACCACCTTCAATATTATCACCATCATCACCTTCAATATCATCATCATCATCATCACCTTTAATATCACCATCATCACCTTCAATATTATCACCATCATCACCATTATCATCATCACCACCATCAGCATCAACATCACCATCATCACCACCACCATCATCATCACTGTCATCATCACCTTTAATATCACTGTCATCACCATCATCATCATCATCACCATAGTCACCATCAACATCAACATCAAGCTGAGATGACTGGCCTTATTTCTGATCTACAGCAACAAGTTTGTACTAGCTAGAAACTGGAGCCATGATGAATCTCACAGATCACGTTTTGTGGCTTCACTTGGCTAATGAAGCAATGGACACTTTTTAATGGCCTAATATGGTTAGTGGCTTTCAAAAGCAAATAGATTTAGAACTAGAGAGGCAATAGTTCTCTCTTGGGTTAAGGGGTAAGCCTGTCACCCAGAGGTTCAAGGGTGCCTGATGAAGGAAGGAAGAGCTCTTGCATGGATGGCTCCCTTCAGTCTCTAGCTTCATTATTTTTTTGCATGTTCTTATTAAAATGTCTTTACTCATTAGAGATTTTCATTTACTTTTAATTTAACCTTTCCATCTTAATAAATTTCTGCATCCCACAAGTGCTTCAGTAAGCGTGAAAGGAGGGTTTTGACCTGGAAGAGGGATAGTGGGTCCTCTGCTGCCTAATAAATTACAAACTATAAGAGTAATTAAAATATCAACCTTCACGTTGAATTGTTTGTATTAGAAAAATGAGCTGGAAAGAGGAGCTCAAAGGAAAGCTATTTTAAAAATTCTGATATTAAGAGAAAGTAAATATGGCTAAATGGAGGCTACAGAAATAGCTCCAGTTTCCTGAGGACCCAGCTTGTGCTGAGCACCATGCTAAGTGCTCTACACACATCATTTCACTGAATCTCCGTCTTGAGCAAGATAAATGAGCTGAGGCTTGGGTAACAGTGATGACTCTTCCAAAACGACACACCTGGAGCTGGAGTTAAAAACCAAGCCAACTTGGGGACTTCCCTGGTTGTCCAGTGGTTAAGAACGCACCTTGTAATGCAGCGGACGTGGGTTCAATCCCTGGTTGGGGAACTAAGATCGCACATGCCCCAGGGAAGAGCCCACACAACCAAAAATGAAATAAAATAGAATTAAAATAAAAGAAACAAGCCAACTGGACTGCAGACTCTCCACTATCAGCTGCTGTCTGTGCAAAATCAGCCAATGCTCCTTATGAAATTCTGACCGCGTGCCGAGGCAGGTGGTGGCCCCACATGGGGCCTCAAGATCCTTCTCAAAAGTGAATCTCTCATGACAACACTGATCAATGGGAAGTGACTGGATCAAGATTTGCTGCCCTGTATATGCTGCCTTCCTGCAGGTGATGACTGTCTCTGCCACAGGAAACCTACAATGCAGGCTTCTCTTGGCACCTGCCAGTGACAGATGCCTGGGCCTGCACTTTTTCTTCCGTTTTAAACATTTTGGGGAAAAATTGTGAGATATACAAATAGAAAAGTATAAAACAGAAAGATGTTACCATGTACAATTTATCACAAAATGAAGCCATGTAACTGTCACTCCAATCAAGGAATGGAACATCGCCAGTTCTGTGAAGCCTCGATCATGCTCCTCCAGGTAGTAGCTCCTCCTCCATCAAGTTTAACCACTATATTATACTTCAATAACAAGTTAAAATGTACTTCACCATGTTAGTAAACAAAATCCTGAGTCTATCAGTAAATGTAGAAAAAAACCACTCTGGTGGTTAAGCAGTTAAGACTCCGTGCTCCCAGTGCAGGTGGCATAGGTTCAAACCCTGGCTGGGGAACTAGGATCCTGCATGCTGCATGGCAAGTGACCAAAAAATAAAATAAAATTAAAAAAAAAAACTCTTGAAACAGCCCATCCAAAATTATATAAAAAATAAAAAAAAATCACAAAATTCAGCATTTATTCCCTAATCTTTCACATTCTCTGTATTTTCCATTCTTTTGATTCTCTGTGCTTTATTCTCCAGATTTCCCTCTGAGTTCACCACAATTCAATAATTCCTTTTTCCGTCTGCCAAATCTTTCAATCAATTAACTGCATTTTCATATTTGCTACCGTATTCTTCATTTCTAAATCTTACATTCATTCAATTCCATATTTTCTGATTCTCTGGAAAATCACTGACCTTGTCTCTGATCTCTTTGCATACAGTAAATGTGGTTATTTTCAAGTCAATATCTGATAATTCCAATATCCAGATCCCATGTGTGTCTGTTTCCATTGTTTATAGCTTCTTCTCCTTTTCATTCACATTGTCTTGTCTCATTGTGGACCTAGTTATTTTGTAGTTTGGGCTAGACTCTATTTTTGCAAAACTGATCTTTCAGAAAATTTGGAGAACTCTGATGATGTTATCTTTCTCCAGAGATGATTCCTATTTGTTTTTGTCAGGCATCTTTTCCAAGTTTTAGAAAAGAGAAGATTTAGAGTATTTTGCCCAACAATTTCTAATTGTCCCCAGCAGGACAGTTAATCCAAATGACCCCGCCTGCCACTTCAGAAAGCAAAAGTGACCTGTGCTTCCTCAGGAAGAAACTCCCTGGGGAGGTCCCCTCATTATAGGTTTCCTTACTTCCTCCATCCCAGAACCAGGTCACTGGGGAAATCTTTGACTATATGGATGTATTCTAAAGGGTTGGGAAATCTCTGACAGTCAAATTCTCCTAGTGCTGGACCCTGGACAGGGCTTTTTGGAGTGAAGTTCCTAGAGACTGGCTGTGTGTGGAGTGACATGCTTGATAACAGGATTAAACAAGGGGGAAATCATGGTTGGGCTATGGTTGCTTCTTCTCTCAGAAAGGTGTAGAAGATGTGGGTTTCGGGAAAACTGAAGTGTCTCCAAGACTTTGGTGGCAAGTGAGATATACTCATTGTTGAGTTATCAGGTTGGATGGATCCCTAGGGAGCCCTGAAGAGAGCTCACTAACTCTTCTCCCATCAAACACCATTGCACCAGGCAACCCACAGCTTCTTCCTAGCTGTCCTTTATGTGGAGTTTAATAAAGAACCAGGCCTGTTTATTGCTGACAGCTTATGGTTGTCATGAACTAACAGCATGAATTAACCTTTCTATGTATGTTCTTAGGATTGTAGACTGACTTATTTCCCATTTGGCTCAAATCACTAATGAATCAATAGAGATCTTGGCATGGATCAGATTTTCTATAGGGGGAAAATCTCCAAACATATGCTTAGTGGTTTTGTTTTAGAGATTTCAGCCTTACTGGAAACCAAATGCTAGGCTATTTTCTCTCCTCCACTAATAGCTGTGTGACATTGACAGTCATGTTAATTTCTTGGGTCTAGGTTTCAACATTGTTAACATGAGGATATTAGATGAGAAAGCTGTCTTTGGCTCTAAATTTTGATGGGTTGTTATTTTCCAAATATCTTAAGAAAGATTCTAATACCTTTTCCTTCCTTCAACCACTACTATTGCTTATACACAGTAAGTCTTCAATAAATGTGTGAAAAATAAATTAATATATACCTTGTAAATATAATATAGTATTATATTATGTCAGAAATAATATATATATAGCTTATATAACATATATGATTTACATATGATAACATTCTAGCTATTCATTTTATGATTTAAAAGTCAAGTGCACTTCCATTTCCAAAAGGAGGAACTGGTACCAGATGAGCCCTTTCACCATAATTATTAAAAAACTGGACAAAAATATAAGAGGCAACTGTTTCCCACAAGTGGACATGAAGTATCTCAGGCTTGTGATCCCTGAGAGAATGGAAACTTGGAGGTGAAAACAGTAATCACTCTGGTTCTCTGACTGGGAATAGTTTCCTGACTGCAGTGGAAAGAGCAGACACACTACTGCAGTCCCACTGGTCTGAGAATCTGGGCAGCTCTGGTGGGACAGAAGAAAGGAGACACCAAGGCAGACAGGGGCCCCAGAAGTTTGTGTAGGGGTCCCCTGTGTGTCCATGCTCTTGCCAGAGTGGAAAAATCAAGTTAATATTTCATTAAGACCCTAAGCAATCAACTGAATCATCAGAAAGGGTACATCTTAGGAGCCAGGACCTTACCCTGGAGTAAGATGCCCTCTCAACACATCCTGACAAGATCACACTCAATTGTGACAAGACCTGAAGGGGAAACGAGTTGGGAAGTGAGGAGCCTGGGCTTTTGCCTGATATTGACCAACAAGTGCAGAACTACAAGTTCATGGCAGGGCTGCCAGTAACTGAACTGTCTGCTGAAGGGTCAACACTCTTAGGAAGGTGGATGAATCCAGGTCTTTACAACATATGACTCATGATTCCAGTGTTCAGAACAAAACCACCAGATACATAAAGAAATGGAAAAATGTGACACATAGCCCAGAAAAAAACAGTCAGAGGGGATTGAAAATGAGATTGCTCAGATGTTGGATTTAGCAGACAAAGATTTTAGAACAAATTGAAGACTGTTTAAAGAGTTAAAGGACAATATATTAAGAGGATGAAAGGAGTATATGGTTCTAAAGAGGGAACAGAGAGGGAATTTCACAGATAAATGGAAACTATAAAAAGGAACCAAATGGAGATTCTATGACTCATTAAATAGGCTTAATGAAGATGGAAGTAGAAGAGGGAAAAGTAATGAACTGGAAGAAAAATTGATAGAAAAATTTCAACCTGTGGACACAGAAAAAGACTGAAGAAAACCAAAGAAAGCCTCAGAGACCAATGAGATAACAGAAAATGGCCAAACATAAGTATAATTGGAGTTACAGACACAGACGAGTGAGATTGGAGTGAGGGAAAATATTTGAGGAAATAATGGTCACAAACTTCCCAAACTTGTTGACATCCAATTTATGGATGAATCTGAGCTGCTCAGACAACTCTAAGCAGAGCAAATATACAGTGAAGCCCTTCACAGTCCAGTGCTGAAAACCAAAGATAGAGAGAAAATCTAGAAACAGTCAAGAAAGAAGAAACATATATACAGGGAACCATGGTGAGAATATCAGTGACTCAGAGAAAACTGAGACCAAGAGAAAGTGGAACAACATCTCTAACATGGAAGAAAAAGCTGTCAACCAAGAATTATATATCCAGTGGAAATATTCTTCAAGAAGAGGAAGGGCTGAAGACACCTTCAGATAATGAAAACGGAGATAATTCATCAGCAGCAGACCTCTTTCACAGAAATACCATAGACATATCCTTCAGAGTGACGGGAAATGACACCAGAAGGAAATGCAGATCTACAGAAAGGATTAGACAATCTCAGAAATGGTAAATAGGTGGGCAAATATAAAAGCTTTTACATTTTTAATTTTTCTCATAATTTACTTAAAAGACAACTTACTAAAGCAGGAAATATTAACACAGGGTGGGGTTTATAATGCTCATGTAAGTAGAAGATGAGATGGTTGGGTGCCATCACCGATTAAATGGACACTAACTCGGGCAAACTTCAGGAGATAGTGAAGGACATGGAAGCCTGGTGTATTGCAGTCCATGGGGCTGTGAAGAGTCAGACATAACTTGGCAACTGAACAAGAAGTAGAAAATGTATAAGGCTCACACAGGGGAGAGAGTTGTGTTAGTGAAAGTGTACTATGCTAAGGCTCTTACATTTGTGATTGTACATTTAACATGTGTGAGTTTTATTGAACATAAATAATGCTTCAATAAAGTGGATTTTAAAAAGTTAAGTATGGAAGTATCCTGTTCCTTTCATTGGTCCCATTTGGAGCCTGAGTTCAGCAGACAGGGAGTTGGACCCATAGAAATACCAGGAGCTAAAATTTCCTAATGCATCTTACACACTGACCACAATTATAAATGCTCTGCAAGCCCTTGAGTATTTAATCCTCACAACCGCTCCTTGATATAAGTGCAATTTTAACCCCCATTATTGATCAATCAGGACGCAGAGGCACACAGCTTACAGGTGTGGCTCCGGGGACTTAAGCCTAAGGAGTGGGACCTCAATGCCGGCATCCGTGGCCACTCATCATCTGGAGCTAGCCAGAGGGAACGGACCCGGTGTCACAGGTGTTTGGGCTCATGTTCTTCAAATCGATCACTTCATGGGACACTGACTTCACTGTGTCTTCATCTCCGCTCCCCTCATTTTTCTTTCCAGCATTTATGGGTCACTTGTAAGTGTTAGTGGCCTTTACTATGACCATTATTTTAAATCAGGTGACAGTCACCTTACTGCTGGCTGTAATTTCAGGTTTGGGATTTCCACAGAAGGGCCAGGCATTAAAGAGAATCAATGACAGGGCTTCTGGACTTTAGGAAGCTCTGTCTCCAGTGTGACTGACACCATCCACCGCAGTCCTGGGCACAAGGCCAGGGTTTGGGGAACTGCCCTGTCTGGACTGATGGCCGTCATGATGGGAGCCCCCAAAGGTCATTCCCTGCCTGGGACTCAGCCTAGAATTAGTGATTCCAGAGAAGTTCTCAGCTCACTGCTGTTCTCTGTCACTGAGGCACAGGACGATACTGCTCAGAATTTCAGGGCTGAGACAATTTAAACCTCTTGTTTCCCAGGGTGAAAACTGCAGGTCAGAGATTAAAGGGCAGGTCACATCGCTGACCAGACTCAGCTCCCTGGTGTCCGCACTGCAGGCCCTTCGTGCTCCCACTCTCCTGAGGCCCTCAGGGAGAAGAGGACCACTTCTCCTCAGCCCATGTGGCCAGGGCTCAGGGACCATTGAAAGGCAAATGCACCAACACCTGAAGTATCACTTGTGCCCGTCTCAAGAGCCAGGTGGGCACCTGTGGCCAGTTGTGTCTCCCCCAGTGGCAGAGGCCGGTTTGCTGTAGGGGATGACCCTGCCGTTGAAAACGGCCTGAGTCCATCTCCATTCATGGCTCTGGGAGAAACACTTGGGCTGCATATGCCTGCCTGTAAATTAGGGCTAAAGCCCTATCTTCCTGGACCACTGGGCCGACCAACCCACCAATGAAGCTCTTGGAGGCCAAGATCCTGACTCAGACACCCAACTCTGCATTTAGCAGGTGGTAACCCGGACATCTGTCACCACCTGCGTTTTGTGCTCAAATCGAAAAGGGACATTTTCCTCCTGGGGGAGTCTGCGCATCTCAGTAAACAGGTTAAGTTTCTTGGTTCCTATAAATTTTTAAGCTTCTTCAGGCAGAGCATAAATAGTCACGACTTCCCTGGTTTGGTCCCTTGTGTCACTGATAGTAACTTATCCATCAGACTCCACTGCAGCATGCCTGGAGCAGAGTGGACAAGCCTCAGCTACACAGCATGTCCTGAGAGTGTCCTGATTTCTACACCCACAGCAAGACCCACCCCTGATCCTCCGCCTCCTTGTGCCTGTCTCCAGGGCCACAGTTATCCTACCTCTTCGTCCTGAGGTCCCAGATGCCCCTCCTTACCTACCCTTCAAGGCCTCTCCTCCTCCTCCAAGGAGTGCCACCTCCTCCAGGAAGTCTCTCCTGATCACTATCTGCACTCCCCAGAGTATGGAGTCCCCCAGAGCACACTGGCCGCAGAACTCATCTGCTTTTTTTTTTTTTGCACATCTCTATTTTTGCTCTACACCATCATTTCTAAGAACATTTTTTCTTTGACACTTCAGTCTCTCTGAGAACACACTTAATGTCTGACTCACCTCTGTATCTGTTGTGAGGCTAGAAAAGCCCTCTATGAAGTAGGTACTCAGTGGGTTTTGTTGAACAAATTAATAAATGACTCATGGGCTTGTACCCTCACCACCATCTCTCACCCTCCGTATATGTGATCCTGAGATTCCATGGCATTTAATACATGTATGGACACAGAGAGTAACGGTAACTTCGTGGGCGCGGGCTTTCAGGTCCCGCAAACCACCCAGTCAGCATATTTGCCATAGAAACAGCACCTGCGTGTTCAGCTACACAGTGCACAGTTGCCATGAAGATCGAATAACACAGAAGAAAAAGCCCTTCAGAAACACTAAAGAAGGTGCCCAGGAAGGAAGGTCTTTAGCCCTGGTGTCATTTGGGGGTGTTAGGATTCTGCCCCCACCACATGGAGCCTGTGCTCGGCCACGAGGGGCCAGTCCCCCCACAAAGACTGACCTGGCGTTTTGTAGACAATAGTGGGTGACAAGAATATAGTAGTGAATGATATAAAACCTGGTTGTTCTCATGAGGTGAGGGGTGTGAAGTAAATAAACCAGGGAAGAGGGTGGAGGGTGAAGCAGGGGAAGAAAGCAGAGATGGATGGAGGACACAGCAGTAGGACAGGCCCCTGAGAAGGTGCCGTTTCTGTGGACACCACGGGGCTGAGGCCAGCCGGGGGGCATCCAGATGGAAGTCCTGCCACGCGAGTCCTGTGACAGACTCACTGTCACCCGCCTTCTCATTCCCTGAGCTTGGCCTATTGAGTGATGGCTGATCGACCATGAAAACCCCATAATTTCAGCTTTGCTAAAAGATCTTGGGTCTCAGCCGTCAGGTACACTTTCCATTCCTAGTGCCAGTGGTTAAGGCCAGGCAGAGGAAATCTGCTTACCACATCTACACTCCCTCTGAGTTAACACAGGCCACCACTGCCCAGGGTCCCCCACTCCTGCCATCGCCCATCTAGGGAGTGCCCCCGCCCTGAGTAGAGACGGGACAGGCACCGTGCAGGCGTCAGAGAGTGTGGGGCATGTCTGGGCTTCCAGGGGCTTACAAGGTAACTGCAGAGGCAGGTACGAGGGTAAATTGTTGAAGACATTGGGGGTTACATGCTTGGAACTCCTTACAGGAAGTTGTGCATGTGGCGGGGAGAGCTGGTCTGAGTCACGAACCTGGTCCCCCACTGTGGCCAGTTCAATTACTCTAGGGGATGTTCCCACCATTGTGTGCAGGTGCGGCAGGAACTGGACAGGTTAATACAAGGTCCCCGTGTCCCCACAATTTTGCATCCAGGCAGGTTTCACCTGCTGAGCAGGACAACGTCACCAGGTTGGTGGCAATGCAGGTGTAAAGGTGGGGGGGCGCAGAGCCCCCCCCCCTGCCTTCCTGGCCTGGCCCCATCTCCAAGCTAGTCTGGCTGCAGCCTGGTTTGGGGACCCCCTCTGCCTCAAGTTAGAGGCCAGAAGCTGAGAGTATTGTGACACATCCCAGCACCTACATCCTATCTTAGGTTCAGGGACCACCAGTGAACAAGGAGTGGAAGGACTTCTCAGAAAGTGGACTGAGCCTGCAGCAGGTTGGGCTGGGCTTTGCTGGAGTGGATGCTGGGAGCCCGACCTTCTGTGTGCAGGGCTGGGGGCTGCTCTGCAACGGGGTGGGGTAGGGGGTTCCTGCAGGATCGGGGATGGGGAGCCGACCCTGGCCCATCCCCTGATGGACAGTCTCTCCCACGCCCATCTGCCCAACTCAGGCCAGCACCCTCCACCCTCAGGGAAAGCTAGCTCTCGCTTCAATAGGCGGCAGGTCCAAAAATAGGGCTTCTGAGGCTGGAGACACCCCACGTGACATGAAAGGAGGAGAGGTTGGGAGAGGTGGCAAAATGGGACTTTTTGAACATCCACTGATGCTTTTCTGATTGTTCTTTAAAAAAAAATACAGACGGTAGAGATAATCCTGTCAGCTCTGTGCCCTGAGAGCCTGGGGGATTAGCTCTCTGCTCTTCTGCTGCAAATGTGTTTGAATTCCCAGCCCAGGGGGCCTGGGGTGGGGGCCGGGCTACGCAGATGGCCACAGGCTCTTCTCTGTGCAGCTGTCTCAGCCAGGGGGCACGTGAGCAGGAGCCATGGTGGGTTTTAATGGACTCACATCAGAGCTGGGGTCTTTACAGCAAAGGGACCCATTCAAGGAAACCCTCCATTTATAGGAAACCAGATTCCTTGGCAACTCAGGATGGATGAGCAGGAACAGTGGAGAGGTCACATGGCTGAACGGATGAGCTACTTACTCGGGACCCCGGACACCAATCGCAGGGGCCGCAGCACACGGAACGCCCTCAGCGCCTTCACGTCGAATCCAGCACCCTTCCCTCCCAGGGCGTTGGCTCCATCGGCTTTGGTCGCTTGCTCTAAGATTGCGCTGAAAAGCCTGGAATAGAAGGAGAGAGGGAACATCAGGATGTCCTGCTTGCCTGGCGGGGCTCCAACTTCTCCAGGGATGCCAGGCAGTGGGATTTGCAGGTGGCTCCAGTCAGGAAAGTCTGGGTGTGCTGGAGGGTCTGACTCTCATCAGATGATGGTACCTCAAGGCAGGTCCCGTTTGCCCAGAGAGGTCTGACTGAGGCCCTGGCAGCCCGGTGCCGGCATCAAGCTGGGTTTTCTGGCATCAGCAGTGTGGGCAGAGCGTCAGGCAGGCGGGGGCTGCTGCCAGGGCCCGTCCCTCCTCGGTGCCCTCTGCCCCCCACGATGTCCAGGCTTGTGTGCCCGGGAACCACATTCCCGCCTGACAAGCCTCTGTCTTTGACCTGAACCTTGGCAGAAACAAAGGGTCCTACGGAAATTGACGCAGTGCCTCAGGTACAAGGATGGGAGACTGGCTTGGAAGCCGCAGGGCCCCCCGGGACCCTGGCAGCAGGTGTGTCTGGTGGACTGATGGGGACAAGGTTGACAGACGCGCGTTCAAGAGAGGGCGGTGAGACGGGGCATGAGCGGCTTCCCTTCGGTCTGTTTTGTGCTTGGGGGCCCTGAGTAGGCTGTCTGCACAGTGGGGGCTGCAGCCAGAAGTTCTGACGAGTTGCCCGGACCAAGTCTGACATCCTTCCTGCTCTAGGGTTCCTTCACCCCAGCTTGGCAGCTGGACGGTTCCCCATGTTAGCTGGCGACGCCTGTGATCCAGGCAGGGGTGGCCAGGGTTGGGGGGAGCCGGGTCCTTTCTCCACAGAGAAGTCTTCTTTCTACTGAAACTGAGGAAAACAGTCTGCATGTCTGTTGAACAACATCCCCAATCTAAACCAGATTTGGTGCCTAGAATTTCCTGGAAGAAAGGAACACGCTTATTGATGTACAAGATGTCCACAAATATTATTCACGGAGGGAATTGGAGACTGAACAGCCTTCCCCTTTGTCAACCCTGAAGGGGGAGAAAGTTTGGGACTGGGTCTGGAAGGTGTCCGCTCACGGAGGCCGTGTGCTGCTCCTCATTCAGACACCGTGGAGGCGAAAACACTGCTTCATGCTCCCCGCCATCCAGGGCTGGGAGCACATGAGGATGCTTGTGGGGGGCTATCTCCAGGAGTTCCCCCCCCGGAGTGTGCCTGTCAGTTCCTTAGCCCAACATTCAAGACTGGACAACAGTCTCTGGAGGGCCCGTGAGCTGAGAGGCAGGGCCCATACTGGAAGGGAGTTGGAGACACAGTGAAGACCCTTGAGGCTGGAGTAGATGGTCAGAGTGGGTGCATCTACTGAGGGCTCCAGGATGCCCAGTGGGGGCAGGGAGGGCTGCTGGGTGGGGCAGAGGGTGGGGAGGGCTCCTGGGTGGGAAGGGGTGGGGAAGGCTCCACAGGCACCTGGTGGAGGTGGGGGGGTGTAGCTCACAGAGACTCTGAGGTTCAGCAGCTGTGTCCCCACTGTTTCTAGGAGATACTTCCACGTCCACTTCCAAAAGGAATGGGGCACGTGGTGGGGTGGGCACATCCAGGTAAAGGGTTGGGAAGGGGGGGAGTGGGGGGTGGGCATGGCAAAAGAGAGGTGATTGGGCCATGCCCTTCGTGAGAGGCGTGTGCCACATTTTGAGTTAGAAGGATGGGCCAAGATCGAGACTGGATGGAGAACCCTGAAGACTTAGCAACTCGGGGAGGAGAAACCAGGTCCTAAGTGTGCGATCAGTGGGAAAAAGACAGAGGGCCTTCATGGACCATAGGTGGACCACAGGTGGGCCGGGGCTGGCGTCGTGGCCTCCGTGTTGTGAAGTCAGCTGGAGGCACTTCTGCAAGGGTGCCAAGTCTGGATGCCTCTCTCCCTTCCTCAGTCTGACAGCCTGGCCTGGGCAGATGGGATTGGGATCTGGGCTGACCCGTGAGCCGTCCACTCTGCAGGAGGAGCAGAGTCCACACAAGCAGAGACGCAGCAGGGGCCCTGTCCAAGGTCTGCCCGTGTCTCCTGCCCCCACCCCACGCACAGGTGAAGGCCGTGGATGGGGCAGAACGTGGCACAGACCAAGGCCAGTCCATCCTGCAGACGGGAGAAGACACAGCTCCCCTCCCTGCGAGGCCTCTCTCCTCTGCTGGCCCCAGAAGCACCGTGTCTCAGTCCTGGGCTCTTCCTGCGAGTGTGAAAGGTTCCCAGGAGACTCAGGGCTCAAGGAAGACGCTGAATTGAAAAGGATGCAGATGCGTGAGGAACAACCGCCCTAAAGACCTTCGCCATGGTTTGCTGAGTCAGTTCAAGGCACTCGTTGGTCACTCTGTTCGCCCAGTGTGAACAGGACCTCTTGTAGAGCTGCTTCCTTACCCAACATCCACATGTGGCTAACAGCTCAGGAGCTTCCATGTCCCTCGTGTCTCCAGTGTCCCTTATGTTACTGCAAAGTGCGTCACGCATCAGCCAGGCAGAAAGCACAGCGGTGAAAACCCTAACACCGCTCAGACACTTGCAAGAAGCCATCCAGACTCCCGGAGACAGGGTCTCGCTCCCACGTGGCCCTGACTTGCTTCGTCGCTTCCTGCGGGAGAGGCCAGATGCCCATGGGCTCCGAGCAGGGTGTTCTCTGGGGAAGCCACCAAAGCAGCATCCACCCCGGGTTAGGATGGAATGGTCCCCTAGATAAGAGCCCATTGGCACGCGGACCTGACCCCGGAGGCTGTGGGGCTGGAGAGGGCATGAGCGCCAGGTGGGTTTGACGTAGCACCAGGTCAGCCCCAAGGCGTGGGGACCCTGCCCTGCATGGATGGACGAGTGGCAGGAGCTTGGTCAACAGTACCTGCATCTCCAGCAGTGCGTGCGGGTTTGTTTGTACCAACATTTGACAAAGACCCTTCCCCAAAGTTACTGACGCCCAGACAAGGAGATCACAGCCCCAAGGCTTCCTGCAGATGCTGGCGCTGCTCTGCTTCTGAGCGTAGGTGGTGCCCGTCCTTCTCCTACACTGCTCCCCTACTCTTCTCCCGAGAAGTGCGTCTGGTCCCATCCCCTGGCCCTTCCTAGTCCTGTTTTCCTCTCGTCCATCAGTCCCGGGCAGCCACTGAGTGAGGACCCTCAGTTGCAGGTAGGGGTCTTGGCCCCCGTGTGCCAGCCACCCCTCCCTCACAGTGGCTGCAGGGTCACGTCCAGCCCAAACACACCTGCTCTGCCTCACCGCGGGGGAGGCGTCCAGGAACACAGGCCAGGTGAGGCTGGAGATGGAATAAAAGACCTAAAATTGAGGCTTCTCCTTGGCTGCAGAGAGGACCCTGGACTCCAGCAGAAACCCTCGATTCACCTGTGTGTGTGTGTGTGTGTGTGTGTGTGTGTGTGTGTGCAGGTATGGGCATGCAGGTGGGAGTAGCACCGGACTATTCCAGGTAACAGCTCCCCTCCCTTTGCAGAAAGTCTGAATCCAGAGGGATTTTAAATAAATCCTTTGGTCTGGCCTGAAGCCCAGGGCCCTTGTGACCAAAGCAAAAAGACGCAGGTATGTGCGGAAGGGAAGGGGCCGAGGTGGCTGGCGGTGTGGGAGTTCGTACTCACCCGACAACCACGATGATAAAGTCTAGTAAGTTCCAGCCGTTGCGGAGGTAAGCATTGGGGTGAAAGAGGAGTCCGTAGGCTATGACTTTTAAAAATGCTTCCACAGTAAAAATGATGAGAAAGAGATACTCCACCCGCTCCTAGGAAACACAAGTAAAGAGAGAAGGTCATCAGATGGGGGGGGGGTGTCTGGAAAGTTCTGACCCCACAGGTCAAAAGCCAGTAGAGAAGGGGCCCCTCTGTGGTCGGATCAGGGGGACGTTGGGAGGGACCCCTGTCACATCCCCAACCCCACAGTCTATTCCACAGGCACGCTCAGATCCACTAGTCTTATAGTCTTAAAAGGCAGAAATTAGGGTGGTGGGAAAACTGCACACCTTTGAGAAATCTTAATCAATGAACACCTGCTTGAACTTCTCAGGAGAGAACTCAGGATGAGAGAGCTGAGGGCGGAGTTGGAAGTGCAGAGAAAGTGCCACAGTTCTGAGTCACAAACCGAGAAGCTATAGCCCAGCCTCCTGAAACCCAGAACTGGAGTCTGGGAACATCCACTGGTCAGGAGACAGAGGCAGCTGCCCACGTGCTCCGACCTTTCCTTTAGAAAACAAAACTCTTTGTCCAAAGACCGAGACCAGGTCAGCAGGAGCCCCAGCGTTCCCAGGATGGGGTGAGCACTGGATGGGGGTGGGGTGGGGTGGTCCTCCTCCCTCTCTGCCCACTAAGAGAGCCCTGCTGTGGATGAGGCTCCGTTACAGGAATTTACACTTGGTTTGGCTCCAGCCGACTCGGGGTTGATTCACCGTCTCCCTCCACTCTCCGCCCCAGCAGCTGCTCTCCAGCGTGGAGCTGTCATGACCCCACCAGGTGGAGGCTGCCCATGGCCTTCACACATGGATGCTCGCTCTATAGGAGCCTTGGCCTCCAGGAGTCATCTGCTCAGACCTCAGACCCACTGCCCTTCCTTGTGGGTCAGGAGGAGCTCATTGAAGACCCCCAGGTCCCACCCACACTGTGGATGGGGCAGCCCGGGAGGACACACCATCTGCAGCCCATCCAGCTGGTGAATTGCTGGCTCACCACAACCCCACCCCTTCAAGCACATCTTCCCCATCCCCGAGACAGTGAGCCAGTGGTGGCCTTCCGAGCCCAGATCAGGGCTTGGGGATGCAAAGTTAAAAAGGGCAGAACCCTGGGCCTCATCCAGACAGACTGGAGGAGATCTGGCCGTGGGATCTGACCCAGCCTCCTCAGCACGTGGGCCACTGGTCCTCAACTCCAGGTGCCCCAGAGGCTTCTGGGAAAGGTCTCAAATGTGCGCTTCCAGGTGCCAAGGCCAGGAGACCCCTTCTGGACTCAAGGCCGAGCTGCTGGTGTCAGATGCATGTGGGGTGGGCTCAGAGGGGAGCTGGGCTCATGGGGCAGCAGGACAAGTGGGTCCTGGAGAGTTTGTTGTCAGAGGAGAGCTGGGGCTTGGCTCCACCCGCTGAAGACAGCCTCGGCCTGAGACAGTGCGTCCACGTCATGGAAACTGTCTCCAGGCAGGAGTGACGGCATCCTGTGTACAACCACGGGGTCTGAGAGACAAAGGAACTCAGAGATGATCCGAGCTACCTCGCTGCTGGAGAGACTGGGACACTGAGAAGGTGAGGCCTGGGAGGCACACGCCTGGGACCCAGGACCTGCTGGACTTCCTGACCCAAGGCCCGAGGTCCATTCATCTCTCTGCCTCCCTGGTCTCGCTTATCCTCTAAGACACAAGAGGGACAAGACCGCTCAGGTTTAAGGGTCTGAGCCAGAGCTGAAAAGGGCCCAGAAGTCAGGAAGATGGATCTGGAAAAGAACCCAGGGAAGAGGCAGGTGCCAGACGCCAAGAAGCTCAGGCACAGTGATCTGTGTGGTGGGTGAGAGTGTGTGAATGTGTGTGTGAGTGTGTCAGTGTGCATGTGGCACTGCTCTTGTGAGCAGCGCTGTGTTCCCCCTGACGTTAGAGGTATGAGAGTCCTTACAGAATTCATTCCAACCCCCTCTTCAAAACCAAAAAACAAACAAGAAAGCGTAAGCAAGTGAAACAGCTTGGTCATCCTTTCAAAACACCATATGTTGCCATAGAAACATCCGGGGGTGGAGAACGGCATGGCTGAGGAAGCTGATGCCTTGGCGCCTCTGGGCCTGTGAGTTCACAACTCCTTGCAGCCTCCTCAGGCCTGAGTCCTGGGGATCACTGTGCCCTGAGGCTATGCTGAGGTTCAGCAGGGACCCCCTGTTTCTTTGACCTCCAGAACTGGTTGAAATGTGTGCAGACCCACTAAAAAGAAGCACAGAGCCCTGAGTATCCACCTGTGATGCTGAGAATGTGCCCCAGCCTATGCGGGGTGCATAGGGGCTTCCTGATCTGTGCCGAGGGAGTCCCGGTACCCAGGAAAGGCTGACATCCCAAGTGGGGGAAGCAGGAGGGCTTGGTCCCCTCCCACAGCTGTGGAACCCACCAGGGCAGCGATGCCTAGGCCCAGTCCTCCTGGCACTGCTTCCTCAGCTGTGAGGGTCTGGGGCTGAGGGTGGGGGGAGCCAGGGGATTAGCTCCCAGCTCCTGCTCTCCCCATCTGGATGGGGAAATAGCTCCCTAAACATTGTATTCATGGTCCCTGTATTATGCTGCTGCTCTGACTTGTGGATATAAACCCTATGGTAGATGGGACAATGAATGCTGGGGCCACAGAGACCCTGGATGCAAGCCGCCTCTACCTGCTGGCCTGCCTGCCCCCACCCCCCCACCGACTCCAGCAGACACTGCTCAGCCATCACTGTGAACTCACCTGCTGACCCACATCACGCCCTCAGCATCCTTCTCAACACAACGACCATCTATCCATTGGTGCCAACTTACAACCTCTCCCCTCCCTGCTGGATGCACAGAGTGGCCATAGAGTTTACCATCCAAACAAGGGCAGTTTTGAGAGTAAAAGAGAGCCTGTGACTAATTCATGGGGACACAGTGTATGGGGGTTATCCCAGATGAGTTAGAGGCTGCGGTCACCCTAATTCTACCTCAGTGAGGCTCCTAAAGCACCCACCCACTCCTTGTAGGTAAACCCACCTGAGGAAGCTTGAGAGCGTCTTCCTACAGGACAGCCTGGGTGGGGGATGGGAGGGGCTTGGGGAAGGAGAGGGGCTCTTGGTGAGGAAGGACAAAGCCTGCCTGGTCACAGACTTGTCTGCAGAGGTGCCATCACCAATGGGTTGTTCCCCTCCCCCGCCCCATGGTCCCTGACACCACCCCCCTGCTCTGGTAGCACCAGCCCATCACCTTCCCATGAAAGCCCGTGTCTGCTCCCCAACCCACCTCTGCCTCACAGAGAATAATCGTTTCTACAGCAGTTTAATGAGTCAGTTACGAACGCATTTGGGTGTCTTATGGAGGCAGAATCACCTTGTTTACTCCTTGGTAATTAAATCAGCTACATTTCATTTCTGTTTGGGGAGATTTATGGGCATTTTCTGTTTCTAGGTGGCAAAATTGAAAAATGAGTCTAATTACTGATGGATTTCCCCCAAGAAGAGAAGCAGAGAGCAGTATTTCACTCACTGCCAAGTTCACTGCGTCTTAGCACAAGGATGGAGGATGATGGGAAGGCTAGGGACCATCCAAGACAAGTGAGCAGAGAGGACGGCAGTGCAGACACTCAGGGAGGGGGGCCCTCTCTTCTAACGGTGGGGACTTGGCCACTAGCTGCTCTGGTTGGGCCGTAGAAACCTGACCGGTCCTCTCAGACAACCCCCTTTCCTAAGGGGAACCCCATTCATCCCTCAATAAACCAGTTGCAACTATGGGCTTTTTAGAGGCTGTGACACTTCAGGTGGAAAGGTCTGACCAGGTATGTCCTCTCAGTTGCTTTGTGACTTTAGCCAAGTAAGTCTTTTATTCTTTGCCCTCACATGTTCTCATTTACAAAGCAGAGTTTTCAAGTTACCGAATTGCTGGGTTGATTGAAAATATTAAAAATATTACCATCACAATATGTTTTATAAACATGTGTAAGTTCCCTGAAAAGGGTTTTGCTCAGCTTTACATTTTCTGGCCTTTGAGTTGGGAGGATGAGAAAAGTAATATGGGCATTTTATTTAAAGGCAATAGGGACTCCCTAGGGGTCCAGGGGCTAAGACTCGGTGCTCCCAGTGCAGGGGGTCCGGGTTCGATCCCTGGTCGGGAACTAGATTCCACATGCAGCAACTAAGACCTGGTGGGGTCAAATAAAAAACTAAATATTAATATTTGATAAAGGCAATGAAAGTGTCTTCTAGGAATTTAAACTCCGTCACCAGATACAGTTTACGTTTTTGGCTATTGGGTCATTTTTAGTCTAATTCAGGATCTGGCTGAAATGAGAGTGTTTCCTACACTTTGGTAGCAGAGGGGACCGAGGTCTGAGGGCACACGCCTCACTCTGGAGCTGCTCAGAGTCCCCTACCCTCACATTCCATCCTCACAATGACCGTCAGAAACGGTGTATTTTCTGCAGGTGAGGAGGCCCTAGGGCTCAGCGGATCCAGGCCGGGGGTCTCGCTCTGAGTTCCATGGAAGGCTGGCTCTGCTTGGCGCCCCCAGCAGAGGCTTGATGGGGAGCAGGCCATGTCCACCTGCCAGACCTTGTGCATTCTCGAGAAGCAGTCACCTTGCTCTGCGTTTATGGGCCACACCAAGGGCCTTGGCTGTCAGGCCCCGCAGTGACCCTCTCCTCCATGTGGTCCAGCCCACACCCACCTCAGTGCTGAGACCCCAACTAGGTTGAGAGGCCTCTGTTCGGGGGGGCATGCTGCTTCTCTGGGCCTCAGTTTTCTAATCTGTGAAATGAACGCCTCTTCCTTCCTCTGCCGGGCTATGAGAATTCATAGAGAGTTCAGTGTCTCGTGCATACGTGTTTCCAGGAGTCCATAGACCACAAGGGGTTCCAAGGCGGGGTCAGGGGTAATGTGTCCCTCAGGTCGGTGACCTCAGAGCAGCTACCTCTGTAGCTGGTGGAGCCAGATGGTCACCCCAGCTTTCTGGGGAGCCTCCAAGCCCAAATAACTGCAGTGGGTGCCTGGAGCATCCATACCCCTCATTCCACAGGGCCTTTTCAAGGAGATGAGATTTTTAACTTAATCAGGACACTCTGCTCCATGGGAGGGCGATCCACTAGCAGGGGTCAGCATCTCTGATTAGCAGCAGCAACTGCCTGAACTCCTTGATGCCGAATCACAGGTCACCAGAGGATGGGGGTGGGGGATGAGCCCGGGTCCTGGCTTTGAAGGCTGGGCTGAGGCCACCTGCGCTGACCTCTTGGGGAACTTGGGCCCTGTCCAGAGATGAGGTTAACTAGGGCTGGGACAGGCCCAGGGATGAGCACGTCAGTGTTTTATGGAAACGACTGGACCCCAGGTTCAGGCAAGTATAGACATGCTGGTGGAGCAGGAGTTCTCAAAAAGAGAGGTGCAGCTTCTATGTGGACAGGATGACTGTCCTGGAAGGTCAGGAGTGTGAAGAACCTGGGTTTGAGTCCAGTCTCTGTTCTCTCTGGCTGTGTGGGCTCCGGTCCATCCCTTAGTCTCTCTGATCCCCAGGGTCCTCATTCACGAAGAGTGAAGCCAGTGATGCTTTTCAGAGGGTTGTGATGAAGACGGGTGGAGTCTGGTGTGTGGCCCTGAGTCTCACAGCAGGTGCCAGGTAAGCACGGCTGCCTTCCCCTGCTCCATGTGGACACCGGCCAGACTCCCACCTGTCCGCCTGCCTTGTCGTGTTAGGTGAGGCTCAGGGCATGGTGTTGGGAGCTCTGCCTCTGAAGGGAGACCACCTGGTTTTATATCCAAGTGCTGCCGTAGAGATCAGAGCAGAAATAAATGAAACAGGGAATTAAAAAATCATAGAAAAGATCAATGAAATTAACAGCTGATTCTTTGAAGAGATAAAATTCATAAACCTTTAGCCAGACTCTTTGGGGAAAAAACAGAGAGGGCTCAAATGAATAAAGTCAGAAATGAAAGAGAAGTTACAACCCACACCACAGAAATACAAAGGATCATTAAGACATGACTATAACTGAGTATGCACCAATAAAATGGAAAACCTAAAAGTGGAAAAATTCCTAGAAATATATAATGTCCCAAGACTGAACCAGGGAAAGATAGAAAATATGAACAGACCAATTAACAGAAATGAAATTGACCAATTACCAAAACAAAAGTCCAGGACCAGATGGCTTCACAGGTGAATTCTACTAAACATTTAGAGAACAGTTAACACCCATCCTTCTGAAACTGTTCCAAAAAATTGCAGAGGAAGGAATGCTTCCAAAATCATTCTGTGAGGCCACCACCACCCTGATACCAAAGCCAAAGACAGCACAAAAGATGGAAATTGCAGGCCAATATCACCGATGGACATAGATCAAAAATCATTAACAAACTATTAGCTAACTGAAGCCAACAACACATTTAAAGAATCACAAACCACTGTCAGAGCTTCCCAGGTGGCGCTAGAGGTAAAGAATCTGCCTGCCCATGCAGGAGACGTAAGAGACACGGATTCTATCCCTGGATTGGGAAGATCCCCTGGAGGAGGGCATGTATTTTTGCCTCTGCCAACACTGGAATACTGCCATTCCAGTATTCTTGCCTGGAGAATCCCATGGATGGAGGAGCCTGGTGGGCTACTGTCCCTGGGGTCACAAAGAGTTGGATATGACTGAGCGACTAAACAACAACAAAAACAACATCCTACTGAACAGTGGAAAGCTAGAGACATTTCCTTAAGACAAGGATGCCCACTTGCCACATTTATTCAACATAGTATTGGAAGTCCTAGCTATAGCAATCAGAGAAGATAAAGTAGTAAAAGGAATCCAAATTGGAAAAGGGAGAATTAAAACTGTCACTGTTTGCAGACGACATGATACTATACATAGAAAATCTTAAAGCCACCGCCAAAAAATGACTAGAACTCATCAATGAATTCAGAAAAGCTGGAGGATACAAAATTAATATACAGAAATATATTTGTAACTTGGAGTATAACCTTCAAAAATTATGAATCACTACATTGTACTCTTGAAACTAACATAATATTGTAAATAAGCCATGTTCTGTGCTGTGCTAAGTCACTCAGTCAAGTCCAACTCTTTGTGACCCCATGGACTGAAGCCTGTCAGGCTTCCTCTGTCCATGGGATTCTCCAGGGAAGAATACTGGAGTGGGTTGCCATGCCTTCTTCCAGGGGATCTTCCTGACCCAGGGATTGAACCCGAGTCTCTCATATTGCAGGCAGATTCTTTATTGTCTGAGCCACCAGGGAAGCCCAGACCTCAATTTAAAAAGTAAAATAAAAATTTTCAACAGTGCTAGAGAGGAAAACTGGAAGATGGAAAGGAGGAAAAAGGTAGAATAGCCTGGAAGAGAAGATGCACAAGAGCAGGAAAGAAGTGTGATGTCGTTGGAGTTGGTTTACACCCAGAACGAGGTCTTGGGGTAAGGTTCCTGAAGTTATGCCCATGAAGCCCGGGGTCTGGCCTCAGAGACCCTGCATGTAGTGGGAGCCCCCCACGGTGCACAAAGGGGGAAGTGTCCAACAGGCCTGGCAGAAAGGGCCTGCAGGGCGTGAGGCTTGGATCCTCTGGGAAGAGCTGACCATTTCTCTACCTTCTGTGCAGAAAGCAAGCCAGTGACCTGGACCCTCTGTCTGACTACAGCCAGGTTCCCACTGACCTCTGGCCCCTGTGGCTGGAAGTCCCCATGTGACTCCAGGGTGGCTGCACCCAGTCAGAGTTCAGAGCACCAGCAGCCTCTGGCCTGATGCCCTCCCCTGAGTCACTGCTCCCTGCTGCCACCCTCTCCCACCCCTACCCCACCGGCCAGGGTCTGAGGGGGACAGGATCTCTGGGCTGGGCCAGAATCAAACAGCCCAGGGTCAGACGTCTGGCCTCAGGGACCCGAGTTCTGATGCAGTCCACAGACATTCAGCACCTTGGGGCCTGCAGCTGAAGAAGCAGCGCCCTGGTCAGAGCAGCCAAGTGGGGGGTAGGGTCAGAAGGGACAGAGGCCCTCACAGCACGACGAGGTCTGCATGAGGCCGTTATACCAGTGAGCTTGCGTGCCCCTTCCCAACACCAGCCAGAGGCAAAGGGCACCTCGGTCTCTCCCAGGATCCAGGCCAGACACTGCGCCCCCGGACCGTGTGGCATCTGTGATCTGGGAAAAGTGATGGACGTCTGTCTAGAGGACCGGGCTTTCCTCTGAGACGGCGGGTCCAGGTGGAGCTCCCACTCAACACTCGCGGATCCTGGGTGGCATCTATCCCCAGGGAACTCACCCGGCACAGGGGGCTGGCGCCCTCCCCAGAGTTCACATCTCAGGAAATATCCGCTCCCAGGTGCTGGCTCACCAGAGCTCTGGACGGTGGATCAGTCCTTTTATAGGAGACACTGAAGGGGTAAGGACAGTAGGAGGCGGCTGGAGCAGCCACCATATGTGGATGCCCTCAGTTAATATGCTCCCGTCCCAGGGGCCTGGTCTCAGATACCACCTTCACCACAGGTGAGGAGCCCGAGGATCAGAGAAGTCAAGCAGCCTGTCCAGGATCCACAGGCTGCCGACACCTGGCCCAAGGCTTGAACTCTGACTGTCCAGTTTGGCTGCATGGCCTGAGGCAGGGAGCGCGGTCTTGTGTTCCTCACAGTCTCCACTGAAACTCCGATATTCAAATAATGGCCGAACCAGCAGGATGTGGGAGCATTGCAGATGGAGGGAGGGAGCCCTTCTCTAGCCCGGGGCAGGCGTGGCAGGATGGGACCATGTGGCGTGGGACCTGGGAGAGGCGACAGCATGGCCATCTCCAGCCCGAAGCAGTGGTCAAGGCGCAGACCCAGCAGTTGCGGTCCCGCCGTGAGTGGTTCCAGGACCGCGGGCTTCGGAGCAGCGGCAGAGCATCTGTCAGAGCTGAGCTGACACACGTCCACGCCAATAAATGAACATTTCCATCTCAGGTGGCTCCATTTGACAAGCGTCATCAATTCACACAGCAATTTATGTAGCCAAGGGGAAAGGTGTGGGGGGCATGGGCGGGGTTGGGGGAGGATGGGGGCCAGCCTCAGCCTGTCAGGTTGTATTCACTCATTTTATAATCACTCACTCATTCATTCAGTCATTTACGCAGTCACTCATTCCCTCACTCACTCATTCATTCATGCAGTCACTTACTCATTCCCTCACTCATTCATTCATGCAGCCACTCAGTCCTTCACGCATTCACTCACTCATTCATTCAGTCATTCATTCATTCACTCACTCACTCATTCTCCAGAAGAGCCTAGGTGGCTGCAGGAGCTGGCCTGTGTGACAGAATGTCTCTTTCCCCCAGCCTCTTAGCTTATATAATAAAGGTCACCTACATTTTGAGTTGTTAGATTTGGGCAAAACTGCACGTTTCTGTCTTTTCTCGGTGCCGTCCCATCTTACCTACCTCGTGACACCGTTGTGTAGAAGTGTGTGCTGGGTCACAGTTGGCAGATTAGAGACCCCTGGATCAAACACTCTCTTTTCCTTCAAAATAGTCCCTCCATCTGGCTTCAGCAGTTTGAAAACACAGGAAATCCGTTTGCTAGGCATCTGTTGTATCTACTTGTTTACACATTGATCAAGGTACTTATCCCGCGGTTCAAAGAGATGAGATGGTTTACCGAGCGCTCGCTGAGGGCTGGAGGTGACTGAACTGAGACGACCTGATCAGTAGGAGAGCTGGGGCCTGGAGCCCACAGCAGAGCATACCTAGTGCCCCCACCCAGGGGTTCCGGTCACTGCCGGTCTCCTCGATGCACCCTCGCCTTCCTCTGTCTCCCACCTGCTGGGCGTCTGCCCTCATTCCCCACCCCTTAGAAAACACAGGGAGACCCGAGAGGCACTGACCTGGGGGGCAGCAAAGGACAGGGCATCCTCACAGGGTCATCTCTTGGGAGACACACCTGTGTTGAGTGTGCACACTCATGCACACACACACACGCATGCATGCACGCACGTAGGCAGGGTCGAGGTGCTTTGTACTCCAGGCTGCTCTATTCCCTTTCCCTTTAATTGTTTGGTTTTGGCTTCTTCTGCACAAAGTGATTCATGGAAATCAGGGTCCTTGGAAGTGAAACATCACCATGAACCTCCCGAATCTATCGCCTTGAAATTCCTGGATCTCTTTCTTGAAAACTTCCTAAACCCATATACCTGGGTGGTGTGGGATGGAGGCTAGTTCTCCACCCTTTCCTGCGGGGGATGATGGGAGGCTGGGGTCTTGTTCCCAGAGCTGGGGTGGGGAGCAGGGGGTGGCTGACATGATGCCCTGCAGGGGCTGAAGTGATGCAGATCCAGCAAGACCACGGGTGCCATGACCAGCCAGGCCACCTGCTCCATGGAGGGACCAGTCCCTCTGGCCGACTCTAATAGGAGCAGGACACCGGGTCCTGCCATCCCAGGCTGGAAGCTACAAATGACCAGAGCCCAAGAGAGGCTGGTACTGCCAGCCTGCTGGGCCCTGGTGGCCGGCAGGTGACCATGATTCATCCCCACCTGACAGACTTTGCTCCTGTGTTTGCCTTTCCTTCTCCCCGAGCCGCCCAGCTCATCCATCTCTACTCCGCGTCCCCACTCCTGCCCTGTTTCCTCTCTCGCCTTATTTCTTCCCTCACCCAGATGGGGATTTGGGCACAGCTGTGGTTGGCTCTTTCTGCCTCTGCAATGCCTTAGCTCTTTTCTCCGTGTCAGGGGAGCACAGGTGACATGCTTTGCCCAGGTGAGCACTCAGGAAGGAGGGAAGGAAGGAAGGAGTAGACGGGGTTGTGGGAGACGGAAAGGAAGAGGCCAAAGAGGACGTGTGATGAAGGCACCTGGCTTCAAAGGAGAAGGACAAAAGTCACTTAGAACTTGTGTATTGCTCCAAGCATAGCTGTCAACAGAGACAAAAAACTATAGGGACAAACTCCACACAGGTGTCTCGATTTAAATTCTGCACCTACTGTCCACCTGTCAGCAGGTAGTTGTCAGGGACACGTTTGCCTCACCCCCCCGGTCAGATACCAACTTTAATTCAACAACAGGGAGTGGACTGAACATGGAGCTGGTCTCACAGGAAGGGCCTGTAGGGACGGACGGCCCAATTCTTCTTCCCTCACACTTTAACGATGAGGAATCTGAGGCTCTGGAGAATTGAATGACTAGCCAGGGAGTCGTGAAAATAGGACTAAACCCAGATACCCCAATCTAAAGGCCAGTGCCTCGGGTGCCACACCAGGGTGTTTGCTCCCAGGAGGGTTTTAAAAGCCAGCCATCATGATGAAGAAGAAAGGGCAAATGCAGCCCAAGCATATTTGATCACACGTGCTGATAAAGTGTGGATGGGACAGCAGGCACGAGCTGAGGAAAGCCATGATTAGGACAAGATGAGAAATGTCCGCACACAAAGAATAAACTAACTTTACGATCGTGAATGGGCACTCGTTAAATGCACCGGGGATTAGCGTTACTAAGCCTGGGGCAACGGAAACGATCGGCAGTGAAATGCTATGATGAATGACACTGGGCGACTTCTCTGCTGCTCTGGAAATGTTTAGAAATGTTAACAGGAGATTGCAGAAGTA
The DNA here is from genome assembly GCF_033118175.1 of Dama dama. Taxonomy (NCBI): domain Eukaryota; kingdom Metazoa; phylum Chordata; class Mammalia; order Artiodactyla; family Cervidae; genus Dama; species Dama dama. The sequence continues at coordinate 11,526,390 of NC_083702.1, forward strand.
TGAATCCTTGAACAGAAGACGCTGTCAGCCCTAGTTTTATACACTGTGTGGAAATGAGGGAGACTCACTGGCTGGCAGCAGAAATGAAACATGGGCAGAACTTGCTCCATAAAATAAAGTGACCTGGAGATTTCTGCTTCTGGAAAGATGGAGCAGACATATTTTCCCCATTCCTCCCACAAAGTGCAAATAAAATCCACAGACACTACAAACAAAGCAAACATAAGATGACTATAAGAGGAAGACAAGGAGGTGCATTGACAAGGAGCCTCAGCACTCAAGGAAAGGCAGACGGGTGAGTTCCCTAGGTTTCTGGGCAAGAGAGAAATGCCAACGGGGTGCAGACAAACCAACGCATTCATGACTGAGGTCAGCTCTTTTAGCCAAGGGCCCAGGAAAGGGGCAGCCTAGCAAGACAAACTTCACTCCACATTGCAATAAAATACGCATAGCATAAAATTTACCATTTCAGCCATTTTAAAGGGCACCGTTATGTGGCAAGCCAGCAAAAACACAAGATTCTAAATAACAACCAGAATGTCCAGTTTGCTCTCAAAATCACTCACCACACCAAGAACCAGGAAAATGTCAACTTGAACAAGAAAAAAAACAATCAACATATACCACCACTGAGATGACCCAGATGTTAGAATTATCTGGCAAGGATTTTACAGTAGCCATCATAAAACTGCTTCAACAAGCAATTTACAAACATACTTGAAGCAATGAAATAATGAAAAAATAGAAAGTCTCAGGAAAGAAACAGAACACCTCAGCCAAAAAACAGGAAATTTTAGACTTGAAAACAGTAATGAATGAAATTTAAAAACTCAATGAATGGGCTCAATAGCAGAATGGAAACAACAGAGAAAAGACTCAGTGAATTTGAAGATAGAACAGAAATGACCCAATGTGAACAACAGACAGACAATAGTCTTTAAAAGTGTAGAGTCTCAGAGTCCCGTTGGACCATGACAAGAGATCAAACATCCATGTCATAGCAGACCTCTCTGTCCTGCTGCTGAAAGCTTCTGTGAATCTATGGCTATTTAAAGTAAAAATATCTTAAAAGCATAAAGTGACTTGGCTCAGTAGGAACATGTCCTTCCCACAGTTTTTCCAATATCCCACAGGGAGCAGAAGTCCTCCTCCAAGGAACACGGACCAGGTGGTCTGGCTGTCCGGTGGGCACACGGAGGCAGGGGCGCCCCAACAAGTCAGCTCCCCTGGGCAGTTGACTGTGTGATGCTGGAAGCCTGTGGTCAGCTGAGCCCTGCACCAGTTGCAGGAGGCGCTAGGAACGTGGATGGCACGACAGATCCCTCGCCGCAGTCCTGGAGCTCGACTCCTCCCAGGCTCTCCTCAATCTTTCACACCCAGCTCTTTGCAGAGACCAGCCACCAAAGAACCAGCCGCAAACATGCGTTCTTTCACAGTAACCCCCCTGGCTTTGCTTCTTCACTCCACAAGCAGCCAGTCCCCAGAAGCTGACAAGGTGCCCGTTTATCTCAGTGTGGTTCGTCCACTTAATCTTCTGGAACTCAGGGACCCTTCTCCTTCCCTCCGACCACATAGGCAGAGGCCACACCCGGCAGGCCGGACCCCCAGGTGAAGGGGAATCTTGGCTTCCGACTGAGCTGCTAATCATCAGGACTGCACAGGGCTGACTGTCCCCCATTTAATCCTGCCTAGAAAATACTGGGCTTCCCAGGTAGCTCAGTGGTAAAGAAATCTGCCAATGCAGGAGATGTGGGTTCGATCCCTGGGTTGGGAAGATCCCCTGGAGTAGGAAGTGGCAGTATTCTTGCCTGGAGAAGTGGGCCACAGTCAACACTGGTTGCAAAGAGTTGGATGCTACTGAGCATGGCACAATAAGCACAGAAAATACTAGGTGTAAATACACGGCACCCCTCGCATGAGAAACACCTGCTAAGTGGAACCTTTCTGACCCGGGGAGGGTGACCTTCACCCCGAGACAAGGAACACTTAGAAGGCTGGATTGAGGGCATGGAACAAAGGACACACGCTCCACCCAGCAAGACGGGGAGGCTCACCCATGAGCACCTCTGCTTGACATGAGGAAGGGGTAACAAGGTGTGTTCTTGAGGTAACAAGGTGTGTTTAAGACAGGGGGTGCTGTGTATTTACAACTAGGATTTTCTATGCTGTGCAGTGCTCAGTCACTAAGTTGTGTCCGACTCTTTGCAACCCCATGGACTGTGGCCACCCAGGACAGTTATGAAGGGCCATGGATGGAGGATGGAGACTGTATTTCCTGGGTGATTTAATTACTGTCCTTGCTGGGGGCCTAGGAGTGACTCTCAGCCTTTCCATCATGAGCCCCAGAAACAATGGTGGCATTTCCATGACAACCAGTGGGAGGAGGAGGGCATGCTCAAGGTCAACCAGAAGTGACCGGCCCAAGTTCCCCTGTGTCCCGGGTCCTGCCTGGACCAAGCCCCCAGGGATGCCCTGGTAACTGGCCAGGAAGTTCTGACCAGAGGACTTAAGGAGTTAAGTGTTTCTCCAGCAGAACCGGGCAGCTCTGAAAAAGCCCTGGGGCACCGGGGTGGGGCTGTGTTTACCTGTGGTCTTCACAGGGGTTGGGGGAGTACCCCAGGCTGACGCGGGGACATCTACCTGGGACTCGCCAGGCAGGTGGGGGAGGCACCGATGAGCTAGGGCCATCAGCTTGCTCAGCGTATCTCTGTATGTTTGTTATTTGCGGTACTTGTCCTAATCATATAGTGTCAGTGCATCTATAAATTATCTTGTCTCTCAGCAGCTGCCAGGAGTGATGAAAGCTGTCACTTAATCAAAAAAGCTTAAATTAATTAAAGGGGGAAAAAAAAGGGAAGAGAAAGGAGAGCAGCCTTGGAGCGGCTATTCCAGGCCCTGCGGAGCTTTGAGGCGATGCCAGCTTAGGAGCTGCTGCTCCGTCACCAAGGTCTCCATCCCTGCCTGCTGGGGCTCGGGGATGCCTCTGTCTGCAGCCCATCCCCGCCCCTGACAGAGCAGTAAACAAAACCCACCCAGCTGGGTAGCTGTGGGGCGGGACGAGAGGTTCATAACACCAGATGTCTGTTTGGCCTGGACTTGTGTCTGCTTCAACTTGATTTTTTGGGGTGAAATGCTGATCAGAAAGGAGTCAAGGGTGTGGAAACCAGGCTGACCTCCAGAGAACTGGGGAAGACTGGCCTGTGCCCCGTCACTACATCCTGTCCCTGTGCGTCTGTGCTGTCGCCTGGGTACCCAAGTTCCCTCCCCTCTCCCCACAAGGCCATTCTAATCCCCCCACCTGTGAGACCCTCAGGATTTGCCTGTTCCTTTCATCTCTCATCCATTTTAGAAAACTAAGCAAAACACCACCAAACAACCTTGCTTCTAACTAGGGATCAAATGGGCAGGAAAAAAATCGAATGAACTTATTATTCACTGGGTACCATGATTGCTAAGGGCTTAACTCATGACTCAAAGAGTAAGTCATTGAAGGGAGCAAAATCCTGGTGATGCGGTAGGTGCTGCAGAACCTGGCTGCAGCCCCTGACACCAGAACTCCGAGGGTTCCGGTGACCCTGGGACCCCCGAAGCTGAGCGTCTGCAGTTCACGACAACAGCAGTGTGACGTTTTCAGATTTACAAAATGACTTCGCATGTGAAGCAGTCAGAGCCAACGTTAACATCCCCATTTCCCGGATGGGACCCTGAGGCTCAGAGAGGTTAGATGCCTTGCTGAAGGTCACACAGCAGTGCATGGCGGAGTGAGGTCTGGAGAGCCAAGGCCTTTGTTTTCTGTCTCCACACAGCCTGCCAGGCCACCGCCCACCTTCTCCTCCAGCAGATTGGCTCCTGTTCCCTGAGTACCATGTGGCACCTGACTCTGGTCCGAGGAGCACATGGCATGGCAGAGTCCCTTCAACCCGGCACTGGGACCTGCAGTCCCACCCAGCCGGCCATGCTCAGTACTCTCCCCTCCCCCATCCTCATCCTTAAAGGGCTTGGAGCCCTGCCAGCCAATAAGATGTGTGTGTGTGTGTGTGTGTGTGTGTGTGAGTCGTTCAGTCGTGTCCGACTCTTTGCAGCCTCATGGACCGTAACCTGCCAGGCTCTGCCCATGGAATTCTTCACGAAAGAATACTGGAGTGGGTAGCCTTTCCCTTCTCCAGGGGATCTTTCTGACCAGGGATTGAACCCAGGTCTCCCACACTGCAGGCAGATTCTTTACTATCTGGCCACCGGGAAGCCCAAGCCGACAAGACAAATAGCCTTCAGAAAGGTCAGGTGCCATCGGGGTGATTATCCAGCTTTGGTGAAATCACGGGCCCAGGCGGGAAATGGAGCAGGAGGTGCTGGCACTTGGGGTCGACGTGGCCCTCCTGTCATCCCGGCACAGTGACAGCTCGAGTTCCTGCCCTGCTGGCATCACAGAGGACAGGCTTGCGCTCAGCTCGGCCACCATGCTCCGGGCAGGGGCCTCAGACCACCCCCAGCAGGCTCACACCAAGTCTGGAGCCCGCTCTAATTAACGGGAAGCCAGGTGACACTCTGTTCCCTTCCTCGGCTTTATGGGGATGCTCGGAATTTCCAGAAGGCGAGGACATGGTGTAAGGGCCCATCTGTGCTGCCAGGCTTGCAGCTTCATTAACACTCAGTGCTCTCCGTGTGCCAGGCACACACTCAGTTAATACCTTCTCTGTGGGCGTTATCTCACGGAATCCTCATTACCAGCCTGCAAGTGCTCCTGTGCCCTTTCTAAAGACAGGAAAACAGAGGCACAGGGAGGGTACCTAAGTTACCATGGAAACCAGGCTGGAGGCTCCTGAGTCTTTCCTGCCCGTCCTTCCCCACTTCAGACACGCCACCCCCAGGCAGTGATCAGGGCAGAGACCCTGCTCGCTCCCTGACTGCTGGCCCCAGAACCTTCTACTCCTGCCTCATTCTCCCCAAGGGTCCAAGGGGGTCATCCGTCCAGAGGCTGATCCGATGATCCAATGAGGCCATAGACGAAAACATGTCTGTTACCACAGGTGTGTCATGAACACAAGCACATTTTATGTCTGTTGCCTTCAAAGACATGGCTTCGGGCACTTGGCAGAGTGAGAGCCAGCTGGGGCTCTTGGTCTCAGGTAACTGGGGTGGGGGGAGGCAGGTCGACTTCAGGTGAGGGCAACAGGGCTGCAGATGCACAGGGGGACCCCAAACTGATCTGGGGGGCAGAGGAGACGCTGTGTGAAGCGTTTTGTTTGCATCCCTCTGTCCAATATCCAAAGCAGCCGTCAGAGGTCAAGACCCTCAAGCTCGCTGCACTTCCCCACCTGCCAGAAACCACTCCTCGCCCCCTGCTGCCATTCTTGACTCATCCCCAGATCCCCAAGACTCCTGGGGCTCTGAACAGCTGCCCCCAGTGACTCTGCACCCTAGGCACCGGCCCCCCCAGACTTCCACTCTGACCTCTGAGGTTGTCTGTAACTCTGGTGGTTCAGGCCCCATTCTTGGGTGCCCAGGCTCCTGGTGTTTCAAAAACAAAGACCCGAGGAGCCTGTTTATTCTTCTTCTGGGTAGGAAAACTCTCCACCAAGACGTCCAAATATGGAAGCAACTGCTATTTAGCCCCGGGGGGTTCTCATTCGGGTCCCTCCTTAGCGGGCGGCTGTGAACATCTTGGGATTCTAAGTAAAACGCTGTGTGCGTGTGCATGGGTGCGCTTTTCTGAAAGAAAGTGAGTATTTGTTACTCATGTCCGACTCTTTGAGACCCCGTGGACTGTAGCCCGATGGCTCCTCTGTCCATGGAATTTCCCAGGCAAGAATACTGGAGTCGGTTGCCATGCCCTCCTCTAGGGGATTGAACCCGGTTCTCACGCATTGCAGGCAGAGCCTCTTTACCATCTGAGCCACCTGGGAAACACTTTTCTGGGGATAGTCCAAAGCTTTCAGCAGGTACGAAAAGAGGTTTGCGAACCCCAAAGAGCTAAGAACTGCTAACAGGCTGGATGACTGGAGAGGAGACACACACAGGCATGGGAGTTTCCAGAAACACTGCAGCAGACTCCCCAGGCCACCAGCCCGGACCTCTAAGGGACCGGATTCCTGGGTTAGGGAATCCTTCAACAGCCTGGTTTTATGAAGTGTTTGCGTACTTCCGAATGGCGTGGCCCCGCCAAGCCTGGCCCCGTGCCTTCGGAAAACCACTAATGAAACAGTGAAGAGAGGGAGAGGCCCAGCTTCCTGCCAGAGCTCTCGGCCAGGAGGAGGCTGCTGTGCAGCTGCAGGCGGGGGGCAGCTGGGTCCCCAGGAAATTTAGTAGGTGGTGACAGGGGAAGGCCTGGTGACAACAACTCCGCCCCTTCGCAGGGGCCCGAGGTCTCCAGAGCCTCGGCTGGGCCGTGGAGGACCTCAGGCTGGGCAGCCAGCCACTGCTTCGCGGATCAAAGCTCGGCACAGTCTGGGCCACAGACCCCGAAGGGCCAGCCCCACTCCACCGTCCTGCTGGGCAGCCTCTCGGCCCTCCAACCGCAGACGGAAAACAACCGATTCTGGACAGATTGTATCCTCGGGCCTGCAGCAGCATGAGCTTTGTTGATGAGATGCTCAGGAGGGCTACATGGCCCTGTTTCCACATTCTGCCTCTTCTGGGTGTTTCCCTGTCAGAGGCTCGGAGTACACGCGTGTGTCACTGAAACGTGCATGACTGGGCACAGGCAGAGCCACAGGGCAGAGCCAGCACCCTAGACCCGAGGCACCCGCTTCCTAGAATCTCCATGCATTCGACTCAATGGCCGGAACGAGCCACTCATGCCCTTCCCATGTCAGCCGCACCCTCAACTGGCCCCAGCCATCACGCCCAGGCTTCCCTGGTGGCTCAGAGGGTAAAGAATCTGCCTACAACGCGGGAGACCCTGGTCTGATCCCTGGGCCTGGAAGATCCCCTGGAGAAGGGAAAGGCAACCCGCCCCAGTATTCTTGTCTGGAGAATCCCATGGACAGAGGAGCCTGGGGGGCTACAGTCCATGTGGTCGCATACAGTCAGACAGGACTGAGTGGTTAACACGATTGTCGTGCTCAAGTCCAGAGTCAGGGAGCCAACCTTGGCTGGGCACCCAGGGAGTTAGAAGAGAATCTACAGACCAGGTGATCTTAACAGATTGCTCTTGAGCCTCTGTCTGTTCATTTAAAAACTCAGGACACTAAAACCTGATCCTGGCTCCTAAGGATTAAATAAGACAAGGCACGTCGGAGCCCAGCACACTCTAAACACTCAGTAAAGGGCATATCTGAATATAAACAGGGGCTGCAGCTCAGCTCTGGTGTCAGAGATCAGAAGCTCAGGGATGCAGATAGGTGTCCCGCCCTGTAGGGTACACAGGAAACCTCAGGGAGGGAGGGAGGAACCAGGTCAGCCCTGGAACTCTGAAGAACCTGCTCTCCAAGGGCTGGGGACCCAGTCACTCTCCCCGTAACTACCACATGCGGCCACCAGGGGTGCCCGGATTCCCTCCATCTTTCTTAGGGGTCCTGGAAAAACACGTTTCCCTTTTTTTCAGCTAAAATAAGGCTGGAGATTTTCATATGAAAATTTCCCTAGGAAACTAAGAAGAAAAGAAAACAAATACAGAATGCAAACATACAGAATTAGACGAGTTGACATTGCGGAACTTGGATCCTGATTGAAGTAAAGTCTGATCACACCACTGTGTAGGTGCAGCCTGTGACCAGGTTCCCAGTTGCAGACAAGACCAACCATGCAGGCTCCTGCTGCATTCCTCTGGGTGGGGGGGCCCTTCCCCTGCCCCAACTCTCTACTCTTGGAGCCTTTCCTGCCCACTCCTCCCATTTGCATTGCATCTCTCAATCCCAGGGGGCACCAGCCTGGTTTTACAGTATTGGAAACACTTCATATTCACATATGCAGTAGGGCAGTGACACTTCCTTGGTGGTTCAGAGGTAAAGAATCCACCGGCCAGTGCAGGAGACTTGAGTTTGATTCCTGGGTCAGGAAGATCTCCTGGAGAAAGAAATAGCAACCCATTCCAGCATTCTTGCCTGGGAAACCCCATGGACAGAGGAGTCTGGTGGGCTACAATCCATGTGATCGCAAAGAGTCAGACACAACTGAGCATGCTGAACAACAACTCACAGGGCGATAATATCATTCCCACCAAGGAAGGAAGATGGCTGTTTTCTCCAAGCAAAATAAAATCTACTGACTTTATAGTTCAGTGAAATGTCCGATGTCTAAAGCTGTCCTGCGCAGTGGTGTTCCAGCTTATCCCACCTCTGCCCTTGAAAATCAGGCACAAGGAGTAAAGCCATGTTTTATTTTATTAATCCCACTTATTTTTTCCAAGCCTGAGATTCTTTTTAAAAAAAAATAATTTTATTTCTTTCTTTGTATATTTTTGGTTGTGCTGGGTCTTCACTGCTGCGTGGGCTTTTCTCTAGTTGTGCCTGGGCGTCTCATCTCGGTGGCTTCTCCTGTTGCCGAGCACGAAGCCCAGAGACACTGAAGCCTGTGTTTCGACAGCCAAGCTCAGCCAGGCTCACCTTGCGGGTCAGGCAACAGCTCCTGGGCTCTCACCAGAGGAGCCCTGCGGAGTAGAAGGACAGCCTGGATCCTGTAGGACCTGCCATGCTCAGCTTCCTGAGCAGACCTGGGGGGGGGCCTCTTTTCCAGAGGAATTCAGAGAGGCAGCCCCTGCCCCGAAGAGCTGTCGGGATGACAGAGAGCCAGGACCCACCGAGATTTAACCCTGAGGAATGAGGGAAGCCGGCATCTCCTGCACTCAATGTTGGGCACTTGAGACACAGCACCTCCCTGCACCCCAGCCCTGCAGAGTGAGTGCTCCCACCAGCCTCTAGACTGGACACGGCAGGTGGCCCCAACTGCACCTGGCAAGGCCCGAGGTGAGGCTCCACAGTTCCTTCCGCTCATGCCTGTCCAGGGTCAAAGGCGGGTTGACACAGAGCTGGGAGATGAGGGTTCCAGCAGCTGGAAGCCCCACCCCTTGATGCCAGGGCCTTCCTGGAGGCACAGGCGCTGGGGCCCGGACAGCTGGGGAGGTGCCCGCCATCAAAGGTCAGAGCTGGGAGCCAGGGGCCCCTTACCTCCTGCTTGGCTGGCCCCCTGCCCAGGCTGCTATGGGCCCAGTGGCCCCCACTGAGGGGCCCTGGTCTGGGGCCCCTGCTATTCCAGGGAGCTCGAGTTTCTGCGGAAGATGAAGCTGCAGCCTCTGCTTTCAGGCTTCAAGGACGGCGGCACCTGCATGGCTGCTAACTCTGAGGTGAGGTGGGGCTGAGGCCCTGCGTCGTCGGGGGCAGGGGGTGGCGATTAGCTCGAGTCAGGGGTCACCGAGGACCCTTTACTAGTGTGAGGCCTGTCCAGGAGTGAAATCAGACGAGTGGAGGAGGCCAGGTGGACACAAAGAAAAGCTCCCCATGAGCGCAAGCAGGCAGGGTGGCCCTTGAGAACAATCCACAGTGCGTTCCCCTCTCCCGGTAAAGGGTGACGCGTCAGGCACAACCCGGAGCCACCTCCTACCTGGGCACCCCCCACAGGCGCCCCCCAGCTCCCCTGCAGCCTCAGCACAGCCAACAGCAGAAAGGACCTTTTAAAACACAAAGCATCTTGGAGACAAAATCACCCACAGGTGGGCTCCCGCAGCAGGACAGGGGAGAAAGGCTTAGAGAGAAACAGGCTGCGTGCTCTGCACCCAGACAACGGCAGTCTCTTGACAGAAACACCCAAGAAGCCCGCTGGTCAGCTGCTTTCTCATCCTTGCAGCCGACAAGGTCTGCTTGGAGGTGACCAGACAGGTGGGCAGCCGGCAGGCCCCGGCGCTTTCTGAGTAGAATGGAAGCAGCTACGTTGCCCAATTTTTCTAATGAGCACATAACCAGAAAAGAATTAGAAGAATTAAGTTCCTGTGCATGAACAAAGGCTAATTATCAGATGAAAATAGCTTGATGGTAACCATAATCCACATATTTACATATTTTCTCTCTTTCTCATTTAACATCACGGAGCAATTTATTTTAGGTCTATGTTTGGGGATGATGTCGGCTTTACAACGAAAAGAATTCCTCAGCATTTGTGAGAAGACCATCCTCTGGTTTTCTTCACTTTAGAATTGACTTTTGGGAACCAGATAACACTGAGGCCACGTGAAATTCTAAACGCAAGACTGGGGAGGTGACTGGACAGGGGAGGCCCAGAGCTGCATTTTGTCTGTGTCATCCAACATGGAGGCCATGAGCCATGTGGCTGCTCAGCACTTGATATATGCCTACTGAGAACGAAGAACTTGAGTTTTCATTTCATTTAATTTTAGTCAATTTTAATGCAAGTGGCCACTTCAGGCTAGTGACTAAGGCCCTGGCCAGCACAGGTCTGCAGGCAGAAGTAAGTCTGTGTGACACTCAAGAGCCCAGAGGGGGCGTTCTTTAAGAATTTACTGTGATACACAGCCACTATGGAAGATAGTATGGAGATTCCTTAAAAAACTAGGAATAAAACCACCCTATGACCCGGCAACCCCACTCCTAGGTATACACCCTGAGGAAACCAAAATTGCAAAAGACACATGTACCCCAATGTTCATTGCAGCACTATTTACAATAGCTAGATCACGGAAGCAATCTAGACGTCCATCGACAGATAACTGGATAAATAAGTTGTGGTACATACATACAATGGAATACTGCTCAGTCATAAAAAGGAACACTTTTGAGTCAGTTCTAATGAGATGGATGAACCTAGAGCCTATTATTCATAGTGAAGCAAGTTACTCTTGCTTCAAAAGAGAAATATAAATGTTGTATACTGACACATATATATGGAATCTAGAAAGATGGTACTAGTGAATTAATTTTCAGGGCAGCAATGGAGAAACAGACATAGAGAACAGACCTATGGACATGGGGGGAGGGGAGGTGGGACGGGGTGAGATGTATGGAGAGAGTAACATGGAAATTTACAATACCACGTGCAAAATAGATAGCCAATAGGAATTTGCTATATGACTCAGGGAACTCAAATAGAGGCTCTGTGACAATCTAGAAGGGTAGGATGGGGAGGGAGATGGGAGGGAGGTTTGGGAGGGAGGGGACATGGGCATACCTATGACCGATGTTGATGGATGACAGAAAATCACAAAATTCTGTAAAGCGATTATCCTTCAGTTAAAAAAATAAAGTGGCAAAAAAAAAAAAAAAAAAAAGAATTCACTGTGAAAATGGACTTCCTCAAGACTCTGATAACCTGAAAAGAAAAGCTGTTCATTCATTCCTGGCTCAACCTCGAACTCCAAACCCCCTTTTTGCCTCCTGGTGTCTTCAAGGAGCAGATCATTTACTCACCTTCTCCTGACCACTCTGGCCTGGCATCTTCCCAGTCACTGTATTAAAACTGCTCTTTAAAGACCCCGGGGGCCCTCAATTTTGACACCTGGTGGTCTTGCCTCGGTCACCCAGGAGTCATGGGGCGTCTTCTTTGGCAGCCCTCCTCTCTGTGGGGTGACACAGTCCCCAAATCCTCTCATTTCCACATTTGTCCCAACTAATCTACATATTAATCACTATGTACTAATCACTATGAACAAAGTTAGTGGATGTGATGGAATTCCAGTTGAACTATTTCAAATCCTGAAAGATGATGCTCTGAAAGTCCTACACTCAATATATCAGCGCATCTGGAAAACTCAGCAGTGGCCACAAGAATGCAAAAGGTGTTTTCATTCCAATCCCCAAAAAAGGCAATGCCAAAGAATGCTCAAACTACTGCACAATTGCACTCATCTCACACACTAGCAAAATAATACTCAAAATTCTCCAAGCCAAGCTTCAACAGTACGTGAACTGTGAACTTCCAGATGTTCAAGCTGGATTTAGAAAAGGCAGAGGAACCAGAGATCAAATTGCCACCATCTGCTGGATCTTCAAAAAAGCAAGAGAGTTCCAGAAAAATATCTACTTCTGCCTTATTGACTATGCCAAAGCCTTTGACTGTGTGGATCACAACAAACTGTGGAAAATTCTGAAAGAGATGGGAATACCAGACCACCTGACTTGCCCCCTGAGAAATCTGTATGCAGGTCAAGAAGCAACAGTTAGAAATGGACATGGAACAATCGACTGGTTCCAAATCGGGAAAGGAGTATGTCAAGGCTGTATATTGTCACTGTGCTTATTTAACTTACATGCAGAGTACATCATGAGAAATGATGGACTGGCTGAATCACAAGCTGGAATCAAGATTGCTGGGAGAAATATCATTAACCTCAGATATGTGGATGACACCACCCTTATGGCAGAAAGTGAAGAAGAATGAAAGAGCCTCTTGATGAAAGTGAAAGAAGATAGTGAAAAAATTGGCTTATAACTCAACATTCAGAAAACTAAGATTATGGCATCTGGTCCCATCACTTCATGGCAAACAGATGGGGAAACAATGGAAACAGTGACAGACTTTATTTTTTTGGGCTCCAAAATCACTGCAGATGGTGACTGCAGCCACGAAATTAAAAGATGCTTGCTCCCTGGAAGAAAAGTTATGACCAACTTAGATAGCATATTAAAAGGGAGAGACATTACTTTGCCAACAAAGTCCATTTAGTTAAAGCTATGGTTTTTCCAGTAGTCATGTATGGATGTGAGAGTTGGACTATAAAGAAAGCTGAGCGCTAAAGCATTGATGCTTTTGAACTGTGGTGTTGGACTCTTAGGAGTCCTTTGGACAGCAAGGAGATCCAACCAGTCCATCCTAAAGGAAATCAGTCCTGAATGTTCATTGGAAGGACTGATGTTGAAGCTGAAACTCCAATATTTTGTCCACCTGATGTGAAGAGCTGATTCATTTGAAAAGACCCTGATGCTGGGAAAGATTGAAGGTGGGAGGAGAAGGGGATGACAGAGGATGAGATAGTTGGATGGCATCACTGACTCAGTGGACATGAGTTTGAGTAAACTCCAGGAGTTGAAGATGGACAGGGAGACCTGGCGTGCTGCAGTCCATGGGGTCGCAAAGAGTCGGACATGACTGAGCGACTGAACTGAATTGAATCTCCTCTTCAACCCCATCATTTATCTGTGCATGAAGCATCAGTATTCTCAGCATCAGTCCTCCCCTCAGCCCCAGACACCTCCAGGAATGACAGAAAATGAATGGAACCCCTTTTTCCTGATCCCCCAGAGCACCTGCACGGCTCTCAGCTTCCACAGGATCTCCAAGGCTCATCCCTTCTCCTCCCATTCATGCTCTTGGCATGGCCTGAGTTCAGGTCAGGTGTGTGTGTGCAAAAGGTCTCCCTGTAGCCTCCCTGCCTCAGCCCCTTCCCACTTGGCCCTCTCCTGACCCTCAGGATACCACCCCACTCGAGACCTTACACCTGTCTGGGAGGAGGTCACAAAGGCACAGAATCAACGATGACCCCAAAGGCCAAGGCTCCCTAGCAGGCCTCCTGCCCCCTCCCCTGCTACATATTGTGCTCAGGTCACACATGCTCTGCTGACCTTGTGTTTCCCTGTGTCCACAACCCTCCCCAGAGTTATCCTGGCCACTCTTCAAAGCCAACTCTGGAGCCGCCTCCTCTGATGCTCGAGCCCTCCAAGCCCATCCCTTCTGCTTCTCCCCAAAGCACTTTGTTCCCAAAGCCGTTCCTTATCAAAACTGAAACAGTCCTACCGAACGGAATCACAGCCAACTGTATTTGTGTCTCTCTTCCCCAACAGTCAGTCAAGCATGGCTCTCCTTCAGCTTTGGTTTCAGGACCCGGAGCAAAGGCTCTCCTGCAGAAAACACTCAGTGAGCATCTCTTGATGCTAAACTTCAGCAGAAAAGACTCTCTTGTCTGTCGTAGTTGTCACGTGTGGGGACGGCCAGCTCAGGACTGTCCCAGTTTGCTCCAGTTACCCAGGTGTCCTCTGGTTACATCCCCTTTCATTCCTGCAAGGACCCCTGTTTAAATAATGAATTCTATGCTCACCTTAATTATAAGACCCGAGCTGTGATCATTTACCTAGAAATCTTACAGAAGATCCGTTTATCAAGAGTTTAGACATTCGACTACCTAGAAGTGAGGTGATGGGTAGGTGCCCTCCCGACTTCTACTCCCGTATGTAACAAGGTTCCAGGATTCTGTGGTTTCCAGAAGTATCCGTGAGAGGAGCCCTAATTAAAATTCAGCCATTTTAAATTTCCTCCGCCTAGGAACAGGAGGCAACACAGACGGTTTTCTGTAAACTCTGATAAAGGAGAAATAAGAATGCTGGGATCTACGTGCTTCTGTGCTGACCACAGGGAACCTGCCTGGAAAAGAAAGGTCAGGGTGGGGAGGTGGGGAATGGAGGGACTCGGGCGGGACAGGAGCGGTGCAAACACCCGGAACCAACGATGCCCCGGGGGGCAGGGGCGGGAGGCTTGCTGCTATAAACCTGTCAAGGAAAAGAAGGATGAAGGCCCAAGGTGTGGACAGTTGGGCAGCAACGGGGGACCTGCAGACACAGTCCTGGGTGAGAGGAGGCCCAAGGAGGAGGCACCTGTGACGACTCTGAACGTCTATCGGGTTAGACACAGCGTCACAGTGACACACAGCATCGATCCTGTGAAAGGTCACCCTCCTCATGCATGGGCAGGCTCAAGACCTTTCTTTTTGCTCAAAGTTAAGCCAGCTTTCCTCTCCTACTAAGAAACAAACCAGCCTGGACCCCGTAGGGCCCTCTGCACTCATCCCTCTCTCCTTCTGTCTTCTAAGCCAACATTCCCCCGACCACCCAGTGCGGTGAGTCCTGGGCCCGCTCACCACCCCACGGACACTCCTGCCAGGCTTGCCAGGGACCAGCATGTCCTGCATCTGGGGGCCGCCTCGGTCCTCCCCCTTGGCCTCTCCTGCAAGCAAGGACGAGGTGCTCTGCTCACAGTCACCCTCCAAACACAGGCCCTGGCTCCCACCTTCCATGTCTCGCATTCTCTGTGTCCCTCTCTGGTCCCTAGGTCCCACCTCTGTCACCAGCTCTGCCCGCACTGGCCGTGTAGGAAATGCGGGTGTCCTGAGACATGTCTAACTGCACTCACGCTCGCTGGACGACTTTGCTCCCGCATCTCAGTTACCACCGTCAAGCTGATGACAGACACCATTTATATCCCCCACCCATCACATTCCAGATCTGAAAATCTAGCTGCCTCCTTGGAAAACATGGGACTTGTTGTGGACATGGCCCACGCCAGAGACCCAGAGACAAAGCCGAGGACGATCAGCGTCCCTGTCTCTCCAGCTGGACCCTTCACACCTCCCCCTCCCCAACCTGGTCATCGTGCCCCACAACTCTGCTCCCCGGACCTGTCCCCTCTGTCCACCCCAGAGAGTCCTTGATTCCTCATCAATAGGACAAGCAGACGGGCCCCCAGCAAGAGGAAGGAAGGGCCAGAATGATTGAAGAGACCAAGGGAGGCAGGACGGCTAGTTTGCAGTTGTCGAACTTGTGGAGGTCCTCAAGGGTGGGCTGAGGTCCCCAGGCTGGGGGGACCTCTTGTGACCTCCCGGGACCCTGCACAGGGACCTGAGATTTCCTGCTCATCAGCATCGGTGGCAGAAGGGAGGCCGGGCACTGAGCTGCTCGTCAATTTAAGTTTCCTGCTCCTTAGGGGCTCTCCAAAGAGGAGAGACTTGAAGTGGCAGAAGGACTTGACCGCGCCGCCCCCCCAGCCCCGCTTCCCGCTGCCCTCCAGCCACCCAGCAGTGGGCTGTCATGTCCCTGCTGCTCTGGGAAGCCACGGGGCAAAGGGCAGTTGGCTGTGTTTTTGGTTCCCTGGGTTCTGACGTGGTTTGAGTGCCGTGCTCTCCCTAGGAAGGCCTGGGAAAAAGGCAGTTTCCCTGCCCTGGCCGATCCTGAGTCCTTTCTTGGGATGACGGGTTGTTGCTATTAACACGGTCACCACAGACGAGGCGGCGACAACCCCCATTGCATTCTGTCTCACCCGCCGGCTTCCTGTCGTCTGGGAATGCAGGCCTCCTATTTATAATCGCATGGGTTCATTCCGGAGTCGAGGCTGAGCCCCCACCCCACCCGGGAGGGATGTGAGGACACCAGTACTTAGAAACTGGGACGTAAGGGTGCCTTCCTGCCACCTGCCGGGTCCCCTGTCCCCTGGGAACCCCCAGGATACACACGACACAGAGATCATGTGAAAGTTCCAGTGTGGCCTCCAGACCCCCAGTTCACCCTTTTCCCCAAGCCCCCGTGGGCTGCAGGGAGCGTGTGCCCATGGTAATGGCCATGCTCATTGGAGGCTGATGAGCCAGGCACCACTTTTATGGGAAGAGACTGAGGGACAGGAGGTTAAACAACCTGCCAGGGTCACGGTTAGTCAGTGATGGGGCTGGGCTGTGAGTCCCCATCACAAACCCGCTTCAGCAGGCCCTGGGGTCCATCGGCGACACTATCTCCTCCCCCTCCTGCTCTGAGCTCTGAGCCCGGTGATTAATACCAGAGAATCCGCCCCCCCCCCACCCCGGCCCTGGGGGCTTCCAAGGGGTGGCTAACACAGATCTCTAGATGTTTCACGAGTTCTGCTCTAAGTCACTGCCCACAGATGCAGGTTCCTCTTCAACACCTACGGGTGATTTCCTTATTTAATGAGGACGTAAAGAGTGTCCAGGGCATAATCCTGGGATCTGCTAAGTGAGGGCCCCTTATTATGGGGTACAAGGCTGGTTTTCGCTCGCCCTGCTCCTGCCCTGATGCTCACACCTGCTCAGGATTCCCCCAGAGCAGAAACCAGACAGCAGACTTGGACTGAAGGGTGAGTTCTCCATGCAGGGCTTGTAACCTTTCTTGTGCTCCAGGTGCCTTTGGCACTTCTAAGGAAACCTGCAGACCCCTTCTCAAGATAACATTTTAAAGTGGAAATAAAGGATGGCAAAGAAAACTGATGATGTTGAAACATAGTTATCAAAAATAGTTAGAAGACACATGTGCAATGTAAAAGTATATGTGACTTTTTGTTTATGTATTAAATAACAAAACCAACTGGACCACCAGAATTTTGACTCAGTGATGAGGAAAGAAACCCACCCTTTTGTGGTATTGCAACTATCCTGATGGGAGAGGAACATGTCCACACTTTTAAACGGTGGACGAAGTCACAGACACTGCTGATCCTATTGTGGTTTGCTGCCTGTATTCACAAAGGAATAACATGATAACACTCGGGAAGAAGTCTGTGAAGACAAAGGTCTCCCATCCGAGTTCACGGACCCTCTGGAACTCCAGACTTTTTGAGCCCCAGGTAAAGAGCTGGTGACGGGAGGAGGCAAGGGTTTGGGAAACTGCAGGGAGTGCCTATCTGCACTTGGAGGCAGACCTCACGTCCAGAGAGCCCTGTGGTCCTGGCGGTCCTGGGAATCAGCCTCACAGAATCTTCCCAGATGCTCCGATGCTCAAATAAAGCTGCTTCTATTTTCTCCCAGGACACCCTCAAGTGCTCTGGGAGATTTTCTCAAGCATTCCCAATAGCCAAACCCATTATTACTAATTTATTAGTGAAATTTCTGATAAGACAGGCTGCTGACAGCTTGACAGGATCCGCTGACCTGGGTGGATGCTGCAGGACACAGCCCCTGGAGATGCGTGGGAGTTAGAGGTGGCAGCCTGGTTGGTGGTGGGGGGCTCAGGTTCTAGTTGCAAGGCTGACCAGTGGCCTGAGTGGTCCCCAGAGCTGACTCAGGGCTGAGAGTAACCTCGGGGTCTTGCATCATGGACCATTGTGGTGAGGGGGAGCCAGCTTCTGAGAGCTGGGGCAGGTGAGGTGGGGATACCAGGCCCCCAAGGGGGACTGTTGCTGGAAGCAGGGGGTCAGTACTTTAAGGCAGTTAATTGGCAGGAAATTGAGCCAAGTGACCACCACCCACAACCTGTGCTCCAAGATCCTCCACCAGAGAAGCAAGTCGGATGCTGGCAGCCTCTGCTCAGGGGCCTTAGCCTCTGGTCCAGGGGCGTCTTTGAGAATCAGAGGCAAGAGTGGACTTTCACCTGGAAAGACCCAGAAACCATTCTCATTCTGCACACAGTTTCAGGAGCTTCCAGGGCCCTCTGACCTGAGCCCACCTGTCCCCATTCTCAGACTGCAGACCTGCAGGGCCACCCCGCAGCCGTGGGCTGCGAGGCTGAGGGCTGGTCATGTTCCCGCAGGACATAGAGGCAGACAGCCAAGCCATGGGAAACTGGTCAGGACTGTCCCAGGCCTGGCTCTGGAAAAGGAAACTCTTCCAGGTGTCCTTGGGGGAGGCAGACGGTCACAAACACCATCCATCTTCCTTGTTGTAATGGGAACACTGCCTTCCTGCCCCAAGTGGGGCTCCCCAAGAGCCAGCCCTGTTATTTCAGGCTTCGTCTCTACATGAGCAATAAATGCAGAGAGCCTGGGCCTGGGCAACTTAATTGGTACCATCATGGCTTTAATTCTAAGCTGCTTCGTGCCAGCGCCAGCCCAGAACTAGCCTTTGTGATTTCCACTTGGACGGAGCCCTCTGTAGGGAGTGCTGTCCTCGTGCAGAAAAGGGGCAGTGTGTGTCCTGGGCTGAAGGTCCGGCAGGTGAGGCTGCTGCTTGAAGGGGCTTCTCAGTGTGGTGCCCCCGCCCCAGGCATCCGGGTCTCAGCTGGAAGGGTTGGGTGTGAACACGGGTGCTGCCAGCACCCCAGGGGAACAGGAGGCATGGGGGACCTGCCCGACAGTGCTGGTTGTGTTCTCCAGCGATGGATGGGCAAGGAGAACACTGGGAATCTAACCCACCAATTAGGGGATGCTTACTAACGAGGTTGGACTCCCCAGGTGGTGCTAGGGGTGAAGAACCTGACTGCCAATGCAGGAGACTTAAGAGACGCAGGTTCAATTCCTGGGTCGAGCGGATCCCCTGGAGGAGGGCATGGCAACCCACTCCAGTATTCTTGCCTGGGAAATCCCATGGACAGAGGATCCTGGCGGGCTACAGTCCGTGGAGTTGCACAGACTCAGACACTGAAGCATCTTAGCACGCTGCACACATTAATGAGGTTGGTGGAAGGCTCTCGGGGTGGGGGGGGGGGATCAGTGAGGGTCAGCAGACGGAGCATCAGTTACTGGACAACGCTCATCTGTGCTCCTGTCTTCTGGAGACAAGATTTGAGTCACAAGACCATTGTCTGTGCAGTGCTGTTCCATAACCACTCTTCCCACATTGTGCTGGTTAAGGGACGGGGGCTTGTGCGCTGGAGTCCAAGGGTGACAGCGAGTGACACTCTGCAGAGCTGACACAGCACACAGCTCACCTCCCCCCAGCTCAGGCTCTGATGGGGAAAGTGCCAGGGCCACCTGACCACTGACTGACCGGAGCATTGCCGGATGGGGGCGTCGAGGACAAGCCTCGTGGATGATAGGGGCCATGCCCAGCCTCCCTTCCTGGTGGATCCGAGGTGTGACCCTGGCGAGCCGTCACCTTGCAGCCCTGCTTTTCTCACCCATCACGTGTAGGATGGCCTGGGCCACCTCCAGGACCCACGCATTCCCGCACTCGCAGGCTAAAGAGAAGCCCTGCCTCCCGCCTCCCTCAACACTGTGCATCCCTCACCCCAGCCCCCATCCCTCACCCCAGCCCCCAGGAGAGTAAAATTCTCAAGGTCAAACGCTCTTCCCACTTGTGCGAACACGTGGGAGGGGTGGGGACAGTCGCTCCCGACTCCTCTAAAGGCTGCAGGAGCTAAATAAAGACTTCTGATCATCAGCCCAGGACAACCTATCATCACGCTCCGCGGACAAATTGTACCGCGTGTCAGAGCACACGGGAGACGCACGCTAATTCACCAGTCAGGACCCAGAAAATTGTAGAGTACGGGCACCTCTGCCGCTCCTCGCGTCCTGCTAGGCTGGCCCGCCCTCCATCTGCTTAAAAGGACACGCCTGCCAAAGAGAAGCCCTGGATGGAGGCCGTGGTTTAAAAAAAGCACTTTGTGAAGACCCCAGTTGAATAGGCACAGCTCCGTGATATTTATACGTAAATAACCCAAAGAGAAAACGATATTTTCCTTGCCTGGTCTCGTGGGGTTCCCCAGCATTCTAGAGGCGACCACAAAACCCCTAATTTCATGTAGTGAACACAGAACTGACCAAGAAGACATGAAACTGACCAGAGGCCTGAAGGCTGGAAAAGAAACTGACCCAACAGACAAATCCAAGAACAGCCCACTTGCAGGCTCCCTAGCTCTCCTAATGCTGGTGGTGGTGGCAGGAGGCATCCTGCCCATGGGAGGGGTTTTCATCATGTTATGTTATGGTTATTTAGAATCACCAGGGCAGGATGGCCACAAAAAGCAGACCGACTTTTCACCTGTGTACTATTACTGTTGAAATCTCGGTGCGCGATTATCACTCGCAGCCCGCTGCCTAGATTGTTCAGCCCTGTACACATTGGTCAGCCTAAGTGTGCCTGAGTTTAACAGCCTGAGGGGCCACAGGGGGTGTCCTCCAGCCTGGGATGTCCTGTGGGAAAGAGCTTGTAAAGGCCTGCAGGCGGGAGAGGCCGTGGGGGTTTCTGAACCTGTCCCCCCTACCAGGCTCATGGCACTGGGTCCCCTCCACCTGTGGGGCTGGCACCCTCAGGGCACCCAGAGCCCTTCTCGCAGGCTGGTTTCTACTTTCCCGACTGTGTTTCTCCCTCTAGGATCGTCCACCAGACCCGGTGCTTCACTCCTTCTGCAGAGTCACTAACCCACTGCGATGCTCAGCTGCACGGTTTCCAGTCTCATTGTTACAATGGGAAAGAACGCAAGTGCAGAGAATGGCAGATGTTATCAATGAATGTTGGCTGCCTGGAGGTCACAGCCCAGCTCGGCCAAGGACCGCCCCGCCCCACCTTCTTCTCGGCTCAGACCAGGACACCCAGCCAGTTAGGCGCCCCGGCCCCTGAGCTTAGACGCTTGTCTGGAGGCTCCCAGATGGTCTCTTGGCCAGGGTCCCCCAAGGAGGAGAGCTCCAGACCCTGTTCTGAGGGCGGTGTGGAGAGGCGGAAAGGCAGACACCTTGTTCTGCATCCTTCCTCCTGTACAGGGGCTGCGAGACCCTGGGTGCTCATGGCGTTACATGAACCTCACTTTGCTCAGCGGTGACGTGGGGGACACGGCCTCTCTCGTGGGTGTGAGCTCAGGACCACAGACAGTGCTCGGGGCACAGAGCCGGGATGTAATTTTCCAGTCATTCCTAGCTGTCTCCCCACAACCAGAAGGGCACTTAGAATGATACAGATGATAAATGACATAAAACCCTAATTCCCTTGAGTCGGAGCCTGGGGAGCGGGGTCAGAAGGTGCTGGGTAGGGTTATTCCTGGAGGCCGCCTGGAGGCTGCGTGCAGGTCGGGGCCCTGTGGTCAGCACCAGGCTCATCTGCCCCTGTCCCCCTGCTGTCCTCACCCTGCGTGGGGCTCCCTGAGCCTCGGGCACGGCCACAGCCACGTCCCATCTCAATGGCTCTGCTGAGAACGCCCCCAGCTTGCCAGGGTGAACTGGACTCAGATAGAAGGGGGGTGCTGAAGGGCACCTGCGGGGTCCCCCAGGCTGCGTCATTCCTCCTCTTGTTGGCTGGGCCCCAGGCCTCTCCTCAAGCAGCACACCAGCTGGGGAGCGGCCCCCCTAATTGTTACCTGGGCTGCCAGGCACAGGCCCCACCAGCGCCCGGCGTGTGAGAGCAGGGGCAGCAGGGGGCCCCGCAGAAAAGGCCAGGTGAGTCCTGCGACTGCTGTCACCCATCTCCAGGGAGGCGGGCAGGCTGCAGGCAGGGGTACCTGGGGCACCCTCTCCTGGGGATGGCATAGCCCAGAGCACAGGATCCCAGTGGACCCCGGCTCTGCCCAGCGTTTGGTGGTCGGTCCAGCCCTCCTTGGGTCTCCCCACAAGTGGACGCATGCACTGCCTGAGTGGGGTGCTTGTGACCTGCAAACCACCCTCAAGCAGAGGAAGGGGGCAAAGGTTCTCCTCCATCACACCCACATCCTTGGGCAGAGGCAAGAGGAACATGGGCTGGAGAGTGACTTGGAGAAAGTGAGTCTGACTCTGTCACCTGCTGAACTACTACCTACGGCTCCCACAGTTGTCCCCCACAGTCCTCTCCCCAGTGTACACGGCCCACTGCCTGCCTTCCAGTGTACATGGCCCACCGCCTGCCTCCCACTGTACATGACCCATCACCATCCTCCCAGTGTACACAGCCCACCACGATCTTCCCAGTGTACACAGCCCACCACTTCCCTCCCAGTGTACACAGCCCACCACCTGCCTCCCAGTGTACACAGCCCACCACTTCCCTCCCAGTGTACACAGCCCACCACCTGCCTCCCAGTGTACACGGCCCACCGCCTGCCTCCTACTGTAATGACCCACCACCATCCTCCCAGTGTACAAGGCCCACCACTTCCCTCCCAGTGTACATGGCCCAGCACCTGCCTCCCAGTGTACATGGCCCACTGCCTGCCTCCCAGTGTACATGGCCTACTGCCAGTCTTCAGGCTCTGCCCGGGTCACCCTTTCTGCAGCTCATCCCAGGACAGGCTCCTTCCTGCCACCAGGCTCATGGTCACTGAAGAAATCCCGCCCCCATCACATCACGCTATTTTATTTACATTCCTGGTATTTCCGTCGCTCACTGTCTGTTATGATGAAGGTAGATGCCAGGAGAGAAGAAGCCCCTTTCTGTTACTCAGGATGAGCGCAGAGCTGGCCCGTGGAGACTGAATAGATAGACAGTGACAGGCTTGTCACTGAAGCGGGAAGCGCGATGCATTCAGGTGAACGGTGGGGTCAGGGACCCGCCCCCGCTGAAAGCCTCTAGAAAACAGCGGGTGTCCTTCCCATGGGGCAGGGTCTGGGCTAACGTCCCACGTTGCCCTCCACGTGCCCCAGGCCAGGTCCCCATGCCCCGCAGGCCAGGACCACATGTCATTTCTTCGAAGGACAAGCCAGGAGGGCCCTCAGATGACTCGCTGTCTCTTCCAGGCTATTTCTCCGTCAGGGGTTCACGCTGCTCACAGGCCTCTGGGGCCTGCTCAGCACTATGAGCACATGTCCCACATGGGTCTCTGTGGCTAATGGGACTGTCCCCTGCAGCATGCAGGCCTGGTGGACACTGTGCCAAGGGCGGCTGGTCCTAGAAGGGGGATAGGAATGGAGCCTCCATGTACACCTTCATCTGATGAAAGCATTAAAGTAATATAACAGTGCATTGTTTAGGTTAAAGAAAGTGCATGTCTAACTGTCATTATTTTGGTGACATGTTGGAAGGAGGGCAGGTGGGAAGGACTGGGTGGGTCGTGGGGAAATGGGATGTTTTTCAGTTCTGCTCGTGTCCCCTCCCAGATTAACGCCAGATCACAGAAGCTACCACCGGGGGAATCTGCCGGCCTCTTAAGGTAAGAAGTCAACCTTACGTTGCTATAGGAACTGGATTCCTCCCGGCGCCATGGCAACCGACTCCAGAGAGTGTTGGGCACACAGTTTGCCCTCACTCCACCTCAGAGCTGGGAAGAGGGCAGCAGAGGCAGGAGGGGGGGGCGGGGGTGGGTCCTTCCTAAACCAGTAAGCGGCCAGCTCAGCTCAGTGAGGCTCCCTTCAAACTGAGAAGATCACGGAAGGTGGGCACCTCCATCTGAATGGTTCAGAGACACTGGGGCACCCTTAGACTTCTGGGACTCGTCTTTGGTTTTCCACGTTGTAAACTGTCTGTTGAAATCACAGTGAGGTGTCACTGAGGAAGGTATCCTCCTCGGGCAAAGAAGACAACCAACCAACCAACAAAACAAACCCAGAAACTCACCGCGGGCCATTCTGAGGCCAAAGACCATTTCCTTCTGAATTTCCATCATGAGATTCTAAGTGACAATTAACTGCCCCCACCACGTCCCCAAATATGAGCAGCTGAAAATGGATAGAAAGAAATTGCAGGCCCTGCTTCCTTAGTGACTTAACGACCTGGATCAAGTTACCTGGTCAGGTGATGGAGCTGTCTTGCCACCGGTCCTAACAGCTTGTAATTTAATTCCGTGAACGTCAACAGTACAGCCCAAGGTTGTAGGTAAGAGAGTCGGCACCTGGCATGTGCCTTCCACATGCTATGGGTTCACGGTTGCTGGCCTTCTACGCCATCAAGTCACAGGCTCAGTAAAACCTCCTGATGCCTTGCTGTTGACCTAAAGCAGTGGCTCTCCCAGCATGACCTGGACCAGCACTTCAGCATCACCAGGAGCTTGTCAGGAATGCAGAATCCCAGGCCTCCCCCCCAGACTGTCCCCATCGGAGATGGGGTGAGGCCTGGTCTGTCCTGGCAAGCTCTTCACCACCTCCTGCTCAGCCCAGGTTGAGAACCTCTGACCTCACAGCTGCCTCACCTCGACGCAGCAGACCCAACCGGCACCCAAGGCTGCTTCTTACAGCGCAGCTCCTAGCCTATGGGCAACGGATGCTTTGGTTTCTTTTCTCTTTAAATGCAATCGTTAATCAGTCCCCTTCCATTTCTATTTTTTGAGCCTGAACACAGAAGTTTGCATTTCTAATAATAAATTTATCTCATTAGTTTTGGTCCAGAACATTTACTCAAGCTATTGAATGTATTTTTGTGTCATACAGAAAATGTGATATTATGCATTTATATTTTCCTTTTAAATTTTGTTATTATGCTGTCCATATGTTTTATATCCTACTATTAATGTAAAATGAGCATCTTGACTTGTAAGCTTTAAAAACATATTTTTATTAGCCCATCACATGAATTATAACACCATTTATTTAAACACTCCCCCTTTGATCTTAGGTTATTTTCAAATTTTTTGCTATTATACATAATGCTGTAATGAACATTGCACATAAATATAAATCTTTCCATAATTATTTTCTAGCCTAGATTCCTAGGAGGAAAACAATTGGTAAAAGCCTAGGAACATTTCAAAGGCCTTAATATGTATTACCAAACTGTTTCTAGAAAGGCTATACATTTTCCTATTTCTACAATAGTATATAAGAGTTCATGTCACCAAAACTTTTGCTAATATCTTGTTTTTTAAATAAATCTTTGTTAACAAGTGAAAAATGGTATCTTGTTTTAACATGCAATTCTTTTTTTTACCAGTGAAGCTGATTTTTTAAAATATATGTGTTGATGAGCATGCAGTTTATGTTTGTTTAAACATAAAGTTTATGCAGTTTAAACATAAAATAAATCGTTTATGCCCTCTGTCCAGTTTTCTAACGGAGGTGTGAATGTTTATGTTACTGATTTCTAAAGTTCTCCTTCTAAAACAGAAATATTAACTATGCTCTATCATTTTTTAAAAAAATAAATATTTTCTCAGTTTGTTTTTGTCTTCTTAAGTTTTCTGTCATTTTTCTGTGTGTAAAAGTTTTATATTTTTATGAGTTGAATCTTCTAATCTTTTACTTTGTGTTTTCTCCTATTACTTTGGTATTTTAGAAGTCCTCTCTAACTGTGAGATCAGTTAATTATTCTCATTTTCCCCTAGTTTTGATGGATGATTATTATTTTACATGTATTAGTAACTCTTTAATTCATAGTAGTTTGTTTTGGCTAAATGCGTAAGGTAGGTATTTGTGTGTGTGCACTCAGTCACTTCAGTCGTGTCTGACTCTTTGCAACCCCATGGACTGTAGCCTACCAGGCTCCTCTGTCCATGGGATTTTCCAGACAAGAATACTGGAGTGGGTTGCCAGGCCTTCCTTCAGGGGATCTTCCCAACCCAGGGATTGCAGGTCTGCATTGCAGGAAACTGCATTGCAGGCAGTTTCTTGACCACTAAGCCACCACACGTGAATTCTTTTCAAGCTAACTGAATAGAGGAGCAGGTCTCTTTTTCTGGCGCATGGTATCTGCCACACTGAAGATACAGCAGGATGGTGCAAACTTTCTTCTGTCTCTGAACCAATGCGCTGTTTTAGGGTTCTGGCCTTCTGACGTTTAAATGCTGCTACTGCATACAAGGTTATTTTGGACACATTTCTTTCCAAAACTCTCCTTCTGTACACCAGCAAATATCATGACTAGACTTTGTTTCTAGATGTTTGGTTTCACTGCTGTGTCTACCGGTTCCTTTAGGCATAAGACTTGTCTAACTACAGGGATAGATACGTTGTCTCGTACAAGAAACAACCCTCTCCTCAATGGAATTCTCATGTTTTTCTGCCCATTTATCCTCCCAATCAGTACTTTTGCCAAGTATCCTTCTTCTTCCCAGTTCCCTCCCCTGCAAAAAAAAAAAAAAAGAAATTACCCTGGGCTGTTGATTGGATTTAAAGTTATGAATTAATTTGGAAAGAGTTGGCATCTGCACAGTGTTCAGTCTTTCCTATAGAAATATGACTCATTTTTATTTATTCAAACTGTCCTTCTATGTCTTTCAGTTAACTTTAATTATGTCATGTATTCTGATGCATTTAATTTTGGGTACATAAAAAAGACACTGATTTTTGAAAATATTTATGTCATATCCAGCCACTTTTCTGAGTGCCTTTAAGTTCTTACCGTTTCCAGTTAGATTTTCTAAGACTATAAGCACATTGTTTGCAAATTCTGACAATTTTCTCTCTTCTTTTCCACTTCCCACTCTGCCGCATCTCTAGGGTTTCCATGGGGGTGATTGTCACTGGTTCCAGTCCCTGTCCTCCCTTGGTTCTTGATTTTAAGGAAAGGCCTCCTGGTCTTCACCATTTAAGTGTTTGTTGTTGGTTTGAGATTACTGTTGTTCAGTTGTGTCTGACTCTTTGCAAACCCATGGACTGCAGCACACCAGGCTCCCTTATCCTTTACTATCTCCCAGAGCTTGCTCAAACTCATGTCCATTGAGTTTGTGATACCATCCAACCGTCCCATCCTGTAATCCCCTTCTCCTCTTGCCTTCAACTTTGTTCTTTATCACATTAGAAATCATTCTATTTTTAGCATGTGTTATGTTTTGAGAAACATATTGGATCTTATCACATGTGGCATTAGTTTTTAGTTGATTTACTGATATGACATACTATAGTAATAAATTTCCCAATATCATATAGTCCTTAGGCTCATTGGTTATATCCCAGCTAATTGTGAATCCACTGGATTCAATTACTTTTCATCTGTGTCCATCTGTAAGACTCATAAATGTGTGTGTGTGAGACGTCTTTGTTAGAACAATGTTACTTTTACTAAATAAGATTTTAACTTTAATCTTTTTATGCTTTTTGGAACAACTTCTCTAAAATTGAAGTTTGTATTTTTCCAGAAAATTGCCATGGAGCAATTTCTGAGCATTCATTCTTTTAACCTTGACATCTCTTTGTATATGTTATGTTTCATTATTAATTTTATTTTCTCTTTTTCATTTCTAATCTTTCCAGAGGTCACCTAGTTTTTACTTCCTAGCCCTGACTCCCTGACATATTTATCAAGTCTGCTGTTAAGACTGTTTCCTAAATTAACTAGCATTAATTTTATTCTGGCCTTTCTGCATCACTTTGCTTTTTACTGTGTGTCTTGTGCAGAATATGATTGAGTTTTGGTTTTTAACTTAAATCTGAGAATCTTAGACTTTTAATAATAAGCACTTAACCTACTTACATATTTTACCATAGTTGATAGGTCTGTCCCCCTACTTTTGCTGTTTTATATTTCTGGATATTTTTGTGCATGTTTATTTTCTCATTTTTTATTTCATAGACTATATTTTAGCCTCAATATTTTGAAAGTAGAAAACCTGATTTTTAACTTTTGTTTTTATTATATGCCTATGCTACAGAAACTTCTATAATTTAAGAAGTCCAAAAGAAAACCAAAGCTCATGGTGCCCCTCTTTAAGACAAATATATTTAATGTATTTCAAATGCTTCTGGCACCCACTATTTCCTTGTCATTATTAATTTAATCTTGTATCATATATACAGTTTCTTATCATGTGATTATTTCTCAATATAGTATTTAAAAATAACTTCTAATTTCTATTTTGTAACCAGAGTTAGCATAGTTTTTTTATTAATAATATTAACAGTATTGATAAAAGCTATAATGTATTGGGTACTTGCTATGTGTCAGGAACCACATAAGGCACTTAACCGACTTTTCCTACATAATTCTATAGAAATCCCATTTTCAGTGAAGTTCATAAATGTTAAATAACTGTTGACAGCCCCACAGTCAACACGAGGCAGAGCTGGGATTCATCTGCTGGTCTCCAATCCCGAGCTTATGCTCTTCATTATTGCTCACTGGCTTGGCTTCATCAGGTTCAGTTCACCACTGGTCCCTCTTATACCACCCCGAGTCCTTGATTCTGATTCATTCAGGAAACATTAAGGATTAATTGACTCACTATCCCAGGAAGACAGGAATGGTGTGTTTTCAGAGACCTTGTATCGTCACATCTTTATAACATCTTTCTGTATTAATTACATCTTATTTAACAATCCAGTTCTTTGGGGCCTGTCAGGCAGCTCACATGTGGAACTCAGGCCAGGAATATGCCTCTCAATCCACCTGTTCTCGTGGTGAGAAGTCCACTTGTTCTTTGATGTGTGTTCTTTATTGATCTGTAATCTACAATGTGATTATTGCTGAGTCATGTCCAACTCTTTGTGACCCCATGGACTGCAGCACGCCAGGCTCCTATGTCCTTCACTGTCTCCCTGAGTTTGCTCAAATGCATGTCCATCGAGTCGGTGATGCCATCCAACCATCTCTTTCTCTACCGCCCCTTTTCCTCCTGCCTTCAATCTTTCCCAGCATTGGGGTCTTTTCCAATGAGTCGGCTCTTCGCATCAGGTGGCCAAAGTACTGGAGCTTCTGCTTCAGCATCAGTGCTTCCAATGAATATTCAAGGCTGATCTCTTTTAGGATTGACTGGTTTGATCTACAGTGTGGTTGCCAATTTAAAACTCATTGGCATACTTACGGATGTTTTTTACTTGTAAGTTCTAAGGAAGTGCATCAAGCAGGTTTGGTCTGCTGTAATGTTAAGAAGCCAGTGGATCTTCTAAACACTTTTTTTCTATTCATGGCATCATTTATCTCTCCCAACTTTGCATCTTCCACAAATTGGACATGTCCATTTTGCAGTATCAGTGTAGACTATTGACCAGGTACAAGCCCCTGGCATTGAATTACAGACTTCACTCCAGACTGACATCCATTTATTAATCCGCATTCTTTGATCAGAGTTTGCCAATCGATTATAAACCTATCTCTCTACTTTTTTCACAAAGAAATCATGGTAGATGTTACTAACTGCCTTATTGGAACCAATGCTATCTTAAGAATCCCTTTGAGCCAAGCCTAGTAACCCCACACAAAAAGAAAATCCTAAAATTACCGATTTCTTCCGAAAACACAGATGTGCCCTCTCCCAGGGAATCTGTTCCAAGTGTCTGCCAGGGAGTAGATTAAGCTCACTCTTGCTAAGCCTCTGGACCTCAGAAAATAAAAATGTCACCTCTCTGGTGCCTGCAGCTGTGCCATCAACTCACTGAGCTCACAGCAGAAGCTCTAAGGAAACAGGAAGAGATTCGTCCAGTCTTTAGGGGAGGACCAGTTGAGACAGCCGTGACCCCTTTAAAAGGGGCCAATCCTGAATGTGCGCCCGCCCAGCTCCTCCGTGTCATCCCTGCTGTGTGTTCTGGCCGGGGCATCCTCACTGTGGAAGGCTGAGCACCCCCATCATCGCCGCAGGAGCCCCCACGGGTGTCTGCGTTTCTTCAAGTCTCTGCTGGACTGGCTCCTCTCAAACCAGCATCCCTTCCAGAGACTCACGGAGTCACAAGACCGCTCTCTTCTCTGCACTCGTTGGAGCATCCTTTCCTGACATCCGTGGGCTGCGTTGTGCAGGCCCGTCTCTCCTGAGGGGAGCGGGAGCCAGAGACCACTGGCCACTCCTGCCATGACGGCCTCACACCAGCCCTTCGTCCTTGCTCAGAGTCCAGCACGGCCGTCTGGCCCCAGTCCCCTTTCTCTCTGAGGCTGAAACTCCAGGAATTCATGGTGGGAGGACATTAAACGCTCTGCTTTTGAACAGAATGATTCTTCTAGCAGAAGCAAGCCTATTCTCCTCTGCGTCTATTTTATGAACTGTAGTAAAGAAATCATTATGCAGACCTTTGTGTACATGGGCAGACTGTGGAGCATTCCCACCACATAACTCATGTTCTTTCCTCGCTGTTCCTCGCTAAGCCTGCATGGGGCCTCCATGCTTGGGTTCATGGGTTTACAAAACACTGCAGAACTCACTTCCATAGTCACTCCAACCGCTCCCACTGAGACGCACCTTGACCAACCCTCAATGCCCAGGCTTGAGGCACTGACCAGTCGTGCCTGTGAATGCTGCATCACCCCCCTTTGCATGAACATTTCTTACATGCGTTACTCTACCATAGATCTTACACCATTATTCTTAGGCATTCACCTAGAGACCTTCAGAATCACACCAATTATGGGAGGAAAAAGAGCTAAAAGGGGCCGTCTGCCTTCACTCTGATTTCACCTCTGACTGAGGTCTGAGGACTCAACCTGGAAGCACAGACTCTGGGGCGGGGGCTGGGACAGCTGGCTGATGAGTCAGGGTTGGCCTTAGAAGAGGCCAGGACTGGTCTGCACTCTCTGCTGACCCAGCTCTCAGTGCCCCAGGCCCTGTGTGGCCGGACTGCCAGCAGGCAGTGGGGCTGGCTGCTGTCAGCACCCTCTGCCCCTCTGCCCATCCCTTCAGTGACCGCTCCCAGGAATACACAGACCCTATTTATCCACATGACTCCCTAGCCTTGTCACCTGGAAACCCAGGAGGTTGATGAGTCCCCCAGGGTTGAGAGCCCTCAGAGTATTGTCTGCGACCTCCTACATACACATCACGGTCCTTCTTACTTAGAGGTCGCCTCCAGAAGGAAGGGACCCCAGAGGCCAGGAAAGTAGGGGTGGACCTGATGGATACTGGACGAGCGCAGTGGAAGGGAGAGGAGCGAGGGTTGCATCTCCTCTGACAGCTCTCACGGGTCCTGTGAGCACGGGTTGGTGATTTGTGCAGAACGGGCCTCGGCACTAGAGAGCCGGCTCACGAGAACGTGGGTTTTAGAAAACCAGGGGTATAGGAGTGAGACAGAGGCACAGGGTCAGATCATTCCCATGTTTCCTGAGATCCTGCGAGCTCATCATTGGAGCAGCCAGGGGGACTTCCAGGAGAGCTGGAGGCCTTCCAAGGTGGCTTGTACCCTAGTCCCATAGGAAGTCCTGGGGACAGACGGGGCTGGGAGTCAGCCAGTGAAGGGGCACGACCTGGAGGTGAGAAGTTGGGTGGCTCCTGGACTGAGGGCTGCAGCCCTTGGGGAGCTGAGGTGTGAAAAGAAAGGGTTTTAAGAGCTCGGCTCCCCCTGGAAGGAGACAGATCATCTCAGCGCCTGACACCTGCTCCCCAGCCATGACCAC
This sequence comes from Dama dama, assembly GCF_033118175.1. Classification (NCBI taxonomy): domain Eukaryota; kingdom Metazoa; phylum Chordata; class Mammalia; order Artiodactyla; family Cervidae; genus Dama; species Dama dama. Next base: position 11,557,843 of record NC_083702.1, read on the forward strand.
ATGTGACTAACAGCATCTTCCACCACTGGGAGTGTTTTCAGGAAGGAACCTCTTTTATGCAGAGGTTTCCTGAGGGTGAGAAATCACCTCTTACCAATCGGTTCACACCTGGGGAGGAGGGAGCACCCCCCCCCCCCCCCATCAAGTCTGCCTGGGCGGGTGACGTGCCCCGGCGAGCCGCCTGGCCCCAGTCACCCCTTCCTTCTGCCCATCACATCATCTGAGCCACAGGAGGGAGAGAAAGGCCAGAGGCTGGACACAGGTCACATGGAAACAAACACGCTTAACCTGTGACACGCCACCTTCTCAAGAACAGGTAGAGTGCCCAACACATACTCCTCACAAAGCACCGTAAGACCGGGGTTTACCTTCCAGAAGGCAGCAGTCCAGCTGGGGAGGACTCGGGAACACTCACACACACACACATGTTCTCTCACACACATACTCACACACTCTCTCACACACACACACCAGGAGGAGACTAAATTAAGCCCTGAATGGGGCCATCTTGGAATACACTCAGTGACGTGTCAAGGAACGTCAGGAATAACGTGGATGTTTCCATGGAAGAGGAAGGATGTCAGTGGGCCATGAAGACAGAGGGATCCAGAGGATGAGGGAGGGGCAGGCACCCAGGCTCTGATCACACAGACCCTGAGCCCGCACTACGACCAGAGACATGCACGTGCTCCATGCTCGGCCCGGATGTGACAGTAAATGCCCCCAGCCAGCCTGCAGTGTCCTGTCCTCAGGTCTCCAACCCCAGAGCAAGTGCAGTGCCTGGCCAGACACACACACACGCACACACATACACACTCAGAGTCACCACTCTGAACACCCACACTGAGCAGACACTCAATAAGACACCTAGAATGTAGGACTTCTAGACCTATGAACAGTCTGTGAGAGAGATGACTATTCTAATTTACGAATGAGGAAATGAAGACTGGGTCAAGGTAACGGTTAATCAGGCAGAGCTGGCTGTCACACCTTGTCTGTGTCCTTTTCTGTGCTGTCATGTCGAAGGTCTACTGCTCAAGAGTTCAGCCACAACATTGCTATCCAGACCGTCCGTTGTCCTGACCTTCACTCTGACCATCTAATCAAGCTCACCTGCAACCCTTGTGTGACCATCAGGGCTTGATTCAACTGCATAAATGAAATAATAATAATAGTAACTTTATTTTTCCTCCCAGTAAAGCCATTTTCTAAAGGGAGGTGGGCGGGGATGGCAGTTGCACAGCCATCAAGACCCAGGCTCTCACCATTCTGCTTCACTGACCCCAAGGCTTGGCTTCCATCTTATGGTCTAATGTGGCTGCCAGATCTCCAGCCATTATGACTGCATTCCAGGAAGCAGGAAGGAGGAAGAAGGGAAGAAAAGGGGCTCACGTCTCCCCTGCAAGGAATGTTCATTAAATTATAGCATACAGTTTTTCTCTCTCATTGGCAAAAAATCATCAGCAAGCCTACAGGACATGGAAAAAGTCTAGTCCTTTTAGCTTATGTAGCAATGTGCCCAGATGGAAAGGCTTCAGTTACTAAGGAGGAAGACTAGATCAAGTGCTGGGGCAGACAACTTGAAATTTTTTTATACTACAGTTCTATAAGTATCAGGGTGTGGTAAGTTTCCAACAGCTCAGAAGCAAAGTTAATAATTTCTCCTGGAGCCTTTCCTTCCGTTCTTCCCTCCCTCTCTCCCTCCCTCCTTCCTTCCCTCCCTCCCTGCCTCCCTTTCTAATACCTCTGTGGTCTGGAACTCAGCAGGGATAAAGCAAATAAGGCCACGAAACAAGGATCCCTCAACATTCCTAATTCTCCCCACAAACAGCAAGCTTTGAGTCCAGGCTCCACATCTAAAACACACCAAAAAACTGTTCCAAGGCCAAAGACCAGGCAAGCTATGTAGTTGGTACATGGCCGCCAAATGCAGGAAAGCTTGCCAGTGGTCAGTGTGGAGAGTGGGAGGCTGCCGTGTGGCTGAGCCAAAGGACACTGGCCCATGGTGTATCTTCCTACTCATCCCAACTCCCAAGACGAGTGACACAAAGAGAAACATCACTGAATTTAAAATGCTCCTCTATGAACTTCCCAACAGTCTAAGTTCTCTCCAAGCATTGGTAGTTTCTCAAACGGCCAGCAGGGGCAGAAAGGAGGGAGGAGGGGCTGGAGGCCCAGCTTGGTGGCTATAGGAGCAGACACTGGACTTCAGGCTCGTTCCCCTACTGCCCACCTCGAGCATCTTTCCTTGTCTGCTGGGCAAGGGGAGCCAGCTGACTGCCAGCCCCCAGACCCTAGCCCTCCACAGACGCCATGCCTATTACTGGGTCACCTGTCAGCCTGCTCTCTTCCCAGGACACCCTGACACCCGCTGTCCCTCCCCCAGCCCATCCCTCACGTGCACGCTTTCTTTCAAATGCTGTCCAAGCCCCTCCCCCCCCGGCCCTCCCCACTTGTCTTTGTTCCCAGTTCTTCCCTTGAACAGTTTGTGTCTTGTGAGATTAGAAAAAAAAATCCATGCTCCAAAAGAATTCGAAGGCTATTTTGACAGGATTAATTTAAGAAACCTCCCTGCAGCTTCCCAGCGATCCAGAAAGAGGGCAGGTTGCTCAAGAAAGTCTAAGGGATGGGACTGCAAGGACAACTCCATCATCTCCATGGCAACACACCCCAAAAGTTTCTGGGTGCTTGCTAATAAACAAGAAGGCAGGTCTACGGGGCTAGCCCACCAGTGAGTCGGGAAGGACTGCCCAAGCAGCAGGTCCCAGGGGTGGGACCCAGGGCAGGTGGGGACGCAAGGACTCAGCCACAGAGCCAGAGGGAAGGAGAGATGCGAGAGGCAGGAGGGTCGTCCGTAACCCTGGTGACCGCGGCACCACTCGCCAGCAGCACCGAGCCCCTCTGGAGTGGACGTTTAGGGGTGCAGCACTTTCTAGAGGCTACGACAGGAAAAATCAACCGTTGGGTGGAAGGAGAAGAAGGGATGGCTTAGAGGTCAGGGCAGACCTATTTCTCCTGAGGATGGCGGGGCGGGACAGCCGCCCAGGGAGGAGAGGGTGGCAGATGAGGCTAGGAAACAAGGAAGGGCTTACCTGGCAGCCTCCAGGGACCAGAAGGATGGTCACCCTCCACCTGTCCCAGAGAGGGCTGGGCTCTTTGCTGAGGAAGCTGGGAGGTAGGCATCAGGCTCTAAACTATTCCCAAGAGGTGGCCTCACCAAGCCGCCAGGTGGGCGAGGGTGCTGCTCATTCCCCCACCTACCCGCCCACCACCCGTGGTCGCCCCGAAGGTGCAGCTTCCAGAAACTTTCCCTTAATTTAGCTCTTCTCTCTTTCTGAACACTTTCCTACGTGCTATTTTGGTCTTCCCGGCGAAACTGGCGTTTCTCAGTTTTACATTCCTAAGTCTTTGGGTGCTGAACGTGGAGACTGCACACGGCGTGTTCCCGGGACAGCTTCTCCCTCGTCAGATGTGGCTCTGAGAATCTGAGCCTTGATCTGTGGGTCCAGTAAATGGAAAGGGCTGTAATGAGATCTGAGACAGATGATGTAATTACGTGCCAAGAAATGTCAGCTGGATACGAGTGGCTCTCTCTCTGCACTGGCTGAAGATGAGGGAAAGACAGACAGACAGGGGCGGGGAGGAGGGAGCCCCCCAGCCCCATCGACTGCAGACGGGTAGGACGACCCCTGCCCCACTGCGCGTGGCTCCTCCTTTTCACCCTCCCATGAAGCTGGGCAGCTTGTGGGAAAGCCCCAGATGGCATCACCTGCCACCTTGGCTCGTGGGCACGTGTTCATCCGTGCACGCGCGGTGTGGACATCTCAGGTGTGACTAGGGTAACGTCCCCGGGGCCGTGCAATGAGTTTAGTTGTGTTTCCTTCTTAAGGAGAAAATAGAACACAGGCTGCCTCCTTCCTCCTCCCTTTGGCTCAGCCCCCAGTCGTGGCCCGGCAGCTAACTTGGTTTGCTGGCCTCTTTGCTCCCTGGTGAGTCGCTAGAGCAGCTGGAGGGGGCTGGCCCACCTTGAGAGGAGGAAAGAACCTCTCCAGACACAAACACGCCAAGCTGAACAGGCCCCAACTTATGCACAGCCTTCACACGGCCAAGAAAAGAAGACGGCTTTATTTGCCTCCCGGGTGGGGACACGCCGCCCCTGCTTTCAGGGTAGTTCCACGCGCTGATGTCTACTTTTATCAGAAACACCAGCTGCCTTGGAGCAGGTACTTCTTTGGTAATTTTAGGTCCTCTCAGCCCAGGGAAGGGAACTGAGAAGAACAGGATCTTCCAGACAGAACAGAGAAGCTGATCTTACAGGAAGGAAAGCTCCTGTTCCAGTCTTGTCCATTTTGGGTTCTAGTCAGTGAAGAAAAGGGATCTTATCTCACAGATGCCTAAACACCCGGCCAGATGGCCTCGTGTTCTCCGGACCCCACAGACAGGACGGCAGGACGGGTAGAAGCCGAGGTGTTAAGAAGGAAGGTGGGGAAGGGGCAGGTCTCTCTGCGTTAGGTTCAGCACTGACTGGGTTCTCGGTCCCTCTAAGCACAGTTCTGTGCCCCCCACATCTGTAAGGACCACCCCATGCGGCTGCATCCCTGGCTAGTGGCTGTGCTCGCTCTTCTGTAGTCATGCTGGGCTCATCCAAGTTCAGGCAGGGGGCCTGGAGACACCCCACCACCACTCCGAGATGCTGGAGGAGGCACAAGGGGTCTGCTCTGTTTTCCCTGCTTGGCCGGGTCAGGCAAGGGGGGCAGAGACGTGAGGGCTGCAGCCCTGGGGGGCCACGCCCCTGCCCAGCTATGCTCCAGCCCAGCGGGCCTCCTCACACCCTCCATCCAGGCCTGCCATCCAGCCCTGCGTCTGCTTCATCTCTCTTCCCTTCAAATCCTGCTGTGGCGCTTCCTCCAGGAAGCCCTCCAGACCAGACCACTGGAGACCGTCAGCATATCCAGGGGCAGATGGTCAGACTGCCTCCTCCTGGGGACCCAAGAGCTTTGCTGTGCTCAGAGCGGGCCCCCAGCACACCTGCCCTTCCCAGAGGTCCAGGCCCTGTGCTGAGCGAGGGGCCCACTTCCAGGAGAGTCATCAAGGTGGCAGTGCAGACATGTTCCAGCAAGGGACAGGGAGGGGGCTCCGGGAGACCCAGGCCCCCTGCCCTGAGGCGCCCCCCGTTTCTGAATTTCCTGAAACCGGGGCCGCTTCCCAGGCCGACTCAGGATAGAGGGCTCCGGGCTGGGTGTCGGTGCGGGGTTCTTGCCCTCTCCTTCTGAGATCCCGCTCACCTACCGGGGCTCAGCCCCTCCATCTCCTCCAGGACCACACCTACCCATCCTGGCCTTGGGAGCTGGTCCTCACTCTCCCTGCCTCCAGGGGACCTCCTGCAGCACCCAGCACCCCACCCCGCTGTCCCTTCCATACACGGAAAAGGCACTTGTCTCACAGTCTCACTGGACCCTGGCCGCTGGTGGGAGACAGGCAGAGGGGCTGTGGTCACCCAGTTCTACCAGCAGGCGACAGCGAGGGTCAGAGAGGCCCTCGGCCCTCAGGGCCCACAGGTCACCGGAGGCCAGGCCAACACCCGTGGGTGTCCACAGACTCTGTCCCCCCAGCAAACAGTCTGGTGCCTGTGTGGTGGCTCTGGGGGTACCCAGCCCCTCCTAGGCTAGGGAGAGGGGCTCCTGATGGCCCTGGAGGTACCCAGCCCCTCCTAGGACAGGGAGAGGGGCTCCTGATGGCTCTGGAGGTACCCAGCCCCTCCTAGGACAGGGAGAGGGGCTCTTGGTGGCCCTGGGGGTACCCAGCACCCCTCCCCAGGATGGGGAACAAGGCTCCTGGAGGCAGAGGTGGGGAACTGGCCGTAGGACAGGGAATCCCATGTCCTGCCGGTCCCCAGACCTTTTACAAAACTTCCCGCTGCCCACACACATCAAGTGCAGGCAGCTTGCTTTGTGTGATTGATGAAGACTTTTTTTAACCTAAGAATTTAATTACAGGGGAGCTGCGTTCCCAGAGGGCCTGTCAAATGAGTTCTCACCACGCAGACCTCTGACAGCCTCAGGGAGCCAGAATGAGGGGGAGACAGGCCCGCACGGTGCCCAGGAGGGTCTCCCACAAAGGCCTGCCTGTGTCCTGGGCATCAGGGGAGCGTCTGACTGGGGTGCCCATGCTGCCCCCAGTCAGATCACAGGGAGGGACTCATGTGGGGACATGGGCGGCCATGCTGCCCTGGGGTAAAGCCACATGTTTCAGCCAATGCATCTGTGAGTCAGGCCACACTGAACAGGCGGGTCACACACTGGGCCAGGCACTCTCCCCTGGGGGAGCTGGCTAGAGCACTGCCAGGCATGTTGGCCCAGGTTCCACAGCTCGGGCTGGAATGGGCAGGGGTTGGCCTGGCCCAGGTGGGCTTGGGGCTTGGGAGGAGCTGTGAGACCAGCTCCTGGGCCCTTCCTCTGGATTGTCTTGTCCTAGGGGCAAGACCCTGATGCAGGGAAAAGACCCTGATGCTAGGAAAGATTGAAGGTGGGAGGAGAAGGGGACAACAGAGGATGAGATGGTTGAACGGCATCACCAACGTGATGGACATGAGTTTGAATAGGCTCCGGGAGTTGGTGATGGACAGGGAAGCCTGGCGTGATACAGTCATGGGGTCTCAAAGAGTTGGACAGGACTGAGCGACTGAACTGAACTGGGGGCACCTGACCTAGTCAGGGGGTGTCAGGCCAGAGCTCTGGCATTGGCGGCAGGGGGCCACAGGCGGGTCTGTGGTTCTGCTCCCTCTCACCATCGACTCCCAGAGACAAGGCTCAGTGGCCCACAGAGAGGCCTTCAGGATGAAATAAAATGAATTCCGTGAGTGTGCCCAGCACCCACACGTGGCCAAGGCAGAAGTGACAAGAAGGGACCTCGATGGTGGCGGCCACGGTGCCGGCTCCTCACCGTGTCGGGGGAGGGCCACGGTCCTCCCGGGGCCCATCGCACACCCCACAGGGCCCCCCGCCAGAGAGGAGGCGGTCAGGCTGGGTCTCTGTCCTGAAGGACCCGGGGGCAACGAGCACGAGGGAGGAAGGCCAGGGTGGGGGATGCCCACATGTGGACCCCAATTGCTGGGAGGGGCCATGGTGCTAACCACAGGGAAGGGCCACTTAGGACCAGCACTCCAGAAACAGGCTGACCAGGGCAGAAATCCAGAGGTGAGATGACTTAAACCAGGGACCCTGAGTGAGCGAGAGATGAAGATGAGTATCGCACACAAGTTGTAGGAACCTGTGTGCCAGTGTGTGTGTACTTGTGTGTACCTGTGAGTACCTGTGTATCTGTGTGTGTACTTTTGTGCACTTGTGTGTTCCTGTGTATATTTCTGCGTGTATACTCGTGTGCACCTGTGTGTACCTGTGAATATCTCTGTGTGTACCTGTGAACATCTGTATGTGTATTTGTATGCACCTGTGTGTGTATATTTCTGTGCACCTGTGTGTACTTGTATATATCTGTGTGTGTGCCTGTGTGTATTTGTGTGTGTACCTATGTGTGTGTATGCGTGCATCTATGTGCATCTGTATACCTGTGCACCTGTGTGCATGTGTGTCCTGTGTGTACCTGTTGCACCTGTGTGTGTGTATGTGTGCATCTGTGTGTACCTGTGTATATTTGTGTGTGTACCTGTGTGTGTATGTATGTGTGCATCTATGTGCATCTGTGTATCTGTGCACCTGTACATATCTGTGTGTGTGCCTGTATCCATCTGTGTACATCTGTGTCCAAGGGTGCACACCTATACACTCTTGTCAGGGCGTGGTCAGGAAATCAAGGCTTATCAGAAATACACTGAATGCTTATTTCCAAGTATTCCCTTGGGCAGCCCGCCCCCACCCCTGCTGAGACTGGCCAGCCTGTGTCATGTCCCGTTGAAGGTGACAGAGTAGTTCCCAGGCACCTTCAGCAGGCTGTGAAGGGAGTGGGCATTCGGGGAAGCCATGGTGCTGGGCTGAGCCCCAACCCTACATGCGCTGGTCTCTCCTCTTGGGGTCACAGATTTTAAACACAGCAAGCCCCTTGGCGGGAACATCTCCTCCAGGACCTGGGAAATGGGAGCTGTCCCAGGACAGGGTCGGGGAGAAGCTCAGGCAAAAAGTATTTCTTTCTTTATAGGTATGTCCCAGGTATCACATGGGAAATATGCACCCTAAAAATCATTTTTTAAACTAAAATTAGAGTTGCCATATGATCCAGTCATCCCAATCCTGCACATAAGCCCAAACAAAACCATAATTCAAAGAGATACACGCACACCTACATTCATACCACTGCTGTTTACAATAGGCGAGGCACAGAAGCAGCCTAAGTGTCCATCGACAGGTGAATGGATAAAGAAGATATGATATATATATATATTAATATATATATGATATGTATAATGGAATATTACTCAGCCATAAAAAGAATGAAATAATGCCATTTGCAGCAAGATAGAGGGACCTAGGGACTAGGGACTGTCAAGCTTGCATGCACATTCAGTCGCTCAGTTGTGTCCAACTCTTGTGACCCCATGGACTGTAGCTTGCCAGGCTCCTCCGTCCATGGAATTTTCCAGGCAAGAATACTGGAGTGGGTTGCCATTTCCCACTCAAGGGGATCTTTCCAACCCAGGGCTCGAACCTGCGTCTCCTGAGTTGGCAGGCGGATTCTTTACCGCTGAGTCACCAGAGACAAGAGAGATTGCCATACTAAGTGAAGTAAGTAGGACAGAGAAGGACAAATACCATATGATATCACTTATGTGTGGAACCTAAAATATGACACAAATGAACTCATCTACAAAAGAGAAACAGACTCACAGACAGAGAACAGGCTTGTGGCTGCCAAGGGGTAGGGGAAGTTGGGGAAGGATAGATGGGGAGTTTGGTGTTAGCAGATGCAAACTATTATATACAGGATGGAGAAACAACAAGGTACGATGGTATAACAGGGAATTATACTCAGTATCCTACAATAAACCATAATAGAAAAGAATATGAAAAGGAATGCATCTATAAGTATAACCGAACCACGCAGCACTATAGCAGAGATTAACACAGCATTGTTAACTCTATTTCAACAAAATTAAAAAAATTCTTCTTTATCTGAAATTCTAATTTAAGTGGGCATATTATTATCATTACTTTGTTCTTTTTTGGTTTTTATTTTTTGCTAAACCTGGCAGCCCTACCTGCTACCCATCCTCTTTACTGATATAGCAGAAAAAAAGAAGAAAAAGCCTGTGAACAGCCACTAAGGAGAGGTCACACAGCCCACGTGTTGCCTCTCAGCCATCTCCTCGCAGGGCCTCTGCCTCTCATTCTGCACCCCATGTCCACCAGCCCCAGGAGCAGGTGCAAGAGGCTGGTGCAGGAAGAGCCCAGGCCGGCGGCCAGAGGACCCCCCGTCTGAGTCCCGCTGCCCCCTCACTATCCATGTGGCCTTCGACTTAACTTTTAAAGCGTCCAGATTTTTCTTCTTCTCTTTAATCAACAAATTGGAGATGATCCTATCTAACCTGCAGAGTTGATGTAAGGACTAAATAAAACAGTGCATGTGAAATACGCTAAATGAATGTAAGACCCTTATCATCATAAAGAGACATGAAGGCAGAAAAGGAAAGAAGCACCCTGTCATTTCGCTGCCAGGAAGGAAATCTGCCAGGAAGGAAATTATGAAAGTCAAACACAGGAGCCACAAAGGCAGCTTCTGAAACTATTTCATGCAAAGACCCCCGTCCGTCCCAGTAAAATGGAGGTGACACTCATTCCACAGGCAGTGATGCTCAACATGACGGCTTTGAGATATTAGAAAAAGATTAAGTTATATTCCACATATTCTACTTAAGAAAGCAGCCAAGTACTTCATCCAGGCAAGCCTGTCTGGGTCCCAAGGTGTCAGAATGTGACCCAGCCCCACGGAGAACAGTGGGTGTCTTTTTAAAAAAACTGAGCACCTACTGTGTTCACACACACGAGCTCAGGGTGGGGGGATCTTTGTTCCAAGCAACTGGCTCTCATGCCCCTAGTAAATATGTATGGAATGAATGGGGAAGCGGGTGGGCGAATCACCGGGGTGACACATAAAGTGCTGGAAACCTAAAAGGACGCGGGATCCACCCGTGGCCGGATGAACTCTCTTATACGACGGGTAAGGGTGCAGGGCAGGGAAAAGGCGCCTGTAGGTGCATGAGGTGAGGCTCCAGAGGTTTGCTCCATCACGAGGACTTGGCGAGTGTGGAGGCTGGGATCACAGCTCATGATCGCGTGTATTTGGGGATCTGTTAGATCCGGCTGCATGATGGACCAGAGGGAAGACATTTCTAAGATAACACCCCAGTGGTTGACACTTCATGACTCATCCTTTGTTGCTTAGTTGCTTAGTCGTGTCCAGCTCTTCTGCGACCCCATGGACTGTAGCCCATCAGGCTCCTCTGTCCATGGAATTCTCCAGGCAAGAATACTGGAGTGGGTTACCATTCCCTTCTTCAGGGGATCTTCCCAACTCAGGGATCGAACCCAGGTCTCCTGCATTGTACGCAAATTCTTTACTGTCTGAGCCACCAGGAAAGCCCCCTGCTTCTCTGTTATTCAGAAATAACCTGTGTTGTTCTCCTAACACATGCTGGGTCCTTATCACTCCCATTGTTCTAACCCAGGGCCAGGGCCACTGGGAGTCAAGTCCTGTGGGAAGTACATGCATCTAGGGGCTGCACAGGGGCCTTGGGGACGTGCACATGGGCTGAAATGCGCCGAAGTCAGGCCGCAAAGACTAGGACATCACAGCCAGGACCAGGGAGGCTGACCCGCTGAAATAAATCCCCTGCCAGTTTAACTCCCCCTCAACCAACTTGTTAATAAGACTGAACATGGTCCATCCTGCAGGTGGTGGTGGGGATGGGAGGGGTTGTCAAAGGAGGAGAGATTCCTCTTTTAAGCTGGAGAGCGAGACCCACGAAGGCAGGAAGACAGGTGCAGACATCTGCTAAAGTGACATGAGGGCGATGCCCTGCGAGGGTGCCTGGCAGGCTAGAGCGCGGACAACCCAGGCTGAACCAACGTCAGTGAGAGCACCAGCACCTGAGTTGAGCCTCAGCTGCTTGAAATCTGGGCTCAAAGAGGCAGGACCTCACTCAGGCTGACTTGAAACCTTCAGGAAATCAGATCTAAGAAGGTTTGGGGATTGGGTGACTGAATCTCTCATTTGAACAGATGATAAAGCAGAAGGGCAGAGGAGAAATGATGGCTGTGCGCAGAGCTCAGTGCTTATTACTGAACTGGCATAGGGGTTCTGTATGCAGGTCAAGAAGCAACAGTTGGAACTGGACATGGAAAAACAGACTGGTTCCGAATCGGGAAAGGAGTACATCAAGGCTGTATATTGTCATCCTATTTATTTAACTTACATGCAGAGTACATCATGAGAAATGCTGGGCTGGATGAAGCACAAACTGGAATCAAGATTGCTGGGAGAAATATCAGTAACCTCAGATATGCAGATGACACCACCCGTATGGCAGAAAGTAAAGAAGAACTAAAGAGCCTCTTGATGAAAGTGAAAGAGGAGAGTGAAAAAGTTGACTTAAAACTCAACATTCAAAAAACTAAAATCATGGCATCTGGTCCCATCACTTCATGGCAAATAGATGGGGAAACAATGGAAACAGTGACAGACTTTATTTTTTTGGGCTCCAAAATCACTGCAGATGGTGATTGCAGCCATGAAATTAAAAGACGCTTGCTTCTTGGAAGAAAAGCTGTGACCAACCTAGACAGCATAATAAAAAGCAGAGACATTACTTTGCCAACAAAGGTTCGTCTAGTCAAAGCTATGGTTTTTCCAGTAGTCATGTATGGATGTGAGAGTTGGACTATAAAGAAGGCTGAGCACCGAAGAATTGATGCTTTTGAACTGTGGTGTTGAAGAAGACTCTTGAGAGTCCCTTGGACTGCGAGGAGATCCAACCAGTCCATCCTAAAGGAAATCAGTCCTGAATATTCATTGGAAGGACTGATGTTGAAGCTGAAACTCCAATACTTTGGCCACCTGGTGCAAAGAACTGACTCATTGGAAAGACCCTGATGCTGCGAAAGATTGGAGGCAGGAGGAGAAGGGGATGACAGAGGATGAGATGGTTGGATGACATCACCGACTCTATGAACATGAGTTTGAGTAAGCTCTGGGACTTGGTGATGGACAGGGAAGCCTGGCATGCTGCAGTCCATGGGGTCACAAAGAGTCATACACGACTGAGTAACTGAACTGACTGACTGACAGGGGTTCTGTTAGGTGGACGCACGGGCAGACCCCTCTCGGAGTCACATGGTCAGCACATGGGCGAGACCCCCAGTGGTGCTGAGCAGGGCCCAGGCTCTGGCCCCACAGGGGAGGGATGGAGGGCCAGTCCAGGCCCAGGTTCTGGGTGCACAGCAGCCCCCTCACTTCACACCTGCTCTTCCCGACCCACCCTCGGAGGCGTGGATGCTGGCTCATCATCCTAAGTGCCTTGCAGGTGGGAAACAAAGGCCTGGGGCATAAATCAAACTTCACTATGATTGCTCTTCTCAAGGAAACTTCAGATATGATCAAATCGACCCCATCTCACCTCATTTCTAGGGACTATCCAGAGTCCTTTCTTTTTTTTTTTTTTGATCATTCTGTTGTTTTTTTTTGTTTGTTTGTTTGTTTTTTTCCATTTATTTTTATTAGTTGGAGGCTAATTACTTTACAATATTGTAGTGGTTTTTGTCATACATTGACATGAATCAGCCATGAATTCAGAGTCCTTTCTTAATAGCAGGTGGGAATAAGAGGCCCCTGGCTGGGGTCCGACCATATTTTGTTGGAGGTTTTACAGGTGCATCGTGGGCTGTGTTTTAAATGAATGAGGGTCGGTTCAGAAAACTTTTTCCAGGGCCACATCATGTTGATTTGTTATTTCCTTCCAGGTTAGTAAAGATAATGTTTGGCCAGTTGGTGTGGATCTGAGGAACCAGAAATGCTTACCACTGCTGTTGAGAAGCTAGAGTTGGACAAGCTTGTAAGTACCTCTTGCGTTTAGAGGCATTACCTTTATCCGTGGTTCCCACTGTTGGAATTCATCATCAGGGGAAAGCACATGCAGCAAGTGATGTATGTAGAATATGGATGTATATTTATCTTATCCACTCTATATTGTATATGTGATAAAGGTGTACAGAGAAGAACACAGTTGACAACAGTGAAGACAGCCTTGGTGATGTCCAAACAGGGACTTGACTAAATACATCATGGCGGGGCGGTGGTTCAGTCACTAAGTCATGTCTGACTCTTTGTGACCCCATGGACCTGCCAGGCTCCTCTGTCCATGGGATTTCCCAGGCAAGAACACTGGAAGGGGTTGCCATGCCCTCCTCCAGGGGATCGTCCCCACCCACTTGCAGGCGGGTTCTTTACCCTCTGAGCCACAAGGGAAGTCCAAAGACATCATGGTACCTTTCTGTATTTCTCCACTGAAGTGAAGTGAAAGTTGCTCAGTTGTGTCCGACTCTTTGTGACCTCATCGACTATACGGTCCATGGAATTCTCCAGGCCAGAATACTGGAGTGGGTAGCCTTTCCTTTCTCCAGGAGATCTTCCCAGCCCCAGGATCAAACCCCAGTCTCCCGCATTGCAGGAGGTTTCTTTACCAGCTGAACACCAGGGAAGCCCAGAAAGTCGCTCAATTGTGTCTGACTCTTTGCAACCCCGTGGACTGTAGCCCACCAGTCTCCTCTGTCCGTGGGATTCTCCAAGCAAGGATGCTGGAGTGGGTACCCATTTCCTTCTTGAGGGTATCTTCCCAACTTAGGGATCAAACCCAGGTCTCCTGCATTGCAGGCAGATTCTTTACCTTTTGAGCCACCAGAGAAGCTCTAATTCTCTACTAGGTAAACATTAAAGTGACGCTTTAGCGTCACACGCAACGCCATAGAAGCACAGTCACGGCGTATAATTAAGGACAGACCAGATTACACAGTACTCTGTGTAGCAGGATTCTTCTTTGAAAATTACATATTTCTGCTCTTGTGTGGTTACCGCTGGAAGGATACACACATCAAAGACCGTGTGTCCCTGAGGTCTGAGATTCTGGAGGATTTTTTTTTTTCCTACTTTTTAAATCCGTCTTTTGTCTACGGTTATTTTGTGCTACTTGTGTCATTATAATTTTAAAATTATTCCTTGAATTAAAACAAAGACTGATTCTGAAATTTGAAAAACAGGGGGAAAGCATTTTTCCTATGAGACAATGCTATAACTCACAGTGGGGTGGGTTAAGCCAGTTATCAGTGCTCTCAGAGCCACTCTGTCTGAGGTGTGCGGGAAGAGGATATGTCTGGTGGAGGAGAGGATGCGTCTGGTGGAGGAGGGGATGTGGAGGAGAGGAGTCCTCTCAGTTCTGAGGCCTCACACGCCCCTATTCCATGTCCAGGGCCCCCACCGCCAGGCCTCACCCAGCCTTGGGGACCAACCAGTCTGCTGAGATGAGCCTCTGTGCTCACTGCCGACTGGCTGGAGGGTGGCCACGGCCTTGGTGGGGCAGAGCCTCGCTGGCTCAGAGTGGAAACGTCTTTCGTTTGCAGGCACTTTGGGCTCCAACACACCCTGAGCAACACACTGGGTCCGAGGACAGCTAGGGCCCACCGGCCTTGGACAGACGACCCCTCTCCTCCTTGGCACCTACTGCAGGCAGCCCCTTGCCCACAAGGAGCCTGTCCTGCGGCCTCATCTGCTCTCAAACCCCCACCCCCACCACAGAGATGCCCACTTCATTCAGATTCTCTGACTTACTGACTCAGAAGGGGTTGCTGCTGGTTAACCAGCCCCTTGCCAGACACCAAAGAGACTACTTCAGAAAAAAATCAAGTTACCGCTCTCTCACAAGGCCAAGCCTGGGCTCTAAAGCCGGCCATGGCCACGGTCCAGAGCCTGGGGAAGGTCGGGCTGTTTGCAGGTGACACAGCTAGTAGTGTTGGGCCAGGAGGACAGGGAGAGGGACCGGGCTGTGTACAGAGGGGGGCCCAGTCCTGAGAGCTGGACCTGCTCCGGGTTGAGTTGTTCCAGGTGCTGAAGTAGGGGAATGGCTCAGTGAAGGGGAGTCGGGGTAGATGAACCAGCGGCAGCCCGGGTGCGTGGCTGGGGCTGAGGCCAGACCCGCATATTGGACCGGGGTCAGAGGAGGGTGTGGTCCTGAGGCTTTCAGAGGGATCAGAAGGCTGGCACCCACCCCTCCAGCATCTTCCCTGGGTGCCATGCACATGACAGCCCTGCCCTCGGGTGGTGCAGGGTGCTTTGTTAAGCAGCATGGCCCTATGCAAATGTTGGCTGTTGTGATTAAACGGCCGAGACAGTATTTTGTCAGCAGCTTAGTTCTGCTCAGCTGAACACTGCATGCAGACGTTTCACCAAACGGGACTTTGTTGTTTAGGGAAGAGATTCAGCAGCTTTCATGGAACACTGGAAAGTCTAAACAGTGGCTGAAAACCCTACCATCCTAGCTTTCAGGAGAAGCCTCCTCCCTCAGGTGGGGCAGGGGGCTTCTGATCACTGGGACCCTTGATTCTATACCCAGAGAGAGTCTGTGGGCACTGTCCCCTAGGTCTGGGGACAGCTAGAAGGAAGGATGCTCACGTGACCAAAGCCAAGGTCCCTGCTTCCTCTGGGTTTGTTTATCCTGTGATGACCCCAGAACTCCATCTGCTCTACATGAGCAAAACCTCAGCAGAGCCCAGCCTGAGCGTCAGCGTGCCCAATGGCCAGGACTGATGAGACTGCTCGGTGGACGGGGTCCTGGGGCAGGAAGCCCTCTCCTGTCCCCCTCCACCTTCTCCAGGGGACCATTCCCCTGTCTCAGCAAAAGGTCCGGGATGCAGTCAGCTTCCAGTGCACTACGTATACTGGAAGCCTGCATGATCGGGTGGACGGACGGATGGACAGACGGTGATGGTAAGTGAGTCCTGTGGCATTTCTGGTCCAACAGGAAGAGACCAATCTACGCTGACCCTCTTTCACAGGGGCCAGGTTTTCCTTCCAGTTGTTTTCCTATTAAAAGAGAAAGCTTTCCAACCTAGATGCCCATCAGCAGACAAATGGATAAGGAAGCTGTGGTACATATACACCATGGAATATTACTCAGCCATTAAAAAGAATTCATTTGAATCAGTTCTAATGAGATGGATGAAACTGGAGCCCATCATACAGGGTGAAGTAAGCCAGAAAGATAAAGACCAATACAGTATGCTAACACATATATATGGAATTTAGAAAGATGGTAATGATAACACTATATGCAAAACAGAAAAAGAGACACAGATGTGCAGAACAGACTTTTGGACTCTGTGGGAGAAGGCAAGGGTGGGATGTTTCGAGAGATCAGCATCGAAACATGTATATTATCTAGGGTGAAACAGATCACCAGCCCAGGTTGGATTCATGAGACAAGTGCTCGGGCCTGGTGCACTGGGAAGACCCAGAGGGATCGGGTAGGGAGGGAGGTGGGAGGGGGGATCGGGATGGGGAATACATGTAAATCCATGGCTGATTCATGTCAATGTATGGCAAAAACCACTACAATATTGTAAAGTAATTAGCCTCCAACTAATAAAAATAAATGGAATAAATAAATAAATAAATAAAAAGTTAGAGGCATCAAAAAGAAATAATAAAAGAGAAAGCTTTCCTCCTGGGGACCCTCACCTGCCTGACACCTGCTCTCCAACCCACCTCCCCCCTCCTTGTCTGCCGGCAGGAGGCTGCTCTGCTGACTCTGATGCAACCAGGAGCCTCCTCAAAGGGAGGACATGGCCCAGGAGTCAGCCGCTCTTCCCGGGTCTGGGATGAGAGCCTGCTGGGAGGATGAGGGGAAGCACCTTCCGGAAGGGCACAGATTTCCATGTAAACATGATGTTTTCACCAAGCACCAGAGCCCCCTGCACCCCATCTCCTGGTGAACAGACTCTTCCTGCCCATCTGAGTCATGAATCTCAGGGCAGCCAGGCCCTCTGACTCACTGGTAGTTGAAATCCTAGATTCACAACATCACAGAGCTGCTAAAAATAGGAACCGTGTACCTGGGCCCCAAAATAGGAAAGAGACAAACGCGACTGCCCTGTCTAACGGAAAAGTCAACCAGGGCTATAATTGTGCGCTTTTGTGAGGCTTTAAATGTGTTAATGTCACCGAGAACTCTTTGGAGATCAGTGGGCTATGTGGACAGGGGCCACAGACAGGAAGACAGAGGGGGAGAGCTGGAATAATTATACCTAGCACAGTCTGGTTGCTTTTATCAGAAGATTCTAGTTCTCTAAATTGGCACTGGGGTGTTTTCACAGCAGTGGCAGGGGAATGAAACTTCTCCATCCATGCTTTGATGGTGGATTCTCCCTTGAGAGCCGATGTGGCTTAAAATAGTTTGGCAAATTGTCAGAGATGCAGAGAGGGTGGGAGGGCTTTCTGGAGGGTTTTATACTTCCTTTCAAGGCCTCTGAGATCTCCCCGTGTAAAAGTCTTACAGCTTTCCCCACTGCTTACAAACCATTTGAACTTGAAGGACCAGCCTTCATTTTATTTCAGCCGTACTCTTTTGGGGAAAGATACCTAACACCACGGTCAAGTATTCTTTCGGGCTAAAGTTGTGATGCATTATTTCATTCTGAATCTCCACTCTAGAATTTACCCTGGGCTTTCACCTGCTCTGCCTCATTTGACCTCACAGCGACAGGTGACCCAGCTGCCGTGATGGAACTGGTTTCTGGGCCAGGAACCCACTGCCTCCTGTGATGCACGCGGAGAACGTCTAGGAGGCGAGGGGGCTGCAGGCCTGCCCTCCAGGGACCAGTGGAGGCCAACAAAGGGGCATCATGTTCCATCTGACAGGCTGCCACACGGAAAAATGCTGCTCCCTCTCTGGATCTGCCCATCATTTCACATGCCAGGTCCTTTCTCAGCCGACACGTTCAACACAGAGGGGGTGACCTAAAGAGAATCACCTCTGGAGACTCTTCCAGCGGAAGGAAATGGCTCCTGACACACACATTGCAGCTGCTTGTTTTACGGATCTTTTAAATCCCCAACGATTTCTGGCGGCTGGGAGGCTGCAGGCCTGGGGGCCCTGCATGTGCCTGCCACTTGTGGGGCCCAGTTCTGGGCTCTGACAAGTGAGATGAGGCTGCTGGGCACGTGGGGGGTAGGTGCAGTGATGGTGGTCATAGTCACACTGGCTCACAGGGGCTGAAATATGGTGACTACCAGCCCACAGGTCACCCTGAGGGCCGCCACCAGCTCAGGAGCGTGTTTCTGCATCTCCAAGTCGGGCTCCTGGAGGCCTCATCCTTGACTCGCTCATGGAGGTCATGGGGCACAGCGTGGGGATAAGCTGGGGACATTGAAGAAGGAACGATGGCCTTGTCTTTCTGGAACACACAGTGGGAAGCCTGGAGCGAGACTTGGCCACTTTATTTAGGAGCAGAACAGCACTGCCAGAGTCACCGTGGAGGCCCGCGGGGTGCGCCATCACCCGAGTCCTTACAGTCACACCTCTGCTTTACAACCGAGGAGACCAAGACTCAACGAGGTCCAAGAATTCACTGGGAGTCACAGAGGAAGGCGTGAAGGTAGCATAGAACCTGACTGGTCAGACGTCAAAGCCCAGGTCTGCCGCCCAACAGCACACGTGCCCTCTGGAAAAATGCTGCCCAGGCCACCAGATGAAGCAGAACTCCGAGTAAACCAGCACCGCTGTCCTCTGAGCCCCGAGCGGGTCCTCACGATTGGCCCTGCCAGCTCTCCTCTGTCTCCCACCCCCTTCCCACACTGGACAGCAGGCTGCCCGGATGCATCAGGAACAGGAGGGGTTAAGAGTGGCCTTACTATCGTGGATGAATCTTTTCTATAGGTTAGGGTGACCTGGAGGCCCGCCCAGTGGGGATAAGTTAAGCTGTGGAGGAGGGAGTGGCATTAGAGATGATGCAGCTCACCTCCCTGCCCCCCACTCCCCGGGGAGGAGCTAATAATGGGAATCCTAGGGGAAGACCAGGGTCCACCGACCAGGAGGCATGTCACCTCTCTGAGCCTCGGTTTCCCTCCTGAAGGTGACGGTTCTGCCCACCTTCTCCTGCTGAGGCGACGCATACCATCAAAGGAGTTGCCGTTGCTTCTCACGGCTCCCTGCCAGCGAGGCTCAGCGTCTTCCTGTGGTTCATTTCTGTGCCTTTCCTCTGACCACTAGGAAGTCTTCTGGATGCCCGACTCCGCCTCCCCACAGGTCCCTCAAGTGACACTTGGTGAGGTGTGCACGTCACCTGGGGGCCTGGGCCGGAGGGGTTGGGACACACCTGACACTTAAACAGTCCCCGTGCCCTTCAGGTTTAGACAAAGTAACAGATACCCCTTTATATCTAAATACTTCAGTGTGTATTTTATAGGAACAAAGTCATTTTCACATAGTATAATAAGCAAAATCAGAAAGCTTACTTTGGTAAATACTGTACTTAGCCTGAAGACCTTAATTTTCACCCAATGTCCTCAAAAGAAAAGTCCAGGATTCCACTAAGATCATGTGTTACACCTTGTCGTCACTTCTGTTTAGTCTCTTTAACATGGAACCGTCTTCTCCGTTTTTGTCTTTCATCACCTGACAGTTTTTGAAAAGGACAAGCAATGATGTCTGGAAAGTGTGTCTCAATTCCTGGCATTTCCTCCCAGTTAGGTTGAGGCTCTGCATTTGGGGCAAGAACACACAGAAGTGACTGTGTGCATCTCTGGGGGTTTGGGACGTAGGCTTGTCCCACCAGTGGTGAGGTTAACTAGACCACTGGTTGAGGAGGTATCTGAGTTCTCCACGGTAAGGTTGCTATTGAACCAAAGAGTAATTTATGGGGAAGATATCTTGTCCCTCTTTAATAGATCACGTACTGGTTTTGGCCTGATTCCTGCTAGAAGCAACAGGACCCTGGCTGAGTGGTGACTTTCTAACACTGTCATCTGTCCACATCCATTAGGAAGCATTTTGTTACAAGACAAAGTTGTCTCATTCTTGCCCATGTATTTGCTCATTAACTTTTATCAGTATACACTCGTGTGTGTGTGTGTGTGTGTGTGTGTGTGGGCTCAGCTGCTCAGTCATATCTGACTCTGCATTCCCATGGACTGTAACCCCCCAAGCTCCTCTGTCCATGGGGATTCTCCAGGCAAGAATACTGGAGTGAGTTGCCATGTCTTCCTGCAGGGGATCTTCCCAACCCCGGGATCGAACCTGCATCTCCTGAGTCTCCTGCATTAGCGGGTGGATTTTTTACCACTGAGTCACCTGGAAGCACAACAGACTCGTGGCTTCTTACCTTCTGTTAACGCCATTTATTTGGAAGTCACTTATTTCAGATTTAGCCAGAGGAAGTCCCCTCAAGCTGGCTCCTGTGTCCCCATCAACTCATGAGCGCTACTTTCTGGCACCAGATGTTGCAGGATCCTTTTATGCTTCTTTGCCTTCGATTCCTTTATAGGAGGAGAGCTTTATAGAGACTGAGATCTGAATGCCACGTGTGCTCATCGCTGCTGGGTTTTCCTTCCTGAGTCCTTTCTGCAGCTATAGAGCCAGGAAGTTATGTGTGTGTAATAAAGATCATGTGTGATGTAAAAGAGAGAGCTAATGGGAAGCTGCTATATAACACGGGGAGCTCTGCAACAACCTAGAGGGGTGGGATGGGGTAAGGGATGGGAGGGCAGTTCAAGAAGGAGGGGATATATGTATACTTATGGTTGAATCATTATTAAACACAGAGAGCAGGCAAAATGTTACACCTGCAGTAAATTTTTTCTCAGATTCATTGACTTTTTATTCCTGAAGGAGAGATTTCTGACTTCTTTGAAAATCAGAAGAACTACTATCTACTCTTATGATTTCTACCATTGTTTTGAGCTGTTACACTCTTCCCCCTGCCAGAGAATTGATATGTACTTCTATTTTGTTCTTCTTTTTCCATTAATCTATTTAATCAACCTGGAACATATTGTGGCAAACTGTATGAGATGGGGATCTAAATTGCTTGGATATTTTTTTCCAAGTAGCTAAACAATTGTCCCAGCACCATTTATTATATAATCCTTCCTTTCATCACTGATTTATCATTGTTGTTTTTAGAAATTGCTTTTTGTAGCTCCATCTGGCCAAGTGGTTTTTTATAAAGGTTGCAGGGTAAACTGTTTTTCTCTCCTAATCTCACATAATTTAGGTCTTTCGAAAAGAAGCACAGTGGCTATGCATTTGGTGTCTGCACAGAAGCCAGGCTGCCGGACTTAAACCCAGGCCCCCAGCTTCCCCACCTGTGAGATGGAGAGTTGTACCTACCACGTGGGATATTGTGAGGCTAAATGAGTCAAAACACTTAAAATGCTGAAAACAGTACTTAACACATGGGAGAGCCCAGTATATTACTCACTGTTATTTTTTATAAATTGTTTTTTTTTTAAATGTTACTGTCTTAATTTTTCAGATGGGGACTGGGGCTCAGAGATGCGTGATGACCTTCCCAAGGTCACATCCTGGCCCGGGTACATCTCCCACAAGGAAGGCGGGCCCTCTCTGCATCACCTACCCAGGCAGAGTCCCATCACCTGCGGTTTTTAGCTGGAACAAATTCTACTCAAGTAGAGAAGGGAGAGGGAACTCAAACAGTGCCCGTGATCCGGCCACCCTGGCACTCAGCACGTGCATCCCCTGGAAGTGTGGGGACACCCGGGAGCTAGCCACCTTGTCCTTCTCTGCTCTGGCGAGCCTTTCCAAGAGGCAGCATCTCCCCACATGGGGTGGGTGGCCTGTGTTTAAAGATACACATTTTTTCCAAATAGTTTGGCCCCTAAATGCAAACCAACTACTGTGTTCCCATCTGGGCTCAGCTGCCGGCACAGTTGTCTGATCTGTATAGAGCAGAACCAGCTGCTGCGTGGCCTCAAACCGAGAGTGGGCTGCCACGCTGCACTCTGCTGTGGGATTTGGAGGGGAATCTCCATACACCACAAAGCCTGAGACGGTCACGCCATGCCCACCTCCCTCCTCCTTCGCTGCCTTGGTCCCCCATCCCCATCGGTTCTCCAAGGTAAATGTCACAGACGCACATGGACCACATCTTCCCCAGGCCTAAGACCTCTCACACAGCCCACCTTCACACACCACACAGCATCCAGATGGTAAACAAAATGGTTTCCTTTTGTCAAGATGCAGAAAACAAGACTATTTAAGATTCAAAGAGTCTAAGGTGACAAAGTCAGGGGAGATCACAGGGCACATGCAGAGTGGGACCACTGATGATGCCCGGCCTGAAGGCACCATGTCTGTTCCCGAGGTGTCATGAGGGGGCCGCTCAGTGACTCACTGTCTCTAGGGGTGCCCGGCACCAGCAGACGGACGAACCCTTGCTCGCGAGCAAGCCTCCCCACTTGGCGTGAGTGTGGCAAATGGCCAATGCGATACCAAGACAGCGCCTAATTCTGCCTAATATCCTACAGAGTTCTGTGGGTTTGATATAGTACAATAATTAAATAGTATAAAAAATGTTGATGCTGTTACTGCGCTGATCAAGACCATTCTGCAACCTTGCACAGAAAAAGGACATGATTCCAGTGGAGAAAATAGGTGGAAACTCGATGCTGTCGTCAGAACAGCGCCTGTCAAAGGTTGTGGTGTCTGCACTGTCACCATGGCCAGGGGGGTGGCCAGGGTCCCGGAAGCCACCAGGCGCTGCTGTAATTCTCCGTTACAAAGCCAGGGGGCGCTCACGGCAGATGCTGCTGACACTCGTTTGTTCCTGAACAAACCAATGGGGGGTAACGACAAGCCGTCACTTCACCTGGCGGGTCTGCAGACAGGGTGCATGTGGCTCCCATGAGACCCTGCACTGCCCCCTCAGCCATCCCATGGAGGCTGCCCTGAGGGCCCTGGCCCCCTGTCCTGCTGTGTGCAGCAGGCGGTCAGGGGCACAGGATTAGAAGATGCCTTTTCCATCGGGCTGACATGGGGAAAGCTTGTCTCATCCTCAGTGTCTCATCGCACCAAGATGGCAAATGCATGGCTGCGAGGTGGTGGTGTGGTTCACCCAGGCGCCTGCCCCTGCCCTCCACACTGAAGCTGTTCACACCGGCTGGAAGGGTCTCAGCCACCAGGGTCACTCGGGGCCCTACCGTATTTCCGGGGACACATGGATGGAGCGGACATTTGTGGGACAACCTGGCTTGCATCTGGACCTTGGTTTGACTGCCCCATCCACCTCCACCTTCAGTTCATTTCAACACCCATTCTGGACACAGAACGAAGGGACAAATTTGGACGAACTTTAAAAACTGGATAAAAATACTGGAATCACGGTGACTTTCCTGCTGAGACAACATCCAGAGAATGTGTGTTAGACCTCTATCCACAGTGGCAGCCATCTGGAGAGACTCAGCCTCTTATGTGGACCCTCAGAACTCA
This sequence comes from Dama dama, assembly GCF_033118175.1. Classification (NCBI taxonomy): domain Eukaryota; kingdom Metazoa; phylum Chordata; class Mammalia; order Artiodactyla; family Cervidae; genus Dama; species Dama dama. Next base: position 11,581,343 of record NC_083702.1, read on the forward strand.
GCAGTCTGAGGAACCGTTAGTAAACACGCACACACGTGTGCTGGCCTCGGTGCCCCCCGCCCAGGTTGAACGGTCTCTCAGTCAAGCCCTGTCAATAGATGAGTTTTGGCTACTGAATAAAATGTGATCCTGTGGCCAAGTCAGGGCAACCCTCCCCCCATCCCCCCAGGGATGCAGCCAGTCATTGCAAGGGGACTCTGGTTTCAGGCCCAGGTGGCCTCAATATTCACCCCAAGCCAGGTCCACATTGGTTCCCAGAGCAGGAACTGGGTCCTGTCCTGACACGGTCTGCTCTGCATCAGGGGTCCTGCTGCCTAGAATGCCCCTCCTGTGTGACACCTGCTCCCTTCTCCTCCCCCAGCCCCCAGGATCCACTCTCTTCTCAGCACACTTCACTGTCTGAAATCACCTGGCTTGTTTACTGTCTGTTCCCTCCTCGGTCCCTGAATGCCACTTCATCCCCAGTACCCAGAGCAGTTCATACCTGACACCCACGGTGCTCACCGGAACTCTTTAATCTCAACATGAAGCCAAGCAGGACTGCACTCAGCCACTCTGTCAGTCCAGTGAGATGGGGATGGTTCCCACTTACAGGCGAGGACCTGGCTGAAATCCTGACCCAGGGCAGCGTGAGCTGCTGGATACAAGACCCCATGGCTTCAATTGGGGACAGAAGGCAGAACCAGCCCTGTGGGACCCAGGGGTCAAGGAGGTGCCTGCTCCTCCCCCAACATGCCCCTGGAAGCTAGAGTTCCCCAAAGGTGGGAGGCGGGAAGAGCCAGTGGCTGGTGTCCACTTGGGCCTGAACGGAGTCATCAGCGGGACGGTGAGGCTGTCTCACACACCTTGAACTTGTGGGAATGTGGCAGCTATAAATGTGATTCCGCCTGCAGCCTTGCCAACCCCCACCCCATAGCCTCGGGCAGCTGCATGGCCCAGCCTTGATGCCCGTCCTGCAGCCCAAGGCTTCTGGGGACCTGGTTCATGAGCGTTGGGGGGATGGTTTCCAAGCACGTTGTCCATCTTTTGCTCCTGCTCCAGGTGCTTTGACCCCAGAGTTGGGCCAGTTTAATACCCTGCTGCTCTGGAGGGAAGCTGGGTCCTGACTGTGGGTAATGGCAAAAGGCAGCCTTAGCGGGGGGAAAGGGGCAACCCAGGGGTAAGGATCCAGGGGTCCAGCCCCCTCCTCCCCCTCTGCGCCCCTCACAGCATCCTTAACGCCCAGGACGATAAATGGATGGGGCCCAAGGTCAATGAACCGCGGGTATGACCCGCCACTTGCAAGGACTGCATTTAATGCTTTGTGTACATTTCCTCAGACCCAGACAGCGGACGCAGCGCCTGGCCAAACAGGTCATGCTGGTATTTGGGTTCTTTTTCATTTTTTACTAAAAATACATATTCCATGGGCATGGGGAATGAATGGGAGCAAAGAGAGGGTGGAGGGACCAAGTGGGGGCAGGGAGGAGGGAGGAGGGCGCACGGAGGAGGGGGCAGGGAGGAGGGGCAGGGAGGAGGGGCAAGGAGGAGGGGGCAGGGGGAGGGACTGGAGCCCACAGGGCCAGAGTCCAGGCCTGGAGTGCAGCCACCTGCCGACCACTGGAAATCTGAGTTTTCTGCTCCGCTTGAGGTCAGCAGCGGGGTGGCTAGTCCTCCAGCAGGGAATGCACCCGTGGCCTGAGCCCCAGCCAGTTGGCAGAAGCCCCAGAGGGCAGGGGTGTAGGGCACCGGCAGTCTGAGAAGGAAAGGAAATGTGGACGCAAAGTGGAAACCATCCTGCTGCAAAGCCCGAGGGACCGGGCTTTAGACAGCGCATCGGTGCCAAGACCAGAACGGCCAGCCATGGGCCTCCTCGGCTCTGGGAAGCTGCCTGCACTTTCTCTGAAGCGTTGGAGCGACTCGAGCATAAGGAGCTTGTGTCCAGCCGAAACTCCGCCAGCCCTCCGCCATAAGGGGTGTCTGGCACTCCCCGCCTTCCTCTCCCCCCGTGAGACCCATCTCCCTGATGTCAGGTCGACCAGACCCACAGCAAGAGCAAAGTGCAAGGTGAAAGAAAGGCCCACGCTCGGAGCATCTGTCTGGTCGGGGGGAGGAGGACACACCTCGTCCACGCCTCAGGCTCACTTCAGGGCCCTGTATGGGGGCGGACCCTGGGGTCTGCTCCCATCAAGGCACTGCCAGGCCCTGTTCCCCATCAGAAGAGTGGGTGGGAAGCAAGCGTGTCAGGACCTGGACTCCCCTGGATGGCTGGGGTAGGAGGGATGCCGGCCCTGGGGTGCCCAGGCCCCTGCTCCTCACCCAGGAGGGAGGCCTCAGCTGGAAGCGGTGCTGAGGGCCAGGGGCCAGCTGTGGCCATCCCCTTGGGCAGGGGCGTCCCCACCGTCACCGCGTGGGCATCACTGTCAGTGTCTGTGGAGTGAGACATCTCCCCACCAGTCAGGGCTGCAATCACACCTTGCAGCTCTAACAGAACCTTTCGCCGTGGTGCTGCTCCCGCTGCAGGAGCAGAAAGACGAGCCCCGGGGCTATACAGATCATTTATAAACACCTCATGAGTCTGACTTGGGGAAGGTCATTTAGGCTCCGACAACCGGGCACTTCCCTGACTGCAGGCCAGTGATAGCCAGGGCCCCTCCAGGCGGGGGCACCTCCCAGCCCCAAGTAGCCTTCTCGAGGGTCAGGACCGCGTGGCCACCGGCTTCCAGCCTAGCAGCTCCTGGAGACGGGCCGCTGCGTCAGGCCTCCCGCGCCTCCGCTAATTAAAACGGGATGTCAGCTATCTCTTCCTTCAGTGCGTTCAGGTCTCTGCGTCACCACCTCTCCTGGGCTGCTTTCAGTTTGCTTATGAAACCAGAGGAGACTGTGCCTCTCCTGAGATCTCTCTGTCTAGACCCAGACAGCCCAAGGGCCCCCGCCTCCTCGGGAACCACCTCCAGCCTCTCTGAGTCCCCAAAGCAGGGCGCTCCTGGCCACCCTCCACCACGTTTCTCTGGTTCAGCTGGACTCCAATGTTTCAAGTTTTTTAAAAATTTAAAAAAACACTTAAAAAATTGTAGTAAAATACACATAAACATAGGAGGACATAGCTACCCACTCCGATATTCTTGCCTGGGAACTCCCATGGACAGAAGAGTCTGGCGGGCTGTAGTCCACGGGGCCCCAAAGAGTCGGACATGACTGAGCGATTGAGCACGCACGCACACATAAACATAAAATTTACCGTCTTAACCATTTTTTAAGTGCACAGCTCGGTAGCATTAAGTACTTCCACAATCTCCTGAACTCACCATCGTGCAAAAGAGAAACTCTGTCCCCATTAACCACTCACTCCCCAGCCCCCTGGTAACCACCACCCTACCTCTCTATGCATCTGACTCCTCTAGGGACCTCAGATAAGTGAACTTGAACAGTATTGGTTCTTTGGTGACGGCTCATTTCACTGAGCACCGTGTGTCCTCAAAGTTCACCCACGGCACTGCAGGAGTCAGAATCCCCTTCCCTTTCAGGTGGGTACAGACCACGTCCTGCACCCCTTCTTCCATCGGTGGACACCCAGGTTGCTTCTGCTCCTTCCCTATTGTGAGTCACGCTGCTACAAACATGGCGGTACAAATATCTTTTTGAGATCCTGCCTTCAGTTCTTCTAGATAAACACCCAGAAGTGGAACTGCTGGATCAATGGTGGTTCTGTTTTGAATTCTCGAGAAACTGCCGTCCTGTTTTGCACAGCGGCTGCTGTGCCCTCTAGCAGCGCCCGAGGGCTACAGATCCTCTGCCCCATCGCCATCACATGTGGTTCTCTGTCTGTCCCGGTCTGGTCTGGGTTTTGACAGCAGCCATCCTGTAGGCGTGAGGCAGGGATTTGCCCTCCTCTTTAGGCTCTGAATGGTCTCATTTAATTTGCTCACTGATGGTGGCCACTTTCTCCCCTCCTCACCAGTCATCTTTTCACGTGTGTGTGTATTTCCCACCACAGGCCCACCTGCCCTCTACATAGCCATGTGGGAGCCAGCCTTCCCAAGCCCACAGGGCTTGCTGAACCAGGGTGGGCATGGGGCTCTGTCTCCAGGGACCTGAGCTTGTAGCTGCCTCTCCAGCTGAGCTCAGGCCAGTGCCCACCATTGCATCCAGGGCTTCCTGTTCAGCCAAGGCGGGAAGAACTGGCCCTGTTGGAGCACTGACTTGGCAGGCATGGGAATCAGATGCCCGCAGGCACGTTCTGGAGCAGGTGCCTCAAAACATCTCCTCGGACAGCAGTGACAACATCTGGCACCCTGCACTGTTTACCATGTGCCCTATGTACACACGTGGGCCGATTTAAGCCTCCTAATGGCCCAACAAGAGTGCTAAGATCACCCACTTTTACAGAGGAGGACACTGAGGTCTCCGGGGAGCATAGGAACTTCCTCGAGGTCACACAGCTGAGAGGCTGAGAACCAGGCTTTGACCACGGAACTGTGCTCCTGACTTCTCTGGCCAGCTTGGGGGTCAGCCCCCCAGGTTAGTAGATGGTGAGTAGGCCCAGACCCTGTTCTCTCCGAGGAGCTGGTGACCTCCCGGGTCAGGGCGCCTGGGTCCCATCACTCGCTCTCTTGTCCACAGAAGTCTTTCCTCTGACGGCAGCCTGTGGTCAGAACCGGCTCCCAGAACCCAGGAGAGTCACGTGCAAAGAGCTGTGACACCACCCTCCTGTTGATGACAACAAGCTCCCAGGGTCAGCAGACACTGAGACTTTGGTCAAAAAGCCATGCATCTCTGACTTCTCGATCTAAATAAGATTGCAGAAGATCTCTGTTCTGGGGAAGCAGAGAGAGCCCTTTTACTTGTTTTACAGCAAAAATTATGCATTCATTCTCTCAGTCAGCTGTGTCCACGTGCCTAAATAATGCCCAGAATGTCCTCTTGGCTCGATAGATTTTCTCCCCTCTCACACCCTTGCCAAGCCCTCCTCTGGACAGTGGATGATGACTTGGAGCACCTGCAGCTCTGATGGGCCTGGGAAGCACAGCAGTGCAGGCCTCTTTAAGTTTACACAACCCCAAAGAGCCTTTACCTGATCATCCTGCTTTAGCATTTGAGGTAAAGTACACAAACATGGGATTTCCTGGAGACCCAGTGGTAAAGAATCTGCCTGCTAATGCAGGTGATGTGGATTCGATCCCTGGGTCAGGAACACCCCCTGGAGAAGGAAATGGCAACCCACTTCAGTATTCTTGCCTGGGAAATCCCATGAATAGAGGGTCCATGGGGTCTCAAATCAGACATGTCTTAGTGACCAAGCAACAATAACAACTCATAAACATAAAATTGACCATTTTTGAGCAAAGTTCAGTAACACTAAGTACATTCACATTATGAAGTTCCCAGCTTCATCTTCAGAACTTTCATCCTACGTTTCAGTGTCATCATGAAATTAAAAAATGAGTCCCCAAAGCTGTTTCTCACTTTGCCAGCCTTGGGCGAGATCTGCTGATTTCTCTGCAGGCCCCCAAAGACATGGCTCTCGCCCCACGTACATTCCTGCTCTCTGAGTTAAACAAGCTCCTGCCTGTGGACGTTTGGTGCCCAGGTCTGCTGCCTTCTATTTGCTGGGGCAGAGGCAATGGCTGAAAAGGCCCCCTCTTATGTCAGGACTGATGGCCGCCCCAGGGAAATGGGTCAGCCTGGGTCCAATTTCACTGTTTTCCCAAGGTAAAGGGGGAAAGTAGTCATCATGGGTCCACGTACATTGGTTGATCTGCTGGCTTGGTGTCTGTGTAAACAGTTAATTGCAGGCTTGCAGGCCTTTGGAGAATACAGGGGAGCTGTAATTAATTCCAGTATACGCCTTGCAATGTTTACATTCCAAATTACCTTCAAGTCAGAAGTATGTGTCCCAGAACCACAGTTTGGGGGCAATAAAATTCCACTGGCCGCTGCTTCCAGCATCTGGAAGTCATTTGCTGGAAGAGACGGAGTTGGCCATTTGGGAAAGTCAGATGTGCTTCGGGAGAGAGATCTTCGAGGTGACACTGGCCTCCGCCCAAGTGTTCTTCCGCTGACATCAGGGAAGAACCAGGCACGCTCCGAGCAAGGGCCATGCCCGTGGACCCAAAGTGGAGGCAGGGGGCAGGCACACCCTTGGCTGCCATTGGCCGGAAGGAAGCCTCGGATAAGAGCGTGGGGAAAGACATGACCCCAAGGACTGGGATCAGATTTCTGGAGATTATTTCATGCCATTACAGACGCCAGCCCGGGGTCTGCCAAAGCTGGGGGTGTCCTCCTTCTGCCGCTCCTTATCCCCTCACCCCAGGGGCCCCCCTTCCAGGGTTCACAGGAAACTCCGTCTGCAGGAGGAAGGGTGATGCAGGAAGGAGTTGCTTTTCTGACGCTGGACTTGAGAACATTGTGGGCTGGGTGTACGATCTCTGCACATGGGGAGCCGGGACCCACGGAGGAAGGCCCCATCACTGGCCAGCCCTGTAGGCCCCCTTGGCCCCCCTCCTGGGCCCTCCCCACTGCAGGCACAGCTCACTCTGCTTCCAGTACTGGTTCCTCTTCGGGTTGAAGGCTGGAGGACCGGGTCAGGAAGCATACTTTGAATGGGTTCCTTTGGAAGCCAAATGAGTCAACCCCGCCACCGCTTTCAGGATTTCTCTAAACAAATCAAAGCTACACATCGGCCCTCTTGTCTGTCACTGTCTCTGCCTCCCTCCCGTCCAGAACCAAGTCGGGTTCTCTGGAGACATGCTTCAGGAGTTCTCGTCTCGTCTTGGTCTCTCTCATCCGGGGGCGGGGGAAAGGGTGTGGCCCGTCTTCCCGGCTGTGGGGACAGAAGGGGAGGGAAGTGGGCCCTGTGGTCCAGCAGATGTGGACTAGGACTCCACCACTATGAGCTCCGTTTCCTGCGTATGACGTGGAGGTGGAAGCACGGCTTCACCCATGGACGTCCTGAATGGTCAGGTGAGCAGAGAGGCCCCTGCGTACTCTGGACGGGGTGGCCAGAGTGGCCTGAGCGATGAGCTGAGTGTCTCCAGAGATGGAGCAGCGAGACGCACGTGTGGATCTCAAGGACCCTGGCCACCCCATCTGCTACAGGGAGCGCTGGGCGTGCCCAGAAACTGGAGACCCAGCCACCTCCCACACACCATGCCCCTCCAATCCCGCTCCACAGCCCTGTCCCTTCCTCCCTGGACTGTAAGCTGCCAGAAGAAGGGACCGCCTCTGTGTGGGTCGGGGGCAGTGGTGCCTGCAACGCCACCTTCACAGCTGTGCCTCATGAGTGCTTTTCAGAACGACCACTGGGATGGCACCGCTGGGGTACACGTTCTGCACGTTCAAAACTGAACGCCGGCCACTCCCGCTGACCCACTTGGACAATGGTGCACCCAAGCTCCTCGCCCACGACCCGGCGTGTGGGTGTCAGGAGGGTTCCTGTCATTAAGCAGTTTGGGTTCATTACCTTGTGCGTCAGCATCTCACCATGTGGCGTCTGAGGATGAGCCGCATGGAAACCACATGGGGTGGGATGGGGGTGGGGGCAAGAGCAGATCCCTGGCTTCCACCCTGGACCTTCTGGACCATCATCCCTGCAGAGCGAGCCAGGGACCTTCCCCGAAACAACCCCCCTTCCCTGGCGGCACCTCTGGGTTCTGGAAGCTTCCGTTTCTGCCTGTGCTTTTCAGAGTTTGCAAAACCACAGGCGTTTGTGTTGGTCTTTGGAGCAGGCGGGTGGAGGGGTGGTGAGGAGGGGTGGGCAGTGAGCTATACTTGTGGGCTCAAGCTGGACGGATGTAGCCCCTGCCTGTCACGAGGTAGCACAGGAAGGCCCCTTGGTGCACCAGGGTCAGTGGTGCAGAGGGGACCTCTGTCCAGGGCTTTGTAGGTGAAACATCTTTCTGGGTGACATACCTGGGTCCGTCCCGTGCAGTCCTGGTGCTACAGGATGGACAGCTCTGCACATGCCCTGGGCAGATGTGCTTGCTGCCCTGGATGGCTCTGTATGTGCCCTGGACCGCTGTGCAGTCCAAGAAAACCAAGGGGCAGAGCTCCAGGCCCTGTACCCCTGCTTCAATGGGCTCTGCAGGGAGGCACAGCTGTGCAGTTGTGAGCCTGGGGCCGCGGGGCTCTGGGATATGTCACCCTGCATTGGTCCCCGAGCATCCTGGAGCCTTACTTTGTCTCAATATTAAACAAAGGGAGTCAAACTACATCGGCGGCTTTTAGATTTTCTTTTGGCAATGAAATCATTTTTACCAAAGACCAGAACCTGGATACAAGAAACAGGTTAAACCGCAGTGGTGGTCACCACCTATGGCAGCCGAGCCTCTGTGTCAGGACTTGGGAGGCTTTCATCCAGCTGAGCCAGCGCCCAGGCCAGATCCCAGGAGTGGGAGCCTGAATCTGCAGAGAGCACTTGCCCCAGGGCTGGGCCAGGGGCTCCGGGGCGCCTCTGTGCCTCTCCTGTGTGGGGAACCGGACTCAGGGCCCCAGGGCGCCTCTTTGCCTCTCCTGTGTGAGGGGCAGTGGTGGGGGCGGGACACAGGGCTTGCTCCTCTGGATGCTTGCTTACTCTTCCAGCTTCGAGGAGTCACTCTGGCCCTGCTCACAGGTGGGGTGGTGATAGTCTGGGGACGGGTATGTCACGGTGGGTGATTACTCACGTTGGAGACTTCCCATAGCATCCCTGCTCAGTGTAGCCAGACTCAGAGGGGGCAGTTCCCAATCCCCAAGGGTCTTCTGGGCTGGGTCATGCTCTGGGCTCCTTCTAGGGCCCTGTGCCTCCCTAGACGCCCCTCATCCCCCTCAGACAGACACAAACATGCATGCATGCATATGCACGCACACACACATGCAGATGCACACACTCAAGTCTGACTGCTGGTGATTCTCTTCCCCTTGGGAGCTCAGAGCCCTGCAGACACCCCGTCTGTCCTCATCTGAACCCTCAATGCTCTGACAGCACAGGTGACAAATGCTACCCACTTCCCACCGCATCCAGCAGCTGAGGGGGCCGAGCTCCCGCCCAGGCCCGAGTTTCAGCTCTTGTACAAATGGAGGCCCCCGCTGGGGGTAGGGGGCAGGGATACCTTGAGGATGGCCACCACGGTCCAGTGTCATGCTCACAGGCATAGGCCACTATGGTACTTGGACCCAGGCTTGGCTTCTGCATGGGCACATATGTTCGGGTCCATTCAGACAAACCCACCCACGATTCAGCCCCAAAGTCACACAATGAAGACTGAAACCCCAGGAGCTCGCAGTCAGGTAGAGAGATGCAGTTTCCATAGAGTAATTGGGCTAGAATGAGGTCGGGAGGACCCTGGTCCAATCTGACTGGTGTCCTGATGAGAGGAAGTTTGGCCATAGGGAAGAGATAGTCATATACCAGCCAAGGAGAGAGGCCTCAGGAGGACCAGCCCTGTCAACCACTGACCTCAGACCCTGGGCTCCAATAGGAGGGAACACACTCTGCTGTTTACGCTGCTGGGTCTGCCTTAGCAAACTCTTCAGTCTGTGGGACCCTGGCAGGTGAGGAGCCACGGCCCAGGATCATTCCTGAAGCCCCTGCTGCCTGCCTCTGGCTCTGTCCTAGGGGAGAGGAGGCGTGTGTCTCGGGGGCAGAAGAAGAGAGAGGGTTCTGGCCACATCCCCACGAGGCCGGCCCACGTCTCGCTCTGTGTCCCACGTTCTGCACCCACCAGGCCCCAAGGAGAGGGCAGTGGGCCTGGCCAGCGCTTGGGCTGAAGGCGGCGAGTCGGCCCGGAGCCAGGCAGTGCCCTCCTAAATTAGAACGCGAGGGCAGGGGAGCAACGCAGACCAGATACCGTCCTTCTCACGAGCGAACAGCCCCTGCAGAGTTTATAGACACCGACGAGTCTTATGTAAGAGGCAACATGCTCAGAGCACTAAGAATAGGCCTGCACACATTCTAGTGGACAGGCTATCGATGTGTTAGACCTTCCTGAAGAAGGGTGCACGTGGAGATGGGGCCACAGCTCGCTTGCACCCCTACCCTCCTGCAGACACGGGAGGGCAGTGCCCGCCCAGCAGAGCACCAAGTCCTCTGGCTCCCAGGAGGGCGCATACGAAGGGAGGACCTCCAGGGAAGGGCGGCTTCCTGCTCACCTTTGCGGGGCAGAGGGTATGGAGGAGACTCGAGGCAAGGTTTCTACAGCCCCTGCCCCACCTCAAGAAGACGTATGGTACATAGGAGCCTCTGCATTCAGCACTGGGCGGCCTGGCACCGATGGGGGCTGGGGAGGCAACCACGCACCAGCCCAGCCCCACACCTCCCTCCACTCCCCGCAAGATGCAGGCCTGGCCTCCACGTCTTAGCGTCCCAGTCATGGGAGAGGCCCCCAGAGAGGGCTGAGGACAGTGAATGGATTAAACAGCTACAAGGGGCCTTGGGAAGGAATTCGCGGGGCTTCATGAGGAGCAAAGGCAGCCAGACTTCAGTTCGTAAACACTTGTCATTCAAGAAAATCATCCAACCTCAAAAGCAGCACCCTTTTCAGAAACCCAAACACTTCTTCTTGTAAGAGAACCAAAGTTTACAATTCTTTCCCTAATAAATCAGCTGGATCATACTCTTTATATAAAATCACTGACCCAGAAACAAATCTAAAACAAATCTTCAAAATAGCCTCCAATCACACAGAGAGCTCCCAGTCCCCTCTCATCCTTGTTTCTGCCTGGTTTTAATGCCAGAGGAGCATTAGGGTGGGAGCACGGCCAGGGCTCCCACCTCTGCCACCGCCAGGGTGGGGACTCCTGGGAAACTACTCAGGACCCAGGGCCTCTGTGCGTCTCATGTGGAAAACAAAAGGGAGATGTATCTCTAAGGCCTCTTCAGTATCTGACTCGCTGGACCTTCCTTTCCAGCTTTTCCAAAGGAGAAGAGCCAGGGACACTGGTATCTTAGAAGGTCATCGGAGCTTGTGGGAAGGAGCATCCTAGGATTGAGAGGTCCTTTACTATAAGATGTTTCTGAACCTCGACAAGGCTCATCTGTGTGATTCTACAGGAGGGATCAGGGCTGCGGCATTTCTAGCCTGAGGTATAAAATCTATCTAATCTTTTATAGTCAAAGCTATGGGTTTTCCAGTAGTCATGTACGGATGTGAGAGTTGGACCATAAAGAAGGCTGAGTGCTGAAGAATTGATGCTTTTGAATTGTGGTGCTGGAGAAGACTCTTGAGAGTCCCTTGGATGGCAAGGGGATCCAACCAGTCAATCCTAAAGGAAAGCAACCCTGAATATTCACTGGAAGGACTGATGCTAAAGCTGAAGCTCCAATACTTTGGCCAACTCATTGGAAAAGACCGTGATTCTGGGAAATGAGAGATGAGATGGTTAGAAGGCATCACTGACTCAGTGGATATGAATTTGAGCAAACTCGGGGAAATAGTGGCAGGCAGAGGAGCCTGGCATGCAGCAGCTCGTGGGGTTGCAAGAGTTGGACACGACTTAGTGACTGAACAACAACAAGAAAACATTTCTGTAAGATTGGAAAGCTTTAAGACTCACAGGCAGGACAGCAGAGTGTAGAGCTGGCCTTCAGGTACACAGGGTTCTACCCTCTGCCCTGAGTCAGCCCAGCCCTGGGCCCAAGCACCTCCCCAGGCTGTGCCCACAGCTCCAGGCAGGCCCAGAAGGAAGAAGGTGGACGTCCCTGGACCCTTGGGAGCTGTCTGAGGCAAAAGAGTGGAACAACCGTGAGTCGTAGGAAGCCCTGCCAGTGGCCCTGTGCCCCGCCTTGGCCCGTCACGCTTGTCCCAGGCGGCTTCCCCATGGCCTCTCCTTGGACTTTTCTTGCCTTTGGACTTTCCCTGGCTCCCTGGCTTGGGCTCTGCCAATGAATTCTGCCAATGCTCTTAAGTGACCCACACATTCAGTTTATCCTTCTGCCTATAGGAAGAACCACACGTCCGTTCACACGTCACAGTCAGAGGAGAGTCTCTTGTCTAAAGTTCACTGCTAACAAGCAAAGGGGCATTTACTTGTGTCAGGAAAGCTATTCTGTCTGCCCCTGTGCAGAGCTGGAGCCCATTTCTCTCACTTTTGGTCTTCAGGTGACACGTGAAAAGTAGTGCTGTTTCTATTTACAACAACCAAGACACTAAAACAACCTAATGTGCCCTGACAGAGGAACGGGTAAAGAAGATGTGATGCATTTAAACAATGGAATATTTTCAACCATAAAAATGAATGAAATAATGCCATTGCAGCAACATGGATGAAGCTAGGGATGATCATACTAAGTGAAGTAAGTCAGACAGAGAAAGACAAATACCATATGACATCACTTACATGTGGAATCTAAAATGAGATACAAATGAACTTATCTATGAAACAGAAAGAGACTCATGGACACACAGAACAGACTTGTGGCTACCAAGGGAAGGAAGGCAGGGAGAGGAAAGTTTTGGGAGTTTGGGGTTAGCAGATGCAAATTTTTATATACATGATGGATAAACCACAAAGTCCTACTGTACAGCACAGGGAACCATATACCCTATCCTGTGATAAACTATAATGTAAAGAAAATGAAAAATGATGTGTATATATATATATATATATATATATATATATGTATATATGTATATAACTGAGTCACCTTGCTATACAGAAGAAATTAACACAACAGTGTAAATAAATTATACATCAAAAAAAAACAATAGTACTATCTCCTTGCAAGAGACCTTCCTAGGCAGGAAGCTGTCACATCACCTCTGACCATCCACTGTCAGGACAGATGGGCTGATGAGTGGCCAAAGCGACCCTCGATCCTAACCCTGAGCCTTCAGTGTCCAGGTGTCCCCTCTGCTCCCCTCCAGCCTGCACTGTCCTCCCAGGGCCCCCAAGAAAAACCAAGTAACACAGACAGACAGGTATCTGTACCTGGCACAGCCCCAAAAGGTGCAAAGGAGCTGCTGTGGGAGGCGCCGAGGACTTTTTATACCAGCAGATATGCCTGGAAGCAAAAGACAGGAGGCAGGTACGGAAGCTCCTCGCAGGGCCCTGAGCCAGAGCAGCCCCCCAGCACTCAGCTTAGGTCCAGCACCACGGGGCATGATGGACTGCAGTGGGGAGCCAGGAGGGAGGGGACCCTGAGACACGGGGAACCAGGGGCTGCTGCTTGGGGCGGGGACTTGTGAGGGGCTGAATCATGTTTCCGATGTCAGGGGCCGTGTCTCCATCTCCAAGATTCCAGAGGAGGGTGGACCCAGCTCCCAGCCCCTCACTCACCTATACCTGCCGTCTCACCCCCAAACCACTGTCTTCCTGAGGATGAAGCCAGGCCTCTCCAGGAGCCAGCACCAGGCCTGGCACTTAAGATGCTTAGTGGGTCTCTGTCCCCTTACTCCCACCCTGGTGATGCCCTCCTGGGATCTCACTGACCCAGTCCCCAGTAGGTCATCAACCCAGCAGATCATCAACCCGGCTGAGCAGTGAGAGTTGAAACAGTCATGTCCTGCCTTTTTGGTTGAAAGCTCTTCCCAATCAAAACATAAGACAAAACATAAGAAAACATAAAAAAACATTAAAAAAAAAAAAACAAGACAAAACATAAGACAAAAGATAAGGCTTGGCTCCCTCATGCATCTCTCTTCCTCTGGCTCACCGAGTTTCCTGGAAAAAGCTCTTCCTTTTGCCTAGAAAACAGAGGTGACACTGCCAGCGAACGCATGCTCCAGTGCCTTGTAACCTCTTCCCCTCACTTCTCAGAAGGGATGGACAGTGGTCCGAGGTGCCCCGCACACCAGCCCCTCTCCCAGGCTGCCCCAGGTGGCGGCCTCCAGTGCAGTCACTGCCGAATTCTGCCCCCACCCCCCAATCACAGGTTGTTGCCGTGACAAGTTTTAATAAAACTACAAATATGCTGAACTTAAGACCAGACAAAACCTCCAGCCTTTAACAACTTATTTGCAAACATCTCAAGCTGAAGTAATCAAAACAGTTGCAAAACCACTAGTTACCTTCCCTTCCTCCCCCTCCCTTGGGGTCCTGCTCACCCGGGACCCAGACTCTGGCAAAGGAGGGTTTCTGCAGTTTGTAGGAAGCCCCGGTAGGTGGTGCAGGGGTCCCTCCATCCTGGGCTCCGGGCTGGGCTGTGGGGCAGGCGCGCTAAGGCCTCAGGGAGGCGCCCGCTTGGGTTCCATTTTGAGTGTTTCCGCTGGCGGTTCTGAATGTTGAGGCTCCCTCATTAAAAGACTGCTCCATTTCCAAATAACAATTATTCCCCCCTGCTTCAAAGAAAGGAGCTTTTACTGTTCTGTTTTAATAAGGGCTACCATTTTTAGGGCTTCCCATGAGCCAGACCCACTGCTAGGTGGTTAGATAGGATTAGTCCTTGCCACAGGCCTAAGATGTATGAGTTATCATCTCATGTTACAAAGGATCCAGGACTCAGTGAGGCTAAGTGACCTGGCCACGTGGTTGGAGGTTGGGAGAACTGAGGATTTAAATCCAGGCAACAGAAACCTAATCCAAGCCTCCACTCATTCTCCGAAACAACAAGCTCAACAGCCCTGGTCCAGCGGGAGGGAGCCAGGCGGGGCGGCCTGAGCGTGTCCCCCTAACACAGCTCAGGCGAGTCCCTCTGGGCACTGGTCACGGACAGGACAGCCAGTCAGGTCCCACCCTACTGTCTGGTCACCTTATGGGTCTTCAAGGCTGGGGAAGGAAGCTCCTTGACACAGAGAATTCCTTTCCCCAGAGAGAGCACTCCCCCCACCTCCGACAATGCGTTCTTCTCATCTTACACTCTTTTAGCGCTTCATGGCTTCACTGGGGGGCTGCACCCTGTGGGGCTTCCTGGGGCAGGAGGGAACTGGCACCACCCCCTCCAGAGACCTGCCCTGCCTTGCTGAGCTGGTCGGGGTGGGGGGCAGCAGTGTCCCGGACTCATCCGCCTCCTGGTGCCCCACCCCCGACCGCCAGGACACCTGCCGAGGACCAGGTGCTGGCCAGAAGGCCCACTTCTGCTGCTGCTCCTCCACCTGCTCACGCTTACCCACCTGCAGACTTGGGCACTGCTGTGCCAACTGAAACATTCGCTCTTCAGAGTGAGCACAGCCAGCCCGTGGCGCCCGGGGACGTCGTCTGCACGGGGTTCATTTTTGCAGAGGTGACACGAGGCAGAGACTCAGAGCAGCACTGAGCCGGGAGTTGGGAAAGCAGCTGGCCCCCAAGCTTTATCGCTGACTAGGCGCCGCTTTGGGGCAATTTCCTTAATGTCTCCGGCTCCAGCATCCTCAGGTTTCAAGTGGGAGGCGTGGCTAGGTGCCCCTCCAAGTGCAAATATTTGATGGATCCTTTGTGACACAAAGCTTCTCTTATCAGGAGAGTAACTCAGTGACATGAGCGTGAGCATGGACATGAGGGAGCGGGGGAGGGCGGTGAGGGGGGTGGGCCTTTTGTAAGCAAAAAAATAAAGATGATAGGATATTCGGGTTTGATCCCCAAGGACCCCCAAAAGTCACTTCAGATCTGGTATCCCCGCTTTGCTCTGCACGCAAGCCCCTGACACGGGTACCATGATGGCCTGCTTGCGTCTGTGTCCTCCGACGGCACAGTGACCTCGGGGGCCCAGCCGCGTCTCTTCCCCTATGGCCCCTGAGCCAGCACATGGCAGATGCACAGTTCCTTGTGACCTGAAGGAACTTGCTCTGCACACAGCTGACCCCTGAACCCACCAGAACCGGGTGGCAGACATGAATGGGCTCTGCACCTCTTGTCCATCCCCTTTCTGGAGATTTCTACAGGAAAGAGTTCTTCCTCTGTTCTCTGGGGACAGGGTTCCCCTCCCCTGCCCCACCCCTCTAGGCTCCAGCAAATGGGGTGCCTGTGGGCCCAGCACCCTGATAGCCACATCCAGGCCTCACGCTGTGAACCTCACCATACCTCCGTTCTCCACCCCCTGTGCCCCCAGCACATACCCAAGAGGGGGCCTTGGCTCCCCCAGCCCTGATCATCACCCACCCGTCTCCCATCTGGGCTACAGGTGGTGCTAACTGATCAAAGGCCCCTGGTGTCAGCGAGGCCCCAGTCCTTCCCTCCGTGCGCTCTGCACAAAGGGCCCTCTCTGCCCGTTGGGCAGCCTGAGTGGGGCATTCTACGGCCTCACAGGCAGGCTGAGCCAGGGGACAGACCCTTAATTAAAGTTCACCTCCCACACGTGCTGTCCCACCGTTCACCTTGTCATCCCCAGGTCCCACGTGCACACTGGCTGCTGGCAGCGGCCCCTGGCACACGAGGCTGCACCAGAGAATTGGCTGACCAGGGCTGCCGGACCACAGGGCCACTCACAGTGTGGACACCCGAGCCTGGGGCAGGGAGGGGCCCTGGGAGACCAGGCCAGGGAGGCTCAGGCCCGCCAAGGACACAACACACGGCACACGAGGCCAGGCTCTCTGCCTGGCACCCAAACTGGGCAGAAAACTGGTCAAGTAGCACATACAGCCCATGGCTGAAGGGCTAGAGAGGAGGCTGCCACTGCAGACCCACTGGGTGGGGACCGCAGGGTGGGTGCAGCCTGGGAGCACACAGCCACCCTGGAGCACCTGGCTGTGTTTCTGGGCCACGAGGGCCACTGGGTGACTGGTCTGTACACTGCCCAGGGGGGATCTGCACGGAAGCCTCTGAACTCCAGAGTGAGGTCAACGACCCTGGCTTGGCAGGAAATGATCAGACCTCAGGGGGAAGCCGACTGGAGGAGAGGGAGGCTCAGGGCAGAGGTCACCGCCATTTGCCTCGTCCTGAACACCCCTGCTCACGGGGCAGGGCTGGGGGACAGACCTTTACCTCCCTTCTCTGAAGGACACGGATGCCCACCATACGCCAGGCAGGGCTGTGCCCCCTGACAGCTCAGGAGTCAGAGGTCCCCAAAAGGACCCTCCACCTCCACATGGTGCCTGGCACAGGCTGAGCAGTGACACAGTCACCCCAGAGTTGGAGGCAGACTTTAGCTGCGGCTGCACATCAGAGTCACCCGGGGAGTCTGATAAAGTCCCACGGCCCGGTCACACCAGTAGAGAGCCCATGTCATCACTGAGACCACAGCATGATCCTCAACTGTGGTCCAGACCGGCCCATCAGCAGCATCCAGAGCTTATTAGAAACTCAAAATATCACCTCGGTTCCAGAGTCACTGAAGCTCTGTGGACGGAGCCCAGGGTGTGTGTTCTTGCCTGCCCTCCCCGTGAGCCAGATGCCCACTGCAGCTGGAAAACCAAGAGGCTAAATGAACATGCAGTGTCCAGTTTCTGCTGTTGTTCAGTCGCTCAGTCGTGTCTGACTCTGCAACCCTGTGGGCTTCAGCACGACAGGCTTCCCTGTCCATCACCAACACCCGGAGCTTGCTCAAACTCATGACCATTAAGTCGGTGATGCCATCCAACCATCTCATCCTCTGTCATCCCCTTCTCCTCCTGTCTTCAATCTTTCCCAGCATAAGGATCTTTTCCAATGAGTTGACTCTTTGCATCAGGTGGCCAAAGTATTGGAGCTTCACTTTCAGCATCAGTCCTTCCAAAGAACACTCAGGACTGATTTCCTCTAGGATTGACTGGTTGGATCTCCTTGCAGTCCAAGGGATTCTCAAGAGTCTTCTCCAACACCATAGCTTAAAAGCATCCATTCTTTGGTGCTCAGCCTTCTTTATGGTCCAACTCGCACATCCATACATGACTACTGTTGTTTTTGTTAATTGCAGGCAATTCTGACGTGTGGCCGCAGATGACAATTAACGATTTCATGGTCATTCCCAATGGTGCATGAGTCCTTCACCCAGAATCACAGAATTAGAGGTGGGTTATCATGCACAAGGCCGTGTCCAGACCATGCAGGCTGGAGCCGCCCTTCAGGGTGCTGATTTCAACACCCACCTTCCTGTGTAACCCTTCCTGCCCACCCCATTCCTCTGGGATTGACAGCATTGCCTGGGAGACACTGGTCCAGGGACATGGCAGGAGGGAGTGTGTGTGGGGACCACAGTCAGGAGGGGCAGGGGTGAGTCCATGCTGCCCCCATCCCCTCAGGAGACTTATTTATGAGGTTGATGTTTCATTGCTGTATCTCCTATTAAAACGTAAACCCACATGGGGTGGATACAGGATAATGAGAAATGTATATCCCCTGATACATCCCCCGTGCCTGGCTCGCAAGGGGGAGCAAATATTTATGCTAAATAAATATTTGCTCAATAAACATATGAAGAGATACATAGAGGATCTACTTACAGCCCAGGATGGATCTCTGGGTTATCTCTAGGAACTGGTACATTTGGTCCAAATAAATGGACTTGTAAGGAAAGGCACTTCTATCCTGACTGGGCCATGTGGGCACTGGCCCCATAAGCCAGGCAGAAATCTAAACTCCAATATATGGATTTATGCTAGCTTTTAGGACGCTTTTCACAAGACCTTTGTTTTGGAATTTGGAGAGGAATGGCTGAATTTCAAATACAGAAAGTCCCCATAACCCAGGCCAGCACCTGAGACACAATCTATTGGAAAAATGACGAATTCCGTGATCCTGTGATGAGATCCCTCAGTAAGAAAAACACCTAGATTGTGAGAAGGAGCCCCAACTCCATCTGCCTCTCCCCAGAGGAGAGCAGCCTGTAAGAGCTTGAACACTCCAGTCACCCCACTATTTCTTCTCCGTTTGCCCCCCACCATCCAGCGGGTCGTCCAGAGCAGGGACATCACCCATGTCCATCAGCACGGCTGATGAAGGAACTCACAAGCCTGGTTTTTCACTGGCCAGAGGTGCCTTGAGGCAAGGGAACCTTTGGGGCCAGGCCGTCGTGTGGCTCCCAGGATGGTGGCAGGGAGGGGGTCAGGGGCATCGAGAAAAATGAAGCTTGTGGGTCACCAATGGACATGAATCTTCCCTGCCCTGGTTGCGGGGGGGTGGGTGGGGTGACTGCAGCCTCATGCTGAGCAAGGCTGACAGACAGCCTCATAGCTTGGGGCCAGGACGACTGTCTGGTCCAGCTGCCATCAGTCGGGACCGGAACAAAGCCAGGCCCCCCGGAGAGAGGCTGAGTTACGGTAAATCAGATGTGATAATCACGGTAATCGCTCACATGTGGACACGTCTCACAGTGGACACAGCACTTGCCCAGATCCCTCCTGCTTGCTTACTCTGATCCTGGGGGAAGGAATGTCCAGGTTGTTCCTCTCCTAAAAGCTGACAGTACAGAGCTGGCAGTGAGCTCGTCCGGGAGGGTGGTTCTACAGCCCTGGCCCCTCATGCAGACCCCCACCCCAGCCTCTTCCAGCCCCCCACCCCAGTCACTTCCCAGCCTCTCCCCTCAGCAGCTCTTATTCATTCTATCTTGGCAGCAGCCTCTTGTGTAACTGAAACCGCAAGAAAACTTTTTGTTTGGCCTCTAACTCAGAAGAAATTCCAGTAACTTGGTTCCCGCTACTTAAAAAAAAAAAAAAAAAAAAAAAGCCTGGAACCCAGTTCTGGAGAACTCAGCGTTCTCTCCCACCCCGCAAAATGGAGGGACTTCTCCCTCCCCTGCTCCCTCCTGAGTCCGGGAGTTTCAAGCATCTGAGCCCTGGTCTCCTGCAATTGCGCATGGTCCTTGCACCCCCCGGAGGCCAGGCTGGGATGGAGCCAAGCAAGTTAAGAGCTGTTGAAAGATTAGCTTGGCTGGTCTCTCCTCTCACCCGGGTATGACGCTCACTTTTGTTTTCAGCACGCGGGGCCTGGGGGGCAGGAATGAGATCGGCAGGCATCCAGGCCTCCTGCCTTGGAGACACAAGGAGGCCGCTCCCCCGACTCCCCTCAACCCCTCTCCACACCCCAGGCTCTGTAACCAAGACCTGCCCACGTCTTCACACACAGCCACTCGCCCTGGTGAGTCAGGAAGAAGGCCCTGACTTTGCATGTTCTGGGCCCTTTCTATTCAAAGTGGGATCCCCTGGAAGTTTGTTTAAGCAGCAGCACCCTGGGTGGAGAAAAGGGAATGCTGTTCCACTGTTGGGAGGAATATACATTGGTGTAGCCACTATGGACAACAGCATGGAGGTCCCTTAAGAAACTAAACATAGAGCTGCCGTATGAGCCTGCAATCACACTCCTGGGCATACATACATCTGGAGAAAACTATACTTTGAAAAGACACATTCACCCTAGGGTTCATTGCAGCCCTATTTACCATAGCCAGGACATGGAAGCAACCTAAAATATCCATCAACAGAAGAATGGATAAAGAAGATGGGGTCCATATGTACAGCAGAGTATTACTCAACCCTAGAAAAGAATGAAATAATGCCATTTGCAGCAGCATGGACCTAGAGATGTCACAGTAGGTGAAGTAAGTCAGGCAAAGAGACAAATGTTATACGATATCACTTTTATGTGGAATCTAAAAAAACAATACAAGTCAACTTATTTACAAAACAAAAACAGACTCACAGACATAGAAAACAAACTTACAGTTCCCAAAGGGGAAAGGGGAGCTGTTTGGGGTTGGCAGACATACATTACTATATATAAAATAGATAAACAGCAAGGTCCTACTGCATAGCATGGGGAACTGTATTCCATATCTTATAATCATCTATAATGGAAAAAACTCTGAAGCTATACATCTGAAACTGATACAATATTGTAAATCAACTATATTTAAACTTACAAAAATAAAAGAAGGACGAGGATTTGAAAAAATTAAAAAAGCAGCACCCTGGATCCCCATCCTGATGCACTAGATCAGAATCTGCATTTTAACAAGAGTCCCGTATTCAGCTGGGCATGCTGCACCCACAAGAAGCAGGCCTATGATAAGAGGACTTGCCAGGGACATTCCAACTCATCAGACACCTCGGGGTGCCTACCGTGTGCTGGTCACCAGGCTTGGTACAGAGCCCCTGGCACACAGGCTGAGCATTCTTGGAGGTGCCCATGGACCCAGCGAAGTAGGTCCATAGCTCCCTCATGGAGGCAAAAACTCCCCCTTGTCCCAAGTCCACCTGAATCCTCAGAGCTCCACATCTGCATTTTCAATAGAACCTGAGCTGGTGGTCTGCTACCCAGACTCTCTCCATCTGCCTTCTCTTCTGTCTCCTTCCCCAGGGAAGGCTGAAAACACAGCCACCTCTCAAGCCTCCCTTGCAGCTAGCTGTAACCAGCCCACTGATCCTGGTGAAAAGATAAAGGGAAAACAGCCTGGTCCCTGGCCCCCACCACGCAGTGGCCAGGAGCACCAACACTACCTGGGAGCTTGGGCCAGGTGTAGAATCTCAGGCTCCACCCCAGATGTAAGTATCCAAATCTGTTTTAACAAGATCCCTGGCTGACACGCATATTTAATTCAAGATGTGTTGTCGTGGAGGGAGGGGACTGGGAAAACCTCTGTCTCCTGTTAAAAGACACGAATGTTGCCGGCACACACCTCCCTCACCCCCCCTGCCTTGAATGCAGGTGTGAGGCCTGGGTCTGCAGAACCACCGGCAAGAACGAGAAAAGGAGCTGTGTATGAACAGACTGGAGTGACGCAGCAGGAAGTGGTAAAGCGTCTGGGTCCTTGTGGCACCTGAAAATGCTGGACCAACCCTGAGGCTGTTCCAGGCTTCCTGTATCCTGTCACTTGAAGCTGAAGACATTCCTAATTAACAGGAGCTCTAAGGTCTGAGCACAAGGAAGGTCTACAAGGACCTGGGCAACCCCGAGAGCTGAATCTCCCTGGAGGGGACCTGCTGGCCCTCTGCTTCACCCTTGTGTCTGGCAGGAAACGGGTGAGCACCCCTCTCCTGACAGCTCACTCAGTGGGCACGGTTGGCTCCGACACCACATGTGGGTAAGTGGTACACCTGCTCCTCGTCCTTCTGAACGCCTGCACAGCCATGGGGAAGAAGTGGCCGTGTGACCTCCTCCTGGAGTCACCGCCCTGCCACAGGACTTCAGGTGGTAACTCAACTCTCGGTTTCCATGGAGCATCCAGTCTCGTCTCACCCCTCATGAAGTTCTCCGGGCTCTCCTGGTGGAGAAGAAATCCAAGCACTAAGACCCACAAGCCAGGGATGCACTCGGGCCGGCCGGCGCTTCTGAGATCACAGGACTGTCCTTCCTGTGAAGCAAGAGGACAGGGGGAGGAAGCAGGAGGAACTGGATGATCCCAAGGCAGCCTCCAAAGAGAGCTATCACGCCAAGTCCACGAACTTCAGAAATGTTACTCTGGATTTCCTTCTCCATCATCTCCACCAGGAGTCTGGCTCCAGGGACAGAGGGCGACATCTCAGCCTGCAGAGTATGGGCTGAAAGGCTCTGGGTTGGTTTTCAGATAACAATCATTATCACATGATTAGGCAAGTCATGGTTCTGCTAAAGGAAGGCAGGAGGGCGGTGGAAAGGAGGGTGGGTGGGCAAGAAGGTAGGAAGGGAGAAGGAAGGAGAGCAGAGACCTGGGCTTTGACCTCCTCCCCTGGTGTCTGTGGCTCACTAGACTAATGACTTCAGAGTCACTGAAAGGACTATGATTCATCTATACAACAGGATGCTTCTTGGCAATAAGAAGGAATGAGTGGCAGGTACGGGTGGTAACATGGAAGACTTGTGAAAGCATCTTGTGCAAGCATCGTGTGCACTGAAAGAAGCCAGACCCCAAAGGCTGCTTATTGAATGACCCATTTATATGATGTCCTGGGGAAAGCAAAACTATAGGAATGGAAACCAGCTCAGTGGTTGCCATGTGTTAGCACGGGGAAGGGTAGCTCTAAGGATGCTTCGGGGGCCAAGAGAAACATTTTCTATCTTGATTGCAATAGTGATTTTACAATTACAGAATATGACAAGACTCACCGAGCTGAGGACTTCTGGCCAAGATGGATTAATAAGGACCAGATCTACCCTCTTGCCATGAACACCCAAAACCAAAATAGCAAAAATGGTTGAAATGACAGTTTTCAAGATCCTGGACATCAACCAGCAAAGGAAGAGCCCTGAGAAATGGGAAACCAACCAGGTGGACCCAGGCACTGCCCATCTGCTGCCTTGTTAGTTTTCAGACCAGAACATACACAGGGGCCCACCTGGGTGTGGTCTGGCAGATGGCCCAAGAGACAGAGCTGAGAGTCCAAGGAGACCGAAGCTACTGGATCTCAAAGATGGAGCAGACAAGAAAGCGCCGCCCTGCAAGAGGGTCGCTTTGGATGATGGACGTATGTGAGTAAGGGAGCCACCTGGGCCCGAGGGAAGAACTGTACTCACTTGCTATTACTAGGAAACAAATCACCACAACCTCAGTGGTTAAACAACCCACCCTTAATATCTCGCAGTGTCTGTGGGTCAGGAGCCCAGGCACAGTGTGGCCTGACCCTCTGTCCACTCCCACAGGCTGTACTCAAGGGGTTGACCTGGGTACAACATCATCTGGATAAGCATCTGTTCCTAACCTGAACTGATGGAGGGCAGGATCCATCTCCCATGGCTGCATGCAGCCTGGGTTCTAGAGGCCACCTGGCACCTAGGTCCTCTGGCATAGCCTCTAGCTTCTCCAGGCCCCTAGGGGGCCTTCCAGCTCCAAGTGGCTAAAGTCGGGTCTTACACACTGTAACCTGGTCATGCCATCTGCATCTCATCATCTTTCATGTGACACAGCCTGCTCACAGAAGAGGCCTCCCATTACCCTGTCATAGTCCATCAGTTAGAAACAAGCCTCAGGTCCCTCTCACCCTCAAGGAGGGGGCTATATAAAGGTCCGAACAACAGAGGCAGGGGGTCACCCTAGGGTCCTTCTGCCGCAGACCCCCTCAAGAGGACTATTAAGAAGAACAGCTCCCAGTACACACACAGAACTGGGGGTAATGCCTGCAAGCCAGACTTTAAAATCTCATGACTCAGAGGGCAGAAGACCCAAGAGATTCTGCCTCAGTCGTGGGCAGTATTCATCTTACACTAAATGCTGTACTGATTCTGTCTAAAATTTTTTAAAACAAGACAAAAAAGGATCAGACTGCTTCCAAGTAGCTTAACTGAGTCCCAGTATAAACTTCAAGAATATTTATATAACTATTTTGAATTAATTGAATTCAAAAGAATTCAAAATTATCCAAGGTGAAATTTATAACGTCTTGTATCCAATGCAAGAGATCTGGTAAATACAACCTGTAGTGAGGAGAAAAATCATCTAAATGGACCCAGAACCACACAGATGTTAGAATTAGCAGACAAGGATATTAAAACTGTAGTCATAACTGTATTCCATATGGTCAAAAATTTAAGAAGAGACATGAAAAACATTTCAAAGACCCAAAAAGTCCTTCTAGAGATGAAAACTGCAATGCCTGAGATAAAAAATACGTTGGAGAGGATTAACATTAGATTATTCACGGCAAAAAAAAAAAAAAAAAATGTAAACTTGAAGACAAACAGAAACCATCCAAAATGAAAGACACATTAAAAAGAATAAAAGAGCATTGGTGAGCTGTGTGAAAATGTCAAGTAATTTAATACATGTATAATTAGAATTCCCAAAGGAGTAGGAAAGTGGGAGATATAGCAACTTATAGAATTAACAGCCAAAACTTTACCGAATTTAATTTTGAAAGCACATACTCACAGATTCAAGAAGCTCAATGAATACCAAGCATAAGAAATTTGAAAAAAAATGTACACACCAAGACACATCATAATCGAATTGCTCAAAGCCAGTGATAAAGAGGAAACACTAAAAGTTGCCAGAGCAGAAAGACATAGTTTATCTGGAGAAACAAAGGCAAGGTTGATGGCAGATTTCTTGTTGGAAACAACGTAAGCAAGAGGGCAGTGGAACAACAGCTTTAAAATTCCTTAAAGAAGGCAAGAGTACTGGAGTGGGTTGCCATTTCCTTCTCCAGAGGATCTTCCCAACCCAGGGATCGAACCCGGGTCTCCCGCACTGTAGGCAGACGCTTTACCATCTGAGCCACCAGGGAAGTCCATAAAGTTCTATACTAAGTCAAAATAGCTCTCAAAAATTAAGGTGAAAAAGCGAGACTTACTTCAGAGATAGGAAAACCAAAAGATTTCATCTCCAGGATAGCTTCAGTACAAGAACTGTTAAAGGACGTCCTTAAAGCAGAAGGAAAATGATGCAAGATGGAAAGAAATGTGGATCTACATAAATAATTAGGAGCTCTGGAGATTGAGATACAGTTTTCCCTCAAAGGACTGCATAAAAAAGATAATAACAGTGTATTATGAACAAACATGATAAACAATGTAAATGTTTGTAACAAATGACAGCAAGAACACAAAGGCCATGAAGGGAGACATGTAAGGAGACCATTGTAAGGTTCCTATGCTACATGTCAAGTCATATAATAACACTTGAAGGTAGGCGATGATGAATTAAGAACATCTACAGTAAGCACTAAAGCAACTGCTAAAATGACAAGACAGTGAATTTTAACTAGTAAGTCAACAACAGAGATTAAATAGAATAAAATATATGAGTATTGTTTTTTTCAAAAGAAAGCAGTTAAGAAAGACAAGAGAACAAAGAACACATGGGAAACAATAGCAAGATGATAAACTTAAATCTAACGTCACATGTTGATGATCACATTAAATAAAAATGATCTGAACACCCCAGTTAGCAGTCAGAGACCATCAGGCTAGATAAAAGAGCAAGACCCAACTATTTGCTGTTTATACAAGAAATTCATTTCAAATACAAAGACACACATGGGTTAAACATAAAAGTGTGGGAAAAGATATACAATGCTAACATGAATTTTAAAAAAAGAAAAACTAGAGCAGCTATATTAATATCAGGAAATGCAGAGCTCGGAGCAAAAACTACACCACGGAGAAAGAAGGTTTTCTCATAACAACAAGGGGTCAGTTCTTCCAGGGCATGTAACAATCACACTGTTTACACACCTTTAACAGAGCCTCAAAATACACAAGGCAAAAAAACGCTTTTTCTAAAAAAGAAATTGGCAAGCTGATTCTAAAATTCATATGGAAAAGCAAAAGACCTAGAATAATCCAAACAACTTTGATAAAAGAAGAAATAAGTTACCCTTTGGGTAACTAACACACTTGACTTCAAGACTTATCATAAAGCTATAATAATCAAAACAGTGTTCTTGGTCCATGGAAGAGAACAGAGGAGCCAGAAATAAATCCACACATAGATGGAAACTGATTTCCAACAAATATGAGAGACAAAATATTTTTGTCAGATGAGAGAGAACATATTTGCACAGCACATATCTAATCAAGAACTAGTCTCTGGGACAGGGTGCTCGGGGATGGTGCACTGGGATGACCCTGAGGGATGGGATGGGGAGGGCGGTGGGAGGGAGGTTCAGGATGGGGAACACATGTACACCCATGGCTGATTCATGTCAATGTATGGCAAAAACCACTACAATATTGTAAAGTAATTACCCTCCAATTAAAATAAATAATTTTTTAAAAATAAAAAAAAAAGAACTATTCTTTGGAACATACAAAGATCTCTCAATGCAGTATTAGGAAAACAACTCAACTGCAAAATGGACAGAAGTCATGAACAGACTCTTCTCTGGTGAAGTGCTTGCAGGTAAGCACATGAAAAGTGCTCAACGTCATTAGCCGTTGCTGCTCAGTCATGTCCGACTCTTTGCGACCCTCTCCCCCAATGGAATGCAGCACTGGTGGCTTCCCTGTCCTTCACTATCTCCCAGAGTTTGCTCAAACTCATGTCCATTGAGTTGATGACACTGTCCAACCATCTCAGCCCCTGTTGCTCCCTTGTCCTCCTGCTCTCAATCTTTCCCAGCATCAGGGACTTTTCCAACGAGTATACTATGCTGGGGTGTAGAGGTGGGAATGTCTTCATCCCCTTGGCCTGGTTACAGGGACCTCAAATGTTTTCTCACTATAGTCCATGGGGCCCCTTCTCCTCCCAGCCTGACCTGGGAGAAAGGCCGCTACACAGCTGAACTGAGGCGGCCACCTTCCCACGGATAGTGTACAGAGAGCTGGCGGGTCTGTGAGCAGAAGGACCTGGTTTTCTGGGTTCCTGGATACAAGCTCCATGAGTGGGTGCAGGATCTGCAAGCAGACGGAGGCAGCGGGTCAAGGGTGGGTCTGGGACTGAGGGGGCTTTGGGTTGGTGTGGAACAGGTGCGGAGCCGTCTGTGGGCTGGAGGAGAGGGTGGGGTCCTGGAAAAAGCTGGGACAGTCGTGTGGGTGTGAATCTTCCGGGAGGTCATAGCCTGCAAGGCATTCCCCTCTCAGGGTCATGGTGAGGAGCCAGGGATGGACGCAGACAGAGGCACAGCACTGTCCTGACGCAGAGACGGTGACACTAATAGGAAAAGGAGAGGAAAACCGTCTTTTCCGGGCGTCTGCTACTGCCACCTGCTAACTGGCAGGACCACGATTACACGCCAAAGGCACTGCAGCAACTAATTTCCAAGCAGATCAAAATAAATCAGAAAACAAAACCTTTCTGACAGCAGAGAAATGTGGCAACGTGTTAAGAGGTAATTACAGTCTTTCCCCTTGTTTCACTGTGTTTTTGCTGTCCCAAGTGCAGGCGCTGAATTGCAGCCGTCACTCCAGGTCGAGTGGCATGAGTCGGCCGGCTGAAGGTGCCGCAGTGGGGCTGGGTGCACCAGTGAGCTGGCACCTGGGGACCCACCTTCTGATGGAGACCTCACGCTGGGGAGCCGCAGCCCAGCCCAGCCCAGAAGCCCCATGCTGGCCATCTATGGACTCTTCCCCACCTGTTGCTCCTTTAGAGCGAATCGTGGCCTCTTGCTCCACCCATGGTCTGGGGCAGGGGAAGAACACAGCCTGGGAATCAGAGCCAGCTTGACCTCAGCTCCTAGTTCAGTGGCCGGGAAATGGACCAGAGCTCCCCGGCCTTTGTCTCCCTGCTTGAAAATGGGACACACAGGTGCCTACCTTATGCAGCCGTGGTGAGAACTGGAAATCATCACCACGCTGAGATATCACCTTGCACCTGTCAGAATGGCCACCACCAAAGGAACAAAAATAATGAATGTGGGGGAGGATGCTAAGAAATGGGAACCCTTGTACACGGATGGTGGGAATGTATATTGGCAGAGCCACTGTAGAGAATAATTTCGAGATTCTTTAAAAAACTAAAAATAGAACTAATGTATGAACCAGCAATCCCACTCCTGGGTATATATCAGAATAAAATGAAAACATTAATTTAAAAAGATACTTGCACCCCAATGTTCATAGCAATATTATTTACAATAACAAAATATGGAAATGACCTAAGTGTCCTTCAACAGATGAATGAATAAAGAAGCGGTACTTATATACACAATGGAATATTACTCAGCCATAAAAAGGAACGAAAATTTGTCATGGTTGGACCTGGGTGCATAATATTTAGTAAAGTAAGTCAGACTGAGAAAAACAAATACTGTATGATATCACTTCTATGTGGAATCTAAAAAAAACAAAGCAAATGAAGGAATATAACAAAACAGAAACAGACTCACAGATATAGAGAACAAACCTGTGGTTACCAAAAGGGAGAGGGAAGGGGGAGGGACAAAATAGGGGTACGGGATTAAGAGATATAAACTACTTGTATAAAATAGAGGGGACTTCCCTGGCAGTCCAGACGTTAGGACTCCTCACTTCCACTGTAGGGGTTGAGGGTTCGATCCCTGGTCGGGAAGTGAAGATCCCACATGCCACAGGTGTGGGAAAAAACAAAATATTATTTTATAATAACTTTAAATGGAGTACAATCTATAAAAATGTTAACTCCCTGTGTTACACAGCTGAAGTTAAAATAATACTGTAAATCAGCTATACTTAAAAAAAGAAACAGAAATTGTGCATGTGAGACGCCCGTCCCTGGCAAGGGTCGTTGTGTCCATCCTTATTGCTCTGACGGTTTTCTCAAGTCTGCACTGAGCCCTCTGACCCCACTCTGACGAGGACGCGGTAGGGGCTGGTGGCTGGCGGGAATGGGGTTCCTCTCAGGGAGGCAAAGATGCCCCTGCCTTTTCCAGAGCCGCCGCCTCTGTCACCTGGCGGGAACGCCCACAGCTCGGGAGAATCGGCAGAGACTTCACAGCTGAGCGGATGAAGCAAATGGGCTGAGGGGTGCCACCTCTAGATGGCTGCCGGGTGTCCAGGTTAGAAACGGGCCAGATGGAGGACCTGCTTCTGAGGGGAGGAGGAGGAGCACACGGCCTTGGAGCATCCGCCTCTGCTCACTGGTCCAGCCCCGTCCAGGGCCAAGACACCTCCTGCGGCCGGAAGCCTCCATAAACCCACGTCCCCTGCACTGGGAGTCCATCAGCACCTGCCCTCCCTGTGCTGACCGGGGTCAAGGACGGAGCCTGCACACTCGGGATGCCCAGGCCCTGGTGCTCAGGGAGCATCTCCTTGCCACCTGCCCACCCTGACCACCCAGATTCACCTTTAGTTTGGAAGCCCACCGCGCTTCAAGCTTGTTCAAAAGGAGAGTCTGGAGCACCCCCAGGGCAGAGCAGGGCTCATTCCAGCCAGTGTCCCCGTCCCCACCAGTTCTACCTCCTGTTCCGTTCCCAGCCACTCAGAACCCGCCCAGCTCCTGCAGGGACCCAGATGAACCACAGCGAGAGGGGCGTGGGGTTGTTCCATGAGCATTCCCACCACAGAACCCTGTCTGCTGCAGCCAAAGACGGCCCTGCATAGTGATCACCAGCTCCGCTCTCACCCAGGGCTGGGTAACAATGTTCTCGGGATCCTGGGGCCCCGGGACAAGGCCCAGTGCTGGGGCAGGAAATCAGTTGAGGCAGCAAAGTGAATGGAGAGGCTGGGCTCCCCTCGGTCACTGGAAGGTGGGATTTTCTTTGATTAACTCTGAACAACACTAATAACATGTAATGATGATTATGAGGATAGTTGTTATCAGAAATTCCTGGGCTCTTTGCAGGGGCCAGGTTCTGTCCTAAGCTCCTAACACGCCTCAGCTCATATGACCCTTCTATCAACCCCTGGAGGTGGAGCCATTGTCCCCAACCTGCCCAAGGACACATGACTAGAAGGAGACAGGGCCGGCTTCCTAGGCAGGCAGGCTGGCCACCCCCCAGGACACAGCCCCTCCCCGGGCCTTCCATCCGTGTCCACCTTTGCTATCGCCTCCAGAACTCAGCCCTCCCTCCCCTGCAGGTTTGCACCCTTGGTGCTGCCGGCGGTGTGTGTCTACCTGGCCCACGGGCACCCTGGGGAGCTCCACACACAGCCCTGCATGGTCTGAGCTTCCTCTGCTGAGTGACTCCGAGGAGTCTACCTTCTTCCTCTGGTTTTACTTTGATCTGACTCCCAGATAAAGAGCAAGGCCTCCCCCTAGAGAGAAAAAAATGCCAAAGAAATGCCCACGTGCCCAGGGGTCCCAGCTGATCCTGCTTCAGCCCCTCAAGGAGCTGCCTGGCTGCAAACAGAGCCAGCCTTCAGAGCCACAGCTTTCCCTACCACTTCTATCTCTTCCCATAATGTCATCATGGGCTCCTGGGTCCCCACTATGAGCTACTGACGTTTAGATTGAGATGATCAAAAAGTCATCTGGGTAAGTAACCCTCGACAGTTAAGCTCCGAGTTAACAGGACAAGGTACCATGGAGACTTTCTCCTTCCAACAGGGACAGAATCAGTGTCTACATAACACAAGCAATTTCTTGCCCAGTGTCAGTCTGACTTCTCTGTGAATCGATTCCTCTTCACTGTGGACTTACTTGATTCAGGTCCTGGGCCCCGTAGAACAGATAAGTACTTTGTCACGATGGCTGTACCTCTGTTTCCGGGAAAGACAGAGGCCAAGACAGCAGCCATAGCCCCGGACTTGCCACCTCTCAGGCGTTGGACATGCATTATAATAACCACGTATCTGGAGAAACGAGAGGTCGACAGCCTCGGGGTGGACACTCCCTGCAAATCCAGCTGCACACATTTCCGTAACGCCAGGCTCTAAGGAGAATACCTGCTAGCGGATCCTTCCTCCGTGTTCTTGCGTGCGTGTGTGTGCCAAATCGCTTCAGTTGTGTCTGACTCTTTGCAACCCTATGGACTATAGCCTGCCAGGCTCCTCTGTCCATGGGATTTCCCAGGCAAGAATATTGGAGTGGGTTGCCATGTCCTCCTCCAGGGGATCTTCCTGACCCCAGGGATCAAACCCACATCTCTTCCTTCTCCTGCATTGGCAGGTGGGTTCTTTACCACTAGCGCCATCTGGGAAGCCCCCTCTGTGTTCTAAAGAAAATGTTAAAGCACAGATGTGAGTCCAGAGGAAAAGGCAATTGTGGGGTGGGGTCTGACATCCCCGGGGAGGCCAAGGATCTGCAGCATAGAGCAGGTAAGGCTGGAGCCACACGTGGGGAGGCCCAGTCTGCACCCCAAGCAGGCAGACCCATTGAAGGCTTCCTGATGAAAGACACGCCTGGGGGATGCTGAAGGCCCTCGGTGGCCTTGTGGATGCCTCGGAGCCCCAGGAGGAGGCTCCGGAGCCTCAGGAGGAGGCTCTGCCCGGGGGCTGCCTGGGGAGAACTTTTCCTTGCTCCTCCAGGGCTGGGCAGTGCATGGCCCATGCTCTAACCCGCCCCCCACTCCCAGCCCTCATATCAGTGTCCCCAGGTGGACACAACGACTGTCCACATTTGTAGATCAGGACACTGGGGAACTGGCCCCCAGCTACTGGGCAGCACCAGCAGCTCTGACCTCAGGGCCGGGCTCGAGGCCCAAAGCCTCACTGCCTCGAGGGGGAGCCTCTCCAGGGCCCCTCCCAAGGCCCGAGCTGTCTCCACGTCTGTTGTGTGCCAGAAGGAAAATACCAGCCCCAGGGCTGCGCCTTGGACTTAGACCCACAGACATTTTTCCATTCGGGACAGAACTGGGAATGAGGAGCAAGAGCAGAGGGAAACTTGCATTTCACCCAAATGGGCTCTGGAAGCACACACTGGATTCCACACACCACCTGCCCGGGCGCTTCCAGCCACTCAAGAGGTCAGACAGCGTCCAGTGAGATGCTGTGTCCTCGGGGGTCCTCGTCGTTGTCCTGGAGAGCAGGCCCCAAGTCACCAGCCCGCAGGGCCTGGAGACCACTCTGTCCCTGTCATCCACACCCAGTCAGGGCCTGGCCAGGGAGGGGTGACTGCAGGAAGGTGCTAAGGACTCCACGTGCCACCCCTGACCAGGGCCACTTGGACCTCATGGCCTCAGGAGGGTGGACGTGGTTGGCCGTTGGCCGGAGGACACTGCTGATTCCCCGGCTTGTGCTGGGCTGTGGGGCTGGTCTTCCACCAGGGATACTGTGTCATCACCTGTGGAGAGCCTGTGGTCTCATGGAGCCAGGCCGGCCCCACTTTCTCTCGCTGGAGACCTAAGCCATCTGGTCGGCCTCGATGTGTCCACCCTGTTCTATAAAGTACAGGGCACACGGGGCTGTCCCATCCCCACCCCCAGAGAGCTGACATTTCAGAGAAAGGACATGTGGGGTGCTTGCAGAGTTCTGTTACGCTTTGTTTTACAAGAGTAAAATGTGCTCATCTTGGGGACAGAACAACCCAGAAGTGGGTACCCTCTGTGAGCACCCCCTTCTCAGGAAGAGCTTCTAGAGTCGGCTACATGGGCTGGGCTGACATCACAAGGAGGCTCTTGCTCCCTGCTGACCCCTCCCCTCCCTGGTCTGCTCCCGGACTGAGGCCTGTGGACCAAGTCTCCCCAACTGTAGGCTTCTGGTTGGTTTGGCCAATGAAGAAGGAAAGGGAAGTGGGGGCCCTTCTTTCCAGGCCCACCTGATGAGGTCCTGATCCTGGGGTAGTCACGCCCCTGCACGGCCAGTTTCTAGCCCACAGTGACCCCAGGGCTCCGGGAACAGGACGTCCCCTTAAACCCAGGGGGTAACAGCCCCCTCTGTTGCCAGTCCCTGTGTAAACAGCCCCTCAATGAGGCCTTTTCAGCAGAATCATTGGTGTGGTTCCATCTGCCATGGTGATGCATGATCCTTAGAGCCGAAGAAGGTTTACAGAGAAAGTAGTGCTTCGGGGGCTAGAGGTCGAATCCGTGCCCCCAAGGGCAGTTGGGTCCACACCCGTCCAAACAGGCAACCTTTCTCCCTTTCCAAATTCCCACAAGTCAGCCGGTTTCCACTGTCCGCAGGACTGTGTGTGACCTTGGATCCAGAACCCAGGGCCCCCGATTCTCCACCCGCAACCTCAGTCATGGGCTTTACTCTCTGTCAGCAGAGAGCAGACAGCGCTTCTGCAAGCCGACCAGGTCCGTCTCCTCCAGCACGCATACAGAGAGGATTCAGGTAGGCTTGGCCCAAGCATCCCCTTCGGGCAGATGATAGATCAAGCACTAAGCCTGTTCCTGCTCTGGGATCTGTACTCTCTCCTGGCCTCCATGGACCGACTGCCTTCTGCATATTCAAGTCCCCGCTCAGAGCTCACTCTCCCAAGTAGATATGGAGGCTCCTTGTAACTGACAGTGTTTTGACCAAGTGTGAGTATTTAATCCTCTGCCCATGATGCCCCCTCCCCAGGAGGCTGGGGCGGGATGGGGTGCAGAGTGGGGAGCCCCAGGCCCCCGGCCCCACGTGGAGACAGCCTCGTCCCACTTGGACACTTAGCTCTCCCAGAGCTTCAGCGCCTCCTGGTCCACTCGCGGAAGGAACACTGGCCCAGGCAATAGAACCAAGGTTAACTGGGACAGAGAGAACCTCTCGTTCTTCCGCCGCCTGTTCCGGGACTCAAGCATCCTCAGCAGATGGCGTTTCCAGCCCCGTCTCCCTGGGAAACCTACCCCAGCGCCTAGCAACCTCCAGCCCAACGCCCGCCCAGATGCTCCTGCTCTGGGCACCCAAGTCCCCCCTCCAGACGTGGCTCTTCCTGGAGGAGGCCTCGCAGGGACCCGCAGAGGCCTCAGCAGCCCCCCAAGGGCCCCCAGCCTCCCACTGACAGTACAGATCTGGGCCCCCGCTGACACGTCCACAGCCCCCAGCCTGCCAGGAGCATTTCTTCTCAGCCACCTCCAAACTTCCCTTTCTTAAAAAGAAACAATTGTCTGAAGCCCAGGGAATGAATCCATGAAATCTCCTAGAACAAAAGCAGCTGGCCTGACCCCGGGTAGTCGATCAACAAACGAGGCAGAGTGGCGCCTCCTCTGCCCCTGGCACTCTGATCCTGCCAGGGACCCTGGTCTCCGGGCTCCTTGCCCGCTCCTGCCAGACCCTGCAAGCCTGGGCTGTCCTCGGGGGGACCTAGTGGTCACCCCCACGGTCCTCTCTCTTTCAGGACCACCTGACGCAAAGTTTCCAAAGCAAGTCAGGCCCGACGTCAATTGAAAACGAAGTGACCTCTTGCAAAAGGCACGGCTGTTCAGTGTGATTCTGGGAGAGAATCAAAGCCCTAAAAATCTGTGTCTTGGATGACCACGGGGAAAAATCCCCGTTCCCCCCTCTGCACTTTACGTGCAATCGATCCTGAGCGGAGTCAGATGTTTGGCGGGAGCCCCGGGAACAAAAGAACAGTCGGAGACACAGGCTGGAGGCCCGCCAGGCGGCAAGATTTCCCAAGAACCTCGGAGGGGCCCCTCCCGGCTTCGGGGAAGGGAGGAAGGAATTCAGCCTGGCCCCTCCCCTGCCACCCGGCTCAGCCCCTTCTTGGGAGCAGATCCCATCCGAGATGAAAGATGAATTTGCTCTGTCCTCAGGGGCCCCATGGAGTTGGGACTGAGAAGCCTTCCGGGTCTTTTCTTGGAGCCTCAGTTTTCCGCTTGTGAAAAGGGCGTGAAACCGCCTCTCCCACCAGCTGTCCAGAGGGATCCAGGGCACAGTGGACAGTGTATCCAGCCAGGGCCCAGCTGCTTCCTCTTGGCCCAGCTCTGCCCACATCTGGTCCTGAAAAAGCACTGAGATCAGCTGGGCTCCTAGCTATGTGACCCCAGGCAAGTCACTTAGCCTCTCTGGTCCTCATTCTGTTCACATTTAAAATGGGGACAAGGACTGTGTGTACCTGACAGGTGTGCTGGAGGAATTAAAGGAAGGTCTCCCCTCTTGGACGAGCATTTCTTGGGCACCTAGCAGGGGCCCAGGTGCCACAGTGGTTTAGACATCCCAGTGGAGCACAGAGTGGCTCCCACCCCACTCATCTTCTCAGGGGGATGTCACACTAGTCAGTAAAAACCCACACAGAGTTGTAGCAACGGAGCTTTGAGGAGGAAAGGAAAGGAGGGTCCCGACACGTGATAAAGTTCAATAAATAGCTAATGCTCTTCTTCTGTTGTCAGAAACTGGGTGGTGGAGTTCATTATCCTTTGGTTTACAGGGGAGTGAGAGAAACCAATCCAGAACAGCTGAGCATGGGTGCCTAGGTTGTGTGGGTTTCGAACTCAGGCCCGCCAGCCCCAGAGACCTGCCCTTTCCCCTGAGCCCATAGCCCATGCATGTGGCACTGAGTGGGAACCCCGTCACTAGACCCTCATGGCCTCCTGAGACCCCTCTACCCCTCCTTCCCAAACACAGGGAGACGGAGGCCAAGGTCATCCCCTCCCACCAGGCTGGTCTGTGTGCACCATGCCAGGAAACCGTTGTGCCTTCCTGGCTCCTGGGGCCAGAAAGGGAGCAGCTGCTCAAACACATCACGGCAGCCAGCCCAGGCCTGCTGACCCGGTGGGTCCCACTGACCCGGTGGGTCCCACTGTCTACATTTCAGGTGAGCCCCGGGCACAGGAGGGGCCCGAGAAGGAGCAGGGCAGTCGGTGTTTGAGGCCTCCGGCCGCCCAGGATGCACACACACGGCCTTGTTCCTTTCAGGGCACAGCCGGGCACTTGGAGCCCAATGTAGGTAAGGCGGCCACACGCCCCCGACGCCCATTCTCCCAGCAGAGCCTCCAAAGCCAGCAAGTCCTGGAGCACAGTCTGGAGGCAGAGGGAGGGAAAGAGTGAGGCAGCATGGGGAAACGAGGGCTCGGGGGCTGGGAGAACGCACTCTGCCTAATGACATGCACGTGGCTGTCTGCGTGCAGCCCGCGCTCCCCGGGCTCTTGGTAGTGGGAAGGAGGTGTTCCTCTGTGTCCACGGAGCCCGAGAACGAGGCGCGCGTTTCATCAGACGGCGGAGCCTCAGTGTGGGTGTTCCAATGTCAGTACTGCGTGGAGGGGGCAGGGATGCAGAGATAAACAACACAGATCCTTCACAGATCCACCACGAACCAGAGGACCACAGAGAAACGTACAATGCCCAAGCTGGATGCCCGTCTGCACCCCTTCCGTGGGAGATGAGGTCCAGGGTGCCTGGCGTCTCCTCTTCCCAGGCCCGTCCCCTGCCCCTCAGGGTGGTGCTCCTGAGTCTCTCACAGAGAAAGGGTGCTGGGGGAAGCACTGCCTTCCCTGTGGCAGCTGCAGGAATGGGCCCCGAGGTGCCCCCTGCAGCCACAGAAGACATAGGCTGAGTCCCTGCAGAGAAGGGACAGAATATATCCTCAGCTCTGCTGACCTCCGTCTCCCTGACAGGCAGCAAGCAAGGGAGCCGAGGGGGGAGACGGCACAAGACAGAGGGGCTCCTCCTGCCTTGGCTGGGATGGACATTAAGCACCTATGGGCTCAGAGAGGCCAGGCCTGGGTGTGCACAGGAAACAGGAGTGGAATGGCACCTACAAGTTCCGAACCGCCGGCCCAGGTGCGGGCCGGGGTGTCTCACCAGGAGAGGCAGGCATCCAGGGTCAGTGATCCCCAGGACTCAGGACCCTCTGCCTGCTTCCAGAGGGCCAAGGGCCTCTAGCACATCTGCTGGGACCCTGATCCTCAAACTCACTGTCCCTGTTGCTTAGTTTACAGGTGATCTGAGGGTAGGAATGACCTCAGTTCATCAGTCAGGCAGGCTGGAGCTGATCTTGAAGCAGAAATCCAGGGGCTCAAGTCATGATCAAGAAAAAGGCCGCTGGGACAGTCAGAGAACAGCGGTTTGCAAAGAACAAAAGGGATGAATGTGGGTTTGGGCAGAACGGAAGAAATGGCTCGGGGCAGGGCAGGGCGACTGGCAGACGGGGAACACTTCGGTCAGAGCAAAGCCAATAAGGCACCAGACTTTTAAGACACTTATTTCTTGAGGAAGCATCGGCTGCCAAGGAATCAATGTCCCATCCGCCGGGATAGTCCAGTTGCCAAGAGGGCTGGGTGACCTCGGGCTGCCAGTCACCCTCCAGATGGCCCTGGCAACGAAAGCCCGTGTGGAGGAGGGGCAGGAACAGGAGGGACCGGGCGCACGCGGCCGTCTCTGGGCCAGCATTTGGGAAGAGGCGCTGCTTGGCGCGGCTGCAGGGTTAAGCGATTCGCCCCAGGCTGCTTCTGGCTCTGGTGGGTCATGTGACCCCCCCCCCCCCCCCCCCAGGCACTCGGCTCCCATGTCTGTGAGCAGAGAGTGCTGGACAGGGTGCACTGTCAGTCCAGACGTTCCACAGTCCTAATCAGGGCTCTGACCTGCCAACTCCGTCTCCCCGGATGACCGTTGTCACCTGAAGCCAGGCCCAGGGGAGCAGCAGGGCCAGAGGACGAGTCTGGGAAAATCGGAGCCTGGATCCTCTCCCGAAGGCTCCCTGGGGCCCCTGCAGAGGCAGCCTCCACTTCAGAGACACCGGATCCCTGGCTCTGACATCTAATCCTGGCAGACCCTCGCCCTCCTGCACTCTTCGCGTTGGGAGGGAGGCTTTGAGCACCATCCCCTGCTGCCCACGAGGGAGCCCCAGGGTAGAGTGGACGCCTCGCTGCTCTCGGGTTTAAGCCCAGGGCTCGAGGCTGGTCTGAGCTCCCCTCTCTTTTGTCATCTGATCGGGGCAGGACTCCAGAGCTACAACTGGGTGTTTCTTCTCCTCCTCCGCCCTCCTAGGTCATATTAACTGCTCTCCCTGCTCCAGATTGACCCTCTTGCCATCTCCACATCTCTGTTTGGATGTCTTCACTGGTACCTGGTCCAAACCCCACCTAAACTCCCTGTGGCCTCCAGCCCTCTCCTGCCCACTCAGGTACCTGCCTCCCAGCTGCTCAGGCTACGCAGACCTAATGTCCGCCTACGTCAGTAAGTGGCTTCTGCTGAGCTTCTGAACACTGACCCATCTGCACCCCGTCCTGGGATGCCCCTGGGTCTCTTCTACTACCCGATGGACGCACTCTGACTCTGACACCACAGACTCCGATCTGCTAGGATGGCATTGGAGCCACCCACCTGCCACTGACACCCCTGCCCCCGCCCTAGAGCTCAACCTACGTCCACAGACGCCCACCCCTCAGGACCAGAGATGCGGGTGTTGCTATGGTAACTGCAGGTCCAAGTTTTTAGCCCAGCAGGTCACTGTCCTGGGCTCCCCCAGGGAGGAGCAGGCTGGAGGACTTGGAAGCACAGCGGGAGAAGTAGAAGGGTGTCAAGCTCTGTGCCAACACAGCAGCTGGCTGTGACATGTAGCCCATGCCCGAGTTATGGCTTCTGGACTCAAAGAAAGGCCGCAGGAAGTGACTGGGAGGCCCAGCTGCTGGTCACGACCATGGAGCCTCAAGGCGGAGGGCAGGGTGGGGGACTCCACCCTCGTCTCAGAGTGGCTGACCACCCGCTTAAGCATTCACACTGGTGACTGCCATGCTGCACGGACTCCAGGACTGGCCTGTGGCCCCTGGACACAAGTAGGTCACCTCCCGTGCGGGGCTGGGCTGTCCACACCCCTGCCCCAGGCTGTGTCAGCCACATGCCGCCTCATCCGGCACAGGCGCCCAGCACAGCGGGGTCAGCGCTTCCCTCTGGGCAGGGTGAGGTTGCTAGGCCAGTACCACTGAGGACCGAAGGATGCCATCTTTCCTGGACACAGTATGCGTTCTGGGGAAGGAGGACTCTCTGAGCCTGACTGTGAGAAAATCTGAGGAAGCTGGAATTAAACTTATAGTGCCATTACTTAGGATATTTCCACCAGTTTTTTAAAAAAGCCCTAAATTGAACAACTGTTAATGATACAAATTTTAATGAGTACAATTCTTGCTCTAATTATATAAAGTCACACACTTGGACCTGAGGCAACCCTTAACCCAACACTGCCAGGCCCCCAATCATCTCCTCCCACCTAGAGACTCTGGAAAATTCCATATCCGGCTCTCAATCAGCTCTTCAGAGCAACTTCTGGGCCTTAGCCACGAAATCCTAAGGTTTGGGGGGATTCTTTTAGGACAAAGGCATTAATTTTCCTCGTTAGTGTTTTTAATTCGCTCAGAGCCATCTTAAGGACCCAGTTCGTATCCGAATGAAGAAGTGGCTTCCGGCTGGTCTCAGAGGTCAATTTAAGGACAGTCCCAAGCTCTGTTACATGGAAATGGTCATGTTGACAGAAAGTTGCTCTCATGTCAATATTTACGGATTATCCTATTATCAATCAAAGTTGTTTCTTGCAGAATTCCGATCTAAGGATTATAAATATAGTACGAAAATAAACAGGGCTTCCCTGGTGGCTCAGTGGTAAAGAACTCGCCTGTAAATGCAGGAGATGCAGGTTTGATACCTGGGTTGGGAAGGTTCCCTGGAGAAGGAAATGGCAACCCACTCCAGTATTCTTGCCTGGGAAGCCCCATCACAGAGGAGCCTGGTGGGTCTCAAAGAGTCAGATAGGACTTAGCAATTGAACAACAACACAAACTCTAGGGAGTGTGAGGAAAACCTGGTGGGCTCCTCAGAACAAATGATGGGGGGCTCCCCTGGGGGAGGGGTGTTAGTCTGCCATCAGGTAGGAGTCCCAGCACTTGCAGCTTTAAGAGATTCCCAGGTGATTTTCAACATTATTAGTTTAAAACCACATTTTGAAAACAGCTGCCTGAAAGACACCTTTTGGCATTTTTGTGGCCCCTAAAATTTTTTTTCCCTTCATATGGAAAAGAAAAAACAAGAAAGTAAAGGAGATACTGAGCTATCTGATTCCCCCAGGCCCACATAGAACAGTCCCAGGTAGAACCCATCATTAGCCGTTGGCAATCACACTCAGGCACTAGTGTAAAGCCATCTTCTCCACAGAGTTCTGGGACTTAAAAGCAGGCAGAAGCTAATTTATGTTGAATTCCTAACATTATTAATCCATCTCCCGAATCTACTTTCTAAAAAGGCTTTTGCCTCTGTTCCTCTCCTCTGAAAACTTAAAATTTCATTTTAATGAAATAAATCTCGCCAGAATTTGATAAAAAATATACAGTGACTTCCTTTTAATCAGAGGGTGCTCATGCAGCTATAGGGCTTCCCTGTGGTGGTTCAGAGAGTACAGAGCCCGCCTGCAGTGCAGAAGTCCTGGGTTCGATCCCCGGGTCAGGAAGAGCCCCTGGAGGAGGGCGTGGCAACCCACTCCAGTACTCTTGCCTGGAGAATCCCATGGACAGAGGAACCTGGCGTGGTGCAGTTCATGGGGTCACAAAGAGTTGGTCACGACATAGCGACTGAATAACAACCACATTGCTCATTCATGTGTGGGACAGGGTGGACCCCAAACCCATCAGGGGATAGGATTTCATGCAGAGGAACTGGCTCCACCTTCTCTTTCCTCGGGTCTGATTCTCAGGGGAGTCTGTGTGCCATGAACCAGGAGTGCATTTTCATCCAGGGTTCTTGCAGGAGAAAGTTTGAGACTATAATGTTCCCTTGAGCCCCATGAAAATGCCAGGTTAGCAGGTCAAGTTTCAAATGGTTTCACCCGAAAGGAAGCCAGAATGAAGTGGAGGACAGGAAGAGACATGGGGCAGGTGTGGACACAAAAGTTCAAGGCTCTCTTTGCAGTTCTGACAAGTAGGAAAGTCTGAAGACCACAGAGCCCCGTCTGTGACCCTCGCTGCTGCTGGAGGAGGGGGTGCCAGGGACAGTCAACACACCAGCCCTCCTCCTGGGGCCCAGAGCGCCCGCACTCCCAGCCGCCTGGTGGACATTGTAGCCACAAGGTGACCCCTGGCCACTTCCAGGCCTGGCCCTGAAAAGCCACGACCCACCTTGCTGCACATCCTCTGTCAGGCTGGCCCTGACTGCCAGCTCCTGGCCACATACAAGCAGAGCCTCGGCCCCTGAATAACACAGACCGGAGTCCCCCAGCCCCTGAGTGCACTTCCATGAGGGATCACACAGATCACTGTGATTTCAGGGCTCACGTGATTGAGGAGCAGACAGAGGAGCTGAGGTCCTGGGCTCAGCGGAGAGTTGGACTCAGGGAAAAAGTGTTGCCGACTACTGAAACAGGTGGCATTCTGGTCCACACACCGGGCAGCACCTCACACCCACAGTGGAGTTTCCCGGGCAGCACAGACCCCTACCTCCCACTCTGACCTCTGGGCTTCTCCAGCAGGTGACGACTGGTCATGAGTCAGAATCAAGGGATGGCTGGACAGGAAGGGGCTGGACTCTACCCGCACCAGCAACCTCACTGCTAGTAGCCCCGGCGGGACCCTCACCAGGTCTGCATCTCAGTGCTAGTCCTGCAGCGTCTCCTCCTCGTCTCTAGCCGGTGAACTGGTGAGTCTTACCAACCTGAGAACCACGCACTCTCGTCAGGGGCCGAGACGTCAGCTTGCACGTCTCTTTTCTGAACAGCATAGAAAGAGGCAGGTAATAAAAGCTCCATCAACGCTCCAGTCCATCTGATTTGAGTGGTTATTTTCCACATAACCAGACAAAGTGGATGAAACGGCTTGTCTGGACAACTAGACACAGGGGGCTGGACTTGGCAAAACTGTTCCAAGCGGACACGGAATTCATATTTAGGGCCAGTGGTGGAGGAAGCGGCTGGTCACTCTTCTCTTTGGTGGAGAAGTGGCTGGTTCTCAAACTTGAATGCACAGGAATCAACGATGCAGTTTATTAAAAATGTAGGTTCTGGGGCTTAACCTCCCCCCATATTCTGATCCAGTAGTTCTGGGTGGAACCCAAGAACCTGCATTTGTGATGTCCCTCCTGTCCCCACCCCAATTCCCACGCAAGTGGCAGGAAACCGTGGGGGAGCTGGAGGCCCAGGTCCGTCCTGTCTAACGTCCCATCACAGGACTGCCCACATCTGCTGAAGGGGACGCTCACCTGTCAGATTTGCCCAGACGCTATCCTTCCTCCATGAGACGAGAGGGGCCAGGTGACCCCTCTGTCTTCTGAAGGTCACCAGCTCGCCGTCACACCCGCACACACTGTGGGGGCCGGCTGCCTCAGACCCATCTGCTCCAAGCCCTGACCGAGCGGCCTGCCTCCTGTGATTGGCAGGTCTGCTGGCTCTGCCAGGACCATCTGCACCCAGAGCTCCCTTCTCTTCGCTGGCCGGCGGGAGTCTGCTGTGCCCTGGGCCAGCCCTGCACCTGGGGAAGCTGCCCTGAGAACGGGCACCTCTCTGAGCCTCCAGTCTGTGAGCTCATCCTCCTTCTCCGTGTCTGGGAAGAGTGGCGGGGGGCTGCCATCCTCATCCATGTTCGCAGATGGCAAACGGAGAGGAGACGTGACTTGCCCAAGGTCACACGGCAGGTTGGCCGTGACGCCAGGGAGGGCAGCCAGGCTGTGCAGCCAAGCTCCTCAGGTGGACACAGAGTCACAACCGCTCTGACTCAGGCTGTGGCCCCATC
Organism: Dama dama; assembly: GCF_033118175.1. Classification (NCBI taxonomy): domain Eukaryota; kingdom Metazoa; phylum Chordata; class Mammalia; order Artiodactyla; family Cervidae; genus Dama; species Dama dama. The sequence continues at coordinate 11,623,894 of NC_083702.1, forward strand.
AGGACAGAAATGCCTCTGCAGGATCTTCCCCGAGTGGAGGGGGAAGGAGGGGGATGGGGTATGAAGAGGGGATGAAGGGAGGGAGGGGGAGGGAATGAAAGGGAGGCGGGAGGGGGGGAAGGGGGATGAAAGGGGATGGAGAGGGGATGAAGGGAGGAAGGGGAGAGGGAGGGAGGGAAGAGGAGGGAGGGGGGGGATGAAAGGAGAGAGGGGCAGGGGGGCAGGGAGTGAAGAGGGGAGGGGGTGAAAGAAGGGGGGTGAAGGGAGGGGGGATGAAAGGAGGGAGGCAGAGGGAGGGGGTAGGGAGGGAGGGATAAAGGGGGAGGGGAGAGGAAGGGGGAGGGATGGAGGGGGAGAGGGCAGAGGGAAGGGGACAGGGGAGAGGAAGGGAAGGGGAGGAAGGAAGACTCTACAAGAAAGTAAAGCGGTGGACAGCCTGCCCTGGATGCTGAGGCACAGAGACGAGGAGATTCAGGCCACGTGCTCCAGGCCCTGCCGCTGACCAGCGTCCCTGCTGCTCTCAGCCCCTGTCTGTGCTGACTTGGGGGCCCCGGGTGCAGGGGTGCCTGCCTAGAGGTCCCACAGCTGAGCTTGTGCTGGACACGCACAGTGAAGCTCCAGGGGAATGAGCGGGTCCTGACTCCACGCTAGTGAGAGAAAGCTGTGTGTTAACCTTTTCTGGCCCACTATGGTCTTTGCTCTCAACCAGGCACAGCCCAGGGCTGCCCAGGTGAGGCTGGCTGACGCCCCAGGGTACATCTTGGTATCAGTGACCCAGCCCCTCACCCAGGCCGCCCTCTCGATCTCCTCCCCTTCAGCCCAGATCCCTGGCTTCTGCTGGGCTGTTTTCTCTCTCTGATGGTCTTATAAATCAGGGATATGGGATGTGAGGTTTTCCCATCAGGTTTTAGTTTATGAGTGGCTCTCAATGGGAAAAAAGAATGTCCTTTAATCGCGAGCAAGAGAGGCATGTGGTAGACATCAGAGTGAGCTTCGTGACAGAAGCACTGTTTAGCCAGGACATAGGAAATGGCAACTCCAGTATTCTTGGCTGGAGAATCCCGTGGAGAGAGGAGCATGTGGGGCTACAGTCCATGGGGTCGCGAAGAGTCAGACATGACTGAGTGACTAAAGCGCAGCAACGGTTAACAGTAGGCAACTGCGTGGCGGTGGAGGGTCGTCAGGGTTGCCAAGCTGTGTGGGTGCACCGATGGGGCGGGGGTGGTGTGAGCCTCAGCCAGGATGCCCCTGGAGGCCTTGGAAGGACCCGGCAAGGCCTTGGGGAGCAAACAATAGACGAGCTGAGAAAGGAGAGAGTGGAGAGGGGCCACCCCACAGGCCTGTCCTGTGGCAGGCCGCTGCCCGAGCCCACACCTGGACCACATGCAGCCTCAGCTCCGGGAGGAGCCCAAATGACCTGCAGGACGGAGTGCGCTTGGCCAGCCACAGAGACGGCCTTGCCACCCAGGATCACCTCACTTGTCCCCATTGTCCACAGGCAGCGAGGTCACATGAGGACAGGCCACGGGCCACGCAGAAGCCACCCCTGCCTGTGGCTCTCAGGCAGTTTCCTCCGCCTCACACCCACCATCCCCCTCACACCCACCATCTCTGTCAGCGCTAAAGACAGGAAGGGGCCCTTGATTGCGGCCAGATTGCTCAGGCCATCCTGACTAACCAGCCCTTTTTTGGACTTTCTCTCGAAGGCGGCCGGAGAGTTTACACCCAGGACAGGCCTGCCTGGCTCCCAGCAGTGGAAGACAGCCATGAGAGCAGCCATCGCTGGTGGAAAACATCCCCACGAACGGGGTCATGGCAGCCGTTCTGACCGTGCAGGAGGCTCAGACCTTGCTGGATTCCAGCGGCTCCTCCACAGAACACAACGCAGATCCTGGGGTGGGGGGACAGCTGTGGGGTGGCCTCCATGGCCTCCTCCCAACGCCACCTCCACACAGCTCCCCGGGCTGGTCTGCAGCCCATGAGGGTGGGTTTCCATGGCATGGGGTCTCAGCGAGATGGCATCTTTAGTCTGTTTCACAGATGCACAAACCAGAGACCAGACAGAGGCCAGGCTGGGGGCCCAAGGGAGGGGGGCCCTGAGACCATCGCAGCCCCACATCTCACCCCAACCCTGAATTCATCTGAGGCCCAAGGTGTTTCTGCTCCACAGAGGCCAGGAAGATCCCAGCCTCTGGAGCACCACGGGGCAGCTGTTTCTGGTTATTTGTGCGAGAAAGACACAGACCAGAGGAGCTCTCTGCTGTAAAGCCATCTCTCATCCTACCCACCAGAAGTGGGGCGTGCTCGGTCCCGTGACCGGGCCGGGGCTGGGGAATTGGGAAGGTCAGTGACAGGGTCGGGGTCACGGCGGTCCACCTGGGTCCACCTGGGTCGGGGCCTCGCCGACCTGATCCGGAGCCCCTGCTGGGAAGCCCCCAGGACGGAGAGCCCCCTTAGCACACGTGCTTCTCATTACGAGGGGCTTTGCCTTGGTCTGGCTGTGTCCCCCCTCTGTTGCTGAAGCCGGGGTGGCTCTTCTAGCCTCCCTGCATTGGACAGTCAGAGGAACCACGTTCTCCCCTGAAAGTCGACTTCCCTTACCCTTTACCCGTGACCTTGTGATGCTATAAACTGTTCTCTCCTCAGCTTGTTAGAAGTTCAGGGCTGACCCCGCCGCCCCGACACAGATGAGATGGAACCAAGTGATCACAGGGCATTCATGCTCACACACACACACACACACACACACACACACACCCGGCCAGACACACACACACCCCCAGACACTGGCCTTCACAGGGTGACATGACTGTGGACAGAGGTACGTGCTGGCCCAGCACAGAGCCCCGCCACACTCACATGGGCAGCGGCTCTGGGTGCAGGACACAGCAGGTGCCCCACAGTCCCTGAAGTGGTAGGAAACCCCAGAGGACAGAAACAGCCTGGACGGGTCAGGTGAAGCAGCTTCAAGGTTGGAGACTTTTTCAGAGTTTACTCAGGGCCCAGCACCACCTCAGCCTCCCAGCATCAGGGCAAATGTCTCCCGTAAGGGGGAGGGGTGATGTAGACCTCAGGATTGCAGAGGAGACGGCGTCCATCACAACCATTCAGCTCTGCTGCAGACAAGCAGCCACAGACAGCATGCAATGAATGGGAGTGGCCGTATGTCAGTAAAGCTTTATTTACAACATGTTAGGGGGAGGGAGTGTTTTCGAACTCCTGCTTCACCTGTATTCTCCTGCCAGAGCCCAATGAGTATTCATCTCACAGATGAGAAGAGCAAGGTCCAGAGATGTCAGTTGACTTGCTCAAGTTTGCACAGCTGGTGAGTGTCAGAGCTGGGATTCAAACAGAGGCAACCTGGATTCAGGCTTCCCTTGTGGCTCAGACACTACAGAATCTGCCTGCAATGCAGGAGACCCGAGTTTGATTCCTGGGTCAGGAAGACCCCGTGGAGAAGGGAACAGCAACCCACTCCAGTATTCTTGCCTGGAGAATCCCAAGAACAGAGGAGACTGGCAGGCTGTGTCCTGGGGGCAAAGAGTCAGACACGACTGAGTGACTAACAGTTTCACTTTTCAACTTGGGTCCAGAGTCTGTGTTCCTGGCCTCTCTGCTGATGCCCCCCAACCCTGGCACACGCGTGAGGGTGCATAATCACTACTAAATAAAGAAAGAGGCCGGTCAAATGTGACATTACAACAGCACACATTTACTGAGAGCCCGGCTCTGTGCCTGGGCTCCTGGGACCTCCTTTACAGACGGAGAAACTGAGGTCAGAGTTGCAGTAACTTGCTCAGGGCTGCAGAGTGGGTGACCCTCAGGTGTCACTGAGCTGGCCCATCTGCTCCACCCCCGAAGAGCCTGTGTCTCTCCCTTCCCTGGTCCACTTCTCCCCGAGCGGCTCTGCACAGTGGAGGTGGGCGTCACTGTCCTCAGGAGCTCACACCCACCGAGGCTGTGGTCTGTGAGCACCCGCCAGCCCCCAGAGAGGAGGGACCACTCCGTTCCAGTGGCAGCCGTCCCCTCTGCACATCTCCCGGGCGTCACTTAGCAACGCACACCACCTGTCAGTCTCCATGGCGCCACGGGCTTAGCGCCTCACTGCAGCCTCCTCACTAGAAACACGCAGCATGGGCTCCGCTCCCTCCCCAGGGAAGGAGGTTCCCCTGGGGCCTCAGCCCAGCTGCTGAGGGACATTCCTGGGAGGTGGCGGCTCGGAGACCCCAGCCTCCCTGCCATGGCTGAGGCTCCTGGGTCCTCCCCTTGGCTAGTGGGGGGCTGGGCAGGGGAGACTCGGCTCACCCGCGTATCTGTAAGCAAGGTCCCTCCTCCAGGATGTGGGCATCAGGCATTGTGTCCCACCCCTTGCACCTCCCACGTCACGGTCCCAGGAGATGCGACTGTGGGAGGTGATCATGTTTACATGAGCTCACGGGGGCGGGGGCCCACTGGGGGGTTAGTGACCTTGGAGGTTGAGGATGCCACGGCACCAGGAGAGGCCCTGGGTGCACGGCAATGGAGGGGGGGTGGGGGCAAGCCAGGAAGTGGGTCCTCGCCAGGGGCTGAGATGGAGGGCACCTTGAGCTTGGACATCCTGCCTCCAGAGGTGGGGAGGTGGGAAAACGGAAGGTCTGCGGTCAAGTCCCGTCTGTGCATTTTGTCACGGCGGCCAAAGCGGGCAGAGACCCGGCGAAGGAGGCACAGGGTACACAGAACAGGGGTGGGGGCCGACGGCTCTACACGGGGTGTTTCGGCCGAGGTTCCCCCCGACCCGTGACCTACACTGTGTCATTTCCCCCTCAATTAGAGAAACACACACCCTGATACACACACGTGTAGAACTTAGCTTAAAAAGTCTCAGTGGACGAAGATACCCCATAAACCAGCTCAGTTTTAGAAATAACTATTTTTTTTGAGGATGGAGAGAATAGAAGCTTTTTTCCCCCTGGCCTACCAAGGTCCCCAACCATCTGCCCACTCTCTGCTGGGGTCACAGCACTTCTTCCTCCCCAGCGAGGTTTTTCACTTTGTTCCCAAAATCCAAGTTGCTTCCCCTCCCTTGGCGGACCAAGAGGAACAGCCGCAGGTGAGACAAGGGCGAGTGAAGGTGACAGAGAAATAAATGAAGGTGGACAAAGAGGCTCAGAATTGAAGAAAGAGAACGAGGGATTAAAGCCCTAAAAACATCTCAGCAAAGATTTCCTTTGTCCCTTTGCACAGTCTTGCAGTCAGATCCCACAGGGAACCAAGGAACAGCTGGGGAGCCTGGAGCTGGGGCACGGGGGCTTCGGTCACGTCCTGTCACCTAGGATGGTCCATCAGACGGAGCATCATCATGCTCCCCCCACCCTGGAAATCCCGAAGAGTTTCCCTGAAGGTTCTAACTTGTCTGGCACATGCAGATTGAGCTAATTAATCCCACACCTAGGAAAATGGGGTCCAAGGACAAGGAGCCTCAGATTGGGAGAAGGCTCCTTGGGACTGACAGGTCAGAGGGGCCGCAAGGGCTGCATGCGTGACCTCCCAGGACGCCGCTAGGGACTCCCATGGCCATGGCCATGGAATACAAACCAGGGCACGAAAGGCCGCCCCACCAGCCGCCCAGCACTGTTTCAAGAAAATAACCACCACAGCCGGGGGTGCCCCGAGCCCAGGATGCAGCCGTTTCTGGGGTTTGTGGGAGGCAGGGGTGAGACCAGGGCAGCAGGGAAAGTGTGGACACAGGTGTCACACCGCTGGGCTCTCGTCACAGCCCCTGCCCTCCCTACGCAACCCACGGAACCACCCAAGGCCCTCCCCTCGGCTTCCTCATCTGTAAAGTGGGGATAAGATCAGCATCTCACAGAGCTGTCCTGGGCTCAACCGCTGAGCACCAGGGAGGGGTCGTCCTGCACAGACAGGGAGGAAGGAGCGGGGGATCCGACCGGCTGCTCCGAAGCCCGAGGAAGCTCCAGTGGCAGTGCTCAGGCCTCTGACACCAGGCGGGGCGCCGCTCTGGGCTCGGCTGGGCCGTCTGCGCCTGGTCACTCCCTTTCAACAGTCCTGCTTCCAAAGACATCAAACACATAAACACAGCCAGGCCGCCGTCTCGGCGCTGAACCATCTACAGCCGCGAGAGGAGTCCAGCCCGAACGTTGGGATGGGGACAAGATAAAGCCTCGGGCGTGATGAGTCTGGGTTTACAGTCCCCTCTGTTTGTTTTTGTTGATGGGAGTAGAGTTGTGCCCCACTGTCCATTTCGAGGAAATCTCCTTTTCACATAAATGAACCTAATCCCCCTGTTTATTAACATGAAACTTGACATTTATGGCCTGAGTGCTTTACTGGCTTTAACCCGTAATCCTCAGCGTGTTTCTGAAGGGGCGCCACGTGGGGCCCCAGGCACAGCCCATGGTGGGCAGCCCCCATGGGCTCTCTGCACCCCTCTGCCAACCAGGACAGAGGGGGAGAGGGGGGCACAGGTGGTGGACAAGACAATCCTGAGCCATGGCTGGCCTGGGCGGCACTGGGAGGGGACAGTTGCCGGGTCCAGAGTGATGGACAGACCCTAGAGGGGCAGACTTCCCTGCCTGTCAGTGTCCACACCACGTCCCAGGCAGGTGGTGATGGGCAAAGGGCACGCACCACTCCCCCACTTCTGCAAATCGGCCTGGGCAGTGAGGTTCCTTCATGACTCAATTGATGAGGACCACGCAAGAGGCATCTGGGAGCAAAGGCCCAGATGAAAGGGATGTGGCCTGGCTCCAAAACAGGAACAGGGACACCAGCAGAGAGCAGCCAGTGGTTCAGGGCTGGGCTGCCCCTTCAGCTCTGCACTGACTACCCATCTCCTTGCTGGCGCTGATCCCTGGTCCAGTGGCTCTGGGGCTTCACTGGGACTCAGGGCCACAGTCCCGGACAGTTTCGGCCTTAAGTTCAAGTAAATGGAAAACTGCTCTCTCTCCCTTACATAGATCTTGTCGTTTTCTGCTTTCTTTTATTGTCTTCATAAAATCTCGAGCTGAAAGTCTCCTCCAGGGCCTGTGATAAAGGAATGCCTGCATGCAGTGACTCCCACTGACCACGGGCGTGAGGGACTCAGCATCTTGTCTGGCAAGCCCGACACACGGCGCCCTTGTGAGCGCAGCTCGGGAGGACTCCAGACGTGGCGTCTGGGCCCCTGGTCTGTGTCTGGCACTGGGCGGACTCACATACGCCCGGTCCTGCATCCACACGAGGCTACTTTGTCACCCTCACACTGTGCCGAGGACACCGCCTGCAGCCAGGAAGGGAGTGGGCTGCCATCGGCTGCCATAGTTTAAAAAAAATTTTAAAGCCACATTCAAGAAGCAGTAGGTTTCACCTAAAATCCAGATTTCCTGTCTTGAAAGACCCAAAGGGCTCGCAACGCTGGGTGGACCCCCCTCGCAGTGACAATCTACGGGTGCAGCACCTTCACGGGACATGTGCTCCTGAGTCTGCACTGACTCTGGCCCTGTTTCTTCTCCAGCTTGGAGGCCACATGTCCATAGCTGTGACCACTTTTCCTGCATCGCTGGGGCAATGTGAGCCCCCCTCCTGCTCTGGCCTCATCTGGGTACCTTCCTCACCCGCTCCCAAGGCACGTGAGCTTACAGTCTCCGACTTGAGGACAAAGAGACGCCCAGGAGGCTCTGTAGCAAGAACCAAATGGGGCTGGGGACACGCCTGGGGGGTGCAGAGCCACTGGAAGGAGAGGTGTGCCGCGAGGGTGGAGGGCAGCTGCAGGACTGGGAGAAGCTGGGCTCAAGGATGAGGCTGCGTCTGGAGCCAGGACCTCGAGTGAGAAAGGGGATTCCAGGGACAGGAGACTGGGCTTGGTGACATCCCTTTGGGCAGAGAGGAGATGGAGGTGCTGATGGCTGAGAAGTAGGTGAAATACTTTGCAAACTCAGGTGTCCAATAACACTTTATCTAGAACCACTGTGACCCAGGAGGGATAAAATAAGATGCAACATCCCTGTTCCCATGGCGCACAAGCAGGTAGGGAGGGACGGCGACGAAGCCTTGTAACGTGTCCACCTGTTAGCCCAGAGCCCAGATCCATGTTTCCGAGCAAGGGCAGACAGACAAATGGCCGAGTCGGTGGTTCCCCTGCAGGGCTGTTGAGCAGGGAGGGTGGAGGAAGGTGGGGTTAAAAACGAGCGGCCTGGCTCTGCTCTGCCCCTGAAAGCACAGAGCAGCTCAAAACCCCACTCATTAATCTCCTCAGACGTTGGACCAACTTCAGAATTACAGCACAGACGGCGGCCCTGCCGCTCCTCTGACCTGTTTTTCCAGGCTTCTCACATTGTGTGATTGATCACATACATATCCCCCCGCGCCAGCTCTCTCCTGCCTGCCTGCTCACTGGCTTGTGTGTGCGTACACCTGCGTGCCACATGCAGGTGTGCACACACACACAGACGTGCAAGCACAAGCATGCACATATACCCGGGTGCACACATGTACGGCACACACCTGCACACTCAGACATTCCCACTATCATTTAGCTTTTTCAAAGGGTCACCTTGACAACAAGACAACCCAGGTAGCAGGGACTCTGTGTTTGGAAAAAGAGGGAAACACACAGTACAGCTCAAGTCCCCTCGTGGTGATTCTCTCTGTCCCACTGATGGAGAAGACAGAAAAGAGATGGTTGTGCACGTGAGGCAGCAGGCCTGAGTGTTTCCATGTACGACGGAGGTGTGATGACAGCCTTCTTCCCCTGGACGGGGGCCAAGGGGCCCGCAGAGAAGAGGGATGTCTGTGGGATTACTGCCCATAAGTACAACGCATCAGCAGTGTACTCGCGGGTTCTTTTCTGGCCAAACACTCTGCACCTGCTCTGCTCACCAGCCCCCAGGCAATCACAGCCAAGTTGGAAGGGCCAGTGGGGCAAGGGCAGCGGGTGAGAGCTAGGGTGGGAAGAAGGGACACCCAGGGGCCAGGTGGGGCAGCGAGGGCATCACAGGTTAACCTTTGCCATAAATCTCCACTGGCTACCTGGCAGTGGGCTGGCCACCAGGGCCAAGGGGGTGACATGCAGAGGGGGGTCCAGGGCAGAACAGTGTAGGTGGCAGCCCACGGGAGAGGGGCCGGGGGAGCACACAGCTTGGAGAGGGGAGGTGGACGTGGAGGACAAGGAGGAGGTCCTGCAGACAGAGGAAATGACGTGGAGCAGAGGCTGGAGCTGGCAGAGAGCAGAGCTGCGGACCGAGTGGGAGGAGTCGTGTGCCTCTGTGTGTTCATGCATGGGTATGCGTGTGCATGCATGGGTGTGCATGCATGCGTGTGTGTGCACATGTGTGGCTAGGGCTTGACAGGCAAGGGAGACACAGGTGAACTGTGTGGTATATGGGAACCCCTCAGCCCTGCACCGGGTGGCCAGGCTGCTTGACTGGCTTGCAAGTGTGAGATGAAGCCACTAGGAACTTATAAACACCGTGCGCCTGGGAGAGTCACCCAGCCAGCTGCGGCCAGACCTTGGTGTCCAGCCTGCAGCCCAGTCACAGGCCCTGCCTCGCATCCCCCGCTCAGACCAAGAGCTTCTGATGGGTGCTGCCTGTTTTGGTGAAGCTCCAGATACATCCTCACATAGGACGGAGCCCACCCGAAGATTTGCAAAACACAGTGCAAATTCTCCTCTGAATTCTTGCTTGTCAAGGTTCTTCAGTAGCATGGATTTCAAAAAGTCTTATTTTTTAGTGGAAGGAAATTTCCACACTGCCTACCTGACTCCAGAGAGGTGCCCGTCAGGGGGCAGGCAGGCTCACTGCTCCTTTGAGGACCAGACCCAACAGGGCCAGGATGTAGCATCCTGGGCTGCTGGCCTCTTGGGTGATGATGCCCTAATGATTCAATTAGCATTGATTCTGCAGCAGCAGCAGCATTTCCCAGCCGACCCAGCAATTTAGCACTCACTGTGGATGGACACTATTCCTGGGAGTAATTGAGCCGTTTGAAAGAAGGGTGTCCAATTCTTCACAGATCACTTTTCAGAACATTTCAATTTTAACATGATCTCATTTTCCACTTTCCTGAGGCCCCTCTGGTGGGCGTCTCCTGCTAGGAGAGGTCAGCATGTGGCTGGGTCCTCCCTGCCCCCTATCTGGACACCATCAGGCTCCCCACCCCCACCCTCACACAGATGCTCAGCGGCTGCAGCCAAGGAACAGACGGGGCACAGGGCTGAGCTCGGCCAGCAGTGGACACAGCCCCTGAGAGAGAACCAGTCTTCCTGCAAACCTACCCAGGTGCCTCTGCTAAGATGGGAAACGAGGCGGGCATGTACGGGGCAGAGAGGGTGGCTGGCAGGAGAGGAGAGGGACGATCAAAAACAGATGGCGGGGTGAAGTCCCCCACCAGTTAGAAACAGGGTTTCTCCCAGGAAGGAGCTGAAACCCCAAGGAAGTGAGAGCAACCCTGGGATGAATGTGACCTCTGGGACCTCCGGAATGTAGCAGCTGCCCCCCGAGGGCCATGTGGGACCTCTGCCCAATGGATCCCCCCACCCCACACCCAGCTGTGGCCTCTCCCCGCCACAGCCCTTCTGGGGTGAACGGGCGTGGGACAGATGTGTGCAGCATCTCCTGGGAGTCAGTTGCCCCCTGCAGTCAGTGGTCTCCAGCGGATGGACCCAAGCTGGGCACTCCAAAGGCAGCTCCCCCAGAAGGTTCTACACTGTCCTGTCCACACTGCAAGGTCTCCGTCCTACCCAGCTTGGCCGCCTGCTCTTGCCCTGCTGACCTCGCCCAGACGCTGCAACATGACTAGAAGCCCCAACCATGATTTGTAGACGTGATGAACGCTTGCGGGGGGCATGCCATTTCATGCTGGTCTCTTACCAACCTCGGGACAAGCATCTACACTGACAGGCAAAGAAACTGAGGTCCAGGGGTTCCCCACTTGACCAGAGACACAGTAGAAGCCGAGGGGCCAAAAACGAGACACTCTGCCCCCAAAGCGGGTCAGGGCCCCAGAGCCGCTCTGGGTCATCACTCCAGGAGCTACATCTTGGTTTCCATGCTCATCATGCTCACTGCACATGTCGGGGGTCCTGGGGGGGGAGTAGTAAATGCTCTTCTTACATCAGAGTTCCCCAGGGTCAGCCTTGCTCCCAAACCTGATTCTGTTGGCTTCAAGGCTGAGGACTGAACAAAGACTCTCTGGAGGCAGCAGCATCATCTGGCTTCTAAAAAAAAAAAACCCCATAAAATAACTCATGGACTGGAGCAGCCATCCAAACTGCATTTATTAACGTTGGGTTTCTGATATTAAAACCAGCGATGTCACTTTTATTCCCCTGAATGTCATCTGGGGCCAGTGTTTCAGAGCAGAGAGTGGGAGGGCAGAGGGCAGGTCTTAACATAGGCTGACAGCAAACATGTTCACTAAGGTTCTGCTGGAGACGCTCTCCTGTAGCTTCGCTGAGTGTTAGAGCAATACCGCTGCGCACACTGGTTTCCTGAAGCTTAGACATAAATGAAGAGTGAGGTGAATGCAGCTGAAATCACCGTCTGCGGCCACCTCTTCCCCAGCTCATGTCGTGGCAAAGCAGCATCATTGAAAATGAGACTCCACAGGAGGCAGGGAGGCCCGCCTCTCCTTCCCAGTTGGAAATGTCTCCAAAGAGGTTACCCAGTGACTGCTGGGCACCACCTGTGAGGTGTGTCCGTACCTGAGAGAAGCCTTCCAGGGAGTCCTGTGGACAATCTAGTGCTACTGAGTCCACTGCCTCCTCTCGACCCAATGGTGACCACTGGAACCAGCGTTCAGGGTCCACGGGGTCATCTTGGTTTCTTTTGTCTCAGCCCCATCAGACATTAGGTCACCTCCTGGGTCTCAGCTGGGGGAAGGACAGAGTGCTTCTCCAATGACATCATCCAAACGAGAATGACACAGTGGACCCACACCATTGTCCCCTGAATGATGGAGGTGTGGGAACAGGCAGGAGCAGGGACACTGTTCCAAGTGACAGAAAGCAGCATTGGGCCTTAACAAGCTAAACCCCTGATCCAGAAAGCCATGCTTTCACCAGCTCTACACACTGGGATCAAGATTCCTCTCACGGTCGCTATGTGGGGGGTCCCATCTGCCGGCCCCTCCCTACTGGATCTGCCATAGGCCCCACACCACCAGTAAGCAGATGAACCAAAATATTGACACATTAACACAGCAAGACTCAGAGATGGTGAGCCACCAAAACTCAAACCAGAAGAACATGAGTATCGCCAAGCACTGCAGCATCCTCGTGGGACTGGACATTTTGGAAAAACCCGGAGGCCAACGGCAAGATTACAGGGAGTGGGGCAGGTTCCGAGTGTCTGGAATCTTCAGAGCTAAGGGAAGCCCCCTTGTGCAGGGGTGAATATCCCACGGCCCAGCGTGGGCAGGGTGCCATGTACCCCCATCTCCCCAGGGGAACAACCTGGGTCACCTCAAGGATCAGCTCTGCTCAGGCTTCTGGGTGCACTCGTGAAGCCCAGGATGTGGTTGCCATGGAGATCCTGCTTTTGTGATGGAGGTGAGTTTCTGATCCCTGGTACACTGCTGGGGTGTGGCTGGGAGACCCATGCATCAACGTGACTCAGAAGAATGAGGGCTGAAACTAGCCTGGAAGTGCTGGGTTGAGCCCCAAAACAGGAGAAAGACCCCTGGCTGAGACATGAGAAGAGGACATACTCTCTATTTTCCATTAATGTCTAAGAGAATTAGCTTTTATTTAAAACTTGATTACTTCTGACACTGCGGCCCTTTTCTTTTCCAACAGATCACTCGTTAAGTTTGTGTTGGTGTTGCCCTGTTGCTGAAAATGTCTCTATTTAAATGCCAGGGGTTTCCACCATAGCTGCTTAAGTACAAGCTTTTTTTTAAATTTTTTTTTTTTTTTGATGTGGACTGTCTTTAAAATCATTATTGGATTTGTCACGATATTGCTTTTGTTTTATGCTTTGGTTTTTTGGCCACAAGGCATGTGAGATCTTAGCTCCCCAACCAGGGATTGAACCTGCAGCCCCTGCATTGGAAGGCAAAGTCTTAACCACTGGACCACCAGGGAAGTCCCATAAGTACAGTCTGGCAGCAAATGCCAGACAGGATGGTCCAGGGCTTCACTCCTCCACATGTGGACCACAGGTCAGCCACAGGGACGGGCATCACCCAGGAGCTTGTTGGGAATGAGAGACAGGCCCGCCCCCAAGCACTGGACCTGAATGGACATTTTACCAATGTCCCCGATGGGCCACATGCAAAGGCAGGTTTGAGAGGCACTGGCTGGAGGGACAGAGATTCTCCGTCTCTGAAAGCCCAGGGTGCTGGAGTAGGAGGGGACTTGGGCGGCCGACAAGCGCCTCTGCTCAGCAGACCAAATGCCTGGGTGTGAAGCCTCCCTGCAGAAGCAGATTTACGAACCTCTCACTGCCTCCGAGCTCTCCTCTGTAAGACGGGATGACAGCGATGCTGACCTCACTGGGTGCTAAGTGCCCTGAGTGAGTAAATCCATGTAAAGAGCTGAGGACAGTGCCCGTCCCGTGGTGAGCACTGCCCACAGCCAGTGAGAGGATAGACGGCAGAATGCGGCACAGAGCTGGACCTGCAGAGTGGAGCCCAGGGTAGCTTCTACATCCGCTGTGCACCCACCGCCTCCTTCCGAACTGATACAGACAGTCCTTTATTCGTCACTCCATCCCTGTCCCCTCCCCACCCTCACCTGACATGGCCCCGCTCTGTACCCAACACCGGAGGAGCCGTGGGGACCGAATCTGAAGAGTTTAATGCTTCAGCCAGTAGTAGCCCTAGGTGAGCCCGGTCATTGCATAGGAGCAACGCACAGACAGCACGGGTGGACCTCAATGATTGCACCACCTCCCCTCCTCCCACCAGAAAAAAACACAGCTCCAAAACAAGCCAGCAATTTAAAAAATATCTAACCCATGGTTTTCTGGGTGAAACCATCAGCCCTGAGTTGCTCCAGCCCCTGGCACCCCCTCCCCCTGTTCCCCCACCGAGTGTCAGGTTGGTGCGGCGCCTGGCCAAGGAGCTGGCGCGAAGCGGAGAAAATTGGCCGGATGCAGGCAGAGCTGTTCTCTTGCCTCCATAGCTCCAGATGTGCGCTTGTCGTCCTGGTAGAGCAACTGAGCTAATTAGGAATTTCTGCAGAATCAGTAGGGAAAGTGGAAAGTAAGAATGCCAGAAAGGCTGCCCTGTGCCACGAGCAGCATCTCTTCCCCACGTCTCCCCGACCCAGGACCAGGCTGGAGGGGGTGAGCACTGCCCGCCATCAAGTGCAGAGATGCAGCTACCTGACCCTCCCTCAGGACAGGGGCGGGGGCAGCCTCAATCCCACAAAGATGAGGGGTCCACGGCCAGGGCCACCGAGAAGCCATATGCACAAGGACCTCAGCCCCGCCAGGGTGTCGAGGAGTCCAGGCATCCCATCCACAACCTCCCGTCCCCTCTGTTGCTCTGCCTTCCTCCTGGGACGGATCTTTTCCTCCCTGCCCTGCACCTCTTGCCAGGCTACGCTTTCCGTCACTTTTAATTGAACTGGGCTATGTAGGTCAGCTCATTTAAAATTCTCAAGGGCAGAGCACTGCATACATGCAGGATGGAGCACACAAAGCTCTTCTCTAAACTGGATTTCCTGTATTCACACACACACACACACACACACACGCACACGGAAAATGTCTGGGAAAAGCACCAAACAGAAATGGAGATGGGCACTAAGATGCCTAGGCCCCAGTCACCTGCCAGGCTAGAGGCTGGGAGAGTGGCTGGGGGATGGCTTCATGGCTGAGGGGTGTCTGCCCAGCTGCCCATCTCAGGCGCCTCTGACAGATGCTCTTGGACGCCTGAGTCCCACGTTACTTCCTGAGGCAGACACTGAAAGCCTGCTGCCCTCAGGCTTCCAACCCGAATGCATGGCAACTGACCGGCCCACAGCCCGCGGGTCCCCTTCTCCTGAGAACAGGCAGTGAGCCGGCCAACGTGTGTACACTTTGCATCAGTCCAGCGACACAGAAGACACGTGATTACCTGGTACCAGAGGGGACCGACGGGAAGGGCAGTCAGGACTCAGCATGAGTCTTCAGCATCCTCACCTCTCCAAACTAAAGGAGACTAAAGATGCCTCCAGACACCCAACTTGTATGAAAGGACTGTGCCATCCGGCCAGCAGAATCCTCCTTGTGAGGACCTATTTCTGAGCTATGCTGGGGATTCTTGGTCCATCCGGGCTCACAAAGTTCAAGGAAATACTAAGAACCAGCCTGTGTGGGAAGCTCTGGAATAATGCCAGATTCTGTGAGGCCAGATGGGAAACAGAAGAAGTGGGAGTAGGGGAAGACAGGGCCCGGTGACCTAATCCACATTCCTGTCCATCAATCTCCTTCAACCTGAACCCGGATCCAATTCCATGTGGCGGTGGGTTACAGTCAAGCCGCACAATCTCTGATAATGCACTTCTGCTGAAGGGGTGTTTTGACTGTCAGTGTTATTGGAAGAGGCCGCCCACCCCTGAGGCCCAGCCCCACGGGAGGGCCCTGGAAGCAGAGCCCCACGCCGGCAGCAAGTTCCATCTCCTCAGCCTCAGACGTCCGCCCACCTGCAGACGCCAGTTCACACGACGCTCAGAGGGAGCAGTTAGGCTCCAGAGTTCTTCTCAGGTCAGAGAACACACCCCTGGCTTCCTCGCATGGGGCCTGAAGGAGTCAGAGCCTACATGTCAGAACCGAGTTGTGGGCAAAGGCCTTCACGGCGCCAGGAGGCCCTAGGCTGGGGAACAGCCTCTTCACAGTCTAACAGCCTCTGAATCTGAAATCAAAATGAACCGCCCCCGCAAGGCTGAATTTGCAAGGCTTTAGAATGCTGAATAATATGAAATGAGTTCTAATTTTCAGTGACCGAAAAAGAAGTCCTGTCTCCTAGACTGAACAGAAGATATTATTATAAACTCCCTGGGAGCAGGACTTTCCCACCACTGTAGCGAAAGAGCCACACGGACTCGTGACTTGAACTCAGTAGAACTTAAATTGCCACCAGATGGGTCATATGAACACGGTGACAGATTCTTAAGATTCCATGTGGCGGGGTCGCTGGTGTCCCTGGTTCACAAGACAGGATGCTGGCTGATTCCCATTCACCGTGTGGACGGACACACTGCTTCCTTTAAGACGGAAGCACCGCCGTAAACAAGTCGCAGACAGCAATGAGCACAGCTCATTTAAAAGCCAGGTCTTGGCTTTTAAACACCCTTCTCCAGACAGAGGAACCAGGAAGAGGCATTTGACTCCAGGGCTCGGGCAGGGAAGATTCAAGATGCACCTGGAGCACTTTGTGGTCTGAAAGCAAGACAATGCTGGAAAGAGCGGGGAGCCATAGGAGGGTCAGAGTCAGTCCCGAAAGACCTTGGACAGGCTGAAGCTGGAACAACGTGGGCAACGAGATATGTAGAGCAAGATAAGCAGGATCATGATGCAAATTAGGGGTTGAACAAAGAAAGGATACAGAGGAAGGGGGCGACAGAGGATGAGATAGTTGGATGGTATCATCGACTCAATGGGCATGATGACCAGACATGTGGGAGCCTCATTAGACCCCAGGCCAGAAAAAGGATGCAAGTGGGGAAACTGGTGAAATCAATGGAGCCAGAATTTAATTGTAAGTATTGTACCAATACTTACTGGGTCGGGAAGACCCCCTGGAGGAGGGCATGGCAACCCACTCCAGTACTCTTGCCTGGAGAATGCCCATGGACAGAGGAGCCTGGTGAGCTACAGTCCATGGGGTCACAAAGAGTCAGACATGACTGGGCAACTCAGCATATCTTACCAATGGTGGGCTTCCCTGATGGCTCAGCAGGTAAAGAATCTGCCTGCAATGCAGGAGACACAGGAGACGTGGGTTCAATCCCTGGGTCGGGAAGAAACCTTGGAGGAGGAAATGGCTACCCACTCCAGTATTCTTGCCTGGACATTCTTGTCCCATGGACAGAGGAGCCTGGCAGGCTCTGGTCCATGGTGTCCTAAAGAGTCGGACAGGACTGAAGGGATTGTGTATGTACACACACACATTGTACCGATGGTAATTTCTCTGTTTGAACTCTTATATTATAATTATGTGAGAAGCTGACACTAGAGGAAGCTGCATGAAGGGTCTGTGGGAACTCTCCCTACCACTTTTCAACTCTGATGTAAGCCTAAGATTATTTCCAAATAACTGTAAAAAGGAAAAAAAAAAAAGCATCAGGGCAACTAGACCGCATTTACAGACAAAGTTGATGTGCATTCCGTCAGGAGCTCTCGTCTCGCCCTGGACTGGTCTGCTTGGTGGGGACTGCATGGTGCAGAGCACTGTGCTAGACAATCTTATTGACCAAAAAGACAGGAACCGAAACACTTGCTGCTCAAGCCTAGGGCTCGTTATCTGGCCCTGTGGCCCAGCTCGGAACCCAGCAGATCTGTGGCCTGATTGCTCGTGAAACAGGAAACCAGGAGATGGTGGTTCTCAACTCTGCTCTGATTTTAAAAGCGAAATAAAAAATAATCCCCACCCCCACCCCAAAGAAACATTGTTTGTGACCTTGGGCAGATCTCCCATCTCTGACCTCGATTTTCTCATAATTAAATTGGGAAAACAACATGTCCTGCACCTCATAGGGCTGGCAGGGAGGCGAGATGAGACGGCTGTGTGGAAGGAATTTGAAAACCATCAAAGCCTGATTCAACTGTAACCCTGGCTTATGATTCACGTATTTAAATGTTCTCCTCTTCATTGTTTTTAGAAATGAATAGCTTCAGTGAGAACTGGTTACCAAATGCATCCATCAACTTTAGAAATGATTTAATGTTTTTGTGAAAATATGAAATTATGAGCACCTACTGTGTTTAAGGATCGGCTTAGAGACTACAGTGAATATAAAAATGAATTCCACACAGGTCCTGCCTGAATGCATGTGCAGGCTTGGGAGAGGGGTGACATTCATGCCAATGAATCACCCACGTAGACACGAGAGAGAAAAACACGTAAGCCAGTTCCCTTCTCCCCTCATGAACACACGGCTCTTGTGTGTGTATTTGCCCAAATGATTTCCAAAAACACCCTCGCAGAATTTCACACAATGATGAACAAATGATTATAATGCTGATCATGGGGAAGTAAGAGGCTTCTGGAGTCAGAAACTGGAGGCAGAATGACGGCCCAACACCTCTTTGCTATGGGTCTTTGGATGAGGTCCTTAACCTCAGTTTCTTCCTCTGCAAAATGGGGATATTCACGAACCTTCCTGGCAGGGTTGTTCTGAGGATTAAAGGTGTTATTACAAATCAAATACTCAGAAGAGGACTTAACTCCACACAGAAGTCACTCGTTACTTTCTTCTTGTAGTGGGGAACCATATTAGTGGCTTGGTGACTGACGATGGGGGGAAAAGAGCCACACAAATCAAAATGGAACATTCTAGTTACAAAGTCCCCTCTGATTCAGAAAAGCACAGATGCCCCAAGTGATCAGGAGGGAAAGAGGACAGGTCAGGTGTGCTTGGACAAGCTGGGCTGGAGGCTGCCTGAGGTCAGGGTGGGTGTAATGTTCAAGCCACCCTTGCCACCATGGTGGCCTCCTGGATCCTCAAGTGGGCTTTCAGTCTCAGATCCACAGCTTCTTCTGCTCAGATGTGCCCCTGTCCTTTGTCTCGTCCCGGGTTTTCACTCCCACCCCTCCTCATCGTCACAGCCCAGGTGTAAAGCCACAATGGCCCACCTGCCCTCGGGGTGTGCCATCTCCCACACTCCTGCTGCAGCCGCATCAGTACAGGCCCTCCTGGCCTGGACTACTTGGGCCAACGCGGCCTGGAGGAGAGGCCAATAGCCTCTGTGCTGCCCAGGGGTCGTGCCAATAAAGGACAGAGGTGGAGAGACGGGATGGGGCAGCCAGATGAGAGGGATGAAGCCACCTGCAGAGGCTCAAAGTCTGGCCTGAGCATCCCTTTCCACCCCTGACCTCCAGGGTCCACAGCCTGCCACCCCCAGCACGTGGCTTCTTGTAAACTCAAGCCCTGGTGTCACTGCTGTGTCACCAACACACTGGCCAAAGTGGGGGAGCGGGCAAGGTCTACGCTGGTGGCTTAGGGTGGGAGAAAGGAGCCGGCAGGGGTCCACACCATGAGTGCCGAGTTGGACAGACCTGAGTTCAAGGCCTGGGAAGGGGAGCTCCCTCTTAAGCCTACTTTCTCACCTGTGAGAACAAGACAGAGCAGCGCTGACTTCCAGCAGATTTACATTTATTAATAGGTTGCTAACGATCCATTCCAGTGCTTGACCCCATGCCTGGTACACAACCATGCTCACTAAGCCCAAGCAAGCCCCGCCTAACTGTGACACTGGGTGGGGGAGGGGAGGACTCCCTTTGGAAGGTGTTAGAAAGACGTCTCAGAGGCCAAACAGACACAGAGTTGTTGCAGCCGCTTGGGCTTCGACACAGATGAATCCCGAGGGTCACTTACACCCTCGCCGCGTCCCCAACACCCGGAAACCCTTCCTCCGCTGCTCCCTCACCCAGACAGATCCTGTGCCGGGGGACACCGGACTGGTGCCCAGGCAGGAGCCCGGGAAGCGCCCTCATAGAGATTCCCAGACCCGAGCGACTGTTTGATATCTGAGTTGAAGGGATCTAAACTCAGATTTTAAAAACTCACTAGTGCATTTCACCAAATTCAGGAAGTCACAGATTGTAACACAAGCCCATCACCTTCAGGACCACTAAGAAAGAAAAGATGGTGCCGGCTGTTCTCAACACCCCCTCTGGTGTAAAATGCACCCTAATTTTCGAGATGGTCAACTTCAAGGGGAAAATGCCTGCCTCAGAATCAACCCATCAATACAACGTAGTGAATCAACTCCAAACAAACGAGAAGGGTCCCCTCTCAGGCGGCAGGGACACTGCTGGTGAAAGGACTCTGGCTTCTCCTGCCTGGCCAGCACTTCATCCAGTGGCCTGGGATGGAAGAGGCCTCGTGGGGCTGTCAGGAGGGGCAGATGGAGCTGGGATGTGGGGGGAGTCCAGGCTCAGACGAGAGAATTCGTGTGAACCCAAGAGCAGGAGGGCAGCATCGAGCTCTCTGCTCTGCAGACTCAGAAAGGCAAAGCTGCCAAGCGTTGGTAAAAAGTGGACCCGAGACTCAGACTCAGGCCATCTGACCACAAATCGCAGGGGCTGAGTCACTGCGCGACACCGCCCATCTGGGAAATCCCTTTAGCCCCAGAGATTCCACATTTAGCAGTGTTCTCAGGAAAAACTGATGCTGAAGGGTAGGAAGCTTCTCTCCAGGAAGTGGTCTTGGAGCGGGGGAGGGGAGCTAGAAGGACATCCTGGCTGGAGGGAAGGAGGGGGACAGGGCGAAGAGGAGGCGGCACGGTGGCTGGGCCAGGGTCTGGGAGGAACACGTGCTCAGCGCCTCCCTGTAGGCAGGCAGGGTGCGCAGTGAATACGGCAGCACGATCTGTCTCACCAATCATTGACTGTCAGTCTCGGGTACATTTTCAGATCTGGGGCAGGTTGAGCATCTTTCACCTGGACAGGGATCCAGGGGCAGCCCTCAGACCTCGCCTCACACACACACACTCACTAGACAGAAGTCTGTGCTGTGCCGGCCGTTTTCAAGAGCCCTTGAAATGGCAGAAGCACGCTTGAAACATGGGGAGGGAGTCAGGAACAGCATTGGGGTGAGGGGTGGCGGGGGGTAGTCAAGCTCCATGCATTGAATCGCTACTCAAGACCCAAGTCCAGCAAAGGGCCATCCGGGCTCCTGGCTTCCAGCCAGAGCCTCCTTGGGGCAAACAATGACAATTGTGGAATTACTAGCAGCCATGAGTTAGGTTTTAACCACACTGTGTGTTACGGTGACTAATAATAATACTTTAAACCTGTGAGATAGAGACAGGAAATCCAGATTTCTAGATATAGCTTGAACTCTTCCTTGGAAAAGTCATCCCCGGCAAGTGTCCTTAGATACAGGAGCTCTGGAATGCTGATGCTCTCCCAGAGAGAAAGGCAAGTGCAGCTCAGAGAACTGGTCCCTGTCTCCTAGAGTCCCAGCTTCTACATCTGTGTAAGGGCGACCCTCAGGCTCAACCACCCACCATCAACCTCACCAACCATCCATCATCAAATCACCTACATGAGAGCTACTTTGTTATGTTAGTCGAGATCAAACCGGGCACAGGATGCTGTAAACTATGAAGAGAATCACAAATAACAGCTAATTTAATTCCTTTCCTGGCAGCATTACTACTCCTCTGAAGAAACCTGTGTGTGTGTATGTATGTGTGTGTGTGTGTGTGTGTGTGTGTGTGTGTGTGAGATACCTTGAGGGTGCAGCTCCTTTAAGAAGAAGCTGAAACAATTTTGTCAGCAGCCTACAAAACATCACCACCTTCTCGAGCACTCGGGGAGCGAAGGGCATTCTCCTCCTTGGGGCCAACCTTTCAGAGCGTTTAATTGCCGGGGAGTCAGATGGACACACACTCACGAGTCCGCAGGATGACTCACACACAGATGGACTGGCGGCGGGCTTCTGTACGGCGGCCTCACTCCCTGGGGCTCCATCCACGCCCAGCTTGGCTTGGATCTTTCTCACAAAGGCCCACAATGCTCTGACCACTATGTTCAGGACGGGATGCCGGCTGCCTGCTCCTCGGAGCAGTCCCTTACTTCTTGCAGGGTTGGGGACCTGGGGTGTGTCTGAGTAGCGGTGGAAAGAAGAGACAGTGACGGGAACCCAAATACCAGGATTGTAAGCAACACCCCCCAGAGAATCATGCCCTGGGGTCTCCCTCCTGCGTGGGTCCCAGTGGGTCAGATGTGTGGCAATTTCATTTACAGAAAACAAGGTTCCTGTAGGACTTAGTTCCAGATAAGTGAGGAAGTTCCAATCATTTATCGGTATTTTTTAAAAGTTTTTTTTTTTTATGTGGACTATTCTTAAAGTCTTTATTGAATCAGTTACAATATTGCTTCTGTTTTATGGTGTGGTTTTTCGGCCTTGAGGCATATGGGATCTTAGCCCCTCAACCAGAGATCTAACCCGTACCCCTTGCATTGGAAGGCGAAGTCCTAACACTGGACCCCCAGGGAAGTCCCTGTTTATCTGTGTTTTTGACGTGCACTCCATTTTGACGACTGGACTTCCTGCCACATCAGTTCTTATTCATTACTTTTGCTGTTGTTCTGTGTGTCACTTAACAGAAGCTAACTTCTGAGTGGTGGCTTCCCTTAGCTGCCGAGTTTCTGCCTTTCTAAGAAAATGTTAGAATATAATCTCTCAGGCAGGGCCGGGTCTTTATAATTCTCTTTGTGCCACACTATGTAAGTGCTGAATAAATGCTTTTTTAATGACGAAGCAGCTGAAAGGACTCCACACATGACCATATTCAGACTGAAGATATCTTGGCAAAGTGACGGCGGCTCCCAGATGGAGACAGAAAGGCAGAGGGGTGAGGGGACTCACAGGTGAACAAAAAGCAAACCAGAGATGGGGGCTCAACAGCCCTCCCGGTCCTCTGGAGACACTGTTCGTTCTAAAAAGCCACAGCCTTCAACACACATGTCCTCTGGGCCTGCACATCTCGGGTGCTGGAGGAAAGACAGCCCTCAGCTGGTTCAGGTACAGTTGTCTCCTTTGGCCAAACATCAGGAAGCCGGCTTGTAAGTACACACTACCTTATTATTCCCCGAGACAGCACGGCGACACGGCGGTGCTCATGGGAGACTCCTGTCTCGGGCCCCAAGTCTTGATAACTGAATCATCTCCAGCACCAATCAGCCCACTCACACAGAGGAAGACAAGGTGTCTTTCCTTCATCAGGAAATTGATGGCAAATCATGCCGCTGCCCACGGTCCCATAGGGAAACAACAAAAGAGCCCCCTCCACAAAGCACCTATCACCCCAGACTCTGCACCCATCAGCCACCCTTTCTTTAATATGAGAATACTGAGTAGTTGACTAACCTTGCTCCCGCCAGGAGGCAGCTGGGGAGTCAGGGCTCCTGTGGACAGGAGGAGGGGAAGGCAGGGTATCCTGCTTTAGCCTAAAGTCCAAGAAAGTTCAGACAACCATGCTTCCATGCCAACCAGGTGGGTCAGAGGGATGGAAGAAAGCTCTAGAATAAAGACAAAGTCTGTGACCCAAAAATAGAGCTACCATATGATCAAGCAATCCCACTCCTGGGCATATATCTGGAGAAAGCCACACTTGGAAAACACAGGCACCCATATCCCGTATGATCATCACAGCACTGTTTACCATAGCCAGGACATGGAGGCAACCTAAATGACCACTAACAGAGGAACAGATAAAGATGTGGTACGTATATACCATAGAATATTACTCAGCCATAAAAAGAATGAAATCATGCCACTCGCAGAGACATGGACGGACCTAAAGATTGTCATAGTAAGTCAGAGAAGGAGAAGTAGCATACGATGTCATTTCTATGTGGAATCTTTAAAAAAAAAATGGTACAAATGAACTTATTTACAAAACAGAAATAGAGTCACAGCCTGAGAGAACAAACTTATGGTTACCGGGGGCAAAGGAGGAAGGGATAAACTGAAAGACTGGCATTGACACTCACACACTATCATATACAGAATAGGTAACTAGGATGAACATACCATATAGCACAGGCAACTCTACCCAGTACTCTGTAATGACCTACGTGGGAAAAGCATTTTAGGAAGAGTGCTGTGCTGTTCTAAGGCACTCCGGCTGCATCGCGACTCCTTGCCACCCTGTGGACTGTAGCCCTCCAGGCTCCTCTGTCCGTGGGAATGCTCGAGGCAAGAACACTGGAGTGGGTTGCCATGTCCTCCTCCAGAGGATCTTCCCGACCGACCCGGGGATTGAACCCTCATCTCTTACATCTTCTGCTTTGGCAGGCAGGTTCTGTACCACTAGTGCCACCTGGGAAGCCCCTTAAAAAGGAATGGATAGATGTACATGTACAAATGAATCACTCTGCTCTACAGCAGAGATGAATACAACATTGTACATCAACTATACTCCAATAAAAATTTTTTTAAAATGTATCCCCCAAAACGCCATGACTGTAACCCATTCACAAACAGGTAATGAAGGGAAGACCAGGAATCACCCTTGTTCATGGGGATCTCCAGAGATCAGGCACATTCACTGTAATAAAACCTCCATCTCTGAGTTCTCAGCAGTGAACAGCTTTGAGAAGTGGAATTGGGAAAAGAAACAAGTCAGGGGCACAGTGTCCATCTGCAGAACCAGCCGCAGCGGAGGGTCTGGTTCACAAGCCCAAGGGCAACACAAGCTGGGAACCAACCTCCCGATCTGTGTGTCCCGTCCCCGCTTCTGTAAGCTCCACGTCGAATGTTCCCCTCAACTCGTTCTCTTTCTACTTTGTCCAGACAGACATCTTCTCTCCGTCTTTACACTCTGGAAGGGTCTGATGTGGGCACGCTTTCTGAAATGCATCAAATTTGGCTGGGGTTGTACTTATATGTGATTGTCTATTTGATAAGCAGGGCGGCATCTAGTAACAACACACTTAGGGCGACTGTGGAAACCAGACTCCACTGGGCTGGTTTTGAAAGCGGATGGTCAGACATGTCCTCATTGGACGGGCTGAACTTGGCACAGGCGCAGACTCGGGCCTTCCCCCGGCATGGCCTGCACCATGCCCCTCCGAGGCCCTTGTGTGAAACAGCTATAGGCAACCAATCACACGGCGATGCAGAGGCCCCTGGACATGGACTGGCCAGCCCAAGGTCAGCATCTGCCATGACAAAACCAAACTGAGACACCCACGAGCTGTAGCAGCCCTCCCCACCCCGCCCTCAGCCCCTGCTTTCCTATTATTTCAACTAAACAGATCTTCTTAAATCTATTCTGCAAATCACAGCAGTCCATACACCAAATGTTGCCCAGAGTGAAATTGAATACAGCGTTTTATTTGGAACAAGCCAGCCTAACTCAGTTTCCCCCAGCACGCCTGCAGAGACCTTCCCCTGGTGGTTCCGAGCTGGACTCAGCGCCTCTCCCAGACTCATGAGGACTGTCCATTCCTCTGTGCTGGGGAGGTGTCGCCATTCTGCTGTCCCTGCCTGGAGGGAAAACCCCCCATGAGTGCAGCTGCAGTGACTACCAAGCCTCAAGTCCTAATGTTCCGAGGCCCCCTCCTCGGCTCAGAGGAGGGAGTAAGGGGAGCTGGAATGCCTCTGACCTGGAGGTCCAGGCAGGCGGTGCCCTGGGCTCCTCAATATCAGCACCATGTCCCAGGGGCTCCAGTGGGACTGGGCATCATCGCGTTTCTAAGACAACCTGAAACGAGGGAGCCGGTCCAGGTCACAAGGCTACAGTTGTGCCAAGGCTGTAACTCAGATTCCAAACTCGGCTGTTCTGTGTGGCTCAGTGAACAAGTGGTTCGATCCACCTCCCTGAAAGAGTTTCGCTGAGAGTCAGTGTGAAATTGTCCAAGCAAAACCCAGGGAGAGCAAGATCACTGTATGTGTGTGTGTGTGTGTGTGTGCATGTGCATTCACATTTACAGCCACACTGGGAAGAGAACATGTCTTAATACCATGTGGTAATTTTTAAACTTTCTTCTTCATAAATTTGTTTTTGTTTAAACTATTAAAACAAACAGATGATTCCTATTAATCTGAAATTAAATGTTTTTAAGTCTGGTAAAATACACAAGACATGGTCTTCCCTGGTGGAATCCACCCACCAAGCAGGAGATGAGGGTTCAATCTCTGGGTCGGGAAGATCCCCTGGAGGAGGAAATGGCAACCCACTCCAGTATTCTTGCCTGGGAAATCCCATGGACGGAGGTGCCTGGTGGGATACAGCCTAGGGGCTGGTAAAAGAGTTGGACACGAGTGAGCAACTGAACAACAACAATAACAACACACGACATAACCTTGACCATCTCAGTCCTTCCTGAGTGCACAGTACAGGCACTAACTGCGCTCCCATCACCATGCAGCCATCACCAACACCATCCTCAAACTCTAAGCTTTTCCTCTTGCAAAACAGAAACTCTGTCCCATTAGACTGCTCCTCACTCCCCTCCCCCAGCCCCTGTAACCACCCTTCCACTTTGTGGATCTGGATCTGCCTCTTCGAAGGACCTCCTGTAAGTGGAGTCACACAGAATTTGTCTGGTTTTGTGTGGCTTCTCTCACTGAGCACGGCATCTTCCAGGTTCATCCGGAAGGAGGTTCATTCAGAACCTCCTTCCTCTTTAAGGCTGAGTCACCTGCTATTGCAGGTCCAGATCGCATTGTGCTTGCCCATTGTCCTTTGGTGGACACTTGGCTTCCTTCTGTTCAGGGCTATTGTGATTACTGCTGCTGTGAATATGGGTGCACAGATAGTTTTTTTAAAAAAGCACCTAAACTTCCTTAAGTCAGACAGGGAAAGAGAAATAGTGTATGACATCCCTTATAGGCAGAATCCAAAAAGAAATGATACAAATGAACTTATTTACAAAACAGAAACAGACTCACAAACTCAGAAGACAACTTTATGGTTGTTGGGGGGAAGGATGAAGTGAACGGATAGTTGGGGAGTTTGGGATGGACATGTAACACACTGCTATATTTAAAATGGATAACCAACAAGGACCTACTAGAGCACATGGAACTCTGCTCAAAGTTATGTGGCAGGCTGTATGGGAGGGGAGTTTGGGAGGGAATGGACACATGTATATGAATGGCTGAGTCCCTTTGTTGTTCACCTGAAACTATTCCAATATTGTTGATTGGCTATACTCTATATGAAATACAAAGTTGCTTTTTTGAAGAAAATAAAAAAGCACCTAAACTTCTTAATTCCTGAAGCACATTTCAGAAGGTCTCACTGCAAATTGAAATCAGAATAAGTCTTCCCTAGGTCCCTGCCTGGAAAACTGCAAACTCTACGCTGGTATCTGCGAATGAGCTTCTGTCTTCAAACCAGCGGTCCAGCCTGGCCATGCACCGCTGTCACACAGAGGTTCTTGTGAAAACACCGGGGGCCAAGGCCCCACAGGTGACCCTGAACTCCAGCTTCTAAAGCCCCTCCCAGACAGTTGTGCAGGCGTGCGCCTCGCTGCTCACCCTCTCCTTTTTCCGGGGCCTGTCTCTTTATGTACAACATCTCTGTCCTGCAAATAGCTTCTCCCCTTTTCTCCCATTGAAAGCAACAAGAGTCTGATGACCAGTCAATTGCCCTGGCAGTTGGACTTATTACATTTCAACTGAGAAACACCCACTGGAGCATCACCTCCTTTGGGTTCAGCCTTTCATCTCTAATTGTGCATTAAGAGCCCGCTTCTTTCTTGGAAGGAGTGTGGCTATGAGTAAGCAGGTAGGAAAGCATTTCCAGGCCCGCTCCATCTTTAACGGAATCACAGCCCCATCCTTCGAAGTGCAGAGACAGGGAGGAGGCACCGATGGTGTGGTCCAGCACCTTCAGGACTCGCTGGGAGAGATGAGGATGGGTCCTCCCCACACTGCTCTGACCCCGAGCCTGGCCTCTGACCCCCACGCCTGGCCTCCCTTGCTCCTACCCACCACCTCCTGTGACCAGGACAGCAGTTCAGTGCCTCAGTTTACTTATTTGTAATTAGAGAAAAACAATGGTATTTATCTCACAAGATTCCTGTGAAAATTAATAATGACCAAACCGAAGGATTAATATGCATCCAACCATCATCCTTTTAAGCTAGACACTGCTCTAAGTTCTGACACACAGTCATATGACTATTATCCTTAATTTATAGGTGAAGAGACAGAAGCACATAGCCGGGGAGGGGGGGTGCCAGGAAGCCACCCACACAACGGGCTTGGGGAGCGGAGCCCTGGGGCCTCACCTGCATCGCTCCGCCGGCTGGTGCAAGGACTTGGGGTGCTGGCCTCAAGCCACCTTCGGGATGGGAAGCACAAACCCCCAAGAGGCTGCAGTGACCCTGTCTGCCCCCTCCCACCCAGGACAGCAGCCTGTAGCACAGGTCGGTGGGGTCACTGCCTCCCACCTCTGACCGGACTCTCACCTCCCCCAGATCAGCAGCAAATGCCTCTCCCTTCAGGACTCAGGGTTCAGGGCCCTACTGGCCAGCTGCAGGAAAGCTGCCCTAAACCCAGGCAGGCGCAAACCGAGAAGTCAGACATGTGTGAGCAAAACCACCCCTCCCTCCAGCCCTCTCCTGATGCTCTGGGCCTGATGTCAGGCGCCCAGCCTCCAGGGGCTGGACAGATCGTGGCAGAGCTGCTGTCCTTGTCCTGGCCCGGGTGGAACAGACACACCGAGAACCTCACTCATTAACATGGGGGTTGCCATGACAACGAGCTGTTGCCAGGGAGCTGCGAACCAGGAGGAGAGCGAGAATTAGCGAAGCCTAAAAATAAAGCCGTGATGTCTCCACGTCCGCGAGTAACAGGCAGAGATCTCGCCGCCGCCTCCTCAGGCAGCCCCGATGGCTGCCCACCGCCAGGAGAGCAAGGAGGGGTACCGGCCAGGGTGCTGGCTATAGCCCGAAGGCAGGGGGGACCAGCAGCACCTGGACACTGCCTTGCAGAGCCTGGGGGTGCTTCCTCCACCCTGGGAGGGGCTGACCTCGAGGGTCAACCTCAGCACACACCTCCAGAGGCCGCCTTGGGCTGTTGGTGCTCGCCCAGACCCTCAGCTCTCAGAGGATGGGCAGCTGAGAGCACTCTCTCCTGAGGACCACTTTCCTCCCAGAAAACACATCAGGAGGCCCCCAGCCCTAAGGGGTCCCTGGGAGTCAGGAGCGTGGATCAGGCAGCAAGGGTTTTCCACAGTTCCTTCCTTGATTCTGACACCAGCAGAGCCAGCATGATGCTAATTCCCCAAAGTAAGGTATCCTAACAATAAAAATCAAAGAGAGACTGTGAACGCCTCCAAGGGGCAGCCATGGGGTCATTGCCAGGGTCTCTCAAGGTCGTTCTGAGGTCAGAGCATCAGAGGGGACAATGCCTGGTGCCCAGCAGTTCTCTGAGTCCTCTGTACAGCTCCCCTGACAGCCTCCGGGCCCCACGAAGGCAGGAATCACGTCTAACTTTGCCCTCAGAACCTCGGCGTCCACGCCGCCCCAGACACGGCACACGACAAACTCAATGAAGGAAAGGGGCGCAACAACTGACAAGCACAGCAGAGACCGCGCCCCGGTGAACAGCAGGATATAAACAGTGAGAATATCTGACCAGGACAAATACCCCTCCCTCTAAAATGCCAAGCTCTGTGTTCCAAGCACTAGGTCCTTCTCCCTAGCCAGGTCTCTACTCTTGACAAAATGACTTATCACCTGTACAGGTGCATCATGCTTTACGCAGATCAAGTTAATTAAAATCCAGAACTGTGTCGGGAATGATTTCTTTTACGAGCAGTCATAACAGGATTCCGTCAAATGTAGAGCTGCCTGATTTCTTTCAAGTATGATTTGTTTAGAGTTTATGGTCATTAGAACCAATGCTTCCAGTGAAGCCTTAGCAACACCTGAATTCCTAGCTTCCTCCTCGCTGTCACACTTACCCTTGAGATCTCGCCCCATCACCCACCATGGCCAACGTGCATTCAGCAAATGCTAACAGTAGCTGATGTTAATATCAGTGCAAGAAGTATGGACTTAAGAAATTATAAAGTCGTTATTTCTCTCACCATCACCCCATAAAAATAAATAATGCAGAACAAAACATGTTTTATTTTCTGGTTCTTTGACTGTTCTGGACCATCCAGTCATTAATCCAAATGCCAGTTCCTGCCTCCAATCCCCTGAGCTGGTGCAAATAACCAGAAGAAACACAGAGAGGGGATGACAAGTGAAAAAGCTTCAGAAAGACTGGGAGTTTGAGTGCAAGTCTGGCTGATGGTACCTGGAATCTCACCCTTTTAAGCAAGGCCAAAGCCCTGTAAATTGATTTATATTCTCAAGAGAAGGAGCATCAAGGGTGGGGTCCTCCTGAGTTGCAGAGATGCACGCACTGGAGTTTTCCAACAAGACTCCACAGAGGTTCTTGTTTTTACAAAAACAAGCAACAATAGCCATCAAGTCTGCTTTTAGCATCATCTCTAGAGAAGTTCAGGGGCTTCCCTGGTGGCTCAGATGGTAAAGAATCTGCCTGCAATGCAGGAGACCTAGGCTCAACCCCTGGGTTGGGAAGATCCCCTGGAGAAGGGAATGGCTACCTGCTCCAGTGTTCTTGCCTGGAGAATCCCATGGACAGTGCATGGGGTCACAAAGAGCTGAAAACGACTGAATGACCAACACTTCTCCTTTCACTTTCTAGAGAAGTTCAAGGTCGCAGATGCAAAGTCAGACCCTAGACCTACTGGAGGGGCCGTGTATTGGTGACATGGGACATTCCTAGGGCCAGGACACGGGGACCAACCCAATGGTTGTTACTGGGCAGCGGTTACTATGAGCGTTAGGAATAGCGGTAGCACCCTGGAAATGACAGAACTCCAAGTTACACGTGCGCCTGAGCAACGGCCGTAGGAGGACTCCTGATTCAGCTAGACCGCCTGATTACCGCTCTTGGAGCCGAGGCTGAGTGCCTACATCCAGCCTCCCCAGGACCCTGGGCTTGCAGCAGGGCCCTCAGTTGACCACAAACCAAATGGAACAGTCAGTCCTGGCATCGCCCACAACAGGGCTCTTCTGAAATCACTGTGAGCCTTTCTCCTAAGATGCACTCTGAGAGAGGGCTCCGGGCATCAGCCCACAGCCCCTGGGAGACACAGAATCCTGGCCTGATCTCACTGCCCATCAGGAGACGCCCTTCCTTCTCTGTGCTGTGGACCTCAGGGTGGGGTTACTCCAGAGGAGGGGCTTCAACCCGTCCCAGGAATGTCTCCGGTGCCCAAGGGTGACCCAGACATGCACATGGATGACCGAATGAACTTCCTGCTTTTCCTTCTAAGACACCAGCACAGACGGCATGCTTCATCTTTAGGAACCTGGGCCATTGCCCCGGGATGCCACCAGCCTCAAGTGGGTCACGTCCGCCTTGTCGCGGACTCTGAGATCACCTACCAGCATGTGGGGACTGGGTTGAAATCCACCTCTACTCTGAAGTCAGCCAGTCTCCCAGACTTCAGAAGGGAGGCCCCCCACCAAATCCAGGCTTCCTTGAGGGTTAGGGAAGGGGGCTGCCTGGATCCCACACCTGCCATTAGCACCTTCATCATGTCCCCCAGGACACCCCACTTCACGCCACCGCACCATCAGCTCCCAGCTCCACAGAGTTCACGTGTCCTGTCCCTCCTGGAAGATCAGTCTCTATCTGTGACCCCTGTGAAGTTGCTGACACCCAGGCAACCCAGCCCTGCACGAGCCCTTGGGTGTTCTGATGCAAAAGCGAAAGATAAAAATAAAATCACACCAAGCAAAGATCTGACTCGTCTCCCTCTGCCTGCCTTCTTGCAATGGATAAACTTGTTTTCTTACTTTGCATTTGCCATTTTTAGAAACCGGTTGAAAGTAAAATGCAAGTGTCTCCTGGAGAGAAGGACAGGTTATCAGTCCCCCAGCCCCGGCCCCTCTCGGGTGCTCGGTACCTGATTACACGCAGCCTGACTTACTGTGTCTTTGACACCAGCTGCTTACGCACAGCACAGACAGACACACCCTGAAGGCCACGGGGCGCTCACAGCACTGGATTTTAAACCTGGTCTCAGTCGAGAATTTGACGGGGGATTGGATGGGCCCCAGCTCTTGAGAAACCAGGCATCACTGTCACAAAGAAACGCACGAGGAACCTTCCAGGAGGCCACTGCCTGAAACACAGACAATCTTCCCTGCTTTTTGCCCCTGAGACCCTCTCGGGATACAAATATCCTTCCATGGATGGTTTCCAGAGACGAGCTCACTGGAGCTCAAGACAGTTATTTTAAACTCCAGCTCCTTAAACTGTATTTCTAAAATATAATTAGGGATCCTTTATTCTTGGCCAAATGACTGCTAATAGGGCCCTGTGTACACAGTGGGGTGAGCCAGTTACACCCTACGAGGCAACAGCCACACCCTACACCCCACACGGCAGCTTCAACTCACTTCCCTGTCTCTCCCTCTCGGTCTCTGTCTGTCTGTCTCCCTCTCTCTTGCCCTCTGTCACCCTGTCTGTCTCTGTCTGTCTCCCCCTCTCTCTTTCACCGTCTCTTGTCTCTCTGTCTCTGTCTTCCTCTCTGTCTCACACAGATGGGACACTGTTTGTCTTGAGATCCATCACATCTCAGGCATGTAACAAGCTACCTCCCAGTGAATTCCTTAGCATCACACCACCAGACAGGCCACTTCTGACTATTTCATTCGTTTGTTTGTTCATGAGGATCGTCGTTGTCTGTTCCCCTTTGGTTTGCTTTTGAACCCTACCGATACTCAGAGTGACCCAAGTTTTTAAAGGTGTTTGATTATTGTTTTATGAAAGCAAGTCCAATCACAATACACCTCCCTGAAAACCAAGACAGCAGGGAGGCCTGGGTGACATTCGGAATCACCCATCGTCAGGATGGACGCCGCCGACCAGGAGGGCCATCCTGGCTCTGAGCCCTCTGCCCTGCTCCGCCTGGGTCTGTGGACGGGATGGGGGAGGTCTGGGGGGCAGGGGCTAGGGGTACGTGGATTTGGGTAACTAGAGCACTTAAGTGGCTGCAGACACCAGGTTCCCCACTGTTTCTATGTGGGGTTCACAGGCCAGGAAGAATGACCCCAGAGAAAGACCAAACCTCTGTTACAGGGCAAAGCACCTTTTCCAGGCTGAGGCGATGGACGGCGGGTGACCTGTGCCCCTGGCTTCTCTGCTCACCCTCCTCCTAGTCTGTGCTGACCCCTCGACTGCTGGAAGGCAAGTAGAACCGATCGTTAGACATGAAGACAGATCTCTACTGGTTGGTAAACAGCCACTGCCCCTCGCTTCCCAAAAGCCCCTTCCTCAGGCCCCTGGACCCTCCCTGGAAGCAGCAGAGGGTCCCAGCCTGGACGGGCAGAGGCTCTTCTGACAGTGAGGATGACACAGGCAGTCCTGGGCAAGGTCTCACTGAAAGCATTTCAGCTGACAGCACAGTCCCCGCCCAGCGCAGTCATCCCAGGGTCCCCATACCACCCTTTTCCGCTCTGTCTGCTGTCCTTCCCGGCACCTAGAGTCTTTTCTGCCCTAACTGTGTTGTGTGCTCAACGTTTCAATGCCTGAAATCCCTCTTAGATGGAAAGAGTCTGATGACCTTTCATGCTTCTTTGCTTATTTGTTGTTGTTGCTCACTCATGTCTGACTCTTTGCGACCCCGTGGACTGCAGCACACAAGGCCTCCCTGTCCCTCACTATTTCCCAGAGTTTGCTCAAACTTGTGTCCATTGAGTCAGTGATGCCATCCAACCATCTCACCCTCTGTGGCCCCTTTTCCCCTTCATTTACTGCTTTACACTTAACACGGGCACCCAGGGACCGAGGCACTGAAGGGAAGTCCGTGGGAAGCAACTTCTAAAACCTGAGGTTCTGACAGCTGCGACCTCTGACCTGGCTGCCCCCAACCTCCCCGGGCCTTGAGGGATCTGGTCCCTCTGTGAAGGGACGCACCCCCGCCCAGCGACTCAGCTTTTCCTCATCCCCTGAGAACCTAGAGACGGACGGCTGCCCATCCACACCTCATTCACGTTCCTCAGGTGAAAGTTCGGTTCTCGTTGTGTCCCGTCACCCCCACGACTTCACATTCCCTCAAGACGGGAACCATGCATGAAAAGCACACGTCTGAAACCCAGTCCTGAAAGTGGGGTGTCCAGTGACTGATGCTAACCTACTTCCCAGTATTTCAAGTGGGAAAAATTGTCATTGTCCAGCCCCTGCCTCCTGCCTCCCTAGACACCCTCAAATCAGGGTTAACCTCCAAGGAGGTCCATGGACACTATTTCCCACTCAAACAGCAACCCAGGGGGTGGCACCATCACCACCTGCCCGTCCCACAGCCGTTTCTTTCCTGCAGCTTCCAGCTGAACCCCAGGGGCTCCCCCTCAGAGACACACGAGGCCCTCAGCCTCACACACCTGACGGTCTGCCGGGGTGACAACCACACGGGCAGACGTGATGACAGAGGGTTTTGGGTTTGGAGTTTTGACCCTTAACTGGCGACATGTTTAATGATGATCGCATGCAGTAGACGTCCCTGGGGCTGGAGTGGAGCTGGTGGGGGAACTAAAGGGGGGTAGGCCAGGGGTCTAGACAGCCCCCCTGAGGGAGAACCAGCCCCAGAGAAGGACAGCCCCAGCCAGAATGCCAACAGCTCCCAAATGAGAGCCCCTGGTAGAGGGAGCCAGAACTGTGAGGCCACATCCTGTGGGTG
Organism: Dama dama; assembly: GCF_033118175.1. NCBI lineage: Eukaryota > Metazoa > Chordata > Mammalia > Artiodactyla > Cervidae > Dama > Dama dama. The sequence goes on from NC_083702.1 coordinate 11,658,255, forward strand.
GTCCTGGGTGGGGGGAACAGAAGGGGGCAGCAGATGTGACACCTGGTTCTCTGCCCTAACGCTGCTCCTCCGCCTGAGCAGGTCAGAGGCTCGGCCCTTTGTGGGACAGCTATCCACGCTTCACTGCAAACCACCCTCGGTGTGGACATCAAGTCACTTCCTGAGCACTCCAGGAGTCTGTAATGGGGTTTCCAAGATGCTATCTACACAGAAAAAGAGGAAACTTGTGGAGCACAAACAGCCACTCCCCAGGTCTCTGCATTCGCGCACTTTGATTTCAAGAAACAAAGCCCTTCTATGTGGAGCAGAGAAGACTGTCCCAGGTGGGGCACATGGGGACTCATCACAGATGCGTCACAGGTGGGCATGGCGCCTTTCCAAGGGGCTGAGGCCCTTCACCCACCAGCAGAGCTCCAGGCTCACTCACCAGACACCTCCAGAGAGGGGAGGGTCTGGGGGTATTGGCAGGACGCTCTTGCCCTCTCTCCTCTGAGCGGCGGCTCTGGAGACAGTTAAGCGGGCCCTCCCCCAGGAGACAGCGTAGAAGGGACAGCTCCCCAGTGGCGAGTTCAGAAAGACCCACAAGAGAATTCAGGGCCTCCCACCCCCAAAGTAATCCCCATGCCTCTTAATAAAGCTTGAAACGTCTTTAAATGATTCCAGAGAAGACTCAAGAGATGAAACGGCTCATACGCATGCTGGGCTATGAATGACTGCTATTAGTGCTTCAGTTCTTGTGCAGGTTTGGACAGAGATAAAACTTTAAAGAGCACAATAGAATTGATTGCCTGGCGGGGCGGGGTCAGGCATCATGAGAGTGGGAAAAAAGCCACAAGACAAGGCTTCGGCTAAATGAGCTACTGCGTCCTGGCCACCTCCCCTGACCCCTTCCTGGCAACTTGAGCCTCAATTTCTCTATTAGTCAAATGAAAGGATGGAAATTTAAGGCCTTCAAGCTCTATGACCCTGTGCTGCGGGGAGCCGGCCTGACTGCTCAGGCCCCTTCTCGGCCCTGAGAGAGATCAAGAGGTCCCTCTCTGTCCCACCACCCCTGATTTGTTAAAGTGCAAATTGGCCTTTCTCACCTCCCTCAAGGAAATCGCTGCAGCCACCATTTGCCCATTTTCCTGACTCTGATAAGATTATTGGGCTCCTGTGAATGGCTTATGTCTAGGTAGTCTTTACCTGATTGTAAGACGCTGGTGCCATGCTCTGCTGGAGTTAACATAAAACTCCTGAGCTAAAACTAGTGTCTGCAGTTCTGCACGTATGCAAGTCTTTGATCTAAAATTTGGTGAATCCTGTTAGTATATATATGTATGTTACCCCTCAATAAAGTCGTCGGAATCAGTCACAAGCTGACTCCGTCCCTCTCAACCCCATCTTTCCTAGTCTTTTATTTCTCAGGTGCTCTGGTGATTGCGTCCTCGACCTGTTCATTTTGCCGGCAGGCCTGGCAAGTACGTGTGTGTACTCTCAGTCATGTCCAACTCTTTGTGACCCCATGGATTGTAGCCCACCAGGCTCCTCTGCCCATGGAATTTTCCAGGCAACCGTACTGGAGTGGGTTGCCATTTCCTCCTTCACTAAGACCCTATAAGTCAACCCAGTTTATCAAACACTGTGCTTGTGCATTGTCCTCGTCCAGCTCAGAAGAGGGGAAACAGAGGCCCAAGGTCATCAATGATCATTTCCCTACTCATCACAACATAGAAAGAAAAATACACATATTTTTGCATGTGGCGAAGGATTAGAAAAATACAAATGATCAGCGTTCTTTGAGCCCTTGCTAGGAAGATTAAGGACAGAATTGGGATCGCTGCCCCCTGCCCCCAGGAAACAATGACTCCCTACCCCAGTTGGCAGGGCCGGGTCCTGTTGGGCGTGCATCCCTCTCCCAGCAAGCAAGTTAAATTTTGATCCATCTAAACTGCTTGAGACAATCCATTCTCCTTGCTAAACAGACACTCGATTAACTCCTGGCCAAGCAGCCAGCATCAGCTGGATGCTTCTGGGAAAGGTCTTCTCGCTCTCAACAGACCCTCAGGGCTTTCCCCAAATGCTGCTGCTGCCCCGTGATGCCCTGACCAGCTACAGCAGTCCAGTGATTTCCAGGGAGCTCTCTGAAGAATGGGCTTCCCAGGTGGTGCTAGTGGTAAAGAACCTGCCTGCCAGTGCAGGAGACATAAAAGACACTGGTTCGATTGGTGGGGTTGGGAAGATCCCCTAGAAGAGGTCATGGCAACCCACTCCAGTATTCTTGCCTGGAGAATTCCATGGACAGAGGAGCCTGGTGGGCTACAGTCCATGGGGTTGCACAGAGTTGGACACAACTGAAGCTACTTAGCGGGCAGGCTCTAAAGAACAGTGAGACCACCCTGAATCTGGCAGAAAACAGAGACCAGGAGGACCATGCCTCAAGGTCCGCTAGGACATGAGGGACATGACAAGAACAACTTGGAGCCACGTGAGAGGGACAAGGTGGCCACACGTGTCAGGAGTGAGGAGTTCATGCCGCTGGGGCCTGACCTACAGAGGCTGCAGGGAAAGTTAGGAGAGATTCTTGGATCGTAGACACATCACGTGATTAAAAACAATTGATGCTGTTGTTTAGTCGCGAAGTCGTGTCTGACTCTTTGCAACCCCGTGGGCTATATCACACCAGGCTTCCCTATCCTTCACCATCTCCTGGAGTTCGTTCACACTCATATCCCCTCACTGAAAACTGAAAATCACAAAAAGTCAATATGCCGCTCTGGGCTTGGCCTCTGAGGGGCCTGAGCAGCTGTGCTCCCCATCCACCGGCTCCCGGTCCAGCACCAACACCAGGACCCCCATCCGATCCTTCCCCCACAACCTGAATAGGCTTCATCTGGTGTAGCCTGAGGACCGCAGGGGAGGAAATAGAGACTTTTTACCAAGGACACTGTAGGAATTTGCCTTTTCCTCAAATGTGGTTCCATTTCTGTTTTTAAAACTGAAGTCCCCACAATCTGGTAACGTGGAGAAGCTCATGGCCCCCCACATATACATCTCAGGAGCTGCAGAGAATGGTCATCCTTGCACCCAGGACCATCTCAGAGTCCCCAAGGAGAGGGGTCCCAGGCCGCGCACTCCGGGGCCTCGCAGGAGCCGATCTGGGGGAGGCAGAGACAGAGGCCCCAACCCTGGCCTGGGCTCCAGTCCAAAGGCCACCTCGGCCTCTGGGGCAGGCAACCATGATGACAGAGGGTCATTTCCATGCACCAGCCTTCCGGTAGTGAAAACTCATTTAGGAGGAAATAAATTTGAATTGAATTTACTAAACCCAGAAAATGTAAATCAGGCCCATTCTCTGTGAACCTACAGTGTGGTTTTCAAATGATCTGAATGTTGCATTTCAAGACAGGGTTCATTTCTGCAGCAAACCGATACCCTGGGAGGTTATTTACAGAAGCCCTGGCCCTTTTAAAGGGGTCTCAAAATGTCAGATTTTGAAATTAATAAAATTCACTTCAGGTTGGTGCTTCTTGTTCAAAAACCAGTTATCCTCCAGTGTAGTCCTATTTAATCACTGATTCAAATGAAGGAAAACCTCACTTATCTGAATGTTTTTGGATGAAAAGGAGGGAGGGAAGTCTGGTCTAAATTGATGAGAAAATTCCAAATGGATGATTTTTAAAGAAAAATGTTTGTAGTCCTTGTTGTACTGAACATACAGTAAGCTAAGATTTAAATGAACACTAATAAATAAAATAAAGTTAGTCACTGCAGAATTATAATCCATAATAGGCCTTTATTGCATAATCATGAATTACACTACATCACTCTTAATTTTTTTTAATCAATGAGAAATACAGACTCGGGTTGATTTGCTGGGGTATAGTCTGAATTTAGGTCTCACAGCACTCAGGATTTAACTGGGCACTTTCAGTGGTCCAGGGAGCAGCTTTAGTGGAATTCTCCAGGCAAGAATACTGGAATGGGTTGCCTTTCCTCCTCCAGGGGATCCTCCCGACCGAAAGGTCGAACCCGCGTTGCAGGTGGATTCTTTACCATCTGAGCCACTGCGGAAGCCCCTAAGACACAGGGATGCAGGAGAGGGGTCCCCAGAGGAAGAGCAGACACACTCCTAAGTCTGGAATCTCAGTTTACAAGCAGCCAAAGGGGTGCTGGGATCTACCTGTCCACCTCTGTTCTGGCACCTACGGCCCCCACCACAGAAGAATGGGACGGGGCACCCGGAGGAAGGCGCAGCTCGGGACCCACCGCTGGGCAGGGGCTGGTAGGAAGGGCCAGACTGAGTCCGGCTGGGCAGCTCCTGTCGGTCCATCCTGAGCCAGAAGGCAAGCCGCCAACAGGCTCAGAGCTCTAGCCGCCGGGGTCTTCCCTGCCCCCTATCCACCTGGCTCCCATTAGTTCTGGATGGGCTGGTCCATGTGGTATCTGAAACACCCAGGAAGAAACCTGTACAGGAACCATCAGGACTGCACCTAAACCAGGCCACTCTCTGCTGCCTCCCCGGGGCTGCACTGCAGACCCCAAGAGTCTCAGAGTAACCTGACATCTTTCTCAGCCATCAGTGTGGATGTGTCTACACTCCAGTGTGGCTGGTGTGGCTGAAGGCCTGCCTTCCAAAGTGGTTCACAGCATGGGGAGCCCATAACAGCAGTTCTAGATTACTCACCCGCACGCATATTATTTTCCAGTATGATTCATAGCAACTGTACCGTGTTTCAGCTACGCTATGGGTTAAACAGCCCAGCCTGGAAATCTAAATGCCATTTCTGATGTCTAAGTCTGAAACATCAATTTGACAATGAATAAAACAGCAGTTGAAACACTGGAGATTTTCTAGAAATCACTTTTTCATGAAAAGCTCAAAATACCTTAGCAATGGGACCTCATCCAGGCTCTCTCGACCCCTAGGAAGACTTGCCAGGAAATTGTGACTGTACTGTATCACAGCAAATCACCTGAGAAGTAACAGAGCCCTGGATTCATTAATGCCCACTATGAAGGGGATTACCTGGTAAATCCCAGGCGTTCAGGACGGATGGATGAGAGGGGCTTCCCAAACCAAGAGGAGGGTCCGCACTCCTCATCCAGGGAACCCTGCATTAAACCAGCCAAGCATCGTCAGCACACAAACCCGTCAGTCTCAGGAGTTTCCATCAGTGAGTTCACAATCTCCAAAGCAGAAGCCACTGGAGGCTCCCCATTCCTGGAGAAAGCCCTGCTTTTCTCTACCAAGGTCCACTCTGGAAGATATACTTCAATAAGAGCACACTTGGGGATGGGCATGGCCTGGGAGCCCATAGCATCTCAGGGAACTTGGACCAACGGCCTCAGAGGTCTCTTTCCTAAGGGCTGGGAGCTCCACTGACACCAAACACAGTGGTCTGAATGGTCACTGCAGTCCCTTCTGGGATCCAACCTAAAGGTCTGAGTTGGGGTTGAGAGGGAGACCCTTACGGTTTGGACGGTCACCAGCTCTAGCCGGCTCCAAGAGGCCGGGCAGTGTCAGGACGTGAGGTCCTATTCAACCTTGGCCACTGGTCCACCTGCCCCCTCCTCCCCATCCCTACTTTCTTTAGAAACATCCCCTCCCTCTGGCACCTCCACCTCCCCTCCTCTACCCCACCCCGCCCCTCTGACCACAGGCCAGCGTGACTCTGTGGGCAGCAGGGAGAGACCTGGAGGGCTGCCTTTCCACCGAGGATCCTCGAGGTGCTGGGCCCCATCTACACACTTCCATAGATTATTTTACACAATCCTCACAGCAACCTGCAGTTCTGGCAGCAACACTCTCATCTGAACCTCAGTGAAATTAAACATGAGACAAACAAAAAGTTACTTAAAACAAAAGTTGAGCCTTCAAAATGACAGGACACAAACCTCTCCGTCTTCCCTGCCACAGGAGAGGGTCCCTCGTGGGGGAAGCTCATGCGGGACACACAGAGCGGGGGTCTCAGCTGAGGCTGCAGGTGGGGGCCATAAGGAGCTGAACTGCTCTGTGCAGGGACAGTGGGCAGGGGTGCTTGTTCAGGCCACAAAGGTGGAGAAAGTGAGAAAGCAAGAAAGCAAGAAATACATCAAAACACTGAAACCCAGGCTGGAAAAACGCCTGAAGGACTCCTCAGGCCTAGAAACATCAAATGTTCAATACTCATTACCGTGGTGTGAACTCCCCTGATCTTCCCAAAACTTGGTGCAGATTGTTGCACCCACAAAATCCCGTGTGTGTGTGTGTGTGTGTGTGTGTGTCTGAGTCAGTAGAAGGGTCCATGTCAGAGTGCATCCAGAGCAGAGGGCAGGGTCTGGCCAGAGAAAGTGGTTCTTGGTGAGACTCGAGGGCGCTGGTGCTGACTGCAGAGGGCAGGTCCCCAGGTCACACCCACATCTCAGAGACGACTTGTGAGGAGGGCTGGAGGTGACACCAGGCCCAAGGTCACGCCACCAGCAGTCATGAGCCAAGTCCTCAATCCACTTCTTCAAGTCACACCCAAGCTAATGTCCACTCCCTTTGTCCAGAATGTCTCCCATGCTCTGCTGACTTCCTACTGGCACCCAGCACCCCACATCATCACTGGCAAACTCTACCCTTACCAACACTCCCTCTGATGGAGCGGCTCCTGCCTTCCTTGCCCCCACCCCCGCACCAACCACCCCCCACCCCGCCATGGGACACACCTGCTTGCCTCAGTCAGTCTGCATTTCCCAGTCCCACCTGCAGGAGGCAGCAATGTGCACAGTGTCCAGACGGTGGGACAGATATGAAAAGGGGCAGGGGTGGTACCACTTCTTGGCTGGGCCCTAAAACTCAGGGTGCACCCCTCCATGCCCTCTTTCTCATCACGTATCTGTCAGTTAGAGTCAGGGGATCCAGAGGAAAAGCCCCAGGTCCACGGAGGTGGCATCACCTCTAAAGAAAAGAAGCCTGTGTTCCTGAGTAACCCCTGTGGCTGCCCTCCAATCCATACTGGGCTGTGATGGAAGCAATAAATAAGCTTTCATCCCATTAAACCACCAGGAATTGAGGTTATGTTTGTCACAGCAGACTGGCTGCTCTGACTACTACACTTTTTTTCAAGGAGGCCATGAAAATGTATTCCCCTCTCTACCACCCTCCTCGCCCACCAGGGTGGATCTTGATTTTCTCACAGAACGCCTGGCCTCCTGGGGGAAAGGAGTTGTGTTACACTCATTCTGTGCCCTCGGCTCCTAGAACACAGTTGACATCCATCTTGTCAGGTGTATAATGAATCAGTGAGAGAATGAATGAATCACAGGGCCCAGCTGAGCCCAACGTACTTCTGCAACACCCTAACAATTCATTAAAACCAATACCCCAGGACCAGCTCAGCCCTGGGCAAAGGTAACATAGGCCAGAAAATACAGCAGGATGGGGGAAAACCTTCCTCCTCGGTGAGGTCCCCCCAAGAGCAGGCACCCCAGGAGGTGATAACACGTACCCTCAGAGATGTTACCTGACAGCAAGTGTTTGCTATGCTCCTTCCGACAGCATTTTTAAATCCTTTGTTTAAATCGATTGGCAATATTTAAACACACCATTTCACACAGAAGTAAAATACTACTAATTAGGCAATAAGAGTGAGGCTGTGTCATTTTACAGTAATGCATCATGCTAGAAAAGGCCTCCCTTTTCCAAACATATTTTCAGGGGCTTCACGTCATCTCATTTTCAGGGTAGAAAGGGGATCCAGTTCCACAGACAAAGGACTGGTTCTGAGTGAATGCATTAGTCCCTTAAAGGAGAAACACCAGGCGGGACCCAAAAGATGCTCCTCTGGGGTTTCAGAAGTGCCAGTGCCCAACCCTGACCTTGATCCAGGCGGCCACTCCCAGACCCCTGTGTTCTCTGAGACCACGGATCTGAAAGGATCTGTACTTCATTTTCCTGAAGAAGACCTCCCTGAGTCTTTTTGTGTTTTCTTTCTCTTCTTTAATGACCACTAGTTATCAGAGCTCTTAATGGTCCCAGTTTCCCGCTTTGGGTATTCTTACATGGGGTAAGTCTCCGTGGTCAAGGGGAGCTTTCCCCACGGGTTCCACTCAGCTTTCTAACACATGGTCAGCAGCCCTCTCCTTGAACCTGGCCCCTGGAAGCCAGAGCTAGCCCCCCGTCTTGGGCAGTACAGCTCAGTCCCCACAGCCTGAGCAGTACAAGGAGCACCCTGTTTCCATGGATGGGACCCTCCAGCCTTCCTCTTCTTGTACAGACCTAGTTCTCTCTCTGCTCAGTTAAACCCCAGGTGCTCAATATTTGCACACACAGCCCCGGAGCACCCATGTCAGGACTGCACCAACGCAAGGCTCCTTGTGGAGCCAGGTAGAAGTCCAGGGTCCACGTGAAACCAGAGTCACATGAAGGTGCCTGTCAGAGTCTTCAGAGGAGCTAGCCCTCTCGAGGCCCTTGCCCTAACCCTTCTGGTACTTGACCTTCATGTTCAGAATCCACACCCCTCCCTTGGCAGTAGAGTTTCAGGTAATTGATGACATGTCACCTGCTTAGGATGCTTAGAAAGATTCCATGTTTCCCAGAGAAGGCATCTTACATTTCATTGTCATAAAAGCAAGAGCCAAGAGGAGATGGGAAAACTAGAGGCTGAACATCAGCCCACTGAAGCCATCTCTGTCTTTCTTCCTGTCTCTGGGGGTGAGGGTGGGAGGGACAGAGGAGGTTTTATCCATCAGACCTAAGAGACACAATGTCTATACCCCATGAGCTTTCTGCTGACCCACAAAAACATTTGAAATGTAAAAGCAAAGCAAAACCAGACTGGGTCCAAAATATAAAAGAAAATTGCAAAATCAGAATGAAACTTTAACTCCATGCCTACAAAACTTAACAATGTGTCAACTAGTAAAATGCAGCTCAATGCATACTTATCCATCAGAATAACAGAGTTTATGACGCAAGACCAAGATGAATAATTTATCCTTAATAAAAGTCGACAGCATACAAAATACAACTGTTCTAATTTTGTTACAGTAAAAACGGTCTATTCGGTGTGGTCCGTAGATACATTTTAAGATGGTTGAGATGCTAAAGGACAGAGGGACCAGATTTGGGGAGAGGGGCCCTTGGTACCACACTGATGATAACTTTCTCTGTTTTTGTCTTTAATTCTGAGTATGATGACACTTTTGCTATCTTAGCTATTCCTCTTTAAAGGAGGGGAACCCGCAGGACAGGGAGGCATTCTGTCCCTGGGGACGCTGCTCCCCATGGGGGTCTCTGATCCCGCTGCGCAGTCCTTGGGCCTCTCGGTCACCAACACAAGCATCGAAGGGAGGCTCTCTCCCACCTGCCTGAAGAACCTTCGCTGGGCTCTGTTAGTGCGGAGCCTTCCCAGGAGCCCCGGGAATGAACTGGGCCACCATCCAGGCCACGCCTTTCCAGCTACCCCCACTCTGTCCCTCATGGCCTCCCCATCCCATCTCAGTCCCAACGCACATCAACTCCTGAGATGCAGCAGCTGCCATGGAAGGGACAGCTCCTCAGAGGGGCGGCCAGCCCCGGGGGGGAAGGTGCTGAGGCCCACCCCTCGCCGGGCCTCAGGGTCCCTCCTGCAGAATGCAGACCTCACTGTCCACTCACAGAGCGATGGCCAGGGGAGGCTCTGGACACGTGCAGATATGGGACACACTATCGCAGGGAGTCCGTGACACAGGGGAGAGAGGGGAGGGGGCAGTCCCAGGAGGAGGGGGAGGTGGCACGCGTGTCTGAGTCCAGCTCTCCTCCTCGCTGCCTGCGCCCTGGACCAGTGGGGCCAGATACCTCCCACATGGATGGTCCCCAGGACTGAGGGGGTCATGTCCACAGGGCAGGTGTCATCACCCAGAAAGCCCTCTCACTACCACGTGGATGTCCTTCCTCCCAAGGAGGCACTTGATCCCACCCAGTCAGGGCTTAATCATCATGGCAACGTCACCACTGCCCCTTCCAGACCCATCCCTCCGCCTCCGGCTCCTCTGTCCCCATCCCCCCGCCTCCCTCTTTCTTCGATGGTGTTTCTGCTCTGACTCTGTCTCCATCTCAGTCTCTCCCAGTCACTGAGCCCTAGGGCCGTTTGTCTCTCTTTTCTTTCCTTCCATTCTTAACTAAATAATTAAGAACAAATCTTGAGTGGGCAGAAGGAGCCCTGCTGCCTGCTGGCTGCCCAAGGGGAGGCGGGGACACTCCCCGTCCTGGTCCCTGGCCACCCTGGCAGGAGCCTGACTCCAGGCCCACGTGGGCCAAGGAAACCAGGCAGCCCCGCCTCGACCAGCACCATGGGTGCCAACTCCAGCTGCCCAAGGCCCCGGTGTGCACCGAGTATCTTAGGAGATGTACCAAGTTTCCAGGAAACGAAAAAAAAAGTCCTGGTCTCCTAAGCTCAGAAGCTGAAAAACAAGTCCCCCCCCCACAGCTGCCAAACCCGGAGTTCCACATTGCCCTCCAGCCTGCGTTTCCCGTCACACACCTGAAATCTTGGGAAAGACCATGTTCATGCCAGGAAGCCAGGAGCTGTGGGCCCTGGGGGAGGGGACAGGGAACAGGGAGGACATTCGTTACAGAAAAGGAGCAGGCCAATTAGGAAAAATTGCAAAAGCTTTCAGACGGAGCAGGGACTGGCTCTCCTGCAAACACCAAATCTCTGTCTCTCTCTCTCAGATGCATGTAATTCATAACAGATTTTACGTTTACGGGAACCAGAGGGAAACATTTTCCACATCAACTTCTCAGGCTGGTTACAACCGAGTATCTTAAGGACCTCCAGACACAACTGAGGCGATGCTCCACACACTTCGCTACCTGTCAGTTAGCCAGATGATCTGCCACTTGTCCTGGGCACCTGGGGCTGGGTGGCGGGGGGTTGGGGGAGCCAGGCACTGCCAGCCTCCGAAGGGCCCTGCACTCACATTCCTCAGACTCACTTGCCTTTTTCTTTTCTGGACTCCCGTACAGCATGTGGGATCTAGTTCTCTGATCAGGGATCGAATCTGCGCCCCTTGCATTTGGAAGTACATAGTCTTAGCCACTGGACCACACTGGGTACACAAGAGCGGTTCTTGATTTTTGTGGGAGGCTGAAGCACTTTGAGACTATGAGCAAAGCCAAGGAGCCTTTCTCTGGAAACACATACACATTTTTTTGCACATACTCTCAGCAGGTCTCCAAACCTGGCTGTGCCTCAGATTCGCTTGGGGTACTTTCCAGACCCTTGGGCAGCCCCACACCCACCGAGACAGATCCTCCAGGGAAGGCGCGAAAGTTTGTACTGAAGTTACAAGGACGGCTGGGCACCAGCCTATGACCAGGATGTGGGCGCCACAGACCTCAGGTTCAGTGGAAATGGAAGTGTTAAATCGCTCAGTCTGTCCAGCTCTTTTCGACCCTGTGAACTGTAGCCCGCCAGGTTCCTCTATCCATGGGATTCTCCAGGCCAGGATATTGGAGTGGGTTGCCATTTCCTTCTCCAGGGAATCTTCCCAACCAGGGATCGAACCCAGGTCTCCTGCATTGCAGGGTCTCCTCCAAAGTCAAGAGAGAAAGGGAACACTCTTCTATTGAGTCAGGTGCTAGGCCAAGTGGTTTCCCCAAATGAACTCATGTATTTACCTTGATTTTCATAGAAATCCTGAAGGAAGTAATATCAGACCATTTAACAAGTGGAGCACCAGAGGCCCCAGAAGACTGAGGTCCCAGCCTGACAACAGAGCACGCAGCAGGCTGAGGACCTCTCTTCATGAGGACGCTGCCAGCAAAACCTGCTGGTGACCGCCGGTGAGATCCCCCAACCAAACTGCAACCTGCTGCCCTCCCTACTCCCCCTGCACCGGGGACACAGGGGGGCTCACCCTAGTTGTAAGTCTCAGCTCAGCTCTGCTGTATTCACCGTTGGATGCTAGACAAACCGTTCCCAAATAAATGAGACCAAGGAAGGGAGAAAGTGTGTGGTGGGAAGAGGTGGGCTGATCAGCCTCCCTATAAACTGTGCATGGAGATGCCATTTCCCAGAATGCCGCCAGCCCCCGTACTAGCTACTGACCAAGCACTCAGCGAGGCGACGGGCTGGATGACCTCCAAAGTCCTCCTGACCTTCAGGAGTCTCTGGGTCTAAGGTGCTGAGCTCACCAATAGGTTTTAACGTTTTCATTCATCAGACAACTCGCACGATCAAGAGTCTGGCCTAAATCACCAATTCACTAGCTGACCCCCAGCAGGCCCAGTGGAGCTCTCTGAATCCTTGGTAACGCACCACCCCCTGAGTTCTGCACTGTACCCCAGCTCCAGCCGGCAGGACGCCTGGAACAGTCACGGGTGTTTGGAGAGACCAGAGAACACGAAAAGCGTCAGAAAAGACTGGATTCCACATCCTCAGACGTTCATTCTGATGCTTGTTTAATCTAGGTTGTTCCAGCCATAGAAAAGACCCCCGTTGCATCCACATTTTTGTTTTCCTTTCGGAACCTGGGGAATTCATCTGAAAAAAGAGCACAGCCACAGGCTCTTCTAAGAATCTGGTACCAGCAGCCCCACAGGCTCCGTGTGGGGAAGCAGGTCATGAAGGAAGTGGCCGGGCCAACCCTGGGCCCAGAGGGGGGGGCGGGGGAGAAAAGGGCATTTCCAGGAGCTGAGAGATGTTTGTAGCCTTTTGTGACAACCCAGGGGGGCCAAAATTCCAGGTCTGAGCATCCAGCCCGCCCAGGCACGGATACCCTGACACCACGAGTCAGGGGTGCAGAGTTGATTCCATCTCAGACCCACCACCAAGCCTCTGCGGACCTGCACCGTCTGCAGACGCGGCTTGGGGAGCACCACCCATTTGGCATCGCGCCTCCCACAGGTGTTTCTAAGAAAAACACTGAACTGTGCCTGACCCCTGGTGACACAGTAAAGGCGGCAGCTTGCTCTTCCCACCAGCCTCTGCCCCTCGGGATGTCTCCTGATGCGAGGGCTCTGCATGTCTGTCCCGTTACCTTGACAGTATTGGCCACCACTGAGGACCGTCCACCTGACATGCCTGCTCCACCCGCAGCCAGCAGGGTTCTCCTAATGAGAGGCAGGGAGACTCTTTCTAAGTCATGAGGTCCCTTCTTGGGAAAACCTGCTTCCCCCATTATGTCCTTTTTTTCTCTGCAAACCCACAGCTGGAGAAGAACTGTGCCATGTGCGGTGACCTGGCCTCCTCCACCTCCTCACTTCTCTTGGCCTGTCCCCCGCTTCACGTCAGATCTGTGGAAAAGATCTTAGAAGGTCACAGTGGAGCATCCAAGGTAACGACAGGGGAGGATGAGAAGGGAGGCTTGTGAGCTTTCTCTGTGGCAAGATCTGCTTGAACTAGATTCAGTTTAAATATTTTTTTTTTTTATTTAAAAAGTCACTATTTAAGTTGAGGTTGTGTTCCTCTCCGGCTGCTTTCGCTGCAGATACAAACCCAGAGGAGAAGATGAGAGAGGGGAGCAGCTACTTGACAGGCATGCCGGCTGCCTGCATCCTCGCCTCTCCTGGTTGCTAAGCACCCAGAAATTCATAAGCAGCCTATAACGGGCAGGAGTCACAGGCAGACAGATGCTCATCCACAAAAAGGCTCTCTGGATGGCTGAAAAGGTAGCACATATGAAAAGGTGTGCTCCACGCTGCCTGGGGATGTCTGGATGGAAGAAAAAAGGTGCCCAGCCTACATTGTTAAGTCAACCCTTACCATGGTTGCAGTGGTGACCCTGGATGGATGGGTGATGGGTGGATGGATGAGTGGATGGATGGGTGGGTGGGTAAATGGATGGATGGATGGGTGGATGGATGGGTGGTGTATGGATGGATGGGTGGATGGATGGGTGGGTGGATGGATGGGTGGGTGGGTAGATGGATGGATGGATGGATGTGTGGCAGGGTGGGTGGGTGTGTGTGTATATGGATAGATGGGTGGGTGGATGAATGGGTGGACGTGTGTATGGATGGATGGGTGGGTGGATGAATGGGTGGGTGTGGATGAATGTACGGATGGGTGAATAGGTGGATGGATGGGTGGGTAGGTGGATGGATGGATGGATGGATGGGTGGATGGATGGGTGAATGGGTGGGTGATGGGTAGATGGACGGGTGAATGTATGGGTGGGTGGGTGGGTGTATGAATGTACAGCCCGTGGCACCTCAAATGCTGGCTTAGCCCTGGACTCATAGGAAAGTCTCACCGGATATCCCTGGCTGGTTAATACCAGCCCTTCAGCCATGGTGAGGATGTCCTGACAGACTCACCACCAAGCAAACGAGGAGATGGGTCAAGGGGAGGCACAGCCCCACGGATCCCAACTTTAGAGTGGACGGAATGCCATTTCTCTGAGATAATGGATGGATAGTTGTTCTGTTAGGAGTCTGGGGAGGAAGGTTTCTTCCCTGGGATTTGATGATACAAAGCAGTCAAACTGCCGAAGAGAATGCTACCCCTAGGGACAGGTAAGGATGGATTGAGAAGCATCTCTTGTGGTCCAGTTGTCAGTCTGATGCTCAGAGCTTACCGGGAAGGGAGGACCCTCTCTGCTTTCAATCTGAACTCAGTTCTGCGCTTGCCTACTTCTGCTCCATAAGCCAGGTCATGCCTTACCTCTGCCCACATCCTCCATGGATGCCCAGCTCATTCAGGGGGAAACCCATGCCCATAAGTGGTCTGGAAAACCCCACATGATCTGCCCCTCCCCGCGCCCACCCCCAACCTCCTGTCCTGCCAACCCCCACTCCCATCTCTTCATGGCCACGCCAGCCACACCAGCCATGCTGGCTCTGTCATTCCCCTGTTATTCCTCCAGCCCCTCTGCCTGGAGGGCTCCTCTCCAGCATGTAGATGGCTCATTTGCCACCTTTATCAGGTTTTGGCTTAAATGTCACCTTCTCCTGGGCTTTCATGACCCTGTTTAAATGTGAACCCAGTTCCCACTCTCCAGCACTTCCATGCCCTGTCCTGTTTCCCTCTGTCATCACCTCACACAGCATGTAAACAGGCTCCTTTAGTGTCTGTCTTCCCACTGGAAGGTGAGTTCCAATAAAGCAGCGACTTCTACCTTCTGTCACTGCTGAATCATCAGGATTTAGGGAAATGTTATCACACTGGAAGAACTCAATAATATATGCTTAATTAATTAATGACAGATCTAGCCTCCTTTGCGAGGGCACCAAGTTATGATTCTGAAAACAGGTCAATGAAAGATAAGCAGATGTCCTGCTAAAAAGCATATCAAGGTAACCAAGAAGCTGATGAGGGACTGTTCTTCTGTCCAGAAGACTTCCGGGTGCTAGATGCAAAGGGAACAATGGGATAAAAAATGGATGTTTCACAAGCTCCAATGAAATAATGAAAAACGATCATCGACAGATGCTGAAAATGTGAGATGAGAGGTTAAGGGGGATCTCTATGGTGGAGGGGCCAGGATGACACCCCCAAGTCTACTCCCCGGGCTCAGCATCGCTGAAAGCACTTTCTGATGTAGCCCCAGTGGATGTACTGAGCCCCAAAACCCTTGACCCTCCAAAACAAATGAAGCCAGAATCTAAGCTCTAGGTTACAGACAATAAAGAGGATAACGGAATTTTAAAAAAGACAAAATGAGGAGGTAGTCAGCCAAATCGAAATATGAGACAGTCCACAGGACAACTGACCCAGTTTTCTTCCAAAAAAAAAAAAAAAAAATGACATTCAAAGTGGAAGAAGGAACATTTGTAGATAAAAAGAGATTCAGGAGACATACAAGCAAATCTAACATCTGGACCTTATGAGGCTCGATTCAAATCAACCAAGAATAAAAGGCATTTTGATAATAATGGGAAATAAGGGAAATTTAAATATAAACTGAATGTTAGGGGATATTAAGGATTTACTGGGGTTATTTTTGCTGTTGGTATTGTTGTCTGGGTAGTACACGCATTTGGTTACATGTTTTAAAAAGTCCTGTCTGTAAGGGATGTGTCCCAAAGTATTTACAGATAAATTGGAATTTGCTTTCAAACATCTCAGGAAAAAAAAGTCTTGAGGGAAAGAGATAAAACTGAATTGGCAAGCGTTGATCATGGCTGAAGCTGGAGCTGGGAGATACGTACGTGGGAACTCATTGCACAAGTAAGTCTAGCTACTTTGATTATGTTTCAAATTTTCCATTATAAAACCATTGTTTAAAAATATATAATGTCCTATTTTGTGGATGAACTTAATGAAGTTTTTTTTAAAAAAAGAGAGTGAAAACAAAACCCAGTAAACTAGCTGGAATAGTTGAGTGCTCTTCTCATTGTAGCCGTGGGTGGAGGTCAAACCCTGGGAGCTGAAGAGCTGGTCCTATCTGGCGGCAGAGGTACCCAGGTTTAGAGAAAGGCCTTCTGGTTTTCATCCTGAAATGAAGGCCAGGCCGTCCCATGCCTCCTAGAGCCTTGGCCTGGCCCAGGAGTGTGGTGCAGCCTGGCCACCCATCCCTCTGGTCCCCGCTCACCTCTCTTCCATGTAAGGCCACGCATCCATGCTCCCTTCCCCATGGGCTCCTCCTCTGTCCCCTCCTGAGATGTTCTTGAACCACCTCTAAATATATTAGGTCATAAATCTGTGAACCGGTGTGGAAAGTATTAAGCTCACACTTTGATGTCAGCTGCAGGGGAGGGGGACTGACGTGCCCTGAATTCCAGACCCATAAAAGGCCGGTGTGCAGTCTCCGTTTCCCGGACGAGGAGCCCGACCGTAGTGCAGACACGCCAGGCTCCCCTGGTAACAGTGGCTTGTCTGCAGTGGCCAGCCCTGCTCTGGCCAACCTGCAGGGACCCACGTCATCCTCACCATGACCCTGCCAGGCAGGTACGGGCTCCGGGGTGCAGGAAGGTTAGGTAACTTCCAGAGGCCATAAACGCAGTCTGTGGCTACAGTGGCGGTGGGGTGGGTGGAGGGGCTCGAGCAGGGTTCTGACGGTCGGGAGGATGAACCCATGGATGCAGGCACTGTCTACACACCGTCCACATGGCCCGCATCTCCTGCACTGGTCTTGAGTGGGTGGGGTTCCACGGTGGGGTCACCACACGTCCCGGTTTGCCCAGGCCAGTCTCCGTGTGTGTCTGTCACCCCCACGTAGTCATTAGCAGTGACCCTCTTCTTTCTCAAATGTGTCCCAGTTTGGATGATAAATGATACAGTCACCTTAATTACAAGCTCCTCCAGAGTAAGAAAAGCATATAATAGCCAATTGATTAATACCTGTTGAATAAAAGGTTAATGAACATTTTTATGGTGGTGGACCTTCCTGGAAGTGGACAAATGACCAGGTCATGGTCTCCATGGTTTCCTCGATACTTGTGACCCCGTGACTCAGCCCTTTTTAACTCCTCCCCTCAGACATCAATGCCCCGTCCCGCAGATGGCCTGGGTTCTATGAAGCATCTTGGGGTTCTGGGAGGACTCCCACATTTAACCCTCTGATGAGGCTGGTCTCTGGTCCTCAACATCCCTGCCCCTCAGAACTCAGTCCATCTGCTCCTCACCAGATGCAAAGTTACTGCTGTTCCCAGGCCAGTGGGGCCCCTTCCAGCTCCCCTGCCCAGCCCATCAGCCTGTCCCCACCCCACATCCTCTCTCTGTGAACAAGGTGCGTTGGGCAAGTCTCTGTTAGATGTCCCAAACCAGGCATTCTATGGCGGCTGATTAACTCCAGTCCCTTCTTTGTGTTTCATTTCCTCACCGTGACATTAAAATAATCCCATTTCCCTAATTCTATCTCACTCTTCCCATTTATTGCCAGGAAAGAAGATTGGTCCTTATGGGATAAAGACAGGGGGAAGATGTGAGCCTCGTCTTCAAGAACGCAGTCGTCCCCCAAACGTCCCATTCCTTCCTAAGATACAGCTGGTGGGCTGGGTGGACACATACGTTAATGCTTGCATTTTGAGCCCTTTAGGAGAAAAGCATGGCATAAAACTGGGAGATTTCATTATCATCATTAATAATATTAATTTTTAAAGCTGAGAGAATGTGGTCTTGACTCATCACAGCCATATGGGGCTTATTGGACAAGCACATTACTGCTTAATTTGGGGACCTGGTGACGTGACGAGCTGGCTCTGAGTTGGCATTAGAGGCGGACAGAGCCTCCAGCACGACCACGCGGGGAGGGGGGACATGTATCGCCCCCACCCATCGTGCGCCCTGGCTGCTCACGGGCGGTCCTTTCTGCACCCGGGTCCTTGTGCTGTGTCCCGCGTGGAGACACTGGTGCTAATCCTGCAACAAATAAACACCAACACGGAGGTGGCTTAACACAATCCAAGTTTACTGCTTGCTCGCTGTCCAAAGCATGAACAAGTCCGGGGAGCATTCCTCCACTCGGGGACGCAGACACCAGCCTCCAGGCTCCCTCAGGCATCGTGGCCGCCTGCCCCCCCGGATATCCCCACCCAGAGCCAGGGGGCCAGCCGCCCTATCGCTTAGAACGATGCTTCCCCAGACCTGACAGGAAGGGGTCATAGCCCAGACCCACAGCCCCAGGGAGGCTTTCCCACCTCTGTGAACACAGTCACATCCCAGGCCTCTCCATCACATCACTATGCTGCCCAGGGTTGCAAATAACCTGACTTACCCAGCTGTTCACCCATTTCTGTTGTTCCGCTCCCAAAATGTCAGCTTGTTGATTTTCCAATGGATTTTTAGCACTTAACAGCCCCTGAGAGGCACTAAAAGATAGCCGTGGAGGAAAGGAAAGGGGTGAGAGAAGGCCGAGCTGAAAGAAGGCCCAAAGGTGAGGTGATGCCCAGAAGCTCCTGTGCCAGGAAGCAGCAGGGTCCGCCCAATCTACTCCCCCATCTGGACTTTTCCACCCAGACTCTCCCGAACCTCCTCCATCCCCCCTTGTCCCAGGAGGAAGGCTCCCATCCTGCCTGCACCTCCGAGGCACTTAGGTTGGGCGGGCAGCCACACACTCTCTTCCCAGCCTCCCTTTAGCGAGTTGGTTGGAACGGGGGCCTTGTGAGGACAAAAACCAAGGGTCAGCTTCTGGGAATCGACCTTCTTGGTTCCAAGAGGAGCTGTTTCTGGTTACACACACCCCAACTGTCACCAGGTAACTACAGAACATCTGGCCTCAATGGCTGCGCTGCCATGGCCTGGCTTCCAGGAACCACATCCATTCACTTCCAGACCATGCATACCCTGCCCATAGAGGGATGCTCCAGGGCAAAGATGTGCTCAGAAACTTGCCTGACCCTGAGAAGCCTCTGCCACGAGCTGGCACAGGGCTGCCTGGGCCACATGGCAGAAGGTCACAGAGACTCCAGCCCCTTCCTGCTTCCCATGGAGGGATGGTCCCACTCCCACCAGGAAGCCAGGACCACCAGTCACCCCGGGGCAGATACAGTGGCCCTGGAATTCCATGGGTCCAGCCTGAATTCTGCCCACAATCCTCCCATTTCCACCCTGCTCAGCCTTGAACCTGGTGGATCCCACATCCCTTCCCGCCGAAGGCAGAAGGAGGGAGCAAAAGCAGGGGCAGTGGATGTGAACAGAGGCCCCTGGGCCCCACGTGGCTTCCGTGCGTCCCCCGGGAACTGTGCCAGGCGTCTTCTGCCCCAGCTCCTAACTCTTAGGTTGGAACGCAGCGTCTCCAGGAGGGTGACTCACTGTAGCAGTGAGAACTGACTAATTATTCCAATCTTCCTGAAGTCACTGGCTCCTTAGTAGGCTCTCTCCCTCCGGGGCCAAGACCCAGCCCTGTGGTCAAGGTCGGCTGAGCTGATGGCACACCCAGGGCCCGGATAGCCTGACCCTCTGCTTTCCTGAGGCCATGCCTGATCCTCTGTCTGTCTCCTGCTGTAAAAGGGGACTTTTCCCTCTTAAAACAGTGTGTGACCGAAACCACCGCAGGTCCATCAGAGCAGAGGGCTCACCCCCATACTGGAAGGACACCCCTTTCCACAAGAGTCCCTGTTGTGTCAAAGCTGCATTAAAAAGAATGAGTCTGAGCAAAAATTCCTCTCTCTAAAGATGCAGAGAATCCTCTGGTGTCTAAGCCCTGGCCAGGCTGAAAGTCCCAGTTGTATCTGCCCACCAAGGCTGGGCCTGAGGTCTCTTGCACATCCACCGTGTGCCCACACTGGGCGAGTGCTGGGGACAAATCCCCAGCGGGATGCGCCCGCCTCCTCCTGCCCTCTGCCTATCCATAGCTCTCATTCGACCCCTGAAACTCACTCCAGCCCCCACGACTGCTGTCTGCGGTTCCTGGACAGAACACAGCAGATACGTCCCCAGTCAGCTCCTCCCCGTACAAAAAGCCTCGCCAGGACATCCCGTGTGTCATCTGCGGTTCAACACAAAGGAACTTTTTGCTTCCAGGAAGTCTGGGAAGGCGCAGCGCATCCTGAGGCTTGGGGAAGCCTCACTTTCCTGTTGGTCCAGAACCAGGAAATGATGAAGTCAACACACCCACACCATCTCCTGAGCCTTTCAGGGGACCGAAGCAAATATATCTTCTCATCCTTCCCAGTTTGAGTACCCTACTGCCAAGGGTCCCCTTCGTGGATCACAACCTTGTCATGGCAAAGGGACTTGTGTAACTCAATGAAGCTATGAGCCATGCTGTGCAAGGCCACCCAAGACAGATGGGTCAGAGTGAAGAGTTCTGAGACAACACGGTCCACTGGAGGAGAGAATGGCAGCCCACTCCAGTATTCTTGCCCCAAGAACCCCATGAACAGTATGAAAAGGCAGAAAGATATGACGCCAGAAGAGGAGTCCCTTAGACAGCAAGGAGATCAAACCCATCAACCCTAAAGGAAATCAACCTTGAATATCCATTGGAAGGACTGATGCTGAAGCTGAAGACCCAATACTTCAACCACCTGATGCGAAGAGTTGACTCATTGGAAAAAGACCCTGATGCTGGGAAAGATTGAGGGCAGGAGGAGAAGAGGGTAGCAGAGGATAAGACGGTTGGATGGCATCACCAACTCAGTGGACATGAGTCTGAGCAAATTCCAGGAGACGGTGAAGGAGAGGGAAGCCTGGCGTGCTTTAGTCCATGGGATCACAGTCAGACACGACTTAGCGACTGAACAACTGCAAAGGGTCCATATCACCGGGCCCATACCAAACCTATCTCCTTCTCTTGGAGGACTACAAAACTCACAGCCAGATTAGCCATAGGCCCTTTAAGATCACATGGAATTAACCATATACCTGTTGTGATACGGGAGGTCTGAAAGGAGAGCCAGGGACCTTGGGAGGCTGCTTCTACCTGTGGTTCATCCACATGCGTTGCCTTGTCCCCTCTTTACCTTAAACTATTCATAGACCATGGAACACCATCAATGTATTTTCCTCTAATTGCATGATCTACAGTATGAACTCAAAAGCTGTGTGCAGTGCTCTGCAAAACACAGCCCTGCAGGAACTCGTGGCTCCAGGAGGCCAAGTGAGGGCATCAGTGGGAAGCACAGGCTGTTAAACCCACAGGAGATGCTAATAGTCAGCGAGTTCAACTCCTCATCTCACGGAGGAGACAACTGAACTCTATTCTACCCACAAACTTCCTAACTATCTTCCTACCCCTTCTGGTTCATCCCTCACACAGATGCTAAGAAATGTTTCTGAGACACAAGTCTGATCATTTTACACTTCTGATTAAAGTTCTCCAACACAGCCTTTGGGATAAAGCTCAAATTCCTTAGTATAACACACGGCCTTTGCCTTTCTCTAAGCTGCATGTCCTTCTAGTTCTCTCCAACACACACACACACTGTCCTCTGAGCATATTAAACTGCTTGGAGTTCTTGAAATATCTACTGTGGACTTTAATCCCTGACTGCTGCATGACATAGATTCCAAACAACTCAGCTAAGATTAATAAAACTGATCAGAGATTTCAGTTTCTGCCCCCAGGGGAGGTGGGTCTTGGTGTTTGAGTTCAATCAAAGTCAGTGCCTGCTAAAATAAAAAATTAGCACTCTTCTTAGGAACATAATAGAATTCATAGACTCTACAAGAGATCACTGACAATATCCAGAATATAATCCAAGATAGCCAGACATGTGAAAATATGATCCATGCTTCAGAGAACAGGCAGACAGTGGAGACCAACTCTGAAACGAGTAGATGTGGGAATTAGCAGACAAGGATTGTCAGACACTCTGTCATCCGTTGTCATCCGTGACTCTCCCCATGCAGCAACCTCCACCTGAGAAGCCCTCTCCCCCCTCTAGGTGATTCTTACTCACCTAATCGCAGGTGTAGCTCCTCCTAGAACCCTTCCCAGTGTACCTCATTCCTCCTGATCACTCACGAATTTATTGTCCAATTGTCTGGTGACTTACCTGCCCCCTCCTTCATCTTCCTTAAGGGTGGGGAGTGAATAATTTTTGTCAATAACATCAGTGCACAGCACAGGTTGAATGATAAATGTGGGTTGAGTGAAAAAAGCAATGAACACAGTAACTGAGAATGGTAGTGAAGGTGTGAGCATCACTGAAACCTGGGTGGCCCCTCTGTACCACACTCACAGTCTTGACACTGCTTGCGTCCTTCTTTTCTTGCTTTGTCTGATGCAGGTCACTTCTGTGCAAGGAGGTCACGGACACCACCCCGCCTATTCCCACTTCCAGAAGTCTGCCTGCCAGTCTTCCCCCTGAACCCCACTTTTTCCAATATGAGTCTTCTTCCTTCTTAGTATCAATTCCCAACATGTCTACTGACCTTTTCCCTTAGACTAGTTCATGTCATCTTAGCTAACATTCACAGAGTGCCTTCTACAATGTCAGGCGGGCACATTCACCGAATACCAACCCATGTAACTGTCCTAACCTAGAAAGAAGGAGGGCATTATCATTACTATTGCCATTTGACATACGACAGCACAGACTGAGAAGGTTTTTGTAAGCTTAGAAACTGGCAAACTCTGTCCATTATGTATGCATGCATGCTCAGTGGCTTCAGTCATGTCCGACTCTTTGCAAACCCCATGGATTGCAGCCCACCAGACTCTTCTGTCCATAGGATTTTCCAGGCAAGAATACTGGAGTAGGTTGCCATGCCCCAACCTGCCCTAGGGATCTTTCTGACCCAGGGACTGAACCTGCATCTCCTGCATCTCTTGCATTGGCAGGTGAATTCTTTACCTGCTGAGCCTTCGGGGAAGCCCTTTTGCCCATCATACTAGACAAAGAAAGACTTCAAGAGAAGCAATTCTGCCTTTCATTTTTGACACACCTTAGGTATCTCACTTAGAATTTAATGAGGCATTTTGAATGGAAACAGTGTGTCTACCCACCATGAAAATCCTACGTAAACACCAAAGTCCGATGCAGAATTGGTCAGCTCACCTATGTATAACCCGAGCACTTGTCACGTCCCATCCCACCTGGGTTCCTCTCACCTTCCAAAGGGGTGTGACAGAGAGTCAGTACCATAGACGAGAGCAGAGGTATCCCTCTGCCCCCGATGGGACTGCTGAGAGTGGGACAAGCCCGTAGATGTGGGTAAACATGGCTCCAAAGCCCATTAACCCAGCAATACAGAACGTTTGCTGGGCCTAATGGGGTTGGGACCATGGCTTGCGGGCTGATGTAACACAGCTCCTCACGATAATCCACCTCTGAGGAAGCAGAGCTGGAATGCTAAAGGGATTAATGGACAGAAGACACTTTGAAGCTGTTCCCCCATGAGCCACATGCCCTCTGCCAGGTACACCACTTCCATTATTTCTTTCTGCTCGCTGAGGCTTCACTGATATTTGGCATAATGGTTCTCCTTTATCTTCTGGAATTCTCTCTGACTCTGGGAGCGAATGTCGAAACTCAGCCAAACATAAATCGTCGAGATAAAACATGAGCGATCTGGAAGTCCAAACCTAGCTCACCTGATGAAGAGACATTATTTTGATCAAACTCTTTTCTTTGTTTCTGAAAGTCATAGTGTGCTGGAAATCTTTGCAAATACTTGAACTTCAGGCTAACACACACACACATATCAGATTGAAAGGTAATACTCAACATAGGTTTTTTTTTTTTTTCACTTAAACAGAAAGAAATCATTTAGCATTTAATTTCCCCACTAACACTCTCTAAATCCAGGTCATGTTCATCATGCCGATGTTGCAGTTGGTAAGAGGAAATATCCAAGGTTATTAAGTGACTTTCCCAGCATCTTGGGGCAACACAGTTAGAAAATTTTGATTTATGCCCAAAGTCTTTTTCAGTCTCTATTGCTTGGATCACTGAGCTACCCTCCAATTTTAATATTTGAGAAGCTCCAGTTACTTAAACCCAAAACTGCTGGGAAAAGAAAAAAAAAAGCATATATGATTGTGGTCTGTTGCTTTTGGTAGGTCAGTGACAAACTGGAGAATCTCCTGTTAGTAAATCCCCTCAAGAATGAATTGTCTCATTCGAATAGGTTTTCATCATTGAATTTGTTCCATTTTCCACAATTTGGTTGAAAAGCAAAGGTTTACACTTGATTTATTTGCGCTGGCAGGAAGAGTCATCTGTTTGAATCACTCACCAGAAATCTGAGACTCCAGAGAGTCAGCGCATGCTTTTGTAAGTCTCTCCAATTCCATAAATTACAGGACTCTATTCAAACACCATCGTGCATCATTAGTACTGCTAGTGTTCCTATTAGAACTGAAATGATTCTCTGCAAATCATTATACTGCTTATTAAAATGATAAAGGCATCGTCTTAAAGTACAACCAAGAGTGTACAGAGAGAATGTGCTCACGGAAGGATTAGAAGACACACCCTTTGCTTCCCAAATGCAAGAAGTATTATGCACGCGTTTGTTTACCGAGCTGTGTGTGCCCCACACCTGCTTCATCTCCCTTAACTCCCTCTCCTGGAGAGGCTGGTCTCATGAACTCTGTTTCTGATGAGAAGGTGGTGTTTACAGAGGTAACCTGCTCAAGAACACACACCTATAAATGATGGAACTAGGATTTTTTTCAGGCTTGTCTGACTCCAAGTGCAAGTGTGCATGCTCAGTGGTATCCGGCTCTTTGCAACCCCGTGGACTGTAACCCAACAGACTCCTCTGTCCATGGAATTTTCCAGGCAGGAATACTCCAAGTCTCCACTTCTAAACACTCCTCAATGTTCCCCCGTTCTCACCGGGACCTCCCTGTGAGATAAAAAGAGGATCTTTTTTTAAAGTTCCATGCAACCAAGTCACAGATGCCAATGACAAGCCAAAGATATCCCAACAGGCTACAGTATGGGGTATGCGTGCGGCCATAGCCAGGAGGCTCTTGGCGGATCCATCACTGGTCCTAGAACTTCAGGTCTGGGCGTTTGAGATCATCTGTTCACCTCTTCCCTCTCACAGGGAAGGACAGAAACCCATGGAGGTGGGGAATTCTTCCAGGTAACAAAACCATGTCCCTGGGCTCCCAGAGCTGTACTTGGCCTGTAACCCCTGCCACATTTCATCAAGACCAATCTGTTATCACTCAGTGGTGCCCACCACCCAGGCATGGGGAGACAGAGGAAGGACAAGGCAGACTCCGCGTCTGGCCCCAAGAAATGCAGCTAGGATAACCGTGCGCAAAGACGTCCAAAAACAGCACAAGGGGGGACTGAACAAAGTAGCACCATGAGCGACCACAGCAGGGACCTGAGCACGTGGGTACGTGGAAACTCCAGGGAGGAAGCAGGGAGACTCCAGGGAGGAAAGGACAGACAAAGAGATGGACCTTCCAGGTCCCGAGCAGGAAGGAGAAACCAGTGGGCCTGGCCGAACATCTCCTTCCAGCTGGTTCCAGCCCCAAAGCCTGAGAAGCCAGCCCTGCAAGCAGGTGGCTCCAGTTATGTTTTCCATCAGCCACAAATAGCCATGCTTTGTACCAGGGCCATGACCCCGACAAGCCGTCATCATCACTGGAATGCCTGCGAGGCCGAGGGAGACGCACGGGGCTGCCAGAGTCATTGCAACATCCTCCCAAAGTCTGGGGCCAGGGGAACAGCCTGACTCAGCGTGGCAAATGCACTGGCCAGATTCTGCTGGCACCTGGGCCAGACTCGAAGACATTTCTGGATCCCACTTCTCTGTGAACCTTCACCAAAGCCGAAAGCCATTTTCCCTGCCCCGTTGGAAGACGGAAGAAGGTGCGTAGGACGCCTTCCATGTGGAAGCGATGAGAACATAGCCAGGCTTGTAACAGGCCTGGGACGGCGGGCAGAAGCAGCTTAGAGGTTACAGAAAGGAGTCCGGTTGCGGACGTGAGGACCGCGTCCTGTCCCGCCAAACACTTGCTGGGTGAACATGTCTTCTCATCTCTAGTGAGGACACTCAGACCACCGCCAACAGGTCACAGGCTCTTAGGAGGTTCAAATGGTATATGAGGAAATCACTGTAAACTTAAAGCACTGCACAAACTTCAGTGGTCATATTTTTAAATGCGGAAGGCACACTCATGGGTTTTCCAGACCCACATGAGGCAAGTGAGGGACAGAAATGTTTCTAGTTTTAATGACGCTGCTCAACAAGATTGTTTGCTTTGTACTGGTTCTGAGGAAAGTGGTCCCCAAAAGCACAGACAGGGAAACCTCATGTCAGCATGGACGTGCACTCTGGGCATGGCAGAGCCCCGCTAAAGACAACAGCTCCCCTCTGAGAGGCCCCTCCCCCGGGCGGGTCAGTGAGCCAGGGGTTCTAGAGTCATCATTTCTAACTCTCCTCCCGGGAGAGTGATCCCTCCTCCACCCCAGTCCTCTCGTTTCCTCCTCTGCTATAATGCCAGGCACCCACATCACATTTCTAGGGCTCCCCACACACCCAGACAGCACATTAAAAAGCAGAGACATCACTTTG
This sequence comes from Dama dama, assembly GCF_033118175.1. NCBI lineage: Eukaryota > Metazoa > Chordata > Mammalia > Artiodactyla > Cervidae > Dama > Dama dama. Next base: position 11,685,056 of record NC_083702.1, read on the forward strand.
CCAACAAAGGTACATATAGTCAAAGCTGTGGTTTTTCCAGTAGTCATGTACAGATGTGAGAGTGGGACCATAAAGAAGGCTGAACATCGAAGAACTGATGCTTTTGAACTGTGGTGCTGGAGTAGACTCTAGAGGGTCCCTTGGACAGTAGGGAGATCAAATCAGTCAATCCTAAAGGAAACCAACCCTGAATATTCATTGGAAGGACTGACACCGAAATGGAAGCTCCAAGATTTTGGCCACCTGACGTAAAGAGCTGACTCATTGGAAAAGACCCTGATACTGGGAAAGATTGAGGGCAGGAGGAGAAGGGGATGACAGAGGATGAGATGGTTGGATGGCATCACCGACTCAATGGACATGAGTTTGAGCAAACTCTGGGAGATAATGAAGGACAGGGAACTCTAGCATGCTGCAGTCCACGGGGTCACAAAGAGACAGACACGACTTAGCCACTGAACAACAACGACGGATGAGTGACGACGCTAGTTGGCCGCATTCGGGGACTAACTCCACAGGCAGGGTTAAAGGACCACAAAGGCAAGCCCTCTCCTCTCATGTCTGGTTTTTGTTTCATTTCCTCCAGCCTTCTCTTGCGCTCCCAGCCTCCACGTGGCACACACTGGGTGGGGCCCAGGGCTTGTCTCTCCGTGGAGGTGGGCTGAGCATCACCATCCTGCTGCACACGTGGGCTCTCACACTGCTCTTCGGAGCCTGATTTGGACGTGGTGGGAGGAAACCAGGGTCCCCAGTGAGGGGGTGCATCTTGGGACCTTGCTGGGCTCTGGAAGGAGGTGGTCACCCCTCATCCAGATCTCGCTCCTTGGAAGTAATACCCTTCCTGTGAGAGCCTAGGAAGGAAGAAGGGTGGACAGGTTCGGTGAAACCAAACTTGAGCCCCGAAACCCCTAACACTCACAGCAGACCTGCAGGAAGTCATGAGTAGCCCTTTTTTATAGACGAGAAACTGATACACAGAGGTCAGCCGCCTCCCAATCTGGCTGGAGACACAAGATCAGAGGACATCAAAGGGCGTGGTGGCGGAGGCCCCACAGCCCCAGAGTCCAAGTGTGTTTATCCAGTGCCTGATTCCAAAGAAAACAAAACAAAAACAAAAATCCCCAAGCCATTTCCACCCCTGAGTCACCAGCCAGGAAACTGACCAGCAAAGATTCGCACAGTCTCCAGAGGGGCTTCCTCTGCTCTGGGCTCAGAAGCCAGAACCGCAGGGAGCCCGAGCACGGCCACTGCTGCCAGCAGCATCCTCGGCCACCCCCGCCCCCACCCAGGGACTGGCTGTGTCTGGATGGAGCCAGGACTCGTGCGGGGCAAGAAGGAGGCCACATCATTTTTCACATCACGAGGCTCCCATCCTCTCTGGCCCCGATCACCTTAGAGAATTTATCTCTGCTGCAACCAGGCCAAGTAACGGAGTCTGAGTTGTGAGGAGAGGGGACACTCAGACCCCTTGCACTGCCCTTGGCCAGCGATGACTCAGATCTGCAGGTCTTCAGCCCCACGCCCCCTCCTCTGCCCTCGGCCCCACCAGCCACAAATCCTCTAAGGAAGGAGCATGAGGTGACCCCCACTCTTCTCTCCCGAAGACCCCTTCCATATCCCACCACCCAGCAGTGCCTCTGCCGGGGTTTTGTCAACCAAACACACGGCACTGATAACTCCAATCTCCCCTTCCGTTTCTCATCGGAGACAGACGGCCACGAATCCAGGCCCCTTGTCTGCATGGAGCGGCCACGCCGGGTCAGCTCAGGCTCTGTCCACTGAGACCACAGGACCCTGACGTTTTAGTGACTCTTTATAGCCTTATCTGGAATAATGGGCAGTTTCCATTAGGAGTGTTGAAATATTAACAAGAGCCATCATTATGCCCTTTATGAGCTGCTAGAGTTTGAGGACGCTGGGCTGGAAATGACCACAAGAGTGGCTCAGGGTACTTTTCCTCTTAGACTCACTTGCACTTTCCTTAAATTCCAAACTCAAAGAATTGGGTCTCAACTAATGAGATTTCAGGGAGCAAAAGTGTAAATATCAGGGGCCATGAGGGCTGCAGTGGGCTTTCCCTAACGGCCCTGATCTGCCTACACTACGGGGTGTTCTGGGGAAGCAGGAGGTGAAGAATTGGTCAACATGGAGGATGGAGACAGGGAGAGCACAAGTCAGAACATTGTGTCCATCACCTCTAAGACCCCCCCCCCCCCCCGCCAGGAATGTGTGGGATTCTCCCCTGGCTGCTTCTCCCCTTCAGAAGAAAAAGCAAAATACATCACCCTGATAACCTGTTGTTCAAGAGCAGGAAGGAGGCAAGCCTGACTCTCTGGACACGACATGAGAGCTGCAGCCTCACCCTGCAGAGATCCAGGGACAGAGGGGAGGGACAGGCCACCAGCAGGACTGTCCAGATGGGAGCAGTGAAAAGACTGACAAACTCTGAAGAAAGAAATTGCCACCATGCCTGGCACGTTACAGAGGATCAGGAAGAGAAGTGTTGAGTAAACGAATGAACTGTACAGGATTCCAGGGATCCCCACGTCTCAGCAACAAGCTAGGGGGTTCTTCCAGTTTTCATTCTTATCTGTTGTACATCCACATAGGTTAAAGTCAAATATCTCTCAAAGGCTCATTGCAAAGCAAACAGAGACAAACGAATCCACAGTTCTCTTTCTGCCCTATTTCCTCCTCCCTAACAAACACCACTTTCAGTTACTTAGCTGTATCTTTGGGTAGTTAATTCCATATTTTTAAATCATGTGCTTCTATAACTTCTTACCAAGTTTTAACTTCTTTCCCAATATGAGAAGGGAGGCTTTCTCTCTCTGATCCTTCTCCAGCATCCTAAATAGCATGGCAATTTGTTGGGATCAGTGTCTGATCCTGCATCGTGATGACTAGGAAGGGATCCCCTTCACAGATGCTTTTTGCCTTTCTCTGAGCTGGATTCTATGTTCCCTGAATCCCATGTTTCCCTTGGTTTAATCCCACTTCATGATGGAGAACTTCCTCCAATGGCTTTGCCGCACTGGAGCTAACTTTGTTTTAGTTTGGGGTTTTTCTTTTAGCTGTTTTTGTTGTTGTTGAGGTTTTTATTCACCTGAAAATGTCTTTGTTCTACTTGTTGCTTGGGCAATAATTTGGTTGGGTATAAAATTCACAACTGGAAATCCTATTCATTCAGGATTTTGAGGGCACTGCCCCAGTCTTCTTGCTTCTCATGTTAAAACACCTGAAACCAGGCTGACTCCTGATCCTTTGTAATGCATTTTTTTTTTCTCTCTAGAAACTTGTAAGACTATCCAATTGTTCTCACTTTCCTGATATTTTCATAGTGATGTGCCCATCTGTGTGAGCACTCTGTGAGCCCTACTCACAGAGTAGACCGCTAATGCCCTTTAGTTGTAGGCAGTGTTCTGGACTGTATCCATGAGAGTCATCTCTCACTGCATATTCAGTTACCTCTTTCTGGAACTTCAAGCTCTCAGATGCTGTACTTCTTGGACTGGTCATCTCACTGTCATATTTTTTCCCTCCTAATTTCCAGCTCTGATTTTTCTCCCTGAGTCTCTGGAGATCCATTAATTTTGTTTTTCAATGATTCATAGCCCTCAGCTACAACATTTTGAATTTCCAAGAGTTCCTTTTTGTTTCGTGGATATTCCTTTTTCACAGAAATTAGTTTCTGTCTCAGGGAAGTAGCATCTTGTTGCATCTCTCTAAAGACAGAAAAGGATGCTGTTGGTGGTGTTTTTTTTTTTTTTTTTAAGGTTTCCCCTTTCATTTTCTGTTTTAAATATCCATCCTTTGCTTGTTTGTTTGGTTTCTATTTTCACTTTAAGGGAGTTCCAAATATTTAAGTGTCCTTAATTGATGGATTATATTTAAGAGTTAAACAACAGAAAACTGACAGGAGTGGTGAGTGGGCTTGTCAGCTGGAGGGGCTGTGGCTGAGTCGTCCTGCAGGGTGGTCTCTGACGTGTCCTCCGTGCTTTCTTCTCCAGGCTGGCTGCCTCTGCCAGCCTGAAAGATGCTGGGGGATTATCAGATCTCCAGCCTAGAGAGGACTGGAGGCTGCACCGTGAAAGCAAGTGAGGGACAGCTGGGGAGTCTCAGCCGTCCTTCCCTGGGTTGTGCCAGCCACGCCCCCATCCAAAGAGTGTCTCCTTGGTCGTCAATAGAGGACAAACCTCCACCTGTCTCAGCCTGGGTGGCAGGGAGGCAGGCTGGGTTGCATGGAGGTAGGGCCTCTCCAGCAAGCTCTGGATTCAGCTCCGACCTTCACCCAGCACCAGGGCCTAGGAAGGCATTGCTTCTGTGGTGCAGCAGGCATTAACGCTGCTTTAAAAGAGGTGCTGAAGCCACCTGCGCCCATCAGAGCTGAGTTAAGCAACACGTGCATGCTCACATCCAACTGAGATGTGTCTACAGAGAAAGACCTGGTCGGGGCTCTGTGTGCTGATCACCATCAACTTTCCTGGGGCTGGAAAACATAACAGAACCTAGAAGACCTGGGAAGGTGAAAGTGAAAATAGCCACTCAGTCCTGTCCAACTCTCTGCAGCCCCATGGACTGTAACCTGTCAGGCTCCTCTGTCCTTGGGAGTCTCCAGGCAAGAATATTTGAGTGGGTAGCCATTCCCTTCTCCAGGGGATGTCTCAACCTGGGAGGCCTCCACAAAAGTGTTGGAAAGCCAAGCTCCATGATGTGGCTGGCTGCAGCTGTTCGGTCGTTAAGGACCATGGCATTAATAAGACATCAAAGAATATTTCAAACACAAAAATGAACAAATGAGAACAACCCTCAGATATACACATGTGTATACACACACACATATGGTTGCTGTTGTCTTCTTTTCCATTCATTTTATCTCTGCAGTTTATGCATTTTTTAAAGATTCTTTCACCATAATTTCAGCAAGGTTTGGGAGGAGGGCATTCAGTCACAATTTCTAAACTGCTGTGCTTTTCCCCTCATTACCATATCACTTTATTCTATTTTTATAAAACATAACATCGATTCAGAAGAGTGCATAAAACGTATTTTTACAGATTAATGAAAAATTGTAAAGCAAACTCTCCTGTGAGGAAACAGCACAGAGTGAGCTAGACTCTGGATGGACCTCCCAGGCCTCAGGACTGGGGAAGGCTGGGGCCCCAGGGAGTGGGATCTGCTGGTTTTGGTTTCTCTTGTGCGGGAACCTCGGGGACCCTCTCTGACCCTGCCTGAGACCCCTCTGCCCAGTGGATCCAGGGCATCACAGCCACAATAGAAAATACCAACTCCAGAATCAAACCCGGGCTCCCAGCTGGAAAACAAGTTCCTTCCAGGAGTCTGTCATGCCCACTCTCGCCTCCCTGCTCTGACTCCTCACTGCCCGGACGTGGCCAGTGTAGCCCTGAGGTGTGTTCTGTATCTACCTGCCCCATCCACTCCTACCTCCAGCCCCCAATGGCAGCCTGGCCAGGAGGATGTTCAGTCCAGGCTGTCACTGGGGGAGGTGACTAAACGTCCAGTGGTCAGGAAGAACCAAGACTCTCAAATGGAGAACCTACGGGAAAACCCTCTTGGGAGGCCTGTTGTAGGGTTTTACGTGGAAAACATTCCTGGATGGAGAAGAGCCCTCAGGAGTATCCCTGGGGGAAGGCAGAGTATTCCTTTTTTCTTGAATTTAGAAGAACTTCTGCCCAGCATCTTGGGAGGCAGGGACTATCTAAAGATGAAGAGAGGACAGCTAAAGTGGTGGACCTTGGAGGGGCCCAATGATTACTCAGCTCATCTGAGACAGTGAATATTCCCTGTTTGTTCCCAAACTGTCTTACTCATGGTCCATGCCTACCCACAAAGAAGATGGGCACCAGCCCCCACCCTCACCCCCGTAGAAGGGAAATGGAAGGATGAGAAGGCAGCACAGTCCAGCACGGGCTGCACCCCACTCTGGAGGGAGAAGCAGAACCACAGCCTGAAGGCTTCACATCCCCGGAGAACATAGTCCCTGGCCCTTCCTGGCGGAGCATCCATCCACCTCCTCCCACCGTAGTTGGGGGCCTCCAGACACAGCAGGAGAGGCGATTCCATTCTGAGGAACCAGAGACAGACAGTAGGAGGTGGGGGCCAGGCCTTGGGGAGGGGAGGGCGGTGCTTATGGGGAGGGAGTGTCCATCTGGGAAGATGGCAGAGTCCTGGAGACCAGGGTGGTGATGGTCACATGACAGCGTGAGTGTCCTCACAGCTACCCAGGCAACACGGTACGTACGTACGCTCCAAAATGGGTAAAAGGGTGGATTTTTTTTTTTTTAATGTTTCACCACAGTTTTTTCAAAAGAAGCCTCCATCCTAAAGTGGAGAGTCACACAGGCAGAGTGTCTCTCCACAGCCGTGCTGGGGCTCGCCACACCCTGGAATGAGGGCCTGTCATCAGGCAAGCAGCCAGAGGGTGTTTCAGGGCCAACCAATGCAGATCGCATGAAGGGGGCCAAGTCCTCCATCGACTCACAAGACATGGAAATATATGCCCAAATTTCAGATGAGTAGTGAGGCTCCCTTCCGCCCTTCACTCTGCTGGTTTGGGCCACGCCGACCAGGTGGGGCGGGTGGACCCCAAAACTGTTTTCTTCGGAACTAACCTCCTGTGGCTTCATCTTCCTTCCAGGGTTGATCTGTCTCACTTCCCGACACTGAGAGGATGCAGGTGGACCACAGCCCTCCAGTCACCCAACACGGAGGGCTGTGGGACCCAGCGCTGGCTAAGGCACAGGAGACTTCCATGTTATTTAGACCCCAGCAAAATCTTGCTTTTAGTTTTTTAGTTTTTTTAGTTTAGTTTTTCTTTTAGTTCCACTGATCCATAAACAACTTGATCCATAAACTTGATTCCTGCCATACAAACTGTAGAGTCTGCTCTGAACAGAGCACACAAGCTCAGTGGAACCCAGTGGAATCTGAGTCGGTTCCTACCCCTCCAATCCCTTCATCATTCAAGACAGACCAACAGTGAACTCAGGCATGAGAGCCAAACCAAAACCAATGTTGGGACACCGGGACAAGGCTGCCTCAGGCCCTTGGCACCTGCCCTCGGGGAACAGTTACCACTGTTCTCCCAAGCCATTCTCCCAAGAGTGAACTCAAAGTACATCATCAACGACAAAAGCCTTCGTGACGAGACCAAGGAAACCTATCAGGCTCTGGATCTGGACCAGAGCCTGGACCTACCTGGACCTGCCACTCCCTAGCCTGGACCCGCCATGCCTTGGGGGCTCAGCCTTCCAAGTCCAGGCCCTACCTGCTGCTCTCAGCAGACACCAGTCTCTGCCCCTGCCCTTCGGGCCACTCCTGTTCCCCAAGAGCAGCCCTGATTCCAGAAGCTTTCTGGTGTGCTGGAATGTGCATAAACAGTCAGGAAAAATTAAGATCTTTTTGGAAATCAGAAAAGACAACAGTCTGCTCGCTGCTCCCAGGAGATTCCTACGCTGGGCTTTTCCTAGAGGCCAGCTTTCCAAATGCCATCAGCAGAGAGAAGTCTTACAATGGAAACGTTAAATGCACTTTGGGCTTTCTAAGCGAGTCCAGGAGAAAGGACTGTGACATTCTGTGTGTTCACCAGGGTTGTCTCCTCTCTCCTGGCCCTCTAGAGCCTGGGATGGATGCTCCCCCAGCCCACAGGTGTCTGAACATGAGCATCCCTCTGAGTGCTTCTGTGGGGTCCGGAGAACAAAGCACACGGTCCCGCACAGCCCAGAGCCACCCTTTCCTCCTCAGCCTCAGACGCTCGAACATCCAGCAAACCCATCAGTTTCTGAGTTTATTCCACACAAGCCCCAAACATCATTGGCAAGATTTCTGCCGCTGCTCAGGTGGATGCCAAGACCACACCCTTCCAGACTTGAATCACCACTGCCCAGAGGACCCCAGGAAAGCAAGTGTTCTGTGGCATCTCCCCTGGAGAGGCCAAGAACAACACCTTCAGTGTTGGTCCAGATGGGGGCCAAGTTCTGAGCCCCATGGACATAGCTGCCCCACGACCAAGGGCGGGGAGAGTCACTGCTGGGCTCAGACACACACCCTCTCCCCTTTCAGGCCCCTTTGGGAACACATCTGGGGGGAGGTGGTCTCAAACCCTTCGCACACTGGAGAGAACAAGCACTCAGAGTCACACGGAGCGTGCCTCACACCCTCACTTCACAGCATCCTCCCCCGGGTGGCCCTGGCTTGGTCACCTTGCCTCTGAACCTGCTTCACTGTTTGCACACAAGAGCTAGACACGGCAGAGCTGTAGAGTCGTGGTCAAGATCTGGGTCCCTGGGACGGGACACCTGTTCCAGAATTGCAACAGTGGTGCCCATTGTTAGTCTGATTAAAGGGAGACGTGACTCAGAACACAGGGACTGGAATACATCCCTGAAAAGCAGAGCCCTGGCCTGGCCGTGGAGAGTCTGGATAAACACGCCCACGGGAATGGCGGGGCTGATACAAAAGCGGAGGCTAGATGACACTCGCGTCCCAATGCCCATAAGTGGGATCAGCGTCTCCATGGCAGGTCCTCTCAATGCAATATTTTAGGACGACGGCAGAGCTGATGCTTCCCAGAGGCTGTCAGGCAGCAGGCAGTTCATTTCATAAGAGATTTCCCCGAGATCTCTGGGGCTGCGCAGGTGATGGGTTTCCTTCAGAGTGATGTATGTGGGCTGCCTCCCTCCCGTCTCGGCTCCAAAGGCCCTTCGGAGATTTCTTTATGATTTTATGATGCTAATTCCTCTGGAAAGTTTTGAAAAATTTGACAGGCTTCATGTAAGTGCGTGTATGAGTGTACATAGGCATGTGAACATACAGACAACAAAAAGCCCTAGAAGCTGCACAAATGTACCCCTCCCCCAGCATCCTCCAAACTGTGCCCATGCACTGTGGCACCTTCTTTCCAAGGGGACCCCACATGACTGACACGGTAATCTGAGGACTGGGAATTGAGAGCATGGAAACCTGGGTGTTTAGGGTGAATTTTTCACAATGACTTACCTGGGAGAAAGCCTGCTGCCTGTTTAATTACTCAAAGTGGAAAAAAAAACAAAAGTGTTAGTCGCTCAGTCATGTTTGACTCTGTGACCCCATGGACCATAGCCCACCAGGCTTCTCTGTCCATGGGATTTCCCAGGCAAGAATACTGGAGTGTGTTGCCATTCTCTTCTCCAGGGGATCTTCCTGACCCAGGAATCAAACATTGAGGGTTTGATTCTTTGATTCTGCAAACCCCAACCCAGGGTTTCCACATTGAGGGCAGATTCTTTACCATCTGAGCCACCAGGGAAGCCCCACCGATGCCCCCAAAAAGCCTGGGAAGGCAGTCGATGTCTCCCTTCACTCTGTAATCTACCTCTCTTCTCTTGCTGGCCAGCCATGGTGCTTTCACAACTTCGCCTAGATTCTTCTGTCCTGAGATGTGGTTTCTCTCCTCAGTTCTGCTCCCTTCCCATTTCTTCTGGGAACCCTGAGCCCCCTTCCACTTTTCTCTCCACCATCTCATCTTCCTGTCTTCTCAGCAACAAACCAGTGGCAATGACCTAACACTCACCACAAAGAGGCAACGTTCCCGGGAAGCATTCACAGCACAGAACCTCAGTGGAGGCCAGACACCAAGAAAGCCAAGTCTGCAGGGCCCAGATCTGGGTTTCCCGCCCCAAGCTTGCCCGAAGATGCTGTCAGACACCCTCACGTCAGATGCACATCACACAAATGAACGTGCCATCTGCAAGGAGCCAGTGGACAACAGATTCACCTGCACGTTTGAGAGAAGCTGACTCGATTTACAGAATTACAGACATTTGAGATGAAACAGCTCTAACATAGGCCACCAGAGTAGACAAAAAGTTTTATTATTTTGCTCCAAAAGGCCCAACTCAAGATGCCTACCTTGGAGAAAAGGAAAAGAATACAATTATTCGGAGGGACTTCCCTGGTGGTCCAGTGGTTAAGACCCGCGGTCCCAATGCACGAAGACTGGGTTCCACACCTGGTCAGGGAACTAGATCCCACATAGTGCATGTTGTGGCCAAAGAATAAAAAATAATGCATGTTATTGTCGTTCATTCAGTCACGTCCAACTCTTTTTGACCCTATGGACTACAGCACACCAGGCTTCCCTCTCCTCCACTATCTCCCAGAGTTTGATAAAGTAATGCACACTCCCATTAAAAAAAATTCAGGCAGTAATCCTCCTGATTACAGAAGGATAAAAATGAAATTTTTTTGTTACAAAAATTAACATTTACTAAAAATGCCTGGCTACAGGGAGAAAAAGATGACTTTGACACCTGTGGATTTCAAGTTGTCCTGAGAGGTAAGAAATGACATCAGATAGCATCTTTCCAATAGTAAGGCACCCTGAAAATGCAGAAACGTTTTGCATATAATTGAGTTTCCTGCTGAACAGTTTCCACAAAGTGGCAGAGAGGTCTGCTCAGTTCTGCTCGGCTCTGACTTCCGGGAACTCCACTCCTTGTACCTGAGGGCAGGTGTGACTATCCTTCTAGCAGCCATACCTGTCCCTTCCTCCTCACCCCTCATCCGTCTGATGCTGCAAGCCTCAAGTTCCATGATCTAGGGGTTAAATTTCAGCAGGATTAAAAATCCCACCATCAACCCTAGAACATTTTTTTTCAATCACGATTTAAGAGATTTTGTGATATAGTCCTTCCTTCCAGGCCAGTAAGCGATCATTAGTTTGGGCTTTGTTCTTTCAGTAGCATAAGTAAAATATTAACTTACAACAAACGTAGTCTCATACCCAAACGTCAATATTTTAGAGGTCAATTACAATTGAATAATTCATTTTTTAATTAGGTGCTGTTACCTCTCTCCCTTAAAATGATGCCTCGTGAGGGCATCTGCCTTAAGTGGGGCTGCGCCATATACAGCAGGCACCCAGTAAGGATTTTTGGTGAATGAATTCCCATCACCCCAAGAATGGTCCTAGACTGGGCTCTGGAACCCATGCTTACATGTCAAAGCGGTACCTTCTGTGTGGAGTCCTGTCTCCTCTTCTGACTCAGAATCTTCCTCCTCCCACCATCAGTCTAGCCGACTCCCCACAGGCTTCAGGCTTCACTCAAGAGCAGTTTCTCCAGGAAAACCTCTTCTATCGGTTTTCTACCCCAGTTCACACACATCACTGCTTTCAGGGCCTTTGCTAATCATCTTAGAATCTCAGATGCCTACGTTCAGCCCCTCACTGCCCCTGCCCCCCAGGGACAACTAGGAGAAAGACTCCTAAGAAGCCAGGATCAAGGTTATCAGACCAACAAATCACAGGAAGGTACTTTATCACAATGAGCTCCTCCCACGCACACACCGTGAGGACCTGCTGCCCCAGCACCAAGCCCACGGGGTGGGCAGCCCACATTGAGGGCCAGCGCCCAGCAGACAGGTGCCCGCAGCTGCCGGGGTCCCTAGGAATCCCATGGGGCCACTCAAGACCCCAGCTGCAGGGACCCAGAGTCCCCCACCCTCCGATGGCCTAACAGCAGGCTCAACCCTTGACACGTCCAAGGGCACCACAGTCCCAAGAAATGACGCAACCTGCTCAGAATTTCCTTTGAAGGATTCAGGGGTTTGGATTTTATATTCAAGAAAGGCTTTCCTCAAATACATTTAAATTTAAAGGAGCTTGGTGCAGGAAGGGCTTCCATCATACAGAGTGTGAGTGTATATAGGGAGCGTTTTCCCCCCAAATGAATGCTGCTGCTGCTGCTGCTAAGCCAAATGAATGCAGGTGGATACAAACGGGGCAAGGGGTGTCACACACTTAGACTTCAAAGCTTCAGCCACTGGCAAGCAGGCAGCAGGCAGTGCCCGTCTCTGAAAACTGAGGGCAGGAGGAGTCTCCGCACTCAGGGCTCTGTCCGGGAGCACTCCCCACCACTGGAGACGCCTGGTCCCCACGGCAGCCGCCCGGGTGCCCTGGCCTCCCTGCATGGCCCAGCCTCTCTCCCAAGGGCATAGTCCTCAGGACAAGCTTCCTATGCTGCAGGTGTTTCTAAACCTGCACCATTTGTGATGGGGAGGTGGGGTGGCACCCTCTGCCTGGTCCAGGGAACCCCCGCCTGATGAGCACACGAGGTAGCTGTCTCCTGACGGTTGAGGACACGCGCCCGCATCCACGCCATGATGCCTGCATTTCCAGGGCAGACCATGTCCCTTCTCTGAACGCCAGTGTCCTCATCTGTGAAATAGGACGACAGGAGGCCTCACAGGGTCACCGCGATGCCCAAATCACCCTGACCCACACAACACTTCGGTGTCAGCACATGGAACAAAGACATTACTATTGAGTTAGAGACACCACGTCCTACGACAGTCATCTGTGTAACCCTGCTTACCCCAGCATTTACCATTTTTATTTTGCAACAGAACCAAGTTGATTTTTTAAAACACTAGTTAATTCTGCTACGGGCGGGGTGAGGTGCGGGGACGGGTGCTTTGTCTCGGAGGATTCTTCCCACCCCTTCCTACGCTCACAGTCATGCACGTTCAGGGGAACAGGGGCCACCACCTCCACACGTGAGTCCACGTGACACTTGGCCCCCCTCACCAGTCACTTCGCTTCTCTGAACTAAAGGGACGCCATCTGGCCGGCTCCGTCCACTCCCCGTCCACTCACTCAACAAATATTTATCAAGAGCCTGGCGGGTGCTGGTCCCTGCCCAAGGCACTGGGGACAGAGCAGCTTCCTGGGATGAATTCTCCACCCTGAAGTAAACAAGTAAACAGACGTGACCATTTACTGTAGTGGGGATTAGAAGCAGTGTTTGCAGAGCACTGGCGCCTGCTGGTCACTCGGAAAAGGGAATTGTTATGACTAAGCAGGTCTCCCGGCCCCACCTGCCGGAAGACACACAAACAGAAAGGTTCAGTGACTGAGGGGAGCACCCCCACCCCACCCGTCACCCCGGTCCAGTCCCTCTCTCCCCCAGTCACTGCTGCAGGCCTGGCTCCAGAATGGCTCATAGGATGTAGCTGCACCGGGTCTTGCCCAGACCAACTCAGCAGACCCCAGGGCAGGGCTGGGGTGGGGGGCGGGGGTGGGTTGCCTCAGTGAAACGTTTCCCCAAGGCCCTGGTTAGGAGCCGGGCTGAGCTCTGAGCCACCCCATCCATACCCCCACCTTGAGTACCCACAGACAGCACCGGCGATGAGGGCCACCTGCCATCACCTGTCCGTGGGTTTCCCACGCCTGGGGACCACACACACCGGCCCCGACTCTGCTGCGATGCACGCAGGCCCCATAGAAACATCTCACCCTTCAGCAGACCTGACGGTGCAAGAAGGCCCAGCTCACTGTAGGAGGACCACATCTCTGCTTGCTTTCTAAACACACACCTTGATGCATCCTAAATACAGGCCGTGGGGTGTCCTCAGCCCAGCACAGTCTGGAAGTGGACCCCACAGGCTCAGGCAAGATCTGGCTCCTGAGCTGACCAGCAGGGAAAAACATGGTCCCTGCAGGGTGAGTTGTGGTGGGGGGCTGCCCCTCAGGGACCCTTCTTTAGCCATGAGGCCTCTCTGCCTCTCTCCCTGTGTGATGAGACCTGCGAGTGGGCAGCCCAGATATCCTCCGTGGGTGAGGGTTCCAGAAACCAAGAGCCTGTGTGTCTCCTCGCCCACAAAAGCTCTCCCAAAGGGCCCTGTGGGACCTGCATCCAGAACCAGACAAAGGGGCTCCAGGCTCGGGCTGTGAGCTCTCCGACCAGCACACACGGCCTCTGCCAGCACCTTGATGGCCCCCAGGCCTGAACTCACCATCCTTACAACCAGCCAGGGCCGCCCCATCTCACAGCATAAATGGGAAACTGGAAAGTCCCGCCTTCTCCCTGACACTTGGGCCCTTCTGCTGAGCCCATCCCGCCTGCCCCAGCCCCCACGTCTCCTCCTCTGGCCTCTCCTCTGCCCCTCGCCCCTCTGGAACCACCTGGTTCTGGCTTCAGAAAACCCAACACAGCTCTGTTGTCTGCACAGGGTCAGATGCCAAATACATTCTCTTAATGTTTCAACCCAATCCAAGTCTGAGCCGACTTCAGGGTCTGTTGGGAGCTGGGAGTTTTCCACACGTGATGAGCCCACCCTGCCAGCAATAGAGCTCAGGAGACCTCGTCCAATTTACCTGCAGGGCAGCAGCCACCAGCAAGGGTGTGGGGGGAGGTTCACATACTATTTCTACAGGATGCTCTGCCTGGCAGGTCGCACTGCCAGCAACAAGGCCGTGAAAAATGTGGAAAGAAGTGCCGTGTTATGGGCCAGTTCACGTTTCCTTCTGCTTCACTAGCACCAGGAAAAGATAACAAAGATGACGGATTTGGGTGCAACGGCATATGTTAGATGGAGCATAAAACAAACAGACTTTTACTTAAATAATGAGAAAAAGACCATTAAAAAAAAATTCCATACTGAAACACTTTTCAACTCCCAGAAGGAGAAAAAAAGCAAAGTGCTAGGGAGATAAACAGGGGTTGTATCAAGCAGGTTGCAGGGAGAAGGAACCGGGCGGGAGGAAGGAAGGAAGTAGAGAGCAGGAGGGTGGCTATGGGCCCACAGGTGTCAGGGGGACCCCCTCCTTCTGGACAGTGAGGGTCTTTGCTAAGTGAGTTATTCTTGGACTCGACAGAGGACACACCTCTGGGCAGCTGATGTGTCTTCTCTTTCTGTCTGGACCCTAGAGAGAGCCACGGGGAGAGGGCAAGCTGACGGGGCCCCACTTGCAGGAGGGCGAACATTTGGGTCGCTTTTCCCAAAGAGCAGCCGGTGACTCTCAGCAGCAGGGGCGCCAGGGGGGCGAGTTAAACCCATGGACTCTGGGTCCCATGGGCTCACACTGTAGCTGCTCCCCGCCGCACCCAAGGGGATCCACAGGCTCTGAGGTCCCAGGTCCTCTGCTGTAGGTGCAGTATTGCCTCTGTCTCTGAGCAGAACTCTGCGACTGCAGTTTCTTGTTCTAAAAAAGCCATGAGAGTCACGGGAGGTTGTCCAGCTTCCTTTCAGGGGCCCGTCAGTGATTTGGGGGCCACATTCTGGCAGGACAAGGGGACGGCTTTGGCCCTCAAAGCTCCATAAAGAGCCACATGCACCCCTGCTTCAGGGTTCCAGAGGCTACAGACATGACCAAAGCCCCTGCTCCGCCTGGTGCCCCAGCCTGCTCTCCGCACTGTCGGCCTGGAGCTGCCAGCCAGGTAAGTGTGAACCACCCCCCACCGTCTCCTATGGGTTTAAATCTCTGTTTCTCGAGCTTAGAAGACTCGGCGCTTGCCATCTCCCTCCGACTCTCAGGCGGAACCTCCCTGGTGGCCCCATCGCTCCTCCTGTCCACCTGCACCACCCTTCCCCTGCACCTGCCACAGGTGCTCAGAGCCCGGCCTGGGGCTCCTTCAGTCCTCCCCGCCTCCCCCAGCAGGAAGTGTCTCTGGAGTCCTGCCTGACACCTGCCCGCTGCATCTCCTCCTGCTCTGTCCACAGGCTCCTCGGTCACCACCCCTCATCCCGTTAAAGCTCACCTTCTCCCGGCTGAAGGCATCTCTTGACCCCCCCCACCCACTGAGAGGAATTTTCAAAATGTGTCTGTGTAGGTGTGTGTCTCCGAGTGTCTGTGTACATGTACGTGTGTCTGTGTATACGTGTGACTGCGTGTGTCTGTGTACATGTATGTGTGTCTCTCTGTGTATGTGTGCATCTGTGTATGTGTCTATGTGTGTATATGTGTGACTGTGTGTGTACATGTATGTGTGTCTGTGTCTGTATATATGTGTGACTGTGAGTATCTGTGTATAGTGTGGCTGTGTGTATATGTGCCTGTCTGTGTATATGATGTATATGTGTGACTGTGTGTGTACATGTGTGTCTGTGTGTCTGTGTGTGTGTCTCTGTGTATATGTTTCTGTGAGTATATCTGTGTATATAAGTGATGTGTGTGTCTGTGTACATGTATGTGTGTCTGTGTCTGATATATGTGTGACTGTGTGTATCTGTGTATATGTGTATCTGTGTGACTGTGTGTCTCTGTACATGTCTGTGTGTGTCTGTGTATATGTGTGTGTGTCTCTGTATATGTATTTAGGCTGGAGGAAACGCTCCATCATCCAAGCACACTTCCCTATTTTACGGTCACTGCCCAATCCGGAGCTTTAGAGAGGCAGCAACTGCCTTAGCAACCAGAACCCCCTCTCAGCCCCCACATTCTCTGGTGTGCCCCGATTCCTAGTGTAAGGTTCCCCAAGTCCTGGCTGCCCCCCACCACCTCCCCTCCACCATGTGGGCTAGCCCTCATGGGGGAAGATGGAAGACGGACCGGTGGTGCAGCCTCGACTAGCATGAGCTTGTGCAGGGTCACCCTTTACTCAGAGCAGCTTAACTGAGGTGTAACTTACACACCAGGAAGTCTGCCCATTGTGAGGGTCCAACTTACATACAGTTGTATGACCATCACCACTGCTTAGTTTCAGAGCTTGTCCACCACCCGGTGAAGTGATCTTAAATCCACGGTCCCTCCGCTCCAGCCCGGAGGACATCTTAGGACCCCTTGCTCCTCTTGCGCAGCATGAGGAGGTGCGAGCAGCACTCAGCCACCCAGAGCGCCCACCTGTACACCCCCCACCCTCATGGACTCTGGGTGAGGGGCCACCTCTGGGACCTAAGATGAGAGCAACCCCCTCTGAGCCTTGGCCCAGAGTCGACCCAAAGCATCACTGGCTGCCACACAGGCCTCGGAGTCTTTTTCTAAGTTGCAGATTAACTGAGAGGCTGTAGGGTTTCACAGAGGATGGGTCGGTTGGCAGTGGGGGCAGTTACACGAAATGATATTCAGAGAAGAAGTGGCACCAAGGAAGGCCCTGCTCTTTCCAGGGGACTGTGGGACACCCCTGGTGTGTTTCTTCTGCCACAGCGAAGAGTTCCTGCCTGCTGACACAAAGTCACACCTCGGCAGGCCACGTGGACTTGGGCCGAGGCTCTGCTTGCCCTGTCATCGCTCAGCTCGCCAGCCAGCTCTGGAGCCTGACCCCACACACAGCCCAGGCTCCCTGAGACAACCAGGCAGAGGCCATGAAGTCCAAACAGGCATCAGACACACTACCTGCAGGGGCCTAAGAAAATGTCAGACTAAAAAGCACAAGAATTGATACCCCGTGATATCCCGAGAGGCTGGCGACAGGAGGAGGAGGCCCGGGTACTCTCCTGCTTCTTGCAGAAACAACCACCAACTGTCCCCTGTCGCTAACTACAGGAAGCTGCCAATGACCCAGGAGACACTTTGTGGGGTCACGTGAGAAGCTCTGGAGTCCTGACAGGGGAGGGGAGAGGCAGGACTTCCCCCCAGCCGGCGGGCGGCCCAGGATCGCGGGGTGCCTGGTCGGGCCAGCTGCATTCCACAGCCCCCTCTGTGCCCAGACGGCTTTGTGATGACTTCAGGCTCAGCACAGAGTAAACACTCTCTACGCTTTTTCCATGGACACATTCTAACCCCAAACTGCCAGCACTGGCCTCCCGACCATCCAGAGGGAAAGACGCCTTTCCCAAGAACATAAAACCTTCTTAACTAAATAGTCCATCTTGGCTGCAAAAGCAAACTTTCCTACAAGCTTCCTAGAAATTACTTCTCGAGCACCAAGCCTACGAATCACCTGAGCAAAGACCCCTCAGCGGAATGACGGCCCTGGGAGCAAACACGACAGAGGATCCAGAAGGCACACTCGCTCCAGCAGACACCTGCCCTTCCAGGATGCGGGTGGAAAGAGCACCCACGGGCCACTGCTCAGAACTCACACTCGCACGCACCCTGCTCACAATCGCCTGACTGCAACAGTCTTTCTCACAACAGGCGGAGATAAGACAGCTGATGTGAAAAAAGAGACCTTGACATCCAAGCTCGGTCGACTTTTGTAACATCAAGCATGTTCCGGCTTGCATCCGCATGGTCCAAGCTTAGCCCCCACTGCCCTTGTGCAGAGGCGGGCACACGGCGGTGCACTTACCAGGTTGGAATTCGTGGCGTTGGAGTCGTCCTCTGGGAAGGGAATATAGATCGCTAAGGCCACACAATTGGCAAAAATAGTCAGTAAAATAATGATTTCAAATGGCCTGGGGAGAGGGAGTTAAGGAATTAATGCCACGGGAAGCACCAGTGAAACAAACACACACACACACACACACACATATATATATATATATATATTTTTTTTAATGAAGATTCATAAGAATTTTGTTTAAACAATACATTCCAAGCCCCTTGTGTTCTGAAAAGAAACATATGCCTTTTTAAGTGCTTCTAATGGGGCCCCGCCAAAATTTTTCCTAATATGTCAAAAGCAGTGGAGGCCAGTCGCGTGCCAGAGTAAACACAGATTTCTAAAACTTTTTTCCCTTCTTTTATTTATTTAGATTGCACTGGACTTCATTTTCCCTCATGTGTGCACAGGGTTGCTTTTAAAAATTGGGGCCTGCTCCAGCCGGGACTCGCCCCCGCCCACCCTTTCCCGGGCTGCCCTGCCCGTGGGCTCGCCCGACTGCACTGGGGGCCCGACAAGGCTTGGCTTGAAACAGGAAGACCCTGTGGGGCTCAAGGCAGAGACTTGACTTCGACTCTTCAGCGAAATTTGGAGATAATACTTTCAATCTTTTAAGTTGAAGTTCAGAGTCTTTTTTTTTTCCTTCCTCCTTATTCTCTGACAGCTTCCAGAGAGCCTGAAGGTGGCTAGGGGCTCTGGACCCCAGCAGCAGAGCAGCATGATCTGTGCGGGTGGGGGATGGCAGCTGGGTGCAGGGGTCTCTTCCATCTACTGAGGTCCTGCTTTCGGGGTGGGGGTGGGGCAGCCTGCATCCCAGGGTCTCCTGACTTGCTGCAGGTTGTGCTGGGGTTTGGAGGGTGGGGGGTGTGGGGATAAGCCAAGCCTCACTCCCCAACCCTTAAGGAGGTCCCTGTGCCCGGATCTCTGCATCAAAATATCAGGCAGATGCAAAAATGAGCAACTGTGACCATACACCTTCTGCCCTACACCCTCGATGGAAGGCCATGGGGTGGGGGGTGGGGGGTGCTTCAGAGGAAGGGCCCGGCTCACGCTCTTCCAGCCCCATTTCCCCTCCTCCTCAACACAGCCACGTTTCCAGCCCAGTCCATGGAACCTCACCAGAGGAGGATGAAAAAGGACGGCCATTCGTGGAGGGAGGGACCGCCTCCATCTCCAGGGAAGCCTGGGCTTGCAGAGCTCACAAGTCCTGAAGCAGACAAAGGCCTTGGAGACCGCCTGGTCCAAACCCCTGAGGCCCAGGGAGCCTTGGGAGAAACTCCCAAGACCCACAGCAGGCATTGACCTGCCAGGCCAGAACCCAGACCCCTGCTTGCAGAGTCCACTGTCCACTCCTCTGCCATGGACGTCCCGGGATCTGAGTTCTCAGGGCAGCCTGGGGCCTGGAAGGAATTGGTGATCCTCCAGTTCAGGGCCCCCTGGACACTGTGCTGCCTACGGGTGGGTCCCCTCGGCCCTGAGGGTGGAGCTGGGCATCTGCTCACCCAGCATGCCCCCTCAACACTGTCAGTTTCTTGCTATTGAGAACACCTGCAGCAGGCACCCAGCCTCTCCACTGGACAGACCCAGAAAACAAAGCAGCGCCTCCCAGGGCCGAACTGGCAAATAGCGGAGTCAGGTCTGAACCAGAGCTCCTGACTCATCTTTTCCAGCAGGCCGTGCTGCCTTTGAGCTGGCCAGGGATGCGTGGGGAGTTGGGATGCTGGTGGGAGGAAGGCTGGATGCTGATGCTGACCAAAGGCTTGCCCCCCAGGCCCTGCTCTGACCGCCCTGCTCAAACCGCAGCGTGGTGGGAATTTGTCACCCCATTCCTACATGAGGAAACAGAAGGTGACGGGATGCGTCAACTTGCCCAGAGTCACCCTCGCTGGGGTAGGATGGGGTTGGACCAGAAAGTCTGGCTCCGAAGTCTGAATTTGTCAGGAGTCTTCTACACTGATCCACTCTGAAATCATCCCAAGCAATTGTTGCTGTTAAAGTTTTGTGGGAACTTTTTTGGTGGACCATTTTTCAAGTCTTTATTGAATTTTTTGCATATTGCTTCTACTTTATGGTTCTGTTTTTTCGCTGGGAGGCATGTGGGATCTTAGTTCCCCGACCAAGGATCGAACCCGCACCACATGCGTTGGAAGGTGAGGTCTTAACCACTGGACCTCCAGGGACCTCCCACCCTAAGTGTTTTTAGGAAATTGGCTCTTTTAGGCCCCCTCCCACATGGCCTCTTCCCTCTCGCCCTGTCCCCACTTAGCCCAGGCTGGGCATCTTGGTCCCCCTCATCTGTCCTGGGGCTCCCCCTGGCAACCAGGACAAGAGCCAGGCCTCAAATGTCAACCTGTCCCCTCCCCACAGGTGGGTGGCAGCTGAGTCCAGGTGTCTCCTGCTCTGACGGCCCCCAGCCTCCAAATTCAGGCTATCCTTTCATCACCTTGTGTTAAAGCTCAGAAACCACTCAGGCCAGTAAGCAAGGTTGCATGGTGGAGAGAAGATGCCCACTGTAAGCTGGGAGTTCAGACCCAGGTCCAGTCCCCCTGGGGCCCCGCTGAGCTGCTGGCCTCCTCCTGGCCTCCCCCAACCATCCTCCCCACCCCCCACCAGTGCCTTTCTCCTAAACTCAGGACTCATGGGGGGAGGGAGGGCAGATGTGAGTTCAGGGCACCTGGATCTGAATCTCTGGTGTGGTTAGAGCGAGTTCAGCTCCTCCCGGCCCCCTGCCCCACCCTGGACACATGGGCCGGCTGCCCCTTCACAGCCCAGACCAAGCAGTGCTGACAGCAGCCCGATGGGGACCCACAGATCCAAGCTTCTGAACCAGGCAGCGGACACCTTGGCCCCGGGACCCACTGCCCAGCTCTGCAGTTATGCCGGGCTTAGGCCACCTCCTCTCAAGTGATTTGGGACTTCAGGGGTTCAGGCTTTGACAGAACAAACATTTCTTGTTAAACAGAAATGTCCTTCTGTCTCGAGTCATCTCCTTATACCTTTCATCCACTCCCAAAACTTGTAAATCTTTCCATGGAAAGTCGTCAATGAAACCTAACACCCGCCCTAAACCCCAGGAGACGTGGCGGGCCTGCCCAGATGGCTTCTTCCTAGGAAAATGCCTGGCACTGAGTCCAGGGTCCTAGTCCTGTCTGTGCCAATCTGCAGGCTCCGTGTCCTCACTGGGAAAGTCGGGGGCACACGCACTCACCCTCAGGGGCCTTCCCACCTCCCCAACACCATGATTCCTGGGTGGGATTGCTCCATGAGAGCCCAGCCCTTCAAAGCCTCATCCTCTGCAGCCTGCGCCCACCGGGTTCTATGCAGACACGGGGTCTGTTTCATCCCCCAGGCTGGTGGTCCCCAACCCAGCTGCATCTGGAGAGTTCATCCAGGCCCGGGCAGAGCTCAGACACCTACGCTTTGTCCCAACCCCACAAGGAATGCTGATGGACTCCTCCAACCTCACGGGGAGGTCACACGGCTGTGCCAGCCCACAGATCAGGAGGAGGTGACATGTCAACCCTCACTGAGTGAGCCCTGAGCAAGCTCAGCCCGTCAAGCGAAGAGAAACAACCCCTTAGTCTTGTTTCCTTAAACACTGCTTTTATGTACGGAGCAATCCCCGAGGAGCTGGCTCTACAGGCAGCTTCCCAGGCCCCGTCCCCAGAGGCGCTGACTCAAGGCTGGGGAGGGCCTAGAACTCTGCATTCCAACCACGCCCGGTGACCGACCCAGGGGTCTGAGAACAACCCGCCGCAGGCCACACGGCCAAACCCAAAGGATACTTCCACTCGACGATGCTGATGCAGGCCCTCCGGATGGGGTTCTTCAGGGTCAGGCAGAGCAGGGCGCGGGGCGGGCGGGTGGCCGTCGTGCTGCCCTGCTTCTTGGGCTTCCCGTACTGCTGCCGCTTCCGCTGCGTGGAGCTGACCGTGGAGATGGTCGCGTTGCCAGCGCTGCCCATCAGCTTGGCCTGCCGGGCCGCGTCTATGGCGGCCTGCCAGGACAGGGCGGCCCCCGGCGTGGGGATGTGCTCGGGCGCCAGCCCCGCAGCTGCATTGGCGTTCATGTTGGCGTGAGCTGGGCGCGGGCTCCCATAGCTGGGACCTGCAGGAGAGGACAGGGACAGTGGTCACTGCGGGGGGGACCCAGGAGCCCTGGCAATGCGATCTGGGCCCCAGACTCACAAGTATCTTTTTAAAAATTTCATTTCAAACCATTGCAGGAGCCAGGAAGGCGACCCATGGAAACACCAGAGTCTGACCCTGGGTCTGCTCTGGTCCGAGCTCAGCCCAGGTCAGCTGTGTGACCCTGGACATGTCTCTCCCCTCATTTTAAGGGGAAAACACGCATTAAGCACTTGGGGATCTCAGAAACACAGCGAGAAGAGGAGGACGCAGAAAAGGAGAAATATGCTATGCAACACATGGCAGTTAAAATATATACTTATAAGCACACATACAAATAGAATAGAATAGAATGGTTGTCTACAGAAGGTGAGGCACGAAATGAGAACAGGATACGGGGACAGGAAAAAGAGAATGAATGAATGAGAGCCGCTGCATGAATCAATGCTGACAAATGTACAGCAAATTGAAGGGTATAATTCACTCAAATCTCTGCACCTGAGATGCAAAAGAAAAGTAAGACTCTTAAATGAAGGGGTTGGACCAAAGCAAGGTGACATCCAGGTACCGCAAATCCGTCTGGTGATGGGGGTTGTTGAATAGGAGAGCCGACAGCTGTAAGGGTTTTAAATCACGACAGCAGGTCCCATGATGTCCCCCAAATTGAGCAATAGGATCTATGCGCCTTCCTGACATAAGTTGGCCTTCTGTGATTGTTTTCTCAGCAGAGGTGACACAGAGGCGACTTCTAAGGTAAGTGGAAAATCTGAAATGCCAGCCCTGGGCCACCACGCTGTCAGGAAGCCCCACCAGCCTATGTGGGGGTGGGGAGTCCTGTCCAGCCCCCAGCGACTCCAGCTGTCATCTGACTGCAACCCCACGACAAGACCCCAAGCCAGAATGGCCCAGGGAGCCCTTCCTGAACTCCTGACCTGCAAAAACTGGAGCAGCACAGTGTGCGCTGCAGAGAGCCACTTGTTCGGGGTGACTCACTATGTAGCATTTGGCGTCTGGAAAATGGCGCTGTGTGTAGTGGGTGTGGCCAGGAGGGGACAGAGGGACAGAAAACCTGGGCAGGACCCAGAGGAATCCAGCATAGACACCTCTGCATGGCTCTGGCTTGAAGGCAACACAAAGCTCCAAGACTGTCCCCACAACACGGCCCGGGCCTGGTGGGTTCTCCCCTGTCTGCCCACTGACACCTCCCCAGAGAAGCCTACAAGGTCCACCAAGAGACCAACCCAGTCCGGGCCCTGGGATGACCTGTGACCTTGAGACTGGCCACTGGCCAGGCTCCGTGGGATGAGGAGGTGCTGCGAGAATGGGGTGACATTGTGGACAAAGAGCCTGGCATCTGGAGGCCACGTCAGTCAGCCGGGAGAGGGTGGCCAGAGCCAGGCCAGGGGCGTGGACATCACTTGCAAGCCTCCTTCAATAACTCTCTTCTCTGCATCATGTGCACGGGATTCTTCCAGGGAAGGTGCTGGTCGCCTCCTGGGGCCCCGTCCCCCTCCTCAGAACAGGCTGGACCCAGATGACCACGTGGTGCCTCGCCCAGTGCCCCTCCTTTCCACAATCAACTTGGGCTCACCCTTCTAGGTTTGCCCTTCAAAGTTACTTTTGCTCCCAGCTGGCCCTCTCACCTTTACCACTGACCATGTCCCTGACAAGGACCAGTTCAGAGATGAGCACGTGACCCAGCTTAGCCTCAGATCCCAAAGACACTTCGTCCTGGAGACAGACTCTGACAACCGCTGGGCTCCTGTGTCCAGCCACACGTGATGCCAGCTCCACCTCTGAGCTCTCCAGCCTCACGCCTTAGGTAACTTCACTTAAGGTGATCTCAATTGGCTTTCTGGCCCCTGCAGACCTAATGCACTTGCTCAAGTGCCTCAAAGCCCCTGCCTGTCTGGACTGCCACTCCTGCCAGTTTCCCAAGTCTACGTCCTCCCATCATCACACCAGTGACACATGGAAGTTTCCAGCTTCACGCCACCTGACTGATGGGACCCCCGCGCGCTGTGTTCCTCAAGGGCTCTGGGACTTTTCTGAGCACTACAGGAAGGCATATCGTGACAGGTCACTGATGGCTGTGCAGGCAGGAGAGGCGGGTGGGTGGCATTTTATCACCGAGGTACAGGTGCCCGTGACCCACCCGCTGGGCCCGAGAGGAGCCCTCCAGGTCCGCGTAGGTGACAGCTGGTCTGCACCTTCCCCTCCGTGGCAGCTGCTCCCGCACCGGCGCCATCTGGTCCCCGTGGCATCAGAACCCCACCCCCACTCCCGGCCTGGAGAGCAGCCTCTGAGCTCTCCTCAACACATGGCCTGTGCCCTGCAGACACGGGCTCCGCGTCTCCGTCAAGGACCCAGAGGAGCCAACCCCTTCCAGACAGGGGTCCTGCCCCTCGCACACTCACCGCCATCGTCACTGTGGGGGGGTCCCAAGCTTACAGCGAGGGAGAACCTGCTCGACCAGGCCTCTGCCTTTCTTAGGAGGCCCCAGAGGAAGAGACTGGAAGACAGGATGTGATGCATCGAGGCACCTGCTGCACAAGGGCGCCATGACAACCAGCAGGTGTGGGTTCCCATCACCCACGAGAGCAGAGGATGTGGAGTGAGGCTGGAGATACTGCATCCACTTGCTCCGTGTGTGCACTCACAGGGGGCCATGAACCCCCTGCCCAGTTCATGGCCTCGGGGTGAAGGGCCTGCAGTTCTGACCCCAAGGAGACCCTTTGTCTTTGATGTGATGCTCATTAGGCACCATCCAGCATGGCATCAGCCCCGGGGCCCCCAGGGTGGAGGTGGGTGGACGTGCCACCCTGGACCAAGTGGGTCCAACGTAGCCAGGTTCCATGTGTTTACCAGACTCACCAGCAGGGGCTGTGACCCTGTTTGACAATTTGATCTGTGAGAAGCCACCTTCCTTCCTCGACCCCTGGCTTGGCCAGCCTCTTCCGGAGCTCCTGGATCAGCCACTCCTCTTCCCACAGGGCCATGGAAGCAGCCGTGAACCCCTCTGACACAAGGACCCGTCAGGGCACACTCTGTCCTGATGCGAGGCCTCGACGGTGCCTGCCTCCCTGCCGCCCTCAGGTGTCCCCCAGCCCCCAAGCTCTCACAGCACCAGCCACGTGCCAACCTGACCATCCCAGAGTCCACGGATGATGTCGGAAAGGAAGGCAGCAAGGCAGAGAAGACACCCATCACCCAGGGAGGCCGGCGTGGGTGCATCCTGGGCCCCAAGCCGTCAAAACCAGGGCCCCACGGAGCCCAGAGGCAGTTGGAAAGGCTGGTCTGGGTGGGCGGACTTCGGAGCCACTTGAGCCTCGGTGACCTTATTTACACTGTGAACCGTTCCCAGAGCACTCGGACCTCTCGGGAGAGCACCATCTGGAGAAGCACACACGAACAGGCCCGCGGGGAAAAGAGGAATGACAGCCTCCTCAGCCAGAGGGCAAGAAAACAACCTTCAGTGTCTCAGTCCTGAGGCCCGAGCACAGCTGCAGCCCTGCAACCAGGATGGGGGTGGGAGGTGTGTGGACACACACACAGGCACATAGACACACAAGACACAGACACACACAGATACACATACATACAGATTCATAAGACACAGACAAACACAGACACACACAGATACACACACAGACGCACAAGACACAGACACAAACACATACATGCACACACAGACGCAGACACACAAACACACACGCAGACGCATGCACACACACATACAAACACGCACAGATATGCACACACAAACATACATACACACACATGCACACACACACACACACAAGAGACATGTGGCCCTGCAGGCTGGCCCCTGCCGAGGCTATACCTCAAGGCCCAGCTCAGCCTCCCCCACCCCACATGACTGTTTCCCACCCTACGTGACTGTCCCCCATGCCCTGGGATGACTCCCCAGTCAGGTCCGAGGCTCCATCAGAACCCATGGGGCCCACGACAAGAGGACACGGCGATCTGAGAATGAAAAGCTCCATCTCGGACCCCACACGCGTGGCTCCGGAGCAGAGCGGGGAGGGAGGGAAGCGCTCTGTGTCTCTGACGGCTTCTGTTAGCAGGAAATAACCACCCAATGCAAAGAGACCAATTTTCAAATTACAAAGCTGATTCAAAGCTCAGTCTCCTGGCTGCCAGCTGAAAAGATGCCACTGTCTAAGTAAGCTCCAGCTCCTGCCTTCCCGGACGATCTGCCCAAGCCCAGGGCGACAGCCCAGCCGACCAAGCTGTGTACACAGGTGGGCATTCATAGTGGACACCTTCCTTGTATGGGAGAAAGTGTCTCCCACTTGAGAAGGAGCCCAGCTGCCCTGGGCAGCACCTCTCACTGCACCCACGGCTCTGCTCCAAGGGACCAGGACAAGGCATCAGTCAGCCTCAGGACTGTCTGCACTGCTAGGGATCAAACAGGAGATGAGCTCAGGACTTGGGCTCCCCTGGGGGCCCTCAAGGAGCTGGGACCTGGAGCCTGGGGACAAAAAACCAAGTGGTTTTCTTTAATCTGCCTGCCTGTATGCACCTGCCCCAGGGCCCCCATCCCAGAAGAGGCCCAGTCTCTGCTCACTGAGCCCCGTGATGACGACATCCTGGTGAGGACGACTTGGAAAACAGTGCTGGGACTGGCCATCTGCACCCGAGAGGACGAGCTTTCCCAGGCTCCCTGCTGTGACCACAGAGGAGCATTTCCAGGGAAGAGGCTGTGAGCAATGACTTCCCCCTCTGGTGCCCCAGCCTGGTCCAGGCCACAACCCATTTCTTGCCTGAGATGCGGCAGCAGCTCTATTTCCTTCATCCTCCTGCCCGTCCCCAGTCCAATCTCCAGGCAGCAGGCAGAGTGACCTTTTAGAAATATCAATCATGAATCAGGCCCCATCATCCTCCCAGTTAAATCTCTTCAAAGTCCAGGCTCTGCCATGGGCTGTGAGCCCACAGCAGTGGCCCTGCCCACTTCTCTGCACTTCCTCCCTCAGCCTGGTCCACCCCTTTCCTGCCGTCACCGCCCCATTTCACTCAGACAAGCTCTGTCCTCACCTGCCCCAGGACCCTTGCATGTCCTCAGTATTCTGTTCCCTTTGCTCTCAGCTCAGGGAGTCCTTCTCAAATCCCCTCCCCGACCCCCCAGTGTAAACCCCAGTGGCCAGCATGCCTTCACATCAACCCTCAGAAGAGAAGCCCAAGCCCCCGGTGCCAGAAGGGACCCCCAATTAGCCATGTGTGTGGAAGGAGTTCGGAGCCACTGACCGGCTTTGTGAACACGACCTCCCTCTCTGGCCTTGGCACCTTCAGCTGCACACAGAGGGGTCTCTCCCAATGGCTGGGCTTTGAACACACACAGTACAACCTCAGCTGATTTATGGAGATGGATGCATTCCTGTAACACAAAGGACGTGCTTTCTCTCTGGTCAGAAGCCACCCAAGGTCTTCGCAGAAGCCCGTGGTGACCCGGGGCCTCTGTTCCCTTTAAGAGCAGAGCAGCCGACCTGAAACAGAAACCGAGCTCTCTCTGCCCATTAAAGGCCAAATGAGAAGCAACCAGGAGGCCATTAATCTTCTCCATCGAGCGCGTTGCTGAGATAGCCGGGTGCTCACACGGGGAGGACGGGACGCTGTCTGGGCTCAGCAGACAGCCCAGGCCAGCCTTCACAGCTCGGGGTGCTCCCCATGGGGAGGCTGGGGTCCCTCTTGGCTCCAGATGGGCTGACTCAGCAGCCATCCACCCTCCTCCCCTGCGCCCTCCTGTCTCAAAGAGGCTGGACACACTTTCCGATCTCCCTGCGGCCAGATTGCTGTGGCCGTGGGGTGGACCAAGTCACGGCCTGAATTGAAACGAAGTTCAGTGGGGAGGGTGTTCATGTTACTACTCTTGCTC
Source organism: Dama dama (assembly GCF_033118175.1). Classification (NCBI taxonomy): domain Eukaryota; kingdom Metazoa; phylum Chordata; class Mammalia; order Artiodactyla; family Cervidae; genus Dama; species Dama dama. The sequence continues at coordinate 11,713,123 of NC_083702.1, forward strand.
AGTAGAGACAGAAAGCTCTGGCGGTGGCTTCCTGGTCCCTGGACTGCAGATAACATGTTATGATCTGAAGCCGGCTCCAGGCAAGACCATGTCCAAATCCCCCAGCTTCCCATCATCCCATGGCCCCAGTCCCCTTGGCAATCCAGCATGGTTCTGGGATCACTCCCAATTCATCCCCTGCAACCTGCTTCCCCAGTCCTTCTAGCTGGTTTGTAAGCCCTTAAATTACTGCATTAAGTACCTTTCAGGGACTTCCCCAGTGGTCCAGCGGCTAAGACTCTGCCCTCCCAATGCAGGGGATCCGGGTTTGATCCCTGGTCAGGGAACTAGATCCCACATGCTGCAACTAAGACCAGGCACAGCCAAATAAATAAAATTTTTTAAAAGGTATCTTTACTCTTAAAATGGCTATAGCAGTGTCTGTTGTAGGTCTGAACCTTGACCTCGACTGACCCAGCCAGGCCACAGTAGCATTGTCCTACAGAACTTCTACAATGATGAAGCTGCTCTGTAATTCTGGGTCGTCCAACGTGGTAGCCCCAGGCCCTGGCTTTAAGCACTTGACACGGCTAGTGCAACTGAGGAACTACATTTTGAATCATGTTTGATTTCAGTTCATTTGCATTTAAGTAGCCTCCCTTGGACAGCAAGGAGATCAAATCAGTCAGTCCTAAAGGAAATCAACCCTGAATGTTGACTGCAAGGACTGATGCTGAAGCTGAAGCTCCAATACTTTGGCCACCAAATGAAGAGCCGACTCACTGAAAAAGACCGTGATGCTGAGAAAGACTGAGGGCAGGAGGAGAAGGGGGCAAAGAGGAGACGGTTGGACAGCATCACCGACTCAATGGACATGAGTTTGAGCAAACTCCAAAAGACAGCAAAGGACAGGGAAGCCTGGCGTGCTGCAGTCCATGGGGTCGAAAGAGTCGGACACGACTGAGCGACTGAACAACAACAAGCCTCCCATTCCTAGCAGCTACAGCGTGGACGGGGCCATCCATATCCAGAGAAAGTCGTGACGGGAAGAGCAGGATGAGGAGGGATAGGTGTGAGAAACGGGAGAGTCCTCCAGAGCACCGAATCCCAACTTGTGAAGGAACTTAAAAAAAGCAATCCAGCCCTGATCCAGACGCTGTTGGGTGGGTGGATTTTCTGATCAGGAAATAACCACCCTATGCAGGAAGATGCATCTTCAAAGCATACGAGATTCTAAGATCCAACAAAAAACTCAGAAACAAAAGGTCATTCTTCAGGGTTAACACACTAGACGAATGAGAAACTCGCTTTCCCAATGGGCAGACAGGGATGCTGATGTTTCCCCAACCCCAGCTGAGCCCACAGAACCCAGCCTAGGAGATCCTGGCCAGGATGGAAGCCCTCGTCCCAATCGAGCCCCGAAGGTATCTCCTGAGCCTGTCAACCATGAGCTGTGTGCCTGCTCCTTCTCTTACCTGAGCTGTCCCTGCACTATTTTCCAAGTCTCCTCGTGGTCCCTTTGCCCTCCTCTTCACTCATCCTGGACCCCAATTTTATAAAAGCCACTAAATAATGAAAAACTTATAAAATAATTTGTTATTTTTAAAAACAGAAATGTTACTAGTGGTTATCTTCAGTGATGAGTGACATTCATTTGCGTGGGGCCGATTAGCCTGGCATTCAGGGCCCTGGACTCAGAACCAGACTGGCCAGATTCCAGTCACATGACCTCCTGGTACCTGAGATTCCTCACCTGGGAAATGGAGATGATAACAGAAGCTAACACACACGAGTTAATAAATGTACAACTTTCAGAAGACTACTTTAGACAGAGACCCTTATAAGTACCAGCTATCTTTTCATTAGTTTGTTTTCCAAATTCTGTATAATAAATCATTCTTTGATAATCAAAGAGAAAAAAAAGTTACAATTTTGTTTGACTGTGTTAAGTTAAACTTCCAAAAATTGCTGTGGCCAAACCAGCATCAGGTTCTTGTCCAATTTCATGTAATATCAGGTGGGTGCCATGAGGTCTGAACAGATATGGGCACAGGCCGGGAAAAGAGTCGGATCAGGACACCTGGGGCCCTGTACACATGTACACAGCATGCACACACCACACATACAACACATGCAAATACATGCAAATACACGCAAACACACACGCACACAGCTCCCTGTCCTCCCCCAGACATGGTTACTCCTCATCCAGGTGGGACACAAGCAGCATGGAGCCGACTCTATGCTCACGGGCCCCTCACAGACATACTCTGCAGGGAGCATGACGCTTCTTTCATTTAGAAAAGTCAATGCCGTTTATCTCATTTATCCCTGTGAAGCCTCTGCCAGACAGCAGGCAGACGAGATGTGGAAAAGCAATGAAAAATGAGCAAGTGGCCCTGAGGCCACTGCCCCTCTGTAAACACTAGGCTGCGAGTAGACATGAACCCACTGTGATGCTCTCCTGACTTTGGGGGGAAGAACCAAGCCAGAAGCCAACAGACATGAATCCCAGGCCCTGCTCTGTAGCCAATTTTTCAGGGTGCTCGGGAGGGTCGCTTTCCCTCTGTGGCTCTGAATTTCCCCTTCTTTAGAGTAAGGAGGCTCAGCGGCAACCATAAGAGTCCCTCCCAGCCCAGATATTCACATCTCAGAACCCTGTGGTCCAGCCCCTCACCCCTCCCAGGCTGGTGCAACTCCCACCAAGTTCCTCGCTGCCCAGGTCTCCTCCACACTGGCCTCAGGACAAGGGCCGAGAGGGTTCAGCCCACCACCCACACCCCTCTGCTCCCTGGCCTGGGAGGGGGTGCTCGACCTTGCTCAGTGGCTGCCCCCAGCCAGCCTGGGCAAGCCCCACCTCAGGCCCACATGGCCAAGAAGCCAGCAGAGAGGACAGCCTTCCAGCCCTCATTTCTTTTCTAGCTTATCATCCCACGGTCTCCCCAGGACTTCAGGGTCTCAACACAGTCTACCTGGAAGCCCTCAAAGACAAGAAGGGTGCTTCACACCCACTAGGATGGTGTCATCAGAACACCAGAAAGTAACGAGTGCTGACGAGGACATGGAGAAAGCAGAAGGCTTGGGTGAGGTTGGTAGGAAGGTAAAATGGTGCAAATGTGACGGAAAATAGCATGGTGGTTCCTCAAAAAATTAAACATAGAAATCACCATATGATCCAGCAATTCTGCTTCTGGATATTTATACAGAAGAAGAAAGTGGGGACACCCATGTTCACAGCAGCATTATACAGGACAGCCAAAAGCAGGGAACAGCCCCAGTGTCTGTCGACAGATGCACGGGACAGATGAAGGGATCAACACTCTGTTATACATACAATGGACTATCATTCAATCTTAAAAAGGAAAGAAATTCTGACGCAGTGTGTCAGACGCTTCAACACGAAACTTGAGGACAAAATGCACAGTGAGATGAGCCACAAAGACAAATATCACATGGTTCCACTTACAGGAGATACTCAGAGTAGTCAAATTCAGAGACACAGAAAGTACCATATAGGTTAGCAGGGGCTGGGGAGGGGGTGGGCAGAGCTCTGGAGACGACAGTGGTGGGGAGGGGACAACAGTGCAAATGTACTTGGTGCCACTGAATTACACACTTTATCAAAGTTACAATGGTAACTTGTATGGTAATTTTACATATTAATAATATTAAAAAATAAAAAGCTTTATTTAATTCAATTTTGTTTTAAAAGCCAAAGAGGGATGAGTGTTGGACTCAGAGACCTTGGAAGAACATCCCCAGATTCAGACACCTGTATGGACAGGTCCCCCCTCTGTGGGAGAGAAAGCTCAGACCTGAGGGTCTGACCATCTCAGACTATCTCTGGCTCTGCCCAGGTTCTGGAGCATCCCTAGGTTCTGGAGCATCCCCAGATTCTGGAGCATCTCAAGGTGATGGAGCATCCCCAAGTGGAGAATCCCAGGACACTGGAACATCCCTAGGCACTGGAGCATCCACAGGCACTGGAGCATCCCTAAATTCTGGAGCATCCCTAGGTTCTGGAGCATCCCCAGATTCTGGAGCATCCCGAGGTAATGGAGCATCCCCAAGTGGAGAATCCCAGGACACTGGAACATCCCTAGGCACTGGAGCATCCATAGGTGATGGAGCATCCCCAGGTGATGGAGCATCCCCAGGTAGAGAATCTCTGGACACTGGAACATCCTTAGGCAAAGGAGCATCTACAGGCACTGGGACACCCCCAAGCAATGGAGTATCCCCAGGCACTGGAGCATCCCCAGATGATGGAGCATCCCCAGGTGATGAAGCATCCCCAGGCACTGGAGCATCCCCAGATGATGAAGAATCCCCAGGAGGAGCATCCCCAGGTGATGGAGCATCCCCAGGAGGAGCATCCCCAGGCACTGGAGGATCCCCAGGAGGAGCATCCGTAGGCGGCTGCAATGGCTTCTTTCCATAGCCCATACCCCACATAGCAGGTATAAAAAGATGTCTTTGCTGAGGGAATCTGCTTTCTCCTCCGCATCCTGAGAGTTCCCATTGCCAATGACAATGCTGCATGGGACCCCGGCTGGAGTCGACTGATCCAGCTTCTCTGGATCTCAAGTTCCTGCTCTTCCCTCAGAACCTCCTGTGTCTCTCCCTTGCATGTGTTGCTTCTTGTCCTTCTGGAGCCCCAAGCAGCCATTTCCCTTCTTCCTTCTCAGGTTTCCTGAACATCTTCAAGACCAGGAGCCTCTAGGCCCTCCCTGGCTCCTCAATCCATCCTTTTCTCCAAGGAGGACGGAGGGGACAGTGGGTCCTAGTGGGGTGCAGGGACTGGGGGTCATTCTTGGTGCTTCCCAGACCCTTCCCAGGCCTCCAGTGCACCCACAGTCTGGGCCAGGAGGAAAAGTGGTAGTGGGGGGGGGGGGACATGAGAAAGTCCATGTACAAGAATGCAGGGGAAGGCAGAGGTCAAAGCACTTTCATTTTTCTTCCCAGGAGGGAGCGACATTCACAGAGCAGAAACCAGGGCTGTAGAGATGCTGGGGAACTCCGTAGATCTGCCGCTCTGGCCCCGTCTACGTGACTGTCCTCCAACTGAGTCCCTCTGGCAATCAGGAGGGTGACAACCTTTTGACAACTCAGATCTGGAGCTGGTCCGTGGAGACCACGGGAGAGCAAAGGGGTGTGGAAACCCTGGACTCTAGGGAGAAACCCCAAGGGAACTGAGGGACTAAGGGAGCCGAGGAGGAAGCCTGGTGGTGGAGGCACCCATCTGGAGCCATGTCCCTCATGAGCCCCCAGAGCCCGGGCGGGGGAGCCACACGTCTGAGGCCTGGGCAGCTCTGAGCTGTTCCAAGGATTTCCAAAACTTTTACAAGCCCTTAGCAGGCACAGCCATATACGAAGCTGCGGTTGTTCACTGGGGTTCTTTCACTGTTGACCTTGTCCATGTGAGTTGGCTCCGGGCCCACAGGAATGCAGGGGGCCCACCAGGCAGGGTGCAGTCCTCAGCCCTCCCCCCTCCACCCCAGGTCAAGGAGACCAGGATGAGGTGTACTGGTCCTGGGCGCATATCTGCTCCCCACTCCCAACTAGGGACTGTGTGACTCTGGACAAGTTCATCCCTGCTCTATGCTTCAGTCAAGTTGACCAAAGGACCTCTAAGGCCCTGTACACAGTTCTACATTCCCTGATTCCAGAATTTAGGTGTTAGTGGTGGAAGGATTTATCATTTGGAATGTGCTGGTGAACGTACCTTCTAGATGATATCCCCCCTCACTCCTGAATTTCCCCTTTTACTGCTAATAAACTCTTAAATCTGAAAAGCACCACAGACCCAGTGGACGGATGGATGGATGAGTTTGCCGTGGCTCCAGAAGTGGGCTGTGTGGTGCCCGCTCCCCATGACACCCAGCCTTGGGCACCTGCTGCCTCACCAGGCCGCTATTCCTGGCCCAACTGATGTGCTGGAGCTCGACAATGCCCTCAAATGTCTGACTCAGTGGGAACCTCCCAACATTTGGCTTTTCCCATCTGTGAAATGGGGATATGACAGCTGGCTGACAGGGGCAGAGCGGACCTGGGTCCTGGATGGTGAGTACCTGTCTCCACACACATCCAGGAGGGGACGGGGTCCAGGGTCACCTGCTCGGCTCTGCTCTCCTCACTCAGCATCTCACCAAGAAGAGCATCCTCTCCTTAGAAAACAGGCTGGACCACACAAAGCTGTGTGATGGGTGGTACCCTGGCCGCTGGCACCTGAGACACTGTGCTGAGCACAGAGATGAAAGGCAGTTCTCCTGATAAAACTGTGGGCCTGGGGCTCCCACTCAGGATGACCAGTGCCCTGTCCAACCTGCTGGTTGAGCCAAGGAACTATGAAGCCCCACCCACTGACCCCAAGTCATGGGGGATCAAACAAGTACGGAAACAAGTCATGACCGGGAGAGGGAGGGATGCCTGCCTGGGATGTGGGGTTGGGACAGGAAGTTCCTCCCATGACAGGGCACATGCACACGCATACAAGCACATGCAAACATGTGTGTCCCGAGTGTGCACCATAGAGGTGTACAGTATCTACAGGAAGGGTGCACGCCAGCCCGGCAGATGGAGGATGGTACCTCTGACAGTTGGAAAAGGCAAAGAAACTGATTCTGGACTTCCCTGGTGGCAGAGTAGGTAAGAATCCACCTGCCAATGCAGGGGACATGGGATCGATCCCTGGTCTGAGAAGATCCCACATGGATTCGCAGGTGTGGTTGAGAATTCATTCATGTTTCTCACTTGCTTTAGGATACACTAAGACAAACATCCTGGACCATACAAACCGGACTGCCCTAGGGACCTCACTCAAGTAAAGTCAGACAGTAGTCGTCTTTTTTTGCCTGGCGTATTTCCCTCAGTGTAACCCTCAAAGTTCATCCCTGTTGTAGCCTGTGACAAAACTTCCTTCCTTTCCAAGTTCAACCACACCTCCTGCAAATCCATCCCCACTTAATGGACAAGACCATCTAAGACCGAGTGGATGACAAAATAGGTCATGGAATTCAGGCATCTCAGCTCTTGAATCAAGAAGACAATAGCCCCTCCTGCTTATGAAATGGTTGGGAAATATCACCCACAGACAAATACTTTTCCTATGAGCATCTCTCAGAACAGGTATGAACTGAAAGCATAGCACCAGATTCTTTTGTTAAGAACCACAGAGCAGGGGAAGACTCTGAGCTACCCATCTGCCTCAGGCACCAGCAGGTCACATCTAAGAGATGGGCTCTGCCTTCTCTGGCCCCCATCCCCAGATCCCAGCATTCTGGAATTCATTAATTCTTTCTTCGCCTCTTACCCAAACATCCCTCACTAAAATGTGAGACACTTTCTCCTTTTTCAGAGTAATAAAAGAACGTCTACTATAATGCCATCCCCTTTAAAGCAATTTTTAAACCAATGTTGCACGTATATATAAAGACGGGCTCTACCCTTCAGGCTTGTCTCCTCCAAGACACACAGCCAGTTCCTTCGGTTTCCCAAAGCCATGTTTTCCACTGTCTTCTTTTACGACTCTCATTGCTAGTCTTCACACTGTCTAATTGTCTCTAAAAATAGTCTCAATCCATAGCCAGCATCCCAGGAAGGACTTCAGAGCATGAGACATTTGAAAGGACTCTCTTCTGTCCTGTTGGGACTTGGACTCAGACAGGCTCCCATCCAGGCACACACATGGTGAGGGCCGGCAGCTGCCAAGGATCAGATGGTCCGGGCCCAGACACGTGAGCAGGGCAAGGAGGGTTGCTAGGAGACTGGAGAGATGGGGAGGCAAGTCCAGCCAAACCAGCCAGCAGAGAGGACTGGGGTTCGGAGAACGGGAAGGCAGAGAGCAAGGCGCAAAGCCCAGGCCCGGCGATGGGAGAGCCAGTGTGCTCTGAGCACAGAAAGAACCACCGGGGCCAGCAGGGCTCCAGGGTGCAGCCGGGGACACGCGGGGACGACAGCCGAGACTGAGTGAGGGTGTGGCAGGAAGTGTTAATGCCCCACTGTCTGTGTCCCTTTCCTCCTGGGCCACAGCGAGCCCACAGTGGCCAGCCTCCCTGGCAGCTGGACACGGTGGCCTGGAGACTAAGTTCTGGCCAATGAAGCGTGAACAGCAGCGATGGCACTGCAGCCAGTCCCAGCTGGGAGAGCCTCCCACACACGAGCCCGGCTCCCCGTCTGCAACCCTCTCCACCCCCGTACCAGCCGGATGGAGAGCATTCTGACGGCCTGATCGCGGGCTGAGCACAGGATCAGAGGGGCCTGGGTGGTTGAAGCCCCTTGTGGGAAGCCACCTGGCAAGGAGTGCCTGCGTGGTGACATTGCCAAAAAGTATACCCTGTGTCCAACCAGGGACTTGTGGGGGGTAGGGGAAGAACCAGCTTCCAGACAGGAAAAAGGGGGTTGAACTTGCCAAGAGGGGATGAGAAATCAGATGATTTGGAGCAAAACCTGATCGACGTCAAAGCACTTCTTTTGTTTTTTTAAATAAGATGACAAGGCCCGTGAACCAAGGAGAAGCCACAGACACAGAATCTTGGAGGACTGACGGGCAGGGAAATTACCAGTCACTGGGTCATGATGCGCCAGGCCACCCACTCTCCCACATGCTCAGCAAACTATGAGCACATGTCGCCAGGCCCCGCGCTGGCTGCAGCTACGACAGTCAAGAGAATTCAGTCGCTGAGTTCTCTGAGTAAGGGTGGGGGAGGCAGACAACAGCTATTAAACCACACAACCCAGTATCTCATGAGTCTGCCCGAGTGTGACTGCCGCCCAGAAGAGGGACCCCTGACCCTGGCTGGAGCGGTCAGCAGGGGAGCCCCAAATGAGGGAAGCTTGACCTGAGTTCTGAAGGAGGAGAAGTTGGTGACTATAAACTGTGAAAGGAAGAACGTGTGCAAAGCCCAAATGAACATGCTGTATCCGGGAACCAGCAGCAGGTGGTACGTGTGATGGGTGGGGCTGCCCGAGAGAGCAGGAAGCGATCCAGCTGACGGGACGAGTGAAGGCCAACGGTGAAAGCCTAGCGCCTTCAACGGGGCTTGAAGCAGCATAAGGACATAAACAGTCTGCTTCTGCTTCCTGGCACCACAGTAAAGCAGGGGTCCCCAGCCTCCAGGATGTAATGCCTGATGATCTGAGGTGAAGCTGATGTAATAATAATAGAAATAAAGTGCACCATAAATGTAATTCTCTTGAATCACCCCAAAATCATTCCCCCGCCTGGTCTATGGTAAAACTGTCTTCCATGAAATCAGTCCCTGGTGTCAGAATGTTTGGGGACTGCTGCTAAAGGATAAACCAGGAGGGGTAAGATAGGATACACCAGGAGGGGTAAGACAGGAGAGAGTAGCTCTTCCAGGATGGACAAGCTCTTACAGTCACCAAGGCAAGACAGACCAGAGAACAAGGGTGGACGACGAAACGCTGAGGGAGGAGAAGCTCCAGGACCAGGAGACTGAAATGGCTGTGGAGTGAGAAGAAAAATGAAGATGTGAAGAAGGGAACCCTGCAGCTGGCTTAACCACCATGGTGGCACCGTCCCCGACGCAGTGACCATGGAAAGGAAGAAAGGCTTTTGGGGGCAGACAGACAATGATCTGATGTGGAGGAGCTTGAACTATTCTAGGCTTGAGCAGCAGCAAATTAAAAACATGAACTTGAGACAGACATGTGGGCTGAAAAGGTAAATGTGGGCGTTGTAATCTTGCCAATGCTGGGAACAGAGCTCGCACCCCCAGTGTGGACATGCACCCCAGCGCCGGGTCTGCAGTTGGCTGACACGCAGACACACTGCCCCTGTGCACAGCTGTCTGGAGCACAGATTCACAGATGGGTTTAAGCTTGGAAGGTCTCTACTGATGGGGCCCAAAGCTCTGTCCTTGGCTCTTGCTTTTTAAATGCTGAATTAAAAATTTGGATGAAGACAGATTTGTCAGTTGTGCTGCTGACACAAATCTGGGAGGAATGGCTGGTAAGCTGGAAGGTTGAACCAAGAGTCGAGTGACCTGAATCCGCTGAAACCACGCAAACTTCTTTGCAGACCTGTCCAAACTGACAAGATGAAATATAATAGGCACGCACACAGAGTCCTGCACTTACATGAAAAGACGTCACTGCCCAAACAGAAGGCGAGCGGCACCCCAGCTTATCAGGGATTTAGACGGCAGAGACCCTCGGGGTCGAGCAGACTGTAACTCACTGTGAGTCAGCAGTCAGCACAGCTGCCAAAAGCAAAAGCGACCTTTTCCTCCTTAATCTGCTCTCAGGGCCCAGCAGGCAGGAATCAGCCCAAATCAGCCCACAGCTGGAACAATGTCCCTCTGGGAGATGGACCCTTGAGGGACCTCTGGCAGGTGACCCAGAGAAGGTGAAGGGTGAGAATGAAGCCCTGGAGAACTGGGTGAAGAAAGTGGGGTGAGAACCCTGGAAAACAAGTTAGAAAGAACACATCAGAAATCCAGAGGGTAAACGCATTTTGTTCACTCCAGATGGAAGGAGTCAGGATCATGGGCGAAAGTCACAGGATGGCAGATTTCTTTTAATATCTATTTATTTATTTGGCTTCACCGAGTCCTAGCTGCAGAACACTAGATCCTTGATCTCCATTGCATCATGCAGGAGTTTTGGTTGCAGCTTGTGAGATCTAGCTCCCTGACCAGGGACAGAACCCAGGCCCCTTGCATCCAGAGTGCAGTGTCTTAGCCACTGGACCACCAGGAAGTCCCAGGATGGCATATTTCAACTTTATCTTATTTCAAAAAAAACAAAGGCTCTCCCAAACCAGAATGACTGTTTTGTGAGTCTATGAGGCACCCCTTCCACGGAATCATCGGAGCAGAAGTCAGATGACCACCTGTGAGGAAGGGAAAGACCATCCACGATGGGCAGGAGGCTGGGTTGGACCTGAGGGTCCTAAGCTTTTGGATTTCAAGGACTGGTAACACCTTTTTAAAATGTGCTATCTGAGCAACTTTTCAAAATTCAACTACCATCTTCTATCACCATCATTTCATAAAAGAGAAGACATTTGTCAACCAAAGCACAGGAGAGAGATATTACCGGCATAAGGGACAATCTTTTATATTGAATATACTTCAGTTTCTGAAAAATGCACCTGATTTTTCTGAATTTGGGAAGCTGGAGGGAACATGGCTCACAACTCCACCGGCCCATTCCCTCGTGGCTGTAGACACTGGCGATTAGCAGGTGCTCAATAAATACCTGCTCCTGAGTGACTGCATGATCGCATGCATTTATGACTAAAGACCTGGCCTCCATACCTCATCACTAATCAATATATATATATAGATGGCTCTCATGGTTCCTGGCACTGAAATATGGAACACCAGGGGCCATTAACCTCCCCAATCTATTCTCCAAGCACCAAGAGGAACGATAGCGTATATGAGTGCTGTGTGTTAGGGTTTACACAGCATCTTCTCTTGTTATCATCACACTCAATTTTCTTGACAACATGGATATTGATCCCCTGAATTCACAGCTGGAGAAACTGAGGATTCGGGCTTTCCCAGGCTGCACCTGAGAATGGGTGAGGCAGACGGGAGACCAGGTCCCCACACTGCCAGGTGGATGCCGCCCCCCCCCCCACCTCGAGCTGTCCCCTGAAGGAAGGGGTAATCCGACCCTCCAGCCCCTGGTACACTGTAATGCTGTCTCAGCTACAAGGGCACAGGATATAACTCGACATCACAGCTGCCCCAGGACCCACCGCCAGGGTCTCTCGTGGGGAAGCAGAGAGACGGGAGAAGACACGGTGCTCATAAGCAGGCATGAGCCTTCTTTGCCTCCGAGACACCACCTGTCCACCAGGCCTGCTAGCACGGGGAAGCCGCGTGGAGATGGACAGAACTCAGGTCCACCCAGACGCTGCACAGCCTCGAAACCTTCCTAGGATGATGGCGATGTGTGAGGAGCCAGAAACAAGCTACTAACATATGTTACATATCCGGGCACCTCCGGTGACTCACAGATCCCCTCCTTCTTATGTGCCAGCCAGGTGGGGTGGCCAGCTGAGGGCTGCGGCAGCCTGAGAGCAGCAGGCGACTCGGGAGCCACATAGCAAGTCCAGACTAAACAAACCCAAACACAAACCCACTACAGTGTATTCTCACAGGCTTCACCAGTTAATCTGGCATATTCCATACATACATACAGGCTTCCCAGGTGGCGCTAGTGGTAAAGAACCTGCCTGCCAATACAGAAGATGTAAGCAGCGTGGGTTTGATCCCTGGGTCAGGGAGATCCTCTGGAGGAGAGCATGTCAACCCACTCCAGTACTCTTGCCTGGAGAATCCCCTGGACAGAGGAGCCTGGCCGGGCTACAGTCCATGGGGTCGCAAAGAGTCGGACACAACTAAAGTGACTCAGCACAGCACATACATACATATAAATATACAGAGAGACAGAGACTCTCGAGTAGACCTGAGAAGAAGGAGCCTTCTGTTGGATGCAGAGATGCTGACCAAGCCTCCATGAAGGAGGATATTTGGGCACTCACCCCCAGTGTGTAACTGAACAGGGTCCCAGGCAGCTTAGCAACTCGTTTCCAGTTGGTGTCGCCCAGATGCTAGTGTCCTTGCTGCTAATTCCTCTGAGACCACAGCGAGCCGGCGGGGGTGGTAGGGTGGCGGGGCAGGTGGCCCGGCAGGTATGGAGGGGCGGGTGCTCAGATGCTCCAGTCTCACTGCACTCCTGGCAACACGGGGCCACGACGGCGTCCAGCACCTCGCAGGCACCTTGAGAAGCCACAACAAAGGCCTGGGAGGCTCTGTTGGGTTGTGACCCACGGTGGAAGCACAGCCAGGGCATCAGGGCTGAAGGGCACCTGTCACCCAGGAGACTAGAGAGGTCATCTGCCCAGGGAGGTAAACGGTGGGGGCAGGGCCCTGTGGATGGCAGGGACTGAGGCTGGATAGTTCGGGTAGCACTTTCCTGATGCTGTGACCACACGCTGACTTCTGCTGGGTCACCAGGTCCCATTTCTGGAGTGCACTTATAGCCGTGCAGTCCTTGGAGGGCTGGGGGTACAAGGGTAAACACACCGCCTGTTTTCTCCCCTTGCAAAATGGGAGCGATCATCTCTTTCATATGGTTGCTGTGAGATGAAATGAAATAACATAAATGAAAGAATTCAGGACACATAAACTGTGGTTCTAGTGATCGTAATGGGGGTCCCAAGGCAACATCTGAATATTTCTCTTCTTTGTTCTGAAATATGAAGGATTTTAGATGAGAGCTCACAGTTCCTCTGCAAAACACGAAGACCTAAGAACACACTAAATTCTGATCTCTGCACCACCTCATCCATCACTAATCTTACTATTGCTCAATGTTTACAACTCTTTTGTTTTCAAATCATCCTAAATCTTAGCCTTCTTTCAAAGAAAAGAAACAATGAATGCTTCTTTTTTACATGTGTCTCCTGGTAGCTCTCTCAGCCACGACCACTTTAGAGGGAAACTTGCTCAGTCTTTGTTGATATGAAAAATGCTTTTTCATCCTAACTCTTGAAAGATACTCTGGCTTTGTCTAGAATTCTACTTTCTTATCCACTGAGCACTTGGAAGACAGTGTTGCATTGTCTTCTAACCTCTGTTGTGGTTTTGATGAAGTCTGCTATTTGCAGATAATCTGTCTTTTCTCCCTGCTTGCTTTTAATATTTTCTCACTCTCTGACTTTCCAGCAGTTTTCCATGCTGAGTGTCCAGATGCCGGTGTATTTTTAATCCCCCTACCCAATCCTCAGTGCACTACTACAACCTACACAGCAGTATCTTCCTTCAGTTTTGGAAAGTCCTTGGCATTAGCTTCTGAAATAATGTCTTTTCAGCATTTTCTTTCTCTTATCTCCTGGAATACCATCTAGACATACATTGAATCTTTTGGTTCCAACCCTAACTCATCTATCTTCTTTTTCATAGAATCAGCACTTAATCTCTCGGCACTGAATTCTGGGCAATTTCCTCAGGTCTAACCTCTAGTCCCTGACTTTATCTTCAGCTGTGTCTACTCTGATGTTTCATCCATTCCGTTAACTTATTTACCTCAATAACAATTTTTCAGTTCCAAAAGTACTATCGGGCTCTTTGTTCAAACCTTCTCTTTTCTCATAAAGAACTGTTCTTTTATTAGGCTTCTTATTTCTTCTTTTATCTCCTCACCTGTTTTAAGCAATTTGTTCTATGGATCCTTCAAACCACCCTGTCACTTTAGTTCTCAGGGCACTAACTCTGCTGCTTGTCATGCCTGCTGGCTCTTGTACGTGGAGGTTTATTTTTCATGAGGTTTGTGTTTTATATTGTTAATTGTATATATTGTGTTTTATACTATATTGTTTTATATTGTTGTGTTTATATTGTTAGCACTATATATATATATTGTTTTATATTGTATAGTTATATTGTGACATATATTGTATATATGTCCTCAGCCAGGATTGCTTATCTTATGAAAGCACTGAGGACCCTGAGACGTAGACGTTTTTTCAAAGTCATCTGTGTTTATTTTCTTGTATTGGCTGTGCTGGGTATTTGTTGTGGTGCGAACGGGCTACTCTCTAGTTGCAGTGTACGGGCTTCTCATTGTGGTAACTTCTCTCGTTGCAGAGCACATGCTCTGGGCACTCGGGCTTTCAGTAGTTCAGGCACACGGGCTTGAGAGTTGTGGTACATGGGCTTAGTTGCTCCGAGGCACGTGGGATCCCCCAGATCAGGAATCGAACCCATGTCCCCTACATTGGCATGCAGATTCTTTACCACCAAGCCACCAGGGAAGTCCTGTTTGTGTTTATTTTTGAAGGATCATTTGGGCATCAATTATCCTAAACCTAGTTTGTGTGTGTGGTAAAAAACACAAAACACAGTATTGGCAGAAACCAACACAACATCGTGAAGCAATTATTCTCCAATTAAAAACAAAATCACAAAACATAAAAAGTACCATTTTAACCATTTTTCAACCACCATTCTAGTTTCTGAGTGTTTGATTGCTTTATACACCTCTTACAAGTAGAATCATATAGGATTTGTCTTTTTGTTGTTCAGTCACTAACTCATGTCTAACACTTTGCAACCCCATGGACTGCATCACACCAGGCTTCCCTGTCCTTCACCATCTCCCAGAATTTGTCTTTTTGTGTCTGGTTTATTTCACATAGTATAAAGCTCTCAAGGTTCATCCCTTTTATAATATATGACAGGGTTCCCTTTTCTTTTAGAGCTGAGTCATATTCTATTGTGGCTTCCTGGTGGCTCAGTAGGAAAGAATCTGCCTTCAATGTAGGAGACACAGGTTTGATCTCTGGGTCAGGAAGATCCCCTAGGGGAGTGCATGGCAACCCACTCCAGTATTCTTGCCTGGAGAATCCCATGGACGGAGGAGTCTGGTGAGCTACAGTCACGGGGTTGCAATGATTCAGACACGACTGAGTGAGCATACACACACATCCTGTGAGGGTACAGGTCAGGGGGCAGAAGGAGCCCCAGACTCATCTCTCTTTCTTCACCAGGAATTTATTTTAGGTTTCCGTCCTCACGAAAGAGCTTCATTCCTGCTCCCCTGAATCTCAGAGGCCTAAGACCACAAGTCACTCTCTACCTCCAACCCTACACTCGACATCCAGATCCCAACTTGTATGGAGCACCACAGCATTAGCCATGGGGAACTGATTCCTTTCTTGGTACAGTTAAAATATGCATATCTATGGCACACAACTGTTTTGAGACTTAAAATACACAATTCACATAGAGATCCTGATTTAAAGCTTAGCATACACTAGACACTCAATGGATCATGGCTATTAATATTTCTAAACTTGACTCAGTCCAGTCGAGCCCAAAGCACTAATCTTTCTCTTTAAAAAGATAATAAAAATTAAAAAGCTATAATCTATAACATGATGTACTTTGCATCACCCATACATAAATCTCTCCCCACTCTCTTGAAAAAGACAGGAGAAGAAAAAGTGAAATAAAAGAGACATCTATTAATACAATGAATTGCAAGTTGGAACCCCAATGTCAAATATGAGATATCCCCAACATGAAACATTGCCGAGAAGATTAGCTAAGGTTCAAATTCAAACAAAATGCATGAAACCCTCACCAAACTACCACGCAAACACAGACACACACACTCACACACACATAGCCAGCACGCATGCATGCAACGTTGTGTCCAACTCTTTGCCACCCTATGGACTGTAGCCCTCCAGACTCCTTCAGTCAAGGGATTTTTCAGGCAAGAATACTGAAGTGGGTTGCCATTTCCTTCTCCAAGCTAGTGAAAGTGAACATTGCTCAGTCGTGTCCAGCTCTTTGCAACCCCATGGACCATACAGTCCATGGGATTCTCTGGGCCAGAATACTGGAATGGGTACCCTTTCCCTTCTCCAGGCAATATTCCCATCCCAGGGATAGAACCCAGGTCTCCTGCATTGCAGGCAGATTCTTTACCAGCTGAGCCACAAGGGAAGCCCTCTCCAAGCCAGTAGGTGTACCTAAATCAAATTCCCCACTGACCATTACAGACACAAATGTCTGCTCACCCCTCAGCTGGGTGTGGGCGGTACGATGAAGACTGTTCAGCCTCGTGGCTGCACAAGAAGCTTTACCTGGTTCCTGTAACACCCACACCTGGCTCGGAACCTGCTCCCCATCATGGTGCTGTTTCCGCTCCATCCTGGCCTCCGTGGTGGACAGTCCATTTTCATTTCTCCATTTTCCTTTCAGTGAAAAGCACTGCAGAGTACAACCTTGGATCAGGAGGCTTCCCGGGCCTTTCCAACAGGCAGCCCGCTTTAGAATTCCCATTACATAAAGTAGGAGTTGGTCTGAACTGTGTCATCCTATAGAACTCAGCAGTGGCCCAAGACGGGTGTGTCTTACTCGAGAATAGATGGGGATCAAACTGGGAAGAAAAGCCAGAGGCAGATAAGTTTATGGCTGCAAAATACCTGGTGCTAGAGATGCAATCGCGTGCCCTTTCTACCCCTAGAAGACTGTTTTGTCTAATGAATGAAAAGTATATTTGAAGGAAGGGAGGGGGAGGGGAAAAGAAGAGGAAAGAAATGTGGTTTATCCCCCAAAGCAAGCAGCTCCCTGTGAGGCTGGCTGCCGCCACGATGGATGTGTGCACAGCTTTATTTATTATATCCTCTTGGAGCCTATTCAAAGCAAGAACATTAAGCGTGTGTAAAATCCAGAAGTGAAAACAGCCCCTCTTGACACTGCTCTGCAAGTTTCTGCCCTAAATTAGACAGTGAATCAGGAGGCTATGTCTGCGGGCCAGCAGGGAGAGAATGCAGGGCCCAGACACGTGAGCCCGCTGGGGAAGAAGGCAAGCCCGTGTGATGGTGCTTTCTCAAGGCAGGGAAGGCAAATCCAGGCTAGTCTCGTCTGACTGCAGTGCAGACAGTGACAATTCCAAACCGATAAAGGAAGTCCCTAAAATAGGCCCCTTGTATCCGGCCGCCCTAAGTCCCTGGGAAAATAGCCGCTGTGTCAAGTGGACGTCAACCCAAGCATTTCTTACTGACCCACCTCCCTGAGTTTTATCTCTGAGCCTGCAGATAAACACCCACAATAGTCCCTAGAGATTAGTTCAAAGCATACCAACTGTGCTTAGGCCAGGATGCACCCTCTGCCTGTGAGCGCTCCGTGGATGCCAACAGCCTCCCAGCTCAGACTGGGTGTACCCACTCCCCGGAGGAACCCAGGCAGAGCAGAAACTGGACCTGACACCCGGGACCCTGCCGTCTTGCATCTGAGGTCTGGACCCGGCCACTGTACTGATGCTGCTGCCATGACGACGCCTGTTCCTCACTCCACACCTCTCCCCGGAGGGAGGTCTGAGCAGATCCACAGGCTGGTGCTGCCTGCGTATGGGTTGCAGTTGAAACTACCAAGAAAAATCTCAAAAGCCCAACGACAGGCTATCCAGATTAGAAGAGAAACAACATAATCACGGCAGCGCTTTTCCAGAGTAAACGCTCGGAAAACAGCTGCTAGGTTCAAATTCCAGCTCCATCATTTATTAGCTGTGTGACCTTAGGCAAATTCCCTAAGCTCTTTGGGGCTTTTTCTCCTTTTCTGTGAAATGGGGATGAGATGAGTTCCTACCTCAATGAGACAGTGGATGAGATGTACTTTGCAAAGTTGGGGAGGAAAGGAATACTCTGGAGGAAAGAGGGAACCCCTTGTGATCCTCAAAGCGCCTGGTTGTAGAAATAAATCCAGTGGTGGTCTGGGCTGGGGAGAGCAGGGGGAGAAGACATGGCTGTTATGAGGCTAAACTGTTCACAACCGAAGGAATGCAAGGCCCAGCCGAGAACTGATTTATGTTCAGTAAACGGCCCCACATCCCTGGACATCTCTACTGCCTGCCACTTAAACGCAAGGCTGGATCTGGGTCCCCACTCGGGTGTTGGCAGGTTGAAAGACATGTCCAAAGCCAACCAGCTCAAGAAAGCCAAATATGGCCAAGCTCAGACCACTGTAGGTGGACCAGGAGGCCGCGGGCGCCAGGAGACGGTGCGGGTGACTCAGACGCTCAGCTGACAACTCCGGGGCGCGGATGACTATGGGCTGTGCTCATTTCCAAACAGAATTTTCCATCCTACAAACCCCGAAGCATTCTATCAGGGCAGTGGGGTCTAACGCATCAGCTGCTGGGGAAACGGGCCTCTCGAGCCAGTGTCGATGCTACCCTGAGTCCCTGCACCAGGCTACAGGCCCTGGCCCCCAGACAGCAGAGCAACAGTAACCAGCTGGATGAAAGTCTCCTCCAGACCCCAGAGGACACTCAGAAAGTTCACAGAACCACAGAAGGAGCCAAGATCAGGGCCAGCCCCTCGCCTACTCGTGCCAACTGCTCAGATCACCACTGAGCGTCCCCGGGATCCAATGAGAACAAAATCACATACTCAATGTGAAACATTTTGAAAAATGTTTACAAAGACAGTGTAATAAAACCATAAAGTCTCATAGAGTGACTCCTCCAGCAAAGTCAGACCAGCAGTTAGAAGCTCTCGGATTTAATTCAACTCTTAAAGTATGTCCATGATTTACCAACCCGGCTGAATAAAAAGTGAAAAACAGAATTTATAAAATGGGTATTTTTTTTCCCTTTCTTTCCTATCTTATACTAAACACATTTCAGCTGATTTTTTACCCCACTGGCTACTGGTTTTTACCGAACTGGCTACTGGTTTGACAGAACCGAATGAATCAGCCCGCTGAATAAAGAGCCTGGGCGACTCTCCGACTTCCCCAGGCACAGCCAAAACAGTAGGTCATGCTGGGCACCACCCCCTGCCTGCGACTGGGGCAGACATCACTAGTCAAGCCCTGCACTCTCTGCTCTGAGCTTTTGCCGCACCCAGAATCCTTCCCTGGGCAGCACTTCAGGCCCCTTGACCAGTCCCAGATCCACAGGGGACCCAAAATCATTTGTCATCTTAGGCATGTCCTTCGTCTGATTTAAGCTGAAGCCACCAGCTCAATGATTTCAGTCTTACTAATTCCTCCTGAACTTGCTTGCTGACTCCTGGAATTCCTGGAAAAAAAAAGATGAAGTCTTTTATCTCACAATTAGACAAAAGGCTGAACACACAGATACATCAGAGAGGACACAAAATGACTTAAATTTGTACAAAAATGGGAATAGCTGACTCCAACCTCCGTCTGAGCAGGGCCCAGGTAGCCCTGCTCCTCCTGGAACAAGTCTTGACTGCACCTCCACACCCTCTGGAGACTCTGGCCTCCAGGGACAGCAGCAGTCACTCGAGTCACCCCACGACTGCCAGGAAGCGTGTGGACCATGCTGCACGGCTCTGCGGGGTCCAAGCCCCTTCCTAGGCACAGAGGAGGAGAGCCCTGGGTCCCTGAGGGTGACATGGACAGTCCACAGCCTGGCAGGAGCTCAGGAAAGATGGGGACAAGCAGAGATAAAGCCCAGTGACCCGGAGAGAGCTACTGCGCCCCACAAAGTCATCATTCACACCAGTCCACCCTCATCCCCAGGGCTGCTCCTCTCCTGGCCTGGTCTGCATCTCAACATGGTCCTTGATGGGTCAGCTCTGTGAAGGCCGAGAGAGACTTCCAGAGTCTGGAGGACCCACTTGCTCTTCATGCAAATGAGCTGCCACATCGCACCATGCGGCCACCACCGAGGAGGCTCCAGGCAATGCAGCCAGAGGCCCTGCTGAGAGCGCTGAGGGGGGCAGGCACCCATCTGTTTCACTCATCACTGCGTCCTCACCGACTCTCTGGCATCCAGTGGACACTTAATGCACGGCTGTCAGAATTGGTTCTGCTCGCTTATGCCTGCTGCCAAGAGGCTGCTACAGAGCCAGCTCACAGGAAGCGCTCATAAACAGTGACTGATTGATTGATCAATGACTGATAAGTCTGTCCTGACTCTAGTTCCCCAAGGGAAGACAGAACAGTGAGCCACCTGACACACCTGGTCTGGACCTAACAGAGTGCTAGTCCAGGGAAAGTCTTGGCCGGTGTCTTCTCGAGTCCGGGAACGCACACACTGAGGGATGGAGTGTGCTTCCTGCCTGGGATTCTCTGGGGCAGCTCTGCAGATAGGGTGGCAAAAGAAAGCAGCCTGCAGCCCCAAATGCTGACCAAACACCTTCATCCTGATGGGCTGAGTGGACGGCGGGTAAGTGGTGGGATTCAAGCCCCAGCAGAAAGAGGCAGAGATTCCCAAGAGGTCTGGCAGAGACCACATGGCCTGCACCAAGGACCCCACGGGGACCTTCCAAGAACTCACAGAGGTGCCCTAGGAAACAGTCGGCACTCAGGCAGCTGCCAGAGCAGAGAGTAAGACGGTGGCTGACAGCCGACAGCCCAGCACTAAGGAGAGAGTCGTGAGCCCTGTGTCCTCTGAGCCCCTCTCCTCTGCCCCAAGCCTAGAAGCCCAGCAGTGGGGGGAAGAGGGGACTGGAAGAAGGGGAAAACTAGGTCATGACTCTCTTCCCCTGCACAATCTGAAAGCACAGGTAAGGCCTGAAGTAGGCCATGGGCTTCTGAACGATCAAACCAGTCAATCCTAAAGGAAATCAATCCTGAACATTCATTGGAAGGACTGGTGCTGAAGCTGAAGCTCCAATACTCTGGCCACCTGATGTGAAGAGCCAACTCATCGGAAAAGACACTGATGTTAGGAAAGATTGAAAGCAGAAGGGGATGACAGAGGATGAGATGGTTGGAGGGCATCACCAACTCAATGGACATGAGTTTGAGCAAGTTCTGGGAGTTAGTGAAGGACAGAGGAGCCTGGCGTGCTGCAGTCCATGGGGTCGCAAAGAGTCGGACGCAAATGAGCACCTGAACAACAACAAAAATGAGGCCTAAGTATTGCAATGAGGCTGTTCTAACAACAAAGCTAAGAGGGGCTGTGATGATGGAGAGCAGGAAGGGGGGACAGCACAGCAGGACTGACCACAGCCATGATGGGCTGTAAAGCTTCCTGCTTATATGAGTCAGTCCATCCTATAAGCAAGGCCCCTGCCTCTGACTGAGATTCTGGGTGTGAGAATAATTTCTCATGGCAACTCAAAGCACCAGGGTGCTCTGGGCCGAGTCAACGAGCAAATACTAAAAACTGTTTCTAGATCAGTGAAACCACCAAGATTACCCACTGGAGGCACGTGTAAAATGACACTGTAGCATCACTTCCACAATTCATGTGCTTAGAACCCACAAGAGAAAAAAATTCACAAAGGAGATGGGCTCCCACTCAAAATTTATATCACAGGGGGATATATCCACTATCAGGGAAAGTCAGCAGATAGAAGAAACGGGAGAGCCACTCCACAGGGTTGAAATCAATAAAACAATCTGAAAATGAACTATAAATATTACATATCTATTTAGAATTATTAAAAATACAAAATACAGAAATCATAAATTGACAAAATACATTATTAAAAAATAAAAGGTCTGAAAAAGAACAAAATAGAACTTTAATAAATAAAATAGTCATTAAAAATAAAAATATATTTAAAAGTAAAACAGTAGACTAGATACAAATGAAGAAAAAACTGGTGAATTGGAAAACAGAGCTAAAGAAATTCCCTAAAGTGTAGCAAAGGAAAATAATGAAATATAAGATATGAAAGAGCATCTAGGAGAAACAGTAAAATGAGAAAAATCAGTACATGTTTTAATAGCAGAGTTCCAGAAGCATAAAATAGATAGTCTAGGGGAGAAACAATAGTTGAAAATGACTGAGAATTTTCCAGAACTAAGAATGATACAAATCCTTGGGTTGAAGTATCTCACCAAATCACAAGTAAGATTTAAAAAAAAAAAATTTAATGCAATAACACAATATCGTGAAACTGCCTAATACTAAAGACAAAGTGAGTATCTTTTAAAAATCAAAATTATGACATAGACCAACAGCAGACCTCTCATCAGCAACAATAGAGTCCAGAAGACAATGGAAGATCTTCCAATTGCTGAAGGAAGACAACAGCTTGCATAGAACTGTGTACCATGAAGCCATCATTCTTGAATGAGGGAGGGAGGAAGAAAGAGAGAAAGAAAAAAAAAGAACTTCAAATAGAGACTGAGGAAGTTTACCACTATAGACCACCACCCAAAAAGCTACAAAACATAAGCTTCACTGTTAAGGAAAGAATCCAGAAGGAAGGAAAAGAATGCAAGATGCAGTAAGGATTCTTTGCAAAGACTTTCTTGGAAGCAGGTGTGTCTCCTTAGTCACATCTGTGTGGGGTGTAAAGCACCCCAATTCGACCCCATCCAGTCACTTCATACACAATGCTAAGAAGACTCAAGACACCCTCATGTCTTTAAAACCCAAAACCTCTTTTCTTTGCTACTATTTTTGAAATCGTGAGGCTGTTCTGCACTCTTCTTGCCCCTCCCCCAAGACATTCTTTCTTAGAAAAAAACTTAAGCTCAGAAGTATTCTTGCTGCATTTGAGCCTCCACTACTATCTCTCCATGCAGCTGACAGTATGCACAGGACCACACTCACGTTTTCTCCTGCTGTACTTCTCTTACTGCCTTTGCAATATTTAACTCACAGTCATTTATAAATGGGGTTAAAAGAATAAATGGATTCTGAATCAAGGGGTTGGAGGTAGTGGATACAGATTCCCAGACATGAGGAAGTGAAGCGAGTCCACCAAATACCAAAGCAAGAGGCAGAGGTACCTGTACACAGAGGTCTCCTGGCACCTGCAGCCCGTGAAAGTCACTGTCTTCAAGCTGAGTCCACTGCTGTCTCTCTCCGGCTCCTTCTCTCCCTGACACACGTGCACACACCACACACCAAGGAACTTTTAGCATTTGGTCCCCGAGTGCTAGGGGAAACTTTCCCTAAGAGTCTATGGTCTAGAGTTTCTGTTCACTTACTTCTAGGTCTGAAAATACTACTAGATGACCTTTATTGCCATTTTCCCCCTCTGCCTTTCAAATGCACCAAACCACTGGGAGGTGCTGGCCTGTGCCCGTCCACAGCCAGATGGGTGTGAACAATACTTCACGCTGTGATATCTGTGGGCATCCCCACCACCCGCCTCCAGAATGCCACCAGGCCCACCCAACTCCAGAGCATTTCTGTTCTGGTCACGTTCTCTCGTGGATTTTCTTCTCTCCTCTTCCACTCTACCAGAGCCAAGCCAGACTCAACAGGTCCAGGCCTGGGACCCATTGTCTGGAAAGTGACACGGCTGGCACTGGGAAGACCCCTACATCAGACTCAGAGCTCCCTCTGCAGCCAACACCCTGCCCGGGTCCCCTGGAGAGGGAAAGGGGAACCAGAGGATCCTGCAGCCCAGCCCGGCTGGGGTCAGCAGTGCCCTCGAGATTCACCAGAATAAGGCTGGACTCTGCAGGTGGCTTTCCAGATGGGACCACACAGGGTGACAGGGCACCAGGCCCCAGAGGGCCATCATGGCACACCGCTTCTGGGCAGGCAGACAGCAGCTGGGCCACTTCCCCAGCCTAGAAGGGCAGTGAAAATGGCATCGAGGTAAAGGCCTCTCCCCTCCCCAGGTATCCCTCCCTGTGGTCAGGCCCATCCCAAGTGGACCCACTCTTAAGGTCCCCTGAGGCCAGATTCAAATCCAGTGGACTGCCTCAGTTCCCACCTCTGCTCCTCTCTCCCACATCCCACCTTAGGCTGACAGTGATGGCCTCCCCCTGCTCCCTGTGGCCCTGCAGGAGCAAGGCTCTCCTCCACCACCCTGGCCCCGCTGGCTGTTTTACCTGCTTCCTACCCTTTAAACACATGGGCTCCGTCCTCAGCCCTGCATCCTCCCCTTCCCTCTGTTGGCTTTCCCTAATAATTCCATCCATTTCCACAGCTTCAAATCTCACTTTTAAGTGAACTTTAATCCTGAATGTTTGCTGGGTATCTTCCATTAGCCCTCCAAATCCACCCTCTACCCTTCTCACCCAGAAAGTTCTGCCTACCTAAATAACCCTCTCCACCTAGATAGAGTTTCCCATGGAGATAGCTCCGCCCACCCATGTAGCCCCACCCACCTAGATAGATTTCCCTCCCCCTCCATGGAGATAACACCACCCACCCATATAGCCCCACCCTTCACTTCCTGGCAACCAGATAGGAAAACAATGGAAACAGTGACAGATTTTATTTTATTGGGCTCCAAAATCACTGCAGATGGTGACTACAGCCATGAAATTAAAAGATGCTTGCTCCTTGGAAGAAAAGATATGACCAACCTATACAGCATATTAAAAGTAGAGACATTACTTTGCCAACAAAGGTCCATCTAGTCAAAGCTCTGATTTTTCCAGTAGTTGTGTATGGATGTGAGAGTTGGACTATAAAGAAAGCTGAGCACCAAACAGTGGATGCTTTTGAACTGGAGAGTTGGAGAAGACTCTTCAGAGTCCCTTGAACTGGAAGGAGATCCAACCAGTCCATCCTAAAGGAAATCAGTCCTGAATATTCATTGGAAGGACTGATGCTCAAGCTGAAACGCCAATAATTTGGCCACCTGATGCAAAAAACTGACTCATTTGAAAAGACCCTGATGCTGGGAAAGATTGAGGGCAGGAGGAGGAGGGGATGACAGAGGATGAGATGGCTGAATGGCATCACTGACTCAAAGGACATGAGTTTGAGTAAACTATGGGAGTTGGTGATGGACAGGGAGGCCTGGTGTGCTGCAGTCCATGGGATCACAAAGAGTTGGACGCGGCTGAGTGACTGAACTGCACTGAACTGGGTGACTGAACAACCACCACCTAGATAGCTGATTCCAGGTAGACAGCCCCGCCCACCCATATAGCCCCACCCACCTAGATAGCCCCACCCACTGGATAAAGGACTTTGTTGAGAAAACCCCTTCTTCCCTCTTCCCCTGGACTTGACAGCCGCCTCAGAACTGTCCCTCCACCTGTGCTCTTAGGCCCCAATTCACACTCTACCATGCCACCTAACTAGGCTCCTGGAAGGCTCTGGTCACCCCTTACCCTTGCTCAAACACTCCAGAGAGCCTTGCACAACTTCCAGAATGAGAGGCAGACTCCACCCCAAGGCAAGGGCTCTCCATGTATGCCAGCCTTCCCTCCACTTCTCCCTGGACATGGCTGTGCTCTAAGCAAACTCAACTCCCCACTCCTCTAAAATCCAGTGCCTGAGCCTGTCAACACTGCTCTTCCTGCTGGGACCCACCTACATCTGCCCGCCCTTCAAGGTCCAGCTCCGTCACCTATGCTTTCCCCGTTTACTCCATTTGACCGTACATCTCCTTCTTTAAGCCTGTGAGCCCTTCATCTTCATCTCTTTGGAACGCCAGGCACACTCTGCCCGTCGTGGGTGTCTGTGCATCTTCCCTCCCACTGGACTACATGCCCACCCCCCGCCCCCGCACAGAGGAAGGGACAACCAAGGGGCTGTAACCAAAGGTCACAGGAGCAGACCACCTTACAGACAGCAGATGCCCAACAACACAGTGAGAATGACAGACCACACCAAATCTGGTAGAGGAAAAGCAACTTTTAGGATTGTTTTCACCAAAATTGGAATGAGATTCTCCGTTTTCAGGGCATTTCACAGTCAATTTATCCTGAGAAAAGGCTCCTTGTCACTTGGACTTTTAGACAGCCAGGCACAGGTCAAAAATTTTGCCTTTTAAATAATTGAAACACAGAGCCACAGGATCTTATCCACTGCAGACCAAATATGACATCTGAGTCACTATAATCCCCTCGGATGTGCAGCTCAGATCCCCAGGAGGTCTTGGGCAGCCAGACACGGTGACAGAGGCTCTGACCTTGCAGAAACGCTGTGCAACCTTTCAGCTCTGGATAGCAGCCAAGACACACCTGTGCACAGGACCAGAGAGGGGATGCAAAGGCAGAGCCTGTAAGATGGGGATTTACTAAGAGTCGGATTAAAGTAAGTATCAGACTGCCAAAGGTCTGACCTGCATTCTGACTTAGCATGCTCAACTCTGCTAATCTGAAAAAGAGCGCACACACTTATGCCCCAGCTGAACCTGCCAATCGGGGAGCTGGGCATGGGGCTGGAGGTCAGCCTGCGTCAGGACAAGGAGCCCTGATGAATGATCAATACGGTCAAGCTACAGGAGGAGCTGAGACCAAGAGTCGACAAGCCACTGTAGCACAGAAAGCTGTCTGGCTCTAATAGGGCTCCAGCAGGAATAAATGGGAGAACATATATGAGCCCACAAAGATAAAGATAGGATAAATTCTACCATCTGATCTTCTCTCTCTCTCTCAAAAAAAAACCCAAAACTGATTCTTTTTTTCCTTCCTTAATAAGTCAAGTTGTTCAGATTTTCTAAGCCCAGGTTTCCTTATCTGAAAAAATAGAAATCATAAAACTTGTCCCATTACTTCAAAACAATTTTTTAAGGATAGTTGATAGTAGACAAGAGCAAGATTGAAAAGGTATTCTAGAGCAACCAAAAAGTAAAGTGATGTTATTACTTTTAGGCAAAACAATTATGGAAAAAAATAGCCATCCCAAGAATGAAAGGGTTTCCTGAGTCAGTAACTGGCCACTGGTCCCCGCATGGGGCCGCCATGTCTTACTGTCTCCCCCCCTCCCCTCTCTGTTCCTGACTCTTTTCCCCGAGTGCTCCTTTTTCCTTGAGTGTCTTTCCCTCCCTCGCCTAGACTGCAGTTGTGCAACGTGCAGGCAAGAGCCCCGGGCACAGCAGCACCCCCAGGCAAGCCCCCAGGCTGGAGATAGAGCCCTCCACCAGCGCAGATGTGGGGCCACAGAGCATGGCTCAGCCTAGCCACACAAGACCCATCCTCTCCCAGGGTCCTCATGGTTCCCAGAGTGGATGCTCCTGGACTATACACAGGCAGATGGGGACACACAAACTATCTCTGTCTTACCTAACACCTGCTTCCTGCCGTTCCGGAGCCCTGCTGGCAGGAAGGGGAGGGCTGAGCTGAGTCTGGAGACCTTCTTTGTTTTTTGGAAGGGAAGCAGCATCAGTCACTCCTCATTGCTGGATTGTTAAACACCTAGTTAAAGTAAAAATTCTGATACAAGCCCAGGGAGCCTCAGGAACACACTAACCCTCATGACCGTCACAGTGGAATTCCCTGATACAATATCCTTGTGTACACAGGATGGCGTGTTCTGACATGGTGGAGCCACATGAGGAAATGGGCTCTTCTAACAAAAAAACCATAATTCAGACCCAGAAATTCCATTTCTAAGTCTGTACCCTAAAGAACTGAAAGCAAGAACTCAGATACTTGTACACTGATATTCACAGCAGCATTATTCACTGTAGCCTAAAGGCAGAAACAGTCCAAGTGTCCATCAGTTGACAAATGGATAAGCAGAATGTGGTTGGTTCATACAGTGGAATATTATTCAGCCATGAAAAGGAATGACGTTCTGACACCCATGATATAACATGGATGAGCCTCGGAAACATCACATAAAATAAGCTAGACACAAACAGACAAATATAGTATGATTCTACGTAAATGAAATACCTAGAATAGAAAAATTCACAGACAAACAGATTAGATGCTACCAGAGGCTGGGAGAAGGAGGAACGGGGAGTTGTTACTTAGAGCTTACAGAGTTTCTGTTTGGAGTGAGGAAAGAGTTTTGGAAATAGTCTGGTGATGGTCGTACAATGCTGTGCATATACTTCACGCCACTGGACTGTATACTTAAGACTGGTTAAAATGAAAAACTTTGTTATATATATTTTATAATAAAACATTTTTAAAGGTCATAATTCACATCTTCAGCTATCAGTAGATGTGCCTTACAGACTTAGCTTTGCTGAGTTAAAAGAAATAAACCTTAAAATCACTTTTTGTGTAACTGAAAGAAAGTGCTCGATCTCACCTCCAAGTGATACCCGGGTCCCCAACTGACCTCCTGTGCTTCCTTTTAACTGCATCATTTATCAGGTGGGTCGTTTATCAGATGGGTCGTCACAAGTGACCTAGATCTGAATTCAGGGGATGTGCCACCTGCAGTGGGATGGCACAGGTGAGCCCGAGTGACTGGATTAACATCACAGTCAATGATGCTTGAGAATCCACAGTCACACGGAGATGCAGGGGACAGAAGCAGGGATGGGGAGTGACTATCAGTGGGTGTGGGTTCTGTCTCTGGGGTGATGAATATGTGCAGGCTTTGCACAACCCTGTAAACATACTAAAAAACACCAAACTGTACATTTTAAAGGTATATGAAATGTATCTTTTATGGTAAGTGACATATCTCCACCAACATGTTCTTTAAAAATAAATGGATAACGCATGCAGTCTGGGAGCTCAGCCTGCAAGGATGGGCGCTAAACTCATCAGACTCGGGTTGGAGAATGGAGGGCCTATTTCCAGGGGGAGATTACCGGGGAGACGTTCCAAGAAGGCGGGGAAGCTAGGCCCTGCCACGAAGCAGTCATCTCAAAGCCAAAGCTGGACAGATGGAGTCCCCACTGGGATCTGAGGGCCAAGTAGGGTCCAGGCAGGAAGCTCGGGAACAAATGCACAGCTCGGAGAGGGAATGGCAAGCAGAGGCGTGTGGAGTGACCATAGGGAAGCACAAGCACTCAGATGTCTGTCCACCGCCGTGACCAGCGGAAGACGCAACTTCCACAGGGCACATCCAAGCCATGCGACATGAGGCTGGTCAAGGTCATCTCTCCTCGGCCCCAGGTGGGTAGAGGAGAGAGACAGCACGTGCTTGGGAAGTCCAAGAGACCTGAACTTAATTCCCGGCTCCAACAGCATCAAGATGACCTTGACCCCGTTATCAAGACCACTGCTCCTGAGTTCTCTCATGTGAAAAATGTCATTAACACCCTCCCATAGGATGCACGGGGCTTCCCAGGTGGTGCTAGTGGCTCCCTCCTGCCACTGAAGGAGACACAGGGGACTCAGGTTTGTTCCCTGGGTCAGGAAGATCCCCTGAAGGAGGGGCATGGCAACCCACTCCAGTATTGTTTCCTGGAGAATCCCATGGGGAGAGGAACCTGCTGGGCTACAGTCCATAGGGCCGCAAAGAGTCAGGCTCGACTGAAGCGACTTAGCACGCAACACCTAGGATGGACATAGGATGTAACGGTAGGAAGAGAGTACAAAGCATACTGCTCCTGCCCCATCTACAAACACAGAACAATGGATGCTACAACATATTATTTTAAAAATAAAAATGTAGACATGGATGCCCCAGAGATCACAGGCCCAGAGGCTGGGAGGCAGGTGGCGAGCGGTGCAAGGCGCAGAGTTAAACGCACATTTCCCAGCACACATTTTGACGATGAGATTATTTTTGCCTCGGTAAACTAAAGGCTAGTCTGTCACTTCCCATGTAAAATTAAAGCCCTTTCCTATTTGATGAGTGTCTCAAGATGCCGCATGGAATTGCTCCTGCCCCTTACCTATAAACCGCCAGCACGTTTGCTATATATTTTTTTTTTTAATGCTTATTTTCCAAAGCCAAGGTTGACATTTGAAGCAAAGTTTTGTTTGCCAGACGACCTGTCCTCTGGGACTAAAGAGTGGTTGTTTAGCTTTGGGGAGTTCACATGGACAGCGAGGACAGGTTGATTGCCCAACCTCCTGCTCTCAAGGTCTGGACCAGCAGAGGTCTTCCAGCCAGTTCAGAAGGCAGAACCTCGGCCTCAGGCCACACACAGGGACCATGGTCATGAGGAAGCCTGGCCTCCCTGGGTCCTGACCCTCTAGCTCGTCCCACAGTCCTGAGAGCCCACAGGCTCAGGTTGGTTGCCACGTGCCAAGAAAACCAGAAGACCAACCCTCTCCGAATGGTCTTTCCCTTCTCCTTCGATTATTCAGCATCGGCCAGGCCGCCTCAGATTCTATTTCTCTTTGTTTCACGTTTCCATCCTTGAAGTTTTAAATATTGTCAGCCACCCAACACCACCTTCAACGCTTCTTGAATGCTACAGAAGTTTCATGGCCCTGCTTCCTCACAGGCTGGTGTCCTGTGATTTGCTAAAGCCAGCTGCCACCACACAGCGATGTACACCCAGCCTCCATTCGGAGCCTCGGGGCTGCCCTGCAAAGCCGACTGGCTAAGGATTACTGTCTCCGTCCTACAGATGAAAAATGGGGACCTGATTCTTTCAAACATCTCAGAGAAAGACATGAAGTCAAAAAATGTGACCCAAGTCATTTTTCTAGGTGTAGGCTTATTTATTTTTCTTTCTTTCTTTCTCTTCTTTACTTTTGCTAACTAACATCTTTGAAAGGTTTTAGCCCAACATGGATTATTTTGGAAGGAGAAAAGTATATAAATGACTGAACATGACACAATGGTTACAAAGTAAATAGAGTTTAATTGAGTAATCAAATCAACATTTCTCAACATTTCTGCCCACAGGCAATACGGAGAAGAACATTCATTTACTGTCTGGGTTTTGGCTTGCTTCTCTAAAGGACAGGAGACAAGATTATTTTATTTTCTTTTCAGCTAGGTTCCAGCAGGCAGCACCATGAGTAGCCGAGTGTATTAAAAGAAAGCCCTGTTGGCAAATGGGCAGCTTGAATATTTCATGAAATGATGGCAACACTGTGTTCTGAAATGGTGGCTTCCTCCCGGGACCTCAGAGGCCACACCTCTGAGGGTGAGCAGGGCTTAGGCCTGGCCCTAAAGCTGAAGACCAGCTCAGCCTCCAAGGTCTTCCAGTCTCTGGGAGCATCAGGTCAGCCGCCAAAGGCTCAGAGATTCTGGGGATCGTGGAGGCAGGCCCCAAATGACCCCCTTCCCATAGACCTCTCCTTCTTTAAATGTCTCCTGGGAAGAGGAGGGGTCCTGGGGGTCAAGCCCTGACAAGGGAGCAGGGGGGCCTTTGTTCGCCCAGCTCAGTAGACTCGGGGGCACCCTGGCCTCTGACAGCTGCAGCCTGACCGCCCCATGCTTTCTACCTGTTCTGCCTGTAGCTCACCTGCATGGCCACCCTGCCCTGTTTGTACACACAACAAAGCTAGCCGGTCCATGAACAGCTGCCAACTCCTTGCCAAGGGAGCCTGGCAACACAGGCTCGTCGCTCCCTCAGGGGAGCCCCGATTGGGGCAGAAAGGCGGGGAGCACACAAAAAGGCTTGGAGGCATGTCCGTTCACAAAACAGTGATCTGAGTTTTGCAGGAGCTTCTTGTGGACACGCGCAAACTTTTACTCTGTCGTCTAAGAAATGTTTAAACCTTTCCAGTGAAAGATAGCCCCAAGTCTGTTTCTAAATCTACTATCTCAGAAAAGACTTGAGCCAGAACAAAAGCAGGGTCGGGAGAGGGATGGGGGAGGGCAAGAGGTTTTATTAAGCAAAGTGTAACCAGAAACTTTGAGTGATGCACCTAGTAGGTCCAGAGATGGCAGGAGGATGGAGAATGGAGGTGGGTTCCAGGCCCAACTCTCCTGAGTGACCCTGCAGGGGCCTGTTTGCTCAGCTGGAAACGGCGTTGGTTCCTACCGTTTCTCTTGCCCCTAAAATCTTCTGATCCTAGAAAGTAAATTCCCAAAGAGACTTGAGTTTATTCTAGGTGTGCTTGATAACCCTTCAGAGAACACGAGTGTGGAACCGCCCCCTCCCTGTCCCTACACACTCTCACACACACACCAGAGGACAATCGGGAAGTGGCCCTGTGATGAAGAGCTGTCTGGGGCCTGTGGACGGGACTGTGGGGTTTTGGTTCCGGCTAGTTAGACCTCCTCTCCCTCACCTCCGTTCAGAGCGAGGTCACCCAGGGCTCCAGGGAGGTGAGGGCCTGTTTTCAACCTCTCTTTGTCTCCTGAGCTGCAGGCCCAAACCGCCCTCCTCTGTCCTGTAAATCCCCACCTAGGTGAATTCAGTCCCACAAGTAGCAGCTGTGTGCCCCACATGCTCCCAGACACCCCAGGAAGCTGGGCCTCTTCCTGCAGCCCCTGAGGCCAAGTCCCCTCCCAGCTCTGCCCTCCAGGGCTCCCACCCCGTCTCACACGGCAAAGAAGTGGCGAGGCCCCAGGGGCCCCAGGTCAAGGCCTGGCCTCAAGTAACGGATACCCATCTGGGACCTGGGCCCCACAACACAGGAGTCCTGCCAGCCCCCATCCTGCTTCCTGCCCCCGTGGATTCCAGGGAGCCCCTGCACCCGACTTTGAAACAGCGCTGAAGGCCCTCCATTTCCCCAGAGGGATCCTGTCACTTCCACTTGTTTAGTACAGTATGTAACCTTGAGGTTCACCAAAACAGGTGTTTACTAAATTATTTTAATAATGACAGTCGTGGCTGGGAGTGTTGCTTCATTATCAGAACGCTTAGCACTTATGTCACTAAATATTTAGCACCTGATATTTTGCAAAAACAATTCCCTATGCCATTAAAAAATTTTTTTTCTAATCAGTCTTCGGCTCTCATCCTCAGAGCCCACGATAGACTCAGGCAACTGTGAGGACAGAACCTAGAAACAGACTCAATCAGGGCGATTATCTCACTAATTAGTCTTGTTGTTAAGTCTCCAGGTGTTTCCCAAACAATCCATCTGATTCCTTTTTTTTTTTAAGATTTTTTTTTTTTTTTTGATGTGCACCATTCTTAAAGTCTTCTTTGAATCTGTTACAATATTGCTTCTGTTTTTCATTTTGGATTTTTGGCCCCAAGGCATGTAGTTCCTTAGCTCCCTGACCAGGGATTGAACCTGCACCCCCCCCCCCCCCCCCCCCCCCGGCACTGGAAGGTGACGTCTTAACCACGGGACTGCCAGGAAAGTCCCTCACCGGTATCCTTTAGTCCACACTGGAAAATAAAATTGTCTCCCGATTTCGAACTCAGAGCACGAACTCCAGAGTCTCCGTGAGGCGCTGTCGGCTGACAGGTCACCACCGAGTGACCTCCAACCCCAGCCGGAGGGTCTTGGGCCAGGAGGGGTGGGTGCTTCAGCTCCTCAGGCACTGTCAGAGCGTCGCCCGGGGCTCCTGGGCCCTGGGAACTTGCCTCAACAGCCAAGGAAGTTCATTCATCCCCCAGGGTCAATGCTATGCTAGGAGGTGGAGCAAAGAAAGGGATGGGAATGAGAACACGGTGGGGAGGAGGGGAGGGGGGCAGGGACCCAGTGCTGAGAAGCAGAACAGACCTCAGTCACTTCCTACCCGAGGTCTCAGGAGCTTTGCTGCCATTCCAGACACCAGGACACTAGCCAGACTCATAAACGGAGATGAGCTGTGAAGTGTCTACCCAGTTGTTTCTGAGAGGAACGTCTTCTTGCCTTTGAGCAACCCCACAGGCCAGCCCCTCCCGGCCCCACACTCAGCAGGGCCTCAGGCCAGGCCTGGGACCCACCAGCCCCTCTGGTCACCAAGCCCTGGGGAGATTAATCTGGGGAGGAAATACATACAGGGAGGATATTAATGCAGGGCCGTGACAGGTTCAGCCTAGCGGATGCTGCCTGTGCTAGAGGTCATTGCAGGGCTGGGGCAGGAGGGATGATGGGGTGGGAGAAATCCAAAGTGGGTTCAGTACTGGAGAGGGAAGGGGGTCGTGAGGGCATGTCATGTGCACAGCGGGGCACCCCAGTCTTCGGGGCCTCTGCCCTGGGGCAGGTATGCCTGCGAGGCATAGCAGCCAGGTTGCCCTCACCTGTGCCCCGCACCGCAGGTGCCCCTCCTGACGCCCAGGCCCTGGAGCGCCACCTCCTGGAGGAGGCAGGAAGCATAGCGCCTCTGGTCTGGGGGCTGTTTTCGTCCCCCCAGGGTCAAGGCTGTGCTAGGAGGTGGGGGACACAAAGATCAGCAGGCCCTCAGACCCTGACCCGAGACACCCCTGGGTCTCCTTCTGCATCCAGCTTACACCCAGAATAACCCATCTCGGGCAGTTCTAAGTCACAGAGAAAACTGAAGGAAGAGTCCCAAGTCATCTCCAAGACTCATGGGCCAATGGCTCACCATCTCCTGTACCTGTAGCATCAACTTGTGGAGAACCGTTCACCCAAGGAGAGGCACAGGTGTGCAGCGGTGCGAGGACTACATCACCAGTCTTCCTGTCTGCCATGTACCACATCCCCAGAGGGCATTAGGCTCTTGTGTAATCTATTTAAAATAGCTCTTCTTTATTCAGAGTGTGTGTGTGTGTGTGTGTGTGTGTGTGTGTGCATGCGCGCATACATGCGCGCACATTTAAATACTGTTAGCATGTGCTCCGTGGAAATAATGAATAATTGATTCTTGTAATAGATTCGATTGTCTAGTACTCTGATACACTGGAAAGTGTCTGAACGGTACTAGGAACGGTATTTGGAAACTTAAAAGCCCTTTTCTCCAGGTTCCTCCACCCAGAATCTGAGAAAGAGAAGCTAATGTCACCCCTTCTTCAACCTGCACAAGCTGGGGTGAAGGTAACAATGCCCTCCGACCCCTCACTGTGATTGCTATCACTTTATTACGATGAGGACTGTCCTGCCGCATCACTAAGTCCCACTTTGAAAAGAAAAGCACGGTGTGTCTTCCACTCCCAGAACACGCCTCCCCCTCTGCCTCATCTCCAGCAGATAAGGGACATTCTGATGTTTTATTTGTTAAATGGTTGACTATTAAGAAACTCATTTGCTAGCTGGAGCCTGCAATGGAAAATCAGCCCAGAAAAGTGGGAGGCTGGCAAGCGACCAGAGCAGATGGGAGATGGAGGTGAGGGGAGGCCCACAAGCCCCTTCCAGCCTGGACCTGGGGTCGGGGGCCAGCCCTCGGGGAACCTGTGGGCTGTACCAACGTACTGACCCCCTTCTCCACACCCTGACCGCCCCCCTACACACACACAGCACTGCAAACCAGGGCGAAAGGACCCATGCACTAAGCGACGGGAAGAGGAGGGTGTAACCCCCAGCCCCGGCAACTTCTCCAGCCCTCCACTCTGGCTGTCACCACCCGCCCGACGTCATCATCCGCTCCTCAGGCCTCTCGGGTCCTGAAACCCTGACCCCGGGCATGTTCCATCGCCCCGTTGGTTCCGAAGCCACAGCCAGCCCTTCCTGGCAGACACTCCTGCTCCTCCAGGTCTGCCCCTCCTCCTCGCCTCCTGCCCCAGGAAGACCCCAACAGTGCCAAGGATGGGGGGGAGGAGGGGGAAGGCAGCAGGGAGACAGGGGTCCTGGTGCTCTCACACCTGAGAACCACGTCCAGGAAAGGAGGCAAAACTGCTCCGAGAATTATATAATCACTGCGGCTTCAAGGGAGAGGACTGGGATCCAGGTTGCCATAGCGTTTGTGGCGTGTGGCTGGGAAGGCAGAGCGCCCGGCCACGCGCCCTGCTGCCTGCCGGCCCCTCCATCTTCCTCGCAGACCTCACAGGGCCTCGGCTCCTACTTTGAATGTCTGCTCTCCGCAGATGGGAGGGGAGGAGGCGCTGGGGGACGGGGCGGGGCGGGGGCAAAAGGAAGGGGGAAAAGGGCCAAGAAGGATTTGTCCTGCACAGAAAGGGGACCCTAGGAACTGCTGAGGATTATCGCCATGTGAATAACAATCATGACTACAGGTCACTGCCATTGTGGGTGACAGCCAGGACGTGGCCACTGGGCGCTCCGCTTCAAGGCTGCCTGGACTGAGCCGGGATCCCCGAGGACAGAAACCTACCCTCCTCCGCTCTTCACAGACATCACCCTTTCTTCTGTGTCTCTCCCGCCTCCCTCTGAATCCGTCCAGGACTCCATCAGGAGGGGCGCAGGGAAACAGGTGAGGGGTGGGACATGGGGACAGAGCTGCCCTCCTGACCTGAAAGCCATGGCTCATCCTAGAACCCATGGCCCTTGACACAATCCTTTCTACCAAAAGAGGCCACAGTCTCCCCATGGCAACCCAAGCTGGAGATCAGTTTCAGGCTGGACCGAGCCCAGGGAAGCTGCCCCGCGGCCTCCAGCTCCAAAAGGGTAGGGACTCTGCCTGCTAAGGGTGAGGCTGGCGGCAAAGGAGAGAGGAGGCTGGAAAGGAGAGACACGGAGACAATCCCTCCACCAGGCTGTCCTCACAGGAGCACCTGATGTGCCCAGGAAGTAGCAGGACCAACAGCGACAGGTACTAAGAAGGAAGAGGTTGGAAGGAAGCATGTAAACAGGGAGGCTTGGGAAACTGGGAGAGGCGAGGCAGAGCCTGTACCCAGAGGCAGAGGAAGCCACGGGGGAGGCCCAGCCGGAGCTGGAGGCGGCCACACTCCAGCAAGACCGGCCCTCTCCGCTCCATCTTGACCTTAATTGCTGAGCAGTGCCAAAAAATAATAACTTGTTAATATGGGCGGGGGTGGGGGGGTGTGAAGGAGAAAGTTTCCAGGAAGTGGGGAGTTGCCTGAAAGCCTCCCCCCCTCGCAGGGGGAGCGGCTGACACTTGATGCCAAGGATGGAGACGCTGGAAAACACTGGGCGACAGTGTACAGCCGCGTGAGCTCGGCACACCCTTTATTATTGCCTTAAAACATGAGAAAGCAGAGCCCACACACCGCCCGATTTCTAACCCCCGCTGACATCCTCAGGTGCTAGCCCGCATGTGGGTGCGAATAAGAACACCCGGGGCGTGGGCGCGCGGGGTCAGTGGCTGCAGAGAGGTGGGAGGGTGTAGGTGAGCCGAGAAGAGGGACACAGGGAGAGGGAGAGATGGAGGGGGACCCAGGGGGAGGGAAAGAGAGGGAGAAGGAAAGGGAGAGGCGCCGAGAGACTCACAGCCGTCTCTCGGGCCCCACCCGCCCCCTGGAGCGCGCTGCCCGGGCGGGGGCGCAGGGCCGGGGCGCCGGGCAGCGGGCGGGGGCGCCGGCCGGCCTGGTGCGGGGCGCGCGCGCGCGCGCTCCCAGCCGCGCCCGGGCGAGGCGAGGACCCCAGCCCGCGGGGCCGGGGGCGTCGCCGGCCTGGCAGTCGGGCTCCCCTGGCGAGCGCGAGCCAGCGAGGCCGGAGCAGACACTTGGGAACTTTTCCCCTCGCCCGGAATTTCTCCGGACGCGCGGCTCTGGGGGCCCGCGGGCGCAAGCGGGGGAGGGGCGGGGATTTTCCGCTCGGTTCGGCCCGGGTCCCGCGGGCCCCCGGCCGCTCTGGGAGAAGGACGCGCGGGCGAGGCCGGCGGGCGCGGCGGCGGGATCCAGCCTTACCTTGGTGGTTCTCCTCCGGAATGTACATCCTCGTGTTTTCATTGACCATGGACCAAGAATCGTGTGAGCAGGAGAAGAAGCCACGAAGAGGAGGAAATGTCAAACACCCCCGAGCGGGTCTGCCCTGATCCCTGCTCCGGGCCGGCGGTTCTCGTGCAGAATCGAGGAAGCCGTGGGTCTGCAGCAGCTCTTCTTTCCCTCTGACGATTACCTGATCCCCATCATTGCATCAAACACCAGAAACCGTTCCTTTCCACTCCTGCCTCCTTCAGCGGGGCTGTAACGCATCCTCAGCACATCCGGGCCCCTTTCAAGAATTCAGCGCCGCACCTCTGGCGGCCACAGCATTTGAGAAAATAAATCGGGAGGCAGAGCTAGAGGAGGCGGAAGGGGAGAGGGGCGCGCGGACCCCAGGACGGGGGGAGGGCCCGCCGGCCGCTGGCCCGAACCGTCTCCGCCTGCTCTCGGCGCGTCCTCCCCGGCCCGGCTCCGCTTTCTCTGCCCGAAGGTCCGGCGAGTCCCGAGGGCTAGGAGGCAGGAAGGCGCCGCCGCTCCGGGCCGCGCCGCGCGCCTCTCTGGCAGGAGCTGTTTCTGCAGAGGCGGCGAGAGGGAGCCGCGGGCAGGAGCGCGGAGCGCGGCGCTCACCCCGCGGCCCGCCGCCCCGCCCGCCCGCCCGCCCGCCCGCCCGGCGCGCCCCAGGCGGACGCGCTGAACGCTTCCAGATGTGGCGGCGGCGCGCGGGGCTGGGCGCACGGCGCGGGGCGCACAGCGCGGGGCGCGCGGAGCCGACTCGAGTCCGGCTAGAGCCCCAGCTCGCCGGATCGCCCGCGCCTCGGCCCACATGCCGTCCAGACACACCCCTCGCGCCCCGCCCCGGCCCCCACGTCCTGCGCGGGCGCCAAGGCGGCGAGGCCTCGGGCGCGCAATTCCAGGAGGGGCTGCCATCAGCCCTCCTAGAGTCTCAGCGGGTCGGGCCACTGAGCAAAAGGAGTCGCGATGCCAAGGCTCTGTTTGATCCATTAGGACCAGGGCGGTTGCACGAGTGGCGTGGAGAGGAGAGGATGGGGAGAGACAGGGCAGGGAGAGAGGGCCCGAGGGGCGGAGCCTCCTGGCGAGGCAGCGGTGCCCAGATGTCTGAGCAGATTAATAGACCCAGGTTTCTTAATCCCTCCGAGGCACCGGAGCACGTGTGCTACTCGAGATCCTTACCTTCTCCTCTTAATTATTTCTGCCACTCCGGCGGGAATCCACAGAGCGCTTTCCTTCCGGAGCGGCGGACCTTTCTCCCCGTCCTCAGGCAGACACGGAAGGTCCATGGCACCCCCTGCAGGCCCGGGCTCCTGACATTGGGCTGCCTGGGCCCTGGCAGGGGCGCCTACAGCTCCCACTTGGGAAAACGCCCCGCTTCCTACTTTCAGACCCTCACGCCCCAGCCGCCCTCCTCCCCGCGGGGGGAGCCCATCCATCTCCTGTGTCAGTGGTGTGACCAGATTTGTGTGTCCGGCCCAGACCCGTCTTCCTGAATGCCAGGCTACATGGCCAACTCAGTCTCCGCTCGGGCATCTCAAAACCCAACAGATCCAATGCGGAATTCCTTGTTTTTGGTGCAAAACCTGCTCCTCAGCAGGCTCCCCGTCTCTCTGTTGATGGGACCAAAGATCTGGAGTGGTTCTTGATTGCTTTCTCTGATCCGGTCCTTCGGGAAATCCCGAAGACTCTTGAATGTGACCACTTCTCAGTTCCCCCGCTGCAACCCCAGCCCGAGCCCACATGCCCCTCACTCGAGCTCCTGCAGAGGGTCTGTCCCCTTTCGAACCCCTCCTGTCCTTGGGTATCTTCTCAATACACCACCTAAAGGGTCACATGTCAGCACCTCTCTGCAACCGCGCCTACCCACCCCCCACCCCTTGCAGGGCTCCCTGTTCACTTAGTAAAAGCCAGGCCGTCAGGGCAGCCTCCAGGGACCCGCGGCCGGTGAGTCCAGGTGCCCTCAGGCCTCTTCTCTGGTGTCCCTGATCCAGCCTCACCCGCCCCGCTCTGTGCCCCCAGGCTCTCCAGGACACCCCTCCTTCTCCTCACTCACACACCCCGGGAGCCCTTTGCTGTAGCTGCCCGCCCTGCCTGCAATCCCCGCCTCAGCTATCTACCTGATGAACCCCCTCATCTTCTTCAAGACTTTGCTCAAATCGCACTTTCTCAGGGAGGTTCAGCCTGACCACCCCACTTAGTATAGTGGATCCGCGGATGGATCTATGGTTCATTGAGTCCGCGCCTGTGGAACCGCGAATACGGAACGCCAATATGCAATCGCAGATACCGGGAAGAGTCAAACATCTTTTTATATAAGGAGTTTGAAAACCCGCGGATTTCAGCATACGCAGAGGTCCTGAGTCAATCTCCCACTGCACCTAGCAGCCCCTCCAGGGCCCTCAGTCTCCCCTTCCTCCACTTTGAATTTTTTTGTTTAATCCGTGTGTAACATACCATATAGTCTACTTATTCATCTATTGTATGGTTTATTGACTGTTTTCCCCACTAAAATGTAAACCCTGTGAGGGCAGGGATCTCTGTCCTTTTTGCATGCCAGTTTATCTCAAGTGTGCAGACTGATGTCTGGCAGAGGGTCGTTAACTTAATAAAAGTGTGGAAGGAGTCCCTAAGATGCTACCACAGTATGCATCAAAATGCCTCCCTAGGCAGCCGGATTCGTGTCTGAATCCTCACCGGTTCAGCCCCATTCCTTGGGCCAAGGGTTTGGGCCCCAGCTTACAATGCCAAGGCCCCTGTGAGAGGTATTAAGCTTTATCCATCTTCTTCATTCTACCGTGAACAGTGGTCTAGATTTGGTTGGTTAGGAGAGAAATCTGGCTTCTTTACCATTCTGGTGTGTTCACACTCAATTTTCAAGCTAAGAGAGAAAAATCAGAAATGACACAAATCTGAAGATCCCTTCCATTTAGCTTTAGAGTGCACCATCATAGACTGTGTTTCAGAGGTCTGTGCACCTGTTTATTTGTTTAAACTAATACTAAAATTGTTTTGCACCCCTCTACACACTGCAGAGCACCGAAAAATCGATGCTTTTGAACTGTGGTGTTGGAGAAGACTCTTGAGAGTCCCTTGGACTGCAAGGAGATACAACCAGTCCATCTTGAAGGAGATCAGTCCTGGGTGTTCATTGGAAGGACTGATGCTGAAGTTGAAACTCCAGTACTTTGGCCACCTGATGTGAAGAGTTGACTCATTGGAAAAGACCCTGATACTGGGAGGGATTTGGGGCAGGAGGAGAAGGGGACGACAGAGGATGAGATGGCTGGATGGCGTCACCGACTTGATGGGCATGAGTTTGAGTAAACTCCGGGAGTTTGTGGTGGACAGGGAGGCCTGGCGTGCTGCGATTCATGGGGTCGCAAAGAGTCGGACACAACTGAGCAACTGAACTGAACTGAACACACTGCAATAAAGGAATAATGACAATATCGGACAGTGCTCAGTGGGCTGGGCTATGACAGGTGTGTTCCATCACGTTATTTCCTTTCATCCTCAGTGCAAGGATAATGCTGGCACTACTGTTGTGATCGCCATCCCCATTTTACAGATATAGAAACTGAGACTTAGAGACTGTGTGTGTCCAGAATCATCCAGTTGGTAAGCTGTGGAGCCTGCTTCTTGAGAGAAAAGCTATGACAGACCTAGACAGCTCATTAAAAAGCAGAGACATTACTTTGCCTACAAAGGTCCATGTAGTCAAAGGTATGGTTTTTCCAGTAGCCATGTATGGATATGAGAGTTGGACCATAAAAAAGGCTGAACACAAAGAAGAATTGTTGCTTTCAAATTGTGGCACTGGAGAAGACTCTTGAGAGTCTCTTGAACAGCAAGGAGATCAAATCAGTCAACCCTAAAGGAAATCAACCCTGATATTCATTGGAAGGACTGATGCTGAAGCTGAAGCTCTAATACTTTGGCTGCCTGATGTGAAGAACTGACTCATTGCAAAAGACCCTGATGCTGGGAAAGATTGAGGGCAGGAGGCGAAGGGGATGACAGAGGATGAGATGGTTGGATGGCATCATCAACAGAGTGGGCATGAGTTTGAGCAAACTTTGGGAGATAATGAAGGACAGGGAAGCCTGGCGCGCTGCAGTCCATGGGGTCGCAAAGAGTCAGATACTACTGAGTGACTAAACAACAACACAGTAGCTAGAAGTTGAGAATTAAAGATGAAAACCTATCTTTGGTTTTGGAATAAATGATAGCCCACTCACTCTGTGAACTCTTTTGTTTCTTATTATTTGTCTCTTATTTATTTTTATTTATCTTCATTGTTGCCTGTGGGGTCACAAAGAATCAGACATGACTTAGCGACTGAACAACCACAACAAAATGATTGCAAAGTATGCCTTAGGGGGTTCACGGGGAGCTGGGTGACGGAGAGCTGGTGCCCCGTGTCAGGGGCACCGGCAGGATTTACAGCCAGGCTTTTCTCCAGGTAGGCGCCATGTAAATCTAGCAAGTAAATATTACCTTCATGCCTCTCCAGTTTCGTTTTTCACTTCTCTTTTCAGCTGTGAAACGTGTTCTTTGCCTTCCAGAAAAAGGTACTTTCTAAATATTTGGTCTTCCAACGAGCACCCATATCTCAGCTTCTCATTTTGGAACACATCCCTGGGTGCTCCCTTTCCAAGGAACAGATTCTCAATGTGTCAAACAGAAGCCATCCCGAATTCCTACTGGGGTTTGGGAGGTGGTGGGAGCCAAGGAGGGATCTTTCTGTCTTTCGTGACCTGACTGTACCCTCCGGTGAGGCTCTCGCCTCTGCTCTCCTGGGCGGGGTGCTACAGACAAGCACTCTTCCGGTGTTGTGTATGGTGTAATATCTGGATGCGAAGGTGCCTTTTCTCCAGCCCTCTTCCCACTACATCTTAAATGTCTTCAGAAAGAGAACTGTGTTCATTTTTCTTTGTGTGAGTCTAATGCTTGGTATACAGGGACACTCACTGTATGTTGAGTGCATGATTCATTCTGGAAAATATTCCTTAAAGTGATCACAAAATTTTTTTTGGAAGCAATTAAGAGTGCACTGAATTTGTTAATTATAATACATTTGTAAGAGTGAAAAACTTGGAAAAAAAAATCTAAATACCCAACATAAAAGGTTGGTTAGATGAAAATAGTAAGACATTATTGTAGCAGCCACTATTGAAAACAGTATACTGAGTGCTCAGTCGTGTCCAACTCTTTGCAACCCCATGGACTGTAGCCCACCAGGCTCCTCCATCCATGGGATTTTCCAGGCAAGAATATGGGAGTGGGTTGCCATTTCCTACTCCAGGGGAATCTTCCCAACCTAGGGATCAAATCTGCCTATCTTGCATCTCCTGCATTGGCAAGCAGATTCTTTACCACTGTGCCACCCGGGAAGCCCGGAAAACAGTATGGAGGTTCCCAAAAAACTAAAAACAGAGTTACCATATAATCCAGCAATCCGACTCCTGGGCATATATCCAGAAAAGATGAAAATTCTAATTCAAAAAGATACATGCACCCCAATGTTCAAAGCAGCACTGTTTGTAATAGCCAAGACATGGAAGAAAACTAAATGTCCATCAACAGAATGGATAAGGAAGATGTGGTATATTTATATAGTTTACACAATGGAATATTACTCACCCATAAAAAAGAATGAGATAAAGGCATTTGCCGTGATGTGAATGGACCTAGAAACTATCCTCCTTAGTGAAGTAAGTCGGACAGAGAAGGAGAAATATCATATAATATCACTTATATGTGGAAGCTTAAAAAGGGTACAAATGAACTTATTTACAAAACAGAAATAGAGTCACAGCCTGAGAGAATAAGCTTATGGTTACCAGGGGCAAGGAGAGAAGAGGTAAATTGGGAGGTTAAGATTAACACATATACACTATCATATAC
This sequence comes from Dama dama, assembly GCF_033118175.1. Taxonomy (NCBI): domain Eukaryota; kingdom Metazoa; phylum Chordata; class Mammalia; order Artiodactyla; family Cervidae; genus Dama; species Dama dama. Next base: position 11,756,642 of record NC_083702.1, read on the forward strand.
AAAACAGGTAACTAATAAGAACCTGCTGTGTAGCACAGGTAGCTATAGGCAATATCCTGTAATAAACCATAAATGGAAAAGAGTATGAAAAAGAATAGATACATACATATATATGCATATAATGAAATCACTTTCTGTACCCCTGAAACTAACACAGTATTGTGAATTAACTATAGTTCAGTTTTTTAAAAAGGATTTTTAGTCATTTGCTCCTCAGAACAACCCTATGAGGGAAGCACCATTACTCCTGTTTTACAGACTACTGTGGACACAGAGAGCTGGCTATGCTGTGTTATATGAGGGTCACTTCACAGCTGATGAATGCTGGAAAACCTGTGATCTGAACCCAGCCGTCTGTCCTCAGAGTCTCTGCTGTCACCCGTCTCGTGGATAAACCAGGGAGCACCCATACAAAGATGTGAACCACAACAAGGAATTATACCAGTGATATGGACAAAGACTATTTACACTGTAAGAAAACAGGCTATAAAGTTTTATGTGTGTTATGATTCCATTTTTCTTTTAAAGGCAAGTGTGTATTTGAACTAGGAAAAAGGCTAAAAAGTGTTCATCCTGAAATGTTGACAGTAACTTTCTTTGGGAGGTGGGATGACGGCTACGTTTCTCTTCTCCTTTCTTCCTGTCTGGCCCACAGCTTCGGAAGCCAGACCGCTGGGCAGAACCACACCCCCACTAGCCCCCTGCAGCCAGGAATACCTCTGAGGAGTCAGCCTGGATTAACCCTTCCATCAAAGCCCCACGGGTTCCTTCCCATCCATCTCCCTCTGTCCACCCTGACCACCTCTCAACACTAAATGCTCCCGCCGCCTCCTGCAGAAATAACCTGTCCAGGATCTTTGCTCAAACGCTCACCGTCCGAGGTGATAACTTAGAGTGTCAGTCATTCTGTGCAGAGGAGAGAGGCCAGGAGCTCCAGGTAACAGTGACCTTCTGGGAATACGTTTCAGTCTTTAATTTCTAATCCACAGGATTGTCCATGTGAAAGTATTGACAAGGGTGGGCGTTTCAGACCAGGTAAAGGTGATAGGCAAATAATATGTGCCCTCCAAACCTCTTTACCTCCATGAAGGACCACATAGGACCATGTAGGGCCATTCTTCCTCAGAGGCTAGACTGGAACCTGATTTTACAGCCATGTTATCTATACACATTGCATTGAACGAAAATGCTCCTGGCAACTCAGCCCCATCTCAGCCCCAAGGGGAGGCCAGAGTGTCTGGAGGCGAAGGGGCTCAGCCCTCATTCACAGCATCCTCACATCACAGGAGGAACAACAGGGAGGACAGGCCCACCCTTGTGATCTCCAGCAACTCAACTCTGGGACTTAAAGCGGCAGGATGGCGGCCGGCCTGCCCCTGGCAACTGGCTCTCCACATCTGGGTCTCGTTCTGTATCAGCAGGACACCAGTCCAGGCCAAGGCACACAGCCAGCTGGGACCCCTCCTGTGAAAAACCAAGTAATGGGGACCCATGGCCTACAGCTTTTTGCAAAGAGAAGCTGATGCATGAAAACCGATTAATGGTTGAAATGATTTTCTTAGCTTCTCGTCAAGGCGCCCGGGGAAGTCAGTTTCCTGTGGGTGACCTGCTGACTCCAGAAGAAACCCCGCAGACCCCTTCATCCCCAGCTGCCCACTTCTGAGGGCCTTAAAGGCCACCATGGACACAGGTTCCCACATGTGTTACTGTCTTGTGTCTCGCTAAGTCACTTCAGTCGTGTCGGACTCTTTTCGACCCCATGGACTGTAGCCCACCAGGCTCCTCTGTCCACGGGATTCTCCAAGCAATAATACTGGAGTGGGTTGCCATTTCCTTCTCCAGGGAATCTTCCAGACCCAGGGATTGAACCTGCATTTCTAAAGTCTCCTGCATTGGCAGCCAAGTTCTTTACCACTAGTACCACCTGGGAAGTTAATGTCTTAAGGCTGCCGAAAACTGACAGCTTGCTGGGTGGTTTAAGATGACAGACATGTTTCTGTCTCTCAGTTTTGGAGGCTAAAAGTCTCAAATCCGGTAAGGTCACGAATATGAAAACAGGCCACACAGAATGGAATCTCTCCAAATATTTACATCCTCAGGAAGGAAACCCAAATGCCCTCAGACTGATCCCACAGAGTACTAGATCTGGCTTAGTCACTGTCTCTGGGAAGCTGTTGGAAGGCGATTCTCCAAGCCCCGGGGGCAGAAGCATTATCACTGATCACCACCACCCTCACAGAAGTTCAGTGCCCCATCACACATCTGAGGCAGGCAGAGCTGAGTCTGGGGGGCTTACAGGGCACACAGAAAGGATGCCTCCTGGGAAGCGAGCATTGTTAACTTGCCAAATCACTTCCATTCAACAGCCTGGTGGAGCCTGGTGCAACCAAGAACCTGGCGGCCTTCAGTCATGGCAGAGCACTCCCAACTGTCTCCTCACATGACCCTGTAGAATCATCACTGCCCTAGGGAGGTCTTGTGTCACCATCATCCTTGACGACCAATGACATTCCTTCACAGTTTACCAGTTTTGCCATATTGCCGTATTTCATATCAGATTAAAATTTTCTGCCCTGCTCATGTTCAGTCCTGTTTCTATAGTCATTGTTTGCATTGAATAGAACCTCATTATTTCATTATTAACCACCAAACCTTGGTGATCACTTTTTTCCCCAAATTGACTAATGCTGCTTATCAAGTGACACCTATATAAACTTCTACTGCAGTTTAGTCCCAAAGCTATTCTGTTTTCCTCCACTCTGGCCACATGGAAACATTCACTTCTCTCCTGTATCTGGACACACTATTCGGCTGGTTCTGACCAAAAGCACTTGAGTAGAGGGATGTGTCCCTTGCAGGTTGAGATCATGAGAGGCCCATCGTGATGCCCCTTTGTTCTCTTCTGCCCTGAAATCCAGATGGACTAGCTGCGAGATAAAGAAGAATGAACTGGCCAGGATGTCCCAATGCCTTTGTGAAGGAGAGCCTTTGCACTGACCCCATCTGGACATGTAGCATGAGAGAGAAGTAAGCTATTATTATATTAATCCCCCAAAATCTGGAAGTCTCTGCCGATGTATACCATTGCCTGTCCTGACTAACAGACTGACGGAAGTCAACAACTCTGAGCGTGACCTACGGGTGATCAGAGATGTGCCAAGTTCCAATCAGCTGAATCGGTTTCCATTCCAATCATCATAAAATCAGTCAATGGTTCTAATTCATAAGAGGGAAGGTTGTAACCATAATGACCTTGTGATGGGAGCATTACAGATGAGAGCATCTGTAATTTGTGTAGTATATCATTGTTTTTATTTGTTTCAGATATATCAATGACAGTATCCATTTTGACTGATTTTACAGACAAAATACCTCCAAACTCATTTCCTTCTTTAAGCCTGCTGAAGGTACAGGTATATTTATGCCTATATTTATATTGACGAACTGATGAAAACTATCTTTATGTGGGTTAATCAGTACACATTGACACTTCCCCAAGTGGGCTCCAAGTGTTTGCAGTGGTTTATGGCATCTTCAAATGTGTTCAAGGAACCCACATGGTATCTGGATGGGTTTTAATGGAATCAGTTTCCAGACCCTCAAATTTCCTATGTGCTCAACCTTAATGCTGGACAAAGGACAACCTGGGGCAGAGGCTGTCCTTTCTTTTCTGACCCTTCTCAGCCATCCCTCCCCCCACTACAGAGGAGAGACAGACCTGGCACCCTCACTGACCCCCTCCATCCTTCTGGGTCCATCTGCCTGTGATGTGACTCCCTCCAGGCACCAAAGACAGAGGCATTTGAAACACTCATGTCTATCTAGAAAGGCTCCTTTAATCAGGCCCCATACCCCCCCAGTCACACATCTCTTTAAGAGATACACTTCTGATACTATTTAAATTTTATATTGATAGCTACTTTTAAAGCTCATCATGTAATTATGTTGTTTATTGTTGTGGTTGTTTAGTCGCTAAGTCACATCTGACTCTGCAACCCCATGGACTGTAGCCCACCAGGCTCCGCTGTCCATGGGGAGTCTCCAGGCAAGAATACTGGAGTGAGTTGCCATTTCCTCCTCCAGAGGATCTTCCCGACTCAGAGATTGAACCTGTGTTTCCTGCATTGGCAGGCAGATTCTTTACCACTTGAGCCACTAGGGAAGCCCTTGCTCAATTGTACACTAATAATATTTGCAACGATAGTTCAACCTGGAAGAAATCTGTGGCACTGAGCTTTATAGTCACAGGAACTTTATTTTAAATATAATTTATATATCTCTTTTTCTGGCAAGGTAGTATGATCAATGAAAGACTTTCAAGCACAAAATTATCTTGCATCAGGGTAAAGCTTTATGGAGGAAATGGAATAGAACTATGTTTCCAAGGAGAAAAAGAAGTGATGTGAAATCTTTGTTTTCTGTTTTTTTTTTTTTTTAAAGAGCTTTCATGTACTTCTGAATGGATAATAGAAGGTTTCAAATAGCTCGGTGTTTATATTTCATTGGAAACTTTTTAAAGAGTGATGCAACGATTTTATTTTACTTTTAACTGTCAAGAGTTACAAAGCAGTAGAAATTGCATCATTTACAACCATTTAAACTTATCATGAAAATGTGGGGATGTCAACTTGAAATGTATGATGAGACACATAATTTTTCAAAACTCATTTTGGAAGCTATGCGAGCAAAATGGTGTGGAGACTCTGGAATTGGCACAGTTCGAGGTCCATGGAGGCCCGAACTGGCCTGACCTCTGAGGCTGTATTTATATGGAATGACGGTGGGCTTCTGGCAGCAAACGTGCCAGGTAAGTATACGCGTGGGCAATATGTAAAAAGCCCTGGTTCCCCTTCTCATTCTATCTTCCACCCCCAACATGATCTTGAAGGACCTACCTCTCTTCATGAGGTTTTTATGCTGAACTTCTCGGAGAAAAGAAAGCAGTGTCACATGATCCCAATATCCCAGAAACTATGGTGGCCCTAGTGGTAGAGAATCCGCCTGCCGGTATAGGAGACATAACAGATTCAGATTCGATCCCTGGGTGCGGAAGATCCCCTGGAGGAGGTCATGGCAACCCACTCCAGTATTCTTGCCTGGAGGATACCATGGAGAGAGGAGCCTGGCCGGCTAACGTAGACGAGGTTGCAAAGCGTCAGACATAACTGAAGTGACTTAGCACACACTCATGTGGCCCTGGGGGCTTCCCTGGGGGCTCAGTGGTAAAGAACCCGCCTGCCAATGCTGGAGATGCGAGTTTGATCCCTGGGTTGGGAAGATCCCCTAGAGAAGGAAATGGAAACCCACTCCAGTATTCTTGCCTGGGAAATCCCATGGAAAGAGGAGCCTGGAGGGCTACAGTCCATGGGGTGGCAAAGAGTTAGACACAACTTAGAGACTGAACAACAATTACCTGACCCTGAAAATACTCCTGAGGGATCTTTCCGACCTCTGATTATTTGTACTTCACTCCAAGACAGAATCGTTCCATTTGTCAGTGTGGTTTCCATCGGGAAAGTTAAACAGAACAGACTCTGGGGCTTCACTGCCTGTATTTGCTCTTTCAATGATTGGAGATGGAATTTTCTCATTCTCTCCATTCTGCAGTCCAGCTGGGCCTCGTCGGGAGAACCTGAACCTATCATGTTCTCGGTCACTGTCTTGGGGCCATGATGGTCAGGTATGGGAATGAACTCTGGGTTCAAAGCCTGCATCTCCTCATGCCCAGCTGTGTGACTTTGGCCAAGGCTCTCCTGGCCTTTGAATATCAGCCATGGTGTCAATCTCAGAAACCAACTGACAAACCCCCCAGGAGAGGAGTCTGAGCATAAGAGAAGCATTAATGTGAAAATGTGACATGAGGGACTTCCCTGTGGGGTCCAGTGGCTGAGACTCTGTGCTCCCAATGCAGGGGGCCCAGGTTCAATCCCTGTTTGGGGAACTGGATCCCACCTGCCGCAACTATCACCCAGTGCAGCCAAATAAATAAATATTAAAAAAAAAAAGAAGAAGAAAGAAAATGTGCAGAGAATAGACATATAGACACAGCAGGGTATTTACTACTGGGAAGGTGGGATTTTATATCATCTGTGACCCTCCGTAGCAGCACCAGTACCCTTGCTTGGTCCAACCTAAACATCATCAACTGCAATTTCAGCCCTCTTTTTGTCTTCTTTCCCGCTTTGGAAAAAGAGAGTGGTTGGCCTCCATCTTTTGCATAAGAGCCTATTATCTGTTTGAAGCAATTCTTCAGAAAGTCAAGAGCACTCAGTGTCTCCACGTCACCCAGCCCACACCAGACCCTGAGAACCATCCCTGCAATAAAATTTCAGTAATTTTATCTAAGTAACCACTTTCCGCTGGAAAATTTCCCTTGAAACCCTGAAAACAAATCCCAGAGGGGTAGGAGTTGGATTAGCTAAATTGTTTGCTGTCAAGTCTATATGCATTTAGCAAAGGTCCCAGTGAGATGGATTGTTCAGCAAAGCAAACTCCCTTTCCGGGGATTCATCACCGTTACTCCCATTTGGTGAGTGCGAGGCTAAAGCATTCCCATTGTACATTATCAATAAATGCCCACATTATAAATGATTAAAAAAAAAAAAAAACAGAGTTTTATGGTCCAACCTCAAAAATCTGCTGGCTAACCTTCTCATGGCTGAGGTCCTGGTGAGCCTCCACTGGCCAGGGCAGTTGCGTTTGGGGAGCAAAATGTTGAATGAAGAGGGGACAACTTGAAAGAAAAATCTAGTGTTGTCGTACTTTCAACAAAGTGACCAAGCAGACAAATGGGTCTCTACCTTCCTCTAGCTCTGTGCATAAACCCTACCCCCCAAGCAGCATCTCTCAATATGCTCCGGAATTCATGGCCAACAAGATGCCCTGTGGGATGCAAGGCCGGTAATCCCCTGGCCCAGCACAGGAATGCTCCCTGCTACCCATGGGGCCCCGTGGTCCAAAATTACCCCGCATTTCTTCTCTCCTTCATCCTGGTTTCCAACCTCCACCTGTGGCACCTCTCTGGCATCCTTTGGCTCCTGCTCAGGTGGGTGAGGCCCCCACTCTGTCCCCCATAGAGCTTTATAGTCATCTGTCTTGAAGCACCAGTTATACTACTTATTTTTTAAATATTTTTGTTTCTTTATTTATCTGATTGTGCCAGGTCTTAGCTGTGGCGTGTGGGATCTAGTTCCCTGACCAGGAATCAAACCTGGTTCCCCCGTACTGGAAACTTGGAGTCTTAGCCACTGGACTACCAGGGAAGCCCCTATACCACTTAGTACTATTTGTTTATTTGGTCATTTCTTTACCTCCCATCTCTTCGAGTGGACTTTGAGCATCTCAGGGGTGAGAACCATATTCTACTTGCCTTTAAACTTCCTGTTCCTAGAATAGTGTTTGTGTGTGTGTGTTAGTCACTCACTTGTGTCTGACTCTCTGCAACCCCATGGACTGTAGCCCACCAGACTCTTCTGTCCACAGAATTCTCTAGGCAAGAACACTGGAGTGGGTTGCCATGCCCTCCTCCAGGGAATCTTCCCAACACAGGGATCAAACCAGTGTCTCTTATGTCTCCTGTATTGGCAAGGACATCTTTACCTCTGGTGCCACCTGGGAAGCCCTATTTAGGGGCTACTTAACTAAAAAGACCCTCTTTGGGGGCTAGGTCTCTTTGTGAAAGATTTGGCTCTTATTTTTCTAGTCAGAGGCCCACGTTATGTGTGAGGGACTAATTCTGGCCCACAGACCATCACGCACAGTGTCTGCCTTTTGCAATTTCCTACCCACACACACTGTGTTTCTTTACATAACATGTGTAATCCTTGCCTTTGCCCATGTCCCATCTGTAATACCTGGATTTATCTGTTTGCCCTCCCTAGCATCTGTCTCTACAAGCTCTCATTGACAAAATTCACGTTAAGGGATTTTGTCTATGAAAACACCTGGGCCTGGGACAATCAGGAATTGTCCGGGAAGTGACTTGAACAGCAAGAAAAAGGAGACTCTCCATGCAGGCCAGATCTGACCCTACGATGAGAGGAAAGGAAAAGGATGGTTGAAGACCTATGAGTGTTCCTTACAAGTTAAACACTGCTGCTGCTAAGTCACTTCAGTCGTGTCCGACTCTGTGCGACCCCATAGACGGCAGCCCACCAGGCTTCTCCATCCCTGGGATTCTCCAGGCAAGAATACTAGAGTGGGTTGCCATTTCCTTCTCCAAAGTCAAACACTAGCCCCACCCCATCCCCCAAACACAGGTCCAGCTATCTCCTGCAATAGTTCCGGTATCACATCTCAACAATTCTCCTTTTTTATGTGCTTGGCTTATCACAAACCCTCCAAAATCCTCAGCTTATTTTTAAATCTGGACTCTGTGTCCTAAGTGGCCGAGAATTCCAAAATTACACAGATAAGAAAAAAGTGTCTGTGATGCAGAGCCGAGAACTGGGTGTCTGCGAGCAATGTTGAAGATTTCGGGGTCTGAGGAGTGTCAGGGGTCACCTTTCTGGGAGGGGCCAGCCTGCCATGGCGTAAGATTAAAAGTCTGCCCACAGAGTTTGTGATGTGTATATAAGGAAGCCAGCCTGTCCCCCAGACACCCAGGGCCCCACCTGTTGACCCAGGGACTCAGTCTGTAGGAGCAGAGACATAATCTTCAGGTAAGGCCATGATTCAAGTGTCCTGTTTCTCAGCAGAGTATCCCCACATGAAAGAACTCTTCCAGCTTCGAGGTCACTAATACATTAATGGGGATGCTCTTCTCAGGTCTCTCTTCTCCTGCAAGGAAGTGAGACCCCATCAGGGAGGAGTGCTCTGCTTTTTCTCTCCCCTCTGGGGGGCCCTAGGCTATTTCTGGTGCACCAACAACTATTTTGTTGTTTTCCTTTGTTTTGTTTTGTTTTTTAGGGCAATTTTAGTTCAGTCACTCAGTCATGTCTGACCCTTTGCGACCCCATGGACTGCAGCATGCCAGGCTTCCCAGTCTATCACCAACTCCCAGAGCTTGTTCAAACCATCTCCATCAAGTCAGTGATGCCATCTAACCATCTCATCCTCTGTTGTCCCCTTTTCCTTCTGCCTGCAATCTTTCGCAGCATCAGGGTCTTTTCCAATGAGTCGGCTCTTCGAATCAGGTGGCCAAAGTATTAGAGCTTCAGTACCAGTCCTTCCAATGAATATTCAGGACTGATTTCCTTTAGGATTGACTGCTTTGATCTCCTTGCAGTCCAAGGGACTCTCAACAGTCTTCTCCAACACCACAATTCAAAAGCATTCATTCTTCGGTGCTCAGCTTTCTTTATAGTCCAACTCTCACATCCATACATGACTGTTGGAAAAGCCTATTGACTAGACAGGCCTTTGTCAGTGAAGTAATGTCTCTGCTTTTTAATACACTGTCTAGGTTGGTGATAGCTTTTCTTCCAAGGAGCAAATGAAGCGAAGGGGAATTTTAAGTTTACAATAAAATTGAGAGGAAGGAGCAGAGATTTCCCACACACACCTCACCTATTATCAATATCCCCTGACAGAATGGTGCCTGTCTTAACAGGGATGAACCTATGCCAACCACCACAATCACCCAGACTCCATCGTCTAAGAGCTCATTCTCAGTACTGTACATCCAGGGGTTTTGGACAAACATGTGATGACTTTAAGCATCAAAATAGCAGCATGCAGAGAATTTTCACTGCCCTAAAAAATCCTCTGTACTTCATCCCCAACCCCCACCTTGCCCCCAGCCCACCATTGATCTTTGTACAGCCTCTGTAGTTTTGCCTTTTCTGGGATGTCATATCATTGCAATCATACAGGGTGTATCCTTAGCACCCTGCAACTTCTAACAAACAATTTCAAGAGTAAGTTGGGTCCCCTACAACCCCACTCCTGGGCATAAATCTGGAGAGAAACATGATCTGAAAAGATACAACAGCATTGTTTACAACCGCCAAGACTTGGAAGCAACCTAAATGTCCATCAGCAGAGGAATGGATAAAGAAGATGCAGTACATGTATATATATGATTGGAATATTTAGTTCAGTTCAGTTCCGTTGGTCAGCTGTGTCCGACTGCTTGCAACCCCATGGACTGCAGCATGCCAAGTTTCCCAGACCATCACCAACTCCCAGAGATTACTCAAACTCATGTCCATTCAGTTGGTGATGCCATCTAACCATCTTATTCTCTGTTGTCCCCTTCTCCTCCTGCCTTCAATCTTTCCCAGCATCAGGGTCTTTTCAAATGAGTCAGTTCTTCACATCAGGTGGCTAAAGTATTGAAGTTTCAGCTTCAGCATCAGTCCTTCTAATGAATATTCAGGACTGATTTCCTTTAGGATGGACTGGTTGGATCTCCTTGCAGTTCAAGGGACTCTCAAGAGTCTTCTCCAACATCACAGTTCAAAAGCATCAATTCTTCGGTGGTCAGTTGTCTTTATAGTCCAACTCTCACATCCATATATGACTACTGGAAAAACCATAGCTTTGACTAGATGGACTTTTGTTGGCAAAGTAATGTCTCTACTTTTTAATATGCTGTCTAGGTTGGTCATAACTTTTCTTCCAAGGAGCAAGCATCTTTTAATTTCATGGCTGTAGTCACCATCTGCAGTGATTTTGGAGCCCAAAAAAATGAAGTCTGTCACTGTTTCCATTGTTTCCTCATCTATTTGCCATGAAGTGATGGGACCAGATGCCATGATCTTAGTTTTCTGAATATTGAGTTTTAACCCAACTTTTTCACTCTCCTCTTTCACTTTCATCAAGAGGCTGTTTAGTTCTTCTTCACTTTCTGCCATAAGGGTGGTGTCATCTGCATATCTGAGGTTATTGATATTTCTCCCGGCAATCTTGATTCCAGTTTGTGCTTAATCTAGTCCAGCATTTCTCATGATGTACTCTGCATATAAGTTAAATAAATATACAGCCTTGACATACTCCTTTTCCTATTCGGAACTAGTCTGTTGTTCCATGTCCAGTTCTAATTGTTGCTTCTTGACCTGCATACAGATTTAGCAGGAGGCAAGTCAGGTGGTCTGGTATTCCCATCTCTTTAAGAATTTTCCACAGTTTCTTGTGATTCACACAGTGAAAGGCTTTGGCATAGTCAATAAAGCAGAAGTAGATGTTTTTCTGGAACTCTTTCACTTTTTCAATGCTCCAATTGATGTTGGCAATTTGATCTCTGGTTCCTCTGCCTTTTCTAAATCCAGCTTGAACATCTGGAAGTTGTTGAAGCCTGGCTTGGAGAATTTTGAGCATTACTTTACTAGCGAGTGAGATGAGTGCAACTGTGTGGTAGTTTGACGGTTCTTTGGCATTCCCTTTCTTTGGGATTGGAATGAAAACTGACCTTTTCCAGTCCTGTGGCCACTGCTGAGTTTTCCGAATTTGCAGGCATATTGAGTGCAACACTTTCACAGCATCATCTTTTAGGATTTGAAATAGTTCAGCTGGAATTCCATTACTTCCACTAGCTTTGTTCATAGTGATGCCTCCTAAGGCCCGCTTGACTTTGCATTCCAGGATGTCTGGCTCTGAGTGATCACACCATCGTGATTATCTGGGTCATGAAGATCCTTTTTGTATAGCGCTTCTGTGTATTCTTGCCATCTCTTCTTAATATCTTCTGCTTCTATTAGATCTATACCATTTCTGTCCTTTATTGTGCCCATCTTTGCATGAAATGTTCCCTTGGTATCTCTAATTTTTCTTGAAGAGATCTCTGGTCTTTCCCATTCTATTGTTTTCCTCTATTTCTTTGCATTGATCACTGAGGAAGGCTTTCTTATCTCTCCTTGCTCTTCTTTGGAACTCTGCATTCAAATGGGTATATCTTTCCTTTTCTCCTTTGCTTCTCTTCTTTTCACAGCTATTTATAAAGCCTCTTCAGACAACCATTTTGCCTTTTTGCATTTCTTTTTCTTGGGGATGGTCTTGATCACTGCCTCCTATACAATGTCATGAACCTCCGTCCATAGTTCTTCAGGCACTCTGTCTATCAGATCTAATCCCTTGAATCTATTCGTCACTTCCACTGTATAATCATAAGGGATTTGATTTAGGTCATACCTGAATGGTCTAGTGGTTTTATCTACTTTCTTCAGTTTAAGTCTGAATTTGGCAATAAGGAATATTACTCAGCCATTAAAAAAAATGAAATAATGTCATTTGCAGCAACATGGATGGACCTAGAGAGTGGCATACTGAGAGAAGCAATATCATATGACATCCTTTATATGTGGAATCCAAGAAGAAATGGTACAAATGAGCTTACTTACAAAACAGAAACAGACTCACAGACTTCAAGAATGACCGTATGGTTGCCAGGGGGAAGGGTGAGGGGAAGGGGTCATAGGGAGTTTGCGATGAGCATGTACACACTGCTCTATTTAAAATGGATCACCAACAAGGACCTATTGTACCACACAGGGAACTCTACTTAGTGTCATTCGGTAGCCCAGATGGGAAGGGAGTTTGGGGGAGAATCAATCCACGTATATGATGGCTGAGTTCCTTTGCTGGTCACCTGAAACCATCACAGTATTGTTAATCAGCTATTGCTATGTATTTGCTAAGTCATGTCTGACTCTTTAGGCATCCCAGGGACCGTAGCCCGCCAGACTGCTCTGTCTAAGGGATTTTCCAGGCAAAATACTAGAATGGATTGCCAATTCCTTCTCCAGGGGATCTTCTCAACCCAGGGATCAAATTCACGTCTCCTGCATTAGTGGCATTACATCCTGTGTTACAGATTCTTTACCATTGAGCCACCAGGAAGCCCTAATCAGCTATACAAAATAATACAAAATAAAATCACAATACAAAATAAAAAGGTAAAAAAAAAAAAAGAGTAAGCTGGGTCCCACATACACTCTAACTCCCAGCTAACTAGGGCGTCATCATTCAAGAAGAGCTGTGGGCAGACGGGAAGTCCAGGGTCATGTTGGATGATTCAGGTAATAAATGCAAGAGAAAGACTCCGATCCCACACTCACATGTGCAGAAGATTAACATTCCTTGCATGCCTGCCCAACAAGGAATTCTTTATTTCTGTCTCCTTTAGGGGCTTGCGGAGGTAGAGCATCCCAGTGAAGGGCAGGTTAATCTGTCCCAGGACGCGATCCAGGTAAGGCGGATGCTGGCGAGCTTGGCTGGGGAAACCCCGCCTGGCCTCCAGGGAGCCACGCTGCCAACTGCCTCTCCAGCAAAGTGCCAAAGGCTGGCCTGGAGCTGGCTCCTAGGGACACGCATACCAAAGGCAGCAGACGAGAATGAGTTTTAAAAACTGGGGAATAAATGCACTTTGTCTTCAGCATCTTCTTGCTTCTTCTGTGGAGCCTTTGTCTCTGGTCCTGGCAAACATCCCTCAGCAGGTCCCCGAATCTTCCCCCTGCCCTGATGTCTGCAGAGCAAGGGGCCACTGTGCCCCTTCTCGGGTTATTACTGACTTCTAAGAAAATGCCTCCCTGGGGCACTGGCTGTAAAGGTAGGGAAGGGTGGGGAGTCCCCCACAAGGACCTTCCTCTGGGTGTCACCTTCTCAGTTGTCAGGAGCTGGAGGCTGAGGCTGCACCCACAGAATGGACTGTCCCTTCTCTGTGTGACTCTGAAAGGTCCAGCTCTGAGGGACTGCGGCCGCCCTGCCCTTCCTCCTCCCCAGGGTCCCCCAGGGTTATCACGAGGAAAGATGTCATTATCACATTATCCCTCGTTATCATGAGGGAAAGACGGCTTTCTAGGCTGGGTCTCTGCGGCATCACTTCAAATTGCAGCTCCAAGCTCACCATGAGACAAAGCGTGATTATTTCTGTGGCATACTGAATAGCCGGGACACCTAGGCAGCACTTTTAATGTGGGTAGTCACAGCTCTTAGAGCTGGAGTATCTTGGGAATCACTCCCAGTCAACCCCCACTATTACCAATAAAGGAAATAAACCCCAGAAAAGAAGGGTGTTCGGACAGAGAGGGTGATTCCCAAGGCAGCAAGATTAAGACCAGAAACTCCCTTCCCCAGAAGCAGGGGACCCACACCATCTACCCTCAGGAACGAGACTGAAGTCACCACCAAAGGGTTTTAGATGTGGCATCAAGGAGACCTCACTGGTAATGAAGATGATTAAATACTAGAACAGACAGCCACAGGGATTGTGAAATCGTCCTCCCTGGAGATCTTTTAAAATAGGACAGTTAACCATCTGTCTGAGATGGTTTAAGTACAGCCCTGCCTTGGAGGTAGGAACATGATGGATGACTCCCCCATCATGTTTGGGGTTCTGTGATCACCCCTGGATGCATGTGCACCCTGGAGACCCAGGGGGGTCTGGGCTGCCCCCCAGGATTTGGATGCCCAGAAGATGGGAGGGGTAGTGCTCTCTGTGGATGAGGGGAGATTGAGGCTGCTCAGAAGAGGCTTTGTGGGGGCTTCTGGGGAAGAAGAGGCTGCAGGAACCAGAGACATCTATATCCCAGGACTCCTCCTCAGCCTCTAGCCCCTTCTAATGCCCACCCCCAGCCAATCCCCATCAGCCAAGTCCAGTGGTCTACAGCCCAGGCCAGTGGAGCCAAGGGACCCCAAGAAGCACACAAGCGATACAGCAGCCCTGCTCTGTTTCCAAGAGACAAAGCATAAAGCCCCAGGGATGAAAGAACAGTCTCCCTATTTCTTTTTAAACATCCAGTATGGTTCTGGACTCATGAGAATTCCAGGGGGAATGGCTCCCGTTCAGGACTCCAACGGGGAATTCTGGAGCAACAGGAGCCTCCCAGCCAAGGTCAGACCTGCCCTGTTGGGCACTCAGTCCTTCTGTGCCACTGAGGGGGTTGACACCTGAGCTGCACAACGGGGCTATGGAGCCTTGGGTCCGAGCACCCAGGGCTCCCCCATGGGCTGTCTCTTTCACCCTTTCTGCTCAACAGTTCCTGAGTCTCCCCTTCTCTGAGAAGCTAGGTTGGGCATCTCCTAGCACCCTGTACCTCCCTAATTACTCCCACATGTGGAATTAAAACTACATGTTCCCACATCTCTGGCCCTGCTGGTCTACAGACTCCTTGAGAATAGGAACTGTGTCCCCCACCACTACCTCTCCAGGGCCTGGCACATAGCAGGCACTCAGAAAAATCCTTGTTTAATACGTGAATGGATGGAAGAATGAAGGGATGGATGGATGAATGAAGGGATGGTGAAGGGGTGCATGGATAGATGGAGGGAGGGATAGACAGATGGATAGGTGGATGGATGGGTGGGAGGATGGATGAAGGAATGGCTAGAGAGATGGATGAAGGATTGAACGGGTGGATGGATGGGTGGATGGATGAAGGGATGGGTGGATGAAGGGATGGATGGAAAACCATGAGATCTAACACACTGGAGGACACCATTTACCTTTGAATGTTTCCAAAGTGACCAGATGCCAGCCCCATGAGTTTTTTGACTTTCTTCCTGAACTTGTGTGCCGAAGTTACTTTGGGAAGAGCAATAAAACAGGAAGCTTCAGTAGATTCATCTGGTGGCTCCTTCCTATGACAGTAAACAGCTCCACTACACCCTCACC
This sequence comes from Dama dama, assembly GCF_033118175.1. NCBI lineage: Eukaryota > Metazoa > Chordata > Mammalia > Artiodactyla > Cervidae > Dama > Dama dama. The sequence continues at coordinate 11,772,192 of NC_083702.1, forward strand.
CTTAGCCCCGCAGCCTCTGCCAGAGACCTCAGGTTATAGGACATTCAGGTCCTGCTGGGTCATGCCTTCCATCTCTGGAGAGCTCTGGCCAGGAGAAAGTTCCCCATTAGGCTGAGTTCAGTCTCTCCCTGTGCTGTCTTCCCTGTGGTTCTCACTCAGCTCCCAGCTTCACATGGACACCGTGCACCCTCTTCCACACTCCAGGGAGACCCAGGAGATGGCACGCGGCCTTTGAACAAGAAGGACCACGGCAAAGGGAGGTGAGGCTCCCTTTGCCGCTTGCCAAGTGAAAGCTTGGGCGAGTCCAGGCCTCTCCAGGCCTTGGGCTTGTCCTGTATAACAGGAATCACCGACGCCCATGCCCCATGGGGCTGTTGTGAAGGCTGCAATGAATCCAGTGAACAAGTGAAGTTGCTCAGTCGTATCCAACTCTTTGTGACCCTGTGGACTATATAGCCTACCAGGCTCTTCCATCCATGGAATTTTCCAGGCAAGAGTACTGGAGTGGGTTTCCATTTCCTTCTCTAGGGGATATTTCTGACCCAGGGATCAAACCCAGGGCTCCCATATTGCAGGCAGACACTTTACCATCTGAGCCACCAGGGAAGCCCAAATATTACAATGAATCAGTACATTCCAAATGTCAAAGACGTTTAGATGCTAGTATTACTATTAAATAAATGTTCTAATAGAGATACTAAAGATATATTAAATAACATATTGAAATTCTTCCTCCCTCTCCATGAATCTTCTCTTCTCCAGGCCAAAACATGAGTGACTGTCACCTCCTCCGGCACCCTCGTCTGTTTCTCTATCAGCGGTCCTCGTTAAAGGACTGCGCCGTCCGCCGGGCCGGTGTGACTAGCTCAGAGCAGCTGTTCCCACTTCGTTTTGGATGCCATGCTTCTGTTCATGGAGCCTATGGTACCCTTAGCCACATTGGCAGCTTCTTCTGTCCCTCTCGTCTCCATAATGACACAGATGCTGGAGATTTTACCCTGGGGGTGATTCAGTGAGAGGAGCTGGGATGTTGGTTTTTTTTTTTTTTTTTTTTTCATGCATTTTCGTGTGAGATTGCTGGGGAATCTTTGCCCTTGGGATTACAGTAGGAGTCATTGCTCAAGGCCCTGAAGATCAGTCCCAAACCCCACAAGGTCAGTGTCAGGCCCCAGGAGACTTTTGGCCTGGAAGAATGGGGGCAATGCCGATTTTCTGGGAAAGAAGGTCGAGTTAAACTCTTGTGTTTCGATGGTGAGAGAGCAGCTTGGGGCAGGGATAAAAAGGGAGTTCGGGATGGATGTACACACTGCTATATGTATAACAGATAAACGAGGACCTCTACTCAATGCTCTGTAATGACCTCTATGGGAATAGAATCTAATAAAGAGTGGATAGACGCATACCTATAACTGATTCACTTTGCTATACAGCAGTAAATCGACTATACTCCAATGAGAAAATTAATCTAAAAATATAAATAAATAAAAGCACCTGGGTGTGGAGGGGAAAGGGGACCTGTGTTCTGGGTTCCTGAGCCCCGTGCACCACCCAGGGTGGGTCTGCAGCGGGGCCACTGGGAGCGGGCATCACACAGCAGGTGCTGAGGTGCCAGGAGGAGGGGCAGCTGGACACAGCGATGAGCCCACATGTGGGGAGCGCCTGCCTACACCTTGCCCGGGTTCCCTGTGCTTTCAGGAGCCAGGAGCCCACACACCCGCCCCCCTCCAGGACAGCAGGACCCCAGGGATGCTTCAACTGCGTCTATGAGAGCATTTCCCTGCAGCCCGCCCAACCTCAATTTAAAAACCTTTGGATAAGACTGGCCAACCCTCGGCTTTTCACAAAGCAGGCTGCCCAGGAGCCAGCACCGTGGGGGCGTTTCTGGAGGGGGAAGATTCTCTCTCTCTCCTGATTTGTGTTATTATTTCCAGCGCCAGGGCTTCAGCAATCGTGAAGTCAGAACCTAGTTCTATAAATACTTCTGACTTGAAAAGCCACGTTCCCTTTCTCTACTTCAGAATCTGAGACGGAGATGGCAGCACCTCCCTCACGTCCCGCCCGCCGTCCAGAGGACGAGCAAGGTCGCTAATAAACACCACCAAACCACATCTCCTTTCACGCGTTGTGCATGAAAACATCGCAGCCCCTTGAACAGCAGACAAGGGTAAGGGCTGGTCTGATGAACAACTAAACGCCTGCAAACCCCGCAGCCCTGAAACGTGGCGTCTCCAGCAGCTTTCCTCTGAAACATCGATTGTCCTGACTTTACTCCAGCTGAAGTGAAGGCACACTTGGAACGTTTCGTTAGTAAGGGAAGGGAAACCCAGAGGCTAACTCCATTCTTTTAAAAAAAAAAATCCTTTCAAGAGCAGCAGAGCCTAGGGGACTCCCCTGGCGGTCCAGTAGTGAAGATTTGGCCTTCCAATGCAGGGGACGTGAGTTTGATTCCTGGTTGGAGAGCTGAGATCTCACACGCCTCACAGCCAGAAAGCAAAACTTAAAACAGAAGCACTGTTGTAAGAAATTCAATAAAGACTTTAAAAAAAAAATCCACATTAAAAAAAAATCTTAAAAAACAACAGCAAAAAGAGCAACAGAACCTCTTCTCAGCATGTGCACGGAACCTCCCAGGTGGAGGAGGAGAGGTATTGGCAGGCATGAGCAGGTATGCCGGAATGAAGCAGTATTCTTGCTAGGAACTGTCAGTGACTCTGAGGCAAACAGAAGTCACGATGATACAACCACTCAGACAAAACTTAACGCTGGGAAAGACTTCCAGCAGAGATGGGCAGGGGGTGGGACCACAGGAAGGTCCACGCTGTGCCCAGGCGTGCTGTCCATCTCTGGGGCCCAGTCTCCAGTGGGGGAGCTCCCCACTCACATTCAGGTCAACCTGCACACTCTTTGTCACATGGAGGGGTTCAGGTAGCAGCGTAGGGCCACCTTCTTGCTACCCTCAACACACACACAAGCATAAGCACACACACACAGAAGGAGCAAACGGCTGTCTCAGGATGGAGAAAGAACAGACAAACTTAAGGATGACACGCTCATAGTCAGACTGATGGCAGGCTGTTGCCCTTGACCCCACCTCTGTCGTTTGGAGGTGACGCTCTCAGAACATCCGGGGAAGGGCCAAGTGGGACCAGAGAGCTCTTCATGGAAACAGAAATTAAGGCCTCACAGAAACCCCTTTGCTCTTCTTGGGCTCTGAGGACATTCCCTGCAACATGAGAGCTGGCGCCCCGCACAGATAGAATCCGCCTCCACCTCTCCCGGAGCCTGTGTGACTGGGAAAGGTGAAAGGTCAGTGGGCACTTTAATGGGGAAACAGATGCTAAGACAGAAGAGAAACCAGTTAAATTTATTCCAGCAAAAAGGTTGCATGAGAACAAATTACTGTATTACAGGTAACAAGCCTCAGCCAACCCTTTGTGGGCAGTGCCTAACTTTACATCTTTCCCAAGGTAACTCAAGGATGAGGAAATGCGCGCTGGGAGGGGAAGCATCCTTTAGCCGGTCGGGGTCTCTCCACCCCTGTGCTGCCTCACTTACAGAGATGGATCTGTGCCTGTGACCCCAGACAGGAAAGGGAGGGCAGGCCCAGGTCTGCCCAGGCTGGTCCATTGCAGGTAAGTTTCAGCAGGGTGATCCCGAGGGGGCTGTCGCTGGGGGAGCTTGAACACACGCCTGGGTCCCAGCCCAGAGGTGCTGACCCAGTCGACCAGGAATGCAGCCTGGCTTCAGGATTTTAAGTCAGACCTTTGATGTATTCTTGGGCTTCCCTGGTGGCTCAGATGGTGAAGAATCCGCCTGCAACACAGGAGACCCAGGTTTGATCCCTGGGTCAGGAAGATCCCCTGGAGAAGGGAATGGCAACCCACTCCAGTATTCCAATTTTTTTTCCACTCCAGTATTCTTGCCTGGAGAATTCCATGATAGAGGAGGCTGGTGGGCTACAGTCCATGGAGTTGCAAAGAGTCAGACACTACTGAGCGACTAACACGTTCACTTTTCACTTTGCTGCAGAGCAAGGGGAAATGGGAGAGAAGAGAACTGAGCATTCTGACTTTCAAACTTCATTTCCAGAGAAAATAATGGTGGAAATGAAAGCGGAACTTTCTTCAGGCCCTGGCATGGGGCCAGAAAGAGGGAATGAGACAGGTGGAAGACTCAGACCTGGTCCACAGGTAGCAGCCCAAACCCATCTGGATGGCAGGGGAGCAGGACAGGCCTTTGAGTTTCCTGTGCTGAGACCACACTGATGAGAAAGGAGACAGGCTGGACCCCTAGGAGACTGAGGGTGTCTGACCCTTTGGTTCGTCCAGTTTTGAGGATGAGGAGAGGGTCTGCCTGGTAAGGAGAGCCAAGGTCACCAGGGGCGGGTGAGCAGCGGACTCCATATGGATGTGGGACCACAGAACGACATTAGGTGACCTGCAGAAGGTTCTCTGCAGATGGTGACTGCAGCCATGAAATTAAAAGATGCTTGCTCCTTAGAAGAAAAGCTATGACCAACCTAGACAGCATATTAAAAAGCAGAGACATTACTTTGCCAACAAAAGTCCATCTAGTCAAAGCTATGGTTTTTCCAGTAGTCATGTATGGATGTGAGAGTTGGACTATAAAGAAAGCTGAGTGCTGAAGCATTCATGCTTTTGAACTGTGGTGTTGAAGAAGACTCTTGAGAGTCCCTTGGACTGCAAGGAGATCAAACCAGTCCACCCTAAAGGAAATCAGTCCTGAATATTCATTAGAAGGACTGATGCTGAAGCTGAAACTTCAATACTTTAGCCACCTGATGTGAAGAACTGACTCATTTGAAAAGACCCTGATGCTGGGAAAGATTGAAGGCAGGAGGAGAAGGGGACAACAGAGGATGAGATGGTTGGAGGGCATCACCAACTCAATGGATACGAGTTTGAGTAAACTCCAGAAGATGGCAATGGACAGGGAGGCCTGGCAGGCTGCAGTCCATGGGGTTGCAAAGAGTCGGACATGAAAGCCACTGAACTGAACTGAACTGAAGGTTCTCCATCCTCCATCAGGGCTGAGATGCAGCTGTGGGGACCTGGTTGGAATTCCAGCCTCTGACACACACCTGTGGGGCCTTGGCTGACACAGGAACCAAAGCAGAGGTGGAAGAGTTGAGCCTGGAGCTTGCCTCTGCGCTGGGATCTAGCATCACCTAGGGTCCCCAGCATGCCATCCTCCCACTGACCATCCACCTGCTACCGACCTCCTGTCTGGTACAGAAGTCCATGTCGGGTCCTTTCTGCCTTGGCTGCTCTCGTTCAAGCCCATGCTGCCTGGAAACCCAGCCCTGCCTATCCACAGGGTCAGCCCCGTGGACCGTGGACTCCTGCCCACCGGAGCCCTGCTCCTGTCAGATCCCTGGCTGCCTTCCCTGACCTCACTGAGCCCGTGTGGGCAGCTCTGCCTTGCTGTGGCCCATGCCTGGGCCCTGAGTTCTGCACCAATAACCCCATCAACAAGGCAGACTCGACTTCACCAGCACCCCAGGGACCAGGATGCAGGCCCCAGCATACAGACGAAATGCAGCTGCCGGGGCCACCTGACAACCATGGGGGATGTCCAGCCCCGCACAGCCGCCCAGCATGGGATCACAGCCCAGATAAAAACCCAACCTGTGAAACCTGGCTCGAAAAGTACATTTTTGGCAAAATAATCTATGAAATTCTTGGTTTGCGAGAGTCAGGAAATTTTTTTTAAAAATCAAAACTATGTTGGACAAGATTTTATCTTGACAGTGTTCCTTTAACTGACGTAAAATGTGAAGAAATGGACCTTAATTGACTCCAAGGGAGGGTGCAGAGATTCCTCAGCACTGGATCCAAGCTTAAAATAGGGATTAGTGGGCCTGATGAGAATGCCCATATGATTTTTTTTTAATCTCTCCTCTGCAGTTCAGACGTTCATCTTTACAGACCAGGAACTCACCCATTAACAAACGGATCACCCCACCATCAGGACATGATGACAGCTCAGTGCCCTGTAACCTGCTTTGTGATGTAATGACTGAGACCCAGTGACCCTGTGTGCCAGCAAGGGCTCCCCTTCCGGGCTGGGGATGTGACAACGAGCCGGCAGAGGTGGTCGATACAGCGAGATGCTCCATTTCCAGGTGAAAGTGAAAGTCACTCAGTCGTGTCTGACTCTTTGCAACCCCATGGACTATACAGTCCATGGAATTCTCCAGGCCAGAATCCTGGAGTGGGTAGCCTTTCCCTTCTCCAGGGGATCTTCCCAACCCAGGGATCGAACCGGGGTCTCCTACATTGCAGGCGAATTTTTTATCAGCTGAGCCACCAGGGAAGCCACTTCTAGGTGGGTCTGTGCAAACCCAGGAAACCCCCAGGGGCCGAACTGTCCCCTCCCTTCTTCCTGCCCCAGAGGTCAGCCCACAAATACCTGGGCACCCGCACAGGCCTGAGCAGCAGGAAGGGACTCCCTCTATCCTTGGTCTCCTGCCCCGAGAGACGGGGAGCAGGTTTGTAGAAAGGAATGGAGCCACAGCAGGGCCCCTCATCAAAGACCAGAGTGGATAGAGGGAGAAAGCATGAACAGAAAACCGAAGGACAGCCAGTTTGCCCCACTTCATGGAGTACATGGAGATGGGGAGAGGATAGAATCCTTTAACTAAGAGGCGACATAAAAAGTATGAAAAGGAATAAGGTGCTAGCCTGAGCTGCAGTTGGACAAACCCGCAAACATCATGCTTAGTGGACAAGCCGGAAACAGAAGTCCACAGACTGTGATTCCACGACACGAAAAATCCAGAACAGGCAGAGAGACAGTACATCCAGTACAGAGACAGAGGGAGATCAGAGGTGGACAGGGGTTGGGCATCGGGGGACGGAGACTGTGGCCGCCAAAGGCACAGGGGTCCCTCCAGGAAGGATGAGAGCACCTTGGGTCTGGAGAGAAGGCTGGTCCCACACCGCAAATGTCCTTAATGCCACTGAATTGGACACTGTAAGCTCTCTCATTTTATGTTAAGTGGATTTTGCCACAATAAAGTAATAAGATGTTTTAAGTGCAATACAAACACGTCAGTCCCAAGAACAAGCAGTGGTTTCCAGGTAGACTGGGCCCCCAGGGCTGTGTCTCCTTCCTGCCCTGTGTTTGGAAAACCCCTGGAGACAGAGCAAGTCATTTCCAATCTCGGGGCCTCAACCTGGGCTCCTGTCCCTCCCGCCACATGATGATGGTGCTAAAGACAAGTGGGAAATCTCTACAAACATGCTCATCCACAGCCCCAGACGTCAGAGGATTGACAGGCAGCAGCACGTCTAAGGGCAAGTTACAGGAAGCCGGGCTTCAAAAAGCCTGAAGGTACCAAGTTTTAAATAAGTGAATGCTTGTCAGGTATTTATCTCTGGCCACGCCACTGGCGGGCAGATTGCCTTGATGTATTTCACCGTCGTAGTTGCTAACACGTGATCAGAAGCTGAAGAGGTGGATGACGGGCTGCAGCCCAGAGTGGCCATGTCCAGAGCCGGCTGGTCCCACCTCTCCACAGACAGGACCCACTTTCTCTTAGGTTCTGTTTTAATTCTCAGATTGTGCTAATATGTCTGTGCTGGTCCTGGCCAGACGGAGGGATCCAATGGTCACTGGGGAAATTTAAAAGCATTGAATTGATGGATAGGAGGTCAGTGTTCTAGACCCATCTTGATCATTGGTGTGTGACTTCAGGCAGATTATAAACCTCTCTGGCCAGCAATACCCGCTTCTGTAATAAAGGGAAGTTGAACTAGAGCAATGGTTTTCCAACTATTTAAGGTGGCTCAGATGATAAAGAATCTGTCTGCAATGCGGGTTCAATCCCTAGGTCAGGAAGATCTACCAGAGAAGGCAATGGCTACCCACTCTGGGATTCTTGCCTGGAGAATCCCCTGGACAGAGAAGCCCATGGGGTCGCAAAGAGTCGGACACGACTGAGCAACTGACACTGCCTTTTCAAGCAGCAGAATTCATTCTTTTTAAAAAATTTATTTTATTATATATTTATTATATAGTTGTGCTATACTACTTACTGTATTGTACCAATTTCTGCTATATAGCAAAGTGACTCAGTTATATACATATAGACATTCTTTTTTACACATTCTTTTCCACGGTAGTTTATCATGGGAAATTAAATATAGTTCCCTATGTTTTACAGTAGGACCTTGTTGCTTTCCCATCCTGTATATGATAGTCTGCATCAGCTAATCCCAAACTCCCAGTCCATCCGTCTTCCACCGCCCCGCCCCCCGCTGGCAACCGTAAGTCTATTTTCTAAGTCTGTGAGTCTATTTCTATCTCATAGCTATATTCATTTGTATCATTTCTTTAGATTCCACATATAAGTGGTATCATATGGTATTTTTCTTTCTCTGTCTGACTTACTTCACTTGGTACGATCACCTCTAGGTCTATCCATGTTGTTGCAAATGGTGTTATTTCACTCTTTTTTATGACCGAGTATTACTCCATTGTGCATGTGTACCACGTCTTTTTTATCCAGTCATCTGTCCATGGACCTTTAGGTTGCTTCCATGTCTTGGCTTTTGTACCATTCTTAAAATGAAGCTTGACTCAGAAGCCCAATCTATAAAACAGATGAAAGCGAGGAGCAGTTCCTGCTTCAGGTGGAGGAGGGAGGGAGCAGACCCCCTCCCCACGACCTGAGCGGTTTCTGGAACAGTTCCCTGGAACCCTGGGCCTCCGTGGAACACGGTGTGAAAACCACTTGAACAGATATTCACAAAGTTCTTTTGCAACTGAAACCTGAAAGCCTTCATTCCAAGCACCACCCCTGAGACATCCTTTAACACCGAGGGGTGACTTAGAATCCTCTGTCCCTTTGCTCAAAGCTGCTCCTCTGTGTTGGTGGTCTTGTTCTGAGTCAGCAAAGGTTTCAGGGAAGAATTCCTCTAAACCAACTTCTGAGCACCACCAGCCCAGCAGAGCCCTCTTAGGGGACAAGCTGTCCAATGCTGAACATGTGTGTTTTCTCTAAAGAGCCCTGACATGATGAGGCTGGATGATCTATTAGGATTTTCCATCAACCACGATAGCACCACTTCATTCTTCATAGACTTGATACTGTTGTCTTACTGGGTCCCTATAATTAAACTTGGTCAATAAATAACTGGGCAAGAAATGTCAGGGAGAATATGAGTCTCTCATTCTTGTTCTGGAAAGATCAACCAACAGAGACCTCCCCCCGGGAAGGAAACCTGTGTTTCGAACACCCAGGCTCAGGTCAACACCATTCTCCCTGCTCACTCTCCGGGCATTTAGAAATTCAAGTTTGCTGCAGTGCTGGGAAGAGGTTATACAACTGCTATGATGCAACATTCAAGGCAGCCGACAACCCGTAACTCAGAGGCCCAGACGAACAGGAATATATAAATAGCGGCCACAGCATAATTTATTTTCAGTATCTTGGAGTCGAGGGGATCCGCAAATCGGCTGTGAAGCATTTAGGCATTAAAGCCGAGATGCTTAAGAAACAGGAAAGACGCAGAAGAGAGGTGGAAGGGAGACAGATTGGTCTTCTTCAGAGAAGATGGAGCATCTGAACCAATTAATTTACAATTATGTGGTATGGGCAATGCCATACAATAGGGAAGGAATATTTTCCCCAGCCCCTCACTGTGCTGTTTGGATGGCGTGTACCCCCCGGGGGTGAGGCAGTCCTCTAGGGCTGGTCTCAAGCTGGAAGAGAGATTAAACGGGAGACACTGTCCCGAACTTCACCCCCAGCCCCTATCGTCATTTTGCAGATTGCTGGCCTGACATCAGTAAACAAACAGAAAAACCCAGTTTGAATTTAGTCAAGCATTACGGTACCTTTCTTTGGGGAATGGCAAGAACACATTAGAAAGCTCTTTCTCCACTTTTTTTAAACCCATAAAACCTGAAGGAAAAGAATCATTTTGCAGTTTCAGTTTTTCTTTTCAAATGTAGCAGCAAACACATTTTGATGGCGTTCTCCCAGAATGTATATTATATGGTACACACCCCCCAGATGTCACAAGTAGTCCTTTTTTTCCACTTTTGAGTGATTTGTTAGTCCAATTAGAAAAGTTAAAAACAGGAGCCAAAAAAAAAAAAAATTACAGAAGAACCTCAGTTTGTAACAAAAATAAAATATATTGATATGTGTGCGTGTTAAGCCTCTTCAGTTGTGTCAGACTCTTTGCAAGCCCATGGACTGTAGCCCACCAGGATCCTCTGTCCATGGGATTCTCCAGGTGAGAATACTGAAGTGGGCTGCCATTTCCTACTCTTGGGGATCTTCCCAACCCAGGGATCAAATCCACGTTTCCTGCACTGGCAGGCGGGTTCTTAACACTGAGCAACCAGGGAAACCCCAGTTCCTATCTACAGAAAATTAAAAAAACATGAGAAATAAGTAGACTTTAGAGATACGGTAGGTTCTGTCTTAGACCACTGCAATAAATTGAATATCACAATAAAGCAAGTCACATGAACATTTTGGTTCCTCAGCGCATATAAATTATGTCTACACTTTCGTCTGTTGAGTGTGCAATCACACTGTATCTAAAAGAACATGTTCATACATTAATTAAAAATACTTTATTGCTGAAGCATGTTCACCATCATCTGAGCCTTCAGCAAGTCATAATTTTTTGGCAGTAGTAAAAGCAAAGATCACTGATCACAGGTCACCGTAATAAATAGAATAGTAATGAGAAAGTCTGAAATTTTGCAGGAATTACTGAAGTGACATGAGACACAAAGTGAGCAAATGCTGGTGGAAAAAAGTCTTCTCGACACAGGGATGCTACAAACCTTCATTTGTAATGTCTGTGAAGTGCAGTAAAGTAACATCTACATGTAGGAACGGGCTTCCCAGATGGCTCAGTGGGTAAAGAATCCACCTGCAAGGCAGGAGACACAGGAGATAGGAGTTTGATCCCTGGGTCAGGAAGTTCCCCTGGAGGAGTAAATGGCAACCCACTCCAGTATTATCACCTGAAAAATCCCATGGATAGAGGAGCCTGGCAGGCAACAGTCCATGAAGTCACAAAGAGTCGGACGTGAATGAGCGGCTAAGCAAGCCTGTAGAAACAGAAAACCATCTACCACTGAGATCTTACAGACAAGTTAAGTGGGAACTATTAAAGATGTGTAGGTACATATTTCATTTTAAATATTATTTCACACATTAAGGGCACAGTCAAACCGAAAAAAAACCTGTGAGCAGATCAATCATGCTCTGGCTAGCGGGTCCCCTTGCACAAAGAACATGCCCCCTAGAGGTCATCCCACTCCAGTCCGCTCCTCAACATTTCCACCTGAGGACTCCCATTCCGTCTTTCCCACAAGCCCTCCAGCTGCCCCATCCAGCCTCACACCATTAGCAGCCAAAGTGACAGCTCTAGGAAGTCACCGTCTGGCCTGTCTTCTGTGCCAACAGTGCATTAGCACTTAGTCGTGTCTGTCTTGAGACCCCATGGACTGCAGCTCACCAGGGTCCTCTGTCCCTAAGATTCTCCAGCAAGAATAGTACAGTGGGTAGGTAGCCATTCCCTTCCGCAGGGGAATCTTCCCAACCCAGGGATCAAACCCACGTCTCCTGAGTCTCCTGCATTGCAGGTGGATTCTTTACCCACTGCACCACCTGGGAAGGCATGCCTTCAGTAGCATCCACAGACAACAGGTTCGTACCTCTCAGTGGAGGAGATGGAGCTCACTCCCTCCTTAGGCAACATTCAAGGGAGGGTTAAATTTTTTTTTTTTTTTTAATGGACTTGGGACTGCAGCTTGCAGGTTGGTAAGAGAGCAGATTAGGACAGAAACCCCAGCCTGATGGTGAGCAGAAGGCTCTACTGCTGTTTCACTTGATGGTTCTGCTCAAATGGACATTCGAGCACTGTCTGTTTAGAATCAGATTTGCCATATCTTAAGTCAAGTTCTCTGTCCCCTTTAAGGTAAGGGTCAAACTGAACTGAGTTTTTTAAATAATTTTATTCTATTTATATTTTACTTCTGTCTGTGCTGAGTCTTTCTTGCTGCACAGGCTTTTCTCTTGTTGCAGCAAGCAGGGGCCACTCTCTGGTTGCAGTGCATGGGCTTCTCACTGCAGGAGCTTCTCTTGTTGCAGAGCGCAGGCTCTAGGGCACAGGCTGAATAAATTTTGGCGCGCAGGCCTAGTTGCTCCGAGGCATGCGGGATCTTCCTGGACCAGAAACTGGACCTGTGACTTCTGTGTTGGCAGGATTCTTCACCACTGAGCCTCCAGGGAAGCCCCTGAACTGAGTTTTCTTCCCAAGTTCTCTGAATCACGCTGGTTTAGACAGGGGCCCGAATTTACCCTGCAACAGCACCGCTGTCTGTTCAATGCCAGGCCTGGCTCATCCCAGCTGACGGCAAGGCTGTTTGTCCACAGCCTTGAACGTCACAGTTGGGGGCCCCTTCGCTTTAACCCCCAACACCTCTTGACACCCTGACTCCCCTTTTCCTAGAAGAGGCATGTGGGGCCGGCTTGAACGAGCTCAGAGAAGAGAGTGCTCCATTTTCAGAAATTGTGTGAACCAATTGTCAGATAGAGCCAGCATTAAAACTGAGTTCTGTCCTCCTACAACTAAACAGATGATGACATTCAAAACAAAGGGAAGAAATACTCAGAAGCTCATCACTTCCCAACCGTTTTACTGCGTTTAGTGTTATGTCTGTTCTTGGAGTTCACGCCATCATGTCTGTGTGGCGGAAACACCTCCTGCAGTGGACCTCCACATCTCCCCCAGGCCCACGTCCAGCCAGGATAGTGCTGCTATGCAAAATCAAGTCCCAGCGAGGGTATTTACAGCAGGAAAACCAGCAAATGCCACCTGTCTGCCCTTGATGCGTTATTTTGGGGTCTGTAGACTGGCCAGTGGCTTGGTTTTTCAGTCCCTCGAGCTCAGAATGCTCTTTATATATTAAGGGCTATGTAGAGTGCTCAGGACCTCACTCTGATGGGACATGAGTCTTGTGTCCATTTGGAAAGTAGCTGATGCTTTGTCTAAGTCGGCTGAGCCTTCCAGCGAGGGGCTCTCCTGCCGGGCTCGTCCTAAGAGGCTTCTTATCCCGGCACTGAGTCAGTGTCAGCACTCGACTGACAACTGAACCTGATGCAGCTCGAGGGGAATGAATCCCGACGTCACCAGCAGAGACGTGTGAGCGCCACAGACCCAACAACAGTAAAATTGTGTTTTGATGACTGGAAGCAGTAGATAAAGAAGAAAACACAGAACAACAGCCATCTCCGAATCACAATGTTAAGTGGGTGCTTGGCCATCATCCAGGTAATTGAATCAGCCACCCCACCCCTTCTCTGCCCTCCCTCTGAAAGGTCTGTTTGGGAGCATAATGATTGCCAAGACTACCCAAGTAATTACAAAATCTATCTGTGTCCTTTTATTTTTATGAGAGTGGTAATTCATCTCCATGTCATTCTGAAACCCATACATGGCTGAGGGCTCTTGAAGGAGCCACCCTCATTTAAAAACCAACCTTCTAAGTATCAGCAGAATTCCCTAGATGTTTAGTGAGAAGGTAGTGATTAAATCTCAAAGCTGAAAACCAACAGAAGCAAACATCTCAGTCACTCTGACTCCCTATACTCTGTTTCCGGCCCTGTCCCTTCCCACATTACAGCCAGATACATCTTTCTGAGACTTAGGTGTCACTTCTTCTTTAAAAACCTTCAAGTGCAACCCACTGTCAAGTCCCAAAGGCCCAGTCAGATGCTCTCTCTGGTCTGTGGTACCTAAGTTCTATTTTTTTTCTTACTTTCTTAACGAGCAGGAAGCTTCTAAATCAAAGGTTCCCACACTCTGATGCACATTTAAATCACCCTGGAGCTTGAAAAATTCCCCACGCTCAGGTCACATCCCATATCAATTAAATCAGAGTCTGCTCACCTTTGTTGATGTTCAGTTGTTCAGTCGTGTCCGACTCTTTGCAACCCCATGGACTGCAGCTCACCTGGCTTTCCTGTCCTCCACCATCCCCCAGAGTTTGTTCAGACTCATGTCCATTGGGTTATCTGTCACCTTAGTTAACAGCAAAACTGGAATAATTTTTCGTTTCCCCAGATTGCCTGGAGAACTGGAAACTGTTCTTAGAACTATTTTTTTTTTTAACAAATCTACTGTCATAATAAACACATGGTACAATCATTTGTTTTAGTGGTTTTCCTCCATTAAACTTTAAACTCCTGGAAAGCAGGATCCATATTTAATTTATTTGTTATATTGATGATATTTAAATAGTACTTGGCACCTAAGAGACACCCAATAGATATTTGTCAAATCAGAGAACTGAATGAACAGATAAACAAATGAATTATATTAAGCGGGAGACACCGAAATACAGTGAAGCTTAAGAGGCCTTAAAAATAAGGGATAAGAAACAAGGCCATCGGCATCACTGTAAAGGACAAAGCGCCCCATTTTACACTAAATTGATCACCATAGGCCTTGATAAATGACCACATTGGAAAGAGCATTAACCTGGAAATCAGGAGGCCTGAGGTCTCACAGTGTTCTGCTATTAACAAATAACATCTCAGTCATTTATTTTTATTAAGGACTTGATATGTTTTGGCTCTTGCATTTTTTGCTTGACTCTCAACAAAAATCCTACAAAGTCAGGACCATTAAAAACCTCATTTCACAGGGAAGGTAGCTGACGTCTACACGGAATAGTAAATCGCCCACGTCCCCTTCCAGCTGAGCCAGATTTGAACCTAGGGGGCTCATCTTTTGACACAGGGGCTACAGTGAGGACCACTCTGAGGACACTCCCAGTTTATGCTAAAGGTGGCTAACTCAAGCTAATTAAAGGTGTTTGCTTTTTCTGACGGTTTCTTACTTTCTTACCAAGCCCATGTCATCCTTCATAAGAGCAAACAAAACCAAACAGTGACTTCAGTGTCTGAGGTTCTTAAGAAATTTACTTTAGGGACTTCCCAGGTGGGCCAATGGTTAGGACTCCATGCTCCCAGTGCTGGGGGCACCGGTTCCATCCCTGGTCAGGGAACTAGGATCCTGCTTGCTGCCCAGTATGGCAAAAAAGAAAAAGGAAAAAGAAATGTATTTTAAGATAGATAAACAATAAGGACCTACTGTATAGCACAGGAAACTATACTCAATATCTTGTAATAACTACAATGGAAAAGAATCTGAAAAAGAGTATACATGTGCATATAACTGAATCACTTTGCTTGTACATGTGAAACTAACATGACGTTGTAAGCCAACTATGCGTGCTAAGCTGCTTCAGTCCCATCCGACTCTTTGTGACCCCATAGACTGTAGCCTGCCAGGCTCCTCTGTCCATGGGATTCTCCAGGCAAGAATACTGGAATGGGTTGCCATTTCCTTCTCCAAAATCAACCATATTTCAATTTTTAAAAAATTAGTGTATTAGTCTGAAAGGACTCAGAGGCAGCCCCCCACTGCCTCGTCCCTCCTTGAGCAGGCTCCCCGAGTGTCCACAATCAGCAGTGAAGGTCGAGCACGGCAGAGGCCATTTGTCACCAACAGGAAATGCAGTGATCACCCTGCCCTTTCATCTTCGAGTTACCTCCAGGGAGACAGGTAAGGCTGCTATCAGGCTTTGTCCACAGGGGAAGCAGAGCCGGCCCTGAACACTCAGACCCTGGTTTAAAGCCTCGTGCTCTGTGACGACATCAGAGTGTCTCAGAGGGCTCATTCAGCAAGGCTCACAACAGTCACAAAAGTAAGTGCTAGCATCTCATTATACATCAGGAGAACCCGTCTGCTTTTGACGTAATTCCGTCCACAACAGAAGACATGGGTGAAGATGCAGGAAAGCACCCGCCACCATCCACGAGACCATCACACTGCCAACCCTCCTGGCCTCTGAAGGGAGCGGGCACCCCGAGAACACCTGCCATGATTCCTGCAGGTGTAGATTCGAGTCCCGTCCCAGGATCCCCAGGACACCACAGAAGTGAGTTGGGGGCCTGGCAGTGGCCTTAATTTTCATGTGGAAAATTAAGACTCAAGCCCATCAGTAACCTAAACAGTGGGGAGAGGTCATTTGCACTTTGCACTAATGTACTTTGTTCTCTGCTCAAAGTGCCTTTATAAACAGTGCAGCACCCGTTTTTGTTCTGGAAGCGAGGACGGCTCTCTTGTCCAGGACAGACATAAACCCTGCTGTCACCCAGAGCAGTGGCCAGTGGCGGACCATCCACGGAGCCGTGCCTCATATAGTCAACTTTACGTGCCTTTGCTGTTCTCACGACCACGTGAAAAGGCAGACATTACCATTGTCCCTACTCTGCAGATGCAGAAGCTGAGGTCCAGAATGCTCAAGTCCTCAAGGCTCCACAGTGTAGAGGGGACCAGAACCTGGCCTCTGACCCCAAGCTCACAGCAGGGTATTGTCTCCAGAAAAGAACGACATCATGCCACTGTAATGAGATTAAATCCTCTGAAGTTTAGGGAGTCTGTGTGCCTGCTCAGTCGAGTCTGACTCTTTGTGACCCCATGGACTGTAGCCCACCAGGCTCCTTTGTCCATGAGATTCTCCGGGCAAGAATACTGGAGTAGGTTGCCACGCCCTTCTCCAGGGCATCTTCCCAACCCCAGGATAGAACCTGACTCTCCTGCATTAGCAGGTGGATTCTTTACCACTGAGCCACCTAGGAAGCCATTAGGGAGATTGAAGGAATCCCAAATCCTAGAAAAATCAGTCAGCTCAAGGGACTCAGATATATTTCTGGTTATTAAAGTATCCCGTAAACACGAGGCCAAAAGTCTCAGTGACTTAGATGACAAGAGTGGGAATAGAGGCTGAGTCCAATCCCGGGGGATCCCAAGGGGCGTCCATCTTGCTTTCATCCTAGAACTTCATCCATTCAGTATCACCTTCTCCAGCCACTGGGGCTCTTGCCAACCCTCCCTTCTTTTCTGCAAACCCTAGTGCTTATCTATGTGTCACAACTTTACCCTTGATTATTTATTGTCTTTTACTACCCCCATCTTTCCACATGTGCTAATCATTGTCTACTTGACCAGATTATTATTGCTTGGGCAGAGTAACAAGGCTTCGTCCTGTCCCCTTTCCAATCCATCGTGTGTTTACAACAGACACCAAGGGTGCCTACTGACATGTAAAGGGTCCTTGATGCAAGCTACTCACTGATTTGTTAAATAACATAGACCAGGGGGTCAGCAGACTTTGTCAAGGACCAGAGAGCCACCGTTTCAGGCACTGAAGTTTGTCTGGTTTCATCACATCCACCTTTGCGGGCTGAAAGCGCCCCAGACAATACAGTGGGCGTGGCCGTGTCCCAATGAAACTGGCACCAGACTCAGCCTGCGGGCCCAACAGAGACTATATTTGCCCGGACTGCGGGACACAGCCCTACAGCGGCAGGTTCTGTCCCCACCTTGGGCCTCCAGTCCCTTTCAGGGTCCCTGCTCCCCACCAAGGCATGTGTTTTTCCAAAGCCTCTCACCTGAACTTTGGTGTAGCTCAGCCCAACATTGCACAGTTCATTTTCCTCTGGGGGTTCATACACTAGTTCAGAAAGAGAAAAATCAACCACAAAGTGATAAGCTGCTGTGGTCAGTTGTAACAATAACAAGTTATTAGAAAATTCTTTAAATGCATTCCACCCACCCCTGATACTTCTTCCTGACCGCTTCCTTCAAACCTCTGTGGAAGGCATCTCAGAGAGTTAAAAACCTGCCTTTCGCCTGAACTAAAAGTCCACAGCGAGCACTGATCACCCTGGCAGGAGACCATTGGAAAGATGGTGAGGATAAGCATTCCTTCCTCCTAACGCCCTCCCAACACCTCTGAGAACAAGAAACACAACCAAGGAAAGATGAAAAAATCTTCCTTTTTTTTTTTTGGCTAAAGTATTCCACCCTAACCCTTGATAGGGCATAACATTTCAGAGTCCGTAATGGGCTGCTCCCTTGAACTAATTTCAATGCATATTAAATAGATTGTTTATTATTGCTTCTGGGTTTTTCTCCGTGATGGCAAAGATTGCTGTACCTGACCTGGACGGTTCAACAACAGAGTCTGCAAGCACCGCCCAGACCCTTTACTCCACAAGAGTGAGGAGACTCGTCCAGAACTGTGGACTCCGCTCAAATCAGAAGGCCATCATGCCATCCCTAGATGACTCTGCGCCACTGCGATGAACCGGCCAGGACCACGCCACCCACTTCATGTGACAGGCAGCTCAGAGTCCAGCGGACGAGCCACTAACAGCCCACACAAGCCACTCTGCCCTGAAGTCAGCCCCATTGAACAGCAGCTTCCTCTCTTACAGGACACAGAGCTGCCTGTGTTTCCACAGACCCAGCAGCTAGTCTCTGCATGGTTTCTGCCATCCCCTCCTCGGGGCAGTCATGAAGCAGGCAGAGGGTCCACTGCCTCCGTCTGTCCCTTCCACACCCCACTGCCCTGAGTAACCGGGGACTGGGCCCATGCATGTCAGCCACCAGTCAGCTCTTAGGGTATTAAGCCTGTTTTCTCTTCATGAGGACTCAAGGCCCTTCCTCTTCGCAGCCTGCTCTGGGCTCTGGGCAGCAACTGAAAAGATGCTATCAGACGCCCTCCAGGCCCATGAAGCCATCACCTGACCCCTGACGATAGGTGTGGAAGGACCAGATTTTTTGAGAGTGGCAGAGAGAGGCAAAGAGGCACCAGAAGAGAACACGCAAGAATGGTCCTCACTCCAAAGAACCCTGGTTGCCCCAGGCCCTCTCTGGGTCAGGCAGGCAGAGGCTCAGTCCAAGCAGCTGCTGGGTCCAGACTGGAGATGTTCTGACTCTTTCTACAGGCCACTCTCTCCTCCCCATCAGGCCTCTTCCCTCCCCACTTCTGCCCCTTCTTACCCTGTTTCAAGACCTTCTGATAACTGTTGTCAGTCTTAACCCCTGGGACTTCCCTGGTGGGCCAGTGTTTAACAATCTGCCTGCCAATGCAGGAGACACAGGTTCGGTCCCTGGTTTGGGAAGATCCCACATGCTGCCGAGTAACCGAGTAACGAAGTCCGTGAGCCACAACAATTGAGCCTGCCTGCCACAATTCCTGAAGCCTGCATGTCCTAGGGCTTATGCTCTGCAACAAGAGGAGTCTGTGTACCTCAGCTGTAGAGTAGCCCCTGTTGGCCACAACTAGAGAAAACCCGCATGCAGCTACAAAGACCCAGCACATCCAAAAAAAATCTTAACCCCTTTGCAATCTCATGGGACATTGAGCTATATCTTCTACATCATTTCTTCCTCTAATTGTGAACTTCCTGATAAATATGTCTCAGTTCACATCCTCTATCACATAAAAATATTGGGACGAACTGCCTTGGGATTTAATGTATCCGTTGTCACTTATGCTGAACTTTGTTGAGATGAGCTGAGCCCTGGCTGGGTAATTAGACAAGAAGAATCCCTCCCAGGCTTCTACTAGAAATAATGGTGAGGATAATTATAACAGTAATAGTGTTTTCATTTGCAGAACATTTTACACATTGCAAATCTTTTCCGGGGACATTTTCTTCTCATCTCATCTACCCTGTGAAGTTGTGATATGATGATCCCCAAGTTCCAGTACCTGAAGTACATGAACTGTGAACTTCCATGTTCAAGCTGGATTTAGAAAAGGCAGAGGAACCAGAGATCAAATTGCCAATATCCGTTGTATCATCAAAAAAGCAAGAGAGTTCCAGAAAAAACATCTACTTCTGCTTTATTGACTACGCCAAAGTCGTCATCTGTGTGGATCACAACAAACTATGGAAAATTCTTAAAGAGATGGGAATACCAGACCACCTGACCTGTCTCCTGAGAACTCTGTATGTAGGTCAAGAAGCAACAGTTAGAACAGGACATGGAACAACAGCTGCTGCTGTTAAGTCACGTCAGTCGTGTCCGACTCTGTGCGACCCCATAGACGGCAGCCCACCAGGCTCCTGTCCCTGGGATTCTCCAGGCAAGAATACTGGGGTGGGGTGCCATTGCCTTCCCCAATGGAACAACAGACTGGTTCCAAATCGGGAAAGGAACACATCAAGGCTGTATATTGTCACCCTGCTTATTTAACTTACATGCAAAGTACATCATGAGAAATGCTGGACTGGAGGAAGCACAAGCTGGAATCAAGATTGCCAGGAGGGAAAAAAAAAAAAGATTGCTGGGACAAATATCAATAACCTCAGATATGCAGATGATACCACCCTTATGGCAGAAAGCAAAGAACTTAAAGAGCCTCTTGATGAAAATGAAAGAAGAGAGTGAAAAAGTTGACTTAAAACTCAACATTCAGAAAACTAACATCATGGCATCTAGTCCCATCACTTCATAGCAAATAGATGGGGAGACAGTGGAAATAGCGACAGACTTTATTTTTGGGGGCTCCAAAATCACTGCAGATGGTGACTGCAGCCATGAAATTAAAAGATGCTTGCTCCTTGGGAGAAAAGCTATGACCAACCTAGACAGCATATTAAAAAGCAGAAACATTACTTTGCCAACTAAAGTCCATCTAGTCAAAGCTGTGGTTTTTCCAGTAGTTGTGTATGGATGTGAGAGCTGGACTATAAAGAAAGCTGAGCACCGAAGAACTGATGCTTTTGAAATGTGGTATTGAAGAAGATTCTTGAGAGTCCCTTGGACTGCAAGGAAATCCAACCAGTCCCTTCTAAAGGAAATCAGTCCTGAATATTCATTGGAAGGACTGATGCTGAAGCTGAAACTCCAATACTTTGGCCTCCTGATGCAAAGAACTGACTCATTGGAAAAGTCCCTGATGCTGGGAAAGATTGAAGGTGGGAGGAGAAGGGAACGACAGAGGATGAAATGGTTGGATGGCATCACAGACTCAATGGACATGAGTTTGAGTGAACTCCAGGAGTTGGTGATGGACAGGGAGGACTGGCATGTTGCAATCCATGGGGTTGCAAAGAGTCGGACACGACTAAACTGAACTGAAGTACCAGGTGAAGTTAAAAATAAGTAAAACTAGTTTCCCTTTCCAAGGGGGTAACTTTCTTGCTGTGCTCTGCTGCTTCAAAAAGAAACGGACCATGAATTGAGAACAACTGATAACACACACAGCTTCAGACCGTCTTCTTCCACTGGGAGAAAGGAGGGCATTCACTGCTCACTTGTGTCACCCTTTGGTATAAAATGTCCAGCATGAAGAGCTGGGAATCCATACAGGCAGCACCAGCAAGGTATCAGAGGGTATTTAAGTCATTTTAGGATCACAAACTCTTAGGGGCATCCTGGAAGCTCCTCTTTCCCCTCCAATACATTCTACAACCTGACAAATGCACAACTTAGAAGTTCTTTACACAGTTAGGGCTTCCCAGGTGGCACAGTGGTAAAGAATCTGCCTACCCTTGTAGGAGACATAGGAGACACAGGTTTGATCCCTGGGTGGGGAAGATCCCATGGGGTTGCAGAGAGTCAGACACGACTGAGCACACACACACACACAAACACAAACAAAACACAGTAAGGAGTACTGATGGAGCAGACTGTGTATTTATGTTTCTAGACTAGCAAGCTGTAAAACATGAGTTTACATTTGTATACAAACATCCATACGTGGCTAGAAAACCAAACATTTTCCAGTTTCACATCTATTTCTAAATAATTTAAGCATACTGTGTTCTTACAGTTACCTTAAGTGGTGAATTTTATGTTAGTCTTCGCAACGGTATAAACAACCTAAACCCAGACATTATTTTTTTAATCATACTGTAACTTGTTTTAAGTTGTGGTTTACAACTTTGTAACACCAAATGTTAACACAGATCTTATCTCATAACAACAATTATAAAATAATCAAAGACTCCAATATTCGTCCAAGGTGCCATGATGAGGGACTTCCCCGGCGGCTCCGCAGTAAAGAATCCACCTGCCAATGTCGGAGCTGCAGGAGATGCGGATTCAATCCCTGGTTCGGGAAGATCCTCTGGAGGAGGGCATGGCAACCCATTCCAGTATTCTTGCCTGTAGAATCCCATGGACAGAGGAGCTTTGGCGGGCTACAGTCCATGGGGTTGCAAAGAGTCAGACACGACTGAAACAACTCAGCACACACGGATGCACCATGATGAGGTTTCTGAAAACACAGGGTAAGTGTGACCACACTATGGAAGGCAGTGGAAGTTGAAGTTACATGAATTTTAAAAGAATTTGCCCATTTAAAATGGGTTTTTACTAACCTGGAGCCTGCAACTTAGTATATTTGGGTAAATGATGGTGACCCAAATTTACAAACACGGATTATTCAAGTAGAAATTAGACAAAAGTCTGTGTTCTTCCTAGAAGCTTAGATATTTAAGCTTTGGTGGGGGTGGGGGGCCGCGGATAGAGAATAAAGCTCTCAGACTAGGAGATAAAAAACACAGCAATGCTCAAGTCAGTGCAGCATTGTATATCTTCTTTCTCTGAGTGTGATCTCTAATCTTCAAGGTCTTTCACCTTTTCTTTCTTGTTTTCTTTATAATATGGAAAATTAAATAAACCTTTCAAGTTTTTAATCTTCCTTAGGATGTAAACTCTGGAAGTTCAGGACTTGTTATTGTATTCTTTTTCATGCCAACTTAGATCTCAGTGTTCTGTAAATCATGGGCTCTTATAGAAAGCTGATATTTAATGAGTACATTCTACCCACTTACGACTGAGTAAAACAGAATCAGCATTTACAAATCTCTATTCAGCACAAAGCACTGGACCAAGAACTAGAGAGACAACTATACTACCTGAAATTATCAGAAGGTAGACCTTGCCCAAAGACCCCCAAGACTCAAAGGCAAATTTCTTTGTAAAAGAAATGTTAAAACTTTATTGAAACATTTTAACAAAAAATGTACATCCAGTTACACATATACCACAGTGATCAACAGTTCACCTTTCTCTCAAGTTTTTAAAAGCAAATCCCTCATCACAGGCTTTCCAAGCACTCAGCCATCTTATCAGAAAACACTTAGTGTATTGAGAAGCTGTCAGGCTCATGGCAGTGGGTACACATGTTGTAAACTTCTCAATCTTGCTTGAAAGCTCAAAAATTATCACTGGCGACAATAATTACCCCCTTGTTTTCCTGGAAGTGACAGGTGCACGTTATTTATTTTCTAAAAGTGTCTGTCAAATGCCTTCCTGAATAACCATACTTTGTCCATCTTCCTTTCAAGTAAAAATAGTGCTTGGTGAAAATAAAAATAAAAAAAAAAAAAAATAGCTCAGCTTGCAACTCAAGCATCCAAGTGTTTTCCTGGAAGTAAATATGGCAGCTTGGCGCACGTGCTTTACGCATTCTTCCTATTTTTTTCACACAGAATTTTAAAAGTGTACCAAAGAGCTGAAATGCAATAAAAGTAATGATTTTTCTGCCTTATTGCGTATACTGTCTAGCGATACTGGCCTGTAAAGCGCGGTGCCTCCCAGGATTCCTGCTAAGACACCTGCACTTTCTCCCACCATTGTCTTTGCAGCATTCGTGCAAAGCAAGCACAGGGCATGAGTCACGTGAGTCTTAGGATTGTCGCGAAAATGGTTCTGACCCGCAGACCCCCTGAAAGGGCCTCAGAGCCCCTCCTACCCCACCCCCCACCCGCGGAGTCGAGGACCACATTTTGCGAACCACCCGGCGTCCGAACACAAGAAATCGCAGTATTCCCTCCCTGTTCAGTTACGCACGCTCGAGGCGTGTATATCATTACAGGTTCTGACCGCGGAGCGCCAGGAACAGAAGTGCCAGGCATCCAGCTAAGCTCGGGTACCCGGGATGGTCACAGCATCGCGCGGGGGCAGCCTGGCGGTTACCGTGGCAACGATCTTGGGCCCGCGCGGGGTGGCCATCTACCAGTGACGCCTGCGCGCTCAGCGCTCAGCCGAGAGGGCTGCGGCGCCCCGCGGGTCGACGGGAAGATGGCGGCGGCGGGTGGCCCGGCGGGGAAGGGGCGCGACATCAGCCTGGCGGCCCTGCGGCGCCACGACCCCTACATCAGCCGCATTGTGGACGTGGCCAGCCAGGTCGCCCTGTACACCTTCGGCCACCGGGCCAACGAGTGGGTACGTGCGGGCCGACGGGGCCGGGGAGAGGCTGGGGGCGGGGCGGGCGAGGACGACCCTCCCGCAGTCCCTCGGTCCGGCGACCCTGACCGCCCGTCCCCGGGCCCCTCCCGTGGCGTTGACCAGACTCACGGAGCGGGTCGGACACCTCCCCCGGCTTGTCCCAGCCGGCCGCGAGGAGAGCCCCGACGAGACACAGCCCAGCGCGTTCACGTCGCCTCGCCACCTCTCTCCCGCAGCCGGTCATTGCAGCCCCCCCGAAAGCCACTCACAAAAGCGAAAACACTAAGTGGGTCCTGACGTGAGAGAGAAGAGAACTGCTTTGCTCTAAGTTCGTAACCGAGGAAATTCACCGAAAAGGGCAGGAATGGAGGGACGCGGGTCCCGCGTGGTCCCGGAGTAGGAAGCTGGCTGTGTGTCCCCTGTTTTCGGAGGAGAGTGTCGGCTGTGTTTGTGTAAAGGACTTTGACCGACATGGTGGACAGTTTCAAAGGCATCTTTTCAAATGCAGATATTCTACAAGTAGCTATTTCCTGCTGTGTAGAAAAGTGCCAGAGGCATAGTGTCTTTCTTCTGCCGAGGAAATCCCGAAGTAGAGATGAGGGCCTGAGGTGTCCTTCCCTGGAGTGACTTGACAGCAGGGCAAGAGTCTGGGGATTCAGAGAAGTTAACGTGTACAGAAAGGGGTCCCCCTTGAATAGCGGTGGTTTCCTACAGGCTCTGGACAGGGTCAGTGAGTCAGGCACGTGTTACCATAGTTACCGAGTAACTAACTATACTGGGTACCTGGCAAGGCTTTTCTATAGCCTCATCGGAAAGCCCAGGTGTCACAATGCATTATTTACAGGAGTTATGTTTTCCTGCTTCCTGGACTTGTTGCCTTTAGACAGTGCATAATTCATCCCACAAAAGGTCATTCTTTCAGAGTACTCATCTTCAAGGCTGTGGTGGCAGGGGAAAAAAGACTGAGACCTGCTTTAGCTGCAGGGCAGTTCCTGGGGGCAAAAGAACTGTCACCCTGTCTCCATCTGCCTCCACCGTGGGGGCTTTTAGACAGAAACCTGATGAAAGTGTGTGGGACGTTCTTGAGATAAAGGAGACAGTACTTGGAGGTGGACATAAAGGAGTAGGGTTCTTACGACACTGGATATGGATGAAGAATGACTTCAGGCATTCAACAGGAGGAATATGGAATGAAGAAGGGATGGAAAATGAGCTGCTGTAAGGAAAGTTAGGGCTTCCCTGGTGGCATGGTGGTGGAGAACCCGTCTGCCAATGAGGAGACCCAGATTCGATCTCTGGGTCAGGAAGATCCCCTGGAGAAAGAAATGGCAACCTACTCCGGTGTTCTTGCCCGGAGAATCCTATGGACAGAGGAGCCTGGCACTAGAGAGGGGGCAACTAGAGAGCCCTTGCATCACAGCTGCTGAGCCCACTCCCCCTCAAGACCCCTCACCCTCAAGCCTGTGCTCCACAACTAATGAAGTGCCCAAATGCCACAGCGAAGACCCAGTGCTGCCAAAAAGGAAGTACAGCCCACCAGATCAGAGTCTCTGGGTATGAGGCCCAGGCGTTTGTTATTCGTTGAAAGCTTCTTAGGTGACTCAGATGCTGCATATGTGATTGAGAAAAGCAGATTTAGAGGGTAAATGGAGATTGACTTTTCATTATTTTAACAGAATAATCAGATATAGATTATGTTGTTTCAAAAGTGTCCACGAGTCTGACAAGCCCCAGTAGTTTGTGGACTAGCATTATTTTACATTCTACTTTATTATTTTAAATTTTGAACTGCTGAATTGTTTTAGCACTTCTTAGTTTTTATAATATAGTATCAAATCATTAGATTGTACTTTTAAAATTTAAGCTAAAATCCCTCAGAACTGTAAACTAATACTTTAACATAAAAGTCTTCTTTACTTGCAGGACGTAAGAAGGATCTAATAACATTTTGCTTTCACTGTCTCTCAAACCCCCAAACCTGGCTTTGCCCAGAAAGAAAAAAAAATCTGGTTACCCTGGATAACTGTGGAGGGAACAAGAAAATGCATGAATATGAGCTGTTTCAGCCATAATAAACCAGAAATTTACACCCAAAGGCCTTTTTATCTAAGTGTTATAGAGTCTTTGATGAAAAATATGTTTTTAATCAAAAAAAATCTAGGTGATGTAAGCTGATCATCCCTTTTCAGTGGAGAAACTGAGACAAAAAACATAAATCAATTCAGAATTGCGTGCTTTGAGTCAGAATAATTTCAGGAGAAACATGCCTTTTATAATTCTCATTTTGAATTTCCAAAACTAAAATTGGACATTAAAGCCCTTTTTTTCCCCCTTAAGGAAAAGGTTATTTCTGTTACTGCTTCGTTAAGGAAAAAACAAACAAGTCAAAGGCTATTAGCATTGTCTACACTGATCTGTATGAACAGCCTGCCTAGGATATGGGATGAAATAGTCCAGAGTCAAATACTGAAAGACAGAAGTGTTCTGTCTTCATAGCAAGTGGTCACTTTACTTAATCCATTTAAGGATGATGAAATTACTTGAGCATGGAGAAGCTTGTGCTTCCAATTTTTTGTGTGCCTCTTCAGAATTATCATTTTAATATTACACTTTTGTTTCCTAAAGAAAGTATTTTTCACCAAAAAGACAAGAGTACTTAAATTTTGAATGACACTGCTAATGGACATAAAAAAATAACAAAATATTGAGAGGTTTAATAGAATGTTGAGATTAAGCCATGTAAATAGCAAAAGTATATTTAAAATTCTGAGTTACATAGTCTGATTACTAGTTAATCAGACAAATGCATACCTAAGTTTTTTTTTTTTAGTAAGAGCATTTTCATCAGGGCCTGGAGAGTTGGAAAAGAGCCCTTCCCAGGGAACTGAAATGATCACTTCTCATTTTCACTTTACAAGTTTCCCACTTCCTCTAAGGCAGATTTCTTGTGTCCTAGCTGGGTGATGTTTCCGTCTTACTTTATTTCAATATTCTGCACCAGATAGGTGAGTAATTTGTCTGAGAACCACAGCTGCGTTGCTGTCTTCTGTGTGGTAGATGAGGTAGAGTTACAGGCAGGTCCTCTGTTCTAGGTGACAGGACATGACTAGAGAAAAGGAAACCAGAAAACAGAGGAGGAGAGAGACGTGTGAAAACAGTGGTTTCTGCCGCTGGCTGTGCCCCCAGCCCAGAGACAGAGGGGTGGACAGCACATTTACTACCATCCCTTCTTTCTTAGGAGGCTGCGGAGCATGTTTGTTTCCTTTTGTCCAACCAGAGGTGTTGTGACCCCTGTGCTCGGTAAAGAGAGGCATCAACGGTTTGTTTGTAAATGGCAATAGGAGGCCACTTCTTGCTGCTTAAGCAGCAAAGTCACCACTGGCAAAGTCTGCTTTTTGCCTTTCCCTAAGAATTACCCCCACTTGAAACAGGATCGAATTCCTGTTCTCTAAGGTGTTTGTGTTCTCTGACCTCTGTGACTGTTTCCCATTAGTGAAGAGAATATGCTTATGTTACTGTTTGTTTTATTTCTTAGGAAAAGACTGATGTGGAGGGAACCTTATTTGTTTACACAAGGTAAGAGTCCTTCACTTTTATGAAGAAGCTGACAGCCTTTGAGTCATGTCTTTAGCTCTGTGTGTCTCCCTTCCTCAAGTGGAGTTTTATTATAGTTCAGAGAAGTACAGGCACTGAGTCTGAGTTTGAAGTAACTAGTTGACATACGGAAGGAAATACTAAATAATGTCATCTGTCTAGTGTGGTGAATACTAATTACAGAATATAATGTGAACTCCAGTATAGCTGAACTTAAATCTTTGTGTTCTTTTTAAAACAGAATTAAATATTTATTCTTTAGCTCAAGTGAGTGGTAGAATGTACTTGAATACAGTGAACTGATGAGGAACCAGGAGTGCACTGTTGAGAATGTTAGATCATTTAATCAGTGTCTGGAAGAGAATGTTATTGGCCACCCTTGCCTCTGACTCTTTAAAGAAGCATGATTAAAGTTGTCTCTGAGTCCTCCGTCATATAACTAACAAAATAAGTTTTAGGAAAGATGTAATAAATTCATGTTTTAGGGTAATTTTTTATCAGATATTGTTAATATCTGTATAGTTAACACATATACACAGAGATATGTAGTGTGAATACTGTCTTAACAGCTAAACTTCTTGTTCACATAAACATTCACATAAAATGTCATAGCTGAGTCCCGTCACCATCAGCAGGTTTCAGAGATACAGGACAGAGGCCTGGTGCAGGCTCTTCTCATACACGCACACACTCTCTCTGTCATCTGTGTTTATACGCCCATTCACCTTTGAAGATAAACCATGGTGTGACTAGACCATCCCTGGGATCAGGTGACAGGCAGTGCCTGTACAGCCACAGAGGCTTTGCAGAGCTGCCAAAATACTGGAACAATCAAATTCTGATTCTGTAAAAACACCTAATCCATTTTAAAAACCATGTCTTTGCTTCCCCCCATGTCTGTCTGTCTGTAATAGAGTTACGCCCCATGGTGGTTTTCAGAGCACCCTCTGTTGAGAGCTTTGGGAGTCACTCTTCACACTGCCCCAGAATTTAACTTGAAATGATGGTCGTAATTACATCTGGTACTGCCTTTATGCCCAGCACCACTCTACCACTAAGTAAAATAAATTAGGCAAGGATGGCCTTCCATCAGTTTTAAAATAAATCTCAAAGGAGAACTGTGGTCAGTAGGTCAGATGGTTGGAGGTGAAGTAAAACTTGAGATGCAGACCCCGTCTCTCCCGGTTGCGCACAGCATCCCTCTGGGCGTGTCCCCGGCCCCAGGGTGAGTCTGCAGCCTGCACATGTGCCTTGTTTTGTTAATTGTTACGGAAGTTGCACACTGGGCTGGTGTCTGGCTACCCTCCAAGGGTAGACAGATGCACTTGTAGTTGTTAGTTTCTTTGTGATCAGGGTTCTCCCTGCCTGACAGTAGGCACTGCAGGTTTATTGAACAAAATTAAAGACTAAAAAGTCACTAAATGCACAGTTCTATGGACAAAAAATGTTATAGTAGCTTATCTGTGAGACTGTTGGCTTTGTCTTGAAGAAAAGCAGGTATCTGCTGTTTGCTTTAAATTGTATAAAGTTTTAATTGTACTGTGTATCCTCACTAGTTCATTGACCAGAGCTGCATTGTTTCTGTAAGACTAATTATGCAGCTTTCAATTTCAGACCAACACTAACATTTCCTGTAACTGTGATATACACTCTATATCAACAGTCAAGCTTCTTTAAAAGTATGTGCCAGTATTTTTTTTTAAAGTGGTTACCATGTCTGCCTTAAAGAAGCTTGCAGCCTTGGTAGGGAAACAAGCTATGTGTCTGTGCCCCCCTCCCCCGCCCCCGCCCTTAGATTTGTAGGGCTGGACTTCACCGTACACGTCCGCATGTTGGTGCGGCCCACGGTGAAGGGGAAGGAAGGCTGAAGGTGCGATGGCTGCCCCTGTCCTGGAAGCGCTCTGCTCTGAACACCCCCTCTCCATGTCCCCTGCCCTGGCGACCTCTAGGTCTGCGTCTCCAAAGCACGGCTTCACCATCATGAACAGGCTGAGCATGGAGAACAGGACGGAGCCCATCACCAAAGACCTGGACTTCCTGCTACAGGACCCCTTCCTTCTCTACAGAAATGCCAGATGTGAGTCTGCACGTGTGAGGGACCGTGGTGACTGTCATGGTGTTTGGTGTCCGTGACTGGGGTCAGCACGGGTGGCCTGGGAGGTGCAAGGCTCGGCGGGGGATGGCATCTTCCTCGGGAGAGTTTAGACGGAGACAGTGTGACTGTGAAGGTGTGAGTGTTTAAAGCTCATCCTCCACAGCTGGGCTGCTTTGTGTGTGAACCTGAGCAGGGCCGGGGGAGGTGAGTCCTGGGCTGGGAGTCCACAGAGGACCTCGACTAGTGATTCAGCTTGTGGGTCCCTATGGCTGAGCATCCGACGAGATGCTCGAGGGAGGGGGCCTGTCTTCCAGAAGCACCATCTTTTGAGTGCACAGTAAATGGACATTAAAGTCCAATGAGTTTTGGTTGTTAAGAACTTCCTAACACTTGGTAAAGCTGAAGTCCTGTTAACTAAATGGTCCCTCTCAGGCTTGAAATGGGTAGCATAGCACCCACAGTCCTATGTCCATTTCACTCTTGTGTCTCATCTGACCACTTGCGCTGCACTGTGGGGCGGCCCACAAAAGTGATGAGAGTGATATGACTCAGTAGTTTCTCCACACAGGAAATGAGTGCAAACTCGGAGCTGCAGAAACACGGGTGCATGTGCTTTGCTCCGTGATGACTTTGCAGTTCAGAAACGGTTTCTGTTCATCTTCCACCCTATTCTTTGAGCTCAGGATACAAGAATTTGCCTACTGTGTACTACTCAGTGTTACCTTACTAACAAATGTAACACAAGTCATATTTTGTGCTTCATCCCCATTGACTTGTTCTGAAGTAAGTATAGCATCACTTTAATACTATATTTACTTAAAATTATATTCACATGTAACTGAGTTGTCATAATAGGTGGTCATCCTATTTAGAGAATGCAGTTAACCTTTTATAAGAAAAAAATTACAAGAAAGCTATTAAACATGACTTTCTAATGGTAGGTCCTGTGAAGTGAAAAGTTTAGTAAAATAGAGAAATATTTTGTTTCCTATTCCTGTTTCTTTGCCAGAAGGTGTAGTTTAATCAATTGTAACTTGTAGTTCAAATTTTTTGTGTACTTATTCTTATGTCAGGTTATATTCTTTTTTTGAGATTATTAGATTCTATGTGAGATTGGTATGTAATTCAAATCCTAATAAACAAAATTAACCACAAAAATAAATATAAAATGAATGACTATTAGTGGCTTATAATAATTTTGGTTTGCTCTTATTTTGGATAAATACTGAGTCTAGTCAGTATAGATGATACTGACCAATTCTTGCTGCAGTATTACCTATTAGGTATTATATACTATACCAAAGATAGGAAAATACAAGCTCTGTTTGATGTGGTTGATCTCCTTAGCCCCGCAGGGTTTGTCTGCTAGGGTCTGGTAAACATGCTCAGCCCCTCCTGGGCTCCACACTGCGCCATCCCGTGCGTTCCTGTGGGCAGCTGGTCTGAATTGAGCTGATCTGTGAGTGTCAGAAACACGCTGATTTTCACAGACTTCAGTACCAAAAAAAAAAAAAAAATGTAAAAAAAAAAAAAATCTCAGTCTGATATCAGTTTACCTGTTGAAATGGTAATCTTTTTTAGTATATTGAGTTAAATAAAAAGTATTATTAAACTTAATTTCACCTGCTTTTTATTTTTTTATTTAAAATTCCATTTGTGGCTCTCCTCCGTGGTTCACCCATGTTTCTATCAGATGCACCATCCCAGGTGTTTTCCTTCGTTTTCCCACGTTTCCTCGTCCCAGCTCTGAGGGGCAGACTGCTCCCCGCTGCTTTGCAGCTGAGAGAACTGAGCGTCCGGCAGCCGCAGCCCTGCCAGACCCGCACGTTCTGACGTCAGGCCCGCTGCTTTCCCTGCACCTGCTGGGCTGCCCTCGCCTCTGTCCCGCACGAGCACAAATTGAAGGCAGCCTTCTCGGTGCACGTTCAAGTGTCTCTAATGAGCTTCCATAGGGAAGACATGAAGTCAGTTGAACATCAGGGAATGGAAGGCAGTGAATCTGTTTACCTTCCTGAATTTATTTTGCTTTTTGTCTTTATTATCTGGTGCATCTTGACTGTGCAGTCAGTCACTTGGTTTAAGTTTATTTACAAAAGCCTCTTCAGCCTCTGACGTCAGAATTTCCCAGAAGGCTTTGCTCCAGGTGCTCTCAGAGTGTCAGTACCTTGCTGATGTTTTTAAGTAACTCTGATACTCCATGTGATAAATTGCCCCAGGTTTGTATATTCTCTGATGATGTATAGATTGATTCATCAGCCTTTGGAAGATGAACCCAGCTTCCCTCAGGACTATTTTTTAGACTGTACCTCTCGAGTTCTGTTGAGTCAGGGTTCTCTGGTTAGTTCTAAGGTTTCACTTGGACCAATGTGTGTCACAGGCCAGGTTGGGACATGTCGAGAGGCAGCACTGAGAAAGGGTTCTGGTGAGTTTTTCAGACTCTAGGTTTTTAAACGCTAGGTTTAAAAAAATTAGTACCTGAGGAGGTAACTGTCCCTTTATAGAATTATATGGATTTAGAAGAGCAAAATAAAGAGGTAGAAATCTCAAACTTTCATTTAATTAAAAAAAAAAAAAGTTTAATGAATAAGTAACTTTGGATTTTGGCCAAATACAACTTGTATGGTTTTATTACAGTAAAGCATTCATGATGTTTAAGCCTGGCTGTCAAAAAGCTTGACCTCTGTAAGCTTTCAAGATACATAGGGTAGCTGCTGTATTAGGACAGAAATTTTATTTTCTCAACACACTTTCACTGGGCATTTCCTGCCTCCCAGGCATGACGTCATGGCTTTCTATGGGTTATTTAATTCTCATCACTTTTCCTTAGAAATCCTCCTGTTTCTGTTTTGTAAATGAGGAAACTGAGATTAGAGGGATTACATAATTTACAGAGTCTGTAACTTTTTTAAGATGGAAAGAGCATCTGAACTGAGTAAGCCCAGCCTCAGACATGCAGGCCCACGCAGCTGAAGCGCCAGCAGAGGAGTGAGGGGTCTGAGCCAGGTTTACCTTTTAGTTTTGCAGTATACACTCCAGAGATAAAAAAGCAAGTTTCTTTTTTTTAGGTTGAGAATCTACTATATCTCAGTTATTAGAAAAGAGAATATCAAATAAAAATAATGTAACATAAAGCTGAATTTGACCATTTCTTGTGTATCACTGTCCTCTAGTAACTGTTTACTATCTTTGCCATTTCAAAACTAAAGAAGATTCTGGTATAGGGAGATGTATTTTAGAACCATATTTTTCTGACTATATCATCTTATTTAAGATAAGTTACAGACAACAATGACAGGTAGATTTCAGAGCTTGGCCAGCATGTTCAATGTAGTATTGTCTGTGGTGACAGAATCAGAATGAAATTCTTTTGAGCTGGTTGATTTTATTGCAAACATAAGCTTGGCGCTTACAGCAGATCAGAAAAGGCAGAAGTCAAGATACTTGGGATCAAAGCTGTTTTAGAAAACCGCTCAGTTTTAACGTGAGTTCACCATATTGGGTAGTTTTGTTCTCATAAAGCAGCACAATTTGAACGCTTCATTGACATTTTAAGATCTGAGAAAAGCTGCCTCAAATGGTAGAAAAGGGTGGAAGTGATAGTTACAGACAGTCCTCGTCTTTCAGTTAGACGACATCCTACAAGTTCCCTTTTAAAGTGATTGGTTGGTAGACTTTTGGCTCTTGTGTAGATTGAACACATTCCTGAAACAACTGAAATGACAATAAAGGAGTAAAAAGAAGATACAAACCCATGAAGATGGAGGGTGGATTTCATGAACAAGATGGAATGAACAGGAAAGAGGAAGACTTATTAAAGTGACTGCTTTGTTCTTCATGACCACTAACCGTTGCCCTGCAGGGGGCGGTACCTCTGGTCTATTGACATCAGACCCGACAGTGTGGTCTCGTTGCTCTCCACTCACCCCTCCGGGAGGCTCTTCTATAATTCTCTCTCCCCCGCCCCCCCACCCCACCCCGCCTGCCCCAGGCCTCAAGTATGGTTGTGTGAGTCACTTTGGCCAGAGAGATGTGGGTAGAAGTGAGCAGATATGTGCGAACCAACTCCCGACTGACGACATCTCTTCCTTCTGCTGTGAGGACTCAGGTTGTTTAGGCAGAAGCTGCTCTGTCAGCCTGGGTCCTGGAATGATGGTGACACGGTACAGAGGTGTCCCATGACAGACGTGTGCTGTGTAAGCCATTGACATTCGAGTGTTGTTTGTTAGTGCAGCGTGACCTGGGCTATTGTGACAGATACACAAGCCACGCAGGAAAGTGGGGGAATCCAAGCACAGGTTGGAGGTAGAGGAATTCGGAGAACAGTGGTAAAGAGTCCATGGTGACCCCCTATGCATCTGAACTAAAGAAAAGTCTGTTTTAATTAGAGTAGGAAGATGAATCTTCAGGAAGTGTGTCTAAGAAAAAGTTTACACCTGAGAGTTTGAATCTCTTGGGATATTTACAGTTCCTTTTTCAGTGACTTTGGTTAATGATGTAGGAACATTGAAAGCTAAGGGCATGGAAAACAACAAATGAAGCAATTCTTAATTCCTTGGAAAACAAAATGTTGTACAGAAAAGGAAATAGAGTCATAGTACACCATTTGGCTCTCCTGATCATGAAGACAAACACCAAATGTGAGATAGGTTATACTTACATTGAAAGTATGGGGAAAAAAGTGTGTGTGTTTCTAGATGAGAGTGTGCATGTATTGTCAGAAAACTAAATTCTCTTCAGTGGATTTTTTTTTTTTAAGAATCAAAAAGTAGCGTAGGGACCTCCCTGGTGGTCCAGTGGTTAAGACTTCACCTTCCAACACAGAGAGTACGGGTTCGACCCCTGGGAGCTAAGACCCCACATGCTGCACAGCCAAAAAGCAAAAACATGAGACAGAAGCAATACTGTAACAAAGTCAGTAAAAGGCTTTAAAAATATTCCACATCAAGAAGAAAAACCTTAAAAAAAAAAAAAAAAAGCATATACATGATATATAGGAAAAGAGATCGACACACCAGAAAAATCGTTGGATAAGAAAAGAATTGGAGAGCAGAAGTAACTGTCATGGAGAAGGTTGCTTTTGGGCAGCAGTAGTCAGGCCCATCATGACTGGAGCAGAACTCTGCTATCAGTCATAAAACCTCACAGCGTCTGATATTTAAAATTATATATATATGTGTGTCTGTGTGTGTGTTATTTTTATGAGAATTTAAATGAAAAAATACAACTGGAGAGGGCTTCCCTGGTGGCTCAGTGGGGCTGCATAGCAGCCAGCAGGGGACATCTCATGCCCCTGTCTGTAGAGCTCGGTCTCCACGGGAGGGGCTTTAGTTGTGGTGATGGCAAAGTGAGCTCGAGGCCTTCACGGCTCGTGGCCCTTTTCTCCTTCTAGTCCTGCATCCATCCCCAGGCCAGGCTTCCGTTACCTGGGCTGGTTCATAAGTCCTTAGAGTGAGAGAAGCTTCCAACACCAGCCAAAATAGAGCAGGTTCACACTGACACTCCTCTCACTGGCTACAGTGAAAGTTGTGGACAGAACAGAAAACCAGAGAGCCTGTGGATTATGAGAGTAAACAACAGCAGGCATATCAAAAGGGAAGTGAGAACTTGAAGAACAGCCAGTGTGGTGGCAAGTCTCCTGGTTTATTCGCTCCTGCTTTATCTCCTGAGTGTGACTCAAGAGCGAGCCATGTCCCAGGACTGTGGACAGAAGCAGCAAACCAGGGGGAACCTCTCTGTGGAGGCCTGGAGAGTGGGCTGCTGTGAGCTCAGAGTGTGAAGAGTCTCCCCTCCCCTCCCAGCCTGGCCCGAAGCCGGCTGCCCTGCAAACCCAAGCTGCCACCTTGGCAGTGAGGGGTGACAGGCACATGACATCCCACAGAAAGCCTGCCTCTGCCTGAGGGGCTGGAGAAGGGGCCCCTGTGGTCTCAAGCGTGTAGGGAACTCCTAGGAGATATATATATACATATAGGCTTCCCAGGCGGCACTAGCAGTAAAGAATCTGCCTGCCAATGCAGGAGACATTCAATCCCTGGCTTGGGAAGATCTGGAGGAGAGCTTGGCAACACACTGCAGTGTTCTTGCCTGGAGCCTGGTGGACTACAGACCATAGGGTCACAGAGTCAGACACAACTGAAGCAACTTAGCATGTGTATATGTACACACATATATATATACATATGTCTTCTCTGGTGGCTCAGACAGTAAAGAGTCCACCTGTAATGCAGGAGACGCAGATTCAGTCCCTGGGTTGGGAAGATCCCTGAAGTAGGGAACAGCTACCCACTCCAGTATTCTGACCTGGAGAATCCCATGGACTGTATAGACATTGGAGTCTCAAAGAGTCGGACGTGGCTGAGCGACTTTCACTTTTTCATATATATATATATATATATGGGCTTTTTTATTGATATTTCTTTGCTTTACCCTGCAAGCTGCCTGGCTTTAGGGACTACCTGACAGTGTGAGAAGTTAGACCTCTTGAGAGATACCCTGACTTTGCGGCCAGAAGACTAGGGAGAAGGCCCCTGTGAGCTGGAGAGTGTGCTGGACAAAGAGACCCCCTGATTCTGTCCCAATCTCACCTGTGAGCATCACACACACACACACACACACACACACACACACACACACACACACACACACACACACACACACCAGAGCCACAGAACCACAGCCAAGGCCCAGAGAACTAACCCACCACGTCTACCACCACCACGCGCCAGGCCAGCCCCTGAGTGGCGTCTGCACAGGGCAGACACACCTCTGAAAATAGAGCTGACATGGGAACCATCATCTACAGAAGGCAGGATGGGACTTCCTGTCTGTCGTTCAGTCACTCAGACATGTCCGACTCTTTGCAATCCCATGGACTGCAGCATGCCAGGCTTCCCTTGTCCTTCATCATCTCCCCGAGTTTACTCAGATTCATGTCCAGTGAGTCTGTGATGCTGTCTAACCATCTTCCTGTCTAAACTTGAACAAGTCAATCACCACCTTGACACTCTTTGAAGAGTTTTCAGAAGACTCAGAGTCTCACAGTCTCAAGACGTCCAAATGCAACGCAGGATTATCCATCACACAGAGAGCCAGGAAAATCTGACAGCTCTCATGGGGAAGGTCGGTCGGCAGATGGCTGCCCCAAGATGACCCACATGCTGGCATGGTAGGCCAGTGGCTGGCTGTAAGGCAGTTACTGTGCCCTGTGAGGTGGGACAGGTCCTCAGAGATGAGTGGAAAGATGGAAATTCTCAGCAGAGAAGCAGTGTGAGAACTCAGAAGGAACATTTGGGACAGAATAGGGTGTCCAGTGAATGGCCTTACTAAAGTACAGAGATGGCAGAGGAAAGAAGAGTCAGTGAACATGAAACACATCAGTAGATACTATTCGACCTGAAAAATATACAGGAAAGAGGTTAAAAGCCAAAAAAACAGGGCCTCGCAGCACCTGTTGGTCAATACCAAAAAGTCTGAATTTGTGTCATTGGAATCCCATGAAAGGAGAAAGACCGCTGTAGAAAAAGTATTTGAAGAAAGCATGGCTGGAATTTTTCCAAATTTCGTGATGCACAAATGTATGGATTCAAGAAACTCAGGAAACCCCAAACAGGATAAACTCAGAGAAAATCATGCCCATAAACATCATCAAACTGGTGAAAAACAGACTTTAACAAACAAAAAGCCTTGAACCAGAAATGGTACATACAGAACAATGTTTTGAACGACAGTCAATTTCTCTTAAGAAACCAT
The DNA here is from genome assembly GCF_033118175.1 of Dama dama. Classification (NCBI taxonomy): domain Eukaryota; kingdom Metazoa; phylum Chordata; class Mammalia; order Artiodactyla; family Cervidae; genus Dama; species Dama dama. Next base: position 11,809,731 of record NC_083702.1, read on the forward strand.
GGAGTCTGGAAGACAGTGCTGAAATAACAACTGTCAACCTAGAATTCTATCTCCAGTGAAAATGTTCCTCGGGAAGGAAAGTAAAACAAAAAGATACTCTCAGATAAAGGAAAACCTTCAATACTTTCCCGTCAGCAGACCTGCTATGAAGTAAAGGCTGAAAGAAGTTATTCAGACTGAAGGGAAGTGTTGCCGAGGGAAGGTCGGGGCCTCGGGGTAAAGGAGGAGCAACATAAATAGTAAAAAAAAATGGTCAGTGGAACAGATGTTTTTCTGCCCTCAGATTCTTTAAAATGCAAATGACTACCAAAAGCAAAAGTTACAGCAGTATCAGGAGGGGGCTTCATTGTGTGTAGATGTAACTCAGGACAGCTGTAAGGTTAAGGGTGGTGGGGGACAGGAGCTGTGTAGTTGTAAAGCCTTTACATTTTGCTTGAAGTGGTGAAATAACTGGGTAAACTGAAAAGTTAGATATGTATAGTGTGATTCCTAGAGCAGCCACTGAAAAAGAGAACCAATAGATAGATGAAAACTGAATGCTAAAACATTTTAGTAATCCAAAAGAAGGCAAGAAAGGAGGTACCACCACAGCAGAAGAGAGGGGAGACAAACCATGGGAATGCTAATTAAAAGAAGGCCACTTGGGAGTAATACATACGCACTACTGTGCACAAGAAAAACAACAGGGACCAACGGCATACCACAGGGGACTCTACTCAATACTTTGTAATAACCTATATGGGAAATGAACCTGAAAAAAGAATATATATGTGGCTAAATCATTTGTATACCTGAAATGAGCACAATATTGTAAGTCAACTGTACTTAATTTTTAAAAATAGATCTTTAAAAAACTTGAAGAAAGCCAGAGATGCTCTATTAATATCAAAATAGACATCAGAACAAAATTACCAGGGGTAAAGAGATACATTACATAATCATAAAAGGATCAATTCACCCAAAATACTTAGCCTGACGACAGAACTTCAGGATACTCAAAGTGACAAATGATAGAACTGAAAGAAGTTAAAACCCGCAGTTGTGCTTGGAGACTTGAGCTCTGCTTTCCATGATTGGCAGAACAAATAGCAGCAGCACGTCTGTAGGAGACTTGAATAACACTATCAACTCACTTGAGGTAATCGACGTTTATCAGACATTGCACCAACCACAGCAGGAGACAGCCTCTTCTCAGGTGCTCATGGGCCAGCACCCAAGGTCAGCTTTATCATGGGGCATAAAGCAAGCCTAAAGATTTTTAAAGAAATAGGAACCATACCGAGTATGCTCTCTGACCACAGCGGAATTGAACTAGAAACCAGTAACAGATAGCTGAAATACCCGCAAAAGTTTTCAAATTAGACAACACACATCTAAATAACTCATGTGTCAGAGAGGCAAGAAAATTAGAAAACAAGCTGAATAAAGATGAAGAGACGTGTCAGATGTGAGTGAATTGAAGAGACGTGTCAGATGTGAGTGAATTGAAGAGACGTGTCAGATGTGAGTGAATTGGGCTGGTAGGGAAATTTATAGCGTCAGATACTTCTATTAGGAAAGAAGAAAGGTCTCAAATGGCTAATTCAGGTTCCACCTTAAGAAACTAGAAAGAAGAGCAAATTAAGCCCAAAGCAAGCAGAAGGAAGGAAAAATAGCAGAAATCAATGAAATAAAACACCGAAAAACAGAAAATCAGCAAAACCCAGAATTGGTTCTTTGAAAAAAGTAACTGATAAACCTAAACTCCTTGCCAGACTGATCCAGTTTACCTGTCTGTACAGGTCAACCATGACTGCCATACACGTTCCCTTCTTCTGTTCTAACTAAACATGTACATTCCCAAAAGACTTCTCCACAAATCCTCGTAGTAACTTTATTCATAAGAGGATAATAGCAGTGAGACGGTCAGATTTGCACAGATAAGTCAGAATTTGGAAGCAGCCTCTTGTGAGACCTCTTGGTTCTCGGTGCCAGGTCACCATGAAAGAGCTAGCCGTTGACCACCTGCACTATGCTTAAAGCAGTAGCGTGAGTCATAAATTACAGGCCCCTTGTGGGCAGAGACCTAATCTTATATTTTATTTGCATTCTGTGGTACCAAATAAACACAGCAAATGACCGGATCTGGATAAGTAGATAGGTATAATGTACTTAAAGTAACTCCCAGATACTTGTATATTAACCCGAGTCATTACACACCTACATATGTCTGATGTTTCTGTCCAGTTTAATGATGTTCTGCTCGGGGTGATTGAGAAGGAGCCACAGAGTGGCCCCGCTTTCCCAAAATTCCTCCCTCTTTCCAACTTCATGATGGAGATTGACACAAAGATCCTGCCTTGAGCTCAGGTCACAGCGTGCCTGAACCTGGGCAGGTGGCCGAAGATGCCGGGGGTTCCCGTGGAGAAGTTCAACCTCTCTTTGGCCTCAGGCCGCCGGGAGGAGCAAAAGCTCTCCAAATCCAGCAGATTCTAAGACCTTGAGGCTTTATCTTCTGTTGTCTTAACCTTGGAATCAGTTCAGGCAGTTACTACAAAAGCAATTTGAAAGGTTAAAAGTGAGCCCTGTGTAAATTTATTACTAGGGAAATGAAAGCCGCCTTATCTGCCCGCAGATAATGGCGAGTTTATTTTTCCATTCTGAGATCCTTACTGGTATGTCTGTAGCCTCGGATAGTACTTCCTAACCTTTTGGGGGTCACAGAGCCCTTTGAGAATCTGATGGGCTTCCTGCCTGCCTGCCTCCCCCATGCCCTCAGATGTCAGCTGTTTTCCTGCTGTGGGCCAGGCCTTGTTCTGGGGGGCTGTGATTTGTGCCGCCCCACCTCCAAAAGCACCTATCTGCACGTGTACACACCGTCTCCCATACAAACTTCAGGGGTTGAGTATTGAACCGCTGACGTTGTCTAGAGTCCAGAAATCCCTTCAAAGTAATTGTACGGGACCTCCCTGGTGGCACGGTGGACAAGAATCTGCCTGCCAATGCAGGGGACATAGGTTCGATCCCTGGTCCAGGGAGATCCCACAGGCCACGGAGCAACTAAGCCTGCACAGCACCAGCACTACTCAGCCTGTGCCGTAGAGCCCGCGAGCCGCAACCCCTGAGCCGAGTGCTGCAAGTACTGAAGCCCCTGCACCCTGGAGCCTGCGCAGTGAGAAGCCCACACGCCCCACCTAGAGAGGAGTGCCTGCTTGCTGCAACTAGGGAAAAGCCCGCCCAGCAACGAAAGACTCAAATACGGAATCTTAGTGTTTGCAGGAATGACAACAGAATGTTGTTCTATTCAGGACCTGGGCAGAGAGACAAAGATCCTTAAACTCGTTCAGACCATGTTGGCAGGGACGGGGTGGGGGGTGGGGACAGGAGTTTGACCTTTCATGCCAGTCAGAAGAGGTGCCCTGTCCCATCAGTGGGCTCATTGCTATGCGTGAGTGCAGTGGCCAGGGCAGCCTTCAAGGACACTCTACTCCACCCCCCACCCCCAGCCTGTGCTTCTTAAAAAGAAGCAATTTTAAATTTACACTGTGGTCAACTAATCTTACTCATTGTCTGTAGCCTCCTCTGCCATTCTAACTGAAAAATTGATCTCTTTCCTACAAACCACAGCTCTGGAGCTAATGTGTTTTCATACGTGATTAAGGGGCGCACATCTGTGGGGACCTGACTGATGACACTTGTCACTCCAACCTTAAACCCAGAGTTGCTTTTTTGTTCTCTTGCCGGTGTTCAGCACATGAACAGGTCTAAGCTCTGAAGGAGACTGTTTATCTCAAAAACTGGCCCGCTCTGAAAAGCCTGACGGACAGCAGAGCCTCACTGTGGGTTCTCGTGTTTCCGCTGTTGCCTTGTGATACCCGCGGCTCCCTGGGTTACACTCTCTGTGCGGGTCCTCAGTGCTCCTCTCGCCTGGCCAGCCAGTCCACTCGGCCTTCACGCCTCATCCTTTGGGACCAGGGGACTCACTGCAGACAGGACCTCACACAGAGTTCAGGGAAAAACTCTCCTCTCAGAACTTAACAGTCTGGCACGCGTAGACGAGGACGCCCGTGTGACAGCACTGTGTGAGTGACGCACAGACTCGACCTGAGAGTCAGAGAGAGGTCACTTTGGGGAGATTTCCCTGGTGGCCCAGTGGCTAAGACCCCGCGCTCCCAATGCAGGGGGCCCTGGTCAGGGAGCTGGATCCCACACGCCGCAACTGCAAGATCCTGCATGCCACAACTAAGAACCCAGCGTGGCCAAATAAATAAATAAATATTTTTAAAAAGAGAGGTCACTTTTATTTTATCTGAACCACAGAGACTTAACATCCTCGACTTTACCGAGAAACATCTGTGTAGCAGTGCCGTTTGGATTTATGCGCTGCTCTTACGGCTCGGCAATGACTGTATTTTATCATTTGTTTTTGAAAGCCCAGCCTGACATGCTAGAAGTCTGAATCTCGGCAGAGAGTAACTGGATTCTAAAACGTTTTCTGTAATTAACGAGCGAAGAGTCTTTTGGTTTCCCCTAACACAGTGCTTTGCACATGGCAATCACTCAGGAAGGCTGCATCGAGTGTTTGTGTCTATTCTTGTCCAAAAATCACTTAGAAAGGAGTCTCAGATAATCAATTTGAAGCTATTGGGATGTTATTTTTAACCCACAGAAGGAAAAAATTACAATTTTTTCATGTTCTTATGGGTTTTGGAGAAAGGAAATTTTAGGGAAGAACTGGTGTTAGAATTATCCTCTATGTCAACCATAGGACCCTAATTTAACAAGGGCACCAAACCATAATTTGACTGCTTATAACCGCAAGGGCTCTGGGTTAAGTGGGGTCTGCTGTTTCCATAATTATAGATTAAGGTTGAAACGAAAGATGTACAGAAACTCCAGCTCATTTTCCCTCAGTCACAAACTGGCATGAGGCCCCATTACTAAACCACTGCTGTGTGAAATCTTAGAAAATTTTCATTGATTATATATTTTTATGGTTAGTGTATTTCAGCAAAGCTATTCCTATCGCTGGTAAACACTTAATTCAGTAATCTGATTTCAACATGAGGGAGTCTGTTTTTCATCAAAGCAAGTTTCTGACCTGTAAAAAATACTGTTTTATGTTTGCCTTAAACATATATTTCCCACAAACTATAATTCTATGAGACAAGACTTATTTTGCTGTATCGAGATTCCCTCTGGATAACACAGTTTCAGTGTGTTTTGGGAAGAGTTGACGGTTTTAAGATAATGTAGGTGCTTGTCTATGTAAGCTTCAGAATACTACCATCAGATTTGACCGGAATATGCTATCTGTGTTTTCTACGACACCAAAGCACTGTTGCTTGTACACCAAGAGAAACACTAGTAAACCTGCAGATTAATTGCATTATTTGAGCTCAAAGTTGTCGGTGCCTGACAGATAGTCCATCGGGGGACTGGTGTATGGTAGCCTTGTTGTAATAATAAATACACAGGAGAAGAGAACATTGGTGCCCACACAGTGTTGGGCTGTGAGAATTCACAGCTGTAGGGAGCTGATGGCAAATGCCCAGCAGCATAAGTTATGCAGAAGATCAAAGATGACCAGGTGTTTGATGCAAAATAAACTGAGGGCAGGAGCATGAGAGGGTTGGTGGAGGAGAGCCCCATGCTCTGAGTCCTGGGGAAGGTGTGGTCGGCCATGGGGAGGACCTGCCATGTCCAGACTACTACGTATAAGCCGGGATGGAGGCACCTGTCGTGAAGATGATGGTTCAAGATCTAACGTCTTGGATTTCAGTTCAACTCAACAAACATCTGTTGGATACACCACACTGCTCGTGATTCGGTGGAGGTAGCAATAAACACTTATGACATGGGCTTTTTTTTGTTTAGTCCAAGGATCTGTGAGAAACTATAGGAGCAAAGAAGCAGGAGTCTAGAGGAGTCTTGAAGGACAAGGCCTCAGGAGGGAAGACACATCAGGGAGCCCATACCTGTCTTCTGGGAGATTTAGGGGTTAACCAGCCAGTTTATGGGCAGAATTAAACTATAAATTTAAATGACCAACAAAACAGAAGAAGTTGTTCCTATTTATATTTATTACCACCCGTGACTATTTCTGCTTCTTATTTTTGTGTTTATTTACTCTGTTAAATCTCCCAGACTAAAGCAACTTTTTCCTGAAATAAATAAAATTAGGAAGTTAGTATATAATTGAGAAGATTCCATGTGACTGTTCATGAACCTGAGGACAGAGACAAGACCTCACTTTCCCCATTAGGGGAGCATAAAGACCTCTGTGGAGATTTGGAAGGTCTAATGACATAACATGCATTTGTTAGAAATGAAACCTTTGGAAGATTAACGCGTCTTTTTCTCTGAAGACACTGAATTCTCATTTACAGTTGGGAAATCCATATAATTTGATCCAAATTAGTGTACCAGTTTAGTCGAGAGGCTGATTCTTTGTCATTTTTTATGGCCTTAACTTCGTAAGGAAGTTATTTAGAAAGAGGAAGATTGTTTTCACTTCACAGCATTTGTCTAGGCTTTCTCCTGTTTCTCCCAAAATGTGTGTCAGTCACTCATAAAATAGAAGCTGCTTCTCACCCACTGGAAACCTCCAGTGTTTGGAGATCATGGGACCCCTGATTTGTGAGGTGCAATAAAACCATGTCACGTGAAAAGAACCAGACCAGGGGCCAAAGATAACAGTGCTATGTGGACTCTTGGGGCCAGCGAAGGTTCTGTCCGGGTTTGGTCAGTGGAGCTGAAGCAGAGGGTGAATGAAAGAATGTGACTTTACAGGCATTAGAGAGCATGCAGATGGAATGCGTCTTTAGTGCAGAGTCCGAATGGGGTGGAAGGGCTGGTCAGCACAAAGCAGCCAAGCAGCCCGTTACCCAGCCGTGAATACAGAGCCACCGTCTCAACCCCTGCCCTCAGACACCCCGCTTCCTGCACCCCCTTCTCCTTCCTCCCTCCACCCTCCCTTGGGTCCTTGTGACAGTTCACATGAACCTTAGTTTAAACAAGATGAATTCCCATCCCTTATAACCAAGTCTCCAAGTCATTCAAACATAAACATTGTTTTTATACTCTATGTATTTTGTTTGTAAAGCCGGAGGAGGGGCATATTTTACGCAAGCAGATTGAACCCGAAACAGGACTGTGGCCGCGGGAGTCTACCCCCCCTCCAGTGTGTCAGGCGTGTGAACTGCCCACCTGCACCCACCTGCAGCTCTGGCGGTTCATGACCCTCACTTTCTGACTGTTTAACTATCCTCTGGTCTTTTGGAAGGACAGTAGCTCTGTATGTGTGCATGTGCACGCACACGCACACTTAGGAACAAATGCCGGTAATCAGTCACCATCTTTGGGGTCCAGCTACAAAAACTATAAAGGGAAAATCAGGACAAGAAATCAAGCAATTCTATATTCGAGCAAAGCCTCAACAACAAGTGTTTACACCAAGTATGTGATTAGATGTTCTTGGTCCTTCCACTGGGATTATTATTCCACTCATTTGAGAAAGACTTACTGAAGGGAATGGGGTTTGAAGGAATTTTAAGATTTTTGGCTTATCCTTAAGTGCCCAGAAGAGGTTTGTGTAATTCACACTCCCTGGTTTCCATGGCTTTTCCCAGTGCAAAGAGAGGACTTAAATGCCTTCTTTCCTGCCTACTGACCTATCCTTTTGAGAAAAATTTGTGAGATTACTTTGAAAGGGAATGAGAGGGGGTGGGAGGGGCGGGAGCAGTACCACATCAGACATCCTATCCTGCCTGCGCAGACGTCACCGTCACAGTTCCAGCTTACCTACTCAGTAACCATATGGAAATACGGCTTGTATTTTAAAGTTGCACACATTAGCATGAATATTGCTAAAAGATCACAAACCACCTTCATGATTTGGAGTTGAAAGATTTTTGAGGCCAACTATGAAACAAATGACGAATGTCTTCAAAGAAGAGATTTAGAGAAATATTTGTTAAAACATAAACTAGACGACTTAATCCCCAGGGAGGTTGCAGAATAAGCTCACGCACCATGCTAACGAGGATCAGAGGTCCCCTAATGCAGGTGCGCTCAAGGACATCTGCTTTTCCCTCTGTGACCCTTTCAACCAGCCTCTTCAAATATCAACTTCAGACTTTTCTGCTGGAGAAATTTAAAAAGAAGAACACACCACCATCAGATCCCATCAGCTTGTTCTCTGTCATGTCTGTTGTACCCTCAACATTCAGATGTGAAATCTAATACAGAAATTCTGCTTTGCTCATCTTTCTTGCAGAATTAGAAGGAAAGTAGAAGGCGTAAATAGATGGCATTTTAACAGACAGGTCCCAGTGGTGATACGTTGCCTGCTGCCTCAAACATTTCTCTTTTCAACCAAGAATCCCCAAAGCATGACATAAACCAGGCCAAGGCAGTTTTTAGGCAGGATTTCACAGCTGTGCTGTTAAAGGCCTGCATTCATCAACAGGAAGAAGACTGCACCCAAAATGTGTTCATGGTGTGTGGGGGTAGGGGGGGCCCATCCTGGGCATCATTAACTGGTTTAGAGTGAATATCAACAGGATCTTCCTAGTCCTCCCCCCACCTTAGGGTCTCTTACCTCCAGGAGAGACATAGGAGCAGCTGAGCTGAGCCTCATGCACCAGCGTACCCCTGGAGCCCGCCTGGGTGTCGGCGGGGCGGCGGGGCAGCGGCTGGTACCCGGGCGTAGAGTGGGGGAAGAAGGCTCGCAGCATGGCGGGTCTGGGGCCCCTCAGCGCTCAGAGCATCTCCTGCTGACTGCTCAGCGCCCCGTGTCCCAGGCTCGAGCTAGGCTGCAGCGACCACTCCCAAGTCTGAGAATGCCAGGAGTACACCTTCTCCCTCGGTCCTGTTCAGCTTGTCTTCTTTCCTCCCTGTGGTGCCCACTGCCCACACCAGGCTGTCCTCGTCCTGCGGCCGCCCGGGAAGAAGGGACGCGAGATGTGATGGATCTATCAGCCCATCAGCTCGGCACCTCCCGGCTGGTGACAGGCTCTGGTTTGCGTGGGTCACCACCAGCCGCTGGGACACAGGACAGCGATAGGCTTGCCCAGCTGGGAACGCGGGCCCAAGAGGCGGGGGCTCCCGTGGAATGTGGCCCAGGCTGGGAAACTATTTTAAGGAGAAGAAAGTTAGGCCCAGTTCTGTGTGTTATCTCATGCTCTCTCTCGGGAGCGAGGACTTGGTAAATCTGTTTTTCCTCCTCGACTGTTTTAAGCTGTACATTCAAATAGCAAATTAACTGGGATGAAAAGAGTTGTTTCAATATGACCCCCTTATAATCTTAAAGCCATGCTGCTTTAGAGATAAGCGGTCAGTCGGGTCCTCAGGAAACCTCTACGGTGTCCCTCCATCGCTTCAGGCCCGGCCCCCTCTCCGTTCCCCCATCAGCATCTGAAACATGTTCCCACGGATATCTTCCCCTCCGTCTGCATTTCGGGTTTCTCATAGTAATAACATAGACTGCTTTTCCATTTATGTCAATAGTTTGCTTGGCATCCGATCCTTATGAGAACCTGGTTCCTTAAGTGTCACAAGTGTGTAACATCCCCCCCAAAATGGCAACTGATATATTTCTACTTTCATGTTCTCCTGACGAGACATAAATGGCTGCTGTTTCCTGGCTACCGGGCTTCCACTTCCTCGGTGACGTGTTTTTCTCTGCTGCTACCACTTTCCTCCTTTGGTAGTTTTGGAAAATTCCATCTCCACGGAGAGGAAGTTTTCACTGTAACCAGAGAACAGAGCAGGATCCTGGGTTTGTAACGAGGACTGAAGCCTCCAAAACACGCAACGCCTTCAGGTTTCTCAGTCGCTGTGATCGTAGTGTCGGTGGTCCAATCCACTCTCGCTCAGGGCAGCACACGGCAATGGGTTGGCCTGTGGGACTCTGTACGGACAGCTAGCACCGGGGATCAGTGTCCATGGGCCAGGAAGAGCCCAGAGTCAAGTCCTGAGAGACTCACTTAATGGTCTTGGGGCGAAAGACTTTCTTTTGGCTACCAAGGCTCTCAGCGCGTAGGCTTCAAAACTCAGACTCTTTTTCCAGAGTGTCCATGTATCAGAGAGCAGTATGTGTGTGTATTTCAAAGAACGCGCAGTGGGCCGATCAAGAGAAAGCTGGGTTTTTTTCTTCCATTTGCCCCGCCCCTGTACTCACAGGTAATATAAAGATTCCTGGTGCACGGACCACAAAAATTACCCCCATTTATAGGGGTCAGATTTATAGAGTCCTTTTAAAGACATCTGCTTAACACAGCACTAAAACAACACTTCCTGTACCTTTCGCTGAGTCTTTACCGACAAGAAAGAGAAAGACCCACAGGGCCACTGGTAGGTGAGTTGGGGTGGGACAGGGGCAGTGATTAAAATATCACAAATGTTTTAATGACCAAATAATACCCATATAATTAAATACTTTGGAAATTTAAATTAAGAAAAGTATTTTTTTAAGTATATTTTGTTGACTCTCATTGCCCTGTTGTAACTTAGCAGCTGTTTTCAGTGAAGATTTTTTAAGTGTGTATGTAGTTAATGTGTTATTGGTGTGATTAATATTACCAGGTCCTCGACTAGATCTTTATAAACTTATTTTAGACCTGTTTGTGTCGTTGTTGAGTTGCTAACTAGTGTCCAACTCTTTTGAGACCCCATGGACTGTAGCCTGCCAGGCTCCATGGGATTCTCCAGGCAAGAATACTGGAGCGGGTTGCCATTTCCTCCTCCAGGAGATCTTCCTGATCCAGGGACTGAACCCGAGTCTCCCACATCTCCTACACTGGCAAGTGGATTTTTTACTGCTGAGCCGCCTGGGGAGCCTTTGGACCTGTTTGGCCTTTGCTATAAAAATGACATAGATTGTACATACTAATATATACGACTTACTTGAAAATTAACTGAATCAATAGCAACTGTATTATGCCACATTGTTCTTTGATCACTAAATCATTAAGTCATGGTTGTATCTAGTCTTTCAAAAGTTGTAAATATTCTGTGCAGACACTTAGGAGTTGCAGATTCATTACTGAATTTTATTTTTCCAGCACTGTATTCTCACTTAAGGCCTCCAAAACCAATCTTTCAGTTAATAACACCTTTCCGGGAAAAAGGAGAAGGGAGAGAAGCTTCCAGGCCTAATATGTGTGTCAGGTGTCCAACAGTTACAGAAGATGGAGCGTGTGTGTGTGTGTGTGTGTGAATGTGTTTGTATGTGTGAGAGCTCTGTGTGAGTATGTATATATGAGATTTGTGTGTGTGTGAACGTGTTTGTATGCGTGAGCGTTCTGTGTGTGAGAATGTGTGTGTGTGTGGTGAGTGTGTGTGTGAACATGTTTGTGTGCGTGAGCGTTCTCTGTAAGCATGTGTATGTGAGGTGGTGTGTGTGTGAACGTGTTTGTGTGCATGAGCGTTCTCTCTGTGTGTATGTGAGAAGGTGTGTGTGTGGCAAGTGTGTGTGAACGTGTTTGTATGTGTGAGAGCTCTGTGTGAGCATGTGTATATGAGAATTGTGTGTGTGTGGTGAGTGAGTGTGTGTGAACATGTTTGTGTGCGTGAGCGTTCTCTATGAGCATGTGTATATGAGAATTGTGTGTGTGGTGTGTGTGTGTGTGTGTGAACGTGTTTGTGTGCATGAGCGTTCTCTGAGCGTGTGTATGTGAGAATGTGTGTGTGTGGTGAGTGTGTGTGAACGTGTTTGTATGTGTGAGTGAGAGCTCTGTGTGAGCATGTGTATGTGAGAATGTGTATGTGTGAACGTGTTTGTTTGCGTGAGAGTTCTGTGTGATCGTGTGTGTGAGTGTGTGTGAGTGTATGAAGGCATGTGAGGCAGTGACGCTGCAGAGCCGAAGGGTGGAGAGTTGGGGCTCGTCTTCAGTCTGCTCGTCCGTCTAAGCATTCGCCACGTGCCTGTCATGTCCAGGTGCTGTATTTGTAAGGACAGGACACTTCACTGTGTGTCTGTGCATGCATGTGTGTGTGCATACCTTCTCTTTGGGCTTAAAAAGCCCCAGCTCAAGGTTTTCAAGCTTCGACTCCAGCGACTAGTTCATTTATTCTACGAGTATGTACTCCTCTCATGGTGGAAAGGGGATTTGTTTCCCCTTCTTGAAGACACTGATTCACTGGTCCTCTGTGTTTCTTGCAGTGTCCATCTATGGAATTTGGTTTTATGACAAGGAAGAGTGCCAAAGAATCGCAGAGCTTATGAAGAAGTAAGTGCTGTGGGATGTGTTCTATGTTTCTGAGTGTGTGGGACTGCACCACGGGGTAAACAGAGCCCGTCTCTGACAGCAGCCCCTTCCCCGTGCTTAGGAACACCTTCACCATTACTCACCAGATGAAAAATAAGCATAAATGATAATGTCTCACGCTTCCACATGGTAAGATTTATTGTGTAGGGTAGTCCTCCTCTTTTTTTTTTCTGTGCATGTGATCTGTAATATCAGTTTTTCTGGATAACAGTTTTCCTTAATACCATCCTCGTTTATAAATTAGCAGCTTTTTCCTCTGAAAAGCTATTGGTATATCTCAGTGAGGAGAGCATTCAGAGTGTTTCTGAAAGGCTGCCCCACCTCCTCTGGGGTCCCCGTGCCCTCCTGCCCCAAGGACTCCCCTCCATCTGCCTGTGGGTCTTGAACCCCCCTCCCATGTAACTCTTCGAGGGCTTTGCTGAGTCTTTGTTTTCAATATCTTCAGAAATATCTGAGCTAATACTAGTTTAGTGATCAGCAGATGGACTCTCTCTCTCTCTTTTGTGTTCCTAGTCTTTTTTCTATTAATCTTGCGAGGCCTTGTTGACTGGTGCCGGTCGGCATGAGGCTGGGGGGTACTTACATGACTGTCTCCTGGTCCCGCTCTTGCTCCCCTGATGACCTGAGAGGACTCCCAGGTCAGCACGCTATCCCCCTGGGGGGGTCTATCAACCCTCTGAGATTCTCGAGCCTCAGGGCCACTCACGGGAAGGGAGTTATTTCCCTGCATTCCTGTGGCTGGTTCAGAGCTTGGGAGCGAGTGAGCTTCCTGCATGCCATGACCCTGGGCCGGGACTGGGCTCAGCCATACATGGAATCCAGCTGCCTCCCACACAGGCTCAAGCAAGCAGCTCCATCTGCAACAGAACCAACCATTTGTCAGTTTTAAATCCTAGGTCGATGAAATGGCCAAAGTAGCAGGGAAGCATATATACTACCATCTGTAAAGCAGACAGCCAGTGGGGATTTGCTTGTATGGCTCAGGGGGCTCAACCCAGTGCCCTGTGAGGACCTGGGGGTGGGAGATGGGAGGGAGGCTCAAGAAGGAGGGCCACATGCAAACCTGTGGCTGGTTCTTGTTGATGTATGGCTCAAAAGTGGCCCTGAAATATGGGCTGTGGGGAGCACTTTTTTATGGATAAGACTGATTTCTGAAAAGCCGAGCTGGTGAGAGCTAATTTTAGGTAAGCAGCTCAGGCTGCAGATGGTGATTAAGTGTGTTCAAACTGGTATTTACCACCGTAACAGCTAGTTCCTAGAACATTCCTGTGATTGTAAACTGTGCGGTGGATAATAATAGCAGGGCTTCATATAGATTAAAAGGTACCGTGTCCCCCAGCCGGGAGGCCGTGTGAAGACACTCAGGTTCTGTGGCGATTCCTCAGCAGCTGGGGCAGGACCTGCTTGGTGACGAGCAATTAGCCAAGTGCGATGCATGTGGACTCCCCGCCCATCCTCAGAGTTGAGCCTCAGTGAACCCGCAGCTGTCTTTCCCCGCAAACTTCATGGCAGTGATGGGGAAGCGTGAGCTATGGTCAGAGCCCTCCTATAGGAGGGAGACGTGTCCCCATGTCAGCGGGGAAGCGGTCTGGCCTCCCCTCTGCAAGGTTTTCAGGAGAACAGAAGGCGCTTCCCAGTGCTGTGTTTTCACGCCCCCTCTTCTGGGGTGGGACCTTCGCTGTGCTTCTAAACCACCTGGGACACAGGGGCTGGGCTCAGCTGTGCTGCAACTCCCAGGCACTTTGGAAGAAGGGGGAGACTGGATCTGCCGTGTTGGGAACCCAGTCTCCAGGTTGAGAACCCTGAATTGGGTTCCCCAGCAGTTCAGGGGTCCCTCCAAACACTCACAATAAGGAGTCACAGACTTTTTCTGAGAAGGACCCAATAGAGAATACTTTCAGCCTTGCAGGGCCACCTGGCCTCCGTCCCAGCCCCTCAACCCTGCCCTGGCATGGTGACAGCTGCCACGGGACACTGGGCAGGGCGGAGGCCACCCCCCTCCAGATGCAGTCCTGTGGTCAGTGAGCTTGGGATCTCGACTCCCATCAGTTCCAGCAGTCTTTTTTCTAATATGACTGTAGCAAGATAAAAACAACTGGGTGAGAACTGGCTGGTTGTGTTGAGCTGTCTTTTCTGGTGTGGATCTCCCCTCTATTTTTCTAGCCTCACTCAGTACGAACAGCTGAAAGCCCACCACGGCGCGGGAGCCGGGGCCTCACCTGTGAGCCTTGGCTCAGGAGAGGGCAAGGAGGCCGACATCTTGCGGATGCTGACCAAGGCCAAAGACGAGTACACGAAGGTGAGTCCCATCCCCATGGTGACGCAGACTCCGATTCCAGCTGGGGACCTGCCCACTGAGGCAGACTTGGTGCCGTTCCTTCTGCCAAACAGAACTGTATGAGAAATGCCATCTTTGTTGACTTTTAGTAGACTGAAGACTATTTGCTTTTAAGCGGATTAAAATGCAGCCCCAGGGGCTTCCCTGGTGAGTCTGTGGTAAAGAATCCACCTGCCAATGCAAGAGATGCAGGTTCGATTCCTAGGTCAGGAAGATCCCCTGGAGGAGGAAATGGAACCCACTCCAGTGTTCTTGCCTGGAGAATCCCATGGGGGGCTATGGTCTACAGGGTCACAAAGAGTTGGATGTGACTTAGCAACTGAAAAACAGCAACAAAAACACATCATGTGCATAGTGTTCATCGCTCAGCTGAGAGATAAGTAACAGAAGACGCTCTTCCTCCTGCCATCACCAGCCAGGTCGTGTCCAGAAGCACCTGCACAGTCACACTGTCCTTGCTCCATATCCTTCTCGCCTTCTCACTGCCCAGGTGTGACACCTGGGCCGCTCCGGGGCACCCACCATGTGACCTGGGCGGTCCAGCCTCGCCACCCCTGGGGGAGCCGCTTCTCCCTCTGCTCATCCATCATCAGAGGACATCTTTGAAGGCTCTCTCCACGTGTTCTCTGTCCCTCATGTGGCTTCTGACCCACCCACCGGGGGTACCTGCGCCGAGAGCCCCCAAGTGGGGCAGGTCTGCTCACGTCTGTGTCACCCACTCTTCCGACACAGAGTGTGGGCATCAGAAGCGGCCCGGGCCTGGGTATGGGAAGGTGGGCATGGAAACACTGCCCTTTCTCGGGAGTCTTGCTGTGAGAGCGTGGATCTCCAGTGACCACAAGTCTTCAGGAGGACAGAGTGCTGGATGTCGGGCACATCCCAGGAGAACAGCACAGCTCTGATTGAGTCTTACACTGACTGAGCGCTAAGGCCTCTGCAACTCCAAACCTCTGACACGTGTGATAATCCCGGAAAGTGAGAGAGGAAATGCTTTGAGCTGGAGGAAGGTGATATTGATAAAGCGAAGCCTGGCAGCACTACAAATGACTTTTTACATGAAGTTAATAGAGTAATTTGAAAAACTTGTTTTGGACAGTATTTTATGTTTTCTCCCTGAAGAAGCAAATGCCTATGAATCTGCTATGAAGTAGCCGCACCGTGACCTTGAGCTTCCTCCTCCATTAGACTTGGTTGGAGGGCAGGTGAGGTGCGGGGAGTGGCTGGACCACAGGGGCCAAGGGCTGTGGGGCTACATGCCGAGTCTTCAGAAGTGGCCTGTTTTGAAGAACATCTGTGCACACGTATAACTGAACCACTTTTCTGAACACCTAAAGCTAGTACAATTTTGTAGGTCAACTATACTGCAATAAAAAAATTAAATAATCAGTGGACTGTTCTGTATTTAAGACTGTTTTGTGGTTTAAGGCAAAAAGGAAGATTTGTCCTCTGGATATAGCTCTGACTTAGCTGTGAAATTAAAGAAAGTATTGATGTTCAACGAGAAGATTTAGTGGAGAAAGGGAGATCAGTAGAGAAATAACTCCAGAAAGAATGAAGAGAGCCAAAGCAAAAACAGCACCCAGCTGTGGGTGTGACTGGTGATGGAAGCAAGGTCCAATGCTGTAAAGAGCAGTATTGCATAGGAACCTGGAATATTAGGTCCATGAATCAAGGCAATTTGGAAGTGGTCAAACAGGAGATGGCAAGAGTGAACATCGACATTTTAGGAATCAGCAAACTAAAATGGACTGGAATGGGTGAATTTAACTCAGATGACCATTATATCTACTACTGTGGGCAGTAATCCCTTAGAAGAAATGGAGTAGCCATCGTAGTCAACAAAAAAGTCCGAAATGCAGTACTTGGATGCAATCTGAAAAACAACAGAATGATCTCTGTTTGTTTCCAAGGCAAACCATTCAAGATCACAGCAACTCAAGTCTATGCCTCAACCAATAACGCTGAAGAAGCTGAAGTTGAACGGTTCTATGAAGACCTACAAGACCTTCTAGAACTAACACCCAAAAAAGATGTCCTTTTCATTATAGGGGACTGGAATGCAAAAGCAGGAAGTCAAGAGATACCTGGAAAATTGTAGTCGCTCAGTCGTGTCCGAGTCTTTTCAATCCCATGGACTGTAGCCCACCAGGCTTCTCTGTCCATGGGATTTTCCAGGCAAGAGTACTGGAGGATTGCCATTTCCTTCTCCAGGGGGTCTTCCTGACCCAGGGATCGAACCCAGGTCTCCCACATTGCAGGCAGACGCTTTACCCTCTGAGCCTGGAGTAACAGGCAAATCTGGCCTTGGAGCACAAAACAAAGCAGGTCAAAGGCTAACAGAGTTTTGCCAAGAGAACGCATTGATCATAGCAAACACGCTCTTCCAACAACACAACAGAAGACTCTATATATGGCCATCACCAGATGGTCAGTACCGAAATCAGATTGATTATATTCTTTGCAACCACAGATGGAGAAGGTCTATACAGTCAGCAAAAACAAGACCGGGAGCTGACTGTGGCTCAGTTCATGAACTCCTTATTGCCAAATTCAGGCTTAAATTGAACAAAGTAGGGAAAACCACTAGACCATTCATGTATGACCTAAGTCGAATCCCTTACAATTATACAGTGGAAGAGACTAAAAGATTCAAGAGTTTAGATCTGATAGACAGTGTGCCTGAAGAACTATGGATGGAGGTTAGTGACATTGTACAAGAGGCAGTGATCAGGACCCAAGAAAAAGAAATGCAAAAAGGCAAAATGGTTGTCTGAGGAGG
Organism: Dama dama; assembly: GCF_033118175.1. Classification (NCBI taxonomy): domain Eukaryota; kingdom Metazoa; phylum Chordata; class Mammalia; order Artiodactyla; family Cervidae; genus Dama; species Dama dama. Next base: position 11,827,099 of record NC_083702.1, read on the forward strand.
TCTTACAAATAGCTGATCCATGGCTGATTCATGTCAATGTATGACAAAAACCACTACAATATTGTAAAGTAATTAGCCTCCAACTAATAAAAATAAATGGAAAAAAAATAGCTGAGAAAAGAGAAGCTAAAGGCAAAGGAGAAAAGGAAAGATATACCCATTTGAATGCAGAGCTCCAAAGAATATCAAGGAGAGATAAGAAAGCCTTCCTCAGTGATCAATGCAAAGAAATAGAGGAAAATAATAGAATGGGAAAGACTAGAGATCTCTTCAAGAAAATTAGAGATACCAAGGGAACATTTCATGCAAAGATGGGCACAGTAAAGGACAGAAATGGTATAGACCTAACAGAAGCAGAAGATATTAAAAAGAGGTGGCAAGAATACACAGAACTATACAAAAAAGATCTTCATGACCCAGATAATCACAATGGTGTGATCACTCACCTAGAGCCAGACATCCTGTACTGCAAAGTGAAGTGGGCCTTCGGAAGCATTACTATGAACAAAACTAGTGGAGGTGATGAAATTCCAGTTGAGCTATTTCAAATCCTAAAAGATGATACTGTGAAAGTGCTGCACTCAATATGCCAGCAAATTTGGAAAACTCAGCAGTGGCCACAGGACTGGGAGAGGTCAGTTTTCATTCCAATCCCAAAGAAACGGAATGCCAAAGAATGTTCAAACCACCGCACAATTGCACTCATCTCACACGCTAGCAAAGTAATGCTCAAAATTCTCCAAGCCAGGCTTCAGCAATATGTGAACCGTGAACTTCCAGATGTTCAAGCTGGATTTAGAAAAGACAGAGGAACCAGAAATCAAGTTGCCAGCATCCGCTGGATCATCAAAAAAGCAGGAGAGTTCCAGAAAAACATCTACTTCTGCTTTATTGACTACGCCAAAGCCTTTGACTGTGTGGATCACAACCAAACTGTGGAAAATTCTTAAAGAGATGGGAACACCAGACCACCTGACCTGCGTCCTGAGAAATCTATATGCAGGTCAAGAAGCAACAGTTAGAACTGGACAAAGAATAACAGGCTGGTTCCAAATCGGGAAAGGAGTACATCAAGGCTATATATTGTCACCCTGCTTATTTAACTTATATACAGAGTACATCATGTGAAATGCTTGGCTGGATGAAGCACAAGCTGGAATCAAAGATTGCCGGGAGAAATATCAATAACCTCAGATATGCAGAAAGCGAAGAAAAACTAAAGAGCCTCTTGATAAAAGTGAAAAAGTTGGCTTAAAACTCAACATTCAGAAAACTAAGATCTTGGCATCCAGTCCTATCACTTCATGGCAAATAGATGGGGAAACAATGCAAGTAGTGAGAGACTATTTTCTTGGGCTCCAAAATCACTGCAGATGGTGACTGCAGCCATGAAATTAAAAGACGCTTGCTCCTTGGAAGAAAAGCTATGACCAACCTAGACAGCATATTAAAAAGCAGAGACATTACTTTGCCAACAAAGGTCCATCTAGTCAAAGCTATGGTTTTTCCAGTAGTCATGTGTGGACATGATAGTTGGACTATAAAAAAAGCTGAGTGCCGAAGAATTGATGCTTTTGAACTGTGATGTTGGAGAAGACTCTTGAGAGTCTCTTGAACTGCAAGGAGATCCAACCAGTCCATCCTAAAGGAAATCAGTCCTGAATATTCGTTGGAAGGACTGCTGCTGAAGCTGAAACTCCAGTACTCTGGCCACCTGATGGGAAGAACTGACTCATTGGAAAAGATTCTGATGCTTGGAAAGATGAAAGCCAGGAGGAGAAGGGGACAACGGAGGATGAGATGGTTGGATGGCATCACCAACTCGATGGACATGAATTTGAGTAAGCTCCGGGAGTTGGTTATGGACAGGGAAGCCTGTCATGCTACAGACCATGGGGTCGCAAAGAGTTGGACATGACTGAGCAACTGAACTGAACTGAGAAGATTTAAAAGTAGAAGAAAGAAAATGAAATTACCCATAACCCTACCACCCAACAATGTCTGCCTTTAGCACTTCAGGTATATTTTCCCCCAGGCTTCTCTGCCTCGTGGATACTCGTATCTGTGTGATAAACGGGCTCATGTGATGTAGCTGTTAAGGCCTTGGGTTCTCTGCAAAGAATCCATTATACACTTTTGCCAACTCTGTGTGTTTTTCCAAGTAGAGAAAGGCATAGAAGCTTTGGGTAGGGAGAGACGTTGAAGCTTCAACCACTGGATGATGAGCTGCAAGCTGTGGAAGTCAGTGGTGTCTTGTTCTGAGCACTTTTTACATGAAAATGAAGCTTCATTGGTAGACGTCCTGTGGTGGCGACTCAGGAAGCAGCTGCTGGCGGCTTGCCCTGGGGGTGCTGTCCACGGCCCTCCTCGGTGTGTGCAGAGTAAAGCAGCTGGCAGCCCAGGGGCCCTGAGTGCAGACGGGAGCACTCGCAGAAGTGAGCCGAGCTCCACTGTCTTCGGCCGGCCAGCAGGCTGTCAAGCCTTTTCACGCCAGCATTCTATCAGTGACTCTGTCAGGGACCACACTCTGGTCTCATGTTGCTGATCCACATCTCGGAAGCCAGGCCAGTGGTCCTGTGGCCATAACTCACCTGAGAATTAGAAATAACATTTTATGATTCAGAAAGTGATTCCATGTGCCATTTAATACTAGTGCCAAATATGCAAATGGTGAACGGAATTCTTGGCTGGAAAAAGTCCTTTGTGCAGTGAACTTTCCAAACCGAAGCAAGCACAGTGGTGATCAGCCCCAGCCCCGACATCCTTGGATAGAAAGTGCAGCCAACAGCCATGAAATTTATGGGAACGAATCAGGGTCCGGGGGGGGGTTGGAGGTGGGGGGGAAGGTTGTATTCACGGCCACTCCACGCTGGGGACAGAGAAATGTGTCCTGGCCCAAGGGCACAACTGTGCCATTGAAACGAATGACGCCACAAAGCCCACCTTGCAGAAGACCACGCTTTACAGTTTTATTTGCTGTTTCAGCAAGGGAGACACAGACAACACTGCCCTACCCTCCCTGCTATGAATCCCAGTGTGTGAGCAATTGCATAGTTGATTAGATTAATGGGTGGTGATGACTCAGGATCCGAAATGACGAGGCTTGTCTCTCCTCTCTTTCTCTGTGAAATTCTAATTTGTAGTGAGCGGTTCAGAACACTCGGATTTGAATTATTCTGTTTATGCAAAAATCACTCATTAAATAAGGATGATGTTAGTAATTTTTAAATCAGTTGTTTGAGTCAGCTTTACCCGTTGGTTTATAGACCAAAGAGGGTCAGTCACTCTAAGGATGCAGCTCTCCAGTCTTAAGTGAGCTGCCAACTGGGCTCGGAGCCCTCCCCCGACCCAGATGAGGCGCCAGGGGAGCCTTTGTGCTGCTGATTACCGCAGGAGAGCCGGAGACTTTGTTAAAGCTGCTGCTTCTCAGGCAGACCCACAGACTGTCACACCTCCGGGTGTCTCTGGGCCTCTGGATCCTGCGGGCCGATGAAGTACCGCTGAATTGTGCCACTGAGACACACTCAATCTGAATTTGATTTAGACTCAAACATAGCTTGGGCTTCCCAGGTAGCACTAGTGGTAGAGAACCCACCTACCAATGTAGGAGATGTAAGAGACCTCGGGTTTGATCCCTGGGTCAGGAAGATCCCCTGGAATAGTAAATGGCTACCCACTCCAGTATTCTTGCCTGGAAAATTCCATGAACAGAGGAGCCTGGCAAGCTACCATCCGTGGTGTTGCCGAGAGCCGGACACAACTTAGCAACTGAGCACACAGATACGGTAAAGAGCATGAAGGTGCATTCTTTTTAAGAGATTAAAGTTTCTTTTACACCAAAAATGAGGTTCTTTTTTCCATTTCAGTGTAAAACCTGCTCTGAGCCCAAACAGATCAGCAGCTCGTCCGCCATCCACGACAACCCCAACCTCATCAAGCCGATTCCAGTGAAACCCAGTGGGAGCCGGCAGCAGCGGGGCCCTCGGCCCAGCCAGGTGCATGGTCCTTGCTCTCCACCTGGTCCCAGTGATTCCTGAGGGACTTTGGCCCTGAGGCTGGTCAGGGGCGAGGGGGTGGGGGGCTGTGCTGTGGAGGTGCCCTAGAGTTGATCCAGGAAAGAGAGATTTCAAAGTGGAGATTTTGTCATTATGTATGATTTGCTCTTCCTACAAAGGGTTGCTGTTTTTACGTTTGGCATTTCCCTTACTCTGTGCTAATCCCTGTGAACTTGACTCCTTAGAGGTTTAATGTGTTCCAAAAAGACAGCAGCCTAATACCACGTCGGAGCCGATAAGACTATTACCCATTGGGCCATATCCTTCTGAGGTTGGCCACTGACAAGAGGCAGCCCTCCCCTTGGCACCCAGTCCTGGGCCATGTGCCCTGTGTGGGTGGGACTCCTGGTCTAAGGACTGGTATCAAGTCCCCCTTTAGACCCCATGACCCGTCACTGTATTTGCGTCTAAGATACAAACATGAAACATGACATCAGTTTTTGTATGAGTATATATATTTTTCAGAATACCCCAGCATTAGCAAAATAGCTAATCTGCAAATTCCATCACTTGAGTGTGGGTATAACCAGTACCTATGGTTATTCCTCATCAAAAAAAATTTTTATAAGGGAATTGTTGGTTTAAATCCACTTTAAAGATGAACTTGGAGCCAAAAGACATAGACTGGCTCATGCAAGTCTTGCATTCAATTTTTTTTTTTTAATATCTTTTCTAATTAACTTTTAGCTTTTATTATAAGTTTGCTTTTCATGGAAATTGTTTACAAGAGAAACTGGAATATGTAACTTTAAGATACGCTCCTGTTCTCCTAGCCCAACCGCAGGGAGCAGCAGCCTCGAGGCACCAGGGCACAGGCAGGAAGGAAGAAGGCCTGTCGCCAGCCACAGGGGCGTTTACGCCTCTGACGGGCTGTTAGACCGACTGCTGTGTATTTGGATCAAGTTAGAGAGAGTGATGACTTACAACTTTCCAGCCCTTAATTTCTGTCATTCTGTGGAAAACTATCAGGAATTCTGAAACCCTTGTGTTTCTGCAATTGCTCGGTGTCTCCCAGTACTTTGCAGGGGGAGGTGTACTTCCTGTTGAGGAGAAGATCTTCCGTCTGTGTCTGTGATTTTGCACACAGTCGTCGCAAGGCCCAGCAAGCATCTCCTGATTGCTCATCAGTCAGCAGATAGTGAGGGACTTCCACGGTGCTCCAACCACTAGGGCTCCGGGCTTCTGCTTGCAAAGGGTCCGGGTTCTATCCCTGGCTAGGGATCTGGATTCCACATGTGGCTCGGCCCAAAGAAAAAAAAAAATTCAACAGATACTGAAATATGACAGCCATCTTGGGGTGGGAGGGAGAAGCCTATGACAGAATTTGACGTTAGAAAGGCGGTCCCAGATGTGTAAAGTTTATGATCATTAGGCTTTTCTATCCTCTAATCGACCCCTTGTAAATAGAAATCATTGGGTGGGTAAGTTAGGTTTCATTCCCCTCATCACACATAACCAGATCACACATGCACACGCTATCAGATGTGTGTGTTTGTTCCAGACCTCAGACCCGGAACCCCAGCACCTGTCCTTGACGGCACTCTTTGGGAAGCAGGACAAAGCCCTGTGTCAGGAGGCCACAGGGCCTCCCCAGACCCTCCCCCTGCAGCAGCAGCAGCCAGAGACGCTCCCAACGCGGCAGGGGGTCGTCCGATCCCTATCCTATGAGGAGCCCCGGAGACCCTCGCCCCCCGTCGACAAGCAGCTCTGCCCTGCCATTCAAAAGCTCATGATCAGGAGCGTGGACCTACAGCCGCTGGCGGAGCTGCCAGAGAACCGGCCCTGCACAGACGCCCTCAGGGCAGCCTGCGCTGGGCCTGTCCGGACAGGGTCTCCCTGCAGCCGCGCACTCGCAGCCCCTGGGACTCAGAACCCGCTCCCGCTGCAGAGCATCCCCGGGGCCGAGAACAGGTGTGAGCCGGGGGCACCAGCACCTGCCAGCTCGACCACCACCCACGCGGCCCCGGCCCAGCCCACCTGTCTCAGCAGTGCCCTCCCGCCCCAGACTCCAGGGCCCCGGGCCCTCCCCAGACCGGCCCCCCCTGGCCCCAGCCCTGGCCATCAGCCAGTGGGGCCAGGCGAAGTCTCCCCACGGGAGCTGCTGCGGAGGCTCCAGGCGGTACAGCAGGACCAGCAGCTGCCTGTGCCCGGCCGCCCGGCCCTGGCGGCCAAGTTCCCCGCGGCCACCCCGAGCACGCGAGCGCGGAACCCCCTGGAGCCCTGGAGGGACCCGCCCCCCAGCACAGAGCAGCCGGCTCCCCTCCTTCAGGTGAGTGTCCTCCTGCTGGGGAGCACCGGGCAGGGCCACGCGGGACACGGCGTCTGCCTCCACCTCCTGCCAGGAAGGGGTCTGCTCTCTGCCTGGTGGTCTCACGGCGTCTGCCTCCACCTCCTGCCAGGAAGGGGTCTGCTCTCTGCCCGGCGGTCTGGGAGCCCTCCTTTCAAACACACTTCATTCCCAGAGAGAAGTCTTCTTGTTTCCAGGTCTGACATGGATACAAGAAAACCCTAGCTCTCTGTGGTTGGAAACTTAGTGTCTGAAATTGTTCAGGATGTCAGACCTCTGGCCCCCCGCTGGTTATGTCGCCCACAGTAAACTGTTGTGTGTTCATGATCCCGTGCATGCTTCTGGGCACTGGCTGCGGGCCAGGCCCCTCTGCACGTGCTGCGTGGAGGTGAGCCAGGAGCCCTGTCCCTGGGATGCCACAGCCCGTGGGCTCTTGAGGTCAGCTGAAAAGCGGGTCACCAACCCTGGAAGGCATAGCCTCCCTGCTCGTCTCTGCAGGTGTAGCTTAATGAGGGTCAGGAGAAGGCAGAAGCTGCTCCCTGCCCCTGCCCACGACGTGCACACTGACTGCCCGAGAGGAAACGTCATTCTTAGATATGCTCCGTCCTCCAGGGAAGCTGATTCTCTGTGGTCACTAATAACTCAGGACAGTGAGAAAGCTGAAAGCTCCTCCATTTCTTCACTGCCCATGCACGGGCAGCATCTGGAGATCTGAGGGTCTTTTTCCATTTGGATTGGTACAGATTCATTGACAGTGCCTCAGCGTTCAAGTTTAGGAAGTTCTTGCTGTGTTATTATGTGTGTCCTCGTTGGTCCTTCCATCCTATTTCGGCAAGCGGCTTACAGCAGGACCCCAGAATCGTTCACTTTTAGGAACCAAGGCAGCAGGCGTGGAGCACAGTTTTCATGTTGTCAGACTGTGGGTCAGAGTGCTCTTGTTGGCCGTTGATGGAAATCTCACCTCTGAGCACCTGCCATCCTGAGACAGTGACTGCTCCCCACCCGCATCCTCGCCCCAGCATGACCATGCCCCTCTTCTCTGCTTGTCCCCGAGGATCCAGACCAGACACTAGGAAGCTGGAGTTAATGGTTGGTGGTCACCCTGACGGGCACGTCCCCCCTCCGTGCTCATGGGCCCCAGAGCCTGTGCTCTACTAGCCGCCCATGGAGTCACCTCTGCTTCAAATGACGACTGGCGACAGTTAAACAAACCACCCGCCCCCTCCGCCTGCTTTCTGCCCAGGACAGTGCCAAGAGAGTGACTGAGGTCACAGCAGCTCCTGAGGGGCCAGAAGACACTACCGGAAAACCTGGTTTTCGGCCTAGTAGCCAAGAGAGGCAGGCAGACAGGTCACTTGCAGGGCCTGCAGGAGTAGCCCCCTGGTTGCTGCACTCCCCCCGGCCCTGGACCCAAATGCAGAGAATCAGGAGGTGGAGGGTGAAGATGTGACCCTGTGACCCTTCCCTCACAGTGGGAAGATGGGCCCCAACAGGCAGGGGCATGGACAGCCAGCCCCAAGGGAAAGGCCAGGTCCTAGATGCCGTCAAGTGGTGACTGGAAGTGGGGAAGTGAGGTGCTACTCAGAGGACGAGCCTTCCTGCTGAGGGGACCGTGGTCACGACAGCAAATGCCAGGCCGATGGGTACCCGGGGTGGGGTGGCGGGGAGGTGGACATGCAGGTGGAGCCGGCCTCCTGTGGGCTGCCCTGACGCTCGGAGCTGTGGATGGTTAACCTTGGAACCTGCTGTGTCCGCCTCACTGTCCGCACCCTCAAGTGCGCCAGCCGCCCTCACCTGCCCACCTGTCTCTGTCTCCCCCGGCAGGTCCTCTCGCCCCAGCGCATCCCGGCCGCCGCAACCCCGTCTCCACTCATGTCGCCCCTGGTGTTTGCGCAGCCCAGCTGGGCCCTGCCGCAGGAGAGGAGCCGTGCGCCCTTACCCCCAGGAAACCAGGACCCTGCTGCCACCCCCGCCGGCCTCCTCCTGCCCCTGCGGACGCCCGAGCCCCCGGGGACCTCCGGCAGCGCCCTGAGCAAGCTGCAGCTCCAGGAGGCCCTGCTGCACCTCATCCAGGTAGGCGGGCACCGCCCCCTCCTCGGCCTCACCTGAGACCCTCAGGGAGCCCGGCCCACTTCCTGCTCCCCAAGAACCAGAGGGTGATGCAGCAGCTCAGCGCTTCTAGGTGGATGTGTCCACTCCTCCAGGTGCTGTCCTTGGAGGAGGGACTCAGTCCTCCAGTGCAGGAAAGGAGGAGGCAGGCGCCAGTTGATCCTGCAGCCACTGGGAGGGTCCTTGGTCTGGGGGTGTTGGGAACCAGCAGGAGTTGGAGAGAGGCTGCCCTGAGCCCCGGGGAGGGGGCAGCGAGGACAGCAGGAGCGGCTGTGACAGCCCAGGCGTGTTTTACAGAGATCCTTGAAGCCCGCAGTGAGGATGGGGTGGGATGACTTCCTGTGCATGCTCATCCCTGTGAAATAACGAGAACAAGGATACTTGCGCAGAGCTGTGCCGGGCTGGGCCTCCAAGACCAGGAGATGGAGGCTGAGGGACAGGCCTGAGGGCACCTGCCAGCAAAGAGCGAGCTGGGGCCGCAGCCTCACTGTCCAGCACCTCTGCCCACCCCATGGACCAGCCACGAGGTGGCTGGGCGGCCCAGACAGAGCATACCTCAGTACTCGGGGCAGGCCCTGAAAAGAGCAGGCATTTGCCGGCAGACCCAGGCAGCTCAGCTCTCATGTTCAGGGGTCTTTTGGGTAAATAGTCTTTTAGGGTAAAAAGATTTTCGAGTTATTTTGCTTGAGTGTCAGGAACCTTGAGAGAGTGGCCAGCACTTCTGTGCTCTCTAGTCTGGCTCAAAAAGGTGGAAGTCTCCTCTAGTCAGACTGTTTAGTTTGAAGGTAACGCATTTTAGAAAGGAGAGGAAGGGGCCAGGAAGCAGCTGAGCGTGAAAGCGGAGCAGACGGGAGATGCCTGCACCTCCCTGATTCACAGGAAGGGGATCCCCCTCCTTTTCCAGGAGCTGCTTGTGGTAAGTTCATGAAGACTTGGGGATGACATCTATACACTTCTGTGAGCAATAGACAAAAACCCCTTAAATGTGAATGTACAGGCACTTATTCCATCTAATAACACTGTCCAAAGTTCTCTGTGCAAGGGCAGAGATACTGCGGCCCCAGACACAGGGGCTGCAGCGGCCCTTCCCCCGGGGCTCGCTAGTTAGAGGTCACACATTTGTCCTCTGCACCAGCTGCTCCCCCGTGAGCCCCTGGGAGTGAGCGGGCGTGTGAGCTGTGGGTGGATCACCAGAGCACCGCAGAGCCGGGTGGGAGGGAGTCTCCAGCATCAGAAACAGAGAAAACCTCTATGGGTCCCTCGGCCCCCGGAGCAACCCCAGAGCCCCTGGTCTCACCACTGCCCACCAGCCAAGGCCAGAGCCCTCAGCTAACCGGGCCAGGGCAGGAGTGCACTGGCTCTGGCTTCACCAAGCACATTGCCGTGAAGTCTTAACTTCGGCCCACAGCAAAGGCCGGCCTCCATGGTGGTTCAGTGGAAAAGAATCCTCCTGCCAATACAGGAGACCCAAGTTTGATCCCTGGGCCAGGAAAATCCCAAGGAGAAGAAAGTGGCAACCCACTCCAGTATTCTTGCCTGGGAAATCCCATGGACAGAGGAGCCTGGTGGGCTCCTGCCCACGGGGTTGTAAAGAGTCGGACACAACTAAACAGCAACAGCCACCCCTTGTGGGCGACTTGGGGGACCTTTCGGAGCCACTAGTGACTTCGCAGCCAGGCGGGCAGGATCAAGTGCGTCTTGTCCTCCCCGCGCAGTCTCCAGACGCCCTGTGTCTCTGCAGGCAGCGACTGACCAGGCCTCTCTGGAGCCAGCCTCACTCCGTGCTTCCCCACGGCTGCTGCCCTGCACTGCAGGCCACGAGCACCTGCTGCCCTCCCAGCTGACCACTGAGGACCCACAGCTGATTCACACCCCCCCCCCAACCTCCACAGCCTGGCCTGCAGCCCCCCTGTTCACACAGGCGCTTAGAAGCCAGGCACTGTGAGCACACAGGTGGGGAGGAGCAGCTGAGGATCCAGGTGCCGGCCCAGCCCCAAGACAGACAAAGCCTCTGGTTGCGAGTCTCACCCCCTGGGGGCTTCTGATTCTGTTTTCCAGAATGACGACAACTTCTTAAATATCATCTACGAGGCTTATCTCTTCAGCTTGACACAAGCGGCTGTAAAGAAGACTCTGTGAAGGCAAGACGTTTCAAAACCCATGTCCGAGGCCCTCCGGCTCAAGGCTCTTTCTTGTCAAATGTTGTTTCCCTAAATGTTTCTGCCTTTTTTTACCAAAAAAAAAAAAAGATGTATAATATGAAGTAAAATGTTTCAGACTTTTTCAGTCATGCGTCTTTTTTCATCCCATCCTTCAAGGCACCTGGTGCCAAGGATTGCGTGTGTGGGAAAAGCCCTTTGCTCACGTCACGTCACAGTGAACGGTAAGCTTCAGCAGTGTTTGCTTATCCATCCTCAGCCATTTCTGGAGTATTCTCCCCGTGGAAAGGGCCCTTCTGGGAATGTGGTTTCTTTTTTATCAGCAGCTGCAGTTATTTCGGGACCTCAGAGAACATGCCAACCGCCAGGTGGCAGTGTAGGCCCGCAACCACCGACGTGCCCCACCAGCCTCGCCAGTAACAAGGGGAGCGATTTTCCGGACAAAGTCAACCTGTTTGTCAACATCCATTGGCACTGATCACTGAGCCCTTGATGGGAAATGCTTGCTGAAAGTATTCACCGCTGGTTTCTATGGGGATCGTCCCAGGACTCCCACACACGTCCCAGGCTTCCAGCAACACAGCATCTGTCCAGCCCCTTCGGCAGAAGCCAGCCTCTGCTCCCAGGGGAGCACTGTGCAATCTTCAGCGAATAGAGCTGAGAGGAAGGCCGCAGATCGTGAAGCCAGTTCTCGGCCTCTGCAGGGAAGCCGTGGCCCAGACGGGCTTGTGTTCACAGAGTCAAGGGGCCCGCCCTTGGAAGGAGGCAGGAGGGTGCTCTCCGGGTCGACCTAGTCCCTGCCTCGCATCGGAGATGAAGTGAGCTTTGCGTTTCTTCAGCCATGTTTGTTCTCGGCGATAAAAAGACCTCCAGACGCCCACACGGGAGCCCGGCCTCGCCCTCCTTTTAGGGTCAGAAAAGAGGTGGGGGAAGTAGGTTTCCTCACAGCTTCTGCCACCTGGACATGGACCAGGAGCACAGGCCTGGGGCAGGCACGTGGCCAGACTGGATCTTAGGGCGCCTCCCCGCCCGCCCCCCAGGAAAGGAGCTAAACTTGCCGGGCCCCTCAAGGACACCCTGAGTCCAGGGACCTGCTGTCACCCCCCGACTCAGGGAGGGACAGGTCCTTCTGCTTCTCCAACAGTCACAACGGCTGACGCAACAACAGACCCTTGGGGCACTTGAAGCTCACCGCTTACCTGTGCAGGATCTGTGTTCCTACGGGGCAGGAGGGCAGGGGGAGACACACGGACCTGCTGCCCCCACACCAGGAACTACTCCCCTCAGCCCCACCCCCCCATACTCAACCTGGAGCAAAATCAAGCTTCTCCCGAACTGCAGGCCGACCTCTAAAACAAGCCTGCATATCCTTGATCAGTGTTCAGGGTTGCTTCTCCAGCTGGGGGAAATGAATGCCACCGAAAAATTTCCCAATATATTTGTGGTAGCAAATGGCTGATTTCTGAAATAAGCATTTTTTAACTTGATTTGGATAAATAAAATAGAAAGCCCAGTCAGAGCACAGACTGTGCAAAGACAGCTGGAAGGATGCTCCCCCCCCAGCACCCCACCCCCTCGCAGTGTGGTTGGAAGGACGCCCCCGCCCGACATGGTCCGACCCTCACCACAGGCTTCACTGGTCCTTTCTAGGTCAGCACCGCAGTGATCGGGTTTGAAAACGAATTCTCCATTCTTTCCTGGAATGAATCGCTTTGGAAGTGACAGGTCCAGTTCAGAACAAACACAGAACCCCCTTCAAAGGGCTCTTGGAGGCAGGGAGCCGAGTCCCTCTGTGTTTGGGGGGTGGGGGCTGCTTTGTCCAAAAGCCTTTCTCTGGAGGGTTCAGGAGGTGAACTGCAGGGCCACCTACACATAAACCCACTTTCCTTTTTCCTACCTCACCCCAATTCCGAGACCATTGCAGACAGCCCCCCTTTGCATCATCAGCTCCCGACAGCCCCTTGAGGCTGACGGAATCCCACAGGAGGAAGGTGAGATGGGTCCCCGGGCTCTGGACTTTAACCCTGGAGATGGGACCCAAGTCAGTTCTGCCTGGTGTGGGGACAACAAAGGGCCTTGGTCAGACAGCCTTGCCCTCAAGTCCTGGATGAGGGACCCCGTCTCAGACGCTGCTTTTTGATTTATAAAGAGAAAGCTGTACGCACCTCTCAGGTCCTCACAGGGATTAAATAGTGACTCAGGGAACTGCTGCCTCAGGCCATGAAGGCTGGAGGCATGGACTCCATCCTGCCAGACGGAGGGCCCAGCTGGGACTCCCGTGACCTCGCCTACCGCCCCGAGGGGCACCACGGTGCCCTCTTCTCCCCTACTCCTCTATGGATGATGGGGGACAGTTCCCCTCACCCCTCTCTTCAGAGGAGAAGCCCTGACCTTCAAGGCACAGCACCCCCATCCCCATGACCCAGCTGCTGCTGCTGCCACCACCCTACCCTCATTGTGAGGCCAGAAGAAAAAGAAAGTGTCAGTTGCTCAGTCATGTCCGACTCTTTGTGACCCCATGGACTGTAGCCCTCCAGGCTCCTCTGTCCATGGGATTCTCCATTCAAGATTACTGGAGTGGGTTGCCATTCCCTTCTCCAGGGGATCTTCCCGAGCCAGGGATCGAACCTGGGTCTCCTGCATTGCAGGCAGATTCTTTACCGTCCGAGCCACCAGGGAAACCCTCATTGTGAGGCTGGAGGAGGAGACGCTGAAGGGATCTCCTTTCCTGAACCGTCTTTGCAGAGACCTCACTCTGCTCTCCCCGTTCATCAGCATCCTCAGGAACGTCCCGAGCCTGGCCCTGCGAGGACTGGAGAACGGGGCCACCTCTGCATGACCCCCCGGCGCCGGCAGGGGCTCCAGGCCAGGGGCCACATCCCTGGTACCGGGTGACCGCCTCTCCCTCAGACACTGGTCACAGCCCGCGGGTCCTGTCCCAGGACAGGCAGGAGGACGTGTGTCCTGCACAGGAAGATCCAGCCGCAGGCCAGCCCAGCCAGAGGACACATTGGCCCACACCACGAAGGCTGGTGTCCCTGGCGCGGAGCCCCCGGGGCAGGTGCTGTCACGTCAGGTTCAGGCCTCGGTGCCAGTGTGCAGGTGGTCTGGCCGGATGTCACCCAGACACAGGCGGGAGGGGGAGCCCAGAACTGACTCGCGGATACTGTGTCGTCTCTACAACCCAGCTGCTCGCTCCCGCCAGCAGAGCAGCCGCCTGCCTTTCCACCTGCCTGCTCCGTTCAGAGGGCTTCCCAAGTGGCTCAGTGATTAAAAGATCCGATGCCTGCCAATGCAGGAGACCTGAGTTCAATCCCTGGTCTGGGAAGAGCCCCCGGGAAAGGAAATGGCAACCCACTCCAGTATTCTTGCCTGGAAAATCCCATGGACAGAGGAGCCTGGTGGGCTACAGCTCATGGGGTTGCAAAGAGTCGGACATACCTGCCCCCTGTGTCCTGAGTGAGTGAGTACGCGCACACACTCCATGCAGACCTATGCCACCACCTCCTCTTCAGAGAAGCCGGGCGCGTCCTCGGCCTTGGTACGCAAAGCCGTCTCCAAAGTCTTGTGTTGTCAGCAGCCAGCAGGCTCAGCAGCTCTGCTTCGTGGAATCGCCTGGCTGCACAGGGCGGGTGGGTCCCCAGCATTTGCTGAGTGCCTGGTTTTCTGATTTCCGATGCTCAGAAACTTTTTTTTGATTTCCACTTACAATTGGGGGGGTGGGGCGGGGGTGAGAGAGGTGATTACAAACACTTGGTATATTTACCTCAAGCGTGAGTATCCAGATAGATTTTCACCAAACTGAGTTATGAGTAATGCCTCCCAACAGAGCCTTGCGAAAAGCACACAAATAAAAACTGTGTGCAGACTGTGGTCCTAAAACACCAGGGGTAGGCTGAAAGCCACGCACGGCCGACCAGCCCCCTGGTGGCAGCTCTGATCACCATGCAACCAGCCCTCTGGGAAAGTTAACTGGAGCACTGTGGGAGGGAGGAGAGAATGTTCTGGATGGTGAGAGGGGTGGGAGCCAGCAGTTGTGAGCCAGAGGCTGCAGCAAATCAAGGTGGGCTTCCCCGAGATGGGCAGGCGCTGGATGGACATGCAAGGGGGCGGTGGGACCTCTCAGGTCTGGAAGACGAGGTCCCAGCTAGCTGAGCCCGCGCGCGACCCTAGAAGACATAACCCGATGCTTGGGTGGGGATGATGTTCTGAGGACCAGGGCGCCACCCAGCAGCCAGGTGGCCAGACTCCATGTGTCCTGTGATGGTGAGCCCGGGGGTTCCAGGAGATCTCTCCTCCCAGCCCCGTATCCTCCCTTAACCGGGAGCCCCTGATAAGCCGTCTCTGTGTGTCTGCCGCAGGGAGAGTGAAGTCGTCACTGGAGCAGGGCAATGTTTCCTGGGAGGGCCCCCGCCTCCTTGGGCAGAGGGGCTATATCCCCGTGTGTTTCCTGGACAGGCCCCTGGCAAGCACGCTGCCCACCCAGGGTCCCCAGGGTCCTCCTGAGGGACGAGCAACCACTTTGAAGTGGCCCTGCCAGTGGGCACCAGGTTTAATAGGTAGAAATGGGGCAGCAAGAGGCCTGGGACCACCCCCCACCACTCCCCACTGCACAGGCCCAGACGCCATCGGGGCCCTGCCTGACGTGAGTGCCCAGAGATGGGTGGCAGAGGACAGAGCAGGGCCTGGGAGACCCACTTCTCGGGGGCACTGGGCCGTCAACCGTCTACAGACCTCACCCTGCTCTGGACATCAGCGTCCCCAGTGAGAAACTGCGGGGGTGGGCTTGGTAACAGAAGGTAATCAACGGCCTGGGGAGCGCTCTGCTGTTCCTGGCCCAGCGACCCAACATCCAGGCATCGTTGTGGCTACTTGGTACATGAGTGTCGGTTCAGAACTCACGGGTCCTGGGGAACTTCCCTCCCTGCTCGCCCAGGGAGCAGAGTCATCATGTCCACAGCATGACAGGTTTAGCCCCCAGACTTTGGGGAGTGGGAGTTTGCAGCGAACAGAGGTCCTTTCTGAGCTGAGGCCAAGGGTCCCAGACCTCAGTCCTCTCTGTTGTTCATCCGTGTCCATCAGCGGTGCGACCGCATGAACCAGGCTGCTCTGAGCCTGAGCTGTCCAGTCACCATCCAGACAGGGGCCAGACATGGGCGTCCTAGGCTCATTGGACGGGTGGTCTCTGCCCACATCGCCGTGAGCATGCGCCGGTCACCTAGGAGGCTTGGGGCTGCGAGTGAGCAGCCCCTCAGGTCAGGAGGCTGAGCCCAGGCCTGGCTCTGTGGTTCGTCTGCTCATCTCTGGGTGAAACTGACCCAGGCCCCCAGCCACAGCATCCCAGTCAGTGAGGGTTTGAAGCAAACGTGGCCTCGTCCACCCCACCCACCTGCCCCCTGTGTCCTCCGAGGGCCTTCCTTTCTGGTGAAGATGTCAGTTCAGGAAAGGTCAGGCCCAAGCTGACCAGGGTGCCGCTTGTGACACGGCCCCCACCACCTCTGCCTCTGCCCCGGGACAGGGCTCTTTGAAGGACACTCAAAGACCGGTGGCTTTGCTGCCCGTGTTACCTCTGAGGGGGTCACTGGGCGGGTCACAGGCCTTTTCCCGGCCTCCCTCAAGGAGCAGCCAGGTCATGTGTGGACCAGGCCAGCCACACAGCCCTGCCTGCTTCTCCCAAAGGCCCTGGAGCTGAGCTGGAGGCCGCTTTGCAACCCTGGCCAAAGGCTGGATAGGAAAGAAGAGAGAGGACCTTGTGAAGATAAAGATCCAGTCTTGATTTTACTGCTAGGGACACAGCCCCAGGAGGAGTCCCGACCTTGTCCGGGATGCCACTTCATGCTCTGGGGACCTCCTCTGCCGCCCCTCCCCCAGCCCCACGCTCTCTCCGCACCCAAGGGTGCGGGCATTAGTCAACCTTCAGAAGTCAGTGTTATTTATAAAGCTGCTACTGCTGCTTCTAGCATCTGAGAGCATCTTACAGGCATTAATTAAGGAAGGTTCCCGAAAGCCCGGGAGGGAAGGGAGGAGAGGCCTGGGGTCGACAGGGACCAGTTCCCCAGCTGGGGGCCCTTCCTGTGTTTCCCTATAGCTTCTCAGTCTCCTCAGGACGTACATATGTGCACACACTTGCACACATGTGCGCGCACAAGTACATGCATGCACGTGCACAAACATGCACGCACACATGCCACAAACATGCCCACCATGTTTGCGTGCATGCCCATCAGCCCACTGGCATCCTTCCTAACTGCCCATCCTACCCTTGGCTGAATCTCCTGCGCCTCCCTGAGCAGTGATCCCTGTAGTCTGACCCCACTGCCCAGGGGGCCGCCCCACAGTCATCCCACACCCCTTCCAAAACCCACTCTGGAAGCCCCTTTCAGTTCCAGTCCCCTCCCTCATGGTGGGAAGGTTTTCCTTGAGGCCAGAGGGTTGGCAGTGGAAGCCCAGGACTAGAAGGGGGTTCAGAACCCGGCAGCCACTGGACTGGCTCCTGGAGTGCACGGCAAAGTGCCCCAGGATTAACAGCAGGGATGGATTGTCTGGGGTCTGGAGGCCGGAAGTCAGGCTAAGATGCCAGCAGCTCTGGCTCCTTCTGAGGGACAACTGGTCCACACCTCTACTCACCCCCAGTGGCTTCCGGCCATCGACGGGAGTTGGGGGAGGATGGGAGGGGGGCTTCTCAGGGCTCAGAGGCACCACCTGGGCTCTGCTTCCCCCTCACGTAGTGTTCCCCCTCCCCATGCCTCTGCCCCAGTGTCCCCTCCAGAAGGACATCTGTCGTGGAGGATGAGGGCCCATGCTGCTCCACGAACTCCGAGTGAGGTCACGTCCGCAGGTCCTGGGGGTTAGGACCTCGGCTTGCAGACCTGGGTGGGGGGCACCATTCAACCCTCACCGCTGTGTTTCTCTCCCAAATTTCACACAAATGGGTCACGTAGCCCATGGTCCTGGTGGCCTTCCCCAGCTCCCGTGCTCCACTCCACGCTCGCTTCTTGTCTGAGAGGTTGGTTTCGAGAGCCCCTGAACTGCTGGACCTGGGGCGGGCCTTCGAGGGCGTCCGGGCAGCGCTGCTGTGAGCACTTCTGTGTGTGGCTCCCGGTGCAGGTCTGGGCTTGTTCCTGAGAGCAGTGGGGTCACTGGGAAGCAGCCCCCGCCGTGACAGGCTGCCAATGGTGTCCCTGTGACCCCTGTCCTCAACAGCAGTCCCTCCAGTTCTAACCCGTCCCCTCTGACGTGGTGCATGGTGTCTGGTGGTCTAGCCTGTGCTTCCCAGGTAACTCCAGGTGTGGAGCACAGATTCTGCACATGTGGTCCTGGCCGTGCACACGTGGTCTTGGGGCCACGCTCCAGCACTTTCTTGCCCTCTTTTCAGTGTGGGTTTGTCCCCATCCTATTTGCGTCCCCGTGGAGTCTTTTGCTGGAGAGAGAGACTCCTTCTCAGTCCATTGCCTTTTGATCTTCTAATGGTGCATTTTGACACAATTATAAATGCTCTTAATCTTAAAGAACCCCAAGTTATTAAATTTTCTCTTACAACTTAGTGCTTTTTTATGTTTTAAGAAATCCTTGCCAAGCCCAGGGTGTGTATTTTTAATTTACGTCAGTACGATCATGTTACAAATCCTTTCTTCCCACAAGAACTGTTTACACTTTTCATCCTTCACCGTCTGCACAGGGAATCTGCCGTTTCCAGTCAACTGTTTGTCCCCACAGCCCTTCAATCTGCACGCTCCCTATGGTCACTCCTATGTCGCACTAGACAGTGCTGCTGGGGGTGGAAGTGCCCGGTCCAGGGAACCTCTGTCCTCACTCTGGGTGGCTGCTCAGAGCTTGATCCCCAGGCTGACCCGTCCTTTCCTCTGCAGAGGGCAGCACTGCCAAGGGAGTGCTCCAGGTGCCGGGACTGCCAGGCAGAGACCTGGACCCGCAGGCCTGGGACACAGCCTAGGGACCTGCATATCCAGCAGGCTCCCTGCAGGGCTCTGATCTGCAACCAGATTTCTTCTACTCCAGGAGCATTGATTGGGCACTTGCTGTATGCCTGTACTGATCCAGTGCCAGGAATAGTGAACAAAGCAAACAGGATTCCTCGGAGAGGCGAAGATGAGTAACTGATGAGAGAGATGAGAGTGATGTTCAGACAGCCACACTCCCCTCGGGTCAGAAGTTTCTTGTGTGTCCGCCTCCTTGGCAGCCTGTGGGCTTCCCCCACCCCTAGGGAGCCCTTCTATCCTCGTGGCTCCAAGCTCCGAGCCCCCACAGAGCCGGTGTATGGCAGGAGGGTTTGCTGGGTCCTGACAAGAAGAGAAAATGAGAAATGGATGGGGAGTGGGGACGCAGGGGTAACAGATGGGGAAAGTGAGAAGGGTCCCGGATAGCTCACAGACAAAGTTGCATGGGATGTGGCTTCTCCAGGGGACCAGGCGCGGTAAGTTGCTTAGTCATGTCCGGCTCTTTGCAACCCCATGGACTGCAGCCCGCCAGGCTCCTCTGTCCATGGGATTCTCCAGGCAAGAATACTGGAGTGGGTTGCCATGCTCTCCTCCAGGGTATCTTCCCAACCCAGGGATCGAACCTGTGTCTCATGTCTCCTGCATTGGCAGGCAGGTTCTTTACCACTGTGCCATCTGGGAGGCCCCCAGGGGACCAGGAGGCCCCACGAAAGGAGAGATCAAGGCAGTGAGCCAGAAGGACAGAGAGCACGGGACCCAGAGGCCGGTGGTCACGGTCGAGTGAGCCTGCAAACACCTGGCTGCAGAGGCCCTGGGCGCCCCCCTCTAGCTGCCCTCTGCCTCCCGCCCCCGCATACTCCCCCTCCCGCTCAGGGGAAATGAGGACACGGCTTAAGCTAAGAGGGATGAGCCTCTTGCTGTACTTCCCAAAATTGCCAAGAGGCTCCCCCGGCACCAATAGCTGCCTATGCTTCTTCACGTGTGGCTCCCACACAGCTGCTGATGCCTGGGGCGGGCAGAGGAGCTGCACGGCCACCCCCCCAGGCCTCCCCGCTACCCACCAGGGATGTGCCACGGCACCCTCCCCATCGAGGGCGACTGGCCTGCCGATCGGCCGTGGTGTGAGGACAGTGACAGGACAGGACGGGCCAGGGTGGCTGCAGGACCCCGTGATGAGGGGACTCTACAGAGCTCAGGCAGTAAGCAGGGATGAGCCATACACAGACCTCCAGGCCCCGGGCCTCATCCTCTGTGGGGGGTGGGACTGAGAGCCAAAAAAATGAGGGGTGTTACTCTCCCTTCCCACTAGAACCTCTGCCACTCTTTCTCCAGGCAGAATCAGGAATCCCTTCCTCGGAGGCACTCAAGGGCATCGTGGACTGAAACTTCAGTCCCCTCACCCCCGGGCAAGACCTGGGACACGCCGCTGGAGGACAGTGGCCAGTGAAGGCGCCTCCTCCTGCCTTCCCGGAGCACAGGGTCTCCTCCTCAAGGAGCAGGCGCGCCAGCTCCCCTGAAGGCACCCTGGGCTGGAGGGCTGCCGGTCAGTCCCTGCACAGGAAGAGTACTTACGTGTGGACAGTAACAGGCCATTTCTCAGCACCAGCTCCTGCACAGAGAGCTTGGGCAGAAACTTGTCCACGCTCAGGAGTGAGGCAGGAACTCTGCTCGAGCAATACCCGGCCTCCTGGTCTTCCTTGGTACCAATGCCAGCCCTGGGTGAGACCCTGGGACTCATGAGACCTGGAGATGGTGTCTGTCCCCCTCCCATCTCTCCAGCCCATCTTTTACCTCCCTGTGACGGTGTTGCTCACTTCTGGCCGGTGTGTCAGAGCTAAAGTCTGCCAGCAGAGGGGGCCAGTGAGACTCTAGCGAGAATGTGTTCCTTCCTGCTAAAAAGAATAGAAACATGTAGCAAGGCCCTTCTCCTTTCTCCTGCCTTGAACTCATATGTGATGTCTGGAAGGGCAGCAGCCATCTTGTGACAATGAGGTAACAAGTGTGAGGATGAACACAACATACAAAGGAAGGGAGAGTGGAGAGATGGAGCACCCAGACCCTGGCTCTGTGCTGACAGGCCTCGTTTGTAAGCTGGGCTTCCTGTTACCTGCACTGAATACCTACTTGCCCCGCACAGACAGGGAACGTCATCTCTGTTCCACAGACAAGAAAAATGGGGTGCCCTGCATGACAGAATGCTAAAGAAATGAGCTACAGTTCAGACCCAGGACCCAGACACCAAAGCCTGAGCTCTTATTGCCTATGAAGTCTGTTAAACAAATAAGTCGTTTAAGTAAGATTGCAAGGAAAATGTTTGTTCTATTTAAAAGGATAATTACAGGTTAATTACCAATGAGTCCTGCCTTCCTATTAAATTCAGTGCTGGGGCCCCAGCTCTAAGGACCGATGCATCCTTTCCCAGCGGTGGTCACTCGGATCACTCCTCCCCAGAGGATCTGGGACTTACCAGGCTGAGCACATGCAAGCCATGTTGTGATTCAGGCCATGTGCAGTGGGGCCAGAGCTCAGGGCAGCCTGGGCGGACACCATGCCCCAGCCCAGTCCAAGCCACCCAGTCCAAGAAGGAGCCGAGGCCACCAGGAGAGCCTCTGCCCTGAGTCCCACCTGCAGTTACAGGCAGAGACCATGCACCAGCTCCCCAGAACTTTCTGGAGCCCTCTCCTCTAGCTGCCACTCGAGCCCACTCAGTCAAGGTTGGCAGTGGCTGGGAGACAGAGGCTTTGGGTTCCCTCTGTGTCACCCTCAGTGAAGCGTGGTCCTGTCCGGCCCCCATGGTGCTGCTCAGCCTCTGCCCTGAACCACGTCACATCCCCATGTGTCACCCACAGCCCAGCTCTGAGCCAGTCCTCATTTGTGGGTACGGGAGGGACTCAACGGCTGGCAGCTGGTCTCGTTTCCCCTTGTGGTCTCCCTGTGCAGCTCCTGGGGCTGAGAGAGCATGGAAATTCACCAAGTTCTTTTCCACCAAGTCCCCCCAGCTTCTCAGGCCACTCGGGGCCTCCCCTTCTCCTTTCCCTCCCCCCAAACACACTCACTTCCTCTAACAGGTATTTATAGACCCAGCAGGCCCCCAAGGGGCCTCTTTGGGCAACTGGCTGCCTGCCTGGCTAGGCTCTAATGAGCCCACACCTGCTGACCCAGGCTTTGAAGGGTCCAAGACTCTACAGGCAGAAGGCAAGGGGCCTGGTGTCCCACAGCGCCAGCGCCAGCAAATCCAGCTTGACACCAGGGTGATGCTGGACCTGTCACCTGCATCCCAGGCATGGTTCCTGTCCCGGGAGGGTGGTATGTGGCTGGAGGAGGTTCATGGCAGTTAGACACACAGCACCCTGCTTGCTGGCCTTATTTCTCTGTCCCTCCTCCCGGGTTAAGAGTAGGATTGGCCACGTGTGATTAAAGGCACTGGGAATCTGAGCCCGAACTCTCTGCTCAAATCTCCAGGAGCCAGAACCAGTGCCTTGTAGCAGTGAATGTTTTAAGTGAGAAGCAGTCTTTGGGGGTCCGAGCAGGGGTCCAGACACACGGCCCTGCCCAGGGCAACTGCAGACATCCCCCTATCTTCAGCTTTTAAAAAACTGTGATTTAAAAATCCCACTTACCATCTTAACCGTTTCTAAGTATGCAGTTCAATACCACTAAGTACCCTCCAGTATTCTTGTCTGGAGAACTCCATGGACAGAGGATCCTAGTGGGCTACAGTCTGTGGGGTTGCAGGAGTCAGCCATGACTGAGTGACTATCACACACACACACATACACATTCATACCACCACACGAGCATCTCCAGAACTCTGCATCTTACAAGACTGAAACACCGCCCTCACCAACACAAAGCCCCCAGCCCCTGATATCACCCTTCTACTTCCTGTCTCTATGACTCTGACTCCTCCAGGGACCTCTTACAAGCAGAATCACATGATACACATCCTTCTGTATCTGGCTTATTTCACTGAGCACAATGTCCTCAAGTCCCCTCCATGGTGTAGCAGGTGTCAGAGCCTCCTTCCTTAAGGCTGAAGCGCATCCCACTGTGTGCACAGACTGCTCTGTTTACCCTTCAGCTGTTGGTGGGCACCTGGGCCCCCCCAGCTCATGGTGATTGTGACTGAAGCTGCTCTGAGTGACAGCTCTTCCTGTAGGACAGCTCAGTCCATCCAGGTTCTTAGGCCTGGGGATCAGTACCCACTGTGTCCTGCTGGTGAGACTGCAGTGCCTGAGGTTTCCCCAGTACCCTATTCACCCCTTTGTAAATGTTGTTCGGTTGCTTAGTTGTGTCTGACTCTGCGACCCCATGGACTGCAGCACGCCAGGCCTCCCTGTCCATCACCAACTCCCAGAGCTTGCTCAAACTCATGTCCATTGAGTCAGTGATGCCATCCAACCATCTCATCCTCTGTCGCCCTCTTCTCCTCCTGCCTTCAGTCTTTCCCAGCATCAGTGGCTTTTCCAAAGAGTCAGCTCTTTACATCAAGTGGCCAAAGTACTGGAACTTCAGCTTCAGCACCAGTCCTTCCAATGAATATTCAGAGTTGATTTTCTTTAGGATGGACTGATATGATCTCTTAGCTGTCCAAGGGACTCTCAAGAGTCCTCCCCAGAACCACAATTCGAAAGCATCAATTCTTCGGTGCTCAGCCTTCTTTATGGTCCAGCTGTCACATCTATACATGACTACTGGAAAAACCATAGCTTTGACTAGTTGGACTTTGTTGCCAAAGTGATGTCTCTGCTTTTTAATACGCTCTCTAGGTTTATCATAGCTTTTCTTCCAAGGAGCAAGCGTCTTTTAATTGTAAATAGTCCCTTTAATAAAGGCTTCCCAAGTCAATTCAATTGTCATCCGTCCCTTCCAGGGCCTGTCTGATAGAAACAGGGGCAGAGGCCAGGCAGGGCCATGGAGGGGGCTCAGGCCCCTCGTGGAACCGCTGTGGGCCTGCGGTGCAGCAGCTGGCAAGACACGGGCTTGGGAGGAAGCTGGGTCAGCTGGCAATGGGCCTGGGACTGTGGAATAAGCGTTGGCTTTTACTATCATTGAGGTGGGCGGCCGCTGGGGCCTCTGAGCAGACTGACATAGTCTGACTTACGTTTTTAAAGTGCTTCCAGGGATTTCCCTGGCAGTCCAGTGGTTAAGAGTCTGCGGTTCCACTGCAGGGGACACAGGTTCAATCCCTGGTTGTAGAACTAAGATCCTGCATGCCAGAAGACATGGCCAAAAAAATAAATAAAAATTTAAAAGCAAAAAAGTAAAAGGACTCAGTTTCTGGGTTAGAAACGGACTGAATGGGGCTGAAGGCAGAGTTTCACTGTCAGAGGCCATGCACTTACGATGGGGTAATTGGAGGAAAGTTTCTTTTCCAAAGAAACCCGGAGTCCAGCCACTGTGCTGTAGGAAAACCAAGCAGCCTGTGAGGAGGGAAGCAGGTCTCCCAGCCTCAGCCCTGCTGAGGTCCCAGCCGACAGCCAGCGCCGACCTGTGGGACGTGAGCAAACCCTCCCGTAGGTGGACCCTCCAGCCTCCACTGAGCTGCCTCAGCTGACAACACGTGGGATACCAATGAGCCTTTTCTGTGGAGCCTTGCCCAAAATACACACTCAGGAGCTAAACAGATAATTGCTTTTATTTTTAAGCCACTGAGTATAACTTTGCAGTAATAAACAATGAGAGTCTCACTACTTACCAAAAAGTGTTTACAGCCTTATATACCCATGGTTCCCTGGTTTTGCTCCTTCTGTTTCTCCTATCCCATCTGTTCTGTATAACAACCCCTTCAAGAGTCTCCAACTGGTGAACTCCTATTCATCCTTTAAAGCCCAATTTAAACATCCCTTTCACTATGGAGGCCTTCCCTAAAATTGCTCCCCACCTTCTCCCCACCACAAGGAGAGAATAAATGTCTGTTCTGTCCATACTATGCTGCTAAATACTTCACTTAGACATGACAGCACTCACCCGAGTGGCGGCTTTGAGACCAAGGTCCCGGTATAGACTCTAAGTATTTATCTCAAGCATCATGTCCACCCTTCCTTCCAATCTGTGCCTCACATCTCCAGGGCATGGTGAGGGGCTGATACCAGGAAGATTCCCTAGAAAAGAGGGTTAAATTTAGGGAAGTTGAGATGAAAGACTGGAATACTCTTCCCGTTGTGGGAATAAAAGCTGGATGTAAGAATAAAACCAGATGTAAGTTCCTTCCTTCCTGGCTGACAGCTGAGGGCTGAGCCCTGAGGTCTGAAGGTCAGAGGTCTCTCTGAGTTTGGTGATGCCCTTAAGCTATTGCTCTGGTCATTTTATTCCTGCTAAGAAATGCCCCCTCTGAAGGACTCAACTCTGAAGTCCTCTGCCCTCCCCACCGAGCCCTGCAGCCCTGGGGAGTCACAAGTGGTGCAGTAAGGGGACCCATAGCTGGAGCGGGCCAGAGTAGACAATGTGTGCACAGCGAGTTGTGTCTTAGAGATGCTGGAAAGGCGTGTTTCTTTGCACAGCCTGTGGCGGCAGCACCCAGTGCTTTTCCCACCACTCTACCATTAGCCTGTTTCTTCGCAGGAAGTCTGCGGGCTTCCCAGCAGATCTGAGGGGCTGGGGAACCAAGTCACCCCCGTGTCTGTGACGTGGACAGAACTTCCTAGCAGCTCCAAGGCTTAGAGTGTCAAAGTCAGGCAGCGGCTGCAGTGAGCAGATGCTAGAACGGGGCAGGGCGGGCCAGGGGATCATGGCTGCCGTCGCGTGGGGGGGTCACCCACAGCAGACCCAGAACACGGGTGCAGAGGGAGGCATAAAAGGGAGCATTTATTTAAAATAACAGAGTCTGGGGGAGGGAGTAATTAGGAGTTTGGGATTAACAGACAAACACTACTACATATAAAATAGATAAACCAGGCCCTAGATAAATAGATAAACCATTTCCCTGTGTAGCACAGGGAAATATATTCATGGAAATTATTATAATATTAATGGAAAAGAATCAAAAAAAGTGGTCTATGTGTATGCATAACTGAATCACTTTGCTATACACCTGAGACATTATAAATCAACTATAATTTTTTTAATTGAAAAAACAAAAAATTAAATTTAAAATGAAAGAGTCACTCCAAATGACAAACTTTAAGAAGTAGATGAATACCACAAAACCTAGAAAAGTCACACATTCTTTTCATTTGCTAACTGACCAATACCCCTCTGTGGTACTTTTTCTAAATTTGTTATGATTTGTGATGAAAAGTATGCAGAATTGACCTGAAACCCAGCATTCCCAGGAACTGAATTCCAGCATCTGTAGCAATCACGGCCCCTCCAGACACGCAGCACTGACCCCCCCCCCCCCAACCAGGGATGCACAGGAGTTTGTCTTGGGAACTCGTGTTTCTCCAGGCATTTCTCCGCTTTTGTGGCAGCCCCACGCCCCGTTTTGCAGGAACCAGCGAGTCTGATCAGGACAAGATGCACCAAGAAGCACTCTGACCGGTGGCAGAGGTGGATGTGGCCTCACGTGGCATCATTGCCAGGTTGGACCCACAGACACCAGAATTTTAATCAAATCCTGCTGTGTGTGATTCCCGTCGGAAGAGAAGACAGTGTATGTCATGTTTATAATTATGGGCGATCAGTGTCAACTGCTTCCTAACAGGAGCACCAGGCCTAGTGAGAACCAGGTTCTCCACTGACCACTTTGTTCCATCGTGGGTAGAATCTTCTGCAGATGAGCTTGTGGTCTTGTTTCCCTCCCCTCCCACATGCTGCCAGCGGGGGGCGCTGTGGGGTGGTGACGCTGCTGCTGGGGGCTGGTCCTGCTGTGGGGCGGCCTCCCTGAGGGCAGGCGGGGAGTGTCTCTGGAGCCACCCTGCCGGGATGGCTGGAGACAACAGTCTAGGTGGCTACACAAGCCAGACTCATTGTCTCCCGACTTGGCTTCCTCTCGGCTGCACCCCTGTGGCCCACAGTCCCTCCAGCTCCACCTAGGATGGGGAAAATCAGACAAGAGGGCCTGAGATGCAGATGGACGTAGGCCTTGACCAGTGGTGGCGGGACATGCGTTAGGGGCTGGATCTGTGCAAAGGGTGGGGCGAGCAGGGGGAGCTGGAGCTTCCCGGAAAATGGGTCCCGGAAAATGGGTCTCACCAGGTGAGACGTGGGGGACATGGGGCCACTGACTGTGGACATTACCTGTGACCTGTCCGAAGGCAGAGGGCTGGACATGGGAGCCCAGGAAGAGGCACCCTGTCCCCTCGCCTCCCTGAGCAAACGGGGGTGCTCACACGGACCCCAGGATGACTCTGAGGTTTCAGGAGCAGGTTTGTCATGGGGTCAGGGTCGCTGCGTCATCTCCTGTGTCCAGGGACTGACTGGTCTGCCTCTGTGACACGGAAGGCTGAGGCTCACACTTCTGAAACCAGGATAATCCCACTGAGGTCCCTGTCACCGCCCTCCTGCTGCCGCGCGGGGATTAGAGAAGAGGCCGGCAGATTAACCGGCTCATTCTGTCCCAGCCTCTCCAGTCAGCCCCTCTCCTGGGAGCCTGCTGCTCAGTGGGGCCGCCCCTCTGCAGGACAGACAGGGGCGCCCCCTCCTCACGCATAGACACTGCAGCCAGGACCCCACTGGAAGCTGGGGAACCCCAGGCTTGTCCAGACCCGGAAGCAGAAGGTGTGGGGCTGTGCGAGGGGTCTGGGCAGTCAGAGCTCAGGGTCTGAGGCTGCTCCCCAGCCTCATCCCACATGGGGACGCTGCCCGGGCCCCCCAGCATCCACGCAGACCCCAGCCCCACCCCTGCGGCCTGGGCCTCCCTGCGGAAGACGGCGATCCTCCTCTGCCTGCTGTCCAGCACATCCCTGTCCCCCACACGGGGGCAGGTCAGGATCCCTGTGGAGACGTAAGCTTCGAGGCCAGCCCCCCACCACCACTGACCCTCTCCTCCCTCCCCTCCCTGGCCCATCTCAGTCCTTGCCCCCCTCCCCCAGCTCCCCTGAGGCTCGGCCACCCAGTCCCCCTGTCCACTGCCCCTGTGAACCTCTTCTCTTCCCCAAACCTCTGCCATTTGCGGCCCCACTCTCATCCTCTCCCCAGACTTGATCATGGAGGCCCCCACAACTCCTGGCACCCCCAGCACCTGCGGGGCAGGCCTCCTTCCAGGGTGATTGCAGGATGAGCAGTTGGAGTGGGAGCCGAGTTGCTGGAAGTGACCATCATGGCCCCCTAAGGATTTGCTAGGAAACCCACATCTTGACATTATGAGGGTAAACGGGCCTAAACTGACCACCAGCTTATGCAGCCAGGAGTCAGGGGGTGCGAAAGAGCGTTCTCCATTCCCTTTTTATGACTGTCTGCCTCCCTCCTGGCCCCAGTCCTACATTCTGTCACTAAGACCAGCTCCAGGGAAGCTTCCAGTCATTCACAACTATGTATAAACTACTGTGTGACTCCCTGGGGGTGTCTGGTGTTTAGCGATTAGTTCTGGTGGTTCCGTTAAATAGTTCTGATTAGGATGGGTGCAGAGCACCCTGGACTAAAGGGGCTACCTGTTCATCACACTTGAGCCCAGCATGAGCCAGACTACTGTCAGCCTTGGTCTTATAGAAGGGGGCCCTGCAGCCCACAGATGCCCAGGGTTTGTGTGGGGCTGAGCCGAGTATGAGGTTTGAGGTTCACTGTCCCCACGGAGGGGGTCCCACCTCTACTTTGTCACCTGCTTGTGGCCCCAACCTCCCAGACAGCTCAGAGGCTCGGCCTCTCTGCCTCACACCCCCCACACCGAGCCTTTAGAAGAGGAGTCGTGGCCCCGGAGTGACCCTGCAAGGGGCAGCTGGAGGACAGCTGGCTGAGGCGCTCCATCTGTGCACATCCTCAGGGTCTCCCGGCCAGCCTGCCCACCCCCAGCCTTGTTCCCTCTCTCTAGCCCTCGGGGTGTAGGGTTAGGGCTTGGCTCCGGGTGGTCAGCTCTGCCCCTCAGCGGGGTCCTAGCCAAGGTGTTCTGATCATAGTTTAACTGTTGAGTCCTGATGGGTCCTCTAGGTCCCTGCCCTACAGGGGGTGGACTGTATCTGTTGGTGTGTTATCCTGGGTGTATGTCAGTGTGTAATTGTGTGTGTGCCTGTGTGTGTCCATGTCTACGTGTATGTCCATGTTATGTGTGTCCCTGCATGATTGTGCAGGTTTGTGTATGTGCAGCAGTAGGTGTCTCTGCGTGTAGTCACAGGCTTCCTGTGTACATGCATCTGTGTGCATCTGTCTCAGTGTGTGTGCATGTGTGTGTACATGTGTGCGCATGGGTGTGCATCTTTGTGTCTCCGTGTGTATGTGTGTGTGTATGTGTGTGCATGAGTGAATCTTTATGTCTCCCTGTGTGTACATGTGTGCAAGGGTGTGTGAATGTGTGTGTGCATGTGTGTGCATGTATACATGCACATGTGTGTGCACCTGTGTGTGTTTGTGTACACGTGTGTGCACATGTGTGTCTTTGTGTCTCAGCGTGTACATGCACATGTGTGCGTGCATGTGTGTGTGCGTGCATGTGTGTGTGTGTGTGCGTGCATGCACACATGTACTCCTTCTGTCCGGCAGAGTGAAGCTGTGGGCAGATAGCTTTGGCCGGGACCTGTATGACACAGTCACCAAGTACTCGGGCTCCCTCCTGCTGCAGAAGGTCAGTGCCACCCAGGGCAGCCAGGCAGTCAGCCAGGCGGTCAGCCAGGAACTCTGTCCTGGTGGGCAAGCAGGATGTCCGTGCTTATGAGGGGCCCTGGGGACCATCTAGTCCAATCCCCATTTCAGATGGTGAAACTGAGGCCCAGAGAGGGGAACGATTTGCCTGAGACACAGACCAAGTTGGTGGGATGTCAGCTCAGGGGCCGGGAAGCCAACGCTGAGATGGGATCAGGGAACAAGAGGTTGTGGGAGTGAGGGACCAGTGGGATAGGGAGTGGGTGGGCCAGATGCAGGCCCTGCACTGGGGAGGGGGGAGGGGCCAGCGGAGAGCCACCCACTCGGTGCTCCAACCTGCCTGCCGTGGTGTCCTGGCTGCAGGGCCCTGGGCAGGAGCTGGCCACCACCCCCATGAGCAGTTCACTGCTCTGTCGATTAAAGACGACCCACCGGCTTCTCACTAGACCCATCAAGCTCCAGTCCCCCTGGCATCGCAACTTCCAGACCATCACAAAGAAGGGTGCTGCTGTACCACTGCCCATGGCCGAGTGTCCATGTTCTCTATCTTATCCCCTCGGCAGCTTCAGATTGTTTCCTAAGCACTGCTGAAAGGAGCCCATGGCTTTTAAGGTCATGTCTGTCCCCTCCAGCTGTTCTGACCCCGGGCAGGTAGCAATGCCAGCTCCTCCCGACTCCCCTTACTCTCCTGACCACCACACCAGCCCCTCAGCCAAGCAAGTTTTCTCCGATTTTCTCCTTCCTCTGACTCATGAGGGAGCTGGAGCCGTGGCTGTCTGAGGTAAAAGCCGTGGACTTGCAGTTTGGGGAATTAAGTAACTCATCCCCAGGTGGCTTCCCAGGGCCTAGACAGTGACTCAGTGGCCCTCTTAGTGCCCAGGCTCACAGGCCGAGGGTCAGGCCATGTCCAGCCCTGCAGCTCACAGGATGTGAGGGGGCACCGAAGATCTCAGGCCTTACAGCCCCTGAGAGCCATCCCTGGAGGCAGCATGTGGAGGTCCAGCCCCTGAGCAGCTGTGTGACTTCAGCTGAGTTTCATAACCTCTCTGGGCCTCAGCCTCTCCCTCTGACGGATGTGAATCAAAGGACGTCTGATAAGAGAAGTCACTTGTCATCTGCAGGGGAGGTTTTGGAGGAGACAGGGCCATCCTGGCCCCAGTGTGAATATCCAGTGGGAGGGCAGAGGCTGCTAGCCATCCAGGTGGACTTACGGGTCCCAGAAAACAGGTGTACATCTCCATGTATCTCCTGAACAGAAATACAAGGACGTGGAGTCCAGTCTGAAGATCAAGGAGGTGGACGGCTTGGAGCTAGTGAAGAAGTTCTCAGAGGACATGGAGACCATGCTCCGCAGGAAAGTGGAGGCAGTCCAGGTGCTCAGCCTGGGGGCTGGGGGTCCGCCCACCCTAGACACTGAACACCTGCCCTGGGCCCATAGCTCTGAGAGCCACCAGACCCTTGTAAAGAGAAGGTGGGGTGGGGGCAAAGGGAGAGGGGGAGGGCTAGGGTGGGTGCCCTGCCTTAGGGAACAGCGTCCGGGGCTGGAGGGTCAGCCCATGGTGTCAAGAAGGACCTGCATCATGATCTCAGGTTCAGTGGTAGGACGGGGTGCAGAGTGAGGACCCAGGAGTCACCATTGAGTGAATGGTGGGTGGGAGGGCTGCGGGGTGACTGCTGGTGAAGTGAACCCCCTCCCTCTCCTCCCGTCTTCCTCCCATCCTCCTCCCTTCCTCCCCTCCTCCCTCATATATACTCCTCCTCCCCACCCTCCCCCTTATCCCCTCCTCCCCTTCCCCCCTCATCCCCTCTCCCCTGCTTCCCTCCTCCCCTCCTCCCCCTTCCCTCCATGGTCACAGCCACAGACCCTCCATGAGGGTGCCCGTGGGGAATCTCCTGCAGAGCAGTACTAAATAACCTTTGCCCCGTGGAACTTCTTCATCTTGCCCTCAGCCACAGGGGTTGGGTGCAGGGCAGCAAGGATTGCTCTGCCCAGTTCACAGGAGGATAAACATAGACCCAGAGGGTCGCAGATGATATAAAATCCCATCTTCCTGGTAATAAATGCCCTGCTGTGTCTCTACTTCTATTTACTGCGCCTTTTCTTTCCTTTATCTTTTTTTTTTTTTTTAAGTTATTTGCTTATTTATTTGGCTGCACTGGGTCTTAGTTGCAGCATGTGAGATCTAGTTCCCTACCAGGGATCAAACCCATGGCCCCCTCCACTGGAAGCTTGGAGTCTTTACCACTGGATCACCAGGGAACTCCTCTTTCTTTTATATATATATTTTATTTATTTATTTTTTTGGCTGCTCCATGAAGCATGTGGGATCTTAGTTCCCCAACCAGAGATCAACCCCGAATCCCTTGCAGTAGAAGCACAGTCTTAATGACTGAACCCCCAGGGAAGTCCCAATGACTTGAATTTTTAAAGCCGTTTTAGGTTGACAGCAAAATTGTGAAGAAAGCTCAGAGTCCCTGTTTACTCCCCCTGCTCTCACAAACACAGCCTTCCCAGCTACCAACACTCCCACCAGATGGTACATTTGTACACCCAACGAACTGACACTGACACGTCATTGTCACCTGAAGGCCGTAGTCTGCTTGAGGGTTCACTCTTGGTGTGCATCACAAGGGTTTGGATGAACGTGTAATGACATGTACCCACTGCCATAGATTACAGGGTAGTTTCACTGCCTTGAGAAGTCCTGCTTGACAGTGCCTGTATTGGACCCTCCCCTGAACACTGTGTACTTGAAAGGACCCTGTGTGTCGCCTTGCAGGCTGGTTTCCTGTCCTCTGACCTGTCTGCCTTTTGGCCACTGTGACTAGCGCTGTTGTGCACGTTCGTGTGCAGGCGCTGGTCTGAGTGTCTGTCCCCGGTTCTCGTGGGTGGACCCCTGGGAGTGGACCTTACACGGCCACTGGCCTCCTTTCCCCGCTCACTCTCCCCCTCGTGTCCCCGCCACAGAATCTGGTGGAGGCTGCTGAGGAGGCCGACCTGAACCATGAATTCAACGAGTCCCTGGTGGTGAGTCCTCCTGCCCCCACAGCCCTAGGAGGTACGACGACTAATATTCCGAAGCCCTTTGACTCGGGTCCCCTGAGGACGGGACTTAGGGCAGGGGGTAAGGGGGAAGAGCCCCAGCATCGTCTTTCAATGCATGCAATGTGAACCGCACAGGTATGAATGAATGTGAGGGTTCGTTCTGAACCGCACAGGTTATGTGTGAACCTGAGAGTTGGTTCTGAACCGCGCTGATGTGAATGAACCTGAGGGCTGGTTCTAAACCGCTCTGAGTCCTTGAGGAGCCATTTGCGGCCCAGTCCAGGGCCAGACTGCAGGCTGTCTCTTCAGAGGGAAGCCCCCGTGCAGGGTCCCCGTTCTGGGTCCCAGGAGCCTTCCCACTCCCATTAGAGCTCAGGCTGCTGATGAGGGCACCTCCATTTGCCCACCTCCCCTGACTTTGTGTCTGCCTGTCTGTCCCAACGCTGTCTGTGTCCACACACCAAACAAAGTGGGGACTGAAGCCATATCCAGACAGTTTTTTCAAAACCCGAAGAATCAACCATCAGGCCCAACTGTTTGGAACTTGCCCCGAATCAGTGGTGGCTGGAATCCTTGGCTCATGCTGACGCCCCCCCATGCCTGGCCCTCTCTCTCCGCCTGTCCCTCTCGGTCACCCTAGTTCGACTATTACAACTCCGTCCTCCTCAACGAGAAGGACTCCAGCGGGGCATACGTGGAGCTGGGAGCCGAGTTCCTTCTAGAGGCCAACGCGCACTTCAGCGACCTGCTGGTGAACACGACCCTGAGCAGCGTGCAGCTGCCCACCAATGTCTACAACAAAGGTGCCCGCCGGACCCCCACCCCGGGGAGCAAACGGGGCCCCCGGGTCAGGGGAGAGTGAGTTTGGGTGTGGATGGCCTCACTGCAGGCATTGAGCTTTCAAGTGTGCGCATGTGTGTGTGCACATATATTCAGCAGGTGAAGGCTGATCTCATCTCCCCTGCATTCCCCCCACAACCTCACCCTTTAGACCCAGACATCTTGAATGGAATCTACATGTCCGAAGCTCTGAACACTGTCTTCGTGGAGAACTTCCAGAGAGACCCGACGCTGACCTGGCAGTACTTCGGCAGCTCCACGGGGTTCTTCCGCATCTACCCAGGTGAGGACTCGCGGAGGCATCTCCACAGTCCTCCAGGCTCTGTCTCTGGGAACAAGGCGACATTGCAACCCAATAAGCACACTTTCAAGTGATAACTGATGAAGGAATGAACCAACGATGCCGTTGGACCCCTCGGTAAATAGCCAATCAATGTCCACCCGGACTCTGGTCCTGCAAGAAGCATGTGGGAGGTGGAAAGGAGGGCCAAAGAGTTCTGACCTTCAGAAGGCTGCATCCTCGCTGGAGAAATGGAGCAAAGTCCATGTTCAACAGCAGGAATGAGGTTGAACTGTCTAGTGGCCAGCCCAGCAGACAGCGGGGGACTCCCCCTGTTCTACTGACCAAACAGAAAACAGAAGCCCATCTATAAGGTCTCCAAGAGCTCTGCCTTCTTTTACTTCTCATTTAAAAGGATTCACCTCCACAGCTCACACCCACTCTTATTTTAGCCCCCTCTCCAGAAAGCCTTAACATGGCCCTCTTTTCTGAGACAAGTGTTACCCCCTTAATCAACAGTAATTGACTAGAAGACAGACAAGAAATTCAGGCAAGGCTTTAAAGTTGGGGCCCCTGCTGCAGCAGTGAGGAACAAGGACAAAACCCAGTTTCCCTTGCTGGCTCCCATGGGGGATGAGCTGGTTCCTTTTATCAGGGTGATGGTAGGAGTGTGGCC
Organism: Dama dama; assembly: GCF_033118175.1. Classification (NCBI taxonomy): domain Eukaryota; kingdom Metazoa; phylum Chordata; class Mammalia; order Artiodactyla; family Cervidae; genus Dama; species Dama dama. The sequence goes on from NC_083702.1 coordinate 11,861,180, forward strand.
CAGGGTTGGGCTGGAGGGGTGCCTATGTGGCCTGCCCACACCTTGGTGGTGTTGAGTGCATGGGACACGCTCAGTGCCCTGCTTTTGCTCCCAGTTCTTCAGAAGTGGCAGTTGTGTTTTTGGTGTTTTTATATCTATTGTCCATAATTTGCCTCAACTGCACACACGTGCAGTTATTTTTTGTCTATAGTTTCTTTGTATTTTATTGCTCAAGGAGACATTCGTCTGGGTATAAGCACTGCAGCCGAGGGTCCCAGGTCCCCAGCCCCAGCCTGTCCTGGAGGGTCCTAAGGATGGTTCAGTGTCCCCCAGGGTTTCTCTTAGGAGGAGTACAAAACAACCTCAGAGCTCACAGGTTCCCCAGAGTGGACCCTCCTGTGAAAAAAGTGTGTGAAATTGTTAGTTGCTCAGTCATGTCCACATCTTTGCAGTCCCTGGACTGTAGCCTGCCAGGCTCCTCTGTCCATGGGATTCTCCAGGCAAGAATACTGGAGTGGGTTGTCATTCCCTTCTCCAGGGGATCTTCCCAACCCAGGGATCAAACTCGAGCCTCCTGCATTGCAGGCGGATTTATTTACTGTCTAAGCCGGGGGACGCTCCTGTCTCACTACCCAAATCCACAGCAAGTCATTGGTTCTTTTCTGTCCTCTGGAGCCTCAATGGGCAAGTTCATCCCTCTTTCATGCAACACCCTTCAAAGGCTTGAAGACAACTCTCATGTCCCTCAGGCCTTCCCCAGGGTGGAATTCCTGCTGCATCAGGGCTCCCAGAGCTGTCAACTTGTGTGCGGACACAAAGCTTGCCCATTTTTGTCCTGGGTTGTTTGCTCTTGTTGTCACTGAGTTTTCTTTACAGTCTGGCTATTTCCTTGCATTCCATGGATTCCCTTTGCACTCTATTCACTGTGACTTTAGACCTGCAAAAGTCTTTGTGCTTCTTGGTGTCAGGGTAGTGTTTTAATGTTGTTTGCTTCTAAGTATTTTTGAATTCCCCTGTGAGTTCTTCTTTGAACTTTTAGTAATTTAACAGTGTGTTTTGTAATTTCCAAATATATGGGGAATTTGTCTTTATCTTTTTATTAAAAAATTTCTAATTCAGTTGTCTGCAGCCAGAGAACATGGTGTATATTGGTGCTGATTGTATGAAATTAGTTGGGAGCTAGTTTAACAGCTTAATATGTCATTAACATTTGTAAATATTCTACATGTGCTTGAGCAGAATATGGGTGCTTTAATTGTTGGATAGAAATTCTGCTCACATCATTAGATGAAGCTTGTCAATCGTATTATTTAAATTTTCCATGCCTTTACTGATTTTATGTCTGCTTGCTCCTCATTAACCTTTACAACACACTTTTTAAGTCTATTTCTTCTGATATTCATAGAGATATTAGTGTGCTCTTGGTTGGTATATGCCTGATATCTATATATTTTCCATCCTTTTACTTCCAATCTTCTATGTCACTTTGTTTTAGCCGTATCTGTTGAAAATAGCATATAGCTTTTTAATTTTTATTCAAACTGACAATCTCTTTTACTATTTGGCAAGTTAAGCACATTTTCATGTATTATATTGATACATTTGGACATGCTATAATCTTATTTTTTAGATTTCTTCTCCTTTTTTTTATGTTTCCTTTTTGCCTCTTTCTTTCTTTTTTAATGATTTACCTTTTTTTCATAAATTTTCCCCCTCCAATTCTCTTTTTTTTTCCTATCACTTCTGAACTTATTCCTCTGTTTCTGTTTAGTCATTAGTCCTGCATGGGTAACAGGGATTTATCAGGCACGTGTAACACAAGGTTTTACAATTAAATCATATTTTACCCTCCTCGCAGTCAAAAAGGCACCTGAGAACTCTCCTGCTTACATCTCTGCCCCCACCCTGACTTCTTAATCTCCCCAAATTAGATGCCTTTACTGTTATCTGATACAAATATCTGGTGTGTGTTCCCGAGCCTTTCCAGATTCTAAGAAAGCAAGGCCATAGAAATGAACATCTCCCCCTCAAGACGTGTGGGTGAGCAGAGCTCTTTATTGAAAAGGGACTGTGTGCACCAGGGCGAAGGCAGGAAGGGTTCCAGCTCCCTGAGGATGTTCAGGGAAGGGGGTTAAAGGCCACATGGGGGAGGGGCCTCGGGAGCCCACTCATCTCCTGCTCAGTTCTCAGATTGGTTGGCATCCAAGTGAGGTTTTGAGCATCACCAGTCTAGTTTCCTCCTGGTGCACCCAGGGAGTCAACTGAAACCTGCAACCTTGGCCCAGCCTCTATACCTGTGGGCTGTGAGCCCTGAAGGGGGTTGTACAGTGTGAAAAAAAATTATATATATATATATATATATATATATATATATATATATATATATATATATAAAAGAAAGGAAAAAGGGGGAAAGAAAAAGGGAAAAAAAGGGAGCGAAATGAAAAAGAAAATCTGGTTTCAACTAGTCCGAGGTCCACATGCTTGCAGTCAGAGGTTTTCATCTGTGGGGAAACCACTTGGGAACATGCATCAGGCCTCACCCGTGTCTTTCGGGGCACTGGGAGTTCAGGAGTTTGGGGGGTCCGACCTGTGAAGTGAACCCAGCTCTGGATCTGTGCAGTTGGGGGTGAGTGTCCATCCATCAGCTGCCTGCCGCCTTGCTGCCCCCTCAGTTTACAGGGTGTGATGACTGGTCCCACACACACTGCCCACATACCCAGCTGGCCCTGCCCCAGGGATCCTGGCCATCCCGGGGTCAGCACCCATCCCAGGACTCTGGAGCAGCCTCGCTGAGTGAGGCCTTCTTTTCCTCAGGCATCAAGTGGACGCCGGATGAGAACGGAGTCATCACCTTCGACTGCCGGAACCGTGGCTGGTAAGCGACCCCAGGGGCCTGGCTTCTGGGGCTGGCATTTCTGTGCAGCCTCTGGGTTTTGCCTAGCTCTCCCCCAGGGCCTGTTCTGCACCCACCCTGGGGCCACGGGTGTGCAGAACTGACCCAGAATAAAAGAAGAAGAGTCTGTCTGCATCACCCCACAGCTGCTCTGCCCCAGGACTGACCACACCTGTCCTGCCGCCCGACACCTTCTTCCAGGGCCCTGAGCTGACAGCACACTCACCGTAGGCCAGATCCCTTCTCCCCCCACACCCTCCCTCTGGCAGATCTATAACCAGGTCTGGGGGCATCCGGCTCCCTCCCTTCCCACTGTCAGATCCCCCTGGGACCCAGGCTGGCCCGAACCAAAGAGGACAAGGGTCACTACCAAGACTTGACCGCCCCCACCTGACAAGCTTGCTCAGTGGGCACGATCCCAACCGTTCCCTCTGCAATGGCTGCCAAACAGCTGGGTGGTTCCAGACACGAGCAAGCCTGGGTGTTGACTTGAACTTCGAGCCAGAGTCTGAATGGAAACAAGGGAGACCTGGCTGATGGTGGTTCTGACTCCAGCTATCCCACTTCTGACCTGACCCTCCCTCTCTGCTAAAGGTACATACAAGCTGCCACCTCCCCGAAGGACATCGTGATCGTGGTGGACACAAGCGGCAGCATGAAGGGGCTGCGGATGACCATCGCCAAGCACACGGTCTCCACTATCCTGGACACGCTGGGGGAGAACGACTTCGTGAATATCATTGCGGTAAACACGCCTCCCATTCGAGAAATACCTCCACCTGCACTAGAGTGACCTGTACCTATGGGCACTTGACGCTTCATCCCCTGTAGCTGGGGGCCCCCACCTAGGATGGGCTTCCAGGGGTCCACAGTTTCTGAGATCATGTGGGAAGTGCATATGTCCATTTCTCTGAGGCAGTAGCTCTCCTTGGTCTCTCAGATGAGTCTGGGGTCCGATCTAGATGAAGGAGATTTTAAGTAGGTCTCTAACTCGGCCCTACCCCTGTGCCCTTGGTGGTGTCACCCTGGGAAGACCCTCCTTTCTGCAGGGTGGGAGACCCCCAGCTCCCACTTCCTTCGTCCCCGAATCCAGACACATCGGGAGGGAAGGACCAGCAGTCCCCCGTCCTGATTCTCCTGAGGACTGCTCCACCTGCCCCAGAAAGGGATGAAGTGGAGGGACAGACAGACAGAAATGGAGAGAAGAGTTGGGTGACTCCTGGACTCTGTGAGGTCAAGGGCTAGATGGCACCCAGCCAGCCTCCCCAGAAGATGCCCAGGCTAGGACTCAGGGGAGAATGTTCAGAGTCAAGGTCATGCTGTTCCCTGTACTTCCTTCCCTCTACTCAGAGAAACTGCCAAAAGCTTAGGGTCCCCAATATCACATTACACAGGGACCCCGGTGAGCCCACCCTGACTCTCCGTGAGTTGTCAGCAAGTCACTGGGCCCTGACTTGCCAAACTGACCTTGTGTGTTCTGCCCTCTGACCTTTGGCCTCCGCCCTCCGCCCTCTGCAGTATAACGACTACATCCACTACATCGAGCCTTGTTTTAAGGGGATCTTGGTCCAGGCAGATCGGGACAACCGAGAGGTGGGTGTACCTGGAACCCGTCCGGCTTCTCCTTCCAGGGATAGGGGGTGGTCTTGCGCCCGGCCACTCACGGCCTCTCAGCTTCTCCTGGGGGCATCTGAGAAACCTCTGCTGCAGGTGCCCAGCTGTGAAATTAGGGGATGGGTCCTGCAGTCTTGCTCTTCCTGGCAAGTAGCTCTGCACAGCCCCTGAGAGCACCGCCAACAGTGAAGGTTCCCAGGGTCAGTGACCACTGAGCCTCCTCTGACTTCTTATCTCCAACAGCACTTCAAACAGCTGGTGGACGAGTTGATGGTCAAAGGTGTGGGGGTCGTGGACCGAGCCCTCCGTGAAGCCTTCCAGATCCTGCAGCAGGTCTGATGTGGGTTGGGGAGCACTGGGCAGGGATGGGGCAGGGGAGCAGGGGAGTCACGACCACGTCTCCCCACAGTTCCAAGAGGCTGGGCAAGGAAGCCTGTGCAACCAGGCCATCATGCTGATCACCGACGGGGCCGTGGAAGACTATGAGCCGGTGCTGGAGAAGTACAACTGGCCGGACCGCAAGGTTCCTCTCGGAGACTGGTGTCGGGGAAGGCGGGGACCGGGGGAGTGCTTCCTCCTGCTGTGTCTGCAGGCTCGGCCCATGAGACCCAGGGTGACATTCCAACATCAGGGTGACTGCAGAGCCCCACTCAAGGGCACAGAATATGGTGGGGATGGAAAATTGCAGGCTGTGAGCCTCACCAGGCAGACCCCCACACCAGGCAGGCATCCCCCCTGCCATAAGCCCAGGCCCTGGGCCCTTCCCCATTAGAAGCGCTGAAAGTGCACAGTCCAAAGCCCAGACCTAGACCCAGATGCAGCCAGGCCCCTAGCGGCCAGGACTCAAGCCTACCGGGTCTCATCCACCAGGTCCGGGTCTTCACCTACCTGATTGGGAGGGAAGTGAGTTTTGCTGACCGCTTGAAGTGGATCGCCTGCAACAACAAAGGTGGGTGATGCCACATGAGCCAGAGGGTCCGGGGCCTCACCTGAGCACAGATGCTGAGCCAAGGCTCTGGTGCAAAACTCAAAGCAGAGGTGACTGCATACACCCCCTTCCTCCTCAGACAATCAAGGCGGGTATCGATTGCTCCCTGTGGGGCTCTCACCCCACGACACATACCCCCCCAAGACACACCCAGAGGTGGTGACCTCAGGTCTGCAGAAGGGAGACCCATCTCTTCAAATGAGGTTTTACCCAAACTGCCACACAGAAAACCAGGCAGACAAGGGGGCCAACATTTCAACGTCAGTGCTCTCTGGTGTCTGGCCTCCATTCCTGCTGCTGCAGATGAAGCCCGTGGGCTTGGTTGTGCTCTAGACTCAGGGCACAGGCCATCACTTTCTTTAGAATAAGGCTTTGTGTGTAGCAGCCCGCATCTCTGGGCCAGAACCCAATACCCAGGCTTCACGGTGCTGACTCAGGCCCCTAGACCCCAGCCGGATGTCCGAGCACCTGCTGTGGGCTGGCAGACGGTCCCAGCCCTGGGGAATGGATGTGGTCAGGATGGCTGGGACGGCCCTGATTCTGTCCGGAGGACGGGGAGGTGGGGCGGGGAGACACACACGTGAGCCGTCAGTGAGAGGACAATCTGAACTGAACTGTGGGCAGAGGGGCACAGGCTGCCCAAAGTGTGGGTGAGGGGGCAGCCCTCCTGCATTTGGGGGCTCAGGGCAGGCCTCCTGAAGGATGTGTGTCTAAGGTGAGACATAAAGAAGTGGTAGGAGTGAGTCAGATGCAGAGAGCGAGGAAGGGCATCAAAGTGTCTGAGACAGGAGGCGTCCTGGGAGTAAAAGCGGCCAGGCTCCCCAGAGCTGGGGAGAGCGTCCTGTGGGTGATGGTGAGCAGACACATGCTAAACCAGTCACAGCCTGTATGGCATTTGCCTCAGCTGCAGCCCCCTCCCCATGACTGATGGAGGACTGTAGTTAGAGAAAGGAGGAGGGAGGCTCTCTGCAAATAGACCTGAGGGGTGGGGGTGGGGGGCAGGTGGTGAGGAGATCCAATATAAAATCAAAAATTAAATTTTGAAAAATGCTATACACTTGAAACTAAAACAGCCTATCCCTTTTCCAGCGGATCTTCCTGACCCAGGAATCAAATCGGGGTCTCCCACATTGCAGGCAGATTCTTTACCAACTGAGGAATCAGGGAAGACATAAATCAACTAGACTTCAATATAAAATAAAAAATTAAAAGACCCAGGACAGAGCTGTTTGCCATGGGGTGCATCCCTGCAGGACAGTCCTGCAGGGGGTGAGGGGCAGCCTTGTGCCCTGACTTGAGGCCCTGCTGCTCCCAGGGCAACTCTAGATCTTGGGGGGGATGGAGATTCTCCCAAATCCAGGCAGGGCCAGGCCTTCATGTCCTTGCAGCACCACCAGCCTCCGGGTGCCTTGGGAGTGGGTGGCCTCGGGAGAAGCAGCACCCAGTGCCTGACCCAGGGCAGCTTCCAGCCAAGAGCCGTCGGTGGCTGCTAGTGTGCACCTTGCATCCACAGCCACTCTCTCCCCAACCAGGCTACTACACACAGATCTCCACACTGGCGGATGCCCAGGAGAACGTGATGGAATACCTGCATGTGCTCAGCCGGCCCATGGTCATCAACCATGACCATGACATCACCTGGACCGAAGCCTACATGGACAGCAAGGTGGGGCCCCAGGGAGCAAGTGGGGGCTCTTGGGTGGGGGAGGGGTGGGCAGAGCACCTCCTGGGGAGGCATTGTGGAGTGACCTCCACACCCAGGGCCGTCCCCCATGGACAGAGCCTTCGGCCCCAGACTGTCCCTCCTCCATGGTCCTTGCCTGCCTCCCTGTCCTCTCCCACCCACTCCAGGAGGAAAGGGGACTGACCAATGGTTTAGATACTGCAGCTTAACCCGACATCCTCCCTTGGACCCTGGTGTCCAATGAGACACTTGTAGGTCCCTCCCATGTACTACCAGACTTGGACGGTAGACAGTCAGATGAGATGTCTGGGAAAGGGGACCATCCTGATGCTCCTCAAACCCCATCATGAACACAGACCCCCGTGTCTGGTTGGGATTAAGAGAGACCTGGGAACAGTGGCTTCCACAGGAGGGACGTGTGTTTCCCTCTCCCGTACAAGAAGCCTGGACATGGACGACGAGCTCCCTGGCCCCTCCTGCTGCCCCTTCCCCTGCCATCCCTGGGGTCCTCCTGGTGCATGTGGCTACAGGGGCTCAGAATGGTGGCAGCCACGTTCCAGGCTTCCGGTGGAGGAGGGGAGGGGTGCACGCCCCAACTCTAAGGGAAACATCCGCAGAGTCTTACCGGACACTTAACCCGGCGTCTCAGTGGCCAGAACTTGTGCCCCGGTGGCTCCTTGACCCGTCCTCTTGCTGTCTGAGCCTTTGTTCCTGGGCTCTTGCACAGATGGACCTGTCTTGTGGGTGGGCCCGCCTCCTGGGCGTGGCCGAGACAAGAGGCCTGGGTGAGCAGGCTCGGGGCAGGGCCGCGGGCCCAGGGCTCTGAGACCCGCCCTGGCTTAGGGCTTTGCTTGCTGTGGTGTCTGCCCCAGCCCCCCTCCAGCCCCCTCCCCTCCATCCTTTCTGCCAACTCTCCTCCTCATGCAGAGAAGGCAAGCCTCCTTGGGGGCAGTCGTGGTGACTCAGGTCCCCATCTGCAGACTCTGTCCCGTCGCCCACCCTCCCTGACAGTTCTCCACCCACAGGCACAGAGCCTGGCACTGCTGACCACTGTGGCCATGCCTGTCTTCAGCAAGAAGAATGAGACGGTGAGTGGCTGCTCGTGAGCAGCTGCCCAGGTTAGAGCTGGGGCCGCGGCATCTTTAGACCCAGGGTTCTTGACACGGGTTCTTGACAGGGTCATCATGGGCGGGTGTGTGCCCAGGAACTCACATCTCTGGGTCGGGAGAGGCGGGGCGGGATCCTCACTTCCGGAAGCTGCCCTGTGATTCTGTTTACCCAGCCGGGTTCTGGCCAGCTGCTCTGGATGTGGGACCCTGCCTGGGGATCCTGGGCCAGAGGGGTCACCTACCTGGTGTCCAGCAAAGCCACTCTGACCCTGCAGGTGTGGGCAGGGTTTGACTTATCTGTGAAGGCTCTGGTGGGGGAGTTCAAGAGCCTCCCCTCCTCTGTCTGGCCAGAAAAACTTTCCTTACAGGCCCCGTGTGCTTCAGAGCCCCCAAACCCCCAGATTAGGGTCTCCCCGGATGCCAATACTTCAGCCTCTGCTGTGAAGGCTGATATTTCATTCAATTCTGTATTTCATTTAAATATTACAACTTCAGTGTTAATACAGGACAGTAATCTTCTCAGCTTGAGGTTACTCCTGGGGCCTCTTCTGCTAAGTTCTAGGTTTTTATTCCAGGATCTCAGCCTAAACTCTAACTGCAGAGGAAGGACTACCTGAGGTGCAAGTGGCTTCCTCTTGCGGGTCTGGGAGGGCCGGGGGTCCAGCCTGGCCTCACACATGGGAAGCCGGGTCCCCTGACACCGGCATTTCCTTCCAGCGGTCCCACGGCATCCTCCTGGGTGTAGTGGGCTCTGACGTGGCCCTGAGGGAGCTGATGAAGCTGGCGCCCCGGTACAAGGTGAGCCTGGATCAGCCCCTGAGTGGGGTCACAGGCCCCCCAGGAGCCACTTCAGTCTCCCTGAAGGGAGGTCACAGACCCTGAGTGGGGTCACAGCCTCCCCAGGAGCCTCCCTGCAGACAGGGTGGCCAAGAGCAGAGCTGGGACGGGGTCTGCATTCCTCCTCCTAATGCCCCCTCCCCAGACACCCTACCCCTGACATCCTGCCTTCCTGTCCCACACCCACGCATGACCCCCAGACATCACACCCCACATCCTGCCTTGCTGTCCCACACCCAGACACCCCCCAGACATCACACACACACACACACACACACACACACACACACACACACACACCGTCGATGTGCAGGCTCAGAGCAGACGGGACGGAGGCTGGGGCCCCTGGGATCCTTGGCCACGTCAGCTGCTTCCTGCTCTGTGGTCTCCGGCACTTCTCCCCATCCTGGTCCTCCTCCCTGCCCAGTCCCAGTTTTCCTGCACAAAGTCCCCTTGATACCCCCTCAATCCCTGTCTCTCCAGCTCGGGGTGCACGGCTATGCCTTTCTGAACACCAACAATGGCTACATCCTCTCGCATCCTGACCTCCGACCCCTGGTAGGTGCCAACCCTATTTGCCTTGGGGTCTTTTTTTTTTTTTTTTTTTTGCCTTGGGGTCTTAATCGTATGGGATTTGGGGGTAGTTCATGTGTGTGTGTTCAGTCATGTCCGACTCTCTGCGACCACATGCACTGTAGCCCGCCAGGCTCCTCCGTCCATGGGATTCTCCAGGCAAGAATACTGGAGTGGGTAGCCATGCCCTCCTCCAGGGGATCTTCCTGACTCAGGGTTGAACCTGGGTCTTCCACATTCTGGGCAGCTCCTTTACCATCTGAGCCACCACACCCAGATTTGGGGGTAGTTTATAGAAACAGTTGAAACAGTGAATGGGTTCCATTTAAGAACCCAAAATAGGGACATCCCTGGTGGTCCAGTAGTAAAAGTCACAGGGAGACAGATTTCCGCCCTGGATGAAGAACTTTCTAACAATTAGAGTCCAAAACCAGGACAAGCTCCTCGTAAAAGGAGATCTCCCTCCAAGGCCGGGAACCATCTGTCATGAATGCTGGCCAGGGCCCCTCTGCCTCGGGTGGAGGAATGGCCGAGATGCTCTGGTTTATGGTTCTGCCCCACGGGCCTTCTGGAAGGGCTGGGCTTGAGCAGGGCCTTGTGTTAACCTCGTGTCTCTCCCCCGACCGGCCCACTCAGTACCGAGAGGGGAAGAAACTGAAGCCCAAGCCCAACTACAACAGCGTGGACCTCTCGGAAGTGGAGTGGGAGGACCAGGCCGGAATGGTGAGTGGCGCAGGGGGAGAGGGTGGGTGGCTGGACGGCAGGGCCCGGGGGTGAGGGGTGCGTAGGCGCTGAGCTCACCCCGCTCCCTCAGCAGAGACTTTCCAGGCTCAAAGCAGAAGTGGTGCTGCTAACAGACGGTTCTCCCTATGGCCCCAGAGAGATAACAGCTGCTTCCTCCGAGGTTGAAGGAGCTCGCGTCTGTAGCCACAGAGGTTGGCTTCGGGTGGCTGTAGGCCAGCCTTGGCGTCAGGAGCTCCTCCTGGAGGAACTTGTGTCTGGAGGGTTGGCCGCAGTGTCCCTCACTCATCAGCCCACTGGGAACCTTATCTTGGTGAATTCTAGAATTCCAGCTAAGGGGAATACAGCCCTAGAAGCAGATCTCTTTTCCTACCCGGGCTCTGCTCGCAGGGGAAAGGTGAAAACCTAGTGTGTTCCCAGGGTTGACCTCTGAGCCGAGGCTCAGAGCACACTCCAGTGTGTGCCAAGCAACTGATTTCGTTTTCTTTTTCCTCGAAGCTGAGAACAGCCATGATCAACGGGGAGACCGGGTCTCTCTCCATGGACGTCAAAGTCCCGCTGGACAAAGGGGTAAGCGCTCCAGGAAAAGACTGAGGTCTGGTCCCAGGATGTGGCATCCTGGTTAATTAAGGTTGGCGGTGGTGACAAGGGACCTGGCTGAATCAGAGTGTAAATCTGGAGAACTTGCTGGAGTCTGGAGGGCCCAAGCGAGCGGCCCAGCCCAGCCAGCATCAGACCCACAGTGCTTTGGCCAGCGAGTGACCCCTCTCCAGGGCTTGCCTCTCAGGGACCTGGGGTGAAGCAGCAGCAAGCCCAGCCCTTCACAGATCTTCTTTTTGCCTTGCATGGATGCTAAGTTGCTCAGTTGTATCCGACTCTTTGCGACCTTCCCAGACAAGAATACTGGAGTGGGTTGCCACACCCTCCTCCAGGGAATCTTCCCAACCCAGGAGTCAAACCTGCATCTCTTATGTCTCCTACATTGGCAGGTGGGTTCTTTACCACTAGCATCACCTGGGAAGACCTCTTTCTGCCTTACCTGCCTGCTATGTGGCCCTTTTGTTGTTTATGGTGGAAAGGGGGAAGGTGTTAGTTGCTCAGTCGTGTCTGTCTATGGACTATGGACTGTAGCCTACCGGGCTCCGCTTTCCATGGAATTCTCCAGCAAGAATACTGGAGTGGGTTGCCATTACCTTCTCCAGGGGACCTTCCCAATCCAGGGATCAAACCCAGGTTTCCTGCTTTGCAGGCAGACTCTTTACTGTCTGAGACACCAGGGAAGCCCCTGGAAACAGGGAAAGTGACAGTTAATTTTGCAAACTGTTAGCAGCTCTTGTAAAGCATGTCATCTGTGAATAAGATGAAAATCACTGCTGCTCCTCAGAGCTGATTTTCAGGAATGGGTCCACCCAGCGATGCCTTCCTGTTCCCACAGACTCGCTTGTCACTTACAAGGAACGGCTTCCTCTTTCTGTGTAAAAGGCCCCGCTGGCTGGCACTGACTCTGCATTGTCCCTTGACATATTTACAAATGTCACCTCCTACCTCCCACTACCGCTGCCCTTTCGCCTCCAAGGGAAGAAAGTGGGCATCCTTCGGCAACAATTAGACCCAGGTTCTTTCACAGACACGGACTTTCCTGGAAGCCAAGCATGGAAGCCCTGGGAAGGAAAGTAACTCTCTGCATTCCTTTTAGATGTACAGGCTGTTTCTCACTGGGACCTGCATCAGTTCTGTGGCCTCTGCTTGTTGTTTTCAAGCTCTGGGCTGAGAGGGCCTCCCTCGGGCAGGCTGCTCAGCATCTCTGATGACCCACCAGGCCCACAAGGTCCTTCTCGTGAACCAGAAAAGGCAGAGGTGGCTTCCAGACACCTCCACCCTTATCTCAACCAGACTCCCACTCACAGGTGTCGGGGTGCTCCCATCTCAAAAAGAGGTGAAATAAAGACAGTTTCAGATAGAGAAGATCAGAGTTCATCCCTAAGAGAAATACTTAAAGAAATTCTTCAGGCAGAAGAAAAATGACACAGATGGAAACCTAGATCGACACAAAGAAAAATGGGCAGCATTGGAAACGATAAGTGCATGGGTTAGGATAGGATTTCATCCATTCTTTTAACTTCTCAAAAAGACAGCTGTTTAAAGGAAAAATGTTGACATTGTGTTGTGGGGTTTGTCATGTGAGCAAGTGTAAGATACAGCCACACAGAGTGAAGTTATCCCACTGCATTAACACACCAGAGGAAGCCACCACTTGGCCACCCCAAAGCATGCTGAACACACATGACAAAACTTCACTGGGAGCAGAAGGAAATGTCCTCAATCTGATTTAAAAAAAAAAAAAAAGGCATGTGTGGAAAAGCTCACTTTCAGTGGTGAATGACTGAACACTTTCTAAGATTGTGAACTTGGTGAGGGTATCTGGTTTTCACCACTTACGTTCAACATTGCCCTGGACCTGGCAAAGACCTATCTTTGCAATAGGGCCAGGAAATGAAATAAAAGGCATGAAAATTAGAAAGGAGAGGCTAAAGCTATCTTTGTTCACAGCAAGATAATTGTTCACATAGAAAATCCCCCAAATTTGCAAAACAGCTGCTGGAACTAATAGATAAATTTAGCCAGTTCACAGAACACAGAGTCACTGTTATAAAAATCAATTATACTTTTATATATAGCCAGAAACATTTGCAAAATGAAAATACTTTTAAGTTCCAATTTCCAGGGCACAAATAATATAAAATAGGAATAAATTTCACATATATGACCTCTACACTGGAAGCTACATAACACTGCAGAAAGAATGTCAAATAAAAAAACTAAATAGGAAAGTATAACCATGTTTATGGGTTGTAAGATCAATACTTCTAAGATGTCTACTCTCCCCCAAATTATTCTATAGATTCAACACAATCCCAATAAAAAATCTAACAGACTTCTCCTAGACATAGAAGAAGAAGGTGATTCTAAAATTTATATGAATGTGCAAAAGACCTAACATGGCCAAAACTTTCTTGAAAAAGAACAGATTCCTTTTGTTGAATGAGATGGATGATTCACAGTACCTGATTTCAAAACTTACTTCAAAGCTGCAATAACCAAGCAGAGTGGTATTGACATATGAATAGACAAATGGATCCATGGAGTAGAGACTACAGAAATGAAACACACAGAAAAACACACAAGTTGCCAGCATATTTTCGATAAAGACACCTTGGCAAATCAATGGAGAAAGGAAAGTGTTTTCAACAAATGGTGCCGGAACAACTGAATAAATGTATGAAAAGTCATTGAGATATACTCATACCATACACAAAAATTAATTTGAATGTTGCTCAATTACAAAACTCTCAACGTAAAAGCTAAAACTATAAGGCTTCTAGAAGAAAAAGCAGGTGAAAATCTTTACAGCCTAAGGTTATTTAGTTTTCTTTGACTAAATTCCAAAGGCATTAAATGTAAAATAACATTTGAAAAATTGAATTTCATCAAAAAACAGTTCTGTTCATCCAGAGACACAATTAAGAAAATGAAAATCCAGACATAGACTGTGTCCAGACCATAAAGAACTTCTCCAGATTACTAACAAAAAGTCTAACAATGTAATAAAAAAAATGTGGGCAAGACACTTTAGCAGAACTTTTAGAAATGAAGAAACAGACATGATCAACAAGCCCAACCAGCAACTTCAGTTGTCAGGGAAATGCAAATTAAAACTACTTCCATACCCTCTAACATAACTACAATTTGAAAGACTGACAATACCAAATTCTGCCAAAGATGTGGAGAAATTGGAGTTCATACATTGCTAGTGGAAGTATAATAAAATAATTTGGGGAAGTTGGCAGTGTTTTATAAAGGCAAACATAATTTGCATATTTTGCAAAGGAATTCCTTCCCTGGTACTTATCAAGAGAAATGAAGACACATGTCCACAAGAAGAAGGTTCACAGCAGCTTTATTCAAAACAGCCTTAAACTGGAAACACCCTGGATGACCACCCATGGAGGGCAAACCTGGAAGTAAACCGTGGTGTGCCCTCCCTGAAGTACTTAGAACTCGGCAGGGAAAGGACCACAGCGCTGACACACCCAACAACACGGGTGGGTCGCAGGGACACTATGTGGAGCAAAAGTGGACACGAAAGAGCTTGCGCTGTGAAAACAGCAAACCTAACCTGTGGGGATGGAGGTCAGAACAGAGCTTGCCCAGGAAGGTGGGGGGCTGACCGGAAGAAGGCAGAGCGATTTCAGGGGCTGCACGCAATCCGTATCTCACCCCGGGAGGTAATCCCACAGCAACGTACATTTATCAAAACTGCTGAAATGATACATTTAGATGTGTGCATTTCAACGTTTTCTTCAATTAAAAAAGAGAGACAGAAAGAAAAAAATTGTTAATGCTCCCCAGTTTCAGACTCAAACCAGCCCCATTTGGAGCCCATCAATGCCCTGGCTGGCCCCCAGCTGCCCCCATGGCTCCCAGAGCCCCCCACCCAACTGGGAGTGGGTTTGCCTGAAGCAGAGGGGACCAGAGGGCATCAGGCAGGACGAGGCCGAAGCTGGGAACTGTCCTTTCTGGTTTGGTCCACGAATGGTTTCCTATTGAAACAATCATTTTTTGCTACCTTCTCACTCTGCGTCCCATGCAACATCTTACTCCAGTTTCCAACCCAGAAGAAAAGCCTGAAAAAAAGGCAAAGGGGCTAAGAACAGCCTCGTGGCCAAGTGCAGTGTGCAGCTTTCCCAGAGACATCCAAGTGTATGCAGATGGTACAGCCTACGGGGCTCCAGAGCCCAAGTCAGCCCTGCCCTTCCCACCCACTACAAACACCCTCACCACCTCCCAGCAATCCACAGGGGATGCTCTTGTCGATTCTGCTTCACAAATGGAACTGCGATGCCCAAAAGCATGAGATCACTCACCCAAGCTCACCAGCCCACGAGTGGCCAGTGGGGCTCAGACCAGGGCTGTCTGACGCCTGTGCCCGTCTTAGCCACTGTGCATACCCCCCGATGCCCAGACTTGTGCAAATTCAACTCAACCTCAACATAACAGCTTTGAAAGGAAAGAGAAGCTGTGAAGGGCAGCAAGGCCTGGAGGGGTCTGGACTCCAGAGGCAGGCAGTTCCTGGTGGGACGTATAAGTGTGAGCTCCAGCCAGTAGCCTGCGCTGGTCCCTCCTGAACCACGGCCACTAGCCAGCGCAGGGGCCACCAGCCAGTCAGACTTTCTAGGTTTCCATTTCTGTTAACTGACAGTAACTGAGATTTCACATTTCCATTCCTGAGTTGTGGTACACGTGGTAACTCATGGGCCCATAGGGACGGTGCAGTCTGGACTATGGCCCTCAGTCAGGCACACCTTCCCCAGGGCTGCAGTATGCCGGTGGGAGAAGGCCTTCGGGTGGGGGTGGGGGGGCAGAATAAGAAGTGGGGGGTGGGGGTGGGTGGGGCACCAGGCAGCACATGGGGAGGGAGGGAGGGGTGGTTGGCACTTCCCCCCCAGCCAGCACCCTTCCCTGGTGCCTCTTTCAGAAGCGAGTTCTTTTCCTGACCAACGACTACTTCTTCACGGACATCAATGACACACCTTTCAGGTGAGGGGCCTGGATCTTATTTGGGGGGGAGGAGAGGGTACAATGTGAGGGCCAACCGCTCAGGTGGGACTTTCAGGTCTGGGACGGGATTCACTCATAAGTAGTTGGCAATTTTGTGATAACTGAAAAAGACCCAGGTCTGCACTTGGGAAAACTGATACCTACACCCACTTTGCTATGTGATTCGGTGTGCAGTGTGGCCCAGGGTGCAGGGCCAGGAGCTAAACTAAGTTGGAATCCCAGCTCTGCCACTCACAGGCTGTGTGATCTTAGGCAAGTTACTTAACCTCTCTGTGCCTTAGACATCTCATCTGTAAAATGGGAGTGATAATAGTAGCTGCTTCTCTGCAGTACTGAAAGAATTATTAATAAATATCATTATCTACCTGGAGGTCTTAAAGCAGTGCAATTGTAAGTAGTTGTAAGATGAAAGGTAAGCCTTGAATGTCTTTCAGTTTCCCTCCCATCATATAAATGTTCAGCTCTAGCATCATACAGTGCAAGGAGCAAAGGCCCCTTCTCTCTGAATTCCGCATCGCTACACGAAGGGTGGTCCCCAGTCCCGACTGGTCCCTGGGGTGCCTACAGGAACTTGTGACATTGTCTCCAGGTCCTTCCTTCGTTACTCGGGATTCCTGGGGTGGGGCCCAGGCGCTAGGACCCTATAAACCCCCTAGGTAGTTCAGGTATCAGCCAAGCCTCAAAAGATGATCTTCCAGGAGGGAGAGGTAGGCGAGGTGGGTTCTCCAGGCGGGAGGGGCCTCCCTGACCACGGGACATGTGGGACCCTGAGACCCTTCTCCATCCTCAGAGCGTGGAGGTCCAGGGTGAATCCAACAGAACGGGAGCAGAGGGGGCCTTCCCCTCTCTTGTCCAGGTCCTTCTCAGGAAAGAGACTGATGACAAAGCAGAAGTCTTTGCCAGGGTTCAGGGAGGGGGGCACTGAGAGCCTAGGGCAGGCGGGGTGTACTCACTGTCGTAGGCTGTGTGCTCAGGGGGTCCGAGGTTGGGGGGCCCATATCAGGCCCCAGCTGACCTCTAGCCTGTGTCCTCTGCTCTGCCTGCAGTTTGGGGGTGGTGCTGTCCCGAGGTCACGGAGAATACATCCTCCTGGGGAACACGTCAGTGGAAGAAGGTGGGTCGGCCGGTGCCCAAGACCCCTGCTCAGTTCCAAGGAAAACTAGGTTCTCCGGGGACACAGAGCAGGGCCAGCCCAGGCGGGGCTCTGTGGGCCGGGCCGTGCAGCCAGAGGGGCCTGTGCGTCCCGGTGCGGCCCGTGTGCTGAGGGTGTGGCCCTGGACACGCACGGCCCTGGGCTCAGCTGGGCACAATGAAGCCAGGCAAGCCGAAGCTTCCTCGAGGTCAGTCTGAAGGGGCAGGGTGCGGACAGGAGGTGTTGGGATGGAAGGCATTTAGGGAACAACATGACCATGACACCATTGGGCTCCATGCTGAGCCCACCTCTGCCTGAGAACCCGGCAGGATGCGGCTGGCCCTCCCCGCCCCTGACGCTGCTTCTAGAGTGCCGGGTCCATGAGCCCCGGACCAAACACAGACTCTGCTTTCAGGCCTGCACGACCTGCTTCACCCAGACCTGAGCCTGGCTGGCGACTGGTGAGGACCTGGGGGCTGGCGCGGTGCAGAGCGGGGATGGGGGGCAGTGGGGACTCGGGGCAACGGGCTCCGCTGGGTTTCCAGGATCTATTGCATCACGGATGTCGACCCAGAGCACCGCAAGCTGAGCCAGCTGGAGGCTGTGGTGCGCTTCCTGACCCAGGAGGACCCTGCCCTGGAGTGTGAGTGTCCCCTGGCCCGAGCTCGGGACTCCGTGGGGACGGAGGGCTGGGGGGGGCTGGAGTACCATGCTTGCAGAGCTCACAGATGGGTCAGGGAGACCAGAGAGACCCCCTCGAAGGAGAGGACACAGCCAGCCCCCCAGGGCCACACCAGTGACGAGGGCTCTGAGACCTGCAAGGCCACAGTTGTGTCCCAACGGCGGTACTAGGGTCCCTCTAAGCCTCTGTCCCCCGGGGACTGTTAAGGGCCTACAATAACGGGCACTGGCCTGCCCATCAGATCTGTCCCTGTCACCAAGTAGGGCCCCCCGCCCCCTCTCCCCAGCCAGCAGGCAAGGTGAGGCTCCCTCAAATCCTCATCTCCTGCAGCCTGTGATCCGTGAGTGTTCCCTTAGCCGGGTCCAGGTAACCCCAAGTCCCTGCATGAATGCGGGACCACCCTCCATGGGGTCCCACCTCTTCGTCTTCAGAAAGAGGTACGGATCATCCTGCCACATCAGTGTCCCGCCGGGAGAAGTCGCCACTTCCTGTGCCATCCCAACAAGGCCTCATTCATTCATTCATTCTACCCACAAGTCTGTGCCAGACACGTTCTCCAGCCAGCCAGGCGGGGCGGGGGTGATGGTGTTTATCAGTGAAGCTTCTGATGACCACAGACCAGGCCGTGCAATTACGGAGTCTGTGGTTGGGGGAAGAAGCCAGGTGACAAGACCAGCACTTGAGTTGAGGTAGGCTAGTCATTGCAGGGGTGATGAGGCCGTAAGTAGGTATTGTGTGGGGAAGGGGGGCCCTCATCAGGGGCGTCACTCAAGCTGAGGGTAAAAGGACCCGCCTCATGGCTCTCCTTCGGGGCCATGAGAACTGGGTGTTGTGGAGGGGGGCTGCCGGTCTCTGTGCAAGTGTAAATGCCAGGTTGCATGCCATCCGTAGGGTGTCCGTTGTGTGGATTTCACCTCAATAAGCATCAATAAACGTTTTAGAGGAAGGGAGGGAAAGAAAGGGCCAGCCAGGCAGAGACAGGGTGGAAACAATCAGACCAGGGTATGCAGAGGCCCCGAGGCCAGTTCTTGGGGAGAGGGAGGCAGGGGTGGCTGGCAGGCAGGCCTCCTGACTTCACGGAGCCAAGAGCTGGAGAGGCCTGGGAATCGCTGAGCTGTGCCCACACACCAGGACAGAGGACACGGCCTCCCGGCCTCTGGAGACAGCAGAGAGCACGGGCTCTGAGTGCTTCAAACCTTCTCTGAGGCACCTCTAGGCCCTGAGGGTCAGGGCTCCTGGGCAGGGGGTGGGAGCTGAGCCCACATGATTGTGGGGGAGTAAGCAGGTGGTCTCTGGACTTTGCCCCAGGTGACGAGGAGCTGCTGCAGGAAGCGCTGTTTGACGCGGTGGTCACAGCCCCCATGGAGGCGTACTGGACGGCGCTGGCCCTCAACAGCTCTGAGTAGGTCCTGGTGCGGCTGGGGTCCCACCCCCAGTGTCCCTGGGTCAAGGCAGGGCCTCCCACAACCTGGTGGGCAGCTCAGGAGACCACCCAGGTCCTCTGGCCTAAGAAGAGGGGAGGGTGGAAAGAAGTGGAGGGTCACACTCATAGATGTGGGAAGACCGTGACCTTCACAGCCCCCCAGGACAGCAGGAACTTGGCAAAGCTTCCACCGAGAAAACACCCACATCATACCCCGTAGCCCAGTTCCCAGAACCCCTCCCTTGGTGCCAGGCTCCAACTGGTGGGGGTAGGGTTGGGGGGTGGGCATCAGCCAAAGTGCCCCCAGACAGCGTAGCTCAAGCCCTTGGGGCCCCCTTTCCAGCAGGTGAGGTCAAGGCTGCGTGTGGTACAAACATGACCTCGGTGAGTCCTCTCTCCCTCTGCTCCTCTTCACCTGGAGGGCTGGTGTCTCACGGGAAGGTGGAAAGAAGAGACAGATGTGAGTGTGTGAGTGCACACATGAGTACCAGGAAGGGGTTAGGCACTGCTGAGCTGAAGGACGCAGGGGCCACACCCGTTCTTGAACAGTAAGAGTCAACATCCACTAGACCTCTCCTAGACATTTAATAATCAGTGCTTCCTCTTGAAAACACCAACAGAATCTTACAGGAACAAGCACTTAATTAAAAAAGCAAGACGTTGAACAGTGCATGGTGATATGCTCCTGTTTCTGTTAAAGGGGCAGAAACATAATAGGGAGGGGGTATGTGTACATATATAAATCTGTGGAAGCCTATGTAGGACTGGCTGCTCCAGGTAAAAGCATAGACAACTGACCCCAGGACAGAGAGATTTTCTCTATATAATTTTTGGTACCGTGTTGAGCCCATGTGAACGTGTGTGCATGCTCAGTCCCTCAGTTGTGTCCTACTCTGCAACCCCATGGACTGTAGCCCACCAGGCTCCTCTGTCCTTGGGATTCTTTAGACAAGAATAACTGGAGTGAGTTGCCACGCCCTCCTCCAGGAGATCTTCCTGACCCGGGGATTGAGCCCCCATCTCCTGCATTGGCAGGCAGATTCTTTACCATCTGAGCCACCTGGGAAGCCCTGTGTTACCTATTCAAAATTAAATGAAACTAAAGAATGAAGAATACGGTGGGCCAGTACTGTTCCAAGTACTTAGTGTACATGAAACCATTTGATCCTCACAACAACCTGACAAAATAGATCCTTTCATTATCCCCATTATACAGATGAGGAAACCAAGGCTGAGTGAGATAAGCAACTTGCCCAAGGTCATTTGCCTCATTAGTGGCAGAGCCAGAGTCAAAACTAGACAGCCTGTTATCAGAGTCTGGACTCTTGGCACCCTGTACTGTCCTGCCTTCTACCATGGGGCGGTGGGGGGCGGGGGGGAGGTGGTCATTGGATTTGGTGAGAAGAGGCACAGTCTTTATGTTTCCAAGTTCAAAAATTAGCTGATGTTTTTAATGTCAGGGGGACATTGAGGAGCAAATATTCTTAACGAGGGAGTGCGTCAGGAAAGATGACCTGGGGTAATCAAAAGAGCATGGTATTGGCAGAAAAACAGACATGGATCAATGGAATGGAATTGAGAGCCCAGAAATACGTGGATAACTCCAACTTGACAAAGGAGCAAATAATATACACTGGAGAAAGGATAGATTCTTTAACAAATGGTGTCGGGAAAACCAGACAGCCACACACACAAAAAAAAAAAGAAAGAAAAGAAAAGAAATGATAGACCACTGTCTCACACCATAAACAAAAATCAACTTAGAATGCATTAAAGACTTAAATATAAGACCTGGAACCATAAAACTCCTGGAAGAAAACATAGGCAGTGTGCTTCTTGACATCAGCCTTTAAAAAAAAAAAATAATAATGGTATTTATTTATTTATTTTTGGATAAACTGGGTCTTCGCTGCTGCGCGG
This sequence comes from Dama dama, assembly GCF_033118175.1. Lineage (NCBI taxonomy): Eukaryota > Metazoa > Chordata > Mammalia > Artiodactyla > Cervidae > Dama > Dama dama. The sequence goes on from NC_083702.1 coordinate 11,882,377, forward strand.
GCTTTCCTCTGGTTGCGGAGAACGGGGGCTGCTCTCCGTTTATGGTGCTCAGGGCTTCCCGTGGTGGTGGCCTCTCTTGTGCTCTAGGGTGCTCAGGCTTCAGTAGTTGTGGCTGCCGGGCTCTGGAGCACAGGCTCAACAGCCGTGGAGCACAGGCTTAGTTGCCCCACAGTGTATGGAAACTTCCTGGATCGGGGATCGAACCCATGTCTCCTGGACTGGCAGGCGGATTCTTTACCACTGAGTCACCAGGGAAGCCCAGACATCAGTCCTGACACGATCTTTCTAGATCTGTCTCCGCAGGCAAGCACAACAAAAGCAAAAACCGACAAGTGGGATTACATCGAACTCCATATAGAAACATGCACGTGCACGTGCTTACATATATATGCTCACATACTTTTAATGGAACAATAAACAAGCAAGCAAAAGGCTTACTAAAAAGAATGAAGGAACAGAGGGATGGAGACAGAAACAGATTCTTCTGAACGTGTCTTGTTTTGCATATTTGCATATTTGACTCTGGGACTGTGTAAATCATGTCACTATTAAATGAAATTAAATTTAAAAAATAAACGCTGAAAATTTGAAAGCAAGTGAAACAAACCTGGTTATGAATCAATAACCACACAACAGGGACTTCTGTCGAGGGACTTGAAAACACGGAACTGTAAACACTCAATAAAATGAAAATCTTAAAAACTGTGTTCCATTAAGCACACTTCTAGAAACTATATTTATTGGCACCGTTATTCCAAACTACATGGATAGACAGAGCAAATAGTGTTGCTAATGTCGTTAGGAACAAGATTTTTAGCCAGTTAGAAAAGAGGCACAAACATTTTTTAAGCTTTTTTCGATGTGGACCCTTTTTAAAGTCTTTACTGAATTTGTTACAATATTGCTTCTGTTTTTTGTGTTTTGGTTTTTTGGCCCCGAGGCATGTGGGATCTTAGCTCTCTGACTAGAGATCAAACCTGCAGCCCCTGCACTGGAAGATGAAGTCTTAACCACTGGACCATCAGGGAAGCCCCACGGTGCATATTTTTTAAATCAAAGAAGTTTAGATGGAACACTAAATATGGATTGGAAATATCAATGAACTCACGATGTATTTTCCCTGAAAGAAACAAAGAGGAGATCCTTGTCCGCTTAAAGGACCAACCTCAATGAGCACCCCAGACCCAACCATGTGGAGCTTCAATGTCCACTCTAAGAAGCCCTCACTGAAATGAGCCAGTGACCCCTGGAGAAGTGTCTGCTTCCAGGACCGGGGCAGGGGTGGGCAGAATGAGCCGGGAGTATCTCGTCATCCCAGGTGCAAGTCAGTAAAGACTAAGGAGGTAGTGCTAACAGGACATTGGGGACAAACTGAAGAGGCTCTCACCAGCCAGACGAGGGGCAGTCGGACAGCATGGGTGGACTCACCAGACAAGAGGCAGCAGATGTGATAACAACAGCTGTGGATCAGAGCACAGTAAACACGTTAAAGTCCTGGGTTCACTGTAATACTGAAAAAAAAAAAACACAATCATCTTTGGAAGATGGCTATTATAAAAAAGACAAGTAATAACAAGTGTTTGTGAGGATGTGGAGAAAAGGAAACCATTATGCACAGTTAGTGGGAATGTAAACTGATTTTGCCACTGTGGAAAATAATGTGAAGTTTCCTCCAAAAATTTAAACAGCACTATCACATGATCCAGAAATCCCGCTTCTGGGTATTTATCCAAAGGAAACAAAGACAGACTACTGAAGAGATGTCTACATGCTCCTGTTCACAGCAGCCAAGACATGGAAACAACCTGAGGAACAGGTTGAACGGATCAAGAGGAGATGTGGTGTATGTACTCAATGGACATTTACTCGGCCTTTAAGAAGAAGGAAATCTTGCCATTTGCAATGGCATTGATGAACCCAGAGGGCGTTAGGTTAAATGAAATAAGCCAGACAGAGACACACGAATACTGTGTAGTATCACTTACACATGCAATCTTTTTTAAAAAGGTAACTAACTCAGAAACAGTGAAAAGGCAATTGCTGCGGGCTGGAGGGACGGTGGGGGTGGAGACGGGGGAAGGGCACAGACCTTCAGCTGTAAGATGAGTAAGGACTAAGGGTGGTGATTCTATTCAGAACACTGGGTTTTGTAACTAACATGAGCTAAGAAAGTGGAACGTAAATGTTCACACACGCACACACACACATACACACACACATATGCACACACAATGGAGGGAATCCTTTCACAATAGATACATATATCAAATCACCATGATACATGCTTAAACTACCTTACAATTTTATATCAGTTATACATCAGTAAAGCTGAAATCTGGCACTTCCCTGGTGGTCCAGTCATTAAGCCTCCGCACTTCCAATGCAGGGGACATGGGTTCGAACGCTTGTCAATGTAGGATCCCATGTGCTGCACAGTGTGGCCAAAAAATAAAAGGTAAATTTTTAAAAAACAGCTGAAATTTTTTAAAAGGTGACGACCTCCTGTGTGGCATGGTCCCCATAGGGCCGCTCTGGGCCTGTGAGAAGGCGCAGAGCCCTCCAGCCCGCGGGCCCTCCCCAGATCTTGTTGGTCCACCCGGATTTCTCTGGGTAGACGTGGAAGTCTGCGCCTTCCCAATCTCAGGAATAAGGCAGATATATGAAACCAGCTTCATGGGACACGGTGCTGAGCATGTACTGGGTATGAGAAGTTACTTTCCTTATGTCCTGGGGCTAAAACCTCCCTTCCTGAGTTCTTTCTGTCTGCCAGAGCCAACCGCCACCCCAAAGCTGAGTGCATGCAGTGGGTCGAGGCCCAGGGGACCCCAAGCAAGGGCCGGTGATGCTCAGGGATCTCACAACAGCAAAAGCCAGTGCCCGGCAGCCCCCAAGAGACCAGCCACAGGGCCTGGCTCTAGGAGGGGCCTGTGGGTCCTCCCTGGCACCCGCCCTGGCCCAGCGTGATGACACCTGCTTTGTCTGCCCACAGTGAGTCCGAGCAAGTGGTGGACATGGCCTTCCTGGGCACCCGGGCCGGCCTCCTCAGAAGCAGCCTGTTTGTGGGCTCCGAGAAGGTCTCCGACAAGTGAGTGCCGCCGGACACCAGGAGAAGAGTCCCTGGGGTGTCGCTGTAGTTAGTGAGCAGACTGATGCTGGACTCCAGGAGTGTGGGGGGAAAAAGGGTTGGGTCCTACAGACTGGGGAGCCAGAGAAGCCCACCTGCCACCCAGGCTCAGACCATCCTGGATAGGTCCCCAGCAGAGGAGGGAGACAGTCACCCCAAGAGGGGAGCAGACGTGGGCTCCCACTGGGATGGGTTTCTGAGTGACCGGCTGGATCTGGCCGTGCCATCCTTGTTGACAACATTCCCCCGCCCTGAGCCCACGATTCTGCCTCCCACTCCCACCCCAGGTTCACCGGGCAATGTCCAGAGACATTTCTGTTGTCACAGCTGGGGGAGAGGGGCTTTCTACCAGCATCCAGCGGGCAGAGACCAGGGCTGCGGCTGTGCACCCACAGTGCAGGGGGCGGCCCGCGACGGTGTCTGCCCCAAACGTCCACGGTGCTGAGTCTGAGGAGCCCCACTCCTGGCAAAGCCTGAATTCCGGGCAAATCCCAGCCCACCTAGGACCAGTCCGCCAGCGTGTCGTAAAGAGCAGAGTCAGACACGACTGAGCACGCATGCATATGTCCCTCTGTGACTATACGGTTTCCTCCCGCAGACACGCTAATTAGCCCAACAGAAGAATTAGGGTGTCTATCCAGAAGAAACACAAAGAGTTTACAGGAAGATGAAGGTCTTTCATTAGGCAGAACCCCCGCTATCTTCCTACAGTGTGCCTGCTGGTGCACCAGCATCTGATTCTGGAAAAGGCGGGAATTGCCAGGGAGCGTCATCTGGGACAATGCCCACTCAGGGGTTAATCTTTCCTGCCTACACGTCCGCCAAGGCAGAGGGGAGTCATTCCCCTGGCCCGGCCACGGTGACCTTGTAAGAACAAGAAGACAGGGAAGACCATGCTCCCAGATCTAGGGGATGTGCCAGGTCTTTGTCCTTGCAGGAAGTTCCTGACTCCGGCAGATGAGGACAGCATGTTCACCCTGGACCACTTCCCTCTGTGGTACCGCCAGGCCGCCGAGCATCCTCCTGGCAGCATGGTCTTCAACCTCCGCTCAGCAGAAGGACCAGGTAAGCCACTCCCAGAGCTCCATGGCCAGGGCATCCCCTCTCCCCCCAAGAGTACAAGACAACCATCCAGACCTCAGGGTCCACTCCCCACTGGCCTTCACCTGCACCCAGGGAAGGTCATTTCATTCCCTGGTCATCAGTCAACAATGCCATTTAAAAGTTCAGCTAGAACAAAGGAGAGAGGTTTGACCCAAAAGTCAGAGTGCTGGATTCCAGCCCAGATTCTGCATAAGAGGCTATTGGGACAGTTGGCCTCTAAGAATTTTCTATTTCTAAACCTCTGAGTGTCTCTGACAGATGCTCATACCATGAAAGGAATAGACTTTATTCCACAGTGGGGATGAGAGGTCTGGGCTGTTGGCATCTCCCAGGAGGGCAACCCTGAGACCTGGCCAGCCCCATGGCCACTCCCAGTAATAACAGGGTGCCTCCCGGCTGCCAGGTCATCGAGGGCTGAAGGGCCTGAGGAGGGTGGAGAATGGGCCTCAGGCCCCAGCCAACACAGGCCTGCTAGTCCAAGGGCTGCAGCGGTGGGTTCAGAACTGCAGCCCCCAACCCCTAACCCAGCCTCCACTGCAAGAGATGGCCCAGAAAAGAAGCCAAGCAGCTTCAACAGAGCCCCAAGCAAGCTGCACAATGTTCAGGACAGCCTGGACCCCAGAAGCACAAAACATTACTCTCTCAATTCACACTTGAAGAGCCTGTGGTCCAGAGAGGGTCCACGAGTCCCCTCTGTGGGGCTCTGAGCCTGCACAGTGAGCAAGAGGGCCTGGAAGTATCCACGTCCATCAGGCCGAGTGAGCCGAGGGGACAGGAGTGGAGGAAGGAGAGGAGGGCGGCTGGGGGTCAACTTGGGGTGGAGGCTTGTCCTCCCTCCAAGGTGCCTGTCCACCACCCCCACCACAACCACCCTCAGGCAGCCCAGCGAGAGCCGCCCCCAACTGAGCTGAGGGCGAGGGAGGCCCAGGCCCCTCCCACAGCCGCCCTGCAGATGCCTTCCCGTCCAACCTCTGATCGCGTTACTGAACGCTTATCCACACGTAGCTCATCTGGTGTGCATGGCCTCTTCTTACACAGGGAGAGTCTGAGGCTCACCAGGACCACACAGTTGGGGGGAAGGGGGCACAGGGCCAGGGTCTCACCACACTTCGCTGTGTGTAAGGTGGTGGTGGGGAGGAGGGAGGCTGTGACCCCAAGATGCGCCACGAGAAGCCTCTTCCCACATGGAGCCCAAGCCTCAGGGGCACCTCCTCCTCCCCGTATGTCTAGGAGGTCCGTGAGGTCCTCAGAGGTTCTGGGGTGACACCCTGCCCCCCCCCCAGGATGACAGGCTCCCTCCTGCCCACACTGTCACCAGAATGAGCCTGCTGGTAGCTTTGAAGAGAAGGGGGTGGTGAGCAGGAGGGCAGTGGGCAGAGCTGAGTGCAAGGCAAGGAGGGAGAGTTGGGGACCAGCAAGGGGACCCGCATACATTCCCGACCCCCCACTGCAGAGAGAGAAAACAACTGGTTTAATGGGTGACCCCGAGGAGGTGGGAGGGGTTCAGCTGTAGGGTGAGGGGAGGCTCGCCTCCCCAGGCTGACTCTCAGCCCTCCGCCTGGCCCTGGAGCAAGCCCGGCCCGAGCTGAGCTGTCTCTTGCAGTTGGTGCTAGGACTGCCAGCACGGAGCAGGGTCTTGCCAGAGCCCTGGCGACTCAGGCCTGTGGCCTCCGTACCCACAGTCCCCCTGCTGGAGCCAGCCCCAGGCCCTGTCTCCACCCCCTGGTAGCTGGCTCATGCAGCCAGGTATGCGGCCGGGTAGCTGCCCGATGACCCAGGTGCTAAGACCCTCAACTTCCCCAGAGACCATGTCATCAGGGCCCCACCCCTCACACAGGTGTCCCCTTCCAAGCCCCTGGAGAACGTACAGTGAGTCTATCCTGGAAGCAGACTGCGGCCAGGGGACACGACGGGGGTCACCCCATCAGTATCCTCCAGACATTTCTAGAAGCAAGCGAGGGAAGCCGGCTTCCGTTTTAGAAAAAGGGAGGGAGAGAAAGGGTCACCCATGCAGAGACATGTGTTCCCTTGTGTCTTCCTCATAGCAAATTCCTAGACCCCATGACAACCTTCCATAGAGTCAGTTCCTAGAATCAGAGTTATTTTCCGTTTCAGTTGAGATACTTGGTCCCAGCAAGGTGTGATGGGTGGTGCTGGCATGGAAACAGCAAATAGGAGAAACCAGTGGTTGATTTAAATTTCCTCACGGCTGACACTAGGAGTCTCATGACCTATTTGTTTCTAGCAGTGTCTGATGAAATACATTCTAACAGGAGAGCACATGATAAAACTGTACATCTTTCTTGGGAATTTTAGTGAGGAACTTGACCCCGTGGACAAGAGCACCCTGAAGAGCAGGTCCAGGGACATGAAGTCCAGGAGCCACGGGTGCGCTTGTCCACACCCCTCAGTGCAGAAGCCCTGTGCGGATGCAGAGCTCGAGCTGGTGCCGCGCCTAGCAACCTGGCTCTCTTCGGAGCTGGGGCTGCACCTCCAGGTGGGCCCCGGAGCCTGGCCGAGTCCCCAGAGCACAGCTGCCAGGCGGGCAGTGACGTGGAGGCCCCCAGGGTTTATGGGGGCTCCGTGAATGTGTCAGACGCCAGCCGGCCTTCTGGGCCCCATGCAGCCCTGGCATCTGACTTCCCAAAGGGGCTGTCATTGTCACCTTGACTCACGTGACTGATGAAGGACAACCCAGGGTCAGCCAGCACCTTGTCGGGGAACACACTCCATCTCCCACTCAATAGGGCACTGAGATGCCACAAGAGTCCCTGGGTGGGCTCCAGCGGGATCCCTGAGCTCCAGCGGGCAGCTGCAAGCAGGCCAGTCTGCAGTTGGGGACCTGGCAATGCTACACCGTTCAGAGGGGCAGGGACCACCTGGCAGCTTCAGAGCTGCACAGAGAGGTGGGCGGCACCCCGCCTTTAGGGCACATATAGGAGACACTCAACAAAAACAGAGTTTCGTAGTACCAGGCAGTCCCCTGAAAGCCCCTCATTCTCTTGGGGAACATGGTGTTTACCGGGCTCCCCTGCCTGCCCCACCCTCAGCTCCTCCTCAGGTGCTGAAAATGTGACTTGGCAATTTGTCCCCCCAGAAAGTCCCGGCGAGCCTGCGGTGGTGACGGTGAGCACAGCTGTAGCCGTGAGCGTGGACAACAGGACGGCCATTGCTGCAGGTAGGGGCTGCCCCAGGGCCACAAGCCCGGGCGGCGGGGAGACAGAGTTGAGAGCAAGGCTCAGGTGTTGCAGGAGGCCCTGCGTGTGGTCTGCAAGGCCACAGTCTGTACAAATAAAATGGGGGGCCAGGGAGTGAGGAGAGTCTTCCTCAGTCATTTTGTTTATAAAACCGTGACGCCTCAGATCTAACAGTATTCATGCATAAAGTGAAGCCCAGAGAGGTGAAGAGATCTGCTCAAGGTCACCCAGGACAGAGACCACCCAGACCTCCTTCCCACCCTCTGCGTGCTGTTCCCGCCCCCACTGTCCACCAAAGGGAAGAGGGGGCTTATGACTCGGACCCTGAAGTCCAAGCCCCTAGGCAAGTCCAGTGTTCCCAAGCCCCTTCTCATCCAGCCCTGGGGTGATCTGGTTTGGCTCCATTTTACAGATGAGGAAACTGAGACCCAGAAACATCATTTGCCCAAAGCCTCACGGCTAATAGTTAATGAACTAGAATTTGAGCTCAGATCACCTCTTGAAGGTGTGGGGTCACAACCCTGTGTTGTAATTGGCGACAGAATCCTCGAGAGCGCCCAGGGAGACTCCTAGGCCGCCCCAGCTTCTTGGAGCCTAGGAGGGTCCTTGGCTCCTTTGACCGTTGTCCAAGAGCCTTGAGGCCTGTGCAATGAGGGTCCTGCATCCAACCTCCAAGGCTCAGACTTGCCAGGCCCTCGGGGTCTCACCACTGAGTGCTGGGGTTGGGCACCTGCCTTATGGGGGACTCCGCAGCTGTTGGGGGCCAGCGCTGGGGGTCGGGACCCTCGCGTCTTCTCCCCCAGGCTGGGTGTAGGATGAAGCTCAGGCAGGAGCCACCAGGCAGGCAGGCTGCCTGCCCCAGCGAGGGCACAGTGCCACCCACGTCTGGATGAAGCGGGAGCGAGTGGCTGGGTCTGGTTGCTTGGCACCCTCGTTCACAAATACGTGGGTCACAGGTGTCCTGAGGCTGTGCAGCAGGGCATTCAGGAGGGACTTGCTCTGTCCCTTTCTGTCCTTCACCTGGGCTGTGATCCCAGGCCCTAGAGACCATCCCGGGGCCCCAGCTGAGTCTGTGGCCCACCTGCCCCCCTGACCAGTTGTGACGTGATCATCTCGGCTCCCGCACACCTGAACGCCCAGTGAAGGGAAGGCATGGGGGGTCAGGCTGCTGGCTGTGCTCTCCTGCTCTCTCCAATTATTTGATATCATTTTTAACTCAGTGCTGAATTAGAGCCGGGAGGGGTTGCCATGGAAACCGTGTCCGGGTGCCTGTGGTTTAACTCGCTGCAGACAATCGCTCTGACGCTCCCGGGGAGGGAGGGCACGGATGCGATAGGATGGGGCTGGGGCGCTGGAGACCTTTCTCCTTCGATTATGTTTCTTTCAGTCTCCTTTTGTAATTTCCTCTTCCTGGCCTGTGGTTCAGCCTCCCTGACCCCTTGAGTGCTGTCCTGGTGGTTCCTTCCCTTGTGTACATGTGAGCGTACACATGCTCACAGGCAGGCCGCACGCCCCACGTCTGTGCAGGGGAGGAGGAGGAAGGACAGCCTCAAGGCCAGCCAAGGGCCAGGCAGGTGGACAAGGAGGGATCCTTTGACCGCTAAGCAGCTGCTTCTCAAGAGTTTATGCAAAACTTCTAGGAATGTATCATTCTGATCAGGACCCACTATCAAGTCTCTGTGAGTGCCAGGCCTGCTTGGGGAATATCGAGAGCATCATGTGCGGCTGCCATCATCTGCAGCTGTGTCCCCAGCACAGTGGCTGTGGTCGGAGGATCTCTGTCTACATCTGCGCCTGCGTGAGCCCGGCAGGCCTTCAGACCTCATGTGCCCAGAACAGCGCACCTGTGTGTTACCCACACCTGTGCAGGCTGCGGGGGCCTGTCCTCTGCCCCCACAAGCACTGGTCTCCCAGCTCTGCTGTACCCGTCAGGGTTACAGGGGGACACCGCCCTCTGGTTATCCCAACCCAGGCAGAGGTCCAGCTGGGTCCTCCCCCAGTTACCCCCCACCCAGGAAGGGGTCCAGCTAGGACTTCCCCCCAGTTACCCCCTCCCCAGAAGGGGTCCAGCTAAATTCCTGGAACAGGGGCCTACTAGTTCTCTTCTCCCTAGGGTTTGCTCCTGTCTCACTGGGCTGGGGAGTTGCGGGGTGGGGCGATCATCCAATGGAGGGCTCCCAGTTAGGAGAGAATTCCATCTTGGTCTGAAGACTGTGACCTGTGTAGGCCAGGCCCAGTCAGCCAGAGGCCAGTCAGGCAAGGTGGGTCACTCGGGCAGCAGGTGGACGACCCACCCAGAGCCCTTCTTGTCCTCCTGCCCACCTCCTCTCCTGGCCACTATCCCCAGGTCTCCAGTCCATAATTCTGATCCTGTACCTGCTGAACCCTTAGGAGAGGTCGTCTGTGTGAGCCCCAAGTCCTGTCGGCCTGTCCCTGGAGTCAGTCTTAAAAGCACAGGACGTTAAATGGGGCACCTCCTGCAAACCCAGAGACCTCCCCTGAGGCTGGTGAAACCCGGCCCCCTAAAGTGCCCTTGGGGAGCCCCTCTTCCATCACACAGCAGGGTCCCTGGGGCATAGGTGCACCTCCTACCCCACAGTGTCAGCCCTTGGCTGCAAGGTGGCCAGGCTCACGGCAGGGCTGATGCAGACCTGGGTCTCTGTGCTCCCCCACTGCCCTTCCAGGGGTGCCCCAAAGCCAGGCCTCGGGCGGGAGTTTCCATCCACCTTAGGGGACTGGGGACACCCCATGCCCCTGCCTGGGGACGCTGTACCAGCTCCCAGTTCCAGGCTCACCTCCCACCCAAGGAAACCAGGAGACACGTAGGAAAATACAGTCTTTATTGGTCATCTGAAACAACAAACCAGAAATATAATTTTGCCTTTAAAAATCTTCTATCTCAGGCTAAGACTCCACCACTGACAACGCCCAGCCTTCCCCCACTCCCCGAATCCCCAGATCCGGTGTCAGCCAGCACCTCAAAAGAAGGAAGACTGTGGCCAGCCGGGTGGGCAGCCTGCGATCGGCAGCCCCGTCCTTGTCCTGCCTCAGACCCGTGTTCTGGGTACCCACCCCCCCAAAACCTCCCATCTCAGAGCCAGAAACCAGCCTGATGGCACCCGACCCTTCATAAGCTTGGGGAGGCTGGTGTCCTGCAGAGAGAGCCCCAGACTCACCTCAGATCACACTGACCAAGGGGGTAGACCTGGGCAAGGAGAGCCTGCACTGCCCCCTCTCGCCCCCGCCCCCAGCCTCGGTCCCTGTGGTGGCTTGGGGGTTACGGGTAGAGAGAGACGGGCTCCCAGGGCCGTGCTCTGGTTTGGGCCCCAGTCCAGGGGCTGTGAGGATTGTGGGAAGCCAGATGGAGCAGACAGAACGCTGGGAAAGGGACCCCCCCCCCCCAATGACACCTCTGAGCAGCACGCAGGTGGCTTTCCCTGCTCCCGGCATCTGCTTGGGATATGCTGGCAGGGCAGTCACAGAGTATGAGCCAGTCCCCCGCCCCGAGGTCACAGGCCCAGGGATGCTGAAGGTGGAGGCGGGGGGATGAAGGTGCAGAGCAACAGTTCTGGGGCTGCAGGCTGCGGGAGTTGGGGTGGGGGTCCCCACAGGGCCTGGCAGGGATGTACTTCAGCAGCTCTGAGGACAAGCCCAGTCGGTGGTCTGTAGCTGGACCCCCCAAGGGCCCGCCGTCCACACACACTGCAGCCTCGAGGCTTCTGGACCAGCGGTGTCCTCAGAAAGCCCAGCAGGAGAGGTGTGAGTGGGTTACCATGGTAACGAGCAGCCTCATCCAGCAGCTCCACCTTGGCCCCTGGAGAGGATCTGAAAGGAATCCTCGTGCCATGGGTTTGGGCTTCTCCCTGTCAGCTGCGGGAGGTTGCATCTGCAAGCAGGAGGTTGCGTGGTCTGGGTGCCAAGACCAAGGGGGAGGCTTGGCTCTGCTCTCCGAGGTCCTACGACCTCTGTCCCCATGCGACTGTGAGTGCAACGCCAAGCAACTGGGAAATTGACCAGTGAGTGGGGCAGGGAGGTCGGTAACGCAGGGCCTGGTGGTGTCAGCCAAGGCCTGGTGCTGGGTTTCCAAGCACCGGTCCCAATGGCAGGGCTGGTCTGACAACATGTTGGTACCAGCCGCTGGAAGCTGGGCCCAACATCGGCCCAGCTCAGAAGAGAGTCCCAGAAACCGGCCTCGCACCCCAGATGCAGGCGAGATGAGTCGAGCCAGAGGTGGGGAGCATCACAGGCTGTGAGCTGTGACTGCAGGGAAGGCTGAAGGGGCATGGGGGCACCAGGCCCAGGAGCCTCTGTGGCACACCTGTCCTTTCTGCCCGCGGTCCAGAACTCTGGGGGGCCCTGGAGGAGTTGGTCACGCTGGTGACTTCCGGAGGCTCAGAGTCCGCGGAGGCTGTGAGGAAGGTGGAAAGGGGACGGCAGAGGGAGAGCCAGCATGCTCCCCCACCCTCTTTGGCGGGCTCTCAGGCCACGGAGGAGATCTGCTTCTGGTCCTCGTGCTCACCCTCCGGGTCGCCCATGAGAGGCTGGCGCTTCTTGAGCTCGCGGTGGTACTTGGCCATGAGGGAGGCGTAGATGCAGCCGTAGGCGGCGGCCACCACCATCATGATGCAGACCACACCGCAGACCACGCCCGCAATGATCACTGTGCCGATGGCCCGCCGCACGCTCACAGGCCGCGGCCTCTGCTTCTGGGGGCAGGCGGTGCTGGGCTCGGGCTCGGGCTCGGGACCCGGCTTGGGCTTGGCAGGCTCCAGGCTGGCCTTGGTGCAGGGCAGCCCGAGGACCTCCTGCCCGGCTGAGCTATTCTGATCCTCCAGCTGGGAGCAGTAGTTGAACATCTCCATGGGGACCATGCGCATGTCCTTCCCCCTCAGCTCCTTGGGCAGGGTGCAGGCCAGCTGGTCCAGGCGCCCCCCTGCATCGGGAGAGAGAAAAGGTGGGATGAGAACCAGCAGTCCCTCTCCCAGCCCCAGGTTCCATGTGGAGGGCCCAGGAGGACCAGTTTCCACCAGCAAGGCGGTGAGTCCTGCAGTCATGGCGATAGGAGAGGAAAGCGGGGGACTAGCGTGTATGAAGCCCAGAGCCGGTGAGGCGGGTACACATGATGGCATTTAATCCATGCAGAAGCCTTGTAACGTGGACAATGTTCCTGTTCCTATTTGACAGAGAAGCACACAGACATCCCCACCTTGCCTGCTCCCCAGAGTCAAACCGGCCACTCCCCGCCCAGTGCTCAGGAAGGAGGGGCAGAGAGCCAAATGCAGTCCATACTCCTCCTTGCCTGATCCTTGCTGACCCATCTGTAACCCAGACACTGTCCTGATCCCTGCTGACCCGTCTGTAACCCCCAGCACCATTCTCCCCAGCGTCTCATGCCCCCGGGCTCCTCCCACTAACATCAAGGGCAGAAGTCGGAGCCACACTCCTCCAAGAGGGACCTTGGTCCCTAAGGTACCTCCTTGGAGAAGGGAGAGGAGAAACCACAAGGGTGGTGTCCTTCTTAGAGCAACTGTGGCCCCATCAGCGCCCTGGCCGCAGCACCCTGAGCCCAGAGGCATCTTGTTAGGGGACTCCGAAGACCCCCAGAGCAGAGGAGGGGCCAGAGTCAACGAGGGCGTGAGGGCCACAAAGGCTGCCTAGGCTCGTCCGAACGATGGCCGGGCCAGACTTGACCTGGGGGAGGCGGGTGCAGAACACAGGTGGGGCGAGAGGAGGGGAGCTGCCCAGACACCCCCTTTGGGCCTCTTTCAGTGTCCGGAGACCGAGATGCAGGCACTGCCTGCCCTCCTGGAAGGGCCTGGGCTCCTGTCCCCTCATCCCTGCCGGCGCCCAACCCAACCCAGCCCAGCTGCCGCAGACTCCCCACACAATAGACATCAGTCTTTCCCGCGTGCAAGAAAAGCCTACGTTCTTTGTTTTGGTTTGGTTGGTGTCTTTTGGAGGAATGCAGGGTGGAAAATAGCTCCAACAGTGAAAAGTTCCTAAAATGTACATTCCCCTCCGTGCTCTTTACTTCCCTGTGACCGGTGACCGTCTGGAGGGGCAAGGACGTCCCCTGCAGGTCACACATCAGTCTGGTTGTCCAATCCTCTGTGCCACCAACTGCCTGTGCAAGGCTTATACCCCGTGAAATGTGTCCAGGGCCTTTGTGCCGGCGGGAACTGGCCATGGAGATGGGGCGACCTCACCTTCCTGCTCCAAAAACCTGAGGCCAACTCCTTCCCAGCCACGTCATCTTATGCAAAGGACCTAAGTCACGTAATCACTCACGAGGCTCGATTTTCGTGGCTGTCATAAGAATGACCATCTCAGCTGCTCTAAGGGGTCAAGCAGGTCATGGGTATGGAAAGATACTCGGAAACTGGAAACTATACAAATGTTCATTATTATTTCTCCTCTCACAAAAAATGGGAGAAATTACCACAGTGACTAATATTTTATGGCACTTCATCATTTGTAAAATGTTTTTAATTAACTAATGTATGAGAATATTAAGCAAATAATGAGATTGTGGAAACACTTTGAAACAAAAGGAGTCAGCCTGATGAAAGCATTAGAGTCCTTTTCACATCAATTCATTCATTTAGCAAATATTCTTGGAGCCCTACAGGGTGCTGGTCATGTGTCTAGTTAAGCCTGGTTAAATATTATGACTTCCACCAGCAAGCATGTGGACATATAAATGAGTAAGCTTTACTGCAGACCCACTTTACACTGAGCACTTTTCCAGCTACTTTCCGCGTGTTTCCGATTTAATCTGCACAGAGATTCTCTGAAGCAGATATTGTTATTTGCCCCATTTCACTGATGGGGGCACAGCCACAGAGGCTAGCCTACTTTCTCAAGATCACACAGCTAGTAAGTGGCAGAGCCATGAAGCCAACCCAGATCTGGTGCTTTTAACCAGGAGGCTTACATCTTTGCCCTCCTGTCCATTTCATTTAATCATTTTGAAGCTTTTTCTAGGACTTGCCTGGGGTTAACGCAAGGAGGAAGGGAAGGAACTGGAAACCAGAGGCTTTGGGCTTCTTAGCCAAAGCTTTGATAACAGAACTTCTTGGGAGGAGGAGTTGAGATCAGTGTCAAAATGCAAATGGGATTGCATCTGTGGATCTGAATTCTACTCTACCTCCCAAAACTGTGGGTGTGTAAGAGGTGGCTGCATTATTCAGAGGAGCGAAGGTGTTTTTAATTCATCCCCTCTTCCCCAGGCCCAGGGATGCCCAGGGGTCAATTATACTGTGTGTTCAAGTCCGTCCTGAAAATCCACAGAAGGGAGAGCACGTGGCAGGGAGTCAGTCTGGAGAGAGAGAGGGCAGAGAAGGGCGGCCGGAGCGGAGGGGACACGGGAGGAAGGAGCAGCACCAGCCCCTCTGCCTGCTGCTGGCCCATCCAGCCTCCCCTGCACTCACCTCGGTAGGAGAACCACTCGAGCCAGCGCTTGAAGTCCCGCAAGTGGCAGTCGCACTCCCAGGGGTTGTCTGCCACCTGCAGCAGCTGCAGGCCGGCCAGGGGCTCGAAGGTCCGGCGGTCCAGGCTCTGCAGGCGGTTGGCGCGCAGAGACAGGGAGCGCAGGGCGGGCAGCCCGTCGAAGAGGCCGGGCGGGAGCCGGGCCAGCCCGTTGAGGGACAGGTCCAGGTGGCGCAGGCGCGGCAGGGGCCGCAGCAGCGCGGCGTCCAGGGCCCGGAGGCTGTTGTTACGGAGCTGCAGCTCCGTCAGGTTGGCCAGGTCCCCAAAGGCCGCACGCGGCAGCCGGTCCAGGAAGTTGTTGGAGAGGTCCAGCCGCTGCAGGCCCGACAAGTTGGCGAAGGCCCCACCAGGCAGGGAGCTCAGCCTGTTGTTGAGGAGCAGGAGGCTGCGCGTGGCGGCCGGCAGGTCCGGGGGTGGCGCAGTCAGGCCCAGGCCGCTGCAGTCCACCTGCAGGCCGCGGCCGTCGCACGTGCAGGGGAAGGGGCAGGCGGGAACGGCCTCCGCCGCGCACAGGGCGATCCAGCAGGCGAGCCCTGGGGGATGGACGGGGGACAGAGGGACAGATGGTCACCACCTCTTCCTGCTGTCCCCTTCGTGCAAATCCCACAACAGGGCCTTGCCAGGATCCCCATGGCCCACCCACAAGCGTGCACTAGCGTGTCCTGACCACGTGAGACAGAACTCAGTACCTGCAGCACCCTCACGTGAACAGATCCCCTGTGGCGGGTCCCCTCAGGCGCCTGGACCCCCGACATGATAGACATTGACACGACAGAGGACGTGGGGCTGTGAGGGGACCCTCCACATCCCTCTCCAGGGGCACTGCCGTGGGAAGGATTCTCTTCCCTTCTCTCGGTGCCCACCCCCGACATGCATCTAGAGCTGCACAGAGAGTGGGTGGGGGCTGTGCTGTATGCACCAAGGGGCACACCAAGCCCCCCCACCCCGGCCTGCAGTAATCCCACATCCAAGACGGGCCAGCACCTCAGGGTGAGGAGGGAGCCCTGGCACCCAGTTCCCATCCCGAGACCACTGTGGAAATGACGGGGTGAGACGCCAGCTCCCCCTCCACGCAGAGGACATTGGGGTGCGAGCCACAGAAATCTTGGGCCCGGACACGCCCCACATCTGTTCTCGCTCTAGGCCTTGCCCTCAGCGGGCGGCTCCGTCCCCAATTTCTGCAGGAGGAATCCGGTGGCAGCGTTCCTCTCGTGGTCTCATGGTTTGCCCAGAGCCCTTGTGGCGGGGCTGCAGGGGGTCACTCAGAGAAAACCGCCTCAGGGCAGCTCACTCCGGGGTCCACCCTTCTAAGAGTGAACGCAAAGCCCCCTCTGCTGTCCTCCTGGGTATCCCCATGGAGAGGAAGGGACGCTGGCCAAGCCCAGAGGAAGGCCCCAGCCAAGGAGTGATGGAAAAGTTCAGACCCACTCTGACCACTTGGCTCCACTGGGAGAGGCAACACCTCCCTGACCAGGTCCAGGAGGGGGTGGCTCTGAATCTATGTCCAGCAGGGGTCTGGTGTCTGGTGTCCCAAAGGGCAGGGCCTGAGGGAACAGGACAGGACTGCACCCCCTTTCCTGGAGGGTCAGTGACACCTGAGAGGCCTGACCAGGCTGACACCTGAGCCTCTCTGTTCTCAGTGGGGAAATGAGCACCGGTAGGGCCGGGGATGCCAACTGGAGGCCCTTCCGTCCACCTGAGGTCACCTGCTGGACCGCTGACCTATCGTCCTCTGAGCTGACTGCAGTCAAGGCAGCCTGCCCAACTCCCCCCGCCCTGCCACTCGGAAGTCAGCCTCCCTTCCTTCAGGCCCCACTTTGCCCAGAGAAACACTCAGCCCTTCCCCATTCAGAAGGACCAACGGGACTAGAGGTCACCGTCCCCCTGCCCTGAGAAATTCAGGCCGGCGTGAAAGCTCTGGTGACAAGAAAACAGAGCCATGTGTTGCGAGGTGTTGAGTGATTCTAGAAGGAGGCTGAAAGGGGAGCTGGGCATCTCGGAGCTCAGCCGCTCTGCGTGGTGAATAATTCAGCTCGCCTATGTCGTGGGGCGGTGGCATCTCAGGGCTGACCAGGCGCCGGCAGGTCAGGTGTAGGGACGTGCCCCCGGGACGGTTTTTACCTCTAACCCCGTGGCCTTGACCTGTCAGCTGTGCGAGAATTCCCAGGGCTTCCTTCACCCGACCGCTCACTAGTCTCCCTTGTGGGAAGTGGGCGGCCCAGGTTCCCCATATACAGGGGAGGGCCTGGACCACACCCCGAAAGCCCTTCCAGCGCTGTGTTCCAGCACTGGTTCCCTCCATCTTGGGGCCCTAAGAGCGGGCTCCAGGCCCACTCAGCCTGCAGCCAAGCAGGACAAGAGATTTGCCATTAAGAGATGGAGCTGGGGCCCCTGGGCTCAGGAGCAGTCCCTTCTAAGGGGACAGAACTGCACGTGGGACCCCGCTCCCGATCCGCCCACCACAGAGCTCAGAGGTGGCTCTTCCCCTGGAACCAAGGGCAGGGCTGGTGACGGACACCTGGGCAGATGGTCCCTGCACCCCCGCTAGCCCTGATGCCCGACCCTGCTCCCCCTCCACCGACTCACAAGAGATCTGCCTCCACAGAGTGAGCCAGGTCCTCGGCCCAGGGCGGCCGCCCGGGGCCAGCATGGTGGCTGCACAGCTGCCAGGCCCTGCACCTCCGGGGAGAGGAGCCCCCGTCCGTCTGCTCGGTCAGTCCTGAGAGAGTGGGAGAGAGAGCTGAGCAAAGCGGGCATCGGGTGTTCCAGCCCAGGGCTTGTGGAGGTGGCCGGTGTCTCTTTACACTCCTCTCCTGTTCTTCTCAGCTCTGATTCCCTGGCTGGGGGAGAAGGGGAGGGAGGGGGCTGAGAACCCAGGAACCTCAGCCTCCCTGGATGAGTCAGGATGCGTGCAGGTGCAGGCGGGCATCCCGGGAGCCCTCAGAAGGAGCCCAGACGGCACTGAGCTCCGGGCTAGGAGATACAGGAGACGTCCATCCCCCCCGCCGCCCCAGCCCCCATCCTCTGCCTGCCCCTTCTCCTTATCTCCCTGCATGATCTCCTGAACGTGTCTGGAGTCATGTGGCCTCCTCTGTGAACAGGTCTCCCCCGCGTCCCAGGTGCTGAAAGCCAGGGCTACCTGGCTCCCCACCCCACTGCACTCTTACCATGGCCCCCGGGGAGGCAGAGACCAGGCCCAGCACAGGGGCAGTCGGTGGGTCAGCCAGTGGGTGGGTCGCGGGAGAGGCCCAGGTCCGCTTTCGCCGCGGGGCAGCCCCCTGCTTTCCCTCCACGGTCTCCTAGTGGGGAAGCGGCTGTGCTCTGTCCTCCGCCTCCAGCAGATCTGGGGAAAAGCTCATCAGCTCAGGGGCTCGTGCTGCAGTGGGGAGACAGGCCGGGCAGAGGGTGAGCTTGCAGGGCCAAGGACAAGGAGGGGGGGCTCCGCCTCCCAGGGGACCCGCTCCCGCCCCAACCCAATGGCACAGGCGCTCCCTGCTTCCCTCCCGATGTGGCCAAGGGCCCCATCACAGCTGGGCCTGGCACCAGGTGGGGAAGGCCAGCCGGGAGGGGGGCTGTGATGCTGCTCGCAGAGGGCGGCCACATGGGTCCCCCCGGTGGCTCTAGGTTGCAGCCTCCCGCTCCCCCTCCCACAGCCGGTTTAATTCTGGGAGCCCAGGAGCCAATGGCAGAGCCGAGCAGACGCTGAGGAGGTGGGAGGAGCTGCTGGGGGCCTGCTGAGCCCTGGAATCTCATCACAGAGCAGGGCTTCCCTCGGGCACCAGGGGCCTCTCCTGCCTCCTCCCCCCCCCCCCCCCCCCCCGCTCCATACAGCTGCCAAGCTGCCTCCTGGCCCTGCGAGCCCAGTCGGAGCACAGCACCCGCGGGTCCTCAGCAGTGGCCAGGCAGGGGCATCTGCTTAGCGTGGGGGCCGCTCAGGATGGAGGGCAGTAGGGAGGGGACCACTGTTGTTGGGGGGGGCACCTGGCTCTGGACTTCAGCCCCCATCCCCTGCTCTGGAGGGCTCACAGCCTCTCAGGGGCTGCAGAGGAGGCACGCTGTGCAGATGTGGGGTGAGGGAGCAGCCTTGAGGATGGACCAGGGTCCTGGACTTGGCGGTGGAGGAGCAGCTCAGGGGTCGTCTCTGGATGCCCCCCTACCTTCCAGGGCCAGACCCCATGGGCTCCTGGCTGAAACGCCCAGGTCAGGGTGGGCTCTGGGTTCAAGTCCCTGTCAGCCGCTCTGTAAGTTAGACCCCATCAACTCTCTGTGTCTCAGTCTCCTTATCTCGAAGATGATGAGCAAAACACACTGTCCCCCATGAGATCAGTCTAATCGTGGGAGGCGAGTTCATGTCTGCTGAACTCAGGACACGTTGTCTTGGAAGACAGTCTAGGTGACCTCAGGTAGATGCAGGGAGACAGTGGGGCCCCCATCCTCCCCAGGGAGGGGTCAGCAGCTTACAAGCCTGGCTGCTGACTGCTCTTTCCTGCCCCCAACCTCACACCTCTGCTCCCGAGCCTGTGCCAGGCCAGCAGTCGTCACATGGTGGTCGCCGTGGGCCGGGCTCACACACAGCCTCCAGACCGCCATCACCAAGGTCACTGTCCACCCTCTCAGCCCCGACCCTCAGAACAGTCCCTCACTGCTCCCGCCAGCAAGGACCTTCATGTCAGCAGCTTGCAGCACCCACCCGGTACCGGGTGGGTCAGCGGCCACCCAGGCTCAGAGACCAAGAGCATCTAGCCTGGTCACACAGCCGGCCAGAGACAAAGGCCCGCTCCCTGGTGACGGTCCCCGGCAGTGGCCCCAGCAGGGAGACATGTAGGTGTGGGCTGAGAAGGGTGCACACACGCTCCCAAAACAGCACGTGGTGAGACAACCCCAGAGAGTGTGCAGCCAGGGCACGTGCAGACACACGCACACGCATGCACTCACGCACCTTCAGATGCCGCCCCTCCGGCAGTTCCCGAGTGCCCCCAGCAGACAGGTGCATGGGGCAGCGGGGGAGGGACGGCCAGCCTAGAAGCAAGGTCAAGAGAGACCCCTAGGGGTCCGCCTCGGACCCACACACCCACTGGCCTTTCCAGCTGCCATAGAGAGGCAGGTGGCCGAGAACCCTCTCCCCCAAGCCCAGGCCCCATGCCCACCTGGGCTCATCCCCACCTCCCCACCCCATCCCCAGAGTGAGCACCTGTCGGTGAAGGTGACTTGAGTGCAGCTCCTGACACCCCGCCCCCCAGCGTGAGGTGCATTAAAGCCAGCCAGGTCCATTAAAGCCACTGTCTGGGGGAGGGGACGCTGGTGGCCCTGGGATCTCCAGAGAAGCCTGACAAGAACAAACCCCTCCCCAGGTCCACGGGCTGCAGACTGTGCTCCTTGGGGAGTGGTCCTGCCTGCCTGGAGACCCCAGAAGCTCCCCTCAGGGACCCCGGGGCCCAGCACTCTGCCCTCCAGCCCACCTCCAACCTGAGGACCCCCTTCCCCCACTCCCCCAAATTCGGAAGCCTTCAGCCTCGTTAGGAAAGTGTGACCTACATCAGGAAGCTAGGGGCACAGCTGCTAAGGAAGGCGCTGGCCGCTGAGGAATAAATTCACACCATCTGGGAGGGGAGACCCCACCCAGGTGGAGAACGGAAACAAGTGAGGGTGGGGGGGTCTCCAGGCTCCAAGCCCCTCAGCCCTGTGGGCATTTTTGTCCAGTCCAGGGACGGGCACAGAGCAGAGGGCAGACCAGGCCCTGCTGAGAGAATCTGGGTGGAGATAGGTCAGGAGTTGAGGGCCGAGCGCCCTGAGTGCACCCCGCCCCAGAGCAGAAACGGGCCTTTCTGCCCCACCCAGCCCCCTGATACTCAAGGCCAGTCCGGGGGTCAACAGCACCAGCCTCCCCAGGGACTTTCTAGACCCAGGCCAGGCTGACAGGGTTGGAACCTGTCTCTTACAAGATCCCAGGCAATTCATGTATCTGGTCAAGTCTGAAGGGCCCTGGGCTAGGTCACTCCTCTCCTGGGGGGCCATGTCAGGGGCCCAGGCAGCAGGGGGCGGTGGAGGAGTGGTAGGGGTGCTGGAAGCATCACCTCCTGCAGGAAGGCTCTGGACCGGGGAGACGCGTTACCATAGCCACAAGCAGCTGTGCGTGGTCCCTGGTCCCCCAGCTATTCCCCAGGCTGAGATGCGCTGTCAGCCCCACTTGCAAATGGGGGAACGGAGACTCTGGAGATTCAGTATCTTGTCTCAGGTCAGGCATTGGAAGGTGGCAGGCTTGCATCGGAGCAGTCCAGTGGCAAGGCTGCTAACCCGGCTGTCTTTGCAGGCCTCTGGGCCAGTTCTGCTCTGCCCTGCCTGCACATGGAGGCTGCCGGAGCGGGAGACAGGGAGCAGGGACGGGCTGCACCCTCTCAGCTGCCCAGCTTCACAGCTGACCCCGTGTCTCCTCGTCCACAGTCTGAGTACCTGACGCAGTTGTTCTTATCAAACTGGTTGCCCCCTCCCCGACGCCCTCCTTCCCAGGGATGCCCACAGATGCTATGGGGAGAGTCCTGGGGGGCAGGAGTCTTCCTGGGTGGGGGTGGGGAGGATGCTTTCTACAACCCCTGCAGCAGGGGCTGTGCACTGAGGTGAACAAGTGGGCTGGGAGCTCCAGGGAAGCTGGGGCGGAAGGTGCTGACGGGCAGGAGGCGGCAGCTGGAGCAGAAGGGCCCACGTGCTCCCTCCCAGCTGCGTGGGGGGCCGTGTCCCCTGGAGACTCGAGGGCCAGAGTCCCCTGGAGACCCAGGGGCGGCCGCCTCACCTGGCCCCAGGAAGGAGCGGCCTGCCGTGTTCCTGTCTCCCGCAGATACCCAGCTAGGGGGGCCTCAGATCTCTCTGTGATTCTGTACCCACCCGCCTCCTCCTCCAGGCAGGGCTGGCTCAGTCTCCAGTTAGAAACCTCTAGCAAACCCCACAGGCCTGGCGTCCACGCCCCTCCTCCCTGCTGCCCAGTCACGTCCATCCCCCTAAGTCCATCCCCCTGAGACCTGTCCATCCTGGGTCCACGCCCCATAGCCAGCAACGTCCACTGTGCCTTGACTGGCACGCCTGCCCCTGGGACATCATGCCAACCAGCTGCACACCCTCTCCCCTGGATCTCCACCCCAGAATGAGACTTCTGCACCCTGTGTTCTGCGGAGAGGTGAAGGTCACAGAGGCGAGAGGCCGGGCTGAGGCCAATGCCTAGGGCCCTGAGGGCAGCGCCTCCTTCCCGCCCACCCAAGCCCAAAGGCCCCCCGTAGGCAGGACCAGGGTGCCCACGCTGAGCCCTGGGGGTGGCACAGGGCTGTGCCCTCCACCTGCGACCACCGGCCTGGCCTTCCGGGCCCTTCCCACCTCTTCCCTGCCCAGCACCCGGAACACAAGCGGCTCAAGCAGTGCGGAAACAGGTTTTTTTAAATCTCTAAATTTGTTCTTGGAGGAGACAGCCTCCTGGTTCATTTTTAAATGCGAGTCCCGTTTTCATCCCCAACTTCCTGCAGTCTGGCTTTCTTGTCAGACTCTCCCAATCTCAAGCAGACCCTCTGGGAAGACGGACATAAAGTACCCCCACCCCCGTCACTTCTCACAGGAGTTGCTCTTGGGCAGGCTCTGGACCAGGCTCAGTGGTGGCCTCGGGCAGGCAGGGGATGAGGTCTGATCTGTGTAGTGGAGGGGAGAGACCTCCCCTGGCACCCCAACCTTTACAAACCCCCTCCCAGCTCCTCAGCTTGGGGATTGAAATGCGGGCAGGGTTTGCTCGCTTGGCCCCAGACACAGCTTCCAGGCAAACGCAAAAGAGCCAGATCGGATCTTAAGAAGCCTCCCCCTCCTCCTTCCGCCACCCCCGGCTGGCTTCCCTGGTCTCCCTCTCTTGGCAGAGCCGAGCCTGTGCAGTGGGGAGGGGGGATCACTGCGGGTTTCCCTCCTGGCTAGACTCCTCCGCCGTCTCCATGTGCTCAGCCTGCCCCCCAGCACCCCAGCCTGTGTAGTTATCTAAGCTGCCGGGTGTCAATCTGAGTCAGACCAGGTGATGCCCAGCCATGGCCTGACAGCCAGGTGCCAGCCTGCCCCCCACCCACCCCAGGCAGGAGACAACAGCTCAGGGGGAGGACAAGGAGGCCCAGACGCCTGGTTAGGGGGCCTCTGACCTGCACTGTCCTGTCCTGGCCGCCCCTAAGCTAAGTCCACCACCCCTCCCAAGGCTTCCTGACCCCTTTGTAGGTAGAGGGGGTGTGCATCTGGGGGACTCCAGCCTCAGCTTGGATCCCGGGGCCCCCACCGGGCCTGGGTGGGCTGAGAGCTGATCCAGCGCCTCGAGGAAGGGCAGGAGGAAGGGCTGGGAGGCACCCCTCCCTCGTCCACTCCCAGCCACGCCCCCCAGGGAGGATCCACTGGAGCCTGGGGACTCAGGCTCCCCTGCACCCCGTCCAAGGGCAGCCTCCTGGGAGCCAGCGCCCCACGCTGAGGGCGTCCTGTAGAGACGTCAGACAGGCCCCCGAGCTCCAGTGCCCCAGGCTGCCCCCTACCCCACAGACGTCCGCTGTGCCCCCTTCCCATGGCACCCAGATTCCGGGGCTGTCTGTGCCTAGCTGGGCATGCAGGTGGCCCAGGGCCCCCGGCTGGCACCCCGCATGCTGCAGGGATGGTTTCTATGCCACCGGGCCTGTCGTCTGGCCCCGTGGCTGCCTCCTCCCTCCTCCTCTGGCAGAATCCTGGCTCCTGTCCCCAACACCAGGAGGTCAGAGTTCCCTGTGCCCTTCAGCCGCCCAGATGTCCGGTCCTGAGTCCAGCCCCAGCCATTGCCCCCAGGTAGGAGGCAGAGCAGCTGTCCCTGCAGGCACAGAACCCAGCAAGGATGGGCTCGGGCCCCAAGCCCAGCTCCTGCAACGCCCCCCCCCCCGCCCCCACCGCACCCCCGCCGAGCGCTCAGCACTCACCTTTGGCGCGAACAAGCCCCTTGAATCAGAGGTCTGAGCCGTCCAGCCAGCCCCTCCTGGAATTCCTGGAGGAATCAGACAGTGGCACAGCCCGATCCCCAGCAGGACCTGGGTCCCCAGCAGGACCCGGCAGCAGCGCACCGGCGGGAGGGACGCCTGCGGCCGGCCGCCTCCTCCTGGGGCCAGGGCTGCCGGGTCAATGACACCCGGAGGAGGAGAGGGAGGGACAGAGGGAGCCGCGGAGAGGGGCAGGCGGGGAGGGGCGCGCGTGTGCGAGCCGAGAGCAGCGGAGTGACAGCGGGGGAACATCCGCGATGACAGCGACAGGCGCGCACACGGGAGGCGGGCGCACGGGCGGGCGGGCGGGCGGGCGCACACACACCGGAGGCGCTCACCCTTGAAACGCTCCCGTTTCAGGGGGAGATGCGGCCGACCCTGAACTCCAGGGGCAGGATTGCTGTTTACCAGCGCTCCCCACCACCACCTTCCCTCCCCGCCTCCTCAGGCTTTCCCGCCCTGGCCGCCCCCCACACAGCATCCTCGGGCTCTGTCCCCTCTCCCCTTCCCTTTGGGGACCGAGCGGCAGGACCCAGAGCACAGAGACCCCGGGGAAGCGGGAAGCTGCTCTGAATCTGTTCTGGGGTGGGGGCCGCATATCTCCCACCGTGCCTGCAGGAGGGGAAAGCTGAACATGGTCTTGGTCAAAGGGAGATCTTCTGGATGGGTGCACGAGGGCCCATCTGCCTGAAGTCCTCCAGGGAGGGGCCCCAGGCCACACAGAGCCAGGAGCATGCGGACATACAGAGGTCACTGAGCCTCATGACCCCAGACCAGGGCTATCTGGGGAGGGAGACGCAGGCAGGCTGGGCCGGGGCCTGGGGGCAGGTTGTCTGGAGAGCCCTGGGGTGAGCCCAGAGGAGCGCAGGGGCAGGGGGCAGGGCGGGGGGGGGAGTGGCGGGCAAACCCAGCCCCCTCCCCAGCCTGGACCTCTGGCTGGATGGGGACAGAGTGACATCAAGAGCTCAGAGGCCTCTCTACCAGCCAGTCAGGATGGATGCGTTAGAGAAATCGATATTCCAAGGGAAGGCAGGGGTTGACCTGAAGGAAAGGACGTCAGGGACCAGTCGGGGAGGAGCCTCCGACCAGAGATGGACCCTGGTGAACTTCCTGGCATCTCTCAAAACCTGCCTGATGGCTGGATCCATGGCGTGTTTGTCAGGGGTACCCAGCGTCTCTCTTCCATTTCGCCTGCTTGCGGGGGCTCTGTGGTCAGCACTGGGTGCAAGCTGAGAGACCCTTTGACCCTCCTGCACCCTCTGTCTCTGTCTGCTATGCTGGGCCACAGCAGGAGCATTTCAGGGAAAGCAACCTTCCCTCCCAGGATCCCAGCCTCCCACCCTGCATTGTGAGACTGGCCCCCACCCGCCCCCCACACCCCCTGGTCCCCTGGCTGCTCCCAGGACAGCACGTCCTTCCCATCATCTGGAACCCTCTCCTTACCCGCAGGACACCTCCCCCTCCTTGAAAACTCAACCAGAACTCCTGTCCTGGTGCATGTGCCCAGCTGGACCATCTCCTCTGACCTGTATCACGGAGGACAGCTGTCTGTGGGTGGGTGGGTCACCCCAGGCCTACAACGGAGGGCTCTTCCAGAAGAGGGGTCCGCCTCCCCTGGCTGAGTGAGGAATGGGCAGGGATGGAAGAGCCCAGCCAGGTATTGGGGTCCAGAGGCTGGACTCCACTGCTCACTGAAAACCAGCCATTAGCTGTTTGTTAACAGGACTGCAGGGTTACTCACTGCCCCGGAGTGGGCAGGTGGATGACGAGGTCTCGGGTCCTTGATCTCCGGCTCCCCAGCTGCTATGTAAAGGATGGGCCCTGCCGACCTGCAGCTGCACCCCCCCACCCCAGGTCAGCACAGCCTGCTGCTGGGTTTCAAGGGCACGGTCAACAGGAGAGCGAGGGAGGGATGATGGAGTTTCCGACTCCCGGGGCACGGCGGCTCTGGCGGGGCGGATTTGTGCGTGTACCGCACGGCTGTTTTGTTTTGCCGTCTGTGATGACAAAGCAACGCGGAGGTGACAGCCAGGACGCAGAGCAAAGAGGAGCATCTTGATAAGCTGTCTGCCGCCTGTGGCCTTATTGAGGCTCTTTGTCTGCCAGCCGTGCGAGCGAGTGGGTCTTAAAGAAAAACTGCTTTGCAGGAAGCAGGCAGAGGAGGGCAGGAGGCGGCATGGAGCCGGGGACAGGCCAGGAAGGGGCAGGGAGGAAGGGGGTCCGATCGCTCCCCCTCCGACAGGTTGTGGCAGGTCTCCCTAGGGACCAAGGTCAGGCTCTGATGCAAGGACCTGCCAAGCACAGGCCTGGGGGAGTGAGGACAGCAGCCTGGGAGGATGGAGGCCTCACCGGCCCTCAGCCTCGGCCAGGGACCAACTCTCTCTTCACCACTCCGTCTGCTAACCCTGACTGAGGGGTGGTCCCACCTGCATGCACACAGCAGACTTCCGGGTGGTGGCGGGGGTGGGGGCGGTGGGGTGCAGTGCCAGGCAGGGGCAGCCAACCTGGGGCCCACCGTAGTGGGGGATGAGGTCTGAGAGCCACCCTGGAGTCTCCCGGGGGGAGGCTGGGCTCTTTGATGGGGTAGAAAAGCATGATTCAGGTTGTGAAAGTGAAATCGCTCAGTCGTGTCTGACTCTTTGCAACCCCACGGATGGTAGCCTGCCAGGCTCCTCTGTCCATGGGATTTTCCAGGCAAGAATCCTAGAGTGGGTTGCCATTCCCTTCTCCAGGGGATCTTCCCAACCCAGGGAACGAACCCGGGTCTCCCGCACTGCAGGCAGACTCTTTACCATCTGAGCCACCACGGAAGCCCTGCCTCAGGTTGTGAGGCAGGCATTGAACAAAAGGGCTTGAAATGATTCGAGCCCCAGGTAAGGCGTGGCAGAGCACAGTGAGTGAGTTGTCCTTAAATCCTTGAAGATGCCCACTTCCTGCCCCCTTGTCCCCCTGCCCCTGCACCTTGCCTTCCTCACACCGAACCAAGCCCTGCTCTCAGCATCTAACCGTTCCTCCCTAGGAAATTCTTCACCTGAACTCCCCATCTCTTAGTGAGTTCCCCTGGGTCCTCGAGGGCACCAGGCCCAGCACCCAGCACCCAGCACCCCCATCTCTAGGAAGGCGGGGCTCCAAGTGGAGGGAGGAGTTCTGTGAGCCCCCACCCCAAGGGAAGGGGAGGCCTTGCAGAACTGGCTCTCCAGTCAGGGGGCCGACTGCAGAAATCAGAAGCATTTGTTTTATTTAGCTCAAAAAGTATTTATCAAGAGCCTCGCTATGTGCTAAGTGTTATTCTCCGGGCTAGGGAATTCCAGCCCCCTGCCCGCTGTTAGCCCCCATTCTAGGTGGGGCAAGACAGATTATGGATGAGGAAAGTAAATGTCATGCTTCCTAGAAAATAAAGAGTGATGAGATAGATTGTGAATGGCCAGTCGAGGGGAGGACCGCGTTATCCGGGAGGTCAGGACACGGCCCCAGGAGATGCTGTTTGCACTGAGATCCAGTTGTGAGAAGGAGTGCTTCATTAATTCTAGGGAAGTGCATTCTGGGGAGGTGGGGGTGGTGGAAGGGAACGGGCAGCTGGTGCAAAGGCCCTGAGTTGGGAGCAGACTTGTTCAAGGGAGTTGGAGATTCGGGCTGAAATCAGAGAGATTGGCAGGGCCTTGGATGCCAAACCACAGAGAAGTTTCTATTTTATTCTGAGGGCAGCGGGAAGGCCTTGGGAGGTTTTGAGCAAGGGAGAGACGCAATTTAACCTTCAGGAAGGTCACTCTCAAGGCTCCGTGGGGAAGGATCCGTTCAGGGGTCTGGGGCATTAATTCAGGTGGATTGGGGTAGTGGTGGGGGTGGAGAGAACAGGGAGGTTCATGAAGTTTGGGAACAAGGGCGGCAGCACTCTGGTGGGATGTGGCAAGATGGTGACCATTAGGTGGGTGACGTGGCCTCATTTGGGGAGGGGTCTCAAGGAGGCTCAGGTTTGGGGAGAAAGAGCCACAGTCGGGTTTTGACCATGTGAAGTATGAAATGCCTACTGGTGACCAGGGTGGACTGACAGCAAGCAGAAAGATGTCCCAAGTCCTAGGACCAGGGCCTAGGGCCTGGGGGGCTCGTGGACCCACTGTGAGATGGACCCTGGTTCCGGAAAACAGGCTTGGGGCCTTGCTCCTCCATCTCCACCCACAAGCCTCAAAACCCTGTCTCATTAGGGAAACCTTGGCCCCGCACTCTCGAGACGCCAGAATTAGAATCCCAGAATTT
Organism: Dama dama; assembly: GCF_033118175.1. Classification (NCBI taxonomy): domain Eukaryota; kingdom Metazoa; phylum Chordata; class Mammalia; order Artiodactyla; family Cervidae; genus Dama; species Dama dama. The sequence continues at coordinate 11,910,546 of NC_083702.1, forward strand.
CTCCCAGTTTGGAAATGCCATACCTCCAGGAGACCCGGCCCTGAGCCGTGGAGTTGCGAGGTTGAGTCTAGCTCTAGAAAGACTCTGAGAGCTTGGACCCAGAGGCCGAGGTCAGGGTTTCTTGAATCCCGAGCCATTCACGCTGCTCCCCTCTGGCTGTTGTGAGAAGGTGCCTCCTCTTTCGCTCAGCTTCTTCCTACAGGTGAGAGAAGTCTGTCTAAAATGAAGGGCAAGGGGACTTCCCAGCAGCCCAGTGGTTAGGACCATGCTGCCAGTACAAGGCTCCATCCCCAGCCAGGGAACTGAGATCCTGCATGCCCTGCGGCACAGCCAAGATTAAAAATGAATAAATAAAAAGGGCATCAGGGGAGGTTGTAATAGGAAAAATGAGGGGTAGGCTGAGGGGCCTCCTGCAGCTGTAGGGAGACATGGGGGACGGGAGCATCATGTCTCCTTCCCACTCACTCCTCTCACACACCCCCACCCCCGGACCCAACAGCAGCAACGAAGCCCCCGATTGTGGTGGGAAACCTCCCCATTGGGACGACGTGGTCTCATGAACATGGCAGAATGCTGGGGACCCCAACCCATCCCTGTTTCACAGAAGAGGGAGCCACAGATCTCAAGGGGGGCTTGCCCTGGTTTATCAGCGCCCTCCCGGCAGGGGCTCACGTCAGGCCCAGAGGAGAGCGCGGTCACGGGCCTTAGAGACCCCGGGCGGTAGGTCTTCGTGTTTAGGGGCTGGTAACTTGGGCATGGAACCCCGCAAGCCGTCTGCCGTGTGGACTCACCCTCGGGATTTGAGCTGTCTGACACCCAGGGCATTTTCTCTTATCCTCGTTCCTGATGGTAGGAAGCGGCCTCATTTCCTTATGCTTTCTCTTTCTCTACGACTTGCCTGTCTTCCTATTCTCCAGGCCCAGGTTTCTCCTAGCCTCTGGGCACCACTTCGCGTTCTCCCAGCCTGTCTGGGGACCAGAGAGGCATGGTGGCTCTTGGAAGCAGCAGTATCGAGCCGGGTTTTCTGGGGCTGGGAGCCTCCTGCAGGCCTGCTCACCAGGTCCTGCCTTGTAAGGAGGAGCCTCTTATGTGGGGGCCTGAGCGGGTGTTGGAGGGGTGTCGCCTCCCACAGCACCCTGGACTCCAGCCTGGGTCTCAGTGGGAAAGTGGGACCGCCTCCCCAGGCACCCACCTCGAGCTCCTGGCTCCTAGACCTCATCATCACATCTTGGGATGTTTTCTGGTGTTGTCGGCTCTGGAGAGACAGAGGCATGCGCCCCCTCACCAGGCTGCCGGGTGCCCCCACCCCTCTGTAGATGCACCCCCTCTCTTGGACTAGGTTCTAACTCCTCTCTCACCATCTCTTTGCTGCGCCCCCGCCCCGCTCCTCGGCAGCCGTGGGCATCCAGATGAGGATGGTGTTCCTGCAGCGCAGCTTCTGGGCCGCCACCCAGCAGGTGGGTGTGGGGGTGTGGGGCGGACACTCAGCGTGAGGACCCCGACCTGTGCACTGAGCTGCTGCCACCAGCGAGGTCCTGCCCGCATCTCAGCCGCGGACCCCACGTGCACACACATGGGGCACACAGGACAGGAACACGCCATAGGTGCACACACACGTCATACCACACACCTCCCCCATGTGTACACACCACATAGGATGTGACACACCCCTGCATGCACACCACAGGTGTCTTGTGGGCTCCATTCCCCACACTTCACACACATGCGTACCATGCACACACACATCACACACATCACATGCATCACGCACACATCATATACACATCACACAGATCACACACATCACATACATCATACACACATCACATGCATCATGCACACATCACACCCATCACATACATCATACACACATCATACACATCATACACACATCACATCACACACACAATCACACACGTCACACATATCACATACATCATACACATCACACACATCACATACATCACACACATCACATACATCATACACACATCACACACATCACATACATCATACACACATCACACATCACACACACATCACACATCACATCACACAATCACACACAATCACACACATCATACATCACACACATCACACATCACATCACACACATCATACACACATCACATACATCACACACATCACAAATACATCACACACATCACACACATCACATACATCACAAATACATCACACACATCACACACGTCACATACATCACATATATCATACACACATCACACACATCATACACACACATCACACACACATCACATCATATACACATCACATACATCATACACACATCACACACACATCACACATCACATCACACACACATCACACACATCACACATACACATCATACACACATACAGCACACACACATCAAATACATCACACACGTCACACATCACATATACATCACACACATCACATACATGTCACACACACACATCACACACATCACATGTCACACACAACACATGTCACACACACCACTCATGTCACACATCACATGTCACACATAACATGTGTCACACGTGTCACACACACATGCATGCACACGGATACACAACTCACGGCTCTGCCCTTCCCTCCAGTGCGGTGCTGCGGAGGGGCCGTGCCCGGACAGCTGCCAGGACAGTGTGAGTGCCTCCCCAGTGGGAAGGGGGGAGGGGCATCCCCCACCCGCGTCCCCCTGATGGGCCAGCCCCTCCTTCCCCAGCCTGAGCTCCACACGGAGGCCTCCCCACATGGTCCAGCAGGCAGGCAGCAGGACCAGGGGTCAGTGTTAGGGCCTGGCCTTGACCTCCTTCTGGGCTTCTCCCCAGGACCTGGACTGCTTCATCGTTGACAACAATGGGTTCATCCTGATCTCAGAGAGGCCCCAGGAGGTAAGATGCTAAGGAGGCGGAACTAGGGGGGGCAGGTCACATCGTCCAATGACCTCGACGGTCAGAAAAAGGCCAGAAGCAATAATCCTGGCCCAGAGACAAGAAGCAGAGAGTCTGAAACCACAGCTGGCACTGAGAGACCCCAGAATCCAGCCTTTTCACCTCAGATGCCCATAGGTGATCTTCTGTCTGTTTTGTCTCCCCCCTCTATTGGTGGGGGATTCCCTGAGGTCCCCGGGTTTTGTCTGCAGCCTTGCCCTGGGGGCCCACCCCAGAGTCCTGAGCCCCCTCCTGCCACCCACCACCTACTCCCATCTGCCTCCCCGCCCCCCACCTTAGTCCATTCAGACATCCGGAGCAGAGCCCACAGCCAGGGCGGCTCACGAACCACAAAGATGCTCACAGTTGTAGGGGCTGCAGCCCGAGGGGGCCCCCCGGGGGGCAGGGTTCTCAGTGTGTTCCCAGCGGCACAAGGGGCAGGAAGCCCCCTGGGGTCTCTTCTGAGAGCACCAACCCCATCAGGTGGGCCCCGTCGCCTTGGGGGCACCTTTCTGCATGTGAATTCCAGGCACAAGCTCAGACCTCAGCGCCCACCCTCCCACTTCCATGAGGCCGGGCTCTGGACTCCCCTCTTCACGCTCTCTCCCCTCATCTGGACCTCCCGGGTGGGAAAGTCCATCCTCACCAGTCAGCCTGGCCTGGAGGTGCCCCATCACACTGCCTGGCCACATGCCCAGGATCCCCTTGGACCCAGAGCGGCCAAGGAGAAAGTACAACCCCACACACACACACACACTTAATGAGCCCCAGGAGGGGAAGTCCAGACGCAGGTGAAGTCTGGAGCTTGGAGCGACTCCCTGTCCCTCCCTCTCCCCCTCTTGTTGCCCTCACAGGTGGGCCGATTCCTGGGGGAGGTGGATGGTGCACTCATGACCCAGCTGCTCAGCATGGGGGTGTTCAGCCAGTAAGTGGGGCAGGCGCCCCCCACCCACCCAAAACACATACAGAGGAGGCGGGGTCAGATGCTAAATGGACCAGACGCGTCTTAGATCCCAACCTCAGAACCCCACAGGGACCCTCAGGGCTGCAGAAGCAACCTCCTTAAGCCCGAGACCTGCGGGGGTGGGAAGGGCTGAGGCCCGCCTGAGAGGGAAAACTAGGTTTGCTGTCCCTTCTCTTTGAGCAGCCCGAGCCCAGAAATGTCATTTTCTGACCTGCTGACGGAAACCCTGCTGCAAAGTCTCCCAGGGCGGGGTGGGGGTGGAATACGGGTGGGGTCCGGACTCACCCCGTTCCGTTTCTGGCTTCAGAGTGACCATGTACGACTACCAGGCCATGTGCAGACCCCCGACCCACCACCACAGCGCCTCCCAGCCCCTGGTCAGCGTGAGTGTCCCCCCAGGGCTTCCCTCCACCAGATGGCGGCCTGTCCCTTTCTCTCCAGGAACCAGGGCCCACCTTGGCCCTCTCCCAGGCCCCCGCCGCCCACAGACCGCTCCCTCCCCGGTCTTATCTGGCAGGGAGTGGGGGTGGGGTGGGGGGTGTCAGGGCAACTCCTCCAGCAGAGGGACAGCTGCAGCCCCCTCCTTGCCTGGTTCCCACCCTCACCCCCGCACCGTCCACAACCCGTCAGGGATCCCATAGATGCCACCCAGAGTGATGACGGGCATCACCCGCTCTACAGCAGGAATTTCCCAGAACAGCTTTCCGCTGATCCCGCTGCTGGGAGGGGGTGGGGGGAGCCCGGGGGCATGGTCTCTGATGGAGTGAGGGGGCCCCAGGGCTCACAGTGTATTCCCTCTCCCCCCAGCCCATCTCTGCCCTCCTGACGGCTACCAGGTGGCTGGTGAATGAGCTCCTGCTGTGAGTGAAGAACTGGGGGCTTCAGGCAGGGGTGGGTTATGAGGGGGCCCTTTGAAGGGAGCTGCTTGAGGTCCCCATGACCCCAGAGGAGGAGGCTGAGGTCCGGGATGGAACCAGCCAGGCACATATGGTGCCCTCTCCTGCACGCAGCTGCCAGGGGAGGGCCTCTGCCCCCCAGGAGCTTCTGGACAAGGGTTCCCTGGGGGAAGGGGCAGACAGCCTGGGGACCGGTGAGGTGGGCAAGCAGATCTCTGATCACTTCTATCCGACAGGCTCCTGCTGGAGTGGAGGGCCTGGGGCTCCTGGCGTGGGGACCACGGGGCCGAGGGTGAGTGCTTGGGTGTGGGAGCCCAGAGCCCGGCATCATTCCAGCCGCCACCTGGGGGGAGGGGACTGCAGAGGGCCCACCGCTCACGTCCATCCTGTCGGCCCCTCCATCACCTTCCCTCACCTCTGTGTGATGTCACGCCATCTTGGGACACCACACACCTGTGTGACATCATCCATGTGCCGTCATCCATCCTGTGTGACATCACTCATCCCATGCGACATCATCCATCCCGTGTGATGTCGTCCATCATGTGTGACATCATCCATGTGACATCATTCATCCCATGTGATGTTGACCATTCCTGTGTGACATCATGCCCACACCATGTGACACCACCATCATCACCATCATCACCATCATCGCCACCCCGTGCTGGGCCACACATCCTGGACAGCCAAGACCGTCTTCCATCATTGTAAGTAGAGTGGCCGAGGAGCCCCAGTGCTGGGCTGGGAGGGTCCCAGGAACCTCTCTCTTTCCAGGACTCCTCAATAACGAAGGCCCCTCCCAACTTACAGCCTCGTTCCTTAAGGGTCAGTTTGTAGCCCAGACCTTATCCCACACAATCACAGCCCTGCCCCGGGGAAAACGGAACCCTCCAGCCCTCTCCTGGGCAATAGCTCTGACGACACCAGAAGGCAGTGTCCTGTGGTCCAGAGGCCAAGGTGCCACACAGGGAACAGCTATCTGCTCACCCAGGAGTGGACGTGGGTCCCCCAGGGCGGCTGCCAGGCCTCTGAGTTTGCCAAGTCCTCTCTGAGCCCGCTCGAGTGACCACACAGGCCCCACTGAGGAGTCCAGCAAGTCTGGGCTTTGCCCCCCGCCCACCTCTAAGTGACCATGGGGTCAGTGGTGGGGGAGGCCCAGGGCTTGTCTGGGAGCTGTGTCTGCAGAGCGCCCACTGGACCATCCACAGGGAGCAGGGCTGTCGTCTCCCAGGCCCCCCACGCCCCGCTTGCTGCCCCTGACCTCCTCCCAGCCCCTGGACCTCACCGCTGACGGTGAGGAGAGAGCCAGGAGTCCCCAGGGTCACCCAGGGCGTCACCCACGCACAGACGCTCCCTCCCCTCCCGACCCCCAAGTCCTGATGGCTTGCCATGTGCCAGCGGGCGGAACGTCTTCCCCCGGCGCAGTGACCGCACTGCCCGGGCTGCCGAGGCCCGCCCCCACGGGGGTGACCGAGGCCCCGCGTCCGTGCCCTTCTGTGTCCCTGCAGCCCACAAGCACAAGAAGCAGGACCTGCTGCAGCCCTGCGACACCGCCTACCCCGTGTTCGTCCACCAGACGGCCGTGCGGGAGGCCAGCGGCGCCGTGGAGTGCCGCGCCTGCCAGAAGTGAGCGGGGAGGGGAGGAAGCCGGGGGGGGTCCCCACGGCAAGGCCTCTGTGCCCGTGTCCTGGGCGGAGGGACCACAGGCCTCGGCCCAGAGCACGGCAGCCAGGTGGGGATGGGGCCGGCACAGTGTCCGTGTTGGCAGACAGGAGAGATGGCCCTGAGGCCATAGCCGACTGGGGGAAGGAGGGCCAGCTCTCGCTTAGACGTCTGTCCATGCAGAGGACCGGGAGGCTGGAGGATGTTCCAGGAGTGGCTGGGGCACCTGGCACCTTGGGTGCGTCACTTTACCCAGAAGGCGTCAGCTTTCCCATCAGCAAAACAGGGATAATACCAACTTCATATGGTGTGAAGAAAGTTGAATATGTACATATGAGTCTGTTGTGCACGTGTGTATGGGCACGTGGGTGTGCTGCGTGTGTGTGCATGTGCACGTATGAAATCCTCTACCCCGTAGGAAATGCCTACGGGCAGTGTCTGTGGCCAACACACAGGCTGAGCCAGTGACCACAACCGGCTTGCACCCACCCGGCTCCTAATCGGGCAGCGTGCGGGCCTGGGGCGCCACCTTGTGGCCAAGCCTGAGCACTGTATCACCGATGGGGGCCGGCCCCTCCACACAGGCCTGTTTACTTGACTCGGTCTTGACTTAGGCCTGTGTTCCCCAAAGACGTCAAGAGCGACTCCTATCCCCCTAGATGTCTGGGCTTCCTTCCCTCCAATCTGTTAGGAAAGGAGCAAGGCAGCTGCAAAGGCTTGTGGGAGACGTAAACCAGGTTGCCTCCCACCAGGGAGCTGACCTGGGCCCCCAAGCCTTCGTGCCATCTCCAGAAGAGCCTCCCTGAAGCCCAGCGTCCGGCTGCTCAGAGCCTCCACGGGCCAACCGCTCTCGTGTCCACAGGTCGTTTGTGATGCAGCAGGTCCCCAGCAGCAACCTCCTGCTCCTGGTGACGGACCGCACCTGTGACTGCAGCATCTTCCCGCCAGTGCTGCGGGAGGCGGAGGAGGTCAAATATATCCTCTGGGGCTCCAGTCTGGGGGGGGACGGGGTGGACGGGGGAGCAGGGAGGGCGGGTCATCACTGAGGGGTTCAGATCTAGAGAGGTGGGGCCAGCCACCCTCACCACCAACACCTTGCCCTTCCCACAGCTCTAAGGGCTGACCTCTGACCCTGGAAGGCAGTGAGGCAGTCAGTCCCACCAGGGGTTCCAGAACTGAGTCCCCAGAGGTTCCCGGGTGGCTCTGACAGTAAAGAATCCACCTGCAGTGCGGCAGACCTGAGTTTGATCCCTGGGTCAGGAAGATCCCCTGGAGAAGGGAAATTAAAACCCACTCCAGTACTCTTGCCTGGAGAATCCTATAGACGTCTGGAGGAGCCTGGCGGGCTACAGTCCTTGGGGTCGCAGAGTCAGACAGGACTGAGCGACTGTCACGCACAGGCTCCAGCGTCAGCTCCGCCTCAGCTGTGTTCACCTTAACAGTGACCTCTGCACATAACGCCTCCGTCAAGTGCAACAGGATGCGTTCCCAGAAGCTCCGCCGGCGCCCGGACACCTGCCACGCCTTCCATCCAGAGGTAGGGGCTTGGCGGGGCGGGGGGGGGGGTCTTCATCCCCAAACCTTTGGCCTGTGCCCTTCAGACATGAGAGCGCTGGACACACAGTGTGCAGCTGTGAGGGCACCTCCTGGAACCGCCATCCAGGTGCATTCATGCAGGGAGGGACCCGGCAGTGTTTTTATGATGAGAGCTGGTCTCCCAGGGGCCAGGAAACACAGCTTCTCCACATCGCCCCCATCGCACTTAAATCCACAGGGTCCGGGCGGGTAGGAGGAAATGGTTAGATACATAACACTGTGGTGACCAGCCCTGAACACCACAGTTGGGCTCTTTGTACTAGAGTGGTCCTTGCTGGACACGCTGCCTCCAGAGCCAGATGCTCCCAGAGTGCCAGGCTTCTCTGCAGTCACTCTGAGAGGATGACTCCCCAGTCCTTCCAACTTCCTTCCCCTAGAAGTCGGGGGGTGTCTAAGAAAGGGGACTCCCACCACTTGCTGGAACTCCCCTCTCCCTCAGCCCTCGGTGCCTCTTAGCCCCAGAACCTCCCTCCCGACTCCCAGTCTCCCGGTCGCTTCTGCCTGGACGGGTACCTTACCGGGAGCGCTCTGGGTCCGCAGGAGAACGCCCAGGACTGCGGAGGTGCCTCAGACATCTCGGCCTCGCTCCCCCTGCTCCTGCTGCCTCTGTGGGCCTGGGTGCTGCCATCCCAGCTGCTGCGGTGACCCCGCCCCATTGGGCCTGCTTTGACGCTGGGAAGAGTCAGCAGTGCACCGTGCTGTCTGGCGCTCTACAGCTGGGTTCTCTCACCCAAGGCCATACTCATCACAGTCGTGGGCCTCCTGAGATTCCTGGAAGAGTCAGAAACCCGTCCTGAAGACCTTCTAGGGTGCTGGGTACCCTCCAGCCTGCATCTCAGTGGGCAGTTTCCCCCCACCTCCTCTTGGGGAGTCCAGCATGAGCTCAACCTGGACCAAGACCAGAGAGCTTTAGTTCCATCTATTCCCCCAGAAATCCAGACCCAGCCAGAGACAGGGGCAGGTCTTTCTAATGAGCCTGGCTGGTCTTCAGTAGAATCCAAGGACTTAAATGTCCTGAGAAGGAGGAGAGGAATGAGGCTGAGGGCAGAGAGGGGAGGAGGGCAGGAATGCTTCCCACTGGAGATGTAGCTGCCCCAGGGTGAGGTGTAGAGCGAGGCAGCTCAGTCTCACAGTTGAAGCTCAAAAAAGGGGTGGGTGTGTGGGGGGGGTGGGGGTGGGGGGGGTGTGTGTGTCTGAGAGAGAGAGAGACAGAAGGCAGGTCCTTTACATGAACATGGCTTCGTGTGATGCCCACAAACTATTGCTATTAAAAAAAATTTCTATAAATGTCTTTGCAAAGCCCTGACTTACCATTTGCCTCTAAGATAAAGGTAGTAGGTTAGCAATACAGCTGCTGCACTGGAGAAGGATGTAAGTCCAGGGCAGGGGGCAGGACCAGTTGCAGCCAGAGGGGTCCTAGCAAAAGACTGGTCTTCAGAGAGGCATAGTCAGGGGGGTCCTGAAGGTTCCAGACCCCCTGGAGGCCCAAGGACCCAGGGTGGTCTTTTTTTGGCTGCTGATCTACAGGAGAGAGCACCTGACTCTGACCTTGGAGCTGGAGCTTTGGGGAGCTTTCCCATTTGCAAACTGGAGTCCAGTGGGGGAGACGGATGCATCTGGGCACGTCCCTCCACCCAGGGATCTCGGGGCCACGGCTTCCTCCCACACAGACCTGGTTCCCTAGGAACTGCGGTCCCCACTGCAGGAGCAACGCTGAAGGCAGAACCGTGCAGAAACCCTGGGGTGGCCTCCGATCTCTACGTTCAGCCGGCCTCCCTGGAAGAGGTGAACGTGATGTGTGAGGCATGCACGTGGTGTCCATATCCTGAACCTGAAACCACATGGCCTATGGCCGGCACCCACAGCGTGTCACCTGCTGTCCTCTGAAGCACCTGCTTTCCTGGTGGAGGGGAGGGGGAAAGGACATTGGAACAACAGGCAAGATCACAGGTGCCCGCCAGGTACAGGTGGGTGAGGAGGCAGCAGGGGGCCTGTCTCCCACCCCCTCAGCTTGACTCCCCACCTTCATGTCACAGAGCCCTCGAGGTGACAGCCCCTCCCTCACCATGCCCTTCGGGGGCATCGGTATGTGTCCAAACCCTGACTTCTAACCTCTCTCCAGGCCACATCCTGTCCCCCACGCTGCCCACTCCTGCCACAACCGGGAAGAGTCTTTTCAGGCAATTTATCGACGCTCTTGGCCACACAATTTTAAAACCACACTTAGGAAGTACTGGGGCAGCTCCCAGCCTCAGCCCTGTCTCTGTGTGGCCAGGAGGGGGCTATGGGGCCAGGACTCCGTCAGAACCAACGGAAGCAAAAGCCATTGATACAATAAAGCTGCCCTTCACCTGGGAGAAGAGAACGTAAGTCCTGCCTTCGGAGGTCAGAGCTGTTCTTGCCCTTTTCTATTTTGGTGGTTCTAACCCTCCGCCACCCCCACCACCACCAACACGGCCCACAGGACAGCAGGTGGCAGCCTAGCTCACGCTAAAGAGCCGTCACCTTGGTTTCAGACCAAGTGAAGTTGCTCACTCATGTCCGACTCTTTGCAACCACATGGACTGTAGCCTACCAGGCTCCTCAGTCCGTGGAATTTGCCAGGCAAGAATACTGGAGTGGGTTGCCATTTCCTTCTCCTGGGGGACCTTCCCGACCCCGGGATTGAACCCAGGTCTCCCACATCGCAGGCGGACGTCTTACCGTCTGAGCCACCAGGGAAGCTCAGACCAACAAAGTTAAAACCAAAGTCACTGAATAGATGACAAGATTCTGGGGGAGAGAATCCTGAAGTCCCTTTTCCTAAAGAACCTGTGGATGCCCGAGGGTGCCAGGGCTGCCAGCTCTGTCCTCCGGGCAGGGGGGTGCCAGCTCCTAAGCCACCACTGAGCGTGTTTTAATGCAAGCGCTGCTGAGGCGAAAAGGCCTGAGCACCGCTCCACAATGTCAAAGGGGAGTTCGTTCCAGAGGGCAAGGGAGCAGACATCTCCAAATCAAAGACACAAACTTGGGGAAGAATAAGGGCAAGAGCTTGGCATAGATGCCAGCCCATCCCTGCGGCTCAAGTGAGGGATGCTGACTTGGGGCGGGGCCAAGTCAGGGGTGACTTGGAGCACTGTCCCCAGGCCAGGGTGGCAGGAGTGGTGATGACAGGCCATTCTTCCAGCCCGGCTAGACTCCCGCCACCACCACCGAAGGCAGAGTCACACTAGACCAGTTTACCACAAGTCACGGGGCTGGAGGCAGGAAAACCCGTCCAGCAGGACACAGGGTGTGGGGTCAGCGCTTGAGCTCCGACCGAGCAGAACACTCAGAGATCAGGGGTTATTCCTGGGTGCAATGGTGCCTGCAGGTGTCTCCAGGCCACAGAGCCCTAGCAACTGTCAGGCCAGGATTCAAATGCGTCCTTATCCACTTCCTTTCCCGCACCACAGATATCACCATGAAAGGGATGCCTACAGACAGCTCAGCGAAGGACTTGGGAAAGCCAGGGGCTATCTGTAGGCCTCGAGGACGGTCACCCGGAGGAGGGCAGGAGGGACTCCCTTGGCAGTTAAGACCTGGCCTTCCAATGCAGATTCAATCCCTGGCTGGGGACTAAGATGCCACATGCCTTGCATCCAAAAAAAAACAAAACATAAAAGAGAAGCAATGCTGTAACAAACTCAATACACTTTTTAAATGGCCCACATTAAAACAAAAACAAAAACAGGACACAACCCAGTGTCCCACCCTCCAGGTTCCCTATGCAAAAAACCTATTCCTACACTTAAAATGAGAATTCATCCAAATGCTGGAAATTCCCCTGAAAAAAACTAAATATACCCAAGGCAAAAAGGGCTGGGACCTCCTCTCTTCTCTCAAATTACATAGAAGGGTTAACAAACCCCCAAAACCTTTCAGTCAAAATACATGAGGCTTTTATTTTTGGCCGTGCCATGCAGCAAGGGGATCTCAGTTCCCCAACCAGGGATCAAACCTGCAAACTCTGCAGTGGAAGCCAGAGTCCTAACCATGACCACCAGGGAAGTCCCTACACGAGACCATTCAATCTGAATTTTCGTCTCAGTGTAAACTGTGTCACAAGTCAGACTTACCTCTTCTGATCTCACCTACAAAACACGAGTGAAACAACAGGTCTGTTCATTGGGTGCTGGTTACAATTACGTGACGCGTGAGTGCTTTAACACACCCCCTTGCATGATGCGTTCTTCAGGTATTATTTTTGTACCTCTAATGATAAATTAGTAACTGCCCCTTGGAGCTGGCTCTCCCCTCTGTTCGGTGCCTGGGACTCCAGTTATGATGAAAGTGTAAGGAAGGCCGGGAAGGCTTGGGTTGGGCATGAGCACTGGTTTTTATACTGCACCCTCTTTATTAACTCATCATCATCCTGCCTGCCATCATTAACACGTTAGGAACATTAAATGGAAATGTGAAATATACAAATTACAAGATTATCTAATTAAAACTGCCAGAGAACATTTCCAACTTTCGCAGACTCTCAACACTACACTATGAAAATGACAGTATACAACATGACTTTCAAAAAATTGGTAGCCCAATGAGTAACAAACCCCTAAGTGTCCTGAGATATTCTGTTCGGTATAGAAAATACCTTTGTGGCCAAAGAATCCTGAATGTTAATAATTTCACAAGAGCTTAGCTTGTTGAACAGTCAATCCATGGAGAGCTTTTTCAGAATGGTCTCCAGCACTCAGAGTGGGATGTTTCCAGAAATTTAAGCTTCAGTATCTAAATGAAGGCTTCAAGCTAAGAAGTACCAAAAGCTATGAAGAGGGAAGCTGAGGCAGTTTTTTCTTTTAAAAAAAAAAAAAAAAAAGGCACACACAAAAAAACACGTTCATATTCCACTTGGTTTTTTTATTAGAAGTTTGAGAATACAGCAAGGAGGGACATCCCATGATGAATGGGGCCATCACACAAATGCCCTTCTGAAATCCCAGCCCTCTATGATCCCCAAAAATGTGCTTTGTGGCTTTGACAATTTATAAACGGGAAGGGGGAAATACTGAGAAGGCCACTCTTCAATGGGTGAGAGTATGAAGCTGCAGAGGTCCGAAATGGCCAAGGGCCCGAAAAGAAAACTAACATCTGCTGCACAGAGCAAGCGAGCCTCTGACTGCTGAGAGTAAGGCATCCAGGCGCCGACCTGTGGGGTTCCCAGCAGGCGGAGGCATGCGTGAGGCGGCCGGGGCTTCGAGGACACACGGAGGTGGGTGCCCGCCCGCTTCCCAGGGAGGGGCCGTCACGGGGTGGGGGACGTCTGGTTGGTGATCACGTCACTTTCTAAGGGGTTGTGCTATGTTGAACCAGGTGCAGCTCCTCTTTGGGGAGGGGGGGGGCGGCTGGGCCCCGGACTGCTGGCGGTGTCCCAGGGGCCGCACCCCACACACCGCTTCCCCAGGCAGGTGACCGGACGCAAGGTGGCTTCTGGGGTGCACCCTGAAGCCCAGGGAGACTGTGGGGGCGGGAGGGACTGTGGGCCGTGCTCCCGGAGGGGTAATACTGTTCTGCCACCGTCCAGACGGCACCAGCGCACCTGGCACCGCAGGCAGTGCCCTCACTCAGGGCCAGAACACTCCCGAGCTCGACAGAGGATTCTTGCTCCCCGGTTCCCGGGTTTTGCTGGAGACGCGGGGGAGACACCTAACCAAGAAAAAAACCCACACTGAGTAAACGGGAGACCTTCCCATGTTCCCAACACTGGTGGGAGGTGGCCAGCCGGGCTTGGGACCTTGTTCACGTCTGACGCCTGCCATCCTGGGTGCGATTCAACTACCTGAAGCCTTTGCTGAGAGTAAAAAATGGAGTCGGGGCTACGTGGGCAGGTGCAGGCCTCCCAGGAGCCAGACCCTCTACACTGGCCTCTGACACCCCCGCAGGACGTCCACCTCTAGGGCTCAAGCAGCCTTATTTGAGCAGCTCCTCAAAGACACAGCTTCAATGAGCCAACCAGACTCCCTGGCAGTCATGTATCACTTCCTTCTAAACCTTCCTACCACACCACCCCTAGAAAACTGGGCTCCAGGGGTGGGTAACGGGCTCTGGCCTCAGGGGTGTGCTGCTGGCTTCCCTGTCCCTGGAGACCTGACCGGGGTGGTGGGGGTGAAGGGGATCGGGTTGGGGTTCATGTGCCCAGCCCCCAGGCACCAGGACAGCACCACAGGGAGACTCCCACCATAGCTGGCGAGCCCTGGGCCCCTGTGCGGCTAGCCTCAGGCCAGGAGCTGTGGTGCCAGGGAAGGTGTCTCTACTCCTGGGGACGGGGCGGGGGGTGGGGGGGTGGGGTGGGGGGGGGGGGTAAGGCAGTGATTCTCCTGGAGGGACTCATACGGAGTGGTCCAGAGCTCCACTGCAGACACCCCTTCCCCACCCCTGCAACCAGCTGAGTCTCCACCACATTGAAAAGGATGCAGGAAGCCCTGTGGGTGCTCCCCCAATCCCCGCCAGCCTCAGTAATGTTTCTGGGTAGGTGGCAGAAACAAGTCACTCAAACTCTGACACCGTCACTACTGCCTCGATCTCACACACCCCACGTCCCCGCCTCGGGCTCTCCAGGGCCGCCGGGTGGGACGCTGCCGCCCCGGGGCCCGAGGTGTCCCCCCCCCCCCCCCCGACAGAAGGCACCTGGGGCGCCGGGCATCATACATTCTGGGGCTGTTGCCTGATCCTCCGGCGGTCACATGTGCAAAATTGGAACAGTGTGTGGCTCTTGCGTGTTTCATTCTGTACAAAAGCCTCCCTCCCTCCCCTAGCCCTGTGGTTTAAACATTTATATAAATTTTTATTTAAACAGTAAGTTAGAAATCTTATTTACATTAATTTCTTTGTTCTCCCAAAAGGGCATCTAAAATCACACTGCCACCCCTCGGAGGACATAATAAATGTTCGCCAACACTGGTCGGTGTCACCATTTCTAAGGAGAGAGGAGGGAGGAGGAGGCACCTCCAGCTGACGGCCCCGCCGGCTACAAGCATGGAGACCAGCGTGCCCAGGGCGCGAGCGCCCTCTGTCGGCCAGACCCAAGAACGAGGCAGGGCTGGGCCATCTTGCCTCTTCTCCACCTGTGAGGTGTGATTTATTTTTGTTTTCTCTTCCCAGTTGCGGACCACGTGGAGCCCTGGGGCGTCACGAAGCCCCGCGCTGTGGGGCTCCTCTGGCGCTGGCGTCATGGCCAGTGGGGGTCACCGTCCCCGGCCTCTGGCCGCTGTCACAGTGCGTCCTCTTCGCTGCAGCCTCCGCCAACCATGAAACGGAACTCCTGGAGGTTCGAGACCCCGTGGAAATGGACGAATGCGCCAGCCACCACGAAGATGTGAAACAGCTGATGCGAGTGAAACTGGAGGCAGAAGCGGGGAGGGCGAGACATCACTAAGTCGGCAGAAGACCCTTAAGACTGTCTGTGCGGAGCCGGGGCGGGGGTGGGTGCGGCGGCTCAAATTCGAGGCATCCCTGATCTCAAAGCACCCAGCAGGCGTATCACATTCTGCTGAGGTGAAGGCCAGCTGTCCCCACAGAAATAGAGCTGCGGACCCAAGCTCGGGACGCAGTGCACCCCTGACGCCGGAGGACCAGCAACACACTGCCTTTACTGTGCACCTATTCCTCCTCTGTGGCCATCTCAGGATACCACCTTAACTTTAGGGCCAGGGTGCTCGCCGCTGTGAGACTCTGAAGGGGCCGCTGACCTGACATAAGGCAGGGCTCAGGCAGTAATGAGGGTGATGGGGGGCAGCTGTGAATACAGGTGAAGCTTCGCTTGCTCCCACCACTCACCTCCTGCAGTGCAGTCTTGATTCCTGACAGGCCACGGGCCGGTATCAGTGTGAGGACCAGTACCAGGCTGCCCACTGGTCCCCTGCACTTTCTCCCCCCACCACCCTTTCCTCCTCTTGGTTTACCTTTAACAACCGGCTGGTTATCCCACCTCCCTTCCAACCACACACAGAGATCAGTCTCCTGTTGCTAATCGCTGAATGCTGGTACTGAAAAGGACCCGGGTAAAAAGAGAGTCTGTCCCCCTCCTCCCACACACAAGGAGACCAGACAGAGGCGGCCTGAAAACCTGCCGCCCGGCACGGGAACGGGGAACAATGACTCCACACCTGCCCTGAAGGGCAGGGCGCTGAGTAAGGAGCACCCGAGCTCCCGGGCCGGTCCCGAGAAGGCACTGACTGCGGCTGCAGCCCATCATGGGGCGGCGGGTCTCACGGCAGGCCGTCCCTGCAGGGCGCGCCCTCAGCCCCGCACTCACCACGCTGAGGCAGCTCACAGGGAAGCCGGGGCAAGGGTACTTCCTCAATCATACATGCACACTTCCCTGGGTGCCAGTAACTAACTCACAGATGGACAGATAAGACAGTGAACCCTGCCCGCCCCCAGCCACCAACCACACTTACCCAGATGTCACACTTGCCGGGGAAGAAGCGCTCGGGGATGCGGGCGGCGTACAGGGCCGCCCCCGTGATGTATAGGCCGGCCATGAGCAACAGCCAGCCGATCTGCCCAATGGTGGCGGCCTTCAGGAAGCCCTCCGAGATGACGTAGTGCAAGGCGGGGATGATCCCACTCAGGCCGAGGCCCAGAAACACTCCTGGGAATCACAAGGACACAATGGAGACAAGGAGAAGGAGGAGGAACAACTTGGCACAGTACCAGTGACTCTGTAAACTGAGTATCTCAAAAGCAAGATGCAACATTAGCTTCTGGTTTGAAAGGAAAAAGAAGGTTCTTCAAACTCTGGGATTCTGCCATGCAATTCAGCACAGCTACATTCTAAAAAGAGATCTATTTACAAAGGCAAAGAGAGAGCTTCCTGCTGAAAAAGCCTTAGCTCCACAAATCAGCAGTCTTCAAGGGGCTTGGAGTGATGTGTTGAATGCCTCAGGAACCAACAATTCGAGTAGCTGGCTTACAACACCCTATATGCGCTTCTTTATAAGACGCAGATTACAGTACAGAGCAGTTCTACATAGTTTATCTTCCCTTGAGACAACGGACACCCCCGGGTGAGAGTGACGTGGGGCAGGCGATGAGAGAGGGAGGGGTCTCAGGGCACCAGTCAGACACCCAAGTCCACCAGCATGGCCCCCCCACAGCCAGACCGTCTTTGAACCCTCTACAGCAGTGATTTGCAAACTTCTGGACATGCCCTAGGTTATAAGACTAAGCTGAGTCTGGATCACCATTTTTTTTTTTAATGAATTGAAATAAAACATATCAGACTGTGTCAAGTTGAAGGTTAAGTACCATTTTGTCCAAGTTTTGTAATTTATGTTACTTATGTATTATTAACATGTGTCTAGGGTTGTAAAAGAAAACGTCACAATCAGAAACAGCCTAAAGGTAACTGGGCTCTAAAGCCACTGTGAAGTGTGTGCCTCAACCAAGCACCACATGGACAGGAACTGCAGATTAACTGTGGCTTGGGCTTTAATACAAAATGGTCTAAAGCAAAAAGGCTGAAAGGAAGAGTACTCCTTTTAGTACTTCCTGTTCATTCTCAGCAGGCACTGGGGTGTGGCACTAGAGGCAAACACTGGGGGCACAGCCCTGGCTCCGGCCCTCGCACCAGAAGGAAGGGGCTTTTGGTTGGTTTCCAACCAAATAGGCATGATCCTGAACATAAAACCCTCTTCATCCTGTACCAGAGAAGGTGTGTGCTATCTCTATAACACCATCAGTTTGGGAGTAATGATTTTTTTTTTTTACACATTTTAAAATGAAAATACATAGAAAGGAACCATCATTTCACAAAAGTTATGGTGCCACAGCTGGAAGGACCACACGTAAACTGTACTACCAGATGCATCAGCTCAGCACCCGCCCCCCACTGACACTGTGAGACAAGCAGGGACACCCCAACATTACAAGCCCCTCAAGAACAGGAACTGTGACTTCTCCATCTCTGCATCACAAGTACCTAGCCTGACGCCTGGCCAGCGGCGGCCCTCTCGTGCAGACTGGCAGCACGGAACGCCGGTCTGGGCTTCTTACCTGCTCTCACGCCCCGGTACTGGGGGGTGGCGAACATGTCCCACTGGGAGACGATGATGGCTGCGATGCCCAGAACACAGATAACAATCAAGTAGACGAAGCAAGGTTGCGGGTTACAGTAGAAGGAGTAATAAAGCCAAGGAACAAAACTTCCCATAATCAGAAGAGCAATACCAGAGTAATCCAGTCTAGGATAGGAAAAAAAAAAAATCCATTTACTGCTGAACATCACTGCCCACTACAGGTTCCAGTCAAGAGTGCCTGGCAGGCAGTATCAAGGGTTCTGCCAACTCTGCTGGATGCTCTCCGTGAGCCCACAGGCTTGGGGTCACTGATCCAAACAGGGACTCTGCAGATACTTACTTAGAGAAGATCCGGGAGACCCCTTCTGAGTGGCAGTAGACTGTGTGGAACAGCCACGAGAAAGAAAGGCAGAGAATGGCCCCCAGGAAGAATAATCCAAAGACCACCTTCTCCTGCAGGGGGGCCACAAAGGAGATGTTGGGGCGAAACATATAAAAGATCCCCAGGCACAAGAAGAAGACACAACCTAGAGAAGAGGATGGAAGAAAGCCAGGGTTACTACCTTCTGAAGAGAGTGTTATGTATCAATTAAGTTTTCAGTCCTGACATCTGAATCAAAATTCTTCCAAACAACTAAACCTTATCTAAAACGCTGGTCTGCTCCAGACACTGTTGGTATCACACGCCCCTCAGCTTCACAAGCTCGGTTTAAGGGAAACTTGTGATTAATCCAAAAAGAAAACAGACAAGGCCTGCTAACTAAGCCCACCGCTACCGCTAGATCCCTAAGAAATCCCATTTATAATGTTTTTGGCACATGTGCCGCAGCCAGGCTTCAAAGGCCCACTTGGCAGTTTCTTTTCAATGAACGCTGACCCCTCCAAACTCTGCTAGGAAATACAGCTTGTCTCCAACTGCTCTACGGAAACACCTGCGGCTCTGGTCCTCACCAGCTGGCCCACAGAGTCAGGAGTTAGGGACAGTGAAATGCCATTTGGGCAATTTCAAACCAGTTTTTAAACTGTTCTTCACAGTAATATACCACATTCTTATTGCTTGGGCAAAGGCTACTTAACACAAGACAAACACAGAAATAAGAAGTTAAAACATTTGCTAAGTGATTCTGCGTGATCATTTAGTAAAGTCAGAAGTCAGCAACAAACTCGATCTGATTCTCTACTCTGATCTACTCTCTGATTCTGGAAAACTTGGAGGCACAGAGGAAATCAAATGTGTGATAAGATATGTACATCAAACAGGGAAAGGCCAGACTACTCCATACATTCACCAGGTTGTGTGGTAGTCACTATTTCATTGCAGAACATTTTCACTGCCCCCAAAAGAAGTCCCATACCTGCTCAGCCATCGCCCCCCTACACCCCCCAAGAACCCTAACAAGCACTGATCTACTGGACCTTGTAGCTCTATGGATTTCCCTATTTTGGGTACTTCGTGTATATGGATCGTACAGTACCCGGCCTTTGTGTCCGGCTCCTTTCACTTCACACAAGGTTTTCATGGCTAGCCCGTGCTGTAGCCCATTCTCAGCAGTCCAGCCCTTTTAAGGCTATGTAATACTCCACTGTATCCATATATTACACTTTATTTATAGGTCAGGTGATAGACACTTGGTTGTTCCCACTTTCCCCTTACAATGAATAAAGCTGCTAAAACAATTCATGTACACACCTTTGTGGGAATATGTCTTCAATACTCTTGGGTATATACCTAGAATTGCTGATAACTCCGTTTAATTTTCTGAGGAACTGTTAAACCGTTTTCCAAACAGATTGCGCCATTTTCCATTTCACCAGCAATGACCAGAGTTCTAATCTTTCCATATCCGGGCAAAGACTTGTCACTTTCTATTTTCTTGATAACAGCCATTCTTGTGAGTGTGAAGTGGTATCTCACTGCACTTCCTCAAATGACTCAAAATGTCATTAAGCACCTTTCTCATATGTTCACTGGCCATTCGTAATGACTTTTAAAAATCAACTTACTTCTGTGAAATAACTACTTTCCTCTTCGTGCTCGTTAAAACATTACAGCCAATTCTGCATAGTGCCTTTTCCTTGGCCTGGTTTAAGGACATGTCTGAAAACCTAGTGTAAACTGGGACAACCAGGGACAACCACAGAGGAACTGCATCACTAGAAATCCAGCAAACAAAAACAGCAAATTCAAAACACACATTTTAAGTTCTGTCCTTACCCTTAAATATAGCGGTGGGGGGAGGAACAGAATGGTCACATTAACCATTACTACTCAACATACCCAGCAGATGTGTCCAGATGTTGCCTGTCTCGGTGTGTATTCTGAAAATGCTCTTAAAACAGGCCCGGAAAGAAGGCATTGGGGGCCGGTGTCCATGCAGGAGGAAGTCGTTATCCTTGAGCCACTCAGGCAGCACGTCGTGAGGGATCACTCGCCATCGACCTTCCCAGACCTGGAAGAGTATCAGCAAATACCTCTGCGGGTTTAACCGTTGATTCAGCAACACTGACAGCTATCTCTTACTGAACTGCCTTACAATGAGATAAAGTAAACTATCTTTAGGAAGACAGATGCATTCAAAGGCATAATGTCCTATATTCTGAAAAAACTGAGCAAAAAATACATTCTTTTTATTGGGGTAGGGGAGCTTTTCTAAGGAAAAGGAGAGAGCAAATGAAGTCACAGAAAATACCCAGGTGACTTCCCTGGTGGCCTAATGGTTAGGATTCTGTGCTTTCACTGCTGAGGGCCTGGGTTCAGTCCCGAGTCGAGGAATTGACATGGGCAAGCCACGAGACATGGCCAAGAAGAAAAAAAAGTGCTTTCCAGCTCTGTTTCGGTCTGGCCAAGGCAAGATGAGGGGCTGAAGTCCCGCCCGTACAGATGCCCCTCCTTCATCCTTCACTACAGACTTCGTGTTAATCGCTCAGTAGTGTCCGATTCTTCGCAACCCAATGGACTGTACCCCACCAGGCTGCTCTGTCCATGGAATTCTCCAGGCACAAACACTGGAGTGGGTTGCCATTCCCTTCTCCATGAAGTCGCTCAGTCGTGTCCGCTTCTTTGTGACCCCATGGACTATACAGTCCATGGAATTCTCCACACCAGAATACTGTAGTGGGTAGCCTTTCCCCTCTCCAGGGGATCTTCCCGACCCAGGGATCCAACCCAGGCCTCCCGCACTGCAGGCGGACTCTTCACCAGCTGAGCCACCAGCGGAGCCCAAGAACACTGGAGTGGGCAGCCTAGCCCTTCTTCAGCAAATCTTCACAACCCAGGAATCGAACTGGGGTCTCCTGCATTGCAGGTGGATTCTTTACCAACTGAACTACCAGGGAAGCCCCTAATATATACCAGGAAAAATCCCTGTTGTATTAAGTTAGACCATTTTCATACTTAATATTCCTGTTGGTGGGGAAAAAACATAGACTCACACTTAGGTGCCTTTTGTTAAAATTGCCTCCCTCTCCTTTGGTTTCTCGTCTAATCACAACAAATATAATGAAGCAGAAAGAAGGAGCAAAGGGGTCAGAAAACCTTGGATCTCTGCCATTACCCAGTTGAAGGAGCTTTCATTAACTACAAAAATCCTCAAGCCTCAGTTTCCTTGTTTATAAAATGAGGACAAGAGTGTGGGAACTTACGAGGATCCACAGAAATGACCCATGGCACCCTCACCCCAAAGGTGGTGTGCAATCCTGCTGTCCCCACAGGCGGACCACCCGAGAGCTAGTGCCTGGGGAGCCAGCAAAGGAGCGCAGCCTCCCACCCTTCCTCTTCCTCACTGTCATTCCCCGATCAGGCTCTAAAGGAAAGGGATGGGGGGTGGGGGAGCCCCTCCTAAAAAACACGTCAGCCTCAGCGCTCCGCTCTTTTCATGTCTCTCAGCCCAGTGAGCTCACACTGTAAGATCACTTCCACCTAAACTATCCTGCCCCTGCTGAGTCAAACAGACACCAAGGAGGTAGGAGAATGTCCACCTAGGGCTTCCCCTCGGGCCCCACCTGCCGGCCACCGCGCCCACCCTAGCCCTCCCCTCCCCCTGCACTCCACTGGGGTGGGACGAAAAACCAAAGAACAGCAGTGACCCCCTCACAATGGCACAGAAGCTCCATTTCCACCCTCCTCCCGACCCCGGGCCTGTGCTCACCCGCCTTCCCCCTGCCGGTTCCTAACGTGCAACAAAATAAACTCATCTGTCACCAGATGCGGCTACTCAGCTTCACTTGGGGAGAACTTTATTTTCTAAGATGGAAACCAATCTTCGCCTCCCTCCAGGCAGTTCACAGCCTGCGAACAGCTCTGCTGTGATCGTATGAGAAGAGCTACTGTGTTATCACATGAGCAGTTACTAGCTCTTACCAGTGACACCGGTACACAGCGTCAGAGCAACTTTCCCCGAAGTATCTAAACACACACTCTGGCTTCTGAAGACGGGTGCCTCCATCACTACACTGCACCCACCACTCAACTTGCAGGGCAGCCAAATGCCGACCCAAAGAGGTGTTCCCCCCTCAACTCCAGGCAGGAAGAACAAGGTCAGAGCTTAGTCAAAGACACCTTTGTTTACAGGCTTGAAAAGGGCAATGCCTAAATCAAACATCTTAGCAAGGGCTCACTAGGTCGGTATTAGACCATATGATACACAAAACATATTTTAAAAAAAATGACCCACAGAAGACCTCTATGTCCACGTGGGCCAGACTATGCTGGTAGACTAGCAACGACTGAAGGCTGGAATAAAAGAGATGCCAAACACAAACACTCTCTAAAGCCTAGATGACTTTATTTACTCCCCCTATGCCTGTAGGAAAGCCTTCTCCACAAGGGAAAGCACACAGGCAAGAGGGCAGGACAGCACATTCTCAACTGTCTGTTTACTTGCTTCCAAGAAACAGAATCCGGTGTCACCAAATACAGGCAGGCGGGTTTATCAAGGACAGTCAGGAGCTCGGCCTCGGTGGGTGGGGTGCCTCAGGAAGCCTGCCCCTTCCGCACAGACACACTTCTAGGGGATAACAGGGGCTCTTAATAATTTTATGACCCACTCCTTTTCCTTCAGTAAATCATAGTCTACAGCAAACAAGTGTCCTATTTATTCACCACCTGTTAGCTCTTAAACTGCAAAGTTTTATTTGCCTTACTCTCTACTCTTGGTTCAGAAGGGAGAACAAAAAGTCAAGTTACCTACAGCACCCCACTGATCCATAAATATAACAATCCCTAGTGAGTGACTGAATACTCAACTCTGAGATTTAAGGGAAAAACTTGCTTTTGAAAACCAAAGTGCATCTTTTGTATCCCTTTGCTCTAACTCTACTGAGACAGTGATTACTAGAATGGGTTTAATGTTTCGATTGGCTTTTTCTTCACCAGTTTTCAAACACTGATTAAAATTTTCTGGGCTCTAAAAGTAGATCCATAAATGTTTAGACTTTGCCACCCTCTCCCCGAAATCCCTCTGGTCTTGAAAGAGATGTCTATATTCAGATTATAATGTTTTCTTCTCAGCTCTGGTCCAAAGTACCGGACTCTAGGTCAACTGGCCCCAATTATTTCTAGCATCATTGTAAATGTAGAAAAACCTAAATTTAGTTTTTAGGATCTAAGACTATATACATAAAAAGTCTTGGTTTCACAAAACTCATGAAAAATCAAAGTGTCAGAAAAAATTTTCTCCAAATGATCAAGAGTTCTTCAAAAACGTTTAATAATAAATTTACACACACAGGTTGAACTGTGTTGACCTGAGGTCACACATGCCAGGATCAGATGGATCAAGTGGCTAAACCCATACATACCAGTGTCCCTGATCATGTTTTCGAAACAAGCAACCCCAATTCCAGATGCCATTTTAGGAGAACGGAGGCCCACGGGGATCCTAATGACTCAGAAAACACAGCAGCCACACTGGCAACACTGGATGCGTGTGAAGACTAGGCAAGTCCCACCTGAGGAGGAGTCCATCACCCGCTGGACCCGGAGAGAAGCGGCATGCTGCAGAGCAGACTCAGGGTCTCAGGCATCGAGCACCCCCAGTTCTGTCTCCTTCTGTGTGTCTAACTGGTCAACAAGACGTCTACTCTGTGAGCCGGTTTCCCGGCCAGATGATCTAGTTTTCCCAAACCTTTATCAGGGCTGCTGCAGGCACACAAGGACTGGTGCACTGCACGGGCTCATGTCCTGACGCTGCTCCTACCGACTGGGACACACACTCGCCCCAAAGAGACGGCACCCCCACACTCCTAACTCGCAGACTTCTGTTTGGGAAGGACTAAACACACAGCATGGAAATGACCAGGAACGGCCACCTTACCTTACAAACAAACTCTTCCATCCTCTCCATGGCATGGTGGGCTTGCAGGAGGGGGGACATGCCCATGAACCCCTCGTCTTCCTGAGATGCTCCATCATCATCATCACACTCACGCTCCTCCACGCTCTGCAAGGCAATCACAGAGACAGTCGGGGACAGAAATCAGGAGCCAGAGAAAGCGAACAATACTTTTACCTTGAAAAAAATACAGTGAAAACTCTCTTAAGGTTAAAACAAGGCCTCAGACAAGTTAACAATATAGGAAGTGAGGTCTGTTTATTACAGAGTTACTATGAGCACTAAAAATAAGAGGTGCCTGATTCTTCTCTGCAGACAGCTGAACTACGGCAGCAGCATTCCTGTTTGCTTAAGTAGCAAGGTTCAGGAGTGGCCTTGGACGCTTTGTTTTTTGTTGTAAGAATTATACTCATGTACCACAAAATACCATTACATATACAAAGCTGAGAGATTACTGATGGGAAAATCTCCAAGAATCCCACCCGGAACGTGTAAAATAAATACAATGCAGGAAGTGCTCTAGGAGAAAAGACGAAAAGGAGGAAAAAACACTGCAAAACTATTTACTAAATCTTCAAAACACACCAAGTACAAAAGGCAGGCCAGTTAATTTAATCCTGACAACCACCTTACTGTGCTGGTATTCTTGTCTAAACCTATAATGCACAGTGGGCAGGGACTTCCCTGGTGGTATGGTGGATGAGAATCCATCTGCCAAGGCAGGGGACCTGGGTTCGATCCCTGGTCTGAGAGGGAAGGCCACCACACGCTCTGGGGCAGCTAAGCCCACGCGCCACAACTACAGCCTGCGCTCTAGAGCCCAGAACTGCAACGATGGAGCCCACATGCCACAAGTACTGAGCCCGTGTGCCTGAAGCCAGCAAGGCACAACTACTGAGCCTGTCTGCTGCAACTACTGAAGCCGTGCACCTAGCACCTGTGCGCCACAGCAGGAAAAGCCACCACAGTGAGAAGCCTGAACACCACAACTAGAGAAAGCTCACACGCAGCAAAAAAGACCCAGCACAACCAAAAATATTAGTAAAATAATCCCGTGCACCACAACTACTGAGCCCTCTTATAACAGAATACTCACAAACATGGCCTCAAAAAACAAATGTCTAAAACACAACATTGTAAATAGTTATTTATTGTGGTCAAGGATTGCAGAGTTGCTAATCAGAGATCTTCACAGAGTGGGTGGTGGTAAATGTAGTTTCCTTGGCTAAACAGAGGATAACACAGTAGGAATTAAGTGGCCAGAACAAAGACAAAAATGCTTTCTCCACGACACACAGTCAAGTTTATAGCTCTGCCACATGATGAAGGTCTGGAAAGTCTGCGCTGGGAACGATATACATTATATATAAAAGCCTCTGTCTTCCAATATGAACTCTAAAAAGAATGACCCTGTCAGGAGTGGAAATTACTTTCAATTCCCCTTCCAGTAGCCACTAAACCACAGACCCAAAGATCTGTTTCAACAACAAACTTCATCTAAGATGATCACACATGGGGGCTAAACGCACGCTATGTTCTGCTCCTATCGTCACACCTCTAACTGTCCTCAACACGAATTATGAAGAGAAACAGGGCAGTGCGAATGGTGAACGACGAAAACCCAAGCTGCCTAAAGTAAAGGCAGAAACCGTAATGCTCTAAGGCTTCCTATGAATAAATCACTATATCTACACTTAAAGAGACGTCAGTGCTCTGAAGTGAGTACAAAGACGCTTTCAAATCTTTTTTTCCTGCTCCCGTCATCTGTGAGATAAGTTAAAGTGGGTTATCTCTCAAAACACAACAATATCCAACTGATGACCCATACAAAGTACAAGCTAAAATGTTAATTCACCGGGGTGTACTTTACCTCTGGAAAGAGAACCAGAGTGATAAAGACCAAATTCCTTAAAGATCAGTCTAACAAAATGACAATAACCCATCAGTCTACTGGGGGTTTGTCTGCTTCAGCCCAGCTCAGCTCAATTCAGTTTAATAAATATTTATTAAAAGGACGTTTTCTATAAAGTGAGTAAGATACAGTCTCTGCCTTCCATGGGTGTACAATCTAATAAGGGACCAAATTAGCCACAGAGATAACTGTAACAAAAATAAGGTACAGTCAGTTTAGAAACGGAATGTGGAGCTCAGGAAAGGCTGCATGAGGAATTAGAATTTTGGAAAGATAAAAGAACTGTCGAGAGGGGAAAGCAAAAGCACTGTTTTGAAGAAAAGAGACTAGTTCAGTTCAGCTGAAATTTAGGGGAAGAGCTGGACATAAATCACATATTTACATACTAGAAGTCAGTAGACAAGTGCCACAGGCTACAGTCGTTGTTCAGTTGCTCAGTCGTGTCCAACTCTTTGCAACCCTATGGACTGCAGCATGCTAGGCTTCCCTGTCCTTCATCTCAAGAAGTTTGCTCAAACTCATGTCCACTGAATCAGTGATGCCGTCCGACCATCTCATCCTCTATCGCCCCCTTCTCCTCCTGCCCTCAACCTTTCCCAGCATCAGGGTCTTTTTCAATGAATTGGCTCTTGCAATCAGGAGCCAAAGTTTTGGAGCTTCAGCTTCAGCATCAGTCGTTGCAATGAATATTCAGGGTTGATTTCCTTTAGGACTGACTGGTTTGATCTCCGTGTTGTCCAAGGGACTCTCTAGAGTCTTCTCCAGCACCACAGTTCAAAAGCATCAATTCTGTGGTGCTCAGCCTTCCTTATGGTCCAGCTCTCACATCCATACATGACTATTAGAAAAACCATAGCTTTGACTATATATACTTTTGTCCACAAAGTGAAGTCTCTGCTTTTTAATACACTGCCTAAGTTTATCACAGCTTTTCTTCCAAGGAGCAAGCATCTTTTAATTTCATGGCTGCAGTCACCATCAGCAGTGACTTTGGAGCCCAAGAAAATAAAATTTGTCACTGTTTCCACTTTTTCCTCTTCTATTTGCCATGAAGCAATGGGACTGGATGCCAGGATTTTAGTTTTTTGAATGTTGAATTTTTCACTCTCCTCTTTCACCCTCATCAAGAGTCTCTTTAGTTTCTCTTTACTTTCTGCCATTAGAGTGGTGTCATCTACATATCTGATGTTGATATTTCTCCCAGCAATCTTGATTCCAGCTTGTGATTCATCTAGCCTGGCATTTCACATGTCGTCACTCTGCATATAAGTTAAATAAGCAGGGTGACAATATACAGCCTTGATGTACTCCTTTCCCAATTTTGAATCAGTCCATTGTTCCATGTCCAGTTCTAACTGCTGCTTCTTGACCTGCATACAGGTTTCTCAAGAGACAGGTAAGGTGGTCTGGTATTTCCATCTCTTTAAGAATTTTCCACAGTGTGTTGTGATTCACACAGTCAAAGGCTTTTTCATATAGCCAATGAAGCAGATGTTTTTCTGGAATTCCCTTGCTTTCTCTATGATCCAACGGACGTTGACAATTTGATTTCTGGTTCCTCAGCCTTTTCTAAAGTCAAACTTGTACATCTGGAAGCTCTTGGTTCACGTACGGCTGAAGCTAGCTTGAAGGAATTTGAACAGAACCTTGCTAGCATGTGAAGTGAGTGCAAGTGTACGGTAATTTGAACATTCTTTGGCATTACTGTTCATTGGGAGTGGAATAAAAACTGACCTTTTCTGGTCCTGTGGCCACTGCTAAGTTTTTCAAATTTGCTGACATTTAAGTGCAGCACTTTAAAAGCGCAGTCTTTTAAGATTTTGAATAGCTCAGCTAGAATTCTATCACCTCCACTAGCTTTGCTTGTAGTAATGCTTCCTAAGGCCCACTGGACTTCACACTCCAGTATGTCTGGTCCTAGGTCAGTGACCGCATCATCATGGTTATCCAAGTCATTAGGACTTTTTTGCACAATATTCTTGCCACTTGTTCTTAATCACAATCGTAATGCTGTCCACGACGAGAATATAAAGGTCAAGGAAACGGAAAGGTATCCGGGGCCAGGACACCAAACCTGGGTCAAAGTGTGTGTGCTCCTCCAGAAGTCTGAGAACTGAGGCCTGCTGCATCCACATAATCACAAGGACTATAAGCTAAGGCCCCCATACAGTATGACTTCATGTGTTCAGAAAATACCTGCCCAGGAAGAGTAAGGATACAAACCACTAGGTACCTTTATTATGAGCTTCAGAACTTCTCAAAAATTCACTAACATTAGACTGCTCAACTAGCTCTTAGTACAGCTGCTGAACTGGGCAGATCTGCTCCCTTATCAAGTATCTGCTCACTAGACTTGCTCCAACTACCAAAACTATCATAAACTCTGTGCAATGTCAACATGATCTCGGGACTGAAAGACCTGCCATAAGCCACAACAGTAAGGCCCCAAAGCACACACACAGCTATCCGCAAACTCTCCTTTCTAAACAAGACCCTTAGGGTGCTGCTCACTCTTACTGCAGTAACAAACTTCGCTTCATCTCATCAACAAGTTATTGTGTGCTTGCTTGCTTGCTTTTTTTGATTAACCATTTCTTTAACTGAAGTACAGTGAACTTACAATGCTGTGTTAGTTTCACGTGTACTGCAAAGTGATTCAGTTATACATCAACGGGCTATCTTGATAGTCTTTTTGGAAAGTTGACAGGTTGAATCCAGCCTTAAATTTAGAAATCTGCAGTGTGTAGTAAGGGCACTAGCAAGCTGATATATCTAGCCCATACACACACAGGGGTCAGCGGAAACTAAGGTGTCCACAAAAACAGGAGCTGAAAGAGTTAAGCGATGATGGCTGAGTCTCTGGTATCATCCAACACAGTAAGTACAACAGCTAGTCTACATGAACATTCATTCTGGTCTGCCTAGAAATATACATACTCTTAACCTTAAAGACTAGTTCTCTCTTATCAGTTTGATGGAAAAGATCTTTAAAATCATCTAATTAAAAAATAAATCATCTAATTTTTTTTTTAATTCTCACAAAGCAACTGTTTTCTAATCTTTTGAGTTTCCTAAGTAGACCTCAAGAAAAGAAAATGAAGTGACTGGCAGACAGGAGTCTAAGTACAAATCAGCTTTCTTATGATAAACTAACAAACTGTGGCATTCTTATGAGTTTGGTTAAAGCAAATCAGTCCAATAAATCCTAGGTTGAATGAATGAAGAGTTGGCTCCAGCCCCCACTTATGAGGAAGAATCTGGAGCAGAGGAAAAGTAGGACAACCATAAAGGCTGCTCTCTTTATTTAACTTTATACCTTAAAAACTCAGAGATATGAAATAAAGCCATAAAACTAAAGATCAGAGTAACCTGGTTTGAAATGGTTTGAAATGTCTCTTTTGTGTTATCTATAGATGCTTATGAAACACAAACTATAAACTTCAGCAAATACAGCTGAAAGAGCCAAGGCTTTAGAGTCAGAGACCTAGAAGTAATAGTCTATGCCCTTCAACCAGTAACACTACACATTTCAGAAAGAATTTTGGCTGATAAAATACTGGGACAAGGGTTAAAGATCTGGATTTTAGGCTCCACTGTCTAGGCTTACTTGTTAACAAACTGACACCCTGTACCCTCTGTCCTTCATTCCAGCCATACCGAACATTCTACAGGTTCACACGTCAGCATACACCAGTGTGCACTGGACACACTTAGCTACGATCATTTCTGCTATTCCCTAAAAGCACTGTGCCGTTTCTGAGTCTGCACATCTGCTACTCCCTTTGCCTGGAATGCTTTCCAGTCCTTTAGGAACCAAGTCAAGCCTCATCTAGTTTCGCTTAATATATGTCCACTTCCTTTTAGATAACCCCAGTCATAGAAAAAGCAATCCTAAAATTCATATGGAATGACAAAGGACTCTGAACAGTCAAATCAGTCTTGAGAAACAACAACAAAGTGGGAGGCATCACATTTCCAGACATATTACAAAGCTACAGTCATGGACACGGTATGGTACTGGCATAAAGACAGCCATACAGACCAGTGGCCCTGCTCACAGACATCTACACCTTTGCTCTCCAGGCAGAGTTGCTTGAGTCACCTAAAAGGTGGTCTTTCCTCTGGAAGGTAAAAGAAAAGACTAGGTTCTTTTCCCAGAAGCCTACTGTCTCCCACGATATGCACTGGAGACAAAGCATCTAGAGAAGCAGTTTCAGCATACACTCAGAATTTCTCCAAAAATAGAAATAATAATGCCCTCACTAAAGCATGGTCAAACTATAAGGGATGTATGGTAACTACAAAACCCATTTCATTCAACAAGATAGGGCAGCTTAAGTGTGGTTTTACATGTCAACAGAAAAGGTGTCTAGATAACTTAAGAGACTTCAAAATCTTACAAATGTGCTTGAGATTCCTTTTCAAAACGCCATCCTCTCTCCAGCAGAGTCCCCATAATTTTTTAACATTCTTCCTCCAGGCACATTCTCATAAATCTGTTTTTACTCACCATTCTTTCACTTTAACTTACTTTTCTATGATAGGAAGAAAGGACAGATGCCTCTACAAGAGGCTCCCGCCCTCCGGGGCGGACGTCACTGTCACCGCTCCTCGCGCCATCGAGCTGGTGCCCTTTCCTGAGCCTGAGGGCTGGCTCTGGAGTCTTGCTGTGCTCCAGCCGGTTTTCCTCTGCCTCGTTCATGGGACACCCCAGGCTTTCTGACAAAGGAGTCTTTCTTTCTGTCCCTTCTTCTTGGGAGGGTGGATATTTAGGATACTGAGTTGACTCTACAGGAGAGAAAGCTCTGCATTAACATATTTGCATGAGTGATGTGGGAAGACACAGGTTGTATTATTATACACTAAAACTAAAATTTTCTGTACTCATTAAGAACAATAAATAATGTATGAAAAAAAAACCTATTTTGTTGAAAAAAAGGACTGCCAAGATCTACTTTTAAATGAAAAAATCAGAATACAAAAGATACATGTATAATATTCCCACTTACATATTCTAATAAAAGAATATAATCATAAACACATATACTTCTGTACACAGGATAACTATTTAAATATTCAAAACTGTGTTTTCGGTGCACAAATATATACACAAGGAAGAACCTAGAGTTAGGAGGGAGGCAGCTTACTTTTCACTTTATTCTGCCTGCATTTTTTTTTTTTTCCCCATATGCCATATACTACTCTTTCAGTTAAAAAATACCTAATATAGAAAGAATATATGTGGATTTTATGTACTACAACTAGGTTTTACATATTCAATTTCATTTACATCATCACAACGATTCTTCAGGGTATTCTAACTTCTACTTCATAAGTAAAGAAATCAAAATTCACCACACTTTTATGAAATAAAACAATGCCTCTGACTGGCAGGGCATATATTAATGGTAATGTTTTGCATTTAAGTTGCTTAATGTCTGATATTTCAGTATTTTTAGCTGTTTTGAACTCTAACTGGACTACCCTGGAAGGTAAAACCTCAGGGCCAGAGCACACTTTCATACCCCTCTGAGCTCCCAGAAAGTGCTGTGCACATAAATGTTTAATGAATAGGATGACATTTAAATGTTCTTAAGTGGTAAAAACACTTTCAGAAGTCATCAATATTTCTCTAAACTGGATCACATAAGTTTCCTAGGAGTTCAATAATTCCAAGTCCTTGGCCCTCTAACTCATAAACTCGTAGGACAAAAGCTTATTTTAGAGATTTAAGTTACATATCCAAATAAGGAGATTATCATAGCCAATCCAACTAAAAAAAATGAAAACAGGAAGAAGCCAAGGTACATGTTATGCTCATAAATCCCAGGAGATGCAAAATTCTTACGGGGGAAAGGAGGAGTGGGGCCAAGTGGGAGGGCCTAGCCAGCATGCAGAGAGGGTGAAAGGTACACTTAGTGTTCATATGTGGTGGACACACAAGACTAAGCATTAGCTCAAGAGTTCAAATTAGACTAAGAATTAGCCAGCTGTTAGTTTCATGAACCATCTGAGTTTGTTGCAAGAGTTCTCTCAAGTTTTTAGAACAAGAACAAACACAATCTTTAAACATCACCAAAACTGGACCTGTGCCTATCACATAAAGGCCTAAGCAAGCACATTCTAGTAGTGAGATTATAAACTATGCTATAAATGTCCACTTCTGAAAGAACAAACAATGTTAGTGGCTTATACATACTTATTTACAAAGCTGTTTCACACCCACCATTTCACTCTGTTTCAGGGAAGAGGGATCTAACATTTACTGTGGATCGGCAAAGTTAAATTCTGTATCACAGGACCTCACACAATTCTTACGGATGGCCCTCTAGGGTATTTTACCCCCCATTATATAGACGTGGAAGCTGAGGCTCAGAGATCAGGTTACTTAGCAGCTGAACTATGGTCCAACAGTACTTGCATAAATGATTTTCTTGCTAAGAAGAATAAAAACAGGGGAAGTATCTGGAATTAGGCTTTAATTTGCTCTAAGATTTTTAACAGGAAAAGGGAGTGAGATGGAGATGGAAAGTAAGACTTCAGAGCACCATTATCTGTTAATCCAAAGAGTTATTCTAAGGGAATAGTTAGCATATTCTAAGTTATTCAAAGAGAAATTTTTCATTCATCAAGATTCTATGAATGCTCCGCTTGCCGTATTACACACAAGTTGAGAGACAGAGAAAGAGAGGGAAAAGAAAGAAAGGAACCCAATACATAACAGCTGGCAAGAAAAAGCAAGTTAACTGAGAGGTGCTCTGAGTCTATGAACAGATGTAGAAATCCTACACAAGTCAAACTGGGTAACTTCCAGCAAGCAGAGCAGATCTAAGGTCTTTGAAAAGTTGCCTCATGTGTTCTAGGAGCAGACTCAAGCGTCACTAACTCTGCCCAAAAGCAATGGGGGTTTGCCAAGCAGAGTAGAGGAAAGGTACTCTGTGAGGAGAAAACAGCATATGCAAGGCAAGGAGTCCAGGGTCTGCCCCAAAATCAGAGAACAGGGACAAACTCAAGATATGCTCAATACAGAAAAATCGACATTTGGATAACTGAATGAGGGTCCATGAAGACTAGACAGAAAGAACTCAGATGACTCAGGCTTTTTGCTCAGGCAGCCAACTGCACAGAACACTACTCACTGAGATGAAGAGATGATATGGGGAGAAGTAAATTCATAGTAGGAGAATGAATTAGTTTTCAGAAATGGGGTCTGAAGTTCAAGAAATGTTCAGCTGGCACCAGGAAACACAAGCCTGGAATTCAGAACAGAGAATGAGCTTGAAAACAGAACTAGGTATTACTAGGATTAAAAGTGATACTAGCATATTAGTTAACAACACTAGACAAAATCCTTTTTAAAAAAGTTATGAATTGTAGTGCTAGAGAAGATTCTTGAGAGCTCCCTGGATTGCAAGGAGATCAAACCAGCCAACCCTAAAGGAAATCAACCCTGAATATTCACTGGAAGGACTGATGCTGAAGCTCCAATACTTTGGCCACTTGATGCAAAGAGCTGATTCATTGGAAAAGACCCTGATGCTGGGAAAGATTGAGGGCACAAGGAGAAAGGGATGACAGAGGATAAGATGGTTGTTTGGCATCACCAACTCAACAGACAAGGGTTTGAGCAAACTCTGGGAGATAGTGAAGGGCAGGGACGTGTGCTGCAGTCCAAGGGGTCACAAAGAATCAGACAGGACTTAGTGACTGAACAACAAAAGGAGTTTGACGGGGTAAAAATCAAAGTAAAAAATCCAGGAGAATGAATACCAAATAGTAGATTGTATAGTCAGGACTGGAACCTACTAATCTCTCGACTGTCAGTCAACTGTACTCACACTGGGTTTCCTTCCCAATGAGAAAACCATGAAAAATTTAAAACTCTACTTCTTAAGACTTCATTTTCCCTTCAAATAATACTGTACAAGGTAAACTTATGTTGCTTAAAAGCAACAAGGTTGCTTAAATGGTTACCTATAAAGCCATTTTTTTCTACCCGAAGAAACTGCTAACTTAATGGTTTGATACTTGTGGTTTAAAAATCTAACTCTATTCCAGGAAAGGTACTTTCTAAAAACCAATAGTTGTCTGCATGTTCCATGAGGCAAGCATGTGCTCACTGCTGAGAATCAACCTGCAACAGATACACAGGTTTCTTGAATGAATGTTTCATTCTCCAGGGGAAAAAGAGAAGTACTTAATCATAGTTACACTGGATTCTTGCCAAGGTAGACTACAGTGCAATGTATTACTTCACCTATTTCATACTGTTCACTTTTATGTTGCCCCCAATTTTAAAAGAGCAAGCAAGCTGTGGAAAACAGTATGGCAGTTCCTCAAATAAATTAAAAATATATTTACTATACGATCCCACCAACTCCACTTCTGGGTATGTATGTACTCAAAAGAACTGAAAGCAGGGTCTTGAAGAGACATTTACACACTCACGTCCATATTCACAACAGGTAAAACAGAGCAGCCCGAGAGTCCATCAGTGGATAAACAAGCACCACGTGCTATCTATACACACAAGAAAATATTCAGCCTCCAAGAAAGAAAACTCTGACACAAGTTACAACCTGAATGAACCTGAGGACGATATGGTAAGTGAGATAAGTACAAAACACAAATACTGCATGATTCCACTTACCATGGGTGCTTAGGAAGTCATACCCACAGAAAGAATGGTGGCTGCCAGGGGCTGGGGGAGGAGGGAATGGGAGTTACTGTTTACTGGGTACAGTTTCCGTTTTTGCAAGATGAAAAAAAGCTTTGTGGATGAATGGTGGTGATGCCTGCACAGCAACATGGATGTACAACAAGGTGACTACACACTTAAAAATAGTTAAAGTAACTTTTATGTTATGTGTATTTTACGCATTTTTAAATTGGGGGGTAGAAATACACTGTAGCACTATATCATATTGCCTCTTTGTCCAGTAAATTTTTTATTGATGTAAAAAATACACTCAGAAAAGCACACGGAGGACACACAGTGGACGAAGCATAAATGCGGTGCGCCCACGAACACCAGCACCCAGAGGGCCTCACTCCCTCACCACTGTAAAGCGCTCATTTTAAGGGGTCCAACCCCTTTCATGGCCAGTTAATGGTAACAGAAATCTTCAAGCAAGGTTCTCTGAAGACTGGCCAACTGTCATGGACCTAAGTCTTCCAGTGCTGAGGGCCGGCGGTGTAATGTCCCTCTGTATAAACTGGGACACAGAGAGTGGGGTGCGCAGGCTAAGACTGGTGGCATATCCTTCCAGTTCTATAATTAGATTCTTCAGTAGTGGAAGACAGGCTGTAAAGTATGTCCCATGATTTTGTTGGCTCCCCCTAAGGTGAAAGTAGCCAATTTCAAAGTGACTTGAAAGTTGTACACTGAAATCACTCCAGTGTGATCTGTCATTCCACACTGGGGTATGTGTTTGAAGTTAGTACATGGTTAAAATGACATTTCAGGTATCAAGTTGACGCTCTTCTTGTTGGGAAACCTGAGTGGTACAGAATGTTCTACGTGAAAGTACCAGTAGGTTATGCCCCTCATGATCTCTTTACGATGCAAATCTAAACTTCTAATAATGAAACGGGATTATTTTTTAGGATGGAATGATTTATTTCAATAATGGAACCAGCAGGGATAGTAAAGGTACAAGATTTTCTTTTGAAAACTAGCTATTTTTTCTCTTTTTAAATCATCATTAAAAGTAAATACTAGATGTGTTACCTTGGCTGGCTTTCAAGTCTTCCAAGAACCTTGCTGGAAGATTTCTATCATGTTAACTGGCAAGGAAAAGGGCTAGACCTCTTACAATTAACCTTTTTAAAAGCTTTATAGTGGGAATTCCCTGGCAGTCCAGTGATTAACACCCAGGTTCAATCCCTGGTTGGGGAACTAAGATCCCACAAGCTGTGAGGTATGACCAAAAATAAAATAAAAACATAAAAACTGTTACAGTGATGGGGGAGAGGGGTCTTCAAACACCCCAATCTACTATTTCCCTCCACTAACTTTCTGATTCAAGCCACCGCCATGTCTTACTTGTCCTAATACAAGAGCCAGTTACCCACCCACCCAGCCCACTCCTGATCCTCAGGACCCGGTTACCACACGGCAGTCACAGGGTAACTTTATCAAAAGGCACTCCCTTGCTTTCTGAGCCCTCCAATGGCTTCTCTTCACACCTAAGGAAGCTCTTATCCTGGCTTACAAAATCTTAAATGGCTTAGCCCCTCACTCTGGCCTCACCCTGTACCCCTTTCCCCCTTGCCACTACGTTCCAGCCTCAATGACCTCCCATCTACTCCCCAAATACTCCAAATGCTCAAAGGGCTCCTCTATGTCACCGGTTCCCACAGCCTGGAATGTTCATTGCTCAGATCTTCCCATGGCTGGGCTCCTCCTTCACATGCGAATCTCAATTTAAAGGTCACCTACTCAAAGAATCCTTCTCTGACCACATAATCTCAGTCTTTCCTTATCATATCACCTTTTAATCTCACAGCACTTGTCTCTGTTATTTTTATTTCTTTATTTACTACTAGTCTTCTCTCACTAGACTGAAAATTCCTCCAAGAAGAGACATTATGTATCTTCTTTACTCCTATATTCCAAGTACCTAAAATTGCTCCTGGCACACAGCAAGTGTATTCACTAAATATATGCTGAATAAATAAGTGGGGAATCACGACCCACACTTCAAGGATAAGTTAGGCAGAAACTAACTTCCCTGACTTCCCAGGTCCCTGACACTAACTCCTTCACTCTTCTCATTTACTAATGTTTCTATTACAGTAGCTGTCAAAACTGACTGCATTTCTCTGTTCACTGGTCTGTCTTCCCCTCTTCAACTGCAAACTTCGCAAGGTCAGGGAGCCTTTTGTGGAATCCACTTTTGTATCCACAACCCCAAGCTTGGTCTGGGATGCAAAGAAGGACCTCACAATCCTTTCCTGTATGATGTGGAGGAGGGAGAAGACAGGGACAGCTAACATGCAATCAGCGCTGACTAAGTGCAAAGAACCCTGGATTCTCTCTTGAAATCCTTACAACAGTTTTGGGAGATTGGCACAACTGTTTCCTCTACTCTGGAGATGACAAACACCCAGAGAGGTTATAAATAACGTGTCTTAAACAACAGTAATAAGGGGCAACCTAATCTGCCCAATCAATCTAGTCCGCCTAACACCCCAGTTAATGCTCTTATCCACAACCCTCTATGTTAGCATGAACCATAAGCTGTTCTCAAATAAACGCACGGTAGCACTTAAATGACAAAACCAGGCGGTAACACTGACAGAATGCTATACTTTACAGAAACGCTGAAAATATTAAGGAACAGGCAAGAAATGGGGAGGAGCACAGAGCCTTGCCACATACCAGAAACAATAAAATGACTCGTTAAAACTGGAATTCTTTCCAAACGCTCAGAACATTTCTGAGTAGGAAAAAAAAAAGTTAATTAAAAAAAAAAAAACGGTAACTGGAAAAAGAATAACTGATAAAATGGGAAAAGTTCCCAACATATGTTACTGACACAGCCCTTAACAAATGGCACAGCTGATAACTGAGACGGAGCAACAGTTAGATTTCTAAGACAGGCAGTATTATGCATTCATGTTCACAAAATCTCAACTGTTGGAAGCACAAAGAAACATTTCAAATCAAATGCAGCTATTTCTTAAAGATGATCTTGAAGCTATGAAGACAGGCAACACTCTTATCATTTACACTACTTTCCTTCTTAGCATGAAGTAGGGTAACTTTTGAGTAATATCACAAGGAACCTCACTCTTCTAACTTACTGCCCCACCCACTGACCAACTTTGCTGAGAAGAAATCAGGCAAAGCTGTTCCTGTGCAGCAGAGCTGGGGCAAAGCCAGTGAGAGCTGACCTCTCAGGCTTGAGACCTACTTCCCAAGTACAGTGTTACTGTCCATCACTACACAAGTTCAGAGGCTAATTCAGAGGGCCGTCAAGTGCCAGAGAAGGTGAGCTTTTACACATACTCTCATTTTAACTTTAAAACCTGCCTGCTACAGACAGTACGAGCTCTATTTACAAACAAGAGGACTGGGGGTAAGACCACCCTAGGTTACACAAGTCACAAAATAGAGAAGCGAGAACTGCCCAGTTAGGCCCCCTCCACGGTACAACACTGCCTCCCACAAAGGGAAGTGGTTCCAGTTTTCCTAGTCATGATGTTATCTCTTTGAAGGGAGGTGAACTGTTGCTCAACACTTAACGGAGCCAACTCTAATAGCTGACCTTTCACCCATCATCTCCTTTAACCCTCTAACAATCCTTATAAAATGGGGTCCTATTTTACAGGTGAAGAAATTGACACTAAAGGAGATCAAGTAACTCGATGACACAAACTGAAGTGGAAGACTACAAATTCAAATCTGTATCTGACTCCAAAGACCAGATCTTAACTCCACCTTGTTATTGTTCAGTCGCTGAGCCATGTCTGACTCTGTGACCCCATGGACTGTGGCCCGCCAGGCTCCCGAGTCCATGAAATCCTCCAGGCAAGAATACTGGAGTGGGTAGCGAATCCCTTCTCCAGGGGATCTTTCCAACCCAGGGATCGAACCCAGGTCTGCTACACTGCAGGCAGATTCTTTACCATCTGAGCCACCAGGGAAGCCCGTAACTCCACATTACAGGGCTTCATTTAAGGTACAAACACTGCTTTATAGTGACTGGTCATGGTAATGAATAAAAAATATTTTTATAAAAAGGACTTTCTATAACTCTTATCGTCGTGTTACAATGTCATTTCTATTTCCCAAGACCTATAAGCAACTCTGAGCTTCTAAAACAAAGAACAGTGCACAAAAATCCACGTGTAGATGAGAAGAACAGCTCTAAACGTAGTCAGTCAGGGAAATCCTGAGAAGTCCAGGGCATATAAACTGTCATACCCACAATGAACCAAAATATGTAAACTATGCAAAGACTGCCAGAAATCATCTGCCCTACAATACCACACGTTGCGCTTAGTCGCTCAGTCATGTCCAGCTCTTTGCGACCCCATGGACTGTAGCCGGCCAGGCTCCTCTGTCCATGGGGATTCTCCAGACCAGAATACTGCAGTGGGTTGCTACGCCCCCCCTCCAGGGGACCTTCCCAACACAGGGATCAAACCCAAGTCTCCCATATTGCAAGCAGATTATTTTACCACATAACCATACTCGTGTTCCAACTATGTCAGAAATAAAATCTTTCCAGGTCTATCTGGATATCTGGCCTGTAGAGTCAATGTTTCAGGCAAAATCAAAATCCCTACACTTCAGTAAAGAGCTGTCTGTGTAAGTAAGGAACCATTACTCAGGGCCCCATCTCACCCTGCATAACACCCTCTACAACACAAGTTTGTTGGGGGTACAGGGGAGGGTTACAATGCTGCAGATGGAGAAACCAAGAAGTGTTTAATTATCTTTCTCAGTATCACAATCAGAAATTTAGAAATAAAACTTGTGTATATAACTTTTCCCAGCATCACTGAATTCCACTAAACCACAGGGTTTTCTTTCAATCACCAATTAAAAAAAAGGAATAGGGAAAAAGAAAAAAGAAAGACACAGAATATATAACTATCTGCAGACCTCACAGCAACTCTTCTCAGACTAAACACTCATTTCAAGTGGAAACAAAAATAGTTTTCATTCTTAAATTGATTTGTAGAAGTTTCTATTAGACATTTCAGAAAGACTCAGATTTATATGTATTAATTCTCCTAAAACCAAAACTGAAAGTCTCAAACTTCAGAACGTATACATAACAGCAACTGGATGACTAGATACACGTAAGGATTCTGAAGTTTCAAGTATCAAGGAGTCGATCTAACACCTGCTTGTCTAGTTTCCAAAGACTGTGGGTATTAACCAACAAGGCAAAGACACCAGCAACCTGTCCCCTCCACGGAAGTTTACCATCAAACCGTCTGCAACCTTGCTGCTGTTTTCAGTCACCCAGTTGTGTCCGACTCTTTGCGACCCCACAGGCTACAGCATGCTAGGCTCCTCTGTCCTCCATTATCTCCCAGAGTTTGCTCACATTCATGTCCACTAAGTCAGTGATGCAAACGAGCTTCTATTTAAGAAGTGGTTGAGAGAAATGACATCTGGATGAGATCTACAAAATGTGCTGTATCTATCTACTCCTCCAGGTTCTGTTTCTGGATCAAGTAATGCACTAATGGATCAAACCTGAACAAGTAAAGCAGCCTGATAAAAGACAGAGCGGCTGTTATTGCGTTGAACCAGAAAATACTTAAAAGATTTACAATTCAAATTTTAAAACACACTGTATTTTAAACAGACAAACAGTGCTGTGGTGATTGGCTGTGTATATATATAAAAAAAAAAAATTGGATCCCTGACTTATACACACAAAAAAGTTCTTTTCAGGCAAGATCAAGACCTAAATATAAAAAACCAAACTTCTAAAGCTTTTAGAAAGAAATGCGGAGACCTTAATGCCCTTGGAGTACAGAACAGATTTCTGAGATAAAGCACAAAGAATACAAATCAACAAGGAAAATGATGATAGTCTGATAGTCATTTCCATTCAACAAAACAAACCACGTAAAAAAGACAGATAAACCACACAAACTAAATGATACCTGCAGGTCACTTCACAAATATAAACAGGATATACAATAAACTGCTAAAAGCAATTTTAAAAGTCAACCCAATTAGGGGTAGGGGAGATGGACAAGGACAGACTCAGCCAAGAAATGGAAATCTGAATGGTCACTCAACATTTCAACATGCTCAATCTCACACACAATCAAGAAAAAATTTAAGGTAATATCATTTCACACTCATCTGACTTGTAAACATGTAAAAAATCTGACAATGCCATGGATCTACAAGGATTTAGTTAGTTACAGCAAATTCTCTTTCTCATGCTAAAAAAAGCCAAGGGACACAATTCTGGAGAACAATTTGGCAATGTCTGATAGAATTTTAAATTCTCATAATCTCCAAAATCTCAAACCAGGTAAATACCACTTCTGGGTAATTTACACCAAAGAACTTCATTTCAAAGTTAGTAACCATACACCACAGACACACACACACACACACACACACACACACACACACACTCTCTCTCTCTCTCTCTCTCTCTCTCTCTCTCATAAAACATTTTATCTGGGTAATTTACACCAAAGAACTTCATTTCAAAGTTAGTAACCATACACCACAGACACACACACACACACACACACACACACACACACACACACACACACACTCTCTCTCTCTCTCTCATAAAACATTTTATCTGGGTAATTTACACCAAAGAACTTCATTTCAAAGTTAGTAACCATACACCACAGACACACACACACACACACACACACACACACACTCTCTCTCTCTCTCATAAAACATTTTATCTGGGTAATTTACACCAAAGAACTTCATTTCAAAGTTAGTAACCATACACCACAGACACACACACACAC
This sequence comes from Dama dama, assembly GCF_033118175.1. NCBI lineage: Eukaryota > Metazoa > Chordata > Mammalia > Artiodactyla > Cervidae > Dama > Dama dama. The sequence continues at coordinate 11,952,376 of NC_083702.1, forward strand.
ACACACACACACACACTCTCTCTCTCTCTCTCTCTCTCTCTCTCTCTCTCATAAAACATTTTATCTGGGTAATTTACACCAAAGAACTTCATTTCAAAGTTAGTAACCATACACCACAGACACACACACACACACACACACACACACACACACACTCTCTCTCTCTCTCATAAAACATTTTATCTGGGTAATTTACACCAAAGAACTTCATTTCAAAGTTAGTAACCATACACCACAGACACACACACACACACACACACACACACACACACACACACACACACACTCTCTCTCTCTCTCATAAAACATTTTATCTGGGTAATTTACACCAAAGAACTTCATTTCAAAGTTAGTAACCATACACCACAGACACACACACACACACACACACACACACACACACACTCTCTCTCTCTCTCATAAAACATTTTATCTGGGTAATTTACACCAAAGAACTTCATTTCAAAGTTAGTAACCATACACCACAGACACACACACACACACACACACACACTCTCTCTCTCTCTCTCTCTCTCTCTCTCTCTCATAAAACATTTTATCTGGGTAATTTACACCAAAGAACTTCATTTCAAAGTTAGTAACCATACACCACAGACACACACACACACACACACACACACACACACACACTCTCTCTCTCTCTCTCTCTCTCTCTCTCTCTCTCTCTCTCTCTCTCTCTCTCTCATAAAACATTTTATCTGGGTAATTTACACCAAAGAACTTCATTTCAAAGTTAGTAACCATACACCACAGACACACACACACACACACACACACACACACTCTCTCTCTCTCTCTCTCTCTCTCTCTCTCTCTCTCTCTCTCTCTCTCATAAAACATTTTATCTGGGTAATTTACACCAAAGAACTTCATTTCAAAGTTAGTAACCATACACCACAGACACACACACACACACACACACACACACACACACACTCTCTCTCTCTCTCTCTCTCTCTCTCATAAAACATTTTATCTGGGTAATTTACACCAAAGAACTTCATTTCAAAGTTAGTAACCATACACCACACACACACACACAAAATCACAAAACATTTTATCCTTGCTGCCTGCAAAACCACCTGATACTTCTCTAACCTATTTTAATTCCTAAAGTCATTTCTTTTTTTTTTCTAAAGTCATTTCATAACCAATTTATGGCTCCCAACCTGTAATCTGAAAAACCTGCCAATGATTTCACATATGTGCACAAGGATTTCTAACCAGTAATGTCCACTATAGCACTGTTTTAAAAACAGGAAAAGTGGAAACAACCTAAATACCTGATCAACATGAAAAACAAACTTAAACTGGCTGCATTCATATAATAAAAAACACAGCTATAAGAAGATAAAGGTGATGACTAATTAAGATGAACGATATCAAAGTGCCATTTTTGTAGGTCAAAACAGGCAAAAAATCAGCATTTTCAGGAATCTAAAAAACATGTTTCATGAAAAACAAGTTACAGAATATGTAGAATATTGTTTTACATAAAGTATGAAAATACCCCAAACATAATATTGATTTATGAATAGACTCCAATGTAGTAATTACACAAAAACAGGCATTAGAAATGATCAACACTAAATTCTAGATAGCAATAATTCTGCAAAGTGAAATGTAACCTAAGAAGGTGCTTCACCTGTATGTGGGAAAATGTTAAGATTTTGAGAGAAAGGACACGTTTGGTGGGTATGTGAGTGTTAATTATATTGGTCTCTGTATCTTCCCATGTATCTGAAATGTTAATGAAAAAAAATTTTATTAGCCAAATACAATACACAAGTGCAACCTAAATTCAAACCAACTGCCCTATACAAAACTTCTTTCATTGGTTTGAAATGTTAATGTATCATCCTTCCCCTTTTCTAAACTCAGGCTTCTAGCCAAAAAAAAAAGGGGGGGCTTTATGTAATGCCCAATTTCCTTAAAATCTGTCAAGGGAAGATTTATCCCTAGAAAACTGGTCTAGTTCCTTCTTCCAGTTCAGTGCTACGTATTTTACCATATTTTCATTTTTATCTAGGCTGCCAAGAAAATTCAAATCCAAATTTTATTCTTAGTCATTGAATTAAGCTGCCACTTGGAAAAAGAATATATGCTTCCTCCTTTTCCATATATATATATATATATATATAAAATACATGTATTATATATATAATTATACTTCCAGATCTTTTAAGTTACAGAAATTCTGGAATGAAATACAATGAAAATAAATTTGAAGAAAATAAAAATAACCCTTCTGCTCCACCAGGCTATGGAGGTTTCACCACCATCGCTTATTTCCTGACCAAAGGAATGGGTATGTGGATAGAACTATGCATACATATCCACTACACTAAAATTTCAGGACATACAATATTAAAGTCAACATGCTACCAATGAAAAATAATTAGGTAACATAATAACAAAAAAATGTATACAAAAGAAAGTGAAGTTGGTCAAAATTTAATAGGGTAATTATTTCTTTCTCTTCAAGACCGTTATGCTTTATATGCTTTGTTTTCCTGTGCATGGACTTTGCAGAAAACTCGTAAGTGCAGTAAGAATATGTAACTTAGAAGCCATATATAAAGAAAGTTCTGTATTTGGGGGGGGGGGGGTCTTCGAATGAAAAACTTGAAGTGTCCTTTTGCACAGGTATTTTCCCCATTCCTGAAGATATTCTGGCAGCTTCCTGACTTTGGCTAGCCTTCGCCTTCTGTCTGGACACTTACAAGGTCTACCGAAGCCAAGATACCATTTAGGCGGTACACATGCCCTCTACCACACAGCAAACTCCAAACCAGGGGTTACATGAAACAAACCCCCTAACTAACCTAGTCCTTTACCTTCCAAAACGGAATACGTATGTACTTACTAAATAGGTTTGGTTAATTATTTCCTTACCAATAGGTCCTAGGATATTAACCAGTCTTATTTACCTCATTTTAGAAACAAAGGATGATATAGCTAATATACACCAAGATGACCATTTTATGCTGTAATTTTTCAAGTTTACATTACACAAAGACTTGGAAAAGGTTATTTTTTAACAAAATTAAAGCACTTCACTCAGCAGTAGCCCAGAAGAACACAGTCTAATTTAGGTTTTAAAAAGAACATAACATTTACTCACCACCAGGACTGCAACAGACATGAAGAAGTTATATACGCCTATCCTCAACAAGTATATTGTCTACTGGGCAGTCACCCAGATTCTTTTAGCAGGGTTGGCAAGATTACGCTGCCTTTCAGGGCTAGACAGGGAATCTAAACAGGTGAGCAGCTCTATCTAAGGGAGAACATACTAGAAAGAACTACTGCAGAAAGCTGGTCTTGCCTAAAGTAACTCCAAACCAACTTCAAACAAAACATATCTCCCAATAAGAGAGACAAAATACACTGCCAGATATGTTTAACTGCCAATCAGGTGAAGACTGAAAAAAAATTCAAAATGGTATAAAGAATCTACACCTCAGCCACAGTTCTGACAAGAGCTTACACTGCTGTGACCTTTCTGGGTAGCAGTCTAGTAATATACATCAAAACGAAAAATATGTATTTCCTTCAACCCAGTAACTAGACTCAGAAAGTCACCCTAGGGACTTCCCTAGCAGTCCAGTGGCTAAGACTCCATGCTCCCAATGCAGGGGGCCCAGGTTTGATCCCTAGTCAGGGAACTAGATCCCACATGCCATAACTAAGAGTTTACATGTTGCAACTAAGACCCAGCAGAGTCAAATCGATAAATATTGAAGAAAAAAAAGAAGAAAGCTACAGAAAGTTGGCCTAAAGAGCCACCAGCATGCGACATTGTACATACAATGCATACATATTAAGTTTAAACACTAGACAAACAATTTAAACAATCTAAATACCCAACAATAGTAAAAACTATTAAATTATGGTACACACATTCAATAAAATACCAAGAAACTAAAGGATGGAGTAAATGCAAAAGTATTGACCTGGAAAGCCATCACGGACCTTGGTTTTTAAGCACACTGCATGTCTTCAGTCACTAAGTCGTGTCCAACTCTTGCGACCCCATGGACTGCAGCCCACCAAGCTCCTCTGTGCATGCAATTTCCCAGACAAGAATACTGGAGTGGGTTGCCATTTCCTTTTCTGGGGGATCTTCCCGACTCAGTGATCGAACCCATGTCTCCTGCATTGGCAGGCAGATTTTTTTTTTTTTTTAACCACTGAGCCACCTGGGAAGCCCCTTAAATATATTACTACGACCAAAAGGCCGCCATCAGCCAAGCTCCCAGTGCTACTTCTGGTCACACCTGGAAGAAGGACTCCAAGACCCAGCCTAAGAAGGGCTGGCTGCTATCAGTGGTGTGGGTCTTCTGAGAAACGCTCAAAGTCAGTCTACAGTCAAGCTGTCAAGCAGAAATAAACACAAGCTGCCCAGTTACCTATGGCAGTTACAGGATTAATAAAGTAGACCCTCTGGTCTACACTGAGGAGCTTACACAGCAGAATATTCACTGCAAATCCAATATGGGAGATTTTCAAATTGCAACCAAATAAATCTGGAGAAAGGAATGGCAACCCACTCCAGTATTCTTGCCCTGGAGAATTCCATGGACAAAGGAGCCTGGTGAGCTACAGTCCATGGGGTCACAAACAGTCGGACATGACTCATGACTGAGTGACTAACACACAAACCCAGCAAAGAACTGGCAACGCTGGTGATGTTTATGGCACAGACTGGTCACTGCCACCCAGAACATCTAGACAACTTTCCTCAAGAACCAAAACACCTTCTCTCCTACACTGCCCTGAATGTAGACCTCCCAATAACACTTAGCAAAGCTCTGACCTCACCAGAACCTCATCAATCCATCAAGGCTGCCAGAGTTCTTTTTTGAACCTCTACATTGCCATGTAAGCTTCTAAGACTTTGTACACTCATTTTGTGACTGATGAGAATAAAGGTGCAAAAAACAAGAATAAAGTGAATATGTAATTGCAGAACTGCACACACACATGTTAAGGGACAGCAGCGCCACTGCAGCCAAGATATCTCTGGAAGTGATGACTAAATTACAGAAGAAACAAGTGAAATGATGCCAGGACCATCAGTCAGTGTTATCACAACTGCATGTTTCTCTAAGGTCACCGAAGTATGAGTCGCTGCCTTGACATTCTTCCAAGGGCAAGATGAACAGAAGAACAGGGCAAGGACTTAGAGTGCTAATGTTGCATGCCTTGGGGGAGAGGCTCCAAACACAGGACAAGAATGTTACCAAAGTACTTCAAAAACAGTAGAAAAAATTTACAAGTGTTAACTTCTCAATGATCCATTCAGTTCATGAGCCCCAAGAATTTGCAGAAAAACCACTAAAGCAGCTGAAGAGTTATAAGGAAACTTCTGAAGTGAAGATATTGCTCATGAACTTCATCTCCAGACTGGCAAGAATTCACAAGCTCTTTCTGTCCCACTGTGCACAGGTTTCTGCAGCAGCACCAAGAGGAGGAACAAGACCCTTCTGTTTGCATTACCTACTTCTCTGCACCTGGTAGTCCCAAAGGCCACTGAGGTGCTGCTCAGGACCACACCACCCATTCTGTCATGACAAGAACTCTGGGGAAGTCATGACAGGAGGAAGCAATGTCCTGAGAGAGATAACAGCTCAATGACTGAAAAACTTCCTGAAAACTTGGCCCAGTGTAAAAAACACTCTTGACCTCTCCTAAGACTCTGATTCAGTTCTTCCAAAAACGGAATCCTCAGATATCACAGAAGGAACTCCGGGGTAAGCCTACAGAGGCCTCAATAAAATCAAGGGTGCAAGAATATGGAGACTTAGATGCTAAAGATTACATTCCAGGAACTGAACTTCTGAAAGCTGAGGAACAGAACACTGAGAACCATCCAGACAGGTGGGGAAATACCAGGCTCAGTGAGAGGGAACCTGATGTAAATGGGGGGGTGTGCACCACTCCTTTGATGAAGAACAGCTAGAAATCTCCAAGAAACTGAACAAGCTTCACAGAGAAGCCAAAATGTCCAGTCCAAAATAAGTGCTTCTTCAGAAAAGAGCAGCTGGTGCTATGGGATAAACTTCTGAAAAACAGAAAAAGCAGTAACTTCCCAGCAAATTTTCCATTCCAGGGAAAATGCTAAACTTGTGTTATTAATCTGAATATTAGTGAATTAAGACTGCTGATTTGCATTTAAAAGTCCAGAAGCACTATTTTTTGAAAATCACCCCAAAAAAAGCACACTTGCTGAACAATGACTGGTTTGATCCCACTCCAAAAACTCTACAATACAAAAATGAATCCTAATATGCAGGTTTAAATTAACAATGAAGCAACATTGGTTTATCAATTGTAACAAACATAGTGTGTTAATACAAGATGTTATTAATAAAAGAAAATGGAGTGTGGGTGATATGAGAACTTTCTCTACTAGCCACACAATTTCTATAAATCTAAAACTGCTCTAATGAAGTCTGTTAATTTTTGTAAAACCTGCATGTGTTAGATGGATTTGCAAATAAACATTTGCATATGCAAAGAGAGAGGGAAAGCTCTATATCAAACTTGTTAGCAGTGGTTTCCTACAGAGAGTGAGGAGCATAAGGAAGAATTTTTACATTATGTATCTCTCAACCGTCTAAAAACTTACTACACTGAGCAAGTAGCACATTGAGGGCCTGGGTGTTGAAACCAGACTGTGTGTGCTTAGTCGCTCAGTCGTGTCCGACTCTATGTGACCCCACGGACTACAGCCCACCAGGCTCCTCTGTCCATGGGGATTTTCCAAGGAATTCTCTTGGAGTGGTTGCCAGGCCCTCCTCCAGGGGATATTCCCAACCCAGGTATCGAACTCAGGTCTCCTGTATTGCAGGTGGATTCTTTATTGACTGAGCCACCAGGAAACCAGACTGCATGGACTCAACCCCAGCTCCATCATTATCTAGCTGACCAACTCGGGCAGCTAATCTCTCAATGCCTCCAGTCCCCTCATGTGCAAGTAGGGACAACAGTTTGTGTACCTGTACTGAGCTGCTGCGGGCATTAAATGACTCACTACCTGTAACACATAGACCGGAAAACTATCTGGTCCATAAAGTGTTCAATAGTGTCCACCACCAATAAGCATCTATTATGCCTCATTTAAAAAAAAAAAAAAAACCTTGATTGGTAAGACAAACAAGGAAAACTTGGTTCATCAAGCCCCTTCTAGTAAAATCTTCAATAGAGAAAATTCAATGTATTCAACTGCCAAATAAAAATAATTTGAGTATTTAACAGACTGCAAACCAATATTTGGCAATATAAGCCCATTTACATAGAAATAATCACTAACAGATTCTACAAGGATAATCATAAAAACAAATCCCTGATTTGTGTTGTGATTTTTGCTGTGATCCTATTTACTTTTTCCTTAACATTTTTCTGACTCATTTTAACTTTCTACATTGAATATGTGTTGTTTTTAATAAAGTAAAGGAGTGGCAAACATTTTCTTTTGAAGACCAGATAGTAAATATGTTTACAGTTTACAGGCCATAAAGGTCTCTGTCCTAACTACTCAACTCGCACCACGAAAGCAACCAGCTAAATGAGAGCATATGGCTATGTCCCACTGAAAATTTAATTTACATAAACAGGCAGCAGGTAGGACACTGCCCACAAGCTGTCAAGTTTACCCACCCCTGAAATAAAGAGAGAAAGAAAACTGTGCTCATTTTGGAAAACAAAAAGTAAGTGCATCTGCTAAATTGACACTATTGATTGGGGGGAAGGTACTTGTTCATTTATTAATATATACAAGAGTAGGGACAAAAAAAATCAACTTTTTCCTAAATAGGCTCTGGAAATCCTCCTCTCATCCTTACTGCCCCAGTAAGAGAAAGCTTGCTAAGAAGCCTAAAGTCTGAATGGGAACACATACTAGTAGCTAGGCAATTACAAACACAGGCAAAAAGAAATACCTTTCGTATTTAAATCGATTTGAAATTTCTTCAAATGTCATAATTCACGACCAGTGGCTGCCACCACAGGGCCTGAAGTCCCAACTAACTGATGAAAGGATTTTGGTTTTGGATCAGGACAGCATGGGAAAATTTATGAGAAGAGATGAAAACATCTATGGACAACTACCAGCACTAGATGTGAAATTTCTATGAAATAAACATGAGGAGTGAAAAGAATCAGGAATGAACCATCTAGAAAGTCTAACAGAATTAGAGTCAGAGGGTGGTAAAACGAGACACGCAAATGGCCTTTAGTAGGACACTTCAAACTTCAAAAAGTTTCTGATCTCCGTCCCAAAAATAAAGCTTTGGGTTGGAAGAAACTATTCTCAACATTTCACTTGGGACGCAATTTGAAATGTTATGACAGATTTCTCGGAGTTTTAAATGGTTTCTTCGGAGGATGGATGAAGGGCTGCTTTGGGAGGAGATGCGAGGGGAACAACCCAGGGCTGAGGAGTCCAGAGTCTAAATATAAAGACGTTAGCAGACCCCTCTGCTTAAAAAACACGCCGACCCTGCACGACAGTCCCCGTGCCGGGTACCAACCCGGCAGGACCCGTCCACCTTTCTATCCCGCGACCGCGCCAAATTGTCAAGCCCCAGCGGCGAACGAAAACAAGGTCCACAGCCAGGGGCGCCCACAGCGAGCTCCGGCACAAACGCCCAGGCCCGGAGCCGGTGAGCAGCCGCCTCGAGGGGCGACACCGACACACCGGGCCCAGGACCGGGTCCAACCAAGCCGCCTGCGAGCGGGCAAGCGCCGGTGAGGGGTCTCCCCGCCGCAAAAGCCGGATCCGGGCCCGAGCGGAGCCCACCTCGGAGTGCGGCTGGCAGAGACTCGGAGGGGTGACCCGGGGCCGAGGGGACCCGGGGCTGGGGATGGAGGGGGACCTGGACCGAAGGAAGCCGGGACCCTGGGCCGGGGGAGCCGTGGCTGAAGGGGACCCGGGGCGGCGGGACTCGGGACTGAGGAGATCGGAGGCTATGGGAACCAGACTGCAGGAAGCGAAGGCTGAGAAGATCCCGGGGCTGAGAGGGTCCCGGCGGAGGGGGCCGGGGACTGAGGGGCGCCGGCCCAGGGGTCGGAGCAGAGGACCGAATAGCGCGCTCCTCGCCTGCCGCGCTGCCGGGACACCTGCCCTCAGCCCTCGCCCCCGCCAGCCCAGCCTCCCTCCCCAGTACCGCGCTCCCACTCGAGAACCTCACCAGAGCTCGCCGCCGCCTCGCCGCACGTCTCGAGCTCCTCGGAACCGCGGCCGCTGGGAGCCCAGAGGAGCGGAGGTGGCGCCCGCTGCCGCCGCCGCCGCCGCCGCCGCCGCCGCCGCGACCCAGCGTCCGGGAGGCTCCTTCAGCTGCCGCCGCCGTGACGCTAATCACACGAGGCGGCCCTAGCCAATGATAAGGCGCCTCGTGCGCAGCCGCGCTGATCGAAGCCGGAAGCGCCCCCTGGCCGCTCCCGGACCGGAGCAGTTTGGGTGGGTCGGGAATCTAGCGGGAGGCGCCGAGCACCCGGGGACACGGAAGTCCCTTAGCTATCCTCCCACCGGAAACGGGAGCGTGTGCAGCGGAAGAGGCGTGGCCGGCCGGCTAGGGACGCTTCCCGGTTTCTATGGATACGGCCGGCAAACCGCGGGGGAACCGAAACAAGGGATTGCTAGACACAGTCCGAGGCGGCTTCAGACCTAAACGCGAAGCGTCTTCCCACAAGATAACAGCGATTGCTTTTTATTACCTCACGGAGACACTCCCATTTATGCCTTACGACTTCCAGAAAACGAATGTGAGCCCGCTCCTCTTAAAAGTATAAAATTCAGAGCCATTCTAAAAATGTTTCAGTGTAATAGCAGGTCAGAAACTAACTCAGCAATACTGTGTCCATTTGCCCAAAACGATTTATTTTCTACTTGTTTCAACTGAGCTTTAACTTCTTTAAACCCAAAATCTGCCTACATACTTATTCTATAAGAAAACAAAGTGTAGAAGTTGGCCAGTGTAGAAAATGTTTTCTTCACATTCAGGGCTCTGAAGAGGTTATATTGCCTTAACTGTCAAAAAATCTTGTTATACTAATTAAGGGAAAGCCTTAAGCTTTCAAGGACGCCCATGCCCCAGGCTTTTCCATCTTGAAACTGAGGGGCACCTTGTGAGGCTCCCAGGCATGGAGGCCTCGTTTTTATGTCCCCCATTTCTTGTAAGCAAGACTCTACCCTCCATGTCCTTCCCTGAGTTCCAAAGGGCAGATTTGAACAGTTGCTAATCAAGGGAGGAGACGCCAAGAAACCACCTGAGGCAAGATTAAAGGGACCAGCGGAGTTTAGCTAGATTAGGAGACCACGTGAGACCCTGCCGGGCTTCCCTCCTAGCTCAATCGGCAAAGAATCTGCCTGCAATGCAAGAGACCCAGGTTCGATTCCTGGGTCAGGAAGATCCCCTGGAGAAGGAAAGGGCAAGCCATTCCAGTATTCTTGCCTGGAGAATCCCATGGACAGAGAAGCCTAGCAGGCTACAGTCCATGGGGTTGCAAGAGTTGGACACACTTAACGACTAAACCACCACCACCATGAGATCCTGTACACACCCTAATCTTATCAACAACCCCCACCCTTGGGAAATATTGCTGTATAAATGCATGCATGCTCGGTCATATCTGACTCTTTGTGGCCCCCTTGACTGTACCCTGACAGGCTCTTCTAAAACTCCTTATCAAATCCTCCTGGGTAAGAGGGCTCTCACCCAACAATGCTGGCACCCTGATCTTGAACTTCTAGCCTTCAGAACTATGAGAAATAAACTTAACATTGTTTATAAGCTTTAAAAAAAAAAGTTTCTTGGGTGGGGACACATTTTTTCAAGGCCTACTATATCCGCCTTTGCCTGGCAAAATAATAAAGCTATCCTTTTCTACTTCACCCAAAACTCTGCCTCTGAGATTCAATTCCCCACTGGCGTACAGAGAAGCTGAGCTTTCAGCATCACTCCCTGGGACCATACCAAAAGAAAAAACAAAGGAAGCTGGAAAAGCGTCACAAATCTCATATCAAAAGACCTAGGGGCTTTCCTTTCGCCGCTGCGGCCGCGGCCATGAGTATGCTCAGGCTTCAGAAGAGGCTTGCCTCCAGCGTCCTTCGCTGTGGCAAAAAGAAGGTCTGGTTGGACCCCAATGAGACTAATGAAATCGCCAATGCCAACTCCCGCCAGCAGATCCGGAAGCTGATCAAAGATGGGCTGATCATCCGGAAGCCTGTGACTGTCCATTCCCGGGCTCGATGCCGGAAAAACACCTTGGCTCGCCGGAAGGGCAGGCATATGGGTATAGGTAAGCGAAAGGGTACTGCCAATGCTCGAATGCCCGAGAAGGTAACCTGGATGAGGAGGATGAGAATTCTGCGCCGGCTGCTCAGACGATACCGTGAATCTAAGAAGATTGACCGCCACATGTATCACAGCCTGTACCTGAAGGTGAAGGGTAACGTGTTCAAAAACAAGCGGATTCTCATGGAACATATCCACAAGCTGAAGGCAGACAAGGCTCGCAAGAAGCTTCTAGCGGACCAGGCTGAGGCCCGCAGGTCTAGGACCAAGGAAGCCCGAAAGCGCCGGGAAGAGCGGCTCCAGGCCAAGAAGGAGGAAATCATCAAGACTTTGTCCAAGGAGGAAGAGACCAAGAAATAAAGTTCTCCCCCTCTTCTCTGTACATAGTGGCCTCGGCAATTGCACAGATCACTCATTCAATAAAAGACAAGCCTTTATCTGAAGAAAAAAAAAAAAAAAGACCTAGGGTCTGATACATAAGGAAAAATGTGTATAATAGAGAACTCTTCAGCCTGGAAATGTAAAATCTGAGAAGTGATTAAAGTTACTAAAATCAGAAAAAGCATGAATAAGATGGTCTTAATACTAGTATTTTAGAATGCTGGTATTAAGTCCACCCAGGTAAGCTTGAAAAAAGCCGACAAGGACTTCCCTGGTGGTGCAGTGGTAAAGAATCTGCCTGCCAATGCAGGAGATACAGATTTGATCCCTGGTCTGGAAAGACCCCACACACACCAAGAAACAACTGGGCCCATGTGCCACAACTACTGAGACTGTGCTCTGGAGCCCAGGGGCGGCAACTACTGAGCCCTGGAGCCCATACTCTGCAGTGAGAGAAGCCAGCACAATGAGAAGTGTGTGCAGCACAACTAGAGTAGCCCCTGCTCTCCACAGTAGCCCCTGCTCTTTCCCTGCTAGAGAAAGAGCTCCCGAGGCAAGGAAGAGCCAGCACAGCCAATAATAAAATACATAAATAAATACATTTTTTTTTTAAAAAAGCAGACAACCTTGTACTTCTACAGCACCTCAGAAACAACGCCAGTGTGTCTGCACAGCGAATTTGACTTACAGAAGGCAAAGAGAACTGGGGCCTCAGGCTTAATGAGAGATCTACTGAGGACGACAGAGCTACATAAAGTCAAGATTGTTCAAAGACTTCAAACTTTATCTGCATCCTTCTCTAGGTGATTTTGTTTTGACAAACCAAAGCACTTTACTCTGGAGCAGTCCTTGCCCTGATGAAACACATGAGAGAGAGCCTGATCATTTTCCCCCCAAGATTTACCTCCCATTCTGTCATGATGGTCCCACCCCCAGATCACTGCTGCTAGTTCCTGATGCCCCCCCCAAAGATGAAACAAACCCCACCATTTCTTCAGAATGCTCACACCTTTTCAGTCAATGAAGACATTGTCACCATCCCCAACCTGAGGGACTGTCTGTGAATGGCCTCACCCATATCTCTTATCTAAAGGTCACCATTAAATGTCCCAAAGCAGATTTTTCAGGTCTCTCTTGCCAAATGTCCTTCAGTTCCTAATCTTTGTATATTGTCTTCTAAGTAGCCGTGCAAAAACCAAGGGGAATTCAGTCAAATTCTGCATCCTCCAGTGTCAGCTGGATCTTTAGAATGTGGGTTCCCTCCATCCTGAAGGTGCCCCACTTCTCCACAGGAGGGTGGAGTACTTCCTCTCAGCAGCACCCAGAAAAGAGTCCCTTCCACCCCACTCGCCATCCTAGTCACCGGTGACCCAACACTGCCCAGCAGCATAGCTAGTCGGATGTGGTCATCGGTACAATGACCAGATGCTGCTGACAGAGAGGCGCATCACTGGGTAACATTCATAATCCAGGTGCGGTCACTCCATGATGAGGCATCAGGGGCACTATAGGGTGCAGCTGAAATGGTGACAATGGACTTGCTCTGAGGACAGTCTCAGCCTGCATTGTGATCTGCAGGTCAACAGCCAATGAGAACTGAGGAGGTCCCCAAAGTGAGCAGCAAGTGAAGGTGCAGCTTTCAAATTCTGAAGCATAAAGAAAATACTCTAGACCTCATAGTGAATTTAACTTTGGGATCCCAATTGGTTTTTTTGGGGGAGGGGGGGCAGTGGGGGGGAGCGAAGTTTGTTTCCTTCTCCAATAAAGAAAAGAGAAATTATTTCATTTATTATTTTTTAATCAAAACAATTGCTATTTTTAAGAGGAAAAAAGACAAATTATTCTACTAGTAACAATCAAAATGATGAGTGTTCTTTGAAAGAACTTTTCAAAGTCTACAGCTTTTCCAAAAAGAAAAATTACAAAAGGAAATTTACAGCTTCATTATTACAAAATACCTAAAAACAACCTAAACTTTTCTTTTCTCTTCCAATATCTCTAAGTGTTTGAAAGATAAACAGCTGAAGTAAGGGGGGAAAAATCTGGACAAAGTGGGAAATGGACCATAAAAAAGAGAAACCAAGAAAAAAAGAGCAAGAAACGTCAAACCAGCCCTTGTGTTTGTCTCATATACATGTTGTAGAAAAGGGGGAAATTTATCTATACCCTCTTAAGTTTTGTGGTGGGCCTAAGGAGCAAACAGAGATAAGACATTCACAAGAGAAAAACTTATAAATTTAATATTTTTACACAGGAGCCTTCAGAAAGAAAATGAAGATGTGAAAAATTCATTAGAGCCAAAAGCTTGTATTCCTTTTTACACAACAAAAAATTGTGGTGATGCTACAAGATAAAGGGGCTTTGGTGAGGGATAGTAAATTGGGGTGACCCAACAGTGCCCTGGAGTACAGCTAGTTGGATGTGGTCATCTGTACAAACTGGACAGATGATTGTCCAGATTGTCCTAGGACAATACCTAGGAAATATGCTGCAGGCACTCATGAAAGATCAGGCTCACTCTAGTGGGGTTCTCAGTACAGGTCCATTTTGGTTTAGGTCAGCTCCCAGTCTAAGGAGATTCTTCAGAGTCATCACACTGTATACCATAAACTTATACAAAGTTTAATGTCAATATCTCTCAAGAAAACTGGGAGACAAAAATAAAAGAATGTTCTCTTCCTGTTGTAAGGAGGTAACCTTTTCATGGGAACTGTTAGCCCCTGCTTTTAGGTAGAAAGGGGGAGGGTTGGGACTTCCCTGGCTGTCCAGCAGTTAAGATTCCTCACTCCCAATGCAGGAGGCATGAGTTCGATCCCCGGTCAGGGAACTAAGATCCCACATGCCAAGCAGTGTGGACAAACAATTTTTAAAAATAAATTTTTTTAAGAAGAAGAAGAAAAGAAAGGGGGAGGGAGCATAAAGAGCCCTTCCTGTATCCCAATTGTCCTCAGCTCACAATAATAAATACACCAAAGAGGCATACTTTGGGGTTATGTATTCAGGACCTCTTCAGTGTAGCTCAGACAGTAAAGTGTCTGCCTACAATGCGGGAGACCCAGGTTCAATCCCTGGGTCAGAAAGATCCCCTGGAAAAGGAAATGGCAACCCACTCCAGTATTCTTGCCTGGAAAATCCCATGGACTGAGGAGACTGGTAGGCTACAGTTCATGGGGTCGCAAAGAGTCGGACACAACTGAGCGACTTCACTTTCTTTCTTCTTTCACTTTCAGTGTAGAACCAACATCAAAAGCAGCCAGCTAATCGGACTTTGAAGCATTGGGATTCAATGCTGTTAACCGCTTTGAAACTAATTTACAGCAGAATTAGAGAGAAATACATCAATATCTGTATTCTGGCTTATTGTTCAGTCTCTGAGTCATGTCCAACTCTTTGTGACTCTGTGGACTAAAGCACACCAGGCTTCTGAGTTCTTCACTGTCTCCCAGAGTTTGCTCAATAAACTCATGTCCATCGAGTTGGTGATGCTATCCAACCATCTCATCCTCTGTCGTCCCCTTCTCCTTTTGCCATCTTCTCCTTTTCTAGAATCAGGGTCTTTTCCAATGAGTCAGCATCAGGTGGCCAAAGTATTGGAGGTTCAGCTTCAGCATCACTTGTTATTATGGCTTAATTGTGATTAAACTGATCTCAAATACATATTATGATAAAAAAAACACACACACACATTCATCTTAGATTTCCAAGGAGTCCATTTCAAATGCTCAGGAAAACATCACAACACCCTAAACTCTCATTTGTGCCACATGGTGGTCATGTTTAAAACTGAGGATAAACCGCAGTATAAACATTTTGATAATCATGTAAATTACATTAGTGACTTCTCAAGCAGGGGTTAGGTAATATGGCTCTGGGGAAGCAGCATCATTACCAGTGAGCTGCTGACTCACCGCTCGGCTATGGCCCGTGTGTTAGCTCTTGCTAAGCTTTGTATCATCACCAATGAAAAGAAGATGCTTGCTACTACATTTTTTTTTAATGGACAGAAAGAAAACACACAGCTTTGTGGATGTGCTTGACACTGGGGAGAGGTAGAAGATAGGTCTGAGGACTAAGAAGGCTTCATCTTTATCAGTAATATTTCATTTCTGCCATGTGAAAAAAGCTAAAGCAAATGACAAAAGTGTTTAACATTTATTAATCCTGGGTGCTGTGGTTGTCTATTAGCATCCTGTCAGAATATCTTTTATAGTTTGTTAAAATAGGCTTTTAAAATAAAATGTTAAGATAGGGAAAGATTAAAGGCCGAGGGAGAAGAGGGCGGCGGAGGGTGAGACGGTTATGTAGTGTCACCGACTCAGTGTCCCTGAACTTGAGCAAACTGGGGGAGAGAGTGGAGGATGGGGGAGCCTGGCATGCTGCAGTCCATGGGGTTCCAAAGAGTTGGACATGTCTTAGCAACTGAACAACAACAAAATAGGCTTTATTGAAATACATTTTACATACAATAAGATGCACCAATTTTTTGTGTATAAAAGGATTCCCCCATAAAGTTAATGAACATACCAAAACCTCATTTATTTACTTTCTTTTGTGTGTGTGTGAGAACCTTTAAGCTCTACTCTCTAATTAAATTTCGATTATACAATTCAGGGACTTTGCTGTTTGATCCAGTGGTTAAGATTCTGCCCTTCCAATGCAGGAGACAGTGGAAGGGAAACTAAGATCACACATGCCACAGGGTGCGACCAAAATAAAATAAAATAGTGTCCTAGGATTTTGGTAATGTTGATGAAAACTTAATCAGTAGATCTAAGAAAAAAATTGGAAAATTTATTCCAGACAAATTTGAGGATTATAACCTGGGAAGAACATCTCAGAAAGCTCTGAGAACTGTCCGTCCCACTAGAAGTCAAGACATAGCTTATTTAAGACATTTTTGAGACAGAGGGCTGTACATTAAATGACATACTATTGACAGTTTACCTAATCCAGATTGAAGTGCCATCGTGGTGGGTCATGTGACCCTTTACAAGATCAAGAAGGAATGTTATCTCTTAAGGAGTTGTCTGTTGGTTCAGGGAGAATGTTGCTGTTTATGGCTGAGCAGGTATTTCTGCTTATAGGGGAGGTTCAGTTGATGCCTGATGCAGACACATAATGCACAGTGGGGAGAGGGGAGGTCAAGGAGCAGATCATTTTGTGTTTAAATTTTTTCTTATCTTGTCATAAATATGAATTCTATTTTTACTGTAACTTGAAACTTCAATCTTGCAAAATTAAATTAAATTATGGGAATTCATCGAGAAGCCGTCTCTCGGGCTGTCATTCTCACTGGAACACTGAACAAATGCTACTGTACTCGCAGTTCTTACGTTTTGCGGTTTCCAGTCCACAGTTAGAATCATCTCATAATACTTTTAATTTGCTTTTTCCTGATGACAAATGACATTGAAACTTTATCACATACTTATTGGCCATTCTTTTCTTTCTCAATGTGTCCGTTCAAATTCAAATCTTTTGCCTGTTTAAAAAAATTAGATTGTTTCCCTCCTTATTATTGAATTGTAACAGTTCTTTGCTTACAAGTCCTTTGCTAAAATAAAAAGCAAGCAGAAAAAAAAATTTTAAGACCTCTAGGGTTACATAATATTTCAGTTACAAAGGGCTGTTTACATGTGGTCTCTCATTTGCTGTGAGAATGCAAATAGAAACAAAAAAGTTTTAATTACCATAAACACATCATAACAAAATTTTGTGTTAGAAGGTACAGAAACTGAAAAAAAAAAAAGAAAACAGGAAATGGAGGTGAAAATCAATAAAGAAAAAATTAGTTTCATAAGTAATTTAGAAGCAGCCGTTGGTTTAAAGTCTGTTTTTTCTTAAGGAAAAATTCAAGACGGCATCTGTTCTGCTTAGCAGCTCCTTAAGCAATCATCCCCCACGCAGAAAGCTGTGAGCCAAAAAAAAGAGCATTTGTTGCGCTAAACTTTAAAACCTGTAATACAAAGTAGTTCATGTGCTATATGTGAACTATGTGCTAAGTCACTTCAGTTATGTCCAACTCTTTTGACTCCATAGATTGTAGCCCGCCAGGCTTCTCTGTCATTTGATTTCCTTAGGCAAGAATGGAGTGGGTTGTCATGCCCTCCTACAGCGGATCTTCCCAACCCACACCTCTTATGTCTCCTGCATTGGCAGGCAGGTTCTTTACCACTAGAGCCACAAAGAAGTTTACTAACCTTTAAATGTCTTGACTTTAAATGTTTGACTGTGTAGATCACAACAAACTGGGGAAAATTCTTCAAGAGATGGGAATACCTGACCACCTGACTTGCCTCCTGAGAAATCTGTATGCAGGTTGAGAAGCAACAGTTAGAACCAGACATGGAACAACAGACTGGCTCCAAATTGGGAAAGGAGTACATCAAGGCTGTATATTGTCACCCTGCTTATTTAGCTTATATGCAGAGTACATCATGCTAAATGCTGAGCTGAATCAAGCACAAACTGGAATCAAGATTACCAAGAGAAAAAAAAAAAAAAAAGATTACCAAGAGAAATATCAATAACCTTAGATATGCAGATGACACCACCCTTATGGCAGAAAGGGAAGAGGAATTAAAGAGCCTCTTGATGAAAGTGAAAGAGGAGAGTGAAAAAGCTGGCTTAAAACTCAACATTCAAAAAACTAAGATCATGGCATCTGGCCCCACCACTTCATGGCAAATAGATGGAGAAACAATGGAAACAGTGAGAGACTTTGTTTTCTTGGACTCTGAAGTCACTGCAGATGGTGACTGCAGCCATGAAATTAAAAGACGCTTACTCCTTAGAAGAAAAGCTATGACCAACCTAGACAGCATACTACAAAGTAGAGACATTAGTTTGCTGACAAAGGTCCATCTAGTCAAATTTATGGTTTTTCCAGTAGTCACATATGGATGTGAGAGCTAGACTATAAAGAAAGCTGAGCAACACGACCGAGTGACTGAACTGAACAGAAATGTCTTAATGTACAGTTAAAATCAGAACTTATACCCAGGAGCTTATCAGGGTCATTTGATAAGAATTTTCTCATCAGCTTACAAGGATGAACCCTGGGACCTGGGGCTTGCACTTTGGTAAAGTGACAACTTGCAGAAATAAGTTCCAAGAACTGGCATTTACTGAAGAGGGAACAGGACTGACCTGGAATTGAATTCCAATGCATGTGACCTGAGAGTCACTGAGGATGGAACTGTGTGGTTGGGGCTGTTCTCAGAGCTTGTTTCGCTGGCTCTTGTCCCTTTTCTGTTGCTTTAGGTTAGAAGTTAAAGCAAGCTGGGAGGAGAAGAGGGATGTGGCAGAAAGATAAGATTCCTGCAGGACAAGTCTCCAGGCCCTGCAACGTCTCAGCCTCTCCCCTCCAACTTTCTCTGTTGAGTGATTTTATCAGCCCTGCCTGCGGTGCCTCTGACAGGCCCAAACCAGAAGGGAACAGAAGAGGAAAGGGTGAAAGAAGGTTGAAGAAGGTGTGAGTATTAGGAAGGCTGAAAGTGGTACAAGGTGACCATCTCAACTCATCACTCACTGATGAAGAATCACTGCTTCTTCTTCCCAAGCAAATGGGGGGAAAGAGTCAGAGGTTTTCAATCTTTCGTGCACAAAATCAACACCTGGAGGGCGTGTTAAGAATGTGGATTCCCAGGTGGTATAAATTAGGTGGTTGGGATTAACATATACAAACTACTGTATATAACACAGATAACCAACAGAGACCTGCTATACAGGACAGGGAACTCTATTCAATGTGCTGTAATAATCTAAATGGAAAAAGAATTTGAAAAGAAATGAATATATATATATATATACACACATACACAAAATTGAATCACTTTATTGTATGCCTGAAACAACACAACATTGCAAATCAGCTATACTCCAATATAAAACAAAAATTTAATTTAACCATATGTAAAACAGATAGCCAGCAGGAATTTGAGGGAACTCAAAGAGGGGCTCTGTATCAACCTAGCGCGGTGGGATACAGAGGGAAATGGGAGGGGGGTTCAAGAGAGAGGGGACATATGTATACCTATAGTGGATTCATGTTGATGTTTGACAGAAAGCAACAAAATTCTGTAAAGAAATTATCCTTCAAAAATAAAAATTAATAAATTTAAAAAATTTATTTTCAATAAATAAATAACCTTTGCCTATGCAAGATCTTAAATGAATTTTTAATTTAAAAAAAGATCAAAGACTCTCAGGTGAAAAATGGCTTACATACCTCTAGAAACTATAAAAATAAAAATATTAGCTATATAGAAAATATCAGCAATATGACCATTGCTGATTTCTGTAAATGTACTTAGTCTTAATAAGAAAACTAGAAAACAGAAAGTGAAATAAAAAATCAAAGTTTTGGGGGCTTTTTGTTCCAGGCATACGTTTATTTTATTAAATCAGGTGTCAACCAACTTTCTCTTAAAGGCCATAGAATAAATACTTTAGCTCTTGTTGACTATAGAGTTTCAGTTCCAACTATTTGACTACTATTGTGGTGCAAAAATGCCCATAAACAATATGAAAACAAAGGAGAATGTTTATGTTCAAGATAGTTCTTTTTTTCTTTTTTCAATATAGTTCTACTTATAAACATTGGGTGGGTAGGGAAGACGAATCACTGTTCCCAGAGATTCTGATTCATTAACACAGTAGGCTTCAGAAATCAAGATTTCTCTCTCTCTCTTTTTTTTTTTTTTCGACTGTACTATGTGGCATGTAAAATCTTAGTTCCCCAACTATGGATGGAACGAGAGCCCCTGCAGAGGAAGCTTGGAGCAGTAACCACTGGACCACCAGGGAATTCCCAGAAATCAGATTTTTGCCTGTCGGAATCTGGCAATTCTGATACCCTGGTCTCCTGCAGACTCAGTTTCCCTGCATCCCTCTGTGTACTCAAAAGGACCCAGACATAGTTTCATGTTCTCTTGTCCCTGTCCTGAAATTCTCAACAGGAGGCCCACACTTCCATCCGACGCTGGGTCTTACAGATAACTTAGCTGGTGCCATCTGCACCCATGGACGACGTTTTGATAAACATAGCACTGGAGGTTAGCTCTTAGCCTTCAATCTCCCACTCCTGAATATATTCAGGCAATTATGTATAGACCTATTGGATTTTAAGTCTCATGGACAACCAGCATCTGAATAAAGTTCCTTTGCACAATTTCTTACTTGGCACTCTTGGATCAGGGTTTCCAGGAATGTCTGTTTCCAAAGGGAGAGCCCAGGGAGAGAGGCGGCCATTACTGCAGGAAGTGAACTCCTGGGGGTGGTTGTGGCAGAGATTGGTAATTACTTGTGCAAGAAAGGAATAAAGAAAAAAAAGAGAGAGAGAGAGAGACTTCCTTCCTAGTGGTCCAGTGGTTAAGGCTCCTCGCTTCCACTGCAAGGGACTTGGGTTCAATCCCTGGCTGTGGAACTAAGATCCCACATGCTGTGGGTGGCACAGACAAAAAAAAAAAAAAAAAAAGGAGAGACCTCAAAAATAGTACATGGGAAAAATATCACTGTCAGGCATTTGAGAAGGCCAAATCAGCCCAACAAAGGTAAATAGATAAGCCTGAAATTCAACACTCTAGGGAAAACTGGTCATTGAAAGCTGGACAAAGGTGATGTTTGGAACAAATTCTAATCTGATCTAATTTGATGAACCCATTCAGCAGTGTATGTCAAAGGGCAGAGGTGTGGACTCAGGTTGTCATAGTATTCTATGGGAGAACCAGGAGAGAGGAGCTTTAGGACAGCTCATCCAAAGTTCACGTTTCCCAGGGACTTCCCTGGTGGTCCAGTGGTTAAGACTCTGCCTTCCAATGCAGGGGACACAGGTTTGATCCCTGGTGGGGAACTGATGCCTTGGGGCAACAGGCCTCGAGAGTCCACATGCCACAAATAGGGAAAAGCCTGTGCACTGCAAGGAAGACCCAGAGAAGCAAAAAAAAAAAAAAAAAAAAAAAAGAGTTTACATTTCCCAGTCCATCATTTACTCCTGGTACAGCATCAAGGATGCTCACTCCACAGGTTGAGAAACCAGAACCATGGCCATGAGTCAGTTCCACCCCAGGTTGGAAAATAAAATCAGTACACGTTTTAGTTATATCTAAAAAGCAAATTGTTTTTCCACTATAATTGCCATTATAATTGAGTATACTCATCTCCACAGTCAAGTCCGGTTACCCAGGCTTGAGAGACTGGCTGGCCTTAAAGGGAAAGGTTGTGTTGTTAGTTTTATCCAGAAGAGTCAGCTGGTTATTCAACAGTGCTTGTGGGTTTCCTTCTCATTCACTCATAAGTGGCTTCAGGAAGGTATCAGTCATCAGGATTTTCAGCATCATTGTCATCAGCACCACATCTATGCAATAATTATAGTAATAATAGCTAATACATTTATAGAATCTTTACTATGTGCTGAGCATTTTCTAAGCTATATATACACTCATGTAATCCTTAGCACAACTCCTAACATATGACATATTACAATTGCTATCTCCAGTTTACAGATGAGGAAACTGAGGCCCAGAGAGGTTCCTTATTGTTTAAGGTCACACAGCTATGAAATAGCAGAGCCAGGATTCAAACACAGGGGCTATGACTATTTAACCCAAGCACTTAACCTCCAGATTATGTTACAAAGGGCACTGGGCAGGGAATTTAATGAAGCAAGGCAAACAGAGTCTCCTCAACATTTGAGGAGTTACAGACTCTTTGGAGAAGCTATAGCCTTCAGAAAAATATATACACACATATTTACAAATTTCCAGAGGACTTCCCCCCTTCCTCCCGGACCACATGTTGAGCTTTAGGACTCAATCCCAGGTTAAGAAAGCCTGTTCCAGACACTAGTTGCTTCAAAGCATACAATGGTTATTGCTACCAAAAGACAAAAGGATTGCTTAAAAGCTAATGGCTCCAGGGACTTCCCTAGTGGTCCAGTAGTTAAGACTCTGCTCTTCTATTGCTAGGGGTTTGATCCCTGGTCAGGAAGCAAAGATCTCATATGCCAACGTGGCAAAAAAAAAAAAAAAAAGCTAATAGCTCTGTGCATTGTAAACTCAGCAATAGTCAGACTATAAGCCTGACACTCGCACCACGTCACCAAGTCCAACAACTGGCTATTTTTAAATAACAAAGTTCAAGGCTTTTCATCAACTGCCAAATAATTTCAAGATGGAAGAACAGATCACTGCAATTTTTAGCATAGACTGTGATGCCTGGCCTGCACTGAGTCCTCAAGAGATGTAGATAGAGAAGAAAAGCAGACAGGGAGGACACAGCGAACTTGACGCTTCTTAGTGGTGAACACAATGTGATTGTAAAAATATCATTCAACTGTTCTTTCTTTGTTTCTTTTTTTTCATTCCACTTCTTTTTAATGGCATTCACTTGTTTGTTCCCTTATTTTCTAGACTCGTTGAGTATTTCCTTTGAAGCAACAATGCTAGGGCATCAAGGGTGTGAATTTAAAAGTTACTGTGGGGGCTCTCCTGGTGGTCCTAGGTTAGGACATGGTGTTTTCACTGCCAAGGGCCTGGTTCGATTCCTGGTCAAGAAACTAAGGTCCCACAAGCCTTGGAGCCAAAAAAAAGTTTTTCAAGAAAAAAATAGCTGGAATATCTCAGTTAGGAGAGCTTAGACTGAAAATCTAAAGGTCTCCGGTTAAAAAAAGAAAAAATAAAGAAAAGTTACTGTGGAGCAAACACAGCAAAAATGTGAAATAGGAGGAATGCCGAATGTCATGTGACAAACAAAACCAGCTATTTAAGAAGCAAATCAAGGAACTGTTTTTGTTGTTGTTTAGTCACTAAGATGTGTCCAAGTCTTTGGGACCCCATGGACTACAGCCTGCAAGGCTCCTCTGTCCATGGGATTTCCCAGGAAAGAACACTGGAGTGGATTGCCATTTCCTTCTCCAGGGAATCTTCCCAACCCAGGGACTGAACTGGCATCTCCTGCATTGGCAGGTGGATTCTTTACCACTGAGCCACCTGATATTTGAGTGACGTAAGGGTCTCATGTACAGCAATGTTCAACGACCGGCCTCTGTGATGGCAAGAGGCCTGGATACAACAGAACTATGTGTCAGAGGAGAATGGATATATAAAATATGGTATGTACATACATTGTACTACTACGTGTCACTAAAAGGAAAAAACTCCATCCACACAGATCTCAAAAACACACGGGCTAACACCAAGTTGCAGAACAACACGAAAGGTAAAATGGCATTCATCTGAATTAAAAAGAAAAACGTACCAGCTCATAGGATGGAGAGAGAGAGGGAATAGGCCTGAGAGCACTGGATAAAGGGATTTTTAGACATTAGACATTTGTAATGTTTTATTTCTTTGCAGGAAAAAAGGACAACCCACATAGGACAAAGGTATAACCGTTATAAATGTTGGGCTGTGAGAACAATGGTGTTGGTTATATTGTTTATGTTTTATATGCTATTATCTGTGCTTAAATTTTTAAAACACCTTCTAAATTTATGAAGATTTTACATATATATTTTATAAGAACAATTATGGAGTCTGAAGAACAATGTACAATTTTGGCCTAATATCATCTGAGTTGTCTAAATAATCCTGCTAAGACATGAGGTTTACTGGGGCTGTACCCCAGCTCCATGGAGTTTGCCCCACCAAGTTTGCTTTGCATGCTACCCTTTCTAGATTCTGACGAAGTGGACGCACGTGTTCAGATCTTCTGTCCTCATGAATTTAACTCCACCATGGAATTCAGGGTAAGTTAGAAAGGAGCATTCTGTTGTAATAATATCATGAATTAAGGAGAAATGTTTCTCTTGCATTCATCTTTGCTGTTTACCGTGTCACCAGCGTCTGGTAGGAGTGGCTTCTGAGAGACACAGTTTTGTGGGCAAGGCTGCAGCCAGATAAGAAGTGGACCTTTCTCCAGGCACCAGGGGTTGTGGCTGACCTGGACTCCTGACTCAGGACGCTCTTCCCCAGGGAGTACATCTGATAACCCACGAACCTCACATGGTGAGAAAAAAGTGTACATAGCTGAAGTGAGGACACTAAATGAGTAAAGTCTTTTGCAAAAGACCCTGATGCTGGGAAAGATTGAGGCCAAGAGGAGAAGGGGGCAACAGATTATGAGATGACTGGATGACATCACTGACTCAATGGACATGAGTTTGAAGCTCCGGGAGATAGTGGAGGACAGGGAAGCCTGGCGTGCTGCAGTCCATGGGGTCGCGCAAAGAGTCCGACTCGACTGAGCGACTGAACAACAACAAAAGTCTTTTCAAGTGAGATGAAAATTATGTCATCTCTTTAGGGAAACATGTAGTGAGAGGGATACATTAGGAGTTTGAGATTAATATATACACACTCATATATAAAATAGATAACCAGCAAGGACCTACTGTATAGCACAGGGAACTCTACTCAATATTCAGCAATAACCTGTATAGAAAAAAACCTATTCTATTCCCATATATATATATGTATATATATATACACACACACAGACACATAACTGAATAACTTGGCTGTATACCTGAAAATAATACAACTTTGAACATCAACTATACTCCAATATTAAAGAAAAAATTAAATTAAAAAATAAATTATGTTATCTCTTCAATTAATGGAAGGAAGTCTAAACTTCTAGTGATTTTAGATTTTATGGTCAGAATATACATGGTGGGACTTCTCTGGGGGTCCAGAGCCTAAGACTCTGTGCATTCATTGCAAGGGACACAGGTTTGATCTGGGGTCCAGAAACTAAGATCCCACCTGCTGTGGGGCATAGCCTCCAAAAAAGAATATCTGTGGTGAATCCATGATTTAATCATTGGGATTTCCTCCACTGACTAGTTTTGTAAGACGTGTACCATTGATGTCAGGATGGGAGGGTGTGAACAGAGGAGAATGAATGAGGGAAGGGTGCAGCCGGTGGGACCGCGCAGACGGCTGCCCACAGTGACACAGAGTTCAGCACTCAGAGCCGAAAGCCAAGGAAGAGAAGGTGATGACTTTTGGTTCCCCCAGGTGAAGACACCTCTGCACCCCAGCAGGCTCTCCAGGGAAAACAGTGGAGCAGCCTGCACCCCTTCTGTCTCATTTCACTCTCACCCCTCCAGGAGCTGGTCCTCCTCCATCCTCAGAGTCTCAGCCTTCAGAAGCGTGTGTGACTTTAGCACCTGCCTTTCCACATCTTTCCAGAAAGAGGGTCAGACTGGAGTGTGGGAGATGTGAAGGAGGCCAAGTGTCCCCTCCAGCCTAAGTCCCAGAGCTAATGCGAGGCTGCACAGTGAACCCTGCGTTTTCCTTTCCTTTTTCTTTTTTTTAAAATGTATTTATTTATTTATTTGGTTGCACTGGGCCTTAGCTAC
This sequence comes from Dama dama, assembly GCF_033118175.1. NCBI lineage: Eukaryota > Metazoa > Chordata > Mammalia > Artiodactyla > Cervidae > Dama > Dama dama. The sequence continues at coordinate 11,978,446 of NC_083702.1, forward strand.
AGCACTCTGGATCCTTAGTTGCAGCCCGTGGGATCTAGTTCTCCAACCAGGGAGAGAACTCAGACCCCCTGCATTGGGAACTCAAAGTCTTAACTGCTGGACCAGCAATGAAGTCCTGAGTCCTGCTTCTTCTTTTTTTTTTTTTTTTAGTGGAGTGCAGTTTATTACACCGGTGGGCCCGAGGCAGAGTCTCCTCTTAGCCAACGACCCCGACCAGCATTTGTGAAAATCTTTTATACCCCACGTGTCCAAACCCACTACCCCAATTCCCTTGAGACTTACATAAACAAAGGAAGGGTAAATACAACTACAATAACCCCATCATTCACGTGTTAGGTGTTCAAACAGTCAATAATCAATAAGCCCGCAGTTACATTCCAAATAGTTAATAACCGATAAGCCTGTGCTTACATTCTGATAGATAGTGTCCGGAGGCAGGGGTGATTAGTGTCTGTTTTCTCTTCTTCAAGATTCCCCTGCCCAGAGGGGGGTCTTATCCTTCCATTGTCATTCCCACAGGCGCTAAGCACAGAGTTCAGAGTCCACTGGAGAGGTGGCCGCGCACGATCAGCACAGACAGGCCTGAGACGGAGTCCAGGCCCTATGAATTCCTTCTTCATTCCCCCCTCTTGATGCTCTTAGTTTCCATAACGAGCATCATTTATTGAGATATATTGTACCTCAGCCCTCCTGCCACCCACATGAGAGAATGCTATCAACCTCTGGGTTACAAAATTCGCAAGGCATTGTAGGAAGCAGGGCCTACAAAGCAGTATGATCAAGATTACTATAACAACAGTTCATTAGACATGGCTTTCACTTGATTTTGCATATCCTGCAAGGCAGCAGATACATCTTCAGACAGGTCAGGGATGTACACACCATTCTCCAAAGTCCCTCCTTGGGCTGCTGTGAGTATGTCTAATGCCATCCTGTTTTGAATTACTGCCTTCCTCATCTGAATCTGTTCTTCGTTCAAAGCTTGAATGGCTTTAGTACTGTCTAAGAGGGCCTGTTTAGTGAAATTAGTTAAGACCTCTACCTTAACCATGATATCCGTTGTCCCTACAGAGGGTATAAACAAGGCAGCAAGATAGTCATACCATTGGAACACGGATCGTGTCCATCTTGCATGCAGGTAAGGCAGGTTTACTGGAGGCTGGTGTAGGCTAGGCTTAATTCTGCCATGGGCGAAAGCAAATCCTAATGTGCAACGCCGCACCCAGCCAACTGGTAACCATGGCCATAAGTTAAGCCCACAGAGCCACTGGGTCCCATTGGGGGCTACCCAGAGGATTCCAGGATTATATTTCCAGTCAGAACCGGGCCACTGAGCAGACTGATTGGGGTGATAGGTAACTTCCAAGATTTGTTTACTTTGTTCAGGGGACAAATAACAATTCTTTTGGGTCTAGGGGATGGTCTCCAAATCCAACTTTCTGTTCTTTTTGTTCCCAGCAAATAGTAGCAGGGGCAATCAACTGTCCTTTCTCAGGAGTCTTCCAGAAATATTCATCCCAGACCTGGTAGTATTGCTCAAGGCACCGGAAGGCCTGTCCCCCTTTTGTAAGGGAGCCCTTTTCCTCTTTAATTCTCATATATGAGGTATAAGCCTTTGTTATCTCCGTAAGGCTGGTGTTCATGTTAAATGTAACCCTATGTCCTTGGCCCATTGATGGCCTCTTCTAACACCAGAGGGCAAAGAAAGGTTATGGTTGGTGAGAGAGAGGAAAGTTCCTTTCTGTTGTTAAAGTCCCCATAACGGAGTGATGATACCCACCAGGGGAGTCTGTCTATTACTGTCTATTACACATACCCAAGTTCAGAATTGCATTGGTGAAGCCGAGCAGCAGGAGTCGTTTACCCAGCTCCATACTGTAGAGGGCTCGTCTGGGACCTAGTTTTCTTCTTCCTCCTCAGAATGATCTTGGTTTCCCGTGGGTCGGTGGGGTCCTTCTGGGTGGTCCACTCGGCGTCCTCCGGGTCAGCGTGGTATGTCTTCTTTGCTCTGGTGTGATGGATCAAGGGACAATACCTGCAACTTTAACTGAGTGCTCAGTTCCCCTGCTGCCGTCCACTACTCAGAAGGACAATGCAGATAGTGGAGTGCGGTTTATTACACCAGTGGGCCCGAGGCAGAGTCTCCTCTTAGCCAAGGACCGAGTCCTGCTTCTTCTAACACCGGGAGAAACAAACTGTGTTGATGGGTTCTTCGGTCCGGGAAAGGGTAATATCCCAACAGAAGCTTGGGATGTTTCTGACAAATTATTAGAGATCATTTGATACAGAAAAACCCCCAAACAAAAACGTGTCAAGAATTTCAATTGAACCCACTTATTATTATAATCCATTTTCCCTAGCTCTTCTTTGGCAGCCAAATAAACTGAAGTGAAAGGTCTTTGAGGACAAAGATCAGCCAGATTAGGGTTATTTCAGCTGTTTCCCAACTGTCTGGGGTGTTTCCATTTCTCCCTAGTCTGAGTCTGATGGCAGTGATGTTCCTGCCAGACCCCATGGCACTGAGTAAGAGGCTTAAGGACCAGAGCACAGGCCTCTGAGGGACCCCGAGGGGCCCTCTCGTTGGTGGAGGCGATGTGGGGTGACAGGTCACTGCCACTCAGATGGTTATTTCAAAATCAAGAACAGGGTGAAGCAGGTTGCTGAGAGCTGGGACCAGCTGGGTTGGGCCATCGCCACATAAAGTTACAAAACCAAAATTGGGCTGGCGTCAGGCACCCAAGGTATGTCTTCCAGATCCCCGATTCCCTCTGCCCTAGACTCCTGCCCTACTTCTGCTCCACATCCAAAGGTCGGGGCTTGCCCTAATGCCTGGAGCTGCAGATAGACTCGCTCACATGGATTATGACACTGTCTTTGCACAGAAAGCCAAGTGGGCACTGGTGGAAAGGTCAGAGAGCAGTGAGATGCTGTTCTCAGAGGGAGAGTAGTCTTTTCTTTTGCTGTTGTTAATATTTGGTTATTTCTTTGGCCACACAGGAGTATTCATTGTAGCATACGGGATCTTTCGTTGAGGCCTGTGGGGATCTGGTTCCCTGAGCAGCGACCAAACTCAGGCCCCCTGCATTGGGAGCGCAGTGTCTTGGCCACGGGACCACCAGGGAAATCCTGGGACAGTAGTCTTGAATCAAGATCTTCTTTTCCCTGTCCAGGGTTTGAACCTAGCCACCAGCCCACCAGGAGCTAAAGGCTAGAAGCAAAGTTCCCTGATTCTTACCCCTTCTGAAACTAAGAATGTTTCAAGGAGGCAAAACTATAAAACAAATACAAAGTTTGTAATTAGGGACACAGCACATATACGGGAGAGCACACAGTGAAACAGTTTATTCTTTTCTGTCAGAGGCAAGGCAGAGACACACACCCAGACAGGAGCGCCGGCATCCTGAATAAGGAGCCCAGCAAAGAGGAGACACAACACTCTGTATAGGGCAGTCCTTGCAGGTTTTTGCCTACATGTGGCCAATTAACTTGTTTCTTTCTCCATACCTGACTGGTCCTAGGACCCTCGTCAAGACGCGCGTGCAACCATTTTCTAAGATGGATCCCACCGCAGAGGCCTATGGGTGCATGTCCAGACTTATTATGGGATGGGAGCCCCTGCCCTTCCCACCCCCAAGAAGCCTTCCTGTGCATGTGCAGACACGGAAGTCTCCCTTGACCTCAGGCATGGGCACTTCTTCTCTGTACGTTAGCAGAGCTCAGTTTCTGCCACTAGCTTTGTCCTTGGAGTGTCTAGGTGAGAACAAAGCTAGGATTTTATTCCACTTGATGAACACCAGGTATCCAGCCTAGGGGTCCATCTATCTCCTACCTCGATGCCAGCCTGGGAGCAAGGGCAGCTGTCGGGGGACTTGTGGGGAAGGGGCTCTCCACTGCAGCTCTGCTCTCTAGGCCAGAAAACAGTGGGCTGTTCCCGCCCTGTGGGGAGGACACTGAAGACTCACTGGACCCTTCTTTGTTGCTTTTAGTTTGGTTTTGTTGTTTTATTAGTTTTACACATACATGTTGTTATGTTGTTGTTCAGTCACACAGTCGTATCCGACTCTGCAATCCATGGACTGCAGGCTTCCCTGTCCTTCACTTCACAGAGCTCTAACTCAAGTCCACTGAGTCCATGATGCCATCCAGCCATCTCATCCTCTGTCGTCCCCTTCTCCTCCTGCCTTCAATCTTTCCCAGCATCAGGGTATTTTCCAGTGAGTCAGCTCTTCGAATCAAGTGGTCAAAGGATTGGAGCTTCAGCATCAGTCCTTCTAGTGAATATTCAGGGTTGATTTCCTTTGGGATTGACTGGTTTGATCTCCTTGCAGTCCAAGGGACTCTCAAGAGTCTTCTCCAACACCACAGTTTGAAAGCGTCAGTTCTTAGGCACTCAGCCTTCTTTCTGGCCCAACTCTCACATCTGTACATGACTACTGGGAAAACCATAGCTTTGACTGTACAGACCTTTGTCGGCAAAGTGATATCTCTGCTTTTTAATATGCTGTCTAGGTTTGTCATGTTGCGTATGTGTTACAGTAACATATATTTGTGTGTGTATATGTATATATTTATATATGATGTCAAAATTGCATTTCACACTCTTGTCAGAAAATGTATAGGAAAAAAATATCAACTGGTTTGGTTAAAGATCATGAGGCAAAACACTGGTTATGCCCTGCAACTTTGAAAGTCAGTTAAGCCAGATGGGCAGCTTTTTTAAACATTCTGCTCAAGGAAGATAACATTTGGGGCTTCCCTTGGTGGCTAAGTAGTAAAGAATCCACCTGCAATGCAGGAGATGCAGTTTCGATCCCTGGGTTCAGAATATCCCCTGGAGAAGGAAATGGCAACCCACTCCAGTATTCTTGCCTGGAAGATCCCCTGGACAGAGGTGTCAGGCAGGCTACAGTCCATGGGGTCGCACAGAGTTGAGCACGACTGAGGGATAAACATGCAGGCACGCGAGATAACATTTACCGTTTTAACATCTATAAGTGCAGAGCTTGGCTGCATCAGGAACACTCAAGGGTTTTACAGCCATCAACACCGTCCACCCCTAGAACCTTTTCATTGTCTCGAAACTGAAACTCTGTCCACATTAAGCACCGACCTCAGCCCCGGGACCCCCCTCCACTTTCTGCCTTTGTGAAGGTGACTCCTCTGGGGACCTGGGAGAGGCAGACGCCCTCAGACCTGCCTGCTGGGACTGCCTTCTCAGCACAGTCGCTGCAGGGCTCCTCTGTGTTTGTTGTTCGATTCACAGCTCACTCTTGTTTTCCTGCTGGGGACTCTGACACTGAAAACAGACAACCAACTAAACTTGCTTGGCCCAGGGACTTCCCTCTCACCACCCTAAGGTATACTTAAATACCTTTGCCAGGGTGGACATTTTCCAGTGTTTTTTCCTGCCTGTCCACCTCATGATTAGAGTGTTAACAGCTACTCCTGGGGATTTCCTGGTGGTCTAGTGGTTAGGACTCTGTGCTTCCATCGCAGGGGGCACGGGTTCCATCCCTGGTTGGGGAACTGAGACCCCATCTGCCTTGCGGTGTGGCCAAAAAATAAAAGAAAACAAAAAACCAGCTGCTCATGGCTCTCACTGCTAAGGGCTTCCCAGGTGGTGCTAGTGGTGAAGAACCCATCTGCTAATGCAGGAGGCATAAGAGATTCGGGTTCCATGCCTGGGGCGGGAAGAAACCCTGGAGGAGGGCAAGGCAATCCACTCCAGTATTCTTCTTGCCTGGAGAATCCCAAGGACAGAGGAGCCTTGCAGGCTATAGTCTGTAGGGTCAAAAAGAGTTGGACACAATTGAAGTGACTTAGCACACACAGCTCTCAGAGAGCTCAAGCTGTGGCTATGAGGATGGAGGGTGTGTGCTGTCTTCCCCCATCAGGAACCAGAGAAGGGCAGACCTCTGCTCACCTTCCTCTCCAAGTACAACAGACTCTTAAAACATGCTGTCTGTTTGCTTGCTCTTTGTAATTATTATTTTTTAAGTAATATGTTCAAATGGTTAAATACACACACGGTAACATTGTGAGGTGAAAATAAGCCCCTCCCCACCCTGAGCCCACATTCTGGTCCCCTCCCAGCCGTCGTCTGTCCAGAGACGTTCATAGGTAACAAGCATGTAGGTGTCTTTTTACACGAAAGATTTCACCTCATGCCCAGTGCTCTGAATTGTGCTCTTTGAAAAAAATACATAAAAGTCAGAGTGTAATATGAAAAGCTCCCACCACCCAGCGCTGATAAAAACTCATCTTTGCTGTTTCCTTTTTTCCCTTATATAAAAGAAGTAAAATGTTACAGATAAAATTGAAATATTCTGTAACCTTCACAGACAATCCTCTTCCCAGCTCCTTACCCCAGAGCTGAGCACTGTCACTTATTTATTTCTTTCAGTAATTTTGTATGTTTTCACAGCAGATTTATATATGGCTGTGAACAACACATAGTGTCATTTTGTGTGATTTTCCAGTTCACATAATAACCATGTTTAATACCCATTCCCATTGACAGGCACTTAGGTTCTTTCAGATTTTTACTCCCCAAATAATGCCACAGGAAACTTCTTGCACATACATCTTTGTACACACATGTGAACATATGAATAGGATTAACTTGTAAAAGTGTGTCCACTGGATCAAAGCATATGAGCATCTTATTTTTAACTTACTTTTAAAATTTTAATTTATATAAATTTATTTTTGGCAGCCCCAGCACATGTAGGATCTTTGTTTCCCATCCAGGAAATGAACCTGTTGCCCTCTTCATTGGAAGCATGGAGTCTTAACCACTGTGCACCATGGAAGTCCTGGGATATGTGCCTTTTACATTTTGATAGATTGTCCTGAGGAAGTGTTGCTGCTTTTTACTCCCAGTAGCAATGCGTGGAGTACCTGTTTCTTCCCTTCCTTTCCCATACAGCAGCACATCAAATCTGCTCATCTTTACTCATCTATTAAGAATTTCCCAGGGGGTTCAGTGGTAAAGAATCCACCTGCCAATGCCAGAGACGCGAATTCAATCCCTGGGTTGGGAAGATCCCCTGGAGAGGGGCATGGCAACCTGCCCCAGTATTTTTGCCTGGAGAATCCTATAGATAGAGAAGTCTGGCGGGGTACAGTCTGTGGGGTCACAAAAGAGTTGAACACAACTAAGCAACGAAGAGGAGCCTGGTAGGCTGCAGTCCGTGGGGTCACTAAGAGTCTGACATGACTGAGTGACTTCACTTTCACTTTTCACTTTCATGCATTGGAGAAGGAAAAGGCAACCCACTCCAGTATTCTTGCCTGGAGAATCCCAGGGACGGGGGAGCCTGGTGGGCTGCCGTCTATGGGGTCGCACAGAGCTGGACACGACTGATGTGACTTAACAGCAAGCAACTAAACTACAACAACAAACTCATCTATTAGGTGAAAAAATTATATCTCCTATTTAGTTTGACCCAACATTTCATTTGCTATAAATGAGGTTAATCACCTCTTCATGAGTTTGACCACCACTCCTCCGAGGTGGCTGGCGGACAACAACCAAAATGGGGGAGGGGATGGTCTGGCTGGAGCCACTGCCGAGCCAGGTCTTTAACCGTGGGGTTAAACAGTGGGATGTGGCAACTCCCCGCACCAGGCCAGACGGCCATACCTGGGGGCTGGGAGAAAAGAGGGCCTTTGCTCCAGAGGGCTCTAACCTAAATGGCTTTGTCAGGAAAAATGCAGATTTCCATCAAGGCAAGAAGGAGTGAGAATGTTTTCTGTTTGTTGAATTCTCCAGGCCAGAATACTGGAGTGGGCAGCCTTTCCCTTCTCCAGGGGATTTTCCTGACCCAGGTGTTGAACCCATGTCTCCTGCATTGCAAGTAGACTCTTTACCATGTAAGCCACCCGGGAAGCCGGAGAATGCTTTGGGAAAAGCCATTCACAGCTGTGTAAGACTGTGTTTCCATGGAATCTTCTGGGTGCTTTCCTTAGTTTTCCAAAGTTGGGTTTTCTGTAAGTGAATGAATCTTAGGCTTCATGGTCTCTTTCTTGTATTATAAGGCCTTGTATGTCATTTGTAATTTTAAAAATTGCCGTGCCCCCCACCCCCCTCCCCCGCCACCTGCCGCTCTGACTGCATAAGCTTTCAGCCCCATGAACCTCTTTCTGCCTCTGCTTAGAATTCTACTGGTCCCAAGAGGTCATGTCCAGCCTTCAGACTGTGGTTAACACTGTTGTATGGAACGTCTAGAGACTGCTAAGAAGGTAGGTCCTAAATGTCCTCTTCACAAGGAGAAAGGATTTTCTTTTTAAAGTCTCTAGGAGGTGATGGATTCTTTTTTTTTTTTTTTTGCTGCACTGCTCAGCTTGTGGGATCTTTGTTCCCCGACCAGGGATCAAACCTGAGCACCAGCAGTGGATTGTGACACTCTAACCACTGGACCCCCACGGAATCTTGAGGTGATGGATTTACACTAAACTCATCGTGGTCATCATCTCAGAATATGTGTAAGTCAGGTGCTGTTCCCCTAAAACTCAGTGCATCAATTACATTTCAAAAAAATAAATAAAACTGAAAGAAAAAATAAATAAAGCACTTCTCTACATGCAATGCAAAACCAAGACAAAACAAAACAAAAACCCCAAACGGAAACCTCCATGTTCTGATTTCTAAACAATTTCACGTTCCCTGTTCTGATCAGAGATGAGCAGACACGGTAAGAGGTCCCTACCCGGCCCCGGGTGTGAAGTTTGTTCTCAATGTTTCTGTCCTAGATGGTATCTGAAGGCGTGGATGTGACCTCAGCAGAGGACACAGGCACCCAGTATTCTTCAGCTCAGAAAGAAGAGCAGGTGCATGCGGGCAGGACGTGTCGGGGCCAGGGCAGGTTCGGACCAGCCCGCCCTGCGCGCTCCTGTTCTGAGCAAGCGCTGGGACGCTTGCACGGTGTCTGCTGACTTGCAGGGTGAACCCCGCCCACTCCCTCTCCCAGGGAACAGAATGTCCCCGTCTGATGAATGGGCATTGTTCTCCGGGAGTTGGTAAGTCAATTGTTTAGAGTTATAAGGCATTTCCCCAGATAAACAAGGGAATGTGTAAGCTTTGCTGCTCAGGGCGGCTCTAGACAACTGCCTGCCTCACTGAAATCAAGGTCAGGGATGATGGTAGCAGAACCCCCACCCTGAGTAAAGACCTGCTTCTCAACTTGTATCCTCTGTGACTGCGGAGCAGTCCCAGGTCTGGGCCCTCCAAGTGGCTGCGTGCCCCAGGCTGCAGGCAGCGAGGAGACAGGGCTCCAAGCGGGTGGCCAGACCCCGTGGAGGGTGGAGTAAGGGCCTAGCTCAGCTCCTTGGCCACATCTTCCAGAGGCCCAGGGTTGGGCCTGCTTCCCTGCCGCTTCTGTCCAAGGTTTCTTTGCCCTTTTGAAGTTCCCTAAGGTCCAGAAACAGCAGAAAAGAGACTTAAAAAGTGGTTTCCCAATTTTCCTGAGGCCCAGTGGTTAAGATTTCACCTTCTAATGCAGAGAATTCAGGTTTGATCCCTGGAGGAGGAACTAGAATCCCACTTGCCACACACTGCAGCCAAAAAAAATTTTTTAAATATATTTTTAAAATGACTTCTTTTGGAGGAGCACAGCCGTCCCCTTCTCAAGAAAGACCAAAGTCAACCTAGAGAAGAACAGTGAATTTCTCAGTGTACGAAAAGCCAAACGAATCCAGGTTAGATTCCTTGCATTTGTGATTGGCTCTGATTAAGTGCGTGCATGCATGCCCAGTCATGTCTGACTCTTTTCAAACCCTGGACTGTGACCCGCCAGGCTCCTCTGTCCATGGGATTCTCCAGGCAAGCATACTGGAGTGGGTTGCCATTTCCTCCTCCTGGGGATCTTCCTGACCTAGGGATCAAACCCTAATCTCCTGCATTGGCAGGTAGGTTCTTTACCACTCAGCCACCTGCGAAGCCCCGACTTTGAGAGATGATTCCAAAGATCTTATGTGTCATAATTGTGTGCTTTTTTTTTTTTTTTAATTGTGTGCTTTTTAAAACCATGTTTCCAAAAATAAAAAATAAAAAAAAAAAATAAAACCATGTTTCCTTTGATCCTGCTGTGATACAAGTTCAATGTATCAATATCTCAGTCTTTAAAAAGACCTTATGGGACTTCCCTGGGAGTCCAGTGGTTAAGACTTTGCACTTCAACCACAGCAGGCATGGGTTTGATCCCTGATCCGGGAATTAAGATCCCACATGCCACACTGTGAAGCCCAAATGTATAGAGAAAAAAACAAACTAGGCCTCAGTGAACTTTCTACACATGTATTTAAAAAAATCATAAAATTAAAAAAAATAAGACAATGCTTTACAAAAAGCTTTCACAGCCTTTATCTTATCTGAAGGAAATATATTATGGTGTCTCAGATGGTAAAGAATCTACCTGCAAATACATGTAAATCTATTGCTGATTCATGTCAATGTATGACAAAACCCACTGAAAAAATAAATAAATAAATAAATTAAAAAAAAAAAAAAAAAAGAATCTACCTGCAATGTGGGAGACCCAGGTATGATCCCTGGGTCGGGAAGATCTCCTGGAGAAGGGAATGGCAACCCACTCCACTATTCTTGCCTGGAGAATCCCATGGACAGAGAAGTCTGAAGGGACACAGTCCATGGGGTCGTGAAGAGTCAGACATGACTGAACAACTAACACGTATTATGATCCCTGTTTCATTGTTAAGGGAACGGCCTGAGATCGTTTAGCCCATCCTTTGCACCAAACCTGAGCCCTTTGCTGATGTATGTGGTTAGTTCCCCTGAGGGAGGCAGGCCTCACAGTCCTGTAGCTGAAACGAGTCTCCAGGGAGAATCTGGTTTTCGACCTGTCTCCAGACGCTACTAAAGTTCCCCAAACATCTCAATGCCCCTTATTTTCTTAAACTTCTCTGGGGAGTGAAATCTATAACTCTCAGTTACCTATCCTGGTGACAGATAGCCTCTTTCTGCTTAGAAAGATATCCTTTATTTCCACTTTGGTTCTTCTTGTTACCAAAAAAAAAAAGTCTATTTGGCCAAGAGAGTGGTGTTTGTTTGGTTTTTTTTTTTTTTTGGTTGTTGTTTGTTTTTACCACTTTGTTGGGAATACACAATAAGGGGCTCAGAAAACAAGCCAGGGGTCACTGGGTCAGTCCATAGCAGACCTGAGATAACATCAAAGAGTGGGAGTGGGCACACTGTTCAAAGTTCTTGCCTGTCTTCTGTGGCAGCTGAGCTTCACAAAGCCCCCCGAAGGGCAGGAAGTACTGGATAACAAACCAAAGCCTGGAAGCCTGGTGCTGCATCCAGGGCTCTCACATAAGCCGAGAGCAGAGACAGAAATTCTGGTGTCTGACTCTGGGGTTAAGGAGCAAGTCCCTGTCTTACAGGGTCACGCTGACTTGTAGCTTAACAGAATTTTTATCTGGGAGAGCCCTGAATTTGTGGCCAGACTCAGGACTGATGGAGGCAGAAGCAGAGGTGACCGCAGGGACTCTCCGTAGAACATGAAGTCCATGTGCTGGCTGGTGGCCTCTGCTGGCTGGTCCCTGGCCGGGGTGGGTGGAGGGCATGCAGTGGCCAGCTCTGCCTTGCCCAGACCTGTGTGGGTACTGGCATCAGCAGAGTCTCCTCTCTGGCTTCTGTCCCTGGCCTGGGACCATCTGAGCACCCCTTTGGTGCACACTGTGTCCTCTGCGTTTCTCCAAAGCTAGATAGGCCAATGATGAAGTCAAGTTCAAGGCTGAGGTCTGCCTCCAAGAAATGCACTCCTTATCTGGTCATCCAAAGTAGTCCAACTGACCACAGCAGAGATTAGAAACAAGTCTAGGAAATTATTATACATTCACACATCTTACGAAGGAGGCGGCTTTGGGGACAGACTGTACTGATTTTAATTTCTTGTGTGTATGTGTGTGTGTGTATGAGCTCAGCTGTGCCTGACTCTTTGCAACCCCCTGGACTGTAGCCCACCAGGCTCCTCTGTCCATGGGATTTCCCAGGCAAGAATACTGGAGTGGGTTGCCATTTCCTTCTCCAGGGTATATTCCTTACCTGGGGATCGAACCTGTGTCTCTTATGTTTCCTGCATTGGCAGGTGGGTTCTTTACCACTAGTGCCACCTGGGGAGATGCTATCAGGAAGGCCCACTGTCCGCTCATGCAGAGTCAGTTTTGAGTGCCTAGACAGATTTCTAGCAGGCCGACGCCCTTCACACATTAAGCCCAGCTCTTCTGCAAACAGCCGTCCGCCTTGTGTGCAAGGCAGATTCTCTGAACCCGCAGCCCTGCACAGCTGGTCCTCTTACCTTGGATGGAGGACAGCCTTGTGCCTCCATCAGAAGAAATTTCCCTGCTCACCCTCCTCATCCTAAATTCACTCGGCCAGAGTGGCAGATCAGTGGGCACATCTGAGGCTCAGAAGGAAACGGGCCCCTCTTACTTCACATCCTGGGATCATTCAGAAACCCACCAGGGAGACAGAAGGGCCCCTGGAGTCAGTCAGCACCGGCTAGCAGCTGTGTGAGTCAGAGGGTGTTGCTTGGCTTCTCTGAGTCTTTCCTCCCATCTGGAACTTGTGGATAATAATACCAACCTCGCGGAGGTACTGAGGGAATGCTAGATGATGTATGCAAAGCAGCTGGTAGAGTCAGTCCTCTGTGGAAACTACAGTGACTCCCCACCTCTGGGATGATGACCATCTGGCTGCCGGCTCAGAGGCTGACCCAAGCCACTTCCGAGCCCGAGTGCCACTGTCCTCACCCATGTCTCGGTGGCCCATCCCAGCCAGGCTGGGCACTCCCCTCATCTTCCTTCCACGCTCAATTTTTAACAAATTAGTAAAATGTGGGAGTTCTCTGGCGGTCCAGTGGTTGGGACTCTGAGCTCTCACTGCCGAGGGGCTGGGCTCGATCCCTGGTTGGGGAATTAGAACACAGTCATGTCCGACTTTTTGTGACCCTGTGGACTGTACCCCGCCAGGCTCCTCTGTCCATGGGATTCTCCAGGCAAGAATCTGGAGTGGGTTGCCACTTCCTCCTCCAAGGGATCTTCCCAATCCAGGAACAGACAGCTGTTTGCAGAAGAGCTGGGTTTAATGTGTGAAGGGCATTGGCCTGCTAGCGGTCTCGCAGTGTGGGGGAAAAATTAGTAAAATTACACTGACCTAAACATCTAAAACTCAGCTGTGCTTCTGCCGGGAGTCTGTTTTCTGGCACAAGGACCTCATGTCCAGCTTTTGAACTAAAGTGTGAGCAGCGGACGCTGGGCTGGAGCTGGTGAAACAGCGACACCGTGTGGCCAGACGGGAGGGCAGCCAGGCGAGGAGCTGGCGCTGGGGACCTGGCCGTGGCTCAGGGGGATGGAGGTCAGGTCCCCCCTGAGGAAGGAACACAGCCCCTTACATGTACGAGTGGACTCACGTCCTCGTCCACAAACGCTCTTCTCATCCACAACCCAAGACGGGAAAGCAGGACCACGCGTGCTCTCCAATCAGGACACAAGCAGGCGGCCGCAGGGCACTTGTGAAGTCTCCACGTTTGCCATCTCTGCTCCCAAGGGTCCTGGGAGATTTACAGGAACATCTGGCCACCCTCGTCCCTCCTGGACATTTCTTCTTGGTGAGGACTCTGGCGCTGCTGGCCAGGGGGGAGCAAAGGAAGCAGCTGGCGCTGTAGTCATTACCCTCAAAGGGCAATATCTTTATTTAGTTGTTGTTGTTGCTTTTTGTTTGTTTAAAAAAATCTTTTTCTTCTTTCTCAAAGGGACGTATCTTTACAATTTGGTTTTGGCCACATGCAGCATGCAGGACCTGATCCCCAACCAGGGATAGAACCCAAACCCCCTGCAGTGGGAGCACCCATCCCTAATCATTGGACTGCGAGGGATGTCCCAAAGGGAAGTATATTTAAATCATTAGCAGGAACTCCTGACCCTTCAAATCGAGCTCAGAGTAAAACAGTACTACATTCTGGAATGGAATGGCAGCAGGTTTGTCAACATCTGGGGACACCCAGACAGTGTCCAGTCTGGGGACACCTCTTAGCAGTTTTACCCCCTCAACTCTGTGAGACAGAGAATGGCTTCACCTCACCCCTGAAGGTTTTGAGGGAGCAGGAGACCCCCCTCACACTCGGCCAGGGCTCAGGTTTTCACTCCTTTGAGGAAAGTCTCAGGACCAGCCCCACAATTACACGATGTCATGGATAAAGGACTTTGCTCAAGCAAGTCCAGAGTAAGCAGTCAGGGGTCTGCATGGGACAACGAGCTGGAGTGTGTCCTCCCATCCAAATACCAGCAAAGAAGCCCCTCTCATCTCCATGAACTCTGAACCCCCCGCTGAGGTCCTGGGGAAGAGGAGGGCACCGGCCAGGGGTCCTCCTGGGAACTTGGCTCAAGGACCAGGGAGGGAGTCAGAGTGACTTCCAGTGGCTGTCAGTTCAGACCCTGTGGGTCCCCAACATGAGGGGCCGGATGCAGATGAAGGGAAGCCAAGTCCGGTAGGTCCTGAGTGTCTGGAGCAGGGGGGATCCCTCTGAACCCCGATGTTACCTTCCTCTTTTAAGCTGGCTCAGATTAGTCTCTGTCACTTGCACCTTTGAGAGAACAAACCACACAGACCGAAGCCAAGGACATGGTTTTAATCTTTTGTAGGCCAGTTGGTTTAAACATTTTCTCTCATAGACCATTCCTCTTAAAATGTCTACCAAAGGAATCTGAGTGACCATGTGAGGAGCTGTTACGGGTAACACAGCCGGATGTTCCTTGGTGAAGGGAGGTTCTTCTCTAGGTACTGAAGACACAGCAGGAGACGGGACCACATATGCCCTTAGGCAGAACCTGCAGTGTCATTTGCTCTTTATGACCAAGTTAATTCTGCAACCTCATCCCTTCCCTAGAAACAAACGTTTCTAACATGAAACCAGTGTCTTGAGTGGCTACTGGTTCAACATCTTTCCCAGAAACTGCCTCCCTTTCTAGAGTCTCTGAGCTCTACCTTATCCTCCCCAGTCCCAGATACTTGCTCCTTAGAAGAAAAGCTATGACAAACGTAGACAACGTATTAAAAAACAGAGACATTACTTTGCCGACAAAGGTGTATAGTCAAAGCTATGGCTTTTCCAGTAGTCATATATGGATGAAAGCTATGGATTTTCCAGTAGTCTGTATGGATGTGAGAGTTGGACCATAAAGAAGGCTGAGTGCCAAAAATTTGATGCTTTTGAACTGTGGTGTTGGAGAAGACTCTTGAGAGTCCCTTGGACTGCAAGGAGATCAAACCAATCAATCCCAAAGGAAATCAACCCTGACTATTCATTGGAAGGACCAATATTGGAGCTGAAGCTCCAATATTGTGGCCACCTGAGCCAAAGAGCTAACTCACTGGAAAAGACCTTGATGCTGGGAAAGACTGAAGGCAGGAGAAGGGGGCGACAGAGGATGGTATCATCAACTCAACTGACATGAGTTTGATCAAACTCATGGAGATAGTGAAGGACAGGGAAGCCTGGCATGCTGCAGTTCTTGTGGGTTGCAGAGAGTTGGACACGACTGAGCGACTGAACAAAAACAACAAGCAGATACTCCAAAGCTGGAGTTCTGGCCCCTGGACCGGACATGGTGACACAGAGAAGCCAGCAGAGAGCATCCCCATCGCCCGTGCAAATCTAAGAGCCCAGGAGGACGGATGGAAGGTAAAAATGGGGAAGAGGGGCCAAACGTGAGGTTTAACCTCCAATCTCTGAGTTCTGTTCAGAACAGCAGAGTTAACAGCCATGGTTGATCCCTGAGTTGCCTTTGGGGGGCAGGCATACATGCGTCACCTTATTAATTCTCATGACATTCCCCCATCCCTCTCACCCAGACCAGGGCTCTGAATGATCCCCATCCCCTCACCCTCTTGTGTGTGTGTGTGTACCATGCAGCAGGTTTCCAAGGACCGGATCAAAACTAAAAAGGAGCCACGTGTCCAAATAAGGAAAGAGATAGAAGCTTCAGTGGAGGGTGTTTAATGTTGGAGGGAACTATATCCGGGGCAGAGCCGAGCCCATGCCAGGAGCTGGCCCCGGCCTGCCCCAGGCCTCCCTGGACAAGGAGGGCCAACGGAAGTATCAGAGCGTCCGCTCCCGGTGGTGCGGGAGCCCAGTGCGACCACCTGACTGGGCACCACCTGGCTTCCTGCAGCTCGGGCACGGATGCTGTGGGAGCCGAGGTGGAAGCCTGAGAACCCTGGGGTGAGAAAATCTCTCGCGGGAAAGATGGGTCCCGGAGTCAGGGGAGGAGCTGGCCCGCCATCAGAGGTGACAAGGGGCCTGTCCTCTTTCCTGAAACTGTGGATTCTGCAAGCACACACAGACGAATGCGTGAGAAGGCGCTGGGCCTCTCATGGAAGCGGTCGGTGTTCTGCTGGAGACCCAGAAGATGCCAGGGGTGAAGTTGAGTTCCCATCACCATCCAAGGGGCTGCCTGGCTTGGCAACCAGGGTCACAGGGCCATCACCCACCCAACAAGGAATCCAGATGCCATCCACTTCTCCCTCCAAGCACTCTCTTTGTCCTCAAGGCCTCGTTGGGTAGACCGTGGACATTCCCAAGTCCCCACCTCTAGAGAGGCCCAGCCAGGGCAGGAGACAAGGCCCGCGTCCCACCCACTGGAAGCAGAGACCCCAATCCTCAAAGATCTCCAGCGTCTCTTAAATAAGCTTCTCCTTTCTGTTGTCTTCTTTTAATTATTTACCATCCAGCCTTTCCTTTATACAAATATAAAATATATTTATATAGATCTATATCCCATAGACTTCCGGGCCCGGCTCGGAGGAGCGGGCGGCGGCCCCGGCTACTTGCAGACGAACTGGTCCACGACCTGCGTGCACTTCTTGCAGCGGACAAAGCAGCACCAGTGGAACTTGCAGTGGCAGCGCTCGGTCCGCACGCTCTTGAACTGGTCGTAGCCGCGGCCGCAGCACATGAGCGCGCAGCCGTCCAGGCCCTCGGACGTCTTGTTGCACAGGCGGCCCCGCGTGCCCAGCGAGCCTGTGCTCTCGTCGCGCAGGCAGTAGTCCGGGCTGGGGTCCACGTACACCAGGTCCTCGGGGGTGGGCGGCTTGAAGCGGCTGTTGACCAGCTCCAGCTTGCCGCGGCGGGTGATACGCATGGCGGCCGCGCTGTCGTACTTCTCCTTCAGCTGGTCCCCCACCTTGCGGAACTCGGCCAGCTGCAGCCAGCAGGTCTTGAGGCTGCAGGACCCCGAGACGCCGTGGCATTTGCAGGCCACGTCTGCCGTCTTGTACACAGCCTGCGGAGGGAAGAGAGAAAAGGATGAGAAGAACGTCCCGACAAGAGATGCCCCGGAGGCCGGCTGGGGTCGCCACAGGCCGAGTCCAGGTGGGGGCTGGCGGGGTGGGTGTGTGCAGAGGCGCGGGTTCTCCAGCCGCTTCCAAAGGTCTCTCCAAACTGAAAGCACAGGAAAGGAGCGGCACATAGAAAAGCGCGGGGAGGTGATGCCCACGTCTGATGCGCTTCTGAACAGCACTCACCCTTTCTACTTTGTTGTTGTTCAGTCACTGACCCCATGTCTGACCCCGTGGACTGCAGCCCGCCAGGCTCCTCTGTCCATGGGGTTTCCCAGGCAAGAATACTGGAGCGGGTTGCCATTTTCTCGTCCAAGGGATCTCCCCAACCCACGGATCGAACCCGCGTCTCCTACACTGGCAGGGGGGGCCACCAGGGAAGCTCCTTTCTGTGTTATCCAGTTATTACTTGAAATGTGTCATTGTTACCAGCAGGGGAAGAAAAAAGGTTATTTCTATCTTGATCAATGTCTCAAACAAATAAAAACCAACAAAATGAGTCCAGCAATACAGAGTCCAAAACAGAAAAAAAGAATCAGCTGTACCAGGAGCCTACAACAGAAACCCTGTCTGGCCACAAGCTCTCCCCGATCCTGCCAAGTCCCGCAGGAATTAAACGTTCCCCTTTTCTGGGTTAAGTGGGTCATTAGCTCTGCAGAGCCGTAGGGCACCTCCCCATAAACCACAGCACACTTGTGACAAGACGCCCCTTGGGAGTGGCTGCGATGGGGGGAGATGGGGCAGGCCCTCTGCCACAGGACAACGGATCGGGGAGGGTGATGCTGGGAAAACAAACCCACCCAGAAGTCACTGAACCACAGCAGTGGGAGGGGACTGAATGTGGGCTACCCCAGACCCAAATGAAAAAGCAGGAGCGGACCAGAAAGCTGCTCACAAAGTGCTTTTCAGCGAAAGCATACGGACGCATTGTGTCCAGCGGCCCTGGCAGCCATCCCAGAAGTGCAGATGGTGGGATAAAGATGCACGTCCGCCGCCCAACATTTTCTTCTGCCACGGCTATTGTCACCGACGCAGGCAGGACTCATTTGTCAAGGGCTCCTCTCAGCTTTCTTTTCAAGGGTCCCCAGATTGTGTCTTTATTCAGCAGGGACCACTGCAGGTGCAAGCAAGAGCTTCCACACCATCAGCTCGTATTACGACTACCAGGACTCCTTCCAATTTTTTTCTGGTGTGGGACTACCCCCACTATCTTAGGGTGGAGACACTGAGGACCACCCAGGAGGGAGTACACCCCAACCTTGGGGCTTAAAAAGGGTTTAGGATGGAGAAGGTGAGCAGGCCCCTCCCCGAGCACTTAGCTGGCGGCTTGAAGGCAGAAGTGACCCCCCATTCCTACACACACTTCAAAGACAGCGCCTGCAGTCACCCTATGGCTCTGATCCCCCGGGGTCTGAGCTGGAGCCTGACATTCCCTGGAAATGGTCCTCGGTTTGGAGAGGGACTTCCAGCACCCAGCACTGTTAGGAGAAGGAGGAAACATTAAGAGCCTAAAGCTGTGTACCTACCCTAAGTGACTGGGGGAGGAGGCCGGATAGCATCTATCTCCGGGGGAGCAAACACTCAGGGGGATTTGGGGAAAGAGAGTCGGGGAGGCTCCGGGGAAGGGACAGGAATTTCAGTAAAACAAATCCGGAAGGGAGAGTATCACTGAGCCTCGCTATTCAACGTTCATTCTCATTCCTGTAGGAAGAAAGACATCACAGAGACAGTAATGCCTGTATTTTAGATATTTCACCATTGCTCATATAGAAGGGGGAGGGGATTTTGGCCTTGCTGGTAACTGAAAAAGCAATAGCATGTGTGAAAGTTTTTCTTCGTTCTCTATCTTGCCCCCAGCAGAGCACCCCCCGCCCCTTCCACATGTAACAGTGTGGCCGAGCTGGGTCACTGGCAGGACGTCACAAGGATAAGGCAGTTTTCATCTAGAAAATGCTCAGAGGCCCTGCAGTGACAAGGTGGTATCAACCCACTGCTCTGGCCTTCAGTATGTAAAATGGGGTCACTGGCGGCTCTCAAAGGCAAGAGAAATTTCTCGCTAAGTGTCCCTGAGGTTTACTCTGCATCAAGATGTCAGAGCTTAGATAACCTACTTGAAAAAAAAAATCCAGTTGTAAAATAGCAGTCTGGGGACTTTCCCATCCCTGCCAGTACTCAGTCCTTCCCAAGGAAGGTTCTGTGTAGGTGTGAGGAAGTGGGAGGTGATTGATGGAGGAGGCCTGCTCCTTGGAGGTGGGATGAGAACACAGGAGAGACAGAAGGTCCCCACCTGGAGCAGATGGAGGCCGGGGAGAGATAAAAGGGCTGTGAAGAGGTATGGAGCCTACAGGACGGGGGCCCAAAGACGGGGAGCAGACGGAGGAAGCCGGGGAGGGTGTGGGAAGTGCAGATGGAGGGCGAAGCAGAGATAAGGGCTGGAAAAAGCAAACAAACAATTAATGGTGATGAAATGAGGAGCCAGCAGAAGTGGGGTCAAGATGCGACTGACAAGGCCGGATGAGGGCAGACGCCTGGTCCCCTCTGCCTCTGCACAGAGTCACAGAAGGAAAACCTTCCTTCCTGTGACCTCTTGCTAGGAGGCCCAGGGGAGTTTCCTCTGCGATGTCACATGCGCCCACCCACTAAAGTGCACAGCAGAGGGCCCAGGGCCCCCCGGTCCTCGGGAGCTGCAGCTGAGAAGGCTCGACCGCCCTCCAGACACAAATACCACGGACCACAGGGGATGCAAAGATGGTGAGAGGCATCTGGGCTTCCCTGGTACCTCAGACAGTAAAGAATCTATTTGCAATGCAGGAGACCGGGGTTCGATCTCTGGGTCCGGAAGATCCCCTAGAGAAGGGATTAGCAACCCACTCCAGTACTCTTGCCTGGAGAATCAATCCCATGGACAGAGGAGCCCGGTGGGCTATAGCCCACGGGGTCGAAAAGAATCAGATATGACTGAGCAACTAACACAACACTTGCAGGTGGTATTTACTGGGATATTGAAAAATGGGTAGAATTTGGGCACTTAGGAGACAAAGTGAAGACTGAACTTTTTTTTGTTTGTTTGTTTCTTTTTATCAACCAGGTTAGATGCCCAAAGACTGGCAGAGAGGAGGTGGAAAAGACAGAAGAAGCTTCACAAATGACGGGTGGAGCAGAACAGCACTGGTCTCTAAGCCCAGGTTCACAGATCAGAGCCATGGCCTGGACTCCAGACTCACCACAGATGGACACCCACACCTGGCTAAACAGCACTAGCCTCTGAACACGGACTCTGCAGACATGATGCTGGGCAATGACCAAGTCTAATCCCGACCTGATGTCAGATCGTGACCATGCTAAGTGTACACACGGGTACCTCATCCTACCAACACCAGGGACCCCAAGTCATATGAGAGGCGATTCCAGTCCCTGTTTGACATGTGCTCCTGTGAAACATGAGTTAACTTTTTAAAAAAAATTTAATACAGAAACACTTTTTAAGAAGT
The DNA here is from genome assembly GCF_033118175.1 of Dama dama. Taxonomy (NCBI): domain Eukaryota; kingdom Metazoa; phylum Chordata; class Mammalia; order Artiodactyla; family Cervidae; genus Dama; species Dama dama. The sequence goes on from NC_083702.1 coordinate 11,999,296, forward strand.
ATATCCATATCCTATTACTGAATCACCAATGAACCAACATTAAATTTCTGAATTTATCTCTCCTTCAGAAACTGCTGTTTCTGTTTTTTTTCACTGGCTCATCTTTGGTCTCGTGAAGTACCTTGCCTGGGCTTGACATGGACCTGGGTGTGGACAGCTCTCCTGGAGAGAGAGGTCTGTGTGCTTTCCTGAGAGGTCGGGGACCAGAAGGATCTCCCGCCACCCAGCACAGGGGCCTCACACCTCTCTCCAGGGGGACCTGGATGCACAGTGGACACCTGACCACCAAAAGACAGAGCCTCCAGCTGAGCAAGCCCTCTAGCCCCTGGCAGAGCAGACCCTGCCCGGGAAAGAGGAGCAGGCCATGTGCTTGGAGCTTGGAGGCTCCCTGAGCAGGTAACGCAGATGGGCACAGAGCTCTTCAGCAGCCGTTCAGGAAGCCTAGCACCCTGGGGCATCCACACATATGATAAAGCCAGCTCCCCGAAACCTATGTGTTACTTTCCACTGAAATTGAGGCTCAGAAGCCCTTACATCTTATATGAGATTGATGAGCCTGGGCCTTCAAAGGCCACCTTCTGCACTTCCACTCAGGTTAAGTGCACACACACAGGTAAGAATCTCTGTGGTCAGACTCCTCTCTTCCTGGACCAGCCGGCAGCAGGCAGCACAGCCCAGGAACAGCCAATGTTGTAGGTGTGTGTGGGGCAGGTAGGGTCCTCCGTCTGGGTGTGTATGGGGGTGGGGGAGTCTACAGTTTGGGTGCGTGTGGGGAGGGGGATTACATGGTCACTGCCTATGTCCCAGTGGCCAGCAAGCCGCTGAGGTGAGCGGGGCGGGCAGAGTCCACCCTCCAGGTACGCGTGGGGCGGGGATCGCTTACCCTCCGGCCCGCCTCGTTATTCTGCAGGTTCATGAGCACGCGGCCCTGCTCCTCCGAGCCCTTGGCGAAGTTCTTCTCCCGCTCCCGGGCGTCCACGAACTCCTTGGCGAAGCGGTAGCCGTAGTCCACGTTGTCGCCGCAGCCGCCCCACAGCCAGTCCCGGGGCAGGTCCTTGGGCCGCGCGGCCCGGCTGCAGCCGCAGGTGGACAGCTCGCCCTCACGGCAGGCGCGGCTGATGGCATTCACCACCCCAGCCGCGCTCACGGCATAGGTGAAGGCCGTCTCCCGGCTCCCTGCGGACAGGGGCAGACAGACAAGGGGACAGGTGAGGCTCCCCCGCTGCTGCCCGGGCCCGCACCAGGAGCGGGGCATCTCCCAGTGCCGAGGCTCCAGGGTTAGGAAGCAACTGGACCAAGAACCCAACTTTCCCTTCAGCCCCAGCCAGCACCTCATCCCATCTGGAGAAGTTTACCCACCGGCACCTTCCTACTTAGGCCGGCCTAAATGGACCGGAGAGTGGGATTAACACGTTTGTGGACCAGCTGGAAGAAGACTGGGTAGGGATCATGGGACCTGCAGTGCGACTCCAACCTGGCATTCATCTCTCCCTCACAGACCTGCTTCTCACCCTCCACGAGTCACACATCTGTCTGTCTGTGGCTGCATCACCTAGTTAAACTCACACATCTGTCTACGGCTGCATCACCAAGCTAAACTCACACACCTGTCTACAGCTGCATCCCCTAGCTCAACAGTGGCCAAGACCAGGAGTAGAAATGAGCCAGATCACAATGACGAGAATCATCCCAGTCACTTCCCTCTGTCTCCCAAGGTCCCTGCTGCCTCCCACCCGACAGCACTGGGGTACCATCTCCATAGACCCACGGCACAGTCTCTCTAAACGTCCAGATCATTTCCTGTAGAGAATGCATCGCTATAGCGAGCCACTTAAAGGGCCGTATGATGTATGCTCTACTTCAATAAAAACGCTTATAAAAATAATCCTCGGCCACCAGGGACATGCAAATCAAAATCACAGGACATCACTTCACACCCGCGAGGAAGGCTGTCATCCAAAAGGCGACTAGTGACAAGTTGATGAGGACATGGAAAAACCGGAACCCTCACGTGCTGCTGGTGAGAACGTTTGATGGTGCAGCTGCTTTGGAGAACAGTCTGGCAGCTCCTCAAAAGGTTAAACATAGAATTACCATGTGACCCAGCAACTCCAACTCCTAAGAATATAACCAAGATAAACGAAAACATGTGTGCACAGAAAAACTTCTAAGTGAATGTTCATCACAGCATTATTGATACTATCTAAAAAGGTGGAAACAATCCATAAGGACCATCAACGACACAGATGAATGGGTAAACGGAAGGTGGTATTGTACATGCAGTGAAATAGTATTCAGCCATAAAAAGTAACGAGGTGCTGGGGACAGGCTACAGCATGGATGAACCTTGAGATATTAACGGGAAGTGAGCCCTTCACATTTTGTATCCTACATTGGACAGACACAAAAGGCCACATGTTATATGGCCCCATTTATATGAATGGGGCTTCCCTCATAGCTCAGTCGGTAAAGAATCTGCCTTCAATGCAGGAGACCAGGGTTGGATTCCTGGGTTGGGAAGATCCTCTGGAGAAGGAAAAGGCAACCCACTCCAATATTCTTGCCTGGAGAATCCCATGGACAGAAGAGCCGGGCAGGCTACAGTCCAAGGGGTCGCAAGAGTCGGACACAACTTAGCGACTTAACAATAACTACTATTTATATGAAATGTCCACAGTATAAAAATTCATACAGACAAAATATGTATGTATTCATTCATACAGACAGGGGTTTGGGGAGGAGGGAGAAGACATGGAGCACGCCTAGGAACAGGAGTGCGGTGTCTCCATAGGGCTGTGACAACATCCTGGCAGGCTGCACAGCCTGCTGAATATACACTGAAATGTACGCTTTAAAATGCTGCATTGTATGGAATGTGCATTATATTCAGTAAAGTCATTATGAGAAATAACAAATCATACTCGTATGGACTCAGATACGGAGACAGGGAAGGTGTTCTTAGCAAGGATCTGAGATTCAGTTAGGAAACTGGGCAGAATCTTCTTTTTTGGAAAATTAAATAAAATTTTCAACTGTTTAAAATTTTTTTTAAAAATTAAAAAATTTAAACATTAAAACAATATTTCTGGAAATTTAAAAAAATTTTTCTTCTTTTTGGCTGCTCTGCATTTCATGCAGGATCTTAGTTCCCCAACCAGGGATCAAACCTGTGCCCCTTGCAGTGGAAGCATGAAGCCCTAACCACTGGATCACCAAGGAAGTCCCTTTTTTTAAAAAAATGTTTTTTAATTGGGCAGACTCTTCTGCTCCCCGTGTCCCCCTCTTCTGAGCCTCCGGGGTCAAAGGTGGCCATCCCACAACCTTGTCTTAGCAGGTGGTGGGGCAGGCAGTCTGAAGTCACTGCTAGGTCCAGTGCGACCTCCCACCTGGCCTTACTTCTAGATGGTCGGCAGGACACAGTGAACTTTGCCACCAGAACACACAGGGCAAATCAGTTTTGCTCCTTTAAGCAGGGGCTGACTTCTGGTCAGATATGGAGAAGAACAGCACCAGGAAAGCCAGGTGATACAGGAAGCCACACGGGCACCAGCCTTTGGGACTGACATTTGAGCCCCTGTGAACTGCGGCCAGAGTCAGGATCTATGGGACTGGGGAGTCAGACTGTGAGAGCTCCCAGGATGGTAAGACGGCCAAGAGGTCTTTGGGAGGGGTCCTGGATCCCACTTTGAGGGAGTCATGTCTGAGAAATCTTCTTAAAACAGGCCTTGACACCCTACCTGGCATCCCGGGACAGATACCATCTGAAGCTGGACCAGACCTACACTCGGTTCATCAGGAACATTGCTTTTACAACCTGCCTTGGAGAATCGGGGCCTTCCCTGGTTGAGATGGTAAAGAATCTGCCTGCAATGCAGGAGACCCGGGTTCCATCCCTGGGTCAGGAAAATCCCCTGGATAATGGAACGGCAACCCACTCTAGTATTCTTGCCTGGAGAATCCCCTGGACAGAGGAGCCTGGCAGGCTATAGTCCACGGGGTCACAAAGAGTTCGGACACGACTGAGCATCTAACAATAACACTTGAAGAATCGGGTTGGGTTCCCAAGGCCACCCAGTCTGTCTTTGTTAAATGACACTGATCACCAGAATGTTCTTTTCCAGAACAAGCTGAAAGATGCCTTCCTACCACTTCCCTCTGCTGGAGCTAATCCCTCCTCCATCTGACAGCCCTTCAGTATTTGAAAACAATGAATATGCCTTTTATGTTTTCTCTTTTCTAAGTTACATGTCTGATTTCCTTTTTTTTTTTTTTTTTAGCAAACACACTTTGCAGAGCTGAGTCACCCTTCTCAGAACTGCCTTTAAAAACAATGTTTTCTGCAGCTGGGCGTTTACTGCAGACACCAGGGCCCTGAGGGTCCCAGCCCAACATGTAGCTGGTGAATCACCCACCAGTGATTCCACTTGGCATCTCCCCCAGTCACTCTGCCTCCTTTGTTTTGGAGCATCACTGGCCCTGGAGTGCAGGCAACTCCGCCCTAATGGGGCAGCACACCAGTCTCAAGTGAGCCTCGGAACAGACCTTGTGCTGCTCTCAGCAAGCAGGTAACTGAGGACCTCGGAGTGGATGAGCAGTGTGGGGACAGCTCTACGTGTGTGCTTAGCTGCTCAGGTGTGTCTGACTTTTTTCGACCCCTGTGGACCGTAGCCCACCAGGCTCCTCTGTCCACGGGATTCTCCTGGTTCTCCTGCACTGCAGGCAGATTCTTTACCATCTGAGACACCAAGGAAGTCCATGTGTGAAACAATTCAGAGGATAAAGGCTGATAAACCAGCAGCCATGGAGCTCCTGAGAGACGGTGCATCTCCGCTCAACAGGGAGACAGCAGGACAACATCACGCCCTCTGTCCCACAGCTGCCCGGCCACCCAGTAGGTGCCTCCAGGTGAGGGGCCTGGCGCCCTCCGGGGCGCTCTGCTGCCCTCTGGTGGTGGATGCTTGCAGTGGCTCTAAGGGGAGGTTCCACGCCAGACTCACCGAGAGGACCCGTCAGAATCCAGCCTCGGCCCACCTTCCCAGGTAGCATAAGCCTGCAGGGAAGGTGCAGAAGGGGACGGTGACAACAAGGACAACAGAAGGGTTCTGTCTGTGACAGAACAGGGCACAGAGACTGGTGTCTGCTTTCACTGGCGAAAGCGTGTGTGCTGTCGCTCAGTTGTGTCTCTGCTCTTTGCGACCCCATGGACTGTAGCCCGCCAGGCTCCTCTGTCAGTGGGTTTCTCCAGGCAAGAATACTGGAGTGGGTAGCCATTTCTTTCTCCAGGTATCTTCCCGACCCAGGGGTCAAACTCATGTCCTTTACCTCTCGGGCACTGGCAGGTGGGTTCTTTATCACCAGTACCACCTGGGAAGCCCTCTCCACACAAACTGCACACTCCACGGAGACTGTGATCCCGACACCCCTTCTCCCCTAAAGCAAAGCCTCACTTTTTTGGTCTTCACATGACAAAACTACATGAACTGAACAGAATCTGGCCAATGTCAGGCATTCACTCCGTCCCAAAGAGATACTAGTTCCCTGGCAGTGACTATGGGGTGCCTCTCTCTATACCTCTGGCGAGGAAATGAATTGATGAGTGGGCATAATTCTTGAGGTACGAGCCTACCATGTTCCCCTCTCTGCCGGCTGAGAATTAAAGCCTCCTTTCTATTTCCTCCAAATTCTGTCTCTGTATTTTTTATACAGCTTTGGTGGGCAGAGAAAGCCAAGATTTTTGCCTGCAACATACCTGGGCCATTCTAGTTTCCTCACCTGAGATGCAGTGGGCAGGGAGAATGGCTGACCCAGATACCCACCAGGAAGAAATGACTATTTGAGAAGAACTGATAAAGAGTCCCTTGGACTGCAAGGAGATCAAACCACTCAATCCTAACTGAACTCAGTCCTGAATATTCAATGGAAGGACTGATGCTGAAGCTGATGGCATCACTGACTCAATGGACATGAGTTTGAGCAAACTCTGAGAGATACTGAAGGACAGAGAAGCCTGGTGTGCTACAATTGATGGGGTCGCAAAGAGTCACACAAAGGAGTGACTGAACAAGGATAAACTATGAATGAAGCCCGCCGGACCCCCAGGTGCATTCTTTTGGGAAAGTTGCCCAGTAGGAGGGTTACAGGAACTCAGGAGCATTCCGTTCACAGACCTCAAGCTGATATTCAAAGGAGAGAAGCAACGTTCCAAGTGTGCTTCCCAACCTCACTTTCTCCACGTGGGCCAGATGCAGGGGCTCCACAACAGAGGCACAGAGAAGCCTGAGCTGCCCTGCTCACCGCCTGCCAGAAACACAGCCTAGGGGGACTCCAGAATGTCACTTTTAGAGGGAAGCTGTTCTGGGAGAATGTGAGCCGGGACCTGAAGCTCTAACACCTTTCTTTTATGGCCCTGGGGATAAGACCCAGTAGAATAGGGCCGGATTTCTCAATTTCTTGCCAGGGAGGGGAGGACTGCATTTCAAAAGGACCTAAAACAATTAGACCCCAGATCACACCTCCATCTAAGCAATAGGGCAGCCAAAGAATCTTGGGCCAGGAGCTGGAGAGGGAGATCTGGGAATCCAGGTGAGGGGGGAGGCAGAGGGCTTCGGGGAGGGGTAGGTGGGCGCTCATCTTCCTCCTTCAGTCTGCCCATCCCCCACTTTCACACACATTCTCTTTCAAATGAAAAGGCCAGGACTAGATCTGGGTTGGGTTAATGACAGCCATCACCAAACTGACCCAAAGTCTCTCTCTCTGAGTCCAAAAGGAAGAGAGACACTCCGTAGACACTCAGGGCTGCAATTCTGTGTTCTCTGCCCACAGCTCCAGAGGAAGCCCTGGAGCTGAAACTGGGGCACTGGTGGTGGGTGGGCTTCTCAACGTGCTTGAACTCAACGCGGACCCTGACCCCTAGATCAAGGCCTTGCCCGCCGGCTGCCTGCTGGAGCTGGGTGGGAAACTGGGGGCCAGCCGACCACCCGCCACTGGAGACCCCCTCCTTGCCCACGGGTCCCGGCCCGCCCCGCTCACCAATCTGCAGGACTCTCCCGAAGACGGAGGCGTCGTCCACGGTGCTGCAGTTCCACCGGCGCTGCCGGAACTGATGCTGGCATTCCCTGATGCCCGTCCTGGCACCCTCCCCGATGTAGGCCATGTGCTCCTGGTAGAGTTGGCACAGCTTCCTCTGGCCAGCGGACAGCCCTGGGAGCTGGCTGCACACGGGCTGGGCTCCGATGATGAACATCTCAGGTCTCTGCACTGGGCTCATCGCCAAGGACCTGCAGCCAGAGGGAGGGCCGGGGTGAGCGCGCCGGCCGGGGCAGCAGCAGGCCCGGAGCTCCACCCCCTCCCAGAGGATGGACCCTGAGCCAAGGGCTTGGGAAGGAAAGTCAGTGCAAACAGAGTCCTTGCTTTCAAAGGGAAACCGAGGCACAGATGCAGGCGACACGCAAGACGCGGAATGCCTGAGACCGCCTTGAGCATCTGGATCCAAGTGACCAGAGGGGGAAGGGTGCTCAGCGACGGGAGCAGCCTTTAGGAGAGTGGGGCAAGTATGCAGGGCGGGCACAGGGTTCTGTGCAGGAGTGTTGAGGCCACTGTGGCCCAAGTGTGCGATGTGTGTGGAAAGCAACCGAGGCCTTCAAAGAGAATTCCCCTTAGGCCTTAAAGTCGAATCTGATTTACATACAGAGCCAGACACTCTCAAAGTTCTCACTTCCCGCTCAGCCCCACAGCCCCTGAGCCCACCCTCTAGGGCTCTACCCTGGCTCATAGAATAAAATGCTGAGCTATGGATCTGCCAGCTGAGCAAGAAGAGAGCAGAGCCCAGACCAAACAGCGGCGGGGGCGGGGGGGTGCCTGCCGTTTCCCTGTGCGCCTAGCAATGACAGTCATCTTAAAAACACAAAAGGAAGCCACATGTGGTCCCGACAATCCCTCATGCGGTTTTTCAGACTTAAAAACCGGGAATCCTAGTCTCCTTTTCCTCACCAGCCGAAGGAAAAAAAAAATCAATATTCTTATTGATCCTTTAACAACAAAAGAGCTATTTCTAACAAGCCATGGAGATGGGGGCAGAGAGGGGGGGAACAGGGAGAAAGGACTGTAGCCAGGACCAGAGAAGCCAGATGAACTATTCCTTCATCCTCTGGGAGCCGTCATGTTAACTCTAGGGCTGGAGAGAGAGAGGAAGAGCTGTCTGGTGTTCTGGGGTTCTATAAAGGAATGGCCCCTTCTCCCCACCTCCATCGCCCAGAGGAGCCAGGCTGGGAAGGGCTCCGGCCCCGCACTCACCACCAGGAGCTGGCTGCGGCTCGGAGTGGGGCCCAGCAGACGAACAGCAAGGCGAGCAGGGCCGGGAGGCTGGGCATGGTCCGCCCGCGCCCCGCCCCCCCCAGGGCCGAGGATGACCCCGGGGACCGACGGCTTCCGAGACGGGGCTCCCTGGAGGGAACAGATGGAAGGGGGAATCAGTGTGGGATGGACCAGGAGACCCCGCTCCCCCGAAAGGTCTGCCTCCCCCCAGTCTCGCTCCCACCCTGGCCTTCTCACCCGAGGGTCACCCCCAGCCGGGGGGAGCCCTGCTCAGGACCGCTCCCTAAGGCAACAGGGAGCCAAGAGACCAGGAAAGAGGAAAACGAGACATTTCCACATCAGGCCAGAGATGCTGGGGATGCTGCATGCGCACCTGCCCTTCTCCAGAGATGGAGCCATCCCCTCTGCACCCCTACTCAGGGATGCAAATGTTGCATGGAGCTAAAAACACCTGGCGAGTCCATTCCCTACGGGCTCACGGGAGCCTTCCCTTTCAGTCTGCACCTTCTCCCTCAAACCCGTCTTCCACATCCCAGCCCATGTCTACCAGGACAGACAGGAGAAGGCAAGGACGTTTCAGTTTCTCAAACCCACTCCTCTGGGAGATGTAAAAGCTGCCCCGAGCTGTGCGGAGGTATCCCCCCTCCAGTGGCTGTGCTTCCTCTATGCCCTCCAGGGGCCCCAGCAGCCCCCCAGCAGGGATGCTGGACGAACTCTCTGGAAATGCACCCCTCCCCCCGCTCCCCCCTAAGCGCCCATCCAGGGCACGACCTACACCTCAAGGCCCCTCAGCACCCCAAGCTTCACGAAACATTGGCTCCCACACTCTGAGCCCCCACTTCACACACACATCTCACCGCTCAGCGCAGGGCTTCCTGGCTCTCTGGGAGCGGGCGGCAGGGCTTCTGGGTCATCAGCCCAGGAGGTATTTCTGCTCTGGGGCCACCGGGAGAGGAAGGTGGCCGAGCAGGGCCCGGGGGTGCTGGGCCACAGCTGTCCCCACCCCCTCCAGGCTTTTCTTCGGGAGGTCCCAGCTGGGGCGGGGACACCAACAGGCAGGTGGCCAGCGGTGTGGGGTGGGGGGCAGATCAAAGCCAGGACTCGCCCCAGCCCCTTTGTCATGCAGAGCCGGCTCGGAAATGATCCGGCCTGGCCGGCCACTAACAGCTCCCCCACACCCAGCTTTCCTAACAGACCTCGCGCCCTCCCCGACCCTCCCCCCGCCCCCATAAATCCTCCCGTCCCCCAGGGCAGGAGGTCTGTGAATGCCCGCCTGGGACCAGAGATGGAGCAGAGATAGGGCCGGCTCCAGAAGCTAATGGCTTTATGGAGGGGAGGGCACCAGGGCCGGAGCAGGACGGGAGGGAAGTTTCAAAGAGTTTCCTTGTCCAAACACCCTGGACCCCCACCACCAGCCCTTCTGGGGGACTGGAGGGCCGGGCGCCTCTCCCTGGGGTCCTCTCCCTCCACGCCCACCCCGCAGCAGGCCTGTCCCCACACCTGAGAGCCGAGTTCTCTCTCCCAGCGGGTGACACTCTCTCTCAAGCCTTGTCCCCCCCACCACCATCAGGCCCCTGTGAAACCCCTAGGGGTCTGCAGGCCCCAGGTTCAGGCCACACTGGGGCCCTGTCTCTGTGGACAGGAGGCAGGGCCGCCCTGACCGCCCGCAACAGGCGCTAAGGCCAAACTTCCCTGGAGCTGCTAATCTTGGCTCATAAAAATCACCCAGGGCAGGAATCACCGAGCAGATGTTTGGCCACCCTGTGCTCTCCAGCAAACTCTCGGCTCATTAAAATATATATATATGTATGTTTTATTTTACGTACGGTAATGTATGTGCTTCCGGTGCTCTGTGACAACCTGGAGGGGTGGGATGGGATGGGAGATGAGAGGGAGGTTTGAGAGAGAGGGGGGATATATGTATACCTGTGGCTGATTCACGATGATGTATAGCAGAAAGAAACAATTATCCTCCAATAAAAAGTTTAATGTATATAGATATAGATATTAAAAATTGGGGGAAAAAAGACCCTACCACGTGAGCTAGCATCTTTCTGTACCTTCCAGATAGGCAGCACCTGAAATTGAACACTTCCCCCCCAAAAAAACACACACAGCATCTCAGGACACATTCTTTCCTCAGGACAGAGGTGACACCAACCCCAGAGGTCACAGCTGGCTCATCTCCCCTGCCTTCCCAGGGTAGCGAGGCAGGAAAGGCGGGCGCTGATGACTGGCCTCCTGAGTCTTGCCCTGCCCGGCTGGAACAGAAGGAGGCTCTGAGGCCCAAGGCTTGGCCAGGGGTGCAGACAGAACACGGTTAAGTAGGAGGGGTCCAGGGCAGGATGCCACCCCCCCACCCCACCCCGCCCAGAGAGCCAGGTCAGATAGCTGCTCTGCCCTCCTGACTCAGGGTTTCATTCACTCAACACAGTCATCCACCAGATGTGCCCTGGGGGCCTGCTATGTACCTGTTACACCCTAAGTGCCAGAGACACAGCCAGAACAGGCAAGGACATGCTACGTCAGGTCCAGTGAGCCTCGAGGAAGGACTGAATGGGGACAAAGACCCATAATGAGGGTGTCAGCTCATCCTGAGTAGGGCCCTCGGGGGAAGCCTCCCCCAGACCCCCAAGTAGACAGATGGAGTGCAGCCCTGGGCCCCTCTGGGCACATCTAGGGTCCTTACTGAGACCTCTTTACTGTCGCAGCCAAAAGGGCGCATAATTGAATTGGGACTTTGCCAGCCACCAGTTTTCATTCCCTAAGAGGCCCCGTCTACCCCGTGCAGTCAGGAGATGCAGAGAGGGACTTGGGTGCGTGGAGCTGACCCAACAGCCCTGCCCTGGAAGGGGCGACTCGGTGCTGTCCACACACAGAGCATGACGCCTGGGGACCCCAACCCACAGGACAAGCACCTGCCACGGTCACTGCTGCTCACGGAACCCCCACTGGGCCGCCCCCAGAGCCTGAGGGCTGGAGCAGCTTAGGTGCCCCCTAGGAAGTGTTGTCACCTCCCATACCTGCCCCGGGCCCCAGACGGGCACCGCCCCCCCCACCCATGCCTGGAAACCTACCCAGAAAGAAAGCCTTTCTGAGGGTCGACACTGGTCACTGTGTGAGCCAGTGAGGAGTCGTGTCATTCAAAGGCACATGGCAGTTTTGTCAGCGGTCCTGGCCCGGCTGGCGGATAGCCTCAGCGTTTGGGAGGGGAGCGCCTCCCCCTGTGACCTCCCAGCTGCTGTCCAAGTGCTGCCCTTGGTCCCCAGATTTCTGCGGCTTGGGGGAGGGGGGGAGCGGAGGCGGGGGTCCCAGCGCCTCAGGCCAGTGCCTTCCGTCCCCCAGCCACTCCATCCATATCCACCACCACGGAGAAGGCTCTTCATGAACCTCAGGACTCCTGACAACCCCTCCTGGAGTGCAGTCTCCTTTACCTCCGTTGTGCTTTCTGGAAGTGCTCTCGGCTCTGTAAGCCCCAGGGCCCAGGCACCAGCTCTCCTGCAGCATCATCATGCCCTCCCTGCCAGCCCATGACCCCCCTTCATTTGAAAACTCTCGAAAGTTCCCAGCCATGGAGCCCCCCGAAACTTTCCCACCTGGCCTCACTCTACCTCCGCTCTTTGCCTGAAGTTCCCACCGCAGGGTCTCCTTCCCAGTCCCCCTCCTGCTCTCGGACAAGCCCTGCTCCCCTCAGGAAGGATTTTGTTCCAAGCCTCTTCCTCTCCAGCAATCGAGCCTCAAACCACTCTCAAGTCCACAGTCAAGGTTCACTTCCTCCATAAAGCTGCCTTTGATTAATCTAACGCCAGGCTTTTTCCACTGACCTTGGCGCCTGGAGGGCGGTGTCCATCCTGCCCTGCAGAGTCCACGGGCACTGCCTGGGGACCTGTGTGTTCCTACCTCTCCGGCAGGTGCCATGTTTCCTGAAGGTATAAGCGTGCCCCACCCCGCCTTATCCCCTGGGTCCCCCATCCTGCCCGCTGAACGTGTACCTGACAATAAACAGCTCCTGACTGATGACCGGTGACAACACCTAATACTAGTGAGCATTTATTAAGTACTGTCTACATGCACTGAGCCAGATATTTTGCATCCACTTTTCTCATTTAACCATCACTAAAATTCTATGGTTTAGGCCATTTTTATTCTCACTTTGAGCAGGCAACTGAGGCATGGAGAGCCCAGGTAACTTGGTCTCACAGCCATTGAATGGGAGACCCTGGCTTGGCAACGAGGCCTTTCCCCTCTCCCCCAAACACAGGTGCCACCCCCTGGAGCAAACATTTTCTCTGCTCTGCCTCCTGGGTGTTCACCACTGTCCTACCAAGGCTGTCCCAGGACAACATCCTGACTTAGGAAGTGGCCCCAAAGCAAATGTTGATTAAAAACCTGCTGATCGTGGGCTTTCTTAGTGGTACAGTGGATAGGTATCTGCCTGCCAGAGCACAGGACATGGGTTTGATCCCTAGTCTGGGAAGATTCCACAGGTCTTGAAGCAACTAAGCTTTAAGAAGTCACAACTTAAAAAAAAAAAAAAAAAAGAAGTCACAACTTCTGAGCCTGCACACCTAGAGCCGGTGCTCTACAACAAGAGAAGCCATCACAGAGAAAAGCCCGAGCATTGCAACAAAGAGTAGGCCCCACTTGCCACAACCACAGAAAGCCCACAAGCAACAATGAAGACCTAGGGTGACCAAAAAAAAAATTTTAAATGCTGATTGCAAAGTAACTGGTATAAACACACACACACACACACACACACACACACACACACACACACGAGTCTGTGGTAGGAGGAAAAAAAGCCAGACTTGTCCTCAACTAGAATGATACGCAGATTGAGAACAGGTCAGGATATTTAAAGCTGGAGAAATTAAAATAGAATAAAAAGAAATTTTCTTTCATTTTTTCACTGAAGTATAGTTGATGTACAAGAAATAGAATGATAGTTTTAAGGAGCTAGTGTTTATGTTGCAATGGGGGAGCCCAACCAAGCCGAGAGATGAGGGCCTGGGGAGACTGACTGTAGTGTGTTGTAAGGGTTGAGGGGAGACGCAGGCAGAGGGGAGGAGCAGCATGGTTTTGACAAGCAATGCAAGGTTTGGGAGAAGGTGGAATGAAGTTTCAGATTGTTTATAACAGGGGTGCTGAGCAAGGGACTGTGCCCCCAGCTGGAGTCGCTACTCTGATAGTGAAATCGTATTGATTTTCAATGAATACAACTGTCAAGGAGTTCTTTTTATTTTTTAAAATTAATTAATTATTTTTTTGGCCATGCAGCTTGGTATGTGGGATCTGAGTTCCCTGGCCAGGGATCAAACCTGAGCCCCCTGCAGTGGAAGCTCGGAGTCTTAACCACTGGACCAGCAGGTAAGTCCCTAAAGTCTGCTTCTTGATGCTTCAGAGGTACAGGAGTCCCCAGGTCCCGGGGCCTCAGGAAGTGTGAAGCACCCTCTGGACCTGCTGGAATGAGCAGGTGAGTAATTCCCCAGACCCCGATCCATCCCTGTGCGGTCACCAGAAGGGCTGATCCCTACCAAGTCCTCCTCATCACACTTGGGAAAGCAGAGTTTTCTCCCCATGAAAAAGTGAACGTGTTAGTTGCTCAGTCATGTCTGACTCTTTGTGACCCCACCAACTACAGCCTCTGTCCATGGAATTCTCCAGGTAAGAATACTGGAGTGGGTTGTTATTTCCTTATCCAGAGGATCTTCCCGACCCAGGGATCAAATTCAGGTCTCCTGCACTGCAGGCAGATTCTTTACCATCTGAGCCATCCAGGTGCCAAGCAAAAGTTCCTCAGAAGATAAGAAAGAGGAACTTTTCCTCCTCCTGAATCCTGATAAATTAATTTACAAAAATGCTCTAGAGAAGAAGGTAGAACCATACAGCCAGAGGTGAGTGTGGTTCCGGAAACAGGGCAGCCACACCTGTGGACTTTGTTACCAGGGGAGCTGAGAGGAGAGAGGAAAATAGCCTGAGGGCTCCCAGCTTCCCCATTGTCTGCATTCACTGGGTCTGCTGCTCTGGGGGAAAGCACTTACCTGGACATGTGCCACCCATGTCTGTGCATTGCTTGGTTGGAATACAGTGAACTAGGCAAAAGAATGAAGTTATGGATCTCCACTGCTGGCAGGCGGATGCCCTCTCTCCATAAAGGGCTGATTAGAATTTAAATGTTTGTTGTGTGCTACCAAGTAAATGTGTTCCTGTTTTTGCAAACCTAATCATATTTTAAAAGGACCTGGGGAAATCTTACTATTTAAAAAAGCAGGACTTGGGACTTCCCTGGCAGTCCAGCGGTTGGTCCACTGAAGGAGGCAAGGGCTCCATCCCTGGTTGGGGAACTAAGATCCCACAGGCCACTCCATGTGGCCAAACATTAAAAAAAAAAAAAAGCGGGAATCACCAACCATCAGACAATCAAGTCTCTTTGACTAATATAAGGTTCTGAAATATGAATGCTTCATGGGTAGGGGAGGGGACACAGGCTGATTTTCCAAACTCCCCACCATTCTCTACCGCCTCTCTTCTGGCTGCTTCATGAATTCATTTTGCTTGCCAGTTTCCTAAAAGCTTTTAAGCATGTGACTTTGTTATTTATTTTTTGTGACTCTGTTATTTAAAGGAATCTTAATATGTGTCTTGGTGGTGGTTTAGTAGCTAAGTCATGTCTGATTTTTGCAACCCTATAGACTGTAGCCTGCCAGGCTCCTCCATCCATGGGATTTCCCAGGCAAAAATACTAAAGTGGGTTGCCATGTCCTTTTCCAGGGGATCTTCCTGACTCAAACTCACATCTCCTGCTTCGTAGGCTGAGTCTTTATCACTGAACCACCTGGAAGCCTACTATGTGTATTAAATATTGTATTTTTATATATTACTCATAATAGTCATTTTACCATGTGAATAGTCATTCTGAACTATTTATAATTCTGGATTTGCACACATGGGGTTTTCTGAAAGCG
Organism: Dama dama; assembly: GCF_033118175.1. Classification (NCBI taxonomy): domain Eukaryota; kingdom Metazoa; phylum Chordata; class Mammalia; order Artiodactyla; family Cervidae; genus Dama; species Dama dama. The sequence goes on from NC_083702.1 coordinate 12,014,577, forward strand.
TTTACATATACCGGTTCTTTTTCCTAAACAACTCTGTTATTTCTTCCCAGAAACAGAGAGTTTGGATAAGTTATTGCCTCATCTTACTCTGATCTTCTTGCTCACTTAAAATCTTACTGAAGTTGCCAACCTCCTGCTTCAAAAATGAGTGGTTTCCATTTGGAAAAATAAGATAGGCATTTTCTTCATGTTTATAAACACATGAGATGCCTACTGCAGTTAAAAGAACCATGTGAGCAGCAGCCTGGACCCACAGAGTTGGAATAGGGATGTGGGACACTGGGCGTCCACCAGCCAGGCACTGGGGATGCGGCTGAGGAAGAACCAGCCAGAGAGACTTCCAGGGCAGAGCGGAGAGGATGGGGCGGCTGACTGTCCTAAGACTGACCGCCCACACCGACATGCGCCCTGGCTGCCACGAACTCTAGATGATGCCTGTTGTCGTCTCCAGCTGGTCTGCTGGTCTGGACCGACCCTTGGGCTGTGCTGCAGAAAAGGCAGGTCCTCAGAACGAAGAAGGGCCAAGCATCCTTCTAATGACACCAGAAGCAGGAAGAGCTCATCCCGGGCAAGAGCCCCTACTTCTCAGCTTCCCTCGCCAGCTCGACACCCACATTTCCTTCCCCCAAACCAGAGTCACACAGGCGCCTTCGGGTCAGGTCTGGGGGTCTCACAGGTTCTGGCTTTGGAGATTAAATGACTCGTGTGGCTGCTTCTGGGAAAAGCAAGATTCCCATCCCCGACCCCAGGCAGGTTGAGGGGGCTCTTGGTTCACCACCGAGATTCTTCTGTCTCTTTCGTGGCTCTGCCAGGCCCCTTCACAGGCTCCCAGCCCTCCTAAGGCTCCCAGTGAAGGCTGCAAGGACAGAGGCCCAGCTGGGTGGCCGGGTGGCCAGGGTTGCCTCATTGGGGTCCACAGAGAATGCAGGGGACACACAGACGCCTGCAGGCTCCTCAAATTCTGCAGCCCCTGCTAAGTAAGCATCCAGTGTCCAGCCTGTGACAGATACTGACTGTGGGCCCACCAAGCACCACGGAGGGGCAGACGACAGATGAGCGAGGGGTCACTCCTCCTAAGAAGACAGCCTCGCTGCCCTGCCCGATATGGTAGGCCACCAGCTACTCATGACTGCTGAGAGCTAAAATGACTCAGCATTTCCCTGGAGTTCCAGTGGTTAGGGCTTGACCCTTCCACTGCAGGGGACCCGGCTCAATCACTGGTCAGGGTTAGTTTTAAGATGAGGACCCTTGTAGCAGGACCAGGGGAGAAGTGGCCAACCGCAGCAGGCCCGAGGATCCGGCCCAAGACTGTCACCAGCGGTGGGGACAGGGCTATAGGACTCCTGGCTGTGGTTCAGCTCTGCGCCTCCCAGAGCATAGCCGACTTGCATTATGTGTTGAATCCCATGGAAGCACTGCCTGGGGCGGGGAGGAGGTGTCCATATTTATTCTCTTTCTGTGACAGCCGCATCCAGTGAAAAAAAGGGCTACAGGGTCCACCCAGGATCTGGAAAGCCAGCTGGGCTATTGGAGCTTGTCTCCACTTCTCCATGAATAAACATTCGGCAGAGGAACCCTGAGCAAACAATGTCGCTAATGATGTACGAAGCAGATGGGTCCCCAAACCCCACTGGCCAGGGCGACACCGGCTCCGCCCAGCTAACTCTAGCACAGAAATGTGTTTTTGCCGAGGAAGGCCAATGACTCTGTAACTGGACAGGCGCTGAAGTCACACGGGACGGAAGTGTTGAATCAGGGGGCATCTTTTGACTCCACAGCTTTCCAAAGCTGACCATGCTCTGTGGCCACAGCCCTTGTCTAGGTGATGCAGCAGTTCAGGTAGCAGAAAAGAAAACAACTCTCTCCTGCCATCTGGGTTCCATCAGCAAAATAAAACAGCACTGTGGGTTTCAAGAGCTGTCGGAAATTCTAGAAAACTGATGTAAGAGCCTGAGGCCCGCCGAAGCAGCACTACTAACATCCTGGAAGATGCAAAAGAGAGGTGTGTCTTCTCTGCATTCCTTCCACACTAGCACGGCCTCTGCACCAAGGTGATGCGTGTTCGTGATAAGGTCCCTCCCTAATTTATATGTCAGTTGTATTTCAATAAAACAAATAGATTTAGAAAACTAACAGAGAGGGAAATTTTAACGAAGACCCTCTGCAAAAAATGCCCAGAAGCCAGTGTCTCCAAGTTCAAATCAAGGACACATCTGCAGGAGCAAGAACGAGGCAGAAGCGTTTTTTTTTTTTTTAATTAATTACATATTTTTCGCTGTGCTGGATCTTCATTGCTGTGAGTAGGCTTTCTCTAGGTGTGGTGAGCGGGGGCTACTTTAGTTGCGATGCACAGGCCTCTCACTGCAGTGGCTTCTCTTGTTGCAGAGCTCGGGCTTCAGTAGTTGCGGCTTAGCTGTCCCATGGCACCTGTGATCTTCCTGGACCAGGGATCGAACCCATGTTCCCTGTGTTAGCAGGCAGAATCTTTACTACTGAGCCCCCAGGGAATCCCTGGCAAGAGCGTTCTTGATCTTCTGCGAAGGGCCTCACCCTTGCAGATGCCACTGTCTGGGGGGCAGGAACAGACAACACAGTTGGGTCTGGAGCTCTTATGTGTATGACAACAGTCAGCTTCCATTAGGCTCCCTGGTCTGCTGGGCGGCACAGGGACGACTGTAACCCCTTAACCTGCAGAAAGGCCTGAGCTTTTCACCCACAGGAACGAGAAAAAGCATCCTGATGACAATTTCCAGCTTCAAATGGTCAGACTCCTAGGAAAATCTCAGCACTAAAAGGTGTTTGCGTCGAGAGAAACCACACACCCAACCTGAAAAGCCAGTATCAACAACCAAAGAGTCAGTGGAAAACCTCCCAGCAGAGCCCAGAAGTATAATGGGACCTATTGGGCTCCACGAGGAAAGCAGGAAACAGGGTACAGAAATGGTGAAACGGTTGTATTTGTCCAACATTCAGAAAATATCCTGAAAGAGAGGCAGATCCAGAAAGGTCTGCGTTCTCACCCAGTCCTGGGATGCTCCCCATGACACAGTCTCTGCTCTAGGCTGTAAAAGACAGCTTCCTTCTCCCTCTCTACTCCCCACACAAGACACATATTAATTAAAAAAAAAAAAAATCAGATAAAAGAATGTTTGTTGTTGTTGTTCAGTGGCTCAGTCATGTCTGACTCTTTGCAGTCTGCAAGTCCATGGACTGCAGCACGCCAGGCTTCCCTATCCTTCACCATCTCCCAGAGCTTGTTCAAACTCATGTCCATCGAGTGGGTGATGCCATCCAACCATCTCATCTTTTGTCAGCCCCTCCTCAGCATCAGGGTCTTTTCTAATGAGTCAGCTCTTCACATCAGGTGGCCAAAGTAATGGAGCTTCAGCATCAGTCCTTCTAGCGAATACTGAGGGTTGATAAAAGAATATTTATTGGGTGCCAACTGCATACACTGTATCAGGGGCTGCAGGAAGTCAATGAGAAAGACAGACTTCTTGTCCTGGTTCAGCGAGTGCAGCCAGGCTGGAAATGTCCAGGGAGGGTGTGGCAGTCACAGGGGGTGGTACAAGGGTTAGGGACACGTTCCCAGCCCTTTTCAATTCCAGGCAGCTGCTGCCAGAGAATCTCTAGCTGTTTGGTTCGCTGAGCAAACAGAACTTGTGATGATTTGTAAGCATAGAAGTAAACCTCCTGTGACCTGTTAAGCCCCCTTTGACTTAAACAAACAAGCAACTTAAAAAAAAAAAAAAAAAAAAACTGGAAACAAATATACACAGAATAAAATGAACAAATAAATATACAGCTCGATGAATTTTGACATTTGTGTACACCCACGAAACCACCACCAAATCCAGGTGCATCTAACCATGAAGCAAACCAAACTGGGAAAAATGGGGGAAAGAATCTCTGATACGCCTCTCTAAAGTTATTATATTGCTGTTGTCAAGTTTATTTTGATGTTTAGAGATAGTTTACTCTTTTGGGGGGTGAGGTGGAGGTGCGGGAGGTCCACTCAAGCAGGATCTAGAAACACTCTAACAGGCACTAGGCGACCCTCCCCCAGGATGGAATAGTATGCTTGTTTAATTTTTCAGGATCCCTAACGTCTAAGAGATGTTCACGAAAACACTCCGGCTCCAACCTACTGCCGTCATGTGTTTGCACCCCTCCTGTTTACAAAGGGGTGAGAAGCAACTCAACTTTCATGTGGGACTGGGTGCTTTCTCATGCAGAACACCACAGATGTAATCCCTTTAGCTTTTTTTTTTTTTTTTTTTTTGCCAGCCATTGCTTTTCATCGTAGAACAGAAAACAGCAGACAAAGTTTTCAGGTCTTCAAGTCTCCCTTTTTTAGCTTTGTCTTAGAATTTAAATGAATGGAATTTAAAAGATAAAAAAAAAAAAAAGTGGGGACTTCCCTGGCAGTCCAGTGGTTAAGACTCAACACTCTCAGTGCCAGGGACCCAGGATCGATCCCCGGTCAGGGAACTAAGTTTTCACAAGCCCAAGCCCTACACCATGGCCAAACAAGGAAACAAAACAACCCCCCACCTGCCGTTGGGAACACAACCCATGAATCAGAATGGAACAACCAGCTCTCTCCAAGGACAATTTAAGATGATCAAATTTTAAGATCTTTTTCTATTTATCTTTTTGATGTGGACCACTTTAAAAGTCTTTATTGAATTTGTTACAATATTATTTCTGCTTTATGTGTTTTGGTGTTTGGGCATGTGGGATCTTTTTAGCTCCCTGACAGGGATCAAACCTGCACCCCCTGCATTGGAAGGCAGACTCTTAACCACTGGACCATCAGGGAAGTCCCTAAGATGATCTAAACTAAACCACGGATTCTTTTTTTTTTTCCCTTCAAATTAAAGTACAGTTGATTTACAATATTGTGTTAGATGTACAGCATATCGATTGAGTATTTTCGCTGATTATATTTTATTATATGTTATTACAGGGTAATGGGTATAATTCCTTCTGCTGTACAGTATATCCTTGTGGCTCATCTATTTTATACATAGCAGCTTGTATCCGTTAATCCTGTACGCCTAATTTGTCCCTACCCTCTTTAATCATGAGATTCCTTATGTTGCTTAAGGATGAAGAAATGCTCAAATCTTAGCACTTCCTATTTTATACTATATAACACAAAAATATTAGCATATTAACTCACATAGTACTCACAGCTTTCCATTGGTGTAGGACACTTCTTCTTAGTAAATGCTACGTTTATATTGGACACGCTAATGGTCAAGCTTTAGCCCAAGGAAGCAGGTACACCATCTCTACCATGAAGCATAAGACAGGCTGCGGCTGAGGTTACACTGCAGCTCGCCCACTTCTTCTCTGTCTGCTAGAACGGCTTCTTAGCTTACATATTATTTTTCAAAGTATGCCAGACGTTTAGCATATATATATATAAAATCAAGAGAATGGAGAACCAAGCAAAAAGAAGACCGCAAAGGTGGTGATTTCCATTTCCCCAGAGCACGTTTTCTAAAAAATTTTATTTGTTATTTCTTTATTTATTTTTGGCTGTGCTGACTTTAGTTGCTGCACAAACTTTTCTCTAGTCCTATGAGTGGGGGCTACTCTCTAGTTGCAGAGTGCAGGCTTCTCATTGCAGCGGCTTCTCTTGCTGCAGAGCACGGGCTCTAGGCCACGCGGGCTTCAGTAGTGATGGTGCACAGGTTTAGTTGCTCCGTGGCGCGTGGGATCTTCCTGGACCAGGGATCGAACCTGTGTCTACTGCACTGGCAGGAGGATTCTTTACGACTAAGCCACCAGAGAAGCCCGGTGCTTTTTCTTTTAATATACTCAATAATATGTTTATTATTTATTTGTTTATTCCCCCCACCCCAACCCTCGGTACATTTAACAGTTGCTCACACCATTGTTTGAAGTAGCTATTTTTCCTCCCCTGCTGCAGTTTATTACCATCCTTCTCACTTAGTGGGGGAAGTGAGCCCACTTTTGTGGACTTCTGCCCACGCCCGACTATCCTTCCAGATGCACAGTTCTTGGATTTTTTTGATATTTGTTTATGCATTGGGCTGTGCTGAGTCTTACTTGCAGCAGATCTTAAGTTGCAGCATGTGGGAATTTTTTTTTTTTTTGAGGATAATTGCTTTATAATGTTGTTAGTTTCTGTGTACAGCAACGTGAATCTGCTATAAGCACACAAAATCCCCTCCCTCGTGAGCCTCTCTCCCACCCTCCATCCCAGCCCTCTAGGTCATCACAGAGCTCTGAGCTGAGCTCCCTGTGCTGTATACCAACTTCCCACTAGGAACCTATCTTACACATGGTAGCGTATATATAGGGCTTCCCTGCTGGCTCAGATGGTAAAAAATTTGCCTGCAATGCAGGAGACCCAGGTTCCACCCCTGGGTCAGGAAGATCCCCTGGAGAAGGGCATGGCAAACCACTCCAGTATTCTCGCCTGGAGAATCTCAGGGACAGAGGAGCCTGGTGGGCTACAGTCCATGGGGTCGCAAAGAGTTGGACATGACTGAAGCAACTTAGCAGAGTGTCAATATGTCAATGCTACTGTCTCAATTTGTCCCATCCTCTCCTTCCCCTGCTGTGTCCACAAATCCATTCCCTATGTCTGCATCTCTATTCCTGCCCTGCAAATAGGTTCATCTGCGCCATTTTTTCTAGATTCTATACGTATGGCATTCAGGATCTTTGGTTGCAGCATGTAAACTCTAATATGACATGTGGAATCTAGTTCCCTGACCAGAGATCGAACCTGGGCCCCTGCATTGGGAGTGCAGAGTCTTAGCCACTGGACCACCAGGGAAGTCTCCAGACACAGAGTTCACGTAAAACATCTCATACAAGGGCAAGCCTCCGTGAGAGGTTTGCAGAGGCTCTGCAGTCCCAGGAGAGACCCTGTGACCCTGAGAAGGTCACTTCTCACTCTCCGCCTTGTTTTATCTGTTTATAAAACCCAGCACTGTCCTCATGTGTCCTCACCACGCCCTCAAAGCTTCAAAGGGAACCATCATCCAGTCTCTAGTTCCCCTCTTCTCCCCAAATGCTGACAGCTTAGTCCCCCCAGACAACTAAATCAATGAATTCTGGATGGTCAACAGCAGGCATGGACCACTCCGGTCAGTTACTTTAACTTTGTGGCTTTAAACGGTACATAACATTTGGAAATCAATAGTAAACAACAAAGAACCTCACTGAGCTCAGCACTGAGACAAGTTGTTCCAACTTTAGGAAAGCTGGGACAGGGTTTCTGTGCTGTTTTCACACCCTGACACAGCAGGGAAGCCGCGCTTGGTCCTAGTGGCCCCTTGGGAATAACTGTTTATCAGGAAAGCGACAGACCCCATGATGATGTAAAGATGTGATTTTATCCTTCCTGGGTTGTGAAGAGTTAACACCAACAAGGCTAGATTGTGAGATTCTGTTTTGTTTTTTTTTTAAAAAAAAACCTTTAACCCTATCCTCTTGGCAGAAAAGAAGATATGACTGTGTGTGAGCTCAGCGTCAGAGCCAACCCCTAGTCCTCCTGTGGGTCTGACTTCATGCAAGAGATGTAAATGCCCAGGTCCATCCACAGAGGACTTTCCAGCAAGGCCTGGCTCAGAGCCAGCACTTATCCAAAAGGAAACAACCTTCAGACTCTGGTCTGTAAGGCTGCAGACAGCAGCGTCCTAGGATCTCGAGGAGTTACAAACCAGTGCTGAATAAGATTGATCTCAGTCCCCTCCCTGCGTTTGCAATATTTATCAGGATTTGGCAAACAAATATTCCAATGAATATTCATTGGAAGGACTAATGCTGAAGCTGAAGCTCCACTACTCTGGCCACCTGAGGCGAAGGGCCGACTCATTGGAAAAGACCCTGATGCTGGGAAAGACTGAGGGCAGGAGGAGAAGGGGATGGCAGGGGATGAGACGGCTGGATGGCATCACCGACACAGTGGACATGAGTTTGAGCAAACTAGAGGAGATGGTGAAGGACAGGGAAGCCTGGCATGCTGCAGTCCATGGGGTCGCCAAGAGTCAGACATGACTGAGTGACTGAACAACAATAGGACAAATCCGTGAGGATCCTGAAGAAAATGACCTTGCCTGGCAGAGAGAAGACGGCCCCAGGCTGGGGAGAAGCAGCCTAGCTAGCTGTCTACTCAGGTGGTGAAAGTTTGGAATTTACTCATTGCCTACTTCTCTTGGAAAAGGGAACTGAAATGGGTTAAAAACAGTCCTTCTCTACCCCCGTCAGCCCTCCAGAGAGAGAGAGTCCAGGGTGCAGCACCCAAGCCTGCAAATATGAAATGGCACTCACGAAAGATGGATAAGCACTCTGTTCCTGTAAATGAGTCCATTTATGTCATTGTTTGAGATTCCACATAGGGGTGATGTCATATGCTATTTGTCCTTCTCTGTCTGACTTACTTCACTCAATATGATAACCTCTAGGTCCGTCTATGTTGCCGCAGAAACAGACTCACAGGCACAGAAAACATGATAATTACCAGAGGATATGAGGGGCGGGGGGAGGATAAAATAGGAGTTTAAGATTAACAGAAACACAGTACTATGTATACAATAGATAAACAACAAGGACCTGCTATATAGCACAGGGGATTATCTGTGATGTCTTGTAGTAACTCGTAATGGAAAAGAATCTGAAAAAAAAAGTATATATTGTGTACATATATATACACGTGTACATGTGTACATATGTGTGTGTATGTATATACACATATATACATACATGGGGCTTCCCACGTGGCTCAGTGGTAAAGAATCCACCTGCCAATGCAGGAGCTGAAAGAGATGCAGGTTTAATCCCTGGGTCAGGAAAAGTCCCTGCAGGAGGAAATGGCAACCGACCCCAGTATTCTTGCCTGGGAAATCCCATGGACAGAGGAGCCTGGAGGGCTACAGTCCATGGGGTGGCAGAGTCAGACACAACTGAGCGACTTAGCACACAGACCTTACATCCATATGTGTATACAAGTATAGCTGCATCACATGCTCTACAATTGAAACTAACACAATATCGCAAGTCAACAGTACTTCAATTAAAAACAAATGATTGAAAATGTTTGAAACGCAGGGGCCTCTCTCCTCTCCAGATGCTCTGCCTAATCTTTGCTCCTGGAGCACATTGACCTCTCCAGACCCCACCTCTCCTGCAGCCCAGGGCCACACTCTTTTCCTAGCACTGATCCCCACCCGCTCCGCAGCCCCGTCGCCACCCCCTCACCCCCCACCCCCCACTCTCCCCCACTCCCAGGCTCCCGGAGGGTCTGCTCACCCCAGGTCACCTGTACCGAGAGGGGGCTGTTTCCTAGAAAGCGGGCTAATAGGGAAGCAACCACTAGAGGGTGACATGATTACACATAAGCGTGCTCCTGGGGACCAAGCAGGGCCAGAGCTGGCCAGGCGTCCAGCTGGAGGCCCGGAGAGGCAGCGGGCCTCAGCACAGGTGACCCACTGTGACGAGCACACTCACAGCTGTGTCTGTCCTCAGACTTCGGTCATGTCTGTCTGTCTGCCTCTCTGTGTGTGTCTCTCTCACACACACACACTGACCCGTACTTCCTAGCTAACCAACCAGGGCCTTGGGTGTTCTGCACAAAAGCCACTCCTGGCCGTGGTCCACGCCCGTGAATGGCAGAGTGCACATCTCAGCCGCCGCTTTCACCGCCCTCCTTGCAGCCCAGCCAGGTGGGAGGGCAAGCTGACGTGCCTCTGCAGGGCAGTGGGGCTCGGGGGCTTAGAAAGTGGCTTGAGACCTGGACTATGGAGCTCAAGTTCCAGTTCTGTGGGCCTGTTGGTCCTGAGCACTCACCTGTCTGTGCCACGGCTTCTACCTGTAAATGGAGGTGAGATGATGTGAGGAACAGCTAAGTACATACTCGTAAAGAACTCTGAAGAACGTCTAACACACAGTAAAAGCTCAGTAAATAGCAGCTGTTTTCTGACAGCCAGGAGCTGTGCTAGAAGGTTTTGTGCATTATTCTACTCAATCCTCACAAGCCCCCAAGATACGAAAGTCACTAGTCCCATTTCACAGATGGAAACACCAAGGCTCCAAGTGGTTAAATAGCTTGTCCAGAGTCACAGAGCTGATAAGAGACAGACTCCAGGTTTTAACTCAGAATCTGTCTGACTGAAAACCCATGTTCTGGGGCTTGCCTGAAGGTCCGGTGGTTAGGACTCCTCGCTTCTACTACAGGAAGCATGGTTTCGATCCCTGGTTGGGGGACTTAAGATCCCACATGCCACGTGATGCAAAGTAACTCAATAAAAATAAAATAAAAGCCCACATTCTTTCACTACATCATGGGGAAAACTTCGGACTTTGCACCAGAAGACTCAAAGGCAAAAGATGGGGGCAAGGCGGGGAACAAAATTTTTTAAACATTATTTGTATTTTGCTAAAAATGGAGAGCCTTCAAGGAATATAATTTAGCAGAAGTTTTACAGCAGAAGTTAAACCAGAGAATGGGAGGTTCTGGCAGCAGCAGTACCGGGGAACCTGCTGGACATGTGAGTTCTCAGCAGCTCCCCAGACCTCTGACCCAAGACCTTCCAAGTTACTCAGATGCATACGCAGCCTTGAGAGGCACAAGGAAGCCCAAGAGCTGGTGCTGAAAACCTAGGTCAGAGGCAAAAGGCGGGACGTCTGTCTGGCAGACACTGAGTCTGGGACTGACTCTTCCTGCCTGGGGGAGGAGAAAATGAGGGGCACGGAGCCAGGGCCACCCCCACGTGAACGCCCACCTCATGACGCTCTTGTGAGTCGGCTGCTCGGTTCCTTTGACCTGCACATTACTCAGAAACAGGAAATAACATTTTTTAAATGTTTAACTGTCAGTAAGAATGCATCTGTGTAATTTGGGAGCACATCTGTGTGGGGCTTTTTTTTTTTTTTTTTTTGATGGTACATTTATAAAAGAAAAAAAAACCACAACAGCATTTGTTAGGTCCCTCCCAGGGGCCAAGTTCTACACAAGGACCCTCCCTCTCCACTGGTCCTCTAAACGGAGGACGTTTTATTTATAACCATCAGCCGTTGGCACTTCCACCACTGACTTCCATCACTATTTTGCAGTGCACTTCTGAGTCCTTAGGAGCAGACACACCCTCTGCGTCTCTGTCTACTCCAGGGCACAGAGCCGTGCACACCAGCTGTATGTACCTCCCCTGAACCATCAAATGATTGAAAACCCTGCCCAAGTGTGCAGTGCTTAGAAATGGCTATGTTTACAACACGGCTTATTCTTATTTTAGGGTTGTCATAGCTACCTACTTGGTAACAAGCAACCAAGGTGTTTGTTACTATTAACAAATATTAGCTGCTATTTGGGGTTTTTCGATCCAAGTAATTCTAATCCTTTGGTCGGGTGTTGGAATACATGAAAATAGGTAAGAGTTAACACGCAAAAGTTGCAAACGACAAATTTCAAGTGGCAGCCACATTTCCAGAGTAGATGGGGGGAGTGTCCATCCATCTGGGGGTGACTCTCAACAGTCACTCTTTCTGCATGAGTTTTTCCAGTTAGGACACAAAAGGGTACAGTCATCCTGAAGTGAGGGCTCCAGTCAACCAGACCCCAAACCCTTATTTTTCTTGGGGTGGATAAAGCCCTTGTCTACAGGATATAGTGAACTAATAATTTGGGAGTCAGTAAACAAGTGGTTTGGGGGTTTCCCAAGCAATTTGTCAATGTGAGAACAATTCTCACCTATTTTTTCCTATTTATTTACGTCTTCATTTCACATTGTTTGCTGTTTCTTTCATTTTCACATTTACTATATCTTCTATATTTTCCTATAATTTCATTTTTAATTGTTGCAAAATACATATACAGTAAAATTACCATCATAGCCATCTTAAAGCGTAGAATTCCATAGTGTTAAGTACATTCACATGGTGCAACAAATTCCCAGAACTTGTTCATCTTGCAAAACTGAAACTCTATGCAAATAAACAGCCCCTCCCCCTCAGCCTCTGGCAACCACCCTTCCAGATTCTGGGATTTTTCACCACTCTGCACACTTCACATAAGTGAAATAATACCCTATTATCTTTTTGCGATTGGTTTATTCCACTCAGAATAAAGTCCCCAAGTTTCCGCCATGCTGTGGTGTATGATAGCATTTCCTTCCTTTTTAAGGCTAAATAATATTCCATTGTATGGATAGACCGCATTGTGTTTATCCATCATCTGTGAGGGACACTTAGGTAGCTCCTACTCAAACCATGCATCTCAGATTGGGGCTTGAACCCATGTGCTGAAACTTAAACCTGGCCAAAATCTAGTTTGGGACTCAAACCCACGTGGCCAGTACTTGGTGGTGGTGGTGGTTTAGTCCTAAGTCGTGTCTGACACTTGCAATACCCTGGACTGTAGCCCACCAGGCTCTTTTGTCCATGGGATTCTCCAGGCAAGAATACTGGAGTGGGTTGCCATTTCCTTCTCTAAGCGGATCTTGCCAACCCAGGAATCAAATCCAGGTCTCCTGCATTGCAGGCAGATTCTTTACTGACTGAGCTACGAGGCCAGGACTTGAACCTGCCCCAAACCCATGGTCCTCCAACTGAGATCATACACCTGGCTTCAGGACCTAATGAAGCTCAAGATCTGGATGTCTCATGGCGGAAAGAATTCAGTGAGAGACAAAGTGATAGGTAAGGAGTGGATTTATTTAAAGAGAAACACACTCCACGGACAGAGTGTGGGCCATCTCAGAAGGCGAGCATGCATGCTAAGCCACTTCAGTCGTGTCCGATTCTTTGCAATCCCATGGACTATAGCCCGCCAGGCTCCTCTGTCCATGGGGATTATCCAGGCAAGAATCCTGGAGTGGGTGACTGTGCCCTCCTCCAGGCGAATCTTCCCAACCCAGGGTTTGAACCCGTGTCTCTTATGTCTACCTGCACTGGCAGGCAGGTTTTTTTACCACTAGCGTGAGAGCAGCCTCAAAAAGTGGTGTGGTTAGTTTTTATGGGTGAGGTAATTTCACACGCTAATGAGTGGGAGGATTACTTAAACTATTTGGGGGAAGGGGAGGAGTTTTCCAGGAATTAGGCCACCACCCACTTTTTGGCCTTTGATTACTGGCCTCAGGAATGGTCATGGTGCCTGTAGTTAGATCACTTAGCTTGCTGATGTCACGAGTGTATACTAAGGCTCAAGGTCAAGTCAATTCATCCACAATCTTGGACCTATTTGCTTCTAATCAGCTTATGTCGTGTCCTCTGGCTATGTCATTCTTTTAAAGGTTGTGCCCTGCCCTCTTCCCTCCTGTTTCACTATCTTCTGGTTGATGCAACCAGAACTTGGGTGTACAAATGTTTCCTCTAGACTCTGCTTTTCTTTATTTTTGATATATACCCAGAAGTGGAACTGCTGGATCATAGGGTAGTTGTATTTTTAAGTTTTCAAGGACCTGCCATGCTCTTCCCTACAGCAGCTATACCATTTTACATTCCCACCAACAGGACACCAGAACTTCAATTTCTCTACCTCTTCACCAACCTTTATCGTTTTCTATTTTATTAACTGCAGCCATCCTAATGGGTATGAGGTAATGCCTTATTTGGTTTTGCTTAGTATTTCTCTAATGATTAACCATGTCGAGCATCTTTTCATGTGCTCGTAGGCCATTTGTATGTCTTCAACCATATTACAGAGTGCCTCCTACACAAGCATGTGATGTGCCATGGATACGATAGAGTTAATATAAAACACACACGACATAGTTCACAACATAGTTTAACTCCTTTGATCCAAGGCCTGCCAGCTAGACTCTGGGTCACCGTTTCTGGATACTTATATATATATATATATATATATTATATTTATATTATACTTATATATACTTATAAGTATATATATTATATACTTATATATTATATCATATTTACTTATATAATATATACTTATATATAATATATACTTATATTATATATATATATATATAATTCTCAGTCACCTAGTCTCTGGACCATAATGCTATTTTTGTGTCTCAAATCATAGCCTAAACTGAAACCCCCATGAAAAACTTTTTCTTGAGTTGCACTCAAGTTTTTTGAGAACTAACAGCAGGTGGTCAGCTTCTCGAGAAAGCATTACCAGGTACCACCAAATGCCTTTTCAGAGTTGAGAGCAGGAGTGAGCAGAAAGTCACTCAGTTGTGTCTGACTCTTTGAGACAGTCCATGGAATTCTCCAGGCCAGAATACTGGAGTGGGTAGCCTTTCCCTTCTCCAGGGGATCTTCCCAACCCAGGGATGGAACCCAGGTCTCCCTCAATGCAGGTGGATTCTTTACCAACTGAGCTATCAGCAAAGCTAATAGAAGAGCAGGAGAAACAGGGTTAACTTAAGCTCCTTCACTCCAGGTCAGGCAACCCCCAGCCCCAACTCCATCCCCAAGCAAATCTCCTCTCCCTCCTATTTGTGGTTGAAGACTTTGTTTTGTGTTAGGGAGGTTTAAGGTGTTTTTGATTAGGACCTTGATAACAACAGGGCTTCCCTGATGGCTCAGAGGTTAAAGCGTCTGCCTGCAATGTGGGAGACCTGCATTCCATCCCTGGGTCAGGAAGATCCCCTGCAGAAGGAAATGGCAACCCACTCCAGTATTCTTGCCAGGAGAATCCCATGGACGGAGGAGCCTGGTGGGTCCATGCGGTCGCAAAGAGTCGGACACAACTGAGCGACTTCACTTCACTTTGATAACAACATAAACAAGTCTGCACCCACAGACCAACAAGAAAAGTCACTTTACAGGGCGTGTAAGGTGAAAGTTTAGGCAGCAGTGGTGGGAGACCACCATAAGCCTAGATATACCCCCAGGACAAGAGTGCCAGCCCAGGTGCGCCCCAGATTTGTGACTCTATTGGAATCCTCTAGATGACAAGCATAACCCTCTATTATTCCACGTGCCTGCACGTGCTTCAGTTGCATCCAACTCTTTGCAACCCTGTGGACTATAGCCAGTGAGGCTCCTCTCACAGGGGATTTCCCAGGCAAGAAGACGAGAGTGGGTTGCCATTTCCTCCTCCAGGGGATCCCATCGCCTGCACTGGCTGGTAGGTTCTTCACCACTAGAGCTACCTGGGAAGCCCATTATTCCAGGAGGGTTATACAAATCTATGGGCCTCATACCTGGTGCAACTCGAGGGTGGGGTGGGGGGATTGGGGAGCGGGGCGGGGGGAGAAAGGATTTTGCTTCTGCATTTCCAGATCGAAGAACGAGAGAGGTAGGTGGTAAAGTCTAAAACGTATGATGCCTATTACCAGTCTGTATGTACTTAGCCCACTACTGGTCTCCTGGGCAAAACATAACTGGCCAAAAGTGAACCTCATATACTAAATATGGAACGCAGTAAAAATCGTGTTCATTCCCTTAAAGAACCAATTAAACCATTCCCCAACCCACGCGAGATCTTAGCACCTTAGTTCCTCAACTAGGAATAGAACCAGGACCCCTTGCATTGGGAGCCCAGTCTCGCACTGGATTGGGAGAGAAGTACCCCCAATTTCCTTTTTTGATAGCTGAATCAGGTTTGTGTGGATCCACAAATTCATTAAAAACACAGAGGTTCATTTTCTGATTGCGGAATTCTTGGTTAGAGGAAGTTAAAATGAAACTGAAATCCTATCCTCTGAGTGGTTATTTAAAACTCGGGAGCCACTTCTAGACTACAGCATTTCATGATTCCAGCAAACACAGTTGATAAACGAACAGACATTTGCTGAAGCACTTTAAATCAAGTCCAATCGTCACTCTGTTTTATCCAAAGGCAAGACTGTGAAGGCACACACGAATTCACTGTCAGTACAACTGGGCCCTTCACGGTCTAACACGCTGACAAAGAAGGCGACGGAAAGAAGGGCTTGGGGAGGCAGGAGGTGGCGACGCGGCGCAGCCCGGGGCTCCCGGCCGAGTGCGGAAGCGGAGGAAGTTGCGATGCGCAGAGACCCAAGGCGCGCACAGGCGGCGGTGTCTGGAAACACCCGGAACATGCTAGAAGGAAGTGGTAATGCCTAGATCCCCAGTGCGCACCGGGGGGCCGAGCTCGGCTAAGGGACGCGCGGACAGAGCGGAGTTTCTTCCCAGTTTACCGCACAAGGCTGGAGAGAAAGGAACCGTGGGAAGCTGCCCACTGGGGAGAACCGAGGGGGTGGCCTCACAGACGCGCCGCGGGGCCCCAGGGACGCAGGCAGGGAGGGGAGCGGGGCGGCCCCCAGCCGGGATCTGGGGAGGAGAGTCTTGAGGGAGGATAAAGGGAGCCAGCGGGAGGCTGGGCAGGGGGCGCGCGGGGCAGCCTTGGGCCGGAGGCGCAGAGTCCAGACGCGGGCCGGGCGTGGCCGGCAGCTCCCCGCGGGCGGCGGCGGCGGCGGAAGCGGCTGCGGGCTCGGCCCACGTCCCGACGGCCAGCACAGGGTTAACCCGCGGCGGGCCGGCGCTCGGTTTCCAGGGCAACGCCGGCAGTTCCGGCGCGCAGGCTCGTACCATCGCGCGCGCGCGGGGGAGCGCGGGGGGCGGGGGCGCGGAGGCGTGGAGAGCAGCGGGTCCGGCCCGGACGCCCCCGGCGCGGCCGCCGCTCGCCCCGGGTCGGCTCCGCGCGCGCGCTCCGTGCCGGCCGGCGCTGCCCCGCGCGCTGACGCGGGGGCCGAGCGCGCGCCGGCTCAAGGTCCCCCCGCTGGGGCGGCCGAGTGCGGGCGGCCCGCTGGCAGCTTTGAAAAGCGGGCGAGGACAAAGGCGGCCGCAGCCTCCCGGCGCCCAGCCCGAGCGCGCAGCCCGGCCCGCGCGGCGCCGGAGGATGCGGCCGGGGGCGCGGCGGCGGCGGCGGGGCGGCGCGGGCCGGGCGCGGCGGGGCTGAGCCCAGCGAGGGCCGGGCCGCGGGGGCGCCCGCCCGGGATGTGAGCGCCGAGCGCGCCGGGCGGGGAGGGCGGGTAGGGCGGCAGGAAGGACGCGCGGACGGGAGGAGGAGCGGCGCCGAGCCGGAAGGCGGGAGGCGCGTCCGTTGGGCCCGCGGCGCGGCCGGCCAGCCGCCTCGTCGCTCGGGCGGGAGCGGGGCCCGCGCCTCCTCCCCGGCGCCGCGGGGAGGAACATGGAGACGCACATCTCGTGCCTGTTCCCCGAGCTGCTGGCCATGATCTTCGGCTACCTGGACGTGCGCGACAAGGGGCGCGCGGCGCAGGTGTGCACGGCCTGGCGGGACGCCGCCTACCACAAGTCGGTGTGGCGGGGGGTGGAGGCCAAGCTGCACCTGCGCCGGGCCAACCCGTCGCTGTTCCCCAGCCTGCAGGCCCGGGGCATCCGCCGGGTGCAGATCCTGAGCTTGCGCCGCAGCCTCAGCTACGTGATCCAGGGCATGGCCAACATCGAGAGCCTCAACCTCAGCGGCTGCTACAACCTCACCGACAACGGGCTGGGCCACGCGTTCGTGCAGGAGATCGGCTCGCTGCGCGCGCTCAACCTGAGCCTCTGCAAGCAGATCACCGACAGTAGCCTGGGCCGCATCGCCCAGTACCTCAAGGGCCTGGAGGTGCTGGAGCTGGGCGGCTGCAGCAACATCACCAACACTGGCCTCCTGCTCATCGCCTGGGGCCTGCAGCGCCTCAAGAGCCTCAACCTCCGCAGCTGCCGCCACCTCTCGGACGTGGGCATCGGGCACCTGGCCGGCATGACGCGCAGTGCGGCCGAGGGCTGCCTGGGCCTGGAGCAGCTCACGCTGCAGGACTGCCAGAAGCTCACGGACCTGTCCCTGAAGCACATCTCTCGGGGACTGACGGGCCTAAGGCTCCTCAACCTGAGCTTCTGCGGGGGCATCTCGGACGCCGGCCTCCTGCACCTGTCGCACATGGGCAGCCTGCGCAGCCTCAACCTGCGCTCGTGCGACAACATCAGCGACACGGGCATCATGCACCTGGCCATGGGCAGCCTGCGCCTCTCGGGGCTGGACGTATCCTTCTGCGACAAGGTGGGGGACCAGAGCCTGGCTTACATCGCGCAGGGGCTGGACGGCCTCAAGTCCCTGTCCCTCTGCTCCTGCCACATCAGCGACGACGGCATCAACCGCATGGTGCGGCAGATGCACGGGCTGCGCACGCTCAACATCGGCCAGTGCGTGCGCATCACGGACAAGGGCCTGGAGCTGATCGCGGAGCACCTGAGCCAACTCACCGGCATCGACCTTTACGGCTGCACCCGCATCACCAAGCGCGGCCTGGAGCGCATCACGCAGCTGCCCTGCCTCAAGGTACTCAACCTGGGCCTCTGGCAGATGACGGACAGTGAGAAGGTCAGGTGAGGGCGGCAGCACCCGTTCCCCCCCCAGTCCTGCCCTGTTCGCCCTCCGGCCGCGGACGCGGGGCGGGGGGCGATGACCGGAAGCCCCCAGGCTCCCCTCCCCTCTTCCCTTCTCGTGTGTCGGGGATGGGGGTCCCTCCACCGCACCCCCCCCCCCCGCCCCTCTCCTGTTCCCGGAGGGTGTGGAGATGGACCTGCCGCCCACCACCCACTCCTCCCGGCGGGGGTCCAGAGGAGGGACTGAGCTACTGTGTCCGTGCTGCGCCTGCAAGTGGGGATGGGGGTGGGAGTGAGCAATCCTTCCAGCCCTAGGGAGTTGAGGGAAATGTCTGCCTTCACTTAAGCTTTCATTTGAATACTGTGATCTGGTTTTTATTTCGAAATGTATAAAAGCAAACCCAACTACAACGGCCTTTTCACCCTTCTTCCACTTTGTAACTAATCCCAGTCTCGCCTCATCGCTCCTCTGACAGCACTCTGCTGCTCACGCTCATTTCATCCTTATTGTCTCTCTTTTTTTTATTTTTTGAAGAAACTTGACATCAACTTGTCTCTTTTTTTTCTGCTGAGTATATTCTATATATTATATATATATAAGTTATATATATATATATATATACACACACACACACACACACACACACATATATATGTCTGGCTACCTCGTTTTAGTTTACTTTTTTCTCTGAAGCCCTGGAATTCTACAAGAGAGATATTTTGAGACTGAAACATTTTTGTGCCTGGACTGGAAAGATGCCCATTGGGTTTGTTCGTCGTTTTTCGTTTTGGCTTCTTCCCAAGCCCCATCCATCCAGTGTTTCCCACTTCACATTTCTGGCTCTTATTTTTCTTTTTCTCCTTGTCCGTAAGCATTTGAGGACCCAGCCCGTGCTCCTAAATCTTGACTTAATTTATAGCACAAATGTGTGGGAGACATGAGAGTTGGACTTTTTTTTTTTTTTTTTTTTTGTCTGTCTGAGATGCAGATTGTGTCTTGAAAATGACGATTATATATGCAAAGTCTGCCCTGCCCTCCCTCTCTTCCACATTTCCCCACGAAAAGGTCACAGTGAGGCTTCCTGTAGGGAGCAGAGGAGCTGGAACTGGCACTGGCTTAGAGAGGCCCCGGGCCCTGGTGTGAAGGGGAGGAGACTGAAATTCATGTCTTATCTCTATTCTGTTAATAAAAACAGGTGTTGGTGGGTTTTTAAAAATTCTGTTTCTAAATGGAGGAGTAAACGCCTTGCTTTATTTTGGTGGGGGTTGGGACTTGTGGCTTTAAAAAAAAAAATCACTTCTGAGTAGGATGTATATTTTTCTGTTGGAGTTTTTTGTTCGTTTTGTTTATTTTTTTAGAATCCTCCACAGCAACATGCGAGACCATGGAGTTAAAGAAACCCAGAGACCTTTATCAATTAATTGTACTGTTTGTGAATTTGTATAAATAATAACAAAGATCCTCTTAAAACGTTTATATTCTTACAGTAAAAGGTTAAACTGATATTTATATAATAAAAGAGGAAATATGAAGTATGTTTTTTGAAAAAAAAAAAAAAAGAAAAAACCAAAAGCCTTGTATCTGTGAATTATTTTTAAGGCAGTGTGTGTGTTTGGGTCCAGGCCAAGTAGGAGGTGGGCTTGCATCTCTGAAGTAAAAGTATAAGATGCAGGGTTCGGTGGAGCCTGTGTGGTGTGAGTAAGCTTGTGGTGAAAAATTTATCCTGTATAAAGTTTACTGCTGACATCTAAATGTTCTGTTGCTAGAAATGTGATTAGAATGGAGATTTATATCATTTCTGAACTGTCAACAACATGGAAATTTAAAGAAACTGAACAAAATGAAACTTTTGTAAGAGTCACAATTCCACCAGGGTGGCCAGTTTTTCTCCACAAGGACATGAGACCTAGGGGAGATGTTCGAGAAATGGGTCATGAGATGTGGAAGTGGGAAGGATGGGTTTCTTGGCCCCTGGAGGGTGTGGGGGAGGCTGTGAGAGGGCGGGGCGGGCATCGGGGCCATTGTTGTTGGGAAAGTTAAGGGCACTCAGGCGAGCGAACTGAGCCTCAGAGGGAGCCGTGGGCAGGGGAGGGGGGCACCGGGCCCTCCTTAGCATTCTCCACCAGCGCCACTGAATCGGTAGGGAGGCGGGCCTGGAGTTATTGCCCATTTGCATTTTAAGAAGGAGGCGGGCCTGGAATTTTCTTGTCTATTTGCATTTTAAGAAGGCGGTCACTCCATCCACTCTGGTGGGTTCTTACCCTGCACTGGGGCAGAATACCAACAATTCCAGCAAGGAGCTCCCTTTGGTAGACAATAACTAAATCATCTGACACCCTGTGGTTGCGCTGTGGACACAGGAGTGTATATAGTGAGGCTGTTCATATTCCTGGTTTCACATAGGTCGGTCTGGTTTTAATACTGATCTCAGAAAACGCTGGTCAGAGCAGCACAGCACTTTCCTGGATCCACACCTCTTTCCAGGAAGAGAGCGAGAACCAGGTTTCTCTTGGGGAAGATTGTTTTGTAAAGTTTCCAAGCTCGCTGCTCAGGCTGATCACAAAAGCGGCATTGTTCCTTTTTGGAGAGCCTTCACAAGTGGGTCTAATGGAGCCTGACACTAGATCCATCTTCCTTTTCTTTGGGGAAGGTGTGGATCTATCCCTTTCCTTTTAGGTTACAGTGCTTACTGCCTAGGGAAAAAAATGTGTGAACCCTGGTGAGGACGAACTCTGAATCAGGGTCAGCTTTCTGATTCAGCATTTGTCTCTACAGCTCCCACAAGCAGTTGAGTTCTCAGACTGGTTTTCTTCTCCCAAGAGACTGCAGGGCTGTGCAGATTCAGCCAGTAAAAATCTGGGCACCTCCTAAGTCTTAGACTCTGTGGTCACCTCTCATTTAATACAAAAAGTAATCTGCCAGCTATAACCAGAAGGTTTTTCTGCTTCTCCATTTGTTTTTTACTTTCAAAGTTAAATATAAGCTTGATTCAAGGCTGGTAAGTTAATGTTTGGAAGTTAAGATCAGGGGCCTAGTTCCTCATCCCAAGCTGGGCATAGTTCAGAATCCATCTGGAGTATCTCTGGCAAACAATGAACAAACCTCCTTCCATCAGAGGCGACTGTCATCCCTCAACGTTTTGGGACGGAAAGAAAGGGATTGGGGTTGAGAACCTGTGCTGTGCTTTGCCTGGTGCTTGTACACATCTAGTCCTCAAAGTGGCCTGCTGAAAGGTACCCTCTTTTCCAGGTAAGAATACTGCTCGCCTTAAGTCAGCCAGCCACTGAGTCCAGGCCCTTTCTGCTCCCCAGGAAGGATCAACTACTGATTGCACCTTGGTTTCATGGAGGGCGACCTCCCAGAAGTGAGTGCTGGCTGCCTGAATCCAGGATGGACAAACTCAGGCCACAGGGCACCACTTGAAAGGGAGAAGTGGGTTTGGCCTCACCGTACTAACAGGAATAGAAGGGGATGCTTTTAAAGAAGAGCAGCACTTAAAACTCGAGTGGATACGTCATTTGTGGGTGGTACACACATTAAGAGGCACTGCAGGGCAATTTTTAGAATAACAAAAAAACCTGGCTGGGTGTTTGCTGAAACTTCAGAACTGACAAACCAAAATAGGAACTTGGTGTCAACCTTATCGTCTAGAAGCAACAAACCTCAGTAGGAACTGTCTGGGTAGCAGTCAGGAAAGGGTTCCCCCTGCTTATCCACAGCTCATGGGGCAAGAGCAAACGTCTGCTTAAAAGATGACCTAAGCGAGGGCGGGGTTCAGGCAGCACCTGCAGCTGCTCCAGGACCAGGACAGGCCCCTAGCTAAGAGTGCTGGGTATCCCGGAGTAACTCCCCTCCTCGGATTCCTTCCTGCCCAATTCATCCTAAGGTGCAGGGGTGGGGGTCGGGGGGGCCCACTTGATTCATTCTGAGTTTGGCAGCAATGACAAGGATGCTTGCTCAACTTAACGGTACAACCTTAAATAGTTCAGAAAATTAAAACTGATCATATGCTTTCATGATTCAAATCAGCCAATAGAGATCTGAAAAAGCAAAGGTTCCTTTTATGGAAGTTTTTTTTTTTTTAACATTTATTAGGCTATGTCGGGTCTTACTTGCACCATACATGCGCTTAGTTGCTCTGAAGCATGTGGGATCTTAGTTCCCTGACCAGGGAGACCAAGGATTGAACCCACATCCCATGCATTAGCAAGGCAGATCCTTAACCACTGGACCAGCAGGGAGGTCCCAGCAGTTTCTTTTTAAAGCTAAGAGCATTCTCTTAAATGGAGACACATGCAAACTAAAGTGCGGCCTTTCCCCCTCACCCGTCCACTTTCCCACAGTGGCTACTAGACAGGTACTGATCTCCAAATATTAGTAAAATCTTTTCCTTCTGACTTAGAGAATTTGAACTCAGGTTTTCAAAGCCGGAGAAGAGGGTCAAGGACCCCAAGGAACACTGTGTTCACAAAAAATTTGTGCTGAGTCGTGTCCAACTCTTTGCAACCCCATGGACTCTAGCCCTCCAGGCTCCTCTGTCCATGGGATTTCCCAGGCAAGATTACTGGAGTGGTTGCCATTTCCTCCTCCAGGGGATCTTCCCAACCCAGAGATAGAACCCCCATCTCCTGCAATGGCAGGCAAAGCCATTTTGAAGCCCAAAGAATTTTGTTGTTTTTCAATCACTAAGTTATGTCCAACTCTTGGTGACCCCATGGACTGTGGCATGCCAGGCTTCCCTGTCCTTCACCATCTCACGGAGTTTGCACAAATTCATGTCCACTGAGTCCCTGATGCTAGCTAACCATCTCCTCCTCTGCTGCCCTCTTCTCCATCTGCCTTCAATCTTTCCCAGCATCAGGGTCTTTTCTAATGAGTTGGCTCTTCACATCAGGTGTCCAAAGTATTGGCACTTCAGCATCAATCCTTCCACTGAATATTCAGGGTTGATTTCCTTTAGGACTGAGGAGTTTGATCTCCTTGCAGTCCAAGGGACTCTCAAGAATCTTCTCCAGCACCATAATTCAAAAGCATCAATTCTTCAGTGCTCAGCCTTCTATATGGTCTCACATCCATATATGATTACTGTAAAAACTATAGCTTTGACTGTAAGGACCTTTGTTGGCCAAGAGATGTCTCTGATTTTTAATACATTGTCTAGGTTTGTCATAGCTTTCCTTCCAAGGAGCAAGCGTCTTTTAATTTCATGGCGGCCGTCACCGTCTGCAGTGATTTTGGAGCCCAAGAAAATGAAATCTGTCACTGTTTCCACTTTTTCCCTTTCTATTTGCCATGAAGTGATGGGGCCGGATGCCATGAATAACACCCTCTTATTAAGAGATCAGATTTGTAGCCAAAACCCAGACCGCATACAGCTTCTGACAGCAGCCCCTCTGCTCCCAGGGCCCTGCTGTGGCCACGGGGCCAGTGGTCACCTCTCTGCTGCCCCTCCCCCTGCATCAGTTGTCACCCCCTTTGAAAAGCTAATTCTGTGCCTTTACTAGAGGGTAAGACCTAAACTGTGTTTAGAGCCACCATGACCCATGAGGAATCAGGGCTGGGGCTTTGTGGATCCTGGGAAGCACAGGATTAGAAATCAAAAAAGCCAGTGCCCAGGCCACACCTCTGTCTCATCTTGTCGAGGTCCTTGTTCAGAGTGGGGAGCAAGTGACAGTTTTTGAAAAGTGAATGTCAGACAGAGAAGACCTCATATTTGGATCCGTGCCAACTATTAACAATTTAGAATGTCTCCAGGGTGAGTGCACAGCTGGGAGAAGAGTGGACACTTAGGTCTCAGATAGAAGACGGGTATTTCCAGACATCGCACCTTTAAATGTCCACACCGGGTCAGTGTCAGCCCTCTCCTCTTTTCTGGGAGTGGCTCTGACATTGCCTGCTGGAGCTGCCTGTACCGAGTGCTGGGTACCACACTCAGCCGCTCCTCCAATCTAGGGGCAAGACGGAGTTGGCCAAGAGCAGGAGACACAGCCCCAAATGGGGTATGTTAACACCACCCCCTGCAAGGAAAACAGAATCCACGTGGAATTCCTCTACCTCCTGTACGTTAACACAGAAATGTGCACATACTTTCTTAAAAGAAGACTTAAAAGCGTTTTATGAGCTCGTCACCCTTCCACTCTGTGTAAACGACAAATGCCCCTTGTCCTTGTGTGTGCACTTTCATCTGTGAGTGTGAACAGCCTCTGGGTCACACATGCCAGGCAGAGTCGGGTGGGATGTGGATGCCACCCCCGGATGCACGGAATCGGAACCGTGTGTTGCTTCCCAGTCTCACAATTCCTGTTTTCCCAAATCTGGTAGATACTGGACATTTCATTTTAGAAATGGGGAAGGAGGCTTGACAAGGGTGAAAGACCGTGCCCAGGTGACCGCCCCAGGCGTTCCCCATCAGCGAGGAGGCCTGTCCCCAGCCAGCGGGAGCCAGATCCTGGTTGTTGAACTGTTGCTAAGCAACACCAGACACCCCCCCACCCCCCCACCCCTCGTCCCACTTCTGAAGGAGCTGAGCTAGGGAACATTATTTTCACCTGAAGGAAGTGCTCTGAATGCTGAAGGTTTTGTGTTTTGGTTTTTGGGCCCCTCCACGTGGCATGTGGGATCTAAATTTCCTCCAGCAGGGATTGAACCCATGTCCCTTGCAATGGAAGCATGGAGTCCTAACCATGGGGCCACCAGGAAAGCCCCCTGAAAGTTATTATTACTAGTTAATTAGTATTACACTGTGCAGACTCAAATGCTGTGTCCGGCATTTTGCAAGGAGCTGGAAAGCTCGTGTAAGGAGTTGGTCCACGGGTTTAGGGTACTCGGTCCCCCAGTCGGTCCCCCGCTGTCCTGCAACACATGAGCCAGCCCCAGCCCCCCAGCACTGCTGCGTCACAGACACTGCAAACACCTCACTGAGAAGTCACAGCCCAACACATCACACACTCCCGGGCAGCCCGACTCACAAAGAACTGAGCTGTGGGAACATGGCTGTGTTCTCACTACTCAAGGATCAATGTCTTGACTTTCCAGGTATTTTACCTACAGATCCCTTTTGTCTTGAAAGAGTAAAAGGGCCTAGCATGCATGCTCCCATTGACAACCACTTCTGTCTCCCACTCCTTGGTGGACATAATCAGGCTCACAGTGCTGGTGGAGACCATCCCCACCCCCACTCCCACCCCACCCCATATCAGGGTCCGAGCAATGGGAATGGCACCTCAGGGAAAGAGTTGAGTCCAGATTCATTTTTTATAACTAGCATGAAGTTATTCCACATGGTTTGGGAAGCATTGTTTTCCTGGTCTAAAAAGATCAGGAAACTATCTACTACAAATGCCTTAATAACGTTTCTCCTTAGGAAATCTTTACCCCAAACTGGCAGCTTTATATGGACACTCGTGCACAATTGTGTTGGAATAGCTACTGACTTCCATTCTGCTTTTTGAGAAGCAGTCTCTAAATAGAGAGGAACCCCCAAACTAGTACTGATACTCCTCAGAATCTTTAATAAAATCACTGAGGCCAAAATTGGACAGATGGGTAAAATAGGGGAATTGTAACAGCTAAAATTCTTAGCCTTCTCAGATGGAAGACAAGCTAACTATGGCTTTCAGGAGACATAAGAGACTTGGGTTCGATCCCTGAGTCAGGAAAATCTCCTGGAGTAGGAAATGGCAACCCACTCCAGTATTTTTGCCTGGAATATCCCCATGGAAAGAGGAGCCTGGTGGGCTACAGTCCATGGGGTCGTAAAGAGTTGGACACGACTGAAACAACTTAGCACAGAACATTTTAAACTTTAACTTCATGGCTCAAACCCTACTGCTATGAACTACCAAAAAGAAAAGAAAAAAAAAAAAAAGGGGGCCAGGAAGTGTGCCTTGAGCGAACTATATGAAAATACCTAATTAAAGTGACAACTTCTAGCTCTTCTAATTCGTTTCAGACGGACAACCTTTAGAATCTTTAAGAGATCTGTGAAAACAGGAAGGCTGAGTTCCATGGTCTGAACTTTGTCAAGCTCCCAGTTTGCGGCCATCAGAAACAGAGAAAGGCCTTGGGGAGTTTTGAGCCCAGACAAGATGAATGACTGGGCTTTCCAGCTCCCTGAAGTCCAGACACATGGTGTCAAGGGGCAACAGAGCAGCGTTTGACCCACGGGAGAGGCAGCTGGTCTATCTTTCCGCCACACAGGAGGGTCTAATTCTCAACAGGATCACACGAGGACCATTGGAAATGCAGTCCAGTAAGCAAGCACAGAGTTGAGCAGCAACAGCCTCGCCCCTTCTTGTTTCAGAATCAAAACCATGTCCATACAAGTTAGGAGACAGGTCACAGGTGGCCCCTTGTGAAACGCAGGGGTGGAAAGTCATTCTCTCCTCCTGGGTTGCTCCTGGACCTCCACCCCCCAACCCAAACCCTCTCCCACCCGTTCACCCTCCCCCCAACTGGGGTGCGGCCCTGGGCCGTGTCCACACCAGTGTCAGAGCCGTAGATCTGACCTCATGCTTTCCTTTTCCCCAAGTTCACTAGGATTCACTGGAGGGCAGAAAAGTAAAGTACCCTTCATACACAATTCTATGTATTTGTTTTTCACGTGGAGACTCCGACCGTCTCCTGTGAGCTCTGCATCCCGCCAGCAGGTGGCAGCGTTGTCTGTGAACTGCGCCGGTGCCCAGTTCCGAGCACCCCACAGAGAACTTCAGAGCGGGAGAACCTCAAGCCTCCGGAAAGATGAAAAGGAATTTTCCAGTTTCAGCGGGGTCAGGGATCCCCGTCCTGGGCACGCCGTTCGGAAGCAGGTATCAGATGCGCCCTGAGGACGGTTCCCTGATGTCGCTGGTGGGAACCAAACATCACTGTCTAACCAGTTTAAGACCATCGCACACAAATCCTGTAGATTGGCGTATTCAAGGGATTGGGAAGAACAACTTGGGAAAATGTTTACTCTCATACGTGGAAATATCCATTTTAACAGGAGGAGCAAAGGTGCTGGCTTTTTTCAGCTACAAAAATAGAAAAAAATAGCAGTGTACTGTTTGTGATGAAAAATTCTAGAGCTCCTTGGAAAAGAAACAATTGTTTTAAAATTTGGGGAGTGTCAATTCTTAGGTTTTTTTGTTTTTGTTTTTGTTTTTAATTAAAATAAGTATCTTCTAAAGGAACCCATGAACTTGAGAACGATTAAAAGCCCTGATAAAGCAGTGAGGGTCTCG
Organism: Dama dama; assembly: GCF_033118175.1. NCBI lineage: Eukaryota > Metazoa > Chordata > Mammalia > Artiodactyla > Cervidae > Dama > Dama dama. The sequence goes on from NC_083702.1 coordinate 12,042,108, forward strand.
CATTCCTAGATTCCTCCTGGGGAAAACAGGCATTAGGAAAAGGCAGCAGAAATTAAGACAAGGAGAAAGAACTTCTGAGTCAACCTGGCCAGATTCCATAAAATGCCACACGAGGGACAGGCTGGGGGCTCCTGCCATTTTGGCCTTGATCGTCTGGCCGCAGCAATGGAAACGAGGCTCCGAAGGGCAGCTGGTGCAGACGTGGAATAAAAGCGTGGAAGGCGGGAGGTGGCCGTGCTTCACCAGGCTAGCCCAATGAGACTCGGCCCCCAGCATGGTGACATCAAGGTGGTTTTTGGTTAGGAAATGGGAGAAGAGAAAGGAGAAGTTTCTGGAGCTCAGGGTCCAGGCCTGCAGCTAATTACCACTCCTGCCAGCGAGAAGGCTAAACGAAAGCAGAAGCCCTCTGGGCAGCTCCATGGACTCTCAGGCTGAAATATATCACTGTCAGCGACCCGCAGACACATAGACTCAGGGAAAGAACTCAGATAGAGAAAAGAGGACACAGATCACTCACGTCAAGCAGAGGGGATGAAGTGAGGTAAGTGGGGGGGACTACCAGCCTGGTCCCCAAGAGGGGCTGGGGGTGCTTAGGGTCACCATCTCCCCAGAAGAGGCTGGAAGCTCGGGTTTTCAAGAAGAGAGACCTTCTTCTCTGGATGTCAAATCAGACCCCAGACAAAAATTCCAGCTACCAGTTCTCAGGCTAGGAGTTAAGTGATAGGTCCCCCTGTGAGGTCGTGGGTCTCCTTGTAAGGTGGGGGGCCCCCGCTGTGAGGTGAGGGGTCCCTCTGTAACATGTCAAAAGTGAAGTCGCTCAGTCGTGTCCAACTCTTTGTGACCCCATGGACTGTAGCCTACCAGGTTTCTCTGTCCATGGGATTTTCCCGGCAAGGGTACTGGAGTAGGTTGCTATTTCCTTCTCCAGGGGATCTTCCCGACCCAGGAATCGAACCCGAGTTTCCCGCATTGCAGGCAGACGCTTTACCCTCTGAGCCAAAGGTGTTGGGTCTCCTTATAAGCTGGGGGGTCCTCCCTATGAGGTGTCAGGACCCCTGTGAGTTGAGGGGTCCCCTGAGAGGTGTTGGGTCCCCCTGTGAGGTGAGGGGTCCTCCTTGTAAGGTGTTGTGTCTGCCTGTGAGGTGAGGGGTCTCCCTGTGAGGCGTTAGGTCCCCCTCCCAGACCTCAGTCATTGCTGTCCCCCTCTTGGCCGTCACTGTCATCAGGACGAAGGTCGCCCCATCCTGCAGGGAAAATCAGCCGGCCCGACAGCGTCCTAGGGATGTTGTGATGGCCCCTTGCATCCTGAGGCTCCGCTGGCCTGGACTCTGACCCTCAACCCCCAGGAATGGGGCCTCTATGCTCTGTCCTGCCTGCAAAGGTCTGGCCGGCACGCGAGTCATCCTTCCATCCCTGGCCCGGAGACCCCGGCACAGTGAGCAAAGCCAGGCGGCCGCACCCACTGTGCACACATCCCTCCGCTCCCTCTGTCCGCTCCCTCTTCCCCACAAAACACAGGGGCCACGCGGCCAGCACTGGCCCTTTGAAGTGGTCCGGCGGGCCGCCTGCTCCCTGACTCCGTGGAGATGGTGACGGGGTTGCAGGGCACACAGTGGGCAAGACCTGGAGCAGGCAGGTCCCTCCGTGCAAGTGCCACAGCCTCTTGCCACCCCCTGACCCTGATGCCTGGAGGGAGAGCCCCACAAGGACCCCCCACGCCCAGGGGTCGGTCCCCTCTCCCCCATCCGCTCCTCCCCCTGCACCTGCTGGGGACCTCACGGGGCTGCCGAGGAGGCCCTGTGGATAAGTGGCCGCCAACACCTTCCCGCCCTCCCGGAGCCCGGCCCGGCCCGCTGGTGCTAATCCACGTGCAGCGCGGCTCAGCGGCTCCGCTCCCCTAAGCCCCTGATAACGGTTTTACTAAAATCCTCTTTTGATGGAAAAAAACCCCAGCTGGACATTTCAGGCCTCGCACAATGTCCAGGCCTGCGGGTCCCCTTCCCACTTCACAAAGGCCTCTAATCAAGTGGAAAATGTGCTGGAGGCCAGAGGTTGGATCTGCAATTATTTTTGAAGGGATTACGGAGAAGAATAGGGGCAGCGAGGCCCTCCCCCGCTTTGTTTTCCACTGGGTCCCCGCTGGAGACGCAGGGGGCTGGTGGCAGCCGCCCAGGGTCTCACCTCTCCTTCCCCAGAGGGAGGAGGGCAGCTTTGAACACCATGACTTCAGGGAGACGGGGAGAGGCTGGAAGCAACATGCAGGCCCTATTCTGACCCCCGTTTAAGCCCCTATTTATAAAGCCACGGTGGGGTGGGCTCCCGTGTGCGGGGAGAGCCCTCATTCATTAACCTCTAACCCCACTCTGTGTGCAGAGGGGAGGGTCCATACACCGCGGGGATTGCGAGCATTCAGGGGGCTTCTCAGGCTTTGCAGGGCAGAGGTCGTGTTCCCAGTCTTGCCGGGTCTCCTCCCCCTTATTTATATACATTGACCCTTCCCCTCACTCTGAGCAAATATCCAAGAAACTCCTAATGCACAACACGGATAAGAATGCAAGATGCCCACCGTTCTTGTCGGCCTACTTGGGATCTTTGTTGAGAAATGCACACTACGGAAGGGGATGTGCCCTCCCTGTGCGCTGGGAAGGACCTTTTCTAATGTCCTTCGTACAGGAATATTCCTTACGGATTAACTGCTGAAGATGAGCATCTCCAGTTGGCCCTCTGTGTCCATCCTTCTATTTCAGCCTAGAGAAACCTCATCCCTCCAGACCAGCTGGTTAGTGATGTATGCAGATCCACAGTCAAAAGGACACGATTGCAAATTCCTAAACTCACCCTGGGATGGTCAAGGATTAGGCTGTTTGGCTCTGAGAGGTAGAGGTCAGCATATATTTCAAAATAAATACCAGGCTGAGTGATCATTTTCAGATGATCACTCTCTTCAAAGTCGCGGAAATGACTTTGGTCAAAAAAAAACACAACAAAGCAAAACAACTACTAACAGCAAGACAACAACCCTGGCCTGTTTTCATCAGTATAAACGACTTGCCGACATATTCTGCCTCACTGATTTTCCAATGCCCCTGCAGAAAGACCTTAAACCGTCAAAAAGTAGATGGGGAGAAACATGACGATTACTTTTAGGATATTACACCTAACACAGTGCAGATTCGACCCCAGTATTTGATGCTGGCTCTCCTAGTGCCTTTGGTGGATATGGCAGGAGGAGGGGACCACAGTCAGTCTGGACCTGCTGGGGTCCTTGACCCAGATCGTGACAAACAGGCTTGCAGAATCACTGCTACTTGTTATCAAAACTCAACAGCCTTCTCCAGGAATGAATGAGTAATCTTCACCCTGCTGAAGATGAACTTTGAAAAAGTGCGTGGCAGGAGACAGTGGACCACCTCTGAAGCAGAGCTTGAGGGGGCCTGACTCCCGAAATAAAAGCAAATCACAATGGAAGCCTGCCTTTCAAGGGATGGCTCCCAAAGCCTCCTCCCCTGATACACTTCCCGAGTCACTGCCCAGAATGCCGGTTCACTGCAGTCCTGGGCTTATCACCCTCATTTTCGGATTCATCGCTATCCTACACTTCTCCATTCTTTTAACAAACTCTGTGGAACAAAAGATCAGTTGTTTTCAAAGTCACTCTTTCAAGACTTCCCTGGCGGTCCAGTGGCTAAGACCGCACACTCCTAGTGCAGGAAGCCTGGGTTCCATCCCTGATCAGGGAACTAGATCCCACATGCTGCGACTAAGAGTTCACATGCCTCAACTAAAGATTCTGGGTGCTGAAACTAAAATTCGGCACAGCCTGCACCCCCCTCCCAAATATGTGTTAAAAAAAAATCATCCATGAGACTTTCCTGGTGGTCCAGTGGATAAGAATCTGCCCTGCAAGGCAGGGGACACAGTTCAATCTCTGGTCCAGGAACTGAGATCCCACACGCCGCAGGGCAACTAAGCCTGCGTGCCACAACTAAGGCCTGACAGCAACCGAATAAATGAATATTTTTTAAAAAATCATCCAGAATAGAAAACTTTGGATGACAAAGCTGCCCTTCGACCTCCATCTGAAGCCTTGTCCCTCCCCTCAGGGGCTCTGGTGACAGTGGCCATATCCTTTAATCCAACTCCAGCTTTCAGAGATGCCAACAGTAGTGTGGTGATAAATACCCCCATTTTGGGGCTGATAAATATTATCCTTGGGGCTTCCCCAGTGACTCAGGGGTAAAGAATCTGCCTGCAATGCAGGAGACGCAGGAGATGTGGGTTCGATCCCTGGGCCTGGAAGATCCCCCAGAAGAGGAAGTAGCAACCCATTCCAGTGTTCCTGTCTGAAGAATCCCATGGACAGAGGAGCCTGGCAAGCTACAGTCCATGAGGACACAAAGATATGGACAGATTTGAGCAACTGAGCACTCAGTCTTATTCTTGGTCTGTATAAGATCTTGAAATTAAGCACTACCAGCCTGGGTGAGACCCCCAGAGGGTCCAGAGTAATTGGGCCACTGAAGCCCTCTCCCCCAGGCTCCTGCTCCAGAACCTCTCCCAGGTCCTCCCTGGAAGGACGATGAGTCTATCCATGTGGAGGTTACAGTCAAGCGCAGGGCCCATAACGCCTGAACCTGGCTTTATCACTTATGGAGCTAAACTCGGTTTAAGAGTCTATAGGACACTGACAAGTATCCCTTCTGACCAACCCAGACAGCATGGGTACACATCACAGGAACCTGCTGGTTTATTGGGATTAATTGCTAACTAATAGTTAAAATGCTAGAGTTTATGAATGACTTGTTAAAAATACAAATTAGTGTGGGCTCAAGGCTATCCTTTGCTTGGTAAATATTTGTTTGGCATCGATGGTGATGGAGGCCCCTTCTCAGTGGGGGAGAAGGAAGAGGCTGAACTGGGAGCCGCCCCCCAACCCGCACCTGACTGCTCTGCGCTGCAGCCGGGACCTCGGGGTCCATGGGGGAGTGTCTCCTGTGTTTTCGGGGAAACAAAGTGTGTGTGTGGGGGGTCCCTGCTACCCGGAGGGCTCGGTGCAGGAGGCCGGGCTGCGGCCCAAGAAGGGAGCCGAGGTTCACGCGGTCCACCGCCAAGTTCCCTCCAGCCCCAGCTGCTCCCTCAGGTCAGCCAGGCCAGGCTGCACTTTGTCAGCAACGCACAAGCTAAAAGCCTTAGAGGGAGGCCAGGCCGGCCCAGGTCCCTGACGTCCAGAACGGTTTGCTTTGTCCCTGCTCTCCTCCGGTCATTCTGTTTTATTAGAGAAAGTGTTTGTGAGATGGAAAGGAACAATGTAAGGGTTCCTCCTGCCGTTGGAAGCCACCATCTCCACGGGCATCTTTGAGCGGATAGAAGCCCGGGGCACAGGCTCCCTGCGGCCAGGACCCCATTGCCCCAAGATCCTGGAGAGGAAGAAGGCTCAGGGCTCGAGCCCAGCCTGCAGCCCGGGCTCAGTGAGTCCCAGGATCCAAGATGCTGTCCCGAGGACCGCAACCCTGCCCTCACCCTCCCTCCACATGCAGGGAACTCCAGCCCGGGTCACTCACTGCTGCTCCTGGGGAGGGGTCCGCCAGGTGCCTTCATGGCCCCCAGGACCGCCTACCCCGAGGTAGACATGGCTGGACAGAAGACAACAGCAGCTCCAGGGGGGCCAAGGACCCCAGTGTTGGGGGTGGAGAGGGCCCACCGGATCTCATAGCATCTGGGAGCCGCGAGGGCAATGAGGAGGAAGACATGGTCCCAGTGCCCCTATGAGTGTTTATTCAAAGTGCCTTTAGGGACTACCCTGGTGGTCCACTGGCTAAGACTCCCAAGGCAGGGGTCCTGGATTCAATCCCTGGTCAGGGAACTAGATCCCACATGCTACAACTAAAGATCCTGCATACCACAACTAAGAATCTTGTGTGGCCAAATAAATAAATAAAAATTTTAAAAAAGCAAAGTGCCCCAGTCCTAAACAAAGACCTGTGCTTATATCTGTGCTTGTATCAGGGCCAGGCTGGCAGGCAGGCAGGCAGGTAAATATGTCTGTCTAGACTGACTTTCTTTTTGTTCAACTTTTAATCAGCATCTCCTGAGAAACTGAACTACTTTCATCTCAAAGTGGAATAAAGGAACTCTAAGGAGCAAAGGAGGTCAAAGCCATGGGGGATCTTTATTTTTATTTTAATAGAAGTTTTTTTCTCCCTCGAGGTTTTGCTTATCTGTCCATATATGTGCATAGAAAATATTATTCTTAGAGTCCAGAGTCTGTTCACATTTGTTTGTACAGATTCCTAAGGGCAGATAAAAGACAAACAGAGATATATACTTTGATACTAACTGTTGTACTTAGATGGTGTGTTTAGATCTTTCCCATCTAGTTCAGAAGTAATTTGTTTACCATGATGGACCTAAAAATACTTTTAAATACACTACTGAGTTCATCAAAGACAATTTGTAAAAGAGCCCCTAACTTCTCCAGCAGACTCCCAGCAAACCTCTTGATGGCCTTGACTTTGCTGGAATTAGACTGAAGTGCTCAGGGGAAACCCCGGGGCTGTGGCCAGTCAGGACCAAGGAGAATTGCTGGGGACCAAAGACATCAACAGCAGGTCAGACTGATCACGAGCAAACCCTGGCCCATCATTGCCGTTCTCGCTGCCTCTCTTCAAGTTACCTGGTCAGTTTGATCCGTCAAACTCTCTTGGTCCACATTTTATAGCCACAGGGCCTGGATTCCACAGGACACAAGCGAGGAAGGTGCACCGTTCAGTAACATTCTCCTCCAAGCTCTCTGCCAGCTGTCAGTCCAGCTCCAATGGCCACAGGGTTGGAGAAACCTTGTCTCTTTCGATTGTTCCAGAAACTGCTGTTTAAGCACAGTCTAAGGACACTGAAAACTCTCCCCTTCCCACTGCCCAGCGGGCCTTATTGATGTATTTGGTTGTATCACGTCTAGTTGCGGCATGCAGGACTTTTGTTACGTCATGCGGGGTTTCATTTGTGGTGCACGGACTCTCTAATTGTGGCATGCATGCTCAGTTGCCCAATGGCATGTGGGATCTTAGTTTCCCGACCAGGGATCAAACCTGCTTCCCCTGCCTTGGAAAGCAGATTCTTAACCACTGGACCACCAGGGAAGTCCCCAGTGGGGCTCTTGGTTTGGTCTCTAGTGTAAGGGTCCCAGGGCATGAACTTCCCTCATGCAAGTCTGGTGGGCTCCAACCTGTAGCGTAGGGAGCCTTCCTGAAAACATGAGGACACCATCCATCTTGGACAGTTTGATGGTAGACCTCATACTGAATCACCAGGATTTAGAGGTAGTGATTATCTAGTCCCCTGGCTTTAAACTTATTATTTATTTTTTTAAGAAATAGAAGCCTACTTTTCTACAGAAATCGTGTGGCAAAGCAAAAGAAATAAAAATTATGTGTGTAGTTGAAACTTGGGGAGGGGAAGGGACCTCCAAACTGGCCCCTCAGTAAGAACTGTTTCATAAACTACTTGTCTAGCCCAGGCAGTCCTCTATGTTACAGACAAGAAAATGGGTCCACAGGGAGGTCAGGCCCGTTTCCAGGTCTCGGAGTTAGTGACCAGTCCAGTTCCCTGAGGTTAAATTCTCTGCCCTTTCCACGGAACACCCTGTTTTTGAGAATCTATTCTGAACCTCCTGAATTCCATGTGGCAACATTAAGCCACAAAAATGACTGACTCTGTTCTCATTAGAGACTCTCCCCTGCTCATTCCCTGAGGATAACTTTTCAGTTCTTTGTGCCACATTAACTCTGATCGGTAACTGTGAATTCCTTTGGCAGAGGTAACATAGGTCAGATTCCATTAGACACATATCAGCAAAACAAAAAAAAAATTTTTTTTCAAACCCAGTTCACGGTCTACAAACTCCAGTAAAATTTAATCAGCAAGAGTTTAGTACTAAACTACTAAAGAATCTGGATAGTGTTCTGAATTTTACTGTGAAGAGATTTGCCTGTATCGTATCTGTTGGCCTGTGTTGGAAGATTTGATCATCCAGACAGCAGTGGACTTCCAAGCTCTCCACCAGAAACATGGCCAGACGTCACAGAATCCATCAAGGGGACACCCCCGCCAGGACCCTGAGGAGTCCATCCCCTGCTCCACTTCCCTCCCCAGGCAGTCAGATAAGATATGCAGTTTGCTGCCCTGGCTCAGGGCCCCTAGAGTCCCCATGGCCCCCAGAGGGCCCCTCTGGCACGGGCTCTGAGACCCCAGCTTCATCAGTAAGGAGCTGGATTATTGACAAGACCGGAGGACTTGTTGTTTGAGTCACTAAGTCGCGTCCGACTCTTTTGTGACCCAATGGACTGTGCCCTCCAGGCTCCTTTGTCCATGGAATTCTCCAGGCAAGAACACTGGAGTGGGTTGCCAGTTTCTCCTCCAGGGGATCTTCCCGACCCAGGGATTGAACCCGAGTCTCCTGCTTGGCAGGTGAATTCTTTACCACTGAGGCACCTGGGCAGCCCACTGGAAGACTTACTAAAGCAATACTGTCCAAGGCAGTTCAAAAGAAGAGAAGATATGAGAAGTGGAAAGAAATGTCCGTGCATATATGAAACAGGGGCAGGCAGAGGCAGGTGGAGGCAGGTATGGGATGGGGGGTCGGCACCCTGTGAAGGCGCCTGGGACCAGGGGTCCCTCTGACTCATCCCTGCATCCCTGGAGGCGGGTCGAGGGGAGGGGCGTGCTGCAGTTTCAGGAAGGACCGGTCGCGAGAACAACTACAATGAAAGGGAGGTTGCAGGAACGAGGAAACCGTCCATACAGGGTATAAACTCAAGGCCAAGATCCAAGCAAAACATCGAACTGAAAAGAAAAAAAATAACAGAAACATTTCAGATGACAAAGTTGAGACTCTGAGGCGGCTCCTCAGATCTGCCTCTCACGCTCGACAGCCAGAATCAGAGCCCTGTCATCTCCAGACGCCGCGTCGGGGACATGCCGGGTCCCCGGTGCAGAGGGGCGCCAGGCCCTGGGTACAGAGGGGTGCCGGGTACAGAGGGACCCGGCCCTGGGTACAGAGGGGCCCCTGACTCCATGTACAGAGGGACCCAGCCTGTTATGCAGGGGTCGGGGCAGGGACAAGGTGTGTGGAGGCCAGTGCACCCCCTACTCGGGTTTCTCAACCATCAGCTTGCACTTGGAACCTGGTACTAGAACAGTTTACGCTGGTTCGCTCCCTGAACTCTTGCCTTGGTCTCCTGGCACTTCTTACCTTGCAAAGGGAGGGAAATTTAACAGCACAGAGAAAACAAGGGAGAGAGGATGAAATAATTGTGAAAGCGCTTGTTAGCACTGAGTCATGCTCACACACGCCTGGGAGTGGTAAGGGGACCGTGTGTTCTGTGACGCATCTGACCTCAAGGGGCGGCCAGGCTCAGCCGAGGCTGAGAAGCTAGCCAGGGTCTAAGCATCAGGGGCTTTTCAACACCACCATACCACATGGCGGTGGCTGTGGCTCAGTCACTCAGTCGTGTCTGACTCTGTGACCCCATGGACCGTAGCCCGCCAGGCTCCTCTGTCCATGGGATTCTCCAGGCAAGAACACTGGACTGGGTGCCATTTCCTTCTCCCGGGGATCTTTCTGATCCAGGGATCATACCCATGTCTCCTGCTTTGGCAAGCAGATTCCCAACCACTAGACCACCAGGGACGTGCCCCCTGAGGAGCGTTTACAAGTAAAAGTCGCTGGGTCCTTTTCCAGACCCGCTGATCAGAACCCCTGTGGGTGGGGCTCCAGGATCTGCTAGGATTCTCAAAACATCCCAAGGAATCAATCCAACACAGACATCTTGGTCTCGGTCCACCGTAAGATCCCTCTTAACAGTGAGGTCCCATGATAGATCGCTGTAACAGAAGCTGAAGCTAAGGCTCCACAGAAAAGGCCCCAGGCAGGGGCTGTGAGTGTTGGGAGCCGGGTGGGTGGGACCATCATGGAAGTGGAGCTGAGTGGGGACAAGGGTGAGGACTGGAACCTGAGCTTGAGGCTGAGAGAAGCCAAATGTCTGGCCAGAGGACAAAGCCCTTGAGTGGGAATGATGGGACGGAGGTCAGAGAGGTAGGTTGAGACCAGCTTCACACACTCATTCATTCATGCATTCACTGTGTGAACTTATTTGGAAATAGGATGTTTATAGAGGTGATCAAGTTAAAGTGAGATCATTAGGCTTTAATCCAATGTGACCGGTGTCCTTATGAAAAGGGGAAATCGGGACACAGACAGACATGCCCGGGCCGGGGAGACGATGCAGAGACACGGGGGGATGCCAGGGGAAGGTGGGGGGATTGGAGTGTGAGTCTATAATCCAAGAACCTGCAGACTGCTGCCAACCACCAGGAGCTGGGACGGGGCCTGGACAGATCCCCCTCTTTCCCCCCCAACCCCGTCCCCATGGCCTCAGAGGAGTCCATCCTGAAGATGCCTTGATCTCAGACCGCCAGCCTCTGGATTGGGAGATGATAGATAGAATCTGTGTCTATTTCAGCCCCCAGCTTGGGGTTGGTGCTCAGTTGCTACAGCCCCTGGAAAGCGATGTGAGTGGTAATGGCAAGAGGAGCAGAGGGAGGTTGTGAAGTTGAGCCCTGCCTGCCCATTTTCTGGACGGTGGGGTTAACCAGCTAATTATGTACCCAGGGGTACCAGGAACCCCTTGATGAGTATCATCCAGTGTCCATAAATGTGTGCTGAGTAGTTCCTAAGATGTCGGGGGACCAGGAGGCACAAAGAGGGATTTTTGGGGAGCACAGTGGGATGTGTGGTGGGACTGAAGTTCCCAGATGAGGGGACATCTCAGGGAGAGACCCCCGAGAGGCAGCTGACACACCAGGGACCCTTGGGAGAGAAGTCTGGGCAGAGATGAAGCTTCGGGAATCGTCCATCCAGAGAGAACAGACCAGATAGTCAGAAAGAATTATATAGGAGAAGAAAAGACAGTAGTTTAGGGTCTCAGAAAAAAATAGAGGAAGGAGAGAGGAGGTGACCAGTGGCCCAAGTTCAGGAGGAAGACGCGGCTGCAGCACACCTGGACCGGGATGCAGGTTTGACATGTGTCACATTATTTCCTGTCCAGGTAACTGGTTCTTTCTATTTTTTTTTTTAATATTTATTTGGCTGCACTGGGTGTTACTTGAGGCATGAGGGATCTTCGATTTTAGTTGTGACAAGTGGGATTTAACTTCCAGACCAGAGATGGAACCTGAGCCCCTGCATCGAGAGTGAGGAGTCTTAGTCACTGGACCACCTGGGAAGTCCCTGGGTCTTTCTTTTCTTATAATTTTATTTATTTATTTTAGTTATTTGGGCTGTGCTGGGTCTTCGTTGCTGCCTGCAGGCTTTCTTTAGTTGCAGAGGCTTCTCACTGCAGTGGCTTCTCCTGTTGCAGAGCACGGGTTCTAGGACACATGAGCTTCAGTAGCTGCAGCCCGTGGGCTCAGTAGTTGCAGCTCCTGGGCTCTGGAGCACAGGCTCGATGGTTGTGGTGCACGGGCTGAGTTGCTTTACGGCGTGTAGGATCTTCCTGAACCAGGGATTGAACCTGTGTCCCCTGCATTGTGAGGCAGACTCTTAACCACTGGACCACCAGGGAAGCCCTCTTTCTTTTTTAAAAAAAAAACATAAATCCATGGAACGTCTTGAATGGTTTTAAATGGAGGCAGCTTTTTAAGTTCTTAAATGCATGAAAACATTCTAGGGGGAAAAAAGGTGCATGGTTAATCCTGACTGTTTCAACAACAACCCTAACCTGACAAGCTCAAAGAGCAAAGGATCAAGCAAAGAATCTAGCAGCAAACATTACCTCCCTCCTGTCACAGGTGAGAACACTCAGAGAAATACTGATCTGTAGCCCAGAAAATGGGGTTCGGGTGAAGGGCTGGGTTCTGACTCCTGGGCAAATATTTGGATCAAAGCACCAGCGGGTTTATTTGTCTACTCACTCATTTGACACGTTGCTGACCGGCTGGCACTGCCCTAGAAACACAGAGATGAATCAGATCATCAAGGCACTTCAGACAGGCACACGGTTGGGTAATTTTTTAAAAATGTTGAAGACCTTAACTAGAGAAACTTTAAAAAACAATACTCTTCCATTGACGGATGACTGGATAAACAAAATATTGTACAAGCACACAGTGACACATGGAAGAGCCTTGAGGACCTTGTGTTGAGAGAAACAAGCCAGGCACAAAAGGACAAGCACCGCACGATCCCACTGATCTGATGTCCCAAGAACAGGCGAGTTCACAGCGCCAGAAAGCAGAGGGTGGTTACCTTGGGCTGGGGGAGGGGAGGGGGAGCTCGTGTTGAATGGAGACCGAGTCTCAGCTTGGGAAGATGAGAAAGTTCTAGAGATGATGGTGGTGACAGTGCACGACAATGTGAGTGTACTTCCAGCCACAGAACTGTTCCCTGAAAAGTGGTTACAAAGGTAAATCTTACATCATGTGCATGTTGCTGCAATAATGTCTATGAACCTACCAGGTAGCTGAATACAATAAGGAGTTTTTCTACCCACCCCCCCTCCGCCCCAGGAGACTCTATAAGAACACAAGCTTTTCAGCGCCACAAGTTGCTAAGTTCTTATGCTTCCAGATTCCATGCTGAAAGGAAAGCATTCTGCTTTCTCCTACCCAGTTTGAGAGTCTCCCAGGTGGCGCTAGCAGTAAAGAATCCACTGCAGAAGATGCAAGATACACGGGTTCTATTCCTGGGTTAGGAAGATCCCCTGGAGGAGGAAACGGCAACCCACTCCAGTATTCTTGCCTGGGAAATCCCATGGACAGAGGAGCCTGGTGGGCTACAGTCCATAGGGTCGCAGCGACCAGGGACGCTGCCCTTTCATTTAGATTATCTGTTACCACTAACAGTAACTATTAACATTGGTCTAACAACTGGCATTCCAAGCTTCCTTTCAATACACCGAGAAAAGCACAAGAAACAAAAGCAAACAAACAAAAATCAATACACCGAGAAGGTGTGATTGACCAAATTCAAGTAAGAAATCTGTTATTCTAGGACATACCACATATTTTAAAGTTTTTACCACAATTAATTAGCATTTGCATCATTAAAAGTAACTTTTGGGTTTTACTTTATTACATGCTCACTGCCAGGAATGTTAGAAAGTAAGAATTAGAAATGGGAAGAAATAGCACTTCAAATTCTATCACGTGGAACTTCCCCCGTGGTCCAGTGGCTAAGACTCTGCATTCCCACTGCAGGGGGCCTGGGTTCCATCCCTGGTGAGGGAACTGGATCCCACATGCTGTGTCTAAAACCTGGCACAGCCAAATAAATAAGTAAATACTTTTCAAAACTCTATCACCTAGAAACTAACACAACTTTGTAAATCAACTGTACTTCAACAAACAAAACCCATCACCCAGAGAGAACCACGACTCCCACTTGGCCACAGCACTTTTAGCTGAGCTTGTCCTCTGTTCAACTTTCTGAAGCTCAACCCCCTGTGTGGAATCTACCATCCTCCCCAGTTACAAGTGGCAAGTGCAGTCCAGAAGGAAGGGTGAGGTGACTCCCAGCACCTCACAGTCTGTCTGGAGGGAAGTCAGAATCAGCCTTCGATCCTCCTTGGCCATCTGTGCCTCCTGCCTGTCCAGTAACTATCTGGACTGTCAGAGCCATTGCCGACCTCAGCCAGAGCCACTGGCTGAAAACACAGCCTCCTCTGAGATGGTTTCCGTTATTGGGATGTTTGAGAGTCAGCCAGAGCCTGGCCTGGGTGCTGAGCAAACATCTGGGTGAGCGACTCGCCAGAGAGCCACCCAGCAGCTGGGGGCCATATGAGCAAGGAGCCTCCCAGCCAGCAGGGCCTCCCTCCTCCTGCCTGCACCCCCCCCTCCTCCCTGCAACCCCCTCCTCCCTTCACCCTCCTCCTCCTTGCACCCCTTCTGTGGACGGAGAGTGGTGGCCAGCCTTCTCAGTCCTTCTGCACAAAGCATACGGTTCTAGGAAGCCACCGTCCGTCAAAGTCACTATTCCAGGATATTCTATCACAGTCTGACAACTCTGAAATCAAATGCAAATTTCAATGCTGTCAGCCAAGCACACTTCAGTGACAGAACTGTCACCGCTTCTGAATGAGAGAATCTGGTCACCATTGTTCACACTGTTGTCACTTCAGCTGAGCAGGGTCCACTGTTGGTGCCGCGGCGCTGAGGCTCACTGCCGTTTAAAGTATTTCCAAAAAGATGACACGCCAAATCAGAGATCGCGGTCCCCAGAGGGTCTCGAGAATAGCACAACAGGATATATTAGCACAGTTCACACTAGTAAACACAATGTCATTGGAGGATTGACCAGCGTTCCATACTTTATTGCAAAGTGATAACCAAAGGGCTCATGGGACCTAAGACAGGAAGGCACCCTGTTGAAGTTGGGCCATTTCCTGCTGAGATGCTCATCACAGGTCAAACAAGGCACTCGGGGCGAGAGGAAGGGACAGCTCCCTTGGAACAGACAGAAGACACCACGAAGCAAGAGAGGTATACATCTATCCTTTCTTGGGACTGTCTAAAAGGCCCCATGTCACAGGAGTATTCACCGGAAGGACTGATGATGAAACTGAAGGGCCAATACTTTGGCCACCTGCTGTGAAGAGCCGACTCATTGGAAAAGACTGGTGCTGGGAAAGATCGAAGGCAGGAGCAGAAGGGGACACAGAGGATGAGACGGTTGGATGGCATCACCGACTCAATGGACATGAGTTTGAGCAAGCTCTGGGAGATGGTGAAGGACAGGGAAGCCTGGTGTCCTGCAGTCCACTGGGTCGCAAAGAGTAGGACACAATTAGCCGCCACTGAACAATAGCAACAATTTTCTCACAGAGCCCCCAGGCTCCAAGAAATACCCGATCATTCCACTGAGAGAGTAGCTAAGTCCAAACAGCACAATAAAGTTTATATTCCAATGTCCTAGGAGCCGTTAGAGAAGACGAAACAAATAAATTCACAGGAAACTAGTTGTACTTCATTCTTAAACAACCTCACAATGACCCCTTCAAGGTGAGCTCTCAACCTCCTTCAGAAACAAGGAAGTTGAAGTTCAGAGAAGTTCAATGCCACTCCCGAGGTATCTGTGCTAATAAATGCCTCTGCCCTGTAACAAATGTCTTTGCTTTCTTTGTTTCTCCTTCCAGGCAGGGATTGTCTTAGCCATGTCTGCTTCCGCAGCACCTAGGATAGCATTTTGCCACAAAGTAGAATAAAGAGTTCTCGAATTAAGTCACCTGTTCCAAAGAACCCCTTGGGCTACAGAATCTTTGGCATTTTGAGTAGCTAACTCCACCGCGTTGAACAGCATGGTGAGAAAAAGGTGCCAAAAGAAATCAGGGGAAGGAAGCACGCTTGGTTGCGGAGCCTGGATAGGGGTGGCCGAGAGTGACCAAGGGGAGACCCTCGTGGGTCCCTGAATCTGTGTCATGAAGCATTTCTTCTCACCTGCCTCCCATACCCTGAGCCTGAGCACAGGATGTGTGGTTACCACGGAGCTGGCGGAAACTGTCCCCGGGACACACACCGAAAACGTGACATGAGAGGTGCCCATAGGCTCCTGCATCTCGGAAATGACCACACGTGGAGAAGCAGGGGTCAGAGACCTCCAAAGACCATGGGACCCATCCACTGGAAGGCACGCGTGGAGAAAAGATCAGGGAACAGGACTGAATGAAAACATCCCCGGGGGAGGGGGGCCCACCGTCAGGTGCCCTGGACACTGTGCAGAAGCCCCAGAATCATTCCTGCTCCCAGGCCCTGGGTGTCCCCCTGCCCCTTGACGAAGACCTCTTCTAAACACAGTCTAATAAAATCTGAAACTGAACTTCCCAGAGCACAGATTCCGACAACAGGAAATTAACACCGCTAGGGCATTAGTAAGTAATTATAAATTGGTGGTTGAGTGGTTAAGAATCTCCCTGCCAATGCAGGGGACACGGGTTGAATCCCTGGTCCGGGAAGATCCCACATACTGCTGCAGCACCTAAGCCTGTGCACCCTACTACTGAAGCCAGTGCTCTAGAGCCCGGGAGCCACAACTAGTGAACCCATGAGCCGCAACTACTGAAGCTGGGATGCCCTCAAGCCTGTGCTCCACAACAGAAGAAGCCAGTGCAACGAGAAGCCCTTGCACCACAATGAAGAGCAGCCCCTGGCTCGTCGCGACTAGAGAAAAGCCTGCATGCAGCAACCAAGACTCAGTACAGCCAAAAATAAATAAAGAAATATCTTTTAAAATGGAAAAAAAAAAGAAAAGAAAACCAAGTCCTAACAAGACCTACAGGAAAGATGGTGTTTGAGTCCTGCCAAGTTAAAGTCTGTGCTGTGGACAGACCCACGCTAAGTGCCGCACCACTAACACTGGCACCAGTGATTAGCCAGTAATTTAACTGTCTACCAGAACAAGACACAACACACTTGAGACAGCACCCCCCAACACACACACACACAAAGCAGGGAGGGAATGCACAGAAAACAAATATCAACATGGCAGACTCCAACCAAACCATAACAAGAACTGCATTAACTGATCCAAAGTTAACATCCCCAGTGGTAGGAAAGCTGACATCACGTACCCCCGAGAGGACGACACAGCATCCCCTCTGAGTATTCCTGTCCGACATGCACAACCACCACCTGCTCAAGAGAAAAAAAGGAGTAATCCACACTGGCGGGGGTTGAGGGGGTGGGGGAGACAGTCTGCAAGTGCACACACCTAACTGTCAAGGTCAAGGAGGACAAAAGGGACAGTGTTACTGACTGGAGGGCGCTGAGGGGACATGACAACTAAATTTCATGTGAGACTCAGGGCTGGACTGGACCAGGGGCCAGAAAAAGACATTAGGGAAAAGCTGGTGAAATTGGAAGCAGATCTGTGAAGCACTTAATAATACTGTAGCAATGTTAATTTCCTGCAGTTGGAATCTGTGCTATGGTTATGTGAAAAGGTTAACACCCGGGAAACAATTATTTCTGCAACATTTCTATAAGTCTAAAATGATTTCAAAACAAAAAGTTGAACGGCTATATTTAAATTAAATGTAAATAGACTAAGCAGGACAATTAAAAGACAGGGACTGTCACATTAACCAACGTCTAGAACAATGGAAACAATGACAGACTTTATTTTCTTGGGCTCCAAAATCACTGCAGATGGTGACTGCAGCCATGAAATTAAAAGATGCAAAAATAAATAAATAAAAATAAAAAAATAAAAAATGCTTGCTCCTTGGAAGAAAAGCTATCACCAACCTAGACAGCATATTAAAAAGCAGAGACATTACTTTGCTGATAAAGGTGACTTTTCCAGTAGTCATGTATGGATGTGAGAGTTGGACCATTAAGAAAGCTGAGCGCCAAAAAACTGACGCTTTTGCACTGTGGTATTGGAGAAGAGTCTTAAGAGTCCCTTGGACTGCAAGGAGATCCAACCAGCCCATCCTAAAGAAAATCAGTGCTGAATATTCATTGGAAGGACTGATGTTGAAGCTGAAGCTCCAATATGCTGGCCACCTGATGCAAAGAACTGATTCATTGGAAAAGACTCTGATGCTGGGAAAGACTGAAGGCAGGAGGAGAAGGGGACAACAGAGGATGAGACGGTTGGATGGCATCACTGACTCGATGCACATGAGTTTGAGTAAGCTCCAGGAATTGGTTACGGACAGGGAAGCCTGGTGTGCTGCAGTCCATAAGGTTGTAGAGAGCTGGACACGACTGAGCGACTGAATTGAACTGAGAATAACCTAAATGTCTATCCAAGGTGAATTCAATGGTATAGGTATAATACAGCAATCAAAAGAAATGAGCTATTAATAACCTCAGCAACAAGGAAAAATCTCACAGATACTACACCAAGCAAAAGAAGCTGAACACCAAAGAGCTGAAACGAAAACCCAAATAATTCTGGTACAGTTCTGTTTTTGTGAAATTTTGTGCTCACCCAGTTGTGTCTGACTCTTTGCTACCCCATGGACTGTAGCCTGCCAGGCTCCCCTGTCCATTGGATTCTCTAAGCAAGAATACTGGAGTGGGTTGCCATTTCCTACTCCAGGGGATCTTCCCAATCCTGGGATCGAACCCGAGTCTCCTGCATCTCCTGCTTGGCAGGTGGATTCTTTACCACTAAGCCACCTGGGAAGCCCCTATGTGAAATTCTAGAACAGGCAAAACTAGAATGACATCAATCAGATCAGTGTTTGCCTGATTGTCAGTGGGTGTTAGCATGGAGAGACTAGGGGACCAGGGGATTTTCCAGGAAAACAGAAATCTCTTGTTTGGTGATGCAGTTGCATGAGTTTGTCCAAATTTGTTAATCTGTACTCTTAATAAGGTATGAATTTTATTGCACGCAAATGATACTTCAATTAAATTGAAAGAAAAAGTAAGGGACTTCCCTGGTGGTTCAGTGGTTAACACTCTGCACTTGCACTGCAGGGGCCACTGGTTTGATCCCTGGTCAGGGAAGTAGGATCCTGCATGCCATTCAGTGCAGACAGAGAATAAATAAATTTAAAAATAAAATAAAAATTAAGCCCCCCCTCCATCATACAGTTATGGCAATACAGGGCAGCAAGTAAAGAAACAGAAGCCTGAATGAAAGAAGCTTATGAGTTTTGACACCGCCAAGACTTTCCCCAGCCTCCAGATACAAACAGCTCAGGACGTTTCTTCAAAAGCAGCCTTGCAGGTTTCACCAATAAAACCGAGAGACCAATTAAGGCTCTTCCTGAGCGCCTGGCATAGTCAGCCGTGCACCTCCACAATCTCACTCGAAAGAAAACACCCCCAATCTGTCTGGCAAGGTTGAGACCAGGATTCTACTGTCTTGGTCACTGTAGAGCAAGCGATACCTGAAAATGCAAAGTCGCTGCAGTCAGATTACTGTGGAGCTGACATGTTTGTGTAGTTTACTGATGCCACACCTAAGTGTGAAAATAACACCAACAGGACCCCTTCTCTCCAGACACAACCTGGCTTCTGATGATGTCAGCAGAGCTAGTCCCCGGCAACTGCACAGGAGTGATTCATGTGGTTGTCCTTCCCCGGTGGCTCAGACTGTAAAGAATCCGCCTAAATGTAGGAGACCTGGGTTCAATCCCTGGAGAAGGAAACGGCAGTCCACTCCAGTATTCTCGCCTGGAGAAACCCATGGATAGAGGAGCCTGGCAGGCTACAGTCCACGGGGTTACAAAGAGTCAGACATGACTGAGGGGCTGACACATTTTCACTAGAAGCATAACTGGGCTTCGCAGGTGTCACTAGTGGTAAAGAACCTGCATACCAAGCAAGAGACATGAGAGACTCAGGTTCGATCCTTGGGTTGGGAAGATCCCCTGCAGGAGGGCATGGCAACCCACTCCAGTATTCTTGCCTGGAAAATCCCATGGACAGAGGAGTCTGGCAGGTTGCAGTCCATGGGGTCACAAAGAGTCAGACACGACTGAACAACTGAGCACACACGAGGAGCATAATTAGTGTGAACATCTGCCTGGCAGGATTCTCTACAGGCAATGCCTGCTAGGTAGGTGCTTTCCATGCATTTAGTTTAATCCTCATAATGGCCTCTATGGACTCTCTTAATTGAGGTTGGTTAAAAAAGTGATTTATTTATTATTCTTTTTGACTGCATTGAGTCTTGGTTGGAGTGGGGGCTGCTGTCCAGCGGCTGTGTGCAGGCTTCTCACTGTGGTGGCTTCTCTTGTTGCAGAGCGCAGGTTCTAGGGCGTGTGGACTCAGGGATCAAACCCATGTCCCCTGCATTGGCAGGTGGATTCTAAACCACTGGACCCCCAGGGTAGTACTCTAAGGATGTTAATATTTATTTTTATTTACTTGGCTGTGCCAGGTCTTAGATGTGGCACACCAGACCTTCAGTTGTGGCATGTAGGATCTAGTTCCCTAATCAGGGACGGAACCTGTGCTCCCTGCATTGGAAGCGTGGGGTCCTAACCAGTGGACCGCCTGGGAAGTCCCATTGCTGCTGAGTTTTGAGGCCACAGTCGGGCTCCTATTGGGCTGCAGAAGTTGATTTAAATGTTACATGTAGAGATTAGATTTACTCATTCATGATAAACACATTCGTGTTAATGTTGATGATTTTTTTTTTCAGAAATACTTTCCAGTGCCAAGACAGTGAAACAGGAAAATATAAAATGGGAAAAAAAAAAAAAAAAGCCTGGCTCTCTAGTTATAGGGTGTAACTTCTTACTGAAACTTTGGGATAGGGTTTAGCCTCACCAGACAAGCTCCTACAAAGTTTTCAAAGACTCGTAGACACAGAGAAACGAGAAGCCCATTGCCAGGCGGGAGTCACTGTTGAGTCACCTGGGGCTGTCTCTGGGTCACCTTCCCATTCTGATGAACAGAGCCTCATGGTGGGTGGAAGCCACTTTCATGCACACGGTCTCACTTAATTCCACAGCTGTGTGAGGTAGGCATGAAGGGCACATTGTGAACCCGTCAGCTTATTAATTTATCAATACTGTTGAGTAGTAACAATGCTGATTTCGGGGACTTCTCAGAGAATCCACTCAGATCAGGTCCCTCAAGGGAAATTCACAGAGCCTGGAGCCTGGAGCTCTTGGGAAGAGCTCCTTGTGAAGGCAGCTGTCACGGAGGTGTATTTTCATATGTCCTTTGTCTCCTCACTGTCAAAGCAAACCAAGTTACAAACATGCGGTTCTTGTGGCTCAAACCCTGATCGGGTCCTGAAGCATCTGGGTGACGACCCCCTGACACCTTCACTTTGTTCAGTGAAGAGTTAAAGAAGGGGGCTGACCCTGGATGGCCCTAATTCACACAAACCATCACAGTGGATTTTCAGGATAAATAACCCTAGGAGATGGCCTTTATTATCCCCGTCTACAGGACGAAGAACGGGGAGCTCAGAAAAGCTCAGGAGTTGGGGTGAGGTCCTCGGGTGTGAATGGCCAAGTCGGGGTTCTAACTCAGGTCCATCCACTTGCCCCCAGAGGCTGTGTGCTCCCCACTGCTCGGGGGACAGGAAGCCAGGGCAGGGGGCGAAGGCTTTATATGCCTGAAGGTCACAGCTGTGCTGCCCTGAAGCCTGGAAGGCCTACATCCAGGCTGACACTGTCTAAACAACTGCTCGGCACACAGTGGCCCCTCTGCTGACACCCCACTCTCAGGGGACCCGCTCTCAGCCGGGCACCTCCTGAGGTGGCTCCCGGCACAGTCCTGGCAGAACGCAGGGCCTCATCTAAGATGGGATAGAACGTGGTGTAACCAGCCATGTGGCTGGGAGCGAGGATGAGATGCGAACACAAGTGATCACCGTGTAAGACCAAGTGTGAAAAGGACCCCACGGGTGAGCTTTGAACAGAAGCAGCCCTTTCCAGCCAGCTCCCAGCCAGAGGGGTCCTTTCCGACAGAGGCGGGCAGGGGGCTGGCATCTGAGGTGTCCACAGGAAGAGGGTGGGGTAGGCAGGACTCTGGCTTGGCTGAAGCACAGGGGAGCAGAGAGACGACTCTGGGAAGGTCATTAGGGGCAGGATTGAAGGCATTGAACCCGGAGTAAAGATACTCTGTGAGCTGAGTAGGAACAGGAGGAGTCACTCAAGAATGCTGAGCAGGGGGACTTCCCTGGTGGTCCAGTGGTTAAGAATCCACTTGTTAATGCACAGGACACTGGTAGGATTCCTGGTCCAGGAAGATCCCCCATGCTGCGGGATAGCTGGGCCCTTGCACCACAACTATTGACCCTATGCTCCAAAACGACTGAGCCCACACCCCACAACTACTGAAGCCCAGACACCTACAGCCCGTTCTCTGCCACAAGAGAAGCCACCGCAATGAGAAGCCCGGCCTGTGACCCACAAATAGAGAGTAGCTCCCCTCGCCATAACTTGAGAAAGCTCGAGAGCATCGAGGAAGACCCAGCACAGCCAAAAATAAATAAGTACTAAAAAAGAAAAGAATGCTGAGCAGGGGAGGGATGTGGGGCAGCAGGGCGACCATCCAGGAGCTGGTGAGCGATGTCCCTGGGGAGTGGACCAGGGACGAACAGCGGGTGGGAGAGCTGCGGCTATAATTCACATCCCGCCCGGCAGGAGCACCAAGACAGAATGCAAAATGCACAATCGTTCCAAAGGATTCGGGGGAACTGGACACAAGAAAAGATTCTCTGAAAGTCACAGAAACACTTTAGAACAGTGGTTCTCAGACAGGGTCCGTTTTGCCCCCTGGGGACAAATGGCTGTGTCTGGGGACACTTTTGTCTGTGGTCACTGGGAGGCAATGCTGCTGGCATCTAGCAGGTAGAGCTCAGGGATGCTGCTCAACAGCCCACAGTAGACAGGACGGCCCCTACAGCAGAGAATTACCGGGTCCAAAATAAACAGTGTCGAGGCTTGGAAACATGGTTTGGGGACCATAAGCAAAGAAAAGTGGTACCGATGTTCCTCTCACCAGGAGGCTCGTGAGCCTGAGAGGCGGAGGAACCACCAGACCTTCTCTGCAGAGACACAGCTACACGCCAGGACCCACACACAACTGTGCCCCCAGGACTTTTGTCCACACTCCCAGGCACCTGCTACGGCCAAGCCCGACAGGCACCAAAGCTAAGGACAGGCCCGGCACCTGCCCTCCAAGCACTGCCGTCCAGAAGGAAGATGAGCTGGTAAGAAGTACACACATGTGTTTGAAAATGCATAGATGCTTGCACAGGTCTGTGCAGTAAAGACTGAACAAGGGGACGTCCCTGGTGGCCCAATGGTTAAGACTCTGCACTTCCACTGCAGGGGCCGTGGGTGTGTCCACCATCCACTGCATCCCCAAACCACCAGTGACGTGTGTGTGTGCACTGTCACAGATGGGGTCTTCACCACAGGAGATGTTGTTGTTTAGTTGCTCAATCGTGTCCAACTCTTTGCGACCCCGTGGACTGTAGCCCCCCAGGCTCCACTGTCCATAACATTCTCCAGGAAAGAATATTGGAGTGGGTTGCCATTCCCTTCTCCAGGGGATCTTTCTGACCCAGGGATCAAACCCGCCTCTCCTGCACTGGCAGGCGGGTTCTTTACCATGGAGCCACCAGTGAAGCCCCTAAGCAAAGATGGGAGGATAGAAGACTCAAGAGGTTTTAGAATTCTGCACACTTACTGTTTGTACAAAGAAGTAATTACTAGAACAAAATCTAGGAACTGTATCTTATGTCTTCAGCACTTGGGACATGCCTGGACCAATATTTATTACATGAATAATGCAATCCAACTCAATCCACAGAAAATCATTAAGGATGGCATTTTTTTTTAAGGCAAACTAGGCCTCTTTCTAGCGAAGAACATACTACACAATTACAAAGCTCTTGCCATAAGATCAACAGTCAACAGCTATTCTGGGAAGGCTTTTAAGCTCAGGCACCCTCAGCAGGGTTTCAGCTCCAAGAACTCCATGGAGAACATGACAGACGTGGGGCGGCAGACGTTGAACAGGAGCTAACAAACCAGAGTTAGACACGGTGACGGGTGCTCTAGAGCAGAGAGCCAGGAATAGAGAGTTGGGGGGTGGGCAGGGGGCAAAGCTGCCGCTGAGACTGAGGGCAGGGGTCCAGCACAGGGAGAACAGCATCACGTGTGCCCACGTGGACAGGATGGCAGGACCAGGCCACGGGGGAGCCTGCGACCACAGCCGTGGAGGTAAGAAGGGTGTTCACGTTGGGAAAGACACAGAGAATCTGCAGGAAAGCTCTGAACCTGACACTCACAGGTGGGACTCTCGAGCAGCTGGAGGCTCGGTCAGGAGCAGGGCTGGGGATTGTGGACTCCGTGCTTTGACATTTAAAGACTCAACCCATCTGCCACCCCCTCCCTGACCAGGTGAGGCATCACCTCCATCCTGGAGAAGGACTGGTCGCCCAGAAAGCCAATGGGGCCCCGCTTGTCAGCCCGCGGTCCCCTGAGGCCACCAGGAAGGTCTCAGCCAGCGTCCAGCCAGCAGAGGGGTTTGGTGGGGCTGAGTGGGTGAATTTAAATGCTTTGAGGTGGGAAAGCCTCTCCAGTGTGCATGCGAGCCTCCCCCAGTGCTGGCGACCACCCCCTCCTCCCCCATGTCCCCCCTGCAGGTCGGTTCTGCTGGTTCCTGGACACACCTGATGGCGAGGCCCTTCATAGGTGCTGCACCCCGTCTCACGGGGTGGATGGCCCTGGCCTGGGAAGAAGGGAGACACCCACGTGGTAACTCCCTCTGTGCATTTAAAGCTTACTTCAGATGTGATTTCACAGGGGTTACCCTTTTAAGAAAAAGACAACACGTCAAGATACTGAGTGGTTTCCAAACACAGGGGCTGTCCGGGCATCTGCTGAGTTGAAAGGACAGATGTATTTGAGATGGGGGTCTGTGAGACCCCTCCTCCCCTGCCAGGGCCCTGCTCAACCCCCAACCCTACAGCTCTGATCAGCATCCCAAGGGGGTTCTACTTTTCCTTCCCTACACGACAGCCGACCCCAAATACCCGCCCCTGCTGCTGGAACCTCTGTCCCTTGGATGTCGTGCCTGACAGGACATAGTCGACACCCGTGAGAGTCACTCCCTTCCAGGACTGACTCAGGCTGACCTAAACAGTGGCTGTTCTGCTCATGGGAACAAGGGGTGGTGGGGCTGGGCTGAGGATTCTAGGTGCCTCCCCGACAGCATCACAGTCAACAATACGCACCCCCCCATAATACCTCCAGCCCCGCAGAGCCTAGAGCTTTACAAACGCTGATCCTTTGCAGCCCTGATCCTCACCACCAGCTACTCCACCAGCTACCACACAAGAGGAACAGGAAGTTACTGTTTCCACCTACAAGTGAGGACATCAATGCACAGAGAAGCCGGGCAGGTGGCTGGCTCCAGCCTCCACTCTCTGAGCTGCCCACAGCCTGTGGACTCAGGGCAGAGCCCACAGAACCATCTAGAACCCCCACCCCATCCACCAGCTCCTGCCCCTCAGTGGGCTAGGACATTTCTAGCCCTACACTTAAACACAAAAGCTCTTCAAAGGTTTTATCACTTTGAATGCAGGTCTTATACCCCAAACAAGATCTGTATGAAGTATTTAGTAATGATCGCTCAAAGTTTCCCAGGAGAAACTTCCCAACGAGCATCTCAGAGATGATTCCAGGAATGGGGCTTGACTTCCATCAGCCTCCCTCAGTGATGGGAAACCTAACATCTCCAAGTATCTCCTGGGAGGAGAAATGGCAGGGGCCGGGGGTGGGGGGCGGGCGGCAGTAGGAACAGAGCCCGGGGTGCTCTGCAGCTCCTCTCCCAAAGCCTCCCCCCCAAAAGGAGAGCAGAGTGAGACTCAGGAGGGAACAGGGTCACCCCAAGTTCGTATCAGAAAAGCTTTGTTTGCGTTTCTTTTAAATATAAAGTGATTTTTATTATATTTTTATTATATACTGCGTAATCTGTGTGTGTGTGTGTGTGTGTGTGTGTGTGTGTTTTAGCTGTGTCGAGTCTTAGTTGTGGCATGTGGGATCCTGGGATGTTTCATTGTGGCGTGGCTCTCTAGTTGCAGCACGCAGGCTTGGTTGCCCTGCGGCACGTGGGATCTTAGCCTGACCAGGGATCAGACCCACGTCCCCTGCATTGCAAGGCAGATTCTTAACCATCTGACCATCAGGGGAGTCTCCCATTTCTTTTTATTTAAACGGCGCACTTTCTATTTTATTTTTGGCTGTGCTGGGTCTCTGTTGCTGCACGGGCTTTCTCTAGTCTCGGCGAGTGGGGGCTACTCTCTAGTTGCAGTGCAAGGGCTTCTCTTCCTGAGGAGCTTGGGCTCTGGGGTGCGGGCTTTAGTAGTTGGGGCTCCCGGGCTTACTTGCCCCATGGCAAGTGGGATCTTCCTGGACCAGGGATCGAACCAGTGTCCCCTGCACTGGCAGGCAGATTCTTAACCACTGCACCACCAGGGAAGTCCTGTTCTCATGCTTTTTGCTCCCCTAGTAACGCTCAGAGCCCACTGCACCACCAGGGAAGTCCTGTTCTCATGTCTTTTGCTCCCCTAGTAATGCTCAGAGGGAAGTTATGTTCTTGCGTCTTTTGCTCCCCTAATAATCCTGAGAGCAAACTTACTCATTGGATGTTCCAGATCACTCAGATGTGACTCGGGGCCTACAGTCTGTAAACCAAGAACTTCTCAAACTGAAGCCCAGTTTAGTTCAGTCACTCAGTTGTGTCCAACTCTTTGCAACTCCATGGACTGCAGCACTCCAGGCTTCCCTGTCCATCACCAACTCCCGGAGCTTACTCAGACTCATGTCCATCAAGTTGGTGATGCCATCCAGCCATCTCATCCTTTGTCGTCCCCTTCTCCTCCTGCCCTCAATCTTCCCCAGCAGCAGGGTCTTTTCAAATGAGTCAGTTCTTTGTATCGGGTGGCCAAAGTATTAGAGCTTCAGTTTCAACATCAGTCCTTCCAATGAATATTCAGGACTGATTTCCTTTAGGATGGACTGGTTTGATCTCCTTGTAGTCCAAAGGACTCTCAAGAGTCTTCTCTAACACCACAGTTCAAAAGCATCAATTCTTCAGTGCTCAGCTTTCTTTATGGTCCAACTCTCACATCCATACATGAGTACTCAAAAAACCATAGCTTTGACTAGATGGAAGCCCAGACCTCAGGAAATCCCCGACCGTATTAGTCAAACGGGAGTGACCTTCGAGGGTTAGCATTTCTGTGGTTCAAGGAAGCCACAGAAGAGAAGGGACCCTGGGCCCTGGCCCCCAGGTCTCCAGCAGCTGGAGACAGGACCTCCGCACTTCATCTTGGGATGCTGACTAACCACAGGGGCCCTTGAGGCCAGAGCCAGGAGCACAACCTAGTCCCTGGCTGGACCACAAGCCCTGCCTGAAGCCATGGGGGGTGAAACAGGAACCGTGTGAGACGCCCGCCGCCCTTGGTGGGGACGGCCCTCCTCTCATTGGTGGCCACCCACCCCCAGGCCTGGGCCACAGCAGAGGGATTTCCAAAATGGAACCAGCCAAAGCTGTTGGAAACAACAGCTATTAGAACTGAAAAAGGCATCCAGGGCAATCCAAAACCCACCGTGACAGGAGAGACAACTGAGCCCCCAGAGGAGATGCTACAATGCACCCCAATAAACCTCTCCCAGAAACTTCATGCAAGAACAGGACACACAGGCAGGCTGGGTTCTCCTGGGGTGTGGAGGGTTAAGAAACACCCCTGTGTCTTTAGGGCCCTGGGCTGGGCTGGCGACAGTTACAGTCAGCATGAGGGTCTCAGTCAAGGCTGGAGTCGAGGGTCCCTGTGCCTGATATTTGGGGGGGCGGTCAGAGGAGAGCCTTCCCCAGTACTGATCAGCTTCCACAAAGAGGTGAGAAGAAAGCCCCAAGGGGAGACGCAGGAAGGAGAGAGGCCGACTTTAGAAAGTCTGGAAGAGAACTTCAGCTGCACAGCTGGGAAAGACCCAGCTGCAACCACAAGGGCCAGCAAGCCTGGAAATGCTGCCCAGTGGCCAGGAGGGTGAGACCCAGAGCCAGTGGGTCAGACTGGAATGAGGGGGTGGATGCTTAAATTTAGCCAGGTAAACAGTCCCAGCAGAGGGGCTGGGAGGAGTGGGCCACCAATGCCAAGGCTGGCCAGACTGGACCAAATGTTGGGTCCGCTTTCTGGGCTCCACCAGCTCGCTGCCTGGAGTGGGCAGTCTGTCCTCCTCAGAGATGGGGAGAGGGTGATTTGTACTGTAAAAGGTGGCTCAGGTGGAAAACCGTAGGGATTTCACCTTCACCAAGTGTCCATCCCCAAGCCCTCTCCTGGGTTTCTCTGAACTGCTGGATGCAGTTTGAAGATGCTTAATAGACACATCACCGACTCAATGAACATGAATTTGAGCAAACTCCGGGAGATAGTGAAGGACAGGGGAGTGTGGTGTGCTGTAGTCCATGGGATCACAAAGAGTGTGACATGACTGAGCAACTGAACAACAATAGGAACTAGCTAGGGATGCCCCGAGGTGAGACTCGCAGGACTTCCCTGCGCCCTGTCCTCTCCCCACTGGGGACTTCTAGATCTGCTGCTGTTGTGAGGCTCAAGAGACTTGAAGGAGCCCCCAAAACAGCAACAACCAACCAACTACTGAAAACTCTACGGACTGTGTTCAGGTGTGGGGAAGGAACAGGGGGACCTGTGCGGAAGACGAAGGGGATTAATGGCAGGCTATTTGGAACAGAGCTCGGAGCAGAGAACAGCAAACAGGACAGCTCTGTGGGCTTACTGGTGTCTATTTTAGAGACGGTGAGGAGCAGCACGTCACATAAAGCCTCCTACCCTACTAGACAGGCCAGCATGGCCATCCAGAAGCCACAGAGACACCAGGAGCGAAAATTAGAACAGGCTAGCCTGGGCTCTGGTCCTCCCTGAGGAAGAGCAAACAAGAAACTCTTTGAGCTGCCACTAGAGTAACAGCAGGGTGAAATACCCAGGTGAAGAGCAAGCCCAAATTTTTTCTTTTCATAGCATATGGCTCCCAGCAATTTGGCTTAGACTTTAGGCATAGAAAAAAAGTTTTTTTTTTGTTTTAGAAAAGGGTTGTTTTCAAGCCAATCAGACCCCTTGGAGGCAACGGCTCCATAGAAAGGACCCAAAGAGGGCTCTTCTCAGACTGAGCAGACGTCTGTTCACACATCTGTACTCGAATACCCGAGAAGTTGGGGCCTAGGACTGCAAGGCCTGCAGACCCTAGCAAGTCCCACGCCCAAGGGGCAATTTTCTCTAGGAAAGGAAGGGGACTGCCCTCAGGTACTTATCCACATGCCACCTGGGTAGGTCCTTGGCTCCACAAACGTCCTCCCCTGTGCCTGCTCCACCTCTGATGGTGCAGAAACCTCTGTCCTCAGGTTTGGGACTGGACCTCCCCACAAACGCCCTGGGGCATCACAGCGACCTCAGCGTGCAGAGGTCTCTGAGCACCGCCTGTCCTTCCCAGTAGAGGTATCTCCTTCCTTGTGCTATTTATAGCCACAAATCTTCTGTGTGAAGACAGAACAGACACTATTTTGAAATGGAGGAAACCACCACTCAGCCTTCCACATCTCATGGGTCAGCAGGTCTGCCGGACCGAGTGTGCGCCTAGCAGGCCTGTGGGCGCAAGCGCAGGCTGGGTATCACTCCCCCATGCCTGAGAGCAGAGCCTTGCGCTTGATAAGTGAACAGCACACGTTAATCCACACCGGAGAGGCGGCCTCCAAGAGAGGGTCCCCGGCTTTCCCAGGGTGTGCCCACTGTCTCCAGCCCCTGTGTTGCCGTAGGGCTAGCCTCAGGAGGGGCCACCCTGAGCTTCCACCACTGCCCCTGGCTGGGTGCTGGTAATCTGGCCAGGAGCATGACTCTGCCCACTGGAGATTACCGCACCCATGCTGATGGCACGCATCACATTGCTGTCAATGGGCACTTCTTCGGCCACTAGACTGGTAACAGGATTCTCCTCCAGGTACCAGGCTGAAGCTCTGCCCGGGTGGTGGTAACTGAAGGCGGTGGCCAAGCAGCCAGGTGGCAAAAGAGCCGGGGGGCAAGCGGACAGCAAGTCCCCCAGCACAGCCAGGTCACCCCTCAGCGCCTCGCTCTGTCGAAGAAGCACTCCTGCCCCAAGCAAAGGCAACGAAAACATCCAGGAAAGGGCGCTCTGTGTGAGTGCGCGGCCAAGTATCCCCCGAGGCTCCAGGAGAGGGTGGAGAAAGGCCACCCCGCACCTCTCGCGGCCGGCGGGGAAGAGGCAGGGCGAGCAGAGGCGCAATGAAAGAAAACAGAAAACTCAGGAGAACCAGCCTGAGACCTGCTCGGGCTTCGGCAGGAATCCAGGCACCAAACTAACACTGCTCGAGGGGGTTAAAAGAATCCAGATGGAGCCTCGCCACAGTCTGGCGGGCGCGGGGCGCAGAGCCCACCGCGGAGCCCAGCTGGGCCCGAGCGAGCCGGGAAAAGAGCGCGGGAAGCTCGGGGGCTCGCGGCGCGGGGACTGCCCGGGTCTGAGCCTGTGCGCCCGGGGGCGGCTCCCCGCAGCTCCTGGGGCCCGAAAGCGGCGACACCCGCCTCCCGGAGGCGGGAACCCTTGCTACCTGCCGGCTGGGGGCGGCCCGGGCCGGCGAGAGCCAGCGGCCCCAGCTTTGTTCGGCGGCGGGGACCCCTTCCCCTGCGGGCCCCCCGGCCGCGCAGATCCGCCCCGCTCCGAGCTCTGGGTCCCTGGGGATGCGGTGGGGTGGGGCCCCTCCTGGACCGCGCCTCTCTGCTCCCGACCCTGGCACCCAGACTGGCCCGCGGGCGAGGGGCGCGGGGAAGTTGGGCGGCGGGGCGGGGGCTTACCTGCGCGTCCGCGGCTTGTCAGGCCCGCGGGCTCCCGCTCGCTGTCCGGTGGTCCGGCCCTTCCAGAGCCCGCGGGGCCCGGGTGGCCGGGGGCGCCGACTCTCCGCGCTGCGGTTCGGTCTCGCCGAGCGTCCGCCCCAGGGGTCCACCACTCGCTCCCGCGGAGCCCGAGCTCTCTACCCGGAGGGCGCCTGTGTCCGAGCCGGCGGGCAGAGGCGGGGCGCGGCCGGCGGTCGAGCGGAGGAGGCCGGGCGCTGCGCAGGGCTCGGGCCGGGAGCTGCGCGCTCCTCTCCCGCCTCGGTTGGGAACTTGGGCCCGAGTTGGCTGCGGCGGTGGCGGCCGCGGCTCCGAGTGCAGGGCCGGCGCCGGCCGGCGGGTCCCGGGCCCCGCGCTCCGCCCCGCGCCTCCTCCCCGCCCCCGCCCTGCCGCGACAACCCGCCCCCGGGGCTCCTCCCGGGCGGGACCGGGCTTCGCACCTGCCTCCGCGCCCCGCGCGCCCGCTCTTTCTCGAGCCAGACTCCGCGGCGCGCGTGGGGAGCAACCCCCTCCCCGGACATCCCGCACATCTACCTCCCACTTCGCCGGAGCTCTGCCGGGTCCTCCGGGAGCACCTAAGAACTCACTGGGCAGCAGCCCCCGGTGCAGCCAGCGCTCCTGCCGGGAGCCCCCAGCTCACATCAAATACTCGCACGCGCCTTATCCTCCTCTGGGTACCCCCAAGGAGGAGAGGACCTGTCATTTCTGGCTCACAAACCCGAGCCATTCCCTCTGGTCCTGGATCCCTGGACAGCACCCAGCAAAGCCATCCCTCGGGTGAGGACGGCCCCCGCGGCGGGAATCGCAAGAAACGCGTTTCCACAAGGAAAATGTGCGCCCTCATCACTTCTGGGACACCATTAGGGCTGAATTACTCTGGTAGTCACTGAAGGGAGTTAGAGCCCAAACAGTCACTAGAGCCTCCGCTGGGACCCATGACCCAACACTTTGATTGCAGCCCCCAAATCTGGGGAGCGTGGTACCTGCTGGTACCCCTGGGCGAGCTGCCCCAGAAGGAGTAGCCAAGGTCCCACCAGGGCAGAGCTCCAACTCCAGCCCTGGAGCCTAGTCCAGACCCCAACCAAGAGGGCCAGCATGGTGTGAGGCCCACCCTACAAGGGCTTTTTTTTTTTTTTTTTTTTAATATTCTGCACCTCCTTCCCTTCCCTTAGTAAATAGAAGGTTGCTCTGATAAAGAAATTATCTTTGAATGCAGTAGGTGAGGGGAAAAGTGGTAGCAATAATTGAAGCCTTGGGCTTTTTAAAATTAGTATCACAACAGAGTGACAGCCTTCCCCTTTCAGTGGGGGAAGGGGCTGCAGGGGGTGGTCAGAGACTGAGGGTCCAGGAACCCACCACAGTGGGCTGGCAGTAAGGATCTATTGTGCTCTGGGTTTTACAATAAGGAAAGTAAGTGTAGTTTTAGCAAATACCACGCTAATTAGGGGGAAAGTCTTCCCTGGAATTGTGCTGGTCTGGCCGGAGGTGCCCCAGGACTCTTCTCACCTCACAGTAAATGGGGTTTATGAGACCAGGTCCAGCAGCCTAAAATGAATGGCCTGTAATTGCCATGGGGCGGCGGGGGGCGGGGGGGCGCCTTCCCCAAGGGGAGCTAGTTCAAGGCTCTTTCTGTGGGGAAAGATGAGACCTGCAGGGAGTTGGTCTAACGCAGGACAAAAGCTTTGAATTCACCTTGTCAGATTACAAACAGGCTCACCTTCTCCTCACAAGAAATGGGTTCTGGGGTTAGGGTCTTTGTGCGAGCAAAGGAAGGCCTCATGCAGAAGAGAAGTGGCATGCAGCCTGGCAGATGCTGGGGATTCACTTCATACTCTCGTTTATGGAGCCCTAAACACACAGAGATGGCTAAGTGCAGCTCCCAGCCTCGGGAAGTTAAACGTTTAAAGGAATAACCACAAGAATGAGCAAGTTTGTTTGGGCCCCAGCTGACCACCCAGGGGGAGGGCAGGTGACAGATGACAGCCACCCCAGCTGAATGTCCCCCGTGTGTTCCTGCACCTCCCGCCTCTATCTTGGTCCAAGATGAGTCAACGCCTGTGGTCCAGCGAGGGAAGCTGCAGCCCCCCAGGAAAGGAGTTTGTGGCTGAGTAGCTGGGAAAGCATTCGAACGAGGAGCCCCGAGTCCTGGGCCAGGTTCCCAGGGGAAGTGGTGAGCGCCCCACTGCTTGAGTCAGCCCAGAGGCCAGCGCTGTGGGACTGCGGACGAGGCTTGCCCATGTTTTGTCTGTGATGGCTGGGTGGGGTCTCCTGCCTTCTCCCCCAGATAAAACATACCCTGACTTGGCACTTGTGGTTTAAACACAGAGAAAGCAAGTTTCTGGACCTATGGAAAAGGGTAATGGTTCCTGCTTTGTTTATTGGAGACGCTGTTCCTCCTTCCTGGTC
The DNA here is from genome assembly GCF_033118175.1 of Dama dama. Classification (NCBI taxonomy): domain Eukaryota; kingdom Metazoa; phylum Chordata; class Mammalia; order Artiodactyla; family Cervidae; genus Dama; species Dama dama. The sequence continues at coordinate 12,074,917 of NC_083702.1, forward strand.
ATGCACCCACAGGCTGCCAGCCACCCTCAGAGGCTTCCTTCAAGGCAGAACGGCTAACAAAACCCCATCAGAGGGAGACAGGAGGAGCCAGCCTCCTCCGTTTCCTTAGTTCTCTGTGGCTCTCTGTCGAGGCCCCTTTAAGGCTGACCTCTGCCCCTTGGGCTGTGCACGCTGAGGGCAGCCGTCCCCTTTCCCATCGCAGCACCGGGAGGAAGAGTTTCATGGACCACGGCCGCTCTGGCGCCAGCGTCCTGATGTGAGAAAGTCTTCCACCCCACCCCAACCCAGTCTGCTTCTCTGGCCCCTTCCTAAGGGTTTATTTGGGATGCACAGAGAATTTCTTGGGGGCACCAGCCTGACGAGCCTTCGAAGCCGGGAGAAAATGGAGAAATACAGCTATAGAGCTAGAAGCCGTTTTGCCAACAGCTACTCCATGGTCTGTGCTGGAGAGTGTTCACCTTGTGCTTGTTGTCTGGATGCTTTTCTGAAAACAGGGGCTTGAAAAGTTGGTAGATTCTGACCCAAATATCAAGCTGCCATCCATAGATCCCCATAGATTACCCCCTCCAATACCCTGCCTGCCTCAGACTCACAGTAGCTGAGACATTCTGGGATGTGTGGGTCGGGGGGATACTAAACACTAGTGGCACCAGGGTTGGAAAGAGGAGAACTCTGCTATCATGGGCTTGAATCTGCCTCTGCAGTGACTTGTCGAGAAAAGTTCACAGGAGGAGGCCAGCAGCTCGAGGGAGGCCGAAGGAGGCAAGAGGATGGACAGTCTCAACGCTGATATGTGCAGTTACGTTTCCTCTCGATTGAGATCCATCTGGTGAAGACAGCCCTGCTCACTGCCCTTGGAGGGTCTCCTGTAACCACTTCTCCCCAGAGAGACTAATGTCCTCCAGGGAAAGATCTAGCGAGGATGCTGAGCAGGGGGCTCTACATCAATACCCCCGCCCCACCGACCCCGGACATCCGGACTCACTGCCTGTGTACGTGATCTTGGGCAGGAAGGGCTGTCTCTCAGCCACTGTTTCCTCATCTGTCAGGGAGTGGCAGTGAGACAGCCTGCCTCAGGGGGTGAGTACTACGTGGGGTGAAACAGGTGAGGAAACCGAGAACCACCTTTTACAGACGGTGTGCGCTGTCTGCTCAGTCGTGTTTGATTCTGTGTGACCCCATGGACTGTAGCCCGCCAGGCTCCTCTGTCCATGTGATGCTCCAGGCAAGAATACTGGAATGGGTTGCCATTTCCTCCTCCAGGGGAGCTTCCTAAGCCAGGGATCAAACCCCCATCTCCTGTGGCTCCTGTATTGGCAGGCAGGTTTTTTTTACCACGGAGTCACCTAGGAAACCCCTCACATTTGGCACACACTCAATAAAAACTACACTTGATCTTAGCCAAAAGGCCGAGAAGCGATAATAAAAACTGATAACAGTGTTACTCCTCTAAAGCAGACAGGACCTGAGTTCCTACGTGGATGGTCTAATGTGGCTCTCAGCCTCTAAACTCCTGGATTTTCATCCCCATATTTTCTCCCACGAGAAGACAGACAGAGTCCTAGAATGTTCCTTGAATGAATTACTGCTTCACAAATATCTAGAATGAGTCAGCTGAAGGTGTCATTGAAGTGAAGTGAAGTTGCTCAGTCGTGTCCAACTCTTTGCAACCCCATGGACTATAGCCTACCAGGTTCCTCCATCCATGGAATTTTCCAGGCAAGAGTACTGGAGTGAGCTGCCATTTCCTTCTCCAGGGGGTCTTCCTGACCCAGGTCTCCCACATTACAGACAGACGCTTTACCTCCTGAGCCACCAGAGAAAGTGTCACTAAAACGTGGCAAAATCCAGAGATCCCAGCATCACAGTCAGCATTCCCCGTAAAGACCTCGGGGAGCATGGAAGGGAAGCTCTCCTGGCTGGAGGGAATGAACTGCTGCAGGCTGGGCCCATAGGGCAGTGCTGTTTGGAGTCACCGTGGACACGCAGTGCTCCATCCACCTTGACCTGTCAGGATCCTCGAGTTCTGTTTCCCCTTCTTGGCTTTGACTGAGGTCCTTCTGTGTGTGTTCTGTATGGATGGGTGTTAGGAGGGAATGGGGACGCAGCGCCCGTGTCAGGGGATCTGCCCTCATGGTGGGGCAGGGGCCCTCAGAGGCGCGCACCCCCAGGTCAGGTGCCCTCAGGAGGGGGTGAACCCCATGATGGTCACCTCCTCTGCTGGGGCTGCAGTGTCCTCATAAAACGAACCCACAATGGAGTCAAAGGGGGAAGGGAGGTGGATGGCAGTGTGGGGGGAGACGGGAATCTGACTCCATGTCCATCTCATTTTGAGGGTCAACGGGAGCGGTCAAGTGTTGACAGCAAGAAATGGCAATGGGAGGGAGGCTGGAGGTCAGGGTGGCTGGAGACACAGCTCCAGCAAACAGAACTGGTAACGGCGAGGGTCTAGGTGGAAGGGGACTGAGCCTTGGGGATGATCCTGCAAGGTTAACTGTCAGGAAGTGGGGCTAGGGAGTGGGACTAGGGTCAAGTGATGCACTCTTCACAATAAGGGAACCCTGCATATGCTTGAACTCAGAAGAAAAGTGAGGTGGGTGAGAAATTCCTGGTCTTGGAATGGGGAGGGGAGGAGGAAGCCAGGAGCTCCCGGGGGTGGGGGAGGGTTGTCGGTCCAGGCCTGAGGGACCTTCCTCCCTCCTCTCAGGAGCCGTGGAGTCTTGTGATCAGAGGGTGTCTCATGGTCACTGACTCTGAAACTGCAGGTTGGGAAGTTCCTGGGGTCCTGGTGGTTTGGATTGTGGGTTTATCAGCATCTCTCAGGAAAGACTGTCACAAACACAAACTCCCAGGCTGCACTGCAGGCCTTTTGAGCAGGTGTGTTTGTGGTCTGTAACTTTTAAGCTCCCACAGGTGATTCTGATCTTCAGCCCTGTCTGAGACTTGGCCGTGTGTGGGTACATGTGTGCTCAGTTGCTCAGTTGTGTCTGACTCTTTGAGACCCCATGGACTATAGCTCACCAGGCTCCTCTGTCCGTGGGATTCTCCAGGCAAGAATACTGGAGTGGGTTGCCATGTCCTCCTCCAGGGGATCTTCCCAACTCAGAGATAGAACCTGCATCTCTTGCATCTCCTACATTGGCAGGTGGGCTCCTTACCACTAGCACCATCTGCGAAACCCCTGAGACTTGGCCCCCAAGGTCCATATCCAGTAAGCCTGAGAGCAGGGAAGAGGTGCCCTGTCTCCAGGGACCCCGGAGAATCCACCCCTATCCCCTCGAGTGGAGGCAGAGGGCAGGGCAGCAGAGGGGAACCCACCTGGTACCCTAGCCTAACTCCTGCCCACCTTGGCCTTGGGAATGCATCAACTGAGACGGGGCCCCAGTTCTCTAAATGGTGCTAATGAGGATGAGAGAGGAAATCCGCAGGTAACCCAGACATCTCACGGTGAGTAATGGTTTGCCTAAGGACCTATAATTATCATCAAAAGCATTTCTAAACTCCCGAATTCCACCCTCTGAACTGGAATGCTTGGTTGGCAGTTTCCTGGGTGAAGTTTTTGTTTGACTTGAGAAAAAATGTTTGTACCACAGGCAGGCGAAGGGTGACACAGGGTGGGAATGCAGCATCGTAGTAGACAATAGCTATGTTGGACAGTGTGAAATTTAACACGTTTAACACAACACCCTCCCCTGTTCTCTGATCTTCTTCACTCTATCTAGTGGGATAAGCCTCTGGATCCTAAGATATAACTAAGTTCAGCACCTGAATTAACCCTAGATTTTTTAAAATGTATTGATCAATGAAAATGACTCACAGAAAATAGCAATCAGTTGCAAAGTTAATTAGACTTGAAAAATTCTTCCTTCCTAGAGGCTCTTTTTCTTCTTTCTAAAAATATTTTGGTTGCACTGCTCAGCATGTGGGAGCTAGTTTCCTGACCAGGGATCGAACCCATGTCTCCTTCAGTAGAAGCTAGGAGTCTTAACCACTGGACTGCCTGGGAAGTCCCCAGAGAAGCCCTTCTTGAGACTTCACACTCTGCCCAGCGAAGACAATGAGAGAGAGATGATCAGCAAAGAGACCAAAATTCCATTCAGTATTTTAAGTTTCAAACGTGGGCCTTAAATACCGTCAGTACTAAGAGAAGATACAGATACATGCCATTGGTTTGGAGAGGGCTGGTGGTGGTGTGTGGGGGCTGACCTGAGTTTCCCAAATCTGAGTGGAGAGATCCTGGGGAGAGGGGGCCGGCCAGGGAGGGGAAGGTTCTGGCCCATGACCTCACCCCCTCCTTTATCAAACTCCTAGCCACCCTCCCCTGTTTCACTTCCTTTCCGCCTTCCTGCAGCCTCGTAACCACACCTGTGTCCCGCCTGCTGCTTTTCGCATTCGCGGGCTGTCATCTGGGGTGTGTTTTAAGCAGGAATTTCTGGGAACAAAAAAGCTCCCCAGCCCACAGCAGATTCTCCAGTGGTGGGATTTCAGGCCCCAGAGCATTTGGATGGAGGAGATGATCCTGGGCTCCGGGAGTAGGAGGTGGGGACCTGGGAGCCTTCCTAGTGCCTTTAGATCTTACCACCCAGGTGGCCACCAGCCTCCAGTCCACTTCCCAGGGCGCTTTCCAGGCTCCCCCGGCCCGGCCAGTGGCAGGAGGCCTGGAGCTGCTTGCTCAGTTTTTAACTTTAAACGTCCACCAGGGTTGGTGGTGAGGGCCAGGGTCTCCAGAGTTGGCAGAGAAGGCCCAGGTCATTGAAACCCATGCAGGCAATGCAGGGTCCTAGGATTTTTGCTTTCTGTGAGGCGTTATGAATGTGTGTTTCAAAGACGCTTCATGCTAACAGTTAAAGGGTCAGAACCAACCAGGTCACAACCAGTATTTCATTAATAAAACCCTCTCTCTTTTCACTTAGAGAACCCTGAGCAGGGACGTGATGGCTGATGACAGAGACCTGGACAGACAGAGGACACTCGCTTGCTCCAGATACAGAGCACAAACGTACTGACTTGGGGCCAAGCCCTGGCCCGAGAGCCTTTGATGTGGGGGAGACGGGAATGAATCAGGCGGCTGGCAGTTGGGCCAGAGCAGGGGTGAAGTTTCTCTCTGGGGAGCAGCTGGCTCAGAGCTTCCCGAGGAAGGGGGGCCGGAGCTGGGGGCCCCCAAGCAGGGTGGCCTGAGGGGGCCAGGGAGGGGAGCTTGTGGGCGCACTGGGAGGGCCTTGGGTCACCCTCTCGGCAGCCAAAGCCACTGGCTGGAGGAGCCCTCACTGAGCAGAGTCCTCACTGCTTGAGGCAAACAGTGCAATCTCTGCCTTGTACCCTGGGGGCGGAAGGCCAAGCTGGAAGAGAATCACCCCCAGTGAGGGAGGGGTGGCAAGGAGGCCCCTCGGCTGCCCAGGACTGGGTTCCAGACCTCTACCAGCAAGAGGTGGTCCTGAGGCTGACTGACTGGGGATGGCACGTCCTGTCCTGTCCCCATGGGAGGCCCCATTGCTGCGCCCAGCCCCCATGCTGAGACCCAGCTTCGACCGCAGGGCCCCAGTCTGACTTTCTTTCCCATCTTAGTGGGTTTGGGACAGCCTAGCGGGCTGGGAGCAATAAAGGCTGTTTTTGAGCAGCTGAACCCACAGGCATAAACTCAACTCTGGACAAGCCGTGGGGCAGCCCCCCCCCCCCCGGCTCAGCCCTTACCGCCTGCGGCGGCGACAGGAAGAAAGAACCACCTGGGCCGTGTTCCTGACTTAGGGAGATGCTCACCTGCTCCCAAACCTGGCCAGCCCTCTTCCCCCTCCAGTAGCCCCTGGGTGTCCCTCCACCCAGGTGCAGTGGTTGGGTGGGGGAACACCCTCTCCACCTCTTGAACTGCTGTTTGGGAAGCAGAGATCCTGCAGCCCAACTCTTAGGAAAACCTTCCAGATTAGGGTAGTGACCATGGTGATGAGTAAAGCAGGGATAACTGTTAGTTTTTATGGATTTTCCACTGCTGTGTGGCACCAGGAATCATGTGAAGGGACACCAGCTCGGTCAGCGTCAGGACAGCACGGAACAGTCCTAACGGAGAGCGTACCATGAGCCAAGGAATGGGACCCTCACAACTGCACTCTGACGATGCCATCCCATCATGCCGGTGAGACCCAGCCAGGCCTCGGGGACCCAGGTCAGGCCTTACCTGTCCCCAGGTGTACAAGAGCTGCTGTGGAGACAGAGCCTTCTCCAAACTCTGCCCCAACACACAGGGTCTCCATCCCAGCCCGACCATCACTCAGGGGCGGGAATCAAGCTGGCCAGGCTCTATAAATAGCAGTGGTGGTGGGGGTGGGGGTGGAGGGGCTGGGCTGGAGACCGTGGGAGAAATGCAGAAGATAAAGTGCTTTTCTTTGTAATCTGTTCAAGCTCACAAGGAGGCAGGAAAACAATTTCCCCGCAAACTAAGAATCAAGGAAAGTCCAGTTCTCTCGCCGCCGGTGGCTGGAGACTCGAGGCTTTTAATAAAACAATTCTGGGACGATGCCTGTAGGTCCAGGAAAGACCCCTGAAGCTGCTCAAGCTGGGGGGCAAGAAGCTGGGTGAGTCCTTAAGCAGCATGGAGGCTGTTTCGTCTGCGGTGGTCTCGAGTCCCCCCACCCCCACTTCCACCAACCAGAGGCTGCCAGGAAATCAGACCCATGGGATCCCAGGGTGGGGGGCTCCCTCTAGTGGCCCCTCGGACCCACTGGCAGCTGGCCCCTGGGATCTTAACCCAAGTAGTGAAGGAAGCAGAGGTTTGGACACCTGGCAGAGGAGAGGCTGGTTCCCTCCCAGGCATGAAACCCGGGGATGGAGAAGATGCATCTGGACCCCGCGCTCACGGCAGTGTCCTTCACCAGAGCGCAGAGGTGGAAACAGCTCGGGCGCCCGCTGACGGATGGGTGGATAAACAGTGGTAGAAACACAGTGGAACGTTATTCAGTCTTAAAAAGGAAAGAAAGCTTGACTCAAGCTACAGAATGGATGAAACTTGAGGTCATTGTGCTCAGTGACTTAAGCCAGACACAGAAGGACAAATGCTGTGTGACTCCACTTATGTGAGGCCCCGAGAACAGTCAACACGCAGAGAGGCAAGGAGCAGAGAGGTTACGGGGGCTGGGGCAGGGGCGGGGTTTCAGCCGGGACAGTGAACGTGTCTGGACCCAGATGGCTGGACAGCAGTGTAAATGCACTAAACACTACTGGATTGGACCCTTACAAATGGTTACAATTGTAAATTTCATGTTATTTATATTTTACCATAATAAGGAGAAAAAAAAAAACAGGAAAAAAAAAAAAAAAAGAGAGGGAATATGTCCATCCACTCTTGTGGGAAAAAAACACACCTTCTTCCAGAGTCCTAAAAAGTTTGCCAAATGACCCAATTTGTGTTGAAATTTCCTGGGTTTGTCTCTGCCTAGAATGAAATCTAGAGTCTTAAAATTCACTCAGTTTGGAAGAATAAACTGGGAAGAATTTCTGTACTTGAATATAGTTGGAGTAATCAAGACAGCATGGCCTTAGCGGAAGGACACAGACCAATGGAACCTGGGAACAGACCCACACAGACACTCTCAAATGCTGTGACAAAGCTACTTCAATGGGAGACGAACAGTCCTCTCAACAAGAAGTGCTGGGGCCACTGGACGCCCACAGATTGAAAATGGCCTCAAGGTCATTCAAGAATCAGGATGTCATCCCCCCTGCCACTAGGAACACGCCAATGAATTCCATAAGGAGGTATCACTAGAGACCCACGAGAACAGTTGAAATAGGAAGCTAGATCTCTCAGAAGTTGCTGGCAGGAATTCAAAATGGTGCAGCCACACTGGAGAAGAGTCTGGCAATTTCTTAAAAAACCAAACATACACTTACCATACAATCCAGCAATTGCACGCCTGGGCATTTACCCCAGAGAAATGAAAACTTGTGTTCCACAAAACCTGGAAGTTCACGGCAACTCTATTTGTAACAGCCCATAGCTGGAAATGGCCCACAGGTTCTTCAACATGTGAACAAAATGTGGTCCATTCAGACTATTTAGTGACAGGCACCACCTTGCAGGGCAACCTCATCAAGCCCTGGAACCCAGCCGGGGGCCAGAATTGTGACCAGGGGAAAATTCTGGTATTCCCAGGTCAGGGGTCAGCAGACCATACCTCAGGGGCAAATCCTGCTGCTGGCCCTTGCATGACCTGTGAGCTGAGAACAGCTTCTACATTTTTAAGTGGTTGGAAAAAACTGTTTGAAGAGAATAATATTACATGAGATATGAAAATTAGATGAAATTCAAATTTCAGCATCTATCGTTTCATCAGAAGACATACAGTCCACAGCTGAGCAGAGACTACGGGTGGCAAAGCCTGCAATCAAGACTTCCTACAAAATGAAAGTGCGGGGCCCATATTTTAAAAAATGGTTAAGGGACTTCCCTGGTGGTCCTGTGGGTAAGTTCCCCAATGCAGGAGAATTCTCCTGGAAGAATACTGGAGTGGGTTGTCATTTCCTCCTCCAGGGAATCTTCCCAACCCAAGGATCGAACCCTCATCTCTTGCATCTCCTGCATTGGCAGGCAGATATTTTACTGCTGAGCCACTAACTGGACTGGTCACCCCAAATTAGACTCATTTTCTTTCTTGATGGGATAATCTTTTGGAGTGGGGGGGTGCCATGGATGTATGGGTGCACCAGCTCTTTCATTCAGGCAGTCACCCCACACTCACCCCAAAATATCAGAGGCAGTCTGTGACATCCCTTTTCTTCGTGAGGAAGTCAAAGTTTTAAAGTGCTAATATTTTTGACTTTTCTTACTTCTCAGATATCATGATAACTCCTTTGAAACTGCTCCATCAGCCTGGTAGTTGGGTTGAGAAGTTGTGTTTGAACATTATCTCCAAGTTATTTGGACTTTTTTTCCCTCAAGTCCTTTAAAGGCTATGTGTGAAGTTCAGTACATAGTGGCACTGTTCTTGGATATAGTAATTCAATTTGGTACAAACCTAGGAAGCAGAAACAGTTCCACAACAGGGCGAATCTCTGAGGCTGACTTTTATGCTTTGCAATTGCTGGCAATTTGAGAATCCCAGTGAGCATCACCACTCTTCTGCTGTCTCCACTGGACACCAGCTTTTTAAATAAAATGCGAGATGCTGCCTCCACGGGTGGCATCAGTGGGGTATCCGCACCTGTTTGGATCTTTGCTGTTTCTGGTACCACAGATTTATTCCTGCTGTGGTAGGAAGGGCTCGAAGTGGGTCCGGGCACAGCCTGTGCCCGGCCTCTAGTGAGTAGACCTTGGGGAAGAAATGTCCTTCTCTGCCAGTGGACAAGGAGGCTCCTTGAGCAGGGGCCATGGCGGGAAAAGGCTCTAGGTGGCGTGTGATTCAGGTGGGGCTGGGACCCCAGCGTTGGAGGGAGCCCAGGCTGCAGGGCAGAGACGGGCACTGCCCCCAAGTGGCTGTGGACCCCTGACTCCCACGTTTAGGAATGTTTCCAGACTTCCTTCTGTTTAAAATGAAGAGATTGGACAGGCTTTTTTTTTTTTAATATATACTTTATTTAGTTAGTTTTGCTTGCACTGAGTCTTGGTTGCTTTGTGCAGGCTTTCTCTAGCTGTGGCGAGTAGGGCTACTCTTTATTGCGGTGCATGGGCCTCTTATTGCAGTGGCTTCTCTTGTGCAGCACAGTCTCTAGGGCATGCAGTCTTCAGTAGTTGCAGCAGTAGTTGTGGGCTCAGTAGCCGTGGTGTGCAGCTCTAGTGTGAGTGGGCTTCAGTAGTTGCAGCTCGAGGGCTCTAGAGTGTGGGTTCAGTGGTTGTGGCGCATGGGCTTAGTTGGTCTGCGTCATGTGGAATCCTCCTGGACCGGGGATCGAACCTGTGTCTGGTTCAGTTCAGTTGCTCAGTCACATCTGACTCTTTGTGACCCCATGGACTGCAGCACACCAGGCCTCCCTGTCCATCACCAACTCCCGGAGCTCGCTCAAACTCATGTCCATCGAGTTGGTGATGCCATTCAACCATCCCATCCTCTTTCGCCCCTTCTCCTGCCTTCAATCTTTCCCAGCATCAGGGTCTTTTCCAGAGAGTCAGCTCTTCACATCAGGTGGCCAAAGTTTTGGAGTTTCAGTCTTTCTAATGAATATTCAGGACTGATTTCCTTTAGGATTGACTGGTTTGATCTCCTTGCAGTCCAAGGGACTCTCAAGAGTCTTCTCCAACACCACAGTTCAAGAGCACCAATTCTTCAGCACTCAGCCTTCTTTATGGTCCAACTCTCAACATCCATACATGACTACTGGAAAAACCACGGCTTTGACTAGACAGACCTTTATCGGCAAAGGCAGATTCTTATCCATTACGCCACCAGAGAAGTCCTGGACAGGACTGTTTTCAAGATCCTTTCCAGCTGTAATCACCTACAAGTCTATAAGGAAGAATTTTCTAACATAAAAATCTACTCAAACTGGCAGCCTGAGAGGGTAAGGGGAGCTGTGTGTAGTCCAGGGGGCCCTGTAAGAAGAGGGGCATTTGGGTGACCCCTTAATAGAAAGCAGGCTCTCTCTACTTCCTATATGAAGTGAATTCCTCAGAGGGTTTCTGCTCTAAACCAAATAAATCTAATAAAAGGTAGTTTACTCAACCTCCTTATGCCCTCGTCCCTGTTTGGAAAGTGGAGGAAGCAGGCAGGTGTCCTTTAGGGCAAACAAGAGGGGGCAAAAGACTGGCTGGGCAGCCTGGGGCTGGGTGGGGGGAGCCTTGGGGATGGGCCAGTAGGTGCTGCCAGGACACTGTCAATATTCCAGAGACCTTGGTTCAAACTGGGGCCAGGGCTGAGCAAGGGAGAGGGGAGTCCCAGGGTTGCTGGGCTCGGGAAGCAGTGATTAGGCGGTAGATGGGCCTTGGTGCCTGGTGGACCAGCTAGGGCTTCATTCTGAGTTAAGAGGAAACTTGAAAGCCTAGAGAACAACAGTGCCCAAGACAGCAGGTGTTTGCTGTGGATCAGCCTTTAAAATTAAAAGAAAAAAAAAAAATTTGTGTGTGGTTAAAAAATATGTAAATAACATCTATACTTTTAACTATCGGTAAGTATACAACGTGGGCTTCCCAGGTAGTGCTAGTGGTAAGTGCCACCCTCCTGCCAATGCAGGAGACCTGAGAGACACGGGTTCAATCTCTGGGTCGGGAAAATACCTGGACTGGGAATGGCAACCCACTCCGGTATTCTTGCCTAGATAACCCCATGGACAGAGGAGTCTGATGGGCTACAGTCCAAGGGGTTGCAAAAGAGTCGGACACAACTGAAGCGACTAACAACACAAGAAGCTCCAGCTGCTCTTGTTAGCACAGGGTACGCTGAAGAGAGAATGGATGTGGGCCGTGGTCTCACTCAACGTCCGTCTGAAACGTGGACAGGCCCCGGTCATCGCGTAAAGGGCGGGCTTGGTGTCTGGCAAGCCCTTCACCAGGAGCCCCTCCTGTCCTCCACTCGTGGGCTGGGTGACCGAGGGCACTGCACATTCTCTGTAAATCACTCCCCTCTCAGTCTTGTTTATTAAACTCACAGAGGGCCACGGGGGCAGGACAGCCACAAGCCCTGGGGTGCTTCGGTGGGGGGCTGGTGGGTGGACACAGGGGAGTTGGCTCCCACCCTGGGGCCTTGAGTCACCCCCAGCCGTGGCGACTGACGCAGACCTGCAAACAGAAGGTGCCCCAGGAAGCGCTGGTGAGATGAAGACAGAAAACCCGGCGTCTGGCGGGAGAGCTGCCCACCAGCCCGCCCGGCTGCCAACAGCTGGGGTTCTGTGTCCAGGACACTCAGGAAATGCTCCTCTCTAGACCTGCTGGAACGGGAGACCCTGACCATCCCTGATCCCTGCAAACTGGGCAGTACCCAGCCCTGGGTCTCCTGCACGTAGAGGAGGAGGAGATTTGGTGGAGGTGGGGGAGGGGCAGGAATCTTGTTAAGCAAAAAGAAAAAACAGAAAGAAAGAAGGTGGCTGCTGGGAAAGGCCTGTCAGGCTCAGGGGAGCAGCCGCCATGGGGCAGGGGCAGTCTCGTCTCCTCCCCACCCCAGGGTGACTGCCGCCCTCACTGCAGCCAGTGTGGCCCCGGCAGGTCTTGCTTCCCCACCGGGCCGTCATGCCCCTCCACGTCCCCCCAACCCCAGGGGGCGGGGGGAGAATCGCAGAAGCTCCAGAAGGAAGTGATTACACTCAGAAGCCCTGGTTTGCAGACACAGGTATCCAGCTGAGAATATTAAATCGCTGTTCACAGAATCACCTACATACACATAGGTGGCAAGTCATCACCAGGGGGATTATATGGCCCCGCCCTGCTCCTGGGAGCTTTGAGGGGTCCAGAGGTTCTGGGTGGAGACCCCTGCGCTCCCCGACAACACTGGGAGGCTTGGAAGATGTTGTGGCTGGTTCCAAGCCATGCTGGTGATTTTTAACACCTTATAATAAAACCAACGTTTTAGTAAAGACAGGAAGTCTGACTGGCCGGACAGATCCAGGGTCCCTGTCCACGGCGGAGGCCCCCTGGGTCCAGCTCAGGGGTGGGGGCTTCAGAACCCCCTCCCAAGGGTGCTGCAGAGCTGTGCTCCCACCCTTGGCAAGTGGGCTGGAGAGCTCAAGGCGCAAAGTCACGGTGACCCTTGTGACGCTGAGCTCCCCTCAGAGCTGGCACAGAGCCGGGGCAAGGGTCGGGCTGGGGCCTGGGAGGTGTCCGGGAGCGGCTTGGGTTGGAGGCGAGGCTGTTTTGGCGGAGCCCCTCTGCTCAATCTCTGCACCCTGACCCTATCCGTCCTGGGAGGGGCTGCTTCCCAGGTCAGAAGATCTCACATAGCTTCCTGTGTCTCGTGAGAGGCCGGCTAGGGCCCCCATCCTGGGAAAGAGTGGGGTCTCCCATTCTAGCAGGTCTGGGGAGGGGCATTTCCTGGGTGTCCTGGACACAGAACCTCAGCTGTTGCAGGAGGGTGGGGAGGATCGGAGGTCAGCTGGGGCTCCGTGTCCTGCGTGTCTCCCAAATGGCACTCAGGGGGCACCTGTGGCCAGTTCTGGGCCAGCTGGAGTGGACGCTCCTCCTCCTTACCTGGAGTCCTGGTGGCTTGAGGCTCCACTGGTTGAAGAAGGAGCGTGAGGGAGGGTGGAGGGAAGGATCCCGGGGTGCGGGCCTCCCCACTCCTGCTGGCTGAGGCTCCACCGGCTTCCCCCTCTGATTCCTTCTGGATTAGCTCAGGGCAGCTTCACCCCAAAGACCGTCCAAGTTGGCAACAGCCACATGTTGGGCTGCTTGGCTTTTAATAAAATTTATGATTTAAATCTTGTGCTCTTAACACCTTCTTTGCAGGCCTCCAAGGGGAACAAAAATGTTGAAGCTTTTTACTCATTTCCTTCATCGCAGGGAGACCCTCACACTGGGCCAAAGCCTGTATGGGGGTGCATGAACCCGGAGTGCACACATGTGCACACATGCACACACACACACACACACACACACACACACACTCTGGGGAGGGGAGGGAACTTTACAAAGACCAGTTGCATCTCAGTCCCTGGCAAGTTCCCAGAACATCCATCGAGCCTTCAGTATGGAAACTCTTTTCTGAAGCAGCAGCACCTGCTTTAGATGCAAGGTCTCTGTCCCCTGGCCGTGAGGTAGGAAGGAGCCTTGTTAGTCAGCTCAGGGGCACTGAAGGAAATCCCACGACCCCGAGGACCTAAGCTGAGGGTGTGTGGATGGTGAGGCCTTGCACAGTGAAGATCCCGAGCTCCAGGGTCAGGCCCAGATTGCCCTCTCCCAGCCGACCTGGCCCTGAGCAGGGGGCAGCCAGGGCCCCGCAGGCTGGCTCTGAGGTCTGGCTCTCAGGGGAGGCCACCTTCTAGCAGATGCCCAGCTAAGGCATGTCCAGCGACAGAGCTGTGGGACCGTCTTGGAGTTAAAGCTCTTGGGAGACCTGACGAGAGCAGGCCCGTTCCAGTGCCTGGTGGGTTCTGTTATGAGCCTGAGTATGCACCACTGCATTCGGGGCCAAAGGAGCAGACGCCCGCCCCCAGGGACTTTCCAGCTGCCAGCCTGGGCGGGGAGCTGGGGTCAGAGCGTCCCCGCAGCGTCTGCAGGTTCCAGTCCACGCTGGGGGCCGCAGGCTGGGCTCTGCAGCGTTAACGTCCTGGCTCAAGAATCTGGCGTCGGGTTCCCGTCTCCCGGGTGTCCTTTGTCACCGTGACTAAGAGGCGGGCGGACAAAGCCCGCATTCAGGAGCCCATCTCCGGGGGATCGGCGCGGCCCGGCCGATGAAACAGCACATTGGCATCTGGGCTTTGCCCTCTAAAGCAGAAGCCATGTGACTGCTGGCATCTGACGCCCCCGGGTGAGGGCACCGTGGCCAAAGTCTGGCAGGGGGTCAGGGCAGGTGCTGGAACAGGGTAGGCGAAGAGGCTGGTGACCCCCACTGGAGAATCCCCCTCTCCAGGCCTCGTGTCTCTACCTGTGGGAGTAGGCATCCTTATCTGTTTTAAAATGAGGAAACTGAAGATGAGAGAAGCCAGGTGAATTCCCGAGGCCACAGCCTGACACACAGCATAGACCAGAAGGCGATCCCATCATCTGATCCCTGGACCCTTGCCTTTGCACGCACGGCCGAGGTTACCACAGGCCAAGCCCTGCTCTGCCCTGGCTCCCCGCCCGTCCAGCCGGGTGGGCATCCTGCTCCCCACACCCCTGCAAGCCCCACGCTGGCCTGGCCTCTCCTGGACGGCCGCCCGTCAGGTTCCCCGGGGACATTTCACAGTGGCCCCACAGACAGAGGCCGAGTGACTACTCGTGTTCTCTTCTCTCCTGAAGTGTCAGGAGGATCCTGAAGCCGTGGCTCATCCTGACTCTGCACTGCAGCGACAATCCAAGGAGAGCTAGATGGAGCCCCCAGCTCCCACTCACTGCCCACCCACAGCTCTGGAGTGGGGACGGACACCACAGCTTCCCGCCAAAGTCCGAAAGGAGCCCTGAGGAATAAAGTCACAAGAAGAGGAAACTGGAGCCTGAGCTGACCCGGCAGGAGCCGCTGGCTTCAGCGACACTCACAGGCCGGTCTCCGTGTCCACGTCCTGCTGGGGGCCGCCTCCTGGTGCACCTGCTGGGTGGTCTTACTAGCAGCTGCAGACCTGAAGAATGCAGGTCTCCGCTCTCAAGCAGGAGAAACACAATTGCCCATTGTCCTCATTGTGGCCTGTGACCTGGAGAACGTAGCAGGGCTGAGGTCAAGGGCAGCCGAGGCTCTGGGCTGTGAATCCGGGGCCCTCTCCCACACTCCCCCAACACCTGGGAAAGCGTGTGGCTCTCAAGCCAGCTTCCTTGGAATGCTCCCTTAGGGTCTAACCAGCACCTAATCGTTTTCGAACCAGCCCAAGAGGCTCCAAATCACAGCAGTCATCTCCCAGTCCAGGGAAGAAACCAAGTTCACGGACGGAATTCTCCACTGCAAGTTCTCCTCTCACGTATTCTCCTTACACCTCGTGGCCTCTGCGTCCCTCTTTCTGCATCTGAGCAGGAGACCATGGGTCAAATCAGCAAGCAACAAGGCAGGATGAATGGGAGACCCTGGGGACAGCGACCAGTGTCACCCAGCAGCTGTGTGGTGGACACATTGGCGCGTGGTGGCGATTTCATTTATGCAGCAAAACACACATCCTGCAGTGAGACTGTGCCCACCCCAGGCCTTCCCTGCTGGAGGGAGCGAGGCCGGGCAGAGCCGGGCATGGGCAGGGCTACAGGAGGGCGGTGTTTGGTCCATGTGCCAACGTCAGTGGGCTTCAGAACCTGTATGGAGAGGGAGGGAACGCGGCGAGCGGGCCGAGTCCCTTGTGCGGGAGACAAAGTAACAAAATGAAGCAGAAAAAACCAACTCTCACCAAAGTCCCCAGAAAAACTTCTGGACATCAGGCTCAGAGCTGCCGACCTTCCCAGCAGATGGTCTTGGCAACCCCCTGTTCCCGACCCCCGTTCTGTCCATTTATGCAGCTCATGTGGTCCAGGGTATACATGCCACCACACATCCCAGGGTCGGGGGAGGGGGTGGCTCCAGCCATCTGAATCAGACCTGTGGGCACTGCTCTGAGACAGAGTGAAGTGGGGACCCCAGCTCGGGCCTCGGTGTGCAAACCGTGACACACAGTAAGGGGGGCGGCCAGCCTCGAGTCCAGGTGGGTGTCCAGAGGGGCTCCCCCTTTTCAGAGAGTCACTGTCAGCCTGTCAGGGCCAGGGTGCTGTCCACTCCTCTGCCCTCCCGTGACCTGGGCATCCCTGCTTCCCAGGGACTCCTGGTGGGGCTGACTGCACGGGGACTGCCTGCTCTCCTGCCTTTCTAGCATCTGAGGACACATCCTACCTGGATGAGCAGACTGCATGAGGCTCAAAGAAAAACAGCACGCAATTTTTAAATAACTTTATAATTTCCTGATGGATTTAGTTTGTGAATAAAAAAGAAAAAAAAAATGAACAAAGTGTTTACAATAGTTATCAAGGCAAAGTCGACTCTAACACAGTTTCTCTGTAACGTCATGATCGTGTCAGCGACACTGCCAGGCCGGCGTGCAGTGGACGGCAGTGGGGGGCCCGCTCAGACACCACCCCCTCGGCCGCTACTGTCGCCAAAAGGACTCAAGCTGCAGGGTCAGTGCCCAGGGCCCCGGCTCCTCAGCAGGGGCGGCTCTCCCTCCTGAAGCTGAGCCAGGGGGGGCGGGTGGGCGGGCAGGGGAACCCTAGGAAACCCCAGTCTACGACCCACATACCCGCTGGCCTCGAGCGCCTTGGGCTGCCCGTGGGGGCCCAGGGCGTGTGCAATACTGCTGAGTGTGTGTGTGGGGGGGTAGGCAGCCCCACCAGGGCCGGGCTCTCTGGCTCAGTGGAGGTCACCTCCTTTCCTGGCCAGGCCATTGCTGGGGCCCACACGGGCAGCCTGGGGGGTCTCAAAAGCTTTCAGGGAAAGGCTGCAGGAACTGAAGCCAGAGGGGCTGGGCTCTGAGCCCGCGCCCCACCCAGACCGCAAACTCCAGACTGGCCGGGGCTTGGCCCATCCTGGATGGGCCCCGGAGAGTATAGCACCAAGTGGGCAGGAGGAGGCTCTGTGGCTGGTGCAGGGCTCAGGGACCAGCGCCAGGCCCAGGTGACTACACGGGACCCAGCACGCTGGGCGGGGGCCAGTGTCGGGGTGAGGGCAGCTACAGGGTCAAGGATCTGGGAGCCTCTGGCAGAGGCCCTGAGGGTGGAAAGGCAAGCCGGGCCCCAGGAGCCCCTCCTGAGCCCAGCGGGTGGTCGCCTGCCTGGACCTGGACCTGGTGTCTCCCCAGCAGCCGGCCCGGCTGCCACCTCAGCCACCTTATGGGGAGAGGGGCGGTGTCTGGCTGCCCCAGAGCTTGAATTCCTTTGTTAACATGATATTGGTTGGATTTTTTTTTTAGAAACACAGCTCTTTAATTTTTCAGTTCTACAACTACTCTGTAATATCTTAATAATCTCAACAATGGACACAATGGAACCGCCCCGATTCTCTGAACCACACGGACAATATCGACAAGCAGAGAAACGAAAGAGGAGGTGGGGTGGGAGAGGAACCCACTCCCTGTAAATCAATCCCTAATCCACCGCTCCCCCGGGGTCGGGAGGAGAAACACCTACGATGGGGGTCACAGCACTCGCCACACACGCTGGGAAAAACCAGGAGACACTTGGTTACAGTTTTGACACTAAAAAGTTTGGAAAGTTTTTGCTTAAAAAGCACAGGACAGCCATTTTGTTCAGAAGGATTTCCCGTTTTCTTCTTGCACAAATGTTAAATATTCCCTTAGTTTCCGGGGAGGAAACACCAGATTCCTCTCAAAACCTTTCTTTGATGGTTGTGCCCCTGCTGAGGGGTCAGGGATGGCAGTGGTGGGTGGGCCTCGGTCTGCATGGCTGACTGCCCCCCCCCCTCCTCCCCCGACACCCCCACAGCCCTGCGCTCCGCCGTGGATGGAAGATGAGGCTGGGGTGGGGTTGGGGGCCCACACAGGGTCCATGGGGACTCAGGAAGAGCCATTTAGGCCCAAGTCCACCCTTGCTCTTTCCCCGCCCTGGGGCCTTTGCTCACATGGTGGAGTCCATGGTGGGGAGGGAAGGGCACGCGGGTTGGGTCAGCAGCAAATCCTGACCATCAGCAGTCACCGACACCTGGAGACTTCCTCTCCTCCTCTCGCTCCGGGGGGCGGGCGAGCTGCTGGAAAACCCAACAGACCTTTCTGGACACAAAGGGCGGGCCGAGCTGCCGCCGTCCACGCTGGAAGCGCCTTGGGTCCCATCTGCTTCACTTGTGTTCCTGAGACGAAGTTAGGAAGAGCGAAGCTCTCAGGCCGCCTTCAGATGGTCAGGTACATGGTCAAGGTACAAGGTCAGAGCCGAGATGGAGTTGCAGAGCCCCACTCCCTTCTTCACACCTGAGAGCCCACCTGACGACTTTTCCATTTCAAACGGTGCCCACACCCTTGCAGACCTGCACCCAGACGCTTCATCACAAGCCCAGCAAGTGCCTGCAGCGGAGGGGCAGGACCCGGGAAGAGGAGACGGGCACTGCATGAAGCTTCTGCCCTGAGCCCCAGGTCGGGGCCACCCACTCTCCTCGCTGCCGCCCGTGACAACTGTTACCTGGGGACAGAGCTCAAATGCTCAGGGCAACAAGACGTGACGATGGGATGGAGGGTTTGGTGGGCATCCTAGGTGGCCTGCAGTGCGTCTCCAAGGTCACAGACCTTCGGGAGCAGCTTGTGACCTCGTACAACCACGAAGCCAGGTAAGGTCAGGGGACACAAGGCTCGTGTGATAGGAACTGCGCCTTCAGCAAACGTTGGCTCAGTGAGAGACCTACACTCAGTAAGATGCTAAATGCTGGAGATTACATTCGCTTTGCCCTTGTGGTATAGGCAGGTCCTTGCTCACTATTAAACTTCAGGCAGAGTTGACTCTCATCCAGGACCAAACAGCCCCCAGAACCACTGAGGTGCGAGGAGGACCACCCAGGAGACAGAGGAGAGTCCTGCCTGGTTCAGGGACAGACAGATGGTGTCCGCCCAGAGTAATCCTACAGGTATCTACAGGCAGGCAGCAGGGACCGTATCTGACGGGGAAGGTGGACCCGGCGGACCACCAGAAGAGCCAGCTGGGCCGCTGCCCTGCATGGGGCCCCTCCTTTCTGCAGGCCAGGGAGGAGGTCCTTCTACCTTGGTTCTCCCACTGTGGCGGATAATGTAAGATTCCAGGACTCTGGCCCTAAAACACCGGGGCTTTCTACGTGATTTATGGGCAGTGCAATAAATAAATGGGGTTGAGGTAATTGACCACGAACAGCCACCACTTACTGTCTGAGCCCTGCGGCAGCCCCGCTCTGGCCAGCTCAGCTATCAGGAAGCATCTCAGTAAGAAATTTATGAACAGAGTCCATTTAAACCTTCGATAAGGAGCACTCGACAACTTCTCACAGGGAGAAGCTGGTTTATGGCGGGGAGTGGGGGCTGCTGGAGATGTGACCATATAAGTTAATGGGACCGTCACGGACTGCTGGCGGGAAGATACGGGACTGACGACTGTGACAACCTGACAGGCAGCCTCGGATTCTCTGGGTGAGTAACTGGGGAAGGGGAAGGAGAAAACCCATTTAGCCCAGCAACTCTTTATCAGAGGATGTGAGCGTCTGCTGGGTGTCTGGCCGGAGAGGTGATCAAAGGGCGAGATTCGGGTTAAGTGGTCTGTTTCTCGGTGCCTGATGTTTATGACTGCCACCGTCTATGCTTGGGGAAGACGTCAGTACTCCAACCGGATTTGCAACTTTGGGGTCGATTTTCTGATTTGCAACATGGAGCTGGCCAAGTTCATCGAGAAGCACGTGGATGTGCAGAGAAGACACCGTCCACCATCATAGCCCTTTACACAGCACGCTCCTTCGGGGGAACAAACCCCCAAATTCTGAGTCATCAGATGGGATCCTATCCTACAGGCTAGTAACTGATGCAGCCTTCTGCCCCCCAAAACCCATAAATTCCATTATAATGAGAAACGCTGATTTGTGGAAGATTTTTCTGGAAAAGTTGCCCTCTATTAAGACTTAAGATTGGACCAGGTGCATCTCACAGAATCCTCGACCCTGCCCCTCCCAGAGGCTGTCTTCACGGCTGGTGCCTGGCAGCCTCATGCACACCACAGGCACGTCACAAACACGGTCTGAGCAGAAGGGAAGGAGTATATGTGTGATGAGTGACATCCATGTGCAGCAGAGGTCAGGATGAAGGCTGCAGGGGTGGGGAGGGGGTGCCCGAGCCTGGAGTGCAGGGTGCGGGTGGGGTGGGGGGAGGCAGAAGCACTCTTCAGGGGTGAGACGGAGACGTTCTGGGGAAGCCAGCCTGACCCAGAGGACTGGTCATATTCTACAGAAGCAGAGCTGTGGGCGTGGCCACACTGCCTTCTTCTCTTTCAGCAACGGATGTGATCCAATGCACCAAGCAAGAGGGACTCACCCAGAGGCTGAGAACAAGCATGAGGACCAGGAGGCAGGGAGGCCGGGTCCCCGAGCGCCCGCCCACAGGCCTGCCTAGATGCCCCTCGTGGACAGTCACCAGCATGGACAGGAGAGGAGAAGAGTTGGTCGGCTCGGTCCCTGGTCCCTCTCCCCCTTCTTTCTGTTAATACTCTTTTGGGGATTTCATTTTTTACCCTCTTGGGGGAAAGCACCTGTCCTGGTATCAGAACACGCAGCTCTTGGGTCTGCAGTGAGGCATCCCCCAGAAAGCCGAGCTCCGCAGCATCCAGACTCCATCCTCGTGCCACGGACTGGGGGGCGGGGCTCTCCCCGTGTCCCCATCAGGGCATAGCCGCCAGCGTCCACAGTGTCACTGCTGATGGCCGGAGGGCAGCTCTCCACGGAGGCTTGGCTGCTCGCCCGACTGGGACGGCAGGACAGTTAGTGTGGGGACGACACCCGAAGAAGGAAGCAGGTTAGAAGACAGACGAGAAATGGTGCTGGCGCCTCGCTGGAGGGACTAAGCGAGATGGGACGGGGTCTGTAGTGTGTCTGGTGCCAGAAGCCTAGGGCCCGGTTCCTTGCAGGCCTCCTCTCCTGGCTCCTGGGTTCAGCGCTCGGGCTGCTGGGCTGGCCGCTTCTGCGAGGGGTCAGGATGACTCTTCCAGGGCGTTGACCACCTGCTCCAGGATGTCAGGGCAGTGATCCGCGATCTGCTGCAGGACGGCGTTGGCAAACTCCTGCAACTCGGTGTTGTCCCGCTCACCTTTCTCCTGCTCGCTCTGAAGCTGAAAGGAGAGAGAGATTCAGGTGAAATAAATCAAGCCCGTTTGCACTGAGTTCAGAATTACCCTTCATCAACAAAGGAAGGATGCTGGCAAACACGTGGATGAGCCTGGAGGGTATCGCGCTCAGTGAGATGAGCCAGACCGAGAAAGACAAACACTGCGTGGTGTCACCTACACATGGAACCTGGAGGGAGAAACGTCGAGTCAAATTCGAAAAGCAGAGAGGGGAACAGTGGCTGCCAGGGCTGGAAGCATGAGAAACAGAAGCGGGCAGTAAAAAGGCACAAACTTTCAGTTCCGAGATGAATGAGGTCTGAGGTCTAATGTACAACCTGGTGACCACCATCAATGATACTGTGTCACACACTGAAATCTGCTAGAGGAGCAGGGCTTAGGGGTTCTCATACAGAAAAGGAGGAAATCATGACATGATGTGTGTTAATAACTTGACCGAAAGGCTGAAGAAACCATTCACAATGTCTGCGTGCATCACACCATCGGGTGTACCCCTTAAAGACATTATAATTTTGTTGATTTTAGCTCAGTGAAGCTAAAAAAAGAAAAGTGATGAAGAAAAGTCAGTTTCTATACGAAGTCTTCCTGTATCAGAATTAACAATCAGGAAAGTATGGGAGTATCGAATGTCTCCTCTTGAAGATGAAGGTTAGAGGCTGGCCCAAGGCCCCCAGAGGGTGACCTGCAGAGCTGGGATCCCACCCGGGTGCTCTCACTCCGGGTATCCTCCCACTGGGCCACGCTGTCACACTCAGGCCCAGGAGGGGGCGGCGTGCATGCATGATCAGACAGGGTCGTGCACACTGGTCCCTGCCTCAGGGAGGGCCCCACGCCCCGCCATGGGCTTCTCCGGCTCAGTGCATGAGACTCCCTACCTCAGGCCCACTGCCTGTGCCAAAGAGAAACTGAGCTTGTTTAGAAGTGTATCTCCTATTGTTTAAACACTCTCTGACATTCCTCCATGCACTGCACCAGTGTGTATGAGGGCCTACTCTGTGCTCGGCGCTGAAATGCGATTGACTTGGCCCTTGCCCTGGAGCCCTCCCAGGAGACGAGCAAGTACACAGATGACTATGACCCAGCCAGGAAAGGGCGGTGACCGAGGCCTGAACACGCGGCGGGGCAGATAGGAGGATGCCCATGTCCTCCCAGGGCGGGGAGTCCCGGATGTTCCTGAAGGCTGAACAGGAGTACATCCGGGAGGTCAGAAACAGAAGTGGTCGAGCAGATAGAACAGGTACAGATGTGCAAAGCCATCGAGGGGTACAGGTCTAGGGACGGTGAGACACACCCCTCCCCCAGCAGCTGAGTATCAGACAGGGGACAGAGTGCAGAATGGCAGAGGTGAGGCTGGAGGGACAGACTGGGGCCAAGCAGCGTACACAGAGCTAAGGGTTCAGGTTTCATCTGGTGAGAACCACAAGGGCGACAGCAGCAACCGGAGGCCCAAGAGCTTTAAGACAGCACAGTGATGTGATCGGTGTCGTGTTCTCAGAAGACAGTATGAAGCTGAAGCAGGTCACATGGGTGGAAGGAACAGCATGTCCAGGGAGGTCATTGTCACGAGCCCAGGGGAGGATGGAGGAGGAATACAGGCTGGGTGGGTGGGAGAATTTCCTAAGGCTGGACTGGTGGGAGGCGGGGTTACATGAGAGAGGACAGAGAACAAGGCAGATGAGCCTGAAAATACAGGAGGCAGAGCAAGTTTTAGGGAAGGAAGGAAACTGAAAATTGAGTTTAAAGTGTGGTTAAACACACAGACTCTGGAGTGAGGCTGGCTGGGACTTGAGCTCCGCTCTGCCAATGGCGGGTCTGTGTGACCCGGACCCCTTGGAGACTCAGTTTCCTCGTCTGTAAAAAGGAGCAATGATATTACAGGGTGGTTTTAATGCCTTAATATTTGTATAAAGTACAGCACAATGTCTGACACACAGAAAGTGCTTGGGAAATGTTAGATGTTGTTATCAAAACTGTTACTGCTGTTTTTTATGAAGCAGACAAGATAACCCAGAAAGAGCATGTGGATTAAAATGCAAAAAGAAGCAAAGTTTCAGTTACACTGTTGACAGAATCTAGATGCTCTGAGCCAAGAATGAGCAGGCTGCTTTTTCAAATATATCAAAGAGCCGGGGACAGATTCAGAGCTGGTGATGTTCTGTCAAATGTTGAAAAAAGACCAGGACGTCTGGTCCCAAGCGTCTGGCAAGGGCCAGGTTTAGACCGGGCGAAGTCGGGTGTCTCCCGAGCTCTGGCTGTGTCACGTAACTGCGAGTTTCCTAAATGGGGAAAGCAAGGGGTCGGGTGCCTTGTGAACACAGCAGCCTGGGCCAGAGCCCCGGGCTGCGATGCTTAGATCTCTCCCATCACGCAGGGCGAGAGAGGAGGTTATGAGGTTGTGCTGCTGCTTCAGCTTATCTTGGGCTGGGGATAGATAAATGCTCTTTATCTTATTCTTTGTGGGCTGTGATGACTGACTGTGTGTCCCCCCTCAGATCCTTATGTTGAAATTCTCATCTCATCGCAGCGATGGTCTGAGGTGGGGGCCTTCTGGAGATGCTTGGACGTGAGGGTGGAGCCCTCGTGAATGAGGAGAGCTCAGAGACCGGTCTCCCTCCCACTCGTGAGGACCTGAGGAGAAGCGGGCCATCTGTAGCTTGGAGCAGAGCCCCAGGTAGAACCAGCCTGTGTGCTAGGATCCTGGACCTGCAGCCTCCAGAATGTTGGGGAACAAACTGTTGCTGATAAGCCACCCCCAGCTTATGGCACTTTGTTATAGCAGCCTGACTAACATAGCGAGTAGTGCTTTTAAAGAAGGCTATGAAAGGGAAAAAAAGGGGGAGGATTTGGCTAGTCGAACATTTAAAACATTTGTATAGAGACAGAAAAGATGTAAGTAAAAATACAAATTTTTGCTTGGGAAACGTTTAGAATAAATAAAACAAAGGATTGCTATCAATATATTAGGAAAGTGATAACAATACTCCTAATAATCTAATAGAAAAAATGGGCAGAGGATATGAACCAAAAACTCACAGAAGGAATGTAAATGGTTAATAAGCACATTAAATGAGTCAGCTGTCATTAATAATTAAAGAATAACAAATTAAGCAAGATAGGGTTTTGTTTCTTGCCCCCTCCCATCATATTGGCAACAAGAGCTTCAAAGATTGTTAACAATCAGTTGTTGGTAAAGACCTGAGGAAGTGGGCCCTCATATATACCACTGATGAGAATATAGACTGGGGAGCACTCGGGTCTCTTCAACCAAATTTAATTGCATGCATACTTTATCTAAATAATTCCACTTTCTAGAGTATATTCTAGAGAAAATACCAGTAAGAAATTCAAGAAGGTATGCACAGGTATGTTTACCAAGGCAATTTGTAAGAATGAAACTTTTTTTTTACCGACCTCAGTGTCAAACAAGAGGTGAGAGAGGTCTGTATGTTTGGGCTTATGTATAGAAAAATGTATGGACAAAGAAACACAGAACTGTGAAGAGTGGTTAGTCTGAGTGGATGGAATGATTTGCATTTTACTCTGTATACTTCTGTACTGTTTAATACCCATAAGCACTGTCGATTTTACTAAAAGAAATACGAATAAAAATATGTAATATAAATATTCAAAGCCACATGTATTTTTCAAATGTGTAACTGTTATATATTCTAAGACTAAGAGAAGAAACCAACAGAAGTGTATAAAACATTCATTCAAGAAGTACTGATTGATTCGCCCATGAAAAGGAATGGAATTGTGATCCAGGCTACCACACGAACCCTGAAAACACTATGCAGAGTGAAAGAAGCCAGTCACAGAAGGCCGCATTCTAGACGGTTCCATTTTTATGAAATGTCCAGACAAGGCAAACTCAGTGAGGGGGCGGCCAGTGCTGCCCAGGGCGAGGGTGGGATGGGGTGGTGCGAGGGCCTGGGGACTGATGAACACGTTGAAAGCTGGCTGTGGTGATGGCCACACAACTCTTGAGAATCATGCCTTTTAAATGAGTGGATTGCATGATGTGTGAATTCTGTCTCAACGAAACTGTAAGGATACAGAGTCCTGCTTGCAAAGTGCTGCAGAGCAAATGCCCGCTGAGAGGGAGAAAGTGCTACGGCTTCAGCCAGGGTGGAAAAGAGAAGAGGGGAGAGTCCCTTGAGGAGGTGGAGGGAGATGTTCGAAGACAGAGAAGGCTCGTTCCAGACAGAACACCAGCAAGAGCAAAGGAGGCGCCGCGCAGGAGGAGATGCGCTCGGCTGGGCCCTGGGGTTTGGGGACATGGAAACTACTAGGTCTTGGCAGAAGTAACGCAGGTCTCCCTAGGCTGACCGGGCATGGGCACTGCCCCCAGGACCCCCCAGACCTCTCCACGCTCTCTGTGATGCCCACCGAGGGCTCTGGCCTTCACTGTGGGCACCTCATTGTCGGAACAGTGGGGACAGACTGGAGCGAGCTGAGAGCGCGATGCAGGTGCGACTGAGATGCAGGGTGAGAGGACACGTGATCGTGACCTGCCGTCATCAGGGCTGGAAGCGGAGGGGGGAGGGGTAACAGAACTGGAGGAGGACCAGAGAGAGTCAGGAGTGATGGAAGAGATCAGGGGGAAAACCAGAGGTCAGCCACAAAGGCTATGCTTTCCCAACATCTAATGAATGGTCTGCCTGGGGAAAGGTGCTTAGACACAGAGGGGTGAGAATACAGGAGGCAGTGCTCCTTCACCGGCGGGTCCCTCTCCGTCTCCGGGGGATCGAGGCTGGCTTGCACCTGATCTGAAGCAGCACCACGCGTCGGCACAGCGGGGCAGAGAGAGATTCCACTGGCACGCGATCCATTACACGCTAGTTATTTCCTGTCTTGAAAAAAAATCCCAAAGATCGATCTTTCCTGTGAAACGGCAACTGCTTCTCAAATGAGGATTTCTGTTTTGACTCTGAAATGCAAAGCTTTAGTCATCTGAGGTCCGAGGAGCGCTGAGTGTCGGGAAAAGTGTCGTTAAAACTTCAGACCACTTAGGGAAGAAAGGCAACGTGAAGAAACCAAACGAAGACTTGAGACAGCTGCGCTCTTGAAGCACAGGTGTGAGAACAAACCTTGAGGGGGATTAGTACCTCGTTATTTAACAGTATTTCATTAGCATGCACAGGACATGCAGAAAAGGAAAAAAAAAGGCAGTTTCTGTGTGGTTTCAGCATATAGTAGACACCGTGGACGAACCAGAGAAGATGTGTTCTGGCTTCCGAAACTGAACTTATCAGCTTTGTCTCTCCATCCTTTGCCTCCTCCCCAAAGAAAAGTCCCTTAGTCTTAGCTCAGAGAAGGATTTCCCAAAACATACAGACATGCAATATTGGGGATTTAATGAAAAAGCTTATTCCAACCTAGCTGCAATGCTCCTCTGTCCCTCTTCCCTTCCTTGTTAAAGTGACAAATCCCAATTTAGTGGGTATAAACTCAGCCGAGTAAGCCAACAACATCTACCATTTCCTACTCTCTTCTTTCTAATACTGGCAGGCCAGTTCTACCCCCGCAAGTACTACAGTGAAAAAACACTGCTGTCTTGTTTATTTTCTTAAAAATACCATAATCATATGCAGTATGTAGGTTCACAGAATATCCCCCTCTAGGTCCAGAGATGCAATTTTCTGGGTATGTGCTGAGAGCTTTGCATCTAAAGACAGACAACAACCCTAAGAATATTTCCAAATACATTTAAAAAACAAACGTGTTCCCGTGAATCCCATAAGCTCCTGTTACAGCAGCATCAAATCCCATACCTCAGCATCTCTGCTTTCTCCATAAATAAACACCTAACATGAAATCTTCCCCAAGTGCCTTGGGCCTCTTCCTACTTAACCTTAAGAGAACTAACATACTCTGGAGGAAGGGAATCTTGGAGTAAGAGGTGTACAGCCATCTGCCTCCGGTAGAGAAGATAGAAAATAGGGTTGGCTAAAAGAAATGGGGGGGATTTCTCTGGTCCAGTGGCTAAGACTCTCTGCTCCCAATGCAGGGGGCCCGGGTTCCATCCCTGGTCAGGGAACTAGATCCCACATGCCTCAACTAAGAAAGACCTGGCGCAGCCAAATAAATAGCTTTTAAAAATTTAAAAAAAAAAAAAAAAAGAAAAAAGAAAGAAAGAAACAGGGACTTGGAAATGTGGCTGAGGATGACTGGAAGGGTGGCATCCTGCATGTGGGTGCTACTGGTGTCCATGGCGAAGGACAGACCGCTCAGGGGGCTGGCAGCCGTGAACCTGCGGTTGTTCAGTTGCTCAGTCCTATCTGACTCTGTGACCACATGGACTGCAGCCCGCCAGGCTTCCCTGTCCTTCATCTTCGGGAGTTTGCTCAAACTCATGTCCATTGAATCAGTGACGCCATCCAGCCATCTCATCCTCTGTCGTCCCCTTCTCCTCCTGCCTTCCATCTTTCCCAGTGCCAGGGTCTTTTCCAATGAATCGGCTCTTTGAATCAGGTAGCCAGAGTATTAGAGCTTCAGCATCAGTCCTTACAATGAATATTCAGGGTTGATTTCCTTTAGGATTGACTGGTTAGATCCCCTGGAGAAGGAAATGGCAACCCACTCCAGTACTCTTGCCTAGAAAATTCCATGGATGGAGGAGCCTGGTGGGCTACAGCCCCTGGGGTCACAAAGAGTTGGACATGACTGAGCAACTTCACTTGTTGTTGATTTGATCTCCGTGCTGTCCAAGGGACTCTCAAGAGTTTTCTCCAGTAACAGTTCGAAAGCATCAATTCTTTGGTGCTCAGCCTTCTTTAGGGTCCAAAACTCACATCCGTATATGACTACTGGAAAAACCATAGCTTTGACTATATGGACCTTTGTTGGCAAGGAGATGGGAGCCTGAGGAACTCATTACTAAGGTAACACAGACGTGACACATCCGATCTCAAAACAACCCCATGACGCTCCTATTCCTCCTCCTCCAGGTCACCTGGAGCCATTTCCCACGGCCCTGGCCCATCAACTAACTCTGTTCCCAACCTCTCCCCTCCCCGGCCTCTGACCACGGCCTCTGGGGGCTCTTTCATCCCAAGCTTTCTGAACCTGCCTCTGTCACGTGCATGTGTGTTAAGTCGTTTTCCTTTCATTCACCATCAAATATCTAAAATAACGCTACATTTCCTACCTCTGTTTCCCATTTTCCTCAACACATAAGAATTTAGCTTTTTGTCATTTCACCAAAATTGCTCTCTCAAAAGTTGACCAAACGAAGACCTCTGTGCTGAAAAGTCACACGGCACTGTGTGCAGAAGGACCACGTACCTTAAACGGAGATACGACACAATCCCAGATGGGAAGGCTCAACATTCTAAGGGTGTTAATTCTGCCCAAACCACCTGCCGATACAGTGCACTCCGATCACAGCTGCGGCAGGTGTGTGTGTGTGAGTGCGTGTGACTGACACGCTGATTCAGGGCACGAGAGGAAACATAAAGAGCTCGGAGCAGCGGAACGACCATGGAGAAACAGTGCTACAAAATAGTTCTTCACATGATTCAATGTTCCTCTAGAACCCAGATTTTAAAAGGGCTGCATTGTAATCCTTTTTACGGATGTATTATAATTTATTTCACTAATTCAATTATTAGAAATGTAGTCTGTAGTTTTCACTACTATTAATATTAGTGTGTTGAAATTTTCTAAACATAAATCTGTGCATATCTATGGCTGTCTTCTTAGAACTCTGCATCAAAGGGTATACACCTTTTTAAAGCTCTGGACATGTCACCAAACTGTTCAGAACAGCAGTACTAACTTTTAGTCAACAAATAAGGATGACCATTTCCCATCCTTCTGGTCCCCTGGGGTCACACCCACCTCCCCCACAACCTTGCCAGTGCCACAGGGCTGTTTTCATTCACAGTTCTGTGTAGTGAAGCCAAAAACAGAGGCGAAGTATTTAAAAATATGTTTATAAGGCCATTTCCTCTTTTGAGGAATTCCTGTGAACGCCCTTTTCAGGCCACGTTTCTTTTGGTTTAGTTTCTCCCTCTCTGATCTCCTGGTCACAAACCTGACACTGGCTCTTGGATCTCAGCATCTTCTGCTTATTGCAATAGCTTCACAACCATCTCTGGAGAAGGAAATGGCAACCCACTTCAGTATTCTTGCCTAGAGAATCCCATGGACACAGCAGCCTGGTGGGCTATGGTCCATAGGGTTGCAAAGAACTGGACACAACTGAAGTGACTGAGCATACAGAACCATCTCAACCCTTTCTAAGATGGGTTGGGTTAAGTTTGCTCCTCCTCTTCCAAGATCTTACATGATTTCCTTCTTATAAACAGAGTCCAGTCCCTCTGGCACGGTGGCCACCATCCATCCCGTCCTACTTTCCCAGTTTCATCTCCCAGTATATCCGGGTCATCCTCTGTGTTTTCGCTCTGATGCGGTTCCCTCACCCTGGGACATGGACCATCTTACCACCAACACCCCTGCTTCCCATCTAACTTATCCTTCGTCAACGGAGACGCCCCATGTCAGAAGTGAACACTGCTGTTGAAGTATTCATTTTGTCTCCTGTCTGAGGAGTTGGCTACGTGTTTACTTCCCCAATGCTTTGGCAAGTTCCTCAATGAATTCTTTTTTACATACCAAGGCTGCCGAGCAAAGCGGCCTGCACAGAGCAGACAATTGAAAAACAACTGGAGGAGGAACTGAAGGAACAGATGCTAATGCCGGGGGAGGGGAAACACCAGCAACTTTTCCAAGAGCTCTTAAAGATAAACTTGAAGCATCTCCAAGTCAAGACTGTCTGATGGCAAAGGCCTTATAGCAGGACGTGTCAACTGATCACTGAGACACCCACGCTGTTAAAGTTCTCAAAAGATGGACCGTGGGACCAGTACAGGATACCAAGCTGGCCTCTGGCATGAATTTTCTGGCTTTGTCTGCTGAATGTTATGATAATGTATTCTGTTCTTAGTAGCTATTCCAGCCCTCGCTGAATTCATAGTAGTAATATGATTTCTAGAGGGACTCGGGCCAAGAATCACAAATGCAACAGCAACTCAATCTGGATTCTCAAAGCAACACGCACGGGATGGAGCAAGGGAGAAGGGAAGGGCAGGGAGAAGATGCCCCACAACCCACAAAAACACGTCACGACAGGCTGGCTGTGAGGGAGACCGTGCGGGCTCCGAAGCTGCCTTCCATGTCAGAGAGCAGAGCTGATGGGGGTAGATGGATCAGGACCCTGTGGGTGGGATGCAGAGGCAGAGGGGCAGCGGAGGACGGGCTGGAGGCCCTGGAAGCAGCCCAGAACCTCCACCGCCCAGCATGGGTCAGGGAGTCAGGGCGGGGACGGCTTCTCTCCACAGCCCAGTCAAGGCCAAGGGAGAGCTAACAGAGACCCACGAGACAGGATGGTCTTAAATGAGAGGAAAAGCCTTATTTCAAGGCAAATAGCCCTGTGTTTGCAGACACAGGATAGGGGAGAGAGAAGAGGGTGGAGGGGTGGGTATAAAGCCGGGAGGGATGGTTATAAGAGAAGTGACTGGACAAATACTGCTGTCCCTGGCAGTGACTCAGATTCATTCGTGTTTGTAGCTGGGTTGGTGGTGGGCGGGAAAATCACAGAGAGATGCTTGGTTTGGTTTTAGCAGACAGGAATCTGAACTTGAGGTTTCTAACAGCGAGGTCCCAGGGTGCAGAGGCCGTGAGGTTTGAGCTGTCAATGGACATGATGACTGGAGCCTTGTAGAGGTGATGGTCTTCTATCGGAGTGGTCCTCTATCCTGGTCAGATCTAGGCTATAGCGCCCAGCCCCAATTTGCAGGCTGTTTAAACTACACTGACCCAGGAGACATGAAGACATGAAACAATCCAAGTTTGGATTTTTGAACAACTAGAATAAACTGCTATGTATTCTGCCATAATTATTTGCTGCTGCTGTTGTTTAGTCACTAAGTCATGTCCGACTCTTTGTGATCCCATGGACTGCAGCCTGCCAGGCTCCTCTGTCCATGGGATTTTCCAGGCAAGAATACTGGAGTGGGTTGCCACTTCCTTCTCCAGTGGATCTTCCTGGTCCACGGATTGAACCCAAGTCTCCTGCATTGGCAGGCGGGTTCTTTACCATCTGGGCCATCAGCGTCACCCAATTATCTGCTGAATGAAACATGAAGCTTACGTGGTCAGAGGGACCTGACAGCATAGTGCACAATTCATGTCCAGGCAGTAAATACTTCATTTACTTATCCACAGGAGTTTGGTCACCTTTGTGCTTTGTGGCATCCCTCTGGCATTTGGTAACAGGGAAAATGGAAGGTGACCTTGAAGGACGTGCCTACAATCACTTCCCATGGATTACAGTAAACTGCAAAGCCCTCTCTTCCTTCTATCTCAAGCCTGAGCGTGCAGCTTGAACCTTCCGGATTCCTTCCCAAGGTCTCCCTAACCCCAGCTGCTGGCCACCCTGCCCTGGACTCTGCAAACTGACTGGCCATGCTGGTGGCTGGGACGCTGCTGCTGGCCCTTCTCCTCGCCCTTCCCTGACTCGCAATAAACCCTTTGCCCGGCAACGCTGGGTCTGTCTTCCTGAGGAGGAGAGGCTGCTGCTGCTTAGGCCAGAAGTGAACAGGGTGTCATGGCTCCTCCAGGATGAATCCACCATCAGGATCCATCACCACTGCTTGCCCGGTGATAACACATGACTGCACGGTGACCTTCTTGAGGTGCGCCTGGGGACATAAAGGACTGTCCTCCTCTCCTTCCCTCATGTCAGGTGACAAGGAGGGAGCAAAGCCCAGCCCTGAAACCTCTTGAAGCATGAATATCACAAATGCCATCTCAGGACTGTCAAGAGCACGTTAAGTTAAGCCCTGCATACGGGAGGTGCTCCCTACACAGTCTCTGGATGAACACTTGCCATGTGCCCTGGGGGAGGAGCTAGGCTTTTCAATGGTTAAAAACTGAGCAAAGATAAAAACAAACCAAAGGCGTCTTTGCTGCCCAGCATTGAAAACCCCGTGGCAACTTCGCGGCCTGAAGAGAATAAAGCACATCAGGTTTGTGGTGACCCTGTATCTGTACAGAGCACACAGTTTAGTTTTCTACACTAACCCCCTCCCCGACAAAATGTCAAATGGTGGACCCACCAGACCTAAAAGCAGGCCGATTCCAAAACTGAGACTCATACGCCTGGAAGGGAGCTAACAGGACCCGCAGTTCAGTTCTCTAACCTTCAGGGAAGGTGCGCGAGACCCGAGGAGGCTGAGTGGCCAATGTCGTGTAGACTGACGGAGCCTGAGTCCCAGGAAACCCAGGGCTTGTCCTCCATGTCCTGGCAGCCAGCAGCCAGGGGGTCAAACTCTGCTGTCTTCAGACACAAGTGCTCCGGAGAGAAACAGAGGGCCTGTCCCCACCTCAAAGGCCAGTTTCACAGGACATCTGGTCTTGCCCGCTAAACACCCAGTGCCTCAGAGCCCCCATGTCACTCACGGCCGCTTATCGTCTTCTGAAGGCTACAGTCAGTCGTGGTTTTTTGAGAGTCAACAACCTGGAGTCAAATGACCCATGTGAACTGGGGTCAATGGACGTACGGGACCGAAACACAGCTGCTGACACCTGTCCCCCCAAAGTAAGCTCCCTGGGGACAGCAGGGGCTGGACCCAGGCACGGACAGTGATGGGACAGCCCGGGTTTAGACAGTCATCCGCCATAAACCACCACCAACTCCTGCTTCCTGATAATTCTCTGCTGGACTTGCAGATGTCACTAACGTACTAATGTCTTCATCCCCAGCCTACTCAAGTCTGGACACTTCTAAAGTATTTCCTGCCTGAAGTATTCGCCTCTGACTGAGATAATCTGGATTCTTCTATGTGATATCTGACCTCCCAGGTTACTATCTTTCCTGAGAGATTCCATCCTGACACAGGTGGTCCACTTTCTCTGAACGAGCTGGGGAAGGGAGTGAACAGAGAAATAGATGGAAGACATGCTGACGAAAGATGGAAGTGGGAACGGACACCCCCTCCACACACAGTGGGGCATTAATGTCCATCTGACTGGCTCCCAAGATACTGAATTTTAAGAGTCAGGAGAAGGTGGAATCCTCTCATGTAAAAATGTCCCAGAACACCAAAGGACTGATGTATCGTCCTGCTCAAAAAACAAGCCAGTTGTGACTACAGTTGTTAACACTGTCTTGTGTAACTGAAATTGCTAAGAACATAGAACTTTAAAAAAGGGAGGTAACGAGAAGTGATAAATGTGCTCATTAACTTGATGAGGGGAACACTTTCACAAAGTCAGCAATCACCACCCTGCCCACTTGAAACATCTTACAATTTTATCTGTCAACTGTCTTCCTGTGAATCTGAAAAAACAAACCAGGTACCCAATGGGTGGGGTGTTCAGATGCAGCGCGTCCTTAGACAGAGACGGACCTTGGCCTGTGCCAGGCCTCCCTGTCCCCACTTGCTGGCACAGCGCTGGGGGCTTGAGAACGTGTGGAAGCGTTTTTCCTTTGTAAGTCTTAGGGCACAGATTTTGTTAAAACACATTTTCTATAATATGTCAATGTTATTGCCTGTTTCTCCATGCTTCTTGTATACCTTCGAAGACAATACTATCCAACACTGATATCTATGGTTCTTCAGCACCACAGAATTTGAGCATTGTACAGCTCTAGGAATTAATTTTATACTTTGTTATGTAATCTTTTAGTGCTGTAATATTTATAACATTGGACTCGGTTCCAAAATGGATAAAATATATGTATGCCATGACCCATTCTTTAAAAATGTTTCCTCATTCTGAAAGGAGTTTATGCAGCACCCCAAACACTACAGTGTGGAAGTTTAAGCAGGATTCTTGCCCGGCAGAATCTCAATGGGTAACACGTCACACCATCTCCTACAAGTCTGTTAACTAACGTGAGCAGAGACATTTATGCTGAGAGCCGGCTTTGCCCACGGAGGAGAACGTCTCTCTCTGCCACAGGGGTCGAAGGGCAGCAGCTGGGAACCGCAGACACGGCCGGCCAGTCCAGCGGGTTTGGTTTGGCTCTCAGAATTGAGCATGTCAGAGGGGGAGGATCAGAAACAGATAACAAACCACCCAGACAACTAGTGAGACCTCTAACACTGAAGCCTTCGGGACGGCAAGAGCAAGGCTCTGCTGTGGCTGAGGTTTAAGTGCTAAACCAGCACACGGCTCACCCTCGCCCACGAGTCCCTGGCCAAGCAGGAGAGGGCAGTGGCCTTGGCGGCAGTGGCGTGTGATCAGGGCACTCTCTCCATCCAGCACGTGGCCCCCACTCCAGGGCTTTGTGACAGGGAGGGAGGAGGGCAAGGCTCCCTCCCTTGCTTGATTTTTGCCTTCTTAGTACCTACTTGACACCTCCCCTGGGTGGTCTCCTGGCTCCCTGGTGAGACGACAGAATGACCTTTTACAAGCTCCTGGCCCAGCAATTGAGAGGGGCTACAGAAGGGGCTCCAGTACTGACCAAAGTTCCGGGGTCACATGGGCTGCTGGGGGACCTCGGGGACCCACGACCATTGTAGAGAGGACCATGCACAGTGGTGGAGGGCAGGCACAACGCGATAATACAGCAGCTGTACTGATGCAGAGAGGGCTGCAGGGGGCCAGACAGTCATTCATTTGGGATTGTTAAAGGGAAGTGTGTGTGATGTGATTTGAAAGCTCTTGGGGAACGTTGGGTTTGAAAGGAAAACGTTCCCACAGCCACTAGAGCTCAAGATGGGAGACCCCAGGGACACTCCAGTCCAGTCTGGCTCAGTGGATGCTCAAGGGTCAGCACACGGGGAGCCCGGGTCCCCAGAAACGTGCGTGAAGCCACACTTTATGCCCTGATGTCTGTGAAGCAGCTTTAGGGAAAGGCTCAGCTACTAAGTTCTGTTCAGAACACTCTGCACCGATGTCACCAGCAGACCCTGCAGCCTCTGGTGGAGGATGCCATAATCAATGAACGTGAGCAGGGCTCTCCAGCACCCCCTGCTCCAACAGGCAGGCCCCGGGATTCATGTGGAGGGCCATTTCCAGAGTCGGTCTGGAAGCTAGTTGTTCGAAGGCCTGAAACAATCACCTAAGGGGCAATTAGGGCCCCAGGAGCCCCCTGGGCTACTGTTGTTCACTCAGTTGTGTCTGGCTCTTTGTGACTCCATGGACTGCAGCATGCCGGACTTCCTGTCCATCACCAACTCCTGGAGTTTGCCCAAACTCATGGCCATTGAGTCAGTGATGCCATTCAACCATCTCATCCTCTGTTGCACCCTTCTCCTCCTGCCCTCAGTCTTTCTCAACATCAGGGCCATTCTAAACACTCAACACAGTGAGCAAGAGCTCTGTGTCCTCATGGACACTTGGTGAATTTTAGCCACTTTTGTGGGACTGCTGTGGTATTTCCTTGTGGCTTTCGCCTGCGTGTGGGCACTCTGTTCATGTGCTAGGTTTGTGTATTTTCTGTTGTGAAGTGTCGGTTGATGTCTTCTGCCCATTTAAAAGCTATGCTGTTTTGTCTTTTTGTTCCTGATTTTAAAAATATCTTCTTGATTGAAGTCCTTAGTTTGATATATATACTGTGAAAATTTCCTCCCAGTATTCTGATGAACAGAAATTTAAAGTTTTGATGAAGTACAACCTTTCATTTTCTCCTTTCATGTTTATTGTTTTGTCTCTCTCTATGTCTGCTGAACTGGGGGTAATCTCAGCATTTTGCTAATATCTAGAACTTAGACGCATTTCTTTAGTAAGGCTTGAAAACAACCACCCATTGCTAATCCTTGGTTTGTGTGTTTAGTCGCTCAGTCTTATCTGACTCTGCGACCCCATGTACTGCAGCTCGCCAGGTTCCTCTGTCCATGGGATTCTCCAGGCAAGAATATTGGAGTGGGTTGCCACTTCCTTCTCCAGGGGATCTTCCTGACCCAGGGATAGAAACCAGGGCTCTTGCATTGACAGGTGGATTCTTTACCACTGAGCCACCTGGGAAGTCTTGGTTTACAAACGCTCAATTTTAGAACCCAAAACACTGACTTCACCTAAAATTCCAGGGCTACTAAGGTTTTAAAAACAAAAAGTGCCCTTTAAAAAATATTCACTCATTCAGCATGTAGGTAACACATGTCTGCTGGCAGGATGAGATGATCTCTATCAACTGGGCACAGTGCTGACAGGTATGCCAGGGCTGGGGAGGACCACAGAGTGTCTGGGGCTCAATCGTAGTTTCTAAATCTCTCTGAAAGGAAATTCTATTAACACACTTCTTTGCAATTTGTCCCAGGGTCACAATTCTACATTCAGATTCTTTTTTATGTCTAACTGAAATATTTATAATTGAATACACCCTCATCTTGGAGAAGGAAATGGTAACCCACTCCAGTATTCTTGTCTGGAGAATCCCATGGACAGAGGAGTCTGGAGGGCTACAGTCCATGAGGTCACAAAGAGCTGGACACAACTGAAGCGACTTAGCATGCATGCATATTCTCATCTTCTGTCCTCAGGAGAAAATGAAAAGAGAAACACAGGCTTCCTCACCATTGAGACAAAAACCTCCATCCAGTAACTGAGCTCCATGCTTTTTCTTTTAAAATTTTCTACATAATGCACCCTTTAAAAATGTTTATTTTTTAATACTCCAATCTTCTTCATCTTCTTCAAGTCTTTTACCAAGTTTTTTTCTTTTGGTGAAGTCTGGGCTAGGAGGTCACATTCGAATACAGCCCTAAACGGAGGGGTTAGTGTACATCCCCTTTACACTTGAATAACCGACAACCAGGGTTGGAAAAGAGCCAGGAACTAATCTGACTGCGATCACCTCCTGGTGCTGGTCCCTTGCACAACCTTCTCCTCCGGGGAAGAAGTTATCCCACACGTGCTGCCCAGTCTTCCTGTGGACAGACCTGTATGTTCTTTCTGCCGAAGTCTGCCTTCTCATGATGTCTACTCACGGGTGTGGGGTAAACAGGCTGTCTACAGGGAGTTCATTTCCTCACCTGTCATCGACTGTATGGGGCTTCCCTGGCAGCTCAGTGGTAAAGAATCCACCTGCCAAAGCAGGAGACCCGGGTTTGATCCCTGGGTCAGGAAGATCCCCAGAAGGAAATGACAACCCACTCCAGTATTCTTCCCTGGGAAATCCCATAGATTGAGCAGCCTGGTGGGCTACAGTCCATGGGGTTGAAAACAATTGGACACAACTTAGCGACTAAAAAACAACCACAAACTTTGATACATCACTGTTCCTGCTTTGAGATGCCCTGTCTCTGTAAGATTTTGAAGTAAAGTTTCTAAAATTAACTAGCCATGTGCTCTGTTTTCAGTGGGCTTCCAGTGGTATTTTTAACTACATAGTTACTAATACCAAAAGAACCTATCAGAAATTAAATTTAAATCTGTCCTGTAGAATTTTCCCTCTTTCAAGAAGAAAGTAAAATTTCCATGGTAACACCTTAAATTTGAGAGGGAGGCCTTGCCTTTTCCATCACACCAATCAGGTGGGTGGCTGACAGGCCCTTAAATGTGCTTGGTCTTAGGTAACGTCCACAGCTGGGAGTCAGTCCCGCCATGACCCCACAGCATACTTAGCGACCACCGCTGCTGTGTCACCGCTGCCCGCAACCCTGAACCACAGAAGTGTCCTATTTGACACAGCCTCCCCTCGCGCATTACCGGTGAACAAACAGGATGCACTCAGCTGGGAGACAAAGCATGGCTTCAACCCTCTGGGGCCGAGGCGCGGCCGACTGACAACACGACCACCGTCTACGAGGGGCTGGACACCATGACCCCCGCTCTGCAGCCAGGAGCGAAAGCAGCTGAAGATAAACATGCGAACACTACTCCAGTTCTTTTTCTATTTTTATTTCTCAGTGTTGATTCAACTTTTCTCTCCTTCACTTTCCACGGCTGCTCTCTACCTCTGTCCTCATCCTGTTTTCTCCTTGGTTCTTTTATTCATGGTTTTTGTCTCCGGACTAGCCGTCTCATTTCTCCACTGAACTCAAAAAATCATAACATGGAAAAAAGAGAACTGATGGATTTTACAGGCAACACTAAACAGAAAATGTAGTGGCGGGGGGGGGCAAGGGGAGGGGAATCACCTAAATTCATTCATCTCATGGTTCTCTTATTTGAAAAACTCAGTAGGTCATGACCCACAGTTCCTGAGAGACAGCTGACCTGTCAGGGGTCCTGCAGGTCAGGCTTCCCGTCCGTGGCCACCATCACACACCCCTTAACTGTCTCCCTCCTTTTTTTGGGAGAGAAGAAAGAAAAGAAAAATTTATTTTCTTTCTTTTTTGGAGCATGATTGCTTTATAATGTTGTGTTAGTCCCTGCCATACAATGAAGTGTATCAGCCATATGTAAACACATATGCTCGCTCTTGAGCTTCCCTCCCCCTGCCATCCCACCCCTCTAGGTCATCTCAGAGCACCGAGTTGGGCTCCCTGTGTTATATATCAGCTTCCCATTAGCTCTCTGTTTTACACGTGGTTGTGTATATATGTCAGTGCTACCTGTTCCACCCTCCCTTGCCCCCCACCCCCCCCACAACCTTCTGCCTTCTCAACCAGCCCTTTCGGATTCTTTAGCAAGTTACACTGAAGGAAGAACAAAATGGGACTTACTTCAAATGGTGGCTCCTAATTACTCTGAAGAACCAACCCCTGTTGAGAATCTTGATTCTGAACCCTGAATTCCCCAAGGCAGCTTCTACTGCATCAACTTACAGAGCAGCTGGCTTCAGCGAGGCTGTCGTCCGAGCCCAGGAGGGGGTCTTACCTGTTCCTGGGTCATCTTCTGCAGCTCATTCTCCCACGCTGCCTGGTCGTCGTCCAGCTTATAGGCGGCTGGTGGAGTGAGTCCTTGGAGGATCAGGGGGTCTCGGTCGTGGCAGAGGGCAGTCAGGTGTCTGATGTACAACTTGAGCTTGCTTCTGTTTTGGTCAAGTTCTAGGAGGGACTGGATGATCTGAGGCAAAAAAAAAAAAAAATGAGGAAAGTCAAGGCCAGTCTGAAACGAGAAGCTCCAGTCTCTTCGTGCCTCCAAAGGCAAAGAGACAGAGCGAGACTAGAGCTCTGGTACCCACTAACCGCCCTCTCTGCCCGCCTGCCTGCGTGTCTACGAAGCCACCCCCACCCACCACCGCGCTGGGAGCCACGTGGGGACACGGCATGTACATCAGCGTGAGACGGGAGTCCATGTTCAGGCGGGGCTAAGCACAGGACTGGCCTGTTTTCACAGAGATGACATTCCTGCTACAGAAAGACTGCAGTCCCCTCACAGCTGCTCATCCACCTATTTACGTGCAGCTACAAAAACCCTAGCTACTCTGTGAGTTCCCAAAGCTGGGTTGGAAGGGAAAAAGGATGACAGTGACCAGACTTCCCCTGTCCCCTCGTCTTTTCTTTCCAACCCAGCTCTGGGAACTCAAAGAATACCTAGTCCACCCTCTGTCCCTTCCCCCCTCCTCAAGAGTCCTGCTCATACACTGCACTCACTGCACAGTGGTCACGATTATCCATCGGGAAGCAACATTCATGGCTTTCCTGTGAATGATCCCGTTATCTACCTGGTAATGCTCTGTTCCCACCACCTCCATGCCACAGCATTGCACTGGGTTTAGGGCAGCCAAGAGCAGAGAAGAGACGTGTACGATCCTGTATGATATCTCTTATGTGCAATTTAAAAACAATACAAATAACACTGGGATGACCCAGAGGGATGGGATGGGGAGGGAGGCGGGAGGGGGGTTCAGGATGGGGAACACATGTAAGTCCACGGCTGATTCATGTCAATGTATGGCAAAACCACTACAATATTATAAAGTAATTAGCCTCCAACTAATCAAAATAATTGGGGAAAAAAAAAAAGAAAAACATACAAATGAATAGACACGAAAAACAGAAACAAACTCAGGTTTAGGGGCTTCACTGGTGGCTCACTGATAAAGAACCTGCCTGCCAATGCAGGAGATGTGGGTTCGATCCTGGGTCAGGATGATCCCCTGGAGGAGGAAATGGCAGCCCACTCCAGTGTTCCTGCCTGGAGAATCCCATGAACAGGAGAGCCTGGCAGGCTACAGTCCATGGGGTCGCAAAGAGTAGGACACGACTTAGCAACTACACAACTACACATACACACACACACACACACAAACACTGCAAGTGAAACATGCTCATCTGAAAGCCTGATGCACACGCGTGTCCCTCCACCTCCTGGAACAAAGGACGCCTCTGTCCCTGGAGGGAGTGTAATCCTCTTGGCCACGGGAGGGGTGATGGGTGAACTCACGACGGGATCTGCCTTGTCCTGGCTGGAGCCCCCGCACTCGTCCCACAGAGGCGTCGACCCCACTTTCAGACGGTGGCGGACGAACCCTCGCACAGCCCTGACACCTGAGCCCCAGCCGGGCGGGACCAGCCCCACGCTGGGTCTGCCTCTCTCCAGAGACGGGCTGCGCTGTCTCACATTCCCTTCCCTCTAGGGACGACCACCCCTTCGGCTCCCTCGGAGAGCACATCGCACGACACACAACCTCATCGGACAGCTCTCGGGACAGCTTTGGCCAGGTCCCCGGTGCTGCATGAACCTGAGGGTGGAGGGGGAGCTGGGTGGGCCCCCGTCTCTGATTCTGAACTGCAGGCACAGCGTCTGCCTGACACCCAGCCCCTGTGGGGGCTGCCAACCCAGCAGATGCTGGCACATACCCAACGCTCCCTGGGCTCAGGGCAGAGTCTGTACCTGCTGGTGTCGCCGGGCTGGCATTTTTCACCAGTAGGACGCCCTGACAAGGAGCTCGCTAATCTTCAAGTCAGGAGAAATGAGGTCTGGTATGCTGAATTCTGCCACCCCCCTCTCTCCAGAGGACTCCCCTGCTGCTTTCCTTATTTCCTTTTAAGAGTTTCTAAAATACAGTTTTATATATATTTTTTATTAAGAA
Organism: Dama dama; assembly: GCF_033118175.1. Taxonomy (NCBI): domain Eukaryota; kingdom Metazoa; phylum Chordata; class Mammalia; order Artiodactyla; family Cervidae; genus Dama; species Dama dama. The sequence continues at coordinate 12,116,205 of NC_083702.1, forward strand.
ATCAATGCAGATTTCACTCTGAAAAGTATGGGGGAAAACAGGAAAGAAATAATAAACAGTCTATAGGTTTTCCATCAAGAATGGCACTTGCAACATTTTGCTGATTTTCTTCCAAGTCTTTTTATAAACTTACATAAATCAACTTTTAACTGTATCATACTTCACATTTTGCTTAAGACCCTGTTTATCCATTTAATGTTACATTGTGAGTCCTATTCACGACATTACGTATTCCTGGAAAACATGATTTTTAATGGTTGCTTTATAAATATATCACATTTCCTGTTTCTAATGCTATTTCTGTGAAATAATTAAGACAGGCAGGAGCCTCGGCTTAGTGGCTAAAACAATCTCTAACTTACTAGACAGATCAGAGTGCAGACCCACGTGGCATATAATAGAGAAGCTGGAGCCTAGCTAGGAAAACCAGGGCAAGTCAATCAATTTAGCATTATTATTTTTGAAACACACACACTCACACAACTGTCTGGGAACAAAGGTGATACACTCAGGGGCTGGGGGTGGGGGGAAGGCTCTGGGCTCTTAAGGGACCCCTCCAGGTCCGAGCCCTGTGTTGCCTGTGGTGTCAACACTGCCAACCGCAGAAGGAAGGGCTGTTTCAATAAAGCAGAAGGTCTGGAGAGTGGGGAAATCGGACAGCTTTTCACAAACAACGGTAATCTCTCAGAAAAAGACTCGGGTTTTCTTTCTGGCCACAAATGCATATTCACACTGTAGAGAGCTCAGAAACTGGGTTTCAAAGGAGCATCTTTTTTTTTTTTTTTTAAAAAGCAGCATCTTTAAAGGCAAGTTCCAGGCCGTACTTCTTTAAGTGCGTGCCCACCGTGTACGTCAACAAGCCAACTGTCCGGTCGTCCCCTCCACACCCCTCACGCCGCCACGCACTGCAGCCGTGTTTCCAGCCTGGCCTCCTCCAGCCTGTTTCATGGACACACTGATTTAAAAAAAAAAAATCACTCTGGGGATTTTCAGTGGATTTGTGCAACTTACTCCCATTTTGTGTGTGTGTGTGTGTGTGTCTGCATATAGTTGCCATCACATTTGGGCTACAAGGCAGAAAGAGCTGATACCCTGGGTAATTACTGTTTGAGCTGGAAAACTGACATTAAAAAAGCATGAAGACAATCTGATAAATGGTGGTAAGGGGAAGGTCAAATTTCTTATAGTAAAATGGAATCTGGAAACATGCTAGCTCACTGCTCTATGGCTGGGAATGAAAAAGTGGACTCTCAGGCCTCTGTTCTTAATCAGAGATGAACTTCACACTGACTTAAATATATTTCATGCTCAGGTGCTAACTGATAACAAAATACGTAGTGTTCTGCACTCTGTAATTTTTCAAAGTCCAACTGAAAAGTTATAAAAATAACAGAATTTGAAAATTTTTTTCCAGGATAAAAATTCTTTCTATGCAATGGCCGAGACACCCTTTTTTTCTCATGTTAAAGGGAACTGCTTTTTAAAATCAAAACAAAAAACTAGAGCACTTACTCCATGAAAGCATATGAAACTGCCCAACCAGCATAGTCTCTGAATGTGTCCATTAAAAGAAAAGTCACTGTAGCCTCTCTGAGACACATTTAGCCATGTCCATCATGGGGAAAACGCCCTTATCTCTCCCCTCCCCCTCCAAGTCTAACTTGGGCTGACCACTCAGAAAAGAAACTGTATTTCCCACAAGGAAGAACTGTGACTGCCTAACCTCAGGAGGGAAGAGGGACACTTGCCAAGTAGGAAGAGCATGCTCACAGGACCCAGAAGTTAAGTCTTTGGTCCACACAAACTTCAGAGGATTGGTAAGAAGTCCCACCAAAAGCAAGGTGGTCAGGCCACATCACAGTTCTATAGCTTTGCAGAACTAGAGTTATTTATTTTTTTTCTTTTGGCAAAAAGAAGTTAAAAAATGAACTTGTCGAGATAACCTCTGCTTCTATCAAACAGAATGCCAAAATGGTGCAACATTCTCCGAATCCTACATCTACCAAGTTGTTAAGGAAAATCATTTAAATTAAAAGAATGGATGAGAGCCTTTCAGTTGACGTCCTGAAAGCTTTGTTTCTTCTGGCAAGGATTTACTTGCTTATGGATCAGATCCTCAAATTGGCTTCAGAAGCCAGTGTGTGATGACATAAAGTGACCTCTGGAAGGGGTTTATCTTAACCTCCCCTCCACTTGAGTATGGCTGGATGGCCAGAGGTGTTTTAGAAGACAGGCAAGTTGCTCCTGCATTATGTGATACAGATTGTAATGGAAAACTCTACAGCATCCTGTTTCTGCAGCCCGTTCGTCTAAGGGATGCGGACACACCTGCCTATACCAGGATGGGACACATGATCAAGTCCACGGCCTGCGCTCCTCTCCCCACTGTTTCTGTATTAGACCTTCATAAGTACAGGATGGCTGGTTGTGACACATTCTGGGAGCTCATTTTGAGAGCAGAGGTTTTATACCTTGTACTGAACATTATGTGGGACTTAATGCATTTGCCCTTGTGGTATTAATGTTTTACTGTTCAAAAGATGCCACCATTTTTTAAGCTAATTAACACTTACTTATCATTTACTGTGTTCCTGGCAAAGTATTTTTGTACTGATGACTTCTCTGTCACTAAAAGATCCTCTTGTTCTTCCTTCTGTCTGCTGACATCCTGGAAGGCACATTCAGATGTACCTGAATTACTGCATAAACACCAGAGGCAGTTCTGATTCCTCACTGGGTCACCATCACACTGCTGTCCCCCAAGGTAGGCTCATCAAGAAAGTCCCAGAACAACCAACACACTGACTTCCCAGAAACATTCTCTTAATGATGCTCCTGTCCAGAGGCCCCAGCAGAAAGCTGAACTTTGAAAAGTAAAAAAGGAGGCAAGCAAAAGGGAGCAGGTACATGAAAAGATGTTCATCACTAGTTATTAGATAAATGCAAATCAAAACCACAATGAGGTATCACATCAGACAGAAAGGCCATCATCAAAAAATCCACAAACAACAAATGCTGGAGAGGGTATGGAGAGCAGGGAATGCTCCTACACAGTTGGTGGGAATGTAAATTGGTACAGCCACTGTGGAGAACAGTATGGAAGTCCCTTTAAAAACAGAGATATCATATGACCTTGCAACCCCACTCCTGGGCAAAAATCTGAAGAAAAACATGATTTGAAAGGATATGTGGACCCCAATGTTCACTGCAGCACTATTTACAGTAGCCAAGACATGTGAGCAGCCTAAATGTCCACTGACAGAGGGATGGATAAAGAAGATGTTGTACATATACACAATGGAATATTACTCAGCCATGAAAAAGAATGAAATAATGCCATCTGCAGCAACATGGGGGTTTCTAGTTAGAACCAGACATGGAAAAATGGACTGGTTCCAAATTGGGAAAGGAGCACGTCAAGGCTGTATGCTGTCACCCTGCTTATTTAACTTACATGCAGAGTGAAAGTGAAAAGAAAGTGAAGTCGCTCAGTCGTGTCCGACTCTTTGCGACCCCATTGACTGTAGCCTACCAGGCTCCCCTGTCCATGGAATTTTCCAGGCAAGAGTACTGGAGTGGGTTGCCATTTCCTTCTCCAGGGGATCTTCCCAACCCAGGGATCTAACCTGGGTCTCCTACATTGCAGGCAGACACTTTACCATCTGAGCCACCAGGGACCTTGTGAAATGCCAGGCTGGATGAAGCACAAGCTGGAAACAGGTTTGCACAAGATTGCAGGGAGAAATATCAATAACCTCAGATATACAGATGATGCTACCCTTATGGCAGAAAGTGAAGAGGAACTAAAGAGCCTCTTGATGAAACTGACGAGAGTGAAAAAGTTGGCTTAAAACTCAACATTCAAAAAACAAAGATCATGGCTTCTGGTCCCATCACTTCATGGCAAATAGGGAAACAATGGAAGCAGTGACTTTATTTTCTTGGGCTCCAAAATCACTGCAGATGGTGACTGTAACCATAAAATTAAAAGACACTTGCTCCTTGGAAGAAAAGCTATGACAAACCTAGACAGTATATTAAAAAGCAGAGACATCACTTTGCTGACAAAGGTCCATCTAGTTAAAGTAATGGTTTTTCCAGTAGTCATGTATGGATGTGAGAGTTGGACTATAAAGAAAGTGGAGCACTGAAGAATTGATGCTTTTGAACTGTGGTGCTGGAGAAGACTCTCGAGAGTCCCTTGGACTGCAAAGAGATCCAACCAGTCAATCCTAAAGGAAATTGGTCCTGAATATTCATTGGAAGGACTGATGCTGAAGCTCTAATACTTTGGCAACCTGATGCAAAGAACTGAATTCATTAGAAAAGACCCTGATGCTAGGAAAGACTGAAGGTAGTAGGAGAAGACAAAGGATGAGATGGTTGGATGGCATCACCAACTCGATGGACATGAGTATGAGCAAGCTCTGGGAACTGGTGATGGACAGGGAAGCCTGGCATGCTGCAGTCCATGGGCTCGAAGAATCGTACATGAATGAATGACTGAACTGGGGGACTTCCTTGGTGACTCAGATGGTAAAGAATATGCCTGAAATGAGGGAGACCTGGGTTTGATCTCTGGTCCTAGAGAGTGTCATACTGAGTGAAGTAAGTCAGACAGAGAGGGAGAAATACCGTATGACATCCCTTTTAGGTGGAATCTAAAAATAACTGATACCAATGAATTTACATACAAAAACAAACAGAAAGAGACTCACAGACTTAGAGAACGAACTTATCATTACCAGGGTGAAGGGACAGTTAGTGACTTTGGAAAGGTCATGTACGCACTTGGATAATTAAAATGGATCACCAACAAGGACCTTACCAGACAGCACAGGGAACTCTGCTCAACATTACGTGGCAGCCTGGATGGCAGGCGGGTTTGCGGGAGAATGGATACATGTCTGTATACGGCTGAGTCCCTTCCATATTCACTTGAAACTACCACAACATTGTTCATCGGCTATTCCCCATTACAAAATAAGAAGTTTTAAAAGTCTGGGGGTAAAAAAAGAGGCACAGAAATAAAATTCGGCGGCCTGGCCTCAAAGTCCTTTTTCGTGTCAAGAACTGAGCTTATCTTCTTGGTTATAATGTGCATCAGGACCAGGAAGATGAAGGATGGTACCAGGTCTCTTCACAAAGGTTTGGAGCAGGTGTTAACTTTCTCACTTAAATGCAGCTACTTTGTGAAACAATGCAGTTCTTTAAAGAAACAGAGTGAACAGAAATGACATTTTTGCTACATTAATTAGATATACTGCATATTAACTCACACGTATTATTGACACTAAAAAAATTATATATTTGACATAACAAACATTTAGTGAGTGCCTCTATGCCGGGCCACACACAGCTTTTGCTGGCAGGAATATTAAGAATGACATGTGGTCCCACATGCATGCATGCTAAATCACTTCAGTCGTGTCAGACTCTATGCGATCCCATGGACTGTAGCCCACCAGGCTCCTCTGTCCATGTGATTCTCCAGGCAAGAACATTGGAGGGGATTGCCACGCCCTCCTCCAGGGAGATGTAGTCCTATTTTGCGTTAAAAAAATCATGAGATAATGGAGCTAATGTGTTGAGTGTACATGAGAATTAAAATGTGTTAATTCAGGATTTATCTCTGTTTTAACTTTAGTTTTGAGGTTTCCTTCAGGCAAACCTTCAAACTGCTAAACAAACCTCTTTATCTTAATTCGAGGCTTGGTTTGACTTGTTCTTCACAGATAAGGTTATAAAATTCAACAACTTTTTTATTTTTAATGTTCTCTGAGACCCAACCTTTTATTTAGCCTTCCTATCTGCAGCACAAACAAGACACTCAGTGGATCCCCTGCATGTTTTTGGTGTGGTGGTCCTCAGTCATCTTTAATCCTAACAAACTGAAGACAACTGTGCATTCCAGAACAGCCTTCTGTCTTATGCATCTCCAAGAGGAACTCTGGGCAAACACAAGCCTCGTGGGGCTGCACCCTCACAATAACCAATAAAGCCAAACTAAGAAGGGTTCATGCTGTACACCCGCATGACCTTCATCAAAAACCAAACTTCACTGTTAACAATGAAAACCAGGAACGTTTCAGCAGCATTAGCCTGAGTTTGTGCCTAGCTAGAGGACTACAGTGATTGAAAACAAAAAAAACTTCTTTTGGGGGAAAGTTGATAAACTTCTAAAAATTTCATGAAAAGTTAAAAGGTAACCTAGAGTTAAATGCAAACAAGTTCAGAGCTCCAAGTCCTGACCCCCAACGTCACAACCATTTTTCATGTGTGTCTACTTCACTCCCCACACAAACTTTACAGAATGGGAAACTGTCTTGCACTCCTCTTTCAAAACAAAAAGTCATGACAAATACAAAAGCCAGAATGACATTGAAAGTGTTAGTTGTTCAGCTGTGTCTGACTCTTTGTGACCCCTGCCAAGCTCCTCCGTCTATGGGATTTCCCAGGCAAGAATACTAGAGTGGGTAGCCATTCCCTTCTCCAGATCTTTCCGACCCAGGGATCCAACCCAGGTCTCCTTCATAGAAGGCAGATTCTTTACCATCTGAGCCACCAAGGAAGCCAGGATGACGTTACTTCTACTATAAATATTCACTGCGGGTTTTGAGCATGAGTTGTCCATTCTCCTTGCTTGGCCCTGTAATAAACACTCCTCTTGCCTCACCACAAACTGGTGTCAGTAGATTGGCTTTGCTGCATGCGGGTGAGCAGACCCAAGTTTGGTTTGGTGACACGTGGTCACTGATATGAATAAATGTTAATCAGAAAACTTACTATATACAAAAATACCTGGTTCTAAGAGTAAAAACTCTCTCCAAAGGTTTCATATTTGAAAGGTTTCATGGCTTGTTAAAGTGTCAGTGTGTTTAGGAAAACTGGAAAAGGTTATAGGTTTGAAACATGAAAAAAAGAAACAAAAACAAAAACCAGTGGGAATCGTATACAAACTAAAATGTAATCATTTCTTCTCAGTTTTACAGCTCAGAAATCTGTTGTCAATTTTCCTTTAAGCGCACATTACCACTCCAGCAGAACAAAACAGAACCTCCCCTATTTCCTGATCCAGATATTCTGTACTCAGAGTCGTATGGAGATGGGGAGTGCGGTTCAGAATAAGATGAATCTTGGAATCTGAACCACAGGACTGCTAACTGCATTGTGCCAATTTATTCCTTATTCAGTTAAAACCATCATATCTTATTCAGATCCAGAAATTCCACTTTAACAGAGAGCAGTGTGAGAGAAGGAGGCTCCGGCTGAGCCCACCTCCCCGCGGCCAAGAGGGCAGGTTTTCTAAGTTCTTGCTTCAGTACTTGGAAACTTGCAAAATACATGAAAATGAGGTGACTCGCCAACAAGAGGGCAGACAGTACATCCAGATGAAGACGGGGCAGATTAAAGGGCAGCAAGTGGACAGAACGCTGCAGGAGGCAGAGAAGCCGGACAAGCTAACCCCTGGAGGCGACACCAGGGGATGCACGGCGGGCACCCTAAAGGGGTGCTCAGACGGGACACAGAGTCAAGGGAGCACCCACTCTGTGAGACAGAGCTGCTAGGAGCAGGTATGCGTTCCAAGATTCCTCTTCCCTGATCTTTAAATAAAGATGGGAAAAAAGCATCTTCCATTTAGTTCTTGGCTTGAGGCTTGCCTCTTCACAATAAATTATTTATTGCATTCTAGTAAACAACGCAGGGGTTAAATACTTGTGTGTGTGTGTGTGTGTGTGTGTGTGCACGCACATCAATATATATATATTTTACATAACTTTCCCACAGCAAAGTTCCAGGGCTGTATACTAATGAATGTCAAATTATGGGGAAAATGTCTGGGCACGGGAGAGAAAATGAGGCAAAAGAGGGAGAAGCTCATACTTTTTGAGCGGCAGGCCAGCTGAAGGTGGATATTGAATTTCACAGGAAAAACCAGGTAGGCAGCTGGCCACAGGCAAGAACAGCGGCCTCAGCTCCTTGCGAGTCTGTGCATACACCGTGTGCCACATCAGCTCCCACCCCGCCGGTCCTCTGGGGCCTGAAGTCCAGCTCCTGCTGGACTGCTGCTGCGGTCAATCACTTCTTGGCTTATCACATGTTTACAAGACAGAAAAATGGATCTGAGAAGACAGCAACATGCTTGTTGCTTGCTGGGCGGAACCCAGTGCCGACCTCATCAGGACACTTTGTTTTCTTCTCTAACCTTTGCGAGTGAAGGGAAGGCATGAAAGGCTGACCTAGCTAGGATCTCAATGAGTCACCGGAGAGGAGCCTCTAGGTTACTGGGCACCCAGCCACTCTGTCTGCCTCACGGTCCACGGGAAGACAGAGGAGGAAAGAGGCAAGCGCGGTTATCTAGTGACTAGGAGATGTGACGGCTGACCTGTCAAGGGCTCCCAAGTGGAGGCCAGCCTCTGGAGGAGACTCTTCTGTGATGGGCAGTTATTTAGAGGCTCTGTGTGTGTGTGTGTGTGTGTGTGTGTGTGTTTGTGTACATGCGGAGGAGCCGGAGGAGACACAAGCGATTTCACCACCAGTCCCATGTGATGGCAGCACCAGTGTTGACGCCAGTGGCTCCAGCTGAAAGCTCCTGACCACCCGGGCCCCCGAGGGTCACTGTGCCCTCTGGCGCCTCATCAGACAGGAAGCTGGGCTGGGAGGGTATAGAAGGGAGGGGGGGTTCCTATAGCCTAGAAGGCAGCGGAAGACGAAAATGTATCTGCATCCCTGTGTACACATCAGAGTCGAGTAACCGAGGTGTCAGAGACGAGCTACATACAGGCATTGAATCTCCTGATGCTGAAGCTGGAGACAGCCAGGGCATGTCCTGTGACAGGTCAGAAGCATCTGTGACTCGGCGTGTGTAAGGACACACCTGTATACAACCTGTAGGGGCAACGGAGGGCCAGGGGGCAAGATGGGGAGAAAGACCTGTGCACAATGGCCCTGAGCCCATATTTAAGCTCAAGGACAGCTCAGGACCTGCTTGACTGAGAGGCAGGAAATGCTCCAGGACATCACCCATCAGCCCTTCAGGGACAGAGAACAGCACGGGGGTGGGGATGGGGTGGGGGGCAGGAGCATCAGGGTGGGGCCTCCACCCCTCCAGGTTGAACCAGTACCCCGTCTCTACCCTCTGCTCTGCCTGGGTCCTCGTCCCCTCCCCCCCACATGAAGAATCCCCTCTCCGTCCACACACACCGGAAGTGTCATGAATCTGAGAACCCAAGCAGGATCTTGGCTGCTCTGAGCGGTCCTGCCTGGATTTAGGTCTGCCACAGTCAATCAGGAAATCATCCTGAAAAAGCAAATGCTTTCTGAAAATTTTATACACCATGAACAAATCCCATGGATTAACGATTTCCAGACATCACCCCCTTCACCTTGGGAGTCATCCAGGCTTTGGGTGGGAGAAAAAGATTTGGGAAAAACAAAAATTAGGACGACTGCTTTCCGTTATGTTTTTCCCTACCCAGTTTTTCTATTTGAGAATAAAACCTCTCGCACAGTCACTGAATTAATCTCTCCTCCCCCTAGTCTCTTAAAATTCTTTGGCATAACACAAACTCTGATACACATCACCATTTCAATTACTAGTTGCTGAGGTTTAAGGAAAGCTTTATTATCTGAGGATACACAAGTGACTATGACAAAAGAGGCTCAGCACAGAAACCTGCAAGTTGTGACTGATATTTTACAAGGTAACAGCCAGGGCTACCTTTATTTTCTTGGGCTCCAAAATCACTGATACGGTAACTGCAGGTATGAAATTAAAAGACACTTGCTCCTTGGAAGAAAAGCAATGACAAATAGATATCATATTAAAAAGCAGAGACATCACTTTCTGACAAAGGTCCGTCTAGTCAAAGCTGTTTTTTTTCCAGTAGTCATGAATGGATGAGAGAGCTGGACCATAAAGAAGGCTGAGCACTGAAGAATTGATGCTGTTGAACTATGGTGTTGGAGAAGACTCCTGAGAGTCCCTTGGACTGCAAGGAGATCAAACCAGTCAATCCTAAAGGAAAACAGTCCTGAATATTCATTGGAACTACTGATGCTGAAGCTGAGCTCCAATACTTTGGCCACCTGAAGCAAAGAGCTGACCATTGGAGAAGACCCTAATGCTGAGAAGGATTGAGGGCAAGAGAAGAAGGGGACAACAGAGGATGAGATGATTGGATGGCATCACCGACTCAACAGACATGAGTTTGAGCAAACCCTGGGATATAGTAAAGGACAGAGAAGCCTGGCATGCTGCAGTCCATGGGGTTGCAAAGAGCCGGATACGACTTAGTGACTGAATAACAACGATATTAACCTTCACTATTTGCATGTTGTCTGTGGTGGGTTCCCTACTTCATGAGCAGAGCTGGCTATATCTGACAAAGAGTATAGATCACAAAGGATAAAACATTTACCCTCTGTACCTTTACAAAAAGGTCTGCCAATCCCTAAAGCAGACCTACTCCAGATAACGGGTGAATACAATATCAGAGAGGAAATGCTTACAATCTTCTCAGATTATTTAAGAAGTAAATAATTACAGTTAAAATTTCAATTCATAATGAATATCACTGCTATCAATAGTAATATCAGGGGCTCCTCAGAGGGCACAGGGGTAAAGAATCTGCCTGCCAATGCAGGAGATGCAAGAGATGTGGGTTTGATCTCTGGGTCGGGAAGATCCCCTGGAGAAGGGAATGGCAACCCACTGCAGTCTTCTTGCCTGGAGAATTCCATGGACAGAGAAGCCTGGCGGGCTAGAGTCCAAGGGGGTCACAAAAGAGTCGGACACGATGGAGCACAAGCACAACAGCAGTTTTGTTGGTTGGTTGGTTGTTTTAAAGAAACATACAATTTGCTTCCTATCTCCCAATGCCTATAAATTTCTGTAGCGTCTTCCTTTTCAAAAAATAGTAATATCAACACAAAATAAAACACTGGTTGAATAGAGAACTGGATGTGGCAATGGGTATAAGCAGAAAATTCAGAGGCTGGTGTGTCTCTGGCTTGCTCCCCTCCCGCCCACTGTCTACCGGTTGCCACAGCACATGAAGGCCATGGTGATTCACCCCCTGAGGGCAGCCCCAGGCTCGAGGCTTGTCACCTGCCCCGACACCTGTGGAGGGTGACGGTGAGTCCACCTATTCTTTGACATTCCTGCCCTCAGAAAGTGAAGCCTGAGATGCTCTGCCCTACTCCGCGACAGAAGGTCTCGGTGACTCGCCCTGAAGGAACAGGATGCAGTAGAGGTGGGCGTGTGTGACTTCCGACTGCAGGTCCTAAGAGTCACGGTGGCTCCTTGCCGCCTTCTCTTCATTGCTCACTTTGGGTCCACATGGAGAGGAACTGAAGGTACCCGCCAGCGGCTGGCATGGACCGTGAGTGAATGTGCACCCACGTGGGCTCTGGCTCCGTCAAGCTTTAAACTACAGACCCAGCTGACATCCTGCCTGCAGACCCAGAGACGCTCAGGCAAGAGCTACCAAGCCAAGCTGCTCCCAAATTCATGACCCGAAGAAAACACCAAGATAACAGAGGTGTACTGTTTTTTAATGCTGCCAGGTTCTGGGGCAATGCATTATGCAGAAATAGAGAATTAATCCAGTAAGATGGATGAACCTAGAGCCTGTTATACAGAGTGAAGTGAACTAATTCATTAATAGAGAAATAGAGACACCCCCTCCACAGCACCCACAGGGAACCACCGAGAGGTCCCCAGATTCACATGATGACTGCTTGGCACACGCCTGCCGTGCTTAGCCGCTCAGTCGTGTCCGACTCTCTGCGACCCCATGGCCTATAGCCCGCCACTACCCGCCCCTTCCTCTGTGACCCTCGAGTCTCTGGTGCAGACCTGGGTTTTTCTACTGCACCTCGGATAATCATTTTTTCTCTTGGAGAAAATCTATTGTTCAGTATTTGTTTCATAGTCCTGAGACGTGTATTTCAACCCACCTACCTAGTGCAGTGTAGGTACACAGGAAGACTCCCAGTAAAGAGTTCTGAGCTAATTTTCTCATTTCAGTCCATTTTAAACCAAATGATAAAAACCTCAGACCACACTTATGGACTTGTTCTGTGTACCTTTGGACCCAGGAGTCAGTTGCAGGAGAGTAGATGGAGAATGTGTATTTTAATTTGTAAAAACGTGACGTCAAGGATAAACAGCCTGGTTCAATTCTGGAGGATGTCACAGTGTGAACACTAGATCTTAAATAGTGACCCACCAACAAATGACTATGAGATATAAACATTTAAGAGGCTTTCGTTTAATACCCAAGATGCCTTAAGAAAAAGCTGAGTAACTTACAGTCACATGAAAAGGAACCCAGACAGTGTCAGAGTTTTCTGGGCTTGCCAAATCCCTCCTCAGGCAGAAAGTCTGTGATTCTAGTCTTGAAACTGAGGAACAGAGGGAGGTACATGGTCCGTGCTATCTTTCAATGAGAAGACATGAAGTTTCACTAACAAGTGGTTTGCCTTAAAACCTGAATTTTCACCAAAAAGAACCAGCCATCTGTTTTGAATATTTTAAAGACTAAGCCTCTATTTGAGCTGTGCTTTGATCTCCTAGGATAATAGGAAGACAGTGATACAGTCCAGCTACACCTCAATCAAGTGTGTGCATTTAATTCATCCCAGAAACGCCGACCGCCAGGTCCAGCTGCAAGCTTCAACCTCGTCATCACAGGACCAGGAGGAAGGACAGAGACATCAAGAGGGAATGGCTTTTTTGTTTTGGTTGATGATGCATTTTTGGGTTCAAGAAAATAGTCCTTTAACCCAAAACAGACAGTAATCCTAAAGACAGAGAGAAATGTACAGAAAATAACAAATTAGGGAGAAGTTGAGGACAAGTTAATGAAAGAAATACTGCAGAACCCTATTGTAACACGACTGTTGTTTAATAGCTCAGATAAGATGCGAGTCAGATCACATCCTCCAAAACATAACTCTATAAAATAAAAACATGATGTAATAGGCAAGCATGAGGGCTGTCTCCTGGAACTGGTATTAAAAGGGGTCTTATCACATGTTAGATGAGGGGTAGGTGATAAATTTGACAGTGTATCCTAGAAGGTGGGCTAGGAACTGACTGGGACCCCCACACATGAACTGTGTCAGATCACAGGATGACCTGTCAGGGTACAGAACTGTTGTTCAGTCGTTAAGTCATGTCCGCCTCTGTGACCCTGTGGACTGCAGGTTTCCCTGTCCATCATCATCTCCCACAGTTTACTCAAACTCATGTCCACTGAGTCAGTGATACCATCCACCTCATCCTCCGTTGCCCCCTTCTCCTCCAGCCCTCAATCTTTCCCAGCATCAGCGTCTTTTCAGGGTACAGAATAAATTAAAAGTTTAAAAATACCTATTACACATGCATGAAACTTCCAATACATGCAACTTTTCTTTAGGGCAAAAGCTCCCCTGTTTTTTCTTTCAAAAACTACTTATTGAGCTCCGCAGGGTCTGCCCAGAGGACTGTGAAAAACAATTAGGATGTGAAGGATTTTATTTTGCATGAAGTACAAGAATATTTTTATTATCCAGGGAGAATGTCTGAGTTACAAATAAGGCCACAAACAGGAAGAAGAGGGCATGTCCTCATTAGTCAAATGCTCCTAATTGTTAAGGAACCATGTTCCAGAGATGTTTAAAACACTGCAATTTTCAGTTTAAGAAATAAATCAAGTAAGTCTCAGGACAACGTCACCTTAAATCATTCAGCAGAAACTATAAAAATGTAGGGGGGATCCTGTGGAACACTGTATAGTATGTCTTAAAACTACACTGAAAGGTCTCTCCCCAGAGTAGCTACAACTTGATCACGTGGCCCGAGAGGCCCCTGCCTCACTGAGCTCACGTGATCACCAAGTCTCTCAAGAATTACTCAAGAGCCTCTGTATCGGGGCAGCCTGTAAACCATCCTCAGGTGAGAAAACTTTAGCAGGAAAAGGCGCCTGCCACTGTGGTTGCTTCTTAGAAGGCGATGGGGTCTGACTTAAGGTCTGCGGCTGACCTCCCGCAGGGACACCTGGTGGAGGAAGGGTCTGCATTGCTGCTCAGGCAAGACGGGTGACGTCATCAACAATTCAGAGATTCCGAAAAGAAGATGTTTCTCTTGCTGCAGGAAAAATGAATTACTAGGACTGTGCGTGACTTGTGCAATGAGAGGAATGCTACTGTATTAGGAGATATCTATGAAGGAAACAGTAGCATCAGAGGATCCTGTGAATCCTAGAGGGTTTTAAGCACTATCACTACCAACATCACACAGTCCTTGACTGAGGACTTCCCGGGTGCCGGGCCAAGGGCTAAGTGCACCGAGCACGTTTGTACTTGTAACCCCACCAGGACCTTCACTGTAGGTTTCATCGCTGCCACTTAGCAGATGGGAACCTGACGTTTGGAGGAGAGGTGAAGTGTACTTGTAACCCCACCAGGACCTTCACTGTAGGTTTCATCGCTGCCACTTAGCAGATGGGAACCTGACGTTTGGAGGAGAGGTGAAGTGACTTGAGGGAAATTCCACAGCTACTCAGCTCAAATTAGTTTGAGAGGCAAAGCATGTTACTTAACACCAAACTAAACAGCCATAAAATAATATACCTGCCATACAAGGGACACAAAAGAAAACATGTTTTGTCAGTTTCACAGGTGGGATATAACAGAGAAACTACAAAAGGCAGGATAAATAAAATCAGAAATGAAAAAAGAGGGACTTCCCTGTTGGTCCAGCGGTTCAGACTCTGCGCTCCCAAAGGCCTGGGTTGGATCCCTGGGTCAGGGAACTAGATCCTAAATGCTGCAATGATGAGGTCACATGCTGCTACTAAAGATCCTGCGTGCCACAATGAAGATGGAGGAGCTTGAATGCTGCACTTAAGACCTGGCTAAGCTAAATACATAAATAAATATTTTTTAAAAAAAGAAATGAGAAAAGCGACGTTATAACTGATACTAAATACAAAGAATTATGAGGCTACTATGAACAATTATATTTCAACAAACTGGACAACCTAGAAACAAATTAATTCCTAGAAACATACAACCTACCACATCTGTATCACAAAGAAATAGAAAATGTGAACAGACCAATGACAAGTAAGGGAAATGATTCAGTAATTAAAAACCTCTCAAGAAATAAAAGCTGAGAACTAGCTTGTTTCACTAGTGAATTCTATGAAACATTTAAAGAAAAATTCACACCAATCCTTCGGAAACTTTTCCCAAAAAATACAAGACCAGAAAACTGTTCAACATTCATTTTATAATCCGGCATCACCTGATACCTAAACCAGAAAAAGATGTTGTAAGAAAAGAAAATGACATGCCAATATCTCTGCTGAACACAGATGGAAAAGTTCTCAACAAAATGTTAGCAAACTAAATTCAACAATACATTAAAAGGACCATTTGCCATGATCAAGTGGGGTTTATTCTAGGGATGCAAGGATGGTTTAACACCTGCATTGATGGTTGAAATCAGTCTGTGTGAAACACCACGTGAACAAAATGAAGGAAAAAAGCTATATAATCATCTCAATAGTGCAGAAGAAACATTTGACAAAATAACATCCCCTTACTAAAAAACAAAACAAAACAAAAAAAAACCTCTCAATAAAGCAGAGAGGGAAATGGAAAGATAGTCTGCTCTCATGGATTTAATGAACTAATATTGTTAAAATGTTCCTACTACCCAAAGCAATTTGCAGATTCAATGCAGTCCCTACCAAAATTCCAGTGGTATTTTTCACAGAAACAGAGCAGAGAATTCTAAAATTTGTATGAAACTGCACTGGGGCCTTTTAAGACCCCAAACGTGGTGGGGTCTGTAAATGTGTGAAAATGTGGTATACATGCAGCTGACCCTTTGACAATGCAGGGGTTAGGGGCACTGACCTTCTGCATGGTCAAAAATCTATGTTTAACCCAAGAGTTGGCCTTTTGTACCTGCGGAGCCTGTGTGTCCCTCATTCCGTACCTGTAGATTCAGCCAATGGTGACGATGCAGTACTGTAGTACTTACGATTGTAAAAATTCCATGCATAGGTGGACCTGTGCAGCTCAAACCTGTGCTATTCAAGGGCCAACTGTACACACACACACACACACACACTAATACACTCAGCCATAAAAAAGAAGAAAATCCTGCCATTTGTGACCACACGAATGGACCTTGAGGCCATTATGCTTAGTGAAATGACTCAGAGAAAGACAAGCACTGCACAATCGCACTTACATATGTAATCTAAAAGAAAAAAAAGCCAAACTAATAGATATAGGGAACAGATCTGGTGGTTGACTGTGGTAGGGTTCGGGAGTGGGCGAAACAGTCAAAAGCGGGTCAAAAAGTGTAAACTTCCAGTTTAAGATGATAAACATGTCCTGGGGATATAAAGCATGGTGTGTACGGCTAGTAATACTCCACTGTATATTTACATGCATGCTCAGTTGCGTCCGACTCTTTGCAAGCCCATGGACTGTAGCCCATCAAGCTCCTTTGTCCATGGGGATTCTCCAGGTAAGAATATTGGAGTGGATTCCTCCTCTAGGGGATGCCTTCCTCCAGGGGATCTTCCTGACCTAGGGATCAAACCCGCGCCTCTTATGTCTCCTGCACTGGCAGGCGGGTTCTTTACCACTAGTGCCACCTGGGAAGCCCCACTTGCTAGGAGTTAGATTCTCCTGTGGAAGGAGACAGGGAGGATGGAAGCTCAGGACCTGTGGCCCTATTTCCTCTGACACCATCAGGTCTTCTTCTATGGCTGGATAAAGGGTCAGCAATCCAAACCCAGCCTCCTTCCCACATGTGGGGAGTGGTGCCCTGCTCGGGTGGCACGGAAGCCCGTGTTCTCCCAGCCCGTGTTCTCCCAGAGCAAAGCAAAGGCGGCTTTGCTCTAGGTGAGGGGCCTGGTGATCTCCGCCCTACTCCAGCACGGTCCCCAAGGCGCCACGGTGACAATCCCGCCCCTCGCGGGGCGCAGTGTAGACTAAGAGAACTAGCGCGCTGACTCGCTCAGCCTCAGCTCTGGTTGGCATGCAGCATTCCAGCCCCAAGAGCTTCCTGCTTGGCAGCGTGTGTTTCAGCTTCTTCCACAGCCTCAGGGTGAAGCCACGTGGAAGGTTTCCCATCTTCACAATGCACGCTCCTTGCCATGACTTACCTCATCGTTCTCCTCGGCTGTGTCTGCCACGAGAGCTCTACACCACCCGTGTGATTTTAAGGCGGGGTGGGGGTAACATCGAGACACAGACTTCTCAGGGAGAACTGACCTCAGCAGAGCGAGATGGCCAATAAGCATGGGCAGTGAATCCAGGGGGTGCGAGGCCATCAGGATGTGTGAACTTATTCATCATCATTATTATTTTTTCTAAGCAAAGGATTTCCTCAGTCAAACCTCCAGGGCATCAGATCAAAGAGAGAGGCTGACACAGCTGGACCGCATTTTCTAGCCAATTGGCCGGTATAGCAGAATCTAGACAGTGTCCTGGCAACTGTTTGACACGGCAGCAATCCACAGAGGAGGGGAGAGGAACTCTGGAGACTGACTCTTTATTCAAAAAGTCTTGTATCGCTTCTTCACTTCTCTTTCTGCTTAAGACAGTTTGGGAGCAATGTCCAAGCCCCAGGGGACTGTCCCGGGTGGGCACTGTGGAAGAAGCACTGACCCTGAGAATCCAGAGCATTCTTCTACACACAGAAACTACAGCTTTTAGTCCATAGTGCAGGTTCTTTTTTTTTTTTTTTTAAGACTATATAGTATTAATTATCATAAAAAGTACATCCCAAACCTACTGGCAGAGTATCTGATTGATTTCTTCTATTTGATGTGAGTCACTATAAACCTTACCAGGACACTGTAAAATCATGCCAGAGTGGGTAGTTTATAAACAAAATAACAACAGGGGAAATTTAGCTACATGCCCTGGAAGTTCTTCCAAAATGTACAAAAAGAAATGACAAAAGTGACTATTAACATACAACGAGGAAAAAGAAAAAAAGCCACAGAACCCAAACCCCGCTGTCACAAGCGAGCGATACACACGGGAACCAGGTGAGATGAGAAAGCAGAGAGCAAACCAAGGATTCAGTGAATTACAGAGAAACAGGACGTGAAATGATTGTGTAGAAGAAAAAAAAAAAGTGAAGGCAAACAGAACACATTTCTGTAGTTCAGGAAAGCCGTTCTCACCGTTCTGAACAAAATGGCTGCACTAAGAGCACGTGGGGTCTACGCCCAGATGCCCTCCTCCTCATCCTACGGGGAGGACGCAGGGCCCAGAGCAGCGTGGGGACGAAAAAGAGCTGGTTAGTACTCAAGACAGAGACACAGGCACGATGCAGCCGCAGAGAACGGTCTCTCGGCTCCCGACCCCCCCCCACACCAAGCGCTGACTTGCCCTCACTTTGTCCCTGCACTTCCAACCTCCCCACTTCCTTGACACGCTCTTGTCTATTGGGCAAAACGACCAAGCTGGAGGCTTTTCTTTATTCTTCCTCAACCCTTCCCCATTCCTGTTTGCCTCCCGCTCCTCCCAGGCATCCAATCCTGGTATTTATTAGCAAAACCTGTTTCAAGGGACGGCTGTGATCCTCACCCTACGTGTGTGCTCAGTTGCTCAGTCGTGTCTGACTCTGTGCGACCCCATGGACTCTAGCCCGCCAGGCTCCTCTATCCATGGGGTTTCCCAGGCAAGAATACTGGAGTGGGTTGCCATGCCCTCCTCCAGGGGATCTTCCTAACCCAGGGATCAAACCCAAATCTCCTGCATTGCAGGCGGGTTCTTTACCACTGAGCCACCAGGGAAGCCCCCTAAAATCCTCATCCTACATAAATTGGCATAAACTTAGTTCCAGGTATCACGAAACAGTCAGAGAAAAGCAAATGGCTTCTTGGCAAGGACAGATTGCTGCCATTGGGCAGACAGTTCTCTGCTTTGCCTACATTAAAGATTGCACTTTTTCCCTCTAAAGTGTAAGCTGCCTCTACGGGCTTAGTGAATGTCATCATACAATGATTATAACCTTCTAAACCTTAGGGAAAAAAACGCATTTTCGATATTATTGTGCTTTCATGCGCAATGTTTCTTCTTTGTCTCCTAAGTCGGAGCTATGCTATCATCTAGAGGAGGGGCTTAGTGGGGGAGTTCCTCTGGACTCTTCGATCATATGGATGTAATTACTTAACTATTATTTTTCTCCCTCAGCTGTATATGTTAAGATTGAGTGTGATGGAGATGTTGAAATCTGATTTTTGGCAATGGGATATGAGGTAATCTGTTCACTACTCTCTCCCATCCATCATACTCAAGATCTTGGGAGAGTTCCCTTCTTCCAGAAGAACTGACGCTGGATATGGCTCCCTTCAGGCTGACTCAGTGCCTCCTTTGCACTCATGAGGAGCTGAAGGCAACAGTTTAAGAAGGACATAGATGGAGAGGTCCACCAAGGAGCCAGGAATGAAGAAACTAAGTTTCAACCTTCCCGTTTAACAGGTGATGAGCTGAGATTTTCAAATCTGCAGTTAAATATTGATTACTGCTACACTGAGTTGTGTGTGCCTCACTGAGCTTACATGGAAAGTTTTCTTTTTCTACGGAAGCAGGACACATACAAATTAGTGAGTTTCTCTGAGAAGATTAATTTTTTTTCTCATCTCAATTTAAGGATTCTTTAGTGTTCCTTTCAAACCTGTTGGGTAACTCCTCTGAAAATACTCAGCATCAGGCACCACCTACCTATACAGAAATGGACTCCGTATTTAGAAAAAAAAGTTTTCAGAAACTGATTCTTTTTATTTTTCTAACTTGTACCCCAGAGCCTGTAACACGCTACTACAAAATACATCAAAACAAAAGCACGCTGGTTTTTTAGAAGACAACTGAAAGCAGCCTTACCTGGTCTGGGGAGGGTTTGTGATTGGTTTGACCAGAATGGGAGGATCTGAAGTGGTCGTCCTCGTAATTGTCGGCCATTAACTTCATTCGATTTTGTGTCTAGGAGGAAAACGATCCACAAGGTCAAGCTCAGGCAAAATCTCTAGGACACACTGTACAGTAACAAGCACTTTAAAAATGTACCGAGGAAGCGTCTAACGAATCCTGTCTGAAATGAGTTAAACATGGGATTTCTGAGGATACCGGGTGGTGGTGGTGGGGAAGCTCAGGCACTGCCATACACTGAACTGTGCCCCCTCAAAACCCATGCTGAGGTCGTAAGCCTCACCCGCCTCCACGCGTATGGAGGTAGTCTTCGGGAGGTGATTAGGGTGAAGTGAGGTCATCAGGGTGGGGCCCTGATGTGATGGGACTGTGGCCTTCTATGAAGGGGGAAGGACACAGTGGGGAGGGGGCTTCCGAGAGCCAGGAGGAGGGCTCTTATGGGAACTGGGTCAGCTGGCACCTTGACCTTGGATTTCCCAGCCTCCAGATGGGTAAGAAAACAAATTTCTGCTGTTGAAGTGACTCAGTCTGTGGTATTCTGTTACAGCAGCCCAAGCAGGCTACGACAGGTGCCTGAACTGGCACGGGAATTCTGGACGGAAGAGTAATTTCCTTAAATTAAGCACTTTATGCAGTGCCTGTTTTTACTTTTTAAAATAAAGAGTGGATGACACCGCACTTGAGAGAGGATGCTGTGGCCCTATGTTTTCACTCCGTGCTGGGCAGGACCCATCTTGCCAGGCTACTGTGAGAGTTACTCATCCTTTTTAACAACTATTCCATTTGGGGGGGATGCTATTTAACACACAGACCATAAATACCAGAGGAAAAGTTATCCTTATCTGTAAATGAAACCATTATATACCGAGAAAAATCCAGAGAATCATCTGAAAAATGATTACAACTTACGATAGAGTTCAGTAAGGTGATCGGACAGAAGTGACATATTAAAACTCAATGACATCACCATTTTCTTTATACCATCAATAAACAATTCAGACTTTGGAAATGAGTTGAAGATTCTGAAATCCTTTGCTTCAGTCCTAAGACTGGAAGGGGATTATTCTCTCATGGCCTCTCCTCCAAGTTCACCAGAATGGAGGAGCAGATTGGATTCTGTGTGGTTGGTTAACTTAAGCCCTAAGTGAATGTATGTATGTGTACACACTCACACACACACACACACACACATCTATAAAACATTTTAGAGAATTTACTTTGCAGAGCAAGCAATTTAGAAATCTACAGAACCCTGTGCATATGATCAAACAGCAATATTGTTAAAAATCTGAGGTTCTGAAAGCATTAAAAATACATTTGCTAATGTTATATGATTCAAAAATGTTCACTGTAGATAATTTAAAACATACAGAGAAAAAAAATTACCCCTAAGTCCCTCTAACCAGTGATAATCATTGTTAATATCTACATGAATCTGTTCAGTCTCTTTCCTATGAACAAAAATAGTAGTATGTTCTGATTTATTCTTTGCTTTTGCTATAATGCAGTATTTTAAAATTGTGATTATCGTGCAGTATATTTTGACATCTGATAGGACATGGCCTTCTTCACCAATCCTGCTTTGTCAAAATCTGATTGGGTATCTTTAAAACATTTTACTTTCTTGGTAAATGTAAGACATTTTGTCTAGTTCCATAAAAAAGCTTGCAGAGATTTTTCTTTGGTATATTTTTCACTTAATGATGCCTAAGCAGGAGCTTTAGAGCCAAACTGCCCAGGCCTGGATTCTAGTTCTGCCTTTAACCAGCCAGCTCAGCTGGGGCAAGCTGCTCATGTTCTCTGAGCCTCAGTTTCCTCTCCTTTAAAATGTGCATAGCAATACCTTCTCCCCATAAGACTGTTGTGAGGCTTAACCAACTGAGTTACTAACATAAGCTCTTACAAAGGCACCTGGCACAAAATCAATACCCAACTAATTTTAGCTATCCCCATTATTATGAACATTCCATGTCATTAAATCTTATTCTAAAAATCTACTCTTGAGAGTCCCTCGGACTGTAAGGAGATCAAACCAGTCAATCCTAGAGGAAATCAACACTAAATATTCTCCGGAAGGACTGTGAATTCACTGGAAGGATGCTGAAGCTCCAATACTTTGCCCATCTGATGTGAAGAGCCAGAGCACTGGAAAAGATGCTGACGCACCCTGATGCTGGGAAAGATTGAGGGCAGGAGGAGAAGGGGACAGCAGAGAATGAGATGGCTGGATGGCATCAACAACTCAAAGGACATGAATCTGAACAAACTCCAGGAGATAGTGGAGGATAGGAAAGCCTGGCGTGCTGCGGTCCATGAGGCCCACAGAGAGTCAGACACGACTGAGCGACTGAACAACAACAAACTCTAATTTTAACCGGCTGCACAGTGTTCAGTTGAATGGATGCTTAATGAGCCCCATACTGTTGGGCACTTGGACTCTCCAGATTTTTCCTGAATAACAATACACATACATTTGTAGCCAATTCCTCCCTCCAGGATATAATGACAGCAGAGAAAATCCTTATCAAAAAATTGTCTGTGATATCAAATTTCTTTTCTGAGATGACTTAGAGTGACCTTGAAAACACGCAGGGGAACATTTCTCACTTCACGTGGTGCTGCGTGCCTTCTGTAATGAGGGAGGGAAGAGCAAAGGGCAGGGGCACACCAGAAACACCTCCACGGCAACTTTAATAGGAACGTGCGGCAGCAGCACACTTGAACAGTTATTATCTTAGAACGTGACACACAATCTCGAAGGCCTGATACCCAGTGTGAGTTTAGAAACTTAGAGAAGAACTGATAAAGCACATGCAAATCCCCTTTCAGGGCAGGATGTATCTCAAGTATCTCTGAGGCATGAGACTGAAAGCCTCCAAGAAGAACTGATCATAGGAGATAGATAAGACCAAAGGTTACTTATTTCATGTAAGCGAATGAAAAAGTAGATGCAAGAACGTCTCCATCTCTAAAAGACCCGAAGTGTATCCAAGTTGAGCCAGGGTTCCCAGGCCTAAGGTTCATTAATTTGGTGTGAAGTCTGTTCCCTGCTCAGACAGAGGCTGAACGCTAAGCACCCGACAGCTCACAGAGTACTAGATGTTACACAGACCCTATAAACAACACTGTTCTCAAGGAGCTCTTGTACCGCTCTTCTTAAGATAAGCCAGCAAGCATGAAAGCTGCTTTATAGCCAAATATCTTCCCTCCTGAACCATGCCACGTGCCTGTGCAGACAGCTGGACGCCCTTGGTCCCTGACATGAAGAGTAAGATTATTTGAAGGAGTAAAGAGAGGGAATTAAAAAAAGAAAAGATGGGAAGAAACTTGCTGAAATAAACTTTGTAAGCCATAAACGTGTACCTCTGTATATAGTTATACAAACCCTTCCAGGGAATTCCCTGGTAGCTCAGTCAGTAAAAAACCTGCCTGCAGTGCAGGAGACCTGGGTTCGATCCCTGGGTTGGGAAGGTTCCCTGGAGAAGGAAATGGCAACCCACTCCAGTATTCTTGCCTGGAGAATTCCATGGACAGAGGAGCCTGGCAGGCTACAGCCCATGGAGTCACAAGAGTCGGACACGACTGAGCGACTAAACCACCACCACCCTCCCAGAGGAAAAGGAGCTCCTCCTTTAGACGGCTAACCTTTTCTTCTGAGACTGAGATGTCAGTGCTCAGACATAGTAGTTCAGAAACAACGCTTCACAGAAAAGTATGTTAGGCTCAGAAACAGTGTATGTTGGTGATCCAAACCTAGGTACTAAAAAATGTTTGAATTCTGATCAGTTATCTGATTGTTCACTAATCTTTGCTTTTTGGCTTGTGAGAATGCTATTAACTTACCTAAATGAGCTTTAGAAAGAATAATACTTAGAAATACTCTGAGATATTTTAGAAAACATATAAATAAAACTTAACCTTACTAATTAGGGTTATTTCCAGTTATAATTATCTTGAAAAAAGCAATAAAATGATTTCTGCCTACATGTGCTGAACCTTGGAAATCATTTTATTAATATTATAGTGAATTTCAGTTAAATTTTGTTATATTGGTACTTGATATATAAAATGAAAAAAGCATAATCTCCATTATTTTCAGATGGGTTAACGCTGGCTATAAATTTTACAAAATTTCAACAAATTACCTTTGAGCGTTATTTTAAACTTCATTATATTAAAAAGTATAAATTAGTTATTCTTCTTAAATTTTTAAATTTATTTTTGGCTGTGCTGGGTCTTCACTGCTGTGAGGGCTTTTCTCTAGTTGCAGTGTGTTGGCTTTTCATTGCAGGGGCCTCTCTTCTTGTGGGGCCAGGCTCAAGAGTGTGTGGGCTTGGTAGTTGCAACTCCTGGGCTCTAGAGCACAAGCTCAGTACTTGTGGTGCATGGGTTTAGCTGCTCTGTGGCAAGTGAGATCCTCCTGGACCAAGGATCAAACCAGTGTCTCCTGCACTGGCAGGCGGATTCTTTACCACTGAGCCACCAGGGAAGCCCTGTGAATTACTCTTGAGTTGTTCATTTATCTTTCCAGCTGGGAAAGTTCCTCTTCCGCTGGTTGGACAGCTCTGGGGGCTCCCTTGGAAGAGTGCAGGAGGCAGAGGACAAGAGCTGGATCAGAAGAGAGACCTGTGCTGAATTCAGCCCAACAGCTGTCACTGTCAGGCTACCTTCACATCCTATTTTATTTTCTCAACTAGAGGGCAAGGTCTAGAATAGAAAAATGCATTTCTCACTGATTCTAAGATCTTTTTTTCTTTTTGATGTGGACCATTTTTAAAGCCTTTAGTGAATTTGTTATAGCATGGCTTCTGTTGTTTACCTTCTGGCTTTTTGGCCATGGGGCATGTGGGATCCCAACTCCCTGACCAGGGATGGAACCTGCACCCCTGTATTGGGAGGTGAAGTCTTAACCCCTGGACCAGCAGGGAAGTCCCCTGAACGATCCTGTTTTGCTTTTTAGAGAAATGAGTTTGGTAGCTTAATCGTAGTCCTGGTTAGGATCACAACAGGAAAGGAGAACCATCCTGCGCACTTTCTATGTGGCAGACTTTCTGTGTCCTTGGATGTGACATCACTCCTGCATTCTGGCAAATACGCGCTAAGCTCATCCTGTCTGTCCATTTCTTGCTCCAGATCTAGAATCAGCCACTTTACCGAAAAGCTCATTTGGTCAGCGGGACACCAGCGGGTTAGGATGCTCAGGGCTGCAGGATTATCGCTGCTTCCAGGCTGTTTCAGTTCAGAGCTGGGAAAAACTTTTTTTTGTAAAGATGAAGAAGATTATGAATGAACAGTAGTATTTTCAATTTAGATTTGAGTCTAGATCTGACCCTTAAAGAAGAAGTTTTTACTTAACTTCTTTGATTTTATACTTCATATATCCTTTTTCCTCTTAAGCTGAAAAACCTTGGTTCCTCACAATAATGATGTGATTAGCTTTTATTGGCTTTATCCATCAGAATAATTCTTCGAAAATACCAATACCAATGTAACCACTATCAATATGCCTTCAGGATGAGCTTTAAAATTTCTTTGCGTTATTTTTCTTCTCACTGGCGTGTATCTTACTGAGAATATACAGAGAAAGATATGTAATATATACAGTTAGCTGAAATAATCCTAGGCTCTATGTGGCTATGTCAACAATTTAACAAGTAACTAGATTCATCTGTTTACAAAACTCAAGAATTGCTTTCCCCGCTTTCTGATATGACTTTATTTTTATTTATGTAAAACATCCATATGATTCTAGGGTCAAAACTATATATATAAAACTAGGTCCCTTCAGAGAAGACTTGCTTTCAACCCTGCTTCTCC
The DNA here is from genome assembly GCF_033118175.1 of Dama dama. Lineage (NCBI taxonomy): Eukaryota > Metazoa > Chordata > Mammalia > Artiodactyla > Cervidae > Dama > Dama dama. The sequence goes on from NC_083702.1 coordinate 12,141,978, forward strand.
ATTCTACTCATTTCCTCTTTTCATAGGAAACTTTGGGGGTAAATTTTAAATTCATCTTCAAATCTTTCTTTATGTACTGTAAGCAAGCATTCACTCTCATAAACATTTCTGCATTCACCCACCTTTCTCACATGAAAAGTAGAATACTGGGGACTTCCCTGCTGGTCCACTGGCTAAGACTCTGTGCTCCTAGTGCAGGGGGCCTAGGTCCCACTCCTAATCAGAGAACTACAAGTGAACTATATCCCAGGAGCTGCAAGTAAGACACAGGATGGCCAAATAAATAATATTCTTAAAAGTAGAATATTAAATACACTATTCTGCATCTTGCCTTTTCATTTACCAATGTACTCTAGAGATGGCTCCATCTCTCCCTCCATTCTGTTAGATGTACCATAACTGATTCAACCAGCACCCACTGCGGGACACCTGGGTTACCTCCACTTGACTGCTCTTACAATCAACGGGCACCGACTGTCGGTCACCGGGTTATCCCCACCCTACTGCTATTACAAACACTGTAGCAAACACTGAAGTAGCAGTGCTGAGTTACCCTGTGTAATGTTACTCTGTAATTGTGAAAATGTATCTGTATTTCAGGTAGGAACTTCGCACACCCAGTGGTACTTTAAATCTGCTGGAAATTCTGGCATCTTCCCAGGGTCACAGCAGAGGAAAGCTTTTCTCATTCACTGGCAGTAAAAGTTTGGCTGAATTGGCCTTGCTTTCTTTCCCCCTGAACAGCGCTCCTCTGATGTCCCAGCCCCGGCAGAGGTTCTGTTTCAGCTCCCGGCTCATGTCATCCTCATGTTCCATCTCCATTCGCCGTGCGGACCTGAACTGATCACAGCCGGTCACAGCACCCTAGGGCTGCTGCTGCTTTCGTGTACACCGTCTTTGCTTCTGACACCTGCGGATTTCCTCTTCTGCCAATAAGCTCAATCACACACATCACAGGCTCTGAGAGAGGGTTAAAGCGTATCCAGTATCCTTAGGTTGGGAACAAAAGCATTTCAGATTCTCTGAATTGGTCAGATTCTAACAACCTGTCTGCATGTCTTTTCTTCCCATGGATTGAGTCAGTGAGGGCTGGGACAAGCACTCCTTCAGCTATGTGTCAACCCAGTGCCTAGTAAAATCACTAGTACATGTGTGTGTGTGTACACACATATGTATCTATATAGTCCTTTTAACACATGTTTGTCAAATTCAAGAATCTATTTTCTAAGGTTGGTACATTTGGGATTGTATTTTACTATTGTTCCAGCAATGAGTTTTATATTTTGAAAGCATTTTCTATGAAATTATCTTTATTAAATAATGCTGTCTCCCCATTTGTATTAATTAAAAATAGACATGCTTACCAAACAGAATTTCTCAAAACTATAAAAAATCTAGCATTATTACCACAATGAGTTGTCTCAGTCAAAAGAAAATGGACATCTTAACTAACCAGCAAAGTTTTATATCAAATAAAAACATAACAGCTGCTACTTATAATAGCTTCAAAAAGAACCCCAGAATCCAGGCACTCTGGTTTTCCTAGCTTCACAAAGTTTTTTCCTTTGATTTCCTCGTATACAAATTGATTTATGTAAGAAAAAGGAGAACTTTTGATTATGGATATTCAGGTATTTGTTTTGGTATTTAGGGGATTTTTTTCCTTAAGGCTTCATGTAATCTTCCTCTCTCATCTCAAGGGTATTCTTGGATATGTCACCATTTATGGCTTTAGGTTCATAGGATGTCTGTTCTTTCTACATATTCTGTGTTTCCTATCAAAACCCTACTTTTTTCCCCCACTCTCGGTAGAAAGCAAAGAAAACAAACACACAGCAAACTTTCTATTTTCCTTTAAAAAAAAAAAAAAGGAGCTTAGGTTTTTTCATCTTATAATAATTCCTTAGTTCTCAGAAAGGTTTGTGTGGGACTCCCTGCCTTCCCAACAGACAATCACATATTCCTTCCTCCTTAGCCACCAGAAAGTATTTATTAATCTTAACACATAGCCCTGCTTATTAGGTACGTCTAACTCTTTCCCATATGCCATGCAGACTTTAACTTTGACCTCTGGAGGGAAAGCAGCCTATACTTTCTCTTTTTCAATGAACATTAACATGAAAATAAAGATATATCCAGTGTTTAAAAATTAAAAGATACTTTGTAAGAATTTCTAAGTTTTGAGCGCTGTCCTGTTTCTGGCAGGGCTGTGGTGTGGAAGCAGTACACCAAGGTAAAAACTCAGAGCCAGATCCACAAAGCCACAGCGTTCCAGGAATGAAATAGCTCGTAGGCCAACTTGCTAAACTGACCCAAACCAGTGTCTGAAATGACACTGTTTAAAACAAAGTGCGATTGAAACTTTATTCCTGATCACTGCCTCACTTTCTAGCACACACTTCTCATCTTTGCAGTAAACCTGAAGCAACCCTATTCGAGTTTTAACGTTACCAGCATCATTTCTTCCAGCTCTGTGTGTCCTTAAAGAAACAGAAGCCCCACATTTTGCAAAATATTTAAGGGAATGCTAGCCAGATACAGTGAGACTCACCGTCACATCTAAGGAAAGAAGACAATGTAGGCAGGCGTTTTCTGTTATTCTAGAAACCAGTGAACAAAGGCCAGGGTCCGAGAGCATTTCCCACAGAGTTTTGTCTACAGATCAAGCCATCTGGGTGGCTAAGCACACAGTTAAAATTTTACAGATATGGGGGCCACAAAAAAAGAGAAGTGACACTAAATTCCTTCACGTGTAACAGAAAAGACAGATCCCTCCGTTAAAAAAAAAAATCTTAGATGGTGTCAAACAGAATCTTAAAAAAAATCACTTTCTCAAGAATGGTGGCACAAACCACAGGTATCAATTACAATGCATTTTAACCCAACAATTTCGTGCTGCAAAGTGGAAAAGTTCAGTATTCTCCTTTCAAACAAGACACCCTTTCCTTTAGTAAACATTTATTTAATGCTTTTCATTAAAAACAAAAAAAAACATTTCCCGTCTGAGAAATAGCTAAGCAGGCAACGGGGTAATCTTCAAAAATTCTAAGCATTTTAAACACACACACACACACAAGAAAAAAGATGCATTTTAGATAAGAAGGATCAAAATTCTTAAAGTGAGAAGTTCTGAGGGAATTTTATGCTTTCTTTTTACAAAATCATGGTCCATGTACGGAAAAGGAATGAATGGAACTGACTCAGAGTTAACTATAAATCGTACACTCACATGCACGTACACTGAAGTACCTTCAAATAAACCTGGGGATGTGAACGCATTTGGGTTCTTAATGTAAACCACCCACGCTGAGAGCAACTGACATAGGGCCAGACCCTCAGCTCCAGCTTGTCTTCCTGTTCTGAGACCTCACCACAAAAGGATTTCTCTGTACCTGTGTGCTCTCACAAACTTTTATACGTGGTTAAGTTGCTGGAATCAACAAACACTGACCAACGCATTCTAGGTATCTTCTCTAGTCTCCAAAGTTACTTTTTTGTGTGTGTGTGAAACTGAGCTAAATAGCTTTTAGTCTTCTGTGTAAAGGAAAATAACCCTGACATTTATTAAAATCAGGCCTTTCTTAAAAAACAAAAATCTTAATTTAAAAAAGAATCTTAAATGATCTCCTATACTTAAAGCTGTAGAAATACTTCACTGATCATTTCAATTAACTCAAGTATTTGAAAAACTTTGATTTCTAGAAGTAAACAAGAAGTACTCGGCATAGATTGATTCTAATAAGGAATGAATACTCATTAAGGATCATTTAAAAGGAATTAGTGGCTGAATAAATTAGTGAAACTCGACAGCAAACCAGTCAATCCTAAAGGAAAACCCTGAATACTCGTTGGAAGGACTGATGCTGAAGCTCCAATACTTTGGCCACCTGATGAGAAGAGTCGACCCATTGGAAAAGACCCTGATGCTAGGAAAGACTGCAGCGGGTAGGAGGAGAAGGGGGCGACAGAGGATGAGATGGTTGGATGGCATCACTGACTCAATGGACATGAGTCCGGGCAAACTCCAGGAGATGGTGAAGGACTGGGACGCCTGATGTGCTGCAGCCCATGGGATTCCAAAGAGTCAGACACAACTGAATGAATGAACAAGAAGACAGCAAAACATACCTGCTACTGGAGGCATCATTTTCTAAAACACATCAATAAGGAACTGGGGCTGGGGGATAGAGTAAACGTGAAGAGGAGGTTTACACAGGATCCAGAGTCACACAGCGTGAAACTCCAAATGTCTAGGAGTCAATAAAAAAGTACACATCAAAGTAAGGACCAGCAATGAGCTGGTTCTCGAACTGAATGAGCAAAGACAACTGTGGTTAAAGGCACGGGGGACTGGAAAATTCCTCCCAACAGCTATTTGGAAGTAGCTGATTAGTGACCACAGCTGGGCTCTGAGGGTCAGAAGTTGGAAGGTGCCCTGGAAGCCCTGCCATAGAGCACCTCTCTTCCACCAGCAAGCCCTGGTCCATCTCCTCTCAGTCCCAGGACAGACTGGGAACTCAGGCTGGGGCAGGGGCGTAGGGACTAGGAAGTGGGCCCTGCATGTGTCCAAAGGTGACCCAACTCTTAGCAACAGCTTCTAGGACATTCTGGGTCAGAACAGCCTATCAAGTTCACATCTCTGCAGCCACATCACCATGGGTACCCGCGTCTGCAACTGGGTTCATCTAATCACCCCAAACTTCAGCTCTATTTTGGTGGTAGTCACACTCCACCCGAGGACCGAAGTCACCTCTGGACTGCCTATACATGTGTATGTAGGTTTCACTTTCTTAAATCATGTAGAAAACAAAAACTACAGTTACAAAACACTGTTACAACAATACTAGCTTTTATAATTGCCCAAGTATTTACCTCTGTTGAGGTCTTTATTTCTCCATGCCAGTTTCAGACTACTGTCTAGTGTCTTTTCATTTCACCTTGCAGGACGCCTGTCAGTATTTCTTGTTGGGCAGATCTAGCGGTCATGATCTCCTGCAGCTTTTGCCTAACTCAGAATGTCTTAATTTCTCCCTCGTTTTTCAAGGATAGCTCTACTGGATATAGGATTCTTGGTTTCTTTTAGTTCTTTGAATATATCAGCCTCCCCAAAGAAGTCTTCGTCTTCTGGCTTCCAAAGATTCTGATGAGAAATCTGCTGAAAATCCTATTGAGGATCCCTTGTATGTGATGATTTCTCTCCTCATCTTTTCAAAGTCTGACTACAATGTGTCTCATTTTGAATTCACGTAACTTGGAATCTGCTTTCAGCCAATATGGGACGTTTTCACCATTATGTCTTCAGATATTCTCCCTGCCCCTTCCCCGCACCTCCTCCTTCCCATGATGTGCATGCTGGTCCACATGATTCTGCCCCAGGGGTCTCTAGGCTCTGTTCACTTTTCTTAAGTCATTTTTCTTTCTGTTCCTCAGCCCTGATAATTCCCATTATCCTATCCTCAAGTGCACGGATTCTTCTGCCTGCTCAAATTTGTTCTGAACCCCTCTAAGTGAATTTTTTATTTTGGCTAGTGTACTTTTCAACTCCAGAATTTCTTTTTTGGTTTCTCTTGAGATTTTCTCTCTTTATTGATATTTCCATTTTTTCACACACCATTTTCCTGACACACCCATTCCATTTCTCTGCCCATGTACATATATGATAGTAACAGTATTTTATTACCAGAGTTATTTGTGATGGTAATTTAGGGTTGTAAGCACACAGCTTTTCAAATTTGGCTGCTTAAGAATCAGTCTATCTGATTTCAGATACTGGGTTCTCTCAATTAGACTTCTCTCTCATTCAGTCAACAATTTCTAAAATTGTTGAAATGAGAAGATATCTTTTGATATAAGGTGGAGAAGAGATTTTGGCCTGTTGAGATTCTGAATTTTTCAGACTGAGCACAGTCCTTTATGTAAATATATTTTCACTGTAATTTAGGAAAGAATTTATTAAAGTGCTATTTATCACGAGACAGAATTACTGGGTTATGTGGATCACAATAAACTGTGGAAAATTCTGAAAGAGATGGGAATACCAGACCACCTGACCTGCCTCTTGATAAACCCTATATGCAGGTCAGGAAGCAACAGCTAGAACTGGACATGGAACAACAGACTGGTTCCAAATAGGAAACGGAGTACGTCAAGGCTGTATATTGTCACCCTGCTTATTTAACTTATGTGCAGAGTACATCATGAGAAACGCTGGGCTGGAAGAAGCACAAGCTGGAGTCAAGACTGCCGGGAGAAATATCAATAACCTCAGATATGCAGATGACACCACCCTTATGGCAGAAAGCGAAGAGGAACTAAAGGGCCTCTTGATCAAAGTGAAAGAGGAGAGTGAAAAGGTTGGCTTAAAGCTCAACATTCAGAAAACTAAGATCATGGCATCTGGTCCCATCACTTCACGGGAAATGGATGGGGAAACAGTGGAACAGTGTCAGACTTTATGTTTTTGGGCTCCAAAATCACTGCAGATGGTGACTGCAGCCATGAAATTAAAAGACGCTTACTCCTTGGAAGGAAAGTTATGACCAACCTAGACAGCATGTTAAAAAGCACAGACATTACTTTGCCAACAAAGGTTCATCTCATCAAGGCTATGGTTTTTCCAGTGGTCATGTACAGATGTGAGAGTTGGACTGTAAAGAAAGCTGAGCGCCGAAGAATTGATGCTTTTGAACTGTGGTGTTGGAGAAGACTCTTGAGAGTCTCTTGGACTGCAAGGAGATCCAACCAGTCTATCTTAAAGGAGATCAGTCCTGGGTGTTCATTAGAAGGACTGATGCTGAAGCTGAAACTCCAATACTTTGGCCACCTCATGCGAAGAGCTGACTCATTGGAAAACACTCTGATGCTGGGAGGGACTGGGGGCAGGAGGAGAAGGGGACGACAGAGGATGAGATGGCTGGATGACATCACCAACTTGATGGACATGAGTTTGGGTAAACTCCAGGAGTTGGTGATGGACAGGGAGGCCTGGCGTGCTGCGATTCATGGGGTCGCAAAGAGTTGGACACGACTGAGCTGAACTGAATGATATAGCTAAATGCTACTTAGTGGCTCAGACGGTAAAGAATCTGCCTGCAATGCAGGAGACCTGGGTTTGATCCCTGGGTCAGGAAGACCCCCTGGAGAAGGAAATGGCAACCCACTCCAGTACTCTTGCCTGGAAAATCCCATGGACAGAGAAGCCTGGTGGGCTACAGTCCATGGGGTCGCAAAGAGTCGGACACTACTGACTGACTTCACTTTCACTTTCCTCTAAGTGAATTTTTCATTTTGGCTACTGTACTTTTCAGCTCCAGAATTTCTTTTTTGGTTTCTCTTGAGATTTTCTCTCTTTATTGATATTTCCATTTTTTCCACACACCATTTTCTTGACACATCCATTCCATTTCTCTGTCCATGTACATATATGATAGTAACAGTATTTTATTACCAGAGTTATTTGTAATGGTAATTTAGGGTTTTAAGTACATAGCTTTTCAAATTTGGCTGCTTAGAATCAATCAGTCTAACTGATTTCAGATACTGAGTTCTTAATTAGAATTCTCTCTCATTCAGTCAACAATTTCTAAAATAATTGTTGAAATGAGAAGACATCTTTTGATATAAGGTGGGGAAGAGATTTAGTCTGTCGAGATTCTGAATTTTTCAGACTGAGCACAGTCCTTTATGCAAATTTATTGTCACTGTAATTTAGGAAAGAATTTATTAAAGTGCTATTTATCATGAGACAGAATTACTGGGTTATTAATGATATAGCTAAATGCTACTGAGTAGCTCAGATGGTAAAGAATCTGCCTGCAAGGCAGGAGATCTGGGTTTGATCCCTGAGTCAAGAAGATTCCTTGGAGGAGGAAATGTCAACCCATTCCAGTATACTTGCCTGAAGAATTCCACTGACAGAGGAGCCCGGTGGGCTATAGTTCATGGGGTCGCAAAGAGTCAGACATGACTGAGCAACTAATACACACAAAGGATACTGAAATCTCTAACCAAAAGCCCGTGATGATGGCAACACATTTTGGTGTAGCAATCATCAATGTTGGCAGTGGAGTAACACGGTTTGTTCTGAATCCTAGCTCCGTCACCTACCAGCCATGTAACTCTGGGCAAATTTCTCGCTCTCTCAGCATCTCCTCTGTACAATAAGGATAATTGTACTCCACAGGGTGGTTTCTGTGAAATTATATGACTTAATTTGTGTGAAGCACTCAAAACAAGCTTTAATTCAATAAAATTTGGACATTCGTATCTGTGAATGCTTTTTCAAGAAAGCCAGACAGTAGTAGATGGTTTAATTTGGTCATGTGGGCTGTCCATGAGAAGGGTACTCTGTGACGGTTAGTGCTGCTGTCTATCTAACATCACTCCTCTTGTTCCCTTGATTACAAGTATCACTTAATTCCATACTCGATTTTAATAAGTATTCACATTCTTTCAAAGAGACCAAAAGCAGCAGGAAGAGATTCTCTGGCGTGTACTGATTTGATTCCTACCAAGAGAAGCTGAGTGGGAGAAAGGTGAACCACCCTGAACCTGTCTTCTTACTCACACTTAATGAGATCCTCAGACCAAGGTCAAGGGGCTCAGGAAGCAGCTATAAATCATGCCACCTGACAGACAGCGAGGGGGCAGGAACAGGAGGGGCATATGCAGAGGGGCAGGAAATCGAGGCTGATTTATTTGCATTGAGACAATTCAGGAGGGATCAGAAAGATTTATAAATTCCCTGCGGCATCACAGAAGGCGGCAGTCTGACAATAGGAACGGCAAGCAAGATGTGATGCTCGAAATGAGGGGAAGAGAGGGTCTTATCAAATTCTGTGAAGAATCTGCCTACATCTGGAACTGATGACAAAAGAGACGGAACAGATGGAGGGAAGGAGACTGGGAGGAATGCAGATTTCCTCGTGTCTCCCAGCCTCTGGACTTCACCAAACTCCAGGCAGGCAGAACTCATCAAAATGGGATCCATTTCTTTGTAGGATATGAAAAAGGTTTCAGAGGAATAGTGAGTAACCAGGATTTTTTTTCAAACTTTAAAATGCAATATTTACTACTTTCGTTAAGATGAGCAAATGTCTATAGACAGATTTATACAATCCTTACATATGTGTTTCCTTACGCTTTACAACTGCTTCTTTTAAAACTGTTCCTAATTTCAGCAGTTAGCAGATAATACAGCTATAGGTAAATATACCGACTTGTCAAAAATTGGAAAATACAGACTTTAGACCTCAAAATCAGTTTTATCTATCCATCCAATATTACAGATGAGGAAGATAAGACCCAGAAAGGTTAAGTGAAGAAGCTTGTGACTTGATTAAGGAAACCAAAAGAATAAATTTGTGTCCAACACTTAGATATCAAGAGATTTATAAATGAAGGGGGTCAAAGAGTAGAGACTTCCAGTTATTAAATCCTGGGGCTGTGATATATAGCATGGTGATAACGGTTAACAACACTGCCTTGTATATTTGAAAGCCGCTGAGAGTCAAGATCTTAAAAGTTTTCATCACAAGAAAAAACTGTGGTGATAGATGTACACTGACCACAATACACACATAAATACAATTACTATGTTGCACACTGAAAACTAACATGATGCTGTATGTTGATTACATCTCAGTTTTTAAAAAAGAGCGTCACCCCGATCCCCCCTCCCACCTCCCTCTCCACCCGATTCCTCTGGGTCTTCCCAGTGCACCAGGCCCGAGCACTTGTCTCATGCATCCCACCTGGGCTGGTGATCTGTTTCACCATAGATAATATACATGCTGTTCTTTCGAAACATCCCACCCTCACCTTCTCCCACAGAGTTCAAAAGTCTGTTCTGTACTTCTGTGTCTCTTTTTCTGTTTTGCATATAGGGTTGTCGTTACCATCTTTCTAAATTCCATATATATGTGTTAGTATGCTGTAATGTTCTTTATCTTTCTGGCTTACTTCACTCTGTATAATGGGCTCCAGTTTCATCCATCTCATTAGAACTGGTTCAAATGAATTCTTTTTAACGGCTGAGTAATCGGGATGGGGAATACGTGTAAATCTATGGCTGATTCATATAAATGTATGACAAAACCCACTGAAAAAATAAATAATAAAGGAAAAAAAAAAGGCAATATAAGCACATTAAAAAAAAAAAAAAGAGCGTCACATGTGTGGATTCTCGGTGTGGGGGGAATGGGTGCTGGGTAACAGGGACTCATGTCTTGCACGGTCACAACGAGTTGGAAGTAGATGATCTTATTTGAAAAGCAGAAACACAGAGACAGAAATAGAGAATAAACGTAGGGACACCAAGAGGGGTGGGGGCGTGTGTGTGGGGGATGAAGCTGCAGACTGGGACTGACACAAATACGCTACTATACATAAAGCAGGTAACTGATGAGAACCTACGGTACAGTGCAGGGGACGCCACTCACCGCTCCTTGGTGACATGAGTAGGGAGAAAATACAAAGAGGAGGAGATACACATATACACACAGCCGATTCACTTTGTGGTGCAGCAGACACTAACACAGCGCTGCAAAGCAAATGCACTCCAATCAAAAATAAAACAAAGTGCCTGCCTCCCTGGACAGCTTTTGCCCAAGAGGGGGCAAATGTGTGAGGGCGAATAAGCAAAGGATGGCTTTCCAAAGGTAAGGAAGAAAACTGATTCCATGGCTAGGAAATTCCAAACTACAAAGATGAGTCTTGAAGTGAAGATTAAAGCAGAGATTAAGCTGAGGAAGGAGGAGGCAATTCCAGGGGGGAGGACGGAGAACGGAAAACACTTTGCCTCCAGTTCCTTTCAAATAAATCTGGATGCCATTGGCAGGAAACATGGAGCTGATCCTAATGTTTGTGGTGGTTTAAGAGGAAGAAGTATGTATACTGAAGACTTAATATGTAAGAATCTAGGACTGAACGGAGGCAGGATAATTAAAACGAGATGAGCACGTTTATCTGACCAAGTCAGTACAGGCAGTTGAGCCATGAAACAGGGATTGACCTGTATTTGTCTATTCTGGCAACTTCTGGATGCAGTATATCCTAACCAGACAGGTTTCACTCTCCACAGAGGGGATAACGGCTCACAGGACAGCTGGGAGGGTGGCTCATGGACACAGCAGGTCCAGGACAGAGCAGGCAGGCCAGGGCCGCACACGGAGGAGGGTCCTCCGGCCATGCTGGGCACCGTGTGTCCGCCGAGGAATGACTGCCCTGGCCAAGCACCTGACTTCGGCGACATGCGGGGAGTGGATACACGGACGGTCCCAAGGCCGGCCTCGTCATCAGGAGGAGGTGCTGGGTAAGAGGGACACACGTCCAGAGTGCCTGCTACAGCACTCATGCTCCCTCTGCACTTGCTGCTTGCTTGCTTTCTTTGTTCACTGACATTGTAGCTTTAATGTTTCTGTTCTCTTCTCATAGAACAAAAAATCATTTTATTGTTCTCCCTTCAACATCAGAGGTCACTTTTAAAAAAATTAATTAATTGTAATTGGGGGATAATTTCTTTATAGTATTGTGGTGGTTTCTGCCACACATGAATCACCCACAGGTGCACGTGTACCCCCATCCTGAATCCCCCTCCCACCTCCCTCCCCATCCCATCCCTCTGGGTTGTCCCAGAGCACCGATTTTGAGTGCCCTGCCTCAGGCATTGAACTCACACTGGCCATCTATTGCACATATGGTAATATACATGTTTCAATGCTATTCTCTCAAATCATCCCACCCTCCCCTTCTCCCACAGAGTCCAAAAGCTTGTTCTTTACATCTGTGTCTCTTTTGCTGTCTTGCATATAGGGTTGCTGTTACCATCTTTCTAAATTCCATACATATGCATTAATATACTATATTGGTGTTTCTCTTTCTGACTTACTTCACTCTGTATAATAGGCTGCAGTTTTGTCCATAGAGGTCACTTTTTAAAAAAAAATTTATTAATTGTGTTGGGTCTTAGTTGTAGTGCTCAGGCTTAGTTGCCCCATGGCATCTGGGATCTTAGTTCCTGTACCAGGGGTGGAACCTGTGTCCCCTGCACTGGAGGGAGGATTCTCAACCACTGGACTGACAGGGAAGGCCCTAGATGTCGCTTTTAAGCTAGTTTAATACTCAGATGAATGGCTTTCCCAGCTGCTCCAGAGCTGGTGGCCAGGGCCCAATGCTGGGGACAGCGGAGTGCCCAGGAGGTCGCATCCCGGACAAAGCCCGCTCAGGGGCACCGCTGTCTGCTAGGTCGGCCCTGGGCACACACCTCCTCTGGCCTGAGACTGGTGTGTGGGTGATGCTGAGTCTGGCAGAATCTTGACGTCATGGGGAGCAAACAGTTACGCGTGAGGGCCCCTTGCTCAGAGAGGGAGGGCTCAGAGTTCAGTCCTAAGTCCTGGGGTCTTCAGTCCTGAGGATGCCGGGGGTGAGTGAGGGAACGGAGACGAGCACATACTCAGGGGTCAGACCTGCTGATCTGACAAGGAGCAAGGCCCTGAACACAGAGGAAGAGGGCGACAGGCCTGGTGAGGACACACCTGTCCGCCCCCACAGGCCCTCTTGGGGTCGGAGGCTGCAGGAGACAAGCGGGCTCTGCTGTGATGTCTCATCTGCTTTCTGAGGTTATACTGGTCTTCCCGAGACCTGAGCAGACGCTTGAAATCACACAGCACGTGTTTCTCCACGTCTCACTCTTTCCGAGCCGTGCCCCCTCTGTCACATGTGTTCCTGTCCAGGGCTGAGCAGTGTCTCACGCAGGAAGACACTGCTATTTGCTGCTCACTCACTGCTCAGGGTGGCCAGCCTGCAATGACCCTGATGCTGTAGGGCAGGTGGACATGGTCAACAGGATGAGGGGAGTGGTGGTGGCCCCACTGAGACGGGTTATAACATCCTGGCTGCTCTCTCCCCTCCCTGGATTGCTTGACTAAGGGGGAGCCAGCCCCACATACTGAGCCACCCCATAGAGGAGCCCAAATGGAGCAGAGCCCAAGGCCATGGGAGTAACTCTGGGAGGAAGCCCTGTGGCCCCAGCCACGAGCCAGGTAAGTGCAGGCCTGGCCAAGAGCTGGACTGCGCGCTCATGGGGGTGCCGGGTGAGAATGGCCAGCCTGGGCCGGTATCCTGGGCCTGCGTGGCGGCTGTCAGAGCCCTCAGTTCTGCCTGATGAAGCCACAAGTTGGGGGAGCACCGTGAAGCTGCCCCATGTGTCTCAGCAGCTCCCTGGGACGGGTCACCTGGTAACCAGGTGGCGGGCACAACGTGGTAACAGACGGTTACTTAATGCATGACTCACTGAATTCAGATGCTTTTCCATGCTGGACCTACTGAAAATACTTGGGGCAACAGTAAAGTACCTCTTTTCCATTGAGAACTTCAAGAGATCAGGGAAATTAAGTGGCCTTGTAATGCTCGACAAGTAAAACACACACACCACAACAGAAAACTAAGGATGCTTATGGAAATACCCGACTGAAGAGGACAGGGTCTCCAACTTCTGAAAGGACCCTGTGAGTGGCCGGGGGGCGGGGTGGGGGGGCGGGATGCAAGGAAGGAGAGTGAAAACCACTGTGAAAAGACTGCAGGGACAGAAGGTGATGTTTGGCCTGGGAGAGCCCGAGGAGGCTTGGCATCAGCTCGCTTCCCCTAGGGGAGACACCTTTCTGCAGGACACGCACCGGGACACCTCAACTTACCACGCAGCTGTGTGGGACGCACTGCCTGTCTGGAGATCTTGGTTCTCTCTGGAGACACTAACTGATCTCCACTAGCTGTCCCCTGATAAAATGGGGGGGGGGTGCGGCAGGGATGAATAACATATAAACATACAGACACAGGGCGGCTCACCTGAGTTTTCTGCAGCCGCTGCAGAAGCACAGGCATGTTATCTACCACCCCTCAGACTCCTCAGTCAGCTGAGCAGGCTCATTCATTTGAAATTCTACTGAGTGTAACAGAAACTGATCATTTGTTCAGAAAATATGACATAAGGACCAATTAGAATCAATCATGGCTCTTAAAATGAGACAGAATGAGCAACGTGGGACTGAGTGACAAAGCGATATTTTCTTTGCTCAGTTTCCTGCTGTACTATGAAAGAAGTCTTTTTGGTCAGACGAGGTGATATGAAAATGCTTATGTGTCAGAATTCTTAGAAATGCTGAATAAAATAGGTGAACCTTCCACAAAGGGGAAGCTTTCCTGATCCTGCGTCACCAGCACCCAGAAGAGGATGGAAGTTCACGGTGACTCCATCTCTTAAAAGGATGATGATCCAGGGGTCCCAGTGCTTAAGTGGGTATTACCTACATAAAAGTGAAAGTTGCTCAGTCATGTCTGACTCTTTGAAACCCCACGCTCTATATAGTCTCCAGACCAGAATACAAGAGTGGGTAGCCTTTCCCTTCTCCAGGGGATCTTTCCAACCCAGGGATTGAACCCAGATCTCCCGCATTACAGGCAGATTCTTTATCAGCTGAGCTGCAGGTATTACCTGCGTAAGCGGCAAATATTTTTGTTCATGAGACTGGGTTGTTTTTGCTGGTCACCCTTCCATCTTGTAGAAGGGGACACCTTCTTGTGTTTTCTCAGAAAAATCAGTCATACAAATAAAGTCTATTGATAAGCAATTTTAATGTCTACAAATAGAGAAAATTTCCTTATTGTGTAAATACTGATTTCTGCTAATTCGAATGTTAAATATTATGCTATCAACTGACGACTGATCCTCGAGAAGTAGAAAAGAAGAAATTCCTTAACTTGAGAAACTCTTTTCTACTCCGATCACTTCAGGCAGAAGAGCAATCGTGGGCAGCCAAAGTGCACATGAAGAGTGATGGAGCAGCAGGGGAGGAAGTGAGCAGGTGGGAGTGGACCCTGCCAGTGGTGCAGGACTGGCCCCTGAAGTGGGAGCAGCACAGATAAAGAGGACTCGGATTTCAACAGTCAGCTTTCTCCTTACTTTCAAAGGGGAAAACATCCCCCCCCGCCCGCCCAGTTTTAAAGTTGTGGTCAAGTATACGTAAAATTTACCATTTTAACCCTGTTTAGAGCAGTGTATAGTTATGTCTGTTAAGTATATTTATATTGTTGTGCAACCATCATCAAAGAGGAGATTTCTAGTTTTTATTTTCACAAATAAAGGGGCTCACAAAGTATCCAGCATTAAATCTGGGGAAGGTTTTGGGTGGAAGAGAAAAGGGCAAAACGTTTCTCTCCCTGTCAGAGCCCTGAAGAACAGGAAATCAGCTAAATTAAAATATACTTGGTGCCATCTGATGAGACGCAAAAAACAAACCTCGCCAGTCGGTGGTATGAGCACACCTGCTCCACTTTACTGCCGCCTGCCCTGACATGTGGCCTCTGGACCTGGAGGCACGTCTCAGGACTCTGGCGACCCTTGAAGATACCCCACAGCGCTCGCCAAGGCCATACAGTGGCCAGTGCTGTGGACCCCTGGGGCCTGACCCAGAGAGACGTGCAGAAATGAATAAAAACCACCACCAACCAAAAACACCCTTTTCAATTCAAGTGGGCAGAACTGCACTAATTTCCCCCAGCCACTGCAAAAGTTAAGAAACATTCTCCTAAGATGAGTGACACTTCCTCAACCAGTCCTCTTACCAAGAAGGCTCTGTGCTTCCTGGACGGAGCCAGGCTGAGGGCTCTGCTGGGGAAGACGAACTGGACATGGGTCAGACGCCTGACCTGCGTGCAAAGCTGGCAAGGATGCGGGCAGCCCCCACCCCCTGCCCCCCATCAGTCATACCTGCTGCTTTAGCTGTTGTACCAGCCGATCCTTCTCCCGCTTCAGGGCGGCCACTTCCTCCTGAGTCTTCTTCTTCGAGGACGACAGTTCCAGGAGAGCTATGTTGGCATCTTTTTCACTGATGGCGGCCAGAAGGGCTTCCTGCCTGCATGAGAGAGAACGCGCCCAGACTTCAGCCCTCACGGCCATCCTCTTGGCTAACTACCATCATCACCCCATTTATGGGGGTAGAGGCTAGGTCTCAGAGTACACAGCTGCCTAAGTTCACACCTGAGCTTGGGGTCTGGGCAGGAATCCCATTCAGGTCCTCTTGACTCTAAATGTTTTTATCAGATCGTTACACTGACATCTGAATAAAGAGTTCCTTAGATCCAGTTGTAGTTAAACTTGGAAAAGTATACAAAATTAACAACTTTTTTTTTTTTTTCCAGGTAAGAACTCTCCTGTCATTTACATGTTTTACTGATTTGACTCATCCTTTTGATAAGTATTCTGTGGCTTCCAGAGAAACCAGGTACCACTAAAACTGAACACATTTTTATGTACAGAATGTATAACAAACCGCAAACATTAGTAAACAGGATTTAGGAACCCAGTCAGCTGTTCCTGGGGCATCTATGGATCTCTTTATCTCATCAATACAAAGAAGTTTCCAGTCAGAGCTGTATTTTTCATACTGTTCATGGTGTTCTCAAGGCAAGAACATTGAAGTGGTTTGCCATTTCCCAATTTCAAAATTGGGAAATCAGTACATCAAGGCTGTATACTGTTACCCTGCTTATTTAACTTCTGTGCAGAGTACATCATGTGAAATGCTGGGCTGGATCAATCACAAGCTTGAATCAAGACTGCTGGGAAAAATGCCAACAACCTCTGATATGCAGATGATACCACCTTTATGAAAGAAAGCAAAGAACTGAAGAGTCTCTTGATAAAGGTGAAAGAGGAGAGTGAAAAAGCTGGCTTAAAACTCAATATTCAAAAAATGAAGATCATGGCATCCGATCCCATCACTTCATGGCATATAGATGGGGAAACAATAGAAACAGTGACAGATTTTATGTTCTTGGGCTCCAAAAATCACTGTAGATGGTGACTGCAGCCATGAAATTAAAAGACGCTTGCTCCTTGGAAGGAAAGCTATGACAAACCTAGACAGCATATTAAAGAGCAGAGACATCACTTTGCCAACAAAGGTCCATCTAGCCAAAACTATAGTTTTTTCAGTAGGCAGTTACAGATGTGACAGTTGGACCATAAAGAAGGCTGAGCGCCAAAGAACTGATGCTTTTGAGCAGCTGTGGTGCTGGAGAAGACCCTTGGGAGTCCCTTGGACTGCAAGGAGATCAAACCAGTCAATCCTAAAGGAAATCAACTCTGAACATTCTTTGGAAGGACTGATACCGAAGCTCCAATACTTTGGTCACTTGATGCAGAGAGCCAATTCATTGAAAAAGACCATATGCTGGGAAAGACTGAGGGCAGGAGGAGAAGGGGACTGACAGAGGATGAGATGGTTGGATGGCATCATCGACTCAATGGACATGAGTCTGAGCAAACTCCGGGAGACAGTGAAGGACATGGAAGCCTGGTGTGCTGCAGTTCATGGTGGTCGCAAAAAGATACGACTTAGTGATTGAACAACAACGGGGCTTTATTTGGCAATGATCTGCACACTTTGAAACAACAATTTAAACTCTACTGATTCCACGTGGTTTAGCTAAAAACTATTTTTGGTTCATATCCAGAAGGAAAAGAAGGTGGGATTTTAGGGTGGGGGTGGGATGTTGAACTAAGAAATTTACAAAATAATCAGAAGGAAGCTGGTGAACAATTAGTCTCATAGTCCAAATGAATTCCTCTGGAGCTCATCTTTTATGGAACAAGTCATCTGGAAGAAGACAGCTTTGATTTACAGGAACTATATAAGTGGCCTGAGCTTTTGACCCGAGGAAGTGCTGAATCTGAGAAGGCACTGCCCAAGTTTAACCTTGCTTCTGTCTCTTGTTAAGATAATTAGGCTTCAATAGCAGTCATATGGAAGAGTTTTAGTTCAGCCACAAACTGGAAGGCTCTCTTTTGAATGTTCTGACAAGGATATTCCGTATTTGGATGGGGAGGTCTGGGGAACTCTGAACAAGCGGTCCTAACAAATGGAAGATGTAGGTCAGTTTACGTCACGGAAATGAAGATTTGTTTAATGAGTCTTTGCTGTTGGAAGGGAAGATTCACTGACCCCAGGATAACTTTCCACTGTCCCTACTTTCTGTGACTCTAAGAAATGGCAGATGGCTTATCCCATGAAGCTCTAGTCGACACCAAAGGGATAACGACAGTCTAAATATATCCACTGACCACTTGAAAAAAATATGTTAAGTGGTGAAATGAGCTTAAAGGTGAAGGAGTTCAAGATGGTCTCGCTCTGCGGTTTCCTGCTGATTGCTGTCATCTGTTCCCTTTCGGGGAGCGCGGAGACTGACAAGCTGGAATGAGAAATACACTTTTTCAAGAAGGGGGCTGCGTTTCTGTGCATCCAAGTCAGAATCACACATTTAGCAACAGGCAAGTAACAGAAGATGAGTGAAAGAGAAATTATTCTGTCCAGTTAGACCAAGTCATGAGAATGCTTGCTCAATGCCAGACAAAAGGCCACGGGATCTGAGTTCCATTCTGTGCTTAAGGAAAGAAGCATGACAATATGAAATACTAATAAGCAGCCTATGTTGTTGAAGCATCTTGACTGAATTCAAGCATCTTGACTCTTATAAACGATATGCTTGGCCAGATAATATGGTAAAGTTATTCTCTGGGGTAAAATGTCACATTCTCCAAATGCAATATAACAGATGACAACTCAGACTCTAAATTTTAAAATAAAGGATGTGGCATTGGCGTCTGGGCCATTGGAATGGTGCCTCCTTAATAAGATACATGTTTTGTAGACTTTTTCCTTTTTCTATACGATTCAAATAGAAATTTTATGTCATGGATGCTATTTATTTCTTATTGAGTGTTCATTATATAGCTCATTGATAATATGCTATGAACTGCACAGAATCAAAATTTCTCTCCCAAGGCTCTCACCCTCTAAAAATTCCCTAGCAGATTAACATACCACTGTCCTTTCCATTTTAAAAGTACACTCTTGATATTGATTTCTTACATATGTATGTGCCTAAAAAGGGCAATTCAAGGTCAAGAGAATAAAAGGTTTTGATCACACATTGTACATATGATGATGTTAACTTGGTAATGTCAGTATCTTTTGTGGGTTTATTAGTTTTTGGGTTTTTCTCTTGCTTTTGGAAGAGGACAGAGATAGTATCAATCTATCTAAATTTTGGTAAATTTGCAACAGACACCACAGGGGAGAACTTCTTGAGAATAATTTGGGGGATGGGCACAAAAAGTAAAGGTAATAAACCATAATTCATCTAACTTTTGGGGAATAAGAAAAAGTCTTGTTCCCTCAGTACAAGTGATAGTAAAGACAATATCAGTAGGTAAACTTACATGGCTAAGCTTTACAGGGAGCATTCAAGTGTCTAAATTAAAATTTTAAGAATACCCTGCATTTCAGAGGAACGGAATTTAGACTGAAAAAAAAAAGACAAACAGCAAAAAATTTTATTTTAGTAGCCATCTATTCTTAATATTGGAGAAGGAAATGGCAACCCACTCCAGTATCCTTCCCTAGAGAATCCTGTGGACGGAGGAGCCTGGTGGGCTGCCGTCTATGGGGTAGCACAGAGTCGGACATGACTGAAGCGACTTAGCATGCATGCATGCATTCTTAATATAATTGTTTCTTTGAAAAACAAGATACTTTCTGACAATGAAGTCACATCCATTCATTGGAGAAAAATGGAAAGGTATAGAAAAGTATGAAGACGAAAAAAATAACTTAAACAGTTCCTTTCTAATCAGAGTCAATGACTTGTGATCTGAAGGTCAGCTATTCTAATACTACTAAGGCTTATTTCAGAGAAAATGAGGCTTGGTGGGGACGGATAATTGACCTCAGCAGCTTTGCTAACTGAAGGCTCTCTACAGAAAAGAGCACTTGCTGGTAGGACACCTTCCGACTTCAGCCCCCATAAGCCCACAGCAGTAACACATAAAACAGAAAAGCGAACATACACAGGCCACAGAGAAAACAGGAACCAAAATGCTCTTCCACCCAAATTACTCCCCTTGTTCTGTTAGTGGCTTTTCCTAGTTATAAAGCAAAAACTGAAAAATGTGCACACGAAACCCTTCAAGGTGATTAGTGACCTACCACTGCATGACCAACAGGCCACCTGACCTGCATAATGAGGAGGCAGTAACAGAAATTCAACTTTAAGTCATTAGTCTGGTCACCCCATCCCTGGGGCTTTAACTACCCGAACAGCTGAACCTGCCCTTTGACCTGTGAATGCTAACAGAATCAATATGTCTCAATAAGTTCAGCTGTGGCAACTCAGCTTCAAGAAATGGTAAGACCACCTCCTCTGTCCCCTCCCTCTTCCAGCAGATTTCATAAGCAAAAGGCAAAAATCCACGGCAAGTGAGGCTGAAAATCCTCCGGTGATTCCTGAATCTTTGAGGATGACCCATGAGCCCTCTCTCACTAGTGATTGAGAGAAATAACCGCAGTGTTGGAATGACGGTGACTAGTAATTTAAGAGTCCTAGGTAAGCCTGTGGGTGTAACAGAAACGCAAGACAGAAATGGAGTAAGAATGAAGGCATGTTAGAAGGGTTTGTTTTTCCCTCTTCCTCCAACTCGGTATTTCAAATGGCCTGATTACATCATCATGTTTCATAAATTCCATAATCCAGAAAACCTCCGGAGAGCGAGCAGATGAAGCAACGATGAGATTGGTGGCTCTGGATGGACCTCTGTCAAGGATGTGCAGGCAGAGTCTACATCTACCCCAATGTTAAGGTAAATCTGAAGTCCTGGTTCTCTCACAAAGGCCCCCTTGACTCGAATTTAACCAATTAACTATCCAGAGTGAAATCCTTCACTCTTCATTTCACTTGGTGAGCAGGTCCCCTTCAGGACTTGCTTCCTCCAGCCTCCCTTGATAGAAGTCTCGGGGAGCAGGGCGGACACACCACCTGCGAAAGCTCAGTGAGTGTGGCTGTCGGTGGGCCTGGGAGGGTGAGCCTGGCTGGAATGCCTGATCTTCCAAACTCTGGTTCCTGAGTGTCTTCTGTCCTCTCCAGCCACCTTTACTAAGATACCCAGAACTACCTTCAATGTAAATGTCACATTTTCCAGCCATTATAACGAAACTCTCATTCAATGTTAACTGAATCTGAGGCCCACAGACTGCCAACACTGAAATGATTTGACTTCCTCTTGTTCCCCAGAACCAATACGCAAGTTTGGTTGGATCCTCCTTTTGAATAGTTTTTAATGAGCCCACTGCTGTGTATCTGGCATGCTCACTACTATGGTCCCACCTCCCTTTTATCACCAGCCTGCGAGATTCTTAAAATGCCTGCTTTGACTTCGCCCCCTTCTTACTGTCCAGCCTCATCAGGTTTTTTTACTCCACATCAAACACCTGGGCCTAATACCGGACCAGTGACGATCTTCAACCCACTTTTTCATGAATGTCCTCCAGGACCGTGTGTTTCCACGTGGGGTCATGCTCCACCTGAAAGGCCTGGGCTCTCTCCCGGGCTGCTGATTTCTCTCTGTTCTGCACTCCTCTCCAGGGCATTCATGGTTCAGGTAAATGGGCAGTTGCACTGTGGGTGTCCTTCAACCCATCTCCACATACGGGGTCTTTAAAGTTTCCTTTTAACATTTCTACGAGTTTATTGATCTCTAAATTTATTTGGCTTGCTAATTTTTTGTACTTTTTAAAAAAGTCTGTCCTTTTAGGGCTTCCCTGGAGGCTCAGCAGGTAAAGCGTCTGCTTGCAATATGGGAGACCCAGGTTCGATCCCCAGGTCAGGAAGATCCCCTGGAGAAGGGAATGGCAACGCACTCCAGTACTCTTACCTGGAAAATTCCATGGACAGGGGAGCCTGGCAAGCTACAGTCCATGGAATCGCAAAGAGTCGCACACGACTGAGCAACTTCACTTCTTTTAACTGTGAGATTTCAGTACAATGAGTGAGATGAAACAAAAATGGTAAGTGCCAATAAATCGTATGGGCTGTTAAGTACTGAAGTAGGTAATACCCCAGACAGAGAAAACTGCCTTGGGCTGAAGACACGGCAATTCAGTGGGCCTATTTTGGCAGAGATAATAATAAAGACAGAGAAAGTGACATCCATAGAAGCAGTCACGTGAGGACACATTACATGACTGGATGAATGGGTTTCTACAAGGAAGGACAGACTGAGGGGGATGCTGAAGGTAGCTCTGAACTGGAGCACAGATGGTCTGGGATAGCAGGAAGGAGTAAACACAGGCTGTGAAATTCTTGAGGGTTCTAACCAGAACCCGGCAGACAGAGGGTACTCAAAATGCTGAAGAAGAAATGATCTGATTTTGAACATAATACAGAAGCATCAAGAGTTCCAGGAAAGTACAGTGAAGTCTAGAGAGACAGATTCAGAGGCAAGGAGAGAGGAGATGCTTCTGGAAGCAGAAGGGTCAGGAGGCTGTTGCTAGAGATGTGCCAACTCTCATGTTACAGATGTGCAGAACTCTCACGTTACAAACATGGTTTAAAGGACAAAGAACAGAATGCTGCTGACTCTGGATTCCTGAACCAACAGGAGGACTGCGACGAATCACTACTCTATTCAAAGAATATGGGACATAGAATCAGTACTGCATTTCTGTTTTCACTGGAAAGAAACTTGCAAACAGCACTGAACACAGACTGTCTTAGGACACTTGGGTCCAGCAGCGTGTGCGGGGGCCCCGGCTCCTGTGACCTGCTCCCAGCTAGTGGCCAGGCCTCTGCCCACACAGCTGTGGTGCGTGTCCCAGGTCTCCGCTCCTGAAGCAAGGGGAAGAGACTGATCTCTGCTGAGAGACACACTGGTGAGAGAAGGGGGAAGAGACGTCATTCTGGTGTGGATGGACTTCATCCAGTATTTCAGAAGTCTCTGAGAAGAATCAAAATTAACACAAAGGCAGAAACTGCTGGTAGGTGGAGCTCAGTAAGATCACCTAGAGGAGGGCATGGCAACCCACTCCAGTATTCCTGCCTGGAGAATCCCCGTGGACAGAGGAGCCTGGCGGGCTGCAGTCCACGGGGTAGCAAAGAGTTGGACGCGACTGAGCGACTAAACACGGCACCCAGGGCTCAGTACAGGAGGCTAACTGAACACTATTCTGTGCAGGAAAGCGGAGTTCAGGTTTTCTTCTCACTTTTTTTTTTCTGAAAAATAAACATTTTGATATAGCCAACCCACCACGGATTATGACAATTTTGGAAAACCCGACTTTTGTTGTGATACCGATACTTCGGTTATAGAGCTTTCTGCCTGCTTCTGAAAAGGCCAAGAACTTGATGACTGTATCTCCAATTTGTATGTGTGTGTGTCGGGGGGGGGGGGGGCACAAAACCCAGAAGCCTGTACCTTTACCATTTGTTTAAATATAAAAACTGTAATCTAATGCACAAAGAGGTAGAAAGCAGATCAGTAAGCGCCTTGGACTGCGGGTGGGGGCTGCCGAATACCTGGAAAGGGACATGGGGACCTTTGGAAGTGGAGTCCAGCTTGACTATGGTGGCAACTACACAGTGTACACATTTGTCAAAACTCACCATACTGTACACACGGGCACCATAAATATGGCATAAACTACATTCCATGATTAAGTCTTCCTGCTCCAAAATAAATGTCCTTGATTCCAGCTCTCCTGAGACCACTGAAAGTTTAGTATTACCAGTATCTAAAGATGATCCTTTTTATCCTGTATTTCCTTAAAATACAGCAAACATTATCCATTTGCTTCCTTCATAAAATATACCTGTACTTAAACTTCAAGTGAGAGATAAGTTCTTCAAAGAATTCATTTTAGGAAGTTATTAATACATAAAAACATTTATTTAATAATGCTGCCAAATTTTTCTTTAAAACTGGCTGCAAAATCTGTTACATTATTCAAGTATTTGGAATTATGGCAAACGTCCTTTTTTATTAAACTGAATTTAAGTTCTGATCTCAAATCTGGGCACTGAAGTTAGACAACAAATCAAGACGTTATGTTTTTAGGACCACAGTGAGGTCTAAGAATATGTTTATTTTCAGAGGCACCTAGTACACTGGCTCTGGAAGCAACCCTCGAGAAAAGAATTACAAATATATTTTTAGCAACGACGGCACTAAGGGAGTAAGTGTGAAACTGTCCAGACGACTGCTCTGAGGCTCAGCTGGATCCTCTGTTCCAACATTCTGTTTTTTAAAGCTTATTTATTTACTTTTGGCTGTGCTGGGTCTTCGTTCCCGCACGTGGGCTGTTCTCTAGCTGCAGACAGTGGGGACCACTCTCTGGCTTCGGTGCGTGGGCTTCTCACTGCGGCGGCTTCTCTTGCTGCAGAACACGGGCTCTAGGGAACACGGGCGTCCGCAGTTGCGCCTCCTGGGAGCTACAGCACAGGCTCAGTAATTGTGCAGCATGGGGCTTAGTCGCCCTATGGCACGCGGGAATCTTCGGTCTCTGACCAGGGATCAAACCCACGTCCCCTGTACTGGCAGGTGGATTCTAAACTAAAGACCAGACCACCAGGAAAGCTCGCAACATTCTTACTTAAAAAAAAAAAAAAAAAAATTCTCACCACTTCTTCACAACAGATCAGGATAACTCAAATCTCCTCTCAACGGTACTGTACCTAGAGATTCCCTTCTCTGGGTAGGACATCCATATTCTTGTTTCTGATATTCTAAGTTTCCTTACTTTTGAATTTTACTTAAAGGAGCTTGCTCCTCGTGTGTAGTTCAGCAGGGCCCCCTGCCCCCTGCCCCACGGCTGCTGGGGTGTCACGCTGCCGTGAGCCACTGTGGATCATGTGGATGAAGGTAAAACTGCAGGAATGGCAGGGCAACGAGAGGATGATTCTGAACCCCTAATGACTTTACAGAATTACTATCCCAGTCTGGACTCTCAAATGGAAGTGAGACAAAATTCTCCATTCATTTTGTTGGAGCAGATGACCATATGTCCTAACTACTTTAATTAAATGTTTCAAATCCACTTAGCATTTTGTATACATGAGGGATAATCTATGAAAAACCTGCAAATAGCAGAACACACATATAACTGGCATCTAAAAATTAGAAAAGAAATTAAGAGACAAGAATTAGCCTCAGAATACAGCCCTAAGGGGGGTGGGGTGGGGAAAGGCTAGAGGAGAAGGGAATACCTTGTTAAGATATAATATCTGCTCATTTAATAGGTCATTTTGCTTGCTGATTAGGATGTGATCACATGGACTGCAGCCCACCAGGCTTCCCTGTCCATGGGATTCTCCAAGCAAGAATACTGGAGTGGGTTGCCATTCCCTTCTCCAGAGGGATCTTTCCAACCCAGGGATCAAACCCTTGTCTCCGGCATTGCAGGTGGATTCTTTACTGTCTGAGCTACCAGGTAAGCCCCTTTTGATAACATTTAGCTGGGAATTTATGGTGAAACATTACACCACGAAGGAAGACAGTACATTCAGGTGAGAGTCCCAGGCTTGGTTCTCTACACAGATTTTGCTTGTTAGTGAGCTTTCTCTCGGGTTCAGTGTAGATGTGATTCCCGAATTCCACCTAATGTTCACTTGTTTCCAGAGAGAATACATAAAAATGAAGAACGTGTTTTACCTGATCTAAAATGAATTGTTCATACCACAACTATGGATGGTCGTCTTAAAAGAAAAACAAGCCTCCACTGACTGACTTTCCCCTAAAGCTGCTGTGCCTTCCTTCTCCCCATCCTGGTCACAATTTTTCAGACTTTCAATACAATACTGGAGTCCTGATTTCAAGACGGCAGAACTAAGACCTGTCAGCCCCCCACCGCTCCTCTGGAAAACCATCCCAGAACACCAGAACAACAAAATGCAGAGACAAACCCTACCTTTGATGATACAAGGTTTACGACATACCGAAGTACAGCACATACAAAGAAAACAGACATGCAAATTCTTCAGCACCTGAAAGTCGACCCAAAGTGCCTGCTGAGAAGGAAGTGGGTTTACCTGTAGAACCCAAGAAAACCTCAAAGATGCTCAAGTCCACAGCAGTGGAAAGGTGTGTGAGCCAAAGAAGTATATTGGACTTGCTTTACAAACAGTGGTTCTCAAACATAACAGAAATGACTATGAACAGAAGGCTGTTCTCTGCTCCTGACCCATGGGATCTGAATCTCAGAGGATGGCTTTCTATACTTTTGAGAATCTTTAAAGAAGGTACTTGAGACACACTACTTTACAGAAAGAACTGACTTAAAAGACCAACAGTAGACCCACACTCTTGCCAAGACTGCATTTTTAATATTTGTATTTGCTTTTCCAAATTCACTAAGTACATCAAAACCTTCCAATTCCATTGTAAAAACAATCAGCTATTTTACTCTAAAATTCTGACGACACTGCAGATCCTCATAAAATGGACCATCACTGGACTTGAAAATATTGTGGACTCCTGTGGTGTGGCTCCAGCCAACAGACGGTTTGGAAGGCAAGCATCTTATAACGTATTTACAGGCAAATTTCCTCCTTGCCATTTTCATGGCAAGGGCCATCACAGGACAGGTGAACTTGAGGATCTTCTGCTTTCTAATCTCTGCCTTTAAAAATAGCTGGCAAGCCCAGGGATTTTTTTGTTGGGGATTTACTCAAATCCTACCAAAATCCCTGGTGAATTATGTCTTAAACCCAATGATTTGTGTTGGAAATCTGGGGTTGGGGGGTAAAAACAGCTTAGCATGAGCCTCAAGAGATGAAGTTAAGTAGTGGGCTCATAGTAACATCTGGGGATGATGTGTACAAAAAGATTTATATGGCCTTTTCCTTCATTTTGTCTTTACTGTTTTATAATAGTATGCCCTTTAGGCCTGCCACATGTTTGATGGTATAATGCGAACAGAACATTCCAGAACACGAACCTCCCTTATAAAGATACAGTCCCTTCAAAATAACAGTCTGCTGGTTATCGTCACATTCTTACTTTGGGCTGGATCATTTACTGTGTCTTCTTTTCTTAGGAAGCTTCTGCTTCCAAAGGAAAATAAAGTCTTCTTACACTGTGCCTCAGAACTCAAACACCAGAACCCTTCCGTTTATTTAGATGTCTGTTTTAAGAATCACTGAATGCTTTAAGCAATTAATCCCTGCACTTTGTCACTGTCCCCCTGTTTACTTAACCTTTTCCAGCTGGAGATGGATAACATGTCCATGCCAGCTGTCCACACGATGCTACCGTGGGGCTGCCTGCCTTGCCTTTAGCTCACACGGCACTCCAATCTGCCTGCTGGGACACTGGCTAGAAGAATGCCAGGGTACGTGGCCCTCACTCTCCATCTCAGGCACAACTGAGGACTAAGTGTGCCTCAGTTTCATAAAGCAGCAGACATTATACAGAACATCTCATGTCTGGATTTGTGGTACGCTGTCTGAAAAAAAAAAAAAAAAGGTAGGAAGAGTTCCAATGAGTAAACATCCCAGATATTCTTCAAGCTGCCTATGAAGCCTTGAAAGCTCTGGGGACACATTTGCGTGACTGCTAGGGTGCTGGAGACGCTGGGGCTTCGGAGATGCTGAAGATCACCAAGGCGTTTGTTGACCAAAACAGATGAAAACAAACTCTGCAATTTGTTCCCTTCCTGTATTAATGATTCAACAATTCCATCACTCATCTGCTATCAACTGGTTGGTGAAAATCATAAGACCAACTCCTCTTCTACATGGGTTTGGAATGAAACATCGGGGAAATTCCATAGGAAAAGAAAAGGCAAGTGGCTTGCTTGCATTTGTTAGATGAATCGTTACTCCCATCAGCTAGAATCTCGTCTTCTCTGCATCCTCCCTCACGTTCCAGCCACTTGTCAAGTGCCTAACATAAATTAGGAAGTGGGTTCCTACACCCATCCTTCCGTTGTGTGTGTATATATAAATGTGTGTATATATATATATATATATATGTGTGTGTGTGTGTGTGTGTATATATATATATATATATATATATGTAAGGTGTATATGGTGATGGAAGGCACTGAAGGAGGGGGAGACGTAGAATCTTCTGATAAAATTTTTTTTAAAATTTTGACATTTTCCTGCATTAGCAACGGTACTGTTTATAATGTTGGAAATACGTTTGAAACTAATAAAGCAACAACTATCACTGTACTTCTCAAAGATACAGGAAAAGGATAATTGGAAATATTCTTTCAAAAGAAGTTTTAGAATTTCCTGTAAAGTGTAAGTGAAGTCGCTCAGTTGCGTCTGACTCTTTGTGACCCCATGGACTGTAGCCTACCAGGCTCCTCCGTCCATGGGATTTTCCAGGTGAGAGTACTGGAGTGGGTTGCCATTTCCTTCTCCAAGGGATCTTCCCGACCCAGGGATCGAACCCAAGTCTCCTGCATTGTAGTCAGACGCTTTACCGTCTGAGCCACCAGGGAAGCCCCCATGGAAACTAAAAAGGTTTTTAAACCTTGCTTATTTTAACAAGAGAAGTAAAGATTTTATTTTCTTAAAGTTTTTTTTTTTTTTTTGATGTGGACCATTTTTAAAGTCTTTATTGAATTTGTTACAATATTGCTTCTGGGTATTTTTTCTTTTTCTTTTTTTTTACAGTCCAGGTCTTTATTTTTACACCCTTCAGGCCATGAATTCATAGGGAACGGGTTCCAACAGTTCAAGTTCCTTTCCATTGGTCCTCTCAAAGTGTGCTTCTCTGGGTGGAGCAGGCTGGCGCTTCAGCTGAACCCAAGTCCCTTTCTCTTTGGCTTCCTTCTTTTTCTGATCATTTTCCTTCACACGTTTTAGGAAACTATCTCGGCTCTTAGAGTGCTTAATATGCTCAACAGGCACATTAATTCTCTTAGCAAGAATCTTGCCCTTAACTTGTTTGTTTACAATGATTACCAATAGCATGCTGGGTAACATTGTAGACTCTCCCAGTTTTGCCATGGTAACATTTGTGGGGCATTCCATTTTGAACACTACCCATTCCTTTGATATCTACAATATCACCCTTCTTGTAGATTCGCATGTATGTGGCCAAAGGAACAACTCCATGTTTTCTAAAAGGCCTAGAGAACATGTAGCGGGTGCCCCTCCTCTTTCCCTTTGTGTTGGTCATTTTGGCGGATTACTGGAAGATGGCGGTTCTGGCCGAAAAGCTTCTAGGTGTTTTTTCATGTTTTTGTTTTTTTGGCTGTGAGTCACGTGGGATCTTAGCCCCCTGACCAGGGATCAAACCCATACCCCCTACTTTGGAAGGCAAAGTCTTAACCACCGGATCTCCAGGGAAGTACCTAGAGCAGTAAAGGTGCTAAAACTACAGAAGACGGCAGCAATGAGTGTTCATATTCTGACACGGCCCCTGGATCTCTTTCTCTTCAACTGAGTATTACTCATACAAATCGAGCGCAATTCTAAGAGAACCTCTTTATCAGAGGTGGGGAATTAAATGAAGCTCATAAAGCTAGGTAGGACTTTAAGCTTACTGCAACACTGGCAATCACAAACTTAGATGCAAAGAAGGATGACTGATCATGGCTTAGCAGTCCAATGAAGAATTTTCTAAGCAAAAATTTCTTGAAAAGCCTATGAGCGAATATTCAAGTCAGGTCTACTTTATAGAAGACAAAATATTAGTAACAACTACTTTTCAGAGCTGTTTTTTAGGTTTGTAAGCAACGAATCAAAGACTGTTGATTGACAGACTGAAACAGCACACGAAAAGCCCAGGGACACATTCCAAGGATGCTGAACTTCACCAGGTCTGGAATGAACATCCCCATCAAACAGGAAGAGATCTCCTGGACATGATATGAGCTGTGGCTGGCTCTGCCTCATTTCACTTTATGGATTTATGGCCCCTCCCCAGTTAAAGACCCATCCCAGGAACCACGTGTGGCTCATATATTTGTCATTCCTACTATGGCATGGCATGAATAAATCATGGGCTTGGGTCTGCGTGGCCAGCCTGTGATTCACGGAGCTGAAGCACTACCCCCCAGGACTGTGTGCTTTATGACAGTAAACCTCGGAACAAGACACAATTTCCTGACTCAAAAAGCAGCCTTTAAATCAGGACACCTGGACAGCCCTGGAAATCACTTAAAAAATGCACTAGGTCTCAACTCATCTTGGTTCCTCAGGGCTGGCCTACACTTGCCCCAGGCCAGCTCCTTTTAACACTGTTCAAAATCGATCATTTCTGAGTGAATCACTGTGGTGAGAGAACTACAAAATAAACCAAAATGTATCCAGGCCTCTGATCTCCTTTGTCCTTTGTTTTTTCCTGACTTAATTATCCATTCAAGAAAACCATATTCCCCAAGTCAAATTTGGCTTCCCAGGTGGCGCAGTGGTAAAGAATCCATCTGCCAATACAGGAGATGCAAGAGACAGGGGTTTGATCCCTGGGTCAGGAAGATCCTCTGGAGGAGGGTTCAGCAACCCACTCCAGAATTCTTGCCTGGAAACTTCCACAGACACAGGAGCCTGGTGGGATACATTCCATGGGGTTGCAAAGAGATGACCACAACAGCACACACGCACTTCGAGTCAAACCTCTCTCAAGCCTTTTTGCAGCTTTTAAAACTCAAACCAAGAAGGCCACCTTTTGCTGCTTAAGATAAAAAAGCAAGGGACTGAGAGCCTGGCTTCCATCTAGGTAAGGCAGTGAGCTGGAGTGACGCTGGGGATGAACCTGCCAGGGCGTCACTTGCTTGGAGACCTGCACTGCCATCAGTGTGACCCGTGCAGACAGTACAGATACTTCAAACCGAGACTGGCCACAGTACCAGCCTCTCGTCTAGGAAACAGGAGATAATAACCGGTTGTAAAGGTTATGTGTTGGTGGAAAAGGGCTTTTGACATTAAGCTCCAAGTATAATCACCAAGCTAGCTTTGTTGTTCTGAACTCTTTGCAAACAATGCTTAAAGCCACTAAGGAAACAACTCTTCTCACAGTCACGTGGGGCAGGCACTGTGGCCACAGCTCCTGAAGCCACAAGCACGCCTCAGAGGACTGCAGCCCAGGGCGCACCTGAGCGGCACCTTCATGAGAGGACCTGGGCCAGAAGCTCACAACCGAATGGTTCCTGAACACCGGACCATCAGAAACTGAGATGATAACTGCTTTAAGCCACTACATTTGGGATAATTTGTTGACGAATACAGAGGATAAAGGCCAAATTCCATAGGATAGTACAGAAGGCCCTTCGTGAGCCTGAACACTGCCTGTCTTCTTCCCATGATCCATTATAATTTATGCTCCAACATTACTGAAGCACTTGTAATTCTCCATGTCTTGTCAGCAGCTTTTCACAACCCTTTCCTGATATTGTAGCTGCCGAGAAGTCGCCCTGATCATCAGCTCCCATCTCCCTTGTGTCTCATATAACTTGAGCACGGCTGCAACTCTGCTACCTTCACCCCCGGCAACACCCAGGGCCAGCTGCAGGGCGCAACTGGAGCTGGAGACGGCACGTGAACCAAGCACACAGCATCTTTGTGTACGTGCTCCCGTTTTTGAACTTGATCATTCTTCTATGTATTTGTTTATGTACCTCTCCTTAGCACCTAAAATAGGTATTCAATAAACACTTGAATGAACAGACTTGTGTTAAAATTTCAACATAACCATAGTACACAAACACTTAAAATATACAACTGTAAAGAACAAGAACTGTAGAACCAGCAATATTAGCAATTAAAAACTTTCATCTCCTATTTTAAATTCTAACTCCAGACACAAACTTTTCATTCACAGGAAAAAGAACAGATTGTAGAGATGCAGTCAGTGTATACTAGGCAATTCATGTCCCAAACAGAAAAGGATTTTGTGGTCAATGGAAAAAAATATGTAAA
Source organism: Dama dama (assembly GCF_033118175.1). Lineage (NCBI taxonomy): Eukaryota > Metazoa > Chordata > Mammalia > Artiodactyla > Cervidae > Dama > Dama dama. The sequence goes on from NC_083702.1 coordinate 12,173,736, forward strand.
CTTTAGGTCCCTTTTCACGTCGTGAGGCACGTGTGTTTTGCTGTGTGTGCTTAGTCACTCAGTCGTGTCCGACTCTGTGTGACCCCACGGACTGCAGCCTGCCAGGCTCCTCTATCCATGGGATTCTCCAGGCAAGAATACTGGAGTAGGTTGCCACGTACTTGTCCAGGGGATCTTCGCAACCCAGAGATTATACCCAGATCTCCCACATTGCAGGCAGATTCTTTACCATCTGAGGCACCAGGTAAGCCCCGTGAAGCACATGGAAAGTGATAACATTTGCAGAGAAAACTAGCAAAAGGCTGAGGCTACTTGTGGCCCAGCACTGAAGCCTGTCTGGGACATGGCAGTGAGCTGGGGCTACGTGGTGCACGGACCCGGTCTTCTCTCAGATCACCTTTGTAATTAAACACGGCAAATTTACCTAAAAGTGGCAGATTTCAGAATCTCCCTCCAACTCCTGCCAATACTGGGAAGAAATAATGAAAACATTGCAAAAGCCTGCAGAACATTCACCCGCGGGAACCAAACAACACAAAGGTCACAACCTTGGAGGAAAAAAGATTGAAAACATACATTAACAGTTTAAGAGAAGAAAGTCAGGCGGAACACTTATCTCTGGAAACCTCGGTGGAGGCAAGAGAAACTACCAGGATAAGCTATTTTCTAGGGAACACTAACGTGAGTGTGTGCTCAGCTGTGTCTGACTCTTAATGACCCCATGGACTGTAGCCCACTGGGCACCTCTGTCCATGGGATTTCCCAGAGAAGAATACCAGGCAGGGTTGCCATGCCATCCACCAGGGCATCTTTCTGACCCAGGGATCAAATCCATCTTTCCTGAATCTTGGCAGGAGGATTCTTTACCACTGAGCGGCCTGGGACAAACAGGAAGCACTAAAGAATTTAGCAAATGATCTGAACCCTACTCACTTTTACCAGGATGAACGTACGCCCTTTATCAAAATTCCAGAAGAAAAAAAACAAGCCCAGGTCTTCTGAAAAAGACTCTGCACTGCCCCAGTGGAGGCACTGTCCTTTCTCCACACACCCTAAGACCCAGAAGAGCAGACTAAAGGCGGCTTCCAGCCCTCACACCACTCTCAGAGGAGGAAGCAACGAGGTTTCAGACAAGGTAGGTAGCAAAGCTATCAGGCAGCAGTCATTCCACTCCATATCAGGAGCATCAGACCCGGGAATGTCATGATTACCTAGATCTTCAAGTACAATGGCAGGATAAACATTATCAAGTGTGCAAAAACAAAAAAATGAAAAAGAAAAATTCAGTATCTATAAGTCTTAGCTGAAAAAGCCAATTAAAGATAAACATTTAATAAACAAAATAAGACAAAACCCCCCAAAGAATTCAGGAAAGTAAAGAGAAAATTCAGGAAAGGGCAGGTGTTAAAGCACAGAATTTAGATGCAAAACCAACACTGAGTAAAAATTGGAAATTACAGCTATAAATAAAAATATTGTAAACCTCCATGAAGCTGAAATTAAAATGTAACTTTAAAAACTGGTGAGAGGGACTTCCCTGGCGGTCAAGGGGTTAAGACTCTGTGCTTCCAATGCAGGGGATGCGGGTTCAATCCCTGGTCAGGGAACTAAGATCCCACATGCCACAAAGCAAGGCCAAAAAATAAATAAAAATATTAAAAAAAAAAATTGGTGAGAAACGGTAACTCCCTCAATTTTGAGAGCATGATTACATGCCGCTGAAAAACATGACTTAATCTCTTAGTCTTTTCTTATCCTTGGGAAGATGTCTCAAGAATTCTTCTCCTGGAAAGAAACAGTCAGTTGAAACTCCATTTGTTCATTCTATTACAATCAAGTAAAATTAAACTCAACTTTTGTCTAAAATGGCATGTTCTGATGAACCCATTAATTTCTCTCATCTTTTTCTATCTGTATATATGCTTAGGAATGACTGGTTTGAAATCTCCCTGCTGTCCAAGGGACTCTTCTCAAGAGTTTTCTCCAATCTAGCACCTCAATTCGAAACATCAATTCTTTGGTGCTCAGCCTTCTTTATGGCCCACGTCTCACATACATACATGGCTACTGGAAAATCATAGCTTTGACTGGATGGACCTTTGTCGACAAAGTGATGTCTCTGCTTTTTAATACGCTGTCTAGGTTTGTCACAGCTTTCCTGAAATCAACCCTGAATATTCACTGGAAAGACTGATGCTAAGGCTCCAAATCTTTGTTCACCTGAGGTGAAGAGCTGACTCATTGGAAAAGATGCTGATGCTGGGAAAGATTGAGGGCAAAAGGAGAAGACAGTAGCAGAGGATGAGATGGTTGGATGGCATCACTGACTTAAAGGAGATAAGTTTCGGCAAACTCCAGGAGATCGTGAAGGACAGGAAAGTCTGGTGTGCTGCAGTCCATGGGGCTGCAAAGAGTCAGACATGACTTAGTGACTGAACAACAATATATGTTTAGAAATAGGATAGGAATCAATATCTACTACAAATGATTACTTCCCAAACAGCTGAGTTTGGGGCTATTTTTTACTTTCTTCTACTTTTGCTATTGCAAAAAATGTTTTAAAATAAAAGGATAATAATAAATACGTAATTAAAAACCTGACTTAAGACACAGTATGACAAGAAAAAGCAAGTGTCTGGACTTCAACTCTGCCATATGCTTGCTCTGTGGTCTGAGACAATAACTTCTCTAACCTCATTTTTCTTATCTATGAAGTGGTAAAAAAAAAAAGAAAAAGAAATGGTAACACAAATGTCTAAACTTCCCAGAGGAGTCGAGATTTTGACAGTTTAAAATACAGCACCTCTACTACAGCTGTGAATCTGGCACGTGGAAGGCACTTAACAAGTGTTAGATTTCCTAGAAAGCTCAGGCTGTGATAACAGAAGTAGAAAGAAGAAACCCACTTATACTCTTGGTCTTGTATTTCTCTTCAATTATACTTTTTAACCTTTAGTCAAGAGCCAAATGGATATGAGTTTTATCTCCGAAGATTAGTGTGGCTGAGGGCTGTTAGTTTTATTACAACATGATGATGAAAATGTACTAGAACGAGTTTTCAATGTAAACAACATAAACCTCCATGTGGTTCCAGTCTTTCCTTTCCTCCCTCTTGAGAAATCTGTATCTTCTTGACTCAATGCAAAGAGAATATCACATTTAAAGTGTATTAAAAATATCTTTTTCTCCACAGAGAGTTTGACAGGATCTACTGGATTCTGAGAGTAAAGGTCATGATTAGCAAAGAGAAACCGCCACCACAAAACATCACGTTATCTTTAAAAAAAAAAAAAAAAGGTCCTTATCCAAAATGGACAATCTCCCAACCTTGAGGTCCATAAAACAACTAACATGTCAGAGGTTTTATTTATAAGCAAAGATGAAAATATTTGAACATATAAAATCTGTAATTTAGAAAAGAAGTCTCACACAACAGCTCATTTCAGCACATAGCCGGGAAGCGCTAGGAGATGGAGGCGCATGGACAGAACCAGAGCTATGTGGAAGGAAAGGAGAGGTGCTGAGACCCAAGTCAGGTGGGTGGGGATGGAGAAGATTCCTGACACCCATGTGCAGAGGGGAGAAAGAGCGGTTAAGTGACTGAGAGATGAGTCAGTATCAGTGATGTGCCTTCCTCTAAAAAAATGACTCAATACCAAGTCAGTTGTACTGAGATGGATGAACCTAGAGTCTGCCATACAGAGTGAAGTCAGTCAGAAAGAGAAAAGCAAAGATGACAAGATGGTTGGATGGCGTCGACTCAACGGACATGAGTTTGAGCAAGCTCCGGAAGATGGTGAAGGATGAGAAAGCCTGGCGTGCTGAAGTCCAACGGGGTCGTGAAGAGTTGGACATGACTGTGCAACAACCAACAACACATATATATATATGGAATCTAGAAAAATGGTACTGACGAACCCATCTGCAGGGCAGGAATAGAGATGCAGATGTAGAGAATGGACTTGTGGACCCAGAGGGGGAAGGAAAGGGTGGGATGAATTGAGAGGGTAGCGCTGCCATTAAGTGAAATGTATCACTGATTTCACTTAAATTCATTAAGTGAAAGTCGCTCAGTCACATCCGACTCTGCAAACCCAAGGATTGCAGCCTGCCAGGCTCCTCTGTTCAATGGAATTCTTCAGGCAAGAATACTGGAGTAGGTGGCCGTTCCCTTCTCCAGGGGACCTTCCCATATGTACACTACCACGTGTAAAATAGATAGATAGTGGGAAGCTGTTGTATAGCATAGGGAGCTCAGCTCCATGTTCTGTGATGACCTAGAGCGGTGGGATGGGATGGGGAGTGGGAGGGAGCTCGAGAGAGAGGGGACATATGTATATTTCTGGCTGATTCACACCGCTGTACAGCGGAAACTAACCCAACACTGTAAAGCAATTATTCTCCAATTTTAAAAAAACGACTCAGTATCAGTACCAACATAGCTAAACTCCAAAGTTACAACACAAACTGCTTTAAGGAAGACTAGACAGGTAGTTTCCATGGTAGACACAATTTTCCTGAAGAAACCTTTTAAATCGCAAGCAGCATGATGACTGGGTGGGATATTTTCATGCCAAAATAATGAGAAGCAGTTATTTCCCAAACTGTAAAATACCAAGATTCATGCCAAAACTGCTGTCATCTGAATGTGCCGTGAAATATTTTAAAATCAGTGATACAGCTTAAAGGGGGGAAATGAAGTGTAACAAACGGTTCTCTCCTTGGGGTGATGGACTAGGCTGTGATGGGAGAGAACCGTCCTCTGCTTTGGATGCTGGTCTGCACCGGGCCCTGTGGGTCTCCTGGCACCGACATGAGAAAACCCGGCACAGTGGCAATATCTGCTCGAGCCAGGAGCTCCCATGCTTGTCTGTACAAACAGGGATGTTTCTGAATAAACACTTTAAAGTTGCTGAGGGCCAGGACTGGCTAGTTCAGGGGCTGTCAGGAGTTGTGGACAGCATGAGTGGCAGGTAAAAAAGATAGATTACCTAGAAATTTATTTCATTAAAGTTCGAGTGTGCTTGATTCTTAAATGTAGAAGAGTATTCCTGTCTGCATTCATCCAATGGATTCCTTACTGGTCTTCTGCTCTGGTCTCTCCCCTTTCCAACACATCCCAGATAGAACCAGCACTGCCTTCCTGAAATGTGGATCGGATCATGTCACATCCCTGTTCCCCGTGGCTACAGAGTAAAATTTTCAGTGTGTAGCACAGCTCACATGACCCTTTTAGCACTGTCCTTCAGAATTTGCCTCTAAAACCTCAGATATGCAGATGACACCACCCTTATGGCAGAAAGCAACGAGGAAGTGAAGAGCCTCTTGATGAAAGTTGAGGAGAGTGAAAAGCTGGCTTAAAACTCAACATTCAAAAAACTAAGATCATGGCATCTGATCCCATCACTTTATGGCAAACAGATAAGGAAATAATAGAAACAGTGATGGGCTTTATTTTCTTGGGATCCAAAATCACTGCAAATGGTAACTGCAGCCATGAAATTAAAAGACACTTGCTCCTTGGAAGAAAAGCTATGCCAAACCTAGACAGCATATTAAAAAGCAGAGATAATACTTTACTGACAAGGCCCGTCTAGTCAAAGCTACAGTTTTTCCTGTAGTCATGTACGGATGTGAGAGTTGGACTATAAAGAAAGTTGAGCACTGAAGAATGGATGCTTTTGAACTGTGGTGTTGGAGAAGAGTCTTGAGAGTCCCTTGGACTGCAAGGAGATCAAATGAGCCAATCCTGAAAGAAATCAGTCCTGAATATTCATTGGAAGGACTGACGCTGAAGCTGAAACCCCAATATTTTGGTCACCTGATGCGAAGAACTGACTCATTGGAAAAGACCCTGATGCCGGGAAAGACTGAAGGCAGGAGGAGAAGGGGACGACAGAGGATGAGATGGTTGGATGGCATCACCGACTCGATCAACCTGAGTTTGAGCAAGTCGGAAGTTGGTGATGGACAGGGAGGCCTGGCGTGCTGCAGTCCATGGGGTTGCAAAGAGTCAGACAGAACCGAGGGACTGAACTGAACTGAGACTTTGCTCCAGCAATACTAAATTTTTCATAGTTCTCAAAAACACCTTAGTATTCACACCCCTGTGACTTTTCATATTCTATCTTGTCTATCAAGACTCCTTTCAATGCTCTCTTCTTGTATTCTGCTTGAGAGATAGCTAATGGGTCCCTGACACGTCTCAACAATCCCAGGTAGACTGGGTCCCGCCCTTGCTTCAAGTTCCCACTGAGGGACTTCCCTTGTGGTCCAGTGGTTAAGACTGTGTGCTCCCACTGCATGGGGAACAGGTTCAATCCGTGGTCAGGGAAATAAGATACCACATGCCAGGATGTGGCCAAAAAAAATAAAATAAACAGCTTATCACCTACTTCTAGAGAAGTCCCATAATTCTTAAGGGACCTACCTAGGTTAAAAACAAAAACAAAGGACTGCCACTGAACTCAGCTCTTATCTCATTTGTATCTATTAACATAATATATTGTGATTTCCTGCTTTTCATATGTGAATTACCAAAACAAACCAGTAACAGGCACAAACTGTTTACCATTCTGTGAAATACAAGAAGAAACTCTTATAAATATTTTTCTAGAGTTCAAAGTTTTGAATATTCATTCAGTGGTTCAGAAACAAACCTGTCCACAGAATTGCCTTAAGAATGCCAGGCTAATCTTGGAGCCTCAAATTGCTCCTGACACACGCTACAACATGAATGACACCTGAGTTCATCATGTTATGTGATAAAAGCAGCTCAAAACACTTTATGCTATGCAAGTTTTTTTTTTTTCAGATAAAATATTATAGGTTTATTTAAAACTTAATTCTCACCTTGAGTATGCAAAATACAAACTCCACAAAATGTTCATTTTTTTTACTTTGTAGTTTACAAATATACAAAATAGAAGTTTGCTTAAATTTATATTACATATTTATTAAGGCAAGGAACTATATAGAAAAAACATTTGTTCTGCTTAAGGCATACTTGGGAATAAACCATTGTACAAATTATTGCACATCTGAAACCACAGTGCATAACAGACTGTCTGCATAAAAAGATTAAAGTAAACCAGGTGTATTTACCTGACTTAGGTCATAAATGTAGATCGGAAGACAAAAATAGATTTTCCTTGTCAAAGTATGCAGCAGTTTGAGAACTTTGGCCTCATTTGGTACCTTTAGAACCAAAACTTACCAAGCACCATCGTTTAGGCTATTAAACACCATTTTCTGTACCTGAATTTCTTCCTCTTCTTCTAAGATCGTCATAATGGCTTTTAGAAGGCAAACAGAATACAAGGTGATCTTTATGCTTATATTGCATCAAAACAATTCTCAAGGGGTTCTGGTCTTCCCTCCCCCCAACTCTCAGATCTAATTTATACCCTGATATCCACAACTTCCAGTCACCCCCTTGGCGTTTTGTAAGTCCAGGAATATATATATTCAAGTTGGATTTAGAATTGGAATGATAGAAGATCCAGTCACAGACCCCATGTTTTTTTTTTTTTTTGAGTTTGTCTTTTGGTTTCCTGTGTCTCCTGATTATCCATTCACAAGTTGACTTGTTGGGAACTTGACCATGATTGTAGTGCTTTCCAGCTGGCTTCCTCCCCTCACCGGGAAGACAGTGTGAAAGGTAAAAAATACTGAATTCTCTTCTGGCAGTGTGGGGTCACATCCACTGTTTGGGGATTTAAAAGTGCCTCTTCATATGTAAGGCGAGGTGGTCCGACCTCGAGAATGCCCGGTCGCACGCTATGCAAGTTTTTAACTGCATAAACTATTTATTAACCAACAACCTCCACGCACTTACTTCTTCCTGGACACACCCGTGGTGTGGCCACAGCAACCTGGAGTGCTGGCCTCGGACATGAAGTCCCCTGGACTTCAGTCTGGGGGCCTGAGTCTTCTCTGGTCAGTCTGGGTCTTCCCAGGGCTTTCCTCCAGACCCTTGGCCAGGACCTGGCTGTGTTTTCCACCCGTCAGGTCCTCTGTCTGTCTAAGAATCAGTCTGGGGTCCTGTACTGGTGTGGATTCTGCATGATGGTGACCACCCGTTGCACCTAGTCCCAGGATGAGCTGTCTTGCTCCCCTGGTGAGGTCCAGTCCGCTTTCCTCAGCAGCACATGGTAGATCTTTGCCCCACACCCTTAACTGTAGTGATGGCTAAAGCAATTTTCCGCTGGGCCCTGAGCGCATCGCCTCGCCTCAGCTCTTATAATTTGCTTCCATTGGGAACTGTTAAGCTAGCCTCCAGAATTTCTTTAAGGAGAAACCAAACGTATTAGAAGGCTTCCCAGGTGGCTCAGTGGCAAAGAATCCGCCTGCAACGCAGAAGACACAGGTTGGATCCCTGAGTTGGGAAGATCTCTGGAAAAGGAAAGGGCAACACACTCCAGTATTCTTGGTGGGAAATCCCATGGACAGAGGAGCCTGGGAGGCTACAGTCCAAGAGGTCACAAAGAGAGGGGCACGGCTTAGTGACTAAAAAACAACAAGCATACTAGAAAACTTGAGGTCAAAAGTCTTGGGAGCTTTTTGCTTAAATCATCTTTGATCATCCCTTTCCTTCAAATGCCACATATTCTCATCATAGAATCTTCTGTTCTTTCTACTTCCTCAAATTTTGCTCATCCTCTGCCTACACCTATCTATCTATTGAAACTCACTCAGTTGTGTCCAGCTCTTTGTGACCCCATGGACTGCAACCCGCCAGGCTCCTCTGACCATGGGATTCTCCAGGCAAGAATACTGGAGTGGGTAGCCATTCCCTTCTCCAGGGGGTCTTCCCAATCCAGGGATCGAACCCTCTGTCTACAAAATAATGCTAATTCATGATTTCATGCCTGAATTACTTTAAGGTGGCCTCTTTTAGTATCTTAATTACTCACACATTTTCTCACTTTCCTCAATGAGGTAGGATTTAGGCAAAAGGAAACCAAGGTGTTAGATCTGTTCCTTGTCACTTATCAGGAAAAATGGCAAAATTACTCCTGTACTGTGGCCTCCATAGCCTCCACTCTGAAATGAGAAGCTTGAAGGCAGCTCTCACTCAGGGTCCTGAGTGAGACCTGCAAGGGTTCCCGAAATTCATTCAACATAATACATACTTGCACAATATGAAACAATGCAATGATTTATTATTACTGTACTTATCACATCTTTTTGCATACCAAAATGGATTTCATCTATAGAGAGTTATCATTAAGCATTTGTGATGTGTGGCTGATTTGTTTTAGGTGCATGTAAAATTATTTTTGTGATACTAAATGAGTCTATATTGAAGAATTGAGGGAAAATACAACTTATTTTGAAGATTAAAAAAAAAAAAACCTTAATTTTTTTTTTTAACACCTTAATTTTTAAACAGACATTTATTTGTTTATAAAACAAACTCTTAAGGAGTTCTAAGAATGAAAAACACAAGAAACTCTCCCTTCTTCCTTAAGATGAGAGACTGACCTTCACATTTATACTGCCAGGATGCAAAGCAGTTCCTAACACTGACTCAAGATGCTAATAACAGAAAACATGCACATAGATCACTTCAGCCGTGGCGGAAAATAGTAGGAAACAAGAGAGGTTCCTGTCACACTCAGAGAAAGTGGTGATCAGGTCCTGCTGTGGCACCAGCCTGACGGAAAAGGGGGTGAGAGGAGAGAAAGAAACAGGGGAGCTAGGGAGGAAAGGAGACGCAGAGAGGCTGAGGTACTCAGGGCCAGGAAATATGGACAAAAGGAAGGGGACAGGCAAGAGCCTTGAAAAACCTGCTAAGGAGCCTGAATTTTACCCTGAAAGCAAAGCCTTCAGAAAAGTTCAACAGATATAACGTGATGCCTATGTGTTTTAGTAAGTATTCATCTAGAAGTAACAGTGAGAAAGGACTAGGAAAGAGCAACATGAGTTAGAAGGTCAATTAAGATTCTGCTGCAAATACGAAAGTGACAAAATATCAGAAATACGATTATGGGGAAAATAAAATGATGTGGAAATATAATTCAGAGGAGCCGAGTCTCTAGGATTACGACTGAAAAAGCTGTGTGGGGGGCACAGCAGAAGGAAAGTGAGGGATTATTTCCTAGTGTCTATCTATTTACTAGTGCCTACTAGTGTCTATCTCAGTGAGTGAGCAGATTACATTTACTGATGTTGAAAATATGGAGGAAGAGTGTTTTTGTAAAATAAATGGTGGGCATAATTTTAGACATATTGGGACTGTCTGTGAAGCATTTAAGAGGTCACTTCCAGTTGGCAGCTAACCTGAGGTCCAAAGCTTGGGAGTGAGACATGGGCTAGAGAGTCTATTTTTACTTGGATGTCATTAACAGTTATAGATGGTAGCAGAAGCCATTAAATAGCTAAGTTGCTTGGTGGGGGCGGATGAAGGTGGACGAAGTACAGAAAGAGGACAGAGCTGACAATGGACTCTTTGGGAGAGGCAACCACAATGGGGAGAAAAATGAGTCCTTTGAATAAAGGTCAAAGAGACGGCAGGGAAACCAGTAATTAAAAGAACCAAAGATCAATTTTCCAGCAATGGAAAGAATTTTCAACATAAGAACTTATTTAGAGGCTGGCTATCATTAAACACGTTATACTCACTAGGGTAAAAGGCCTCTAAATGTTACTCTAAGTAACTAAAATGCTTCTGTAAATACACATTTATCTTGCTAAAAGAAACTTATAAGAAGTTCATTGTTAGAACATAAAGATATGAGAAATGACTCTAAAGGGATGGGTCCCCAAAGACGTAAGAGAAGAGTGATTTTCACAGGAAGGTCCTATACTTTACTTCTCCAGAGAAACTGGCTCCTAAAACATAAAGGGGTTGTAACTCTGGATTAATGGAGTGATTAGTAAACGGAGCACACAAGGTTTAAAACTACAGCCAGGCCATTAGATGTGAAATGATTTTAAATGGTGTTGATTTTCAGTAATAGATATAAAAAGTCAAAAAAAGCTGGGAAGACCCAGAGGGATCGGGTGGAGAGGGAGGTGGGAGGGGGGATCGGGATGGGGAATATATGTAAATCCATGGCTGATTCATGTCAATGTATGGCAAAAACCACTACAGTATTGTAAAGTAATTAGCCTCCAGCTAATAAAAATAAATGGAAAAAAAATAAAAATAAAACAACACAGAGACAACTATACATGAGCTAGCAAGCTATGTGCCACACATTCATCACCAACTAGAACATTTTGGTTCTAGTAGAATGTGGGTCAACTTGTCATAGCATATCCACAGACTTCTGAAATCAGTATTATTTTTAAACAGCATGGTAAAAGTTTACATCAAGTTGAGCCTGGAGTAATGTGAGTGATTATGCCACACTCTTCATTTGGGAGAAAGGCATGTAGAAACAGGAAGTTCTACTTTCTGTTGGCAATGTCAAGCCTTTCCAAGAGGGAGAAATAATGAATTTTAAATAACTGAAGAAATTACCCTGTGAACTATTCATAAACAGGAAACAACAACAACAACAAATACTTAGTTTTTAATTTAAAACATTTGTCCTTCTGAGCAGTTCCTAGTAAAACTAAAGGGACAGCTTTTTCTTTGTCTCAAGAATCAGCTGCAAACATCAAGAATTAGGGTACGGAATCTGTCCCAAGTTCTTCTTGTATGTAATCATTTTGGTTTTGATAAAGAAGGTTTAACCAAGTTTAGTCTGGAAACAGTGCTATTATGCAGGACCAAAACTGAGTCTGCATCCTTTTGAGAAACAGATGAACTTCTTTTCTGCATCAGAGGCCTGATCCTGATGAATACCTTCAGCTTCAGGATTATCCAAGACTAACTAGAGTCCAGCACCTGACAGTCAGGGAATTTAGGTGGAATGACAGGACATAATACAGTGAGCTATTCAGTCTAGTTGTCACGTCAAGGACCATTTGGCCGGACTCTGGCTTACCCCTTTTCAATGAACGGGTTTTGAGAAAAATGCCTTGCTTCTAACCTTGTTCCACTTTGCAACAGGCTGCAAATCAGTATAGTGAGAATCTTTCTAACTTCCTGTCACAAAGTAAAGATTCAGATATAAATCAACCTGTAAAAGATTCAGAAAAGAAATCCAAGTGTATCTCTAGGACTATTGATGCCACACTGATGGCTCATTTTCTCCAAAAGAATGAGAAGTTTTCGAATCATGATTTTCAAAGTAGAAGACTGGTGGTTTTATATCACAGGCGGGTCACTGAAACCAGTGGGCTAATCTGACTCCATATGAGTCTGCATGCTGTTAAATCAAAGCAACGTCAAATTGAAGTAACCGTATACAGTGGTAACGATTAATGACCAAGTAAAGAAACAACACAAAGAAGCAAGCAGGTGTGGGGAAGTGGAGACGGATGAGCAGATAAGGCAATCTGTACCTTTGTTAGGAAAGAAATGAAAGATGCACTACACTCATGAGCGATAAATGCTGCTTTGGAACCCTCGTGCTGTGCCTAGTCGCTCAGTCGTGTCTGACTCTGTGCGACCCCATGGACTGTAGCCCGCCAGGCTCCTCTGTCCATGGGATTCTCCAGGCAAGAGTACTGGAGTGGGTTGCCATGCCCTCCTCCAAATCTTCCCTATCCAGGAATCGAACCCAGGTCTCCCGCATTGCAGGCAGATACTCTAACCCTTATTCTTTAATGTCTACACAATTTTTTACTTATTTTTGCTTTTTTCCCTCAAGAAAGAGGAATGGGTGATTAGTGTGGTCAATTATAAGAACCTCAGTCCTTAAAAATCTAATCTAGGGACTTTTCTGGCAGGAGACACCGGTTTGATCCTTTCAATGCAGGAGAGACCGGTTTAATAGCTGGTAGGGTAGAACCCAGAGAAGGCAACGGCACCCCACTCCAGTACTCTTGCCTGGAAAATCCCATGGGTGGAGGAGCCTGGTAGGCTGCAATCCATGGGGTCGCGAAGAGTCTGACACGACTGAGGGACTTCACTTTCACTTTTTGCTTTCATGCATTGGAGAAGGAAATGGCAACCCACTCCAGTGTTCTTGCCTGGAGAATCCCAGGGACGGGGGAGCCTGGTGGGCTGCCGTCTATGGGGTCGCACAGAGTCGGACATGACTGAAGCTACTTAGCAGCAGCAGCAGCAGGGTAAGACTCGGTAACTAAAAAATCCCCAAAACAACAACAAAAAAGCTAATCTGAAAAGCAAATGGAATCGAAAAAAGTTAAAATATACACAATATTCCCTTTATGGAACAAGCTGTCCTCTCCAATTTCTGTCCTTCTAATATTTACCAAATTTTATGAAATGGGCTCTCATTCACATGCTGAACAATAAAATCAGTTGTCTTGGATTCTGTGGGTTGTTTTACTACAGCAGAGAAAACGCGATTAAGCAGAATAAAAAACAAAGCCAAACTCAACGCTTACAAGACTGGCAAATCTGACTTAACCTCTGGATCCACAACCACTTAGCATTTTTCAACTTTTAATCTAGTTAAAAACAGCACACTATGGGTTCCTTGAAATTACTAAGGGAAGCTAAACAAGAAAGGCCCTGACTTGACTGTATTAGTATAACAGACTATTCTTTAATGTCTAATAGTATAGAGATGCACATTAACACATAAATTGCTTTTGTTTGGAAAATTTTGTCTTAAAATGTGATTTTCTGGTCTTCCCTTATCAAGTCTCCTTGCTGGACCACTATGAAAATCAAAGATAAAGGGAAACTGATGGATACAATAAAATAATTTTTAAAAAAGTTCCCAAAGTTCATGCTGTAAAATCAAAGAAGAGAAGCTTTAGAGCCTCTCTATAAACACCAAAAACAAAAAACTGTTTCATTAAATAGGGAGTAGGAAATGGTCTATCAAATATTTCTTGAAATTAGTGCTTGAAATCAATTTCAAGCCACTGATCAATCTTTTGATTATTATGATCACAATCATGACTGATACTGATAATGATTGAATTCTCACAACAACCCAAAGAGGTGCTATAATTATTTTCATCTCAGAGACTGGAAACACAAAGATAAATTAACTTATTCGAACTCTCATAGTTAAAAAATGGCTGAGATTTTAACTTTCATTTTGACCTATATCACTAAATTTCAATACTACCAGCAAGAACAGGATTACTGAAAACAATTTAATCTGACAAACCTGTAAATCTAAGAATCAACTTATTAAAAAAAATTAAGGAGGAGTAGTAATAGCGTTATTCGCCTAGTTGCGTCCAACTATTTGCGACCCCATGGACTATAGCCCTGCCAAGCTCCTCTGTCCACGGGACTTCCCAGGTAAGAATGCTGGAGTGGGTTGCCATTTCCTCCTCCAGGGGATCCACCCAACCCAGGGATGGAACCCGTGTCTTCTGCATTGGCAGGCTGGTTCTTTACTGATGAGCCATCAGTGAAGTCCCATGGATGGATGGAGAGGGAGTAAATATTTCACTGTTGTGAAACCTGAAAAAAAATGCTCAGTGGAAACTGAATTTAGAATAATGAGAGGTTCACTAGCATTTGAAACTGAAAACAACACTGGAAAGTTTACTTTTAAGTTCTGACGTTGTTTTCAATTGGGTTTGGGATGGTTTGAAAACATTTCCAGAAATCAGATAAACAGGAGTACCTAATAATTCTGGAATGTCTCATTTGGCATATTGTATACAGTATCAATATAGTTTTTAAACACATGCATCTCCCCCATCCTCACCCTGGGCAAAAGGTGGCCACAGTTATTTAATTAACTGTAAGAAATTCATTCTCATTCTCATTCCCTCTCTCTCGCTCTCTCTCACACACACCCTCCTTCCAGTGTTTCCACTGCCTGGATTACAGCCACTGCGACTTAAGACCTCTGACTTGGCACATTGAGAGTAACACAACATATTTTCTTCTTTGGTTTCCATGAGTGACAGGTACCTGGAAAAGTCCACCTGTTAACCTCCTTGAGATGCATCCTATGAAGAAGTAAAAATACTGGCAGGCTCAGAGTGAGGCCGGCACCCTGTGTGGGTTACCCTCCTGGTTGGCCAGGAGGGCAGACGCTCGGGTTCATCATCTCCTTACCAGTACATCTGTCTGCTGCCAAGGGTGAGAGAAGACCAGGCCTCTTACGGCATCCTGGACTTTCTGACTTCTCGAAAGCAAAAGCAAATCCGGAACAGAAGGATACATTTTAAACCTACCACACCCATTTATCCACGTTATTGGATCAGTTAACTCAGCTCAGAGTTGGAAATGACTAACAGTGGTTCTGTCATTACATGGGCACCATTCGAATACACTATGGTCAGGACTAAGGACAGGAAAGCTGACAGGTGAGCTGCGGGGAGAGAGAAGCGCGACTAACAGTGTGGGCTCAAGCCTGACAGAGACTCAGAGCTTAGAAGGTGACAGAGCGGAAGTGAAATCGTGGTAGAGAAAGAAGAACAGTGGGAGGGAGAAACAGCTGACAACTCGTGTTGCACATTTAAGAGCAGAAATGTGGGGTTTTGCTTTTTTTTTTTTTTTAAAGAAGACAAAAACAAAAAGCAATTATTCCTTCTAAGCAAAAATTTTCCCAGAGTCTTTTCTATTTTAGAATGTGGGTTAAGTCTTTAATTTTTCTCTGGGTAAAACATGGCCACACAATTTCTCTGTAACTAACTACTATTCTTTCTGCCCACACTCAGACTTTAAAATTAGAATTATTCAGGTTTCAGACACTATACACTCAAGCCCTATTGTCAAAAGTATCCAGAATATTCACATTCCTCACAAAACACATACTATATACCAACTTGGACTCTCTTTTTTAAGACAAAAGATCACTTTAGAAATGTAATTTTTTCCCAGTCTGATGTTGAAGAAGCCTAGCAATAAAGAGAGAGATGGAAGAAACCCTAGAATTCTACCAGTCCACTATGAAGGCACACAAATTCTTATTAGTGTTTAATCAGCAAGAGTAAAGAAAATCATGTGTGAAAAAGCAAGCCTGCAAGAGGTTAACTGAATTAATGCAATAAAATCTAAAAGGGACAAGTTAGGCTGGCAAACTGGAAAACCATGTTAGAGATCAAAGGTTTAGAAAATACAAACATGCCCCAATTGGGAAAATGACTACTGAAGCAAGTCACAGCGGTTTTCAATAAGGATACAAGTGCAGAACTGGAAAACTGTGTCATCTGGGAAGAGGTGAACCTAAAAGAAATTGCTGAGAACTGTGGAATTACCATTCCTGGAGATTTTCATAGGTTGGAATTCAGCACCCATCTCTCTGGAATGGGGTTAGTGTAATGAATGCTTAATCCATAGCAATTTCTATAAGCACCAGATCTCATCAAGAGAGCAAAGAAAAAAAGAGGAATCAATAGCTTTTGTTTGTTTCTTACTGAAAATTGTACACACGAGAATAAACGAACACGGATGTTTCCTGGGATAGTGGGAAGAATCTGGTGGCAACCAAAGTGGGCGCTTGTGCCAGTCCTGTCACTAAGCTGGCTCTGACTGTGTGTGAATCACCCAGCCATTCCGAGCACCAGTGGCCCTGCCTGCAAACGAAGAGACGCGAAGACAGGACAGCACCCTGTCCAGGAGCCGACAGTACCCGGGAGGGGGGCAACCGCGCGGTTCCTCCTTGGAAGCTGGCTCCAAGGGCCACTCGCCTGTGGTCACACCTAGAGTGGGCAGCAGAGCCAGGCTGTGTGTCCAGCTCTGTTTGGCTCTGAAGTCCATAATGTAAAAAACACCATCCTGCCCCTTGGCAGCCTCAGAAGCTGCCAGCGACCTTGACTTTCTATGTTTTTCTCCTGATCTCGCCGCTGGCCCTCCCGCCGATTCCTCACTGCAGGCGCCTCTTCTGGGAACCTGTACCCACTGCCGACAGGCTCTTGCTGCCCTGTCCCCATCCTTCCTCGCCTGGTGCCCACTAGTGACCAGAGGGTCCTCTAAGAGATACAGACTCCTTACAGTAAAGGCTCAAAGTACAGGGGAAATGCCCAAAGCTTTGGAGACACGCACCAGTGTCTTTGTAGAATGCTTCTAAGTCTCCGATCATCCCAGTAACACGGGCCGCCTGCCGCTGCCCAAACACATCTCTGCCTTTCGTGCTTCACGCTGCCAGGGAACACGTTTCCCCCATCTGTGGGGCTACCGTGCTGACCAGTCCAGAAAGAACATCCTCCTCCTCCTCCTCGTGGCAAAGATCTTTGAACTGCAGCTCAGCTGTCGCTCATCCCCTCCTCAACCTCCTCCCATCAAATCCCCAATGAGCGGATTCTTGCCTTGAGCTTCCACACCTTGGTAAGGTACCATCTGACACGCACGGTGAGACTTATCTTCTCTACTGGGAACCCTCGGGGTTTTATTTACTTTAGTCTCACTGCCCCCTCTTCCTCTTACCACCTGTCAGTGTCTGGAAAGCAGTCTTGATTTAAAGTCTGTTGAGATTAATCAGTAAATCTGAGGGGGGGAAATGCCTTCCTCATCAGTAAATACCTCTGATTCCTCATCGACATTGCAGTGGCCCATCTCCAGCAGAACATCAAACCAAGAAAGGGCACACATCATCCTACCTAGGGTGTTTCCATGCGTGGGGCAAGGGACAGGGAGGAGGAAAGGGGGCAGAACGAGCTAAGGAGACAGCTTGGACTAGACTGTGCCGGGCCTGCAACCAGCTGAGGCTTACCCTACAGGAGGTTTTAAGTTGGGGAACGACATGGCCACATTTTCGATGCGGAAAGCTGCTGGGCAGCAGACTGAAGTCAGAATTCAAAGGTGGAAACAGGCTGAAGACAGAGGGCTCCCCTTCTTCAGCAGAACCTCTCAGCAGTGAAGGAAGGGAGCCTGATCAGAGCAAGAGAAGACGGGAGATGGGCAAGCTCTGGCCACATGAAGGGAGCACCAGCATCTCTGGGTGGAGACAGTTCACCCCAACAGGTACTCACTACCTACCAGCTACAGAACATTTAACGTGTGCTAGGTGTTGAGATGCGCAGAGATAAACAAGCAGCAATCCACAGTCAAGCAGGGAAAACAGATTACAAACAAATAACTAATATACCGAATCACGGCTCAACAACAACAAAGGTCATTATCAGAGACAAGACGTAGAGAGAGCAAGGTACCAGAGTCAGAGGGAAGAAACAGCTTCCAGGACAAACGGTGGGGCTGATTAGTAGGGGACCATATATTACACAGCATCCACAGAGAAGGAGGACGGAAAAGGTAATAGTTTGCTTCTTAACTGTTGTTAAGGAAACAAATTCTGAAATTTCATAGTGAAGAAGGTGGCGTCTCTACTTAGGTATTTTCCCGAGGTGTAATTAGAGACACCACCTTTTTCACTATGAAATTTCAGAATTTGTTTACTTAACAAAACCCAGGTGTAAGGACTTCGCTGGTGGCTCAGCTGGTAAAGAATCCACCTGCAATGCAGGTGACCCGGTTCGATCTCTGGGTTGGGAAGATCCCCTGGAAAGGGGACTGGCAACCCACCCCAGTATTCTTGCCTGGAGAATTCCATGGACAGAGAAGCCTGGCAGGCTACAGTCTACGGGGTTGCAAAGAGTCGGACATGACTGAGTGACTAACACTCTCACTTTTCCCCCGCAGGTGTAGATCAGAAATTCCCATAATTCTAAACACTGCATATGACTAGACTAACTCAACGTCAAGTACTTTAACAATGGGACTTTAAGTCCCTCACTGCATCAAGCAGGCAGATATCAATTTGAGTATATAATCGTGCAACAACACAAGGACATTTGTGCACTCCCCTGTCACAAACTTGGAAGCAGATGACTACTTCTCAATGCATTAAAACCCAGAAAATGATCTGATCATTGCTTCTAAAAGGACTGGTGTGGAAAAAAACTTAATTCCTTATTTCTAGGAATACGCTATTAACGTGGGAGTGAATTCCTAGCCTTTATTTCATTTTATTAGCATGAAAGCAGAGAAGTGTCCATGCTGTGTAGTTGGGTACAATGAATTCAATGAGCTTATGGGAGCAGGGAACAGTAAAGGAAGACAAACATTTTTTTATGTGAACACCCAAGTGTTCTTTATAAAGATTTCTAAAGCAACTGCCTGCCTTCACACTATAGCACCTGAAACCACGAGTAAAAAATACCCCATCCGAAGTGCCCATAGAGAATCTTCACTGGGAGAAGAGCAACCTTTAAAGGCTTCAAGTTTCCGGGAATGAGGCCAGTTTGCCTTTAAACTACACTCAGAAGTAAAACAGATCATTCAAAGCAGAAGCTGTATTTCCTAAGCTAAGTCAACACACAATCGATGACTTAAAAACACCACTGACAATCAGGCTCCATGGTGCATGAGTAGCAGGCAAGTGCTACTTTTCCAAGAGGCACTTGTGTCTCCAGGAGAAGATGCAGCAAAGGAAATCTCAGCTTGAGATAGTTACATAATGTGTGTAGCAAAGTGAAGGTCAACTGATTTTGTAACAGGTAGTAGAGGAAAGAGACTGGGAAAATAGGAGTAAATCTACTTTGTTAACAGCAGAAGTAAAAGGTAGTCAAGCACAGACAATGCTCCTTATTTGTGGTGGTGATGATCTATAAAGCAGGTGTGGCCACTGAATTAGCAAATCCTGGACTGCTGCTCCTAAGGGAGATATAGGATGAGGTTCCCATGAGCTTCTGATTACAACATTTACATCAACCAATCCACACCGAACTGTTTTCTGTGTGTTTTCGTTAAAGGCACTGTATTTAATGGGCTTCACTGGTGGCCCAGTGGTAAAGAATTCACCTGCAATGCAGGAGATGAGGGTTCAATCCCCGGGTCGGGAAGATACGCTGAAGGAGGAAATTGCAACTCATTCCAGTATTCTTGCCGGGAGAATCCCATGGACAGAGGAACCTGGCAGGCTATAGTCCCTGGGGTTGCAAAGAGTCGGATATGACTGAGCGACTAAATAATCGCAACTGCATTTAACGTGCGTTGCTGACTCATGAACACTGAACTCATGGCCGACGGCACTACTGCTGGCACCTGAATGGAGCTTAGCCAGCACACGGGCTTCTTCCATAAGATGCATCACAGGGATGCCAGGCTGCACAGCCCTCCGTGCAAAGAAGGGGAGCAAGGGGCCCCCACAGGCCGCGAGGAGGACCTGTGTTGAGCATGAGTGCCAGAAAGAGCAGGCAGACTGCACTTGGCTCAGCCCCATTGGGATGTGCATGGAGGTGAGTCTCAAAGCCCGGCCGCCCTCCCAGGTTCATGAACGGCTGTGTCTGAGAACCGCATGTGCAGTTACGAATAAATGTCAGCAGCAGGTGAACTGGCACATACGGAACACCCACAGATCATGGTGGTTGACTTCACTTGTTTCAAATGCATTAAAAGAAAACAAACCTGTAGTTTCCACCCCATTAATCAATCCTGCTTCCTATTAGAGTGACTGAGTTAACAGGGGTGGGGGAGGCATCTCTTTTTGCTTCAGTTTTGCTTCTAGTTTAGAAAAGAAACAAAGCAGTTGCACATGAAGAAACTAAGCTAAACCCAGGACAAAATACCTGAGGGTTTCCCATGCCTCAGTCACAACATTATAACTTCCTGAATAAGAACACGTAAAGAAAATTGTGGATGAACTCAGTCAAGACCAGATCTGAACAAAACAGATCCGTTTATGAACGGATCTGAACAAAAAGCTGGAACTCTCAATTCTTTATCTCCTCGGATTACACTTCCTCCTCCCTCTCTCCATTTTTTTAAAAAACACTCACATGCCATGTAACATGCGAGAAGGTACAAGATTAAAATGAGAGCCTCAATAAATTCAGAACCTACTGGAAGAGACTGCAAGTAAAGAGGTAAATAAAATCTCATGTGGTCTTTCTCTAAGGTACCCAAACTGGAAACAACCCAAATTTCTATCTATGATTGAAGTGTATAAAGAAAGTAAAGCCACAGACTGGAATACTGTGGCAACGAGAATAAATGAACCACAACCACCTGTGGGGGTAGCAGAAAGCAGGAGAGAGCTCACAGGGAGCTGCACACACCATACTAAGCAAGTAAGTCTTTTGTGGGGACATAAAGGGAGGAGATGTGGACACTGAAAGATATTAAGTTGAAGATTCAGGAGATCTGAATTTTACACCAATCATTACGTCAGGCGAGGTGATGCATGTATTACAGTAAGACAAGACCACACAGGAGACAATAAAGGAAATTCCAGCAAGAATCAGTGTGAAGGTACAAGTTATGGTAGAGAGAAGATGAGAGAAGTCAAGTACACACAATCAAAAGGCAAGTGAGCAGGAGAGTCAGAGGTGTCCCGGAATCATTCTGAAAGGAGTGCATGGCATTTTTTTTTCCTCTTCTTTAATTAACATCTTTATTTTTACTAGAAATACAGCATATACAGAAAAGTGCATAAAATATAAATAATGTAAACTGACACATCATAAAACAAACACCCATGTAACTACCAAGAAAGGGGCAAGTAAGTGCCTAGAAATCCTCATGCCTTTTTCCATCCCTTATCCTAATACATTTCCTCAAGAAGTAACTACTGATCTGCTTGTTTTTCCTTGCTTTTACGCTCTAAATATGCACCCCTAAATCGGCAATATTTTTAAGAATAAAAGACTTAATCGCTAGCTAAGCTTTGCACACACAAAAAATTTTTAAATGAAAACTGCAAAAGTTACCCCCCCCCAAATATTTTTGTATGTTGTATACACTGGATGGTTCTTCTATATTACATAGGTAGAATGGAATACAAACTGCAGACCTGGGGCATAACTGTGCATGCTGTAGTCCACACGTAGAAACTGTAATGTTTCTAGATAAGGCAGCCCATGTGGAGGCTGACCTCCTAAGGAAAATATGTGAAAACCCTCAAGCACTGCAACATCTTCAAAGACTTAGAAATCGTGGACACCAGAATGCTTGATAAACAAAGTGAAGGACACAGGAGTATCCGTTAACTTAGTGCTGTTCTAACTGCTGAAATAAGTGAAACAGAAATAAAATATCAAAATGTTCTATATGTACTATAGAAAGGAAAGTATTATTAAGTGAGACTTCCTTCAGTAATACAGAATTCAGTGTGTGTGCCCATACATAAGACATGTTTAGATACTTCACTGAACTTAAGCAAAGGTCATCTAGAGACTTGCAGGAAAAATAGATAGCGTATTAACTTCAGAATGAGTTACCGCCTTTGAGCATGCTTCTGAATATGAATTCTTACAACATCCCAGAAGGAAGTCTAGAGAGTAATTAGATTAATATTCTATGAAGTCATTTTAAGTCACTTAAAATCACATTCTGTTAAGAAGTAAATATAAAGAGAAGGACTTTCATAGCTACTTTGTGTCAGTAAATAGTTTATCTTTTATAATTGCTGACCATCTGAAGTGACGAAGAGATTGAACTGGATAAACTGAAACACTCCCAAATAATGTACCAGATGCAAAATTTTGGGAAGAAAACAAAAGAAAAACCACAAAGAATCACATTTAACATCACTTCAGTTCTCTGGAGTTGGAGACCAATACTCAAGGCAGCTGACTCACTGGGAAAGACCCCAATGCTGGGAAAGATTGAGGGCAGGAGAAGAAGAGGGTGGCAGAGGATGAGACGGTTGGATGGCATCACTGACTCAATGGACATGAGTTTGAGCAAGCTCCAGAAGCTGGTGATGGACAGGGAAGCCTGGCGTGCTTCAGTCCATGGAGTTGCAAAGAGTCTGACATGACGAAGCAACTGAACAACAATAACAATAAAGCAAGCATCAGTCAGGTCAAAAGTCAGAAACATGAAAGAAATACAGACTGCAAGTTCTCTTCTTTGGGAACTTTTCCCTTTTTCTTGGGTTTGACATACTCCAAACACTTAATGACTCCCACAGAGGAAATGCTTTTCCAGGAACTCTTCTTCACAATTACTGAGAGCTGAGAATCACACAGTACATTTCTGGCAGTGAACCTGGGTGAGACTGTTGCCTGGAGCTGCTAGCCCCAAACACGAAGCTTCCCAGCAAATGGTGCTCGTCTCGGTAGAAGGCCCCCTCCCCAGAGCCCTACAGGTCCTCCAGCCCCTGCCAGCAGCCCATTCACTCTCCCACAGGCTCACTTGCAACCCTGCCTAAGTTGCCAGTGTCTCTCAGCTCCTCCACCTGCAGGGTTTCATTTTTCTGTTTGACGCCTAATGTGGACTTTCCTGCGGACTACAAAAGAGCCCTCTCCGGCTGTTTCTCACACGCCGACACAATCGCTCCTCTGTAACTCAGGAGAGGATTAATGATTGGGTTTTATTTGATTGTAGTTTTGATTAATCCTGACTTTGTTTAATTTGTGACCTTTGCCGGACTCCCGAGGGCTGGGAATTAGAAGGCGCACACTGCACCGCTGTGTTCGGAGCGGGCTGAGCCTGCCAATTTACTGCATGCCTCATTAGCCACAAAAGCGATGAAATTTTAGTCCAAAAACAGCTTCACATTTTTTTTTTCAGGGTATGGGTACAAAATTCCTCTATGAGCTTTTCTTTCTGACTTAAATATAGCAAGCCAATAATTAAGTCTATCCTGGTTAAGCTCGGAAGGTTCTAATTGCAATTGGCAGGTTATCTCAGTAAATTACCAAACCCAGGCAAGTCATGTCCCAACGCAGCTGTCCTGACTTCCTGGGTTTAGAATTAGTGTTTGTGAAAGGCTGGGAAAAACCTGACTTTTCAAACTGCAAGAAATTACAATATTCTTTAATACAACGGTCCCCAACATTTTTGGCACCACAGACCGGTTTCGTGGAAGACAATTTTTCCACGGACCGGGGAGGAGGAGGTTTTCAGGATGATTCAAGCACATTACATTTACCGTGCACTTTATTACATCAGCTCCACTCAGATCATCAGGCATTAGATCCCAGAGGTTGGGGACCCCTGCTTTAATAAATTTGTCTTTGGAATTAAAACCAAATTTATATGAATAAATTTAACCTAGTTTGTGTTTAAGATTTAACACATTGTGAGTATACTAACGCATATATATGGAATTTAGAAAGATGGTAACGATAATCCTATATGCAAAACAGAAAAAGAGACACAGATGTACAGAACAGACTTTTGGACTCTGTGGGAGAAGGCGAGGGTGGGATGTTTCGAGAGAACAGCATTGAAACATGTGTATTATCTAGGGTGAAACAGATCGCCAGCCCAGGCTGGATGCATGAGACAAATGCTCAGGCCTGGTGCACTGGGAAGACCCAGAGGGATGGGATGGGGAGGGAGGCAGGAGGGGGGATCGGGATGGGGAATACATGTAAATCCATGGCTGATTCATGTCAATGTATGACAAAAACCACTACAATACTGCAAAGTAATTAGCCTCCAACTAATAAAAATAAGTGAAAAAAAAAAAGAAACAATTATTGAATAAATGATGTGACAGCAATGGAAAAAAAAAGATTTAACACATTGTGGAAAAGTTGCTGTAGCTTTTCATTATTTACTATTTGAGAATCAGCTATTTACAGTGTTTCTATAGATCATTTGTAAGACAATATTCTATATAAAAATTGTACCTTCTGGAGCTGCCAGAATCAACAAATTATAGGAAACTGCACAAGCTGCCCCTTTCTGTGATAACTCAATTCTGCTGATTAAAAAAGGTTCATTAAAGAATGAACAAACGTACATGCATGTGTACTAAGTCACTTCTGTTGTGTCTGACTCTGTGTGATCCTGCGTACAGTAGCCCACCAGGGTCCTCTGTCCATGGGATTCTCCAGGCGAGAATACTGGAGTGGGTTGCCATGCCCTCCTCCAGGGGATCTTCTCGACCCAGGGATTGAACCTGCATTCCTTACATCTCCTGCACTGGCAGGCGGGTTCTTTACTGCTAGCATTTTTGATGCAGGAAAGGTCCAAAGCTCACTGTGTGATCCAATGCCTTAAGCCCTGCATTGTAGAGAAAGCACCCTCTCAAGTCCCAGTTCTGTTAAAGAAGGGTTGGTACTTAAAGACATTTGAAACCAATTTCAATTTCAAACGTTTTTATATTAAAAAAAAAATTTTCCTCCTTAGTCAACAATTACCTCACTTTTACCTAATTCAGCAACGATTTTTAAACAATGATTTTTACTTTTATCTTCTTTCCAAAACATTCAGCTTTAGTTTCACAAAAACACTTTTTTTCTTACAAGAATATCATTGGTTTCATAAAAGATAAAAAAGCATGATTACAATATCCTGAGTAAGTGGAATAAACAAGAATGGAAACTAACTTTAGTAGTCACTCAGCACGTCAGCTGCAATGCTTGAGGGTGTGTGAGGAGTGGTCTCACAGCTGTCCTAGCTATTAGTCCCTGTCTGGAACAGAGAGAAAATACAGCCTCAATTAACCTGGCAAGCAGGTTAAGAGTTAAGGGGAAGCTGGTCCCAAAGGCTTCTCATATATTTAATATTAACAGTAGTGCTCAGTTACCCTAACAGTGCCCACTAGGGTAAAAAAAAAAGTTACTATTCCAAACTGCGGGTCTGTGCTTCTAGAGATAAAATAATTGCTATCAGTTTTATGAAGTGATGAGAGGAGAAGCCATGATTCATGTTCTTGTCTTCCTGTAAACTTCATTACACCATCTGTCTCCCATCTATTTCTATCATTCAATGTGCCAAATAAAGAATAAATGAACAGGCTATTTTACAGGTAGACCAGCACACGGAAAGGAAAAAGTCTAAGGATAAACTTGGGACGGGCCACAGCTTCAAGTTTTAAAAACTTAAAGAAAACCCTCTGAGTATGCTGCTTACTCTAAAAACCAAAGAAGAAACAGAAGACAGAGGCATAAGGCTCTCATGGAACCAGACAGTTAGGCAAGTTTCATCTGGAAAAATGTGGAGGCTTCACAAGAGGTAAAACTGACAACACCAGTGGACAGATTAAAGCAAAAATAGATGAATGAACAAAGAAATCCGCCACAATTACTTTTTTTAAGTTACACATCTGAATCTAATTAGAGATGGTTGCCATTATCCTTCTAACATGAATGTGAAAATAAACTAAATGCTCACGGCTTACATGTTCTCTAGAAGGAGAAACGTTTGACCGTAAATTATATATTTATGCCTTATAATAACGCTCCATGTGATTTAATTACTACATGAAAGAAAGAAAAAAAAACTAGTTTAAAATACTTGTTATCAGTCCAGTAGGCCAGTCACTGTGCACTTGTCTACATTTTTAAGGACAAGTTCCTTGAAGTAGAGTTGCAAAGTCAAAAGGTCTGCTTTTAAAGCTTCTGATAAATAAACCCAACTTCACTGCAGAAATACTTACTAGCTTGGTCAGACTCATAACTTAACTGTATACACTTTAAAACATATTCTTACTGTAATGGGGATATTATCGTATCTGTCCTTTTGTGTGAGATATTTGAGAAAGACATCTTTTAATTTTCTTTTGTCATACGTGACACAATATTTTCCCATAGTGTTACCAGCCATCTGCATTCATATTTTGTTAATGACTCATTCATATTCTTTGCCCAGTTTTCTATTAGCACTGGTATTCTCATCTCACAGATGAAGAAACAGAGGCCCAAAGAGGTTAAATAACTTTCTGAAGGCTCTTACAGTGAATGACTCATATTCCTGGAGTTAAAGTTCTGGTATCCTTCTCATCTTTCTAACAGAGTGTGTGCAGGAAGCAGGCTGAAGTCCTGATGGGTGATAATCTCAGCACCAGCCTGAGTGAAGGATGCTCACCACCCCCTTAGGTCTACGACCACCACTACAACCAAGGAGGCAGAGCAATACCTGAAAAGAATATTTGATATTTTGGCAAAAGACTGAAACAGTCATGGGAAAAAAGTCTACTTTTTTGTTTAGGATCCTCTTCACACATATCCTGCTCAATTTTGTATAAAGTTTGAATTAGGAATGGGAGGTGAGTTGGGGATGCCTCTGAAGGCCTGATGCTGGTCCTATAAACCCGTCTAAGCCGAGGAGTAGAACTGCTGGCCACAGTGGAGCTGTGACTCAGTTCTCAACAGGAGGGCTGGCTGCCTGTTCAAACCCACGCCCTCACCCTAGTTTACTAATGGGATGTGGACTGTGAATGGGAAAGAACAGTGAAAAGCTTAAAACCAAATTCAATTCCTGTGAAAGAATGGAACAACTCAAAAAGAGGGTGGATGATTCAAGCCTAAAAATACACATGATTTAACAGACAGGGGGTACTTTTTTAAGGAGTAATGAAACAATCAGCCAAAGTCAACATATTCAATTATGTATTTAAATAGATTAAAATGTATTTTTAAAAACAACCACTTTTCTTCTCTGAGAAACAAATACATTTTAAAATCACCCACAATGGGTTAGGAGGTCCATAAGCAAACATACCACCTTCCTTTACTTGTTTCTAACATCCTTCCTGCTTAAAACCAGAGGTCAAGCAAAAGGCACCGAAGGGCATTCAGTAGTACTAAATTCAGAACAAAAACTCTACTGCTGTATGCCACCACAGCCCTATCACAGATACACAGTCCCGCTTACGCCCATTACTGAGGGAACCATGCAAATGGTAGCCACAAACAGAAGAAAATGCACTGCTAACGGAAGAAATTATGCTATCCAACATCCAAGCTGAGACACAAAAGACAAAATGCAATTATGTAACCCTGGGTAGCATAACCAATAACTGGTTTAATTTTCCATACTACAAATCCAATCACAAAGTCAATGGAAACATTTTTATATTACTCAAATATAATCAAATTCCAGTCCATTCAGCTGTTGAAAACACTTTTGGTTATATAATGTATCTCCACAGGAAGGAAGAAAGGCATGATTAGTTCAAGAGAAACAGCCAGAAAGATAACTGATAACTCTATACAATAAAGCAACTACTCTTTTTTTTTTGAGCAAAAATGAAAAAAAAAAAAAACAAAAACACAAAACCAGAATAGTGCTTATATAGTCCCACTCCAAGAAATTCCTAGTCTAAAATAAGTTGTACACATTAAATTCTGGTAACCCAGAACCCATACGGGAAAAAAAGTCTGATACGTGCAGGCAAAAGAAAGACTCCTTTTAATAAAGCAACAATGGATTTAGATTACAAGTGACAATAAAAGTTGTACTGATAAACTATTTTCCTAGACATATCTAGAAAGACCAAAGGTATGTCCCTCTTGTTCTCTAAGTTCATAAGGCCTTTAGTATCTCATGACCAGAAACAATTCCTTATACTTGATCATCTCAGCTCTACTATCTGAGGTTTCTGCAACTGACTCTATGAACCAAGAAACACTGCCACCTTAGATTTCTAATGACAGTTACCAACCTACTTCACATGATGCAGCTGAAACAGTAATCCAAGGGGTCTGGTTCATTCATTACAAATGAGACCAAAGACTGTCTCAATGGGAAAATAAGAAAGCAGCATATCCATGTCAATCACTACATTATATGAAGTCATATCATAAAATTTAACACCAAAGATGGCGAAGATTACAATTTAAGCAAATTACCTCAGGATTCACACGTAACATCCTTGACATCGGCTCGGAGGCCCTGTGTGATGTAAACCTTGCCCTCCTCATGAGTCCTGAATACTCCACCCCACCTTGCACATTGACCTCACTGGCCTCCATCAGACCCTAGAGCACTCTCAGCCCACCCACCACTGGGCCTCTCCTTATGCCGACTCCAATGCCTAGGAAGTTCTGTTCTTCTCCAATACCTCTCCATCAGACGGCACTCCTACCCATGCCTCAGGTCCTTCTTCAATGCAGATCTTTCAATGATTTCCAGTGGTTTTCCAGCTTACTGAGCTATTACTAATGTATTAAGACTCCTTTGCTCCTCAGTGCACTGTTATTTCTGTGCTTCATTCACATAGAGGCTGGATCCCTCAACGTGAGTCCTCGACTCTTGTGACGGTACTTTTGTGCAGGGACAGTCGTTCAAGCTGACATTTCTGGCAGAGACAAGAGTGCTAGGGAGCCCCGGGTCACCACTGTGCTGACACCATTTCCGGTCTTAAATGCCACTTCACCCGGAAGATCACTGCAGAGGAGCTCAGGTTCCTTGTTAAGAATTTTAATTTAATACTAAACATTGTTAATTAGATATTACAATCATAACTAAACTCCTACCTGCTTAACATGCCCTCTTATCAATAGAGTATTAGATAAAGGGACTGAATATATCTTGTTCAAAATTACACTGATTCAGTACGATCCCTGAAACACAGGTACTACTATAGATGTTTATTAAAACAGAAGAAAGAAACAAAGACTAGGAAGGAAGAAGAGAGAGGGAGGGAGGGAGAGAAGAGGATGGGAGAAGTAGGAACTAACTAAAACACTTACTGGAAAAACTGTTCCACTGTTGAGTATGTTTATGAAAAATAAGCCAAGATATTGCACCACTTTTTGTAATGAAAAAGATGGGCTGTATATATACTAACATGGCAAAATTTAATAAGCTGGACTAAGCATTTTGTACCACTCTTTGGACTACAATGAGATCCAACCAGTCAATCCTAAAGGAAGTCAACCCTGAATATTCATTGGAAGGGCTGATGCTGAATGAAGCTCCAATATTTTGGCCACCTGATATGAAGAGCTGACTCATTGGAAAAGGCCCTGATGCTGGGAAAGACTGAAGGCAGGAGGAGAATGGGGCGACAGGGGATGAGATGGCTAGACAGCATCACCGACTCAATGGACATGAATTTGAGGAAACTCTGGGAGACAGTGGAGGACAGAGGAGCCTGGCATGCTATAGTCCACGGGTTCACAAAGAGCTGGACGAGATTTAGCAACTGACAACAACAACCACTCTACTAGCTACAACTTCCCAGAAACCATCAAAGGCAGGGACAGACTGATAGAAATACACTATCAGAGTAACTACTGCTCAACCAAGGTAGGTCTCATGCCCCTAACTCCGCTGCAGTTTGAGAAGAGCAAACATGAATATATTTAACACTGTATGAATAGAACAGGGAAGAGAAGTTAGTGGTCCCTTTCTCTTGGAATGCAGCTGTATCTGTTTTAGGGCTCCTGGAAATCCCAGGTTGCCCAAGTGAGCACACTTAAGTGAGAAGGCAGGATTCAGACCCTGTGTGTCTATTCGCAAAGTTCACATCAGGAAAGATACCTGGCTGCTAGAAGTTATGAAACACCAACTTGATTATGAGCCTCCTGAATCCCTGTGAAACATTCCCCCTCCTCTCAGGATAACATTCCTCATTCTCCACGTCTGCCCCTCAGCTCCCAGCCTCACTCCCATGAGACTTATCTGATTGGCAAGTTCTGAAGAGGGAGATAAACAGGCTCCTTTCAGTCCTGCTTTCCTGCCTTCTACACAGAATGTACGTCCTGTTCTCTCTGCCTGCAGTCATCGGCTGTGCTCTAACTCAGGAGAGAAACATCACGAAGGCTTGGTCTTGGCCGCAAACATAGTCACGTACTCTAATCAGCTCTCTCGGTATGAATGCTGTTGTCGTTGAGTCGCTTAGTTGCGTCCAACCCTTTGCCACCCCAAGGACGTCAGCCCGCCAGGCTCCTCTGTCCATGGGATTCTCCAGGCAAGAGTACTGGAGTGAGTTGCCATTTCCTTCTCCAGGGGATCTTCCCGACCCAGGGATCAAACCTGTGGCCGCATTTCCTGCACAGCAAGCAGATTCTTTACCTCTGAGCCACCTGGGAAGGCCAGAATGCAATAGGATACCACAGTAATTTCACCTGGTACTTTTTATTAGCCTACGGTTCGGTTCCGATTGAACCCATGAAATGCACGGGTCGAAGTTAAAAGCCTCTATTTACAGCACTTCTTTAAGAAGCTGAGGAGAAGGAATCCCAGAGAGGATATGATCCCTCTGACCTAAAGAGCAAGTAAAAATGCTCAGGTTTAAATAAAAACTCTTGGGAAGCATAAAAGAATCATTGACGTAACTAACCAATGACTGGTGACTGAAAGGCTGCTCCGGTCTTAGTTTAAAATAAAAACAAAGCACAGCTCTGGAATCCTTCTTATGCTTTAAAAGCGAAAACTAAGACGAGATGGGGACGCCCCCAGTGCTAGAACGTGTTAGGAAGAGAAGGTGCTGCTGTGGCCAAGACATGCCTTCACACCAACACCCCAGGTGAACTAAAGGGAAGAGTCAGTTCATTCCAAGTCCAACGTGTAGGGCCTCCCTGGTGTCCAGGGCTTGGGAACCTGCCTGCCGAGGCAGGGAACATGGCTTTAATTCCTGGTTCGGGAAGATCCCACATGCCAGGGAACAACCAAGCCCGTGCTCCCCAACTCCTGAGCACTAAAAAGCAACAGATACCTTATCTAATATGATTCTACAGTCTCACTAAAGCATTCTGTTCAAAACTTCAGAGAAGGGGTATGGAGGTGGGGTAAGGTTGCGGTGGTGTCTCACACAAAGACACGGACCACCTCTGACACTGGTAATATAGCCCTTGTCTCCATGACAACAGAGGTGGGTGTGAGTGACCCCTGGTGGGTGACACACTGGCTTGGGGGCTGCTCTTCCTCTGGACCCATCCGGGCGTCCCAGAATGGTGCCTGGTAAGAAGGATCTGCCCACTGTCCTCGGATGAACTGTCCCCAAAACAAGCATGCTGAAGCACTTCCACTGTTTGCATGTAATGGATACATCAAAGTCTGTATGTGTTGTGCAATTATCTGGATACTTTCTAACAGATGGAGCAGTAATAAGAGGGGAAGAAAACACTCCCTTAATTAGCACAGGCCCAACCGGATGTGTACATCTGTTCTGGTGAAGAAGCCCTCTGATGAGATCCTCTTCCACATCTGGAACCACTGACAGCCTGAGCCATGGGGCTTCATCGCAGTGGGGCTTCATCCCCAGCAGAAGGGGCTGGAGGACCCACTTAATAACACAACGACTTGACCCTGGTGTCTTAGGGTCTTCAAACTGAGGGGTTTAGTCACATTAAGCTCGCCTATAAAATAAAAATAAAACAACTTTAAAAAAATCAGACCTAGAAATAAAAAGAAATGTCCTCCAGCACAATTGCACGTGGAGAAATGGAAACACATGAGCACAGTGTGACTGTCTTATCTCTCCAAGAGATTAGTGGCCAGAAAGCGTCACTCCTCTAGTTTCTGCTTTGGTACAAATGGGTTGTGCAATTACCACATGGAACTAGCCCCCTGAATACCACCTGGTCTACTTCCCAGCAGTGAATTCCACTCCCATGCTTGTCATGGCTCATTTGGACAGCACAGTGAGTCTCCTCTGTGGGTCTGCTCCCAGAGCCCACAGAGTCTAAGACAGAATGAGATACGAAGGTGTTTATCATGAGGCAGAATGGAACTCGGAGCCAAAGCAACAGGAGCTCCGTATCATGAGCAGACTGGGAACAGAAAGGTTTTTTTCTTTACAGTATACTGGAAAAATAAACTATTCCACAGGACACACAGAGTTTGGGTAAAGGTGAAAATTCTTAAGCAGAATCAACTCCCCACCTCACAGAAACTTAAGAGAACAAAACAACATTTCAGAAACAGAGACGAAGAAGGGCTGGCACATCTTTCATCACTCCCTCTTGCTGCCTTTCCACATAAAATTTTGGTTTAAGAGAGTTGTAATTTACCCCATCCCTGAAGAAATGGCAAAAACTTTGCAACAGATGTTCTGTCTAAAAAGTAGCAATCAAAGTCCTTGCTATGGATTTTGAAGACTTCAAGAAGGGAAAATATGTAAATATATAAAAAATAAAAGGCAAAAAAAATTGACAGAAGGAAAAAACCAAAATTTTGAAAATAAATTTGGTTTAAATGGGAGCTTAAATTTCTGATAAATATTATGAACCAAGCCAACATGTAAGGACCCTTACCTCTTGCTCCAGACACATGAAAACACTCCATAAAATAGAAAATGACAATGAGGGATCAAGCATGAGCTAAAATAAACCAGAAGTGCCCATATTCATGATAGCGGCAAATGAGCTATTTAGAAATAAATCTAATAGAGACGTGTGAGAATTTTGCTGGCAAAATGCACAAAATACCAGTGAAGGTCATAGAAGAAAATGTAAATGGATAAATAGGCTATGTAAGTAGATGGCAAGACTTGCTGTTATAAAAATATCTAATTCTGCCTACTACGTCTATAAAAAACGCAAATCCTTATCAAAGTCCCAAAAGGAATTTTTTTCAAGAAGAACCTAGTCAGTGTCACTATAAAATTTCTATGAAAGAGTAAAGTTCCAGGTGATTCTGACTGAAGAACACTGAGGAGACTTCTGTCCAGGTATTTAACCAGGGTCTCCTGTATTGCAGGCAGATTCTTTACCATCTGACCATCTTTCCATTCTTTACTTTCTGCTACCGCAGAAGTCCTGTCCTGTCATACACCAGAACTTAAAGAACAGTATATAAAACAGTGACCAACTAACACGGCCATACAGGTGAATGGAAAACTGTACAGAGTCCAGAAAAGACTCAGGCACACACAGGTACCTACCATATTACATGGATGATATTACATGCTTTCCACAGAGAAAAACTGAAATGAAAAATTCTCTTCACCTAATACATTTCAGGTATTTTAGGCTTTCGGAAACAAAACCTTAACACAAATACAATTCTATAAATCTGCCTTTCACACACACACACACACAGACACACACACACGACAATGCATAGAGAGCTTGATTCTTTTTCTAAAAAGTAAAGAAATAATATCCATACACGCATCTGAATCAACCATACTACCCCTGTTCTGTCCCAACGGAGAGCCATATTTTATCTAAGACTAATACATGCTTATTATGGAAAAATTAGAAAATGCAACGAGTATGAGAAAGAAAGAAGAGAAAGATCCACATTTCCACCATTCAAAGATGAGTACTTTTAACATTTTGATGATTATTCTTCTCAGTTTTTATTATTATTTTTGTTAAAGATACACCCATATATGCACAGAAAAATCAGGTTTATGGTGTGGGTTCTGCCTTTTCTTTCACTTAACACTGTATCATGAATACTTCCCCAATGTGTAAGATTTTTTTGAATGAATCAATCACACTTTTATGAGAGAACTGTCCTGTTTTAACTGTCTCTTTTGATAATGTTAACCATCAATTCCAGATTTGGAACACTGGATAAAGGCAATTAAGACACATTCGAGGATTATAAATATTTTATAAGTGAGCTAAGAAAATGCAAATACATAGAAAATATAAACAAGCAAGACAGGATGATAAAAACAAGAAATGGTGAGAGAGGAGGAAGATGTGCAGGGTGGATGTGGCTGAAGACAAGGAAGACCAATGAGACTGTGGTCTGTCTGGAATGCTGTGAGCTTGAGAGACAATACCAAAGTGATCCCAACCCCCTGAGCCCAAGCGGGCAGCTGTGCTCTGGTAGGTTCACTGCAGATGTGTATGCTGTCCCCTCCGTGAAGCTAAGCTTAATTTCAAGATCAAACTGCTGCCTCTGCTAGGCAGTAACCACCCTGCTCTGGAGACCAACAGTATCTCTAATCAAACATGCATGGCCACAAACGTTGAGAATAAATAACTTAATTCTTTGTGAAAAATTATACCAATGTCCACAGGTCCTGGGAGAATGTCATTATGTGGAAGAAAATGCAAAGAAGAAACAGAATGAAGCCAGACATAACTGCTTTCGCACACACAGCAAAGACATCCTCTGCTAAGAGGAGGGGTTCACCTGTTCCCCAACAGTGACTCTGGTATAAAACTTGAGGTGTACGTTACAGATGTTTTCTCGGCAACTGTTCCTATCCTAACAGGCACCCTAACCAAATAGCGTCCTAGAATATTAAGCCAGGGAGAAAAGAAGAACTCTGGATCTAAACAATGTTCCATCTGTCTTGAAGGTTTAATGTGCAGAAAGGACAAACAATATGAAAGCTGTTTAAAACCATCAGTGATCTGGTTACAAATCCTCTTAGAACACATAATGGAAAAGTAATTCGGCACAATTCAAAGAATATTTACTGAGTGCCAACGTGCTGGGTACTGTGCTTGCTGCTCAGAATTCAAGATGAGCAACACTGCCGAATGTCAGGAGTATAGAGGAAGGTGACAAAGTTTACAAATCAATGACTAACACAATAGGGTAAATCCTACAGAAACAGACAAAACAGACAGCATAGAAATTTAACAATCATCTGCAAAGTTACATACGAAAATTCTTTTCACGTAAATACCTTATACCTTTATCATTCATTTTCTTAATGGTATCTGTTGAAGAACAACCTTTAATTTTGAAGATGTATAACTCACCAATTTTTTTCTTTTATGGTTAGTATATTATATGTACTAAAGAAAAGTCTTTGCCTGTTTCAAAGTTTCCCACTTTCTTCCAGAAGTCTATGGTTTTTCCTTTTATGTTTAGGTCAATGATTCACTTTGAATTAATTTCTGCATATGTATGAGGCCCCTTCCTCACTTTACCCTACAGACATTCAGTTGTATCTGCATCATTTATTTTTTTAACTTTTTATTTTGTATTGGACTATGGCTGATTAACAGTGTTGTGATAGTTTCAAGTGAACACCCAAGGGACTCAGCCATACATACACATGTATCCATTCTCCCCTCAAACCCCCTCCTATCCAGGCTGCCACACAGCACTGAGCTGTATCTGCACCATTTAGTGCTCCCCGCTAAATTACATTGGTGCCTGTGACTGTGTACCCGTGGGTCTGTAATATATTCTCTATTCTGCTCCACTCTTCTATGTGTCAGCCTTCACACCCCTCCATACTTTTTATTACTGACTGTATACCAAGACTACAAGTCAGGCAGTAAAAGTCTTCTGACTCTGTTCTTTTTGGCTAGATCCACTGCAATTCAATGCAAATCTAAAATTCCAGTTGTGTGAGTTTCTACAAAAAGCTCCCTGTGACACTGGATGGGACTGTGCTGCAATAATAAATGAACTTGGGGGAAATGGGCAGCTTAAACTTTGAATAATTCAAATCGTGAACTAGGTATATCCCTATATTTGTTTAGATATTTTTTATTTTCTCTCAGGAATATTTTGTGGTTTTCTATGTAGACATCTCGTGCCACTTCTGTTAAATTTATTCTGCAGTGCTTTACACATTTTGATGTCATCGTAAATAACATTTCCTAAGATTTCAGTTTCCATTTGCTGGTTGTGAACACAGAGAAAAACAACTGATTTTTATGTGTTGCTTGATGATCATACTGTCAGTGAATAAAGACAATTCTGCTACTTCCTTCTGAATTTTATTATTTCCTGATGTACTAAAAAACTAAGCTCTCCAATATAATAATGAACAAGGGACTGAAGTGGGTATCTTTGGGTCCTTTCCTTCGCAATGGGAAAGTGTTCAACTTTCATCATCTGTTTCCTCAACTCCTGGTCCCTGTCATGACATCACAACAATCACGCCCCACGAAAATGCACACTGAGGTATCACAGCAGACCCTCACTCCTCTGAACTCTCACCATCAACCTTCACTTATGGTTCAAAGCAGGAGGAAAGAAGAGATGATGTCAGCTTTAAGCACTGGCTGGGCTCAGAACCTCTATTTATTTTAGGTCAAGGAGATTGTGGATTTAGGCAGAGAAGGAACCAACAGCAAGCAAAGGCTATGTGAAAGAAAATGAACAGAGAAGGACTGCAGAGGAGGGAACCAGAGTTTAAACCTGAGATAGAGGCAGGCAGGCAGCCTACTCAGGGACAGTGTCTCCCCTGGGTCAGAAGAGAAGACAACAAGATCACGGGCAACTGAAGAGGTCGGAGGTCACGAAGGTGGCCGAGAGGTCCCAGAAAAGCCTTGGTTTCGGGAAAATGAGAGCAGGACAATCACCCGGGGCCGGGGGCTGGGAACAGTGATAGAGAGTCTTAAAGGGACTCAAAAGAGCCACACCAGTTCTAGACAGTAGGAAACCAAGACTCCTTAGAATCATAGAGCAACAGCAGCTGTACCCCATGTAGCAAACGTCTGCGGCTTCACACAGACCATCTCAGAAAGCCACAAGAGGAGGGGAAAAGTAGGTAAAGAAAGGTTTTGTTAAAATTTACAATTTGGGGGACATCCTTGGCATTCCAGTGGTTAACAGTTCAGGCTTCCACCGCAGGGGGCATAAGTTTGATCCCTGGTTGGGGAACTAAGATCCTGCATGCCACCTGACGTGGCCAAACTGACTGGAGACTGGCAAATATTAATGATTACATATCGGGGTGGTATGAGGAGGTTCATGACACTACTGTCTCTACTTCTGTGAACCTCTGGAAATGTTTACAATAAAAAATAGTTTTAAAATCGCGCAGCCATCAAGAGACCTCAGGAACAACAACTTGTCTGAACTTTGCAGAAGGTTTTAGGAATTTCAGAGGTACAATTGGACACAGATACTTACTCTAGAGGACTTATTTTTCAACGAGAAGGAAGCAAAACCTGTTTCTATTTGACCAGGATTTGTCCCAAATCTAAGGAGCAGGTTAGCCTTAAGGGGGTCGGGGTAGCCAACGGTCAGAAGATGAAAGTGATGAGGACCAGCACTGCTAGCGAGTGGAGAACATGGTAAAAATACTTACTTCATCTCCAGAACTTCCTCCAAGTGCTTCCTTCTCTCAGCCCGGAGGTTGGTCAGATGCGTTTCCTTCTCAGCCAGCGACTGCTGAGTGGAGGACAGCTTCGCCTTCATGGACTCCAGCTCCTGCTTCACCTTCTCCATGGCCATCAGTAACTCCTCCACCTGCGAGAGATACAGAAAAGACAGAACTGAGCGCCCAGGTTGGAGACAGTCAGAGGAGCTGGGCGGCGGGCAACACCTGGGCCAACAACATTGAAGACACATGTGTCGGAAATCCTGCTCTCCCGCTGTATCACACACACACGGCAGGTAAAGAACTACATCCCTCACGCCTGCTCTTAATCGTTTTCACTTCAGGACAGAAAGAACTTCATTTTCTTTTTGATAAATGCAAGGGCATCAGTTCAAGAAGTAACACCCTGCCACAGACAACCCCTTTAAAGGAACTTACTTGGAAATAGTCCAGAAACTTCCATGGAAATAACACTATAATGCAGATAAAAATATAAGGCCCCAAATCATAATAAACATTTCTAGAAGGGTTTTAGGACATAAAAGCCATAAACTTGACTAATACCAGATGCAGAATAAACATAAATGAGTCACTTTTATTTGTTCAAACTGAGGTTCTTCTGTTTACACCATCACCAAGAATTTTGAATTAAAGAAACAGCTAGAATTCAATCAGATAACTTCTTGCTCTAAAGCCAGGTAGGTAGAGTTTTCTCAAGAAAGGCAGGAAAAAAAGAAGAAATATATCTCTATGACCAGATGGAGAAGAGACAGGATGCTTGAAAAAGACCTGTAAACAAACCAGAGAGAAAGAGGACAGATGCTGAGAAGAAAGAAGAAACTAGGAGAGCAAGGTAAGCACTTTATCAGTTATTTCCACATGTGGTTCCAAAAATTAGAATTATTTAAATAAACAAGTTCACCTTAATTCAGAGGCCAAAATATGCAGACAAAAAGTATCTGTTATCACCTAAAAGCAACCTCAGCAAGATAACCAAACAGCCAAGTATACCAATCAGAAGATTACTGACAAGAAATAATCTTGGTTATTAATACAATCCTTTTCAGAGGTAGAGGTGAGTGTAAGTAGTTTGGTAACAGCAGACTCACTGGAAAAGACCCTGATGCTGGGAAAGACTGAGGACAAGAGCAGAAGGGGACGACAGAGGATGAGACAGTTGGATGGCATCACTGACTCAACAGACATGAGTTTGATGAAGCTCTGGGAGATGGTGAAGGACAGGGACGCCTGGCGTGAGCAGTCCATAGGGTCACAAGAAGTCGGACACGAATGAGTGACTGAACAACAACAAATATAGCTGTTAAAAACTAACAGTAAACAGATACATTTAGTTTGCTGGGGCTTCAATTACTTTGAGTATCTTTTCAGAAGTGGTCAAGTTACTGTTCTCAGCTAATAGCATCCTGACTGTCCCACCTGCTCTGAGACTTCTGTTATTATGCAGATCTCCTAGGATATGTACTTACATATCTGCAAGCTTTACAACAAAAAAGCTTTGCCTTTTTTGAAGACTGTCAATAAAGATGACTCCGCATTATCAGTTTAATTCATATTCTGTCTTTCACTGCTCTAGGCAAGCTATGATATCAGTTTCTTAGGTAACTTGAAAGGATATCTTTGTAGTGCAAAAGCTTTTAAGTTTCATTAGGTCCCATTTGTTTAGTTTTGCTTTTATTTCCAATATTCTGGGAGGTGGGTCATAGAGGATCTTGCTGTGATTTATGTCCGAGAGTGTTTTGCCTATGTTCTCCTCTAGGAGTTTTATAATTTCTGGTCTTACATTTAGATCTTTAATTCATTTTGAGTTTATTTTTGTGCATGGTGTTAGAAAGTGTTCTAGTTTCATTCTTTTACAAGTGGTTGACCAGTTTTCCCAGTACCACTTATTAAAGAGGTTGTCTTTTCTCCATTGTATATTCTTGCCTCCTTTGTCGAAGATAAGGTGTCCATAGGTACGTGGATTTATCTCTGGGCTTTCTATTTTGTTCCATTGATCTATATTTCTGTCTTTGTGCCAGTACCATACTGTCTTGATGACTGTGGTTTTGTAGTAGAGTCTGAAGTCAGGCAGGTTGATTCCTCCAGTTCCATTCTTCTTTCTCAAGATTACTTTCGCTATTTGAGGTTTTTTGTATTTCCATACAAATTGTGAAATTATTTGGTCTAGTTCTGTGAAGAATACCGTTGGTAGCTTGATAGGGATTGCATTGAATCTATAGATTGCTTTGGGTAGAATAGCCATTTTGACAATATTGATTCTTCCAATCCATGAACACGGTATGTTTCTCCATCTGTTTGTGTCCTCTTTGATTTCTTTCATCAGTGTTTTATAGTTTTCTATGTATAGGTCCTTTGTTTCTTTAGGTAGATATACTCCTAAGTATTTTATTCTTTTTGTTGCAATGGTGAATGGTATTGTTTCCTTAATTTCTCTTTCTGTTTTTTCATTGTTAGTATATAGGAATGCAAGGGATTTCTGTGTGTTAATTTTATATCCTGCAACTTTACTATATTCACTGATTAGCTCTAGTAATTTTCTGGTAGAGTCTTTAGGGTTTTCTATGTAGAGGATCATGTCATCTGCAAACAGTGAGAGTTTCACTTCTTCTTTTCCTATCTGGATTCCTTTTACTTCTTTTTCTGCTCTGATTGCTGTGGCCAAAACTTCCAACACTATGTTGAATAGTAGTGGTGAGAGTGGGCACCCTTGTCTTGTTCCTGATTTCAGGGGAAATGCTTTCAATTTTTCACCATTGAGGGTGATGCTTGCTGTGGGTTTGGAAACTATAAGTAAGGTGAAAAGACAGCCCTCAGATTGGGAGAAAATAATAGCAAATGAAGAAACAGACAAAGGATTCGTCTCAAAAATATACAAGCAACTCCTGCAGCTCAATTCCAGAAAAATAAATGACCCAATCAAAAAATGGGCCAAAGAACTAAACAGACATTTCTCCAAAGAAGACATACAGATGGCTAACAAACACATGAAAAGATGCTCAACATCACTCATTATTAGAGAAATGCAAATCAAAACCACAATGAGGTACCATTACACGTCAGTCAGGATGGCTGCTATCCAAAAGTCTACAAGCAATAAATGCTGGAGAGGGTGTGGAGAAAAGAAAACTCTCTTACACTGTTGGTGGGAATGCAAACTAGTACAGCCACTATGGAAAACAGTGTGGAGATTCCTTAAAAAACTGGAAATAGAACTGCCATATGACCCAGCAATCCCACTTCTGGGCATACACACTGAGGAAACCAGATCTGAAAGAGACACGTGCACCCCAATGTTCATCGCAGCACTGTTTATAATAGCCAGGACATGGAAGCAACCTAGATGCCCATCAGCAGATGAATGGATAAGGAAGCTGTGGTACATATACACTATGGAATATTACTCAGCCATTAAAAAGAATTCATTTGAATCAGTCCTAATGAGATGGATGAAACTGGAGCCCATTATACAGAGTGAAGTAAGCCAGAAAGATAAAGAACATTACAGCATACTAACACATATATATGGAATTTAGAAAGATGGTAATGATAACCCTATATGCAAAACAGAAAAAGAGACACAGAAATACAGAACAGACTTTTGAACTCTGTGGGAGTAGGTGAGGGTGGGATGTTTCAAAAGAACAGCATGTATACTATCTATGGTGAAACAGATCGCCAGCCCAGGTGGGATGCATGAGACAAGTGCTCGGGCCTGGTGCACTGGGAAGACCCAGAGGAATCGGGTGGAGAGGGAGGTGGGAGGGGGGATCGGGATGGGGAATACGTGTAAATCTATGGCTGATTCATGTCAATGTATGACAAAACCCACTGAAATATTGTGAAGTAATTAGCTTCCAACTAATAAAAAAATTAAAAAAAAAAAAAAAGGATATCTTATACATACAGAAGCATGTATAATACATTATTCCTCCTCTTTCTATACAAAGGTAAGCCCACTCTGAAAAGTGAAAGCTATAGTCGCTCAGTCATGTCTGACTCTTTGCAACCCCATGGACTGTAGCCTACCAGGCTCCTCTGTCCATGGGATTCTCCAGGCAAGAATACTGGAGTGAGTTGCCATTCTCTTCTCCAGGGGATCTTCCCAACCCAGGGATCAAACCCAGGTCTCCTGCATTGCAGGAGGATTCTTTACCGACTGAGCCACCAGGAAAGCCCCAAGCCCACTCTACACATACTCTTATGTATCTATAAATTTTAGTAAACCTTTACTGAGCTAAAAACACACAAATAATAAATGTACAATTTGAAGAGTTCTAAGTGAACAAATCTATGTAAAGAGCTCACAAACCAACAACCAGAATATCACTAGAACCTCCACCCTCATATCCCTTTTCTAGGTAAAGTGTAACCATTATTGCAACACTCTAGTTTAGTCTATTTGTTTTAACATTATACAAATGGAATTACATAGTATATACTTTAAAGCACTGGTGTTATATCTGTGAGATTCATCTACATTGCTGGGTAAAACTGTAGTTCTGTCATTCTCATGACTGTATGATATTCCACTGTGTGAAAATAGTGAAATTTATTGTGCCAAACTACAGCAATTCATCTTCTGATGATACCAGTATTGTAACCGTGGAATAAACCTCACTTCAAGCACTTCTTTTTCACATACTACTTGTGGACTGGCAATATTTTGTTTAGGAATTTTTATATTTATGTTCATGGTTGAGACAGGCCTAAACTTTTCCTTTCCCGCATTAGCTTTGTCAAGTTTTAACGGGAAATTATGCTGGCCTTATAAAACATGTCCCTCCTTTTTTAGTTTCTGGAATTGTTACTGTAAGAATGAAATTATCTGCTCCTTTATGTTTATTAAAAATCACCAATATAACTCTCTGGGCTTGAAATTTGTTGTAAAAAATTTTATTACCAATTCTTTTTTTTTCAGGTTTTCTTTTTCATATTTAGCTAGTTTTGCTAAAGTTTCATTTTTCTTGGCATTTGTTCCTTTAGCCTAAGCCTTCAAATATACTGGCAATGATATCCCTGTTCTTTTTAATACCTGCAGGACTTATGAGCCCTGTATCATTCCAACAGTTGCTCACTGAGCCTTCTTTCTTTTTCTCTTTAGTCTCACCAAAGGCCAGTTAATTTTCTTAGTGTTTTCATAGGACCAATTTTGGGCATCATGGACCCTTTTTAGAAAAAGGGAGAACTGATTGTCTGTTAGACTCTTCACCTTGGGCTACCATGGACCTTTTCTTCCATCCTGCCAAGACATGAAAACCCAGCATTTAAGTTCAACAGCTTAATAATAACTTATCTTTGAATTCCCTCTCAATTCACCCCCTGGCCTGAGAATTTCCCACATTCTTGACAATGTATGAATGCCTATTTTATTAGCCATCCTCAATTGTTTCTCTGGAATTATTTTCCCAGCATCTAGTCTGCCATGGTTACAGACATGTGTTACCTTTCATTCCAAAGTTAAACTTACAGAATTCTGCTTGTTAGTAAAACATCACTTTCTTAAGGGTCACTTAATTTCCCATCCATTTGAGTGCCAGACCCTCAAGGTAGTTCCACCTCAGATCATATATTTATCCAAATAACTTTTAAAGCATTTTGGCATCTAATGCAAGAATGGTCCCGTAAACCAGGACTTCCAACTAATCACCTGATTTATACTCTGGATCCAAGCCAGGGAAACAGCTTCAAAGCCAAACTGAAATTCTTCACTTTCTGTTATTTTTCCACAGTCGCAGAGAACACAGTCAGCTGTCTCCACTCGGACATTCATACCGTTTCATGCCTACCTTACAACAGTTGTTATGTAGTTTTGGATACAGACACCGTACAGTAGTCATGTATGGTTGTGAGAGTTGGATCATAAAGAAGTCTGAGTGCCAGAGAATTGACACTTCTGAACTGTGGGGCTGGAGAAGACTCTTGAGAGTTCCTTGGACTGCAAGATCAAACCTGTCAATCCTAAAAGAAATCAGTCCTGAGTATTCTTGGAAGGACTGATGCTGAAGCTCCAATACTTTGGCCATCTGATGCAAAGGGCT
Organism: Dama dama; assembly: GCF_033118175.1. Lineage (NCBI taxonomy): Eukaryota > Metazoa > Chordata > Mammalia > Artiodactyla > Cervidae > Dama > Dama dama. The sequence goes on from NC_083702.1 coordinate 12,217,339, forward strand.
GACTCACTGGAAAAGACCTTGATGGTGGGAAAGACTGACGGCAGGAGGAGAAGAGAGTGACAGAGGATGAGATGGTTGGATGGCATTACCGACTCAATGGGTATGAGTCTGAGCAAGCTCCAGGAGATAGTGAAGGACAGGGGAGCCTGCTGTGTTGCAGTCCATGGAGTCACAACTTAGCGACTGAACAACAATTGAGACATGAAGGTAATGAAAGCTGAGTAGAAGAAAAGAGGTGATACACACCACACCAAACAATGAAGAAAGTCTCCACAATTTTAAAATGTGCTTTGGGTCACAGTACAATTTTCAAAAGCACATGTTTTAAGACATTAAAAAAAAGAAAAAAAAAAAAGCCCAGACCAGAGCAGGGATTCAAGTATGTAACCTAAACTGCCTCCACTAAGACATTAAGGAGGGAGCTCTAGGCAGACAGTGTGCATTGCCAGCAGCACCAGATGGTTTGCTTAAATCACAAGCTAATAAACTTCGATTCAGAATCAGAAGGGACCAAGTTATGGCTTCAGCACGGGCCAGTTTCCCTAGGACAGCAAAGAGCCTGGGTGCTGCAGGGCTGGCAAAGCTGTGTCTCCATGTTTCCCACAACCAAGAGCAAAACGCGGTCTGCAGTTTTCAGGACGCTTCTGGAAAATCTTGTTAGAATTTCTTGGGAAGATAAGCGGCCTAAGTCTCCAAAGAGAAAAAGAAAACAATCAGAAGAAAAAAGGAAGGGCACAAAAAGAAGATTATTTAGAGGTTAGGCATTCACTCGTAAGTCAGATTTTCATACGGCAAGTCACTTGTTTTCCTGATTTCAACAAAATTCTAGATTAAGACTCACTCTGCCACACAATCACCAAAAAGAAAAAAAAAGAAAAAGTCACCTAGCTCCTGAGTTCAGAAGCTTGACTGAAGCATGAATGAGCACAGACACACATACCTACACATACACATTCCACTACCTTCTCCTAACAAACTGTTGTAGGTGTCTTACAATCAGTAACTCATATGAGAATTTGAATTTAGAGAATTCCCAAGAGATTTATGCTAGTATTTATATAAGAAATATTCTCTTTATCCCAGTATGCTCTTCTGGCTAATGCACGGTACTTCTTTGGTAAGATATACACCAGCAGCACACTCTTTTATGAACATGGAAGAGTTACAGCTATTACAGTAAGAATAATAGTCACTGATACTATTTGAGTCCTTTGAAATATTCTAAGCACTTTACATGTGCTGTATCATTAAATTCTCACAAGGATCCTATGAGGTGGTATTAATATTATCCTCAATTCTACAGAAGAGGGAATGGGGTTTAGCAGGTTTAAGTGCCTTATTCCGGGTCACACAGCCAGAGGAGGCAGAGCTGGGATTCCAAGAGGCAGTGAGGCGCTCCTGCGTGCACAGCTGATGCTGCCCTGCCGGGGGCAGGCATCAGCATCCAAAAAAGTCCTAAGACAGTTTTCCATGACTGCACCTAACAATTCCTCCGGGGAGTGTTCCCAGGCCCACTTCTGCATCTTTCTATCCTTCTTTTCTCCCCCTTTCATCCCCCATCCAGATACTTAATTCTCCCCCATGTGCCGGGCACTGTGTTATACTGCCAGGGCTTAACAGAAATACACACTTCCAAACTGCCCTTGCGCTCAGAGTCCACACAGAGATACAATCATTCATTAATCACATTCAGCAATGTGTAATCATGAATAGATTCATGTAAGGAAGCACAGGATGCCATGAGGATAAGCAGTGTGTGGCCTTCATCTAAGCTGTGGGGGACCGAGGGAAAGATCCCTCAAGGAAGTCAAGCAGCCGGTGGGGAGGATAACTGCACTCCAGCCCCTGGGCCTGGTGTGTTTAGAAGCCCTGAAGTGCGAAAGTGCATGCCTATCTGAGAAGATAAAAAAGATGAAAGCAAAGCCCTGAGAATATGGGGAGAAGGGAGGCCACGTGCAGAAGCAGGAAGTGGTCAGACGCAGAAGGATCAAGAAGGCCCTATGAGGGGTTTGGGCTTTTCTCCCCAAAGCAACAAGAAGGTACCAAAGGACGGGACAAAACGGAGGGACAGGAGGATTTACAGTTAAAATCAGAATGACTAAAACAATGGGCCAAGGAATCTAAGCTGAACAGAGAGGGGCTAGTATAAAGTGAAAAAAGACACAGGGGCTCTAACGACGCACAAAGACAGCTGTCGTGGGACCTTGAAAGCTGAGATGACAGCAAAGTGTGATCTGAGAGGAAGGCGCTGTCATGAGGTGGCTGGAGGTGGACTACGGTAATAAGGTCAAGGATGTCAGATGTGGGATGAAGAAAGGCCGTGGAGGCAGTGACCTCTCGGGCCAGGAATTGGAGAGGACAGACAGATGGGTCATCCATGTGGGTGCTCAAGTCAGTGAGGCAGGAAACACTTCACGGAAAAGCTTCACACCACAGCTGAACAGCCTGAGCCCTGAGGAAGCAGAGGTTCCCGTAAGGCTGTGATGGACAGCGGTATAAAGGGCAACAGGAAACAGGACAGCTGACAGTCCGTCCTCCAACCCCAAGGTGCAGAATAAACATCTACTGATCACCAGAAGGGCTTGCCAAGGTGGCTCAGAGATAAAGCTCAGGAGACACAGGTTTGATCCCCGGGTTGCGAAGATCCCCTGGAGAAGGACATGGCAACCCACTCCAGTATTCGTGCCTGGAGAATCCCATGGATGGAGGAGCCTGGTGGGCTGTTGTCCACAGGGTTGCAAAGCATTAGACACAACTTAGCAACTAAACAGCGACAATGATCACCAGAAAGGGTTGTCGGGAGATCCCAGGGGAGAGACGATTATATTTCAGGGAAAAAAGGTAAAAGTGGTTCCAGAGGTAAAGTAAGAATGTAAGTGCCAGGGCCTGGAGCAGAGTAGATACTCAGTGAATATTTGTTGAAGGGGTGAAGAAAGAGACATGAATCTGTAAACTCTGGAAACATAAAAGGGAAAAGAGGATCTGAAGAGCTAGGTTAAGGCAAGAAAGCCCTCAACAGTGTGGGTGTGATGGAGCAGAGCTCAGATTATCAGGGGCTGAGGGGGGTGGGGTTTGGTAAAATCCAAGATGAGAGGAACAGTAAAACTAACTCCACTAGGTTCCCTGAAGAGATTGGGCACGTCAAAATGAATGAGACGCTACCAAAATAGGAACTTAAAAGTTTTGTTTGTTCAGTTTCCATTTTAATGCACATGACTTATATGATAACATTAGTTTTAACTTCCTATTCTGTTTATTGAAAATAAGATATAAGTGATTCTTAAGGTGACCTAATGGTAACAAAGAGCGCTGAATTAAGCAGTGTGTTAAATCTGGGAACTGTCAGATACCAGTGCTGTCTGTTACCCTCCTGACACTATGAGGAACCCAAACCTTAGCACAAGTCGCAAAGAAGAAACTGCAGAAACTACCGTTTGGCTCGGGGAATCCCTTGATTTCTTGCCTTCTGATACACTGTTGGATTTCTCCAACATTCAACAGTGCCAAATAAAATCAGCAAATGATGAGACTCCCCTGGTGGTCCAGTGGCTTAGACCCCACACTCCCAATGCAGTAAACCTGGGTTTGATCCTTGGCCAGAGGGCTAGAGCTCACATGTCCCAACTACAACCTGGTGCAGCGACATGTGTTTAAAAATATATATTTTTAAAAAATTAGCAAATGACACTTTAAATAATTAATGTGGTCCCATGGGTGAGAAATGTACAAAAAAAGTTTTTTTTAATGTCCTTCAAAATAGGCTTCACATTCCCCTCGGATGCTCCATAACGTCTGATGCTGCATATGGCTCCTGAACACCAGTCCAGTTAAGGCCAGCTCGCCAAGGAGCTAGATTCACGCTGACTGGCTGTGCCCCTCCGCTGGCGGCTGCCTTTACGTTTCCAGGAATAGCATGCTGTGGCTGACACATCTTCAACTGGAGATAAATGTGAGAAGAGTGGAAACATAACGTGAAAGAAATGCTTCTTTTTCAAGCTGTCTTAATTTTCGCAGAGGGCGTGGGTAGATAAATCCTATAATAAGTACTCATTACTCCACTGTGGAGCCTGAAAACTCAGGCATCAATAAAATGTGGGTGCATGTTATCAAAGCAAAGCGAAAACACCCCCCTGCTGGGAGGACTTTCATCATCTGTGTCACAGAGGCTGTGGAGGGGCCAATGTTTATCTCATGATCGATTCTATTTAGGTGATTTCCTGGTAACACATCAAAACTAAGAGCTCAAAATCTGAAGTGAAAACTATTTTTTTTGCAGAGACCATTACTTGATTAATTTCTCCTATAAACTGCTTATTTTAGCAACAAATAACTTGTACCAGAATCAAGTAAAATACAAGATTAATAATTTCCTGGGTCCACATAAACTGCATGGCTCCTCTTCTACTAGAACCTGTGAAAAAGGAGGGCAGAAATAATCCAGATGACATTACATTTTCTTCTCCAGTGAAGAAGATGTAGCAACCATCATTTTACCTCTTCTGCACCTGGGTGAGTTAACTCAGGAAGAGAAACACAAAAAGAAGCAGGGCAAGATTTTTCCTTGAACTTCAAGCTCTGGTAAGTTCTCTCCTGAAAAAAAAAATTTTGTGCATTGCTGGAAAGTCAAAGTGAAACTGTCAGTCGCTCAGTCAAGTTGGACTCTTTGCGATCCCATGGACTGTAACCCGCCAGGCTCCTCTGTCCATGGAATTCTCCAGGCAAGGATACTGGAGTGGGTAGCCATTCCCTTCTCCAGGGGCTCTTTCCGACCCAGGGATTGAACCCGGGTCTGCTGCATTGCAAGTGGATTCTTTACCACTTGAACCACCAGGGTATAGATACAGAACACACCAGGATACAGAAGATGCTAGGAGGGCTGTGCAAGCTGTCTAGGTTTTGGGAAGACATTTCCTTAAAGTTAGTTGGCTACACATATGTATAGCATCTAGAAAAATGATACTGATGAACTTATCTGCAGAGCAGGAATAGAGACACAGACACAGGGAAGAGACCTGTAGACCCAGTGGGGGACGGGGAGGATGGAACGAACTGGGAGAGCAACACTGACATATATACACTATCTTGTGCAGAAAGACAGCTAGTGGGGGGTTGCTCTACAGCACAGGGAGCTTAGCCTGGGGCTCTGTGATGACCCAGAGGGCTGGGATGAGGGGTGGGCGGGAGGCTCACGAGGGAGGGGATATACGTACATGGACAGCTGATTTACTTTGCTCTACAGCAGAAACTAACATGACATTGTAAAGCAATTATCCTCAAATTAAAAAGAAATTTAAAAATTTATATGGTCACTTCACAAGGAGAAAACCTTAATTCAACTTTATTACAGAAAACAGCAGTCCTCTTCCCAGCGTGAAGTCAGAGCATTTAGGGCTAGAGCCCCTCCTCTAAGGTCAAATGGACAATCTGCATCAAACAGTTTCAGACTGTTTCCTTAAGTTTTCACCAATAAAAACAAAAAACTACTGACATTTTAACTGGAAATTTTAATCCTTATCATTTGCACAGCTTAAAAAAAAAAAATCAAACAGCTACCTAGAAGTAAAAAGCACTACTTCATTAATTAGAGATACATGTTGTGGAGAAAACATTATTTCAATATAACCCTTGAAAAATGGTTACAAAGAAAATATTGGCAAAAGACAGCTGTTTGTCTGTATAAAAAGTTTATTATTAGCTAAAGGAGAAAAGTAAAAGTGTGAGATTTAGTATCTGGCAACCCAAGGACACGAAGAGGGAACTCACAAGTGAGCATACACACACACACACACACACTACACAGGATTGTTCTGGTCTGGCCATAATAAATGAGGCTCAACATGTGTGCCTTGCCTTTACAGAAAACCAGAACACCCGTGGGGGTGATAACGGACTCCACAGAGAGCACAGAGGCCTAGAGGCACTAGGGGCCTCGCCCTCCATCACAGCTAATAAACAAAGACGACACAGCACCCGTGTCACCTGATTCTAGTTCAGTGCCCTGCACACCTTCATTCCCTTAAGAGGGTGGAGGCCATAGGAAGAGACCCGTGAGCACCAAGGCAGAGCCTGGGCCACGCCACACACACATACATGAGAACTCTCTGCTATGCAAGACCAGCCCTGCTGTGCGGATTTCTCTAGGAAAATAGGTTTCATTAAAAACATCCAGGAAGGCGCAGCCAAGGGGAACATAAACTGCATATAAACACCAGCGGGAAGCCATCTGGCTCCCACGACTGTACCTTTGTCTGCATTTTGGATGACCGCCTCTGTCGTCAATAACTCGGGTTATCAGACTGCTCAGGAAAAGAGCCCAGGGTAAGGGCCAAACACCCCGAGAACGCAGAACGAGCAAACAGATCATCATCTGTCACAGACCTGCCAGGAAGATTCCACAAGCGCCTCCCAGTACAGCAGCAGTCACACGTGGTGGACACAAGCGTTAAAAACCGCCTGCTTGGAAATCCAGTATCTACAGACTGCGGCCCTCAACTCTGGGCTCAACGTGAGGCATGCCAAAGTTTTAGTCCGTCTCCACTGCAGTCACTATTTTCATTTAACTTCTGAAAACGCAGATGTGGTCTTTTTGTTGAATAAAAGGAAAAAAAACAAGCTGAAATTCAGAAACAGATATTTCCTGAAGTTCCAGGATAATATAAGCATGCACTATTTTATCAGAAAGTTTCTAAAAGGAAGACAGGAACAGAGAAAGATAAACAGAAGTTGTCTTTTAAAGAATTACTTCATGAATTAAAGTGATTCTTAATTTCTTTTTAAGAATTACTTTACAAATTACTGATGAATATAGGGATTTTGCAGGGGGCAGGGGGGAGGAATCATAACCATCACATGTGGTTATTTCCTGGGGGCTTCAGTTTTCCTTTCTAATTTCTTTAGCTGTTGTCTACTGACCCCATCTGGCAAAACCAGAGAGGAAGTTACACTGGCCCAAGCTTCTGACAAGTCTAAATTATTCATTTTATGTAGGAAGAAACTAAGAAAACAGAAGCTCAGGGTGGAAGAATTTGAGGGTTTCTTAGCTTAACCCTTCTACAATACATATGGTAAGAGGGGAACTCCGTAAATAACAAAAGGTCATGGCATTCCAGTAATAACTGGAAGAATTCATGTTGCTGCCTTTTCCTTGTTATCATAAAGATGCTTGTTAGGATTCTGATCTGCTATTACAAGTTTTATTAAAACTGAGATCTCTGCTTGTTTGCTTGTTCAATAGTGATACAAAGATTAATTATTTCAAAAGTGTATCCAGCATAACTGGGTAAGATTTTAAATAGAACAAACTTAGGTTTTTAAGTACAGAGTTGCTAAATACAGAGAAATGTCAGTTTAAACTATGCAAATCAGCCTTGATTGCTGTCTCTCATTCTTACTATCAACATTCAGAACTAGTTTCTAACTAAAGGGGGATAAAAATTACAAGGAGAGACTGAAGGACAGTTTTTAAAACACACTGAGAGTTTCATTTTAATTTACATCTGACTTATTCCGCATTTGTGAAGGTGACTACAGCATTCAAACAGTTTCAACTCTTTTGAATGTTCTCTGTCTGAGACACCTGAGTCTTTAGACTTGCTGTTATTTGAACATATTTGGGTGATTTCCACTAATAAGTGGATTGAAATGCAGAATAATATTGGGTTGCCATCAATGCAGACTGTATCATTCCTTTAACTTAACACGCATTTCATACATCTCTCTAAGATCAAAAGGAGAAGTCTAAACACAGAGATTTCTGCTACTGCTGGGCACGGCCGTTTAACTGCTTCTTTCAACCAGCCAGAGATGGCAGGAACCCCCTTTGAAGTGGCAGCACTGGTGTCCTTTGAAGCCCCCTGTCAATTGCAGAGAGGCTCTGGTGGGGCTTGTCCTGTAGCCAGCTGTCACCATGAAGGCAGACATGACGTATTTCCAGCAGTCTCACTTCAGTCTGTCAAGTGCCTCATTTCATAACCAGTCACCATAACAAAGGAGACCCGAACTCTCTGACACCAGAGCAACCATCTACAATGAAACTTACTAGGTGCATCTTGAAGGAGCCTGATTTAAATATTGGAATGATTACACACGGCAAAGAGATCAGGGCTGCGAATTTAACTATCACATCTCCTCAGACCCTTGAATGTTAAACATGCAGCTTCCATATGTTTATCAATAAAATGTTTCATGACAACAGCATCTTCCATCTTTGCATTGATGAAAAACGATGAAGGCTGCAGAAATCAGTGAACTGCTTTAAAAGCAGAGCTTACGTTGCTGACAACCAAACTTCCTTCCTTTGCTGCTGTTCAGCTGCTCAGTTGTGTCCAACTCTTTGCAGCATGCCAGGCTTCCCTGTCCTTCACTTCACACACCCCTATCCTGGAGTTTGTTCAAACTCATATGCATTGAGTCAGTGATGCTATCTAACTATCTTATCCTCTGCTGCTCCCTTCTCCTTTTGCCTTCCATCTCGCCCAGCATCAGAGTCTTCCAATGAGTCGGCTCTTCCCATGAGGTGGCCAAAGCACTGCAGCTTCAGCATCAGTCCTTCCAATGAGTATTCAGGGTCGATCTCCCTTAGGACTGACTGCCCTTGCTGTCCAAGGGACTCTCAAGAGTCTTCTCCAGCACCACAGTCTGAAAGCACCAATTCAGATGACATCTCATATTTCCCCATTATTTCACAGCACACGTTTCTCGTCATTTACTAAAGCTGTCCAAACTATCTCCAAGAGGAAAACCTGAAAGTAAATTGGAAAATTATGGACAGACTACGCTCCTGCACTGACCTAAGACATGCTCTCAGAGAAAGAAGAATCTGGTGGCTGGAATGATGCCCACACGGCCTGCCTGTTAGTAGGCTATGGCAGCCTCGGCTGATGAAGATGCTACAGATTCCAGGCCAGGTGAGGGGAGGGGACAAGTATTTTCTCAAGTGACAAGGATGAAAACTTGTATGAAGCATACGTATGAAAATGGTTACTGAGGCATGTCATCACTGTTGCCGGATCAACCAGGTAGGGTCTATGGATTCTGAGCTTCTTTGGGGCCCTGGACTGGTGGGACCAGCCCTCCCTATGGGGCTGTCAAGGGCCATGGTGGAGACAAGAGAAGTGTCAAAGCTGCTGATGTCTACGGACTACCTGTCTTTAAGTGCTGTATACACACAGCCTCTCCTGACGTGGCAGGTGCACCACATCACGCCAGCGGTCCTTCTCTGACCGCTCAAGAAGCTGAGGCAAAGCAGCTCGCCTCAGGTCACAACCTTTAAGTGATGGATCCATAATTCCAACCAAGGAGTCTAGCTTGAGAGCCCACTTCTTAAAGCACCAGGCACGACGGTTTCCCCGCAGCTCTGGAGGGACCTCTGAACCAGAGTCACAGCACAGAGTCTCAGCACCTGAGCCGTCAATCCTGCCTTTCTTGGACTCGACTCCCCTCCCACCAAAGGCGCCTAAGTTCTGCAGGATGAGAGCGCTTTCTCAGATGAGATGAAAAAGCCTGAGGGAAAGACTTGGAGGGTGAGAAATCAAGAGCTCTGAATTTGGATGGTTTCTAGTTGAGATGGTAGTGAAATACTGGAGTAAAGATACATGGCTGATATGAAGGAGACTTCGCTTGGATCTCAGAGAGAACTGGGCTGAAAATATAAACCTGAGGTGGTCACAATTCTACTACCATATAATACAGCTAACATTCTTCAGCAAAGCCTAAAGAATAACCTAGAATAGATAAATAAACAAAACCTCTTCTTTGCATGACACTAAATAAGACTGGGAACGTGCATAAGCCACCTCCTCCAGGAAGCCTTCTGTGGATCTCTCTGCACTGGATTACATGCTGCCCTTCCGCTTCTAGTTTTTTTTGTTTTTTAAGTGACAGCAGGTTTATTTAGAGAGACACACACATTCCACAGGCACAATGCTGTCCCTCTCAGAAGGCGAGAGTGGCCCTTCCTCTTCTACTTGTAAAGCCCTCTATTCAGATCCTGACCAGTGGCACTTACAAACGGAACCATGATTAAAGACAGGTTTATTCTCCAGTCCCTCCCAATAAACGTGAACTTCCTGAGGCACAGGCTGTATCCCATACCTTCTTGTTTTCAATGCTCAGTATCTGGAAAAATACATGGTATTCAATAAATGCTTATGGAAAAGGCAGCATAAGTGAAAGGATTTTATTTTCCGAGCATGACTGTCAATTTGAAAATGAGGAAAATATAATTTGCTATAAATACTCAGATCAGTACAGGATTAGGTTTATAAAACCATACTACAAGCTGCTACAAGCTGTCCATTTTGGCAGCAGCTGAAAGAAGGTGATGGGAAGGCTGGGGAGTCCAGTTACAGGCCTGTTGCCACACGGTCTCCTCCAGGCCGCCCGGCTACCAGTCCTGCTTCGTGGTGCCGCCTGGTCCGTGTGAAACAGTGCTCGCCGTGTCACGGTGATAACTGCTCTGAAATTGACTGGGTAGACTCACAGCCACAGGGGATTCAATAAGACCCTAAGAATAAAAAGAGGACACCGGGCGGCAGCCACTCTGCAGACCCCACCCGCCTGCGTCCAGCGCCACTTCCTCTGCAGTCATACCTGACAAACCAGTGAGGAAGACAGAACCGCAGAGGAACGTTTACTGCCTTCAGAAGCAACAGTCGAGCAGGCGAAGCAAGCAGGCGAGTTGTAATGAGGCGTGTGCTGTCCATACACACCAGGCAATCCACAAAAGGAAGCAGAATCACGTTTAAGTGACTGTGCTGCCCATTTTCACATCAAAGAACCAAAAACTACTGGCAAGGAGGTGCGCCTGCCTCTCCCTTCTGCCGGCCTGGCTGACCGGGAAGGGAGAGGACTTGCAAGCTGAAGGGAGCACCTCGGGGGATAACAGGGAGACCTGGAGTGGAGACGACACTGGTTCAAGGTGTCCTGCAGGCTGTAAAACGCACTTCAGTCAAGTGTCACTTCTTAGTTCAAATAATTTTTAAAATCTGCACAATTTTAATACACAAATAAAATTTTTTAAAAAATCTGTGTTAAAAATAAAAAAGATATCTAGCAAACCATTGGTAAAACCTCATTATCTTCTAGGTCAAGAATTTACACTTAACATACATGCCAAAGAATGGCAAAATGGCAATTTGAGAAAAAAAAAAAGAATACTGCTGTTAAAAATGAGCTTTGAAACTAAAATAGGTAGTACTGACACATATACACTACCATGTGTAAAACAGCTAGTGAGAAGCCGTTATATAGCACAGGAAGCTCACCTTGGTGCTCTGTGATGACCTAGATGGGTGGGACGAGAGAGGATGGGGATGGGATGGGGGGGCGGGTCCAAGAGGATAGGTGTATACATATAGCCAAGTCACGTCATTGTACAGCATTGCTATATATCACACGAACTGCATTGCTATATATCACAACATTGTAAAGCAATTATACTCCCCCCCAAAAAAGACAAAGCGATTTTAAAAAAAGTAAAACTCAGAACTCGTGCACATTAGTCATGTTGAGAGTAGATCTTTTCATTGTTCAAAATATTAAAAAATATACTTTAGGAACAGACATAAACCCACCTTACTGAGTGACAAGGAAAAAGTCTTGCTATTTTAGAGGTGTTCTTTAACATTTAGTTAGCAATGTGCTCTTTCAGAAAATAAATTCACTCTGGAAGAATACCAGCAAAGATATTTACAACATTCAAGCACTAAAAAACAAAAACAAAACCATGTCCAAAATTTTAACTTCATAGCAACACTGCTGAAGGCAGACATTGCTTCTAACCCCTGGCAACTCTGAAACTGGTTTACAAGAGAGCAATTTTTTACTCTGTGTTTGTACAGACTCTCGAATTGAACAAAACACAAAACCTGCCACAAGTTAAGCAGAGTGAAGTTTCAGAGAAGAAAACCATGTGAAAGAGAACAAAGCGAAGGTGAGAGGACCCCCTGAGTTTTCCCCTCAGAATGATTCCCTTCATCCTCTCCATCTGCAGACACAGGTGAGGGGAGGTTTTCCTTCCCTGGATCATCGCCCCACCTCCCTAATTGTGAGGCGTGGTCTCCACATAGGGCAGCAAGTAGCAGGAACACGGGTAAGTAAGGGGGTCCTGTAAGAACCCAGGAAAGGCAGAAGGATCATCTTCCTTTGATGGGTTTCCTCTGTTCGTGCTTTAAAAGGTTCTGTATTTTGTTTTAATGAGAGAGACGGTTCCCAATTTCCCATTGCTCCTTGAGAAATTCAAGATGCACATATCCTCCTTCTATCAGGATGGGCATTTCTTGTCAGAGGCTAAATTGAGGCAAGAGACAGAGATGCTGGACCTGAGGAAGATAATGAGCACTGGGGCTGACCAAAAAGTTTGTTCGGTTAGGGAATACATTCTTTGATACAGTTCTTGGTGAAAATGAAATGTAGGCCTTTTATTTGTACTGAAAACCAAAAGAACTTTTTGGCCAACCCAACAGAATGTCCCTAGCCAAAAAAGCCATTTTAAGATATTTCAAACAAATACTTGTAGATTACTTTGGTGCATACAATTAATACATTCAGGCAAATTAACAGTAGGAGTAAAAGACAGATTTAAAAAAAAAAAAGGACAGATGATGAAAGCTGGAGGACCGTGGATGAGGGTTATCAGGTCCAGAAGAACAGACATAAAAGTGGTGTCTTCATACCTTAAACCACTTAAAGCCCAAATGACGGGTCTCATGCAATATTTCACTGAACAGCTTCAGACAGGCAGTGAGAAGCAAAATGGTGGAAAGGATAAACAAGAAAGAGAGAAAGAAAAAGGCATGCAATTAAAAGCAAATTATTTACAACCACTTCAAAAGATATTTCCAGTTTCTTACATAGCTCAATATAGTCTTCCCTACAATCTAGCAATCACACTCCCAGGTATTTACCTAGATGAGTTGAAAACTGATGTCCATACAGAAACCATGGATGTTAACTGCAGCTTTATTCACAATTGGCAAAAATACTGGAAGCAACCAAGGTGTTATTCAATAGGTGAAGGAATAAGAAAACTGTGACACATCCATGTAGTAGAATATATTCAGAGAAAAAACAAAATAATCTCTCAGACCACAAAAAGATGTGGGATAACTTTCAATGCAGAGGCTGAAGGAAAGAATCCCGTCAGAAAAGGCTACAGGAAAAAGATTAGGGAGCGGGGACGTAGGAGGAAGGATGAAGCGGAGGAGCATGGGGAATTTTTAGGGACTGAATCTACTCTGTAGGATCCTGTGATGATGGATACATGCCATTAAGGACTCAGTAAAACCTGTAACAGGTGTAACAGAGAGTGAGCCAAGATGTAACCTATGGACTAGTTAATAAATATCAATACTGGCCCATCAATTTTAAAAACTGCATCACATCAAGGCAAGATGTTAACAGAAATGGAAACTGAGGTTTAGGAAAGCAGATGTGGAAACTCTCTGTACATTGCTCAACTTCTCTCTAAACTAAAAAACTGATCTAATTATCAATCAGCCCCAGAAAGCAAATTACAAGCAGCTCACACAGTAGCCTAAAAAAGAACATGTAACAGTGGTCTTTATACATGATTTATTACTAATTGTCAACATTTCTACATGATCTTTGGTACAAAAGTTGTTTAGTCACTAAGTTATGTTTCATTCTTGCGACCCCATGGACTATATAACCTGCCAGGTTCCTCTGTCCATGGGATTTCCCAGGCATGAATACTGGAGTGGGTTGCCATTTCTTTCTCCCGGGGATCTTCCCGGCCCAGAGATTGAACCCACATCTCCTGCACTGCAGGTGGATTCTTTATCATCTGAGCCCCCAGGGGAAGCCCCTGGTGTGGAAGACTTGTCACTAAATAATGATCCCAAGGCAGAAAAAAAATCTTGATAGGAAAACAAACCAGGGGCGGGGGCGGGGGGGGGGGGGCATTCTGAAAAGAAAAGGGAAGAATGTAAAAAAGGTAATACCCAAGAAAATTCCTCCTTGCCCTGGAACAATGGCTGACACCACTCCCTTCTCTGAGGTTCTCCACTACCCCAGGATCTGTTTAATAGTACATTAATAAATACTCAAATAGAAAGCGGACCACGGCATTTATCTACGAATAGGGCGCTAAAAGAAACTCATTCTGGAAAGACAGATTTTCTGTCAACCTTGTTAATAAATGTCAGTCTTTCTACACTTGACACTAAAGATACCACATGCCTGTGTCTAACATATGAGGGGATTGCCTGGTGGACACCATGACATGTCTGCTTTGCAAGGCACCCTTCTTCCCGGCTATGAGCTACCCTAGTTCATAAAGAGCCATGGTGGTCTGAGCAAAGGGCTCCCCAAAGATTCATGTTACCCTCTCAGTGAATACTTTTCACCCGGTTTAGCACTTGTGTTTCTCCAACAAAGAGACGGAAACAACACTGAGAGCAGAATTCTTTACCAAGTCACCTCGAGGTGGAGACATGCTGATCTGGGACTCCAGGTGTCATGACACCTATGTCCCTCACACCTGTCATCAACCTCAACTTGCTACAACTTTTAACTGCTCCTGTGGACAAGACAGACTACAAAAGAAACTTTCTGCTCTCTGAATCAGTATGTCTGACTCAGAAATGTGTATGTGTTCCCATCCCATTTAAAAGCAGAGTTGTGCTTAGTCTGGTAACAAACAGGCAAATTCCATTTCATCTCATCAGATGTATGTGTCTACATACACATCAATATACACAAGTCAGCCCCAGACACTTAGAGCAGAGACCTCTGCATGAACATGAATCAATTCTCACACGACTGTATTTCAATGCTTATTTAAGTCTGAATACTTACACTCGATGACACGTATTTGAAACCCTGCGAACACATGTTATGTACAGTTCACCTAGACTACACTGGTTGGGTTTTACCTTTCCTTTACCCAGCAGCATGGCCTGTAACTGCACAGAATCGCAGACCTGTTTCTCAGCACTGGTCCTGGCTGACTCCTCCTGCGCCAGCACCATCTCTCGCTCTGCGGTTATCTGCACACTCTCTCTTAGGGCTTCTTCCAGCTCTTCAATCCTGTCATCCTTCTTACGGAGACTGTCCTGGAAAACGATGGAAGACTCGGTGAAGGAGGCTAATTGGTTAACCCAAAGAGAGCCTATTTATCAAGAAAAGGGCTATCTACTGATAAAATGTTCTTCCCTTCAGACGTACATCTAGGACAGAAAGATGTGGACACAAAAGAGAGAGTAAGACAAGGGAAGGAAGAGTAAAGAAGCTCAAGAAGTATACTGTTATTGAAAGCAAAGCGTCAAGTGAATTAAACAAGAGAAACCTGTGATGGACTTTCTCCATCGACAGACAGAAGAATATTGTGTTAGGCAGATAGGTAGATAGGGCTTGATTAGGTAAAAACACAAAGCTGTTTTTGAACTACTCTCTAAACTGGGCTCAAGGCCAGCTTTGATGAAGCCTAAGTAATAAGACTCAATAGCAAAACATTCTCTTTCCCTCTGAAGTTAAGCCTAGATGAAAAAAGTTAAGTAAACAGCATGATCAGTCAGATTATATTCTACATACAGATTAGATTCTACATACATACTGTTGGCAAACTAATTTCTAAAAGAAAGAAATGAAAAAGATTTTTTTCCCTAATGAATTCAATAGAGCAAAGATTTTTCTCAATCTCATACAAGAAAACTACAAATGATAACTGGATGTAGGTAACTGGTCTGGCTAAAGATGAGTAATTTGGTTAGCCAACCAAAACCACTAGCCCTGATAATCTCTACAAACTAAGAAGGAAGTTTTGGGGAAGTAAATATGGATTTCTATCAGAAAGGCAAACATAGCCTATTACACACAAATATGAATTACTAGCTGAGAATTCTTATGGCAAACACTGTCCAAAGCTCTAACAAGTGACTGAAAATTACTGCAATGGCAACATTAACAAATTCAAATAGCACTTATTCTTCTACCAGTAGAGAAGACCAAACTGTGAATTGCAAGGAAAAAGAATTCAGGTTTGTGGTGGATCACTTTAATACCTAGGATATAAAGTGCTTATTTTTTATTTATTGTTCTATAACAAGTTACCACACACTTGGCAGCTTATAATAATGGAGAACAAATTGTTTGTCTACACAGTTTCTGTGGGTCAGGAGCAGTTTAACCTAACAGCTCTGGCTCCAGGTTCTCTGATGGGGAACAGCTGAGATGTCAGCCAGGGTTCAGCCTTCTGCTTCCCCATACACGGCGTCAAGTTGGTGATGACCGCTGGCAAAGGGCCTCTGAGGCTCCTCTCCCCATGGTGCCTGGCATTCCTCAGAGCAGGTGACCCAGGAGGGCAGGGCATCCATGTCTCTTGTTCCAGCTTCAGAAGTCACATGTTGTCATTTCTGACACTTTCTACTATGCACGAGGGCTGACCCTGACACAAGGCTACACAAGGGCTTGAGAACCAAAAGGTGAGGATGCTCTGGGGCCATCTTGGAAGACAGTTTTCATGGTACCCAAAGATAAGGCTCCAGTATAAGAAAAGTGGATTACTAATGAAGAATGAAGACAGAGATTATCAAAAGTGCTTCTGAAAGAAACCTAACAGTTTGGACAACAGAGCCCTTTCTGAAAAGACAGCTTTGGTTAGGAGATTATTTTAGTGTGGAAACCAAACAACACTAAATTAAAATGAAATCCAAGTATACCGAAATTGTGAAAGGCAGATATTCAGAAGACTTCATGAAACTTCATGATATCCAATGATATCAGCATATCATTGGATATGAGATTAGCAAAATATGCATTCTGTCAAGATTTAGAAGAAAACCTGCAATTGGCTTGAGTTCTAATGAGAGGTGTTGTGGCTATGGTAAAAAATAGAGTAATCCAACTTAATTCAATGACAGTTCAGTCCTAGGAATACACAACAATATGCCAATCATAGTTCAACTAAAAAAAAAAAAAAACTACTGGGTCACTGTCTAGATAGCTATACAATAGAGGTTTATTAATAAGTTGTTGTTGCTCAGTCACTAAGTCGTGTCTGACCCTTTGTCACCTTATGGACTGTAGCATGCTGGGCTCCTCCGTCCTCCACATTTCAGTGAAGTTCCTTTCTTTGGGGAATGGACTCATTTTTTAAAGAAAACACGAGAATGAAATATTCAGAGTCTTGTTGACCCCCCCTAGGTATTGCCCTCTGTAATCTCCTGATCCCTCATGAATTTTCAGCATAAAGTCTATCTACTCTTTAGGCAGACAGGAGGTAAAGTCACAAAATTCAGCCAAAAACAAATCTAATTGGAAATTGCAAAAAGAGGGCTGATTTGTCCTGTTTGGAGTTAATCGACTTTTTAGCATTCACTATCTGGAAGAAAAATATGAAACTGGCAGCCTGGGGTCAGGGAAGCTAAGCAGAGAAAGCAATGTACATTCACTGGCTCTCAAACTGACTTTTCACATGGTTGAACTGATCCGTGAAATCCTAAACTTAAGACATGTCCTGTGCGCTACAGACAACTCAGGAAAGAGCCAGGTGGAGACAGTAAAGGAACACGCTTTACCATTTTAAGTAGCTGCTGTCACTTCAAATGAAAGCGGAACCTGTATGGTACCTGTAGAATTTTATGTCAGCTGCCACAGATGACGTGTACGCTCATCAATACTAACATAGGCTAGTTCTCTGGCTCTGGATTAGGCACTGTGGCCTGCTGTTATGCCAGCTCTCCTTACTAGCGGGGATCCAGTGCGGCCCCTTCATGCATAGAGGAAAGGGTTGGAGGAGGAGGTTTCTGTGATTAGTTGGGTGGGGTGGGGGGGCGGTGGTTGGCGATGGGAGAGGGAGAAAGAAGAGCCGCTACTAAAGAATTCCTTAAACAGCAAGCCTCCTACACTCACACAAGATTAGGCACAAGCTGCGACAGCTGTAACTTTGCTCAGGCAATTCCACAAGAAGACAGGGCGGACCCGCTGGCAAATCCCATAATCCCACCCCCCTGCCTCCCTCCTCTGAACTTTGCTTCTTGACATCAGCTCTGTCAACATCAGCTTTGTGCCAGCTGTGAGACTACTCCCCACTGCATGGCCTTCACATCAAACGTTCAGAAAGAAAAACAAAGGAAAAAGGGGGAAAAAAAAAGGAACAGCGGCAATTAAAAATTAATTTTTTGTTC
Source organism: Dama dama (assembly GCF_033118175.1). NCBI lineage: Eukaryota > Metazoa > Chordata > Mammalia > Artiodactyla > Cervidae > Dama > Dama dama. Next base: position 12,235,485 of record NC_083702.1, read on the forward strand.
CCTTCAAACATCTCCTTCAAAATTAAAAGAAAAGACTCAGTAATACAGTAACATAAAAAGAGATCACTTGATACGGACAGATCTCATTAAACTTTTCTCATCAGCAGAAGGAAGGGCAGTGCAGACTTCATGAAGGACACTGGAGGTAACAGCCCCACGCACTCATCACCCTGTCCCTGGTCCTGCCGGTGGAGGTCACTCACTCGGGTAAACGGGTAATCGTTGAGAGCCGCTTCCTCTGGGGTGAACAGCACTCACCAGAGAGTTTAACTTGCGCTGAGAGATACTAATGTTAACCGCTATCCATCATCCTTAATGTGAAGAGACGGCACTTCTTTATCGTCCTCCACCCCACTGCTTACCCTTCCTTCCTCCTTCTCAACCCCCAAGCACAAAAATACACATGAGGAAGATTTCATTAAAATCATTCAACATGTCAGAATTCAATGGCCAACTTCTCAGATGTTTGGTTGGGGGCGGGGGGGTGTAAAAAATTGAAGCCAGATGCACTGATGAAGTCAATTTTAAGAAAGGAACGCTAGCCTAACACAGGGACAGAATTTGGTTTCACACAGACTACTTTTTATTTTAAGGAAATGCCTTGGGTTAAAACAAAAGATATGTTCTTCTCCGCTCTCTTTAAAGTCACTCAAATATCTCCCACAGTTCAATTTGTTGAAAATCAAAGTCAAAACAAAAGTAGGTGCATTTCATTAAAGAAATGGAAACATATACATGAAAAGCAATGCTATATATATATATATATATATATATATATATATAATGTGTATAGAACATCTAGGACAAACAGCCCCCATGGATGGCCAGGTTCTCATCTTGAAAATTCTGGTAGCTGACTATCAGAAGCTTGGGCAAGGACGTGTGGTTTACTTAATCATAGGACATCTCCTCTGATCAATAATGCTTATAAAAAGAACAAGCACACCTTTTCTAAGTCTTCACCAAAAACCCCAAAGATAACCTTTTACTTAACGTAATAAACAACTGATGTCATCTGTAAGAGGGTGTCTCTCGTCTCTGAGGTCTTGGCAAAGGGGCTGCATAGACACCGGCTTCTGCTCTCTGTTAAGGGCTCTCCTTGGAGATTTCACCTTCAAAATTCAGAGGAGGAGCTTCCACAATAACACAAAGGAAAGGATTAAACCATTTGTTTCACTGAAGGAGACCCCAGTACTTTTCAGAATTTTCCTGCCAAATGTAACGTTAACCACTCATCGTTTTATGGGGCACATTCCTGAAATAAGCTCAAATGATGTGACTAAAAGTTCCCATAGAATAGGGCTAAACTTAACTAAAGGAAACAGCTTAGCAGGCCACACAACTGTACTATCAGTAAACAATCTTTCAGTAAATTCCACTGGCCATCAGATGGAACCGAATTCTGTCCAGGGGGAAATGTATCTATTGAGGATATTTCAGACATGGCAGGATTTCTTTAAATAATTTTAAGACTTGTTTTTTTTCTTAAATGTAAGAAAGGGCACAGTTTGAGCTAAAAGCTTTAAAAAGTTACACACGTGTCAACAGTATGAGTAGGTGCTTCACCTGCAGGAAAACACAATTTTCGGATTAATTTCAGCAACTATCCACACATGTGTAAAAACAGATGCTGATTTGTATTACACTTTTCCTGTGTAATCCCTAATTCCATTTAATACGTATTGAGAACTCCATAAAACCCACCTATGCTCACATTCTAGACAGAAGAAGCCCTAAGAGGAAAATTAACCAAAATGGAAGAAATGATGTAGAATTAAATCTTTAAATAGGTTGAGAAGATCTGTTAAGAAGAAGCCAAAATTTATTTTTACAAAAACAAGAAGAACAGTAACATCTGGCATGTGACACATCATGTACTGTTTCTAGAAAGATGTCTATCTTAATTTTTTAAATGGTTTTCTTAAATAATTATCCCCATGACCAATGTTCAAACCAAGGATAAGTAGTCTTCATTTAAAAAAAAAAAAAAAAAAAAACTCTTACCAAAATGGAGGGAAAACAAATTTTGTAGGTAGAGCAAATAAAACGTAATTTTGAAGAAAAACACAGATGCTTCACTGATTCTGCACCAAGAGGAGAATAGGCCTAAATACATGAAAAACTGCTTTTTCCTATCTCCATCTCTACTTTCTCTGAACTTCGTCCTTAATATCCACTGGTCTCAGGAGAGCTGGTTGTGGAAGCCGCCATGTCTTTTCAGCAGGCCCATCAGTCTCCCTGACAGTGCCCTCTCTCAAGGTTAAATCCAGATACCCACCTTTGTTATAAATAAAAACAGAGCACCAAATGCTATTGACGTGAGCCCCCTGCCCCCAGTTCAGTCTGCCCTGCCATATTAGAATGTGGCTAAAACCTGCAGTTCTGTCAAAAGACAAAGTAAGTGTCATGGCTGAAAGAATAAAAATACATAAGGTGACCGACCATTCTGAACCAAGGGAGGATGGATGGTGTGTCCTTCGTTAAAATGTGAGAGGCTCATAACGGGTAACCTATGAAATTTTCAAGAATATTAGGATGCTAAATATAAGATCATTATACATGACTTTTAAAATCTGTAACTAAAATTTAAATTTAATATTTATAATAACTATAGCTGTAATTAATGAACAACTTGGGGCTTCCCTAGTGGCTCAGATGGTAAAGCATCTGTCTGCAATGCAGGAGACGTGGGTTCAATCCTTGGGTCGAGAAGATCCCTTGGAGAAGGAAATAGAAACCCGCTCCAGTATTCTTGCCTGGGAAATCCTATGGTTGCAAAAAGTTGGACACGATTGAGCCATTAACATTTTCAGTTTTTTTTTTTTTGCAAAACATTAAGAAAGGCTAAAAAGAAATTTTAAAAAATAGCCCTTAACCTAAGGCAGATATAAACTAGACAAAATGGGGGAAGGGAAGGGAGGATTAAATCACCAAGGAAGATTTCTAAAACAGGGTATTGAAAAATAAAAAGCAATAAAATATAATTAAACACACAGGCTGAGGAACAACAGGGAAGACAGTAACAAGAATAGAGTTCACCAACAAAAGTTCATTTTAAGCCAGACCTTTAGGTGGTAAAACTAGAAAACCACAGAAAGACTGTGCCTAAGCACAAAAGTGTACATCAGAAAACCAGTAAACTATATTTAAGGAAGACCAACACCACCAGGTAGTATAGAATAGGGTAGCTATGCTGGTGAGTATCTCACCTAAAAATGAGCTAGAAAATACTTAAAAGACTGAAGCTCCCAAGGCCAGGCTAAGATGCTTGTGAATGAACAGTTCTTGACATCTATCGATGAAACCGAAATCAATGAACAGTTTTCTGTAAAGAACAACGTGCAAAGTACAAAGACAGGGTTCCCAAACTCAAATATGCAAAAGAGAGCACACACACTAACAGCATGTAATAAATACAAGGTAAGAAAATGAGCTCTGAATTAAAGCAGAAACTGTAATGGAACTGCAACACAGTGTGATTAATTCCCACTGTGAGGAGTTACGCAGGCTTTACCACGCAGGGGACATTTGATCTGAACTTTAAAAGATGGGTAGGCTTTCAATACAAAGCTTTTCTAATCCCAAAATGACTATCGGTCAAAGATCTTCACTTGGCAATTACTCATGAATTGCACTGTGTCACATCTTTTCACATATCCAGCACACAAAAAAAAGTGCTTTTAATAAGCATATCTAATATTCACAGGGAGTAAAATAATTCTTATTTATCTCTCTCCTCACAGCACTCAGAGAAATGATAATTCCATAACGGGCTCTCAATAAACACTTACTGAGGACGACGACAGGTGTCGTTTAGTCACTAAGTCATGTCCAACTCTTGTGAGCCCCATGGGCCAGCCTCCTCTGTCCATGGGATTTTCCAGGCAAGAATACTGGAGTGGGTTTCCATTTTCCAATTTAGCCAATTACAGGGAAACATGGCTTATAGAAATGAATGAAACAACTTAGAACTGACTTTAACTAATACAGAGCTAAATTCCCGAGTAGTGGAAAGTTTGGCGAAACTCATTGCAGAATGTCAACAGAAGAGGAGCAATGATCGAAAAACATGACAGAGGGAAAGGCTCATCTCCAGGCTGTGCTCAATGTTTTATCATCCATGCCTGGCATCTGTGAGTATCGACTGGAAGCATAAAATGGTTTAAATGTCAGTATGCATGGGTTGTGGCAGAGATCCTTTAAAGATCCATTGTGTAACCATGTCTTAGAACAGTCACATATATTCAATGCATCTAAGCAGATACTCCGAAGATCTTGGAAGGTGCAGTGAATCTAGGTGAGTGTCCGACAGAAAACTGGTCAAGGAAAGTGTCTGGATGAATGCAGGACCATCTATGACACCCAAGGTCAAGAGGTCAGAATGGAAGGCACCCCCTTGCCAAGCCCTGAGGGTTGCTGAGTACCCTCTCTTGACCATCCTGGACACGGTGGACCAGAGCGTGCATGGATGCTGCCCTCCTTCTCAGCCTCCCAGAAGCATCCCCAGTCTTCCCCTGACCTCAGGGATGCCGTACCTCCTCTTCCTCTCCTGCCTCGTCTGGCCTCCTCATTTTCGTTTGCTTTGAGCACCTCTCCTAATTACTCTGGCTCTAAACAGTAAGGATGCCAAGGGTTCAGCTCTAACTCCATGTTCTTCTGTCAGTATTTTATCTCTAGAAGCTGTCTGATTCTTACAGATCAAAATGTGGTTTCTGAGCTCAAGTCTCCAAAATTAACTTGACACCAGGCTTCTCTAAACTTCAACTCTGCACACCCCACCGCTGGCTCAAACCTCCATTAGGAAAGCTCTCAGACAGCTTCACTTGTTGGAAATTGACTTGTTCTCTTTCCCTGGAGAACCTGGTGATCTCAGTCTTGGGGTTAACCCATCTTATCACTGAGCATCGGCACACACAGAGTTCCCGACACCAAGAGCCTATGAGCCATTCCCGTTCCTGCCTCTCCCTTACTGCCCACATTCCAATCTGTAAGACAGTCTTGCCTTTTGATCTAAAAGTAACACATCTCAAATTCGCTCTCTCTTCTTTCCTCTCTTCACTACCAGAATGCTCTCTCAACTCCCACCTTCATTCTTACTACAGGGCCTCCTACTGTGATCTGAGCTCCTTCAGAGGTGAGACCTTGATCATCTTACATCATCACTATTTACACAAAGCACATGTGCAACACATATTTATTCACATATACTTTCTTTTTAAAAAATATTTTATTGACTGCACCGGATCTTAGTTGCAGCCTGGGTGATCTAGTTCCCTGACCAGGGATCGAACAACCCAGGATCCCTGCTTTGGGAGCATGGAGTTGTACCCACTGGACCACCAGGGAAGTCCTGGCATATAAATTCTTCATAACCACACTTATTCTAATCTATATCCAAATACTGCAAAAAACAGCACTGTCAAAGTGCAAAGCAGATCCTGTTCAACTTTACTTACATGGGCACAGACTCATGGATATTTATTTCATAGGATGGATTAAATTAAAAAACTACTATTGCTTGTTCTTGACTCAGCTTATTTCAGCACAGGACATATTCCTCCAGGTTGGCTGCATGGTCTTCCCACAGCCATCATCCTTCAGCTGAGCTCATTCCCACGCTCTGAAACCACACGGTGGTCAAGACTCACGTGTCTTTCCCTGCCCCAGCCCTGCAATCGATTGCTTCTGTAAGATGCCTCAGTTCATTTTACTGGAGGAAGGTACGCAGAAACCAAAATCTGGGTGTTGGGTGTACTTACGGCTTCTCAAGTACAGAGGCAGGAAATACATGGATTTATAATAACCCTGTGCAGACACACACCAGCATCTCTGTACTTGTTTGTCTGCACATAAATTTAACACTGTGAGTTCTTACAAGTACTTCTAATTCCAGCGCTTTATGTCTTCCCACTTTACTCACTTGCAACTTCCTTCTTGAATAAAAAAACCCAGCCTTCATTGTCTACAATGTATTTCTTTATCACAACATTTATATTCTAATAATGCTCTTTTGTCTTGAGCTTCACAGTATTCAGGAAAATGGCTCCCAAAGCTCCTTAGGTTCGTTCCTGCCTTCCCCACTCCTGTGAGGGTGGTTATGTTGCTCATTTATAAAACTGGTCCATTGGGTAGTGTTTGTCCTCCCCCGTGGGGTTCCCCCAACCCCACATCTCGACTGGTTTTGTTTCTCTAGTTTTTAAGAGGATGGGAAACAATTTCGGCTGTTAAGAGTCAGAACTACACAGAGATACGTGAAGAGTCACTTTCTCCTTCAACTGACTGCCCATCCCTTTTTCCTCCTTTTCTACTAATCCTCTAACCACTCCCTTAGGCAACTGATCCCTTTAGTTTCTAGTTTATTGTTCCTGTTTTCTTTTGCGAAACCAACCTATACTTTCAAAAATACATACACAGATTGTAAAGAATGGCAAAGAACAATCAAAGTCAATGATGAAGGAAGGGAATAAATGATGATTGGGAAGGAATATACATATGACTTCTTGGATGTCAGTCGTGTTCCAATTCCTTGAGACAGTTACTTTACATGTATTACTCACACTGTGCATGTGTGTGTTTTATGTACTTTTAAAAATGTGTATTATTCTTCAGAATAAAGAAAGTTAAATGGAAAACTAATAGCATTGCTTTGTGGCAAAATGTAGCCAGAAAGAATGAGGACACCAATGAACTTAAGACCATAACTGACAGTCGCTGAATAACGAAAGGTAAAAACCAACCTTCTAGTTTAAATCAAGCTTTCCTCTTCGCGAACAACAACAAAAATACTATGAGTTTATTAACATGATTAGCAGAATTAATCTCTAGAAGCCAAGGTGGCATCTGATAAAAATTAATCATTAATCATCAAAGTTCAAAACATTACTCATTACTATAAAGGATGTCTTTTTAACATGATGAAGAATATTTTGTAATACTAGAATTATTATGATACCTACACTGGAAACACTAAAATAATTCCGTCCCTCCATCTCACCTATTTCGTGAAAATTTCAGGTAGATGGACCTGTATGTACATTCAGAAACTTAAAAACAAATTCAGGTAACGAGAACTTTGTACAACACAAACCTTCCATCAACTGCTTTCCTACCCCTTGGTCCCCGCCAAGGGTTCTACCCTCAGCCACTTCTCCAAGAATCCTCAGGGTCCCTCAGTGGGGACTTCCATTTAGAGGTGACCTTAGGGTGCAAGTGATACTCACCACCACTGGGGTGTTACCTGCAATGACATGGTTAAGAAACAAGCAGCAGAGCTCATTAGCAGAAGAGCTGAGATCAGAACTGAAGGACCCCACTTCAGTCCAGCGCTGTCACATGTTCGAATGAACTGCATGCACGTGCATCTCACATATGGCCATCAGTTATCATTTTTCATAACCTTAACATCTGTCACTTACCAAGAACCTTGGAAAGTCCTCATCCACTATAAATTAGTCTTATCTGTATGTAATACATAAACAGATAATCTGACTTACTTATCTTGCCCAGTTATATAAAGAGGAAATAAGAGATGACACATGAGGGCACTTTTGGTGTTATCGTACCACCTAACAGATGATGAACAGGGCACATTTTGGTTTACAAAGACAGGATGGTAGCAGAGAACAGTAGGTAGGAGTGTGGAAGGGGAGAATGAGACATGAAACAGGTAAGGGGGCTGCCATAAAGAAGGGCTTGTCTTATGAAACGAACAAATATTCTCTATAGCTAAAAACAATGTGATCCTAGTCCAGAAATGAGGTTAAACTGAAATCCAGAAACAACCTAATTATTACACAATTTCATAAAACACAAAGATATCAATTCAAACTTAGGAGCAGTGAAATAACTTTCTATAAATACTCTAGTGAAATTGTTAGCAAAGAAGAAAAACATAAGATCCTCACCACACAAAATAACCTAAAATTATTTAAATTAAAAGGTTAGAAATGAAAGACAGAAACAACTTAAAAATATTCATAGGTAAATATATATCTGTTCTCAAAACAGGGATAAACTAAGTAAAAAACCCACATGGAAAAAGTCATCATGAAAAAGAGAGATTTTAACTATATTAGTTAAACAAATGAAAATATAAGACATGAAAAAACACTCAGCCCTCACTGGTAAATCAGATAAATATAAATTAAAACAAAAATTAAATATTTTCCACCCATCAGATTGGCACTAAAAAATAAAAAAAAGAGGAAAAAGTTTATAGTATCAACTGTTGTTGGCAAGAGTGAGGGAAAACTGGTAGTGGCTTTTTTCAAAAGTTGGTACATTGGAGGAAATTCATACTGTTTCTATAAGGAGTATGTTATCAGTAAAAGCTATATAAAAGAAGAATGAAAAAAGGAATTAAAAAGTCAGATTTTCATGTCTGAAGTGAATTTGTTATAAAGCCTAAAAATGGCTTCTACATAACAGGTAACTCCTCCAAATCCTCCAGTAAAGATTTTGTGACTATGCAGTGTGGCATAAACATTCTATCATACCAATTAGAGAAACACAAACTGGCAGTGGCTAGTGGTCTCGGCAGGAGCTTTAGAGATCTCCACTGTCCACGGCATGCTCTAAACCTTAAACCTTCATTCAGACAGGCTAGAGATCCTGGAAGTCTCAGTTCAAATCTCAGTTCAAGTCTCAGCTGAGCTGTAAGTGGCTGTGTGCATGTGGGTAAGTAATTCAATTTCTCTGAGACAGTTTCCTCATCAATAAAAAGTGCAAAACACCCTGACACACACCAGATGAATGATGTGCTTTACTGAAGGAAAAGGCCAATTGATGCTGACCACCTGAAGACCCCGTTGAGCCCGTGGACACTGAACTCACCAAGCAGGCAGATTCCCTCCAGGAGACGATTTTCTCCCTTGCTCAGGTTTCCTCAACAAAGCTGTGCAATAAAACTGGCCTTTTCTATTGAAAGCCTCTCCTTTACTGCTAAACAGCTGGACTGAGAGGAAGGTAGCAGGCAGAAGGAAAAAGAGGTTAGAAGGAAAAAGCGCAGAAGGTGAGGATGCAGAGAGCCACGTGCCCGTGGGGAGGGCCCCGCCGGCCCTGGTCCCCTGCCCAGTCCCCCGCCTGGCCCCTCGCCCACCTGCAGCTGCTGGGAGCTGTCACTGAGGGTGTCCTCCCGCCGCCGGGCCTCCTCCAGCATCTGGGCGCTCTTCTTCTTCTCCACCTGCTCCTTGTGCTTCAGGCTGGCCACTTTCTTATTCTGGTCCTTCACCTGCCTGTGGATAAGGGGAGAAAACCCAAGCTCTTCGTATACGTGCACAGGCAAGGTGTTTATTAATTGACACCACGATGCAAGGAAGAGCTGAGAAGCAGCAAGAGTTCCTGATGTGAAATCCTCCCAACCTGGCCAAGCTCTCCATGCCAACAGCAGCTAGCTGTTAACCAGAGTGCTCCGGGAGCACCTGCGCAAGTGAGTACTTTGTGATGAAACATAGAACGGAAAGAGGCCTGGGACAGAGTGAGATGGCAGAAGAAGGAAACCAATTCAGAGATTTTTGCTGGCATATGAAAACAGGCTCTTGACATCAATGTGATGAAACTGCAGAATGGCTGATGAAGAAAGGTTTGTAACACAACTCTAATTTTACTGTTATTAAATATTTTCAACTTTCAAAAAGCTATATGTAACACTGTTTAGTCGCTCAGTTGTAGCCGACTCTTTGCAACCCCGTGGACTGCAGCACGCCAGGCTTCCCTGTCCTTTGATGTCTCCTGGAGTTTGCTCAAACTCATGTTCATTTAGTCGGTGATGCCATGCAACCATCTTATGTAACATATATGTATATAAACTTATGGCATAAAGATCTAAGGCCACAGCTTAAGCAACAGGTCATTCCATCTACTTCTGAAGCCCCCTATTGGACTCCACTGCCTCTACACTAGATAAGAAGACCAGACCAAACTCCAGGTCATAGGTAGAGATTAATCTCATTCAAGAGTGGAATCATGACTAACGATCAAGAAATATATGTAAGGCGCAGCCCAAGAGAACCTGGGCTCTGCAATGCAAGAGGACCTACATCTACCTGAGCTCTGACACTCTGCTAAGCCCATCACATTTTCCTTACTCATTAAGGAGACGAGTATTTAGTGGAACTACACTCTCACATATCAAACACTAGGAATATCAATCCATGTATAAAAACAGTTTCTGCTCTCAAATATCTCCCAGGCATCCGAGCAAATACAGGATATGCTAAGTGCTAGGAAAGGACCCCGGGAAGGGGGCAGGGGTGGCAGTGGGGATCAGGAAAAGCTTCCTGGAAAATGACCTGCCTCTGAACTTCCTGAGGGATTGGTCCAGGCTACTAGGCAGAGAGAAGAGCGGTGATAAAGCCCTGAAAAAAGGAGAGTGTGTCCCTCTGGGGGAAGCCACACTCAGTGTGACTGCGGCATAAAGTTGGACCAGCAGAACAAAGAAAAAGGAAGCCGAAAGTAAACAAAGGCCATATAACTGTATCCTGCTGAGCAAGGAAGCTGCAGTTCATCCTAAGTGTGAACGACTTAAAGAAGGGAAATGATACAATCAGATTTCCAAACTTCTGGAAACAAATCGAAGGGGGATGAAGTGGGGAGGATGTGACAATTAGAAAAATCCACTCAACTCTGCCCAAAAGTTGCATCAATAAACTGAACTAACAATGAGAAAACAAGCCACCGTGGTTTATATCTAATTAACATCCTTTAAAATCAGGTAATGACAGCCTGTGGCACGTTCTCTCACACTCATTGCTTAATCTCCAAACTAGATCTCCACGGTTTGTCAGATAAAGTACAAGACGTTCAGGCAAATTCATATTTCAGATAAATGACAAATAATATTCTAGATAAGAATATCTCAATATTCATAGGATATATTAATACAAAAAATGTATTCATTCCACCTCTGAAATTCAATTTTAACTGGACATCTCAAATTTTTATTTGCTAAATCTGGCACCCCTACAGGAACTCAGTTCAGTTCAGTTCAGTTGCTCAGTCGTGTCTGACTCTTTGCGACCCCATGAACTGAAGCACACCAGACCTCCCTGTCCATCACAGGAACTCAAATCGTGACTAAATGAAAATTAGTCTTTCCTCCCTTCTCTACTGGATTCACCAGCTTTAGCTCACCTATAGAACACCAGGTAGGTATCTACAACTGCGATCTAGAAAAACGTTTACCACTTCTCAATGTGTGATGGCGTGAAACTCAACTCTTTTCAGTGGAAGACTTTGGTGGATCAGCACAGGTCTGTGTTCACATGCTTATTTCTACCAATGTATCATTCAAAACAGTAAGACTATGTTATTTAACTTTTATTACATAACAAAACAGGGACTCTGGGCTTAACACAGTAGGAAGCATCCCATAGATTGCAAACATTTGTTGTGAACAGAGGTCTGCAGAGGTCACGGCTAAATAAAGCATGAGTAATAATAATACTGAGCCCAATCTGTTTAGATCTAAGAGTGACAGAGATGACATTTACAGGCCTCACTTTCTCAATGTCTTGCCTTTCGCTGAAGCTGCTGTTATACAATAAAAAGTAAAGATGAATTGTGGACTGAATCCTATCTTTTCGTCAATACATGGGATCTGTTCTTTGTACTCATTCTCTGGGGTTAATGTCACTGAACAGGAACTAACGAGATGTGTATCTAAGGATTCCGAGTGTGAACCTTGAGTCGTCATCACTCTAAATAATAAAATCTTTCTGCTCTGTACTGAATGGAAAGGTGGACAGAGGAGGGCAGGGTAGGACAAGCAAGGAAGAGCAGAAACAAACCAACCCATTCAAACTGGAAAAGCTTAGCAGAGACACAAAAACACAAACACTACAGGTAACTCACTATTAACACAAACAGGCTAGAACAAACAGTGGAGGGTTAAGCATCTTGCCCAAAGTCATATAATAATCTAAACATCTAATCCATCAATAAATTAGACTCTCTTGATGGCCTATTCAACTGGACTTAACCAAACCGTAATTAAAATATCTCTATGTAGAAAAAAAAATAATGCACTAAATTCTACTCTGAAGTGAAAAGAGGATTTTTAATATACTATACAGCCAAAATGATCCTTGCCACTGGAAGAACAAAACTTGTTGCGTTTTTTATTACTTGGAAAAAGCTTATTTAGGAATAAGTATAGTTTAATGGCTTTTACCACCAAATAAAAATGAACAGCTAACAATATTATAATTAACATAACTTGTAACTCAGAGAATTATGTCTACACCAATGACTTCCATGGAAAGATTCTCCTGGAGCCTTTCATAATGGTTTGTTTAGTAACATTTAGATCAAAACATGCAAAAGACAAAATGTGGGACAAAGCAATAAAACTTCTCAGTAAAAATATGAGCACACCTGAAGCTTAATTTAGAAAGTCCTCACACACAAAGCAAAAACCTTCATGATATTTTTCTACTAAAGCTGACTTGTGTTCAGATTTGGAATTACTTATGTGGTACCCTAACTGATTTACTACAATGTGGAGAAAATGTTTAAAGCAGAAAATTGGAAAATCACTTTTAAAATGCACCATTTGTGCTTGCTACTTTTATTGCAAACACTTAGGATTTCTTCTGTAATGAAAATGGTTTATTCATGGACACTTCCGTAAAAATGTTTCCACAAGTTTTATTTTTTTTAACAAACTCATCATACTAACAAAGCTGCTTATTTTTAAAGAGAGTCAAAGGTGGTTAACAAATCTTTGGTGGTTAACAAGTCAAGTGACAGATAACTTAGATGAAAAGGAATTTTTTTACAGAACATTAAGAAATGTGTAAAAGATGAAAAGCAAAACAGGCTAAAAACTGTCAAGGAGGTGGTAAGAGAGCTGGCAGAAAACAATGTCACATAAACTATAGAAGCACAGTTACGAAAAGAAGGGAGATGGTCACTAACCTAACCTAACCCAACCTAACCGACAGGTTTTAGACAGGTTCAAGACAAACAAGGCTACTCAATCTGGCAAAGGGTACATCACTGAGGAAATTTTAGCCTGGCAATGAGAGAAGATCCCAAATTATATTGCTCTGGAAAATGAATGGGAAGTGTGAACGTGGAGGCATCGAGCATAAATGATTCTTTCAAAAACTGTGCAAAATGCGAAAGAAAAAGTAAAAGGTAAAAGTAAGACACTGTGGTGAACTGAAACCAAGGGAAAGATGATGGAACGCTTGCTCACACGTCTCCTTAAGGATGGGGAAGACTAGATTATGCTTTATGTTTGGGAGTCTGTGGGAAGGAAAGAAGAGAAACAAAGGAAATGAGGAGGAGCAAGAGGAAGATTCAATTTATGGAACAAGGATTTGAAAACTGGTCAGAGGGAAGGAGTGAACAGGAAGTTTGGCCTCAGGACAGAGCTGGGACGTGAGTACCTCTGACAAAAGCAGGAGGAGGAGGAGCACAGAGAGACCTTCTGAGACTGCTACCATGCAGAGAGGAAGCAGAGGGTGGCGGGAGTGACTGGAGAACCCCTTCCTGAATCAGATTCCGATAAGTAATTACAAAACGAAGATTTGATTTTATTAACAAACTCATCATACCCTAAACAAACTCTTTATTTTTTAAAAGAGTCAAAGGTAAGGGGACTTTTCCAAAAATATCGTTAAGTCTTGAGAATAAATATCAGGGAACAGAAATGGGAAAGACAACCTTTTTCCCCCAGAAAAGCCTCAACTTCATCTTTCTACCTATAACAGAAATTTCAGCACCTGAAAATATCATTACAGAAGAAACAAGGCTTCTTTCCTCAGCTTCTGCACATATACAACTCTGCGGCAGGCTCTCCTCTGTACCTGCTATCAATCCTGACAGGAATCAAGGGCAGCATGTGGTGTTTTACAAACCTGGAGTGTATGCCACCATGTGGTGGTACCCCGGACCAAACAGGACTCTGAGAAAAGCACAAAGGAGTGATCACAACAGCTCCGTTTACTGACTGCTCAGCCTGTGCCAGATGCTGGTCCAAGGGCTATTTGTGTTAACTCATTCAACATTCACAATAGCCCTTCAGACTGGAGAGAACTAGCCCCAACTTTACAGATGGGAAAATCACAGTGAGAAAAGTACCTAAGAACCTCTGAGCAGTATGGGACCCCAGAGCTCAGATTAATTCCTAGGCTAGACTGTGTATCATATGAGAAGCCCTGAGGCTGAAGTGAGAATATCTGGCTTCAAATCTGAGGACTACTACCAAGTAGTCAGCTGACCCTAGATGTAGAAATCATGTTCCCTAGTCTCAGATCCTCATCAGAATAATGATCTGATCTGTGTAATCCACATGCTATTTGTGAGAATCAGAGACAAGTGCTTTTATAAACAGCAAACATATTAGAAAACTGCTGCTAGGAGAAAGGTAAAAGACTGAATGCCAAAGAATTGATGCTTTTGAACGGTGGTGCTGGAGAAGACTCTTGAGAGTCCCCAGACTGCAAAGAGACCAAACCAGTCAACCCTTAAGGAAATCAACCCTGAATATTCATTGGAAGGACTGATGCTCAAGTTGAAGCTCCAATACTTTGGTCACCTGATGCGAAGAGCTGACTCACTGGAAAGACCCTGATGCTGGGAAAGATTGAGGGCAGGAGAAGGGGGTGACAGAGGATGAGATGGTTGGATGACACAATCGACTCAAAGGACATGAGTTTCAGCAAACTCTGGGAGATAGTGAAGGACAGGGAAGCCTGGTGTGCTGCAGTCCATGGAGTCGCAAAGAGTTGGGCACGACTGAATGATTGAACACCAAGGTAAAATGCATTGTGGTATTAACAACATCATTTCCTGAACCTGATCAGAAATTCTCATACCATGATTTACACTGCCATGGCTCACAGGCAGAATAAACAACTTTTAAAATGAAGATTTATGATTGTTTTCTGCCAGCTTCTCTTACTAATTCACTTAGTAATAAAGATGGTTGAGTTACTTAATGGGCTCTGTAACTGTGTTACTCACCTGAAAAGTGGAAATCACAAACCATGCTACACAACTGCTGGGAAGATCAACGGAAATAAAACCTGTGAAGCCTCCACCACAAGCCCCTGACACATGAACAGCAGCACTGGGGGCTGTTTCTGTGGCCAGCATTCGGCAGTCACAAAACAACTCCCAAACTGAAAGGGTATGCGTAGGTCTGTGCAGTGCAATCACTCCAAGGCTCTTACACACATCTAGACTGTGGCTACTCTCCCTCCTGTGTCCATGCTGCACTTTACCTGCTAGTCTAAGAGCCATAATGTCTCTGATGAAACTGTAACAAAGTTAAAGCAGTATCTTCCCCTCCTTGTTCCCCCAGTGACTGCTTTTCACCTTCATTTCTCTCAGTCAAAACCCAGTTGGTCTGATTCTTGCTCTCTGACCACTCTCACGACCTTGAATGGTAGAACTGTAATGCCACTATTCCAATCAATCTAACACTCATGACGTTTTCTACACTCATACCTGAATTTCTAGACATCTTGTTCCTGGGGTAACTTTTATCACTTCAGCTGCTTACGAGGATTCAAGACAATGTCAATATACAACGTTCTGTTACATATCTTTGTTTTAGGACAAGCATACTGACCTTGAGGTGAGACTGAAGGAAACGGCCAATCCAGGAAGGAAATGTGAAAGAGAAAAGTTAGAAAGTGTTAATGAGGGCAGTATTCAGAATTCGCATTATTCACAGACACAGAGGAAACATACAGCACAGGATTAGAGAAAGGAAGGGAGACACGCAGATTCGGCACAGACACCAAAAGTGAGTAACCTCAGACTTTCAACAAGTGTATTTTCATATTAGATTACACCATTATACCTTAATGTAAGTTTCTAAAGGGATGAATTTTGTCTAAAATTTACCATTTCCTGGGGCAGGAAAAAGAAAAAATAATTTCTCAAACACAAAGGAGAAGAAGGGAAGGCCAGCTGTCGTTCCCCTTCCTGTTTGAGTATTAATAGCCACCTGTGATCTAACAACGTTAGTCAGCTTGGGTTTACACACACCCAAGTTGTCTTAGAACTGACAACTCCTTTACTCACCCCAGCCCATTTCTTAGACCCAACTTACCAAGGAGCAAAAGCAGAAAAACACGGAAATGATTCTGTAGAATACAGAACTCTCATTCATTTGGAAAATTTGACATAATTTTCTCAAATGTGAAAATAATGTTTTGCTAATTACACCCATTATGTCTCACTTCAAATCGATCAAATCTGTCCCCAAATGGTGCAATCTAACAGCAATAATGAAGAAGAAGAAATGGCTCTACAAATACCAGTTCGTTTCTGATACTGCTCAGCAGACAGAGATGCAAAGTAGTCATGCTTCGTATTCCTTACAGAGCACAAACCCCTGAGGTTCATTATTGCTTCCATATTCATAATAACAGGCAGCTTTCCCTTTTTAACAATTAATCAATTTCACTGAAAGTGGTCTTCTCCAAACACTTATAGACTCCTAAGAGCCAGGGCCATCCAGCTTGTCTTCAGGACTGAAATTTTACTTTAAGAATCTAAAACGAGAGGTTTATTTCTTGAATGCCAGCACCATTTCAGCTTGTGCTTTAATGTTTTCTAACATTTCAATACTAAAATGAGTTTTTTAAAAACTCACTGTTAGAATAATGGGAAGGCAAGGATAAAATGTATGACTGCCATTATAAAAGAGAAAAACAAAAAATGAAAACAAAATTCCTCGCAACCACACAGCGAGTACTCGGTGAATCCCGGAGAGGAATGCAGGTCTGCAAACACACCTCCTGGACGTACTTTTAGCTGTTCTCTGAGTACTCTCGGTGAATCCCGGAGAGGAATGCAGGTCTGCAAACACACCTCCTGGACGTACTTTTAGCTTACAGGTTCTTGAAAGGAATCTACAAAAATCCATGGATCTCTAGCAGAACGCAGACAATGTTCAAAGTCAAAGTGAGGTCAATCATTTATCTAAATGACTGTTCCCAATGATCTTTTTTATTTTTGTTGGTTATGACAGATTAAGTTAGAATAATTTTAAATCAACAATGACACTCACTAAGATCTCATACAGATGCAAGGCTTTATATGAAACATGGAAAAATCCCTGAAAAAAAAAATAAGTTTATTCTTGTCAAGAGTGAGCAACTTTAAGGATCTTTTTACCTATTTTATACTTCAGGAGTCATAGTTTATGTTGGCATGTTTAGCTCTTGGGAAATAAATTTAGGAGAAAAAAATCTGCGTATAGAGTAATTATATATAATTCTAATGTTTACATTTTAAAGTTTAACACCAAAATTTCTATCGAGACTGTAATAAATTATAAGGTGCTGTGCCCACAAGAAACTGTGGAAAGATGGCGTAGTGGAATTGACTATGTAAAGCTGTATAATTTATTCTTCTTTTAAATGAAAATCAGTGAAATTCATCAAGGAGGAGGAAGAAGAAAGCAGGCTAAAGCAAGCAGGATCAGATAAAGAACAGTCGTCTCCAGTTATGACAGTCAAAACATGTTGCTTTTCCTCTTTCATTTTTTAAAAACACCATCCATTCTCCCTCAAGAAAGAACATACAACCACCATGCTCATTTTTCCTCTTTTCCAACTACATCAAGACCCGATACTGTCCTTCATGGATCGAAGATACACAACTGCAAACTTTAAGGAAATTCTTTAATGAATCTTTTCCCTCATGAATTGTATACTAATTTATGCCAAATCTATATACAGCTTAATTTCCTTATGGGAGATTTCTGAAGACATTAACCTGCATGATCAATTCAGGATTTCTTTACAGAAAACATATTTACAAATATGAAGACTAAAGATGTAGGTTTATACTTTCAGGTTACACTGTGCCACAGAGGCCTGAATACACCGTGATACAAAAATAAATCACAAACATGAAGCCCACTTTCCCAAGGAAAATGTCAAAAAAATTTTAGGTCAGCCTAAACAAACAAACTTTCAGGATGCAGTTACAAAAGTCAAATACCTAATTATAACAGTAAACACATTCCTTTGGCTACATACATTTAAAATGGAATACATGAGAAAATAATGTTGATTTGGAAATACTTTCTTTCATCCCCACACTCACTGAAACAATTTTATTCACTCTCATTGCAGACACCTTCAATTCACCAGAGAGAAGATGACCAGTATGATTAAGAAATAAAAAATATATACCAATTAAATCACGCCATTATTTAGTCATGTATCCCAGTTTCAGAGATATTAAAATATAAAAATAAAACTTAGAAGTGGTATTTTATTGTGACAGAAGAGTTCATCTACATGTTTGTTTAACCTGAAGAAAGAAAAGTAACCCTACTGAATTATATTAAATAAGACTATTTAATGCATATGTGTTTACTTATATTTTTACAGAAAAAAGTGTATGTGCAATGGTAAACATATTACAAACATATACAGGAAATGAACATAAGATTATTTTCAATATAACAAACAGGGAAAAAGACTAGTATCTATTTAATGAAAGGTCTGAATGTTCAGGGAATGGGAAGATAAAATGTGGGATGATTAGAGAGTGAAATGAGAAAGGAGCCACATCTCTGTTTTAACATATATCTTCATTGGGTCCTCAACAATGTACAGTGCTGGGAGAGACTGAGAAAGATACTATCAGAAAGGCATAGAAGAAGGAAAAAAATTACTACCTAAGGGAGGTTTTTTAAAGCTTCCCCTCCAGAAAAAGCTAACAGTTACAAAGCGTCAGATTCCCACAAATGAATAAGGGGAAAGAAAATTTTAGTCCATTTTCATTACATGAAATTCAGGTATTGGTAGGTTTTAAAAGCAAATAAAAAACCCCAAAGACCACATCCTCAAGTCACAAGGTTTAAGGGTGGCGTGATGGGAAAACAACCCCATTCTCTGGGTTCAAGCTCAGTTCATCATGTTGATCTTGATCTACAGAAGCGTAGACTCTTCTCACCAAAATGAGGTTAAAAATGACTGCTTCAGCCATTTAGACTGTTAATTTGAGGGGCTACCTTAAGCCTGAACTCTGAGCAAACAGGAAACACTCTTGCTTTAAAAAAAAAAAAAAAAAAAAATCAAGGGACTTCCCTGGTGGTCCAGTGGTTAAGATTTCACCTTCTAATGCAGGGGGTGCAGGGTTGCTCCCTCTCCCTGGTCAGGTAGCTAAGACCCCACATGCCTCAGGGCCAAAAAACTGAACAGTAGCAATAGTGTAACAAATTCAATAAAGACTAAAAAAATGATAAAATTAAAAAAAAAAATCAAGTAGCTCCAAATCTTATGAACAGATCATATATCAATTTTTAAATAAAGCCAGTTGTTTATAAATTAGAATGTATTAACAGTTCCCTTAGAAACATTATAAACACAAGTACTCTTGCTAGTCCACAAAATCTAAGTTTAATCATGATGCAAAAGCCTAGAATTAATAATAGTTCTAGATGAGGTCTGGAAAAGACAATTAGCAAAGGAAATAAAATTAACCATCACGAATAGAAAAAGTAAGTTTCCTCCTAACAGTAAAACTACTCACAAGCCTGGCCCAAAAATGTGTGTGTGTGTGTGTGTGTGTGTGTGTGTGAATAACACACCACCGACCCCTGGTTCTCTTGTCTTTGTCAGAACAGTTACAGCAGTAGTACACCCATCTTGCCTTTTCCTCTCCGTTTCACATCTCTATGTACACTGAAGTTCTAGGACCTAAGATGAGCAGTCTAGGATCCAAAATAACCTACTAGCCTTCCATTTAAACATCCCCTCAAGCCATTATCATTTAGTATTGGCCACAAAAATTAAAAGACCAGACTTGAGTCCGAAGGTCAACAAGAAGTCTTTTCTATTGTAATGCTGTACCCTGTATAACATGTCAATCTCCAGGTTTGTTTTTATTCTCTTCTTACCTAAATTGACCTAGGCAGACTACCCAGAACCACCAGGTGATGACTTTCTGGAAGTGTCAACCTGGCTAGGTTATAGCGTCCCATTAATTTAATCCAACGCTAATCTAGATGCTGTTATGAAAGTATTTTATAAATATAATTAAAGCCTATAATCCATTTAAGTAAAAGAAATTATCCCAGATAATCAAAGTGGGCATATCTGAATCCTTTGGAAGGCCCTAAAAGCAGGCTTCCCAAGGAAAGAGAAGAAATTCTGCCTGTGGACCACAGTATGGCCCAGGCCTATGGAGTCTATTCTGCAGTGGTCTCCCCCTCTTGACAACTTTCCTGTATAGGTCTTAGACCTGCTTAGCCAGATGCTGACAGTCACACTAGACAATTCCTTGTAATAAATCAGATATATATATGCATATATCTTGCTGGTGGTTTAGTCGCTCAGTCGTGTCCGACTCTTTGTGACCCTATGGACTGTAGCCCACCAGGCCCCTCTGTCCATGGGATTCTCCAGGCAAGAATACTGGAGTGGGTTGCCATTTCCTTCTCCAGGGAATCTTCCCCACTCAGGGACTGAGTCTGGGTCTCTTGCACTGAAGGCGGATTCTTTACCAACTGAGCCACCAGGGAAGCCCATATGTACCTTAAATAAATAAATATATGTATGTATCTCTTCTACTGGTTCTGCCTCTTTGGTTGAACTCCAACTGATACACAGCATAGGACAGAATATAAATTTAGAAACAATACTTCTTAGATTTAATTGGGAAAAACATCTTATATCTGCAGATGTATGGGTAGGCTTACTTAATCCTCAGTAGCTCAAGACACTGGTACAACACCAAATCATCTGACAGAAGCTCCTGTTGTTGTGTACGAGCAGTGAAAGGGGCTATTTTTTCCAAGACCACAAAGAATACGTCTGGGAATTCTTTATGACTTAATCTAAACCTTTCGATGTTAGAGAATCTTATATAAGTACGAGAAAATTTTAAAAGAATAATAAGAATTTTCTTTAGTCCAATGATTGTAACAGCCTGTGTTCATTTTTGCACTTAGGAGGTTGCTGAATGCCCTGTAAAAATGCATCTGCTTCCCAAATGAATTGGCGTTTGGCATCACAGTCACACTGAATAAGAGGCTACTCCTTAACGGGCACTCCAGCAAAAGAGCCACCACACAAAAGACGGGCTTCAAGCCAAGAATGAGACAATTACAACCAGCAATATCTGAACCTTACCAGAGAGGACACATACTTAATCCACAAGTGGTGGACCTAACAGGTACTGTTCAGCTGGACATACAACGGGCTGGTCTTTATTTCTGATCAAGCAGACTCCCCAGCAAGCCCCCAGAGGCAGCACAGCGGCAGCAGCAACTCCTCAAGTTCAGAACTGTCACCTTACTCGACACTCACTTTCCCAGGAAGTCCCAAACCAAGCCCCCCGACGGTGCAGGGACAGAAGCCTGGCGTGGAAGCCACAAAGGGCGGGAGACTGGTGTTCTGAGGGGCGTGGACACAGACAGACACAGAGACCAAAACCCCAATGGTAAGCCAAATCAAGAGGACGGTGAAGAAACTCAAATGATAAGTGACAGGGAGACGGACACCCACACACAGGAAAACAGTGGAAATGGCAACACGAGAAGCAAAATTGTTAGTAAGACACGCGGGAGCCAAACACATGCACTAAATCTGGGAACAAAAGGCAGAAAATAGTTTCAATCATCTTTCATTTCTGTCTTGAACTGTGCGGCTCAGTAAACAAATTACAAAGCCAGGAGCAACTGAGTTTTTTAGGACTGTATCTTTTCTTGGTAGCCAAGAAATTATGTGTCAAATCTTAAAACAAGATTATGACACTGCATGACCCGAAGACAAAACTCTATAGTATATTATATTCTGTGGAAAGAGCAGATCATTAACAACTCTTTCCCAAAATGTGAAAAATGCAGTGACTAATAAAAGCTATTTGGCATGCTCTGCATATAAGATAAAGATTTAATCCTATTTCTCACTCTCACTGAAATCACATTCTCTCCCAAATCAGTACTGGGTCCAAAAATGAATTGAAACATTTTTCAAGAAAACGATCTTGAATAGCCAGTGATAATTTCAATGTATAATTCTAATTTTTAAAAAATCAAACAAAAATAAAAGTTTATCAAGGAATTTCTTTTCTGAAATATTGAAATACATTTAGTGGAGAGTCATCATCCATAAAAAGTACTGCATTTTAAAATCTATGAAGATGAAGTACTGCTGTTGATTTCAGGCTGATACAAAGGCAGAGAGACAAGTATGCAAGGGGCATGTGTGTTCATTTGGGGGGTAAAGATACAAGGCAAACATGGGAGAAGACACACAGAAATGTATAAAATCTAATCTTGAGACTCTGATAATTAATTAATTCTGACTTAAAGAACGTTATCCACCCATTTTCTCCAGACTTACTATCAAAATAAGAAGAAACAAATGAGTAAGTGATCAGCTCATGTTATTCATACTTTAAACCTTACTGAAGAAGAACCGTGAGGGTTGGACTTATAGTTTCTTGAAAAATCAAAATCCTACAGGTACAGAACAAAAGGAAAAAATGACTTCCAGGGGAAAAATATCAAATCTACCCTAACCCTAAAATTTAAAACTGAATAAACAACTTATGAAAGTAGTCTATTACCTCTTGACATTCAAGAGCACAAAAATATTAAAACGGGCTCAAGGGAGCCTCAGGATTAGTGAGTTCACACTGTCCTGCTAGTCTCTCTGTTCAGAATACAGTGATTAGCATAGCTCTACTGGAAGAACTATTTCTATGCACTCATGAATTTATGTCAAATACATGGTGTAAAGGAAGAGGCCAAGAGGCATAAGCTTGATCTTTGGTACAAAATACCCTAACAAGAAAAAAAAAGGCAAAGAAAACTCCCAGAGAGCGGTCTGGCTGGCTCTGTTCAAAGAGAGGTCACTTTCAAGTAGTCAAAGGTAGAGCTCAGCAAACACATCCATGTCTCACAAACTGTCCTCAAAATGTCTCTCCTTCTAAGCTTGAGCTGCTTTAACAGCTTGCTTCTCCACAACACAGAGTCTAAAAATTCATGGCCCAAAAGACCATCGGCTCAGAAAAAGGCCTGAATGAACTAAAAAATGCTAGCTGCTTGAACTTGAGGCTCCTTTGCTCCTGAAATAGATAAAATAAAGGGATACTTTCTCTGTCCAATCAATGATATTGAAGTCCACAGCTTTCCCATCTACTCCCACTCTGTGTGGCCTTTTAGAGACTCACACTGACTTGGAATAAAATGGAGGCAATGAAGACACTAGGCACTCAAGAATGTAAACTTGGAGAGGCAGACATACTGGAGAAACATGACCCCAAATTACACAGTTTTAAAACCATGCTTCACCCTTCCTAACACAGTGAATCCCCGTTCAGCCTCCCCCTCCTTACCTTTCCAACTCAGCAATCTTCTTATCTTTGTCATTCTTCTCATTTTCCACCTCCTTTAAGATTTCCAAGAGGCGGTCAACTTCTGCCTGGGCCTTGCTGGATTCATCTTTATACCTGGCAATCTCTCTCTCCAGCTGCTGTATTCGATCACTCATCTCAGGACTGGCTCTGGCTTCCAATGTTGCCTCATGTGCCTACAAAGAAAATGTCCAAATTCTATGAGACAAGCAGAGAGTGGCAGAGGACAAACCAAGTCCCTGGAAGCCACCTATACTCCAGTGTAAACAGGACATCATCAAATCCCTAATAGCTAGTCTTTAATTTATAAGGTTTTTCTCTGCTTAAACATTACACAGACAAAACATTCATAATACAGAGAGAAATAATTATATTAGAATCTGAACAAATTTGTTATTTAAAACAGTACACCTCTGAAACCTAAACAGCATATTAAAAACCAGAGACATTGCTTTGCTGACAAAGGTCCGTACAGTCAGAGCTACGGTTTTTCCAGTAGTCATGTACGGATGTGAGAGTTGGACCATAAAGAAGGCTAAGTGCTAAAGAATTTCAACAATAAGCACAGCCTTCTGAATAAATATAAACACCAACCTTACACCAGATATGGTTTTCAGCAAAAAGAAAATATGCCAATACTACTTCCAGTAAACCTACAAATTAGCTACAAAGTAAATGAAACAAGGGAAAACATGAAAAGAAAAATAGCAATGGTAGAAAAACAACTAACAAATCAAAGAAGGTAGAAGTCACCAACTCCTCTACCCAAAGATAACTTTAATTTTTCTTATGAACCTAAACACAAAGTGTAAGAGATCATCAGAAATAACCAGCTGTAGAACTACCATGGTAACAAGGAGATTAAAAGTAAACAAACAGAAAACATGGGATTGTCATACACAGGTGAGTTTGGATTATTAGTGAACAACAATTACTGCTCTTGATAGTTATTGCTTAGTTTTATAATCCTAAATATATCTAACAGTTTTACCTTCAATATTCCGGTATTAAATAGAAAATTATCTCCACTTGTTTAGTGACGGGGGAGGGGGAAAGTCAATTATCAAGTCTGAATTAGTTAATCTCAAAAAAAAAAAGGATTTTTCTTCTTATTCAAAAGTAACTTTAAAATGAAACTCCAATACTTTGGCTACCTGATGCAAAGAGCTGACTCATTTGAAAAGACCCCGATGCTTGGAAAGATTGAGGGCAGGAGGAGAAGGGGATGACAGAGGATGAGATGGCTGGATGGCATCACCGACTCAATGGACATAGGTTTGGGTGAACTCCGGGAGTTGGTGATGGACAGGGAGGCCTGGTGTGCTGCGGTTCAATGGGGTTGCAAAGAGTCGGACACGGCGGAGCGACTGAACTGAAATGAACTTTAAAATAATGGCTTTTCTTCTTTTCTTTAGCTTAAAAATATGACTTTATTTTTGGCATATCCTAAAAAATGACTCATTATGAGTTTCATGCTGAATACACCCAATACATGGGAAGAGTGAGTGAATGAAAGTCGCTTGGTTGTGTCCAACTCTTTGCGACCCCACGGACTGCAGCCTGCCAGGCTCCTCTGTCCATGGGGATTCTCCAGGCAAGAATACTGGAGTGGGTTGCCATTTCCTCCTCCAGGGGATCTTCCCACCCTGGGGATTGAACCCAGGTCTCCTGCACTGCAAGCGGATTATGGAAAAAGAACATCACCCAAAGTGTCAACATCAGGCTTGATCCCCCTTTCATCAGTAGTCATATGAAGTGGACCCAGTTAATCAGAGTTGATAACTCAAGAGATAACAAATATGCAAGTGTTTTGAAAACTACAAATGGCTGTATAAATATTACAGAGGAATAAGTCAATGAAATGGATAGTAAGTATCCCTACCATATTCTAATATTCACCATATGGGTGATTATCACTGTAAAATTATCTTTTTCCAGGAAGCCTAAAGCTAATGGGAGAAAAATATCAACTGAGACTTTTACATGATGGTCTTTTACATTTGTTTCTCTACAAAGGAGCTGCATATTTGAATCTTACTCTGAATTATTAATTTTCTAAGAGTTTGAGGACTCTAAGGAGTAAAGATATTAATGCTGCAAGAATTAATCAAGGTATAAATAGTATTATTCCTCCATTAGTAAGTTATTCCATCCAAATACTATAAAGTTTTCTACTATGTTCTTATTTAAAATCAGGGCCAGAAAATGGATATGTATTCTTTAACCTTTTTCAACTGTGATTCCATCTTCAGACACTCTTCCTTCTTCTGCTCCAAAGCAATTTCTAGAGTCTTAAGTCGTGAGTCCTTTTTCAGTCCTGAGGAAGCCAGGGACGAGGCGTGTTCTTTCAGATCCAACAGTGAAGCCTGAAAGAAGCAATGCATATCTACAATAAACACTATTTATTAACCAAAAGGAGGCTGAACTTCTTAAATTTATTTTCCTGGTGGTTTCTAGTTTCTTTCCATTACCATATACTGACATATTTCCAAGAACACAAAATATAAAACAGCCGCATTACTACTGGCTTTCAAGTCCTAACTGAAACAAAATGAATCCCCCAGAAAGGCCAACTGAATAATGACTTAAGGAGTTCTAGCAATACATATCCATTTTCACAAAATAAATGGAAGAAGGTCAAGCTCTGTGAATATAAGCAGTCAACCTTAGTGGCTACACTGTTCTTTCTCTTTTAGAAGAAATATTCTATTAGAAACTTCAATTTCTATACATGTTCCTAAAGGTATTAGAAAGAAAACCCTGAGAATGTCCTTAAAGCTCATGATTATCTGATCACGAGGCATTAGGCACTTCTGCTGTTCAGGTGGCATACATGAGGTTCTCCAGAAGTGAGATGGGAATATATGAAGGCATCTATCAAGAGTTGTCTAAGGTTTCCCTGCTGGTGTTGAGGTGATCCCTAAGACGGTTTGTAAACAGACTCCTCCTGGTGCATATTCCTTCCATCTGTCACCTTTCTTACCACTGGCACAATAATTCTCCAAATGTACCTGGAGAAGTACTATTATTTTGGAATCTACAAAGTGTCATTAACAACTAAGAAACCAACTCCTAATAGCTGGAAGAGGCAGGAGGTAAGGCTTAGGAAATGAATCATTTCATCCATGCTTCCTGAAATAGCCTTGGCTCTAAGAAGATTCTGTAAACCTTCCATCAGACCCTTTTCTGCATGCGTTATGTCCACACCAACAACATACACACAGCGCACTGACTAAGCAGATCACGCAATCCTCTGGGGGTGATCCCGACCTCTTTCTCTGAGAGGTCGCCCTGCAGCACGCTGACTTTCTCTTTCAGGTCTTTAAGGTCTTTCTTGTAGTTGTCAATTTCCTCCTGCTTTTCCCGCTCATCTCGGTCGCGCTGCTCCTTCAAGCGTTCAATCGTCCGCTCCTGTTAAGAGAGGACATCAGTGCATAGAAAATTCCTTTCTACTTCTACCTCATGACTACAATGCAGGTCTGAGCTCACGCAGTTTCACACTTCCATCCTCCACTTAAAAAAGCGTATGTTAAGAATTTACTTTTTAAAGAATTCATCCTTCCTGCCTATCTGGCTGTAACATACATCTGGCTTTGTTCTTTTGATTCCCTTAGGTTTCTTTCCCTATAATCTTAGTATTAGATGCTGCTAAAGTATTCTTTTTGAATAATTTCATTTATTCAATTTCTAAGTAACAAAAAACTTACATGTATATATACCCTAAGGACAGTAAGTACCAAATATTTCTTCTCTATATATAATTCACATGTTGCTACAAAATAATGGAAACAATTCCCACACCAAAGAGGAGGAGGTAGGAGAGATTATGATTTGTTGAGTTTAAAGCATCAAGAAAGATAAAGAAAAAAGAAACCATTAAAACTCCTGTCAACAGATACTCAGGAAGTTTGAAAGCTGAAGCAATTAAGTATATTTCTGGGTATTATTTCTGAATAGATTTGAGGATCAAGCTATGATCCCTGGGCAGGCAGCCTGAAGCATTCTGCATCCAAGAGGCTTAAGAACAGTAACTCTATTCCTTAAATTAAAAAAAAAAAAAATTCCAATTACAATGTCCCACCAAGAGTCTTTAAACCTTTTCCAAGACATTAATACTTGTCACACTGGGTTACTTCTTTATTTACTCAATCATACCTGAAAAAAACTAGGTTTGCTCACAAAGGCAAAATGAAATGGCAAGGCCACAACTTGAAAAACAGCAAGTACACTGTATTAACAACTAAAGCCCATAAAGATAAGAGGTCCCAATGTGGCACAGTAAGAGGACCAACGATGCCTCTCAATGGTCAGTGTCTGACACGCCCACCTGACCAAGTCCAGCTGGTCTTCAAACACAAGGATGTTTCTGAGACAGCAGCACTGACATGGATACACGACCACGTGTAACACAGACAGCTAGTGGGAGGCTGCCGTGCAGCACAGGGAGCTCAGCTCGGAGCTGTGATGACCTGGAGGGGTGGGATGGGGAGTGGGGATGGCAGGCGTGGGAGGAGGCTCAGGGGGCGGAAGTGTATGTATGCATTTAGCTGCTTCACTTTGTTGCACAGCAGAAACCACTGTAAAGCAATTATACTCCATCCTGTAATTAAAATATTATTCAAATAAAAAAAAGTTTGTCTTCAGAAGAGAGTCAACAGGTAGCACATGGCTGATTCTCTACAAACTTTAGCCCCTGCCCTCCAGTATGGACTCCACTCTGCCCAGCAACAGATGCTTAAATCGCCAACGATAAAATGGATCTTCTCTCCCTCACACTGTCAGCAGTACGGGCAGCTGTTCTCCCTTCTGCCAAAGCGCCTTCCTCTGTCTTCTCCACCCAAGTCTCATCACCCGAGTAACTTCTGGATTCACAAGGAGGCAGACGTGCGTGTGTGTGTGTGAGGAATCTGGGCCGGTCACCCACCTTCTCGGCAAGGGCCTCCTCCAGAGTGGTCAAGGCGGTGTCGGTGTTGGTGGTGTCCGCCTGCAAGGACTTGACTCGCTCCTTCAAGCTGCTCATCTGCTTCTCCTTGTCTCTAAGCTGCTCCTGGAGGTTTTCGATCTGGGTTGCGAATAAAAGTCATTTTAAGTTGGAAACAGACAGGTCAGGGTTGTTTGTGTGTGTTCTATAGAAATAATTTAATCCTAAGGGTTTCAGAATTTCATGCAAACCTTTAAGCCAAGAATTTATAGCCGATAGAGAAGACACACACATTGGCAAGGGGGAGGAGAGAGGGGAGTTAGTGGGCACACATGTAGAGTCATGACTCTCTCAAGAAGTAACTAGGGAGAAAAGACCGCACATACAGGGATGTGGAGAAGGAGAAGACCTAAAGAGAAGAGCCATGAGCAGTAACTGGATTACTTCCAGCAATGGAGTGGATGCCCAGAGGGACTCCTCTAAAAAGTGCTGAGAGAAGACAGCGAATGGAACAGCAGGACAGTAAGAAAAACAAACCAGCGTGTAAAGGAGCAACTGTTCTTAAGTGATAGTGTTCCAGTTGGATTTTTGTATCACCTTTTATCTAAACAGCAAGGATTTTCAATGAAATTTATTATGGTAGTTACTCATTCTTTCATATACACTTACATGTATTCATTTAATCAAAACAAGTAGTGCTGAATTCTCTACTATATGCCAGGTACAGGTGACACGGAGAAAAGTGAACAGACCCATTTTCCTTAGAAGACGGGAAGAGGACTTTCCGAAGCTGAACCCAGGGCATGGACATGGATAGTCACACGGGAACTATGAGGGAGGGACTTTTAAGCAAAGAAATGGTCTAGTCGAGTTCTCTGTTTTAGACTGATTAATTCTGATGGCTGTGGAGAAGATATCTAAGGGGACTTATGTAGAGACATGACAACAATTAGGAGACTGTACCAATGCAGGTAACAGTCTGGAAACTAAATGAGCTAAGAGAGATGGAAAAGATGGGATAGGCTTGTGAAAGTGTGGAAACAGCATGTTATCAGTAAGGAGACAGGTGTAGGTACAGTGAAAAAACAGTAAGAAAAGATATGGAGGAACTTAGATGTTCTTGATAAGCTAAAGGAAAATAATAACTAAGGCGACTCCTAAAACTCATACATGTCATTCTTTTGTTCAGCATATATTTGCACTCCTGCTATAGGACAGGCACTTATCCAGGTGCCGAGAATTAATTAAAACAGACAACCCCATCCTCAAAGAGCTTACATCCTACCTACATGGTAGACAGTGGATGAATAAATGAAATGAACATAGTCCTCAGGACGGCGGGTAAGTCCTATAGAGAACAATGAAGCAGGAGAATACAGTCGTCGTGTGTTGCTGAACTAGCTGGTTTATCTCACACAGCTTTCAAAATGCAACATGTCTTACCCCCATGAACAAGATGACCAGTCTACACTTCTTCACACATGAACATATTTACACACATACACGTTCTTTTGTCTATCTATACTTTTATCACATTTATCTCCATTAATCCATGGATCTATACATTGTAATGCTAATCTCCAACCACAATTATTCATTTTATGCACATCTCCACAAGCAGACTGAATCTTACTTCTCCACTCCAGTTTTGTACCTTCATATCTGGCATACGTCATGTCCATGATGAATCTGGCTCATTAAACAGTAAATAATACGTAAGGTTTTGAACTGCGGTGTTGGAGAAGACTCTTGAGAGTCTCTTGGACTTCAAGGAGATCAAACCAGTCCATCCTGAAGGAAATCAGTCCTGAATATTCATTGGAAGGACTGATGTTGAAGCTGAAACTCCAATACTTTGGCCACCTGATGTGAAGAACTGACTCATTTGAAAAGACCCTGATGCTGGGAAAGATTGAGAGCAGGAGGAGAAGGGGACGACAGAGGATGCGATGGTTGGATGGCATCAACGACTCAATGGACATGAGTTTTAGTAAACTCTGGGAGTTAGTGATGGACAGGGAGGCCTGGCGTGCTGTAGTCCATGGGGTCATAAAGAGTCGGACACGACTGAGAGACTGAACTGAATACATAAGCTTGGACTTTTATAAACTGTATTTAGGCATATGCATAAACTTTTGCCAAGAAAGGAACTACAAAAGAACCCTAGATCCAACCTTAAAATAATTTCCTACCTCAATCAACTTAATACTGTATTATAAGCTCTTTAAGGGTCTGCTTCATTCCGAAGGGGAAGAAAAGCAAAGGCCCCTCTCTAGAATCAACGAGAATTTCACAGCAGAAGAAATAAGCTAAGCAAAAAACATTCAGTGAACGTACAACAGGGAACCATGAATACTGTAAGGCTTGAATTTTTATTCTTTAACAAGGAAATAATCCTACAGGTGAACCACTAAAATTGGTTCCAGTCTTTTCAACGCCAATAAAGTCCCAAGCTTATTGTCTGAGAAAAGAATATCACATATGAAGAAGCATTAGTTTCCTTTAGTTTAATCAGACCCTCCTACTGGAATCTCATATGGATCAATATTCAGGTAAACTCACAACCACTAAACAGTTTTGCCACTTAAAAATCTAGTACGTCATATACCCACAGAATGCAAAGCCCTAGTGTTTAACCAGCTGTGCACGTCATTCTAGTTGGTAACATATTAACCCTACTCATAATAAAAAGATACAATCATGCTGTCGATTAGACTTTCTTACCAAGAAAGCTAACATATTAACCCTAATCAAATAAAAAGGAATAATCATGGTATCGATTAGACCTTCTTACCAAGAAAGAGCAATACGACAGCTTTTCTTACAAAATGAAATTTTCCAAAACCAACTAAGTTTTACATGTAAGAAAACAAGAGGTCTGTTTTATGAGCCTGCCTAATATGTAAACAGCCCTTACATGCCTAATAAGGACAGTACCCTTCGTTCTCCTCCACCGTCAACATCTAAGAAATTAAAACGTTAACTGTTAACAAGTTCACTTGTATATGTAGTCCAACTATTAAAGGAATCCATTTATTCTCTGCTGGTAAAAAAACAAACAAACAAACAAACCTTTCCTGATATACTCGGGTACAGAAGCTGCTAAACTAGGTATAATACCCATTAACAAGTTCCCCCTAAGCTGCTTTCTTATTCAATCACTCAGCTGTCTAAACAGATTGTTGAGTTGGAGGGAAGGAAAAGGATGGCTATTCTTGGACTCCTATTTACTTCTAAAGAGCAGAAATAAACATTCCATAGTGAAAGGAACTGACAAAATGAAGAAAGGGCAGTGGTCACTAAAACTGCCTTCTTTGGGCAAGTTGCCATCTGTGAGGAAGACTTGAAATAGACGCAGATATGTGCAAACTAGCTGCACAGGCATTAATCAAACTCCCTCCTAGGCGGGAGGAGGCTGTATACAAAACATTTTTAGTTATCCAGCATCGGGATGGACAACAGTTAATCCTACTAAGAACTCCTCTCATATATCCTTGCTTTGTTTGTTGTTTAGTTGCTAAGTCCTGTCCGACTCTTTGTGGCCCCATGGACTGTAGCCCGTCAGGCTCCCCAATCCAGGGAACTCTGCAGGCAAGAATACTGGAGTGGGTAGCCATGCCCTTCTCTGGGGGATCTTCCCAACCCAGGGATCAAACCCAGGTCTCCAGCACTGCAGGCAGATTCTTTACTGTCTGAGCACCAGGGAAGCTGTGGACCTGATGATTAATGGGGAGGTCCAATTAGGTAATACAAACAGCCTAATATCATAGGAAAGAACTAACAATGAAGAATTCAAGAAGGAAATATTTTTTAAATAATTATTTAGAGAAAGAAGACATTTTCCTTAAAATGATCCCTCTAATTAAAGTATATCCCTGGTAACCAGGCTGGAAAGAAAAGAGAAATAATATAACTATTATATAGAGTCTTTCTTTTCCTTACACAATTTCTATTTTACAAAGAGAGAAGAAAATTGATGGAGGAGGATGAAGACTGATGTTGAATGCAGGCCGCACGTGAATCCATCGATCTGCACAGCAGCTCCATATTGGCACAGATTTCTTAACATCTTTTGTTTTGGCTTTTATCAGCATTGCCAGTTGTCAGAAACTATCATGTTTCAACAGGGGTGATTTATTCCTAGTCGAGTGGAACTGATTACTCTGCCAGGCCCTAATCACTGAGGGAAGGTAGAGGAGACTCTCTATAGGTTGTAGCACGAAGGACAAGAAATCCCCAAATACTTCTCGCAGTCACCTACCTACTCTGAGCATCATCTGAAGGAAAAGAATTTTTCAATGATGCCTCCACACTTATTCTAAGCAGTCATCAGTGTCAATTTTATTGTGTGAAGCAGGTTCAGGAATCTTAGGCTCTTCCTTTCTTTTTTTAATCATGTATTTACTTGGTGCTTTTCTCTGACATTAATTATCAGCATATCCTGGGTTTATTCTAATTATCCTTCTGTACCTGTATTTGCTAGGTTTCCGTGGTAGCTCAGTGGTAAAGAATCCCCCTGCCAATGAAGGAGACGCAGTTTCAATCCCTGGGTTGGGAAGATCCCCTGCAGTAGGAAATGGTAACCTACTCCGATATTCCTGCCTGGAGAATTCCACGGACAGAGGACCCTGGTGGGCTACAGTTCATGGAGTTGCAAAGAGTCAGACACAACTGAGCAACTGAGCACATGCACACAGGAACCCTTGTATCCCAACTTGTTTGTTTCACAAATTCTGGGTATTTTGAAGCAGGAGTTCAGTGATGACCTTAAGGTATGTCTCACATTCCAGTCCACACAAATGAGCCATGGGCATTTTTACATGAAGATCATCAATTGCTTTCCTGAGACTGTCAAAACGGGTAGAAGAAAAGTTAAAAACCATTAATCGGTGGCATTCTTTTCAAATGCCCACAATACTGTCTACAATGAACAGTCACTTCACTTAGAACTGCCTGCTTAGGTGCTATGTCAGACTCTGGTCTGGCTGGGATGCTGGGAGGACAGAACAACAGGAACAGCAGGTCCTCACTATAAGCAACGGAAACCCAAGAACCTCATCAAATTTAGTGAATTTTCCTTGGTCAGCTTGAATCATTTTTCTAAGCTGAAAAGTCCCTGCAGGAAAAGAAGAAGTGTTAGAGGAGAAAAAAGTAAGGAGGTCTGGCAATCACAGGAAGATGAAACAGATAAAGAATAAAATACATGTCTGATGCTAGAAGCTATTTTCTGGTGAGGGTATGAGAAGGGTATTTTCTGGTGTGGCAGAGAGAAGGAAGGGCACAGAAAGTGACTTCATCAAAGTTTGATTTCATACTAGCTTCTTCAGGCGGTTCATTATTTCAGCTTCTCAACTAGAGTTGACAGGCACCCAGGCATCTAGCCAAACCGGGATTCCCACAGGTGAGAAGGCAATGTGAGTTAATTCACGTCAAATGAGAGGCAGTTTTAAGCAGAATATTAACTGTGCTTTGAAACTTTGATCAAGCGTTTTTTTTGTTTGTTTTTTCCCCAAATCCTTTGTCCCTTTCCAGATACCTATCTATGTCTTTATACTCTGACTAGTTCCTCCTACAAGGTCTCCTGAGAGACTACTAAGAACAACCTTTGTCCCGAAAGGGACCTGACCCTTTTCTATTGACTTGTTAATTACCATTTTTCAAGTTTAAAATGTGTGTTCAGTCAAAACAGAATTCAGGATACTTCAAACTAGAGCCTGCAAGAATCTGAGGATATTTATATGGCACACGATCAACCAAAAATGGACACATTCCATAAATCCTCAAATTATTTACTAAGCTGCTCAAAAGTCCAAAGAAATGATGTTTTAATAAGGGTCAAAATTACTTCTATGTTGTACGAAGCATTACAATATAAGCCTTGGAGTGGTTCTTATTTACATTATGCCTTAGCCATTGAAAATATACAGAATCTATCCAAAGGCCCCATTCTCTCAGGTCCACCCTTAGTGCCTCCACGATAATGCTGGGAGAACAGGGCTCCACATTTCCCCAAATGAAAAATACAAAGCTCTTCAAAAACACATCCACTCTTATCCCAGAAATGCAAGACTGATTCAACATACAAAAATCAATCAACAGAAGAGTCAGACATGACTGAGCACACACATAGATGATGCTGACAAAAACGAAGTTAAATCAGACTCTGCAAGTTCAACTATCTACCCTCCTTAAAGGTTTACTTGAAAAGGTGAGGTGAAAAAAGTTACATAAGCAAAGTAAATCCACATGGAGCACACTCCCCAGCAAAAATACCACCGTCAATCAGATTTCATTGACTATGTATTTTCAATAAAATACTGCAAGAATTTAGCTATATATATATTCCACTGAGAAAAAATTTTTAATTTTTTAAAAAAATAAGTAAAAGAAAGAAAAGGGAAAATCTTAATGCCTAAGTATATTAAGCTTTCAACTTAAATGCAATTAGGGCCTGGCCTTGTTTTCTTCTAACTTAGCTAATAGCTTGTGACTTTAAAACAATATTTAGAAAACACTGCAAGTAATTCTTATTAAAAATCATCCTTGCTGTTTAGTCACTGAGTTATGCTTGACTCTTTTGTGACCCCATGGACTGTAGCTCCTGCAGACTCCTGTGTCCATGAAATTTCCCAGGCAAGAATACTGGAGTGGGTTGCCATTTCCTTCTCCAGGGGATCTTTCCAATCCAGGGATTGGACCTGCATCTCCTGCATTGGCAGGTGGATTCTTCACCACTGAGCCACCAGGGAAGCCCTTGTTAAAGACAAGGCGGCACAATTTTTAAAATATTAATTTTCCTAGAATAAATTAGTAAATGTTGTTTTCAATGATAAAACATATCTTTTCAGTTTATGATATGGAAAAACTGAAGACACTAACATAGTCTTAAGACTCCAGAGAAAACAAAGTATATAAAGAACCTGTTCTTCCTGACTTCCTACTGAAAACAAAATAATAGGAGACTTAAAGAACCAATCTAGAACCAAGAAAGGGGAAACCTTCTAATTCTATACATCAGTAGCTTTCCGTTACCGTTAGATCTGAACTCTAAATACTGAAACTTAGGACACTGGAGATGCAGGCCAGGCGAAAAAAACAGACGTTACCGGGCAGAGACGGGAGAGATGATAACACCTGCGTCAGCAAATTAAACTCCAAGCTCAATTACCATTTATAATCCATTAAGTAAGGGGCGGTACAATTTTAACACACATTCTGAATGCAGCTCACATGCAAATGCTCAGTTACATTTTCCAGGTCAGTGGTTTATTATAAAAATAAGGGATCTACTGTAACACAAAACTACTTTAAACCATCGGGGAGAGCCCTGCAAAGGAGGGGCCGACGCTAATCCCATTGTACAGCACGCCTGGCCATCTGCTATTGTCTCATTTCACTCTCGGGGCACAAGGCTATCACCATGCATACAAATACGTTCATTGCCTAGAAAGCAAGAGATGGTGGGCGGGCAGGGATAGCCCAGTTCAGTTCAGTCACTCAGTCATGTTCAACTCTTTGTGACCCCATGGACTACAGCACACCAGGCCTCCCTGTCCATCACCAACTCCCGGAGCTTGCTCAAACTCATGTCCATTGAGTCAGTGATGCCATCCAACCATCTCCTGTTGTCCCCTTCTCCTCCTGTCCTCAATCTTTCCCAGCATCAGGGTCTTTTCCAATGAGTCAGTTCTTCACATCAGGTGGCCAAAGTATTGGACTTTCAGCTTCAGCATCAGTTCTTCTAATGAATATTCAGTACTGATTTCCTTTAGGATGGGCTGGTTGGATATCCTTGCAATCCAAGGGACGCTCAAGAGTCTTCTCCAACACGACAGTTCAAAAGCATCAATTCTTTGGCACTCAGCTTTCTTTATAGTCCAACTCTCACATCCATACATGACTACTGGAAAAGCCACAGCTTTGACTAGATGGACCTTTGTTGGCAAAGTAATGTCTCTGCTTTTTAATATGCTGTCTAGGTTGGTCATAGCTTTTCTTCCAAGGAGCAAATATCTTTTATTAACTTCATGGCTGCAGTCACCACCTGCAGTGATTCATTCTGGAGCCCAAGAATTTAAAGTCTCTCACTGTTTCCATTGTTTCCTCATCTATTTGCCATGAGGTGATGGGATCGGATGCCATGATCTTAGTTTTCCAAATGTTGAATTTTAAGTCAACTTTTTCACTCTCTTCTTTCACTTTCATCAAGAAGCTCTTTAGCTCTTTGCTTTCTGCCATAAGGGTGGTGTCATCTTCCTATCTGACATTATTGATATTTCTCTTAGCAATCTTGATTCCAGCTTGTGCCTCATCCAGCCTGGCATCTCACATGATGTACTCTGCACAGAAGTTAAATAAGCAGGGTGACAATATACAGCCTTGACATACTCCTTTCCAAATTTTGAACCAGTTCGTTGTTCCATGGCCAATTCTAACTATTGCTTCCTTACCTGCATACAGACTTCTCAGGAGGCAGGTAAGGTGGACTGGTATTCCCATCTCTTTAAGAATTTTCCAGTTTGTTGTGATCCACACAGTCAAAGGCTTCGGCATAGTCAAGAAAGCAGAAGCAGATGCTTTTTCTGGAACTCTCTTGCTTTTTTGGTGATTCAGCGGATGTTGGCAATTTGATCTCTGGTTCCTCTGCCTTTTCTAAATCCAGCTTGAACATCTGCAAGTTCTCGGTTCATGTACTGTTGAAGCCTGGCTTGGAGAATTTTGAGCATTACTTTGCTAGCGTGTGAAATGAGTGCAATTGTGCAGTAGTTTGAACATTCTTTGGCACTGCCTTCCTTTGGGATTAGAATGAAAACTGACCTTTTCCAGTCCTGTGGCCACTGCTGAGTTTTACAAATTTGCTGGCATATTGAGTGCAGCACTTTAACAGCATCATCTTTTAGGATCTGAAATAGTTCAACTGGAATTCCATCACCTCCACTAGCTTTGTTCGTAGTGATGCTTCCTAAGGCCCACTTGACTTCGAATTCCAGGATGTCTGGCTTTAGGTGAGTGATCACACCATTGTTAATATCTGGGTCATGAAGATCTTTTTTTGTATAGTTCTTCTGTGTATTCTTGGAGAATATACTGGAGAAGGGAATGGCAAACCACTTCAGTATTCCTTCCTTGAGAACCCAATGAACAGGGATGGTCCAGACAGAGCCCAAACGAGTCCAGAGTGCGGGGCAATCCAGTCATTACCACAGTTGCTACTATTCTCAAAAAACAAAGTTTAACGCATATTTAATAGGCCAAAGTAATACATTATTTCCTGGTATTCTCCTTAAATATTAAAATAGCTAAGATACTACTTAAATAAATGGTTATAAGTAATATTTGTGAAAAGATGATCAGAGAATGCAGATGCCAAGAACAAGAAGAAGATGAAAGCAGAGTTACCATCTCCCTCTTCCTTATGGAGTAAGTGTCTAAATCAAGAAGCCAAGCAGGTTAAGTGTTGTGTAGAATTAAGACATGTCTTCAGGAATATCTCAAGTTCCATGGGTTGGCTTAAAAGCTCAATTTGCATTTTCCTTAAGATCCCATGGAAAAACGAAAGTAAACTTTTTGGCCAACCCAATACCTAAAACGTTATGCTTAATATCCCACTGCAGTTCAATTTCTAAAGTTTCTAACGGAAAATCTTCAGGGCCAGGGGAAAGAAAAGTTGAACTCTACTTACTAGTTTCCTAAATAAAGTAACAGGATAACAAAGATGAGTGCATTCACTGAAAAGCTTCTCATGATGTAAGAAGTGGGAATAACTTTCCCAGAGACTCTCTAGAGAGTTCATAACGGGGGGAGAAGAAAGGCATTCAGAGATAGAGATACACCAGGAATTTTTAAGAATCCGTATTACAAATGAATGAAGGAGGGAGGTGCAATTCCGGGACATGACCCTCTTGGCAAGGACACGACCCGCCTTTTTCACTCACAGCGCTCCCTCAGCCTGGGACATCTCACCCCTTCCCCATCTGCCGAGCAAACTTCACGCATCTTCAAGACT
Organism: Dama dama; assembly: GCF_033118175.1. Lineage (NCBI taxonomy): Eukaryota > Metazoa > Chordata > Mammalia > Artiodactyla > Cervidae > Dama > Dama dama. The sequence continues at coordinate 12,273,752 of NC_083702.1, forward strand.
CGGCCGCTGTGACTTCTCTCAGACTCTCGGCCGCTGCGACTTCTCTCAGACTCCTGACACGCAAGGGCAAATGTGAAATGCTCGGCGTTGCGCCCATGCATGCCGTCCGTGGAGCAGCCTCTGTAACCCCCACAGCTCTGAGTCTGCGAGCAGGGGCCTGTCTGGTCTGCGTCCTCCTCAGCGCAGCACCAGGCACTATGTTGTCGGCATGAGTGAAGACGGCTGAGGATGCCTGGGATGCCCAGAAGCCCAACAGAACAGAGAGTGACTGTGTGACTACAGATGTCCTCAGGAAGGAGAGGAGCCAAGGAGACTCCCGTGTCCACAAATGCTCCCTGCCCTGAAACGAATAGTATCGTTCCACCGTGTGACCTTGCCACAACTCACTCAGTTCTGTCAGTGAGTATCTGCACAGTGTTTCCTCAGTTTTATATTTTTCCTCAACCCAAACAAGGTTACTATGAGCATTCCTATATATACCTTGGAGTTCATCTAAAGTACATGGAGTTCATCTAAAGTACATGTATATGGCAGGGTACCTTTACATTTAATAAGCGCTTTCCAAAATATCTGCATCTAATTTAAAACCCCAACAGCACTGCATGAAAAAGAAATCCAGTTGCCATATTTACCAATACCTGATACTGTCAGACTTCTTCATTTTTGCCAATATAGCTTAAAAATGAAAAAATATAGCTTAAAAATGAAAAATATAGCTTAAAAAAACATAGCTTAAAAATGAAAAATATAGCTTAAAAAAAAAAATGATTTCTTAAATCTTTTACTTTACATTTCCCTGATGACAGTGTAGGTAAATGGGTAAATAACTGTTCATATTTATTTGCCATGTGTATATCCTCTTACATGTATTTTCTTAGTACATACATAAGTTGCACAAAAACACATTATCCTGGCCTAAGGTATGGGTGCATGCATAAACACCAAAGCAAGTATTTATTTCTGGGAGATAACAGAGGGGAATACTATCAAGAAAAGGTATGCCAAAGAACTTGGACTGTATTTGAAATTTTACTTCCCAAGTCAAATAACTATAATTACTTATTATGTTATTCTCTATGCTTTTTGTATCTCTCAAATAACTAAATTATGAAATGTAAAAAATAATATAAACGCATGGTCAACAAGCAAGCACTCATGACCACTCTGGGAAAGGCATTCAAAGGATTTCTTGGGGAACCAAGAGTTAAATGGAATGTAAACCTTGGAAACAAGGCAGGCTGTGGTGCAACAACTAGAGGTAAACATTAAATTCACTAAAACACAGAAATGAAGGCTACACAATGTGAATTACCATGATAGAAAAGACTGATCTTTCCCCTCAACAAGAGACACAATGTAAATATGAAAAGTACCATAGACACAGCGAAAGACAACAAAGCTTACCAGCAAAAATCAGGAAGGGTGATTATAAATACACTAAGTATTTTTCACAGAAAGTAGTCAACAGACATTGCTTCACTTTAAAATGTGTTAAATTCGGACATAAAAATTAAATACATTGCTAAAAGTGATATGAAGATTAGGAAAACTAGACACAAATTATACTTTCCCTACTCCATGAAACTGCTATAATCAAGGTCACAAGGGACCTTTGCAGTATTAAACCCAATGGCAAATTCTCAGTTTTCATCTTATTTAACTCATCAGAAGTATCTGACAAGGCTAATCATCACCCCCTTGAAACTTCCTTAACTTGATTTCTGAGACATCACATTCCAGTGAAAAGTCATTAACTTATTCTTTGAAGAGAGTAATTTGACAAAATGATGCTCAAGTTCATGTGGAGAAAGATACAAGTGAGAAAAGTCAGAAATTGATACAAAAAAAGGAAAAGAATAAAGCAGAGCAACCTTACTGAACACTAAATGCATGAGGAAGGTACAATAATTAATAAAACTTGCTACTGGGACAAACAGAGAGGCAAATACACGGAACAGGCCAGAAATAGGCCCAGATTTACAGGACAATATTTGTGGCATCTCAAGTCAGAAGAAAAAAGATAGATTACTTAATAAACATTATAATGATGGCTGTCTGGCCACATATAAGAACAAAAATCTGAATCATTACAGCCAATACATAAATTTTATAAAATAACTTTTAGATGTAAAGAAAAAAGAAACTTTAAACAACCGGAAGAAAGCATGTGTGAGTTACTTAATAACCTTGGCGGGCATAAGGGCTTTTTGAGCACGACCAAAAATTCAGAGGACACAGAGGAAAGGACTACTAAGTCTGAAGTGTAAATTCTAAGACAAACACTACCAAGGAAACAAAGAAGAAAAAGACAAACAAAACATATTTTGCAAAGCATGAGGGAAGAGGTCAATTCAACATGGGAAAAAATTAAACCATGTGATAGAAAATGTAAAAGTGACAGGAACATGTAGGTTCCCAAAGAAAACTATGAAATGCACTCAGATTTAAACAAATATTAAGCAGGAAGGTAGACATTTTTAACTATCTACCAGGTCAATGGAAATTTTTAGAGGTTTGGCAACAATTGTCTCATAAAGCTGTGAAGAAAGTCATCCGAATATAAAAAAGCCACAGGCTTTGTACAGAACAACTGGGCATCCTGTTTTTTTTTTTTTTGGATTCATAGTGTCATTCTTGAATGAGGTATATTTATGTCACTATCTGTTATGCTGTCATGACAAATATGTAAATAAGGAAAAAAATCTATAAATATCTACTGACACAGCTATAGGACATCAGTTAATTATGGTGTAAGACACTGAAGGCTATGCAGACATTAAAAACAATGAGAAAAAGATACATATAAAAAGACACAAACATGTTTACTTTTAAACAAATAAAAAAGTATGATCCCATTGTCTTTTTTAAAAAAGGTGTGTGACGCATACAGGCCTACATATATGCCCAGATTTTTAATAAAAGAGTATACAATAATTAACAGCAAGTTACATCTAAGGAGCTGCACTGAAAGGGCCAAAGAATGAGAAAAAATAATTTTGTTTCCAATGTTTTTGTACCTCTTGAATTTTTTTTACCTTGAACATATATTACTTTCATAATTTAAAACTAGCAAAAACGTACAACAAATTAGCATCCACTAACAAGATATCATAGCCAACTATTTAGGGTGATCTAACTTTTATGTTTACTTGAAAGCAGATGAAAACCAAACTAATGTAACAGAGGACAAATACTAAACACGGTCCTCTGTACACCAAGGAAAAGCTGAGTTTGAAGTTTAATAAGGTGAGTTATCTTTCCTGGCTATCATTAGAGGTTAAAAATGAACGGGGACAACATCAAATACTTCTCATCCATCCCCTCAATGGAAAGGAACAATAAACAGCAGTGCCTACTCTGTCACCTCAAAGGCAGCCTTAATGAAGGTAAATGTGGGAGGGGCAGATGATCAATAGTACTTTCCTGATTGATTATAAACTGTTAGCCTCTTCCCAGGAGTGATGAAGGTAAAAAAAGAAAGAAAGTCTTCTTTTCCTTGAGACATGCACACTGCATGTCAGGACACTAGCACGTGTCTCTATTCGAAACTGTAGTCCTCTTAACCCCAAGGATGGAGCAGCAAGCACCCGGCCCACGTGCTACACTAACATGTCACCACAGTTGCCCTACGAGACAGAAGACCAGGAGGGGCAGAGGGATGTCAGTGCAAACGCTCGGGCCATTTACAAGGCACTGTGCACAAATAGTAACACGAAGAACACGCCTGAAGATACCAGACAGTGTTTACTTGGAAATTTTAAGAACGGAATCTGCAGAGCAGTTTTAACAACCTACCTCCTTCAACAACAGTTTTTAATTCCTACCTGCAAAAGCATCAGCAGAGGAATGAGACAGACTTGGACAGCATGCAGGTACAACGCAGAGGGCCCTGGGTCCAGAACACCTGCACCTCACCTTCTTCTGAAGAACGTTGACCTTCCGCTCCTTCACGTCCAGCATGTCCTTGAGGTCATGGATCTCCCCAGCCTGCGTCCCCTTCTCTTCAGCCATGTCCTGGATTTGCTTTGTCTTCTTATTCAGCATGGTTTCCTTCTCTTCCAAACGCAACCGCAGAGCGTCCACCTACGAGTGTGGAGATTTTTACAAGTGATTAACTGAAAAGAAGGACTTCCCAGGTGGCTCAGGGGTGAAGAACCCTCCTGCCAATGCAGGAGACTCCAACTCGATCCCTGGGCTGGGAAGATCCCTGAGAAGGGCATGGCAACCCAGCCGAGTATTCTTGCCTGGAGAATCCCCATGGACAGAAGAGCCTGGCGGGCTACAGTCCACGGGGGTCGCAAAGAGTCGGACATGACTTAGTGACTAAACAACAACAACTGAAAAGAAAGGAATGTAATTCCTTCCCAATAGATGTGTGCTGTTGACTAAGTGATATTTTTGTAGCAAGCTTACATTAGAATCAAATAACGGGGCTTCCCTGACAGCTCAGTTGGTAAAGAATCTGCCTGCAATGCAGAAGACCCCGGTTCAATTCCTGGGTTGGGAAGATCTGCTGGAGAAGGGAAAAAGCTACCCACTCCAGTATTCTGGCCTGGAGAACTAGTCCATGGGGGTTGCAAAGAGCCGGACAAGACTGAGTGACTTTCACTTTCTGGAGAAGGGAAAGGCTACATACCACTGTAAATATAAACATGACTACTTAGAAATTAAATTCTAAAATTTTGTGAACTCTTTCATAATGAAATAAATATTTCACATCAGTTAAATTACGATGGTATCAAGATAAATAGATCTGAATAAACGGGACAAAATAGAGAATTGTTATATACAGGCCGAGCTTTGCTACTTCTACAAAAGCAGGTATGATCTATTATGTTTCTCAAATTTTACATGCATTAGAATCCTTCAGAAGATTTGAAAAGAATGCCAGGTCAAGCCATCAGAGTTTCTAATCCAGCAAGGTTGGGGCTCAAGGATCAGTATTTCTAACAAGTGCCCAAGTGATGCCACACTGCTTTAGAAAATTTAAAAATTACAAAGAAAACTGTAACTGCCATCAAACATGACACTTGCTGTATCAGATACTACAATCCACCTGCAGCTGACAATGTTATCACACACTTAGAGATCTGTGAGGCAAAGCAACTCTACTAGCAGTTCCTCAGACTAGACAGCCAAAGTTTGCTGTCCAGGTACCAAAACATCCGCAAATAATAGTATTATAACTATAATGTTAATAATATATCAAAACTATATCATATCAAAAGGATATGGAGGGAGGTTCAAGAGGGAGGGGACATATGCTTACCTATGGCTGATTCATATTGATGTATGGCAGAAACCAACACCCCACTGTAAAGCAATTATCCTCCAATTAAAAATAAATTAAATAAATAACCAGTATTAGCAAAAAAAAAAAAAAAAAAAACCAAAGAAAATAAGAGAGACAGACCATAAATAAGGCTGAACATCCAAGAATTGATGTTTTCCAATTGTGGTGCTACAGAAGACTCTTGAGAGTCCCTTGGACAGCAAGGAGATCAAACCAGTCAATCCTAAGGGAAATCAACCCTGAATACTCATTGGAAGGACTGATGCTGAAGCTGAAGCTCCAATACTTTGGCCACCTGATATGAACAGCCAACTCACTGGAAAAGACCCTGGGCAAGGCTGAAGGCAAAAGGAGAAGAGGGTGGCAGAGGATGAGATGGTTGGATGACACCACCGATTCAATGGATATGAACTTGAGTGAACTCCGGGAGATAGTGAGGGGCAGGGAGGCCTGGTGTGCTGCAGTTCATGAGGTCACTAAGAGTCGGACATGATTTAGCAACTGAACAACAAAGCAAAAAAAAAAAAAAAATCTAACATATAAAAATAATATGGTATCTGAGTATCAATACTGTGTGTGCAATACTGTGTGTAGTGGCATTTACTGTGCAACAGGTATTTAGGAAATTTTCCTCGGAAACTAGTCTCATTGAAACTGCTATAGATAAGCCATCATGCACTTACGAATTATCTTAAACTATGCTAGAGAGGAAAAACGTATAAATGAAAAGATTTCACTCTGCTAATCTCTATTTCTCTCAACCACTTCAATGCCACCAGTGTCGCCAAGCCAGATATTGGGGAGCCATCTTTTCAGGCTCATTTATAATTCTTCACCACAAGTTCCACTGTCCCCTCAATAAACATTCCTACATCTGTTACTTTCCTCTGGTTTAATAAATGACACATGGCAAGCTTTCTTATATTCTGCAAAGATTCACCTAAGAACTTTCAAACTCTGAAAATCTTATTTCTGAAACTCAGCTCTTTCCTTTCTTCTATGCCTGCTAAGCCTATTCACTGTTCATAGCATAACCCCTGACCCATCACCCTTTTTGTTATCCACCTCCATTGTGGTTTTATTCTCTCCCAGCCTGAGCAATCATTTCAAATACAGCTTCACATCATTTTGTTTTGTTTTTTGCAGTCATGCTTATTGCACAAATCTTCACTTCTAAATTAACCAGTTTTCTTCATTCTACCTTCACACTTCTGAACCTTCTTGCATGGGGTCATGTATGTGCTTGTCAACCACATATACAGTATTATCGAAAGCCCTCAGAATTCTGAGGACAGTAACTGTGAGACCTCAGAGTGCTGCTTCTTTGCGAAAAGCACCTAGATGCCCTGCTGCGCTTTTGCATCAGATCCCTGACTCCGCTAAGTGACCTGGAGGTGGGCCTGTGCTAACCACTCATTAAAGCTTGCGTGCTGTTCTGAGGGAATGTCAGGTATGAGACCCACAGGAACTGGTGACTGAAAAAGGTAATGAGTGAAAACTCTTGTTATAGACACATAAGCTTTTGGTGTTACTGCAGTGGGAAATGCCAGCTTTGATATTCAAAATATTTTATATCCCAAAGATTAGGCACAAACTACCCGCACCCACATATACCCTAATCACTAAATGATCTTTTCAAGTCAAGTCACCTGTGTACACTTTTTCTTGGTCTGCTTTTTCGTGCAACGCAGAATTTAAATGTGCTGGTCTGGAGATCTAAGATAAAAAATAACCACAAAAACCACTTTGCTACTACTGGATTAATCGCTCTGAATTCTACACTGATCTTTTGGTTTGAACTAAATTCATAGTGTAATTTTGCGTGAGGTCCGTATTTCACAAACCACACACACACACACAAAAAAAGCATATTCAGGGAAACCCCTCAGAGATTAGCAGGATACACAGTCATCACCCTAACACCATTCTTGGCAGGGGGAATAATGCCTTGTTTATTCATGTCCGCTGGGCTGGAGGAACAGCATCTATCCAGCTTGCCAAGCATCAAGGTCTGTGGCAAGCAGGTTATGCCAACTTCAACAAAAGTAGGAGGCTTTTCCTTTGCAGGGCTTTCTCTACCAATGGACATGAACAGAAAAACGGCTACCCTGTTGTTCTGGTCTTTTACTTCTGATCGCAAAACTATTAATAAGCTCAACTCCCTTCCCACCAAAAAAAAACAATAATAATAATCGAAACCCATCTTATCCTTCTTCTGTTTTTTTTTTTTTCCTTCTTCTGTTTTATATCAATAAATAGATCTACCTAAGAGCACAGTAGTATTTGCATGGAAACAATGGTGTATTTCCTATAATTCCTCTCTTGGAGTTACAGAACTCACTCTGCTTCCAACTCTCTGACCACGCCTTTTCCATGTTCTTCACTGGTGCGTGATAAGTCACTTCAGTCATGTCTGACTCTTTGCAACCCCATGGACTGTAATCCACCAGGCTCCTCTGCCCATAGGATTCTCCAGGAAGAGTACTGAAGTGGGTTGCCATGCCCTTCTCCAGGGGGTCTTCCCAACCCAGGGATTGAACCCAGGTCTCTTACATTAACCCAGGTCCTACATTAACAGGTGAGTTCTTTACCACTAGAGCCACCTGGAAAGAAGCCTGTTCTTCACTGGACCCTCTGTCATTTCCCTCTATGTCTCACTCCCTTCAACTTCCTCTGGAGAAACCACTTCATTCCTAAGGCTTTAGCCACCACCCCCATAACAACAGCGCCCATATATTTATTCCTGATCCCAACCAGTTTTAAAAACCTGAGATTCTAACAAAAGTTTCTGCTTAAATCAGATATTCCACTGAATATTCTGCTTAGAATGAGTTTTTTTTTTTTTTAAGAATCTTTGCTTTTAAAGGACCTTTAAAAGTGGTCAAACATTAATGCAGATTAAATCTGAATGATGTCTATTATGTTATTTTCTGCATTTTTCCTGTATTTGACAGTCTTTTGCAAGGTTTTTAAAATAAATAAACTACTATACAGTGTACTAACACATATATATGGAATTTAGAAAGATGGTAATGATAACCCTATATGCAAAACAGAAAAAGAGACACAGATGTACAGAACAGAATTTTGGACTCTGTGGGAGAAGGCGAGGGTGGGATGTTTAGAGAGAACAGCATCGAAACATGTGTATTATCTAGGGTGAAACAGATCACCAGCCCAGGTTGGATGCATGAGTGCTCAGGCATGGTGCACTGGGAAGACCCAGAGGAACTGGGTGGAGAGGGAGGTGGTGGGGGGGGATCGGGATGAGGAATACATGTAAATCCATGGCTGATTCATGTCAATGTATGACAAAAACCACTACAATATTGTAAAGTAATTAGCCTCCAAATAATAAAAATAAGTGAAAAAAATTAAATAAACTACTCCTAATTTTAAGAATGCAAAAAAAGCAAAGCCCACACTAAGTGACCTACCCAAGATCATAGCATAACCTCCCGTCACCACATCTCCCACTGTCTCCACCTAGAAAGAAGGATGAACGAAGGGCACTGGGCCAGGAGACCAACACCATACACAAGCACACCTTTTAAAAAGTCTATTTCAACAAACTCAGTGAGTTCGTTTGACACCTCATCCCAATGAAAAGCTGAAGAGCTCAGAGAAACTTCAATAAGACCACAGGCAGAGATGTGTCATTCCACAGTTTATTTGTACAAGGGTAGGAGGGGGTTGCAAATGTATAGTCTAAAAAAAAAAACCAATGGCAATACTTTAACCCAGTGATATTTAATATTAACCTCCAAATTCAGATGAGAGCATCATAATTAAAAAACTATTCTAGCCACATTAAACGTCCATATCAACCTTAAGAAGCTGGCATTATTATTAATTTCATGGACCGATGTAAAAATGGAAGAGGAAAGAGGTAAAATAACTCATCCTAGGCCACATAACTAATAAATGCAGGACGCTGTGTTTCAAGCCAAGGTTTGACTTCAAAGCCCAGGCTTTTGACCACAATGCTACTAAATCCAGACCAGCTCTGTGGAGGTTACCAGATCAACAGAGGTGTTCACAAAACAGGAACAATTCCATGGGTATTATTAATACACACTGCTCCCAAAGACCTCAATCCCTGGCTTAATTTAGTGATTTGAGAGCCAGATGAAAGTCCAGGATAGCTTCAGAGAGGAAGATGAGATCAATTAAGAGCAAGAGAAATATTAGTAATTACAGAAATAGATGAGAACTTTTCAAGAGTTGGTTCAAACTGACTTTTAGGGGATCCAACAGGAGAAAGCTGTTGTCAAGCGTCATCAAACTAATTTACGAAAAAAAAGAAATCCTAATAAACAGGCATGTAACATTCATAAAATCACCCCAATTCAAAAGGAAGCTAGCTTTCCTACTGTTATTGTTCAGAATGAGACACTTATATTCGAGCAGTTGTCCTGATAACTTGTGGGGGTAAAGTGATGAAACTCAGTTATTCCCACAATGGCTAAAAGCAAATATAAAAACCATTCAAGAATGACCACAAATACAGTCTTTGTTCTCTATGGTACAAGAAGCCAATCACAAGCCCCTCTGTGTGAGACCTAGTTAATGAGAACATTATTTGAGAGGGGTACAAAGAGAAGGATGAATTGTCAAGGGGAAGAAGTCATCTATTAGACTGTGACAAGCTTTTAAGTGTTTGCATCATCACTAACCAACTGCCTGGGACTCTGGTTCGCGCACCTGCCACCTCCATCCAAAGCCATCACAGCAGCAAGCCTGGAAGCAGGCTCACTTCTAAAGCGAGGGCGCCCTCTTCTGACTCTTTCGTAGAACTGCATGCAACCAGGTACTGATGTGAAAAACTCTTTAATAAAGCTCTAAGTTAATACATTTACAGGTTACATTTTCCAGGTAGTTCTGCATCTGCAATTCCGTGAGTAAACCTTAATTTTGCTTGATAAAATAGTAAACAGCAGAACTTCCACATAAAATTTATGCCAATGAAAAGTGACCACGTTCTCTCACTGTTTCAGCAGTTTACATATATGAGCTGACAGTATCCTAAGAACTATGATGATGCCGACAGCTGACGTAGGAAGACTTTACTATGTGACAGGCACCAGGTGTGGATAAACTGGCTTAATGCTAACAACCTAACGAGGCCGGCACTCTTCTTCACCTTACAGATGTGAAACGAGGCACAATGAACTTCAGCAACAGGTCAGAATCTGCCCCTGCTGGCCAGCGGTCAAACTGGGTAACGCCGACGCCAGAGCTGTATTCACACCCAAAACGTGCTTCTGAGGTAGGAAGCTGATGCCATGATGAAACGAAACATGATCACAATAGAAAAGGCCTAAGTAAGCCGTAAGGAAAATTATAAACACACCATCTAAATCGCTCATTTTCAACAAAATCTCACAGTATAAAAATAATATGTGAAATATTCTGGTCATTTTTCTCTTCCTCCTCACTTGAAGATACTGAACTTCTGGGTCTGTGATGTTTTCCTGCATTCTTTTTACTACCCGTTCCTTTTTCTCATTAAAAATACCTCTGTCGATTATCCAGTTCTTTAAAAGAAAACCTTAATCCACATTACTGCTTTTTCTTCTGTAAAGCACAACTGCAAGAAGATCAAACCTGTCAATCCTAAAGGAAATCAGTCCTGAATATTCCTTGGAAGGACTGATGCTGAAGCTGAAACTCCAATACTTTGGCCACCTGATGTGAAGAACTGACTCACTGGAAAAGACCCTGATGCTGGGAAAGATTGAGGGCAGCAGGAGAAGGGGACATCAGAGGATAAGATGGTTGGATGGCATCACTGACTCGATGGACATGAGTTTGAGCGAGCTCTGGGAGATGGTGATGGACAGGGAAGCCTGGAGTGCTACAATCCATGGGGTGGCAAAGAGTCAGACATGACTGAGTGACTGAAATGAACTGAAAGCAGAACTGCTTACCTACTCCTACCTAAATTCTCTACATCATTGAGCTCTTTAGAAAATATTTTCCTTTAGACAGTAAATCCAAACAGATCATTGCAAATATGACAGATTCTCATCTGTATGAAATTATTTAGTATGTTCTTAGCTAAATCTAGGCTGAGAGCCTAGATCATCTTCTAAGATTTCTAAAAACGCTAACCCTATTTTCAAACAGGACGTGAAGGCACGTATCTAACAATCTGCAGTTCAAAACAAGATGAATCTTGAACATTTCTGTATTCCGCAGTTTGCATACTTAAAGCTATTCATAGTACCAAAAATTAAGGACACTTAATCACCCAACACAGGCAGCCCAAGCTCATGGTCATTAATGACTGCAAGATTTACCATGGGTGAGAACAAATGCTTTTACAACTATCTTTTCATTTCTTAATGTTAGTTTAAAGTATACTTGCGTGTGTGCATGCTTAGTCAGGTCTGATTCTTTCTGACCCCATGGACTATAGCCCGCCAGGCTCCTCTCTGTCCTTGGAATTCTCCAGGCAAGAATATAGAGTGTGCTGCTATTCCCTTATCCAGGGAAGCTTCGCAACCCAAGGATCAGACCTGCGTCTCCTGTTTCGAGCACTGGCAAGCAGGTTCTTTACCAGAGTCACCTGGGAAGTCCTAAAGCATACTTATCAGAAATATATGTAAACTGCACTGGTTTTTAATTTCTTAGATCCAAGAATGACAGAAACAAGATGATTATAGTTTAGTACAATAACTGATCACACTGCTATAGAATCCCTCATAACAGTATCCATGGCTCCCATATCTCAACACAACAAAAAGTATACAAGTAACACAAGTGCCAAGGTGCCCAGGAACGGTGACCCTGCAGACCCCAGCACGCCTTTACCTCGGTCTGCAGGATGGCAGCCCTCTGCTCCTTAGCCGTCAAGGACTCCTTCAGCACTTCAATGTGCTGCTTGCTGTCTGAGAACTGGTTGGTGAGGGTTTCCAGCTTTGTCTGCAGGGCTAGTAGTTCCGTGTCCTTTCTGGACAGCTCCTGCTTCACCTGACCAATCTAGAGAAGAAAAATAAAACAGTGTAAGGAAAAAAGGAATAAAACCAAGAACCTCTGATCTGGATCTCGGACAGATCCAGGTCAAAATATGCAGCATTAATTTTAGGACAGGGCACAAATCATCTTTTTGCATCATCTAATCTTAGATGACCACCCCCCCCCCAAAAAAAATCAAAGCTTACTCAACTAATAGGAAAATTCCCAGCTTTCATTTATTGTCTCCTAAACTTTTGAAATCCTTTAGAAAAGGAATGGATGATGAAAAACCCCAATTCACTTAGACGATGATGAGATAACAGTAAGCATCTGATCATGACTAAACCAGTTTTCATTTTATTAAGTCATAATAAACTTCAAATCGTAAATATAGCAGGATTAGTATAGATGTAATACAGAGAGAAAAAAGAAACTTCCTAGCACTGCTATTTAAACTCAAAAGCTGCTACTGCAGTTCTTTTATCTTTTCACTCTGAAATGAAAGTTTACATGAAGTCTCTGTCTCAAAAAGCCACTTTTAGTGTTATAAGGCATTATAAACATGCTTTAAAAAAAAAAAATCATATCATTTTGAGGAGTTAGGGACACTGATCTAAAAAAAAAGACTCCACCTACAAAGTTGTATCACCTACAACATGTCATATCAACTAAATGGATAAAAGTATATAACCTAAATAAAGAATGCATAAAATCTCATTCTGTTAAGAGTCTATATGTGTAAACTGAAGTTGAATTACTCTGACAGAGTAATCCATAAATCAACAGGTGCCACTCACCCCCTCCCACAAATTTTTCTCATCTTGACATGTTTATTGCTTAGTTGCTAATTTCTGTCCAACTCCTTGCGACCCCGTGGACTGTAGCCTGCCAGGCTCCTCTGTCCATGAGATTCTCCAAGCAAGAATACTGGAGTGTGGGTTGCCATTTCCTCCTCTAGGGGATCTTCCTGACGCAGGGATCAAACCTGTGTCTACAGCACTGGCAGGCAGGTTCCTTAATACCGAGCCACCAGCAAAGTCCAAAGATTTGATTAACTGACAGAATGGTGAACGGTTTTGCTTTTTTTTTTTTTTTGGCTGTGCTGCATGGCACGTGGGATCTCAACTCCCTGACCAGAAATTGAACTTGTGCTCCATCCACTGGAAGTCAGTCTAACCACTGAACCACCAGAGAAGTCCCACCTTGACTTAGAAAACATTTCAATTCAAACATCTTCTTTACATTCTACTGTGTTTCTAAGAATTTTCAGTCTTTTATTCTAAATGTAAGCCAACCTAACAGTAATAACATCTGCTTTTACATTATGTCTACTGCCTGGCAAGGCATTCATGCACCAAAATACAGACTAATTACTGGAAGTATACACTTGGTAAGAAGTCAGTAACCACAGTATCACTGAGGAAACAAAAAATACTTTTTTTTAAAGTTGAATGTATCTAAACTATTTTGGCTGCAATAATCTTAGGCACTAGGACCAAAGCCGGAGAAGGCAATGGCACCCCACTCCAGCACTCTTGCCTGGAAAATCCCATGGACAGAGGAGCCTGGCAGGCTGCAATCCATCGGGTCACTACAAGTCGGACACGACTGAGCGACTTCACTTTCACTTTTCACTTTCACACATTGGAGAAGGAAATGGCAACCCACTCCAGTGTTCTTGCCTTGAGAATCCCAGGGACGGGGGAGCCTGGTGGGCTGCCGTCTATGGGGTCACTCAGAGTCGGACACGACTGAAGCGACTTAGCAGCAGCAGCAGCAGGGCCAAAGCACTTGAGAACAACTGCCCATGAGAAAGTATGAAATAAATTTTACTGTAATTAAAATTAGACTTTTTTAAGGGGCACTAAAAATAAATTTCTGATTTGCTCTTCTGTTTCAGCAGGAAGTCAAGCATTTTCCTCATATGCATGAAATCTTTATTTATAAATCTAATTATTCATTCATTCAACAAGTATTCCTGTGAGCTTACTGAATGCAAAGTACTGGCTGATACTATTGACATCAGAGAAAGATAACAGCAGCTGTCTCCACCCTGGAATACAGAAAGGTGCCCAGGAGTCACCACATACTGGTGGTGTAGCATCTTTCATGACATCCCTTTACCGACAAAAAACACACACTGTGTTATCCCATCCCTAACAAACAGAAGGCATGAAAAACGCACTTGTTGTATGAATGAATATACAGAAGGAACGTTCCCACCTCATCAGCTAAAGAACCCACGGCTTAATTCCAATACAAAAAAACAAAAAACAAAAAAAAAAGGTAACAACAACAAAAAGAACCCATGGCTTACAGATTACTCAAATTTCCAGCTACCTCTGACCATGTGATCAAAAATAAACATAAATTTTCAGTTTCCTCCTCATCTGCATTATTAAGTAATCCTCAAATAATGCTATACTGACCATCAAGACTGAGAAAGAGAAGAAAATATTCTAAACAGAGGAGTTTGGAAGCACAAAATTTCCTTAGAAGTTAACAGCATACGACGTTATGTGGCAGCCTGGATGGGAGGAGGATCTGGGGGAGAAAGGATGATGACACCTGTGGCCGCGCCCCTCGCTGCGGACCTGAATCCCTCGCAACAGTGTTCATCGGCTATACACCGATATACGATAAGAAGTAAAAAGAAAGTTAAGAGTGCAAGGCTTTGCAGTCAATCCCAAGTAAGGATAAATGTGTCCTCTGGAATAATTTCCTCTCTAAGCCTTGGTTCCTAATCAGTAAGATAGGGAGAAACCAAATCTGTGCCACTGTACTGTGTACAGATTAAACAAACAAGAAAAAAATGTATGGAATGTTTAGCCTTTTGTTTGACACAGAAAGATATTAAAAATCATAGCTGAGGGGAAAAAAAGTTACAGACCAACTTTTCCTCTGGACAATTCATGGTTACCACAAACCAAATTGGACCCTTTTAGACAAAATATCTCACTTTTCTGTCTACACTATAAAGGGGTCAATAAGGAAATAGCAAACACACGAAATTAGTACAAGTGTTTTGTTTTTGTTTTTTTAAATGCTGCATTCCAGCCTTATCCCACCATTATTTTCAGATGCGTTTTTCCCCTGACACTTTGAGATAAACGTGTGCCCGACGAGCTCAGAGCAGTGGCGCGCGGGCCCTGCTGGCACAGGTCCTGGCCCCAGAGGGCTGGTGTAAAAATCAAACTGCCTCTTTTAGCTGAGTCTCCTGAGCACCCCTGTGTGCCCTCAGCTTCTTCATCTATAGAGTGGGTTGATAATGTATCTACCTATACCTAACTTAGCAGGTTACAAAATGCTTATAATAAGTACTCGAGTGTTAGCTATTTTTTAATAATCATTTTATCACAGTTTGAAGTGGAATTCCAACTTCTCTAGACAGGAGATGGAACTAGATTTGGAGACTCATTTACTAGATAATTATAAATTAAGCTAACTACTTCCTAGACATCTGTTCCACAGAAAAGTATAATGTGTTGCGAAAATCACCTATCAGGGACTTAGGAGGTGATGTCTACCTAGGAGGGTAAAGCACTTCACTCAAGAAGTGAGATTCAAACAAACCCTGGGTCATGGACCTAGAACATCTGCACATTCTTTGTACCTAAGAAGAGAAGAGACCATCCACATACATCAAGTGTCTGATGACAAGAAAGAAGCCGAGGGAAAAAAAAAAAACAAGCTTTGAAGCGCCATCCACGCAGTGACAGAGCAACGATGGAGAACCAAGGACAGGCCCTCCGGAGCGCGCACGGCTGACTGCACACAGGGGGAGAAGAGGAGTCGGTTAAAGAGCAGAGCGGGCTGGTTAGTGCAGCGCCGGGCAGAAATGCCGACCGCAGAGGGAGAGGGGAGCACCCAGAGCCAGCTGCGGGTCCCGCCGCGGGACCACGGCACGCAAAGGGTAAATCTTACGGCAAAGACCTCAGCCTGCAGACCAGCCGCTCTCTTTTTCAGCTCCTCCCCTTGGGCCTCTTTGGAACTTAGCTCCTCCTTCAGTTGCTCTACCTGTCACGACATTGTTATTCCTTTTCACTCAGGTGTCAACCTGGGTAGTCTTCTTACCTGCTTTTGAGCCAGAGCAGGAACTGGAAGCAACAATAACTCATAGAACACAATCAGATTGGTTCCCATAATTCCCTCTTCAGAGGACCCCTGGATGGGTTTGCTCTTTTCACAGGGCATTTTTCAGGGACTGGAATGTGCTAACCGGCAAATGGGAAGCAGAGACGATATTTTATTTTGTTCTCAAGTGAGAGGGACAAATCAAGCTAACAAAAAGTTGGATGTGTGGATTTTTCAGTTCCGGAAGTTATATGAAACTGGCTGTGGTCACACGTAACAGATTCTGAAGATAACAGAGGAATATTCTGCTGACTTATATGCAGGTATGGGGATCACAGCAAGAAGCCAGAAACTGTACCATTAGAGGAACAGTTTTCACTTCTGAGAAACTGGGGAACTGACACAATTGGCATATTGGGGCAGTGGGGGGGAGGTTGGAACAGTTTCCACTTCTGAGAAATTGGGGAACTGACACAATTGGCATATTGGGGGGTGTTGGGGGGATACTTATTTTCTAGCTAATATTTTGTCATTGAAATTATGATCTTTAATTAAAATACCACAAACCTGATAAACTGATAACGGTAATAAACTAAATCCTCCAACTTGCCTAAAATAGTTGAGAAAATCAAACTAAGTGCCTTTGGATCTAAGGAAGGAAAACTGTGATGGAGGTTATAACGCAGACTGATGTGTCTCAGCACCTTCCTTACTGTACATATAGCCAAGTGCACGTGGCAAACAATAAACCTGATATACACGGCTCTTCCCCAAGGAGGAGCGCAAAGGACTTTCCTTTAAAGAGCTATGTTTGAAGGGAAGGTGCGATTTTATTTAAGCCATTTCGGGGGGGAAAAAAGAGGTGTGGGTTCAGCCTTTTGGTATTCTGACATTTAAACTGTTTCACAAGAGAATGTGACGTTTCATACAGGGAGAAAAACTCATCTGGATGTAATTCTGCTTGCCTCAGAAGTACTGACAGACATGAAGAGCTAAATCATGATAATACACACCTAGCCTCACACAAGTAATTTTAAGTGAAATCTGAAATATCCATACAACATCAGTAATTCTGATGTTAATACTGGGAAAGTTTTATCTGAAAGAATTATGTTTCACGTATTCTTCCCTGAAGCCTGATAAAGCAGCGTGAGGTCCATCATCACTAAAGAGGCAGGAATACACATCAGTTTTTCAACCCCCTCCCCTTTAAAAATCAGGTATCTCACACCATTACCTTGTTCTTCATAAATTTAGAATGGCTCCGGTAGACCTCCATTTGCTTCATCTCCTCCTCTCGCTCTTCAGTACTCAAAGCCCCGTTGGATTTCAGCATCTGGATCTCCTCTTCCAAGTCTCGGAGCCCTCGCTCCATAGAGGAGATTTTTGAATCCTGAGAGCAACGCAAGATTGAGACATTAAAGTCTTCGTGAAAAATCAGCAAGGCTGAACAAGCCGGCCTTTACAGTGTGAAATTTAATATAGATCAACACATATGTAGAAAAACTACAAGAGGTGCCCTGCTTCTGAAATATATCCTTCCTGACTATAGTATGTTTTTCCTTTAATTCCTTCCTCTGTGCCCTTCTGATTAAAGCTAACAGTATTAATGAAAGAGGCAGAAGCAATGGACAACTAGTTCAAGTTTCTGAGCACTTTATGGCCAACAAACTTCTGGTGAAAACATCTGTAATATTAACGGGAAAACCTTTCCAGGTTATAATACTTTATAATTTTACTTGGCAACCTTAAAAGGTTTATTTCTGCCCCCAATGGAGTAGGGAGAAGAGTAAGAAGGTTTTGAAGACTTACAGCAATATGTCCAACTATCTACAATCACAAAGACCTGATATTATCCCACTGCCGAAAAGCAAAGGGATGAATCATTAATTACATCAAAAGTTGCAGTTTACCCTACAGTGGTCCTGCCTTATCCACAGTTTTATTTCCTGTGGTTTGGCTTTCCATGGTTTCAGTTACCCGAGATCAACTGTGGTCTGAAAATATCAAATGGAAAATTCCAGAAAGAAACGATTCATCAGTTTTAAACTGCATACTGCTGTTCGGATCAACATGACGAAGTCTCACACCTCTGTCGCCCCAGGACGTGAGTCATCTCTTCGTCCACTGTATCCCTGCCCATTGGTCACCCAGTGGGAGCCTTGGTCATCAGACGGACTGTCCTGGCATCACAGTGCTTGTGTTCAAGTGACCCACAGCACAAGCGTAATGATGCTGGCAGCTCAGACTAGCGAAAGGGAAGCCATAAGATGCTTCTTTTAACTGGAAAAATGGAAGTTCTCAATAAGGAAAAAAAATCACATGCTGAGGTTGCTAAGATCTATAGTACAAATGAATCTTCCATCAGTGAAACTGCGATGAAGGAAAAAGAAATTCGTGCCAGCTTTGCTGCTGCACCTCAAACTGCCAAAGTTAAGGGTACTGTGCATGATAAGCACTTAGTTCAGATGGAGACAGCATCAGAGCTGTTCAGTAAGATACCAAGAGACAGCATGAGACAACTCACCTTTTCATAAGTATGCTGTTATAACTGTTCTATTTTATTAATTATTGTTAATCCCTTACACTGTGCCTAGTTTGTAAAATGTATCCAAGGAATGTACAGGGAAAAATACAGAATATACAGGGTGTGGTATTACACTATCTGTGGCTTCAGGCATGCACTGAGGGTCTTGGATCATACCCCCCATAGACAAGGGGGAGTGCTACTATGTTAGTAATCTTACTTATTCTCTATACTTTACCATGAGTTTGAAATATTTCATAGTCATTTTTAAGAAGAAACATCACTGTTGTAAATCAGCCTCACCACAAATATCCACCTCCCAGTACAATACCTTCTATACCATTTTCTTGGTTTTGTCTGTCACAGTACCTAGCTTATCCCCAGATTACTTTAGATGTCATAAGTTACGGAAAAACTCCAACAAAGAACAGATATTTTTACATCAATAGTTGCATATGCTTATTCACCTATGAAATAAAAACCTTAGAGAGCATTAAATTCAGTAGAACTTTATTTTATCTGGAAATTCAGAGAAACCACTCCTTTAGGAAATTTTGAGACTGACTTGTTTTTTCACTTTACCTCCAGGCTGTCATAACTGACTTTCCTTGCTCTCTGAAAGCACGCAGATAAGAGTTAAAAAACTTATCATTAGACAGTTGTAACTAGCTATTTTTAAGTTCAGGGGAGAGGTAAGGGCTGAATTCCTCCGACTTGCATTGAATTACATTTAAAAATAATACAGCAAACATTTTCTTTTATAAAACTATTCAAATAAAACATATTTGGTTCAAAATTAAACATATTGTATGAATACAGTCAGAGACATTCTAAATCTGAACTAGGATTTTTTTTAATATTTGCCTGACATATGGAACACTGCCATTACTTTTTGGATTCTGTTTGTATTTGGCTGTGCTGGCTCCACTGCCGCTCGGGCTTTTCTCCAGTTGTGGCCAGCACGGGCTATTCTCTAGCTACGACATGTGGGCTTCTCACTGCAGCGGCTTCTCCTGCAGAGCCTGGGCTCCAGGCGCAAAGGCTTCAGTAGCTGTGGCACAGGGTCAGTTTCTCCATGGCGTGTGGGGTCTTCTCGGACCAGGGACTGCACCCACACCTCCTGCCTCGGCAGGCAGATTCTTTACTACTGAGCCACCAGGGGAACCCCCTTGAACTAGGATTTTGATTTACTTGTTTACAATTATCTCAGCTCACAGAGAATAAATAAATGACTTCAAATGCACTATCTGAAAATTAAGATGACTATAAATCTTCCTGGATAGATCAAAATGTTGTCCCTCAAGAAGAGACTAAAATAATAGACACAGGCATGTAATTAACTTGCCAATGAAGAAAGGGATACATGGCTCTCCTCTGACAGTAGCCTAGGCAGCAATGAAAGGGGAAGCAGAGAGAGGGGGGGCGTATTTCTAGCACCACTGGGTGCCACACAAGTGAAACAGCCTCCAGCTAAGAACTCCGGCCCCGCACATCAGCAACCCCTTCCTCTGTGAAGCCCCGCAAGGCCCTGGCCAGGACACATTTCCCATCTTCTCCCTGAATCCCAGCACACACCGGGGGGCAGCTGTGGACTGGGTCAGCACTGTTGCTGCCATTTCATGCACCATAAGGTCACGCAGAAGGGGCCAGATTCCAGCTCTGACTGCCCGGAAAGAGATCCTGCCATACCTGATATGCTGGACTAGTTCTGGCACCAATGCAACTGGTCCTCAGGCTGGGCTTATGTGAGGACAGTCCTTCCAAAGGAGGTTTCAGAACGGATGATAACTAGATAAATAAATTCTCTACCATCTCACTACTCTGTTCTTCCCTAGTCCTGGGTCTCCCAACAATAATCAACTGAGCCCACTGAAATCCTCCGCTCCTTGTTAAATTTCTCAAATCCTCAACCTTTTTTCAAAAGGTGTCTCAGCTGCATCTCAGCTTCTTCAGTCGTGATTTCAACATAACATCCACCTGACCCCACTGGGCCACCGGAATCTCCGTCTCTTGCTTCTTAGCAAAATGGCTGGAGGTTAACACAACTTAAAACAGATCCACTGCACTTCCATGCTGTCAAAAGCAAGCAAGATGATTCTGTGAACATGGGCACTCTCGTGTGCTTTACTTTTAGGTTCCAACTCAGTAAATAATGTGCACAAATAACCGTGTGGGGAACGTGAGTGTGCAGTCCATCCTTCCTAAACGCTCTTATCAAGATTATGTTCAGGACTATTAACTGTCTGACTACAAAGAACCCAGAATCCACTAATTTGGAATTTGTTTGGAAAACCCTTTCCCCAACAAGAATACAGATGTATACAATATAAGTTTTAAGAGGAAATCATCTAAGAAAACAGCTATCATAACTGTACTTAAGAAGCATCTATTTACACAGAACTATTTATATACCAAAGGCTAAATATTCGTGTCACATCAACAAATATTAAATGAAGGTGCACAATGCAAAACATTGTATCAAACTATTTAAGGGACATGAAGAAGGTGAAAGGAGAAACAGAGATGGGGGAAAGGAGAGGAGGGAGGGTCCCTGTCTAAAAGAGTCTTCAGCTCTTGTAAGAAAGAATATGCTATTAATAAAAACTATAATAGCAGCAGCAGCTAGCACTAACTGAATGTTTACTATGTACCAGGCCCTATTCAAAGTGTTTTAGTTGTTTTAACTAATTTAAATGACAAAACAACTCATGGGATAGGTACTAGTATCATCACCATTTATCAATAAAGAAATTGAGGTATAGAGAAGTTAGGTTACCTTTTCTACATCATATGGCTGATTACATAAAGCCAGGTTTTTAATACAGGGAATTTCATACAGAAGGCAAGCTCTTTGTCACCAAGCACCATAACGTTCAGCCTAAAGATTTCTAACTACTCAGTAACTTAAAGCAGAGGTCCATGGAACCCCAGGGGTGCTTCCCAACCCTTTTGAAAAGCTGAAACTCTTTTCATACTAATTCTCTGACTTGCGGGCCTTTTCCACTGTGCTAATAAGTGCAATGAAGGTAGAGGACAGGCAACAGACTGGGTGCCTTAGGACAATGGCAACAGCACGAAACCGCGCTAGCAGGCAGCGTGTTCTCAGGGTCACAGCTCTCAGAAGAGAGACAAAGAAAGAACATTTTCAGAACACTGGCTCACTTAGATGTCCCGGATTGTTACTTTTCATACGCTTAACCCTTAAGTACATATCTTTTCATCATTCTATGTGAGGAAATGGGAAGGGGCCAGGTCCGCCTGCTGTGTCCCGAGTATGACACGGCTCCCAGGACACTCGATGGGCTGCAACTGAATCAGGTACTTTTTTTCATGAAACCCTATGCTTCCCTGATGGCTTAGATGGTAAAGAATCCGCCTGCGATGTGGGAGACCTGGGTTTGACCCCTGGGTTGGGAAGATCCCCTGGAGAAGGGCCTGGCAACCCACTCCAGTATCCTTGCCTGGAGTATCCAATGGACAGAAGAGCCCGGTGGGCTACAGTCCACGGGGAGGCAAAGAGTCGGACACGACTGAGCGACTAAGCACAGCACAGCCTTACCTGAGAGAAGAACAGACATTTTCCTTTCTTTTTTTCTTTTTGGCTGTGCCTCTTAGCATGCAGAATCTTGGTTCCCCAACCAGGGATCCAAACCAGGTGCCCTGCAGTGTCTTAACCACTGGGCTGCCAGGGAAGTCCCTGGCAGACAATTTCTTAAAAACAAGCAAAATGAGTCATTTTAAAAGAATAAGGGACCTTGAGATTAAAAGGTTTGAGAAGAGCTCATTCCAAGAAATGCTGGGCAAGAGGAAATGAAACTGAAGCTCTTTTCATGTGTCGTGTTCATGAAGTCTCACTATTTCTTCTCCGTCTACAATGTGAGTGAACTAAGCGCCACTTTCTAAAACTCACACATCAAAGTGTGATCACTGGAAAGTGCAAACTGATACAGTAAGGTTCCTCATTGGGTTCCCACTTACCTTCATTTCAATAACAGTTTGCAGAGCTTTAGTTTTGGCAGAATCAGGGGCATTCTCAAATCTCCGATGCATCTCCTACACACAAAAAGCAAGAAAGAGAGTAAGCGTCCTCCTCTTCACTTCCATTTTCCCAAAAGAAGGCAGGGGTGGCGAGGGAGTATTAGTTGCATGCAGAGATGACTCCCCAGGCTTGTGAGACACTGATCCCGTCCCGTCTCCTTGCCCTTGCCCTGCGGACCAGGGAGCCCAGAGACTGCCCTCAGCTAAGGGGAACAGGAGGGCCCCCATCTCTGAGCACCTGGTTACACACAACGCGTCCCAGAGGCCTCAGCCAGCATAACAGGTGATGCTCTGGCACGCCCCCAGGTTGCCGTGTCACTCTTCCACACGACTCGGCAGCATATTTCAGGACGCCAAGCAATCCAACAAGGGGGTCAGAAATAGTCCCTTTTCAGAAGGAGAAGTCACAGAAGTCCAGTGCGCATGGCACGAGCTACTGAGAGCATCTGTGTTGATAGCATCCTCTGCATAACATCTGCCCGAGAACCACAGGCCCCTGGCCGACCACGATGGACATCTCCGGTTTTGTAGGGGCCACAGTCAGAAAGAAAAAGAGAGTAAGGCTGCTGAATGAGTGTCCGAGGTAGTCTATGGTTAGCCAGCGTCAAAAAACAGAGTTATTTTTTTAATTCAAATTTCCTTGAGTTCAGGATCAGAAAAGAAAGAAGGAGGCAGAAGAACATCACAGTTACGATCTTCAAGAGATTCCCCCTGGGGTTACGGACCTTTCCTGTCAGACTCTGAGATTGTCTCTGAGTCAGCTGGTACTTCCCAGGTCCCCTGAGATAGCCCAAGTGACCACAGGGAAGGTACATGGGTGCCTTCCATCTCAACAGTGTTGTTGAATGCCCAGACCTGCCCTCTGCTCTGCCCGTTTAACATCACTATATAGATGTCTACCGGGTCAACTCAAACTTACTTCATCCAAAACAAAACTCCTGATTTCCTCCTACTTAACCTGGTCCCTCTTCTGAAGACTGGTGAGTCTTGCCCATCTCCTTAAAGGGCACTAGCCTCCTGGTGCCTCAAGCCAAACACCAGAGGGTCTCCTTCAAGTCCTCCCAGATCCTCATCTCCTACCACCTTCCAGAGCAGATCCTAACTGTTCCATCATCAAAATACTCCTCAAATTTACCATTTCACTTCATTTCCAGTCTAGTTTGAACCTAGATTACTACAACAGCCTCAAGTTAAGCTTCTTTCCCTTTCTTCCGTCCATTTTAAAGAAAGCCATGGGGTAATGATAAAGCATCAACAGATGATGGCACTTGACATTAAATCCTTCAATGAGTTTCCCATTTTCTTATCACTCTCTACAAGGTCAACACAACCTGACCGTAACGGACAGAGGACTGGCCTCCTGGTTTAAACTATGTTAAAATTAGACAAAAAAGCATGAAGCAACTGTTTTCAGACATCGAGAAGACAAGCAGCAGAGGACCATGATCCTTGAGAGAAGAGAAACTAACGAGGTTATGATCCAGACTTGCTATCTGATGTGTGATGTGCGGAGAAGAAAGCAAATGGAAAACGGCAGTCCTGCAGGGCTTGGAACACAGACCAGTGGGTCCAAGTCCCCAAGATGCTGGCAATGTGCAGAGCAGAGTAACAGAGAGGAAGAAGCTAGCTGGTAAAGCGTCTGATCCGACGGGGTCCCCTGGAGTCTTCAGGTAAAAGCTAAGTATTGGTACACAGAGAAAGACTCCATGATGTCAGACAAAGAGCGACTGTTGGGGGCAGAACAATGATCAGACAGCGATGAGTGAGCAACTGCCTGAGCTCACAGGGGTTGGCGAGAGTCAAGCTCCAAACAGCCCAGTGGAGAGGTCAGTGGCGCTGAGCAGAGACATTCTAGCCCTGGAGAGACAACGACCTGGGCCAGCCCCAACAGAGTGTAAAAGTAAGTCTCGTTAACAGTCAAGTTCATCCACAATTAACTCTTGCCAGGCAAAACATTCCACTAAGAAAGACAGAAAAATCCACAACACGTTAATCCAGGACAAAATCTGAACCCATGAGTTCAGATCATGATCACCTGTCACCTGCATTAAGACAACAAACTCATCAGTGACCTCCCGGCTTCCAGTCTGTCCACACGCCCTACGCCGTCAACAGGTGATAAAGTGGGCACATGGATATTTAATAATATACGTTCAAAAAAAAAAAAAATAATAATATACGTTCAATAAATGAGCACAGAACTTTAAAATGTATTAACAAAAAGAAAATGAATCCTGCTAATTGTTAACTAATCTTCACCTATTAATAAAGTCTTCTAAGGGCTTCCCTGGGGGCTCAGATGGTAAAGAATCCACCGTGCAATGCAGGAGACCCAAGTTCCATCCCTGAGTTGGGAAGATCCCCTGAGAAGGAAATGGCAACCCACTCCAGTATTCTTGCCTGGAGAATCCCATGGACAGAGAAGCCTGGCGGGCTACAGTCCATGGGGTCCCAAAGAGTTGGACACAAATGAGTGACTAACACTGACTGACTGACTGACCCTACACTTTACATTTATCTACTTGAAATATTAAAACTGCATTTCTTAGAAATATCTCACAATTCAGACACTGAATTAATTTTATCTGACCTTTTCCTCACAACCGACTTCCAATTTAGGGAAATTTCCAAATGCTTTAAGGTGAAACTATTACAATTTCATTTTAAACTCCAGCAAGCATACCTGCAGTATAGAAAGAAAAAAACCCATTTGAATAAAAAAAAACCCTCGTCTAACAAGGAACTTGGGTGTACTTTAAACCATTTGCAGGCATAAAACCTTCCAACTAAGACATTTTAAAACCTATCGGTTGTAACAGATTTCCGTTCAACAGCCTGCACATTAAAGCTCATTGTGAACATGTCCTGCAGTCCACAGACTCATCAACTCCCCTTCCCACTGACACATCAACCCTCTGACATGGGCACTGTCAGTAGAGAGAGACAGCTCTGGAAATAAAAGTCAAAGTACTATTCAGACAAATGTAAAAAGCAGAATATGCTATGTGCTTGCTTTATTTCACTCTCTTTAGCCTGAAAATTTTCATTCAAAACAAATTCAAGTACAGGTAGAATTATCTGGATCTTGTCATACTGTCAACTGTGGTGCACACCAGAAAATGCTGTCAATTCCTCTCATTCATGCCCTAAAGAATAATGACTAGACAAAGAAAACAAATAAGGTAGACACAAAATTTCTCTTTTGTTAGTAATTTTCTTTCTTTTTAAAAGCCAGTCAACACTTGCTTACACAGCTGAGAGAAAGGAGTATTCGGGGCTGAAAAGCAGCACTTATGTCTGAACTTTCTTTTTTTCAACATTCAGGTTTTAGCCTCCAGCACCCCTGGTTCTCGGGTAGATGTCCCTTCACCAGATTTAATTCTCCACACAAGTTCAGGGCTGACTGTATTCAACACAGACACGTGGGAAAGAACCCTCAGTACTCTGCCTGCACCTGAACTCCAGATGTCAGGCGGGGGCACTGCACTGCAACCCCTCACCATCTTGACCGACAGCATCATTTTGAGAAAACACACCCTCCTGCCAAAATGAGGCACAAGTCACACACACACACACACACACACACACACACACACACACACACACACACACACACACACACACACACACACACACACACACACGGAGACAGGATAAGCTGAATCACAAAAGTGAGCAATGTAGCTGTTTGCAGTTTCCAAAACTACTAGGAAAGCACACGCTCACCAGGGACCCTTTTCCTTTTTTAATTCTCCCTACTCCTTGTCCATTGTTTCCATCTTTTCTCTATGTGTATTTGTTTCTTTTTCTTCCCTCTCAAGTCCTCTGTTTTTACCTTATAATTGCCAGTAATACAGACAGGCATTCCTCAGATGTGCTAGTCAGTCAGTCAGAATTCCTACCTAGAACTAGTCACACAATAGGTCTTTTAACCTCAAATACTTTAGAACAATACAATTGTTCTAAACAAGATTTGCTGACTGAAATATTATACAGACAAAAATTGGCATACATGTAAATAAATGTTTTTATACAAACCAGTATTTTATTCATCACAATAGGATCTAAATTAAAAAAAAAAAAAACAGCACGCATAGATCTGAAATATTTATTCCACTTATAGACAATGCACAGAATGCATATGGGTTGCTGATCCAAGAATTTCATAGCCAGATTAGGTACGGTCTGCCAACAGATTGAGAACCAGACTTTGGTGTGTCACAGAACCACCTGGAAAGTCTGTTAAAACCCCACATGCCCAGGCCCCAGGCCCTAACCACATCTGGGCTGTAGTTCAGTATTTGTCCAATAGATGTCTTCACTCTTCTACCCATCAAAGGAAAGACACTCCAGTAAACAATACAAAATCTAACCACCTAACAATGTAATTCCACTACAAACAGAAAATACAGGATTAAATTTTATTTTTCCTTCTTTAGCTTTTATTTGGGGGAATTATTTACCTGCTATTGACGGAATCATGGTCATGAACAAAATGGAAAACTAATCACAAATATTTCTGGATAGGAAAACCATTTTAATATTACTGTATCTCAAATCTAAGACGCCACCAATTGTATAGCAAACTACTGTTCAATGTGCTGGAGAGAAAAGAAGGGAATGCCTCCAAATAAATCGTGACTCAAAGATTCATTTAGAATTTTTATTTTATATTGATTGCAAGATTCTTTTTTACTTATTTAACCATAAAAGTTTAACCATATACAACCCTAAACTGTTTTTACAACTTTCCTCATACCAATAACTTTTTGTTTCAGTGCAGATTCACACCACAGTATTACTGAGGGGGCACTGAACATCAATTAAAGTTAACAAGAAAAATAGCAACAATGCTCACAACATGGGCTTCAGTGGTGACAAAATGAGCAGCTGTGACCGTGTGAGGGCACAGGTCCAGCAGGACTGCAGCCTTGCTGACAGGGACTCCAAGATACCACCAAGGGAAAGTGAGAGGGAAAGTCACTCAGTCATGTCTGACTCTGCAACCGCATGGACTGTAGCCCACCAGGCTCCTCTCTCCATGTGGATTCTCCAGGCAAGAGTACTGGAGTGGGTAGACATTTCCTTCTCCAGGGGATGTTCCCGACCCAGGGATTGAACCTGGGTCTCCCGCATGGCAGGCAGACCCTTAACTGTCTGAGCCACCAGGGAAGCCCCATCAAAGGTAAGACTTAATTTCACAACGTTAAAATGGGGAAAACTGAGTCTTGGAATTGAAATTACTGCTGTTTTTCAGAGGTGGGTGATAATTTAATAAGAATAAAACCTATGGATGTCTCAGTGTTGTCAACTTATAATTCTTTCTACCTTTCTTGACATACTGGTGCTATAATGTACAACAGTCATTTCAAGTCACCACTCATCAACAGATTAGAGCCATTAAGAGTCTTTACTAGACTTCCTTGATCACTTGTAACACCCCCTCCCCCATCTATGCTCAAAACAACCAGAGTAAATTTTAAAAGCTAAACCAGATCTTATCACTCCCTTGATTAAACACTGTGGCAGTTTTCCCTTGGACTTTGAATAAAACTGTTGCATTACCTGCAAGGATCATGGAGGCGAGCACTTTGTCTCCAGAGGGCAGGGACTGTGTTCACTGTGGCTTCCCCGCGCTCTGCACCAGGTGAGCACCCAATGGACACCTGATGAGTGGAATGAACGGACCTGGCCCCGGCGACCTCTTCAACATCCAATCTCATGCCCACCTCCCCGAGACAATATGGTTTTGCCTTCTCGTCTCCTCGCTGTCTGCTCAAACTCCTTCCCCTCAGGCCTTTGAAACCGTTATCCTTCTCCGGGGTTAGGGTTAGGGTTAGGACATGATTTTACACAAATGCTCAGAAAGACCATTTCATCTTTCTTCAGTGTTCCCTTAAAGGGCACCTCCTCAAAGATGCTTGCATACCCTGTTAATCCCTTCTCTCGACATAATCAGACTCAACTAGTTTATGTCATCTCATAATTATCAGTTCACTGTCTCTCACCAGATTTTTAAGTTCTGGAATGGCACAGACCATGTGTTCTGACATGAAAAATGTTAAGAAGTGTATACCCAGTGCCTATCCCAGGATTGAATATAAACTAGAGGCTCCACGGACACCTGCCGAGTAAACGGGAACAGAAAGGTGATGCTAAGTGCCTCTAGCACCTTACTATTCTGGAAACAATCTTTATGTAACAGTCGAGCCACAAATTGCAAAACTCCACCCCAAACAATCATTTTAACTTTTGTTAATTATTTTTTCTAACATACACACATTTAATTATTCAAGCGTCCTGCTATGGCAATGAAGATTCTTTCCTATTTCAAGATTATATTAAAAGCTTTTTACTTACATTTTCTTCTAGCTGTTTTCATTTTTTAAAAAGTAACTTTATTTCATCTAGAATTTAATTTGATGTGACTATGTAAACTATTTTCCAATGGCCATTATTCCAAAACATACATCATAACTTAAAACTACATTATTTTTTAAAATAGAATAGAAATTCTGTCTCATCAATTTAGCTATCTATTACTGTGCCAGTACCACACATTTTAATATCATTGAATATAAAATACATTTGCTTAAACAAGTGTTCCAATACTGAAGAAACTATGTTTCTTCACTGTTCACAATGTGAAAGTTAGCTGAAGTCTCTGACCTCATAGAGAGAATCAGAGCTGTCAATTTTTTTTTAATTCAACTTAAGATGAATTCTTCAGTTATGCTTTCTTAAAATGAAGTATTACATAGAAAAGTGAAACATTACCAGTAGTCACAGTGGTCAGCTAAAGCCCAAGTTTCCTCTCTAGAAAATAAGTGATAGTTTGCCTCTATGTCATTCCTCCCGCTGTGCCTCCATGGCAGCAGATGATTTTTATCATGTATCTTTTACAGCAAGGCAACAGTTTCCATAGAAACCACAGGGCAAACATCCATTACTGCTGCCCAGGACTTTACAGGCATACTTAAAACTGAGGTCATTGCTCACTTTCAATGATTAATACATTTAAAAATTGAGCAATAGTTAGCTACTCTGATTCTGATTTTGTTGTGTGTGTCTCTATGAACAAATCAAGAGATGAGTAACCAATCAAGAATATTCTGTGCCCCTCTAGGAACAAAATAAGTCTACAAGAGGGGAAAAGAAAAACCCAGAAAGTCATTAAGCTGGTATACATGGTATACAAGCTGGTATACGTCAGCTCACACAAGACAGCAAATCAGAACAGAAATCGGTGCAGAATCTAAGTACCAAAGAAGGAGTTCCCCTTCCACTAGCTCAAGAGAGCACATAAATTCTTCTAGGCCAAGATGCTAACTAATCAGGGAAAAAAGACAGAGTGTCATTACGGCTGAGAAAGTGGCCACTCACCTCTCTCAGCAGAGCGTTCTCTTTCTCCTTCTGTTCCAGCAGGCTTTCAAGGTGGTGCACGTGCATCTCCGCCTCCGCCAGCCTCCGTGTCCTCTCGTGGTCCTCCTCGGTGGCCTTGGCAGACAGCCCCTTGCTCTGCAGCATCTCTAGCAGCTTCTTGATGGACTCGTCGCGTGCGTTCAGGGTCTGCTTCTGAGTCTCGATCCGCAGCTCCATCTCCTCCAGCGTCTTGCGCAGCAGGAACAGCTCCTTGGCCTGCCGCTCGTGCTCCGCGTGCAGCCTCTGGAAGTTCTCCTCCGTCAGCTCCGCCACGCAGGGCTCGCCGGTCCTACTGCTGCTGTCTTGCTGGAACAGCTGGTTCAGGTCCCTCTGGATCCGCAGCTCGTCCTGGAGAGCCTGGATGGTCATCTGCATGTGCTGGGTCCAGACAGAAAAGAAGACCCAGGTCAGCTCTCCTACTTCAGGAGCACAAACAGAGCGGGATCAGGGGAGGCAGGAGGCGGCTACCACAGCTCTCAGAACCCCACACTGAACAAACCAGAAATCGCGTTATTCTGTTCCACACTGTCTTTCCTATCTGTAGTGTTTGTCACTCAGTCATGCCCGATTCTTTGTGACCTCATGAATTGTAGCCCACCAGGCTCTTCTGCCATGGCATTCTCCAGGCAAGAATACTGGAGTGGGTTGCCATGCCCTGCTCCAGAGGATCTTTCCAACCCAGGGACTGAACCCAGGTCTCCCACGTTGCAGGCAGATTCTTTACCATCTGAGCCACCAGGGAAGCCCTTACAATCTGTAAAATGTCAGTAATTTAACTTGTGTTTATCATCAACAGGAAACAAGGTGACTCCAGCAACTCTTCACTGTGCTTAAGCTACGACTAAATGAAGATACTCTTCAAAATTAATAGAGTGTATTAGCTAGAACTGAAGGAAAGGAAAGGGGGAAGACAGGGGAAATCTATAGGAATGCAAACATACCATAAAAAAGTTTCACCAGAAACCACAAGGGATACCAAAATACAAAATGACTTTTAAGTGCTTTACAATTAAATTTCCACAGTAAATAATAAATGTAAGAGTGCATGCCAGCATGGCTGAGTCACTTCACTGTTCACCTGAAACTATCACAACATTATCCCAATAGAAAATAAAAAAAGTTTTTAAAAAGTACATGTCAGAATGTGCTTAGCACTCTAAATGTTCATTCATTTAATCCTCACTGTAACACACGCACTATAATTTGAATTTTATTGATGATGACACCAATCATACAGAGACTTAAATAACTCACCCCAAGATCACACAGCAACAGGGCTGGCATCAAATTAAAGCAATCCTCCCAGCCCGTGGATGCCAGTACCCACAAGTACCAAGATAACTTGAAGCTTTAACCACAAAAAACAAAACACAAAATAACGAGACTGTGGGAGCTATTGATTCAGAAGAGGGTAACAATATAGGTGAGTAATTATATGAAGATGTCTGTGCAGATGAACTCCTAAAACGTTGCGGAGGGTGTATCTTTAGCTATATCCCTAAAGACAGTATGTGAACCTCTAATCTGAATTGATAAATTCTAGAACGTTATGCTGCTGCTGCTGTTTAATCGCTAAGTCGTGTCCAACTCTTTGCAACCCGATGAAACGTAGGCCACCGGGCTCCTCTGTGCTTGGGATTCCCCAGGCAAGAATACTGGAGTGGATTGCCACTTCCTCCTTCAGGGGATCTCACTGACCCAGGGATCAAACCTGCGTCTTCTGCATCTCCTGAATTAGCAGGCGGAGTCTTTACCACTGGGCCACCTGGGAAGCCCCTAGAACACTATACAAAGAATTCAAAAGGAAGCTATATCGAGAACCCTATTTTTAGAAATGAAGAAGCAACAAGAGAAAATCACTCTTTGTAGGCAGGTATTCAAGCCTGGCAGTGTGCCATGCTGGACGGAAACTAGCCCCAAATCAGAAGACACCAGCTTCAGTTCCAGCTCTCGTACCAAACAGCTACCTAATTTGGGCATATGGTCATCTTTTATAGTTTCAGATTTCTTGTATTTAAAATGAGGATAGAAATACCTGCACCATGTTTTCACAGAGCTAATGACATCACGGAAACCAGTGTACATTAAAACATACATTGTTCAGTATTTTTGGCAAACTCTAAAACAGTAGTAAATATCTCAAGGAAATGATCTGGCAAGTGTACAAAGATGCTCATTGTTGTTTAAACCACTGACAAAATTACAAACCACCTAAAGGGATATTAATAGGTGATGAGTTGAGTAAATGAGAAATGACCACCCAGTTTAATACCATGCATCAATGTTTTAAAATGCAGGTTTATATTTACTGATAAAAACTATAATCACAACATATTAAGTATAAAAAAAAAAAGCAGACTACATAATAGCAAGTATAGGATGATCTCAATTCTAATTTTTATAAAAGTATATACATGCACAGAGAAAAAGACTTCAGAGATGCCTGCTTCTCTGTGTTCAATTTACTACCACTTTGGTGAAAAGGGACAGACAATAAGTATTTACTATAAGTAAAAAATAAAATATTCATAAGAAATAAAAATACCTCTGGAATTTTACACAATTTAATTGTTATTTTGGGGACAGAAGGCAGGGAGGGAGAGAGAGTAGGAGGGAAGGAAGGCGGAAGGGACTGGAATGACAGGAACAACCTGTAAGAAACTTTATTCTATTCTGCATAAAAATGTTTTTAACTGAGGTAAAATTGAGATTGAAAAAATTTTAATGATAGCTTTGTGCATGTGTGCTAATTTGCTTTAGCCATGTCTGACCCTTTGAGACACTATGGACTGCAGCCCACCAGGTTCCTTGAATACTGATGTGGGTTGCCATTTCCTCCAACCTAGGGATCGAACCCTCATCTCTGATGTCTCCTGCATTGGCAGGCAGGTTCTTTACCACTAGCACCACCTGGGTATTGAGACATAATTCACATATACCATCAAATTCCCTGGTTTAAAGTGTGTATATAAATCAGCAGTTTTCAGGGTATTAAAAGTTCTACATCAATCACTACTATCTAATTCGAGAACACTGCCATCACCCCTTAAGAGATAGACATTTGCAGTCACTTCCCATCTTTCTTGCCTCCTAACCCTCCTCTTCAATTTGAAGGGTTCAAGAGAATGGATGGATGTACTACATAGATGGATGTACTAGCCACTCAAAAGTTAAATTAAAAAAAAAAATGCCTACTAATACTTTTCAGCCTCAGATAGGAATGAAATTCTGACACATGCTACAGCATGGGTGAACCCTGAGGATATTATGTCAAATGAAATAAGCCAGTCACAGAAGACAAATATTATACAATTCCACTTACATGAGGGATCTGGGGCAGTCAGATTTAAAGAAACAGAAAGTACAGGAGTGGCTGCCAGGGGCTGGGAAGGAGGAGGGAGGCGGCAGACAGGAAGTGACTGCTTGATGAGCACAGAGATTCAGTTTTACAGGATGACAAGAGCTCCGGAGGTAGATGGTGGTGACGGCTGCACATCAGTGTGGATGCACCTATTAACTGTGCACCTGAAAACTGGTTAAGATGGTAAATTCAAGATGGTTAATGTAAGATGTGTGTGTGCGCGCATGCGCAGGCACGTGAGTGCACTCAGTTGTGTCCGACTCTTTGCGACCCCATGGACTGTAGCCCACCAGGCTTCTCTGTCCATGGGATCTTCCAGCCTAGGGATGGAACTCAAGTGTCCTGCATCTCTGACATTGACAGGCAGATTCTTCACAACTGAGCCACCAGGAAAGCCTGAAGTACTTTATGGCAGTTTAAAACCTGGGGAAAAAATATGCTTGTCACAGAATTCCAATGTGTTGATATTAATAATTTACTTGTAACTACTGATAATTAGGTTGGTCCTCATTCTTCACTATTGTAACAGGCACCTTCATATGTACATCTATGCACATAAATCCAGATTTTTATTGGAGATGAATTCTGAAAAGTGGAAATGCTGGATCAGAGGGTATAAACAGTTATAATTTTAACACAGACAACAAATTATCTCTAAAAAGGTTTGTATCAGCTTCTGCCAAACAATGTCTGAGCACTTTCCCATATTTTTGACAGCAGGGTATTTTCTTTCTTCTCTTTCTTTTTCGGGCTTTTTTTTGATTACAAGTGAGACTAAACATCTATTCGTCTATCTACAGGTGCCTCTGTGACTCACCTGTTCTTGTTCTTTCCCATTTTGTTTGGGGACATTTAACCTTTCTCCTAACCCACTTCAAGAGGTTTTTATATTTGGAAAATAACGTTCCACGTGCTGTGCATGTTACAAATATATTTCCAAATCTGTTTTTCTTTTAACATAGTTTATGGCAAGTTTAAATGGATCATTTTTTGAATGCCAAGATAAGAGCCTTTTCTTTTATAATTTCTGATTTGAGTATTATGCTTAGCAAGTAGTAAAGATTCAATTATGGTAGTCTTCAACCTCTTGAAAAGCACTGCTTTTTCTTGTGAAAAATGAATTAACAAAAAAATTATCAGGTATCTGAATTCAGGAATATCATTTTTAAATACACTTAACTGCCCACATCACACTGTAAAGATTCTTCAACAGCTGCTGGAGTTCAAATCAATTCCTAGTTTCATTCTTTATCTTTGGAAGTCAAAAACAACCAAATAAATTCTGACCAAATTTACCCCAAAGGGATGTACCAGAAGTTAAATTTAACAACGAAATTGATTCCTAGTTACAACTGTTTGTCTGTTCTGAACATCCATCATCGAATTCATTTAATTCAGGAGAAACAGACGCTGACCACAGCTCATGGACTCACTTACCCACTTGTGATTAAACTTGTGATTAAACTAGCATGGCAACCACTATTCTGGTGAAGGAAGAAAATACAATTGCCAGTGTGCCCTGCTTCTTCAGCTCTGCTTCGCCCACCCCACTGGGATACAGAATGAAAACGATGCTCTGAACTGGTGACCTCGAAGGCTATGCAGCAATTTTCTCCACTGAAATGGGAATCAACACCCCTTCTTCTTCGGGCTACATTCAAGCTAGCTTCATTTTGTAAGAATCCCTGCCAACAACCTTGGAGGAGAAAGCGGCAGAGGCGAGAAGCCAGGCCTGCTCTAGCACGTGACACAGAAGACGAAGTGAGCACAGCTACACACAGCACAGACATTTACCGCAATCAACCAAAAAGAGACGTGCCGGATTCCGGAGGAAGATGTCACGTGTCAGGTAACAGGAGACGTGCTAGTTGACAACTCCGCTCAGGACACTCTCCAAAGTGATCTCACACTTCTCACCTTCCAGACTTTATACCGACCCTCACAGGCCGGCTTCTGTTCACTCTCATACTCAGCTTGATCTGGAAGATGGGAAAACTGCTTAAAGTTTGCTCTACGGCAAGAAAAGCTTTTTTTCTTTTTAAAGAAAAGAAAAAAATTTTCAACCCATAGGATCTTCTCTCTCTGAAAGAAGGAATGAGAGAAAGGATAGAAAAGACTGAGAAGAATCCTAACTTCTCTCCTCTCATCCTACATCCTGAAATGGCATCTTTCCCTGAGAATTCCCACAAAATACAACTACTTCTTTCTTCCTACCAAAAATTTGATGTCAAAGATTCCTATAAAAATTATATTGGAGATAAGGACACTGAAAATCTGAAAGCAACAATAACCAGTACTTTCAAGAGTCTCCTTTCTGTCCTCTTCCTATTTACTGAAAAACTAAATAAGCAAGTTTCTTTTTTCTATCAGGTATCTGAAAAACAAAAAAGTCATACAGGGATACCTGATTCATAATCAATGTTTAAACTGTTTTTAAACTAAATATATGAACTGGGATAGATGCGTATGTAATTTTTTTTCTGACAACTTTTAAGAACAAATTCTTTGATCTCCGTATTATAAGCAAAATTGACTTTTTGAAATAACACTTGATCCAAGGTTATCTAAACTGAAACAAGAAAGGTTCACAAAGGAATATCTGATGACATTAGTGAACCTAAAATATTTCATGTTTCTAACACAGGTTTAAGCAGAAGAAAATTTGAATCCCAACCTACAGACAAGTGCCACAAAAACATGAAACCTACGGGAACCCAAGAAAAGTGTTTTCTCCTAAGAGGAAAAACTAACCCCGAGTGTGTTTCAGTACCAGAAGAAAAACGGATTTTAAGAGGACTCTGGCCACCCTGGGAGTTCTCTCCATCAACAAGAGCTAGTAATTAACTTGAAAGAGTCCATTTCAGACAATTCTGCCCACAGAGGCGGTGCTGTTGAAAAATAAACTTAACCAAACACTGAAGAACAGAGAAGAAAATAAAAGTGTAACTAACCCCTTCCTGATGGAAGAAAGATCTTTATCAGCTACCATGCAGTAGGCATTATCTCCCTGCCAGAGACACAATGGCAGATGGGCATAACAAACACAGCCTGTGTCCACATCAAGGTAGATAAGGTAGTTTTTAATCCCAGCAACAACAAACATACACATGCACACAATTATAACTGCAAACAGGGATAAAAGCTATAAATTCAAGGTAGTAAGAGATAAGAGAAGATTTGGGGCTGGGTGAGCTCTGAAGAAGTTAACTTCTGTTAACTATTTAAAGACACAACAGGTATCCTTACTTAGGTAAAGACTCTGAAGGAGGAGGGGACAGAGGAACGAAGGAGGAGGAGCACCAGGGAAGTGTGGCAAGAGGTGGAATGGCTTTTAAGGGCAACAGGAAGCCCTGAGAAAGTTCTGAGCAGAGAATGACCATCTCCACCATCATCACTAATAGTCACCACGCGCCAGCCACGTGCCAGGCACACAGAGTCACATGAGGTAAGACTGAATATCCATTTTACAGATGAGGAAACTGAGGTTTAGAGAGACTCAGCAGCCTGTGAGGGTCACATAACTAGTGAGCGAGCCAGGATTCACACATCACAAGTGCATTTTCTAAAGCTCCAGCTGGCTGCGATGAGGCTGCACACTTGGGGAACGAAAGACTGGATAAAATCGGGAGACCTCAGCCAACAGTGACAGGACTGAAATATGACAGTACTCTGGGGGTGGGAAACGGATGATTTACAGAAATACTTCAGAGGAAAAAAATATCAGGATTTGACTGGCAGGGTGGGAAAGGAGGGTGGTGGCAATCAAGGAAGATTCTGAAGTTTCTGACTTAAAACACCACGGACAAGCTGGTGGAACCATAAACAAAAATGGGGGAAAATAAGCAAGGACCAGAACTGAGAAGAGATCTTGAGCTGAATGTGAGGTGCTTCTGAGATGCTGAGAAAAGGTTTAGGGAGCAACTGTGCACGTGGGTCTAGAGCTTCGAGGAATGAATTGAGCTAAAGATACAGGTGTGTATGGCTGCGTCGCTTTGCTCTGCACCTGAAACTATCACAACAGTGTTAACGGCTCTACTCCAGTGTAAAATAAAAAGTTTTTTTTTTTAATGAATTAAACTAATTATTAAAATTCTTGGGAAAAAAAAATAAAGATAAAAGTTGTGGAAGCTCTGATACACAGATTTGTCAACTGAGGCCAAAGTAGTTAAGGAGCCTCCCTAGGAAAAGAAAACAGAGTAAGAGGAGATAGTCACGGGCCTGATTCAACACTAGATGCAGGCAGAGGAGGGGCTGGCAAAGGAGACAAGAAGAGCAGTTTGGAAAGTGAGCAGAAATCAGGAACACAGCATCACAGAAGGTGAAGGACATGGATAAGGACCCTTCCTCAAGGTTAGGGGAGAACACGAAGCAAGAAGGATTTGGCTTCAATTGGGCTGAAGCCAATTTGGGCTTCTTTGGGTTCAATTCCTGGTTCCAACAGGACAAGCTGAGTGAAGTTCCTTAAACACTCTGAGCCCTACTTGAGTGACCTACACTATGAGCACTGCAGGTTTATACAATAATCAGCAGAAGACAGAACACCTATCCCACTGCCAACTGTCAATAAGTGGCAGCTGCTGCTGCTGTTTGTACTAATTAAATCAAAAGGTCTGGTTAGTGGCTCATAGAACCCGGCCCTAAGAAGCCCCAGGGGTTCTAAAGACCATCTTCAGGGACAGCCTGGCAGGGCCACACCCAGGCACCTGGGCCCCCAGTCCTGCCTCAATCCGAGCAGTCTGCTTTCTTTTTCATTTTACTCCTTCAGAGAAGTTTTATTTCCATACCTGAATAATATCCATTTCAAAACATGGGTCTGTGGCTTAAAATGTTTTTCACAAAGCACTGACTGGATCATCTCAATAGTCCTTTCAAGTTATCTAGACTATTAGCTCATAACGCTTCACACCAAAGTAAAATATGCAAGAAATAACAACAAAACAACTTGTCTGGTAGCATAATCCCTAACATGAACCTTTTAATTTATGATAATTACTAAATAAGAATAAAGGTTATAAATCAACTAGCTCTGTGTATCTACTGAAAACTGTACTGGGGTCAGTGCCATTCCTGTCACTGAAGCACCACAGTCTTAAAATCAGCAATTTTTTTGTTCGTTTGCTTAAGATTACAACTGCCATGAAGAGTGAGGAAAAGAGTTAAAAGAGTTAAGCACCACTAAAATCACATAGGGCTTTCTCTTCCATGAAAAGTAATGTTGGCTAGTGTTTGCAAATGACTTGTTTTCTTTTCGATAAGCCCTGTGTGAAGGAACCGCTTAAGAGAGCGTCAGAACATCTGCCTGGACTTTTCTCACTGAAATCGGTACCTCTAAAAACTCAGTGTCCTTTTCCTGTGCCATTGATGGTTTGTAACTAATCACTTTCTCTGTCATTGCTGTGTCTGGTCCTCTTGGCTAATTACCCCACGCTCCTCCGTTTATTCTGTTGAGCAATGGCTGCTCTGGTGCAGCTGAAAATTCTCAGGGGAGCTCCATGACACAGATGTCCTAATACCTCGTCTTCAAGTGGGACAAATGTTTTACAGAGCCTTGCTGATCTTTGTCCCAGACACTGGTTGCCTTTTTTCATCTAGAACATGATCAAAAGTGTACTATATTTTTAAAAATGTACTGTATAACATCATTTTTAAACTACAACTTTAGAATTTATATAGTAAAAGTCAGTTCTCTTAAAATGACAGAATTTGCTAGTGGTTAGAATTTTCAGTGGCAGATTAAACAGCAAATATTAAGACAGGCTGTACTTTTTTTTAAAGGCCTTAGTTACAGCTTTCTTTTTATGTATTTTAAAACTATGCTTTTGAAATATTCTTGATATTCTTATGACAGTGCATAAAGGAAATTCTGAGCAATTAAATAGGAGCTGATGATGATCAACAGCTGTCTTCATTTTAACAGCTCACCTAATGATGAAGAACAAAAGAAGTGCATCTAGAAGATTTGGTATAAAATGAAATGACCTCTGAAAGGGTGGTTGATTTACTTGTGCTTATACTGGTGCAGGCTGCCCTATTTTAGACAGGGAAGGTCTCTTTGAAGAAGAACCATTTAAGCGGACACCTGAGGCAGCCAGCATATAAGAAGAGTGTGGTAAGAATGTCTGACAGCACATAAGAATAGAGTTGAGAATGGCAATATATATACATATATGCATGTGTGTATATATATATATATATATGTATGTGTATATGTATGTGTGTATACATGTGTATGTGTGTATATGTGTTCGCATGTGTGTGTACATATATGTGTGTGTGTGTGTGTACATGTCTGTGTGTGTATAAAGGAAAATTTTTTCAATGCCCAGTCAGTCATTAATACAAATTATAAACCTGCTATAATCCATCAATATGGTCCTGGAAAAAATATCAACAAAGAGATCAATGGAACAAATCTCACAATAATTAAGCCCTTAAGAAAAATGAAATGCCACACAAAAAGGAAACAGACTGATCACAGTATTTAGAAAGCTTTTCAGTTATCAGGAAAACATCAAAATAAGTATGTTCTCCCCATATGCAATAAAAAATAAGTTCCAGGAAGATTAAAGAACTAGGTATAAAATGTAAATTAATCAGCAAATAAAAAGAAGAAAATATAAACATTTAATGATACTCAGAGAAGGGATTTCTAAACAAAAAAATAAATGTAAGAAATTACCAAAAAATTACAAATACAAATATAAGAAAAGTATGTTACGCTTTACTGCTTAGAAACCTAGAACTACATAAATCAAAAATCAAAAACTAAGGAGCAAATGACAAAACTAAAAATTATTCACAACGGTGAAAGAACCTTATCTTTACTGTTGACAAAGCCCATATAAGTCAATGAAATACTAAGACCTTCCTGTCCCCAAGAGAGATTAACAAATAAGAATGTACCAATCACAGCAATAAACACAGCAATAAACATGTGTCAATAAACACATGAAAATGTAAACAAAGAATTGCAAAGGAAAACAATATGTTTAACCTAGCCCTAAATAGCTAAGTTTTTTTCAGGCAGAAAGTTTTTGAACATTATATGAGCAGGTAAGGTAAAACATGCATTCTTTACACACCTGCTGGTGATCATCTAAAGTGGTCCAATCCTTCTGGGAAGTGTGTCCGTACTCATCTCTTGCATTTTACAAGCACAACAGTGTCACCCTTAGGAAGCAGAACCTATCTGCTAGCAATGTTGTTTTTCTCTCCAAATATAAGGCAGATAATATAGTAATTTGTAGGGTCATTTTCATAACATTTTCTCACTACAAAGTTAATAAATACATGTGTTAAACATTTTAAGAATACATAAATTTATATGGGAAAAACCCTCCTATAATTACATCAATCCTCTTTGATTAATGGTTCCTTTTTTCTTAACCTATCACAGGAAAATAATCAGAAATGTGAAAATGTGTTAATAAAGATGACCATCACAGTAATACATATAACAAAAAAATTGAAAAGGCCTAAACATCTTACAGTAGAATGGCTAAAAATATGATTTTATGTAGTCACTTAAAATAATGCTCCTGAAGAATATGCACTACCAGAAGAGAAATGCTTATTTACCTCACATTAAATTTTAAAGATAGTACAGAGAGAGAGAGTGTGTGTCTGTGTGTACACATATAGACAAGTACACACATAAATACAATCCCCACTAGGTATGTAATTACAGGAGTTTATTTTTTCCTACACACGTTTATGTACTCTTAAAATGTGTATCGTATGTATTTATTACTTTGTAATGAGAAAAAATGTTCTAAAAATGACTTTGTACAAATCACTGTATTATCTACCCTGTGTTTGGAGAAA
Organism: Dama dama; assembly: GCF_033118175.1. Taxonomy (NCBI): domain Eukaryota; kingdom Metazoa; phylum Chordata; class Mammalia; order Artiodactyla; family Cervidae; genus Dama; species Dama dama. The sequence goes on from NC_083702.1 coordinate 12,315,251, forward strand.
GAAGCAACACTGCAAAAATACAGTATCTGCTTGCTAAAGATGACATAATGGTGTTTCATAAAAGAGACTGAATTAAAGAACACAAAGAGCAATATTCTTAACAGCACTTCTCTGATAATATGCCTGCCACATACTCTAAAGTCAGTCTCCAGTCAAGAAACTGATTATAACCACATAAACTATGCAACTCACTGACCTTTCAAATACACACTAATGAAGGACATTTAGAAGCTATTAAGGTACAGTTTTCCTTGAGATTTGGCCTATATGTACAATCTGCCTGCTAGGAAGTCCTTTCCCCATTGAGTGTCATCAAGGTCCTAATCAAGTTCAAAGTTCACATAAGTTTAAAACTTAGGCGGCAAACAACAATGAGATCAATATATAAAAGCTTCATTAGGCAAAATCAATGGGATCCACAGACTCAAGAGAAATTCTCACTTGAGCAATATTCAGAGTTTACAGACACAGACAGAAACAAAGAAACTATGAAATCATCTTCTGCTCCTAACAAAAGCACTGTGGAGAGTTTATGCCTATCATTCAGAAAGTCTGAAGTCCCTGTGTGACATTTGGAAAAAGACTATAATAGGATCTTTGAAATCAGAATGTCAAGCTGACACAACCAGCTAGAGAAATTCCTGCAAAAAGCAATAGCTACGATGGAACACGCTGAGCGTGGCAGGCTCCATAGGACACACACAGTCTGTTCTGCCATAAAGCGTGTTTTTATGTTGTGAATCAGCTCATACACAATCATGGTAAACAGACGACTGTCATTACATCAAAGCTCGTCTGGTTCATAAGCAGTGTTTCCAAGAGCAAAGGGCCAACAGGGGACAGACGCAGAGTCACACCCCGCAGCAGGACCCGCAGACAGGAATCCTTCCAGCTTTCTCTTGGGACACCCACAGCAGGGCTCTCTTTGGACAGGAACGCACCCCAAGCACCCTCAACTCTCTGTTCCCGCCAGGCTGCACTTGGTCTTATGCTCAGAGATCCGTCTCCACCTCCACTTGCTTATTTTTAAGAGTTTTCAGTACCCACCGGAGCAGTCTCCAGCCACAAGGACCTGCAATCCTGGGGCCACTGGAAATGTCTCCTGAGGTACCATTTATTATTATCTCTGCTAACTGCTGTGGCTGCAAAGTCGCACAGATTTCTGAGGAGTCTCCCCCAAACTTTAACTACTTTCCTACAGAAAAATTTCAGAGACACTGGTGACTTTTCAACCTGCCTTATTAATCATGAGCTGTAAAATCAATCTGGTAGTTGACAACCTACGTATTTTTCACTTAAACAATAAAATTTAAAAATACCTAAGTACATCTCCCACAGAGAGAGCCAATGTTTTATCATGAAGATTATGCTTTGATAATTGAGGCATACATATTTTATTACATGATATAAATATAAATATTTCTATAGTGCATTATGATTTTAAAAATGCTTGTATATACATATGTTAGTCACTAAGTCCTGTCTGACTCTTTGTGACCCCATGGGCTGCAGCCCTCCAAGTTCTTCAGTCCATGGAATTCTCCAGGCAAGAGTACCGGAATGGGTTGCCATTCCGTTCTCCAGGGGATCTTCCTGACCCAGGAATCAAACTCAGCTCTCCTGCACGGCAGGCAGATTCTTTACTGTCTGAGCCACCAGGGAAGTCTTAAAAGTGCTTAGCTGATGCCAAATATACATTGCTAAAGTAATTCAAAATACTAGCTGTAACTAAACAGCTTAAAAAGGAAGATTAACTACTGCAAGTTACTAAAAGTTTTCATAAAATGACCCAGTTTTTAAACTCAAAGTGCTACTGAATAAGGCAAGCATTCATTCATATAATGCTCTCAATGGACCAGTCATGTCTAAAATATCGACATCTGACAAACCTGCAAATAGTGTATTTAACCAGGAGTTAGAACTGGGTGCCAAAAAAGGAAAAAAGAAAATAAACTATCAAAATGGAAATTCCTTTCAGAGATTAAAAAAAAATTACGATTTCTTTTAAACAAATCAGCCATTTAAAGTATTTAATACAACATATATGTAGTTTTGCTAAAATTTTAATTTTAATTTTCATAATTTCTTTTAAATTAAAAAAAATCTTTTCAACTACAATACTGAAAACTTGAAAGTAAAAAAAGAATTTAAACAGTGTATATTCATGATTAGATGCTTCAAACTGGCCATTTCCAAAGTATCAAATTAACACAACAGGTGTAAATTTATGACTTAAGATGCTCTAAACATACCAGAGCCAGGTAAGGAACAACACTGCTCCCTACTGGCCAGTCTCTGGTTAGATTTCAAGCTCACTCTTCAATTTGACTGATAAACTAGGGTTAAAGCGATTCAAGTCAGTATCTTAATGAACTTTTTAAGTCCATGATATAGTTCTTTGTTTCTCCTTCCCTAATACCTATTTTGCAGTGCTGCCATAAAGATTAGAATAAATAATGTGAAGACTCTAGCCTTTACTAAATACTCAACAAATGAGTTATCATCTTCGTAAGAACATGTCTTATTAATGGCTGTTTGTAAACTTAAAAAAAAATAATCTATTCACGTGAAATTCACATCACATTTTAAAGTGAATAATTCAGACATTTAATGTACCTGCAATGTTGTGCAACCATCCCCTTTATCTAGTTCCAGAATATTTCCAACACATCAACATTAAAATTCCTTCCTTACCCACTAAGTACTATCTCCCTACCGCACCCTTCCCCAGCCCCTGGTAAGCACCAACTGGTGCTCTAGCTCTCTAGATTAATCTATTGTGGACATTTCATATACATGGGATCATATAATCGGTGACCTTTTATATCCGGCTTCTTTCACTTAACAGAATATTTTGGAGTTACACCCACATCACTGATGGCTTCCCTGGTGGCTCAGTCGGTAAAGAATCTGCCTGCGATGTGGGAGACCTGGGTTCGACCTCTGGGTTGGGAAGATCCCCTGGAGGAGGGCATGGCAACCCACTCCAGTGTTCTGGCCTCGAGAATCCCCATGGACAGAGGAGCCTGGGGGGCTGCAGTCCACGGGGCCGCAGAGAGTCAGATGTGACTGAGCGACTGAGCACAGCACAGCCACATCACAGTATGTATCAGAACTTAATTTCTTTTTATGAATAACATTCTGTTGTATATACCCACTTTATTTATCCATTCATCCACAATAAATATGTGAATTATGGTTACCGGTTTTTGTGAATTATCCTGCTATAAACACGCATATACATGTACTTGTTCTTCAATTCTCAGTTCTTCTGAGTATATATTAATACTTAGGAGTGAAACTGCAAAGTTGTATCATAACTCTATATTTAACTTTTGGAGGAACTGTCACACTGTTTTCTGAAACATTTTATTTACATTCCCACCAGGAGGGTACCAGGGTTCCAGTTTCTAAACATACTCACCAACACTAGTGCTTTTCCTTTTTCAAAAAATCATTATTATAGCCAAGCTAGTGGGTGTGAAGTGGTACCTCACTGGGTTTTGACTTGCATCTCCCTAATGACCAGCGGGGCTTCCCTGGTGGCACAGTGGTAAAGAATCCACCTGCCAAGCAAGAGACAGAGGTTCAGTCCCTGGGTCGGGAAGATCCCCCAGAGAAGGAAATGGCAACCCACTCCAATATCCTTGCCTGGGAAATCCCATGGACAGAGGAGCCTGATGGGCTACAGTCCACTGGGTCACAAAAGAGTTAGTCACAACTCAGCAACTGAATTAACAACTGACTAGTAATGCTGAACATCTTTTCACATGTTTGTGTTCGTAATCGTCTAAGTAGTCTTTCTACGTGTGAAGAAATCCCTTCATTTTGAGGTCTGCTTCCTATCAAGAGTGAAGACTCAAACCCCCACAATGCCTTGTAGCCAGACCCAGGCAGAGGACCCAGACTATGCCAGTTGGATATGTGCACAAAGACTGAGGTGGAACTGAGTAACAAGAGTCAAGAGGCTCTAATTTCCGTTTTCACTGATACAGATGGTGACAGGTGAACCTGGCTCTGGGCGATGGGAACAGAGCAGTTTCCCAGGGATCACAAGGTCGATTCTTGGCTCTGAAGTGGCATCTGCCATCACTTGAAAGGTTCGGTAAAGCAGCAGGAATAGTGGGAGGTCCCTCATCAGCACGTGTAGCATGTTGTAAAAGCCAAGCTTCAAGCCTAATTCTCCAGCCCTACCAGTAATTCTCTGAGTTATTCAATATTCATTTGATAAACTCCTTTTCTATTATATCACTGTTCTGGAAGAAGCATCGAATTTATCCCACCTAGCTCCAAAGAGAAATCGAAGATAAATGTCACGTTGAGTTACACAGGGGCAGGTCTAGTTTGATCTAAGAAAATTTCTAACACTTAGATGTCCACCAAACAAATTTTTTTAAATTGAATACATTACTGCAAACAACCAAATTTTACGTTAGTATGACATCTGTCACAGACTGTGGAGAAGGTGGACGGACAGCAGAAGAGCCGGCCTTCGGGACTTTCACCTCTGTATTTCTACCACGTTTCCTGAGCCACACTGTGGACAACTGAAGGATAAAACCACAGACTGTAGCCTGTTCAGTATCACTCAGTTACTAGTTTACTAGCAACTGATTCTAGCTTTTGTCTTGTAACAATTCCCTTAAATGCTCAGACTAAATCTTACTCTTCCTTCTCTTTTACTTTATTATATAATGAATGCATGTCCCTGTAAGAAAAAAAAGGAATTAGAGATAAACAATAAGAAAAAAAATCCATAATACTCCATCTGAGAAAAATCACTGAAAATATTTTGCTGGGTATCCTTCAAAACATTTTTCCTAAGCTGAAATTCACCTTTTAAGAAAAAAAAAAAAAGATTATAATGCTTACCACATAAATGCACTGTGTATTTTCATTCATAAAGTCCTCATATCTCCCCCTGATGCACTATTTTCATTTTATAAATGAGGAAACCAAGACACAGAGAAGAAAATTAACCTGCCCTAGGTCACCTGATTGGAGAAGGAAATGGTAACCCACTCCAGTGTTCTTGCCTGGAGAATCCCAGGGACAGAGGAGCCTGGTGGGCTTCCGTTTATGGGGTCGCACAGAGTCGGACACTACTGAAGTGACTTAGCAGCAGCAGCAGCAGGTCACCTGAATCATAAGTGGCACATTACCCAGCAGTCTGACCCAACAGTTTTGGGCTTGTAATACTACATGACAATGACTCTACACTGCCTCAAAAAAAATCTGACCACAGTATACCTATATACCGTTTGTATTCCCTAATATATTATGAATAGTTTTCCAATCCAATAATGTTCTTAAATCCTGAAATTGTGGGACATACACTACATATTTTGATACGCTAATTTTTTAAAGTTGTATATAGATATTAATTTTAAGAAACCTTTAACATTAAGTAATACTTATCCTTATGAATAATTCAATTCTTAAAAATAGCCTAGGCCAAAATACACTAGAATTCTGGACCCTCCAAAACTTCATCTTTATGAAACCCCAGAGCATATCTATTTTATAACATGCTTTTAAAAGTCCTCAAATGCTGTCACTGTTTCTCCTTCTCCTCCCTTCTCTTTCTTAAGAAAACTCTCAAAGCACCAGCATACACTGGGCATTCATGGTAGGCACTCAATAAACACTTATTAATGGACTAGCTGGACAATGCCCTGCTGGACAGAGAACAGACAGAAACAAAGGTCATCTTGTGATAGTGAAGGCGGCTGAACCTCCTTTCTCTCATCGGGAAACCACATGGACCCCGTGGACACGAGTCCATCCCAGCGGACGCGCAGGGACACACCACGAGGAAAACCACCAACCTGCCCCTCACTTGGAGTAAATGCTGAACTCTGACCACACAATCTAAGGTCAGTCAATACTCACACAGGCAAGGTACAGACTAGAAGAGTTTTTTTCAAAGGCGGGTGGTGGAGGGGGGATGGAGTGGTGGTGTGAGGTGACAGTCCTAGTCACACACAAGCGACAGGCAAAAGCTTGCAATATGCAGTCCTCGCCAATCCAGGCGCTCCGTGATGTCTGTCACACCGCAGGGCATGGCGGGGTCCTGGAGAACCACATGGCCTGGAAGCAGCCCTCTGCAATGAGGGAAGGCAAGTTCCTGATGATTCAAGTCTGGCTAATCCTCTGGAACTGAGAAGTAGCACAGTTCAAACTTTGAATATGGAATTTTTATAGCATGTAACATTTAAATAATTTTCTCTCTCTGAATTTTCAGATCCTTATCCATGAACACAGGGAATTCTCTCTTTAAGAAAATAGCCTGTTTTTTTCCTGAATGTAGAAGGCCAGGGCACTAGAGAAAACACAGCAAATTACTGGAAACACAATGAGAGCAAATACTGCCTAGAAGGGCAGGGTAGCTTAAAGACCACACTCTCATTTGCAAGGGGGGAAAAAAAAGGATTTCCAGAGAAAAGAGACCAATCTCCCAGACTATGTAGTAACTGGAGCAAACACCTCTGTAACTTGCAAAGACTCTACTTTTGTCTTCTACTACCTACGAATACTCAGAATGGGAGCTGCAAATACGAGCTTGCCTCCTTGTTAAAAGGAAAATGTAAAGGGTCATTTTCCTAAGGTTTACTCTATGAAGAAGATACAGACTTTCAGCAAGAGGGAACAAATATTCCAAGAAGAAGAACAAACACAAAAAGTGTGGAAAGTAGAAAGAAACAAGAGTGTCCACAGGATAATTACAGGAAATATGTGATATTCAGAAAGAATCAACAGAAAAGTGGGTAGATGGGAAGGAGGAAGAGGAACTGAAGCCATACAAAGCTTTTCCTCAAGGTAGTAATCCCATATTTTCCAAAGCCACATACAAATCCTCACTTCAAAGAATGGTGAGGAGAACTGATAGAACCTAGCAAGTGCAGGGAATCCTGTTACTAACTCCAAGATGTCACACACACACAGAGGCGATCAATAATGCTTCTTCTGATCAAGAAGAACAGCATTATTTCAATCTAGCAAAACTAACTTGGCTGGGAAGGTCTCTACCAAAATGAGCCATCTATTTAAAGCAGGACAAAAAAAAGGTAGGTAAGACTAACCAAAACCACTCTAATTATTCCAGAATCAAGCTGACAGCACTGATTATGAATTCAGAGATTTTTTTCCTCTTGTTTTTTTTCCCCTTATTTGGCACAGAATGTCAGTTATATTTAAGGAAGAACAAACTGTTTCAGAACTGAACAAATGATACATCCCAGAACCCAGGGTTCTGGGTTCCTATGTTTTCACAACTGTCACATTTTTATACCACCATACATAGCAGGTTACTCTTTCTGCTCCCGGGTTTCTAGACATACAAATAAATTTGGCTTATTAATTCTGTGAACCATTCAAATAAATTACGTAAGTGTAAAATACGATAAAATGATTGTATATGACAATTTCACTTTTAAATATATAATACTTTTTCATGTTTTTCTCAGATTGAGCATAATGATTCTGACTGCACTTTTCCCCTGTCCTTATCTCACTCTTGCCTACAAGACCGATCGAACAAGTTAACAGCACAGTTACCTCTCCCAGATCATGACAGTTTACCCGAAGGAACACTGACCTCAAGCCCAGGGAACCTGCCATACTTAACTCCTTGGAAAGTTGTGAAATACAGTGAAATTGTGAAATAAACTGGAAAAGTGTGAAATAAGATACAGCAGCTTATTAAGAACCAAAAAGAGAATACTAATTCATAAGGACTATATCTCCACACACCATTAACATCTGCTAATTCGACATAATGTATACATGGGTTTGTGCCGGGTTTTTTTGTTTTTCAAGTTTTCTAGACACAGAGAAAACAAACCTAAGTCTAATGCGCTTGGTTTCCGGCTCAGTTGACTAGTTCACAGTTTCTTCAAGTGTGATGCCTGGTCCAGCAGCATGAGCATCACCTGGGACATCGTCTGCTCCAGGTTCATTCAATCAGAAACCCAGAGGGTGGGGCCCAGCAATTCATGTTTTAACAAACTCGCAACCAGTCAGTGCTAAAGGAAATCAACCCTGAATATTCATTGGAAGAACTGATGCTGAAGCTGAAGCTCCAATACTTTGGCCACCTGACAAGAAGAGCCAAATCACTGGAAAAGACCCTGATGCTGGGAAAGACTGAGGGTGGGAGGAGAGAGGGGCAACAGAGATGGTTGGATAGCACCACTGACTCAAAAGACCTGAGTTTGAGCAAACTCTGGGGGATGGTGAAGGACAGGGAAGCCTGGGGTGCTACAGTCCATGGGGTCACAGAGAGTCAGACACAACTTGGCGACTGAACAACTGTGTAGTTCTGATGCACACTTAAGTCTGAGCACCATCTGATTAGATAAAACACCTTAACATTCACCCAGAACAGAGAACAAGGGAAGCAGGCTGGGGCAGAGGAGATATTGAGGATAAATACAGATAAATAATGTGTGCCTTACCAACTCACCTTCTTTCTCTCCTTCCTGCCACACCCCCAGGTGGCCAGCGTCTTCCTTCTAACTCTACCAGACAAATTTATTTAGGACTCGTAAATTTATGCTTAAGTCTATTTACATTCTACTTCTGTTTTAATCTCTAAATTCTCAGCACAAAATCTATATTACGATGACCTGGGAGAGTGTTTCAAAGATACTGATGCCCACTGCTTCTATCACGTGAGGACAAGCAAAGAGAAAGAACCTCAAAGAGGGTCCTTGCCAGAACCGACCCTGCCATGCAGCATCCTGACCTCCAGCCTCCAGGACCGTGAAAAGTAGAGTGTCTGCTGCTTATTTAAAAAACAAACAACAAAGCTGATGCCCAGGTCCTAGCCCATGCCAATTAAGTCAGATCTTCTGGGGCTGGGGCCTGGCCAAAAGTATTTAAAAGCTCCTCAGGCAATTCTAGTGTACAGTCAGCAGAAAAACCACTCAGTCTAAATAAACGTTTTTTTGGTCTCTATTTGATGTATTTCCAAGTATGATGAGGAAAGTACTTGCATCAGAATCACCAGGGGCACATTTCTCAAAATGATAATTAAGATGATCTTCAATGATACATACGTTTGACTTTTTTTTTCCCCCAAATAGCTATGCATTTACTTTTATAGGGGGGTTTTGGGGTTTTTTTTTTTTTTGCACGTGATATGATTTCCACATAGAGCAGTGAGAATTTCATTTTAAAATAAGATTCCACTTTTTAAAGTGTGCCAACTTAAAAAAAAAAAAAAACTAAAAGAATAACACAAGGGATAGGGCAAACATGGTGAAGATGCTAAGGAAACCAAAAAAAAAAAGTTTGTTAACCTTAACCAAGGTGCTTGTTAAAGATGGATTCCTAAGTCATACACCAGCAGTCCTAAACCAGAAACTTGGGAGTTCGGTCCAAAATTTACATTTTTATCAAGTGCTTCCTCGTGATTCTTATTCACTAAAGCTTAGCAACACTCTAGTAAAAGAGGTATTTGAGCCTTGTGTCACTAGGCAGAAAACAAGTTTGGATGTAAAAAGGACCCTCTCACTCCATTCATTTCACTACTGTCCCTTCCTGGCCTCACAGAAGGATGAGCCCCAGATACACCTGCTGGGTGAGGAAGAAGCAGTTTCTACTTGAAGACCCATCCTGACTTTCCACTTCATCCCTTTATGTCGAGTCTCACAGAAGCCAGAGCTCTGTAAGAGCTTCTAACTTTGCTCTCTTCTTTTCATTCCCTCATCCTCCTTAACAACAGCCCTATGCATTGAGCAGTTCCACTCCAATCAGACCGCTTGTCTCCTCCCACTCACCCACGTCTCCCAGTACCCTGTGAAGCTAATGCTTTTAAAATGTTGAAAAATACTAACATCATCTAATCACTTCCAGGTTATATCTGTGTCTCAAATTCCAGTGATAAACATTCTCTATCCATCCAAACTGAAATTGGTTTTGACTATCTGTGTACTGTTGCTTGGTAACCTACTAGACAGAGGACAAAGAAGAGGTTTCAGATCACCCACCAGCTCTTATCCATTAGAAGCAGCTAATGGTTCTAGCCTTGACAGCACATTAGAACTACCTAGGGAGCTTTTAAAACTCCCTACATGGAAGCCCCAGCCCCAACTAAATCAGAATCTCCAGGGATGAGGGTGAGACCAGGCATCTCTTCCGCCGGCCCCCACTTAAGTTTCTCAGGTGACGTGGACATGCAGCCAAAGTTGACAGTCACTGACCTGGGTTCATCTAGCAAGATTACAAGACAGATTTAGAGGCTGCCCATGGGTAGGCAACACTTTTGACATTACTGCATGAGGTTCTTTGTTGCTTAGTTGCTCAGTCATGTCTGAATCTTTGCGACCCCACGGACTGTAGCCCGCCAGGCTTCTCTGTCCATGGGATTTCCCAGGAAAGAATACTGGAGTGGGTTGCCACTTCCTTCTCCAGGAGATCCTCCTGACCCAGGGACTGAATCTCAGTCTCCTGCATTGCAGGTGGATCCTTTACCACTGAGCCACTAGGGAGACCTACAAAGAGAGTCACTCAGCCGAATACAGGACATCGACAGAACAGGGACTTCTGAGGACAAAAATCCCAAGTCCCAACACGAATGAAGGTAATATGCACAAGTCTGTTTTATATTTATCTAACCTTCTTCTGGTCAGGAATGCCCTCCATTGTTTACTCTGACGTGGCAGGCGCTTTTCTAAAGTCAAACACCAGACCTCCAAATAAAAACAGAATTTTTATAGAATTAAATTGGCTCAGGTTTAGGCTTAAGATTATCTCCAGTGCCTAAGACAATTTCATTCACACCCACCAATGGACAACAGAGACTGAGCAGGAAGGTTAAAACAACCAGACACGACTGTCCACGTGGACCACAAAGTGTATTTAAACAGAAGTTCAAAGTGTGATACCATACTCACAAACAATTTCCACTGTTTTTGGAGTGTCTGTGATACAAATCCATTTCATGTTTATGCTCATTATACTCAGTACAACTAGATCTAGTCATTCAATACCCTGGACAAACAGACTGCAGTCTCATATACTATAAATCTTTTGAGTATGTGAAATTTAGACTTTAAAATCTGATTAATAAATTAGCCACAAAAAATATTTACTATACAACATCAAGTGAAAAGCATATTCTTAAAAAAAAGTAATAAAACTCATTTTACTCTTGGTAGGACAAAGAAATGATGTTTAATTTTAGGAAGCTACAATGCTTCTAATAAATGAACACTTGGCAGAGAGAGTCACAGTTGTATCTACTTCCTGCCATAAATGCCAAGAGCAAGTACATCCAATTTCAAGTTCCTCTGAAACCAATGAGTGGGCAGGAAAAAAAAAAATCATAGCCACCATGGGGAACACATGGCATTCATTCTTTGAAAAAAAAAGTCAGCAGTGGATTACAACCAGGAGGGGAAGCCATCTGTCACAAGAAAAAGAGGTGGTGGCAACTCTCAAGGACTGAAACATTCCAACTCAACCTGGGCAGCGTTGAGTTTTAGATTCCAGTTCCAGCTAACTCGTGTAATAAGCAACAGTTTTCAAAATGATTAGTGTCAAATTATGGATGGTCTATTAAGGGCTTCCCCCCATAGCTCAGTTGGTAAAGAATCTGCCTGCAATGCAGGAGACCCCGGTTTGATTCCCGGGTCAGGAAGATCTGCTGGAGAAGGGGTAGGCTACCCATTCTGGTATTTTTGAGCTTTCCTGGTGGCTCAGCTGGTAAAGAATCCATCTGCAATGCGGAAGACCTGGGTTCGATCCCTGGGTTGGGAAGATCCCCTGAAGAAGGGAAAGGCTACCCACTCAAGTATTCCGGACTGGAGAATTCCATGGACTGCATAGTCCGTGTGGTCACAGTCAGACACGACTGAGCGACTTTCACTTTCACTTCATGTATGGAATGGCTAAGAGGAAGAAAACCCACCAACACTGGAACACTTGCCTTGCTATGAGGAAGAGCAACAACACAGTAGAGAGAAACCACCCACACCCAAACATCAGGAACAAGTCAACACTTGGACAAATTCAATGTCCCCCAGTATAAAAGTGACAGGCAGTTTTATTTGCATTATAGTTCTAGTCAATAAACATTGGCCCAAAATGAAAAAAGAAAGCAACTTTCCAAATATGAGAGTGAAAGTCAACCCCAAGTCAAAGATCAACCTTCACGACTGCCCCACCCACCACCTAACCCCCTCTGAAGACCCCAGTCACACCCCAAGCCCTGCAGAGCACCAGGATCCCTACTTGGGAACACCAGCTGTATCACTGGGCAATTTAAAAGATTTGGAAAAATGACCTTATTGAAGTGTCAGGCCTATCTTCTCTGTGGTCTGAAAGCCCACTAAAATTGATCTTGGACACAGGATGTTTCTAGGCTGTAGGGGATCACAACACTGAGTGTGTTACCATCATCTTAAAATCTCGAAATACAGGTGACGTTTAACTTAAGTGTAGCCACTAGATCTCAACTCACTTAAAGAGTCCACCTGCAATGCAGGAGCCACAGGAGACTCAGGTTCAATCCATGGATCAGGAAGATCCCCTGGAGGAGGAAATGGCAACCCACTCCAGTATTCTTACCTGGAGAATCCCATGGACAGAGAAGCCTGGTGGGCTACAGTCCACAGGGTCACAGAAGAGTCAAACACTACTGAGCATGATGCATGACAGAATGTACAAAAGCTGCTTTTCAATATAATACAGTATTTGTGAAATTACAACTGGTCACACCAACTCCAGTCTAGTCCCTTGCTTGTTAATATTCCTTTCCTCATTCAAGTGACTCTTCAAAATTCACTTCCTCCCTTCAGACCTTCTTCCCTAAAAGCAAAGTAGGTTCCTCTAGAATAGAGTCACCTAAATATCCACCTGCTGGTGGATTCAATTTTTTTCCAGACTTTGGCTTGCAAAGCCATATTTATTCTATTTTTAAAAAGTCACTACACAACTAAGAGTTCTCATACCACAACTAAGACCCAGCACAGCCAAATAAATAAATAATTAAAGAATATCACTAGTTTTTAATTAGAATATGTCTGCATATGTCAACAAAAGTTTATCTTTTAATATAATCAATGGCTTGGGAGGTATACCTTCTCTCAAGAACGAAATAACAAATATTTATGATGGTGAAGAACATAGTTACTCTCCACGTTAATAGTTATTATTCTAATTATACCAAAAATTAGACAATATGGTCCAGAAATGACCTTCACTTGCTCAAAAGTTCAGTAAGTAGGATGTCAGCTAAGTAGTTCATCTCAATCAACAAACCTATGGGAAAAATCTACTGAGTCAAACCAAAAAGTTCATGAATAATGAAGCCATCAGTGTTGACTTCACTCTGTTCCTCATTGGTAACGTTTGATCAGCTGCAGCACAAGGTTACTCCCCTCTGTTCCTGAAAGAATTAAAGTAAATGTGAAGCATGCATCCAGTGTCCTGAAGTGCTGTTTGCTTCTTTTTTGTGACTACCTAGTTTAGCAGGAAGGAGCAGAGACGTGGCGCGTACCTGGGCTTGAATCCTGCCTTTGACACTCTACAGCTGTGTGACCTTGGGCGAGTTCGGTGTTCCTTCTAAGCCTCTTTGTTTTCACATCAGTAAAATAAAGATAACAGTACCAGGGACTTCTCTGGTGGTCCAGGGGCTAAGACTCCGAGCTCCCAATGCAGGGTGCTGGGGTTCGATCTCTGGTCAGGTGCGGCAACTAAGAACCGGCATAGATAGATAGATAGATAGATAACAGTACCTACCTCCAAAAGGTTGTTATGATGATAATGCTGGCAGAGCACATAAAACAGGGCCTGCTTCTTAGCAAACACCACACAACTATTACTACTTTGAGTGGCAGTAACTGCAAGTTATCACTACTTATCCTGCTATGTAGATCAGATATTGGCAAACTTTCCCTGTGAATGGCGAGATGAAATACCTCACGTTTACCAGAACACATGGGCTCTGTTTAAAACTACTCAGCTACACCGCTGTAGTGGGAAAGTGGCCGGAGACAACAGGCAAATAAGCACGGCTGTGTGCCCATCAATCTTTGTTTATGAACACTGAGGTTTAGATTTCATGTAATTTTTCACATTAACAGAACATCACTCTTCTTTTGAATTTTTTTTTTTCAATCACTTAAAAATGTAAAAACCATTCTCGGCTTGCAGGGGATGTAAGAATCCTGTGGGCAAGATTTGGCCCACAGGCTGTGACACAAAACTCCTAGTGTAAATCAGTGCCTTTTAAATGCACATCCATGACCAGGTTTCCACCAATCCTTAATAAAGTCATCACGGTAAACTTAAAAGCTGTATTTTCTTGGGGAGGACTGTCCTCTGCTCTGTGATGACGCAATTTCAACTCCTTTGGTTTCACAATGTTTTTCATCTTATAAAATGATGCTAAGAGTATGGGGTCATTTAAGTTTTTTTAATTGTCTTTATTTGACAATCCCAAGCCAAGTCTGCCCCCTTCCCACTTTTTTGCAGGGAGGGTAGCTGTTGTTCATTTCTTATTTTACTGGTGTGTGAGACCCAAGTCTAGGAATTGTTAACCTAAAGCTTTCTGCCTAGTTGAAGCAAGAGTAGTGATTGGTATCACTGGCACCTGCTGATATGTAAGCTAATCAAGTCAATCTTCAGCATCTGCTAAGCTGGCCACCTGTGTCTCTCTCCTCGGTCCCTTCTCTTAATGTTAACTCCTTCCCAGAAGCCTTCAGATCCTCGGCTAACGTCCATTCTTGTATTTCCTCCTCCAACTACAACAGACGGGAATTTTAATGTAGTTTTTCACATTTAATGGGCTTCCCTGGTGGCTCAAACAGAAAAGAGTCTGCCTGCAACGTGGGAGACCCAGGCACGATCCCTCGGTCAGGAAAATCCCCTGGAGTAGGAAACGGCAACTCATTCCAGTATCCTTGCCTGGAGAATTCTAGGGACAGAGGAGCCTGGTGGGCTACAGTCTATGAGGTCTCAAAGAGTCAGACATGACTGAGCAACTAACACTTTTACTTTCACATTTAATAAATGACTGCACACGTGTTAATTTTTCAATAAATATTTTAAATGAGTACTTGGATTTCACTCAGCTGTTCTTAGTTGAAAATGCCACTACGACATTTTACTGGGCTTTGTAACCAGAGAGATGAAGCTATGTCACTTCCCAGATGTGAGATGTGAACAGAGTACTTTCCTGATTTTTAGTTTCCTCACCTATCAATGAGCACGGTATCACTTCCCTGGAGGAGGGCTGATAGAATTAGAAATAACATACAAAAGAAGCTAGTATGGTATTTGTAAATGCTCTATTTGTTTAGTCGCTAAATCATCTCCAACTCTTTTGTGAAGCCATGAACTATACAGCCCTCCAGGCTCCTTGGTCCATGGGATTTCCCTGGCAAGACTACTGGAATGGGTTGCCATTTCCTCCTCCAGAGGATCTTCCCAACCCAGGGACCGAACCCTCATCTCCTGCATTGGCAGGCAGATTCTTTACAGCTGAGCCACCAGGGAAGCCCAAATGCTCTACAAAAGCAGTTATTATTAACATGTTCACCGGGTTTCTAGAAATACTCAGAGACGCATTTGACAACAGTGTCACTGTAAGACTTCATTTTCACTGACAAACCTACTACACTACTTTTAAAGGTACAACAGATGACACCCAGAAACCAAAGAGAACATCAGATGCAATGTGACATTTTTTATGTCAGTGAGGTAACAACAGAGATAATGTAAGCAAAGAGCACTTTTTCGTGACATAGTTACATAAAAATTTCAGCTAGAAGAAAGGTGACAGCACAGAAATAGTTTTAAATAAACACAATGAGTAAATATAAACATTCTATGTGGCCCATTCTCAAGAATTCTCCATCGTTTCGTAATGGTTAAGTCTTCTTCATACAAAGGCACATAGTTTAAATTATTTACAGAGGGTTTTAGGTCCAACTAACCAGCCAGAAACTCCTTACCACAGAGAGAAAATAGAGTGGTAAAAAAATTATTTCCAGCAATATTACATTCCTTTTGGGAAAGCACTCTATAATTCACGGATGAGTCACTGTGGAAATAAAAATCTTAAATAATGGATAAGACTGTAACTGAAAATCCGGAGAGCTAATTACCCTATTCAAAGTTTCTGGTAACTCCTTCAGGAATATTAAGGTTACATCGGTTGTGATGAGTTATCCAAAGGAGACTTCTTATCTATTGTGACCCACTTTCTAGCAACACTGTACAGGTCCCAGGCTACCACTTCCCTCTTTGCAGCAGACTGTAAGATACATGCCACACTTCAAAAATGTTCTACAGTATTCTCTGAAGTTAAGAAATATTTGACTTGATTCTAAGTAACGTTTATTGCTCTGTATACCTATTATGGGGTTTCCCAGGTGGCTCAGTGGTAAAGAATCTGCCTGCCAAGGAAGAGATGCAGGTTCGACCCCTGGGTTGGGAAGATTCCCTGGAGAAGGAAATGGCAACTCACTCCAGTAATCTTACCTGGAGAATCCCATGGATAGAGAAGCCTGGCAGGCTACAGTCCGTAGGATCACAAAGAGGCAGACACAACTTAGCCAGTCAACAACAAATACCTACTGTGCCATTTAGCCTTATCCATAATTTTATACATATTATTTCCTTTAATCTCATTTAATTATCACAACAATCATAAAAGCCTTTTCTCCCTGTGACAACTGATGAAACTCCATGAAAACTCTTTGCACTTTATATACAAGCACTGGTTTTGAAAAGGAGATCTACTGTCAAGTACTTCTCATTCCCAGAAAAGCCTAACTCAGTTATGTGAGTCAAACTCGAACTAGGGCATTAAAATCAAAATGAAGAGATTCTTGAAGAGAATTCCATTAGGAAAACTGGTCAAAACAAGTCAGATACCTGTACAAGAAAGAAAGAATCCCGAGAGACCACCATGTCCAACCCTCCGGGGATCACAGATGAGAAAACGGGCCCCAAAAGATTACACAATGTACCCACGGTCACACAGCTACTTACTGACTGGCAGAGCCAGGACAGAAATGAGAACACAGAAGTCTCCTTTTCTAGAACAGGTATCCTATCCACTACACCAGCGACTCTCAAGCTCATCAGACCCAATGCCACCCGTCCCCCTTCTTCTAACAAATATTTTGTAATGTGTCCTTTATTATCTCAAAATAAAATTCATAGATAATAAGCCTACTCTCATAGGCAATCCAAAAAATTAATATAATGCTCTGTGAAAGAAAAAAGAAAAGTTTTATAAGAAACAAACATGTATGTTAACAGGTGAAACACTGAGACATGGCCACACCAAAGGACACGGGCACATGCACAGAGAGACCGTCTGGCGGACGTCCTGGTCAACAATGCAATGCTGAAGTCATTTTCTAAAATGATAAAAACTCTACGTCAAGTTCCAAACAAAACAAAGTATAGTAAATTTTTTTTTTTTTAATTAACAGCAAACATCACATTTACTGTAAAAGAAAAAAAAAAGTACTATCTGCCATCAACTTACACAGTAGTTCTGATGCTGGAAAGTTCAGTGTATACTGAAGTTATTCCAAAAATGCTAATGCATTTACACACACTTGTGTAGTTAGAAATGGGTTCAGGTCATTAAAAACAGATTTCGTTTGAAAACCACCTGGAATGAGGGAGACTTTTTCAGAGCAGGACTGCCGTAAGCATCTCAGGGTACCTAGCAATCCCAGGCCCTCTCTACCCTAAATCTAAAAAATGCCTTCTGCCTCGAAACTATGCTGACAGCCAATGTGCCCATGACTTTACAACAACTGAGAACCAACGTGCTACTCTTGAAAACAAGCACCTGTCACCAAAAACGCCAAGAAAAATTCAGGAATTCATCCAATACAACTTAAATAGATTATCTTCTGCCTGCCTCATTTCTTGAAAATGCTCTGTACCATGGGCAGCATGTTTACACAGAGAAATAAGAAATACACTTCATGAAATCACAAGACAGAGAAGACTTGAGCTCGTTAAAGTATGCTTCTCTCTTAGGAACTTGGCACCTATTCTAAGTTCCTGCGCCCATGATGAGCCATGTGGCAACAATACATTACTAATTACTCAGATTATCAAATCTACGAAAGAGAATTGAAACTGGGAACATTTTCTGAACATATTCTTCTACTTTCTCAGTAGATTTTATATCCTACACAAGTTTTCACATAGCTCCCAAAGAATGCTGTCCTTTGAAATAGAGTGAATACTATAGGATATTAATAATGTAAACAGTGCAGCTGTGTAATAAAAAATTTTAAATACTATGCTTAAACAAAGATTTATCTGTGAACAGCAATTCAAAGCAATTTTGCTTTCATTTTAATACCACTATCTCAGATCAACAACAGGAATGATACTGGTGCACAGAGAATAACACATATATAAATACCTGTCCAAAAGTCTTTATCTCAAACAGATCAACTACAACGTACTGTTATTGATATTTTTTTTTTTTTTATATTTTTTAACATTGAGTATACCTGAGTTACAGACACATATCTCTTCTTGATCACAAAATTTTACAGCATGGAGGAAAACTTAAGAGATTAACCTTATCCGAAGTATGATAAACTGGTGGGCAACAACCTCTCTTCATATCTTATGCTGGCAGTATCAGAAAATAAAAGTATGTATTTTCTCTTTTTTACCATTCAGAGAATTTAAAAACGAAGTCAAGATGAAACATACAAAACAACAGGTCTACAGATACACCATGGAACTTCTGCAGAAAAAGCACATATCCTGGGCTCTGTACTCAACAGCAGTTCCCCATCTTAAGCTTAATGGGTATGCCTCAAGCACAAAGTAGGTAATAGAAAGCTATACAAACTTCTCCATGAGGATGGCTTCATATGCATTGCCTGGCAATATTCTTAGTCTTTAAAGTTGAGCTCTCTCTCTTCCAGAATTTTACACTGCCTTCTAATAGTTAAGCAATAGGAATATAGATTCCCACTGTCAAGGAATTCTTGATGATCTGCTCTCTTTTTCTGAGCAACAAATTATCACATGCAAGCACGGCTTACAAGACAAGTTTTTAAAGTAGGCAGTGATTCTTGAAGACGTTAACTCCTTTATTTAGTTAGGGTTATGGATATTAAAAAGCTCCCACAGAGTGAACAAATTTAAAAATCACAGTTTCAATCAAAAATCTTCACAAGTGATTGCTAAGTCACTAAGTGATTCTTAAGTCACATCACTAAGTGCATCCTAGTCTTCTCTCTTGCCTCACTGTTGTTGTTGAGTTGCTAAGTTGTGTCTGACTTTGTGACTCCATGGACTGCACGCAGCATGTCAGGCTTCCCTGTCCCCTTCACCATCTCCTGGAGTTTGCTCAAACTCATGTCCACTGAGTCAGTGATGCCACCCAACCATCTCATCCTCTGTTGCCTCCTCCTCCTCTTGCCCTCAATCTTTCCCAGCATCAGGGTTTTTCCCAAGGAGTTGGTTCAGTGCATCAGGTGGCCAAAGGATTGGCGCTTCAGCATCAGTCCTTCCAGTGAATGTTCAGGGTTGATTTCCTTTAGGATTGACTGGTTTGATCTTCTTGCAGTCCAAGGGACTCTCAAAGAGTCCTCTCTTGCCTCATCATCTATATTCAAAGATTTCTTTGAAAACATCTCATGGATGTGCACCTTCTTCTCCAGTCCTATAACCCAAATAACTCCAGACTTTCTGCTGCAAACTCACTCGCTCTTCCTGCCTGCCTGCCTGCCTGCCTTCAGTCCTCTCTGCTGATCAGCAATAAAGGCTGCTCCTAAACAATTTTTTGGTTATGTTCTAGGGCAACTTTCCTCCCTCCCTCCCTAGGGCAACTTTCTGTTCCTTTCCTCAAATTCTTCTCTGAATAAGCCATATTAAGAAAGAAAGAAGTTATATACTTTTAAAGGATCAATTAAATTTTACCTCAATAAAGTTGTCACAAAGGCAGAGAGGCAGGGAGCGAGGCAGGGAGCAGCAACAGAGGGTAGGAGGAGGGGCGCTCTCCATCCCACTCCCGGTAAAGTCCCCGCAGTCATCCTGCAGAGCTGAAAGACCCAGCGCACGGACACCACTGTCAGCGGCAATCTGGCCTCCCAGGAACCAGGAGCAGCGGTGGTCAAGCACTGTTCTATGTAGCTGACTCATCCATCAAATGGATATAGCTCTGGGAGAAAATACATTCCTCCACGAAGCCAGAACCTAAAACCTTCATATTTGCACTCATTTTTCCAGTACTGACCTTCCAAAAAAATACCAAAAAAGAAAGAAAGGCTGGGGGAAAAAAAACTTCCTTCCTCACAGCTGCCTGTTGAAAACACAGAGCATAAGTAAAATGTCACAAGTCTCTTAAGAGTTCCCCCCGACCTCCATCACTTGTTAGAAAGCAGGGTCTCTGGGCCCCTCCAATACTCTTACAGGCAAATAGAGCACCCGTGGCATGATATCAAAGTAAAATGGAACTATGACCTCCCTTGATCAACAGTAGTGTTCTTGATCAACAACTCAGTGCATTTTCTGGTTTCTTTGGCACAAAAGAATAAAAAATGGGTTTCCCAACTCGTATTTAAGCTGCCACCTGCAAAGACTGTGTAAATAAGCAGACACATAAAACCAATTCCATCACTGAGATGAAATCCCCATGACACTGCACTGTGAACTGTAACAGAGAAAGGGAAAGAGAGACTGCAGTCCTCCAGCAAATTCTATTTCCTCACAGATAAGCCTTATCAGGCATTTGTACATAGTTTTTTTTTATTAGATTCACTGGATCGTTTTTCATAACAGTCCACTACAACCCAGGTAAGCAAATTTACCAGCTCTACAAGAAACCAATTTGCCATCCCATTCATGTACCTTTGCACAAGACAAAGTCCAGTGGATGGGTAGCTTCTATTTCTATAAGCTGGACAAATTCTGCTTCCCAAAAGGATTGGTAATTCCCCAAAAGGAGCATATCTATCTTACATTTAATTTTCTCAGGGCATCCCACACAGTGCCTCTAACACATCTCATTTCTGGAACACCAGAAAAGATCAAATCTATCTGAAAAAATAGACTGGAATACAGATCTATCCACAGTACTCTGAAAAATCATTCATAATTCATCTCTATGTTACAACAGGATGAGCAGAAAGAAAAGTTAAACAAACAGTCCAAGACAGAGATCCCATATTTTCAAATCAGACTTTAAATGACAGGGAAACAATTAGCAACCTCATGGAAAAACTGATTTAAATTCAAATAATGGCTTTCCCCATGTGACAAATCAAGGCAGAACCTAAAATTATTAAAATGCTAATAGTCACCAGGGTCCAAAGAGAGAGAACAAATGACAAAGCAAAGATTTACAGATAGTAAGTTTCTCTTGCTGTCTACACAAATAAAATCAAACTCCAAAAGCAAAAAAATACACAGAACAAAACATTAAACTCACCTGCTACATTGTAATTTTTAAAAAATTACTCTGATCACACAAAATGCCAATGAAAGTGATTTAAAACAATTATTTTTAAAATAAACTTCCAACTCAACTCAGTATGCAGGAATATTATAAGGAAGGCATTATAAGCAAAAAAGGAGTATGACAATATCTTATTAGATACTGATTAGAACAAAATTAAAAAATATATATCATCCAAAGTCTTAGTTTTGTAGTTCAACCAAGCTCACAGCTGGATTTTTATTTTATTCTCCATCAAATAAACACACCAAAACCCTTCCCCATTCTCAATTTAAGAAAAAGAAAAGACTTCTCCTGTGAAAACATACATTGTTCCATTTCTCCAATCACCAGTACTTGAAAGTTCAGTAACAAGAGGAGTATGAAACATAACAACAACTGGATATACATTTTTGAACCAATCTTCTAAAAGGACTTCATAATAATGAACTGTACACATCAGGCAATTCTAAGCAATGTGTTTTTTTCATTTGATAGGATTCTAGACCAAGATCTCTGTGGTCCAATCAGATCAAACATCGAGAATGTATCTAAATCCCCAATCTCAAACTGAAATGGGGAAATTTGTTTAATTACTGTAAATCCTATTAAACCAATCTTCTTTGTAAAGTGGAAATCTCCGACCTCTGAGGGCTGCAGAGGGTGTGATGAATGCAGAGTTTAATTAGGGCCCAGACTGGCTCACTGTAATCTATTCATTAGCATTCTCAATTCTCTATATCTCATTGCTGTGTTTCACTTTACTTTAAAATTGCACCCTTCGTTTTTTGGAGCAAAGTTATACAATTTTAGGATTGTGTGGTAATTATAGTGGGTGCAGGAAGAATCTGTTCCTGCCAACACGGGTGTTTAATTAGGGCAAGGGGCGGAATCCAGATAAGGCAGTGTTCACCCTCCTTCAGCGCATATGGTATTTTTGGCACCAGAGCCCTGTGGACTGTTTCACGTCCACTGGACTCGAGTACTAAGTTCCCACCATAGTCATTTTGAAAGATTTGAATATTTTGCCTTTGAATGTAGCTTGATAATTAAAAAGGTTACTGTTATTTGCTTTTTATCCACACAGCTTTTAAATACAGGCATAATTAGCTGCCTGAATTATTTGAAAATGAAGTCGATAATTTTTTTCCTCGTAAATATGGACTTTTTCAGATTGGTTGATGATAAAAACCATCTTGGTGATGGGCATATTTTCAGCACCAACAGAAAGGTATATTGATGGCTAGTTAACTCAATGATAAATTCAATAACATCAATTTAACATTCAACTTCTATCAAAGTGTAATTTATATCTCATACATAACCAATCACACCAAGCTGCCTTTCTTCCACCTAAAATCCTCAAATTTGACTAATTAAAGAATCTTTCTTTAAAAAAGATTCAAAAAAAAAAAAAAAAGATTTATAAGTTAAACTTTCTTATAAATGTCAACAGAAAGAACTGCTACTCCGTGTTGGTACTTAATAAATATTTACATCATCAACTTTTAAAATTAATTTCCATCCTCCAGTACTGTCAACACAGATTTGCCTTGTGGTGGTTTTATTACGATTGACTCTCTGTGGCTCAGCTGGTAAAGAATCCACCTGCAATGTGGGAGACCTGGATTTGATCCTTGGGTTGGGAAGATCCCTGGAGAAGGGAACAGCTACTCACTCCAGTATTCTGGCCTGGAGAATTCCATGGACTGTACAGTCCATGGGGTCATAAAGAGTCGGACACACTGAGCGACTTTCACTTTTTTTTTTTTTAAACATTTGTTATGGTAAATCTTGGGCTTCCCTGGTAGCCCAATTGGTAAAGAATCTGCCTGCAATGCAGGAGACCTGTTTGATTCTTGGGTCAGGAAGGTCCCCTGGAGAAGGGATAGGCTACACACTCCAGTATTCTTGGGCTATCCTCGTGGCTCAGATGGTAAAGAATCCACCTGCCATACGGGAGACCTGGGTTTGATCCCTGGGTAGGGAAGATATCCTGGAGGAGGACATGGTAACCCACTCCAGTATTCTGGCCTAGAGAATCCCTACGGACAGAGGGCCTGGCAGACTCATGGGGTCACAAAGAGTCAGACATGACTGAGTAATAAGCATGCACACACATGGTAAATCTTAGAGCATGTGGCAAAAGTACATTCTCACAAGAACGGAAAAAAGAAAATATGTGCTGAAAGAAAAGACAGGAAGAGAAACAGAAGTGAAATGGGAAAGAATGATGAGCAAGCAGACATGGTAACCAAAAAAAAATTAAGGCACAGAACCAGTCTGGAAAAGGCCAAGAAATGGGGGTGCAAAATATAGTACTAAGAAAAACAGGAAAAACAAAAATAAATGAACCAAGAAGAGAAAAATCGTTTCATTTGCATGAACTCTGATTCATTTATACCAGAACACATGTGCACTAACCTGGTTCTCCTCCTGCACGACTCTGTACTGCTCCTTCCAGACGGTGATTTTGGAAGCTTCATCCTTCCTCAGGGCTCGCTCCTTCTTCAGCTCCGGGCTCCAGAAGGTCTTGATACTGTTCATCGAGGAACTTAACTTGCTCTCCTTGACCTCCACGTCCTTCCGTAAGAGGTCATTTTCCCTTAGCACCTCCTTGAGCTGTGTCTGCAGATCCATGATGGTGTTGTCTCTGGCCTGACGGAGGGAGTGAGGAACAGTGGAGGCCATGCTCACCGGAGGCAGGTGGTGCTCCCCAAACGCTATGGTGTCGCTGGCGACCCCGCTGCTCGCTATGTTGGGGCTACTGCCCATAGCGGTCATCCGCACGCCGTAAGGCAGACGGCCCCCAGATCGGCCGAGGGTCATGGTGCTCTTGGGTGTCTCTGAACCCACGTTCTCGTGGTCACTTAGGTACATGGGGCCGGAAGTGGCATAGGCAGCATTGAGGGACTGGATGTTCTCCATGGACAGGGTCTTCCCACCGCCTCCTCCAACACTGCTTCCAGAACTCCCTCCGGTGCTGTTGGTTCGCCGATGACCCAGGCGAGGGGAACGTGGAAGTCGAGGGGACCGCCCCGGGCTCTGGGTGCTCGGTTCCACCTTCCCCACTGAGCGGGCACTTCCATACATGGCTGCAAGATGAGCTCAGGGGCCGGGAAAGGTGCGCAGCAGGAAGCAAAACACGGAACTCTGGGAGGCTGCGCTGTGGCTCTAAGTCGGCTTAAGGCTCATCAGAAGCATCAGGTCTTCGCTGTCCAACCCTGAAGGAACAGCTCATGCCATTATCTGTAATGGAAGGTACTGCACGTTAGCTCTTGCAGGAGGAAACATCTCCCCTCGCAGACACTTTCACTACCCCCACTTGAGGATTTCCCCTTTTATCATCTGCTGACGGGTGCGTCTGTTCACAGCACAACTTACTTCTCAGTAAGCATCATTCCTAAAACATCCAACACGTCTCAGAACGGAACACCGAAACCACACCAAGCAAATGGAAAAGGAAATGAAATAAGGGGCATAAAGACTGGCAAAAAGAAGATAAAACTCAATGTTTCAACATATCATTTTCTAACTGGAAAATCCAAGGTCATCAACTGACAAAGACAGGACTCAACAAACTACTTACGCACAGATCAATATATAAATATCGAGACTTTACTGTCCATTAGCAATAAAAGTTAGAAAACACAGTTTTTGTTTTTTTTTTTTTTTTTAGAAAACACAATTTTTAAATT
Source organism: Dama dama (assembly GCF_033118175.1). Classification (NCBI taxonomy): domain Eukaryota; kingdom Metazoa; phylum Chordata; class Mammalia; order Artiodactyla; family Cervidae; genus Dama; species Dama dama. The sequence continues at coordinate 12,340,391 of NC_083702.1, forward strand.
CCAGTCACAATAGCAGCAAAACCATAAAAATGCTCTGACATAAATCTAACAAAAATGTGCAAGAAATTTTTGGAAAAACTCTAAAACTTTCCTGAACAAAAGGAAAGTTATCCATGTTCACAGATGAGAAGACAAACACTGCCAAGGTGTCGTTTCTTCTCCAACTCCTCCTTTCAAGTCAATGAAAATCCCTGCAGGATTCCTCACATAACCTGACAAACTCTGTAATTCAAATGGGAGGGTAAGGCACAACCACCAGCAAAACAATCTGAAACAGAAGAACAAAGGAAGATGTCCCCTAAATGGCAAGATATTGATACACTATAGGTCCATGATCCTTTATTTACAATGCAAAAATTTTTTAAACTCTGAAAATAATTTTTTTCCCCTCTTTAACTCATTTAGGAGCAATATCTGGCATGATCTTATATGAGGTCACTTATCATTTATAGGTACCTCACCTAGTGTAATTATTCATACACTTCACTGAGAAAATAACATGATTACAGGACACTGCATAACGCCCACTGGACATTGTGGAGAAAAAACCTGGACTCCAAAACCACATCTGAACCCTGGGATTTCTCATAAGGACTCGAAGCCTTTTAAAGCTATAGTGATTAAAACTGTACAGAACTGGCCCAAGAATAGAATCTAAATTATACATGAAAGTATAGTACATGCTAAAAGTAACATTTCAAAACAGTGAGGAAAGGATAAATCATTCAATAAATGGAGTTTGAACAACTGGTGCCTGAAAAAAAAAAAAATAAGTTACATCTTTACTTCACACAGTACACAGAAATAAATTCTATGTACATTAAAGATAGAAAATTTTAAACTATTAAAAGTACTAGAAGAAAACTTACAGGAATCCCTGTGAATCTGAGTAAAGGTAGGGATTCTTAATTAAGAAACAAAAGGCAAAAATACATAAAGAAAAACAACTAATACATTCAATTATGTCAAAATGACAAAGTATACCAAAAATGAAAAGAAAACCCAAACTCTTGGTGGAAAAAAAAATCTAGCATATGTATAAAGATTTGTATACAAAATATATACAAAATTCCTACATGTGAAATGCCAAATCTGAACATCAGTGGTTAGAGGCAGGGGAAATTCAAAGGGTTGGGGGGAAATGTCTGTGGAGGCTCTTAGCTTCACTTGTAAAGCTTTATACCCATAATGCACAAATACTTGAATTTTTTAATAGGAAAATATGTTCATATTCTAAAGTATAGTAATTAAGACAAAATTTAAACACACATAGCATAGCCATCTATTATACACTTCTCTCAAACATAAAACAATACAGATCTAAACTAGATCTCTGTCATTTCCTAATAGCTTTCTATCAAAGAACTGGCTTAAATCAAGTAACAGACTTCAACATATTAAATAATATTTTAATAAGCAACTGAAAATACAATCCAAGTAAATCACATGGTCAAAAATAAGATTTTAAAGTGTCTATATAGTCCAGCCAAACTCAAACGAGTTAAAGATCTTCAGAAATATGAATACACTGGCAATCCCATCTCCACTTTGGTGATCCAGTAAAGACAGCCCTGAGGTAACAATAAGCAGGACAGGAAACACACAGTCTTGTCTCAGAAATAGCAACAGGACACCAAGTTCAGACACTGCAATATTCTGCTAGTAATGTTAGGAAATTCCTTCCCAGGAGGAATCTAGCTCAGGAAGCAACAATCTGGACTGTAAGGTAGGTAACAAGCAGTAATCTACATACTACTGCTCAAGCAAATTCATCTTCAAGATCAAAGAGGTTTGCAAAGTTTTTTCTCTTTAAAGTAATCTGAATATTGCTTAAAACAAGAGAGCTACTCATTACCCAGAGCCCCTTAAATGATAACAAAAGCTGACGTACAGTAAATGTTTACCATATGTCAGGCACTGTGCTAAGAATTTTATAAGATTTAATATTTATAAGCCCCCTCGCTGTTGTTGATTAGTCACTAAGTCGTGTCTGACTCTTTGCACCCCCATGGACTGCAGCATGCCAGGCTCCTCTGTCCATGGGATTTCCCAGGCAAGAACACTGGAGTAGGTTTTCATTTCCTTCTCCAGATCTTCCCGACACAGGGACTGAACCCACGCCTCCTGCGTTTGCAGGCGGATTCTTTATCACTGAGCCACCGGGGAAGCCTCCTACAACACAGGTGTTACCATTATCTCCATTTTACAGATGAAGAGCGTGATGCCTATGGGTGTTGAGTGACTCATCTAAAGCTACAGAGCTTTTAAGAGGTAGGGCCAAGATCTGAATTTAGGGCATCTAATTCCAGAGCCCTGGGAGCTCCCAACTATTACACTGTGCTTATCTGCCGTCATCTGCTCATCTCAACTGTCCAGTTTCAAGGCAGTGTGTCCTGCTAATCTAAGACGCTAAACCTAAACTTTAAGGCATACCTTAGGTATTCTCCGGTATAATGCTTAAATAATCATACGTATCCCTCTATTAAGGAGAAAGTCTTTTTTAAAAGATGGTGGGTAGAAGAACAGAGTCAGGAAAACTAACAAAATAAAGAGCAGTAATTCAGTCTCAGGAATCGTGCCACCAGAACTTTGAAGTTGTCACGCTCAAGAAAAAAATTCCCAGCTGTGCTTTGGTGCAAAACTCTATTGTCCTGTAGTTGAGTAACTAAATCACACTAAAGATGCTGAGATCAGGAGCACAAATCCACGTCGAGTGTTCTACGTGAGCAGGTGCACTCCAGAGTTTCAAGCCACTTTCAGACCCAAAACGGCATTTGCACATGGAGTCTTTGTTACTATTAGAATTGTGTTCATTTCTAGTAACACCACAAAAGAAGAAAACCCACTAGCTCTGTCCAAAGGCTTCATCCTGGCTTTCTAATATGAGCTTCAGGGAAGACAGTGTTTAAAAAATTCAAATTTCTTTTAAAAATATGCCAGATCCACAACCACAAGATAATAATCCTTGTACTTTATAACAAACAACTGACACACACATTAAAAAAAAAAAGTGACCAAAAAAAAAAAAAAAATTAAGCCATATGATCCCATTTATATAAAATTCCAGAAGGAAGCTATTAGGACAGAAGCGAATCAGTATGTGCCTGGGGCTGGGGGTTGAGCAATGGATCATGAAGACAGATCAGGGATCAAGGAGGGATAGAAGGAAACTTCTGTGGTGACAAAAATGTTCACTGTCTTGACTGGGGTGAGCCTTCCCAGGGGTACACAGGTCAAAATTCAAACTGCACACTTTAAATGCGTTCAGGGTATTGCACATAAATTATACCACAAAAGCTTGAAAAAAAAACTTTCACGTTCCAAACTCCCCTGCCCTGAGTTAATCCAAAGAAACACCTTCTCTGATTACCTACCAGGCTTCCTGACTGCTGCTGGGGGGAAAAAAAAAACAAACAACACACGTGCAGCTGTTCAGTTTGAGCCCATGATAAACTGGCCCCAGAGTTCTCCAAGCCCCTCAGCTGGCTTCCTATCCAATATTTTGTTAGCTCCCTAACCCGTATCTGCTGTGGTTACTTCACACCTCCTCACTCTACTCATCAGACAGCACACATGAGCCTCCCAGGTCAGAGATGAAGAACTTTGTTACTCACAGCACAGCCAGCACTATGAGCATCTTACCCACCCACTCGAGGTCCCACAAGGTGGCACCACGGGGCCTGGGCAGACACTATGCATGCAGTGGGTCCGCAGAGGAACATGAAGTTCAGGGAGCCCGCCACCGGACAGTAAGCAGTAAGCAAGCCTGATCTCTCCCAGTGGGAGGCATTACCTCACCCCTCAAGGTGGCTTGCTGCAAACACGATGCTGAGACATGCTTTTTCTGAATCCAGTAAGTTTTTAGATAACTTTATAAGAGATAACTAACATGGTATTGTTTCCTGAAACTTTTGTTTCAGGCGTGCACAGGAACACACATGGACCATTGTGGATCACAATTTAAAGTGCTTGCTGTAAACCACTGCCAGAATGATCGTCTAGCAATGGCCCAGATGAAGAGCAGTCAGGGCCTTGCACTCAGGGCATTCAGGAAAGAAGAGACCAGTGGAGGACACGCCCTCCTGACAAGTATCCCCTAGTATTTTAAGGTACCTGCCTAAGTCATCTGCTACTCTTCCCTTCAAGAGGGGAAGCAAAATTCCTCTGTGTACCACCAGTCTTAAAGGATTTGCTTCTGACAATGTATCACTTCCAAAATGTACTCATAAAGACACAGCGGCTTCTGTCTTGGTCACTCTCTTGGATCTCTGGCTCTGGGGGAGTTAGCCACCACGCTGTAAGGGTATTCCAGCTCCCCTACAGAGAGCACCAACAGCCACGTGAGCAGGCCTGGAAAGGGACCCTCTGACTCCAGTCAAGCCTTCAGACGACGGCAACCTCACGGAACACCCTAAGCCAGAACCACCCAGCTGTGCTCCTCATAAAAACTGTGTTGTTGTTTAGTCTTTAAGTTGTAGCCTACTCTTTTGTGACCCTATGGACCATAGCCACCAGGCTCCTCTGTCCATAGGATTTCCCAGGAAAAATACTGGAGTGGGGTGCCATTTCCTTTTCTAAAAACTGTGAGATGACGTGTTTTTTTCTTAATCCAGTTAAGTTTTTAGATAACTTTTTACATAAGAGACAACCAACACAGACAGTATTGTTTCCTGAAACTTGTTTGGGGTGTGCATGAACACACATGTGCACGTTGGATCACAACTGAAAGTACTTGCTGTACACCACTGCCAGAATGGTCCTCTAACGCGATGATTTCCCAAGCGAGTCAGCCTCCCTGCTCCCCGCAAGCCCACAGGGTGACACAGAGGGGCCCAAACAGGAGATGCGTGCGTGCAGAACTATTTTCACACATTACTTGCTTTTCCATTGTGCATTCTCACAAAGGTATAGTAGTGTTTTCCAGAGGCTACATGACGGCTAATGGAATGTGTAGTCCTATGCTTTTAAATTTTCTCAGTTTTACTGTCTAATATGGTAGACAGTAATGGATACAGCCCACATAAAAAAAGCTATTTAGAGTCTGCATAATTTATGAGTGCAAACAGATGCTGGAACAACAAAAAAAAAAAAACTAGGAACCACTGCTCTAAAATTTAAATATGACATAATCACACACACCTACATACTTCCTGCAATGGCATCCCAAAATAAGAATCTAAACTCCTTGGCACTGCAGACAAAACGTTTCACGATCTGGGCCCTGCCTGCCTCCCTAAAGATGGGTCACTTCTTAGCCACTTTCCTTTTCCGTGTAACAACCATGCTCAGGTACCTGCGATTTCTTGAAATACCATCCTCTCTTGTTTCCATGAGCTGCTTCTTCCCCATCAACTAGCCTCTTACAACTCATTCTTCCAAAGTAAGCTTAGTCATCACAATCCTACACAAACCCTTAACCCCGGTCTAATTTAGGCACCCCTCTTAAAGTACCAGGGACTTTTAAAACAATACATTTACTGTGTTTCAGTTAATTAACTACTTTCCTTACAGGCAAAGGAGTCTTATCTTCAAAACCCAGCAACGTGCCTAAAACAAGACAGCAAAAGTGTCTGCTAACTCCACAAGTTAACCTAAATTCTAGTAAATTCATTAAGATAGTTCTTATACATTCAGGAGGTAGTGGTAATCTTGAAATGAATTTATGGAAACGGCAAATAAAAGCAATTAAGACAATTGTAAAGAAAACTTGTCATTTCCTTCATATTAACAAACTTCATTTTTAATTTTAACCAAATTTCATAAACTGACAACCTTCTTCTCTGTGTGCACTGTGATATATTTTTGTCCTCTCATATTATGCCCTGAAAAATCACAAACATCAAATATCTGAAACAATGAACTTAATTTTTAAAACAATGAAGTCACCTTTTATTTATTTATTTTGGGGCTATGCTGGGTCTTCATATCCTATGAGATCTCTCAATCAAGCAAACGGCAACTAAAGGTTAAATCAGAATAAAAAATGTGGTACCCTGCTTCTGTAATTATAAAAGTTTTACAACTTTTATTGGTTTTAATAACTCATTTCTATTCTCAAAACCCTTCTACACATGGGGGGCAGGATTTGAGATTTACTCCTGTAGCTCTTTCGTACAGTTCCTTCTAAAAAACGTCCACCTTAACTGCTAAGAAGAAAACTGCTTTTTCTCTCCCTTAACCAGAATATATAGATGGCCATAAAGCAGCAGTGATAGAATAATCCACTCTGATACCCCAAAAGGAATGAGGGGAATAAATGCTGCTGAGACAAAGCAGAACATGGAAGGCACAAGAGGTCGATTCTTTGTCATCTAAGATTTTTCTTAACATTTTAAATCCTACTTCTCATAGTCACTACTATGTTTCTGTGAGTTCTTAAAACAGCAGCAACAAAATGGAGTTCAGACCTGGCCACTCCTATATATTCACACCACGAAGCTTGTCATCTAGGTCAGGAAAACCAGAAAGAGAAGAATACTGGAAAGTTCCAGGATCATTTCTCCCTACAAGAAAAGCACTGGTTCAAAAATCTATATACATGCTGAGAAAGAACACCTACCCCCAAAGCCCGGCTCCGGCCCACATACAAATACATACCCACTGAGAATCCTGGAGTCCAACCAGGGGCCTGAAAGTAAAACACACTAACACACACGACGGTCGTGTCCTAGCCTTCCACGCTCACTCTTCCTGCAAACAGTGTGGGCATCACAGCCGCCCTCACCCTCTCCTTGCAGATTAAAGGATACTAACAGCGCTCCACATTCTGGGTCCCCAGAGGAGCACCAAGTACTCATAAATCAAAGGAGGGCAGAAAACCCTCTAACACAACACAGTAACCTACTTCCAGTTAATGACAGCTGGAAAGGCTGACACACACGTGCTAGCAGATATTTATAAGGGGAACTAGAAAACACAGCACCCGTTGGCTAGTTAAAGCTTTACATATGCAATTCTGACCCAAATCCCAAAATTACTAGTCCAACCTGCTGTGATGAGTCACACTATTACTAAGTAGCATCAACTATCAGAAAATGAGTATTTTAAAAGACATTTTAAAGACATTTCAACATTTTTTAAAATGATGTATAGTTGATTTACAATATTGTGTTAGTTTCATGTACAGCACAGTGATTCAGTTACACATACTCTTTTTCAGATTCTTTTCCCTTCCAGGTTATTACAAAATATTGAGTAGAGTTCCTGTACTATACAGTTGGTCCTTGTTGATTATCTATTTTATACATAGTATTGTGTATATGTTAATCCCAAACTAATTTATTCCTCCTCTGCAACTTTTAAGATTCTGTTCATTTTGTTCAAGGGTTAAAAATGTCACTAGGGACTAGAAATGTGCTGCTATATTAAGCCCTCTATTAAAAGACTAACAATAGACCAAAATTTTAAAATCCAATTCAAGTACAATTTGGTGGAATCTATCAAATTTTAAATGTGCATACCCTCTGACCTAGAAGTGTTGCTTTTAAAGTTATTCTCTGGGAAACATATTTCACAAGTTTAAGGATACAAGTGCAATGATGTTCAATTATTGTATTATTTTGTACCAGCAAAAAGAGAGAACTTAAATTTCCACCACCAAGAGACTGGTTAGATAGATAATCCTATTTCCACACTATAAAATACTGCTGTGAAAAAAAACAAACAAACATATAAGTAAATCTCTATATTTGACAATTTCTATAAAGACATCTATGATGTACTGTGAAGTGTGGGGTAGGGAGCATGTTACAGAAGAATTGTAAAATACAATCCTAACAGCAGACAAAAGGAGACATGTATGTTCGCATATACACAGCAATGATTTGGATGGCGAGGAGCTATTTCTCAAAGGTCAAATAGAGCCACTCTTTCCCTTGTACACATGCATTTCTTTTTCTTTTCAATTGTTTTAACAGAGAGCATATATTACTTTTACTCACAGTCTCACCACAACTAAGGGCTTCAATAAGGCCCTCGACCATTCAACACTATAATATGGTAATTAATGGGCTAGGCCCTAAGCTGACAAGGTCTCTGTGATGAGTAAGAGGTTAAAGACAGACCCACAAGTTAAAGAAGCACCGATGTCTCTGCTTCCACCCCCGGCATGGGGCCTAACAGTTCTGCTAACACCAGACATCAGGCTGTATGATCTTGATCTGATCCTCCTGGAGACCAAAAATTACAGACCTGTGAGGCCGGGCATGTTGTGATCACACACGGATAGGAAGAGAGGACCCTTGCTAACGGCAGCCATCACCACACCCGTCACAGATGTCACTACACTCTTTTTTATGGAAGGGTGAGAAGGTTGAGTGACTCAGTTACGATCAACTTAATGATGGCTTTTAATAATTCTTATCAATCAGTTAAGCTAATTGTAAGGTCTATCAAAGCTCTCACCATGACAAATATCTCGTCAAGCAGATACTTGGAGTAAACACAATGTTATTAATCATGGCTGTTCTCTACTTAAGTGAGCGACCTGAACTACTTAGTTCAAAAGAGCCAAGTTCTAGGTTGTTAGCCTTCCCCAGTGACTCCAGTCCTCACTGCTATTTGATTTCTACAAATCCTAAAATACTAAACGGTTTGGACAGCAGTTACTTTCCATTTTATAGCACATCTCATACTACGTTACAATCAGTTCAACAAATGCTACCAGACCAATCACACTGAACAAGTATATTGGAGAGACACACATGTTCACAATCATGTGTCTCAATTCTAAAAACCTTTGAAAACCACCAAATTCTCTAAGTAATTTCATGACAAAAATCACACCTGAACTGATATCGAAATACTAATGTGTTTGATGAAGGAACTGGAGGGTGCCCCCTGACCTTGCTTGGAAAGTTAGATAATACATAGTAGACGCAGCCGATCACCTTTCTGAAACCTAAGAAATTCTGAATTCTGGCCCAAAAGGTCTTGGATATAGACCTGTGTTATGGGATAAGGTTAAACAGTCACATCACTGTTGGTAAAAACACATTTATAACCAGGGAGAACTAAACACAAAGTTTTTAACTATATAATTATATATTAAACTAGGTGGTGAGTACACAGGTATTTATTAGACAACTCAATCTTTTTTGCATGTCTGAAAAGAAACATTTCATAAATTTAAAAGTTTAGGTGAAAAACTGTAAGTATCCAATGTTTTATTTCCTTAAAATAATAAAAGTATTTGTATTCTAAGTGCTTGCTTTCATCCTCAAAAAAATAAAGAGCATTTGGGAAGCAATAAGTTTGAAAATGGTTAAGTGTCTTAAAAACATTCATCTTTTGATCCAGTAATTCCAAAACCAGGAAATCCTATATACTTAAATGATCCAAAATGTAGGAAAAAAAACACTACATTATGATACACCAACTTTATTAGTACTTGTTCAATTGGGAAATGTTTAAGTGAAATCTTTATGATTACATGCCATCTACAAAACACATTTATAACCAATGTCTCATATGAAAAATGTTTATAATACAGTAAATAAAAGTGAACATACATTTGCACATATACTCTCCATTTTGCAAATACAGTTTATCCATGAACTCAACAGGTTTGAACCTCACGCATCCAATTATACATGGATTTTTTTTTCAACGGTAAATCCTACAGTATTACACAATACCCAGATGGCTGAATCTGTGGACATGGAGCAACCCCTGTTACAGAGGACCAGCTATAAGTTATACACAGATTTTCGACTGCAGGGAGGGTCAGAGCCCCTCATATCCACCCCCATTGGTTCAAGGGTCAACTGCATACACATAAGCTCATCCCAAAGAATGGTAGGCAATCTGTTCGCTTTCTTCTTAAGAGTTGTCAGATGTTTCCAAATGGGCATATAGGGCTTTTTTAAAGGGAAAAAAATGTTCAAAATATTTAAACAGAAATGAAAGGGAAAGGCCACTGTCATCTAGGGTGAGCATTTCTTCCTTTGGGATCTGGGCTCAAAAACCCATCCCATACAGCACTTCCAGCTGCCACCACAAAATGCGGTTGGCGCATAACAGCAAACCTATCTGCTAGCCCGAAATGCGTCATTAAAATTTTTCATTATTTACAACACAGACACAGATGTCTAACATCAGATGTAAGGAAGTACACAGGACATGATATGAAAAAGACAGCAAGACTTTCCAGCACACACTAGGTCTGCAGTACACGGGGGTACTGTAAAAATGTTTGTCATCTTATCCAACACACTCGAGAAATGGTACAGTGCCAGATATAACAGGCAAGCTGGGAGCTGAGGGACAGAGAAAGTAAGCTGCAGAGCCCTTAAAAAAAATCACAGTTCCTTCCTCTTTGACCCAGTAGAGTCCATTTTTCTCCTCTCGGTTACCATGCTTCTCTAAATACCATGAATTACATGGGGATTTTTTCATCGTAATTTTTCACATGTTTATACCCATATGTAGAATTAGAAACTCTATAGATTTAGCCCAGAATACAATCAAATCATAATTTTAAAAATATCCAAAAAGATTCAAGCAGAATACAGTGGCTCCTGGAATAACTAAGAAAAAGAATGAGACCATGATACATTCCAAAGTTCCAGAATGAAAATAGATTTTCTATTACAAACTCTACTTAAGTGAAACTTTACAAAAGAAATATCATGTTACATCGCACATTACAGGGAAAAAAAAAAAACCTTTCACAGCCTCACATAAAGCATTTAACATAGAGTGTAGACCATAATGAGCATTCATCCATGTGAATAATAAGTATATTTCCTTTAAGATATACTTTTCTTCATAATTTAAAGCTTCAGAAATTGGGATTCAGCTCATAACAATGTGCATAACTAAAATATGTTTTTTTCCCTAAAAAAAGAATGAAGTTTCAAACAGATAAAGAATAAAGTATTAAACAGAGGAGCCTGACGGGCTACAGTCCATGGGGGTCGCACAGTCAGACAAGACTGAGCACATGATCACATTCCACAAGAAACGTCAACTAACAAGTGGGGAGATGCAGCGCTATACATAGGTAATACCTGCCATGAAGGCTACCTTTAAAACTCCCAAGAAACCTTTTAGGCAGAGACTGTATTATTCCATTTCTAGATGAGGAAACTAAGGCTCAGAAAGGCTCAGTGCGTTGCCCAAGATGACACATCTGACTCAACCACTTCAATATGCCACACACTCATCACCCACCTTACTCTCACCAGACAGACTTCCAGATTTTTTTAAGGGAGTACCGAGAACTAGGGCTTCCCTGCTGGCTCAGATGGTAAAGTGTCTGCCTACAACACAGGAGACCTGGGTTTGATCCCCTGGAGAAGGAAATGGCAACTCCACTTCCAGGATTCTCACCTGGAAAATCCCATGAATGGAGAAAGCCTGGCAGGCTACAGTCCATGTAGTTGCAAAGAGTTGGACACGACTGAGCAACTAACACACAGAGAACTTAATGTTGGTTTGTCCAAAATCAAGCTTGTTTTTTTCATTTCCACATTCCTCACAGTCCCTACCATCCACCTGTCTGTCCCTGCACCTCTCTTCTGAGCTCCAGACCTGAATTTCCAACTATCAAGTGAATGTCACTGGTCGTTTCAGAGTTGCACTGTCCAATATAGTGGCCACTAGCCACTCATGGCTGTTTACTTGAAAAGAGCTAGTGAGACTGAGGAACTGAATTTGTTATTTCATTGTTAATTAAAAGTTAAATTTAAAAACCTGATAATTACTGGAAAACTTTTAAGCATGTTTGGAATGGGCTGGGCGTGTGAACCTACTTAGATGTTATGAACTCTAAGTACAGATCAAGTATTCTGATAAATCACAGCATCTGAATTAATTTATGCTAAAGCATGCAATTGATTTTAAATACTCAGTACTCAGTACGAAGAAAGAATGTAAAGTTGCTCATTTTAAATATGACATGTTTCAACGTGTTGAAAATGGCATTTTGGATGCACTGGGTTAGATAAAATACATTATAAGATTATGAACTTTAACCATTATTTTTTAACTCTGTAATGTGACTACTCAAATTTTAATCACACGATTGTCTACTGGACAGCAGTCTTCCCAGAGGTTCCTGCTGCCCCGCGACAGTCACCAACAGCCTACTGAACAGCATCACCATCCCTCTGGCTCCTTATCTGATCATCAGAGTGTTGTGTATCTGGCAATGACTGGATGATGGTGGTGGTGGTAATAATTGTGTCTGACTCACAGAATCCGTTAGGTTACTCTGGAGCCAGAGCTCTTTGGAGACTGGCGAATACCACCTATTATTTTGACTTTCCTCTGGGAGAAGAGCTGCTGCTGCTGCTAAGTCACTTCAGTCATGTCCGACTCTGTGCGACCCCATAGACGGCAGCCCACCAGGCTCCGCCATACCTGGGATTCTCCAGGCAAGAACACTGGAGTGGGTTGCCATTTCCTTCTCCAATGCATGAAAGTGAAAAGTGAAAGTGAAGCTGCTCAGTCGTGTCCAACTCTTAGCGACCCCATGGACTGCAGCCTACCAGGCTCCTCTGCCCATGGGATTTTCCAGGCAAGAGTACTGGAGTGGCGTGCCATTGCCTTCTCTGGGGGAAAGAGCTAGTTGCTACCAAAAATTGCAGCAGACCTTTCTGTGCCAATGAGAATATTCTCTATCTGTACTGTCTGATACAGATATCATGACTCCCGTTTGGCTACTGGCCACATGAGATACAGCTAGTGTGCCTGAAACACTAAACTTCAAATCTTAATTCATTTAAATCAGTTTAAATGTAAATACCCATATATAGTGACTACTGTATTAAAACGGCACAGCTGCTAACCTATCTGCTTCATCCAAAAGTCTGGGCATCACCTGTCTCCTCCCTCCCCACCAACTGCCCTTTCTTCCCCAAAAGTACATGTACGTACACATACATATACACACACACACAGACACTCAGTCAGCCAGTCCTGTGTTCTTTAAAGCTTTCAATTCCAGATGCTTCTCTATCCTCACTGTCACTACTTTCTGTTTCAAGCTTTAACAAGATTAAAGCCCAGCCTCTTAATCGGCCTCTCCACTTAGCCTCCTCCTACCCACTCTTTGTAAAATGTAAATAAAGTTTGCTATTTCCTTTACTCAAAAGTCTCCAAAGTCCTGCCACTGCCCCAAGGTCAAACTCTAGACTCTAACATGATTGACAAAGCCCATCGTATAGGTGATTCACTCGGCTGTATCGCAGAAAACACCACAACACTGTAAACCAACTATACTCCAATGCAAAAAAAAAAATAGATAACCAAAAAAAAGACTATCCTTTCCTCCACTGAATTACCCTCCCACCTGTGTTGAAAATTAATTAACTATAAATAGGTGTCCATAGTTGGACATTTCCATTGATGTCTACATCTGTCCCTATGTTGATACCATTCCTGATCACTGACCATGATGGTCACTGACGATGCCTGTCAAGACATTCTTGGGAAAAGACAAGGTGGGAACACTTTAACAGGCATGAAGACTTACTATAAAACTACAGTAACTAAGTCTGGCCCTGGACCAAGACAGGGAAACGAGTGGAACAGAACAGAGCCTCAAATTATTACAATGCAGTTGAAAAAGGAAGGAACTGTCGATAAATGATGCTGAGAATATCAGGAACCATATCAGAAAAACAAAAATAAACTTTGAAGCATATGCAAAAATCAATTATAGGCAGATCATGGAGCTATATGGGAAAGGTATAGTAACACTTCCAAGAAAATAACAAATGAGTAACTTCAGGACCATGGGGTAGGGAAAGATGTCTTACACAGGAAAAGCACTAACCAGGGGCTTCCCTGGCGGTCCAGGGGTTAAGATTTTGCTTCCAGTGCAGAGGGTACAGGTTCAGTCTCTGATTGGGGAGCTACGATCCCACATACCTCGTGGCCAGAAAACCAAAACATAAAACAGAAATGATATTGTAACAAATTCAATAAAGAATTTAAAAATGATCCACATCAAAAAAAAAATTTTTTTTAAGCACTAACCACATAAACACTAACTGGATTACACTGAAATTAAGAACCTTGTTCAAAAGACACTGTCAGGGGCTTCCCTGGTGGCTCAGACAGTAAAGAATCTGCCTGCAATGCAGGAGACGTGGGTTTGATCCCTGGGACAGGAAGATCCCCTGGAGGAGGGCATGGCAACCCACTCCGGATTTCTTGCCTGGAGAATCCCATGGACGGAGAAGCCTGATGGGCTACAGTCCACGGGGTGATGAAGATTCGGACACGACTGAGTGACTAACAGTTACACTTATTGGTCCAGTGGTTAAGAATCCACCTTCTGATACAGGGGATGTGGGTTCAATCCCTGTTTAGGGAACTAAGATCCCACATGCCGCAAGGTGACTAACACTACACATATTTCTGGTAGTGTCATTCAACAAATTAAGGAACCCCAGAGAAGAGTAGGAATCACACACATTTAGTTTTGGATCTGTTGAGTATAAGAGGCATTCGAGTGGAAACACTGGACAACAGCTCTTTGACACGAATGAGAGGTAAAGCTGAAGAGGTAAAGCAACACGAATACTCAGCACACACATGAAAAATGAATAGGTGATGAGATCACCCAGAGAAATTCAAACATTTAATGACTGTGAGAAAAAGGTTCAACAAAGATGACTGGAAAGAGAGCCCAGAGAACCAGAAAGGAAAACAGAAGTGTGATCTAAAGACTCTGAAAAAAGTGAGAGTTCTACCCAAGAAGGAGAAGTTGACCGTGTCAAATGCAGCTGTAGTACGCAATTCTGAAAATGGCTCTGAATGACATCTACCTTTGAGTTTCTTGCTATTGTGTAATCTTCGCTTGCCTGTGCTTGACCTAGGACTCCCTTCCAGTGAACAGGATACAGCAGAAGTGATACAATGTCACTTCCCAGGTTAGGTTACAAAAAGAAGGACTAGTACCTCCCTCCTCCTCCACAGACCCCTCAATCAAGGAGAAACTGGTACCAAGTTGCTAGAGTAATGTTACACAGAGACCCAAATGGCAGAGAGACTGACTTCTCCATCAAACATCCAGCAAGGACCTCAGGCCAGCCAACAGTCACACAACTGAGGTGGAAGCAGACCCTCCCCCAAGTGGAGTGCTGAGATAACCAGTCCTAGTCAACACCTGGTTGCAGCCTCCTGAGTGACCCTGAATCAGACACATGAAACCCAGGTGCCTGACGCAAAGAAATTATGAAACAATAAATATTTGTTGTTTTAAGTTTGGGGGTAATTCATTGCATACCAATGGACTATTAGTAAGGCTGCTAAGAGGTTAAATAAATGGATAGAAAAACAGCCAGTGCATTTAAAGAAAGACATTGGTAATTCAAGCAACACAGTTTCAGTGAAACTGTGGAGACAGAAGCCAGACAGAAACAGAGAAGAAAACTGCAGGTGAAGAAATGGAAACATAAAGCAAAGGCAGACAACTCTCTCAACAAAGTCTGGCTGTAAAGCAAAGAGCAAAAGTCAACTTAAAGCAAGAGACAGAGAAAGTATGAGCTGAAGAATCTGTTTAAGATGAGAGAGGCTTCTCTTAAAGTTTAAGTGATGATTTAAAAAAAAAAAAAAAGAAGCCACTCGGGTGGGGAAGTACACTCTCAAGGAACTTCACTCTATTACCAAAGAACTCCTCTCAAGGTGCTCAGTACCTCTGCCTTCACGGAGAACTGGCTCTTCCAGGATGCTCTTCCCACGCAGTCCTCTCAAGTGGAGGCTGTGAAGACACCCACGTGCCACGCCCGATACTGGGAAATGAGGCTGGTACCCTCCTTTCTTCCACTGCCACCTCCAGACCACTATTTCTGAACCCTTGTATAAAAATCCTGTGAGTCTGCCTTCCATGCTACTTAGCAACACAGTCTTTTCCACCCCCGCCTCTTCACCATCAGCTAGTGATGACCTGGACATCCTCCACGCTCAGTAAGGGTAGGCTGGCCACTACCTCCTGTGCCACTGCTCCTGGATCATTCCAACGCTACACACACGGATGAGGTGCCATCTAACACCAGCTCCCCTAATCCATCATCTTCAGTGAGCTACTCTCTATTCTCTGGGGAAGGCCATTTACAGCCAGTTGGGACTTCGCTTAAGTGTACCATTATCCATTCAGTCATCAAATATTTAGTAAGCATCTATTATTTGCTCAGTAGAGAACACATGACAGATAGTTCCTATTCTCATGAAATCTCCGACTTAATTTTTCATTATTTGCCACAAAGACAACATGAAAAGATCTAGCTGAAGTCTAGACACATTACAACTACTACATTTCCTTTATCAGTCTAGGAGCCATGTCAATTCTAGGAAACTACAGCATTATTGTTTGATGTGACCTAGTTCACCCATGCTGTAATCCACTCCCCTGGTGAGGCTTCTAAAACTACTTTTTAACTTTTAGAATTATCGACTCTATAATACTGCCACAATTCAATATGAGATTCCTCAACCTTTAAGTGTATAACTGTGCTGCCCAGTATAGTGGCCAATAGTCACAGTAGCTATTTAAATTAACTGTAATATAATTAACAATACAGCCTGTCAGTCACACTAGCCACATTTCAAGTGTTCAAAAGGCCCATAAGGGGACTGTCCTGGTGTTAAGACTTCACCCTGCAATATAGGGGATGCAGGTTCTATTCCTGTTGGGGAAACTAAGATCCCATATGCCTCGGGGCCAAAAAACCAAAACATAAAAAACAGAAGCACTGTTGTAACAAATTCAATGAAGACTTTAAAAATGGTTCACACCAAATAATCTTTACAAAAGAAGGGCACGTGTGCCTAGTGGCTACTGTATTTGATGGTGAATAAGAGAACATTCCTACCATCACACAAAGTTCCGCTAAATGGTGCTGGTCTCAAGTTTTGGGTAGTCACTTCTTTCTTCCCAGAAAAAAAAAAAAAATTTAAATGACAGTTCATCTTCCAGTCTCCCGAGCACTCTGTGAGGCTCCAAAATACCCTAAGGAATTCCATTTTTCAGGATCAGTGTCACGATATCATCAAAACCACCACCCCAATGTTATTATCAGGGCAGCTGGATTTAGAGTACTCACTATATCCCAAGCTTTATGAGCACTATCTCATTTATTCTTCACAACAGTCACATCGGATAGGACTACTATTCTTATCCTACAGATGAGAAAATTAACTGAGTTTTAGACAATAAAGTAACTCACCCAAAGTTCTATAGCTAAGAAGTGACAGCAATCCACAGGTTAAGCAAATTAATACTATAATTATTTTGCTTTTTTTTAAGACAGCACACCTTTTCACAGAAAGGAGAAGTGACGCCCACAACATTCCAGCCCCGTCAAACCATCTTCATATCACTCACCTGCCTTATCGCTTTCTTGCCTTTGGGTCCTGCACATGTTGTTTCCTCCACGTGCATCCTTTTCATCTAGCCAAATCATACTTATCCTTAGGAGATCTCATCTTAGATCTTCCTACAATCCTATTAGGGATCCATCCTATAAGCTGATGTAGAAACCTGTATGTCACCTATCAAAGCACTTAACATAGCAGACCACAAAAGCCTGTTAACTTTTCCTCTTTTCCCACTACAACGAAACTCCTTGCTGAGGTTTGATCCCTATTCAGGGAACCAGATTCCACCTAAAAGACCCGCAACCAAGTAAATAGATATTTTAAAAAATTGCTTTTAAAAAGAGAATATTAAAAGTAAACACTAAATGGCTTCACTGCCATTTAACTGAAAATAAAGTAATTCACAAACATTTTTCCCACATACTATGCAAAACAATACTTAAAAACCAAACATCAGGGAATGACCACTAATGGGTTTGGGACTTCTTTTGGAGAGGATGAAAATGTTCTAAAATTGATCATGGTGATGAATGTACCAAAAAAAAAAAAACTTAACTGTACACTTTAATGGGTGAATTCTATGGTATGTGGATTATCCCTCAATAAAGCCATTATATTTAAAAAAGATCTGTGGGTAGTTAAGACTTAAATTACAAAAACAAATATTAAGCCTGTGAAAAAAAATACCTAGAGGATAAAATACTTGTTATTTTTATGCAATTTTAAAATAGCTTAATGCCATATTATTGCACAAAATTTCACTGGTTAGGAAAAACAAGAAACTGAAAACAGTGTCTGCCTTCAGGAACAACTGAATGGAGAAGAGACTTATTTTTTTCCCTGTGTATTTTTATAACTTCTGATTTGATATATGTGTTTAAAAAAATAAGTGTATATATGATCAATAACAATAACATCATACCTCTCCTTGAAGTGAAGTGAAGGTTGCTCAGTCGTGTCTGACTCTCTGTGACCCCATGGACTATACAGTTCATGGAACTCTCCAGGCCAGAATACTGGAGTGGGTAGCCTTGCCCTTCTCCAGGGGATCTTCCCAACCCAGGGATAGAACTCAGGTCTCCCCCATTGCAGGCAGATTCTTTACCAGCTGAGCCATAAGGGAAGCCCTCTCCTTAGTACAAGTACTAAACTCCCAGGATGCATATTTTGTTCTGAAAAGAATAAAGTATGAAATATGTATTTTTTAAATATATATATGATTTTATTTTTAAATAGAAAATATACATTTTATATTATTTTATCATATATAAATCATAAAATATATGATTTATATATAATTTAAATATATATATACATATATTTATTTTAAATCAATCCAAGGAAGTAAAAAACTGATTCTTCCATTTGCCTCCATCTCACACTAAAAAGCATTTAGTCATCTCTCTGTTATTAGACATCAGTCAGAATTCTTTCCTGCCCAACAGTCTGACACATCTTTAAACAATGACACAGTTGATCATTCCCTCCTCCTTGAAAACTTCCTTTCCTTCATTTCCAGTACCTCATACTCTCCTGATTTTCCTTCTATCTCAATGGTCTCTTATTAATTTCCTTATTAATCTCCTTTGCAGAGTTCCTTTTCATTTCCCTAGAAGGTATCCAGAAGGTAAGCTCTATGAAGGTTAGAATTTTCATCAGTGTTGTTCACTACTATATTTCCAATGGCTAAAAAATGTACCCAGAACCATACTTAAAAAATAACTGTTGAATGAATAAATGAATAAGGCAGCACCCCAAAGGCTCACATTGTGAAAAAGCAAGTTATAGAAATAAACTGTATTACACATACCTTTAAGCTTAATTTACTTTATTACACTTTATGTCTGAAAATCCATAATCAATCCACTGCTTGTAATTAGCCAAAATACTTCATTCCCTCATCTTTCTCCATTTTTGTCATAGTATGTGCAAAACACATGTAATATCTTTTATACTGCTTCTAAAAGCATAAATGTAGCATAGAAAAAGAGCAGTTGTTGCTTTAAGAATCTTCGCTTTTCATTTCAGTATTAAAGTTGACCTAACGGACTGACATACTTATCTGACTTTAATAATTCAAAAAAAGGGGGGGGGGGGGGAATACCCCAGTAGACTCAACAAAGATATCACAGTAATGACTAGTAAATGACATTTCTTAAAAATAAAACATACTGATTTTCTCAGGCATAAGAAATCCTAAAGAGAAATAGATCACCCTACACTTTTCCGAAATTATATGACTGCATTCCAACAAGGAGAACTACCTCCCACTGTCAGCCATGGAAATGTCATTTTAGCAAAATACACACATAATTTCACCTGGTATCTCAGTTCACAACTGTCCCCATATATACTCAATTAAGTCAAAATATAAGACAAAAGCCAAAACCAGGTATGTGAATGTTAATCTTTCCAAGTAACTAATCCAGTATCAAAATCATTATTATATCAACTTGTAATTTGACTTGTCTGAATATTTAATTAAATCTTTTGTTTATAATTACAAGTGGACCACACCTATTTTCACTTAATAGCTATTATATCATCTGTTTCCTATAAGTTTCTTCAAGCAGAAGTATTTGCTGGAGGATAACAGTCTGCTCATTAAGTAGACATATTAAAAAAGGCAACCACTGACACTCACCCTGTATATTTCTCTCTTGGGTTACAGGAAAGCACTTCTCTGGCTATGTTCCCAAATAAATTGAATAAGCCTTGGGAAAGTCACTGCTTAAATTCCATTTCATGACGGTTTGTCTTCCTCCATAAATCAATTATAGAGAGTCATACCTACTTCCATCCATTACATAATACATGTCCATCTCAGGGCCTGTTTTCCCAGCAAGAAATAGCTTAAATGATATTAACTGACAGGTAAAGACAGGGAGTTCTGTAATCTGATGGGGAGCAGAAATCCAGAAAAGGGGGTTCTGATTTAATGTGCTAAGTTGTGAAACACTGCTGTGAAGAACCTTTTCTCTTAGTAACCTCTCCCTATGCAGTGACAGACACATGCTCCCAAAAACATTTTAGGAGCACCTGACTTTAAGAATGTTTCTCAAAAATGGAGGGACCTACCAAAAATTTTTATTCCACTTCATTTTAAGTGTCTAATAAAGACATGCAATTGAGAAACTTCAGACATCTCCACAGAATAGCTAACTGTCAAGATCTACTAAAAACTGAGTTGCAAAAGACAGTAGTGCTTTAAAACATTTAAGTATGTTTCACGTAATTAGCGCCAAGAGGAATGTGCAAATTGTTCATTTCATCCATCCAAAGCAGTCAACCACAACCACCTGCAACTACTCCTCAGAAACGTGACTTCCAAAGGAACCACCTGATCCTCGGGCCTTCTCTTAAGGGGCCAGGATAAAACTTGAAGATGAGGTACACAGATCGTTTAGGCACCAAAATAAATAAAAGACTGGAAGATAACGCCTTTTAGGAATTAAGTGTAAAGGGACCTATCACCTAATGTTGCTGCCAGAATGAAGTTGTCTAACCCAAGATCTCTGCTCCTCTTCAAGGCTGTAAAACTCCAAACCCGTCCACGCTCCACAATTTCCCCACCCTGAGCCAAAAGCTGAGGGAGTCGCTTCCTTCCTCGACCCCCACCCAGCCTAAAGGGGGGGAAAAAAAGACCCCAAGCCCTAAGTACAAACGTGAGACCTAGTGCAATAGCTTCTCCAACTGCCTAAAAGGCAACATCCACAGCTCATCTCCTTTCTGGAAGCCAACCCTCCATCTCCTATCTCACTACTTCACAGGAGAGACCAGAATCCTCGTCTCTTTCAACGCTGCACATCGGTACCCAAACCCCAGACCCACCCGACCGCACCCCAGCCTCCCGGGGCTCCCCGAGGCGTGCACGTCCCCACCTCGCCCGCAACATCACGCCTCTGAAGCCGGCCGCCCGCAGCCCCCGCGGGTCCCCGCCGTCGCCGCCCCTCCAGCGGGTCCAGGGGCACCCGCCGGTGGGCTGGGTGGGGCCGCCCTCTCGGACGTCCCATCCCCCCCGGCAGGGCGCGGAGGGGGAGGGGTCCCCGCGCCTCACCTACGGCTCCGCCCTCTCCGGGGGCGCGCTGCCCGGACCCAGCCAGGGCCGTGGGGAGCAGCGGGCGCAGGAGAGACGAGGGCCCTGGCGCCAGCGACGGGCGGGAAGCTCCAGGCGCCGCCCGATCCCGAGCTGCCGCCACCGCGGCCGTCTCACCCTCCTCTGGGCTGCCGATGCCGCTGCCCGCCCGGGCGCCGCCGCCGCCGCCACTACCGCCGCCGCCACAGCTCGGCCCGGGCGCCCGACGTCACCGCGCCCCGCCCCCTGCGCGAGTCCTCAGCCCCGCCCCGGGCCGACGTCAGCGCGAGCCCCGCCCCCGCCCGGCCGCGCCCGCTCGCCGTCCCGCAGCCTCCTGGGAGGGCGACTCGGCCGTGCGCGGGCCTCGGGCCCCTTCTAAGGGGCCGGTGGGCTGGGGGCTGGCGGTTGCGGGTGCACACGCGTACACACTCCCTGCGCGGGGCGCCCGGCGTCTGTCTCCTCCCGCTTGCCGTAGGAGGCGGCGCGGCACCGACAGTGGGCAGCCACCACCCCCTCGGCGGACCGGTGCCGCGGAGCCGGGGCCCAGGTCTCTCGGGGCAGGTGGGTTTCCCGCCCCGAGGCCCTCGGACTGTCCGCACCGCCCGGGAGACACTGCCGGCGGCCTGTCCGCGGTTCACCTCGGCGGCCTTCCCTGTCCTCGCGAGTGGCAGGCGGCCCCGCGTCGGGCGCCCCCGATTGTGGTGCCGAAGGGCTGGCAGGTTTCGTAGTCTGAGGCGCGCACCGTTACTGTGAGGCTGTAGGTAAGCTGTCGCCGCCCCAAGAGTGATGATGTGGGTTGTTTGCAGCCCCTGCCAGCGAGTGTTTTATCAGTAACTAAACACCCTGAGAGCAGTTGAGTCACAGCAGCGTGAGTTCTCTCGTGGTCCCACCGCCACCTTCGCGCCCCTCCTCGGGGTCCTCGCTCGTCACCGCGTCCCGCTCCGCCCAGCGTCGCCGCCTTCGGGTTCCCCCGGCCCGGGTCCTGCTACACAGTCGCCCCCTTCTGTACGGTCAGGACCGCGGCCGGGGGACGGCGCGGTCCTGCCAAACGAAGCGTCCTAAAGTATTTGATTTTGTCAGACTCTTCACTCAGGAAAAGCCTACCCCCCTGTGACCGTTTCTCACGGTCCTCCTCACCTGACTACCGATCCGCTCCTCTTGTAAGCTCCCTAGCAGTGTGAGGAGGCGGAAGGAAAGCAAAGTGGACTTGATGCTATCTACCTGGTTTCCCCTCGCCCATCCTCTACTTGTGTGACCTTGGGAAGATCACAGGACTTCTGGGTCTTGATTTTCTTACCTGTAAAGTGGGGTGTGGACGAGATGTCTCAGGTTTATCTTCAAACCCTGAAATGTGTGGATATGAAGAGTGGAAGATGCTAAGTTAAGCATTGTTCTGCCTACACAGGAATACTGTCCACATCACAGGCTTAGAAAAGTTTTTGGTTTCTCTTTTTTGTCATTCCACTGTTCTTGTTTCTTATTTCCTACTCTGCCCTACATGTCTTTTTTTTTTTTTAATCTACGTTTAAGGTTTTTTTTTTTTTGGCCACCTCACACAGCATTCAGAATCTTAGTTCCCTGACCAGGGATGGAACCCATTCCCCCTGCACTGGAAACTTGGAGTCTTAACCACCGGACCACCAGGAAAGTCCCACGGTTTTTTTTTTTTTTTTTTTTTTTTTTAATTAAAGCTGGCTGAGTAAGTTCTTTAATTGCCTCCTCTTCCTAAAACCCTGTTAAAATGCTCATAAAGAAATGAAAAATGATACAAACCAGTACAGGACAGAAAATGGGAAGGGAGCCACCAAAATTTTTTTTTTAAATTTTACACTGAGAGAGTGTGGTCTGATTAAACAAAATGGAAGAAACCATAGTTTGGAATAGGTGTAGGGAATGGGTACTGCAGTTGAGGAAGGAGGCCTAGCAGCAAGAAGTGATTTAAAGAAACTGAAATTTGGAGACATCAGCACAACAGACCAAGAGGGAGAAGCAGGGATGAAAACAAGGAAACTAAATAAAGGTTTCTATGTAGAACAGCAGTACCCCAGCCCTCCCCACCCCATACCTCAGATACAATAGCTAGGCATTTATCCCGAGCTAAAAGTCAAGTTCTTATAATCTCTGGGGAGCATTTAATGACTAAGAGTAAAGCATTCTTTATTCTGGCACAATAGCCAGCTTCCTACCCACTCACCCTAGAGTGAAGTTGGCAAGACCCTCCCAGGTTCTAAAGATTCGTCATCAGCGTCCACCTATTTCATCTTAAATACGAACAGATAACCAAGGGCTTTTAGGTGTTTAAGGGAAGTCTCCAACTTGGGGCTGACAGAGGAGAAATTGTGACCATAGAGGAAAAAGAAACTTCAGAGAACTTAAAAAAATATAGCATGCTCCCAAACTTATTACAGCTATGAAACAAGGATAATATACTTATATAAGTTAACACACCAGGAACAAAAAGTAAATCTTAAATTAGAAATAAGAAATTGCCAAAATTGTAAATTCACTTTTATTGAAAGGTAAAGTCCATGAAGTTTTAAGGAAAATAGAATATGCAAAGAGATGGAAATTACAAGAGAAAATATTTTAAAAAGTCAATCCAACAGGACTAATATTACAAGAGAAAGAGAAAACCGTAAGTAAAAGATGGAAAAGTATCCCAAAAATAATGGAAGAAACTTTCCCAGAGCTAAAAAATGTCCACTGGTGGAGAGCAAAAACAGAAAACAACCTTATGAAATGTTAAAACGCTGAAGATACAAGAAGGTCCTGAATTTCCCAGGAAAAAAGTGACCCATAAAAGAGTAAGACTGTGATTAGAATTCTTACCAGCAACAATAGATATGAGAAGATAAAAAAGACCTTCAAGTTTCTGAGGGAAATACTTCTTGAGCTTGAAATTCTAGGAATTTTTTTAATTAAAACAACAACAACAATTATTCCTAGCTGAACTATCATTAAAAGATCAAAATGAGAACATTCTCAGATATGCAGAGATTGAAAATGTCAAGCGCCCACATAGGCTTTTTTTTTCAAAGTTACTTAACAATGAGGTAGAAATGAGGTATCTGACAACACTACTGACCAGGAATCAGGGGATCTAATTCAGAAGTAAAGGGATGTCCCAAGAGCTAGGCTAGGGCTTCCCTGGTGGTCCAGTGGTTGAGAATCTGCCTTGCAACACAGGGCACATGAGTGTGATATCTAGTCAGAATTATGTCCAACAAGGCACAGGGCACCTGAGCCCTTGTGCCATAACTACTCAGCCTGCGCCTTCTACAGCTGGTGCTCTGCGGTAAGGGAAGCCCCCTTGTGCTGCAGTGAAGACCCGGCGCAGCCAAAATTAATAAATAAATAGCTAGGCTGGATTGGGGTGGAAGGATAGGCATTCTGGGAGAGAAATCTGAAAAAGAGTTGAACTGAATAATTACTCGATAGAAAGTTTAGTGCAGGTTTCCAATCTTGCTGTAGTTAAAGCATACTGATGTTGACAATGTAAAGGTAAGAAATATGACTGGCAGTTGAAGATGTGAAACAGAGAGGAAAGGTAGAGGTAAAGGTAAAAGCACTCCAGAGATGTCTGTAGTTGGCAGAATCAGAAACAGTTACTAAAATGTACTGTAAGAAGTAGGAAAAGTGGCCAGTGAAGGAGCGAGGAATTATTTGGCTTATTGAGAGGATGGGAAGACACAAAGTATAGGGTTTATAATTAAGCTAAATTGTGATCAAGAAATAGAAGACTTGATATTGTTATAATAAGCAGTACTCCTTTATTTGTTCTACAGGTTCTATGCAATCCTATCAAAAATCCCAGTTGCTTTTTTCCCCCAGAAATTGACAAGCAGATTCTAAAATTCACATGGCAGTGCAAGGGACTCAGAAAAGCCAAAAGAATCATGAAGAAAAAAGTTGAAACATTCATTCTTCCTGATTTCAAAGCTGACTACAGAGCTACAATCATCAAGGTAATATGTGGTACTGGAATAATAATAGAAGTATATATTGTGGAAAAGAATTGAGAGTTCAAAAATAACCCACACATCTGTGGGCATTTGATTCACTGGAGAACTAATAGTCTTCTCAACAAAGGGTGCTGGGACAATTGTATAACCACATGCAAAAAAAAATGAAATCCGACCCCTCCCTCATAACACAAAAACTAATTCACAATGGATCACAGGCCTAAATATAAATGCTGGAACTATAGTAATTTTAGATAAAAGCAGGTATAAATCCTTATGACCTTGGATTAGGCAATAGTTTCTTAACTATGAAACCAAAACTATGACAAAATTTTAAAACTGGACTCCATCAAAATGGAATATTCAAAACTTTTGTATGTTCAGCTTTAAAAAGGAAGGATATTCTGACACATGCTACAATATGGTGAACTTTGGGGACATTATGCCAAATGAAATAACCCAATCACAAAGGGACTGTACGTGGGATGTACATGAGGTACTGGTAATAGTAAAAGTCATAGAGACAGAAGGCATAAGAATGGTTGCCATAGGTTGAGGAAAGGCACATGGCCATTTGCAAACCAAGCAAACCTGCCAACACCTTGATCTTGGATATCCAGCCTCCAGAAATGTGTAAAATACTTTACTGTTACTTAAGCTGCCCAGTCTGTGATGTTACGTCAGCCCTACCAGGCTAATAACAGATTTTGGTACTGAGAAGTGGGGTACCACTATAACAAATACCTTAAAAATGTGGAAAGGGCTTTGCTAGTGAGGAATGAATAGAGGCTTTCCAGGTGGCACTAGTGATAAAGAACCCGCCTGCCATCACAGGAGACGCAGAAGACTCAGGCTCGATCCCTGGGTAGGAAAGATCCCCTGGAGGAGGCCATGGCACCCCACTCCAGTATTCTTGCCTGGAGAATCCCAAAGAGTTGGACATGACTGAAGCAACTTAGCGCAACACAGCACGCAATGAGCAGAAGCTGAAAGGTTTTTGAGATGCATTTTGGGAAAAGCCTAGATTACCTTGAAGAGACACTCTTGGTAGAATTAATGCAAGTTAAAAGGGGACTGTGATGAGATCTCAGGAATGAGGAGCATGCTGTTGAAAACCGGAGGAAAGGTGACTCTATAAAGTGGCAGAGAAGGCCAAACTGTTTCCTAGTGGTTCTGTGGAAGGTAGAAATTAAAAGTAATAAACTTCGATATTTAGCTGCAGGGATTTCTGAGCAGTGTTTGTGGTGCAGCCAAATTTCTTCTTACTCCTTAGAGTATACAGGAGGTGAGAGAGAAATTAAAGGATTTGTTAAGCAAAAATGAACCAGAAGTTGAAGATTTGGAAAATTCTTAGCTTATCTGCAATACTATAACTTGCAAGAAAAATATATTGGTGAACATTTTGTAACATGTTTAAATGTCAAATCACTATGTTGTACACCTGAAACTAACATGATAATGTACATCAACTATACTTCAGTTTTAAAAAAAGAAACACACATTTGGTCAGACAACTAAAATATATCTCTCATATATGTTTGGTCTTCATCCAAGGTTCTTGACACAGCTCCCAAAACCCTTGGAATTTCCGGAGAGACAAGAGCAACAGGAACTTCTCTTGTAGTGTTCAGTCCTTGCTCCTCAGTTCCTGAAATCACTTTCAGAGTCATAAAGGTGAAATGGGTATCCTGTTATTTAAGTGTTTATGTTAATGAGGTGACTTTTGGAAAGCCCTAAGAATGGAGATCGCTAGCAAAGGACCCAACCAGGGAATACAGGGTTGGAACTTCAGCCCCACCCCCTTACCTCCACAGAGGGGAGAGAAACTAGAGGCTGAATCAGTTGCCAATGACCAGTGATTTGATCAATCATATCCAAGTAATGAAGCCTCCAAAACCCTCCGCAAGGACAGGGTTCAGAGAGCTGCCTGTTGGTGACTGCCTGGAGAAGTGGGGAGAGGCAAGCAGGAGGGGGCTTGTTATCTCTGCGCCCTCTCCCCACGCCTTGCCATGTGCGTCTCTTCCATCTGGCTATTGTTTTTATAATAAACCAGTCATCCAGTGTGTAAAAATTTTCCTCTGAATTCTGTGAGCCACTCTGGCAAATTAATCAAACACAAGAAGGCAGTTGTGACAATCTCTGATTAATAACCCAGTGAGTCAGAAGTACAGGTCACAGCCTGGAGTTACAGTTGGCATCCTGAGTTGGGAGAGATTGTTGGAACCTATAGTTTGTGGCCAGTGGGTCAGAAGCACAGGTAACAACCTAGCTTGCACCTGGCATCCTGAGATGGGGGAGAGTGGTGTACAGCAGTCTGTGACCTGCACAGCCTGATGCTGTCTCTGTGTAGATAATGTCAAAATTGAGTCGAGATGTAGGACACCCAGCTGGTACCCAGAGACTTGCTCCTTGTTGGTATGGGGAACCACCCCACTCCTCACATGTTGGAATTATGCACAGAACCCAGTTACTATCCATATTACACAAAAAGAAAATGTCCTGGGAAACATGTCAAGGGTATAGCTGGACAACCATTAGATAAAGAGATCATGGGTCCAATTCATGGATTTCATCAGTTATCTCATAAGTAGCCAGGAATAGAACTAAGATTATACTGGCAGAAACGCTGCCAATTTGGACGAAGGGCATAGAAACAAGAAAATGGAGGGATGCTGTCAGACTTCTGAGATTCTTAGGATAGGACACTAGAGCTATCTGGCTGCCAGTTACATTATCCATCAAGAAAACAGGAAAATGACAAGAAACGGGATTCAGAGATCAACACAGCTGCTACTCCAGCCACCAGCCCACAGAATACAAGTCTGGGGGGCAAGGCTGTCTCCTTGGTTTTAGTGGAGCCCGCTATCAACCAGTGCCTCGGGAATAAAACTGCTGCCCAGGACTGAGCGGATGGAGCCACCACTCCCGACCAAGAGGATAAGGTTGCCACCCCAGTGGGCCCAGAGGGCAGAGCATTAAGCCAAAAAGGGTTCTTCTTGAGCCTTAAAAGAGGCTGTTTGGGGTATGCTTTGGACCCATTCCCTTTTCTGATTTCTCTCTTGCAGAATGGAATATCTCTGTATGCCTGTCTCAGCATTGTATTTTGGAAGCACTTAGCTTGTATCACAGGCTCACAGCTAGGGAGGAATTTTGCCTTAGAATGAATCATATCTCAAGTCTCAACCATACCCAAGGATCAGATGAGACTTTGTGCTTAGAGTCAATGCTGGAATGGGTTAAGGCTTGGGATTGGGGTGAATGTATTTTGCATGTGAGAAGGACAAGAATTTGGGGTATCCAGAGGACAGAGTGTTTTGGACTGAACTGCGTTCTCTGAAAATTTATGTGTGGAAGCCCTAACCCACATGTGTCTGTATTTAGCGACAGGGTTGTTAAAGAGCCAATTGAGGTTAAATGAGGTCATATACAGTCTGTGGTATTTAGTTATGTCAGCCCTAGTAGACTGATTCAGACAGTACCAGGAAAAAACAGACAACTCACAGAATGAGATGAAAATTTTGCAAACCATATGCCTAATATTTTATCTAGAACATTTAAATCTTAAAACTCAACAATAAAATATAACTCTTTAAAAAATAGGTACAGGATTTGAATAGATATTTCTCTAAAGAAGTTATATAAATAGCCAATAAGTACGTATAAAAATGCTCAACATCATCAGTTATTAGGGAAATGCAGTGGAAACCACTTCACACCCATTCAGTTCAGTTCAGTCACTCAGTCGTGTCCGACTCTTTGCAACCCCATGAATTGCAGCACGCCAGGCCTCCCTGTCCATCACCAACTCCCGGAGTTTACTCAAACTCATGTCCATTGGGTCAGTGATGCCATCCAACCATCTCATCCTCTGTCGTCCCCTTCTCCTCCTGCCCCCAATCCCTCCCAGCATCAGGGTCTTTTACAATGAGACAACTCTTTGCATGAGGTGGCCAAAGTATTGGAGTTTCAGCTTCAGCATCAGTCCTTCCAATGAACACCCAGGACTGATCTCCTTTAGGATGAACTAGTTGGATCTCCTTGCAGTCCAAGGGACTCTCAAGAGTCTTCTCCAATACCACAGTTCAAAAGCATCAGTTTTTCGGCGCTCAGCTTTCTTCACAGTCCAGCTCTCACATCCATACATGACCACTGGAAAAACCATAGCCTTGACTAGATGGACCTTTGTTGGCAAAGTAATGTCTCTGCTTTTTAATATGCTGCCTAGGTTGGTCATAACTTTCCTTCCAAGGAGTAAGCATCTTTTAATTTCACGGCTGCACTCACCATCTGCAGTGATTTTGTAACCCAAAAGAATAAAGTCTGACACAGCTTGCACTGTTTCCCCATCTATTCCCATGAAGTGATGGAACCAGATGCCATGATCTTAGTTTTCTGAATGTTGAGTTTTAAGCCAACTTTTTCACTCTCCTCTTTCACTTTCATCAAGAGGCTTTTTACTTCTTCTTCACTTTCTGCCAGAAGGGTGGTGTCACACCCATTAGGATGGCCATAACCAAAAAGGTGTGTAACTGTCAGTGAGAAATCAGAACCCTCATAGACACCTGGTGGAAATGTAAAATGGTGCAGTCACTTTGTGAAACAGTCTGACCCTTGTCTTCTAGGGACTTCCCAGACAGTCCAGTGGTTAAGACTGACCTTCTACTGCAGGGAGCACCGGTTTGATCCCTGCTCCAGGAACTAAGATCTCACATGCCACATGGTGTGGCAAAAAAAAAAAAAAAAATGAACCAGC
Organism: Dama dama; assembly: GCF_033118175.1. Taxonomy (NCBI): domain Eukaryota; kingdom Metazoa; phylum Chordata; class Mammalia; order Artiodactyla; family Cervidae; genus Dama; species Dama dama. The sequence goes on from NC_083702.1 coordinate 12,370,509, forward strand.
AATTCTACACCTAGCCGTATACATAAGAGAATTTAAAATATCCACACAAAACCACAATAGTTTGTATATGAATGCTATAGCATCATTATTCACAGTCACTGAGCAGTGGAAACTAAATCATGAATAAATTACCAAAAAGTATAATTTTTAATTTCTGGCCTGCAAGAAAGTAAAGGAATTGTTCTCAAAGACTCAGTAGCTTATAAGAAAGCAAATATTTATTTCTAACTTAGCTGGAATTTGACAGCTGGAGGGAGGGGCAGTCAGCTGCTGTGCTGTGCTGTACCAGATCCACCTGCCTCCCATTCAAGGAGCCAGGCTAAAGGAGTAGTAGTCACCTGCATTTCGTTTTCCTCGTGATGGAAAACAAGCACACAGGAGGTAAGCCGAGGAAACTCACTGTAACCTCTGCTCAGGTGTGTCGTATGTCCTGTGTGCTCACACATCATTAGCCAGAGTAAGTCACTCAGCAAGGTCCAGCGTAGTGGTGTAGGAAAGTATATGCCTTTCCCCTTCAGAAAACTGCCTAAAAAATTGTGCACACCACTTCTGTTTATATCCCATGGTAAGAGCTTAGCTCATGGTCATTCCTTGCTGAAGGGCAAATTGGAAAAACAGATTTTGTTGTGAATGGGCATGTATCCAGTTAAAATTAAGGGGTTATATTACTGAAATAGTATAGAAACTACTCTCTAACAACAATAATATAGATTGCGAGACAACTATCAATCTGCCAGAAACTTCTAAAACAATTGTTTAGTTGCTCACTCATGTCCAACTCTTTGTGACCCCATGGACTATAGCTCACCAGGCTGTTGATGGGATTTTCCAAGCAAGAATACTGGAGTGGGTTGCCATTTCCTTCTCCAGGGGATCTTCCTGACGCAGGGATCAAACCCATGTCTCCTGCACTGGCAGGCAGATTCTTTACCAAAGAGCCACAAGGGAAGCCTTTAAAACAATTAATGATATTTAAAAACTGTAAATTAAAAAAAAAAAAACTATAAATAGACATTAGATGCATCTGAAGAACAAAATGAGGTAGAAGATGCAATGGAAAAATTAAACTGCTTAATAAACTCTCAAACTGCTTAGTATGCAGCACAGAGAGACAAGGAGATGAAAATATGATGAGTTTAAAGAGGGGGTAGAAAAGGCAGTCTCCTACTTTAAGCCTACTAAGAGTACTTTAAGGAGATTATAATGGAAGGAGGTGAGTGTCTGTTCATATAATGGGTGAGGATTTTCCAAACCAATAAGCAAAATAAATCTACAGATCAGGAGTTGCTAAGAACGGAATCAGTCAAAAGAAATCCAACCTAGATACAATGCAGTGGAACTGAGAACCTAAAGGACAACAAGTCTTAAATTCACTTGTGTTGGTTTCCCAGGACTACTGGAACAGAATGCCACAGCTGAGTGGCTTAACATCATAGGAATTAAGAGTCACAGTTCTCGAGGCTCAGTTCAGTTCAGTTCAGCCCCTCACTCGTGTCCAACTCTGTGACCCCATGGACTGCAGTACACCAGGCTTCCTGTCCATCACCAACTTCAGGAGCTTGCTCAAACTCCTATCCATCGAGTCGGTGATGCCATCCAACCGTCTCGTCCTCTGTCATACCCTTCTCCTTCCTCCAGTCTTTCCCAGCATCAGGGTCTTTTCCAATGAGTCAGTTCTTCGCTTCAGGTGGCCAGAGTATTGGAGCTTCAACATCAGTCCTTCCAATGAATATTCAGGACTGATTTCCTTTAGGATTGACTGGTTGGATCTCCTTGCAGTCCAAGGCACTTTCAAGTCTTCTCCAACACCACAGTTCAAAAGCATCAATTCTTTGGTGCTCAGCTTTCTTTATGGTCCAACTCACATCCTTAGATGACTACTGGAAAAACCACAGCTTTGACTGTACGAACCTTCGTCGGCAAAATAATGTCTCTGCTTTTTAATATGCTGTCTAGGTTTGTGATAGCTTTTCTTCCAAGAAGCAAACATCTTTTAATTTCATGGCTGCAGTCACCATCTGCAGTGATTTTGGAGCCCCCCAAAATAAAGTCTGTCACTGTTTCCGTTGTTTACCCATCTCTTTGCCATGAAGTGATGGGATCAGATGCCATGATCTTTGTTTTTTGAATGTTGAGTTTTAAGCCAGCTTTTTCACTCTCGTCTTTTACTTTTATCAAGAAGCTCTTTAGTTCTTCACTTTCTGCCATAATGGTAGTGTCATCTGCATATCTGAGGTTATTGTTATTTCTCCCGGCAATCTTGATTCCAGCTTGTGCTTTATCCAGCTCGGCATTTCACATGATGTACTCTGCATAGAAGTTAAAAAAGCAGGGTGACAGTATACGGCCTTGACGAATTCCTTTCCCAATTAGGAACCAGTCGGTTCTTCCATGTCCAGTTCTAACTGTTGCTTCTTGACCGGCATACAGGTTTCTGAGGAGTCAGGTGAGGTAGTCCGGTATTCCCATCTCTTTAAGAATTTTCCACAGTTTGTTGTGATCCACACAGTCAAAGGCTTTAGCATAGTCAATGAAGCAGATATTTTTTCTGGAATTTTCTTGCTTTTTCTATGATCCAGTGGATGTTAGCAATTTGATCTCTGGTTCCTCTGCCTTAGAGGCGTGTGGTCTAAAATCAAGGTGACAGCAGGGCCTTGCTCCCTCTAAACAGGAGGGGAAGTCCCTTCTGCCCCTCCCTTGTTTCTGGTAATCTGCAGGCAGTCCTTGGCATTCCATGGCTTGCATCTGCAGCACTGTCTGCCTCCCATCTGTGTATCTGTCTCTTTTCCTCTTCTGATAAGGAACCCAGTCATATTGGATTAAGGACCCATCCTTCTCCAGTACAACCTTACCTTAACTAATTGTGTCCAAAATAAGGTCGCATTCTTAAACACCGGAGGTTAGGACTTTAACCTGTCTTTTTGAGGAATACAGTTCAACCTATAACAGGAGATCAAATAAAAGATTGACTCACTTACAAAGGAATAGTAATTAGACTGATGGCAGACTTATGAACACACAAGGGAAGCCAGAAGATAGTAGAATAATGCCTCCAAGTGCTGACAGAAAATAACTGTCATCAGAATTGTGTCCCCAGTAACACTGATGGACGAGATCAAGGACAGAATAATGACAGTTTCTAATAAACAAAAGCACATGGTTTATTACCAACTGATCTTCATTAAAGGAAAATCTAAATGATACTTCAGAGAAAAATAATCCTAGAAAAGGGTTTGAAAGAGCAAGATGGTGATCAGAAAAATTCGTGAACATGGATGTATCTAACCAGACACTATTTGTCTGTAACTTCCCAAAACTGACTGAAGAAGTAGTAGAAGTCTGAATGTTCCTTTAGAAAAGAAATTTGGTTGGTAGTAAATCAATCAAAAATCTTCCACTCAAAAAAATGTCCAGAATGTTTTATAGATCTGTTTCTTGGAAATATTCAAGGAAAAGTTCATTTTAAACTTATTCCAAGTCTTCTAGAGAATTTACGCCCCCCCAAAAAAATAGAGTGAGAGAAAATTCTCCACTCCAGCTCATTTAGTGAAGTTATCAAATATTGATACAAAAGCCAGACAGGGATAGTATAAGAACATTAAATTACAAAGCAATCATATGAAGAAAGGTGCAAAGATGCTAGTAGCAAACCGATAAAATGTATTTAAAAAATAGTATTTTATAACTAAGTTGAGTTTACCCAAGTGTACAAACGTGAATTAATATTAGAAAATCAATGCAATTTACCATAATATATTGAAGAAATCATATCAATAGATGCAGAAGAAATATTTTTATGACAAAGAAAACTTAGCAAAATGATTATGAAGGAAAGCTATAATAAAAAGCTATTTATAAATGTGTATAGCAAACTTTTTTTTTATGGAAAAACACAAAAAAAGCATTTCTTTAAATTTAGGGATAAGACAAAGCCACTTCTGTCACTTCCATCAGTGGTCTATCCTCATCCTAACTAGCACACTAACACAGGAAAGGAAATTTATAAGGATAATAAAGGAAGAGATATAACTATTATTATTCACAGATGATATGATTGTCATCTTAGGGTTTTTTGCATTAAAAAATTGACAGACTAGGAACTTCCCTGTCAGTTCGGTGATTAAGACTTCATGCTTGCACTACAGATTCAGTCCCTGGTTGGGGATGTAAGATTCCATACGCTGGGTGCTATGGCCAAAAAAACACACAAAATTGACAGACTGAAATCAGACTTGCTAAAATAATTTAGTACTGTATAAAAGATAAATATACAGAATCAAGCATATTCTACACCCTAATTAGAAAATCTAGTTTTAAAAAATGATAACCCGAGAAAAATACATATGCATGACCCATAAACATATTACTGCAGATGGTGACTGCAGCCATGAAATTAAAAGACACTTTCTCCTTGGAGAAAGCTGTGACAAACCTAGGCAGTGTATTAAAAAGCAGAAACAGCACTTTGTCAACAAAGGTCCATATAGTCAAAGCTATGGTTTTTCCAATAGTCATGTATCGATGTGAGAATTGGACCACTAAGAAGTCTGGGTGATGAAAAATTGATGCTTTCAAATTGTGGCATTGGAGAAGACTCTTGAGAATCCCTTGGACAGGAAGAAGATAAAACCAGTCAATCCTAAAGGAAATCAACTCTTAATATTCATTGGAAGGACTGATGCTGAAGCTGAAGCTCCAGTACTTTGGCTACCTGATGTAAAGGGTTGACTCATTGGAAAAAACTCTGATAGTAGGAAATGGTAACCCACTCTGGTATTCTTGCCTGTAAAATCCCATGGATGGAGAAGCCTAGTAGGCTTATAGTCCATGGGGTCGCAAAGAGTCGGACACGACTCAGTGGCTTCACTTCACTAGGAAAGATTGAGGGCAGAAGAATGGGACAACAGAGGATGAGATGGTTTGGATGGCATCACCAACTCAATGGACATGAGTTTGAGCAAATTCTGGGAGATAGTGACGGACAGGGAAGCCTGGCATGCTGCAATCCACGGGATTGTAAAGAGTAGGACACGACTGAGAACTGAACAACACAAACATATGACAAGCTGCAACTTATGATAGAAGAAATGTAAATTAGAAGCACAGTGAAATATCTCTAATTAGTAGATTGGGAAAAATTCAAAATCTTAACACTCTGTGGGTACGGCAGTAAGGAAAAAAACAAAAGAGAGAGACCCTCATACACAGCTGGTAAGGATATAGAATGGTGCAGCCCCTCAAAGGGGTCGTTAAGAATTATCAAACAAAACTACCTGTGTGCACCTTTTAACTCCTCTATCCATTTTCTAGGGATTTACCCTGAATAGGCACCTCCACAAACATTACACAACATACACATAAGGTTACCCACTCAGGCATTATTTGTAGTAGTAAAACATTGGAAACATAGTATGAACTATGATAAATATACACAATAAAGAAATGCAAATATAATAAACCTATAATGGAAAAGGATCTGGAAAAATATACATACACATGTGTATAAATATATATTAACTTTTACTGTACATCTGAAACATTGTAAATCAACTGTACTTCAATTTGTAAAAATACAGGGGTAAAAACAAATGAGAGATTTCTATAGACTGATAAAAGAGTGCTGTATAGGATACATTGTTAAGCGCAAAAGAGCATGTAGTATGTTACCTTTTGTGTAAGAGAAAAAAGGAAGTGTTTGCTTATTTTCCTGAAAAGAAACACAGGAGGGATAAACCATATATTAATTGTTAATTATTTAGTATGATAAACCGTATATAAATTATCTCCTATATAAGCCTGCTAGGGCTGCCATAACATACCACAGCCTGAGTGGCTTAAACAACAGAAACTTTCTTGAAGTTCTGAGGTTGGAAGCCCAGGACTAGGTGCCAGAAAACTTTGGGTTCTGGTCAGGCGTCCTTTCCTGGCTTGCAGATGGCCTCCTTGCTGTGTCCTCACTTGGCCCTTTCCCCGTGCAAGTGTACAAGGAGGGAGAGAGTCTCGGATGTCTCTTCTCTTAAGGACACCAGCCTTCTCTGATCAGAGACTCACCTGTATGAGCTCATTTAACCTTAGTTTCCTCTGTAAAAGCCCAGTTTCCAGATAGAGTCACATTAGGGATTCCTGCTTCACCATACACATTTTGGTGGTGGTTTAGTCACTAAGTCGTGTCCGACTCTTGTGACCCCATGGACAGTAGCCTGCCAGGCTCCTCTGTCCATGGGATTCTCTAGGCAAGAATACTGGAGTGGGTTGCCATTTCCTTCTCCAGGTGATCTTCCCAACCCAGGAATCGAAGCCAGGTCTTCTGCATTGCAGGCAGATTTTTACCAACTGAGCTATGAGGGAAGCTCAACTCATTCTGGAAGCCCAATACACATTTTGAAGGAACACAAATCCGTAAGTTACCTCTGGGATTTGAGTGGAATGGATGGATACAGTAATGAGATTTCTTGGAGCGTATCATTATTTATAAGTTTTACATTTTTAGTAACATAAATGGTTTACATATTTTAAATGTATGACTTCAAAAAACAATGAAGCAAATGAACCTAATTTTATCAAATTGATATGTAACCACATTGACAAAAGTTTCATTTAAGTCACTTTTGAACATAGTGTTCTCATGTACACCCTGGTAGATAGTCTAACAACTACAAAGAAATTTTGAAAGTTACTTCGGTTTGTTATTGGTAGCATTGGTGGAATAGCAGTTCTGGGACTAGTTCATCTTTTTTTTGTAGAACAGAGCAAACAAGTGACTATACTGATGTCATTATGTGAGGTAGGAAGTTCACATGTGGAATGGGGGAAGAGGAAGAGGAACCCTGCAGTGGGATTTGGATTGAAGGTGTCCGTGTGAACTGATTTTCCCCCGGACCTGTCCACTCAAAGGGTCTGCAAGCAGAGAAGTTCCAGTAGCAGGGACAACACAGCAAGAGCCGGGTGATACCTGCACACACTGTGGGGTGGGTCACAGACGAGGAATCCCGAGTTAGGGGGCTCCAGGTTTTTATAACAGGCTGCATGCAGACATGCCTGACTTTTGCCTTATGCCTTATAGATATTGTCTTATTATACTGAATAATAATAATCTTGTTCTGGTGGGGTACATTACCTCTGAACTCCAAGGCTACTCACTGTCAACTTTAAGAATAAGATAGGTCATTATGTCACCAGCAAAATGGGTTTATTTGGGAATAGCTAGAGGAATTGCAATTCAGGAATACAAGCTCTGGCAGACCATGGGCATCAGAGAACAAAGGAGGGGAACCTGCTTTATAGAGAAATTGGGGTTTAGGAGGGGCTGTTCTAAATGAAAGCTCACTGGAGGAAAGTAAGAGTTCAGGGAGGCGCTAATGCCTCATTGACTGAGCTGCAGAGTGTCCCATTGGATGGGCTTGTTGCTGGGCGAGAAGAAAATCTTCCTTCCTCCTGCTGGCTTGTAGAGGGACCTTCTTGCTGGAGATGCAAACAGATCTGTCCTATTTGGGGTAGTTGACAAGGAGTGTTAGGGCACGAGAGTTCCCTCTAAAGAACTTCCTGACTTTAGTTGTAGTTGAGGTTTCCTGTGTTAATTTTCACATCATTATTCAAATACTTTGAAAAGATAATTCAAAACAAAAGGACAATTTGTGACTTTCCACTCACAAGTCATGAAGAAACATTCAGTCATGGAGAACTGTCTCCCAGTAGCCAGTTTGTGGGTCATTCTAAGCAACCAGTCATAGTTCATTAAAAATATTAATGTCTGGACTTCCCTGGTGGTCCAGTGGATAAGAATCTACCTGCCAATGCAGGAGACATGGGTTCAATCCCTGGTCTGGGAAGATCCCACATGTTGCAGAGCAACTAAGGCCATCTGCCACAAGTAGAGAAAGCCCACACAGCAACAAAGACCCACTGCAGTCAATAATAATGAAGTAAAAGCATTTAAAAAATATTAATGTCCAAGCAAACCTTGTTAGTGTCCTGCCCACATTCCCTCAACGTTTCCACCTCAGTGTGCTCTCTTGGTGTCTCTCTTCCAGATTTTGCATTTCTTTGCCTGAGTGTTTTATGCCTGAGCTGCTGTGTAAGGCTGGTGGGGAGTCAGCTCCTTTAGGAGCAGCATGACCAGTGACTGATAAAAGTTAGAACATAGATTACCCCAGGTCCCTTGCCTTCTGTGTGGGTGACTCTGAGGCACAGGTTGTAACTAACTCCATGAGTTCCCCAACAGTAGAAAGCAACTTCCTTCCATCATAACTGGCTTGATGACACACCCTGTTGTTTGGTCTCTTTCCCTGTCTCTCTTCCCTCTGACATTACTGGTGTTTCCTGAGTTTACCTCTCAAATAAGCTACTTCTAGTTGAATCCTTGTCTCAGGTCCATTCTAGTGGAACTCAAAATAAGACATGTCCCTGTGGAAATGTCAAACATGCAGTCAGATATGAGTATGGAATTCAGAGGAGAGGTTCACACAATTTGTGAGACGTCAGCAGAAAGATGGTATTTGTTCCAGTTATCTGTTGCAACGAGAGATTACCCTAAAATTTCATGGCTGAAAACACCACTTTTTTTTTTTTTGTAACTCACACTTTTGTGGATCAGAAATTCAAGCCTGTCAGCCAGGCAATTCTTCTGTTCCACAGGACATCACCTGAGGTCAGTCATTCCATGGTATTCAGCTGCCTCTGCAGGTAAAACTGTGAGCAGAGATAGGAAACCAAAGGTGTCAACGGGGATGAGCTAAAAGCTCTGAAACTTCCAATAGTAAGAGGCCATCGAGCTGAGGAAGAGCCAGCAGCAGAGACTGGGCACTGCCTGTATCGTATGCTGCTGATAAATCAACACACATTAAAAACTGACATTGTGAACATCTGTTGGGACCCAGAGATATTGAATAATGTCCTCCAATCTGAGAAGGAGCTTTGTGACCAAAACACAAAGGAGGCAACCCCATGAAATGCAGTCAGGAAGTTTATGTTTGCCACTTACAGGCGTGATTCTGTGGACCAGCATCCAGGGGCATTCACAGCTGCAGTCTGTGTCACCAGAAGGGATACTGGGACTGGAAGGGGCCAGGTTAAAAATAGAACCTGCTACCAAGTGGGAAGCACGTCCACAGTGATGGGAACCCAGGGTTTTTCTTCCCCCAGGGGTGTCTCGTGATCATTAACCACCTGCATCAGAACAAGGCATTCTTCCAGCTTCCATATCAGATGAAGGCAAGGGTAAATGTTGATAGGAAACTTAGAGGACTTAGATGCATGCCTGTGAGTGAACTGCAACTCAATCACATGGAAAGGGGAGGGTTGGACTGGGGGCCTAAGATGGGGCTGACAAAATGGAGTCAGTATGGTCCAGCCACATGGCATCACATGGACCATGACAAGAGCAGATATTTAGGTGAGTCAGTCGAAACTTTGATTAATTGGTTCAAGGGAGGCTGGAATGGGTGGAAATAGAATTGTGAGTATTAGCAGTTCTTCAGAGAATTTCTGTTATAAACAGGAATGGGGAGATGGGAGGTCAGCATTGTGCTCCCATGTCCCTTTCTCCTCTTCCAAGATCCATCTGACATCATCCACTTCTACACTTCTGGTTTGGGACTTGTACATGGAGGCATACTGGCTGGTGTGATAGCTTGGGATCCCCCTTTATTACCTATTTTATTTGCATAATAAGATGATAACTAAACTTTAGTAATAAGTATCTCCTACAGCACTTTTTAACTCCAAAGCTGCAGGGAGGAGTATGAGTATGGTTTTTTTTAATCCTTATTTCACCATACACAGTATTACCTAACTTTACCCATTATATTTGAAGTTTTTATACCTGATAAATGTCTGTATTTATGTGTATGTGAAAAAGGATTTGCCACAGTGAGGTTAATAGTTAACAGTTTTATGTCAAATTAAGCAGGCACAAATAATAGAAGGCATTAATAGCAGTCTCAGGGGCAACACATTTCAGTTCAGTCGCTCAGTCATTTCTGACTCTTTGCGACCCCATGGACTGTAGTAGGCCAGGCTTCCCCTGTCTATCAACAACTCGCGGAGCTTGCTCAAACTCATGTCCATCGAGTCGGTGATGCCATTCAATCATCTCATCCTCTGTTGTCCCCTTTTCTGAGGGTCTTTCCGAGCATCAGGGTCTTTTCCAGTGATTCAGTTCTTTGCCTCAGGTGGCCAAAGTATTAGAGCTTCAGCTTCAGCATCAGTCCTTCCAATGAATAATCAGGACTGATTTTCTTTAGGATTGACTGGTTGGATCTCCTTGCAGTCCAAGGCACTTTCAAGTCTTCTCCAACACCACAGTTCAAAAGCATCAATTCTTTGGTGCTCAGCTTTCTTAATGGTCCAACTCTCACATCCATACATGACTACTGGAAAAACCATAGCTTTGACTAGACAACCCTTTATCAGCAAAGTTATGTCTCTGCTTTTTTAATATGCTGTCTAGGTTTGTCATAGCTTTCCTTTCAAGGAGCAAGCGTCTTTTAATTTCATGGCTGCAGTCACCATCTGCAGTGATTTTGAAGCCCAAGAAAATAAAGTCTGTCACTGTTTCCATTGTTTACCCATCTATTTGCCATGAAGCAACCAGATGCCATTATCTTAGTTATTTGAATGTTGAGTTTTAAGCTAGCTTTATCACTCTTCTTTCACCTTCATCAAGAGGCTCTTTAGTTCCTCTTCACTTTCTACCATAAGGGTGGTGTCATCTGTATATCTGAGGTTATTGATATTTCTCCCGGCAGTCTTGATTCCAGCTTGTGCTTCACCCAGTCCAGCATTTTGCTTGACATACTCTTCATAGAAGTTAAATAAGCAGGGTAACAATATACAGCCTCGATGTACTCCTTTCCCAATTTGGAACCAGTCCATTGTTCCATGTCCAGTTCTAACTGTTGCTTTTTGACCTGCATACAGGTTTCTCAGGAGGCAGGTCAGGTGGTCTGGTATTCCCATCTCTATCAGAATTTTCCACAGTTTGTTGTGATCCACACAAAGGCTTTAGCTTAGTCAATGAAGCAGAAGTAGGTGTTTTTCTGGAGTTCTTTTGCTTTTTCTGTGATCTAAACGGATGTTGAGAATTTGATTTCTCTGGTTTGTCTGCATTTTCTAAATCCAGCTTGAACATCTGGAAGTTCTCAGTTCACATACTGTTGAAGCCTAGCTTGGAGAATTTTGAGCATTACATTCCTAGTGTGTAAGATGAGTGCTGGGGTCCATATTGTGTCTTAATCTATCCTTGCCCAGTTTCTTTATTGAAACTGGAGACAAAAATAGTAAAGGTGTTATAAAGATTAAATAGGAAAAGATCAATGCATGTAAAGTACTCAGACTAGTGCATGTGACTCTTTGTGACTCTATGGACTAGTAAACTCTTCCTGAGTACATAGTGGAGCTTCCCTGGGTGGCGCTCGTGGTAAAGAATCCTCCTGCCAATGCAGGAGATGAGGCTTCAATCCCTGGGTCAGGAAGATCCTCTGGAGAAGGACATGGCAACCTAGCTGCAGTATTCTTTCTTGGGAAATCCATGGACAAAGGAGCCTGGTGGGCTACAGTCCATGGGGCTGCAAAGAGTCAGACACAACTGAGCAACTGAGCACACACGTACACAAGTATATAGTAAGTCCTTGATAAAGTTAGCTAGTGTGTTATTACTGAGCAGTGAATCAACTGTCAGTAGGAGAAGGCATGACCTACAGTGGCTTAAATAAGAAGAGATTGTTCAGATGACCAGCAGGCACCCTGGAGCTAGGTGGTGCTAAAACCAGCTCATCTCTACAATGCCAGGGCTTTGCCCCATGTCAGTTCCCTTAAACTTTCCCTTGTGATTACACTCCCGCCAATCACCGCAGTCTCAAACAGAGGCATTCAAAGGCAGAAAGCAGAAGGCAAGGAAATAATTTCTGCTCTGGTGCCTTCCTCTTACTAGAAAGGAAACCACTTCTCGGTGAGTTGTGTTCTGTTTTGAAGACTTTCTTAGTTTGAGAAAGCCGTCTGACTAAGAAATGGAAGTGCTGGCTGTTGATGGTCCTAAGTGCACTGATATGGTCCACGTAAGGGGCAAGATGCACGAGGCACCCACTTGCCACTGAAAGGGCATCTGATGTTGGGCGTGTACTCGCTGGAATACTACTCAGCCACAAAGAGAGAAATGATGCCATTTGCAGCAACATGGATAGACCTAGAGATTGTCATACTTTGTGAAATAAATCAAGACAAAGACAAATATCATGTGATATAACCCACATGTGAAATCTACAATATAACAGAAATGAACATATCTTCGAAACAGAAACAGCCTCAGAGACAGAGAACAGACTTGTGGTTTCCAAAGGGGAAAGGGAGTAGGGGAGGGATAAATTAGGAGCTTCAGATTAGCAGATACACACTGCTATATATAAAATAGATGAACGACAAGGTCCAACTGTATAGCACAGAGAACTATATTCAGTATCTTATAATGAACTATAATGTGGAAACATGTTTTAAATAAAGGGCATCTGAAATCTTACAGATTCAAGAACAAACTTCTAATTTCTACCACCAGATCTGCTCTTCCCCATCTCAGTAGCTGACACTCCATCCTTCCAGTTACTCAGACCAAATGCTGGAGTCCTCCTTAACTCCTCTTTCTTAAACGTCACATTCAACTAGTTAATTAATGCTGTCAGACCTGCCTTCAGATTCTATCCAGAATCCAGTCACTCCCATCACCCCTGTCATTACCGTGCTGACCCAACCCACCATCATTCCTCACCTCCATTATTTCTGTCCTTTTCTGACTGCTCTCTGCTTTCTCCCTACCCCCACTGTCTTTTTAAAAGCTAGATCATAATTATGTCACCTTCTGGTTCAAAACTCTCCAATCTCACTCAGTAAAACCCGGTTTCTTCCCATGGCCTACAATTCCTCTAAGAGAGTCAGTCCTCCTGACTCTGACCTCACCTGCTCCTCAACTTCTAGCTCATTCTGCCCAGCTGCACTGACTTCCTTGCTGTTCTTCAGTCTTGCTGAGCATTGTCCCACCTCAAGACCCGCTCCTCCTGATAAGCACACAAAGCTTGACCCCTTCCCCCGCTTCCTTCAGGCCCCCTTGTCCCCACTATTGCCACCTTCCCTGACCTTTTCCTGTCCTCCCTGCCTCCCCTCTGTTTTATTTTTCTCCATCTGAATTGCTGTGTATGTATATTTATATACAAGGATGTAGTGTGCTTCTTGGAGAAGGCAATGGCAACCCACTCCAGTACTCTTGCCTGGAAAATCCCATTGTTGGAGGAGCCTAGTATGCTGCAGTCCATGGGGTGGCTAAGAGTTGGACACGACTGAGCGACTTCACTTTCACTTTTCACTTTCATGCATTGGAGAAGGAAATGGCAACCCACTCCAGTGTTCTTGCCTGGAGAATCCCAGGGACGGGGGAGCCTGGTGGGCTGCCATCTATGGGGTCGCATAGAGTCGGACATGACTGAAATGACTTAGCAGCAGCAGCAGCAGTGTGCTTCCTTACTTTTTTCCTATCTCTCCCACAGAAATGTAAGTTCTGTGAGGGAAGGAACTTTCTTTTATTACCTGTTTTAACCCTAGTGCTTGAAACCTGGTAGGCACTTGGGGGAAAACACTGCTAAATGAATGAACAAACAATGCTGAACATTCGGGTTATTTAAGCTTTGTACAAAGATTTGTGCATATTCTTTCCATATTTTATGGTTGATACCTTTTGTGAATAATTCTCAAAATGAGAAGGTAAAGACATTTTTTGGCTTCTAGTAAAAGTTATCGGACTGCTTTTCAAAATATTTAAGCCAGTTAAGTAGAAGATGGGGGCTTCCCAGGTGGTGCAGTGGTAAATAATCCACCTGTCAATGCAAGAGATGTGGATTCAATCCCTGGGTCAGGGAGATCCCCTGGAGTAGGAAATGGCAACGCACTCCAGTATGCTTGCCTGGGAAATTCCATGGACAGAGGGGCCTGGCGGGCTGCAGTCCATGGAATCACAAAGAGTTGGACACGACTGAGGCCAAGCAGAAGGAACCAGTTATGTGATGCTCCTGCTAGACATTCTTGGTTGAAACTTTTCCATATGTTTTGTAGGAAAGACTAGCAAAATTGATTATTTTTCCATATTTATCTGTAGCCATCAACAGTGCTGTTGTTTTTTTTCCCTTCAGTTTTATTGAGATGTAGTTGACATACAGCGGTATGTAAGTTTAGAGTGTTCAGCCTAATGATTTGACTTACATACATCATGAAATGATAATCACAGTAAGTCTAGTGAACACCCATCACCGAAAGCAGATAGAAAAATTAAAGACAAACTGGTTTCCTTTTGATGAGAACATCAATAGTATACTTAAATAAATTAATATAATATTACTTTAAAAAATTAAAATCTCACCCACAGGCTTTCTCATGTTCATTCACCTTTTTGGTTCTGACCTATCCTTATTGTTGTTCAGTCGCTTAGTCGTGTCGGACTCTGTGACCCCGTGGACTGCAGCACTCCAGGCTTCCCTGTGCTTCACCGTCTCCCAGAGCTTGCTCAAACTCATGTCCATCGAGTCAGTGGTGCCATCCAACCATCTCGTCCTCTGTTGTCCCCTTCTCCTCCTATCCGTAGTGACTTTAATTAAAGGTGAACTTATCAGCCTACTTTAAACACTCCTTCCTGTTTTCCTGCACTAAGGGTCGTAGTGACTTTAATTAAAGATGAACTTATTAACCTATTTAAACACTCCTTCCTGTTTTCCTGCACTAAAGGTCATATTGGCCTCACAAGTTCTGGATTCTAAGTCCTGTTTATTAGCATTTATCTTACTTATAGAATTCTCACACTGGAAGGAAAGGCATTTTTTTCTGCCTCCTTGACTATGCCCTTTAAAAAAATACCAGGTCCCTCCCCACGATATTTTCTTTTTCCTGTTAATATGAACATATGTATAGATTATATATGACCACTTGAGTATACTTTATACAGTTGTATTTTTTCTGTCTTTGGCTGTGCTGGGTTTTAGTTGCAGAATCTTTAGCTGTGGCATGTAAACTCTTAGTTGCAGCACATGGGATCTAGTTCCCTGACCAGGGATGGAACCCCAGGCTCCTGCATTGGGAGCAGGGAGTCTTAACCACTGGACCACCATAGAAGTCCCACAGCCCTGGATTTTTTTGGCCATACCGTGAGAAAAATGTATGAATATATATTGGTCTCTGTCCCTACCTCCTTGTATCTTGCTCAGTGGTAAGAGTGTCAGAGCATCTTTTGTTCTAATATTTGATCTTTGATCTTGGTTCCTGACACAGAGACTTAGGAATCCTTTGGCATTTCTTGTGTGACAGGAGTGTCTTTTCTTCTAGTGAGGCTACTGTGGTGGGCTTCTCAATAACTTCAGGATGGGGCAAGGGCGGTGCTGGGTACCAGAAAGACCAAACCATGATTAGAAGTTCACCCCCCACCCCTTCTGAGAAGGGGAGAGGGGCTGAGGACGGAGCTAATGACTGATCATGACTCTGTGATGAAGCCTCCACAAAACCCCCAAAACTAGAGTTTAGAGAGCTTCTGGTTAGTGAACACGTCCACATATTGGGAGGGAGGGATGCCCCAACTCCTCAGGGACAGAAGCACTCATGCTTGGGGCCCCGTGTATCTTCTTATCCGGCTGTTCATTTGTGTCCTTTGTTACATAATACATTGGTAAATGCAGGTAACTGTCTCCCTGCATTCTGTGACCTGTTCTAGCAAATAATCAAGGAGGTGGGCAATAGGAACCTCTGATTTGTAGCCAACTCAGACAGCTTTTTTGGGTAACCTGGGGACCTATTACTTGCAAATGGCATTTGAAGTGAGGGGCAGTCTTGTGAGACTGAACCCTTAACCCATAGAGCCTGCCTAACTCCAGTTAGTGTCAGGATTGAATGGAATTGTAGTGTCAGCTAGCAGTGTAGAGAATTGCATGATCTGTGGGAAACCCACACACTTGATGCTGGAAGAGTGAGTGTGTCAGTATTATGAGAATAAAGGAGAAATACACAGGAGGAGAAGGGTAGGTTTTCCCATGTACCTTCTCACTCATTTCATTTACTTGTTTGCAAAGTCACTTTATCAGAGACGCCTTCCCCGCATCATCCCTCGATCTGAACAGCACCACTGTTCTCATTACTCTGGCTTCTGCCTCAGTCTTGGTCATGGCACCTCCTTCTACCAGCCAGACTTTATAACTTTGCTTGCTCATCCTCTCTCTGCCTTCTAGGATACAAGTTCCAGGCGAGCCCAGGCTTTGTTCTTTGCTCCATCCTCAGCTCTTGGATTAGTGCCTCTCACATAGGAATGGTTTAATAAATATTTATTTGATGAAAGATGAATAAATGAATGAATAATAAGTACTACCCATTTACTATACTATGGGAGCCTTTGACTGGTAATATATTTGGAAGTGACATGTTACACAGCACTCTACACAAAACAGAAGAAACCCGCACATCTCATGTGTGCGTGCGTGATGTTACTTCAGTCATGTCTGACTCTGTGAGACTATGGACCATAGTGCTCCAAGCTCCTCTATCTGTGGGATTCTCCAGGCAAGAATACTTGAGTGGGTTGCCATGCCCTCTTTCAGGGGATCTTCCCAATCCAGGGACTGAACCTGAGTCTCCTGTGTCTCCTGCACTGGCAGGCAGGTTCTTTACCACTGTGCCACCTGCAAAGCCCCACACATCTCACATGGAAGCTTAAGACCATTTAAACTACATAAATGAGCACTTTTCTTTTAAAACCTTTTTCTTCTATGCACAGCAAAGGAAACCGTCAACAAAATGAAAAGACAACCTATGGAATGGGAGAAAGTATTGTAAATGATGCAACTGACAAGGGGTTAATATCCAAAATATGCAAAGAGTTCATGCAGTTCAACATCAAAAAGCAAACAAGCCAATCAAAAATTAGGCAGAAGACCTAAATAGACACTTTTCCAAAGAAGATATACAGATGGCTAACAGGCACATGAAAGGATACTCTCAACATTGCTCATTAGAGAAATGCCAACTCAAAAACCACAGTGAGGACAAAATGACCATCTCAAAAAGTCTCCAAGTAATGCTGGAGAGGGTGTGGAGGAAAGGTGGTGGTGGGAGTGTAAATTGATGCAGCCACTATGGAGAGCAGGATGGAGGCTCCTTATAAAACTAAACATAGAGCTACCATATGATCCAGAAATGAAAACTCTAATTCAAAAAGATACATTCACCACAACATTCATGGCAGCACTATTTACAGTAGCCAAGATATGAGATCAGCCTAAGTGTCCATCAACAGATAAATGGATAAAGAAGATGAAATATATATACATATATGTACACAATTAAATATTACTCTGCCATAAAAATAATGAAATAATGCCATTTGCAGCAATGCAGATGGACCTTGAGAATATTATGCTTTGTGAAATAAATCAGAAAGACAAATACTGTATGACTTTACTTATATGTGGAATCCAAAGAATAATGCCAGTTAATGTATATGCAAAAAAACAGACTCACAGATGCGAAAAACAAGCTAGTGGTTACCAGAGGTGGGTGGGAGGAAGAGACAAATTAGGGGTATGGGATTAATAATACAAACTACCACACATAAAATAGATAAGCAACAAAAATTTATAGCACCAGGAATTATTTGTCTTGCTTCCCTGGTGGCTCAGTGGTAAAAAAATCTCCATGCCAAGCAGGAGTTTGATCCATGGATTGGGAAGATCCCCTAGAGTAAACCCACTCTTCTTTTTTTTTTCCACTCCAGTATTCTTGCCCTGGAAATCCCATGGAGAGAGGAGCCTGGCATCCATGGAGGAGTTACATCCATGAGGTCGCAAAGAGTCAGATACAACTTAGCAACTAAACAGCAACCAAGAAAGGTATGATGGAATACAATCTGCAAAAAAAAGCAAACCATGCTGTACACCTGAGCCTAATCCAACATTGTAAATCAATTATACTTCAGTGAAAAGTAAAATTGCTCTATTTTTGTTCCAGTCTCTCATTACTCTAGTCTGGCTTCTTACAGCTTACATATAGTGCTCCTCACATCTATTTTTTTTTTTTTTTTTTTTGCTCCTCACATCTAGTGTGGCTTCTCCTGAGGCCTCTTCCCTCTTCCCTTGGCTTCCAGGTGGCCACCTCCTCTCTGTCTTCACGTGGTCTCTGTGCTCCTGTATCCCGCCCTGGTGTCTCTGTTTCCTCCTCTTACAAAGACACCAGACAGATTGAATCAAGACCCACCCTAGCAGCCTCATTGTGTCCTCTTAGCACAGTAGGGAGCACGTCAGTCTCATAATCTGAAGGTCTTGAGTTTGTGCCTCAGAGAGGACAGATCATACCTTTGGACCTCTCTGGTGACTCAGAAGGTAAAGTGTCTGCCTACAATGCAGGAAACCTGGGTTCGATTCCTGGGTTGGGAGGATCCCCTGGAGAAGGAATGGCAACCCACTCCAGTACTCTTGCCTGGAAAATCCCATGGACAGAGGATCCTGGTAGGCTACAGTTCATGGGGTCGCAAAGAGTAGGACATGACTGAGTGACTGAACTTTCACCTTTCACCTGTTTACAGGCCTTATCTCCAGTTACAGTGACACTCTGAGGTACTGGGGTGCAGGCTTCAACATGAATTTTGGCGCAACACAAATCAGTTCACAACAAGTAGCTTCTGGGCTTCCCTCCTTACCTCACTGGCTATTCCCTTTGAGCTTTCTTTGTTTCTTCTCTTTTGTTTTGCCTCCAATGTTGCAGTGCTCAGGACTCAGTCTTTGGGGGCCCTTCTCCTTGTTATCTACACTTTATTCTTATGTTATCTCATCTACTCTCATGGCTCTAAATATTATTGGGTTGGCCAGAATGCTTGTTTCCCTTTTTCTGTAAGATGGCTCTGGTAGCCCTTAGGTGTCTTTAACTTCATTTGAAACAATTTTGTTAGATTGTATTGTGACAGCTATCAGATCAGCATGCATTTTTTTTAAAAAAATCAAAATTGATGAATTTTTGTGTAGCTATTTTAATATTGAAAATGGAAGAGAAAAAGCAACATTTTTGACGTGTTATGCTTTATTGTTTCAAGAAAGGTAAAAACACAACTGAAATGCAAAACAAGATTTTGTGTAGTGTATAAAGATTGAACCTGTCAAACCTGATTTGTGACGTTTCATGCTTGAGCTTTCTCGCTGGATGGTGCTCTACCATGGGATAGACCAATTGACGTTTATAATGTCAAATTGAAAAACTAGTTGAGAAAGTCAACAATCTATCATGCAGGAGATAGCTGACATACTCTAAATATCCAAATCAAGCATTGAAAATCATTTGCACCAGCTTGGTTATGTTCATCTTTTTCATGTTTGGGTTCAATGAAAGTTAAGTGAGAAAAATCTTGACTGTAATTCCACATATGATTCTCTATTTAAACTAATGAAAATGTTCCATTTTTAAAACAAACTATGAGCGATGAAAAGTGGATACTGTGCAGTAATATGGAATGGAAGAGATCATAAGGCAAGCAAAATGAACCACCAACAACCACATCAAAGGCTAGTCTTCATCTTAAAAAAGTGATGTTGCGTATATGGTGGGAATGGAAGGGAGTCCTCTCTTACGAGTTCCTTCTGGAAAACCAAACTGTTAATTCCAACAAGTACGGCTCCCAGTTAGACCAACCGAAAGCAGCACTTGATGAAAACCATGCAGAATTAGTCAGCAGAAAACTCATAGTCTTCCATCAGGATAAGGCAAGGCTGCATGTTTTTGTTTTTGTTTTTTTTAATTTTTTCATTTATTTTTATTAGTTGGAGGCTAATTACTTTGCAATATTGTAGTGGTTTTTGCCATACATTAACATGAATCAGCCATGGATTTACATGTGTTCCCCATCCTGATCCCCGCTCCCACCTCCCTCCCCATCCCATCCCTCTGGGTCTTCCCAGTGCACCAGCCCTGAGCACTGGTCTCATGCATCCAACCTGGGCTGGCGATCTGTTTCACACTTGATAATATACATGTTTCAATGCTATTCTCTCAAATCATCCCACCCTCGCCTTCTCCCACAGAGTCGAAAAGTCTGTTCTATACATCTGTGTCTCTTTTTCTGTCCTGCATATAGGGTTATCATTACCATCTTTCTAAATTCCATATATATGCATTAGCATACTGTATTGGTGTTTATCTTTCTGGCTTACTTCACTCTGTATAATGGGCTCCAGTTTCATCCATCTCATTAGAACTGATTCAAATGAATTCTTTTTAATGGCTGAGTAATATTCCATGGTGTATATGTACCACAGTTTTCTTATCCATTCATCTGCTGATGGGCATCTAGGTTGCTTCCATGTCCTGGCTATTATAAACAGTGCTGTGATGAACATTGGGGTACACGTGTCTCTTTCAGATCTGGTTTCCTCGGTGTGTATGCCCAGGAGTGGGATTGCTGGGTCATATAGCAGTTCTGTTTCCAGTTTTTTAAAGAATCTCCACACTGTTCTCCATAGTGGCTATACTAGTTTGCATTCTCACCAACAGTGTAAGAGGATTCCCTTTTCTCCACACCCTCTCCAGCATTTACTGCTTGTAGACTTTTGGATAGCAGCCATTCTGACTGGCGTGTAGTGGTACCTCATTGTGGTTTTGATTTGCATTTCTCTGATAATGAGTGATGTTGAGCATCTTTTCATGTGTTTGTTATCAATCTGTATTTCTTCTTTGGAGAAATGTCTGTTTAGTTCTTTGGCCCATTATTTGATTGGATCATTTATTTTTCTGGAATTGAGCTGTAGGAGTTGCTTGTATATTTTTGAGATTAATCCTTTGTCTGTTTCTTCGTTTGCTATTATTTTCTCCCATTCTGAAGGCTGTCTTTTCACTTTGCTTATACTTTCCTTTGTTTTCCAAAAGCTTTTAAGTTTAATTAGGTCCCATTTGTTTATTTTTGCTTTTATTTCCAATATTCTGGGAAGTGGGTCATAGAGGATCTTGCTGTGATTTATGTCCTAGAGTGTTTTGCCTATGTTCTCCTCTAGGAGTTTTATAGTTTCTGGTCTTACATTTAGATCTTTAATCCATTTTGAGTTTACTCTTGTGTATGGTGTTAGAAAGTGTTCTAGTTTCATTCTTTTACAAGTGGTTGACCAGTTTTCCCAGCACCACTTGTTAAAGAGGTTGTCTTTTTTCCC
Source organism: Dama dama (assembly GCF_033118175.1). NCBI lineage: Eukaryota > Metazoa > Chordata > Mammalia > Artiodactyla > Cervidae > Dama > Dama dama. The sequence goes on from NC_083702.1 coordinate 12,391,703, forward strand.
TTGTATATTCTTGCCTCCTTTGTTGAAAATAAGGTCCATAGGTACGTGGATTTATCTCTGGGCTTTCTATTTTGTTCCATTGATCTATATTTCTGTCTTTGTGCCAGTACCATACTGTCTTGATGACTGTGGCTTTGTAGTAGAGCCTGAAGTCTGGCAGGTTGATTCCTCCAGTTCCATCCTTCTTTCTGAAGATTGCTTTGGCTATTAGAGGTTTTTTGTATTTCCATACAAATTGTGAAATTATTTGTTCTAGTTCTGTGAAAAATACCGTTGGTAGCTTGATAGGGAATGCATTGAATCTATAGATTGCTTTGGGTTGTATAGTCATTTTCACAATATTGATTCTTCCAGTCCATGAACACGATATATTTCTCCATCTGTTTGTGTCCTCTTTGATTTCTTTCATCAGTGTTTTATAGTTTTCTGTATATAGGTCTTTTGTTTCTTTAGGTAGATATACTCCTAATATTTTATTCTTTTTGTTGCAATGGTGAATGGTATTGTTTCCTTAATTTCTCTCTGTTTTCTCATTGTTAGTGTATAGGAATGCAAGGGATTTCTGTGTGTGTTTCCCTTGTGGCTCAGCTGATAAAGGCTGAATGTTTCTTTGATGACCAGGCAAAGCTGTTACAGCTTGGCTGGGAAGTTCTGATTCATCCACCATTTTCACCAGACATTGCACCCTTGGATTTCCATTTGTTTTGGTCTTTACAAAATTCTCTTAAAGGAAAAAAATTTCAGTTCCCCAGAAGGCTGTAAAAGTCACCTGTAACAGGTCTTTGCTCAAAAAGATAAAAAGTTTTGGGAAGATGGAATTATGAAGTTGCCTGAGAAATGGCAGAAAGTAGTGGAACAAAATGGTGAATATGTTGTTCAATAAAGTTCTTGGTGAAAATGAAAATGTGTCTTTTAATTTACCTAAAAACTGAAGGAACTTTTTGGCCAGTCTGACACCTACATACCAGCAACACCTGTGTGTATGTTTCTAGCTCTGACCTCTCTCCTGACTTCTACTCTGATGCTCTCTAGCCTTGCCAGTTACCTCACCTCTTTGAAATGCACTTTTCTTAACTATGAATAGCAGTAACAGTGCCTAATTCTTAGAGTATTTTGAAAATTTAGCATGACAGTGCATATTAAGCACAGCATACTGTTGAGTTAACAATTAATGTCAATGTTATTTTTATGTCTTTGGAATTTCTCCGTGAAGGTGTTAAACCATATGCCTAAATGCTTCTTTCTCTGGCGAGAGGAGTGGCAGTGACTTGGTAAGCAGTGGAGCTGCCATCATACAATAGACAAGGACAGGAAATGAAAGAACTCCCTATCCCCTGGGGATCATGGCTGTATTCAGAGGGGCAGAATGTTATTACTGGCTTGGGAACCTAGCTGAGTCACGCACACTAACACAGTGATGCTTGAGAAAGCCGCCTCCCAGCCTCCAGCAGCCAGACTCCACCCAGTCACTAAAGCACTGCCCTCTCCCATTTCACGTAAAACAGAAGAAACTGTGAATCACCATGTCAGCTCCACACCACCCAGACGCTTCCAACTGCAGCCTGCATTAAATGTGAAGTCCATAATAGGCCAGCCACCGGCCAACCACGTCATGTCCTGGCCTGAGTCTGCTATGGCAGATGTTACCAAAAAAAAAAAAAAAAAATTCAAGAGGTGGAACACTTCCCAGCTAATGTTATGAGACAAATTTTAACCTGATGTCAAAACTAGACAAATATAAGAAAACTTTAGACCAATATCTCCCATGTATATACTGCAGAGGTCTCTAGAAAATTGAAGCAAAATAAAAACATTTATGACCAAGTGAGTTTTTCCCCCAGGGATGCAAAGTTGATATAACGTTAGATTAGAACAGGACAGAAAGCCAAGAAAGAAACCCACTAACCTGTAGTCATCAGTCTGTGACAAAGGAGTCAAGATGACACAATGATGGAAAGACAGTCTCTTCAACAAGTGGTGCTGGGAAAGCTGGACGGCTACATGTAAAAAAATGAATTTAGATTATTCTTTAACACCATACGCAAAAGTAAGCTCAAAATGGATTAAACACTAAATGTGAACCTGGACACTATGAAATTCTCAGAGGAAAACACAGGCAGATCACTCTTTGACATGAATTGCAGCAATATCTTTTTCAGTCCATCTCCCAGAATAATGGAAATAAAAGCAAAAACAAATGGGACCTACTTAAATTCAAAAGCTTTTGCACAGCAAAGGAAAGAATCAGTTCAGTCACTCAGTCGTTTCCGACTCTTTGTGACCCCATGGACTGCAGCACGCCAGGCTTCCCTGTCCATCACAAACTCCTGGGGCCTACTCAAACTCATGTCCATCGAGGTGGTGATGTCATCCAACCATCTCATCCTCTGTCGTCCCCTTCTCCTCGCACCTTCAATCTTTCCCAGCGTCAGGGTCTTTTCAAATGAGTTGGTTCTTGACATCAGGTGGCCAAAGTACTGGAGCTTCAGCTTCAGCCTCAGTCCTTCCAATGAACATTCAGGACTGACTTCCTTCAAGATGGACTGGTTGGATCTCCTTTCAGTCCAAGGGACTCTCAAGAGTCTTCTCCAACACCACAGTTCAAAAGCATCAATTCTTCAGCACTAGACTTTCTTTATAGTCCAACTATCACATCCATACATGACTACTGGAAAAACCATAGCTTTGACTAGATGGACCCTTGTTGGTAAAGTAATGTCTCTACTTTTTAATATGCTGTCTAGGTTAGTCATAGCTTTTCTTCTAAGCATCTTTTAATTTCATGGCTGCAGTCACCATCTGCAGTGATTTTGGAGCCCAAAAAAATAGTCTCTCACTGTTTCCACTGTTTCGCCATCTTTTTGCCATGAAGTGATGGGACTGTGCCATGATCTTAGTTTTCTGAATGTTGAGTTTTAAGCCAACTTTTCCACTCTCCTCTTTCACTTTCATCAAGAGGCTCTTTAGTTCTTCTTCACTTTCTGCTATAATGGTGGTGTCATCTACATATCTGAGGTTATTGATATTTCTCCTGGCAATCTTGATTCCAACTTGTGCTTCACCCAGCCTGGCATTTTGCATGATGTACTCTGCATGTAAGTTAAATAAGCAGGGTGACAGTATACAGCCTTGATGTCCTCCTTTCCCGATTTGGAACCAGTCTATCATTCCATGTCCAGTTCTAACTCTTGCTTCTTGACCTGCATACAGGTTTCTCAAGAGGCAGGTCAGGTGGTCCGGTATTCCCATCTCTTTAAGAATTTTCCACAGTTTGTTGTGATCCACACAGTCAAAGGCTTTGGCATAGTTAAGAAAGCAGATGTTTTTCTGAAACTCTCTTCCTTTTTCAGTGATCCAGCGGATGTTGGCAATTTGATCTCTGGTTCCTCTGCCTTTTCTAAATCCAGCTTGAACATCTAGAAGTTCACAGTTCACATACTGTTGAAGCCTGGCTTGGAGATTTTTGAGCATTACTTTGCTAGTGTGTGAGCTGAGTGCAATTGTGAGGTAGTTTGAACATTCTTTGGCATTGCCTTTCTTAGGGATTGGAATGAAAACTGACCTTTTCCAGTCCTGTGGCCACTGCTGAGTTTTCCAGATTTGCCGGCATATTGAGTGCAGCACTTTCTCAGTATCATCTTTTAGGATTTGAAATAGCTCAACTGGAATTCCATCACCTCCACTAGCTTTTTTCGTGGTGATGCTTCCTAAGGCCCACTTGACTTTGCATTCCAGGATATCTAGCCCTAGGTGAGTGATCACACCATCATGGTTATCTGGGCCATGAAGATCTTTTTTGTATAGTTCTTCTGTATATTCTTGCCACTTCTTAATATCTTCTGTTTCTGTTAGGCCCATACCATTTCTGTACTTTATTGTGCTCATCTTTGCATGAAATGTTCCCTTGGTATCTCTAATTTTCTGGAAGAGTTCGGTAGTCTTTTTCATTCTATTGTTTTCCTCTATTTCTTTGCATTAATCACAGAGGAAGGCTTATTTCTCCTTGCTATTCTTTGGGACTCTGCATTCAAATGGGTATATCTTTCCTTTTCTCCTTTGCCTTTGGCTTCTCTTCTTTTCTCAGATATTTGTAAGGCCTCCTCAGTCAACCATTTTGCCTTTTTGCATTTCTTTTTCTTGGGGCTGGTCTTGATCACTGCCTCCTGTACAATGTCACAAACCTCCACCCATAGTTCTTCAGGCACTCTGTCTATCAGATCTAATCCCTTGAATCTATTTGTCACTTCCACTGTATAATCATAAGGGATTTGATTTAGGTCATACCTGAATGGTCTAGTGGTTTTCCCTACTTTCTTCAATTTAAATCTGAATTTGGCAATAGGGAGCTCATGATCTGAGCCACAGTCAGCTCCTGGTCTTGTTTTTGTTGACTGTATAGAGCTTCTCCATCTTTGGCTGCAAATAATATAATCAATCTGATTTCTGTATTGACCATCTGATGATGTCGTAAAGAGCAATATTGCCTAGGAACCTGGAATGTTAGGTCCATGAATCAAGGCACATTGGAAGTGGTCAAACAGGAGATGGCAAGAGTAAACATCGACATTTTAGGAATCAGTGAAATAAAATAGACTGGAATGGGTGAATTTAACTCAGATGACCATTATAGCTACTACTGTTGCCAAGAATCCTTTACAAGAAATGGAGTTGCCATCATAGTCAACAAAAGAGTCCAAAATGCAGTACTTGGATGCAATCTCAAAAACAACAGAATGATCTCTGTTCATTTCCAAGGCAAACCATTCAGTATTACTGTAATCCAAGTCTATGCCCTGACCAGTAATGCTGAAGAAGCTGAACAGTTCTATGAAGAACTACAAGACCTTCTAGAAATAACACCCCAAAAAGTTGTCCTTTTCATTATAGGGGACTAGAATGCAAAAGTAGGAAGTTAAGAGCTGCCTGGAGTAACAGGCAAATTTGGCCTTGAAGTACAAAATGAAGCAGGTCAAAGGCTAACAGAGTTTTGCCAAGACAACACACTGGTCATAGCAAACACCCTCTTCCAACAAAGGAAAGAATAAACAAAATGAAAAGACAACCCACATTCAGGAGAAAATACTTGCAAATGCTGTGACCAACAAGGGATGTCTCCAAAATTTACAAACAGTTCGTGAGGCTTAATATCATCAAAACAAACAACCTAATTAAAAACTGGCCAAAGACCTAAATAGGTATTTCTCCAAAGAAGACATACAGATGGTGAAGAGGCACATGAAAAGATGTTCAGCATCTCTGGTTATTAGAGAAATGCAAATCAGAACTACAATGAGGTACCACCTCACACCAGTCAAAATGTCTATCACCAAGAAATCCATAAACAATAGGGATGGTCCAGTGGCTAAAACCCAGAGCTCCCAATGTAGGGCACCCGGGTTCCATCCCTGGTCAGGTAACTAGATCCCACATGCCACAAAGAAGGTTGGAGATTATGAGAACTGCCACTAAGACCCAGTGCAGCCAAATAAATAGTTAAAAAAAAAAAAGAATTCCACAAAAAATAAATCCTGGAGAAGAGAGCAGGGAACTCTCCTATACTGTTGGTGGGAATGTAAAATGGTACAGCCACTGTGGAGAACAGTGTGGAACTCTTCTGCTTAATAAACTAAAAATAGAACTACCATATGACCCTGCAACCCTACTCCTGGACATAAATCCAGAGAAAAATGGTTCAAAAGGATACATGCACCCCAGTGTTCATCATAGCATTGTTTACAATAGCCAAGACATGGAAGCAACCTAAATGTTCATCTTAAGAAAATGATATTATATATAATATGGTTGGATTGGACAGAGGAGTGGGTAAAGATATGGTGCATATATACAATGGATTATTACTCAGCTATTAGAAAGAATGAAGTAATGCCATTTGCAGCAACATGGGTGGATCTAGAGATTGTCATACTGAGTGAAGTAAGACAGAGAAGGAGATATATTAGATGATATCTCTTACATGTGGAATCTAAAAAGAAATCATACAAATGAACTTATTTACAAAACAGAAACAGACTCACAGAGAACAAACTTATGGTTTCCAGCAGGAAGGATGGGAGAAAGGATAGTTATGGAGTTTGGAAGTGACTTGTACATCTGCTATATTTAAATTGGATAAACAACAAGAACCCACTGTAGAGCACAGGGAACTCAGGTCAATGCTGTTGGCAGCCTAGATGGGAAGGGATTCTAGGGGAGAATCAGTTTTGAACTGAACTGTTCAGTTGTATCCGACTCTTTGTGACCCCATGGACTGCAGCATGCCGGGCCTCCTTGTCCATCACCAACTCCCGGAGTTTACTCAAACTCATGTCTATTGGGTCAGTGATGCCATCCAACCATCTCATCCTCTGTCGTCCCCTTCTCCTCACACCTTCAATCTTTCCCAGCATCAGGGTCTTTTCAAATGAGTCGGCTCTTCGCATCAGGTGGCCAAAGTATTGGAGTTTCAGCTTCAACATCAGTCCTTCCAATGAACACCCAGGACTGATCTCCTTTAGGATGGACTGGTTGGATCTTCTTGCAGTCCAAGGGACTCTCAGTTCTCTCCAACTCCACAGTTCAAAAGCATCAATTCTTCGGCGCTCAGCTTTCTTTATAGTCCAACTCTTACATCCATACATGACTACTGGAAAAACCATAGCTTTGACTAGACGTACCTTTGTTGGTAAAGTAATGTCTCTGCTTTTTAATACGCTGTCTAGGTTTGACATTGCTTTTCTTCCAAGGAGTAAGTGTCTTTTAATTTCATGGCTGCAGTCACCATCTGCAGTGATTTTGGAGCCCCCCAAAATAAAATCTGTCACTGTTTCCACTGTTTCCCCATCTATTTGCCATGAAGTGGTGGGACCAGATGCCATGATCTTAGTTTTCTGAATGTTGAGTTTTAAGCCAACTTTTCCACTCTCCTCTTTCACTTTCATCAAGAGGCTCTTTAGTTCTTCTTCGCTTTCTGCTATAAGGGTGGTATCATCTGCATATCTGAGATTATTGATATTTCTCCTGGCAATCTTGATTCCAGCTCGTGCTTCATCCAGCCCTGCGTTTCTCATGATGTACTCTGCATGGTGGAGAGTTCTGGCAAAATGTGGTCCACTGGAGAAGGGAATGGCAAACCACTTCAGTATTTTTGCCTTGAGAACCCCATGGGGGAGAATGGATACATGTATATTTATGTCTGAGTCCCTTTGATGTTCACCTGAAACTTTCTCAACATTGTTGATCGACTGCACCCCAATATAGAATTTAAAAATTTTTTAAAAACACACACCAAAAATACAAGTACTTTTATTGATAAAAAATGCTAACCATCATCTGAGCCTTCAGCAGATTGTAAACTTTTTGCTGGTGGAGTGTCTTGCCTCTGTGTCGGTGGCTACTAACTGATTAAGGTGGTGGTTGCTGCAGGCTGGGTGGCTGTGGCAAGTTCTTAAAATAAGACAAAAGTGATGTTTGCCACATTGATTGACTCTTCCATTTGTAAACAATTTCTATGTAGCAGCAATGCCGTTGGTTTTCATTTTACCTACAGTAAGATTTCTTTCAAAATTGGATCCAGTTCTCTCAAATCCTGCTGCTGCTTTGTCAACCAAGTTTTTTCTAAATACTTTGTTATCATTTCAACAGACTTCACAGCCTCTTTACCACGAGTAGATTCCATCTCAAGAAATCACTGTTTTTGTTCATCCACAAGAAGCAACTCCTCATTCCTTGAAGTTTTATTGTGAGACTGTGACAATTCAGTCCTATCTTCAGGTTCCACTTGTAATTCTAGTTCTCCTGCTATTGCCACCAAGTCTTCAGTGCCTTCCTCCACTAGTCTTGAACCCCTCAAAGTCATCCATGAGGGCTGGAACCAGCTCTTCCAAGTTCTTGTTCATGCTGATATTTTGACCTTTTCCCATGAGTCACAAGTGTTCTTGATGGCATCTAGAATGGTGAACCCTTTCCAAAAGCTTTTCAGTTTATTTTGCCCACATCTATCAGAGGACTCACTGTTGGGTCTTAGCCACCAGCTGGTCTATGCTCCCAAGACAGGGGGCCCGGGGTTCAATCCCTGGTCGGGGAGTTAGATCCCACATGCCACAACAAAGGTCAAAGATCCCAAGTACCACAACTGAGACCTATATAGCCAAATAAATTTAAAAAAATAAATTTAAAAAATAAGAATCACTGTCTATGGCAGTTATAGCTTTACAAAATACATTTCTTAAATAATAAGACTTGAGAGTTTAAATTACCCCTTGATCCATGGGCTGCAGAATGGATGTCATGCTAGCAGGCATGTAAACACTATTAATCTTGTTGCCCATCTTCCATCAGAGCTCTTGGGTGACCAGGTGCATTGTCAATGAGCAGTAATATTTTAAAAGGAATCTTTTTCTTTTTTCCTGAGTAGTAGGTCTCAACAGTGGCATTAAAATATTCAGTAAACCATATTGTCAAAAGATGTGCTGGTTTCTTTTATCCAGACCCCTCAGACTTTCTCCATATCAACAATAAGGTTGTTTTACTTTCTTATCATTCTTGTGTTCACTGGAGTAGCACTTTTAATTTCCTTCAAGAACTTTCCCTTTGGACTCACAACCTGGCTATCTCTTTGGTGCAAGAAGTCTAGCTTTTCTATCTCGGCTTCCAACATGCCTTCCTCACTAAGCTTAGTTCATTTCTAGCTTTTGATTTAAAAAAGAGTGTGACTCTTCCTCTCACTTGAACACTTAGAGGCCATTGTAGGGTCTTAATTGTGCCTCGGGGGATCCCTAGGGAGGCTCAGGGAGAGGGAGCAAGATGCGGAAGGGTGGGTCAGCGGAGCAGTCAGAACATGTATAACATTTGTGCGTTAAGTTCACTGTCTTACACGGGTGCAGTCTACGCTGTCCCAAAACAGCTACAACAGTAACGTCAAAGACCACTGCTCACAGTTCACCATCACAGATATACTGACAGTGAACATTTCTGAAATATTGTGAGAGTTACCAAAGTGACACAGAGACACAAAATGTAACAGCAAATGCTGTTGGACAAATGGATTAATAGACTTGCTCTATGCAAGGTTGCCACAGTTCTTCAATTTATAAAAACAAACCTGCAGTGTCTGCAAACTACAGATAAGTGAAGAGCAATAAACAAGTAGTTCCCTGCACAGTATTTTGTACCTACTAAGTGATCAATAAATATTTGTTGAATGAATGCAGTACAATCGGTTCACTTTTTATTTGGGAAAACGAAACCACTGTCTCGTGAAAGAGACATTCAGCTTGTTCTGTGTGGTCCCAAAGGACGGATCAGGAAGTGCAGAACTCTGATAGAGAAGCTCTGTTTTTCCAGTTCCGGTTGTCCAAAGATAGATTTACCATGAAGTGAGGTCTCCACCAGCAGAAACAGGGAGATCACTGAAGATGCACAGAGTTGAATGTTTCTCAGCTCTGAGGCTGGACCACCCCAGTTCAAAGTCCGGCTCAGCCACCTACTATCTGGGAGGTTTTGGGGCAAATCACTAAATCTGGCTGTGCCAGGCTCTGTGTCTACAAAGTGGGAATGCTTTCTTTGATGCTAAGATGCAGTTATTTCAACATTTCTAAGTCAGGATGCTGATCACAGTCATTGTCAGCCAGATGGCAGCAGTGGCATAGTTGTCTGCCCGTGTCGGGCATACTTGGAATGAGCTGTGTGCAGTTGTAGGAATCCATGTGTACTGAGCTTGACTGTCTTTTAAAAAAGGTCTTTGAAAAGACTGTGGCATAGATCGGTATTGAAAATTAACATTTTTTTTGTGTGTGTATGCAGAAAGATAAGGGAACAGCAGTGGGGTGTAAATTTCAGATTAGTGAATGCTGTTTACTGTTGACTAGATTTTTTTCTTTTCTTCAGGGTTAATAACCTAATGATAAGTCTCGAACTTGACAGCATCTGAGATTCAGTGAATGTGGCATCTCACTAGTTACCTCCTGAGGTTATTATAAAGGTTGTAAAGTTGTAAGGATTAACACCTATCTGTAAATGGCCTAGAATGGGGCCTGGTGCAAAGTCAGCACCATGCAAGTACTGTGTTGTTTTATTTTTAAATACTTAGTCATCATTGATTTCAACAGTTGCTGCCTCTCATCTAGCTTCTGAAGGGGTGCCATAAGCATTAAAGTCATGGAGATTGCGAAAGGACAGTCAGGGTTTCTCTAAAATAGAGTCTCAGAAATTCAGAGTTGATGCCGCTGAAGTTGAGGAAAGCCTCTGACAATACAGGAAGTTCTTACAGAACCAGACATTTTAAACTCAACAAGACTGATCGAAAAAGAAGACTCTGGAAATAAAAAATCGAGGTTGGGGCCTCCCCGGTGGCTCAGTGTTTAAGAATCCACCTGCCAATGCCAGGGGACACAGGTTCCATCCCTGATCTGGGAAGATCCCACATGCTGCTGAGCAACTAAGCCTAAGCACCGTAACCGCTGAAGCTCATGAGCCCTAGAGCCCGTGCTCCACAACAAGAGAAGCCACCACAACAAGAAGCCCGTGCACCACATCTAGAGAGTGGCCCCTACTCTGTAACTAGAGAAAGCCCGGGCGCAGCAAAGAAGACCCAGCACAACCAAAATTAAATTTTAAAAATCAGGGTTATGGCAGCACCGGCCTTCTCTCTCTCATTCTCAGCAGCTTCTGTGCTGACCCATATTTCCCTCTACCACGTCACAGCCTGGCAAGGATTCCACCATTCCAAAGATTTATCACTTATAAAAGACTCAATTTCACTCTAAACACCGACTGACCCTGCAGCAACAGGAGAAAGCCAGTGCTTCTCCACACTTCCTTGCCTGCCCCTGCCTCAGACCCAGCAAAGCTACCTGTTCCCAGGAAGTAGCTTAGTTGGGAAAAGATGATTTGCATTGAAACAGAGTGGTTCTGATACCAGCCGGCTCCATCTCAGAACACCTGTTTGGGTGTGAAATGATAATTATTGAAAGAACAAAATATGGAGATTTCCCTTTGACAGCTGCTCTTGTGTTCTTAAAGCCTCTTACTTCCTTGTTAAGAAATAGGCAGTAAAAAAAAAAAAAGAAATAGGCAGTAGAATGCATAGGGAACCAGGGCTCATTATGTGTACCACCTGGGCTGAGACTCACACCTGTATATTGCGTCTTCTAGCGTGTCAGCCCCTGCTTTGCAGCACACAGCAGTTAGCCAGTCATTGGTTAAAATGTCCCTTGTCTTATTCCAAGCACTAAGTTCACTTCTGCCAGAGCTTCATGAGGGTCAAGCAATGGGGGAAGGCTCCAAGGTTTGGGGAAGAAGTCGAGGGTCTCGGGAGACCTGCCAGCTCTATCATCCCAGGATACCAGGGAAATAAAGACATGAAGGACCAGTAAGCTCTGAAAGTATTTTAGATTGCCATCCACCCTTCTCCAGCTCCTTCATTTCTGGCTCGAAAAGTATGAAGATTCCCTCATTTACACCAGATTGACAACCCAGATAAGGAAAATCAATTTTCATTATGGCTGGTTTAAGTGTGTGCTTGCAGGCAGGTTCACAAAAACAATCAGTGGTACTGGGAAGCAGAGAATTTACACAACTTGCCAGAGTGGGCTCCAAGTTGATAAAATAATCCTCTTGTTTTGAGGTATGATTCAATGTGGCCTGTCTCTTACTACGAAGAATCAGGCTCAGGATAAAGTGTAATTATAAAATCCTGGAGCATCTTAGAAGGAAGTTGCTCGATAAACACCAGGTGCTTTAATATTGCTGACTCAGTCATTGTGAGAAGACTTGCAGAAGGGTCAGGCTCCAGGTGTGGAGGTGGCACTGAAAACGTGAATGCCTCCACTGCCATAAAACTATATTTTTATTATTATAAAAATAATACCCGCTTATTATGGGAGGATACAGAAATGTGTAAGTTTAAAGAGAAATAATGTCACCTATATAGTCCCATGAAATCAAAAGACGCTTGCTCCTTGGAAGAAAAGCTATGACCAACCTAGACAGCATATTAAAAAGCAGAGACATTACTTTATCAATAAAGGTATGTCTAGTCAAAGCTATGGTTTTTTCAGTAGTCATGTATGAATGTGAGAATTGGACCATAAAGAAAACCGAGTGCCAAAGAATTGAGGCTTTTGAACTGTGGTGTTGGAGAAGACCCTTGAGAGTCCCTTGGACTGCAAGGAGATCAAACCAGTCCATCCTAAAGGAAATCAGTCCTGAATATTCATTGGAAGGACTGATGTTGAAGCTGCAACTCCAATACTTTGGCCACCTGATTCGAAGAACTGACTCATTGGAAAAGGCCCCAATGCTGGGAAAGATTGAAGGCAGGAAGAGAAGGGGACAAGAGGATGAGATGGTTGGATGGCATCACCGACTTGAAGGATATGAGTTTGAGTGAGCTCCGGGAGTTGGTGATGGACAGGGAAGCCTGGCGTGCTGCAGTCCATGGGGTCACAAAGAGTAGGACGTGACTGAGTGAACTGAACTGATATAGTCCCATCCCCCAGAAAAGTTTGATGTTTCCTTTTCATCTTATAAAGATAAGTAATACATAATACATATGATACAAAACTAGTATCATATTGTATTTCCAGTTTTTTAAAACTTTTACTTGAAATAGTTTCAAGCGACACAAAGTTGCAAAAATAAAACAGCACAAAGAATACCTGTGTACCCTTACCTCATCTGCCTTATCTGTGTTGTCTCCAGCTAGCCATCCATCATATGTTCATCTATCTGTAATTAAAGGGTGAGTTTCATCTATCAAGGCTCTCTTACCCCTAAACACTTCAGTGTGTATTTCCTAAGGAAAAGGATTTTTCTCCTGACCACAGTTGTCAGCCTAACAAATTCATAAGCTTATGTTGATTTAATAATTTAATCTATCATCCATATCCCAGTGTAATCAATTAAGTGAAAAATGTCCTTTATGGCAGTTTTCTCTCCAGCACAGGATCCAGTCAAGGGTCAGGTACTACATTTGATTGTCAGATCTCTTTAGCCTTCCTGATCCTGGGACATTTTCATGTTGTTGTTAGTCCCTCAGTCGTGTCCAGCTCTTTGTGACCCTGTGGACTGTAGCCCGCCAGGCTCCTCTGTCCATGGGGGAGAGGAGCCTCCATTCTTGCCTCTTTCCCAGGCAAGAATACTGGAATGGGTTGCCATTTCCTCCTCCAGAGAATCTTCCCAACCCAGAAATCGAACCTGCATCTCCTGCATTGGCAGGCGGATTCTTTACCACTGTGCCACCAGGGAAGCCAGGACATTTACATATTTACCTTTTGTGACACTGACATTTGAAGAAAGCAATGTCTCCACTGCTGCCCCCTAATACACAGCTTTTCCCTTGTAACTGAATGTTCCTTATTCTGCATTTGTCTGGGGTTTCTTTGTGATTCGACTGAGGCCATGCATTCTCCATTGGATACTGAGTAGGTGAAGCTGTGTCCTCCTTGGGGTGACACACCTGGAGACACTGTCCTGCTATCCTCACTGATGACGTTAATCTGATCACCTAGTCAGGGCTCGTGTTTGCCCAGTTTCTCCACTGTGCCATTACTGTTTGTGTGTTTTCCAATCCTCCTTTGCAGTTTATGTCTGTGGGGAGACAGTTTGCTGCTGCTGCTGCTGCTAAGTCGCTTCAGTCGTGTCCGACTCTGTGTGACCCCATGGACTGCAGCCTACCAGGCTCCTCTGTCCATGGGATTTTCCAGGCAAGAGTACTGGAGTGGGTTGCCATTGCCTTCTCCGGGGGAGAGAGTTTAGGATCATGCAAATATTCTGCTCCTCACCAAAATCTCCCCTGAGATTTAGCATCTATTGATGATGCTTGCCTGCTTCAACCTTGACCATGATAGTTGCCAGATCCACTCTTGCGCCTTTTCAACATTTGCCAGTTGGCCCTTATCACTCTATTTTTTTTTAATTGGTAAGGACTCATTAATTCTGTTCAACACAATTTCTCAGACATCCAAAACAGTCAGATAATCTCTCAGCACCACATCCCCCTATGGATCCTTCACCTGGAGGGAGCTCTTCCTCTCTTCTCCACTTCAGACCTGTGGTCTGCTGGCTGCCGCAAAGCTGCCTCCCTGGGATTCTCACTTCTTACCTTCTAAGGAAGTTCACGCCTCTTTTTTTTTTTCTCCTGTGTTGGATCATGCTTCCTGAAACCTGCACCTTCCTCTTTCATAGTTTCTTTCTATGTTTTGAAGAGAAGACATTTTTCTCTAACCTTCTGAGAAAGGCAGGCAACATTTTTTGTTTTTTGGCGCATATGTGTGTCTAAAAATGTCTTTGCTTTTTCTCTCACTTTATTGATAATTTGGGTATTGAATTCTGCGTTTGAAGTCATTTTCCCCGAGACTCCTGAAGACATTGCTTCAGTGTGTTTTAGCTTCTACTATTTGCTGCACAGGAAGCCCAAAGCCAGTCTGATTCCTGGTTCTTTTGATGTAAACTGAGACTTTGTATATCAAGTTTTTGTTTTCATTCTGCATATTTTCATTTAAGATTCTTGTTTCCTCTACTTCTTATGATCTAAAATTTCTCAGTGTAGCTCCTTGTTAATTCATCCCACTGAACTCTGGGGTGGGAACTTTCAGTTTGAAGACCTATGTCTTTCAGGTCGTAAGAGGTTTTTTGTTTTCTCTTTGTTCATTTCTTCCAAGCGTTTTCTTACTCTCTTTCGGAAACACATATTCAGATGTTGGACTTCCTTGATTAATGCTTTAATTTTCATATTGTTTCTTTTTTATTATCCATCTCAACCAACTTTCTGGGAGTTGTTTTTTTTTAACTTTATCTTCCAAACTTGTTAGTGACATTTTTATGTTGGGTATTGTATTTTAAGTTTCTAAATGCCTTCTTCATCTAATATATTTTTTCTTTTCCTTCTTTTTTTTTAGAGCATACTGTCTTGTGAACAGAATACATATATCTCCTTATCCTAGAATGTTATTTATGTTTTCTTTGGAAAAATATTTTTGTTTTCCTTCTCGCTTGGGTTCTTTTTTCATTTGTTTTAATAGCTTTTATCTCAAAGATATTCCTTGTGATCCTTTACTGTCTTCATAGTTAAGAACAAGGTAGTCAATCAGTTCATATGGAAGCTCTCTGATTTGCCTCACGGTAGGCAAACTTTTAAAAAAATATTTTAATTTAAAAATTTGAAACTGCAATAAGATACACATAATATTTACCATGATAATATTTTCAAGTGTACATCTCAGAAGTGTGAAGGACACTCACACGGTTGTACAGTCAAGCTCCAGCTCTTCTCCTCTTGCAGAATTGAAGTTCAGTATTCACTTAACAGCAACTGTCCGTTTCCTCCTCCCTCCAGACCCTGGCAACCACTCTTCCACTTTCTGTTTTTACGAACCTGACTTCTTCCGGTCCTATAAGTGTAATCCTACTATGTCTCTCTTTTTCGATGGGCTTCATAATGGCCTCAAGGTTCATCCATATTGTCCAACGTGTCAGAATTTACTTCCTTTTTAAGGCTGTGAAACATAGTCCTTTGTGTATACACACTACATTTTGTCTGTCCATCATCTGTCAGTGACACAGACACTGGGGCTGCTTCCGTCTTTTGACAACTGTGAATAATGCTGCTATGGACATGATGTGCAAATACCTCTTGAAGACTCCACTCAGTTCTTCTCGGTATATAAGTAGAAGTGGAATTGTCAAGTCATATGGTAATTCTATTTTTAATTTTTTGAAGGCCTACCATTGTATTTGCACCATTTTATATTCCTATCAGTAGTGCACAGTATTCCAGTTTTCGTACTTCCTTGTCAACATTTGGTGTTTTTTGTTTTTTTTACATAGTAGCCATCCTAATGAGTGTAGGCAAGCAGTTATATGTGTATAGTTTTAGGCCCTGCTTTTTCCACAGAAAATGATCTTGAGCATTTTTTTTTCCATGTCAATAGGCATTTTTTAAAACCTGGTTTTTAATGGCTGTCCTATTTAACAGATTTCATAATGATAACATTTTGTGTTCAGTCATTTTTCAGGTATAAATAATATTATATAGAATATTCTTATAAAGAAATCTTTGTGTACATCCCTGCTAGCTACATTTTCTTTAGTGGCTAACATTCTAGAGGTTGAATTCCTGGATGAGAGGGTATGTTTTTGATACATATTGCAAGATTGCTTTTCTGAAAACCTCCATCAGTTTATATTCTTACTAGCAGTATGAAAGTATCATCTGTACTGCATATTATCAGACAAAAGTATTTCAATGTATGATCATAAATACAAGGTCAGAAAGACTATATATATCAATAGATAACAGTGGTCAACTGTGAGAATAATTTTGGTTTTGACATACAAGTGGTTATGTAAAATGCTAGATGAATTTTTATCATTTGTATTTTTCAGTAAGAATTTATTAATGTAAATTTATATAAAACATTTTAATTTCTTAATTTAAAAAGAAATGGTTGAAATTGTACACTTATTTCAATATGTATTCTTTTGGTTTTATTAAACATTTTTTCCTATTTATTATCTTTCTCCTTTTGCAAAATATCCACTCAACTTCATTTGTCTAATTTCTTGAGTTTAGAACTTTTTATATATGAATTCACTTCATCATACATGTCAATTGTATTTCCCCCTTTTTCTTGTTTATTTTTCAGAAGCTAAAGAAGTTAAATATAGGTAGCTACATTTATTCATCTTTTACTTTATGATTAATTTATCAGCTTTTACAGTTAGAAAGCTTTTCTTCATTTGGAGTTCAGATATTCATCTGCCTATTTTTATATGTTTTATGTGTTATTGTTGTTGTTATTGTATGTGTTTTATGTGTTATTGAGCTCATGTCCAACTCTGTGACTCCATGGACTGCAGCATGCCAGGCTCCCCTGTCCTTCACTATCTCCCGGAGTTTATTCAAATTTATGTCTATTGAGTCAGTGATGCTATTTAACCATCTCATTTTCTGCCCTCTCCTTCGCTTTTTGCCTTCAACCTTTCCCAGCATCAGGGTTTTCTTCCACTGAGTAGACTCTTCCCATCAGGTGGCCAAAGTATTGGAGCTTCAGCATCAGTCCTTCCAGTGAATATTCAGGACTGATTTCCTTTAGGATTGACTGGTTTGATCTCCTTGCAGTCCAAGGGACTCTCAAGGGTCTTCTCCAACACCACAGTTTGAAAGCATCAATTCTTTGGCGCTCAGCTTTCTTAATGGTCCAACTCTCACATCCATACATGACTACTGGAAAAACCATAGCTTTGACTAGATGGACCTTTGTCTGCAAAGTTATGTCTCTGCTTTTTAATATGTTGTCAAGGTTGGTCATAGCTTCTCTTCCAAGGAGCAAACGTCTTTAATTTCATGGTTGCAGTCACCATCTGCAGTGATTTTTGGAGCCCAAGAAAATAAAATCTGTCACTGTTTCCCTTGTTTGCCTGTCTATTTGCCATGAAGTGATGGGATCGGATGCCATCATCTTCGTTTTCTTAATGTTGAGTTTTAAGCCAGCTTTTTCACTTTCATGAAGAGGCCCTTCAGTTCCTCTTTGCTGAAGGAAGGAAGGAAGGAAAGAAAGAAAGAAATGAAGTCACTCAGTCGTGTCTGACGCTTTGCGACCCCATCCATGGATAGTAGCCTACCAGGCTTCTCTGTCCATGGGATTTTCCAGGCAAGAGTACTGGAGTGGGTTGCCATTTCCTTCTCCAGGGGATCTTCCGAACTCAGGGATCGAACCCAGGGCTCCTGCATTGTAGGCAGACGCTTTTACCGTCTGAGCCACCAGGGAAGTCATTCTGCTATAAGGGCAGCGTCATCTGCATGTCGAGGTTATTGACATTTCTCCTGGCAATCTGGATTGCAGCTTATGCTTCATCCAGCCTGGCATTCCACATGATGTACTTTGCATATAAGTTAAATAAGCAGGGTGACAGTATACATCCTTGACGGACTCCTTTCCCAATTTGAAACCAGTCCGTTGGCCTGGGGACCGAGCGGCAAGGGGCATGTTCCGGAGGGCCCGACCCCCTGCAGTCCCTGCCGGGCTCTGATGACCATAGCAGCCTCGAAGCACCGGGGGCGCCAAGCAACCGGGCAGTCCTTGCAGGGCTTGGGGCGCAGAGGGCGGTGCGGCGAGCTCGCTGGGCGCCAGGGGGCAGCAGAGGTCACGGCGACGTAGGGCTTGCGGGAGCCGAGCGGCGGGCACGGAGGTCCGGGTCGTACTGCCACCTTGCTTTACGGCTCTCAACAGACGGCTCTGCTCCCATCTGCCGACTTGACTTGCGGCTTCTCTTCCTATGCCCCGCAGTGGTCCGGCGCGAGTTCAGCTGGACCTACTCCTTTCCCACGGTCCTCCGCTCAGCTATCCTAAGCAGGGTGGGGTTCGGGCCTCCCCGCCCCGGGGCGTTGTCGCTCAGACCTTCTCCCCATGGTCCTCTGCGTGCCCTTCAGGCCTCCTCGTCCGTCGCGGTGTTTCCGAAATCTTCTTCCCAGGATCCTCTGCGCGGCCGTTCAAGCGCCCTGCTGCGTATTGAGGCCGTCACTGCTGGCGCGATTTCTTCCAGACCTTCTTCCCAAGATCCTCTGCGGGTCGTGCCTAGTGCCCTTCCGCGCGTTCAGACCGCATCCGTTGGTGTGGTCTCGCCCAGACCTTCTTCCCAGAGTCCTCTTGGTGGCCGTGCCTAGTGCCCGTCCGCATGTTCAGGTCCCCTCCGCCCGCGCGTTCTTGCCCAGACCTTCTTCCCAGGGTTCTCCAGGCGGCCGTGCCCCAGGGAGTTTCTGTGCGTTCAGTCTGGACAGATCTCTGTCCGCCCTGCGCGGCTGAGGCGCGTAAGTGGAGTCGCCGCCGGGTGGGAGTTCGCGTCGCTGGTCCCGGCTTAGCAGTTCTGCGCCCAGCGGTGTGTGATGTGCCGTGAGGGCGCCGGGCCGGGCGAGCGGGCGGGCGGCCGGGGCCGGGGTCGCGGGCTCAGTGATGCCCGGGGCGGGGACCGAGGGCTGATACGCCGACGGGCCCCAGGCTGGAGCGGCTGCGGCGGGAAATGCGTTGGCGTTTCGGCGGAGTTTGACAGGTCAGCGCGTAGTTAGCTCTTGTGGCGCTTTCAAACAACCGAGCCGGAATCCACACATGGTGGAATCCCTCAGTCTGAAGAGACCGGCTGCGTGGCTTCGGCGCGTTCCCGGGCCGGGCCGCGCCGCAGTCGCCGCTGGTGTGGAGCGTGTTGGGCACCTGGAGCCCCGCGAGCTCGTTAGCTGACGCGGCTCACCTGGTCCGGCCGGGGTCAGCGCTCCTTGGTCCACGGCCGCTGGGCGGCGTTTCGTCGAGGGGGGGAACCTTGCTTTCTTTCTCCGTTAACTGATGGGCATTTGGGCTTTTGCGCTTTCTGGTCTCCGAGTCCGTTTAAGGTCTGTTCCTCCCGGGGACTCACAGACCGAGGCACAAACCTCTGAAATCTAAATTCTCCCCCAGCCTGGAGCTCTGGGTCCGGATCAGGTGTTTTGGCGGCATCGGGTCTGGTTTCTTCGGAAAGGTTTGTACAGTTTTCTTTTCTCAGTACAGCACTCCTGGACCCTTGGCTTGGTGGTCACGGGCGGAACAGCGTTCGTGTGCGGGGCTCGCTGGAGACGCCGCCAGGCCGGCCGTCCAGTGATGGGCACCGGGTGGGCTGGACAGGAGCGGACGGATGATGTAGTAGAGTCGGGGGTCGGGGGCGGGGGGGCTCCTCTCCGAGCAGACCTAGAGCGCCTTCGTTGTTTGTGGGTTCACGGACCGGCCCCCGAACAGAACCAGCACTCAGGGCGCGGGGTGACCCTCGCGCTGTCCCTGCCGAAGTCTGGCGGACCGCCCCTCTGCCTGCTTATTTCACACTGTAAACCAGAGGCCTCGTTGTCCTTCAGTGCCACAGTTTAAGCTTTTTATTCTTGATTCCACTGTTTCTTTAGCACATTTCTAAAAAATTGATTCAAAGATTCTTTAAATTCTGTAATTCTTTACAATTTTCCAGTTTCGGTCGCACGAGATCGTGCACAGAAGATTGTGTAACAACCCTCTTTTTCCCACTACCCCTGCCTTGCCCCTCCCTCCTTCCCTCCCGCACTGGTACCACCACTGAGTTCACTAGTGAGCCAGCTTCTCTTTTGTTGACTAGTGTGTTGTGTTGTTTCAGTTCCACCTGTGAGTGACATCACATGGTGTTTGTCGTTCTCTCTCTGACTGACTTAGTATAACGCCCTCCCAAGTCCATCCCTGTCTAGAAGGTCCTCCAAGCTTGTTGGTGCAGGAAGGCAGGCTTCTTTCTGATGAGCTTTGTTCAGGTGTGAGTTAGGTGCTGTCGGCTGTGAGTTCAGTGTTAAGGAATCAGCAGTGTCTTACTTCAATAGGGTGCCTTTAATAGAAACATGAAGAGCAAGGCTTTGTACTGACTGGTTGATGGAAATGAAGCAGCCGGAGGCTCGAGGGAACCTAGCCCAGTGTTTCTGCAGGAGCAGTGGCTGGGTCTTGAATCAGTCAGTGCTCAGGGTACCTGTAGAACAGACCACCACCAACAGTGAGAGCGGACTACGTGACCAGGTTAATTACTCAGAAAGCTTTGTGGGGATATTTATTCCATTTCTGTGACTTCTAACATTTTTCCACACAAGATATTCATTTTTAGTAAAGTCCTGGCAGTTTTGAAGTGGAAAAGAGCTAAAAATAAAGCTACCATTCTCTTTATTCTACAAGTTGGGTAGGGACTATGCAAAGTCCTAGAGATCCAGTCAGTAGTTGGTATACGGCCCCTGTGTTCTCATTGGTAGAATGGATTATAGTGTTATCTGTGCTGTGTGCTCAGTCGTGTCTGACTCTGGCCCACCAGGCCGTCTGTCCATGGGATTCTTCAGGCAGAATACTGGAGTGGGGTGCCATTTCCTCCTCCAGGGAATCTTGCTAACCCAGGGATCGAACCCATGTGTCTTGCATCTCCTGCATTTGCAGGCCAGTTCTTTATCCCTGGGCTACCTGGGAAACCCATGTGCTGTGATGTCTGTCTAAATGCTATGGGAATTTAGGATTAATTCTGTTTAGAGTGTAGTGAGGTGTGTCAGGTTTCAAGGAGGAGAGGACATTTTGAGATCTTTTTTCCTCTTACTTAAATAATGCTTTTTCTACTCTTGCTAAATTTAAAAAAGTTTTACAAACATGTGAGCAGCATGTACGTAAATGAAAATAAAGAATTTTGGTTTCTAGTCTTGGTTGTCTTGATCCTCATAGTCAGCACTTCACAGGTCACTGAGCTTGGTCAGCTCTGCCTCAGTGACGCACATACAGAGTCCATGCTTGTCATCTGTGGCTGTCACTTTGGTCGAGCCTCTGTGGTTTCCTCTGCCGACTGTTGTAGACTCCACCTGTGCTCTCCTGCAGTTATTCACTGCTGACAAGGAATATTTCCAGGCGAAAATATTGTATCATTCTGAACTTAAAATTTCCACTGCTCTCCCATGTTTATAAACTAAAGTTTTAAGCTTTTAAAGGTGGCTTATTCATGATAATGTTATCGGAAGGGTGTGTGTGACGGGAGGTCCATCTGCTCACCACTCAAAAGCCAATTAACAGGCCAGGTTGGTGGAAAGGAAAGTTTGCTTTGTTTCAGATGCTGGCAACTGAGGGGGAGTGTGGTGGACATCTGTCCAAAGACTGACTCTGCACCCCCTGCCCCCACAAGCAGGGGATGAGAGCTTTTATAGCTAGAGCTGGGGGGCGGGGGGGGGAGGCTACATGCAAAAACAGCACAGTCATCTCTAAGTCATCTTCACATTGGTCATCACTGGTCTTCCTAGCATCATCTTGGTTGTTTTGTGTACAGTTAATCTTCAGTTCTGGGGTGCACGTGTTCCCATTTCTTTGCAGTCAGTTCTCAGAATTGTGGCAGCTCAAGTCCTGGGTTCAGTCTGGTCATCAAGAAGTTAACTTCTCCACCTGGTGTTTTAGTATCTGTAAGACAGCTCACAGGATATGGCTCAGAGTATTACCTATAGTCCTTGAGAAAAAACTAAAGGTCCTTGACTATGCTTCATGACTCCATCATTATTTAGTCTCCTTCGACTGTTTTCCTTTGTTTCCACATTTTTCACTTTTCTGATTAAACTTATTATTTGAAATTTTCCACAGACAAAAAGCAAGCAGAGGACATGGGTGAGGGGCAAGGACCATATGGTCCTGCTCCATTTCAGTCCCCCCCCGCCAAGCATTAAACTTAAAGCCAGCAGTCCTACACATCATGAGTAGTTATATCCTGGGACAACATTTGCTTCAGTCCCTCAGTTGTGTCCGACTCTTTGCGACCCCATGGACTGCAGCATGCCAGGCTTCCCTGTCCATCACCAACTCCCGGAGTTTACTCAAACTCATGTCCATTGAGTCCGTGATGCCATCCATCCATTTCACCCTCTGTCGTCCCCTTCTCCTCCAGCCTTCAATCTTTCCCAGCATCAGGGTCTTCAGATGATTTAGTTCTTCACATCAGGTGGACAAAGTATTGGAGTTTCAGCTTCAGCATCAATCCTTCCAGTGAATATTGAGGATTGATTTCCTTTAGGATGGACTGGTTGGATCTCCTTTCAGTCCAAGGGACTCTCAAGAGTCTTCTCCAACAACACAGTTCAAAAGCATCAATTCTTCGGCAGTCAGCTTTCTTTATAATCCAACTCTCACATCCATACATGACTACTGGAAAAACCATAGCTTTGACTAGACAGATCTTTGTTGGCAAAGTAATGTCTCTGCTTTTTAATATGCTGTCTAGGTTGGTCATAACTTTTTTTCCAAGGAGCAAGCGTCTTTTAATTTCATGGCTACAGTCACCATCTGCAGTGATTTTGTGACAACATTACTGGACAGTTTTTCTATCCCGAACATTAGTTCAAAAATATCATTAGAAACAAAGCAGTTACTTTCCACTGGGTATCTCTGTTACCAAAATCAGATCAATATTCCAGGAGAACTTTGTTTTTTTAACAGAGGGGAAGAAAAAGAAAGTTAGTCTTGTATCAGTTTACTGTTCATAGCAAAATTTATATACCTAATTAAATTTAGTCTAATCTTAATCTTGACAACATAAATTTTTTT
This sequence comes from Dama dama, assembly GCF_033118175.1. Lineage (NCBI taxonomy): Eukaryota > Metazoa > Chordata > Mammalia > Artiodactyla > Cervidae > Dama > Dama dama. Next base: position 12,414,784 of record NC_083702.1, read on the forward strand.
CAAAAAAATTTTTTAATAAACCTTTTATCACTTTTTGGATTTGAATAAATTACTCCCTGTATTTCCCCCATCCATAAACAGCTGTAGGACAAAATTATTATCATCTTTGTTTTCAATAAAAATTATTTTTGTATACCTTTTTTTGCCAACAACACGTCCTACTTGTTTTTACATACCGAAATGCTTTCCTTATTATATTTACATATTACAATTTTTAAGCCTTGAAACTGTAACAAAACCAAGAAACAAGTGATTGAAATGTTATACCAGCATTTTCTGATTGGCAAACTTAAGAACATACTCCATAACCTCAAAAAACATACACTTTTAATAGCATAATTTTTTAAAATAGTACATGTATATTTAATAAACCCAAACATCTTTAGTTTTCCTCTTGGTTTTATAAGAAGACAAAAGTAGGTAAATTTAGAGTTGTTTGATTTGTAAGCGCTTATACTTTTTTAAACCTATTATGTAGAGCTTCTTTACAAATTAACCTCAGCAGTATCATCTAAAGACAAAAACACATACTGAGACATGGAAACATCCAAACAGAGATCTCATTGTTTTATCTTTTTACATTTTATGAATTAGGCATTGCAATTAATCTTACCAGTTTATGGATAATAGAATAGCCAAGTTTACATACTCAATTTTAAAGAGTTTTTTTCCTTTTTTTTCTTCTTAGCTTTAAATTTTACAATTAATCCAAGGCTGGAGTTCCAAGCAACATGGATTATGTTTGTATTTTAGGGACGTGGTAAGTGTTAACTTCACATTTTCCCCTAGGCTTACTTTTGTTTCCTCAGGGTCTGAAAAAAGCATTTTATCAAGCCAGCTTTTCCTAACTGTATATGTAAAAAAAACTGGCTTTTACTGAATTTTAAGAGTTCCATTTTAACCAGTCTTCTCTGGAGTCTAAAGAATACTGTTGCCATACATGGTCCAAAAAATAATCATCTTTCTTTAGTCATAATTTTCCAGCTAAAATTTTTCTTAATGAATTGAACCTGAATTTCCATTTCACACAAGGCAACAAGAATACCAGTCACACAGATGCAATACACACTCACACACCGATTTGACAGATCTGTCAAAAACCCTCTTTGAGGGTGACCAGTACGGAGTCGCAAACAAATACTTCCCCAGAACAAACTGTACTCAGTGGTAGTCAGACATCAGAACCAATTGTCAAGAATGCCCAAGTAGCACTCTGTGTGTTAGTTACACAAGTAACCAACTGTCTATAAACAGGCCAGGTTTGGTGGAAAGTTTGCTTTATTTCAGATGCCGGCAACTGGGGCGGGCGGTGGAGGACATCTGTCTGAAGGCCATCTCCCCCTCCCCCAGCACACAAGTAGGGGTGAGAGCTTTTATAGACAGAGTGTGTGTGTTACGCAAGTAACACTGTGTGTGTTAGTCGCTCAGTCGTGTCCGACTCTGCAACCCCATGAACTGTAGTCCACCAGACTCCTCTGTCCATGGGATTCTCCAGGCAAGAATACTGGTGTGGTTGCCATTTTCTTCTCCAGAGGATCTTCCTGACCCAGGGATCGAACCCGGATCTCTTGCATTGCAGGCTGATGGTTTACCGTCTAAGTTACTAGCACTCACAAATGGAAGGTTGCCCCCATGTGCACACCGGTGGACTTACCCAGTCTTAGAGATCATCGGCTTGTCCCAAATGTAAGTTTTTATTCCACCAAAGAAAAGCGTACATTGGCAACCAGTGCTGAGCAGGGGAGAAACAGGGAGGATCCTCAAAGCAAAAGGTTTTGGCAGCTGCTGGGAATATCCCCCAAATGCCTTACTTGGCTCGCTTACCACGAGCAGGTGTATACACCGTCATGGCCATAGCTCTCCCCTGGAAGACCCAGGAGAGCCCGGTGCCGTGATAGCACAAGAGGCAGCCAGAGCCAGCCCCGCATTGGGTGCCAAAAATCTGTACCCGAAAAGGTGTGGAAGGTGGTGTTTGGCTGCTCACCACTCAAAAGGTCAATAAACAGGCCAGGTTTGGTGGAAAGTTTGCTTTATTTCAGATGCCGACAACTGGGGTGGGTGGCGGGGGACATCTGTCTGAAGGCCATCCCCCCTCCTCCGGCACACAAGTAGTGGGTGAAAGCTTTTATAGACAGAGTTGTGGGGGGGCCTCCAAGTAGAAACAGCACAGTCAGCTCTGACAGTCATCTTCAGTTGGTCATCAGTGGTCTGACGAGCATCATCTTGATTGTTTTAGGTACAGTTCCAGGATCCATTTGTTCCCATTTCTTGGCGTTCTCATGATGTACTCTGCATATAAGTTAAATAATCAGGGTGACAATATACAGCCTTGACGTACTCCTTTTCCTATTTGGAACAAAGGTCCGTCTAGTCAAGGCTATGGTTTTTCCAGTGGTCGTGTATGGATGTGAGAGTTGGACTATAAAGAAAGCTGAGTGCAGAAGAGTTGATGCTTTTGGACTGTGGTGTTGGAGAAGACTCTCGAGAGTCCCTTGGATTGCAAGGAGATCTAACCAGTCCATCCTAAAGGAAATCAGTCCTGGGTGTTCATTGGAAGGACTGATGTTGAAGCTGAAACCCCAGTATTTTGCCCACCTGATGTGAAGAGCTGACTCATTTGAAAAGACCCTGATATTGGGAAAGATTGAAGGTAGGGGGAGAAGGTGATGACAGAGGATGAGATGGTTAGATGGCATCACCGACTCAATGGACATGAGTTTCGGTAATCTCTGGGAGTAGGTAATGGACAGGGAGGCCTAGTGTGCTGTGGTTCACGGGGTCGCAAAGAGTCGGACACGACTGAGCGACTGAACTGAACTTGGTGTTCAGTTCCTGGAATTGTGGCAGCTCATGTCCTGGGTACAGTCTGGTCATCATATAGTTAACTTCTCCACCTGGTGTTTTAGTATTTATAAGACAGCTCATAGGATATGCCTCAGAATAGTATATATAACCCTTGAAAAAGAGATAAAGGTCTTTGACTATGCTTAATGACCACATTATTATTCTTTAGTCTCCTTTGACTGTTTCCTTTGTTTCCTCATTTTTCACTTTTCTGATTAAACTTAGTCTTTGACCAAAGTTTGACTGAAGTTTTCCACAGACAAAAGTCAGGCAGAGGACATAGTGGGGGACAAGGACCATAGGGTTCTGCTCTGTTTCAGTAATGCCCTGTCTTGTTTTTAATAAAGATGAGAAGAAGTCAGACAAAAGAGCGTGCTCAGTCACTCAGTTGTGTCCGACTCTTTGTGACTCCATGCACAAAGCCTCCTGCGAGGCTTCTCTGTCCATGGGATTTCCCAGGCAAGAACACTGGAGTGGGTTGTCATTTCCTTCTCTAGGGGATCTTTCCTACCCAGGGATCAAAGCTGTGTCTCCTGTGTCTCCTGCATTGGTAGGTGGCTTCTTTACCACTGAGCCACTTGGGAAGCCCAGACAAAAGAGAAAACCATCCTTATGTGGGCATGTCTCCTTCCCACCTTCCTTCCTCCCTCCACCATTAATTGGAAGTGCTTTTAGGTGATAAGGAAATAGATAAGAATAAAAGCATTTGGGGCAGTCTTAGTTCGGTTCAGTTGTTCTCTAGTGTCCGACTCTTTGCAACCCCATGGACTGCAGCATGCGAGGCTTCCCTGTCCGTCACCAACTCCCAGAGCTTGCTCAAACTCATGTCCATCAAGTCAGTGATGCCATCCAACCATCTCATCCTCTGTCATCCCCTTCTCTGCCTGCCTGACAATGAGTCAGTTCTTCGTATCAGGTGGCCAAAGTATTGGAGTTGCAGCTTCAGCATCAGTCCTTCGAGTGAATACTCAGGACTGATTTCCTTTAGGATGGACTGATTTGATCTCCTTGCAGTCCAAGGGACTCTCAAGGGTCTTCTCCAGCACCACAGTTCGAAAGCATCAAATTCTTAAGTGCTTAGCTTTCTTTATAGTCCAGCTCTCACATCCATACATGACTACTGGAAAAACCATAGCTTTGGCTAGATGAACCTTTGTTGGTAAAGTAATGTCTCTTTTAATATGCTGTCTAGGTTGGTCATAGCTTTTCATCCAAGGAGCAGGTGTCTTTTAATTTCATGGCTGCAGTCACCATCTGCAGTGATGTTGGAGCCCAAGAAAGCAAAGTCTGTCACTGTTTCCATTGTTGCTCCATCTATTTGCCATGAAGTGTTGGGATCAGATGCCATGATCTTCATTTTTTGAATGTTGCGTTTTAAGCCAGCTTTTTCACTCTCCTCTTTCACTTTCATGAAGAGGCTCTTCAGTTCCTCTTCGATTCTGCCATAAGGGTGGTGTCATCTGCATATCTGAGGTTATTGATATTTCTCCCTGCAATCGTGATTCCAGTTTGTGCTTCATCCAGCCTGGCATTTCGCATGATGTACTCTTCATATAACTTAAATAAGCAGAGTGACAGTATACAGCCTTGACGTACTCCTTTTCTTCTTAATATCACTTGAATTCATCGATTTCTTGCTTACAACCACTGTCCTAGTTAAGGCTCTTACCCACCAGCCCCAAAATTCTTTTTTTTTGGTCATATGTTTTTATTTTTTTTGGAAAATACCTATCAGAAGAAAATACTTGGGTCATATGGCAAATTCAAGTTTAATTTCTATAGAAATCATCAGATTTGTTTGCAAAATTATAAAACCATCAGGCTTCTAGAAAAAAATATAAAAACAAAGATAGCTTCATGATCTGGAGGAGTGCAAAGGTTTCTTAGATAAGATTGAGAAAGCAATAACCGCTTAAAAAAAGATAGGCTGGATAACATCAAAAGTGACAACTTCTCATTGAAGGTAAGGAACTCTGCGAATGAGTGGGCACTGACACTGTTTGACAAAGTGCTGATATCCAGGGTATAGAGAGAGCCTCTGGGCTCAAGGCCTGGAGCCAGGACTCTCTGGGGCGCTGGCTCCGTCTCCCAGCCACGCTCTTCCTGGGAAGGGCGTCCTGTGTTTACAGCGGTCAGCGCTGCGTGGGGGTTCGGGCTGCTTCACATCCTTGCCAGCTTTTGGTGTTGTCAGCCTTTATTTTTACCCATTCTGGTGGGTGAAAAGTGGTGTGGAATTATGTTTGGTTTTAATTTTAGTCCTTGATTACCAACAATGTTGAGCACTTTTTCCTGTGTTTGTTGACATTTTATAGCTTCCTTTGTGAAGTGCCTGCGCAGATCTTTTGCCCATTTAAAATTGGGTTAATTGTCTTTATTTTTGAGTTGTAGGAGTTTTTTATGTGTCCTTTTTATATCCTGGATATCAGTCTTTGCGGTTGCCTATTCATTCTCTTAGAGTTGTTTTGATAAGTAGAATTTTACATTTTGATGTAGTCATATTTGTCTTTTTTTTTCCTTTCATAATTATTGGTTTCTAGGTCATAAGTAAGAAATCTTCCTACCTCCAGGTTGTGAAGATATCCTGTATTTTCTTGTAGAAGTTTTAGTTTTAGCTTTTATGTCTAGGCTAAAATCCATCTCCAGTTTTTGTGGATGATATAAAAATTATTTTGTGAAAAATATTAAATGTTCTTCCCATACAGATCTTCAGTTGTTCCAGCATCGCTTGTCGAAAATGCCATTGTACTGCACTGGTACCTTTGCTGGAATTTAGATGACGGTTGATTTTTGGACCCTCTTTTCTGTTCCAGTTTTCCAGTCCTCACCACGGGTTTTTTTCTTTTTGCTTTTTGTTCTGTTACTTATTTTTGGCTGTGCTGGTCGTTGCTGCTGCTCGAGCCTTTCTCTAGTTGTGGTGAGTGGGGCTGCTCTCAATTTCAGTGCGCAGGCTTCTCATTGCGGTGGCTTCTCCCATCGGGGAGCACAGGCCTAGGCGTGTGGGCTTCAGTAGTTGCGGCTCCCAGGCTTCACAGCACAGGCTCACTCTATGGCATGTGGGATCTTCCCAGATAAGGGATCGGATCTGTATCTCCTGTATTGGCAGGCAGATTCTTTACCACTGAGGTAGTGGGAAGGCCTCCCCGCCCCCACCCCTGCCCCACTGTTTTAATTATAGTAAATCTTGAAGTCATGCATTGTAGGTCAGCAACTTCATTGGTTTTCAAATTTGATTTGGCTAGTTTAGATCCTTTGCATTTTCCACATACATGTTTGAATCATCGTCCTAGCTGTTTCCGCAAAACAGTCTGGTAGGATTATGATTATGCTGTTATTGCCACATCATTTAATAAGGTACATTTTTGAGGGTGGTTTTATTAATATTCCCTTTTGCAGATGAGAAAATTGGGGCCCAAAGAGGTTAAGTAAGTGTCCTGTTTAAGCCCTTGGAGCTCAGTCCTGAGCCACATTGGACTGTGACCTTCATAGCTTGCTTTACCACAGGGGATGGCACACTGTGACCTGCGGGCTGCAGCTGCCGCCTCTTCTGTGGTAAAGTTTCTGTTTGTTTCTTTTTGGTTTTCATTGTTTTTTTTAATTTTTATTTTATATTGGAGCATAGTTGATTTACAATATTGTGTTAGTTTAAGGTGGACAGCAAAGGGATTCAGTTATACATATACATGTATTTGTTCTTTTTCAAATTGTTTTGAAATAATCAAATCAAATAATCATTTAGGTTATTAAAGAATATTGAGCAACATTCCCTCTGCTGTACAATAACTGGTCCTTGTTGGTTTTCTGTCTTAATAGATACCTATCAGTGTAGCAGCGTGTACATGTCAGTCCCAATCTATCCCTTTCTTCCACCCTTCCACCCCAACCATATGTTTGTTCTATAAGTCTGTGATGTGAATCTGTTTCTGTTTTGTAAATAAGTTCATTTGTGTAATCAAGTTTTATTGGGAAACAACCACACTCATTCATATACATATTGACGGTGGCTTGTTGTTCACTCACTCAGTCATGTCCAACTCTTTGCGACCGCATGCTCTGCAGCACACCAGGCTTCCCTGCCCTTCATCTCCCGGAGCTTACTCAGACTCATGTCCATTGAGTCAATGATGCCATCCAACCGTCTTATCCTCTGTCATCTCCTTCTCCTCCCACCCTTGGTCTTTCCGAGCATCAAGGTCTTTTCCAGTGAGTCGGCTCTTCACATCAGGTTTCCAAAGTACTGTAACTTCAGCATCAGTCCTTCCAATAAATATTCAGGACTGATTTCCTTTAGGATTGACTGGTTGGATCTCCTTGCAGTCGAAGGCACTCTGAAGAGTCTTCTCCAGCACCACAGTTCAAAAGCATCAGTTCTTCAGTGCTCAGCCTTCTTTATGGTTCAACTCTCACATCCATACATGACTACTGGAAAAACCATAGCTTTGACTATATGGTCCTTTGTCGGTAAAGTAGTGTATCTGCTTTTTAATATGCTGTCTAGGTTTGTCATAGCTTTTCTTCCAAGGAGCAAGTGTCTTTTAATTTCATGGCTGCAGTCACCATCTACAGTGATTTTTGGAGCCCAAGAAAATAAAGTCTGTCACTATTTCCATTGTTTCCCCATCTATTTGCCATGAAGTGATGGGACCAGATGCCATGATCTTTGTTTTTGAATGTTGAGTTGTTTTTTTGTTTTGTTTTGTTTTTTTAAATATGATAGCTTTATTGATGTATGTTTTAAATACCATACAATTCACCCACTTTAAGTGTATAATTCAATAGCTTTTATACTTGCACAGTTGTGGAACTATCACCATCATTGATTTTAGAACATTTTCATCACCCTGAGAAGTAACCCTGTATCCAGTAGCAGTTACTCCCCATTTGCTCTGTTGCATCTCCTGCCCCAGCTTCTGGCAGCACTGATAAATTTTCTATAGTGGTTTAGTTGCTAAGTTATATCTGACTCTTGCGACCCCAGGGACTGTAGCTCAAAAGGCTCCTCTGTCCACAGAATGTTTTCAGGCAAGAATACTGAAATAGGTTGCCATTTTCTTCTCCAAGGAATGTTGAGTTTTAAGCCAGCTTTTTCACTCTCCTCTTTCATCTTCATCCAGAGGCTCTTTAGTTCCTCTTCACTTTCTGCCATTAGAGTAGTATCATCTCCATATCTGAGGTTGTTGATATTTGTCCCAGGAATCTTGATTCCAGCTTGTGAGTCATCCAGCCTGGCATTTCGCATGATGTTCTCTGCATATAAGTTAAATAAGCAGGGTGACAATATATAGCCTTGACATACTCCTTTCCCAAATTTGGAACCAGTCCATTATTCCATGTCCAGTTCTAACTGTTGCTTCTTGACCTGCATACAGGTTTCTCAGGAGGCAGGTAAGGTGGTCAGGTATTTCCCATCTCTTGAAGAATTTTCCACAGTTTGTTGTGATCCACATAGTAAAGGCTTTAGCATAGTCAATGAAGCAGAAGTAGATGTTTTTCTGGAATTCCCTTGCTTTTTATGTGATCCAGTAGATATTGGCAATTTGATTTCTGGTTCCTCTGCATTTTTTAAATCCAGCTTGTACATGTGGAAGTTCTTGGTTCATGTATTGTTGAAGCCTAGCTTGGAGAATTTTGAGCATTACCTTGCTAACTTGTGAAATGAATGCAGTTGTGCAGTAGTTTGAAGATTCTTTGGCATTGCCTTTCTTTGGGATTGGAATAAAAACTGACCTTTCCTAGTCCTGTGGCCACTGCCAAGTTTTCCACATTTGTTGGCATATTGAGTGCAGCACTTTCACGGAATCATCTTTTAGGATTTGAAATAGCTCAGCTGGAATTCTGTCACCTCTACTAGCTTTGTTCATAGTGATGCTTCCTAAAGTCCACTTGACTTTGCACACCAGAATGTCTGGCTGTGGGTGAGTGATCACACCATCGTGGCTATCTGGTTCATTAAGACATTTTTTTGTACAGTTCTTCTGTGTATTCTTGCCACCTCTTCTTATTCTCTTCTGCTTCTATGAGATCCTTGCAGTTTCTGTCCTTTATTGTGCCCTTCTTTGCATGAAATGTTCCCTTGGAATCTCCAATTTTCTTGAAGATATTTCTAGTCTTTTCCGTTGTACTGTTTTCCTCTATTTCTTTGCTTTGTTCACTTAAGAAGGCTTTCTTATCTCTCCTTGCTGTTCTCTGGAATTCTGCATTCAGATGGATATATCTTTCTTTTTCTCCCTTGTCTTTCACCTTTCTTCTCTTCTGAGCTATTTGTAAGGCCTCCTCAGACAACCACTTTACCTTCTTGCATTTCTTTTTCTTTGGGATGGTTTTGGTCACCGCCTCCTGTACAGTGTTATGAACCTCCACCCATAGTTCTTCAGGCATTCTGTCTACCAAATCGAATCCCTTGAATCTTTTGTCACCTCCACTGTAAATCATAAGGGATTTGATTTAGGTCATACCTGAATGGCATGGTGGTTTCCCTACTTACTTTACGTCCGAATTTTGCAATAAGGAGCTGATCGTCTGAGCCACAGTCAGCTCCATGTCTTGTTTTTGTTGACTGTATAGAGCTTCTTCATCTTTGGCTATAAAGAATATAATCTGATTTCACTATTGACTATCTGTTCATGTCCATGTGTAGAGTTATCTCTTGTGTTGTTGGAAAAGGGTGTTTGCTATGACCAATGTGTTCTCTTGACACAACTCTGTTAATCTTTGCCGTGCTTCATTTTGTTCTCTAAGGCCAAACTTGCCTGTTACTCCAGTATCTCTTGACTTCCTACTTTTGCATTCCAGTCCCCAGTGATGAAAAGGGCATCTTTTTTTGGTGTTAGTTCTAGAAGGTCTTGTAGGTCTTCATCAGTTCAGTTCAGTCGCTCAGTCGTGTCCAACTCTTTGCGACCCCATGAATCGCAGCACGCCAGGTCTCCCTGTCCATCACCAGCTCCCGAAGTTTACTCAAACTCATGCTCATCGAGTCGGTGATGCCATCCAGCCATCTCATCCTCTGTCGTCCCCTTCTCCTCCTGCCCCCAATCCCTCCCAGCATCAGGGTCTTTTCCAGTGAGTCAACTCTTCGCATGAGGTGGCCAAAGTACTGGAGTTTCAGCTTCAGCGTCAGTCCTTCCAATGAACACCCAGGACTGATCTCCTTTAGGATGGACTGGTTGGATCTCCTTGCGGTCCAAGGGACTCTTAATTAAGAGTCTTCTCCAACACCACAGTTTAAAAGCATCAATTCTTCGGCACTCAGCTTTTTTCACTAGAACTGTTCAATTTCAGCTTCTTTGGCATTAGTGGTTGGGCATAGACTTGGATTACTATGATGTTGAGTGGTTTTGCCTTGGAAACAAACCAAAATCATTCTGTCGTTTTTGAGATTGCACTCAAGTACTGCATTTGACTCTGGTTGACAATGAGTGCTACTCCATTTCTTCTAAGGAATTCTTGCTGATGGTCATCAAATTAAATTCTCCCATTCTTGTCCATTTTAGTTCACTGATTCCTAAAATGTCGATGTTCACTCTTGCCGTCTCCTTTGACCACATCCAATTTACCTTGATTCAGGGACCTAACATTCCACGTTCCTGTGCAGTATTGTTCTCTACAGCATCAGACTTTACTTTCATCACAGACATATCCACAACTGGGTGTCCTTTCCATTTTGGCTCAACGTCTTCATTCTTTCTGAAGTTTTGTCTTCGCTTCCCCAGTAGCATATTGGACACTACTGACTTGGGAAGCTCATCTTTCAGTTTTGTATCTTTTTGCCATTTCATAGTGTTCATGGGGTTCTCAAGGCAAAAATACTGGAGTGGTTTGCCATTCCCTTCTACGGACCACATTTTGTCAGAACTCTCCACCATGACCCAACATTATGCCTGCTTTCATGCTAAAATGTCAAAGAAGTAGTGACAGAGACTGTATAACCTGTCAAACCTAACATTTTTACTTCCTGACCCTTTATGGAAAAAGTTTGCTGACCCCTACTTTTTAAATTTTTAAGTAATACATGTATGTATTTGATAGAAAATAATAGCAAATGAAGCAACAGACAAAGGATTAATCTCAAAAATATACAAGCAACTCCTGAAGCTTAATTCCAGAAAAATAAATGACCCAATCAAAAAATGGGCCAAAGAACTAAACAGACATTTCTCCAAAGAAGACATACAGATGGCTAACAAACACATGAAAAGATGCTCAACATCACTCATTATCAGAGAAATGCAAATCAAAACCACAATGAGGTACCATTACACTCCAGTCAGGATGGCTGCTATCCAAAAGTCTACAAGCAATAAATGCTGGAGAGGGTGTGGAGAAAAGGGAACCCTCTTTACCACTTCTGGGCATACACAGCGAGGAAACCAGATCTGAAAGAGACACGTGCACCCCAATGTTCATCGCAGCACTGTTTCTAATAGCCATGACATGGAAGCAATCTAGATGCCCATTAGCAGACGAATGGATAAGGAAGCTGTGGTGCATATACACCATGGAATATTACTCAGCCATTAAAAAGAATTCATTTGAATCAGTTCTAATGAGATGGATGAAACTGGAGCCCATTATACAGAGTGAAGTAAGCCAGAAAGATAAAGAACATTATAGCATACTAACATATATATAGAATTTAGAAAGATGGTAATGATAACCCTATATGCAAAACAGAAAAAGAGACACAGATGTACAGAACAGACTTTTGAACTCTGTGGGAGAAGGTGAGGGTGGGATGTTTCGAAAGAACAGCATGTATATTATCTATGGTGAAACAGACCACCAGCCCAGGTAGGATGCATGAGACAAGTGCTCGGGCCTGGTGCACTGGGAAGACCCAGAGGAATCGGGTGGAGAGGGAGGTGGGAGGGGGGATCGGGATGGGGAATACGTGTAAGTCTATGGCTGATTCATATCAATGTATGACAAAACCCACTGAAATGTTGTGGAGTAATTAGCCTCCAACTAATAAAAATAAATGAAAAATAAATAAATAAAAAGACGAGCCTTGATGCACTGTTGTTCACACTGGCACCACCTCTCAGGGACGTTTCATTCTTTTAACTGTCTTTTTTGGCATTTACAGTTACATTCTAATAATATTCTCACTGCACTATTTTTTGATTTAATAATTTTAGACACTAATTATTGACTAGTATAGGCCACTCTTTACTTTTTAGTGCAAGATTATAAATAAATTTACCATTTCTTAGCTGAAAGGTAATGTTTTATGATCATTTAAATAGTTTTCTGCATTTTCATAATTACATAAAGAAATTAACAACCACTCAGCAACAGTTAACGTTTATTTAATACTTCATATGTGCCAGGCACTCAGGTTTTAAAACTGAAGTGTAGTGGATTTACAGTGTTAATGAGTGCTGTGCTGCAGAGTGATGCACTGACACATATACAAACATTTAAAAAATGTTCTCTTCCATTATGGTTTATCATAGGATATTGAATATAGTTCCCTGTGCTGTGCAGTAGGACCTTGTTGCTATCCAGTCTGTTTGGAGAATCTTACATCTGCTAACCCCAGCCTCCTACTCCCCCCCCCACCCCCCACCCCCTTGGCAACTACCAGTCAGGTCTCTGTGTCCCTGATTCAGTTTCAGAGATAGGTTCATTTGTGTCATATGTTAGGTTCCACATGTGAGTGATACCATATGGTATTTATCTTTCTCTTTCTGACTGACTTCACTTGGTATGATCATCTCTAGTTGCATTGATGCAGTTTTATTCAGTTTCACAATCTTTACAGAACCCCTAGGAAGTGTAGGTACTATTGTTACCTCCATCTTCCAGATGATGAAATGTCATTGGAGAGCTTATGTGAAACTTCTCTTGGTCAAGACCTCATGGGGATTGGGGCCAGAAGTCAGCATTAGGAATGTGAGCTCTGAAACACGGTGCTGTAATGCCATGTGTGGAATCATGTGCTACTTGATGGTCACAGATGTGTGGTTTTATAGGTAATCTGAGGATTTACATGCAGAGATTCACGCGCAGGTCGGCTGAGGCCCCGCGTGGGATCTGCTGGGTGTGCGGCGGGCGCCGGGCCTCAGGGAGCAGCTGACTCTCCTGAGGCGAGGCTGTGCGCTACCAGCCTGCACACTGGCCCTCAGATTGGAGCTGGTGGCAGAATCGCTGGGTGGGCTTGGACCTTGCCTCTGGCTTCTGATTCAGTTGGTCTGGGGTGGGGCCTGAGCACGGTCCCAGGAGATAGTGAAGCTGCGGGGACCATGGGGGCTCAGTGCTATGTCCTTTGTGAACACGGGGTCTTCTGTGCCACACGACTCTCCCATGGCATCATGTCTCCATGACAGTTCAGCTGCTGTGGCGTATGTTTCCTCTTTGACCCCACAGAGGTCAAGGTCATGATGCTCATACAGTAGGTGATCATAAGCTGGTTATTGGCTCTTCCCTGGCATGCTTTTGTAGTTTTGACTTTTTCTATTACAGACATTGTAATTATAACATATAACACATTCTTACTGCAAAAATCACCTTTAGTAGCAGCACCATGCTGGAAGAACTCAGCAGAAAGGTAGACTAGGCCCTGAGGGATTCAGAGGCCTATTTGGTGACAGCCAGGCACTGAGGAGCTGTGCCCCTGACCTGTGTTTAAGGTCCGTGGAGAAAGTGACTTCATCTGATTGTAGCGGAGACTTGCCTTTCACCATTAGCATCCTTTGAAATCTCTGTTTTGCTCTTCTGTTTATTTAGAGTCCACCTGCATCAGCATGTCCGGGACTGAGGAAGCAGTCCTTGGAGGCCGTGGCAGCCAGCCTGCTGGGGGCAGCCCCGTGCTATGCTTTGGTCAGGTGAGTGTGTCCCCCTCTTCTCTGGAAGGGATGAGGGTAAGTGGAAACCAAGACGGTCTGGGGAAGCAGTGAGTAAGCGCCATCATGTATGTAAGCTGCTGTTTTCATCTAGAGACATTATTTGGGCGTTTCTGTTGAGCTCTGAGCGTGTATGGGAGCTTTAGCAGTGCTGGGGGCTACATTTAAATATAAACTGTTTTTGGATAGGTTGCATTTTCATATGCTTTTAACATTCCAAGTGGAACAGACTCTATGTGAAAAGTCTCAGTGTTTCCTGTCACTCCTGTCCCCATGACACTTGGATCTCTCTTTTTGGAGGCATCCAAAGTTTCTGGGGTTTATGGAGATACTCTGTGCTTATAAGGGAGATTCTTGCTTTGTCCATCCACATTCTGTCTGTCTTACCAGAGATCTGTGTGTATTTGTTCTACTTTAATAGGGCCAGGGGAAAACTACCAAGGGAACGAAAATCTAATCAAACAGTGGTGCAGTTCTCTGTGTGCAGGATGGGAAATGGCTGAATTGGAGGACACATGGAAGCAAGGCTTCCTGTCCTGTTTTCTCCTCTTCCACGTCTACATAAATGTCACGAGAGACTCTTGAGACAAGAAGTCTTAGTTTCCTAGTTTTGGCTGGAGAGAGTTGTGGTAACACACTAGTCACATCTAAGGCAGTGGTTCTCACAATGTGGTCCAGTGACCCCTGGGGTCCACAGGACCTTCCGGAGCCTGTGAAATCAAAGTTATTTTCATAATACTACCAAAGTACTGTGCCTTTTTCACTCTCATTCTTTCATGAGTGAGGGTGGAGTTTTCCAGAGACTGCATAGCATGTGCCGATGTCATTGCTCTGGTAGTTACTGGAATGTGTTCCTATGAAGTTTTAATTCCTTGTATCGATAGACAACCCACATGAACAACAGCTCATAGGATCCTCAGTAGATCTGAGCGTAGGGATGGCAGAAATGTCGGTTCAGTTTCCCCTTTCTGGTTCCAGTACCAGTACACAGTGGAAGAACACCAGGCCATCCAGAACGCCCTGAGGCAGAGGCTGGGCCCAGAGTACATCAGTAGCCGCATGGCTGGAGGAGGCCAGAAGGTAGGCGAGTTTACTGCCTGAAAAGTGGGGGCCCATGATGCTGACTATTGGACGAACTTGCCGGCTCCCTCTCTGGTCCTCATGGATTCAGTAGGTCTTTCATTCACTATCACTTCTCATCTCTGGAAAGGGATGGGATCCATCCTTCATTGTCCTCTGAAGTGGCCGAGTCACAGCCTTGAGACTCTAGTCTCAGACCCTAGTTCTCTGAGGTAAGTTCACTGGGAATTTCCCTGGAGTGTTTAGGGTGATTTTGACAAAAGAGCTGGTAAGGAATAAGTAAATTCTAATCCACAGTTAGGTATGGCGAGGAATTTTAACAAGGTGTTTTTTCTTCTTTATTTTTTCCAGGTGTGTTACATTGAGGGTCACAGGGTCATTAATCTGGCCAATGAGATGTTCGGCTACAATGGCTGGGCGCATTCCATCACCCAGCAGAACGTGGGTGAGTGTGCGTCCCTTCTTGGCATCGGCCAGCTTCCAGCCGGATGGGCTGCGGGTGAGGGCCTGGTGGGTGTGCTCCGTCTCTGGCAGGAGGAACACGGGTGAGGCAGGATCAGCACGCCCTCACCTGGCTGTCTTTCCCACCCTAGATTTTGTTGACCTTAACAATGGCAAGTTCTACGTGGGCGTCTGTGCGTTTGTGCGAGTCCAGCTGAAGGTGAGGGTGATGGAGGAGACGTGCGGGGGGAGAGTGAGCGCGTGCGGAGGCTCTGGGCCAGAGGAGGCTGTGCATTCACTCGGCCTTACTCAGGCGCCCGAGAAAATTTTGAGGAGCTCGTTCTCCTGCACATTTTTAAGTGACTAAGAATTTTCACCATATAGACAAATATTTGCAAGGGTGCATTTTTTGGCATATTGTAAAATTCTACGTTCTAAAATAAATCTGCTACATCTTTTTAAAATGTACCAATGGATTCTAAATATTAATACCATAGATTACATGCTGTCATCTATTTTAAAAAATATGTATACAAGCTACTTTTCTTTTGAGCAAGTTACTCTAGTCATTAGAAATTTTATGTTGTTTCTTCTTGAACACATATTTCCATTCCATTTCCCCACTGGCTTTTTTTTTTTTTTTTAAATAATGCAAAGTGATGCTTTTTTTTGGCTGCGTTGGGTCTTCATTGCTTTGCAAGGGCTTTTCTCTGGTTGCAGTGAGTGGGGGCTGCTCTTGGTTACAGTACTTGGGCTTCTCACTGCAGTGGCTTCTCTTGTTGTGGAGCACAGGCTCAGCAGTTACGGCTGTGGGCTCTAGAGCTCAGGCTCAGTTGTGGCGAACGGGGTTAGTTGCTCCATGGCATGTGGGATCTTCCTGGACCAGGGATCAAACCCGTGTCCCCTGCATTGGCAGGCGGATTCTTATCCACCACGCCACCAGGGAAGTCCCCTACTGGCTTATATTATATGATTGAAAATCTTTTATTAGTAACTATTGCGCTTGTCTGCCTGTGTCCGTCTGTGTATGTGTAAAAATTTGGAGGGGGGAGTAAATTTCCAGTGACTTTAAGGCTCTCTATTAAAACATTTCTTTTGGATTGAGATACTGTTAATATTACAGGTGTTATTAACACACAATAGAGTCAATTGTGTTTATTTTGAAGAGACAGCAAAACTGCATCAAAATATAAAATTTTATGGAAAACACATTTCTTAATAAGATGGATGAAGCTTTTTTTCTATTGTTAATATATGTATAGTTAATATTACTTATTCCTAAACATCTAGCATTAATTCTGTTCTGACTTATTTTTGTAAATAGTACTGAAAACCTTGGGCTTCCCGGGTGGTGCAGTGGTAAAGAAACCCGCCTGCCAATGCAGGAGACGCAAGAGACACAGGTTCGATCCCTGGGTCGGGAGGATCCCCTGGAGAAGGAAATGGCAACCCACTCCAGTATCCTTGCCTGGGAAGTCCCACGGACAGAGGAGCCTGGTGGGCTATGGTCCATGGGGTCGCAAAGAGTTGGACATGACTGAGCGCACACACACACAGATTGAAATCCTTATTCACATACACTGGGACTGGAAAGAGTTTCATTTTAGTGCTATTCATTGACTGCTTCTGAGTTATATTTCAGAATCACAGTGTTATCATCAGAAGTTATATTCAGCTCTTTGTCAGCTAACAGCTTGATCAGGCCTACCTTTGCTTTTTGGTGGAAGCCGAGAAGCAGATTCCACCTGACTTGTGAGAGGATTTGCTATCTAGTCGTTAGAATCAGTTAAATATAATATTTCAAATGGTATCCCAAAGGTTTTCTCTTTAACTTTCTCATATGGAGTGTGGTTGACCAGTAATGTTGTCCATTTCAGGGGTGCAGCAGAGGGGACTCAGTTATACGTGCATCCCTTCTTCTTCCAGTTGTTCTCCTGTTTGGGCTGTTACAGGATGCTGTGCTGAGCTCCCTCTGCTGTACAGTACCTCTTTGTTGATTAAATACAGCAGCGTGTATATGTCCGTCCCGAACTCTAATTATCCCTCCCCCACAAGGTTTTCCTGCTGTGCGGTAGTGCATCTTAGTAAGACTTGGGCTGGGTTAGACTCGTGCCTTTTTATGTAAAGAGGAAGAGAGGGGAGAACACAGATCCAGTCCAGGAGGCGGCCCTGGAGGACTGTCCCTGTCTGAGCATGGCTGCCTGGAGACGAAGAGAGCCGTGAGGGATGGGCTCTAACTCCTCACGGTGGGGCCTGACCGCCTTTTCTGCCCCCAGGATGGCTCGTATCATGAAGATGTGGGCTACGGTGTCAGCGAGGGCCTCAAGTCAAAAGCCTTGTCCTTGGAAAAAGCCAGGAAGGAGGCAGTAACAGATGGGCTGAAGCGGGCGCTGAGGTAGGCAGGCACCATTCATTTCAGAGCTGTCCCCAGCCCCGCCCCACCCTTAGCCCCAGGCAGCCTGTTTCCCTGTCTTTCCCTGCTGCGCCTTTACTCCAAGGCCCTCTTTGGGGAATACATGGTAGGATCCTGTTCTCTGCGGGACTTTGCCTCCGCCCCCACCCTCCCCTCCCCTCCCCACCACAGGTTGCTTCCTCCTCGTAGCGCACCTGTGTGGTTCTTTGTTATGTGCATGTAACATAGTTAACTTAGTTACACAGAGCAGGGTTTTAACCTTTTTGGTGGTTAAAGATGCCTTTGAGAATTGAATTACCAGAAAAAAAATACAGGTAAAACTTGCTTTAAAAATTCGCAGTGCCACAGCCTGTAGGGGATCCTAGCCTCCCAGTACAGAAGTCTAGTCGTGAAGGTTGTGCCCCTGAGCACATGTGCTCACGCACTGGGGGTCGCAGCAGTCCCTGGGAAGGGATCTCGGTCCTGGAGCTTGTGTTCCGCGGCAGGGAGGACCAGTGGGCTTTGTGAGTGGCTGACTCACACCCTATGCTCTGGGGCAGGGACCTACGACTGTCCCGCTCACTGCTGTCTTCTCAGAACATCATCGAGAAGCAGCCTGAACAGAGGCTGTAGCCCTGCTCTCCGCTGTGTACACGTAACTGTTCTCAACCCGGTTCCACTCTGTCTTACCCTTAGAAGTTTTGGGAACGCACTTGGAAACTGTATTCTGGACAAAGACTATCTGAGGTCACTGAACAAGCTTCCATGCCAGGTATGTTGGAAGTGGGGATGGTGACTCTGCTGCCCTTGTGTCTGAGTACGTGGTGACGGAAAGGGACGTGAAGACACGGCCAGCTCTGGAGAGGGTCGGGAATGTGCACTTCCACCGTCTTTGAACATAAGAGCTAGCAGGGACCAGTGGGCTCGTTTACAGCCGAGGACGATGAGGCCCAGAGTCCAAGGTGGAGAGGAGTGTGCTTGGCAGAGGTCTGGGATGGGAGCACAGGGCCCTCTCAGCCCACTGCCACTTCTTACAGACCTCTAGAGCCTCAGCGGCCCAGCCTTCTGCTCTTCCGCAGCTCTCTGTCTGGAAGGGCTGGATTCCTGTTTGTGTAGGTGCGTGCCACGTGATCTGCACGCTTGCCTTCGGAGAGTGGGGTCTGGAGCCCAGCGTGACCTGGGCCGGTCAGGCGCGGGAATGCCCCTGATGCTGCTGAGTGTGGCTGTGGTTCTTCGGGCCCCTGCAGGGCCACCACCCGCCCGGGCAGCCTCCCTCTGCTGTCCTTGGGGGCCTTTTTCTTGTGCTGCCCCTCACAGAGGTGTGTGTCAATTGGCAGAACTTCGTTTGTTTCTTTCCTTTTTTAAAATCTTTTTTATGTATCATTGGACTCAGTTTGCTATTAATAATAATGTTTAGGATGTCTGCATCTGTATTCATGAGGGATATTGTAGTTTTGTTTTGTAATCGTAGTAAGAAACAAATAGGAGCTTCCCTGGTGGAGTAGTGGTAAAGAATCCACTGCATAAGCAGGTTTGATCCCTGGGTCGGGAAGATCCCTGGAGAAATGAATGGCAACCCACCCCACTTCTGCTCTGTGCCAGGCCGTGGCTGGGGGCGAGTGGCATGAACATCCCACCTGCTTGCTGTAACTTTGTTTCAGTTTCACGTTGGCCTGAGTGCTGGCATGTCTTAGCTGGTCACTGGAGCTCTTACAGGGGGATTCTAGTCTGTTTACTGTTACCTTGGTGTCTCCGTGAGGGAGGGCGTGGAGCTTCCTAGTCGGCCGTTTTGTTGACATGACTGTATTTTTTCACTTTTTTTAAAATGAAGTATAACATATACACAAAAAGCTGCGAAAGTCATAATGGCACAGCCTGGTGAATTTTTGGAAGTGAACATAGCTGTTTACACCTCAGATTAGGGAAACAGGACATAGCCAGCTCTCTAGTACTTTTTTGCTCCCCCCACTCCATTCAGTTTTCTCTTTTTTTTTAAACCTTTGGCCATGCTGTAGCTTCGTTGCTGTGCTCAGCATGTCTCCAGTTGCAGCGAGCGGGGGACCCCCGTGGTTTTTGTGCACAGGCTTCTCACTGCGGGTGGTTTCTCTTGTGGAGCACAGGCTCAGTAGTTGTGGCGCTCAGGCTTACTTGCTCCATGGGGTGTCTTTCCGGACCAGGGATTGAACCCATGGTCCCCTGTATTGCAAGAGTTCATAGTTTAACTACTGAACCACCAGGGAAGTCTGACTATTTTTTTTGAAAGTAACTTTTTTTTTTTTTTAGTCTTTTAGTCAGGTTTATTCCTGCTTTTAAACTTTATATAAATGTAATTGTTTGGTTTGCACTTTATAAAAAGTGTTGTGTTAAAAAGTACAGCACAGATATATAGACAATGGACACGTGATAAATGTTCAGCTGGATGAATTCTGAGGCAGACACCGCCGTAGCCAGCACCTGCCATCAGGTCGAGCATCCCCGCTTCCCAGAGTCTCCGGGTGTGCCACCCCCTCCCTTGTTACTGCTGAGGAAACCACGTGCATCACAGGCTAGTTCTGGTTGTTCTTTACTTTTTGGACTCACATTATGAACTGTTTTGTGTCTGGCTTTCATTCCACCTGTGTGATTCATTTGTGTTGAATGTAGTGGCGTTTTATGTGACACAAGTCTACAGGTGGTTTTCCCATTCTGACTTAATAGGCGCTGGAGATCTTCATAGCTTTTGGTTGTTGAATAGGGCTGCCATTAGCATTCTTAAGCATGCCTCGGTGCTCACACACCCATTTACTGTGGAAATTATTAGCGAAGCTCAGAGGGTTCGGCATATGCTTGGTTTTAGTAGGTTCTACTTCCAGTTGTTCAGTACGGCACATAGCAGTATGTGAGTTCCAATTATTCTGTATATTCAACAGCATTTAGCTTTATCAGTCTTAAAATTTTTTTCAGTGCTCATTTTCAGTTTTTTTTTGTGGTGGTAAAATAAACATAAAATTTACCTTCTCAGACATTTTAAGGGTGCAGTTCAGTTGTACAAGCCACATTCCTAATGTGGGGTACTCACCACTACCATCTATATCTGTAACTCTTTGCTGTTATAAAACAACTCGTACCCACTGTCCAGTGACCCCAGCTCCCTCTCCACACAGCCCGGCACCACCGTCTGCCTCGTCTCTGCTGCTCGCTACCCTCGGTGCCTCTTGTCAGTGGGGTCATCTGTTTGTTCCTGGCCTGTTCACTGAGCGCATCATCCTCAAGTTTCCTGGCATGAGCTCATTTGCCCTTGAGTTTATTTTTTTGGCAGCACCATGTGGCGTGTGGGGGCTCAGTTCCCTGACCAGGGATTGAAACCAGGCCTTTGGCATGAAAGCCTGGAGTCGTAACCACTAGGTCACCAGGGAACTCCCTGCAGAAGCTCATTTCTTTTTGACTGACTGACTTCCCAGTGTAGATAAGAAATTTCACAGTGTAATGTTCATTTTCAGGTTATCTTTACCAAAATGTAGTCATCTCCACCCAATACTCTGTTCTTCCATGAGCCTCACATTACTGAGTGAGGCTTTGCTTGTGGAGCACAGGCTCTGGGTTTCTGTACTGTGATGATGCACGATCATTTCCATAGAAAAGTGTGTCAGGCCCAGTTGCCAAGGAAAGATTGAAGTTAGATTTTACAGAGTATTTTGCCCTAAATAAAAACTTAAGTGTGATTCCTTCATATGAAAACCCCGTTAACACAGAATGGCGCAGGTGGGAAATGGAGCTGTTTTACTCTACACAGAGTTGGAGTTACTTGCACTTGTGGATCCTTTGTCTCAGCTTCTTAGGACCTTGAAGGAACGAGGGCAGAGAAATGCGGAAGGGGCAGGAGCAACTGAAGGAAATTATTCTCTCTCCTCATTAGCCGCCTCTTGAAGTGGATTTAACTAATGTAAAGAGACAAGATTTTGAACCATCTGTTGAACAAGCCAGATACAGCAGCTGCCAGCAGAATGTGACTCTGGAACCCCCTAAAGCCCGGGAGGTGACCTCACCGTGCAGACTGAGCCACTCAGCTGGCCCCCACGGTGTGACGCAGGGGGACAAGGAGAGCAGCTCCCGGTACGGCCGCCTGCCCTCACCTCTGCTCCTCCATCCACTTGCACCTTCTGAGCAGCACGTGGGGCCGTGAGCCCCCTTGGGAACTGTGTGCTGTTGACCAGGTAACTCGGAACTCCCCCAACACCCCACTGGTCTCCTGCTGCAGAAGCCTGGCCCCCGGCACCACGGAGAGCGAAGCCACGCTCCAGCGGAAGCTCCGGCAGAAGCAGCTGCAGCAGCAGTTCCGGGAACAGATGGAGAGACAGCAGCAGGCTGCCTCCTCTGCCCTGTCCGCCGGAAGGAAGGACCAGGGTGAGAGACTGGGGGGCACCTCTGCCTGGAGCGGCAGGTTAGGTCCAGACCAGGGCTCGGTACACATGGGGCCAGGGCTTCAGAGCGCCGGGTCCTGCCCTGCGTTTCCCCGTGGGTGAAGACAGTGGTCCCCGGGGGAAGGAAACAGACAGCCCCTGACGTCACCAGAGCTGGACCGCTCCGGTGCCAGGGCTTCTTCGGGCTTCAGTTACTCTGGCCACATGGACATGAGCTCTTTGACTGTAAGGCAGGAAGTTGGGTGTGCAGGTGATGGGGCTTATGGCAGTTCTTTCTTCATGAACTTGTGTTTATTTCAGAGTCCAGATTCATTGGGAGTAGTAGATACAGATTGTTTTGAAGTCTTTTCCAGAGACTAGAAACAAAGACAAAACGGATTTTTCCCAGCGTCTCCTTAAAAATTAGTAAGATTCTGACGACCTGGTTCCTGTTTAGTTCTTTAAAACTCCCCTCAGCACTGGCCAGCCGAAATTAATGAAAGGAAAAGCCAACAATGGATTGTGCTGGGGCTGTTCTTAGACTTATTATTCTGAGTCTCTAGCTTCCAACCCAGACTTCTCCGTTTTTTCTCTAGTTTGATGAGAACATGGTGTTTTCAGCTCTAGTTTATACAGATGAGTAGGTGGGACTGGGACATAGGGCCCCGAGCTTGATGTGGCTGTGCGGGGGGGGGTAGCCGGGCAGCTCTGCACGCACCCCTGAGGCTGCCCAGCCCCCCGATGACGAGGGAGCTCGGCCCGCCGCCTCTCTCTGCAGCGCAGCCGCCACCGGTGCCTCCTGCCAAGCCCAGCCTCCCCAGGACCCGCTCACCTTCGGAGCCACTCACCCAGAGAGACCTGCTCCCAGGTAGGCGGAGCTAGAGGACTAAGGCCTAGTCAGCAAACAGGTCAGGGGCCTGTGAGTCCCTGGCCGTCACGCACACATCTCAAAAGAGGCACAGGGATCTTTACTTCTGTCGGTTCTGTTCCACGGGGATGCGAGCGGCCCAATGCTGGGTTGAGTGCTAGCGCGTGTGCAGCTCCTCTGCGGCACCGTGGAGGCCTGGTGTACTTCCACAGGATGGGCAAAGAAGTTCAGATGCCGTCACGGGGCCCTCACGACACAGAACTTCTCATGACCTGCTCTTTTCTCTCGTTTGTGTTACGTTTTCCCGTGACCACCGTCCTTGCAGACAGTCTTGAAATGTGGGACATGGCTATGGATGCAGAGGACAGCGTGCTCAAGCCCTTGTTGAAACCAGAACCACCGCAGACCCCTACCATCTCGGTCCTGAAGAACCACATGGAGACCCAGAACAGGATTCCACAAAGCCTCTACCACCAGACTCCACAGGCACAGTCTGGACCCTGGCACCTCCAAACTTTCAGCCTTAAACAACAAGCCACAGGTAGCCGAGTGTTCTAGGAGCAAACACCAAAGGGAACCTGGGTGTGTGTGATTGATTCACTGAATCTTAAAAGCAGGATGACATTCCATTTTAAGATGTCCGGTGGACTCCTGTCAGAGGGGCAGCAGTGTAAGAACGTGGAGGACAACTAGTTTAAGAGCCAGAAGTTCCCGTGGGGTAACTCTTCAGCTATATTTAACAGCTGTGGTTAAACGCAGGCTCATCTTGACTTCTCCTGCAACTTGGTCTCGTGTTAATGGAGGGATCTGTCCTCATGTAACAATTCTCATTCTTGGGCTTTTGTGGTTAAAAGTAGGTAAACTAGGACTGTTAGCTAATGACTTCTGGATTATATCAGTTGTTATTTACTCCTCATTTTAAAGTCACCGCAGTTATGTTTGAACAGTTTCCTCTTCCACAGGGGACTGTGATTCCTCTAGGAAGAATCAGGACATGAAGAAGAGGAAACTGGATCCACCTTAACCAAGGCTCAGGTCACCTCCTGAACTCGGTCCTGACGGGACTTCATTTTGGTCCTGAAATGACTGCTCCTGCCTGAGGAGTGCGCTCCGCTTCAGGGCTCTGCCTGCTTCATCCTGAACTCTGCCGGAGGACTTGGCACCTGCTCACATCAAGTCGGGCAGTTGGGAAGCTCTGCAGAGACTCAGTGCCTTTTCTTGGGCTCCTCACTCTCTTTATTCCTAAGCTATTATGTTAATGAAGACAGAAATCACCTCGGCCTGTGGTAAATCCCTGAGTGACCTCTGACCTCTTGCTGTGGGGCCCCCCGTTTTCTAATGCTGCCACGCAAGATTGCAGTCTTCATCACTATCGTTCATCAGCTAATCATGAAACAACTTCCTTTTTCTCCTAAGACCAAAGAAAAGGCATTTTTAAGAAAGCAAAATTAAATCCTACCCTGTAACAATATAACAGGCGTATCTCTTCTTATTGCAATTCACATTGTTTTTTAAAAACAAACGGAAGGTTTTTGGCCACCCCATGTCGAGCATTTTAAAGATTCTTTTTTAAGATACAGTGCTAGCGCATTCAACTACAGTGTCATGTCAACAGTGTTCATATGTAGCCGAAAACCAAAAATCTGATGTAAGCAGCTGTTTACATTTATTTACCTGTTTCAGATGCAAAGGGGCCTCATATCCAGTCCAGAGGCAGCTGGAGCCATGGTCTTGGCCACGCCAGCACCCCCGATCCCTCACCTGAGCTGCAGAGATTTTTTTTTCTGGTTTTGGTATTGTTACCACGATCTTCCTCATCTGCAACATCTTAGTTCGGGTCAGAATTGCTGTTTGAAAAAGTTTCTGGAGATAGGAATCCAGTTATAAATTGCACACAAGTCATATCAGAGCTAATGTGATCACGAAAAGGCACCTGCTGAAAATGAATCCCCACAGCTCAACAAAACCAAGTTCGGTTTATTCGAATGGCTTCATCACATGTCCACAAGCAGAAAGTGCAACCCACAGTTAGTGCCAAACAGGAGTGACAGCTGCCAAGAATCCCTAAGGTTTGAATTCAGTTTATTTTTTTTTTAAACAGTGTACATTGTTAAATAATGTAAGGAAAACATTTATAATTCAGAAAGATTTTTTTAATGTGGAAAAAGATACTCAAAGTGTACTATTAACACGAAAATAATTTAAACAGTTCAGTAGCACTGGTTCATTCCTCTAGGCTTGTTATTTCATCCACAGGAGGGGAAAAAAAATCAACAGTAAGTAAAACCAGTTCTTACTTTCCATGTGCGTGAAGAGACCTCAAAATCATTAAACCAAAGTGACAAGACAGTCGTGCTGCATTTGGCTCCCTCCTTTGGTACAAAGTCCTGTCTCCTCTGTCCAGGTATCTGTTTCCCATTTCCTCGGCACTTCTTGTTCTGTCCTTACTCTTACCATTTCCCGAGGATTATAGGCAGAGAGAAAGTAAAAGCAAAGCTTTCAAAGCAAAGCTTGGAGCACCTGCCCTTCTCATCTCTTACCTTCCTAAAACCTCAGCTTTCATTTGTATCTTTGGGGCCTTGCTAACTTAATAAAGAAAATGGCCAATGAAGGACGGGACAGCCAGGCTCTTCCTGTCATGGGAGATTCCTGGGGTGGGCCACTGAGGTGGCTGAGAGTCAAGAGAAGCAGCACCCCAAGATTAAGAGTCCTGGCTTCTTGCCCCATCTGCTGGGAGAACAGAGATCCCCAAAACAGGCAATTGGGAGAGTATTTCCTGAAGTTTCTGAAAATAAAACTGCCCATCACAACTAGACATAGCACTAAATAATACTGGCTGGTTGCAGTTATTACTTGAGGGGAGTCTCTCTTTATATGAGAGTATCCATTGTCATTCTAGAAACACAGGTAGCCAGGAGATTATGACCCTGCAACCCTCTGGACATTATACAGAAGTGAGGAGGAACAAGCAGCCATTCCTGCAGTGCTTATTTCAGATGTGGGACCACCTGCCACAAACTGCAGGACCCCACGTTGAGAAATACACGCTACGTTTGCACCAAGAGGAAAGCAAGCCAAACAATTTTTCTTAGAGCAACTTTCTCCATCTGAGACGTTTCACTATCACACCTCCCAACTTAAAAACTAGCCCCCACCCCCTTCCTTTCTCTTCAGCCATTTCTTCTCAATCTTCTGTGTTCAAGCCCAGCGCAGGTAAGTAAGGCTTAGGGCAGCCGCTGGCCAAGCACCAAGTCTTCAGAACACGTCTGTTCTCCAGCCTCTAGCCTCTCAGCACCTATCGCACACCACACTCAGTCTGTTAACTGCCCGATTTGGTGACAGCATCCCTCCTCACTTGTCCTGAAACAGTTTTCTGCTTTAACCACTGATGTCAACTTAACTTCTCATCCTGCTCATCTTACAAAATTGTTAAATGACTTGAAAAAAAATACCCTTCCAGTTTCCTTACAACATAGTCCACTGCCGGGTCACACGGACCCACGCTGTCCTTCCACACGCCCTCGCGGACCACGGTCTGACGAGAAGCTGATGCAACGGCAGAAGCGACAGAAGTCCAAGGCACTAAGCGTCCAGCAAGCGGCACTGGGAGGACGGAAGGATTCAAGTCGAGTGACTTTACAAGTGTACATTCACATTTATTTATCTAGTACAATGGAGATACAAAGGGGAAAAGTGAAACCTCAGTAAGTAAGGACAGAGCTAGCCTTTTTAAGCCTTTCATATTTTACTCTTAAACTACTGTTGTCCAACAACATTTATACATCACAGTGTTTCCACATCAAAACTGATGGCAAAGTTACATGTCCGCAGGGAACTTAATTTTTTTCCTAATTGCTAATGCTGCAGTCAAAGCTGCGAGTATCATTTGCTTAAAGCACTAATGACCTATTGTAAGAAAGGGCTGAAACCTCCATCCCTCCCCTGGTGTCTTCACTGGGTTCTAAAGATTGGTTGGATTGAGGTGGGGGGTAGGGGGAGACAGGAGAAAAAAAAACAGTGGGGGCGACAGGGTAGGAGAGAGCCCGATAGTTTAAATTTTTTGTCTTGTGGTTTATATTCTTGAGGGAGTAAGTAAGGGGCTGGGGTGGCTCCCACAATGAAGAGCCCCACCACATGAAAATGCAGACGGCTCTGCTTTTCCAGAGCTCTCTAGGAGCCTTCTGACCAACCCGACTTCCCAAGCGCTCACTGCTGGGTCTGGGCGACGACAAAGCACACAAGACAGCTGCCCTCTCTCCTCCCACTCCAGGCGGCGGTGAGGGCAGGGGAGAGTCCACTCCAAGGGCTCTAAGCGGGATTAAAACATTCCTTTCTGGCAAGAAATGACCAGTTAAATGCAGCACTAGTAGTTAGCATACAGGCTATTCCCCCCCACCCCCCACATTCCATCTCCTGCCCCCAAACCTGCCCCAGGATCGCCTCGGGTCTACGTGGTCCGCAGGTTGGAACCTGGGGGGTTGCTGATGGATTTCTGCAAGTTGCTGATGTTGAAATTCTGTAAGGAGGCTGTTCCCACAGGCTGGAACTGGCTAAGCGGCTGGGGTGCCGGGCCACCCGTCCCACTCCACTGCGTGCCAAACGGGGGGGCAGGGAAACCGTACTGCTGAGGGGGGCACATGGACTTGGGGAAGTGCCCTAGAGAGGTAGCTGACGCTGCAGAGCCGGGGGCAGAGCCGCCCAGGTTTGAGGTCATGGAGACGCACAGCTGACCGGGCGCGGAGAACTTCCTTGCCATGCCAGGGCCCTGGGGAGAGAATAGGCCGGTGAAGCCGTGTGGGTGGGACAGGCACAGGGTGAGGGAGAGTTCTAGGACTGGGCTGCTCTGACCTTCCAGAGTCGGGGGAACAACTCCCAGACAGCCTTCGGTCACCATCACTGGCTCCTGACACTCACCACATACCTGTTCTGACTGGAAGGGGGTGGCGTCGCATGCCTCGTGTGAGCAGCGCGAGCACACGCCATTCAGTGTTAAGGAAAGGGGAAGAAAGGCTGGGCTGACTCGGTTCAGAGAAAGGAATCCAGGGAAAGAAACTAAGGGACCTGGCTGATTTCTTTCTTGCCGGAAGTGCTAGAACTCAGGAGCCCCTGGAGGTGGTCATGGCAGGGTCCCGTGTGCCCAGTGACACTCGGACAGGCAGGAGGAAGCACGAGGGGCGCGCTGACCTCATAGCTCACGTGTCCTTTGCTTCCCCGCCTGCCTGAGAGACTCATGGCGTCCCGGGCCCAGTTGTCCACCAGCTTGTGCAGGTCATCCGTGAACGTGCCCTTCCTGCTGGACGTCACGGCAGGAGGCGGAGCCGGGGCGGCCTGGCTGCTCACAGCTCCCCCAACGGCGTTGGTGCTGCTGGTCCCTGAGGTCAGAAGAAGCAACAAGGCATGCCCGTTAGCAGGGACTTGGGTGGTGACTTCAGGGAGAGGAGAAACCTCCCACGATGATGAACGGCAAGCCCAGGATGGGGGATGAACCAGGGAGCCATGCAGAAAGGAGGTTTCAGGGTCTCAGGAGCCAAACGCTGCGGCGGAGCAGGGCCGGGGGAGGCTCTCCTCAGGAGCTGCCGGGGAGGGATGAGGGCGGGGGGGCTCGCTGCGCCCGTCCCCGCGGTGTCGGGAGCACGGACACTTGCTCTGGGCCTCTGTGCCCAGCACCCGCTGAGGAGAGCTGTGTGCTGTAGCCGCCAAGCCTGGCTGCTCTGGACGCTGCAGGACAGGGCACGCGATGAGGGCCCCCCGAGCACAGGCAGGGTCCCCGCGGGAGCCGAAGCACTGTGAGGACAGGCCTGAGGGGGGCTGGGCTCCCCAGCCACGGGGGGCCGGGGTCTGGGGCGCGTTCAGCCGTTCTTCCACAGAGAGGGAGACGAGAGAACGCGTGCTCTGTTCAGAAAGCTTCTTCACCTGGGCCCATAAACATGAACGCAAACATGAACTTGGGAGAGTGAAGGCTCAACCTCTCCCAGCTCCCCGTGAATGAAGCAGCACGAGGACGCGAAGGTTCTCTCTGCTGCGCCCGAGCCTCTTGGCTCCAGGAAGCCGCGGCGTCCCCGAGGACGACCCCGGCTGCACCGTGGCTGGCTTCTCCCACCCTGCCCCTCCGCAAAGAGCAGGCACTCTCTGTGCACCCAGGGAGGTGGGCGGTGCGGGGAGCAGGAGGCTCTGGGGCTGTGATGAAGGGACTCTATGGTTTGATGAGGAAGAAAGGAGTCTGTGTCCTGCCTGATTTCGGCTCTGCTGGAGGGCACACTGGCGATTATTCGAGAGGCAGGTTTGAGGGAAGAGGGAAAGAAGAGTCAGGGTCTCGTGTATTCCCCGCACCCCCACTTTCTTACCAGATCTCACATGTGCTGCGGAGTAACTGTAAGCGGCCACTGTAAGGTGTGAGCCAAGAGGACTTCAGATCCCCAGTCAAAGCCAGGGCTGAATGTCTAAACGCGGACACTGCCCGCTGTCACAGTCCAGCAGTGCCAGAAGCAACTCCACCCCCACCCCCAGGCCCCACGACGGGGAGGCTCACCCGCCTGGGCCGGGCACCCAAGCCCAAGTGCGGGAGGAACAGCCGTCGTGAGGTGAGGCTGCCCGGCGCAGAGGTCCCGTGCTTCTCAGCACCCAGGCAACACGGGGGCAGGGGGTGGGGGCTGAGTTCCCTACAAAGCAGAACCCAGGAGGAAAAGTGGGACGCACAGGACACAGGCTTCCGGGAAGGCAGGAGGGAGACAGCGCAGGCGGGGGACAGGGGTGGGGATGGGTGTCGCAGCGCATGCATGGGGACCATCTCACCCCCCGCCCCCGGGGTGAGTGACCACGGCGGCGTGAGCTTGGTGGCGAGTGAGACGATGAGGACGACACAAAGGATCACAAGTGAGCATAGCTGTCAGCAGCCCGCAGAGGGGAGCGCTGCTGGTCACAGGCTGGGCTCAGCTGGGTGCCGAGGCCCCTCGACATGGCGCGGGGTGGACACTGGGGGAGCGTCAGCCACACAGGCAACCTTCTCATTCTGGCTTCTGAAAACCGCCTTCCCGTGAGACGATGACATACACACACCCCTTTCCAAGCAGAAATTAACTCTGGGAAAAGCTGGCTTGGCTACTAAACCCAGGAGAATGGAGGTGCATGTGGTCCGTGGCAGCAGGAAAGCAGTGACGAGACCGGCAGAGCAGGCGTTTCCGAGACACGGCCAGCCTTCAGAGGACACTCATTGTCCTTTAAACCCTTCTCAGTTCTGCTCGAATATTCTAAAAGCAGTGCATGCTTTCCCACCAAAATGCTCTCCTGCCGTAGTCTGCCCCCCACCCCTGCCCCCTCCTAGTAACAAGAGCCCACTATGAGCCACGCTTATTGCTGCCTCCCAAGCACCATTTTCTGGAAGAGTCCCTTGGCGGCAGCTGCTACTATTCGCACCGTCTACACAGCTGGCTGACTCCTCGGGGGGCGCGAGGCAGCCCACTCACCCTATACACCCCCACCCACAGCGGTCACAGGGCTGGGTGCGGGCTGCCACCGAGAGCATGGACTGTGAGGGGACTCAGAATCTGGAAGGACAGCCAGTGGCTCAGCCACTGCGCGTGTTGAAGACGACACCAGAAAAGGGTGCAGGGCTGGGGTCCGGGAGTCGAGAGGCTGCGGGGTGCAAAGAGCTCAGGGTGACACGCTTCACAGTCAGGGACCAGAAGTAACAGAAAGAAAGGATAATTACTACAGAGCTGGTTGCAAGGGCAGACTTTTTTCACCATCTTCCCTGAAGCACAAAGAGAGAGCAGTGTGTTAAAGATAAGGAAACAGAAGTATAAAATAATTAGACTCTCCAAACAGCACACCAGGGCCCAGCAGGAGAGAGCAAGAGGGGAGAGGACGGGGACTGGCGCAGGCGCCAGGCTGTGCAGGGGGCCCCCTCCCAGCCCACAGCCCCACCCCACTCTCTGTCTGCAGGAGCGACCCTGCACCAGGCCTCTGGGGCTCTGGCCTCACTACTGGAACCTCAAGTACCCAGGCAGTCTCTCCACGCCCTGGCCCCTTCCTGCTTCTCCTGCTGGGCTGTTAAGACGCACTGCATTAAATGCATTAGCAATTCTACCACAGGAGGCTGACAGATGGTACCATTGTTACAGTTCTCATTTAAACTGGCTAACACACTATTTCCAAACCCTAGACATACATACTAACCCCGTCCCCCCTAGAAAAATCTTTTTTAAAAAGTATGTGGAAAACGAGCAACTTTTGAACAAAAATAAAGCATGAAGCCAAGCCGTGCTTCCAAACCATTATCTATTTTGAGCATTGAGTGAAGCACCCCAGACTAGTTAAGACCCCATGCCCGAGAGCCCGATCTCCGTCCATATTTGCTGTTTTGCCTTTTTTCTTCTTTTTGGCCACACCGCACTGCTTGTGGCCTTTAGTTCCCCGACAGGGACTGAACCAGGGCTCGGCAGTCCTAAACCACTGGGTTTGTTTGCTTTAAATCTGCATCTTGCCATCTGCTCACAAAGGCTTACATGATGGATGCTGATGTGCCGCCAACGGAGGCAGGGCCTCTCATTTTAGACCTAAGGGAGCGATCAGATTTAATACTTCAAACCACTTTCATCTGAACAACACTGTAACACCACCTACCTTTCAGAGTGTGATGAGAATGTTCTGAGCTAACAGAAGAGGTCCCTATCACATGACACATCCCTCACAAAAATGCCCTGGTGCTCTTCCTTCCCCGAGACACTACAGGCTACATAACACAGACTGACACCTCCAACACTTGTCTCCTGCTATTACTGTCTCTTCAGTCATCTTTCTAACTGGACACAGGACTTAAATGCTTACTTAAGTGTCGAGGACATAACATTCTTGGTTCAACCTAGCCTTGCCAGGCCCTGATAGCTCAGTTGGTAAACAATCTGCCTGCAATGCAGGAGACAATGGTTCAATTCCTGGGTCCAGAAGACACCCCTGGAGAAGGGATAGGCTACCTACTCCAGTATTCTTGGGCTTCCCTTGTGGCTCAGCTGGTAAAGAATCTGCCTGCAATGCAGGAGATCTGGGTTCGATCCCTGGGTTGGGAAGATCCCCTGGAGAAGGGAAAGGCTACCCACTCGAGTATTCTGGCTGGAGAATTCCATGGACTTTGTGTAGTCCATGGGGTCACAAATAGCTGGACATCACTGAGCAACTTTCACTCACCCACTCAGCCTTGCCAGGAAAGCTGTCGACCTACCAAGCGGGGCAGGCCTTCTACGTCCCTCTTGGCCACACAGTCCTGGACTAGTGTTGCATGAGGCCCAAGGATCTCTGAACCACACTCAAGAAACGACAACAGTCCAGAACACATGCACTTAAAAAGTATGTCAACAACCACATCAGAAGTTTGAGGCCTTAACAGAGAAGATCTTTCAGCTCGAATGAAGGTTTTCTATTTAAACCTCAGTTTTGTTTTTAAAATTCTCATTTCAACATACATTTATCAACTACCAGAACGTGCCAGGCTCATCAGAGAGCAATGATGTGTGCTTCCCTGGGCTCCTGTCTTGCGCCCATGATCTCACCGGGTCTGTGCAGGACCGCCCTCACTCCTCACACAGGGAGGTGGGCTGGAGAGGCAGATGACTTGTTTTGGGGAAGAAAGCTGAGAAGTCCCAGCAATTTTGTTAAAAAGCCCATCTTCGCTTGCAGGTGCTGGCCCTCGGTCTTAATGAGCATAATTTGTAAGACGAACTGCACTGAAACCCTCTTTGAAATACTGACTTTATGGAATCAGAGGGCAGTGGTGGTGAAAGCATCCAGTGAAGAAATTCCAGCATCTTTACAACTGATAAGATGGTTATGCTTAACTGACATTACAAAAAAAAAAAAAAACTTTCAATCTACTCTGAAAAATAATACAAAAACAGGGTTTCAGTTTTCCCTGCACCAGTGATCAGGAAGCTTTCTGTGACTTCTAATGCCAGATCAAGGGGCAGCACTATGCATGGCTGGGTGCACAGACATCACTATGCTGAGTGACTCAGCAGTCCCTTGCCCTGGACACCAGGCTGCCCTCTGGCACAGGCTGAGGAAGAGGCAGTTCTATCAGAAAATTCATTTTGACGTTTATAGAAACCTATGATCAGTTCTCCATCTTTTATCATAATTAACAGAGGCCCAAACTTCTGAGGGCGATACTAGTTCAGCCAAGCCACTGCGGAGATGACGCACAGACACAGATGAAAATGGAGTGCGTGAAACAGACGCAGCGCAGACACAAGGACGAGGAAGGAGTAAAGGTGTTACACACAAAGAGCCAAGCAGGGCGTACTCAGAAATCGCGTCCTCCTGCCGCCAGCTTTGAACGTCACCTGCTCGGACGCACAGTTAAACTTGGCACAGCCTGTGAGAGGGGAAGAACGGGGAGAACAGGGAGAGAAGAGACAGAACACAGCTACGAGACGTTAGAACCCGAGCTGAGAGCCAGATGTGCTAGGACGGCACACAGAGGGACGAGCTTGCAGGACAGGCCTGCACGCCACTGGCAGGGGTCAGGCCGGTCCCCCACTGGCCCAGACTGCACCACCCGCCAGCACGCGCGTCCTGCGAGAGACAGGCTAACCTCTAGCCTCCGCAAAGCTGCGGCAAAAGCACCTCCATTTGCCATTTGGTCCCCTTCATTCTCTTCCACCCAGATGCCCAACACCTTTTAAGTTCTGTCTAATGTTACTAAAAGGTCTTTCCTCTACAGGAATGTTCTGAGTAATCATTTTATTAAATCTCGGTTTATTAAACAACCTACACTTGGGAAGCAGGTTAAAGGCAGCAACTTGAATTTTAGGGCTATTCACTTTAGTATGTCTCTCTCACACTTGGAAATTATTGAAGTCTACACTGGCTGAACAAATGCATTAACTTTCAGCAAGGGCTAAAACACCTAAGAATCTGGTTGCAGGAAACCCTAGTCCAGTATTAAATCATAAGTTCCAAATCCCAAAGGAGTCCTGCACTGCACTGAGGCATCACAGAGGCACTTTCTGCTATAATCCCTTGAAGAAAACCTACTTCCACCAGAAGGAAGCAGTGATCTCACTCAAGCGGGTTGCCACCCACCCCCCTGATAGCCCAAAGAACCGTGTGGGCAGCAGGCGGCTGGTACCAGGTCCGCTGCTCCCCCAAGCCACCCGCCTGTCCCAGGCTTCTGTCCTGCGTGTGCTGTGTCTCCATTTCAAGGCTCTCGGAGGATGGTGGCTGCTCGTGGCTCTCACCTTGACCTGGAGCAGAAAGGCTTGGTACTGAAATGGCACCATCACTGGTGAAGGCCGAATACAGGTTGTCACTGGAAGGAGATGGCTTCACGGGCTGTAACAGCTGGTTGGGCCCTGTCTCCGGGACGCTGCCGGGAGCAGGGAGGGTCTGCTGAGGATGCAAGACTGAAGCTGCGCTCTGACCAGACAGGGTACCTGTCAGAAGATACCGTGGTGTGAGGGAGGTGCACCGCTTTCCCCCTGCACAGGACAACTACTGTCCACTGCTTGTCCCACTGACGGAGTGATAATGTGTCAAAAGCTATAGACCAAAGGGCAAAGGCCTCCGGACGGGATGGGAAGTAAGAGATGGAGGAGAGTCAACAGGGCTGCAGGGCCCCATCCCTGAAGCTGCTGTGCTGCAGATAACCTGGGGGACTCAGGAGGCCAAGTTGGGTAAGATGACGGCACATGTACGCGACATGAGAACTCCCCTGTGCAGCCTCAGCCCTGCCCTTACCCTCTTATAGCTGAGACTGGTCCAGAGACAGCCTCTCCTCAGTCTTTCTGGTACATGTGTCAAACCAAGTACAAAGAGGTGTCAGAAATGATACAGGGATTGTAGAGTAATGCATATTTAGAGTTATTTTTGATAAGTGTCTTTCACTCATTAGCCAGATGTCCTAAAGTGTGGACACCTGGCTATTCCTTAGAGTAACTAGTGGAACAGAAAGAAGGTTAAAAGTGGGATCAGAATCTAAATTAGCTGCTGTGACTTATGAGCTCACATCTCAAAATGAATTGGCTCTAACACCCCAGAGGAAAGGTTTGGGCCCCTGAAAACTTGCCGAAAGTGGGAAACTGTCAAGCCTGCAAGTGCTTTCCAATATAGTTCCATGAGGACTGAAGAGCCAGTGTGAAGTGAAAGTGTGTTCCAGCTGCTTTTACTTACAACTGTTATCTAACATTACCATTAACTTCACCAAAGGGTAGAAACTCTCTACATAATTAAAAAAATAGGCAAATCACAATTCAAGAAATTATGATTTAACTATTTTTTAACTATAAATACTAGCGTGTTCTTTATTCCAATATAGCTAAATAAAACACAACTTTAATCAAGGACATTACCACATGACATACCCAAACACCTATATGAAATTTACATTCATCCCAACTTGTGATTATGACCACTTCACTCATTAAAAAGAGAACTGACCTGGACTTTACTAAATAGAGAACAGCGTGTTTTCTTCCGGCCGCCTAGGAGTTTGGGGACATGTGAGTTCTGTGAGTCAAGAACAACTACACGTGAAGGCAACCACAGGACAGCGATGTGGACAACCCAGGAAAAGGTCACAGAACTACCCTGTCTCCCAGGCTCAAAAAGAGGTGCTATAAATATGGGGAGCAGAAAGCAAGGAAGTGAGAGTATGGGAAAGTCAATCTCCTTCACAATTAATTCAACTTAAGTAGCCAATATTCAAAAGACTGTATACACAGATGGAGACAGAAACATAAGACAGGATGTCCATGGCTGACCTGGTCCAGGGCTTTTATTCCCCAAAGAGCTGCTGCGACTGGACTTGCTCCCTTTGCTTTTGGTAGGTCGCCTCCTTCTCCCTGCAAGGGGGGCTGCTGGGGGAATGATGACAGCGGGAGGAACCTTGCCCAGTTTGGTGTATAAAGACTCAATTTCATGCTTCTGGCGACTCTGCAGGTCCTGAAT
Source organism: Dama dama (assembly GCF_033118175.1). NCBI lineage: Eukaryota > Metazoa > Chordata > Mammalia > Artiodactyla > Cervidae > Dama > Dama dama. The sequence continues at coordinate 12,450,565 of NC_083702.1, forward strand.
CTCTTTAAGATGTCTACAAAAGATAACCAAACAATTTAAAAATAAAATAACCAACTCTGTTCCAACAAAAATTAACATTATTTCACCTTTACCCACATTTTTACTTACTAATCAATCTGTCCCTCAAATGCACTTAATCTAATTTCTACTAGCTTGCGATTCTAGTTTTTCAGCTCTTCTTGCTGGCCTCCATCACCCAAGCCAAATTCCAACAAGCTCCTAGCCAACCACAAATGGATGATGATGTTCCAGAAGGATTTCCTGACTTTGAGGCTCTATACAGGATACTAAATTGGCAACTCAAATCCAGTTTTTCAACAGTGACCAAGAAAACCTGCTAAGGTAATCTACACCCCAGTGCCATTACCAGATTCATTCAGTAGGCCAGGAAATGGTTAAGATTAGGTTAATAAAAAAAAAAAAGATTAGGTTAATAACCCTAAAGTGCTATTGTTAAAAACCACAGGGTAGCAGTCATGCACAGGTGCTGAGGCAGTTCTGTAACGAGGGATGCCCCGAGTCCTCCCGAGAACTACGTCCAGAGGCCCCGCTCCTGCGTCACCTCTCCAGCACCAGGAGCGGGTCCTCACACAGCTCTGCCGCCACCCTCGTGGGAGAAACACACTCACTTTTCCCGTAGTCGGCGAAGCTCTAACTTTAAGTCCTCGTCTTCAATGTCTGACTCGTTGTCGCTGCTCACGTAGGAGGAGTTGAAGGAGTTGCTGAGGCTCTGACTGAGGCTCGGGGCAGGAAGGCCCTTGGGGCTCAGCTGCGGCGGGGAGTGGGGGCTCCCTGAGCCGGCACCCGCGTCCCGGCTGAGGAAGGCGGCCTCCAGGTCGGAAGACGGCCCGTTCAGATGTGAAGGCTCCAACAGCTCGGGTTTCTCTTTCTTTGGCGTCATGGTGGGAGGGAGGTCGTGTTCCGAGTCCACGAAAGGAGAGGCCACTGGCTCCTCTCCCTTCACCTCAGCCATCTTGTCTTCGGTTCTGGACACAGAGAAGCGGCCCACTCTGCTCGCTGTGGTGGTCACCTGGAAGCGGCCAACCCTGCTAGGCTGCCCAGCTTCTGAGGTGGGCGGCGGGCGGGCGCTGTCCAGCACATCTGCAGAGGCGCCCCGGATGGCCAGCCCATTGGGCTCTGCCTTCACCACGGTGCTCTCGGGGCTGCTGCTTGACAGAACTGAGGACTCTGACGTGCTAGATTCGAAGTGGACAGACTTGACGTCCTCTGACTTACTTTTACCCTCCTTTTGGGGATCATCCATTGCAACGGAAACCTGACATAAATAGACCAAAGTGAGATTAAAAAACTCCCGAACACTCCATTTTTACAATGGATGATAAAAAAAAGTGAATCACTTTATGTCCCAGTCTGAGTAGGCGGATTATTTGTTTGCACAGGCCCTCCACCTCGGACTGTGAAAACACAAGGAACCGCACTGTAGAGCAAGACATGTCTGCACTGAGATGTACGATCAGATGCAGATTCTGAGCGGCTGGTTAAGCCGAGTAAATTTGCTACTTCCATTATCTCCCATTGTGCACAGGACTCAGATCACATCTTGTGAAAATATAAATAACAACAGGTCACAGAATATTGATTGCTTGTGAACAAGAGAAACTACAAAGATTAAATCCAATAAATGTTAAAGGCCAGCTAAGCTTCAAGAAACAACACAACTAGTTAGTGCTAAAGGAAGGATCCATATTCCTGTCTAGTTTGACAATGTATTATAAATACAAACTCAGGGCAACCACAAACTCTTAGAACACTTTACAAATGAGAAGAACATGACCTAATACTCCCAGCTTCAAGTGCTATCCTGAGAATAATTAGAAAGTAGCTAAGAAAACAGAAAAAGATCTTTACAGCCTGCACTGTTTCCTATCACTAACCCAGAAAATATTCATTTGTTTCCCAACTGGGAAAACATAATTACACGGTGTCATTTGATGCTGACTCAGTATTTTCACTATGGAAATCAAACTTAAGAAAGTTATCCTAAACATGAAAACTGTTTTTATACAAAGATGTTTACTGTTACTTACTAAAAAATTAGAAACAGCCTAATGACTAACAGGAGAATGGCTGGATAACCCTAGCCCTCAATGGGAAAAGCCACAGAGAGCCATCAGAAAGCAGCAGGGTCAACGCCAGGCCCACACAGCACAGAGCAGAGGGCAAAGAGGAGGACAGGCAGGGGCACAACCGTCCACTGTTTCTCTGCCACTCTAAGTAGTCTTCGTTTTCCTTAATCAGCAGCTATTATTTTAAGAGAGAAAAATGATAAACAGCTCTTAAGTGCTCCCTATAAAAAAGACATGTCATTGACGGCAATTCGGTTCCCAAAGACAGATGTGTTTCTTATATACACACTCCCACCCCGAAATGGGAAATTCCTTTTTTATCATACATACACCACTACCCCCCATATTGGGGATCCTTTTTTCATTACACACACACTACCCTCTAAAAGCGAGAGTCTCACCTGAAATCGCCCCATCTTCAGAACACCAGCTGTGGAAGTGGGTGCAAGGACAGGAGCTTCTGTCACTTGAGAGACTGAAACAACTACACGGAGGAGGAAAGGAACGAATGTCAGCATCTTTTTAGCAGCTTCCTTTCCCTAGCCAGAAACACCGCAAATAGAAACTGTGCATTCCAAGAAAAAACTCATTAGAGGAGAGGAACACTTCCTTGTATCTGTCCCCCCTCACTGCGCCCAACCAGGGGAAACGGTTACTGCTCGGCTTCCTACCAGACACCTTCTGTGTAACCCTCTGCCTCCCCGTATACCACACACAGGACAGCGCACCACGTGGGGGAATAAAAGCCACACAGCAGCAATGCGGCTTCCCGGCTTAACTCATACAAGAAGAGATACTAAGGCTGACAGGCAGGGACACTGTAGCTCTGTCCTGTAACTTAAAGATGTAAATAAATGAAGCAAACCATGAGAGTCTGTTGAGGACACTAAAGACCCATTTTAAATGGGAACTAGCTGTAGCAGATTTTTATAGCAGCAACTGCTCTAATATGTATATTCTTGTATTAAAAATCCATGGAGTAAATTAAGAATGGGCGTACTGAATCTCTGCCATTTAAAACTCTGACAGACATAAACTGATCTCCAAAAAGGCTATCTATATACCAAGTCACCAGTGGTTATTAACTTCTGAATTTACTAAGGACAAGGGAAAAATATTATGACTTGTAGTTTTATTCTACTGTTCTGTTTCATGAAGGAAGTCAAATTTTTTCATGTCTATGTTTTTTTTCCCCCGTTATCTTTTTTAAAATTTGGGTCTATGCCAAATTTATAGAAATTCTTTTTCCTGGCAAAACTAAGTCCTTTTTGTGACAGGCATATACAACACACACATTTCCCAGGTTTTCATTTATCTTTATCTTTGGACATAACAGTCCTTTTCCCCCCATGCAGAAATTGAAAATCTATAAATGCTTCTGGGTTGGGTATTAAACATAATAATAACATCTTTCTCTGTATCAGGGAGTAACAAACTATGATCTGTGAACCAAATCTAGCCCACAGATTGTTTTTATAAATAAATTTTATTGGAACATAGCTCATTCATTTATTATCTATTATTTCTTTGGGGCTACAATAGGTTAGATATTTGAGTAGTTGTGACAGAGACTGTATGGCCAGCAACACATGAAATATCTCCTCTCTGGCCTCTTACAGAGCAAGTTTGTCAACTCTGCTCTAGAGAGTTGAAAAAAATAAAGAAAGATCCACTTTGAATTTATTTTGGCCTAGGCTAGTGATACATCTTTACTTTCTTCCAGATGGCTGTCCAGTTGTCCAAACCACTTACTGAAATACCCCATCTCGTTTCATCGATTTGAAAGGCTACCTTTTTCATATTCTACATTCCATTTTAGTTTGTCCATTTCTAGACTTTCTAGTCTATTCCACTCATTTTCAAGTCACTTCTTAGTCTATTCCACTCATTTTCAAGTCACTTCTTTTAAAATAAGAGCCAATTCATAGTGTGACTGTCTTGAAAATAATTTAATTTAGAAAGGTCTTAAGTGAAACTTAGCACTTTTAAGGAAGACAGGAAGTAGTAAGAGCATTCAGGCAATCTTACTAATAGTAATACGGGGAATTACACTTATGTCAGGTGGTGTTGAGGAGGCAACAAAAAAAGGTGTTAAATTTCCCATGTTCTGTGGGACTGATGGTGAAGAGAGATTTACAACAAAACTTTACAGCAACAATAGCTGATATGAACTTACAACTAACATCATGATAAAAGTTCTAATAAAACATTTAAGCTGTTGGTATGGATAATTTTTACAGAACTAAAGTTTTTTGGAAATGTACCTTTTAAAAACAGATTATTTTATGGACATGCCAATTCTAAACAATTCAGAAATAGATAAAAATAATGTTTAAAACTGAGACTCTGAACTCTTACATGTGCATTTTCACCATCCATGCTGTTTAAGCTTCTATATTTCTATACATCTCAAAAGCCAAGAGGCTGCGAATAAATTAACTTTTATAAATATGCTTGAATTTCTTTGTAATGTTTTAGCAAGGATCTGGCCTAGCTAAAAACAAAGAGTCTTATGCTAAGAAACTATCATTACCCCCTGGCAAGCGACTGCTCTAAAAGAAGTAAAAACCTCATGACCCTACTGACACTATTGCTCTAGATGTTAGTATCGGTTCTTTTCAATCAGGAAATACATAAGAATGTCCTCTGACAGGCTCAAGTACACCTGCAAACTCTCAAGAATGTGTACCTCCCACCATCAACTATAGGAAGGCCTGGCATGGGAACAGGGAGGAAGAAGGGTGCTCTCACCATCCTTCGGAAGCTGGGCTCCTGTCTCCACAACTGCTGCTGGAGCCACCACAGACACGGGCTGCAAGACACACACAGACACCACGACGGCTTTAGTGTCAGAGGCTTGGTAAGAGGGTCTTTTCCCTGCTGCCTTTCCGCTGGTCAGAAAGAGCAGAAAGACAGGATATGTAAAGAAACACTTCTGTCTAAGGCAATTTTTCTTTAATAACCTAAAAACTAGTCTGATGTAAAGAAAGACAGATGTTTTAGAGATTTTTTAAAGAGATTTTGAGTCTTCACCTTTCCAAATTGCTTTCTTAATTTTTCTCATGGAATGCTTAAACATGGATATTCACAGAAAGGTAATTTGAATCAGAACATTATTTTGTCACAAGCCTAAAAGGAAGACGTTAAGACTTCAAACTTAAAAGTGTGGCCTCCTGCCAGGCATAAACACAGCATCCACAGGGCTGGTCTGTGGGAGAGCTCTAACTACAGGGAAGATAAGAAAATCAAAACTAATGTCTTGCTTGGTTACGCTGCTAGGTCAGTGTTACTCCTTCATTAACCATCTCATTTCTGTTGACTGGAACAAAAGCAAAGACTCTGCTTTGGTGCTAAAGGTATTCAAAGTGGTCAAGGTCACAGCTTACATCCCAGAAATGTTAAGACATGAGGGTTACGGGGAGATTATATCAAGGTTGTCAGAACTCACACCAACGGCAGACGTCAGCACACCAGTCTCGGGACTGAGGGTTCTTCTCAGCTGAGCGTCCAGGTCTCCCAGGGGCTGCGGGGGCTGAAGGACACAGCATGGTGAGCATACTCTCGGGCACGGCCAGTGCCAACACACACGGGACACACTGCTTCCTGCTCAGACCACACGCCTGACCTTCTCTGCTCACTCAGTACTGAACCCAATAATCTACACTCACCTTAACTTTCCTGCTTGAATGATTAACCAAGCTCTCAAAACAGTATCATCAAGTTCTCAAGCCACACAAAAACCCATTTACATTTATATTTTTACAGTTTTGAGGTCTTCTTTCTTATATCTGTCCTTTCCGTAAAAATATATTCTAAAACATTTATCAAGATTGATGGGCAGATTAGCCGTATGGTTCCCTATTTTCTTCTTCAGTTTGGTCCATCTCCCCGAGGACCTGTCCTTGTGAATAACAGGAGGCAGCAGCACACTGTCACTGCCTCGGCTTCCATCAACCGTGCGCCTCTCTAGCCTTCGTCCCCTTAGCCTCACTCCCATAGGTCTAATTTGCTGTTTCTCATTTCACATTTTGGGCCTTCTGAGGAATTGGAATACATGTTTTTAATGATAATAGGTTCAAGACTTTCACATTCTTTTTCAAAGTTTAGCAGCTGATGGAGTGGGTTCTCTATCGGAGTTATTTCTTATTTAGCAAGTTGCTTAAATTATGTTTTACTGTGTATCTGGGATTAAAGAAGTAAGAATAAACTCAGACTTCAAGTTAGCAATTTATCATATTTTTTCTTACATCTTATTCTAAAGTAAGTCCCTAATTTAGTTTCACTGTTTACTAGCTTGTCCCGTGTCACAAGCTCTTACATAGTTATAATGGGATCATGCCAAGTACTTTATTTATAGGAATTTGACTCATGTGTGGGATTGGGGGTAGACTGGGAAAAGCCATATTAATTCACAGACTGCAGGTGATTCTGACCCCAAGTGAGCAGAATGGGTGTGAGATGGGATCTCATTGTTACGTCACTGGTCTCACTTATCTCTGAGCAATCTCATGTTAGCTGAGCTCTGTTGGGTTTTGGATTTTAAGATTAGCATCTGTTTTTCATAACCATGACCCTCTCATACCCAATTACTTCATGAAGAGGTCACTGAGAGAAATGTCAAAATTCAAGAAAAAACAGGCCATTATCAGTTATCAGGGTGGCACCCTTTTCTTAGAAAATTTCACCATTAATTTTGATCACATAAATATTTTTCACTTGCCCAATGGTGTAATCTTTTCAGTATTCTACAGAAGTATGAATGACAAAGCAATTATATCTTTTCTGGCAAAATGTCACGTTTACTATTTTTTTTCCATAAGATATGAAAAAATATTAACATCAAATGATTTCTAGATGATTTACTTCTGACTTTAAGTAGGACCTATATTGTCAGCTACGGTGTTTTAAAAGCAAGTTGTTATTAAGTCAAAACCAAATGGCAGCCAGAGGCAAGTTCATGCAGTGGAGAACTGCAATAAGCTTTGAGAAAGAAAGGAGAGGCACAAACAGAAATCTGCCAAGTTGAAGGGCACCTGAGTTAGTGAAGGTCCCGGAAAAGGTGGCAGCTGCTCGCTGGGCGGAGTACCAGCTGGAAGTTCAGTGCCCACGGGCAGCACCTACAGACAATGAAGGCAAATTCAAGTCCGTGAGATGCTGAGCAGAGACAGCATACAGAGAGCAAACCAACTAATTCAAATGCAGAAGCGTAGGAACAGGACGCATTGGTTAAGGGAAGTTTGTTGCCTGGGTCACAATCTGGTATCTATCATAAATAAAGGACATTATAACCATGGCACTCGTAGAGGGGTTACCATGATATACCAACACAAGGAACAGAACTTAGTAAAAGGCTGTTCCTGAGGGAAAGCAGAGCGGATGAAGGCTGTTGGACATGAGGCACAGACATGCCCTCGCAAGCCTGTCGGCACAGTGTCATCAGGGTGTCTAAGGGCACAGGCACAGTTCAGAAATAACCATGGGGCAGGTCTGACAGCAAAAGGCATCAGAAATCTAATGCTGTCAAGTCATCTGTATGCTGTCTGAGTGAAGCCGCTGTACTACCCCACTGTACAAGAGATCTCACACGGAAGGCAAGGCAGAAAGAGGGGGAGGCATACAACAGGAGAAACACAGCCTTGTTGGAGAAGAGCAGAGACTGGAGATGGCAGAATGAGAGGAAGGCACCACAGCAGAACCAGCAAACACATTCTAGTAATCGTATCCTTCACATTAGATTCACTTCTCCTTCCATCAAATTTACCACCAACTTCCAGCTTTTTATAAACTCCAAATTGTGTGTCTATGGAATCTGAGCAAAGCAGAAAACCTGCTTCATTCTCATGGAAACAAAGACTGTGAACTGCTGTCACCAGGTGCAGCTGCCAGCAGGAGCATCCCACGCCCTGTGGGATATGGGTTTCTTCAGTATCAGTCTGTACCGATTCAGAAACAATGCCTGTATTTTACCTACTATACATTCTTAGAAAATCTTACAGTTAACCCCAAATCCTGCCACATTTCAAAAGAGAAAAATCTCAAGTTTAAGGAACATATATTCTAAAATTACCTTCAATTAATTTAATAAGTATCTACTACAAGGAAGCCAAGCATCATTATAACCATACTGCAAGGCTGAACTGAAAAAGTGTACTTTGGGGTGGGGGTAGGGAAGAGCAGTATTCTCCAGACTATCTCAAAATAAGAATCTTACTGGAGGCTTAGTTAAAGGTGGCTTTGCTGGAGGAGTTTCCAGTTTCACTCCTGGCGCAGAGCTGACTGGGGTGGAAACTTGCCCAGGAGTGACCGTTGGTATAACTGATAAGCCAGCTGCTCCTAAGGGCAGACTGGCTGGCGGCAAGCAAGTACTGGCAGAGGAAGTCAGAGGCTTGCTTGGTGCAACAGCAGCGGTCGGGAGGCCTGCTGTGACTGCGGTCTCCACAGCGAGCGAGGTCTCCAGCGAGACGGGGGCATGCTGGGCTCCAGATGAGCCATGCTCACTGAAGAGAGATCGCAGCTTTTCCTCCAAAGTCTTGATATCGTCGATCCCGGGAGCTTTGGGTTGAGTGTCAGTGTCTATCTCAGGACAGTGAGTGTGGGGCTGGTTGGGGAGTGGAGCAGGCTGAGGCTGACTATGAACCAGGGTCTGCTGCACGGCAGGCACGCTGACAGCAGGCTGTACCAGGGGTGGGATGCCGGGTACCTGGGGCAGCAGGGGTGTTGACACGGGTCCTGCCTGGGAGAGTACGGGAGTAGAGGCTATGACTGAGGGGAGAACCAAAGGGTGAGCCGCAGCAGCAGGCTGAGAAACAGCACTGGACACTCCTGCTCCGGGGGCGGGAGAGGACGAGGTGGCAGGAAGGGGCAGAGCCAGTCCAGTGGTGCTGCTGTGAGCTGTCTTATCCAGGGCGTGGGCACTGACCAGCACTGTTTCCGCCAGAGCCGGGGCGGAGGTGCTGCTGCTGAGAGCAAGGGACGGCGGTGCCATGAGGCTGGGGCCCAGAGCGGCAGCGGGCACGGCTGTCAGCGTGGCCACCCCGGCCGAGCTGCCTGCCGCGGGCTGAGACGGCACAGGTGGAAGCTGAGCAGCAGAGGCAACAGCACTGCCTACAGCAGAGGCTGGTGCCAGGGATGCAGGTGCAGAGGGGAAAGTGCCTGCACTGGAGGCCCCGCCGCCGGGGGTGGGAGCCTGCGCTGCCTGGGGCACCGGCAGTGCCGAGAGAACTGCAGGGATGGTGATGCTGGGGGCCACGCTGGAAGGTGCCAGGGACTCAGATGCAGGGGGTACAGGGAGACCACTGGGAGGCATGACACCTGTTCCAGGGGCCACTGTCACCTCAGCCTGAATGACCGACGTGGCCACGTCACTAAGAGGGTGGCTCGGGGCAGGGGCTGACATTGAGGCTGCAGCTGCTGCGGCCGGGGCTCCAGGGGCGCTGCTCAGTGGGGGAGGCACTGCTGGAAACACGGGGCCTGTCTGACCAAAGTGGGGAGGAGCCGTGCTCGGCCCTTCTGCCATCCGAGCGTGTCTAAGTTCAGAAAAGGCCTGCTGCAGACTAAGGGACGAGGCAGAGTGAGACAAGTTCATTCCAGGGCCCGCAGATGTGGAAGCAGCAACTGCAAATGAAAAGGAAAACTCAGACTCAGTCCCTTGTAAAAAGCCAATTCAGAAGGGTGCCCTCACCTATCTTTGGGCTTCTTAACAGTGCCACACACCCACAAGGTGCACGAGCTCTCCCGAGCAGGTGTCAGCATGTGACAGGGGAGCTCGAGCAGAGTAGGTCATCTCGTATGAATGTGTACTTCTGAAAGAGAGACGGAGGGACTGCAAGCCATCCATGGTAGCGCTAAATGGAGACACACATGGTGCTGACCCCACGCAGCATAGGTTACATAGGCTGTGTCTGGTGCGGCCACCCTTCCGGGCCCATTTGCTTAAATCCACTCTGTTCATCATCTATTTCCCTTCTCCATATGTTTATCTGTTGGTTAGTCTCAATTTTCTACTCTTCTGTACTGTCTATGTCATCATTTGACCAAGCTTCCAATCTAGGAGGGAGAGACATGTATGTGGGAGAAACAATTTCTTACCTGTATCTGAAATTTCAGTGAAAAGTTTTGATTCTCGTAATCGACTTTCTGGCACAGGACTTACTATAAACCGTCTTCCAGCAGAATGAACAACTTGAGTTAAAGAACTGGCAGGAACGCCTGCTTAAAAAGAAACAAACCACTTAACTGTGCTATTATTACATACACTGTCACCAACACAAAGCTTCAAAATTTCATCATTAGCACACAACTTCTTAGGTAAAAGGTAAGAACAATAAAAAGAAAAGAAATTCACCTATCTGTTGTGGCATGGAAGATGCAGGAATCGGTTGTTTGAACTCTCCTTCCAATTTCTACAACAAACAAAAGGGATTAAATGTGTTCTCTAACTCAATCTTAATGATCAAGCAAAGCAAACAGCCACATGCAAAAAGAATATAAATGCTGATCATCTCAGTTACAGGTGTGATGTGGTATCACCAGACACTCGCAAAGTGTCAGACTAGATGGCTCAGACTCTGCAAGGCAAATACGGCATACTTTTACCGTAAACAGAGCTTCACCATGGGAATGATGAACCTACTTGGGCGCCTGAGAAGCCATAGTCATCCTTGCCATGGAGACTCTCCAAGCTCTGGTCACCCTCTGGCTCCACGCTGACATCCTCACTGAGCATCTCGTCAGCTTTCTCAATGATCTCCCGCACTTGCTCCACAAACGCATCTCTCTCCAGTGCCAGAATAAAGTCATTGTTCACCTGTAAAAGGAATGTGACGTCCGCCTTTCGTATAGTGCTGGAGCTTTAGTCATCCCATCACCACTTCTGCCCATCTGTGTAACACCCATACTGTGATTTGATTACTACGTGAGTCAGTTCTTCAATACCTAGTTACACACGCCCTAGGAAAAAAACACCTGTACATCACAGGTTTGGTGTGCTAGTTAAATTCACACTGAAATAAATTCGTTACTGTCAAAATAGTTCACAGAATACTGCACATGCGCCTAAGGCAGTGGATATGAAGATCAAGGACACAGGAAAAGTCTGGAACTCCAGAAAGAGACATACCATAATTGTGGCTATCTCCTCAGGGTTGTCACCATCTAAATCGAATTTGAATGTAACCATCTTCCGATTGTGAGTCTCTAACTGACATTCTACCACCCGATCTCCTTTATTTGAAACCTAAAAAGAAAAAAGGAAAGGTACTTCATATCTCAGAACACCACACTCAGCTCTGGGACTTAATGTGACAGGTAACACAGGCCAAGCACTGCCTCTTATGCTACTAATAAGGAAACCTGAAGAAAAGTATCAGCCTTTCAGCTACTTATATACTTATGGAGAAGGAAATGGCACCACACTCCAGTATTCTTGCCTGCAGAATCCCACGGACAGATGAACCTACTGGGCTAGTCTATAGGGTCGCAAAGAGTTGGATACAATTGTAGCAACTTAGCATGCACTTGTATACATCTTTCACTAAAGGGTCTGGAAGAAATGTAAGGTCTTTGTTCTACAAATAAAACCCTATTTTTTTCCTAAAAGATAAGACAGTGCCTTCTCATAGAAATATCGAATTTAACAATATCATCTGGGTGATTAAAAAAAAGATCCCAAACTTTCATCAATATACACAAGCTTTAGAAATATTTAAACGTTATTAATCAACTGCATGAAGCCAAAAGTCAGCAACACTTACATTGAGAATTCTCAGTTTGGGGCGGGAAGGCTTCTCGTGACGAGAGCGGCTCCTTATAGACTTCCGATGCAGCCGCTTCGTCGTCCTGCCCTCGTGCCTCCCGCTGGACGAGGGGACGTTCTCGTTGCCATCACTCATGCCTGAAGCCACATCTGAGTGTGCGCTGCAAAACCAAAGTTTACGGTGCGATTTCAACCTTCCTTCTATTCCATCCTCCCATCAAGAATGGACAACTGCCCTGTCACATACCTGTCTATAGAAGAGACCACCGTGGCTGGCTGGGCAGGCTGTGGCTGAGCCCCGGGAGCTGGCTCTGAAGGAGCCACCTGAGAGACGACCTGAGTGCTCTGTGAACAGAAAGGGAAATTCACACCTCGGCCGTAAAGCAGTTTATTACTGACCATCCCCAACTAGCTAGTCTTTTTTTTTCCTTATCCCTCCCCTAAGTCCTAGAAGCACTACATTTACTAATAACTCTCAAAATCAGCATCTACAGACAGTTGTCTTAAATTGCGAAGGAAATTTCTAAAGCTAGTCTCTGGTACAGACTGCATGGTGTGTCATCAGCCAGAGGAGCGGCTAGGTAGTGAGGAACTACAACCTGCCATGCAGCCAGCATCTCACCACAATGTGCAACAGGGCAGGCAGAGCAAAGTGCGGAAGACGGCTCAGAGCTCTCTCGGAGTGGGGCAGAAAAGACCACTGGGAGCATAGCAGGGGAAGCTATTCTGGTGACTGCCCATGGCAGGAACTTGTGAAAGAAAGGGTTAAGAACGACGGCTAGAGGGCCAGCTAGAGAAGTGAAGTGCTAACGAGGTTAATCTTAGCAAGGCACACTCACTTCCCAACAGAACAGCCAGTGGCAACAAGGCCCCCACACTGGCATTTCATTCTGCTGTAAGAAAAAGTCATTCACAAGTTAGTTTGAAATAGTTTCCAAATGAATCCTAAGTCAGGGAACCTATGTTTCTCCTTTGTCATTTCTATCCCATTGTGCGTACGCTTCAGACGTAAACATGCAGGAACTCCATTTACCTCCAGAGCTGCTTGCTGGGAGGATGTGGTGGGGGCTTGTGCTAAGCTCACTGCCGGCTGGGACACCTGGACCTGTCCTCCTACACTGCCCACAGGAACCAAGAGACTGGACTCCACATAGGACTGCACCATTGCAGGAAAGTAACCAGGGGCAGCCAGCGCCTCTGTTGGCATGGGAGGGGACAGGACTGCAGAAGGCAGGCACACAGAAGCTGCGCTGGAAGAGGGAGCAATGTTTGAGTCTCCTGGGTACTGTGATGGCAGTCGAGGTGGGAAGCCCTGTGACAGAAACGAGGAAGGGAAATTAGTGCAGGTTGGGTCATCAAATGAGCAAAACAGCAAGACATGCAAGGGAAAAAGAAAAAGAAAGGAAAGCACACAGCAAAGAAAAGTAGCCCAATCTCTAATAGTTTAAACATTTTCAAACGAAATGACTGACTGATTTCGATTTAGAGGATAGGACTGCATGTAACTGAACTTTTAAACTGCTGCTTTTTTTCCCTTCTGGAGATGATTTTAAATAGGAAGAACAAACATAATTCCTCCAAAAAAACATCTACTTTCCAGGCAGTCCAACACGAAAATGCAAAAACTCTTGAAGGTATCAGTCATGCCAGTCACATAACGACTTGCTAGTATTCTAAATCTAAACCCTGAAGGTTTCCATCGACACCATGTTGGCTACCCAACCATTACTCCTCCCATAAAAAAATGCAGCCTGATACAATGTACTGTGAGTCATACCAAGCTCTCACTCACAGTGAATGTGGAGAGAGCCATTTTTCTCTCAAGGAGGGGTCTTGGAGAAGATGCAAATGAACCAGACATCTCTACCCGGTCCTTTCTCAGATGTGGACTGTTTTAGCATGTCTGGTTGAGAACAGCAACCTGTGTTATTGCTGGTTATTATGATATTCAGTTATTCATTTTTTAAATCCCTGATGTTCTGTCATTATGACCAAACCCTCCGTGGCCCTTCTGCCAGCCAGCACAATACCTGGTAGAGAATATCTCCAGGGGGAAGTGGCACCTCGGCAGTCTGTCCAAGGCTGGCGGGGATCCCCATGGACTGAACTGCTGGCTGCAGGAGCTGCGGGTGACCCTGACTCGGCAGCTGGGTCACAGGCTGCAGGAGGGCAGGAAGCTGACTAGGGACCACAGCGGGTGCCCCTGGGACGGCCGCCGCCGCAGCAGATGAAGCCAAGGTGAGCAGAGGCTGACTAACGCCAGCTGCCATCGTGACGGGCAGGGGTGGGAAGCCTGGCTGAGCCACAGACACGTGAGGAGGAGCAGAGGGGAGCTGAGAGACGGGCGGCAGCTGAGAGGTGGGGTACTGGGGTAGTAAAGAGGCGGGGAGCGGCTGTCCCACAGGAAGGAAGTGAGCCCCAGCACGGATGGGAACGACTGAGGGCTGTGTTGCAACTGGGATCTGAGGTTCGCCTTGGAGAGCTGGTACTGGCTGGGAAACTGGAAGCTGGGAAGGTAAAGAAAAACAAAACAGATAGACTTAAAAAAAAAAAAGAAAAAAAGCAAGGCTGCCAAAAGCAAGACTTGTTTATTAGCCAAAAAGAAAGAAAATTAAAACAAACACCAATCCCTGCATACATTAGTGTAAGTTAACGTGCCAACTGGAGCAGGAAGAGGCAGCTGCAGACGGGCGGCTGATGGACTGCTGCTGTTCTAAATCTGCACTAGAGAACTCCGCTCACACTTTACCATCAGCAACAGACAGCTCTTGCAAAGGAAATGTCTTCTTCACATCCTGAATGAGGCATGTTTCACAAGCCATGATCCACTGGCACATCTGCTGTCAGTCAACTCACAACTGCTATTATAGTAATGGCTGAAATTCAAAGGACTTTCTCCCCAGTGGACTTATAGCTCATCCATATTGCTTCCACAGTTCTCATGTCCCACCCAAGCCTGTAAGAGTAGGTCTATGACCATATTCCACTAATTGCAGGATGTAATCATGCCTTTCCACATGGTCATTTTAACATTTATGAAATTAAGATATACCTTACAATTAACGGTGCGTCAGCTCTCAGTGTTACCTAAAATAATGGTGCATTTTACAACTGACAAGAGTCTCAGATGTGACCAAATATGACAGAAACAATACATTGTATCAAAATACAAGCCCAAGTCCCAAGGTTAAAGTTGAAAAAATGTCCTTCAGAAAGGTGTTATCTTCAACAGGGCTACTTTTCAAGTGACTAGAAGGATTATTTAGGGAAAAAAAAAATCATATAGCATTTTTTTTTATGACTGTCAGAAGACAATAAGGGCAGGGAACAACACAGAAGTCTACATGAAAACAGCATAATTGCAAACCTGGAACAGATACAACTGACAATTCTAGAAAATGTCATCACTGCAGCACCCTTATCAGTTCTACATCTGTCAAACTTATTTTCTGTTCAACCTAAAAGCTGAACATTCTTGGATTACCACTGCTGTATAAACACCCATTTATATTAACCAATTCATATATACAAAAGACACACCATGGACAGAGGAGCCTGGTGGGCTGTGGTCTGAGCGACTGAACGGGAACAATGCACAGAAGTAATGTTCATTCCACTTAGCAGTTTTACCACCAGGGAAGCAAAAGTCATGTGGTGCTCCTTCCAGAAATGTGGCACTCACCTGTTTTCCCGCGGACACGTGTGGCAAGGCCTGTGGAGGTGGAGGCTGACTCACGGGCTGAGCAATCGCGGCCTCGCTGGGGGCCGATGCCTGAGGGAGCGGATACTGCGCCGCCTGCTGAGAGGGGGCTGTCGGCTGCACTCCTTGCTGCTGAGAAGAAAACCACCACTCAGTTTTATTTCAAGTCGTTAATAGCACGTTTCTAAGGCAGTACATCTGCTTATCAGTGTCTGTAAGAGATGGCAATTTTAGTAATCAAGACATGCACAAAGTCAAACTCACCAATTCCCCTTTATACATTTTCATTTTTCCTCTGCTGCTCTGTGTGATGGGACAACCAAGAACTAACCCATGTTTCCAGTCTGAGTCACCACTGGTTCTTCACCTGACATGCTCCTTACCCCAGGAACAGCTCAGATACAGGTTCAAATAGATGTTCTGTCCTCCAAATTCCCTCCCCTCTTTGCTCCCATTTCTCGATAGCAGCTCTCACTGTGGTTCATATTAAACCAACCCAATGGGCTTCCCTGGTAGCACAGATGGTAAAGAATCTGCCTGCAATGCAGGAGATGCAGGTTTGATCCCTGGGCCAGGAAGATCTCCTCGAGAAAGGAATGGCAGCCCACTCCAGTATTCTTGACTGGAGAATTCCATGGACAGACCATGGAGTCACAAAGAGTCAGGCACGACTGAGCGACTAACGCTGACACTGAATCTCTTCCTGTAATCTCTTAGTGTAGCTTCTCAACTGTATAATTAATTTGCTTAAAGAACAGCTCTGACAATAGCTACAAAATAGAAAAAAAGCACTGAATTTTGAACTCCACCATAGACTAGCTCTGATACCTTTGTGATTGCTCATTTTACTGACAAAATGAGGTTTCTTTCTTTGAAAACAAGGGCACAATCACTCAATTTGAAGTGAAGCAAAGTGAATGACATCTGGGAATCCAGCATGTGCTGGACACTCTGGTATAATACATCTACACTCAACGCTGACATGTAACTGTACCCAAATACTAAATTTTGCAGTAAAATTAATGGCTCCCTCTAGCTGAAACTCTGTACTTCACAGCTGACTTTCAAGATTCTCTAATACCTATCAGTGATTTAAAAATTAATTTTTAAATACAAAACAAACACTTGTTTGTAATAAAATTTTAACCATTATATTACATTAATAGAGTTAAATGATTAATTAAATAGGGTTAAAACCCAACCTCATTTCTCCAGATATAACCACAATTAGTGGTCCGGTGCACTTGCTTTATGGATTTTCTGCTATGCATAAGTGGTCACTTACACACATTGATTTAAAAAAAAAAAAAAAGCCCATTTTTATAAATACTATTCTCTGACCTACCGTTTTCATTTCATTTATCTATGGTACCAATATCCTAATGATGAACATTTTAGTTGACTCAATATTTTGTTACTTAAAATAATGCTACAAACAATAACAGATTTTCACGTATTTCCTGGTCCATACAACTAATTAGTTATTGCTGGTATAAAGATAAGCTATCTGTGTGTATGTGTTTGTGTATATGTACCTAATTGAGATACAACTAACAGGTAACAAAAATTTGATATATGTACATACTGCAAAATACTCACCACAATAAGTCTAGTTAACATTCATCACGACATATAACTCATATTTTTTTCCTGTGATGAGAACTTTTACAATCTTCTCTTAGCAGCCTTCAAACATATAATACAGGATTATCAACTATAGTCACGATGCTATATACTGCACTTCCAAGATTTTTGTTTTTATATTATGCATCTGGACACCTCAATAAGCATCCTAGATTTTGTTAGGTAATAATCGGTAAATAATATTTCTGTTCTCCATGATATTTATTTCTTATTTCTTATTATACCAATTAAAACCTTCAAAAGAATTCTGAAATGTAGTAGTGACAGTAATCATGTTTTATTTTTATTTAATTATTTCTGATAATGTATTCTTATTAACTTTAAAAAATAAGGAACCAATGGCTGTTGAATTATAAAAAATTTATTTTCAGCAACTAAGATATATCATTATACCCAACTATAAGGCAACTCTGAATATAAGACAATTATGCCCACTTTTGCACTAAAAACTAAAAAAGTAGAAAATGCTTTTGGTTAACCTGAATATATTGAAACTTTAAGGAACTCACATGGAACTATCTAAGTTACCTAAGTCATTAATTTACATAGCTAAATAAGACTGCGTATTATATAAGCAGAGTAATTCAGAAATACTGCTCCCCTTGCCTCATTCTAGTTCTCCACAAGTAGGACATCAACGCCTTTATCCTCAGGAGACCTGCACTGGGAATGGTCTTGCTTTTCTGGCACACAACACAGTGCCTTTCCTTTAAGTTGTGTCTTGAGGTGAAATTTGCAGTGATAGCAGATTTGTCTGACATCTGTTTGGTTAATATTAGGATAGCTATAGTGTTCTGCAACTGCTTCACAGGAGCATATTCATGTAACCTTTAAGTGATCTGTAAGTTATTTACAGTGAACCTGGAATAGTGAGGTTGTTTCCCTAAGAATAAGATGTATGATGTCTTGGCTTATATAAAACCAACTCTGTTAGACATTGCCTACAAACATTCCCAACCATACACATACCATTTAAGGTCCTTACAGGCACATCTGTTCTCAACAGTTTTACTTTAGTCCATTCATATTTTTTATGTTATTGTTCAAAAAAGACCAGTGAGAGCCCTCTGATATGAACACTGGCTCAAGGTCTGATTATCTGGTGGTCCCCTTTGTTGTAAGGGGTAAATTTGAGGAAAACCTCCGCCTTATATTTGTATGTATGATTTACCTCTCCCCCGACCTCCATCAGTGCAGAACCTTGCTTACATCAAGGTTTGGACTTAATTAGCTCTTCTTAAAACTTACACCTTCACTCCCCGCCCCCCCCCCCCGCCCCCCATGTTTTAGGTAGTATGTGGGATCTTAGTTCCCTGACCAGGCATTGAACCCCTGCCCTGGTCTGCACTGGGAGTGCTGAGTCCTAATCACTGGACTGCCAGGGAAGTCCTGACTTATCTGTATTTTGGTTACACTGAAGCCAAGGTTTGTTTGTCTCACAGCTGTCTACCTTTTTGCCTTTTACCTTGCTTATACTGCCCCCTAGCCCACTCTTTGGGCCTAGACTCCTTATATCCTTCATCTGAATCTAACTCATAATGACAGTCCAGTTCAAAGGCTTTCATAAACCTACTGATATCCCCCTCCCTGCTCAGAAGAGATATAATTTCCTCCTTTCATGGAGCCAGACTGCTTGGGTTTAAATACCCTCTCTGAGAAGCTGTGTACATCTGGGTAAAGCACTCAGCCTCTCCTCTCCAGCTCTTGTCTCAGCTTTCCCATCTGTACAATGAAAATGATAGTACTTGGAGGGTTCATATAAGGACCAAATAAAAACCCAGGTAGAGTGCTTCACACATTATGTATAATGTTACTATTATCCTCAATCCTTTTGTAGAAGCTGACATACATGTTTACCAGATGACTCAGGCTCCCTGAAACTAACCTTCCACAGGCCATCTTGCTGTCCATCACTGCCCCCTCAGCACATGGTCCTTCAGAGCATGAACTCAGTTTGGAAAAAAACTGTTTAATTCGTTGCTGT
The DNA here is from genome assembly GCF_033118175.1 of Dama dama. Taxonomy (NCBI): domain Eukaryota; kingdom Metazoa; phylum Chordata; class Mammalia; order Artiodactyla; family Cervidae; genus Dama; species Dama dama. Next base: position 12,469,734 of record NC_083702.1, read on the forward strand.
GTGTGTGTGTGGACTGTCAAAAATAAGCAGTTTTACAGACATACCCTCACTCCTTGCTTAAAGTAACTGAGAGGCATGTATGCCAGTTAACCCTTAAAAGCATTTATAGAAAAGTGGCACCTCTGAATAAGCCAGGAGTATATGGGGTGTTTTTTTGCACAATCACTCTGGCTAGTAATTAACACTTTAGCCAAACAAATATTGTTTTAGCATAACAGCTTGATATCATGCTTTGCATAAAACTGCCTCATGAAACCAGTTCACATAACCTATACAGACTGTACTATCTGTCGGACAAGGGCGCTTGAAAAAAAAAAATACTCCTACACCCGAGTTGAACAGAAAGTAAGAAATACCTAAGTCTCTACATGTGTTCTGCTGGATGAAATTATTAAGTCAGTAGGGTAGCTCATGACCCTTCTTGGCAGCAAAATACTGTTTTCCAGGAGAAATCTATTTTTGGTACCGCATTAAGACACAACATACCATTAGAAGAGATTCCTGAGGAAAACCTGAAAAGAAGCAATGCCTTATTCATTTTATTTCAGAAACACAGAAATAAAGAAAATTTCAGCTAAAGTTCATCTCTTTCCTTACACTAATAAAATTAGAGATATGGTTTCCTAAGGAGGCACTGGGTCCTGACAGTATGTAAAACATAAATCACATCTAAAAAGACACTCTAATTGAATACTACAGAAGATTTACCATCTTTCTTTTCTATATATGGAATCCCAGAAGATAAAACTAACTAAATGCAGCTTCTTGGGCACCTCTGCATAATTGTGAGTCCCTGTGGAACTTTAGTATGGGGGGGGGGGGGGGCGGATACTGGAAGAAACCTTAGGTTCTGGTTTGTAACATTTCATTCTATCTACCTATTGGCTGTGCAACCCTGGAAAAGTTAGTCCATACTGCATACCTTCATGCAGACTGTGATTCTACTTAATTTATCCTATATTTAAAATAAAAGTGTCTGAAGAAAGCATCACTGAAACAGGCACTTTCGTCTGTACTGCAGAGATAGTCACACCTTTTCCCAGAGTCAACCACCTAATTCCTTTCAGCTGACAGGGTTTGCGGAGCTGCCCACCTAACTGAGCACACTCTTATCACTGCTGCACTCAAGGGCTTCCTGCACTGTCTGCTTCATTGCATGCCTGAATATAAGACATCTACCAAACTCCTTTGAAAAGGAGAACCAGCATACACTGACACCTGTACATTTTACTGGTACTGGTAGGAAACTGGTACCAACGACAGTGTCTGTTCTCATCCAGCTTTATGGAACTTTAAGTCTGTGTTCCTATCAGAGGTTGTTATTATAATTAGACCTGTTAAGAGTGGCAAAAATGTGACTACTTGAATTTAACTATAATTACATACAGATTAAGATACCTGTCTGGAAGAAAGGACAGGAGCAAGACAAAACAAGTTATTTCCAGCCCTTCCATTCTATAAGACAGAGATGTTGGTCACAGAGAAAATGGATTACATAGGTATCTCAGAGATAATACAGATCACTGGCTCCAGATCACTGCAATATAGTGAATATTACAATAAAGTGAGTCACATGAATTCTTTGGACTGAATTCCCTGCGCATTTAAGTTATGTTTATACCTTACTGTAGTCTATTAAGTGTGAAATAGCAGTATGGCTAAAGAGACAATGTATGTACCTTAATTTAAAAATACTTTATTGCTAATAGATGATCACCATCATCTGAACCGTCAGCAAATCGTAATCTTTTTGCAATAGTAACAAAGATCACTGATCACAGATCACCATAACAAATAGAACAGTAATGAAAAAGCTTGAAATACTGTGGGTATTACCACAATGTAATACCCACAGAGGCACAAAGTGAGCAAATGCCGCTGTAAAAGTGGTGACGACAGACTTGCCTGAAGCAGGGTTAACACAAACCTTCAATTTTTTGTTTAAAAAAAAAAAAAAAAGTGGTACCTACGAGCACAATAAAACAAGGTTTGGCTATATAGCCAAGTTAATCTTGTACAAAGAATACCTCATCTTAAGCCAGCATCATGACTACATGATCACATGCTAAGATAAGCAGGCCATTTATAATGAGAATTAAAAACTTAAGTTTCAAAAATTAATAAAAACAAGCCAATTCAGAATTTGGTGGTTTGAAAACACACTTTGTAGGGAACTATCAACAATATAATTCATCAGGAAGTTTTTATGACACATGTAGTGACTATAAATTTTATTTGTAATGGATAATAAATATTCAATTGTGCCCCTAAAGCATTATTTCCTTATAAATAACTATTGTTAACTAATAGCAATGATGATCTACAGACTCTTAATTTTAGAATCAGCAGTTTTGCTGTTGAATACTTTAGCACTGTACCAATCTCTTAAGCTCTCTGAACCTTTGGGAACAAACTCCCCCAATCAGAAGTTTAGAACATGTTATAAAAGTTTCTGAAAATGGTTCCTTAGGCTTGCATTCATTTTAGCATAAAATCTGACACCTCATCCCACAGATCAGAAATAATTAAAAAGGTGTGTAGAATCATTAGTGTCAAGCACAAGGAAAGCAATGGTAAAATGCTCATAAAAGGACAAATCATGAAATATACAGAAATAAAACTGATATTCTTTGTACAGTTGATCCTTGAATAACATGGATTAGAATGGCACGGATTCACTTATACGTGAATTTCTTTCAGTACTATATAATCCAAGATTAATGAATCCATGGATATGTAACCATGAACAGGGAAGACCTACTATAAAGTTACACACAGATTTTCAACTGAACAGAAGGCCTGTGCCCCTAACCCCCTGTTGTTGCTCAAGGGTCAACCACATTGTTAAAATAGCATAGAATCATCTGTTTAAGAAGGCACATAAATTATTTCAGGAAAAATTCTTTTGAATATCAATATATGTCTAATCTAATAGACTGTTCAAAAATACATTAAACGAAAGATTCTTTAAAATGTTACTGAAGACAAGAAATGTTATGCTTCTTGATTTTCCTTTCAAAAACTTAGCAAGCCACTTACATCAGGAACCCAATTCATGAAAGATGTAAACAGGGTTCTGGATAAAGCGCAGCAATGAGTTGCTCTCACCTGCTGAGAATGCTGCATGGGTTGGGAGGATGGAACCCCTGTTAAACTACTTGAAGATGGCTGACCCTGGCTCTGCCCCTGTGCCTGAAGGAAAGAAGTGAATACAAAAAATTAGAGCAGCCCAAAGGTACCCGTATACAGAGGTCAGGGTTCTGCAATAAACATATGAGTTCCTGAGAGTCTGACTGAGCAAGATGAAACATTAGCTTGATCAAGTATGGAGGGAGAGATGGCTGGGGCAGGTTTTTAAAGAGAAGGGTAGAGAAGGATCATATTATAGAACATACCATGCAAAAAACCACTGATGGTTAAAACCTAACCTATCCCATTGCTCAGACTATAACTTTGACCTAAATAGTAAGATTCATAATAAAATTGTTACTGAAAATGAGGAAAAAAGTAACCAGACTATCAATATGAAAAACCTATCTGAACAAAGAAAAGGGGGTTATTTGGATAATGTGACTTTGGTTCCTTTTGCTATTTCTTATAGTGATATAGTGACTTTTGTCAAAAATGTAAAAAACAAAAAACAAAAACCTGTTACTATTAACTGCCAAGTACCTAGAGCAATGGTTCTCAACCAGGGTCACTTTGGGTGCCCCTCACCCTTCCCAGGGACATTCGGCAATATCTGAATGTGTCTTTGGCTGGCACAACTGGGAGAGGTAGCTGCTCCTGGTGTTTAGTGAGTAGAGGCCACAGATGCTGCTAACATCCGACAAATGCAGAGAATAGCCCCCACAACTAAGCATCACCTAACCTAAAATGTCAATAAGGGTGAATCTGAGGAACTCTCACCTAGAAGAGATCTTAAGTTAACCGAGAAGGCGAGAGTGAAAGAAGAACTTGACAGAGGTGAGTTATGAAGATGAGAAGTCCCACCTCTGCTGTCTCATCTCAGTTCAGAGGCACTTCTTTGAAGCCTACTTGGATAGGACATCCAATCCAACTGCATCTTAACCACCTGAGCATACATTCCTGCTGCACCTTTCCTGTAGAGTACTTGATGTTTAAAATTTCATTTTGGAAGTTTCCAGAGTGAAAGTGGCAGTGCACACATTTACAGTAGAGCTGGCAACCAGTGTGTCAATGTGAGCATATCACACTGCATGTGCACGCAGTACAAATTCTCAAGCTCTGCATCTTTTTGCTGCTTAGTATTGCTCTAAGTAACTAATATTTGATGTATATTTTGGGGGATACTTTTGCCTCAGATGAGGGAAGAACATAGGAAGAAAGTATGAAGAACATATAGTAATTTATATAAGAGTGAGATGAGATCATTTAAAACATCTAAATAACATCCTGAATACATAACTGCAAAGTTTCCCAATTAACTGCAAAGTCTCCTACAAAGATTTCATAAGACTTATACATTTGACACAATGTATCAAGGGAATATATGAAACAGTCAATACTGATTCCACTTCTTGAATCCTATTATGTCCATCACTTTGTCTTTACTTGTAAGAGGCTGCGTATGTTCACATTCATAAACAACATTTAATTTGTTGAGGAAAAATCTAAGAACTGAGGTATCTCATGTTCCTTACCTTGCAACATATATCACAAATTCTTAAGACAAAAGAATCCCCATCACCCACACTAGATTCTAATTTAGTTACTAAAAATTGGAATTAGTCAATTTTATGGATTAACATTTTATTTGAACATATAATACGTGGTGACTTGTTGGATGCCATTTTTAAAAGGCATCTTCATTTGTTAAGACAAATTCCTAAGGTGTTTCCTGTTTTTTAAGATCCTTTCATACTAGTGGAAACTATATATTCCTAATACTACTTCAAAAAAAAAAAAAAAGATTCCCTATTTTCCATTCTTTTCATTTTAGGGGAAAAAAAATTATCTCCTCCAAGTTTTAAAAACTAGCCATGTTTGTTTCTAGGGAGAAAGAAACATTTTACAATACTGTTTGTAAATAATCAATGCTCTGTCAACTTTATAGACACTAACATGTTCATAACTAGTTGAAAACTCCATCCATTCTATTGAGCTGACCAAAAAGTTTGTTCGGGTTTTCACATACCATTATACAGAAAAACTCAAATGAACTTTCTGGCCAACCCAATACGTATGGACAGAAATAACTGATTCTGACAAGCAATTAAAATTCTAAGTTTTTGTGTTCTTTTTCCAAGGGTTTGTACACATTATAGGTAAATCAAGAAGCTTTGGTCTCATATTTTGGTCTTAAATACAAGTAGTTTAAAATCACCCTCCCCACTCAATGGAGAAACTCCACAATAAATTAAACAATATCCCTGATGAATGGAAAAGAGGGACAGAAAACTTAAATGTAACTGTCACAGCAGGGTAGTGTAAAAGAACCGTGAAGTTTTCCTGTAACCTGTGGATGGAGTGCAGATCCTCCTGAAGAAAATGAGGCGGATAAAACCTGCGGAGAGGTGGCTCCTTGGGGGAAACAGAAGAAGAGTGGGGATTCTTGCAACACTGTCTGAGGCAGGCGGATAAAGGGTAATGAGACGTCAGAGCCAAAAGGAGCAGCTGCTCCCCCTGTAGGGGGAGGTGACTGAAATTCACTGGGGTCTGAAGAAGTGACCTGGGAGGAATCACTGGAGTACTCTGGGCTTCCTATGGGCCAGGTCTGTCCGGTGGGCTCCACCACAGAGATGGTCAACTCTGGGGCCTGGGGCGTCTGCTGCTCTTCAGTCACAGGCTGCAGGCGGCTGTGTAATCCTGCAGGTTGAGGAGGTGGTTCTTCCTGGTTCGAGTCCACAGCAACCTGCCGATTTCGGTAAATGCGCTGAGGTAAAACTCCTCCCTCTCCTTCTCCTGAAGAGGAGCTTGGAGTATGAATGTGAAACTCAAACACACAACTGCTTCTGCTTTCGTTGTTATGAGTTAACACAGCAGGTGCAGAATGAGGAACAAAGACAGGGTGAAACTTCAAGTGTGTGGCATCTGTACTGACAGGTGCAGAAACGCTAGACAGGGGAGAGCCTGGGCTCAGTCCCGAATCTAATCTTACATTCTGGAGGTGTCCTACCAGGAGAGCCTGTCCCGATGGAAATTCAAAGACAGAACTGGAGGTGGGGCCCCCGTGCACTGGCTTCTGCTCAGGTGTCTGCTTCATAGGACTTGACAGGACTGGTGAGCTGTATGGAATACCCTCAAACTGTTCTGCCACCTGGGCCTGGTAATGTACCCCGGCTAGATACACTGCTTCCGGAGGGAGGAAGTAGTGAGCTTCTTCTGGAAGCACCAGTCCAGCTCTGTAGTCACTGTAAACTGGAGCTGGCTCAAACACAGGATGGGCCTGCACCTCACACAGCTCTCCAGCGACTCTACTGGCTGCAGGGCCCCACATGACTACAGTCTCTGGAGTCCAGTTAGGTGGGCTGCCACCAGGTGGAAGAAGACTCTGGCCGACAGTCCTCAGCAGGGGTTGGAACTGGTGAGTTTGGGCTTCCAAGAAGGAGGTGCTCTTACGCCGCTGGGCAATGGCCACCTTCGGTGGACAGGTGGGAGGTGGTGAAAAAGAAACTGGACGTTCATGAATAGTTGGGAAAAATATCTGTGATTCTGGGTATGTTGGGGTCCCCCCACGCGGATGCGCCATGGACTGAGGCTGTATCAACATGAATAAGACAAGTAATTCATACATTCATATGTGAAATTACATCAGACATGCACAACTGGGCAGCTCTGTGTAACCCTACAAAATGGTTACACCAAATTTATAATTAATAAAGAAATATAATGCTTTTGGAAATTATGTGCATAGTAAAAACCCATTAAATACATCCAGGGTTAATAAAACTATTCTGTGGGCATCTTTGCATAAGAGCTGCTTTTCCACAACACTCCCCTCCTCAAAGGAGATGAAGAATTTAACCTTCCGAGTGACTATTCTGCTTTTACCCACAAGTAACATGCTCACTTATGACTGTACCAAATCTTCCTACCCTGAAGCCTTATCGTCTTCTGCTGTGTTAAGAGGCTCCAGGGTTCATTTCTGATTAACTAATGTCATGTCTTCTAACTAGAAATCAGAAGAGATTTCTGATGGGTAATAAAAGATACACAGCTTGGCTAGTGACCATCATTTGGTTTGGGAAACCAAACCATACACAGTTAGTTTTACTACATGAAACATGTTACAGATGCCAAATCACTGAATGTCCACTTTTCTGATACCATTTTAAGGATCGACTAATTTGCTATTCAAATCAGGTGAAAAGGGTAATGTAAACAGCCACCTTGATTTGACAGCATTTTTTGGTCATAGAAGCAGTTCTAGGTTAAACACTCTAAAATTAGAATTCTACCCTGTCAAATGCAAATGGTACACACTGTAATAGTTCACTTTCATGGGCCCTTTTTTTAAAGGGTAGATCAGTTTCACTTTTTCAATAGGAAAGATCCTATCAAAATTGCAAAACGGCTCCACTGTTACTTCTTCACAACAGTTAAAAGGAGGTTTCTATTTTGAATCAGAATGTTCTGGTTTACTGTTGTTTATTCAACAGTATCCCGAGGCCACAAGACACTATACAGTTAATCACTCTCCCAGGTACAAATCTGAAGTTTTGGGATTCCTAGATCAGAATGCTAACCAAATCCTCTATCTGGAAAAGCAGCAGCAAAGTCCCACAGTGTCTGAAATAACCTTAAGAGATAAACACATCTACAGACATTAATGGGGCCAAGACAAACTGCAAGTATTTTATGTGCACCTAATGTATTGCATTACAGTCAAGGTCCACTATTCAATCTAAAAAAAAAAAAAAAAAATTTTTGCCAAGAGGGAACATTATGTGGCCTTTTAGGTTGTTGATCCCTCATTTTAAATAGGTAACAAATTAAAAGCAACTTTCTCTCTTCAATTATTCCTCACTGACTACGGGAACAAATGGACTCAAGCAGTATTATTGGTATCTCTCTAGAACAAAGTGAAAACATATTTGGATAACTTCTGATAAAGAGAAAGTTTGCTTTCAAAAAAGCCAACGAGTTTTAAATTAAATAATACACATACTCTTTGCTAAGATGAAAATGCAAGGAGTTGAATACACTGGTGGGGATAGGAGATTATAATAAAGGCTAAATTTTGCTGCTCACAGACTGCTATGTGCCAAGGGTGTTATAAGCATTCTCTCTCATTACCTCCTTGCTTTTCTCCCCATTACAGTCTTACAACAAACAAATTACAAGAAAAACCTATTTCCTAAAAGCGTACTATATTACTAAGTTCAGTCCTGTTCTTTAATCATTATTACAACTCCTGATGCCTGGATGTATTCATTGGTGATAACTGCTCATCTGTCAGGAAGTTGGTGTTACATACAGCACTGACAAAGAGGGAAGGCAGGCTGGAGCGTCGGCACTTGCGCTGAGAGGCAGAGTACATAGGCAGGACCCTCTCCAATGCTTTAGAAAGCTTTTCGGCAAAAGTTTCCTCGGGGGCAGTCCGGAGGAGGGAAGGAGAAAGAGGTGCGGACAGCACTGGTGGTGGGGTGGAAGGAGCACTGGGAGAGATGCGGGACAGAGAGGGGACAGCAGGAAGATGGGGGACACAAACCGACATGCTACGGCCACGACGAGGCTAAACAGAAAACAAACACACACGTGAAAAACACAGCACTCTGAAAACAAAACAAAATGTACAATGGTAACAGGGCACAGCTGACATAAAGAAATGTTCCATCCTCCCCCCATTCCACAAAGTCATTTTCTGAGGAGACAGAACTCCACAAAGCGCACTTGGCAGACCATGCTATTCTCTCTACACTGTTGGTCAAGTGCAGGTTTTTAAAAATTAACCACCAAAATAATGATCAAGTACCTTCCTAAACATTCTGAAATAACATTAACTGTTATGAGTGTATGAATAAGAATGACCGACTGAGGCAGCAAAGCAGACTGGGAAAACGATGAATACTGGCTTGTAGTCTCTGCAAACTTGTTAATAAGTTCTATCAGTTTAATGCACATTATAAGATACAGAAGATCTTAAGATTGAATTGCTCTTCTGGAGCTCTGGGAACCTCAGACATACAGGATTTTTCAGTCCTATTTTAGAAGGCAGTAAACAAAAAGTTGTTGGCTGATAGAATAGTTTATCACATTTGCCTATCTTTGTCAATAAAGCTAAAAGTCATATTCCAGGAAAAGCATTAGTTTTCTAGACATAATTCATAGTAGATACAGGAAATATTCTGTATTTTTACTAAAGTAGTCAATGGAAAAATATCTAAACTGTGAATCTCTAAAGAATAACGTTAAATTTTTTTCAGCCACAACAAAGTTGACTTTGGTTTAAAAGTTTAAAGCATCTTAATATAAAGGCTTCAGTATAGTCACAAAGCAGCAAATCTAAAGCTCTAAGGCTGTCCTGAGCATGTCTATTGTTTCCTTTTAGAAACTGTCAACTGTGTAATTAATTACATTTTTTCCCCACTCTTGCTTCTCTTGTATTTTTAAATTTTACTTGCAATTGATATGCTATTGCAAGCCATGGTAAATACTTTCTGGAATTAGAAAGGACTGATTATAAAAGCTTTGAAAAATCCTCAATATTTAGTAATTCTTCATGATACTTCCATAGAATATTATCATTAAAAGGCAAGAATGTCTGCCTTTTTTCATTTCATTTAATTAATGGTATGCTTTTAGAACATTAATAAATATAGCTATATTTGTGGCTCAAATACTTAACATCTTCATAAATGGTCAGTCCTTTTCCATTTCTAAAATAGAGACCCAAAGTTCACATCCTGTGATGTGGGAAGCCAAGAGATTAAAAAGTTTTTAAGAAATCTATAGTTATGATGATCCAGAAGAAATCAACAAGAGTAGAAACTGATAAGAAATGCTGACAAATAATATTTGTTACATCACAGAAATACACCTGTACAGTCTGTATAAAGCTCTTCTACCCTACCTACTTATTTTAAAGGTCAGAGAAGTAGATTGCTATTACACTGGAAGTTTTCTTTCTGTAACTGTGGCCATTCATCTTAACATGTAGCCAATGCAGAACTAACTAATGGACTCTAAAACAAGCAAACATCTTTTATTCCAAGCTGTAGGATAAGAGACCAGAACAAGCAGAAGTATTTTCTTACCAGAGAAAGGGTTTCATTCAATGAAGAACAAGAGTTCCACAAATTCAAAGTTTCTGAGACAGAGGGGCAAGCTATCTGCCTAAAGATCTCACTAAACAAGAGCACTGTAGTGACCAGTAATTCTCAATTCCGTCCTGAGGCAGAAGATGCATCTTGTTCACTTCTGAAGACTTCATGGAAGGTTGACCAAAGAAATGGGGTATTATCTACTGGTCTATTTGAACATTCTCTGTATGAGAAGCAAGAGTGGCTAATGTAAAACATGGGTAATAATATGTGTGTGTATGTGTATATATGCATAGGTACAAATGTACAATATATACATCAGGATATAATTGCTACAAATTGAATCTGAAAATAAATCAGTCATAAAACAGATACCAAAATAAAGGGAAGAAGCAAATGAACATATACTGGGGAAAGAACTTGTGTCCAACACAGACTTTAAGGCAAGAACACGCATAGCAACTGATGATTAAACACAAGCGCTAAATTAAATGGTCATTCCTTTTCTCTGGTGTACTCACATGCAGCATTCTATAATGGTTTGAAGGTCTTACCTGTGTTTTATACAACAAGATGTCTTACAGAAAATGTTTAGTAATTCTTTCAAGTAACTTCTGAAAAACTCTCCTTGCCCCCAACTCCCAAACCATTTGTATGTCTAACTTAGACTGCTTTGAACAGTTTCAACTTTAAAGTGCTAGAGAGCATTATCTTTAATCAAACGCTGATGAGTTTAAATCCTGTGAACAGTGTCTTCACAGAGTAAGGCATGTACCCCACCCTGCCTGAACCACTCTGATGGCTCTATAATAAACAACCTGCCTCCTCTGGAAAGGCACCACTTGCACTTTTCACTCTGGACTCGTGCTGTCACTCATTCAGTGGCAGAGTGTGCCCTGAGCATGTTACAGGCGTGCGCGCTCTTGCACAGTTACTCACCAAACTTGAGGGTGGATATACTGCATGGGGCTGAGCCTGCGCTTGGACAACAGATGCTGTGTGCCCTGGGGGGGCGCCAGTGGAAGGTGCCTGCTCATGCTGGGACCCGTACGAAACTGTCTGTTGGCTGCTCACTCGAGATTCCGTGAAGACAGAAGACCCTTGACCACTGTCAACTGTCCCGTCAGCTGAAGGAGAAGTTGCCAAAATACAAGACAGAGAGACAAATCATGAAAAGGAGATTCATATTTTCCCATCACAAACCCCTGATTTTAGAGTTAATTGGTCTTATCTTTGCACAGACCTGAACTAAATAAAGAACGACTAGTTTTACTAAGCAGATTTCTATGTTTAACTGACGAATCCATATAGAAAAGTTTCATCTTAAAAAAAAAAAAAAATCCCCTGGCCATCACAGAATTTACCACCCAATGAACAAGGGGGAATAAAACAGAAAGTTGTTAATAGGCCTGAAGTTTGACACAGCTTCCAAAGTCTTAACCATGGAGACCAGTGGGCTCTATTAAGATGGCTCAATTAGTAACTAGTGGCCTCATTAATTTCTAATTTATATGTTATTCAGCTTTGCTAAAAGAGCTGAACCAGATTAACAGGTTCAATATTAAGTAGCTAAGATAAACTTGTCACATTTCCCTATTAATTTAAGAAACTGTAAAAGGTAGGAATCTACAAATAGAACATCCAAGATGCTGGAACCTGCAGAATTTCTCACATCCTAATCCCATTTCCTCACTGTCCCATTCTTCTATGCTATTAGCTGTGAACATAAGAACCAAAAGGAAAAGGAGACAGCAAACATTTCAAACCTCTTATTTATATGTTAGATTCACAATTCAAAACCAAGAGGCCAGTGCAAAATGATGACCAGGAAGACAGAGCATCAGCTAAGAGCGTGCCTAGCAACCTCCCTGGGCCCCTGATACTCACATATCACAGACACACCAGGCTGCTGGTACTGCAGCTGCTGGTGCTGGTCGGCCTCAGGCTCTTCTGGCTCTACCTGCGTGGAGACGGATGCAGACACAGCAGAGGGAGCGGGTCCGCCAGTGCTGGTGGCAGGGGGCTGTTGGACTCCGGCCTGGGAGGTGCTGGGCTGCTGCTCGACCTGCTGCTTGAGGCTGCTCTCCTCCTGCTTCCTTTTTTCTTGCTCCTCCCGCACTAATTGACGCTGTTCTCGTTTTCTCTTAATTAACGATACTCTATCTTTGATGGCTTTTGCCATGGTCTTGTGGTCACCTTCACAGACATACCCAGAATCTACCTACAGGATGAAAGGGTACATCAGGAAACAGCAGGATAGCGAAAGAAAACAAACCAAACACAAACAATAGTCTTTGGAGAAAGAAAAACAGAGAAGGAGAGGAAGAAAGAACTGTCCGAGGACTGACCTTAACCGAACAGTGAAACTACTGGTCTGCACTACGCACTTGCCCACCATTTTTGCAGATACTCATGGGGTGGATGCTATTATCTTTATACGAACTCATGAAGTACATGTACTTTCACTAATTATAACAAATCAATAGGGAACCTAAGCATCCAAGTGGTAAAACCAAAAGGCTTATTTTATTATACTCAATTTCCCACTCACATGTAACCGTCAATATGAACCTGTATTGCTTTTACTTCTCTTCACTAGAAAGAAAGAAAAGAAAAGAAAGTAAAGTAGCCCACCAGGCTCCTCCATCCATGGAATTTTCTAGGCAAGAGTACTGGAGTGGGTTGCCATTTCCTTCTCCAGGGGATCTTCCTGTTACAGGGATCGAACCCAGGTCTCCCACACTGTGGGCCGACGCTTTACCGTCTTTTCATTAGACAACCACTTAACCAAACAAAACAACTGTGGTAAATATGTGAAGGTTAAAAATAAAAACTCAAATAATATAAAAACCTGACAGTTAAAAATAAGTACCTCTCTCATGCTGAACCCTTCTCAAATATAAGTACTGAATGGCTCTGATACATTCGGGCAGAGACCGTCTCCATCTCTGCACAGTAAATGGCTATTAAGGCACCATGAAAAGCCTAAGCTTGGAGAAGTGTTTCCTTGAAAACGACTGGCCAAAAGCTGCCTACTAACGAGCGATCCTGAAAATTTCCTTTAAAGTAAAAACAATGTGTGAACTGATTATTGGGTTTATTACCCAGATGACTGACCAAAGGCTAATGTATCAGTATGTAGAAACAATTTTTCATTCTAACTAAATAGGTTACACTAATTAGAGGTCAGTCAACCCTACAGACTTTGAAAATGACTTCAAAATGTCCTCCAGTTCATTCCTTCTCTGTATATCTGCCTGCCTGCCTGCCTGTCCATCCATCTATCACTATACATATCTATGCATATACATGTCTTCTAAAATAAGAATAAATCTTGGGACCATTAATGGAATTTTATATCAATAGAGTATGTCATACACACTGCTTCATAAACTGCTTTTCTGCTCAACAGTATCAATGTATATCAACAGTATCAACGTACATAAATCAACATAAAATTTAAATGGCTTGATCAGTGCTAATTTACCATTTCTTGAGCAACGTCTTCTGGCACATCTTTCTCCAAGTCAAAGGAAAACTCGATAGCTTCATTGTCTTTGTATTTCCCCTTTAGTTTCTTAATATCTTCAATACGTAGCCATAATTTAATGGCTATCTTTTCTCCATCATCTTCTTCTGCTAATTCTACCCGTACCCCTGTTTCCTCCTGGAAGAAGGCATGGTTCAAAAGGTCTTTGATAGAGTATCTTCAAAAGAGAAGGGAAAGAAACAAAAAACAAAATGCCATTAGATTTAAAAGATACTTCTCAAGTATGTTATGTTTAGAATAATGAAAAAGGACTGCAAAAAGAAGAACAGGAATTTTCTAATTCATCTCTACACTGCTTCATTTAAGCAGTGATTATAGTTTTATTCAAGTTATGGAACATCAAAACAATCTCAATTATGAATAAGGGCTGAAAGTGATACTTTTTATTACTGGAGTATAATTGCTTTAAAACGTTGTGCTAGTTTCTGTTGCACAACAAAGGGAACCAGCTGCATGTACACGTGCGGCCCCTTCCCTCTTGAGCCTCCCGCCCCTCCAGGTCATCACAGAGAACCCAGCTGAATTCCCTGTGCCACACAGCAGCTTCCTCCTAGGTACCTATTTCACACATGGTAGTGTATACATGTCAGTGCTACTCTCCCTGGAAGTGATACTTTTAAATGTGTTTATATAGTGCTTATATTAATAGTTAACCAAATTCTTGTATGTATGATCTCATCTGATTTCTGGTATCCAATGAGATACCATTTCCTGATCAGCAGGAAATGGATGGATTCTCAGAGAGACTGACCATCTTGCTCAATTATAAAAGTCATAAATCATGGAATCAAAACTCAAAAACCTTTTTATTTCTATAGTACATTACCTTCTAATATAGCAATTTTTCTTTACACAATAAATCCTCTCAATTCTTGGTTCAGCACCTAGTGTACTAGGCAAGCAGAAGTCTGATTATGGAACAGTTTTCTCTAGATAAATGCTCTCAAAATACCAGTAATCTAGTAAACTGTTCCATCAAGACAAGAATCAAGAGTACCACATTCTACGACTGGAGACAAATATTCCTTTATAGTTTTTTTAAAAAATGTTCTTAAAGAGATTAAGGCGTCTCTTTTTCAATCAGTGTATATAAAAACAGAAACCCAAACTAAATTTCTACTAAAAAGCTTTAAAGATCAAGATCTTAAGCTCTTCCAAATAACAAAGTTATGAAAAGAATATGAGACTGGAGAAGAGAAGATATGGAATTCTTTAATTTGGCTGAAATACCCGATCACTCATATTCTTCAAGAGGTAGATTATGTTCAATTTACACTTTGTACTAGTGGGTCTACTTTTTCTTCTGTGGATGGTGACGGGGGATGGTGAAGGTAGATTATTTTTCAAAAACAGACACTGGACCTTTGCCATGCCTAACGGGTGATGAATCAGCTATATGGCAGATCAGATACTTGCCACTCCTCTGAGAAAAGCCCTCTGTTAGCATAATGACTAAGCCAGATCTCCTCCCAAGCTCTGGGTGAAGTTGTCTCTTCTTACTCAAAGGAATTTTGACATTTTGCTCTTCTTCAATTCTGGCATAGCAACAGTAAATCAATACCTGCATAGCTGAGTTGATTTTAAAGAGCCAAAAATTTTACTTCATCTTTAGAATTCAACTGGTAAACAGCTAAGGAAGAGATCTGTTGTGTCAGGATAGAACCTAGTGAGTTTTACAAATCAGGTAGATGGTATAAGTAGCCCTTACTGAATGCAGCAGCTACATTTAAGGTGGTTTTGGATTATTCAAAGTCTACCAAACCACACTTTTACAATATTTCAGTATACTAAATCTGAATACTACCTCCAGTGGACAGAAGTTCACTTTCAAAGATATTAAATGACATAAACAGAGAAACTAAGCACAAGTAAAGTATTACATACACCTTAGGTTGAGGGTTCTATTCAGAGCATATTATACTTGAAGTTTTTGTTTAAGCAATATCCAGGTCAAAAGAGGCAACTTACCTTTCATCTTTGTTTTGCCGTATGCATCCTTCAATAATTTCCTTCACTTCTGGAATTGCTACTTTGTCAAAACTGGCTGGCTTCACTCCCTGAAAATCATAAAAATAGCAACAGGAACACATTAATGAAGGCAGGGACTTTGAACTTGAATTTGAACTTGCCTCCTAAGGTTCTACTCAACTGCCTTCTCACCATCCTGGCTTTTTCCTGGTTTGCCTGCAGGATCTAGTTCATGCAGGGTCAGAGCTGGTAGTAGCTATTTAGCCCCTACAAGGTAACAATAGGGAATAGTTAAGACAGCGGAGTCACTTACTTCCATGGCCACCACACTGTTAGTGATAAAAGGAGGATATCGTTAGCATCTTTTGCTGTGTTTCAGGTAATGGAAATTTTGGCTAAAACAAAGCCCAAAGTTCTAACTGGTTAGATCTTCTGTTCAACCTTGTTCCCTAACACATTAATCAACGTAACATGCAACTCTTTTGAACAGAGGACCCATGTGTGGGCATGAATTCACATGCTTAGTCTGGCAGGTATTCTATCAATATAGTACTCCTTAACAAACTCAGTAAGAAGTGAAGAATTTAGACTGGTTTGGCATGGTAACTGAAGAGCAAACTGTCTTGTATATACGAAAACATAAAATGACAAATAACATATCAGATACATCTGAAAGACAAACTTTCCAATTAATTTCAGAAAAAAATTTAACATCACTATTACATAAAACAGCACCATTGTAATATTTTAGAATTTTCACAAAAGGTAAATTCTTTGCAAATGAAAATTTCAGCAGTGTGTAGAAAATGTATACAAGATAGAAGAATAACAATCTACTCCTGTCTGAGAGATGGTGTGGAGAAGAACATCTCATTATCTATTCCTGCCTCTTTTAAGTCACACAGACTGAGCTGAAGTAGCAACACGATATACTTTCCAAGAGGCAAGGTAAGTCTATGACCACCTAACACACAGCGAGAAGGAGACAGGGACTAGAAATAATCACCCAATGTCTCGGTGACAATACATATTATTTGAATTTTTCCTCAATCTTCTTATTTTTCAAGTCTAGCTAAGTCTTCTCAACCAGTCCTTGTCGTCACATAATCATTCTAATAAAAACAAAAAACAATGTCACTGAAGGAAAAGCCTGCTTTAATTGAGCAAGCTGGTATGGTATGGCATGGTATTTTAAATTAAAGCTAAAGAAAACAGGAACTGTTTTTTGTTTTTTTTAAAAAAGGATGATGCTCACTAAAAGTTCTCTGGTAGCAGAAACACTGGAGATTTTTATATTTGCTTTTAATTTTTACAATAAACATGTAAAAGTATAAAAGCAAACTTTTAAGATGCCATTTACAAATATAATGGGAAGAACAGTCTAAAATACTTAAAAAAAATAAAATAAGACACTGTATAAGTTCCTAGAACATTCACTATTGGCAGAAAACTATCTGAAAGATTGTTCTTTGGTAAAATTAGACACTAGTACACAGCTGGCCTTTCATGTAAGGACACTTCAAACGTACAGGAAAGAAGCTAAAGAGGCTACAGAATAGGATTAGAAAACATGTTCCCACGTTCATAAACACACACATTTTAGAGGAATGAGTCTGACCTTCTGGCAACTCTACATATTGAGTTAATAAATCACACATATACTGACTATATTAAGACTTCTCCATTTCAATTTAGCACAGGCATACTGGAAAGATGAAAGGATGGAGCATAAGACTTGAATTCAGTGCAACCTGGACAAGCAGAAGCAGTTCTGAGCTTCATTTCCCTGTCTAGCAAAGGGGGATAATACCTGTTTAACTATATTCATGGGAACTAGACTCATATGTGACTGTCCAGGTTGAAAGCTCTTTGAACTATTAAGTTTGCTGACCTAAGGCACCTTTGACTTCAAAAGTAATCACCAATGGTAATAAGGCTTAGAGTTAAAAAGAAAGCATAAAATTCTCTTTGAAAAATAATCACCAAGATCCACAGTGAACATGCTTTCAGCTTTGCTTATCCTTAAAAACAATCCTCTTGTTAATCCAACCTATGCAGACAAACACATTCACAAACAGGAATTTCTATTTACAGGTAGAAAAGCTAGTTGAACAATCAAGATTCCAGATCACAGTTGCAAAACCAGCAACTATGCATCATATAACACACTGACTCTACCAGGGTAAGCTCTTTCTCAACGTATAGCCAAGATTCAAGTGCAGAAAACTCTGCACCGGCGCTGTACAACTGCAACCACCACCGCCAGGTTCAGCTGCTACTGCCGCCTTAGAGAGCACCGCAGGCGCCGAGACAGCCAGTGCAAGAGACAGCCCAGCGGCTGGTATTTAAACACCACCCACTGAGACAAGGAGAAAGACAAGAAATTTCACCAAGCATCAAGAAGCCAGGATTATCCACATATCTTATCAAACTATCAAACAGAGGTATTCTGAATCATTTGGAAAGAAGCAAGGATATACAGGAATTGTATATTAAAAGTAACCAAAAAAAAAAAGTAAAAATAAGCATAAAACATCAATGACCTGGAATGTGACCTACTGAAGTCATCTGGGGCACCTGATGGAAAGCCACTTAAAATCAACAAACACATGTTTCAATACATAAGACGTATCATACTCAGAAGCTTCTTGTTCTACGAGAACTGTTTTTTTAATAATTGATAAATTTTTAAATTAAAAAGTTGATTTAAGATTACTCTAAAACATCATTTAAGCACCAAACAGAACAATAAGAAAATGTTTTCATGATATTTCATCTCTTTTCCTTGAATTTGTTTATTTCAAAAAAGATGATGAAGAGTCTAAAAATCCTTCAAATGACACCTCTTTTCTATACTCTCTGATTTACCCCACACAGTCTTTTTTCACTCCTGTTTTGAACAGCAGAAGCAAAGTTTTGCTCATCTATTCTGAATGAGGTTCAAGAACACAAAACATAAAAGAGTACTAAGGAAGATAAATTGGGCTAATGTTTTACACATAAGAAAACCTAAGTTAAAGACTGGCGCCTTGTCCCTTCACCCTTCCAGAGTCAGCAACCTGCCAACTCCAGAAACACTCTTCCTCACTGCTGTGATTCACAAGACCTCTCTTCAGGCAGAAGTGCCGTAAAATGTTTCTTTGACATGAAACAACATCTTGTTATTCTGCGTTACACAAAAGTACTTCTTCAACAGCTAATGTATATCCATTTAAGACACCTCTGGGATTAAAATTATATATTCTCATAAACGAAACAAAAAAGGTGACTTTTATGCAATCTTAAATGGAGAACAAAAAGAAAAAAACAATAGTTGTGATTCTCCAAGGGTACATCAGAGTTGATACTTAAAAAAAAAACTGACATAAATCTTTATAAAATATGTTGCTTTATTTAAACTAAGAAAAACTCCAAACATATATGCATCTCACAGACTGAGTTTTCTGTCAATTCTATATACTCATAGTTTGCAGCTAATCTGCTGGAAAAATAAAAGTGAGTCATAATAAAAAATAAAAGTGAGTCATAATGTAGTATCCTCCGGTTCAGTCTTCTAGCTCTTAAAAACTGTCAGCACTTGAATTCTTAAAAACTTAAGCTGCAGTGTGTCAGGGTAACATTTTTCTCTTCCTAAGAGTAAAAATTTTCCTAACCACTCAGAATTGAGAAAAGTCTCCTTCCTCCTCATAGAAAATGCTGCGTAAGTTAACTAAATTGCAGAACTATTTTGAAAAGCATTCTGAACTAACAATCCCAATACTTTAAATGAAACCTTCCACACATAAATATCACAACACACCTTTGGTATATATTGGAAATTCTTACCCACCTCATTTACACAATCCTTTTGAGAGCAGCAGCAGCAATGAGAATTTACGAAGACAAACACTGAGCAAAAATCTCTCTTTGTAAAATCCATCAGAAAAGGCAAAACAGACTTGTTAGAGGAAAATGGAGGAGGGAGGGGATCATATAAGATGTAAGTTAACAGGATAACTTAGCCCACAGCATAAGCAAGGCAGACATCAAAATCAGGCTGAAGTTGAATTTCCTGTTTAACACTAGCCATGCTTCCACAACTCTCAAACATGGGTTTGCTCTGCTCAGCCAACAATCTCCTTATTACTTACTGATCAGCCCTTTAAACACAACTACAAGCTGAATGCAGGCAAACTTATTCTGCTACTCCTCCTCCTGCCTCTCCTCCAACAGCAGCAGGTCCCTAGACAAACAAGATTCTTCACTTGCTCAGAGCTCCACCCCTGCCATGTCCACAGGTTCTGCCTCCTTGACACCAATACCTACACTAGAAATCTGTTTATCTAAACACCCCTCTTCCCCTTCCTCATGCTGAAACTAAGCTTCAAAAGAAAATGGGGAATGAATTCAGTGACCAAAATGTAAACTCAGAATATACAGCCTAAAGAACACTGGACAAGAAAACCCCAATACTGGGGTTGAGCTCCCCGTACATAAAGTTCAGCCTATAGATACCAAGTCTGTGTGACTGGAGCCATATTCTTTAAACTCACTTGAAAAGTGAGCCTAACAGTTCCTGTTTACCTAATTTAGAAAGTGGTGACATTAAGGTAAACTGGCTTACCACGGTCTCATGGTACATTAAAAAAATTTAAACAGCTGCGAATTAGTACACAGAAGTGGTAAGAATTTATTCTTCTCCTTTTCCTTCCCTAAAAGCCTTAACATATAGATCTACCTAAAGACATCTCCATTTGCCAGGAAGAGCTCTTGGACCCAATGACTACTGCTTTAATCCTAGTGATTAAGGAAAGGTTTTTCCTCATGGAATTTAACAAAGATGATAGAAAAATCACTGCTCATGGCAGTGTTAGGTTGGGTAACATAACAAAGTGCCGTCCCTTGTAATGTGGTAAGCCTGAATCCCCATCAAGACAGTGGATACTAAGGCTTCAATCACTCAAGAACAGTAACATAACAGCTTAGAAGTTATTTGATAGGAATATCTCTATTCTAAAGGCTGGAAATGACTTAATTCTAACAATTTTCCTGCTCAACATAACATCACTATCAAGCACACCAAGTAGGTAGTGCAGAAGGCCAATACTGGTCCTAACTATAGCATGCAGTCCACCACTACCTTTAACTTCGGTGTTTGAGCAAGCCTGCTCAAGACTATGCTTAGATAATGAAAACTAAACAGAGGACTACAGGTATGTTCTCTGCTTCATAGGTTTATATATAAGTATGTGAGAATGTTTTTAAACTTTACTGTGCAACAAACAAAACCAAAACTGAGGCAGCTTTTGGACAGAGGTAAAATGTAGGCACAAATATCTAATTCTGTGAAGACCAGCATTTTTAATATACCAAAATTAAGAGTTTTCACTATGTACAATAAAATACCATTCATATACATGTTACAGTTTATAGGTCTAAATCGTCCTTCTCTTTAACTCTGCCTTTCTCTGGACTTCACCAATTTCTTTCAAAGCCATCATTATTTCCATGATCCAGAACAGAAACCTTACTTATTCTCAGATGCTTCTTCACAACACTTAAGTGCTATTATTCTCTGGGAGCTCCTTAAACAAAGAGAAACATTTACAACAGCAGGTAACAGCTAGCTGTTAGTACTCCTACTTTCCCTCCAATGGCTAAAGGTCTCTGGCTGGACAAAAGTGAGATTTTTACTGGCTTCTTTGTTACTTCTCAACATCATTGCTTTTTCTGCATAACTGTGACCACCAATCCAGACTGACAACATCAGTTCAGTTCAGTTTTTCAGTCATGTCCAACTCTTTGCAACCCCATGGACTGCATGCAGCACGCCAGGGTTCCTTGTCCATTACCAACTCCCACAGCTTGCTCAAACACATGTTCATTGAGTCAGTGATGCCATCCAACCATCCCATCCTCTGTTGCCCCTTCTCCTCCTGCCTTCAATCTTTCCCAGCATCAGGGTCTTTTCCAGAGAGTCGGTTGTCAGTTCTTAACACAGGTGGCCAAAGTATTGGAGTTCCAGTCCTTCCAATGAATATTCAGGACTGATTTCCTTCAGAATTGACTGGTTATCCCCTTCTCCTGCCTCAGTCTTTCCCAGCATCAGGGTCTTTTCCAATGAGTCACTTCTTCCCATCAGGTGGCCAGAGTATTGGAATTTCAGCTTCAACATCGGTCCTTCCAATGACTATTCAGGACTGATTTCCTTTAGGATTGACTGGTTTGATCTTGCAGTCCAAGGGACTCTCAAGAGTATTCTCCAACACCTCAGTTCAGAAGCATCAATTCTTTGGCGCTCGGCTTTCTTTATGGTGCAACTCTCGTATCCATAGCTGACTACTGGAAAAACCATAGCTTTGACTAGATGGACCTTAGTCAGCAAAGTAATGTCTCTGCTTTTTATTACACTGCCTAGGTTTGTCATAGCTTTTCTTCTAAGGAGCAAATGTCTTTTAATTTCATGGCTGCAGTCACCATCTGCAGTGATTTTGGAGCCCAAGAAAATAAAGTCTTTCACTGTTTCCATTGTTTCCCCATCTATTTGCCATGAAGTGATGGGGCAAGATGCCATGAGCTTCGTTTTTTGAATGTTGAGTTTTAGGCCAACTTTTCCACTCTCCTCTTTCACTTTCATCAAGAGGCTCTTTAGTTCTTCTTTGCTTTCTGCCATAATGGTAGTGTCATCTACATATCTGAGGTTATTGATATACTCCTGGCAATCTTGATTCTAGCTTGTGCTTCATCCAGCCCAGCATTTTGCACGATGTACTCTGTATATAAGTTAAACAGGCAGGTTGACAGTATACAGCCTTGAAGTACTCCTTTCCCAGTTCTGAACCAGTCCATTGTTCCACATCCAGTTCTAACTGTTGCTTCCTGACCTGCATACAGGTTTCTCAGGAAGTAGGTCAGGTGGTCTGGTATTCCCATCTCTTGAAGAATTTTCCACAGTTTGTGGTGATTCACACAGTAAAGGCATTAGCATAGTCAATGAAGCAGAAGTAGATGTTTTTCTGGAATTCCCTTGCTTTTTCTATGATCCAACGGATGTTGGCAATTTGATCTCTGGTTCCTCTGCCTTTTCTAAATTCATCTTGAACACCAGGAAGTTCTCGGTTTAAATACTGTTGAAGCCTAGCTTGGAGAATTTTGAGCATTATTTTGCTAGCATGTGAGATTGAGTGCAACTGTGTGGTAGTTTGAACATTCTTTGGCATTGCCTTTCTTTGGGATTGGAATGAAAACTGACCTTTTCCAGTCCTCTGGCCACTGCTGAGTCTTCCAAATTTGCTGGCATATTGAGTGCAGCACTTTCACAGCAGCATCTTTTAGGATCTGAAATAGCTCAGCTGGAATTCCATCACCTTCACTAGCTTTGTACAGTGATGCATCCTAAGGCCCACTTGACTTCACACTCCAGGATTTCTGGCTCCAGATGAGTGATCACACCACCGTGGTTATCTGGGTCATTAAGATCTTTCTTGCATAGCTCTTCTGTGTATTCTTGCCACCTCTTCTTAATATCTTCTGCTTTTGTTGGTACTCCATCCCATTTCTGTCCTTTATTGAGCCCATCTTTGCATGAAATGTTCCCTTGGTATCTCTAATTTTCTTGAAGAGATCTTTAGTCTTTCCCATTCTATTGTTTTCCTCTATTTCTTTGCACTGATCACTTAGAAGTCTTTCTTATCTCTCCTTGCTATTCTTTGGAACTCTGCATTCAGATGGATATATCTTTTCTTTTCTCTTTTGCCTTTAGTTTCTCTTCTTTTCTCAGCTATTTGTAAGCCCTCCTCAGACAACCATTTTGCCTTTTTGCATTTCTTTTTCTCGGGGACGGTTTTGATCACTGCCTTCTGTACAATGCTACGAACCTACATAGTTCTTCAGGCACTATGTCTATCAGATCTAATCCCTTGAATCTATTTGTCACTTTCACTGTATAATCCTAAGGGATTTGATTTAGGTCATACATGAATAGTCTAGTAGTTTTCCCTACTTTCTTCAATTGAAGTCTGATTTTGGCAACAAGGAGTTCACAATTTGAGCCACTGTCAGCTCTCAGTCTTGTTTTTGCTGACTGTATAGAGCTTCTCCATCTTCGACTGCAAAGAATATATCAATGTGATTTCACTATTGAGTCCCCAGTTATATCCACGTGTAGTCGTCTCGTGTTGTTGGAAGAGGGTGTTTGCTATAACCAGTGCTTTCTCTTGGCAAAACTCTGTTAGCCTTTGCCCTGCTTCATTTTGTACTCCAAGGCAAAACTTGCCTGTTAGAGGTATCTCTTGACTTTCTACTTTTGCATTCCAGTCCCCTAGGATGAAAAGGGACATCCTTTTTGGTGTTGGTTCTAGAAGGTCTTGTAGATCTTCATCTACATCTGTCAACATCTCACTTCCTTAAACTAAGACCAAGTTAAGATGGGCCTCACTGCTGCTTTTCTCTCCAGTATTTATTTTACACTATGGCCTATTCAATCACCTAGCTTCATCCAATCATCTGACACTTAACCATTCCCAACTGTCTGATATCATTTAATTCGTATCACATGACTCAAATGTGGTTAATAATTCCCCACACTTACAAGATGGCCATAGGATCAGAGAACTAGAAAGAATCTGAGCTAGAGTCCCTACCTGCTCACACAGACAACTAATTGTAGGCCAGAGAGATTAATGCCATGTCAAGGTCAGAATTCAGTACCTCCTGGAACCTATGAGGAGTCATGTCCAGTTCAGTCTGGTATGTATCAGACACCTACTAAATATATTGCATCAGCAGCAGCACCTAGAATACAACAGAATATATTCTAGAGGCTAAGGGCTTAGTCCATGGTAAAGTAAAAATGAGAATCCAGATTCAATAATGTCTAGTTCAATGTTTCAGTCCCTATTACAGTACTTTTAATTAATTTAACCTGGGGCAGAAAGCACTCACAAGCCAACTTCTACCTACTCCTATCTCCCCAAGTAAATCCAGTCAAACTGGTTACTTTTTCACTGAATACTGCACATTTTCACAAGCATATTCTTTCTACTGCCCCTCTTTTTAGTCAACTGAATCCTACCTCAGTATTCAAGGTACACCTCAAACCACCCAGAGACAAGGAACAACTACAATGTAATTGTATCAACCTTCTGGCACATAGATTATCTACAAGATCCCAGGAAGCTCAACACTCTATATACTGCACTTAAAACACAGCAGCAACCATCTTTCTACATCCTGTCACTTTTTATTTGCAGTCTAATGCTGTGAGAATTACAGATCAACATTTAGTTGGGAGAAGTAAAATTACTTTTTCTGAGAAATTCTCAAACAAGGATTTCACAACTATTGTTTAGCATCTAAAATGTTGGCAATGACTTCCAACTCTGTGGTTTAAGGTTAATGGTCTGATCTATTACATCTGAATACTAAGACCCTTTAATACTAATCAAATCACAGGAGAGTATTAGAATGACTTTGAAAATGATGCAAAATGTTCCCAGGATACACCAGATGATACACAAAGTTTTTGCCTATGTGTGTAATCTAAATTTACTGGATGGAAATAGGAATAAAATTTATAAAGCAATCATTTCAGCTAATTTCAAGCGGATCTAGATCTCTGGGATATCACCAAAAAAATTCCAACTGCTAAAGAAAAAAATACAAAGTTTTCCTCAACTTTTCAATCCCTATCTAATCAGGAATCAGCTTCACGTGTTTCTGTAAAAAAGTAGGCTGAAATGCAATCTGTTATATAAAGACCAAAAGGCATTTCACTCCAACTGCTTTAATTTTGTTTTTCCTAGACAGAATGTTCGAATCTTGCAATCCAAAGGCTAATGGAATCAGTGACAAAGTCAAATTACACAAAGCAATTAAAAATCCCCATTATTTCTACCTTGGTTGTCAGAAGGCTGGATTCAGCCAGATTCTCACTGGTATGAGCCATTAATTTACAGGAATTTGAACCAACCTTATGATCCCACTGGAAAACAAGCCCTTCAAACTCCCGACCGAATCTGACTGGCTCTATGCAAGGCTGACCTCCTGGTTCCCTGAGGCTGATTCCTCTCTGGATCCACGGGAGCCTGTGCACTGCTCCAAACACAGATGCACTCTCCTCCACATCAAAAACTGATGCCACTGAGACTCCTTTACTTGCAGACAAAAATTGTGCTAAGTACACCAGCACTCTTATTTGGATCTTTTCATTGCCAGTGGTGGGAAATTTCAAGATAACTTAACTTTTTCTCTTTTGAATAGGGGCTCAAACCGATGACACCAATGTTAGACTCACCAATCTTAGACTCAAGGCTGTACATTGTCACCCTGCTTATTTAGTGTCTATGCAGAGCACATCATGTGAAACGCTGGGCTGGATGAAGCACAAACTGGAGACAAGATTGCTGGGAGAAATATCAGTAACCTCAGATATGCAAATAACACCACCCTTATGGTAGAAAGCAAAGAACTAAAGAGCCTCTTGATGAGAGTGAAAGAGGAGAGTGGAAAAGTTGGCCTAAAACTCAACATTCAAAAAACGAAGCTCATGGCATCTTGCCCCATCACTTCATGGCAAATAGATGGGCAAACAATGGAAACAGTGAAAGACTTTATTTTCTTGGGCTCCAAAATCACTGCAGATGGTGACTGCAGCCATGAAATTAAAAGACATTTGCTCCTTAGAAGAAAAGCTATGACAAACCTAGGCAGTGTAATAAAAAGCAGAGACATTACTTTGCTGACTAAGGTCCATCTAGTCAAAGCTATGGTTTTTCCAGTAGTCAGCTATGGATACGAGAGTTGCACCATAAAGAAAGCCGAGCGCCAAAGAATTGATGCTTCTGAACTGAGGTGTTGGAGAATACTCTTGAGAGTCCCTTGGACTGCAAGATCAAACCAGTCAATCCTAAAGGAAATCAGTCCTGAATAGTCATTGGAAGGACCGATGTTGAAGCTGAAATTCCAATACTCTGGCCACCCGATGGGAAGAACTGACTCATTGGAAAAGACCCTGATGCTGGGAAAGAATAAAGGCGGGAGGAGAAGGGCACAACAGGATGAGATGGTTGGATGGCATCACGGACTCAATGGACATGAGTTTGAGCAAGCTCTAGGAGTTCGTGATGGACAGGGAAGCCTGGCGTGCTACATTCCATGGAGTCACAAAGAGTCGGACACAACTAAGCGACTGAACTGAACCGAACCCATGTACTCTCAGGTGAGAAAACCTGAGAGTTTAAAAACAAAGGCAAGCAAAGGAATAAACTCTAAGGTTTGTATTAGTTAACAGATGTTTAAACTGGATTTTAAGATTAACTCTTAAATGGATTAAATTCCATTTAACATGGATTTTATGCATGCATTAGACATGCATAACATTAAGGATTTCTGATCCTACAGTTAGTATTTCTCCTTCATTTCCCTGGGCAAAATGCTTAACCCCTGAATCTATTTTCTTACCCATGAAATGAAAGTATTATCTACTTATCAGAATATAAAAGATGAAAATAAGATAGTATATGTAAAGCACTTTGCAAGGTGATTGGCAAGAGGCAAGATAATAAATGCTAGCTCATTTGCACTCATTTAAAACTTAGTTCATTAAACACATTTTAAACACTGCTGTTTGTTGAATGTCACTAGATAAAAGAATTGAACAAGAGACAGCTTATTTCGCTACCTGCCATAATGATGCTAATGCTAATAATAATGGTAATACTTAGTTCAGTTCACTCACTCAGTCGTGTCCGACTCTTCATAATCCCATGAACTGCAGCATGCCACGCCTCCCTGTCTATCACCAACTGCTGGAATTTACCCAAACTCATGTCCATTGAGTTGGTGATGCCATCAAATCATCTCATCCTCTGTCATTCTCTTCTCCTCCCACCTTCAATCTTTCCCAGCATCAGGGTCTTTTCAAATGAATCAGCTCTTCACATCAGGTGGCCAAAGTATCAGAGCATAATCTTCAGCATCAGTCCTTCCAATGAATATTCAGGACTGATTTCCTTTAGGATGGACTGGTTGGATATCCTTGCAGTCCAAGGGACTCTCAAGAGTCTTCTCCAACAACACAGTTCAAAAGCATCAATTCTTTGGCATTCGCTTTCTTTACAGTCCAACTCTCACATCCATACATGACTACTGGAAAAACCATAGCTTTGACTAGATGGATCTTTGTTGGCAAAGTAATGTCTCTCTTTTTTAATATGCTGTCTAGGTTGGTCATAGCTTTTCTTCCAAGGAGTGTCTTAATTCCATGGCTGCAGTCACCATCTGCAGTGATTTTGGAACCCCCAAAGATAAAGTCTGCCACTGTTTCCCCATCTATTTGCCATGAAGCAATAGGACCAGATGCCATGATCTTAGTTTTCTGAATGTTGACTTTTAAGCCAACTTTTTCACTCTCCTCTTGCACTTCCATCAAGAAGCTCTTCAGTTCTTCTTTGCTTTCTGCCGTAAGGATGCTGTCATCTGCACATCTGAGATTATTGGTATTTCTCCCGGCAATCTTGACTCCAGCTTGTGCTTCTTCCAGCCCAACGTTTCTCATGATGCACTCTGCATATAAGTTGAATAAGCAGGGTGACAATATACAGCCTTGACATACTCCTTTTCCTATCTGGAAACAGTCTGTTTTTCCATATCCAGTTCTAACAGTTGCTTCCTGACCTGCACACAGATTTCTCAAGAGGCAGGTCAGGTGGTCTGGTATTCCCATCTCTTGAAGATTTTCCACAGTTTGTGGTGATCCACACAGTCAAAGGCTTTGGCGTAGTCAATAAAGCAGAAGTAGATGTTTCCAGAGTTCTGGAACTCTCTTGCTTTTTTGATGATCCAACAGATGCTGGCAATTTGATCTCTGGTTCCTCTACCTTTTCTAAATCCAGCTTGAACATCTGGAAGTTCATGATTCACGTACTGTTAAAGCCTGGCTTGGAAAATTTTGAGCATTACTTTACTAGCGTGTGAGTTAGGTACTGACTGCTAACTGTATTTAGGCACTTCTCTCATTTATCCTCACTACCAATTTAGGCTCAGAGAAGTTAATTAACTTGCCCCAGGTATCACAGCCAGGAAATGACAGTGGTGGGATCTGATCACAAGTAGACCCACCTCCAGAGCCCACTTCCTCCACAGCAACACTGTGTTTCACTCCCTGTAGTTCTGTATTCATGCATTCATCTCACCAATACTGAGTGCCTTGTATCCGTTGGCTCTAAACACTAGGAATATAGCCAAGAATAAGCCAAATAACAGCGCCAGCCCCAGAATGTGTTCTAATTGGGGCTTTAGGTAAACACGGTAAGGTTGTGACAAAGGTCATGAAGAAAAAGAAAATCATAAGGAGACAGAAGTAAAGTGTGTGCACATGTAAGGTCATTTTAGATGGATGGACAGGTAAGGCCTCTCTGAGCAAGCCCGGAGAGTAGAACCTGAATGAAATGCACGTGTACAACAATGACACGCAACAGTTTATCATCAGTGCACCACAGAATATAATCACTCAACTGGTCAATAACACGTCTCCACCCTTCAAGTTGGCAGTTACAGACAGGTTTAAAGGCCCTCAGGTCACAGACTGACACTGCCCTAGACATTTATGGATTCAGTACAGAACTTTGATATGAGCAGGGGACCTGGAATAACAGAGTAACAAATAACCCTGTTATATTCTAGATATGTAATCATGGGCTATCCATTCTGAGCTTCAGACTATTTATTTACAAAATGTAGATAATACTACTAGTAAATCGCTCCTGTCCAGGGTTGTTGGAAGAATTAAATTACATAATATATGCAAAGTGCTTAATGCAATGTCTAAGACTAGCATGTACATGCGTTAATATTTACACTGCTAACATCTGCTATTTACATGGCAGTTGTACCACTGCAAGGTCAGACATGTAGTATACTATTTCAAGGTGTATTTCAGTAGAGTCATCACTATTGCTTATATAATCATATAAATCACTGTATAACCTAGGTACTTAAAAACTCCCCACACATTTATCTCAGCACCCAAAACATGAAAAAAAAAAAAAAAAACCACTGGAAAATTAAAAAAGGACTAATAAAAATTGCCCCTTTTATTTCTTCAATGAAAGTCAGAAAATGGGAATGGAGGTTGGTGAAACCAAGACAGCACTTCCCAGATAAGAAATATAATAATTGACAGTACAGAATAATGAACTGTAGGTAATATGGAACTCAATTTTCACAGCTAAGAGAAAAATAAAGAACAAATAAATGCTTTCAGTATCCTTAGAAATTAAGGATTCCAACAGTTCTAACTGACTTAATGCCTCAAGCTTTTTATTCCAACTTTTCTGCAGCTTGACTTATTTACTATTTTGCGTTTTTAAAAAGCAACTCCTGAATAACATAGGAAAAAAAGCAATTAAATAGGGTTAGATTTCGAAGTCAATTTGGTTACTTATGTTAGTAAAAATGTTCCATGAACAATTGAACAAAAATTTATTCAAATAATGTTTGCTATTACAATAATCTTTTTTTTTTTTTTTAAACCAAAAATAAGGTATATAGTCCTGGAAGGGACCTGTGGTGATCACTGTTCCAGCTCACACTTCTCAAACTTTAACATACACCCAAAGTATCTTTGGATCTTGTGAAATGCTGGTTTTGATCCAATCAGTCTGGGATAGGGCCAAAATTTTACATTTTTGGGGACTGTACATTGCAGAGCAAAGATCTAAATAGTGATGTGAGAACGATGGAAGAACACATGAACAGACGACTTTATCAAATGCCTTTCTAATGCTGGAATTCTGACTCTATCAAAGTTACTGTTTTCTGCTTGATTTATACCAAATAGTTCTTCCCATTTTACAGAATAAATTGTGTATGTACATATATAAAGTGTATCAGTTTCTAAGCCACTACTTGATTTCACATCAGTAGGATAAAGTTAATATTTCTAAGGTGACCTTATTTTGCAGGGTAAATTCAACTCCTCGATACTTACTAGTGTCTGACTTGACTGTATCTGAATCATTTATTTTTAAAAATATCACTGAGTACCTACAACACGCTGAATACTATGCTACAAACACAACACTGTTAGCAAAGACTTAATAAATCAGGCTCTAGAACAGTACCTTTTAAAACACTGTACATTTCATCCCTTCTGTTCCCAACTCCTCTCCAGGTGAGGGTGGCTATAGGTTCAAACAGTTTAAACAATGAGAAAAGAAGGCAGAAACTACAGAAATGTAAAGGACATGCATACAATGCAATATTATTCAGCCATAAAAAGGACTGAAGAACCAATTCATGCTAAAACATGGATAAACCCTGAAAACACTATGCTATATCAAAGCATAACACAAAAACAAAGTGTAACACAAAAGGCCATATATTTAATGATTCTATTTGTCTGAAATGTGCATAACAGGTAAGTCAAATCCAGAGACAGAAAGCACATTAGTGGTTGTCAGAGGAACAACTGCTAATGGGTATAGGGCTTCTTTCTTGAGGTGACAGAAAGGTTCTGGCATTAGTGCTAATGACTGCAGAACACTGAATACACTAAAACCCACTGAATTTTACACCTTAAAATGATTTAAACAGTTAATTTTATGGTATGTAAATTTTTATCTTAAAAAAAACCCCACACAACCCATTGAAAGACTGAAAAAAGATTGAATACCATACTAAGACTATGGAAACTGTGATGTTGGTCTTCCTAGGGTCTATTAAGCTAACACCAGACTTTTTCATTTGAGAAGGGGATTCTCCTCTCAACTGAGCTAGAGCTCGCATTTGCAAATAAAGATTCATCTGTTAACTGATTACAGTGTTTCAAATGCATTATCCTAAAACCAAATTAATTTGTTTTCTTTACACTTACCAAATAACTGCTCATATAAACTTTTACCTAATTTTATGGCAGTGCTATCTGTGCCTGACAGTCTGAAGTCAAAGAGCTCAAACCATTGGTTTCAGCCCTGAGCCTAGTCAACAGGTTTTTACCCAATAGGGCTGACTACATCCGTCACGTACTCATCTTACACAGTCATTATTTTAACTAGGTAAGCATATTTGGTGGGTAAATATGGAACAGGGTAGAATTTAATACAGGTCATTTTTTCATTCTGCATTAAAAAAAAATTGGTACTACCATGTAATTGATAACTTAATTTCTTTACATAGCAGAGTTACTTTTTGGACTTCATTTAACAACAAAAAAAAACCCTAAAATTCCATGACCCCTTGAGATATTTTAAGTACCAACCTGTATTTGTTTAGAGAAATAATCAGGAGTTGAATTCAAAAGATTAATCAGAGACACCTACCCCTAGACCACCCAATTATACCTGGGCAGTGTCTCTGACAGCAAAGCACTATCTGTTAATTATTAACAAAATCTACCAAGTTTCAAGTTAGAATACTGCAAGATCCACAAAGAAGGGCAGTAGCTGAAAGAGACAGTAGAGAATGTTTAAGTATATGGCTAGCTTATGTGTACTTCACTCTTCTGGTCTGTTCACTATCAAAACATTCAGCATTGCTGGAAGGTAAACAAAGTATTTCTGTGAATAGGTCTTTGTGTTTAAAATCTAGAATGATCACCTCAAGCAGTAACACTAGGTTTAAGATGCTATTTATTCTTTGGCAATAGAAAGAATAAATATGGCCAGTGAAAAATGGTTATTACATTAAAATCTCTTATGTTCTCACCACTGAAGTGATCATTCTACTCTTAAGAAAGAGAAAAGACTGCCTACAAATTATCAGAGCTAATTACTGAAGTAACTACTTGTGCACATTGAGATTCTCCTGTCTACTCCAAGTAGAGAGGCTAACGGCATTCTAACAGAACATTACCACTACTTCAGCAGATTGGTAATTATTTACAGAACTCTTCAGAGAACTTTTTAAGTTTTGGTGGCATATGTTTAGGAGTTGGCAACTTTCTGTTAAGAGCCAAAGAGTACATAATTTAGGCTTTTGGAACTAAACAGTCTGTTGCAATTACTCGACTCTACTATTGTAATATGTGAAAACAGACATAGAAAATACAGAAACAAATGAGTGGCTGTCTTTACTTTCTTCATGGATATTGAAATTTGAATTTCATGTAATTTTCACATGTCATCACATATTATTCTTTTGATTCCAGCCTCAATCATTTAGGAATGCAAAACGCACTCTTAGCTCATGGGCTGTACAAAAATGGGTAACAGGATGGATCTGGCCCATGAACCTTTGCTAATTCCTGGTTTAGAGTATAATGGAATGAAGAAAAGTTACAGATGGTTTAAGTGAGTAAATATATTATTACACTAACCATTCTACATACAAACTGTAAATTTTACAGCCCTAAAATTAAGATATTTAACCTTATAATCAAGTTCAATATTTAGTTTGATCTCTGTTCAGAGGATATGTATTTACAAAGGCTATTTTCATATTATTCTTTGTTTTCATAAAGATTAAGTGGAAAACAACACCTTAGGTTAACTGAATTCTAATCTATAAAGAAAACTGATCTCTCATCCATCCGCTCTGGCCACCTCTAATCCTTTATTTCAGTCTGTTAGTTATTCCTTCAGAATACTGCAATACCTCTTAACTGGGTTTTCAGCTTTTATTAGAGTTTCCTCATATACCCATCCTCTATCCTGCAGTCAAAATAATCTTTTAAAAATTTAGGTCTGATATTACAACACCTACCAAATGTGGGATTTTCTTTTCTCGGCTGTACCAAGTGGCTTGTGGAATCTTAGTACCCAGTCCAGGGAATGAACTTATGCTCTCAGTAGTGAAGACGCAGAGTCCTAACCACTGGACCGCCAGGGAAGTCCCATGACAACTACCACGTCTTATATTGGCTGCAGTGGTTCTCCCAGCGCTCAAGCACAGTCTCAACTTTCCTTTCCTCCCTTATTCCTTGTCTCTTCTTTTTCCTATTTCCAAACTGCAGACACACAAATTATAGAATTTTTCACATGCAGTATTATCTTAGTCTCTCCCTATTTCACATAATTTTCCTAATCTGATCAAACTCAATCAGGCACAACTACTACATGCTTTGTTACATACTGACCCTAGGAAAACTGTTTTTATACCCTATGGTAGCTGTCTCGTTTACTTATTTTTTCTCCTTCACTGAGTAGTAAGCTCTTGGTAGACAGGTTTGTCTTACTTAGCAATAATATTCAATACCTAGGACCTAGAAAGAAGTCTGGACTATAACAGAGACTTAAATATTTGTTGGATGAACTCATGAGCTATTATGGGTTGAACAGTGTCACCCCCACAAAAGATAAGTTAAAATTCTAACCCTCAGTATCTCAGAATGTGATCTTATTTGGAAACAGGATCACTGCAGGTGCAATTAGTTAGAAGAGCCAATCTGGAGTGGGCTGGACACAATGCAATCTGACCAGTGTCCTTATAAAAAGAGGAGACACAGAGAGATGAGGGATGAACACCATGTGATGCTTTCTACTATTGTTCCCTTCTGCATGGTTTGACATTACCCAGCTTCTTAGATATGGCCTAAGGTCACCAGTCAGTTCTGACAGGACTTACGCTAGTCACTCGACGGTAGATCTGTGCAGCGTTCTGGCACTCTGAGTACGGGTATTCAGACGTGGCCATCTCGAGCATGCACATTCCAAAAGCATAAACATCAACGGATTCATCATACTTCTCTTCATACATCTCAGGGGCCATGAACTCTGGGGTACCTTAAATTAAAAGAAGGATTCAGACTCAATGTGAGGAGAAACTGCAGATGTATTCATGGTGGGGGGGTGGGCGGTGCGCAGCAGAGGGGCTGCCCTGTGAGAGAGAAGAAAGTGGAAGGGGTAAAGATAAAAGAAAGACAGGGAGGAAGTGGGGGGAGAGGAGAGAAATCACATTAGTCTGCTCCATCAAATCTGTTACAGACCTCTCACAGCAATTCCTTTATAAAAAGTAAGAAGAGGACCAAGCATCTGTTTATTTACTGTTTCAAGTGGATTACTGTTATACAATGTCAAAATAGAGCCTCACATAAAAGATAAACTGATATAACTCATGTGAAAACAAATGGAAGAAAAAGGTGAGAACAGCAAAGAGTAAACTAGAGAAAATGGCATCTATCTGTAAGACAGGATGATAGGTTAAAAAGATAAAAATACTTGTCTGCCCCCTACTGTATGAGAGCTGTAAGGTTAACATTTAGAGCTAGTCTCTTGCCAATAACAGTCCATTGATCAATTTCACTTAACACAGTTGTGCAGTAAAAAAAACCTGACATTCAGTGCATTTTTAAAATAACATAGTGTAAACGTCTGTGAGGCCACTCACCCTCCCCATAGTTCGCAAATCTACTGCAGATGTAAGAAATGTAGTGAGGGACACCCTATAGACACACAACACACCATTCAGTCTGCATTTGTGTTCTCATGCTGAATTAAGAGTGTGGAGTGTGTGATTCCACACACCAAGTTTCCAATGTTTCCAAAGAAATTAAGCCCAGATACCTCAAATTACAGAACATTTCTAAGAACAGGCTTGCATAATACAGTTTAAACAAGAAAGAAGAAAAAACTCTTGGGCCAGAGATTAACATACCAAAGACAAAGAACTGTTTCCTTTATAGGCAACAGGGAAGGCAGAAGGGAAATACAGCTTTAAATAACTCCCCAGAACACTATTTTATAAGGATGTGCAAATTACTGGTATTCTATGTTCTTTCTTATTAAAACACAGGATTCTAGCCCACTTAAACATGAGTAGTTTTCTTGCTGTTGTCATCGTCACCTTTTGAGAGAATAGAGTTCATGAGAATTTCAAGCTTTCAAACTGTCGCACGCTCTTCAGAAGGGAAAGTTTATAAAACAATAGGCACTGAACTATATTTCCAGCTGCAATGGCCTAACACACAGCCTTGTCCTGTAAATCAATGACTGTCGAGGAGGGCAATTTGCCCCACAGGGGACATATTTGGCTGTCACGACAGGAGGGAGATGGACAAGTGGGCATGCTACCAGCATCTACAGAGCAGAGACCAGGGATGCTGTTAAGTCATCTTACAACGCACAAGACAGTCCTTACAACAAAGAACTGTCCAAACCAAAGTGTAAACAGTACTGAGACTGAAAACTGTTTTAAGTACATCTTTTGAAGAGTAGAAGAAAAAGTTGATAATGAACCATTATATTTTTACATTTTAAAAGTTTTAAAAGGCAGATTTTTTTGAATACAAATATATACAACAGAAACTTTTCAGAAACTAAATTATATATAAACTCAATTTCTTTCATGGGGAAAGTTAACACAGTTTATCTATTATATAACTAAGTGTGTGATACTAAGCATCAACAAAATGACCCAGGAAGGTGATAGTTCTATTACATAAGGTTTTGTCAACAAAGTCCACCTTACTTCTCTTCATATAACTTCACAAAACAACAATTGTCTTCAGGATGCTTCTAAAGGCATAAACACAGAGAACTCTCTATCACTTCCTGGGTTCAAGCTATGAATTTTTGAAGGTTTACTTCACATTATAAAAGCTCTGACAGAGTCAGGTTTCTAAATACAGTGAATGTCAGAAAGCCAGTTAGACTTTCACAAGGGACCTGTGAAACATACCTATCACACTCTTGGCAAAAGAAGCCCGCTTCAGGGTGGCCAGACCTAGGTCTCCAATCTTGACTGAGCCTGTGGGGCCAGTGATAAAGATGTTGTCACACTTAAGATCCCGGTGAATAATAGGTGGAGTTCGAGTATGAAGAAACTGAAGTCCTTTAAGAATCTGACGGCACCAGCTTCTCAAAACTTTGATCTTCATCACCTTGAACCTTTTCAGGTACCTAGAGAAGGCAAGGTACACCAAACGGTTATCGATGATACGTGTTTACTGCTTTGAAGAGTTCCATTAAATTCTAGCATATCTGAGATGGGAATATCAAATTTAGAATATTAAGATTCAGTAACCTAAGGTTAGTACTACTTTTAGCAAGGTAAAAGAGGATAGGATAACAAGTAGTTGGCAAGCATATTCTGATAACAAAGCACAAAACACAAATCCCTTAAAATTAGATCACTGCCAAGATGACTGACAAGAGGTAGAGTTTGACTTCTGGTAAATGGTGGTGCAACCGTTACTGGATGCAGATATAAACTCCAGTGAATACACGTGCATGAGCAAACACACACACACACACCCCTGAAGATTCTACAGACCAATCAGAATCAGGCACAAACTGGAAGGGAGGACACATGAGAAAAAAGGATAAGCACTAGTCTGTGCAGGTTGCTCAAACCTGTACACAACCCTGTTGCTTTATTGGCTGAGGAAGAAATACGAGGACAGAGTTCAAGATGACCGCAGCATCTAAAACATTGTGTTCAATACAACTTTCTACAACAAAAGTTCGTCCAATACAATATCCACTAGATAAATGAGAATATTTATATTTAAATGAATTAGATACATTAAACTTAAAAAGGTCATCTCCCAGCTGCACCAGTCACGTTTCAAGTGCTCAACAACCGCACATGGCAAGTGGCTATCATTCTGGATGGTGCAGATTATAGAACATTCCATCACCACAGACAGTTCTGCTGGACAGCAGAGACCTAGAAAGGTGGCCGGGGTGGGGGGGGTCCAGAAAGGAGGCACA
The DNA here is from genome assembly GCF_033118175.1 of Dama dama. Lineage (NCBI taxonomy): Eukaryota > Metazoa > Chordata > Mammalia > Artiodactyla > Cervidae > Dama > Dama dama. Next base: position 12,507,104 of record NC_083702.1, read on the forward strand.
GAAGGGGCGCTCCAAAGTTCTGCATATTCACTCTGCCCACATCTCTGGCTACCCTCTGAAATATGTGTGTATGCAGATTACAAGCAACCCAGCTGACGCTAAAGGAACAGAGTTTTCTGATGAACTGAGGCCAGATGCTATTTCATCTGAAAATACTCAGGGGAAAAAATGAAGCACACAAATGGTAAATATAAAAGAATACACTTTCCTAGCACTATCTTTATGTTACATGTGACTACCTAAAGGAAAATTTATAACACTGTGTTACCAGATCTATACAATAGACATATATAACATAAAGCTTATAGCATAAATTATAAGTACTAGGGATAAATGGGCCTATATTTGTGCAAGTTTTCTTTATTTTACATGAAATTATACTGTATCAACCATAAACATGCTGTGAAAAGATAAAGATTTAAATTTAAATAAAGATTTGAAGATTTAAACTGTGAAAATAATACCTAAAATGTACACATACACACAAGGAAGTTTAACTAAAAAACTAATAAAGAAACTAATACGAAATTTTAAAAACAAATATAAAAATGAAATTCTGCTTCACTTGGGGGGGGATATGAGATAATTAAAGAAAATTTATGATGAAAGTTAGTTTTATGGTCTAAAAATATATAAAGAGTTAATCCTGGAGAATGAGGAAAAGACTGTCAAAGAAAAAGAGTAAGGCATTTACTGAAATGAAGGAAATGTTCTGTATGTTAACAGTTGGTGTTTTTTTAAAGTTTTGATCAAAACTCATCAAATGATAGAACTATGATTAATATTTTCACTGCCTGTAAATTTCATTATAAGGAAAAATCAAGCATACAAATATTGGAACTTTGATGAAATGTGTACTCAAGTTTTTATGGATGTCTGCAACTTAATCTGGAATGAAAAAAGAGGGGAATGACTAGATGAACATATTTGGTAAAGCAGACACAACAGAGGTTAACTAAATTAAAGAATCTAGGGCGAGACCACGTATGTGTTCACTATGTAATTCTTTCAACTTTTATGTATAATTGAATAATTTTTAGATAAAATGTTGGGAAATGTCAACTATTTCTCATTACAACTGGAAGAAAAAACAAAGAATACACACATATATAAATACGTACATTTAAGCTTGTATATGCATGAAGAAAACAATGAAAGATAAGAATTAAAATTATGACTTTTTAAGAGAAAAACTATTGGGAAAAAGATGAGGCTAGCTTGTATCTCTTTCACATCTATAAAATGATAAAATATAATAGATTGTCTATTAACCTTCTATCTTATAACCTTATTAAACCTGTTTAGAATCACTGGACTATTCTAGGTAAACAATTACATAATCTGCAAACAGGAGCAGTTTTATTTCTTCCTTTCCCATCTTTTTGCTTTCTCCTGGTTTCCCCATTCTTGCTCTGGGCAGGCCCTCTAGAACAGTACGGAATATAAGCAGTGAAAGCAGGCATTTGTGCTTTGTTCCTCATCTCCCAGAAATCAGTGATGTATAAAGCTTTTTCATGGATGCTCTTATTTAGTCTGAGGAAGTTTCCTACCACCCCTAGTCTGCTAAGAGTTTTTAGTAAGGAATAGATTCTGATTTGTCAAATACTTTTCCCACATATACTTAAATGATCATATAGTTTTTATTCTGTTTATGTGCTGAAAAACATTAATTCATTCTATGTCAAACCAACTTTGCGATCCTGGGATAAACCCTATTTGTCACTGACATACTGAAAGTCCCATGGATAGCAAGGAGATCAAACCAGTTAATCCTAAAGGAAATCAGTCCTGAATATTCACTGGAAGGACTGATACTGAAGCTCCAATACTGTGGCCACCTGATTCGAAGAGACGACTCACTGGAAAACACCCTGATGCTGGGAAAGATTGAGGGCAAGGCGAGAAGGGGGCGACAGAGAATAGAGGTGGTTGGATGGCATCACTGACTCGACGGACATGAGTTTGAGCAAACTCTGGGAGACAGTGAAGGACAGGGAAGCCTGGCGTGCTGCAGTCCATGGGGTTGCACAGAGTCGACTATGACCGAGCGACTGAACAACAGTGTGATGGCTAGAATCCAATTTGCTGTTATTTTGTAAAGGAATTTGGTACCTATATTCACGGGGGATACAGCTCTATAAAGTTCTTTTGCTGTGTCTTAGGATTTTGGTTTTGGGGTTATGCTGGCTTCAAAAAAGGAACTGGACACTATTCTTGCACTGTCTTTTTGAGAAAAGTCAACACACTTGTTTCCCCTCCACTAAAATAAAGTATGATAAATAGATAGAACAAAAAATGTACCACCTGAAGTGTTGAAGTATTAGTCACTCAGTTGTGTTCAACTCTGTGACCCCATGGACTGCAGCCCATAAGGCTCCTCTGTCCATGGGATAGTCCAGGCAAGAATACTGGAGTGGGTTGCCGTTCCCTTCTCCAGGGGACCTTCTCAATCCAGTGATTGAACCTGGGTCTCCACACTGCAGGCATTCTTTACTATCTGAGCTATGTTCATATTATTATGCACAAACATCACCACCATCCATCTCCAGAACTCATCCTGTGAAACTGAAACGCTATACCCTTTAAACAATGACACTCCACTTCCCCTCCCCCTGAGGCCATGCAACTTCCACCCAACTTTCTGTCTCTATGAATTAGCCTACTCTAAGTATCTCATGTAAATGGAATCATACAGTATTTATCTTTTTGTGACTGGCTTATATCAGGTAGCACAACGCCCTTAAAGTTCATTCCTGTTGTAGCATATACCATGAACTTCCTTCTCTTTTAAAAAGGCTGAAAAATATTCCATTGTACATATACACCACACTTTGCTTATCCATTCTTCCACTGATGAACACATGGGTTGCTTCTACTTTGGGTCCATTGTGAATACTGCTGCTATGAACACGGGTGTACAAGTATCTCTTTAAGACTCCGCTTTTAATCCTTCTGTGTATATACCAAGAAGTGGAATTGTTGAACCATATGCTAATTCTATTTTTTTTTTATTTTACTGAAGTATAGTTGATAACTTGCTTTGATTTTTGCTACACAGCAAAGTGACTCAGTTATACATATATATATATTCCTTTTCATATTCTTTTCCATTTTTTATTTTCTTATTGAGATGTAATTAACATATATTGGTTTAAGGTATACAACATAATGATTCAAATATGTATATATTGTGAAATGATGGCCACAGTAAATATAGTTAAAATCCATCACAAAACTCCAACTTTTTTTTTTTTACTGTGATGAGAACTTTTAAGATCTACTCTCGTAGCAACTTTCAAATATACAGTACAGTATTATTAACTGTAGTCACCATGCTGTACATTACATTCTTAAGACTTTTATTTATTTACAACTCGAAGTTCACACCTTTTGTCCAACCACCCATTTCATACTCCCATGCCCTTGCCCCTGCCTCAGGCAGTCACCAATCTGTTCTCTGTTACCTATGAGTTTGGCTTTTTGGTGTTGTTCATATGGTATTTGTCTTTCTCATTTCACTTAACACAACCCCTTAAGAGTCCATCGATGTTTTTGGCAAGATTTTCTTCTTCATGGCTGAATAGTATTTCATTGCAGATATACATACCATATTTTCTTTATCCATTTATCCATCAGTAGACATGTAGGTTGTGTCCATGACTTAGCTAGTATAAATAATGCTGCAATGAACATGGGGGTGCATATTATCTTTTTAAGTCCGTGTTTCAGTTTCTTTGGATAAATATTCAGAAACTGAATTGTGGGGTCATAACAGTAGTCCTGTTTTTAATTTTCTGAGGAGCCTCTGTACTGTTTTCCATAGTGCTTACACCAATTTAATCCCCACCGACAATGCACAACAGATTTTCCTTTTCTCCACAGTACTTGTTACCTGTCTTTTTGATAACAGCCATTCTTTAAAAAAAAAAAAAAATTTATTTATTTTTGGTTGCTGGGTCTTTGTTATGCATGTGGCCTTTCTTTAGCTGTGGTGAGCAGGGGTTACTCTAGTTGCAGTGTACAGGCTTCTCATTGCTGTAGCTTCTCTTGTTGCAAAGCACAGGCTCTAGGGCATGCTGGCTTTACTAACTGCAGCCCATGGGCTCCAGAGTACTGGCTCATTAGTTGTGGCACACAGGGTCAGTCGCCAACGGCATGTGGGATTTTCCGAAACCAGGCATTGAACCAGTATTCCTCGCATTGCAAGGGCAATTCTTAACCACTGGATCCTCAGGGAAGCCCTGATAATAGCTATCCTAACAGGTTATCACATTGTGGTTTTGATTTGTGTTTCCTTAATGACAGGACATTAAACATCTTTTCATGTGTGTATTGGCTATTTTTGTATCTTCTTTGGAGAAATATATATTCAAATTACTTGCCCATTTTTGAATTGAATGTCAGCAGGAATGTAAAATTGTGGAAAACAGTTTGGTGGTTCCTCAGAAAGGTAACGAATTACCATATGACTCAGCAATTCTACTCACAGGAACATAGATCTAAAAGAAATAAAACCATGTACTCGAACACTTGTACACAAATATTCAGAGCAGCATTATTCCCAATAGCCAAAAGGTACAAACAGCCCAAATATCTATCAGCAAGTAAAAGGATAAACAGATTGTGGTTTATCCACAAAACATTATTTAGTCATAAAAAGGAATAAAGCATAGATATAGGCCACAACATGAACCTTGACAAGATGCTAAGTGAACATAGCCAAGAACAGACACATATTTTTTATTCCATTTATATGAAATATCTTGATCAGCTAAACCCTTAGAGACAAAATAGTTGGTAGGGAGAATGGAGAGTTCTTTGATGGGTTTTAGTTTCAGAAGATGAAGAATTCACCTTCATGAGATTTGTTTACATAGCAACATGAATGTATCTAACAGTACTAAACTATATACACTTAAAAATGATGATGACAGTAAATTTTATGTGTTTTTACCACAGTAAAAAAAAAAAAAATTCCCATCCATAAATCCTAGAGATCAGCTAGTCCAACCATGCATTTTACACATGGAGAACTGAGGCCCAAAGAAGGGGCTCTCAATGCCCTAAATCACAGCTGGCCGAAGTCAGAGCAGGGAGCAGACTCCAACTATGGTCCAGAGCTCTTTCTACTTTACCTCTTGCTGCCTTTGCTATGAGGCTCAGAAATTAAAAGAGATGATGATGGGAAAAGAGAATGTTAAACTTAAAAGAAAAATGCTTAAACACTTAATTGTGTGCAATTAAAGAGAAAATATACTGCATGTGAAGTGGGATGGGGTGTTCTTTTAGGGTGACAAAAATGTTTAGGAACTTGACAGATGTGGTTATACAACACTGTAAATGTAATAAATACCAATGAGTTGTACACCTTAAACAGGACAATTTTATGAAAATTAAAAAAACTACTGTGTACTGACAGAATGACAACCCACTAAGTATTCAAACCAGAAAAAGAATCTCAAGATGAAGATATACATAACTATTACCACACAATTTTCCTTAATTCATTCAAATATTCATCAAGTCTCACGTACAGCACCAGGAGCACAGTCTAAGAAAAGAAATAGACATGTGAATAAGAAGAATCCTGGACAACTTAGAATAAAGATGTTGCCATAAATATTAGAAAAGTTGGAAGGGAAATTAGAATCTGCAGGGGGAGATAATCTGTTGGCTTTTCACATGTCACTTTTATGCATCCACAAGCACGAGCACAGGGGTACACCCAGGAGATACAGAACTACCCACACTTGACCTATCCATATTCCTGGAAGAGGCGATAGGTCTAGCTGTTTGGCTTCAATTTTGATGCTCCTGTGGGAAACTGAATTATCTGTAAAAATGTGCCAACACAATTGGCATTCAATACAAAATTGCAAGGACATAGCAAAAACTGCCCAATATGAAGTGATAAAATAAATCGGTAAAACTTGTCAATAAGCTTCAGCTTCATTTCAACCACTAGAGGGCTACCTTGTCACTTGATTTCTGATCTCTCAGCCACTCAACTTTAGAAACGCCAATCACCATGACTTAAAAAGTAACTAGGCTTACTCTGCGACGTCTCAGTTCATACTTACCAACACATAATTACCAGACCACTTTATACACCAGAGGACCCTGTGAGCAGGGACTGTGCTCCCTTACTAATGCTTCCTCCTTAGGATGCTGGGAAACAACAAGAACTGATAAGGCCTGAAATAAGAGATTCAAGTTCTCTTCTATTTCCTGGTCAGCTTTTCTAACAGTGATAAACTTACGTTTTAAGAGTTCCAGATGTCATCAGTTCAGTCACCAACACAATGCACTTCTTTCCCTTTACTGTGGATTCCCAGGAATCATAGAATCGAACAATATTGGGATGCTGAAGACCCTTTAGCATTTCAGCCTCTTCTTTAAATCGCTGCCTCTCAGACTTTGTTAACTTCCGATCCTATAATCAAAAAGAAAAAGAGAATATGGTTTAAGGTTAGGAGTTTGGGACTAATAGGTATACTACCATATTTAAAACAGATAACCAACAAGGACCTACTGTATAACACAGGGAACTCTGCTCAATATTCTGCAATAAACCAAAAGGGTAAAGAACATGAAAATGAATAGATACATGTATATGTATAACTGAATCACTTTGCTGTATATCTGAAACTAAAAAAAACAAAACAAAAAAAAAACAAAACAGAATATGATTTAAAATAAAAAAAACACACCAAGCCACATAGTCACACATATGCTAAACATGTACTATATTATGACCAACAATGTTAAAATAAAACATCCTAACACTGAAGTTACTAATAATAACTTCATTAGCCTGTTACAAGGAGTGTGAGAACAGGCTAAAGTGTATTTAAGAAAACTCTTGATTATAAAGTCATGCTTGAGATTATTTTGGTATCTTTACGGTTATTGTGTGCTTCAGATACACAGTTCTTAGGTACAGTTAATTCACCAATTCTAATGTAAGTCACCTATTGACAGAGACATGCAATTTAATAATGAAACAAGATTGTATTTTAGAAGTGGTGAGATCTAAATTTCTCAACCTCTCCCCACCAAGAAAATTGAGGGATGACTGTATATGCCTTCACCTCATAGGACTGTTTTAAGAAGTAATCTACTAGGCATGTTTCTATCACATATTTAAAGTGCCTGGCACCTTACAGGTTAATTCACTTCTTATCTGAGATAAATGGAGAAAAGCACTTAATCTGATGTTCTTCCCTTGACAAAGCACCATACACACAAACTCTGCACTGCCCTGTAAATTAAAGTTGAAACTGTCAACTACCAAAGCACGTAATACATATTTTAGCAAACTATTCCAGGCATACAATAACATCATGTGTCTAAACACTAAAGACTTAATGTAAACTCTCCTGTGTAACCAGATGGCCTTTCCCATTGCTACCCTTGAATAACTCTTGGTAAAGAATCTGCCTGCAATGCAGGAGACCCCAGTTTGATTCCTGGGTCAGGAAGATCCATTGGAAAAGGAATAGGCTACCCACTCCAGTACTCTTGGGCTTCTCTTGTGGCTCAGATGGTCAAGAATCTGACTGCAATGCAGGAGACCTGGGTTCGATCCACCAGTACTAGTACCAACTTTCACTACTCCTACTATTACTACTACCCTGATTAGATATTACCATTCCTATCTCAAAATGCCACACTAGGCATTCTTTGAAATTATGCTCGTCATTAGATCTTCTAGGAGATCTTATAAATATATACATTAATAATGCATACTATATATCACAAATTCAAATGGTTTAATAACTATTTTAATACAATTTGTTTTCAATATACTATGTATTTTATTACATGAACTTAAAACATTGTTCTAGCTTTCATTATTTAGCCTTCTGGGGCATAAAAAACTCTGTAAGTACATCTCTTAGGCTAAGCTAGCAGTAGAATTGCTGGATCACAGGGAACAGGTATTAACAGACTGCTTTTCAAAGGGGCCATGCCTGGCACTGCAGTGCTATCCCTAGTCTTGGCCATGACTCCACGTAAAAGTCAAAAGCGACACTGTTAGTTGCTCGGTCTTGCTGGTCTCTGTGACTTCCAAGTAATTCAAGTTCAAATCCTTATCTCATACTTGCATGAACACAGCTCCCAGACCATGAACTCTGAGGGTAAACTTTTTTTCACGTGACTTGGGAAAAACTGTCGTTTCCCTGACTCAGAAACTGAAATTTTCTCTAGTCTGTCTTTATATTAAAGGTGTTGTTCCTCTTTAGGGCTTCCCAGGTGGCACTAGCAGTAAAGAACCCCCTGTCAAGGCAGGAAATTAAAGAGACATGGGTTTGATCCCTGAGTCAGGAAGATCCCCTGGAGGAGGGCATGGCAACCCACTCCAGTATTCATGCCTGGAGAATCCTAAGGACAGAAAAGCCTGGTGGGCTACAATCCATGGGGTCACAAAGACAGACACGACTGAAGTGACTTAGCACATATGTACCTCTTTAAGCAATAAGTTTACTGGATCTCAGTTCCAATACCTGCTTGGGCTTGAGATATATCTGCTCTTGGGGAGATGATAAAACCATCAGTTCAGTTCAGTCATGTCCAACTCTTTCTGATCCCATGGACTGTAGCATGCCAGGCCTCCCTGTCCATCACCAACTCCTGGAGTTTACTCAAACTCATGTCCATTGAGTTGATGATACCATCCAACCACCTCGTCCTCTGTCGTCCCCTTCTCCTCCCACCTTCAATCTTTCCCAGCATCAGGGTCTTTTCAAGTGAGTCACTTCTTCACATCAGGTGGCCAAAGTATTGGAGTTTCAGCTTCACGAACATCAGTCCTTCCAATGAATATTCAGGACTGATTTCCTTCAGGATTGACTGGTTGGATCTCCATACAGTCCAAGGGACTCTCAAGAGTCTTCACCACCACAGTTCAAAAGCATCAATTCTTTGGCACTCAGCTTTCTTTATAGTCTAACTCTCTCTCGCATCCATACATGACTACTGGAAAAACCATAGTCTTGACTAGATGGACCTTTGTTGGCAAAGTAATGTCTCTGCTTTCTAATATGCTGTCTAGGTTTGACATTGCTTTTCTTCCAAGGAGTGCCTTTTAATTTCATGGCTGCACTCACCACCTGCAGTGATTTTGGAGCCCCCCAAAATAGTCTGCCACTATTTCCCCATCTATTTCCCATGAAGTGATGGGACCAGATGCCATGATCTTAGTTTTCTGAATGTTGAGCTTTAAGCCAACTTTTTCACTCTCCTCTTTCACTTTGATCAAGAGGCTCTTTAGTTCTTCTTTGCTTTCTGCCATAAGGGTGGTGTCATCTGCATATCTGAGGTTATTTGTATTTCTCCCGGCAATCTTGGCTCCAGCTTGTGCTTCATCCAGCCCAGCGTTTCTCATGATGTACTCTGCATATAAGTTGAATAAGGAGGGTGACAATACACAGCCTTGACGTGCTCCTTTTCCTATTTGGAACCATGTCCAGTTCTAACTATTGCTTTCTGACCTGCACACAGATTTCTCAAGAGGCAGGTCAGGTAATCTGGTATTCCCAGCTCTTTCAGAATTTTTCACAGTTTATTGTGATCCACACAATCAAAGGCCTTGGCATAGTCAATAAAGCAGAAATAGGTGTTTTTCTGGAACTCTCCTGCTTTTTCGATGATCCAACAGTTGGCGGCAATTTGATCTCTGGTTTCTCTGCCTTTTCTAAAACCAGCTTGAACCTCTGGAAGTTCATGGTTCACGTACTGTTGGAGCCTGGCTTGGAGAATTTTGAGCATTACTTTGCTAGTGTGTGAGATGAGTGCAATTGTGTGGTAGTTGGAACATTCTTTGGCACTGCCTTTCTTTGGGATTGGAATGAAACCTGACCTTTTCCAGTCCTGTGGCCACTGCTGAGTTTTCCAAATTTGGCGGCATATTGAGTGCAGCACTTTCACAGCATCATCTTTTAGGATTTGAAATAGCTCAACTGGAATTCCATCACCTCCACTAGCTTTGTTTGTAGTGATGCTTCCTAAGGCCCACTTGACTTCACATTCCAGCATGTCTGGCTCTAGGTGAATGATCACACCATCATGATTACCTGAGTCGTGAAGATCTTTTTTGTATAGTTCTTCTGTGTATTCTTGCCACCTCTTCTTAATATCTTCTGCTTCTGTTAGGTTCATCTCATTTCTGTCCTTTATTGATCCCATCTTTGCATGAAATGTTCCCTTGGTATTTCTAATTTTCTTGAAGAGATCTCTAGTCTTTCCCGTTCTACTGTTTTCCTCTATTTCTTTGCACTGATCACTGAGGAAGGCTTTTTTATCTCTCTTGGCTATTCTTTGGAACTCTGCACTCAAATGGGTATATCTTTCCTTTTAAACCACGCCTCTTAGTCAACAAGACTGGCAACTGTCCCAGAAAAAACCCAGTGTCAATTCACACTTTTCCTACTCTGGTTTCTAGTTTCTTCTTAGTTTTTAAACCCTGGAAATCATCCTGACATCCCCACAAGCTCAACTATGCATTTAAAAGGATAGAATTTTTAGTTTTTAAAGGATAGGATTTAGTTTTTCTCATTAAAATGCTCAAAGTATCTGGTATTATACAGTAGGAAGAATTTTCAGCTTGTTTCGTTTTCCATTACTGACAATAGGGTTTCTTAATGTATGTTTTATTAAAAAAATATTGTTTACTATATATTCTTACACGTCCTCATTTCAAGAAACTATTCAAAAAAGAAAACCTAGATCCCCTGTTGCCATTACTGCTGAATTATGAAAACTGAAAGAGATTGTAACGTTAATCTACTCTCAGAACAATCAGAAGACTAATCACACATGAGCCAAATGAATTATAATATTCTATCTACCATTAAGTGATATTTAATTTTTATACTTTTTTTTTTCATATATAGTCTACTACTTGTCTTGATGTCTTGATAAGTACTCTTATTTTCTGAGGCATGCAACATTCACTTCAGTTTTAGCAATTATTCCATCTCTTCATAAATGGTTAATTAAATTTTAAATACTTGAGCACCCTGTGTCAGGCAATAGGATACAACAAACATAAGAGACAAGTTTCCTGCTAGTCCAGACCTTCCAATGTAAGAGGAAAAGGCATTAACTTTATTAGATATTAAAAAGAGAAAATATTTTTATTTGTATTTATAAAACGAGTACTTCAAGAGCAAGTACTCGATATAAGACCCAACTCTGTGTGCACAAGCTAGTGTTGGCCCCCACCATCAGCAGGCTACCCTAAGGACTGAGATCATGGGCATGAAGCTCTAGTTTTATAATACTTGAAATGCTTAAGACTGAAAGAGTCTGCAGAAAGTGCTAAAGGCAAACTTGGAAATGCAGGATACAGACTGGAGGCAAGGAGGCTCAGAACTTTAATAACAGTGAGCTACGAGATTTAAACTTATTTACTTAAATTTGTTTATTCAACCAGAGTTTAGAGCTTCTGGAAAGTGTATCATTTACAGTAGACTACTGCAGCTGAAACTTGGAATTTACATTGTACAGGATAAGGTAGTTTACAGTACTTAATAGTAAACAAAATGTTTTCTCTCAACTGGTATAGCCAGAAACTCACTAGAGGTTAACCAAGACTGTAGCATAATCACTCTACATTGTTACTTAAATTTTAATTTAAAATCTACATAAAGATTGTTTCTATGATATTCACAAGTGTTTTAACCTATACAAGGTTTGCAAACCTTTTCTGCAGAAAACTCAAACCAAAGTAATTTATTCATGTCTTTCTCTACTGCCACCATCCTATTTCATTCAAGCCGTCAGGATCTCTGCCCGGATTTCTGCAGTAAACCTACTAGCTGTTTCCACACGCCTAATCTTGTTACCCCCATACAATGTGTTTTCCACTCTGTCCAAATGCAGTCAGAATATCTTAATGTCAATTTAATCAATTCTATGGTATGCCCACTTCATTGATTCTTAGAAATGTCATTTTCCACACTTTTAACATCTCTGAAATTAGAGTGCATCATATAATTGGAATCTTAGACTCAGTGAAGTACTATATGTCATAATCCTGTTTAAAACTCTCTAATAGCTTTCTGCAGCCTTTAGGATAAAGGTGGAAAACCCCTATGACCTACGAGGTCCCACACAATACAATCCTTGCCCACTAGTAGAGCCTTATTTCTTGTCACTCTCACATGCTTCTTCCCATTCGGGTCGCTCACACATGCTTCCTTCTATACAGGATGCCCTTCCATGGACCTTTCATGCCTGGTTAATGTCCAGCCATTCCCACAGGGATAGAACTGTTGACTGCCCCGCACTCTAGGTTAAATCATCCCCTCCCACCTATCTGTACAGTGACATGAACTATGTATATGCCTCTTTCAGAGCTTAGTCACAAAGTACTATTATAGTGAGGCTTATTCTAAAAGCAGTGACAAAATGTTTTTTCAGTGTTCTATCTTTAGCATCTGATAACCTAGCATTGTTCAACTGCCATGTGTTAAATGAATTCATGAATGTGCTTTCCAAAAAAAAAAAGTGTGTGTGCTTCCCGCCCCCCCGGCCAAAAAAGTGTGTGTACATTCTTAACAAGTAGTTAGCACTTCCTAAGGAATAAAAGAAATTCTTACGACTTAAAAGAAAGGTAAGGATTAAATTTGGGCCTCTGAGACTCAGTAACTTAACACAACTCAAACATTACAGCCAATCTGCAAAGGTCAAGGCTGCCACCATTTTGATTTTTAAAAGGATTTGTTAAAAGCCATTGTAAAGTCTGCCAACTACTCACTTATAGGAAAATATAAAAGAGGGGCAGGCGTGCTAGTAACCAAACAGGGACTTCTTCCTTGACAAAAATCTACAATCCATTTTCTTCTACAGAATAAATACACTGAATGCAACTTTTACCTAATTTTGCCTCAAAGTCATCTATACTGTAAATGGAGACTATTTTATGTGTCTGTTATAGATTTTTATCCTCCCTGAAAGCTATTGATGACTTATTTTAAGGGAACCTTGCTTTAAGTCTTTAACATTAGAAATATGAGTAAAGGACTTCCCTGGTGATCTAGAGGTTAAGAATCCACCTTGCAATGCAGGGAACATTGGTATGATTCCTGATCCAGGAAGATTTCTACATCCCGTGGAGCAACTAAGCCCGTAAGCCACAATTACTGAGAGCACCTGCAGCAACTACTGAGCCAGCACCTAATAACTACTAAAGCCCTCAGGCCCTAGAGCCTGTGCTCTGCAACAAGAGAAGCCACCACAATGAGAAGACCACACACCATAAAGCAGCCCCTACTTGCTGCAACTAGAGAAAAGCTCATGTGCAGCAATGTAACACTCACTACACCCAAAAATTAGTATCAATTCAGTTCAGTCGCTCAGTTGTGTCCGACTCCTTGCGACCCCATGAACCGCAGCACGCCAGGCCTCCCTGTCCATCACCAAATCCCAGAGTTCACCCAAACCCATGTCCATTGAGTCAGAGATGTCATCCAACCATCTCATCCTCTGTCGTCCCCTTTTCCTCCTGCCTTCAATCTTTCCCAGGATCAGGGTCTTTTCAAATCAGTCAGCTCTTCGCATCAGGTGGCCAAAGTATTGAAGTTTCAGTTTCAACATCAGTCCTTCCAATGAACACCCAGGGCTGATCTCCTTTAGGATGGACTGGTTGGATCTCCTCGCAGTCCAAGGGACTCACAAGAGTCTTCTTCAACACCACAGTTCAAAAGCATCAATAAATACAGAGTAAATTAAAACAACAACAACAACTATGAAAACAGATCACCAACTAAGTAGGGAAAAAGCCCTGCCAAGTAATTTGGTGTTTCTTTAAATCATCTGTTAACTTGTTCTATCTATAAGACTTCTTAATCTAGGACAATTTCATATCTCAGAGAATTACACTATTTTAGCACCCACAAGAATTTGTAAAACAATGTAAAAGAGATCAAAACTAACATAAGCACACAGACCATAAGAACACCTGGGGCTTTTTAATTAATATTTGTCAAGTGTTTGCTATTTACACTAACTGAAGAGTAAAACTGGTTGTTTTACTTCTGTTCCCATTCTCAGAAAACCCATAGATATTAGGAAATACTTTAAACAGATGAACAGACTCAGAAATTTAGTGTCTTCTTCAAATTCACAATGAGAAGCAGAAGCACAAATTAAATGAAGATTTGATTCATAGCTCATGTTCCATTCACTAAACTAGACAAATATATCTTAATTTTTATATAGCTCCTAGAACATTTATCTTCTCAGAAGAGCCATGTTGATATTTGTTATTAACTAGGGATCACTAAAAAGAACTAGGAACTTTACTAAATTATAAAGTATAGTTGAAGGCAAAATAAGAGTATATATTGTTTAAATACTATCATTTGTCAAACATAACAAAAAAGAAGTAGACTCACAGATACAGAGAACACACTCATGGTTACCAGTGGGGGAGGGGGCCAATATGGCATGGGGGGGCGGGAAGTACAAACTACTGGGTATATCACAGGCTACATAGATGTGTTGTACAACACAGGAAATAGTCAATATTTTGTAATAACTGTAAATGGACTGTAACCTTTAAAAGTTGTATTAAAAAAAAAGACTTGGACACTTTAAAAAAAACATTGTTAAGTGACAATCAAATTATCATGAAGTCAATGGTAAAATTTATTTTTTATTTTTTGGCCACACCATGCAGCATGTGACATCTTAGTTCCCTGACCAGGGATTGAACTCAAGGCCCCTGCATTAGGAGCAGAGTCTTAACCACTGGGGAAGTCCCTCTTTTTAACTTTAAGTATCAAAGAAAATTTTGAGCAGATTACCACAGCTGTTGCTTTTTGGCATCTTCTTCTCCAACATTATCAAACTGGGTATTTCTGGGAGCTTGATACACTATCCCTACTGCAACACTCATTACCTTCGGTGTAAATGAGAGCTGATGCAGCTAACCCACTCTATTCATTTCATTCATTTCTTTCCACCTACATAAAATTGTTTTGACAGGCTAAATGAACAAAACCAAGGATCACTGTCACATGACCTCCCATAACATGCACAGTTCCAGGCAGCTAAGGGGCGGAGGTGGGGAGCCTAACAACAACTGAAACAATTGTTCATCTCAGTGCCATCCAAATAACAGTGCTCAGGAGATTTGCTGATGCAATTTCTTCTTGGGTGAGAAATGCAATGTATAATGGCTTAAAGCAATTTGACATCTTCAGTTCCTTGCTTTGTATATTTTAAACATCCTCTGGGGGCATTTTCTCATCCCTAAATTTCAGTATTCTCTAAAAAGGCAATCCTATGCCTTCCTATTGATTATTTTATCAGCCCCAGAAACAAACCTTCCAAACAAATTGCTTAACTGAAAGAGTGAGCTTGATTTTCATAAAATCAGAAATATTTCTTTTATTAGTTAATTAACATCTGTACCCCCAGAAAATTTGACACTTGAGACTTATTAACATTTAAACTTCTATTGCATTTTTTAACAATATTCAAAATTTTACTACTAAAATAAGAACACATATGATAAGTCTACACATCAAAATATGGGTGGAGAGTAGTGTCTGGAACTCCTTGATTAGAATATTTGAGGTCAATATTGGAGTCCTCCCTCTTTATCATTATCTGCACCACACTGACTTCGCAAAGACCTGAGCACGTATTCCATCTTTTACAGTGATACTAATTGTTGGGTGTTGGAATATGGAAATAAAAACTTGTTTTCAGGCATAGAGAACAGCAGTTTGAACCACTGTTTGGGCCCATGCAGCATGGGTTCCAGTAAGTATTTACCAAAAATTTAAAAGAATTATTCTGTATTTTGAAAGAAAGTTATCACATAAAGTTTTCATGTAAATGACTAAGTCCAGATTCTTCTCTCTTATAGGCCTTCATGGTCTAAAATAACAATTCAAAGATAGTAGAAAAGTATTTTGTACTCCTAAAGACGTCTATCTACTAAATACTTTGCTTTTTAACTACAGGTAACATATTCTTCTTGAAAATCCCCAAATAATCAGACTTAAGGCTTGAAGGCTTGAGGAAAGGTGGGGAAAATAACTAATAGAAGCAAAATAAGGATGCTCATGCAAAAACTCTTAACTGTTAACAACAACAAAGATTAATAGGGCTTTTAAAGTGTTGTGAAATACCATGTGAAAATTAAACCTGAGTTTTACATGGCCAAATCTACAGAGTAAAGCCATGGTGGCTCAGTGGTAAAGAACCTGCCTGCAATGCAGGAGACACGGGTTTGATCCCTGGGTCGGAAAGATCCCCTGGAGGAGGAAATGACAACCTACTCCAGTATTCTTGTCTACGAAATCTCATAGCCAGAGAAGCCTGGCTGACTATAGTTCATGGAGTCACAAGAGTCAGACACAACTGAGCAACTAAACAACAAACTCCTTCTACAAATTTCATTATGACCTTCCAATATGATACCCTTAGGAACAGGGTCTATCCTGTAGAGAAGAGAGTCTATTTGAATTTTCCTCAATAGGTCAACAGCTAGATTAAAAAAAAAAAAAAAAGGTCATCAAAAGAAGAGCAGAAAAGAACCTAGCTGTTCTAACTCCTCCTCCACCGCTCCCTTCTCCCTCTGGCTCATCTTAATTCGCATTTTATTTTCTTACAAAACATTCTCTGTTTCAAAGCAGGAAGAAAAAATAATCTACTTACACAAGAAAGTCTAGAGTGCTCTCTCAAACCAGACTTGTGCTAATTTATTTAGTTCTACCACTAAGCATCCTCCACTTCACCCCAAATCTGGGCCACAAATAAGTAAATGTGGGGCTTCAGATTCTCACCACCCTTCTCTTTTCAGAGGCACAAAACCAAAAGGAAATTAAAAATATCTAAAGCCTGGTACATATAGAAAGCTTTATGTTAAGGCTAAAAAATATAGCAGATACTTGTAATAGCTGAACCACAAAAGAGGAAACATATTTAGTCCTATCAGAAAATAGCTATTTTCACTAAATGACTTACAATATCTATTGTTTATAATACAGCAAAATTCAGAACACTACCTAGTCTCATAAAAAGATTTCATTGAGATAAATCATATTTATCTGAATGTGAATGCAGTTAATTGAGAGGGCTAAATTCCAACTGTTATAGGGTAGGAACTTATTCTAAAACTTTCTAAGCAAAGAAAAGAAGGCCAAGGGGGGGTCAAGGAGAGTTGAAGGTGGATGCCAAGATCAAAAAACTCTTGATTATTTACAGGAAGAAAATTTTACACTTCAGAGACAGAAGTTACTCTGCAATGGATATCGAAAACAAAGTCCAAATGAAACAGGGTTGATGAATGGTCACCAAGGGAGAGACCAACAAAACAAAAACTTAGTGGGTCATCCTGCTAAGAATTGGCCAGCATGGGAACTTAAATGTGGTAGGTACACATCACAAAACAGCCAGAGTCGCATCACAGAATTCAGAGTCTGATATCCAAACTGTTTTGTTTTGTTCAGGAAAGAAGTCAATAAAATAAAGTCCAATATATAAGAACATGGGCTTCCCTGATGGCTTAGTGATAAAGAATCTACCTGCAATGCAAGAAACCCAGGTTCCATCCCTGGGTTAGGAAGATCCCCTGGAGAAGGAAATGGCAACCCACTCCAGTATTCTTGCCTGGTAGATCCCATGGAGAGAGGAGCCTGGTACAGTCCATGGGGTCACAAAGAGCCAGACACAACTAAGCATATAAGAATACAATGCAGGAGCTTTTCTGTGTTCCTGACAAGATATTAACCCAAGAAAATAAGAACAAAGAAAAAAAACTTTTAATTAAAAAAAGGAGAGAAGACTCTAACATAGCCATTCATATGAACTTTTAAATACTTATACACCCTCTTTTCTTCTAAATTCTTCTCATTAGCTCAGCCTTAACCTTTCTCTTTACCATACCCACTTCAGGGGCAGTGAATAAATATTTCAGCTTTCCAAGGAAACTCAAAAGTACAGACAGCAGTAAGATTTGAAGAGTAAGGAATGAAAAACAAAATCAGGAAGCCTGATTTGCACAGGTACATCCAGCTTTAGAGTTTTATATGGAGAATGAATACTTGATATCCTCATGCTTCTCAAGGTCAGACTATTTTAATGTACTGTTTTACTAATTCTGGAGTACAAATTATTATTTACAAACGTCTACTGCACATTTTACCGTCAAAAACTCAATGTATCTCCTACTCTACAAAGTTTCTTCCACAAATCAGCTTATCCACTTTAATTTCCCTGTTTCTCTTTGTCTTTCCAAGTAGTAAAGGTGGAATCTCCTGCAATCTCTGAAATTTCATCATTTTCCACATTTCATTTACATTATTGTAACCCAGTAAAAGGTACAACTATGTCCTATCAAAATAACTATTGCCTAATTACACATTTTTCCACCTCATTCTATTCTTCAGATTCACATGTTCTCCAAAACACTTTTTAATCACACCAAGCTCCCTGCTCTGAAATAGTGAGTGTAAAATTAGCCAATTTTGCCTCATTACAAGAATCTTCTGTGGTATTCATAGCCAAGAATTTTCAGGCACTGCTCTCACCCTAGTGAATCAATCAACAGGGGAAAGAATTTCTTAACGACCACTAAGTTTGGGAAACCCTCAGGTACACCAAATCCATATTCCAAAGCCACTCAGATCCAACTTTTCTTCCACACTTTCCAAAACAACCCATACAGGTAGGAATGAATCCTGTAATCTCACACAGCATACTCCTCTCTTTTTCTGCACTTCTGTAACTAAGAAACTGCCATGAATTTTCTTGCTGTAAAATGCAAACATCCTTCTTGACTAAGTTATTCTGAGGAATCAACGTACTGCATGCAAACTTTTAAAACTGTGAAAATCATTACACGAAAGAACAGAATCTTTATGTCAGATACTCCATTCACAGGGATTTACCCCTCTCTATATAGTCCTGAATATAATCCACATTTGGCCAGTTTTACACTGCAGTGGAACAGACTACTGAAGAAGTCATCTGGAGAAGTTAGCATTTCCTTAATTTGGGACCACAAGAAATATCAGGAATGGGTAAAAGAATTCTGGAATCTGAAGTCAAGTAGACCCTAAGAAGCATCACGACGAACAAAGCTAGTGGAGGTGATGGAACTGAATTCCAGTTGAGCTATTTCAAATCCTAAAAGATGGTGCTGTGAAAGTGCTGCACTCAATATGCCAGCAAATTTGGAAAACTCAGCAGTGGCCACAGGACTGGAAAAGGTCAGTTTTCATTCCAATCTCAAAGAAAGGCAATGCCAAAGAGTGTTCCAACTACCACACAATTGCACTCATCTCACACACTAGCAAAGTAATGCTCAAAATTCTCCAAGCCAGGCTTCAACAGTACGTGAACTGTGAACTTCCAGAGGTTCAAGCTGGATTTAGAAAAGGCAGAAGAACCAAACTGTCAACATCCGATGGATCACTGAAAAAGCAAGAGAGTTCCAGAAAAATATCTACTTCTTTATTGACTACACCAAAGCCTTTGACTGTGTGGATCACAACAAACTGTGGATTATTCTTCAAGAGATGGGAATACCAGACCACCTGACCTGCCTCCTGAGAAATCTGTATGCAGGTCAAGAATCAACAGTGAGAACTGGACAGGGAACAACAGACTGGTTCAAAATTGGGAAAGGAGTACGTCAAAGCTGTATATTGTCACCATGCTTACTTAACTTACATGCAGAGTACATTATGTGAAATGCTGGGCTGGATGAAGCACAGGCTGGAGTCAAGATTGCCGGGAGAAATATCAATAACCTCAGATACGCAGATGACACCACCCTTATGGCAGAAAGCAAAGAAGAACTAAAGAGCCTCTTGATGAAAGTGAAAGAGGAGAGTGAAAAAGTTAGCTTAAAAGTCAACATTCAGAAAACTAAGATCACAGCATCTGGTCCCATCACTTCAAGCCAAAGAGATGGGGAAACAATGGAAACAGTGACAGACTTTATTTTGGGGGGCTCCAAAATCACTGCAGATGGTGACTGCAGCCATGAAATTAAAAGATGCTTGCTCCTTGGAAGAAAAGCTATGACCAAACTAGACAGCATATTAAAAGGTCTGTCTAGTCAAAGCTATGGTTTTTCCAGTAGTCATGTATGATGTGACGATTGGACTATAAGGAAAGCTGAACATTGGAGAACTGATGCTTTTGAACGGGAGCGTTGGAGAAGACTCTTGAGAGTCCCTTGGACTGCAAGGAGATCAAACCAGTCCACCCTAAAGGAAATCAGTCCTGAATATTCACTAGAAGGATTGATGCTGAAGCTGAAACTCCATCCAATACTTTGGCCACCTGATGCAAAGAACTGATTCATTTGAAAAAGACTCTGATTCTGGGAAAGAGTGAAGGCAGGAGGAGAAGGGGACAGCAGAGGATGAGCTGGTTGGATGGTATCACTGACTCGATGGACGTAAGTTTGAGCAAGCTCCAGGAGTTGGTGAAGGACAGGGAAACCTGGCATACTGCAGTCATGGGATCATGAAGAGTCGGACACGACTGAGTGACTGAAGAGAACTGAAAAGAATTCTGTGCTCTGACTTAAGACAATGAATTACAAATTTATATACATATGAGAGTGAAAGTGTTAGTCGGACTCTTGGTGACCCCATGGACTATAGCCCACCAGACTCCTCTGTCCATGGGATTCTCCAGACAAAACACTGGAGTGGCTTGCCATTTCCTTCTCCAGGGGATCTTCCTGATCCAGGGATCAATCCCAGGTCTCCTGCATTGCAGGCAGATTCTTTACTGTCTGAGCTATGGGTTTCCCAAGTTATATATGTATATTCTGGCTCAACTAGTTGAACAAAAGATTTCTAAAGGCAGTTTGCTTTTTTAATTACATTAGCAACCAGATGATAACTAAGTGGCAATTTATAAATTCAAGTCATTGTTAATTTTGTTAATAAATTAAGTTTGGCTGTTAGCAGGTTGGCATGCCCTAAAATGTCAGCAAATTTCCCAATTAGTTACTCTGAATTCCTCTGGCAGTTAAAGGGAGTATTTCTGCAGTTATCATTTGTAATTAAAAAGACATTCTCATAGGAATAAAGTATTTATCAAGTAAGACTGCAATAATAAACATTAATTTTATTTCAGTTTAATTTGCAAAACTGAAAGTATATTTTGATTTTATAGTTGTATAAGATCTATAAAGCACAAGGAATATATATAGTTTTCTACTTATGCAAATAATATGTTAATAATTTAAGTTAACTTCAAACCCATTTGGAGGCTACCATAGAAACAAAAAACAAAAACAACTTAGAAATGTAAGTGTTAGCAAAAATACAGAGAAACTGGAACCTTTGGGTATTACTGATAGAAATGTAAAATGGTACAGCCACTGTGGAAAAGTCTGGCAAGTTTACTCAAAAATCTAAACACAGAATTACCATATAATCCAGCAATTCCACCTCTAGGTTTATATCCAAAGAAACTGAAGTTGAGACTCACACAGATAACAACTTTTATACCACTATTCACTGCAACAGTATTCACAGTAGACAAAATGTGAAAACCCAACTGTCCATCAACAGTGTAATGGAAAACAAAACCTGGTAAACATGTAAAATGGAATACTATTGAACCAAATAAAACTGTCAGATTTGTCAGTCATAATGGCTGAATACAGACAGTCGTATGAGTCAATCTAATGTATGACTGAATTATTTTCCTTTTCGTGTCTTCTCCCAGCAGTTTGGTAGGTACCTTATTTAATTCTATCAGAGTTTCCTTTCATTTGTCCAACAACATTCTTCACCTTACATCTAGAGTCAGGCTCTCTGGAGTGCCTTACAGTGAGTTTAAACCATGTTTACCACCTTCCTTACCTCTTCTTGCTACAGTTATCTGGAGATTGACTAGTGCTTCCTTTTTGATTCCATAGATTATTCATCACAAATTCCCTTTACAGCCATGTTTACATTTTTAACAACTTCATTTATACTGTCAGTCATTATAAAACGGCTTCAATTCTTGATGCCTTAAGTCCTGTTTCAATACTCTACTTCCTTTAAATAGTACATGCCATGGTCTTCTGGGAGTCTGACTTTGGATCTTTAGTATTAATAAATAACTGTATTTTTCCACATAGACATTTATAAGCTGCCCTTCTTCCAAATCTTTAGAGTTCAATTATTGTGCTAGATTCTGTCTAAGATGTGTATGTGTTGGTTTTTGATAAGAATGAAGTAATGAGTTCTGTCTGTATGCAAAGAACTTTTTTAACTCAGAAAAATCATCTTCTAGGCTATCAATTATTGGTCCCTTTAGAAACACAACTATCCATAAATTGTTTCTCTCTTCTTTGAATTCACTTCTCGTTACTGACTTTCTATGGCATCAGCTTTTTTTTTTTAATGATATTCAATGTATTTTTAAATTCTGCTACTGTTGTCTTAAATTGTGTTCTGAAGCCCTCCTTAAAGTAGTCTGATCTTCTTTCTCTCATGCCAGAAACCCAAGTCTCCATGCATCTTACTGAATACATTAGCATTTTAATTTATATTTTTGAATCCCGCATGATTCTTTCGAATTCTCTTCTTATACCCATGCTTTTTTCTTTCTTTCTTTCTTTTTTTTTTCATTTTTTTCCCCATGCTTTTTTCTTTTGGCTTTTTCTTGAACGAAGACAGATCTTCCAAACTTCTGTTTATAGCCCCACTGTGAGCCACACATGTGGAAGGCAGGTGATTGGGTGGGAAAAAAAGTTGACAGCCAGGCAGCAGGAAACCTGAATGCTAGAGAAAAGCTCAATGATGTTATTTTTTCTCTTTAAAATATTATAAACTCACTGCCAAATTCCAAGGTGATCAAGAAAGATGAAGCCAAAAACGTGGGGTGGGAGAGGAAGGCAGGAGAGAGAAAAGGATTTAGAACTGTCAGTTCAGTTCAGTTCAGTTGAGTCACTCAGTCATCGCGTCCGACCCCATGGACTGCAGCACATCAGGCCTGCCTGTCCATCACCAACTCCCGGAGTTGATTCAAACTCATATCCATTGTGTTGGTGATGCCATCCAACCATCTCATCCTCTATCGTCCTCCTCTCCTCCCGCCTTCAATCTTTCCCAGCATCAGGGTAACTTTTCAAATGAGTCAGTTCTTCCCATCAGGTGGTCAAAATACTGGAGTTCTGGCTTCAGCATCAGTCCTTCCACCATACAAATAAATATGCCCCAGAAAAAAAAGAGAATAGGGAAAAAAACAGGAGTAAAAATGAGAACATTCCCCAAAGCAGGAAAACATTTACAAGGGTCCATTAACAAACAGCCCAACACAACAGATGGCAGAGAAAAGGTAAAAACAAAAAGGACGCTCATGAGAACCAATTATTCCAAGTTAGTAGAGGCTGATAACAGATTTTTAAAGGATTTACATGAGTGATATTATGGTTTTAGGATGCTTTCCATAATCTTTTCTAAAGGAAATCGACCATTTTTTCTTAGTGTATTATATGACAGTAACCTTATTTTTATCCTAAATTTACTATTTAGTTCTCTTGTACATGTCTCATTTTAACAAACAACAGGGAGACCAATATAATAACACATTTTCCTTCATAATTTTATAGATTTTTCCGGTCATCCAACTTTGCTAAGCTCTGCCTTAAATAGTTCTTCCACAGACAGCTGACAATCTGGTATCTTAATGATTCTAAAAACCACAAAGAAAAGGTCTGATTTGTTCTTCATGACACAGCCCTTTAATCACTTGGCAACAGCCATCATTGCTAGACCCCAGAGATTTTATTCTTTAGATGGAGAGGGCTGGCTGCCCTCTGCCCTGCTACAAGTTTATTCCTTAGCTATAGGAGGATGACACAAAAGTGTTCTGGCCTTATTTCTTTATAACAGTAGCTACCATGTGTTACTCACCAAGAACTAGTTACCATACTAAAGAGTCCATATGTAGTCCCATTTAATCTGTGTATCAACCCTAAAAGGTAGATGCTATCATTATCTTCATCTTACAAATGAAGAAAATGGAGGCTTTTAATGACCTGGAATCTGAATCCAAATCATGTCTCTTTTCCTCAAACTTTCATAAAAACTCTGCAAGTTAAGGACAGAAAAGTCACAGAAAAATGGTTACAATTTTTTAAAAATGAATATGTATTTGTGCAAAGGCGTGGAGAACTGGAAGCACATGAAAATGTACAAAATACATGGTTGCCTCTGGGAAAAGCAGTGAAAGCAGGATGGAACAGACAAGGAGAAACTTTCAGGTTCTGTTGTAAACATCTGCATATAGCTTTATTATTAAACAACTCAAATTTATTCCTATTTGTATGGTTTTCTCTTACAAGAGTCACAGATTAAAAAAATAATAAGAAAAAAAAAGTCTCATTAACCAGAAGTAAAATTACTATGGTTCTGTGCCAAGCTCTTTCACCTTTATATCTTTGCTCTTCCTCAGCCTGTAACACATGTATTTCCCTCCCTGCTTTCATGTGGCTAATTTATTCCGCCAGAAAATGTCCTTGACAAACTCTTGCACTTTGAGGGGGAGGTAGGAAGTAGCAGTGTTTCGGATTTACCCAGATGGTTAAGAAAGTTCCTGTCCTTAGGAAGACAGACAGTTCAGTATAATAGGAAATCCCACAATTCTTCTCTTCCATTGTGGGCATTCTGGCTACAAGTCTGAGTAAAATCAAACTGCTATTCCCAACTGAAGCCCAGAAGTGGGATATTATGACATGTATTTAAACCTGGACTAACAAATGACTCCTGTATCACCACATGTATAAAAATACAAAGACTGAAAACAGCCAACACTCTTCCAATTTAAGATTAGAAATGGAGAGAAAATTATCAGGAAGGGACACATCAGTCATATTATTGTGTGTTAGTTGCTCAGTCGTTTACAACTCTTTGCAATGCCAAAGACTGTAGCCTGCCATGCTCCTCTGTCCATGGGCTTTCCCAAGCAAGAATACTGGAGTGGATTGCAATTTCCTTCTCCAGGGGGTCTTCCCAACCCAGGGATTGAACCTGGGTCTCCTGCATTGCAGGCAGATTCTTTATCATCTGAGCCATCAGGGAAGCCCAATCATATTAATAGTTAACACTATATACTTTAGTACAATGTTCTGTGCTAAATAAGCTACAAAACAGACAACTTTATCTGCCCTACTCAATATTTTTCACAAAGTAAATAATAAATACCTGAAAACTAAAATGGCTCACCATTTTGTGACAAGTTATGGTGACAGAACCATCAAGAAATGCAAGAAGACAAAGTGGTTGTCTGAGGAGGTCTTAAAATAGCTAAGAAGAGAAGCGAAAAGGCAAAGGAGAAAGGGAAAGATATACTCAACTGAAGGCAGAGTTTCAGCAAATAGCAAGGAGAGATAAGAAAGCCTTCTTAAGTGACGAACACAAAGAAATAGAGAAAACAATGGAATAAGACTAGAGATCTCCTTAAGAAAATTGGAGATACCAAGGGAACAAACATTTCATACAAAGATAGGCGCAACAAAGGACAAAAACAGAAGGACCTAACAGAAGCAGAAGAGATTTTAAAAAGGCGGCAAGAATACACAAAAGAACTATACAAAAAAGCTCTTAATGATCCAGTTAACCACAATGGTGTGATCATTCACCTAGAGCCAGACATCCTTGAGTGTGAAGTCACGTGGGCTTTAGGAAGCATCACTACAAACAAAACTAGTGGAGGTGATGGAATTCCACCTGAGCTATTTCAAATCTTAAAAGATGATGCTGTTCAAGTGCTGCACTCAATATGCCAGCAAATTTGGAAAACTCAGCAGTGGCCAGAGGACTGGAAAAGATCAGTTTTCATTCCAATCCCAGAGAAAGGCAATGCCAAAGAATGTACAATTGCACTCATTTCACATGTCAGCAAGATTATGCTCAAAATCCTTCAAGCTAGGCTTCAACAGTACATGAAGCAAGAACTCCCAGATGTACCAGTTGGGTTTAGAAAAGGCAGAGGAACCAGAAATAAAACTGCCAACATACAGTGGATCACAGAAAAAGCAAGGGAATTCCGAAAAAACATCTGCTTCATTGACTATGCTAAAAGCCTTTGTCTGTGTGGATCACAACAAATTGTGGAATATTCTTCAAGAGATAAGAATACCAGACCACATTACTTTCCTCCTGAAAAACCTGTATGCAGGACAAAAACCAACAGTTAAAACTGGACATGAACAACAGAGTGGTTCCAAATTGGGAAAGAATATGTCAAGGCTATATACTGTTATCTTCTATGCAGAGTACATCATGTGAGATGCCAAGCTGGATGAATCACAAGCTGGAATCAAGACTGCTGGGAGAAATATCAATAACCTCAGATATGTAGATGACACCACCCTTATGGCAGAAAGCAAAGAAGAACTAAAGGGCCTCTTGATGAAAGTGAAAGAGGAGAGTGAAAAAGTTGGCTTAAAGCTCAACATTCAAAAAACTAAGATCAAAGCATCCAGTCCTATCACTTCATGGCAAACAGATGGGGAAAATGTGGAAACAGTGTCAGATTTCATTTTCCTGGGCTCCAAAATCAATACAGAGGGTGACTGCAACCATGAAATTAAAAGATGCTTGCTCCTTGGTAGAATAGCTATGACAAACCCAGACAGTGTATTAAAATGCAGAGACATCACTTTACCAACAAAAGTCTGTATAGTCAAAACTATGGTTTTTCCAGTAGTCATGTATGGATGTGAGAGTTGGACCATAAAGACGACTGAGTGCCAAAGAACTGACACTTTCGAACTGTGGTGTTGGAAAAGACTCTCAAGAGTCCCTTGGACAACAAGATCAAACCAGTCAATGCTAAAGGAAATCAATGCTGAATATTCATTGGAAGGACTGATGCTGAAGCTCCAATACTTTGACCACCTGATGCAAAGAGGTGACTCCTTAGAAAAGACCCTGATGCTGGGAAAGACTCAAGGCAGGAGGAAAAGGGGGTGACAGAGGATGAAATGGCTGGATGGCATCATGACATGAGTTTGAGCAAACTCAGGCAAATAGTGAAGGACAGAAAAGCCTAGCACGCTATAGTTCACAGGGATGCAAAAAGTCAGACATGACTTAGTGACTGAACAACAACAACATGGTGGCTCAGACAATAAAGAATTCACCTGCAATGCAGGAGACTCAGATTCAATCCCTGGGCTGGAGGAATTCCCCTGGAGAAGGGGATGGCTACCCACTCCAGTATTCTTGCCTGGGAAATTGCATGGACAGAGGAACCTGGTAGGCTACAGTCCATGGGGTTGCAAAGAGTCAGACATGATTGAGTGACTAACACTGCATGCATGAAGTGTACTCCCCCTCCTCCTTTTGCTTTTTTCTTTAAAAAAAAAAAAAAAGAACCTCTTCCAAGCAAAGTACCTCTTGGCCAAATATAAACTTGAACCAGAATTATAGAAAAGCACAGATCTAGATTTTGGATAAATTAAGGACTGTGTTGTACAAGAAGTTCTTACCACATAAGTTTTACAAACAACTAACATTTGTAACAGCATTCTGATATGGCTAAACTTTTGAGTATATACATGAAAATTTCCATTTAAGCCTATTTGTGTAGTAATTGCCTCTTTTTCTTAGTTACAAGAAAGACATTTTTTAATATGTTTCATAATTAAAAAGTAAAATTCTATTACTGACATTTCTACATTTCTTTTCCAAGTTTGCCACTTCATAACGATATACTGTGGTATTATGCCGTCCACAAAATTTATAATACCCCACCAACCCTAACAGAAACAATTTTATGTCCCTTTTTAAAATATTAGCTCTCTGTAATTTAAAAAGTTCAAAAGACAATCATCTTTCGCATCTTAACAGCACATTTTCCTTAGTTTTCCACTGCAGCTACAATTCATCTCCCTAAACACCACAGTTTCTAAACCTAGCTCTACTCGCCAAATAATATCAAGCAAATCATTTAATCTTTTGGGATTTCTACATCTTCACCTCTAAAATTAGAAGGACAAGATCAGGCAGAGCCAAAGATGTACTTAAGCTGCATTCCAAAAAAAGAGAGAAAGGAAGAAAATGAAGAGAAGGGAAGAGAAAGAGGGAAGGAAGGGAGTGAGGGAGGGAAGGAAGAAAGAGACAAAGTAACATTCAGGCTGTAAACTGGAATCTCCCAAAGTTAAAAAAAAAAAAAGTTAATACTAAGGTATGGGACATCGAAAGATTTTTGTCACTTTAAAACAGTGATTAGCAGTTTCCTATAAGGCCTCTATCTCACAGAAGACATTTCATTCAACTAAACCAGTTGCTACATGTTCCTTTTAAAGCCCACCACACAGCTTTTAGACACACAAACACAGAAAGTGAAGACAGATTCACAGGGAAATATATTAAGCATATTTACCATTCTTAACAAAGAAAAGACAAACAGCAAAGAGGATGGCTTAGAAGGCTAAGGTGAAGTCTCTCTACCAACCTCCCCTGTTCACAAAACTTCAGTTTAGAAACCACTTTATCCACAAGCGGTCTGTCTCCTCCTACTCGAAGTTCCTTCCCATCCCTCAAGACTAAGTAGCAGGCATTGCCCACTGCCTACTCACCATTCCTTCTCCTTGCTAACAGTGTTCACTTACTTGGTTCAACATCCGCCTTGTGACAGAAAAGAAGCAGGTCCTACCTCCAGTCCAAGGAAAGGAATCACGACTGGCCTAAACCAGTCAAGAGTCCCATTCCTGGGATTTGAATTAGGCATGGGCACATGACCACAACTCTGGACAGTGAAACAAAAGACAATCTGAAAGAAATGGTTTCTTCTGCTGCTAAATACCATCCAGGACACATGTGATGCCTGAGACTGGCGCCAAATGGACACTGGCCCGAGAACGTCAAAGATACTGCTGAAGACGTGACTGAATCAACCTATCTGGAAATGCCCTATCTTTTGTTAAAGATTATAAATCTTTATTCACTAAAGCTGGCCTTTTGGCTACTTGCTGCCAGAAACATCCTGAAAACTCTCAGCACTTTCAGAAGACACTTTATCGTACTTTCAGAAGACACTTTTATCAAAGTTAAGTTCAGTTGCTCAGTCGTGTCTGACTCTTTGCAACCCCATGAACCGCAGCACGCCAGGCCTCCCTGTCCATCACCAACTCCCGGAGTCTACCCAAACCCATGGCTTGAGTCGGTGACGCTATCCAACCATCTCATCCTCTATCCCCTTTTCCTCCTGCCCTCAATCTTTCCCAGCATCAGGGTCTTTTCCAATGAGTCAGCTCTTCACATCAGGTGGCCAAAGTATTGGAGTTTCAGCTTCAACATCAGTCCTTCCAATGAACACCCAGGACTGATCTCCTTTAGGATGGACTGGTTGGATCTCTTTGCAGTCCAAGGGACTCTCAAGAGTCTTCTCCAACATCACAGTTCAAAAGCATCAATTCTTCGGCGTTCAACTTTCTTTGGAGTCCAACTCTCAGATCCGTACATGACCACTGGAAAAACCATAGCCTTGACTAGATGGACCTTTGTTGGCAAAGTAACATCTCTGCTTTTTAATATGCTGTCTAGTTTGGTTATAACTTTCCTTCCAAAGAGTAAGCGTCTTTTAATTTCATGGCTGCCATCACCATCTGCAGTGATTTTGGAGCCCAAAAAAATAGTCAGCCATTGTTTCCACCATTTCCCCATCTATCTGCCATGAAGTAATGGGACCAGATGCCATGATCTTAGTTTTCTGAATGTTGAGCTTTAAGCCAACTTTTTCACTCTCCTCTTTCACTTTCATCAAAAGGCTCTTTAGCTCTTCTTCACTTTCTGCCATAAGGGTGGTGTCATCTGCATATTTGAGGATATTAACATTTCTCCCGGCAATCTTGATTCCAGCTTGTGCTTCCTCCAGCCCAGCGTTTCTCATGATGTACTCTGCATATAAGTTAAATAAGCAGGGTGACAATATACAGCCTTGACGTACTCCTTTTCCTATTTGGAACCAGTCTGTTGTTCCATGTCCAGTTCTTACTGTTGCTTCCTGACCTGCATACAGGTTTCTCAAGAGGCAGGTCAGGTGGTCTGGTATGCCCATCTCTTTCAGAATTTTCCACAGTTTATTGTGATCCACAGTACGTGTATCTAAAAACACTATCACAGGACTTATCACAGACTATTTGCAACTTAGAATGGCTTCTTGATTTTCTCAGTGTCTGAGCTAAGAATATAACCTCAATACATGTTCCGTGAATCACTGTGCTAGTGCACGTGTGTAAGGTATATGTCTGACATATTACAAAACATACCAAGAAAGAGTACCAAATACATTTGGGAAATGTTGGTAAAAACTAAGTTAAACAGGCTTCTTTAATGCAGGACTTGTAATGAATCTACAATACACAATATCCTCTCAACTCCCAAATGTTAGGAAAAAGCAATTTCAGGCAACGGAAAGTAACGTGAACATCAAGTTGTTTCATAAAAACACATCGTGGCAGCACAGTAACAGAAGATTTTTATGTATGATTGGGTGGGGAAATATGGTGGGTATATGCAAGGGTTAATGCAGCCAAATGCAGGAGTCAGTCAGATTATCCGAACATCATGGTAAGATGGCGGCCCACATGAAGACAGTGGGCTGACACATGATCCTCAAACATTAGCTAATCAAGTAGTCTAACAAGGCAAGAATATATGGATTTAAGCAATATGATGAACAAATGCACAATATTTTCCTCTAATAAATAACAGAGCACATGATCATAGAACTTCAACTTCCTCTAAAGCAGATGACAGAAACCAACCATAAGTTATTCTCTGGCCATATGCAATAAACCTAGGATTCTGACTTGCCTAAATGAAAACATCTAAATACTAACATCTGAGTTTCAAAAGATTCTCCAACAGCCCAGTCAGATCACAGTGAGGCCCATAGTAAACAAGCCCCAGCCATTTAACTGCTTATTCATTTTTCAATGCCTAATTCCAATGCCGGCAAGCACCTTAAGGCTCATCAACTTGAAGAAAACATTTAAAATTAAGGAGCAACTAAACTCAATGAAAAAAAGTAACTGGAAAAAAGTAAAAGCTAGGAAAAGAGTTGAAAATGTCAAGTAAAAAGGAGAGAAAATTCTCAAATGAGAAAATCTTGTATATATGATACAAGATGACTTTTGTTTAAATAAAACCCTTTGGAAGTTAAAAAATATGACAGCAAAAGTGAAATGCAATAGCATGGTCAAGCCAAGATTTTCTAAGAAGCAAACTAGAGAACAAAAGACATTAAAATACAAGAGAAAAAAAGACAAGGAAATTATTAGACCACTGTTTTAGAAGAACCAACATACATATGTAATAACAGGGGTTCAGAAGGAGCAACAGGGAAAATCAGTTCAGTTCAGTTGCTCAGTCATGTCCAACTCTTTGCAACCCCAAGAACTGCAGCATGCCAGGCTTCCCTGTCCTTCAACAACTTCATGGAAAATAAAGGGTAAGAAATAAAGCAACAAAGTGAAAATTATCTGCTGATGGCCAAGGAATTTTCAGACACAAAGAGACACATGGACAAATTAGGCCCACACCAAGGCACATCACTGAGGACAAGCAGAGAAAGCTAAAATCTTTGCTAGAGAAAAAGCATGTTACACGGGACAGAGAATCCTACCAGTATCAGACTTCACAGCAACATTGGAAGTTAGAACAAATTAGAGATTCTTTAGGAAAACTATTTCCAATCTAGAATTTGGTATCTAAATTGCCAATTAAGGAAGGGAGGAAAAGAAATGTAAAGTACTCTCAGAAATACAAGGTTTCAAAAATATATATATCTCCCAAATACCCTTTCTCAGACAAATATTAAGGTACACTTCAAAAATGAGGGAAGAGACCAAGAGAAAGAAATGGAATTCTGGAAACAGGACCCACCATTAGCTAGAGATAAACAAATTGAGCGAACGAGCGAAAGGAGACCCCTAACTCGGGCATCAACCTGGAAAGCAAGCAATGTGGATTGGTGAACGTTGTTAAGTCTCCAAATGAGGAATCTCCAAAATGCAAGACTATCTAGAAGATTCAACACACTGACAGGAGATTTAAATAGCCAGGAGAAGAACTTGGGGGAAAAATGTAATACACAGAAACTAAACAAAAACCCAGACATTTAACTCCAGAGAAAGCAAAAGTTGTACAATACATGAAAACTAATCATATATTACTAGGCTCAACTTTGCAGAGCATTTCCATAGTCATAAGGATGTAAACAAAGAGTCGGACACAACTGGGCAACTGAACAAGGATGTAAACACTAAATATTTCAACTTCTTTGCAAGAGATGACAGAAAAGGATGCATGACAGATGTGAGAGTAACCCATGGTGAGAATCAAAAAGATGGTATCAAAAATTGAAAAAAACAACTGTAGTATGTTAAGTAGATATATGGAGGTAAATATCTAAAGAAATAACTAAAAAAAAAAAAGGGGGGAGAAAAAAAGAACCCTGAAAGTAGGTACCTCTGAGGACTAGGAAATAGGAAGAGGAAGGTGGAAAGAGAATGGTGGCTGCTTTTTCCGCAATAAGCCTCACAGAACTATTTATCTCTACCAATTATGTAAGCAAGCAACCTATCATAAAATTAAACATGCGTCCCCAGTTATATATGTTACGGTTATAATCTGAATACATCGACTAAATGTTCCCTCAAAGTGATGAAGTAATTTATGATATGGTTATACTATTATAAAATAAAAGCTATAAAACTGTCAGTGTGATACAGAAAATTATCAAGTTTTAAATTTAAGCAGGAAGGTGTAGGGGTGGTAACAATATTTCAACTTTTGCAAAAAGTTGTTAATTTATAGAAAAATTCATTGGTGACTGCTATAATGTGTACAGGGTTTCTTTCTGGAGTGGTAAAAATGTTGTAAAATTGCTTGCGGTGTAAGTCGCACGACTGTGAATATACTGAAAGCAAAGTTGTACACTGTGGATGGGCGAATTTATGGTATATGAGTATCTCAGTAAAGCTACCGAAAAAACGAATGAGGAACACAGGTACAAAAGCAATTTAGTGAAGGACAGTCTTTTCACCAAATGGTGCTATCACAATTAGATAGCCACATGCAAAATAGTGAACTTCACTCTATACCTCTTACCATATTCAAATAGACCTAAATGCAAAACCTAAAATTACAAAATCTCTAACACTGGGTTAGGTGAAGCTTTCTTAGACATGACACCAAAAGGATAATCTAAAAAAACCAAACTGACTTCACCAAAATTAATAACTATTGATTCTTTAAAGACATGTTAAGTAAATGAAAAAAGCCACAGACTGTAAGAAAACACTTATAAATTCTTACACCTATTAAAAGACTTGCATTTAGAATACATAAAAAACTCAAAAAAAAAAAAAAAAAAAAACCGATTTTTTAAAAGGTGGGCAAAAATTTTAACAAGACATGTCACCAAAGATACACAGATGGCAAAGCAGCACAAGAAAAAGATGCTCAACGACATTAGTCATTAGGGAAACACAAATAAAAACCATGGCATACCACTATACACCTATCAAAATACCTACAATTAAAGACTGACCATACCATGTATTAGTGAGAATGCGATATCAACTGAATTCCCATATCCTGCAGGCATAAATGTAAAATAACACACTTAAAAAATGGCTTGACGATATTTCAAAAAATATATATATAACATATACCTAACATATAACCCCACCTTTCCATTCACAGTATTTATTCAAGGAAAATGAAGGCACATAACAGTACAAAAAACTTGAACACAAACATACATATCAGCTTTATGTGAAACAGCAAAGACTGTAGAAACCCAAATATTCATCAACAAGTAAATGGATAAGCAAACTGTGACACAGCCATTCAAAATACTACTCAGTCATAAAAAAAAGAATGAACTACGGTTCCACACAACATTGATAGTACTCTAAACAGTTACAGTGAATGGAAGGGAAAAAAAAAACCAACAGAGAGGCACAAGGAAACTTTTGGAGGTGACACGTGTGTTCATTACCCTGAATGCTGAGATGATTTCATGGATCTACACATACATCAAAACTTGTTAAAGTATACACTTTAAGCATGTGCAGTTTACTGTATGTCATATAAAACTTTTAAAATGAAAACATCATAGCAGAAATATTCTTGTTAAGTGATGAATTATATGACATTCATAACACATGAAAAGCAAATACAAACAAAACTGTAGGAAAAACTGACACAGACAATATGTTGTTCAGTTGTTAAGTCGAGTCTGACCTCTTTCTCGACCCTATGGATTCTAGTCCGCTAGGCTCCTCTGGGATTTCCCAGGCAAGAACACTGGAGTGGGTTGCCATTTCCTCCTCCAGAGAATCTTCCTGACTCAGGGATCGAACCCGCGTCTCCTGTATTAGCAGGTGGATTCTTCACTACTGAGCCACCTGGAAGTGGCTCACAAAGGTAAACAACATAATGATTTGATACTTGTATAAACTGACAAATGATCTCCATCATAAATCTACTTAATACCTATCACCAAACACAAGAAAATTTTTTTCCTCTGACAAGAATCTTTAAGATCTACTTTCTTAGTAATACTCAAATATGAAATGCAATATT
The DNA here is from genome assembly GCF_033118175.1 of Dama dama. Lineage (NCBI taxonomy): Eukaryota > Metazoa > Chordata > Mammalia > Artiodactyla > Cervidae > Dama > Dama dama. The sequence continues at coordinate 12,541,693 of NC_083702.1, forward strand.
ATTCATTATAATCACCATGCTGGACATTAAATCCCATGACTTTTTTATAACTGGAAGTCAGTACTTTTTGATCCCCTTTATCTGTTTTACCCACTCCCCTGACCCTGACTCTCCTCACTACCAATCTGTTCTATATACAAGTTCAATTTCTGTTATTCTTTTTAAGACTCTACATGCAAATGAGGTCATATGGTGTTTCACTTTCTCTATTTCATTTAGTATAATGCCTGCAAGGTCCATCCATGGTGCCGCAAATCGCAAGATTTCATTCTTTTTTATGAATAATATTTCATTCTATATAAGTAACACAAGTGCTTTTCTTTTCATCTCTAGATCTTCCAAAACGTGTACAAAGAGTATTACTATTCTAATAATGAAAATATTTAAAAACATTTTCTTCAACTTGAAACTGAGGAGAACTCAGGAGAATCAGATTTCATCTACGCTTGCAATCACAGCCTATCATATGGGATAATCTAAAACTTTTATCACGAACTTCTTGAGATGGTGGGGAAACTTCGCTCAAGAACAATTTAACAAGAGGTCCTTAACATTCAGAAGATAAAAAAGAAAAATTTAGACTATCAGAACTGAGTTGTCCAGTGATGGTAGCCACTAGCCAAACATGGCTAGTAAAATACTTCTTTGAAATGTTGCTGGCAAGGAATTATACTCAGTATCTTATAATGACCTATAATGGAAGAGAATGTAAAAAAAAGAATACATATCTGTGTGTGTGCTGTGCTTAGTCGCTCAGTGATGTCCAACTCTTTGCCATCCCAGGACTGTAGCCCAGCAGGCTCCTCTGCCCATGGGGATTCTCCAGGCAAGAATACTGGAGTGGGTTGCCATGCCCACCGCCATGGACTTCTCAAACCAGGGATCAAACCCAGGTCTCCTGCATTGCAGGCAGATTCTTTTCCAGCTGAGCTACCAGGGAAGCCCACTTGTGTGTGTATGCATAACTGAATCGCTTCTGCTATATACAAGATACTAACACAACACTGTAAATCAACTTATATTTCAACAAATACTCTTTTTAAAAACTCAGGTATTGAAAAGAATGCATTTGAATCAGTTCTAACGAGGTTGATGAAACTGGAGCCTATTATACACAGCGAAGTAAGTAAAAAAGAAGAACACCAATACAGTATACTAACGCATACATATGGAATTTAGAAAGATGGTAATGATGACCCTATATGCGAGACAGCAAAAGAGACACAGATATAAAGAACAGACTTTTGGACCCTCTGGGAGAAGGCGAGGGTGGGATGATTTGAGAGAACAGCTTTGAAACATGTATATTATATGTGAAATAGATCGCCAGTCCAGGTTCGATGCATGAGACAGGGTGCTCAGGGCTGGTGCACTGGGATGACCCTGAGGGATGGGGTGGTGGGGCAGGGAGGGAGGTGGGAGGGAGGGTCAGGATGAGGAACACATGTACACCCATGGCTGATTCATGTGAATGTATGGCAAAAACCACCACAATACTGTAATTAGCCTCCAATTAAAATGAAACAAAAATTTTTTAAAAATAGGATTATTCCATTTCTTAAGGGAAAAAAAAAAAGAGCCTTCTCCAACACTGCAGTTCAAAAACATCAATTCTTCAGCGCTCAGCTTTCTTTATATATAGTCCAACTCTCACAGCCATACATGACTACTGGAAAAACCATAGCTTTGACTAGATGGACCTTTGTCGGCAAAGTAATGTCTCTGCTTTTTAATATGCTGTCTAGGCTGGTCATAACTTCTCTTCCAAGTAGCAAGCATCTTTTAATTTCATGGCTGCAGTCACCATCTGCAGTGATTTTGGAGCCCAAAAAATAAAAGTCTGCCACTGTTTCCCCATCTATTTGCCATGAAGTGATGAGACCAGATGCCATGATCTTAGTTTTCTGAATGTTGAGTTTTAAGCCAACTTTTTCGCTCTCCTCTTTCACTTTCATCAAGAGGCTCTTTAGTTCTTCTTCACTTTCTGCCATAAGGGTGGTGTCATCTGCATATCTGAGGTTATTGGTATTTCTCCCAGCAATCTTGATTCCAGCTTGTGTTTCTTCCAGCCCAGCATTTCTCAGATAAGTTAAGCAGGGTGACAATATACAGCCTTGACGTACTCTTTTTCCAATTTGGAACCAGTCTGTTGTTCCATGCCCAGTTCTAACTGTTGCTTCCTGACCTGCGTACAGGAAGAGGCAGGTCAGGTGGTCTGGTATGCCCATCTCTTAAGAATTTTCCACAATTTGTGGTGATTCACACAGTCAAAGGCTTTGGCATAGTCAATAAAGCAGAAATAGATTTTTTTTCTGGAACTCTACTGCTTTTTCGATGATCCAATGGATGTTGGCAATTTGATCTCTGGTTCCTCTGGTTTCTAAAACCAGCTTGAACATCTGGAACTTCATGGTTCACGTACTATTAAAGCCTGGCTTGGAGAATTTTGAGCATTACTTTAATGGCATGTGAGATGAGTGTAATTTGTTATACATAAATATAATTAATATGAAGTCTCTCACTACAATTTTTTCCTTGAATTTCACTTCCTTGTTCCTGAATTTCCTTGTTTTCCTTGAATTTCACTTCCATGATGTTTTCCTTGAATTTTACTTCGATGTCTTATTTTCCTTGAATTTCACTTCAACATCTCAATTCTAATCAATTTCACTGACTTAGGAATCCCACAGCGATATACTCAATGACATACACCAAAGCCCCATAGGAGGATCCTCAATTTTATAAACATTATTCCACCAAATATTTTCCTTGGTTTTCTCAGCTATAAAATAGAAATGACAAGATACTACATACAGGGTTACTTAGAGAACTGAATGAAATGATGTACTACAGAACATGTAAAGTAGTACTGTTACAGAGCTACTAGATTAAACAGTTATCTATGTTAACTGATACTATACAATTTTCTCTCAGGATTCAAATCCAAGACTCAGTGAAATGAAAATCAGGTCATGAAAAAACCTCAGAAGTTAATTTCCAAAGTCTAACCTCAGAAGTTAATTTCCATATTGTGTGTGTGTTAAGTCTCTCAGTTGTGTCCAACTCTTTGTGACCCCACGGACTGTACTTGCCAGGCTCCTCTGTCCATGGAATTCTCCAGGCAAGAATACTGGAGTGGGTTGCCATTCCCTTCTCCAGGGGATCTTCCCAACCTGGGGGCTCCCATATTGCAGGCAGATTCTTTACTGTCTGAGCCACCAGAGAAGCATATGATTATGACTTTAAATTACATAAAATATCACACTGTACTATGAGTATATTGCCATTTTTAAATTATTTCATTGATATTTAAAATAACCCAGTCCAAAAAAAAAAAAAAAAACCCAGTCAAGTACACAAATTATCATTTTGAGATGAGGAAAAAGACTTAGAATTTAAGGAAATGAGAGGTCCAGAGTCACCAATAGTCAGTATATTCCAAGAGAAGTTCATTTTAATCCTTACATTAAAAAAGTAAGCCACAAATTCCATAAAAATGCAAACCTGGGAGCAGAAGGATGGGGAGAGAAGGAATCTGACAGGACTAAAAGACTGGCAAGTTTGAGTTAAATCTCTCTACCTATCTTGAGGGTTAGAACCCAAAAGGAAAGAACTTATTTAAAATAGCAGCACATGTATGCATTAAAATTGTATATGTTTTCTACAAAATACCTTTAAAAACTCAAATGCAAAAAGGTGCTTAAGGGTTTTCGTGCCACCAGTTTCTGTCACAGCTAATGCCAATCTATTAATAAGGGACTAAAGAAAATGCAGAAATAAAACTAACATCATTAAATTATCTATACTGAAGACTAAGCAACTATAGATTTTACATATGCCTAACTTCAGATGTTATTAAAAATCATTATCATCTGTTCCTCACTAAGAATGAACACTATGTTCAGAGCTTGTGTTACTGGCAGGACTAAAATTCATATGGCCACTATATTTTTAATTTTGGGGAAAATATTTATCAACAACTTACTGCTTGATTTAACTAATTCAGTTTATTAAGGAAAAAAAAGAACCCAGTTTCAAGTTTATACTTTAAATAAAGTGTTTTCAAAGAGTAGACTGTAAATCACTCACACACACACACACACACAAATGAAACTGAAGAGATACGTAACTCTTCACTGGTAATTTGTCAAACTTCTGTCATCTAAAATGTGTATACGCCTGGTCTAAATGTAAAATGTATTTCTTAGAATAGGGCTCAGTTAAAAAGGTTTGAAATCTTTAAAAGTTAAAAAGGAATCTTCCCTGGTGGCTCAGACAGTTAAGAGTCTGTCTCCAATGAGGGAGACCCAGGTTCAATCCCTGGGTTGGGAAGATCCTCTGGAGAAGGAAATGGCAACCCAATCCTGTATTCTTGTCTGGAAAATCTCATGGACAGAGGAGCCTGGGGGGCTACAGTCCACGGGGTCACAAAGAGTAAGACATGACTGAGTGACTAACACACAAAAAAGGTTTGAAAGCACTGCAATGCAGTCTGTGTATATCAAACCTTCTAGGCATCAAGTGACTAGAGGAAATCAGGCTGAATCAAAGTAAAAATCTTCCTTTTTGATTGTTCATGCGGAAACAAAGCATATTTAAGGCAATAAAAGAAAGCTGAAAGGACCCTTAAACAATTTCTCCACTCATTTCATCAGTAAGACAACATACTCACCCAAGGTCATTCTTCTATAGTTAGCATCAGGACCAAGTTTCCCATTTTAATTCTCTTTGCACTGTATTAGGCAGCAGAAAAAATGTTATCAGTATGTACGTGCTAATTCTGAATTTCCTATTTTGGTTTCCAATAACCAAAAGAAACTGCAGTTTAACACATGCAGCCGTTTCCTCAAGCACTCTTCTAGTGGATTAATGACCACACCAGCTCTCCCATTAAGAGTTTTTCCCAGCTAGTTACCTGGTACTTAGCTTTTTATGGCACTTTCCTTTTCCCATTATGCTCAGCAGTGCATGCAACACACTAAGGTTAGGAATGCAACTCACTGCTTTGGAAAATGCATGACCAGGGCCACAATACAAATGAAAATTTCCTAAACTTCTACATTCTGTCCCAATTTTAGAAGCAAAGTACTACAAAATTCAAATGGGGGGTTTTGGTAATCTGTGTATCTCACTCAGTATGAAACATTATAAATATTTTAAGTGGTCTCGTTCAGAACAATAAACCTGGATGTAAATACAAAAGACTTCATTTCCATCTACTAACAAATCTTCATCAATTAACTGAGTCAGTAAGAAAAGAAATGTGCAAGGACTGCAGTCTAAACAAGGGTGATCTCTCTACAAAGAGCAAGAAACACTAAACCCTGCCCGTGGTGGGCGTATCATCACCACTCCATACTGGAGTGGTCATACAAGCAATGACTGGTCTCCACATTCTTCCTCCTAACAGCCATAAAGTCATAATATCATCTGCAAGGAATCCCAAAAAAAGATACCTCAAAATTATTTCTATAAAGAATATTAACTGCTCACCCTTGAACAATTCTATTAATGATTACCATCAAAATTCCAGATTTAAAAAATTGCTAAACACTGGGAATGGTTGAGATATGGAAGTTATTTCTTCTGATTTCTGAGCCTTATGCTGAGTAGTCAAATTAGTGTAGTACATAGAATATTTCAAACAAATGCAGGGAAGAGGAAATGGGAGTTGACTGAGATAGTGTCCTTCACACTCAAACAAAAGAAAATGTCTTAGTTATTCTTTACTTCTCAAACTTCCAGGGTAATGGTAGATATTTTTAAAAACAGTATTTTTATTCCAGTCCATTCAATTCACAAGACTGTATATGGATTTTTCTCTTAGAATACTAAGTGAAAGAGAATTTATAAATAAAGATATGTATGTGTATATTTTAAAATTATATTCACAGCAATATATCTTATTTTCCCAGCAGGGGATTCCTCATATGCAAATAAAAAGAGTTGCCAAAGTTCACATACTAATTCTTCTAAAATATAACAATAAATACAGTCTTCAACTCTTTTGAGAGAGTTGACAATATGATCATCACTGTCAGGAGAAATATATAATCAGTGGCAGTTTTAACAGAAAAGAATGCTATCCTCCTGAATGTGGGGGTAGGGCAGGAGCAAGAGGAATCAATTCATTTTCCACTTTACAGTAGTAAAATCAGCAGAACTGCCCATTTCCATTCCTCCAACAATATTCCCCACTGTTGCTTACTCCTCTCTTATGTTTATTCCTCCCTCAGCTCCAAGATTTTCCTAAGTTTTAATTTCCTGGCAATATGTGACTTTGACAGTAATATTTTTTGAACCCCACCCTGGCCCTCTGGTGGGGTTCACCATGTTACCAGGGAGATGTTATACCTGTTACTAGACTACTACCAGTATTACTAAGAATTTAAAATTTTTGTTCTGCAGTTTAGATATTCCAATTTAGATATTCCTATTGGGTTTTTTTTTTAATCTTTTCTTTTTCCATAGTTTGGTTATGTTAATCTCTTTACAAAATGGGTATGTCCTATCCTACATTATTAAATCATTCATAATCCTAAACCCTAATCACATAGAGTGTTTCCTTCCAATTTCAAGAAATCACTTTTTAACAAATTACTCACCTGGTATGATAATCTAGTCACAATATGTCAACTTTTCTAGGTTTATGTTATATTTGTGTGCAGGCATGCTCAGTTGTTCAGCCACGTCTGACTCTTGTGACCCTATGGACTGTAGCCCGTCAGGATCCTCTGTGCATGGGATTTCCCAGGCAAGAGTACTGGAGTGGGTTGCCACTTCCTCCTCCAGGGGATCTCCCTGACCCAGGGATGGAACCCTTGTGTCCTGCATTAGCAGGCCAATTCTTTACTGCTGAGCCATCTATGGTCATGTAATCCAAGCCTTTACCTTCCACATTTCTTCTGAATGAGCACCTACTTTGTATAGTAGGTCTCTGCATTCTAGTCAACAATTACGACTCTCAAATAGAGGATTACCAATTAATTTTCTATAGTCCATATTCTTTTCTAAATCCCATTTTCTTTTACTGCCTTTGGAAATCCTTGGAAAACAAGTAATTTCTCTCCCAAAGCACCTGCCCTGTTACAAATTTCATACAAAGCAAGAACAATACACTGAGATTCAACTTTGACCTCATGTACCTAAGACACAACATCAAATGCCAGATTAAAAACTGAAAAATTACCAATTTGGCTTTTGGGTCACACACAGACTACCTACATTATCCATTTTAATGTGCACTGCTAGATAATTATAAAGTCTGAAGAAAAGCATACTGGCTTTTAAAACAAGAACAAAAAGAAAAAACAGAAACAAGAATGACTTGGACTCAACTCCTACTTCCATCACTTGCCAGTTGTGATTTGGGCCAATTATTTAATTTCCAGTCTCTTCACCTGCAAATGGTGACTGATCTCTATGTGTCACAAGAACTAAATGAGACTATATATAAAACATAGTGCCTGGTCGATAAAAAGTAGACCCTAGAAGGAATTGCTAATGAAAACTCAACTTTGTCATAAAAACACAGAAATCTAAAGCAAACTGAATTAAAAATCACTGTGTCACAAAAAAACAGTATTACCTGACATGCCATTTAACTCATCACATTAAGTAAAGTCTTAATTTACTCTCTAAAACTATTTGAAAGAACACAGAAATGAGGAAATAACCACTAATGTGATTGCAAAAGTAAAATTTTAAACACTGATGAGAAGCTATACATTCATCAAAAATCTGTGTATAAATTAAAATTTGAATCAATACTATAGCATAAGTATGTCCACAACAACACAACAAATTTTAATACTAAGAATAGAAAAATAAGAAATTAGAAATAGTTACCTAACTTCAGAGGGAAGACTTGCTACAATTAAAAAGTAATGAAGAAAACAGAATAAAGTTCTGGAGACATAAAATATAAAGCAATGAGAGTTTCACAATAATAAGGGCAGTGAAGTCTCACTGAGGTCACCAAATCTCTTTTGGAAAATAATCTCACTATGTGTAGAAAGTACATAAACGTTCATACTCTCAGAACCAGTAATTCCATTTCTGAATTTAATACTAAGAAAATAGTTCTGAACAGTGAAATCTGAGGTATTAATTCATGTTTTGTTCACAAAGCAATAGGTAAATTCTTTGCCTCAATTCCCAGCCTTTGAAGTCCCTAGCCTCCAGGTCTCTTTTGTGTTATTTTAGAACCAGCAATTAGAAGGCAATCCCTTCAACTGGGTTCTGTTTGAGAAAGCACAGCCCAAAGAGAGACACCAGAAGCAGGGGTGGTGAAAGCACTGAGGAGTTTGAGGAGGTAGAGACGGGAGGGAAAGAAGGGAATAGGAGGATTCACCAGACCATTATCGGTACCCTTACACTGACTGGGAGGTGAGCTGGTAAGGGGAGAGAAAATGATGGTAACTTTGCTTCAGAAAATTCTAGAGAAGATCCTATTACCCAACAGTCCCTATAACTTGGCCTCCAAAAGAACCTTCCAGGCTTAACATAAAGGAGCATGTCATTCAAGTGTTGTACATACTAACTTAAGATCAAAATGTCAGTTCTGAAACTGACATCACAAAAGCATATGCAGCAGTACTAAGAAGCAAAAGCAATTATACCAGTGAATAGGATGCGTGCGCGCGCACCGCCCCCCCCCCACCCCCCACCCCCGGGATCCCACACACACCCCTATGATCCCAGCAGAACATAAGTTCCACGAGGGCAGGGTTTTTCCTCTATTTGCCAACTAAGTACCTGGCACAAAGAGTTTATCAGTAAATATTTGTTGAATAAATATAAAACCCACCTTGGGCAGAGAGAAACAAAAGGAAAGTATTCCAAAATGATACATCAGCATTACTTTTTTAGTGATAGAATTTCAGCAGGATTTAGTTCCAATTTTTCCCTGTCCTCTAAGATGTCTTTGAGCATACACAACTTGTATAATGGAAAAAACGATTAGGAAGCAGTGCACTTTAAAGGCATTAAGAATTTCCTGTACTTTTAAAACTTCTCTGTAGAGCTCTACAGTAGCTTGGGAGTAGACTTTGCTAAAAATTTAAATAAAGGAAGCAGATTTAAGTTATCTGAAGTGGATAGGAAGGAAAAAAAAAAGCACACTAAGGCTTTTTCCCCTGCAATTTAGTCAATGTACAAAACTAAACTTCCTCAAAAAACTTTCAATGTACTGTTATTAAAGCCCCTAATACTCAACTTTTACAAACTTCTCAACCACAGTAACTGTTCTAGAAGCAAATGACTGATTTAAAATAATACTCTGCCCATTCCCAAAATCATAAGAGGCAGTGAATGAACTCTGCTAATCTCTTGACAAAGGCTAAAGGTGAAAAACTAATCAGCTTTGCAATGTATCAACCATGACTTTTAAACTTCTGTTGAGAGTGATCAAATGCATCAGTGATCGGTTTCCAAGATTTAGCTGCCACTTAATGTAGGTATTTGTGAGACAAATATTCTGATTTTCTCTTATTGAAAATTAAGGAGAATTATTAATACATACTCAAGTAGGAATTCAAGTGTTTTACATGCTAACTTATTATTAAAATATGAGTTCCGAAAGTGATGTCATAACTGCATGTAGTGGTTAAAAAGTATCAAAAACAATTTTAACAGTGCACAAATAATATTTTTATCTAAATATTTAGTACTTTTTAATCTAAAATTTCAAATTTTTAACATAAGAAATGCTCTTTTCTATATAAATCAGGAAAATTGTGTGACCTTAACAGTATATTAACAAGCGACATTAACACACATGCCAATTATAACTATGAACAGAATTTGTTGGTTTTGATCTAAAGACCTCAAATGTTTAAGGAAAACGTTTCTGCTATGCAATGAAACCAGCAAACTGTAGGACCATACAATATGATCACCACTATAAAAACAAAAATCAAACACATAAAAATTAGACTGTTACAAATCCTAACAATGCTTATCTGTAGATGAAGTGACACATTCCAGGTAATTTATATTTTCTCTTTGCCCTCTAATTTACTAATTTTTATGAGAATGCATTACTTTTATAAAATTTTCTTATAAACCTTTTTTTGTCTGTGCCTTAAGAAAGGTTGTAAATCTATGGTGGAAATAAATGAAGCTTGTAATTCAGATAACTGAGTCAAAATCAAATTAACGGGTAGCTCTAAAAAGTGACTACCAAAATGTCCTTATACAAAAAGAAAAACTGTTTTCCATGGTCATTAAAGTACCATACAGAGTTTGAAAAGCTTTGTCTTGGTATCTCAAATATTTTACAACTTCATTAAAGCAGGTAGCTACATCTTCACTAATCTTTTCAACCTTCTTTACTGTACAGGAACAGTTAGTCAAAACATTAATTATTTTGGAGAAACTTAATGCAAATAAGTTGAACTATAAATAATGTCTCTTTTTATAAGCAAAAGATACCAATACATCAATGTAACCTATTTATCAATATCATTAAACTAGGAATATGGACACCAAATTAGCCAACAACTTTAAGAAACCACAGTGGCTATTAATGATGAAAGAATATAAATAAAGCAGCAAGTTTACACATTCAATATACATCCAGACATGCACTTTATTTGAAATAAAATATTTACAGAAAATATTTCAAGATATTTGCTGAAAGACTGACTTCTAACATTCTCCTGGCAACAACTAAATAAAGTATTCAAAGAGTAAGATCACAAGAAATATTTCTGATATAGACATGTTGGTAAATAACAAAAGATAAAATTTTAATGAACTGGATGCCAATTTTCATAATAATCAGGTATTAAAAGCACCACAAGCCAAAAAGAAAAGACATTTAAAAACCCAAATTTCTGTGTTCAGCAACAGCAAAAGAATTATGCTTTGCAAAGGGTGCTAATGAAAGAAACCACAAAAAGGAAGGTGCTAAGATATTTTTTTAAAAGGAAGTAGTAAACTTAATTTACTGCAGCATCAGCTCTCTTACAACATTTTAACAGAACAGTCTAGGTCAGTGGTAGCCAACAGAAATATAACGTGAACTATGCTGCAATTTTTCAATTTTAAATTTTCAGGTAGCCATATTTTAAAAAGAAAAAAGAAATTAATATTTATTTCCTCAATATACCCAAACATTATCATTTTAACATGTAATCAATTTTTTAAATTGGAATCTTTTAACTTTAAAAAAAAATACAAAGTCTTCAAAATCCAATGAGTCTTTATTTTAATACACAGCCACCAGGGAAACTCTTTTTAATACTCAGAATATATTAATTCGGATGCTAAATTTTCATCAGAAAAAGACTGAAAAAAAAAACCCACTAATTATTAGGTCGATACAAATGTAATTGCCATTTTTTGCATTGTTGAAATTAGCCATTTGATACTGGAATACATTCTTACATAAATGTGGTTATGTTATACATTAATACACATCTCTCGTTTTGTTTTTTTTGCTAAAGACTTTTTTACTTGCTGTTTATTTTAGACTATGGAAATTATGTTAAACAAAAAGTGATTTCGAGCAATTTTCTTACTCAAGTTCAAAATAGGTCATAAAGCAGCAGAGACAACTCACAACATCAAGAACACATCTGACCCAGGAACTGCTAAGAAAGGTGCAGTACAGTGGTGGTTCAAGAAGTTTTGCAAAGGACACAAGAGCCTTGAAGATGAGAAGCACAGTGGCTGGCTATGGGAAGTTAACAATGAACAATTAAGAGCTGTCATTGAAGCTGATCCTCTTACAACTACAAGAGAAGTTGCCCAAGAACTCAACCATTCTATGGTCATTTGGCATTTGAAGCAAATTGGAAACATGAAAAAGTTTGATAAGTGGGTGTCTCATGAGCTGACCGGAAATTGAAAAAGTCAGCATTCTGAAGTGTCATCTTCTCTTAATCTACACAATGAACCATTTCTCTATTGGATAGTGACGTGTGACAAAAAGTGGATTGTATACAACAATTGATGATGACCAGCTCAGTGGCTGGACCAAGCAGCAGCTCCAAAGCACTTCCCAAAGCCAAACGTGCACCAAAAAAAGGTCGTGGTCACTGTTTGGTGGTCTGCTGCCCAACTGATCCACTATAGCTCTCTGAATCCTGGTGAAACCATAACATCTGAGACGTATGCTCAGGAAATTAATAAGATGCACTGAAAACTGCAACACCTGCAGCCAACACTGGTCAACAGAAAAGGCCCAATTCTTCTCCACAACACCACCAACCACACATGGCACAACCAACACTTCAAAAGTTGAATGACCCCAGCTACATCTGCCATATTAACCTGACCTCTTGCCAATCAACTACCACTTCTTCAAAAATCTCAACAACTTTCTTCCATGAAAATGCTTCCACAACCAGCAGGAGGCAAAAAATGCTTCCCTGAATTAGCTGAATCCTGAAGCATGGACTTTTACGCTACAGTTCAGTTCAGTCGCTCAGTTGTGTCCGACTCTTTGTGACCCCATGAACTGCAGCACGCCAGGCGTCCTGTCCATAACCAGCTCCCGGAGTTTACCCAAACTCATGTCCATTGAGTCGGTGATGCCATCCAACCATCTCATCCTCTGTCGTCCTGTTCTCCTCCTGCCCTCAATCTTTCCCAGCATCAGGGTCTTTTCCAATGAGTCAGCTCTTCACATCAGGTGGCCAAAGTATTGGGAGTTTCAGCTTCAACATCAGTCCTTCCAATGAACACCCAGGACTGATCTCCTTTAGGATGAACTGGTTGGATCACCTTGCAGTCCAAGGGACTCTCAAGAGTCTTCTCCAATACCACAGTTCAAAAGCATCAATTCTTCGGTGCTCAGCTTTCTTTATAGTCCAACTCTCAGATCCATACATGACTACTGGAAAAACCACACCTTTGACTAGACGGACCCTTGTTGGCAAAGTAATGTCTCTGCTTTTTAATATGCTGTCTAGTTTGGTCATAACTTTCCTTCCAAGGAGTATGCATCTTTTAATTTCATGGCAGCAGCCACCATCTGCAGTTATTTTGGAGCCCCAAAAAATATAGTCTGCCACTGTTTCCCCATCTATGTGCCATGAAGTGACGGGACCAGATGCCATGATCTTAGTTTTCTGAATGCTGAGCATTAAAATTAAGCCAACCTTTTCACTCTCCTCTTTCACTTTAATCAAGAGGCTCTTTAGTTCTTCTTCACTTTCTGCCCTAAGAGTGGTGTCATCTGCATATCTGAGGTTACTGATATTTCTCCTGGCAATCTTGACTCCAGCTTGTGCTTCCTCCAGCCCAGCGTTTCTCATGATGTACTCTGCATATAAGTTGAATAAGGAGGGTGACAATATACAGCCTTGACGTACTCCTTTTCCTATTTGGAACCAGTCTGTTGTTCCATGTCCAGTTCTTACTGTTGTTTCCGGACCTGCATACAGGTTTCTCAAGAGGCATGTCAGGTGGTCTGGTATGCCCATCTCTTTCAGAATGTTCCACAGTTTGTGGTGATTCACACGGTCAAAGGCTTTGGCATAGTCAATAAAGCAGAAAGATATTTTTCTGGAACTTTCTTGCTTTTTTGATGATCCAGCAGATGTTGGCAATTTGATCTCTAGTTCCTCTGCCTTTTCTAAAACCAGCTTGAACATCTGGAAGTTCACGGTTCATGAATTGCTGAAGCCTGGCTTGGAGAATTTTGAGCATTACTTTACTAGCGTGTGAGATGAGTGCAATTGTGCAGTAGTTTGAACATTCTTTGGCATTGCCTTTCTTTGGGAGTGGAATGGAAACTGACCTTTTCCAGTCCTGTGGCCACTGCTGAGTTTTCCAAATTTGGTGGCATATTGAGTACAGCACTTTCTCAGCATCATCTTTAGGATCTGAAATAGCTCAACTGGAATTCCATCACCTCCACTAGCTTTTTTTGTGGTGATGCTTCCTAAGGCCCACTTGACTTCACATTCCAGGATGTCTGGGTCTAGGTGAGTGATCACACCATCGTGATTATCTGGGTCGTGAAGATCTTTTTTGTACAGTTCTTCTGTGTATTCTTGCCATCTTTTCTTAATATCTTCTGCTTCTGTTAGGTCCAGCCCATTTCTGTCCTTTATTGATCCCATCTTTGCATGAAATGTTCCCTTGGTATCTCTAATTTTCTTGAAGAGATCTCTAGTCTTTCCCCTTCTACTGTTTTCTTCTATTTCTTTGCATTGATCACTGAGGAAGGTTTTCTTATCTCTCCTTGCTATTCTTTGGAACTCTGCATTCAAATGGGTATATTTTTCCTTTTCTCCTTTGCTTTTCCCTTCTCTTCTTTTCACAGCTATTTGTATGGCCTCCTCAGACAGTCATTTTGCTTTTTTGCATTTCTTTTTCTTGGGGATGGTCTTGAACCCTGTCTCCTGTACAATGTCACAAACCTCTGTCCATATTCATCAGGCACTCTATCACATCTAGTCCCTTAAATCTATTTCTCACTTCCACTGTATAATCATAAGGGATTTGATTTAGGTCATACCTGAATGGTCTAGTGGGTTTTCCCACTTTCTTCAATTTAAGTCTGAATTTGGCAATAAGGAGTTCATGATCTGAGCCACAGTCAGCTCCTGGTCTTGTTCTGTTTTTATGCTACAGGAATAAACTTACTTCTTACTGGCAAAAACGTGATTGTAATGGTTCCTATTTAGATTAATAAAGATGTGTTTGAGCCCAGTTATAATGATTTAAAATTCATGTTTGAAACTGCAATGACTTTTGCACCAACCTAATAGGAATTAATAATTAATGTAATTAATTCCTGGTAGAAATTAAATATAGATGTTATCTGTATTTATAGGAAATGATTATGAATGTGGGTGAGGGAAAAACTCTCCTGGATTACTGCAATATTCTCCTACAATTACAAAGCAAATTCATAGCAATTTATGTCACCTGTTTTACTGCAGGCTTAAAAAAAAAAGGCAGTACCATATCCCCAAAAGCAGCAGCAGATATAATATAAAAGGACAGAAAGTGAATTAATTTTCAAAGAGCCTTGCTGGAGTGAGAAGGGTGCCTGAGGGACCTCTGCCCAGAGGAGCTAAGAGACTGGCTATTCTGAACTGTTCTATTCTCAACTCCCTGACACCAACTGTATGGTGTTTTTCACACCACCAACAAATGTTTCAGCTCTTTGGTCACCAACTGGGTGTCCTACTGATTCAATTCATTTCTGACACTAACCACCTGGAGTCAGCAGGGACCCCTGCAGATGCTCAGTCCCACAACACCGCCTTCACTTCAGACACTAGCTGCAAGTCCCAGGTTGCCACCTACACTTCTGACCAGCCAATAAATGCAGGGTTTCTATAACCCCCTCCTCAGGTTTAAGAACTTGCCAGAGTGGCTCAGAGAACTCAGCAACAGCCAAACAGAAGAGATCCACAGGGCAAGGTGTAGCCTCTGAGAAGGGTCACAGTGCTTCCATGCTCTTCCTCTGGTGTGCCACCCTCCTGGCACCTGAAGTGGTCATGAACCCAGAAGCTCTCTAAACTCTGTAAATCAGGGGGTTTTGTGGAGGTTTTACTACTTAGGCATGGTTGAATAAATCATTGGCCATTGGTGAGTAGCTCAGTCTCCAGCTCCTCTCCTCTTCCACTCCCAGAAGTTGGGGATGGGAGAAGGGCTGAAAGCTCCAACCCTCTAATCATGGCATGGTCTTCCTGGTGACTAGCACCTACCCTAAAGCTATCTCTGAGCCAGTCAGTCAAGAGTCACCTCATTAGAACAAGATACTCCCATCCCTCTGGAACTTTCAAGGCTTTTAGGAGCTCTGTCAGGAATCAGGAATAAAGACCACATATGTATTTCTAGATTATGCCAATTCATCCATACATTTAGGATAATAAGAAGTAAGTCTGTCACTCTCAGAAGTAGGGTGTATATATAGATGGAAAAGGGGAAAGCTAGAAAGAAGTCTAGAACTGGAGATACGAATGTGAACTCATGGCTTTCAACAGACAGACAGATCTTACCAACACTATAGGGGTTTCCCAGGTGGCTCAGTGGTAAAGAACCCACCTAACAAGCAAGAGATTTGGGTTCAATCCCTGGGTCCAGAAGATCCCCTAGAGAAGGAAATGGCAATCCACTCCAGTATTCCTGCCTAAGAGTTGGACATGACTGCATAACTGAGCACACACCAACACTATAACCACTCAATTTGTCTATATTAGGTGGAAATTTGATACACAGAGGCCACTAAAAATAATATCCCTTCTCAAAGATTTAAGTCTAAAACAGACGTTCAAGGGACTTCTCTGGTGATACAGTGGTTAAGACTCCACACTTTCACTGCAGAGGCTGTGGTTTTGATACGAGGTTAGAAAACTAGGATCCAGCATATCGCAGGGAGCCGCCAAAAAATTTAAAAAAAAGTAATCAAAGATAAACAGAACGTTCTATATCATAACCAATGTAAATAATATCTAAAAAACTTAGAACACACCAAGAAGTTAATAAACACACCACCTCCCTCCTTATAGCATCTACATATGTAAACTGGTTTAAAGGCTTTTGAAATGGAGATTTACTTCATGAACTCAAAGTATAAAAGGTGTAAGTTGCTCAATAACAAATTGTAATCGCTAAACAGAACAAAAAAATTCAATTCCACTATAACTCAAACTTCTTCCTAGTTTAACTGAAGTATTTTGCAGTGGAAAAAACAAGGACTCAGATGCCATATGATCTTAAATATGTTATTAAGCCTGTGTTTGTTTCCTCAAATATAAAATGTTTAAAAATCTGCCTTGTACTGTTCCTCTGAGAATTACAAATAATATGCTATGGGCATATGACTATGCTTATCACCAAAAAAGTCCTAATAGGTAAGTATTAGTAATTATTAATACTTTTCCAGATTAATTAGTAAGGAACAATCTTTAAAAAGACAAGGGTTTAAAGAAGTTCACACAGTTATTTAGGCTTTTTGTTGTAGATATGTCCATTTCAACCATATTCTAGAAATAGTACAATAATTAAGATATCTTTCTTGTAATAGTTTCATGTCAAATCTGCTTCCTCAAATGACACACAAAGACGGTCATTTCAAAGATGCCCCACTAATAAAGTCTGTATCACCAGATTAACACGCAAATGCAGCATTAATGCCAGCGACTAACTATAGAGAGAAATGAGCTGTTTTAAGAATCAGCACATCACACCCAACAATTGAGTATTACAGTAAGTTGCATATGAAGTATGAAAACTATTTTGGATTGAATTTATCCATAAAGAATAACCAAAACTAAAACAGTAACTGGCTTAGAACAGACTCTCATCTGTTCTAAGGCAGAGAAAGCAGACAAAATATTATATTTCAATGCTTTAACTTTTAAAGAGCTTTCCCTGCTCATCTATTGTGTTCTCCACGATCATGCCTTCTACTTACCAAATCTTTCTTGCCCCATGTTTGTTCAAACTTGTCTAAAGAAATAGCCTACTCTTCTCGTCTCTACTTCTTAACCTCCCTCGCGCCTGCGTGCTCAGTCACTTCATTCATGTCCAGCTCTTTGCGACCCCATGGACCATGCCCCACCAGGCTCCTCTGTTCATGGGATTTTTCCCAGGCAACAATACTGGAGTGGGCGGCCACGCCTGTCTTCCTCAGCCACTCTTTAAACTCACTGCAATCTTCTGAAACTGTAAGATCACCAAATATCTAGAGCGAATGTGACATAACATTAGTTATTGTTAATTCTGCATGTGTATGTGAATCTGTGGTAATCTGTATGGAATCTTTGTGTATCTTTTCCAAAAAAGTTAATACTGTTTTATTAATAGAATACAGCTTTTTAAAATGTATAACTTCAGTTATAAAAGCATCACACTGTATATTCTTTGTGCTGTGAATTGTATCTCAATAAAGCTATTTTGCTTTTTAAAGCACAACTTAACCCACAATTTTTTCTGCCATGATAGAAATGTTCTATATGTGCCATCCAAAATGGTAGCCACATATGGCTTTGAGCACTTGAAATATGGCCAGTAAAACTGAAGGATTAAGTTTAAAGTTTTTGTTTCATTTTAATTAGTTTAAATTTAATGTTGAAGCTGAAACTCCAATACTTTGGCCACCTGATGCAAAGAGCTGACTCATTTGAAAAGACCCTGATGCTGGGAAAGATTGAGGGCAGGAGGAGAAGGGGACGACAGAGGAGGATGAGATGGTTGGATGGCATCGCCGACTCAATGGATATGAGTTTGGGTAAACCCCGGGAGTTGGTGATGGACAGGGAGGCCTGGCTTGCTGCGGTTCATGGGGTCACAAAGAGTCCGACACAACTGAGCGACCGAACTGAAATTTAAATAGCCACATAAGGCTTTATGGATAAAGAACTTTATTGGACATTACCAGAGACTTAGAGATACTTATGTGCGCCCCCCTTATGCAACCTCCCCTCTCATTTAGGTACCATCCAGAATATTGTGAATGACTTGATAGCCAAAAACAATAAACAATTTCAACAGCCTAAATTTATCTCCACACTTTTTCCCTACATTTCCTAACATCCACTCTCCACAACTACTACTATGCTAATTGGACTTCTCTGCTATATTCCTTCCTGGAAATTTTATTCTTTCTGTTCTGTTCTCCTGCTGTTTTGTTTAGTCTCCCTGGGCTCCTTTTTCCTTTACCCACCCTTTAATTATTCCTATTTTGTCGTAGGCCCATTATTCTTCCCTGTCTTTTCCTCTGTTTCTCTTCATATATATCCTTTCCTTAGATAACTGCATTTACTTCCATTATTTCAGCTATGACTAATACAGACAGCCTCTATTTCTACCTCAGATCCATTCTTTTGAGCTTCAGGAATGTATCCAGTGGCCTGGTTGAACTTCCTCCTGGAGGTATCACAAGCACCTCACACTCATCATGTCAACTGAATACATCTCCACACCCTTCCCCTCAAAGGCCAACCCTCCATTCTTTCCTATTCCCTCCCTCAGTTGACAGTACCATTTTCTATTCCCACCCTCTCACCTGCGCTTCATTTTTCCTCCAAATTCCACTTCATCAATAAACCCTGCCCTCATTTTCTCTACTAAATATTTAAAAATTCCACTCCTCTTCTACTGTCTTAGTTCAGGCCCTAGAAATCTCACATTCATACATAAAACTAAACCCTACATATTCGTACTCCTTAAATAATTCTCCACAATTAATTTTATGCAAATCTACTTCTCTGCTTCAAATTCTCTCCACTGCCTACAACTGAGTATTTGTGTGGGAAGGGTGTGTGGAAAGTTCAAAGAGCATGTAAATACGATAATGTCTAGGAACTCTTTAGTATGTTAAAGAGATGTTATGTTGCATTTCCCAAGTCTACCACAACCCAGGATGCTTAGACCCTAACCCAGTCCAAGCAGAGAGAAAATCCACAGAGATGAATACAGTCACCCCTCAAGGTCCTCAGGGGGCTGGTTCCAGGGACGCTCCCCAGCCTCCACCCCATGGACAACAAAATCCACAGATGCACAAGTCCCATCTATAGAATGGTGCATTACTTGCATTTAATCTATACACATATTCCATATACTTTAAATCATCTCTAGATCACTTGTAATACCTAACACAATGCGAACACTACATAAAGAGTTGTAAACACGATATAATACACACAGTTGCTACAAGTGCAGAAAATTCAACTTTTGCTTTTTGGAACTTTTTGGTATTTCTCTTTTCCAGTATATTTTCCATCTATAATTAGTTGAATCTGTGAATGCAGAACCTGCAGATATGGAGGGTGACTGCACATCATGTTGTCTGGCTCAAAACCATTAGCCATGAAGAGAATCCTATCATTACCTCAAACAACATGTTTACTTCTATCAACTAATAGAGACAATGTGCACAACAGTAATGATGTGCTTCACTACTTCATTTCACTTATCACTGTTTGGCTTATATATTAGTGCTCCATTAACTCAACACCATTCACCAGGTACATAATGACCAAAATACAGATCATCTGTGTCTGAGAAACTGCAACCTAGCTGCACAAAAGGCATCTACAAAAACAGTGGATTTTTTAAACTAATCTGAATACGATTATACCAAGCAGACTTCCAAATATTTTCTTAAATTATTCTTAAAATCTTAATTTCTTAATACTTCTTAAATTTCAAGGAAAACTGTATTTGTTTGTGATGACAAAGCTTATCTGATGATTTTCTAAAAATCATTAAGCACATTAATTTAGCACAGCACATTTAATATGTCAATCTTACAATGCCAAGACTCAACTCAGAACATCAAAAACTAAATTCTTTATGAAAGCCCACCTGAAAAGCTAAACTAATACAAATTAACGTAGAGATTTTCTACAATCAAGTCAACCACAAAACCAAGCAAATACTAAAGTTTCTTCTCTCCTGTAGAACATATCAATAACTAATCTTTTTAGAGCCACACACAAAATTAAGCCTGCCAGTTGTCAAAGGTATAATCCTCTTCCAAGCAAAAACACTCTTAAGAAAAGCTTCTGGCAATTTCTTCTCAGTCCAAAAGCTGCTCTTCAGTCTAAAAGCTGTCTTAAGATTTAATAAAACCCTTAAACTGAACAAAATGCTCCTAAAACCCAATTAACTACGAAGTTTAAAATAATTCATCTGTAACAAAAGATAATAGCCTTCGAAATGGATTTTTCTTTGAAGTATCATACTTTACATTTTTCAAAGTACCTTCACATAGTATTTCAGTTGCTCCTCAGCAATCCTGTGAAGTCAGTAAGACATGTTGCTAATAAATCACTCTTACAGAGTTAAATTCCTTACTCAGGATTAGATAATTGGGTAACACAGAACCCAAGTTTTCTGCCTCAGAGCTGGTTTCTGCTATATGTGTTGTATTATACCAGAGTGAAATCTCAAGATACAAGATTAGAGAATCTGCTGTGGACCAATGAAAGGCAAGGAATATGGATGAAAAACTCCTGAGATCTACAACTATTTCTAACTTAATAACAGAAAAAATTTAGTACTTACCAAAGTATATGGAGCATCTACTTATGTCTAGCTCAAAGACTAATGGAGTAGACAAAGAATGTAAATGATTTTTAATCAATGTGAAGAAAACTGTAAGAATGATCCCAAGAGCAAAGATCTCAGCAAATTCTGGAAACTAGTCATTCAGAAAGACTGCCATTTGGGAGCAACAAGTTATGAAATTAGCAAGAGGAAGTTAGGCAGAGGACAGGTAAAGCTAAAGGATGTGAAAACACTGATGACGCCACGTTCAATTCCAACATTTCTCCTGTAAGAAAGGAGTTTTGCTATATTTTTCAGGTATAAATGTAAACAAATCGAAATTTTCATCAGTACCCTCAAAAAGGCAGCCTAAAAAAAGATGCTGCATCATCACAATTAATATGTATGTGCCATGCTCGGTCCTAAAGGTTTTTTATATATACTAATTCATTTAATCATCACAACAACTCTGTAAAATAGGCACTCATTACATTTCACTTTACAGGTAAGGAACTAACACAGAAGTTTATCCAAGGTTACATACACAATCATTAGCTGAGCCAGGATTTGAATGGAAAGTCATGCTTTCCTTAGTTCTTAATCACTGTGTTACACTGCAGAAAAAGAGTGCCTTTTCCAAATCCAAGTGCAGGTCATGCTAAGTCTCACCTAATCCTGCACACTTGATTTTTAATACGGGACCAAACAAAATGCAAAATGTGAACAATAAGTAAATATAAAGAACTGGCAGAGCAAAACCCACTAACCAATTATTGTGAATTTTTCACAGTATATGAACATTTTCAGAAATTATACTTTGAACATAACCATTCTTGCAGCTTTTACAGCTTTATCTAAAACACTAACTTATCAGGAAACACAAACAACACACTTAGGTTGATTTCTGAAAATGAGAGCCCAGTTTTAGTTGAATGTTTCCACAGGGATTAACCAAGATGACTTTAAACAACCAGGATCTTGCACTAGAATCTGAATGTCAAGAAATGAACTCAGTCACCAGGCAACAATAGATTCCCAATTTGTTTTACACAAAAACAATCTCTCTTTCCATGTTCTTACACTACAAGCAATTGTGATACTAAGGGTCTGAAAAAAGGTAAAAAAGAAAAATGGAAAATATTTAAGCCCCTAAGACAAAGAACTATATTAAAAAAAAAAAAAAAAAAACTAAATATAACTTTCTCCTGTACAAAGGTTACTCTTAAAACAATAAATATACATGTATTTTAAATTAACTCTTACCTAGTCAAAATTATCCTGTCTTTAATTCTTATTCTGCCTGTTGAGAAGGGACAAAGGATTCCTTCAAACAAGTCACCGATCATTCTTTAATTTGCACAGCAGCTACCCTTGAGCTACCTGAATTTTGCTCATGCTCCAACAGATCAGTGGCTCTGAGAACTTAAAAACAAAGACTCCGAAGACTATTCTCTGAAATTTAGTTTCTGAGACTAAAAGTTAGTAGATTCCTAAAAACCAAGGAATGTGGAACAAATTTAAAAAGTTAAGGTAAGAAAAATCCTCACTATTCAAAACAGGAATAACAGTATTCAATGAATTAAGAACAAAGAATAAGTTATGGTTTCTTAATCACAGAACCACAACAATTTTCTACACCATTGAAAAACTTGTCATAAAACACTGATATCATATACTCATGATGAGACATGAGCCTTAACTTGCTAAAAGCCAGAAAAAAGTACACACTAAGTATTTTGGAGTTTAATCAAAATTTATGATTTGACTTCTTTCATGCAGATCTGGAAACGATCTTATCAATATATCCAATGAACTCTGTATTTAGAAGCAGCATGGGCAGAAAAGTGCTTAAAGTAAATGAATCATTCTTGAATCGCAAATTATGTTTTATTAAAGCAACTATACTATGTTTCTTTAAAACAAAAAACAAACCCTCCCTAAAATAGGCAATGTAAATTCTGTAAAGTCCAGCAGTAACAACATTTTCTGATCAAGCCAAAAGAGAAGTAATATTAAGGCACATCACCTGCCTAGTAAAATCAGGTAAGGAAATATGCATCTTAATAAACCTCTGTTATCACTTAAGATCCTGTAGTATCAAAGTACTACCCACATATTAAGAGTCAGTATTTGTTTTAACAGATAACTATGGCTATTGTGACTCTAAAAATAGGCTTGATGGAAACAAATTTGACTTGCATACCACACTCACCCATCCTTCATCCCCAAAAGCCTATTTATTTCTCCATTTGAAGTGATAAAATCACTACCCATATCATAAGTCTGGAATCTGCCAGGGTTACAGGATCAGATTTCTCCAAAAATCTGACAGTAACTTCCACATCAAAACAGGACTGCTTGATTTGAGATTTACTAATTAACCATCTACTAGACTACAAATACTTTAACATTTCTCAAATTATTAGATCCTAACCAGTTAATTTTATTCCTTATCAACCGAAGCAAGTCATTTACAAGTAACTCTATAACCTCAGGTTCTTCATTTATCAAATAAGAAGCTGGGCAGAATAGCCTAAGATTTCTTCCAGTTTTATAAATACATGATATTTTTAAGTCAACAACTTAACACAATATTCCTCCAATCTTCCTACAGAAAAATTTGTAGTAAGTATACATTTAGTGGAAAAAGTGTTTTTTCCCCCAATGATTTAGTAATCCTTTGGCTTGTCCTTTAATTTAGATCCAAAGACAATAACTCAAACACTAACCTACTGAGTAGGTTGTTAGGCAAGTGTTTTGGCCAAAACATCATAAATACTGTCCAACTACTGCTATAAAAGATCTTGGGACTAAGATAATCACATTTTAAAAACAAAAATGAAAAACTGTAGAAGTAGGATCATATAAGGAAGGTTCCAAAGCAGGGTACCACTCAATGCATTTTCATTTGGTTCTCCAGCCAAATTCCAAACTAGCATAAAAATAATATGGCAATGGTACACATAGAAGATATTCTTTTGTTTAACCATGACCATGCCTAGAGAACAAAAATCATAAAGTCATGAGTTCCAGGAAAAAAATGAGAAGCTCAGACAAAATTATTGTGACATTAGACAAATTGAGGTTTTTTCCCCTACTGTATCATTAGTTTCAAGATAATAAACTATCTGAAGATTCCAGGTGACAAAAAAAAATACACATTCTGAGAAGTCTTAAAAGTTAAAAATTGAAACTAACAAAATTAATCCATAAAGTGCTCAACACTTACTTGGGTCTAGTCTTGAGAGTAAGGTAACTAATTGAGGGGAAAAAATTATTAAAAAGCACCTATTCAAATATGAAACTATAAAAAATACAATCCAGGATCAGTAGCAATAAGCACCTTAGGTATTAAAAAAGTAACAGGTGTTTGTTTGCTTGTAACTGAAACTCTGCCTGTAAACCAAAACAAATCAGACCTAAATTTCTAAGTGAGAATGACCAAGGAATAAAGTTATAATTTGACAATTAAAAAAAAGTCTACCACCTTCCCAACTCTAAAACACTACAAAATTGAGTAGTTTTTATTTCACAATGCCTTTAGAAGTTCTGTATCACTAACTATAAAACTTAAGAAATTATATTCCTAAAAAACTTATCAGTTTTTTAAGTTTACTTCCTTCCACATGTTAATTTTCCTTCACACTTGATATGACCTTGGTCATTTGGAAGGTGACATTCAAAAGGTTAAAGGTTAACATATTGGTTCACGGATAATAGATAAATTCCTAGATCACTCAGGTATTTTCATATCCTATTTCAGCTTGGTTCATTTCCTTTACCAGAAGAATATGGATACTGGCATTTTTCACATATAATATCAGCGGTTTTTTTCATTCAGTTCAATTCCGCTTCTTCCAATAACCTATGTGAGGACAACTTCAGTCAAGCTGCTACAGATCAAGCAACAAGTAGCCCAAACCCCGTTATATCCTTGTCAACCAGGATGACACACCATTAATTTACACCATGAAAATCTCCTAGAGGTTAAAATTGAAGCCTTTGTCACTCCTTTGTACCCTTGAGAAAGTTTAGCTTAAAAATCTTTCACAAGATTAAAACAATGATAATGATATTACAATTCTCAAAGCACACATACAATTTTACACAAGCTCCTGTATTACCCACAGTACAGCTGAGTGGGCTAAAGACACACTAGTTTTAATAACAACGTCAGCTCACGGCTATCAAAAACTTGCTTCAACATCGTTAGGTGGAACGATATCAAACACCCAACTGTAACTCTCTAGTCTCAAACTATTCAGGGAAGGAAGCCTTTTTTAGTTTATTAGATGCCGGTGAGACCACCAACTAAGATACGTCGAAAAGGTCATTCGTGAACAAGGTCGTTCTTAATTTAAAAAGACAGCCTGTTCTCAGGAATGGAAACAGGCATCGAACACACGAGCAGCTCATCGCTGCAGACCTCTGATGAACACAAGGCAGGAGGACTGTACTTTCCGAACTCAAAAACTTCCCCGCTCTTTTCGTTTCCTGCCAGACGCTAAAACAATGACGAGGAGGCAAAGCGCTGGTATCCGGATGACTTTCACCACTCCTTCCCTAGAAGCGAATCTCTGGCTACAAATACTAACGCCTCACCTGTCCCAACACCCCAAATCCTGGTGACTCTTTCGAAAGTTGGCCTCCCCCCCCACTCGCAGGGAACAGTTAAGAGGAAGACACGTAAAGGGAGAATTCGGCCAAGTGGCCGAACCAAATGTGGGACCCACAGCACTGTAAGAGAAAGGTGGGGGTATACCTGCAGCTCACACCAAGCGACCTCCACGGTGGTCTCGGTGTCCAGACCCTTGTAGACCGTCTTAAAGGAGCCCCTGCCAATCTCGATGTCAAACTTGAGAAAGCGGCCGTCGTTGGACATGCCCACGGCCTTGGTCTCCAGCTCCTCGATGTCATCCTGCTGCTGGCTCCGTTCCTCCTGGGGCTCCTTGGCGCTGCCGCCGCCGCTGCCACTTCTAGACGACGGAGGCTCCTCTCGGCTCCCCACGGGGCCGGGCTGGACAGCCTGGCGGTCTTTGCCCGCGCTACCCGGGGCCGAAGAGGTGGCCGGGCCCGCGGCGACCGGCTCTTCGGGGGCGGCGGCGGCGGCGGGTGGCTGCTGGGCCACCTGGGCGGCGGCAGCGGGGGTCAAGGTCTCCTCGCGCGGGGGCTCCGGGGGGCTCCGCTGCGGGACCACTGCAGCCGCGCCGGGCTGGGGCAGCGGCAAAGGGAGGCCGGGCAGCTCCAGCGCCGTAGCGTTGGAGTCGCAGATGACGCTGCGGCGGAAGAAGCGGTGCTCCGTGGTGGTGGTCGCGGCCGCCCCCCGGCTGTCCTTGTCCATGGTATGGCGGCGACGCCGGTACTCCTCCGTCCGTCCGGCTGCGGCGTCGGCCGCCGCGGCGCCCAGTTTCTCCCCCACCGAGGAGTCCGAGCTGGAGCCATTCTTGGGGGCAGGCGCCGGCGGCGAGAGGAACAGCGAGCCCGGCGCGCTGCTCTGCTGGTCGGCGGCGCCGCCAGACATGGTGGGAACGGGAGCGAGGCGGGCGGCTCGAGTTCGAGGAAGAAGGGGGCCGGCCCGGGGCGACGGCCCCTCACTCGGCACTGACTCGGCGGCCCGAGCGGGAGGCGGGCCCGCGGGCCCGGCTGCGGCGGCCGCTGCGGCTCTCGAGGCGCGCTTGTCGGGGGCGGCGGCGGGGCGGAGGCACGGGGGCTGGCGCCTCACGGCCCGCACCCATCGTGCGGCAAGCGGCGGACGGGCGGGCGGGAGCGCCGAGGGCGCGCGGTCATGGGGGCGGCGCGGCGGCCCGCACCGAGTCAAGGAGGCGGCGGCCGGCTCTCCACCGCCGCGGCCCGGGGCGGGTTGGACCCCCGAGCGGCGGCCGCTCGGCGCGGAGGCGGACGAGGCCGCGCTGGGGCTCGCGGCCAGGCGGGAGGCCGCTCCTCCTCTCCGCCCTGCTGGACGGCCTCAGAGGCCGCCCATTGCCCGACGCGAGGGGCCGAAGCGCGACACGGAGGAGCGGCCCCCGGCCCCGGGCCTCACCGCCCGCCCCGGGCCGGGCGGACCCCTTCCTCTCCGGGCCGGGGCCGGGGGCTAACGGAGGGAGAGCCGGTAGGGGAGGGCCCGAGCCCGGTGCTCCTCCGGGCCGAGGAGGGCCGGGAGAAGTAAGGCCAGTCACCCGGTCGGGCGCCTTCTGTCACGGAGATAAGTGCAGAGAGGCCGCGGAAGAAGAGCCGCGTCCGCCGGCGAAACTCCGCGCTAAATGGCGCCGGGAATCTGAAGCCTCCACACAGCCCGCTCGTGCCCCGCCCCCCGCCGCCCGGGGCGCCCCACCCCCACTCCGCTCTCGGGGCTCTCGCGCAGGCTGTCTCGCCCCGAGACCCTCTGGGACTTGTAGTTAACACCTTGAGTAATGAAGGGGACTGAGCAGGAAGGCGCCTACGACTCCCGTGATGCCCTGCGGTGGCTTAGCCTGAGGCCCCACGGGAGCTGTAGTTCCTTTTCAAACCGCCTCTTCTGGAAGGCGGATGGGAGCGTCACCGCGGGTCGCTAAGCCTCATCCTTTAGTGGGCGCTAGCTAGGAAAAGCATGACTTAGGCATTAATTGTGGAAGAAGGGAAGAGAAAACAGGAGAAGGACTCAGAAAGAGGGGAGAGGCTCCCACCATGCTCTGCTGAGGCGAAAGCGAGCTCTTGGGACTGCTATGGATGGAAAACGAGCTGCTGTTCCTATTTAAATACGGTGTCGCGACCGGAGCGTGGACGGAGAGCCGGGTGGTGCCGGACCCCTCCGCTCGGGCCACAGACTTTGTGCATAACACTGATTGGCTGGGGGAGGGGGGAAGCTTCCTTCCACGGCACTTAAGGCCGCATCCTGGGCTCGAAGCCCAGGACAGATCCTCTGACTCGCAGAGACGGGCCGCCCCACTGCAGTCAAGGGTCACAGCGAACTTCGCCCGGAAAAAGCGCACAGCGCTCGGGAGGGGGTGGCTTCGAGAAGAAACGAGGTCTACGTATCTATGCGGCTTTTACCACAAACTTGAGGGAGCTGAGTTGACTTGGATGAAACTTAATGTGCTCCTGTCTCTCTTGGTGCTTAGTAAAAACAGCCTCCCTCTTCCTCTGGAGGTGCCTGAGTGTGCCCGTGTGATCGACACCCCGGCTTTGGACGTGCGGCTTTCTCGAAAGCATCCTCAGTCTCCCTGGACCCCTTGCTCCGCGCAGCCGCCACTCAAGATGGTGCAGGTGATGAGCACCAGGGGGCACCCGACGGAGCAGGAAGCCGGGCCCAGACGGCGGTTGAAAGTCTTAAGCCCAACGGTAGGAGCGGGAAGCGCTGAAACGTGCGCAACCGCTCCGAGCGCGCGTGTGCTCCGTCCAGGCTCCAGCTCCGGCCCCGAGCCCACCGCGGACCGGCTCCGGAGCGCACGGGCCGCGCGGCCGCATTGGAAAAGCAGCGGTTGGAAGCAGTCGGACGGAAGATTCGTTAGCGCTTCGTTTCCTAGCAAATGCCCAAAGCTAGCTGAATGAGCTCCACTTAAGAGAGAGAAGTCTGGCTGTACAATCCAGAGCGATTTATCTTTTACGTAGAACAGTTACACTATTTTTAAAATGTTTTTAATCAAAAGCTACCCTGTAGGTATACAAAAAAGTTTAAAACCAGGGGTTGTTAGGTTTCATGAAGCTAGCAGATTATCAGCATTTTTTTTTTTTTTTTCAGCATTTTAAAACACAGTTCAGTCGGGGCCACTGAAGTCTTAGTGTTCGAATTCCATTGTTTTAGAGACTATCCCCTTCTCTCGTTTGCTGTGGTAATGGTAAATATCATTACGGTGTATTAAGTGGTTTGTCTTCATTTGTAAACTTGGTGCAAAGGGGAGAAATGCCTCTTGCATGGGACTTCTTGAGGCAGCTCCTTAGAACTTGACGCAGTTGTTGCTTTTTACTAGGGAAAATAGCCTACTTTAAAACATGAGACAATTGATTATAAATCGATGAGTTAAAAGGAGATCAGTAACTCACAATGTTCGTGTTTTGGCACCATAAAAAATGAGGATGTTTCTATGTGAACGGCCATTGAAAGCCTTTGTTACTACCTGGTCGTACTTACTGGACCGTGAAGCTCTGGCCACACTGCATTGAGCACAAGCCCTATGACAACCACCAGGCCCTATCGACAGTCAGGAACAGCTAAATTCATTGTAAATAATTTAACTGTTAACTCAAAACCCATGTGACGGCTTTTCTGACTTGTGTAATGGTAGCTTCACCAGGAAAACAGGTACAGTGTTAGATTTGAAGATTAAAGTGTTTATGTGAATATTTTACTACCACACTTGTTTGTTGGGCTCCCTTTTTAACACCTACCCACTTTCAGTGGTGTTTGCTATGAGTCATTACTATTATATCCCAAATCGTTCTTTTCCTTTCTCTGTAACGTCAGGTGTCCAGTAAAGAACCCATCTCTCTGTAATCCATATATAAAAAGTATCAAGAGGTAGCAGAAAGAACCCAGTGGATGCTCTAAGCAGAGACTGGACTGCCTGGCAGATGGGTCCATAATACAAATATTTTATTTTCTCTCACCATGTTCTTTACTCATTTAGTCCCTGTTCATTTTCTCACCCTGATTCATGTTTCTTTCTAGTTCCCATCCATTCCCATTTGATGTTTATGTGGTCCCTGCCATTGGTAACTGGACAGCAATGAAAACCACCTATGATTCAGACAGTGGCTTAACACACAAACTTATTTCATGTTTATCTGGCATATTCATAGGGTAGCATCTTGAAATGTAGAGGAACAAAAAAAATACCAACTTAAGATAATTGTGCTTTTTTGTCTCTCTCCCCATTTTTCATGCTCCCTTGTCTTGCCTATGGTAATTCTTATTTCACCTCTTTGTCACTTGCAACCCAAGGAAGAAGGGAGAATCAGGCAGTTAAACAATGAAGAATAGATTTTGAAACCTTTTTTTCTTATAAAGGAAATAAAGGGGGGGTGGGACTTGCCCTATATCAGAGCATATTGGAAAACCATAAGATTAAATCTGCTTATTGTGATAAGCACCGATAATGGAGAGAATACAGAAACTGGGTGCATGGGAGGTCCATAAATGAGGAAGATGGTGGTTCAGGTCAGTGGAAAAGGTTAATAAACAGTGTTTGAACAGTTAGTTACTCCTTTGAAAAAGAAATTAGATGTCTACCTCACACCATTTACAAATTGATATCCACACAGGGAGCTAATTTTTTTTAAAAGAACTCTGAATTTTTAAAACATAGGGAAACATGGGATAGGAAAGGACTTCAAAGAACAAGCCAAGAGCCATAAAGAAAAACATTTGACTATGTTAGAATTGACAGTGCTGATCGATAAAGCACAAGGATGAGCTGGCAGAAAAACTTGGAACCTGTATACCAGGAAGCCTAATAGCCAAAATACATAAATAACACCTTAAATATAAAGAAAAAGATAGCTGTATAGAAAAGGGGGAGAAATTAACTGAGGCAGGAAGAAATGAATATGACCAAAAAAAACACAAATCCAGTAACTAGGGAAGTGCAAGTTAAAATAAGATATAAATTTTTCCCTCAAAAAAATTTGCAAAATTTTTACGGATTTATAATATCAAGCTTTGACAGAGGTGTGGAGAAACTCATGCACTACTAATGATAACATAAGTTAGTACGACTATTTTTGAGGGCCGTTTGTTAGTGCCTATTAAAATGTGCAGTGTGCATAGCCACTGACCCAGTAGTCTTCCTTCTTGGTACCCACCTTAAATGCTTGCACATATGCACTAAAAATAACTCTAAGAAGGTCCACTACAGCTTTGTCTATAACCAAGAAGTGAAACAATCTGCATGTATGTTGACAAAATAAAGTATGGTATAAATTTTGATACCATACAGCCATAGAAGAGCACAAAGTAAATAGATATGTAGTCACATAAAAATAGTAAGTAAAGAACTCAAGTTTCAGAATAATTATAAGATCATATATATTTTAAAATTATGTTTCTGTATGTATTAAAGTCTGGGCAATACCCAAAGAGAAAAGATTCAGCTAACTAATAGCAGGACCACAAGAGAGGCCATCATATTAAATCCTACAGAAATTAAAAGGATAATTGGAGAACATGCTGAACTACTTTATGTTGATATATTGACAAATAAGATGAACAAGTATGTTGAAGCACAAACTATCAAAGTTCACTTAAGGACGAAAAAAGAAAACTTAGTGGCCCTATATCAAAGAAACTGAATTTATAGTTAATCTTCTCACAAAGAAAACTCCAGACCTGATGACTTAATTGGTGAATTATACCAAGCACATAAGGAAATATAGCCACATAATACAAATTCTACACAAACTTTTCCAAAACAGAATCGTAGAAGCAATTGTGAACTCATACTATAAGGCTAGCATTATCTAGTTAGCAAAAACAGACAAAAATATTACACAAAAAGAAAACTACAGTTCAATACCTACCATGAAATTTTAGTAAATAAAATCTAGAGATTTTTTTTTTAAAGGGTAATACATCATGTCCAAGTTGGGTTTATCTCAAGATTTAGCAGTAAACATAAAACAAAAGTAATCAGTGTGATTTGCCATTTTTTGTTTTTTTTTATTGTGATTGGTTTATTTAACTTAGCATAATGTCCTCAAGGTTCACCCATCTTGTAGCATATAACAGGATCTCCTTCTTCTTTAAGGATGAAAATACTTAATTTTTTTGCTTAGTCACTAAGTCATGTCCGACTCATTGGAGGCCCCATGGATTGTAGCCTGCCAGGCTCTTCTGTTCATGGGATTCTCCAGGCAAAATACTGGAATGGACTGCCATTTCCTTCAGGGGATCTTCCCAACCCAGGAATCAAACCGGTGTCTCCTGCATTGCGGGCGTATTCTTTATCACTGAGCCACCAGGGAAGCCCTATCAACAAACAAAAAAGAGAAAAATCATATGATCACCTCAAGAGATGCATAAAAATCACTTGACAAAACTCAACTACTAGGAGTTTCTGGTGGTGCACTGGTTAGGACTCAGGTTTGCACTACCATGGCTTGAGGGTTTAAACCCTAATTGGGGAACTAAGAGCCCTGCAAGCCACATGGCATAGCCAAAACAAAACAAAAAACGCAACAACTGTTCATTATATATATATATATATATATATGTGTATATATATATATATATATATAAAATCCTTCAGCTGACTATAAATAAAAGGGAACTTTTTCAACATGATAAAGTATATCTACAAAAAACCTAGCGCTAACATCATGCTTAATGGTGGAAGAACAAATGCTTTCTAGGATGGCAGATAAGGTAAGAATATTCATTCCCACCACTTTATATAACATGGTACTAGCAGTCCTACCCAATGTGCTGAGAGGAAAAAAGATGAGATACGTGCAGACTAAAGAAACAGCCCAAGGAATGTTAAAAAAAAAAAAAAAAAAGCCCTACTAGAACTAAGTGATTTAACATGGATAGTGGATACAAGGTCAATATACAAAAACCAATTGCATTTCTATATACAAGCAATGGACAATTGAAAATTAAAAATTTTAAAACATGTCGTTTGACTTTCAGACTTCAACAAGTTTCCAATGACTGCTACCTCACAGAAATATCAATTTGAATGAATATCCACATGCAAAAATACCTTCACAAGAGCTAAGGATTTTAAGTGGCAATTAGAGCACCCAGGAGCTTGATTATATCCTTTGCAGCCAATCCGTATAGTCAAGGCTATGGTTTTTCCAGTGGTCATGTATGGATGTGAGAGTTGGACTATAAAGAAAGCTGAGTGCTGAAGAATTGATGCTTTTGAACTGTGGTATTGGAGAAGACTCTTGAGAGTCCCTTGGACTGCAAGATCATCCAACCAGTCAATCCTGAAGGAAATCAGTCCTGAATAGTCATTGGAAGGACTGATGCTGAAGCTGAAACTCCAATACTTTGGCCACCTGATGCGAAGAGCTGACTCATTGGGAAAGACCCTGATGCTGGGAAAGATTGAGGGCAGGAGGAGAAGGGGACGACAGAGGATAAGATGGTTGGATGGCATCACTGACTCGATGGACATGGGTTTGGGTGGACTCGGGAGGTTGGTGATGGACAGGGAGGCCTGGCGTGCTGCAGTTCATGGGGTCACAAAGAGTCGGACACGACTGAGTGACTGAACTCAACTGAACTAGAATGGCTAAAATTAAAAAGAGAGAATACCAAGTGGTGGCGAAAATGCAAAGCATCTGTTTCTATCACACATCCAATGGTACAGCCAGTATGGAAAATAGCATGACTTTGTAATAAAGTTGAATGTACACTTAACCATATAATCCAACAAATCCACTGCTGGGTACTCACCCAAGAGAAATGGAAATGTGTGTCTAGACAAAGACATTTCAGAGAAATTTTATTTATGATAGCCCAAAACTGGAAATACACCAAATATCTATTGAATTGAATGGATAAGTAAACTGTGGTATTTCCATGTACTGGAATGCTTTACAAACAAACCACTGATGAGTACGGTAATATGGATGAATCTCAAGAGCATGATGCTAGCTGAAAGAAGTCAGACGTGAAAGGTGACTGATTTCACTTACATGTCAATCTAGAAAACGTAAAATTATAGAAACTGATCTATTCCTGGGTCAGGGGTGAGAAGGGGCAAAGGGGACTGACTGCAAAGGAACACAGAACTTTTAAAGTAAAGGAAATATTTTCTATCTTGATTTTGGTGGTTGTACGGGCTGTATTCATTCAAAATTCATTCAGCAGTACACTTTAAACAGGTGAATTTTAACTGTACATAAATTATACCTCAAAAAGCAGAAAATAAATAACAAAGTGGAAAATTCTTAAAGAGACAGGAATATCAGACCACCTTACCTGTCTCCTAAGAAACCTGTATGCAGGTCAAGAAGCAACAGTGAGAAATGGACATGGAATAACCTTATGGGTTCAAAATTGAGAAAGGAGTACGTCAAGGCTGTATACTGAAACCCTACTTCTTTAACTTATATGCAGAATACATCGTGTGAAATGCCAGGCTGGATGAATGAATCACAAGCTGGAATCAAGACTGTTGGGAGAAACATCAACAACCTCAGATATGCAGATAATACCACTCTAATGGCAGGAAGTAAAGAGGAACTAAAGAACCTCTTGATGAAGGTGAAAGAGTGAAAAAAAAAACTGGCTTAAAACTCAACATTCAAAAAACAAAGATCGTGTCATCTGGTCCCATAACTTCATGGCAAAAAGATGGGGAAAAAGTGGAAACAGTTACAGATTTTGTTTTACTGGGCTCCAAAATCACTTCAGACAGGGACTGTAGCCATGAAATTAAAAGACACTTGCTCTTTGGAAGGAAAGTTATGACAAACCTAGAAATCGTATTAAAAAGCAGAGATACCACTTTGCCACTAAAGGTGTGTATAGTCAAAGCTATGGTTTTTCCTGTAGTCATGTATGGATGTAAGAGTTGAACCATAAAGAAGGCTGAGCACTGAAGAATTGAGGTCTTCAAATTGTGGTGCTGAAGACTCTTGAGTGTCCCTTGGACTGCAAAGAGATCAAACCAGTCCTAAAGGAAATCAATCCTGAATATTTGTTAGAAGGACTGATGCTGAAGCTGAAGCTCCAATCCTTTGGCCACCTGATGCAAAGAGCTGACTCACTGGAAAAGACCCTGATGCTGGGAAAGACTGAAGGCAGAGGAGAAAAGGACAACAGAGGATGAGATGGTTAGATAGCATCACCAACTCAATGGACATGAACCTGAATAAACTCTGGGAGATAGTGAAGGATAGGAAAGCCTAGAGTGCTGTAGTCCATGGGGTCCCAAAGAATGGGACATGACTTAGTGACTGAACAACAACAAAAACTACACAAAGAAGATTTTTTCAGTGGCATATAATAATGCCAAACCAGTCATTTATGATCAAGGAAAAGTATATGTGCTACTTTAACATTCATAATTTAATAACATTTCTCTTTAGATGATGATTTTACTGAACATAATTTGCTTATTAATCTCCACAGTCAGATTAACTCTGTAACTAGAAAGAATATTTAGCAAGTTCAGTAACAACAGCAATAATAGTTCATCTTCCAAATGTCTGTATGCGTTTAGACCAATTGAAGACATTGTAAATTTGCTCTCTTAGGATGGCTGAGAATTAGGAAAAGAGCTCCAAGTTCTACACTGAGTAATGATCTACAGTAGACAAAAGTATACATTATTTTTAGACAATACTAGTAGTCCTTAAGTAGTAGTCTCATCTTTCTCCAGTTTAATCACAAAGCTCCTAAAATTATACACAGTACAAGGATCCCAAGGTGGCGCTAGTGGTAGAGAACATACCTGCCAATGCAAGAGACGCAGGTTCAACCCCTCGGTCAGGAAGATCCCCTGGAGGAGAGCATGGCAATCCACTCCAGCATTACTGCATAGAGAATTCCATGGACAGAAAAGCCTGGCGGGCTATAGTCCATAGGGTCGTACAGAATCAGACACAAATGAAGCGACTTAGTACACACACATGCACAAGGCAACAATAGGGAAAGATGAAGGGAGAGGAACCTGGACCACCTAGGGCTACAGTGGATGAGACTCTAGCAGAGCTGGACTCTTCATTGAACTGAATTCATAACAAGTTGGTTTTCCTTTGTCAGAGTGGCAAGTTACTTCAGCCTATTTCCTTTTGGACTTCCAGTGAAGTTTATAATTTCTCTTAAGAAAATCCTAAAATGATTATTTCTTTCCTTTTCCAAGACTCCCCCTCCATCACACTCCCCCTAAAGCACTTGCCAGTTTCTTTTATGTGCATCTCCTGATAAGCTTCCCACTGGAGAGAGAGTATGTCTGATTTCACACTTTATGTGCAATATGATTTTAATTATTGAATAAGGGTGCTAAACAGTAACAAAAGTCATGGTGCTACTAAGGGCCGGGTTAGGGATGTGCATGTGGTATCTAAATTTGGATGTAGGGCTTTCCTAGAAAAAGACAAGACAGTATTGCTTCATAGCTTAGCACATGTTGGGAGCAGCTTGTCAAAGCAGACCTTTTCAACTGCTAGGCTGATTTTAGCTCTCTATCTGCGCATCTCTGCAGCCCTGATCACCGAGCTTCAACAGAGGTATTAAGTTATGACAGAACAGGACTGGGCAATCTTATCACTTGTCTCTGCCTATAACAAACAAGGACAGATTGAAGTGTTGGATTAGCTACCCAAGAATCAGGACATAAGTGCTAGGCCCTGGTTAGAAAAAAATTGTCACAGGTAGTAATTAGAAGGAGGCCCAGAGGCTGAACCTGGCCCGAAGAGAAATTTAAAACCCTTGTAAAGACTTAGCCCCTATCTTATTGCCAAATCAATTTTAGTTCAATTTTTTATAAATGGGGGAAAATGTCTTACCTCAGCAAATTCCTGTGACACATGGTTATTACCTAAAGACAGATAACATCCCAAAAAACACTGACTAAGATGTTTTCAAGTGGACAGGTTCTCTCAAGAAGCATCTTCTAAAAAAAAAAAAAAGCATCTTCTGCTCATCAAATTACATGAACAGAACATCATGTAACAACTGGCAGAAGAACCCATAAGCTTGCTATAGGGATTGTTACTGACTTTCCCACATATTTAAGCCTTTTTTCCACATCAGGTGTCGGCCTTCTGTAAACAAGGTATGTGCTTCCTAACAACTGTATCCTGTACAATACCTGGGAAGGGGCCCTGGTCATAGCAGATGTCAACTGTGTGGTGAATTTGAAAGGTTAAATTTAACTCTGTGTATCCAAGATCACCCCCACAACACACACACATTTATAGACACTCACACATTTATACACACACAGACACATTTATACACACTTATACACATTTATACACACACATATTTATACACACATTTATACATACTCACACATAACAAACCAGGTTTATAATAAATTCTATTCAATTGGAACAGCAAAGGACATATTTTTTAAAATTACATTATCTCTTTAAAGAATGGAACACCATTTTATTTATCTGTTAATACTCTTTAAAAACCAAGCTTCACTTTTATTATTCCAGGAGTATACATGTTATTTTTAGAAAATTTACAAAATAGATATGGGAGGGGAGTAAAAACCATTCATAATTCTACCATAGAGAAATAACCACATTAATGTTTTGATATATTCGCTTCCAATATTTTATCTGTGCTTTTATTTGTTGGTATATTTCTTACTTTTCTTTTTTAAAATGTATGTGTTGTTTTATTTTTAACCTAACACCAATCATATTTCCATCAAAATTATCACTAATTTTTAAATATACAATATTATTTTAAGTGTCAGAATAATCTTTCATCACATGGCTGAACTTCAGTTTTGGACTTTGAAGTTGTTACCAACATTTAACCCCCATATACAAGCATAAACAAGATGTCTTTGGAGGGTCTGTCACTATCCCCAGTCCCATAGGGGAAGCTACCTGTGGTGGGGAATAGAGAGAGGGTAAAATGTGAGCTGACCCCACTGTGACAGAGACCTCCTTCCTCTCTTCCAGGACTAGCACATCAACAGACTTCCCTTAAGACAGTTTTTAAAATTATTGTTATTTAAGTACTACCTATAGGACATAAAGCTTCAATTTATTTGCCTTTCTAACCTCACTTGCCCACTTTGCCCTACATCTTTATATTCATTCCTCCTTCCCCAAAACTGGTTTCTCTCTCCACTAATACTAATGCCAATTTCCTTCATGAAAAGAACACTTCAAACTTAATGCAATCTGATAGTACTGTTGCATTGTAATTACACATAGAAAATACATAGTATTTTCACTGGATATTATTTCACTGGATATCATCACTGGCACATTCTCTTGAGTTGGGGAGAGAACTAAAGTGAACTTCTTCCTGAGATTGTGTTTGTCAGTACAAGCTTGTGTCAGAGCCTTTGATTCTTACTGTTAGAAGCTCTGTAATGAGTCTGATTAGAAATAGCTCTTAAAAGATGTTAGCTAGACTTACTGCCCTGATCACTTTGAAATATATACAGATACCAAATCATTATGTTGGACACCTGAAGCTGATATAATGTTGTATGTCAGTTATATTTTAAAAGAAAGAAAGAAAATAGTTCAGTAAAGGAAGAGAGAGAACCTGCCAGCCTATGTTGTTTTCATCACATTAAGGCCTTCAAACTAATATATTTCTTTTTCCATGACCACTGAGAATAACAAAAGTTGACAATGGGGAAAAAGTAGGGAAGGAAATAAGTAGGAAATTGTGACAAACATGTGGGCCAAACTCCATTTAAAGGTCAATAAATTCATTTAGATATTATGATATTTGCCAGCTTCTAACACACTGTAATCTTTCAGTATTTATTATTAACTGGAGTTTTTATTTGAAGACCTTTATTTTTTTTTTTCAGGTAAAAATACAGGCACCAGGAATAGTCAATGCTGTGTCCAGTAAAGTCTGACCTGCCTAATCCTGACAAGAGTCCACTGGACAGTTAAAATTGACAGTAGTCACCAAACTTTCAGGGGCAATCCATGTGACTCAACCTGAATACAGTCCTAATCCTCACATTTAATTTAGGATGAGATGGTTTTCCATCTGGGTTTGCATGTCTGTGTGTTTCTTTCAAGCTCAAAGCTTTTCACATAGTCATACTATTATTTTTATTTTCCTGA
The DNA here is from genome assembly GCF_033118175.1 of Dama dama. Taxonomy (NCBI): domain Eukaryota; kingdom Metazoa; phylum Chordata; class Mammalia; order Artiodactyla; family Cervidae; genus Dama; species Dama dama. Next base: position 12,580,372 of record NC_083702.1, read on the forward strand.
ACTCCCTCTGAGGAGGGGTGAGGGGTGCAGATAAAACAGGTGAGAAAATGAATACACAGAAAGGGAAGCGTGATGCCCTGGTCACCCAGTCAGTGACCAGTGGGTTCTCTTATGTCCAAATTATAACATCTAGCTAGACCAAGGCATTGGAACTTAGTGTATCTTATGAATTTTTTTTTCCCTTTGTATTTGCTAGTGAGAAAGACACTCACCTATCTGAAAACAAAACTTTTCTGGGCAAATAGCAAGTGCCAAGGTTGCTCTTTCATTCTCTTTAACTGATATGCAATCTGGAACCAGAGCCGAAATCCTGAGAGAGAAAACTACATCTGCAGATGATGATCCAAGACTTTTCCTTAACACTGAATTTGAGATTTTTAAGACACAAGGCTGGGGGACTTCCCCAGCCATCCAGTGGTTGAGACTCTGTGCTTCCACTGCAGGGGGCATGGGTTTGATCCCTGATCGGGGACAAAGATCTTGCATGCCACATGGTGCAGTCAAATACATAACAACAACAAAAGCCCCACAAGGTTGTTTAAGCACATGCATTCTCCAGGCAAATGAACTGGCTGTCTCCAAAGGCCAGACTGGTAGGTGGTACAAGGAGACATATTTCAGCTTAACATAAACAAGAATTTGCTAATAATTAAAACTGCCCTAAATTGGGATCAACTGTCCTGTGAGCCAGTGAACTCCCTGCTATAGGAAACATTCAGGCAGAAGCTAGATGACTGATCTGTACATGATATTGAAGGGAATTCCCACAATGGATGGTAGATTGATTTGGATGATCATTAGTTCAGCTCAGTTCAGTCGCTCAGTCATGTCCGACTCTTTGCGACCCCATGAATTGCAGCACGCCAGGCCTCCCTGTCCATCACAAACTCCCAGAGTTTACTCAGACTCATGCCCATTGAGTCAGTGATGCCATCCAGCCATCTCATCCTCTGTTGTCCCCTTCTCCTCCTGCCCCCAATCCCTCCCAGCATCAGGGTCTTTTCCAATGAGTCAACTCTTCGCATGAGGTGGCCAAAGTATTAGAGTTTCAGCTTCAGCAACAGTCCTTCCAATGAAAACCCAGGACTGATCTCCTTTAGGATGGACTGGTTGGATCTCCTTGCAGTCCAAGGGCCTCTCAAGAGTCTTCTCCAACACCATAGTTCAAAAGCATCAATTCTTCGGTGCTCAGCTTTCTTCACAGTCCAACTCTCACATCCATACATGACCACTGGAAAAACCATAGCCTTGACTAGATGGACCTTTGTCGCCAAAGTAATGTCTCTGCTTTTTAATATGCTATCTAGGTTGGTCATAACTTTCCTTCCAAAGAGTAAGCGTCTTTTAATTTCATGGCTGCAGTCACCATCTGCAGTGATTTTGGAGCTCAAAAAAATAAAGTCTGACACTGTTTCCACTGTCTCCCCATCTATTTCCCATGAGGTGATGGGACCAGATGCCATGATCTTAGTTTTCTGAATGTTAAGCTTTAAGCCAACTTTTTCACTCTCCTCTTTCACTTTAATCAAGAGGATTTTTAGTTCCTCTTCACTTTCTGCCATAAAGGTGGTGTCATCTGCATATCTGAGGTTATTGATATTTCTCCCGGCAATCTTGATTCCAGCTTGTGCTTCTTCCAGCCCAGCGTTTCTCATGATGTACTCTGCATGTAAGTTAAATAAGCAGGGTGACAATATACAGCCTTGACGTACTCCTTTTCCTATTTGGATCCAGTCTGTTGTTCCATGTCCAGTTCTCACTGTTGCTTCCTGACCTGCATACAGGTTTCTCAAGAGGCAGGTCAGGTGGTCTGGTATTCCCATCTCCTTCAGAATTTTCCACAGTTTATTGTGATCCACAGAGTTGAAGGCTTTGGCGTAGTCAATAAAGCAGAAATAGATGCCTTTCTGGAACTCTCTTGCTTTTTTGATGATCCAGTGGATATTGGCAATTTGATCTCTGGTTCCTCTGCCTTTTCTAAAACCAGCTTGAACATCTGGAAGTTCTCAGTTCATGTATTGCTGAAGCCTGGCTTGGAGAATTTTGAGCATTACCTTACTAGCATGTGAGATGAGTGCAATTGTGTGGTAGTTTGAGCATTCTTTGGGATTGCCTTTCTTTGGGACTGAAATGAAAACTGACCTTTTCCAGTCCTGTGGCCTCTGCTGAGTTTTCCAAATTTGGTGGCATATTGAGTGCAGCACTTTCACAGCATCATCTTTCAGGATTTGAAATAGCTCAACTGGAATTCCATCACATCCACTAGCTTTGTTCATAGTGATGCCTTCTAAGGGCCACTTGACTTCACATTCCAGGATGTCTGGCTCTAGGTGAGTGATTACACCATTGTGATTATCTGGGTCGTGAAGATCTTTTTTGTACAGTTCTTCTGTGTATTCTTGCCACCTCTTCTTAATATCTTCTGCTTCTGTTAGGTCCATACCATTTCTGTCCTTTATTGAGCCCATCTTTGCATGAAATGTTCCCTTGGTATCTCTAATTTTCTTGTAGAGATCTCTAGTCTTTCCCATTCTGTTGTTTTCCTCTATTTCTTTGCATTGATCGAAGGACTCTCAACTCTTAACATTCTTTTCATTCCCTGATCCTTGACAATGTCAGGCAGATTTCCTTAGCACCCCTTTGCACCACCCCCAAATAAGAATGAGAAGTGTTTTTATCTACCTGGTGTTTTTTGGTTACAATTAATGGAGCATATAAAGCAGTAGCTTCCAAGAAAGAAAGATGACTTAAATAGAATTGTAAAATAGGGTCTTAGAAGAAAATTGAAAAACCCTTAGAGATAATCTGGTCCTATTCCCCACCCCGTGTGTGTGTGGTAAGTCATTTCAGTCGTGTTCGACTCTTTGTGACCTTTTGGACTGTTGCCCACCAGGCTCCTCTGTCCATGGGATTCTCCAGGCAAGAATATTGAAGTGGGCTGCCATGCCCTCCTTCGAGGGATCTTCCCCACCCAGGAATCAAACCCACATCTCTTGTGGCTCCTGCATCAGCAAGCGGGTTCTTTACCACTAGTGCCACTTGGGAAGCCCATCCGCCACCACACCACACCCTACCCTACCCCACCCCACTCTAAAAAGTAGAAACTATGGCCTAAGGAAACTATCATCCCAAGAATCCTACATTCGTCTGCTATCCAGGTGTGTTAAATCTAGAATATTACTTTTTAAACTGCCAAATATTTGTTGAGTGCCAAATCCTGATAATAAGGATTTGTTTTAAGATCACAGATTTGTGTACAAACCCCTTTTCATAACTCATTCGAATTGGAGTGTCTGTGGATTAATCAGAACTTTCTCCTCTCTTCTCAGAGTGTCTATCTTCTAGGCTACTTATACATTCGATAAAGGCCACAAAAGGATATAGACGTTTAGAGGGGAAATTGGAGCGCGATGTTGGGATAAAAATTAGTGGCTAAAATTTGAATATTGGATTATCTTTGGGTTTTATTTTTCCATGTTATCCCTTCCCCTATGATCAATTAACTCCCAACAATATATCAATATTTATCAAGAAGCTATTGTGCACAGAGCATTGTGATCATCCACAGAGCCATTAAAGGGATTATAAAAATTAACTATTAACTACACCAAATTAGCATCAGGCTTAAGACAGCCTCGAGGATTGTTAATGTAAGGTCAAATATCTTTTTTCTTTGGTTACTGCCAGCACCAAATAGAAACAAATTTGCAGAAGGGCTCACGTGTTTGTAAGTCACATTCAGAAGATAAAACTAGCTCTGTTCATTCTCAATAGCTAATTGAGAGATTAGTAAATTTCAAAACTGTGTGTAAAATATTGGATGAATTTACCAAAATGCTTAATTAAACATAATTCAAATCCACAGCAAACACTATAGTCGATGGTGAGAGACAATGCTTTCCTCTAAGATCCGGAACAAGACAAAAATGTCTGCTCTTGTCAGTTCTGTTCAACATTGTACTGAAGTTTCAAGCTAGAGCAATTAAATAAGAACAGATTAGAAAAGAAGTAAAACTATGCTTATTTGCAAGTGACATGATATAGATAATCCTAAGGAATCTACTAAAAAATGATAAGAACTAATATCGAATTTAGCAAGTTTGCAGGATACACAAACAACATACAAAAATCAATTGTATTTCTATATACTAGCAATGAACAAACTGAATTCAGAAAACAACTCCATTTACAATAGCATCAAAAAGAATAAAGTAATTAGAATTTAGCAAAAGAAGTGTAAAACTTGTCCTCATGTTACAAAAAGAAATTAAGGAAGACCTCAATAAACAGAAAGATGTCCTGTGTTCATTGATTGGAAGAATTAATATTGTTAAGCTGGCAATACTCTCCAATTAAGCTACAGATTATCACAGTCCTTATCAAAATCCCAGCTTGCTTCTTTGCAAACACTGACAAGCTGATCCTAAAACGTGTATAGAATTTCAAGGGAATAGCAAACACAATCTTGAAAAACAAGAATAAAATTAAAACAAGCTTTCTGGTTGCAAAAACATACTACAAAACTACAGTAATCAAGGTAGGGTGGAACTGACATACAGATAAACATACAGCTCAATAGAATTGAGAGACTAGAAATAATCCCTCCCATTTGTGATCAGTTCATTTTCAACAAGAATGCCAAGACCACTCAATGGGGAAGAATGGTTTTTCAACAAATGGTGCTGGGACAACAAGATAGCCACAGGCAAACAAACAAACAAAAAAGAAAGTGAATACCTACTTCATACCACACATAAAGATTAACTCGGAATGGATCATGGATCCAAATGTAAAAGAAAACAGGAGAAAACCTAGGAGTGAGTCTTTATGAGCTGTAGCTAGGCAATGGTTTCTTAGATATGACACCAAAAGCACAAGCAGCAACAGCAAAAAATAGATTCACTGGACTTCACTGCTGTTAGGAATGTAAAGTGGTGCAGCTGCTCCCTCAAAAGGTTAAACAGGGTTACCGTGTAATTCCAGCAATTCCAGCTGGAATTGGACATTTATGTACTTGATAAATGGGACTGAGGATAAAGAAGCTTAGGAAAATTCCACTCCAAGGTATATCCCCAAGAGAAACAAAACATGCCTACACAAAAACTTGTATATGAATTTTCATAGCAGTGTTGTTTATAACAGCCAAGAGGTAGAAACAGATGTCCATCAACCAATGAATCAATAAATACATTGTGGTATACCCATGCAATGGAATATTATTCGGGCATAAAAATGAAGTACTAATACATGCTACAACATGGACAAACTTTGAAAACATTATGAATAATCTGCCATTAATCCCACCCAATATACCCATTATCTCAGACACTATTGTTTGTACTTATGTAAGCTGAATTTGGATCTTTTAAAAATATCATCCATGTTTCTACTTAACATATTCAACCTTTTCTCTACCCTTTTGAACCTATGGATCAGAGTTACAATAACTATTTTAATGTCCTTCCCTGCTAATTCTAACATCTGCATCAGTTCTTAGTCAGTTTGATTATTTACTTTTCTCATTACCAGCCATATTCCCCACTTATCTGTGTGTATGCCCAGTAATTTTTCATTAATGCCATTCATCATGAACTTAGATGAGTGCTGGATATTTTCGTAGTTTTAATTTTTGAGTATGTTCTGGAGCACAGTTATTTGGAAACAATCTGATCCTTTCATCTTATTTTTAAAAATCTGTTAGGCAGGACCAGACCTGCATTTAATTGAGAGCCAACTTTGCCCCTACAACTGAGGTAAAATCCTTCTGAGTACTTTGCTTAATGATCCGTGAGTTATAAGATTTCCAGTCTGGCTGGCGGGAACAGGCACTCTGCAGGCCCTGGATGAGTTCCTGTTCCTACAATACCTTCAGGTGGTTCTTTCCTAGTCTTGAACAGTTCCCTCGCATTCATGTGCTGGTGACAATTTTGCTGAACAGCTGAGGGGGACCCTCTGCAGATCTCTAGACTTTGGTGGTGGTTGTCATTTTTCTGTGTGTGTGTATGTAGTGCTCTCCTCTCTGATATTCTGCCCTGCAAACTCTGGCTGTCTTGGTCTCCCTGGACTCTAGCTCAGCTTCTCAACTCAGGGAATCTGCCAGGCTCTACCCAGATTCCACCTTTCCGTGTCACCATCTGGAAAATCTCTCAAGGCAACAGGCTGGGCGTGCATAGGGCTTAACTCATTCTTTTCCCCTTTCATCAGGTCTGATGTCCAATATCTTTTTTTTTTTTTTTTCAAACTTTAAACGTTCTATTTCATATTGGGGTACAGCCGATTAACAATGTTGTGGTAGTTTCAGGTGGACAGTGAAGGGACTCAGCCCTACATATACATGTATTCATTTTCCCTTAAACCTGCCTCCCATCCAGTCTGCCACATAACATTGAGCAGAGCTCCATGTGTTAAACAATAGGTCCTTGTTGGTTTTCCATTTTGAATATAGCAGTGTGTTGATATCCAATATCTTGAAAATGGCTACTTAAAAAAATACTTTCTCTAGATTTTCTTGTTGCTTCTGGTGGGAGGGTAATTTTGGTCCCTTTGACCACCATCTTGATAGGAAGTGGAAGTCCAAGCTCATGCTAAATTTAGCAAAAAAAAAAAAGAAAGTAGAATTAACTGGTTCACAAAACCACAGAAAGGAAGAAAGTACACTAGCCTTAAAGCTGACTGGATATATCGACTCAAGTTTCACCAGAGCACTTTCTCTTTCTCTCTCCCTCTGTTTTTCCGTCTCATTTCTACTTCTATATTTTGGCCACATTCAAGTGGGGGTTACAGCCACTGTTGGCTCTAGAGCTCACCCTGACAGCCAGCATGCCAAAGACAAAGACAGACCTCCTTTTCCTTCTCCAACTAGGAAAATTCGGTGTGAGAAAGGGCTTGATGTGGATTCATCCCATGTCTGTGTATGGCTTCCCAGGTGGTGCTAGTGGTAAAGAACACACTCACCAAGGCAGGAGACACAGGGGATGTGGGTTCGATCCCTGGGTCGGGAAGATGCCCTAGAGGAGGAAATGGCAACCCACTCCCGTATTTCTTGCCTGGAGAATCCCATGGACAGAGGAGCCTGGTGGGCTATAGTCTATGGCGTCACAGAGTCAGACACAACTGTGTGACTGAGCATGCATGCACATGTCTAGATACCAACCACTAAGCCCTGGAGGGTACATTAAAAGACTGACCCAACAAGCAACAACCAATGATATTTCACTGTCATTTTAATTTGCAGTTTTTTATTTTTCCTGAAATCAAGCGTTTTTCATAGACATTCATTCATCCAGTGGGTATTTACTGAGTGTCCACTGTGTGACAGTCACTATCCTAGACACTAAACTTGTATTTATTTTGTATTGTATTTATTTATTTGTATTTATTTTGTATTATTTTATTTTTGTATTATTTTATTTTGTATTATTTTGTATTGTATTTATTTATTTGTATTTATTTTGTATTGTAACTTTTGTATTTATTTTGTGACTTTCCAATCATTTGGTCATTTTTCTACTGAGGTATTTGTCTTCTGCTTATTGATCTATGAGAATTTCTCATATATAGACGGCATCAACTCTGTGACACATGTAGCAATATTTTGAAACTTAAGTCATTTGTCTTCAATTTTGTTTTTTATAATATTTTGGTGTACAACTGTTGACTATGTAAAATCCTTTAGATTCCTGACCTTTATGTTGATATAGTCTTCTCACTTTTAAGTTGGTCACATTTGGCATGTTGGCCAGTTTCTACTTAAGATCCACCGAGTCATATGTGAAAAATCAACTTTTGGCAAGTGTCTCTTATGAAGTTTAATTGACTCCTGCTCCTTGTAAGACTCCCAGCACTTCAGGCAGCAGTGCAAAACAGGTTTTCTCCCAAAAGGCTAATTAAGGGAGGGACGACTTCTGTGTTTTCCAAGCTCATCTCAGACTTGGGTTATAAAAAGATAATCTAGGTGATGATGTCATCTGATTATCAATTTAAGAAAAATCTGTGAGTGAGGAGACTGATAAGTCAAATAACAACACATTCATTTTTTCATTTAGGACACTTTAAATTTTGATCTGCTCTGATCTGAGAGCTGACTTAGTTTCTGGTAGTCCCAGGAGAAAAGCAGGATGCCTGCCTCCACAAAAGTCAGTGTGCAGGAACTGCTTCAGTCATAGAGACCCACTTGTTGGGAATAAATAAATACCCTGCATGTTCAGTAAAAGTAACAAATGGAGACTGAGGCTTCTTGGCTATGTTACAAGGGGTCCTCCTCTAGGCTCCAAATACAACTTTTTTTAAGTGTGTAAAAAGAAACCTTTCCTGTGATCTTTTGCTTGGCAAATTAGGGTCCAATAAAACCTTCTGCAATGACAGAAATTTCTTATATCTGTTCTATTCAAGATGGCTATTGAGCTCTTGAAATATAGCGAGCAAGGCTGAGAAAATACATTTTAAAATTTTTATGCACTTCAATTAATTTAAGTTTAGCTAGCCACCTGTGTAGGGTTACCAGACTTCAGTTCAGTTGCTCAGTCGTGTCCAACTCTTTGCGATCCCATGGACTGCAGCATGCCAGGCTTCACTGTCCATCACCATCTCCCAGAATTTACTCGAACTCATGTCCATTGAGTCGGTGATGCCATCCAACCATCTTGTCCTCTGCATCCCCTTCTCCTCCTGCCTTCAATCTTTCCCATCATCAGGGTCTTTTCCAATGAGTCAGTTCTTCACATCAGGTGGCCAAAGTATTGGAGATTAAGCTTCAACGTCGGTCCTTCCAATGAATATTCAGGACTGATTTCCTTTAGGATGGACTGGTTGGATCTCCTTGCTCTCCAAGGGACTCTCAAGAGCCTTCTCCAACACCACAGTTCAAAAGCATCAATTCTTCGGTGCTCAGCTTTCTTTATAGCCCAACTCTCACATCCATACATGACTACTGGAAAAACCATAGCCTTGACTAGATGGACCTTTGTCGCCAAAGTAATGTCTCTGCTTTTTAATATGCTGTCTAGGTTGGTCATAACTTTTCTTCCAAGGAGCAAGCGTCTTTTAATTTCATGGCTGCAGTCACCATCTGCAGTGATTTTGGAGCCCCCCCCCCCCAAATAAAGTCTCTCACTGTTTCCATTGTTTCCTATCTACTTGCCAAGAAGTGATGGGACCTGATGCCCATCACTTAGTTTTCTGAATGTTGAGTTTTAAGCCGTTTTCCACTCTCCTCTTTCACTTTCTTCAGGAGGCTCTTTAATTCTTCTTCGCTTTCTGCTATAAGGGTGGTGTCATCTGCATATCTGAGGTTATTGATATTTCTCCCAGCAATCTTGATTCCAGCTTGTGCTTTATCCAGTCCAGCATTTCTCATGATGTATTCTGCATACAAGTTAAATAAGCAAGGTGGACAATATACAGCCTTGATGTACTCCTTTCCCTATTTTGAACCAGTCTGTTGTTCCATGTCCAGTTCTCACTGTTGCTTCTTGACCTACATACAGATTTCTCAGGAGGCAGGTCAGGTGGTCTGGTATACCCATCTCTTGAAGAATTTTCCACAGTTTGCTGTGATCCACACGGTCAAAGGCTTTGGTGTAGTCAATAAAGCAGAGGCAGATGTTTTTCTGGAACTCTCTCGCTTTTTCGAAGATCCAACGGATGTTGGCATTTTGGTCTCTGGTTCCTCTGCCTTTTCTAAAACCAGCTTGAACATCTGGAAGTTCACAGCTCACATACTATTGAAGCCTGGCTTGGAGAATTTTGAGCATTACTTTGCTAGCGTGTGAGATGAGTGCAATTGTGCAATAGTTTGAGCATTCTTTGGCATTACCTTTCTTTGGGGTTGGAATGAAAAAGCAAATCAAAATATAGGATGCAGAGTTAATTATTAATTTCAGGTAGGCAACCAATAATTTTGTAGTATAAGTATAACCCAAATATTGCATGGGGCACATTTACACTAAAAATTTAGTCTTTAATTATCTGAAATTCAAATATAACTGGTGTCCTGTTTTTTATCCATCAACCTTAAATGTGTGGCTAGTGACACTGGACAATGCAGGTAAGAATGGATTGCCCTGAATTTCTTCAAAATTACTCGACGATTCCCATTGGATTATTTTAAGGAGGGAAAAATGGTCATGGTCATATTTTGGCAAGAAAAAGTAACCTGACTTCTGAAAGAAAGCCATCAGATGCCAAGGCCGGGACTACCAAAGCAATGAAATTCAATCCAACAATCATTTACTGGAAGCCTTCCGTGTGCAGAAGAGATACTCAGCCATATGCACCAGCATAGCTGAACAACTGCCGAGATGCATGTCCGTTGGGATTTGGTTGGTGCCTGTTTTGGGGCATGTAAAGGGTCAGTCTCAGAGGGAGCCATTGGATGGATAAGGTTGTTTGTTCAGTTGTGGTTTTTTGTTTTCCTTTGTCAAGATCTAACAAACTCTCATCTTCTTACCTTTTCTTCCTAGGGCTTGACACGTGTCATGAATAGGACTTTTAAATCCCTATACAGTTAAATCAAGGTGAGCATACTGGTGCATCCACACTCTGGGAAAAAACCCCACACTTTCCACTAAGAGCACCAATGGATTCCTCAGACAGAAACTCCAACCAGTGAAACGCTATTCAATTCAAAAAGACATCTGTTGAGTGACTACTCTGATTCCAGGCTACGGGATAAGTTCCCAGGTGTAGGAGTCCATTGATTCTACTTCCTTAATTGGTAAGGAACATGCAGATTTCTCCATCACACCCCAGACCTCGCTGGCCTGTACTCAGGCCACCTGGGCCAGGCTCTAGCCCGTCAGCACTCTGGAAAGCTGCCAATTACACAATGGCCCTTTCTCCTCCCCTTCCCAAATCTTCGCTCCTAAGTGGGCTTCTCTTCATTTTTCCTTCATGACTACTCTCTAAAATCTTGACAGTCTGACATGTTCCCTAGATTTTGAACTTTGAACGTGGCTTACCACCTCACGGTGGGCTAGAGAAGGTTCCAGCCGCTGAGGTGTTAGCTGCTGATGGTTCACAGCTGAGCCCCCTCCGAAGGGTCAGGGAGGGTGAGGGGGCTGCCTCGCACAAGGCTCTACCCCTCTCTGGGGCGGCCAGCATGCAATGGCTGGTCACTGGGGATGGAAGGCCACACCGTGTTTTACTGGGGACAACTCTGCACTGTTGTCCAGCCACCGTGGGCTCAGCAGAGGCCCTGGTGCTGTAGCATGCAAACTCACCTCCTCCCTCTGCCCAAACCTGCTTCCCTTACTGCCATTCATGTGTCGTTCCTGAGAGGACACTCCACCTCCCAAACAACAACAAGAACAACAAAAATAACTGGGACTTCCCTGGTGGTCCAGTGGCTGGGACTTCACCTTCCAACGCAGGGTGTACAGGTTCAATCCCTGGTCGGAGGACTAAGATTCCACATGTCTCATGGCCAAAAAAAATAAAACAGAAGCAATATTGTAATATATTCAATGAAGACTTTAAAAATAGTCCACATCAAAGAAAAAAACTTCAAAAATAAAGACAACCCTAACACCCTGCATGCATGTCTCCTCCTAGGAGTCTGTTTCAGGGGAGACTTACCAAAGACATAAGTTGTTGAAATATCTCTTAAGTAAACTTCCAGTTTCTTAGGACAAACTTCTTCCTTTGTTCAGCCTGGCTTTTTCTACTGCTTGGGAGAAACATGGCCTGGACTGCCTTCTTCCAGACAGATGGGCACACTTCACAGAGGCTGGAGACTGAGCAGTTCTGGAATGAGAGCAACCATCCAGGGTTGGTTGTTTTATGTGGGATGAGCAGACTGGCAGGTGCCTGCAATTAATCTTCCTGTTATTCCTCACTAAGGTGCCGAGGACCCAGTGAGAGGTGTAGATGGCTAAACATCCCTGACCTAATCCAGTCCTGGCTAACAAACCAGTCACTTGTTACAGCGAAGACATCCCAGGAACTGATTTCACCCTCTGCCAGGAGAAAACTGCCCCAACTTTCCTCCAGCAGACCTCTCCCTCACCCCTCTTCTGACGGACTTTTCTCACAAGAATAAAAGCTGCTCTATGGGGTCTTGGCAGTGGACCTCACCACCTTTGATTCACATCCACTGAGTCCTGTGGAGCTGGACCAGCATCTCTCTTACCACTAGCTGTCCTCATCTGTTTTATCACCAGCACTCATCTCTCCCCGGCTGTGTGCCTTCCTGCAGCCTAGCTGGGAAATGAGGGTGGAGCGGAGGGCAGGGCTCATAGGCGTGCGGTTCCTCTGTGTACCACACTCTGTGCTGGGCCCTTCACATGCTCTCATTAAACCTCACTGTGTGTGTGTGTGTGTGTGCACATGTGTATAGTGTGTGCTCAGTCATGTCTAACTCTTTGCAACCCCGTGGACTGTAGCCTTCCAGGCTCCTCTGTCCATGGGACTCTCCAGGCAAGAATGTTTTCTACTCCAATATGTGTGTATAACATGTACAATATATATGCCCTCCCCTGACCCCCAACACACAGTCAACATCAAGGTTCAAACAGTGACATAATTTAGTTCTCTGAGATGTGTAACCTCTCCTCTTTAGGAAGTTACTGGCTTAGCTAGGTTTCCGTGTGATTGTGAAGCAGTGCCCTAGGTTAATGCAACTCATGTCCACATTGGTCAGACTTGGTCTAATGGTGGTCTGGAGGCAGATCCAGCCCTTTAGTATTCCCTGACTTTATTCTGAAATCCTTTACTGTCTAAAGTGTCCTAACGCTGGCCACCAGAGGAGGTGTGGGAAATTGGAAGGGTCTCCCACCAGCTGCCCAGTCTTCTTGTTGTATCACGGAATAATGAACTCATTTGACGAGTGTCTATTGCACTGTTGCTGCCTTCAGTGCAGGGAGCATGGCAGGAGGATGCTGAGGCCCAGGAAGGAAAGGCACCGACTCGGGTCAGACAACCTGAATGTGAATCCAGCCTCCATCACTCAGGAGCAGCGTGACCTACTGAAGATCTATTATGAGTGTGCTGTGTGTGCTCAGTCCAACTCTTGTGACCCCATGGACCATAGCCCGCCAGGCTCCTCTGTCCATGGGATTCTCCAGGCAAGAATGTTGGAGTGGGTTGTCATGCCCTTCTCCAGGGGATCTTCCTGACCCAGGGATCAAACTCATGTCTCTTGCATTTCCTGCATCAGCAGATGGATTCTTTACCACTGTGCCACCTGGGAAGCCCAAAGACCTACTATACTAGATACTAGATATTAATCTACTGCACTAGATGTTGTTAACCTTCTGGGTCCTCAGGTTTCTCACGTATAAAGTGAAGATAACACACCCACCTCATAGAGTGGTGTCCTTGTAAAGAGAAGGATGGATCCTGATTCAAGAAACACATCATTTGGGAGAGGAGATAAGATGTGTGTGTACATGACTTGACACAAATTTAGAAGGTGATGGATGCTATGGTGGTAGGAATCACATGTGATGAAACTTAAGAGGAAGGAACGATTACTTCTCTGTGAGGAAATCAGAGAAGACATCTTGCATAAAATAGCATTCAAGTTGATGGATGATATTCACACCAACCAGTCTTAAACCTGTGAGTGGCAAACTTCTAATGGACCAGCAAGTACCACCCAAAGTTTAAAACTACACCAGAATGCCCTGGTGGCTCAGTTGTAACAAATCCACCTGCCAATGCAGGGGACACAGGTTTGATCCTTGGTCCAGGAAGATTCCACATGCTGCAGGGCAACTAAACCTATGCACCACGACTGCTGAGGCCGCATGCTGCTACTTAGCCTATGCTCTAACGCCCTCCAGCCACAACTACTGAGCCCATAGTGCTGCAACTACTGAAGCCCACACTCAGCAACAAGAGAAGCCACTGCAATGAGAAGCCCATGCACCCCAACAAAGAGCAGCCCCCGCTCCTGCTTGTCACAACTAAAGAAAACCTGCACATAGCAACAAAGACCCAGCACAGACAAAAGTAAATAAAATAAAACAAAAAACACCACCAAGTAACGGAGTCCTGGAACACTGCACCATGAGGCCAGGTGCACACTGGGCATGATGACATGCCTCTGAGATCAGAAGCAGGTAACACACACCCAGTCCCCTGATCCTGCTGCCCAGATGGCTCCATGGGTCATTCTGACCCCGGGCAAGGCATCTTCTGCCCAAGTGACTTCAGTCTGGGAAACAGTCAAGACTTTATGGAGTTTATATGGTCTAGTTAGGAAGGTAAGATTCACATACAAAATGATTTTTATAACATTTATTGTTCTTTCTCATGTTAGAAAAGCAATCCAATTTTACCCTAGAAAATACAGAAAATTAAAAAGAAGAAAATCAAAATCATTCCAAGATTCCCTGACTGAGATTAAGCACAGTTAACTGTGTGAAGTATGCATTTTTACCCAGTCATCCTCCCTGCCCCCCACAGACAGCACACTGCCCCTCCCCTCACCTCACGTTTGTTCAGGGGAGGGGGTTCCTGGGGATCACAGATTCTCCTGCTTCCTCTTTCCCTTCTGGAGACTTCTGCCTGGGAGTGTGATTCAGCCTAAAGCACAGAGAAGGGGTTTTTTTAGAGCCTCTTCAGGCTCTCTCTGCAGTCATCCATCAACCACAGCTCCACAAAGGCTGCTTCCCAGGCAGGTGGGCCTCTCGTAGGTGAGAGCGAAGGAAGTGGATGACTCGGCTCTGCTCCGCGACTCGGGGGCTACTCCCACCCAGGTGAGTAAGCATCACGGTGCTTATAAGAAAATGGTTTCTTCAGTATAAGGCTGCTCCAAAGAGCACTGTATTGGAGAGTTAATATTCGTGGTGTGTGTGTGCACCCACGTACGTATGATTCTGGGTGTCTAGGAAGAAACCCCAATTCTCCATCTCTTAATGGCATGAGAACTTACAAGGATGTAGGTCCACGGATCTGCTAAAGATCCACAACCCTATGGTGGGTGTCTAGACTACAGGTTCTAAACTAGGAGCCCCACAGTGTCAGGTTGTACAGGGTGCTTACAACTGAAATTAGGATTCAACGGGAAACCATCAAGAAGGAAGGAAAGAAGGAAGAAAACGAAAGAAAGGAAGGAAGATCTGGCAATCAAGGGCTCTTTTTTTTAATAAAAGAAATTAGCCCTTGGGTGTCTTTTTAATTTGGGGAGGCTTTTCATTGTTGTCATAGGTTTTTATTTCTGTGTGCAGAAATTTTAAACTGTTATGTAGCCAAATTTATCAAGCATTTCTTCTATAGCTTCCGAATGTCATACACCACTTAGAAGATTTTAGTCACCTGTACGAGCTTGCAAGGCTGCCATAACAAAGTACCATGGACAAGGTGGCTTAAAAAACAGAAATTTATCTCCTCGCAGTTGTGGAGGCTGGAGGTCCAAGAACAAGGTATTATCAGGGTTGGTTTCTTCTAAAGTCTCTCTCCTTGGCTGTAAACAGCTGCCTTCTTCCTGTGTCTTGTCTCTATGAGTGTCTATATCCTAATCTCTTCTTACATGGATACCAGTTATATCAGATTGGGCTTCCCTGGTGGCTCAGTGGTAAAGAGTCTGCCTGCAGTGCAGGAGACCAGGGTTTGATCTCTGGGTTGGGAAGATCCCCTGGAGGAGGGCATGGCAACCTACTCCAGTACTCTTGCCTGAAGACTCCCCATGGACAGAGGAGCCTGGCAGGCTACAGTCCACGGGGTTGCACAGAGTCGGACACGACTGAGGACTGAGTAGCAGCAGCAGCAACATATTGGATTAGAGCCCACTGCCTCGACCTTATTTTAAATTTAATTACCTTCCCTATCTCCCCAAACAGTCACATTCTGAGATCCTGGGGGTTAGGACTTCAAGACACAAATACTGAGGAAATACAGTTCAGCCCATGATATCACCCAAGATTATTTTCTTAAATTCTCCCAATGTTTTACTTTTATGGTTTTATTTTTAACATCTAAGTATTTGATACTTTAGCATCTAAGTATTTGAAGGAGGAAATGGCAACCCACTCCAGTATTCTTGCCTGGAGAATCCCATGGACAGAGGACCCTGGCAAGCTATAGTCCATAGGGTCTCAAAGAGTCGGACACAACTGAAGCAATTTAACACTAACACATTTGATACATCTGGAATTTTTTTTGGTATATGAGGAATGAGGTAGGGATCCAGTTTTGTTTTGTTTTTCTAGATAGTATGTTAAATGTTTCAACTCCATTTATTAGTAATCTCCCCACCACCCAAATCCTGAAATTCTATCTTTAGATAGAAATATCTACGTTTATCTTATACACATACAGCCCACACGTATGTTAGGATCTATTTCTGAATAGCTAGTTTATACCACTAATCTGTCTATACCTGTGTCACTGGCAAACTTTTAATAATGGTAATTTTATAATATATTTCAATCTTCTAGGGCTAATTTTACCCTATTTTTCTTTTTCAGAACTTTATCACAATTTTTGCACCTTTACCCTTCAACATTTACTTTGGCATCACCTTGTCTAGCTGTAAAAATGTTCTGAAGGCATTTTCATTGGAATAGCGTTCAGTGGCTCAGCAGTAAAGAATCCACCTACAACACAGGAGACATGGGTTTGATCCCTGAGTCGGGAAGATCCCCAGGAGAAGCAAATGGCAACCCACTCCAGTATTCTTGCCTGGGAAATCCCATGGACAGAGGAGCCTGGTGGGCTATTAAACTAAATAGCCAGACATGACTTAGCTATTAAACTAAACACCAAATATATAGATGAATGAGCAAGACTGTACATGTTTGTATAATGGATACTCTCTGCATCCATATCATTGCTTAGCATTGCTTACCCTTCTGTACTGCTTGAATTTTAAACCTTATACGTCTTATTTTTTTAATGACCAGGAAAATGTGTATTTCCACTCAAATAAAAAAAGTGAAAAATGCAGTGGAGTAAATAATGACTAGCAAAGATAAATTTATCTGGAGGAGCCATTCTGGAACTCCTTAAGTTCTCAACCGTACAATTATGTCTTCTGTTCATGGCTGAGCTGAGCCTTGCTTTCTCAAGGTTGGAGCAACGTAGATGCAGCAACACGTTTTGACACAGTCTGCACATTGCAACCATGAGAAACGTTGGTTCCCCCCTCTGCTGCAGCTCATTTCTGCAAATTCAAGAGAGACACGCCTCTCTCAAAGGTTGTCCAGGCTGAGGGAGGCTGATTGTGAACTTGGCCGGTTTCAGCACATCCCCAGTCAAGGCCATCCTCGTGTGACTGCTCCCAAGAGGCTCGGGTTCCCAGAGACAAAGGAGTTGCTCCAGGCCTTCCTCCAGCCTCACCAGCAACCAGCTGTCCTTCTCCCTCAAGCTCCAGTGTCCTGCCTGCTCCTGCCAAAGCCCAGCACAGGCCTGGTACACAGAGCCTCCTGTCTCTAACGCAGTGAGAAGGTCAACAAGGAGCCACTTTCTCTTGAGAGGGTGGTTTCCTAGATGGTGGCTTGATTGCCAAGTAAAGGCCCGCTGGTTCTCCTCGTTTCTTTCCTGCCCCCTCTTTCTTTCATTCATTCACTCCCGTTCCCCTCTCGGGTGGGTAGTGGGATGAGGAGTGTGAGTTCCATGGGCTCCTCTGACCCGCCGAGCTCCTGGTCGCTGCCTCGCTTCCCAGGATTTATGTCAAAGAGACAGTGAGCAGCAGAGGGAACTTCCAGGGGACAACGTGCTGCCAGGGAAAGAATCTTTCTGAGAATAAAGTCAAGAGAGAAGAAAACAGAGCCCACAGACTCAGGGGGACAGTGGACGTGAGCAATCCATCTGACGATGGTAGACCCAGCTTCACTGAAGACGGTAACTCTGAGACCTACAGCCAAGAAACTGCTTCTCTGCTTTTGTCTTTTCTCACGAGGAAGTTGAAGTTGGTTTTTTTTGTCACGTGCCAATGAAAGAGTCCTGCCTGATTAACGCCTGGGGTGAGGCTCTGAGATGTGCATGAATGGAGAGCTGAGATGAGCTGATGGTACGGGGAAGATACTGCCAAACATGAGTACAGTAGAACTGGACACATCACTTTGGTTTTTCTTGTTTGTTTTGTTGTTGGGTTTTTTTTTTTTTTTGCTTTTACCGTTCCATGTCCTTTTATTACAATCCTGTCCTTGTGTTTCAAAATGAATGGCTATTTAACACACAACCCGAAACACGCCTAGAGTGGATCTGACCTTCCCATTTCTTTCTCAATATATTGAATCAAAAGGAAAAAAAAAAATCTTCAAAAAAAATCACCAGGTTTGGTACATCCCAGAAAAAGCACCTTTACTAAACAACAGGAAACAAAAATGTCCCAGGAATATGACCAAACAGACAAAGCAGCAGGTGAGATTCCTGACAGGAAAGGATGACTCCTGGTGGAACATAAATAGATCCCCTCAAAGTACACATATTTCACATGAGTGGACACATCGCTTTGAGTGAGAACTGATCAACATTCTCTGGGGTCTGAACAAGCACGTGAACTGAAGAAGCCACTCTTTCTAATCCCACTCCCTCTTAAGTAAGTGTTAATGTTAGTCGTGCCCGACTCTTTATGTGACCCCATGGATTGCAGCCCACCAGGCTTCTCTGTCCATGAGATTTTCCAGGCAAGGATACTGGAGTGGGTTGCCATTTCCTTCTAACAGGGATCTTCCCAACCCAGGGATTGAACCCGGGTCTCTTGCACTGCAGGCAGATTCTTTACCCACTGAGCTACAAGGGAAGCCCACTCCCTCTTAACCACCATCCAAATACCATCACCACACTCTGACCGTTTCCACAACATACACACACCAACCATTGCCTGCATTCCTCTACCATGGAGAGCAAGGAAACAAAGAAAGCCATGTGTATGTCCACCAACCCGCTGGTAGTAAGACTGGTGTTGCTCCTGAATCTGAGCAAGCTCCGGGAGATGGTGGAGGGCGGGCAAGCCGGGAGTGCTGCAGCCCAGGCGGTCACAAAGAGCCGGACACAACTGAGCGAGTACACAGCAACAACAACCAAGGTGAAGGAAACACTGTCCTAAGAAAATGATCACACACAAATACTGAGGTGTTACGATAAAAGATGGTGGGTTCAGGAGAGTGGAAAACACTGATCCTTCTTTCAAAGAGTTTATAAGGTTCATGGGGAGATAAAGCCTAAACAGTGTGTGCCCAGGCGCTTCAGTCGCGTCAGACTCTTTGTGGCCCGTAGCCCACTGGCTCCTCTGTCCATGGGATTTCCCAGGCAAGAATACTGCAGTGGTTTGTTATTTCCTTCTCCAAAAGATCTTCCCGACCTGGGATCGAACCCACATCTCCTGCATTTCCTGAACTGCAGACAGATTCTTTACTGCTAAGCCACTGGGAAAGCCCAAAATAATGTATATAGAGAGTTATTATTTAAAAAATATATATATAAGTGTTTGGGAAACCGCTTAGGAGTTCCTGAAAAAGTTAAACATGGGAGTTACCATTCTATTCCTAGGTATTTACCCAAGAGAAAAGAAAACATAAAACTTGCATATAAATGTTCTCTGCTGCTGCTGCTGCTGCTAAGTCACTTCAGTTGTGTCCGACTCTGTGCAACCCCATAGACGGCAGCCCACCAGGTTCCACCGTCCCTATTTGCGACAGCCAAAAGGTAGAAACAAACCAAATGTCTCTCAACTGAGGAATGGATAAACAAATGGAATACTATTCAGCCATAACAAGGAATAAAATATTATGGAACAATAGTAAATATATGTCTGGTCTCTGTCCCTGGCTCCTGGCACAGAGCTCCTAAAGTCCTTGGGATTTCCTAAGTGATAGGAGAGTCTTCTGTTATTGATAACCATCCTCTTTCAACCACATCTGAGTCTATGCTAATGAGCTGACTCTTGGCGGCTCTTAGATGGCTTCAGAACGGGAGTTGGCAGCAGGAAAGACCAACCTATGGTGAGAGGGTTGGAGCTTTCAGGTCCATGCCCAACATCAAGGAGGGAAGAGGGGCAGGAGATTGAGTTCAATGACCAACGGCTAATGATTGAATCAATCGCATCATCAACTCCCCCAAACCCCCTAAATAACAGGGTTCAGAGAGCTTCTGGGTTGATGGACACATCAAAGTGCTGACAGGAGGTATGCCGTGAGAGGCCTACCACACTTCACCACCTGCACCTCTTCCATGTCTGTGCTGAGCTGTGGTCTCTACAACAAACTAGTAAGTCAAGCACTCTCCCGATCTGTGAGCTGGAGTCATCCCAGTGAGGTATCAAACTTAAGTGGGGGAGGGGATCACAGGAACCTCTGAATTTGTAGCTGCCTGGGAAGAAATGTGGGTAGCCTGGGCACCCCATGTGTAGCTGGTTTCTCATGTTGGGGCAGTCTTGTGGGACTGAGTACTTCATCTGTGGGGTCTGAGCTAACTCCAGGAGTTAGTTCAATAACTGAATAAAATTGTTGGGCAACCAGCTGGTGGCAAAGAATTGGCTGGTGTCAGGAAGAAAGAACCCAGAAGTACTGACCCAGGCTACGACGTGGATGAATCCTGAAACCATTATGCTAAGTGAAAGAATCCAGACACAAAAGGTCACATATGATTCCATTAATATTAGGCATCCAGAATGGGCCAATTTATGACACAGAGAGTGGCCAAGTGGTTGGTGGGGATCTGAGATTGATGGGTCATGGACACAGGTTTCTGTTCGGAGAGATGAGAAGATTTGGGAGTTAGATGGTGGAGACGATTATGCAACTTTGTGAATATACTGAAAACCACTAAATTTTACATTTTAGAAAAAATAAGGAATGGGACTGCCCTGGCAGTCCAGTGGTTAGGACTCCAAGCTTCCACTGCAGGGGCATGGGTTTGATCCCTGGTCAGGGAACTAAGATCCTGCATGCCACATGGCGTGGCCACCAAGTAAGAAATAAATAAATAAGGAAATAAACCTTTGATTAGAAAACCAAAAGGCTGGTATGTAACCAAGTTACACAGGAGAAGTTATCACACCGGCGGCCTCTGCACAGAACAATGCCCTGGGCGGAGGCGCTGTAAGGACAGACCAGGGAAATTACAGCTTCCGGTCAACTGACAGTGACTTCAGAACAGCTGATTCCATAAAAGCGGCTATTTTCAGGCTATTGCCTTTGCTGAGTCTGATATAGAAACCAAGTATTTCTATCTTGATCACAGAGCCATACCCTTCCTTGCTGACTCTTAACAGTTACTTTACTTTTGTCTTGTATCACTGCTTACAAGAAATCATTTGTTTCTGACTGAAAAAAAAAAAAAAAAAGAGCTATCAGAAGACTAGGGCTACTGTGTTAGCCTGTGTTCTTCCTGGAAAGCAAGGATTGAGACCAAAGTTTGAGTAGAAGCATTGGTGGTAGAGGGTGGGAGTAGGTGGGTAGGAACTGGGGAGGGTGAGACAGGAAAGGAGGAAAACCAACACAGAGGTGTGTTTTCAGGAAGACTGTTGAAGGGAACTGAGGCTGCGTTTCCTTAGCACCAGCACTTTCCAAGGAGCCGTGCTAAAGGGCCTCAGAATCATCTACCCCCTTCGCTCAGGAAGGACTGGTTCCTGATCCCACGGGACAAGGTTCACCCCACAGGGCACCAACTCACCTGCATTCCCAGGCAGTGTGTGCCTGAGCGCCGAGGGGATTCTGTGGGTATCTCCCACCTTGGTTCCCGAGAACTGTGTCCAAGAAGAGCCAGTGGCTTCTCCACAGGACTCATACCATTGGCCCCCCTAGTTCTCGGGAATTCAGATTTGGATGGAGCTGTTGCACCAGCTCTCCAGGGCCTCCATCTCGCAGATGGCAGACCACCGGTGAGACTTCTCGGCCTGACCTTGCATTAGAGGACATTGGATGCATGCAAAGTCATGCCTAACATGGATCCTCAGCCTGACATTCAGTGAGTCATAATGAACTGTCTAAGAGATCATGGGAGCCTCTTCCTTGGTCTCCTAGATCTCTCCTCTGGGGACAGCTGGGTACCACATTGTGAGGACACTTGAGAATCCTTATAGAGAAAACCAGAGAGGAGCTAAGGTTTCCTGCCAGCATCGGTCTGCCAGCTACAGAGAAGGTGTAGTCTAGGAAGTGAGTCCTCATCAAACACTGTGAAAAATAAACTTTTGTAGTTTGTGAGAAAAATAATTGGGACCCTGGAGTAAAAAGTGGCCAATTGATAATTTTTTTACAAATTAAAACACCTTAACTTTACACAGTGCTAATGTCAAATACATTTCAATTTAAAATGCACACAAGGGACTTCCCCAGTGGTCCAGTGGCTAAGACTCCACACTCCCAATGCAGGGGGCCCAGGTTCAACCCCCTGGTCAGGGAACTAGATCCCACATGCTGCAACTAAAAAAAAAAGATCTCGCAAACTGCAGCCAAGACCTGGTTCAGCCAAATAAGTAAGTAACTAGATAAAACATTAAAATAATAATAGTAATGATGACTTTTTAAAAAATAAAAATTCATGCAAAAAAATATAGGCCATGAAAGCTAAGAGTCTGATACAGGACGGAATTGTTTTAGGCTGAAGAAGTAGGGCATCATGGAAGAGGTGAGACTTAGATCTGTAATATTAACACAGATCCACAGAAGAGTTATCTGGTTTCAATATTGTATTTACCTAAATGTAATATATTTTGCTCACCGACAGCTTACAGTTTAAGTAATCCCCACTTTCCTTACCTTAGCAGGGAACTTAAAAATATGTAAACATAAAAGAAAATAAGAAATGGGAAGGATAGTCTTTTCAACAAATGGTGCTGGGAAGTCTAGATATTCACATGCCTGAAATTGGCTCCTCTCCTTACTCCATACACAAAAACTAACTCAAAATAGATGAAAGACCTAAACATAAGTGCTAAAACTGTAAACCTCTTAGAAGAAAACATAAGGGAAGTTCTCATGACATTGGATCTGACAGTGACTTGGCACCTGACAACAAAAGCACAGGCAACAAAAGAAGTTAATAAATTGGACTTGATCAAAATTAAGAACATTTGTGCGTGCTCACTTCAGCAGCACATATACTAAAATTGGAATGATACAGAGAAGATTAGCATGGCCCCCGCGCAAGGATGACAGGCAAATTCATGAAGCGTTCCATATTTTTTTGTAGAAAAAAACAGTTCATTGTTTCAAAGGAGAGATGTCAACATAACTGTGACTTGAAATAGTGGCAGATGAATATGTAGCTTATCACTGATTCAGAATAAAAGTTATTTTTCAGAAACAAACAAACAAAAGAACATTTGTGCATCTGAGAATACTATCAAAAGAATGAAAAGACAGCCTACAGAATGGGGGGAAGGACTTCCCTGGGGGTCCAGTAGCTAAGACTCTGAGCTCCCAGTGCAGGGGCCCCGGCTTTGAACCCTGGTCAGGGAACTATATTCCACATGCTGCAACTAAGAGTCTCATGCCCCTACTAAAGATTTCACTTACTGCAACTAAGACCCAGCGCAGCCAAACAAATAAACATAAAAAAAAAAAAAAAAAAAAAGAATGGGGGGAGATATTTTCACATCATATATCAGATAAGAAGTCAGTATCCAGAAGATAGAAAGAATGCCTACAATTCAATAACAACAAAAAAAAAAAAAACCACTCAATATAAAAATGGGCAGAAGGCTTGAATAGATATTTCTTCAAAGTATTACTCAGATGACTAGTAAGCACATAAAAAGATGATCAAATCACCAGTCATTAGGGAAAAGCAAATCAAGACCACAGTCAGATATCACTTCACAGCCACTGGAATGGCTATTATACGTAACGTATTCTTTTAAAAAAACGAAAGTGACAAATGTTGGTAAGGACATGGAGAAATTCAAACACTTGCTCATTGCTGATGGGAATGTAAAATAGTGCAGCCATCATGGAAAACAGTTTGACAGTTCCTCAAAAGCTAAACATAGTACGACCATATGATCCAGTAATTCCACTTCTGGGTAAACACCCAAAGGAATTGAAAGCAGGAACTCAAACAGATATTTGGCACCCATGTTCATGGCAGCATCACTCACCACAGTCAAAAGGAGCTCCACAGACAGAGGGATAAACAAAAGGTGGTCCATCCATACACAGGAATATTATTCAGTCCTAAATAGGAGGGAGATCCTGGTGCTGGCAACAACAGGGATGAACCCTGAAGAAGTTACTCTATGTAAACTAAGCCAGACGCAAAAGAGTGAACGTGCTTATATGACTTACTGAAGCAGACACACTCCTAGAGATGGAAAGCAGACCAGAGGTTATACCAAGGTCTGGGGAGGGAGGGAGGTGGTTACTGCTTAGTGGGTACAGAGTGTCCATGCTGGGTCACAAAAAAGTTTTGGAAATAGATATTGGTGATGGTTGTAGAACATGGTGAAGGTAATTAATGTCACTGAATTACATACTTAAAAATGGTTAAAACAGGGACTTCCCTGGTAGTCCAGTGGCTAAGACTCTGTGCTCCCAAAGCAGGGTCCCCAGGTTCAATTCCTGGTCCGGGAATTAGATTCCACATTCTGCAGATAAATAAGATTCTGCATGCTTCAATTAAGACACAGTGCAGCCAAATAAATATTTTTTTAAAAAATGACTAAAATGGCAAATTTTATGTTTTATGTATTTTGCCACAATTTGAAAAAAAGGGAAAAGTGCCAAAAGAAAGGAAGGAAGGAAGAAAGAGAATAATGTCAAAAGCCCTTCAAAGGAACCCCTTCAGTAACATCCAGGGCACCCAGATAACATCTTTGATAAAGCAATTTTTACAGGCCTCTGGAATAGGCGATAAGGCCAAGTGATGAGCAGGACAGGTGTGTGATGAGTACATACCTGTGTGTCAAGTGGGGGCATCTGCAGCTGCCATCCATGCCTGGTGATGATGATGCTTTGAGAAAAGCAGCTTCAGGCTGGGTGGTTGGCTCCGGTTACTCTGAAATCCAACTCCTTCAAGGTTGAGCTCCCCTCTTGACCTCCTTGTTTGGCTGCTCTTTCATTGTAATGAGCCAAGGCCACAGTCAGCTTACCACCTGATTCAGGAGACACTCAGATGCACCATCGAGGTGTCTCTTCAGCTTTCACCGCAGGTGACTGAGTGATCCTCAGTCTCACACTTGACTATCCATCTTGCTCTGTCACCTCTGCTTTTATTTGTATATTTTTGTATTATTTTATTTGTGTCATTTTGTTTGCTTTTACTAATTTTATTTGCATATGGTTGCCTTAGAATGTTATTATTTTCTGCTGTGCAGCAAAGTGAATCAGCTATATGTACACATATATCCCCCCCTTTTTTTTTTGGATTTTCATCCCATTTAGGTCAGGCTTCCCTGGCTCAGATGGTGAAGAATCTGCCTGCAATACAGGAGCCACAGGAGACCTGGTTCGATTCCTGGGTTGGGAAGATCCCCTGGAGAAGGAAATGGCAACCCACTCCAATATTCTCGCCTGGAGAACTCCACGGACCGAGGAGCCTGGCGGGCTACAGTCCATGGGGTCGCAAAGAGTCAGACACCACTGAGCAACTCACACCAAGTCCATGTAGGTCACCACAGAGCCCTGAGTAGGGTTCCCTGTGCTGCATAGCAGGTTCTCACTTCACTTCAGTCCCTCAGTTGGGTCCAACTCTGCGACCCCATAGACTACAGCACGCCAGGCTTTCCTGTCTATCACCAACTCCTGTTAACTAATGAGGTTCTCGTTAGTTATCTATTTTACACATAGTAGTGTATCTATGTCAATCCCAGTCTCTCCATTCATCCAAGCCCCCCACCCCCTGTCACCTCTGCCTTTAAAACCTCACTCTTTGAGCCCTTCTAGGTGCTGAATGGACTTCAAAACCGTCATTCTGGTTCTTCCTGTTTAGCACCTGCTGTTGTGACTGCCCTCCTGCAAGAGGCACGGAAAATGACTCTTCCTGGCTGTTTCCTTTGACCATGGTGCATCCCCTGCCCCAGTGGGAGTGCAGCCAGGAACCCAGGTGCTCTCCCCGCTCTATTCCTGCCTTCAGATCGTCTTCGCTGGACACAAGAAGCGCCTGTCTCTGCAGCCACCGCACGGCCAACCCTGTGGCGGGCCCTCCTGCACTTGGCCCTGTTTCCCCTGAGAACTTCCTGCTAGTTCTTTTCCGTGATTCTTTAGGGCTTTGTCTTTCTCCGGCCGTATCCTGTGGGGGGATTCACCTCTCTCCTTCAAAGGCTTACGCCAGGCAGGATCTCAGATCGTGACCATTTTCAGAGAACTGTGTACACAGGAAAAAGTCTGAGACATGCTCTCTAAAACGCTCCCTTGCTGAAATTTAATTTTGACATCTTGCCACATGAAAGTTTTTCCTTTTTTTTTTTTTTTGAATTGCAGTAAAATAGACCAAACGTAAAATCTGCCATCTTAAGCATTTTTAAGTGTGCAGTTGGGTAGTATCGAGTATATTCACGCTATTGTGCAACCAATCCCCAGAACCCTCTGTGTCTTGTAAAACTGAAGTTCTGCCCCCATTAAACAGCAACTCCCCTCCCCCCACCCAGCTCCTGGCACACCATTCTTCTTTCGGTCTCTGTGAATCTGACTGGTCTGTACCTCATTTGAGGGCAATCATACAATAGCTGTCTTTCTGTGGCCTGTTTCACTTGACACAATACTTTCACAGTCCATCCATGTTGCAGCATGTGTCAGAATCTCCTTCCTTTTGAACGCTGAGTAATACTCCAGCATGCATATACACCACAGTTTGCTTACCTATTCATCTGCTGATGGATTTGGGGTTGCTTCCACCTTTCGGCTACAGTGAATTATGCTGCTGTGAACATGGGTGTATTAAATATTTTTCACTTCCTTTGGGTACATACCCAGAAGCAGGATTGCTGGATCATACGGTAATTCTAATTTTAATTTTTTTTGAGGAACTGCCATACTGTTACATAAAAGTTTCAGAGGATAACAAAATCACCCAGAAATGATCAGTGGAGGAGACTGGATTAAAGTGACACAAGGTGATAATTCTGGCATCTTTAAAATTCATCATCAATATTTCCTTTGGCCTTGGCTTTTCCTTAGATCTGTCCCTTTCCTTTAATTCAGGCTACGGAGTGAAGATGGTACTCTTCTCCAAGTGCCCGAGGCCCATGGTAACAGTCTCAGTTTATTGGAGAATGCCTTTGGGGGCTATAGTGGAGGAAGAAGCAGGATTGAGCAGAAGGAGGAATTGAGCTGCCAAGCAGGCATTGATAGCAGTCCCGCCCAGCCCGGCAGGGCACTCAGGAACCAAAATACCTTGTCACATAATTCTGTGTTGGGTCGAAACAGCAGTCTACACACCCCCCTTGGTCACTGGATGTGGGCTGTCTAGGAAAGAACATGACCTTGAGCTTGGGGACCCTCTGCAGCTGAGATGGGTTTTGAAGCCAGCATCTGGGGCCACATCTCCATCCTTAAAGCAGAGTCTGTGCGGCAGATCATCATGTCCACCATAGTAGTTTCTGAGAAAGACTGCTGACCACAAGCACCAACGAGAAGGTGGCCAGGCTACCATTTGATACCACTTATATGTGGAATCTAAAACATGACCAAATGAGCTTGTCTATGGAACAGACACAGAATGGCTGTGTGACTGCCAAGCCGAGGGAAAGGACTGATGCTGAAGCTGAAGCTCTAATACTTTGGCCACCTCATGCAAAGAGCTGACTCATTGGAAAAGACCCTGATGCTGGGAAAGATTGAAGGCAAAAGGAGGAGGGGGCGAAAGAGGATGAGATGGTTAGACAGCATCCCTGACTCAATGAACATGAGTTTGAGCAAACTCCAGGAGATAGTGGAGGATAGAGGAGCCTGGCGTGCTGCAGTCCATGGGGTCACAGAGTCGGACACTACTTAGCGACTAAAAAACAACAATGAAACAGACTCACAGCTACAGACAGCAAACTTGTGGTTGCCAAGCAGGGGGTGGGGTTAGGGGTTGAGGGAAGGATGGATTGGGAATTTGGGATTACCAGGTGCAAACTATTACATACAAAATGGAAGAACAACAAGGTCCTACTGTATAGCCAGGGAATCATATTCAACATCCTATGATAAACCATAATGGGAAAGAATATGAAAGAGAAAGAATATATATGTATAACTGAATTATTTTGCTGTACAGAAAAAATTGATGCATTGTAAATCAACTATACTTTAGTACAATAAATTTTAAATGTGGCCATGTTAGTACAAAGCAGGTCATTTGCTGGAAGAGGGTCTGTGTGGGTTGGTGAAGAGCACAGAGCACTAGGTAGGAACCCTCGGCTTTGTCCTCCTCAGCCGGGTGACCTTGATCAGGTTACTGACCCCTGCTGTGCTCCAGTTTCCTCCTATGACAAGGGTCATGCTAGAATCTGCCTCATATAAGCACTCACCGTCACATCACACCCATCACCAGCTCTGTATGTGTAATATCACCACAGATGCTTGGAGTGAAGGTGGGGTTCTAGAACCTGTGGAAGCAGCGGGAAACTAGGAGGGTGAGGATTCAGAGAGTGAGGCTAAAATGAACAATGAAAGATGAGCAGACAGCACAGAGGTAAGAAATGAGACACTCGGAGAAAATAACACAAATGGCTGGGTAGAATATCCGACTGAACTTTAAAATCAAAGGGCAACAAACAAAACAGTTTGGAAACATGACCTGGGAGCTGGTTCTCTGAATATTTCCAGGATCTTACTTGTAGCAAAATCACTTCTTACTCCGGCTCCCTCTCCTCTTTCCAGTGACCCCACTACTTTTCTCCAACCCCTACGGATCCACATGGGGGACTGCCTTTGTAGGCACATCTATTACAAGTTGTAGTAGGACTTGGAAGTTGCCATGCAAAGGGTCAGCGAGAGGTGGGACAAGAAGATCGATGCACCAAAGAAGAGACTAAGACATCATTCCATCTAGCAGGGGCTCCAGGCAAAGCTGAACACATGGGCATCAGGTGCCCATAACGGTGGGAGTAAGGGAACAGTCAGGAGCTTGGTCCTGGGTGCTGGGACCCAGCATTGGTGCTGGGACCGATCAGAGACGGACAATGTGTATAAAAGTCACAAACCCTTCAAGATAGAACACAGACAAAATAAAAGGAAGGAGTGAGAGCACTCGTGTACACTGAACTGACAGATGAGCTTTCCTTGTCCTGACTCGAAGGAGTCTGCTCCATCCCATCCACGTGAGCAGGGCCATTCCCTGCAGACGCCTCACCCCTGCACAGCGAGCCCACCCACGCCTGCAAAAGGGGCTCCTCTGGGCTAAGCGTGCTCCGAGTTCTAGACTGTGTTCCTAGCGCCTGTGTGGTTCAGCATTGCACTGGACAGCGGATTTCTCCTCTGAGTTTCCAGCATGATAGCACATCTCTGAAAAGCGGCTGAGCTCCTGAGAGAACTCGGGATGGGAGGAGACAAACATGCAGAGATCCCCACGCCCAGAGCCCCGCTTTCCACTGCGCCAACAATGGAGCGCTCCTCTCCTCCCTCCACCAGCAGGTCCATTGTCCTCCGGCTGCAAATGCAAGTGGGATAAACAGCAGCTGTGAGGCCCCTGCCCTTCCTCCTTGGAGGCCCGGGTATGGAATGTGAGAAGCCCGGCCTTAGTACAGCCGGTTCTGACTGCTCTCCAAAGAGAGCTGAGGAGGTGGGGACAGCAGACCACTCGTTCAACACAGAACATCCTCTGCAGGGAAAGGCTGGGCAGTCACAACAGCCGTCATCACTAATATTTTCCTATATTCTGCACACGCAGTAACTAGGGGAACTAGTTCTGCATAATTTATGTATGTGTATTTGCATCTGCCCGGCTCAGATGATAAAGAATCTGCATGCAATGCAGGAGATCTGGGTTCGATCCCTGGATCGGGACGATCCCCTGGAGGAGGGCACAGCAACCCACTCCAGTGTTCTTGCCTGTAAAATCCCAAGGACAGAGGAGCCTGGTGAGCTCCACAGGATCTGTAGGGCTGGGAAGAGTCAGACATGGCTGAAGGACCAACACACACACCACACACACACACACACACACACACACACACACACACACACACACAAAGCCTTATGTAGTCTCTGAGTCAATGGTTAAGTTTTTCTCCGTTTCTAATTAACTTTCGTGGCCCCCTACCCCTCGGATTCCTCAGATACATAGTAAATCTGCACTTCCTGGGGTCCACGTGCTCTGTGAAGTCGCTCCACATGAGGGACCTGCAAGTCTCTTGCCACAGCATTTCTGTCAACTGACCAACTGTGTGTGTTTCTGTTTAAAGACATCTTCTTAGACACGTGTTGCTGGGTCATTAACACTGAACCTCGGGCCCACAGCACACAACTGGAGTTTACCAGGGACACAGATTTTCTCCGAGAGGCCTGGCCCAACCTTTCTGCACTTGAGAACCCTAGGAAGCACTTTCTCACGACGCCCATTCTCGACAGCAGAAACATCAATGACAAGAATACAACTACGAAAACATGGCGCTGAGTAGACACGGAATAGGACACTTGTTTCCAGAAGCGGCTGAACTGAGAAGGTGAGCATCACCACCACCCCCCCTACACTGCAACTGGGAACACGCATGTGTTTGGGCAGCACTTGTGTGCATCTGCATATATCCTCAGAAGCCCTGCCAGGGTGCTGTGACTCTGGGGTCACAAGTACATTTTAACAAGGAGACAAATTCACAGGTACAGAATCCTGGAACTGCATGAAGTAGAGAATGTCCTGTGGGCAAACCCGTGAGTGAAGTCGCTCAGTCGTGTCCAACTCTTGGCTACCCCGTGGACTGTAGCCCACCAGGCTCCTCTGTCCATGGAATTTTCCAGGCAAGAATACTGGAGTGGGTTGCCATTTCCTTCTCCAGGGGAATCTTCCCAACCAAGGGATCGAACCCAGGTCTTCTGCATTGCAGGCAGATGCTTTAACCTCTGTGCCACCAGGAAAGCCCGTGGGCAAATCTGTATGGAACCTGAAATCAAGAAATCCTGGTTCTATCAGCTTTCAGAATGTGGAGAATTCTATTCCAGGGCCACTTTGGAGGCACTGGCCACTGTACACAGAAGTGACACTGCCACGTTCCCTGACTCCACAGTCACTAGACCACCGACGGGGAGATGCTTTCCTGTTACTGGTCATGCACTGGTTCAAAGTCAACGATTCTCAAACTATGGCCCTGGATGCAACTGTTAGAAATTCAGATGCAAACTGTTATAAGATAAACACAATGTCCTACTGTGGGTTTCCCTGGTGGCTCAGACAGTAAAGAATCTGCCTGCAATGCAGGAGATCCAGGTTCAATTCCTGGGTCAGCAAGATCCCCTGGAGAAGGGAATGGCAACCCACTCCAGTATTCTTGCCTAGAGAACCCCATGGACAGAGGAGACTGGTGGGCTATACTGTACAGTATAGCCATACTGTACAGCAAAGGGAACTATATTCAATATGCTGTGATATACCACAATGGAAAAGACTATGAGAAAACAAAAATATGGCTTCCCTGGTGGTCCCGTGTTAAGAATCCACCTGCCGATGCAGGAGACATGGGTTCGATTCCTGGTCCAGGAAGATTCCACCTGCGTCAGAGCAGCTAAGCCCGTGCGCCACCACGACTAAGCCTGTGCTCCAGAGCTGGAGAGCTACAACTACTGAAGCCTACGCACCCTGGAGCCTGTGCTCCCCAATTAGAGAAAAGCCCGGGAAGCAACGAAGACCCAGCACAGCCAAAAATAACAAGTAAGTAAATTTAAAAATATATATATATATATATATACATATGCATAACTAAATCACTTTGCTGTAGAGGAGAAATAAACACAACACTGAAAATCAACTCTACTCCAACTAAAACATTTTTAAAATAAGAACATGTGGATTCCCGGGCCCCACTCAGATCTACAGGATCAGAATCTCTGGAGATGGGCTCAGCAATCTGGGTTTTAAGAAGCCCTCCAGGAGACCCTACTGTATGCGCAAGTTTGAGAACACTGCTCTCTAAGTCAGGCAGCTTCCTCTGGTCCCCAGTGGCTCCTGGCCTGCAGTGGGCCTGACTCATTCTCCTTCCGTGTGGAAAGAGTCATGGCTTAAAAGTCAGAACAGAGTTCACATCCCACTTCTGTGTTTTACAACGGGGAGACCTTAAAGGACTGAAATACTCTGACCCTGCAGCTTCTTCATCGATGAAAACACGGAGATGAAAAGAAATACAGTAGATGAGAAAAAGTGCTCAGCACACACGAGGCCCTCAGTAAATGCTAGCTTTCTTTTCTTTCCCTCCCTTTCAGTATTCATCCCTGAACAAAACATGAAGGGTGAAGGAAAAAAAGAAAGAAAAAAAGAAAAAAAAAAAACCCAGAGAGACAGTGTTCTTTCTTTAGAATAGAATAGAGCTTGGGGCTTATCTCAGAGAAAACAATTACTATGTTCATCTCTCTCCCTCCACTCTGCGGCTCCCCTTCTTCCCCCACTACCCCGTGTGTGTGTGTGTGTGTGTGTGTGTGTGTGTGTGTGTGTGTGTGTGTGTGTGTTTGGAAAGCTGAGACTCTGGTGTCAAGTGTGGCTAGAGGGGGGAAAACACACTGAGGTCCTTTAAAGAGAACTCAGACTATTTTACTGAGCTCCTTGACCTTCATAAACAGTAAAAAAGCCAGTCCCTAGACTCCTTACATCCTTCCGGTTTCCCTCCTGTCTGCTGCCTCCACCAGGCAATTCCTCATTCTGCTTTCCTTCTGCCTAAGGAACTAGAAACTCCTTTCAGCTGGCTTGCTAGGATCTTCAAAGACTTTGAACAATGGGTGACTGCAGACTACTGCCAACCACCCCTGCGACCCCCCAGACAGAGCTGAGGGAGAATCCAGGTTTCAACTCACCAGCCCTTCCTTCATCCTGAGTTTGAAGTCACTAAAATCAAAGGAGGGGCTTCCCAGGTGGCGCTAGTGGTAAAGAACCCGCCTGCCAGTGCAGGAGACATAGGAGACACAGGTTCGATCTCTGGGTCAGGAAGATTCCCTAGGGAAGGAAATGATAACCCACTCCAGTGTTCTTGCCTGGAGAATCCCATGGACAGAGGAGTCTGGTGGGCTACAGTCCATGGGGTCACAAAGAGTCGGACACAACTGAAGTGACTTAGCACACAAAATCAAAGAGGCGCCTAGCAAGGTGTTATATTCAGAGAATCTAATTCTGCATGTTGGAAAAAAGTTTTTTTAATTATTTATATATTTGCCTGCACTGGGTCTTAGTTGCAGCAGACAGGCTCAGGCAGGCTCAGTTGCCCCATAACATGCAGGATCTTAGTTTTCTGACCAGGGATCAGACTGGCATCACCTGCATTGGAAGGCATATTTTTAACCACTAGACCACAAGGAGACTAAGGGAAGTCCCAGAAGTTGCCTCTTTTTTTGGTTCCTCCTAGGACTGCAGTCCCTCTTTGACTGCCTTCCCAGACACTATCTTCCTAGAGACCTGCTGCGGCTGCCAGTGTCTAAAATAGTTTATCACAGTCTTGATTCCTTGCCCCCGAGCAGTGGTAACACTCAGGAAACTAACCAACATTTACAGTGAGGAAGAGATGGTTACGGTCCTGGAATTTTATTGGTAAAAACCAACAGGAATTTAGCGGTTAAAAACCAACTGCCCTGTTCTGAGCCAGGGAGATTCCTGAATGCAGGTTTCGAGATGTCTCATCAGCCTTCCTCACCTTAATTGTTTTATACGTCAACTCAGGCTCTGCTTCAGCTAGACAAGCCTAATAGTATTTCCTTCCTGATGCAGTTTCCTTCTCTGAAAACAGAGCTAGAGGCAGCTCAGACCCAGCAAAGAGAGGTGACTGATCCAGATCATGTTTGGGTCCAGGGTTCCTTCTCCATCCAGCATTATACCTCTCTTCCCAACCCCTAAGCCACTGTCTTAAGCCTTCCCTGTAACCTTCCCTGGGTGTGCTTAGCTGCTCGGTTGTGTCTGACTCTGTGACCCCATGGATTGTAGCCTGCCAGGCTCCATGAGATTTTCCTGGCAAACATACTGGAGTGGGTTGCCATTTCCTTCTCCACCCTGAAACCCCAAACCTTGCTTTTTCCTTTCTACCAAAACCTGTCCTCAAACCTTTCAAATCTCTTGAAAATTTGGCTTCTCCGAGCAATCAGACCTTTCTGATCCTCATCAGACTCTGTTCATCCCATTTACTCCAAGATTCTCTTTCTCTTCCAAGCAAAGAATGATACACAGTAGGACCATCAAAATTTCTGACTTGGAGGATTATCCCAGTTTTTAATAGATAAGGACCCCAACTAGCTATGTCATTAGTCAGAGGTCCCTAAGCTGGGAACAAAGTCAAGTCTAAAACTCATGCCTCTGAGTCCACAGTTCAGGATTTTGTTTTCATTACATGAAAGTGTCTATTTGTGTTTCTTTTCTCCATCAATATTCTAATGTCTTTTAAAATTTTTTCTTTATCTACTTATTTATTTGCCTGTGTCAGGTTTTAGTTGCCACACTCCAGATCTCTGTTGCCCACTGTGGGATCTTTTTTTTTTTTGTTTGTGTTTCGTCGCAGCACATGGGATCTTCTGGTTCCTTGACCAGGGATCGAACCCAGGCCCTCTGCATTGGGAGCGCCGAGTCCTAGCCACCAGACCACTAGGGAAGTCCAAATATTCTTCTTCTTATATCTTTACATGAGGTTGTTTTTTCAAACTTCCTTTGTCACCATTACTGGTGACATGATAAATCTCAATCAATATCACAACTCAGCATTTCCCCAGAATACCCTACGTGGGACCCACAGTGGCACTGCTGATGGCCCACTCCCTAAATTCTTTCTCCTTATGTCCCAAATGACTCTAGCTTTATCCTCCAAAGACGGTCCATCCCCCTCAAGCCTTAAGGAGGCCAGAGTTGGTACAACAAAAGAAACACTGCTACTGATGCAGAAAATCCACTCCTTTATCTGAAACATGAAATATCAAAATACAGCTGGTTGAACTGGAAGAGCCTGACAGATGGGGCTCACAGGGGACATCATATTGTGGATACTGACCCAAGGCTCCTCTAATAGGATTCACAGGACCCGATACCCACTAGTGTGAAGGCGCCAGACTTCAGAAGAGCCGTTATGACCCAGCTATAATGCACTGGGAGCAAGGAACTCCTGCCGAAAGCTGGGCCAATCAGACTCTCTTATGGCAATTTAGAATTGAGGCTTCACACACTGGTATGTGTCCTTTGGAGGCTAGAATTATGCAGTAATGCAAAGTTAGGGCCCAGGTGGCCTTGACTGATGATACTGTGAAAGAGGGAGTGAAGCAGAACCTCAGAGAAGCAGAGGTGAGACACTCAAAGAAACAGACAGCCATTTGGGATTCTCATTCCTGGTTCCATCTCTTTGTGACTTGTATGCATGCATGCTCAGTTGTCTCCAGCTCTTCGCGACCCCATGGACTGCAGCCCACCAGGCTCCTATGTCCATGGGATTCTCCAGGCAAGAATACTGGAGTGGGTTGCCATTTCCTTCTCCAGGGGATCTTCCTGACCCAGAGATCAAACCTACATCTCCTGTGTCTCCTGCATCGGTAGGTAGATTCTTTACCACTGAGCCACCTGGGAAGCCTGTCTGTGGTTTGCAGGAAACCCAATAAGTCCACCAAACCTGTTTATTCCCCTTTCTTTCTTTTTTTGCTGCTTTACCTGAACTAGTCGAGCGGGTTTCCTCTGCAACAGAGAAGTCTGGACTGAGACCCTTCCCTTCCAGAGCTGAAAGGTGAACCAGGCAGCCGACCCTGGCTAGGAAGTCAGGGCGATCTGGCCAAGGACTGGAAGGTGGTGACTGTTTCCTTCTCTGTAGGCAGAGGTGCTGGTCAGGCTTGGATTTTCTGTGCATCGGGGCTCTCAACCTGAGATATATTCCTCTGTCCACTCCGAACCCCATCCAGGTAAACAGAGCAGCAGTTGCCAGCCCTCAGCATTCACAGAACTTAACTTCCCCTCATGCACTTCCTTCTGAAGCACCTAGAAGACACTTTTGCTTGTTTGGGGACAAAAGCAAGCCCAAAACCTTATTAAAGTGAATCCAGGGACTTCCCTGAAGGTCTGGTGGCTGGGAGTTCATGCTTCCAATGCAGTGGGGCCCCCTGGATTCAATCCCTGGTTGGGGAACTACAGCCCACATGGCGAAACTAAAGTTAGCATGCTTTAAGTTAGCATGCTGCAACTTAAAGAGTCCACATGTTGCAACTAAAACAGGAAAGAAAATTAAAAAAAAAAAGATCCTGAATGCTGCAACTAAGACCTGACACAGCCAAATAAATAAATAAACATGAAAAAAGAAAAAAGGGAATCCAACTGGTTTTGGCTTTTTGCCTCTAACTTCTGTTGGGAGCAGAGATTCTCCACCTCAGTCACTAGCACTATTTTTATGATTTTTGATATATCCACATACCACTGGTACTATTTCGTTACTATTTAAAATATATATACATAAATTTTTTTGTTTATCCTAACCTGTAATATTCATTGATAAAACCATGGGCTTATAAGGTATATTATATTTTTTCTAATAAATACCTAAATGCAAAACTATTACCAAAAAAAAAATGTATTTTTTTTAACCACCTAAGATCATCTCATGTGTACCACCTTAGGAAACACTAGTATCACGTGGGTTTTGGATCAGCTGGGCTTGGTTCAGGTATTAGCTCTGCCATTTAATACCTGCATGACCTTGGGCCAGTCACTCAATCTCTGTAAACTTCAATTTTGTCACAATTTCCCAGGGGTCCATGGCTAAGAGTCGGCACTCCCAATGCAGGGGGGCTGGGTTCCACCCCCGGTCGGGGAACCCGATCCCACAGGCCGCAACTAAAGATCTCACGTGCTGCAACTAAGACCTGGCGCAGCCAAATAAAAACATAACTGAATAAACAAAACAAAATAAAACAACAACAACAACAATAAAAGCGTAACTGTGTCCTCGTCAGGGTTTTGGTGAGGATGCAATGGGGTAGTGGTACACACAGCGTATTCAGCTTGCAGATGGTACCAGCATACAGGAAACGCTGGGTGGATGTTGCCTGGCACGGCTGCTGGCCCTGCACCTCCCACTTCTTCACTACATTCACTCCTCTTTCTTCCCTTTCTTCTCTTCTCAATCAAGGCACCAGCATGAAGTGGGTTTGTTTATTGAAGTGTAGGGAATTTATACAGATCCCTCCCAGAGGCCAGGATAGAAAGCTAAGTGTGCAGCCTCTGAGAGGTCCAGATTGGTGGCATCTAATGACGTGACTTACTACTCTGCCTGCTGCAGTGGCCAAGATAATGACATTGCCTCCACAGAACCTTGTTCTGAAGGTTTTCAAAGCCTCGCGGACATAATTGAACGCAACCCCAGTAAGTGTGGACAAGCATTATCTTCCTCCTTTATCAGGTGTGGGAATCAAGACCCTAATGGGCCTGGTCTGGTTACTCAGCAACAGTGGCAGAGCCTCACAGAGGAGTCCAGGACCCCCTTCAGAGGCCACCATACCGCCTTCCCATGTGACGTGGAAGGTCCTGTGAGCCTTCTGGAAGTGAGCAGGGAGGGGGTTCTGTGCACAAATAAGATATGAACACTGGGGACTTCCCTGGAGGTCCAGTCATTAAGACTCCACATGCCCAATGCAAAGCGACCTAGGTTCAATCCCTGGTCAGGGAACTAGATCCCAAATGCCTCAACTAAGACTTGATATAGCCAAATTTTTAAAAATATACATGAACACTGAATCAAACACAGTTAAGACAGGTTTCTTTTCTGTGAGACTTCAATTGTTCATATGCTAATATGCATTACGATTCTCCAACAGGGAGACAGAGAGAACTTACTTTAGTGCATGTGACCACAACCCTGTGGCTGTTCAGTCGCTAAGTCATGTCCGACTCTTTTTGACCCATGGACTGCAGCACATCAGCCTACTCTGATCTCTACTATCTCCTGGAGCTTGCTCAAATTCATGTCCATTAAGTCGGGGATGCTATCTAACCATCTCATCCTCTGTCACCCCCTTCTCCTCTTGCCTTCAATCTTTTCGAGCATCAGGGTCTTTTCCAATGAGTAGACTCTTCACATCAGGTGGCCAGAGTATTGGAGCTTCAGCTTCAGCATCAGTCCTTCCAATGACCACAACCCTACCTATTTAGCAATTCTTATGATACATATCCTCAGAGCTCTTGTTTGGAAACAGAGCTTGAGCTGATCTTACTGGCATGAATTCTACTCATTTGACTCCCTTACATGATTAAGCTGCTCTTAAAACGCTGAAAAATAGCCATGTCTGAAGTTATTCCACCCCCACACTCCCATGGTCCCACCTCAGAGACTATGGTCTCATTCCTGTATCATAATACACCCCATAATACACAGCCATTATACACCCTGGGAACTGAGTCCCTCTACAGCTCACCTCAGTCACACACTTGCTAATGTGCAATATTTCAACTCTTTATTTGGTCCTTTTTAAAATCAAAAACAACCAACTTTAGGGACTTCCCTGGAAGTCCAGTGGTTAAGATTCCGAGCTTCCACTGCAAGGGGCATGGTTTATAGCTCTAATGGGAGATCTAAGATCCCACATAATGTGTAGCATGGCCAAAAAAATTAAAAAAGAAAAAGGAAAAAAAAGACCAACTTAACAAAAATTTTTTTCATTTTTTAAAAAAAGTTTTTTTTAAAAATAAACTAGACCAGATCTTATTTAATAAATAAGACCTGGCTGCACCAGCTCTTAGTTGCACCACGTGGAATCTTTGTTGAGGCACACTAGTTCTTTAATTACAGCACACAGGATCTTTAGTTGTGGTTTGTGGGATCCAGTTCCCTGGTCAGGGATTAAACCTGGGCCCCCTGCATTGGGAGCACAGAGTTTTAGCCGCTGGACAACCAAAAAAGTCACCCAACTTTAAATTTTGTTAATTTTTTTAAGAACTTAAAATAATATAAGAAATTATTATTTAATATATATTAATTATATATTATATTATATTTATAAGCATGATTTTAGTATTTTAATAAAATTATTTCTAATTTAAAAAAATAAATTATTGATAGAAAGACATAGGAGATATGCCATTTTACAAGGAAATGATGCCAAATCCTAGGGAGACCAAGTCTCATAGTAAGACCACAGCATTCCTAGAAACAGAAGTGAAATACCCTGTCTCCAGGCACAAGGCTGCTTTACACAACTGAAGTGCTTCCTCAACTTAAATGTGCGGGTCAGGGGTATGACCGAGCCCTCTGAATTACGGGGACTCTGTATCTCTCATCTTATGCTTCATGTGAAGTACTGTGTGGGGAAGGAAAAAGAGACAGTTGTGGAAACATCTGCTTTAGAAATACAAATGGACCCCAAAATACATCTCTACAGGGGAACCCCCTTGTTATACTGCTGTGAAAGGTGAGCACCAGGCCCAGTAGAGAGTCACCGGGGCTGCGTCAGGCTCTTCCTTAGCCTAGGGGCTGGCCTAAGCGTCAGTGAGCAGTCCCCCACCTCCCGAAGCCGAGGCTCCCTCCCTGTAGAAGTGGGGCACAGTCAACAGACAGCGCCTGAAGCGGAGGTGGTGTGACAGAGGATTCATGCTCAATGCACTTCTGTTTTCTCAA
The DNA here is from genome assembly GCF_033118175.1 of Dama dama. Classification (NCBI taxonomy): domain Eukaryota; kingdom Metazoa; phylum Chordata; class Mammalia; order Artiodactyla; family Cervidae; genus Dama; species Dama dama. The sequence goes on from NC_083702.1 coordinate 12,619,940, forward strand.
GAGGTGTGAGACAGCTTTAGGAAAGGCCAGTGAACACCATAACGTTAGTATCAGGATTTCTGAAAGTAAGAGGAAGTGAAGCAGGAAGGCTATCATACCTACTGAGGATACATTTGTCTTTGAGCCTCCTGGCAACCACAGCAAAAAGGGAAACATGTCATAAACAAAGGTGGATAGTTGGATAGTGGGGCTTCCTGGCAGTCCAGTGATTAAGACTCTGAACTCCCAATGAAGGGGGTATAGGTTCAATCCTTGGTAAGAGAATTAGATCCCACATGCCATGCCATGGGATGTGGGCTAAAATAAGGTGTTTTTTTTAAGATAAAATAAATAATAACAATAATTTAAATAAATAAAAAATAAAGAAAAGTGGATGCCTACTAATTACCCACAATAGAAAAAGATTCTCCTGGAGTTAAATTCTTAAAAAAATTTTTTTTTTACCTAAGATCTTATTTTACTGGCTACTATGCAATATAATGAACAATGTCCAGGACAGTAGCTTTATAATAAATGCAGAACGTTTTCATAGGACTGTTTCCTATAACAAGTTTGGATTGGAGTTAAGATTCTTATATCAAAGTCGAGTGGCTATGGCATCAGACTGGTCTTTGATGAAGTTTTTATTGTTCAGTCACCAAGTCATGTCCATATGCTTCTCAAATCTTCCAACCAGACTTCCCTGGTGGTCCAGTGGCTAAGTCTCTGTGCTACCAATGCAGGGGGCCCAGGTTTGATCCCTGGTCAGGGAACCAGATCCCACGTGCCACAGCTAAGATCCAATGCAGCCAAAAAAAAAAAAGCTTCCACCCAGAAGTAGCACCTCTATTAACATTTTTCTAGCTAAGGTAAGTCATAGGATGATGCCTACCTGCTGAGAATGTGAGCAAGTGCGGTCCCCCTGTGCCTTGGAGGAAAACCAGAATATTCATGGACAGACCCACGATGAATATCCCCAGATCAAGCTTCCTCTCCATTCAGAGGCAGTCACTGCCATGAACTAGGGGGCATATCTAGACCCTATTTATGTTTTTACTACAAATAAGCATTTGTAAATAGTATAGCACCAGTTTATGTATTTTACAAAACATTGGTTGAAGACACACACTTTTATATAGCCCTGCAATTTTTAAAATCAACATTTTGCTTTCAGGATTTATTTCTGCTGAGTCATATAGATCTAGCTTATTTATTTAATCTGCTGCATTGAATTCCATATTATTATAGACTGTGACTTATTTATGCACTCCCCTACACACGAACACACTGTTTCTAACTTTCTATAATTACTGGTAGTGTGTATTGTAAACATACTTGGGATCATCCCCTGGCAGTCTTTCTCAGTTGGGTTTAACAAGACAAATGTCAAAATGCAATTGCTATGTGTAATGAGTTAACTTCTCTCTTAAGCATCCTGAATTTCATTGGAGGAACTGATGCTCAGGTTGAAGCTCCAATACTTTGGCCACCTGATGCAAGGAGCCTACTCACTGGAAAAGATCCTGATGCTGGGAAAGACTGAAGGCAGGAGGAGAAGGGAATGACAGAGGATGAAATGGTTGGATGGCATCACTGATTCAATGGACATGAGTTTGAGCAAACTCCAGGAGTTGGTGAAGGACAGGGAAACTTGGCGTGCTGCAGTCCATGGTTTTGAAAAGTCCATTTGCTTCTCACGACTGCACAACAATAGCAAGCATCTAGAATGATATCAGATAAACGGAATTCTTGGAAGAGTTGAGAAAACACTCAAATAACTGTGCTCCCTGGCTCACAGGAAGAACCCAGATTGGATTCCAACAGTTGCTAATAAAGGGAGGAGCAGCCAGGAAACACCTGAGGCAAAATTTAAGCAACCAGAGAAGCTCATCGGGATTAGGAGACTGAATAAAAAAAACAAATGAAAAAACAAGGAAACCAACCACCTGAGATTAAGGGACTGCAAGCCTTGCTCACATCCTGATCTTGTCAGACTCTACATGTGAAGTGTTATAACAAACTTCATCAAATCCTCTGGTTGAGACACATGGTATGATAATCTCTATGTTCCATCCATGCTGCTGCAAATGGCATTATTTCATTCTTTTTATGGCTGAGTAATATTCCATTGTATATAAGTACCACGTCTTCCTTATCTATTCACCTGTAGATGAACATTTAGCTTGTTTCCATATCTTGGCTACTGTAACTAGTGCTACTATGAACACTGGGGTCCAAATTATAGTTGTTGTCTGGATATATGACCAGGAGTGGGATTGCTGCATCCTAGGCCAACACTTGCTATTGTCAGACATTTTACTTTTGGCCAATCTCATGAGTGGGAAACAGCATCTCATTGTTGTTTTTAGTGAGCATTTTTTAATAATTTAGCAATTGCATTTCTTTTTTTGTGCATCACTGTTCAAGCTCTTTGCACATTTATCTTTCGGGTGGTTTATGTTTTTCATGTGGATTTGTAGTATTTGTTATACATTTTGAATCTAATGATTCAACTGTTACAAAGTGGCATCTTGAGGCAATTCTAGTACATTCTCCACCTACATATAACCCATCACCACTAAAGTCATTTATCTCATTTTTTAAGTCATTTTCATCTCTAATACTTTATGTATCCATGTCATGACTTGATACAGATACATATATATACCCAAAGCTAAGTTATTTTAAACCAAATTGCAAACAGTTCTACTAAATACATAGATGCATTTTATATATATTCCTTCTATCCCTAAGCAATCTCTTCCCTCCACAGGGGACATATCCTGGATTTGCCTAAATTACAGAGAACTTTGGAATGGCCAGATCTGGACATGGCTGTGTTTGTTACAGTTACTGTTACCTGAAGATCAGCCAGTCCAAATGCCCTCTTCACGGAGGCTTTCTCTGCCCTACTGGACAATGGAACTGCTTAACATGAGCAGACCAGGCCTTTAAATGAAACTGGATTTGTGGTTACTCTCTAACAGACCAACAGAGCAGTCAACAGTGCCCTGGGCTCATGCGTTGGCAATAGTATCTTGCAAAGGGAACATTAGCTTAAAAGACATTCTAAGAGCAAATAATAGTGTGGTAAAACTATAGAGAGTGAAAAAGCTGCCTTGAAACTCAACATTTAAAAAGATCATGGTCCCATAACTTCATGGCAAATAGATGGGAAACAATGGACACAGTGACATGTTTTATTTTATTGGGCTCCAAAGTACTGCAGATGGTGACTGCAGCCATAAAAAAATATTTTTTTAACATGTCAAACTTAAAAGTTTATTTTATTTTTTCCCTTTATTTTTATTAGTTGGAGGCTAATTACTTTACAATATTGTAGTGGTTTTTGCCATACATGTTCATGAGTCAGCCATGGATTTACATGTGTTCCCCATCCTGATCCCCCCTCCCACCTCCCTCCCCATCCCATCCCTCTGGGTCATCCCAGTGCACCAGCCCCGAGCACTTGTCTCATGCATCAAACCTGGACTGGCGATCTGTTTCACACTTGATAATATACATGTTTCAATGCTATTCTCTCAGATCATCCCACCCTCACCTTCTCCCATAGAGTCCAAAAGTCTGTTCTATACATCTGTGTCTCTTTTTCTGTCTTGAATATAGGGTTATCGTTACCATCTTTCTAAATTCTATATATATGCGTTAGTATACTATATTGGTGTTTTTCTTTCTGGCTTACTTCGCTCTGTATAATGGGCTCCAGTTTCATCCATCTCATTAGAACTGATTCAAATGTATTCTTTTTAATGGCTGAGTAATATTCCATTGTGTATATGTACCACAGTTTTCTTATCCATTTGTCTGCTGATGGGCATCTAGGTTGCTTCCATGTCCTGGCTATTAAAAACAGTGTGCAGCCATAAAATTAAAAGATGATTGCTCCTTGGAAGAAAAGCTATGACAAACCTAGACAGTGTATTAAAAAGCAGAGACATCTCTTTGCCAACAAAGGTCCATATAATCAAAGCTATGAGTTTTCCAGTAGTCAGGTACGGATGTGAGAGTTGGACCATAAAGAAGGCTGAGTGCCAAAGAATTTATGCTTTTTAATCATGGTGCTGGAAAAGACTCTTGAGAGTCCTTTGGACTGCAAGGAGATTAAACCAGTCAATCCTAAAGGATATCAACCCTGAATATTCATTAAAAGTACTGATGCTGAAGCTGAAGCTCCAATACTTTGTCCACCTGATGTGAACAGTCAACTCATTGGAAAAGACCTTGATACCAGGTAAGACTGAAAGCAAAAGGAGAAGGGGGCTGCAAAAGATGAGATAGTATACAGTATACTAACACATATATATGGAATTTAGAAAGATGGTAACGATAACCCTATATGCAAAACAGAAAAAGAGACACAGATGTACAGAGCAGACTTTTGGACTCTGTGGGAGAAGGCGAGGGTGGGATGTTTTGAGAGAACAGCATCGAAACATGTATATTATCTAGGGTGAAACAGATCACCAGCCCAGGTTGGATGCATGAGACAAGTGCTCGGGGCTGGTGCACTGGGAAGACCCAGAGGGATGGGGTGGGGAGGGACGTGGGAGGGGGGATTGGGATGGGGAACACATGTAAATCCATGGCTGATTCATGTCAATGTATGGCAAAAACCACTACAATATTGTAAAGTAATTAGCCTCCAACTAATAAAAATAAATGGGAAAACAAAACAAAACAAACAAAAAAAAAGATGAGATAGTTAGATAGCATCACTGACTTGATGGACACGGATTTGAGCAAACTCCAGGAGATAGTGGAGGACAGAGGGAGCTGGCATGCCGCAGTCCATGGGGTTGCAAAGAGTCGGACATGATTTAGTGACTGAACAACGACAACAAAATTATAGGAATAAGGAGAGTTTCAAATTTTACCTAAAACATCATCATTGTTAAAGTTGACTCTGTGCAGTCATATGTTAGGATCATGATGTTTTTATGGCATTTTCTTTTCTTGTCTCTAGTCTCCAAATATCCTGTAATAGACCTGTGTGTGTCAGTCACTCAGTCCTGTCTGACTCATTGGGACCCCATGGACTGTAGCTCATCAGGCTCCTCTGTCCATGGGATTCTCCAGACAAGAATACTGGAGTGGGTTGCCATTCCATTCTCCAGGGGACCTTCCTGACCCAGGGATCAAACCCAGATCTCCTGCATCAGAAGCAGATTCTTTACTGTCTGAGCCTAGAGTGTGGATACAGTAGACCTATACTATATTAATAGTTAAAAAATCATAATGAGAAACGAAACCAAAATGTGACCCACTGTGATTACAAGGATTCTTGGTTTCTCATGTAGGTGTTCATCTCAAGAGGAGGCAGAAATCAAAGGCAGAAAAGTCTAAGGGCCTTTCCCATTTGTAAGTTTTTCAAAGTCAGTTTGAAAGTGCTAAAAACCTGCAGGCTCACCCAGGATGGGGGCGGAAGAGGGCACATGCTATAACTGAAAGCGCAGAGAAAAAGTGCTGTGATAGAGGAGGGGGATCAGAATGGAGTGAGGGGGCCAGGTTCAGGGGGGTGCTGGAGGAGTTTTCACACCTGCCTGAGCAGGGCAGCATGTACAGAGAAAGAGGGCCAGGGGATTTGGTGCGCGACGCCTCGACTGTAAGCCTGGGCTCTGACAGACTGTGGGTGGGTTGCTCAATCTCACTGTGAAATGCAGGTGACGTTCTGGGTTGTTGTGAGCCCCAAATGCAACAATGTCCTTGAAAGCACTTGGTAGACACTGAAGCTCCCTTTGATAACTCATGTGAGTTATTATTAGTGGGAAAAGGGCGCCAGTGCTAGCAAACAGCAGAGAGAAAAAAGCTGCAAGCCAGGGCCAGGACAGGAGGGCTGCATATGGCAGAGAACGGCGCACACGGCATGGGAACCAACCCATGCCTGTCCCACCTTCTTCACTGTGACTGACCCCGGGCCATCCTCCTGGGGGACACCCTTAGGACATGGCATTTTGGGGTAAGAATACTTTGTTCTTGTGTTGTGTCTAAAGTCTAATGATGCTATTCCTCATTAAATCTTTTTTTAAGATTTTTTTTAATGTGGACCATTACAATCTTTATTGAACTTGTTACAATACTGCTTCCATTTTATGTCTGGTTCTTTGCCCTGAGCATGTGGGAACTTAGCTCCCCAACCAGGGACTGAACCTGCATTGGAAGGTGAAGTCTTAACCACTGGACTGCCAGGGACGTCCCCTCATTAGATTTCTTTGTGCAACACTGGGTTAAAAGGGCACCATGTCATCCAGAAAGATGCATTTTGACAGGTGGAAACTTAAAACCAAACGAGGAAGGATTTTTTTCCTACCCCAATGCCTTCGGCTTCTGGAGGGGAGGGGTGACACCACCAGATATTGTTAACAAAGAAACTGGCCTCAGGCTGGTGTCCCTCACTCAGCTGCTCAGCTGCCCAAGATTCCACTGACCCCAGAGACAGACATGATGACCTGTGTTCTCTCTCTCACACACCCCTAAGGCTGCACTGGGTGATCTTTCTTTCCCCTAAAAGGTAACTATACACTGTCTCCCTTTAAACCACAGCTCATCAGCACACACACACACCAGATTGTAACATGTGAGAGGAAGTGTGTACAGTAACAGGCTTTACTTGCCACCCCACCCCCAATTCCTAATCCCAGGGACCACAAATATGGTGGCAGTTTTCAGTGAAAAGTTAAGGCCTCCAAAGCAATTCTAATTTGCAGTGACTTCTGCTTGGCTCTTAGAAATCCCCTGCTTTGGGAAAAGGCTCATTACGCTGGTGGAGTAGCTCTTAAGAGCCCCAGGTTACATTTGTGGCTATTGAGACTCAGACTGAATTCCCCAGAGTCTGGAATGGTGTATGGTGAGACTTTTAATATGAGCTTCAGAACCAGTCCTTTTTACATGTATCTCTGTGATTGCCAAGGGGGGAGGATGAGTGCACACCACTTACAGGGATATTTGTGTGTGTGTGTGTGTGTGTAAGGGGAAGGCTGAAATCATATTCAATATAATAATTTAATGAGTGCTTGGAAAACAAACCCTACTGACTTCCTTTGCAAACTGTAGAAAATAAAGTCTGATAGAATTCTTCTTGGCTCTTGGGAACGTGCAAAGACATCTTCCTTACTATGGAGGGCATCCAGAGCAGAGACAGTGAGGTGTTCATGGTCTATTTATCAGATGGCGGGGGGGCGGGGGGTAGGTACTGTCTCCACTGGCCACGTGGTCCTGCTCTGGTTCACTCACACTTTGTATTTAACATCATCTTGCAATGGAATTGTTCTCAATGTTGTGTCATCTGGAACTATTGCCTACCAATAGCCACTATTTTTCTCCTACATCTAATGCCACCATCTGTGGTCTCAATGTCTGTGTCCCCTACCAGACTCACAGGCTGAAATTATAGTAACCCCCAAAGGTGATACCAGTAGGTGGAGTTTTGGCAGGTGATTAGTGCATGAGGATGGAGCTCTGCTGGGTGGGATCAGTGCTTTTATAAAAGAACATTGACCCTTTCCTGGTGATCCAGTGGTTAAGAATCCGCCTTGTGAGGCAGGGGACAGGGGTTCAATTCCTGGTCCAGGAACTAGATCCCAAATACCTCGGAGCAACTAGAAAGCCCGCACACCAATGAAAGGCCCTGCACGATGCAACGAAGATCCCGAGTGTGGCAACTAAGACCCCCACACAGCCAGAAATAAACAAAAAAAGCACACAGGCCCCCAGCCGTTCTACCAGGTGAGGTTATGAAGCAAGGTCTCTGCACCCTGGAAGTCCACCCTCACCTGACCACTCTGGGGCCCTGATGTCAGACCTGTAGCCGCCAGAACAGACAGCAACAAATTTCAGTTGTTCATAAGATACCCAGTCTGTGTTTTTTTCTTATAGCAGCTGGAATAGACTCAGACTCATTACGAAAAAGGTACGGGTGGTATAAAAACAGAAAGAATACAAGGTTTTACATATAGTATATTCTCAATTTTATGAAATTTTTTTTTTTTTTACTAATTTATAAGTTAGTATGAGAAGCAGTGTGCTGTAGTTGGAGAAAGCATGGGCCTGCAGTCAGAAGAACTAAAGTGTGGATATGGTCTCTGCTACTTACTAGCTGCATAAACACTCTGCTCCCCTGTTGTCTTATCTGCAACATGGGAAGGGTGGGGAAAGAGCTACATTTATTTCTGGAAAGTTGAATTAAATTAGAACAAATTTAAGTAAAACACTTTGAGGATAGACAGCACTCAGTAACTGATCTTGTTATTATTCTGAGGCGGGACTAGATAGAGCCAGATTCATGGGTCACACAACGCCTGGTACCTGGCAAGGGCTCTGAACTTGGTTTAAAGCTGGGCTGCGGCCATCTTAAAATGCGTAACGATTTTTTAACAAGGGGCTCCACCTTTTCACATTGGGACTTACAAATTACATCACTGGTTCTGAGAAAATACACACACACACACACACACACACACACACACACGGAAAAGACTGAAAAGCAATACATCAAAATGTTAACAGTTTATCTTTGGGTTATTTTAAAGGTGATTTCTGTTTCATTGCTTATTCTTCTGTATAGTCTACATTTTCCATTTTGAATGTCTATTACTTTGGTTTTGAGAGGAAAAAAAGTGAACACATGTTCTTTTATAAAACAGTTCTCCCCATTTTGCAGATGAGTGAAACCAAGGTAACAGATAGATAGGAAATGACTCACACCAGGGCACATTAAGACAAGGGCAGGGGAAGTGAACCCCTTCTGGTCCTGCTCCCCTCACCACGGTCTGAGTTACCCAGCATTTCCAGCACAAATGTCTCTGGGCATCTGACCTGGTCTGGGGAACCAGCTCCACACTCTGCAGAGGGAGCCCCAGATCCCTGGCCTGTGAGCATGCGCACAGGCTGACTGCTCTCAGAGCTTTGAAAGCAGATGCCACGGTCCTGCTCCCAGAGGGCTTCCAGCCGAGTTGTGCATGAGGAGGCTGTGCACACTCTAGATGCTGTGAGAATAGCGGGGAGGACCTGGTTGAGCAACTGAGGGGCTTCCCTGGGGGTCCAGTGGCTAAAACTCTGTGCTTCCAAAGCAGGGGCCCCAGGTTCCAGTTGTGGTCGGGGAACTAGATCCCACATGTCACATGCCACAGTGAATATGGAGATCAAAGATCCCGCACGCCACAACTAAGACCAGTGCAGCCAAATAAATAATTAAAAATAAAAAAAAAAAAGAGCAACCGAGAGCACTGAGCATAGTCTTTTCGGTCAGGTTCTCCACAAGGAAAATATGAAGGCTCCTTTGAACCTCCCTCCCCACCCGAAGGTGTCCAGAGGTGAGCAGTATGAAGGAGCAGGGGACGTGAACGCTGGGATAATCCCACTGTGTTCCCCACAGTTCACAGTATTAAACATCCGACAAATGCCACCAGGATGGTTTCTTTATTTCACGCTCACAGGAGCCCAGCCTCCTGTGTGCTCTGATTTTCCCTCCTGCACTTTCTCTTCCCCGCCTGTGTCTCTTGGCAAGCATCCAAATTAGATTTTTTGGTGCACTCCCCCACTCCCGCCCCATGAATGCCCCTTGAAGGTCCTTACAGTTCATTCCTACTTCACCCAACCCTTCCTCCTCCAAGAACCAAGCCTGCTCTCAGCAGCCCCCTGAATCTCCATAGACTAGCAATCTTTAAGGACCATTAGAATTCATCTCCGGTAGAATTTTCTAGGCTCAGACTCGAGGCTCTGGGCTGAGATCAAGAGAATAAGAGAAAGACTTGGGGGAGCTCAATAGCCAGGCTCACACTGGTGAGGGTCACACGAAAATTTACATTAGCTCCATTATGGAGTCCTTCTCACACCATCCAGGCAGGTAGTTGGCTTTACATCCATGATCTGACTTAGTTTAATCTTCACCATGATCTTGATAAATTAGGTACTAAGGCCCCCATTCTTACCGGATGAAAAGAGGCAAAGTGCTCAAAACACAGTGAGTCAAAACCCACAGAACATGCAACAGCAAGGTGGAACCCCATTTCACACCTGGGACGTTGGGTGATCATGACTTGTGACATAGGTTCATTATTTGTAACAAATGCACCCCAGCAGCAGGGATGTGACAATGGGGGAGATTGTGCTCTGTGTGTGTGGCGGGGGCAAGGGGCGGGGAGGTCTATGGGGACTCTCCACACTGTGTGTACTCAATTGTGCTGTGAACCTAAAGATGCTCTAAAAAATAAAGTCTATTAAACACAGACAGACACAACTGGTAAGCCCCAGGAGTTAAAACTAGGTCTGTCTCCTGCTCTATAGCACAGGGAATTCTGCTCAATGGTATGTGGCAGCCTGGATGGGAGGGGAGTTTAGGGGAGAATGGATCCATGTATCTGTATGGCTGAGTCCCTTCACTATTCACCTGAAACTGTCATGGCATTGTTTGCTAATCAGTTATACCTCATTACAAAATAAAAAGTTTAAAAAAAACAACAACAAAAGAAAGCTAGGTCTGTCTCCTTAGGTGATGGTGAAATACTGTCTTCAAAAACTCGTTGAGCTGCATTGCACAGGCAGAAATAATGATAGTGTGTGTGACATCCTATTATAGATCACACTGGTGTGTCTGTGTGCGTGTTAAGTAGTCACCACAGAGAAAAGAGAAAGAACTGGAAAGGAGAAATCTTAAACCAAGTCCTGCCTCCATCACCTGAAAGTAGAGTGATCCTGGGTTGGTCACTCTGATTTTGGTTTCTCCATCTGTAAATTGCAAGTGGGTCACTGGGAGGCTCAAATGAAATAAAGTGTGTATAGAGTACTCTGAAACCATAAGCAACTCTCCCCATATTGGTGCCCCCCGACACATACACACCCATACATACCGACGCACAATCACACGTACACATCCATGGGATTGAAGGGTAACCAGGAACCTCCACTTCCACCTTCCCCACTGAGCCCCCGGCCACCTGTAACATGGAGTGGCTGGACTGGCACTTCCGTCTCAGTCTGTGAGCTCTGACCTCCAGTCTACTCAGAACCCGCAGCGGTACCGTCTGAGCCCCCGCCCCCGCCCTTCCCGCTGGTCCCCGGGCCGTGTGCGCAGCCCTTGCACCCTCGCCCCTGCTCCCTTGTGGCGCCTGCTGGCCTAACCCTCCCCACACCCTACCCAAGTCCTGGTATGACGGCGACACGCAGACGTCACTGTCTGGGGACACTGTCAGCAACGAGGCCCTGTGGACCAGTATCCCACCTGCTGCTGGGGTAAACAGTCATAATTTTCACTGTGCTTTTACAATCAACTTCCTCCCATTCTCTCTGTCTTTTTTTTCCCTAATGTGTCATTTCAAGACTTGAAAAACCCCACGTGATCTTGTGTGACTTGTGATTACACAGCCCCAACATATCCAGAGGTGCTTAGAGGCGTATAAACCACACTACCTGCCCAGAATTCGAGTGGTTCCCAGGAGGCACCTTAGGGATAACTTGAGAAACAGACGGTGGGTCAGCAGGGACAGGAGTGATATGATCCTAGGGTCCCACCAGCTTCCCTTTAAACCGCTTGACAGTAATGTCTCTACAAGGTTTCATTTAAGAAAAGATCCCCTTGCTCTGAAGAGTCTGAAGTCTCTCTCTCCTATGACTAAAAAGAGATGAGCTATTCTCACCCCTGAGCCACCGAAAGAGTGCCAGGAGCCTTTTCATCATGAGGTGAGAGGTGTTTTGTGCCAGTGCAAGGAGAACCAGGTATTAATCATTCACGGAGCTCTGAGTCACAGTTAAAATCCCCGTACTCTGAATGCAAAAGAACAAAGGGGAATTTTACTGACCACAACCAAGAGCATCCCCAGGCCTCCTGGGGCATTCCTGTGAGACCTGCGTGCCCTGGGTTCCTATTCATGTCAAATCAGCCTTCACCTAATGAACATCCATTGCTAGATGCGTGTCCACGATGGGAATGTTTAATAGTGGTGGCCATTGCTCAGCAAAGCTTTGAAAATGTGATTTTTGCTTCAGAAGCTCCTGGCTGTTGTACAATATGGTAGCTACCAGCTACTTGAATGTAAGTGGATTAAAATTAAACAAAATTTAAAATTCAGATTCTCAGTCACACTGGTCATATTTCATGTATATTTCATATTTTGAGTCATATTTCAGTCCCTACATGTGGCTAATGGCTGCTTTCACAAAACACTGAAGATGTAAATGCTCTGTTGGATGGTGCCAGAGCCACCCGGCCTCATTCTTAATGACCCCTTTGGCCAGCTGGGCTCCTCATCAGTCCCTGCACTGGTGTGACTGCTCAATTGTTCAGTCGTGTCCAACTCTTTGTGACCCCATGGACTGTAGCCCACCAGGTTCCTCTGTCCATGGGATTCTCCAGGCAAGAATACTCGAGTGGGTTACCATTTCCTTCTCCAGGGGATCTTCCCAACCCAGGGATCTAACCTAGGTCTCTTATATCTCCGGCATTGGCAGGCAGATTCTTTACCGCTGAGCCATTGGGGAAGCCCTTAGAGATTCTTAACTTTTACTAAAATTCAGACTTGGATCTGAGATCGTATGCTGTTACACAGGAAGTATCCGATAAAAATACACTTTAGAAACAGAATTCAAGAGCTTTAGGGATGTTAGGAATTCTCTTTTGGGACAGCATTACTTTTCAAGAAGGAGAATGTAAGATCCAGAGAGGTTCAGTAACGTGCCTGAGAACACACGGTGACTCAGCACACATGATCCCAGGTCACCCAGTTTTCACCCAGGGTTTGTCTCATCAACTCAACATTAAGGGGTCTCCTCTCTGTGCCTCCTACATGGTAAGCTAGCCCTAGGGTCTCACTGTGGGCCTCCTACTCCATGACCACTTTCTGAGTTGCTCTGAGTATTTACTTACCTATAAGTTCAAGCACATTAAAAAAAAAATACATACTTTCCAAGAGGCAGTTTCCCTAAAAATGTCCCATGGGTTTCCCACTGCAGAAGTCACCCTGGCAGTAAAGAGAAACAGACTGAACAGCCTCCGTGTAGGTACAATTTCAGTATTACAAACAAAGGTCAGAAGTACTCTTCACTACAGCTTAACTTGCCATGTGTGTCTCACAAGGGCATGTATTTTTATTTGATATCATATTATCTTTGCAGGGCTTCCCCAGTGGCTCAAATGGTAAAAAAAAAATTTGCCTGCAATGCGGGAGATCCAGGTTCAATCCCTGGGTGGGGAAGATCTCACTGCAGTATTCTTGCCTGGAGAATTTCATGGACAGAGGAACCTGGTGGGCTATAGTCCACGGGGTCGCAAAGAGTCAGACATGACTGAGGGACTAACACTTTCACATCTTTGCAGTAGGGGCTCAGCTGGCACTTCTCAAGTGGGACTAAGACTTGAAAGGCCTGGTCTGGCATAGAAAACATACTTAGAGTAACCAAGGGGGATGGCCGGGGTGCGGGGGGGCGGGAAGGAGAGATAAATGAGGAGCTTCGATTTAATATATGCACACTACTATATAAAAATAGATAAACAACAAGGACCTACTGTTTAGCACAGGGAACTATATTCAACATCTTGCAATGACCTATAATGGGAAAGAATCTGAAATAGAATATATGCATTCAATATCTTGTGATCACCCATCATGGAAAAGAATCTGAAAAGGAATGGATATATGTATAGTGTAGCTGAATCACTTTCCTGTACCCCTGAAACTAACACAACACTGTAAATTAATTATGTTTCAATATTTTTAAGGTTATAGAAAATAAATAAATTTTTCTTAAAAAAAAAGACATGGTCTGGGAACTTGTACCTAGTTGCGATAATGAAGACTCTAGATCCTCTTTCTGTTTAGAAACAGAAGTCAGCAGATTGTACAACCTGCGGGACCCAATCAGGTCCACTCTCTGTTTTTGTAAATAAAGTTTTATTGGAACATGGCAATAGTTCTTCATTTACATATTGTCTACGGCTGCTTTCAGGCTGCAATAGCAGAGCTGAGACAGATGTACTAGGTGTAACAGAAACTGGAGGGCCTATAAGGGTAAAAAATATTTGTTCTCTGTCCCTTTTATCACTTTACAGAAGTTTGCTGAGCCCTGGTCCAGTCAAAAGAGATAAACCATCTCCCAAATCCTGCTTGCTATTTACTTCCAAACGATGCTTATGAGGTGGGGAAAGTCCAAATCCAAGAAGATCTTGCCAAACTGAAACCATTACTGTAGCCAATTACAGCTGTTTCCTTTTAAAACCAATGTGCTTTTAATAGGGGTTTGGAGGGAAAATATCTTCAGGTGCTTTTCTCTTTTGCGTTTTTTTGTTATGATTTCCCCTCTATTGAGCCAGATGTATCATACTGTCTAAAGGATGACTGAGGTTGTTACAAACAGAACTGCAAGGAGAAAGGAATAATTAATATTTTGCTTCTTACATTCAAAATAAGGTTTTCCACTGAGACTGTATTTTTGATAGCCAGGTTTTGTTGAGAATAAGGATTTTTTTAAAAATATTAATTTATTTGGCTGCATTGGGTCTTTCTAGGTGGGGCTAGTAGTAAAGAATCCGCCTGCCAATGCAGGAGCCCCAGGAGATGTGGTTTCAGTCCCTGGGTGGGGACGATCCCCGGGAGGAGGGAGTGACAACCCACTCCAGTATTCTTGCCTGGAAAATTCCATGGACAGAGGAGCCTGGTGGGCTGCAGTCCATGGGGTCGCAAAGAGTCGGACATGACTGAGTGAGCACATGTACCCCATTAGGTCTTAATTTTGGCATGTGAGCTCAGTGGTTGCCCCATGGCATATGGAACTTAGTTCCCTGACCAGGGATGGAACCCATGACCCCTCCATTAGAAAGGGGATTCTTAACCACTGGACCTCCAGGGAAGTCCCAAGAATGAGGATCTTCTAAATGTCTTTATTTCCTTTTTGAATTATTATCAAGGTGTTCCACATTAAGGCAAGTCCCAATCAAACAGAAAGAGAGAGAAAGCCCACCTTTTCTGACCCAAGGTTATGTGGGTTATGGGAAGAAGGGAAGCAGAGAAAGAGAAGGCAGGTGTTCAGACGTGAGTCCCAATCTCCCCTCTCTGAGCTGAAATCATGGGTGGGAGCACGACTCTGAATCCAGATCTCCTGGGTTCAAATCTTGGTTCGATCCTTGGCAGCGTAACCTCTTTGTGCTTCTGTTTCCTCGGATGTGAAACAGGGGTCATGGTATCACCTGCCCCGCAGAATTGTAATGAGAACCGAGTGACTGAGTGAGTGCCGAAGTGCTTAGAATAGTGTTGGTCACTTAGTGGCCTTGTAGTGGAGATGTGGGGGGTGGGTGTTGCTGTAGATTTTGGAAAGAAGGCTCAGCAGATGGTGGGCTCTGTCTCTCACTCCCATTTTGGGGTCTGGAAGGAGGTCACCCTAAAGGCTGCCCCCGCACCAACCTGGAGCACCCCTGTCAAAGTAAATCCTTCACCAGAAGTGGGGCTGGGCCTGGCCTTCATCAGAAACTCAGGACCAAGAGCCAGGTGTCTGGTAGGAGGGTTTCTAGAGGGAACCATCTTGGGGGCTGGGGAGAGGGGCGAGGAGACCACTAATCTGAGACCACCCGGAGAGGAGCTCATGGGAGTCATAGCAAGTCTCAGGTGGTCCAGTCACCACCAGAGTCCAGATGGGGAGAGTCAGCAAGGGAGCCCCTGGGGTCCGTAAGAGCAAAGAGAGAAGGACCAGGAGGTACTCTGGCCACAGACACCAGCCACCAAGGCTGTTCAGCAGAAGCAAGGAGCAGACCCAGTCGGGCTCTGCCTAGCAGCTCCAGAGTAGAAACTAGCAGAGATGGACAGGCCATCACCCCTCTGCCAACAAGCATACAGAAATCACACCCCTCCCCTGTGGGGGACAGGAGTGGAAACTGGAAAGACTGTGCATTCTCTTTTTAAAAATATTTATTTATGTATGTGGTTGTGCAAGGTCTCAGTTGTGGCAGGCAGACTCTTAGCTGCAGCAGGTGGGATCTAGGTCCCTGACCAGGGATCGAACCCGAGCCCTTTGCATTGGGAATGCGGATTCTTAGCTAGTGGACCACGAAGGAAGTCCCAAGACTGTGTATTCTATCTCGGCTGGACTGTTTGTCATTTAAATTAAATGCAAGTGTGTCTGTTAGATTAGCCCTCATCCCACGGTCCACCCTCCCTCTCAGCACCTGTCCAGCAGGATGGGGACTTATAAACACGTTACATCACTTCATACGAGCAGAGAAATTGCCCTTTTACTGCTGTGTTTGAGGGTGGTGGGAGTACACTTGTGACTCTGCCCTTCTCCCCCCACCATTAAACTGGGTTATACATTTCACGCGGCCTCTCACGCCCACACACACACAAGCTGATGTCTAAAACCAGCTTTGGGAACAAACCAGAGGCGTTTCTGGCTCTAAGGTAAACAAGAGGAAGAAAATCTTTCCAAACAAAGACTCATTCCTGGTAGCTTTATTTTAAAAACAGGGGAAATGCAACTCCTTGCATAAACAGAATTTAGAAGTACAACTTCTTCCTCCTCTCTTTCTAGCTAATCAAGGGAGAAAATGACAACTGAACTGTCAATACAAATGTATTGTTCACACACTTAGTAGAGTAAGGCTTATGCTTTGGGTCTATTAAGTAAACGACAATTTTTTTTAACTTTTAGGGGCAGAGGGAACTAAGGAAAGCGGAAATCCCTGAGCCTCAATCTTCGAAATAAGCTGGAGGCCCCCCGGCCTTGGTGACTGGGGACCCTATTTGGCTCCACCAGCAGGAAGCCAGATGGTGTCTTCAGGCTGTTTCTCAATTTCCGGGATAAACCCACAGGATTTCTCTGCCAGGAGTAACCGCTCTTGCTAAAAGCAGGATGAGTGACCTCAGACAGCGCCTCTGGGGCATTGGGGCCACTGGGGTCAACAGTGCTGTCGCCACCGACTCAAAAGGCCACCTGCCAATGAGCCACATGCCACTGCCAGGAGCGGACACACACACACACACACACACACGTGTATGCACGTGTATGCTCCCCAGGGGCCAAGGCCAGCACAGCATCCCACATCAGACGGGCGGACAGCATGTCTGTCCTGCCGCTGGGAGATCTCTCCCACCCAGAGGAAATGGCAGAGACCAGACGGCAGGGCCTGGAGCCCACGCAGTCTGACCAGCACCCGGACGGTGAGAGCAGCAGGATGGAACCAGAAAGAGGGATCGTCGACCCTCAGGTAAGTCTTCCTGGGACAGAGGGGAGAGGGGCCGGGGGCAGAGGGGGGATGCTGGGGAGCAAGGATGGACATTCTGGTACTGGATACTTTCCCCTTGCGCCGGTTTATCCCTTTTCTCCCTGTCTCCCTGCCAGACTCTCCACTTGTTCTGAAATGTGTGAGAAAGGGACTGTTTGAATCCCTCTTGGGCTCTGCTTCCTCGCGTCAGTCAAAGTTAATTATGCTGCTGTTACCAGAAGACGATTGCACATCCCTCCTGGGGCCTTTCCCCAAACCCCAGAGCTTCTGTGAAGGCTGCGGGCCGTTCTGCTCCGGAGAAGAGGAAAGAGAGGAGTTTGGGGTTAGGGAGGGGGCAGTTGGCCAGCTCTCCATAGCACAGGTTGGAAGAAACTGGAGTCGTTCCCCCATCTCCGGGTAAAGCTCTCTGGCATGGCACACAGCATCTCCTTCCAACAGTGCAAGATCAGGAGGAGGGAGATACCTGAGTCCCTCCCCAGGGGGATGGGTGTGGGGGCATCAGCAAGTCCAGTCCAGCACCACAGGAGGAGGCAGAGGGGATTCCGATGAGGAGGGTGAGGTCCCTGGAACTTGTACTTTCTGGCTCTGTCTACTGAACACAGTCGGACCGTAGAGGCTGGAAGAGGACTTTTCAGAGTCCAGCAACTGGAAGGATGGAGGAGCCTGGAGATCAGGAATTTGTGATCATGGGATCTGTTCTTTGAGCAAAATCTTAAGTAGCACCCAGGACATGCTTCACATTGAAGCAGAGCTGTAATGTGTGCCGGGCCAGGTAGGGGGGCCTCCGCCTTGGCTCCGCCACTCCTGGGACAAAACCGGGGACGTCCTAGGATTGCCTGGAACACTGTGTCCAAACCACTGATGCAGCAGCATCTCATCTCTGTGTCTCCTTCCTTGTCGTCCATCCAGATGTGGTCCCATCTCGCGTGGGCTGCTCCCTCCGCCGGTAAGGCTCTTGCCCGCGACTGGTTTCCTAACACATTCAGGTCTCAGCTCAAATGTCACTGTGTTGGGGAGACCTTCCCTCCTCGCTCTCAGGAGGAACCTCCTCTGATTTGTCCTTGCATGTACGTGTTTAGTCGCTCAGTCGTATCTGACTCTTTGCAACCCCATGGACCGCAGCCTGGAAGGCTCCTCTTGTCCATGGGATTCTCCAAGCAGAATACTGGAGTGGTTGCCATTCCCTTCTCCAGGGGATCTTCTTGATGCAGAGATTGAACCCAGGTTTCCTTGCATTGCAGGCAGATTCTTTACCATCTAAGCCACCAGGGAAGCAGTTACACTGCCTGTTTATTGCTTATTCAACCTAATCACTCTCATTAGGATGTGAAGTCCAGGCCAGCAGGACCTCCTGTTTATTCACTGCTGGATCCCTAGTGCCCAGGGCTGTACTGGGTACATAGCCTTTGCTCAGAAAATACCTGTTAAATGGTCTATAGCCATACAACTCTGAACATGCCCGATCTCATCTGATCTCAGAAGCTAAACAGGTTAGTAACTTGGATAGGAGAAAATACCTGTTAAATGAACCATGAGTTAGAGGGGATCAACTCTAAGGTCATGAAAGACTCAGGGCTCCAACCCAGGTCTCTGACCCAGGGGTGTACTCTCTTTGTACTTCATCTGGTTCTTGCCTCCACTGGATCCTAAGTAGCTGGGGAAGCAGTATTGCTCATTTTGAGTCTCTGAAGAACGAATTTCTTATGTGTGACTGGGCTAAGCTATCCTAACTTACAGGCTAAGGACTCCGCACTTGGGAGAGAGGTTCAGAAAGAAAGAGGCAAACAGGGCTACAGGGGAGGCAGGGTTGGCCAGACCCTGACAAATGTCTCCACCTCTTGCAGGTGACTGACACAAGGGTGCCCTTCTCTCCCTCTCTTAATACACTCTTTTATTCTGGAATCTTAGTCACACTTCCCTTTGGTCATCTTTGTTTATTTGGCTGGTCAGAAGGCTATCCACTAGTTTCCACAAATTCCTGACTGGCTTCTGGGTCACACTAAGTCTTGGATCTTTCAGGAAACTTCAGCCGTCTGAGGTGGCAGGCAGTGGTGGGGCCTCTGTCACCTGTTGGCAGAATTTCACCTTCTCCTCCCATGCGGCTACCTCATGGGATCTAGAGGAGCAATGCGTATAAAGACCACGGCATGTCACGTACTGAGTAAACAGTTCTTGCTCTGTCTGAGGATGCTTTTCCAGGGGTAGTTAAGCTCTGTTGATTGTAGGTCAGCACCTTATCCATTCATCCAACTCGTGTCTTCTGATCAATGGCCACATACTGCACTCCGTGCTTTCAAGGTATGGAAAATTCCTCTTATTTCATGAGGTCAGTATAGTGGGTTCAATTTCTCCATGAGCTAAATGTTGCTCTAAGACTAATTCTTAAACGTGTAGAGGTGTTATTTATTCCAAGAAGGATAGATAGAATGTGAATGACTTACTGTTTTCCAGCCTGATCACTCCAGTCCAAATTATGACGACACAGTATTTAAACCAGGGTGACCTTTTTTTTTTTTACCATTTTATTTACTTTTTATTTTTTAAATATTTATTTACATATTTATTTGGCTGCATTGGGTCTTAGTTGTGGCATGTGGGATCTCTCACTGCAGCACGTGGACTTTAGTAGTTGTGGTGTGTGGTGTTGGTTGCCCGGTGGCAGATGGGATCTGAGTTCCCCAACCAGGTATTGAACCTGAGTGCCCTGCATTCAAGGCGATTCTTAACCATTGGACCACCAGGGAAATCCCAGGGAAGCTTTTTTTTCATATTTATTCATTATTTTTTTCTTAATATTTATTTTTAGCTGTACTGGATGTGGGCTGCTCGTGGCTGCACATGGGCTTTCTTGAGTTTCGGTGAGCAGGGGCTACTTTCTAGTTGCAGTGCTTGGGCTTCTCATTGCGGTGGCTTCTCTTGTGAAGCATGGGCTAGAGAGTGCAGGCTCAGTAGATGCAGCGCATGGGCTGAGCTGCTCTGAGGCATGTGGAACCTTCCTGGACCAGGGATCGAATTGGTATCCCTTGCATTGGAAGGTGGATTCTTAACCACTGCACCACGAAGGAAGCCCCAGGGCAACTTCCTTGACCATATAAATGTTGCTCTCCTCTTTATAATCCTGACCTTGGAGGCTTCACTTATGTTAAGCACCTAGATTAACTCGTATTGCCCAATATCCCATCACCAAAACAAACCAAACCAGAGGAGGGAAAATATTTATTGAGCCTCAACACTCAAAGCACCAAAGAAACCATGATACCTGACTTTGGAAAGCTTATGATTAAGTGAAGGAAATACACATAGTCAACTATAATATAAAGAAACTGTTTAGTTAAAACAGTTGTTTCCCAAAGATGTGGTGCAATTACCACCAGCTGGTAGTAAAAGTATTAGCAATGGCTGACAATTTTCTTTTGTCACAGCTTTCGTTATAGTTTTAGTGTGTGTTATAGAACATCTAACAAATTACCAAACCTGTGATTTCAAAATTTTAACTGCTTAGGATGAGGCTAAAGCAAGTGGCATGATATGCTTTAAGGCAGACCTTGTGACTGACATGGGCACACCCTGAATGTTTCAGTCATCGTCTTAACTGTAGCGAAGTGTGATGGCTCGGGTGATATGAATCAAGGGGTGTGTGACTGTGCGTATTGCTGATTTCTCTTGCTAAAACCCGAAATCTTGAATAAAGTACAGCTAAAGTTTGGGAAATGCCGACCTAAAAATCAGAAATTTAAGCGTTTGCAATCAGCAATGCAGGTGCTTTCCGAAATCAGGACCATGAGCATGGGATGGCTGCAGTGGGCCAGCTGCAAGGGAAAGGATGACCGGGTCCTCAAGGCAGACTACCGCTATCCAGGCATCACAGGAACTGCCCCCTCACAGGCTCTGGACTTAACTTGTTTTCCATCTTCCCTGGCTCCCAGAGTCTGGATGCATGAACGGCTGAGGACCAGCCCTTTCTTCGCTTTGAACCAGTGATGCGTCCCCACCCAGAGTGTGGACACCAAGATGCTCTCCCTTCTCCTTCCCAAACTGAGCTCTTCTCCAGCTTGCACATTCCCCTAAATGGATTCAGTCCTCAGCCCCCTCTTTTCCACCTGTGCTGGAGGTGGAAGGAGACAGGAGGATGATAGGAGACAGTCTCCTAACGCCAAAGTTGCTCAGTTGTGTCCGACTGTTTGTGACCCCATGGACTGTATACAGTCCATGGAATTCTCGAGGCCAGAATACTGGAGCGGGTAGCCTTTCCCTTCTCCAGGGGATCTTCCCAACCCAGGAATTGAACCCAGCTCTCCCACATTGCTGGCGGGTTTTTTACCAACTGAGCCATAAGGAAAGCCCAAGAATACTGGAGTAGGTAGCCTATCCCTTCTCCAGCAGATCTTCCCCACCCAGGAATCGAACTGGGGTCTCCTGCATTGCAGGCGGATTCTTTACCAACTTAGCTATCAGGGAAGCCCTCAAGACTGGTACATATCAAATGCAAACTCAGTATAGAAGGAGTGTAGTACAGCAAGAGATAGAATATAACGGGAGTGGAGGTAAAAGTGACTCATGAACAGGAGGCCTAGAAAGTGCTTGGCAAGTATCTTGCAACCGACATCCAGAAAACAATTTGGTCTTACATATCAAGAGGCTTAAAAACAAGCCAGTAACCCCACTTCTAGAATCAGCCTAAGAAAATAATCAGACACATGTTCAGATGTCCAAGCATGTTCACTGAAATATTATTCATATAAAAAAATGGAGTAACCAAAAATGAAGGAATGGTTAAATAAATTTTAAAAGTGAAAAGTCAAAGTGAAAGTTGCTCAGTGTCCAACTCTTTGTGACCCCATGGACTAAACAGTCCATGGACTTCTCCAGGCCAGAATACTGGAGTGGGTAGCCTTTCTCTTCTCCAGGGGATCTTTCCAACCCATGGATCGAACCCAGGTCATCTGCATTGTGGGTAGATTCTTTACCAGCTGAGCCACAAGGGAAGCCCAAAATAAAATTTGACACATCTGTTAATACATATCATGGATGTTGAAGTTTGACAGAAAACAACAAAATTCTGAAAGCAATTATCCTTCAATTAAAAATAAAAAAGTAGATATCATGGAATTTTTTTTTCAGTGTTTGGGAAGAATATTTCAACAAATACCAGCCTGAATGTGAGAGGGGTTTGGAGGGGAATGGATACGTGCATATGTATGGCTAAGTCCCTTTTCCGTCCACCTGAAACTATCACAACATTGTTAATCAGCTATACTCCAGGATGGGACTTCTCAGGTGGCACCTAAGTGATAAAGAACCTGCCTGCCAATGCAGGAGACCCAGGAGACATGGGTTCAGTCCCTGGGTTGGGAAGATCCCCTGGAGGAGGGCATGGCCACCCACTCCAGCATTCTTGCCTGGAGAATCCCATGGACGGAGGAGTCTGGTGGGCTACAGTCCAAAGAGTCGCAAAGAGTCGGACACAAATAAAGTGACTTAACATGCATGCACTCCAATATAAAACAAAAAGTTTAAAGGAAGAATAGCAAAATGCTAACTATATTTTAAGTCAGAAAATTAATTTATAGAGAATGTTTATACAGAACATTTATCCCAATTGACTTTAAAAATCATATAGGATAAATATGTACAGGAAAAGTATTAACAAGAAATATACCAAAATGTTAATACTGGCTACTTCTGACTTATAAATACTTATTTTCTTCTCTTGCTTTTATTTTTACTTTTTATTTCCTTTACACACTTTCTTCTAACCCATATATTATATTTAGAGTAGGAAAAAAACCCTGCAAGTTAAAAAAGAAAAATAAGAGAAGTAGCTGTGCCTACATGCAAATGAGATTTGTGAACATGAGCCACAGCAGATACATACATACATGGATATTTATTTCCCATCTCTGACTACCATGGAAATAAACAGCTGACTAATTTGTGTTAGCTGGTTTCTCCTTTGAAGTGGTTGTCCCACTTTTTAAATTTTTTATGTAGTATTAATATCTCAACTCTAGCTTTTCACATCTGAGAATGTTCTGAGAACAGACTTCAGAAATGTGAGGTCCAGGGACAGGCCTTCAGGCCACTAAACTCCTTCAGAGGAACACTATCAGACATAAACGGGGGCTGGGGGGTGGGGGCTGCATCCCTGATGGAATTATGTCTCATGCCTGACGACCACAGCAACACATCTGCTATTATCCACAGAAAAAAGCAAAAATCACTGTATTACATAGAGGGATACAGAGGTGATAGCTAGATAGAGAGACAGATGACAGAAAGATCTGGGATACCTTCTTGGAGGGGGCAGTCACTGGGTAGACTCAGAAGCATGAACAGGACTGAGCAGCAGAGAACATTCTAGCCGTGAGGACACTGTGAACAAAGGCAGGACATCATGGGGCATCTTTGGGGAAGGACAAGTAGCCCAGTTTGTCTAGACTACATGGTGAATGGAGAAAAGATAGTGAGAAATAAGATTATAAAGGTAGGCTGGAACCAGACCATGATGGACCTTGAAGGCCATGCCACCTTCCTCTGGGGTAAACTGACCAGTGACTCTGGTGACAGATGATGTTCTGAGCTCTGCAGAAGCACCCGGGCTTTCAGATGGAAGCCCTGGAGAGGGGTAGGCAAGGATGAAAAATGTGGCCATGCCTCCTAAAACCTAACTTCCTCCCAGAGCCAAGTTTGAAATGGCACTGAAATAGGGCAGACCTAGCAGACCCAGCAGAATGAAGGCCTTGTTTATAGAGGAAAAAAACTGAGGTCCAGAGACATGTGATATTCAGCTGGACCTTAGAATCCTCACACACACAGTCTGTCCACATCAGCCCCACATTGAGCCAAGTATCCGATGGACAGCAGACAACGCTTCAGTAAATACGGTGTCTGCTGATTAACCACATATTCAATTTGCAGGCACAGTGAAAGGGTCCTTCAAAAACACAAAGCAAATAATCCTCCCACCCACCTCCCACCCACCCATCAACCATGACTCCGCCTTTAACAGGGGACAAGCTGAAGCTCAGGGAGGCCAAACACCGCATCAGGGCAGGAGGGTGGCGGGGTCAGGACTCAAACCCAGGTTTTCTTTCTGCCCTGCTCTGGCTTAGTGGTTTTGAGATGCAGTCCCGGGGCAGCTGCCTCCGGTCACTTGGGAGCTTGTTAGAAATGCAAATTCAGTCTACTCCAGACCATCTGGTCAAAGCTATGGTTTTTCCAGTGGTCATGTATGGATGTGAGAGCTGGACCATAGAGAAGGCTGAGCTCCTTTTAATTGTAGTACTGGAGAAGACTCTTGAGAGTCCCTTGGACTGCAAGGAGATCAAACCAGTCAATCCTAAAGGAAATCAACCCTGAATATACATTGGAAGGACTGATGCTGAAGCTGAAGCTCCAAAACTTTGGCCACCTGAAGGGTAGAATTGACTCTGGAAAAGACCCTGATGCTGGGAAAGAGTGAACACAGGAGAAGAGGGCAACAGAAGATGAGATGGTTGGATGGCATCACCAACTTAATGGACATGAGTTTGAGCAAACTCCAAGAGATAGTGGAGGACAGAGGAGCCTGGTGTGCTGCAGTCCAGAGGGTCACAAAGAATAGGGACAAGACTTAGCGACTGAACACCTCCATATTTACATGATCAGAAGCCCTGGGCATGAGGCCCAGTAATCTGTATCCTAGCACATTCCCTGGTGATTCTGATGGACGTGAAGTTTCAGAGCCACTGTTTACAGACATGGCTGATTGATGTTGGGAGACCGGGGGGTGGGGGTGGGGGGCATGTGGGGAGGCGGCATGGAGGCTCCAAGACTGGCCTCTTTTCTCCAAGGTACTCCTAGATCCATGAAGGAGCACTTGCACCAGACCTGCAGGGAGCAGCCCACCCAAGGTCCAGAAGGGTTGGGGGCAAGGCCAGGGCCCAGGCTGGAGCAGATGCCAGGGAGGGGGGCTGTCAGTCGCCTTCTGAACCTTCTGAGAGCACAAAGGCCTCAGCCCCTCAGTCCAACCTTCTTGTTTTGAGGCGGATACCACTGCACTATTAACTGCTGGGGGATTCACACCCACTCTGATGAGAGACGCATCGGGGTACTGCAGTCCGGGAGGTGTCAGGCAGGCCAACCCCACTGGGAAGATTAAGCGTGAAGACACTGTGAAGACGGATGTCTCTCTTCTGTTACCCAGCCCTGCCTCTCACACCAAGAGGGCAACTCCGGGCAAGAGTAGGGACTTCCCACAGGGCAATCCGCATGGCCCTGAGTTGGGGGGCGCTTGCTTTTTCTTGGGGTGGGGAAAAAAAAGCCCAGGGTCTTGGGGACAGGAGGAGGAAGGGCAGCCAGATGAGGTCATGCAACATGGAGTGTCTCTGCAAAAGGGCTGCAGTGTCCTGGACAGCCAGCCTCAGAGCTGGGCGCTTGCCAGGCCCCACGCCAGGAAAATGGAAAACCCGTGGGCCTGGCCGAGGTGAACTCCCTGTTTCCACAGCCCCCATCCAGGAACCAGGGGAGTTCCCCGCCCCAGGTGCGGGGTCAGGCTTCAGTCTTTGTACTGTGTGCTTGCCTGGGCAGCAAGTCCAGGGACCCGAAGACTGCCCGGACACAGGTCCTCAGTCCTCTGCACACAGCTAGCTAGTCTCAGTCACACAACTGGGAACTTTCTCCTTCAGCTGCAGTTTCCTAGAAATGTGGCCGCCCCGTGTTATGATTCAGACAGGGCTCAGTCCCTAGGGGTGCCAGGGCAGGGTGGGGCTGGCAGCCCTGGACCTTCAGGCCACTCCCTGTCTCTGCCTCTCTGGTTTTCACAGAAATCCACACAATTGAATGCTCATCCACACCCCTTGCTGTGAACGGTTTTCAACAGGGTGAGGGCTGGGAGTGGGGAACAGAGATCTTGCTAAACCCATGATCGCTCTGTTGCCACAACAGTCTCTGTGAACCGGATTCTGGCAGCAGCTCCAGGCAATCACTGGCCAGACAGCCAGTGCCCTCCCAGTCCCATGGGCCTCCAGGGGCTATGGGGCTCAAGGAGCAGAAGCTTTGGACTCTCTGTGAAAGCTGAGCTTTCTCCTCTCCAGAATCTGGCAGTTGTGGGGGCAGGAAAGAGTGAAGAGGAGGCGGGGGTGGGGGTGGGGAAGGAGAGCAGAGGGTGGACAAGCTTCGGTTCAATACAGTGTCCACTGGTGTCCTCAGACCCCAGGAGTCCAGGATTGCCTGTGCTGTCCCCACAGGCATTTCACAGTAATAGCAGCCTGCAGGAGACCATTCTTGTGAGGGACAGAGGGAAGAGAGGCCGAGGGATGGAGAGACAGGGTGGAGGGGAGCCCTGTTGCTGCCTTTTCCATCCTCCATGGGAGGGACCTGCAGTATTTTTCCTCCTCCTATAAGGAGTCAGCATCCTCCCCCGCCACCCCAGTGTGACCTACTTATCTACACCCTTTACAGGGAGGGACCCTGGACAGCATCCCAGTCTAGGGCAGGGCTGTCTGAGTGTCAAAAAGATGAGTTCTCTAATAAGGGAAATCCAGACACTGTAAGGGGGCTTCCCTGGTGGCTCAGATGGTAACGAATCTGCCTGCAATGTGGGAGACGTGGGTTCAATCCCTGGGTCGGGAAGATCCCCTGGAGAAGGGAATGGCAATCCACTCCAGTATTCTTGCCTGGGAAATCCTGTGGATAGAGGAGCCTGGCATGCAGGATAGAGTGCATGGGGTCACAAAAGAGTTGGACATGACTGAGCAATGAATGCTAGACCCGTAAGGTGTTAGGGAGGTCAGGCAAGGCTGGTAAGAAGGGGGATGGAGGCTCGTGGCTCCCAAGGACAGTGCTCATCTGTGGCTGCTGGCCATCAGGCCCGAGTCACAGCCTGACTAAGGAGAAGAGATATGGGGCCAGAAGGAGTGGCTGGAGCAGTCGAGGGAGTGCACAGACCCAAGGGAAATCACATAGAACTGCCAACTCCTGCAGGCTCTCCAACACACTGCCCCGAGAGCACTGACCTGAGGTATCTCACCTCTGAGCCCATATCCTTATCTGCAAAACAGGGATAATAATTTCTACTTCAGAAGATGATGAAAAGAGAAATTATGTACCCCACCCTCAGTTCCTTCCTAAAGAAAACTCGACTTGGGTCTCAGAACAATGGCACCCACAAGATAACAGCGACCCGACAAGGAATCTGAGGCTCAAAGAAGTTAAATCATTTATGCAAAGTCACACAGCCAGGAGCAGAGCTGAGGTTCACATTCCTGACTGTCCGCTCCAGACATTTGCTCTCAAATCCACCCCAACCCCCACTGGAATATCACTGGCCTTAATGAGAAAGGGTTTGGCAAAACCCATGTGCCCAAATCTTAAGTAAATTTAGAATGCTGAGTCAGATTGGGGCTGGAGGAATCAAAGACTAATTGGCTTGTATAATGCTGTGGCTTTATCCTCTTGCCTTCTGGAGGCTGTAAGCGACTATCTGCTCTCAAGCCGCCGGGCCTCCAGTCTGGCCCCCCTCCAGCCCTTTCTTCTCACTGCAGCCACAGAGAACACTGTCCTGCTTCTAGCCGTGGTTCCCGGCTGCCCTCAGGATCTCATCCAGACCCAGTGCGGCCAGGGCCTGACCTATCCTCAGTAGGTCCTAGGCCAGGGGGGGCAGCCCTATCCTGTTTTTTATCAAATGTACAAAAATATACCCATACCATTCACTAAATACAAATGCTTTCATGTAAAAACAATCTTGAAAGGCTTTTTAATCATTTGAACGTTGAAAAATCAATTAAAATACTCAGTTTTCATACACAGGTGCTAATACATTTTTTTCATGCCTCAAATATTTGGGGTTTTTGGAAAGCACTTAATTACTACACGTACATGCTGGTCACCTCTGACTGCGACTCCAAGGACTGTAACCCACCAGGCTCCTCTGTCCAGGCAAGAATACTGGAGTGGGTTGCCATTCCTTTCTCCAGGGGATCTTCCTGACCCAGAGATCGAACCCTCATCTCCTTTGGCTCCTGCATTGGCAGGCTAGTATAGTGCACATGATGCCTAAGGGGCGAAGGAGTGGTCTGTGCAGCGCTGGGGCCACGCCCCCCCCACCCCACCTACCAGGCCTTTGTAAAGACTGTTTCCTCTGCTTTTGTTTTTCCTTCTATAGCTGTAAATGCTCACACCATTGTCCCCTGCCACACTGCTCTGTAGTTTATTTATTTTGACCCAAATTCACAGATATTTAACCTCTCAGTTTCCTTGTATGTAAAACAGGAATTATAGTGACACCCACCTCATGGGGCTTTTAAGAGGACAAGTTCATACATAATAATGAGATTCACGAATCATCACCTGGAAGCTTGTTAGAAATCTCAGGCCCCACCCCGATGGACTGAATCAGAACAAGATCCCCCTGAGATTCAAATGCCATTTCAGTTTGTGGAGCCCTGTGCTAAAGCACTGACCACAACGCCTGTTACATGATAAACACTCAGTGACAACTGTGTTGATCACTATCATCATGACTACTAAAGTAGTCAAGCTTTTACGGTTGTCTCCAGTTTCCCTGTTTGACTTACTTTTAACTTCCAAACTCTAGTTCAGTGGTTCTCAAATGGAGTTCCTGGGGAACACTGGCTTCCCTGGTACATCCCAGCTAAACGCTGAGGCTGCCATCAAGAGGTACTCCTGCTCTCAGGCAGCTTCTCTCCATCTGCAAGAGACACAAGGATAGAGGCAGCTGCAGCAGGGCAGCAGCTGGGGGTGAAAAGGGCTACCAAGGTGCTCCAGGAGGCAGCTGATCCAGGGGCGGGCCGGTGGGGGTTGAGGGGAGTCAAGGAAAGTTCTACTTAATCTAAGAGCTGAAAGATGAGCTAGTAACTCAGGATTCTCCCCAAAAGTGGCAATGTGGTCCCCACTTAAACAGTGGACTGACTGCTCCCACAGTGTGAGAGGAGCTTTAAAGACCCTCAACTTTGCTCCAAGGAGCAAAGCCCTATTGTGTGTGTGTGTGTGTGTGTGTGTGTGTATGCGTGCTCAGTCATGTCCAACTCTTTTCCAACCCCATGGACTGTAGCCTGCCAGACTCCTCTGTCCGTTGGATTTCTCAATCAAGAATACTGGAGTGGGTTGTCATTTCCTTCTCCAGGGGATCTTCCCAACCCAGAGATCAAAGAGGCATCTCCGGCTTGGCAGGTGAATTCTTTACCACTGCTCCACCTCAGAAGCCATAAGACATAAAGTGTAGATCTAGATCCACTGGCTTTGCGATTTGCTCCCCCATGCAAACAAGGGAGCCCTGGGGGTTTGAGTCTGAACCTTACGTGGTGTGCCGGTATGAAGCCCAGTCACTTAGAATTAATTCTGGCTTCTTTGCAAACTACTTTTCAGTAGTAGAACTGTTGTTCTGGGCAGCTGGGGTTCCTCAATTGCAGGACGAAAACAATGATCCGCCCCTACAGCATTCCTGTAGGGATAAAGTGAAGGCCCAGAGGTCCACTCCCAGGCCACACAGCAAGACAGAGGCCAAGGTTCCCGAGTTCGGCTCGGGCCCGCGCAGCATCTGGGCCCGCGCGGGCTGCACCTCAGGGCTACAAGCATTTCTTCCGATGTGTACTTGCAAAGACCACGCCACCCCCACCCCAGTCCAGGCTGCGGGGCTGAGAGGCTGTCGGCGAGCAAGATGCGGGGCGATCAGCTGGGGCCAGCCAGGGTCTCTGGTGGCTGATTCTGGAGAGAGGAGAATGGGCGGTGTTTCCCGTGCCTGGCAGTTGCTAACGAATGTTCTGAGGGCTCCAGAGCAGACTAGGACCAGTGCGGACTTTGGCACTGTGGAAACAGCAATATTCTTTACACGGACCCGACCGCCTCCTTTACAAGCAATGCACTGCAGAGGGCCTTTCCCGCCCCAAGCGCCACGAGAGGCCCGCGCGCAGGGCCAGATTGGCTGAGAGGAGTAGAGCCGCCGCCGATTGGCTGAGAGGAGGCCGGACCGCCGCCGATTGGCTGCAAGGGGCCGAGCCGCCGCCGATTGGCTGAGAGGAGGCCGGACCGCCGCCGATTGGCTGAGAGGAGACCGCTGGACCACTGCGGGGCCCAGCATCCTGACAGCGAGGTCAGCTGACTCGGTTGAGCTCCGGGAGGAAGCGGCGGTGCTCCGCTGGGCGGGCGGTGGGTTTGGCCTTGAGCTTTTGTTACGTGGCTTTATCGCTTCCTTCCCCCGCTGAAGGCCGAGGCCAGTCCTAACCCTTTTCTAGAGTGAAACACCCCCTCCCCACTCGGCGGCTCCAGCCCGATGGTAGAGGGCCTCTTCCCTTGGGGCGGGCGGACGCGCTGACCGTGGAACCGCCGGGGCTATTTCGGTTCCTTCTCCGCCCCGCGGCCTTGGCTTCCTGCTGAGTTTCCCTAGGCTTCCCTTAGCTCACCAGTGACCACAGACGCCGCTTTCAGAGAACTTGCTTTATGTCAAACAGACCATTTGCGTCTTGTTTGCGTCTTTTGGGGTGGGGGGGTGCTGATTTTTTTAGGGCAACGGTGCGGATATCCTTACCCCCCCCCCCCCCCCCATTACAGGTGAGAAAACATGCAGTTCAGGGAACTTAATTTGCTGAATGTCACAGCTCGGAAGTGGTTCAGCTGAGGTTCACCTCCTTGGCTGGCTGGCTGCAGCCCTGTACACTTTTCCCCTGCACTGCCCTCCCTCTGGGTGAGGCCAAGCCAGGACCCTGCTGAAGAATGGTTGTGGTTTGCCAGATTGTACCCTCGAGTCACACTGTCTTCAGAGACATTTGCGGGGGGCGGGGGTGGGGGGGCGAGCAGGCTAGGAAATAACCTAGCTTTAGGGAGTTGAAAAAGATTTCCCCTGGAGCCTGTTTTCTTCAGCGCAGGGATCTAATCAAAGCGAGTGATCTGGAATTCTTTCCTGGCTTCTGTGAGGAGCATCCTGGCTTAAGGCACGTTCCTCCCCCCAGCCTCATGCCCCTTCCTGCCCCCTGACCCAGCAGAGAAACGTAAGGCCCCGCATGTGTCCAAGACCTCTCCCACTGAAGCTCATCTGCAAATCAGGCATAAAGGTCGGGAACCCAGAGGAGGAGAAAGCGAGGCTTGGACACAATCACCCTCCTGTGCTCAGTGCCTGAGAAAGACAGCCGG
Organism: Dama dama; assembly: GCF_033118175.1. Classification (NCBI taxonomy): domain Eukaryota; kingdom Metazoa; phylum Chordata; class Mammalia; order Artiodactyla; family Cervidae; genus Dama; species Dama dama. The sequence continues at coordinate 12,651,267 of NC_083702.1, forward strand.
GTCCTAGGTCCTCTCCTTGTCCCCTTGTAGTAAACACATCTCATGTCCCCTGGAGAAACTTCCCAGTGGGAGGGCAGAAAAGTGTGAGAAAGTGGCAGCTTTAAAAGTCAGACATGCTGTACACCGGGAAGACAGGGTTTTTGTGTTTTGATGGGACATCTGTAAGGCCATGGCTGGTCTTTACTACTTAAAAGTAGTACAAGCAAATCACCAAGTAATTCCACCTTGTAAACATAACTACATAAGAGAGAAGCCTGAAAACCACCTGGAGGACCCATACCTTCAGATCCCTAGACAAAGGGGATGCAGACAACTTGTGCAGATCCCTTCTTATCTCATGTCCAACCTCCAGCCCTCCATCTAGCAGGGATGGGTGGGGGCATCTGCAACTTCAGAGCTACAGAGAGGGTGGGGTGGGGGGTGATTCTCCTTCTACATATGAGTAAAATGATATGAACAGAGTATTCAAAAGGTAAAAACACCGTTAAAAGGCAAGGAGGAACCAAAAAGTTATCAGGCACCTGAGATGAATTGATGGCTGTAGTTGAAGGCCCTGGAGCCAGAGAGGGGAAGATATGAGCCCACAGTGCTGGGGTCCAGGGGTACTCTACCCAAAAAAAACCAACAACAGTTTAACTTTTCTCAGGTGGGAAGCTAACCCCTACCCTTTTGTAAAGCTTCAGTTTCCACATTTGTAAAAGGACTTCAGATAAGATGGTTCCTAAGCTGCCAAACATCTGGAGACTCCTGATTCTGCAGCACCCAGATATTTTCATTAAATGATGCTCGCCTCCTCCATCTCAATAATGTGTGAATCATCTGACTGACTGCTCAGCTTCCCTGCCTTATGAGATCACCCCTGCCTGTTCCAATGCATTTGGCTGCCAGAGAGCAAAGATTCCATGTGTAAGCTGGGGCTACATGTTGTTGTGATGATAGATCTGGCAAATTTGAGGCATTTGAGTTTAATGTGAAACAGCACATAATGCAGGCTCCTGGGGGCCTGAGCCTGGGGCAAAGCCCCCTGATTCACTTGCCAGTGGTGTTGGTTGTCATGCCTCAGGGCTTGGAAGAGCCCAGAACCATACACCTAACTACCTACCATCCTCAAAAAGTTGTCCAGTCTACCCTCCCCTTCCATCGGGTAGGGTTCATTATACCCATAATCCTGAACCTTGTCTGCTAAGCCGAGATTCTACTTAATAGAACCCTAGGTCTCTTCATTGCAGGCAGATTCTCTACTGTCTGAGCCACCAGGGAAGCCCCTTTAGAATCCACAGTTGGGGTTAAAGTTGTCCTCAGGAGGCACTTGCTAGAGAATCTGTGTACACCACACACGCAAACACAATGAAACTTCCCAGATAGCACTAGAGATGAAGACTCCACCTGCCAACATTGGAGACGTAAGAGACTCAGGTTTGTTTCCTGGATTGGGAAGATCCCCTGGAGAAGGAAAGAGCAACCCACTCCAGTATTCTTGCCTGGGAAATCCCATGGATAGAGAAGCCTGGCGGGGTCCATGGGGTCACAAAGAGTCAGATGCAACTTAGCAACTAAACAACAAACACAATCGTGGTAGGTGGTCATGTTCTCTCAGTAACCACCCACACACAGTTTCCAGAAGGTACCAGGAGCTCCTTTTGGGTACCTCACACCTTTAAATCCACAGATGAAGCCACAGGTTAGGGTGGGAAACAGGATTCTTCTTTTCAGTTAATTGTCACACAGTGTTTTGAGTGTCATCACTGAGCATACGAAGGAGAAGGAAGGGAAAGGGTGAGGAAGGGGCACACATTTTAACACGTCCAGCACAGTGGTCAAGAAAGCAGGCTCTGGCTCTGGAAGGCTTGGACTTGATCCTGGGTCTTCCATTTCCTTGCTGTGCTGTCTGACCTAAGGCAAATTACTTAACCTCTCTGTGCCTCAGTTTCTTTTTTTCTTTTTTTTTTTTCTCAGTTTCTTATAGGATTGTTATGGGGGTGAAATGAATTAATTCTGGTGAAACACTAAGAAATGCCTGCCCCATGTAAGTGCTCTATGAGTGTGACCATTATCGTGACAAGTCCTCTGCTAGCTACCTTTACACATATTTTTTATTTAACATTAACAACAATTTCTTTTGAAAAGGAAAATCCAGGAAATAACTGCATTCTACACTAGTTATAACAATGTCTGTGACTGGGGGTGTACGTGAGAAAGGAAATAAACAGATATTTGGACCAAGCCCTTATTTCTTCTGTTAGTCCTTTCTATAATATATAAAGGGTTTCTTTCTTTTTTTTTTTAATTTTTATTTTTGGCTGCACGGGGTCTTCATTGCTGTGCAAGGGCTTTTCTCTAGTTGTGGCAAGCGTGGGCTACTCTCTAGTAGGGGTGCAGGGGCTTCTCCTTACTTATGGGGGCTTCTCCTTACTTACGGTGGCTTCTCCTGTTGCAGAGCACAGGCTCTAGGACACACGGGCTTCAGCAGTCACAAGTGCTTAGACTTGGTCGTGGTGATGCAGAGGTTCAGTTGCCCCTCAGCATGTGGGATCCTCCCAGACCAGAGATTGAACTGGTGACCTCTGTACTGCAAGGCAGATTCTCAAACCACTGGACCACCAAGGGAGTCCCCATAAAGGGTTTCATACAATGCCGGATTGCTTTTCATTTTTCTTCTGACATATGAATTGGAAATCTTTCCATATCAGAATGTGTAGGACCATCTCATTCTTTTGAAGTGCTGCACAGTATTACACAATATGGATATACAATAGATTATTTATCCATTCTCATATATTTATTGGGCCCCTAATATTTACTGTGTCCATACGGGATGTGAGAGGAGGCGTAAGTGGCAAAGTCACACAGAGCATATTCCCCAAGAAGCTGGTAATTTTGTGGGGGAACCCAGGACTTGGATGAAATAATAAGAGACCAATACAAGAAGGCATGTAATAAAATATTCAACTGAATTTAAAATTTAAGTGTCCATGCTAGTGATTTAATAGGAATAACAATAGATTGTAACGATGCAGCTGAGGGCCTGCCTCCTGGAAGCCCTGGCTGGGAGGGACAGAGAGGAAATTTACCCATTAGTTCTTCCAGCCTCACTGAAAGATTACTCAGGGCAGGAAGGACATGCCTGCACTCCCTTACAAGCTGCAACACAGCAGCACTGGTGTCCCAGCCGGAGGTGGAATGCAGCAGGCCTGGTGGTTCCTGCAGCTCGAAGGCGTGGGCAGCCTTTTCTTGCCGATGTGCTGCTGGGGGTTGTCCTCCCCTCCACCTTCTGCTGGGGGCCCGTGCAGCTCTGCCTGAATCCCAGGGGGTGCAGACCCCTCCAGGCACAGCAAGTCTGTTCCAGGAGCCAGGATGAGAGGCCCTCCGTCCCCTGTCTGGCCCTGCTTCCTGGGTCGTGAGAATAGCTGCCCCATAGGCCAGGCTGGGGACATTCTGTGCGTAGGTACTCGTAAGCTTTTGCCAAGGTTGTATTTCTTTTACTCCACCCCTGAGCTCAAGTCACTACCTAAATCAGTCACACTTGGCTGCCTCAGAGAATTAGGGGGTGTCAAAGCCTACACTTGACATTCCTTCTGCAAGGCCCTACCCAGCGGCCTTTTAATACCTTAGTGGCGGTAAATCTTTTAACCTCAGCCTTGACCACTTACACTTCCACACATGCCTCTGTGTTGACAAAGTCAATAGTCTATGAACAGAGAAATATTTACTAGGCACTTAATACGGATTTAGCTGTGTACAAAGCCTAGGGTTAGGGGTGTTGGGGGAGGGAGGGTTATAGGAAAAGAGAGAGGTGGTCCTGCCACAGGGGCTTACAACTTCGATGTGTAGAGGAGCACAACACAGTAGATACTCAAGTGACCAAAGTGGGCTGTGTGGATGGAATGCTGAGGGGGGCAGAGAAGCCACGCTGCTGGGGGTGGAGGGCCTCTGGCCAGGCCTCTGTCCTCACCTCCTAAAGAATTCACGCCATGGGACTTCCCTGGTGGTTCAGTGGCTAAGACTCCAAGCTCCTAATGCAGGGGGCTGGGGTTTGATCCCTGGGCAGGGAACTAGATCCTGCATGCTGCAACTAAGATGTGGCACAGCCAAATAGATAGGTGAATGTTAAAAAGAAAGAAAGAGTTCACAGCAGCTCCTCCAGGGAGTGAGGTAAGACAGGATGGCCCAATGTGGCAAACATCCACATTCTGCTCTCTGGGTCACAGAGTCAGCGTTTCCCCCCGGGGTCACAGAGAGTCAGCATTTCCCCCTCATCTGAATGACTATACCACTTTTTCCTCTAACTTTTAATTTTCCAGTACAGGAAAGTGGAAAGGCTTGTACAATAATATCATTAAACCCTTCACCTACACTCATCAGTGCTGTCATAAGTACTTTATCTCCTTCCATAGATACTCATTTCCTCCCTCAGTTGGAAGTAAGCTGCAGTTACCATCCCTAAACACTTCACATAGATCGGCTTTCACAAATATTCTCCTACACAGCCTCAGTGTCACATTCATTCTAAAGAAATTCAACATTGATACACAGCTCATATTCACTTTTCCTAATTGTCCACACAATGACCTCTATTTGTAAATTAAAATGTAATCAAGGAAGGACTTCACTGGTAGTTCAGTGGCTACAACTCCGGGCTGCCAATGTAGTGGGCCTGGGTTCGGTCTCTGGTCAGGTAACTATTAATAGATCCCACATGCTGCAACAAAGACTAGGCACAGCCACATAAATAAATAAACATTATATATATAATCAAGGATTAGTCATTACATTTGGGTGTCCTGTCTCTTACATCTCCTTCCATCTGTAACATTACCCAACTCCCCTTTGTTTCCCTTCCATCGTCTTGACATTTTTGAAGAGTATAGGTCAGTCACTCTGGTGAATGACCCCCAGTCTGGATTTGTCTGATTGTTTCCTCATGATAGAATTTATATTCTATTTCTTTTTCTTAAACATCTATACCACATAATTTACCATTTTAACCATGCTGAAGTGTCAATTCAGTGGCATTAAATACATTAATAACAGGGCACAACCATCACCACTCTGTTTTCAGAAGGCTTTCATCATCTCAAACAGAAATTCCATACCCATTCAACACTAACTCCCAGCTCCTGGCAACTGTCATTCTACTTTCTGTCTCTATGACTTTACCTTTCCTAGGGTCCCTCACATAAGTAGAATCATACGATGTTTGTCCTTTTGTGACTGACATTTCACTTAGCATAATGTTTTCAATGTTGTAGCATGAGTCAGAACTCCCTTCCTTTTCAAGGCTGAGTAATATTCCATTGTATGTATGGACCACATTTCGTTTGTCCATTCATCTGTTGACAGACAACTTGGGTAGCCTCCAACTTCTGGCTGTTGTAAACACTGTTGGTATGACCACTGGGACACAAGCATCTGTTTAGTCCCTGCTTTGAATCCTTTGGGGTTGGGATTGAAATTCGACCTGGGAGAGGAATTGCTGGATTGTCTGTGACTCTGTTTATCTTCTGCAGGGACTGCCTGACTGTTCTTCACAGCAACTGCATCATTTTAAATTCTTACCACTTTGCGATTCTCCTGAGGCTTGAGATTTCATGATTTCTCCACCTCCTTGCTCTTTTTTTGTATTTATTTTTTATAATAGTCATCCTAATGGGTAAGAGGTGGTATCTTTTTACCATTTTCATCTGCAGTTCCTTAATGACTAATAATTTTGAATGTCTTTTTATGTGCTTATTGGCCATTTGTGCATCTTTTTTGGAGAAATGCCTATTCAAGTCATTTGTCCAGTTTTGAATCGGGTTGTTTGTTTTTGTTTGTCCTTTAGTGCATAAAAGTTCTTAATTTTGATGGAGTTGAAATTACCTATTTTCTTTACTACCTATTTGTGTTTTTGGTATCATATCTTGGAAAGTATTGCCACATCCAATGTCACAAAGATTTCCTTCTGCGTTTTCTTCTAAGAGTTCTATAGTTATGGCTTAAGTTTAGGTCTTTGATTCATTCAGAGTTAATTTTTGTATGTGGTGTAAGGAAAGGGTCCAATTTCACTCTTTTACATGTGAGAATATCCACTTTTTCCAGTTTGCTGAAAAGACTGCCCTCTCCCCATTGAATGGTCTCAGAATCTTTGTCAAAAATAAATTATTTCTGTCTCTCTACTCCACTGGTCTATATGCTTGCTCTGTTCTATTTTAAGACATATATAGTTTTTTCCAATCTCCTCCTAATACTTGCATCCACTCCCTCAAAGAGAAGGAGAATGAGGAGGAAAAGTCTTAACCTCAAAGGGATTTAATGTTAGGGGGCCCTGGATTTGAATGCCAGCATGAGTACCACATTCTCAAGGTGCCCAATTTTTTGATAAGCATCCAAATTGTCAGTGTTGAGCAAGCTGTTTATACTATCTGAATTCATCCACTTACTATCTTGGGCACAAACATTCTCTACATTTTTTTGCCCTGTTACCAAACTTAGAGGACCCAAATATGCTTCAAGTTATGTTGTTTTGAAATTCCACACAACAGGGACAGGACTGGTGGTGTATGTGTGTTTAGCCTTTAACTCACAGAAGTAGGAGGATGACAATGAACCAACAATTATTTACTTTGTGTGGAGTACTGTAACATTAAATTCATATTCGCAGTAGCTTACAGTATAGTTGGAGAGGCACAGTGTGTGTGTGTGTGTGTGTGTGTGTGTGTGTGTGTGTGTCTTGAAGAGTACTTGGAGATGGGAGAGATGAAAAGGGAAATAGTTGGGAAAATCTCCAAAGGTGGGATCTTCAGGGGATTGGCAAAGGGGAAAAGTAAATTAAGACTCGGGGTTAAGGGTTTCCCTGGTGGCTCAGTGGTAAAGAATCTGCCTACCAATGCAGGAGACACAGGTTCAGTCCCTGGGTTGGGAAGATGCCACAAAGCGACAAAGCCCATGTGTCACAACTATTGAGCCTGTGCTCTAGAGCCCCAACTGCAAGTACTGAAGCCCATGTGCCCTGGAGCTTGTGCTCCTCAACAAGAGAAGCCAGGCCAATGAGAAGCCCATCACCACAACTAGAGGCAAGCCCCTGCACCCCCCAGCTGGAGAAAAGCCCTCACAGCAACAAAGACCTAGCACAGCCAAAAATAAACAAATAAGTAAAATTTAAAAAAAAAAAAAAATGGGGGTTGAAAAGTGGCCAATATAACCAAAGAAGCAGACTCACAGATGTAGAGAAAAACCTAGGGGTTACCAGTGTGGAGGCGGGACAACATAGGGTGGGGGAGTGGTCGGTACAAACTACTGGGTGTACAATAGGTTCAAGGATGTATTGTACAACACAGGGAATATAGCCAACATTTTGTCATAAGTGTAAATGGAAAGTAACCTTTAAAATTGTATAAAAGTGAAAAGTTATTTGGAAAAAAAAAAAGATTCGAGGTTGAAAGTGAAGGATACTGGGTATTGAAACACAAAGGCAGGAAGGAGTGAGCCCTCCGGAGACGTGAGGAAGGCAGCTGGACTAGATGGGCAGGTATGTAGGAGAGAGCTCAAGTGGATGGCTGGGGCGGGGGTGGCGTGCTAAGTTATGTAGGATTTTAAATAACCAGGCAAAGGAATGTGCACTTGATTTATTTAGACAGTAGGTCAGCCTTAAAAGTTCTTAAAAGGTGTGACTAATTTTTTGAATAGGAGTGTGGGGCCCCTTATAGGTAGGTTGGTCCAGAAGGGGATGTGGGCGAAATTACTGGAGAAGAGGAACTGATTTATTTCTCATAGGGCTTCCTTGGAAAGAAACGCAGTCCATCTCTGCCCCAAGTCCGACTCCAGACTGAGGTGTATACACAGCCCTGCTTATTGAAATCTGCTGTTAGGAAACGTGCTTGACCTAAGATCCTATGACGCCTTGCCCACATTCAACCCAGCCCACTAGTCTTTTGTGTTAATCGCATAAAATTTCCACCGTCGGTCCTGCTGGCACCCTCCCAGATCGCCTCATCGCGGTGCCGTGCTCCCAGCACTTCCAAGCTATGGGGAGGGCTATAATTTTACAGACTGAAGCAAGGAAGAAACAACAAAGTTTCTTCATTTCTATAAAGGGTCAAGTTTTCTAAAGCTATTAGTGGGTCAGCTGGAACTTGTCTGTGTTGAGGTGAAAACTGGGGGACCCTACAGCTGACCTGAGAACCTTCTCCCCACTTCTCCTCCCTCCCCCCACCTCCTCCCGGCTCTCTTCCCGAGATGCTGCACCTCAACGGGACCTGGGGCTTCCTCTTCATCCAGTGCTTTCCCACAACAGCTGAGAACTACCTGGGACACACTCAAGGGGTTCAAGCTGCTCAGTCCCAGACAGGGAGGCTGAGTCTTGCCAGGTGACATTCTGGGGGATCACAGGAAGAAAGGCTAAGCAGGAAGTGTCCTGTGGGCTAGAATCGGGGAGATGCAAGGACACCAGTGACCATTCCAGAGCGCAGTGCATGGGGACGATGGCAGGGGGAGGGCCATCAGGCTGGCATCCCCCATGGTCAGAGGCTGGCTGCCCCTCCCCTCCCTGCCTGGACACTCCCGGCTCTGGCATCTCTTCACATGGCTACTGTGTTTGGTTTTCAACCAGGACAAACAAAGAAAAGAGATTTGTTTTCCTGTCTGCTTCTGCTGAATGGAATCTCTGACTCTACTTACTGGTCATGCCTCAGACACCCTGGGGCTCGTTAGGACTTTAAATCCTGAGCACACTCAACTCCTAGCTTTACTGAATTCTTTTCCATGTCCTGAGCCTGGTACAAACTTCATCCACCCCCAACCTTCCTTCAATCTGTGGGTGATTCTGCAGCCAATTTCCTGGCTAATATTTCACCCACAAATTGCTATTTCAGCTGAACTCCCCTAACTTGAGCATCCTTACCAAATATTTTGGGCTTTGTCACAATGCAGTTATGTTATCTTCAAATCTGCAAGCTGTTCTGCTATGATTCTGAAGTGGTGAAAAATCTCTAATTTTAAAGGGCATAGAGTAAGCTCAGTCCCCTAAGGGGTGTTGCAGAAATCTGGGGTTCTACCCTATTCATACCTAATTCCAGCCTTCCAGGAGTTTCAGTCAAAATGTCCTAGAAACCTTTGTGCTTTGGTGTTATTATTTTTACCACCTTTCCTCCTTAACTGAAGATGGAATCAGAATGATTAAAAAGCATCATGCACAACATGAGGAGTCTATATTTCCCACTTCTGCTCCCAGGGGTCAGGAGGCAGAGGCGACTGTCAGGTGAGTAAATTTGCAGATGCCCACGCATGTCCAGAACATTCCCCAGGGGTCATTAGAGACTGCCCAGCGGGGGCGTGGGGGCCGGCCTTCCGTTTGGGGTTTCTTCCAGAACTTCTGTCCTGAGAGCATCCTGTTCTGTTATATACATACCTGTGGCCGTCGCCAAATTGCTAGGCTGAGTACAGCAAGCGGTGCTCAAGGGCCTGGCGCTGGGTTAGAAATAGAAATGGAGCTAAAAGCCCCGGGCCCCAAGCCTGAGACAGGAGCTATGGTTCCTTCCCACCAGACCCACATTTGCCTCCCTTCTCCTCCAGATCCCAAGCTTAACCCCTTCCTCACTCAAAAGTTGAAGGCATCTCTGTTTTCAGATGCACCCTGGATCTGGACACCTACTTAAGCAGCAAATCTTTCCTGTCCAGAGCCTCAGGCACGAGGCCGACCCCCTCCTCCCACCCTTATGGGGGTTGGTAGCTCAGTTGCCGCCTGCCCAGGAGGGGAGAGGCTGAACTGGGGTCTCAGGCAAGAGGGCCCAAGGCCCAGGCACACAGCCGACCCCCCACCCCAAGTGAGGGCACCTACAAAGGGGAGGGTCAGCGTCCCACTATGTTTAGAATCAGCTTTCCTGCTTGTAGAGGGCAGCGGGCCACTCTAGTTATAATTATGACTGGAGAGTCACTTTCCTTCAAAACCTCTACTTTCAGGTGTTAAACCCTCACAGGCAGGCAGGCTCCATGCGCTCCATCTCTAGGAAGGAGCCTGGGAGGATTTGGTCTGGTTCAGTTTCCCTGAGCAGAGGTAAGGGGCCTGCAGGGCGCCAGGGACTGGGGTCTCGTTTCTGTCACCTGGATGGTCAGTGAGTCTCAGTTTGCTGGTGGGCGGACCAGGAAGACAGGCTGCTGCCCCCTGTGTGGACCTGCGCTGCCTCCAGCTGGGTGGCACGGTGGCCAGCAGAGCCAGACGGCCTGGGTTCAAACCCCATCTTGCTATTTGTGTGACCTGCTTACTAGCTGTGTGACCTGGTTACCAGTTGTGTGACCTGCTCACTAGTTGTGTGACTTCCTTACCAGCTGTGTGATCTGCTTACTAGCTGTGTGAACTCCTCCCCGGCAGCCCTGGCCTCATAGGGTCATTGTGATGACGACAGTGTGTAGGGCGGGCCTGGTCTGCAGCACATGAGCGTCACCGTGATGATACGTTCTCTTTCCTTGTCAGTAAACTGAGGAGATGCCATGTGTACAGACCCCTCAGAGAGATGCTCAGAGCATGTGCAGGAAGAGAAAACCCGCTCCCCACCCCTGGGGAAAGGGCTGTGACACAGAGGCTGGTCAGAGGCTCAGGCCCGAGGTCACTTCTCCACCCTGAGCAGGACACAGCTCAGCCCGGGATCGGAGCGACTTGCGGACAGGTCACGCCCGGCCTTGGTGTGGGGTCTGCGCCCCTGCCCTGCTGACAGGGGCGGCTGACAGGCGGCCGGCTGTCTGGTGTGAAAGAGGAGCCAGACAGACAGAACTTGGCCTTGCCGACTGCCCAGGGCTCTGGCCAGGGTCTGCTGAGCAGCTGATGGGCTCTTGCTGCTGGGCCAGAAATCTGCCCCACAGATTCTGGCTCCACCTCTGGGCCTGGCCCCACAGTCAGAGACCAGGCTCTAGGCTCACCACTGCCACCCTGTGTGTGTGTGTGTGTGTGTGTGTGGAGGGCCACAGCCGTGTCCCCCAAGTCTACCCCACCTGTCCTGAATCCCGTCTCCTCTGGGCTTTTACAAGTGGAGTCCTCCTTGCTTTGCGTTGTCCGTCCAAATCCTACCCAGATCTGTCAAGTCTATGTCAGTCTCACCTCCTCCATGAAGCCCTCCCTGCCTGCCCAGCTCACACCACCAGTCTCACAGTCCTAAATTCCCTATTACCTGTGCCATTCGTTTGGAAATTAGAAACAGGCTTCATTACATTTCCCCCAGTGTTCGAGCACCTATTTGACTGCCAGGCCCTGGGTATGTGTTGGGGCAATCTCTAAAAGGAAAGGACAGGGCCATCTTCTATCAGGAAAATTAGACTCTGGGGAATTCCCCAGTGGTCCAGTGGGACCACTGCCCACTCACTGCCGAGGGCCCAGGTTCAAATCCTGGTTGGGGAGCTGAGATCCACAGGCCATGCAGCATAGCCAAAACAAAAACAATTCAAACAAACAAAAAAACTTAAACTCTAAAGGGATGGCCTGGAAGACTCCCTCGTGCCATATGTTTTCAGGTCTGATGTTATTATTTAACTCGGTAATAATAATAAACAATTGGGGGGTTCTCATGTGTGCTGGCCCTATACTAAGGACTTCACATGGTTTGGTTGACCTGCAGTAGCCCTCCTGTACGGTTAAGTGTGATTATCTTATAGATCAGGAGACTAAGATGCTGAGTACCTTAGTCTCCTGATCTGTAAGACCGTCAGGTGATTGCCCAGCGTCAGCTCGTGAGACAGCCATACGTGAACCAGGCAGCCTCTGCTGTTATGCTCGTAACTGCTGTGCCATGATTTTCTTGGGTTTCACCTTCTCTGTTCAACAAGAGTGAAACCCGTGGAGGCAGGCGCCTTGCCTCATCCCTCCACTCAGCACTGTAGCCCTTGGTGCACCTCAGCCTCTGTGAGCAGGAGGCCCGTACTTGTCATGAGCGCTCAGTGTCTGGGAAGCTGCGGCCAACAGGCCGAGCCTGCAGGGGAGAAGGGCTTGTCCACAGGTTCCTAGTCCTGGGGTGACAGAACTAGGAAAGGAGTCCAGGAGGCCAGAGCCCAGACACACTCTGTACTGACCCTTAGCTCACACTGCCTTCTTACACACCCGGTTCTCTCCTCCAGACCAGGCCATGGAGGTGACCAGCTCGGCCTTAGGAGGACTTTGTGTGACGAAGGCCCACTGGGTACAGGCCCAGAAGCTGTAGTGACTTCAGGTTAATGCCCCCCAGGCCCATGGAAACCCTAACAATGCCTGGCACTGAGAACAACGTTGTCTTGAGAACAGACTCAGCCACCCCAGGTGTCCAGCCTCCAGTAGCCTCGTGGTGTCTCACCAGAGTTGCCAAGTTATAGAGGGATTGTACGTCTGAGAACAGAGAGCACTTCAGGCAAGAAAATACCAGTCCTTATTCAAGGGGACAGGTTCTCTGACATTAAATAAAAATCTTGCTCACACTCTAGCTACTCACTATCAGGTTATCTACTTCTTTCATATTCATTGATTGACTACTTGGTATAAGAAGCTACGTAAGTGCCAAGATTCTTGCGGCAAGAATACCGGAGTGGTTTGTCATTTCCTCCTCCAGTCAATCCTAAAGGAAATCAACCCTGAATACTCATTGGAAGGACTGCTATTGAAGCTGAAGCACCAATACTTTGGCCACCTGATGTGAAGAGCCGACTCATTGGAAAAGACCCCAATGTTGGAAAATATTGAAGACAAAAGGAGAAGTGGGTAGCAGAGGATGAGCTGGTTAGATATCATCACCAACTTAATGGATGTGAATCTGAGCAAACTCTAGGAGAAAGTGAAGGACAGAGGAGCCTGGTGTGCTGTAGTCCATGGGGGTCATAAAGAGTTGGACATGACTTAGCAACTGAACAACAACAACTTATTTAAGCATCTTATTTCCTCCAACAGACAGCTGGTTCTCTGAAAGCTGAACCCAAATCTCATTTGTTCTTATATTTGCCCACATCCTAGTATAGCTCTGTGTTCCTCGTATCCTAGCATCCTGACCTGATTAGCACTCCATAAGTATTTATTGGATAAATTAAATTTTCTAAATCAAAGAATAAAATAATCCAGAGGGGTGATTGGTATGTGGATCCCCCTGCCAATCTGCCCTCGAGGTGCTCCTGGCTTTACACAACCTGAAAAGATGTCTAGGCAACGATGCGATTAGGGTCCTAGAAGGCCCAGCAGGGTGAGACTGTGGAGAACAATGCGTCATTTGCACAGCTCACTGTAGAGGAAAAGGATGGGATCAGAGTTCAGGGAGGGGGGAGAGGAAGGGCCGCAATAGAAATGAAGTTCATTCTTTGCAATGTTGTCCAACATCCTGGCATTTGGGGAATGACCCTCCCCTGTGCAGTGTGAACCATGACACCCTCACCAAGCCCAGCAGCCCACACCCTCCCTGGTTGGTTTCCTCCAAGCCCCTCCAGGCCTCCTGCCCCTCCCTCACCCAGGGAACAAGATGGATGGAACCTAAGTCGGACAATGGGTGCTCCTGGGCCAACTGAGCTTGGGCCCAGATTGATAAGCGACCACTGGACCTTCAGATTCAGAGCAATGTCTTGTGTGGATGGGAGAAGCCCCTCCCTGATTTTGGCTCATTCATTCGGGGTCTCACAGCACTGAGCAGGCTGTCTCAGCAGAACAGGTGTCTTCACCTGGATCTGAAGGCAAAAGGGGAGCTGCCCTGCAGAGTAGGGGCGGGAAGGGGCATGGGAGCTGGGGTCCTTCCCGGAGACAAGACCTTCTTGCTATTCCAGGGATCACAGCACTGCAGATCCATAGTTTCAAGCATAGAAATGTACAAAAACAGCACTGTTGGGGGTTCCTGGCTCTGGGGTGGATTCTGCTCCCAAGCCCCTGTCTTGACTCCATTCACCTCCCACCAGCCGCCCAGAGAGCCCAGCTCCAGGGGAGACCAGTGTGTGCGAAACTCCAACTTGGAGCATGGGTCTGATAAGTCTCCCAAACCTAAGGAGCCTGTAATAACCAGTTTGGGAAAGGGGACACTTCGAGGTCCCATTAATAGCCTCTGAGGGATGGCCCTGGTAGTCCAGCTGCTGAGACTCTGTGCTTCCAATGCAGGGGGGCTGGGCTTCGATCCCTGGTTGGGGAACTAGATCCTGCATGCCACAACCAAGAGCACTCGTGCCCCAACTAAGGAGAGGTCGTGTACCACAAGGAAGGTCCCACAGGCTGCAACTAAAGATCCCTCATGCCTCAACTAATTCCGGCCCAGCCAAATAAACAAATAAAATTTTTAAATAAATAAATAAATAAAATAAAAGTCCTCTGGGACTTTAGGGCTTGGATCTGTGGAAAACAAGGAGAAGGTAAATGCAAACGTATTGAAAGCAGCCCATGTGAGAGCAGGACCCCCTCACCCCGGCGGGGGGCGGGGAGGGCCACGGGGGCTCCCACTGAGATGGTCAGAATGAACCCTGCACTGGTGGGTGTGGCTGCATACTTTCTGGAACAAGGGTCTGTAACCTTTATCAGATTCTTAATGGGCCTGTGACCTGAAAAGTTAAACAAAACAACACAAGGCATTTTTCTAGAGGATAAAGGTGGGAAACCGGGTGTCGGGGGAAGTCGTAGGACATTCCAACCCCTCCCACTTCCCAAGTGCTGTGGACATGTGCAGTGGGAAACAATGACAAATGCAGGGAAGTGACAGGTCGCCTTTTTTAAAAAGACCTTCACATGCGCAGCATCCTGAGGCTTCCTGGGTTTTCTTACAGAAGCTGTCCTCCTCTCCTCGCCTGTCCCCCTCCTTCCGTCCTGTCCTTACCGCCACACACCACCTGCTCCAGTCTCTGCTCCCTCTGCAGGGAGACAGAGGCCAGGAGGGGAGGGGGTCAGTGGTCAGGCTGGACTAGGAACCAGTCCAGGAGAGGCTGCGCTCACCCTTCATCTCATCCTGTAGGAGCCAAACTCTTCCAGCCTGTACCTCTCGAACACTTCAGAAACTCTTCTGGGGACTTCCCTGGGGGTCCAGTGGCTAAGACTCTGAGCTCCCAATGCAGGGGTGGCAGGTTCGATCCCTGGTCAAGAGAACTAGATCCCACATGCCACAACTAAAGATCCTACATGCCAGAACTAAGGCCTGGTTCAGCCAAATAAATAAATATTTTTTTAGAAACACTCTTTTGGATTCCTCCAAGTAGTTGTAATTGTACTTTTAGTGTCTGTGAACAAAAAGCTGCGTGATGATAGAAAGCTACAGGGCATTCAATAATTCTTCTAATGTGTCTTAAAATTACAGCAGCATCTGTGTGGTTGGAAAACAGCACAGCAGCTCTGTGTGAGGCGATCTATTTGTTCTAGAGACAATGCTTAGTGGGCATCGGGTTTCAAGGACCCTGTATGGTAACCGAGGACCCTCCCCTCTCACAGAGCAGGAATCATGGGTCTAATTTCAGCTCTTCATGTCACAGATGAGGAAACTGTGGGTTTGAGGAAACCTGGGTTGAGAACCCAGGCTGCTCTCTGTCCTAAAAGGCTCCCTCCCTCACTAACTCACTAACTAAAATGGATGGGCTCAGGTAAGACCCATAACTGGACCTCCCTGGGGGTCCGTTGGCTAAGGCTCAGCACTCCAATGCAGGGGGCCGGAGTCCATCCCTGGTTGGGGAACTAGACCCCATAGGCCACAACTAAAGCTCCCCATGCCCGTGCAGCTAAATGAATATTTTAAATAAATAAAAAAGCCCTCCCCTCACCTTTTTATTTTTCTTTTTGAAAAAAGCCTCTTTCCATGATGACTTTCAGAACCATGTGGTACCACACTGGTTTTCCACTCCTTCCAAAGCATTTTCTCTTTGGTCTTAAACATAGCACCTGCCTTTTGTCTCTTCTGACTCCCACGTGAGAGTCTTAAACCCCAGCGAGCTCCTTGGAAGCGGGCGCCAAGTCTTAGACATGTTCTGTCTCCCTTACCCCCAGTGCCCAGCTCGGGGCTAGACACACCGTGGCCTGCAAACAAGGACTTGCTGAATTAAACCCAACAGTCCTGAGAACAAATGTCCCCACTCCAGAGAGAAATGTCATTCAGGCTTCCCCTCTCTCCAAAGACACTACAGGACCCCATTCCCTGCCCCGTCCCCACAGGGCTCATGAGCCTGCTGGCATTTGTTTTTGTCAGAAAGAAACCTGACCTTTTTGAGGACCTCTTGTCTGTGGGTCCCCGGCTCTGCCTGGAGGGCATGAGACCTGCTTTTCTGCACCAGGATGGGTGGCTCAGGAGTCAGGGCGGCGACGGCAGGTCAGGCAGAGCCCAGAGAGGTGTGGTCAGTTAGCTCTCGTCACTTCTCAGGGGCTCTTGTGAACCGAGTGTGTTTGCCTTCTGCTCCCCTGGGAGGCCAAGAGCCTCTTTTCCTCTGCAGACTGAGACGGGACGTCTCGGGTAAGAGGCAGTTCAGCTGCTGAGCCAACAGCCCCGTCTCCCCTGAGCCCACGCTCTGGCGCTACAGCTGGGCTGAGACGGCCCTCGGCTGTGGGGTGCTGCCCCACGGACCTCACTGGGTCCACCCAGTCTGCTAACCAAGGCCTGACAGAGTCTTGAGCTAGCCATAGGCCTCTCTGAACCTCAGTTTCTCCATCTGTAAAGTGGAGGGGCTGGGCACCACTGCACACGAGATTCCTCCTGCAGTGATGTTCTGGAGCCTAAAACTGTGAGGCCTTCTCAACACCAACCCCATTGCTACCCCCACTCCGACACTGACTTCCCCAGGATTTCTGACCACAGGGCAGTCAGGGCAAAACCTTGGCATTCTCCTGCTAGGGGTTCCGACACACTGGGACAGGCCTGTTGACAGAATAAGGCTGCTGTGATCCAGCACCCTAAAGAACTTGGCAGTGGTGGGGCACATGGGGCCTTCACTCAGCTGGCCGTTGAATTAGTAAGTTAGATCCTCAGTCGCCTCTGAAAAGTGTTTTATTCCTTTCAGACAATTGCAGCACTGTTATTCGCTGAGTAATTTTAATAATGATAACAGCTGGAACTTTTATCTCATCTTGACAGTTTATGAAATGATTTTACCTCTACTAACTCAACTTAAAATCCTCTTGACAACCTCATGTAGAAGACAGGGGTTCCCATTTTATAGGCCAGATGAATGGTCAGATTAACCGAAGTTACCCAACCAGAGTAACAGAGCTGAGAGTGAGTATCCCAGTGATAACCACAAGTTCCTGGAAACCAGGAACAAACACACACCCCTTTATGGGAGCTTACTGTGTCAGGGAGAAGTCAGCGGAGCATCTGAAGAACCAAGCTCAACAATACGTAAGCGCTACGCCAACAACACGAGGGGTGGCCCTGGAGGCACTGCAGAAGGACAGGGCGGCTCTCATTCTATCCTTTCCCCAGGTGGGACTCAGAGAAGCAGAAAGAGGATATGGGGCCATTTCCTGGCTGCCCTGTTCTTCCTCCTGACAGTTCTTGTGGGGGAGAGAGGCAGTGGGGATGGAAGGAGGGAGGGATCTGGGCTGGTGAAGGCCGGGAAAAGAGAAAGGAGCTCTTGTGACAGCTTTCTCAAAGCCACCCCCACCACAGGAAGTCAGGGAGGGAGGGAGGCTGGGCTGTGGCCCCTCCACGCTCCATCCACGTGCTCTGACTCTCCAGGGCCGGGTGCTGGGACCAAGCCTCCTACCTGCACACGGCAAAGTCTAATCCTTCTCTCCAGAAAGACTTTGAAGATGGCGACCGAGTTAAACTATGTCATCACCCAAACTGGGCAAAGGAAAACAAGGTGACCCTTAAGAAGGTGACACAAGGACTTCGCTAGAGGTCCAGTGGCTAAGAATCCACCTGCCAATACAGGGGACATGGTTCGATTCCTGGTCCGGGAGGATCCCACATGACTGAGGCAACTGAACCTGTGCTCCACAACTGCTGAAACCCCCCTGAGCTGCAACTACTGCAGCTCGCACACCTAGAGCCCATGCTCTGCAACAAGAGAAGCCACTGCAGTGAGAATCCCGTGCACCGCAACTAGACAGGAGACCCTGCTCGCCGCAACTGGAGTGAGCCCACACAGCAACAAGGGCCCAGCACAGCCGAAAAATAAAGAAAGAAATTTAGAAAGGTGACGCAAGACCTCCATACCCACAGCACGTCCAGTCTGGAGCGGGAGGTCAGTGACCCCGGGGCGGCTCTTCCGCATCTGTCTACACTGTCCCCAGGCCCAGGCAGGAAGTCAGCTGCTCTGCGGCAGGAAGGGCCCTGGGTCAGGCAGGGAAGGCCACTCGCCTGGGCCATCCAAGGAAGACCTACTGACTAGAATCCATAGGGTGACCACAGGGCTAACATAGACAACATTTCTCAGAAAAGAAAACCACTGTGCTCGTCCTTACTGAAGGCTGACACTTTAACATTATCTCACTTAATCCTCAAAATATCTCTGTAAGAAGGAACTCTTTTGGACCCCATTTTACAGTGGATAAGAGTCAAGGTCGCTAGCCTGGGGCAGAGCCAGGGTTCATACCTAGAGCGGATGACCCCGGAGCCTGAACTACTGCCCAGAGCACTGCACTGCCTCCACGTGGTGGTGGGGTCTTTGATTTGCAACACCAGAGGAGCGCCCAGAGTTGGGGACAGCAGGGCTTGGTGGTGACCGAGGCCGCCCGTTGGACAGTGGTGGCTTCTGGTGGACTTGGGAAGAAGAAGCCAGTTCCTAGGGAGAAGGGCCTGGCTCTGCCACCCCATGGTAGTCGCCCACTTTCTGCAGTTTAACAGAGAGAGAGCTGGTGAGGAAATGAGAACATCCTGCTTGGGAAGCATGCGAGGAGCAGAGAATCCATCGACACCATGGGGGTGGAGGACACCCTGCGAGCCTCTGCCTGCAGCCACCTACTGGGAAACTCGGAGACCTGGGAGAAAACCCCCAGGGCCAGGCTAATCCTTTCATCTCGAGGAGCCTGAGAGCTTTACCAAAAGCCCTTAATGATACATCCGGGAGGGCAGGGCACAAGGACTGTGCTTGGGCAGGACTGGGGACTCTACAGCTGGTGTGAGGATAGGTCTGGAGGCCGAGGGACACTGGGCGGTGGGGATGGGGGTCAGTTGGGGGACTGGGCTTCTCAGCTCAGCAGGGCTTCGACTCCAAGGGGACGAGCCTGGGAGCCTCTGCCAGCATATGATGGTCCCCAGCCTCTTTCTTCTGATGCCATCAAAGCAGGTACCAGGCTTCCCGACAACCCCTCCCTAGGTCAGGGGACCTGGGACAACAGCGGCGGGGACCACACTGTTAATCAAACACAGGCGGCTTGAGAGCTGCGAGTGCCAGAGACTTGGCACGTTCACTTGGGAAGGTGAACGTTGAGGGATTTTTAGTCCTTTATCAACCTAACCAGGGATTCCTATCTTCAGAAGAGGTCACTGAAGAGGCTGCTGCATGGAAGGGTGTTCCGTGTGTACTCATCTTAAAGGTACGAGGAAGGAGGGCGCCATGCAGTTTCCCCAGAGTGTTCAGAAGTTGTGCTTCTAATTTTTTTTAATTTAAAAAATAGCTTTAAAAATAATAATAATAAATAAATAAATAATAGCTTTATTGGGGGTATTATCAACATAGGATGAAGTGCACATGTTGAAAGTGTACAATTTGATGAGTTTTGACATGTTTATATCTCCTGAGACCATCACTTCAACTGAGATAATGAATATATTTGTCACCCTCAAAAGTTTCCTTGTGATCCTTGGTAATTCCTCCCTTCCATTCTCCCTCCCTGTATCTCCCATTCCCTAGGCAGGCCCTCATCTGCTTTCTGTCACTTTATGTTAGTTTCTAGAAGTTTTTTGTGGTCTGGCTTCTTTCACTCAGCCTGTTTTGGTTTTTTTTTTCCTTCCCTCCCAAGATTCATGCATGTTGTAGCATATCTTAGACCTTCATGCCTTTTTATTGCTGAATAGTATTATGGGTATGCTACAATTTGTTTATTCTTTTATTTATTGTTGAACATGTGGGTTGTTTCCAGTTTGGAGCTGTTACCTAAAAAACTGCATAAAGTTTGTGTATAAATATGGACATATGCTGTTGTTTTTCTTTTTTTATACTCTTTTTTTTTCATTTATTTATATTAGTTGGAGGCTAATTACTCTACAATATTGTAGTGGTTTTTGCCATACATTGACATGAATCAGCCAAGGAATTACATGTGTTTCCCATCCTGAACCCCCCTCCCACCTCCCTCCCCATCCCATCCCTCTGGGTCATCCTAGTGCACCAGCCCTGAGCACTTGTCTCATGCATCCAACCTGGACTGGCAATCTGTTTCACACTTGATAATATACATGTTTCAATGCTATTCTCTCAGATCATCCCACCCTCGCCTTCTCCCACAGAGTCCAAAACTCTGTTCTATACACCTGTGTCTCTTTTTCTGTCTTGCATGTAGGGTTATTGTTACCATCTTTCTAAATTCCATATATATGCATTAGTATACTGTATTGGTGTTTTTCTTTCTGGCTTACTTCGCTCTGTATAATGGGCTCCAGTTTCATCCATCTCATTAGAACTGATTCAAATGTATTCTTTTTAACGGCTGAGTAATATTCCATGGTGTATATGTACCACAGTTTTCTTATCCATTTGTCTGCTGATGGGCATCTAGGTTGCTTCCATGTCCTGGCTATTATAAACAGTGCTGCGATGAACATTGGGATACATGTGTCTCTTTCAGTTCTGGTTTCCTCGGTGTGTATGCCTAGGAGTGGGATTGCTGGGTCATATGGCAGTTCTATTTTCAGTTTTTTAAGGAATCTCCACACTGTTCTCAATGGTGGCTGTACTAGTTTGCATTCCCACCAACCGTGTAAGAGGGTTCCCTTTTCTCCACACCCTCCAGCGTTTATTGCTTGTAGACTTTTAGATAGCAGCCATTCTGACTGGCATGAAATGGTACCTCATTGTGGTTTTGATTTGCATTTCTCTGATAATGAGTGATGTTTAGCATCTTTTCATGTGTTTGTTAGCCATCTGTATGTCTTCTTTGGAGGAATGTCTGTTTAGTTCTTTGGCCCATTTTTTGATTGGGTCGTTTATTTTTCTGAAATTGAGTTTCAGGAGTTGCTTGTATATTTTTGAGATTAATTCTTTGTCTATTGCTTTGTTAGCTATTATTTTCTCTCATTCTGAAGGCTGTCTTTTCACCTTGCTTATAGTTTCCTTTGTTATGCAAAAGCTTTTAAGTTTAATTAGGTCCCATTTGTTTATTTTTGCTTTTATTTCCAATATTCTGGGAAGTGGGTCATAGAGGATCTTGCTGTGATTTATGTCCTAGAGTGTTTTGCCTATGTTCTCCTCTAGGAGTTTTATAATTTCTGGTCTTACATTTAGATCTTTAATTCATTTTGAGTTTACTTTCGTGTATGGTGTTAGAAAGTGTTCTAGTTTCATTCTTTTACAAGTGGTTGACCAGTTTTCCCAGTACCACTTATTAAAGAGGTTGTCTTTTCTCCATTGTATATTCTTGCCTCCTTTGTCGAAGATAAGGTGTCCATAGGTACGTGGATTTATCTCTGGGCTTTCTATTTTGTTCCATTGATCTATATTTCTGTCTTTGTGCCAGTACCATACTGTCTTGATGACTGTGGTTTTGTAGTAGAGTCTGAAGTCAGGCAGGTTGATTCCTCCAGTTCCATTCTTCTTTCTCAAGATTACTTTCGCTATTCGAGGTTTTTTGTATTTCCATACAAATTGTGAAATTATTTGGTCTAGTTCTGTGAAGAATACCGTTGGTAGCTTGATAGGGATTGCATTGAATCTATAGGTTGCTTTGGGTAGTATACTCAGCTTCTAATTTAGATGCTGGGGGACAGGCTCACCTCATAATCAAGAGGCCCCAATCTATTTGGGGATGGGGGGGAGTGGGTTTCTTGGTGCAACTGTAACACTGTCGCTGTTGTTTGCTCTGGGACAGAGTGTACATGTTCACTGTCCTAAAGAGACATATGGATGCCTTTTCGACATTCCCTCCCTGGAAACTTTGTGCTGCTATCAACTGAGGATCCGGGCTTCCCAGGCAGTGCTTGTGGTAAAGAACCCACCTGCCAATGCAGGAGACATAAGAGATGTGGGTTAGATCCCTGGGTCGAGAGGATCCTCTGGAGGAGGGAATGGCAACCCACTCCAGTATTCTTGCCTGGAGAATCCCATGCAAGGAGGAGCCTGGTGGGCTACAGTCCACGAGGTCGCAAAGAGTAAGACACAACTGAAGCTACCAAACAGGCACGCACCCAAGGGTCTAGGGTCAGGCCCTTGAACCCACACACACTCCTCTCCTCTGCAGCCCATAATCAATCAGTAGAATGTGTGGCACTGTGAGGCACAAACCAGAGGAGGTTAGTAATCTGTAAGTGCACCACCCAGCTGCTCAATGCAGCGTGACACAGTTGGCCCCAGTGACCAGGTCATCATCATGGCCTCTGTTTCCTGCGTCCCTCCTTGAGCCCCCACTCCTGGAGAAGTCCAAGTTTGCTCCTAGAGCTGTTCTGCCTATAGGACTCTGCCCCCATCCTGGCCAGGTAGCCACTCAGGATGGCGGTGTGGTTCTGGGTTTCCACATCCAGAAATCTGCTTGAACTAGTCCCTCACCTTCCTGAGATCTTCCTCTGTTTCTGGAAATTCTCATTACCTTTTGTACCAGTTTGCTTCTAGTACATCGTGTTAAAAGAGCTCTCTGTAACCTTTTACCCCAGACAGAGTCCGCTGGGATGGACAACGCATGTCTCAAACAGTAGTCCTCACTTTTCAGCCCTGTCCCTCCCATGCTTCCTACACCCACACCACCTCTCTGTCAATCAGCAGGGCCTGCTCTTGCATGTCTGTGGATCCGGAATCAGGTACAGGAAGTCCTGTGGGGCACGCTTCCTGTGTTCCAGGAGCATGCAGCCCACAGGTGGCCCTCTGCACTACCGACAGGACATGCTGTCCCAGGGCGGGGCGGGGGGGGGGGGGGGGGGCGGGAGGGGAGTGGTGAACCCGATGCTCTGGGAGGATTGAGAAAGAGGGAGAAATTTAGCCCACGGAGCTGAGAAAGGTTTCCCGGTTGAACTGGGCTCCGAGGGGTAAATGGAGTTTCTTCAAGTAGAGCAAAGAACAGGAACAGCTTCTGAAAGGGCAGGGTCAGTCCTTTAAAAAAAATCATGCTCCTTTTGATAAATATAGGTTTCCATTGGGCTTCCCCAGAGGTGCAGTGGCTGGGAATCTGCCTGCCAATGCAGGGGACACGAGTTCAATCCCTGGTCCAGGAAGACCCCACATGCTGCAGGGCAACTAAGCCTGTGCTCCACAACTTCTGAGCCTGTGCTCTAGATCCTGCACTCCACAGCAAGAGAAGCCACAGCAGTGAAAAGCCCACTCACCCCAACTAGACAGCAGCCTGCATGGCAACGAAGACCTAGGGCAACAACAACAACTATATATATTCTCATTTATCACTCTGACTTCTGAGATTCTGATGTCCTTTCATCATGAGACCTGCATCTCTCCTTTGAGAATCACTCACTGAAGTCCGTCTAGTCAAAGTTATGGTTTTTCCAGTAGTCATGTATGGATGTGAGAATTGGACCATAAAGAAGGCTGAATGCCGAAAAATTGATGCTTTTGAACTGTGGTGCTGGAGAAAGACTCTTCAGAGTCCCTTGGACTGCAAGGAGATCAAACCAGTCAATCCTAAAGGAAATCAACCCTGAATATTCATTGGAAGGACTGATGCTCAAGCTGAAGCCCCAATACTTTGGTCACCTGATGCGGAGAGTTGACTCACTGGAAAAGACCCTGATGCTGGGAAAGACTGAGGGCAGGAGGAGAAGGGGGCAACAGAGGATGAGATGGTTGGATGGCATCATTGACTCAATAGACATGAGTTTGAGCAAACTCCCTGGAGATAGTGAAGGACATGGAAGCCTGGAGTGCTGCAGTCCATGGGGTTGCAAAGAGTTGGACACAATTGAGCGACTGAACAATGTTGAAATGGGAGACAACTAGAGACTGTCAGGTCTATCATCACAGTGAAACCAGAGAGGGTTCTTCCACACATATGCACGCGTGTGCACACACACACACACACACACACACGCCAGCAATGTCTAAACCTCCTGCTCTCTTAAGCTGTAGGGAGGAAGTGCCTCTTCCCCTCACTCGGGTGCAGAACAGGAAGTTCTTGAGCAGATTGCAGAAGTTGCTGCGATAACACGATAACACAGAGTTCTGTACAGCGATGGCTCCAGGGCTGCGGTTCTGGCAGCCCATGCAGGCTGCTCACCTGGGGGGCTGAAGTCACCTCCTGCAGGCGCGGGGCCCATCCTGCCGCTGTGATGGGAGCAGCGAATCCAGCAGTGAGGCTGTGCTGAGCGCCTTCTGCACGCAGGGCACATGCCATATGGAGGGGAGGCTGTGCCCGCTGATCCTCCTCTCAGCCTCCAGCCCGACCTTCTCTTCAGCCACGCACTTCCGGCTCACCGGTCGGTCCATACATGACGGGTGTGAGGCTTGGCTGGTATCAGCGGATGGATGTGTCAGGAGTGACGCTGCACAAGGTGGCTTTGTGGCCAAGCAGACACCACTTTGGGCAAGAAAGGAGCCGGGGGTGACGCCAGTTCTCAGGCAGCACTGATTCAGTGCCTGTCCGGCTGGGACAGGGCAAGGGGTGGATAAAATGCCTGCAGGAGCAGGACCTGGGGGTGGACCTCGTAGCTCTCAGTCACAATGACGTCCATGGTGGGAGGAGAGCTGGTGGCATGGAGCTGGGCTGGAGGTCCACTCGGGGCCTCACCTACGTGGCTCCGACTGAACTGAGCAACCGTCCACATTCAAATACCACTTTCCCCATTTTAAAAAATGGGACACTAACTGCCTTGCTGAATGCGGCCGGCAAAGGCGGGGTCTGTGCTCACTGGTCCCTGTGTCCTTCCACATCTACAAGTGGATGCACCTCCCTGTGTGTAGTGACCCTGCCGTGCACGCTGTGTGGCCTGAATCCGCAGGATCGCCTACTCCACTTACAGTGCAAGGAAACTGGAAGTCAGTGAGGGATGGAGACAGGCCAGGTGTTACCCGGGCCAGCGGGGATGCCTCTGCTCCCAGCCTCACCCCACTGCCTCAGGCTCAGCTGGCTAACGCCGTTCAGGCCAGAATGGCATTAGTGGACAGGAGCTGTCTTGGACCCCTGTCCACCAGGGGTTCTGGAGCCAGACTGCCTGGGTTTGCCAGTTCTACCACTTGTGAGTTCTGCCACTCACAAGCTGTGTGACCTTGTCACATCCCTTTATGCCTCAGTTTTCTCATCTGTAAAATGGGACCAAGACTGTATTTCAGCTCACAAGGAAGTCCTGACACTTAGGGCGCATGCAGCCTGTGTCCGCAGCTCCTTGAGGCTAATGTCGGGCCTCTATAGCTGCTGTCTACGCAGGTGGTGACCACAACAAGCCTGTACAGGGCAGACTTCTGCTGAGGACAGTTTGTGGTTTCCGAGGGTGAGATTCCTACAGGTGTTCTAAAGGCCTGGGGCTCTACTGTGCAAACACTGGGAGGGTTTGGGTGCTTCCTGGGTAGAGCTGGACAAGGACTGATATAGCACCATCTGGTTGGTGGACAGTGGAAAGCCTGCCCGGTAACTCCGGACGAGGCAGGCCCCTGGGATGACGCCCTCTATCCACTCGTGCTGAGGGTTCACATGGGACTCCAGCTTCCCATGAGCACATCACCTTCTCCTTTAAAAATCTTTAAAATCCCAGCTCTATGTCACATTTGCTCAGTACTGGAAAATCAACAGAACCCCTAGCACAAAAAAGGTGGCTGAAAGCTAAAAGGACTGGAGCCAAGAAAACCATGTGCAAGGCTACCCTGCTCCTGCCAAGATGGGAAGGGATCCCCTGCCCCCGTAGGGCGACCCAGCCACCTCTCATTCCTAAACCCCTCCCCAGCCCTGCCGTCCCACGGGGCCATGGGTTTCGGCCTGAAGAGGCACTTAGGAGTTGCTCATTCAGGACACGTCCTCCTGACCCGCTTCCTGAGCGCTGGGCCAGGACGCCCGCCCACTCTGCTGAGAAAGTGGCCTAGCCAACATCTCCCCCCACCCCACCCCATCAGATGTCATCCCAGGTGCCGAGCCAGCCTGTCACTCACTCACGGCCAGCTGCCACACCTGAGAGGCGGTTTTCTTCATGGTTTCCCATGCTGACACCTGGTCTGACTAACCCGACAGGTTCCTGGAGTGGAGTTGAAACCCGTTTTCTGGTACAGACGTGCTTTCTGCCTTGTCTCTGTAATTAGGTGCTGAGCCGCCATGTGCCATGGTCCCAGGAATGCTTCCCTAGATTGTCATTCCAAGTGTTCTCAGCCCCGCCAACATCCTCGCCATCACCACCTACAGAACACCTCACAGAGGACCCGCTATGGGGTTAGGTACTTTACATACTGTCTTTAATCTGCCCATCCTCGCAAGGTCGATCTACTAGGACAGTGCTGTCATCTGAGAATCTTGTTAAAATGCAGATCCTGTTGAGTGGGTCTTAGGGAGGGTTGTGAGCCTCCATCTCTAACAAGCTCCTAAGTGATGCTGATGCTGCTGGTTTCAACTCTGAGGAGCTGAGGTATCAGGAGGAACATTTTGGTTGCAAGAGACTGAAATCTTGCGTGAACTGGTTAAGCAGGAAGGGGAACTCAATACGAGGATGTCAAGTGTCTCGCAAGGCCAGCTATGGATGAACACTGAGCCTTGGGAAGACCAGAAGCTGGGGAGAACTCTCCCAGCCTCTCTTGTTTTGGTGGGGGGGTGGGGGCACACACTGCATTGCATGCAGGATCTTAGTTTCCTGACCAGGGATCGAACCTGTGCCCACTGCAGTGGAAGCGTGGAGTCTTAACCACTGTACCACCACAGAAGCCCCTCTCCCAGCCTCCTGACTCTACTTTCTCCATGCACCCACTTCCCGGCTTCATTCTTCCTCTATCCCTTCCCTCCTTCCCCTCTGCTCTGGCTAGTGCCAAGTAGCTCTCCCCACTTGTGGACTCCACATCTTCATCCTTGATCTACTCTTTGTTTTGATCATTCATACCTTCCAGGGACATCCTAAGAAGGTGAGCAAAGGAAGTAAAACTTTTGCTACTAACATAACTGAAAATGTCTATGCACTTGATTACAGTCTGCCTGAGTGTAGAAATTTAGCTTCCAGAGTGGCTGCTGAGATGACCCAGGCCATTTCAATTCTCTGTCCTTTGTTTATCTGTTCTCTCAAAGTGTTCAGATTCTTCTCTGGCTTCCTGTACTCTCAAGGTTCACAGGGATGTGTCCTGTGATGGTCTCGTTTCATTATCCTGGGCACTTGAGGAGTCCTTCTGACCTGAAAACTTACATGCTTCTGCTCTTAAAAAAAAAAAAATCGTTAATTATGTATCTGGTTATTTCTTTCCCCTCTCTTCTGTTCAGTCTTTCAGGAGCTCCTGTTACTAGGATGTTGCATCTTTTAACCAGATCCTTTAATCTTCTTATCTTCTGTATCTAACTTTCCATCTCTCTTTTTTTACTTTCTGTGAGATTTCATAAACCTCTTTTCCTAACTTTTCAAGTTGAGTTTTAAATATATTTATATTTCATATTTTTAATTCCTAAGAGTTCGCTCTCTCTCTCTCTCTCTCTTTTTTGTTTCTGGAATATTCCTTCTTTTAATAGGATACTGTTCTTATTTGATTGATGTAATAGCTTCTCTTCTGTCTCCAGGGATATTGTTTTCCTTTTTTGAACTTCTTAAATCTCTATATCCTTAAATCTTTTCTCTGAGTTTCTGATTTCTTTATTATGGTCTTTTTCATGTAACTTTATGTTAAAGGGTGAGTGAGTCACTAAAGAGTTTACTGGAAGGGGAAGTAAGTGGTGACATAGAGAAGCCCTCTTCATTATACCTTTTTGAATCTTTTGAATTCTGAGTTGTATCAGCAGAAAGACTATTCAAAAAACAAAAGTTCTTAGAGTTTAAGCTTCGTGTGTGTGAGTATGGCTCGTCCATTGAAGAACATCACTGTAGGTAAATGGCGGGAACTTCTAAATGTCAGTGTTTGAGAGTCTTCTCTCTGGGTCATCAAGTCTTTTCTGATGAGAATTTTCTGGACTCCTGCCTGGGGACAGATGTTGGCGGAGGGTATACACTTGGCTGACAGTTTTCTTAAATGAGGGTGGAAGGAAGGCTGAATAGCCCACTGTTAAGAACACAGTTATTCAGCCAGGGACTACAGCCTTCTCCCAGCTACACAGACAACTGACCTGTCAGCCTCTAGAACATGCTTCTCAACCTATCTGTGCTGGACACTGATGGTTAATCTCCCAATCTGGCAGCACCAACAGTGGTCTTATAGGACGTGATGGTACATATGACCCACCACTACACATGACTCACAGTAGGAGCTCAAACATCCAAACCAGCCTGTACACTATTCAGCAAGAGGAGACCACTGAGCAGGCACCTGAATGTGGAGGCAACTTCAAATTTCTTTAAAAATTCTAAACACTCTTATTTTTTTGTACATCTATACCTTACTGGGGCTACTAACAAAGTCCATGGAGCTAAGCCAGTTCACAACCACACTCTACAAGCGCTGCCCTGGAAAAGAAAAAAATCTCTTGCCTGAAGGAGGAGCTGCCCCCAGGCTGAGAAGGGGAGGGGGAGGAAATCTGGAGGGCTGAGTCAGTTCAGTTCAGTTCAGTTCAGTCGCTCAGTCATGTCTGACTCTGCGATCCCATGGACAGCAGCATGCCAGGCCTCCCTATCCATCACCAACTCCCGGAGTTTACCCAAACTCATGTCCATTGAGTTGGTGATGCCATCCAACCATCTCATCCTCTGTCATCTTCTTCACCTCCTGCCTTCAATCTTTCCCAGCATCAGGGTCTTTTCAAATGAGTCAGTTCTTTGCATCAGGTGACCAAAGTATTGGAGTTTCAGCTTCAACAGCAGTCCTTCCAATGCATACTCAGTACTGATCTCCTTTAGGATGGACTGGTTGGATCTCCTTGCAGTCCAAGGGACTCTCAAGAGTCTTCTCCAACACCACAGTTCAAAAGCATCAATTCTTCGGTGCTCAGCTTTCTTTATAGTCCAACTCTTATATCCATACACAACTACTGGAAAAACCATAGCCTTGACTAGATGGATCTTTGTTGGCAAAGTAATGTCTCTGCTTTTTAATATGTTGTCTAGGTTGATCATAACTTTCCTTCCAAGGAGTAAGTGTCGTTTAATTTCATGGCTGCAGTCACCATCTGCAGTGATTTTGAAGCCCAAAAAAATAAAGTCTGCCACTGTTTCCACTGTCTCCCCATCTACTTGCCATGAAGTGATGGGACCAGATGCCATGATCTTAGTTTTCTGAATGTTGAGTTTTAAGCCAACTTTTTCACTCTCCTCTTTCACTTTCATCAAGAGGCTCTTTAGTTCTTCTTCACTTTCTGCCATAGGGTGGTGTTATCTACATATCTGAGGTTATTGATATTTCTCTCGGCAATCTTGATTCCAGCTTTTGCTTCATCCAGCCCAGTGTTTCTCATGATGTACTCTGCATATAAGTTAAATCAGCAGGGTGACAATATACAGCCTTGACGTACTCCTTTTCCTATTTGGAACCAGTCTGTTGTTCCATGGCCAGTTCTAACTGTGGCTTCCTGACCTGCATGCAGATGTCTCAAGAGGCAGGTCAGGTGGTCTGGTTTACCCATCTCGGCTGAATGGCTCTGTAAACAGACCTGAGGCCCATCCCCCGCCTCGGCTCGCATGTCACTCCCACTTGCCTTGGTACCCTGTGTTTCCAAACTTAGTGCCCTCCTGGATGGCTTATGTCCCTTTATTGGGTCCTTTCTGCAGGCACCAGGACACAGCTTCTACTGCTCGGCCGAACTGTGTACTCCTCCTTTTTCTACTTGTTTCTGCT
The DNA here is from genome assembly GCF_033118175.1 of Dama dama. Classification (NCBI taxonomy): domain Eukaryota; kingdom Metazoa; phylum Chordata; class Mammalia; order Artiodactyla; family Cervidae; genus Dama; species Dama dama. The sequence continues at coordinate 12,681,165 of NC_083702.1, forward strand.
CCCAGTCTCTTTCTCCTTGTAGTTTCTTTTTTTTTTTTTTCCATTTATTTACATTAGTTGGAGGCTAATTACTTTACAATATTGTAGTGGTTTTGCCATACACTGACATGAATCAGCCATGGATTTACATGTGTTCCCCATCCTGAACCCCCCTCCCACCTCCCTGCCCATCCCATCCCCCTGGGTCATCCCAGTGCACCAGCCCTGAGCACTTGTCTCATGCATCAAACCTGGACTGGCGATCTCCTTGTAGTTTAAACATTTAAAAATACCTTTACTGCTGCTAAGAGTGCAATGCTCCCCACATTGGTTTACAGATTTAAGGGATCCCTATCAATATCTCACCCAACTTCTTGGCAGAGTTGATTCTAAAATTCATATGGAATTTCAAGGGACCCAGGCTAGCCAAAATGCTCTTGAAAAAACAGAACAAGTTTGGAGAACTCATATCTGCCAACTTCAAAACTTACAACAAAGCTACAGTAATTGAGTAATCATGTGTGATAGTGGCCTATGGATAGACATATGGGTCAGTGGAATAGAATTGAGAGTTCAGAAATAAGTCCTCAGCTCTATTATCAACGGATCTTCAACAGTGGTGCCAAGACAATTCAGTTTTGGGGGGCGGGGGGGGAGGCGGGGTGTGGAATACTCTTTTCAGTAAGTATTGCTGGGATGACCAGATACCCACATGCGAAAGAATAAAGTTGAACCCCTACCTCACACCATACACAAAAACTAACTCAAAATGCATCACAGACCTAAATGTAAGAGCTAAAATTTAAAAACTCTTAGAAAAAAATATGAGTCAATCTTGGACTGGGAGGATTCCATATATGCAGGGCAACCAAGCCCGAGTGCCACAACTACTGAGCCTGCACTCTAGAGGCCAGGATCTGCAACTACTGAAACCCATGTACCTAGAACCCACGCTCCACAAGAGAAGCCACCGCATTGAGAGGCCCGCACGCCGCAATGAGAGAGTAACCCCTGCTTGCCACAACCACAGAAAAGCCCAAGCACAGCAACAAAGACCCAGCACAGCCACAATATAAATAAATAATTTTAAAATAAATTAATTAATTAAATCAGAATTTTAAAAAAGAAAGGGAAAAAAGAACTGACACAGTGCAAGAAAATATTTGCAGATCATATACCTGACGAGAAACTGGTATGTAGAATATTTTTTAAAAAACTCTTATAACCTATAATAAAAAGACAAAACAACACAATATTTAAACAGGCAAAAGATCTAAATAGACCTTTTTTTCTTCCCCCCCAAATAAGATATACAACAAGCACACAAAAAGCTGCTCAACAGCATTAGCCATCAGGGAAACACAAATTGAAACCATAATGAAATACTACTTCATACTCACTGGGAAGTGTCAGTTGCTCAGTCATGTCTGACTCTGTGCAACCCCAGGGACCATAGCCTGCCACGCTCCTCTGTCCATTGGGATTTTCCAGGCAAGAATACTGGAGTGGGTTGCCATTTCCTTCTCCAGGACTCACTGGGAGGCTATTATCAGAAAGACATCATAACAGTCGTTGTTAAGGATGTGGAGAAACTGAAACCACACATACTACTGGTGAGAATGTGAACCACTTTCCAAACCAGCCACTTTGGAAAACAGTCTGGCAGCTCCTCAGAATGTTAAACATAGACCATATGACCCAGCAATTCTACTCCTAGGTATACACATCCACACAGTGAATGACTGTAAAGCAATGTTATTCATAACAGCTAAAAAGTGGAGACAACTCAAATGCTCATTATCTGAAGAACAGACAAATAAAATATGGCAATATTGAGTACTATTACTCAACAGTGAAAAAGAAATGAAGCATTGATACATGCCACAACACGAATTTTGAAAACATATTAAGCAGAAGTCACAATGGATCACTTTTGTATGATTCCATTTACATAAAATGTCCAGAATAGGGAAATCTATACAGACACAAAAGTAGATTACTGGTTGCTTAGGCTGGAGCCTTGTGGGTGGAAGGAAATGGGCATGGGGTTTCTTTTGGGGGTGATAAAAATGTTCTAAAATTGACTGTGGCGATGGGTGCACAACTCTGTGGATATACTAAAAGCTACTGTAACTGCACCCTCTAAATAGGTGAATTATATGGCTTGTCAATAAAGCAGTTATAAAGGAGTCAGTCTACCACATCTAACTGCAGGTCTCCAACACCATCAGCCATGACTGTAGGCATCTCCAGCATGTCTCACGCAAGGGTTTCTCAGTTACCACCCTGTTAGGGATCATATCTGAAGTCACATGCTCGTTCTTAATCTAATGGTAATTTACAGGGTTGCTATTAGGTTCATTAGGGGATGTATCTAAAAATGGTGTTTACAGAGTCAGACAAATCAATAAACTGTGCCTGACTTTTCTATCTCATTATGCAGAAAATGGTTTCTTTTATTTTTAAGGAAGGTATCTCTTCTTATGAATAGCAACTAATACAAAAAGCACCCGCCTACTTGCCAGCAGGGGAATGCATTCTGAATGAGGATACACACCCAGTTCATTCATTTATTCAACAAATATTTATCGAGCGATCACTGTGCACTGGCTGCTCTGCCAGATACCATGAAGGCAGTGATGAGCAAATTACAGAGAGGAAAAGGCTAAATAAACAAGCCTTCAGGTCGGTGTGGACACAGCTTTCAAAGGACAGCGGTCTCCCTGCCAGAGGACCTGGTGGTGTTTCTTAACTATCGAGAGGTTCAGAGAACTATCTACACGCTTTTTTTCCCTTTGAGAACTCAAGGTTGAGGTTTTCAAATTATATAAGTATTAGAAGACTAACAGCAATGGGAAAATGTTTACAATGATTCTGCCACCTGCCCCTCCCCACCCCGCCCATCCATCTAATTTCAAACCTTTTCTCCGCTCCACCTTATTTTCTTACAGCTTCAGCTCCATGTCCAGCAGAGCTTTGGCCACCTTGTCTTTATGTCTCCCAGAGGACCCCCTTCAAAGTAACTCCTGAGATTCACTGAGAATTTCAGAACTGGGGCTTTGAGGCCTGGTGGCAGCCAAGACTCAGGAGGCTGTAAAGTTGAAGCCCAGCGCCAAATTGCTACTGGGCGCCTCCCTACCCACTCAGAAACCAGGACGTGGGGGATGAGAGGAGAGGAATAGAGAGCTGCCATGCTTCCCCACCCTGGCGGTATCCAGGGCTTCCAGCACCCAGCTCTGTGGAGGCAGGAGCTGCCTGGCAGGAGGTTCAAGGGTCAGAGACATGATGTAAATAAAGCCTGGTGCAGCCTCGGTTCTCAGGAATGGCAGCTTGTGCTGTGCTATGACCCTTACCCTGTTCTCAGGGGTTGTGAGCCCCGTAAATTTCTGGGAGTCAGCTTTGTTATTCTCAGCACTTTGGGACTGGGTTTTTTTTTGGGTTTTGTTTATAATCTTAAAATGCTTATTTTACAATATGACTACAAAGTAATATATCCTTTTATAGAATCTTTGTAACTTTCAGAAAAACAACACAAAATCAAAATAATCTATAATCTGACCACTCAGAAACAACCAGTTAACACTGTCATGTAGACTGTCCCATTATTTGCTCTGTGTGCACAACATGATAAATTACGCATCTTTAACATCCTACTTTGTCTCCTAATGAAATTATTTGAACACTAACCATGTCATCATAAACTTCAGGGATCTCCCTGGCGGTAGAGTGGATAGGAATCCGCCTGCCAATGCAGGGGACACAGGTTTGATCCCTGGTCCAGGAAGATTCCACATGCCACGGAGCAACTAAAGCCCGTGAGCCACCAGGACTAAGCCCCTGTACCACGACTACTGAAGCCCACACCCTAGAGCCCACGAGCCGTAACATGAGCCCGTGTGATGCAACTACAGAAGCATGTACCCCTTAAAGCCTGTGCTCTGCAACAAGAGAAGCCAGCAAGAAGCCTGGGCGCCACAACGAAGAGTAGCCCCACTCACCGCAGCCAGAGAGAGCCCACACACAGCAATGAAGCCTCAGCAGAGCCAAAAATAAACAAACAAATATTTTTTAAACCTATATTAAAAACAAATCTTACATAAAAGCATTTTAAATAATTAGCATTTAAAATGCTATTATCCCACAGTATGATTAGAGCGTAATGACTTAACCAATCCTATTAGCTATGTCCAGTTTTCACTATTATAGATAGTACCGTCATGAACACTCTTTTTTTTTTTTCTTTATGAACACTCTTAAAGCTAAATCCTTGCACACATTTCTGATTATTTTCCCAGGATGAATTCCTAAAATGGAACAACTACCCTCAAGCTTTTGAGACCCACTCATGAATGAACTGGGGAGGAAATATTTTTTATGTTTGTGTTTTATCTGTTTAATATTATCTCTTTTTCTACTTATAAAAGAATATGTTCTCATCCAAAATTTTCCTTCAATGCAGAAATATGTATTAAAAAGGATTTACACTTTCCCTGAATTCTACCATCTAGAGATAATGCTATTAATCATTTGGTGCATATTAGGGGTACCTCATATGATGGGCTTCCCAGGTGGTGCAGTAGTAAAGAATCCGTCTGCAATGCAGGAGACGCAGGAGACGCGGGTTCAATTCCTAAGATGGGAAGATCCTCTGGAGAAGGAAATGGCAACCCACTTCAGTATTCTTGCCTGGAGAATCCTATGAACAGAGGAGCCTGGTGGGTTACAGTCCATGAGGTCGCAAAGAATCAGACATGACTGAGCACGCACACTTACACGCACACGCGCACATGCACACACACACACACACACACAACATCAAGTGGTTGGACTCAATGGATAGCCAGGTTTTAAATGTCTCCCCACCTTTTTCCTCATTTCTCAGAAGCCCAGGCTGAGTCATGAGTGAGCTCCTTCTTTGAAGGTGGCCTGTGGCCAGGGCCGTACCGTTCACATGCCCCGCACAGCCCAGGCCAGGAATGGGCAGCAGGACAGAGCAGAGGAGACATCCCCCAGTAAACACAGGCTCTGGCACCTGCCCCCGCAGCCGGGAGTGGTGGGGAGTGAGCCAAAGCCCCCAAGATGCAGCCAAGTCTGCAGTCCTCCTTGGGCACACCAGAAGCAGGTCACTGGAAAGTACCCGTCTGCACGTAACCACACGCACACAGGGTTCACAGCTCCAGGCTCACACACAGCGTCAGTGCCAGGATTCTGTGCACCAAGCTCCCTACCTCCACCTGCCACCCCTGCCATCCATCAACACGTTTTCGTTTCTCCGCGGAAAACTTATCTGCAGATGCTTGTGAAATGTGTTTATATATGAGAGATTAATTTGTCTCTGGAGGGGACCTCACACCTACACAGAAGAGCCCAGAGTCATAAAGAAAACCCGAATGGTGATCAGAAGAGGTCCCTTATGCTGGAAGGGTCATTACACTAGAGGGGCAGCCAGGCAAAGGCCTTGGGGCCCTCTGGCGTGTAACAGTACAGTGGCCTGGCAGACCAGCCACACCCCAGCCCATCCTCACCTTCCAGAATTCCCTCCATGTCCTAAGCTGCTTCCTAGTGCTAACTACTCCTGGTGGCACAGTGGTAAAGAATCCACCTGCCAATGCAGGAGACACAAGAGACATAGGTTCAATCCCCCGGTCGGGAAGGTCCCCTGGAGGAGGAAATGGCAATCCACTCCAGTTTTCTTGCCTGGAGAATCCCATGGACAGAAGAATCCATCAGTCTAAAGTCCATGAGGTCTCAGAGTCAGACATGGTTGAGTTACTGAGCACACACAGAGGCACAATTCCAACTAAGAAACCCCCTTCTTTGTCTTCGAAAATCCTACCTCCTCCATGACATCTTCTTGGCCACTGGCAGGAAGTGGGAATTCCACTTGGCCATATTTTGCAGACAATCTCAACTTATCACAAGTATAAAACATCTCATTGGCTGTATGTAATATAATATGCACTGCTGTTATTCCTTGATGTGCCTGACCTATTTTCACTTGTTCACTCCTGTAACTTCTAAGTCTGTCAATGTCAATATTCTCACGTGTTACCAAGTTTTCAGTATAACCCTAAGTATCCTGGTCAACCAAAAAGAAGCCTGTATGTAAGAGAACATCGATTCCAGAGTCACTGAGCACTTACTACGTGCCAGGTGCCGTTTTTTATGTCCTTGACGTGCATGAACCCATTTAGTCCTCTCAACAACCCTACCAGGAAGGGACTATTGTTACTTTTGTTTCACCTGCGAGGAAATCAGGCAGGGAGGTTAACTGCCCCCCTCAAGGTCACACAGGTGGTAGAACCAGACAGTACTAGTGAGCTCACAGCCTCCAACTGCACTTTTTACCTGTGTATGTAAACCACTTTATTTTAGAAAACTGGGATCATAAATATACTTAAAAGGTGTTAAGTGTGTTTCTTTGTTCAGAATATAAATCTGTACTATTCGCCTTTTAAGAAGTGTTTCATGTGGCAGAAGTTTTAACATTTTGATATCTATTAGTCTTCTTCTTAGTGATTTCTGCCACTTGGTTTAATGTTTGGAAAATCTTTCCCCCTTACAGGGTCACTGTCTTGTCTTCTGGGTTTGTGGGTTGTTTTTTTTTTTTAAATAATTTTAATTATTTTTGGCTGTGCTGAGTCTTCGTTGCTACACGGGCCTTTCTCTAGTTGTGGCGAGCAGGAGCCACTCTTTGTGGTGGAGCCTTCTCACTGCGGCTGCTTCTCTTGATGAAGAGTACGGGCTCAACAGTCACAGTTCCTGGGCTCTAAAGCACAGGCTCAATGGTTGTAGTTCATGGGCTTGGTTGCTCTGAGGCATGTGGGATCTTCCCGGATCAGGGATCAAACCCATGTCTTCTCCTGCATTGGCAGTCGGATTCTTTACCACTGAGCCACCAGGGAAACCCTTGTCTTTTGGTTTTATTGTTTCTTTTTTTATCTTTAGCAATTTGAGCTATTTGACATTTATTTCATTAATAGTATATCTCTTTTCCTGTGGTAAGTTTGTGATACTTCCTTAACATTAAATTTGGTTCTTATTTATACTAAGACCTGTTTCAAGGTTGACTGATCTGTTTATTTAATAGATGTTATTTTGTAGGGCAAGTCTTCCCTCTTCAGTCTTTTTTTTTTCCCTAAGTGTTCTTAGCAATCATGCCTTACTATTTTGCCCAGTGAACAATAGGATTATTATATCAAGTTGCTTTGGCTGGTGGACATGTGGGTGGTTTCTCCATGTACAAGTTTTCACATGGACAAATGTTTTCATTTCTCTTGGGTGTATATCTAAGAGTGGAATTGCTGGGTCATATGGTAACTCACTTCCCTCGTAGCTCAGTTGGTAAAGAATCTGCCTGCAATGCAGATTCCTGGGTCAGGAAGATCCCCTGGAGAAGGAAATGGCATCCCACTCCAGTAGTGTTGCCTGGAGAATCCCATGGACAGAGGAGTCTGGCAGGCTACAGTCCATTGGGTTGCAAGAGTTGGACACGATTTAGCAACAAGAGAGAGAACGGTTAACTCTCCAGGGGATCTTCCTGCCCCAGGGATCAAACCCATGTCTCTTGCATCTCCTGTATTGTTCTTGCCTGGAAAATTCCAAGGACAGAGGAGCCTGGTAGGCTACATGTAGTCCATGGGATCTCAAAGAGCCAGACACGACTGAGCAACTGAACGCACATGGTAACTCTATGTTTAGCTTTTTGAAGAACTGCCAATCAGCCCGAAGTGCTCCCACCATTTCACATCCCTGCCAGCAATGAGAGTTCCAGTTTCTGCACTTCCTCATCAACAGCTGGTATCTCAATCTTTTTTATTGCAGTCATTCTAGTGGGTGTGACGTGGTGTCTCATTGATTTGCAATGATAACTAATGATGACTATGTCAGCATCAAGTGCTTATCAACTGTTTGTGCAGCTTTTTAAGAAAATGGCCATGTTCAATTGGGTTTTCGTCTCATCTATTGGGTTAGAAGAGTTCTTTATATATTCTGGATATTAACCCTTTGTCAGATATATGGTTTATAAATATTTTCTCCCATTCTATTCTCTTTTCATTTTCCTGATGGCGTCATTTGAAACACAAAAGTTTTTGTTGTGTTTTTTTTTTTACTTTTTAATGATTCATCTATTATTTAGGCCATGCAGCAAGGCAAATGGAATCTAAGTTCCCTGACCAGGGATCAAATCCATTCTCCCCTGCAGTGGAATCGCACAGTCCTAACTCCTGGACTACCAGCGAATTCTCAAAAGTTTTTAATTTCAACAAAATCCAATTAATTTTTCTATTATCATTTATGCTTTTGGTGTCATATCTAAAAAAACACTGTCTAACCCGAGGTCACAAAGATTTACTTCTATATTTTCTTCAAAGTGTTTTATAGTTTCAACTCTTTAATGTAGGTCTATATCCTATTTTGAGTTAATTTTTTGTATGATGTGAGACCAGGGCCCAACTCCAGCCATTTGCATAAAACTATCCCATTGAGATGTGCTCCAAGCATAAAGCACACACTGAATTCTAGAGACTTAGAATTACTAACATGCTTGAAGGAATCGAGTTGAAGATTCAAAGGCGAGAGGAAGAACAGAGACTACCAAAATAACCTGGAAAGATTAACAAATTGACAAAACAGCTTCTGGAAATGGTGGGAAAAGCACAAAAAGCTCAACCCTGACTCCCTCCAACAATGATAGCAATTATCATTGGTATTAATATCTCCAGTGTTGTTCCAAGGGCACTGCAATTGTTTTACACGTATTTTCCCTTTTCATTGGCACATAGCCCAGTGAGGTGAGGACCATCATTTGTCTCCATCAGGGAACTCAGCTTGTCCACAGTCACCAAGCCGGCGAGCAGGAAAGCCAGGCTTAGACACCACTCAGTTCAAAGTCCACATTTTTATTCACTGCAGATTTTGGGGGGGCTTCCCTGGTGGCTCAGTGGTAAAGAATCCGCCTGCCAATGCAGGAGACACAGGTTTGATCCTTGGGTCGGGAAGATCCCCTGGAGTAGGAAAGGGCAACCCACTCCAGTATTCTTGCCTGGGAAATCCCATGAACAGAGGAGCGTGGTAGGCTACAGTCCATGGGGTTACAATAGAGTCAGACACGACTAACTTTCACTTCTCTTCATAGATTCTTGCAAGAATGCAACAAGAATGCAAACAAGAAAAGCATTTTCCTACAGCCTGACCTAAATTTTAGACAGTTGGAGGGATGAGCAGAGCTGAGAATGGAGGAGGGCTCTCTCTGCCCAAAACTGACAGCTTATGTCACAGACCACACCTGCGGTTAGCTGCTTTGCTCTGAAAGCTCTCCTGTTACATTGAGGCCCAGACCCCACCCCCCACCCCTGGCCTTCAGAGGCAGCTCCCACGAAGTCTGGCAGTGCGGGCAGCCCAGCTTCAGGATAAGACAAGACAGGAGGAGCGACCGGGGAGAGAAGCCAGCCTGGTGACGCCCCACAGCTCCCTCAGTGACGTCTGTCCGCTGCAGACACCATCCCCCTAGGGGCTCAGGGCTCAGCCAGGAGGCCTCTGTTTAGGACCAGCTCCTGGAGCTCCAATAGCGCTGCCCTTCCAGAGACTTCTGCAATCAGAGGTGCCCGAGCCTTTGGCCAAGGCAGCAGACCAGCCAGCCTTCGGTCCTGGGCTGGAAGAGAGCAGGGGCCTCGCATCAGGAGGCTCAGCACTCTGGCTGGCCGACGTGTACAACATGTATGAGGCAGGCGCTGTGAACGTGCGGGGCTATTTCTTCCCCAGCAGATTGCTGTCAGCAGGCAGGAGGTGAGGGGTGAGGCTGCAGGGAGTTGTGAAATCTAGACACAATTCTGCTGGGACCTTGCTGAGGGCTGGGGGCCCTTCAGCCTGCAGGACCTAAAGCTGGCTCCGCTGTGGGTTCACAGAAGCCGTGGGAAGAAGAGGCACTCCCATGACCCTGACATCCAGACAGAAGCCAGAGCGCCAGGACCACCACACGACCCTCACAACCCGGATCGAGGTGCACTATTCGCCACCTGCTTGGAAGTGGTACTGCCCGTGAATACCCTGCTAAAGTGTAAGGATGTCACTTTGCCAAGGAAAATCTTCTTACTGCTCCCCAGGGCTCTCAGGATAAAGTCTAAGTGCCTTACGGGCCCTGCCCCATCTGCCCCACCCCCAACCCAGCAGCCTCACCTCCCACCGTCGGGCCACCTCCAAGGACCCTTCAGTCCTGGGCTGAGCCCTCTGCTGCCTCTCTGAAGGCAGACTGCTTAGTAATCCTGGTTTGTCTAATTTAGCAGCTCAGTGACCACGGGTTCAGCTACTGAACCTCAGATTCACAGGTTTTTATGAGAATAAAATGAATTAATGTATAGAAAGGGTTGGGCACAGCATTTCGCATGAAAAAACTGCTGTGAGGGCATATGCTGTTGTTACTGTGATCACGTGCGCTCTTAGTCACTCAGCCGTGTTCAACTCTATTGTGATCCCGTGGACTGTAGCCCACCAGGGCTATCCATGGGATTCTGTCCATGGGATTCTCCAGGCAAGAATCCTGGAGTGGGTAGCCGTTCTTTCCTCCATGAGATCTTGCCAACCCAGGGACTGGATTCCCGTCTCCCTGCAGGCGGGTTCTTTACCAGCTGAGCCACCAGGGAAGCCCTGTTATTACAATTATTTGTATTCAAATAGGTTTACTTTTTTACTTCCCTGGTGGCTCAAACGGTAAAGCGTCTGCCTACAATGTGGGAGACCTGGGTTCAATCCCTGGATAGGGAAGATCCCCTAAAGAAGGAAATGGCAACCCACTCCAGTACTCTTGCCTGGAAAATCCCAGGGACAGAGGAACTTGGTAGGCTATAGTCCATGGACTCGTAAAGAGTCGGACATGACTGAGTGACTTCACTTTCACTTTTCAGGTTTACTTTTTACATGATCACATTCACTGATATGTTATGACCTCTGGATTTCACATTATGTATACAAAGGTTTTCCTCAGTCTGAGATTAGAAAAATATCCAGGGGGCTTGACAATTAAAGGAGTCTGTGGGAGAGTGAAAAAGTTGGCTTAAAACTCAACATTCAGAAAACTAAGATCATGGCATCCGGTCCCATCACTTCAAGGCAAATAGATGGGGAAACAATGGAAATGGTGACAGGCTTTATTTTCTTGGGCTCCAACATCACTGCAGATGGTGACTGCAGCCATGAAATTAAAAGATGCTTGCTCCTTCGAAGAAAAGCTATGACCTACCTGAAAGTGAAAAGTATTAGTCACTCAGTTGTGTCCACCTCTTGGTGACCCCATGGACTGTAGGCCACCAGGCTCCTCTGTGTTTGGAATTCTCTAGGCAAGAATACTGGAGTGGGTTGCCATTTCCTTCTCCAGGGGATCTTCCCAAGCCAGGGATCGAACACGGCTTTCCCACACTGCAGACAGACTCTTTACCCACTGAGCCACCAGGGAAGCCCTAGACAGCATATTAAAAAGCAGAGACATTACTTTGCCAACAAAGGTCCATTTAGTCAAAGCTGTGGTTTTCCCAGTAGTCATGTATGGATGTGAGAGTTGGACTACAAAGAAAGCTGAGCACTGAAGAATTGATGCTTTTGAACTGTGGTATTGGAGAAGACTCTTGAGAGTCCCTTGGACTGCAAGGAGATCCAACCAGTCCATCCTAAAGGAGATCAGTTCTGAATATTCACTGTAAGGACTGATGCTGAAGCTGAAACTCCAATACTTTGGCCACCTGATGTGAAGAACTGACTCATTTGCAAATCCCCTGATGCTGGGAAAGATTGAAGGTGGGAAGAGAAGGGGACAACAGAGAATGAGATGGTTGGATGGCATCACTGACTTGATGGACATAAGTTTGAGTAAGCTCTGGGAGTTGGTGACGAACAGGGAAGCCTGGCGTGCTGCAATCCATGGGGTCGTAAAGAGTTGGACATGACTGAACGACTGAACTGAACTGAACTGTGGGGAGTCCATTGCCCTACAGATCACCCCTCTCCAGCCCTCCCTCACTGTGCTCCTTCTAAGTTAATTCAAGATGTTTTTAAAGGGGAGGCCTGCCTGTGTCTATTGTGTGCAAGGGCCAGGGAAGGAAGAATGCATGGCTCTTTGGGAAATGGATGACAAGTAGCTATTGTTTCCTGTCTGAAGCCATGGGGCCTAGGCAGGTCACCCTGCTTCATAAACTACAATGAGTCCCCTACACACGAACCTTCAGGCTGTGAACTTTCAAACATGCGAACGTGCGTTCACACGTCCAATCACATAAGTTAGTTCACGTGTCTGGCGTACCTTTCAACGTCCTGTCCTATAAGATCAAAAGTGTTTATTTTTGTGTTTGTTTTTTATGTAGTTTTTGTGTGAGAAGTATTATAAACCTATTACAGGACAGCTGCCTGTGTTAGCTGGGTATCTAGGCTCACTTTTTTGAACTTAACAAACACGCTCTTGGAGGAGATCGGGCGCGTTCAGGGTGTTATGGCCATGGAACACTCTTGGAATGGGACTCGTTCCTATGTCAGGAACTTACTGTAAACAGCTTTGTTTGTCTGTAATTTGTTGACCCTGAAGGAGTTCACAGTCCAATGAGAGAACAGACCAGTCAGCAGACCAAAGGTATCATCAAAGGCCTCCGGGGGGGGGGGGGATGGGGGCCAACATCCTTGCTGGGAGGAGGTTCAGTGGTTGGTGGCGAGTCGGGGTACAGAGAACATTCTCAATGCAGGGACAGAAAGTGCCATCCTGATTCCACAAACACTTGCCAGCGTCTCCTGCCACCTCTGCCCGCGGGCCCCAGGGCGCAGCGCTGGGAGGAGGTAGAGAGGTGGAGACCAGCCAGAGGCCAGGGCAGGGAGCTGGACCAAGGCAGCAAACCCAGCTTCTCTCCCAGTTCCAGGACTAAACTAGTCAGATGGTCTCTAGGAAGTGACCTCACCGCTCTGCGTTCATTGCCCATCCTTACAACACAGCCTCAGCTTGTGTCCTGAGGCGGCTGTGCAAATTCTATTCGATCACACATGTGCAAACATTCTGCCCTGTACAAGGTAAATATTTGATGCCCTTGGGCACTTTCTGCTGCTAATTGGAGACTGGAGTTGTTTCTGCCTGGGGGCCGTGTATGGGTTTAGCCTGGCTGCTTTCCCTAGGGCTTAGGTCTGGAGTGGGGGCAGCACAACCACAGGGACCCAGACCCCCATGTGTACACCCGCTCCTGTGTCCTGAGCCTCCACTCCTGGTTCTCCCAGTCTTGTTGTTGACCCACATTAGGACTCTCCTCCGGCACCTTTAACCGGACAGAGCAGGGCTCCTTCCCCCACAGGAAGGGCCCAGGCTCCGCCCCCGACAGGTTTTAGCAGCAGGGCTATCTTTGGCGCAGGGCTCTCTCCTTCCGTCTGTTCTACTGTCTGCTCAAATTAAGGGTGAAAGGGTATGAGCCTAAGGGTGAAAAGGTCATGAGCCTCTTCCACCCAGATCTCAACTCCTCTCCACACCACTAGAGCCCCGTGAGCAGCGTCCTCCAGTGGGCAGCAGTGGTTTCTTCAGCCCTGGAGAGTCTGGAGGCCTGAAGACCACTGCCGAGGGCAGCCCCCACCTCCCGCCCCCACAGTCCAGGGCAGAGGGCTCCTTTAGGGGAAGGGCGCTTGGCAGGGCATTTGTAAAACCTGAGTTCTGGTTTCAGTGTTGGCGAGTCGTGTGACCTTGGACAGTCCCCCTGGCCTCTCCGGTCCTCAGTTTCTTCATTAGAAAGACGAGAGGGTGAGGCATAGGGCTGAAACAGATGCCCTGTTGGCAGACAGAAGTGTGCATCTTTTGAGGCCTTAACGTGAGGCCAGCACTTCCCTCAGAAGCATCTCTTGCCATGTCCACCCTTGAAGGCGTGTGTGCTTGTGTTCTTTGCTGCTCCCCAGTCCGGGCACTTGGGAAGGGGGCCTGGTGCCTCCAGCCTTGTGGGCACCATTAGAGAAGAGAACACATCCCTAAACACCAACAGGAAGGGTTAAGTACAGAACCAGATCTGGTCGGGTTAGCTCGCCTCTGGAGCCCAACCTTAACCCGAGATGCTGTGAAGAGTTGCTGGGCTTCCCAAGGCTGGTGTTCCTCCCAGCGAAAGAAATCCCTCAGCCTTTTCCCTGCACTTGCGAGCAGGCTGGGCATGGCAGCCCACTCCAGTACTCTTGCCTGGAGAATCCCATGGACAGAGGAGCCTGGTGGGCTACAGTCCATAGGGTCGCAAAGAGCTGGACACGACTGAAGTGACTTAGCATGCACGCAGGCGAGCAGGTTGGGCTGGCTTCAAGGGGCTGCTCAGAAGGGCCCCCCTTGAAAAAAAAAAAAGAGAAAGGCCCTGTGCTTGGCTGAAGGCCATCGCCATCTTGAAATTCTTAATACATTTTGTACCAGGGGTCCCTCGGGGTTACATGAACACCACTTAAACAGTCCACTAGCCTCTCCCCCAGGAAGCCGTTTCCCAAGGCAGGGCTCTGTGACCCCTCCAGATGAAGGACATTCTGGAGGACTCTTCTCGTCCTTCATGATCCAACCGAGACAGCCTTTAAGTCCACAAGAGTCCTCCAGGCTCCCCAGAGGGGTGGTCCCCTGCTTTCCCACTTCGTTCCTCTCTCCCACGTGGCGCCCACCCCACTCTGTAACCTGGCCCAGGCTCCCTACCTCCAGGCCACGCCCTCTGTACTCTGGCTTCCTCAAAACAGAGAGATGCTCGATACACATGTTGACCGAGGAAAGCAAACAGAGCTATCTTCTCAGGACAGGGCACAGGGCACTGCACACAGTGGGCACTCAACCAGTGCTGCTGACTCACGCGCCGAGCAGGCTGGGGCACCCCACTCCATGGCCGTGCCCATCCTCAACCAGGGCGTCACACAAACCGGACCGTCATTCTCTCCCCTTCCAACCTGGTGAGGATGGGTAACCCTAGGGCGGCAGAGCTGATATATGGGGTTTCCTCGTGCAGAGTTGGAAGACTTACTCCCTCCCCATACCTGGGGTCCCAGTTCCTAAATGCCCTGCAGGAAGGAGTGTTAAGAACCCCCAACACTGGAACTTCCCCGGTGTCCAGCCAGTGGCTAAGACTCCCAGTGCCGGGGCCCCGGGTTCTATCCCTGGTCAGGGAACTAGATCCCGCATGCTGCAATGAAGGTCAAAGATCCTGAGTGCCCCAACTAAGACCCAACACAGCCAAATAAATAAATAAAAATAAATATTAAGATAAGAACCCCCAACACTTGCAAAGCCCTTTAAAGCTTGCAACCTGCTTTCATTAACTTTCTCCTCAAACTGTCCTTTGGTGGTTTAGATGCTAAGTCGTGTCCAACTCTTGTGACCCCACGGACTGTAGCCTGCCAGGCTCCTCTGTCCATGGGATTCTCCAGGCAATACTGAAGTGGGTTGCCATTTCTTTCTCCAGGGGATCTTCCCAATCCAGGAATCAAACCCACCTTTCCTGCACTTCAGGTGTTTCTTTACCAACTGAGCCACCAGGGAAGCCCAAACTGTCCTTTAAGTCAAGTTCAGTTCAGTTCAATTCAGTCGCTCAGTCACATCTGACTCTTTGCAACCCCATGAACCGCAGGACACCAGGCCTCCCTGTCCATCACCAACTCCCAGAGTCCACCCAAACCCATGTCCATTGAGTTGGTGTTGCCATCCAACCATCTCATCCTCTGCCGTCCCCTTCTCCTCCCACCCTCAATCTTTCCCAGCATCAGGATCATTTCCAATGACTCAGCTCTTCGAATCAGGTGGCCAAAGTATTGGAGTTTCAGCTTCAACATCAGTCCTTCCAGTGAACACCCAGGACTGATTTCCTTTAGGATGGACTGGTTGGATCTCCTTGCAGTCCAAGGGACTCTCAAGAGTCTTCTCCAACACCACAGTTCAAAAGCATCAATTCTTCGGCGCTCAGCTTTCTTTATAGTCCAATTCTCACATCCATACATGACCATTGGAAAAATTATAGCCTTGACTAGACGGACCTTTGTTGGCAAAGAAATGTCTCTGCTTTTTAATATGCTGTCTAGGTTGGTCATAACTTTCCTTCCAAGGAGTAAGTCAAGACAAACACTTAAATTTCAACTGTGGGGTTGTTGTTCTAACATTTTTCTCTTTTACTGCGTGTGTTCCTTGAGGAAGAACTTGGAAATACAGACAGAACCCAAAGAATAAGGATATCTCAATCTGAGAGCCCAGCAATGATGCTGTTAACGTTTCAGTCCGAATCTCATGAGATTCATCTCCACACATGAAATATACCTTTCAAAACAGGATGACACTGTCACTGCTTTGTCGTCTTATTACTCCCAGTTGTATAGGAGGTTAACAGAGGTCACTGGTCCCGCAGATGCTGGGGGCAATGCTGGAGCCTGACTCCAGTGTACTGACTCTGAGGCCGGTGTCCTTATCTCTGAACCCAGCTGCTCCTCAGACTCCAAAGGGGCAGGAGGGACTGATGGTCCTAGGAACGGAGCCCAGCGAAGAAGGGTTTGCTCTGACCGGGCTTGGGGAAAAGACCCTGAAACTGCCCCGGTGTCCCACAGCTCAGCACAGGCCGCTCAGAGCCCCCACCTCCACACATCTGGACTTTGCCTGGCAGTAAACAGCTCCAGGGATACAGGGTCAGCTGTCAGGTGGGGCCCAGAGGGAGCAGGTGCCCGGTGGCAGGCACTGGCCCCAGAGGGCAGCTGGAGATCTGTTTGGTGGCCTCAGAGGGCTCGTCTCTTTGTATTTTTAGAAAAAGTGAGGGCACAGCAGTGACCCAGCAACTGCCTCACAGCCTGCACATCACCCTGGGCAGTGGAAAGGGGCTTGAAGCCTGGGTCCCAGCTGGTGGTGAAAGGCAGGACCAGTCGCCCGCCTGCCTTTCCTCCCTCCTTCCTTCCATTCTCCCTCCTTTCTTCAACACACACTACTGGCCAGATACTCAGCTGGGCACTAGAGGCAAGATTTACTCAGGGCTCTGGTCTTCCACTGTGGTCCACGGGGCCACAGAGTCGGACACAACTGAAGCGGCTTAGCACACACATACACTGGCCTTCCACGAAGGTGGTAAAAGGACAAGAGCTGACCAGAGGCTTACAGAACTTCTGAAAGCAAGTTCAATCCCTGGTCAGGGAAACAAGATCCCACATATTGTGGAGTGACTCAGCCTGAGTGCCACAACTAAAGAGCCTGCAAGCTGCAGCTGAGACCCAAGACAACCAATAAATATTAAAAAAAAAAAAAAAAAAGGGCATGGTTTCCTCATCGGCAGTAAGAGTCTTTGTAAAAATAAATAAATAACGTTAACAGCAGGAACTCCGGCATCAGACAGTTCTTATTGTTGATCAGTCACTAAGTTGTGTCCGAATCTGTGCGACCCCATGGTCTGCAGCACACCAGGCTCCTCTATGCTTCACTGTCTCCCAGAATTCGTTCAAACTCATGTCCATTGAGTCGGCAGTGCTATCCAACCATCTCATCTCCTGTAACCCTCTTCTCCTCCTGCTCTCAGTCTTTTCCAGCATCAGGGTCTTTTCCAATGAGTTAGCTCTTTGCATCAGGTGGCCAAAGTACTGGAGCTTCAGCTTCAGCATCAGTCCTTCCAATGAATATTCAGGGTTGATTTCCTCTAGGATTCACTGGTTTGATCTCCTTGCTGTCCAAGGGACTCTCAAGAGTCTTCTCCAGCACCAGAGTTCTTCAGCACTCAGGCTTCCTTAGGGTCCAACTCTCATATCCATACATGACTACTGGAAAAACCGTAGCTTTGACTATACAGACCTTTGTAGGCAAAATGATATCTCAGCTTTTTAATACGCTGTGTAGCTTTGTCATAGCTTTCCTTCCAAGAAGCCAGCATCTTTTAATTTTGTGGCTGCAGTCACCAACTGCAGTGATTTGGGAGCCCAAGAAAATAAAATCTGTCACTGCTTCCACTTTTTCCAGACAGACAAGGGTTCAAATCTCGACTCCCCCGTCTCTAGCTGTGTGACCTCAGGCAAGTTGCTTAATTTCTCTAAACCTGCCTGTCCCCTCTTACGGTCTATGAGAAGGAATTGAGATAACACATAAACATGCTTAGAAGAGGGCCTGGAATGTGATAAGAGCTGGAGAAATGCAGTTATGGAAAGAGAGGCTGAACATGTGAAGTGTTCTGGAGCTCAGGCTGTCCCGCATGGGCAGTGACCCCAATGGGTCATTCCCGAGGAGCCCGGGGGGGTTGGGTGAGGACGGGCCTGGGGCTTCCATGGCCCTTTAGCCGAGGGTTTGACCAAGTTCAGCAGCGGCTCACTCTTTTAATCACACACTAGCTCCTCACAACAAAGGAGCTGAAGGGCTGGCATCCTCTCATTTTGCCAAAGAGGAGGCTGGGAAACAGAGGGTCTCACAAGCTGCCTGAGGTCACCGGGGGAAGAGACGGCAGCCCTGGCTCCAAGTGCAGAACCGCCCATCCCCTGACCTTCATCTCTTTCAGACCCTGGCCCACGACACCAGAGCCTCTGCGCAGGCTGCAGGAGCTGGGGCCGGGAGCTGTGATCCTAAGGAGGGAAGATGGCTCAGCTCTGCTGGGCCTGGAGGGAGAGCTGATGATTCCTGGGGCTGGGGCAGTTAGGCGCTGGGCCCAAGGGGGCATATGACTCAGAGATGGCTGATTTTTTTTTTTTTTTTTACTTTTTGGCCACACTGTGCAGCCTCTAAGGGATCTTAGTTTCCCTGACCACTGATGGAACCCTCGCTCCCTGCAGTGAGCTCCCTGCATGGAGTCTTAACGGCTGGACCACCAGAGAAGTCCCAGGGCTGGCTGACATTGAGGGCCATGTGCACTGGCTTTGATTCATGGGCACCCAGTGCCCACTCTCTGGGTCTCACCCGCCTGGAGTGGCAGCTGGGTACAGCAGTGAGAACAATAGCATCTCCTGCCCTGCGCCTGCCTGTCCAGGGCCGGCACCAGGCACAGTTCACCCCAGAGACAGTGGACACACACACACTCACACACACACACACACACAGAGGCTGTGAAGTCATACCAGGGCCGCGTCAGGAGTGGACACGCCCGTGGAAGATGACCACCTCCTGTCCCCGCGGAGAGCTCCATGTGGGAGGTCCAGGGAGCGCTGCTTGGTGGTCCTGCCTCCTCAGCCCCTTCTGAATGAACACAGGGGTGACAGAGCCCTCATTCTGTCATTCAGTGCGCTGGGCTAGGTGCCGATTTCTGGGACACAGCAGTGAGCAAGACAGATAAGTCCTTGTTCCCGTGAAGCTTATCTACTGGGGTGGGACTAAAAGGCCCTGCTATCTCCCTTTCTGCTTCCCCCTTTAGGCACTTGATTCTCTGTTAAGCCTTGTCATGTTAGGGGATGCAGGGAGCAGGGGTATATGGGAGAGGCAGGGACCTCTGGACATGCCAGGGAGCTGAGGACATGTTGGATCTTGGCAGGCTCTGCTTATGGCTGGGTGGGGTGGGAAATTCACCACCTTCCCTTTTCCCATCTCCGTGTCAGATATGATCTCCCGATGAGGTCTGCTCCCCTGGATGGCGGCCAGGGACTGTCGGCACAGCCCTCGCGGCTTCTAACTGCCTGAGGTTCCAAGGAAATAATTCTCACCTCCTGCAAACGTATCATCCAGTGGGAAGGGACAAAATTAAGGTGCACTGTCATGTGGAATGTTGATATCTTGCTTTATGACTTTTTAAAATTGGAGGATAGCAGCTTTACAATGTTGTGTTGGTTTCTGCTGTACAACATGAATTAGCCACACTGAAGCCACGTGAAGCCCATAGATATATATACAGGTGGTTTATAATGGCTTCCCAGGTGTTGCTAGTGGTGAAGAATCCACCTGCCAATGCAGGAGATACAAGAGGCGTGGGTTCGACCCCTGGGTTGGGAAGATTCCTCTGGAGAAGGAAATGGCAACCCACTCCAGGGTTCTTGCCTGGAGAATCCCATGGACAGAGGAGCCTGGTGGGCTACAGTCCATGGGGTCAAAGAGTCAGACACAACTGAGGGATTGAGCACACACACTCACACATATATATGTATGTAAATATATCTCCCCTCCCTCCTGAGCCTTCATCCCCCTTCCCATCACTCTAGGTGAAGTAAGTCAGAAAGAGAAAAACAAATACTGTATATTAATGCACATATATGGAATCTACAAAACGGTACTGATGAACCTACTTGCTTTATGATTAATTGTTCTGAGAGTTGTTTTCACTTACCTGTGTGCCGTCTCCCATCTGGACTCAGGTTCCACCACAAAATCTAGGGTTCTACAAAACCAAGAAAGGTTCTGTAAATGTTTGAGTGAAGACATGAAGACAGTCTGAGGGTGATCAGGTCAGGCTTTATAAACAGGGTGGGCAGCACCTGGCACTGGGAACTGGGGTTGGTTGTCTGTGCTGCCAGCTGGAGCCAAACGCAGGGTTGGGTTTACTCCCTGTTCAGTGAGAAGAGCGGGGAAGATTCCCTCTGCATCCTTCAGACTAGGGTACACCTCTGAGGGGTTTCCAGGGACTAAAGACTATAATGGGCTTCCCAGGTGGCTCAATGGTAAAGAACCCATCTGTCAATGCAGGAGACGCAAGTGACGTGGGTTCAAACCCTAAATCTGGAAGATCCCCTGGAGGAGGGCTTGACAACCTACTCCAGTATTCTTGCCTGGAAAATTCTATGGACAGAGGACCTGGTGGACCACAGTCCATACAGTCACGAAGAGTCAGACAGGACTGAGCGACCGAGCATGCATGCAAAGACTATAGTGGTTAAGGACACAGGCTCCAGAGCCTGTCAGGGTTCAAATCCCAACTCTTAAGATCAACAGCTGGGTGATCCCAGGGCAAAAAGTACTGAACTGTTCTGAGCCTCACCCATCTCGTCTGTAAAATGGGTGTTGTTAAAAGAATTCAGGGACAGTCAACGGAAGGAAGGGTCTAGCATAGAGCTTAGATGGTGGCAGGCATGTGAAGCGCCAGCTTCAGTGTGGTAGCGTGGAGTAGATGGACGGCACTCACACTTCAGCCGTGTCGGAATCCCCTGGAGGCTTGTGAAAACACAGATGGCTGGGTTCCAGCCTGCATCTCTGACTCAGAAGGTCTAGGGTGGTGTCTGAGAATCTGCGTTTCCAAGTGCCCAGGTGCTGCTGCTTCAGGGACCACACTTTCAGAACCACAGGTGTGTAACAGAAAAGAGAATTCAGGTGTAGGGTTCTGGAGCTAGGACTGTCCCTTATTATCTGGTCACTTTGGGCAGCTAATCTCTGAGCCTCAATATCTTCACGTGTAAAACGAGTCTGTTAATACCCACTTCACAAGAATTCCCTGGCAGTCCAGTGATTAGGACTCCGGGCTTTCATTGCCAAGGGCCCAAATCCAATCCCTGGTCAGGGAACTAAGATCCTGCAAGTCGCTTGGTGTGGCCAAAAAAAAGAGAAAAACCCCCTTCATGGGGGTCACGCCAGTATACGGCATTCTCAGTATTCGGTTATCATTGTTTAAATTCTGGCCAGCGTGTTGGTCCTAGAAGGATGGGGCAGGGTTACCATGAGCAGAGGTGGGTCAGGCGGGCTTGGGGAATGCTGCCAAGAACGCCAAAGCCGGGAGCAAAGTGCCGGTCTCGAAGCCCCAGAGCAATGTGCTTATTCGGAAAGAACTCCTGCTGCATTTCTTTGGAAGTATCTGTGTGGCAAATCCACACAGAACCTTGGCCGGGTGGGGGAGTAATTTGGCTGCACTGGGTCTGAGTTGCGGCTCGTGAGATCTGGTCCCCCGGCCAAGGATCGAACCCGGGCCCCCTGCATTGGGAACTCCGAGCCATACCCACTGAAGCGCTAGGAAGTCCCTCTAACCCCCTTTTGTCAGAGTCAGCTCACCTCAGCGGGATCAGCCGCCCTCCGGCCCGGCCGCGCGGTGCGCTGCCGCCCCCTGGCGGACGAGGAGGCGCTGCACACCCTCCCGGGGCGGTCTCTGAGCGGCCCGAGTCCGGAGTGCCGGCAGCAAGGCCAGCGGGCACCTGGGGGAGGGCTGGCGCCTCGCAAGGCTGCGCCCCCGGCCTGAGAGGAGGCTTCTGGACCAGTTGGGTGTTATTACGGGAACAGCCCGCGGACACCCCACCCGCGGTGGATTACAGACTGTTGACTTTTAAGGGCGAGACCCACTGTGCTTGGCACAGCAAGGCAGCAGGCTGAGTGCCGGCCCCAGACGCAGGCCTCGGGGCTCTAGGCCTGTGCGGGCTTTGGCCTGAAGGCCAGTGGCAGCGGCCAGCCTGAGTCATTGGTTCCCGGAGGCCAGGAAAAAGGGCTGCCCCTGGGCCAGGGGCTTCAGTTTGATATTCACTGTCCAAGCACCATGCCCCTCACCCAGCAGTTCTTGGGTCTGCAACACCCCCTTCAGAAATCCCTCCTTTTTTTTGCCTTTTCTGGAAAAATTCCTTGAAGTAAATCCTTCATATAAAAAAGATCAATGCTGTCATCATTTATTGTGCATTTAATGTGGGCAAGCCACTGAGCCGGGCACCCAGGAACATGGAAGATGTATTTCCCCAAGGAAAGCAAGCACTGGAGGGGCCTCCTGGAGAAGAGGGTCTAAGAAGGGAGGGCTGACCTGCGGGTGGGGTTGGGGCGTGGGCACCAGGGAGAAAAGCCTTCAGTCCTGGAGGGAGCAGAGCTGGAGGAAGGGTGGGGTGTGTTCAGGCTCCGTGAGTCATGTGGTGTGGCCCAGGAGGGAGGGTGAGTCTCGGCCCCTCCCGGGAGGGAGGGCTGGAGAGGGAGATGGGAGCCAGTCAGGCAGGGGGTGGGGGTGGGGAAGTCGGGTCTGCACAGCAGGGAACCCAGGGTAGGTGGGCTTGTCTGAGAACCTCCTGCCCTGAAAGAGGCTCCCCAGGGTGAAGAGAAAGGTTTCCGATGGGATGGGCATGTGTGAGTGTTAAGTGTTCTGACTCTTGGCAACCCTAGCGACCTCATGGACTGGAGCCCGCCAGGCTCCTCTCTCCATGGGCTTTGGCAGCGATACTGGAGTGGGTTACCATGCCCTCCTCCAGGGGATCTTCCCCATCCAGGGATCGAACCCACGTCTCTTACATCTCCTGCATTGGCAGGTGGGTTCTTTACCCCTAGTGCCACCTGGGAAGCCCCCCTTGGGTGCGGAACCATTACAAAGAAGGGTGTGAGGGGCTGCTGAGATGACAAAAGGGAATCTTGAAGTGTGGGCGGGGCCTGGCCAAGATGCCTCTCCGCCCACAGGTGGGAGTGTGGGCCTGTGTGGGAGGGACTTCCCTCTCTCTCATCTCCTTGCTCTAAGGCTTGTCTTCAAAGCACATTCACCCAGGTTATCTCATTGATCTTTTGGATAGCCCTCTGAGCTAACCAGGGCCTATTTTTCCCATTTTACACATGGAGAAGCTGGGGCCTGGGTGAGACAGAATTATAAGTTCTGCTTTATATTAATTATTGGCCTCCTGGGGTCCATACTTCTTTTTCTGAAAATAATGTATTTACTTTTGGTTGTGCTGGGTCTCCAGTTACATTGAGCAGGGGGCTACTCTTTGTTGCGGTGAGCAGACTTTTCATTGCGGTGGCTTCTCTTTTTATGGAGCACAGGCTCTAAGCACACAGGCTTCAAGAGTTGTGGTCCACGGGCTTCAGTTGCTCCAAAGCAGATGGAATCTTCCAGATTTGGGATGGAACCCATGTCCCCTGGGTTGGCAGGCAGATTCTTATCCACTGTACCACCAGGGAAGTCTTGCATACTGTGTTTTAATTTTGCTGTTGTTGTTTTATGACAGCTCAAACACTCAGAGGGATCAAAACCCAAAACATCCAGATGAAAGTTTTGTCAACCCTATTCTCCCAGCTGCCCGGGTCACCTCTTAGCAGTGTGAACTCTAGCCTTTTGATTATGGGTGTTGGGCCCTTTCTGCAGGGGCTCAGGACACAGCCGTGCTGTGACCAGGGGAGCCCAAGGCAAGTGTCGCCCCTGGAGGGGTATTATACCTCCCCTGAGTAAGTGTACATTCGGTCTTCTTTCATCTGAAGCCACATGAGTCTATCTTTAGATCCTAAACTCCTTGGAGGCTGGGAGTCTGTCTTTTGGGAGGCTGAAGTGTAGGAGTTACAATTACAGGCTCTGGCAAATAGAGAACTGGCATAAAACCTGTGTTGCCAAACCTTGAACAAGTTACCTAGACTCTCGGAGACCCTCCGTTTCTTTCAACTACAATAATCACAGGTTCAATCCCTGGGTAGGGAAGATACCCTGGAGAAGGAAATGGCAACCCACTCCAGTATTCTTGTCTGGAGAATCCCATGGACAAAGGAGCCTGGCAGGCTACCGTCCATGGGGTCGCAGAGTCAGACACGACTGAGCGACTGACAGACCAACCAACCTAAGGGTGCCCTGACCAACTGCACTGGACTGTGTGAGGACTGGGTAAGATGACTCATGTCCTGTGTTTAGCTGAGTCAGGCACAAGGTCCGTAATCTGTAAGAGGAAGCTGTTGTCATCCCCAGTTCCGGGGCCTACTGTGCAAGCCCACAGTAGGACAGACTTTTCACACTTAACCCTGACAGAGGCTGAGGGCTCACAGGTGATAGGGTCTACATGGGGGCTCATTGTTAAAATGGCTCATTATGTTGACCTTGCAAACAAAGAATAAATCACAGTGATCCTTGAGACTGACCAAACTGCCCAAATGGCAGACTGTTATCTCGCTGGCGCCTATCTTCTCAAAGCTTCGAGACCACCAGATTCCAGACCTCCGGCTACATGACCATCCCTTCGGAGAATTTTTCATTGGCGGGGTATAAGAAGGACTCTGTCAGAAAGGGAGGACGCTGGTTCTCCTTAAGAGTCAGTCACTCTCTCTTTTCCCTCTAATAATTTTCCCTTTTCTTGCCTGACTGCCCGGATTGCTTTTTTCTGCACTCACCTTACAGCACCTCATTAAAGGTGAGCTGGCATAGTAGGTCGCCCCAATCCACACACCTGAAGGAATCACTCTTCCTGGTCTAGGATCCGCCTTTCCCTTTTTTGAAACCAGCCTGGCTCTTTGCCATTTCCTGCCAGGTGGCTTTTCTGGGTAGTCAGGCATCTTGAGGCCAACAGCCCACGGCTCCTCTGGGCCTGTTGTGTCTGATGCCCTGTGTTATAGCTGATCCACAGGGAAACTGCCATGTGGCTCCTCTCAGGGTCGACTGACTCAATGGAGGGTCGTCCCTGCCCTGGAGCTGCCTAGGGTGAGTGACTCAGGGCCTCTGACCCTGACCTGGTGCTCAGCCACCTGACCTCTGCCTCTTGGAGGGTAAATCCCCGGCCCCTGAGACTCCACTCAGAGAAGGGACTTCCCCGCACCTAGACCGCCCTGGCTTGGCAGGGACACAAGAAATCATCTATCCTGTACACTGTGCATTATTATTTTATCAAGGCTTTATGGACAGTTCAGTTCAGTCATTCAGTTGTGTCTGACTCTTTGCAACCCCATGGACTGTAGCCTGCCAGGCTCCTCTGTCCATGGGATTCTCTAGGCAAGAATACAGGAGTAGATTGCCATTTCCTTCTCCAGGGGATCTTCACAACCCAGGACTCGAACCCAGGTATCCTGCATTGCAGGCAAATTGTTTACCAACGGAGCTACGAGAGAAGCCCACCCAGGTGCTGGGTCAATAAACAACTGCAAAACTGTGTTTACTTTTCTGCTCAAAAAGGCTTCCTTTCCTATCCAAACCAAGTTTCCTCAAGAAAACAAAAACACAGGCCAGCAAGGATTAAGGGATAAATAACCGTCTGGAGGAACAATGGAGCAGTCCACGGTTTCAAGGGTTGGAACCCACACCAGCCTGGGGAGCTGGACTTGGCGAGCGGGCTGGGGACAGGGCAGTCTGAAACGGACCGAGGGCAGGGCGAGAAAGACTGCGCGCCCGGCTGTGCCCGCCGGCGGCGGCGGCGGCGGCGTGGGACGCCCGCGACCCGGAGCGGGGTCTAACCAGTCCCGCTCTCCACACCCACGTGCCCTTGCCGCCGAGAACGCCCGGCCCCCACTTCGTGTCCGCAGAACCGGCCTGGGTGCTCAGACGGCGCGGTGGGCAGGCTGGGGGCCGCGCATCTCTAAGGAGGACCCCGGGGTCTGGGGGGCCTGTCTGGAGGAACAGTGCGGGCGCGAGGGCGGAGATGAGGGGGGCTGAGACAGACGCTGAGGGGCCGGGTTCCCTGTGATACAGACCTCAGATGGGAAAAGCGAGACTCGGAGAACTCTTTCCGTCTCACTCAGACGCCTCCCGAATGGCATTTGCCGCCCCCACCCCCGGTTGTGGGTGTGGAAACTGAGGCCCAAAGTGTGAGGTCCAGAGCCGGGGCGGGGGGCGCGCAGAGCGCCTAGGCCCCGGCCCCCGCTCAGAGAAGCCAGACAAATACAGGGGCCACGGGCGGCCTGCGCCCACCGCGCCGCATCCTCAGACTCCTAGGCGCAGGAGGGGCAAGGAGGGGCCAGGCCGGGCGGGGAGGGCGCGGGCGCGGGCAGAGGAACTGAAGTGACTCAGGCCGGTGCGCGCAGGCCGGGCCTTTGTTCCCGCGACGCCCGGCCTTAAAGGACCAGCGCCCGGGGCAGGCGCGCCCCCTGCGGCCGTCCCCGCCCACCGGCCGCTGGGCGGGGCGGGGCGGGGCGGGGGAGGGGGGAAGGGGTCGCTCCTGGGCTCCCGGCTGTCAACAAAAGGGGGGCATCCATCAGGATTCGGGGGTTCATCCAATCGGATCCTCAGGCCATAGGGAGGGCCCCCTCTGGTCATTTCAGCCATCCCTCTGCCTCAGGGCAAGGCTGCATCTAAACCGTCCAGAGGAATTTAAGAAAACCCTTCCCCCGCTTTGGGGGATTCCCCAGCGGTTCAGAGGGTAAAGCATCTGCCCGCAATGCGGGAGACCCGGGTCCAGTCCCTGGGTCGGGAAGATCCCCTGGAGAAGGAAATGGCAACCCACCCCAGTACTCTTTTACTCCTGGAAAATCCCACGGGTGGAGAAGCCTGGTACATGGGGTCACAAAGAGTTGGACATGACTGTCACGGGGACCCCTTTCTAGGCAGCGCCTCCCTGGGTCTCTCAGCCTTCTGTCCTCTAACCACAGTCCCTACCCTGCAGGGTGACC
Source organism: Dama dama (assembly GCF_033118175.1). Lineage (NCBI taxonomy): Eukaryota > Metazoa > Chordata > Mammalia > Artiodactyla > Cervidae > Dama > Dama dama. The sequence goes on from NC_083702.1 coordinate 12,708,271, forward strand.
GGCCCACCCAAGTCAGCATTGGGTCATTTCTACCCCTGTTTCACACCTTTGGTGGGTTTTAGGTCAGCCGAGGCAGACCTGTGAACCGGCTCCCATCCTAGCCTCCGTGGGTCCAGGTACCACACCAACCCTGCCTTGTCAGTGGATTCCTCGGGGAGAAACACCAACCTGTACCCTCCCCCCGCCCCCCCCAGCGCCCCCACCCCTGCTGCTCAAACTGCTCCTTCGTACCCGAGCGCCACCACGTGGACACGGGGCAACGGTGCCCTGCGGGACCAGAACCTTTCAACGTGTCTCCCCCGCTCTGGGCTCTCATTAGGCGATGCATCCATCCCCAGCGCCATCCTACATTAATCGCCTCAAAACGCACTCCAGTTCTTTTGAGTGACTTCAGGTTGCCTGCAGCATTCAGTTTGCCCCCTGACCCCACAGCCCTGCTTGTGACCCTCTCTTTCAGAGTAAGTGGCTTCCTGAGAATAAAACTTCATCTTAATATTTCAAAAGCAAATCAGATGTAAATTTCGCATCAATAAATTCTAGCTAAAAAGTAATAACAAACAAATGAAGAGCTTTTGACAGGCCTGCATTGCTGTGTGCATACATGCGTGCTCACAGACCTGTGTATATGATGGGCCAGGTATGACAACTGGGGTGTGTGCCCGAGCAGGGCTGCGGCTCCAGGGGTCCCCACGAGGTCGAGTTGGAGCAGGACCCACGAGCGCGCAGCTCCCATTCCATCTGTGGCACTCTGCACCCCGCCTTGGGTCCCACATCGTTCTGGGAGGAGAGATGCCTTTTCCTTTCCCACCCAGCCTCAGAACTCCTCGTCCTGTCTTCTGTGACCCTCTCCTCTCAGGGAAAAACTGAGGTGGCGAAAGTGGTAAAGAACCCACCTGCCAATGCAGAAGACTCAGGTTCAATTCCTGAGTTGAGAAGATCCCCTAGAGGAGGGATTAGCAACTCCACTCCAGTATTCTTGTCTGGAGAATCCCATGGACAGAGGATCCAGGGGGGCTTAAGTCCATGGGGTCACAAAGAGTCAGACACAACTGAAGCGACTTAGCACACCCCTTCCCAGCCTCTCAACCACTTCCCTTCCGGAGCCTTCCCGGTAAGCCTGTATTTTGTCCTCAACAGCCTGGGAGCCCCAGCCCAGGGAGGAGCCGACCCATCAACCTGAACCGTTATGCCACCAAGAAGAGCCTGGCGGAGAGCTTGCTGGACATGGCACTCTTCATGTCCAACACTGCACACCTGAAAGTGGTGCTAGATCAGGGTCCGTCCTCCCATCACTACTCCGCCCTCGTCACCCTCCTTAGCATCTCTCTGCTCCTGCAGGCGGTCATCGGAATCCTCCTCGTGGTCATGGGTGAGGAGCCCGGGTCTGGAGCTGGCCTCGGGGGGTGGGTGGGAAGAAAAGTCCCGAATGCCTCCCTGCCACAGTCATACACTCACCTGCTGTCAGCCCTTCAAGTGCCCAAGTAACAATGACACAGTGCGGGCAGGCACCCTGACCTACCTCCTGGCATCCCATCTAGTAGCCAGTACAATGCCTGGTAAATGACTGCTCAAACTCGTAGCAGCATTCCTTAGAGCATGCATTCCCCACTCTGAGAAGACCCCTGTAAGTTTCCAAAGTCGGCTCTATTGAGTACTGACCCCACATGGGTGTGGGTGGCGTGGACACCCCACATGGCCAGTGAGGGAGAAGACATTTCAACACACTGGCCACCCACCAACTCCTGATCTCTGAGGGGCTGTGGTGGGGGAAGCTCCAGGCTGTCCCCACCTGGACAGGCTGTCCCCCCAACCCCCAGGCCCTCATTTGCTTCTCCCTCTTCTCCACAGCTGGACTGAACCTCAACAAGGTAGAAAGGCAGTGGCGACTCAACCAGCTCAACAATGCGGCCACCGCCTTGATCTTTATCACTGTCATCATCAACATCCTCATCACGGCCTTCGGGGCACAAAACACTGGGCTCCTGCCTGCCGGGACCCCTCTCTGAACATGGCCTGGAGCCCAGGTGAGGGAAGATGGGAGGTGCCCAGGTGGCCCTTCTCACCTCTGCGGGTTTGGGCTGAGAGAGATGCTTGCTAGGCAGAAGGGGAAGAGTGTAGACCTGGGGCAGGGATGAGGTCCTGGAGCGGAGCTTGGGCTGGGACTCACCAAAGTCCTCTGTGCTCTGTCCTCCTAGGCTGAGCCTCTCTGCAGCCCGGGAGGGTGGAGGCTGCGGTTAGTGGGGGAAGAGGGAGACTCGGGTGTTCTTGACAGAGTCAACAGGACCACAGGGAGCCGGCCGGCAGCACAGAGCCGCAGGCCCTGCTTCAGGTTCGCATCCGAACCCGCAGCTGCACCCTGGGAAGGCGCCAGGGGGATTGTATGACACTTGGGCCTGAGGTGCTGGTCTGGCCTGGCCTTCTCTTCATTTCTTTGCTTCCCCTACAGGTGCTGGGCCTGGAACTGCTTCCTTCTCTCCACCTTGGTCTGCCAGGCTGAAGGGCACAGCATACAGCTTCAGGGAGAGCTCCTAGACTTGGAGGGCAGTGTAGACATCCCTGCTTACTACCCTCGGCACCGGAACAAAGACGGGCTCTTCTCCGGGCTTAAGTGGAGTCATCTCGGCCTGGAGTCCTGAGCTCCAGTACCACCCACCTGTCTCCTGGGCCTTGGCGTGCCTACGGAAGGCTGTGTCTGCCCAGCTTAAGGACTCTGCTTCTGACCCCACCCTGTTCCTTCCCTCTGCTCCAGCCTGTTTTCTCTTTTCTGTAGGATGCAATGATTTCTCCCCATAAAGCTTTCTGCAGATCCACCGTGAGTCAATATTTGTGTCTTCGATTGTGAAGGTTCAAGCACCCAGGAGGGCGGCTGGCTGTCTCCATCTGTGTCTTGGAAATGGCTCAAAGGAGCAACCCCAAGCCTGGAGGGGGAAAAGGCTTTTAAGTCACTCCCTATCCTCTGGGTTCTGCTCTGAGTCAGGTTTCCCTGCCTGGGATAATTACCATCTGCTGCATTAGCAGCAGACCAGTCTGCTCTGGATGCTTTTTGAGAACCTCCAATTGGCTGCTCCTGGGCTTCGATGGTGGCTCCGACAGTAAAGAATCTGCCTGCAATGCAGGGGACCAGGGTTCTATCCCTGGGTCAGGAAGATCCCCTGGAGAAGGGCATGGGAACCCACTCCAGGATTCTTACCTGGAGAATCCCATGGACAGAGGAGCCTGGCGGGCTACAGTCCATGGGGCCACAAAGGGTTGGACATAATTGAGTGACTAACAACAAATTGGCCGCCCCAGCTTTCACAGCAGCACCCTGTCTTGGGCATGTACTTAAGGAAAGAAACTAATTTCAATCTCTGCCTAGATCAGATATGACCAGGATGGTACCTTTGTACTGTAATGCATCAACAGGGCACGCCCAGCTCAAACACAGATACTTTTCGATTGTCTGCTCTCTTAGAATAAGCCACACCTCAGCTCCTCATCCAACCTTCCTGTGTCCACCAGCATTTCTCAACTGAAAGCTCCAACCCGCATGAATCTATTGCACAAAAAATGCTCCTCAGACAGGAACATCGTGGTCCCGTTCCCGAGTAAACCACAGTGCAGGGAAGGCTGCCCCCTCCAACACACAGACAGACAGGTGATAAAGGGTAATATGGAGCGTCCTTGGCATGTCCACCAGAGGCCTCAGAACTTAGGGATGGCCACGTGAGCCTGGGCCCTCTGCCCAGCCTCTCCCACCCCGATGGGCAACAGGAAGACACAAGGGCATTTTGTTTTCTGAGAAGATGCTGTATTTAACGCTTTCCCTCCCCGCACCCTACACATTTCCCTACCGAGTAGGGGCCATGCCAAGCCCCCTCCATTAAGGCAGATGGTGTGGAGGTAATAAACACAGAATGCAAGGCACTGGCTGGGGCAGAGAGGGTGACAGGCCGGGGAGGGGAGGCTGGGCAGACACCTGTCCTCAGGAGGAGTGAAGCAGGAGGGCCTTCTGGGTGGACTCAGGCCTTGCTGGGCAACGCCCAGGGATAAAAGTAGCCCCAGAAAGAAACCTGGCCGCCCAGGCAGCCGCAGCTCTCACCTACTCCCTACAGCCCTTCTCCGAAGGCACGGCGTGTGAGCCAGGACCATAAAAGGCCATAGCCTGAGGGCAGATGGAGCATCCACAAGCCACAATCTATTAACCAAAAAAATCCATGTCCTTCCTGATTTCTTAGGAGGGAGGCAGGGGTTCTCATCAACCTCCAGAAGGTTCCCACGGGGCTCCATTCTCCCGGAGGCCAAGTTCATGCTCTGGGTGAGCGCGGGGCCCACCGGACGGACTCTGCAGTTCCACACTCTGAGACCTGGACTCCTTCACGACACCGAGCCTGGGCCCAGCGGGCTGGCCTCCCGGGCCCCGCCGCACCCGCTCTGGGCCCTTCCTCACAGATGCTGGGCTTTGCGAGGCCGCATCCAGCACACCGGTGGTGAGTCAGAGCAGTGCAGAAGGCAGCAGCAGTAGAAACATCCCCAGCCTAGAGGCGCCTGGGATCATTAGTGCAAGAGAAATGTGCGATGTGATCTAGGTGACAGAAAAGGCGCCCCAGGCCACAGAGGCCGAGGGCTGTGCTCCCTGAAACGGCTTCACTTTTCAGTCCTGCTCCGGCTCTGTGGACAGAACGACACCCTCGCCTGACCTCCCCAGACCTCCCCCCCACCCCGGGGCCCGTTCCCCAGTTCAGAGGCTCTTTCTCCTCTTCCTCCCTGCAGGCGGCAGGAAGAGCTGAGCTGTGAGGACTCGGGCTTCCCGCTTCCCTTCTCATCCCTCCCCCTGGACCTCACACCTCCCCTCGTCCTCTCCCCGCTCTGCTTCATGTGGTCCCCAAGGCCCAGCTCACAGGTGGCTGGGACAGAAGGGGGCTTCTCGTCCCTGCCATTCCCCCCCCCACCCTCCCTCACCTGTGATGCATGTGGGAGCCATGCCCTGCACAGGGGAGCCAGGAGCCCACCACCCCCTGTTGGTTCCCTGGCCCCAAACCCCTGAGGCACTGGGAGGAGTTGGTCCCCTCTGTGCTTCCAGCCAGCCTGGAGTCAGTGCAGCTGGAGGGTGAGGTTAATGCCCTGATCCGCGGCCAGCTGTCGGTTGGCTACCTGGGAGAGTGTGTGTGTCCTGGAGGCATGGATCTGCAGGGGAGCTGGGAACAGCTCCACGTGGGGCCAGCTCCCCAGGGCCGAGGGACGCACCTGTGGGTCTGAGGTATGCAGGGGAGGCGGGGTGCCCTTCCTAAATGCACAACTCCACCCCCCCTCACAGTCTATGCTGGGTCTGGACATGTGTGGTTTTGGTGTTCTGTTAAAAAAAAAAAAAGTAAAACCCCAATAAAATTCGCCCAATAGAAGAGCTTCCAGTCCATGGTCACTGCCCCCCCAAGGAGCCCCAGGTGGGCCCTGGAAGGCGCCTCCTGGTCAGTGTGGTCTGCCCAGGTTGGGCTCGCCTCCCTCAACCTGGTCCCGCTGCCCTTCCTGAGAACTCTGCCACCTCTGTCTCGTCTCCTGGCCCCGGAGGCCCAGAGGCGGAGGGCAGCCGCCGGGGCAAGGGGGACCGACTCGGAGGCTGCTCGGGCCCACCACGGCCCCTGCTCCCCTCCCTTCCCGCTCCGGCAGCGAGTGGGCACTGGCCGGGCCACCGCGGTCCAGGTGCCCGAAGCCATCGGTCCAGCGGGCGCCCCACCCCTGCCGAGGTTATGGCGTCTTCATCTGGCGGCGGTTCCACATGCCCCGCTTGGAATGGAAGTGATGGAAGAAATTTCGGAGGGAGAGACGCTCCACTTCCAGGCCGGCTTGGAGGATCCTGGGTGGGAGGGGGGTGGGATGAGCCACAGAAGCACTGAGGGAAGTGGGGGGAGGGCCAGCCCCCCTTCCACGGCCACACCAGGCCCTGGCCACTTCCCATGAGGCAGGTGTGGGACAAAGAGAGCCGTTTGGCCTGGGCCGTGTCTCAGAGCCTCTCCCTAGAAAGGGTAAATGGATACAGTGGTGGATGCGGTGAGGACCAGTGAAGAAGGACGCAAGTACTCAGCTCACCTGGAGATTGGCCAGCAGGGGTCCCTCCACCCTGTCTGATGGAGGGAGGAGGAGTCCAGAAGCAGACCTTGTCCCAGCTCCCCCACCTCCCCCTTTCCACCCGCATAGTCGCATAGTCTATTGGGAGGCCTGTGTTCCCAGCGGGTGGAAGTAACAGGAATTTGGAGCAGTTTCTCACTCCCTGGGCCTCAGAGGAGGCAGAACTGTGGAGGTCTGCCTTCCCCCAGGGGTGGAGGTAACACCAGGCTTCTCTCCGCTTTGGGATCTGACCGTGGAGCTTTATGGGAGCTGTATTATCTAACATAAGCTCCCTCACCCACCCTCGTTTGCACCTTAAATTCTCTTAGTATTGTCACCTTCCTGCCTGCCTGACTGCCCTCTGGGGGAAAATCAAACAGATCCAATTTTCAAGTTTTCAGATCGGGTTTTCAAGACAGTCAGAGCTGAGAGATTTGGGGCAAGTCGTTAATTTCTCCTGGAGGCTCAGTTTTCTCATCTGGGAACCGGAGATGACCACACATCCCTTCCAGGGTCTGGGGAGTGGAGGGTGTCCACTAAGAAGGGAGTGGAGGATGTCCATCACCTGCCCAGGCAGGTGCCCAGTGACTAGGCGGTGAGGAGGTGCCCAGTCTTCCAGGGAGAACAGTGTCTCTTCCTCATCAGGGTCCCCTCCCCCTGGAGCCCCTGACCTTGCCCCATCTACCTCCTCTGGATGCAGCGTCAGCAATTACATCCTTTCTCTCTTGGAGTCTCCTCCTCTCTCTCCTTCACCCTCACTCCTAAAGCTCAAATCTCCAGGTGTCATCCACTTTCCCCCTCCTCCCCTTGGCAGCAAATTTCTTGAGGAATTTTGAGGAGGAATCTCAAACTAAGCCTCCAGTTCCTCACCACCCACACACTCTGAAATGCCCTCTCCCTGTGTCCTGCTAGCCTGTGCTCTTCCCCAAAGCTCCCTTCTCTCGGGGTTCCAGGGACCCAGAGCCTCCTGGATACTCGATGCTTTTAACGGTCCACACTGGCTCTTATGGTGACCCTGTGCTGACTCTCTCATCAACCCCCCAAAACCCTGGCCTCCTCCCCAGCCGTGTTCTCCCAGGTGGGCAGGGAGGTACCCAGGGGACAACATTACCATTCACACCCTCACAGCTCAGAGTCTGTGCCCTTCCCTAACAGTCTGCCAAGCACCCTCCACGCCCGCCCTGCCACACAGGCAGAGGCAGGATACCCTCCAATAGCTCAGACTCAGCAGGGAAAGGAATCCAGTCCAGTGGGGCCAAGGGGGCTGGGCCTGGGGGGCTCTAGCCCCGCCCCTGCCCCAGGCTCCTCCCCCAGGCCCCTCCCCAGTCACCTGTCCAGCAGCTCCCAGTCCTCTCCGCCCCAGCGGTCTCGGAACTCCTTGGTGTTCATGCCGCCGATCCTGTCCAGGTCTGACTTGTAGATGCCTAGCAGCCCGAATCCGTTCACCTCCCAGTAGCCTGCAGACAGACAAGCCCCGGGGGAACTGAACCGGGGCCAGGAGGTGGACCGAGGGGGCTCCGGGGTCGCACCCCTAGAGTATCTTCTGGGAGGCAGAAGATTCTCATCGGAATGAGCCCTTTTCCTGTTTGTAGGGAAAGCCCTCTGAGCTAAGTTTCCAGGTCCAGGGAAGGCAGCAGTCCCCCAGGGAGGGACCAAGCGCTGGTGACAGGCCCCAGGAGGCTCCGACAACAGCCGCCCCCAAGGGTGCAGCCATGCCCGGCTCCCTCTCCAGGCAGGAAACCTCCCATCCCTTCATCCTCCGCAGGCACACATTTTGGCACATAGAAAGTGCTTGGTAAATGTCTGATGAACAAATGAAGGGGAAGATACGGCAGGAACTGTTCAGCCTCGCTGTTGCCGCTGCCATCAGCTCAGCCCTGGGGCACTTCGTGGTCTGCCCAGGTGAGCAGGGCAGCCAGGTGAGCGGAGACGGGGAAGGGGAAGGGATGGACAGCGGGTGCTGCCGCCGTAGACAGGACTATCTCCAGCTCCGGGTTAAGCACCAAGGCACAGAGGTCTTTCCTACCCTCCCGAGCCCAGGGCAGGCTCACCCTCAGGCCACTGGGGGGTGGCCCCGCAGTGCAGCCTCATGACCATGGGGGCGAAGGCCATCTTGCCCTCCACGCAGTGCTTCCGGATGGTGTCGATGATGCCAGCTGGGAAGTGGATGTGGAGGTCGCAGAGGAAGATGATGCTGTGCGGGTCCTGAGGACAGATGGGGGCATCAGCAGTCCCCCTAGACCAGGGTGAGGAGCTCAGGACACTCTAGGACCATCCTCAGGCTCTCTCCCATTTCAGTGACTGACAAGCTTGCATGAAATAAAGTGCTGGACGGATTTCCACAGCCCTGGGCATTGGGGCACAGTTCTTGTGATCACAGAGGGAAACCTGACTGTCTTCGTGGATGCTGGGGACTCTGGACAAGTGCTCCCATCCTGGCCCTGGCCCTGCAGAGTAGCAGAGAGGACCATGTGTCTTGTGCCTTTCTCCCGGAGGAGCTGAGGATCTCTTCACCAGCCTTCATTGTCTCCCAGGCCCCTCTCAGGCCGCTTACCTTCACCAGGTCCACACCAGCCTGGAGTCCAGCCGAGCGTTCAAAATTCCCACTTAGCTTCTTGTACTGGTAGCTGCGGGGAGAGCAAAAGAGAGGTTGAGCCTCAGGACCCAGCTGTGATGGTCCCAGGAGGAAGCTGGCGGGCAGCATAGAGGTGATGCAGGCTCCTGGGATGGGACTCTGGGTGGGTGAATCCTCTGGGAAAAGCTAGACTGGGAATCAGGGCACTGATGGGACCAGGAAGAGGTTGCTGAGGCTGCACCCCACCGGGAACACCCTCACCTCCGCAGTTTGGACTGTTTCAGGGCCATCTCGACATCCATGTCCTCACTGCTATAGTCGGTGATGATGATATTGAAGTGTGGGTCACTGGTGACCCGGGACAGGGTCTCCATGTCTCTGATAAATTGCTGCACCCAGCGCGCCTGGTTCTTCACTGCCCAGAGGGGTAGGCAGGGCGGGTGGGGAGAAAGAAGCAGAGTAATGCAAAGGAGTGCCCTCCACTCCTGGTCCTGCGTGCTCAGGAGTCCCACTGGACCTTTGCTTAGGGCAATGTGCCTATGAGAAGGGCCAGCAGGGCAATGGGGGTCGGAGGGCAGCGGGAGAGCTCCAAGTACAGGGGCCTCTCCACCCCCTCCCTGCACAGCCTCCCAGGCAGGGCCCCCGCAGAAGGCCTGGAGCTGGGGCTTGTCATCTGCTCTCATAGTAACCCTCCTGGGCCCTGACAGTCCAACCCACCAGCTGTCCATCCCACGATCACCCTGCACTTCCTGTCTGACCCCCTCCAACCCGTTCTACTCCTGTGACCGGCTCCCCTCCCCCTCTCTTTGTGAAAACCAGCCAGCCCGCTCCCCAAGCCCCTCCCGGTCTCACTGCCCCAGGCCAGCAGCCCCGGCCCATTGTTCACGCCCAACCCTGCATGCAGGTTCTACAGGAAGAGCTGCCGGTCAGCCATCCTTCTCAGCTCCCCGCCCTGATGGCCCAGGTCACCTGAGACCAGTTACTTTTCTCCCGTGAGCCCCAGTTTCCCAAAGTAGCCTTTCCCCCAGGTTCTGTGAGATCACGTCGGGGAGCAGAGACCAGGTGCTCGCAATCTCACAAGGCCTTTGCTCGGCCGAAGGTGCCTAGGCAGTGGGAGGCTCACCCGGCACAATGAAGTGGACCACGACACGGTGGTTCCAGGAGAAGCCCTGGGGCCAGCACAGCTTGGGCTCCGGGGCCCGGGCACCCGGGACGTGCCCCTGGAAGTCATGTGGGCTCCACACCAGGCCCTGCAGGTTCCGGGCCTCAGCCTCCTTCCCGCCTGCGGCATCAGCGCCCTGCCAACCGCGCGTGGACACGAACTCGGAGATCCGCACCAGGCGCTGGCCTTGATCCAGCAGCTCAAGCTCCAGGAGGTAGCGGCCCCCGCGGAGGTGGTCCTGCCGCTTCTCCACATTCACAATGCGCTGAAGCTGGTACCTCCTGGAAGGAAGGGTGGGGGGCTTCTGTCACTCCACCCTGTGCGTCAGGAGACCCTGGGCTTTGCCCAGCTTCACGGCTGGTTAACACACACACGATGTTTACCCGCCCCAGTGAGCACTGCCATCATCTTTAGAAAAAGGATCCATAGAGATGGATGAGCTAGTCTCTTAGAGGTCTAAGACCCTTAGTATTCAGCACGTAAGGTGGAGCCGTGAGTCATAGTGAAGAGATTCCTTCAGAAACTGACCCTCATTACTATGCAGCTCTGTTCAGTCAATAGTGCGAAAGACACAAGGGGGACTTCTCTAGTGGTCCAGTGGTTAAGAATCCGCCTGCCCATGTGGGACACGGGTTCGATCCCTAGTCCTGGAAAATCTCACATACCGCAGAGCAGCTAAGCTCATGCACCACAACTCTTGAGCCTGCATGCCACTGCTAGAGAGTAGCCCCTGCTCACTGCAACTAGAGAAAGTCTGCGTGCAGCAACGAAGACCCAGAACAGCTAAAAAACAAATAAATTAAAAAAAATTTTTAATATATATGGCTAATAAAAGAATAATTTTAAAAGAAAAGACACAGCAGACGATTGGAAATGCTGACTGGTTGACCCGACATCACCAGTCACTCAGTTCAGTTCAGTTCAGTCGTGCAGTCGCGTCCGACTCTTTGCAACCCCATGAACCGGAGCACGCCAGGCCTCCCTGTCCATCACCAACTCCCAGAGTTTACTCAAACTCATGCCCATTGAGTCGGTGATGCCATCCAGCCATCTCATCCTCTGTTGTCCCCTTCTCCTCCTGCCCCCAATCCCTCCCAGCATCAGGGTCTTTTCCAATGAGTCAACTCTTCGCATCAGGTGGCTAAAGTATTGGAGTTTCACTAGGGAAATGCAAATCAAAACCACAGTGCAATACCACTTCACATCCACTAGCGTGGCTATTTTTTAAAAAAAGGAAAATTAGAATTGATGAGAGTATGGAGAAACTGGAGCCTTTATAGACCGCTGATGGAATGTAAAATGGTACAGATGATTTGCAAAAGAGTTGGTAGTTCCTCAAAATGTTAAACCTAGAGTCACTCTATGACCCAGCCATTCAATCCCAAGGAATCTCCCCAGGAGAACTGAAAACAGGATCACGCAAATACCCTGTACATGAATGTTCATAGCAGCATCATTCATAAGAGCAAAAAGTGGAAACAACTCAAATGTCCATCAGCTGATGAATAAACAGACAACATGTAGTCTGCCCAGACAGTGGAATATTACACAGCTGTACAAAGAAATGAAGCACTGATACATTCTACAATGTGCATGAGCCTTGGAAGCACTTGCTAAGTGAAAGAAGCCAGACACGTGTGAAATGTCCGGCATTGGCAAATCTACAGAGACCAAGCAGAGAAGTGCTTGCCAGGGCCTGGGAGGAAGGAGGCAAACCGCTAACCAGGTTTCTTTTAAAAGTGATGAAAACATTCTGGAATCAGATAGGGATGGTGGCTGCACAACATTCCTAAATATACTTAAAAACCACTCAACTGTACACTCCTAAATGGTGAATTTAATGATATGTGCCTTTTATCTGAAGCAGAAAAATATCAGTGGGTTGAATGAATGAATGAATGAAAAAAACCAAGTGCTCAGTCGTGCCTTCTGCCGCCGCCCTTCCAGCCCACATCTGGGGTCTCAGGGTGTCTTTTTAGCGCCAGTTTTGCTAGTTCCACCTCTTTACCGGCTCCTTGCACGAGCTCCTTCCCAGAGCTCAGCCCGTGCCCAGGGCCAGGCCCTGAGGGTTTCAGACCTTGCCCGACGGTGGGACCAAGACCCAAAGGCACGCATCCTCCCAGGCGCCCCTCCCCGCCCGGCCCCAGAGAGCCCTTTACCTTACCCCCGGCTCCTCTGGTTGAGCTTCTTCAGGAAGACCCGCGTGACCTCGAGCGCCTCCTGCTCTGGAAGCAGCAGGTTGCCCGACGTGTTACAGCTCAGGTCGATCCAGTCTGTCCGCAGTGCTTGGAAATCCAGGTCGTGGGCGCTGAAGGTCTGCTCCCAGTTCACCACCGGGTCAAACATGGACAGGTACTCCAACACCTCGCTCACATCCTCCTCGTCCTCCCCCTCGTCCTCCCCCTCAGCCTCGCCGTCCGTTTGTCCTTCTTGGCTGGCTACTGCCACCACCACATCCTGCTCTTCAGGCCAGTCCCTTCTGGGGGCCGGAGGCTCCATCCTATCGCCCCTTCTCTGCTCTGCGATGTACGACTCGACCTGGTTCAGCCACTGGGACCGCCCAAGCATCTTCCCAGGACTGGCACTGCGGGGCCTGGGCCTCTTAGCTGGAGGCGAGTGCCCAGCCTGGGGACCCAGGGGCCACTTGTCAGGATGCTGTGGAGCCTGATGGGGCTCGAGGCTAGGCTTCCTCTCCTTCTTGTCTGCTGGCTGGGCAGGGGCAGCACTGGGCCTCACGGGGAGGGAGGCTGTGGAGTTCTGCCAGGGAGGGGGCACTGCCAGGCCCTCCTGGGCCCGAGCCAGGAGTCTCCGCAGGTTTCGGAGGCGGCGGTCAGGGGTGTCCGACTTCCCCGCTGGCATCCTGGCATTCTGGCCATTAGGGCCAGGGGTGTCCTCTGCCACTTCTCCATACTGGGATTCTTCTAGAAGGCTGTCCTCGAAACCTGCTGTTAAAACCATCCCTCACATGGGCTTTTCAACCTCTCCCCAACAAGATCCAGAAGACAGCTGAGGACCAGGTAGGTGAGGTGGGCAGGGGTCCCCGGCAAGACCCAGGGTGAGTTACTCAGCCTCAACTAACCCAGCGTCTCCATCGGCATAAAGGGCTGCTGTCAAGGGTGGTGACATGAGGGACAGAAAGTGCTAGCAGGGGCTCAGCGGATGGCCGGGGTCAGGCCCCAACCCTGCAAGGTGAGAGGCCGTGGGAGGACAGTGCTTCTGTAGGGCAGTTTCCTAAGTGCAGGGCAGGCGAGGCCCTCGGGCCTTCAGGGCACTTCCGCCAGGGCCCTGAATCTCCTCCTCTGGACCACCCCACTTTTGAAACGTCCCTACTTGTGTCTTGGAAATTAAGGGGGCGAAGGGCTGCTCCCCATCTCTTAGGCCTGCGGGAAAGGGCTGCAGGGTTTGCACTCTAAGCTCCTGGGGGCGGTTCTGGCCCAGTCTGGACTGTCACCCTCCAATCTGGCCCAGAGGCTCGGCCATCACTCTGTACCTGGCTGCTCTGGGCCCTGCTTCTGAGGCTGGTCAATCTTGATGTAGTCTTGAAAGCTGAGCCTGCAGTGGGGAGGAGGGGAGCTCTGAGGTCACAGCTGGCAGGGGGTACAGGGGAGAGGGGTGTGAGTGTGTGTGCACATGTGTGCATATATGTGTGTGTGTGCGCACGTGTGTGTGTGAAGCACCCAGGAAAAGCCAAGGCCCTCGGTGGAGCACCCTCGCAGCCCCTTGGTCCAGGGAGCTCTCCTGGCTCCCCCCACTCAGCGCCTCACCTGTCTTGGTAGTAGGCATTTTCCTGGTAGAAGCACTTATTCTGGGTCTCCATGTGGCTCAGGCGGGTGTAGTCATTAGGGTAAACAAAAGACAGGTGAATCTGGCGGGGGGAGGAGGAAGGCATGGGGCTGCTGTGGACCAAGCCTCTGGATTCCGGCCACTCTTTACACCCCCTCCTGGGACCTGGGTGGCACGTGCCCCTGAGCCGGGCTCCCCAGTGCCCACTTCCCGTCTTCTGCCGCAGCTCATCCAGCTTCAGCCGAGACCACACACCTCTCCTCCTGCGGCCTTTCCCGCCGCCTCCTGCACCCCGGGACCAACCCCCGCTACTCCCTACACTGCTTTTTGCGCCCCTTCAAACACAGCTCTAACACGGCCACCAAAACCCTCTCAACCCTGCCCCACAGCTGGCCCCGGCCCTCTGTCCTGCCTCCAGCCTCCCCCGCCGTCATCTCTGGGCCCAGGAGCCCAGAATCACCCCGCCTCTCGGCCTCCACACGGGCTCTGGGTTCTCTAAAGCCAAGCCCCTCCACAGTTCACCTCCCTAGCGCCTCGTCTATAGTTTAATAAATACCACGGCCCTCGGGCAGAGGGTAGGAGGCCTCGGCCAGGCCACACACAGCGCCGGGCTCCGCAGGGCTGCCCGTCCAGGCTGGGCACCCGCGGAACACCAGTGGTGTGGCGTGGGGAGGAGGGGGTCAGCCTCAGCCAGCCCCTCCCATTCCAGCCCCTGTCACCCAGGCGAGACTTACAAACCGGAGTCCCTGGTAGCGCTGCAGAGGGAGCCCGTCCACCAGGTAGCTGGGCTTGTAGGGGCAGTCGGGCAAGACGTGTCGGAGCTGAGCCTTGGGGATCAGAGGCACTGGGGGGTGGAAGGAGGTGGCTGAGGGCTGCGGGCTGCAGCCTGGAGCCTGCACGTGTCTGTATTTGCTCGTGAGAGAGCCCACATCCGATGGTTGAGGCTGCTAAACCAAGCTGGCCCCCCTCGAGGGTGGGGGTGGCATTCACGGGGCACCTTGGAGCTCAGACACAGCCCCTGGCTCAAGGAACAGTAGAAAGCTGGGATCCCTGTATATGGCCAGTCTCAAAACAGTTTTCAAAACTTCCAAGAGGCCACAAAGCCTCACCTGAGTGCAGCGTCAGTAACCGAATTTCCTTCCACTTGTCATGGGGCCGGGGGGAGGGGGGGGCGGCGTAATTGTTATTTTAAAGTATTTATTTATTTGGCTGCTCTGGGTCTTAGCTGCAGCGTGTGAACTCTTTAGTTGTGGCATGTGGGATCTAGTTCCCTGACCAGGGATGAAACCCGGGCCCCCTGCATTGGGAGCGAGGAGTCTTAGCCACAGGACCCTCAGGGAAGTCCACGTCAACTTTTAAGATGTAAATGCCCCCGACAGTTTAAGGTGTCAGCGCCTTAGTGGAGACATACTTCTCTCACCGGACAAGAGCTAGAATCCAGTAAGAAACTGATACCTGCGATTGCAGAGGCATGTCTGGATTCAGGCTCTACGTCTTGTCCTGTCACGTTTGCTCTGTAATGATTGGTATGACTGTGAAGCGGTCCGTCTGTATTTCTGCACTGTTCTGTACATGTGTTCTATTTCACACATGTGAAAGGAAAGAGGCTCTGGTTTGGGGACACTGTGCAGGACAGAGGCCTCCCGAGTCTCCTCCCTGACACCATGGGCCTGGCAATACATCCCCAGGCCGGAGGTCAAGTGCGTGGCAAGGTCTTACCTCTATATAGAGTGTCCCGAGGGTCGGGCCGCAGCATATCGGCGGGTGGTTGTTCATCAGTGGGAAGCGGGTCTGGGGAGCCCACGTGGCTGGCTGCTGTATGTGGGATGTGGTCCACCTCGTCCATTCTCAGGAGGGTCTCATCTGGGTCCAGGGAGGAAAGAGCAGGACAGCTGTGACTCCCGGAGAAGCCAGACCAGAAGCCAGGCCTCTGCCTTCTCGAGGGGCCAGGAAGGGGCCAGGTCAAGGCTCCGGTACCAGCTGCCCCACAACCTGGTACCGTATGTGTGTGTGTATATGTGTGTGTGTGTCTGTTTAGTTGTTCAGTTGTGTCTGACGCTGCAATCCTTTGGACTGTAGCCCTCCAGGCTCCTCTGTCTATGGGATTCTCCAGGCAAGACTACTGGAGTGGGTTACAATTTTCTCCACCAGGGAATCTTCCCGACCCAGGGATTGAACCTGCATCTCCTGTGTTTCCTGCATTGCAGGCATATTCTTTACCTGCTGAGACATGAGGGAGGCCCGATACTGTATAGGATGTGCCCAATCCCTGCCCGCCTGAGTCGTGCCCCCACAACTTGTGGTTTCAGCTGTTTATCTCCCCTGGACCCCCTCCACCATCCCCATGGCTGGCACACACCACAGTTTTGTGTGAACTGGAAAAAGCCACCTCTTGCTCAAAATGTTTTACTGCCACCTGCTAGAAATCTGTCCTTAGAAGTATGTTCAGTTTAACAAATACGTGAAGAGCACTTACTACATAATAAACCAGACACTGTTCTTAAAATATTTGTAAGACAAAAAAATGTCTTGTAAATATCAACCCCTTTAATCCTCGTCATCACTGTGGCTTAAATACATCATGAGTCCTACCTGACAGACAAGGAACTCGCGCAAATGGAAGCAAAGTCTTGTGCCTGAGATCACACAGCTGACAGGCTGGCAAAGCTGAGTGTGAATGCAGGGTGTCTGCCTCAGGCTCCCCAGCAGGCTTAGGATAAGCCCATGCCCAGGTGAGCAGGGCGCCCTGAGACTTCCAGCTCAGCACCTCCCTCTGGCCTCCAGGGGTGTTTGCTCTCTGTCTGAGGGTTCAATTGCCTTGGCCCACAGAGCGGTCTCCTTCTATGTATGCTACAGGCTGGGAACCTCTGGCCCATTTATAGGTTTCCTACCTGAATTTGCTGTGGGCTTCTTTATTCTTGGTTCACACTGATTCCAACTCTCCCTTCTTCTGGCCCTTCTGCCTTGACCCTGTGGCCTC
Organism: Dama dama; assembly: GCF_033118175.1. Lineage (NCBI taxonomy): Eukaryota > Metazoa > Chordata > Mammalia > Artiodactyla > Cervidae > Dama > Dama dama. Next base: position 12,724,855 of record NC_083702.1, read on the forward strand.
TTGCTTGGTCGCTGGCAGCCTCACCCACCTTATCTCTTCCCCACGACACCCTCTTCTGTCAGCCAAATGTGCCATTTCTTACTCTCTCCTGCCTGCCACACACACACTGCCCGCCATCTCCTGGGCTCCTCCAGACCCGGCTTCCCTTCTTGCTAGGGCTTCTGGTGCGCCCGCTCCTCCTACACCTGGGCCCACGCGGGTTACACCCGCTGGTGGAGACTGCTCTGCGGGGCCTCCAGACAGGAAATCACAAGCCGTGACGAGTGTGATCAGAGAGTCCACGGGCTGCAGCCGGAACACAGGTCAGCATGCTTTCTCTCCCCTGGCCACAGCTGTGCAAGAACCGTGACGGCTCATCTGCATAGAAGGGGCTTGGCCTCCCTCCGAGGTGTTTTCACCTGGATTGAGCCTCACAGTCTCTGGAGCTCCTTGGAATCATGCAGACAATGCTGTCTGGGGGTGGATGGGCATTGTTCTGGGGCGAGGACTCCGAGAGCGTGCAGAGGGTTCTCCCAGGTCACTGACCCCCAAGGGCTAAGGACCTCTGACCATGGTGTCCCTTTGGCCTCTGCTCCTCGTCCCGCACCCTTCACATCCGTGCTCTGGCCTCCCCATGCCAGGCCCCCCAGTGGGCAGAGCCCAGCAGGCTGGCCCACCTGGCCTCGTCCCCAGGCTGGGCAGGACACTCACTTGTGAAGAGGGACAGGGAAGCAGAGTCGATAATGCTGAACTTGGCCCCGGGGTCATTCCGCCGCCACTGGAAGAGGGGAGGGTGGACGTGAAGGGTTGGAGGTGGCTGATTGGGAACACGGTTCAAAGGAGCAGGCAGAGGGGCGGCCAGTTGGGCGCTGAGGGGACGGCAAGCACTCACCGCGACTTCCACGTGGTCGGTGCCCTGGTCGTTCTGTTTGTGCAGCACCTCGAAGTAGTAGCGGCGGGCAGCTGCCAGGCTGGCGGGAGAGACGGTACAGGGCTTCCTCCCAGCACCGCACACGCCCCATCCCTCCCTCCTTGCCCCTGGTCCCTCAGACCTGCCGCTGAGTGTCTGGGTCAGAATCCCCATCGCCACTTACTGACGGGGTAGCCTTAGTTTTCCCCTCCCATGAGATGGGATAATAACAGCACAAACCTCCCAGAACACTCGGGGAGTCATGTGAAATAACAGTGCTAACCCTCAGGGAGCTGTTCCTATGTGTAAGCACCGTGTGTGTGTGCACACTTCATTGTGTCCAACTCTGCAACCCTATGGACTGTAGCCCGCCAGGCTCCTCTGTCCACGGGATTTTCCAGGCAAGAATACTGGAGCGGGTTGCCATTTCCTACTTCAAAAGAGCTTCCCAACCCAGGGATCGAACCTGAGTCTCCTGTGTCTCCTGCATTGGTAGGAGGACTCTTCATCACTGAGCCACTTAGGGAGCCCGTGCTAAGTGCTTTATACATTCGAACTCACTTAACCCCTAACTGTAGATATGAATGCTATGTACAGAAATCTTGGGTAATCTGCCCAAAGTCACCAGGTAATAAGTGGCCACACTGGGGTTTGGACCCAGGCAGTTGGGTCTCAGCCCCGGTTCTCAGTTACTCTCCTGAGCCGCACGGGCAGTGGTGACCATGGGGGCTGGCACGGCCAGTGCTCTGTGCAAGCTGGCCTGTTTCACCACCATCAACACCAACACCAGCACCATCAAGCTCACACACGTTCTCGTGGGGGGCGGGGGGTGGGGGGTGGGGGTGGGGTGCGCGCATACCACCAGGTGGCGCTCTGAGACTGGGCTAGTTCCGGCCCTAGCCACTCCAGGAACCATCAAGCCCACAAGTGGGCTGTGTGTGTGTGTGTGCGTGTGTGTGTGCGCGCTCCTGCATGCGTGTGTGTGTGTGTGTGCAGACCAAGTGTGTGTGTGTGTGTGTGTGTGTGCGCGCGCGCGCGCGCTCCTGCATGCGTGTGTGTGTGTGCAGACCACCAGGTGGCGCTCTGAGGCTGCGCTAGTTCCCGTCCCAGCCACTACGGGCCTTCCTTCCAGCCTGCCCAGGGGTCCCTGCCATCCAGAATTTTGTGCAGCACAGAAAACGCAGCGGGGCTCTGGGCTGCACAGCTGTAGATCTCTCCAGAGATGGAGAAAACGGGCAGAGACAAAGGAGACCCGTTCTGTTTCCCAGCCCTGAGTGCCACCCAATACCTGTGTGACCCTCATTAAGTCACAGCCCTCTCTGGGCCTCAGGTCTTCATCTGTAAAGTGAAGAAGGATGGGCCAGAAGGTCTCTGTCATTCTCCGGAAATGCAGGGGGCCCTGGCTTGCTGGACCTCTGTGATGGTTGGTGGGTGGCAGAGGGGTCCGCCCAGGGGACAGCTCCGAGCCTGCCTCCATTCGGGAAGGAGGTTGGGGGATCTGCTGCTCACCACCACCCATACTCACCTGACTGGCTTAGAAATCTGACTCCGGAATTTTCCGAACTCTCCAGGGGCAGTCCACTCTTTTCCAGTCTGGAGATGTGGGGAGAGAGGCAGGGTGGGAGTGATGAGTGAGGAGACAAGGAGAAAGGAGGGAGGTGGGAGGAGGGGGGGAGGGGAGATGCTGAGGAATGGGAGGGGGCTCGGGACCACCCGAGAAGCAGCCGGCTTTCCTCGAAGTGTTCCCTCCAATGCAACCCGAGAAGCCACACAAATCCTCGGCACCAGGACTAGGACAGGTGTGGCCTAGACCTGAGTCTTCTCCAGGTCTGTTCCCGCCCACATCCCGTCCATCCCTCTGTAAGAATGTCCTGATGGAGGCCAGGTGACCTGGCTCCTGGGGGGATGAGAGGGCCTGTGGGGCTGAGCGGACCCTACCTTGCCCACGCTGGCCAGCAGCTGCAGGCCGGAGACCTGGTCGTCCCGGCTCAGCCAGAATTCTGCGTTGTCGTCGGCAGCGATGGCAAACTGGATCTCCCCTGGGCATGGGGGGTGATTTCCCAGGTGAGAGCAGGACGAAACTTCCCCTAGCGGGCACTCACATCTCAGAGACTAAATTCTCTGTGGGGTCTTGTGCCAGCCTGCCCACTTTGTAAAGCGGGGGTTTCTACACCTGGGAGACTCCATGGATAGGGCATGAGAGGGATAAGCTAGTTTTGGACCCTGCAAATCAAGGTGTGAAGTGGCCACCTGGGGGCATGCATGAGGCCTGACCATGTCCAAACCCTGCTCCCCTGAAAGTGGGCTAACGGTCCAGCCAGCCAGCCCAGGGCAGGTGACATGCCCAGGTACCCTGAGAACTTCAGCAGGATGTGGGGCGGCCTCACCGTCCATGAAGGGATGCAGGTAGCCAAAGATGCGGAGGCCGTAGTTGGTCCACTTGGGAGACACGGCCAGCTTCCTTAGGGTTGTGCGGATCTGTGCCAGGAAATCGGGGGATCGTTACCCAGGGAGGGAAGAGGAAAGTGAAGCGACGGGTCTGCTCGGGGCTGGCGGAAGGACAGGGAGGGAGTGAGGCAGGTGAAACCCGGGCACAGGTTCCCATGTGCTACTTTATCCAGACCTTGAACCTGCACAACTGGATGTGGTGGCCCCTGGGGAAACTGTGTTGTGAGCCATGAGGAAGGTAGGGAAATGGACAGGATCTCTCAGGAGGGAACAAGGGAGACAGTGTGGGCAGACGAAGGGCGTCCATGGGATAAAGGAAAGGAGGTGAACCAGAAAAAGCAAGGGAAGAGGAGGAAGGCGGAAGTTGCGGGGGGAGAGGAGTCGTGAGAGCCAGGAGCCGGGCAGGAGGGGGCGGGAGGCACTCACGTGGGGGTACAGGGGGAAGTGGAGGTTCCTCCGCAGCTGCTGGATGGAGCTGCCGCACCAGTCCTCAAACACGTGCAGGTTGACGCGGCCGCGGAACTGCGGGGACGGGGCGGAGCGAGTGTGAGACAGAGGCCTGGCCCGCCCAGGCCAGCACACCTCACAGTTCCAGGTCACGGTCTGCGTCGGCCCCTTTCACATCCTCGGCCCCATGGCTGCGTGGCCTGGCCCTGAAGCCTGGGTCTCTTTATCTGGCCTTGCATGTGTTCACACGCAGATACACACATGCATGTACACACACACACACACACACACTCCGGGCTCTTCCCACACAGGAAGGGGGCTGGTCTGCATCCCCCAGGCAGGGGGAGTTACGGGCAGGACAGAGTGGCAGGTGGGAGGCGCCAGGCTGGGTTTCAGCCGGTTTGGCCCCTTCCCTTCAGTCTCATGGAGAAGGGCATGGCAACCCACTCCAGTATTCTTGCCTGGAGAATCCCTTGGACAGAGGAGCCTGGTGGGCTACAGTCCATGGGGTCGCAAAGAGTCGGACACGACTGAAGCGACTTAGCACACACGCACGCCTTCAGTCTCCAAAGAGGAAAGCCACGTGGCTGTCTGGCCTGGGTGAAACCTCACCTCCCTGGTCTTTGAGCTGCCCCCTCAGCCGGCAGAGGGTCCTGCAGCTGGCTCTCCCGAGAGTCAGAGCCTCTCATGGACCACCGCCCAGGTGCCTGGGGCTCAGGGGCAGCCAAGGGAAAGTAGGAGGGAGCAGGTCCCCTCCCCTCCTCGGCTGGGGGCTGGTGGGCACAGGGACCCCCGGGGGGAGAGGGGATGGCCGGGAAGCCAGGACCCCAGTGGGTGGAAGGGTGGGTAGCGGGGAGGGGAGGAGGGGGAACCTGTGCCAAGTCATCTGGACACAGCGCTTCAGGTGACCCCATCTTACTCTCCCCTCTCCCCATGCCCCCCATCTCTAGAGTATGGGAGCTGAACCCCATCAGGCCACACGAACAGGCCCTCTCTTCCCTGCATCAGATACCAAATCCCAGTGGCCTTAGGGAGACAGAGGAGGGGGTACCAGAACTGGAAGGCCTTCCCACATAGAAAGCCTTCAGCAAGAGCTCTGGAGGGAGGGATGGTGGTGGGGGAGAGAGAAGGGGCTGGGCAGAACCCCCCCCCCCAACGCCCGATGGGACTGCCAAGACCTGAGGTGCAGCTGGAGGGGTCCCCCATCCCCACTTGGAGGGCCTGTCTCCCCATCCCCTCAGAACTTGGCTCTTCCTGGGCTCGGTGGCCTGGGGACCTTGGGGAGCAGCCATCGCTCCCTGGAATGTGAGTGGGGGGCTGGGGTGGGTGGGAGAGAGAATGTGGGCCTCGTAGGTTGGGGGTGGCCTGGGGCTGCTTGGAAGGAAAGAATGGGGACATTGTGCCACTTCTGGGGAAATTCCTGAGTCCAGTTTACAAGACTCAGTTGTCTCCTCCAAGCTGCCCCCCTCTTTGCCCCTCCCTGGGAGACTCGCGTCCACAGAAAACCGAGGGCGGGGGGACACCCCCGGAAGTCTGCTTGTTCAGCCAGGGGGCCAGAGGCCACAGGGGCTGGGACAGGGGAAGGACGAGGGAGGGTGGAGCTGGCTGCCCCCACCTGCCCCTCATGGCCTGAGCCGCAGGGGAAACCCAGGCGGGTGGACGGAACTGTCCACATCCCAGGGGGTAAAGCCCTGACTCAGTGCTGAGCCTATCCTCTAGCCACCCCTCACCCTTCTTGGGCTCTAGGCGGAGGTCCCCCGAGGGACTAGTCAGCACCTTCTTCCTCCCTAGGCCTTGATGATGACCCCACCTTGGTTTGTGTCCCTCCACGCTGTGGAGACGTTGTGTCGGGCAGGGATGTAGGACTCAGGCTGGTCAGCACTGCCCTTTGCCCCCTTCTCACCATCCAGCAGGGTTAAGGCCCAGGGAAGAGCACTGGTTACTGCCAGGGCCAGAGCACATCCATGGCCAAAGACGGACTTGAAACGTCCAGTCACAAGCAGCGGAGAAAATACCTGTTGAACCTTTTCCTTTCAGGGTTGACACTATTAAAGCCCAGAGAGGTAAACTGACAGCCCAAGGACACACAGCAATGAATCCTGTGGAAATGGGAGGGCATCGAAGGGTGCAAATACAGCCTGTGGGTGCTCACCCAGGAATGTCCACTGCCTTCTACCACGACAGGGCCTCTGCCAGGCCTCACAGAGCCTCCCAACAGAGTGGAGGTGTCTCCCATCACTGATTTCCTCACACAGCCTGCAGAACTGTCTTTCTAAAGACAGATCCAAGACAGATCCAGGGACTTGCCTCACGGTCTAGTGGCTAAGACTCCACCACAACTAGGAGTTTGCACCCTGTTACTAAAGATCCTGCAGGCTGCAAAGATCTAAGACCCGGCGTGCTGCAACTGAGACCTGGTGCAGCCAAATAAATAAATAAAAACTGAAAAAAAAGTTTCTAGAGACAGATCTGACCACGCCACTCTGCCGCTTCTGACAGTTCCCAGAAGCTTCTGGACAAAACCTGTCTTCCCCACCTCTCCTGACCCCTCTCCCTCCAACCGCACACACTCCTCTCTGCCTTTGCAGACAGTTTCCTGGTTGGAAGGCCTTTTCCTTTCTTCCCCACCCAGCAAATTCCAGTTCATCCTTTAAGGCTCTTTTCAAATCTCTCTCTAGGCATCTACAATTTCTCCAGGCAGAGTTACGGCTCCCTCCTTGGGGCTCCTTGCACATCTTAATTATCCAAGGGAACAAGTGCTCAGAGAAGCTAAACCTGGAGCCATATTTATGGCTTCATTTACCCTATAAGCACTAGAGATGTTTGTACCAGTGTTGATGCAAAGATGGAAAGGGGTCCCTGGAGGAGGAGATCTGCGGAAGCACGAGCCGCCTGTGCCAGGGTTACTACAGAGGCTGAGATGCAGAGATGCAGAGATGAAGGTTGTCCACCCCCCCGGGGGCAGTGGGGTAGCCCAGCACCGGTGTGAGCATGGACCAGGCTGCTGCTTAGCCAGATTCACGCTTACAAGACCAGCACACTTGGCAGGACCATGTGACCTCCACCCAACAGGACAACGAGGCCTGCACTCCGGACTCCTGTTTAGAGTCTCTATAGCCCCTTGATTCTTGCTCACACTGGCCCCTCAAGTGAGCTCCCTTTGGGAATCAAGGGGCTCCCAACTCTTATCTATGAGGATAAGAGACTGCTCTAGATGGAAGAAGGGACCAGAGCCCCATCTGGTGAAATCCTAGTGGGGGACATGACCCCCATTTGAATAGATGCTCTGTAACTGAACTGGGATGTCACTTGTGTCTCCCATGGTGACCTCGTGTATGACGGTGGTGGTTCAGGGCCCTGAGAAAAGGCAGGTCTGATCTGCACACAAATGTCTACAGAAGCATTATTCCCAAGAGCTGAAAGCAGAAACAGCCCAAACACCTATTTCTGAGAATAAGATAATGAGGTCCATCCACACAGTGGAAGATTACTCAGCCAGAAAAAGGAACAAAGTTCTGATACAAATGCTGCCACATGGATGGGCCTTGAAAATGTAATGCTAAGTGAGAGAAGTCAGACAAAATGGCCACGTATAGTACAAGTCTCCCTATATGACGAGAGTCTTCACATAGAGAGAGTCTATCTGAACAGCAGATCCAGAGAGACAGATTAGACTAGCATTTCCTGGGAGCTGGGGGCTGGGGGTAGTGAAGCTATCAGGTGAGGGGTTTCCCTTAGTGGTGACGAAAACCGATTAATACTAAATTGGTAGTTACAGATGACAACTCTATGGATATACTAAACGTTATTGAATTATACACATTAATTGGGTGAATTATAGGGACTTCCCTGGTGGTCCAGAGGTTAAGAATCTGCCTTCCAATGCAGGGGACCCGGGTTCAATCCCTGGTTGGAAAACCAACATCCCACATGCAGTTGAAGCAACTAAGCCGGAGTGCTGCAGCTAAGACCCAGCACTGACATTAAATATACATTTTTAAAATTATGAATTATATGGTATGTGAACTATATCTCAATAAAACTGTTAGAGGACAAAAGATGGGGGGTGGAGCCTGAGAAGGGAAGTCAGGATCCCAGCCCTCGGGAGAGACACCAAGTCACCGAGCCGACGCGACATGACCCGTGGACTCCAACTTGCTTTGATCCAATTCCGTATCCACCACATTTCTTTCCTGTAACGATGTTGGCTTTGTAGGGGGAGCAGAGTAGCAGACAATTTTCGGTCAGTGGACCGAATACCGACGGTCAGTGAATGCACTGTCCTTGAGGTTTGTTAATTAGTGGGGCTTGCTAGTCAGAGTCTCATGATTTGGGCTGACAGAGACGGTTTCTGAGGGCAGTTACCTCACGAAGCCCAGCCTGCCAGCCGTCCACTCCTCATCTGAACAGCAGAGCAATGACTAAGCCTGCTGTACTCGAGAGCACTTCTGGCCTCTGAGACTCTGAGCTGCCAGCTGACGGCTGGGCATGGGAGCTGGTCGAAGAAGAGACCACGGGCAGCCTTCCCGGGTTCTGTCCGTGCTCACCCACAGGGCAGGTTTGCAGGAGCTCTGCCACCTTGGGGAGTGACTGGTCAACCCCTTTGGAAGCCATCGCCCAGAAAGGGGTGATAATAGTGCAAGCTGACGGCCCCAACAGCTAGCAGATGCTCAATAAAGCACTTCCTGCTGAAACTGTAGGTCCAAAGGCAGGAGACAGGTAAGGAGAAGGAACAGAAGTCCCCACGAAGGGCTGGAGGAGAGGGTACCACTGCAGCTGGGTGATTGCATATGTGAGCTATCTAAATTGTCAGGACCTAAGTGCCCTCATTGGTGAAATGAAAAGACTGGATTGGTGATTCCCTGAAGATTCATGAGGGTTGTGATGAGGATTTTATAAGCCACTTTCTTTTCTTCTTCCTTTTTTTTTTTGGCTGCTTTGTGTGGCTTATAGGATCTTAGTTCCCCAACCAGGGACTGAATCCCGGCCCTTGACAGTGAGGGCATGGAGTCCTGACCACTGGACTGCCAGGGAATTCACTGTAAAAAGCCACTTTTAATAATAAAATACCAAAGCCAATGGAAATCAGTCATTTACCACCAAAAGGCTAAACACACTTACTAAAAGATCAACTATTTCTTTTAAAAGTTAATCACATTTTAATCACTGTTTACTATTTGTTACTGTTTTCATCGAGATATACATAGATATATCTCTGGAGTTTCCCTGATGGCTCAGTGATAAAGAATCTGCCTCCAATGCGAGAGACGGGGATTCGATCACTGGATTGGGAAGATCCCCTGGAGGAGGAAATGGCAACCCACTCCAGTATTTTTGCCTAGAAAATCCCATGAACAGATGAGCCTGGCAGGCTATAGACCATGGGGTCATAAAGAGTTGGACACTGCACGCAAGCAATTCATATATATCTCCATCCTTGACTGGCCAAGAAAAGTGGGAAAATTAATGATTAATAAATGCAGACTATGATTTAGTTACAATCTTTCAAAATAATTGGTTCAGTAAGAAAAATGATCCAAACTGGCCTCAAAGGAGAGAAGACGGAATCGCTGGACCAATGGTTTTCACAATACTATCTCCAGGTGGGGTGGGGCCTAATTACCCAATGATGTCACCTGGTACAGGTGTGCCAGTGATGTAATCCACTCTCTCTCAGGATTTAACCAGAGGCAATTTCACGGTAGATAACCTACCATCATATTTCGCATGAAACCACCTCCTTCACTCTCGCCCCACAGCAAATGGGCGGACTAGAAATGAAATCACCCAGGCAGTAGAGACCAACCCGTGATAGGTGTGGATGAAGACAACTGGCTGGCCGCCACCACCCGGCCAAGAAAGGCCTGGACAAGTTGCATGGTCCGACGCCCAAATTTAAAATGTTCACCCCCAAATCACCATGCTGCTCTGGAATGTCTGCACAAGCATTTACTCCAGGTAATCTTGTTGTCTGCAATAAACCTCTGAGCCTCTGTTTCTATACCAAGAGAAAAAGAATCTGTCCAGTCTAACATAAACAAAAGGTGTCATGATGGTTATGACAATTTTTATTCACACGTTGGACAGCTTCCTATAAAAATTTTCTAAAGCAAGAGTTTCCTAGTATATAGTCCCTCAGAGCACTGGTTTCATAGAGCACTAAAGTTTAATGGAAAAAGGCAGTTTGGGAGGTGAATAAGTTTGGTATGTGTTGGGAGAAACCAAGTCAAATAGAGGATGGCAGAACTCAGGATCTTTCATGTGCTAACATGTATTTTCAGGAAGTGGATGTCTATAGATGCTAAACCATATTTCACAATGGATTCCTTTCTGACTGGAATAGCTTATGGGACTTCATGGTCCAAGAAAGACAGTTTGGGAAGCCGAATTTTATGACTGGGGACTGGCATAGCATGAATGTCCCATAGCTTCCTTGAGCTTTACTTTTCTCACCCATAAAATGAGGACACGATGCTACCCTACAGGGTCATAAAGCTGACAGGTTACACACAAAGCCTGGCACCCTATTTGTGCTTGGTTGCTCACTCATGTCCCACTCTTTGTGACCCCAGGGACTGTAGCCCACCAGGTTCCTCTGTCCACAGGATTTCCCAGCAAGAATACTGGAGTGGATTCCAGGGGAATCTTCCCAACCCAGGGATTGAACCTCCTGCATTGACAGGTGGATTCTTTACCACTGAGCCACCTGGGAAGCCTCCCTGCAAATGTTAGCACTTCTCTATGTTAGTTAAGGAAGAAAATTCAGTGAGCCTGGAACTCTAACTTTTTTCTTCAAATTAGATGAAAAAAAATTTTTTTTTTGGCCGCACTGAGCAGCATGTGGGATCTTAGTTCCCCAACTAGGGATTGAACCCAAACCCCCTGCAGTGGAAGTGCAGAGTCTTAACCACTGGACCACCAGGGAAGCCCCTAGATGAAAAACTTTAATAATAACCACTAGAATACAATGCTCTGTGGCCTCTGGAGTTTCCTACTAATATCAACACTGTTCTTTTAACCTTGCCTTTCAAGGAGCAGCCTCACCTCTGAGAGCCAGGGCACCGGCTTGTTCCACTTCAGGTAGCTGCTGTTTCCACTCCCACCACGCGCTGAGCCTGGGTCCTGGCAGAAAAGAGAAGAATGAACTTGGTGGAAATATGAAGGGGGCGCTAGGACCAAGGCCCCTTAAACGTGCCTGAGGAGATGCAAAGGGTTCAAGAGACACAGTTCTGCCATCGGAAGCTTGTCAACTTAAGGACATTCCTTTTTCTGGTCCACACTCCATCCCCCACCAACCTGCCTCCAATGTATATTCCTGGGATATTTCTGCTTTCCTGACTTTTCTCAGTCTTCCCATACCAAAATTATTTTTTTCTAATTAGACCAGGCTCTCCTGACCTGCCTCCCTCTTCCTCTACACCTGCTTAGGGTGCAACTCATTTATCCTAACATTTGTCCCCCTGGTGACACCCCAACTCTTCCCTACCCTGCAGGTCCACGGGCTCAGTTAGGCTCTGGTCCAGCCTTGGGGGCAGTGTTTGTTCTAGGCTCAGAACAAACAAAAGGTTCAATCTTAGAGCTCCAGGCTGAACTGGCCTCGAGTTCCCAAACCCCCACCCAGAGCTGCTTCTAGGGACCAGCAGCCCAGTAAACGCTATCAGGAAAATGCTCCATTATTTGCAGCTATTTGCAGGGAGGGGTGTCTGTCTCCTGCATTATATGTGACTCTTGGCTGCCAGCACCTGGGATAGTGACTGGAGGACCAACCCGGTCATCCCAGCAGGAGGTGAGACGTGCTGGTCCTTCCTCCAGCCCCTGCTCTTGCAGAGATGGAGGCCACATCCATGGACAGCTCAGACTTGGGCATCTTGAAGACATGACATAGGCTTTGAGGAGGGAGAGCAGGATGGATATCTCTACCCACAAGGTAGGAGAGCTGGGAACGCCAGTCTGCCATCCAGGGCGTCCCTCAGCTCTGCCTCTCCTAACACGGGAAAGCGGAGAATGCCCTCAAGGCTATGTGGGTGGGCGTGGGGGGGGGTACTGGAGTTAAGGCAGAAGCAAGGGGACGGCTGACCCTGCCATCTACCTTGGGGCCCAGCCTCTGGGGACGGTAGAACTGCAGATTCGGGTCCACAGCCGGAATGTTTCTGCTGGCCAGAGCCTTGGCCAGCTCCCTCCAGCTGCCATACCCTGAGGAGGGGAAAGAGGAAGAGAGGAACAAGGTCAGTACGACCCGAAGGCCACATACATCCGTGAGACTCAGGGCGGGAGAACCGAGGGAATGGCGTTCCTTCTGCTGCTCCTCACGGCTGGCTGTGGGGTGGGGGTGTCAGGAGACAGTTACACCTCGGCCAAGGTCAACACGGCAGAGAGCGAGGACATGAGCTCATCTCCTGTTGGGATTTGCTGTCTTTCCTAAGTCAGAGAGGGATCCAGGCCGGGTGAAAGCGGAGCTTTGTCCTGCCACGGTGACCACCACAGGCCACCTCTCCAGGCCTATTTCACCCAAAAACCATCATGGGGAAGGATGAGTTTCGCAGAACAGTGGAGCTAAGCTTTTCCCTCCACAACTTTCCCTCCTCCAAGCCAGAGAGCCGGCGGGGTTGTCTGACTGGGAGCCCCCCTCCCCCCAACTAGTTGCTGGGTGGCTGGATGGACCAGAGCTGGGGGTGGGGGCAGGAAAGGGTGAGCCCGGTCCTGGCGCCCACCAATCGGATCTAGTAACAGCTTGGAGATGTGAGATTGGAGGACCAGCTCCTCCTGGATTGACCTGGAGGCTGTGAGCCGGCTGACGCCTGTGCCCTCACGCGCAATCTGAGAAGGTAACAGCCACACCACAGTGAGAAGGGGACACGCGTTTTTTGCATTCACCATCACACAAAGGGGCTGCCAAGGGTGGGGTGGGAGAGTCAGAATTCAGCCGTCAGCACTGATGCCCACGGGGGGCTGCGGCCGCCCCCAGCTGAGGGGAACACTTGAGCAGGACAGAGACTTTGATATGTGGAAACATGAGCCAGAATCACAGGCTTCCAGGAACTGGGAGAGGCTTTCAAGACCACCTACATGGGACTTCCCTGGGGGTCCAGTGGCTGGGACCCTGCACGCCCAGTGCAGGGGGCCCGGGTTTGATCCCTGGTCAGGGAACTAGATCCCGCATGCCACAACTAAAACTCGGCGCAGCCAAGAAGAAAAACAAGACCACCTAGTCCTCATTTCAGGTGAGGAAATGGAACCCACTTATCTAGGCTCACTCAGCAAACACAGTCAACCTGCTGTCCATGAAGGGTACGTTTAAGAACCCCCCAGCAGATATCCTGAAACCACACATAGTATCAAACTACATATATATGCTGTTTATCCTTACATACCTATGATTAAGTTTAATTAGACACGGTGAGAGATTAATGATATGAAAAGTAAAATAGAACAATAATACAGTGTATCGTAATACAAGTTATATGAGTCACTGTCTCAAAATATTTTACTGTACAAAGTGAATGCCTTTGCCATCTTAACTGAGCACTTACTTCTCATGCACTGAAGCTATAACCTGCGCAGTTTCAGGTTTGACAGCAAAACCAGTACAAATTTCTTTTCCCTTCCACACAATTTCAGGAGTAGAAGATTTGCTCTTGCTGTAGATCTTAGCAACCTTAGTATATGATTTTTTTTTAAGTTTCATTATTTTTATTAAGATTTCTATTAAGTTTCACCTCATCACTTAAAAGAAGCACCTTAAGGGACTTCCTTGGTGGTCCAGTGGTTAAGACTTTGCACTTCCAGTACTGGGAGCACAGGTTCGATCCCCGGTCTGGGGAACTAAGATCCCACATGCCACATGGCATGGTCAAAAAGAAGCAACATGTTAAGGCTTCCCTTTGGCAAATTCACATTCCCGGTATTACTACTCTTGCACTTCAGGGACAGTATTAAGTAGAATAAGGGTCACTTGAACACAAGCAGTGCAATGCCAAGACAGTCTGATAACCGAGATGGCCACTAGGAGACCAACAGCGGGATGTGCGGGAGAAAGAGGGTGACCCACCTCCTGGGCAGGACGGAACTGGATGGTGAGAGATTTCATCACACTGATCAGAACGGTACACAAGTGAAAGCTTATGAATTGTCCATTTCTGGAATTTTCAATTTAATATTTTCAGACTGTGGTTGACCTTGGGTAACGGGAACATGAAAAGTGAAATCAGTCATGGATCAGGGCGACCACTATAGTTCGGACGGAAGCCACTTTGCTGCAAAGGTGCAGGAACCTCTGCAACAACTTCCTCAAGATGCCCCTAGGAGAGCAACTTCCCTTGGGGGTGCAGTGGCTAAGACTCCACGCTCCCAATGCAGGGGGCCCGGGTTCTACCCCTGCTCAGGGAACTCGATCCCACCTACTGCAACTAAAGAGTGCCCATGCTATAACTAAAGATCCCATGTACCACAACTAAGACCCAGCACAGCCAAAGAAGCAAATACAAAAATGTTTTTTAAATGATCCCCCCAGGACGCCACAGCGGGTGCTGCATGGGAGTGAGACTGGCATCACTGGCCACTAGGAGCCAAGAGCTGCCCGGAGGCCGAAGCGTCCTAGGACCCCAACACCAGCACTGGGAGAGACACTGCCAGCCAAGCAGACATAGAGGAAAGAGCACAACCCACAAACACAGGCCACAGCAGGTGGACACCAGCATTTTGCCCAGGTGTGTGTGTGAGTGACTCTGGGAGAGGGAGCTGGAAAGTGGGGTGCAGTGCATGCTTTTCTTGCCCTGGGGGTGGCCCTTCAGGGTTTCCTTTGCACCTCCCAGGCATGATCTCATCTGAGCCTTGCAGAACCTGGGGAGATGGGCCAGGTCTGTTTACTCCCACTGCACAGATGGGGAAAGAGACGCCAAGAGCTGAAGGTCACAGAGTCCACTGTTGTTGCAAAGCCGGGGTCAGACAGAGAGTCTGTCTGTCTCAACAGCCAGTGTTTCTTTATCCAGGCTACATTTTCTCCTGGAGATGCTGTTCAGGGCAGACTGTGGGGAATCCGGTGGGCAGAGGCCGTAGCTGGAAATCAGTGCCCCTGGGTTTCTATGCAGACATTAGCCGTCTGCTGGTGTTGTGTTTATCGAGACTTTTGCAGGTTTATCCCACCGCATCAAGGTCTCTGCTGTTTCCATGGCGGGCCAGCTGGCAGGCAGAAACAGGTCAGACTAGTTCAAAAGCAGAGAGATGTTTTAGGGAAGCAGGATTCTGGGGCTGGTGATGTGAGGTGAGGACAGGGGAGCGGGGCGGAAGGAGGAAGAATGTTCCGGATCTGCTCCTGACTTTCTGCACGAGCTCACAGGAGAGATGCTTGTCCCCCACTAACCCCACTCAGACACGGCTAATGATGGAGCCCCATTGCTGCCCAGGCCCTGGGGGCTCTGGGTTAGCGGCTGGGGCTGGGGGCCTAGGTGCCATGTGATTCACACCGTGAGAGGGGAGGGGTGGACAGGCACTGCCGTGTCGCTGCCTGGGGACAATTGGGTCATCTGTTCCTGGACTCTGTGCGGTGACTGAAGACCATCTCCTTGTAGACACAGGCGTGAGGACGCAACACTGAAAACACAACACACCCCATCCTCGGAGTTCCTGTGTGTCTCACACCCACATTCTTTGCCATGGACTTGTCTTCAGTTCCAGCCAAATTCTCTGGCCCCTGGAAGTCACGCAGAAGGCGAGATGACTTGCTCCATGGTCAACAGAGTCTCACCGTGGTCTCATCGTGCCCTGTCCTTGCGTTTGCTGGGAAGGGACAAGGAACACCTGCTTCTGGACCAAACTCTGGATGGGCTCCTCTGAGCTCTCTCTTTGACTAGGCCTTGTCCTTGGGCCCTGTCTTTGGCCTGCCCAGCCCAGGTTTTAGGAAGAATACTGTTAAATCTGCTTACAGAATTCCCCCTATCCTTGATAGTTGAACCTGATAGCCAGGGTCCTGTTAGGCTAGGCTGGCAGGAGTCCCCCAGCCTGATGGCTCCTCCTGGTCACTTCCCATCCACTGACCCTCACTCTGCCTATGCGCTGTGAATCCCCAGCTGCCTTTGCTGTCTTTGGAACTGAGCTTAGCTCTGTACCATGGTTTTTCTCCCAAACTGTGACAGTTCTGAGTTCAATCTGTCCCTCACCTTTAACTTGTGCCTGGCTCTACTTCTGTCTCTCTTTTTTAAAAAGTTATTTATTTAATTGGAGGATAATTACTTTACAATATTGTGATGGGTTTTGCCATACATCAGTTTGAATCATGTATGAATGTATGAATCATGTATGAATACACATACATATTTCTCCTCCATCCTGAACCCCCCTCCCACCTCCCTCCCCACCCAATCCCTCTAGGTTTTCCCTAGCACTGGCTTTGGGTGTCCAGCATCATACACCAAACTCACATGGGTCATCTATTTTACATATGGTAATGTGCAGGGAGGAATATCAATAACCTCAGATATGCAGATAACACCACCTTTATGGCAGAAAGCAAAGAAGAACTAAAGAGCCTCTTGATGAAAGTGAAAGAGGAGAGTGAAAAAGTTGGCTTAAAGCTCAACATTCAGAAAACTAAGATCATGGCATATGGTCCCATCACTTCATGGCAAATAGATGGGGAAACAGTGACTGACTTTATTTTTTGGGATCCAAAATCACTGCAGATGGTGATTGCAGCCATGAAATTAAAAGATGCTTGCTCCTTGGAAGGAAAGTTATGATCAACCTAGATATCATATTAAAAAACAGAGACATTACTTTGCCAACAAAGGTCCATCTAGTCAAGGTATGGTTTTTCCAGTAGTCATGTATCGATGTGAAAGTTGGACTATAAAGAAAGCTGAGTACCAAAGAATTGATGCTTTTGAACTGTGGTGTTGGAGAAGACTCTTGAGAGTCCCTCGGACTGCAAGGAGATCAAACCATTCCAAACTGATCCTAAAGGAGATCAGTCCTGGGTGTTCATTGGAAGGACTGATGTTGAAGCTGAAACTCCAATACTTTGGCCACCTCATGCGAAGAGTTGACTCGTTGGAAAAGACCCTGATGCTGGGAGGGATTGGGGGCAGGAGGAGAAGGGGACGACAGAGGATGAGATGGTTGGATGGCATCACCGACTCAATGGACATGAGTTTGGGTAGGCTCCAGGAGCTGGTGATGGACAGGGAGGCCTGGCATTCTGCAGTTTATGGGGTCGCAAAGAGTCGGACACGACTGAGTGACTGAACTGAACTGAATGTGTATATATCAATGCTATTCGCTCAATCATCCCCACCATCTCCTCCCACTGAGTCCAAAAGTCTGTTGTTTATGCTGGTGTCTCCTTTGCTTCTCTCTCTCTCTCTTTTTTTTTGGTTGCACTGCGTGGCATGCAGGATCTTAGTTCCCCAACCAGGGATTGAACCTGCATCCTCTGCAGTGGACGTGTGGAGTCTTAACCACTGGACTACCAGGGAAGTCCTTTTATTTCTCTTTAAAAGAGGGTAAGAAAAAAAAGAAAAAATAATAAAATAATAAAATAAAAAATAAAAGAGGGTAAGAGGTGGGTTTCCCAGTGAACAAGGACAAATCCACTGAGTGGAGGGGAGGCCAGTGGTTAAACCTAACTGGGCCCTGCCTGGGTCACAGACGCAGGACCCAGTTAGGTACATGGCTTTGAAATACCTGGAGCGAGACAGTCAACAGCCCAGGTTAGCAATTCAAGGAGCAGGAAATGGTCTTTCCAGATGTCATAGTATGGAAAAGACAAGAAGGCTCTGGAGTCAGAAAGGTCTCTCTGGCTTTCCTCCATGAGAAATGGTGGCCGGACCTCGTGAGCAACTAGTTGAAGCTCTTTGGCCCGGTTTCCTCCTCCGGCTGGCAGGGGTGATGACGCCTGCCCCACGGGAATGCCACAAGGAGCCAGTGATGTCCGTCAGGCCTGGTGTGCAGTCGGACACAGTTAGCACTCCTTCCTCCAACAATATCTGCTGAAGATGTGAACTCCAGCCACTTCAGAATGTTGCGAACCACAGATGGCCAGTAGCCACTGTTCTTCTCTCTGTGCAGAGCAGGCAGACTGTAGGCCAGCAGTGACTCCACGGTAGGGGTACAGACAGTTTCCTCTCTGCTGCCCGGCTGCTCCCTGCACCCCTCCCATTACCCACCTATTCCCCCCTACCCTCCGTCCCTTTAATATTCACTGAGTCCGTAGTAGGCATCCAGCACTGTGTGGGGCTTTTCCTGTGTTCACCCTGCCAGTGGAGACCCAGCCCTGATCAGCCTCTCTGTAGGGACCAGGAGCTAAAGAATGCGCCGGTTCAGCTACTGACACTTGTCACCTGCCCTCAGCTAAGTGAACTCCCACTCCCGGCCAGAGTGCCAGCTGCCAGGGCCTGTCTCTCCTTCACCAGGTGTCACATTTGTGCCAGGAGACAGACACCCCGATCTCAGGTGACAAAGCACCAGCAAAGGGCCTCACATTCTGCCCTCAGAGAACTGGGCTATCAAATTCACCATCAGCCCCCATGCTGCCAGCACCCCTCCTCTGCACAGCATGGACTCTTCAAAGGCCTGGAGACCATCTCTTCAGCTTTTTGGTGAAAACACGGCATATACACAGACCATGGTCCTTTATTATCTTTTTTTTTTTTTCCCAAAAAACTCTTATGTGTATTATTTCACTGCATCCTCACCACCTCCCTGTGAACTGTCATCTTCTTTAGAGATGAGAGGGCACAAAAGTGAAGTCACACAGTGAATAAGATCATCTGTGTAAAGGACTCAGTGTCTGGAACACAACAAGCAGTTAACACATTGCAGTTCAATATTTCAACATTCGTCATGTGTTGCTCAGTTGTGTCTGACTCTTTTCAAGCCCGTGGACCACAGCCCTCCAGGCTCCTCTTGGACACAACTGAGGCGACTTAGCACACATGCACTTGTGGCAGATCTGAAACTTGCATTTGTTTCTCCTGGTCTCTGGTCTGAGTTTCTTGCTGGTATTGTCATGTGGTCCACAGAGATGTTCCCAGGAGGGAGAGAGGCATCTCCTGGCTGCTCAGACAGATCTGGGGTCATTGGTAAAGGTTCAGCTGATGGACTGGACATGGGAAGAGGAATCAAGAATGACTCAGAGGGAACCCTCTTGCACCGTCGGTGGGAATGCAAACCACTATGGAGAACAGTATGGAGGTTCCCTAAAAAAAAACAACCACAGTACTCCCATAAGACCCAGCAATCCCACGACTGGGCATGTACTCTGAGAAAACCATGATTCAGAAGGACACATGTACCCCAGTGTTTACTGCAGCTTTATCTACAATAGTCAGGAAGGATATGGAAAGAACCTAAATGTCCAATGACAGACAAATGCTTAAAAAAGATGCGGTTCACATAGACAATGGAATAGTACCCAGCCACTGAAAGGAACGAAATAGGGTCATTTGCAGAGACATGGATGGACCTAGAGTCTGTCATACAGAATGAAGTAAGTCTGAAAGAGAAAAACAAATATCCTACATTAATACATATACGAGGAATCTAGAGAAATGGCACAGATGAACTTACGCGCAGGGCAGGACTAGAGACACAGATGCAGAGGATGGTCTTGTGGACACAGTGGGGGAAGGGGAGGATGGGACACACGGACAGAGCAGCACTGACGTGTACACTACCAGGTGTAAAACCGAGCTAGCGGGAAGCTGCCTACGGCACAGAGAGCTCAGCCTGGTGCTCTGTGATGACTGAGAGGGGTGGCAAGGGGGGTGGGGAGGGAGCGAGGCTCAGGCGGGAGCAGATTACAGGTATATATATATGGCTGATTCACTTCGTTGTACAGCAGAAGCTAACATAATATTGTAAAGCAATGAAATTCCAATTTTAAAAACCGATTCTGGATTTGTACCCTGGCCGTTGGAAAACTGGAGTTGCCATCCCTGAGATGGGGAGGATGGGTGTCAAATGAGAGGGGCGAGCATGGCGGAGGGTGTGCCTCCGGCAGGCAGGGGCAACAGACCACCTCCGGCCTGGGCAGGGCTGCACTGCCAAGGGCTGGCGTCTGCCCTGAGCTGAGATGCACTTTGCAAGACGGGAAGGCCTGAGCCCTCGAGGGCCATAGGAAGGCGGGGCTGAAGGATGAGCCAAGAGGGTGGGTAAAGGACCGAGAACCCGAGATGAATGCAGATGATTTGCTAAGAAGCTCAGCATCTGTGCAGAGACAAGGTGATGAAGCCTGGAGGAGCCGAGCCGAGAAAGAGCCCTCGTCCCACCAGAGAAGAGCAGGCTGTCCAGGGGACGGGAGGTCGTGACACCCGGGCACTGTTCCACCAAGGCTGGGAACCAGCACTGCGTCCTGCGACCAGAAAGCAAGACTGACTCTGACCTTGACGTGCACCCAAGGGCCAGTCACATGGGCCCTGCAAAGCAAAGCTGCTGTGGCTGGACGCCAGCAGGCCCCGGGCGCCACCAGAAACCCAAGGTGGAACAGGTAGCCAGGGATGGAGCCAGGGACTGTCACCTGGGAGAGAGTCTCAGACGGCAAAGACATAGCCTTTCCTTTCCAATCGTGACACCCTGGGGACCTGATGCAAGAGGAACGATTATTATTGCAACTTTAGCATGTATAGGTCATACACATACTCATGTTTATGGTAAAAGAAATATAGCTGATTGTATTCAGGACAACAAGCCTACAGGAAAACAAGGCTTAGAGGATAAAAAAACCTCACTGAAAGTCACAGGGATAGTAGGTGACAGATGGTTTGAACCCTGAGTCTTAAATTCCACGCTCTCTACGGGACACACTTGAGAACCTGATCCAACCCTGCCACCACCATCACCGTCACCTCCTACTCACCCCCCACACATCTCATACTAGCTTCCCACCCCTCCAATTTGGCCAGTAACACCTCCCCAAATAAGCTCCGGAACAGCCATACCTGCTTGCTTAGTTGCTCCGTCATGTCTGATTATTTGCGACCTGAGACTCCTCTGTCCATGGGGATTCTCCAGGCATGAATATGGTAGTGGGTAGCCATTCCCTTCTCCAGGGGATCTTCCCAACCCAGGGATCAAACCCAGGTCTCCCACACTGCAGGCAGATTCTTTACCATTGAGCCACCAGGGAAACCTAAGAATAATAGAGTGGGTGGCCTATCCCTTCTCCAGGGGCTCTTCCCAACCCAGGGATTGAACTGGGGTCTCCTGCATTGTAGGCAGATTCTTTACCATCTGAGCTACCAGGGAAGCCCAGAAAGACCCAAACACCCCCAAAGAGCTGGAAAACAGGACAGAAAGCCTCTGCACACAGGCCTGCTACCCTTGCCCTGGTCTCTGAGCCTTGTCCGTTTCAACACAAGGGTGAACCGTGCAGCAGCCGTGGGTCACGCTCCCTCGGAGCTCAGGTGCATGGATGGGAGGGAAGGGGGTACGGGATGGGAGATGGGTGGGGCCCTAATGTCTGCCCAGACCCTCTGATTTGATAAGCAGAGACACAGAAAGGGCCCCAAAGAGCCTCTTCCCCCGCCGCCTGCCACCCACCGCCCCCCCAGCTGCTGCACTCAAACAGCCAGCTGCCCCCTCCTTCCTGCCAAGCTAGCTTCTCACCCCCCAGCACCCCGCCAAGCCAGCCGGGAACTGCTGTGGGGCCTGGATGAGCAGGGCAGGCAGGGGCTTGCCAGTCAGACACCAGGGACTGTCCCTACCGCCCTGCCTGGGCCGCCTGAGGGGACCCAAAGGGGGCAGGGAGCTGGGCAGAGACATGCTGGGCACTTGAGCCCTGCTGCCCCTGTCCTGCTCACCTGGACCCCCAGATCTGAGTGAAAGACTCTAAGGGGGTGGATGAGGCAAGGAGATGGAGGGAGGGGGCAAATGCCCTTTGTCTTCTGTGCTCCGCTTGGGGAGCACAGGATCTGCCTGCACACAGACCCGCCCTGTAACTTCCTGCCAGCCCTCAGCCATGGACTGACCCACATCGGCCCCCCTGAAGGTCTGACCAGGCCCCAGGGCACCTCCAGGACATTGTCATCACCACCACCACCGTGACAAAGAACAAAACAGAACTGACAACCTTTCAGGCCCGGGGTACACGTCCAGATCAATATAGCACAGTCATAGCTACACACACAGTTCTGTCTGGGGGGAGTTTTGACAAAGACGCTTGATGAAATGAGATGGTTTCTGGAAAATCTAGAGGTAACAGGGTACAGGGGGGCCTCCCAGGTGGTGCTAGTGGTAAGGAACCTGCCTGCCAATTCAGAAGACGTAAAAGACTCAGATTTGATCCCTGGGTCAGGAAGATCCCCTGGAGGAGGAAATGGCTACCCACTCCAGTATTCTTGCCTGGGAAATTCCATGGACAGAGTAAGCTGGTGGGCTACTATCCATGGGGTCGAAAAGAGTCAGACGCGACTGAAGCAGCTTAGCACATGGACACAAAACAGGGTCCAGGATTTCTAAAACTGGCCCACATCAACTTAACCCTCGGGTGGGTGGACATGGACGAGGACCCTTCAGGTCAGACTGTCTTGTCCAGTCATCCCTCTGGACCGGGACACAGACAAGCTTCTAAACATGGAGGAGCAGAGGGACGACCCTTTCCTGTTTGGAGAAAAGTAGGAGTTCAGAGGTGGTAAAGGGTAAGCAGTCAGGAGACTGGGAAGAGCATGAATCAATGAACCAACCAATCCCTAGGCATTTACTGAGCACCTGTTATATCCCTGGAGCTCAGCTAAGTGTTGCAATGGAGAAAAAGGTAGAAGCAGAGTCTTTCCGCTCCCTCCACTCCGGGTGCACTTGGGGTGGGCATCGTGTGAATAAAGGGACCGACGTGTCTGTGGCCTCCTGTGCCTGCCCTGGACTCAGGCCCCACCCCATGCAGGGTGAGCACAAGCAGACACAGGTGCACAGCAGACGACACACAGGTACACCTCGGGCAGCTAGGTTCACAGGAGCTAAGGGCACGACATTGTGACTATCTCCCAGACTTGCAGGAACCTCAGACAAAGTGCTCTACAAACATTTCTTGGGATCAGAGAACCAGTCTCTAGCATCCCAGTCTTCAAGAGAGGCAACACAGATGGAAGAAAACCCTGGAGTCAGCCCAGCAGACAGGACCCCCCTGAAGACCTGACGTGGCCCATGGAAGCCCTGGCGTTTGGAGCTACCATGGGCTCTAGGAACTCAGGCTTCTATAGTTGTGGTGCGTGGGCTTAACTGTGCCACGGCATGTAGATTTTCCCAGATCAGGGATTGAACCTATGTCTCCTGCATTGGCAGGCAGATTCTTTACCACTGAACCACCAGGGAAGCCCCAGTTCATTTTTAAAAAATATATCATAACAAGTATCCTTTGTTTGTTGAGTGGGAAACCAACAGAATCCAAAGGAAGGACGAAGAGAGAAGAACCCTGATGCTAAGACAGTTTCGAAGGTCCACAGAGGGATTCTGTTTGGTACCTGGAGCCACGGAACCGAAGGCCCCTCCCCCCGGATGTCTCCGCTGAAAACAATATACTCTTTCAAACATCTTGCTTCTCCCTTCTCCATCAGCCTGAGGACAAGGAAGATGCAGGGTCTGATCTGAAGGGCTGCCAGCTGCCAGGTGGGGAGGTCTGATGGAGCTAACTTGCCGAAGTCAAGCTGAGGTTGTTGTAACCTGTCCTGGGAAGGAAGGCAAAGAGCGGGGAAGAAGGGCATGCCCACAGCTGCTCTGATCTCCAACGGAGAACCTGGGGCCTGCATTCCTCGTGCCTGGAATATCACTCAAGGGTAAGACCACACTTAGGATGGAGGCCATCTCCATGTGCTACCCCCAGCCCCAAGTTGGCATCCCATACCATCCAGATGCATCTGTGGGATCCATCAGATCAGAGCTCTCTCTTATATGTTCATCCCGATCCTATTGAAGAGGGAAAGTTAAAATTTTACATAACCTCCTGCTCATTCTGCCTCTGTAACTCAGCTTGCTCCTTACAAAGTCTGGATCATGTAGGTTACCTAGTCTCAGAAAGTGGGGACTGACAATACTAGGAACTGGAGCTTATCTCAGTCACCCTTGTCCTGCTCTTTGAAATTGTCCAGCCCCGCAAGCCTGCTTAATCACGCCTGTCTAGTTAAAGGTTAGGCATCCCCTTCCCCGTCTTGACTGCTGTTCCCACACGTGAAACCCCTTAGTTTAAACCAATCTATTAGCAGCTAGTGTTGCCCGCTATTTTAGGTCTATAAAAACTCTGTAACCCCTTTGTTCAGGGCTCAGAGCTTGGGGTGTTAACTCCTCTGGGCCCATTGGTGTAATAAACCTGAGTTTTCCAACTCTCCGAATGTGGTGCTTGGTTTCTTGATTACGGGTTTCTACAACACTATGAGTCGTGTCCACCTTGCTGACGGGTCACAGAGACCTAGTTAACGGACTTGCCTAACAATGTCAAAGAGGAGCCTGGGTAAGCCCAGGCTAGAGCCAAGGGCTCGATGCTCACCACATCACAGCACCATACTCACCTGAGGCTGTGGGATTCAGTGGGCTACGGAGAGCCTGGGTGGGGGAAGACCTGTCTGCACCCACTCTGGAAGAGGGCCGACCATTAGCACCATGCTGGCAGGAACTAGGTCTCATTATTACATTCCCACCATGTAAATCGGTTGGAATTAGAATCACCATGCTATTTCCTGTCTCTATGAATCTGACTGTTGGACATCTCATCTAAGTAGAATCATACAACATTTGACCTTTGTGTCCACCTTCTTTCACTTAATGTTTTCAAGGTTCATCCACGTGGTATCATGTTTCAGAATTTCCTTCCTTGTGCAGGCTGGACCACATATCATCATATGGATGGACCACATTTTGTTTCTCTGTTCATCCGTTGATGGACACCTGGGTCATATCTACCTTCGGCCACTGTGCTGTGAACATGGGTGGGCGAGTGTCTGTTCCAATCCCT
The DNA here is from genome assembly GCF_033118175.1 of Dama dama. NCBI lineage: Eukaryota > Metazoa > Chordata > Mammalia > Artiodactyla > Cervidae > Dama > Dama dama. Next base: position 12,749,571 of record NC_083702.1, read on the forward strand.
GCCTTCTTTCCAGAAGGCACTGTCTTTTAAACTGCTAAAAACAGACTCTCCTGGCGGCGCAGAGGATAAGAATCCACCTGCCAAGTCAGGGGACTCAGGTTCAATCCTTGACCTGGGAAGATTCCACATGTTGAGTAGCAAATAAGTCCCTATGTCACAACTTCTGAGCCAGAGCTATAGAGCCTGCAAGCTGCAACTACTAAAGCCTGCATGCTCTAGGGCCCACGAGCCACAACTATGGAAGCCCACGCTCCTAGAGCCCCATGCTCTGCAACGAGAGAAAACACGGTAATGAGAAACCCACGCACCACACCTAGAGATTAGCCCTCCACTCGTCACAACTAGAGAAAGACCTCATGCAGCAGCAAAGACCCAGTGCAGCCAAAAATAAATAAATACTAAAAGAAAACCCACTCTCTTAAACTGCTTTGACATTCTTGCAGAGACAGGCCAGAGGGCAGGGATCAGGCTACCACCCTCATGGTAGAGACATGGTGGGAACCTCGTGTTCACCTGAGGATGCAAGTGGTCTGGGGACCGTTGGTGGGAGCAGAGAGCAGCCTCCCAGGTAATAGGTTAGGAGGGAGAACAGAACTGCCAAGTGGACCCAGGATGGGCCCTCCTCAGGGACAGTGACGTCCTAGTCCACCAGCCTGTGTGAAAACAAGCAACTTCAACACAACCCAGCCTCAGAGAGAGGCGAAGTTGCCTGGGCCCCTGGAACTGCAGCCTGGTGCCAATACCAGTCCACAAACTGGTCCTCAGGGAGACAGGTACGGAGGCTCAGAGCAAGCATTAGGAACCCGTGAGTGCAAGCTGAGGTTTCTGTAACATCAACATAGTACAGGGGGGTGGAGGCCATCTGGGATGTCTTGAACTCCCCCGGAGAGTCGCGTGGGCTGCAAGCCACATACTGTAACGTGTAACGTGGCCACAACGGTGATGAGTCGGGAGCCAAAATCCAGAACTGGAAAAACCGGCTCTTCCTCAAGACAGTATGTCCAGTTAGCATCAGATGCATGCCTGCCTGTCTTCCCTCCTTCTCTCTCTCCCTTCCTAACTTAGAGGCGAGGTGACTTCAGGAAAGACTACAAGTGTGGCCCACAGAATCAAGAAAAGCACACAAGCAGGCCAAACCAGGGCAGCGATGGAGTCCCCACCAGCTAACAATGCTCCAAACCCTGTGTGTCTCCGCTCGGAACACAGATTCCCAGGAAAGAGCCTCAGCTTGGGCCGGGTGTCCCTATGGTGTCAAAGGGGGTAAGACCCCTGTGGTTTCACTAGAACAACAGGTAGGGGGAGTGAGCAGTCTCATCATGGGGGATTTTCTGAATCTTCCATGTGAAAATAGCTTAACTCAATAATTGACCATGATTCCTAAAACAAAAGTATCTGAGACTTGTCTGAGAGGCATATTTTTTAAGCAGGGGCACATAAATGCAGATACAGCTGAAAGTATAGACATAGACACACCATGGAGTTAGCTCCATAATGCTTAAGAGACTTTACAGAATATGGGGAAGACGGGAGAGTGGATTATTTAGAATATCCTTAGGAGGAACTTCCCTGGTGGTTCAGTGGCTAAGACTCCACACTCCCAGTGCAAGAGGCTCAGGTTCAATCCCTGGTCAGGGAACTAGATCCCTCATGCCACCGCTAAGACCCAGTGCAGCCAAATAAATAAATGCTGCTGCTGCTATTCACTTGCTCAGCCGTGTCCAACAATTTGCTTCCTCATGGACTTGAGCCTGCCAGGCTCCCCCGTCCAGGGGAATTTTCACAGGCAAGGATACTGGAGTGGGTTGCTATTTCCTACTCCAGGGTATCTTCCCAACCCAGGGATTGAACCCCTCTCTCCTATATTGGCAGGAGGATTCTTCACCACTGCACCACTTGGGAAGCCCTCAAATAAATCAGTTCAGCTCAGTCGCTCAGTCGTGTCCGACTCTTTTCGACCCCATGGACTGCAGCATGCCAGGCTTCCCTGTCCATCACCAACTCCTGGAGCTTGCTCAAACTCATGTCCATTTGGTCAGTGATGCCATTCAACCATATCATCCTCTGTCATCCCCTTCTCCTCCTGCCTTCAATCTTTCCCAACATCAGGGTCTTTTCAAATGAGTCAGTTCTTCGCATCAGGTGGTCAAAGTATTGGAGCTTCAGATTCAGCATCAGTCCTTCCAATGAATATTCAGGACTGATCTCCTTTAGGATGGACTGGTTGGATCTCCCTGCAGTCCAAGGGACTCTGAAGAGTCTTCTCCAACAACACAGTTCAAAAGCATCAATTCCTCTGTGCTCAGCTTTCTTTGTAGTCCAACTCTCACAACCATACATGATTACTGGAAAAACCACAGCTTTGATTAGATGGACCTTTGTTGGCAAAGTAATGTCTCTGCTTTTTAATATGCTGTCTAGGTTGGTCATAGCTTTTCTTCCAAGGAGCAAGCATCTTTTAATTAATTATTAATCAAATAAATAAATATAAATATTTTTAGTAAAAAATAAAATAAACTTGGTCTATTATAATGCATAACATTCAAATGTTTATTCAAACTTACTTTTGTATGATGTTTTCCAGTAGGTGATCTAAAAAGTGGTTGAAGTAAAGTGCAAAAGAAAGCAACTTTAAGGAACAAATCCAGCGGCACTAGATACACTTCTAAATAAACTAATGGCATAAAAAACAATGAAGATGTTCAATGAATGACTGATGATTTTACTGAAATAACTTTCATCATTTTTACCATAGCTTGTCCTCTAAGCACCTTTATTAAAAGACATTTATCTATACATACAGGGCTTCCCTTGTGGCTTAGCTGGTAAGGAATCTACCCGCAATGCGGGAGACCTGGGTTCAATCCCTAGGTTGGGAAGATCCCCTGGAGAAGGGAAAGGCTACCCACTCCAGTATTCTGGCCTGGAGAATTCCATGGGCTGTATAGTTCATGGGATCCCAAAGAGCTGGACATGACTGAGAGACTTTCACTTTCACAGAAATATCCACAAGCACATTAAATATTCCTTTGCCAGGCTATCTATCTACATTCTATTGACAGATGGAAGGAAAAAATACCCTTTTCTCTGGGTTAACAACTTCTTAAAATAAATGAACAAAGAGACTTCCCTGGTGGTCCAGTGGCTAAGACTCTGTATGTTTTACTGCAGGGGGTGCCAGTTCAATCCCTGGTCAGGGAACTAAGGTTCCACACACTTCACGGCATGGCCAAAATTTTTTTTTAATTTTAAAATTTACAATAAATGAATAAATGTAAGTATACTTGATAATAAGAAGGGATATAGAATTGGTGGGAAAGGACTCAAGCAGAAACTTGAGCTTGTCTGTTTTCTACCTTCACAAATAAGACTCTGCTCACTGGACTGCAGTGTAGTTATTAAAATATCTCCATAAGCATTGACACTACTGAACTAAATACCCCAAGAGAGTCTCTCCCACGCTACTCTCGGCTTCACAAATGCAATGAAACCCTCTACGATGGCTGATTAAATGGTTGATTCATGTTGATGTTTGACAGAAAACAACAAAATTCTGTAAAGCAATTATCCTTCAATTAAAAAATAAATAAATGTATTAAAAAGCAAAGTATTAATATAGGGTTTTTATATATCAAACAGTGAAAACACCAGCTCCAGGTCTACAGGGGAAAGGGCAATGAGTACAAGACTGAAAATCTGATGAAGTCCACTGATCATCTGATGTGTCAGTGACCAAACTTTCTGAACCCAAAGTCAGGCTCTGTGGTCTGACCAAGGCAACAGCACATCTGCCACAGTTCATCTTTCCTGGAAACCCAGGCCAAACAGCCACATTGTTTATCTGACACTAAGGTTTCACAGATTGTCATTGTCTTAGCCTCACCAAATTGGCTATGTTTGCTGTTGAAATGACCAGCAGGACCAATCTATACTACTCTGTCTAGCCTATGTATAGCCAGGATAACAGGAATGCTGGCCAGAGATGCGCAAATAGCTCCAGAGGATAAAGTTCATTTCAAGACCCTGTAGCCAGGCTGTGCCCTCAGCCTGCACCCCCTAGCTGTTCCCCACACTCTCCTCCTCTGAGCCACAGACCGCAATGGACAGGACAGCCGGCCCCAGCAGGGCACAGAAGTGGGGGCAGCATGGAATTACTGAGAGGCTGGATGAGTTCTGAAATCCCCCCATGTCAAGGACACGTGAAGCGGGTGGAAAGCCAAGGGTGTCAAAGTGGCTCCCCTAGCAGCAAAGACTTCCAGGATAAACGTCCCCAGAGTGGCACTATGTAAGGGGGTGGGGGCTTCAGTCTGCCTGCTTTTTGCTGAGGATACTGAGCTCCATGGGGTCTCAAAGAATCAGACACAACCTAGCAACTGAACAACAACAGAGCTGAGAAGCACAGTCACCCAACCTGAATCCATCTGCCCAGTGTCTTAAAGAATCTCAGTGAGTGAGTTCCCTGGTGATCCAGTGGTTAAGACTCTGCCTTCCAATGCAGGGGGTACAGGTTTGATCCCTGGTCAGGGAGCTACTTAAGAGATGCGGGTTAGATCCCTGGGTTGGGAAGATCCCCTGGAGGAGGGTATGGCAACCCACTGAAGTATTCTTGCCTGGAGAATCCCATGGACAGAGGAAACTGGAGGGCTACAGTCTACAGGGTCACAAAGAGTGGGACACAACTGAGCGACTTAGCTCATTCCCTCACTCCAGGAGCTAAGATCCCACGTTCCTGGAGGCCAAAAAACCAAAACATAAAACAGAAGCAATACTATAACAAACTCAATAAAGACTTTAAAAATGGTTCACATTAAAAAAAAAAATCTTCAAAAGAAAAGAACCTCAGCAAGCCAAAACATCGAGGTCCAGCAGGGACCAAGGAGGAACTCAAGGGTTCGTGCTCCGAACTGGACAGAATGCGGATCCTTCCCGAAAAAGGAGAAAGTGAGAGAGAGAGAACTTTGGAGAGGAGCCAGGACCACAAGCACACTTCAAAGACTAGGAGAGGGGAGCTTGCAACCACCGAGCCAAGACCTGCTATGATCACGACCTCTTAGATCTTAGACTTTCGGTCCGAGCAACTCTCGTTTCACCTGCGTGATACTGAAATGGTTTCTAGAATATTCTCCCACTTGGGGTACTTGTGAAGACAAGCGAGGCACAGAAAACTTAGATATTTTTTTTTGGCCTCCTGAGCTTAAACTTTGATATTTAATGACCCATGATTGCGGTCGGTATCCTAGTAACACAGAAGACCCTTGGGGATCTATTAACTGTTTAGCATTCCCAGGTCTTAGGGGAATATGTTTTCCGTCTTTCAAAGAGCCTGTTGTAGGCAATTTGGAGAGTAAGATGCAAATATTCCCCTGAGCAGGCTGAGCACCGCACTAGGTTTCCTCAGAGCTCACCAGCACACAAAAACACATGCAGGCTTCGCACAAAGAAGGCACAGTCTCGTGTTTATTTTGAAGTGGCTTCTTGGATCAGCTTGTTAGAGTTGCAAGGGCTACACTAAATGGCTCACAGTGGGAAGGAAGCTTAAAAAGAGACCTGTGGAAGGAAAGTGGAAGCTGCACGGCGGTCACTTACTGGATTTATTGAGCATCTAGTATGTACACAGTAGCCGCTCTGCCCAGCTCTGCGTGAAGTACCAGTGCAGGAGCCGGGAAGACCTGGAATCGAATCGAGCCCCAGGCCCATCACTTCTAGCTGTGTGACCTCGGGCAAGTTCCTTAACCTCTCAGGGCCTCAGGCCACTCGCCTCGCCACCACCACTGATTGTTCACTTAGGGAAGATTATTAATAATTAGGTCTGTGAATGAATTAAAGCAACATTTCCTCCCTGTAGGCACAATAAGAGACGGCTTGCTCAGCACTGGGGGCCCCAGCTGCTGTTTACTGATTGTTTACTCCACCCCCACATATTTCATTCATTACCATCCAACACACACTAACCCCGAAAGGTTAATGTTTCTCTCCCCATTCTCCCAATAATAAAACTGAGGTTAAAGAGTTTACAAGATTTGCTCAAGATCCCGTAAATGGCCCAACTGGGATTCCAACTAGACTAGTCCTGTTTGGCTTCAAAGTTCACAGTCGTCCTGGTAGCCCCGTGAGACCTGCTTCCTCAATCCCAGTCTGCCTCACACTCAGGGTACAGTGAGGCCCCTGGAGTTCACAGATAAGGATCCTGGCAGTCCCGGAAGACCTCGTGGTGGAGGAGCATCCAGAGCAGGTGTTCTGGGAAGCAGGTGGAGCTGCTGGGCCTGGGAAGGGAAGGGAGTCACTGCTCCCAAGGAGTCATAACTTTTATGGGGCAAGCTGGGTTGTCTCCAGCTCTAAGCCCCACCCAGGCACCTGCCTTGGTTTCCACCTGGAACACAGAAGCGTTTCACTAAAATGAAAGTGCCTATGAGCACCACCCTCTCCCAGTGCAGACGTGTACTAGGTAGAAGCCGATGACCCCTGCCAGACCCACTGCCCCACTTCCAGCCACTGCCCAGTCCTATGGCTAATAGCACCCCTCGTTTCTCCTACTTTCACATCTGCACAACCCACCTTGGGGTTCAGTCTGGAACCCCTTGTTACCTGTCTACACACCCCTACTTTCCAATCTCATCTGGTCCTTGGAATCCCGTCTGAATGAGGATGGCTTCCCTAGCTGCCCCCTGGACGCCCCCTGAAGTCCACCTTTGTGTCTCTGAGTGACGAATCCACTCCCCCACCTGGAGACCCAAGAGACATCTCCAACTCAACAGGCCTGAAATCAAACTCTTGATTTTTCCTGCCAAGCCTGCTCTTCCCTATCTTCCCCATTTCAGTAACTGCAATTCCAGGCTTCTAATTGCCAGGATCACGAATCTTGGAATCATTCTGGATTCCTCTTCCCACATTTAATGCATCAGCAGGTCCTTTCATCTAAACCTTCAAAAACTACCCAAACCCAACTTCTTCTGACACCTCTACGGCCTCCACCTCATCCTGGCCACCACACCTCTGTCTGGTCTGTGTGCCTCCACCCTCAGACCCTACAGTCCAGCAGCTGAGTGACCCCACTAAAAGGCATGCCACGTCAGCCTCCTGCTCAGAACACGCCAAGTCCTTCTCAGCTCACTCAGAGTACAATCCAAGGTCCTTTAGGTCCTATAGGTGAGGCTTGCCAGGGGCAGGCCCCGGCTACATTGTTTGTTCTGGCAGAGTTATAATCAGCATCCAGTTTCACTGTCAAAAGTGTCTCAAAGAATATAAGTTAGTGCAGCCGCTATGGAAAACAGTACAGAGGCTCCTCAAAAGACTAAAAATAGGGACTTCCCTGGTGGTTCAGTGGTTAACGATCTGCCTTGCAATTTAGGGGATGTGGGTTGGATCCCCAGTCAGGGAACAAAGATCCCACGTGCCAAGGAGAAACTAAGCCCATGAACTGCTTCTAGAGAGTCCATATGCCTCAATGAAAAATATCACATGACCCAGAGAAGATCCCTCGAACTGTAACTAAGACTCAATGAAACTAAATAAATACATAAATATTTTTAAAAATACTAAATATTTTTTAAAAGACTAAATATAGAGTTGCCATATAATCCTGCAATTCTACTCTTGGGCATATATCGAGACAAAACTATTATAATTTGAAAAGAAATAAACACCATGTTCAAAACAGCAATAGCCAAGACATGGAAGCAACCTAAATGTCCGTTGACAAATGAATGGATAAAGAAGATGCGGTACATATATACAATGGAATACTTATTTAACTTATATGCAGAGTACATCATGAGAAATGCCTGGCTGGATGAAGCACAAGCTGGAATCAAGATTGCCGGGAGAAATAGCAATAACCTCAGATATGCAGCTGACACCACCCTTATGGCAGAAAGTGAAGAACTAAAGAGCCTCTTGATGAAAGTGAAAGAGGAGAGTGAAAAAGTTGGCTTAACACTCAGCTTCAAAAAACTAAGATCATGGCATCTGGTCCCATCACTTCAAGGCATATAGATGGGGAAACAATGGAAACAGTGACAGACTTTATTTTTTGGGGCTCCAAAATCACTGCAGATGGTGATTGCAGCCATGAAATTAAAAGATGTTTGCTCCTTGGAAGAAAAGCTATGACCAACCTAGACAGCACATTAAAAAGCAGACATTACTTTGCCGACAAAGGTCCATCTAGTCAAAGCTGTGGTTTTTCCAGTAGTCATGTATGGATGTGAGAGTTGGACTATAAAGAAAGCTGAGCACCGAAGAATTGATGCTTTTGAACTGTGTTGTTGGAGAAGACTCTTGAGAGTCCCTTGGAATGCAAGGAGATCAAACCAGTCCATCCTAAAGGAAATCAACTCTGCATATTCATTGGAAGGACTGATGCTGAAGCTGAAACTCCAATACTTTGGCCACCTGATACAAAGAACTGACTCCTTGGAAAAGATCCTGATGCTGGGAAAGATTGAAGGCAGGAGGAGAAGGGGATGACAGAGGATGAGATGGTTGGATAGCATCACCGACTCAACGGACATGAATTTGAGCAAGCTCCGGGATTCAGTGATAGACAGGGAAGCCTGGCATGCTGCCGTCCATGGGGTCGCAAAGAGTTGGACATGACTGAGCAACGGAACTGAACTACTTGGACACAACAAAAGAATGAAATAATGCCATTTGCAACAATGCAGATTGAGCTAGAGATTATCATACAAAGTGAAGGAAGTCAGCCAGAGAAAGACAAATATCATATATTACATGTGGAATCTAAAATATGACCCAAACGGACTTATCTATGAAACAGAGAACAGACTTGTGGTTGCTAAGAGGGAAAGGGAAGGAGTGGGAGTCTGGGGCTAGCAGATGCAAACTATTATACATAGAATGGAAAAACAACAAAGACCTACTGTATACAACAGGGAATGTGTTCAATATCCTGTGATAAACCACAGCGGAAAAGAATCTGAAAAAGAATATAAATTATATATATATATATATATATATATACACACACACACACACACACACATATGTATAACTGAGTCACTTTGCTGTACAGTAGAAATTGACACAACACTGTAAATTATACTCCAGTAAAATAAAATTTTTTAAAAAGTGTCCTACAGGGGACTTCCCTGATGGTCCAGTGGTTAAGACTCTTGAGTTCTCAATGCAGGAGGTATGGGTTTGATCTCTGGTCAGAGGACTAGATCCCACATGCCATGAAATAGATCGAAGATCCCACATGCCACAACTATGACCAGTGAATCAAATAAATTTTTTAAAGTAAAGGTCTGAAGTCAGATGCCATGGTATCTGGCTATGCGACCTCAATGTTTAAGCCTTGGTTTCCTTCTCTACAGTAATGACACTAGTAGGATTTACCTTATGGGGTTACTGATTATGAGGATCAAATGAGAGGAGCATATAAGTGCACCGAAATACTGGAGATAATAATAGAAAAAATAAGAGTCAATACATTTAGCATTTACTATGCACCAGGCAGTGTACTAAACATTTTATAAATATCATCTCATTTAATTCTCATAGAAACCCTTTGAGGTAGGCACTATTATTAGCTCCATTTTACAGATAAGGAAACTGAAATGCAGGGAGGTTAAGCAACTTGGCCAGAGCCACACAACTGATAAGTGGCAGAGCCAGGATTTGAACCCAAGGTGGATTCAATTATCCTCCAGTTAAAGATAAATAATTAAAAATATGCAATCCATTAAAAAATACTTGTAACAATATTTCATGTATACAGCTATAGCACAAGTTAGCAGACTGTTTTCCTACTGACAGATGTTAACTGGTTTCCAAATGATGCCTGTAGCTTGTGTGGCTGTTATAATTTTTACAGATCAAGTTTCAAAGTTAGATGTTGAGGTACAGCATTTTTTTAAAAATTTTAGTAATTGTCATATTACTTTCCAAAATGGTTTGAAAACAATCCATGCTGTCAGCTGTGTTATTTACAAGTGTGTGTTTCCAGGCAACTTCATCAGCACCACGTATTCATCTTTAAAATTTCTGCCAATCTAATGGAAGTATGTGTTTTTGAAAACACAGATGGGTTTATGTATACAACATTATCCTGCAACTTGCCTTATTCCCCTCAACGATAATACCAAGGCCATCTTTTCCATTGTTTCTAAACGCTGCCATTTATGTCACAGATTCACCTCTGTGACTTGGAACACATTTCTTTTCCACCTGGGACAGCTGATCTATGCATGAAATGGGGATGATGCTGCTGACCTGCCTTAATTGGCAGGAGAAGGTAGAAATTATTTCAAAACAAGTACAGAATCACTTCACACTCACTGGGACGGCAGTCAGCAAAAAGATGGACAACAACAAGTGCCGGGGAAGAGGTGGAAGAAATCGAAACCCTCATACACCGCTGGGGAGAATGCAAAATGGTGCAGACATTAGGGAAGGCAGTCTGGCAGTTCCTCAAAAAGTTAAACATAAATACCATAACTTTACTCCTTAATGTATACCCAGGAGAAATAGAAACATCACAGCAGCATTACTCAGGTGGCCTACAAATGGAAACCACCCAAATGTCCATCAGTGATGAACAACAAACAGAATGCAGTAGTGTGTTCACTATGGAATATTATTCAGCCATAAAAAGCAATGAGATGCAGGTCCAGCCTACAACATGGATGGGCCTCCAATGATGCTACGTAAAAGCCAGCACAAAAGGTCATGTAACATGTGATCCCATTTATGTGAAATGTCCACAAGAGATAGAGAGTAGATGAGAGATCTCCAGTGCTGGGGTGGGCAGGAGGGGAGTAAGGAGTGACCACTGACCGGTACTGCATTTCTTCTGAAAATGATGAAAATGTTCTGGGATTAGATAGTGGTGATGGTTGCACAACCTCGAGAATATACTAAAACCACAGAATTGTACACTTTAATGAGCAAATACACCCACAAGACCTCCACTTCTCTTTCCACCCAACATCTGGGGCTCCCCGCTGCCCTCCCTCCTTCCCTTCCACGGCATCTCTGCCACTGCCCCGCCCCTCCCCCCAGCATCTCCCCCCCAGCTCCGGATACTTATCCCTAGAGAGCTGGCAACAGGTTTCTTTTCAAAGCTGCACAGTAGGGTTTGTAGATAACGCTGCCCGCCTCTCAGACGCACCCCCTCCTCTCTGGGCCCAGATCATTTACTTATTAAACCAATTAGATTAAATGACTCTCGCCGCACCCTTAGGCAGGAGGGAGGTAAACAGCTCACAAAGAGTCTGACTTGCACTGCTTGAAAGGGCCTGTTTCTGTCTCAGCCCAGACTCTCCTTACCAGCCTGCCACCAACTCCCAGCAGCCCCCACAAAGAGCTTCTCAGATGGCAGGAGGAAACCTGAGATGCCGCCCCCAACTAGTGCTTTCTCTCCCCCTAGGAAGCCCACACCAACCCCTCAAAGAGCTGACACAATAGTCTTATCTCCACTGCTCACAAAGCCAGCAGGCCACCAGCTCAGCTTCTGGGCAAATGCACGTAGGATTCCCAGTTCTCCAAAACACTTGTCCTGGTGCTACGTGGCCAGGAGGGTACCTTGTCCTGTCGGCCTTCTGCTGCCACAGCTCAGCCCCCGCAGAGGGCACCCGCTGCCCTGTCCACGGCTGCTCCGTGCCTGTCAAAATGTGCTTGGGCTGGATGGCACGCAGAGGTCCTGCAGCTGGCTGGCTAAGAAAGGAGCGGGGGACCCTCACTCACCTTACCTGAAAAACAAGGGTCGGGGGCTGGATTATTTCTCCGGCTTCTAAGACTCAGACTACACAGACTACATTCACCAGGTCCTGGACGGGACCACTGTCATAAAGTCTCCATCCTTGGGGAAGACAAGAGGGCTGATCCCTAAGGAGACTCTCTCAGGACAAGGCACAGGCTCTCCAGAAGAGAGGACAAGAGGGTCTGGGGTCCCTTCCGCTCCTTGCTTCCACCATCTCAGCCCACAGCACCCTCTCTGCCTGTAGTCCAGGGCTCTGGTTGGGGACACGCACCATGGAGACCACAGTTAGAACCACCCAGTCCTGCTCTCAGCTGTTGCTGCTAAGTCGCTTCAGTCGTGTCTGACTCTGTGTGACCCTATTGACAGCAGCCCACCAGGCTCCTCTGTCCCTGGGATTCTCCAGGCAAGAATACTGGAGTGGGTTGCCATTTCCTTCTCCACCTGCTCTCAGCATCTCCTTCCAAACACCACCTCCTTCCAAACACCACCTCAGAGGCAGCCACCACCTCCCCCCCACCCCCAGTCTGGAATCCGGGAGGGAGGTGTGATTTGAGTCAGATCCTGTCCTAGAGTGAACCACATCCTCCTGCCCCCCAACCCCGCCCTGATCCAGACATTTCCGCCTTTGTATATTTATAAGACTCTCTTAAAATAGGTCCCAGCAAACAGGAGCAGAGACCTGATTCGGGTTGATGAAATGAGCATTGGGGAAAGTAAAGACTCCTGGAGCAAAGCTGCTCTTTGTCCTCCCATTCCACATCCGGGTTTCAGGATCAGCCCAGTCCTCCAGGAGAGCTCCCTCCCAGTCCAGGGCGGCTTCTCCTGTTGGCCAGCACCCCCCAACCCCGCCCCCGTCTTCTCAATGCTGAGTTTCCTAAAACACAGTGGCCCCAGAAGGTGAAAGTCGCTCAGTTGTGACTGACTCTTGGCAACCCCATGGGCAGGGAAGCCAGACCAGAATACTGGAGTAGGTAGCTGATCCCTTCTCCAGGGGATCTTCCCAACCCAGGGATCAAACTCAGGTCTCCCACATTGCAGGTGGATTCTTTACCACCTGAGCCACGCAGGGAAGCCCTCTAATGCTCATTTATTATTAAGCAAACGCACTCTGCAAAGTACTTCTAGGCTGTCAGCCCTTTGCTAAAGGAGCCCATCCCCCCACCTAAATGGGGTCCTGGTTCCAGAAGGAGGGGGCGTAGAGGACCAAAGGCATCAGTAGGTACAAACATCCTCGGGACGAAGTGTCCTTCACCTGTGAAGGGCTGCAGAGCAGCATCCCGGGAGTGTGTCTGCCTCAGACATCTGCTTGGACCTGGCAGAGACTCCCGGTCGGGTGAGAAAAACCAGTAGGGTCTCCACCTTTCCCAGTGGAGCCTGGCGCTTCTAACCAGCATGGGTCACACAATGTCCAGTCAGCGTTCCTGGGCTGCGTGGGAGAAAGGACTTCGGCTCCCTCATTCCCTTCTGAGAAAGAACTTGTTCTATTTTGCAGTGTGGGAAGCCTCCTGGGGGGATATTTGTGGAAGGAGACAGAGGGCTGTCTCTTTCTTCCCTTATGCTGGCTTGCCTAAGTCCCCAGCCGGAGAAGGTCAGGCCTAAATGGAGTCTGTGTGTAATCCCTGGTCAGGGGAGCAAGGACTGTGGAGCTCTGCTCTAGGGGACTGTGTAAAGGAGAGGTCAGAGGTCAGAGGGAAAAGGCCAGGGCTGAGGAGATGGAAAAGACTGAAGGCAGGAGAAGGGGACGACGGAGGATGAGCTGGTTGGATGGCATCACCGACTCGATGAACATGAGTTTGAGCAAGCTCCAGGAGTTGGTGATGGACAGGGAAGCCTGGCGTGCTGCAGTGCCTAGGGTCACAAAGAGTCGGGCATGACTGAGCAACTGAACTGAGAACTGAGGAGGTGGGTATGGGACTTGGGATGGTGGAGAGGGTTTGAGGCAGATCAGAGTGACTCAGTGGTAGAGAACCCACCTGCCAATGTGGAAGACTCAGGTTCGATCCCTGGGTAGGGAAGATCCCCTGGAGGAGGGCATGGCAAGCCACTCCAGTATTCTTGGCTGGAGAATCCCATGGACAGAGGAGCCTGGGGCAGCCACAGTCCAAGGAGTCAGAGAGTCATACATGACTGAGCACACACACAGAGGCTCTGATGCTCCAGAGGATGTCTGCAGAGAACCCAGCCTGGGCTCAACAGGTGAAATAGAAAATGTTGTCTGAAGGTAAGTTTGGGCCCTTCTGAGGAGCCAGAGACAATGTGAAAGATCTGGAAGCTTTTCATTTATCAACTAAGATTACTTGAACGCCCACCCTTGGACCAGCCTGGGGCTGCAGAGAAAGTGAGAAGTGACTGCAAGAGGAGACATTCTGGCCCCACTGCCTGGGACCTGGGCTACATAATTTTTCAGCTCTTTTCCACTTCATTTGAGAATCAAAAGGGACTTCCCTGGAAATCTGGTGGTTAGGACTTTGTGCATCCACTGCAGGAGGTCAGGTTTGATTCCCTGGTTGGGAGATAGAATCCTGCATGCCATTTGGCACAACCAAAAAAACAAACAAAAACCACACCAAAAACTAAAAAATTTGGGCAGATTCTTATATTGTCTGAGCCACTAGGGAGGCCCATGCTCCCCGCCACCCCAAAAACTGATAATCATCAGAAATTCCTTTCACAGATCAATACCAAGCCTTTACTCAAGTGCTCCTGACAGGTGGCCACCAAGCCCCTGCTGGAGACGCCCAGGGCCAGTCAGGGGTGTTCTGCATGCGAGGTTGGGTGGTGGTGGCCTCATTGATGGGTGGTTCCCGTTGTCAGCATCCCTTCCTTTTGAAGGACTTCCCAGAACAAGCCCAACCCTCTTATGGGGAAGCACTTCAACCAGCGGTGTAGACCGTCAAACTGGTGGAGCTAGTATGGGCAGGGGGTGCAGGTGGCTGCCTGGCAGCACTGCAGGCCCCTAGCCCCTTTCCTCCAAGCTCCATCAGTCCATCTACACCCTGGGTCTCTGCTTCCTGTCATGTCAAAACTCCAAGGCAGCAGGAAGCATCTAGTTCACTACCCAGGAGGAGGCCCCAGGACACTGCCAGTCGGGCTGTCTGCCAAGAGCAGATAAAGGGATGGGGAGGAGCCTTTCAGCAGAACACTGGTGACTTAGGAAGGCGTGGAAGGCCTCACTCACTCACCTGGAAAGATGCTCACATCTGAGTCATGTGGGAAAAAGTCATCTCACATATTATAGAAGTGAAGCTAGCCAAGCAACATTTACAACCGTCATAGCCTAAGGAGACATGGTGGGTAGATGGCGTGTGGTGACGTGGATGGGACCTTGGAACAGAAAAGGGCCCTCTGAAAGGAAACAGGAGTGAAGTGTGCCCTTCAGTTAGAAATGATGTACCCAGGACTTCCCTGGTGGGCCAGTGGCTAAGACTCCGCATTCCCAAAGCAGAGGGCCTGGGTTCAATCCCTGGTCAGGTAATTAGATCTCACAGGCCGCAGCTAAGACCCAGTGCAGCCAAATAAAGTATTAAAAAGAAATGATGTACCCAAATTGGTTTATTGTAAAAAATGTACCGTAATAACTAAATTAAGATGTGAATAATAAAGGAAACTAGATGTGAGGTGCGTTTCCCTGGTGGCTCAGTGGTAGAGAACTTTTCTGCCAATGCAGGAGACACAGGTTGGATCCCTGGATTGGAAAGATCCCCTGGAGAAGGAAACGGCAACCCACTCCAGTATTCTTGCCTGGGAAATCCCAGGCACAGAGAAGGCTGGTGGGCTACAGTCCATGGGGTTGCAAAGAGTTGGACATGACTGAAGCCCCTTAGCATGGCGATGTGAGGTAAATTACAACTCCCTGTACTATCTATATTTTTTGTAAATATAAAACTATTCTGAAACAAAAGCTTTATTTAAAAATGCACTTTTGTCTTTAAATAAAGGGGTTTGTATAGGCATAAACAAAACCGAGCAGAAGGCATGCCAGACCTCTGTGCTGGTTACTTCTCAGAAGACATTGTTTGCATTATATGCCTTCAAGTTTTTAAAAAATACAGTTTTTAAATAGATGGAAGGAGATAGAAATAAAATAGAGGAGAATCAAAATTAGAAACCGGTGCTGTATTCCACTGTCCTGTGATAGGATGGGCACTGGGGCAGGAGTCCTTGTTCTCTCATGAGCTCTGTGACCTCTCTGACCCTTGCTTTTCTCCTCTATCAAATGATGACTTTCAAGGATATTCCAGGGACTTCCCTGGTGATCCAGTGGTTAAGAATTCGCCTTCCAATGCAGGGGACCGGGGTTTGATCCCACATGCCGTGGGGCAACTAAACCCGAACGCTATAATACTGAGTGCTTGTGCTGCAAGGAAACATTCTGCATGATGATCTAACACAGCCAAATAAATGATAAATAAGCATTTTTAATAATAATCATCTTTACTACATATAAAATAGAAAACTAAAAAAAGACAGTTAACAAGAACTTACTGTACATACAGCACAGGGAACTCTACTCAATACTCTATAATGACCTATATGGGAATAGAATCTGAAAGAGTGGATCTATGCATATGTATAACTGATTCACGTTGATGTACAGCTGAAACTAACACAACGTAAATCCACTACACTCCAATCAAAATTAATTTTTTAGATGGGGAGGGAGATGGGAGGGAGGTTCAAAAGGGAGGGGGTATATGTATACCTATGGCTGATTCATGTTGAGGTTTGGCAGAAAACAACAAAATTCTGTAAAGCAATTATCCTTCAATAAAAAATTAATTAATTAAAAAATAAATTAAAAAAAAAGGGATATTCCAAATGTTACCTTCTGAGATTCGGTGATAAACACACATAAATGAAAACTGCATTTTGTTGGCAGATCTATCATGGGTTCCATTAGATATTACAGATAACAGTCCCCCAATACATTTAATGGGCTTCCCTGGTGGCTCAGACAGAAAAGAATCCACCTGCAATGCAGGAGACATGGGTTCGATCCCTCAGGGGGAACATCCCCTGGAGAAGGGAATGACTACCCATTCCAGTATTCTTGCCTGGAGAATCCCATGGATAGAGGAGCCTGGCAGGTTACAGCCCATGGGGTCGTAAAAGAAGTGGACATGACTTAGAGACTAAACAACAACAACACGATATGTTTAAAATAGTTTGGTCCCTAAAAAACATTCTGAACTACACAGAATTTTTCAGGGACAATTCTATAGGCACACTGTACCAGTATAGTTTTTGAGGTTAAAAAATGCAAGAGAGATTGGGTTACAGTCTGATTTAAACGAAGAGTATTGGCTGAGGCTTAACTGGCTCAAATCTATGCAAATAGAAGACAAAAAACCATGGATGGAGTTGCAGGTGGCAGGCCTCCCGCTTGTCACCGATCTAGGGCTCTTCATGCGAGAGGAGTGAAAACGCTTGGCGGGCTCCACACAGCTTTGTTTCCAGCTCCCCACCCACCGCCCCCAACTCCTATCAGCTCCGGATGCCGGCGATTTGAGAGGCAGACCCATTCAGAGAGCTATCTCCTGGCAGACAGCAATCCTGGGCCAGGTGAAACGAGGGTCTTCGGGATCCTCCCCCAGAGACAAAGGAGGGTGGTGGGGAGATAGTATCTCATCCACTGGAACATTCCAAAAATGGGGCGAGAAAGCGTGAGAAAGGCCAGAAATTGCAGAAGATCACCCCACGGATGGAGACAAATGTCTCTTCTTGGCAAATTTCAGCAAGAGCCAATTCTTAATCGATCTGGGGTTTATCCAAAGAAACTCTGTGATCCAAGGAGGATGGGGTTGGGGAGACAGTGTAGACAGGCCTTCCTTACCCTCACTGGGCTCTCGGGGGTCCCAGGTGGGAAAGAACACTGGGGTCAACGCTGGTTCCTGGGGACGGTCAGCATGGTGCTCATTCGTCCCCCACTTTACCCTTTCACTTGGTTTTTATTTATCCCAGACAGAGAGTCAAAGCAGAGCTACCAGATAACCAGCTAACTCACTGCTTAGGAGTGAATTAACTAGTGTAGAAGTCTGCTTAACCTTGTGAACACAAAGGGGAAAGATGAGTTACAAAAGCATCAATAGAGAGAAATTAACATAGTATGTACACAATACCGTGTACGTACCAGGGAAGTACTGGGAAGTACTGGGATGTATACAATACCGTGTACATACCAAGGAAGTACTGGGAAGTACTGGGATGTACACAATACCTTGTACATACCAAGGAAGTACTGGGAAGTACTGGGATGTACACAATACCGTGTACATACCAAGGAAGTACTGGGAAGTACTGGGATGTACACAATACCTTGTACATACCAAGGAAGTACTGGGAAATACTGGGATGTACACAATACCGTGTACATACCAAGGAAGTACTGGGAAGTACTGGGATGTACACAATACCTTGTACATACCAGGGAAGTACTGGGAAGTACTGGGACTTCCCTGGTGGTCCAGTGGCTAAGACTCCATGCTCCCAATGCAGGGGGCCCAAGTTCCATCCTCAGTCAGGGAACCAGATCTTGCATGCAACTATAGACCCTGAATGCTGAAACTAAGACCCTCATAGCCAAATAAATAAATAAGTGGAAGACTTGGTGCAGCCAGATAAATAAAAACATTTTTTAAATATCTTATCCTTGGTCCAGGAAGATTCCACGTGCCTCAGGGCAACTAAGCCCGTGAGCCACAGCTAGAGCCCATGCTCTGCAACTAGAAGAGCCATCACAATGAGAAGCCCCTGCTCTCCGCCACTAGAGAAAGCCCAACTACAGCAACAAAGACTCAGTGCAGCCAAAAATGAATTAATTTAATTAAAAAAAAATATATATATATATACACAAAGGCAAACCGAATATAACAGTGGTCTCTGTTACAAGGTCTACACTTCCCAGCCCGTGCCGGTCAGCACGCATGATAATCTGATCAATGACCCATGCTGTCTGGCACAAAGAAGAGGACAGACCAGCGTGGTAGGACACCAGTCCTGCTCACAGTCTCACTTGCTTTGCCCTTATCTCAATAGGGCACTCAGATCCTTCTCCCTCCGCCCGCCCATGATTTTACAATTGTGACACCCCTTTAATCCCCTCCTTCTTCGTATAAAACTCACTACCTTCCACAGGTTTAGGGTTTCAGATACTAGAGGCCCGTGGCCCATCTGTATTCCTGGTTTCCTCAGCTCTTTTCCTCCCAACTCATCTGTTCTTCTCTCCCTGCCTTTCCCCAGCTTTCCTTCTTTCCTTGGGGTAGCACAGGAGACCACCCCCTAATTTCTGAGTTAGGGGTTCCAAAGGAGGGGAAGAGAGTTATGAGGCCAGTGCTGTGGGCAGAGAGTGTTAGTCACTCAGTCGTCGCCGATGCTTTGGGACGCCATGGACTGTAGCCCACTAGGCTCCTCTGTTCTTGGGATTCTTGAAGCAAGAATACTGGAGTGGGTTGCCATTCCCTTCTCCAGGGGATCTTCCTAACCCAGGGATAAAACCGGGGTCTCCTGCATTGCAGGCAGATTCTTTACAGTCTGAGCCACCAGACAAGCCCCAGTGGGCAGTGAAGACATGGTTTGATCCTGTTATATATGTTATATTTGGCTATAGGGCAGTAGGTTCATCTTACTGCACCTTTTCTCAATAACCAACTCTTGCATGTTGGTGGGGGTGGGGTATGTATTAAGACTTTGTTTCCTGAGGGCTGCTTGTTCAGTTTTAGGCTGAGTGGCACTTGATAATATATGGCAGGCTTAGCTGTCATCTCAGCCAAGCTTCCCAGGGCACAAAGAAATGGGCCACGTTGAACGTTCCTTGATCTGCAGTCCAGCGCAGGGCTGGCAGAACCCCCATGCAAAGTGTCAGAGAAAGGGAAATGACCTGGTGGTGGGCTTTGGAGTCACATACCCCTGCATGTGACTCCTGGTTCTGCCACTTAGCTGGTGTACATCCCAGATAAATTCTGACCCTCCGTGAGCTGTGGGCTTCTCAGTTGAACACCGGAGATCAAGAGCTCTGACAGAAAGGGACTGGAAGACAACCTCATATAGAACTGCTGAGCCAGGCAGTATGTTCCGAGTTGAGGACCACCACCCATAAGTGGTCCATGAAATCATTTTAGTGGGACACAAACAGTATCTGTACAGAAAGGAAAACATCACCGTCACCCCCCACCTTGTAGTTGGAGGAACTATTGTGCTGTTAGCTTGCTCCTGTTATATCTAGAACGTAGGTGTGTATGTTTGTACTGGCAACGCAAAGTGTACTTTTTTGTGGATCATGGCAAAGTTTGAGACCTTGACACAGAAGGATCAGCTAAGATCTGGGGAAGACGTGGCAGGTGATGTCACACCTGGCTCCTACACA
The DNA here is from genome assembly GCF_033118175.1 of Dama dama. Taxonomy (NCBI): domain Eukaryota; kingdom Metazoa; phylum Chordata; class Mammalia; order Artiodactyla; family Cervidae; genus Dama; species Dama dama. Next base: position 12,769,652 of record NC_083702.1, read on the forward strand.
GAATATCCTGTCTGAATCTATAGATGACAGCCTGACACTCATGTGTCCATTCTTCTCAAACTCCCTGGCCCATCACCCCAAGGCCCCCCTGTGGTCCCTCCTCCTCCCCCACCCTTGGGCTCAGGTTCAGCATCTGTATACCACTCCCCTGGCTGGGGCTTGCTTACCTCTCCCGAGCCCAACCATGAGCTCCCTGAGGGCTGGCCGCACAGGCCCTACACTGGAAGGGGAGTGGCTGGCAGGATAGGGGACACTCAGTAGCAGGGGGCAGCCCAGGTTTGGGGAGGAAGGGCAACTGGGTCCCTTCACAATCTAATTCAGTGGCACTTACTGAAGGCTCACGCTGTGCCAGGTACTGTGTTGACACCATCACTGGCATTGTATTTAACTTCAAAAGAATATGAATTATTATCCCAATTTTAAGGGTGAAGAAACTGAGGTTCACTCAACAAGGAGGCAGCAGAGATTTGAATGCTAGATCTTCTCCTTATTCACTTGTTCCTTCATTCACTTATTCTTTCAAAGGATACTTAACAAATGCCCACAATACACTAGGCACTGTGCCCAGCACCGAAGACATAGAGAGAGACGACCAGTCCCTGACCTCAAAGATGAGCTAAAGACACTTGAATATGAGAATCTGGTAAACGCTGAGAGAAGCGGGTGGAGAGAGGGGGCTGGATTTGAGGCACATTTCATGATTCTACAGAAGAGGTGGGAGAAGTAGTGATTCTTACATTTTACTTAAACATAAGTCAACAATGTTGGATTTTTCTCCTTTTTCTTTCTCTCTTTTTTTAAACAGTGAGCATGTATTATTTGCATAATTTTAGCAAGAAGGACACAGGTGATAAGCAGCATTCAGATGCTCTGGAGGTGAGCAGAGTGAGACCTGGAGAAGGGGAGACTGCTGAGGCTTGAGGCCCCCGGGGGCCCTGCCTCTGAGTCAGCGCTTGTCTGCATGGTAGGTGGTCAGGAAGGGAGGCAGGGCTGCTGGGGGACAGAAGCCGAGTTTGGCCAACCTCTGACAAGCTCCAAGCTCCTTAAAGACAGGAATTCACAGCTCCACACAGCAAGGAGTGAGCAGTGAGCCCGAGGCTCATCTTACAGGTCAGAAATCCGAGACACAGACAGGAAAAGACGCTTTGTGCCAGAGCCGGGAGGATTTGACCCCGATGGCAGCGATGTCGGGGCTCCAAGGAAAGGCGGGCTTGTTGGGGGGTGGGGGTGAGCCAAAGTCACAGCCCTGGCAGGGGAGGCAGAGCTGGGAGGTGTGGCCCCTGGGTAGGTGGAGGACCGGTGTGTAGTTAAAAGAAAGAGGTGGGCCAGGTGTGGCCGTCCAACAGGGAGGCCCCGGGGCATGAGTCACACGCACTCCCCGCAGCACCCAGATCTCATGGGAAATGCCAGGGAGCAGTGGGTGAACCCCACAGGCCAACTGCTGGCCTCTGTTGAGTCACCCCATCCATTTAGGAGTTGTCCCTCGGGAACTTATTTAAACAAAAGGAAAGATGTCACCCATCCTGAAATCAGGTGAAGGGGTGGTCACACCCTCTATCCACGTCAGCACTGAGAACGCCCCCATCCCAGACTCCCCCAGCTCCTTCCCAGGCCTGGCGTGGCCTCTCTTCCTGAGGCTCTTCTGTCCTTCTTGTCCTTCCTCCCACTGGCCCCTCCTCCCTCCTCTGAGTCCTCTGCAGCAGGGTCTCCACCCCACGACTCCTGTGCTACCTTCCGTGTCCTGATCGTTGGGAACTAACAAGTTGTCCCCGCAGGCTGTGACAATATCCTCCATCCGGGAGGCTGGCCACGGGCAGGCGAGGGGCCCGGCAACAGCTGCTTCTCAGAACTCCGAGGGGGCAGGGGCACCAGGGCGCAGGAAGCCCTGTCGACAGGTGGCTTGCACAGGCCAGCCAACTGGGCCCATGCCCCATGAGAGGCAATGGCGAAACCGCCCATAAACAAGTTCCTCTGCCTGGACCGGATCTCCCCTCCAGGAAGAACACCCAATCCTCACCCTGAGTGTCTGGTTTATCCTGAAGCCCAAGATGCCCGGACTCCTCTCCTCGGGCCTTTGCTGTCAGCATTTAGGGGGCCTAGATCCCTTCCTGGGCTGGGACAAATATGTGTGACAGGAGCAGCAAAGAGTGCAAGAAGGCCCTACCCTAGCTGGCTGAGACACCACCCACGCCACACCCAGTGTGTGCCTGCATCCACACAGGGCTAGCATCCTTACTTAAGTCACCTGCTTGGCCCTTAACTTTTTGACCACCCCAACCCCAGACCTAAACAAAGGTCAGAAGGACCACAGCCAGACAGGAGACTCCCATGATGCTAGCTAGCCCATCCTGCTGCTAGTTCAAGCTTCCAGAGGGGGAAGACCAGCCTCTAGAAACCTCCCCAGGCCCCTCAGAGTATTGTCCCCAGATTTTATTAACACACTGTTGGGGTCTCTGGGCTCTGACCCAGAGCACCCCACCCCCCAAGGTTTTGTATCTTCTAGTCAAAGCTCCACTGCTGGGTTCCTAGACTCACCAACTCACCACTTAACCGGTTTTCCCAATTGTACGTCCAGGGCAGGGCAGTGCCCCCATGGCCATCCAGATGCTGGAGGAGCCTGTTTAAGGATGGACTTGGGAACATCCAGGAAGACAAAGTTATAAATGCAGACTTATCAATATCCATTCCTCAGCTCTGGTGTCCTAGGTCTTCTAACTCAGCCCCACACATCTGCTTTCCCTCAGTTTGTTGTTCCAGGCAGGAAATTTTCTTTCTTTGTAGGTTCCATTCCAGCCATACCTGCCAATCCCCCTACCCCGACCCATGATCCCACACATGCAGGAATCCTTCCTTCCTGAGTGTGTGTGCATGCTCAGTTGTGTCCGACTCTTTGTGACCCCATGGACTATAGCCTACCAGGCTCCTCTGTCCATGGAATTCTCCAGGCAAAGAATACTGGAGTGAGTAGCCATTTCCTCCTCCAGGGGATCTTCCCAACCCAGGGATCAAACCCGCGTCTTTTATGTCTCCTGCGTTGGCAGGCAGATGTTTTTACCAACTGTGCCACCTGGGAAGCCCTTTGCTTCCTAAGAGCTCATTGAAAACCGACATGGGAGGGGACCAAAACAAACAAAAACCCCCAAATAAGAAACATATCAAGAAAAAACAGGAATCAGGAAATCAGCATCACATGGGTCCACAGATGTAACTATTAAACTTTATCCTGGGTCCAAGAACATCCCTCGAGTGCACAGTCCAGGACACTGGTTTGAAGCATCCAAAGCCAGCAGTGTGTGACCACATGGGGTGTGGGAGCTGAGGGTGGGGACACAGGATCTCATTTAAAACCACCTCTCAGGGACTTCCCGGGAAGTCCAGTGGTTAAGACTTCACCTTCCAGTGCAGAGGGTGTGGGTTCAATACCTGGTTGGGGAGCTAAGATCCCAGGTGCCTTGTGGCCAGAGAACCAAAACATAAGAAAGACAGAAGCAACATTGTAACAAATTAGTAAAGACTGTAAAAATGGTCCATATCAAAACACAACAAAACATCTTTCAGCGTTAAGAGGCATAAAGGTATAAAGGCAGGCCTCATGATACCCATCAGAGGCAGCATCAAGCGGGAAGAGGGAAAACAATCTCTCTTCGGGTCAACTGTGGGGCACTGCTAAGGTATTAATAAGCCCAGCAGAAAGCACAGAGGACCTGGCAAGTGGCCAGGGCAGGGGAGGGGCATTAAACCAGAGGAGCAGAGGGAGGTCTGTTTAGTGCTTAGCCGCTGCTCTGAAAATCTGGGGTGGGCATCCCAGTTAGGGGATAGCGGAGGGCAGGGACTAAGAAATTTGGCAGTCAGTGGTCAAGACTCCACGCTTCCAATGTAGAGGGCACGAGTTTGATCCCTGGTAGGGGAACTAAGATCCCACATGCTGCACAGAACAGCCAAAAAAAGAAAAGAAAAAAGAAAGCCAGAGGACCCTGTACCCAGAAGGTGACTCAAGGATCACAATCGCAAGGAGGTGCTTAGGGCAGGAAACCCAGACTCCCTGGAGGATGGCCGTTCTATGGCACAAGAGAGGAGCAATGAGGAGATGACAGGCGGACCTCACCAAGAACAGGATGTCTACCTCCCAGCACTGAGACAGGTGAAGGGGAAAGGATGGGGACGGGAAAGCTAAGCATGGCAGCTAAGCACTGGTTCAGTGCTCAGATAGAATGAACAAAGGAGATTCCTCCAGAAGAAAATGCAATCACCATGTGACCCAGCAATTCCACTTCTAGAGTGTACACCCAAAAGACCTGAAAACTGGTGTCAAAACAAATATTTATGCACCAGTGTTCAGCACTATTCACAACAGACAAAGGTGGAAGCCACCCAAATGTCCCATCAGCAGATGAGTGGTCTATCCCGCACAATGGAGTATGAGTCAGCCATAGAAAGGAACCAGGTACTAATAACATGTTACAGTATGGATGAACCTTGAAACCATGATGCTAAGCGAAAGACGCCAATCATAACAGGTCACATACTCTATGAATACATTTATACGAAATATGCAGAACAGGTAAATCCACAGACAGGAAGCAGATTAGAAGGTGGCAGGGCTGGGGGAAAGAGGAGAGTGTCTGCCTGAGGCATACAGAGTCTCCTTGTGGGGTGATGAAAACGTTTCAGAACCAGGCACAGGTGATGGTTACACAACATGGAGGGTGTACTGAATGCCATTGAACTGTACATTTTAAAAGGTCAGTGTTATATGAATTTCACTTCAGTTAAAGAAAGAAGAATGAATGAATGAATAGAGGCAGTAAGGGAGCCCAGGGAACAAGGCTGAGAGATGACAGAAGAGAAAACAGGAACTAGAGGTGGGCCAGAGACTGAGTCAACACGACTTGCTCTCTGAGTCCACAGCACTCAGCCTTCTCTCTGCCCCAGTCACAGACAGGGTACCTGGCTGTGGGCATAGCTGGGGCTCTCCTTGGTTCCCAAGGACCTAACAAATGCCATCCTTTTCTCCAGGCCTCAAGAGGTATTGGAATACAAGTGAGGGAAAAGGACACGAAATAGCTTTTATCAATAATTTATAGATACATATGTAAACACTCACTGGAAAAGACCCTGACACTGGGAAAGATTGAAGGCAGGAGGAGAAGGGGACGACAGAGGATGAGATGGTTGGATGGCATCACCGACTCGATGGACATGAGGTTAAGCAAGCTCCAGGAGTTGGTGATGGACAGGGAAGCCTGACGTGCTGCAGTCCATGGGTCTGCATGCAAAGAGTCGGACATGACTGAGAGACTGAACTGAACTGAACTGAACTGATGCAAACAAAAAATATACACTACCAGCAAAGTATGTACTAATGTATACATACTTTTATGATATAAACCATTCATGGGGACTTCCATGGTGGTCCAGTGGTTAAGATTCCATCCTGCAATGCTGGGGATGCCGGTTCGATCCCTGATGAGGGAACTAAGATCCCACAAGCTGCGGAGCAACTAACCCCACGTGCCACAGCTCGAGAGTCTGTGCACTGCCACAAAGATCTTGAGTGCACCAACTAAGACCTGATGCAATCTAATCAACTAATTAATTAAAATAAATCATTCAAGAGCATTGATATTCTCGTCATTCTTAGTAACCATGAGTCACCTGCTTCCATCATTTCCTTGGGACACAACTTTAAGAAAAAAGTGCTACCAGAAGGCAAGACTTAACCCTGAATGCTCCAACACAGTCAGGACCACCATTAGCCTAAGATCAAAGGGTGGGTCTCAGCCTCTGCTGCTACTCACGGGATCTCCGAGGCAAGGAAAACCACATTCCTCGGGAAGCTGTCCCAAGTCAAACTAGTGTTACCTGAATGTGGGCCTCCCTGCCTTAAGCCACCATCCTTCCAATCCTTCAGGACTGCTGCGGAATGAGGAGGAGGGAGAAGAGACTTCAGAGGACTCACCTTCTGACCTCCTGGCTCCTAAATTCAGGATCAGGATTGGGTAAGCACCTAGCCAGCATATTTAAAAGCAGAGGCATCACTTTGCCAACAAAAGTCCATATAGTCAAAGCTATGACTTTTCTAGTAGGCATGTACAGATGTGAGCGTTGGACCATAAAGATGGCTGAGAGCCAAAGAATTGATGCTTTCAAACTATGGTGCTGGAGAAGACCGGTGAGAGTCCTTTGGACTGCAAAGAGATCAAATCATTCAATCCCAAAGGAAATCAAACCTGAATATTCACCAGAAGGACTGATGCTAAAGCTGAAGCTCCAATACTTTGGCCACCTGATGCGAAGAGCTGACTCAGAAAACACCCTGATGCTGTGAAAGACTGAAGGCAAAAGGAGAAGTGGGTGGCAGAGGATGAGATGCTTGGATGGCATCACCAACACAACGGACATGAGTTTAAGCAAACTCTGGGAGAGAGTGAAGGACAGGGAAGCCTGGCATGCTGCAGTCCATGGGGTCCCAAAGAGTCAGACATGGCTGTGACTGAACAACAAGCAGAGTTCAGTTTAACGTAAGGTCCTGGCTGTTTGAAATGCCAGAGCCTGCCTGCAATGTGGACTCTCTGACTGCTGGTGCAATTTGGAGAATGGGCATTAAGACCCTTTTCTAAAGTTGATCTATGCCCATGAAGATGAGAACTGCATTAAAAAGACTTTAGGCTAAGTGACCAATGAGAAGCACTGTCCAACCTTTCCAACAAGAACTCCATGGCCGCTGCGCCATCAGTCCTAGAAAATGTAGAAAACCCACCACCTACCTCGATGGCAGCTGTTACTTTTATTAATTTTTAAAACCACCTCTCAATCTTCATGATTTATGTTTAAATGAGATAGAAAATGTACCTGAAGTGATGTTAAAGCTCATAGATAAAGGCAGGAACTACTGAGGACATTGGTTGAGATACTGACAGTTTTTAAAGTCTTGATAAATACAGTGGTGAATTATTGAAAGTGTTCCCTCTAGGATCAAGACAACATTCATTGTAAAAAAAAAAAAAAGACAACATTCATTGTATTTCAACATTGAAGGTCTTAGTCACCACAGTAAGGTGAGAAAAATAAATAAAAGGCATAATGACAGGAAAGGAATGAATAGAACTACATTTATTCTTAATTGAAAGATTATATACTTAGAAAACCTAAAGTAATTGACAAACTATTAGAATTAATGAATTAATGTAGTGGGATCGCAAGATACAGGGTCAATATACAAAAGTCAATTGTATTTTCTATATACTACCAATAAACAATTGAAAATGAAATTTAAAATACAATGTTTATGAGAGTATCATAAAGCATTAAATGCATTGGAATACATTTAGTGAAAGATGGGCATGAGCTTAACATTGAAAACCACAAACCACTGTTGAGAGAAATTAAAGAAAACCTACAGGGAAATCCCTGGCAGCCTAATGGTTAGGACTTGACCCTTTCACAGACAGAACCCAAGTTCAATCCCTGGTCAGGGAACTAAGATTGCAAGTCATGGGGTACAGCCAAAATAAGAAAAAAAAAAAGAAAGAAAAAAGGGAAAGGAAGAAAAGTGTCATTAAGAAAAGAGAAAGCCTACATAAGTAGAGAAATACTCCATTTTTGTGAGTTGGAAGGCTCAATATTACTAAGATGTCCATTCTCTCCCAATTTTATTTCATTCAACATCCCAGCAGACATTTTCTAGAAATTAATGAGCTGATTCTAAAAATTTCTGGAAAGCTAAAGGACCACAGATAGCTAAGACTATCATAAAGGAAAAGAAAAAAGTTGGAAGACTTATACTGTAAGATTTCAAACTTAAAGAGGCAGCAATTAAGACAGAGTCATACGGGTATCAAATTTGGATAGTCCACGGACTTCCCTTCCCACATCCAGTGGTTAAGATGGGCTTCCACTGAAGGGGGTGTGGGCTCAATCTCTGGTCAGGAACTAAGATCCCACAGGCCACATGACACAACCAGAAAAAAAATTTTTTTGGATAGTCCAAAAGGGAGTCTATTGGTCACAGCTGGTTTTCAATAAGGATTCTAATGCAATTCAGTGGGGAAAGGAAACTATGAAAATATTTTAAAACAGAGTTAGAACATATAGATATTTGTATGGAAAAAATTAACCTTAATTTATATCTCACACCATACAGAAAAATTAATTCATAATGGATCACAGAACTAAAGTCAAGAGCTAAGTTTCTGGAAGAAAATATATCTAGAAAATCATATCTTCATAGCTTTGGGGCAGGAAAGGATTTATTATACAAGACATAAATGGCATTAATGATAAAAGACAAAAAAATTAACTGGACCCCATCAAAACTAAAAACTTCTCATTAAAAGACAAAGAAAACACCAGCCCAGGTTGGATGCATGAGACAAGTGCTCGGGGCTGGTGCACTGGGAAGACCCAGAGGGATCGGGTGGAGAGGGAGGTGGGAGGGGGGATCGGGATGGGGAATACATGTAAATCCATGGCTGATTCATGTCAATGTATGGCAAAAACCACTAAAATATTGTAAAGTAATTAGCCTCCAACTAATAAAAATAAATGGAAAAAAAAAAAAAGACAAAGAAAAAGGCTGAAAGTGAGCAGGAAATGCGTAAAACATGACTGACAAAGGACTCATTTCCAGAAAATAAAAAGAACTCCTAAAAGTCAATGAGAAGACAATTCAATTTAAAAATGACCTAAGATTTAAATACTTCATGAAAGATACAGGAATAATCACCAGGTAATGGCAAAATCCTCAGCCTCACTGGTCATCTTAGAAATGCAAAGTAAAACCCTAACGAGATACCACCTCATAGCCACTTGAATTACTAAAATTAAAAGATTGATATTGCCCAACGTTGCAAGGATGTGGACCAACTGTATTGCTTATACCTTGCTGGTGAGAGTATAAAATGATACAGATACTATAAAAAGAGTTTAGCAATTTCTTATGAAAACTAAACATATGCCTACCCTATGATCCAGCAATTCTATTCTTATATACCCAAGAGAAATAAGTGTGTCTACACAAAGTCTTATACAAGGAAGTTTATAGTAATTTTATTTATAATAGACCAAATGGAAAGAACTAAAATTCCCATCAAGAGAAGAGCTGATAAACAAATTGTGGTTTAGCCAAAATTAGGAATGCTACTCATCAATTAAAAAAAAAAAAAACTGATGCAAGCGACAACACGGACAAATCTCAAAACCATTTCTAATGAGAGTACCAGACATGAGAGTCCATTACTGTATAACTCCATTCATAGACAGAACTTCCTCGACTAGTGATGGGGTCACATCCCAAAAAACCCATCTTAAGTTGAAAACACCATAAATCAGAAATGCATTTAATACACCTAACTTAACAAATATCACAGCTTAGCCAAGTGCAGAACACATATCAGCCAACAGTTGGGCAAAATCATCTAACACAAAGCCTAAGTGCTGAATATCTCATGTAATTTATTGGTTACTGTACTTAAAGTGAAGAACAGATGGCTGTCTGGGTCCAGAATCGTTTGAGTGTATCAGTGGTTCACGCTGTAATGGTAGGACTGCCGCTGCCAGCATCGCAAGAGTGTAGTGGACCACGTATCGCTACCGCTGGAAAAGATCAAAATTCAAAATGCAGAGTACAATCTACAGAATGCCTGTTGCGTTTGCACCCATCATGAAGTCAAAAAATTGTCGAGCCGTCGTAAGCTGGGGAATGTCGAACCGAAGTTCAAGAACAGGCAGAGTAGATCTACCGGAGAAATCCGAACAGTGGTAGCCTGGGAGGAATTGATTGAAAAGAGGCTTTATTCACTGTTCTAAGACGCCTCTGGGGATTTCCCTGGTATTGTAGTGGTTAAGAATTCACCCACCAATACAGGGGACACCGGTTCGATCCCTGGTCCAGGAAGATTCCACATGCCGGAAAGCAACTGAGACTGTACTACAAAAACTACTGAAGCTTCTGTGCCTAGAGCCCATGCTTCACAACAAGAGGAACCAGAGCACCCCAGCAAGAGAGTAGCTCCTGCTCTCTGCAACTAGAGAAAAGCCTGTGCGGGAGCAAAGGCCCAGCACAGCCAAAAAAAATAAATAAACACTTTTTTTTTAAAGAGGCAACCAAAGGATAGGTTAAAAAAAAGAAAAAGGCTCCTCTCACTCTACTTACTCATCCCTCCCTTTGACTAATTCCAGACAACCAGTGACATTTTCAGTCTCCACAATTTCACCTTTTCCAGAATATCAAATATTTGGAATCATTCAGCACATGGCCTTTTCAGACTGGCTTCTTTCACTTAATAATTCACATTTAAGGTTCGTCCATGTCTTTCCATAGCTTGACAGCTCATTTCTTCCTAGTTCACTGCCTGGATGTACCAGTTTATTTGAACCATTCACCTACTGAAGGACATCTTGGTTGCTTCCACGTTTTGGTCATTATGACTAAAGCTGCTATAAACATCTGTGACTAGGTTTTGGTGTGGACACAATCCTTTGGGTAAAAATCAAGGAGCATGACTGTTGGAGCAGATGGTAAAAGTAGATTTTGTTTTATAAGAAACAAACAAGCTGTCTTCCAAACTGCTGCACCATGGCGTGTTGCCCCAGCAATGGCTGAGAGTTTCTGCTGTTCCACAGAATCACCCACATCTGTGTTCTGAGTGTTCTTTTGTTTTGGCTACTCTGACAGGTGTGTAGTGATACTTCACTGTCATTTTAACACGCAATTCCCTAATAAAAGATGTTGAACATATTTTTCATTTGCTTACTTGTCATCTGGATATCTTCTTTGATGAGGTAACTGTCTGGGTAATTTGCCCATTTTTAAAAAATTGAGCTATTCTTTTTCTTATTGTTGATTTTAAGAGTTCTTTGCATATTTTGGATAACTGTCCACTATCAGATATGTCTTTTGCAAATGTTTCTCCTGGTCTGTGGCTTGTGTTCTCATTCTATTGACACTGATTTTTGCACAGCAGAAGATTTTAATTGCAATGAAGTCTGAAAAGTGAAAGTGAAAGTCACTCAGGAGGGTCCAGCTCTTTCTGACCCCATGGACTATAGTCCATGGAATTCTCCAGGTCAGAACACTGGAGTGGGTAGCTGTTCCCTTCTCCAGGGGATCTTCCCAACCCAGGGATGGAACCCAGGCTTCCCACATTGCGGGTGGATTCTTTACCAGCTGAGCCACCAGGGAAGCCCTAGAATAATGGAGTGGGTAGCCATTCCCTTCTCCAGTGGATCTTCCCAACCCAGGAATCGAACCGGGATCTCCTGCATTGCAGGAAGATTCTTTACCAGCTGAGGAATTCTAGTTTATCAATTATTTCTTCCAGGGATTGTGCCTTTGGGGTCGTACTGAAAATCATTGTTATATCCAAGGTGAGATTCATCGAGCTTCTCACCATTAAGTACAATATTAGCTGCAGGTGTTTTGTCAATGTTCTTTATCAAGCTCATGAAGTTCACCTCTACTGCTGGGACTTTTTATCATGAATAGATGCTGGATTTTATCAAATGCTTTTTCTGTGTGTATTCATATGATCATGTGATTTTTCTTCTTCACCCTGTTGATGTGGTGGATAACATTGATTTTTTTAAATTTTATTTTATTTGGCTATGTTGGTTCTTAATTGCAGCACACAGGATCTTTGCTGGGTCACGTGGGATCTTTCGTTGTGGCTCACGGGCTCAGCTGTTGCGGCTATTTGCAGCTTGCAGGTTCAGCAGCCCCACAGTGTAGGGATCTTAGCTCCCCAACCAGAGATTGAACTCATGTTCCCTGCGTGACAAGTTGGGTTCTTAACCCCTGGACAACCAGGGAAGTCTCCCATTAATAGATTTTTAAATATTCAACCAGCTTTGCATATCTAGGATAAATTCCACTTTACTACAGGTGTATAATTATTTTCGTACATTGTAGATTTGTTTGCTAATATTTTGTTAAAGATTTTTGCACTTGATCATGAGAGATAATGGTCCGAAGTTTCCTTTTCTTATAATCCGCCCCTCTGCCCTGTTTTAGTAGTAGGGGAACGCTGGCCTCATAGAATGAATTTTAAATAAAGTTGACCCTTGAACAATACTAGTTTGAGCTGTGTGGGTCCACTTACACGTGGATATTTTTCAGTAGTAAACACTACAATACCACATGATCTGTGGTTGGTTGGATCCATGGATGCGTCCTTGGATATACAAGAACTGCAGATACAAGAGCCAACTATAAGTTATACACCAATTAACCCCTGCATTGTTCAAGGGTCAATTGTATTCCCTCTGCTTCTATCCTCTGAAAGAGATGTTGAGAACTGGTATCCTTTCTTCATTTAATGTCTAGTTAGAATTCACCAGTAAGCCCATCTGAGTATTGTGTTTTCTGTTTTGGAAGGTTATTAATTATTGACTGAATTCCTTTAATAGATATATACCTATTCAGATCGTCTGTTTCTAGCTATTATTAGCAGACTGGATCTCTCAAGGGATTGGTCTAGTTCCCCCATGTTATCAAATTTGTAGGCAGAGAGTTGTTCAAAATATTCCTTTATTATCCTCTTAATGTCCCATGGAATTTACAGTAATGCCCTCTCTTTCATTTCTGATACTAGTAATTTGTGTCTTCTGTTTATTCTTAGTGACTTGGCTAGAGGCTTGTCAACCTTATTGATCTTTCCAAAGAACCAGCAGCTTTTGTTTTTGTAGATTTTCTCTACTGGCTTCCTATTTTCAATTTCACTTATATTTCTGATGTAATTTTAAAAATTTCTTCTCTTGCTTACTTTGGATTTAATTTGCTCTTCTTTCTCTAGTATACTAAGGTGGAAGCTTAGATTACTGATTTTAGATCTTTTTTCTTTTCTAATAAATATGTGTATGTGTGTGTGTGTGTGTACGCTCAGTTGTGTCTGACTTTTTAAGACCCCGTGGACTGTAGCTTTGCAGGCTCCTCTGTCCATGGGATTTCCCAGGCAAGAATACTGGAGTGGGTTGCCAGTTCCTTCTCCAGGGGATCTTCCTAACCCAGGGATCAAACCCAAGTCTCCTGCATTGGCAGGCGGATTCTTCACCACTGTGCCACCTGGGAAGTCCTTTTAAACACGTACATTTCAACAATGCTAGAAATTCTCTAAGCACTGCTTTCAATGTATCCCACAAATTGCAATAAACTGTATTTTAACTTTCACTTAGTACAAAATACTTTTGAAATTTCTTCTTTGACTCTTTCGAAGTATGTTGTTTAATCTCGAGGTATTTGAGGTTTTCCAGCAATCTTTTTGTTATTAATTTCTAGTTTAATTCTACTGTGGTCCAAAAGCAGACACTGTATGGTTCCCATTCTTTTAAATTTTTTAAAGTGTGCTTTATGACCCAGAAAGTGATTTTGGTGAATGTTTGGTGTAAGCTTAAGAAGAAAGTATAACATGCTGTTGTTAACATTAAGGATTATTATGTCTTCCTGTTGTATTAATATATAATGCCCCTCTTTATCCCTGATAATTTTCTTTGCTCTGAAATTTCTTCTCTGTCTGAAGTTAATACAGCTACTCCTGCTTCCTTTTGAGTGACATTAGCATGATACATCTTTCTCCATTCTTTTACTTTTAATCTAAATATCTTTATATTCAAAGTTGGTTTCCTGTAGTTGGGTCTTGTTTTTGAATCCATGTGACTCTCCATCTTTTAATTGGTATATTTAGACCATTGATATTTAAAGCATACATAATAAACATTCACAGTCAAATACACTGTTGCTATTATTATTTTGAACAACTTATCTGTGAAACATAAAAGCTTTTATTTTTATGTATTCATTCTCCAATGCTCTTCCTTTCTTTATGTAGATTTGAGTTTCTCACCTATATAGTTTTCCTTCTGTCTGAAGAACTTTTTTAACAGTTCTTGCAAGGTAGGTATACTGGCAATAAATTCTTCAATTTTTGTCTGAGAAAGTATTTCTCTTTCCCTCGTGAAGGATAGTTTCACAGGGTACAGAATTCTAAGTTGGTGCTTTGCTTTTGTTTTTTCCTTTTAACACTTTAGAGACTTCACTGAACTCTCTTCTTGCTTGCTTGCGTGGTTTCTGAGATGTCAGATGCAACTCTTACCTCTCTCCTTTATAAGTGAGGCGTCCCCCCCCCATCTTCTTTCAGAATGTTTATCTTTGACTTTCTAAAATTTGAATATGATTGTGGGGAGGGGATTTATCCTGCTTGGTGTTTTCTGAGCTTCCTGGATCTGTACTTTGATGTCTGACAGTAATCGGGGAAAACTCTCAGTCATTATTGCTTCAAACATGTCTTCTGTCCCTCTCTATCTTCTCCTCTGGTATTCCCATTATGCCCGTCATACCTTTGTAGTTGTCCCACAGTTCTTGGATAGTTTGTCCTGTTCTGTATTGAGATTTTTTTCCTCAGTCTTTTTTCTCTTTATTTTTCAGTTTTGGAAGTTTCTAGCATCATACCCTCAAGCTCAAAGCTCTTTCCTTGGCATGTCCAGTCTACTAATGAGCCCATCAAAGGCACCCTTCCTCTCTGTTACAGTGGTTTTGATCTCCAGCATTTCTTTTTCATTCTCTCTTAGAATTTCCATCTTTCTCTTTATATCATCTGATTTTGCATATTGTCTACTTTTCCCATTAAAGCTCTTAACATATTAATTGTAGGTTTCTAAATTCCTAATCTGATAATTCCAACATTTCCACCATATCTGGTTCTGAAGCTTAGTCTCCTCAAACTATGTTTTTGCCTTTCAGAAGGCCTTGTAAACTTTTACTGAAAGGTAGACAAGATATACTAGGTAGACAGGCTACACTGCAGTCAACAGACCCTTAGTGATGTGAGAGTAAGGTTTGGGGTAGGGAAGTGTTGCATAATCCTGCTATCAGGTCTCAATTTTTTGGTGAGCTGGTGGCCCTGGACCATGCCCTTGACTGCTGCTTCTCGGTTCTCACTCCCCACCCATAGATGGGACAGCAAGCTAGACTGGCCTGGAGTTGGTACTTCCCTTCCCCCAGGTAGGTCAGGCTCTGGGAAAACAGCTTCTCCTTGCAGCAGACCTTGTTGAGAAGAACAGAAGTCTCTGGCACATTTCAAAGTGGTCCTTTCCCTTCCTCCTGCTGGAAGCATTTTCCTCCAGGATTCACTGGAGGGGCTTCCCTGAGAGCTCAGTCGGTAAAGAATGCACCTGCAATGCAGGAGACCCTGGTTTGATTCCCCGCTGGAGAAGGGACAGGCTACCCACTCCAGTATTCTTGGGCTTCCCTGTGGTTCAGCTGGTAAAGAATCCACCTGCAATGCGGGAGACCTGGGCTCGATCCCTGGGTTGAGAAGATTCCCTGGAGAAGGAAAGGCTACCCACTCCAGTATTATGGCCTGGAGAATTCCAAGGACTGTATAGTCCATGGGGTCGCAAAGAGTCAGACACGACTGAGCGACTTTCACTATTCACTGCAGATGAGTGAGGACCTGGTGGAGCTCCAGGAAATAAAAAACTCACAAAAGTGTAAGTTCCACCTCCAGTGACTGGGCACCCCTGAAGTTTAGAATGTGTTTTTGTTTTTTCTTACTGAGATTCAATTGTCATAATTAAGTGTACTGTATGTTGACTTGATACATTTATATGTTGCAAAGTGATTATCACCGTGGTGTTCACTAACAGCTCTATCACGTCACATAATTATCATTCTTCTTTTTGCGGGGGGGGGGGGGGGGGACAATTATGATCTAGTCTCTTAGCAACTCTGAAGTTTATGACTCAGTATTGTTGACCGTAATCACTATGTGATGCATTACCTCTCCTACCTGAAGTTTTCAGCTCTCAGGCTTGTCCACACTGAGCCTCCAGCAATTTGACAATTACAGGTTAGGTTTCCCTACACTGTCACTGGCTCCCATGGAGGTTTCTGCTACGCTATGTTTTGTTTTTAAATTAACTATATTACAGACTGGTTCCAAATAGGAAAAGGAGCACGTCAAGGCTATAAATTGTCACCCTATTTATTTAACTTACATGCAGGGTACATCATGAGAAACGCTGGGCTGGAAGAAGCACAAGCTGGAATCAAGATTGCTGGGAGAAATATCAATAACCTCAGATATGCAGATGACACCACCCTTACGGCAGAAAGTGAAGAACTAAAGAGCCTCTTGATGAAAGTGAAAGAGGAGAGTGAAAAAGTTGGCTTAAAGCTCAACATTCAGAAAACTAAGATCATGGCATCCGGTCCCACCACTTCACGGCAAATAGATGGGGAAACAGTGGAAACAGTGGCTGACTTTATTTTTCTGAGCTCCAAAATCACTGCAGATGGTGACTGCAGCCATGAAATTAAAAACCTTACTCCTTGGAAGGAAAGTTATGACCAACCTAGACAGCATATTAAAAAGCAGAGACATTACTTTGCCAACAAAGGTCCGTCTAGTCAAGGCTATGGTTTTTCCAGTAGTCATGTATGGATGTGAGAGTTGGACTATAAAGAAAGCTGAGCGCTGAAGAATTGATGCTTTTGAACTGTGGTGTTGGAGAAGACTCTTGAGAGTCCCTTGGACTTCAAGGAGATCCAACCAGTCCATCCTAAAGATCAGTCCTGGGTGTTCATTGGAAGGACTGATGTTGAAGCTGAAACTCCAATACTTTGGCCACCTGATGTGAAGATTGGACTCATTTGAAAAGACCCTGATGCTAGGAAAGATTGAGGGCAGGAGAAGGGGATGACAGAGGATGAGATGGTTGGATGGCATCACCGACTCAATGGATGTGGGTTTGGGTGGACTCCGGGAGTTGGTGATGGACAGGGAGGCCTGGCGTGCTGCGGTTCATGGGGTTACAAAGAGCTGGACACGACTGAGTGACTGAACTAAACTGAATGTATTTTATTGTATAATAAAATGTACCCATTTTAAGTAAACAGTTGCGTAAGTGCTGACAAACGTACATATGCCTGTGTAACCTCCACCCCTTTGCCTGGATTATTCAGCTTCCTGGATGGTTTAGTATGCAGCTAGGCCTGAGAACCACACTCTGTTACTCTCTGTCATTCATTGACTACTGAGGGCTTGGGATTACCACTTCTGAGGTTATTCACTTATTTCTGGAGCTTAGTTTCTTCATATCCTCTGAAATTGGATGGGACATCTGTGAGCACAAGCCCACCACAAGAGTACCAATTTGCTGATCCCTAATGTTACAGAATCAGGCTAAAAGTGAACACAGAAAATTTACTTACAAGGTCAATTCATCAACCCTGGCACTTCCCTTGTGGTCCAGTGGCTAAGCCTCTGCACTCTCAATGCAGGCAGGGCCCGGGTTCGATCTCTGGTCAGGCAACTAGATCCCACGAACTTGAACTAAAAAATCCTGCATGGCTCAATGATGATCAAAGATCCTGCATGCTACAGCTATGACCCAGTGAAGCCGAATAAATAAATATTTAAAGAGAGACAGACAAAAAAAAAAAATTCAACAGGGATTTCCCTGGTGGTCCAGTGGCTAAGACTCCACACTTCAAATGCAGGGTGCACAGGTTCGATCCCTGGTTAGGGAACTAAAATACCACATACCATGCGGTGTGGCCAAAAAAAAAAAAAAAACCAGTTCATCAGTCCTTCACACACGTGTTGAGCTTGTACCAATTTCCCATCGCTGGCTCCTGCCTCCCTACCTCTCAACTTTAGCTGCCTTTGGATTGTAAGAACTTCTTTCCTTTTCCTGCTCACCTTCCCTGGGGAATGCAGTCACCTCCTCTCCCATCAGGGCGCAATGAACAGCCTGGGCTGACCCTCTGTCTTCATCTTTCCTCACCTCCCTTAATCTAAGTTCTCTGTCTCATGGAAGTCCCGTTTCAAATCCCACCTCCACCATGAAGCCTTCCTCCCCCAGCTAGAATCACTGGTACCAGACACGTGAGCACATAATCACACTCCAGATGCCCTTGGCCTTCACCTTGCTCTAGTTGTTTTAAATAATCAAATTCAATTAAACAAACATGGAATCAATTGAGGGCTTTCCTTGGACAAGGCATAATGCTGGGTTGTGGGCAATAATAGAATGGGGACTAAGACACAAAATACACAGGGTTCCTGCTCTCACATGACAGACTCTAAACAAGAGTAATAAGCTTTGCCCAAGGTGAGGGGTTTCTGGGTGCTGGGGAGAACAAGTCAAAGGCATGCACTATTTCCAATGTTTATATCTGTCTGTGCAAAAACATAGGTCCCGGGACACCAAGGGGGCTGGGTTCACCCTTCTCTGTGGCTCCTGCGGCTCTCACACACTGCCTCATCAAAAGTTCACTGGCTGGACCTGAACTCACAGAACAGGGAGTGTTGCACAAGTACAAGGCCATTACAGGAGGCAACCTAGCATCCTCAATCACCAAGCTTTTTAAATTTTTTTCATTTTCTCTTTTCTTTCCTGCTCATGGTCTCCTTCCTTCCTTCCCTGTTCCTTGCCCCATTTCCAGTCCTCCCTGGCCTAATCCTGGACCAGTCTGGGACCCAGGGGGGAGCCTGGTCACTGCTCAGCTGTGTTCTCCCTTCATCACCGCCCTTTATTTCTTAGCTCTTTGCATCTGGAGAGGAAGCACAGATCTTAGGTGGTCTGCCTTGGCAGCTCGTTAGACTCACCTGGGAAGCTGATGCTCAGGTCCCACCCCTCCCCAAGCTGATTGACTCGAGGTGAGGTCTTAGTCAGAATAGTGCTTCAGGCTCCCAGGTGATTCAAACATGCAGCCAGATTGAGAACCACTGCGACATACTAAGGACTTCGAAAGCTCCACCTTCTCAGCTGAGGGTGATGGTCCCTCCCCACAGATAACCATGGAAATTGGCGTAGGCCAAAAAGACAGCAGCGCTAGCTTAGGGGGTGGGCTAATGACAGAGCTTCAAATCCCCAGCAACTCAGCTCCAGAATGGATGTCAAGGCAAAGTTGAAGCTGTTCCCCCTAGAGAAGGCAGGAAGAAGAGAGATATAACAGAGGAATGAGGAGGAGGAGGAGGCAGGAAAAAAGTGAAAGTGTAATCGCTTAGTCCTGTCCAACTCTTTGGGACCCTATAAACTGTTAGCCTGCCAGGCTCCTCTGTCCACAGGATTCTCCATGCTCTTTTCCAGGGCATCTTCCTGACCCAGGGATCAAACCCACGTCTCCCTCATTGCAGGCAAATTCTTTCTGAGCTGTCAGGCAGACTGCTCTGTAAAATAAGAATCATGTGTTGCTCTGGGTGGGGGAAGGAGCGGGGAGAGGGGAGCCGGAAGATCAGAGGAGGTACCACTAGAGAAGCAGCTGGCACAGCTTTAGTTCTCAATAAATGTCAGCTTTACCCTGACACAGTGCTTTTATAGTCAAATTATTTGCACAAGAAGGAGCACCCAGTAAAATGAGTTCCATATCCTACACTGGGAGCATGAGCTTAGAGAGATTGAGATTATCCATCTTTCCAACCTCCATCCAACCCCACAGGCCAACTGACTAAGAAATCAACCCAAGGAATGGCTAGGATATCTGCACTCAAACTTGACTGTGAAGAGGATTTGCCATGAAGCCCTGAACAAGGTAAGTAACCTCTGTGAACTTCAGTTTTCTCACCCATAAAATGGAATCTATATAAAGGCTCAAATCCCCTACAGAGCAATTATGAACACCGAATGAGCTCGGTACAACATACACACAGTGGGCTCTTATTACAACAGCACTTCTCACCTGCTAGGTGATAACATTTACCTCTCTCCTCCTTACCTAACTCTCTAAACATTTATCTAAACTCCCTGTATTTTTTCAATTTTTTTATAAGAATCATATCATACATATAAAGGGATAGAGATCAGGGGCTTCCCTCATAGTTCAGTTGTTAAAGAATCCACCTGCAATGCAGACCTCTGTTGGATTCCTGGGTTGGGAAGATCTGCTGGAGAAGGGAAAGGCTACCCACTCCAGTATTCTGGCCTGGAGAATTCCATGGACTGTATAGTCCATGGGGTTGCAAAGAGTTGGACACGACTGAGCGACTTTCACTTTCACTTTCAGAAATGGTTTAGTTAACATCCATGTGTCCATCATTATACCAGAGAAATAGACATAATCAATTCCTGTGAAGCCCTTTGTGCCTCTGTTCATCTCCTCCCACAAAATAACCACCTTCCTGCAGCTTGCCTTGATTTTTCCTTTGAAGGTCAAAATCTTTAATTTTTGCCAACATGATGGTGGAAAAAACAGTATCTTTTTGTTGCTGTTGTTTTTTCCTTGATTTTCTTTAAAGAAAAATAGATTGTCCCCCAGCAACTATTTTTCATCTTTGTTTCCCCAGAATATTGAACTTTACAGTATTCTATAAATATTGGATAAATGAAGGAATGTCCTAGCAGAACTAGAACCAGAACAGGCTTTTTAAATTCTCATCTGGGTACTTCCCTGGTGGTCCAGTGGTTAAGACAATGGGCTCCCACTACAAGGGGCCTGGGTTTGATCCCTGGTCGGGGAACTAAGATCCTGCATGCCACACAGCATGGCCAAAAGTAAGTACACAAATTTTCATCTGTTTAACCTTGGGCAAGCTTCTCTGGTCCATGGTTTCCTTGCTCCTTGGCCTCCCTTCCAGCCTAAGTCATCAGTGAACCCAGCAGCTGTCTCCCAGGGCTGGGACTGAGCAAGCTGGAGATGACCTCACAGGTTCCAACCTCTGTGTTCTGGCCGCTAGTGGACTTTGCGTGGGTGACACAGGTGCCTGCCTAGTGTCAACCCCTTGGGTTCCTGGAGCAGCAGGACTTCAACCACAAATATGCTTCTCTCTTTACCCCATGTATGATGCAAACACATTTTCCCATCATTTTTTATGTGAGCCCATAGGGGGAAAAAAAAAGGAGAAGGGAATGACAACGCACTCCAGTATTCTTGCTTGGAGAATTCCATGGACAGAGGAGCCTGGTGGGCTACAGTCCATGGGGTCACAGAGTCAGACATGACTGAGCGACTAACACTTTCATAGGGAAAAGATTGAGAAGCACAATAGTAGACTATTAGGTTGGTGGCGAGCGGGAGGCTAGATTTAGCCCAAGATCAGGACAGTTTGGGGCTTCTCTCTCTTCTCCACGTTGACCCACTCAGAGGCCCACTGGCCCACAATGCAAGTGCCCGTCAGTAGGTTCTGGGGTACAGAGCGACCTAGAAAGAGATGGAGGACTGAATTATCCTCCATTTCTTTGCAAAAAAAAAAAAAGTATTCAGCTGCGCTGAGTCTCATTTGCAGCACGAGGGATCTTCGATCTTCCTCCAGGCCTATGAGATCTTTAGTTGCAGCGTGTGGGATCGAGCTCCCTGACCAGGAATTGAACCCCAGCCCCCCCACAGTGGAAGCACTGAATCTCAGCCACTGGACCACCAGGGACGTCCCAAGGACTGAGCTATCTAAAGGCAAGGAGGAGAAAAGAAGACTTGGAGAAGGCCATGGTTTCAGATCCTACCCCTGTGCAGAGGAACACTTGTCCCTGCCCCAGTGGTCCCTGCCACTGGGAGAGCAGACGTGGAGGGCCGTGTCCAGGGCTCCCCGCGGGCCGGCAGCCGCAGCTGTTGGCAGGGAGTCTCCAGGTCTAAAATTAGCCTCCTGCTCTCCACCCAGGCAGCTCGCTCTGGCAGGCGGGCTCTGCGGTGAGGTAATCACGGGGACAGCGAGCGGGTGGGGCGACAGCACGGGGCAGGGTCCTCCTCCCCAGTGGGCGCCCCCCACCCCCCACCAGGCGGGGGACCCAGGAGCATCTGTGCACAACCTCAGCCTCTCCTCGTGGGTGCCTCTGCATCCACCCTGACCTGCACTGGAGGCCCACGAGGAGAGGAACACACGCTTTCCTAATGAACATGCCAGGGCCTCAACTGACCAGTACAGTCCTGTGGGGTCAGAGACACTGTTCCCATCACACGGAAGCCTCAGCGATGGGATATTCACTGTGTCCGCTGATCTGAGCCTGGGACCCTGGGAGGGGGAGCCCAGAAGCGCCCGCCCCCTTCTTGGGAAGGGGCATCTCTCAAGGCAGAGCCCAAGCCAGAGACCCCAAGACCCCCACCGCCAGGTTCCTGGCTTCTGACGGTCTGGTCAGGGAGCCTGTGGTTGGATTGGCCAAAACAAGTGGCAGATCCCGGGCAGCAGGCCTGCCTCCCTGGGCGGAGCACACAGAGGCACTTAGTGAGGGCTAGGCCGAGGTGGAGAGGGGCAGGCTGAGGCTCTGAGGTGGGGCTTGGCCAGCAGGGCAGAGGGGGAGAGGGGGGCCACAAGAGAGATATGCCCGTGGTCACCAGGGCCTGTGAAAGGCCCTCAGGGTCACCAAACCTCTCCAGCCAGGAGCTTCCAAGACCACCTCCTAAAACGTCATTGCCCAGGGCTCACCCAGCCTCACTCCTCCCTCATCACCTCCACCCGGGGAAGTGGGAGAGAATGCAGGAGGGGAGGTGGGGGACGGCCACTGTCTCCAGAGTGGGAACAGGACCCAGTGCCCTCCCAGCCTTGCCTGCCTGGGAAGGCAAGATCACAGGGCCAGGAAGGGAGTGGAGATGGATCTGAGTCCAGGCAGCTTCCAGCTCCCCAATCTTTCTCCAGCCCCTTCCAGTGCAGAATCCCCAGTGCTGGTGCAAACACCACTCCCTTTGGGAACAATGTCAGAGCAACAGGGCATCTCGTGGACCAAGGAGCCGAGGAAACTGAGGCCCAGGAGGTGAAACCAACTCGCTCAACATCACAGAGCCAGTTCATCTCAGAACTGAGGCTGGAGGCCAGGTCCCCTGACTCCAGCCCAGGGTCCTTCCCCCCCAAGTCCTCATCCAGCCCAGATACTCTGGTTCTGTAACTCGGCTTCTTCTTTCCTTCTTCCGCTAGGACACACCCAATCAATCATCCCACTCAGCAGTGACCTCCCACTCCTTGGCCAAGCATGTGAGGCCTCCCTTCTGCACCTGACACCCCTGCTCACCTTCTCCTTAGCAGTATGATGCCCCCACTCACAGTTCATTCTGTCTCCCTCACTGCCCCCCTCACCCCCCAGGTGCAGCCCCTTTTCCTGAAGACCAGATTCCATATCCTGCTCCCCTCCCCCTCAGCTCTGGCAGTCCAGGAAGCATCCATCAGCTGGTGGAGGGAACAGGTCTGGGCAGGAAAGGATGGTGACACCCTTAAGGCACAGCCAAAGGTCCTGAGCAGGAGCTGAGCTGACCCTGGAGAGTCTGGACCACAGACTCCTGATCCATCCACACCTCTCACCTGTTCTGAGAGTCAGAACCCTTCAGGAGCCTTGTGGGTCTCTGTGCCAGGCACCTCCTCCTCCCTTCTTCTTTAATAAAGGAGCAGCAGTCTTCCCCATTAACTCCAGGGCCAAGCATGCAAATGTCCCCCCACCTGGCCCCCACCTACAGGCTGCAGCCGAGGATACCTTCCCCGACAGGTGGGAAGGACCGACCTTCATTCAGGAGAAGGGGCAGCCTCTGGTCCTAAAGTTAGCCTGTGGCCGGAGTAGCTCCAAGCTCCCAGAGCAAAGTGCCTGGTGAAACAAGGGCCATTGTTCTGTGGGGCGGCCACTGCATCCCCCACGTGACCTATTCATGAGTGCCCTGCCAGTTAGGGAAAGTGTTCATCACTCTAGAACTTTCCAGACCTTCTCAGAGACATAAAGGAGAAGAAAAGTATAGAAAAACAACTCTTTCTGGGGGATTTTTTTCTCTCTTGGTTTTAGAAGAAACAACTTTAGGGTTTTTTTCTGCCTTTCAAGCTTTCCAATGTCTAAATATACCAAGCATAATCATTGAAGCAAACCAAGTTATGTACAATATATATTTATCTTGTTAAACTAACAGAAAACGACTTTGGGTCTGTAAGGGGTGCCAAAAGTATTTCATGGTTGTTTCCCTAAAAATATGACACTATATTCTCATTTCCCAGAAATCAAACCCCCACTAAGTTTTATATCAACAAGCACTGTGGACAGTGTGTGCCTACTTCTTTTCCTCAAAGTGGTAAATATCAACTTCCAATTGAATAGCGCTCTCTTTCATCAATATTGCCCCCAAACAGGTAGTATTTCCTAAGTGTATAATGAAAGCTTCACTATTGTAAAATGTTCCCTATGCAAATTTTTTGCAATTTTCATGCATCAGAATAAAGTTGAATTCTTATGCAACATACTAAGTCAAGCTTGAGTATTATTTTTTCCACCTCCTCTCTGAACTCTTTCAAAGGTGTTTGACCCCACTTATTGCTACCTATCTGCAATTTTTTCTTCAATTTGTCATCCATTTCATCTTTTAACGCCACAAAGAATTGCCAGTTCCATAATCTTAAAATTAGGATTACAAAAATATCAGCCCACATCAGCTAGGATCTTTCTACATAAAAGAAAGAAGATAACATCTTTTTAAAACTTGTTACATACTTTCCTACCAAAGACTTTCATAATTCAAGGGCTCCAGTTTCTTATCATTTGGGCTTCCCTGGTACCTCAGTGGTTTTGGAGAAGACTCTTGAGAGTCCCTTGGACTGCAAGGAGATCCAACCAGTCCATCCTAAAGGAGATCAGTCCTGGGTGTTCATTGGAAGGACTGATGCTGAAGCTGAAACTCCAATACTTTGGCCACCTCATGCGAAGAGTTGACTCGTTGGAAAAGACCCTGATGCTGGGAGGGATTGGGGGCAGGAGGAGAAGGGGACGGCAGAGGATGAGATGGCTGGATGGCATCACCGACTCGATGGGCATGAGTTTGAGTAAACTCTGGGAGTTTGTGACGGACAGGCAGGCCTGGCGTGCTGCGATTCATGGGGTCGCAAAGAGTTGGACACGACTGAGCGACTGAACTGAACTGAACTGGTACCTCAGTGGTGAGGAATCCACCTGCAAATGCAGGAGACATGGGCTCAATCCCTGATCCGGGAAGATCCCACACACTGTAGAGCAGCTAAGGCCTTGGGCCACGATCCTGAGTCTGTGCTCTAGAACCCGGGAGCTGCAACTACCGAAGCCCAGTTGCCTTAGGCCTGTGCTTTGCAACAGGAGAAGCCACTGCAACAAACCTATGCACCACGACTGGAGAGCAGAGCAAAGCCCACACAGCAATGAAGACCCAGCACAGCCAAAAGCAAATAAATACCTAAATACAATTTTAAAAATCAGCAAAATCAGCTTCATCTGTGTATTCCTAGTCCCGTCCCTCCTCAAATCAAGGAGGTGAGATACAAAGTCATAATTCCACTTGCTTCTTTTTGTTTTGAAAAGTCTATGCTTCTTTAGCAGAATGGGCTCTGTTCTCAGAACGGGAGGGTGCAGGGGACAAAGGGACCTGCTGGATGAGGAATGTCACATCATGTCTTGACTGTCCTTTGCAATATGAGAATTCAACATCAACAGGAACTTCCTGGCAGCTGACTTTCAGGTAACAGTAGAGTATCAATATATAGTGTCACTGGAGAAAGTTCAGAAAAGCCACAGATCACCCACAACAGCCTCTGAGTCGGGCACATGACCACCCCCAGCCAAGTGGCAATAACTTCAAAGCAAGCTGACTGGCAAGAAAAGATAAATAGATCTGAGAACCAATTATATATATATACTTAGTGCACATTGTGGGGGAAAAGGACCGCATGAAACCCAGATATTAAAAGGAAGTTTCTTGACTTCCCTGGTGGCCCAGTGGTTAAGAATCTCTCTGCCAATACAGGGGACACGGGTTCGACCCCGGGACCAGGAAGATCCCACGTATGGCAGAGCAACGACTGTGCACCACAACTGCTGAGCCTGGGATCACCACAGCTAGAGAAAGCACAGGCAATAAGTAAATAAATAAATAAAAGTATTTTTAAGATAAAAAGAAGCTTCTCAGCAAACTAAAAGGGATGGTGAGAGCATTGGGTGAGCACCAGGATTTCTGGACCCAGCACTGCTCCTTGGGCAGGGGCTGAAAACACTCTCAGCCTTAAATCCTTCACTGGTAAAATCAGCTGTTCAGTTGCTCAGCTGCATCCTACTCTGTGACCCCATGGATTGTAGCCATCCAGGCTCCTCTGTCCATGGGATTTCCCATCAAGAATATTGGAGTGGGTTGTCATTTCCTTCTCCAAGGGATCTTCCCGACCCAGGGATCGAGCCCACGTCTCCTGCATTGGCAGGCAGGTTCTTTACCATTGAGCCACCTGTGAAGCCCTGGTAAAATCAGTAAGGCTGGGCAAACATTACACTTGAAGAAGCAACTCCAATCAGTTTGCAGTGACAGCCTGGTGAGCTGTGTTGAGAAAGGTTCTGAGTCTGCATCTGGGCTCAGGAAAAGAATTTCACTGGAGATGTGTGCCACTGACCCCAAACATTTTCCATCTCAGAACTGAAAAATCTCTGAGGTCCATTCCTATCCTAGGACTCTATGATATGTGAGAGAACGCACCCAAAACCAATCAAAAGAGAGACGAAGGGGCTTTACAAACTGATCAAGTGATAAAAAAAATAGCATCTAACATTTAATAAGTGTTTGTTCTTAGTACTTTCTATGTTATTTCTCTTAATATTGTCACAACAAAACCCAATGAGGTGGGTACTACTCTTAATATTCCCATTTTACATATTAGGAATTGGGCACACTGAGGGAGTCATCTGCTCATGGATTTAAACTTGGGTAGTCTGACATCAGAGACTTGCTCTCAATCAGAAGGAAGGAAGGACAGGAAGGAGGAAAGGAGGGAGAAGGAGTAAAGACAGTAGCAGGTGGCATGCAGGACACCACAGCAACTTCAGAAGGCAGAGGGATGGCAGTGTCCACAGGGAGGAGAATTGGGCCTGATGAAGTCTGTGTGCACTGAATTCTAACCTGACCACCTGCCTTGTCCCAGGATCCATCCATGCTCATGGGGAGCATGAAGCCAACTGTGGTACCCAGACACTTCAGAGCCACCTCCGGCTTCTCTGACAACCTAAGCCAGCATTCACAAGCCCAACCCAGATGAAGGAAAGGGATCAAAGAAAAGCATCAGCTGTGAGTTTCAGATAGTTCAACTGACATTCCAGAAAGGGTGAGGTCAGCTGGTACCAAAACAACGAAACAACAAGGAAGGCTCAGGGAAAGGATGCGGCTGAAAGACCGGCAGGCAGAAGGGCAGCACGAGCCTAGAGAGCGGCAGTCAAGAGCCTAAGGGAAGGGACTTCCCTGCGGTCCAGTGGTTAAGCATTTGCCTTCCAATGCAGGGGATGCGGGTTTGAGCCCTGGTCGGGGAACTAATATCCCTCACACTTTGGGGCAACTAAGCTTGGGCACCACAACTAGAGAGTCCAGGTGCTCTAGAGTCTGTGCTCCACAACAAGAGAAGCCCACACACCACAACGAAGACCCAGCACATCCGAAAAAAAGAGTCCAAGGGAAGACCAACTGGGGGAGAGGAGGCCCAGCTCCGTTCTTCACTCGTGAAGCTACTGCACTCAGGTGCTCCGTCCCAGAGTTTATACCCAATCCCTCACATCTCCCAGCAGCAGGGCTGCATCCCGGCTCTCTTTCTACCCTGACATGTGTCTCTGCAACTAGGGCTATTGTTGTTCAGTGACTAACTCATGTCCAACTCTTTGAGGCCCATGGACTGCGGTACACCAGGCCTCCCTGTCCTTCACTATCTCCAGAAGTTTGCTCAAACTGATGGCCATTGAGTCAGTGATGCCATCCAGCCATCTCATACTCTGCCACCCTCTTCTCCTCCTGCCCTCAATCTTTCCCAGCATCAGGGTCTTTTCCAATGAGTCAGCTCTTCTCAATCAGGTGACCAAAGTATTGGAGCTTCAGCTTCAGCATCAGTTCTTCCAATGAATATTCAGGGTTGATTTCCTCCGTGCGGTCCAAGGGGCTCTGAAGAATCCACACCACAGTCTGAAAGTGTCTATTCTTTAGCACTCAGCCTTCTTCATGGTCCAACTCTCTCATAGGTGGATTTAATTGGGAGGATGTCTCCAAGCCAACCAGAGTCTGAGAACTTGTCACCCACAGGTATCAGGCAAGGCACACAGGCAGAGTTCTCAACTAGGGATCTATGGAGAGGGGCCAGGGGCCTGTGCACCTCCCATAAATAGCACTCAAAATATGAGGGGCAGACACATTTCTGGGGAGAGGGTCTCCAGGTCCTTTCCCAGATTCTTGCAAGTGTACACAAGCCACAAAAGATTAAAAGTCTCTGCACAAAGGAGACCAGGGGAAAGTGCCCAGGTCCGGCACTCGAGAAATTCAATCTCGTGGAGGAAGACAGACAGACAGAAATAACTCAGAGGCAAGGCAGCCTCTGATAAGTATGCTAACGGAGCACAAAATGTGCAGGGGCGGGGGGAGGGGCAGAGGTTCATTCCCATGGGGCTGTCTGTAGGATGTCCTCCCCTCATCCTGGTTTCAGGATCCAAGTTTGCAATGAGGGAAAAACAGCCATTACAGGAAGTCCCTACATATGAGCCGTCAAGTTGTGAACTTTCAAAGACATGAATGCGCATTCTATCAATGTCGGGCAGCTTGCCCTCCATCTCCTGTCACTGACAGTCCTTCAGCTCCACCATCTCCCACCTCCTCTCCCTTCTCCAGTCAGTAACTTTGCCCCTGGTTACTTGATGCTGGCCCCTGTATGCCAGTTGTTATACTGAACTACTGCACTTTGCAATGTACTGTACTGTAAGATTAAAAATTTAAAAAAAAAATGTTTTTGTGCTTGCTTTTCATGTATTATTTGTGTGAAAAATATAAACCTATTACAGAGCAGTACTATATAGCTCCCCAGCTGGCTCAGTGGGCAAAGAATTCACCTGCAATGTAGGAGACATGGGTTGGATCACTGGGTCATGAAGATTCTCTGGAGGAGGAAATGGCAACCCACTCCAGTATTTTGAAGTCTTTATTGAATTTGTTTCAATATTGTTTCTGTTTTATTTATTTTATTTTTTTGATCACACATGAAGTATGTGGGATCTTAGCGTCCTGACCAGGGATCGAACCTGTACCCCCTGCATTGGAAGGCAAAGTCTCAACCACTGGACTGTCAGAGAAGTTCCTAGGAGAACAGTTTTACAAAAGAAACCAAATCAGAAATAGAACCAAATAAAACTCACAGATATGAAAAACACAGTCACTGAATCAAATTTTAAAAATGGGGTAGATGCCTCTGCCTCCACTTCCCACTTGTGTCTGTCCAACTTCCTCTCCTTCTGCTGCTGGAAGTCCTTCATCTGAGATGTACCCTCAGCACTCTGCTCAGCTGATATAACAAAAGAGGACCCAGGACTGAGCGTTCGCCCTGACTCCCCAGGACTCCCTCCATGTCCTCGCTCTCCCTGCCAATCTTTGGCTCAGGGGTGATGATGAGGGATCTGGACACCAGCTGGCAGGTAGTTGGGAGGGGGCATGTGTGTGTACAGGCCTGCACACATCCATTTGGACCCTGGTTGGCAGGAAGGGTGGAGAGGAAAGGATCAGAGGATTTGTAAGGAGATCTCAGCAGAGAGGCCTTTAATCTCTGAAGCAACTGCTTGTGTGGAGGCCACATTATCATGGGTGACCTTGGAGGCCAAATAGCCAGAAGCACTGGGACAGTGACCACCCCTCCACCAGGCAACTGAGTCTTGAAGGCCCGAAGGGCAAGGATGGACTGGCCCCCTGGACAGTGACCCAAGAGAGGTTCCAAACCTGCCCCTGAAACAGGCACCCCACTGAATGCAAGATTACCCAAGTGAAGCCCCCAAGAGACACAGGACCTGTGAAAGCGCCCGTGATAAGTCAGCTTCAAAGCTGGGATTAAAACTGAGATACAGTCCAGTGTTGCTTCCTCCAAGCCCCGGACATCCTCTGAGCGTGCTCGGGGGCGGGCAGCTGAGCCACGGGCCATATTGCCCAACTGCAGAGCTTTGGTGCCCTGGTCCAGCCCCCAGATGACTCTCCGTCTCAGCAAAATCCTTGACTCCTAACCCACCCAGCCCCGCCCCATCAGCGCAGATGGAAAGAAGGAGGCGGCACCAATCATCAAAAACAGAAGACTGGTGGAAGGAGGTGGTGGCAGGTGCAGACGTGCAGGGTCTGGCGATGGCAAAGGGTTCTCGGCATGGCTGTGTCGTGGGCTGAGAAGCTGGAGAGGCAGCAGCAAGGGGCTGGCTGAGGACCATGTCCACACATTCCTGTCCGGCCTTTCCCTAACTCCCATCAGACTGTGAACTCCAAAGGGGAAGAAATGGGAACCCACACTCTCCGAGCTCCTGACATATGCTGGGCTTATGTTGAGCCTCACTGGGCGCTTAACATGTGTGAGGGTCACTGAGTCTTACTTAATCATAACAGCTCTGCAGGGAGGTCACAGAAGCCCATTATCCAGACAAAGCATCTGAGGCTTGAGAAGGAATAAACACTTTATACAAAGTCCTGCAACAGGTGAAGGATAAAGCATGGATACGAACTCTGCCCTGTCTTCAAATTCCATACGTTTTTCCAAGAATTATCCATGCTTTTTATCCCAGTCAGCAGCCCCCCAGAAAAGTAAATACTCCAGAAATATTTTTACTTAAGTTTTAAAATAAATCACCTCTGCAGCCATTCAAGATTTGCAAAAGAAAAGAATTGAAAACTACACCTCACTCAATTTCCTAGCATCTATACAGGCATAACTTGCTTTAGTGCAGTTTGCAGATATTGCATTTTTTACAAATTGAAGGTTTATGGCAACCTTTGTTGAGTGTTGAGCCAGTCTGTCGGCACCATTTTTCCAACAGCATTTGTTCGCTTTGTGTCTCTATGTCACATTTTGGTAATTCCTGAAGTAGTTCAAGCTTTTTCATTATTATTTTATTTGTTATGGTGATCTGTGATCAGTGATCTTTGATGTTACTTTTTTTTTTAATGATGCTACTATCGCAAAAAAATTATGACTCACTGAAGACTCAGACGATGGTTAGCAATTTTTTTTTTTTTTTTTTTGGTTATGTCACATGGCATGTAGGATTTTAGTTCTCAGACCAGGTATCTGGTCCCCTGCAGTAAAAGCATGGAGTCTCAACTACTGGACCGCCAGAGAAGTCCCAGCACTTTTTAACCAGTAAAATTTTTTTTTTTTTCCTCCTGAATTCAACCAATAAAGTATTTTTAATTAAGTATATACATAGGGGTTTTTAGACATAATACTACTGTACACTTCAGTTCAGGTCAGTTGTCAGTCATGTCCAACTCTTTCCAACCCCATGAACTGCAGCATGCCATTACCATGTCCCTGTCCATCACCAACTCCTAGAGCTTGCTCAAACTCATGTCCATCAAGTTGGTGATGCCATCCAACTATCTCATCTTCTGTTGACCCCTTCTCCTCCTGCCATCAATCTTTCCCAACATCAGGGTCTTTTCCAAGGAGTCAGTTCTTCGCATCAGGTAAACGAAGTATTGGAGTTTCAGCTTCAGCATCAGTCCTTCCAATGAATATTCAGGGTTGATTTCCTTTAGGATTGACTGGTTGGATCTCCTTGCAGTCCAAGAGACTCTCAAGAGTCTTCTCCAACACCAGAGTTCAAATTCTTTAGCACTCAGCTTCCTTTACAGTCCAACCCTCACATTCATACATGACTACTGGGAAAACCATACCTTTGACTAGATGGACCTCTGTCAGTAAAGTAATGTCTCTGCTTTTTAATACACTGTCTAGGTTGGTCATAGTTTTTCTTCCAAGGAGCAGGTGTCTTTTAATTTCATGGCTTCAGTCACCATCTGCAGTGATTTTGGCGCCCAAGAAAATAAAGTCTGTCACTGTTTCCATTGCTTCCCCATCTATGTGCTATGAAGTGATGGGACCAGATGCCGTGATCTTAGTTTTCTGAATGTTGAGTTTTAAACCAGCTTCTTCACTCTCCTCTTTCACTTTTGTCAAGAGGCTCTTTAGTTCCTCTTCACTTTCTGCCATAAGGGTGGTGTCATCTGCATATCTGAGGTTATTGATATTTCTCTTGGCAATCTTGATTCCAGCTTATGCTTCATCCAGCCCAGCATTTCACATGATGTATTCTGCATATACATTAAATAAGCAGGGTGACAATATATAGCCTTGAGGTATTCCTTCCACAATTTGGAACCAGTCCGTTGTTCCATGTCTGGTTCTAACTGTTGCTTCTTGACCTGCATACAGATTTCTCAGGATAGACTACAGTATAGTATAAACATAACTGTTACGTTGGAGTAGAAAATGGCAACCCACTCCAGCATTCTTGCCTGGAGAATTCCATGGACAGAGGAGCCTGACGTGCTACTGTCCAAGGGGTCACAGAGAATCAGATGCAAGTGAGCATAAATTCAACTGTTACATGCACTAGGAAACCAAAACCTTTGTGTGGGTCACTTTCTCGTAATATTCGCTTTATTTCAGGGGTCTGGATCTAAACTCGCAGTATCTCTGAGGCATGCCTGTATAAAACCCTTGGTCTTTCTGGAATGCCATTTCTCTATTCCCTCAGCCTCCCTTCTCCTTTTTCCACCCTGGGCCCTGTTCCCTGGTCTTGGTGCCATAAAGCACAACTCCACCTTTGATCACTTGCAGGATCTCAGTTCCCTCACCAGGGATCAAACCTGGATCCTGGCAATAAAAGTAATGAGTCCTAACTCACCACTGGACCGCCAGGGAACTCCCAAGAACAGTTTAAAAGAAGAGAAGAGATTGGTAGGAGGCAGATACCACCTTGTCCCCAGGCCTGTTTTCTCATGTTAGTAAAGGCGCTGGACCGCTGATGTCTGTGACATCCAGAAGCCACAGCTCTTCCCGCTCTTCCCTGGACTGGCCTTAGGGGGAGGGGCTAGACCCCCAGGACAGACGAGATTCTTGGCCTTCCTGTCCAGTCCCATGTGTTGTTTTAGTAGTATTGTCAGTGGTGTCCCAAGCTTTATTAAATTCCTTACATTTATGTCATTGTTTTCAAAGACAATCACTCAGGTCCCAGCATTTGTTAGTAAATTTCAAGCTTTTGATATCTTCTTCATATACAAGGAGGTGAGAATTTTTTTTTTTAATTATTGATTTTTTGTTCATCGGGAGTTTCTTTTTTTGCACTGATTTTTATTTTTATTTATTTTTTGACCACTCCACATGGCATGTAGTATCTTAGTTCCCCAACCAGAAGTCAAACCCGTGTCCCCTGCATTGGTAACATGGAGTCTTAACCACTGGACTGCCAGGGAAGTCCCAAGAATTTATTTTTAAATGTAATTAAATTTTTCAATACCTAAATACACTAAAAAAGAAGAGAAAATAATTTTTCAGGTTCTAGGGGGTTTTAATCTAGAATTCTTTCCAGAATCAGGCATCTGGTTATCACACCTATTATACTTTATTTTTTCTTTTCAACAATCTATATGTCAAAGTAGTGGGATTACAGGTGATGGTTAGTTTCTTCTTCATATTTTTAAATATCCCATTGATTTACTGATTTCTTTAAAACCTGATTTAGTCTAGAAAAATACTGAAGTTTTTTGTGGTTTTCAAGTACCACAGAAGATAAGATGACATAAATTAGAGTAGTTGCAGGGAAAAAAATGAAAAAATATAGGCATAAAATTGATGCCAAAATGCAGTTCATAAAATCTTTTACACATTTTTCCAAATGATCCAAAAACTGAAGCTTTCTAGTAACCAACACAAAGGGAGAAACCTGAGTGGTAGTACAACTTACATGGCCAATAAAAAGGAAAATGAATGGATTGCTCAAGAGAGCATGGCTAGTTCAATTATCAAGACCAGAAGAAAAGATCTCATCACAAGAAAAAAAAATTATAATTATGTGATGATGGATGTTAACTGAACTTGTTGTAGTGATCATTTTGCAACATATACATATATCACACCATTATGCTGTGTTATTGTTGTTTAGCCTCTAAATCATGTCCCACTCTTCTGCGATCCCATGGACTACAGCCTGCCAGGCTCCTCTGTCCATGGGATTTCCCAGGCAAGAATACAGGAGTGTGTTGCCATTTCCTATTCCAAGGGATCTTCCCGACCCATGTCACCTGCACTGCAGGAGGATTCTTTACTACTGAGTCACCAGGGAAACCCATTAGATGTATACTTTAACATTTCAATTATATCTCTGAAACGGGAAGAAGAAAATAAAGACCAGAAGAAACATTTCTGGATGGCTCTCAATCCCATCCTTGGAGAATCTCACAGGGCTATACACATAGCACTGAGGTCCTGGTCTTCCTTGACCCCTCCTTAAGTTACTGGATCAGTTGTGTGGAAAGCTCAGCGCACAAAAAGATAATTTTATGGGGGTTAATGTGGTCCAGGCACACAGACATTATCTGGTATAATGAACATGTATCACTTTTATAATCATAAGGAAATACTATTTAAAAAATAAATCACACACTGTGTGATTCACTTCCATAAAGTATAAAAATTAATCTATGTTTATGGTAGCGACAAAAAGCGCTGGTCAGGTTGTTTCTTCCTTGGAGTGTTCCTTACAGGGGTATGTTCAGTCTGTGGAGATTCATCAAGCTGCTTCCTTACATGTGCCTTTTTCTGTACATGTAATATACTTCCATGAAAGGTCAAACAAAACAGGGACCACATGGACAATTCACATGCTTATTTTCTAAAAAAGTTGGTCAACAGTTAAGAAATTTAAAAGTTTAGCATAAAAAATTAATCACATACTAAAATATTACAGAGATTAAAAAAAAATATTCATGACTTCCCTGGTGGTCCAGTGGCTAAAACTCCAGGCCTCCAATGCAGAGGGCCCAGGTTCAATCCCTGGCCCAGAACTAGATCCTGCAAGTCGCAACTATGATCAAAGATCCCACATGCCCAACTAAGATCCTGTGCAGCCAAATAAATAAATTTTTTTTTAAAATCCATTTTTGCTCATCTCATGGATACTTCTAATACAATGTAGCACTTGTAGAAACCTAAGAGTCTGTAGAAATGTAAAGATGTATCCATCATGCTTTGCTCAGATGCACTGACACGTTCAGTGCAATGGCCTTTATATACCCCGTCCAAACTGCTTCGGCTCTTCCAGGGGTCCTTTCTACATCAGATAACATTTAGACCCATTAACTGCGGGTCACAAGGTCCAAGAAGGATTGTCTGAAAGCTCAGAACGTGTGCTTGGCCTAGTTGATGCCTCATCATCCTCGGATAGAAGGAAATGTGCTCGTGGAAGCTTAAAGGGAAGGCCCTGAGACTGGTGGAACTCAGTGGAGAAGCAGGCAGTGAGAGGCCAAGTCCAAAAGCAGCCTCCAGGCCCCATTCCAAAGCAAGCCCTGTCCTGGCGGCTGTTCTGCTCCGCTCCATAAAGCCCAGGCTGGAGGGCAAGGCCAGGCTCTGGGGCCTGGAAAACTACTGCAGGCAGCCCAGCCCCTCTGCAAGCCAGCACAGGAGTGGCCACTGCAAAGATCTCATGCTGCTTGGACACATGACTCCCAGGACACAGTCGGCATCTGCAGTACCACGGATCGGGGCTCAGCCCACCAGAGGGTCTCAGGTTGGCAGGAGGAGAGCAGGGCCTGCCAGGCTGCCAGGACTCTGCGCCCACGTCAAAGAGGACTACAGAACCCAGGGAAAGGAGTGGTCACAGCTGAGTCCCTGTCCTTGCTTCCCCGAGGCCTGCTGCAGGCCGCACTGGTCCAAAGGAAACACACTTCTAATAAAAAAGCACTGAAGGCATCATTCTTATCCTTCCATTTGCGTTTAAAGGCTATTGTTGTTTCTATGTATTATGGACGAGGAGCAAGAATTCCTAGGTTCTATTCTTGGATCCATCACTGATAAACAAAGTATCTGCCAGTGGAAAATATCAGGTGCTTGGAAATTCAGAGCTTACCATCCATACCCAGGAGGTATCTGAGTGCCCAGTATTTTCCCTGAACTGAATACTGATCTGAAGTTGCACGCGGCAGCTGGATGGCCAGAATGGCAGCATAAAGAGACAGAGGACTTGTGTCCTTCAACATAAGGACAGAGGGACAGGAGCCAGAGCGTCCAGGAGACAGAGGGACAGCCCAGCCCAGGGTGGCGTGGACAGGTTCCAGGGGCCACAAGGAGCCACAGAGCAGCTGGGCTTCCGTCCCCACTTGCCTCTGCTGCTCCGAGTCTCAGCATCCCAGCTCAGCCCACACATCTGTCTCTCCTGCTTCTCCCTCTCTCCCAGTCTGCATCTCAGATTACTCTTCTACCCTGAGTTACCTCCATGACTAGAGGGTTTGCATCCCTTCCAAGTCGGAATGGCTGTGGTGACCCCAGGAGCTGCAGGGCCAGCCTGACCTCTGTGGCTGTACCTCCCCAGTCTGCTCAGAGTCCATTAGGAGTTGCAAGGCCAGCCAGAGAGAGGTGTTTTAGGTTTCAGGTGGTGGAAGCCAATGAATTCCTGAGCTTGTGGACACTCTGGATGGTTCAGCAGGTAAACTGGGCCTTTACATGGGGACATTGCAGACCCAGCCTTGTGAGATCTGGAAAGAGGCTGGTAGGCATGACTGCTCGGCCCTGGCTCTGTGCCCAGAGATGACTGCTTGGTTCCAGCATCAAGTTGGTCACAGCAGCAGGTCAGTTACAGATCAGAGAACCTAGAAACCATTCTAGCCCAGACCTCTGCCCTCGGGCAGGACGAAGCTAAACCAATCTGAACAAATGGGTCTGGCTCGTTAAAACCTGCCAGAATGGACTCCTTAACTTCCAGTAATAGTCTGTGCCCAGCGTTGCTTTCAGCCAGTACACACCAGTACAGCTGTGCCAGTTCTCGAAACACTGGAACATTTATGAACGTGTTGGTATATAGTGACTGCCCCAGACCCTCTGAATGTCCCACTAGAGCCCTGACCTGTCCCCAGTGGAGCTCCATGACCCAACAGCTAAAGGCCAATGCAGCCACAGCATGGAAACTTCCACCCCAACCCAGCACCACTGTCCACAGCAAAGTACAGTCTTCTTAAACAGTTTCACTATTTCCTTTCCTGCTCCTATTCTGTTATAAAACTTTGAAATGTTTTCTTATCTACTGAATAAACACCACCCTTTAAGGTTGTTAAAAGTCTTCCCTAATCTGGCACCATTCTCCTTCACCAAACCCAGACACCCAACACTCCCAAACGTGAACTTCTTGACTCTTGTTCTGGGCTTCTGCTGACCTCTCTGCCTGGAACATCGTTCTCTTTCTACATCTGCTAAAGTCTTACCAACTCCTCAAGTTCTCCTGAAATGTCACCACTTCCAAGAATTACTAGTTCAAAGAGCCATGTCTCATTTTCACAAGTGTCACAGCAACAGGTAGGTTCTACCCATGTAAAACATGATGGTTGTCTCATACTGTGATTATTTTCACACATGCACCCGAACTGCCCTCCAAGAGGGAAAGCTGCGAGAGACAGAAACCATAACGGAGTCATCACCACATCTAAGTGACTGAGCATAATGCCCTGCTCGAGCTATGTGCTGAACAAATATTTGTTTAAATGAGAAGTGAACAGCTCTCTGTCTTTTGTTTAAGGAACCCATTTTTACATTTGTGAACGATTTTGGATACTCCCCATGTGGCTGTATCTTTTTCTAATATGAAGCTCAAATTGCACATCACCCATGTCAAACTATGGGGTTACTCCGAGAAGCAGCAGGAAGCATGCTCCCTGTCATTACCTTACCACCCTGGAGTCTGTTAACTGCCATCTCTCCCCACACTTCTCCCAGTGCCAGATCAGGGCGGCAGCCACACGGGGACAGGCAAATGAAAGGTTCCTGGTAATGGAGGCTGGCCTTACAGATGACAGGAGGCTGGTGGTGGGGTGAGTTGGCAGGACTGCTAGAGGGAGGCAGGGTGGTCAAGATGGGGTTCCGGTTGCTGCTGTGTGCCAGGGTATATAGCGAGGAAGGCCTGCAGCCCTCTTCCCACCCTTCTGCTTCCCAAGTCCTCCTCCCCCACTCTCCCTCCAGAGGAACAGCTGGGAGCAAGACCTAGAAGACAAGAGAAGACCTTAATGCCTGGTGTCTCGGCTTCTTAAAGACAAATGACGGGAGTCAGGGAGCCAGAAATCACAGCCACTATCTAAAAATCTCATTCCAACAGGAAATCAGAAAAGAGTAGAGGACTTCCCTGGTGGTATACTTGATAGTAATCCGCCTGCCAATGCAGGGGACACGGGTTCAATCCCTGGTCCGGGAAGATCCCACATGCCTCGGAGCAACTAAGCCCAGGAGCCATAACTATTGAGCCTGCGCTGGTGCTCTAGAGCCTGAGAGCCACAACTACTGAGCTCCCTAGCCCTAGAGCCCATGCTCCACAGCAAGAGAAGCCACTGCAAGGAGAAGCCTGTGCCCAACAACAGAGTAGCCCCTGCTCATCACAAATAGAGAAAGTCCTCACGCAGCAATGAAAATGCAGCACGGCCAAAAATAAATAAATAAATAACTTTTAAAAGAAGAAGAAAAGAGTAGAATATGGTGGGACAGCCCAGAATGAAAAGCCACCCTGACAGCAGGTGGCCTTGAGGAGTTCCAAGAGGCTGAGAAGAGGCTCGATGTTCAGTGGCTAAGTCGTGTCCGACTCTTTGTGACCCCACGGACTGCAGCATGCCAGGCTTCCCTGTCCTTCACCTTCTCCTGGAGTTTGCTCAAACTCACGTCCACTGAGTCGGTGAGGGGAGGCTTGGACCCCCGAGGACCCTTAAAGACGAGGGTTAGAGAAGCGGAAAGCTGACTGTGGAGTAGGAAGCTGGGGACATTCCTTTGGAGAAGGGTCAGTTTGGAAAAGGAAACAAAGAATAAGGAAACCCAGGCAGAGAGTGATGGTGCATCGAGAAGGGAAAGCAAACAGACCCAGGAACTTCGGATGGCGAAGGATGAGGCAGCAGACAGGAGACAGAGGTTGGGAGCAGGTGTGAGAGAGTACGACTATGGCACCCCAGCTCCCTGAGGAGAAAGTGCTCTTGAGGAAAACGGGGTGGGGGAGGGGAAAGGGAGGCCATTCACCTCAGGTCACCAAGCAACAGCCTTCCCCTCTGGTTTTAATCTGTGCAGAGGACCCCACAGGCTCCCACGTTTGACAAGATGGTGGCCACACTGAGAGGGAGTGTCCCAAGGAGGAGAGAAGGCAGATCTCAACCGGACCTCCCACCCACCCACACTTCACCCGGGCTCACCCACGTGGGTTGGTCTGAGTGGCCATGGGTCTGGGAGTGTCCACCCACTCTGTCCTTCAGAGGGAAGAGCGAGGCTTGGGGAGGGAAGACCAGCCGTGGGACGGCAGACCGGTCTTCAGAGGGAAGCACCCTCCTCCTCAGAGCCATGGACCTGGCTGGGAAGACCCTTCCTCATGCTGTTCGGAGCGCCCAGACCCCAGCAATGCTCAGGCGAGAGATCACACAATCTGACTGCCCACACGGAAAGGGGCCAACTTCCCCCTTGGGCCTGAGCAGCAGCCACCTGCCCCTGGATTCCCCAACTCGTTAGCAGCAGAATCAGGGATGGAACCCCAGTCTCC
Organism: Dama dama; assembly: GCF_033118175.1. Taxonomy (NCBI): domain Eukaryota; kingdom Metazoa; phylum Chordata; class Mammalia; order Artiodactyla; family Cervidae; genus Dama; species Dama dama. The sequence goes on from NC_083702.1 coordinate 12,809,096, forward strand.
TCACCACAGCCAGAAATATTTCCACAGCCACAGAGGCAGAGGTTCTGCCACAAGTATCTATCTCGATCCTGAAGCGGCTCAATTACTGACCCGAGTAATTCCCTGTCTTTGGCCACAAGAGGAGGCAAAGCACCACGCCCAACCCGGGGGAGAGCAGCTGACACAAGAACTCAGAGCATCTTCTCAGCAGAGCTTCAGAACCAGCGGCTCCTCTGGTTTCCTGAATGGGGGGAATGTTTATCTAGAATTCCAGACAACATTCTGGGATTATAAACCTCCACCCTTCAGGCCCGGGAAGGACACCTGGTAGTTCTGGGAGATTCTCTTTATCCCAACTGTGACAGTGACCTTTCACATAGTCCTGACACTGAGGATTTTTACTTCACTCCATCAGTAGTAAACTGAAAATCGCCTCGGCTAGCCATGCCTGTGGAAGCAAAGCTCTCTCTCAAGACAATCCTCTCCCGTTTTCCTAGGAAGAAGCCGAGGCACAGAAAAATTAAGTGGCTCTGGCTCCCTTGGAAGAGTAGGAATCCACCCACCGTCCGGTCCACGGAGCTGCCCACTGCGCCCTGACCGGGGTCCGGGGTTCAGCCCATTCTGCAGGGTGGTCTGGGGGCTGCAGACAACCCGCTGTGTGGGGACAGTGCGCGGTCAGGACCCCGAGAGGGGGCCACTCAGCGGGAGGTGGGCGACTGGAGGAAGAGGAAGGGGCTGGGAGGGGAGTGGCCTGTGGGAAGGTGGCGGGGGGAGGGGGGAGAGGCGGGTGGCTCTCGGCCTTATCGTTAAAGAACCCCCTCCCAACCGCCCCGAAAACGCACCTGGGGAGCGAACCCAGCGAGCCGTGGAGACTCGGCAGGGAGCAAAGTCTGGGCCCCGCAGACAGGAGCGCGCGGCCTGGCGGAGGCGGCCGAGGGACCCAGAGGGACATGGACCCAGCCCGCGTGGACGCGTGTCTCCGGCAGCGGGTCTGCGAGCCCAGCGCCGCCGGGGTGACCCGGGTCCCACCGGCGCCCGGCACCTGGGGACCCCGCGAGTGGACACCCGGTCCGCGATGGGGGGGACGACTCCCAGGCGGGGGCCGCCGGCCCTGCCCCTCCCCACCGCGCGCCCCGGCGCTACTCACTGCGGTTCAGGGGGTTCCCGCCGACCTGGGCTGACGCCGCCAGTTCCAGATAAAGAGTCCAGAGCCCCACGGACACCAAGGCGAGCAGCAGCAGCAGCCGGAAGCGCCTCCGCAGCAGCTTGACCGGGCGCAGGAGCAGCCGGAGCCGCGCGGCCCGGGGGCCCCCCATGGCCCCGCGCCCCCGGCCCGCCCGCCCGCCCGCTCGCTCAGCGCCGCGCCGCGCCCCGGCCGCCCGCCCCGGCCCCCGGCTCCTGCCCACGCGGGCTGTGGGCTTGCAGCCGCCAGACCTCGCTCTGCCCACGAGGAGGTTCCCCAGGTGCGCCGCCCCGCCCCGCGTCCCGGCCCGCGACCCACCTGCCCCGCCCCCGACCCGGCCCCGCCCCCGGCCACAGGTGGGCCCCGCCCCCGAGAAGCGGCGGGAGGGGGACTGCTGCTCCCGCCTTGCTGGTCACTCCCTGGCGCCTCCGCAGATCGGGGTGCGTGGGGCGCAGCGGGCAGTTGTGATCCAAACTCTGCGCGGTACGGAGACCCGGCAGGTTTGCTCCCAAAGTGCAAGTGGTGTCGAACTGGGCACATGCGGGGCGCTGGGGCGCGCGGGGAGGCTTCGTCTGGGGGCGTTTCGTTGCTTGCAGCGACCCTGTTCCTGCCTTAGAGTGGACATCGGAGTGCGGGAGCCAGGGCCCCTTCGTTCAGCCGCAGTCCCCTCTCCCAGCACATCTCCAAGAGGCCCTAGGAGAGCTACACAGCCCCCAGGGTGACCCCAAGCAGTTCTGACTAGGATGACAGAGCTTGGTGTGAGAGTGGATGTTGGAGGGTTCTGAGGAAAAAATTACAAGTCAAAAAACAAAAAAGCATAAGGAAACTCACTCCTTGAATTAAAAACTTCATCAAGATATTCCTCCAGGCAGGTAAAATTTTATCCTCTTATTTAAATGAGGGTTAAGAGTTCAGAGGGGCAGAGTGGACTATCTAAAGGAACAGTGCAGTTTTCTTTTTCCATTTTTCTCCTGGGGAGGACACTCAGGAGACTATAGAGAAAGTGGAGGATTACAAGCCTTCCTAGATATTTTAAAGCCAAATGAACTGCATGCAAAATACTGCTCAAAGACAGAAGCTCACATAATTGAGTGCCGATCCCCTTCTCTAGGTTACTACTGAGAGTAGCTGGATGTCGCACTGTCCCACAGGCTTCACTGGACTATTGTAACTTTCTAACTAGCGCTTAACTCCAGATTCCCCACCTGCACCGCCCCCCCATCTTCTCCACTACCACCAGATCGTCCTTATAAAACTCCTTTACACCTGCTCAGAAATGTCTAACGGCTATGAATTAAAGTGCAGAATTCAAGGCCTTCCAAAATCTCGTCCAACTTCTTAAGACCATATGAAAGCTGCTCCAGCTAAAATTAGAGCCTATTCACTGCCTCCCAGACATTTTCTTTTCCAGTTGGTCAGGTCTGACTCCTACTCCAAGGTCCATTTCAGGTCTATGAAGCTTTCTTGGACCAGCCCAGTCCTGAGTAACCCCACCCTCCTTGGAGCTTTAACACAATTGCCTGCATGACACGTAGCCATTCACTGATAGGTACACACTTATTTTGAGTTTGAGTCTTGTCTTCCAAGATTGAGTCCTTGTATCACCGACTCAATGGATATGAGTTTGAGCAAACTCTGGAAGATAGTGAAGGGCAGGGAAGCCTGGTGTGCTACAGTCCAAGGGATCGCAAACAGTCGGACATGACTTAACGACTGATCAACAACAATTTGTCTTCCACCTTCGCTGTAAGCCTTCAAAACTGGGAACTGTGCATGCTTAGGATACAGCACGGCATCCATTTAGCACTCAGTACCATTGCTACCATTTGAGGACCAAGGCAGCACCAGGAGCGAATATCCCCAGAACTCCATGTAGTTCTTTAGCCAAAGGTGAGTCTGGAGGACAATTCTGTACCAGTAGCCTCAGGGGAATGTCTCTGTGAAGGTCCAGACCACAGATAGGGACACTTGCCACCCCTTCTTCCTCTCCAGGAGACCAAGACAGGAGCACCCAGAGTGTAGAAGCTTGGCCGAGGCAGGAGGGAGGTGACCAGGATCCCTGCATGTGAAGTCTCTCTCTCACTGGGGCAACCGCCCTGGATATTACGCTGAATCACTTTCAGGATTTTGTCATGAAAACTGGTGGCAGCCCCATGATTCTCTCCTTAAAGTTTGGCCCTCCAGAGAGACGGATGCAACTGCTTCAATGAACCAGAGCCTTGAAGTGTTTATTATGTGGGAACAAGGGGAGAAATAAAACACAGAGCATGCCATTTAAGAGAAAAAAATATTCCACCGAAAGAGACAGCTAACACTTTAAAGGTCAAGTTTCTAGTCCAAATAGTGAATTCCAGAGAAATTCGGAAAACGAGAAAGAAAAAGGAAAAAGACTGATCTTTTCTGCACCTCTCAATATTGTGCCCTCCTCTTCTCACTCCTTCTCTGTTCTTACACCTTGAATGGTGTCCTTGAAGAGGACGCAGGGTGGGGAGGGGTGAGGTGGTCAGGAAAACCCTGGGACTCTGCTTCCCTCTTCAGACTCTGCTTTCATTTTTATTTATTTTTTAGATTTTGACTGCACTGGGTCTTCGCTGCAGTGTATGGGCTCCTGTAGTTGCTGCGCAGTTGCCCTGCAGTTTTGTGGGATTTTAGTTCCCCAACTGGGGGTTGAAACCCTGTCCCCTGCTTTGGAAGGCAGATTCTTAACCACTGGACTACCAGGGAAGTCCCAGAGCAGTTCTTATTCTAGACTACAGAGATGTCAGAATATATTAACTCCTGTAACCCCAGCACTAGCCTTCTCAGTTCCTGAAACCCGATGTCTATGTTATAATACAGCACCTGAGGTGGTTTCGTGTTTAGGACTCTGTGCTCTCACTGCTCAGGGCCTGGGTTTGATCCCTGTTTGGGGAACTAATATCCCACAGGCTATGTGGCTTGGCCAAAGAATAATAATAATAATGTAGCATGTTTGAGCTTATAGTATACCATACTTACTGGTATTTCAACCAGTAAGTGATGAAATCAGGACGAAAACCAGATCTTGGCCTCTGGCTTCTTTCTGTTGTACCCAGATTGTCCTCTCTCAGCCCGACCTTCCAAAGTCTTACGTCTATACAGACCTCCTTCTCCTCCTCACTTTTATTTTAGGAGCTTCCCTGCTATTCACATGTTATTTCTTGGAGATACCTTGGTTGGAAATTCCAACGATAAGTCCATGGGGAGCTCTGGGCCATCACTAAGCCAGTGGCTTAGACCGAGACATAGAGGCCTGAGTTCCTTGGAGAGAATTTCCGAGAGAGAGCTCTGAACAGTGCAATCCCCAAGGGCCGTGATCAACTCACATAAATCATCCGTACCCAACGCTGTAGGTTTCTCTGATTCCATTTTGCACGTGGGAAATGGGCTCAGAAATGGTAAATAGCTTATTCAAGGCAATAAAGGTAATTCTGTCTCAGATGGGAGTCAAACTCAGGCTTGCTAACTTCAGACCCAATGCTTTTTTTTTTTTCCCCCTTTGCACATATTGCTACCTTGGAAGTTCCCCTGGAGAAATATATTCACCCTGGAAACTGTGAGCTCACCCTCAGCACATCCGTAACTCACTCAGCCACATGATCCTTCTTCTCATCCTCTCCTCCCCACCCTCATCCTTGCCTCCTGGGCCACTCATTGCTAAAGACATCTTTTTTCCTGTCCCTTCCTTCCAGGAGTCCATCTTTCACAAATCTCTTTTTTCCTTAAAAAATTTTTTTAAAAATGTGGACCATTTTTAAAGTCTTTTTTTTTTAAATTTGTTACAATATTGCATCTGTTTTACGCTTTGTTTTTTCTGCCTGAGGCATGTGGGATCTTAGCTACCTAACCTGCACCCCTTGCATCAGAAGGCAAAGTCTTAACCACTGGATCACCAGGGAAGTCCCCATCTTTCACACATATTTCTGCAGAGTTTGCTACTGCAGAGGTCACTCCTGGGAGAAGGTGGAGACCCTCACTGAATGCTTCTTCTTGTCCACTTCTGATTTCTAATGCAATTGAGCCCTTCTGTCTGGCTGGTAGAAAGAATCACATGAGCCCAGTTCAAGCTCCAAGCCTTAGCTCCACCGTCTGTGGTCCTAAATCATTCTACACACCAGAATAGGAAACAGATGAATATTTACCACCCCTGTAGAAGGATGGTGGTAAGACTGCATGGTGCTAAGACTGTAGAAGGATGAAGAAGACTGCACCACTGAGTCAAGGGAACCTGAAGAAGAGGACACAGACATGATGCTGAAGGGTCAGAACAAAGCTCATTGGCTGGGAAAGATCCCGGGCAGCTCACACTGAGTGCTTGTGACTTCATCTCCAGTCATGAATGCAGCCCTCAAAAGCAAGGCGTGACCCAGACCAGAGCTACACGCTTTGAGGCTTGTTTGGCATCGATGGCTGGGCCTGGCTCCCCTTTCAGGCACTGTGATCGCCTCCAAACGATTACGGATGCTCCTCCAGCAGTCTGCGCCCCGGGGAAGAGGATTCCCCAGCAAGTCAACAATTATCCAAGTTGAAAAATGGACTTTGACTCATGGGGTTTTCACCTGAGTGATGCCAGTTGTTTCCCTCCACTCAGGTCTGCGTGGTTGCTGGGAAACTGAAGAGAGAAAGAGTGAGCAGTAGTCTTGGTTGCTGGTCAGCTGGTGCTGAAACAGAAGATAATCAGTGCTTGCTGAAGCTCCACCCCATGTCTCTCTGACGCTAAATGCAGTGGAAAGATACTCTTTCACCTCTGCGAAGATGGTTTCTCCTGTCTGTGGCCTCCTATTTGCTGACGGACAACAGCCAGGCTTTGTACTGAACATGAGGGTGACAGCCCACAGCTCAGAGTACACGTGTGGTGTCTGGAAGGCACGTGGCTAGCCATGGCTCCAGACACACACAGGCTAACTCAGTCGTATCCGACTCTTTGTGACCCCATGGACTATAGCCCACCAGGATTCTCTGTCCATGGGATTTTCCAGGCAAGAATACTAGAGTGGATTGCCATTTCCTCCTCCAGGGGATCTTTCCCACCCAGAGATTGAACCTGTATCTCCTCCACTGGCAGGCAGATTCTTTACCACTAGGGCCATCTGGGAAGTCCCCCCGTGTCTCTGAGCAAGCTTTCAGTCCTGCTTTCCTCCCCTCGGGACACATCCCACAGACTTGGTCCCCATGTGCACAAACACACAGGTGAATGCACAATCCTTGAGGATTGTGACACTGATGTCAGCTTGCTCTCATGCCTGAGCTCTCTGGCACCACCTCCTGCAGCGCTGAAGGTGTTCTCAGCATTTGCTGAATAAGTTGTAGGTCTCCAGACCTCTGAGCAAAGCTGGATTTCCTGCTCTTGTTCTTTCATCCTAGAAAGATAAAGTCTTCCATGTGCGTCTCCCACTCCGGACTTCACACTTCTCCCCAACAGGGCTTGTCGGTAACCACGTCTGTCTTATGGTCTGTCATCTGGACTGCTTCTGAAGCATCCTGCCTAGAAGTCATTCAGTAAACACTATAATCACAGAAAATATTCTTAGTTCCTGTTCATGGAGGCTGCTGTCGTTCAGTCGCTAAGTAGCCTTCAAACTTTTCGATCCCATGGACTGCAACTTGCCAGGCTTCACGGTCCTTCTCTATCTCCCTGAGTTTGGTCAAACTCATGTCCTTTGAGTCAATGATGCCATCCATCTCATCCTCTGTCTCCCTTTCCTCCTTTGGCCCTGTCTTTTCCAGCATCAGGGTCTTTTCCAGTGAGTCAGTTCTTCGCATCAGGTGGCCAAAGTTTTGGACCTTCAGCTTCAGCATCAGCCCTTCCAATGAATATTCAGGGTTGATTTCCTTTAGGATTGACTGGTTTGATCACCTTGCAGTCCAAGGGACTCTCAGCGCCAAGAAGACCAAGGGTCTTCTCCAACACCACAATTTGAAAGCACCAGTTCTTCAGTGCTCAGCCTTCTTTACGGTCCAACTCATATCCATACATAACTACCAGAAAAACCGTAGCTTTGACTGTACAGAACTTTGTGCCTCCTCCAAAGTCCATTTGAGTAAGGACTCCTTCCTCTCATGAAGCAAACACGGGAGTGTGGATGTTCCTCCTCTTGCCTCAAGTACCACTGAATCTGCTCCTCTGCTGGGGATGCTGCGGGCTCCCCAGGCAAGTGCTCAGCTTGGCCGTGTGAACCTACCTTATGGCTTTGCCGGGGAAGAACAATGATGCCAAAGCCTGGGACATGTTCAGGGTGCCACCAAACAGCTCAAGTGCTCAAGCCCCAGACAGACTTTCTGAAAACCTTCTTTGTGTAAGTTCACAGGTCCAGGCTATGAACCCTGGAGCGAGAACCCCAGCCGTGCCGCTTAGCGCTCAATCACAGCCGCATCTCAGAGGCCCGGCTCGGGTTCCAGACAGTGATGCTGGCCTCTGATGGGAGGCAGGCGAGCTGTGGGTTTCAGGTTTCTCAGCTGTGTTATCTAAGGACCGGCTGCTCAGGGTTTGATCAGGGCTGGCTTGAGAGAGAGGCAGACGCCGCCTTTTCCCCAGAACAGACTGCTCTTTGAGCTCTGCCGCCGCCCAGACTGGGGATGGAAGAAAGAAAACACAAATCCCCACTGTATGTGGTTCTCCGGAATTTAGCTTGGCCCTGGAGAGGGAAAGCTAAGAGCAACACTGCTCCCCTCTCCGCGCCCTCTGCAGGCGGCAAACTCCGTTAGCAGAGACTTGTTGGGACTGGGAAGGGTTAGGGTGGGGTGGAGAACCACGTCTGACCCTCAGTAGTGGCAGAGGCTCCCATCTCCTTCCAGAGACTGATTTAAAGTCCATTTTCGAGGACTGACTGACACAGAACATTCTCCTCTGGCCAAGCTCTGGAAAAAGGAGACCAGCCCAGCTTAGGAACTTGGAACAAGACAGCGAAACAAGTCTGGGGGTGTGGTTTGGGTTCTGTTTTCCTGGCCTCTCATGTTCTCCCCACCTTCATCCCGTAGGTGAAGGTGATGGAGGGCTGTCAGGGAGGGTGTTCAGTGTAAGGTCCCGTCTTTGGAGAAAGTGATAGCCTTTAGAGCTAATGAGAAACTCTTCTGCCTTGACAAAGATCCTGTTCTTTATCCAGGCATCTTACCCTCTAAGGGCTTCCCTTTTGGCTCTGTGGTAAAGAATCTGCCTACCAGTGTAGGAGACACAGGTTCGATTTCTGGGTTGGAAAGATCCCCTGGAGAAGGAAATGGCAACCTGCTCCAGTATTCTTGCCTGGGAAACCCATGGACAGGGGAGCCTGGCAGGCTACAGTCCATGGGGTTGCAAAGGATTGGACACTACTGATCAACTGAGCACACTGGCAGGGAATATATAGGGAAAGAAGAGTTTTATAAGGTTATTTCTAGGGGGATAGAGTTTGTTGTTTTGACATGAAGCAAGAAAGAGAACAGAGCTCTTTTCCCAAGGGAGTAGAGCTATTTTCTGCAGAAGCTTATCAGGTGCTAGCTGGGGCCAGGGAGTGACAGGAGAAGCAGTGCTGCGGTGGGGAATCGCTCGAAATAAAAGAACCCTGAACAGACCAGTTCAGCCTCGACTTACCACTGAGCTTGGTGCCAAAGGAAATCTTTTAACAATCTGCAAGACAACGCTATTACAGCATCCAGATTCTGGATCCCTCTAATATTTAGTTTTTATTAGACTATAGTTGATTAACAATGTTGTGTTAGTTTCTGCTGTATTGCAAAGCTATACGTATACATATATCCACTCTTTTAAAAATCCCTTTCTCATATAGGTCATTTAATATTTAATTATCACTTTACACATGTCAAGATGAGGTGGTCAACTAAGAGACTCTGGAGCAGTCAACACGACAGTATCAAAATTGTGCTCATTTAAAATTAGCATGAACATTGCCAGATACTAAGGTGCTCAGCGGGTATGAGACAATTGGGAGCTAAAAAGGGAGGAAAATGTCACAAAACCAACACAAGCTCAACACTGTGGTCCAATTTGGAGTTATTGGGATGCAAAAACTGCAGGCTAACCATGTCCAAATGGGGTGGCTGACTGGGGGGAGACCAGGAAAAATGTACACAGAATCACTCTGCTCTTTCTTACAATCACATGTGAACCCAGAATTATCTAAAATGTTTAGATAGATAATTCAAAATATTTTTAAAAAATGGATAGATAGGTAGGTAAGTAAGTAGGTAGTAGATAGACAGCGGTAAGCTGACATTATCAAGCATATTATTTTGTAATAAATATTTGTCCAAAATAAAAGAATATGTATTTCAGACAAATATTTAGCTTGCCAACTTGAAATGCCTCTGTAACTCAAATTCCAGTGTTAATTGGCTCTGTTTCTCAACCTTATATTCTTCACCACTGACTAGTCAGTTTCTGTGTCAATACAACACACAGTTAATTTTTTTTTAAAATGAGTGGTTGTTTTAATAAAGAGGCCACGCAGCCCAGGAAGCAAAGACATGCCAAGATGTGCAAACAGAAGCACTGACTCAAGGTTGAGTCGCCCTTGAGGTCACTTGCCCAGAGGGTTGTAAGGGCCATGGGTATCTCAGGGACCATCTTACTCCACACCACAGTACACACCACTTTAGACATGAGTTTTATCATCTGGTAGCTCCAAAACAAAGGTGCGTCAAGTCCTAAATGAAGGACCGTCTCTACACTATGACGTGGGTAAACTGCATAGTTACCTTGGGAGGTGAGTAATTCTTCAGAAGTTCAGGCAGGGTCCACACCAGTCTTTTATAGGGCTAACTAGGCCACCAGCCAGTGCAGGAGGGGGAGACTTCACAGCTCAGAACCATGAAACCATGTGTTCATCAGTTCAGTTCAGTTCAGTTCATTTGCTCAGTCATGTCCGACTCTTTGTGACCCTATGAATCGCGGCACGCCAGGCCTCCCTGTACATCACCAACTCCCAGAGTTTACTCAAACTCATGTCCATTGAGTCGGTGATGCCATCCAGCCATCTCATCCTCTGTCGTCCCCTTCTCTTCCTGCCCCCAATCCCTCCCAGCATCAGGGTCTTTTCTAATGAGTCAACTCTTCGCATGAAGTGGCCAAAGTATTGGAGTTTCAGCTTCAGCATCAGTCCTTCCAATGAACACCCAGGACTGATCTCCTTTAGGATGGACTGGTTGGATCTCCTTGCAGTCCAAGGGACTCTCAAGAGTCTTCTCCAACACCACATTCAAAAACATCAATTTTTCGGTGCTCAGCTTTCTTCACAGTACAGCTCTCACATTCACATGACCACTGGAAAAACCATAGCCTTGACTAGATGAACCTTTGTTGGCAACGTAATGTCTCTGCTTTTTAATATGCTATCTAGGTTGGTCATAACTTTCCTTCCAAGGAGTAAGTGTCTTTTAACTTCATGGCTGCAATCACTGTCTGCAGTGATTTTGGAGCCCAAAAAAATAAAGCCTGACACTGCTTCCACTGTTTCCCCATCTATTTCCCATGAAGTGATGGGACCGGATGCCATGATCTTAGTTTTCTGAATGTTGAGCTTTAAGCCAATTTTTTCACTCTCCTCTTTCACTTTCATCAAGAGGCTTTTTAGTTCCTCTTCACTTTCTGCCATAAGGGTGGTGTCATCTGCATATCTGAGGTTATTGATATTTCTCCCGGCAATCTTGATTCCAGCTTGTGCTTCTTCCAGCCCAGCGTTTCTCATGATGTACTCTGCATATAAGTTAAATAAGCAGGGTGACAACAGAGAGACTTAAAAAATTTTTTTCTTAGAGGAATACATAGGCAGAACACTTGCTTTGACATAAATCAAAACAAGATCCTCTATGACCCACCTCCTAGAGTAATGGAAATAAAAACAAAAGTAAACAAGTGGGACCTAATTAAACTTAAAAGCTTTTACACAGCAAAGGAAACTATAAGCAAGGTGAAAAGACAACCCTCAGCATGGGAGAAAATAATAACAAATGAAACTGACCAAGGATTAATTTCCAAAATACAACTCAAAACCAGAAAAACAAACAACCCAATCAAAAAGTGGGGAAAAGGCCTAAACAGACATTTCTCCAAAGAAGACATACAGATGGCTAACAAACACATGAAAAGATGCTCAACATTGCTCATTATTAGAGAAATGCAAATCAAAACTACAATGAGGTATCACCTTACATCAGTCAGAATGATGCTCATCAAAAAGTCTTACAGACAATAAATGCTGGAGAGGGTGTGGAGAAAAGAGAATGCTCTTGTACTGTTGGTGGGAATGTAAATTAATACAGCCACTCTGGAAGATGGTATAGAGATTCCTCAAAAAACTAGGAATAAAACCATTATATGACCCAGCAATCGCACTCCAGGGCATGTATCCTGAGGAAACCAAAATTGAGAAAGACACATGTATCCCATTGTTCATAGCAGCACTATGTACAATAGCTAGAACAGAGAAGCAACCTCGATGTCCATCGACAGATGAATGGATAAAGATGTTGTGGTATATATACACAATGGAATATTACTCATCCATAAAAAGGAACACATTTGAGTCAGTTCTAATGAGGTGGATGGACCTGCACACCTATTGTACAGAGTGAAATAAGTCAGAAAGAGAAAGATAAGTATCATATTCTAAAGCATATATATGGAATTTAGTAAAATGGTACTGAAGAACTTATTTACAGGGCAGCAATGGAGAAACAGACATACAGAATAGACTTAAGGACTTGGGGAAAGGGGAGCAGAGGGTGAGATGTATGGAAACTTACATCACCATATGTAAAAGAGCCAATGGGAATTTGCTGTCTGGCTCAGGAAACTCAAACAGGGACTCTGCATCAACCTAGAGGGGTGGGATGGGGAGGGAGACGGGAGGGAGGTTCAAAAGGGAGGGGACATATGTGTACTTATGGCTGATTCATGCTGAGGTTTGATGGAAAACAACAAAATTCTCTAAAGCCATTATCCTTCAACTAAAAAATAAATAAATTTTTAAAAAAAGAGGTCAAAAAAAAAAACCACCCATTTTCCAAACACCTTCTTTGCTGTGCCTCTCCCCTTGCTTGGCAGCCAAGCCCTCCCTGTAGCTCCATCTCCTCACTTGCCTTCTGTTCTGCTGGTCTGCCTAGTCTGATCCTCTGGGGGCTCTGTGTCCTCATCCTTGGGAAGCTGGACAGGGGTGAGGGTGGGGCGGCATGAAGGGGAGAGGGAAGCTGACTGACATGCTGTCATCTGAGGCATTTTCCTATTGGCCGTCAACTCAACTCAACAGCCTTCACCAAGACCTACTTCTAGGGACTTGCCTGGTGGTCCAATGACTAAGACTTCTCCTTCCAGTGCAGGGGGTGTGAGTTCGGTCCCTGGTCCCGGAAGCTAAGACTCCACATGCCTTGCAGACAAAAACCAAAACGTAAAAGAGAAGCAATACTGTCACGGATTCAGTGAAGACTTTTAAAATGGTCCACATCAAGAAAAGAAAAATCTTTAAAAGAAACAAAGACCTACTCCTAACAATTCTATCGCTCGCCCCTCCTCCCTCCTTCTTGTCTTCCCAAGTAGTTTCACACTTCTTAAGCTCCCTGTCACATCCATGCCTCTTCTCACTCTCGATGGAGGGCTTTGATTTTATTTCCTATATGAGAATGAGGCAGCCACGCCTTAACAGTCCACCCACTTCTCTGCTCTGATCGCCTCCATCAGCACCAGCCCCTACCCTCCAGCAGTGCCTTCCTCCACAAATACCCTCTCGCCCTCCATCCCTTTGTCTTCAACACCGTCCTCCGGCTTGTTCCTTTCAGTCTCTACATGTGGGCACATCGTCCCCAACCTGAAACCATCACACTCCATTCCTTGGTTTTCTCATCTCTAAAGCTGTTTCACAGCTTCCTCGTTGTCTCACTCCTGAGCTGAATATGGGTCGACTCCTGTCTCCACTTCATTGGGATGGCTTTATTTATTTAATTTGGCTGTGCTAGGTCTTAGTCACAGCATGCAGGATCTTTAGTTGTGGCATGTGGGATCTAGTTCCCTGACTAGGGATTGAACCCACATCCCCTGCATTGGCAGCTCGGAGTCTTAGCCATTGGACCACCACAGAAGTGCCCTGGAATTGCTTTGATTCCACCTGCTACTAACTTGCCAAATCCATTATCTCAATTCTAATTCACCTTATTTTTCTGCATCCTTTGACAATCCTGCCAAACTCTCACTTCTAGAAGTTCTCATTTCTCTAGGTTTATCTCCTCTAGCCATTAAGGTTTCCCTTCTTTGGCCTCCTTCTCATATTCTCTATGCTTCCCACCTCTGATCTCATCTGCATCCATGGTTTAGATACAAGACTTCAGTAATTTTCTATATGCTAATAATTCTCCATCTCTATCTTTAATCCTAACTTCTCTTTGAACCTCCATATCCCTTTTCTCAAGTTTATTGGAAAACTGCTACTTCTCATATGTGCTAAATCTAACTTAATAGTGTCACATATGCGTGGTGCCCCAAGCCGGAAACTTTGGAGTTAAGAGAACTACTCTACGGACTCCCTGGAGGCCCAGTGGTTAGGACTCTGTGCTTCCACTGCAGGGTGCCTGGGTTTGATCCCTGGTTGGGGAACTAGGATCTCTCATGCAGCTAGACAAACAAAAAAAGAACTACCCTTAACTCTTTTCTAACACACCTTCTCCATTACAAAGAAACGACGTCCTTTCTATTCCTGAATGGTCCTCAGACCTGCCCCTTCCTCTCCAGTCCTAATGTCTCCCTTGAAACCTGGCCTTGAATTCCTCTACTGGATCAGGGCTACAGCAGTCGATTTCCTTCTGTTCTTGTGTACAGTGAGTGGTGACAGGACCGTCTGCTATGTTGCAAATATTAAGGGTGAATCTTGGTAGCCAACCTAGTGTGGTGTGGGTGGAGAGCAGTGGGAATCATAAGACTGAACCAAAAATAACATAGCCAGAGCTATTTTCTCTTGGGCAAAATCACATAAATTTCATGGATAAAAAAGGGATTTATGGAGAGGGAAATGGCAACCTACTCCAGTATTCATGCCAGGAGAACTCCATGGCATGAATGGCTGTAGCTGAGCAGGCTACAGTCCATGGGGTTGCAAAGAGGTGGGTAGGACTTAGCAACTAAACAATTGTATATATAGCACGGGGAACTATATTCAATATGCTGATAAAGCACAAATAATATTTTAAAAATAATATATGTAGGTATGTGAATCACTTTGCTGTACAGTAGAATTTAACACATTATAAATCAACTGTATTTCAATAAATTTTTAAAAGTGATTTATTCCTAAGCAACTCTTTTACCTGGCTAAAAGAGAAACTTTAAAAGACAAAGCAGATAAGGCTTTTTTCTGAAGATCTAAAGACCATCCTTTGCTTGGTTGCTGTAGATACTGCAGCAAACCCTGATATTGACTGTACCTTGCTTGCTTGCTTGCTAAGGCGCTTCAGTCATGTCTGACTCTGTGCGACCCCATGGACAGCAGCCCATCAGGCTCCTCTGTCCACGGGGTTCTCTAGGCAAGAACACTGGACTGTATCTTACCCTCAAAGATTTCCCAAGAAATAAATGTTTCATATATTATTGCATCATACTTACTTCTCACTCCTAATTTTTAAGAAAGTGAGTTTGCGTTTCAAATTCTTTCTTCATGCATGAATTGGTATCACTATGCTTCTGATTTTGGTTATTGGGTCTTTTTTCCCATTTTTAAGCAAAACCAAATGTTTCCAATTATTGAAAAAGATTTTGAAATATGTAACATTTATATTATTGTATCAAGTGAAATTTCATACTACGTCTTATGGCCTATGTTCTATGCCTCTGTCTCCCACATCACACTTCCCCCAACTTTCCGTTCTCCCTGCCTTTGCTCTTGTTGTTTTTCCATCTAAAATACCCAGTTCTCTGCCTCCAAAATCACCGCTGATTCAGCTCAAACATTACCTCATTTGAGCCACTTTCTCTGCCTCCTGTCCTCGGCACCCACAGCGCTCACCTTCCCGCCAACCTTTGGAGCACAGTTTTTGTGTCCTCTACAAACTTAAGATCCAGCAGAATTTCTAGGACAAAGCACCTAAAAATGAAATGCAGAATGAAGGAATGAATGGTATTAAATACACCCTGCAATCTGAACAACAATGGCAAGAAATTCATAGAAGTCAAAAAACAGAACAGTTGATTACAACTGGACATGGGTTCCTTTTACTTTTTAGCTACTATGAATAATGCCGCTTTGAGCATTTCTGTACAATTTCTGTGGATGGGTACTTCATCTTGGGTGTATACCGAAGGAGTCAGAGGGCAGGATCACATAACTGTGTTTAACTTTCTTTTATTGAAGAAAGTTGATTCCCAATGTTAGCCTCAGGTGGACAGCACAGACTGTTAGACATACATACTCCACACACACACACACACACATATATATGTATATATATATTTTCAAATTATTTTCCCATATAGGTTATTACAAGATATTGATTAGAGTTCTCGGTGCTATACAGTAAGTCCTTGTTGGTTATCTATTTCATGTATAGCAGTGTGCATATGTTAATCCCAAACTCCTAGTTTACCCCTCCTCCCGTTTCCTCCTTTGATAGGTGTTTAACTTTTGAGTAACCATTAGACTGCCTTCCTAAGTGGCAGCACCGCTCTAGAATCCCACCAGCAATGCATGAAACCTGCAGTTTCTCCACACCCTTGCCAGCACCTATCTCGCTGTTTGATTAACTGGAGTATTATTTACAATGTTGTGTTAGTTTCTGCTGTATAGCAAAGTGAATCAGCTGTATGTGTACCTATAGCCACCCTTTTTTAGATTCTTTTCCCATAAAAGCCATCACAGAGTACTGAGGAGAGTTCCTGTGCTATACAGTAGGTCCTCATTAGTTACCTATTTTATCTTACTATCTTGTTTATGATAGCCATCCTATGGGTGTGGTATCTCCTTTTTGAGTCTACCTCTCAGTAACGAATGTCAAGCATCTTTCCATGTGCTTATTGGCCATTTGTATATTTTCTTGGAGAAATGCCATTTCAGACCCTTTGGCCACTTTTTGTCTTTTTATTGATAAGTTGTACTAGATTTCCTTTTTCTTGATACTTATGATCACCCAGCTAAAGCACGTAGTTTCACCTTGATTCTGTAGATGAAGAGACTAGAGCCTGGAGTTCCAGAGAGAGACATGGCAGAATCCACGACCGTGACTCTCCATAGCCCGTGCTTTTCCACCACATTATACTGCTTTTTGGTGATGATGAGATTTAGTGTGTTGATGAGATTTAGTGTGTGGTTAATGTGAAGAAGAAGATCACTGGAATTGAGGCTAGGGTGTTAGAAACATTACTGACTAATTGCTCAAGTCAGTGGTGGCAGGCCTGATTTGCACATAAAATAAAAATGCTGGATCTCGATATGATCTCCGAGATTCCTTCTTACTCTGAAATTCTGTGATTTAATAAGCCTTTTTGTTTCTCCAGCATCAAAACAGCAACAATCACGGGCAGCCAAGGCCTTGAGTGTCAGGACAAAAGGAAGTACCACCCCCTGACCAACATCCCTTGAAAGCCCAGTACTGGACCCTCTGGGAACCTGTCTCAGTTTATTAGTGAAAGACACTTGATCTGCTACCATCAGCTTTGGGAAAAAAATAAAAGGCAGCATCTCCTACTGACAGTTTTCTTTAACACAAATATGAAAACCCGAGTCCTTTCCTCTGTTGTGTGCACATTAGAATGATGCTATTCTAAGCCATTGCTGTTGTTCAGCCACTAAGTCGTGTCTGACTCTTTGTGACCCCATTAACAGTAGCACACCAGACTTCCCTGTCCTTCGCTATCTCCTGGTTTGCTCAAAGTCATGTCCATTGGATCAATGATGCCATCCAACCATCCCATCCTCTGCTGCCCCCTTTTTACCTCCTGCTCTCAATCTTTCCCAGCATCAAGGTCTTTTCCAATGAGTTGGCTTTTCGTATCAGGTACAGATACCTTTTTGTATCAAGGCTTTTTGTATCAAGCCTTTTCATATCAAGTACTGGAGCTCCAGCTTCAGCAACAGTCCTTCCAATGAATATTCTGGGCTGATTTCCTTTAATATTGACTGGTTTGATCTCCGTGCTGTCCAAGGGACTCTTCAAGAGTATCTTCCAGCACTACAATTCGAAAGCATCAATTCTTTGGCACTTAGCCTTCTTTATGGTCCAGCATTCACATCTGTACGTGACTACTGGAAAAATCATAGCTAAACCATACTAAGTCAAGACCAACTGAATTCTCAGAGGCTGTCTAGGTATGTTCACAATTACTTTGCCTTAGATGCAAAGTTATTTGCTGAAAAAAGGACAGAGATGAAAAAAATGGGTATGATTTTAGTGCCATCATCTCATATTCTCTTTCCTGCTTCCTCCAAGACAATCTCAAGGGATGCATTTAGGAAACTTTTCATAAATGTATAGCACTGCAGAAACCATGAAAAGGTAAGTAAACAGAGTCATCAACAAAGTAAAAATGTGGTTTTAACAAGAAATTATAGAAAGCTCAAATAGAACATTTTCAATTATGTTTTATTGAAAAATAGCTAATTTAAAATATATACATTTAAAAAACAAAAACACATAGTACTGGTAAAATACTGAATTTTTCACTCACTCTTGCCAAAGTGGCATCTTTATGTTCCCAGATGATTATTCTGCTTAAGAGGAGGGTCTCTGGTGCCCTCTGGTGACACTTTCTGAGACTGCTGTCCAGAAAGGAACAAGGGCCCCTCAGCTCAGGGCTGAGAATGGAGGCCAGTTCATGTCTGACTGGCCTGTGTTCCGTGGCCTTTGCCCCCTGCCCAGGAGAAAGGCAATCTTAGAGGGCATCTTGACCTCCCGGGGGAAGTATTCCTCCCTTAACACTCAGCCAAACTGACAGCAAAAATAAACACTTTACTTATTGTCATTGCCTTCTTAAAAACACAAAAACAAACAAACAAAAAACCCCTATTATTATAAACTCCCAAGTAATGTGGGAAAGTCTCTAAGTAATTCAGGTTGTAATCCAGACCAAAAAAAAAAAAAAAAAATCAAATAATAAAAAAAACCCCAAATCAGTTAACAGGACAGCAAAACCCATAAATCTTAGGATGCAAAAAAAAAAAAAAAAAAAAAAGTTGATTCTTCCCCCTGTCTTCATAACAACGGACACCACTACTCTGGACAACTCTGTGCTGGGAGTAGATGACCTTCTTGAATTTCAGGAAGCAGACCTACTCCAGACCTGTGCCAATCCTTAAATGTAACATCAGCAGAGCCTAAGTTCGTTCTCTAGGCCAAACACTTTGGACTTGAGGTTCCTCAGTTCTCCCTGTATCTTGTGTGCCAGTCGATTGCTATCACGAACCTCACAGAGAATGGCAAGATCCTGGTTTGCCTGGGCGTTGAGTGTGGCCTAGAGATTAAAAAAAAAGAAGTGATTATGGCAGATGCCAAAGGAGAGAAACCTGGCATGAAGCCCCAACGACACCAGCTCCTTTCTCTGATACTCTTAGTTCACAGAGTAGATTCAATGCTTAGTCTAGAGACTTGCTGAAAGAAGGAAAATGTAGAGTTAGGGCAGAAAAGGCTCGAGACCATTGCTTCCCCACACGACAGGAGAGGAGCCTGAGTCAGAGGACAATCAACAATCACCAGTGAGTAAAAAGACACCAATATAGACATTATTAGTAAATGTGCCAAAGCATGAAAGGCAGCATCTCTTTGTTTCTGTATGAACCTGCCTGGCACAGAGTGACCGCTCAGGGTGTGTGGATGGACAGTTACATCTCTTTAAGATGACGCTGGAGGCCCCTCGCATTCTATGTGAAGTGGTCTCTCACAGGGAAGAAGTACTTTCTAACCCAGTTACTCACTTTCTCCATTTGTAAAATAGACAATTTTTTTTTCTTCTTCTTTTGGCCAGGCCATACAGCTTGTAGGATCTTGGTTCCCTGAGCAGGGATTCTGGCAGTGAGAACGCCGAGTCCTAACCATGGGACCCCCAGGGACTCTCCACAGACACGGCTCTTTGAACCCACTCCTTGAGTTGGGAGGGATGAATACTTGTGCTGAGCTGACATCGTCCTTCAGTCACTTCAGTCTGTCCTGTCTCCCTCTGGCACGCCCGCCCTGTTTACACTGATTTCAGCGAGACCAGGAGGATGGTGATGCGGCCCAGCCTCCCTCAGAGGGGCCCCGTACCCTGTCTGCTCACCCACACCTCTTCTCCCTCCTGGTCATTCAGGATCAATTACCTTATAGAGTATCTGCTCCACGTCTTTTAGTTTTTGCCGGAGAATCTTAATGTCTGTCTTAAAGCCTTCTACCTCCAAGACACGCCGGGTCTCCAAGGACTCGTAGCGCTTAGTCATGGCCTGCAGGCGTCTCCCCATCTTGCTGGTGCGGTCCTATACATGGGGTACAGGAAGGCCTCTGTGAGCAGAAGGGGCACCCCTAGCCAGCTGCCCCCTCCATGACAGGCAGAGAACCCCACACCTTAAAGATCTCTCTCCTCACTCCTTCCTCCTCACGAATCCGGGCCAGCTCTTCTTCCAGGGAAATGCACTGCTCTTGGTACATGCTGGACAGCCTTCTCTCTTGTATGAGCTTATCCTTTAGGGACTGTGGGTCAGAAGGAGAGAAAAATTCATCTTTGTTTTTTAATTTGGGTAATCCAAATAGCACTGAGGTAAAGAAAGAAAGGATTTCTAGAAGTGCTAAATCAGTGAAGGAACAAGACATCAAGGAGAACATCTGAAAACCTACTTCTGGAGGATACTCTAGCTTTTTTCTTAATGTGTACAGAGTAGGAAAATCTTATTTTTTCCTTTGTTTTTGTATTTTTAGAAGTTTTTAAAAATAAAACAAATATTTTTGGCTCTTGGAAGAGTCAGATAATGGAGTTCGTAATTGTACCAAATAAGACATCACAACCTATTTGGGGATATGCTTAAGTTTTTCTTTGAAAAGAAAGAAAGAAACATCAACAGCACTTAAAACACATGTTCCACTGAGGAGCCAGGATTCAAAAGTCCCAGCTTGGATGTCACTTCCTTACACAGGATCCTTCAGACACGACAACGCTCAGAGCCACGCGTCCTCGGCAGGAGCGTGACGGCCGCCCTCCCTCCACCCTCCGTGCGCACCCCTCACGGCCACATGCTCCCTCACACCTGCTCTCCCCTGCCTGATGCTCTTCCCCGAGGTCTGCCTGGCAAGCTCCATTCTCCAGGTCTCAGCAAAAATGCCAGACTCCAGACGGTGTCCCAGTGCTTCTCGACAAAAGTAGACCTCCAATAGCAACATACAATCTTCACAGATCCCTTCTAATTCCGTAACACCACTTTTTTTCCTCCCTAAATTTAATGTATTTTGGCTGCACCACCTGGCTTGTGGGATCCCAGCTCCCTGACCAGGGAATGAACCTGGGCCACAGCAGTGAGGCCCAAAATCTTAACCACTAGGCCACCAGAGAACTCCCAGGACCACTTTTCCTATAACCGATACTTGGTTATTTGTTAATGTTTCTGGTCTTTCTCACCTGTTAGAATGTAAATGCCATGAAGACAGACCTGGTTTAGCCTGTCTGCTGCTGTACACTGAGAGTCCCACCCACTACAGGACTTCAACAAATATCTGTTGAATGAATCTATCGATCAGTCAACACTTTAATGTTCTAAATCCCCAAACACAGTAACAAAGAGCTACTCTTTGAGACCTATTTCTTGAGATCATTGCTACAACAGCTTCCTGGACTGGATCTTATATGACAATGATTAGGTTCTTTGAAATTCTCTGAGTTCTTTCAACAATTCCAGAATAAAAAAAAAATTCTGTAAGATAGAAGAAACTACCTTAATATATTCATTTTGGTTGTGATGACTCTCATGAACTAGCCACATTTTCCCCATTTTCTCTTCTTTCTTCTTACACTGCACCCTGTATTCCTTAATCTTTGACATCAACTGATCCTTTTCAAGCATCCAGGACTTCTCCTTATTTTGGTTTTCAAATCTGAGTTGCAGAAAGTCTTTGGTGCTCTCGTAGAGCAGCTCCTGGGTGTGGTGTAGACTAGGGAAGAAAGTACAGACATGGACATGAAGATGCTTCCCCGGTACATGTGACAGTTACTCCAAACACAGCTAAGATGCAGTCCTTTAAAAACTGTGTAATATGTAGATTCTGTAAATACCACCAGCATTTTAAAAACACGCTTTATCTGATCACTGGCAGTCTTACACGTTTTACTGAACAACGTATAAAGTATCTACACTGGTTCATAGACCGGTCTTTACAGGTATTTTTCTGGGTGCTAATTTCAGGTTATATAATTAGAAGGACCACAGAAATATTTACACACAGCCTAAGTATGGACTTTTCCAAGGCACCAGACTTTACAATAAACTAAGTCATGGGGTTCTGACTGAAGGTTAACACAAGTTCTAAAATGTCAGCAGAGCTTTGCTTCTGTCTGGGCCGAGCTCCCCCGTGAGCTATTGGGCCGAGCTGCCCCAGAGCAAGCCCTGTCCTTTTTCCGAGACAGGCTTCCTCGGTGGAGGCACCTCAGTGGCCTCGGCCCGTGTGGCCCCTCCACTCTCCGAAACCCCTGAGTGCTTTCACTCTACGCCCTGTGCGTAGTGCAACACTTCTTAACCTCATTTATCATTTATTTTTGCCAGATGCCATCAGATCATCAAGGACAGTACCAGCTACTAGACATACACAGGTACTAAATAGATTCCTGCTGAGATTTGGGAATAGACAAATGATGTTTCTGTCTTCAAAAAAAAAATTTCCTTAAGAGTTAGCAACTCATCAGTTTAACATCAGTAGCTAGAAATATACTGTATCAAATGGTCACACTGCTTGCAAAGGGTATTAAATACCAAACTGCAGTTTTCCACTGAACACATACAGTGAGATCCACTTAGTTCTTCTCATGAGTAACAGACTATATGGAGAAGGGGACAATGACTACATAATGTCAGAAGAGTAACCGTCATCAGATGAATACATTCAGGTACGTGTGTGTCTGTATAAACAGGGAGAGATTGACTCAGTTCCCACAAGGACCACTCTTGCTTCCAACAGATTATTTTACTCTATCTTGTGTTATGATCTCAGTTACAAAAAGGGAAAGCATGCTCTTGCAAATGGTCTCCAAGTGACACCTAACAGGCAGCCATTAATGGCCTTGGACTTCCTGCCATTCAACACCCTCAGGATGCCAATCTACTGGAAGGAGCACATTAAATGCTCAGATCTGCAGAATACGTTGAACTAGGGAGGTTATTAATAATCTGACAGATGTAAAATTATACTTTATTCTGACAATTTAAAAATATTGTCCCCTTAAAAACAATTCAAATCCAATACAAAGTGGAGATGCTATGCTTAAGCACAAAACACCAAAAATAAAGATGGAGAGGTACCAGCCAAACACAAACACGACATGATATTGGAAGCAGCAGGGCCTGCCAAGGGCCAAGGGCATCTTCTACCTGCACTGGTCAGTGAGTTCAACTTGAGTATCATGTCTAGTTTAGTGACCACGCTTTAGAATGGAGGAAGAGACACTAAAAAAGTTTGCAAAGCAATAAAAAAACCAACAGGATGAAGATTGCAAGGTGAAAAAGAATATATACACACACACTCCAGGGGATCTTCCCAACCCAGAGATTGAAACTGAATGCGGAGGCAGATTCTTTACCATCTGAGCCACCAGGGAAGCCCATATACACACACAATTTTTTTTTGGCCGCACCACATGGCTTATGGAATCCTAGTTCCCCAACCAGGGATTGAAGCTGGGCTCTTGGCAGTGAAAGCTCCGAGTCCTAACCACTGGACCACCAGGGAATTCCTGTGAAAAAATATTTTAAAACGTAGGAGGTTTAATGCAGGATAGAAAAGGTAAGATAAAGGTTATCAAGTAGTCAAGAATTATTTATTATGCACCTGTTCTGCACACAGGAAAAGACCTTGGGGAAGAGACATCATTAAAATAGAAGGTGAAAAGGCCCATCACTGAGTCACGCTGGTCATCGCAGGTGATGGGGGGGAGACGTGTAAGGAACAGTGCACCCCTCCCTGGGAAGGTCAGAGAAGGGGTGACCGAAGGGCTGCTGCACCGGGAGTGCTGCATGAACCAAAGCCTCAGGAGTCCGGCTGAAGAATGAGGTGAGCTACAGCCAGAGGAGCAGAGACTGAGGGCCGAGACTCCCAAGGGCCAAGGCAGCAGGAGACACTCACAGGGAGGAAGCATGCAGGGCACAAGGGCATGGGCGACAGGAAACACAGCTTGGTGACAGCAATGATTTAAACCAGAACACAGCTTGAGCCACTGTGGGAGGAATGAGAGGGCAGAGAACGGACAGGAGAGGCTTCTGGATTCACAGACGATGGGGTTTGGAATCAGAAACTGGAGAGTGGGGAGCAGAAAACGACCCTGAGTGTCCAAACTTGAGAAACCACATGGATGGGACGGCACTGGGCTAAATGGGAAAGAATGGAGCAGCAGGTCTGAGGTGGGGAGGGGTGCTTGTCAGGAAAGAGGAAGTTGAGTTTCAGTCGTGGTGAATTTGAGGTTTTCAAACATACTCTATTGAAGATGTCTCTATAGCCCAGCTCTGGTCACTGGAAGTGGACAAACAGTTGAGGGTGAAATGGGAAAGAACCAAGAAAGACAGGGAACCAAGGGAGATGGATTTCAAAGAGGGGGTGGTCAGAGGCCCAGACACACAGAAAGACACGAATGAACTCAGTGATGACTTTAGACGGCATGCTGAGCAAAACAGGGAACAAGAGCAGACTGCAGAAAGTGGGGGACAGGCAGGCAGGAATGGGGTAAAAACAGCAGTACAGATAGTTTCCATTTTCTGGTGTAGGTATGTAAAGTCAAAAAAGAGAAAAGGACTGTTATGCTGACTTAGATAACCCATCAGCGGAGAAAAGGACATTCCAGGATGGTAAGATCAGACTACAACCCTCAGAGGGGTTGAGGGGAGAGTGTAGAGCCCCCAGTCCTGTAGGAAAAGCATCACATGAGCACACCAGGGAACTGGGAGAGAGGCGGGGGGTGGAACTGCTGAGACAGTTGTTTCAGCACCAGGACCCTTGCTGCTACTGGACGGGACTGCCAGCTTGCAGGATCTTAGCTCCCCCACCAGGGATCGAACCTGCGACCTTGAAAGTGAGTGTGAGTGTCCTGACCCCTGGACCTTCCAAACCACATGGGAGACATGTGAAACCTGTCCAGTGTGGCTCGTGAGTATTCACCTTCTGGTGAGCTCTGTGATTCTGTCCCGGTTTCTCTGCTGATGAATCTCCACTTCCTCGATGCGGATCCGCCTCTCCTCCATGAGCCCTGCCACCTGCTCCCGCGAGAGCCGGGTCTGCTCCTCCAGCTGCGCCTGCAGGGCCTCCACCTGGACAGGCCGGAGGGGCGAGGTGTCCATTTCCGCTCTACTCTTGCTCACTTCTCACCTCTAACAGTGAGCCTCTTTCCAGAAAAACAAAAATCCCACAAACAAAAAAAACAGATGTGCAGCAGCAAAACAAACAGGAGAAAAATCTGGACTGGACTCCTCTTTACGTCTTACATGTGGTCTCACGCCACACAAGAGCATACTCCGTCCAACCAAGCAGAGCACCCATGTCACACCAGAAAGGCTGGACAAGCCCATCTCCCCTCTCCGAGACGCTCACCTTCTCACCATCTCTCTCTCTGGGCTTTTAAGATTGTCTCCCTTTTGGGACTTCCTAGTTGCATAGAGAAAGACTCATTTCTTCATTTTTAAATTTAAAAGGTGCAGCAAAATGAGTATAATGTGATTTCCTTGTCTGAGTCAGGCTGTCTTGACCCCACATGGCGACACTGGCCAAAGGTAGAAACTGTCCATTTACATCAACATGCCCTGTGACAAGGACAGGAACTTGAGTGCGGTTAGATGAAAAATCACGGTTGTAGGTGACATATGATGACTAGATGGTGAGAGGGTGACTCATTACTTTCCTAGACTTTGGAATACATGCACCAGACAAATGGATGTACCCCCAAAGGTCACCGTTTTGGGACAGACAGCTGCAGCTCTGCGTGTCCCTGGCCAGCTGCACAGGGAGTTCTGACAGTGACGACTCTGGTGGGAGGGTTCGGCCTATGAGCTGAATGAACTGCAGGTTCACACCAGCACTTCTAGAATGATGCAGTACAGAGTAATGGTTGTAAAGACAGAGCTCTGGAAAATTAGGAACAACCTCAAATTTCCAATCCCAAAATGCCCAGAGGAAACACGTGTGCCAGGAGGCATGTGGCACAGGCTAATGAGGGCACAGGACCCTGCCCGTGTGCAGAGCGGCTGCAGTCATACCTGGAGGGCGAGGGTCTGGATGTCTCTCTGATGCAGCCCAATGCTGACCTCCTTTTCTCTCCCTGCTGATTTCCTCCTGCTGCCTTTAGAATCTAAAATAGAAAACAGTGGAGATCTTCACTTAAGTTTTCTTTCTGCTTTTCAAGCATCAACATCATCTTTGCAGAGAAGTTTGGTTT
The DNA here is from genome assembly GCF_033118175.1 of Dama dama. Classification (NCBI taxonomy): domain Eukaryota; kingdom Metazoa; phylum Chordata; class Mammalia; order Artiodactyla; family Cervidae; genus Dama; species Dama dama. The sequence goes on from NC_083702.1 coordinate 12,834,826, forward strand.
TCTTTATATGGAAGAGAAGGAAAGGAAGAAAAACGACAACATACAATAACTACAATGCTCAATTGTGCAAAGAGGTATCTCTTAACGGAATTCTGTTAGGATGTCACCTGGATCTTTCTGAAGAATAAACTACTAAATTTTCCTTTGGAGTTGTATCTAATTTCTTTGTAAAATGTTATTTAATGAAAAAGGGTAATGAATTAAAAAAACTAAATCTAAACATTTTAGCTATGATGTATAACCCAATTTTCAATGGACAAAATGATTTTAAAAACAAGCAATGCTAAAACTGCACTAAACATAATTTGATGATTTAGATGATTCAAGAAGCTTATTTATTCTTTTTATTGAGGTACAGTAATTTATATTTGTTTCATATGTATAATATGGCAATTCAAAAATTTTATAGATTATACTCTATCTATACTTATTATAAAGTACTGGCTATATTCCCTGTCCTGTACAATATATCTTTGTAGCTTATTTATTTTATGCATAGTAGTTTGTTCCTCTTAATCCCTTACCCTTATTCTGCCCCTTCTCTTCCTTCACCCTGCAGGTAACCACTAGTATGTTCTCTACATCTGTGAGTCTGTTTTTGTTCTATACTCACTAGTTTATTTTTTAGATTCCACATATAAGTGATACCATACAATATTTTTCTGACTTATTTCACTTAGCATTATGCCCTCTAAATCCATCAATGTTGCTGCAAATGGCAAGACTTCATTTTTTTTTATGCCTGAGTAGTAGTCCATTCATCTTCTTTAACCATTCATGGCACTGATGAACACTTGGGCTGCTTCCATATCTTGACTATTATAAACACTATTGCTATGAATACTAGGGGGCATGTTATTTCGAGTTAGAATTTTTGTTTCCTTTGTAAGAGCAGACCTCAAAAGTGCTTATCTCCACATGTGTAGTGACGCATTAGCTAGACTTATTGTGGTGAATATTTTGTAGTATATACAAATATCAATATACTATTTTGCACACTTAAAACTAACATTATATGTCAATTATATCTCAATTTTTTAAAATTGGGCTTTCCATTAATAAAAGAGAAAAGGATAAGAAGACTGAGGGTTAGAGAGAATAATTAATAGGCTGTGATTCCATACATTATCCAAATATATTTTATGACTTATCACCATAAGCATATTAATTAGATATATTTTTTATTCTACTTTATTAAAACATCAAAGGTTTTTTAAAAAAAGCTCAGTAAGATCTGAGACCACTAGCAGCATGATTATGAATATTTATTATCACTGTATAGTAGGAAAAAATGTCTAATTATTTGCACTGTGCTTTTTAATTCTGCATCAATAAGAATTTCTAAAAATACAGTTGGTACCTGCTCTGAGAGCTGAAGATTCATTCTTTTCACATACTTCTACAGGCTGGACAGTCTTCTGGAGAATGCTGACCTGAAGAAGCAAAAAAAAAACAAAAAGTACAGAAATAGTCTTCTTATAAATATAGCATTTCATTTTTTAGCTTTAGTTCTGCAGATCAAACACCATTCATAAATTAAACTAGTCAAAACTTATATAATCATATAAGGATGCCATGCATATGGGAGACCAGAGAAGACAAACTGGATAAAACCCACTAACAAACTGAATACACACTGACTAAAACCAGTGCTGGTGATATAAATGGAAAAATAAAATTTCAGGGTTATTTGGCAATATCTACCAAAAAAAAAAAAGAAAAGTGGTCTTTGACAAGGTCCTTTAGGAAAGTAACAGAAACACTGAAGCATGCATATATAGATATGTATATAAAGATGTTCACTGAAGCACTGTTTATAGTGTGAAAAAGTGGAAATCTCAATTATACACATAAATATTTCTATATGAGTAGAAAAAAAGCTTTATCTCTAGGGTACAGGATTATGGGAGACTGTCACTTTTCTATTAGATTCCTGAAATCTGCATTTGTTTTTAACAAAGACCACACATCACTTTTGTAATCGGTGTAAATGAAGACTCAAAAAGAACCTAGTATTGAAACTTGCTCCCACACTAAGTCTGTTCCTGCTGCTCTCTCTAATCTCATCCAAGACACCGCCTCCTCTAAGCTTAAGGTTTCCAAATGGCAGAACGGGGTAAACAATGCTACTTTCCAAGGCTTTTGAAGAAAAAGAATGAAATCACAAACCTGTTTGTAATTGTAGAAAATGCTCTGAAAACTTAAGCAAACTGAGACCATGGTAGCTAATTCTCATTTGAGCTTCTTTAGCAAGGACCAAAGTTGTCTGATTATGGACTCCAGCCTGCATTTTGTAAAAGCCTTGTCTACTCTGCTATACAAAGGAGGACTTACTTTGTTGGGAGGCTCCTTATAAAAATAGGTCACTTCTCCAGTGTCTGTTCCCACAAGAGCCAAGAGATTCTGAATCTTCTTCTTGTCTTCTAGCTCCCTGCAATTCTCATAGAGAATAAACATACATTGTGTCCAGAGTAAGTAAATGTTTGTTTAAAGGATCTCCCTTCTGACTCATTTATTTTTAAAGCAATGATAACCTCAAATTAAAATTAAATCGGATTAACCTCCCACACTGTTGGTGGGAATGAAAATTGGTGAAGCCACTATGGAGATCATTATGGCGGTTCCTTAAAAAACTAAAAATAGAGTTACCATATGACCCTGTAATCCCACTCCCGTGCATATATTTGGAAAAGACGAAAACTATCTAATTCAAAATGATACATGTACCCCAATGTTCACAGAAGCACTATTTACAATAGTCAAGACATGAAAGCAACCTAAGTGTTCACCAACAGGTGAATAGATAAAGAACATATACTATACACACAGGGCTTCCCTGATAGCTCAGTTGGTAAAGAATCTACCTGCAATGCAGGACACCCCAGTTCGATTCTTGGGTTGGGAAGATCTGCTGGAGAAGGAATAGACTATCCACTCCAGTACTCTTGGGCTTCCTTTGTGGCTCAGCTGGCAAAGAATCTGCCTGCAAATCAGGAGACCTGGGTTTGATCCCTAGGTTGGGAAGATGCCCTGGAGAAGGGAATACTTGAGTAATATACTCTAGAATACTCCAGTTTTCTGGCCTGGAGAATTCCATGGACTGTAGGCCATAGAGTTAGACCCAACTGAGTGACTTTCACTTCACTTTACTTCACTACACACACACAATGGGATGTTACTCAGTCATAAAAAAGAATGAAATAATGCTATTTGTGGCAACATGGATCGACCTAGAGATTATTATACTTAGTGAAGTCACACAAAGACAAATATCATGGTATCACTCATATGTAGAATCTAAAAAAATGATATAAATAAACTTATTTACAAAACAGAAACAGACTAATAGATGCAGAAAACAAACTCATGGTTAACAAAGGGGAAGGGGGGAGGGTGAACTGGGAGCTGGATCAACATATACACACTAGAGATGAAGCAGTCCTACTGTGTAGTGCCGGGACTCTACTCAGTATTCCATAATAACCTCTCTGGGAAAAAATCTGAAAAGTAAATATATATGTGTACATAAATGTATGTGTATAGGTATATACACATACCTAGGCATAACTGAATCACTTTGCTGTATGCCTGAAACGTTGAAAATCAAAAGTGTCAACAGAGAGGAGAGAGCATCAGCAATAGGCTCCAAAAAATTAACTACACTAAATTAAATTAAATAGGATTTATCTAGACTTCAGCTCTAATTTTAAGAGCATCAGGCATTTAGATTCAGGAATTCAGAGAACCCAGCAGAAAAAAACTCAATCAGCTGGTTGAAGAGCGTGAAGGCAGACACCATGGCATACTGTTCAAATCTGCCTCTTCAGCTACGTGGGAGCTGACAGCTCACAGCTGGATCTCTCTCCAGGCCTGCCCTGAGTCCAGGCAGCCTCTCTCCCCATCTGTATGCTCAAAGAGCAGCCTGCACCCGGGGCCTGGCTACTGAGGGGGTAGGAAGCCCAGTCCTCTCACCTCGTTTCAGGATCTGAGGACCATCTAGAAGGGTACCCTGTGGCAGGGGCTGAGGCCTGCTGTCACTGAATCGCCACTTAGCCTCTGCCCACTCAGACCTTCCTGAGTGCCTCGTAGTGGTTTACTCCTGAGCATACTCCCCGCAAAGCTCCTGCAAGCAAATCTCCATTGTGGAGTTCATTTTCCAGGAAACTGACCCCAGACAGTTGATACCACAAATGGATCAAGGAAGCAAACTTTAAGAGAGATGCCAGGGACTTCCCTGGTGGTCCAGTGGTTAAGACTTCGCCTTCCAACGCGAGGGGAGCAGGTTTGATCCCTGGTCAGGGAGCTAAATCCCACATACCTTGCAGCCAAAAAACTAAAACATAAACCAGAAGTAATATTGTAACATGTTATAAATTCAATAAAGACTTTATTAAAAAATCTTTAAAAAACACAATGAGATTTCAGAGCCTGGGATGTGCAGACCTATTACAGTGTTCTTAGGAGCAAGACAGGTGAGTGGTCAACAGGGTAGAGCCTAAACAATCAAGTAAAAGTAAAGGTAGGAGGAGGGTTGGGCTGCATTCTATACAAACTCACAATCTCTGACCCATTTCCCACACCCCAGCCAGCTATCAAGACTACTACCTAAAGAAGAAGCTGAATCTCCGAGAGGTAAGACCTGGTGAGACCACAGCGAGAGTACATGGTCATGATCCCTCAGCCCTTCCTCCAAGGGCCTATGGCCATTTATTCAAGTAACTGTGCGTTGTGGGGAAGGAAACACCCAGACATTTCAAGGACTGCTGGACAGTCTGAGCTGACTTTGACACCTAGTGATGTGAAGCATTATCTAGGGCATACAGGAACCAGGTAATAAATAGAATTTTGGTTCCGGTCCAGCTCAAAGTGGGTCCACTGGATCCAAACCCAGTCAGGGGTCATTTCCCCATCTCCAAATGTATAATTGAAATGAACATAATTGGCAGTTGGCAAAATCTCCAAATTGTTTTCTTGGTTTCTGTGTTAAAGCAAGTGGAAGCGTCTGAAACTGCCTCTCTGCACCCCAGCCACAATGGTAAACAAAGACTAAAGGACGTAAGGGTGAGGGTCCTCGTCAAATCCCAATTAATTCACAAGTATGACCCTGCAAAACCAGACAGGCAACAACGCACTGCTACCAAGTAGGTACAAGTTTGGTGACTGTGCCAGCTGCAGTAGCATTTTTGCTAGAGCAGGGAACCTGGTCTTGGGTACACAGCATGTGGCTATGGTTAAGCAAATGTACTCCCTTCAAAAAGTTATAGGACCAGAGCAGTTCTCGTTCAGGTGAAGTGAACAAGAGGATACTTCTACAGGCTTTCTGAGGACCTTGTTAGCTCTTCTGTTCATTACCAAATTTGTCCAAAGGGACCTGGATCTGTTCACCACTGAACTATCGAATTAAATCAGATGGGACAAACAAAAAGTGCAAGTGGGTTAGAACCCTCATGCATGCTCCAAAGGGTTGGAGGCAACCCTACATAGCACGTCAGTGAAGTTTCAGGGGTCTGATCTAGGCATGCCAGGACACTCCCTTCAAAATGAAGGACAGATTATTGTACCTCATGCCTACCACCACCAAGGACTCCTAATGCCAGAGGAACTGCTCAGTGTCTGAAGACAACATGTCTTTTCTCTGGGACACTGCACAGGCAACAGGTGATGTGGAAGGTGACATGGACACTGCGCTGACCCATGGAACAGGTGATGTGGAAGGTGACCCAGGACACTGTGCTGACCCATAGAACAGGTGATGTGGAAGGTGACCCGGGACACCGTGCTGACCCATGGAACAGGTGATGTGGAAGGTGACCCGGGACACCGTGCTGACCCATGGAACAGGTGATGTGGGAGGTGACCCGGGACACCGTGCTGACCCATGGAACAGGTGTCGTGGGAGGTGACACGGGACACCGCGCTGACCCATGGAACAGGTGTCGTGGGAGGTGACCCGGGACACCGCGCTGACCCATGGAACAGGTGATGTGGGAGGTGACCCGGGACACCGCGCTGACCCATGGAACAGGTGTCGTGGAAGGTGACCCGGGACACCGCGCTGACCCATGGAACAGGTGATGTGGAAGGTGACCCGGGACACCGCGCTGACCCATGGAACAGGTGTCGTGGGAGGTGACCCGGGACACCGCGCTGACCCATGGAACAGGTGATGTGGAAGGTGACCCGGGACACCGCGCTGACCCATGGAACAGGTGTCGTGGGAGGTGACCCGGGACACCGCGCTGACCCATGGAACAGGTGATGTGGAAGGTGACCCGGGACACCGCGCTGACCCATGGAACAGGTGTCGTGGGAGGTGACCCGGGACACCGCGCTGACCCATGGAACAGGTGTCGTGGGAGGTGACACGGGACACCGCGCTGACCCATGGAACAGGTGATGTGGAAGGTGACCCGGGACACCGCGCTGACCCATGGAACAGGTGATGTGGAAGGTGACCCGGGACACCGCGCTGACCCATGGAACAGGTGATGTGGACGGTGACACGGGACACTGTGCTGACCCATGGAACAGGTGATGTGGGAGGTGACATGGACATTGTGCTGACCCATGGAACAGGTGATGTGGAAGGTGACATGGGACACTGTGCTGACCCATGGAACAGGTGATGTGGGAGGTGACCCGGGACACCGCGCTGACCCATGGAACAGGTGATGTGGAAGGTGACACGGGACACCGCGCTGACCCATGGAACAGGTGATGTGGGAGGTGACCCGGGACACCGCGCTGACCCATGGAACAGGTGTCGTGGAAGGTGACCCGGGACACCGCGCTGACCCATGGAACAGGTGATGTGGAAGGTGACCCGGGACACCGCGCTGACCCATGGAACAGGTGTCGTGGGAGGTGACCCGGGACACCGCGCTGACCCATGGAACAGGTGTCGTGGGAGGTGACACGGGACACCGCGCTGACCCATGGAACAGGTGATGTGGAAGGTGACCCGGGACACCGCGCTGACCCATGGAACAGGTGATGTGGAAGGTGACCCGGGACACCGCGCTGACCCATGGAACAGGTGATGTGGACGGTGACACGGGACACTGTGCTGACCCATGGAACAGGTGATGTGGGAGGTGACATGGACACTGTGCTGACCCATGGAACAGGTGTCGTGGAAGGTGACCCGGGACACCGCGCTGACCCATGGAACAGGTGATGTGGACGGTGACACGGGACACCGCGCTGACCCATGGAACAGGTGATGTGGACGGTGACACGGGACACTGTGCTGACCCATGGAACAGGTGATGTGGGAGGTGACCCGGGACACTGTGCTGACCCATGGAACAGGTGTCGTGGAAGGTGACCCGGGACACCGCGCTGACCCATGGAAAAGGAAATGTGGGAGGTGACCCGGGACACCGCGCTGACCCATGGAACAGGTGATGTGGAAGGTGACCCGGGACACCGCGCTGACCCATGGAACAGGTGATGTGGAAGGTGACACGGGACACCGCGCTGACCCATGGAACAGGTGATGTGGAAGGTGACCCGGGACACCGCGCTGACCCATGGAACAGGTGATGTGGGAGGTGACATGGACACTGTGCTGACCCATGGAACAGGTGATGTGGACGGTGACCCGGGACACCGCGCTGACCCATGGAACGGGTGATGTGGGAGGTGACACGGGACACTGTGCTGACCCATGGAACAGGTGATGTGGGAGGTGACATGGACACTGTGCTGACCCATGGAACAGGTGATGTGGGAGGTGACATGGACATTGTGCTGACCCATGGAACAGGTGATGTGGGAGGTGACATGGACACTGTGCTGACCCATGGAACAGGTGATGTGGGAGGTGACCCGGGACACCGCGCTGACCCATGGAACAGGTGATGTGGAAGGTGACATGGACATTGTGCTGACCCATGGAACAGGTGATGTGGGAGGTGACACGGGACACTGTGCTGACCCATGGAACAGGTGATGTGGGAGGTGACATGGACACTGTGCTGACCCATGGAACAGGTGTCGTGGGAGGTGACCCGGGACACCGCGCTGACCCATGGAACAGGTGTCGTGGAAGGTGACATGGACACTGTGCTGACCCATGGAACAGGTGATGTGGACGGTGACCCGGGACACCACGCTGACCCATGGAACAGGTGATGTGGACGGTGACCCAGGACACTGCGCTGACCCATGGAACAGGTGATGTGGGAGGTGACATGGACACTGTGCTGACCCATGGAACAGGTGATGTGGGAGGTGACCCGGGACACTGTGCTGACCCATGGAACAGGTGTCGTGGAAGGTGACCCGGGACACCGCGCTGACCCATGGAACAGGTGATGTGGACGGTGACCCGGGACACCGCGCTGACCCATGGAACAGGTGATGTGGGAGGTGACACGGGACACTGTGCTGACCCATGGAACAGGTGATGTGGAAGGTGACACGGGACACCGTGCTGACCCATGGAACAGGTGATGTGGAAGGTGACACGGGACACTGTGCTGACCCATGGAACAGGTGATGTGGGAGGTGACATGGACACTGTGCTGACCCATGGAACAGGTGATGTGGGAGGTGACATGGACACTGTGCTGACCCATGGAACAGGTGATGTGGGAGGTGACATGGACACTGTGCTGACCCATGGAACAGGTGATGTGGGAGGTGACATGGACACTGCGCTGACCCATGGAACAGGTGATGTGGGAGGTGACATGGACACTGTGCTGACCCATGGAACAGGTGATGTGGGAGGTGACATGGACACTGTGCTGACCCATGGAACAGGTGATGTGGGAGGTGACATGGACACTGCGCTGACCCATGGAACAGGTGATGTGGAAGGTGACACGGGACACCGCGCTGACCCATGGAACAGGTGATGTGGAAGGTGACATGGACACTGTGCTGACCCATGGAACAGGTGATGTGGAAGGTGACATGGACACTGTGCTGACCCATGGAACAGGTGATGTGGACGGTGACCCGGGACACCGCGCTGACCCATGGAACAGGTGTCGTGGAAGGTGACCCGGGACACCGCGCTGACCCATGGAACAGGTGATGTGGGAGGTGACATGGACACTGTGCTGACCCATGGAACAGGTGATGTGGACGGTGACCCGGGACACCGCGCTGACCCATGGAACAGGTGATGTGGGAGGTGACATGGACACTGTGCTGACCCATGGAACAGGTGATGTGGGAGGTGACATGGACACTGTGCTGACCCATGGAACAGGTGATGTGGGAGGTGACATGGACACTGTGCTGACCCATGGAACAGGTGATGTGGAAGGTGACATGGACACTGTGCTGACCCATGGAACAGGTGATGTGGACGGTGACCCGGGACACCGCGCTGACCCATGGAACAGGTGATGTGGGAGGTGACACGGGACACCGCGCTGACCCATGGAACAGGTGATGTGGGAGGTGACCCGGGACACTGTGCTGACCCATGGAACAGGTGATGTGGAAGGTGACACGGGACACTGTGCTGACCCATGGAACAGGTGATGTGGAAGGTGACACGGGACACCGCGCTGACCCATGGAACAGGTGATGTGGAAGGTGACACGGGACACTGTGCTGACCCATGGAACAGGTGATGTGGAAGGTGACACGGGACACCGCGCTGACCCATGGAACAGGTGATGTGGAAGGTGACCCGGGACACTGTGCTGACCCATGGAACAGGTGATGTGGAAGGTGACACGGGACACCGCGCTGACCCATGGAACAGGTGATGTGGAAGGTGACCCAGGACACTGTGCTGACCCATAGAACAGGTGATGTGGGAGGTGACACGGGACACCGTGCTGACCCATGGAACAGGTGATGTGGACGGTGACCCGGGACACTGTGCTGACCCATGGAACAGGTGATGTGGAAGGTGACACGGGACACCGCGCTGACCCATGGAACAGGTGATGTGGAAGGTGACCCGGGACACCGCGCTGACCCATGGACAGGTGTCGTGGGAGGTGACCCGGGACACCGTGCTGACCCATGGAACAGGTGATGTGGAAGGTGACCCGGGACACTGTGCTGACCCATGGAACAGGTGATGTGGAAGGTGACATGGGACACTGCGCTGACCCATGGAACAGGTGATGTGGAAGGTGACACGGGACACTGCGCTGACCCATGGAAAATGTGATGTGGAAGGTGACACGGGACACTGTGCTGACCCATGGAACAGGTGATGTGGGAGGTGACATGGACACTGTGCTGACCCATGGAACAGGTGATGTGGGAGGTGACCCGGGACACCGTGCTGACCCATGGAACAGGTGATGTGGAAGGTGACACGGGACACTGTGCTGACCCATGGAAAAGGAAATGTGGAAGGTGACTCGGGACACCGCGCTGACCCATGGAACAGGTGTCGTGGGAGGTGACCCGGACACTGCTCTGACCCATGGAACAGGTGATGTGGACAGTGACCCGGGACACTGCTCTGACCCATGGAACAGGTGTCGTGGAAGGTGACACGGGACACTGCGCTGACCCATGGAACAGGTGTCGTGGAAGGTGACCTTTCATTGCGTCCCAGAGCTCAAAGGAAGTGCTACATTAGGTCAAGGCTCAAACTATTAAGAAGACTGAGCCAGGAATCAAAAACCTCCCAACAAAGAAACACCCTGGACCTGATGGCTTCTGTGGTGAATTCCACTGAACACTTAAAGGACTAACAGCAATTATCCTCAAACTTCCAAAAACTGAAGAGGAGGCAACAGTTCCTTTTACTTTCTATGAGGCCAGCACTGCCCTGATACAAAAGCTGGACAGACACTACATGAAAACCACTACAGACCTTACAGACATCAATACAAAAATCCTCCACAGGACATTAGCAAACCTGCATTCAGCAGCATATTAAAAGGATACACCAGGATTAAGTGGAATTTATTCCTGGAATACAAGCATGGTTCAACATATGAAAGTTGATCAAAGTAATACATCACACTGACACAATGAAGGAGGAAAACACATGATCATCATCTGATACAGAAAAAGCATCTGACAACATTCAACACCCTTTTTAGATAAAAACACTCAACAAATTAAGAAGAGCAGGAAACAACCTCTGCACAATAAAAGCCACAAATGAAAAACCCAAGGCTAAAGTCACATTCAATGGTGAAAAACTGCAAATTCTCTACTAAGATCAAGAACAAGACAAGGCTGCCCATTGTGAAACTTCTATTTAACTTAGTACTAAAGTCCTAGCCAGACCAAGTAGGCAAGAAAAAGGAAGAAAAGACACTCAAGTTGGAAAGCAAGAAATAAAATAATCCTTGTTCACAGATGACATGATCTTATACTCAGAAAACCCTAAGGATTACACAAAACATTTTTTTAAAAATTTTAAAAATTGTTAGAACTAGTAAAGGAATTCAGCAAAGGAGCACAACACAAATCCAACATGCATTTCTATACGCTGACAATGAAAAATCTGAAAAGAAAATTAGGAAAAGAATTTGATGCACAACAGCGTCAGAAAGAATATTCAGGAATTAACCAAGGAAAGGAAAGACTTGTATAGTGAAAACACTCTAGTAAGAAATTAAAGATGAAATAAACAAATGGAAAGATATCCTGTGCCCATGGATTGGAAGACATAATATTAAGATGTCAACATTGCTCAGAGCAATCTACAGATTCCATGCAAGTCCTATAAAAATCCTCTGTGTGGCACGGTGAGAAAGTTCTGGAGATGGACAGGGGCGTGGCTGCACGATGACATGAATGCACTTAACCGAAGTGTATACTGAACTATACACTTAAAAATGGTTAAAATGGTAAATTTTAGGTTAAGTATATTTTACTAGAATTAAAAAAGAAGTGCGCTATAGCGGGTGCCCTGGCACACTGCTCAGATGCCCACCACCAAGGGGCTCGGTCCTTCTCCAGCAACTGCCCTGGACTGAAGGGGGCCGCCTTTCCCAAGTTTATATCCCTCCCTGGTGGGAGCTGCATCCAATGACAGATCACTCCCTGTGGGGCTGACTAAGACCTCTGTCCCTTGGTGGACTCTGGTGGTGGTTTAGTCACTAAGTTGTGTCACCTCTTGCAAACCCATGGACTGTAGCCCACCAGGCTCCACTGTCCATGGCATTTCCCAGGCAAGAATATTGGAGTGGGTTGCCATTTTCTTCTCCAGGGGATCTTCCCAACCCAGGGATCGAAACTGTGTCTCCTGCCACTACAGGTGGATGCTTTACCACTGAAAAACCAGGGAAGTCCTTGGTGGACTCTACTGTAATTCAAATTCTCCCTCAACCCAAATCTGCTCAGAGCTGTTCCCCCTAAGAGTCTCCCTACTGACCATCATCCAGGCAAACCCCTATCTCAGAGCTTGATCCCTGCGAACGCAGCCAAGAGGAGGACCACAGAAGAAATGCATCTCATTCCATGCGGTTTAGAAACATGCCCCCAGCATCTCCTTCCTCCCATTGGTACCTGATTCTTAGGCGGTCATTTTCCGAGTAGAGGCGTAGGACATGCTCTCGCTCCTGAAAGAGGCAGACTTGCATGTCACTCAGAGCTTTCTGTAGCTCGGCAATCTCTTCCTCCCTCTGCTGCAAATCCCACTGCAGTTTATGCTGGTGGGAAAAAAAAGGCAGCTGACAAGATATTGGGCTTCAGAGGAGTAGCTCTTATTGCATGCAGTGGTGTCAGTTTATGTAGAAATATTACAAAGTGGACAGTTTCAGCAATGCAGGCTCCAAATGACAACAGGCTGTGTACAGACGAGTTTAAACCACAAGGTGAATGACATCAGAGCTCTCACATCACCTCCTCTTACAGACGACAGAACCCAGGACACCACATGATCCACCTGTTATAGTCACTCCTTTTTCTGGCTACAACGTGCAGCTTGCAGGATCTCAGCTCCCTGACCAGGGATCGAACCAGTGCCCCCTGCAGAGGAAGCTCGAAGTTCTAACCACTGGAACACCAGGGAATTCCCAAGTCACACTTTAATGCTTTTTATGTAATACGCATTATAAAACTCTGGAAAACAAAGATGAAAGATGTGATTCCTGCTTACAGAGCAGGAGGAATTGTGTGGGGAGACACATGCCAATGATTAAAAGGAAAGAATGACTGAATGGAGGAGCACACATGGGGGAAGGGTAAGCACGGCACACGAAGAATCTCTGACAGCTGCTGGGGGATCAGAGACCACCAGAGAGCTGAAGCTTGAGAGGAAGACAGAGACAGAGGAAGGCAGTGCTCTTGGGAAACAGCTGGAAATGCAAGGACCTCAGTATCACTGATGACTCAGACAGTAAAGAACCTGCCTGCAATACAGGAGACCCGGGTTTGATCTCTAGGTTGGGAAAATCCCCTGGAGAAGGGAACAGCTACCCACTCCAGTATTCTTAAAAATAGGCTTCCCTGGTCGCTCATATGGTAAAGAATCTGCCTCCAATGCGGGAGACCTAGGTTTCATCCCTGGGTCAGGAAGATCCCCTGGAGAAGGGAACGGCAACCCACTCCAGTATTCTTGCCTGGAGAATCCCATGGAGAGAGAAGCCTGGTGGGCTACAGTGCCTGGAGTCCCAAAGAGTGAGACACGACTGAGGGACTAACACACAGCATCACTGGAGCGGAAAGTGAGAGGTCGATGGAGCAGGGTGACCCCAGGGGCTGGATCCGAGAAGCTGTTCAGGATGAACAGGAGTGTGAGAGTGCGGCCTGAGACGAGACAGGAGTTTGGACAGTGCGGCAGCAAGGATGCTGAGGTGGCGGGAAGGGACTGAGGGATGTCTGGGAGGCAGGATCAGCGGGTCTCAGCAAGCGACTGGAGGGAGGCTGGGCAGAACCATAGGCGCTGACGCCATCACAAAGAAGAAAGAAGCCTTAAGAGACAGGAGTGGAGGGAGGGGATGACAGGGGTCTACGTGTACGCACAGGCGGGGGGAAAGGGGGTTCTTGAATTCAGATATGGACACAGCACCATGGAGCTCAGCAGGAGGAGTCAGCCCTAGTTACCTGGGTGTCACCATCCCACTGAACGAGGAAACACAACAGGCTCCATTTTGAAAGCAGGACTCCATTTTGAGCCGGACTGTGGACTTTGAGCTATATGCCCAGTATCTATGGAAACGACATACCAACTGGAAAACCAGACCCCCCAGATGGAAAAGCCCCAGGGCTTTTACGGCTGGTCCCTAGACTCTCCCCTAAAAGAATACCCTAATTATCTGTGTAACCGAATAGAATCATAAATTCTATTATGCTTACTGGGGCATGACCACAGGCCTATTGATAATTGTCCACTGTTAACTACCTAGGCTTAAGGCATACGAATCATGGGTTAACTTTGATTGTATCTTTCTTTTCCTTTGTTCAGACTAGTTTCAGAGAATTTGGGGAGGGGGGTTTGAGCACCTACACTTAGGGTATATAAAGTTTTCACAAAAACTGGTTGGGGCCCTTGGCTAAGAGGAGACTCTGCCTTGGGCCCACTAGTGTAATAAACTGCACTCCATTATCTGTATTGTCCTTCTGAGTGAGTTTGTTTCCCGGAATGCGTGGCTACAACACCATAGGCAGGAGGACAACACGTGGACAAAATGAGATCACTTACAGTAGAATCACAAAGAACTTTGACATTTAAGGTTAAGGAAGGAGAGGCCACTCTCACCTTCTGAGTGGCCCATACTCGTCTGTGGAGTTTCCTTCTAAATAAATCTACCTCTTGAGTCTCATTTTGTCTCTCACTGAATTTTTTCTGCAATGAGACATCAAGAACCTGAGTTTTACTAAGCCCTGAGACTGAAGACCAAAACCCCCTCCAGGTGGGAGAAGTTAGCAGTTAACGTATTGTATGCTAACAGTATGCTGCCCACAAGTACACAGACCCCAGACAGGTTGGAACTAGCAGGGGGATGATGCTGACTCCTGATGACCTCACCGCCAGCCAATCATAAGAATGTCCATGAGCTAGCCACGCCTTCTCTGAACCATTATGATAGAACTTCTTCCTACCTTCTCCAAAGGGACACAGTTTTGAGGGCAGTAACTTAAGTCTTTTCCACTTCACTCTCCCCGCCCCCCCCCCCCCCCCAAGAAAAAAAGGTGTTAGGAAAGAAAGCTGTTAGTGAAGACTGAGAACTGGTCAGGGAGGCAAGCCAGACACTGGGAAAGAAAAACAACTCTGGAATCAAGACGGAAGCAGACCTCTCAGAGGGGTCAATAGGGAACATACTGCAGAAGTCACTGAGGCAACAGGTCCTAGAGCCATGGGAGGAGCAGCTGCAGTCAAGGAGTCGCTGAGCAGGTGACCGAGTCAAACCATTCTGGACGGCTGGCTGGGAGAGAAAGCTACCCCTGCCCCAAGAGAAGAGTTAGGGAAGCTTGGCTAGAGGGGGACCTTTCTCTTTTGTTGGGAAAGACTTGAGTCTACCTGTATACTGAGGAGGAAAAGCTAATGTCAGAAGAGGTTAAAGACAAAGACAAAGGAGAGTTCCCCAGGGGCCTAGTGGTTGGGATTTGGGGCTTTCACAGCCATGGCCCGGGTTTAATTCCTAGTTAGAAATCAGATCCTGCAAGCTGCGTGGCATGGCCAAAAAATAAACAGAAACTGCTGGATCTGTTCAGCCTCACTATGCTCCCTAGAGCAGTGAGGAGGAGGGGACGGATATGGGTGCAGGTGACTGAGCGTGGTCAGGAGGAACGTGAGGCTGCCAGAGGAGAGAGGGGCCTGTGGGCCAAAGGGGAGCAGGGAAGGCAGGGCCCGGGACTGGGAGTCTACCACTGAAGGGTAAAACTTCCATGTGGTGTCTGAGAACACCATGATTTGTTTCCTGTGAATTTATCTTCCAATGACCTTTCTAGGACAGTGGTTCTCAAGTTGGGGGTGGGGGGGGGGGTGGGGTTTGCCCAAGCCCCCAGGAGAACTCTGGTGTTGTCTGGGGGCACTGCTGACTATCACCAGTTGGGGGTGTGGGTGGGGACTACTGGTATCCAGCGAGCAGAGGCCAGGGATTCTGGTACTGGTCCTTTGGGCACAGGACAGTCTGTATGACAAAGAACTGGCCAGCCCTCGCCATGGATAAGGCCATGGTCTAGAGGCCCTGATCCAGGACAAAGGTGGTGGACGGGGTAAGCCACAGGGCGGGCTGTGCCAGCAAGGGGCACAGACCAGCAGAGCCACATGCAGGCAGTGCAGCGACTCCTAGAGTGAAGCCAAGGGGGTGCCGTTTAGAGAGGGACAGGGCAGCCAGGAGCTGACACACGGCACTCGGAAAACTGAGAAGTCAGGGAGCTGCAGAGGCAACACTGGCGTGAAGTCAGGTGTGGGGCGGGGAAAGAACCAGAGGCCCAGGAAGGCTGAGGAAGAGTCACGACTTCAGAGACAGAGCGGTCTGGGGCATCGTGATCCAGTGAGGCACTCGGGAGGAGGGCAGCTTGGCAAGGCGGGAGGGATCTACAGAGAACATGGACATGTGTGCTCTGACGCCAGCTGGCACTCGCGGGTGTTCTCAGCACTGGACGGGCTCGCTCAGCGTCCAGGATGGCCGCGCCGGGTCCTCCTTACCTGCCCCTCGCACGCTTCCCTGTACAGCTCCAGCTTCTTCAACAAGTCCTCATTCTCTGCCTCACACTCAGACATCTTCTTCTGATAATATTCC
Organism: Dama dama; assembly: GCF_033118175.1. Taxonomy (NCBI): domain Eukaryota; kingdom Metazoa; phylum Chordata; class Mammalia; order Artiodactyla; family Cervidae; genus Dama; species Dama dama. The sequence goes on from NC_083702.1 coordinate 12,851,460, forward strand.
AGAAGCTCCTGAGAGGGGCAGAGGACAGCCAGACGATCCTCCACCGAAGGCAGGGGAGTCGACTGTACAGAATCGGAGAAGGACACGCCCTTCCACCTGGCGGGGCTGCTGAAGCTGCCGGCAGCCTCATGTTTGTGGATAGCTGCAGGCCTGTGAGAGTAGGGGAAGGATACATTCATAAAACTGTGTGAACATCTATGAGATGTTACAATTCCTCAAATTAAAAATAAGGCTTATGTTCTTAAAGTGCTCATAATGAAGGTGCTCACAAACCTGAGAGTTTGATATTACAGGTTCGTGAATAATCAATCTTATGAACTGCTCTCCAGGTATTAAAGGCTTAAAGCTGGATTCAAATTACAAGTTAAACAGTAGAAAGAGATCATTTAAAAGAAAAAAAGGAATATCAACTAAGTAAGGCCAGAGAGTGACAGTCAGAAAATTTGATACTATTAAGAATACAGCAACAGGAACACTTACATGCTGCTGGTGGAGGGTAATTTGGTTAAACTACAGAAAGTAAATTGGTTAAATCTAGTAAAATGCAATTCTCTTGTCTACACATACGTATAATGTGACAACACAAAAATGTTCATAGAAACACTATTTGTGATAACAAAAACAGTAAACCTTCCAAATTTCTGTTCAATAGGATAATGGATAAACAGTGTATTCAGACAATGGAATATTTTCAAAGTTAGAGAAAACATGAATTTGAGATACATGTATGACTGAGTGAATCATCTGAATATTAAATGGGAAAATGCATGTAGATGCATATACAGAAGATATTACCACTCATTTATAATCAGTACTTGCAAAATGAAAGTTTACTTTAAGGGATAGACATGTAAGTGGAACAAGAGTTAAGGATTAGATAAGTTATTAAGTGGATCAAGATTCAGGATTAGAAAACAGAGCCTTGGAACTTCCCTGGTGATCCAGTGGGTAATTCCAAGCTCCAAATCAGGGGGCATGAGTTTGATTCCCGGTCAGGGAACTAGATCCCACATATAGCAGCTAAGAGAGAGTTTGCATGCTGCAACTAAGACCCAGTGCAGCCAAGTAAATAAATATTTTTTAAAAACTAAAAAAAAATAAAGCCTCATCAATAATCACAACCAATCAGACCCCAACGTCTAACAACAGAGACTTGAATTATACAGACCAAAACCAGCCAAGAGCAAAGGCTAGATCAGAGGGTTTTTTTGGTTTGTCTGCTTTCAGCAAACAAGAGACAATGAAAGTTATAGAAAACAAATGATACAGAAGCAGAGAAATTCTCATGTGAAAATTAATTCACTTTAGCTAATTGCCTGCAGTTTACAACAAAATAGATCACAGAGCAGAGAAACTCTACCAGAGTTTCTAATACCAGAGTTTAAACAAGCCCAGAGTTGTAGTTAATGAAGGTTATGGGCAGCACTTTTAATAGATGAGCATGACGAAAAAAATACTACTTTATAAATCATTAAAAGCTCATGACAGAAATACTACTTAGTTTCACGTTTTAAAAAGGTGCTGCCTTCTGACACCTCTGGGAAATAGGTTAATGGATAAACTAACTAAAGGGATTTCTGAAGTTCTATGAACAGGAGTGTGCTGATGACGAGGAGGGCGACGAAGAGGAGGGGTCATGCAGGCTGAGTCCACAGCCTCCTGTTTTTGTCTGTTGGTTGTTTCCCCTGTAATCGAGGCCCACTCAAACTGCCTGGATTCTGGTATTAACATTTACCATGTCCTAGTTCTTAATCTAAATTCCACATAACAAGAATAGAGAAGTGAGGTCTAACATAGTTCAAATCCAGAGTTGGGAAGTTCTCTTCCAAAACCCTTCTAGTTCTTAAGCCAGTGGGCACTGAGGTGCCAGACGTCTAAGTTTTTTATTTCAACAACTCAAAAATAAGCAAATGTCTTACTTTCTGCAGGCAGGGGAGTGCGTAGGGGTAAAGTTCATGCTGTCCTTTCACACCTGTCAAATACACAAAAGATCCAGAACCAGGGATCAGGAACAGAAAAACAGTACAGAATGTGCAGACCAGTCCACCCAACATCATCAGAATGTGATGTTTTAGAATGCAGTATTACTTAAAGCAGTTCCAAATTCTGGGATTCTACTCAGGCATTCTTCCTCATCATTGTTTTTAAATACAATGACTAACCTTTAACATTTCAATGGCAAGCACACAAAAGAAAAGCCCTAGTATGAAAGTTTTCTGCAATGAATTTACATGCAAAACAAATTGACAATTCTTTCCGTGAAATCATAGCATAGGGAAATATAGAAAACTTTCTAATAACCAAGAGAAATTAAGTGGAAATTCAGGTAGAGGACTCAACATGGTAAATTTCAGTTAAATACAAAGGCACTGATGTTATCTTTACTTGGTGTGCTGCATCTATTGTTTTATCTTTAAAAAGTTCATGCACAATTTCCATTTCAATTGATAATACAGATCAATCAAATTTCTTAATTCGATATTTACAATATTGGGATGGTTTCTGCCATACATCAACATGAATCGGCCATAGGTATACATGTGTCCCCCCAATCCTGAACCCCCCTCCCACCTCCCTCTCCACCCCATCCCTCTAGGTTGTCCAAGAGCACTGGTTTTGGGTGCCCTGCTTCACGCATGGAACTCACACAAGTCATCTACTTTACACATGGTAATGTGTATGTCTCAATTATTCTCTCAAATCATCCCATCCTCTCCTCCTCCCACGGAGCCCAAAAGTCTATACTTTATGTCTGTCTCCTTTGCTGTCCTGCAAGTAGGACTGTGAGTACCATCTTTCTACACAGATCCATCTTGTCACAGTAATTTTCAGGAAGATAAACTTCACTGTCAAAGAGGGAATGCCATGTTATGTGAAGGGGAGAGAGGGGAAGAGGGGGAGAGGGTAAGATGGGGAGATGGGGCATGGGAAGGGTTCTTCGTAAACTTGGCTTTGGGGAAAGCTTTCTCATCAAGCCTGCTGTCACTCCACTGTGACTGTGAGCAGGCGAGAGGTGACATAACGGTCTATCCCAGCGCTCTTCTGCTTGATAAATGTCTGCCTACAATCTTCAGTCCCTTGGGAGGAATTCTGTGAAAAGGAGCGAAAGCACGCACCACTTTGGTTAATTCCAGGTGCCATTTTCCTGCTCACAACCCTGTGCTCTCCCCCATCCTCCCCCAACCTCCTTGAGCTTTCCTGCACTTAGCCTCCCAGACACCACGTGCTCCTCATTTCCCTCCCTCCTCACTGGCCACTGATCTTCAGTCACTTCTATTTCTCATCTTTACTGCCTTGGCGACCTCATGAAGCCTTGTGGAATAAGGCTAAATACCAGGAATACACCAGTGGTTCTCAAATGCAGCCTCTAGTCCTGAGTGCCCTCAAGAGACTCATGCACCTCTGCCTGAGCAGGTCTCTCAAGCTTAACATGCCCCAAACTGAGCCCCCCAACACAGACCTCCCACCACCAAACCTGCCCTCTCAGGAGGTATGATCCACATTCCAAACAATTCACTCATTTCAATGTACAGCTCAGTGAGTTTAGTAGAGTCACAGACACACGCAACCATCACCATCAGGAGCTTTAGAACATCTTCAGCACTTCAAGAAACCCAGGTAACCTTCAGCTCTCCCCTAAGTTCCACTCCACTGCAGCCGTAAGCAAGCACCAATCTACTTCCTGTCTCCACAGAGCTTCCTGTTCTGGACTTGCATGCCCATGGAATTGTCAGGGGTGTATGCTCCTCAGTTTCTGTCTCATCACAACAAAGATTTGGAGCGACGGACATTAGAGCCCTCCTCGGTTGTCACAGCTCTTGGGTCTTGGACAGATCATGTTATAGCTCTCAGGTCTCGAACGGATCGTGTTATAGCTCTTAGATAAATCAGTGTTACAGCTCTAATTTATTTAGATAATAGCAGGAAAATCCATCTTCGAGGCGTGAGGGCATGTCGACCCAAAAACGCCAAGAGAAGAGAGCCCCAGTGAGCGGGAGAGAGAGAGAGCTAGCTTTGGCTCTTCTTTTATATGTTTTTCTCTCCCTGGGCCTGTCCTATGTAAATTGGGCCAGCCAGGAGTGCTGTTTGTTTTATCTGAGGTTCTCACTCCGGTCCTCGGACCTTCCTTTGTTCTATTTTCGCGAGCTTCTCCCTTCCAGGTCTTTTAGCCACTGCCATTCTGGACTCCTTTTCCCTATTCTAACTACCTAACAGAATCATATGGTATGTAGTCTTTCTGACTGACTGCTTTTATTTTGCCTAATGTTTTTAAGGCTCCTCTATGTTGCAGCACTCCATTCCTGTCTATGTATCTGGATGGCATCTGAAATGCCACTGTCCTCAAATCAGTGAAGAGCAAGTGGAGCTTTCTACGAACTTCTAACAACCTGCAACCTCTCACCTCCCTCTCTTCCTTACTCCTTCCTGACCTAGTGTACATCTACAAAAAGTTGCCTACACTCATGTCTCATTTAGCTTTATAATCTCTAAGACCTCAACTCTGCTACTACATCTGAAGTTGCCTTCTTCATCAGCAGACATCCACATTCATAAGTCCAATTTTCTTTTGCTTCCATCCTTCTCCATTCAACAAGTGCATTGATTGCGTGCCTGACAATGTTAACTTCTTTTTTAAAATATTGCTTTGTGGTTGAGAGCACAGGTTCTGAAATCAAGCAGACTTGGGTTTGAGCCAAAGTTCTGTCCCCTATTAGCTGTGTGGCCTTGAGGAAGTTTTTACTTAACCTCTTTAAACTTCAGTTACTCATTTGAAAATGGGGATAATAATAGCATATATGTCACAGGATGGTGTAAGGATTAAATGAATAAAAGAGCAGAGCACATGTCCAACACATTTAAGCACTCAATAAATGCATACAATTACTATTTTCACTGAAAATTTTACTCCCTTGGTTCAAAAGGCTTTGTCTTCAACTTTCTTTACTACTTCCTCTCTCCATTTCTTTGGGAACATTAGTCCCACTTCTTTTTGATAATTACCTATATCATCTAAAACACGACCTGGAAAAGAATAACTTACAATGACTTCTAGAATGAATAAGTGAGATCTTTCAATCCCCTGACTTGAATTTTCAATTATGTAACATATTTTCATCTATATATGTCCCATTGGAGCTTGAAATGTTTAACTCGAAAAAAGAAAAAATCAGAATGAAGCAGCTCACTCCTGGGTCATGAACCCAGAAATGTGGTCATAACTGACTGATGAAACTCCTTAATATTAAAAAAATCATTCAAGCCACATATTTTTTAGCATCTTCAAGCTATTGCTCCCCAAATACATCACCTTTGTCACCCAAACATGCTCCTTCTGACCTTCCTATTTCAGTTACCAATTCAGCATCTTTCAAGTAACCTGGATTTGAAAATGTACTCATTTCATTACTCCTTCTCTTGACCCTCTTCTGACAAGGACGGGTGTTAATTAGGGATCCTCCATGTCTTCTTACCTAACCTATTACAATGACTTAACTGTTCTACCCAACCCCTCACCTGACTAAAAAGTCGTTAAGATTCATCGGTGTTTCTCATAGTCTAATGCTCTAAATCAAACTCTGCAAAACCCTCACGGCTTTTTAAATGTATGGCCCAAACCTACCTCTCCTGCCTTGTTTTCCTCCACTCCCCTAATGTACTCCAGCGTCAATATCTTTGTTCAGGAGCTTCCCTTCAGCTGGTCCCCAGTTCCCTCCACTCATAACCTCACTTAATGAAATTCAATCTGCACACGATAAACTCAAGTACCACCTCCTTCATCTCTTCCCTGAGTCTCTCCATCCAAAACGAACTAACTGCAGAGGGAGCGCATTTGTCATTCTCTAAGAGGGGACGGAATAAGTTCTCTGGGGTTCCCACCTCTCCCACGACCGTGTGTACTATCTGCAGATGGAAGCATCGTCCTAGCTCCTAAAAGAACTTGGCCCTTCCCTTGTTTATAACACAAATTACAGTGTTTCAATCAGCTTCTACCCATCCCTATTTTTATTTGGGTTTACATTTTCTATAGCTTGTCTACTTAAAACTAAAATCTGTTTAGCACTTGGGCATTTATTACTTTAACCCCACAACTCTGTGAAGGATCTTATCCCTCAACTTCACAAATGAGGAACGTGAGGCTGAGCCCGGCGGGGACGATGAGGGAATCCCAGGAGCCTACGTTCCGTACTCCTTTCTCCATTTCGTCCTGTTTTGACCCCCCGGAGACCAGAGCCCCCATCCTCCCGCGCCACCTATCCTCCCCCTAAAGATGCTAACTGTCCGTTACGGCCCGGGCCTCCCGACGAGCCCTTTCAGGCTCCCACCCCTCCCCATCCGCACTGCTCACACAGTTAGTACCCCAGCCCCGGGCACAATCCCTCTTTTCCTCCCCAGACCCCTTCCCTGACCTCCCCATCCTGGAACCCGGAACTCCACTCACCCTGCCGGGAGCGCAGACGCCAAGCGCCCAACAGAAAAACACTCAAACCGGGGGGCGGCGCGGCGGGCATGAGCCCGCCCAATCGCCCATTGGTTTACACAGCCTCTGCATTGCGCACCAATAGGAAAGCTGTTCATACAAAGGCTCGCCCCCCCCCCTTCCCGCCCTCCCTCGCGCTCCTTGCCCCGCAGAGGTTACTGGGAAATATAGTTTCACCTCTGCACACCTCCTCCTGGTGAAGGAGGTCCGGGGGGGTGTGATGTTTGAGGTCAGTCGTGCTAGTCCTGGCGCAGTTTAGGTCTCCCAGTTTAGGCTTGTTTTCATGAATGCAGTAAATAATCACAGGATTATTATGAGTTGTGATATACGAATTTATCTCTAAGAAGGTTTAGAGTCTAAGACATTATAGTTTCTCCTTCAATGATCTGGTGGCCTAGAGCCAAGATAGGATTTGTTGGATCAGTTTGTACAGTCAGAAGATTATGTATATGAATGCGCTTTTTATCAGGTAGCAGACACTACCTCCTTTTCCTAAGAGGTGTGAGAAACTTCCTTAAATCATATAGTTAGTTAAAAGCCAATTGTGGTTTCATGTTTGCAGAACAAGAAGTAGGGGTAAAGGCACTTTAGTCTCAGGGCTACAACTTTTGGAATGGGCTGGGACAGGGGACCCTTTACTGCTATGCTTGCACCTTGATAAATGACTCCTCCAGTAACAGAATACAAAGAAACTATAAGGGATAAAAATAACTGTGCATGCAGGGTTGTGGAAAATAATGAACAGTAAGAAACAAAAAGGCCAAAACCCAACTGCTGCCTGCACACAGAACCATTAAGGTGGCAGACAGACCACATAAGCCACCCCTTTACCCAGAGGCAAGTCACTTGTTTTCACTCCCTCCTGCTGCAGAATGAGCTCCAATAAAGCCTTGCCTGAATTTCTTACCTGGCCTCAATTTCTATTGATTAGAGTCCAAGGACCCTGGTTGGTAACACTACTGCTAAGGAAAACCTGGGACTCTTCACTGGTCTGACACATAAGCATGTCTAAAAGGAACTTGCCATCTTCTAAATCTTCTTTTCCACCTCTTTTTTGATTTTCTGTTAGTTACAGTCAAGATATTCCCAGACACCTTAGCTCAGTATTTTTCTCTTTTGGCACCTGGGGTCTCCCAGGTAGCTCAGCTGGTAAAGAATCCACCTGCAATGCAGGAGACCCCAGTTCAATTTCTGGGTGGGGAAGATCTGCTGGAGCAGGGATAGGCTACCCACTCCAGTATTCCTGGGCTTCCCTTGTGACTCAGCTGATAAAGAATCTGCCTGCTAATGTGGGAGACCTGGGTTTGATCCCTGGGTTAGGAGGATCCCCTGGAGAAGGGAACACTCCAGTAATATACTCCAGAAGGGAAAGGCTACCCATTCCAGTATTCTAATCTGGAGAATTCCATGGACTGTATAGGCCATGGGATCATAAAGTCAGACACAACTGAGCGACTTTCAGTTTGGCACCTGCATTAAAAAAAAAAAAAAAATCATGGTGATCCTGTCATACTACTGGCTTTCAAATTTATATCTTACTACTTATTTCCACTCCATGTCGCATTATCTTTAGCTTGGACTATTTCCATAGATTTCTAACTGGCATTTTTGCCTAAAGATTCCCCTCCCCCCTTTTACAATCCATTCTATAAAAGATGATTTTTTTTTAAAAAGCATACTCTGGACAGGTCATACAATTACCTACCTGAGTTCTTGGACCCTTTAATCAATAGAAATTGAAAAGGGTCCAGAAGAAAAATTCCAGCAAGGCTTTCTTGGGGCTCAGGGAGTGAAAACAAGTTAACACTTTTCCTTGGCTCACTCAAAGCCACCCCTGCCCACCCACCCAGCAGGTCCTTTAAATAGGGTGAGGGTAGGGGTGGATGGGCCAGAGGGGTGGCTTAGGTGGTCGCCTGCCTCCTTGGTGGTACTGTGTCCAGGGATCATGGCAGTTGGGTTTTGGTCTTTTTGTATCTTATTATTCATAATTTGCCCCAACTGCTGCATGCACCACAGTTATTTTTAGTCCCTTGTGGTTTCTTTGTATTCTGTTGCCCAGGAGACTTGTCCAGGTGCAAACACTGCACAAAAGGGACCCAGGGCCCAGGCTGTTTCAGTACTCCTGCTCCTAACTTCTAGTGACTCCCCAGAGTAGAGGATGAAATCCAGATACTAACAGGGCATTTAAACTTTGCCATAATCTGACCCCACCTATCTCTATTACAACAAATAACCAGTTTTTTCCTAAATGCAGCATGCACTTTGCAGCTTTCGCTCACTTTTTAAAAAAAATCTGAATTCACCCTTTCCATGAACCCTCACCCATAAAATTCTTACCAAGGCCAATGCAAATATCATCTCCTTAATTGGAAGTAACTTCTACCCCTTGATATTGAGGTAGTAAGTTGTCATTATATATAACATAGCTCTATTCAGATGTCATCAGCCTTGAGCACTTCTCTGGTCGCCCTATCCCCACTTAACACCCTTCCACACTCTCCCTTCACTACTTTTTAAGACCTTATGGCCACCGAAAATAGTATATTTATTTGCTAGTACTCATGATTTTGTCTCCCTCCACCATCCGAATATAAGTGCTCTGTGAGGGAACATACTTTGCTTTGTTGTTCATTGTCCACAGGTTCAGCATTTAGAAGATCGCCACAAGCAGATGCTCAGTAACTTGCAGAAAGCATGAACCCACGTGTAACATTTCTCCCCCGCCCCGCGCCCCGCCTCCCGCCCCGCCCCGCCCCGTGTGTGGCCCCTACAGTTAACAGTGCTCTGCTTCTTATAGTCTAGCTCTAGGTCAAAGCGTTACCATCCATTCAAATGCCCCAGGGGCATTCTCAATCCATCCCTCTCTCGCAACCTCCTCAACATCAGATTATGCATAGTGAGGGAGGAGGAGTTAAGGATTATTTCTAGATTTCTGGCTCAAGCCAAATGAATAGATGAATGAAGTCATCCATGGATACTGGAAATACTGAAAAAAAAAAAAAAAAAAAAAACAAACCAACCAGTGGGGAACTACAAGTTCATGGTTTACCAGAGTGGAGTTGTCTGGTAGGTAGACAGATATATTGATTTGTAGCTTAGGAGAGGAGTCCAGGCCGGAAGTACAGATTTGAGTCATAGCTGCTAATTTAGTTCGTGGGGAAAGTTGAGATTGCACAAGGAGCATGAGAACAAGCCCTGGGAAATAAGTCTTCCTTCCAATAGATACAAGAACTGCCCTTTCACGGTTTCTTCTTTAGTCCTTCCTGTGTTACTCTCCACAACTTGCAGGAAGTGGAGATGAACTCTGGCATAGAATGTTTGACAAGCAGGGCCGCAACAGCTGGCGTAGATGTTACAGAAAGCTGAGAAAGGGTTACGGCGCGTGGCTGCCAGAGAGCGATTGCTGTTGAAAAGCTGTGGGGGTTGTCAATGGTTGGAAAAGCAAAGTCAACAGCCGTTGCTTCTCTGTGAACGAAAATCAATTCCTGGATGGTGGCGAGGGCCGGTCGATGAGAGATTCGCCGGGATGGCTGAACCTGAAACTGTTGCCATGGAGATGGGGCGGGTTAAAGTGGCCGAGTGGGATGAGAAAGGGACAGTAACAATGAAAGGACTAAAAAAAATAGACGCTGGAAAGCGTAGTTATCTGGAAACAGGCGGACACGGAAGTTGAAACAGGCAGCCGGGCGAAGACAGGCAGCTTGTGTTCCGGTCCGTACATACACAAAGAGGGGCCCAGCTCGGCTTGCCGGAAGCAGAACCTCTGCCCCCGGCGCATTACGCGTCCTCCGCGCCGGAAGAGCGCCCCGTGAGGCCGGCCGCTCCCCTACAGCCCAGTAGGAGGGGCCGCGGGGCTGTGCCGCCGGGAGTCGTGGACAGCGCGGAACTTCGGCACACGAGGAACTCAGGAGCGAGCCGAACTGCCGGGAGAGGGAAGGGGAAGGAAGGTCGCTCAGGAGAGAGCCGCTGCGGAGGAATCCTGTTTTCTAGCGGCGGAGGGATTTGGCCGCACGCTTACTTCCGGCGAACGTCGACCGGAGAGGGGGAAAAAATTCTGAAGGAAACAATAACAAACGCCAGAGGAAGCGGGGTCGGCCTGCGAGTGTGGAGCGGGTCTCTCTCGAGAAGATGAGCTTCGGCCCCTGTCAGGGGACGTGAGCGCGACCGGCGGGGCCCCAGCCCAGCCCTTCTCCACCCGCCCCGCGGGCCCTGGTGCCGTCATGGCGGGCGTGGGGCCGGGGGGCTACGCGGCGGAGTTCGTGCCGCCCCCAGAGTGCCCGGTGTTTGAGCCCAGCTGGGAGGAGTTCACAGATCCGCTCAGCTTCATCGGCCGCATCCGGCCCATGGCGGAGAAAACCGGCATCTGCAAAATACGACCTCCCAAGGTACCGGAGTCCTGACCGCCTCAGCGCGGCTTCCCGCTCCCCTGTGCTTGAAAGTTCGCTCGCCCTGGTCTCTCGACAGCTGGACGCTGAGTTTCTCTGTTTGTTTCCGTTTTGGTTTCTTTGGGGTTTTAATGTCGGCTGGTCCGGAGGGGAGAGAAGGATGTCCCCGGGGCCCTTCCGCCCAGAACTTGGGAACTGATACTCTCCTTCCCGTCTTGGGTTGTGGGCAAGGGTAACAAAGGCTTTTAGCCTTTCGTTTTTCTTGTGAGGTGATGGAAGTGTTGTGACGCGACAGCCCGACCCGCGGGTGTGTGTGTGTATGTATTGTACACTCGTTTCTGTGCGATAGGAAAAGCTGTGGCTCCGACGGCTGCTGCTTTCTCCCAGCCCTGTTGACGCTTAATTGATTAAATGTTCGCAGGCCTCATCTCAGGGCTAAGGTTTCTTTACTAAGTGGTAATCGGAGCTCTTAGGCCCTTGGGGTGGTGTCACCAAACAAGAACCCCAGACTGATTACTGCTGTAATGAAAAAGTCTTCCCCAGGGAAGAGAAGGAGCAGCGTTTATTGTAAAAATTCGGAGGTTTAGAAAGAATTGGTCCATAATGGAGGTGGAAGAAAACGTTGAAATCTTAAAAGATATAGAGTCGCAGCTATTGCAGATAGCTGGGTTTGCCCATGGGTTGGTTACAATCCTCAATCTTTCCGGTGAGAAAGCTGATATTGTGCCTTGTTTTATGGGCCTCAGTGCCCCAAGAGGTTGAGGATTTGCTCAAGGTCAGAAGGTGTTTTTTTTTTTTTTTTCCTCTGCCCGTTAGGTCCAGTGCTTTCCAACTGGTGTTTCTGGTCTGCTTGCCCCAGGGGCACCGAATGTTTGTTAAAATGCAGATTTCCAGGCCCCATTCCCAGTCTAGAACCAGTTTCTGGATTTGGAAGTTCTAGAATTTGCATTTCTAGCAAGTACTCGCAGTGCTCGTGAGGGTCTGTGAGCCATGCCTGAGTGCTTTTTAAAGTGATACTTTGCTTTATGTTTTGTCTCCTAGTAATTAAAATTTTGTTGTTTTTACACGTTGTATTTTTAAAAGTTTCGGTTTTTACTACCACAGAAGCATGTAGAGCAGTGCATAAAAAGAGCTTAGCTGAGAGGGAGGAGGAGGAGCAGCTAACATAGCACTTATAGATTTTTTTGTTTAATATTCTTTGAAGCCCTAGTAGGTAAATAAAGTCTCATTTTACAGATGAGGCGAGTCTGGATAAGTTAAATAACTTATCAGATGTGTGATCTTGGGCAAAGTAAATTTTTGAATCTGGATTGCTCAGTTTGGTTCTGAAACCCAGACAAGCTACTTCTCTTGTTCTCAGTCAGTTTGGTTAAGATTATTGACCATCACTCACAAGCAAAAGATGAAGAAATAAGTGCTGTGATGAATGATGTATGTGTATTGCCATCCTCCCAGGACTTCACTTTTATGAAAAATTTATTTTCATTTAATCCTTTGTTTTTCACGATTACCTCATTGACAAAACCTTAAGCACTGAAGCTTTTCCTGAACCATATGTTCATTTACTCTGTTGTCTTAATGAATTAGAAATTCTATTCAAGGCTCCTTTTGGTTCAAAAAAATTGACTACTTTTCGTTACTTAAAAAAATTGAAATAATATACCTTCTCTTTGTGTCACATTACTGAAAATGTTTACAAGCAGAATTTAATTTCAGTATTGGTGGATTTCTTTAGTTTCCAAGGTAAGATAATTTTTTTTAAGCTTCTTTTCACATTTTAAAATAGATTTAGTATTATTTAGGCCAAGTCAAACTATGTTCTCTAGAACTCTACTTGAAATGTGCTTTCTCATTTCAGTTATACCACGTCTCCAATCTGGAAATTGTCCTTGTTTTGTGGGTTTGCTTACTTTTTTTTTTATTTTCATTAAAAAAAAAAGCTGGGCTTTGAAGAGAACATTTATGTAACGTAGACTTTAAAGTGCTGTGTCACATTCCACATGAATGAAAAAACACATTGTCCAATTACATAAGTACTTTTAAAACGTTATCTTTTGGTCTTTAATTTTACTCTTTTTTCATTTCTTTCAAATTCTATTTTCTTTTTAATTTGATAAACTTGGATGATTATTCGATGCTGTATTGAGATGAGCTGATTGGATTCCACTTGAGTAATTGGGGAAAGCATAATTGTGCAGTATGGGAGTGGGAGATTTGAAGAGGAAATAGATAAGATAATTTTAGTATTAGAATGTTAGAGGTAAGTAATTGGAGATAGTAATAAATTATTTTATCTTAAAAATGTTCTGTCTCTCACTAGAGAAGACTGGTAAGTTGGTGTGTTGCCATCATGATTTGTGGCAACTCATCCCATAAATTAAGAGAATGAATTCCTTGCTTATTAACCAATATAAGAATGTGAAGAATTTTTTTTCCCCCTATTTAGGATTGGCAGCCTCCATTTGCATGTGAAGTCAAAAGCTTCCGTTTTACTCCCAGAGTCCAGCGCCTGAATGAACTTGAGGTGAGTATTGTCTTATCACTGTTTTGTCTCCTGATTTCTTCTTCATATCAGGACTTCAGGTGGAGACCTTAGAGAAACTCATGAACTGAGGCTCAGAGTTAATGTGAATTGTGACTGAATGGAAGGATGCTTCTGATTTTTAAAAAAGTTGTTTATAATAGAGTTTTTTCTACTTAACTGGGGTTATGGGGAACTATCTGCTTTCTTCGGTGCTTATTATTCCACTAAATTTTTTTATTGTCATTAGTGTTGGAAGATTCTGTATCCTGTAGTCTTTTGGGAAATAGTTTTAAAAATTCTTCTATTAAAACCTAGTTTCAGAGGGTTTTTTTCCCCCTCTGACAGAACTTTTCTAGGACTCTTAATCTGATTTATTAAGATCTTTTTTTAAATATTACTGATCTGTCTTAAATTTCCAACTTGAAATTTGTTTAAATAGTTGTTCCTTCCGCTTGCTAGATTTTCAGAGGATGCTTCAATGTGGATAAAAACTGTTCTAGAATACAAGAGAGATCTTAAAGATCGTTAAGGCTTAACGTGTTACCTGTTTGTTTTTTTTCTATGATGCTCATAAAACATTGATAATTTTTTTCATTTTAATACCTATTGTTTTCCTTTAGGTTCTTATAATAAGATAGTTGATGAAGAGTCTCAATGTCAGTGAGGTAGAGAGTTGGTGTCCCTGAAGTGTGCATATTATCTACAGATGAAATGTCAGGCATGGAATGCTTAGAAACAGAATAATTTGATTTATTAAATTTTCTGATTAGCTTAAAGTTAATTTTTACAAAAAATTGCTTTGTTTAGATGAGAATCTTTCACATAAATTAACTTTTTTGCCTTAGTAAAGTTTAGCAAACCTAGTAAAGTTTGCTTTTTTTTTTTTTAAACTTATTTTATAAGGTTCGCCTAAGCAGTGCTGAAAAGTCTGAATTTTTTTTGAGAGATGAGTACCTTTGTTAAGTAAAACTCAAATTTTCAACCATAACTTAGTTCCTATTTTTGACTTTTCTATTTTATTAATCTTAGGCTATGACCAGAGTGAGGTTGGACTTCTTGGATCAACTAGCAAAATTTTGGGAACTTCAGGGATCTACTCTCAAGATCCCTGTGGTGGAGAGAAAAATTCTGGATCTGTATGCTTTGAGCAAGGTGAGGCTTGTAGTTGGTTAAGATACTAGAACAGAGGCTAGAAAATTTGTGAAATTAGAATTTCAGATATACTTGATGGCAAACATTGCTTTCTAGGTAGGATTTGATTGACCATAGAGGAGGGGCTACTGCTTATGAAGTACATCTTAATTAGCAAATATCTTGTGATAAGTTAAGTTTGCTTGTCCTGGAGTTTATTGGAATTTCATCTTCAAGTTCCCATGGATGTCTCTTCCCTCTAACCTATGAAAATGCTTATAAATCTGAGATTTAAAGCTGAAAGGCAGAAATTTTGACTTGTGGTTATCTTGTTTGTAGTTTATACTTTTCTTCCTTAAATGTCATAGTGAGATTGCTGCTTCTCTCCACATGAACTTTTTCCTTTCCATTGAGGCTTGAGGTAAAAGTGTGATGCACAAGTCCTAAATGTCCAGCTGAGTTGATCTTTCTATAGGAGTGTATACTCGTCTCAACACCACCCAGATCAAGACAGCGAGTGTTCCAAACACTTGTAGCTCCTTCCTCTCCCTCCCAGTCAGTACTTCTCCCCAAAGGTGACCATTGCTCTGCCCTCTGTCCCTTGGTGAATGTCTCATTAACAGGACATTTTACTTTCTAGCAAGAGGCAAAGGCTGAAAACTGCACAGAATACTGAGAGCTCTGATATTTTTAGGTTGTTCGGTATGCCCTTTACTTTGGGAAAAAAGTCATCTTTGGCTCACAACTGATGAACATCTCTTGAATTTTTGTTATTTTAGACATGATTTTAACATACTTTGATTCCCACTGTTTTTTAATGGGAAGCACGTTTTAAGTTTCCTGAGACGTTAAATTGTCGGTGTGATTGTTTCCTGTTTTGATTAAGTCACTTTGTCTTTTTCACTGGTTATTTTTGATTGTAAAAAGTGTTACTTGGAGTGCCTATAATTCAGTGGAATTTTTACATAAACAGTTATGGTTTATCATCAGTGCAGCAAGGAACATTGATTCTAGTTATTTTTAAGAGAAATTTTTGTTAAAGTAATACATTTTTAAAAAGGCTTATAATAAAAACTAACATTCTCCCTTCTCCATCTCTCCACTCCTATTAGTGCTCTTTAGAGCTAATCACTTTCATTTCTTTTAGCTGTTTCTGATTTTGATCTCCATATTTCCAAATAACGTGATCATGCTGTTTCTTCGTTGTTTTAGTTTTAAAAATCCACACTGATTTTTTACTATAAGAGATGGGCAATGGGTATAAAAATTAAATCCTTATGTACTTCATACTTCAAGTGCCCCAGTCCCTTATAATGTAGTTAGATAAATTTTTTTTTTAATTACTGCTGTGACTGCATAAATATAAATTTATTTGTCCTTGTGCTTAATAGCATGCTATGATTGTTTCCTTGAACCAATTTTTATTTTCCTTGGAGTTAATGGTCCCCTTACCTTTTTTTATTTTGTAAGTTTTCTCTTTGAGTATCAAAGATTTATTTTCAGATCTTTCCAGAAGTATAAAATCTCTCAGTATGGTTTCACCCAGCAGAAAACCTGTCCGTTACGTTTCCTTCTTGGAGTTACTCCTCTGGAGTTCTCTTTCCTACCCCAATCCAGATTGGTGGTTTTTTTAAGGTCAGCTGTCAGCTTAGAACTTTCACTAGCATCATTCTGGGAATTCCATTTGCCTTTCTCCCTGTTTTAAGTCTTCCTGTTGCTGGGTTTATTCCTGTTTTGGTGAAATATTTCTTCTGCTAGTTTGATGGCAAGAAAGTAAACAAAATGTAAATTTTTTGCTTGTCTAGAAATGTTCTACTTTTAAATTTCATTGGTAGTTTGGTGAGTATAGCAGTCTAAATTGTTGATCATTTCACTTCAAAATTGTATTTTGAAAGCTGTACTCCATTATCTAGCTTCTAGTGTTGTTATTGAGAAGAATGATGCCATGTTAATTCTTGTTCTTTGTACGTGACTTTTTCTAAGACACAAAGTCTGATCTTTATTCCCAGTACTTTGAGAATTCACAGTGATATGCACTGGTACGTGTTAATTTTCATTGCATATGTTTATTGCACTTGATAATCTTTCTAATCTGAACTCCCATCCTTGAGTTTTTGTAACTTGTGTTAATTCTTTGCCAATTTCTTCCATTGATCTTTCTTCTCTTTTTGAACTGCCATTAGTTGGATATGAGACTGTTAGAGTGATTGTCTAGTTTACTTACCTGTTTCTTTCTTAGGTTCAAATCCTTTCAGACTCTCCTGAGAGTAGATCTGTAGTCTTCTGCTGGGGTTGAAGAGGGATGGCTGCCTGAGTGTGCTGACTGGGGGAGGCCTGACTGGTTTTATACAGGCTTTCAGTCAACACTGTTGTTTTTAAATTTAATTTTGAAGATATTGATGCTTCCATTTCTTAAGCCTTTCCAGGTTCTATGTTGCTGCTCTTTGGCTCTGTTTTGTTGCTTGGGGCTTTTTTGGTTGTTGTTTCTGCTTGCTAGAGCGTCACTCAGACATCTGCTTTTTCCTTGGTCTTCTTGCCCTGTTGGGAGCATGGCTTTTTGTCCTTCAACTTTTTCGTGGAATGTTGAGAGGGAGCTTTTAAGTTGAATATTGCTGCTGCTTTTTGTCTGTTAAAATTGTCCCCTGCTAACTGGACTTTGTTTTTCATTGGACTGAAATTTTGGCCTTGATTGACATTACTCTTTTGTTAAGTTTGACTAAGGGTTTGTATTCTTTGTGTTCAATTTAAGTGTGTGCCATGTATCTCTTTTTAGGGCATGGGTCATGTGATGTTTTCTAATGACAGTGGTGTGATACCTTGCATGGCAAATGTTTGGAGTAAATGAAATTATGCGTGATAATCTCTGGATCTCTCAAGTGCAGAATGCAAGTATTAAGGTTTTGTGTGTTTTTAAGTATTAGGCCTGCTTAGATTGTTGGAGTATTGCAAACATGAAGCCAGAGTCATGACTTTGATGTCTTTGTGAGTCAGTTCTGTCTTACTCTGGTCAACACCCTGATCATGCTGCTGTCAGAAATTGGCAGACCTAGGTGAGAAGCATGACTGGATCCATGGAGCTCTATCGTTACTGATGGAAATTTAGCTGGAAGTGCTTAGAATACAGAGCAGATTGTTATGTAATGGTGGTAATTGTGTTGGGTAACACACGTTACTGAGAAGGCTTCTCTTTCCTCTCTGTACTGCTTCTCCCTACTTGCTTCAGCCTCACTGGTTTCCTTATTGTTTCTCAGTATGCTCTGCAGGCTTCTCATGTGGGCCTTGACTCTGGCTGTTTCCTGTGTATCAGCTTGGCTCACTGCTTTCCCCTCCTTCAGGTCTTTGCTCACCTCATACCTTTATGATGAGGCTTTTGTGACTGTTTAATGATTCAGTTTACCCTCATTCTCCTACTGTGGAGGCTTTTAAACTACTCTCAGGTTTTTTCCACCGGCGCTGTCATTTCAAAATTGACATTTAGTCTCCCACTAGGATATAAACTCCAGCAGGGCAGAGGTCTTTATTTTATTCACAGCTGTAGCTCCAGCACCTGCAACAGAGCTGACAGTGTGGAGACCCTGGGAGCCGTGAATGAAAGACCTTCTCATCACCCATTTGCTTCCAGACAGCCCTCTATCCATGCCACCCTTGGTGTGTCTTCCTCCACACTACAGAATTTGAGAAATAAAAGTTTTTTCTTTAATTTTTCCCTGGTTGACTCTTATTAACAGACAAGAGCTTCTCTGAGGGTATGATTAAAAAAAAAAAAGCTGAAGAATTGGAGATGGGTTTTACTCTTGTGCACGTGAACTTCTTCATTTCTTCCATACTTTCAGATACTTCACTAGAGAAGTGTTTTGCTTGGGCTGTGGTTTCATCTTTGCTATAATAAAGTGCTAAGCACGAGAGCAGAAAATGCATCCTTACTTATAGTCTGTACACCTCTCCTCCACCCCCAATTTGCCAGCTCACACAGACATTTGTAATACAGCCAGCATTGATACAGCTCTTACTTTATCCTGGTGCTTTTCATGTTTTATTTCATTTGTCTTCACAGCAACCTCATAATGAGGTACAGGTACTGCTATTATTTTAATAATATTTTAATAATACTGCTACTATGTTAATAGTAGGTATCTGAGATGCAAATTATGTAACTTACCCAAGGTCATACAGCTGTTAGCAGAGCTGGGGTATGAACTCATGCAGTCTGGCTCCAGAATCCATGTTCTTAGTCTTTGAAAAAAAAAAAAAAAGGTAAAATGCACATGATTGACTGTTTTTAAGTGTACAATTTTAATGGCATTACGTATTTTCAAAGTGTTGTACAGCCCATTGCTACTATCCATTTCCAGAACTTTCCCCATCCTTTTGCACCTGGTAAAACCTCTTTCTACAAATTTGCTTGTGTATGGTTATTTCATTTAAATGGGATCACACAATATTCATCTTCTTGTGTTTGTGTAATGTTTTCAAAGTTCATCCATGTTGTCACATGTATCAGAGTTTCATTAATTTTTAAGGTTGAATAATATTCCATGCATGTCTTTACCACATTTTGTTTATCTGCTCAACTCTTGATGGATATTTGGGTTGTTTCTACCTACCGTCTGTGTGTGAGTGATTGCTCCTGTGAACACTGGTATGCGAATACTGTTTGAATCCTTGCTTTCAGTTCTTTTGGGTATATCGCTAAATATGTGTAATTCCTGGATCCTATGGTAACTGTTTTTCTCTTTTAGCTGTTTGGTGTAGTAGAATACGATAGTGTATACTCAAAGAGGAAAATTTTTTCAATTTGGATAACTTCATCACAACCTTCTTTATTCTTTCATCAATGAAACTGAAAACTGTATACATTTTATTTATTTATTTTTTTTTTAATTTTTTATTTTTAATTTTTTTTATTACTTGGAGGCTAATTACTTCACAACATTTCAGTGGGTTTTGTCATACATTGACATGAATCAGCCATGGAGTTAGATGTATTCCCCATCCCGATCCCCCTTCCCACCTCCCTCTCCACACGATTCCTCTGGGTCTTCCCAGTGCACCAGGCCCGAGCACTTGTCTCATGCATCCCACCTGGGCTGGTGATCTGTTTCACTATAGATAATATACATGCTGTTCTTTTGAAACATCCCACCCTCACCTTCTCCCACAGAGTTCAAAAGTCTGTTCTGTACTTCTGTGTCTCTTTTTCTGTTTTGCATATAGGGTTATCATTACCATCTTTCTAAATTCCATATATATGTGTTAGTATGCTGTAATGTTCTTTATCTTTCTGGCTTACTTCACTCTGTATAATGGGCTCCAGTTTCATCTATCTCATTAGAACTGATTCAAGTGAATTCTTTTTAATGGCTGAGTAATATTCCATGGTGTATATGTACCACAGCTTCCTTATCCATTCATCTGCTGATGGGCATCTAGGTTGCCTCCACGTCCTGGCTATAATAAACAGTGCTGCGATGAACATTGGGGTGCACGTGTCTCTTTCAGATCTGGTTTCCTCAGTGTGTATGCCCAGAAGTGGGATTGCTGGGTCATATGGCAGTTCTATTTCCAGTTTTTTAAAAAATCTCCACACTGTTTTCCATAGTGGCTGTACTAGTTTGCATTCCCACCAACAGTGTAAGAGGGTTCCCTTTTCTCCACACACACTCCAGCATTTATTGCTTGTAGACTTTTGGATAGCAGCCATCCTGACTGGCGTGTAATGGTACCTCATTGTGGTTTTGATTTGCATTTCTCTGATGATGAGTGATATTGAGCATCTTTTCATATGTTTGTTAGCCATCTGTATGTCTACTTTGGAGAAATGTCTGTTTAGTTCTTTGGCCCATTTTTTGATTGGGTCATTTATTTTTCTCGAATTGAGCTTCAGGAGTTGCTTGTATATTTTTGAGATTAATCCTTTGTCTGTTGCTTCATTTGCTATTATTTTCTCCCAATCTGAGGGCTGTCTTTTCACCTTACTTATAGTGTCCATTGTTGTGCAAAAGCTTTTAAGTTTCATTAGATCCCATTTGTTTATTTTTGCTTTTATTTCCAAAAACTGTGTACATTTTAGAAGTGTGAGAGATGTACAGTGTCAGCTTCTGGAAGGTGGAGGCCTTGGTACAGGTCTATTCTGTACTGCTCCTGGTTTGATGTGAAAGTCGCTCAGTTGTGTCCGACTCTTTGCGACCCTGTGGACTATACAGTCCATGAAATTCTCCAGGCCAGAATATTGGAATGGGTAGCCGTTCCCTTCTCCAGGGGATCTTCCCAACCCAGGGATTGAAGCCAGGTCTCCCGCATTGCCGGCGGATTCTTTACCAGCTGAGCTGCCAGGGAAGCCCTGGTTTGATATGAGCATTCAGCAAAAATTGGCCAATTTCTCCCATCACTTCTTACCTTAATACCTATGTTGTGGTATAGTTACTGCAGTTGAACTTTATCATTTGTTTATAATCTTTCTTGTAAAACTTCTCTTTTTTTTAAAAATGATGGCCTCTTTTTCAAAATATCCTCTGAAGCCACTGTTCACTTGACATTTTTAAAAAATTCTCTTAAGTTGCTTATTTTCTATTATCAGTATTTATGTTCATTTTGTATTATGTAACATTCTTATGTCTATATTTGGTCTGTTCTTAACTTTTATTTGTACTTTGAGTTCCCTGTGGATATAGAATACATACATGTGTTTAGAATTTCCATGGTGCATTATGTAAAGTGCATAAATTCATCAAATGTTTTTGAATGCTTGGTTCATTGAAGGTAGGCACAATAATGAATAATAGTGTTTAAAACTTACCAAAATCATTGTTTCCGTTTCATACTTTAAATATTAAGGAGTTTCAATTTTGTCACATATTTCTTGAAAGCAAATCTAAAATTGAGGCCCAGAATAATTTTTCCATTTAGCAGAAAAGATGTCGAGTCAAAATACATGAATCTTCCTCTTTCCCTAAATAATTTTTACTTTCTTTTCAGATTGTTGCCAGCAAAGGTGGTTTTGAAATGGTCACCAAAGAGAAGAAATGGTCTAAAGTGGGTAGCCGCTTGGGATATCTGCCAGGAAAAGGAACTGGGTCCCTTTTGAAGTCGCATTATGAAAGAATTCTCTACCCGTATGAGCTTTTCCAGTCAGGGGTCAGCCTTATGGTGAGATGCATCACTTTTCTTAGGCGTGAATAAATGCAGTGTCTGCCAGATATAGAAACACACTTTAGACTGTTCATTGTAACAGGTTAGCTAGCAGTTGGCTGTGGTTTCTCCAGGTGCCAAAATTTGGGGGAGCAGGTTTAAAAAATCACAACTGTATTTTTGATGGTTTACAAGATAAAGGCTAATGGGAGTGAAGAATGTCTTCTTACTTACATAAGATATTTACACTTAGGCAAGACTTAAGCTTTTAAAAAAATTCCTCCACTTGGATTCATGTTTTTTCTTTTAACGGCTTGATTGAGGTAGAATTTACATACTACAGAATTCACCCGTTGTAGGTACACAGTCAGTAAGCTGTGATAAATTATAAATTTATGCAGCTGTCATCACCATCCAGTTTTAGGACACTTCCATTAGCCCAAAAGATTTCTTTGTGTTTGTTTATAGTTGGTTCTTGCTTCTACCCTCAAACCTGGACAACTCCTAATCTGCTTTCTGATTCTATAGTTTTACCTTTTCTAGAAATTTCACATAGATGGAATCATACAGTGTGATTTTGTGTATGGTTTCTTTCACTGAGCCTGATGATTCTTAAGGTTTATCTGTATTTTAGTATCAGTATTTCATTCATTTTTATGGCTGAAGAATACTCTGTTGTATGGTTATACCACATTTGTTTATTCATTTATCAGTTGATGGACATTTCAATGTTTCCAGTTTATGGCTATTATTAATAATGCTATGAATATTCATGTACTAGTCTTTGTGTGGACATATGTTTTCATTTCTCTTGGGTAGATACCTAGGAGTGGAATTGCTGGGTTATACGGTAAGTTTGTGTTTAACTTTTTAAGAAACTGCCAAACTGTTTTCCAAAGTGGCTGAACCATCTTGCATTCCCACCAATAATGTAGAGGCTTCCAGTTTCTCCACATCTTTGCCAACACTTGGTATTGTCAGTTTTTTTGCTTACAGCCATTCTAGTGGGTGCGTAGTGGTATCTCATTGTGGTTTTAATTTTATTTCCCTAATGACTAATGGTGTTGTGCATCTTTTCATGTGTGTATTAGCCATTTGTATATCTTGATGAAGTGTCTGCTCAAATATTTTTTTTATTGGATTGTTTGCCATCTTATACTTGTTTTAAAATTTTGCTAAATATTCTGGATATAAGCCCTTTATCAGATGTATGATTTCATATAAGTATTTTCTTCTAGTCTGTGGTTCGATTTTCTGCCTCTTTTATGGATTGTGCTGTTATATCTAAGAAATCTTCTTTTAACCTAAGGCCAAAAGTTTGTTTTCATCTAGAAGTTTTATAGTTTTTTTTTAGTTTTTATGTTTTGGTCTGTGACCCATTTTGGATTATTTTTGTGTATAGTCTTAGGTAAAGCTAAAGTTTGTTTTGAGGGCATCAAGGTGTAGGACTATCCAATAGTTCCAGCAGCATTTGTTTAATTACCTTGCCAAGGTGATTTACCTTGCCCAGGTGATTTTACCTTCCCAAGGGATTAACCTTGGCACCTTTGTTGAAAACAATTGACTGTAAATATATAGGTTTATTTCTAGTCCATTTTGTTTTTTGATCTGTATGTTTCATCCTAACAATACTATGCTATCTTGAGTACCATAGCTTTATAGTAAGTTTAGGTATCTTGTGGTAGTAAAAGTCCTCCAACTTGGTTCTTAATTTCCAAAAAATTTGCACTTCCACATAAATTTTAGAATCTACTCCATTTCTATGGCAAAAGCCTGCTAGGATTTTGATAGGGATTGTCTTGAGCTATAGATCGATTTGGCAGGAGAATTGTCATCTGGTTTCATGTGTTAATAGTTTTAGGGATATATGAGAAATTTATTATTTTTCTCCTATTCTCGAATCTGATTTCTTGTCAGTGAATCTGTCCTCTTCTTGTGCTCTCAATTCTTTAGGGTGTACAGATGCCTAATTTAGACCTTAAGGAAACAGTGGAGCCTGAGGTTCTTAGCACTGATGTCCAGACTTCGCCAGAACCGGGAACAAGAATGAACATTCTGCCGAAGAGAACAAGACGCGTCAAGTCTCAGGTATCAGTTTCTATGGGCCATTTTGACAGGAATTTTAGCTCATTGACTGTGCAGAACACGTGCCTGGTTTTAGGAGGTCATTCTCGTATTGTTCTTTAAAGCTTGAAAGACATATTTTTCATTCACTTTTGAGATGAATAAGGAGGAAATTGTAAAATTCGGTCTGATTTTATTTAGAGAGTTCTTTGTTAATGTTAAACAACTTTGACAGAGATGGCAAATAAGAGTGACTCTGGATACTAGACCAATTTCACAGACATGCTGATGATTTCTAGTACATTTTATTTTCATGGTTACTGTAAATGAGAAGAGTAGGAAGGAGAGATTTTATTTTTCACATATCCTTCCTTTAAAAACCAGAATATAATTTTCTTAGTGTCTGAATCATTCCAATATAATTTCTATAGTGTTCTTGTGACCTGGAATAATTTTAAAGCCTAATGAAAGCATCAGAAGAAAAATGCCCATAATTTCTTTTTGTCTGCTCCTCTCCCACTTTCCTATTCCCATTTTTTTTGTGGTCCTTGAGGTTGTTTTTTGTTTTGGGGGTAATCTTAGTTCCTGGATAAGGTAGCAAGCCAATTTAGAGAGAATTAAAAATTTCTTTTATTTTTACCTGGCCCTTGAAACTTTTCTTAGGTAAGAAAGTAATGCATTACAAAATTAGACTAATGTGGCTTTTATTTATTTATTTTTTTAGTCGGAATCTGGAGAAGTGAATAGAAGTACGGAACTGAAGAAACTTCGGATTTTTGGGGCTGGGCCTAAGGTTGTGGGCTTGGCAATGGGAGTAAAAGAAAAGGAAGGTAAATCTGTTATTTGGTCATGGAAAGTATTAAGGTGCAGTGGTGTGGTTATAACAGATGCAGGTTATGCTTGAATCATAGTCTGCTCTGGGGTTTTCTAAGGATTGTATTGTAGACTTGCAGCATGATTCCCAGACAAATCACCTTTTTAATGGCAGATAATCTTAAGGTGTGAGAAGCCGTAGTATGTTAAATTTTTATACTATTTTCGGAGAAAATTTCCTCCTTCATTTCCTCCTTCCACTTGACACAAAAATTATTCTTTCTAAAGGCTAATTTATAAGTGAATGGCGAAATTAATGATTCTCACCTAGTGATCTAAAGCTTGCTGTTTTTAAATTTAAAAAGAAATAGGAGTCTCTCTGACCTTTAGAATCAGAATATACTAGGGAGAGCTAATAATTTAGATTCTAACTCTAATTATAATATTTTTCTGTAATTGCCTTGATGTATTACTTCATTTAAGTGATTTATTTGAAGAATGGCTGGTACTCCCAGCTTAGCATGTTAGAATTAGCATGTGAGTAGAATTGCTAATTGAGAGAGAAGTACATGTCAGTTTTAAGACTCAATTTAACAAAGATTGTGTTGGCTGTGTTTTTACTATATAAGAATTTAATGGAATACTGTAATCACAAGTCATACTGATTTTTGTGCATTTTATTATATGACTTAAGTCATCATTCCAATTCTGCACTGAACTCTGGTTGATCAGATAATATTCTATCACCAAATACTCAGTGTGATCAGACTTACTTGATATATTACAGTGTTTACTATTACTCTTAAAAATTAAGCACCTCATCTTTTTTATGTTTGTAATTCTATTGGCTGGCAGTGATCTTAATGCTAGTCTCAAATTAGTTCCTGATAAGTTCTACATGTGGGCAATACAGAATTAGTACTTAAACTCTCTGCAGCTCAATTGCCTGGACTAGAATCCCAAATCTGCTGCTGACTCACTGTGTGAGTTTGGGCAGGTTACCTAACTTCTCTGTTCTTCAGATTCTTTTATCTTCACTGGGGGATAATAGTTTATCTGCCTCATAGTGTTGTGAGATTTTAACTAATTTAAATAATTTAAAATAGTGTCTGGTCCATGGTAAGCTCTCAACATTAGTTTTTACTATTATTATATAATTATTTTTATTTCAAGATGAGGTCTCCCGAAGACGAAAAGTTACCAACAGGTCAGACGCATTTAACATGCAAATGAGACAACGGAAAGGAACTCTCTCTGTTAACTTTGTAAGTGTTCTGAGATGTGTTAGGAGGGAAAGGATTTATTTTTATTTTAGTTTTGCATTTTTACCTTGCTTTGTCCGGTATGTCGTTTAGTTAGTTCGTTTAGTCAGAAGACTTAGTGCATCTGAAGCTTCAGCTTCGGTGTATATCACATTAACCTTGCTTTGTGGCATACACACAGACAGTTCCTGAGTAATATACCTAGTGAATGAGTGAGTGAGAGGATGACTCTGTCAACCCTTAGCTGTATTAGACAGTGCTCAGTCCTCAGCCCTCTACCAGTGAAGAGCATTTGTGTGTAGGAAGAGTGACATGGTATGTTTTATTTATAGAAATTGACATTCAAGTACCCTAGATTTGTAGTGGTCATTTACTCTGATACCTTGATACACTTTTATTAACTTGCTTGTAGAAGCTCTGAGGAAATTCAGGAAGTTTTATGCAAAGCTGTTTATATACAGTTATTTAAGATAAGTATTCAGGACTTACGTTTATTTTTTAGTGTACAGTATTTTGTTTCAATTAAGGCATTCCTGGTAAAGATTTAGTACTGCTTTTTAATAAACTTATTAATAAACTCTCATGTTACTTTACTTTGTTGTTAACAGGTTGATCTCTATGTTTGTATGTTTTGTGGTCGGGGAAACAATGAAGATAAGCTGCTGCTGTGTGATGGGTGTGATGACAGCTACCATACGTTCTGTTTAATTCCCCCACTGCCCGATGTGCCCAAGGGCGACTGGAGGTGTCCTAAGTGTGTGGCCGAGGTACATGCCCAACCTTACCTTTTAAAATGAAGAAAAACCTGCATACAGGTGTACAGTTAACACTTCCCATGAAGCTGCTTCTCCTCTTTGTTTTTCAGAGCTCGAATTTGCTAGGCTTTTTAAAAGAATGATAGTGACTGGAAATGTAACAGTTCTGTTTTTTAAAGTGTCTCTTTCTGACTGGTTTGATAATTCTGTTTATTGATGCAGATAAATGAGACTTTTGCTAGACTATTCATATTCTGGGAAAATAAAAGTGGAGAAAATCCATAGGTTATTTGTTTTTTCTTTCTTTTCTTATTTTTTTTGTGTGTTTTTTCTTTTTTAATTAGGAAAAAAAAGTAAAAATCAGATATGAAGCTCTAGAACTTCGGATCTATGCATCTAGTTTTCATGTTCATGCTACCACATAAACTGGTGGTATCTATTAAGTTGTTTAAATTTTAGCTTGATTGTACTAAATTTGTTACTGAAAGATTATAGTAATGTCACTGTAGATGTCACTGTCATGAAATGCCTGATGTGTTTGTTTATTTTAACAAAATGTGTTAGAACATTGAAGGAAAAGAGTTGGCTGGGTGTATTTAGATACATTCAAAGCATATGTGTATGATCTTTTAATTATTTTTTATTATTTTCAATATTAAGTGATTCAGAAGCAGTTCCTTTCTAAGTTGTTGTGTTAAGACATTATTGTGATGATTGGTAGTAGAAAAGAAATCATTATTCTCCCTGGGTGTCCTAGCAACCCAGTGACTGTCCCTTTCTCCGTTACCTTTCCTCCCTCCCTGAACGTTTGTTTTTTCCACCAAGGATGATAGACATTTCTGGGCTTGATTCCAGGTTGGTAGCCCTCCAGGTGTGTGTCTTGGTGCCAGAGCTTAATGCCAGCTCCAGAGCCTGAAGCTGTCCCATGGCCGTCTTCCTCTGGAAGGCATGAAAATGCAATTGAGGTTTCAGAACGTTATTTCCTGGTTCCACACTGAAAGTAATTAATACATGTTTTGTGGTCTAGAGTTGACTGGATTTGCTTCACCTTGGAAAATGATCAAAGAAGGTCATACCTGAGAGCCTTATTCTTCAGTTTCAGTAAGTTAATCTTAGATTTTTTTTCTTCCTAGGAATGTAATAAACCTAGAGAAGCTTTTGGATTTGAACAAGCCGTACGAGAGTATACACTTCAGAGCTTTGGAGAGATGGCAGATAATTTTAAGTCTGACTATTTCAATATGCCAGTCCATGTGAGTATTTAGGTCACTTTGGGGAAGTATGAAAGATTTATCTGAGTCCAAAGCTTTTGCTTTGCTTTTTAAAAACTTCCATTATTTTGTGGAAAACAGAATCAGCATGAAAAAGATGACAGAACACTAGATCTGAGGATCAGGGGCCTGGGGTCTGCTTCTGTTTCTTCGACTTTCTCTTGTGACAGTGTTCACTCTCCTGTTGAGAAATTGACTTCTGTCTTTCCCTTGTTTGTGAACCTCTGAGCGCAGTCCTTTTCACACAAGTGTGGAAGGTGTGGCAGTTGCTGCTTTTGTTTAGTTATTTGTACTACGAGGTTTGCTTCTTTTCCTGGGGCTTCTTGGACTTCCTGGGTCATCTTTATCTTTCTTAGTTGGAAACCAGCTTACAGAAGAGAGCAGTTCAAGTTTATTGTGTTTTTTGTGTTTTTTTTTTTGTTTTCATTGTGTTTTTCATCTAAGTCATCTAAGTCGTCTTTAGCTTTTCCCCATCCTCAATCAGAACAGCCAAGACTGCAGTCTTTTCAACTCTGAGAATTTTGAGAGGGTTTTCTGTTTTTTCATGAGTTTTGTTCAGTTGACCTGTGTATTATGTTACAGTAGGTTATGATTGTAGTGAGTTTATAATCTGTCATCTCTGTTTTCCACATGTAGATGGTCCCCACAGAACTGGTAGAGAAGGAATTCTGGCGGCTGGTGAGCAGCATTGAAGAAGACGTTATTGTAGAGTATGGCGCTGACATCTCCTCAAAAGACTTCGGGAGCGGATTTCCTGTAAAGGACGGCCGGAGAAAGATGCTGCCGGAAGAAGAGGTGCAGAGCATGTAGTAGTATCCATACTTCTTACCTGTGGCCAACTCAGCCTTTGCTAGTAGAAAACAGCCTTTCTTTAACCTTAGGGACCACATTCATTTAAAACATTAAATGTGTAGAATTTGGACATTACAAATAATCTTCCGTTTGAAAACAGTAAATTCAAAGTACCTTTAAAAACCATTTAACTTTTCATTTTAAAACCAGTTTAATTAGTTTAAAACTTAACTCCAGTTAAAAGATTTTATGTAGCTCTCTCTGTTTGGAAATGTAGAAAATGATTTTAGAAAAAAATTACTACATTTCACCGGTAGGTCCACAATTATGTTTCCCTTCAACATCTGGGCAGGTAGGTTTTCAAATATGCATTTAAATTGTAACATATAATGAAGTACTGTCAGATGGGGGTGATCTTTATGTGTAAAGCAGAATTAAGATGATTATTTATTTCTTTTTCTCTTACTTTGGTCTTTGTCACTTTCTTTTCCTTTATATTTGGCAATAGTTGAGAATTTTATTTCCTGTTTTCTTACACATGGTAAGGGAAAAAAAGGTACATAGTGGAGAAGGATACACAGTTAAAAATATGGCCCCTCTAGGTCTCTTGTTACCATTGCCATGGTATCTCTTCCATTCTTTTACCTTGAAGCTGTTTGTATTTTGGAATCTGGCCTGTGTCTCTTACAGGCAGCATATTCTTGAATCTTGCTTTTTAAAAATCTAGTGTGAAGGTTGACTTTCGTTGGAGTGTCCAGTCCATTTAAATTTAATGTGGTTGATTTATATCTGCCATCTTGCTGCTTTCTCTTTCCTGTTTCTGTGCCTCTCTTTCTCCTTTATCGCCTTCTTTTGGTGTTAAAGAGGGATTTTTCATCATATCATTTTAATTGGCCTGAAATTTTGGGGGGAGAGATACATATTTTGAGTTATTTAGTGGTTCTCTAAGAATTACAGTATACAGCTTTTTTTAAAAAAAACAGCTTCATCAACGGTGTTCATCTTTAATCACATTCTACTTCATTTTAATAATGGCTTCTGGTAAATTAGAAACTTGGAAACTGTCTTTTCATTTGTTTTTCTCTTCTGTGTATTGTGTGTTGTATCTGCATATTGTATAATACACCAACACGGCAGTATAGTATTGCTTTAAACCATCTTATGGTCTTTAAAACAACTCAGAAAAAAGAATTTTACAGTCTTTTACATCATTACACATATATACCCTTTCTGGTTCTCTTTCTCTCATTCCTTTGGGTCCAGGATAGTTTTTATTTGAGCCTCCTGGACTGTTTCTATTTGTAGTGCAGTTCTGCTAGCAATGAATTCTTGTCTTTGCTTACGTGAGAATATCTTCATTTAGCCTTCTTTTAGTTTCTTAAGACTAAATAAATACTTCTCAAGTTTTTGCTTTTGATTGTGTTCTAGTTTCTTTCTTTTTTTTTTTTAATAAATTTCGTTTTAATTGGAGGCTAATTACTTTACAGTATTGTAGTGGTTTTGCCATACATTGCCATGAATCAGCCACGGGTGTACATGTGTTCCCCATTCTGAACCCCCCCTCCCACTTCCCTCCCCATCCCATCCCTCTCGGTCATCTCAGTGCACCAGCCCCGAGCACCCTGTCCCATGCATCGAACTTGGACTGGTGATCCATTTCACATATGCTAATATACATGTTTCAATGCCATTCTCCCAAATCATCCCACCCTCGCCCTCCCACAGAGTCCAAAAGACTGTTCTATACATCTGTGTCTCTTTTGCTCTCTCGCATATTAGGGTTATCGTTACTATCTTTCTGAATTCCATATATATGCTGCATTAGTATACTGTATTGATGTTTTGTGTTCTAGTTTCTTGAAATGGTTGTTCTGATAATTTTGTTCAGTTCTATCCTTGTTTTCTGTGGAGGGAATTGCCCAACCTCCCCACATCACTGTTTGCAAAAGTTGTTCATGATTAGAAGTCTCCTTCCTACCTGGGTCTGTAGTTAGACAGAGGACCCTGTTTCATCTTCTCTTGTATCCTTCCCTATGTAGTGTGTCTCTGTGAACCAGGTAAGCATCATGCCTACAGAATCATGTTCTAAAACAGGAACCGGGAGTGTACATGCTCACATCATTCCAACCCTGGCTTCCCTTGTTTGAGTCCCATCTTGCCCTGTCCAGTCCATTGTAACTCCTTACAGTATCACCAACCCAGTTTATTCATGGTACCGTTTCATTCTTTATCATGCCGACCATCCTCTCAGAAATATCTGACTATTTAATATGTGCTGAATGGGGTTTTCATTTTGTTTTGTTTTCTTTATGATCAAAAGCTGTGTCTTTTGGCTGTCTTCTTATTTTAGCCTTATTATTGATTTTTCCCCTCCTTTCATAGTTGAGCACAGGTTAAGATAATCATGTTAGGAGAATGTTCATAGAGTCTCTCTTCAGCTTTGTCACTGGTTATTTAACCTCTTTACTTTGAGGGTTTTAATCTCTGTATTATAGAAATTTTCACATGTATAAAAGTTAACATAATAATGAATTTCTCTCCCTTCCTCCCTGGCATCCAGGTTCAACCATTACCAGCCTTCTAATGGAAGGCAGTTGGAGTCTCTTGTTTTTGCATTCAGACTTCTGCAGTATCACATCACATATCCTCTGGAAAACTCACACCACACTCCTGCAAGAATGACAGTGAAAAAGGCAGATAGCATGTTAGAGTTATGAAAGTAGTTCGACTTTGTGGGTCTCCTGGGTTCTTTACACTCCTGTTGGGTTCCTTAGGCCCCACTTTGAGAACTGCTTGCCACAAGGATGATAGCATTTTAAGTCTTTGCCACATATAGCTTCAGAAGTGGGTGTTGGAAACTCATTACAGAGCTTACATCCAGTTAGAAACCTCTGAAAACTCAGCACCTTTCCTTTTTCATTCTGACTGTGCTTTCTTTGTTTTTTTAGAAACTGCAATTTCTTTTTTCTTTTAAACTCATTTGTGAAACAAATTTTTTGGTGGTGTTAATAGATGTGTTTGTAGTGGGATTGCCCAGGATACTTGCCTGTAAAATCCCATGGACAGAGGAGCCTGGTGGGCTACAGTCCATGGGGTTGCAAAGAATCAGACATGACTGAGCACATAGTTGGGGTTGGGCGTGCTGACTTTCTGCACCATCTTGGTCTTCACTGTTGGCACAGATTCAGGATTCTGTATCCTATTCTGTTTTGTCCTCACAGTATCTTGGCACCATAAATATACTGATAAACATTTTGGTAAGTTATGCTACCAGGGATAAAGTAGAAATACAGTATCGACCTATTAAAGTGAATCTCACAGTATTTTACTGGTAAGCTGTGGGGGTGGATGGGGAGTAATAAACCTTATATGCACAGAGTAAGCCAGAGATAGCTGAAATAATTAAAGGGAAATGTAAATATCACTTAGGAGATATGATTAAATATTTAGGAATATGAGAATGTGTGGAGAACAAGGAGCACAGATTCTGTGGACTAGATGATTGTGACTATTAACACAATTTTTACTTTTGTTTTTAAAGACTCTTCTTGAGATATCTGTTGGGCTCTTGTCATTCCTGCTCTCATCTACAGTGTTCTCATTCTGTAGGAATATGCGCTTTCTGGTTGGAACTTGAATAACATGCCTGTGCTAGAGCAGTCTGTTCTTGCACACATCAACGTGGACATCTCTGGCATGAAGGTGCCGTGGCTCTATGTGGGGATGTGCTTCTCTTCCTTTTGCTGGCACATTGAAGATCACTGGAGCTATTCCATCAACTACCTGCACTGGTACGCACAGTCTTTGTTAACAGCATGCACACTTGGTGACCTTTCTAAAGGTGTGATAATATTAGGTGATGTGTTGGAGAGAACTAACTTTAAAGCATGTCCTATCCAAAGTAGGATAAGGTACGGGGTAGAGGTCTCAGGGTACAGCATGTCTGACACTTCCACTCTTGACGTGTGTGCAGCCGAGCCCCGGTTTTAGACCAGATGATTCTTAGTATTCAGTGTACATGAACATTTCTTTGGTTTAACTTTTGATATGCAAGGCAGCATATTTAAAGTTTATATAGTCAAGATCTGACTAACCTTTAGTATTTGAAATGAAATGCCTATGTTACATGTGTATTAAGTTTTTTTGTTGGTTTTTGTTTGTATTTCACCTACAGCTTTTATTTACTTACCCAGTTCCTTGTCCAGTATTCCAATCTTAACCAAATGGTATTTTTCTTTCCATTTGAAAGATACTGCTCAGATCAGACTGTGCAAACTAATGGTTTTCTCTCTTTCATTCCTGTGCTTTGCAATATGATAGCTTCTAGCCACATGTGGTTGTTTAAATTAGTTAAGATTAAGTAAAATTAAAAGTTTACTTCATCATTTGCATTAACCACATTTTAAGTGCTTTATTGTCACTTGTGACTGGTGACCTTTGTATTGGCCAGCATAGATACAGAACATTTTCAGTCATTGCTGTAAGTTTCTATTAGAGACAGCACTGTGAATTGTATTACGATTAAGCTATTCTGTAGATGGCACGACTAATTAAATCAATTTTCTTGAGCTTCGATTTAGTATTACAAGTAAACTCTAGTCCACTGAAGTCTGATGTGTTAGTAACGCCAAGTGTTTGGTCCTTAAGATTCATAGATAGAACTCAGTTCAGTTCAGTCGGTCAGTCGTGTCTGACTCTTTGCAACGCCATAAACCGCAGCATGCCAGGCCTCCCTGTCCATCACCAACTCCCGGAGTTCACTCAAACCCATCTCATCCTCTTCTCCTCTTGCCCTCAATCTTTCCCAGCATGAGGGATAGAACTCAGGATTTCAACAGTTTGTAAGGTTCTTAAGTAGTATTCAGGATTTCAACAATGTCTCGCCTTGGCTTATTTCCTTGGTTAGTAAAGTTGAACTCCATGAAGTTCTACAGACACATTTTACAGGGCATTGACTTTTACTTTGATCATGGTGCGGATAATTGGAATGTCCAGTGGACCTGTGAATCAGGCAATATGTCAGTATCCTTTGGTTACAATGCTTGCTTTTCCTGTAGCATCTTTTCTGTTTGAAGATGCTGTTTATTGCTCAACCTTAAAGAGTTCACTCGACTTGCCTTTCTGTAGTGAAAACTATGTACCCAGCTATCTGTATACTCTTGGCTTACCTCCTATTGTGAATAGTAGCACAGATTTTTGAAATAGTTGCTAGGATTCAGGGCCCATAATCTATGGCCATAGAGCAAGACAAAGTTAATTACAATTTAGTGGATTTGAGTCTGAGACCCTGGCTTCATGGGCACCATGCTCTGCCTAGATAAACGGTTATTTCTATGCTAGGGGAGAGCCAAAGACATGGTATGGTGTGCCGTCTCATGCTGCAGAGCAGCTGGAGGAGGTGATGAGGGAGCTGGCCCCTGAGCTGTTTGAGTCCCAGCCTGATCTCCTGCATCAGTTGGTCACCATCATGAACCCCAATGTGTTGATGGAGCATGGGGTACCGGTGAGTCTTTTTGCATCTCCCTTCAGTATTTTAATGTATCTCATAATATATGCTTGGTTTTATAATGAATAAAATTGTGTCCTTTTCTAGCCAAATTAGAATTCATACTCCGAAGGGAACAACATTTATTTGATTAAGAATGGGTTGTTATAAAATGTGAAGCATACCTTTATTACAGCAGCCTGTCAGAATAACCTTGTTTTCAGTATATCTTGGTTTTAGTAAACATCTTATTTTCTTTATTATCCCCATTTAATCAGAGTAGAAGTGTCTTAAGTGGTAGTTCTAATAACTGATGTTTATTCTTGTGGAGAGCATATTTCCATCTTTCATATAAAGATTTTATAGCCTTTTTTTGCATGAGATAATGAAGTAAAAATACACAATAAATACCTTTTCTACTTTTAAATTTAGTTTTGAAAATGATTATTACATTTAAATTGTGCTAATATTTGATAAAGTATAAATTCAGTGTTTGCTGCATATAGTCAAATAGTTATCATAACCTTAATGAGAAAGAAGATCGGGCGATAGTAATGTTACCTTGTCTTTAAAGAGTTAATTTGCACAGACTCTGGGACTTTTCAAAAGACATAGTATTATCATAAAACCAAGAGATTTAGGAAAACTGATTTGAGGATCTCTCCCTATGACATAGGAGCTAATCAGTTAGTTCCCCTCCCAAAATTATGCAAAAACAGAGTGAAATTCATCCTTTCCCATTATGTACATCATAGGAATAAAAGAAAAATTCTCTTAATTGTAAAAATGTCATCAAGTTAGGAAACTAGTAGCTCAGTGAAAGGAATGTTTTCTCCTTGAAAATTTCTTTGGGCTGTGAATTCTTGTCATGAATTATTTTAATTTATTAGTGATATAATATTATAAGAAGGTGAAACTGACAGCTTCTTCAACCCTGATATTATTTTCTGGTATGTGTAGCTTAATAATTTATTGTTGTCAAGTTTAAAAAACGCTTCTGAAACTGACTGGTGAAATGTCTCCCTTTTTTGTTGTTTTCTTTTGCTTTCATACCCTGTTTCTGACTTGTGTTTAGGTGTACAGGACCAATCAGTGTGCTGGAGAGTTTGTTGTGACGTTCCCTCGGGCCTATCACTCTGGGTTTAACCAAGGCTACAACTTCGCTGAGGCGGTGAACTTCTGCACTGCTGACTGGGTCTGTTCTATAGCAAGTGGCTGTTGTACGTCTACTAACACCCCTGGAGACGCATTGTAATTGCTGTGTTTGCTTAGCTGGGAGGGGAGGGTTTATGAGTATTCAGTAGGGATTGGAATGTCTGCAGCAATTTAGAAAGTTCCAGGTAGTTTTTATTCGGAAGATTTTATAGTTCTTCTCATTCATTACTTTCTCATTCTGTTTGAATTTTAAATGAGCTGTTGGTA
Organism: Dama dama; assembly: GCF_033118175.1. Taxonomy (NCBI): domain Eukaryota; kingdom Metazoa; phylum Chordata; class Mammalia; order Artiodactyla; family Cervidae; genus Dama; species Dama dama. The sequence continues at coordinate 12,886,970 of NC_083702.1, forward strand.
TTTTCTGAATCTTCTCTGAGAGAATGTAATTCCTCTAAAGTCTCTGGTTTCTCTGAGCACTTTTTGGATTTCATAAAGGTGACCAGATCTTTTTTGGAAATTAATTGTACCATATCAAATAGCTAGCTCTGACTTTTATTTTAAAATATCCAGTTCTGATTTTTATCTTAAAATATCCCTTTATTATTTTCCTTCTGATAGACAATTAGCTGATTTTATTCTTCCTGCCATTTTATGTTTTCTATATTCTTTTTAAAAAAGAATATTTTAAAGGGTAGCCATGATACTGAGATCTCTATGGGCTATACTTTTGTGTCGATGATGTTGCCATTGATTGCTATTTTGCTTTTAAATGAAGTAGATATAAAAAAGTAATTAGTAGTTTTTACATCTTGTTGGTGGGGATGTAAAGCTGCACACTTGTAATGTACTATTTGACTTCATTTTTCCTTCAGTGAGACTGTTCTGTTCTTTTGTCACCTCTCCTGACATTTGGGGGATTTTTTTTCTTTTTTAGTAATATTGGATCTTATGTTTTCTGTGGGCACCTTAGTTTGTTAAATTTCTTAATTGGGCTTCCCTGGTGGCTTAGTCAGCAAAGAATCTGCCTACTGTGGAGGAGACCCAGGTTCATTCCCTGGGTTGGAAAGATGCCCTGGAGAAGGAAATGGCCACCCACTCCAGTTTTCTTGCCTGGAGAATCCCATGGACAGAGAAGCCTGGCGGGCTAATTAGTCATATTGTTTCCTTGGCTAATGAATGAAATTGAATAATGAATAATGAACAATCTTACTCGACCTAGTCGTTCTAAACTTCTTATTTATTAGAAAGTAGCAAGAGCAAGACCGAGCTTAGGACTTTGTGTTGGACTTGCACTCTATTTCAGAAAACTTGGCTTACATTTATTAAGTGTTTATGATTTACTTGTTCCTTGGCCAGGTAGATGTAGTGTGGAAATGTAGGTGATTCAGAGGTGAATTGGAAATGATTCTGCCTTTAACATGCTCATTCATTATTACTGCTGTCTAATCTTGGGCAGCACTTTTAATTTCTCTGGTCCTAAACTCTTTTTTACCTATTATGTAAAAATGCTAAGATTCACTTAATGACCTCAGACAAGTGAGGTAATATATGTGAAAGCCCTTGATACTCCTTAGGAGAAGGGTGTGATATAATTGAAAAGTAAAAGCAGCTTTATATCTGGAATAAAGTGATGGTACTAATTTTTATAAGCTTCAGTGGACAATCAGTTCTATTTTATGTGGCTTCCTTACTTGTGATAATTAAAAACTGCAAATCCTGAGTGGAAGTCATCCGCTTAGGCTAGAAGCTCAGCGTCACGAATTAGGGGGATTTTCTGTGGGAAGGCCTTCGTGAAATTCTTGCTGGGCGATAAAGGTTTAATATTTACAGTTACCTCTTATGTTCAAATGGATGTTCTTGTTCTAGGTTGTTTATAATAAAAAAGAGGATCTGGGGGTAAGCAGTGGTTCTGTTCTGGAATGTGTTATAAGCAAGTACTTTAATTTGAGACTCTTGTCTTGTTTTCAGTTGCCCATTGGACGTCAGTGTGTGAGTCACTACCGCCGGCTGAGGCGCCATTGTGTCTTCTCACATGAGGAGCTCATCTTCAAGATGGCAGCAGATCCAGAATGCTTAGATGTGGGGTTGGCTGCCATGGTGTGCAAGGAGTTGACGCTCCTGACTGAGGAGGAGACACGGTTAAGAGAGTCTGTGGTGCAGATGGTGAGTTTGCTGATTACACTGCTTACAGAATCCACTAAAAATTGAACCTGTGGTGGAAAGAATCCATTTTCATCTTCAATCCCTCTAGAAGTTGAACAAAGAAATTGCTTGTTTGGAGATTTCATACCTTTGTTTCTGCCGTTTTGGTTTAAGTTGAAGTTTTGGGAATCTCGATGTCAGCATCTCCAGATTGTTAAAAATGCAGTCCTGTCAAGTAGAATTTCTTAGGTATATATTTATTTTTAAAATTTTCCTACGTATAGTATTTCTTTAGGTAAGAAAGGTCAAGTTCTCCTCTCAACTTTGTAATTAAACAAAAGTTGTGTTTCTGGTGATTGCAGATTGTCCGAGTTAATCAATCTGCCTTTCCCTCCAATCTAAGTTTTTAATGATTATAAGAAGCACTGAATAACCCAGTGTTGGGATTTTGAATGCTTCAAATAAACTAAGCATCATATTGAAATGGGAACTAAATGAGAAAATATATGTCTTCAGACTAGTCTTAGCCCATTTTCCCTAACCCTCTCTACGTAGCTAGCCTCACTGGGTGTGTACCATGCTCCCCCCTTTTCCGTGTAGCTCACTTTATTTCCCGTGATACACAGTTCCTTGTGGGATCTTACTTCCTGGCCCAGGGATTGAACCCGTGTTCCCTGTTATTAGCAGGTGGATTCTTAACCACTAGACCACCATGGAGGCCCCTTAGTGGAATTCTTTACTATAAAACTTACCTGATCCTTTAATATGCTGGTGTTAATTTCCAGTTGGAAGAGGTATGATGCATAGCATTTATCTCCCCCTAAATTTCCTTGTTTTTTTGTGGAATACCTTCTAAGGTTAGTGGTCCTTGGAGTATGCTTTGGGAAGAGGTGCAGAATTTCTTAAAGCAGCCAGGACTTAGTCAGTTGATGTATTAGCATTCTCTGTTTGCCAGCTGTTAACATAAGAAACACCTGCAATGCATTTTGGAACCATTTTTACATTAAAGTAACTTTTAAAGAAAAATACGAAGTGCTGCTATGAGAAAATGAAAAGATAGAGTTCAGCCAGGAGATATCTAGACAAGAAAATACTGAAGGAATTGGGTTGTGTCTGCCACTGAATAAACTATTAGATCACTACCTTGTTTAAGTGGGAAAAAAAAGATTGCTCTCATAGTGGAATTGGTTTGTAAATACCATGCTCAGGTAAGTAGAAACTATAAAGGGGACCCTGTTATTTATCAAATGGAAGCCTTTGTAAAATGCACTTCAGGTGCCCTTACTTTCTTAAAGTGGTATACTGAATTTGATAAGCTTTTTTCCCAGTTTTAATATTTTTTTTAAATTGACATCTAGTTGATTTACAGTGTTTTAATTTCAGCTGTATATCAGAGTAATTCAGTCACATATACATATACATTCTTAATGTTCTTTTCCATTATGGTTTATCATAGGATATTGAATATAGTTTTCTGTGATATATATAATAGGGCTTTGTTGTTTATCCATCATATATACAAAAGATTAGCTTTCTTTTTGATGCCTTGTTGAAATAGATTATGCTTTCATTTGCATAGTTTAAGTAATTTTACATCTCTTTATCCTTGCATATGTTTGTACCTATCAGTGTTATTTTCAGACTACTAAAATTTTTATTGGTATATTGTCCCTGGGGGTATATTGTCCCTGGGGACAGCACTTTTTGATTTATCTTTTTCTTATGTTAAATAGAAAACAAAACCATATAAAATATATATAGAACTTCATGAATTATTATGTAGCAACCTTTGTTGTCATCTTCATATGATCAAGAAATAGAACCTTATCAGCTAGCCAGTATTTTGTAATAACTGTAAATAGGGATAACTTTTCAAAATCGTATATTAAAAAAGGTTTTATAGCAAAATATGTTAGAAAAATAATACTAGCAAATAAAAAAGTCTTGGATTACTGTGCCCAAAAAAAAACTTATCAGCCATCTTCAAAGTACCTCCCAATTACTGCTTCCTTTCCTTCCCTCAACAGATTACTTTTAATCTCTTTGTTGTAAGCATTTCCTGCATTTTAACAAGTTTTAGCAGTCATATGTGCATTCTTAGATACTAAGGTTAGTCTTGCTCATAAAAAATTAGCAATGTTTTTAGAAAATATTTTGAGGATGTGCCATTGTATCTCCCATGTTTATATCGTCAGAGTAGGAAAAAAATTAATAAGTTTGCTGATGCTTGAAAGACTGGAAAGACTTGATCAGGTGACATCAGTTGTATTTCAGGGTGTCCTGATGTCAGAGGAAGAGGTGTTTGAGCTTGTGCCTGATGATGAGCGACAGTGTTCGGCCTGCAGGACCACCTGCTTCCTCTCTGCTCTCACGTGCTCCTGTAATCCTGAACGGCTCGTGTGTCTCTACCATCCAACTGACCTGTGCCCCTGCCCCATGCAGAAAAAATGTCTTAGGTATCCAGATGTTTCTCGTAAAGCTTCCATTACCGTCTTTTAAAAATATTGTTAATACTCTTGTTTGTAATGCCCTTCCTTGTGTTTGTTCTGGTTACCTCTTTACCCGTCCGCCTCCTTTCTTGAGGATCAGCCTGTTAAAGTTGGCCCTAAACTTACCAAATAAAATGAGTTGCTTTATCAAGTTTATGTCACACAGTCCTTGTCTGTCTCTGAATTAAAACTGTGAGCTTCTTAGGTTTTTCTCTTTATGTGTACCTGTTAAGGTGATTGTATTTCAGTGTTAATTTATTTTCAAATTGTTGGGTTTTGAAAGTTTTTATTTTTGTATGTGATCTTCTTTTTAGATATCGCTATCCATTGGAGGACCTCCCTTCTTTGCTCTATGGTGTGAAGGTCAGGGCACAGTCCTATGACACGTGGGTCAGTCGTGTTACAGAAGCATTATCTGCCAACTTCAACCACAAGAAAGGTTAAGTTTCTTCCTTTTTTAAGCAGACACTGAAATGGTTTTCACTTTGAAAGAGATCTTGTTTTGTTTCATGTGTTTTTCCTCTATTAAGGAAAAATCCTAGGCTTCATAAGAGATTTGAGACCAGTGGGGTTGACTGTAGACTTAATTTCCTGTTTGAGAATCTTTTGTTAAGTGATAAAAGTTGATATAAAATGAGACAGACCACTAACTCACAGCAGATGTATCATATATTTTAGGGAACCGTTGTTACCAGTAGACTCACAGTAAAGGCTTACTGAGCAATTCTCTCTCGAAGAAAATTAGAATACCAAGGGAACATTTCATGTTAAGATGGGCACAGTAAAGGACAGAAATGGTATGGACCTAACAGAAGCAGAACATATTAAGAGATGGCAAGAATAACTGCAAAAAAGATCTTCACGACCCAGATAATCACAATGGTGTGGTCACTCACCTAGAGCCAGACATCCTGGAATGTGAAGTGAAGTGGGCCTTAGGAAGCATCACTATGAACAAAGCTAGTGGAGGTGATGGGAATCTGGTTGAGCTCTTTCAAATCCTAAAAGATGATGCTGTGAAAGTGTTGCACTCAATATGCCAGCAAATTTGAAATACTCAGCACTGGCCACATAACTGGTAAAGGTCAGTTTTCATTCCAATCCCTAAGAAAGGCAATGCCAAAGAATGCTCAAATTTCTGCACAATTGCACTCATCTCACACTAGCAAAGTAATGCTCAATATTCTCCAAGCCATGCTTCAACAGTACGTGAACTATGAACTTCCAGATGTTCAAGCTGGATTTAGAAAAGACAGAGGAACCAGAGATCAAATTGCCAACATCCGTTGGATCATCGAAAAAGAGAGTTCCAGAAAAACATCTACTTTAGCTTCATTGACTATGCCAAAGCCTTTGACTGTGTGGATCCCCACAAACTGTGGAAAATTCTGAAAGAGATGGGAATTCCAGACCACCTGACCTGCCTCCTGAGAAATCTGTGTACAGGTCAAGAAGCAACAGTTAGAACTAGACATGGAACAGACTGGTTCCAAATCGCAAAAGGAGTATGTCAAGACTGTATATTGTCACCCTACTTATTTAACTTATATGCAGAGTACATCATGAGAAATGCTGGACTGGAGGAAGCACAAGCTAGAATCAAGATTGCCGGGAGAAACATCAGTAACCTCAGATATGCAGATGACACCACCCTTATGGCAGAAAGTGAAGAAGAACTAAAGAGCCTCTTGATGAAAGTGAAAGAAGAGAGAGACAAAGTTGGCTTAAAGCTCAACATTCAGAAAACTAAGATCGTGGCATCTGGTCCTATCACTTCATGGCAAATAGATGGAGAAACAGTGGCTGACTTTATATTTGTGGGCTCCAAAATCAACTGCAGATGGTGACTGCTGCCATGAAATTAAAAGACACTTGCTCCTTGGAAGAAAAGCTATGACCAACCTGGACAGCGTGTTAAAAAGCAGAGACATTACCTTGCCAACAAAGGTCCATCTAGCCAAAGCTATGGTTTTTCCAGTAGTCATGTGCAGGTATGAGAGTTGGACTATAAAGAAAGATGAACGCTGAAGAATTGATGCTTTTGAACTGTGGTGTTGGAGAAGGCTCTTAAGAGTCCCTTGGACTGCAAGGAGATCCAACCAGTCCATCTTAAAGGAAATCAATCCTGAATATTGATTTGAAGGAGTGATGCTGAAGCTGAAACTCCAGTACTTTTGCCACCTGATGCGAAGAGCTGACTCATCTGAAAAGAACTGATGTCGGGAAAAATTGAAGGTGGGAGGAGAAGGGGTTGACAGAGGATGACATGGTTGGACGGCATCACCGACTCAGTGGACATGAGTTTGAGTAAACTCCGGGAGTAGTTGATGGACAGAGAGGCCTGGCGTGCTGCAGTCCATGAGTGCACAAAGAGTCAGACACGACTGTGTGACTGAACTGAACTGAAAAACTCAGGATTAAAAAACAAGCCACCTGATAAGAAAACAAGTCATAAGCTTCAGTTGTATTGGCGGGATTTTCACAGCTGTGGTGTTTCTGCTAATTGTTCGGTGAGTGGCTTTTTGTTTCTGTGGTGATGACATATGGCTCTCTTTGTTTTTACAGATTTGATTGAGTTACGAGTAATGCTGGAGGATGCTGAGGATAGGAAATACCCAGAGAATGATCTCTTTCGGAAACTCAGGGATGCTGTAAAAGAAGCTGAAACGTGTGCTTCTGTGGCTCAGCTGCTTCTGAGCAAAAAGCAGAAACACAGGTAAGACTGAGAATTCTTCAGTGGTTTTCTGTTTTATTTTGACCAGAGTATTGAGAATCTTAGTTGTCTCTGAGGCCGTGTTATCCCTCCCCGAGTAATGCCCCAGCTTTGTCTCCTACTGCTCCTGGTTCTCTTGCTCTGCCTGCACTCCCTCCCCCTGCCCATCATCCTCACTTTGCTCCCCCTGCCGTTCATCCTCACCATGCTCCCTCTGCCCTTCACCCTCACCGTGTCCTCTGCTTAGGGCCTGCATGTTTGCTCTTGACCCTGCCTGGGGCTGTGTTGCCCGATACCCAGCTGGCTTATTCCCTCGCTTCTTCCAAGTCTTTTTTAGATATCACATTCTTGGAGAGGCCTTCTCTGACAACCTTTGTAAAATTGCAGCCTTTTTATTCTTCTTTCCTGCTTTGATTTTCTCCTGGTAGACGAATTAACTTACTGTCTTTATCTCCTCCTCCTTTTCCTACCGCACTGGAAGGTATGCTAGAGTAGAATGTGGGATTTTCATCCTTCTCATTGCTGTGCTTTGAAGCATGTCTGGCACACAGTAGGTGTGTAATAGTTGTTTGTAAGTAGATGGTACTGCAGGCTAAAGGCAGGTGGCAGCAGAGAGTGACCTGGGTGCAGGGGAGGCTGTTAAGGAACATGGCAGTATATGCCCTGTATTTCACGTAATTCACATTTGTTTCATTTTCTGTGGTGGTGTTTCATTCTAACACATGCCTTGTGTCTGAATGGTTTTTTCTATAGCAGTTCACATTGGGTTTTTAATTACTTTGTACATTTTTTAATCTTTTGTTTTATGAGAGACCAATCATCAGTCAGGACTCTGCACCTGTCACTCGGTCTCTGACCCCCGCCTCCCCTCCTTGGAGAATCTGGCCAAAGCTTAGAGACCCTTTTCTTAGAAAAGTGTACATACAGACGTAATCTAGAGTCAGTTTCACAGGGTTTATTACCTCCTAAGCCAGGTTAAAGGCCTTTGTTCTACATCTTAAGTTTCCTGAGATGGAGGGTTTAGTTTTATTAGTGAACTTAACATTTTACTGTGAGATTTTATTAAATGTTTGAAATGTTTAATACTTGTAAGGTTGGAAGAACTGTAACTTAGAGAGTTGAATCTTTGAGTCATTAACTGAAGAGCTAAGAATCTCATTTGAAAATGAAATCCTTCAGACACTTGTATTCTGGGATTTCTTGGGGTAGAATCCTGAAGAGACTAGAAGCCCCCTTGGTGTTGGAGTGACTGAATTTTCTTACTTACGTCTCAATGTTGTCTGACACCAGGCAGAGCCCAGATGGTGGGAGGACGCGGACCAAGCTGACAGTGGAAGAGTTGAAGGCCTTTGTCCAGCAGCTCTTCAGTCTCCCGTGTGTCATCAGCCAAGCTCGACAAGTCAAGGTGGAGTATCACGTTCTTCTTGGGGTAATATCCTTCCTGTTTTGGGTAAAGAGAATAGTGTGTCTTGATTCATTTTTTTTTTGGTTCTGTTTCTTTTCTCAAATAAATGCTGCTGTTTAAGGTTTTTCAGTAGGTAGTAAGAACGCTCTTGGTTTCATTCTTAGTCTTTAATTCCTCCTTTAAAATTCTGGAACTACGGCTAGTTTAGAAATATTTTTTTTCTCTGTTACTTTTAGGCCAGAACCTCCATTTAATGTAGATATAATTGAAATGAAAAAAATTAGTTAAAGGAATCAGTGTATCAGTGAATTACTAGACCGTGAACTTTTGAAAATGCAGGGCTCTTCAAGGGTGAAACAGATCACCAGTCCAGGTTGGATGCATGAGACAAGTGCTCAGGGCTGGTGCACTGGGAAGAATCAGAGGGATGGGATGGAGAGGGAGGCAGGAGGGGGGATCGGCAAGGGGAACACATGTAAATCCATGGCTGATTCATGTCAGTGTATGACAAAAAACCAATACAATATAAAAAAAATAAATGAATAAATTAAAAAAAAAATGCAGGGCTCTGAAATTATCAGGGCCATTGTGGCTTAATGAATATGTAAAATCTCAGAAATGTCTCTCAGATACATTAATCTGCATAGTTAGCCATCTTTTGATAAGTTGTGGTGTCTTTTTGTGATTTGGCCAGGGCTGGATAGCTAAAATGGTTTTTGTCAAGGTTATCAACAGTGAAATCAGTGTCAGTTGTATTGTCTGAACCCCATGCCGTAGGAGTGTTTTGATTGTTGACCATGCTTTCCTTCCTGAGAGACTTTCTTTTCTAAACATCTGACACCACACTCTGGTTATCTCAGGTTCACGATTCACAGTTCCTTCCTCTTTAGGGATGCTGTTTGTTTTCTCCTCAGCGTGGCTTCTGGGTTTGGAGTATATTGGGAGTCTTGGCCCTTTCTTCTCGAGGTCCTGATGTCTTCTTGGTGACGTTAAACATCACCTGTATCCAGTTGATGCCCAACTCTGATTGCCTTTCTTCTTTTCTACAGACTCCTCCATCCAGTTGCAGCCGTTCCATTTGCCTGTGGTGGGCTGAAAGGCTTTTTAGATGAGATGAATCAAAATCCTTGATTGCCTTATTCCCCTTACATACCACATTCAGTTTCAAAACAAGTGCTGCTATTATATTGCCTCCAAAATGTCTTCCACAGTCGACTGCAGGTCATCATCTCCATCGCTTAAATTATGCCCTAAACCGTGGGACTCTGCTCTTTAGATTACTGCAGCAGCTCCTTAACTGGTCTCTCTTCTTTTACTCTTGTTCCTGACAATTCATTTTTCATGCAGTAGCCAGGGTGATTATGTAAATAGAAACCAAGTCATATCACTTCCCCATGGTTTAAGATCCTCTCGTGGTTCCCCAAAGCCATCAGAATGAAATGCAAAGTGACTGTAATTAATCTACACGGCACTGTGTAATCTGACCTCTGTTTATTCCTTAACCATTTTTTCTCCTGTATCCACTTTACTCTCCATCATCTACTTAGGACCAAGACACAAGCTCATTTCTCTTTAATAGCTTTTGCAGTTATTATTTGCCCTTCCTGAACTAGTCTTTCTCCTGTACCACCTCATTGTAGTTTTGGTTGTGATCATCATTGTGAAGTAACATGCTCCTCCCCACCACCTTATCACCTCTGATCACTTTTGCATTGAATTGCCCTGTTTTACTTTAATAGCACTGAAAACTATCTGAAACATTATATTCATGTCTTCAGTGTCTGGCCACTTACATTAAAACATGTGTTCCTTGAAGACAAGGATGTTGTATTTTTTGTTTAATGCTGTGTGCCTAGGCTAGTGCCTGCACCTAAGTTAGCAGTCATGAAATATTTTTGAGTGACCAGTTGAGTTGTTCAGTTGTGTCTGACTCTTTGTGACCCCATGAACCGCAGCATGCCAGGCCTCTCTGTCCATCACCAACTCCCAGGGTTTACTCAAACTCATGTCCATTGAGTCGGTGATGCAGTCCAACCATCTCATCCTCTGTTGTCCCCTTCTCCTCCTGCCTTCAGTCTTTCCCAGCATCAGGGTCTTTTCAAATGAGTCAGCTCTTCGCATCAGGTGGCCAAAGTATTGGAGTTTCTGCTTCAACATCAGTCCTTCCAATGAATATTCAGAACTGATTTCCTTTAGAATGGACTGGTTGGATCTTCTTGCAGTCCAAGAATCTCAAAACTCTCAAGAGTCTTCTCCAACACCAGTTCAAAAGCATCAGTTCTTCTTTCTTTATAGTCCGACTCTCATATCCATACATGACTACTGGAAAAACCGTAACCTTGCCTAGATGGACCTTTGTTGGCAAAGTAATGTCTCTGCTATTTAATACACTCTCTAGGTTGGTCATAACTTTCTTTCCAAGGAGTAAGCGTCTTTCAATTTCATGGCTGCAGTCACCATCTGCAGTGATTTTGGAGCCCAAAAAAATAAAGTGACTTAATCATATTGAAAAGGCGTGTGTAAGTAAAGAGAAGCATATTTATGTCTTTATCATATGTCTGTTTGGTGCTATGATGGTGAGATTATTAAATAGTCTAGAATTTGGTACTTTGCCAGAACCATATGTATTCCATACTCATTTTGTATCTTCTAAGTTTGTTCTTTATTACTTTGACCTTTCAGAATCTGCTTGATGATGTGGAGGAGTTTCACGAGCGTGCTCAGGAGGCCATGATGGACGAGACCCCAGACTCGTCCAAACTCCAGATGTTGATTGATCTGGGCTCTAGTCTGTATGTGGAGCTCCCGGAGTTAGCTCGACTAAAGCAAGAGCTGCAACAGGCTCGCTGGTTGGATGAAGTAAGACTGACGCTGTCGGACCCACAGCAGGTCACCTTGGATGTCATGAAGAAGTTGATAGACTCTGGGGTCGGCTTGGCACCCCATCATGCTGTGGAGAAAGCAATGGCCGAGCTTCAGGAGCTCCTCACAGTCTCTGAGCGGTGGGAAGAGAAGGCCAAGGTCTGCCTACAGGCAAGGTGAACACATCTATTGGTGACTGTCCCCTCTTTAAGATGTAGCTTAGAAAGTAGAGAGGAAGGAAGTACATAAACGTCTGTTGAGTTGAATGTCTTGTGCCTTCCCCACGGGGTCACTAGGTTATCAAGTGGGCCTGCACAGGGACAGTTTCAAATCTTGTGAGCACACTGTGTGCAGAGTCCTTTTTTAAGTACTTCAGTAAGTGATACAAAGTAGTGGTTTGTTTACAGCCTCACCATTACTGCTACTCTAGTTAGGAGCTAAGAAATACAAAGCTCTGCTGCAGTATGTTGTTAACTGAGAGGAACAGAAAAATGCTAGAATCGGGGAGAAAGGTCATTGTAGCTTGGATGGTCAGGAGAGACGCTTAAGGGAAAGGTGTTGCGAGAAAGAGGACAATGTACGTCAAGCCTTGAATGAGTGGGGTTGAAGTGGGAGGGGAGGTAAGAGAAATGTCCTAAGATCAGCTTAAGGAATGTGTCAGTGTGTGCCTAGGTGACAGAAGCTGAGTGGTGTTTTTTTTACGCCAGCAGGGGATTCACGCTGGGAAGTAGAGGGAGATGAGAGTCAGGCAGGAGACAGGGCGGCATTAGCATCGGCACCCAGTATACTTGCAAGATTGAAGTCAGGCGTCCGTCTGTTTGACTTCCATGCTCTGTATGAGAGTATTTTTCACCAAAGATTAGTATTAATATAATTTCCATTGGGATGCTTAGATCGCATAGTTGTTAAATAATGCAGCTCAAATTTAAAGCCTTTTCCACTTCATTCCAAAGTCTCCATGTGCTTAATTACTTTGCCAGTCACTTATTTTGGATTCATTTGATAGGAAAGTCTGTTCTAAAATTGACCAAGTAGGGAGAGACAGATGAAGAAATGAATGAAAAGTGAAAGTGTTAGTCACTCACTCCTGTCCAACTCTTTGTGATCCCATGGACTGTATGTAGCCTGCCAGGCTTCTCTGTCCATGGCATTCTCCAGGCAAGCATACTGGAGTGGGTTACCATTTCCTTCTCCAGGAGATCTTCCCAGAGTTTTAGCAAATTAGTGTCATGAAGAAAATGAAGTTGGTAGAGAGAGGACTGATGGAGTCAGTTTTCCAGCTCCTGTCAAAGCTCTTCTGAAATGCATCCTTCACATTCTGCATCCTGAGTGCTGGTTAGCTGCTGACTGCTCCTTTTTGGATCTCTTCCTCCTGGTTTTGGCCTCTCTCTCTGCCTGTTTTAGAGCACTTTCCCCAGGATTCTGACCTAGGCCACTTCTCTGCTCACTTTGTACCCTTCCTTGGAAATTTCGTCTCACTTCTTGTCTCTGTTTACCATCTTTGTGCAGACTGACTCCAAATCCTCATCTAGAACACAAATTTGGTTTTTTTACCTGTAGCTATCATCTGCTTGTTAAATAATTCCAGAGGATGTCCTGTAGGTGCTTCAGACTCCCCATATTCAAAATAACCTTCATCCACTGCTTCCCGTGTTCTCTTCCTTTGTTTCTATTTTCTTTGAATTAAATCCTCTTTCACTCATTTGAACAAACCAGAACTTTGGAAATTAGTGTTGGCCCCGCCCTCCCATATCCTTCCCCTCTGACTCAGCTCCCGAGTCCTGCTGATGCTGTTTCCTTGGTGTTTTTCTCTTTCATTCTTTTTCTTTGGGCTGTTGTTACAGTTGTCTTAGCACACAGCACCAGGTTCTGTCTATAATCTCACCCCTCTGTCACCCATTCTTCACAGTGAAATTAGTGTTTTCCTAAAGTGCAGAAGTGACAGTTTGACTTCCCTGCTTAAAGCCCATCATGGTTTCCCAATCCCTTTGGGGTGAAGTTCAGACTTCCTCAACCTGACTTTTTGTAATCTAGCCTCTTGCTTAAATACTTACCATCACCCCTTGCCATTCTTTCTCTTGTGTTCTGCGTTCCAGACATATTGACACCCCGCCTCCCCGCGCCAACCCTGGGGTGTACCTTTCCCCTCTGTCTACCTCCTGTGGTGCACCTCCACCATCCCTCCCCTGGGCCTGGGCCTGGCGTTCCTGATTATTTCCTATTCCGAAAGGAGAAACGAGCTTAGAGGTCACTTCTAGGAAGCCTTCCTTACTGCCAAGTCAGCAAAGTCCCCTTATTGTATATTCTGACAGCATCTTCCTTTTCCTTTATTATTGCAATTATGGTGTATTGTAACGTTTTATTGATAATCAACTCCCCCAAGATTAAAAGGTTTCATGATGGCAAGGATTATATCATCTTGTGCGTTAATTGTCCCAAGGACATAGCCTAGTGCCTGGCACATAATAGGGTTCATGGGTGCTCAAACAGTTCCCACTCTCAGTAGTTTTCCATTTTTCACATAAGACCTTAATTCACAGCCTTGAAGACCTCTTAATATACATCTTTCTTTTCTGCCAGATTCCTCTCCTTCTTGGCCCACCTCCCGTTCTCACTATCCCTAATCTTAAACTTGTTTTTAACAACTTCAGGTTTTTCTCCATGTCTTTGTTTGTTAAATTCCTGATGTTTTTCCTTTAACCCTTCACATGACCAAATCACACTTCTTATTTAAGGCCTAGTTCAGAACCCTTCTCAACTCTCCCAGGTCAGATTAATCACTATTTCCCTAGTAGTGAACCCATAGTCATTTGTTCTTAGTTCCCAGTACAATTATGTTTCTTAGGATAAGGTCTGTATTTTGGTCATCTTTGTGTAACGAGGTGTTAGTGCTTATAGTTGAATTAAATGTCAACGTCAGTGGATTTCTCGACTATTGCTTCCTACGTTGCTGTCTCTTAGGCATCTCTTTGACAGTTTCAGATCCTGTGGAAACTGATACAGAGGTAGTTTCGTGTAGGAAAGAGTACAGGATCTGACACTGATTCTGAGTCAGTGCTTCATGTGTGCCGTTTACTGCATTAAATGACTTTGAGGAAATAATTGATCTTGAGTTAAACTTATCTATAAAATGGAAATGAAGGTAATAGGTGTTTGCCTCTCTCATAGGCTTATGGTGAGAATTAAGTGAAGTCACATGTATGAAAGTTCTTTTACATATTGTAAAGTTTTATTTAAGTATTGGTAGTAGTTTGACTTATCCTCATGCCTCCTCCCTGTTTTTATGCTTATCAAGACCTCGGCACAGTGTGGCGAGTTTAGAAAGCATCGTGAATGAAGCTAAGAGCATTCCAGCCTTTCTGCCCAATGTGTTGTCACTAAAAGAAGCCTTACAGAAGGCCCGAGAATGGACGACTAAAGTGGAAGCTATTCAGGTAAAGAGCCTCTTGAGTTGTCCACTGTTCAGGGAATGCTTTCTCACACCTGAATCCTTGAAGCCTTTAATTCTGTACTGAAATAATTGTGTACTTGAAATTCACTTGTTCTTTTATCTGATTTTTATTTCTAAACATATATTACGTATTTAAATATTACTTATTTCTGTTGACTTCTTGCTATGAGAGATGACAGAATTAGCCATTTAATTAATGCTTAGCAGTAGGGAGTTTATTTCCTGCTGTATTCATTGACTGTCTTGGCATGTACATGAGTTACTTTTTTAAAATTGAAGTATAGTTAATTTACATTGTTGTGCTTATTTTAAGTGTACAGCAAAGTGGTTCAGTAATATATACATATATAAAATCTTTTTCAGATTCTTTTCTATTATAGGTTACTACAAGATAGAGTATAGCTTCCTGTGCTATACAGTAGGCCCTTGCTGTTTACCTGTTTTATATACATCGTGTGTACTTTTTAAAAATCATGCATTTCTTGCTGTTGCGGGTCTCTATTGCTTTGTACAGTCTTCGTGTAGCCGCAGCACTGGGGCCTGCTCTCTGTCGCCCTGCTTGGGCTTCTCATTGCAGTGGCTTCTCTTGTTGCAGAGCAAGGACTCTAGGGTGTGTGGACTCAGTAGTTGTAGCGCACAGGTCACATGGAGTCCTCCCAGGCCAGGGATTGAACCCACATCCCCTGCATTAGCAGGTGGATTCTTATCCACTAAACCACCAGGAAAGTACAGTAGTGGGTATATGTTAATCCCAAACTCCTAATTTAGCCCCTGCCCCAGATCATGAACTTCTTATTGCCAAATTCACACTGAAATTGAAGAAAGTGGAGAAAACCACTACACCATTCAGGTATGACCTAAATCAAATCCCTTATGACTATAAGAGAAATAGATTTAAGGGACTAGATCTGATAGACAGACTGCCTGATGAACTATGGATGGAGGTTTGTGACATTGTACAAGAGTCAGGAATCAAGACCATTCCCAAGAAAAAAATGCAAAAAAGCAAAATGGCTGTCTGAAGAGGCCTTACAAATAGCTGTGAAAAGAAGAGAAGTGAAAATCAAAGGAGAAAAGTAAAGATATACCCATTTGAATGCAGAATAGCAAGGAGAAATAAGAACGCCTTCCTCAGTGATTAGTACAAAAAATTGAGGAAAACAATAGAATGGGAAAGACTAGAGATCTCTTCAAGATAATTAGAGATACCAAGGGAACATTTCATGCAAAGATGGGCTCAATAAAGGACAGAAATGGTAGGGACCTAACAGAAACAGAAGATATTAAGAAGAGGTGGCAAGAATACACAGAAGAACTGTACAAAAAAGATCTTCACGACCCAGATAATCATGATATTGTGATCACTCACCTAGAGCCAGACATCCTGGAATGCAAAGTTAAGTGGGCCTTAAGAAGCATTACTATGAATCAAGCTAGTGGAGGTGATGGAATTCCAGTTGAGCTATTTCAAATCCTGGAAGATGATGCTGTGAAAGTGCTGCACTCAGTATGCCAGCAAATTTGGAAAACTCAGCAGTGGCCACAGGACTGGAAAAGGTCAATTTTCATTCCAGTTCCTAAGAAAGGCAGTGCCAAAGAATGCTCAAACTACCACACAGTTGCACTCATCTCACACACTAGTAAAGTAATGCTCAAAATTCTCCAAGCCAGGCTTCAGCAATACGTGAACCATGAACTTCCAGATGTTCAAGCTGATTTTAGAAAAGGCAGAGGAACAAGAGATCAAATTGCCAACATCCGCTGGATCATTGAAAAAGCAAGAGAGTTCCAGAAAAGCATCTATTTCTGCTTCATTGACTGTGCCAAAGCCTTTGACTGTGTGGATCACAATAAACTGTGGAAAATTCTTCAAGAGATGGGAATACCAGACCACCTGACCTGCCTCTTGAGAAACCTGTGCAGGTCAGGAAGCAACAGTTAGAACAACATGGAACAACAGACTGGTTCCAAATAGGAAAAGGAGTATGTCAAGGCTGTTTATTGTCACCCTGCTCATTTAACTTATATGCAGAGTACATCATGAGAAATGCTGGGCTGGAGGAAGCACAAGCTGGAATCAAGATTGCCGGGAGAAATATCAATAACCTCAGATGTGCAGATGACACCACCCTTATGGCAGAAAGTGAAGAAGAACTCAAAAGCCCCTTGATGAAGGTGAAAGAGGAGAGTGACAAAGTTGACTTAAAGCTCAACATTCAGAAAACTAAGATCATGGCATCCGGTCCCATCACTTCATGGCAAATAGATGGGGAAACAGTGGGAACAGTGGCTCACTTTATTTTTGGGGACTCCAAAATCACTGCAGATGGTGACTGCCGCCATGAAATTAAAAGACGCTTGCTCCTTGGAAGGAAAGCTATGACCAACCTGGACAGCGTATTAAAAAGCAGAGACGTTACTTTGCCAACAAAGGTCCATCTAGTCAAGGCTATGGTTTTTCCAGTAGTCATGTATGGATGTGAGAGTTGGACTGTAAAGAAAGATGAACACCGAAGAATTGATGCTTTTGAACTGTGGTGTTGGAGAAGACTCTTAAGAGTCCCTTGGACTGCAAGGAGATCCAACCAATCCATCCTAAAGGAGATCAGTCCTGGATGTTCATTGGAAGGACTGATTGTTGAAGCTGAAACTCCAATACTTTGGCCACCTGATGAGAAGAGCTGACTAATTTGAAAAGACCCTGATGCTGGGAACGATTGAGGGCAGGAGGATAAAGGGATGACAGAGGGTAAGTTTGTTGGATGGCATCACCGACTCAATGGACATGGGTTTGGGTGAACTCCGGGAGTTGGTGATGGACAGGGAGGCCTGGGGTGCTGTGGTTCATGGGGTCGCAAAGAGTCAGACAGGAGTGAGCGACTGAACTGGAGCTGTGCCTTAGACTTTCTTTGACCATGCTATTTTACAACTGTCAATTATTTAAAAATGATAGTAATATGAATGAATTAGTCTGTAGGAAAGCAGTTAAATTTGTAAGAAACAAATGATTCTCCACACTGTAGAAAAGGTGATTCCACTGACCTGGATGATATCAAATGCCTGTTTTCATCAATTAGCAAATTCCTTTTCTCATTCCTAACTTCCTTGGTGATTCAGACAATAAAGTGTCTGCCTACAATGTGGGAGACCTGGGTTCGATCCCTGGGTCAGGAAGATCCCCTGGAGAAGGAAATGGCAACCCATTCCAGTACTCTTGCCTGGAAAATCTCATGGACGGGGGAGCCTGGTAGCCTACAGTCCATGGGGTCACAAAGAGTTGTACACAACTGAGCAACTTCAATTTCACTTTTCCTCATTCGTAATTGCATTTATACATTTGTTTTTAGATTGTCCTTTGAACTAGTGTTTACGTCTTATTGGGTCCCTTGTTAATTCATTTTTAAAAACCTTTGACATGAATTTATACAAACATTTTTTAAAGGACATTGGAAGACTGTTAAGAGATACAATTAGGTTTAAAGACTAATCGTTAATGGAAAAAGTTAGCACTAAACTCTTTATAAGATCCACCAACAGTGTATTGCCAGACCCCATGAGAGATCACAAATTATGTAAGGCTGTACTTCTGTTTCCCAGAGTGGCAGCAATTATGCTTACTTGGAGCAGCTGGAGAGCTTATCTGCTAAAGGCCGTCCTATCCCCGTGCGTCTTGATGCACTGCCCCAGGTGGAGTCTCAAGTGGCAGCAGCTCGGGCCTGGAGAGAACGGACAGGGAGGACCTTTCTCAAGAAGAATTCCAGCCACACACTGCTACAGGTGAGGAGTGGTTTATTTTTATGTATGTGCCCTTTCAGTGCCCTCCCCAGAAGTAGGTGATTCATTACTTAAGGTGAGGGTTGTTGTCAGTTTATCTGGTCGTGGTTATACAAGTTCATTCCTACTGGGTAGTATCAGATATTGGCTAGTAATCTGGAACCTTGAACAGACTTACTTCCAGTTCACCTTACACTGTGTCAGCCTGCATCTTATCTCTGTTGTTATCGTGGTCTCTATTACCGAAAGATCATCTTATTCTCAGAAGCACAAATTTTAAAAACAAATTTTTTTTTTTTACCTTGAAGTACAGTTGATTTACAGTGTTGTATTAGTTTCTCATGTACAGCAAAGTGGTTCAGTTATACGTTTTCTTTTTCAGATTCTTTTCCATTATAGGTTATTACAAAGTATTGAATATAGTTCCCTGTGCTATATAGTAGGGCCTTGTTTATCTATTTTTTATATAGGTATTGTGTGTCTGTTAACCACAAACTTCTTTTTTATATTTTATTTATTTATTTATTTTTTACAAACTTCTAATTTATCCCTCTCCCCACCTTTTCCCTTTGGTAACCATGTTTGTTTTCTATGTCTGTGAAGCTGTTTCTGTTTTATAAATAAGTTCATAAGTATTTCTTTTTTTAGATTCCACATGGAAGTGGTGTCATATGATATTTGTTGTTCTGACTTCACTTAGTATAATCATCTCTTGGTCCATCTATATTGCTGCAAATGGCATTATTTCATTTTTTTTTTTTTGCAGCTGAGTAGTATTCCATTGTATATATGCAACACATCTGTATCCATTCCTCTTGTCAGTGGACACTTAGGTTGCTTCCGTGTCTTGGTGGTTGTAAATAATGAGAAGCACAAATTTAAATGCTCATTACCCTTTTCATGTTCAACAGTTTGAACATAGTTAAGAGCATAGACTTTGGAATAAGATCGTTTCATGTTTGAATACCAATTCCTGGTGTTAACCCTGTATCTGTGGGCAACTTGTTGCCTTTCTGAACCTGTTCCTCTTGTTTGTGGAGATAATACCACCTACTTCAGAGGCTTGTTGGGAGGTTTGAGTTCGATAATGCATGTGAAGTTTGTAAAAAATATGTCTGGGACATGTGAGTGGTCAATAAATGGTTACTTTTATTTTCAGTTTTGAGATTTTTTAAAACCAGAGCTGAATGTTTGGTTTTATTTTTGTAGGTGCTTAGTCCCCGGACTGACATTGGTATTTATGGGAGTGGAAAAAATAGAAGGAAAAAAGTAAAAGAACTGATAGAAAAGGAAAAAGAAAAGGATCTGGACCTTGAGCCTCTGAGTGATCTGGAGGAGGGACTGGAGGAAACCAGGGATACAGCCACAGTGGTAAGAGTTATAGAGTGCATCTTGAATTTGCTTGGTGAATGCAGCATTCTGTGAAGCAATCATTTTTATGTTCCTGACTTTTTATTTTTGTATAGTTTATCTTTGACTTCATGGTTGTACATATTTCACACCTTTTTAATATTTAGTCAAAAGTGTATAAAAACTGTTCTCTGTCCCTAAAATTGCCCTTACCATATCTCTCTTTATTGTTGTTTTAATAGTTGTCCAGTAGTCCATCAGACTGTCCATAATTTACTAAACACATTTCTGATACTGATCATTTTTGTTGTTACTCGGTGTTCAGTATTACAGATAATCGGAAAGTGGACTTAGCCTTTTCCTTTTTTCAGATTGTTTTCCTACACTTGACTCTTAGTAATGGGATTACCAGGCTAGGATTTTAGAGTGTTTAATGGTGCTTAATGCTGTTGTGCTCTTCAAAGGAACGGTACCAGCTGACTGACTGCAGCTGCTGTTTGCAGTCTCTGCCTCTCTCGGTAGCATTCAGTAATATAGTGAGTATGCAAAAAAGTGTTTGTAGATAATTAAAATTGTGGGTTTTATTGTAGAGTAGGAGGGATATGTTATGATTACAAGGAGCCTGAGGAAGTAGAAAATAAAAATGAGCTTGGGCAATATGTAATATTCGCATTCACTAAGTGACTTCATATGGCCGTTCCTGCCCACAAATGATCCTGTTTTGAGGCTGATGGAAATAATTTCTTGTTAGCCTGCCTGGTGAGTCAGTCTTGTCAGACAAATAGCACTGGAAATTGCCTCAGAATTGTTTCAAAGCTACCAGAGTTTAAAAAGAAAATGCCCTGACTATATTCATGATAATTAAGTTTTGTTTTTATATATTTTTTTGAAATGAGTTACGTAAACCTTACTATAATTAGTCATCAGCCTTTGCTACTCTTCTCCATAAACTGGAAATTCCAAGAAAGAAATAAAATTGATTTGTATTGAACTTCCTCCAGAGAAGGAATTACAAGGAGGTAGGGAGGTAGGGAGTCAGTACTGATGAAATGTTTATCTTGTGCCAGGTGTCAAGTTAGGCACTGTCACATGTTATCTTATTTAATCCTTAAAACAACAAATTGAAGTTACTAGTAGTCTCATTTTTTGGAAAACTGAGATTCAGAAAACCTGTATCCTGGATCAGGAGTCTTGTTAAGTACAAGAGCCAGGCCTGATACCAAGGTGGCTTGATCACAAGGCATGCTGTTTTTCTTCTGCCCCTTATGAAAGAATTAACTACTCGACTGCTGGACATTGTCATATATGACAGCAATTTGCTTATTTCACAGATGAGGAGTATTTGCATAGAAACTGTCAGGCTGCCCCAAATTTTAGGAAATGATGGCTTTTTTTTTTTAAGGACAGTGCTTCGGTTTTCCCTAGTGGTCCAGTGGTTAAGATTCTGTGCTTCCAATGGAGGTGCTGTGGGTTCAATCCCTTGTTGGGGAACTAAAATCCCACATACTACAAGGTGTGGCCAAAAAAAAAGATAGTGCTTTGTCAACATGAATCTGCAATGTGGAGATGTTCCCTACCCTTGAAGATTTGGTATTTTGGGAGCATTTAGCAGCAACTCCCTTCAGTTAAATGTTTATTGTACGCAGGTGGCAGTTTTCAAAGAGCGGGAGCAGAAGGAGCTGGAAGCCATGCATTCCCTCAGGGCAGCCAACCTCGCCAAGATGAGCATGGTGGACCGCATAGAGGATGTCAAGTTTTGCATTTGCCGCAAGACAGCAAGTGGGTTTATGCTCCAGTGTGAGCTCTGCAAAGACTGGTTTCACAACAGCTGTGTTCCTCTTCCTAAGTCAAGTTCCCAGAAGAAGGGGTCCAGCTGGCAGGCTAAGGAAGTAAAATTCCTTTGTCCTCTCTGCATGCGGTCTCGAAGGCCGCGGCTGGAGACGATTCTGTCCCTCCTGGTGTCCCTTCAGAAGTTGCCGGTGCGGCTGCCTGAGGGAGAGGCCCTTCAGTGTTTGACGGAACGTGCCATGAGCTGGCAGGACAGGGCCCGGCAAGCCCTGGCAACGGACGAGCTGTCCTCTGCCCTGGCCAAGCTGTCCGTGTTGAGCCAGCGGATGGTGGAGCAGGCAGCTCGGGAGAAAACTGAGAAGATCATCAGTGCAGAACTCCAGAAAGCCGCAGCCAACCCAGACTTGCAGGCAAGTTGAGAATTTTTTCTTTTTTTCCCTGTTTCATGGGGTAATATCTGTCAGTGTGTAAGCAGTAAATCAAGTTTCTTACCAGTATTAGGAAAAGAACAGTAAGTTGCCAGCAACTAGATTATGCATGAGTTCTTCTTTTCCATAGACTCCCATAGAATTTTCTTTGGGTTTGTACTAGGTCATTTTAGTGAAATATTACCTGGAAATAGCACTCAGGTGGACCTTGGCGTTATAATCAAATACTGATCTGTACTGTTAAACTCTGTTAGCCACTTTGCAAGTTCATTACAATTTGATGGACTTAGGCATGCATTAACACTCGTGTGTATTTAGTGCCTCTCTTCATCTCCGGGTTGCTCGTTGTTTAGGGACACTTGCCTAGTTTCCAGCAGTCTGCTTTCAACCGGGTGGCGAGCAGTGTGTCTTCTTCCCCTCGACAAACAGCGGACTATGACGATGAAGAGACAGATTCTGATGAAGACATTCGGGAGACCTATGGCTATGATATGAAGGTAATGGCAGGGATGGGCTGGGGGGGTTTGATCACTGGGTTTGTTTAAAAAGCTGTTGAACACTGATGTTTAAGGCCTGAAAGTGGAAGAGAAAGCTAGTCGTCATATCTATCCTGAGTTTATGGTGATGGCATTTTTTTCAGTGCTTCAAAAAACACAGTTTGGTGAAGCTACATTTTTTAATAAAGGGTGGCATGTTTTTAAAATGCCTGTATATATGTTTCTGAGACGGGCTGGAAAAATTGTATGTTTAATATTGAAAGGTTTCATGGCTGATTTTGGTGTTCTTTCCTTTGGATTGTTTAAGTCTGTATAGTTAGGTTTTAAGAATCCTGTTCTAGCTGTGCTTTGGGTCTTTTTCTCTGATCTCTCATCTGGTTGGTGCTGGATAGAATGTCATATTCAGGGATGCGTTATACTTGGGCCCATGACTTGAATTTGTGGAGTTACAGTAACATAACAAAGGATTTGCCCTCAGTATGATTGTTTTGATAGTGACAGCACACTGGGATGAAGGGGAGGTTTTGGCAAGGTTCTGTGTTGGGTCCTCTTAGCCATTTAATGTTGTTTTGTGTCAGGCCCAAGACGTTCATCTTTTGTCGGGTGATAACATCGTGATCTGGACAAAGACCCTGCCAGCTCACAGTGAATCCGTTGATGTGTTTTGTCTTCTTCTCTGTGGAGATAATGTTGAGCATCTATGCCTATAGCCAGGGAATTCATAGTCTGGTGTGTGAAAAAATTAGGGTGCATTCTTTTCCTTTGCCTTTTCAGCATGCATCGGGTAGGTAAGCTCACTGTTAGAGGACAAATACTGTCGGCATTAGAACTGCCAGGATATAAAGGTAAACCATCCATCATAGATGCCTGTAAATTACCTCCTGAAAAATATTTTTCTCAAGATAAAAATGGATCCAGGGGATGTTTTAATGAGGGAGTTTTTAAAAAATTATATGAATTAAAGACTTGAGAAAAGTTGAAATTTGAATTAGCATTTAAAATGAGGTTCGAAACACATTGTTATCCTTGAAGTTAGTGGCTATGTGAAGTTAATGACTGTATGTATGAAGCTGGTAGAATGACCAGGAGCAGCTGGAAGGGGATGCTTCCCATAGCACATATAGGTTAGTTAGCTAATACTAAAATTGCCTGTTTGCAGTTTTGGCTTAGAGACCTTCAGTACCAGGGTTGTTGTCTTTCTAGCATGTTAGGTATCAGCCAGTACTCTGGAATTGTCCAACATGATGGACTTTGCTTGGAAGCAGATCAGTAACCTATGAAAATAAAACATCGCAAGTATTACATGATTTCAGGGCTAGGGATCAGAACAGTGTTTTGATACGGTTGTATGGAGTAGTCTTTTGCTTGCAAAGTGTATATGGGCTCTTAACTTACAGTCTCTTAGAAGGGGGTGTTGGCAGGGTAGAAAATAAGATTATATAAGATTTTATAATGGTAGCAGTGTATTGACAACTTTAGGAGAGTAGAAGAATGGTAGTAAGACTTGTGGTAATTCAAGGTCAGATTTACCTTGACATTGGTATCTTTGTACTAAAAAAAATTTCAGTGCTCCAAAATTTTGCACTAAAAAAATTTCAAGTGCTCTTGAGTATTTTCCTATAGAGAAAGCACTTACTGTGTAATGAAAATCTTAACTTGCCAACTTATTTGCAGTTGACTTGGTGATTTTTCACTTTGTATGATCTTCCCTGATTGTGACTGAATTTATCCTTAAAATAGTTTAAATTTAATACCTTTGCTAGATGAAGAGTCCCTGCTGGTTTAGGAAGAAGAGTAGGTAATTAGAAAATGAAAATCAGTCATTTGATCTTAGTTATCATAGCATTTAAATGTTCAAAGCAGATGGTTTGTGCATTGTATTGCTTGATTACTTCATTTTGCATGTGATCACCACGAAAATAATCTGAGCAGCAATTCCAAGAACTCATTAGTCAGGAAGATAATATATTTAATGAAACAAAGTCTGAGAGTCTGTTACAGATTTGTATGATTGTGTCTGGGATATCATTTTTTTCAGATGTTCATATGATTATTTCCTTTTAAAGCATATTGTTTACCTTTACTAGACTGTTCATCCATAGTACAGTTTATATTTTCCAAATGCATACATGTGTAGAATCATACATCAGAAAGGAGGGTATAAAATAGAAGTAGCTGTTATCTCCTAGGAAGTTCGTTTTTTATCCCAGGAATTGCTTAATTTACAGAATGGCAAGTTAAGCACTTGGATTCTTTGATTTTTCTTCTTTTCTACCCTTGTTAATACTTGGGTGGCTTCAGCTTTGGTGAAAATAGAGTAGATTTTGTCTCAGACTTTAGTCCTGCTGATACCAGATACGGTGGAGTGACAGATCTGTTAGAAGACATGTTGCTCACTGAGAAGCCATTCCTCCTTCCTGTGTATTTACCATTAGTGGAACTGACTGGTAATTCTCCCCTTAGGAAGAGTAACTTGCTTTCAGTTCAGTCGCTCAGTCGTGTCCGACTCTTTGCGACCCCATGAATCGCAGCACGCCAGGCCTCCCTGTCCATCATCAACTCCCAGAGTCTACTCAAACCCATGTCCATCGAGTTGGTGATCCCATCCAACCATCTCATCCTCTGGCGTCCCCTTCTCCTTCTGCCCCCAATCCCTCCCAGCATCAGGGTCTTTTCCAATGAGTCAACTCTTCGCATGAGGTGGCCAAAGTACTGGAGTTTCAGCTTCAGCATCAGTCCTTCCAATGAACACCCAGTACTGATCTCCTTTAGGATGGACTAGTTGGATCTCCTTGCAGTCCAAGGGACTCTCAAGAGTCTTCTTCAACACTGCAGTTCAAAAGCATCAGTTTTTCGGCTCTCAGCTTTCTTCACAGTGCAACTCTCACATCCATACATGACCACTGGAAAAACCATAGCCTTGACCAGACGGACGTCTGTTGTCAAAGTAATGTCTCTGCTTTTAATATACTATCTAGGTTGGTCATAACTTTCCTTCCAAGGAGTAAGCGTCTTTTAATTTCATGGCTGCAGTCACCATCTGCAGTGATTTTGGAGCCCAGAAAAATAAAGTCTGACACTGTTTTCACTGTCTTCCCATCTATTTCCCATGAAGTGATGGGACCGGATGCCATGATCTTAGTTTTCTGAATGTTAAGCTTTAAGCCAACTTTTTCACTCTCTCACTTTCATCAAGAGGCTTTTTAGTTCATCTTCACTTTCTGCCATAAGGGTGGTTTCATCTGCATATCTGAGGTTGTTGATATTTCTCCGGGCAATCTTGATTTCAGCTTGTGCTTCTTCCAGCCCAGCATTTCTCATGATGTACTCTGCGTATAATTTGCTTTAGCTTGCTGTTTATCAGTTGTTTTACCATCAGCCTATCTGTGTCTTTATATTTGAAAGGTGTCTTTTGTAGACAGCACATGTGGTAGGATTCTTCTGGCATGTCGGTCTGCATATATATGTATTTGTAAAATATATGGTTAAATCTGGGTTTTTAGGCAGTATTACAATCTGTCTTTTAATTGGGGGTGTTTATTTCTTTTATAGTTAACATAATTGTTGACATGGTTGGATTTAAATTGATCTTTTATGTATTATATTTCATATGTCATCCCAGGGGAGTAATTTTTTAAAATTTATTTTTACCTATCTTTACTTTCAATTATTAATTTTCTGATCAGTTTCATTTCTAGTTCAGAAGCTTAATAGAAAATTTCCTGCTTCAGTTTCAATGAAATGAGTGGAGTCAAGGTCAGAAAAGACCGTTCCAGTCAGTGAGGTGAAGTACCTGGGGACAGCAGTAGGCGAGTACTAAAGTACTCTCTAGCCTGTGGCTTTTTAGGACTCAGATTCTCTAGAACAGGAAAGAAGACCTATGTGAACTGCTGTTCCTAAATTCTCAGTGAGTGTAACTGTCTTCCAGAGTCTCTTTGTGAAACCTTTTAAGTATCCTGTTTAATTAAGCATAGTCTCTGATGACAGTACGTCTTCCTCTCGTGCACCCTACAGTCAGCTGTTGCATTAGTCCTTAGCTGTTGTCTCTGGTCTTCTAAGTTCCCCCGTGTACTCTTCTTGGTGGTACTGGGGCTGGGACTTTACCCCAGCGCTTGGTAAACTTTCCCTGTAAAGTACCTCATGTATATATTAACATACGATATGTGTAGTGATTTTATATAGGGATGTAGAGTAGATTATTTTTAGGCTTTGCAAGCCATATGTGGCCTCTGTTATGTATTCTTGTTGGTTTATTTTTACAGCTCTTTAAAAATTTAAAAATGTTCTTAGCTCACACTCCATACAAGAACCAGGCATCAGCTGGGTTTGGCCCACAGGCTGTTTGCCAACCCATGCTCTGCATGTTTATCCTTTGCCTGCAGCCTCTCTCTGCCAGCAGAGGGCATTAGAGAACATTAAAAGGCCCTAGTGAGAAGGGACTTGATCCTTACTGTTTTATTCTCCATTCCTGCCATCATTGAACTACAGTTTTTTTGTTGTTGTTTTGTTTACTGTTTTCTGTTTTTGTTTGATTTTTGGAGTTTTGTTTTTTGTTGTCTTTTCCCCTGGCAGTGGCAGCTGGTTCCAGTTCTAGTTGTTTTTTTTTTTGCACCCCAGAAGCCAGCCACATTGTGTTCTATTAGAGATAGCAGAACACAGGCCAGTGCCTGCTCCTCACAGGTCTGGGTCCCAGCTCTGCAGGCCTCCAGCTTTCTGGTTCTAATAACCCCCCTTCTTTTCTTTGTTACCTCAGGCCCTAGAGATGGCAACTCTTTCTTGTAGTTACTTTGGTGTTACTTTGATGTTTCTCTTTGCTTTTTCAAGCCTTCAGTGTATAATTTAGCCAGTTCAGTTAATTAAATTCTCCTAGTTAAAATACCTGAGATTTCTATATTCCTAATTGCACTATGACCGTTAAAGCTGTACATGTGGGTTATAGAGCCTAACTTCAGCGGAGAGTCATCTGAGACCTGCTTGGAGTTGTCAGGATTTATAACTTAAACACTGTCAGTCAGACTTTCTAAGTAAGGGCAGCTAGCTAGTAAGTAAAAGCAGCAACTGGTAAGCATCTGGATTTGAAAACCTTAAGAGAGGATTGGATGAGCCGTGTCCTTAAGGTACCACATCCGAACATTTATTCCCCTCCTAAATCCATTTTATTTTTTCTTAAATGGTCAGAGTTTCTTAACTCATGGCTACAGGAGTCTTTATGTGTTGTAGACTATAGACTATAGAAAGGTTATTCTTTAAATCATAGCTTTCTTGTAGATTTATTATCTCTGTGGATTGCTCTCGAGCTTTACTTTTGGCTTGACACTGTGGTGATCAGTGTTTTTTTCCCCAGTGGACATTTTCTTTGCTATTTAATACCAGATATTTAAGGTTCCCCCACCCCCCCCCCCCCAACTGTTGAATTGAAAGCCTGTGCTTATATTATTGTCATGGGACGAGTTAAGTGTTCCTAATTCTCAGCACCCCCTTGGCTGCTTCTTCAGGACACAGCCAGCGTGAAGTCCTCCAGCAGCCTGGAGCCCAACCTCTTCTGTGATGAAGAGATCCCCATCAAGTCTGAGGAGGTGGTCACGCACATGTGGACAGCACCCTCTTTCTGCGCAGAGCACGCATACTCGTCCGCTTCTAAGAGCTGCCCTCAAGGTATTGCCACCCCGGGGAGCAGTGTGGGGAAAAGAAGTCTGACACCACACTGGCAGTCTCTCCTCAAGCATGAATCCTGACCATGAAATGCAGTAGAACTTGAAAAATGCAACTTTGGAAAATCTAGTCTCTGGTAGCATTTTTCTGTCATTAGGTCATAACCTGGAAATTTCTATAGAATCGTTCACTCCTAATTGGAAGCCCTTTAGAGTCCATCCAGCCCCTTCTGATCCCACTTTTGTCAAACCCCTGATCAGTCGTTATTTATTCTCTATTTGTTTATAATTAGTTGTTGAGGAACTTGCTGCTTTTGAAGAATACTCATTCTGGTTTTGAAAAGCTTTATTAGTTCTTCATCCCTTGGTAAATAATTTTTCTATTGTGTTCACTATCTAGTCTTTGTCCCCATGAAAATCAGTCAGACTGCTTTAGGTCAGACCTCTGAAAAATGGAGAATATCTCTGTCTTCATAGTAAAATTCAGGATTTTA
This sequence comes from Dama dama, assembly GCF_033118175.1. Taxonomy (NCBI): domain Eukaryota; kingdom Metazoa; phylum Chordata; class Mammalia; order Artiodactyla; family Cervidae; genus Dama; species Dama dama. The sequence continues at coordinate 12,915,597 of NC_083702.1, forward strand.
TGGAACAGCAAGCATATTATTACTGTTAATTAGGCAGGTAATGGGTTATTTATGCGTGGCAGTTATATGTCTAATCTTTTGGTATCTTCTACAATGGAGAGAGCATTCCCTTTCCCCTCTAGTCTCAAGAAAAACAATATGGAACCTGTGTTTTCACTCTAAACCAGTTTTTTAGAGTGTCATTGGAATTCTAGGCCTTTTTTGCTCTGTGTTTTTTAAAAATTTCGCTTTCATACTGATGCAGTGAATCCAAACATCTAAACTAAGTGTTAGAGGAGGAGGGACCATTCCTCTGAATATTTACTTTTAAAGCATTACTTTTTTCAGTAGTTTGCATGTTTTGTTCTGTCTTCTGTTTGGGGGGAAAGGTTCTAGCACCCCACGGAAACAGCCTCGGAAGAGCCCTTTGGTGCCCCGGAGCTTGGAGCCTCCAGTGCTAGAGTTGTCGCCAGGAGCTAAAGCTCAGCTGGAGGAGCTGATGATGGTGGGAGATCTCCTGGAGGTGTCCCTGGACGAGACTCAGCACATATGGCGGATTTTGCAGGCCACACACCCACCCTCTGAAGATAGATTCCTGCACATCATGGAGGTATGGATTGGAAGCTTATTACACAGTGGTTTAAAACCACTTAGAATGTCCCAGTTCCGTGGAGGTTCCACAGGTCACCACAAGGGGAGGACCGGTGGATGGTGCTCTAGTTGCCCTGCTCTCTCACCAAGCCGAAGTATTTCTGCTTTATGGTTTTCTTTATTGAGGTTTTACATAGTTTATATATTTTTATACAATTGACCCATTTTTTTTTAATCTGTGACACTATAATCCTGAGCGGGAGGGGAAAGGGACAGACACGACAAGTGTTCAGCTCTTTCTACCCACGAAGAAGGTAAGGGTCAGAGATGCAGAAACTTGTCTGAAGTCACACTTGCAGTAAAAGCAGAGGGACCCAGGCTCTAACTCTGGCATTTGATTTCTGTTCTTTTCATCTTTCTTTTCCCTGACTGTTTCTGTGAAATGGAAGGTATAGTGTCATGCTGGCACACTGTAGTTTGTCTTTGGTTTGGAAGAAGTCATATCGAAGGTGCCTGATTTAGATGGTGTCTTCCAGTTGGCAGAGCTTTTTCTTCACACCCACTGTCTTATCTGATTTTATATATAAGGAAACACAAAGTTTTGAAAAGTTAAATGTCTTATTCAAGGTGTGATGGGTTTAAGACACTTGTGACCCAGTGTTCTTTATGATTCTGCAGATTCTTATGCTCTGTCGCTAAGTTGTACGACTGTTTGCGACCTCATAGATTGCAGCACACCACAGTCCTCTGTCCTCCATTGTCTCCTGGAGTTTGTTAGATTCATGTCCATTGAGTCAGTGATGCTGTCTAATCATCTCATTCTCTACCTGCAGAATCTTAGGAAGTGTTATTTCTTAAGTAATTATCAAGCTTATGATTTTCAGTATTTAGTTTTCTACCTCACCCCTTGTTCAGAACTTTAATCCTGGTAAATAAAGACCAAAAGAGTTACTGCATAACTTAGCATACATTTAGTATGTTGAGTTTTCTATGTTTTCGTCTCAGTTACAGACAGATGCTGCAGACTGTATAATATATGCTGACAATTTTTTGGCCTTTCCCCCCCTTTGATAAGCTAAAAATAAGTCAGATATTTTATTCGGTGCTTGCCATTATTTTCTACTGTTATCTTCTTTGAATATTGTGTTTGTCTTCTTAAAATATCAGAATATTTATTGTATAATGTATGCAATATAAAATTTTTTTATTTTAACTATTTTAAAATACACAATTCAGTTGTTTTAATCACATTTATAATATTATACAACTGTTACCCCTGTCCATTTCCAGAACTTTTAAATTACTCCAAACAGAAACACAGTACCTGTTAAATAATAAATCCCATTTCCCTCCCCCCACAGCCTTGGTAATTCATATTTTTCCTGTCATTATGAAATTGTATATCCATGATACCTCATATAAGAGAATAAAACTGTTCTTGAATGTCTTGCTTTTTAATGGTTTCTCTTTTTATATTTTTGAAGGATGACAGCATGGAAGAGAAACCATTAAAAATAAAAGGAAAGGATTCTTCTGAGAAGAAACGAAAACGGAAGCTAGAAAAAGTAGAGCAGCTTTTTGGTGAAGGAAAGCAGAAGTCCAAGGAACTAAAGAAAATGGATAAACCTAAAAAGAAGAAGTTAAAATTAAGTGCAGAAAAATCAAAGGAGCTGAACAAACTGGCCAAGAAGCTAGCGAAAGAAGAAGAGAGGAAGAAAAAGAAGGAGAAGGCCGCCGCAGCCAAAGTTGAACTTGTGAAAGAGAGCACCGAGAAGAAGAGAGAGAAGAAGGTGCTGGACATTCCCTCCAAGTACGACTGGTCTGGAGCAGAGGAGTCGGACGATGAGAACGCCGTGTGCGCTGCACAGAACTGCCAGAGGCCCTGCAAGGACAAGGTGAGTCTCTCTGTGTCCCAGCGAGTGTGTGCGGGGACACGGAGCAGCAGTCAGGCACATGAGGCTGTGACGTAGTGATGGTCTGTTTTGATCCCAGGATTTGGCCTTGCACCATCACATGTTTAATAGAGTTTGTAGAACTTTTTTCAGTTAGGAAGTTTTAATAGAAGAAATGTGTTTTAGAATTCGTGTACAGAGCGAACCTCCCAAATGAGCAGAGTGAAGCTGTGTGGTACCCAGAAGCAGTGCACCCCACGTGAGGCCACAGCAGGGCTCAGAGCAGTTGTGTGCCCTCCCTGTAGAGTGCCTCGGAGGACTAAGCACCTTGTCAGTCAGCCACGGTGCCCTGAAAGGTCCTGGGCCAGAGTTCTAAGACCTGAGGAGTAAATTGCTTGGAGATTTGTTGTGAAGATGTAAAACTTGGGTTAAATCTTCCCTTTGGTCTGTGTCTTAGCCACACTCAGGCCTATGTATATGCTCCTAAATAGAACATGATTTTTAAAAATCTCTTGCAGAAAATAATGAAGATCTTTAAAGGTACTATCTTTTTTTTTTAATGTCAGCCCTAGACTTTAAATATTAGTTAAGTACATGATCTTTCTTAAGGCAATATTGATGTTATAGACTTCTGAGAAAAATGGATGGACTTTATGAAAAATCCTAGTTCGTTAAGTGTCTGGAGGCATCTATTTTGATGTTCCCATCAAGATTATTAGTAAGTTCATGGTTTTAACTTTATCTCCTTACGCCACTTGGTTTTTAGAATTTTAATAACCCCTCAGTTTGAATATATAAACAATAAAAACAATTGCATCACTATTCCCTCCTCGGTTAAAGACTGTTAGAGCTTGAAGAGGTCACCTTCTCCAGCCTCTTCATTTTACAAATGATGTAACCAGGGCTGAGTGAGGATAAATGACGTGACCGAAGTCATAGAGCTAGTTAGTGGCAAAACCACAAGGAGAAACCTGGCTCCCAGACCAGGTGCTCTGCTAATATCCCCACCCCTGTAGTAATTGAGATGCAAGTACAATAACAGTCCAGAACTACATGACGTGTTTAAATTATTAAAGGTTTTCTCACTTTTGGAAAATGAGTATATAGTAAAATACATACCCTGTAGTCCAGCTCTCCGAGAACAACAACTGGGAATGTTTTAGCATGCTTCCTTCCAGTTCTTTTTCTGTATGGTTTGTCTCATACCATGTCATACTGTCCACTTTCGTATCTTGCTTTATTTATTTCATAAGCATTTTTCTATATTGTAAACATTTTTAAAGCATCTTAGTAGATACATTATGTATGTATTTTTATCTTTCATTTAAATTTATTCTCATCTGAATTTGTTTATTAAAAAGGCTATGAAAGGTTACCTTATTTCTCTTTGGGTCCTGAAACATTAGTAGCTTAGTGTTGGCAGAACCTTCTCCCCTTTCTTTCTCCTTTAACTAATTTTATGGCAGTTGTAGGATTGGCAGCAAGATGTGTTTCTTTTTTAGCTTACCTATCATCTTTTCTACAGTGTTTATATCCGTCATAACCTTCCTCTTTTTTTATTCCCCTCCTTTCACTTAATACCCTCTCCCTTCTCTCTGCTTAGCATTTAAAACACAGTTCAGTTGATCTACTGTCTCTGTTCTCTTTCTGTAGCGTATAACACTACAGACAGTTTTCGCTCTTCTGCTATAAAATTGATACATTAACACATCCTGCTTTACTTATTTAAAATAATGTGATCAATATATAAGCCCTAAGATTTGCTCCCTAGCATTGTAGATACTTTTTAAAAATCTAGAAAAGGGATTTCCTGGTGGTCCAGTGGTTAGGACTCCACATTTCCACTGCAGGGGGCCGAGGTTCCATCCCTGGTTGGAGAACTAAGATCCTGCAAGCTGGATGGCGGGGCCAAAAAAAAAATCTGGAAAGTTATCATCCCCATTTTGATGGAGCAAAAGGAAATTTAGCCACATATTTAGAGAAAATGTCTACTGTTTAAAATGTACAAAGATTTATACAGATTACTACAGAACTTTGTGAAGATTAGTAGAAAAGATTGTTGAACACACAGGTGAGCAAGTGTGCCTCACCCTGTCATTAGCTACATAAAAGAAACTTATATATTTCTTAAATGTGTTTAATTTCAAATGGGAATTATTTCCGTTATAAACATTTTGCTCATCACTGCTGTTTTGCAATTTTTGTGGTGCTCCAAGTTTATCTCTGACACAATTTTACTACGTGTGTATTTCTTTAAAAACTTTGTAAATAATCTTACAACTTCCTCAATTTGAAGTATAGTGTTTCTTTAAGGAAAACAAATTAATGCATGACATCTTCACTACAAAAGAATGCCAAGAAAAGAATGTTTTTAAAAGAAGTCTGTTCTTTAAATACTATGTAGCAAAAAAACACACACAACTTCTAGGATTCATTCATATTTAGGTAAATGTACATTTTTTCTAACAAGTAATTACTATTACTTTCACCTAAAATGTGCAGATTGAGAAAACTTTGAAGGATTACTTAAATGTATCCACCCTCTATTTCAAAGATGTTTTAGAAAGAAAAAAGAAAAATATTATCAGAATGATGTAAAAGGTTTTAAAAGCCCAAACTATCTCTTCCATCATTATCAAATTGACTTTAAGTTGAAATTAATTTTTTAAAAAAAATAATGAACTGTTATCAAAAGATTAGTTTTCGGGTTCAGATTCTTTTTCTCCCTGAACCCTGCCACTTTCATTCAGTCTTACCGGTACCAAGAGTTAAACAAGTTAACTTGAAGGAGCAAGTTCTTTCAAGCCAGTATATAAGGAATATTTTTCTGCATTAAAATAAATATTTAATCTTACTATGAAAATGGACTTTTTCCCCCTTTAGCTTTTTTTACCTTCTTTCTGGGGCTTTTTTCATACCATTACCACCTCCCTAAGGTGTCCAATACAGTAAATAGAGATTATAAACTTCTATCTCTCACTTTAAACTGTTTATTACCCACTTTGATTTTAAAAGATTTTTGTGGAGAATCATATAGGCAAAAGTATTTGCATTATCAGTTCCTTTATCATTCTTATCTCCTTTTAGCATAAACAAAGGTTGGATTACCTAAATGAGCTAGTCTCACACACACAAACTATGGTGATATTATAAGGTGACCAGCTGTCACTTTCAGCACCGAAGTTCCTGTGTCTTTGGAAACCGGTTAATCTCAGGCAGACTGAAGAGGTTGGTTACTTATTGATGAGAGCACCAAAAAACATATATGGTGATTCTAAGCATATGTTGTACTTGGTAAATTGTTTTAATTTTCATGTCTGGCTTTAGCAAGAAAGTTTGGTGCAAAAGAGATTGAATGCCAAAAATATAGAGTTCAGTTGGGTAATTAAGAGTATCACTAAATCATCCGTTTTCTTTTTCCCCAGTGTAATAATACACACTAAGAATTGAAGAAAATACAACATGCCAAACATTTTATTTTTTCTTAAGCATAAATATGAAACCATTTAGCAAATCAAGAAATGCCAAACCAACATAATTTTCTCTGTTTAATATATTTCTCTTTTAAACACACATTTAACTGATAATCTCTTTATCGGTTAATATTTGAACATCTCATAGCTGTGAAGTTTTTCAGGAACTGCTTTTTTTGATTTGAGAAGTACGTTTCCTAGAAATAATGAAAGGGGAAATGACTGTTAGGACTTACTATGCAGTTAACCAGGTTCTTTGTTCTCTAGTGTTCAGGCTGCCACAGTCTGTCAGAATCCTCTGTGGATTCAGTTAGCGTTCCAGACAAAAGTATAATTTTGATTGTTAGTCGATGAACATGATCAAAAGATATTCATAGAGAGGGCCATTTTTTCCCTGCTCATTATTAGGCCAAATTGTTGTCTGACCTATAGGCTGGGATCTAGTCTCAGGAAAAGTTACTATGCCTTTTGGGATGGTGGGGCAGCTGGGCTTAGGAATGGACCTCTAGCCAAAATCTCAAAAGGGGAAATGCTATCTTCCTTATTTGAAATAGAGCAGTAGATTTGATTTTGGGAAACCAGAAACCAGTGAGTGGGGTGCAGCATTTGATTTTAAAAGAAACTTTTCTTGGCAGCAAATCATGACAAATTGTCTTTTTTACCTTGTGGGGACTGTACTGGTTAGAATAGTTAGTTCCCTGTCGATTCAGGTGTTTATAACCTGGGACGGCACCTCCAGTCTGAGCAGCCCAGAGGACCACAGCTCATTCTCCCAGCTCCCTTGACCAGCGTCACACAGCCGGACACTGACTCTGTGTTCACCCACTGTCAGGTTAGCGCTTTATAAATCTTCACCTCCTTGTGCTATCTTTTATTTTTTAATCTGTTGCACCGGAGTTATTATCTCCATTTTCTATACCTCCAGTGCAGTTTGCACAATAGGAACACTTTGACCAATTAAGACTTCAGAAGCTAAATATCACACGAACAATTACAGAACAAAAACAAGATTCATTTGAGGAAACAAGTCACTCTGAACTTGCAGAAAGCAGTATCGCACAGTGAGTGTGATGGTCAAGTTTAGAATATATGAGAATGACCCGGGAGCTGATCACAGTACAGACTTCTGGTTTGAACCCCAAGGTGCTTCTGAGTCTGTAGGTTTGGGCTAGGCCTCAGCTACACACAGCAGGTGATTCCAGCATGAGTCATGCTGCAGGCATTTATCTGCAGAATGTTTCATGTGAAGAAGGATGAGTGGAGCTGGGAGACTATGATTTTAGAAATGCCTCCAGTGTCCCAGCCTGGGGACCAGGTGCCTTGCCAAACGTTACTTCATTTGATCCTCTAAATTAGTGGTCCCCAGCCTTTTTGACACCAGGCACCGATTTCGTGGAAGGCAGTTTTTCCACGGCCTGGAGTCAGTGGACGGTTTCAGGATGATTCAAGCACATTACATTTATTGTACACTTTATTTCTGTTGTTATTACAGCAGCTCCACCTCCAGTCATTAGACATTACATCCTGGAAGTTGAGGACCCCTTTGCTGTAAATAATTCTGTGAGCAAGATTTGGTCTCCGTTTTTCAAAGGGAGACATGGAGCCTTAGGGAGATTGAATGACTTGCCTCAGCTCATACATCAGAACTCTGGACTTGGGAGTGAATTCAATAATCTTCATGCCACACAGTATTGGCCCCTTGAGAGCTCGAACTCTAAGAACAACTAAAGCAAAAGTTATTTTGACAAATGATTTCTCCCACCCTTTATTAAAAACCCAGAAACTACTAACATGACTGTCATACTTGATGAGTTTTATAGTCTGTGGACACTGATTTTGAGAACTGCCCACTTTCCCTGAAACTCATTTCCTAGCCCACTCCTCCTTCCTTCTGTCCTTTCTCACAAGCTGTGCTGTGAAGTACTTTGTGGATCCCTTCATTCTCCTCACTTTGTTCTGGTTTCTAGAAAAGTTCATTGTTGTGCATGACTTCGGACATTGTTAGTGAGATGGCCCGCTTTTATCTTGCGTAGAGAAGAGAAAGAAGCCCTTTTATCTTAAAGGTTCTAATCTGCCATGGCATAGCCATAAAAACCACCCCAATCACCTGCCAAATAGCAAAGCCAGGATCTCCTCACCATTAAGTGTCTACCCCAGGCTTAGCGCCACCAAACCATAGTCCCTTTCTGGCCTCCTGTAGTCACCATCCTCTCTGAAGGGTCACAGCTTGCCAGGCCTCTGCCACTGACCTGTCAGTTACCCAGACGTTAATTTTAAACCCCAGAGTGATCTATTGACCTGTGTCTTTGACTGTTTTAATTGGTTAATTTGTAAGATTTGACCTCTGATATTTGCTAACTTTTTATAGGGAGTTGTATTTGTAACGGAAGAAGAGAAGAATAAAAAATATTAGTTTTAAAAGTGGCCTATGTGACTGCTTTTCTAAAAAGGTATTTAATGCTCTTAGTACTTTGGCTTATCTCTTTGAAATAAAGCTAATACACAGGATTGCCTTCACATTGTTGTACTCTGCCTTTCCTGATTGATAATTGCATTGTCTTAGAGCCTAGACGTTGTTAATATTAGCTAAAACTACTTGGCTGCTCTATTAGAAGTTCCTTTTTTTGTCAAATTTTCTCAAACATGTTTCTGCCTTGCAAGGAGCTCCAGGTATTTATGAGGTGATGGAGTATCTAAGAGGCCTCATTTTTGGACACATTACGGAAAAAAAATAATTCGGGGGGATTAACTTCCCAGCTTCTTTCTTTAAAAAATAACTCCATAAGAAGTCATTGTCTATCTGGGCATCCCCGTTATTTGCTATCATTTAAGCCAAGGCAGCTCTTTGGTTTGCTTGTATCCCAGGCTTCCTGCATGTGTAACCTAAACATCCCCAATCTTGTCTCCAACAGGTGGACTGGGTGCAGTGTGATGGTGGCTGCGATGAGTGGTTTCACCAAGTTTGTGTGGGGGTCTCTCCAGAAATGGCGGAAAGTGAAGATTACATCTGTACAAACTGTGCAAAGAAGCAGGGGCCAGACAGCCCAGGGCCAGCACCGCCCCCTTCCTTCATAATGAGCTACAAGCTACCAGTGGAGGACCTTAAAGAGACCAGTTAGCAGACGCTGGGTTGGTTTGGGACACAGGGGAAAACGGACCACACTGAGACCGTAGTCATCGAGTAAAGTGGTTTAGGTCCACTGGGAATGTTGCTTCCAAAGATGAACGGCCTTCTGGGAAAGTCCTCTCAGCCGACTTCCTCTGCGCATGGACATGGGACCGGCGTTCTCTGTCTGCACTCCTGTGCCGAGGGTGTCTGCCTTGGTCCAGCAGCTGGGGTTTCAGTTCATGTCTCCTCTGAGGTCCTTTGTCACATTAAGGCCAGACACTGGAGCTCTAGGGTGGCAGGTTGGCATCGTTGCGTTGGTGTGCTCATGGGGCTTGCAAGGGTGTGTTTTAGGGCCAGTCGATACTAGTTAGAGGTTCGCGGCCAGCACTGTTGGGAGGTGCTGACTGCTTGGATCTCCTTAGTTAGGGCAGTGGGAGGAGTCAGAGGACCAGCTTCCTTCCATTCTGACCTGCATTTGACGCCTGGCAGGTCCAGCTCGGAGAGGACCAGGACGAACGTAGTCCTATTAGAGGCCGTGGGAGGGGAGCCCGGCCTGTAGACCTCCGCTCCGTGTGCTTGTGTGTACCAAGAGGAAAACCCCAAGTGAGGGGCAGATCACCCCATCTTCCTAAGGAGGAGAGTAGCATCCAGTTCAGAAATCTGACTAGATTGGATTCTGGGAAGAAGAGAGGTTTTATTTTAAGGCAGGCAGCCTTTTTTTGGCTTTGAGAAGTCTTGTTGCCTTGGGTCTGCATTTAGAAAAGAGCAGGTATGTGGATCCAGGCTTCTTCAGTAGCAGAGACAATGAGTCAGAATGTTTCACTGAGCCAGCGATGCATGCTTTTCGGGGAAACCTTGACAAGTGAACCAGGTGCCACCAGGCTTCAGGCATGGCCACCAGCAAAACCAGCAAAACAGCTTTTTGCCTTGCAGCCCTGCCCCTCTGTCTGGTTCCAGGACTGGCAGTTGCTGACTGAGGCCGGCCACGGGCGCTGCCCCGCAGCCCCATGGCTTCCTCCAAGGAGTTGGGCATAGAGTACCTCTGGTGACGAAGTTGTTTTAGTAAACCCATTTTTAAAAAAAGAAAAAAGGACTTGTTTTTACTTTTTTCTAAATGTCTCTGACTACTGACTGTTCTATAAATAGATTATTTTTCCTTTTTTAATATACATATATGAATATATAAATATATATATATTTACCGTTACCAGCAGCTTGTGACGGAGTCTCAGCATCAGAAATCCATTTGGGGGCTTGCTTTCTCTTCTTGCTTTTTATAAAGGAGTCCCACTCCTTCCTTGTAGTACAAGGAGTTAGCACTTCGATCTCCAGCCTCACCTAACCAGATCGTCCATCTTGTTTTTGTCCAAATAGATAATTCTGTTTCCTTTGTGTGTTGGGACTCGTCCCTGTCTGTGGGGAATCCTGATCGTGCTGTATCTGCAATGGTGGTTCTGTTTGGTTCTGTTCTGTTCTGTTTGTGAAAGTTTGAAATGACGGTGCTGTGTCGTCCTCCTTCCTGTTGTGTTCTGTCCTCGTGGAGGTGTTAGGTAAGCTCTTATTAGAAGGGGACTCTTTTTCTTTTTTTAAGGACAAAAAAGACCCACCAAACAAGCTAAAAACGGTGTTTCGTCTTCAGTATCCTGTGTCCCTTTATTTTGAGTTGAAAATGTGTGGTTTGGCTTATAAATTCATCAGTTTTCCTTTTAAAGAAGGGAGGAGAAAGATGGGCCCAGAGAACAGCTAAAACTCTTGTCCTCCCTTTTTAAAGAAATGTCTTCTAGTAACTAGAAGCGAAATGTACTGTCGAGTCACAGTTTGAGTGGGTATGAGATTTAACTCAAAAGACCTCTTCCTAAAAAAAAACCCTTTCCTGTAAAATCCAGTTTCTGGACATGGTTTCTCTGTAGTTCATATTACCAGTCTTTTTGTCCCTCTTCCCCTGGTATCATAAAATCTTGAGTGTTAAGAAGTTCATCAGTGTTGATGTGCATGGGTCTTAATGTTTCATCTCAAGTGTATGTATGATTTTCAGTGGAAATTGCAAGGTAACTATTTTCATAAGTTTTCATTTTGCTAATGTACATAAAGGTATTATTACTTAGTTAAGAATTTCATCCGGTTATATTATAAAAGAAAGCACAATTTTTTTTTTTTTTCCTTTTGGTCTTCTCTGTAAAAGCCTTCAGACACTTGTGGGTAAAAAATTAATTGCAGTCTTCAGTGATGGCTGCCTGGAACACACTTTAAAATACCTTCTTTTCCCTTCAGTTGTCAGCAGAGGGACATGAGGATGCTAAGAAAGATGGCTCAGGGGCTCTGCTTCTTGGTGAGTGGTAGATGGGGAGAGAGGGCTGTTTAGGAAATGATTTACGTCCACAATAGGGCATTTGCCTGCATGTTTGACCTGAGAAAGTTGCAAGTCTATCTCCCAACCATGAATAGCTTCCTGTTCATCTTCAGACATTTTGAAGCCTAAATATATCCTTTAATTGATACTGTGGGATTTTCTGTATTGAAAGTCACAGGGATTTACTCTCACTTTTGACCATTTAGACTGAGGATGAGAACAGATGAGTGAAATTAGTTTAAAGAAGAAGAAAAATACATAAAATGTGTAATTTTGCAATTAGTGGACTAAGATTCATCTGTTTAAAGAAATGCTGATACTCTAGTATAAAATTTCACTTAGAGGAAGTTACATACTTACAGCTTAAACCCATTCTGCAGTGGTGTAGCTTGTCAAATTAAAATTTGATTTAAAATGTTTCTTCACCCTTCCTGTCTCCTCCAAGTCCCAATTCTTCCCCACTGATACTTTAACTTTCTTGTTGTAATAATTCTTTCAAAGGCATTTCTCACTATGTTCACTATAAAGCATTTTGGCGAAGGTTATAGAAGGGAAGATGAAAATCGGTAGGCCAAGAGTAGGTCCACACCTCTCCCGTGGTCCCTCTGGCTGGTGTTGGCCTCACTGCCTGCAGTGACCACAGCAGAGCCACATGGAGGCACTGGGCCAGGACCTTGCCAGGCAGCCAGTCCCCAGCTCTCTCTGACTCAGACGTGGGCTTCGTGGAGTGACAGTGGCTGCATGTCCTGCTTTGGATAATTGAAATGTCAAACGTGAAACCTGTGGTTGCCCATGACGTACTTTAATGATCAAAACGCCAGTGAGGGCTGACCCATGAGCCAGGAACAATTTCACCTGTGCTTTTCTTTACCTTTATCTTCAACATGTGTCTGAGAAATAATGTTTGTTTTTCTTAATTTTTAAATTCTGATGCAGTTCCGTAGCTGTAGGAGAAACTCCCTACTGGTCGATACCTGGATTCTGTAGTACGTTTATGTGAGAACCAGCCAGTGCTTTTACGTGGCAGGGTGAGGGAAAACTGCGAAAGCCCTTCTTTCAAAGGATGGATGAGCCACTCGAAGGAGAAGGTGGAAAATTGAAGTGGAACTTGAAAATTGTGGAAAAACAAAGGTGAAGTCCCACAAGTAGCAGGGTTCAGTAAAGGTTTACATATGAACTAGCTTCATATGTGTGTAAAAAGTTGCTTTTGCAGTAGTATAAATTTTTAAAAACAGGCATTTGGTTTGCTTTTTGCCTTTTGAAATCCCCCACTTTTTTTTTTTTTCCCCCAAAATAATCAAAGCTTATTTTTACTTTGGATATGGGTGTGCCGTGGCAGTTAGCATTTACCACAGGAGAAGGGAAGTGGATATTAGTGTATCTGGGGTTGGCGTCTTCTCTCAGCCTGGACCGTATCCAGTCACCACTATGCAACGACCGAACGACGTGCACTGGAAAAGGATGTGACAGGTGTTCACAGCCACACCCTGCTCAGTCTTACTCTTGCAATACTCCAAGATGTCCAAACAGGAATGTCTTTTGTAAACCTCAAGACCTATTGACTATCCCCTTACATATTTATTTACCTGTTAGTGAGACACTTAAATATAATATGGACTCTAATTTACCAGGGTTTTTGGTGGTGCCTTATGAAAAGTACAACTTGATTTCTTGTTTTCTGAGCATGTTTTGCATTTATTTTTGTTTTCTGGAAAAAAATATTAGATACGGTTATTTGCATTACATCTAAAAAAATAAAGCTTTGTGTGTGAACTCAGGCCCCCTGCTCTGTCATTCACGTTGGTGGCAACTCTCAAGGGTAACCAAGCCAAGCTAGATTTTGGTTATCGTATTGATGACCTGAGAGCCACTTTTAACCTGCTGCAGAACAGTTTCTAATGTGCATTTGCTGTCTCTAAAATAAAGAACTGGTCTCAAATAACTTCACCAGTGGTGTGATTAGCCTGTTACATTGCTGAGAATAGTTGTCTTCAGAAAGTGTGAAGTAGAAGTGATTCCTGCAGATTTCAACTTTGTTTCCAGTGATGACCAGCAGACATTTCCCCACTGCTGATTCTTGAGCCAGGTACCCCTTTGCAGCCAGCCAGTCATAGCAGGGAAAATGAAGAAATAGGCCCTTTTCCCTTTGGCCTCCTCGTACTTAAAACTAGTTCAAACTGCAAACTTACTTCAGAGAATAGTGCTTGTTTTCACTTTGCCAAAGTTACCAGGTCACATAGGTTCAAGGGGCCAATCATTGATGAAAAAGGTTCTGCTTGCAGTGAAATTGGACTTGAAGTGTGTGACTGTATATATGTGTTGGGGAGTAGAATTAGTGGCAAGAAGGCAAGTCTAGTTATCTCAACTTGGAAAAGAATTTTGCCAAGAAAGACAACAGACATATGAATCTTTGTAAGTCTGACATTTAAAAAGAGGTGTGGAGTCCTCCCAGTTCAGACCACGTTTTTCGTGGGGCCTTGGCATTGTGGTTGATACAAGTGTGCTGAAGACCCAGAACCTCTTCATGGGATACTTAATCTTTCACTGGGAAGTCTCATGTGATACGGGGACCCAGGGGCACAAGAGAACCCATGCAAGGACTGCATTCTGTGACTTTAAGTGATTTGGGGATTTGACTCTTCTTGCCTATTTGCTTTTTAAAGTATGTTTTTACTCTGAGCTTTTAGTAGGGAGAAAGATTTCATATTTCCATACAATAAAGTCCCATGAAAATTCTTTACTAGATGAGAATTTTCTCTCACATCATCCCTGGAGCCAGGATGTATGATCTTATTAATGCAAAGGGGGTTAATAAAAAAGGCACCACAGGAAGCCGTAAAGATGTTTTGGTGGTTCCAGCTTGTAGTAAGGAACTCTGGTGAGTTGCCAGGAACATAGGGATGAACTCAGGATCTTCTGTAGTTTAAAAAACACTCTTCCCCCTCCTGCCCCCCACAACCAAAACCAACAAGCAAAAACTTCAAAAGCCCAGATGAGGACTTTAGCGTTACATAAGCGAGAATGTCAGATTTAGGAATGCGCTAATCTGAGTGTTAGTGCTTTAGGCCGCCTTTTCTTAGTTACTTGGCTTTTCTGAGTCCATTTCCTACTATATGTGGGTTAGTTCACGTGGATACAAAGATGGAATTACCTCGCTCCTTGAGGGAGGTAAGACAAATCGATTTTTACGGATGTTTTTCTACAAAAACTTAAAGGAATTTTGGACGTCTAAATTCCCACTGAGTGATAGAAATATCTGTTCAGGGCTCTTGAGGAATGAGAATATCCTGTGTTTAGAGAATGTAGGTCTTGATTCCCTTCATCCATATTAGAGCACAGCCAGAGTTTTCACTTCACTTGGGTCTGAAGTTTGTGGAGATTGTCACCCACTTATTCCCTGAGACCGATACCCCGCTGTGCCATTCGGAAAGATGAGCATCAAACACATTTCAACAGACCTAACCCTAACCCCTCCCCCCTCCTGAGTTGGTACCTGTGCTGAACTGAGTCGTGTCCAACTCTTTGGACCCCATGGACTGTAGCCCACCAGGCTCTGTCCATGGGATTTCCCAGGCAAGAATACTGGAGTGGGTTGCCATTCCTTCTCCAGGGCATCTTCCCGACCCAGGGATCAAACCCACGTCTTCTGCATTGGCAGGCAGGTTCTTTACCTCCAGGGCCACCTGGAAGCTCCCCGAGAGGGTAGAGTACCTGGCCTTAGTGAGAAATCCACCCCCTTCCCCAAAGCATCTGCCCAGCCCTCCATACTGGGCAGCTCCCTGCCGAGGCAGCAGGCCACCCAGGCCCTGGCAGTATCCAGTCTGCTGACCGAACCCTGCCATCATTTCTACCTGGCATTAAGCTTTATGGTCTGTTTTTTCTCCATCTCTCTGGCCCTGCAGGGCCTCATCCTGGCTCAGTTTGGCCAGTTGTCATCTCTGCTGAATACTGCTGAGCACATGCCGTTGATCGGTCGCCCCACGAGCTGACTCAGAGCAGGGCGGCAGTCCCTTCTGCTCTTTAAGATGCCACAGCCCTTGGTCTCTCATCCAGTCCGCATCCCACCCCCTCTCTCCCCTTGGCAGAGGCCGTCCTATAACAGAGAAAGCCGAAGCCAGCGGGAGAGTTCTTGGCTCCCATCACCTGTCCATCCAGCAGCATCTGTCTTGGGACAGGTGTCTGTCCTCGGGCAACAAGACTGTGTAGGCAAACAGGCCAGTCAGTGAGACCCGTCCCACCTTCCTCCCTAGAGACCGACCTCCATCAGTTACCGCTCCTCCTCCAGCACATGAACTCAGAGGTCTCCGTTGAACCTGCCTCTCTTCCCGGCTCTCTTCATCATTCCTTTGCAGCCAAGCCCTGTCTGTTTCCTTTGCTTCATTTTCAAATTCCTCCTCCGTCGATTGCAATCTGGACCCTACTCTACACGTTCCACTGAGGCTGCTCACTGAAGTTGTAAGTGACTACATGTTGCCAAGTGCGGTGGACACGTCATACTGTACCTGACACTGAACACCCGTGCATTCCCTTTTAACAAGTCCTCCGTCAGCTTCTTGGCCACTACTTTTTCCTACTGGTTTTTCTCTACAGCCGCTCTTTATCAGTCTTTTCTGTTTACCCTTCAGACAGTGTCATCAGAGGCTCTTCGTGTATCTCCTCCTTGGATGCCCTCGTTTCTCTCCCCTGCCCCCCACCAACTAACACTTAATTCAGTTGTTTCAGTATCAGTCTCACCTGCCCAGCCTTGTTTTACTCTTTAATCAAACTGGTAAGCATTTCACCTGTGTTTGTTTTAATCACTCCAAACTCATTGTCCCAAAACCTGAACTTACCACCTTTCCATCACCAAGCCAGTTTCTCTAGTCCCTTCCCATAAGAAAAGCCAGAATTCTGTGTGCCATCCTCAATCCTTGCTGACTGCTTGCTTCCATGTGTGGTGAGACGGTCACTGAAACCTTCAGATTCGTCTTGATCTCCTCCGTTCTCCTTGGGCAGCATCACTTGAAGCTCTCTCCACTCTACTTGGATTCCCATGATGGTCATTAGGCTGATGTCTAGTTCATCTTCCAAATTTCTACCAGAATAACCACTTGCCTGATGGCTCAGTTAGTAAAGAATCTGCCTGCAAGGCAGGAGACCCTGGTTCAACCCCCACCCCCCACCCCCCGCCCAGGTTGGGAAGATCCCCTGGAGAAGGGAATGGCAACCCACTCCAGTATTCTTGCCTGGAGAACCTCCATGGACAGAGGAGCCTGGCAGGCTACAGTTCACAGAGTCGCAAAGAGTCAGACATGACTGAGCAACTAACACTTTTCACTTTCAAACTGTCTGTAAAGAGCCGATACATTGACCACACTGTCCTAAGGAACCTGCGGCGCTTATTAAACGCGTCTGCCTCCATGCACCCTCAGTCCCTGTGCTCCCCGCACATGGACGTTCATCTCCTTCAACATGTCAGGCTCCTGTCTCTGCCTTGCTCTCCCAGCTCTCATTTCTGAGATGCGAGCGCAGGTGCTGCCTCTTCAGAGGCCCCCCTTTGTGCTGCTTCCTCGTGGGGCTTTGTGGCATGCAACATGATCGTTCATAAATTCCTCCAGGGCAAGGACTTCATTCCCTCACCTCCATACCTGGCACCAAGAACGGCATCCTGTGTAGAGTAAATGTCTGATAAATAACTTGAGCAGATGTATTTTCATGCCTCTGTTCCTCCCTGGATTTGTGTGTGGGCTCAGTCGCTTCAGCCGTGTCCAACTTCTTTGTGACCCCAAGGACTGTAGCCTGCCAGGTTCCTCTGTCTATGGGATTTCCCAGGCAAGAAGGCTGGAGTGGGTTGCCATTTCCTTCTCTAGGGTATCTTCTCGACCCAGGGCTCAAACTCATGTCTCTTGCATCTCCTGCATTAGCAAGCAGCAGCTTTACCACTAGCATCACCTGGGAAGCTGGACAGTCACCCTCAATATTGTCCCCTGTGTCTGGATTGCCCTGTCCTCATTGACCCTTTCTCCTTCACACCTCCGCTTTCTTAAACATCCAGCACACACTGAATCTCTGCTGGGAAGTCTTTTGGGTCACTCCTCTCCTCCGGATCTGACTCAGATGTCCTTTCGCGGAGCTCTGGTGACATTTAGACATACAGCTTCTCAAAATGTGGTCTCCGGATCCACAGCATCAGTATTACCTGGGAATTCATTAGAAAGGCAGATTCTTGGACCTCATCCTGGACCTTTGGAGTCAGAAACTCTGGGGGCAGGGCTGATGACCTGCATTTGGACAAGCCACCAGGTGATTGGATGTCTGCTGGTGGTGGAGAACTGCTAGACTATTTCATCATCACTGCATCTGTATGTCCAGGATGAACACAATGCCTGGAGCGGGATTATTGTAATGACCTTCCTTAGAGAGAACTGAGATCCATCTCCTATGACCTTCTACAGCAATCCTGACTCTTTTGAGGGTATGAAGCTGGTTCCACTGCCTTTGCTTGGCAGCCCTTCAACAGTTAGGAACTGCCATTATTTCTACTTCCCGACCTTCACCCTCCATCTTCTGGTATAGTATTAATTCTTTCCCATGTGCTGTGACTTTGCCTTTAAATTCAAACTCACTGGATATAATTGGACAAACTCCAACGTTCTTCACACCCATCTTTAGTGCCTATATTCAGAGCATCCTTTTAGCTTTCAACCTACCATTCTAAAAGTGGAACTGTGTGTATAGTCACCCCAACAAGGTGGAGTTCACAATGACTATGCCAAGGTTCTATTGTAGAGCTAGAGATGGACAGTGGAAACCAAGGGTGGTCCAAAGTTCTGTATACTCTCCATATCAAAGAACCTGAGAGCAATTCTGGGAAGTGGCTCCATCTAATTGAATTGGTGTTTCTCAGTCATGGTGACACATTCGAATCATCTGGAGAGCTCACTCCAGACCTGTTGGATCAGAGTATCCCAGAGTAGGGGCTTTCCAGGTGGCTCAGTAGGTAAAGAATCCACCTGCCAATGCCGGAGACATGGGTTTGATCTCCCGGTTGGGAAAACCGGGTTTGTTCAGATTTGCCTTTTCTAGACCCAAGCATTAGGGTTTTTAAAAAAGCTCCCAGGAGATTTCTAATAATGCAGCCAGGGTTGAATATCACAGTTCTAAACGCATGAAAAGGAACCAGTGATTTTTAGGACTGTGTATAATAAGGATATTTTACATACTTTCACAGTTGTGACAGTGTGCCCACACCAGCACACATAACCATCACTAATGTAATATCATTAACTTGATAATGAAAACTGATGGACCATCCTATTATTTTCCCTTTATACCTTGTAGCGGGCTTCCATGGTAGCTCATACGGTTAAGAATCCGCCTGCAATGCAAGAGACTTGGTTTCGATCCCTGGGTTGGGAAGATCCTCTGGAAGAGGTCATGGCAACCCACTCCAGTATTCTTGCCTGGAGAATCCCCATGGAGAGAGGAGCCTGGTGGGCTACAGTCCATGGGGTCGCAAAGAGTAGGACACGACTAAATCACTAAGCACATGCCTTCTAGTATCAAATTCAAAGTTGCCTCCCATTCTCTCCCCAGGCTATTTAACAATATCTCTAGTCTGCTTTCCCCCTTGTAGTTCATGAATTGACAGCAACAGAACCTCTCTCAGAGCTTCCTCCCTGAGATGGTGTCTCTGGAAATGATGACAGAGCATCGGTGTCCATCCCATAGACAAAGCTATTTTCCTCTGAGAATCTTTCATGTTGGTGTTTCTTCACCTATGTTTTGCTGTCTGACTAACTTCTCTGCCAAATATATATTTTTCTTCATAAACAGGCTAATATTTACAAAAACTGGGGGAGAAAAACATCTTTTTTCAAATAATACATGCAAATTTGTTTTAAGAAATACTAGAAGGAAGAAATAAATGAAAAATCATCTTCAACGCCCAAATGACCACATTAAGATTTTATCCAAAAAAAAAAAAAAAAAAAGATTTCAATAAACTTACTTTCAGACAGCTCTCTGTATCTATTTAGGCATGCTATCTATAGATACGTACTCCTTTACATAAATGAGGTCACACTCCACATAGTGCTTTTTGACTTGCTTCTTTTACTTAATATCAACATTTATATATGACAATAAATGTAGATTTGTATTGTTTTTAATGGCTATGTAGTTTTGCATTCAATGAAATCTTAATGATTTTGTAAGAGTCATGTATACCGAGGATGTTATTTCTTTGTCTTACATTGCAAAATTTTGACCACTTATCATTGGTCTTTTAACCTTATTTATATTTTTCTTTATAGACATTGTTAAATCTCATGCCATAAATTTAACCTCTTTAATTTTATAATCCCTGATTTTCCTGACATGCCTGGAATGACTCTCCTCAACAAGATAATAAAAATACCTCCACGATTTTGCTTCGTGCTTTTATAGCTTTATTTATACTAAATTCTTGTTCCTTCTTGAATTAATTGGTGGGAGGAATGCCAAGTTTCTTTAGATTCTTCCTCTCTTGGCTACATTTCTTAGCCAAGAAATGTGTCTTACAGAGCCCACATTCACTCTTGAAAGTACTGAAGCATCTACCCTGCGTGTCTCCGTGTGTGTAAACGTGGTCATCTCAAACCTCTACTGCCGTGTGTGTGTGTGTGTGTGTGTGTGTGTGTGTGTGTGTGTGTGTGTGTGTGTACCTGTAACGCACCCACCGCATTGGCGCTCTATCGCTGGGTAGCAATGTCATGACAAACTTCGCAGTGTAAAGCAGCACCTCTAATGACCTGACAGTTTCTGTGCGGAGAGTCAGGGCCAGGCTTTGCTTGGTCCTCTGCTTGGGGATCTCACTGACTGTCATCAAGATGCCCTTAGAAACTGGCTGGAGAAGGATCACTTCCAAGCACACGTGGTTGTTGTGTTTAATTCCTGTGGGCTGTCAGACTGAGGGCTAAGTGTCCTCCTGTTGGCTGCATCCTCAGCTCCTGGGCCCACACGCTCCCCAACGGGGCCACTTGTTTCTTCAAAGGCAGCAAAAGAGGGCGGTCACAGAGGCCATGATCCCCAGGAGGCAGGGGTCGCTGGGCTCTGTCTGTCCCCCTCACGTAGTCCCTGTGAGTCAAATCCTGATCGAATTCACACGGTGGTGCCCCAGGAGGGAAGCTTAACAAACTCATTCTATTCATGTCAGACTTGGAAAGAGAAGGATAATGGCTTTGTTTCTTGAATATTCATGAAAAGAAAAGCAGTAACCTTTTCCCCTTGGACTAAATGTTTCTTAGACCTCCTCAATTTGAGATAATTATAACTACCCTCTGGCATTCAGTAGAATAAAACTTTCCTGCGTCTTAGAGAAACAGAAATCTCCAAATCTCATCAAGTCTATTTCTACTATTCTGAGTTCCTCGACCCTACTGGTAGTTCTCTACTGAACACGCTCCAAATTGTTCGTATCCTTTTTAATGTCTATGCAGAGCATTCTTTTGATCTTTAAATCACAATTCTGGATGAAGAAATCTGACCTCCTAGAATTTTTTAATTCATAGGATTCACAGCACACATAATGAAGAGTCTTTGCAAATTTGTTTCCTCTCTGTATGTCTTTCTTTTTCACTTCTGCAGCCTCATGCTTCTGGAGACTGTCAGCAAAAATTCCTATTATTTCCCATTCCCGAGCTCCATTCAGAGATATGGAAATAGGAGGATCCCCTCATCTTGGAAATTACTCTCCTTTTATCTTTCCCTTTCATCCTGAGAGTTTCTATTTAGTTCCTAGGAATGGGTAAGTTGACAGCTTAGTAAATTGATTTCTTGATATATGGTAAGAAAGGATAAGGTCAGGGAGGAGACTGGAAGCAGAATTCAGAGTTTTAAAGCATCTCATCCCACATTTGTAAATGAATAAATAATAATTTTTTTCCAAGGTGGTAAGATTGTCTCTGATACTGAAAGGCAGTTCCTGTACATCCACTTACCCATGGCGGGTTTACCCCTCAGCAGGTCAGGGCTAGCTGCATGTTGTGTTGCTTTTCTTTCCTGGAAAATGTTTAATATCCCCCTGCACTAGGCTCTATGGCTATCCACCTAATCTATCTATCTATGTACTATCTAACTACATTTTTGTTGTTCAGTTACTAAGTCGTGTCCGACTCTTTGCAACCCCATGGACTGCAGCATGCCAGGCTCCCCTGTCCTTCACCATCTCCTGGAGTTTGCTCAGATTCATGTCCACTGAGTCAGTGATGCCATCCAACCATCTCATCCTCTGTCACCCCCTTCTCCCTTTGCTCTCAACCTTTCCCAGCATTAGGGTGTTTTCCAGTGAGTCAGCTCTTCACATCAGGTTGTCAAAAATATATCCATAGATATCTAGATAAACAGACAGACACTAGATATCTATATATAGATAGATCTCCTAAGTCAGATAGCATATTAAAAAGCAGAGACATAACTTTGCCAACAAAAGTCCATCTAGTCAAGGCTATGGTTTTTCCAGTGGTCATGTATGGATGTGAGAGTTGCACTGTGAAGAAAGCTGAGCACCGAAAAATTGATGCTTTTGGACTGTGGTGCTGGAAAAGACTCTTGAGAGTCCCTTGGACTGCAAGGAGATCCAACCGGTCCATCCTAAAGGAGATCAGTCCTGGGTGTTCATTGGAAGGACTGATGCTAAAGCTGAAACTCCAATACTTTGGCCACCTCATGCGAAGAGTTGACTCATTGGAAAAGACCCTGATGCTGGGAGGGATTGGGGGCAGGAGGAGAAGGGGACGCCAGAGGATGAGATGGCTGGATGGCATCACCGACTCGATGGACATGAGTTTGAGTGGACTCCGGAAGTTGGTGATGGACAGGGAGGCCTGGTGTGCTGCGATTCACGGGGTCACAAAGAGTTGGACACAACTGAGTGACTGAACTGAACTGACTGAAGATTTCCAAGCCTCCTAACATCAGCTTTTCCATGCTTCTGCTCCCAACAGATGTTATCTAAACCATTCCTCAAAGAAAGCTAATCTTTGCATGAAAAATGTATCTGGGAAATACTGTGTGTCAATAGCCAAGTTCCATCTTTTTCATTCTAATATTACTGAAGAAGGAATTCATAGGGCCTGGACTCCATCTCAGGCCTGTCTGTGCTGATCGTGCTCGGCCACCTCTCCAGTGGACTCTGAACTCTCTGCTTAGTGCCTGTGGGAACAACAATGGAAGGATAAGACCCCCTCCGGACAGGGGAACCTTGAAGATCATATCCAGGTTACTCATCACCTAAGAGAAAACAGACACTAATCACCCCTGCCTCCAGACACTATCCATCAGAATGTAAGCACAGGCTTATCAGTTATTAACTGGTTGGAATGTAACCGTGGGCTTATTGATTATTGACTGTTTGAACACATAACACGTGAATGATGGGGTTATTGTGACTGTATTTACCCTTCCTTTGTAAGCATCAAGGGATTGGGGTGGTGGGTTTGGACACGTACACATGGGGTATAAAAGATTTTCACAAATGCTGGTCGGGGCCCTTGGCTAAGCGGAGACTCTGCCTTGGACCCACCGGTGTAATAAACTGCACTCCACTATCTGCATTGTCCTTCTGAGTGAGTTTGTTTCCCGGAAAGCGTGGCTATAACATTACAAATTAAGCTACCATTGTATAATAAATACCTGTTTACTAAGCAAAGATTTTTCCACTTTGTGAGACCGCTGCGGTCGTGCAGGAGGTGTCAAGGCTGTGGGGAATGGTGAGTGGGCAGGGGTGAGGGTAGGAGGGGAAACATGATGGTTTGAGTCCACACAAAATTCCCAGTTTCCAAGGTATTTCTTTGCTAAGCTGTATTTTTCCAGAGTTGTCTCTGCACTCTCTCTGGTTTGCAGAGAGGGGAGGAAAGAGGGAAAATTGGTTTCAGTCTAAAGAAGGAGATGGATCTGGTAGCTAAGGTCTATATGAAGGAAGGAACAATAGATAAGAAGTAGTGTTAGGATATTTTGATGGGGATAGAGAAGAAGCTGGACTGAAACGTGAAAAATTCTGGACCCATCTTACAGACACTGAGGTATAGAAAGTGCTCTCTTTTTAGCCTCTCTTTTCAAGTCATTCCTTTCCATAGGCTCAATAGACACTGCTTTGAAGGTTATAAAAGCAGCTGAGGTCCAATCCCCAGCATCCACAGGCTCTGGTCCAGAGAGCAGACTGTGAACCAGAAAGCCAGAGGAGCAGGGCTGGGTCCTCAGCCGGGATCTCGGGCAGAATGAAGGCTGGCTGTGAGAACCAGACTGGAGCTCCTACAGGCTGAAACCCCCTCTAGCCGGCCTGCCCCGGGGACACAGGAAGGAAACCCGCTGTGTGGGAAGAACCCCACGGGTACAAGAGAAGTGAGTACCACAAATGAGTAGTGAGCTATCTGCATTCAAGTGGCACAAGGGGAAGCCACACCCTGTTGTTTCCTTAAAGCTCCAGCATCATTCACAGAAAAGAAAGCCAACACGGTTTTAAAATGCCCTCAGACCAAAATGGGGCTTCCCTGGTTGTGCTGGTGGTAAAGAACCCACCTGCCAATGCAGGAGACTTGGGTTCAATCCCTGGGTTGGGAAGAAACCCTGGAGAAGGAAATGGCAACCCACTCCAGTATTCTTGCCTGAAGAATCCCATGGACAGAGGAGCCTGGCGGGCTGCAGTCCATGGGGTCGCAAAGAGTCGGACACGACTGAGCGACTTCACTTATTGGAAGGGAGGGGCTGTGAGACTTAAGCTTTGTTAGCATCATTAACTTTTACTAACGGTGTATGTGCCTCTACTGGATAAAGCTTAGGTCTCAGGGGGGCGACATGAGCTCAGATCCTAACTGTATATCTTAGTAGGTTTGGCATCTTTGGTCCTCCTCTCGGAAGCTTGGTTTCTTACCTATAAATCAGGGATGAGGCTGGTCTTCCTGGTGGTCAGTTAGGACTAACGAAGAAATATGTTAAATTTCCTGGGATGGGGCCATTGCTGCCAAGACGGATGGCTTTCTGTGGGGCTGAGAAAAATATCTTTAACTCATTCAAGTATTTCAAGTGTCTGCTGAGTGGCCTGAGTACTCTGAGAGTCTTCTGTGTTCAGGAGAGGGCAGTGCACTGTCTTAAGTTCATTCCAGTGGTGCTAGGTCTGGACTTTACTCCCTGCCCCTCAGAACTGGGAGGATGGTCCCTCTTGGAACAGCTGGTGCTGCTGGGAGACAGACTCTGGATAAGTCAGGTAGATGGGGAAGGAGCAGGTGGTCTCTTTTGGCGGTCTCTTTTTTCTATCGAGATCAGCTCTGGAGGAGTCAGAGCTAAAGGGAACCGAGAGATGACCCAGTCTTATCCTCTTATTTCACATATGAGAAACGGGGGCCAGAAAGATGGAATAGATGACCAAAGTCATCAGGTTGAGGACTGAATGTTCCTGTTCTGTCTCCCAGCGTATCCGTTGTTTTCATCACACCAAAATGTGCTCTTGCCTCACTTTCTTTTTATTTTTTATCATTTTAAAAAATATGTATTTATTTGGCCACACCGGGTCTTAGTTGCAGTGTGCAGAATCTTTAGTTGCAGCATGTGGGATCTAGTTCCCTGTCCAGGGATTGAACCTGAGCCCCCTGCATTGCATGCAGGAGTCTTAACCATTGGACCACCCAGGAAGTCCCTCATTTTCCATTTATGCCCTTCCTTTCTGCCTTTCCCCCCCACAGTGATCGCCTTGCAGGCCTCAATGCCCTGTTCGAACAGTCACTTCTTCAGGCTCCTGCCTGCTAGTCTTCAGGCGCGAACACAGAGCTCCTCAACTGCTAAAATCTTCATCGATGGAAACTGAGAGCTGAGTCAGCAGCTCAGAGCCACGGCTGGAGCAAACACAACCTAGCTGGTCAGCAGGGCACAAAGTGGGGGAGTCAGGAGGTCATTCCGGATGCTCTGGCCTGATGGGGCTGTTGAGTGCCTGGAGGGTGTCCGGAAAGGAAACAGTGGGTGGGGTAAGAAGTGAGGATGCCTAGGAAAGATGAAAGGGTTTGTGCTTATTGCTCTTGGAGAGGAAAAAGCTGAGCATGGCTTTCAGATAGAGTTTCAAATGTAAGACCAGCTGTAACACCTCCTTCCTGAGGACAGAACAAGCAATAACGTAACAGCAGCCTGAGGGTTTAGGCTGCAGAGGTTTCCGACTTTGGCTGCCCAGGAGAGTTATTCAGGGGGAGCTCTAAAAACCCTCAGTGTCCAAGCTATACCCCAGGACAATTCAGCTGAGTCTTCAGGATTGGGAGTCGGGCCTTGGTGACTTTTTAACGTTTCCCGGGTGGTTCCCATGGCCAGCCATGGCTGAAGACATACGCTAAGGGTGAAGGTAAATCTCCTTAAGTGCTAAGGGTCACATGATTTAGGAGAGGACCCATTTGTTGTCATTTTTTGGTCACTAAGTCATGTCTGACTCTTTACGACCCTATGGACTGCAGCACACCAGGCTTCCCTGTCTAGCACCGTTTCCCAGAGCTTGCTCAAATTCGTGTCCATTGAGTCAGTGATGCCATGTGATCTGACCTTCCTCCCTGGAAATGATGTCAGCAGATAACAGACTCTCAGCTCTGTGGGTGTTTAGGACAGAGCCTGAATTAGAGTCAGGTTTCAAGGTTAGAGTTCCTTAGGCTGGGCCCAGACTGTAAGTTTATATGTATGCTATATACAGGCTGTATTGAACATAGGTAGCCAGTAAGCTCTGGAGGAGGGCATGGCCACCCACTCTAGAATTCTTGCCTGGGAAATCCCATGGACAGGGAAGTCTGGAGGGCTGCAGTCCAGGGGGTCGCAAAGAGTCAGACACGACTGAGAGACTAAACAACAAACAACAGCAACTGAACCTCTGTAATGATACGGCTCAACAGGTGATTCTGCGGCAGTCAGCACTGGCATCGCTTTCCAGGGGAGGAGACTGTGCTCCTGCCTTAGGTGTCTTCCCATCGGCAGGCCCTCCAAGAAAAGCACTGTACGTCTGACACTTTCCCTTTGACCTCAAAGCCCCCAGAGCTGCATCATGCCTGGGGATCCTTACATTGGAGCTTCCCTGCTGGCTCAGATGGTCAAGAATCTGCCTGCAACGCAGGAGACCCAAGTTCCATCCCTGAATTGGTCGGGAAGATCCCTTGGAGAAGGGAATGGGTACCCACTCCAATATTCTTGCCCGGAGAATCCCATGGACAGAGGATCCTGGCGGGCTATAGTCCATGGGGTCGCAAAGAGTCAGACACAATAGAGTGACTAACACTTTCACCTATTTTTCACATTGCAGCTGATAGTAACCTGGCCAAGTGGTGATCTGGCCCTACCTACCCCAGTTCCCTCTCTAGTAAAACTCTTTGTCCATGTCTCCCAAAGACATCTTGCTCGCTCCTGTCTCACGGGCCTTCCCTTCTGTCCCCCCTGCCTGCCTGGCCCCTCAAGACCTCACTCTCACCCTTCAGCCTCCACACAGCTCTCGGCTGCCCTCCCTCTCGGCTGACCTTCTGTGGTTTGATTCAGCCCGGAGTCCTGCCTGTGTTGTTCTCTAACTGCTTCCGATGTGGGAGTTTGTGTCTCCTTAAGGGGAAAACCCTTTGTGTTCCCTGTTCCCATGAATATCATAGTGCTGGAGACACCACGGGGCCCACGCAGCCCCTCACAGACAGTTGTGGGGGGGCGTTCTCCCTCCCACCATGACCAGTGAACCACGTGTGTGCTCCTGGTGGGCGCTGGATGCCCAGTGCTGACATAACATGTCTGAAGCGGCCCTGTCTATTTTTCTCTTGTTTGGGGAAACCAGCATGGGGGAGAGAGCAAATCATAATCTTTTTTAAAAGCTTTATTTTAAATTAATTTCAGACTTATAGAAATGTTGCAAAAATAATACAGAGTCTCCATATACCCATCTCCCAGCTTCCCCTCATGTTCACAAATCACGTAACTGTGGTGTCATTTCTCAGGAAGTTACCGTTGGTATGTTATAGCCACGCTTTCCGGGAAACAGACTCACTCAGAAGGACAATGCAGATAGTGGAGTGCAGTTTATTACGCCGGCGGGCCCAAGGCAGAGTCTCCTCTTAGCCAAGGACCCCGTCCAGTATTTGTGAAAATCTTTTATACCCCATGCGTAAGTGTCCAAACCCACCACCTACCCCATGTGTACGTGTCCAAACAGTCAATAGTCAATAAGCCCGCAGTTACATTCCAACCAGTTAATAATCGATAAGCCTGTGATTACATCCTGATAGATACGAAAAAAGTTTATGACCTGTCCGGAGACAGGGGTGATTACGGTATGCTTCCTCTTAGGCAATGAGTAGCCTGGATGTGATCTTCAAGATTCCCCTGTCTGGAGGGGGTCTTATCCTTCCATTGTCGTCCCCACAGGCACTAAGCAGAGAGTTCAGAGTCCACTGGAGAGGCAGCCGAGCACGGCCAGCGCGGACAGGCCTGAGATGGAGTCCAGGCCCTATGAATTCCTTCTTCAGGTAGAGCATGGTTGAACCAAACTCAAGGCCTTTTTACATCAACGTCCCTCTTCTGTTCTCATCCCACCCAGGACCCCACCTGTCATCCATGCTGCACTGAATCATTATGTCCCCTTAGTCCCCTGTCCAAGACACTTATGAAGAGCGAGTGGCCACCTATTTGACCCAATGTCCCTCACTTTGGATGTGTCTTACATTTTCTTATGAGTGAAGAACAATTTTGGCAAGAAAACCACAGAACTTGTGTCCTTCTTAATAACTGTCTCACACAATTCAGGATATGAATATTGATGTCTTATTATCTTGGTGATTAAGTGAAGTGAAGTCTCTCAGTTGTGTCCGTGAAGTGGTCTCTCAGTCGTGTCCGACTCTTTGTGACCCCATGGACTGTAGCCTACCAGGCTCCTCCCATGGCATTTTTCAGGCAAGAGTACTGGAGTGGGTTGCCATTTCCTTCTCCAGAGGATCTTCCCCACCCAGAGATCGAACCCGGGTCTCCCGCATTGTAGGCAGATGCTTTACTGTCTGAGCCACCAGAGCGCCCACTGATTTATTGGTGGATCTTGTCTACAAACTTCCCTGATAGCTCAGTTGGCAAAGAATCTGCCTTCCCTGGGTTGGGAAGATCCCCTGGAGAAGGGAAAGGCTACCCACTCCAGTATTCTGTATTCCAGTATTCCAGTATTCTGGCCTGCCTATGGACCATATAGTCCATGGGGTTGCAAAGAATTGGACATGACTGAGCAACTTTCACTTGCCTACAAAAATTATGTCACTGTCTAAAGCTGATTTTCTATTTCTCTCTTTCTTTCTGGATTTAATCATTGGAATTCCACTGTCTGGAAAAGCTGGCCTTTCTTTCCCATTTATTTGTTTAGTGGACTGTTTATTTCTATTAGTATGAAATCGTGACTATATTTTATTCTTTGGGTTATAATCCAGTACCATCGTTTTCCATTTTCTTGCTCAAATTGTTCCAGTTTTAGCAAACCATGATTTTTTGTTGTTGTTGTTTATTCTGCTTGCTCCTTTCTTCCCTTTCAGTATGATCTTTGAAAAGAGATCGAAAAGGTCAATAGGAATCAAAAAGTTCCCTCCCCGCTGTGGTTAAACATGACTGTGCCCATTAATTCACAGAGGAGAGGAACCCACCTCTTCCTTTGCCAACCCGTTCCAATGTTGAAACCAATGCTGCTCAAAAATGTTCTTTCTGAAACAAATTGTGCTCCTTTTAAAACTGATTTGCTCTTGTTCCATTCCGAGGAGAGACCGAAAAAAAAAAAAAATTGTTGGGAGACTAGTTCATGGCATGTTGGTGTTTGAAAAGCCCAGGGTCAATTTGAGGGAGACCCAGGTCTCCCGGGCTGCTCCTCCAGAGTCTGCTTTGTTTCATAAACTCTGTTCTGGAGCCTTGGTTGTTTGTTAGGGGACTTACTGTGTAGTAAGGACGGCTTGCTGATGAGTAAGAATGAGAGTTCATTGCTTTTTGGTCTTTTTGCATGAGTTTGCAGCCTCCCTGGGAGGACCTTGTGATCTATTGCTTACACACTCAAGTCAGAGGGATGGATAGGTGGGGAGAGGAAAGAGGCAGAAGAAACATAAGAATAATCATCTCTTAGAGGCTCGCTTGTGTTTTCATGATTTGCTTCCAAGCCCTCAAGGCTAGTGGAGGATAAAAGGAATAGACGCTACCTCATCATCTCTGATTTACCCTCATTTCTGGCACAGCTGTACAATCCCACCCCTTGCATCCCTCATACCCCCTGACTCGTCCCTTCTGTCCAGCAGGAGCTGGCTTTGCTCAGGGGTCTTTCAGCCCCGTCCCCTTCAGGATATGTCCCTGCTGACCGTGAACACTTCCTTAGGGGTAAATAAGGGCTGGCTGTGTGTTATATACCCTTTACATGTACTCAGATCTCCTAGAACCTCCCACAGCCTTGCAAGGTAAGGAATATTCCCCTCTTTTTTTTTTTTTTTTACCCTTTTGCGACCCCATGGACTGTTGCCCACCAGGCTCCTCTGTCCATGGGATTTCCCAGGCAAGAATAGTGGAGTGGGTTGCCATTCCCTTCTCCATATTCCCCTCTTTTTAAAAAATTTTTATTTTATTGAAGTATAGTTGATTTACAGTGTTTCAAGTGTACAGCAAAGTGATTCAGTTATACATATGTATACGTATGTATATATTCTGTTTCAGATTCTTTTTCATTGTAGGATATTACAATGTACTGAATAGAGTTCCCTGTGCTATATAGTAGGATCTTGTTTGTTATCTACTTTATATGTAGTCATGGGTATCTGCTAATCCCAATCTCTTAGTTTATCCCTCCCCCTCCCCTTTCCCTTTTGGTAACTATAAATTTATTTTCTGTGTCTGTGAGCTTGTTTCTGTTTTGTAGATAAGTCCATTTGTGGGATTCTTTTGGTCTTTTTAAAAAATATTTTAATTTATTTATTTATTCAGCTACACCGGATATTAGTTGTGGCCTGTGAAATCTTTAGTTGCAGCATGTGGGATCTAGTTCCCTGACCAAGGGTCAAACCCAGGTCCCCTGCACTGGGAGTGCAGAGTCTTAGCCATTCCACATCTAGGGGTGTCCCTGTCTGTCTTCTGTCTGTGCTCATGCTCAGTCGTGTCCAATTCTTTGCAACCCTCTGGACTACAGCCCATAAGACTCTTCTGTCCGTGGGATTTCCCAGGCAACAGTACTGAAGTGGGTTGCCATTTCCTTCTCCAGGGGATCTTCCCAATCCAGGGATCAAACCTGCATCTCCTGTGTCTCTTGCATTGCAGGCACATCCTTTACCCTAGATAAGTTCATTTGTATCATATTTCAGATTCTGCAGATAAGTGATATCATGTCGTATCTGTCTTTCTGTCTGACTTACTTCACTTGGTATAACTATCTCTAGATCCATTGGATGCTCCTCTTTATCTAGATGAGAAAACAGGACTTTTAGAGATTGGACACCTTGCTCCCCGCAGCAACGTGGGAACGGTCAGAAGTGGGACCCAGACCCTGGACTACCTTGGCCTCGGAGCCCGGAGCCGGAGCGGAGCAGCCCCGCACACTCTCGGTGTGTCTCCTTGGCCCCTGGTGGGGCTGGGGCTCCTGACTCCACCCTCTGCTCCTCTCCCCCCATCAGTCCGCTCTTGCACCGTGACCCGGGTAGGGCTTTGCTTTGCTGTGAATCTTGGTACGTCTTTTTCTGTGTTGGTTTAGACAATTATTTAAAGAAATCAATTCTAGCACATTGTTTAGAAATTTAAGCAATACTAAAGCTTAAAAAGCAGAAGTGATAAGTGCCTCTTCATATCTCCTGACCCCAACCCTACTCTCCAGATGTAACTACTAACAACTGTGCAGAAATTATTTCTTCAGACTTCTCTATATGCAGATAAGTGTGTGTGTATGTGTGTATGTTTGAGAAGTATTTCTCATTGTCCAAAGTTCTATAAATCTACACATCTTTATTCTAAATCACCGTCCATTCCAAGTCCTAAATTGTGAAGGGGTAAGATAAATACACGTTTAAGGTAATCTACACAGCACCTGACCAAAGAAACACCTACTCTTGGTGGATTTATGGCTGCCCTTGAGTTGAGGGAGAGGGAGAGAGAGAGAGAGAAGGCAGGATCCCGCTCGAGAGACCTGAGGTCACCCAGGAGGAGAGTGCTGCCTACCAGCTCACACTTGAGGGTGAGCGAGGGTGAGCCTTTGAGCTGAGGGGAGGGGACAAGGGCGGAATGTGGGCTGGGCCAAGTTTAGAATTACAAGTGCCAGAGGAGTGGGAACCACACTTTAAATAGCCATCACCTCCCCTTCCCCCAGATAATTCTTCTCCCCTCTGACCGGACCTCTGGCAGCAACTACACTAAGGTTTGTGCTGTTTCTTCTCTTTTTCTCCTGCTTCTGGGTGTCAGACTGCAGGTGGGTAGGATCCATAAGACTTACAGCCAAAGGGTTTTGGGATCCTCTCCTAGAAATATGACATTTATGTGTGATACGCGAAGACTAGCTATCTTCCTGACTTTCTGAAACTTTGGTGGCTGCTGATTCAAGGACCAATGTAACTTGGAGAAAGAGGACCCCAGATGAAAGGGGAAGATATTTGGGTTTATTTCTAAGAAAATGAAGGCTCTCTGCTCTGAGACAAGATTGAAAGTTGAAAGAAAAAAAAAAAAAAAAGAAAGTTGAAAGAACATAAAACAAGATTGAAAGAAAATAAAAATTCAAGTGCCTGTTATACTATGAAGTGCTTTCATATATATATATATATATACATGAATATATATACATATATATGAAATATATATAAAAATATATGTATATGAAATAGATGTATGTATATATACATCTCTTTGTTTAATCCTCATGGCTAAGTGTATCCTGTCATGCCCCTATATAAATCCATCGAGAGTAGGTGTCTCTTTGGTCAAGTGCTGTGTAGATTAACTGAAACGCATATTTATCTTACTCTTTCACGGCTTAGAACTTGGAATGGACAGTGATTTAGAAAAAAGATGTGTAGATTATGAAACTTTGGACAGTTAGAAAAACTTCCCAAATACATACACACACACAAACAAACACACACACACACACACACACACACACACACACACACATCTGCATATAGAAGAGTCTGAAGAAATATTCACTGCACGATTGTTAGTAGTTATACTTGGAGAGTAGAGCTGGAATCAAGAGATGAAGTGAAGAGATATTTTATAGACAAGCAATCCAAGGCTCAGAGTGATGAATTCATTTTCTGGGAGTCGGGTGGTCTCTGATGCAGAGCTATGGTTTGAGTATAGACTTGTCCTTCGATTGCATGATGCTGCCTCTGCTAACCAACGTGGCTAAGAGACTTAGGGTAGGCTTCTGTTCTCCTGGGGTCTCCGGGGAGTGGAGAAGTGAGGAGGGTAGTGTTTAATCATTGGAAGACAACCATCGGGCCCAGAACCTGTTTAAGACAGGAGGCGACCATCTCAGAAGGACTGGGGAAGCTTCTGGGGGACCAACAGCTTGGGTTTCTCCTTCTTAACCCACGGTCTCTGGAGCCCGTTCCCTCATTCATCAAATAAGCAGCACATTCCTGACCTCCCTCTGGCTTTCTGGATCCCCCGGGGCAGCCACTCTGGGGAGACAGAGCTGCAAGAGGGTCTGTGGCCGGATGGGGCTCTTGTGAGAAAGTTCTGTTCCCAGGAACTTTTCGTGGGAGGGGTGCGTGCAGAAAGAAGCACATGTACCCACTTCTGCAGAGAAGGGACCGCTGTATACAATCAGGGATACTTACATTAGACTCGCTGCTAAACCCACCGGCCAGTGTGAGAGAGGGAGGTAGCTGAACGAGCAGGACATCGTGGGGTCAGGTCCCGGCTGTGCTACACGGCTGCACATGTGTCATCCAACCTTTCTGATGGGCAGCTCCCTGCTTACAAAGCTGAGGGAACTCTGTCACATCCCGGGGCCGCGTGGATTGAATGACATAAAGGCATGTAAAGCACCTGGCCTACAGTAGTTGTTCTCTGAATGTGACCACGTCCAATCTCACCTTCAACCCCAGTGCGAGTCTAGAATAGGGCCAGGCAGGGTGTAGCCTGCAGCTCTGCGTTCATCTTATGTTGTCGCTGCAGTAACGGAGTCTTGCGCTGGCATCATCAGAAAAGAAAAGGAGCCCACGGGTTGTCTTCCTCTTACATTGCTCTCAGAGAGAGATGCAGGGCGTACCTGGGAGGGTTAGCTCATCTTACTCAGGGTCCCTGGTTTTGCTCAATCTTGCTCATCTTCTTGCAAGGATCTAAAAAAGCTGACTTTCACATTCCTCATACAAAAACATGTTTTTGATGAAAATGTAGAAAGTATAGATAAGGAAAATATCTCTGAAACCCATCCACTGAGAGAGAAATGCCTTGGTCAATATCCTAATTTTCATGCATGCAAATACTTTATAAGGTATTTTTCCCAGCATCATCATGGCACGTGGTCTATTTTGTAACTGTTTGCACTTCACATTTTGTGAACACCTCTTTGTCTTTCTTCTGCAGCACAGTTTCTAATGATTATATAGTAGTCCATTGTCTGAGCCATAATTTGTTAACCTAGTTACCATATTTGAACATTTATGTACTTTCTAATTTTTCACTGCTACAAGCATGAACATCCTCAGTGCTGAATCTTTACACAGAGTCACAGTTATCTTCAGGGGGTAAATTCCCCAAAGGAGAATCGGTGGCTTAAGGATACATACAAATCCCATCCCTTCAACTGTCCTTGAACATGGAATAGAAAGACTGAGGTACATGCTAAAGCAGACGAGGCTGGTTGTAGGGTGGCAGAGAGAACTCAGCCCGGGGCAGGTGGGCTCCCCATGTCCACAAGCCCCCACCCAAGGCACCTTCTAGGGGTATAATGTCTGTGCCTCAGAGTCAGTGCTCTTCCTGAAGCAGGAAAGGAACATATATACTCAACCTTTACCAACCAGAGATACCAAGGGGAGTGCGGGTTTGCGGATAGCAGTAGGAGTCACTCTCCTCCCCGGCACTTTTCCTTTGAGAATTTGCTGGAAAGGAAAGGGCCAGCTTTCCTTCCAGGCACCCTCCCCCCCGGCCCCCAGCAGTAGCACAGTGCCTTGCTTGTCTTTCAGGGGGAATGGATAGCAAGGTCTCGGGCACCACCAGCAATGGAGAGACCAAACCAGTGTGCCCAGGTGTGGAAAAGGCGGCGGAGGATGGCGCCCTGCAGCGAGACCAGTGGAGCAACAAGATGGAGTTCGTGCTGTCTGTGGCTGGGGAGATCATCGGGCTGGGCAACGTCTGGAGGTTCCCCTACCTCTGCTACAAAAACGGGGGAGGTGAGTTCACTTGAGATGGGCGCAGTAGGGGAGAGCTATGCCTGCCTGGCGCCTCCCGCCTGGGCAGTGGATGGAAGTTTCCTGCCTCTGTTACAAAAACGGAGAGGTGAGAGGCACTGCACCCTTCACCCCTGCAAGGCTGTCTCCACCTCCTGCACTCTGGGGAGCCCCATGGATGCGGAGGATGCTGGAGTTGGACAAACCCTGAGAAGTCGCTCAGGACCCTGCAGGAGGAGCACCTGGACGGGGGTGACTTCCTGGGTACCCATGGTGGCAGCAGAGAAACACGGGTGTGGGCTGGGACCAGATGGATGGGGGTTTGGGTTCTGGCTCTGCTCTTCACTCCTGTGTCCTGGGGCAAGCCCTCGGACCTCAGGTGGGCGCAGTGAACAGAGACGGTTCTTCCTGCCCCTCAAGGTGTTTGTCAGGACTGGAGGTCGTGGGCAAAGGGCCTCAGAAACCATATCTGTGCTGATGTTGGCACCCAGCTGTCCCGTGGCCTCAAGACTCTGCAACCAGGGCCACCTGTCCCCCGCCCCACCCCACCTGCACTGTGACATCCCCCCCAACGTATCTCCTTTGATCCCAGTGGCTCTTCATTTATAATTTTCCCATTGAAATGTTTGTATGGGGTGGGGGAGCATGGATTCTAGTTCCTTTATGGATCCTTCCTGCCTCTCAGGCCTGTAGTGATCCCACTGCCCCCATAGCAATGTGGGTCACTTTCCCACTATGGACTTTCTCTGAGGCACCCCCCACCCCCACTGCCAGGTCTCTGGGGAGTCCCTGAGGGATTTCCCAGGTGCTGAAGGCCTCTGGGAAGAGCAGTGGGTTCGGAAGGTCTCCTCATCAGTGGGTAAAGCTTAGTGGGACTGGGCTCCCAGGTCTGGTTTTAGGGGCAGGGTGGGGATGCAGTCTGGGCTGGAGGAGGGGAAATACTGAGATAAATCACAGGGAAAGACTGAGAGGTTGGGAGCGTTGAGGGCCAAGAGGACTTTAGGGCACCTTAATGCAATACTCACCCTTGTTGGGGTCGTGGGAGCCTCCCTGTGCGTGAGCCCAATTGAAGTGGTTTTGGGGAGAGAAAGCCCACAGCACAGAGTAGGGGTGGGAGGTCAGGAGGGAGGAGAACATAGGGAGGTCCTGAGCCCATTCTTACTCTCAGGATGGTGGCAGCTGGGCACTGGCCCGGGGACCAGAGGTTAACTCGTATTTTTCCAGAGCGGGTGGGAATGGGCCGGTGTGTTCTCCCTCCCCCAGACTCTCTGGCCGGCAGTCTGAAGCTGCAGGACTTTGCTTGGTCGGCTGGCATCTCCAGGGAAGGCAGGAGATCCCCACCCAGCTCTGGACCCTCCGACAGCTTGTTCAGACCCTTGGGCCCTAGGGTGGTCGGATTCAGCTAGTCCGGGGAGGAGGAGGGGTGGGGGGCTAAGCTGGGCCTGGGGGCTCTGTGTCTGGACCCAGTGACCAGCTTAGCCCCTCACACAGCAAGAAGATTAGGAGGTGAGCTGCTTTCCGCAAGCCGCTCTGGAATGGGACCGCGAGGTCGGCCTGGGAATTAGCAGGACTGGCACGAAGAGGTGGGGGAGGGATTCTGGTGTCTGTGGGGACCCCTGTGCTGAGGAAGGGAAGGAAGGGGAAGCGGGGGCCAGGGCAGGAGCACAGGGTCACCATGTCTACGGGAGGCGTCCCCCACGGGGTTTGCGCCTGAACTCTGCTTTGGGGGCCCATTTAGGTCTGTGAGGCCTGGGGACGTGTGGCTGTGTCTCAGAAAAGGAAACGCAGGCCAGGATCATGACCACGGCCCCTGATTCTTCACTGAAGGAGCAGGGGTACGGAGGTAGGACGTGGCCACTTCCTCCCTGGGCAGGGCCTGTCCTCCAGCACGCTGGTCCCCAGGACCCGTTTTGGGGGTCCTGGGACCATCTGCAGAATCCTGACGCCATCCCCTTCCTCTCACCCCGTCTTCTCCAGTGGGGCACCAGGCCTCAGGCTTCCTCTTCTCTTTCCTTGATGGACAACAGCAGCTGGAGGAAGTGCGCTGAGGGGCTCTGGGGCTGGAGGCCGATGCCCAGCTTTGCTCTGAAGGCCCTGAGTCACGCAGAGCCAGCAGATGGACACATGGGTGGTGCCTCTGCTGGCGTGATGGGGACCCGTCCAGGACCCCCCGGGTCTGTGCAGGGACCCAGACAGGCCTGCTCTTCTGGTTTCTGGTGTTCCCAGAGTCTCATCCTTTCTGTGCCTTTCACCCCCCTCGCCCCCTCAGAGCACAGGCCCCACACTTCGTCTCGTCACCTCGTCTCTTGGTCTGGAAGGGACAGACACCTCCTTGTGACAGGGCCCTTCACTGGGGACAAGAGAGAGGGGGTGGGGAGGGGGAGGGGGAGGACAGAGACCTCCTAGGTTGGTTTGATCCCCTCCTCCCGGTTTAAGTGCTTTTATTTAAACCCATGGCTCTCAGATCAGGGCTGGGACTCCCAGGGGATTCGAGGATGGTTCTGAGCAGGTTCTGAGGATGTTGGGGTCATGGCGTGAACCCCCCGGGGTCACGTGTGCTATCAGCCTGCCTCTGCTGGGCGCTTTCTCCAACTTCACAGCTGCAAACAGAAGCTTCTGTGCTTGGAGGGAGGACCTTATTGTTACTAATGTTTGTTCGTTGGGGAGCTCAGGGAAGAAGACATCCCTGAAGCATAGCGTCAGTTCCAAACTGAAAATGCAAGTGCTGTCTTTGGTTCCTTCCAGCCTGGAGGTTTGGTAGATCCAATTAGAAGTGAGCCCCAGAACAGGGCAAGGGCGGAGGTAAGAATATGATGGAGGACAGGTCGGCAGTGAAACACAGTAGCTGAAAACCAGAGATGCTGAGAAAGTGGTGTGAAGAAACCAAGTCCAGTGGCTGGGACTTGGGCTTTCAATGCAGAGGGTGTGGGTTCAGTCCCTGGTTGGGGAGCCAAGATCCCACATGCCTCATGGTCAAAAAACCAAAACACAAAATGGAAGCAATATTGTAACAAATGCAATAAACCCTTAAAAAATGATCCATATAAAAAAACCCCAAAAAACAAAAAAACAAGAACTTTAAAAAAAATAAATAAAATATAAAATCAGCATCCAGCAGAAGATAGGGAAAAAGGGGTGCCTTCTAGGTAAGTGCCCTCCTTGCTGTCCAGACATTGTGGCCAGTCCACCCTGAGCACCTGCCCCCACCCCCAGCCCCTGTGACTTTCTAGAATCAGGCCAACCCATGTAAGTCACCCAATGGTGGTTACACACGGAGAACGCACTACCTGCCCGGAACTACTCTGAGTTGTGGTGATAAAACAGAAACAGAACAGACCACCTCCCTGTCTTTGTGGGGCTTTCTTTCTGGGTGTGGGTGGGGGCGAGACAGACAGTAAACATAGTAAACAAGAAAATGACACAGCGTATCAGAAGTCCCTGAGCATTACAGGAGGAGGGTGGGGGCGGCCGCACTGAGAACACTTGACCGGCAGCTTTTGGGGTGGGGGGTGAGACCCTGTCCTGGGGATATTGGAGGTGGGGAGGGCACCCTGGGGCAGAGGAAACAAAAGGTTTTAATGGCCTTAGAGCAGGAGGCTGGCTGGTGTGTCTGGGGAGTCAAAGGAGGGGAGTCACTGTGGGGGGTGGGTCATGCAGGGCTTGTCAATCACTGTGAAGTTCGGCTTTTGCTCCAGGGATGGGGAGTCAGGGCAGAAGTTTGAGCAGAGTGGCCAATCTTACACTTGAACACAATCTTTGTATCTGTGGTGCTGAGAACTGATGGCAGAGGCCTCAGGCCGGAAGCAGACCAGTTTCAAGGCTAAGAATCTTGGAGTTTCCTTGCTGTCCTTCTTTCTTACATAACTGCTGACTCTACCTGAATACCCAGATCCCGGTTGCTGCAGGACCCGAGCCTTCAGCTGGAACCTCTCCCGCTCCCTGGATCCCAGGCTACCGGCACCCTGAGTTTCCCAACACCCAGGATGCCCAGGGCTGGAGACCCCGAGTGAGACCACAGCAGAATGTGCCACCGCTGGGCAACTCAGAAAGCGGGATCTCAGAAGGAAGGCTGTGGGGTGGGGGCGCAGCCAAGCGAACCCCAGCTCTAGACATCAGGGAGAGAGAGCGCATAGGATGCTGATGCCAAAGGCGTTAGACGGCCCCACTGTGCCCTGAGGATGTCCATAGATACTAAGGATCAGAGAGACGAGGAGCGCATTTCTTCACGTAAGAGTCATGGTTATGTTATTAGTACGTGACGACTGGTTACCGTTTTTAGTTAGTGACTCAGTGCCAAGTATTGGTTCAGTAGTGCTGATTACAGCATGTGATAGTTCATGAATGCTCACCGCTGTGTTACTCATGTGGAACATTTAACAGTTTATCTTTAAAAAAATGTCGCCTGGAGGGACTTCCCTGGTGGTTCAGGAGCTAAGACTCTGAGCTCCCAATGCATGGGACCTGAGTTTGATTCCTGGTCAGGGAAATAGATCCTACAAGCTGCAACTAAGACCGAGTTGCCAAGTAAATAAATAAGAAAATTTTTAAATTGTCAGCTGGAGTATGACAGCTGACACCACAGGATGCACTCTTACTGAGAAGGATGTCAAGCAGAATGGTTCTTTTCCAGGATGGGGGTGTGGTCTCTGGCATCCCACGGGGGAAAATGCCAGGACATTTTAGAATTGAGGGAGGAGATTGAATGGGGGCTTGGGGGGAGCAGGTAACCGTGACTCCATTCTCCTTCTCCAGGACTGGCTGTCTCTTGCAGGGGTGGTGGTTAGGGCTCGGGTGAGGAAACAGGTGGTGTCCCCAGGACTCCCTGGTGGGCACATGGGTCCCTCTTGGGCTCCATCCCTTCTCTAACTCCCTCCCCGGTTTGGGCCCAGGGACTCTGTCTGGGGGATGTGGACTTTATCCCTTATGGCCAGCGGCCCAGGTGCTCAAGGAGGCAGAGGAGGAGGGGAACAGAACGAACACCAGACCCGGTGCAGTTAAGCATTGGCTTGGTTTATTGGGAAAGAGCAGGTGGCATAGAGATGGGAGGAGGGTCTTGGAAACTCCTCTCCTGGCCCCCCACTCTCTCTATGCTCTCTTTCTTTGATGTTTAACTCTCAGCAGTGACTGTTCATTTTGGCTACTGGATTCTCTCTTTCCTAATTCCCTCCTCCTGCCCAATGAGTCTTGTACTGATTTGTGTCCTTACTTGCCTGAATTGTTTGTGATCTTTCTTTGCCCTTGTGGTCACCAAGTGTCTCCCTCAGTGCCTGAATTATGCGTGGACCACATGCCAAGAGTACACACACTTCAGACAATCACCACTATCAAGATAATTAACGGGGACTTCCCAGGTGATCCAGTGGTTAGGACTCCAAGCTCCCATTGCAGGGGGCACAAGCTTCATCCTTGCCTAGGGAACTAAGATCCCACATGCTGCATGGAGAGGCCAAAATATAAATTAAAAAAAAAAAAAGAAAAAAGATCGTGAATGTATCCATCACCCCTCTAAACTGCTTCCTGCCCCTTTCTCCCACCCCCGACCTCTGCAACCCCATCTCAATGCAAGTGCAAACGTATTTTGTTTTTTAAAGATTTTTTGATGTAGACCATTTTTAAAGTCTTTATTGAATTTGTTACAATATTGCTTGTTTTATTTTTTTATGTTTGTTTTTTTTGGCTGAGAGGCATGTGGAATCTTAACTCCCCAATCAGGAGTTGAACCTACATCTCCTGCCTTAGAAGGTGAAGTCTTAGTCACTGGACCACCAGGGAGGTCTCTGTTTTTGAAAGATGTAACTATTTCCAGCTTTACTGATTTATTACTGATACATAATATATGTAAGTTTAAGGCATACAACATTATGATTTGATACAAGTATATATTGCAAAATCATTATCACAATAAGGTTAGTTAACAATTCCATTCCTTCATATCATTACCTTTTCTTGGTGGTGATAGCATTTAAGATCTACACTCTTAAGAACTTTCA
The DNA here is from genome assembly GCF_033118175.1 of Dama dama. NCBI lineage: Eukaryota > Metazoa > Chordata > Mammalia > Artiodactyla > Cervidae > Dama > Dama dama. The sequence continues at coordinate 12,956,314 of NC_083702.1, forward strand.
AGTATATGATACAACATCGTTCACTGTAGTCACTACACTATACAGTTCCATCACCAGGAAATGTTCATCTTATAATGAACTGTGTACCCTTTGATTATCTCCCCATGTCTCCCACCCCTAGCCTCTGGCAACCACCATTCTACTCTCTGCCTTGATGAATCTGACTATTTTGAGATTCCACATATAAGTGAGAACACACAATATTTACTTTACTTTCTCTGTATGACTTATGTCACTTAGCATGATACCCTCAAGGTCCATCCACATTGTTGCAAAGCATGGAATTTCCTTCTCTCTTATGGCTGAATAATATCCCACTATACATATAGCATTTTCTATATCCATGCTGTCCCTGTATACTAGTTTGCATTTCTTAGACTTTTCTATAAATGAAATCATGACTTGGCTTCTTTGACTTAGCATAATTACTTTGAGATTCATCCATCTTTTTCATGTCTCAGTAGTTCCTTTCTTGTTATTGCTGGATAGTATCGTAGCTCAGGCAGTAAAGAATCCACCCACAATGCAGGAGACCTGGGTTCAGTTCCTGGGTCAGGAAGATCCCCTGGAGAAGGGAAAGAAGCCATATTCTTGGCTGGAGAATCCCATGGACAGAGGAGCCTGGCAGGCTACAGTCCATGGGATCATAAGAGTCGGACACGACTTAGTCACTAGACCACCATTCCATTAGATGGATGGACTGCCATTTATCTCTTCTCCCATTTATGGACATTTGAGTTCTTTCCAGATTTTAGGTATTACAAATGAAACTGCTAAGAACATTTGTGTACAAGTCTTTGTATAAACATATGCTTTCACCTCCCTTGAGTAAAGACTTAAGTGTGGAATGACAAGGTTATACGGTACATGCACCTTTAACTTTTTAAGAAACTGCCAAATGCTTTTCCAAAATGGTTGTGCCATTTTACATTCCTGCCAGTGGTGTATGCAGGTGCCAGCTTTTCCACATCTTCACCAAGCAGTTCAGTTCATTTCAGTCACTCAGTTGTGTCCGACTCTTTGAGACCCCATGAATCACAGCACACCCGGCTTCCCTGCCCATCACCAACTCCCAGAGTTTACTCAAACTCATGTCCATCGAGTCGGTGATGCCATCCAGCCATCTCATCCTCTGTCGCCCCCTTCTCCTCCTGCCCCCAATCCCTCCCAGCATCAGGGTCTTTTCCAATGAGTCAACTCTTCGTATGAGGTGGCCAAAGTACTAGAGTTTCAGCTTTAGCATCAGTCCTTCCAATGAATACCCAGGACTGATCTTCTTTAGGATGGACTGGTTGGATCTCCTCACAGTCCAAGGGACTCTCAAGAGTCTTTTCCAACACCACAGTTCAAAAGCATCAGTTCTTTGGCACTCAGCTTTCTTCACAGTCCAACTCTCACATCCATACATGATCACTGGAAAAACCATAGTCTTGACTAGACGGACCTTTGTTGGCAAAGTAATGTCTCTGCTTTTTAATATGCTATCTAGGTCTTTTTTTTTTCTTTTACTTTTTTGGACTGCTCCATGCACACACGAGGCTTGTGGGATCTTAGTTCCCTGACCAGGGATGGAACTGCAGTCCCTGCATTGGGAGCATGGAGTCTTAACCACTGAACCACCAGGGAAATTCCTGGTCTGTCTTTTTAATTTTTCTAATTGGTGTGTAGCATTACCTCATTATCATTCAAATTTATAATGACTAATGATATTAAACATCTTTTCATGTGCTTATTTGCAACTCACATATCTTTTTTTTTTTTTTTTTTTTGGTGAAAACCTGTTCAAATCTTTTGACCATTTGGAAAAATTAGGTTGTTTGTTTTCTTACTGTCTTAGCCACTGGATCACAGGGAAGTCCTTCTTTTCTTTTTAAACACACTTTATTGAGTTACGACTGACTTACAAAAAGCTGTACACATTTAACATATCAACTTGATGAGTTTGGAGGTAAACACACACCTGTGAAACCATTTCCACAGTCAATGTCATAAACATATCTGTCACCTCCAGGGTTTCCTTCTGTCCTTTTTTTTTAATTTTAATTTTTTGTGGTAAGAACACAATTCATCTTCTTAGCATAGTTTTTTTAATTTATTTTTTTATTGAAGGATAATTGCTTTACAGAATTTTGTTGTTTTCTGTCAAACCTCACATGAATCAGCCATAGGTACACATATATCCCCTCCCTTTTGAACCTCCCATTTCTCTAATAATGAGTGATATTGAGCATCTTTTCATGTGTTTGTTAGCCATCTGTATGTCTTCTATGGAGAGATATCTGTTTAGGTCTTTTTCTTACTGTTTGATTGGGTTGTTTGTTTTTCTGGCATTGAGTTGTATGAGTTGCTTATATATTTTGGAAATTAATCTTTTGCCAGTTGTTTCATTTGCTACTATTTTCTCCCACTCTGAGGGTTGTCTTTTCACCTTGCTTATAGTTTCCTTTGCTGTGCAGAAGCTCTTAAGTTTAATCAGGTCCCACTTGTTTACTTTTGTTTTTATTGCCATTACTCTAGGAAGTGGGTCATAAAGGATCTTGCTTTGATTTATGTCATTGAGTGTTCTGCCTATATTTTCCTCTAAGAGTTTATAGTTTCTGGTCTTACATTTAGGTCTTTCATCTATTTTTAGTCTATCTTTGTGTATGGTGTTAGGAAGTGTTCTAATTTCATTCTTTTACCTGTAGCTGTCCAGTTTTCCCAGCACCATTTATTGAAGAGGCTGTCTTTGCCCCATTGTATATTCTTGCCTCCTTTGTTGAAAATAAGGTACCCATAGGTGCATGGGTTTATTTCTGGGCTTTCTATTTGTTCCATTGGTCTATATTTCTGTTTTTGTGCCAGTACCATACTGTCTTGATGATTGTAGCTTTGTGGTATAATCTGAAGTCAGGAAGGTTGATTCCTTGAGTTCCATTCTTCTCTCTCAAGACTGCTTTGGCTATTCAGGGTCTTTTGTGTTTCCATATGAATTCTGAAAATTTTTGTTCCAGTTCTGTGAAAAATACCATTGGTAATTTGATAGGGATCACATTGAACCTGTAGATTGCATTTGGTAGTATAGTCATTTTCACAATATTGATTCTTCCTACCCGGGAACATGGAATATCTCTCCATCTCTTTATGTTGTCTTTGATTTCTTTCATCAGTGTCTAATAATTTTCTGTGTACAGTTCTTTTGTCTCCTTAGGTAAGTTTATTCCTAGAAATCTAGTTCTTTTTGTTGTAATGGTGAATAGGATTGATTCCTTAATTCCTCTTTATGATTTTTCATTGTTAGTATATAGAAATGCAAATGATTTCTGTGTGTTGATTTTGTATCCTGCAACTTTGCTAAATTCACTGATTAGCTCTAATAATTTTGTGATACTATCTTTAGGGTTTTCTATGTACAGTATCATGTCATCTGCAAGCAGTGAGAGCTTTACTTCTTCTTTTCCAATCTGGCTTCCTTTTATTTCTTTTTCTTCTCTGATTGCTGTAGCTAGGACTTCCAGAACTATGTTGAATAATAGTGGTGAAAGTGGATCCCCTTTCTCATCTTAGGGGGAATGCTTTCAATTTTTCACCATTGAGAATAATGTTTGCTGTAGGCTTATTATATGTGGCCTTTACTATGTTGAGGTAGGTTCCTTCTATGCCCATTTTTTTTATGCCCATTTTTTGAAGAGTTTTAATCGTAACTGTGTGCTGAATTTTGTCAAACACTTTTTCTGCATCTATTGAGGTTATCGTTTGGTTTTATCTTTCAGTTTGTTAATATGGTGTATCACATTTATTTATTTGCATATATTGAAGAATCCTTGCATTCCTGGAATAAACCCAACTTGCTCATGGTGTATGAGCTTTTTGATGTGTTGCTGAATTCTGTTTGCTAAAATTTTGTTGTGGATTCTTGCATCTATGTTCATCAGTGATATTGGCCTGTAGTTTTCTTTTCATGTGTTGTCTTTGTCTGGCTTTGGTATCAGGGTGATGGTGGCCCTGTAGAGTGAGTTTGGATGTGCTCCTCTGCAATTTTTTGAAAGAGTTTTAGAAGGACAGGCATTAGCTCTTCTCTAAATGTTTGATAGAATTCTCCTGTGAAATCATCTGGTCCTGGCCTTTTGGGAGATTTTTGATCACAGCTTCAATTTTAGTCCTTGTAATTGGGTTGTTCATAATTTCTATTTCTCCCTGGTTCAGTCTTGGAAGACTGAACTTTTCTAAGAATCTGTCCATTTCTTCCAGGTTATCCATTTTATTACCATGTAGTTGTTTATAATAGTCTCTTACAATCCTTTGTATTTCTGCATTGTCTGTTGTAACCTTTCCTTTTTCATTTCTAGTTTTGTTGATTTGATTCTTCTCTCTTTTTTTCTTGATGAGTTTGGCTAATGATTTTTCAATTTTGTTTATCTTCTCAAAGAGCCAGCTTTTAGTTTTATTAATCTTTACTATTATTTTTTTCATTTCTTTTTCATTTATTTCTGCTTGGATATTTATTATTTCTTTCTTTCTACTAAGTTTTGAGTTTTTTTTGTTCTTCTTTTTCCAATTGATTTAGGTATAAAGTTAGATTGTCTATTGGATGTTTTTCTTGTCTCTTGAGGTGGGAATGTGTTGCTATAAACTTCCCTCTTAGAACTGCTTTCACTGCATCCCATAGGTTTTGAGTTGTCATGTTTTCATTGTCATTTGTTTCTAGAAATTTTTTTATTTCCCTTTTGATTTTTCCAGTAACCTGTTGGTTATTTAGAAACATGTTGTTTAATCTCCATGTGTTTGTGTTTCTTACAGTTTTTTTCTTGTAATTGATATCTAGTCTCATAGTGTTGTGGTCAGAGAAGATGCTTGATATAATTTCAATTTTCTTAAATTTACTGAGGTTTGATTTTTGACCCAAGATGTGGTCTGTCCTTGTGCATATGGAGAATGTTCCATATGCACTTGAGATGAAGGTGTATTCTTCTGCATTTGGATGGAATGTCCTGAAGATATCAATGAGATCCATCTCATCTAATGTATCATTTAAAACTTCTGTTTCCTTATTAATTTTCTGTTTTGATGATCTGTCCATTGGTGTGAGTGGGGCATTAAATTTTCCTAATATTATTGTGTTACTGTCAATTTCTCCTTTTATGTCTGCTAGTGTTTGTCTCATGTATTGAGGTGCTCCTATATTGGGTGCACAAATATTTACAATTGTTATGTCTTCCTCTTGGATTGATCCCTTGATCATTATGTAGTGTCCTTCCTTATCTCCTGTAATCTTCTTTATTTTAAGATCTATTTTGTCTGATATGAGGATTGCTACTCCAGCTTTCTTTTGCTTCCCATTTGCATGGAATATATTTTTCCATCCTCTCACTTTCAGTCTATATGTGTTTTTAGGTCTGAAGTTGTTTCTTGTAGACAGCACATATATGGGTCTTGTTTTGTATCCATTCAGCTAGTTTGTGTCTTTTGGTTGGAGCATTTAATGCATTTACATTTAAAGTAATTATTGATATATATGTTCCTATCGCCATTTTCTTAATTTTAGGGGGTTGATTTTGTAGATCTTTTTACTTCTCTTGTATTTCTTGACTATATAAGTCCATTTAACATTTGTTGTAAAGCTGGTTTGGTGGTACTGAATTCTCTTAACTTTTGCTTGTCTGAAAACCTTTTTATTTCTCCACCAATTTTGAATGAGATCCTTGCCAGGTAAAGTAACCTTGATTGTAGATTTTTCCCTTTTAGTGCTTTAAACATATCCTGCCATTCCCTTCTGGCCTGCAGGGTTTCTGCTGAAAGATCAGCTGTTAAGTGTATGGGGTTTCCCTTGTATGTTACTTGTTGCTTCTCCCTTGCTGCTTTTAATATTCTTTCTTCGTGTTTAGTCTTTGTTAGCTTGATTAGTATGTATCTTGGTGTTCCTCCTTGGGTTTATCCTGTATGGGACTCTTTGTGTCTCTTGGACTTGTGTATTTCCTTTTCCATGTTGGGGAAATTTTCAACCATAATCTCTTCAAAAGTTTTCTCATACTTTCTTTTTCTCTTCTTCTTCTGGGACCCTTATAATTTGAATGTTGGTGCCTTTGATATTGTCCCAGAGGTTTCTGAGACTATCCTCAGTTCTTTTCATTCTTTTTACTTTATTCTGCTCTTCAGAAGTTATTTCCACCATTTTATCTTCCAGCTCACTGGTTCATTCTTCTGTTTCAGATATTCTGCTATTGATTCCTTCCAGACTACTTTTAACTTCAGTAATTGTGTTGTTTGTCTCTGTATGTTTATTTTTTAATTCTTCTAGGTCTTTGTTAATTGATTCTTGCATTTTCTCCATTTTGTTTTCAAGGTTTTTGATCATCTTTACTATCATTATTCTGAATTCTTTTCCAGATAGTTTGCCTATTTCCTCTTCATTGATTTGGACTTCTGTGTTTCTAATTGGTCCCTTCACTTGTGTAGTATTTCTCTGCCTCTTAATTATTTTTTTTTAATTTATTGTGTTTGAGGTCTTCTTTTCCCAGGCTTCAAGGTTGAATTCTTTCTTCCTTTTAGTTTCTGCCCTCCTAAGGTTGGTCCAGTTGTTTGTATAAGCTTCATATAGGGTGAGATTTGTGCTGAGTTTTTATTTGCTTGTTTTTCGTCTGATGGGCGTGGCTGAGTGAGGTGGTAATCCTGTCTGCTGATGATTTGGTTTGTAGTTTTATTTTGTTTGTTGTTTAGATGAGGCGTCCTGCACAGGGTGCTACTGGTGTTTGGGTGATGCCAGGTCTTGTATTCAAGTGATTTCCTTTGTGTGAGTTTTCACTATTTGATACTCCCTAGGGTTAGTTCTGGAGAAGGAAACGGCAACTCACTCCAGTGTTCTTGCCTGGAGAATCCCAGGGACAGCGGAGCTGGGTGGGCTGCCGTCCATGGGGTTGCACAGATTTGGACACGACTGAAGCGACTTAGCAGCAGCAGCAGCAGGGTTAGTTCTCTGGTATTCTAGAGTCTTGGAGTCAGTGCTCCCACTCCAAAGGCTCAGGGATTGATCTTTTATGACTGTCGCTAATGGGTGGTGCCGAGGGACCAAAGCTTGAGGTGATCTGGTGGAGGATCTCTCAAAGCACACTGCAAGCTCAAGTCAGAAGTCACTCAGATGAGCTCAAGCCAATTCCTTGACTCCTCTGTGCCTCAGTTTCCTCACTGCCTCTGCCGCTCCCGGTGACTCAAGGAATACACTTTTGCTTTGTCTAACCACTTAGATTTGGCAGAATAATAGGTACCATAGCATAGGTCTAACATATTCTGATGTATACAGAAGTTGAAACAATCTCCTCAGAGCAAGAATAGGTATATAGGCTTGGTCCTGGCAGTAGAAGCTGCAATGCCTTGATAACTGGCTTCTGCCCTTCAGCATGGCCCCCCAGAGATCAGTTAGACCCACAGATGAGACAGCCTTTGCAGAAGTCCAGGAATCCAGTTGAGTAGTTCCATCAGACACATACAGGAACCTTCACCTGTGACTGGCGGCAGGGGTTCCAGAAGTTTGTGCATCCCCCCAGCTGGTGCAGGCCCACCTCCTTCTTGGCACAATTTCAAGAAAACAATTAGATATTGTTCACTACAGGCACTGCGGTTATAATAGAGCTCTAGGAGATATTCATTTTTGGTAACGGAAACTTTGTATCCTTTGACCAACACCTCCCTGTTTCCCCCTTCCTCAAACCCTGGTAATCACCAGTCTATACTCTGCTTCTGTGAATTTGTTACAGACCCCAAATGGTATTCTAGATAGGCTATCGTCCTTTTTTTTTTTTTTTTTTTGCCTTATTGCCTTGACTAGAATCAATACTGATAGAAATAGTATTGAATAGAAATGGTAAGAAGTAGTAAGACCCTTGTCTTGTTCTTGATCTCAGAAATTAAGCAGTGTTTCACCATTGTCTGTAGATGTTATCTGCAGATGTTTTGTAAATGTCTTTTTCCAGATTGAGGGTTTTCTTCTATTCATCATTTGCTGAGAGGTTTTTTTTTTTTTTTTTTAAGTCACAAATAGCTGTTAGATTTTGTCAAATGCTTTTCTTGAAATGATTGTATGTTTTTTTTTGTCTTTAAATTTATTAATATGATACACAGATTGATTTTTTGAATGTTAACTTTTTATTCCTGGGATAAACCCCACCATGTAATGTATCATCTTTTTTATTAATACATGTTATTGGATCTGATTTGCTAAAATTTTTTTAGAATTTTGCGTCTATGTTCATGAAAGTTTGACCTATAATTTTCTTTTCTTGTCTTTGCCTGCTTTTGTTATCAGGGTAATGCTAGCTTTGTAGAATGAGTTGGAAAGAATTCCTTTCACATTTCTGGAAGAGCTTGTTAGAACTGGGATTATTTCTTCTTTAAACGTTCGGAATGTCCCCAGCCCTGCATAAGCACCACTGGGTTCAATCCTTTTGAGAGATACTTTCCCTTCCCTGGGTGGTTTCCTCACACACATGTACTGACCAACACTCAGCTGCAAGCTAGTAGGGGACCCTCAGCAGATATTTGGGTCTCTCTATGCACATTTTTCTTTTTTTTTTTCTGTGCTGGGTCTTCACTGTAGGGCTCAGGCTCTTTAGCTGTGGTGCGCTTAGCTGTCCCTGAGGCATGAGGGATAATAGTTCCCTGATGAGGGATTGAACCAGAGTCCCCTGCATTGGCAGGCTGATTCTTTAGAGCTGGACCACAGGGTAAGTCCCCCTCTGTATACATCTCTGCTCCCTAGGACTCTGTCTTGTGAACTCCCTGCCCTAATGCCAGCAGGTAGAGGCCTAGGGTAGAGAAAATGCCAGTGGAGTCAGTAGGCTTCTCTCAGCCAATGACTGTGAAAACAGAAAGGATTACCAAAGGGGAATCTGACTGCAGTCTGCTAAAAGTCCCTCTATGACATTTAGAGCAATCATTTCCTCAACACACATGGACTGGACTGTGGACTCTGTGAATGCTCGTGATTTCTGGGATTCCAGGAGCTCCTTTGATGCCACAGGTTATGTGTTTCTTAGGCGATAACTGATGTTGATGTGGAGTACCCCTTGGTAGGTATAGACGGAAACTTCAGAGTGAAGAAAGGGACTGGCCAGGTCTTAAGTAACTTGGTGACTCTTGACCTCTGCTTGGTTCCAGACATCTAGACCAGTGTTCCCAGTTTTGCACAGCACCCCCCAACCCCCGCTTTGGGTTCTGACTGGAAACAGCAGTGGTCATCGGAGGAGCTGGACTTGGGCCACAAGGAGGCTACTGCCAAGGAACACACAGCCTGTTTCCCACCCGCAGGTGCCTTCTTCATCCCCTACCTCATCTTCCTCTTTACCTGCGGCATTCCTGTCTTCCTTCTGGAGACGGCGCTGGGCCAGTACACCAGTCAGGGGGGCATCACTGCCTGGAGGAAGATCTGCCCCATCTTTGAGGGTGAGTCGCTCGCGCCTGACTCCAGAGTCTCCACACCAGGTTATAAACTGCATTGGAATAACTGGGGGGGTTAGCAGCAGTGCTTATGGAGATAAGCCCCTGGGTCTATGTTAAACCTTCCACTTGTGACTCAGTGGGCATGAGTTTGAGCAAGCTCAGGGAGAGAGTGAAGGACAGGGAAGCCTTGCGTACTGCTGTTCATGGGGTCACAAAGAGTCGGACACAACTGAGTAACTGAATAACTCCACTTGTGGGCCCAAGAGAGAACTAGTCACTCAGCCCAGCAGAGGATGGAGGAGAAGATGGGTTGAGAGCGGCACAAAGGCCTTAGCTAATAAGTAGAGTGCAAAGCTATTTCAGCTGTACCTGTGTGTATTTTGCAATGCATACAAATAATTTCGTGCTTTAAAAAAGATATTTAATCAATGGAAAGCATTTAAAAAGAGATATTTTTTTTGTTTTTTAATTTGTTTTTAGTTTGGGGATTTTTTTTTTTTTTTTTGGCTGTGCCAGGCAGCCTGTGGCATTTTAGTTCCCCAACCAGGGATTGAGCCCAGGCCCTTGGCTGTGAGAGTACAGAGTCCTAACCACTGGACAGTCAGGGAAGTCTCTAAAAAGAATTTTAATGGAAAAAAAATCCATTAATAATTCTACTATCTTTGGACTTTCTTGGTGGTCCAGTGATTAAGAAGACTCCACACTTCCACTGCTGGGGGCCTGGGTTCGATCCCTGGTTGGGGAACTAAGATCCCACAAGCCTCAAGGCACCACAAAAATAAATAAATAAATAATTCTTCTCTCTTTACACAGCAGTTACTTAGGGTGTTTTATTTTAACACTCCTCTCTCTTTAGGATTTTCTTTAAATTTTTATTTTGAAATAATTATGTGTTCACAGAAAGTTGCAAAAGTAGCCCAGGAGTGTCACGTGTACCCATCACCCAGTTTTCCCTCATGGTAAAAATTTTATATAGCTATGGAACAACGTCAAAACCTGGGAATGGACATTGGTACCACCCACAGACTTTGTTCAGGTTTCACCCATTTCTATGCACTCGCTTATGTGAGGGTGTCTATGTGTAATTGTGTGTAACTGTATCACTTGTGTGGATTTGTGCGACAACCACCACTGTTCCATGACTACAAAGATCTCCACCCCACTGCCCCTTTATAGTCGCATTTACCCCCTCCCTGCCCTCATCCCTAACCTCTGACAACCACCGATCTGTTCTCTATCTCTGTGATTCTGTCATTGGGGAACACTATATAAATGGAGTCATGCAGTGTGTGACTTTTGAGATCCACCGTTTCACTCAGCATCGTGCCCTGGAGATGCACCCAGATTGCTCTGGTATCAACGCATGTGTGTGCGTGTGTGCTAAGTCACTTCAGTTGTTTCCGACTCTGTGACCCCATGGACTAACCCACCAGGCTCCTCTGTCCATGGGATTCTCCAGGCAAGAATACTGGAGTGGGTTGCCATGCCCTCCTCCAGGGGCTCTTCCCGACCCAGGGATCAAACCCAAGTCTCTTACATCTCCTGCATTGGCAGGTGGGTTCTTTACCGCTAGCGCCACCTGGGAAGCTCTTGGTATCAGTGGTTCATCCCTTTTTATTACTGAGCTGTGTTCCATAGAATGGATGAACATACTATGATTTATTTAACCATTCACCCACTGAAGAACATTTGGGTTGTTTGTATTTGGGAGAGATTTATTTCACTATCTCTTTCTCTATATTAAAATTTATGTATCTATTAGTTTGAAATATACAGTTTTTTTTTTTCATTTTTATTTTTTTGTTTTTATTTTTAAGAATTTTTCCTACTTATTTGTGTTTCTCTTTTAGTTAGTGTTATTTTCCATTTTCTACACAGCAATCATTGGATTGCATAAACTTTCATCAGATGCACATATCAAAATTTACTTAAGAGTTCTCTGTTCTGGGCGTTTTACTTATTTTTGATCACTTATAAAATTGTTATACTCTGCTATCATATATCTTGGTAGAGATAGCCCCCTTCTTTTTGAAATTATTTCTTTGGGATAAATTCCCAAGTTCAGAATCATAGGATCAAATGGACAACCACGTCGATGTCTTTTGATCTGGCTTATGAAAGTGTTATACTGACATACAGTCATTGAACTTGAGTAAGGACTTTCTCCCATATCTTTAACAGCTCTGAGTTATAACCCTAGTTCCCAAACTTGTCGGCACATTGGAAACACCCCAGGACCTTCAAAACATCCTGAGGCCTGTACCCCACTCCCAGAGGTTGTGATTAAATTGGTCTGGCATCTAGACTGGGCTTTGGAATTTTAAAAATATCGTCAGGTAATTCTCCTAACATGTGGACAAGTTTGGAAATCACCGAGTGACAGCTTCTGTAGAAATGTTCACTTGTGTTACGGATGCAGAATGTTACCTCCTCATCATTTCAGTTTGCACACCCAGGATGAAGGAGCATGAGAGCATTTTGAGGACGTTCATTCACTATGTGCACTTGCTCCTCTGTGAACTGTCTCTTCCTGCTCTTAGCACGTGTTTTTATGTTTCAGAAATAGATCAGAAAAAAAAAATAGATCAGATGACTTCCAGGGAACATTAGCTATTGGAATCTCGGAGTTCGCCTTACATGTGTATGAAATAGCTTGGAATTGGAATCAGTGAAGTTTCAGCACCAGGACTGATGCGAGTTCACAGGAAGCAGGGCAGGGCAGCAGGGGTGGGGAGGAGAGCGGGAGGCCCGGGCCCCGAACCCCACATCTTAGGATACTCCCAGTGGAGCACAAACCCTCTCCCCAGCAGGGGTGGGTGGGGAATGAGACACCTGCCTGGTGCCCCAGTCCGGTCTGCCCCCTTCCCCCGCCACCAGGCATCGGCTACGCCTCCCAGATGATCGTCACCCTCCTCAACATCTACTACATCATCGTCCTGGCCTGGGCCCTCTTCTACCTCTTCAGCAGCTTTACTGTCGACCTGCCCTGGGGGAGCTGCCGCCACGACTGGAACACGGGTGAGGTCACACCCTCCTGCTTGGCCGCGGTGACCGGGGAGAGGGATCGGCCCTGTACCCTGGGACCCAGGCCCCCACCCCTCACTTGGGATGCTCTAGAAGTCTTCCAAGGACATCACGGAGGTCTTACACCAAAGATAAGAGCATCACAGGGGAAATGTCACAGACCTTTTTTTCAAAAAGCAATTTTACTTACTTATTTTTCGCTTGTGCTGGGTCTTTGCTGCTGCACGTGCTTTTCTCTTTTTGTGGGAAGCGGGGGCTACGCTCCGGTTCTGGTGCCTGGGTTTCTCATTGCGGCGGCTTCTCTTGTTGGGGGGCACGGGCTCTAGGCACACGCTTCAGTGGCTGCAGCGCGTGGGAACAGTAGTTTCGGCTCCCGGTCTCTGGAGCACAGGCTCTGTAGTCGTGACACACAGGCTTAGTTGTTCTTTGGCACGCAGGATCATCCCGGCTCAGGGATCAAACCCACGATCCACTGAACCACCAGAAAAGCCCTACAGACTTTGTAAAAAATTCATGGGTTCCGTCAAACACATTATCAATGCAAGTATCATGAAGACAGAACTGACTTCATTTTGTGCAGTTTAGCCCTTTATGTGATCTGAGACATGGTTAGTTTGATATATGTATATATTGCATATAATACATATATTATATATATGTATATATTGCATACAATACATATATACTGCATACAATACATATATACAATATATGTATATATTATTATATATGTATATATAACATATATGTATATATTATTTCATTTATTTGTTTTTCATGTCTTCTTTCTGATGCTATTTTCAACTTCCAGTTTATCTGGACTGAACCGGGGAATACACCATTTTATACAGTATCTCTATCATTTACAATAGCAAGTAATCGTCTCTTGTAGTTCCATCTTAAGACAGAAGCCCATAAGGCCATGGAACTCTGAGTCTAATGAATAGAAAGTAAACATGAAATTAAAGATAAAATTAAAAGTTACCTAGGGGAGTGCTGTCCAGAAGAACCGTCTGGGGTGATGAGTGTCCTTGGTACTCTCTGACCCGGCAGCCACTAGGTGCCCCCTCACCTCCAAACTGTGTGCTGTCTCTCCAGGCCTTCCTTCCTTCGTTCCTCTCTGCCACCACCTCCATGCCACTACTTTTCAGGTGAAAAGTCCAGTCCTGGATGTCCCTCCCTGAGGGTCACTGATCCACTAGGCTCTGCTCAATGTGTCTGTTAGAGCCTGTCCCGGCCCCGGCCCCTGGCATTCACCCGGCTTTTTCTCTGTTTGTTGGTCTGGTTTGTGCTTAGTGAAGTGAAACTGAAAGTCGCTCAGTCGTGTCCGACTCTTTGAGACCCCATGGACTATACAGTCCATGGAATTCTCCAGGCCAGAATACTGGAGTGGGTAGCCTTTCCCTTCTCCAGGGGAATCTCCCCAATCCAGGGATCGAAGCCAGGTCTCCCGCATTGAAGGCAGGTTTGTGCTTAGCGCTCTGTACTGTATCCTGTGCTCTCAAAACATATTTGTGGAGTGAATCAGGTTTTTAAAAATCTGTTCTCTTCTGATATTTTCTTTATTGTGTTTTTTCTTCTCCTCTCTTTGTTTCCTCCTCCCCCCTCCCTCCCCACTCCCTCCTCCCTCCCTCCTCCCTCCCCCCACCCCCCCATATCCGTCCCCCCCACTTTTTTTTAATTTTTGGCTGCTGGGTCTTCCTTGCTGCTCATGGGCTCTCTAGTTGTGGCCCACAGACTTAGTTGCTCCTAGGCATGTGGGATCTTAGTTCCCTGTGCCGTGCCTCATGGCTCAGTTGTGTCCAACTCGTTGTGATCCCACGGACTGTAGCCCGTCCACTCCTCTTTCCATGGGGATTCTCTAGGCAAGAATACCAGAATAGGTTGCCATGCCCTCCTTCAGGGGAATCTTCCCAACCCAGGGTTGGAATCCAGGTCTCCTGCATTGCAGGCAGATTCTTTACCAGCTGAGACACCAGGGATACCAAGAATACTGGATTGGGTAGCCTATCACTTCTCCAGGGAATCTTCCTGACCCAGGATCAAACTGGGCTCTCCTGCACTGCAGGTGGATTCTTTAGCAACTGAGCTACCAGGGAAGCCTGACCAGGGACCAGTTCCCCACCCAGGGATCAAACCCGAGTCCCCTGCACTGGAAGGTGGATTCTTAACCACTGGACCCCCAGGGCAGTCCCCAGCTCCCAGATCCTCTGCAGGTGGAACTTAACACATTTTGCTGAGCAGGACCCCAGCCCTCACTTCCTCACAGATGGGTGATCACAAGTCATCTCTGAGAAGATTCACTTTCTTGGGTGTGCAGTGGGGAAAATGCTCTCTATCATAGTATTTCCCAGGATTGCTGTCCTGATAAAACAAAGAAGGGCGTGAACACTTTGTGAAAAGTCTGAAGGCATAGAGGGGTAATTGAGAGCCACTATTTATGGAGCGCCCTGGAGCCTCATCTTCATTTAATCCCCTTATCGGCCCTGCACAGACTCTTCTCATGTGCATTTAGAGCCAACAGGACTGAGGCTTAGAGAGCCTCTCAGTGAATAACCTGGGGTGTTGAGGGGGAGTGGGGGTGGGTGGGGAGTGGGATTCAAGCCAGAGCCTCCTGACCTGTATCCCTGCTCTTAGCCATGACTGCACCATTTCCCCAGATGGTGTCCTGATTGTTCCTCAAAGGTCGTGAGTCCATCCAGGATGGCGGCCCAGAAATATTTGTCTATTTGAAGCAGTGTGCAAAGCATCTTTGCTGATGCCGCCTGGTCTTGCTTTAATTATAACATGCAGCCGCGACCCGCCCCCCATCCCACCCCCTACACCCTCTGCCATGGAGAAGTGGGAAAGGGCGCCATGGGTTTGATGAGGTTATGATGTCTTTCGTGTCTCATTGTGAGACTGTTTTGTTTAGATAACTTCAGCCCAGACACCTTCCTTCCCAGTCTCCTAAAGCTCCCCCCACTCTCTGGTCACACTGGCCAGTGATCTTTCTCTTGCTCCCCCGACCCCTGGCTGCCCACAGAGCGCTGCGTGGAGTTCCAGAGGACCAATGGCTCTCTGAATGCGACCGCTGAGAATGCCACCTCTCCCGTCATCGAGTTCTGGGAGTAAGTGAGGCCTTTTCTCCCTTCATCCAGTGTGGACAGTGTGTCCAGGGCATGGGGCTGGGTTCATACGGTGGCGACTCCACAGACGGCAAGGGACGAATTTCTGCTTCCCCCTTTGGTGGCCCCACCATCCAAGTGGCTTTTCCCTTGTGCCTGTATCTGTGGTTAATGCAGGACTGTCCTCAGGCTGGGCCTGCCTCCCCTCCCCTGGGGCCAGCCCCATGAGTGTCCACCCTCCTCCCCAGCTGCTTGTCAGTTACCTTTACTGCTCCTCCCCCGCCAAATACTGACATTCACCCAAAAAGTGATTCCTAACATCAAAGCCGTCATCACGGTCCGGCTGAGAGAATGTTTGCATCCCCTTCTCTGGGTTCAGTTGCACTCGGCCTGGCAGAATAAACTTACCTGGGGACAGTTTGTCTTTGCCTTTCTGTCTGTCTATCCCCATCTCTGGGCAAAGGAGAGCCTCACAGATCAGAGTGAAGGAGCCGGTAAGCCTTCTTCAGATCAGAGCGAGAGGCCCGGCTCCACTGCCCAGGGAGCTGAGGCCGGCAATTCACCCCTCTCTCCCCAGGAGGCGGGTCCTGAAGATCTCGGAGGGCATCCAGCACCTGGGGGCCCTGCGCTGGGAGCTGGCCCTGTGCCTCCTGCTCGCCTGGGTCGTCTGCTACTTCTGCATCTGGAAGGGCGTCAAGTCCACGGGCAAGGTCTGTGTCAGACAGCCCCGGGCCCCTCCCCTCCTGGGGACCTCAGCCACCCACGGATTCAAGTTGTTCCTAGTCCGGGATGGGAGGGAATGACCCCACAAAGATTGCTTGGTGCTCGCTTGCTTGATTTTGTGCCTCTCTTGGGCTCAGTCACATGTTCTTCTATTTGGGGAAGTGAAATGGAAGAAAGACAGGGAGGGAAGGGGAGACAGGGGGGGGAAGGGGAGACAGAGGGGGGAGGGGGAGACAGAGGGGGAGGGGGAGACAGATGGGGAGGGGGAGACAGAGAGAGGGAGGGGGAGACAGAGGGGGGAGAAGGAGACGGGGGAGGGAGACGGAGAGAGGGAGGGGGAGACGGAGAGGGGGAGGGGGATACAGAGAGGAGGAGGGGGAGACAGGGGGAGACAGGGGGAGACAGAGATGGGGAGGGGGAGACAGAGAGAGGGAGGGGGAGACAGAGAGAGGGAGGGGAGACGGAGAGGGGAAGGGGGAGACAGAGGGCAGGGGAGACAGAGACAGGGCGGGAGGCAGGATCTCGGAGCACACCCCGTGCGTGGGCGCATCGCACTCTGAACACAGTGCACGCACCCTTTTTCATACATCAGTGCTCTGGGACTGTTCGTCTGGACAGTTCTCAGCCCCCCGAGGCCCAAGGGAGATGCCCTGCCCTGGAGCGTGTCATACAGGGCAGCTCGAGTTTTCCTGGACTCTGGCCCCCGAGGCTTCTGACCAGGCTGCTCTCCTAATCGGCCGCGCAGTCATGCTAAGCTCGTAAGCTCAGCGAGGACAGGGGTCACGTGTGACAGAGCTGTCGTCCCCGACGACCCTGGCCACAGTTCTAAGCCCCCTGTCAGGGGCATGCCTAAGTTCATTCAGTCACTCCACAAATATTTGCCGGGAGTTGTGTCGGGGGAGCCGGAGGGAGGGAGGCGGGAGGTTGTGGCTGGAGGCAGAGGGCAGACAGGACTGAACAGCTGCGGGCTGAGGGGTGAGCAGGAGGAGGGAGCTGGCGGGCTCCGTGACCTGTCCTGTGGGGTCACAGCTCCTCCAGCCCCTCCCGCCCCCCTCACGGCTTCCGTGTCTTTCCATCACCTTGGCCCAGGTGGTGTACTTCACGGCCACCTTCCCTTACCTCATGCTGGTGGTCCTGTTGATTCGAGGGGTGACGCTGCCCGGGGCAGCCCAAGGAATTCAGTTCTACCTGTACCCAAACCTCACGCGTCTCTGGGACCCCCAGGTAAGAAACCACCAGCGATGAGGGCTGCCCCTGTGTTCTGTATGGGCATCTCTGCTCCATCTCCGGCGTCTGTGGTGGGGGATATTTCCACATCTGCTGGCAGCTGTTTGTGCTCCCCTGCTAGCTGCCAGGGAGCCCAGGGGGTGTCCCCCGGGGGCTGAAGGTCCTAAGAGCCCTTCTCCAAGCTCTCCCCTGCCCCACCTCCCAGCCCCGCTTGGCACCTCCTTTCACACTGGGCAGCCTCTCTCCCCTGACCCTCCGTCAGCCTTCTGCTTCCCCCTGTCTGCCCACATGGCCACCCCTGACCATGCCCCCAGCCCCGCCTGGGGCCAGCTGGCTGGTGTTGAATTTCCTGCCTGCTGTCCAGAGGGCTGCACCCGGCCTCCCTATCCCTCCCGGCCCTTCCTTCAGGTCCACCCTCCAGGAGCCGGTGCTTGCTGACCGAGGGTTTGGACAGCAACGCCTGTTGTGAGAAGCCTCTGCCGGCTTCTCGCCTCCTGTTTGCCCGCCGTTTTGAAGGGCCTCCCAGGTGTCGCTAGTGGTAAAGAACCAGCCTGTCAATGCAGGAGACTAGGGTTACATCCCCTGAAGGAGGGCACGGCAACCTGCACCAGCATTCCTGCCTGGAGAGTCCCATGGACAGAGGAGCCTGGCGGGCTACAGTCCATGGGGTCACAAAGACTCAGACAGGACTGAGCGACTTAGGATGCATATATATGTATGCAAAGCCAGGAGGTGTGGAGGTGGAACAGGCCATGGGTGAGGGAAGCCCAGAGCCCTACACACCCGGCTACCCCCTGCCCCCATCCCCATGGCAGAGGTCACCTCCCGGGAGCCTCCTTGGCTTGGTGGGGAGGGACCATGTCCCTGAAAGTGTTGCCCAGCTCAGGGCAGACCGGCAACTGGACAGCTTTTCAAACATTTTAATAGTAAAGGCAGCGGCATTGTCTTGCTGAGGGGCAAGGGGTGCAGGAGAGGAGGAAACGGCCCCTCTCCCAGGTCCCTTTGAGGTGGGGACGTCCCCACAGAGGCAGTGGCTCCCCTTGCTCCTTGTGCAGAGGTTGGGGTGACTGTTCTCCAGCCTGCCATCCCGCCCCCTCCCCCGATGGACTACAAGCTCTTCCATCCTGGGTCCTGGGGTTGCTGTGGCCCCCAGAAGCAGCCAGACCACTTGAGCCCAGACGTTGCCCCAGCCTCAGCCTGGGATTCCTTCCTGACCTGTGGTGGGATGTGAGCGTGCCCTCCTGACCCCGTTTCTGAGACAGATAGAGACAGACGCAGCTGCCTCATCTCCACCTGGGCCCGAGGGTACAGTCGGGCCATGGAGCCAAACTGTAGAATGGCAGCTGCCGAAGCTAGAAAACCCCAGACGTCATCTGTGCAAACTCCTTCCAGCACAGATGAGCAGACGGGGCCCAGGCTCACACGGAAGTAACAGCAGGCCGAGACACACAAGAGACCCTGTGGTGGGACCAGGCAGCAAGCTGGAGGCGGTGGAGCAGCAGAGCGGGCAAGGCCTGGGGGGAGAGGAGCCGGGTGTGGGTCTGGCGTGGATCCTTCATGCAGGAGGAGTTGCTGTGGTTCTGGAGCACGGCGTGGACCAGTGGCTGAGCCACAAAGTGTCTTTGCTTGGGGGTCAGGCAGGAAGAAGGAGGGGTAAAAGACAGGGAGATGGGCAGGTGGAATGAAAGAAGAAAGGGACACAGGGTTCAGAATCACTGGAACTGACCTGTGGCTTCTGTAATCGATGCCCTGTTCGTGCTGACCAGCTGTGCGTAGCCGACAACTGCTGAGCGCCTGCCACAGCCCTGGCATCGTTAAGAGGTTCATGTGTACTATTTCAGCTCATCCTCACCACCAGCCAGTGAGGTATCCCCACCTTTGTTAGTTGTTGTATTGTTATTCAGTTGCTCAGTCGTGTCTGACTCTTTGTGACTCCATGGACTGCAGCACACAAGGCTCCCCTGTCCTTCAGCATCTCCCGGAGTTTGCTCAAACTCATGTCTGTTGAGTCAGTGATGCCATTCAGCTATCTCATCCTCTGTCGTCCCCTTCTCCTCCTGCCTTCACTCTTTCCCAGCATCAGGGTCTTTTCCAATGAGTCGGTTCTTCACATCAGGTGGCCAAAGTATTGGAGTTTCAGCTTCAGCATCAGTCCTTCCAATGAGTATTCAGGACTGATTTCCTTTAGGATTGACTGGTTCTATCTCCTTGCTGTCCAAGGGACTCTTGAGAGCCTTCTCCAGCACCACATATAACAGCTGCCGGCAAATATGAAGAAGGAGGACCAGAGAGCATGAAGCTCTGAGAGTTAAAAGGCCACAATTGTGTGTCTGGCTACTGCAGGGATGAAGAGTTCTTTCAGTCTCCTCTCCGGGACCCTGTCCTTCCAACCCTGGGCAGCTGCAGGCCGTGCAGGGAGCTGACGCCCTCAGAGTCCTCCAAGACCATGGGAGGGAGATGTTTCCAGAGCCAGGCTTGGTCCTGAGCTTGCGAGCAGCCATGTTAGCTGCTGGTCCTGGCCTCCTGTGGGGCGGGATGTCCCGACCAGAGTCCCAATCATATCCAGTTGGCATTCCCCAGGAATTGTGACAGTTCCAACCTGCATTTGGCTGGCACTTGAGAAACGTGCAAAATTCCTGCTGCACAAAGATCAGAGCGCCTCTGTCTGTCAAGCTCTCAGTCTGGGAGCGGAAGCCAGGCAGAGACACGACCGGGTTTATCTGCCTGCCAGGCTGCTGTGCGGTGGGTGGGCTGCCGCCTCTCCTGGGCTCCCCAGCACTGACTGTCCCACTGGGGAGCGGCCACTGGGGCTCTGCTGGTGCGTGTGCTGGCTTTAGACTCCGTTTCTTTCCCTCACCCACCCTGTCCATTGCACTTTGGTAGATCGGTAAGGACAGGGGTTGGGGACAAGGTGTCCAGAGAACCCTTGTTGGACATCTTAAATCCCTGTGTTAAGCTCTTCTCAGGAGGGTTTATTTCAGGGGGAGGTTGGAGCCATTAATTAGAATGAGGCTTTTTATTTTGATGTCGCACATTGAGACCTAGGGAACCTCATTGTCACTGGAAGGCGAGTTGCTTCTTTAAAATGACAGCAACAGCAAACAGCCCACTGTGCTGTGCTGCGCTTAGCCACTCAGTCGTGTCCGACTCTTTGTAACCTGCCCGGCTCCTCTGTCCATGGGGATTCTCCAGGCAAGAGTACCGGAGTGGGTTGCCATGCCCTGCTCCAGGGGAATCTTCTGAACCCAGGGATCGAACCCAGGTCTCTTGCATTGCAGGTGGATTCTTTACCATCTGAGCCACCAGCGAAGCCCAAGAATACTGGAGTGGGTAGCCCATCCCTTCTCCAGGGAACTTCCCGACCCAGGAATCGAACCAGGGTCTCCTGCATTGCAAGCAAATTCTTTACCAGCTGAGCTACCAAGGAAGCCCTGAGTGGGATAGGGAACTAGTATTTTTTTATGTAGTAGGCATTTGACATGCACTATTTTATTTTTATTTGTTATTTTACACATTTTTTCTGTTAATATACCCCTTTTATTTCACTTATTACCATTTTCATGATGAGGCAAGTGAGGTTCAGAGAGGTGAAGTGATCTGCCTAAGATCACACAGCTATTAATGAACAGAGTTAGGAAATGAACCCAGCTTGACTCCAAAGCCCAGGCTTTTTCTGTTACATAATTGCCTTCCTGAAAATAGTAAATATAATAGTTCTTGGGGTTGGACTCCAGGTTGAAAAACATCTTTCCTGGATCTTCTAGAAATTTCTCTCTTCCCCTGTCCCCCAGTTGGTCAAGTTTTTTTCACACCTGTTTTGTCGGGCAGTCTTCTGCTCCAGCCAAGCACATGGAGTTTTGTTCTGGAAACAAGGGCTCCTGTACTAGGCAGGTGGCAGCTGGGCTGTGGTGGGAACAGAATGGCTTGCTCTGCTGTCCTCCGGCCCTTCCCCACTCCGCTCCCAGCCTGCGGCTTCCTGACCCCAGCAGGTCAGCCCAGAGCAGCTGCAAGCAAACTCACTAGCCAGGGGCCTGGGTCACAATTGCGGTGTTGACCCCTGCACTCTGAACCCTCAGCCCTCTTGCTTCCTTTTCCTCTGTACTCATCAACCTCTCCTCCCAGCTTGATCTGAGTGTGTTCCCCGAGGGCGAGGTGAACATCGAACAGCCGAGTCACAGTTTTCCTTTACTTCTTCTTCCCAAGCCCCAGTTTGAAATACTTCCTAACAACGGGATTTGCCCATGGGCAACCATGGGAATGTCTCCAAGGAAACAGAGAGTTCCCTCTGTGGACCGTGGGCCCCGCCAGGTATGGGAGTAGACCTCCAGGGCCAGAGGCTGGGGCAGGTCCTGGATAACCTGCCTGGAAAGACCTCCCTGATTCTTTCTTTATATTTATTTATTTTATTTTGGCTTCATCAGGTCTTAGTTCCTGGAGGAGGAAATGGCAACCCACTCCAGTACTCCTGCCTGGCAAATCCCATGGACAGAGGAGCCTGGTGGGCTACAGTCCATGGGGTCGCAAAGAGTCGGACACGACTGAGCGACGGAGCACACACAGCAGGTCTTATTGGAGCAAATGGGGCTTCTACTGCATCACGCGGGCTCCTTCTTTGCAGCACACGGACTCCAGTTGTGGCCCACAGGCTTAGTTGCTCCACAGCATGTGAGATTTTATTTCCCCAACCAGGAATTGAACCTGTATCCCCCCACACTGCCAGGTGGATTCTTAACCACTGGACCACTAGGGAAGTCTCCCCTTATCCTTTCTTTTTGAGCTCAGAGACTCTTGCCTCACCCACCTGCCCTTGAGGCTACAATAATGAATGGAACGGACGAGTGACCTTCAGACCAGAGACCACTGGTTTCCTGGGAGGATGCTCCTCACAGTCTCTGGGGCAGTTTTAGAAGAAGAAAGGGTTTGAGATGCCCCAAAGGAGGCACTGGGCTTCCTGAGGCATGGCCTCTGCCTGGGGCATCCACAGAGTTTTGTCGCACCCCGCTATGCCGTGCTCGGCTTCTCTCCTTTCCTTGTCCAGTTTCTGAAATAAATCCCGAGGTCCCCCTCCCCTCTCCCCATCAGCATTTCCCCTGAGGTTTAAGAACGTTTCCCTGGGGTGGTCAACCTTGCCCGCTAGCTCCTTTCTGGCCCTGCCCCCTTGGGGGTCTTCCTCTGTGCTTCTTGCCAAGGACCCCTGCCTTGGGTGGCAGCCCCTGCCTCCCAAATGCCCTGGGAGTCCTGGTGGGATGGCCCCCCTCTCTTCACCCTCTTTCCCGTCTGTCCCCACCCCCGCAGAAGTGGAAAGAGAGCACCAGGGTGGACTCCGTTTATCAAGGGCTGGAGGGGAGGGATCCCCACTTCCGGCTGTTCACTGGGGTTCCCCAGGAGGCTCTGAAACCACACAAAATTCTGGGTTCTGCTCTAGTTCAGGGTCTCAGCTGGGATGCTGGTTGAGGAATCCATGTTCAGAGGCAGTCAGCTGGCATAGGGTCCCTCGGGCCCGCCAGAGCACCAAGGAAAGAGGGGGGGCATTTGGGAGAAGTGAGTGGTGAGAGCAGGAGCAAGGGAGGTTGAGGGTGGTCGCAGTGATTAGGGAGGCGGGAGGGGTGGGCAGGGGCTGAGGAGCTGTGGACATGAGCAGCTGAGGCTTTGGTGCCCGTGGGCACAGGGAGCCTGATTTTAGTGGAAGGACAGCAGGGACCTCTTTGGGGGCTGTTGTGGAGGGTGAGACCCGAAGTGGGGATCCCACCACCGGCCTGGCGATGTCCATGGCCGCAGCTTGGTGCTCACGTCCCCTGAAGGCAGGAGGTGCCTGGGGAGGGTCTGTGGCCCCAGGACCCCCACCTCCTGTGGATCTGCAGCCTTGCCGAGCCCCGTTCGCCTTGATCTTCTTTCTCTTTGGGATGTTATTCTAGCTGTGAAATCTAAATCATAGCTCACACAGGCCAGACCGGCAGCTGAGATAATAAGAGGGACAGCCGTGCCCTGTGTTCGCCAAGCACCATCTGCCCCCAGGAGCACACAGCCTCTTAGAGACGAGGTCTCTTCATTCTCTGGATGTTTTGTGAGCGGAGGATCCCTCCTCTGTTTTCTGAGGGTTTTGAGGCACGTGGGGCACACACTCTGACATTGAGGACCCACATCCCCAGACTGTCCCTGGGTTCCTTCCAAACTGGGCACATCACCCGGGGTCTGGGGTGGGAGAAATTGGGGGCTGAGTCCCAGGCTTTGTTTGCATTACAGCAGCACGGGGCCTGGCCTCACTTTTTCTTTTGCTTGTTTGTTTTTTATTTTGTATCTGACTGCCCCAGGTCTTAGTTTCAACATGAAGATTTTTTTTTTTTGCAGCATGTGGGATCTAGTTCCCTGAGCAGGAATTGAACCCAGGCCCCCCCCCCCCGCCCCCGCATTGCATGCAGGGAGTCTTAACCATTGGACACCAGGGAAGTCCCCAGGCCTCACTTGGTTCTACAGCACCTGCCCGCTGGCCTCCATCGTGGGTCCTTTAGTCCTGATGCCCGTGCCATCCTGGTGCTGCCCAAGACACCCCATCTAGGGGCCCAGGAAGTTGAGCCCATTGGGACAGCATGATCTCGGGGCTCTCTGCCCAGGCCTAGGGCAGGGCTCGGCATCCCCAGCCTGGCTCAGCTGTGCACCTGTGGGCACCTCGGAGGAACAGCTTTCTTGCCTTTTCTCTGTGTAGGTGTGGATGGATGCGGGTACCCAGATCTTCTTTTCCTTCGCCATCTGCCTAGGATGCCTGACAGCCTTGGGCAGCTACAACAAGTACCACAACAACTGCTACAGGTGAGTGGGTACGGGGCCTGAGCGCCTGACCGTCCAGGTATGTCAGGGTGTAGGGGAGATCCCTGCACCCCACCTGCCTTCACCCCACTCTCCAATCAATCCCCCAGAGCTGCCAGGTGATGAGAGGAGCCGGGGCAGCACGGGCAATCAATTGCTTCCCGGGGAAACAGGATAATTGAGGTTGGCTGGGAAACCCAGCCCCAGGCTCACGTAGAGGGCAGTGGGCACAGGTGTGCAAGCAGACCTGCCCGGGAGTGACGTCACATAGAGCAGCCTGGTCCTGCCTGCTCTGTCCCGTCCCCATGGTGGTTCCCACGGGCCCATCTGGGTTATGTCAGAGAATTTAAGCCGGTTTTAGTATTACCTAAATAAAATCACATCATGCATTTCAAAATCGAAACTTAGGTGAGTAAGGAACATCTGTAGCCTCGGTCCCCCTCTCCCCTCTGTTAACGTGTGGGCTGGGCTGAGTCATGAGGTTGGTGTCTCAGGAGGCATGGTGACGGCATGGTGGGAGAGGGAGGCCGTGTGTCCGTGGGTGAGGTTCACACCCTGTTACTCCCTTGGGGCCTCACTCTTCCAGGATGACCGTGGGTCAGTCCAAGTCTGAGCCCATGGAGTCGGGGCTCAGGACCAGCCCCTAGGGTGTCCTCTGCCCCTGCTGGGCAAGCAGTGTCCCTTGAGGTCCCTGGTCCCGGCCAGAGGCACTGGGAGCCCCGCTGACTGTCTGTTCCCTGCCCCACCCTTGCCCGCAGGGACAGCATCGCGCTCTGCTTCCTCAACAGCGGCACCAGCTTCGTGGCCGGGTTTGCCATCTTCTCCATCCTGGGCTTCATGTCCCAAGAGCAGGGGGTGCCCATTTCTGAAGTGGCTGAGTCAGGTGGGTGGTGTTTTGGGGAGTGGGGGGCCCAAGACAGGGGACTCTGTGACCTTTGTCTGAACCTTTGCCAGCTCACTGGGATTCACAGGTGTTTCTACTGTCCCCTACACTCTGAGTGGCCTTTCAGTGGCTGCGTCCTGGGAAGACATGGGGTGGACTTAAGCAGCAATTCCAGTTTCAAAGGGCGAACGGGTGTGCACAGAACATTTTCCTTCCCACAATGGCCTCCAGCGGCCCACCCTGGAGGCAAGCAGTGTTACCAGGTTCATGTTTTTCCTTCCAGGAATGGTTTAAGCTTTTATCAGAAAAAGGATACACATACATCTATATATACACATTCACACACACATACCTATTACTGTTTCTGCTTGTTACATCTTGTAACGACCAGTTGCTAAGGTGCGGTATACACTGTCCTGCATCCTGCCCTGTCTTGTTCCCTTTAAAGTGTGTCTCAGAGGTGAGTTAATTACCGGCACATGGCTTTCCTCCTTTAAGTGCCTGGCCTGCCTCCCCCATGCAGCACTGCTGCTGCTTTTAAATAAAATCACAGATGGTCCCCTATCTGGGTAAGTGGCCAGCGTTTGCCTTGTACACCCTCTAGGCCCATGGACCACCTGCTGGCACCTGTAACAAGACGACTTTGATCATGGGGTTCACAAGCTCCCTCGTCACACAAGGTGCTGGGCACCAGATAACTGACATCATGGGTTCTTATTAAGAACGATCGCGTTTCTCTGTTACAAAGCGCTGCCCTGTGCCAGGCGAGGTGCTGAGCATTTGTGGTGACTTGTGATGGAGAGTGGTGGGGCAGGCCCCGGCAGCACGGGAAGCAGGCTAGGAGCTGACCATCATCCCAGCTCACAGTCTTGCCCTTCCTTTTAGACAAGATGGGGCGCGTTCAGAGTGGTATGGCCATAGACATGCCCTTCCTTTCAAAGGCAGCTCCCTATGGATGATCGGGCGCTGGCATGTGACCCTGTTCTTGCCATCTGAGCCGGCCGGGGGCAACATGAAGTGTTTGAGAGGATGGTGGGTGGGGCGGCATCATGACACCCAATTTCAGCTCGCTTGCTGTCGGGCAAGAGAAAAGGCCCCCACTGCAGAGGTGGCCAGTGGTGCTCCAGACCCAGTCTAGTCGTGAAGGTATTTTCTTTGGAAACTTACAGAAACCACTCTCCAGCAATTGTCTTATGGTCGCACAAAGGCTCCACATCCTTCACCTCCCCCGCTCCCCCTTTCACACTGGGACAACCAGCTCCACAAACATCTGTGAGCTCTTTTTAAGTATGAAACCTCTGGTTTGGGGTAATAGATCTGAAGAGTGAGTGCTGAGGATTTGGGGGTAGAAATTATAGAAATCCTATTTTCTAAAACCCTTTAAAATACACATAGCTTTTACGTTCTCCTCCTGCCCCGAGAAAACAGCGGGCGGGACCTTGAAGAGCAGGGGTCAGGTCAGGGTCTGGGTGTCTTCTCCTGGGCCAGGACGGTGGTGGGGGTGGCTAGCTTCAGGGCTCCCGCTGTCCTGTATCTCACACCGGGATGCCCGCCCAGGGGTGGCACCGGCGTGTCCCTCTCTCCCTCCAGGCCCCGGCCTGGCCTTCATCGCCTACCCCCGGGCAGTGGTGATGTTGCCCTTCTCGCCCCTCTGGGCCTGCTGCTTCTTCTTCATGGTCGTCCTCCTGGGACTGGACAGCCAGGTATCAAGAGAGATGGCCACTCAGAGCCTGAGAGACAGTGGTGTGCGGGGGCTGGGGGTGGGGAGCAGCGGGCTTGTTCCCCAACATTGAACCTGATGCCCCTAAGGCCCTTAAAACAGCTGGGGGCTGGGCGCATGTCAGGCGGCGATGCCTTTCCAGGGACCAAGGGGGTGCTTTGGAGGGTGGATCCAACCCCAACCATGCAGGGGCCGCTCTGGACTGTCATTAGGCAGGCAGGGCTGCCCCCGGGAGCGATGAGCCAGAGCTGGTTGATGGAGCTTCTCGTGGGGGGCGCTTGCCCTCCAACTCCTCGCCTTCTCGTCCAGTTCGTGTGCGTGGAAAGCCTGGTGACGGCGCTGGTGGACATGTACCCCCGTGTGTTCCGCAAGAAGAACCGCAGGGAGGTCCTCATTCTGGGGGTGTCTGTCACCTCCTTCCTCGTCGGGCTGGTTATGCTCACAGAGGTGAGAGTGTGGGGGCTTGCAGGTGGGTCCTGGGGAGGCAGATAAGCCAAGGAGGGGGTTACTGTCCTCCCGGCAGGGGAAGCAGGTGTGGGGGGGTGGAGTGTGGGCAGGAAGGACAGGGGGGAGGGAGTGGGCTGCTGTGATACCAGGTCTCTGCCGTCTGGGCTTCAGGGCCTGAGGTCTGGTCCTTTCCTAGCCCAGGAAGCACTGCACATCTTAGCTCTGGTCATGGCTGAGGGATGCTTTGGCTCCCCAGATGCTGAGAAGTATGGAAAGCCTAGATGGGAAAATCAAAAGTGTCCAGTGCAGTTGTACTGGAAAAAACTGCATCCAGCAAGACCCCATGAGTTCCCAGGCAGCTGACCCAAGTTCCAGGGACAGACTTCAAAGGCAGAAAGGGAGCCCTGGGGTGGGTGACATTCCGGGTGACATCTCAGGGGAGAAGGCAGGAGATGGAGCTCATAGCTTGATGGTACCCAGGACGGCCCCTTATCCTGACCTTCTGCCAAAAACGCACACTGTCGTGGACTCTGCGTCACCCCCTGCTTGTTCTCAGGACTGAGCTAACAATGGCTGTTTCAGCTCTCTTTCCAAAAACAATAAGAAGCCCCTGTCCTCGTCATGTGTCTGCCTAGAGCTTCACAGCTTACCAACCAGGCTCTCTTTTCATCTCTGTCTCCTGTGATCCTCCCTGCCTCCACTCCATGGCCCGAGGGTGCCTGTCTCCTCAGGTAAGGTTCTGTCTCTCCCCCTCCCCGGGCAGGGCGGCATGTACGTGTTCCAGCTCTTTGACTACTATGCGGCCAGCGGCATGTGCCTGCTGTTCGTGGCCATCTTCGAGTCCTTCTGCGTGGCGTGGGCCTACGGTGAGTGACTCCCTCCGGTCCTGACCCTGGTACTCGCCTCTGCCCAGGGCTCTCAGACAAAGGAGATACCACTGCTCACAACGACCTTTCCCTGGCCCAACCTCAAAAAAAAAAAAAATCTCAAGAATCCGACATGGCCCCCAAGAGGTGGTCTTGTGCACCCTCCTAATGATGGCTGCCCCCAGCCCACCCTAGGGGCCCATATCACGTCTTATCCAGAGCTTTTCAGCCTTTAACAACCTCGATCATCAGAAAGCCCGTGCCTTGGCCCAAGCCGAGTTATGTCTGTGAATCCCAGGCAAGAGTCAGCTCCCAGGGGCGATCAGAGAAGACAACCACCACATCTTTTTCTGACTGATCCTTGCCTTTCCTGGTGGCTGTGGTCCCTGTCCTGATGCTTCAGATGCTAGACGGTCCTTTCTCCCCCTCCCTCCTCTCCTTCATGGCAGGAGCTGGGCGCTTCTACGACAACATCGAGGACATGATTGGGTACAGGCCATGGCCTCTCATCAAATACTGTTGGCTCTTCCTCACGCCGGCCGTGTGCACAGTAAGACAAGCTCCAGAGGAAAAGCCAGATGAAGGGAGAGAGACGGTGGTCCAGGAGGGTAGACGAGCCCTTACCCTAGAAGTTACTTCTCCGTGGGGACTGAAAATCATTTAGAGGTTTCATTCATCCTCCTGTTGGGTTCTGCAAAATGCTACCCAGATAGCTTCTTCCTTTCCATTTCACAGAAGGATAAACTGAGGGCCAGGGCAGCTGGCTCGATCTACTCCACAATGTGAGTCTAAAGTGACAGGTGCCTTGGGCTGTTGAGGTGATACTCACTGATAAAGTCCAGCGATGACAATAGCAGTTCTAGAACACTTAACTTCCTGCTGGGCACAGAGTACATCACACATTTAATCAATCCTCACAAGAACCCCACGAAGTTAAGGATTACCGCTGTATTTGCTTCTCAGGTGAAACTGAAGCCCTGGAGGTTAAGCATTTCACTGGAGCTGGAAGGTGGCTGAGAGCTGGGACTCAAGCCCAGGCAGCCTGGCTTGGAGTCTGGGCCTGAGCTCGCAAGCAGTGCTGCTCTGGCTTTCCCTGGGTCAGCAGTGCCCCTGAACGCCTGTGCTGATGACAGGCCAGGGGATGGAGGCTCCACCCCTGCGCTCCAGGTGCTCACAGCCCGGCACCAAGTCCCAACTGAGGGCCAACCATGTGTAGAGATGCCCAGGGGCACGGGAACCCTGCAGAGACAGAGTAGGCACCTTGGAAATACCTCCCTGGGGGTGTGGATTTTGAGCAGTCTGTGGATGGAGGCTGGAGGTAGACTGGCCCAGCTGGGTCGGAGGACCCATGCTCCCCCAGCCCCATCTCTCCTACTCTCACCCTCAGGCCACCTTCCTCTTCTCCCTGATCAAGTACACCCCGCTGACCTACAACAAGAAGTACAAGTACCCGTGGTGGGGCGATGCCCTGGGCTGGCTCCTGGCCCTCTCCTCCATGGTCTGCATTCCTGCCTGGAGCTGCTACAAGCTCAGCACCCTCAAGGGCTCTTTCAGAGAGGTAGGGAGATGGAGGGGAGGAAAGAGTCAGAGGATGAGCTGGTGGCTTGTCCTTGCTGACAGGTGGCAGCCTGCCTAGGTTGAGGGTGGTTCACCGGAGAGCCACGGGTCCTGGCTTGGGGATCGGGGAGGGACAGACGGAGTGCTCAACAGTCTCAGAAAGAGACAAGAGGCTACCGAGATGCTGCTGTGGTTACCAGGAGGGTGTCTGGGTAGGAGGAGGCATGCACACAGCAGCGAAGAGGGGTGCTGCCCACCCCCTCCTGCTCACGACAGCTCCCACTCTGCTCGCAGAGAGTTCGCCAGCTCCTCTGCCCAGCCGAGGACCTTCCCCAGGGGCACCGAGCAGGACCCTCTGCCCGGGCCACACCCAGGACATCACTTCTCATCCTGACTGAGCTGGAGCCTCACCGCTAGGGGCCAGGCCCTGGGTGGTCCAGTGAACCTGGCTGCGGGCATGATTACAGAAGGAACACAAAGAAGCAGCCCCTCTGTGCTTCTCCAGGCTCCCCGACCCGGCTCGGGAAGGGGTGGGGGGTGGGGGGCAGGCAGAGACTAGACAAGATAATAGGGGACATTTTAGAACCCAATTCTGAGCTGGGTGCCAACTTCCCTGCTCCAGGGGTGGCTGGACAGGTGAGAAGGGCCAGGATCAAGGGCAACCCCTTTGAGAAGGGCCTGGGGAGTCTGGGGGATGCTGGGGGGAGGGGCGAGAGCTCTGTTTGGCTTCCCTTCATTCCATTAAATCCATGTTCTTCCCACCAGCTGCTAGCGGGTCTGCCTGGTTTCTGCCCCCTGCCCACCTCCTCACCCACCCCATCCACTGTCTCTCCTTCCAACATTGAGTGGGGTCTCTCCTTGTGGACCAGGAGCAGAGGGGCTGCTGTGGGAGATGGGGATGGGGTCCAGGCACGGTCCTCTGTCCCCAGGCCCTTGGCCAGAGGGGTTGTCTCCCCTCTGTCCACACCCCCATCCGTCCCCTCTCCCCATCTGTCCCCTCTCTCAGATCCCTTCCCCCCTCCTTCACTCTGGAATGAGAAAGGAGATGGAAGGGAGAAGAAGGAGTTCTCATTAGAGGAAGGAGGATGAGAGTGGCTGGGCTTCTTTCCGTCAGATTTCCCCCGTCGAGTCTTTTCCTGGCCTGGCCTGCCCAAACTGCACTCCGTACTGGGCAACGTGCGCCAGGCTCTAGACAATCCGCGAAGCCCCGGCGGAGCAGGCCACTACCCGACTCGGCCAGCAGAGGGCGCCACCTCCTTGGGGCCGCCGCGCATTTCAGCTTGCAGGAGGATGGATGCGGACTTGGTACCCAAGACGCGGCCTCCAGGCGGGCGATTAAGAGACCTCCGCCGGCTGCCGGCCCGAGCGCGCAGATGCGTCCAGAGAGAAGCCGGCGACGGGAGGCAGAGCCTATGCGACTTTGCGGTCAGCGGGCCTGACTTTGGCCTTGCAGCCCTGGGCAGATGCCTGGAGCAGGCGCTTGTCCTGGGGGCCTCCAAGGATTCTTAGCGATGCAGACAGGTGCACAGAGTTTCCTGGATGATTTTCTTAGCTTTTTAGTGAGCCTACTAGTGGGAAAATGCACTGAAGCCCTCGGGTTTTATTCTTTGTTATTGTTGGGAGGGTTTATTAATATCAGTGACGGCAGCTCATTCCTGGACAGTAGCTGCCGCCCCCACCCCCCACCCCAGGGTGCCAGGCACAACCCAGTCCTAAGATGGGAGAAATAAGTTTGCTAGAGGAACTTATGGGTCTCCAGATACACACTTGGAGTCTTTGCCCAGCTGAGGACATTTCCAGGACACAAACTACTGGGCGCTGTGCTCAGGACACGTGAGGAGCAAAAATGGACATCTCTTTAAGGACAAAGGATGACAACTCCTATGAAAGACAAGCAAAGTCTCTGAGAAGGAATAAGTGGGTGTGGGAGGGACCCCGAGGATCCCAGGACAGGGGTCTGGGAAGTCCCAGGGAGAGAGGCAAGCACTTCAGTCACAGTGATCTAACCCCTCTTTGGGAGCTTCGCTGATGGTGGATGGAGTTGGAAAATAACCCACCGGCACCAAGATCCGGAGATGTGGGTTCTGATCCTCTCCTGCCTCACACCTGCTGGGTTTCTTGTTGGAATTCAGGTCTTCATTTTTTGCAGACAGATGATACTGGGCGCCTCACCCACAGACAGGTTTGTGGTGGGGCTGGATGGGGTCACGGGCATGCAGGCCCATCCCTGAAGTCATAAGACCAGTGGGGAATGGATCAGGGGGAGCTGTCCTAGAAGTCAGGGCTCAGGTCAGGGAAAGGGAATGGCCATACCTGGAGGTGACTTCAGCCTCTCAAAGGGATGGCTGGGGTGGGGCCACTTTCTGTCCCCTCTGCTTGAGCCCTGATTGGGAGATTCAGATCCTGCAGTTCCCAGAGGAAGAAGAGCCCTTTGTCTAGAGACCCCACCTGTTGGAGAAGGAGACCTTAGAACACATCATTTAGCTTCTGCTGCTGCTGCTAAGTCACTTCAGTTGTGTCCGACTCTATTCAATTTGCTCATCTGTAAAATGGGCAGATCAATGCCTCTGTATCAAGGTTTCTGTGAGGCAGGCAGAGAGCCTCAGGGCAAGCTGAAAAGAGAGGGGAGAGGCAGCAGTTCCCAGAGAGTTAGGGCTGGCCACCCTGAGATCGGGGAGCTGCCAAGGGGACCCTGAGTCCCCAGGCTTCGTGGGCCCTCAGACTGTGCTCACACATACAACAGGTCTAGGATCCACACCTGTGCACACACACAGCCCCTCACTCTCCACAAATGAGTGTGCACAGACCTGGACGCACCACAGTCTGCCAGGCTGGCAGGCCTGGCACGGGTCTTACTAGCGATGTGACCTTGGGCAAGTTCATGGCTCCGATCCTTAATTTTCTCCTCTATAAAACGAGAATAATAATATTTACCTCATTGTGGTGTTAGAGTCCAGTGCAGAGGGTAGGGGTAGCTGCCTTGGGGACTTATTTCAGGCAAATCCATCCTGTTTCCCATGACTCCACCCCCACCCATGCATTGAGTTGTCAGTGAAACAGAAAAGCCCAGAAAGAGCTCAGAGACATCTTTGCTGCCCGCCCTACTTCCCCAGCCCCATGTATCAGGTTGCAAGGGACCCCAGGAAGAAGGCTACACATTTATTACCTAAGCATTTTTGCTAGGAGGCAAGAGAGAGGCAGAGCTAAAATAACCTTACATCCATGGCCTGAGGGTCCTGCTTAGCACCAGCAGTTTTGTCTAAGAAAAGCAAGACCTGAGTCCTCCAGGCCCTAATCTACCCCCTGGTTCTGAGAGAGCAATACCCTTTCTGGAGAGGGAAGACCGAGATCAGTATTTCCCTCGAGTTGCATCCATCCATCCCTCCCACCCACCCAGCCGTCCATCCACCCACCCAGCCGTCCATCCACTCACCCAGCCGTCCACCCACCCACCCATCCATCCATCCATCCATCCATCTGTCCATCCATCCAGCCAGCCATCCGTCCATCCACCCATCCACCCATCCATCTACCCACAAATTCATCCATCCATCCACTTGCCTACTCTGATCCAGCGCTATATCAAATGCTTGAAGGAGAAACACAGAATTATGACATGTGATCCCTGCTCTCTGGATATTCCTGGTCTAGGCAACATTGCTGCAGAGGAACAGGCACAGATTTTTGGAGCCCAGCTTCAAATCCTAGCTCTGTCATTTACTAGAGAGACCTCCATTAGCTTCTCTTTGCCCCAGCTTTCTCATCTGAAAAATGGGCTAATAATTTCTACATTTCATGTTTCTCGTGAGGACAAAATGGGGTGTCATGTAAAGCATCCGGCCTGAGTCAGGCGCTCAGGGACCAGGCCCCACCTCAGGCCCTCTGCAAGCAGGCGCGGGGTAGAAGATGACTGCGGCGATGCAACGGTTTTGACTGCAGTAAGATACCGCATTCACTAGTCCATCTTCACTCCCAACCCTGCCCAGCACGGAGACAGCTCAGCCTTAGGCAGGCTTTCCAGGTAGCTTAGGGATCCTCACCTTTTGCAAAGATGGGAGTTTACAGATTGTTCTAAATGCCCAGCAGGGGCTGGAAGCTGAAGGGTTCGGTGGGCTTGAGTCAGGGAGGGTGGGAGACACAGGGCAGCCAGGTGAAGCCTGGCAGCCCTTCTCTTTGAACCCTTCTCTCATCCTCGCAGAGATGCCTGACACACTTGGCACCAAGAAACATTTCTGAATGAATGCCTGAGCTGGGAAATTCACCCTCTGCCCAGCCTGGCTTTCTTCCCTTGCGCTCCCCGCTTCCCGGAGAGGCGGACCGTTTGTTCTGAGTAGCTGCAGCCAGGTAATCAATCACAGGGACTTTGGGGGCCCCTCTGCTGTTCGGTTGACACCCTGTGGGGACAGGGGACAGTGGCCAGGCATCACAGCAAGCAGCACAGTCACTCTATCCCCGCTGGGGGCAGGGGACACGGGGTAAGGATTCTGTCCGGGGAGCCTGGGGGAAGTGCTGAAAGGGGCCTGAGAGACGCTGAGTGGGGTGCTGATGGAAAACTACAGACTGAGACTCGAGCTTCACACCCCGGCCCTGCGGGGAAGTTCTAGAACACGAAAGGGAAGTCCAGGCCGAGGGAAATTTCCCTTCTCCCCACAACTTCTCCTCCCCCCACTCCAACCACGTGGGGCCAGAGAGACGTCTTTATTGTCCGGAAAGAGACCCTGGCTGTACGGAGTCAAAGATCACGGGCAGCCCTGTACCACTACCGTGAGGACATGGCAGAAACATCAATGAGGACCCTGTTCTAGAGCAGCTCCCCGGGCACACAGGAGGGCACAGACGCTAACTCAGACACCAGTCCACCGCGGGTGGCTGCCAGGCCGTCAGACAAGTCCCGGCTGTGTGCTTACTGCCCAGAGGTCACCAGGGCATCATTGTTGCTGCATGGGACTCCTGCACCCCAGCCCCTGCTTCCGGAAGACCCTCAGCAAACACCAGCAAGTGGCCCGAGACACCAGCAACACCCTTTAGCCCTCCGGGCAGCTCTGTGAGTGAGCGCTGTCAGGTGAGATAAGAGGCTCAGATGCCTGCCCGGCTGACATGACCAGTAGGTGACAGAGAAGGGGGCAGACCCAGGGCTGTCTGCCTGCAAACCTGTGTCCTTTGCGGATGCTGCTTCCCAAGGCATGCTCTGGGCACTGTGTCTAGGAAAATCCCAAGGAAACGGGCCGTGGCTGGGAAGGTCCAGAGCCTGGCCGCGAAACCACAGAGGGCAGGTACTGGTGGAAAAGTCCAGCGGTGATTCACCTCCTCCCTGCCCTGCCCTCCCCACATCTCAGCCTGCAGCCTGGGGGTTGGTAGCACCCACCCTACCGCCCAGTGAGAGAGGGCTGTGCCCAGCCCTGTCCATCCTGTCCGCTTCCCTCCAGAGGAGCAGAAGCCACACCAGAGGGGCGAGGTGAGAGGGGAGGGGAAGGGACAGAGCAAAGGAGGGGAGGGAGGTGGGTCTCTGGGGGGTCGTCCTGAGACAGTGCCTCCACCACCAGCCTGGCTGGGAGGGAGGGAGGGAGGTGGGGGAGGGGGCTGGGGACGGAGGAGACTTCCTGAGCTTGGGTGTTGTAATCCTGGTTCACAGACTCTTGGCCTCCGTCCCTCTTTCTGCTTGCGGCATTTCTCTGCCCCTTCTTTTTCCAACATACTGGCTCATATGCACGTGCACGCACACAGACACACACACAGTCACTTTCTGTCCTGGTTGGGGGGTGGAGGGCGGTCCCAGGACCACGTTGGATGGGATTCTGAGCTGGGAGGAACAGGAGAAGGAGTGGGACAATTTCCTTTTCAGGCTGGGTCTTTTAGCGTCTTCCTGGGGACTCTGCTGGGGACACGGGAGCCCAGGAGCTGGACAAAGGGATGAGGTGAGCGGGATGCAGGATGGGGAGGACTGAGAGCTGCCACAGAGGGCTCAGGGGACCCCCGGGAGGAGGACTGGATGGAAGCGTGTGTCTGGCTATGAGCGAGGCTGGAGGGGAAGTCTGGTGCTGGGGACTCTTAGGACACGGCATCCTCCCCAGCTCCCTGCATCAGCAGCATCTGAGCTGTTCGGGACAAGCCTGTGTCATAGCAGGAGGAAAGTCCTTGGATGGGGTCCGGCCCCAGGGAGCGGGTGAGAGAGAGGTGATCACCGGCTGGAGAGGGAAGGGGAGGCAGGCAGGTGGTGCCCGCAGGTGGGGAGGAAGGCTGGCAGGTGAAGGGCCATGACCTGATCAGACTCCCCACCAGGCAGGCTCCCCGGAGGAGGAGGCTGCGGGCTTGTGCCCTGGGGGTCCACGAGGGCTGAGCCAGGCAGCCCACGGGGTGTGAAGGACTGGACGGGGGAGGGGCTCAGGTCGTGGTGTGGTGCACACAGGTATGTGAGTGCACGGGGACGTGACGGGAGCGGCCCCAGTGTGTGTGCAGAGCGGGAGCTGGTATGTGGGTGTGGGCTGAAGCCGGGGCTGGGCGTCCGGGGCCAGGGCCGCTCCCCCATCGCCGGGCCTGTTGGGCAGCAGCAGCGTTTTCACCTGTGTCCGCTCCTTGGCTGGACACTGGGCAGGTCTCCACCTACCTGCCCAGCCCCTAAAAATGGTGAATGTGGGGCTTGCCAGCCTCTTGAAGAGTTCCTTCCTGGGCAGGGCTGGGCCGGCCGTGGGTGTGGGTATCTTGCCTCTGGAGGCACTGAAGGATGGTGAGATCCTGTTCGCACCCCCACTTTCTGCCCCAGCTGAGCAGAGCAGGTGGCAGCCTGGGCAGGTGACGCCAGGAGCTGGAGAGGTGACAGAGCTGGGGTGAGCCCTTGGAAGGGGGAGTTCTCTGCAAATCATCGAGACTGAGGGTAACACTCTTGCTTAAGTATTCCTGGCAAACGGGCCAGAGGTGGAAAGGCATAGTATGGGCGAGGAGGGCAGGGTGCTGTCCTTTTAGCTTTTAAACAAATATTTACTTATTTGGCTGTGCTGGGTCTTAGTTGTGGCATGCAGAATCTAGTTCCCTGACCAGGGATTGAACCTGGGACCCCTGCATTGGGAGTGTGGAGTCTTGGCCACTATACCACCAGGGAAGTCTCTTTTTGGCTTTTAAAATTAACCCCCCAAAGGGAGAGCTCAGACAGCTTTTATGTCTAACATCTGTCTGGAAAGTTCTTCATTGAGTCTAACTCGAAGCCTGCTTGCTGCAGTTTCAGCCTGTTTCCCCCTTGACTTGCCATGGCTCTGGGCCAGCTTCCTTTCATGTGTTCTTGCTTTCGTCCTGCCATTCTGTATTTCATCCTTACCCATAAATCATGCTCCTCTCGATATTTTCTTTTTTTTTAAAGAAATCAGAGCAAAACTTTTCACATTAGGGTCAGCTTGTATATGTTCTCTTCTCCCAAATCCTGCTCCCACCCTGGGCTCTGAGGTTTGCCCTTGCATCCTGTACTCTCCTCTGGTTTTCCCTTCATTTCCTCCTTTCCCAGGGTTGGGGGGTTCTCCCCATCTCCAGCTGCTGGGGACAACTTGGCCCTGAAACAGCTGCCTCTGGTCTGGGGACAGCAAGCCTTGTCTCCTGGCCGCCCCGTTGGTGACCCTGTGTTCAGGCCCTATGGTGTGGCAAACACAGGCAATCTCTCTCCTTGGCTCTTGTGGATCTCATTTGTGTCCCCTGCTTCCCAATATCACAGTTGAACATGCATCATTGTCGCTTTCAGGGCGACTTAAAGCCCAGAGAGGAGGTGAGACTTACCTAAGAGAACACAGCAACCTGAAGACACAGCTCCCCGCTTACTGTACCGGTAAGTTTGTTCAAATCATTCAAAAATAGTTACTGAGGGTGTCAGGGCCTGTTCCTGAATTTCTCTGAACTTCATTTCATTATTCATAAAACAGAGTTAATAGTAATTCCTAGCACAAAGATTTCTGCGAAGATGAAACTTAATAATGCACATAAACATGTGTATGTTTTGGGCACAGTGCTGACTCAAAGGTTCGCTTCTGTTATTCTGAGCCAGGTCTGGACCAGACCTTGGAGTTCCTATCAGATGCGTCTTCACCCATGTTTTCAAGTCCATTCATTAGTTTGATAAGGATTCAGGGGCCAGTTTTCAGGGTGCCCAGCTTCAATTCTGTACCAACATCCACCATTGGTTCAGGTGTCTCCTGGGGCCAGACACCCTGTTCTTTCCACCTGAGACTTGGTTCTCAAAGCCCCGGGGGTCGGCCTCTTTGTTTTTTCTTCCCTTCTCCCCCAGCCCCTTCCCTGTATCAGAGGCTGAGGTCTTTGATTCCACCAGGCGTCTCTCTCCTCACCTTCCATCCAGAGCCTAGCTTGCCAGGGAAGCCTCCTCGTAGGTCCCAGAACTTGAATTTCTGCCCTGGACATGCTTCCCCACTCCTGGGACAATCTGCACCCTCCAAGTCACCTTCAAAAATTTCCATAACCTCAAATGGCCCTGCCACGCCCTCCTAGCTGACTTGGGCTTGGGCTGTTGCCTGGATTAAAAGGACCAACAAGTAAACAGACGCTTCTTTTAATAAAAAGAATCCCTTGTGTTTCTCTGGAGCCTTGGAGGGACAGAGCCCTTGGTAGCTCCTGGTCACTTTAGTTGCCCAGCACCCCTCGGAGGCAGGGGCGGGGAGGGGGCACGTGGGTGAGTGCCCCCCTCCGCAGCCTAGGTACCTCTTCCTGGCAGCTCCTGGAAACAGAATCGGAGGTGGCCTTGGGCAGAGCGTTGGGAGGGGAGGCAAACAAGGATTCCGGATAGAGCAGGCATCAATTTATCTCCTGGCAGCCGGTAAATGGGCCATGGGAGGGACAGGGGAGAGCAGACAGCGGCAGCCCTTCAGGGTAGGGAGTCAGGAGGAACAATGACCTGCCTGTGATGGGTACTCACTCTGGGTCTCCCTTGAGGGGACACTTGGATTGGAGGGGACCACCCACGTGAGGATCTCTCTGGTGACCCCCTCCACCTCCAGGATCCTTGCCAGCTCTCAGGATGGAGGTTCAACTGAGAGAGGGGGAAGAACCAGGCTTCCCTTGAAGGCCACCCTGACCCCATCTGGCCTCATGAGGTGGCCCCACCTTCCCCTGCCCTCCCAACCAGATGCCCAGAGCGAGTTGGCCCCGTGTTTACCCGGAGGCAATCGATCGTCCTGGCACAGTGACGAGCATGCAGCTGGCCCAGGGAAGACCATGCTGTACCTGGCCACACCAGCCCTTTGACCTCCTGTTGCCCCCAGCAGCCTCTGACCCCTTATGCCTGGAATGGCGCCACTCAATGGACACTGGGGACCTAAGGCAGATGGGCCAGCGGGGATGGCAGCTGGCTGCAAGGATCAAAAGAAACTTGAGATAACGGTCCCCGAGCCTGGGTTTTAATCCCCATCTAGTTCCTGTGTGGTCTCAGGCAAATCACTTTGCCTGCCAAGGCCTGGATTTTCCCATCTGCAAAATGGGCAAATTAAGAACAAACTGCTCCCATTGTAAAGAAACTACCGTTTTTGTTGTTTAGTTGTTAAGTCGTGTCCAACTCTTTCGTGACCCCATGGACTGTATCCC
Source organism: Dama dama (assembly GCF_033118175.1). Taxonomy (NCBI): domain Eukaryota; kingdom Metazoa; phylum Chordata; class Mammalia; order Artiodactyla; family Cervidae; genus Dama; species Dama dama. Next base: position 12,995,653 of record NC_083702.1, read on the forward strand.
ACTGGCTCCTCCGTTCATGGGATTTCCCAGGCAAGAATACTGGAGTGGGTTACCATTTCCTACTCCAGGAGATCTTCCTGACCCAGGGACCGAACCCACATCTCCTGCATTGGCAGGTGGATTCTTTACCACTGAGCCACCAGGGAAGCCCCAAACCACTATACTCCAGTAAAAATTAATAAAAATAAAATAAAATCCAGATGCAGTTCCCATTAAAAAAAATATGCTTGCATTCATAAGGTCCTTCTGTACATTACAGGGAACTCTTTTTGATACTCTGTAATAAGCTATATGAGAAAAGAATCTAAAAACGAATGGTGTATGTATATGTATAACTGAGTCGCTTTGAGTACAGCAGAAAGTAACACAACATTGTAAATCAACCCTATGCCAATAAAATTTTTTTAAAAGCCATAAATAAATACATATGTACATTTTAAAGAGAGCAAACTCTCCCTATTTATTATTGGAGCCATGAGAGCAAAGGGTAACTTGAGGTGCAAATGTCACTGAGAATTTGAGAAGAAAATCTGGTCCAACACTATCAGACAACCTCCCGGCAACGCTGAAGGGTCGGAATGGAGAGAGCAGGGGTGACAGCTCCCCTGGGGTTGCCCAGCTCGTTCCTCTGGTCCCTGCAGGCTGGCCTCTCCCACCATCCTGCCCACGCCCATCTGCAGCCTCCCAGCCCATCCATGGCTGCAGACGACAGAAAAGCGGCAGCTCCCAAGGAGGGGCTTCCGGTGGTCCCCTGGGCCCCTGAGGAGGGCCCAAGGCCAGACCAGGAAGCCGGAGAGCAGGTGAAGGATCGAGGCCAGTGGAACAATAAGATGGAGTTCGTGCTGTCCGTGGCCGGGGAGATCATCGGGCTGGGCAACGTCTGGAGGTTCCCCTACCTCTGCTACAAAAACGGGGGAGGTGAGTTCACTTGAGGTGGGCGCGGTGGGGGAGAGCTGAGGAGCTCCAGTTCCACCACTGGCCTTGGCATTCCCCGCCGTGAAATGGGCTTGATTCCTCAGAACAAGCTCCTCTCCAGGAGGAAGTCAGACATTGAAGGACTCAGTCCCTCACTCAGCTCCTACTGTGGGTCACCCTGCGCCAGGCACTCTGCTAGATACAAAACAGAACACACTCTGGACTACGTTGCAGTGAAGGGCAGCAGGTTACAGACAAACACGTCTGCCGCAGTCTGTCGAGTGGTGACGCGTGGACGGGCTAGAAGCAGAGCAGCGTGGAGGGATGGAGTGGGGAGATATTGGATCAGGAAGGGAAGGGTGAGACATGGGAGGCGAGGGGACCAGGAGAGGGTCTGTCCAGGAGGTGGCCTTTGAGCTGAGAATTGAAGGAGGTGAAGGCGCAAGTTCCAAGGGTAGATTTCAGGTGAAGAACACTCCAAACTCAGGAGACAGCAAGGGCCAAGAGCCAAGGTCAAGTGAAGAGCAGCTGGCCTGTTTGAGGAGGGATGAGGAGGGGAGTGATGGGGCTGGGGGGAGGGTGGGGAAGAGACCAGAGGTCATGGACCTGGACCCTGAGGTTGGGCTCTGAGTGAGACAGGAGCCATTGAGGAATGTTGATCAAATAAGAGGCACGATCCCTATCTAGGATTTTTTTTTTTTAATTAAAGAAGCAATTATACACGTTTTAGCACCAGTAGTAAAAATGAGCAAGGGTGTAATGGGGAGGGGCCAGAGTCACCTTTTTAAGTGTGGCTTTAGTATATTCAGAGAACTGTACAACCATCACCACAACTGATTCTAGAATCTTTCCATCACCCCCAAAAGAAGCCCTGTACCCATCAGAAGTCACTCCCCAGCCCTCTCCCGGCCCGCCCTCAGCAACCACAAATCTGCTTCCTGTGGCTGTGGTTTTACCTGTTTGGAATATTTCACATCAGTGGAATAATTCATTTACATGAGTTTGTTTGTGAGTGGCCAGATTCATTTTTGCCTTTTGAAAACACCTTTATTCTTTTGTGGAAACGACGTATGTGAATATTAGAAATATTCCAGAAAGGTGAAAAAGAAGGAACAGTCTTGTTTAAAAATAGCCATTGTTTAGAAAATCCTTCTAAACACCATTTATATTTAAGTTGACAAATATTTATTGAACATTTACTATGTATCCTGCTCTCTTTTTTAAGCATCCATGATTAATTTTCTTTTTTTAATATTTATTTATTTGACTGAACCCAATCTTTAGTTGTGGCATGTGGGATCTAGTTCCCTGACCAGGGATTGAACCCAGGCCCCCTGCATTGGGAGCACGGAATTTCAACCATAGGACCACTGGGGAAGTCTGTACATTTTTATATGTTTATCAAGTTATGCATAGTAGGTTCTTATTTTTGCAAAAAAAAGAAACATATGTGTATATGTTTATAAGAAAATTGGAAGGATATACTGATAGAAGGGCATCCATTGTGGCTCAACTGATAAAGAATCTGTCTGCCATGCAGGAGACCTGGGTATGATCCCTGGCTTGGGAAGACCCCCTGGAGAAGGGAAAGGCTACCCACTCCAGTATTCTGGCCTGGAGAATTCCATGGACTGTATAGTCCATGGGGTCGCAAAGAGTCGGACATGACTGGGCGACTTTCACTTTCACCTTTCACTGATACAATGCTTTTCTCTTTCCTTCTCATTATACTTTCTATTTTTTCTACACAGTAGCATGCTTGAGAAGCATTGTAACACTGTGGTTACAAGCCCAGGCTCAGGGTCAGACCACCTGAGTTTATGCTTCAGTTTCCTCATCTGTAAAATGGGGATAACATCAGTACCTGGGAGGTTGCTTTGCGAGGGTTTTGATGTCGGTAAAGCATTTAGAAGCAGGCTTTACAATGCAATGAACTATGCATTACTATGCAATGTGTTCACCCAGGCACGCACTTCTGAGATGATGGAGGTGGACACCCTGGGCTGTCATTTCCAGGGTGTCTTTAGGCCTGGCCTCCCACCACGGCCTGCAGGCCAGCGCCTTCGACTGCTGAAACCACATCCCAAGAATAGCCCCCCAGCAGAGGAGTGGCCTCCTCAGAGGAGCCCAATTCAGACCAGAGCCTGAGAGAAGGGAAAACCCTCTGAATATGAGGGGGAAAAAACCCTCTGAATGAGAGGGAAAATAATTTTTCCAAGATATTTTTGTTTGCTAGTTTTCCTCTAAAAAGTAACCTACTTGATAATTTAATAAGCATATCAAGTTATACAGAACACATGTTTTTGGTTCCAAAAATAATAAACTGAATCAGATTTGTGAAGCACATTGAGAAAGTAAATAGTGTGGATATTAGGATTTCCACCTACCTTTTCATTCATTTCCCTTGGAAGGTCTTTCCTATCCTGGGTGGGGTGAGGACCGGAAACTTTCCACCCGCCCTGCTCAGAACTGCCTTGGGCCTCTGGGGGCTGGGGGGGCGGGAGGGACATTGAGGGGTGGCTCAGGCTCAGCCCACCTCCCCTTTCTCCGCAGGAGCGTTCTTCATCCCCTACTTCATCTTCTTTTTCTCCTGCGGCATCCCGGTGTTCTTCCTGGAGGTGGCGCTGGGTCAGTACACCAGCCAGGGCAGCGTCACAGCCTGGCGGAAGATCTGCCCCCTCCTCCAGGGTGAGTGTCCTCCCCCCGCCCCCCTGCAGGCCCCCAGGATCCCCATCCCCACCGCCCCCTTCCCTCATCTACCCTGTGCTGAGGGCTACAGGGGCAGCAGGAAGTATAATCCGGCTTCATAGGACCCAAAGCTTATAAAACCTGGAGGGGGGCAGTCTTCAGGGAAGGACAATACAAAATCATACGCAGGCATGAAACTAGGTCTTAGGAGTCTTAGGAGCAGTGCTTGCAAGTGAGGAGCCCTGGAGCTGAGTCTTCACAGCTTCATGGTAAAATGTGCTCCCAAGCAAATGGCCGGGCCCCCCATGGGCGTCCAATGGTGTAATCACAGTGACCACGGTGATGGGAGAAGGCCTAAGGCCCTGTCGTGCTGTGGTGTCACCTGCTCTTCTTATTTAGAAAAATAAGGAGTAAAGGGTTCTCAGGCCTGTGAGTAAGCCCGGCGGTGTCTCTGTGGCCCCGCGTCCTTCCAGCGCCGCTGACAGCTCCCATGGGTTCCGGGCTGACTCTGATCTCTCAGATCTTCCTGTTCCCCACGCCCGCACCCCCAACCCTGTCCCCAAGGCATTGGGCTGGCGTCCGTGGTCATCGAGGCCTATCTGAACATCTACTACATCATCATCCTGGCCTGGGCCCTCTTCTACCTGTTCAGCTCCTTCACCTCCGAGCTGCCCTGGACCACCTGTGCCCACTCCTGGAACACAGGTACCTGTTGGGTTGGGCCCGGGACTGGGCGGCTGGTGATGGGCCAACAGTGACCCGGCTCCCAGCCAAACCCGCCCCAAGCCGAGATGTGGGGGCTGCTGGGGGCCACTCTGCGGGCCAACCCCGGAGGGTCACTCAACCAACTGCCCTGACAGCCGACAGCCCCGTGGGACTGTGGGTGATAACTGGCTGCCAGGCGCTAACTGCCCCCACCGTCCACCCACTGAGCCAGTGTTTACCGTGGGCCTACTGCGCGCCAGACCCCGGAGACCAGAGGGTAGGCCCGGCTGGGCCCCCATCACTGGGGAGCACAGTTCCACAGGGTGGGTGAGGGGACAGGCCTGACGTCTGGATGGGGTCAGAGGTGGCCGGTGGGGGGCCCAGAGGAGCAGCAGTCAGATTTGGCGGGAGAGGGGGCTGGGCTTCCCGAGGGGGAACTCCTGACACTGGAAAGCGGGGACTCCTGAGGACTGGGAATGATGGGGCCAGCAGGCCAGAGGGTGGGGGACAGGATGTGAGGGCGTGTCTGCCTGCCTGACCCACTGCGGTCACCCCCTTGTCCCCCACAGAGCATTGCATGGACTTCCTGAACCACTCCGCAGCCGGCGCCACGAGCCCGTTGGAGAACGTCACGTCCCCCGTCATGGAATTTTGGGAGTAGGTAGCAGGCCTGGATGTGCCTCCGGGGGGGCCCAGGGGAGGGAATTTGGGTGCCCGGGGCCTGGGATGTGGGGTGCAGGTGTATGCCTTTCCAGCACTCACCCCCCATCACCAAGAGATGAGGGACCCTCACATACCTACCGCCCACACCCTCACGCTCACCCCACACCCCCGTGTCCACTGAGACTCACATGGATGTGAGTGACTCCGTGTGAGTATCCACGCGACTCCCATCCCACTCAGGCCTGCTCACCCTCCCCCACCCGCACCCACACATCCAGCTGCTCCTCGCAGCTCAGGAGACCAGCCCTGCGCACCTTTCCGGCTCTGCGTGCCCTGACATCCTGGCGGTAGCTTGAACTTGGCCCGAGTGGGAGTATTTACAAATTGGCAAATGTCTACACTCATCCACACTCACACCTGCACCCTCCACTCGAGCACTTACACCCTCTCCCACATCCACACGTGTCCACCTTTGTGCTTACAGAGTCTACCCCACACACACACACACACACACTCACCTCGGCACACACGTAGCTGCCAACACTCTCCCAAGGGCACCCGCCCAGCCCCCACTCACCCTCACGCCCTCCAACCCTTGACCCACACATTCCTGTCACCCGTCACCTGCCAACCCCAACGCACACCAGTCCCTCTGCTCCCCAGGCATCTGCTCACACACCTGCTCACCAGCTCTGCCCCACCGCGGGTTCCTCACCTGTCTCTGTCTCTCTCTGCACAACAGAGAAAGCTGGATGAGTTAGACAGACATACCTGTGGCATTTCGTGATTTGGTCTCCTAATGACCAAGGGCTTAAAGACCACAGTGGGGAATGTGCTGTCCATGGGGCAGGGGAGGGGCAGGGTTTGGGGTGGCCTGGATGCTGAGGTCCGTGGAGTCAGCTCTGAGGATCAGGACACCTGATGACGGAGGAGGTGGCTTGCTGTCCCCTCGGCCTCACCTGGTGGTGTAACCCCGCCCCACCCCTCTTCTGCAGGAGACGTGTTCTGAGCATCAGCCCTGGCATCCAGCACCTGGGCAGCCTGCGCTGGGAGCTGGCCCTGTGTCTCCTGCTCGCCTGGGTCGTCTGCTACTTCTGCATCTGGAAGGGAGTCAAGATCACGGGCAAGGTGAGGGGCTTGGGCTCCGGGCACACTCTTTGTGGCCCCCAGAGTCTGCAGGGACCCCACCACCACCACCACGGCATCCCCCTGGACACCTGAAAGAGAAAGTAGTGAAGGGAGGGGCCTGCTGAGAACAGGGGACGTCCCGGGAAAGGGGTTTAGCTCAACACTGGGGAAAGTCTTTCTTCTTTGATATGACTGTCAAAGGCCTGTATATATAAGCAAGCAACCTGCAGGGTGAAATAAGCCCTCCCCAGCCTCCTTCCGCCCCAGTTTGGCCTGCTGATGTGTGTCTTACCCTGTGCCGGGGAGCCCCAGACCCCCCGGAACATGCGAGGGAGGGGTGGCAAGTTTCCTGCGCTCACCACCTCACAGGAGGCTCGCGCTGTCTGGAGAGGGGTGACCTTGGCCTCCCCCCGCAGGTTGTCTACTTCACAGCTACGTTTCCCTACCTGATGCTGGTCATTCTGTTGGTTCGAGGCGTCACCCTGCCCGGAGCCTACGAGGGCATCATCTACTACCTGAAACCAGATTTGCTTCGGCTCAAGGACCCCCAGGTAGGAACCTCTCTGGGGACCCTTATCCTAGGCGTCTCCCGCCCCAAACCAGATCCGGACTTCTAAAAACCTCTGGTTGCTTTTCCCTTGGTGTAGAGGCAAAATATGCCCGCCACAGAAAAGAGAGATAATATAGAAGAAAACTATAAAAAGAGGAACTAAACACCTCTTTTAATCCCACCACTCAGTTATAACCTCTGTTAGCATTTTAGTCTGTTTTCTTGCAACATTTTTTTCTGGCTGGGTGCGTGTGTGTGTGTGTTCACATACTCGTGAAAATTATATGTGGAGGTAAATATATTTTCAGTTAAATGACAGTGGAAGCATCTTCCGTGTTATTAAATCCATTTGTAAATGTCATCTTACCACTTGCATAGTGTTTCCTCCGTCCACCATCCCTCCACTCCCTCGTTCAGCCAGGATGGACCATGGTTCCAGAAGTCCACGGTCGACACTAGCTGCTGCCCCGGAGCTAGTGTGGACAGCACACACACACGTGATGTCTGCTGCGTGTTCAGGAGAGGAGGAGGAAGACCCGCTGGTGGACGTGGGATGCTCTGAGGGGAGGCAGAGTGGCCGCTCTTCGTGGGGGGCTGTGTGGTCACGCACACCAGGCTCCCTGCAGGCTCCCCCCATCTTTTCGCTACTTCCTTGGGGTCTCTCTCCCTTAGGTGTGGATGGACGCGGGCACCCAGATCTTCTTCTCCTTCGCCATCTGCCAGGGGTGCCTGACGGCCCTGGGCAGCTACAACAAGTACCGCAACAACTGCTACAGGTGAGCGGGGATGGGGCCTGGGGGTGGGAGGGGGCCTCCCTCCTTTGTGATCGGAGATGGAGGGGCGGGTGGGGGGCCCAAGCTGCACAAATCCGACCCTGCGGTCCGCTTTCCAGACTCTTGTCCCTCCCTTCCCGGTACGTGGCCTCGGTCTCTGTCCCCCCACCTCCTTTTCTCCCTCCCCTTCACCGCTGTCTCTGGATCTCCTCGCACACTGGGCTTCCTTCTCTCTCTTCCTTCCTGTTTCCCGCAGGGACAGCATCGCGCTCTGCTTCCTCAACAGTGGCACCAGCTTCGTGGCCGGGTTTGTGGTCTTCTCCATCCTGGGCTTCATGTCCCGGGAGCAGGGCGTGCCCATCTCTGAGGTGGCCGAGTCAGGTGGGTGCTGCCTGGGACCTGGAGGGAAGGATGGGCAGGGAACAGAGGGTGGGGTGGGGGTGGGGGTCCCGGAAACTGGATACTAGGAAACTTTCAGCATTGGGTGGGCAATGCTTGGCACAGAGCAGGACCCCAAAACCAGGGGAGGGAGGAGGGAGAGGTGAACGGATGGGATAATGGGAGGATGAGCGGAAAGTGTGCTCCCCAGAGTGGCGGATGGGCTCAGCCAGCACACGCAGGCATACATACACGTGCACATGTGCGTGCGGGTGGGCCCCCCTGATGCTGTGTGTGCCCGGCAGGTCCCGGCCTGGCCTTCATCGCCTTCCCCAAGGCCGTGACCATGATGCCCCTGTCCCAGCTGTGGTCCTGCCTCTTCTTCATCATGCTTATCTTCCTCGGGCTGGACAGCCAGGTTTGCCCCACCCCCACCCCCTTGCCCCCACCCTGCGGTCCCCTTCCCAGCTTCTGTGCTCCCTGCCAGGACTTTCCCTAGCCCCCTGGCCCCAGCCCAGGGTTGTTCCCCTCCATCCCATGACCAGGACCCGTCCTTGAGGTTGGGGTGGGGGGTACCCCTGGCCTAGGGACCCTCTTCTGTGAGGGGCTGCCTTCTTTGCCCACCCTGCCCTGCCTCCACCCCCAGGCCTGACCCTTCGCAGACATGGACATGCCCTCCCAAACATCCCTCCCACATGCTCAGGCCACCCAGCCTCCCCCTCCCCCTTCCAGCTGGGACCCTCTGTGGTGGAGACGTGGGCTGGCCTCACCCCAGCTCTGACCCCTGTGCCCCTGACTCTGCGGGTCAGCATGGGGGTGGGGGGCAGGGAGCAGGTGTGGGCAGTGACCCCTCTCACCAGCCCCCTCCGGCCCACAGTTTGTCTGTATGGAGTGCCTGGTGACGGCCTCCATGGACATGTTCCCCAGGCAGCTCCGGAGAAGCGGGCGGCGGGAGCTCCTGATCCTTGCCATCGCGGTCACGTGCTGCCTGATCGGGCTCTTCCTGGTCACTGAGGTGAGCGGCAGGGGCGGAGCCTCCCTGTGAGATTGGAGGGACCACACGGTCAAGCCTTCCTGTATTGGTTTCCTCTCCTTTGGTTTCAGGTGACAGAAACCAAACACAAGCTGGCTTAAGCAGGAAAAGGAACTTTTTGAGTCAGGGAACCGATAAGTGTAGATGTTTGGTTTCAGGCACGGTTGGATCCAGCAGCCCCAGTGACATCATCAGAGATGCCCCCCCTCCCTTTCCTCTGCTGTCATTCTTGAGCAGATTTTCCTCCTGGGATGTTACAGATGGCTGGGGCAGCTTCGGGCTTCCCTTGTGCCACCGGCCAACCCTGGGGACACAGGGCCCTTTTCCTGAGAGTTAGCTGTGGCTCCTCTTCAGGCCTGAAACAGGGGAGTGGGGTGCACACATTCACAGTGAGGTGGCCACAGCACAGCACCTTCCAGAAGGTGGGATTCTGGGCAGACAACACAGTGGATCTCCACCACAGTCCCCGGGGTCCTCACTGAGGTCAGAGACGGTTGTCAGATGAGGCCTGGAAGGCAGGGACAGGCAGGGCAAACTCTAGCTGCAAGGGACGACTTCCTTGGGCCGAGCAGGGTGGCAGCCCACAAGGTGGGCATCTGTCTTCTCTGGCGGGGCAGGGTGTGTCCCCTGCCACCCACCCCGGCCCTAGGGGAAGTTGAAGCCTCAGCTCCATCCCCTGCCTGCAGGGCGGGATGTACCTCTTTCAGCTGTTTGATTACTACGCCTGCAGCGGCACGTGCCTGCTCTTCCTTTCCGTGTTTGAGGTGATCTGCATCGGCTGGGTGTATGGTAAGTGGTGGCGGGAGCCTTGGGGTCCCTGGAAGGGCTGGATCTGCCCCAGGTAAGGACCGGCAAGCTGGCCTTCTGGTCTTTGTGGCTCTTTGAGTTGCTGTCTTGGTTCTTAATTTTTTTTAATATTTATTTTGTATTTATTTATTTGGCTGCTCTGGGTCTTAATTGTGGCATGAGAACTCTTAGTTGCGGCATGTGGGATCTAGCTCCCTGACCAGGGATCAAAACCCAGGCGCCCTGCCCTGGGAGCACATGAGTCTTAGCCACTGGACCCTCAGGGAAGTCTCTGCCCTGGTTCTTTTTACTTGAGGTTTATCCATCACTGGGAACCCAGGCATTTCTCATTACAGCAGGCGGAGCTGGGCTTGGGACAAGCCTGGGTTCCTTGAATAGTGAGAATAATTATGAATACCTGGAGTCTGGGCTGCATATGCTGCCCCTGCCCAGTCCCCCGCACAGTTCAGTGGCCCCCTTGCTGTTCTGCTGCTTTTACTTGAAACCGAATCTGTCTCTGTGATGCAATAAGCATCTGTGTGGCCGCTGAGCCCACTCTGGCTCACACCCTCCCGTGTGTTAGGACGTGGGTCTTCATCCCTAGACGGGATGCCCTGGGAGGTGAGGGGGCTCCCTGTTGGTCCCGAGTGTCACTCCTGTGTCCTGATCCAGTTTCCCCCACACGGTGGGGTGGGGAGGACAGAGCAGGCAAGTCCTTCCCCAAACCCACCCGCTGCCCCTGTCCTGTCCTCACACTCTCCCTACACCCACCTGGGCAGGGGCCGACCGTTTCTATGACAACATTGAAGACATGATTGGCTACCGGCCATGGCCCCTGGTGAAGATCTCCTGGCTCTTCCTGACCCCTGGCCTTTGCCTGGTATGTGCCCGTCAGGGCCCCCTATGTCTTCTCCTGCCTCTCCAGTCAATTCCGGGAGATGAGGGGCAGGGGGCTGAGTCTGGGGCTCCTTGGGGAGCAGGTCCGTGCCCCCTCTTGTGTGCTGGTTCCCCTGCCCCTCTTTTCTCACTGTCTCTTGGTTTCATGAGCACTACCATCCAGCCTAGTTCCAGCTCTATCCCTTCCTCTGGCAACTCCGTCGGTCTGTCGATCTGCCTGATGTTCCAGCCGCTGGTCTACTTCTGCCTGTCTGCTTGGAGCATCTCCGTCTCCCCTCCCTTCCTTCTCGATGTGACTGACACCTTGGCCCACCATCTGCGATGGCTTCTACTCTCCACCTCCAGAAGCACCAGTGTATCTAACTATGCTCTGTCCCCAATGAGAGGGTTCACAGGCCCCCTCCTGCATCTGCATCTGCCCCTCCCCCTGTCTCTCTAGGCCACTTTTTTCTTCTCCTTGAGCAAGTACACACCTCTCAAATACAACAATGTCTATGTGTACCCGGCCTGGGGATACTTCATCGGCTGGTTCCTGGCTGGCTCCTCCATGGGCTGTGTCCCACTCTTCATCATCGTCACTCTCTTGAAGACCCGGGGTTCCTTCAAGAAGGTAAGGGCTGGGACAGTGGCACTGAGGAGGTTGGACAATGAGCAGGGCATCGTGGCTGGGGCAGCTCTGAGGGCAGGCAGCCCTTCTGTCTAACAGAATGTTAAGGAGAAGGGTCTTTGAAGACCCATGGTTTCATTTTCAGAAATGGTCAAGAGTCCTAGACCTTCAGAATCTGACCTCCAGATTATCTGGGCAGGCTGACCAAGAGCAACTCTCAAAGGGTTAAGGGGTGTGTGTGCATGTTAAGTCACTTCAGTTGTGTCTGACTCTTTGTGACCCTATGAACTATAGCCCACCCGGCTCCTCTGTCCGTGGGGATTCTCTGGGCAAGAATACTGGAGTGGGTTGCCATTTCCTCCTCCAGGGGGTCTTCCCAGGGATCGAACCTGCGTCTCTTACATCTATCTGCATTAGCAGGGAGGTTCTTTACCACCAGCACCACCTGGGAAACTAAGTTATAAACAAGACCTTAAAGGTGCCAGACACAGTGGGTCACAGAGCACAGATTCCTGCTCCTGGAAATTGGTGACCAGCAGCCATGGTTCATCCACACAGTTTCCCAGCTTTTCTCCTTCTCTTATACCTGTGCGAACCCTATGCAAAAGGCTCCCTGCTCAGGGTGTAGGACATGCCTTCCTGGAAGACTTAGAGCCAGTGTAATGTATGTAATGTAGAGCCAATGTAATGCCACAAAGACATTACATATGTGGGAATCTGTCTCACCTACAAGTCACAGAAAACCCCACTGCAATAAACAAACAGGCTTAGTGTCTTCTTACACATGAAGAAAATCAGAGTTAGGGCTTCTAGCATTTGTTTCGGCTGCCTAAAGAGGCCATTAAGGACCATTCCTGCACTTTCATCCTGCTCATGTTGTCCTTTCATCATCATACTTATCACCTCATGGTCACAAGAAGATGGTCATGATTCCAGTCATCACATCTGCATTCAAGGCAAGGAGATGGCATCAATAGCAATAGTAACAGTAGTAGTACTGCTGGGAAGAAAAATGATAGACATTTACCGAGTATTTGATAGCAGTAGCAATAAGAATAGTTATAACAAGAACAAAATAGACACTGACTGAACACTGATCCTGTGCCAGGCACTGTTCTGAGGTGTGGTATCTGACAGACGGGACGCTGAGTGGTTCAGTGGGTTGCCTGTGGCTGCATAGATGTCAGGACTGTCACCATGTCACTGCCTCCTCTCTCTTTTCGAGATCTGTGCTCATTCATTCAGTCTCACTGTACTGAGCTTCCCCCACGGGCGGGCTCTGAACTCAGCCCTGGGGACACAGACATGAAGACATATTGTCTTTGCCTCTCTTGCCAACAGCACCACTGATGCCCTCTTCTCCCCACAGCGCCTGCGGCAGCTCGTCACCCCTGACCCCAGCCTGCCGCAGCCCAAGAAACACCTGTGTCTGGATGGTGGCAGTGGCCGGGACTGCGGGCCTGCCCCACTTAAGGAGGGCCTCATGGCTGGGGAGAAGGAGACGCATTTGTAGGATGTACCCGGAAGCCAGGTGGCTCTTGTGCCCCCAGCGGACAGCTTCACCTCTGCCCCCTCCCGCAGCCTTGCCGAGAAACTCTGTGCTGTCCGTGGGCAGCCCCTCCCGGGGCTGGAGCATGCCGTGTTGGCATTCAGCATCTGATCTGAGCCAGAGGTGGTCTTCCTGAAGCCCGCTGTCTGATTATGACAACTGCAGTGTGCACGGGGGCGCGTGCCCTCTGTGGGGGGCTTCCTCTTACCATCTCTGGGCTTGGAGAGGGTAGAGCCATGTCAGACGTGACCACTGACACCCATGCTGGATCCCGATGTTCTGCTGGAGGGGACCCTTCACCTGGCTTAGCGTCCTGGAGTCTACGGGGAGGAACCAAAGAAAGACACAGCCACTGTTGTCTGGCATTTTCCTGGGGACGGGATCTCCAGGCGTCCCCAGCTCCAGCCCGCCTTGCAGCGTTGTCCTCGATGCATGGAGTGTGGGGGTGGCAGGGGCTCGGGGTGGCACAGCCTGCACCCGGGACAGACATTCCCCAGCTCATGACCTTCTGAAAACAGAGCTCCTGGCAGCTGTTTGCTGTTCTGCCTTTGTCCCAACCCTGACGTCGTGGACGAGGAAGCTGAGGACCTGAGAGACAAAGTCCCTTTTGCAGTTCACACAGCTGCTCAGGGCCAGAGACACGGCTAAAGCCTCCTGCTCTCAGGCCAGTGGCTCCCCTCACCTCCCTTTCCTGCCTTGTTAACAAGCCCCATGGAGCGCTTGCTGCCTGTGCGAACCTTTTCTCTGTCCATTGTGGTTCTTGGGGTGGGAGAGAGAGGGTCCCCTCTGTGGGGGTGAGCAGCCCCCCAGGTTGGCAGCCCCCCTTTGGCAGTTCCTCCGCCAGCCCACACCCCTCTGACCAGATTTCCTCCCTGGACTTTTGTCTTCTCCCCACATTCCACCCTCTCCACCAGAGGATGCCTTGGATCTGTGAGAGACCCCCAGTCTCCCACAGAGAGGTGGGGATGCCACTTTCCCCAGGCCCCTGCCAAACCATGCCAGACCCTTCCCTGGCTGGGGGAGGCTTCCTGGAGGAAGAAGGCTTCCTGGAGGAAGAAGGCAGGGCTTAGATAAGCTGTGAGGTCGTGCGCCAAAGGGAAGGGGGGAGGGTGAGCAGGGATGGGGTGGGCCACTTGGGGACAGTGTCCTGGGGAGGACCTGGGGGCTGGAAGAAGGGAAGCCACCTGCAGTGATGTGTAGGTAGAAGTCACCACCTGGTGGCTGGGGTAAAAGTCTGTGGTCCAGCCAGGGTGAGCTCCATCCCCACTGCCCAGCATCCTCAGAGCATCCACTATCCTTTGCTCAGAACTTGGAGGACTTCTCAGCTTGTGAGAACAAGGATGCTGGCACGCCAGGAACAAGCAGATGTCCAGACTCCTGGGTTCTGGATGGCCCCTTCTGCCTCCCTCTGGACTGCTTGTGCACCGCGGCAGTTAACTGGCTAGTTGGTGGGTGAAGAAGGCCGTCCAGGGATAGAGAGGAACTCGGCTCCAGCCGGATTCCTCTTTTCCAGGACTGGGGACCTCAGAGGGGCAGGCATGGTGCTCTCCGCTGCCACCTGGTGGCGGACGGGAGCAGGGCCCCCTCCCTGGTCTGGCCTCCCACCTCCTGAGGCCCCCTCGCCCCTGCCCTCGCTGGACGAATGGACTGGCTGAGCATTTCCTCTTCCCTGTGCAAGCTAGCGCCCTCTGGAAACGAAAACTTCCCACACCCTCCTCCTCACCGCCGCAGTGGGTGTTCCCACGAGGGTCCGCTGGCTTTGGGACAGCCCTGCTGCCGGGGGCGTGGGGTGGAGGCCAGCAGGCTTCTCAGCCGCCAGCCACCTGCCCCGAGTATGCCGAGTTATGCAGCCGGGTCCTCAATCTGGAGACCTTTGCTGTGGGCGGCAGGCAACTCTGCACACGGGGGGCGGGGGGCGGGCAGGGGCTCTCTCCAACTCCTTTCCGGGGGGCGGGGTGGGCATGAGCTGGGGTGAGGGTATGGTGGGTCAGGTGGGAGAGTGGCTTAGGGGGTCTGCCCGCCCCCTTAGTGGTGGACAGGGATCATGGCAGTTGGGTTTTGGCTTTTAGCATCTTATGGTTCATGACTTGCCCCAGCTGTGCAGGCAAGCTGCTAGTTTCAGTTCCTCACAGTTTCTTTGTATCTGTTACTTGAAGAGATGAGGGGACACCTGTCCAGGTACATGCACTGTGGTAAAGGGCCTCAGGTTCCCAGTCTCCGCCTGTCTCATAACCTGCTTCCTTCCAGGTCTGACATCCAGGGACTCTGTGGCCCCCTGTGATGGTGGACAAGGCTTCCTCATGCTTGCTGTACATTCATTCCTGGTGGGGTTGGGGTGCGGGGTGGGGGAAGCTGCTCCCCACCCAGATGTCTTGGGAGGAGAGGGGATTGAGGGGTTTCTGGGGGGGAGCAGTAGGCCTGTCCAGGGGTGTTGGGAATGTGGGAACATGAGCTGGCCCTCCTGGTGGTCTCCATCCCTGTGGCCAGTTCCCACAATTTTTCCAGAGTTTGCCTTGAGGTTTCAGGGTCGTGGGAGCAGGAAGTGCTGAGGTGCTAGGGGCAGCCAGTGGGGTGAGGGTTCCTGGTTCTCCTGGGAAAGAAGCCACCAGACCTGCAGGGGGGATGGGAGGAGGGGTGAGGAAAGAGTTCCCATCCCTCCTCCCCATCTCCCAAGCCCAACTCCCTCATCCTCTGGCCTCCCCGAGAGTGGAATTTTCCTGGTAGGACCAGTTCTGACTCCAAGCTGGGTCTTGGAGCTGATTTTGAACTGGACAGCCTTCTTGGGGAGTAAAGCAGTGCAAGTGTTTGTCGCTCACTCGTGTCTGACCCTATGCAACTCCATGGACTGTAGCCCACCAGGCTCCCTTGCCCATGAGATTTCCCAGACAAGAATGCTGGAGTGGGTAGTCATTCTCTTCTCCAGGGGATCTTCTCCACCCAGGAATCAAACCCAGGTCTCCCATACTGCAGGCAGACTCTTTACCTTCTGAGCTACTAGGGAAGCCCATGGTTCTTGACAAGGGGAGGGGTGAGGATAAGAAGGCAGCTTGCATTTCCAGGCCGCTGGGCTCCAGCTGGGTCTCGCCTCCTCATGCGGGGAGTGCTCTCCTGACCCGTCCTGGTGCAGGGTCTCTCCCAAGGCCAGCAGTGTCAGCCTAGGCCCCTCCCAGCCAGGCTTCCCCCTGGGATGGGTGCTCTTCTGGGTGCCTCCTGCACCTGGCCCGCCTGCCATGTCCTCCTCGGTGGCTCGCTCTCGGGTCAGAGGACATGGATTTGCTGGGAGGTGTGAGGAGCAGGTGAGCAGACCTGCTGTCAGGCAGCTTCCAGGTGGCCGGGGGCACGTGGAGCCCTAGAAGGAAGCAGCTTCAGGCACATGCATGGAGGGACTGGGCAGTGGGGGGCCTGGTGACAGAGCAGGCATCCCCCAGAGCAGTCAGAGACTGGTGGGCCGCATGAGCAGACCTGGGTCACCCCTCAAGGGGCCCTTCTCCCCACTCCCATCTCAACCCAGGCCTGAGTCTGCACCTCCTGCTCTAAACCACCCCCTTTGGAACACCGTCCTTCTAGTTGGTGCCATGTTAATTACTTTGTGTCCAAAATATGGTGCTTGGTGGGAACTCCGGGAAAGCAAGGGTCAGTCACCACATCTGTGGAAGCCAAGGCAGGGAGGGGGGCATCTGCCAGCCCTGCTATAAGAGAATCAAACTGTGACGACTTTATCTGCTCTGTGCTGAGGTGGGAGAGGTCATCAACCCCAGAATCTGGAGCTAAAGGCCGTGGGGTCCATCCTGTTACTATTCTAAATGGCAAACCTGAGTCCTCTTGGACTGGGGTGACGAGGAGGAGGTGGCCAGTGTGGGCACCTTTCCTCGCTGCTGGCTAGTCTTCTGGGGTCCTCCTGCAGAGACCCAGCCCTTAGCACTGCCCACACCAAGCCCTCAGGCTTTAGGAGCCGCCCGACTGCACGCTCCCCACTCACTTCCTTTCCCAAGAGAATGGTGACCCTCTGCCCTGGGTTTTCTAGGAGAGGCCCATTTTATTGTTTCCTGAGTAACAGTGGTTTTTAAATGCACTTAAGATTTAGTAAGAATTTTCATATAAGTAAGCTTATGTGAAAGTGACATTGTTAATCGCTCAGCCATGTCCAACTCCTTACGACCCTGTGGACTGTAGCCTGCCAGTTTCCTCTGTCATGGAATTCTCCAGGCATGAATACTGGAGAGGGTTGCCATGCTTTCCTCCAGGGGATCGTCCCGACCTAAAGATTGAACCGGGGCTGCTGTATTCCAGGCTGATTCTCTACCATCTGGGCCACAAGGGATGCCCATAAAAGGGAAATACATGGCAGACTAGCCTGGTTTCCACCTTGTTCCATGCCTAGAGGTGGTCTCTGAGTGGCTTACCTGCCCTCAGACCCAACCTGGGCCTTGTTGAATTTGTCTCCTCGGAGAGGCCTCAGCCCCTCGAGGCCATCAACTCTATCATACCACCATCTGCTGTGTGAAAACACTGGCCCATTTGTGTATTTTTATTATTGTTTTAAATTGTTATTTGTTTTTTTGGCCATGCCACGTGGCATATGTGATCTTAGTTCCCCGACCAGGGATCAAACCTGTGCCCCCTGCAATGGAAGCATGGAATCTTAACCACTGGACCACCAGGGAAGTCCCCATTTGTGTATTTTCAATGACACCACCCAACGTGAACCCCTGGAGAGCAGGCACTTTGCTCGGCCCATCACCACACATCCCTCACCCCTGGACCCACACCAGAAGCACATCAGGTATCAGGTGTTCTTAAGCCTGATGGATTTTCCCTCTTCTAACACTAGCACCTGGCCCCTTGCTCTCAGCCAGAAACCTGTAACACCCGGGGCCACCCTGTCGGAAGCATCCAAAGTCAGGGCTACTGAGTTTGTTTCCACATCTGAAGGGTCCCACAACAAGAGGCACTGGCCATAGAGCTCCGTCCGTCCCCACGTCCAGTGGTTAAGTGGGTGACCCAGGGGTCTGGGGCCCCTGTGGGTGTCTCCTCTACTACCGGAGGGCTGCCCATCTCCTAGACGACCTCAGAGGCCAAAAGACTTGGAGGATGGTGCCCCCTCCCAAGTCCCCACAGGGACAGCAGCATCCCATTTGGCTCTGGGCCCTCTCCCAGGCGTGGGCTGAGCTGGGTCCCCTCAGGGGTGCTCCCAAGGGACCAGTCCTCAGCTTCCTGGGTCAGAAAGTTCTCAGGATGGGACAGGTCAGAGCTGGCCCCAGGCTTCTCCTGGAATTTCCCGCTTCCTGGAAGGAGGGTGAGGGCCTGTTCCTTTGCACCTCCATAGGATAATGGGGCCCAGCCTGGGGTGCTGTCTGGATTTTTGGGTGCTTAGCACTCTGGTCACCAGGGGAGCCGGATACCCTCTTGGCAGGTGTCCCCGGACCAGCTATTCGGGCTAGTTGCTTCTCTCCCTCGGGCCTCAGCTTTGCTGGAAGGCTTCTCCTCTCTGCCCCCCTGGGAGACATGGCTCTGGGCAAGCCCCTGCCTCATGGTGGTGGCAGGCAAGGGCCTTGCATGCGGTGTGACACTGGCCCCAGGCCCCCACGTCTCCCTCCAGCTGGGATTCCAGTCTTGTCTCCCACATCTCAGCAACTCAGGCCTGTGCAGGGCCTGGGCTTCCCTTCCAGCTCCAGCAGCCTGCCATAGGCTCAGCAGATGTTTGCTGCACTCTAGCCTGTGGCTCCGTCACTTTTCCTGACAGTTTTCTCCCCACCCTTTCACCTGGGCCTGTCCCCCTCCACTTCAAGAGGGTACACCTGGGGCTTGTCAACCCAGACCTTGCGATGAGAAAGTCAGGCTTCAGAGTTGACATCTGGAGAAAATCACCTGAGGCTGAGGACCAAACGTGGTCGGTGGGACCCTGACACCCAACATACCCCCAGCCTCTATCGCAGAACACCAAGCAGGGCCTGTATCATGGAAACCAAGTCCAGAAAACCAAGCAGGGCCTCTATCGTGGACAACCAAGTCCTAGCCCCTGGGCTCCCTCTCTGCTGGGGTGCGCGCTGGCTGTCATGGTGCTTCTTCCCTCCAGAGCTGTCCTAGCCTCCACTGAAACCTGCTTTAACTGGCTAGGTGTGTGTGGGTATTGGTGGGGGTCATTTCCTGTGTGTGTGTGTGTGTGTGTGTTGGTGGGGGTCATTCCCTGTGTGTGTGTGTGTTGGTAGGGGTCATTCCATGTGTCTATGTGTGTTGGTGGGAGTCATTCCATGAGTGTGTGTGTGTTGGTGTGAGTCATTCCATGTGTATGTGTGTGTTGGTGGGGGTCATTCCCTGTGTGTGTGTGTTGGTGGGGGTCATTCTGTGTGTGTGTGTTGGTGGGGGTCATTCCCTATGTGTGTGTGTTGGTAGGGATCATTCCCTGTGTGTGTTGGTGGGGGTCATTCTGTGTGTGTGTGTTGGTAGGGATCATTCCCTGTGTGTGTTGGTGGGGGTCATTCCATGTGTGTGTGTGTGTGTGTGTGTGTTGGTGGGGGTCATTCTGTGTGTGTGTGTGTTGGTAGGGATCATTCCCTGTGTGCGTTGGTGGGGGTCATTCTGTGTGTGTGTGTGTGTGTTGGTGGGGGTCATTCTGTGTGTGTGTGTGTGTATTGGTGGGGGTCATTCCTTGGCCCTGCACCCGAAGCTCTGACCAAGTGCCTGCCCATCAGATAGTTCTTGATAGTGCCTTGACCCATTTTTTTTTAATTGATTTGTTTTTGCATTTTTGTTTTATTTTGGCTGCAGTGGGTCTTCCTTGCTGCACGCAGGCTTTTCCTTGTTGTGATGAGTGGGGCTCTTCTCTTGTTGCGGAGCACGGGCTCTAGGTCTTGCGGGCTTCTGTAGTTGTGGCACTTGGGCTCAGTCGCCCTGCAACATGTGGGATCTTCCCAGATCGCACTAGCAGGCAGATTCTTAACCTCTGGACCACCAGGGCAGTCTGCCCCATTTGTGCATAAAGGGCTCCCTGTGTCACAGGGGGTCACCCCCATGGCCAGAGGAGACCCAGCTGGTGCTCTCAGCCTCTGTGGTCTCACCAAGATCTGATTTGAGGTAGACGAAAGAAACAGAATCGACACCATTTGCTCAAGTGACATATTTCAATATAATCTCTAAAACTCTATGAATTGAACAGATAAAATACCTCTGGGCTATTTTGTTACAAAATATTTGCCATTTGGATTCGTCGCTGGGTGCAGCCACCTTGCTTTTCTTTCCCTTGAGAGGCTGCTCTCAACGGGTGAGGGGGCGTACGCGGCGACGGCAGGGGCGCAGCGAGGATGTATGTGCAGCAGGACACGGGGACAGACAGACGGGTGGTTGGCGGGGAAGCCTACTGGCACACGGACGTCTGGCAGGCTGTGGGGGGCCGGGGCGGCGGGGTCAGGGCTGAGCACGTGGGCGGGTGCCTGTGCACGCCAGCTCCAGCTCGGAGGTGGGTGGGGGAAGCTAGGTTCATCTCTTGATTCTGCAGGTGGGGACAAATGGGTGAAACCGGGAAGGGGCCGGGTCCCCAAAGTAAGGCCTGGAGCATGGACAGAGCTGGGCCACCTTGGGGTCAGTGTGCATCTGCCCAGGAGGCCGTGTCTTAGGGGCTTGAGCAGCATCCCAAGGGCCCCTCGGTAGGGGCTGGGGGGCAGGAGACCAAGAGCACCTCCACTGGGCCCTCCCAGAGGGTGGGGTGCCCTGATGTGGCCACAGCTGTGCGGAGGGCCCGAGGCTTGTCCCAGTGGTCTGGGGGTCTGCTCTGGGGCCCGGCACAGAGGCGGGCCCCAAGCCTAGCCGTTTGGTCCGTCAGAGGAGGGAGGTTCAGAGGCTGGAAACCCTGCTCCCCCGACTCTGGGGAGGCCCTGCCGCCCCCTGTCCCAGGCCTGCGGGGGTTAAAGCCCCTCACAGCTCAGGGTGGGCTCCACATGCTGCTGACTCCAGCCTGGACTGCTTCCTGGGGCCGGCATTCCCAGGGCGCCACTGGGGCCCAGGGCAGCCACAGCAGTGACCGGGGGTTGGGGGGGAAGGGGCGGCGGTGGGGGGGGGGTTGGGGTGAAGCCCTACCTGGGGAAGGGCACTCAGACCCCTGAGCTTCGCATCCTCAGTGGAGAGGACCACGCATGCACCCGCCCTGAGCCCCCTGCTGGTCCCGACCTGGAAAGGCTGGGTATCGGCAGAGTGGGAGGGGGCACTTGGTCAGCTGTGTGAGCAGATGACAAGAGCCCACACGACCCCCACCCCGTAGACACATCCTTTTCCTTCTGAGCCCACACCCCTGCTCCCAGGCCTCAGGCACCAGGCGTGTGAACCTGACCCGTGCACCCCACTGGTCAGCCGCTCCATTTGGAAAGGCTCTGATTGGAGCGACCCTGTTACAGAAAAGACACGGGAGGGGGGCCAGGACAACAAGGACTCGGTGGGGGGGCGGGGGGCACAGACGGGCTCAGGCGGTAAATTGGTCACATGTTATGGACACGGGCTGACAAAGACAGAGCCAGAAATACACTCACTGGGTGACATCACAGTGACGCCTGTGCTCACACACGTACACACGAAACTAGGTCACCTGGGATCTCTGAGAGAGGGAGGAATCGTGCCTCCTCGTGGCCCTGGGCCTGCAGCTGGGGTGTGGAGTGGGGCTGGGGAGAAGTGAATTCACTCTAGGTCCGGTGTTCAGCTGCCATCTCTTGGGATGTCTCAGACCCGGGCCCCGAGCGGCAGGACCCTTAACGGAGGACGGCAGCACGCTGTCAGCTCAGGACCAGAGGAGGGCCCAGCCTGGCGGGGAACAGACCATCCCTGGAAGGGCCGTGACTGGGGCAGGCCGGCCAGCACACAGAGGGGTCGCACAGAGGCTGGCTCTGGCTCTGCCGGGCCCTGGGGAGACCAGCGAGCCCTGCGTGGCTCTCCTTCGTGGTTTTGAGGGTGTAGGGACGCTTGAAGCCACCCCTACTGGAGGCGGGCCTGCTGCCTTCTGGAGTTGGGGCGGGAGTTAAGAGGGCTAGTTGAGGGTGACGGCGGGGGGTGGGGAGATGGCAAGTCTCTGAGCATCTGCTTCTGCATGGGTAATTCTGCATCCATGGCTCTCGTGGAGGCCACGGAAGTCATTCCGGGGACGGGGGATGGGGAGGGGGTGCCTGACCTAGGTGGGTGGGAGTCATCGCTCTGCTGGTTGCGTCTGCCCCTGGGCAAACCGGGCCTCTCCCTGTTTCTGCTTCTACATGGGCAGGACCCAGTTCTCCTGTGTGTGTGCGTGTTTATGCCCCGGGCGCACACTTGACATTCTTTGGGGCTAGAGAGCAAGAAACTCTATAAAGGGTGCATTTTGTAGCTACGTGACCTCACGATTCCTTGGCTCTGTGGACCTGACTGAGAAAGAGCTGAGGGGTGCCCCTTCCCTTCCCCGTTTCCTGAAGTCTCAGCAGCCCCCGGGGCAGGCAGCACCCCAGCCCCAGAGGAAGCAGAAGCCGGCCCTCCGCCCCCTGTCCCCAGGGCCAGAAGGGTCAACGTCCCCAGGGCACAGAGGAGCGGCCTCCTGAGACGGCTGGGCTGAGGGGCGGGGAGGGGCATCAAAGACTCCTATCCCTTTCCCCAGGCCTCCCCCTGACCTGGCGGCTCCAGGGATCCAGGGCCAACCGGCCCCCACGCAGTGTGGCGCGCCCAATGCTGGGGCAGGAGCCAGACCACCTTCTGTGCTAGGCTCGGGTGCCAGCCCATAGCTGTCATACCTGCCAGCCTGGCCTGAGGCCCAGGGCCCCGCAGACCCGGCCCAGGAAGCTGGTTAGGCCCTCAGCTCCTGTCGCCCTCAGTCCCTGGTTCGAGCGGCTGGAGGGGTGGTCGGGGTAGAAGAGGCCTAGCTGTGAAGGGCTAGGTGGGACCCCAGGGAGCCAGGGAGGCCGGCAGATTGGAGGGGAGGGCTGCTCAACTGAGGAATGGAAGCTTGGGCCCAGCAAACCAGGTACCAGGGATGGGAGTCCTCTCTCCAAAATGACAGTGACGGGTGACCAGGAACGCGGCGTGCCGGGCGTGGGGAGCAGCGGGCGGAGGGGCAGTGGGGGCCCTGGCGTGGCCCCCTCCCTCTGCGGCAGCAGCGTGGGGGCGTGGGGGGCGTGCCTACACCAGGCTCCTGGAGCCGCCGGAGCAGCGACGTTGGTGCAGCAGGGAGCCGGGCGGGCAGAACTGGTGCGGGTGGTTGTAGGGGGGTGGGGGCGGGGGCAGTGGGGGCCGGTGGGCCACCTTGACGGGGGAGCCCGGACCGCCCAGGGGCGTGGAGCCGCAGGAGTCGGAGGAGGCTGGGGCATAGCAGGAGAGAGCCTGGCTCAGGAGGGGCTCCATGCGGGCCAGGCAGGGCTTGTCCAGAACAATGACCTTGACTATCTGCTGGCACTGCACCAGGGTCCCGGGGGGCGTGGGCGGCGGCGGCGGCGGCGGTGGGGGCTGCTCCCTCGAGGGGCTAGGCTGCAGGTCTGGCAACGGCGCTCCCCTCTCGGCCCCCGGCCCGGAGCTGTGCGGGGACACCTGAAGCCTGTTGTGAATTGACACCTAGTTTAGAAACAGCCAGAGAAGTATGAAATGTTACAAGACTAATTCCCAGCTGCTGGGACTGGCCTCCCTCCCGGGCCTCCCTCCCCTCCCACCCTCACCCCATTCCCAGCTCTTGTGCCCATCAGGGGTTTGCAGGCCCCGCTCCCCATTTCTCTGCCACCTAGAGGGCACCCAGCTGCCAGGCAGAGGTGCCGGGCTCGGGCGGAGCCTAGAGACAGCTATGTTCTGCTCCAGCTGAGCCTCCTGGCTCCTGTCTGTGGGGTGGGTGGTTGGACCAATGGACTCAGGTTAT
The DNA here is from genome assembly GCF_033118175.1 of Dama dama. Lineage (NCBI taxonomy): Eukaryota > Metazoa > Chordata > Mammalia > Artiodactyla > Cervidae > Dama > Dama dama. The sequence goes on from NC_083702.1 coordinate 13,019,171, forward strand.
GCAGTCTGACCTCACAGACCTTCTGGGCCGCCCTGGGCCACATGGGATCACCCACCAATCTCCTCACCGGCCTCAAGCTGGAAAAGCAGGAGTATCTCTACCGCCTCCCTGTCTCCCAGGGGTGCGTTGGGGACACAGGGACAGGGTCAGGAGGAAGGTGGCTTTCAGCCTTGCAAGCCCCTCCCCTCCTACCAGCTTTGTTAAAGCAAGGCCTCATCATCACTGTGGAATCACAAAGGTGTCTAAACCCTGAAATTCCAGGCACCCCAATGGGCGGTCTGGACATGCCCCATCCTCCCAGACTCCCCAGGGCCATGCCCACACATTCAAGAGAGAGTCCAGCCACAGTCAGGCCCTCAGCTGCCTTTCTGGCCCAACCTGGGTCCTGGAGAAATCTGTCCTGCTGCCAGAGGGGGTAACCCAGAAAGGACCCCCATTTTTCCCCCCTGGGTTGGATTGTGAGGGGTGGCCCCTCCCTCCATGGGCACTGGGGACTAGCCTGTCCTCCTCTTGCTAGCAGGGATGGTGGAATAAATAGCAGGATTCTGGAAGGAGGAGGGTTTAATTAATTCCTTGTCCCTCCAGCACTCCAGCCTGTAGATGAGATACACGCCTTTCTGGACTCTTGGACCTTTCCAGGGGTGGCTGAGACTCTTATCTCTGGGGTTGCTTCCGACAGTCCTGGGGGCATCACCCCTCAGGCTCAGGATGGGGGACACCAAGGCTGCAAAGGAGGGGACCCTATAGCCAGGCTAAACCACAATGGCCCTGCCCTACACTATCTCAGAGCCCTAAGCCAGCAGGTCCTGACCCTATTCACTGGCAAAAGGTGCAATGTCAAGAACTCCCCCTTCCCGGGTCCGGGTGCTGCCCTGACAGGTCACTTGGCTCTCCAGTCCTGCTCCTTATGCCCCCACTCCAGCCCCACTTCTTTGGTTTTCACAAGCCCCCACCTCCAGGGTCTGCAGGCCGTGGGCTCTACTCTCCATTCTCAACCTTTACCTTGGCAGTGTTTTCTAGGCCTGAGCTTCTTCCCCCTGCTACTCCCTGCCCTATTCCAACAAAGGAGTCCCCAAGCCCCTCAGTGCCCAGACAGCGCAGAGCAGGGCTGCATCTCCCTCCCTCTTGAGGAGTCCTCTGTGGTCCTCATTGGGACAGAAGGCTTCCTTCCATCCGCTGGGGGAGGGGGGGGGGCGGCTCTTTTCCCCACCTGCTTTGAGTTATTCCCCACTCTATTCTGCTCTATTCTGAGTTATTCCCCGAGAGGAAGTGGCCTGAGACCATGGAGTCAAGCTTTCTGCTCACTGCCCGCAGACTTTACTGCAGCCCCTCTCGGGGCAAACGCCTGACCGCCCTGTTCAGACCCTTGAGCCCCGCTGTGGCCGCAGCTCTGGTCTCACCCTGCACCTCCTCCTCCGCTCCCTGTCCCTGATCCCTGCTCTGCTGTCTGCACCTCCCTCCGCCCCACCCAAGCTGGCCCATCCTTATCTTTAATAGTAAGTGAAAAGCAGGAAGTGACAGCAGAACATTCTGTCATTCTGACCCACCCCCTGCGGATGAAAGAAAGAAGAGAGAGAGGGGAAGGGATGGAACATGAGTAGCAAGCCTGACAGCTCAGACAAGCTGGAGAAGCGCCTGCCAGCAGGCGGCCAGGCAGTGACAGGGGTGGGCAGCGGAGGACGCGGGGAGCTTGGGGTCCAGCAGAGAGGTTGGAGGCAAGGCTACCCTTGGTGCAGGGGAGCGGAGGCTGGCAGGGCCCTGGGGCTAGCCTTGCAGATAGCCACGTGGCCCTCTGGACCAGGGGAGGAGGGGGCGAAGGGCCCCCAGACCATGGTCCTCCCTGGGCAGGGGCTCGAAGGCACGGGCAGGGCTGGTAACTTGCGGCGTTTATCTGCAATGCTGGAGAACGGGCAGCTGCAGGAAGATGGGCAGGGGGGTGGTGGTCGCAGAGGATGGAATACCCACCCTGGGGGCTTGCCAGCTGCTGGGGCAGGAAGCTCCTCCGTGTGAAGGTGCCTCCTCCAGACACAGGTGTGTGGGGGGTGGGGGGCCACGGGGAGAGTGAGGGTGTCCTGGGGCTTCCCCGAGCTTAGTCAGGCTGGGGGCAGGGCTCCTCCCTCAGAGCCCTAAGAAGGGGCTCCTCCAGCTTGGAGTTGGGGGGGGGGCCTGTGTGAGCATGAGGGACCCTGGAGGCCTGGCAGAAATGAGTAAGGGGCTCACAGGGGTCCGAGGGGAGCCAGTGGGGAGGGCTGGGGTCCCCAGGCTTGCAGGGCAACTGCACGCCCCCTCCCAGGTGGTGCTCCAGGGCTGGCAGGGACCAGCTGCTACTGCCACTCCACCAGTCCCTTCCGTCCAACTTGGAGGGTCTTCAGACACAGCAGCGCCCACCCCACCCCTCCAAGGAGAAGCCCTAAGACAACCCCAGTCCCACCTCGCCTCACTTTCTCCGGCATATCCCACCCCATGGCCAGCTTTCCAGGTGGCTCAGCTGTGTTGGGCAGACACTGTACCCTCCCAGCCGCCCCCACTTTCCCCAGAGGCTTCGACTTGGGGACTGGACCTGAGGGGTGATTCTCAGAGGGGCCAGGCTCCCTCCACAGAGGCTGGCAGGATGTGGGAGGGGGACACGGAGTATCAGGACCATAGCATGTGCAGGGCGGTGGATTTAGGGGACCGTGGAGGGATGCAGTGGGGGTGCAGGGGGCTTCATCTGCACGTGTTAGTCTGGGAGCTCAGCCTGGGGGGCTCGGTGGGCTGGGCGTCCGGGGAACTGGAGGGGGCACTGCGGCTTAATTAGGCGCTGGAAGAGTGGCATTACCCATGCTAGCAGTAACTTTTAATTGTATCTCTTGAAATTGGTAATATGGTGAGTCGGGCTGGGGAGGCATTGATTAAAACCTGAGAAGAGAAACAACAGAGACAGTGAGAAGAGGGTGGGGCACGCAGACACACTCACCTGGGCGACCAGGCCTCCACTCACCTCCACCGCGCTGTCCGCCGCCTTCTCCCCCGCGGCCGCCGCCTCCCTTTTGGCTTTGAATGCAAACAGCACAGGGCTCACTCTCCACCGCCCTGTTCCTGCACAAAGCCCTGCCTCCCGCCAACCCCCCGCCTGCCCCCGCCTACCCCCGCACCATCCCACCCCACACCTCCCGACCTGGCATCCTTCTGGAGCCTCCAGGGGCCCCACAACTGTGGGCGGCAACGGACTTGATGCCTGAGCCCAGCTCTGCCACTGAGCAGCTCTGTGACCTTGGGCAAGATGCTACGCCTCTCTGGGCCCGTTTTCTCCTTGCTGGGTATTGTCGAATCTCCTTTACCCTTATCAGAGCCCCGGACGGACTGTGCGGAGTGGCTGTGAGGAGGCCTTGGTTCTTGGCTCCCGGGGGCTCCTGAGTGTCTGTGGCACAGACTCCGTGAGGGAGAGGCCCCATTCCTTTCTTGTTCCTGCTACTGAGCTGAGTGCTGAGGATTCAGTGAGCTGCACGTGCCCCAGGGCAGAGCCTGGTGCAGGTAAGAGCAGTCTGTGATGGCTACCAGAGATTTCTTTTTTTAAAACATTTTTTTTTTGGCCGAGCCCCGAAGCATGTAGGTTCTTAGTTCCCTGACCCAGGGAACAGACCTGTGACCCCTGCATTGGAAGTGCGGGCCACTGGACTGCCAGAGAATTCCTGTCTATGAGGGCTTTCTTTTCTTTTCCATCACTTTTTATTGGAGTACAGCTTTACAGGCTGTGTGAGTTTCTGCAGCAAAGCGAATCGACCACACGTAGACACGCTGCTGCTGCTCAGTCGCTCAGATGTGTCCAACTCTTTGTGACCCCATGGACTGTAGCCCGCCAGGCTCCTCTGTCCATGGGATTCTCCAGGCAAGAATACTGGAGTGGGTTGCCAATTCCTCCTCCAGCGGATCTTCCCGACCCAGGGATCAAACCTGCAACTCTTGTATCTCCTCTATTGGCAGGTGAATTTTTCACCACTGAGCCACCTGGAAAGCCCCATACATATACATACATCCCCTCTTTTTTTGGATTCCCTTTCCATTCAGGTCACAGCAGAGCCCTGAGTAGAGTTCCCTGGGCTGTACAGCAGGCTCCCATTAGTTATCTCTATTATACATAGTAGTGTGTATGTATATATATATATATATTTATCAATCCCATTCTCCCAACTCATCCTTCCTGCCTTGGTATCCATACATTTGTTCCACATATCTACGTCTCTATTTCTGCTTTGCAAATGAGATCATCTATACCATTTTTTTTTTTTAGATTTCATATATATGCATTAATATATATGAGGGCTTTCTGATGGGCCTGGCACACCCTGTGTACCCCCCGGGGACAGCTTGAGGACTTCTTCCAACTCAGTCACCCCTGACTCCCACCCCCACCCCCAGCAGTATCCTAGAGCCCTCTGCCGGGGCCCTCTGATTTCTCACACCTCTGGGAGGGCGCCCACTCCCTGCGATGCCCACCCCTCTGCTTTCTGTAACACAAGAGGAAGCCGGGCCAATGTTTGGAACTGAGGACCCCGCTGGGGAGGGAGCTAATGGACAGGGCCCTGGAGATGCACGTGGGTGGGCGGGAGGCCGGGGGCTGCAGCTACCCCGGGAGATGGGCTGTGCTGCAGAGAGTGGGGCGGGGTGTTCGGGAATCAGCCACAGCTGAGGTCTGACTCCGGGGTTTAAACAGCTGTGAAAACAGGCATGTGCTGTGACCTCAGACATAAAGGGGCCGCTGACAACAGAGCAGGTGGACAATTAGGAACTCATGGTGGCGGGTCAGACCCACACACAGAGGAGACATCACAGTGAGGGTCTCCGTGAGCAAAACCCGTGCTTGGAAAACCAATCTCATCTCCCAGCTGGTGGGGCTGGTCCTGTGATGCTGTCCCAGCATCTCAGCGCCATGGCTGTAACCAGGGGGGTTTGGGACCAGCATGGAGCCCACTGGAGGCTCAGCTCAAACTGACGTCCTGCTGGGAGCCTGGTTTCCCAGGGCTTGGCATGAGGCACACAGCAGGTGCTCAATAAGAGTTCATTACTGTAAGGATGAATGACTGAATTAATTCATTAGTGAAGAGTCCCGGATGGTTTGCTAGGGTTTGTTGGGCTGGGATTTAATCCTCAAGCCACCTCTCCCTCTGATTCCTTTTTCTTTGGGGGCAGGTGGGACGGGAGTGAAGGCCAGTCTTCTCCCTGCAGGCTGGGGGAAGGGAAGGGGCCGGAGGTAGAAAAGTAGGAGGGGGGCCAAGGGAAGGGAGGAAGAAGTCTACAGAACATGGCCAAAGGTGGCAGAAAATCTGAAGCTGGCTGAATTCATCTGGAGTGAATAATTCAACCTGGAGAAACCATTTGAGACACTGGGTTTGAGGATTCATGTGGGTTTCAGGAGGCTGACTCAGACCTAGGATGAGAGAATGCTGGTGGCCCCTTAGGAAAAAGTCTAGAGGGGGCAAACTGAGATTTCCAGACCCTTCTGGCCACCTTTCTTCTTTCATGCTCCCCGTCGCAAACACCCCCACCCCGCACACCAGCAGTCTGCAGAGAGCGAGGGGCCGGGGTCCCAACACCTCCAGGAGGACAGTGACCTTTGTCAGTGGACACATTTTTCTCTCGCCTTCCACCCACTCCCACTGCTGAGGCCCCAGGAGGTTGGGCCATGGAAAGCAGCATCTCCCTCGCCCAAATCCCCCAGGACCCCAAGGCTGGGGTGTGGGCGGGGCCTCCACATAGGCGGGGCCCCAGATCTGGAACTCACCTGTGGGCGATCCTTGCTTGGACTGCGGGTCCCCCTGGGCTCCCCCGGCCTTGAAGGAGAGAGTCTTTGTTCCTTGCTGCTTCTCCAGCTCCCCTGGGAAACGGAGAAGCTCATGAACAGAGGGAAACCCGGACCCCAGCACACAGAGGAGTGAGAGATGGGGGAGAGTGGGGGGAGAGGGGAGGGTCTCCTGAACACACGGCACCTACTTTCGCACTTCACGGCCTGTTTAGTGCCTGCTGAAGCCTCAGTTCCCCCTCCAGAGGCAGGGATGCCAGCCCCTGCTCTGACAGCCCGAGAGGAGGGGGACGAGGTTGACAAGACGGGGGCAACCACCCGGGTCTGCATCTTGGCTCTGATGCTGCCTGGCTGTGTGGCTTCAGGCGGGTTACTTAACCTCTCTGTGCCTCTGTTATGGGGACAACAGTGTCTACTTCATAGGATCATTAAGAGGGTGGCAGGAGAAAAGATATCAAGGCACTCAGGCTTGTCAGGAGCTTAACACACATCAGCTCCTAGGACGACATGGAAGGCTCATATGGTGCAGCTAGCGCCTCATCAGCGCTGGAGCCGTCCTGTCCGCCCACCGTGTCCACCGGTCAAGCTCCCCTGAGAAGAGGTTACCCAGCTGCTGAGGCTCCGGTGGATGTCTGCCTGTTTTGTTGCTCAGTCGCTCAGTGGTGTCCGACTCTTCGAGACCCCATGGACTGCAGCACACCACGCTTCCCTGTCCTTCACCATCTCCTGGACTTTGCTCAGACTCACGTCCATTGAGTTGGTCTGCCTGCTACTCAGCTTTAATTCCTCTCTCTACACTAAAAGCCGATTCCTTCCTGTCTGTCCTCAGTGGTGCTGGAGAAAGGCCAGTTACCCTCCTTGGGGATTCGACAGCTGTTATTACATCCCTCTTCAGTTCCTCTTTTCCAGGAGACATCACTAAAGTTCCCTGTGTTAAAGCTACTCTCTTGGGTTCCATTTTCGGCCTCTGTAGGGGGCTTCCCAGGTGGAGCCAGTGGTAAAGAATCCACCTGCCAAAGAAGGAGGCGTGGGTTCAATCCCAGGGTCGGGATTTTCCCCAGAGAAGGGAATGGCAACCCACTCCAGTATTCCTGCCTGAAGAATCCCATGGACAGAGGAGCCTGGCGGGCTGTAGTCCATGGAGTCGCGAAGAGTCAGACACGACTGAACATGCACACACTCCAGCAACTAGTCGTCTGTAATCTGGGGACACCGGCTCGCAAACCCCAAACCAGGACCATTTGTGCCGACTGTCTGAACCACACCATCAGTCGATACTCGATAATTTTACTGAACCGAGAGGTGCTCCTCTCTCCCCAGAGGGGCTGCCTTGGCTTCAGAGAAATCAGCGAGGAGCCCAGTCTTGTTTTGTCACGGATCGCGTGAATTTGGGGCCACTTCCCTAAGTTCTGTTAAACTCAGTTTCCTTATTTGCAAAATGAAGATAATACTACTCAGCTACTGGAAAGATGTGGCAGGAATTAAATCATTCGACAGGCGCAGCATTCAGCCCAGGGCCAGGCATGTAGTAAAGGCTCGATAAACAGGAACTCTGGCTGTTGTTTTCCTTTTTCTCTTTTCTTTCCTCCCGGGCTTCCTGAGCAACCTGTCCTCTTTGCTCAGCTTTCTTCCCTTTCTCTCCATCAGAAGAACAGGAGCAGATGTGAGCCCTCCCCCGCCACCACTTCCCTCAACCTCTGCACAGCAGGAGAGGATATTCACACTTAGTACCCAGATCCTGGTGCTATCAACCCCTTTGTTCTCAGAGGGGCAGATACACTCCTCCCAGGCTGATGGGGAAAGTCCCATGCGCAGCCAGGCTAGTGCCTGCCTTGGGTGCTGGACCCTCCAGCTGCATCTGGGACATTCTGACATTCTGACAAGGTGAGGGTGTATCCTTGAGAATGTTCTAGACCAACAGCTAAGATGGCATTGAAAGGAGCCTGTTATGCCCCTGAAGTCACACTGCCCACCTACAGCAGAAAGGGAATTTACACCCTCCCTGCACCAGGCATTAATGAGTTTAGTTATATGCGCTGGTCGGGAGAATTTTCTGTTTTAATCTGATTTCACTGCTTTCTTAGGAAATTAGAAACAGAAACTAGCCTCTCATTTTCAGACTGGAAAGTATGTGAACCTCGGAATCAGACGCCAGTGCAACTGTCGGGTCGTCGGCTTCTAATATGCACTTTAGACACATCCTTTAACTGCTCTGTCTCGTCCCGTGAGGCCATGAGTCCTTGCAGCCTCCCTCCGGGCACACCTAAACAAGCCGCCAGGCACACAGTAGGTGCTCTAGGGATGCTCGTGAAACAGCACCGCCTGGCGCATCGGCACCCTCCTCAAAGCTCCCACTGCCTTTCCTCCTGCCTAAGGGGTTTAGACCAATTTAGAACTACTTTTCAACTAAGTGGCCATGCAAGGCAGACCTGGAGTCTCTTTATTTTCTGTTGGAGTTTCTGAATCCATTCTTATTTAATTTTCCTTTAAAGGCTCTCTGAAGCTGCCGCAACGCTTCTTGACAGGAAAGCGTGCAGGTGGGCAGAGACCGCAGGTTGTCACTGCTCTTGTCTTGAACCCCGAAGCCACCGGTAAGCCACCCGGATGGATGAAGCGGCTCCAAGATTGTCTACAATGCCTGAGTGAGAGCAACCGAGAACAGGCACTCCTTGGAGGATGGAAAGACAGCTCCGAGGTGAGGGGCAGTCAGAAAGCCAGCTGGGACTCTTCAGAAAGACAACGTTATGAAAAAGTTAAGTGGGGGGGCCCTTACAGGTTAAAAGGCATGAAAGACAGGAAACAACCAGCTGTGATGTGTGGGGATCTGAACCGGATCAGGGAGGAGGCTGTCCAGGGAGACTGGGTGAGAATCTCTGCCCGGATCCCCTTGGTGGGCATGCCTGTCTTTAGGGCCGGCTCGCTCCCTGGTCCTGCTCAAACCCAGCGGAGTTCTGTGGCTGAGGGGCCCACAGGGAGCCCCGCAGCCTGGCTACACGTGCACATGCCCCTGAGTACCTTGGTTTAACTGTGAAGCCTCCATCAGCCGTGATGGTGCAGTGGGGCCGGGGCGGGGAGGGCTCAGGAAGGCAGAGGGGCCTTGATCACCCACACTCACTCCACAGAGGGGTGTCTGTCTACGAGCGACCCGGGGGTCTGGGGTGCCCCGTCCTTACACTCTATCCGGATCTGCTCCAGCTCTGTCACCTCGGCGATGGACTCCTTCAGGTCTTCCACAAACTTCTGCATCTCGTCCAAGCCCAGGGCGCAGAAATGCAGCACCTGCTTCTTCTCGCAGCCCGAGAGCGGGGTCACCAGGGTGATGCCATGAGAGTAATCTGGAAGCCAGACCCCAGCCACCATGGGCCGTGAGCAGCCGCAGGTGAGGCCTGGGCCCAGGGGTGCCTGCCCCTCCCCCTCCCCTAGCCACATCCACAGGTGATAGACTTACACTCATTCTCGAAGAGGTGGAACTGCATGCCTAGCAGGCCCACAGACCTGCAGAAGGTGTACGTGGAGGAGCTCTTCTTCTTGGGGCAGAGTTTGAGAATCTGTCCAAGAGAGGGAGATAGACGTGCACTGACGGGTGTGCACTCGTGTGATAAACGTGCCTCACACTCCTGGATGGATGGACACCCAGGGCCTCTGGTGAACACAAGTAAACCCGCAGAAAGGGACACACACGCCCAGGCAGACTTACACACTTAGGATACATTCATACACACATATACCCGTGACACAGACTTACACACTTAGGATATATTCATACACATGTATACACACATGTGTGCACACATACATATACACACACAATATACAGCATGGAATAGTCCAGCGGCCCTTCCCACTGCATCTAGCACCCAGCCCGGACTCCCGGCCTGGTCTATAACCCCCACCTCATCTGGTTCCTGCTCTGCTCAGGCCGAGCTGTCTCTCTGTGGCTTGAACAGGGTGGGTGGGTCCCCCTGCGGGTCTCTGCACCAACTATTTCCTTGTAGCTTCTCCTCACTCAGTGTTGTGCTAAGCTGCTTCAGTCATGTCCGGCTCTTTGTGACCCCAGGAACTGTAGCCCACCAGGCTCCTCTGTCAATGGGCGTCTCCAGGCATGAATACTGGAGTGGGTTGCCATGCCCTTACCCAGGGGAATCTTCCGTCCCAGGGATGGTACCCGGCTCTCTTAAGTCTCCTGTGTTGGCACGCAGGTTCTTTACCACTAGCGCCACCTGGGAAGCCCCTCCTTGCTTAGATCTTGACTCAAACATGGCCTCCTTAGAGACCCCTTCCCTGACCACCATTTCTAACAAACAAAAACAAAATGAAAGAAGAAAAATCCCAGCCTCAGGATGCCGGGGTTGTGGGAGGAGGACCCTCGGGATCCATAAGTCAATCAATGGGTCAATCCATTAATGCCTAACAAGCCGAAAGGCAAAGTGAAGAAATGCATATACAGGTGACGGCAGAAACTGGTACTTTTTTCCTTAATGGGGCAGTGCAGCGTCTCAACCACTGGACTGCCAGGGAAGTCCCCGGTATGTGTTTTGAGGATGAAGTAGTGTAAGGACTGGGCAGTGAGTGGGCAGGCCACCTTTGAGGTGGGGGGACACCTGCACTCAATGAGGGGAGAGAGGGGGTCATGCAAGGTCTGGGAGCTTTTCAAGCAGACGATGAGCAGCAAAGTCAGGGTCTGAGATGGAAAGAACCTGGCCTCGGGAGAACAGCTGGTGGGTCAGGGGGTGGGGATGGAGGAGAGGCGTGGAGGGAGGTGAGTCGCATGGGTGGGTGGGCTGACTCTGCTGCTCTTTGGAGGTGGACCTCAGGCGTGATCGTCAGATGTGGGACAAGGTTAGAGGCAGCGCCGGGATGAGTCATGGATGGAGAGGGTGGTGGGGGTGGAGAGGAGACAGAGACCAGACCCCGTTCACCCCTGCTTTCTAGCACTTAGAACAATGCCTGGGACACAGCGGACACTCACTAAATATTCACTCTATGGATGCCTGTGTTCAAAGGGCTTCCCAGGTAGTGCTAGTGGTAAAGAACCCACCTACCAACACAGGAGACCTAAGAGACTCGGGTTCGATCCCTGGATCAGGAAGATTCCCTGAAGGAGGGCATGGCAACCCACCCCAGTATTCTTGCCTGGAGAATCCCATGGACAGAGGAGCCTGGTGGGCTACAGTCCATAGAGTCACACAGAGTCAGACATAACTGAAGAGTGAAGGCTGAATGCCGCATAGATGTACAGACGTGCACACGCATGTGCGCCCACGTGCACACACACACACACACACACACGCACACGTGCCAGCATTCCCCTGGACCCAGGAACAGTACCAGCCACTCTCAGACCCCCTGCACCTCCCAGGCTGCGGGACAGATGGACGTGCAGCCCTCTACCCTCCAGCCCCAGGTTTTTCATCATGACAGGGAGGCAGACGCCCTGGGACCTAGTCCATTCCCACCAGGACCGGGAACCCCGAGCAGATAAGCTCTCTGCGCCTTGGCTTCATAACCTACAGAGGAGGTTATCCTGTCTGCCCGGGCCACCTCACACCCCAGGCGGTGGAAATCGGCCGCTGGGTGTGCAGCACCCTGGGGGAGTAGTCCCCGAGCCCCTCCTTGCTCAGCTCCTGGCTCAGCTCCCCGCTCACCACCAGCAGGTCGTTGAAGAGGAACACCTCCCTCTGGTGCGCGGCTTGCTTCTGCAGCTTGTTCACGTCCGTCACCTCGAAGAGTCGGCTGCAGCAGACCAGGCGGCGATGGGGCACCGAGAGCACCTGGGGGGCGCACGGTGCTCAGCGGGGGGCAGACGGGGGCCCACCGTCGCGGCCGTCACCCTCCAGCACCAGTTTCCAGAAGAGCAGATGCAGGCCTGGTTTGACCCTGAACCTCCCCTCTCCTCCCCGGGGCTCTCTCCCCTTCCTCGCGCTCCTTGGGGAGCAGGGCTGGGTAAGAGGGGTTCATGATGCTGGGAAGAAGTAAGAGGATAAAAGGTGGAGGAAGGACATTGAATAAAGTCTTGGGGGTTTCCCCGGTGGCTCAGTGGTAAAGAATCCACCTGCCAACTCAGGGGACACAGGTTTGATCCCTGGTCTGGGAATATCCTACAGGTTGCGGAGCAATTAAGCTCAAGCACTGAAACCACCGAAGTCTGCACACCCTAGAATCCAGGCTCCACAACAAGGAGTAGCCCCTGCTCCCCACAACTAGAGAAAAGCCCCCACAGCACCGAAGACCCAGCACAGCCAAAAATAAATAAATAAACATTAAAAAAAGAAAAAGAAAAGAGCCTCTGGATCATTCAAGTCCCACCACTGTGCACCCCTCTCCCTCCGAGGCCTCCTCGAGGGCACCCCCACATTCTGGGCTGCGCCTCTCTTGGCTGCACACCCAGACACAAGTGTGCAAGGTGGGGGGTGGGGGTTGGTCCCAGGGACACTGGGAACCTGCTCTAGTGTGTGAACCAGCTCCAGGGGGGCGTCCACAATCCTGACAGAGGCTGGGACTTCAGCATGAAGGGCTCTAGCCAGGAAAGGCTGACCCCACATGAATGGGTGGAGGGGTCCAGCACAGAGCCTCCAGCAAGGTCCCCAAACTGCCCCCTGAGCCAGCCAATGGGGAGGAGGAACCGGAGAGATCAGCATTGGGGAGATGGAGGCCAGACCTTTATGTCTGCGGTATATGGAGCTTCTGTGGACACCTAGAGAGGACTGCCCTTAAAAACCACTGCAAACTTGGAGCAAACTGTGACTCAGCCTACAGCTCAGGGGCACCCCAAGGGTTTGAGACCCCATGTCGAGAGCCTGCTTTAGCCCATGTCCTGCCTTCTCTTCAGTAGATCATCCAGGATGCCCAGGGTCCGTCCCACCCCAACCTCCCTAACTGGCCTTCCAGAGGCTTCAACCCAAGAGCCCGGGCAGTCTTTCCCAGCATCTCACTTCCACCCCTCCTACTGCAGGAGCTGGTCAAGGCAATGATAAGGAGATAGGCAGGTGGAAGGAAGAGGGTGCAAGGAAGAAAGGGAAGGAGCTGGAGACAGGGCCTCTGTGGCCAGAGGGGGAGGCAAGTGACCCCTCACCCCTTCCACTTCCACTCCCCCAGCCCCCCGCCAGCTGAGCACTGTGACCCCACCGTGGGCACTTACAGTCTTCATGCCCACGATGGACTTCTCCACCTTGGTGACGTACGTGACGTGGTCCTCGTTGGACTTGAGCTCCTTCTGCTGAATCCTCTCGTAGATGCCGACCACCAGCTCCCTGGGGATGTCGGCACCGTCATCCACACCTAGGGACGAGGAGTGGGGACGGGATGGGGTCGGGGGTTCAGGGGCTGGAGCCAGAGAGGGGAAGTCCACTACCTGAGTGACACTCCCCAAGAGTGGCCTTGATGTGGCCCTGTCCCTGCTCCAAAGCCTTCAACGGCTGGCTCCACATCCCTGCTAAATTAGAGATGACCTCCCCGGCCAGAGCACCTACTGTACGAGGGCTCAGCACGTGTCCCAGCCCCACCTCCAGGTGCCCCACAGCCAGTCTCGGCTGCTACCTCCAGGGCCTCCTCCTCATCTCTGATAACAGCCTCCGGGCTCCTGCCTTTGCTCCTCCTAGCATCTCCCACTCCGGCCCCGCCATGAGGGCACTGCCCGTGTGCTGTCTTGTCTCTTTCAGGCCCTCCCCTCCCCTCCATAGGGAGCTCAGTGATTAGTTGTCAGATGGTGAGAAGATCCCCTCCTTGCTGGGAGTACAAGGAGGGGTGGGACATTAAGTGAAGGAGAGCAGGGCAGCCCCTGCAGTGATGCAGTAACAAGACCACCAACCCATCTCCCACTTCATGGTAATGATCAGACTCTGGTGACAAGAAACACCAGCAGGAAGTACACCAACATGAAAACAACTTTCCCCAGGAGGTAGAAACCGAAGCAATAAACAAAATCTTCTTTCTACTTCTTCTAAATCTTCTTTTAACGACTGTACACTCCTCTTTTCAAGAGGGAAAAATGAAAAATAAAACATCTTGGGCAAGTGGTCTCCAAGCAGTTTTCTTAAGTGTTGAGAGGACATTTCACCTTCTATGAGCGACTCTCTGGATTGACCCCGTGTCTCCACATCTGAGCTTGGTTCTGAGTTGGGCAGATGAACCAAGAAGCACCCCCCAGGGCCCCTGAAAGAAGCCAGGCTGTGGCCAAGAGGAGCAGGGCAGGGGCTGAGCACTCGGGGCTCCCAGGTGGAGATGGCAGGTTGCACGCCTCTGCTCCTTCTGAACACCCCGGAAAAAGGAATCGGCAGAGACGGGGGAAGAGGCGGGGGCAGCAGGGGACCTGAAAGTGGGTGAATGAGCGCACGGATCAGTACACCTGGGAATGTGGAAACGGAAACCAGCAGAGGGATTAGAAGGCTCAGAACCACCAAGCGCTCTGGAGCTGGCAGAGGCCTGGAGGTGAAGGTGGGCTCGAAATAGGAAGATTGGTTGAAAATTAGAATAAAAAAGGCAGTTAGACATCCCCACCCCTTCCTCCACTCCAAGCCTTCATTCTTTGGAAGGGTTGAACCAGGAACTCTGGGCTGGCGGACCCCAAGCACAACCAGTTGGAGAAGGAAATGGTAACCCACTCCAGTATTCTTACCTGGGAAATCCTATGGACAGAGGGGCCGTGGCGGGTACAGTCCATGGGATTGCGAAGAGTCGGACACGACTGAGCAACTTACACTAAGCATAACCAAGAGTGAGAGTCTGGCCTGAAAACTGGGGTGTGGAGCTGATGTCTATGTATCAGGAGACCCCCGCAAGCCCACTTCCCACGAAGCTCTCAGAGTGTTGGCAGAGAGACTCACCCCCTCTGGGCCACAGGTTGGATTTTCTGAGGGATTGAGCAGCACAAGGGAAAGTATCTAAAGATATTGCAGTCACTTCTCCCAGTGAAACAACTTAATGAAATGTTGACATGAGAAAGCCCCCCAGTTGGTAACCCCACGCACACTTGGAGTTTTAATCAGCCTTTTAGGGGCTCACTGCTAAATGTGGATGAGCAACCAAGCTTCATCAACTGTGTATGGAAAGTCTCCAACACAAGAGAGGGAAAGTATGGGGGAAACTGAAAAAGGAACTTAGAAGAAAGCAAAGAGAAACTCAAACAAACAAACAAACAAGTGAAAACATATTATTCACATCTTCAGAGATACATAAGAAGATATTGCATCTACAAAACAGGAACAAAATGCTCTGAAGAGCAACACTTAGCAGAAAAGAATTCTTGAGAATGAAAAAGATGACAGCAGAAATGAAAAGTTAAGCAGGAGATTTGAAAGATAAAACTGAGGGCCATCTTCGAGAAAGTCAAACAAGAAGACAAAGATGGCAGACAGAAAGTTACCGTCAGAGGCTCAGACTGGGAGGTCTAACATCTGAAAACTAGGAGTTCCAGGAACACAGTCCAGAGAAAAAGGAGAGGGGAAATGGTCAGATGCAATATTTCAGAGGCATGTGTTTCAGACTATTAATAAAAGGAAGAAACTAGTTCCCAGCACAATGGGTAGAGAAAGAGCCAGAGAAGGCACATGATAATGAAACTCAGAACATGAAGGACTCCCCCGATGCCCGGCATGCTAGCCACCTCCTGGGCCCAGGCAGCAGTGTCCAGTGCCCTTGACCACCGGGGTGACAGCCTTCCGTGGGGGACTGAGACTCTGAGCAGTGCTCCTGCCACCCCCCAGCTCCCCCCTACCTCGCAGGTTCCGGATAAAGTCCTCCAGCATCATCTTGCGGTCGGGCTTGATGTTGGGGCTGTACATGTCGGTGTTGAGCAGGATGATGGCGAAGGCCAGGATGAAGATGGTGTCCGGGTTGTGGAACTGCTGCACCACTTCGGGGTTGCACATGCAGTAGCGCTGGCTGCCGTGGGGACACGCATGGGGCGTAAGGGCCCTGCGCTCCCCAAGCTCCAGAGAGGGGGGCACTCGGGAATGCGTCTGGTTCTCTGAGGGTGCGCTTAGGCCTGGGGGCCTCCCTGTCACCCCACACTTTGGCTCCCACCCCCACCGAGGGGATGGGGCAGGTGTAATGCACCCACAGACCCCAGGCATCCCCTCCCCACCAGTACCAGCCTCAGACTGATGCTCAGGAAAGACCTGCTGGTTGACGGGGACACACGAGGTGCCAGCAGGCCATCTGGAGGCCAGATGCTGGTCCAGCTCAGAAAGCCCCAGAGGTCTGCCTGCTTCTTTCCTCCCCTCCTGCCACCCTCCCACCCCCGCCCCCAAACCCCAACCAGCCCGCTATGGACTCCTGTCCTCAGCTCACAGCCCTGGCTGCTTCCTCCATTCCCCGGGTGTGTGGGGGACTCCTGCCCCCGGCTGGCAGACCCCTACTTTCCCCATGCCGAGCGTATATGAGGGCTGGAGAGGGCCCACCTGAAGGCCTCTATGAGCCGTTCCACCTTCTGGGCCTCGCCCTGCACGCGGATATGGGCCTGGAACTTGCGCAGGGCCTCGTCCAGCTCCATGGCAGAGAAGTCCATCTCGTCCACCACGCAGCTGAGGCCGGGAGGGGTGGGGGGCCGTAAGGGCGGTGGGCCGGACCTCCCTCCACCAGCCAGAGCTGGGGAGGAGGGCGAAGCCCACCTGCTGGCTAGACAACCCCTCCCTGAAGGAAAGACAGGACTTGGGGGCCTGAGACCAACCAGGAGGGACTTACCCATGCCAGGGTCTCCTGCCATAGCCCAAGAGGACCTCCTCACCCCCTGCCTCCCCCTGCAGACAGCCCTGCAAGGTGCTGGCTGAGGGTCCTCCTCCCATTACCAGAATCTGGGGCCCAGGGCGGCGGCCGGCAGTCCAAGGCCTCTGGCTAAGAGGATGCTGAGCCCAGACCTCCCGCCTCCAAATCCCAGGGCCTCTTCTCTCAGCCCCTGAGCATCCAGAAGTCAGAGGTTTAAACGGTGAACACAGTTTCCTCTCCTGTCCTCTCCAAGGCCTGTCAGGGGCCTGGCTTTCTCCCTGCTTTCCGTTCCATTTGGGAGTCTCCTCTTACACCACCCCTCCAGTGTCTGAGTGTTCGTAGCCGAGGAGCCTGCCCACCCCCAAGCAAGTGACAAGTCAGCTTAACCTCTTGGCCCCCAGCACATCCAGCCTTGCCCTTCTGGGGCACCCTGTCCCCAGGGTCATGAGCATCGATCAGGGCAGGAATCTGGGCCCCACAAAGCAGCAGCCCTGACGCCCCCGAGGGCCACAGAGGCTTCCACGTGGAGCTGATGTGTCCTTTTCCGCATACACGTGCCGCTCCACTCTTCTCTGCCCTGGCCACCCCACACCCGTCCTATGCTGCCCTCTCTTAGTTCCCATACGATGCAGAGAGTAGGGGGGTTTTTCCTGAACACAGGGGAAAGAAATAGAAGGGTACCATCAGAGGATTGACAAATCCAGTTTGTTTGAAGATGGTTTCTCTGGTGTTGGGGGAGAATGAACGTACAGGGAAGGGCAGGAGCAATAGAGAAGCAGGGGCCGTCAGGATGCACCTGCAGAGGGCCAGGCGAGAGATGGGGCTAAATCGGAACAAATCGAATGGACCCGAATGGACCAGGCCAGCTCAGAATCTGAGAGACATACTAAGGGAAGAACTGGGGGAGGAGATGAGGGTTCATTTGGTTGATCTACAGGGTTCATAAGAGGCCACGTTAAATAACGGTGCTACTAGGCACAGAGGAGGATGCTGAGGGTGAGAGTCAGTCCCTGGGCAGCCTTCACCAGGCCACAGGCTGTGTTAGCAATTCTTGCAGGAAAGTCAGGGTGTACATCTTTTATGTTTTACCAAGTATTTAATATTTTAAGTTGACCTGAGTAAATATTTGATTATGTCTGGTTTGCGGAATTCTTCAGATAAAATGTCCCCACACCTAGCATCTCTCTCTTCTCAAAGCTAAAAGTATATACGTGTTTATTTGGTATAACCTGGACAAAGTACTCCAGTGGGTCTGAAGTAAAGACCGCGCATTCTGAATTCTCAGCAGCCCAGGAGGCTCTTCCCTGAGATCGGCCACCTCTGTTCCTGCCAACTCCGGTCAGCAGGCCCTGCTGCCTCTCCCTGGCTCAGGGTTCTACCTACCTCTCCCCTCCCCACAGCCTTTGCTAAGGGTCAAGGCCTCAGCATCTCACCACAACTGTGACTTCAGTAGCCTCTGGACCAGCCTCCCTGCCTCCAAACCATCTTCCGGAAGAACATTTCTAGGACATCCATGGCCCTGCTTATAATTTTTCCAGGGCTTCTCACACCCCCTGTATGAAACCCGAGTTCCCCAGCAAAGCACAGCCCTGGTCGCTCCCAGTCGCCCCTGCAGCATCCTGGCTCCGTCCTGCAGCCTTGCTCTCCAATCACTGCATGTTCACCCAGGCTGTTCCTTCGTCCTGCGGCCCACCCCTACCTCCAGGTCTGCGTCTAGATGTCCATCTCTCAAAGAGTCTTCCTCGACCTCCGTGGTTCTTCTGCTGTGTCTCCCACCAGGCCACATGCTCCCAGATCCTCAGAGTTAATTTCTGCATTCCTAGCAGATATCTGAACTCAATATTCCTGGGGTGGATGAATGAGTGAGTGACAGGACCAACCTGGAGAACATGAGCTGGAGAAGGAGCCCTGTGGCTGGGGCTTTGACCTGGTGGCCCAGATCAGCTGGACCTGACCCCCGGACACGGCTGCCAAGGGAAGGGCCAGTGGATTCCAGACCGCGGGCAGTGAGGCAGAGTGGAGTGCACACACTTCCCACTGTTCAGCCACCTTTGCAGGCCAGGGAGTGATGAGAACCTGGCCAGCTGGCCCTGATGAGGCTGGACCTGCCTGGCGAGGTGCTGCTGACAGGGGGTAATCCCGGTGGTGCTCCCACTTGGGTCGGGGGAAGCGGGGGCTGTGCCCTCCGACCTGTGAGATTCTGCAGGGATGTGGCAAGCCCCTTGCAAGGGCTGGGGAAGCATAAACACAGACGCTCCCTGCATCTGTATAAACAGGTACAACCTTGCATAAAATTGCTCGTTAGCATGGATCCACGCATGGTGTCAGTCTGCGTTGCAGGAAAATGAAGCGTTGTACACAACTGTGATCAAAATGAATGTTGTCACCTCCACTATTTTTTTTTTAACGATAGCAAGACAGTGTCTGGCAGACAAAGGCACTGGATGAGACCTGAAAATAGGTAATGATGGCAGCAGGGATTTTTAATTGGCCAGAAGAGACTGCGAAGACCTGGAAGCTGAGGCTCGGGCCAAGGCTGGGAGAGATGTGTGCGCTGCCCATGAGGGACTCTGCTCCAGGCGGAGCCGGGCCAGTTTCAAGATTAGGATGGAAAACGAAACCACCCACCACCACGAGCTGGAGGAACCCGGGAGTTATTTCTGCAGTTCTCGTCTCATACAATTCAATTAAAAATATCCCCATCCGCCACAGAGTTATTTTCGTTAGTTGGAACTCATAACATGCCTAACAAAGGTCAGGGCCTTCTGCAAAAGGGCGACGTGGCCAACAAAACAAAGCTGGAGGAGGCTGACGCAGGAGGGCCTGCCAGGGTCCCTGGTGACGACACAACAATGAAGAAAATCCCATTTGAGGGCCTCAGAGGGGATGGCTGCTGACGCACCTTGAACCTGCCCCACAAATCGGGAGTCAGTGAGGATGCCGAGGCCACTTTCCTTTTGCCGGGCTAGCAGCCCCACCCGGTGGTTCTCAAACTCGAGGGCTCACCAGAGCCACCTGGCAGGCTGATCAGCAAGCAGGAGGCTGGGCACCACCCCAGGGTTTCTGATTCCAGGGGTCTGGGCTAGAATCTGAGAATTGACATCGCTAACAAGTTTTCAGGGGCTGCTGCTATTCGAGACCCATGCTCTGTGCCGATGACAGGGGTGGGTCAGGAAGATGTCAGGCCCTTGGTGTCAGGCATCCTTGGGTTTGAATCTTAGACTTCCCTGGTAGCTCAGTTGGTAAAGAATCCATCGGCAATGCTGGAGACCCCAGTTCAGTTCCTGGGTCGGGAAGATCCCCCGGAGAAGGGATAGGCTGCCCACTCCAGTCTTCTTGGGCTTCCCTTGTGGCTCTGCTGGTAAAGAATCTGCCTGCAATGCGGGAGACCTGGGTTCAGTCCCTTAGTCGGGAAGATCCCCTGGAGGAGGGCATGGCAACCCACTCCAGTATTCTTGCCTGGAGAATCCCCATGGACAGAGGAGCATGGTGGGCTATAGTCCAAGGGGTCACAAAGAGTCGGACGCTACTGAGCAAATTTCACTTCACTTCACTTCCACCATATAACTGTCAGGTTCCAGTCACTTAGCCTCGCTGGGCCTCACTTTTCTCATCTCTAGAATGGAGCTAACCCTGTAACACCGAGTTACAGGTAACATCCCCACCAGTGGGCAGGTGGGGTTATGGGTTTTAGAAGAGATGATGTATGTAAAGCTCTCAGTTTATAACAGAGTATAAGAAACAGAGAGTTCCCAACTTGCAGTTGCCAAGGCGTAGGGGAGGGAGGGATAGACTGGGAGTTTAGGGTTGGTAGTCGCAACTATTACATTTAGAATGGATAACCAACAAGGGCCTACTGTATAGCCCAGGGAATTATACTCAATATCCCGTGACAAACCATAATGGAAAAGAATATATAAAAGAATGTCTCTATAACGGAGTCACTTTGCTATACAGCAGAGATTGGCACAACATTGTAAATCAGCTATACTTCAATAAAAAATAAAAAAAATAAAAATAAAATAAAAAATATATGTGTGTGTGTGTTTAGTTGCTCAGTCATGTCCGACTCTTTGCAACCCCATGGACTGTATGTAGCCTGCCAGTCTCCTCTGTCCATGGGATTTCCCAGGAAGAATACTGGAGTGGGTTGCCATGTCCTCCTCCAGGGGATCTTCCCAACCCAGGGACCGAACCCAGGTCTCCCGCATAGCAGACAGTTTCTTTCTTACCTTCTGAGCCACCAGGGAAGCCTATATATATATATAGTGACTATATATATATAGTGACTCAGACAGTACATGTATATATACACAAATATATTTTTAAAAAGGAAATGAGAGTTTGGTTAGGAACCAAATCAGAGCTGATGTGCCCGGTGGTTAAGCAGATCTGAAGTTTCTACTAGCAGAGCTATAAACAACCTTGCCATCATTGCCAATTAACTCTGCCTGAAAGTCCATCACCAGACCCATCAACTGTTTATAACATAGGCCGTCAGAGAGAGGAAACAGAGTCGGCTCAGACCAACGGAGGTTTGTGGACCAGTTCCTCAGCTCTGCTTTCTTCCTAGATGAGGGTGTCGTGGCCAGCAAATAAAGGTGCACCAGGGATGGGAGGGGCTTCTCGGGTGGTGCTAGTGAACCCACCTGCCAATGCAGGAGACACAAGAGACGTGGGTTTGATCCCTGGGTCGGGAAGATCCCCTGGAGGAGAGAGTGGCAACCCATTCCAGTGTTCTTGCCTGGAGAACCCTATGGACAGAGGATCTGGCAGGCTACATACAGTCCATGGGGGTCACATAAAATCAGACAGACTGAGCGACTTAGTACGCACGCGGGGACAGGAGGGCATCTAATTTTGGCCAGGGCACTAGACGTTTCTTCTCTCGGGCCTCAGTCCCTGCCCGGGGAAAATGAGGGGGCTGGACTAACTGACTGTCCAAGGCGTGTTTCTCAGCACCATGATTCACAACTGGAGTCTGACATGCGCAGTAGAGACATCTGGACCAGACGCCTGCTGGGATGAAGCAGAAGGCAGGAAGGTGCAGAGCTAAGGGTTCAGGCTGTGGACCATTCTGCCCGACTTCAGATCTCAGCCACTGCTCAGCTCTGTGGGCAAGCAACCCACCTTCTCTGGTACTCAGCTCCTTCACTGGGTGCAGACTCCAGCATTCGCCTCACAGCGCTGCCGGGAAGAAAGAACGTGGCTCTGCGTATGAGGCTCTTGGAACCATGCCTGCTGGCACACGATACACACTTGACACACGTGAGCGCCCACGCACTCACAGACAGCCCTCCTGAGAAACCCCGGGCGGGTGTGACCCCCAGGAAGGACCTCCAGGAAGTCCCCTTGCACTGAGCAGCCAGTGTCAGCCACCCGAGTTACCACACAGGATTGAGAGAGACCCCTCCTGGGCTAGGACTGGAGGGCTCAGGAAAGGAGTGGGTGCTGGGTTTGTTCATTTTTATACAGAAGCCCAATTTCCAGGTACCCGTGACTAAGCCAAAGGGAGTCTCAACTCTGGACTTGGAATTCATCCCACTCTTAAACTTGGAGTTCCAGGGTCTCCATGTTCAGGAGTGAGTGATTGTGAAATACCAGTGACTGCTAACTGTTAAGGAGAATCTCTCATCCGTGTGTGTGCGTGCGTGCGTGTGTGTGTGTGTGTGTGTGTGTGTGTGTGTGTGTGTATAGGCAAGGGTGGAGGAAAGGGCACTGGAGAGGGGAGGGCTCGAGGTCATAAAACCCCAAGACACCCCTGTTAGAAGAGACCTTCTCCTTCCATCCCTCTGAGTGGGGGCAGCATCAAGTTTTCAGAGTTGTGCAAAGCCTCCTATCAGTGTCTGCCCCTGGCCTCTCTCCATCCCCCTCCAGACCCACCAGGGTGGGCATGGGTGCCGGCCTGCTCTCCCCTCGCCCGTGGACCTCCTCGGGAGCAAGACAACCCATCGGAAGCTATACGCAGACAACATCCAGGACCTTCTGGAGTCGGCGCTTCCCAGCGAAGAGAGGCCAGCGCATTCCAGCCTGTTAAATTTGACAGACAATCTGTCTTCATTTCTGAGTGTCCCCGAAGAAGAAGAAATCTGTTACACGCTGGCCGACACATTTCCAGGGAAATGAAATAATGAAATTTGACTGAAACGTCCTACTTCAGTATCTAACAGAGGATGGAGCAGACGCAGTGCAAGAAGGAATCCCCCAGGGAAACCTTCTCTCCCACCCTGCCCCCCAGGACTGCTCAACCCCCAAACCGCCCTCCCTGCATCTCCGTGGAAAGGACAGATGCTGTCCACGTGCGCGGCAATCACGCGGGCCAGGAGGGAGGCTGCTGAGAACCCGCACACAACAGCCCCCCATCCACTGGCCTTCAAACCTGCTGAAGCGAACACTTCAGGAAGGAAATAGAGCAGAGGCAAATTTCCCAGCCATGTGAAAACGGAGAGGGAAGTGCTTTCAGCCCCCCCAAGAATTCAGACCCCCACGGCCCTCTGGCTCCCACTGACCTTCCTTCTCAGCACCAGAGGGGGGCTTCCTCCAGGCTCGGGGCAGCCCCTCCCATCCCCAGCAGTGAACTGAGACCTGCCCTGAGGAGTCTGAGGTTTCCCTGTGTTAGGGGAGGGGCCGTGGGGGAGTGGGGGGTGAGGGGGTCTAATGCCCTGGGCTTCTTTTTATGCCCTGTGGTTTTAAATAGAAAATACAGTAACAGAAATAGCTGACATTTTAAAAGAATTTACTAAGCATCAGGCACCGAGTTAAGCACTTCATATCCATTTTAAAATTTAATTCATATGACTGGTTCTATTATCCCCATTTGACAAATGACAAACTTGAGGCTGGCTTCTCCTAAAAAAAAAGAAAAAAAAGGGAGAGCCAAAACCCAAAACCTTCCCAGGTAAACACGGGAATGGACATAGCCCTTTGAGCTCAGAATGCCTTCTATTATTATTCAGTAGAGCCTGGTTGGACACATTCCTTCTTGGAATGGGGCTTTCATGGACTAGCACAGAAAGGAATGAAAAGAGAGGTCAGCTTTTAACGGCACCGAGGGCCTGATTCTGGAGGCAAATATCACCACCTCTGTGATGCTCAAACGCAGATCAGCTTCAGGGGCAGATTCCGTCTGGTGCGGGGCACCTCCGCTCACCGTGTCCGCCCTCCTCCCAGGCCCTCTCCCTCCGAGAGACCTTTCCCCACCTCTCCCCTTCCTGTCTGGCTGTATCTTGGAGAGTGTGGCGGTTTGGGCTGTCTCAGTCTCCAAGGGGAGGGGTGATTTATGTCTTTTATTCAGCAAACAGCTTTGTACGGATGGATGCGACGGGCTGAATGTCACGGGTGGGGGCGGGGCGCGCTGCAGAATCCCCTCACTGGTGCGTTTCCTCTGATGGGGGAAGGAAGGGGCAGGGGATGCTGGCTTGAGCCGCAGGGAGATGCCAGAACTCCCAGGGCCTGGCTGCCTCGCCAGTGCCTGCCTCTTCCTGCCTCTCCGTCCTCTCCGGGCACCTTGCAGGGGACAAACCAGGCATCCGGGTGATGCAGACTTGGGGGAGGAGCTGCCACATGCAGGCTGGGTGTGCCAGGGCCTTGGAGCCCAGGGCCTGTGTGGTGGCAGAGCAAAGCACGCAGGGTGGGGGGCATTCACTGGGGCAGAATCCAGGCTCGGCTCTGCCCTCCACCCTCCCCAAGCCCACAGTGCCCACTGGAGGGTCCTGGGCCCCTCGCCTCTCTTTCCACGTTCCTCCTCTCATCTCTCCCTGTTGACACCTAGGTCTGTATCTTTCCTGAAGCCATGCCTGTTCCTTCCCCTTTCTATATGTACACACACAGGTACACACATGGGATACCCAACTCAGCCCTGGTTCCCTACATACAGTAGGCGCTCAATATTTGGTGAATGAGTGGTGAATGGCCATCCTGTTCTCCTGAATGCAGCTCTGGGTGGCTCTGGCATGGTGACAAAGCATGCTTTAGGGCAGAAGATTTTGCATGATGCCAAGATGTTACAAACGCACTAAGGATTGGGGAAAAAGATAGATTCATCCCTGGTGCTGGAGGGACCGAGCTCACACAGCCCAGCCCAGCTTCTCTGCAGGTGAGGAAGCTGAGGCCTGGAGCAGAAGTGACATGCAAAAACTCCAGCCTGTTAGGAGCAGAGCAGGAGTCAGAGCTGGCCTCTCGGGTCCAGCCACCTCTTCTCTCACCCCACTGCCCCCTCATCCAAGCCTGAGCCCGTCCAGCCGCCAGCCCAGCCCCCAGCCCTGTGCCCTCCTGCATAGCAGCTGGTCTGAGTCTCCAGCCCACACACTCAGTCTCCCGTGGAGGATGGGCAATTAAGTTTTCGATGTGCTGCTCAGCACAACCTGGGCTGGAGAAAAACCATGTGTTCCCTGAAGTGCAGGCGGGGGATGGGGGGGAAGCTGGGAGCGGGGGTAGGGGGATGGGAAGCAGGTTAGAATTCCAGGGCCAGACCACACGAGACCTGGAAAGGTGGGAGAGACCAGACAAGGCAGTCAGGGCCTGGAAGTGAAGCTGCCACCTCTGCCCCAGAGTAGAGGACAAAGCCAGGTCACCCCTGGGTCGTGGGGCAGCTGGAAAGAATGAAGCCATCAGATGTAGCAGCTTCACTCGCTCATTGGTGGAAAGGGGACAAAGACAAATGAAAAGGCTGGAGAGATGAACCAGAAGAAAAGTAGACGAGGAAAAAGACAGGAAATTGGCTTTCTCCTCTTGCCTAGTTCCTCAAAGCATCCCCGGAGGGGGAAGGGAAGCATGTGCATTTGTGGGTTTGGGCACCAGGAGGGACAGCCAACTGTCCAAAGCCACCAAGTCAGAGACAAGAGAAGGCCATCAGGGATCTCAAGGTCCCTTGGATGGGTCCCACCTCCCTCTCTTCTGACTGCATTCAGGTAACAACTACCCCATCATGGATTTCGGTGACAGGGACTCCTAAGGACAGCTGACCTCCCCTCATAGCCCAACCCCTCCACCCTCTAGGTATGGAAGCACAGGCCATGGCCGGAGGGCAGGGGCTGTCCCAAGACACAGCACCAAGGCTGCTCCACAAACAGAAGCCAGGTCGGGACTTCCCTGGGGCTCCAGTGGCTAAGACTCGGAGCCCCCATTGCAGACAGCCAAGGCTCGATCCCTAGTCAGGGAACTAGATTTCATGTGCTGCAACTAACAGTTCACGTGAAATGAAGTGAAGTGAAAGTCGCTCAGTCGTGTCCGACTCTTTGCAACCCCATGGACTACACATACAGTCCATGGAATTCTCCAGGCCAGAATACTGGAGTGGGTAGCCTTTCCCTTCTCCAGGGGATCTTCCCAAGCCAGGGATCGAATCCAGGTCTCCCACATTGCAGGCAGATTCTTTACCAGCTGAGCCACAAGGGAAGCCCAAGAGTTCACATGCCAAAACTAATGATCTTGCATTCCACGACTAAGATCCAGCACAGCCAAATAAATAAACGTGTCTCTAAAAAAAGGAGAAGCCAGGTCTCTAGCTCCCACCCCAGGGATACTGACAGTGACCCTCTTGCTTCTAAACCTGGAGCAGGATCCCTGGCCCTCTGTGGTGGGCCTTTGCTGCTCCAAGAGCAAGTACAGGAGGAGGGGGTTCTCCCAGGACCCCTGAGGAAACACTTCTGCTGAGTGTGCTCAAGGACAAGGGGGTGGGAGAGAAGTGGGGAGGGCTCCCTACAGAACGGTGACTTTGGAGAGGAAGTGAGCTCAGGGAGCCAGCGGAAGAGAGGAGGAGCATGGAGTCAGGAGGGGAGGCAGGGGTCCGGGGCAGACTTCACAGGGCCTCACCCCCTCTTTGGAGAGGCGAGGTGGCTCCAAGGTCCTGCTCCTGAGTCCTAGGGAATCTGCCCCTGCCGTGAGGCTCACCTACCTACCCACAGCATCACACCCATGAAGTTGAACCAAGGCAGCCCCCTCACTCCCCCCACCAAACACCTCATCTATTGGACTTTAAAACAATTTTTTGATTGTGTGATCTTGGTGGTCAATCTATCTTTACGCAATCGTAGTTTCTGGTGGCTCGGTGGTAAAGAATCTGCCTGCCAAGCAGAAGACGTGGCTTCAATCCCTGGGTTGGGACGATCCCCTGGAGAAGAGAATGGCAACCCACTCCAGTATTCTTGCCTGGAAAATCCCATGAACAGAGGAGGCTGGCGGGCTACATCCATGGGATCTCAAAAGAGTCGGATATGACTTAGCGACTACACAACAACAAACGTACTTTCTGGCTCTAAAAACCCTAACCCCTTCCTTTCCTGCCTCGTGGTTCCTCCACGATATGAAGCGGATGCTCAGAGGCTGGGGGACTGGACAGGCCACAGGTGATGCTGAGGGGTCAGTTCCCCAGGTGGTGATGGCCCCAGCACTGACACAGCCCTCTTCCAGTTTCACTCTCTTGCCTTTTGGTCTCCCTGGACCATTTCTGTGCTAGCCCCACCCCCAGCCTCATCCTCATCCCCAGTGCCTGTGGGAGGAGCACCCTGGCTTAGTAAGCTGCAGGATAACAGGAGAGGAAGCAGGTGATTGGCTAAGGATCATGGGGATGCTGGCTCCTTTGACCAAACAGGAAGCCCCTAGGACTGGAGCCAGGTCTTCTGGGAATCCACCCAGACTTCAGAAGTCCTGTCTTGCCCCGTGTCCTTCCCTAGCTGAGGTCCCAGGCCACCCAGGAGATCCTGGAGTGTAGGGTGGGCTAGGAGGGTGGGGCAGAACCCGGAGGCAGCCACTCACTCGAGCACATCGCGGTTGAACTGCTTCTTGCTGTTGCCCAGGAACTCGCCGATCATCTGGCGGCTCAGGCCCTTACGCTGAAGCAGGAAATGGGCCACTCCAATGGGGGTGTCGGGGATGAAGCCTCGAGAGATCAAGAACTGGATGCCCTTGTCTGGGTTTCTGGGGTGGGGTGGGGAAAAGAAATAGAGAGTGAGGCAAGGTGGTCTGTGATGCCTTTCCTCCTTTTCTTCCAGCCCAGGGAACCATAGAAGTGCCTGGAGGTCCCTGGGTAGAATTCCCAAGAAATGCCACTATTCCTTCTGCTGCAGAGGGCCTCCCTTTCCGAAGGCTCTCTCTGCACATGCTTCTGAACCTCCCTGCCCAGGAGAGAGGGTGTTGAGGGGCTGGGGAGGGCTGGTCAAAGCGGGCTCCAGAGCAGGTGGAGGGGCGTTCTTTCTGTCTTCAAGCATCAGTCCCACTGGATCTGATCTTCAGGCCCCCAAGCCCTCTACTCAGGATCCATGTTGGAACCGGGAAGAGGGTGAATTGGGAAATGGAGGTGGGATCTCCTACCACATCCCTCTTCCCTGTGCATTGTAGACACAAGAAAGACCCTGCTCCCCAGGGATTACTTTCCCAGGCTGGAGTCTCTGTGAGTGGGTGTGGATGTGGGTGTGGGTGCTGTGATTTAAGGTAAATGTGCTCCCAGCCTGGTCTGCAAATCCCTGCTGCTCCCTGAGCTGAGTCTTACTGGTCCAGGAGAAGATAAGGACAGAAATAGAGGGTAAGCCTTTAGACCCGTTTATAGCAGGCTGACATTTTCAGGACAACCAAGCATGTGACTGTTTTTCTAGCAACTCACGTTTATTGAATTTTACAAAAGTATCAGCCCACGACGTACTGAGTAAAAACCCAGGCTGATCCTTCAGTACACATCATTTGAGAAGCACTGCCTTGTGGGGCCAGGCATCTGTGTGGGCCTGGGGAGGCAGGGCTGAGGTTACGCTCATCCCAGTGGCTGCCTGATATAGAAGAAAGAGCACTGGGCTGGGGGTCAGGCAAATATGACTTCACCCAGCTATGCTGCTGACTAGCTGCTTCACAGTGCTCAGCTCACCTCACTGTGTGAGCCTGATTCCTGTTCTATAAAATGGCATAATAATGCTCTCTCTAAAAATTTGAAGTTTGCAACATTTTATCTCAGGCAGGCTGTTGAATATAAGCTTGAGGCCAGAGGATGTGTGTTGCCCATCTATGTGGTTTCGGGACTAAGCACTCCAAAAATCATTACGAAATGAGTAAACAAACACACAGGTGAATGGTTTCTGTCTAGTCCGCACTGATTAGTGGGAGAGATGCTGTGTTTTCCAGTTCAGGTCTATGAAGGAAGGGGTGAGTGGAGGGTGGAGATGAGTAGGTGTACTTGAAATCTCCCTAGGACGGGTGTGTGTGTTTCCTCTGCTTGTCACCAGCTGTATACCTCTTGGTAGCAAGGAAAGTCTGGCTGGGGGCTCTGAGCTATAGCGGTCATTCATATCTGTATGTCCACGCCCCTGCTCTCTTCTGTTCCACTTCCACTTGCATCACACTCCCCTCCTGTCCGCCCCCCCCACTCCTCTCCTGTTCCTTGCACTAGGTCTCTGCTCCCCTGACGTTTCCTCCTTCCATCACTCTCTCTCTTCTCCCGTCATCAACCCCATGGGGCTGATGTTCCCCATTTCCCCAACTTCATGTCCCACCTGAGTGATTTCTGTTCCATCCTTCTATTATTTACTTAATACTGCATTTTCTTGTAAATTCTCTCACTTTTCAAAGCCTTGCTTCTTCCCAGCAGTACTAGTGGTCAAAGCATAGGTTTGAGGTGTTTTAGCCCTCGTCCTTAAAGTAAATTCATACCAATTAAAAATAAAATGTGTGCTCCCCCACCCAGTATCTCAAGGAGCAGGTGTGGCCCCCAGGCCCCCAGGGGAGGCCTCTGGGTCCATGCGGCCCATTCCCAGGAACCTTGCTCATGGTTAAGTGCAGGTGCCCCTTTCCCCCCCATCCCCCACCCCGACTTACATGTTGAAGAGGTTGAGGCCGATGCGGTACAGCCGCTTGCGCAGGGTGTCGGTGGACAGCGTGGGTGACTTGCAGCTCGCCGGGTTCTCGCAGTGGTAGCGTGGCAAGCTCAGGATCATGGCCTGCAGGGCCTCCTTGGAGGCCGAGGCTGACGCTTCGGAACCCGACTTGGCTGATTTGGTGGACGTGCTGCTGCTGCTCAGCTGCTCCGAGTTGTCCCCGGCCTCCAGTTCGGCCTCGGTCCTTTTCGCCGCCTCCTCGGTCTCCTCCTCTTCATCCTCCTCCACCACTGGCCCCGCGGCCACGGGCGAGCTGGCGCGCAGGGCCCCGCCGGCCTCCACCTCTACGCTCGGGTCCTCAGCGGGCGCGGCCCCCTGGTCGGCACTGGGGGCCTCGGGGCCCTCCGGGGCCTCCTGTGCCCTGGCCTCGCCCTCCTCGGCCTTAATCACCGCGGAGTCTGTGGGGGCCGGGGCCGTCTGCGCGCCCAGGCAGTTGGCCACCGACAGGGCCGTGGAGGAGGAGACAGAGATGTTCTGGCTGGCGATCTGCACTGTGACGTCCCGGAAGGCCATCATGAGGGTGCTGCCGTGGCCCTGAGGCGGACTGGGGGGCTCAGCGGGCTCGGCCCCGGCCCCCAGGGAGGCGCCCTCGGGCTCCCGCGCCTCGCTCTCCAGGCCCAGCGGTCCCGCGCCCGCGCGCAGGGCCCGGTGGATCTGGTAAGCGCCGCTCTCCTGCAGGGAGCACATGGTCTTGAGGCTCCAGGTGCTGAGGGCGTCGTCGATGGACTTGGCTAGGGATTGCACCTGCTCAGTGAAGGAGTCCTCCAGCTCGGTGAGCGTGCCCGCAAAGGTGGGCGGCAGGGAGGGCGAGCGCACCAGAGGCAGCCCCGCGAGGCCGCAGCCCTCCAGGAGCGCCCTCTCGGCCGCCAGGCTCTCCGCCGTGGGCGCGCGCGCCTTGCGCAGGGAGATGCGCCGCGGCAGGCGGCTCTCCAGGAGCGAGTTGCGGATCTTCTCGAAGTTCTTGCTGAGCTGGTACTGGCGGAAGGCGGTTTGGATGGTGCAAGCGGCGCGCCGGGACACCAGGTGGCCCCCGTACTTGTGTTCTAGCATTTCAATCTGCAGTGAGGACAGAGAGGCGTGGGAGCGTGGTTAGGGAAGGGATGTGACAACGCTTTCGGAGACCAGGGCAGGGGGTGACCTGGCTGACGCTTTGCGGGGGCCTGGGAAGGCACAGCTAGGCCGGCACTGAGGGGCCAAACTCTGAAAACTCTGTGCGATGGCCTCAAATGCCAGGTTGCTGCCAAGACTCCTAAAGGTGTGGGGTGTAGGATTGGATTCTGGGGTTGGGGATACCCACGGCAAGGGTGGGGCAGTTGCCAATGGTAGTAGGTGATTGTTTCCATATATTCACATATGGAAGTATTTATTTCTGAAATGCGTGGTATCTTGAATTTGTATTAAAGTATTTCATCAAAAAGTAGAAGGGTTAGATGAAACAATATTAATTGGAGCTGGGTGATGGTTAAATGGAAGTTTATTATACTAGTCTTTCTACTTTTGTGTATATTTTAAATAATAGAACTGAAGATTAAATAGAAAGGTTAAAAAGCATTGCCACTACTCCTGTTCACCTGCTTTCTTTCTCGGTATTCATGTCACGAATTGGGGTCGTTTCCTGTTTCTGGGAGCCGCATAAGACTTGGGGTTGAGGTTTGATCATCTGTGTTCCCAGTACCGAGCCCAAGGGCTGGCACATGTCAAAGCTCAGTAAATGTGAATTTAGTAAAAAGACAGATGGGTGATGGATGGATATTTCAACAGTGGGAGATCCTCCAGCTATCATGTTCTTCAATTCAAGTCACCTCTGTTCCCAATAATGGGAGCTGTTCCTATCAGGGCAGGGCTTGGTGGGGCTGATGGTGAGGTGGGATAGCGGGTGCTACTTCATTTGGGCAGATCTGGACCCAGGAAAACTTCAGGCACTGGCCAGTCTGTCCTCAAGGCCTTTCGTCCTCTCCCCCCAGCTCTCTTCCCACTCTGTGGTCTTTTCTCTTCTTGGGTGGCTAAGCACTCACTTTTTCTCCCTTATCAAAAATCTCTCCGGGGAAAGGACTAGAAAAACATTCTCTTTGAGGTGTGAATGACCAAGAGGGGTTAGCAGTGCTTCCTCCTGGGCAGTTTTTTGCATGTAAACAACAGACAAAGACTGGACAAAGGGGATGGGCAAAATGGTGGCACTGTGGTGGGTTCCATCAGTCCTTAGGGAAGCTTAGGAAGTGAGAAAGTATTCCTGGGCTCTGAAATTGTGTCCTGTTGCCAGTCACGCGTCGTACACTCCACTTACAGAGTGACATTCCTGAACTAAGAATCGGGACTGGTGGCTGGGGTCGACAGCTCAAGGCAAGACCACTAGCCCTCCAACCTCCCCCAGGATCACGGAGAGGTGGGGTACAGACAGAAAGGCCAAATTCCATCCTCCAGTACACGGAACCCTTCGACGTGCTTCCTAACCTCACCATAACGTTCCTCTCTCAGGCTGACAATCTTACCATCTCTTGCCTCTTTTGTAAGCTTTCTTCATCCACTAGTCCCTTCTACTTGCATTTCCAGCCTCCAGCCCAGCATTGGTCCCTTTCCACCAGCCTACAGACCCTCCTAAGTCTCCCAGACTGCTTGACTCCCCCATTCTGGGGCACTAGCCCACTCTCTATTTTCCACTAAACCTACAGGCAGACTCCTCTACCTCCTGTGCCTCAATCTGCGAGCAAATGCCGAACCACCGGCCAGCCCCATGTGCCCCGACTGCTTGCAGCTGCCTCTTGCTCCCACCAGCCTTCTGACTCTCCAAAGGATCACCTCAAAGTGAACTTTAGTCAATAAATCCCATCCTCAACTCCCCCGCTCCCCAATTTTTCTGCAGCTTTGATACTTTATCCTTTGAAACTCTGTCCTCAGCCTTCATGACCCAGTCTATCTTGGTTTTCCTGTCTCCCTACAGCTCCCGGATCCACAGGGTCCCTAACCATGCTAGCGAAGAGTCATATGCGTTGCCCTCTTCCATTCTGCAGGCACATCTTCATGATTTTCCTATGCTGGACATCATCCTGACTTCCATGTGGGAAGTCTTCAGAGCAGCCCCGGTAGCTGATAATTAACAGCTAATGAAGAGGGAACTGTCTTGGGCAGAGCCTTCATGGCAACTCTATATAGATGTCTCTGGGGCTAATATCCTCTCACCTCTTGTCTGAGAACCTCGTCTTCTTCCATCGTAACTTCACTGCACTGCGATAGGTGAATGAGCAAGCCCATGGGGAAACACCCAGCCCCAGATCCACCTCTTTCCTGCTGGCTGACCTTGGACACGTTTCTTAACATCTCTGAATCTGTTTTCTTGTCTGTTAAATGAAGTTAATCCTGCTGACTCTGTGATTTCATTCTGTGGTGAGAATTCTTATTTCACATGGTACCTGGCACACAGTAGGTCAAAGCTCAATAAGTGGTAGCAATTTGATGGTGAAGTGTTGATTCCATGACTTTCAAATCTCCATGCCTAGACTCAACCCAAGACCTACATTTCCAACAGTCCATTGCTCCCTTTCCCCAAAAGAAACCAACTCTCAGTGAT
This sequence comes from Dama dama, assembly GCF_033118175.1. Lineage (NCBI taxonomy): Eukaryota > Metazoa > Chordata > Mammalia > Artiodactyla > Cervidae > Dama > Dama dama. Next base: position 13,052,073 of record NC_083702.1, read on the forward strand.
ATCCCAGCTCTAAGGCTGTCCAGTCTGGGGACCTGGCATTTGTCCCTGGGTCCTCCTCTGGCTTATCCTCTGCATCTGTCAAGTGCAAAGTCCTACAGCGCCACCCCTCCTTACCTTCTGCCATCACTCCAAACTTTCCACCAGACTGTCGCCACATGCGGTGCCCCTGGACTCCCCCCTTGGACACTCTGGCAGCCCCCGGTTGCTTCCCTGCTTCCTCCTCCAGCACCACCCACCTTGCACTGCATTCCCCTGAGCAGTGTACTCAGAGAGAAGGGTGAACACAGGCCTTCCCGTCGCAGGAGACCCTTGCCCTAAATAAGTATAAACACCCTGTCCTGGCGGGTCTGGGGCTCAGTAGCCTGGCCCCACCCACCCCGGCCCCTCCTACTACAGGAAGTCCACTGCTCACATGCCAGCCCCACCTCCTGCCCCTGCCCGCACCCCCACATACTGGGCTTTCCTGCCCCAGCACTTGCTCAGCCTCCCCACCTCCACATCCCCCTACAACCCCCAACCCCCCACACTCCTCCCCACACCGTCACCCCCTCTCCACCCTCAGCTCCTACCCTCGCCCTCTCCTCCAGGCAAAAACGTTTCCCGTCTTTCAGTGTCCCTCCCCCAAGAAGCCTCCCAGTCCCCCAACCAGAACGGGCCTCCCTGCCCTGAGTCCCCTGGAGAAGGTTCTCTCCTGCTTCTCTGACACTCAGTTTCCCTGCTAATCTTGGTGGTGCTCATCTAACTCAGGCTCCCTCCCTTCCCGCCCTCCCCCAGACCCCTCCTAGAGCAGAAACTCCTGGAGGCCCCGATGTGTCCTCATTGTCTCCTCCACTGGTGGCCTCAGCCCAGAGCCTGGCCCGGAGCCACTGCTCCTGATGGCCTCTGAATTCAGTCCTGGGAGCCTCACCTTTTGTTCCCATCATGTCATATAGCTGGCTTCCCCTCACCCCAGCCTCATGCCTGCTGCCCACCCCTGGCTCCCGGCCCCCATAGGCAGAACATCATTCTCTGTGCCCACCGCCATCCTGACCTATGACTGGGGCTTCATCAATGTTTGCACCCTGAACTAAACTCAACCCTCTCCTATGCCCCAGGGGAATGCAGTCCAGGCTGTCTTCTATGTCTAGGCTTGGGGCCAAAGGCTGCACCACTCCAGCCCCTGCCCCATGTGTGTTCCCCTCCCCCATACCCAGAGGCCTGGGGGACACTACAGTGCCCCTCGTCTGCAACATCGCCCCAGCCAGGCCCTCTCACCTGGGATTTTGGACTGGCTGATGGAGTAGGCCAGGCAGGTTGGTGAACTGGGGGAATAAGGATTGTCCAGGATCCCTTCCAGCCTCAAAACTGCAGGATGTGAGTGACTCGTGAGGACCACAGGAGCAGAATACTAAATCCCAGATCTCAAAAAAACCTGAGATGGAGTCAGCCCCTGACCCAGACTTCATGCCCCTCTCCATCCCCTCAGGTCACTGAGCTGTTACCTCCCCCTCTTCATCTTTTGAGCATCTTCTCATGCCAGGTGCTGTGTTGGGCACCAGGGATATAATGATGGACATCTTTGCCCTGCCTTCAAGGAGAAGTCAAGTAAACAGGGCTGGAGGGCAATGTCAGGGAGTACCTGAGTGCTGTGGGATCACTGAGAAGGGGCCTCCACCATAGCCTTGGGAGAGCTGCAGTGGAGGAGGAAGGCGCAGGGAAGTAAGTCCTAAAGCAAGAGAAGGAGTGAGTGTGGACCAGTGCAGGAGTGGGGGGAAGGGCATAGAAATGCTAGCAATTGAGGCAAAGGGCTATAGGCAGCAACCAAGGCCCAGAAAAGGGAAGGAACTTGTCTAAGGTCACACAGTTCACCTGCAGAAGAGAGAGCTGTGGGGTTCCATCTTTTGTAAACATATGCCGTGTTTTCAGTCACTCTGCCCCGACTCCTCGATCGCTTTTTGCCAGTATTCTTGCCTGGAGAATCCCATGGACAGAAGAACCTGGCGGGCTACAGTCCATGGGGTCTCAAAGAGCCACACACAACTGAGCAACTAATACTCCCACCCCTAGCCTGTGCTTGGCCTGGAGGGTTCCCTGGGCCAGGGGAGGGGGGCCATTCCCCAGGACAGGAGGACCCGGATGCACCCCTACCAGCCCTCATCTTTCTTGCCTCACTTCCGCCCTCCTGACACGCAAGCCCATCTACTAGAACTACACTCACATGAAAAAGGTCCACAGTGCCTGTTAGAACCCTGCATGACTCTCCATAGCCCCTAGTCAGTGAGAATTAAACTAATTCCCTGCCCAGGCCTAGGCAGGAGTTTGGTGCCTCTTTTGGTGTTACTAACAGGCCACTCCTTCAACTGAATGGTAATCTCTTCGGGGAGCAGGGAGGGACCATGTTTCTTTTTCTTTTTTTCCATGTTTCTTTCTTTTGGGTATCCCACTTCCTCATTGCTTTGCTCATCAAAGTTATTTAAAAAATATTCACTCGATGAGCTCTTACTCTGTCCAAGACCCTCTGCTGGATGCCGGGCGATGGGTGCACAGATGAACAGGAGATGGTCTCTGTCCTCAGGGAACTGACAGGACGCTCTCATCTGGCCAGCTGGCCACCCCTTCACACCGTGCCGCTCCAGATGGGCTGCCTCCCGGCTCCTGCTTGGGCATTCCCCACCCCAGAAGCAGGACCTGCTACATTTTTAGCAGCTCTTACTGTTAATTAAGCTTAAAAAAAAAAGGCAATAAAAAAGAAAATAAAACCTTCCTCTCCTATAAGTTTAATGCACTAGTACCACTATTTTTATTTTTTAGAACTTTTTATTTTTTTGGTCCCGGCATATGGGATCACTGTTCCCCGGGGATCAAACCTGTGCCCGCTGCATTGGAAGCAGGGAGTCTTAAAGGCTGGACTGCCACACGAGTACCACTATTTTTACCTGGAATGATAGAAAATAATATGATCCAGCCAATTCACATTCAACTCTTCCATGTTTAAAACTCGTCTTCATGTCTACAGTTTCCCCATATGACCCTGTGAATGGGTGTGTGCTAAGTCACTTCAGTCGTGTCCAGCTCTTTGCGACTGTAGCCCCATGGACTGTAGCCCCTGGGTCTTCTGTCCTTCGGATTCTCCAGGCAAGAATACTGGAGTGAGTTGCCATGTCTTTCTCCATCATATGACCCCAGCCAATTTGTTTTCTTTCTTAGAAGAACCTCAGAACCTCAGGGTTCTCTTTGTTGCCTCTTAAAAGAAGCCCCTAGAACCAGACAGCCTGACCAGTACCCAGTGTGGGGCTCCGGGCAGCTGCCTCCTTTTTGCTGGTTGTTCAGTTGCTTAGTCACATCTGACTCTTGGCGACCACATGGACTGCAGCACGCCAGGCTCCTCTCACTGGGGGTTTTATCTATACGTCTGTGAAGGCCTCTGGGCCCACTTTTCTGGCAGCGGTTTCACTGGCTGTTGATTTATCTTGAGCTTGTAGTCAACTCAAGCCCTAAGGCCTCTTGCCCAGGACCAAGCCTGCTCATTTTATAATAGTGCTGCGGGATTTTCAAAGCTAAGAACAGAATCTGAGGGTTTTCCCTCTTTCACTTTACATTTTCCATTTAACCACATTTCTGTCCTAATTAGATTTTTTTTTTTAATCTGGGATTCTGTTATCAAGGTATTAGCTGTCCCCTTTCGGCTTTGCATCAGTCCCTTTTCAGAATGGTTGAACAGGGCAGAAGCAAGGAAGTCCCGACTCAATCACCTTGGAACCGGTGCTGATAGAAAAACCAGTGTTTTTTTGATAATTCCATTTGAGAGCAACCCACCTGACTATATTGTCAACTAAACCACTTCCTATCCCGTCCACATAGATATCACAGGAGACTTTGTCAAATACCTTACTGAAAGCCCTGTGGTGCATCGTGGGCAGCTGGCCCCTGACCCAGGGTAACCGCTTGGCATCCATGCTCAAAGGAAGGAATGAGTCTGGCTGGGCTCACCTGGGCTCAACCCAGTCTTAGTGACTTCTCTACTAGCTTCGCTTCCAAAACTGTCCATCGGGTTAAGGAATGGATCTTTAGAACTTACACATTTTAGAGCTAGAAGGGACGTCAGTGATGATTCAAGGTATAATTCCCAGTTTTGCTGATGAGGAAACCAACACCCAGAGTGCTTAACTGGTGTTTCCCAAAGTCACTAGAGCAAGAACACACACTGAATCCCACACGTGTGGCTCTGGGCTCAATGCTGTTCCTCAACAATGCTAAGTCATAAAGTCTGTGTCTAAGCATGTTCACACACACACACACACACACACACACACACACACACACACACACATCTCCTTTCAGGTCTCTTAATTTTCCACCAAAACAACTGTGCCATTGTCATTTGGGGGGTATCAACGGGGACCCCGTGACTGACTTTTTCTCTTGCTGCTTCACAGAATGGAAGATGGAGACCCAGAACCCCTCAGTGAAGTTTGTTCTCCAATAGGGGGGCTTTCGTTGTTCGGTCGCTAAGTCCTGTCTGACCCTGCGACCTCACGAACTGCAGCATGCCAGGCCTCCCTGGTCCTTCGCTTGGACTCTCCCAATCTGGGCTAATCCCGGGGATCTTTAGTCTACCTGGAGGACACCACTGTCTTCAAAACTCATTTGAGCCTGTGTGTGCCTGAGCAGGGGGCTTGCCTGTTGGGTGGGCAGGTAGGCAGGGCATCTCTCTGGAGTAGGGTTGGGGGTGGGGGCTTCGCCTGCCTGGAAGTATGTGGGCCACTGGGCTTCCTGCAGTGGTGAGAGGGGCAGAGCCCTGGACACACTGCCTGTGGGCTTGGCGCTGCACGGGTGACCCCTGCCACTGGTAAGGCTGGTTGCAGGAAGAGCTGGCTGCAGGGAGGGGCAGTTACCCCTTTCAGCTGGGAGAACTAGCGGCCAAGAGGTGGGCCTGCAGCAGAGGCGGCCCAGATAGGGACATCCCTGGGACCCTGGACAGTGCCCAAGTCAGGGCCCTTCACCACCCTTCCCGCCCGCCTCGGAGGCCCTGGGTACCTGTTTATTCTTTAGGTCAAGGGAGATTTCGTAATCGGAGGCGGCAGGGGCGCGGGAGCAGAGCGCCGTCGCCAGGGCAGGCTGCTGCCGGCCAGGGGAGGCCGCGCGGTGGGGGCCGGCCCGCGGGGAGGCGCCCCCCGCCCCCGGCCGCTCCTCCTCCTCCTGCAGCTGCTGGGCTTGAGCCTTCGGGGCGTGGGCACTGGGTCTGCCGGCCACCGCCGCCGCCGCCACGGAGTCCTCCGTGCCCCCACCGGCCTGGGCGCAGGCGCCGTCACTGTGAACGAAAGGCAACGGTGCTCGGTTGGGGGGGGCGGGGTGCGTGTGGGTGCGGGGAGGGGGGCTGGGGGCCTCGGGCAGCTATGGGCCTCTGGAGGGGCTGGTGGGGGCCTCCTGCAGTCTTCATTAGGGTGGGGCTGTCTTGGTGTGCAAGAACTCCAGGCCAGGAGGAGAGCTTGAGCTTGGGGAGGGTCCCCGAGGGGCCAGAGAGGAGCTCGGGATCTTGCTTAGACATAATATGTGCGCTGTGTTGTGTTTAGTCGGTCAGTCATGTCCAACTCTTTGTGACCCACGGACCGTAGTCACCAGGCTCCTCTGTCCTTGGGGACTCTCCAGGCAAGAAGACTGGAGTAGGTTGCCATGCCCTTCTCCAGGGGATCTTCCCAACCCAGGGATCGAACCCAGGTCTCCCGCATTACAGGCAGATTCTTTACCGTCTGAGCCACCAGGGAAGCCCTAAGGGTAGACTGCCCGGCTTCCGATCTGGGTCCCGTGTCTTAGCTGTGGGGCCCTTATCGGGTTACTTAACCTCACTTTTCCTGTTTCCCCATCTATAAAATGCTGTTGTTTAGTCGCTCAGTCGTGTCCGACTCTTTGCGACCCCATGGACTGCAGCCTGCCAGGCTTCCCTGTCCTCCACTATCTCCCGGAGCTTACTCAAACACAAGTCCATTGAGTCGGTGATGCCATCCAACCATCTTACCCTCTGTCGTCCCCTTCCCTTGCCTTCCATCTTTCCCAGCATCGAGGTCTTTCCCAATGAGTCTGCTCTTCGCATCAGGTATAAAATGGGAATAATAATGGAACCTACCTCACTGGAATGTTGGAAGGCTTAAGTAAGCTAGAGAGTTCTTAAGGCAGGGTCTGGCTCCTGCTGCCTGCTCAGAGTGTTAACTACCATAGTTATCAGTGGTCTGCTTTCTGGCCAGTGGCTTAAGTAGCTGAGAGGAAGCTGACCCCCGCTGAACCATCTCTGTCTTTTAGATGGTCGAGATGAGGCTGGGGGAGGAGTGGTACTTCTAGATGAAGTCGCTGCCCCTCCGCAGCCCCTCTCTGGTGGAACCACGGACAGGAGCCACAGCTGCTGCCCACATGCCCCCCTCTGAGATGACACTCAGGCTGCTCCCCTCCCCGGCCAGCCTCCGAGTTCTGCCCCTCCCCCAGGCCCCCGCGCTGAGCCCTCTACAGCATGAAGCCTCCCCAGTGGTTCCAGCTTTCAGGCTCCATCTGCGAGAACCCCAGAGGGTAACTGCCTGCATCACAGAGGAGCATCTCGGCTCATGGTGAGGGCTCCAGTGCAGCCCCCTCCTGTGTGGCTTTGGTCAAGTTGCTTTTTCTCTGAGCCCTGGTTTCCCCATCAGTACACGGGAGGCGCTGGTACCTGCCCTACAGGGTCCCTGGGAGGTGGAAAGGAGTTAGCACATTGAGGGGTTCGCGCGGCCCCAGGCACAGACTGAGTGCTCCAGACACATTAACTTCTCTTTCCCCATCTCTCCACCTGACCCCGTTCCCTGGGAGCCTGGGGCTTGTATTCTATTTGATCCCTTTCTCCCCAGTTGCTGCTGAGCAAACAATGAGGGCTCCACAAAAACTTGTTGAAGGATAAATTGAAGAGAACCCAAGACCCCTGGCAAAGCCTCTGCAGTAGACAGGGACCCTAAGGTTATCTAGCCCATCCTTTTTGTCTCAACTCCACCCCCCCCGCCCCCGCCCAGGGAGGTGGGCTGGCTCTGGTTGGAGGGCCAAGCAACCTTGGGATTTATTTCTTCCAAGGCTTTGTCCCACGTAAGGTGCCCCAAATCGTGCCAGAGGGACTGCTTCCTTTTGCTTCCGCCTAACTTTGAGGCCTCCTAGTGCTAAAATAACCAAGGGCGAAGAGTCCTTCATTCAACTCCATCTGTCCTCCCAGTCCTCCCCTGCACCCCACCACCGCCCTCAAACACGGATGAAGATGAGTTCACTGGCCGCCCTAGCAACAAGGAGCCTGACTCCTTGCCTCTGCATAATTCTTTGCTTCATTTTTCCTGTGGCCATCAATCAAGCTGCATAGTTGGATGAGCTCTAAGTATTGGGTTTTTTCACTGGTATCACCAGGAAGTTCTTTGTAAGGTCTAACTTCAACTTTCCGTGAGATAGAACACGCCCATTCTTCCCGAAGGTCACGTGTGCTGTGCTGTGCTTTGTCACTCAGTCGTGTCAGACTCTTTGCGACCCCAAGGACTGTAGTCCGCCAGGCTCCTCTATCCATGGGATTCTCCAGGCAAAGAATACTGGAGTGGGTTGCCATGCCCTCCTCCAGGGGATCTTCCCCACCCAGGAATCGAACCAGGATCTCCTGCATTGCAGGCGGATTCTTTACCAACTGAGCTGCTAGGGAAGCCCCAGGGTCACATAGAAATAGCCTTTCCTCCATAGCACAACCTGCCTCCAGGGGACAGAATTTGCTCTCACCCATCTCTTCTCTGGACTGTCCTTGGTGCTGATGCCCAAGGCTTCTTCACCCCAGGTTTTCAAGACGCATTAGGCTCATATGCATCCAGGGGCCGAGGCCACCCATAGAGGTTTTTCCGTGCAGGAGATCATAGGATTTGAGTATGGGATGTGAAAGTCTTTGAGAACTTGGGGGATCAAGCAGCTGCTCAGAGGAACACTCCACGCCCAGAGGACCAGAATGATCTGTGTGTTGAAGTTCCGCATCACATCAGGGAAGGGTCACTTATGTGGGGCGCTGGCTTGTGCTTAGAGGGCTTCTAGGTGCCCACTGCTCATGCCTGGTCCTGGCACATCTAGGACTCCTTGAGGTTCCAGCAACCACCCAGCTGTCCATCATCTCGGCTACCAGAGTTGACTTCCTAAAGTGCAGATGCTCAAAACCCAGCAGTGACTTTCTGGTACTGCTGGATAGAGTTCAAGGGCGTTCATTATTTCACCGAATCTCCTTGTCCAGACTCATCTCCGGGAGTGACCTGGCCACTCTGTCTGCTGAGTGTTAGTCGCTCAGTCGTGTCTGACTCTTTGCAACCCTGTGAACTATAGCCTGCCAGGCTCCTCTGTCCATGAGATTCTCCAGGCCAGAATACTAGAGTGGGTAGCCATTCCCTTCTCCAGGGGATCTTCCTGACCCAGGGATCAAACCCAGGTCTCCTGCATTGCAGGCAGATTCTTTACCATCTGAGCCACCTGGAAACCTTCCTCATATCTGCTGCACCCCCTCAGACCACCATGCCTGTACCGTCATTTCCTCCTGCCTAAAATGCCTTATCCTTTCTCTGTCTTGACAACTCTTTCAGGACTCACTCATTGTTCCAGGAAGAGTCCGCCCTCCAATGTGCTCCAATGGTTCTTGGCACTTGCCTCTATTTCATAACTGATCACTTTGTGCCTAAATTATTCACTGGTGTGTCTCTTTCCTCCACTAGACAATGCCATGTATAGCTTTTTATCACAGTTGCTTATCACCTAGGCTGGCTTAAAAGACATGTTTAAGAAATGTTAAATGGATAGAGGGATGGAGGGATGGATGGGTGGATGGATGAATGGAGGGATAAATGGATGGGTGAATGAATAGTATTTAATCTCTCACACTTTCCCAAGGGCAGAGATACTGTGGTGAGCTTGGTGATACAGCCCCAGACCCTTCTTCAAGGACTGACTTCCTGTCCAGCCCTGGGGCTGCTGTTGAAGCTTGCCTTCAGCTGTCCGCTCCCCCAGCTCCTCCTGGGATTGTCTGAGCTGCGGTGAGCTCCTGGGTCCAAAGTCATGTTTTCCTCAGGGCAGTCTACATCCAGTGGCCAACAGTGGTTATAATGGTTCAGCCATGTGATCCAGTCTAGATCTGAGAGGTCAGTCTCCCTGCAGAGCTTGCGATGGGATTAGCCCAGGCTCCTAGTGGACATCTGTCACAGACTGACTTCTCTCCCTGTCCTGCGCAATGCTCCTGCCCTCCCCCCATGCGTGTTGACCCTAAGCATCCTCTAGTCAACATCCAGCACGCTAGACTCAGAGTCTGTTTCCCAGAGACACCAATGAGCGATGAGCACCCAACCAACAATGGGCACCCAGCTTCTCTTTTTCCTTCCTTTTCCTTGTCAGCCAGGATTACCCTGGTCTCCCTGCTCCAAGACCTGTAAAACCTTTCTGGGCTCCAGACACCTTTGATAAAGACTCTGGGCTCTCTTCCCAGAAAATGTGCATCTTTTCATACATGCTGAGTTTTACCTCCACACTCAGAGGCTTTACAGACTCCGTGGATCGAGCTGAAAGCACTATTCTGGAGGGATGGTCATGGGTTTCATCCATGTGCTGAGGACTGCGCCAAGCACTGGGGGCTGGCACCAAGAGCTGTAGGCAGCTCAGCTCTGGTCATACGGAAAGAAAATGTCAGGGTTCACATGCCACCGGGCTTTCAGACGCCAGGCACTGTTCCCTCAACACTGATGGGTCCTCACTCACGGGTCAGAAGGCTTGAGTGGAGGAAGCCCCTGTTCCTCTAACTCACTGATTTCAAGCAAAATATATTTATTCTGCACCTCAGTTTTCTCATTTGCAAATGGGGGTGTGAATATCTCCTTTCCAAGAGAGTGATGAAGATGAGTTGACCTCCTAGGTTGGTGTGCTGGGAAAATGCATCCCTGAGAAGGATGAGGGGGAAGAGAGGGCAGCCATGCAGCCCCTGCCAGGAGCTGGTCCCGGTGGTGGAGGCCCCCCTGGACTCCCAGGCAGACCCTGCCCACCACCAGGAGCTCAGGGCCTGAGAGCTGCCGAAGAGCCATGTGAAGGCTTCCTTGGTGGCACAGTGGATAAGAATCCGCCTGCCAATGCAGGGGATATGGGTTTGATCCCTGGTCCAGGAAGACCCCACGTGCCATGGAGCAGCTAAGCCCGTGCGTCACAGCTACTGAAGCCCCTGTGTCTTAAAGCCCGTGCTCCACAACAAGAGAAGCCACTACAATGAGAAGCCCAAGTTCTGCAACTAGAGAGTAGCCCCCACTTGCCACAACTAGAGAAAAGCCCGCACAAAGCAACCAAGACCCAGAGCAGCCAAAAATTAATTAACTATATAATAAAAGAGCCCTGTTAGGGGGACAGGGAAGACTTCAGGGGAGGGAGCACCAGGCCCATGCTCATCCGGTCGCTAGAGGTTGGCTTGGGTCATGGTCCCGGCACAAAGGCAGAGAAAGGGAGGAGGGGAAGCCTGAGGCATGTTGATGGGGGGTTTGAGGACAGGATAGGCAGGGAGGGACGGAGGGCCACTTTGCCCTCCAGGCAGTGGCCAGAGCAGCAGTTCCTGAGACCCAGGCAGAAATGTTTTGAAGGCTGGAGGACTCCTTGTGTGGCAAGGTTCCCCCAGAGGGCCTGACCAATTGCACTAGATTATCCTGGCTCCGTCAGCCTTTCTGAAAGCCCTTCTGGGACAAAGAAACTAGGCATTTTCCAGACAAAAGCTAGCAAAATGCCTCACATCTCAAGATTTTCAGCCTTTACTAAAACACTCCTTTCTCTCTCTTGCCTGAATCAATAAAGTGATCTTCGATGGTCAAAATAAAGGCCGAGCAAGGGGAGTCAAGTGTCCTTGGGGGGGGGGGGGTGCAGACTGTGCTGGGGAGGGGTTGCAGTGAATAGAGGGCCAGTGTCTGTAGCAAATTCACCCTGTGCTGATTCCAAGCACAGGCTGGAAAATGCCACCCGAGGTGGTGGAGAGCCCTGGGCCCCAGGCGGGGTCTGACCGCCTCCGCAGGCCGTGCTCGCTTCAACCATAGGCACATGACTTCCCTGCACCTTGGATTTCTCATCATAAGACGGACGTTTGAGCAAAAGGCTCTGACAACAGGAAGGAAGGACAGGCCAGCTTCCTCCCTCTCCCTTTCCCTCCACGGGGCCCGGGCCCACACCCTGAACCTTCCTGTTCACATCCACGCCCCTCTGGCCTCCGTACCCAGGAACATGGTGAAGGCCTCCCCGCCTTCCTCTCTGCCCTGACCACCGTCATCCACGCTGGAAGCCGGGGCTCGCAGGAGGAGGCCCTGGAGGAGGCCGGCTGGGTCTTCCCTGCTGTCCACTTGCAGAGGCCGCCCTTCCTCCCACGGACCCCGAGAGAGTAAGTTACTCCCTCTCCTGTCCGCTCAGTGGAGACTCCAGGATTTGGCTGCACGGCTGTTCCAGAAGGGTCTGGACGGGCTGGTTTGTCTGGAGGGGTTTCCTGTTGAAGGCATCACAGCCCTCTGGGCCTGTGTCCTCTGCAGAACCAAGCCCAGGGTGCCACGCAGGGTGGGCCCCCGAGTCCAGCGTGGAAACCATCTCTGCGTCATAGCCCACCTCATGGTGGGATGCCAGCACCCTTGCCCACTGGGGAGGCAGCTACATCTAGAAGTTTCCTCAGGACACCTCCCACACAGACTCACAGGCTGGGCCACACCAATGATGTGATCTTATTGCCACTGGAAATCTAATATTTTTGAGCATTTTATTTCCTCCCCAACAGGTAGCAAAATCAAGCTCTCGGGACACCCTCCCAGCTCGCTGCCTGACACACCACACACACTCACAAGCCCAGGCTTCTGTGAGCCCCAGGACACACCTCAGGCTTTCTTACCTCCTCTGTCTGCCGCGCCCCCTCCAGAAGCTAGTCCCCTGCCCATGTTCCCACCTCACCCACCCCGAGGATGACGCTCCAGAATCACGGCCTGCAGCCTGTCCTGACATACCTCACAGTCACCTCAGATCTGCACTGAATAGTTGTTTAGTCGCTCACTTGTGTCCAACTTTTTGCGACCCCATGGACTGTAGCCCTCCAGGCTCCTCTGTCCATGGGATTCTCCAGGCAAGAACACTGGAGTGGGTTGCCATTTCTTCCTCCAGGGGATCTTCCCGACCCAGGGATGGAACCCACGTCTCCTGCATTGCAGGTAGATTCTTTACCATCTGAATTGTAGGGAAGCCCATGGGTTTCCTGGGTCATCTCCAAAGGTGTTTGAATGAAAAGGGAAGCAGGACACAAAAGCTTTGGGAGGAAGCCCCAGAGCTCCCACTGTGGGGAGCCAGCCCCCCACTCCAGGCAGGGCAGGGGGCAGCCGCAGGCCACAAACCTGTCCCTGCGGGGGCTAAACTGTCTCCTCCTCTTAGGACAGAAGGAGGCCAGACTGTCAGCTGGTGAGAAGATTTCCCCGATAAAATGCCTGTACGCTTAATCGCATCCTCGCTGCACTGTGACAGCCCAGTGCTCGGTTAAATCATTTCCTCTCCTGCCCTGACATCTAGAAAATCCGCTCGCAGGGCCCGCTGGGCCTGCCTGATTGGCATTCATCAGGGCTTTTAGCTCCTTTGATCTCTTCCCCCAACCGATCTCTCAGTTCTGAGTCCCTCACCCCTTCTCTCTCTCTCCAGCCAACTCTCCATGTGTCACGGGCCAGGCCGGAGTAGAAACATCTGAATGCGGCCCCCTCCTCCCTGCCCGTTGCCTGCCATCCAGAGGAGGGACTGGGCCCTCTCCCTGAAGGGTACAGCTCAACAACCCAGAGCAAGACCCAGAGTCACGTGTCTCCTTCCTCTTGCCATGCTAGGGTCTCTGCTGCAGGGACCCCATCCACTGAAAGAGTCGGCCCATTCTAAGTATTTCCCAGTCATGCCTGAGCTTCTAGACCCCTTCTCCTAGATCTTACCTGATTTCTCCCTCTCTGCTCTTGAAAAATCCAGTTTTAAAACAGCTAGCATCAGGAATCGGAGAAGACAATGGCTCCCCACTCCAGTACTCTTGCCTGGAAAATCCCATGGACGGAGGAGCCTGGTAGGCTGCAGTCCATGGGGTCGTACAGAATCAGACACGACTGAAGCGACTTAGCAGCTGCAGCAGCAGCAGCAGGAATTCCCTGGTGGTCCAGTGAGTATGACTCTGAGCTCCCAGTGCAGGGGACGCAGGTTTGTTCCCTGCTTGGGGAACTAAGACACCACATGCTTCGTGGCGTGGCCAAATACAATTTAAAAATTTTTTTTAATTTAAAAATTAAAAAAAATAAATGCAGCTCTGGGCCATGGCACGTGCGTGTGTGTGTGTGTTAGTCGCTCAGTCATGTCTGACTCTTTGTGACCCCATGGGCTACAGCTCACCAGGCTCCTCTGTCCATGGAATTCTCCAGGCAAGAACACTGGAGTGGGTAACCATTCCCTTCTCCAGGATATCTTCCCGATCTAGGGATCAAACCAGAGTCTCCTGCATTGCAGGGGGATTCTTTACCATCTGAGCCACTAGGGAAGCCCTCTATGACACATACCTCATGCTAAAAAAAAAAGAAAAAGCTAACATTTATTAAGTACCTACTATATACCAGATACCTTTGCACATATGATGTCATTGAATCCTCCCAACCACCCTAAGGGTTCCCTTGTGGCTCAGCTGGCAAAGAATCCGCCTGCAATGCGGGAGACCTGGGTTTGATCCCTGGTCTTCCCTGGGCTTCCCTGGTTGGGAAGATCCCCTGGAGAAGGGAAAGGCTACCCACTTCAGTATTCTGGCCTGGAGAATTCCATGGACTGTATAGTCCATGGGGTTGCAAAGAGTCGGACATGACTGAGCAACTTTCAAAACCACCCTAAGAGCTAAGTGCTAATGTTGTCCCCATTGAACAGATGAGAAAATTGAGGATCCCAAAGCTTCAGTAGTTGCACCAAGGTCACAGAGTTTGTATGTGGCCAAGCCAGGACCTGAACCTGGATTTGAGTTACTCTGTGTGTCCTCTCAGTAGGTCTCCTTTAAAACCCCCTTTTGTATTTTCACAATAAGTGAGATGAGGCTTCCCTGGTGACTCAGACGGTAAAGAATCTACCTGCAGTGCGGGACACCTGGGTTCAATCCCTGGATTGGGAAGACTGTCTGGAGAAGGGAATGGCTACCCACTCCAGTAGCCTAGCGGGCTGCAGTCCGTGGGGTTGCAAAGAGTGGGACACGACTGAGCAACTAACACTTTCACTTTCAATAAGTGAGAGGGAGAGAGAAATCCCACACCCAGCCTGCTGAGGCTCCTCTGATATAAGTGCTCCCTCCACCTCCCAACCCCTACCCGAGGTCTCCTGTTTGGGTCACACAACCCTGATTTGTCCTGCTTTGTAAGTGCTCCTGGTCCCTCCATATGGACGCCTCCTCCAGCCAAGGCAGCACCTTGCTTTCAGGTAGAATCACTCTAGGGGTGGAGCCTTGGGGACTAGAGTGTTCATACTGTCCCCTCCTGCCCCCATGTGATAGCTGAGGACACTGAGGCCTGGAGAAGGGGGTGGCTTGTCTCAGTCTGGGGGGAGGTCAGCACCAGCACCATCAGGCGGACTGAGTCCCAAGGACAAGGCACCTTGGTCTCCTCTATCTCCCATCTGTAGACAGCAAATGCCTGCAACCTATGTCTCCACCACCTTGATGTCCACAGACTCCTTTCTTTGTCCTCCCCCCACCCTTCTCTCAGTTCCAGACTGAAAAACATCTTCCTTCACAGACAGCTGGCTCCCCTGTTTCTTTTTTTAATATATACACATTTACTTATTTGGCTGTGCTGGGTCTTAGTTGCGGCATGTGGGATCTAGTCCCCTGACCAGGGATTGAACTTGGGCCCCCTGCTTTGAGAGCACAGAGTCTTAGCTGCTGGACCGCCAGGGAAGTCCCTTGCTTTGTTTCTCAATCACCGCAAATGTAATCCCTAAAAACCCCCTTTCTTAAGGCCTCCCAAAGGCAGTAAATTCTTTAAGAATCCCTAATCTGATGCAGTTCCTCTCACTACATAGATTAAAATCATTTCCTCGTTTGGAGTCTGATGAAATGCATTTAAAACCCTTTTTGTCATCCGTCAGAAACACTTACTGGAATGATAAGTCATTTCCATGGTCGTGTTACGGGTTAAAAGACACATGAATAGGTAAAGATGACCTTTCAGAGGGGAAAACAAAATAGCACAGGCAGTAGTGAAGTTAGAGAAATCTCTAGGCCTTCCCTCCTGGGAGTGAAAAGAGAACCTCTAAAATATTCAAACAAGTTTTCAGCAAACAGAGCAAAAATTTGTTTCTTCTCCCAAAACTGGGCAAAACTGCATGAATAAAAGCTGGTCCTCTGGTAGCTTTCATTTTCTTGTTCTGAAAGTATTATCTTAGTTATGTTTATTTTTTTTCATGGTTTTTTTTTTTTTTTGGCCATGCCATATGACTTGTGGGATCTCAGTTCCTCAACCAGGGATTAAACCCTGGGCCATGGTGTGAAAATTCAGAACCCTCACCACCAGGCCACCAGGGAACTCCCAAACACGGAACTCCCATTTTCATTTCTTTAAACAATAAGGCCTAGAGCTTTTATCCTCTAAAAGTATTCCCTTGGACATTTCTCTCTTCAGCCTGGTTGGACGAACTTCCTGCTCAAGGGTCGGGGGAGGTGGGGGACAGGGAAGGGCCCCACTTTCTCACTCTCTGGACCATAGGCCAGACTCTCAGGGGGACAAAGTTTGGGGGGACCACACTTCACTTCCTGCACCAACAAATCCCTCCCTTCCTTTGTCCTCTGACACCAGTGGTAGAAGCCACAACAGACGTGGTTCAAATCCCAGCTGTGGCATCGACCGGTCCAGGGACCAGTCATCCGTCATCTCCGAGCCTTGTGTATAAGTAACATGAAACAACAGCATTTTATAAGCTTTCCGTGAGAATTAAATCATACCTGTATCTATCGCCCACAGCAGGCTCTCAGCACAGGATGGCTAGCATTCTCCTTCCCTCTCGTGGGTGGGGAACACATAACAGTCCCAGAGGGAGCAGGGGCTCTCTATCCAGCTCCAGCATCCAGCAGCCTGTCTGGAAGCGGCCCAGCCTGGCCTGGCTCCTGGGGAAGCCCCCACGCAGCCCTGGGGCTGAGCAGCCATCATGACCACCCAGGTCACAGGAGAGACCATCTTAGAGGACAGCCAGGCCTGAGCGGGAAGCACATGGGACATTGCTCCAGACACAAGTCCCACGTCCCACAGAGCAGAAGGCAGACCCCAGCACAGGAGAGAACTTTTCTGATGCCCACTGGAGTTAGGGGGACCGCCCCCACTCAGGGGACGCCCCCCCCCCCAGACAGCATCTGTTCTGTCTCTTGTGCCCCCAGAGTCCGGCAGGGAAGACTCAGCGGGGCAGAGCACACAGAGGGGTAAAGTGACAGGGGGTCTGGGGGTGGAAGACCACCATCTCCAGCTCTGGGACCAAATTCTCTGCCCTCTCCATTGAGGCCACCCTCGGGGATGGAGTCAGGCAAGCTGGGCTCTTCTGTGACAAGCTGGGGACCCTCAGAAGACAGGAGCCCAGATACGGGTGAGCAGCCCCTCCCCACGCCTGCTGCTCTGCAGTTTGGTGCGCCCACAGTGGATGGTGGTCTTCGACCCCCAGGACTCCCACCCAGGCTCCACTCCAGGGCAGCACATCGCAGGGGGCGGTCTTCACAGCCCTGGCTCAGGGTGCCGGACTCCAGCCCCTGCAAAGGCCTCTGGAATCGAATCTCTGGACTCTGAGGACATTGGACAATTTCCCCTTGGCCTTGCCACTGCCCACTGCCCCCCTGGCCTAAAGATGCGGAGACCCTGGAGCTTGGGGGCTGGGTAGGCTGGGCGCGCATCCTTCCACCCCCTACCCCTGCCCTGCCTCCACCCATGCACTGACAGAAGCTGAGGCCTTTTTGTGCTTGTCTGGGGAAGAGCAGGCAATTCTGAAGTCCCAGAATGGGGACAGGTGGGGGGCAGTGTTCCCAGAATGGGGAGGGGGCAGTGTTCCTGGCAGCCTTGGCGCCTGATGTGATGGGTGGAGCAGGCACAGGACTCAGCCCAGCTGTTTGAAGCCTAAACCGTATTGACTGAGAATACAATTACTCCATAATCGCTGAGTAAACTCTGGCTGGTCCACTGATCAGGCCTCTGGCCACTGTGGCTGATGCTGACGTGGGGCTCCCCCTGCAACGCCACTGCTGGTCGGTGTCCCCTCCTCAGGGGTCCCCAGCAGGGCCCCCAGCCTGGCTGACTGGCAGGTGATGGGAGTGAGGGGGACAGGGAGGGACTGGCCCAGGGTGGGGGGCAGGCTCTCTTGTGGCCACGGTGCCCTGAGCAGAAAAGGTAGACTACGGAATCATTTTTTCTTTCGTGGGGGGAGATATAAATCCCAGCCTAGAAAAATAAACCCTGGCAGGTTGCACACTAATATATTAACAGCAGTTAAATCTATACGACCGGGTTCTGTTTTCATTTTCTTCTTTATATTTCTTCATTTTCCACGTTTCCAACAACTAGCAAGTATAACTTCTAATCAGAGAAAATAGATGTTATTCAGGGTCAATGCAGTGGCTGGAAGAATCCCTCCCATGCTCCTGAAGAAAACCCCGGTGGCAGTTCTGTGTAACGCTGCTGCCTGCAGGGGCTCAGCTTGGGCTGACCTTCCAGCCCCAGGACCGGTGGGCAGGGGTCCCTCTGCTGAGACCCCGAACTTCCCTCCACCCCAAGCCGTCATCTGCAGGTGGCCACAGGGAACGGAGACCAAATACCGGGGCTGCTTACTGCCAGGGCCTGGCGCATTAGGTAACACCAGTGCCTCTTCCATCCTGGTTGGAGGACCCATACCCAGAGTGCCCCAGCCCCTCCCCTCCCCCAGGGCTGGGGCTGGTTCTGCTTCCAGCCCAGGGACCCCCTCCTGAGCGCCCCCCCACCTCCTGTCATCACTCTAACAGAAGTCAGTCTTCCTCCTCTGCGGGGGGCTCGCTGCCACCCACAGAGACAAATGGGCTGCTATTTCTCTCTTTCTCTCTCTAGATGCTGGAGGCTGCTTGTTCCCAGGTTACTGAGCACCCCAAAGGGAGGGGAGCCTGTGGGAAGAAAGGCAGGGCCTGCAATCACTGGCCCATTCAGTCACCCCGAATAAAGCCCCGTCATTAGTGGCAGTGGGGGGACGCGAGGAAGGGGGGCAGAGCCCGGCTCGCACTCCACTCGGTGTCCTGGAGGCTGATCGCCCTGCTTCCCACCTGGGAAGCGTGGGACGCATGCGCGGGGCTGCGTGAACCTAGGCACGAGGATGGGTGGTCCAGCCTCAGACGCCTTGCTGGCCCCCATTACCACCCCAGGGCACCCCACCCCCGGCCTCCGATCTTCCCACTTCTGGGAGCATCGCTCTCGGGCAGGCTCTGGGTCCCAAGAGAGAGGCTCCCTGACTCCACCCCCAAAGCTGCCCCTGGGGTAGCCGGGCAAGGCTGAGCTCACACCCCCGCCCCCCCAGGACTGGGGCTTTGGGAGGGGGCAAGGGCCTCCCCCGGCAGAGGGTTTACCTCAGACTCCAGCAGTTCTTCTCTGTACGTCCAATCAAAGGGGCTATGGGCCATCGTCTGCCCCACCACCACCCACATCGCCAGGATGAGCCCTTCGGCTCCAGAAACGGACTCCTGCTCAGTCCTACAGCTTGGGAAGGGATGGTTGGTGAGGCAGGGAACAGCACCTCACACTCTGCTGACCCGGATTACTGCTGGCTTGGGCCGGATTCGGAGGAGGGAGGTAAGGGGCCTCGTGGCCAACCCTGCACTCACAAACCAGAGACCCTGACCCTGAGCTGTGACTGATGGTGTGAAGTCTTCACTGGGCCTCGTGTAGAGACCATCTGGCTTCTCCCTGGAGACCCCAGAGGAGGCCCACCAGCTGAAGCCTTACTGTTGTTCTGTCGCTCTGTCAAGTCCAACTCAGCAACCCCATGGACTGCAGCACACCAGGCTTCCCTGTCCTCCACTACCTCCCTGAGTTTGCTCAAGTTCATGTCCGTTAAATCGGTGGTACCTTGCAACCATCTCATCCTGTCTCCCTCTTCTCCTTTTGCCCTCAATCTTTCCCAGCATCAGGTTCTCTTCCAATGAGTCGGCTCGTCACATTAGGCGGCCAAAGTATTGGAGCCTTGCTGAGCCGGTGAAAACCCAGACTGAGCGCTGGGGGCAGCCTGGCTCGTCTCGGAGCCCCACCCGGGGTCTCTTGAGGGTGGCTCAGGGGCCTTGGGATCTCAGCCCAGTGTCTGACCTCAGCACCTCCTTAGGAAAGCTCAGGGGTGGTGGTCAGGTACCTCCTCTGGAGCCTAAAGGGTCGGGAAGGGTCGGGAAGGTCCCGGGCAGAGCTGAGAACAGGCGTGCTGGGTGTCTGATGGGAGGAAACTTATCTGGGCTGGACTTCCCCAGGAAACCAAGAACAGACAGACAGACTGACACACAGACTACTGAACGTCCGGGGGCTCCTCCTAGAGAAGCCGAGACACTGACATCAGACAAACGAACAGACAAACAGAAACACACTCCAGGAAACTACAAACCAGACAGACAGGACAACGAACAACTGGGAGCAGAAAGTGAGTGTGGTTGACGATCGGGACACACCTGGGGGCCCCTACCCCGGCCCTGCGCAGAGTGGGGGGCGGGGAGGCAGCAGTGGGCAGAGCACACAGGCCCTGGGGGACTTAGAGAACCTCCCACCTCCTCCCAGGGGTACTAAGATAAGAGATTTCCTACCTTTTTGGAGAAGAAGCCTGTCCCCCTGCCCCCTCCCGCCCCCCCGCCCCAGTCTCCCACCCCCTCCCACCAGGAGTCAGGGCTGTGGGGTGGGGGTGGGGGTGCCTGGGAGGGGGGCGTGGAAGACCCAAGGGACGACTTCTGTCCTTGGGCACCTCCCAGGCGCCAGCGTCTGGGGGGCGCTGTGTCGTCTGCCCTCACTGGTGCCAGGGCTCGAGTGGCAGCAAGAGACGTGGACCAGACTGACATGGGCTGATGGGCAGGGGGGGCAGACCAGACAGCCCCTCCTTCTCCTCCCCACCAAGGAGGACAACTCGGCCATGTGTCTGAGCAGTGACCACTCATGGGACAGGGCACAGCCCTCCCCGTCCTTCCTCCGGGTCACTAACTCCCTGCCCTCTTTCCTGTCCTCTCCCACTGTCTCCTTCTCTCATTTCTCATCTTCCTTCCAGTCTCCAGGAGGGTCATTTCTAATGTGGGGGCTCACCTGCCCCCCTGGACAGGGAGCCCCTGGGATCCAGGGGGCCGCTCTCTCCTAAGGTCCTGGGTGCAGAGCTTGGCCCCCAGCCCTCCGGGCATCAGCACGGCATCTGGTCCTCCCCTTGCTTCCATCCCCAGTGCGGTCGCCTCCGGGAACAACCATGCCTCCTACAGCCCTGGAGGTGAGCACCCAAGGTGGGCCCATGATTTAACCTAACCCAACCCCCCCGCCACTTCCATTCCCCCCGCCCAGAGTCCTGCCTTTCCCAACCCCCCGACTCCTTCTAAGGGAAAACAAGCAATAACACCTTTCAGGGAAGATTTTCCATTGCCAAGCTCACCAGCTACCACCTCTAATGACTACCCATTATTTTCCTAGGAATAAAGGGGGCAGGATCATGGGGTCACTGAGGCTTAAACCGGGAAGTGGCCCTTAGTGCAGGTCTGGGCCTGGGTGCTCACAGCCCAGAACCTTCTGCTGCCCTCCCACACAGACCTAAAGCCCATCTGGACTGTGAGCAGCCCAGAGGCTCAGAGAGATGGTACATCAAGTTATTCTCTACATAGAACAACCCTTCTTCGTACAGATGGGGGAAACTGGGGCCCAGGGGAGTTAAGGAACTTGCCCAAGTTCACTCCAACAAGAGGAGACAGGAGATGGGGTCAACTCCACGCCAGAGTCCGAGTGTCCTGACCCCCAGGGAAGTAAAGGATGAGCAAAGGAAAGAGAAAGGTGCTGAACTGAGATGGAAATCTTGGGGGAATGAGAAGAGGACAAAGTGTGAGCAGCACAGAGGGGGCGGCTCCAGGTGGAGACGGAGGGAGACAGTACAGATGCAGGGAGGAGGAGAGATGGAGGGCTGGGGGGAGGACAATGAGGGGAGGATGCTGGAGGGCAGGGCAGGATGGGGGAAGAGAGAGGGTGGGTGAATGACCCAGGACAGGCAAGGAGGAGAGCCTGGAAAAATTATCAAGAAAAATGCAAGTCTTGAGTAAGAAAGGCAAGATGGATCCTGTTATTGGTTGGGCACCTTCGGGTGCCAGACAACCCACCACTAAGACATACAGATAGAATCAAGTTAATTTCCCCTGATGTTTAAACAGGTGAACTTCTTATAGGCTGTTTAGTGGGGACGAGCACAGGTCTGGGATTGGAACAGTACAGTATAATGACCTAAAAGTCAGCAATGGCTCATCTGGGGTCTGGAGGAAGGAAGGAAAGATGGAAACACGAGGAAGGAGGTAAAAACAAATAAACAAAATGCGAGGCTAGGGAGGAAGAAGTGGAGTGGGGCCCTGGTGTGCGCTCTGCTCGGGGTGGAGGATGGTGGGGTGGGGAGGGGAGGATGCGCAGCGGCTCTTCCCACCTGTGGGGGCCCAGGTCGGAGCAGGAGGGCTTCTGCTCGGCGTCGGCAGCTGGACAGCAGAACTGGTGCAGCACGGTCTCATTCCTGAGGGCAGAGCAGAGGGAGAAGGTCAGCCCCCTCCGACCACAAGGCGCCTCTGCCCGGCATCCTGCACCCCGGGGAACTCTGAGGTCCCAAACGCTGCCCGGGGAGGACGTCCGTCAGTGCAGACACCACCTCCTGCTCGCAGCCTCCCACCTCTTCTACCGCTGCACCCTGGTCCCCGCAGCAGGCTCCTCCACGTGGAAGTACCATCTATTCAGCTCTGACTTTTGTCACGATCACAGTTAGTCCTCCAGAGCCCTGCCGCCCACTAAGGTCTGGCCAGCAAGGCAGAACTAGGTCTATCCATCCAAGATGCGCAGAATTGCATGCAGTGAACATTTATGGCTAATCATATGCAAAGATGCAAAGCGCTCATAGAGGCTCAGATGGTAAAGAATCTACCTGCAATGTGGGAGGCCCGGGTTCGATCCCTGGGTCAGGAAGATCCCCTGGAGGAGGAAATGGAAACCCACTCTAGTATCCCTGCCTGGAGAATCCCATGGACAGAGGAGCCTGGTGGGCTACAGTCCATGGGGTCGCAAAGAGGCAGACACGATTGAGCATCTGAGCATAGACGATGTCTCGATTTACTGAGGCTCAGTTTTTTGTGCGTGTCTCAGCATAGAGGGAGTTCAGAAAATTCAAAAAGGAGGCAGCGTGGCCTGAAAGAGGAGAAGCTGGGATTCACCTGGAAGAGGACCCCATTTCTTATTTCAAAAGAGCTAGGGAGTGAAGAAGAGAATGGTGGTACTGCAGGGGAAGGTCAGAGACCAGAGAAGCCAGCTGGCCGGAGGGAGAGGAAGCACCAAACGCCAAGAGCTAATGAGGCCGTCGCCCGGCCAGGCCCCGAACCGGGGCGGCTGCCCAACCACAACCTCCCACGTCTGTGTTCAGACTCAGGACTCCACTGCTCAGCCATAAACACAGCTGAGTTGTCGAAGGGACTGATGAGATGGGCAATCCTGCAGCGGGTGAAGCGTCAGAGGATGGACAGACACGGGGACGCCCAGCAGGAGAACCGAGAAAGAAAAGCCAACAACTTTGAGAAACAAGAACAAGTTATAGGGACTTCCCTGGTGGTCCAATGATTAGGAATACGCCTGCCAGTGCAGGGAACACAGGTTAAATTCCCGGTCCAGGAAGATTCCACATGCCGTGGAGCAACTAAGCCCATGAACCACAACTCCTGAGACTGTGTTCTAGAGCCTGCAAACCATCATTACTGAGCCCACGTGCCACAACTCCTGAAGCCTGAGCGCCCTAGAGACCATGCTCTATGCTCCACAGCGAGAGAAGCCACCACAACAAGAAGCCCGCGTGCTGCAACTAGAGAGTAGCCCCTGCTCGCTGCAACTAGAGAAAAGCCCACAGAGCAATAAAGACCCGGTGAAGCCATAACTAAATAAATAAACAAACAAGTTATAGGACTTTCACTGTGTGCTTTCAAGACTTAAAGCTGCTCAAATTAAGAGAATTTGGTGTTGGCATAAGGACAGACATACAGATTGGTTGTACCAAATGCAGAGGCTAGAAATAGACTCAAACATCAACTGATTCTTGGTACATTGGTTTGTAGTAAAAGTACCAAGATAATTCAGTAAGGGATAATAACTTTTTTAACAGATGGTGCTGAAACAGTTGAATATCAATATGCAGGAAAATGGACTTCAATCCATATCTTACACCATAGATACATGAATTAATACAAACTGGATCATAGACCTAAAGTAACAGATGTAATAATTTTATAAACAGACCTAATGATTTTATTTTTCCAGTAGTTATGTATGGATGTGAGAGTTGGACTATAAAGAAAGCTGAGCGCCGAAGAATTGATGCTTTTGAACTGTGGTGTTGGAGAAGACGCTTGAGAGTCCCTTGGACTGCAAGGAGATGCAACTAGTTTATCCTAAAGGAGATCAGTCCTGAATACTCATTGGAAGGACTAATGCTGAAACTACAATACTTTGTCCACATGATGTGAAGAACTGACTCATTGGAAAAGACCCTGATGCTGAGAAAGATTGAAGGCAGGAGGAGAAGGGGATAAGAGGATGAGATGATTGGATGGCATCACCGACTCAATGCACATGAGTTTGAGTGGACTCCGGGAGTTAGTGATGGACAGGGAGGCCTGGCATGCTGCAGTCCTTGGGGTCACAAAGAGTCAGACACGACTGAGTAGCTGAACTGAACCGAATGATTTTATAAATAAAATTATAAAACTTTTCAAAGGAAACATAGAAAAAAGTCTGTGACTTAGAGGACACAGAGATCTCCTACGTAGGACACAAAAAGCACGAACCGTGGAGGAAATAAGTTGATAAATTAGACATCATTGAAATAAAAAGAAATTTTCTGTTTTGAAAGACACTGTTAAGAAAAGTGAATTCTTATAACTCAGTAATTAGGGGCTTCCCTGGTGGCTCAGTGGTAAAGAATCTGCCTGTCAATGTAGGAGATAAGAGGTTGGTTCCTAGTCTGAGACGATTCTGTACGTCTTGGGGCGACTAAGCCCATGCACCACAACAATTGAGCCTGTGCCCTAGAGTCCAGGAACCGCAACATGAGAAACCCACTCGCTGCAACTGGAAAGTAGCTCCGCTCATCACAACTGGAGAAAAGAAATGAAGACCCAGCATGGCCAGAAATAAATAATTAAATTTAAAAAAAAAATAAGACAAACAACTTCATAGAAAAGTGTACTAAAGATTTTAATAGGACTTCCCTGGTGGCTCAGACGGTAAAGCATCTGCTTACAATGCGGGAGACCCAGGTTCGATCCCTGGGTCGGGAAGATCCTCTGGAGAAGGAAGTGGCAACCCACTCCAGTACTCTTGCCTGGAAAATCCCATGAACAGAAGAGCCTAGTAGGCTACATACAGTCCACAGGGTCACAAAGAGTCGGACACGACTGAGCAACTTCTATTTCACTTTCACTTTTAAAGATTTGAATAGATACTTCACCAAAGAAAATATACTAATGACATCGCTAGTCATTAGGGAGATGTGAATGAAAATCAAAATGAGACAGCACTGCATGCCCACGAGAAGGACTAAGTTCAAAAGTCTGACAACACCAAGTGTTGAGGAGACTGTGGAGCAGCTGGGACGCTTACACTTCCGGTGGGAATGTAAAACGGCACAACTCTTGGGAAAGGACTCTGGCCATTTCTTATAAAGTTAACACACACTGACTATTTGCTCCTGTCACTGCATGCCTAGGGCCCCCCTGGTGGCTCAGACAGTAAAGAACCTTCCTGCAATTGCCGGAGACCCTGGTTTGATCCCTGGGTCAGGAAGATCCCCCGGAGAAGGGAATGGGTACCCACTCCAGTATTCTTGTCTGGAAAACTCCATGGACAGAGGAGCCTGGTGGGTTACAGAGTGAAGAGCCGCAAAGGGGTCGGACATGACTGAATGACTAACACTAATGGCATGCTTAGGTATTTACCCCAGATAAATAAAAATACATATCGACATGAAACTGTTCACAGCTGCAAATGTTCCCAGAAGTAAGAGGCTGTCAACTCGACACATACACTGTCAGTTGATCTTGGACAAGGTTGCCAAGAAGGCACAACGGGGAAGAGATCATCTCTTCAACAAATGGTATTGGGAAAGTTTAACACCCTCATGCAGAATAATGAATTTGGACCCATATCTTACACTGTACACAAAATCAGCTCAAAATGGATGAGAGACTTAAGCATAAGACCTTTATGACATTGATCTTGGCAATGACTTCATGGATATGACACCAAAACCACAGTCAACAAAAGTAAAAATAGGCAAGTGGGACTACATTAAACCAAAAAAACTCCTGCACTGCAAAAAAAAAAAATCAACAGAGTGAAAAGGCAACCTACAGAACAGGAGAAAATAGTTTCAAACCATATGTCTGATAAGCAGTTAATTTCCAAAATACAGAAAGAACTCCTACAACTCAATAGCAACAAAACCTAGTAACTCAATTAAAAGTGGGCTAAAAACTTGAACAAACATTTTTTCAGAGAAGACATACAAATGGCCCACAGATATATCAAAAGATGCTCAAGGTAACTATCAGGAAAATGCAAATCAAAACCACAAGGAGCTGTTACCTCACACATGGTAGGATGTTTATTCTAAAAAAAATAATAACAACAAAGACTACAAACATTGGGGAAAATGTGGAGAAATTAAAACCCTTGTACACAGTTGGTAGGAATGAAAAAAATGGTGCTATAAAAAACAGTATGGAGGTTTCTCAAAATATTAAAAATAGAACTACCACATGATCCAGAAATCTCCCTTCTGGGTATTTATCCAAAAGAATTGAAATCAGGATCTCGAAGAGATATTAGCACTCCAATATTCAGTGCAGCCCTGGAGGAGGAAACGGCAACCCACCCCAGTATTCTTGTCTGGAGAGTTCCACGGACAGAGGGGCCCGGTGGGCTACAGTCCATGGGGTCACAGAGTCAGACAGGATGGAGCATACACAGCACATTATTCAGTGCAGCACTAGTCACAAAAGCCAAGATTCACTCACAACCTGAAAGATGGATGGACAAATAAAGACAATGCTTTCTATACAAGTGGAATCTATTCAGCCTTTACAAAGAAGAGAATTCCAGGAATTTGCTGGCAATCCATTGGTTAGGACTCCACACTCTCACTGCCAAGGATTTAGGTTCAATCTTTGGTTGGGAAACTAAGAGCCCACAAATGGCATGCTGTGGCTGAAAGAAAAATAAATAAATAAAAATGGGAACAAAAAAAAAAAGAAGGAAACTCTGCTGTATCTGACTACATGGATGAAGCTTAAAGACATGCTAAGCAAAATAAGCCAGTCACAGAAAGACAAATCCTGCATGATCCTACTTATATGAATGAGGATCCTAAAATAGTCAAATTCACAGAATTAGAGACTAGAATGCCAGGGATGGGGGAGGGGAGGGGACAAAAGGGAAATTGCTGGTCAACAGACATAAAGTTTCAGTCGTGCAAGATGAATTTTTCCTGGCGGCCTGATGCACAGCGTTGCGTCAATGGCTACAGTGTACACCCAGGAATCTGTTAAGCGAGTGGATCTTGCATTGTGTGTTCGTACCACAATCAAATAAAATATGTAAAAAGGTTAAATATCCATGTAAGTGTTTTGGTTCAAACATTCATTTCTTGAGTTGTGTGACTAACAGGAGGGTTTCCAGGGACTTCCCCGGCACTCTGGTGGTTAAGACTTGGAGATCCCAATGCAGGGGGCACAGGTTTGATCCCTGGTCGCGGAACTAACATCCCACATGCTGTGCAACCAAATAAAATAAAAAAGTGATTTCCACTTTGTGAGCCTCTGTGCCCTGGTCAGAGGAGTAGGAGTGGGATGGAGTTGGCCCAGAGTTAATTCAAGGAGAGTAAACACATATACATACCAAGCCTTAGTAAGTTGAGTAAATGATGTATCCTTCACACATGTGTTCTAAATGTATATAGAGGCAGTATTTTTAGAAAAAAGGGGAGAGAGGCTTATGTTAAAAAAAAAAAGAAAATCGAGCAAACCTAAGTGTCCTGAACTGGTAAACAGATAAGCAGATTGTAGCATATCTATACAACAGAATACTATTCAGCAATAAAAAGGAATAAGCTTACTCATATAGGCAACAAGTGGATGAATTTCAAAAGAGCCTTACAGTAAGTGAAGGACAGCAGACACAAAAGTCCACACACACACTGCATGATTCCATGCGAATGAGGTTCTAGAAAAGGCAAATCCACAGTGACAGGAAACAGATCAGTTTCAGTGACACGGAAGCGGGGAGTTTCAAGCTGAAGGGAACAAGATGTCATTGGGTGGTGGAGATGTTCCGTCACTTGAGAAGTAGCTACATAGCCGTAGACATTTGTCAAAAATCACAACCTACACATTTAAATATGGGAGGATTTTATTTTATGTAACTGTATCTTAATATGGCTGATTTTTTTAAGACCAAAATATTTTCTTCCCCTTCTCACTTCTTGATACTTCATCAAGGGTCTTGAGGATAATTTCTAAGTTTCCTCCTCCCATTGCCCCCGGGGTCACCTAATTATTAAACACCCCCCTACCCTCACACAGCAGGAAAAAACACCAACTTTTTCATTCTCTTCAACTGTTAGATTGGATTTTCAGAGACCAGATGGCTTGCAGCTGAGCCAAAGGAGGCCAGGGGGCCAGAAAGCAGGACAATGAGAAAGTTGGGGGTGGGGGTGGTTGAGCCAGGAAAATGCTGGCCGGGGGCCTACAGCGGGGGCGGGGATGGGGGGGGATGATCCAAGAAGTGCAGCAGCAACAGCGCAGGAGCTGGGGATGGAGCCCCAGGCCCCTCTCCACACGCTGGCCCTGGGCCAGCACTGTAAACCAGGCTCACCTTGTAAACCTGCCAAGTCACTGTAAACCAGGCTCTTATCCCTGCCCTGTGCATCTTACTGAGTTGTGGGGATTCAGTAAGACTTAAATGCAAAACTGCACTGGGAGAAACCTAATAAGCCCAGCCTAGACACACGAACATGACTCTGCTGTGCTAAGACGCTCAGTCCTGTCAAATCTTTGTGACCCCACGGACTGTAGCCCACCAGGCTCCTCTGTCCATGGGATTCTCCAGGCAAGAACACTGGAATGGGTTGCTGTGCCCTCCTCCAGGGGCTCTTCCTGACCTAAGGATTGAACCTGCGTCTCTTACGTCTCCTGCTAGGCAGGCAGGTTCTTTACCACTCGCGCCGCCTTGGACGTCTGTTACTGACGTCTGTTACTGTTATTGGTCTGGGAAACTGAGGGGCTCAGCGGCCCCGGCTCTGCGGCCAGCAGAGACTGCCTGCTGCCTTCCCTACTTCCTCCTCCCAGCCCCCGCCCCTCCTGCAGGCCAGGGGCAAGAAGGAAAGGGTGGACTTTCTTTGCTCCTCAGTGCAGTCTGCCAAACGTACCTCCTCCTCAGAAAGCTTTGGAAAGGTCTTAATAACAATGCAAGTGATGACAGATGTCCCAGCAGCCAGGAGCAGAAAGCTACAGAAATGTCACCCTGGTCTAGGAGGCCCGCAGCTGTGTTCCACCCCAAGTCAGACCAGGGCTGCAAGATCAGGTGGGCCTCCCTCTCACCAGCCTCTGTTTCCTGCTCATTCTCTGCCCAGTCTCCTTTGGAGGAGCTTTAAAGGTCATCTAGTCCAGTGGTCCCCAACCTTTGTGGCACCAGGGACCAGTTTCGTGGAAGACAATTTTTCCATGGACTGGGGTAGGGGGGATGGTTTCGGGATGATTCAAGTGCATTACATTTATTGTGCACTTTTCTATTCTTATTACATCAGCTCCATTCAGATCATCAGGCATTAGATCCTGGAGGCTGAGGACTCTCGATCTCGTCTGTGTCCCCCCACTGCCAAGGAATAGGGGTTACAGAGCCTGGGGGAAGAGCTACCTGCATCTCCCTCTCAGAGAGGATTCCCCTGAAAACAGGCTGCTGGTTCTTAGATGTTCATATGAAGAAGTCTGGTCCTGCAGAAACCCTGTGTTTCTCTCCTGGGTTCTGAGGAGCCTCAGGGCTCCATCGGCTGCCCCAGGGGCCACCCTGGAGTCAGGAGGCAAGTGGAGAAGGCTGGGCATGGAACTTACACTCCAACCGGAGCTCTGATCTGGTCTAATTACATGTTAGGATGCCATCAGATTTGATGTGGAGGGTGGGGAAAAAGTTTCCTTGTTTTAAAAAACAATTGGGAAACTATTCTTCTAACTGGAAGCTCTCTTCCTGCAGTGATTAAGCCTGTTCCATCTCTCCAATCTCCAGTGGCCCACCCCCACCCTCCTGGTCTCACTGACTGGAGGAAGCCTCCTTGCTTAATTCTGCCTAACTCCTCAGTACCCACCTTGCCTTGGTCTCCTCATCTACAAATGGGGTTAACGATAGAGCTTCTCTACAGCATTGTTCTGAGGGTGAGATGAGTTAAAACACATGCACTTACAATAGAAATTGGTGCACAATAGACGATTGCCTGGTGGCTCAGACGGTAAAGACTCTGCCTGCAATGCAGGAAACCTGAGTTCAATCCCTGGGTTAAGAAGATCCCTTGAGAAGGGAATGGCAACCCACTCCAGTATTCTTGCCTGGAGAATCCTATGGACAGAGGAGCCTGGTGGGCTACAGTCCATGGGTTCACAAAGAATCGGACACAACTGAGCGACTAAGCTGAGCTGAATATGACTTACATATTCAGCTGCTAAATAACTGTCAGCTGTTATTAAATCCCCTGCTTCTGCCACCCTTCCATCTCAGGGAGGGTGATCCCTTCTCTCCAAGCCCCCTCATCAGGCTTTCTCCTCCTCGATGGGCTTCAACACTGTCCCGTTTCACAGGCTACACCCTCCCCTCTCCTCTACAGCCCCCGAGAAAGAGCCGGCTGCTACAGGCGCTTCATCTCACCTTGATCTCCTGGAACTCACTGGAATGTAGCTCCTCCCCAGAGCCCTAATAGAGCTTCCCCCAGGGAGCCCTCAGCGAGCTTCATTGACTTGACTCTTCCACAGATTCATTGGCCAGACCCTCCTTCTTGAAACACCCTGGCCCTGGCTTCCTGAGAAGTGGTCTGCTGGCTTGTTTCCATGGTGATGGGAGGAACCCATCCCCGTGGGGGGAGAAGTCCATGGAAAAGGAAGGGGCCAACGTCCAACAACACCAACTGATCCAGCCGGCGCTTGGGACCATCCTGAAAGTGAGCCTTTGGGGTCAGGCTTCATTCTCGAATGAGCTGCTCTATTTCCCAATCAAACAGCAAACACCACGTCTTGTGTCTCCATACCCCCATCCCTTGCTGGCCACCCATTACCTGGTCAATGTTTGCTGGCCTGGGGGTCTCCCTGGGTCTAGTGCATTCTTTTGTTTTCTTTTCAATTATGCAACACAGTGCTATCAATTCTGTTTTATACTTGATTCTCAGACTTTATTCATCTCACAGGTGGAAGTTTGTACACCCCATTACTAGCTTCTCCCTATTTCCTCCACCACACACCCAGCCCCTGGCAACCAGTTTTCTCCATTCTGTTTCTATGAATTTGACTTTTTTTTTCTTGTTAAGAGTCCACATGTAAGTAATATCATGCAGTATTTGTCTTTCTCTGTCTGGCTTTGGGATCACACCCTCAAGGTCTTTCCATGGTGTCACAAAGGCAAGATTTCCTTCTCTCATGGCTGGATGATAATATTCCATTATATATATGTGTGTGTGTATATATACATATGTACATATGTGGATCCATCTTCTTTACCCATTCTTCCATTGATGAACATGCAGGTTGTTTCCATACCTATGCTATTGTAAATAATGCTGCAATAAATGGGAGTGTAGCTATCTCTTTCAGATTCTGTTTTTACTTCCTTTGGATCAATACCCAGCAGTGGAATTACTGGGTCATACGGTAGCTGTAGTTTTAATTTTTTTGAAGAACCATACTGTCTTCCATAGCGGCTGCATGAATTTACATTCCCACAACAGTGCACGAGGTTCCCCTTTTCTCCATATCCTTTCCGACATTTGTTCTTTCTTGTCCTTTTGATTACAATCGGCTTAATAACAGGGGTGATATGGTGTCTCATGGTGGTTTTTTATTTTATCTTTTTAATTTATTTTGGGCTGCACTGGGTCTTCGTTGCTTCACACAGGCTTTCTCTAGTTGTCTCAAATGAGGGCTACTCTATAGCTGCAGTATGTGGGCCTCTTATTGTGGTGGCTTCTCTTGGTGCAGAGCACGGGCTCTGGGAGCGAGTGCTTCAGCAGTTGCATTTCCCAGGCCCTAGAGCACAGGCTCAGAGGTTGTGGCTCATAGCCCTAGCTTTTCCTTAGCTTTACCTCCCACCTAGATCCCTTGGTGGGATCTTCCTGGACCTGGGATTCAACCCACGTCTCCTGCTTTGGCAGGCGGATTCTTTACCAGGAGGATCCTTTACCACTGAGTCACCTGGGAAGTCCCCTCTCCCCATTTTTTAACTGGTTTGTTTTTTGCTACTTAGTTGTATGAGTTCTTTACACACTTTGAATATTCACCTCTTATCACGGCCTGATTTGGAAATATCTCCTTCCGTTTGGTACGCTGCCTTTTTGTTTTGTTGATGGTTTCCGTGCTGTGCGAAATCTTTCCAGTCTGATGCCATCACACTTGTTTCTTTCTGCTTTTGTTGCCAGTGCATTCCTTGTGACATTCAGCACCAGCACCTTGCTGGGCACCCAGGTTGCCGTCTCTTCCCTTCACTCCAGCCCCTCGCAGCTTATATAAGCATCTTCTCACACACCTTTTCATCTTTGGGTTAGATCTAGTTAGTCCCCTTGGCAGGTAAGGAACAGAGAGGTGACCTGGTTTTCCCAACGTTGCACAGCTGGTAACGGGTGAAACCAGCACTGGGCTGAGTTCCTCTCATCCTAGGCTAGCGCCCCATGGAGCAGCCAGGGAGCCACAGATGCCCTAGGGAGGAATTCCACCGGGACCCCTTCTCTGACCGCAGGAGGCAGCTGGGTTCCTGGACACCCTATGAGCTGCAGGTTTGGGAGGAGCTTCATTCAGTACCTGCCTCCCCTCTGGCGAGTCTGTGAACACCCTAAACCTATGCACACACAATCCTGCACATGTGTCGTGCATGCACACGCACTCACTCTTGGCTGTGTAGACATGCATGTGCACACACATATTTTCATGTGCAACCCTGCATGTGCAGATGGGCACACACAGGACTGAGACCAAGGATGTTTCATCCCTTACATGAACCCTGCTGACCACGTGGCCATGAAAGGCTAGGATGTCTCACGCATGCTAAGTCACTTCAGTTGTGTCTGACTCTTCTAAAACCCGCTGTAGCTCACCAGGCTCCTCTGCCCATGGGATTCTCCAGGCAAGAATACTGGAGTGGGTTGCCATTTCCTTTTTCAGGAGATCTTCCCGACCAGGGGATCGAGCCCAGGTCTCCTGCATTACAGGTGGATTCTTTATTGTCTGAACCGCCTGGGAAGCCCACAATGTCCTGGGGGGGAACTTGCAAATCATCCATCCATGGCTGCATGTGACACTCTGCCCGTCCTCAAACCCAGTCCTCAGGACACAACAGAGATGAGTGGGCCAAAGGCCAAGCTCAGCAGCATGAACCATTGTCATGTGGGTGTGTCATATGGGGGGCACGTGGGACCACCAGCCTTTCTGATCATGAACCCTGGCAAAGTTCCTGAAAGTACTTCCCCACCACAGGAAAGTCCCCTATACTCCTCTGGAGTGGGGATAGCTACATCAGGGAGCACGCGGCTAAAGCTTGTGTGTGAATCCTGAAGATACCAGGATTGCTGTGTGACCTTGGTGGGTCAACTTAACCTCTCTGGGCTGCAGTTACCACATCTATGAAATGGGGATAATCATGCCTTCCCATTAAGACTGTATGGATAAAATGAGATTTAAAGACATACATAAATGCCAAGTGCATAGCAGAAATTAGTATGTGGATGTTGCAAGACTGAATGAACAAGATGAGTGAAGATCAGATGGTTGTGGGTTGCACTGCAGGGTTCTCTCTGCAAGCTGCTCTCTTTCTTGTGCCCCTAGAGCCCCCTGACTATTTCCTGTCTGAGTGGAGACTTTGCTCCCTGCTCAAATTCCCCCAGCTTCCACCCTACACACCCCTCTGGAGGGGCCCTGAGGCCCACAACCCCACCTCTGTCTCTGTCTCTCTCTACCTTGCCCTTCCATTCCCTGAACACATGTGTTTCTTCCAGCCCCAGGGCCTTTGCACAGAATATTTTCTCCTCAGGTCTTCCTGTGGTTCCATCCCTCACTTTTTTAAACTCTGGTCAATGTCACCTCCTACATGAGGTTTTGCCTATAAACTGCCCTCCTCCCATACCTCCCTGATTTTTCCTCACAGTCACAATGAGTGTGTATAAACATGAGTTACTTTTCTTGTTGAACATCTGTCTTCTCCTCTCAAATGTGACTTCCTTGATGGCTGAGTCTTTGTCTGACTTGTTCCCTGTGAGTCCCCTGCACCTACAGCAGAGCCAGACATGCAGAAGATGCTCAATAACTACTTGTTAAATGCATGGACAGCTAGAACTCTGCTCTTGAGGAGCCCAAATAAAACGTCCATCCCTAAACAATAATAATATGCTCAGTTCTGCTCTCTCCACATTCCCTTTCCTGCCCAGCTCAGCTCATTAGTTCAATAAATTTCATTTTTTCCCAGCCCCCAGCTAGCTGATTCAGCTGATCTATTCTAACGGCTCCTTTTTTTTTTCTAATTTGGCTGCGTTGGGTCTTAGTTGCAGCATGCAGAATCTTCGTTGCCTTTTGTGGGACTGAACTTGCATCCCCTGAATTACAAGGCAGATTCTTAACCACTGGACCACCAAGAAAGTCCCTTTAATAGTTCTTGGGCAGGGAGCTGCATGGGAATCCTGAAAACTTCCTTTAAAGTAGACTTGGCCGAAATGTGGGAGCAACCTAGATGCCCATCCACGGACAAAGGGATGAACAAAGTGTGGTCTGTCCACGCCATGGAATAGTATTCTACCAAGAAAAAGAACCAAGTGTTGACACAAGCTACAGTGTGTGTGTATGAACCCTGAAGACACTATGAAGATGCCAGGCAAACAGGACCACTTCTTCCACGGCTCTATTCCCATGACACATCCAACTCGGGGAACTCTCTGGAGTCAGAGAAGAGATGAGTGTTTGCCTGAGGTTAAGAAGAGTTGGAAGATTTGACTAGTGACAAAGAGTACAGGATTTCTTTTTTAAAGGGATGAAAATGCAGTAAGATTATGATGATGCTAAAAAACCATGGATTGTACACTTTACTTTTTCTTAATATTTATTTGTTTGGCTGTGCTGAGTCTTAGCTGGGGCTTGTGGGATCCTCGATCCTTGCCATGGCATGAGGGATCTTGGGATCTAGGCCCTGACCAGGGACGGCATCCACGCCCCCTGCATTGGAGACTCTGAGTCTTAGCCACTGGCCCACCAAGGAAGTCCCAGGAATTATATTCTTTAAATGGGTGAATTGATGGGATATGAATCATATCTCTCAATAAAGCTGCTTTTTAAAAAGCTAAATAAACAAATAAAGTACATGCAGGTACTTCCCTTCCCCCGCAACCTCCCCCTCAACGATGGTCTCCAGGGTGAAGGCCACGTGCATGCCCGTTCCTGGTTCCCGCAATTGTCTGCAGGAAGGCTTTGGAACATGGAGGCTGAGAGCACTGACTCCAGAGTCACACCCGCCCTGGGTTTGAACCTGGATGCTGCCTCACGGTTGCTTGACCGAGAAGGGGTTCCTGACCCTGTTGTGCCTCACCCCCCACCAACTATAAAAGTTACTGAGACATATATTGAGATAAAGTTAGGTTGTAAGGCACTTAAGAGAATGCCCAGGCCACAGTGAGTGCAGGATAAAATATTAGCTTTTATTAAATTTTTATTACGCTCCTCCAGGCACTGAGGCTGTGTCCTCAATCTCCCTGCAGAGCTCAGAGCAGGGCCTCTCCTGTGGATGGCCGTCCCTGCAGCAAGCTGAGACAAGCACGTTCCCATCTCTCCCACCTTCAAGAACAACCTTCTGCCCTGAACCCTCATCCCCTCCAGGTATCAGCCCATTTCTTTACTTTTCCTTCCTAGAAAAATTCATCAGAGTTTTCTATACTCACTTTCTATAGATCCTTCCATTCTGTCATCTTCTAAACTTCCTTTTAGGGAAATTTCAAACACGTACTTTGCCAGTCTTCTACCCCCACATTTCTCCTGTGTGCTTAGTCACTCAGCCGTGTCCAACTCTTTGAGACTCCATGGCCTATAGCCCACCAGGCTCTTCGGTCCACGGGATTTCCCAAGCAAGAATACAGGAGTGGGTTGCCATCTCCTATTCCAGGAGATCTTCCCAACCCAGAGATCGAACCTGCATCTCTTGAGTCTCCTGCCTTGGCAGTCAGGTTCTTTACCACTGTGTCACCTAGGAAGCCCTAATATTGGGTTCAAATGTCCCTGATTGCCTTAAAAATGTTGTTTTACGACTTCCCTGGCAGTCCAGTGGTTAAAACTCCCTGCTTCCAATGCAGGGGGTGTGGGTTTGCTCCCTGGTCAGGGAAGTTCCCAAGTACCTCGTGGTACAGCTAAAATCATTAAAAAAAAAAAAAAGTCTTTTTACAGTTGCTTCATCAGGGCTTTCCTTGTGGCTCAGCTGGTAAAGAATTCGCCTGCAACACGAGAGACCTGGGTTCAATCCCTCGGTTGGGAAGATCCCCTGGAGAAGGGAAAGGCTACCCACTCCAGTATTCTGGCCTGGAGAATTCCATGTATAGTCCATGGGGTCGCAAAGAGTCAGGCACGACTGAGCAACTTTCACTTTCACTTTACTTTCATCTGAATCAGAACCTAGTTAAGGCGAAACTTCACACTGGGTCAATTTGTCTAAGTCTCTTTTCCCTTCTCCACACCAATCAAGCTTCTGCCCTGCCCCTTGCTCTACCCAAGTTGGGCTTTTTGGGGTCACCAATGACCTCCACGCTGCTCAGTGGGCTGCCCTTCCCGCTCACCCTGTCCAGGGGGTGACTCCGCTCCCGTCCTCCACACTGAGACCCCTCTCTGCTGGGACACCACGTGGGTCTCCAGCTCTTCTCTTCCTTCTTCGACTGCTCCTTCTCCACTCCCCTCCCCGCCTCTTGATACCACTGTGCTCCAAGGCTCCATACTGGCCCTCTTTGGTTTTCTTTTCTTATTCCTTGCTGGTGTCACCCTCCCCAGATTTTATCTCTAGTCCATTCAAAGGCCATCTCCACCTGCATGTCTAACAGGCATCTCCAACTTAGCGTGGCTAAAACTCAACCCCTACAGACATCCTCATCTCATCCTTCCAATAACTTTGGCCCTAACCCTTGGACTCATCCTCACCTCCTCTTTCTCTCATACCCACGTTAATCCCTCAGGAAGCCCTGTGGGTTTGCCTGCTTATCGCCACTTACTGCCACGACCCCTGGTCCAAGCTACTTCCATCTCTCACCTGGACCTTGCAACAACATTTCACCTTCTCTCCCTGCCACCAACTTTCTTCCTCCTCAGTCTATCTTCAACCCAAGCTCAACCCAGTAGCTGAGGTCCCTTTGAAGTATTCTCTGCTCAAAACCATCCACCAGCTCCCAGTTTTTCTCAAAGTAAAAGCCAGACGCTTCACAACAGGTTCCAAGGCTCCATAAGTGTTTCTCATCAAGCAACGCTGGCACTGTGGGCAGGAAAACTCTTCCTGGTGGGGATGGTCCTGAGCAGTAGAGGATGTCAGCCATAGCCCTTGCTCATTAAATGCCAGCAAAGGATCCCCTCCCACCCCTGCCAGCCACTGAAACATCCCCACGCACTTCCAAACACTGACTGGTGGGTCTGGAAATCCCAGGCAAGACTCTCTTACAAGGTTTGCTGCAGCCCTGCACGCCCCCCCACCCCTGCAATTGCCACCCCTCCAAGGTCGCTGCCTCCCCTCAGACCACTCTCCCTGTGCTCCATCAGCCCCCTGCCTCCCTCGCCCCCTTGCCGCTGCGGACCCTGCCAGGAGCCCTCTTCCCCCAGACCACATAGAACCCCTTCTCCAGGGCACACTCAGGCGCTACCTTAGCTCCCAGCCTTCCCAGGGCACCCCTTCTGAAATTGCAAACCTCTTTATTCCCAGGCCTCCTTGCTCTCTTTCTCCCCAGAGCACTTATCCCATCAAACATATGTTTTAATTCTTAACCTTGTTTATTTACTTTTTTTGTCTCTAAGCTTCATGAAGTGATGTGGGGTATTTTGCTCGCTGCTATATCTGAGTACCTGGCACACAGTAGACAATCGATAAATATTTGTTAAGTGAAATAAAGAATGCAGATGCCATAGATATTTACTTACAGAGAGAAGAAAATAAGCACTTATAAGCCACAGGAATAAAGAATTAATTTCACCCTCAGCAAGGACTGGAGTGTGTTCAGCCTGGAGTGGCAAGTAGGGGAAGAGATGATGAAAACCTCAGTTTATTTCTCAGATCAGTTCAGGAAGACTTCCTGGAGAAGATGGGCTGTAGGACTCACTCTCAGCTCATGTTGAACCAGATTATAACATCCCGGCAGCTTCCCCAACACTGATGAGTGCAGACAACACAGTGAGCCTGCAGCAGTGGAGAGTTTCCAGGTAGGAAAGCCCACTCCCTGAATCTATTTCTACCACAATTTACCAGTGTCTGTAGGAATCTCCACCAGCAGGTTCCCTGCTGGAGGGCCAAGTTCAAACAGAACCACTGGATAATGCCTGCCTACCTGTGCACAACCCATCCCCACCCTCAGAAAAGCCCACCCAAATGATTACACAGAGGCAGGCTGCCCAGAGCGTGCCTTCCGCACGCTCAGTGAATGAAAAGAAAGGCCTAGATTCACAGTCACACAATGGAATACTTTATAGCTATTGAAAAGAATGAGACAGCTCTTTTTATACTGAATATGGAAGCATCACCCAGATAGATTATTAGGGGGGAAGAATGCAAGATGCAGAAGTGTTTAGTATACTACCATTTGTCCAAAATGAAATATATATATATCTAAACAAATGTATATACATATAAACATATGAGTGCTCAGTTGTGTCCGACTCTTTGCAGGCCCCATGGACTACAGCCCCCCCAGGCTCCTCTGCCCATGGAATTTTCCAGGCAAGGATACTGGAGTGGGTTGCCATTTCCTCCTCCAGGGGATCTTCCCAACCCAGGGATCAAATCCACGTCTTCTGTGTCTCCTGCAATGGCAGTTGGATTCTTTACCACTAACGCCATCTGGGAAGCCTATATATATATACATACACACACATACAGACTATCCCTGGAAGGATGCACAAGAAATTGCTAACAGTAGCTGCTAGGAACAGGGGCTGGGGCTGAGTGGGTGCAAAATAGAGGTGAGGAAACACTTTTCACTGTAAATTCTTGCATCTTTCAAATTTTGTACTATGTCGATGTTTTGATACTACCTATTTGAAAAGAGTAAATTCAACTTTAAAAAGAACACAACCAGATTGACAAAATAAAAGCTAAACATGTGAAAAGTTCAGCATGTAGGGTTTTAAAATGAAAGCTACCTGAAGAAGGACAGGGGGCCAGAGTGGAAGGACAGACTGCTTCCAGCAGAACAAACCCAGGGGCTCGTTCCAGAGAACGGGCTTCTCTGACAGTGGCTTCGCCATCTACCGCCCAGGGCTGAGAAAGCCAGTGAGTTCCTAGGTGCCACGCAGAGCCAGGTAGCAACCAGAACCTGCATGGTTGGGGCAGGGCTGAGGGAAGGACTCCACTTCCCCAGCTGGCCAGGCCACATCTGACTCCTGAGCTACAGGGCTCATTGCGGCTCCAATGTTCTAGGAGCTGGAAGCCAGATTTGAGGGGACCGAACCACCCACAGACCCACCTGGAACAGAAATTACAGGCTTCGGTGAGCTCATCTGAAAGCAAAGGAGGCAGCTGGAGAGAGTGGTCAGGAAGGCCAAGGAGAATTGACTGCCTTCAAATACTTGAGGGGCTGTCAGAGAATGAGGAGACCTATTCTGAGCCCTCTGGAAGACTCCACCTTCCAAAAACACTTTTCAGCCCAGTTCTTGCCAGAGGGGGCCCCAGATGACAGCTGTCCCTGAGGCCCCACTGGGCCAGGCACCCAGGTCGCTGGGTGCTTTATTGCCATTGACTCTAAACTATCATGGTGGTCCTGGGGGGTTTCACTGTTCCTACTCCCATTTTAGAGACAAGAAAACCAAGGCTGTCACTGCTGAGGGTCACATCAGTACATGATGGGGTCAGGGCCCAAACCCGAGGCCACACTCTGAACTGCTACAGTCATCACAGGTTGGCCCAGAACTTGGAGGCCATGTGATTCTCCGGCTCTTCAGTCGCTGAGTGTGTCCAACTCTTCCCAACCCCACGGACTGCAGCACCCCAGGCTCCCCTGTCCTTCACTATTTCTCAGAGTTTGCTCGAAGTCACGTCCATTGAGTCAGTGATGCCATCCAACCATCTCACACTCTGGCGCCCCCTTCTCCTCCTGCCCTCCATCTTTCCTAGCATCAGGGTCTTTTCCAATGAGTCGGCTCTTCACATCAGGTGGCCAAAATATTGGCGCTTCAGCTTCAGCATCAGTCCTTCCAATGAATGTTCAGGGTTGATTTCCTTTAGGGTTGATCTAGCTATGGGAAGCTAAGGCAGGGCTGGGATCTTATGCCAAGGTGACTCGGGTACAAGGAAGGCTAGTGAGGCAGATGCTGCGTAGAACTGGACCTCCTTGACCCCTCCCTGACCCGCGATCCTCTTCGCTGCCCCTGCGGCTTCTCCCAGAAAGACGATGGCCCTTTCCACAGTCCCGGCTGAGACATCCAGCTTGGATCGTCCGCACCGTAGGGCAGCGCCACCCCTCCATCCTGCCCCAGTCCCCCAGCCTCCAGCCCCCACCCCCGGAGGAGGGCAGCGGGTCGTGTCTGGGGAGGGACCGCTGCCCGGAAGCCTCCCCCCGGGCCGGGCCCCCGGGAGGCGGGAGGCTGGGATGCTCCCAGACACCGAGGGCGGGCGGCGCGCCAGACCGGGGAAGGTGGGGGGTGCGCTGCGGGGGAGCAGCCGACCCGCGAGATACGCCTCTCCCCACCCTGCGGGGCCGGGCACGCAGGTGGGGGCAGCGGCCACGCTCCCCGGCCGCGTGACTCAGCAGCCGCCCCGCCAGGCGGGGCGCGAGGCACACAGCTTCCCGACGCGGCGGGGCGGGGTAGGAGGGGGCCGCCCCGCCGCCCCCGCGGGAAGCGCGGAGGGGCGCGTGAGCCGGGACGTTCCGCAGCGGCCGCTAGCCAGGCCGCCCACGCAGCCCCGAGCCCGGCCCGGCACGCCCGCCCCCGCGGAGCCCCCGGGACGCGCCACCCGCGGAAGGGCTTCCCCAGGCTCCGAGCGCTCCCCTCCGGCTGCTCCGGGGTTTACGCTCCGGTGGGCGGGAGCCTGCAAATACCGAGAATCTGGAGCGGGAAGACCCCACGGAATGCACCCCGCCCTCCCCGACCTGCGGGCCCTGGCCGCCCTGCACGGGGCCCCAGGGTCTGTCTCCTTGGTTTCTCGCAAAAAAAAAAAAAAAAAAAAAAAAAAAAACCAGCGGATTCTGAGCTCCCTTCTGGAGGCTCTTAGCATTTGGAAGTCAGTTTTCTCATCCAAGGTAAGTTGGTCCTGTTGCAGCGACCTCTGAAACGGCTCAGCTTTGCCCCAGCCTCGGTGACCCATGGGCAGAGAGGGACCCAGAGATGGGCAAAGACCGATTGTCCCCACTGGGCAGAGGGGACACCAAGGCCCGCTGAAGGAGGGGGGGTGGATTTGCAGCAGTTCACACTTGGGGTCAGTGAGGGTGGACACAGCGATCAGGACCCCAGAGTCCTGGCTTTTGGGCTCAGTCGAGCTGCTCCAAGAAACTGTCCCCTACCCACCCCGTCCACTGCTGCCTCGCGGTGCCTTGACGTGCCTCTAGAATTCCCTTTGGCCTTCCCCCACGGGTCCTTAGGACTTGAGTAGCTCCAAGAATATCCAGGATGCCCAGCAAGCTGGTTTGGAAGCACCCGGGCATCTCTGTTCCTAAAGACCAGTCTGTGCACCGGAAACGTTAGACACAGCCAGGAGATTCCGAATCGCTCTGCTGAGTTTTTGTTGCTGTTTTAAATAATCATTGTGTTGAAGTGATGTGTTGAATGAAAATCGTGGTAGATTGGAATCATTTATCACTGAGGAAATTGTGGAATTCCCTTGCCTCTCCGCTGGGATGGGGAGTGCATTCCTGATTGGAGACAGGGAAGCAGCTGGTTTGACCTGCTGCATCCAGACTTGGAGAGGTCAGGGGCGCCAGGCCCTGGCCACAGCCTGGCCAGTTCAGAGCAGATCACTGCGCCTTGGCCAGCATCTTGCTGCTGCCAGCACCTGAGCGTCCAAACACAGCACCTCTGCAGAGGCCCAAGTACCTTGCCCCTGTACCGCCCACCTCCTTCTTCCCGGAGCTCACAGCCTCCAGAGGCCGAATCTCCCCCATGTTCCAGGCAAAGTGAGGGGGAGAAAGAAGAGGTGCTGTAGACTCGCCCCATTGGGGGACCAGGAGGAGCTGGCTGGGCAGCAGAGAGAAGCAAGCACACAGAGAAAGAAGGAGGCCAGAGTCGGACAGCGTGCGCAGTCTGGGCAGTGAGATGGCAGTGAGGAGCCTGTCCTGTGGGGTGGGGTCCTCACCCCCTCCTCCGGCCGGAATCAGGAATGGGCCTACCCTCGCACAGATGCACCTTCTCCATCCCCCAAACGCAGCCACGCCAGACTGACACCCACTGTTCCTCCCATCAGTGTCCTAGCGGCTCCCTGGCCGGAGCTCACACCACAGCCTGGTGGAGAAACAGGAGAGGCCTGGAGCCTGGCTGCTGCTTCCCATGGCTGCTCCCAGGCCAGGCGGTGACCCCAGAATCCAACTCTTTCTCCTTTGTCTTTTTTCTCCCTGGTAACACGGCAGCAAGTTGGACTTCCGTTCCCTCTTGTCCTCTTGGACGTGTTTTCCATTTCTAGTTGAGCCTGCTGATGGGCTGTGTGCGAGTGTGCATGTGCAAAGAGAGAGAGAGAGAGAGTGTGTGTATGTGTGTGTGTCTGTTGGAACACTCCAAGGCTTTCTCATGCTTCATTCTTCCCGAAGCTTCCCAGGCTGAGGACTGGACTGCTCAGAGACTTGGGGCAAAGCAGGAGGGGGCTCTCAATCCTCATGGGTAGAATCAGGGTGGGATCTACGCTCCCCAGTTGACCTTCAGACCTGAGCCTCTTATCCAGCATTTCCCAGGTGCTCAGCTGTGGAAACTGTGCCCATGAGTGTGTGTACCGCCCACCCGCTCATGGACCTCCCTCCAGCTGAGACTTTCTTCAGCCCTGACGCCGTACCCCCTCCCTCCACTCAAGGATGGATGAGGCTGCCTGTGCCCTACGCACTGAGAGCTTATTCCTTCTCATGTTGTTCATCACACACACTGCTAGGTGTTGAGTTCACCTCCATCCCCCACCCTTCTCAGGCTCATGTAACATCCACCTACTGCCTGCCGACATCTCCCCCCACCATGACAGACCCCATCAGAATTGTGTGAGATTTTTACCGTCTAACATATTATTTTAAGGGCCTAGAAAGGATCAAAATTGCTTAACCAAGCACCAGGATGCTCCTTAGATTCCTGCCTTGTGACTTTTACACATGGGGCTCATTGGGGAAGTATTCCTTCTCCAGCGCAGATAATTTCAAGACGAGCCAGTGTGGGAGTGAGTGCCCCGGGTCCCTCCCCTTTGCTTGCCAGGCAATGCTAATTCCTTGCAAAATACAGTGGACATGAAGACCACTTAAGCTTCATCAGCCTCCCCTGTGAGCCCGTCAACA
Organism: Dama dama; assembly: GCF_033118175.1. Taxonomy (NCBI): domain Eukaryota; kingdom Metazoa; phylum Chordata; class Mammalia; order Artiodactyla; family Cervidae; genus Dama; species Dama dama. The sequence continues at coordinate 13,095,249 of NC_083702.1, forward strand.
CCTTCTGAGCCTTCTGTCTCAGCTGTTAGACATCCTCTTCCCTTGTCAAGCTCGTCCTCAGCTCTGCTCAGATAAACCCCCATGCTTTTAGAGCCAAACGTGTTGTTTTTCTCCTGTCCTAGGAGAATTTGCATTTTAACAAGGGGGATAACCTTGAAGTCCCCAAAGGAGTCTCTTATTGTGGAATTGCCGGCCTAGGCAAGATGTTCTGGAAGGCAGAGAGACCTCCCTGGGTGCCCGAAACCCCTGTAATTGTAGGTTAAGTTTGGCCCTCCACACCCATGGGGCAGCCCTGACTGTTTCTCTTGGTCCCTCACTGCACATTGACAAGCGCACTGGATGAAGAGTGTGGACAAGCTGAGTTGTAAACCTAGTTCAGCCCCTAACCAGTTTGGAAGCACCAGCCCCTTCTCTCTCAGGCCATAGTTTTCTCTGCCAAATGAGAAGTTCGGTGCAAATGACCTTCCAGAACCTTTCCAGCTCTGACATTCGCCTGACATTCAGAGGGTCTGGGGAACCCTGGTACAGCTGCCAAGGCCCTCCAGCCCCTGGGGCTGTGGACGCCTTCCTGGTGGGGGCAGGGGTGGGGTGCTTCCTGGCCTGCAGGCCTGCTGTCCACAGCAGCCCGCCCCCTGCTGGGGAGGGAAGGTAGTCCTCAGCACAGCCCCCGCCTGGCAGTTACATAACCCTCCCAATGGGATGTTCTAAACAGCAACAGCCCAGCAGCCTTCGCCCTGGCCCACCCCGGTACCCCCAAACACACGCGCGTGCACCCGTGCGCGCACACACACGCACACACGCACACAGGCCTGTGATGGCCTCACAGCCACAACCACCTTTCCATCTTCTCTTTTCCATTTGTTTTCTTGCTGCTGCTGTTCAGTTGCTAAGCCATATCTGACTCTTTGTGACCCCATGGACTGCAGCACGCCAGTCTTCCCTTGTTTTTTTTCTAGAAGGTATTTATTCTAAGAGAGTCCTTACAAGATGAAACTCCTTTACCCTCTGGGCTTGACCAGAATAAAGCAGAGTCCTCCCCCAGCCACCCTGACTGCCCAGCTTCCACCAAAACGCCACGTCAGGTCAGGCCACCCACTTTTCTCAGCCCCTCCCAGCTCTGTCTCCCTGTCTGACTGCAGAGTCCTGCGAAGAGTGGGTCTGCCTTCTCCCTTCCATTCCCAGAATGGGAGAATTTGGAGAAATGGATTTAGCTTTCATTCCAGTGAACAGGAGGCATTCTCCTGGTTCAGACTCCATCCCCCACCCTCCCCTGTTGTCCTTTACAAGGTCACATATGAGATGACACTGTGGTTTCCCCATTTAGAAGACGGATGAGGTCATTGTTACCACTGTGGGGTGTTGGGTGGCGACTCAGGTCCCCTCAGTGTCCATAGGAAAAGTGCAAACAATCTGGAAATGCAGCTGAAGAAATTCAGGTTGGGCTTAAGGAAGCAATTCCCAGCTATTCAGTTGTGAGACCTCATCACAAGTCACTAAGGCATGATGGGTTTTTCCTGCCCAGCTGCATTTCAAGGCAGGCTCCCTTTCACGTATGTGGTGCATACTGTCCAGAGGTTGAGTGGTGGTTGAAGAAAGGTCACGTGTAGAAATGTGGCCTGAAAGACTTCCTGAAGGAATCCTGAACCTGGATTCTCCTCGACAGCTATGGTCTTAACTCTGGATGAAGCTTGGGCCCTGGTTTCTTTATCTGTAGAAATATTACAGCATATTGAGCACTTATTATGTGCCCAGACCAGTTTAAAATATATATAATCTAAATTTTAAAAATTTTACAACCCTTTAAAGTAGATAATATTCCTTATTTCATAAAAAAAAAAAAAAAAAAAAAGGCTCAAAGAAGGTATAAGGGAACTCTACTCAATGCTCTGTGGTGACCTAAATGGGAAGGAAACCCAGAAAAGAGGGGATATATGTACACATATAGTTGATTCACTTTGCTGTACAGCGGAAACTAACACAACATTGTCCAGCAACTACACTCCAATAACAGTTGAAAAAATGAATGTAAGGCATTCCAGCTGGTAGGTGGTGGAGCAGGATTCATACCCAGGTATGCCCGCCTGCAAAGCCTAGGTTCTGAACCACCTGGATCTTGAAAACTCCCAGGTGGCTCAGCAGTAAAGAATTCACCTGCCAATGCAGGAGACACAGGCTCGATCCCTGGGTCAGGAAGATCCCCTGGAGGAGGAAATGGCAACCCACTCCAGTATTCGTGCCTGGAGAATCCCCTGGACAGAGGAGCCTGGCGGGCTACAGTCCATGGGGCCGCAGAGAGACAGGACAGAGCGACGGAACAGCAGCAGCAAGGTTTCCTTACGTTCCTTTCGCCCTGAACAACAGTTTCTCCCTCCCACTCCTCCTCCTCCTATGTTAATGCCCTTGCTGCCTGAAGTGGACAGGACCCTCCATCCCTGTGTGAACACGAGAAGCCCTTTGCAGTTTGTGTGGGAACCCACACTGCATGCTTCTCATGAAGCAGAGGAGGAAGGCACTGTGGTGGTGGCCTTGCATTTGGGGGTCTGCCAGGTGCAAGGAGCGCGTCCCCAGGACCTGCTCCTAAGAAACCCCTTGCTAAGCTGCTGCCACTCTGGGTCCTCTGAGAGTTCTTGTGAGCCCCAGTGGAAAACGTTTAGGGTCTGCAACAGGGCCATCTGTGTCTAGAATTCCTGACGTGGGGTTTAAGTCCAAGATCCAGGCCTCTTTCCAGACCGTGATCCAGCTGGTTGTCTGGCTCTCCCTGATTTTTCGTGTCACCCTCCCCCCAGACCTGACCCATCTGCCTTTTTTCACAAGTGACCTCTGAAACTTGGGGCCGCATAGATATTTGCTGAATCAGCAGGACTGACTGCTGCTCCTCTCACTGGGTTCCAGGCCAAGAGGAAGATGTGACAGGCTGGCCTGGCAAGGGCCTCTGGTGTTGGCCGTGTGGTTCCGAGAAGGGCTGGGGAAGGAAGGAGGCGGCAGTGGAACAGGCATGCAGGTGACTTTTCTCTGGAGGCCTGTTGTTTTGGGCTGAGACTGAGGAAGGAGCCGTGGACCGGGCCCTCAGAGAGGCAGGGGATGGCAGAGTGTCACGAGTGTCTGCCCATGCCAGCTTCTGGGTGAGCAGAAGATGCCCAAACCCTCCTCCTCTCAGCGAGCCTTCACTCAGGCCCCTTTTCCAGCTGGCCAGCCTGGTGTTGTCTCTGCCTTATTGAGATGGGCAAGAGGAGGACAGGGAGGCTGGGGAGCAAGAGCATAGTGTGACTTCCTCAGCTAGCAGGGGTTTTGGCCACCGGAAAGAAAGGACCAGTACTGAGATTGTCCTCTGTTGATGGGTTTGGCCTTGGGAGGTGGGGGTGATGGGGGAGGGGCTGTAGGTCAGAGTGGGGAATGGTAAGCGCGTGCATCACAGACATTTCCCTGGATTGACTCCTCCCAGCTCTGTCCCCCTCCAGCTGTCCCTGCATCTCTATATTCCTCACATAAACCCTTGGCGCCAACCTTGGAAACCTCTCTGGGCTCTGGATATGCTGTGTGTACTCTCCTTTTTACCCCATTCTGTTCTAATAGAGGGAGGCTCTGGGCACCTGCAGTCCGCTTAACACTTACCAAGACGTTTCTAGACCCATGTCTCAAGTGCATTGAGCATGGACTGTCTGTGTCTTTTCTGTCTTTTTGCAGCAGAGAGTGCAGGATTTTGAACAGATACAATAGAGTTGACAGACAGACCTTCACACACTCTTAAGAGCTCCCATGAGGGGCTTGTCTTGGAGATCTGCCACCTCCAGGCAGTCAGCCTTGATTCAGTAGGAGCACAGATGCCTGCTCCAATCAGGGTCTCAGACAACAGGCTAAAAGTCACTTCCAGTAGTCTTCCTGCCATCCCCAACTCTGGGGAGCACAAGATCATGGTGCTCAGAAGATGACCCAAGATTTAGTTTATGCTTAGGATGGGAGCAGAGAGGAGACTTCTCTACACAGGTTACATGGAAGCAAAGGATGGAAGGAAGAAAATATGGGCAGGGGGTGTGTTTGAGGGGAGAGATGAAAGGGGGAAGAGAGAAGATATAAAAAAGACAAAGGAGGAAGAGGAGAGGACAGGAGCTCCTGAGACATTCGAGACATTCAGACTTCATGGCCCCATGGAGATGGGTAGCTCTGGGGTAGGAGCTGAATTTGAATTATAATGAGAGAATCTCAGCCTGCCTCCAGTAATCCTCTGCCCATGGACGTGGGGACTTGGGCAAGCCCTGGGATCCACTGGCTCTAAACACGGCTGGGTGGACAGATGGACACGTGCTCAAGCAGAGAAGCTGTGGCCACATTGAAGCCTGGAGCTTCAGGCTGGGTCATATGCTTCCATGGTGAGGAGGGGACTTTGCTGGGTCAGGCTGAAGCTCTGACTCCAGCCAGGAAAGGGATAATCAATTCTGTAGAGGCTGTGAGCCTTGATTGAAAAAATAAAGAGGAGGAAGCTAGATTGCTGCTTTCATTAAGAGGCAAAAGCAGTGGGGGCTGGAGCTTAGCAAGAGCCAGGAAGCAGCAGAGAAAGAATGTTAACCCCTTGGGTGTCATTCTTCCTGATGTCTTTACACTCACCCATTCCCACACTGTTGCTTCCTTGACCTGACTTCCAAGGCCACCAGTTTCGTAGCTCCCTTAGCTGGAGGAGGGAGAGGCTGGGCGGCATATTAATGGAGATATGATGACAATTAAATGATCTATTATTTCCCAGTCCCAGGGTCCCCAGGGCTCCCGCCTCTCCTGGATTAGAGGAGGAAGATGAGTGCTGGGGATAAGAGATAAGCTGTGCGGTGAGATCACAAGTCTCACACTGCCGGGTAACCCTCACCCCCACCTCAGCAACCTCACCAGGGCCTCATTCTCACCCTACTGAAGCCAGAAAAGGGGAAGGAAGAAACAAAAACGGATTTCAGCAAAATTATGATGGAGAGACCCCTCTGCCGGCTTTTCCTCCTACGTCAGAATGCCCAGTAGGGAACTGATTCAGCAGGGAGATTCCCAGGAGAGGCCCCAGGAAAAGGGCTGCTGGCTCGACTCTCTCTCCCCCTGTCTCATCTGATCCATGGAGTGCTGCCCATATCTAACCCAACAGCACTGAGAGGTTGGGTAGAAAAGGACAGACGTGCAAAACGGGGGTCGTGGGTGGAGAGCAGGATGGGGCCAAATGTGTAGTCAGCAAAGATTATTCCTTCCTGAGGTTCTGCGGGGGAAACTTCAGCTGAAGTTAAGCAGAAAAGTGGGGAGACACGGGTGATCCAAAAGGCATTTAGTCCACCTGGATGCCCAAGATTTCCCAAGCCGGGAGGGAGCTGAGGGAGGAGGTGAGGCATTTGTTTCTGAGCTCTCTAAGTCTCTGGGTGTCTAGGCTTGGGTGTCTAGGCTTGAGGAGCAGCAGGGGTGAGCTGGCAGATCTGAAGAAAGGAAGGGGTTCCTGGCAGTGTTAACCTCTTGGTACCTGGCACAACTTCCTGAAAGATTTCCAACAACTTCCACTCTCTTCCACCATTTTAATTACTTATTTTTGTCCTGCTCCCTTGGGAAGGAAACGCAGGAAAAGAGAGAGGGGAAGATGAGGACGTGATGGTTTCTCTCCAGTTGTGACATGTGAGGCTGGATAGGAATCCAGATGATACCTAAAACCCCTGGGTTCCCAGCAAGAGCCGCTGGGCTGGAGAGTTTGGGCTCTTTAAGCTGCTTTTGGGTCCACAGCAAAGTCCTTATTCAGGAGAAATGAGCTTTCCTCCACCCTTCTTGCCCACACAGTCCCCGAAGGGATGCAAAGAAGGTGGGAATGTGGTGGAAAAGGAGGGGGACACCGAGGAGCATGAGGAGAGGAACCACGATTCCCTGGAAGCTGTGGTTGCCCTAGGAAATGGAATGGAATAATACTCCCCCCCCCCCGCCATTTGAGGCGGGGGGGAAACACATGGTATTTTGGATTTTTTTTTTTTGTCTTTGATTTTTTTCCCCACCTTTTGCTGAGCCATGGGCAGTGAGGGAAAACTGACTTTCTGCTTTTTCTGCCAAATAAGGAAAGAAAACCGTGACACTGAAGGGAGAGCAGTGGACCATTGAGGGAGCTTGGAAAGAAAGCCGCATCTTCTTGGGGTTTGAATCAAATGCTATGGAGTCATTCTGGATCTTCCCCTCTTAAGAGCCCAAGATTTTGGTCACATCTACCCTGTGTCCTGACCCAACTTGTCTAACTCTGCAGTAGATGTGAGGAGGAAACGAGCCTATGTCAAATCTTCACAAGTATCCGTAGATTAAAGCATGTCAAGGCTGCTGAAGATGACTCTTGGTTCTCCTCCTTTCCCACCCCCAACTTCCTTAGCATCCCTATTGTCAGGGTCAGGTGCTGACTAGCTTCTGATTTCCCATGAGCTGTTCTTCCGTCACCTGTCTCCTCAGAGAAAGGAAGCTGACATGGTCACAGCCTTCCCAACACAGAGGAGAGAATATTCCAGTCTTCTTCCCTTCTTCCCATATCCCTAGTTCATGGATGTTGATGTAAAGAAAAAGAGCTTGAAGTCCTAGAGTTTCTTGTTAGGGGCTAATAAGCATATTTCTCTCTCGACCTAACGTGAGATTCCACTTATCACCAAATAACCAAGGGGAAACAAGATTTGCAGTCACCAGCCATAACAGGAATTACATCCAAATGCCAACTCTGTTTGCCAACTCTCTCATCATTATTCCCTTTCCACGATTGCTAACACCCTGCATAGAAATCCTCCTTGAATCAGAGGGTAGAGCTGTAACCAGACAGACCTGACACTATAAAGGGATTCTCCGTAGGCTTGGTGGGTTTTTACCTGGCACCCCTGTAGATTTGTGGGGATTCAGAAGAAAGGGGCCCACTCAGGTCAGAGCAGAGTAAGCTTCCCCAAATGAGCCACTCCTGGATTTGACTCCCACTGCATCGGTTAAAGAGCTAGCTTGTTCCCCTGGGAGATGCTTTCTCCCACCCTCCTCTTCCTCTGTATCCAGCCCCCCTTCCTTCTCGCATCATCCTGCCTCTCAGCCTTATGTTCTGCCTCCCAAATCCCCTCAGACCCCAGTTCTACTCTTCCTGGATCCTGCCCTTTTTAAAGCTCTTAACATGTGTTTTTTTTTTTTTTTTCATATTTCCCTCTCCATTCAAATAATTTTACTACCCAAACTCCCATCCAGATTTTCCCTAACTTAAAAAGATTCTTCAACTGTTCTCTTTTCTTCAGTTTAATCTCCCCCCCTAACTTCACCCCCCACCCAGTCTTGTCCGCTTTGAAATCTGCCAGTTTTCAATAACCCTAATCACTTAACCCCCACGTCTTTCCTCCTCTGACCCCTTTTGCTCCAACATCCCCCAGACCCCCTTGAACACTGGTGTCATTCCCTCCTTCCCCCCAAATCTCCTTGACATCCTTCTGCCCCTAAGCATCTTCTCACCCCTCCACTTCACACTGCCCTAGTCCTCCAGACTCGGGTGCACCTGATTGCCCCCTCGTCACCCACTCACGCCCGTTAGCTTCCCTCCCTCCCACAAAGGTTCCCATGCCTTCTTCCCCACTCACTCGGGTCTCCTGCTCAGGACGCCCTTGCCGAGGGCGGCGGGGGATTTGTGCTGAAGGAGGGTTCCAGCAGCAGCGCAACAGCTCGGGGGACGCTCCTTCTCCTTGTCGGCCACGGCCCCGGGCGCCACCGGGTGCTGGTGGGGCGACTGGGACGCGTGAGCCCTGCCGCTGGGGCCCGGCTGGGACTGAGCCAGGAGCTGTCCGTGGTGCTGAAGCGGGGGCTGCTCGGGCGCGGGCTGCGGCGCGGCGGGCGGCAGCTGTCCGTGGTCCTGGAGAGGCTCCTGGGCCCCGGCGGTGGCCGGCGACGGGGGCACGAGCCCGGGCGGAGGCTGGGCTTGCAGCAGCTGCTGGTGTTCCCACAGGCTGCGGTTCTCGGCGCTCAGCTCGTCCAGCCGCCGCTCCAGCTCGTCGATGCGCTGGCGCTGGGTGTGGATGAGGCTCTGCTGGTTCTGCACGATGGCCGTGAGCTCCTTGAGGTAGAGCACGGCGCGCACCGGGTTCTCCAGCAGGCTCTCCATGCCGCCCGCCGCCGCCTGCGCCCTGCCTGCGCCTCGGCGGGCGGCGGGGAGCGCGAGGGCGCGCACGAGCCCAGCAGCCCCGGCGGTCCGCTCGCCTCCCTCCCGCCGCCGGCGCCGCGTCACCGCCACACCGACATTCACACACGCACGGGGGGCGGGACCGCGGCGCCCGGGCCCACCCTCCCCCTCCCACCCCCTCCAGGCTTCGTGAGGAGTCTCGGCTTCCTGCAGGGCTGGCAGGGGCGGAGAGAGGCGAGTGAGGGAGCGGGTAGAGGCTCAGGATAAACGGAGGGGACCCGGGATGGATGACATGAATCTGGCAAGAAGGGATAGCCGGCGAGGTGGAAGTGAGGTGGGACCGGGAGGACAGAAGCAGATAAGGAAAGAGGAAGCAGGAAAGGAGAGGATGGCGAAAGGAGACAGAAATGTACGAAAAAGAGGACGGCTGACAGGTCACGCGTTCTTTTTTCCTGTGTCCAGTCATCCCAGGGAGTGAGGGTCCATCTTAAAGACCTTCCGAGGAGAGGCCACACTTGCCTCTTGCGTACTCGGCAATCTTGTATTCTGCTGGGGGAATCCCCTGGAACCGGAGGGTCATGGGACACTGAGAGACCCCAGACAACATCTGGTCCTACTCCTTCAGCCAAGGCTGTTTGTTTATGCTTGATTTTCTCTGGGAATGAGGCCTCAGGACAGGTTTAGCTCTTCTAAAAGGAACATGAACTAAATAAACCGGACCCTCTGTGTCATGAACTAAAGAGCTTCCAGAAGCTTCTTAAAGAGACCATTCTGTTTGGAAAACATCTATGAAAGGCATACTGCATGGAACACTGTGCTGGTGGTGGTAAGATAAGGGTGACTAGGATGGAATCTTTGGCGTCTTGAAGCTTATGATTAAGTAGGTGAAACAGGTAATAAATATTTCATTTCAATATACAGTGGTGGTTGTAAGTGATAAGATGGAGATTGCCCCAAGTGCTATAGGAGCCCAATGGCTTGGGGATTTGAGAATGCTCCTTGGGGGAAATAACACTTGAAGTGGGGAAGATTTTCCCGAAATGGAGAACAGCATTAGCAAAAGCTCAGAGACAGGAATCAGCATGGACTGAATTACTCAATAATTTCTACAATAACTTTACATAAAACACACACTAAGTGCTAAGTAACATACTAGGAAGTATACAGGCTAGCCGTAGCATAGGTCACAAGTTGTCATTTGTATATGCAAGAGGATTGCAACCTAGTAGAGTAGATATGGCATGCACATGAGCAACTAGAATATAAATCAAAGTTTCTGTAAGAGACCTTTAAGCCAAGTGCCATAGGAGTTCGGGGGAGTGAGAAGTTGTGTTTAACTATGGTGATCTGATAAGGAGGAGGTGTTATTCAAGCTGGGCCTTGAAGGATGGGAAGTATGTCATCGAATAGACAGAATAGGGGAAGGTGGGAAAGATATGTCAGGCAGCAAGAAAAGACTAAGGAATGAAAATACAGCACCTCTGTTCAATCCAGTTTGGCAGTAAATGACCCTTTCCTCTGGGCTAGGAGTGCTCTTAGCATATCTGTTGGACTGTTGCATTTTCCATGCAGGTGGACCACCAGTCTCCCTGTCTATCTGCTGCTCCCCCAGGGTGGGTGTTTCTGTTGATACCAGGCATCCAGTGAGCTGGGTCAGTCACGCCCATATGGTGCCAGACTTAAATGACCTGGGGAAGATCTGTGCTCTGCAAATACATTCGTTTCTCTGCACTTGGATTTTTATTTTGCTTTCTTCCCATTTATTTTTCTAGCAGACTTCCTTTTGCAAAGATTAAGTGAAGAAAGCTTATCCACAGCTGAGCCAACAGTTGGGAGAACAGAGCACCCAGGAGGGTGACCAGTATTTCCACTGAAGATTGGAGATCAGGGGGTGGAATGAAAGCACACAGAATGCAAACACTTTTCTTCTGAATTTTCTCTGCTTGCCTAGTTGATTCATTGTCTAAACAAGAGTTGGGTGTTCATAGACGCCAATACTATTTCTATGAGTGAAATAGTCTGCAGCATAATTATCTATGGGGCCCCCTATTCGTTCTGCTGTGTTGGAATCACTTGGAGTGGAGCCCAAATATTTTCATATTTTAACTTTTTTCCTTTGATTAAAAAAATTTTATTGAATTACAACTCACTTGTGATAGTATGCACCCACTTTGTGTGCACAGTTCAATGAATTTTGACAAAAATATACACTGTGTAATCAAAATTTCCACCACTGCAAAAAATGAGGTTATTACCTCATGCCCCTTTGCAGTCAATTGCTATCATCCTCATCCCCAGTCAACCACTGATCTGCTTTCTGTCAAGAGAGATCAGTTTTGCCTATTCTAGAATTTCACATAAATGGCAATCATGGAAAATATATTCTTTTGTCTTTTTTTTTTTTTTTTTTGGCACAGCATAATTATTTTGAGGTTCATCTATTCTGTTATAGGTATCAATATTTTGTTCCCTTTTATTTCTGAGTAGTCATCTATGATATGGATACACTATAATTTATCTACTCGCTTATTAATGGACATTTGGTTGTTTCTTGCTTTTGATTATCTTAAATAAAGCTGTTGTGATCATTAATGGACAGTTATTTATGCAGACATATGTTTTCATATGTTTCATATTTTATGCTACATGTGTCTTATAAGAGATAAAAATCTAGAATTGGAATTGTTAAGTCATATACAAAATGCATGTGTATATATGTATATATACACATACACACAAATATTTAACAATAAGAAACTGTCAAATTGTTTTCCAAAGTGGTTGTACTATTTTTTATTCTCATCAGCAGTATGTGAGAGGTTCAGATATTTCACATCCTTGCTAACACTTGGTATTTTTAGCCTTTTTTTTTTTTTTGGTTGCACTGGGTCTTTGTTGCTGTGCACAGGCTTCTCATTGCCATGGCTTCTCTTGTCGCTTCTCTTAGAGCATGGGCTCTAAGGCACATGGGCTTCACTAGTTGTGGCTCGCAGGCTCTAGAGCCCAGGATCATTGGTTGTGACTTGTGGGATCAGTTGCCCCGCAGCATGTGGGATCTTCCCAGACGAGGGATTGAACCCATGTCCCTTACATTACAAGGCAGATTCTTAACCTCTGGAACATCAGGAAAGCCCCTGTGGGAAGAATTCAAGTTCTTTAGTATGTATGGGGCTATTCAAATATTCTATTTCTTTGGGTATCCATTTTGGTAATTTGCCTTTCTTGTAGGCAAAATGACCTCCCAAAGATGTCTTAATCACCAAAACCTGTGAATGTATTAACTTATAGCCACATTAAATACGTGATAAAATTAAGAATATTGAATCACAAGAGTCTTTGTAAGAGGGAGGTGAGAATGTCAGAGAGGAGATGTGACAACGGAAGCAGAGGTCATGGTGAGCCAATTGCTACCTGGTAGCCAGAGGGCACGGAGAAGGCAATGGCAGCCCACTCCAGTACCCTTGCCTGGAAAATCCCATGGATGGAGGAGCCTGGTGGGCTGCAGTCCATGGGGTCTCGAAGAGTCAGACACGACTAAGCAACTTCACTTTCACTTTTCACTTTCATGCATCAGAGAAGGAAATGGCAACCCACTCCAGTGTTCTTGCCTGGAGAATCCCAGGGATGGGGGAGCCGGGGGGGCTGCCGTCTATGGGGTCGCACAGAGTCGGACACGACTGAAGCGACTTAGCAGCAGCAGCAATGTTTCCTCTTGCTTTTCTTTTACTAGATTCTTAAGATGGAAGCTTAGGTTAATGACTTTGGACCTTTCTGCTTTTTTCATGCAAGCACTTAAAACTCTAAATTTTTGCTGTTTTTAAAGTTTTATAAAGCACTCTTTTTATGCATCCCACAAATTTTGTTTTCATTTTCACTCAGAGCAAAATATTTTGCAATTTCCCTGTTACTTCTAAATCTTTCCATTATTGATTTCTAATTAAATTCCTTTGTGGTCAGAGAACTTATGAGTTCAATCTTCTTTCATTTACTGAAATGTTTGGGACTTTATATGGTCCAATCTACAGTCTGTTTTTCTTAAGATTTTTTTTTTTATGTGGACCATTTTTTTTAAAAGTCTTTATTGAATTTGTTACAAACATTGCTTCTGTTGTATGTTCTGCTTTTTTTGGCCATAAGGCATGTGGGATCTTAGCCCCCTGACCAGGGGTTGACCCACACTCCTGCATTGGAAGGCAAAGCCCCAACCACTGGACCTCCAGGGAATTCCCTGCAGTTAGTTTTGATGACTATTTCACATGCAAGTGCCTGATAGCCACTCCAGCTTTTTCACCGTTAGTTTGCATGTGTGGTAGGCAGAATAATACCTCCCAAAATGTCCATATCCCACCCTGAGAACCTGTGAATATGTTACCTTACATGGCAAAAGAGACTTTACAGGTGCCATTAAAATTATGAGATTGAGATGGGAAGAGCGTCTTGGATTATCCAAGTGTGTTCAGTCTAACCACATGGTTCCTTAAATGCAGAGAACTTCTGACTACAGAAGAATGGTCAGAGTAGTGTAACTTGAGAAGGACTAGACCTACTTTATTTGCTTTGAAGACAGAGAAAGAAAGAATTCCTTGGTGGTCCAGTGGTTAGGACTCTGGCTTCCACTGCTGGGGCCCGGGGTCCAGTCTGTGGTCAGGGAACTAAGATGCCACAAGCTGCATGGTGTGGCCAAAAAAAAGAAGATAGAAGCAGAGGCCATGAGCCCAGGAATGTGGGTGGTCTCTAGAAAAGGCATGGTAACTGATTCTACCCTAAAGCTTTCAGAAAGGAATGCAGCCATGCTGAAGCCTTGATTTCAGCCCAGAGAGACCCATGTTGAATTTCTACCAGAACCATAAGATAATACATTTGAATGGCTTAAGCCACTCTGTTTGTGATCATTTGTTATGACAGACACAGAAAACAAATACAGCAAGTTACATTTCCTCCCATCCTTTAAATTTATCTGTGTCTTTACATTTAAAGTGTTTTTTCTTTTAGATAACATTTAGTGGTGAAAATATAGTATCTAAAAGGAAAGTTTTACTGGGTGGGCTTAAAGCAGATAAACACTGCAGAATTTTCAAAATCAGTAAAACTAAAAGATGAAGCTACAGAAACTGCTCAAACTAATTGATATTATTCCATGGGTCGCCAAGTTCTCTATTTTTTTTTTTTTTTTTACCCTCAATCTTTTTTTCCCTCTGAGCTTTGTGAGGATGGTTTCACCTCTAGGAGTTCCACTTAGTTATTTTTTTCTTTCATTTCTCACCTCATTATGTTTATGTTTTTCTCCTAATTTGGGTCTCATTTTCCTACTTCCTCAGATATCTAGTCATTGTTTATTCTATACTGGACTTTTAAATTTCTTTCTTTCTTTTTTTTTATTGAAGTATAATTGCTTTGCAAGTGTTGTATTAATTTCCACTGTAGAATATGCTGGACATTTTGAATGTGACTTTGTTGAGTGCAGAATTTTGTTATTTTCTTTTGAAGAGTGTTGGGCTCTGCTTTTGTAAGTCATTAAATTATCTGTGGATCCACTTGATCCTTTCAAGACTAGTTTGTAAGCTTTTTTTTAAGGCAATTCTTGGGCTAATTTATCCCTCTGGTTTTTCCAGTGGTCATGTATGGATGTGAGAGCAGAACTATAAAGAAAGCTGAGCACCAAAGAATTGATGCTTTTGATCTGTGGTGTTGGAGAAGACTCTTGAGAGTCCCTTGGACTGCAAGGAGATCCAACCAGTCATCCTAAGGAGATCAGTCCTGGGTGTTCATTGGAAGGACTGATGTTGAAGCTGAAACTCCAATACTTTGGCCACCTGATGCAAAGAGCTGACTCATTGGAAAAGACACTGATGCTGGGAAAGATTGAGGGCAGGAGGAGAAGGGGACAACAGAGGATGAGATGGTTGGATGGCATCACCGACTCAATGGACATGGGTTTGGGTGAGCTCTGGGAGTTGGTGATGGACAGGGAGGCCTGGTGTGCTGCGGTTCATGGGGCCTCAAAGAGTCGGACATGACTGAGCGACTGAACTCTAATCTCTTCCACCCTATGTGACACCTGTGAATGGTCCAGCTTAACCACCCACCCTATCCCAGTCATTATTTATTGAGTCTTACAGAGTTTTACCATATTCGTGTGCAGTTCAGTGTTTAGCATCAGACCCAAGAAGGGCTCTCTGTGGATTCCTGGAGCTCTTTCTTCATATAACTCCTTCTCTGACTCTGCTCTGTAAATTCCAGCCACCTCAGCCTCCCTAAGTATCTATGTCCTCAGCTCAGAGACTATCACACTCTGCTCTGCTCCCTGCTCCCCGAACGGCAATCTTTTTTTTAAAACTTTTTGTTTAGCTGTAGTTGCCATGCTGTACATTACATTGCCAAGACTTAACTTACCTTGTAACTGAATGTTTGTACTTCTGTCCACAATTTCCCATCTCTGGCAACCACCTGTCTGTACCTATGAGGGTTTTTTGTTGTTGTTGTTGTTGTTGTTGTTGTTTTTAAGTTAGATCAGGCAGTATTTGATTTTGTCTTCCTGATTCATTTAACTTAGCATAATGCACTCAAAATCCATTCATGTTGTTGCAAATGGCAAACTTTCATTCTTTTTTATAGGTGAGTAATATTCATGTATCTCACATCTTCTTTATTCATCTGTTCACAGGCAGTTAGGTTTTTTCCCATATCTTGACTATTGTGAATAATGCTGCAATGAACATGGGGGTGCATAAAAAATTTTTTTAATTGGAATATACTGTGCTAGTTTCTGCTGTAGAACAGCGCGAAGCAGCTGTGTTTATACACATATCCCCTCCCGCTTGAGCCTGCCTCCCACTCTGCATTACAATCTTGAATGTTCCTCCCCGAGGTCACAAGCCAGGGCGATCGGGGGCTCACCTAGTTTGCATTCCTTTTCTTAGGAACCATCGCCCCATGCTGCTGCTTTTCCAATGTCTGAAAATTGGTTTTCAAATACTTGTGTATACTGGAATGTAACAATTCTCTAGCCGTTGATAGAAGGAGGACAAATGCAGTCATAGTTCTTGGCTTCTGGCCAGTTTTTTGTGGCCAGGAGCCAAGAAGTACATTTTTAACAAGCACCCCAGGTGATTCCAATGCACCTTAATGTGGAGAGCTCCTGGGCTAGCAAGCAACAAAAGGAATGCCTCTGTGGTTCACAGGACACCTTCACCTTCATGTTTGTTATCATTTCATCCTCCCACCCTCCCGCTGGGAAAGGCAGGCAGGGATTCCCGTCCCTCTTTCAGGACACGCATGTTGAAGCCCGAGGAAGTCATGGAAATGGTTGGGAGGAGTGAGAGAGACACCAGTGAGCAATTATGGGTAGTCACAGGGAAGAATCCAGCCATAGAAAAGGGCACTTACCTCCTTGAGCCTCAGATCTCTCTCTTTTTAAATGACATGGTAGGAATACTCCAGTATTCCTGCTTGGGAAATCCTATGGACAGGGGAGCCTGGGGGGCTACAGTCCATGGGGTCGCAAAGAGTCAGACGCAACTGAGCACACACACACGCACCCAGTTACAGGGCTGCTTCTGGTTTCTGGACAGCCCACTCTCATTTCTTGGGAGTGGACTTTTGCTTTGCTTGATTGACTCTTGCTACTTAAAACCACAAAAGAAAAAAAAAGACAGGCAGGACACCAGGTTAAATTGTGTGTGTACGTTTCTACACACATGCAATGCATAATCAACAATAAAATGTTTCAACATTGAGATCAGTTCAGGAAGACTTCCTGTAGGAGGTGAGATTCTAGGACCTGTCTCTTAGCTATGATGTGTGTGCAGGTAAGATTAGAATTCGAGGGTAACAATGGCAGCAGGAAGGATACTGACAAGGGCTTTGATGCCCAGTGAACAGTGGGGGGTTCAGTTTTTCTGTCCCAGGATATGAATTTGTGCCTTTCTTATCCCTCAGCAACCTGACAAGGGCAGAAGGCACTGCCCCCTCTGTCCACAGGGTGAGGAGCAGGGGGGATCCTCTCACTTCAGCGCAGAAGACCCACACAGATTTCACACCTGGCTCTGACTGGACAGCCTGCCACAGGGGCAGGTAGGGGTGGGGAGGAAACAGTGGCTGTGTCTGCTGCTGCCCACAAGATTCAGGGTATGCCAGATCACTAGTGAGGGCACTCAGGAGCTCTTTGTTCAGCCCTCTACCTCTGGATTTCATGCAAACCTGAACTCGGACGCACACGTGCTTCTTATGCACTGTTGCCGGGAATGGGAAGAAATCGAGCTATAAGCCTACGGGGAAGTAAAGCAAACATGGCCTCTCCCCGTGACCTTTTGGGTCTGTTTTCACTGGCATTTGCCTTATTGTTATTTAATAACAGTGTTGATAATCCTAGCCAGCATTTGTCTTTCACTCTCTGGGCCTGGGTTTTCTTAACTATAAAGTGGGAATAATAACTGAATCCCCATCATAAGTTGTAAGGGTATTGTAAGGCTAAATAAATAGTGCATGATATGTGCAATCACTAATGTATTTATTTTATTTGACTTTCAGGAGTGGTAAGCCAGACATGGACATTTTTCCGATGTGGCAAATGAGGCTCAGAGAGGGCAAGTAGCTTTTCTAAAGTTACACAGCTAATGATGTCAGAACTAGGACTGGAACCCAGGTCTCCTGTTCTAAGCCCCTATTCCTTTTCCTCAGCACTGCATATTCAGACATCCTGACAGGTTGTGGAAAGAATACTTTGAGGGGTGGTCAGCAGTGACCCTATACTTGTGTGTGCATGCTAAGTCACTTTAGTCCTGTCTGACTCTTTGCCACCGTATGGTCTGTAGTCCACCAGGCTCCTCCGTCCATGGGATTCTCCAGGCAAGAATACTGGAGTGAGTTGCCATGCCCGTCTCCAGGGGATCTTCCCGACCCAGGGATCGAGCCCTAGTCTCTTATATCTCCTGCATAGGCAAGCAATTCTTTACTACTAGCGCCACCTGGGAAGCCCTGACCTTATTCTTATATGTGTGTTTAAATGAGATAAACCATCAGAGTACTCAGAACCATGTCTGGCACAGGGCATATGCCCAGTAAGATCAGTTTTACTTTAATAAAGCTTGAATGAATACCGTAATAAGTATAGCAATGCCATACCATGAGCAGAGTACTTTGACAGATACACAGGCTTGTTCCATCCTCACAAAAAGTATTTGTATTAACCCCATTTTATAGAAAAGGGTGCAGGGGCACACGGGAATAACGTAGGCTATTCCCAAGGCTAGTAGATGACGGAGCCCAGGGCCCCGCTCAGGCCAGGCTGCCCTGGATTTCCTGTCAGGGCTTCTTTCAAGTGCGGCCCAGGGAGTGGTGTTTCTGGGTCTCACATAGTGAATGTCAGTGGATGGGATGCAGTTCATGGCCTGGGCCCAGAGGGAATCTCCAAGGCCCTCCTGCAGCCAGGATTTGGGCTGTAGGAGCCCTAGTCAGCCTCCTTGCCCCCAATGGATCAGCCCAGCCCTTCCAATCCTTCTGGACCATTCCAAAGGCACCCCAAGCTTTCTGGCCTAAACAGAGCCCCACATCCCTCCTCCCAAGATGCTGTTTCCTTGGGGTGTCTCTGGATTTAGGGATGAAAAAAGAACATGAGTTCTGGAAAAGGCAGACATGGGTTTGATCCCTCATTCTGCCCCTTCTACCCAGGCGACCTTGAGGAAATCAGTCACTTTCTCTGAGTCTCCATTCTTCACCTGTACGTGGGTCTCAGGCAGGTGCTGTGGTTCCTCCACGTCAGGCTCTTAGAGATGTTCCAGAAAGCCGTCTGGTTCCAGGACACCTGCCGTAGGGGAAATGCTGCCTCGCTGAGGAGCAGGAGCAGTGAAGGATTCCCTGGGGTCTGGCACCGGGCGAGTCGCTTTCTCGCCACACGCCCCCACCCCCGTCCGTGGAGGGGTCAGTAGCGGCACTGCCTGAGACCGCACCTGTGGTTGTCCTTTATGAACTGTAAGTGGTGAACACATTGTTCGAGGAGCAAGTGCAGGTCCAAGCAGGACCTGAGGGACCAGCCGAAGGTGGGAACACCCCTTCACCTCTGTGCCCTCATCTGCAGCCCCAACATATGGCCCGCCTTGAATGTGGAGGTCAGAAGGCTCCATGACAGACTCTCAGAGATGTGTCAGAAAGCCCTGTAGTAAGAAGGGCACAGAGAGAATTATCTTCTGTCTTTGAGGGGAGTGTGCATGCAGTGGGGTGTGCATGCAGTGGGGTGTCACTGAGAACATTTGAGAAGCTTCCAGCTGGAGCCACAGCTCTGAGAACGCTGGCTACTGGTTCTGACCCTTCTCTCTGACCCTGAGAAGCCCATGGTCTGGGGGCAAGGTCTTCTCTTCTCCGGACCTCAGAAGTTCCGAGTGGAGTCAGGGTGGAGGTGGACTCACTAGATCCAGAGAAAGGTTCTGGGAGCTCATGTACCCGAGGACACCCTCCCCCCTCAAGCCCAAGCACCCCACCATGTCATCCCTGATCACCAGGCTCTGCCCCAAATTTCCCAGGATGGACAAGTCTCTGCACCACAACATGGTTGTCTAATACCAGAATGACAACATGGCTAGGAAGGTTCTTCCTTTCTACAGATATTTGTTTGTTTGGCTATGCCAGGTCTTACTTGCAGCACAGGGGATCTTCAGTCTTCATTGTAGCATGCAAACTCTTAGTTGCAGCATGTGGGATCTAGTTCCCTGACCAGGGATTGAACCTGGGCCCCCTGTGTTGGGAGTGCAGAGTCTTAGCCACTGGACCACCAGGGAAATCCAAAGAAGATTCTTCTTATGTTGAGCCGTGATCTGCCTTCCTTAACCTTTCTCCCACGGGTCACACTCAGCCCTCTGAAGTCTCATTATACCAGCCAGTATCTTCCAGCTCTGCCTTCCCAGGAAGAGGAGATGAGAGAGAGGGACCTGCAACTGCCTGAGATTTTTCATATAGCATTGTCTCCACCTCTCACAGAAGCTGTAGGTGTCACGTTTGACAAATTGTTTCAAAATATTCTCTTTTTCTGATTGCTGCCAACTCTTCTTCACCCTCCCCCGCCCCCCACCCACTGACACTGCTCTGAGAATGACCCAGGAAGTGGGAAGCAATCATAGCACCTCACCCCCTGGGGCTTCTCCAGTTTGAATGACAATATTTAGCAGTTTTCACCTTTTTATCATTTTTAATAATTTTTTCAGAAGAATTCTTTTTTATCAAATAGACTCTTACGTGGAACTTGGATGGATGAATGGAGAGGTAGGTGCTTAGATAAAATGGGGGTGGTGTGGTTATGTAGGAGTACTACAGAGCCCAACTACAAGGTTCAAGTCCTTGCTCTGTTGTTTACTAGTTACTGGCCTGGAGCAAGTCACTTAACCTCTCAGCGCCTCAGTTTCCTCATCTGCAAATGAGTGTAATGGTTAAAACCCATCTTATAGGAATATTGTGACAACTAAATGAGTTATTGCATCTAGAGCCTTAAGAGAACCCCTTGCATAGCGAGTGTCTGCCACGATGATGGAGATGGTGGTGATGATGTGATGGTGATGATGGTGACGATCATGATGATGGTGTGATAATGGTGGTGATGATGCTGGTGGTGATGGTGATGATGATGGCAATGGTGATGGTGATGGCAATAATGAAGACGATTACTAATGGCTGAACTTGGGGAGGCTCTCCCTTCCTCCAACCATTGTAATTCTTGAAACATTGAAGATTCTGGGAATGCTGCTTGTAGACAATTTATCTAGCTCATTTTCTCATTTGATAGAGACCTCTAGAGGGTCACATGATGGAGTGTTGTAGAATAAACCTAGATCTTGAGCTGAGGTCTCCTGCCTCCTGGACTTTGCAATTCTCAGAGGTCTTTCTGCATGTGCCAAGCTGTGGACCTGAGGCAAGGCCAGAGACAAAGATTCAGCCTCACCCAGCAGCCAGCGGGTCTGACCTTGGCTGAGCGGTGCTGCTCCCCATTCCCCCAAGGGTGGGTCCCAGAGGGCTTCTGCTGACAAAGTAGCAACTTCAGGCCTCTTTAAGTAAGGATGGAGGCTGAAAGGTGGGGAGGAGGTGAATGAAGGCAATGAGCTGTGAAGCTTAATTCACACTTAGACCTGGTCTTAAGAGATTAGGCTACAAGTTGTCACATTGTATTTACAAGGTGCAGTGATTAATTGACAGATGAGTCCAGAGACCAGGCTTTCTCCGCCCCCTCTCCCCTCCTCTCTCACTCTGAAACAGGAGAGGAAGTGTCTCCACAAACAGACAGTTCCAGGCAGGGGTGCCCCTCTGACATTTATGTTGCATCTCCAAGATGACAGAGCAGAGAGGTCTTTAGTTTTTATCAAAACCAAACAAACTGTGTCCCTTACATCAAGTGACAACCTTCACTCATTCATTTAACACAGTTATTGAGCAACTCTTGTGTAAGTTCGGAAGGGCCACCTTCATAAGCATGTGACCTGTGCAGTCATACACGGAGGGTCTCATGCTCAGAAGGACCCACATTTGATTCAATGGTCTGCTGTCAGAACCTTGAAATCGTTACCCATTTTATCTCGACAGGGCTGTTATGTGAGGTTGTAGGGAAGTCGGGCACAGAAGAGCCTGCACACAGCCAGCAGGCGTGTCCCATCCCTTCCTCCTACTCCAGTGCAGCCTTCCTGATGCCCTGTGAGCAGAGAACTCCGAGGGACACACACGTGGGCACAGCATAGGGAGACTCGCGTCAGCACAGGGAGGGGTGTGGGGTCCCCGACTGATAGGTGGGTCACTCAGAGGCCGGGGGAGGCCACGGCACATCCAACCCAGAGCTTGCTCTGTGCGCAGGGAGAAGGCAGTGACATTCGAAGAAACGCAAATAACTGAAGAACCCCATCACGTCCTTTCCTACTGATGTCACATCCTTATTAACCAGCAGTGATGCTGAAAATGGTGACATGGAGGGAAAGGAAAAGACAGAGCAGCCGCCAGCTCCTTGTCCTCACAGCCCTGCCTGAGTCATCAGTGACCCCAGGCAGAGTGTGGGGGTGGAGCTGCAAGTGTAGAGAGAGACATCCCAGTTCATGCAGCATTCCCACTGATCCCAGAAGAGTGAAACACACGTGAACCAGCTGGCAACTGTGTGATTTTGGTGATTCCACATAGGAGTCAAATGCTCATATTTCCATTTAAAATTTTCATGGTATGACATAAAGATGAATGAAAATTCGTGATGATCATTTAAATTTATGTTTTTAACCTTTTAGCTTAGGATGGCATTAAATAGCAAAGAAAAATACTGTGACAAACTATACTTCAATAAAAAAAATTTTAATAAACTATAATGGAAAGGAATCTTAAAAGAGTATATATAGATACATACTCTTTTTAAGAACATGTATTTATTCTTAAGTATAGATGTATTCTTTTTCAGATTCTTTTCCATTATATATATATAAAACTGAATCACTTTGCTATATACCAGAAACTAATACAACATTGTAAATTAACTACAGTTCCAAAAATTATTTTTGATATGGACCATTTTTAGTCTTTATTGAATTTGTTACAGTATTGCTTATGCTTTATGTCTTGGTTTTTTGGCTGTGAGACATGTAGGGGTCTTAGCACCCCAGCCAGGGATTGAACCTGCACCCTGTGCATTTGAAGGTGAAGTCTTAACCACTGGACCACCAGGGAAAAGACCTCCAATCTTTTTTTAAATGCTATGACAAGTCAAGACAGAGAACACAGAAGAAAAGGAAAAGCTGTCTGTTTTACTGTCTCTAAAGGCATTTTTTCCTTCTTTTTGAGCAGGGCGCTGCCTTTTCATTTTGTGTGGGGCCCACACATTACATAGTAGCCCTAGGGATGAGGCACCAGGGATCCTGGATCAACAAAATACAGTCCCTGTCCTCATAAAGCCTACTAGTCTAGTGAGAGAAACACAGGTGAAATGAATGATCCTAGAAATACATCATCATAAGCTGATCAGTGGACTTCCCAGGTGGCTCTAGTGGTAAAGAACCTGCCTGCCAATGCAGGAAACATAAGAGACGCAGGTTCGATCTCTGGTCTGGGAAGATCCGCTGCAGGAGGGCATGGCAACCCACTCCAGTTCTCCTGCCTGGAGAATCCCATGGACAGAGGAGGCTGGCAGGCTACATACAGTCCATAGTGTCACAAAGAGTCAGACACGACTGAAGTAACTTAGCACACATGCGTACAAGCTGATCAGTGCTAAGTAAAAAAATCAGAAGGTTACCTCAGGGCACATAGTAGCAGGACCTAAACTAGCCTGGGGGTCAGAGGAAGTGATGTTTGAACAGAGATGTGAGGCATAAGCAGGTGTTCATGAAGTAAAGAAAAAGGAATATAGTGGTCCAGATAGAGGGGACAGTGTGTGCAAAGGCCCTGAGGCAGGACAGAGGCTGGCATCCCAGGAAAAGAAGGCCACTTGACTGGACATGGTCCAGTCTTATAAGTCCCATCGAGGATATGATCTTTATCCTAGGAGTTATGGAAAGCCATTAAGAATCTGAATAGCGGACTTCCCTGGTGGTCCAGTGGTTAAGACTGCGCTTCCATCCCAGTGGGTGTGGGTTCTGTCCCTGGCCAGGGAACTAAGATCTTGCCTGCTGTGTGGCATGGCCAAAAAATTAAAATTAAAACACATAAACAAACAGAAGAATCTAAATAGGATTCCTGGTACATGCAGACACACAAAGAATCTAAGTAAGAGAGTAATGGGGTCAAATCTGCCTATTTTTTTTTTTTTAATTTTCTTTTAAAAAGTGAAAAGTTCCTTCTTGGTTACAATGTAATGCTATCAAGTTTATATTTTAAGGCAGGGCAAGAAAATCACAGAGAGAACATAAAATTCTCTCTGTGTGTTTGAGCCTCCCCGTCATGTACATTACCCATTAACCAGAACCTTGAAAACACGGGAGTGCCTTCTTAGCTGTGAAGATTATTTTTTTCCTTTCTTCTGATGCTAGCAATGTAACTTCTTAAAAGAAGAGCATTCTTTCCCAGCTCTGCAGGGGGTCAGACAGAGCTGACCCCCTCTTTGTATGTGCTGGACTATGCATCCTTGGTGAACTCTATGTAAAACATCAGTATGTCATTTTGATGTGTGATCATTTGTCTCAAAAATGTGTATGACTGTGCCTTCTGCTTCTAACAGCAGAACAGTTCTTGGAGCTTTCTGATAATCTGCTCCCTGGATTATAATTCTTAGTTTGACTCAAATAAAATTCCCTTTTTCTTTTTCTTCTTAACTTGGTAATTAATTGACTTTTCATCAACAGATGTTAGAACAGCCTGAAAGGAGCAAGACTAGTTAAAAAGGAGGCTATTGCAATAATCCAGGTGAGAGACGATGGTGTCTTAGGCTGAAGTGGGGAGAGAGGGTTGAATGGGTTTAAGAGGCAAGGAGGAGGAAAAGTCATGGAGTGAATGGAGGGGGCAAGAAGAGAGGAGAATGGACATCGGAAATGACCCCTAAGCTTCTGCTCCTAGCCACTGTGTGGGTGGTGAGGTCATTTACGAGACATGTATTAGTGATAGAGGCCAAGTTTGAAGAGTGGAGGAAGGGTGAGAGAGAAATTTATGAGTTTTCCTTTATGCTCAGTTAAGTTTCCTTTGGAACATCCTGACAGAGTAACGAGAATGCCATTGGCATCTTCATTCAGAGCCCAGAAGTGAGGTTTGGAGTTCTCAGCTAATAAAAACTAGAGCCATGCCAGAGGCTGGAATAGACAGGTGCACAAAGACTTGCAAATAATGTTCACTGCAGCATTATTCGTAACAACCCCAAAATGAAACAAACCAAATGTGCTTCACTTGTGAATAGAGGAACAAACTGCGGGTATGCACCCACTGGAATACTACTTGTCAACAAAAAGAAACACTACGGCTACATGGAACAACATGGATGAATCTCAAAAATAGTACGCTTAGGGAAAGAAATCAGATATAAAAGGGTACATACGCCTAATTCAATTTACATGACATGCTAGAACAGGCAAAACTAATCTTTACTGATAGGAATCAGATCAGTGACTGCCTGGAGCAGAGAGGGGCGTGAATTGACTGCAAAGGGATGGGGATGAGGGCATGGGTTTTGGGAGGGTAATGGGGCTGCTTGGTGCCATGATTGTGGCGGTGGTTACACAGCTGTATGCGTGTCAAGACTCTCTGAACTGTACGTGGAAATGTGTGAATTTTACTGCCTGTAACTTAAAACCTTAAAAAAAAAATTTAAAAACTGAAGTCATGAGTATAGATAAGATTCACTGAGTGGAAAGGATAGAGTGAGAAGAAAAGAGAACAGTGGAGTGGGTGACTGATAATTTCACCAATGGTTAACACGTGTCCTTACATCTTGCCCATGAGAAAAACGAGGTTTAGAGAAGTGGAGTGCCTTCCCCAAGGCCACACAGTACTAGGGAGGAAAGCTGGGGCTTGAACCCAGAGCCATCAACCAGGCCTGGGCCATGCTGAGCCCGGTCACCAAGCAAGAAGAAGGCCCCTAACTCATTTTCTTTGAGGTGCAGGTGTCGGTGAGCTGGTTTGAGGTGTTCCTCTTACCTGATCTGTAAAAGTAAAGATACCTGTTACCCACCCACACACGCACAACAGCTCAAAAAGGGGTAACAGAGGAAGCACAGGGGAACTGCTGGTCCACGGTGATTCTGGAATCCGCTGGGCCCATGTTGCATGTTCCCTGCCTAGATTTCAAGACCTGAGAACGATTCCACATCTCTTGGCTCGACACTCTGCTCTTGGGGTCATCTTTCCACTGAAAGGCAGCTAAGCCTTTCTCTCAGCTTTTTCCTGCCAGTAGAATTTGGGAGATCTTACAGCCTCCTTCCATTTTGCATTCTCATTGCCCTGACGGTCCAGTCAGGCAGTGCTTTTGCTGAATAGGCTTTTGTCAAGACTGTACATCTGGGACTTCCCTGGTGGTCCAGGGGTTGGGACTTTGCTTTCTAATGCAGGGGATGTGAGTTCCATCCCTGGTCTGGGAGCCAAGGTCCCACATGCCTCTTGATCAAAAAACCAAATCATAAAACAGAAGCAATATTGTAACAAACTCAACAAAGACTTAAATAAAACATACTGTGTGTGTCTTCCCTGGATTTCAACAGGGGTTCACCCCACCTGTCGAAAGCCACACCCCAGATCTTTGTGAGATGAGCACTCCCTCCCTCCAGCCCCAGCTGAGGTCACCAAGGGCTGACCCCCTCTGGCTGCCTTGAGGCCCTGTGTTTGGACTAAGAGGTTCTGGTTCTGGGAGGCACACCCCCAGTCTCCCAAAGCAGCCCGTTAAGTGATGCCATGCTGCTGTGATGCTTTGAGCTCCATGAGGTTTTTTTTCCTTAGTTATTTTATGTATTTCTTTTTGACTGTGCTGGGTCCTTGTTGCTGCGCTGGCTTTCTCTAGTTGCAATGAGGCAGGAGCTGCTCTTCCTTGCAGTGCGTGGGCTTCTCATTGCGGTGACTTCTCTGGTTGCGGAGCACCTGCTCTGGGGCATGCTGGCTTCAGTAGTTGGGGCACACGACCCCTAGAGTGCCGGCTCAGTAGTTGGGGTGCATGGCCCCTAGAGTGCTGGCTCAGTAGTTGGGGCACATGGCCCCTAGAGTGCTGGCTCAGTAGTTGGGGCACATGGCCCCTAGAGTGCTGGCTCAGTAGTTGGGGTGCATGGCCCCTAGAGTGCTGGCTCAGTAGTTGGGGCGCATGGCCCCTAGAGTGCTGGCTCAGTAGTTGGGGTGCATGGCCCCTAGAGTGCTGGCTCAGTAGTTGGGGTGCATGGCCCCTAGAGTGCTGGCTCAGTAGTTGGGGCACATGGCCCCTAGAGTGCTGGCTCAGTAGTTGGGGCACATGGCCCCTAGAGTGCTGGCTCAGTAGTTGGGGTGCATGGCCCCTAGAGTGCTGGCTCAGTAGTTGGGGCGCATGGCCCCTAGAGTGCTGGCTCAGTAGTTGGGGTGCATGGCCCCTAGAGTGCTGGCTCAGTAGTTGGGGCGCACGGCCCCTAGAGTGCTGGCTCAGTAGTTGGGGCACACGACCCCTAGAGTGCTGGCTCAGTAGTTGGGGCGCATGGGCTTAGTTGCTCTTCAGCCTGTGGGATCTTCCTAGACCAAGGATCGAGCTGGTGTCCCCATATTGGCAGGTGGAGTCTTATCCACTACACCACCAAGGAAGTCCTTCGTGAGGTTTTAAGGGAAAATTGTACACTTTCTGCTCTTCCTCTAGATAGCTCCTCTCTATTCCGTCTTCCTGGAGGTCATTTCTTTCTTTCTTTTTTTTTTTTTTTAATAAATGAAAGGTAGCTGTTTATTACTGGAGAAGAGAAAAATGTATACAAGAAAGTCTAGATTCTTCCTCTTCATGCACTACTGGTAATAAAGTTCCAAATATCAACTACGAAGATATTTACAAGGATAAATTTTTCTTAACGTGTGACCATTTACTATGTGGTGAACATTTTTTCATAGAAATCATATACTTAAACTAAATATAATCTTATAATTTACAAGAAGCTCCAACATTGTATTAACAGAAGACAATATATTTTACTGCAAAATATTATAAAAGTGATACAATTTTGTGGCTCTTAAATGTTTAATTACTTGAGTTGAACAGGGGAATGAAAAAAAAAGCCCAGCAGAAAAATCAACAGGACAGGCCTGGCTTTAAGATTTTTTGTATTCGATTCATTCTACTCTCACATCATCTCCAATTAGCTGATACACATAAGTGACGACTGTAGAAGCCTGGATATCCATCAGCACAAATGAAGGAATAAGGTTTGTTTCCAAGGCATTATATGTTCCAGTGGCAGAACCTGGATTAACGTAGAATTTATTTTCATGCTCAAATGCTTCAAATTTATGTGTATGTCCTGAAATAAGAATGTCCACATCAAACTGCCTCTGCAGTAGGGCTAGGCTGGCCATATCTCCCCATAAAATAACTTGATGTCCATGGATCAAACCAATTTTGAACTGCCCAACAGTCACAACTTTCTGCTCTGGATAATTCAGATTCTCATCGAAGTCTCCTCTCACAATATGGACATCACCAGCCAGAGTCTTGAGACAGTCATAACTCTCTTTGGTGCAAAGGTTTCCAGAGCAGAGAACGTGCTGAATCTTCCCTGGCACCAACAGTTTTTTGAACTTAGCTGGCAAACTGTTGCACCGATGTGGGATGTGCAAGTCTCCTAATACCAACACCAATCTGTGCCCAGCCATCCTGTCACTGGGCTCCACTCAGTCACCACCTGGAGGTCGTTTCTTAATATTCGCATCTTGTGCCATGTGGGGAGGCTGAAAATTCTCAAAATCCTCAAGTGCTCCTTCTCTTTCCATGGCTTTTTAAACCAGCTTCTGCTTGGGAATCCCCTGGTGGTCCAGCGGTTAAGGCTTCACGCTCTTACTGCTGAGGGCTTGGGTTCAATTCCTAGTTGGGGAACTAAGATCCCATAAGCTGTGTGGCATGGCCAAAAAATATACATAAATAAGTTTTTTAAAAAACCAAACAGCTTCTCCTCCATTAATCTCTCTCGTCTCATATTTTAGTAGGAAAAAACAGGAAGCAACCTGCAGCCCTCGTTCACCTCCACTCTGTTAACCAGTGTATCACTTACCCTTTCTGTTTTCTGCGTACCTGCTAGGAGACAGTTTTTCTAAGCTCTTTGCCGCTGTTCAACAAGGGTCTCCTTCTTCCAGCTGCTCATAGTAAACCCTTCACTTCTGTTGAGGCCTGTCTGGCAAGTGCTGGAAGCCTGTAGTTCCAACAGGCTCTTTGAGGATCCAAGGCGCTCTCTGTCAGGCTCCTCAGGACTCTTCCAGCCTCTGCCCTCTGCACCCCACATTTTTATGGATTTGTTAGAGCAGTGCCCCATTTCCGTTACTGAAATCTGTACTAGTTATCACTGTGTAATAATTTAACCACAAACTAAAAAGCTTAAAACAGCATACACGTTATCTTTTTTAAAAATCTTATTTTATTTATTTATTTAGCTGCACTGGGTCTTAGCTGCAGCATGCAGGATCTAGTTCCCTGACCAGGGATCGAACCTGGGGCCTCCTGCATTGGGAGCTCCGAGTCTTAGCCCCCAGACCACCAGGGAAGTCCCCATGTTTACTATCTTGCAGCTGGTAAAGGGCAGATATGCCGGCAGGAAGGAACTGCAGTGAGATGTCCAGAGACAGAAAGAAAGCATGTTCATGGTTTCCAGGGGGTTTCCATGAGGGAAGGATGAGGAGGACTCCTGATGGGTATGGGATTTCTTTTTGGTGTGATGAAAATATTTTGAGACTGTTGAGGATGGTTGCCGACTTTGTGACTATACTAAAAATCTTTATGGTATGTAGATTATAGCTCGATTAAAAACAAAAGGGTGCTGGCCAGGACTGGGTTCTATACTCCAACAACAAAAAATATTTTTAAAAAATGCTTAAGTAAACTAAAACTGAAATTAATTTTAATAATATATTTATTTAACTCAGTGTATACAAAGTATTATCATTTCAACTTGTAATCATGTACAAAATGATTAATGAGGTCCTTGAAAAAATTATTTTTGTCATACTAAGTCCTAGAGGTTTTGTGTGCATTTTACACTTACAGCACATTTCAGTGTGGATGCTAAATTCTTATTGGAAATACATGGCCTGTATTTAGTTTCACCACATTCACATCAAAAATTCACGTTGTCTCACCCATGTTTTTTTCTGATAACTGAAAGGAGGGAGTATCAACTTTTTCTCTTTTTTTTTTAACTGGAATCCAGTTGCTCTACACTGCTGTGTCAGTTTCTGCTGTATAGCAAAGTGAATCAGCCACGCACATACATACATCCCCTCTTTTTTGTATTTCCTTCCCACCTTGGTCACATAGAGCGCTGAGTTATACAGTAGGCTCTTATTAGTTACCTGTTTTATACATAATATACCAACAGTGTATATGTATCAATCCCAACCTCCCAGTTCATCCCTCACACACACACCCCACCCATTCCCGCTTGGCACCCATACATTCCATACATTTGTTTTCTATGTCTGTCTCTATTTCTGCTTTGCAAATGAGATCATCTATACCAGTTTTTTTAGATTCCACATATATGCGTTAATATACGATATGTGTTTTTCTCTTTCTGAGTTAGTTCACTCTGTGTGACAGTCTGGTTCATCTGCAACCAACTCTTAAATTGATTTTTACTGAAAATTAAGCACATTAAGAGTTCAGTCAGTTCTTCAGCTGCACACACAGGCCACATTTCTAATGCTCCACACCCACTTGTGACCAGCGGCCACCAGGGAGTAAGCCTCTGGTGTCTGGGCTCTCTCCAGTTACCCCAACTGACTTGGGACCCAGGAAACTGGGTCTTGTCCTCCAGTCACCCCCAGCAGTGGGATTTCAGAATTTGCTGGGTTAGTGAGATGGGAAGGAGCGTGGACAGCATGGGTGGGAGACCACTGGGGAGAGAAGAGACCACTTAGGGGGTGGGGTGGGGGGAGCTTGGGGGGAGGAGCATTTTACATTTGATTCATTGTGTCAGAATGATTTGGTTGTTAAATAAGCACCTTAAGGGATTATTTGACATTTCATACTTTTAAATTTTTATAAATTAAATTCTTTCCCCTAGGCTAGGTTTTTCCAAGCTTCAGATCTCTGGCTGGAATTGGCCTGATTTGCATAATCCCACCTCTGATATTTAGCCCCACCCCTTAGGAGTCCCTTTTTTGCTGGTCCAGCAGGGAAGGCTCTCTCCTGGGCATTCATTCGCCTTCCTGGGTCTTCCCACTCTGGGCAGTCACCCTGCTCCAGCCTCCCCTTCCCTGGGGCCGAGCCGGGCGAGAAGCTGGGATAATCCGCCCTGAGCTATTTCGAGGATTAGTCTGCTGCCCAGTGCCCAGCTACCACAGGGTGGGATTTCAGAACTGTGGACGCTGGGCCAGGAACGGGGGTGCAGCTCCTAACATGCAGATACACTCCGGGCGCTGGGCACCAGGCTCTGGGCTCTGGGCTAAAAGCACAGAGTGCTGTGTGGAGTTGAGCAGAACGATGTAGGCAGCTTGCCGGGCTACAGGCTGGAGAGTCAGAGCCTGAGGTCTTTGGTCCTCAGTCTCTGCTCTGAAACAGACAGACACACACACACACACACACACCCCTCTCCACACTCACACTCACACCCCTCTCTACACACACACATCCACATCCTCTCCTCCTCCTCACTTTCACACACCAGCCTCATCACAACTCTCACAGACTGGGTGGGTTCTTTTACATTTGTGGGAATCTTACTCCATAAAAAAATATCATATTTTCTGACTAAGTTGGTACACAGATGAAAATGTTAATACTCAAATATCTTCTTCAATCTTAAGTTCATTTTTTCCTCTGATTCTTAATGAAAATACATTTGTGGTCTTCT
This sequence comes from Dama dama, assembly GCF_033118175.1. Taxonomy (NCBI): domain Eukaryota; kingdom Metazoa; phylum Chordata; class Mammalia; order Artiodactyla; family Cervidae; genus Dama; species Dama dama. Next base: position 13,125,792 of record NC_083702.1, read on the forward strand.
GAAAGTGCTGTCTTACTGTGCGTGATGGGGGAAGTTGGCGCCACCTGTAGCTGGCTGGTGCCTGCCCCACTGTGTTCCCAGCTCTGGTCCTCCAAAGCTGCAGAGGAGGCTGGGATTGGGGGTGTCAGGAGAGCTATGAGGCCCCAAAGTGGGTCATTTGGGGGTCAGAGGGAGGCCTGAAAGCCCCCTGTTTGCTCCCTCTGAAAAAGGAGAGTTTCCTCAGCTGGGAGAACCTGGCGCCACCCAAAAAGAACAAGTTCATGCTTTCATGGAGTCTGTCCCACCCCCCAGATGCCACTGATGACAGACAAGTCTGAGCAAATCTGAGGGAGCCCAATTTTGGCATGAGAAAGAGATGGCTTCTTCTGAACCCACCAGCCACTGGACTTCTGGCTCAAGTCCTGACTGCCCACTGTGGCACATGCAGCCCTCTTCAGGAGTTGATACAATGGAGTGGGTGAGAGTGTCTACTAACAGGTGGCCCTGGCTGAACTTGGACAAGTTCTTAAGTTTCTCGAAGCCTCATTTTCCTCCAAATGTACATAGGAATGATGGGAATATTTTCCTTACCAAATTTTTATAAGTATTAACTATTGTGTACCAACATGTGCTTTGCACCCAGGGAAACACTATACACTTTTTAGGAAGTAGGACTGTCATACGGTCCCATAACTTCATGCCAAATAGATGGAGAAACAATGGAAACAGTGACAGACTATTTTCTTGGGCTCCAAAATCACTGTGGACAGTGACTGCAGCCATGAAATTAGAAGACTTTGCTCCTTGAAAGAAAAGCTATGACAAACCTAGACAGCATATTAAAAAACAGAGACATTACGTTGCCTACAAAGGTCTGTCTAGTCAAAGCTATGGTTTTTCCAATAGTCATGCTTGGATGTGAGAGCAAAACAACAAAAAAGGTTGAGCGCTGAAGAACTGATGCCGTTGAACTGTGGTGCTGGTGAAGACTCTTGAGAGTCCCTTGGACAGCAAGGAGATCAGACCAGTCAATCCTAAAGGAAATCAACTCTGAATATTCATTGGAAAGACTGATGCTGAAGCTGAAGCTCCAATACTTTGGCCACATGATGAGAAGAACTGACTCATTGGAGAAGACCCTGATGCTGGGAAAGATTGAAGGCAGGAGGAGTAGGGGACGACAGAGGATGAGATGGTTGTATGGCATCACTGACTCAATGGACATAAGTTTGAGCAAGGGAGACGGTGAAGGAAGCCTGGCGTGCTGCAGTCCATGGGGTCGCAAAGAGTCGGACATGACTGAGTGACTGAACAGGAACAGAACTGTCATACAAAGCAAATAAACACAGAAGATCACCCACCTCTTCTCCTCAGGTCAGGCCCCTTATCATAACTGAGGTTATAGATGTAAAGTACCAAGTGCATTGCCCAGCACAGAACAGGAGCTCAGAAAATGTACCCAGTATTGTGGTCTGGTTCCTATTTCTTTTCTAATCTTATCTCCAGCCACTTCACCTTGAACTTCACCAACACCAAACTGCTCACAGCCTAGTGTCACATCCCCCTCTGTGCACTTTCTCACCTCCTGATCACTGTAGGAGAAACTGGCTCATCTATAGATAGACTCTGTTTGCCAGCCTCCCTTGCACTTAGATGTGGCCACTTGAGCAGAGTCCTGCCAGTGGAAGATAAACAGGAGTGATCTGTGCTGCTGCCAGACCTGCTCCACCAAACCCTGCATGTGCTGTTCATGTTCTTTCCCTTCCCAACCCCAGAAGCCCCTTGTTGAGGGCGGCAGACCCATAGATGGAAAGAACTCAGGCACCTGAATTAAAGCCTGAAGGGAAGCCCTCCATGGATTTGGATGTCCCGTTGGTGAGAAGTGATGGGGTTGTTTCCAGCTGCTGCAGCAGCCAGCCTCGCCTTGATGAATAGACTCCTGCTGTCTCCTGGTCCTGGAATGCCTATAACCCCACCCTCCTTCCCTGGGGTCACTCCTGCTCATCCTTTAAGCTTCATGTCTGGCATCACATCCTCCAGAAACCCCTCTCTGAGCAAATATGAGCAAAGGTTAGGTGTCTCTAGCAGACACTGCACAGTTGAATACCCTCTTTCTATCGACTCCTTTCTAACTGTTGTCTAGTCGATAAGTTGTGTCTGACTCTTTGCAACCCCATGGATGATAGCCTGCCAGGCTCCTCTGTCCATGGGATTTCCCAAGCAAGAATACTGAAGTGGATAGCCATTTCTTTCTCCAGGAGATCTTCCCAACTCAGGGATTGAACCCACGTGCCCTGCATTGGCAGGCAAGTTCTGTATCACTGAGCCACCAGGGATAGAATCCTATTTTGTTCAGGTAAGTAATATCCCCAGTTACAAAGACTCATATCCCAAGTCTCCTTTGCAGCTGGCCAAGGTCATGTGGTCTAGACCTGGTCAATAAGATGTAAGAGAAAGTTGCTGGTTGGAGATTCTTAGGGAATTTTTGTTAAAAAGAAGTAGATTGGGCTCATGTCTGTATTTTACCTTTTTGCTTCCTTTCTTCCCCTAGTGCTTGGACAGCATTTCTCATGCCCCAGCCTTGTCTGTCAGTTTTGTTTTTTAGAGTGAGGTGATAGCCATACAAACTGACCATTTTAAAGTGAACAGCTCCTAACACAGCACTGTAAATCAACTATATCCCAATAAAAATTATATTAAAAAAGAAAGCAAAAAAAAATTTTAACCATCATGCAGTCAATGATACAGCCTTGCTTTACTCTTTATCACCTAAATTTGTAAAATATGGCCTTGTGTTGTTTTTCATCTGTGTCTCTCATTTCCCAGTCAGGCCATTAAATTCTTTTTCATTCCCCAAACCATCGAACAAAATGCCTTGTAGATGTGCTTGTAATAAAGATTCAATAAATGTAAAACAAATTAAAATAAAGTGAACAGTTCAGTGGCATTTAGTGCACACACAACGCTGTGAAACCCCTCCTTCTGTGTAGCCCTGTAACCTTTCATCACCCCCAATCAAAAAATCACCCGTTAGGCAGGGCATCCCAGGTGGCTCAGTGGTAAGAACTGAGACTCAGGTTCGATCCCTGGGTGGGGAAGCTCACTTAGGGGAGGGCATGGCAACCCACTCCAGTATTCTTGCCTGGAGAATCCCACAGACAGAGGAGCCTGGCGGGTTATAGTACATGGGGTTGCAAAGAGTCAGACACGGCTGAGCACACTCGTACCCTATAGCAGCCGTTTCACATTACCCCTCCCCCTCATTCTTGGAAACAACCAACCTGCATGGACTTTTTTGGATATTTTGTGTGAATATAATTACATGATGGGTCACCAGCGGCAGGTATTAAGACGACACTCAGATTTTCTTTATCCTCAGCATTATCATTACAGCTCAAGTGGCTGAGGTTAAATGTCTTTGCAATCCAGCTCCTGGGAAAATTTTGAAATGAAGTATGGGGTAGCCAGTCGGCGGTAGATGAGGTAGAGAACTTGGACGAAGTGAGGGTAAGAGGTCTGGAGGGTGAACTGGCTGCTCGGGGCTGGGTATGCTGTCTTGCAGCACTTTTGTGAGAAGATAGCCGGGTCTGATGTATGAAGTACGTGGGCACATGTCTATGTACAGACAGACATCCCGAGCCCTTCGTGTCTGAACACCTGTCACAGATCACAGAGCACTTAGACATCCTTTCTCTCCTGTGCTCAATCCTTAACCCCAGTTTATAAATGTAGCAGCCGAGGCCCCATGGGTCCCTCTTCGATGGATACCTTAACCCGATCAATCATTGCTCAGGTGGAGTGAGGGGGAAATGAGCTTGCAGATTGTTTAATCAAAAACAAGATACCATAGAGTGGCTTAAACAGCTTAAATTTATTTTTCACAGTTCCGGAGTTTCCAAAGACCAAGATCAAGGTACCGGCCGGTTTGGTTCCTGGAGAGAGCCCTTTTCCCTTTTGTCTGTGTCCTTAGTGTTGCAGAGAGACAGAGTATCTCTTCTCATCAGGGCTGTCTCCCCTCATGAGAGCCCCACTCTCCTGACCTCATCTGCCCCAAATTACCTCCCAAAGGCCCGGCCCAAATGCTGTCACCTTGGGGGTTAGGATGTTAATGTATTGGAAGGGCTGCACATTTGGTCTATAATACAGGTGCAAACCCATCTCTTTCCCATCATTGGTGGGAACAGTATGTTGCAGCCTGCAAATCATTGGGGTTGGACACGACTGGGCGACTTCACTTTCACTTTTCACTTTCATGCATCAGAGAAGGATATGGCAACCCACTCCAAGTGTTCTTGCCTGGAGAATCCCAGGGACAGCGGAGCCTGGTGGGCTGCCGTCTATGGGGTCACACAGAGTTGGACATGACTGAAGCGACTTAGCAGCAGCAGCAGCAGCAGCAAAAAAGACATCTCATCCTAACTTTCTCCCAGGGAAGGATGCAGAGATGGGTAGGGAAGGAGGACAAAATTCTGAGAGTAATTGGAAGAGAGTAGAGAGAAAATTGTGCCAGGTCCAGCAAAAAAATATATAAAACACTTAATCCTGAATTTCAAATAAACAAAAATGATTTTTTTAAAATGTAAGCATGCCCCGTGCTTAGTTTGGGACATACTTGTACTAAAAATAAAAATAAAAAACTTTTTTTTTCGTCTAAAATCCAAATGACCTTGGCATTTTCTGTTTTCATCCGGCAATCCTAAAAGAGAGGGGAGGAGAATTCTGAGGCAAATCAACGGACCCCAGGAGGGACTATTACAGGATCTTTGCACTGATGCTGCTTTTATGTATTTAACTTTTTAAGTCTTTAAAAAGGCCTTTTTTCTTGTCGAAACAAAGACATATCATAAAATCTACCATTTTAACCATTTCTCAATATACAGTGCAGTGGCATTACATACATTCACCTCGTCGTGCAACCATCAGAAATATCCAGAACTCTGTCATCGTCGCAAACCGACATGTTGAAAGGAAACCAGAGCCACACAGTCATTAAAGTGGTAAAAGAAGATTTTATTCGGGACTTGGCAACAGGGGAAAAGAGAGGTCATTAGAGACCCGGGGTCAATTCCAAATACAGCAGACAAGTGGGGACTTCTGGACAAACAGTAGGGTAGGGGATGGGATGGATAGGAAATTACTTAAGAGTTACGAGTAATTCTAGGCTAGGATTCTTGCCGCAGGCGGGCAGGTGAGGAATGGAACATCACTTGGGGACAGGGATGTGGGGCAGGTGGCAGGTAAGGGAGGAAGGAGTTTGGCCAGATAAGAGGGCGGAGGTTTCCGGCTAAATCGAGTGACAGGATTCTGGCTGAAACTGGGCTACGCAAGTGGAGGCCTAGTTGGGAAGAGGATTCAGGGGAGCCTGACTAAAGTGTGGTCCAGGAGAGGTTGTCAGGAGCTCTGAACCCATTAAACCATAACGCTTCCACCGCAACCACCGCTCTGGTTCTGTTTGGATCTGGCGGCTACGGGGCACCTCGCACAGCGCGTTTGTCCTTCTGTGTCTGGCATTTACTAAGGGAGGGCGGGCACTGGGCGGACTCTGGGGAGCTCGGCCCGCAGAGGCCAAGCCCAGAAAACCCGGGTAGAGAGGGGCACAAGTAAGTGCATCACAGAGGAGAAGTGGGTGGAGCGGGCGCGGAGGGCGGGGCCGCGCGGAGAAGGGAGCGGCTGCGCCGGGAGAGGGGGCAGAGGGCACGGGGGTGGGGCTGCGTGGGGGCCGCGTCTGGCCGCGGGGCGAGGCGGTGCTGAGGGGACGGGCGGCTGCCGGTGGCCCAGAGCCGCCGCGCGGAGCCGGCGGAACTGACGGCCGGAGGCGGGGCCGGAGCTCCGGGCCGGAATCACCAGGGAGGCGGAGCGGGCTGCGACGGGCCCCGGCGCGTCGCGGAAGCGGCGGGCGGAACGCAGGTGAGGGCGCGGGCCTGGCTGGGAAGACGGGACTGGAGAGCGGGAGGTAGGGGAGGTCTCCGAGGGGACGGGTGAAGGTGGGAGCGGCTTCGGGGGACGCCGGCCGGGAGGCCCGGGCCGGGTGACTTCCGCCTCTGACGCCGACCGGCCGTGCGTCCGGACTGGGCCTCTGGAGGCGTCCTCGCCCGCCACCCCAACCCCGACCCGGGGCCCCGGGGAACCCTGGCCGGCTCCCGCCCCGCGGGCCTGCCCAGCACCAGCCCGGCTCTCGGAACCCTCCCTTTGTGGCCATTCCTCCCGGCCCCTGGTTGACCCCACACCACTATAACCCTGCCTGGGTTCCTGCCCGCCCCTGGTGTGGGTGTCGGTATCCCGACGCTTGCCAATTTATTGTATAAGCGGAACTTGTGAGAGTCGGTTTGCTGTATGTTCACTCCCTTACGGGAATCCACAGTGTTTACCAGGATTCTCTTAAGCCGTAGAGTCTGAGGTAGCGTCCCACCGTCCAGGAAAAAATTACTGTGCTAGCTACCAGTTACATGTGTGACTTTAAAAGGGAAGAGCGAAATTAACTTAGTAATACGCTTTACTTAGCCCACTGTATTTAAAGTATGGTCTTTTCAACGATGTCGTCAGTATTTAAATTTTTAATGAGATATTTTCTTCGCTTTGGTAGGAAGTGTGAAATTCTGTGTGTATTTTACACTTAGACTCCATCTGCATTCAGAGGAGCTCCGTTTATTTCAGGTGCTCAGGTGTTGCCCCTATACCAGATGGCAGGTCTGAGGATCTCATTCCTGGCCTTCAGGCTCAAGTCGTACTCCTTGCCATCGGTGTTTTTCACAGTCTGGCCACTGTCTTTTTCTGCTCCTCCTCCAAGGATGGTTTTATCTTCACTGCCCAAACCACTTGCCCTTCCCTACACATCTTTGTTCAGCTGTCCCTTCTCTCTGCGGTGCTCTCCCTGCCCTCTCTCCCAGGCCTGGTAGGGAGGCACAGCTTCTGCCAAGAGCTTTTCCAGACTCCCTGACCCCAGCAGGGGTTTGTCACTTGCTCCTTCCTCAGTGTCCCCTAGCACTGGGTTCACAGCTTGATTTGAGCATTAACACCTGCTGTTTAATTGTTTTCCAGGCTGTCTTCACAGCTTGCATAGCATCTTATTCTTCTTCGTTGTGGTCATGGCTGGTACCTGATAGTTGATCAGCCCTTGTTAGCAGACAGAATGAGTAAAAGCTCTGGACACCTGTACTCAGGCTCTCAGTTCTTGGACAGACCTGCTGTTTCCTTGCCTGGGGGCTTTGTGCCTGTTCCACCCCGTGGTGCGTGGACAGACACACGTTGGGTGGGTGACTGACCATGAGCAGTGCATCTCAAGATGAGCACAGAAAGTAACTTCTTTCTGCCTTTTCCTCCCTCTCTGTTTTACAGGTAGGAAAACTGAGGTACTGAACTAAGCTAGGATGCCCAGCAGAGCTGCGTCAGTGTAAATGCAAAGAGGAGCAGGGCTGGGGATGGTTTGGGATCAGTTGGCTCCACTTTGGTCACTTGATGGTGGGAGGAGAGGTGGGGAGGTGAGGAGTTACTCCGATGAGGGTATAAGTTAATCCTGGGGATGAGTTAATCCTGATGAGGGTGCTAGGCAGGCTCAGGTGTAGGAAGCTGAGACGTTGATCGCTGGAGAAAAGCTTGGAGAGCAGTGTGGTCATCTCAGACCAGGAAGAGTGCTGACCTGGGAAGGGTAGGAGAGAGCAAGCTGGGTGGAAGGAAGAGTGGGGTAAGCCAGCAGAGGGCGAGGAGTAAGCTCCAGCTTGGTGAGGATATTGGTGTGAAGCACTGAGGATAACCACTTCCCAGAGGGCAATGCCATTCTCAGTCTGTAGGATGAGAAGTGGAAAGAATCAGATTCAGAGAAGGCAAGTAACTTACCCCAGGTCACATAGCACTTGAAGCTCAAACAAAGCCTCCTAAACCTACCCTGGCCTTACTTACCCAGCCCCACCCACACTTCTGTTGCCACCTAGGGGAGCAGGTCTGGGGCACAGTGCCAGGCCTGATTAATGTCTTCTTCACGGTCTTCTACTGAGGGGCCATGATTAGGCCTATTTATAGGGGCTTGGTGCCTTAATATTCTGCCCCATGCCTCTCTTGCCAATCACATCAGTGCCGTCTGCAGTGTGATTGCTGCTTTGGTGGCACCAGGGAGCGGAGTTAATTAAAGCCAGTATAAATAGACTGACTCTGCCCTCCTCTTGCAGTTCGAAGGAGGGTTTTTCCTTCCTGTCCACCCCCCATGTGTCCCTCCTTCCTCCTGCCTACCGCCACCCCATGCCCAGCTCAAGTCTGGGAGAGCAGAGCCCAGACATTACTGCCTCCCACCATTGCCTGTCCTTTCCTGGGAGCAGGTCCCAGGGACCAGAAGGGGAAGAACCCAGAGTTCATATTTTCTGTGCTTTTGCAGAACCGGTACCATTTGCTAGTACCCGGCAGTAGACACAGGCAATTCCCCACTCCCCCGCAATCCGTCCCTCTTTTTCACTCCCCAGCCACGGTTTCTTTGTTGTTCATCCAGACTTGGGAGGTTGAGGTGAGATGAGGTAGGGCAGGGGCACCTAGCCGGGTACCACGCACCCACCTTGTGGCAGCCAGTCATTGCCCTCTGAAGGCTTTGTGTCAGTCTCTGGTCCTTACAGTCTCCCTTGTTCACTCAACCAGCATTGCCAGAACAGCAGCTCCTGGGAGCCCCCGACTGCCACCCAGGCTGAAGCCGTGCAGACCATTGGGATGGGGGGCTGCGTGCATGCTCTTTTCCCCGCACCTGGCCCTGTGCTGGGTGGGTGTGGGCAAGTATGGGGGGATCCTGATGCTCCCTTCCCTCCTCTAGGCACCATGACCCCCACGGGGACCCAGCATTCGTTGGCCGGTCAGACCTACGCAGTGCCCCTCATTCAGCCAGACCTGCGGCGAGAGGAGGCCATCCAGCAGGTGGCGGATGCCCTGCAGTACCTACAGAAGGTCTCCGGAGATATCTTCAGCAGGTGGGTGCTGCTCCCTGGCCCAGGCAGTCGTCTCTCCAGTCCCAAAGGCACCCTCTCGGAGCACCTCTGTGGTGACTCTCGGTCCTGAGGGGGACCCAGCTGGCTTCCCTGTGCCCAGGGGGCCAAGCTGGGTGCCCCGCTTAGAACTTTTTCTTGTAAGTGCTCACTCTTAACCGTCTTGCTTAGCCCTGGGGTTCCCCATGCATCCACGGGCCCTGGCGGTGGTATGACTCTCCCAACTGCTCTTCCCTTGCTGGGGGGCCCTGTTCCTTCGCCTGTTCCCCCAGTCAGTCCATGGTTGGTTATCCAACATTTCTTGTGTGCAAGGCTCTGGGCCCTTTAATAAGACAGCATCCTTGCCTAGCTGGAGGGTCCACTCCAGCAGCAGAGACAGACTCTAAGTGATCAGTTGTGTGTTAGTTACAGTTGTGAGAAAACCAATCTCTACTATTTTGTAACACCTAATATTTGTATCACATTAACCATGTGCCCCCCTTGACCTGAGTGTGTTCACTCATTCAATACTCTCAACAGTTTTTTTTTTTTTTTTAAATATGTATTTATTTGGCTGCGCTGGGTCTTAGTTGAAGCATGTGGGATCTAGTTCTCTGACCAGGGATCGAACTCAGACCCTCTGCACTGGGAGCGCAAAGTCTTAGCCCCTGGACCACCAGAGAAGTCCCTCAACAACTTTTTGTTTGAGGTTCTGTTATTTCCACTTTGTCAATGAGGAAACTCTGGCAGAAGGGTCAGGAGACTTGCCTGAGCAGTGGAACTAGGCGTCACACCCAGGTGTAGGGGCTCCAGGCTCTGGAATTACCCTGTCTCTGTGATAAGAGGCCTGACTTGGTCTGCAGGGTCAGGGAAGACATATGTGAGGAAAAGCCGGACTGGTGGAAGGGGAGGTATCGTGAGTGGGTAGGTTGGGAGAGAAACCTTCAAGAAAGGAGGAAGGGCATGAGCTAAAGTGGAGAGGGCCTGAGTGGAAGCCATTGTGGCTGGAGCAAGGGGCTTCGTGAGGCTGGCAAGGTGGCCTTGGATCCTTAGCGATTCCGGGTGGGGAGTAGTGGCTGTTTGTACCCCAGTGCTGATCCAGCTCAGCTCTCAGGCTCTTATGATTTTTCATTCAATGTTGATTGAACGTGTGTGAGTGGTGGTTGCTGTTTTCTGCAAAGGTTCCCTGGTTTTGTCCTGTATAAGGTCCTATTTCTCTGGTCATGAGCAAGCTAAGATGGGCTGGCGCTTCTCCTCCTTGGATGCCCCCACCATGCGTCCCTGGCTGGAGTATTTGACTGCCTGACTCAGGTCCCTCTCCTGGCCAAGTCTCCCCCACTGTCCCCTGCTCGTATCCCAGACCAGGAACCCCCACCGCTGCAACGTGCAGTCTCTTCCTCCACCAGTTGGAACCCCACCTCTTCCCAGAAGCCTTCCCCAGTGGGGGCAGAAAATGGGGCCATTGTCTCCAGATGGACAGTCCCAACGTTAGATCCACTTGACTCTTCTGCCTCTGAGCTGCCCTCTAATGCACCTGGCTGCCCCAGGCCTCTCTAGGATGTGAGTGTAACCGAGGGTGGGGCCATGACGTAGTTAAGGGGGTTGACTCTGGAGCGGACTTCCGGCTCCAATCTGGCTTCCCCATTTACTTGCTCTTAACCTCCCTATAAAGCCTCGGTGTTCCCATCCATAAAATGGCAGTGATAATGGTGCCTTCCTCAGAGGATCGTTGTTAAGATGAAATGAATTGAAACTTAGAATGGAACTGAAGTGCCTGGTGTATAGTAAGCATCCAGTAAATGTTCCCTCTTGTTATCTAGGGACGTCATCTCTGCTCATTTGCCACCTATGCTAGCCCTCCATTACCTGCTGTCCCTAGTTATAGAAAGTGTTAGGTGCTAAATATATCCAGGGGTCACCTAAGCAAGAGGACACAGACCTTTAAAAGCCACTAGTGCCAGATTCCGGTCACCCCACGCCTCGTGATGAAACAGTCCATCAGATATTTGTGTTTCCTCACCAGGACCATGACCACAGGCCTGCCTGTCTGTAAGGGGAGCATTGGATTCTGAGCATGCTTTCCTTTTCCTTCCTGTAGACACTTCCAGGTTCCTCTGTTCCTGGATGGGAGCAGAGGGCAGGAAGGCCATCTCACAGGGAGGGGTGGTGGGCTCGTTGAGGCCCAGGGCTGACAGGATGCTCCCTTAAACAGCCAGCTTCCGGGTGCCCCGCCCCTCTCCAGCAGACACCCAGCATTCGGGACCGAGGGATGCCGATGATGCTCAGCCACATGGTCCCTGTGCTCAGGGGCAGCATCATCTCAGAGGGGAGAGCCACCGTCTGAGCTGAGTCAGAGCCACATAGCGTGCACTGTGTGGGCGCCTGGGGATCCAGAGGAGAGAGAAGCAAGACTTGGCAGCACATTTATCAGTTAGATTCCCCAAACCAACTGAAGCAAAAGTAACCAGTCGGCAGAGCAGGCTGTGGAGCGGCAGGGTGATGTGAGGAACTGGTTTGCTTTCATCCGTCCCTGCTTGCTGCCTCTGGGTTGGCCCCACTCCCAGACAGGCCTCACTCTGGCAAGGTGACCAGTGAGCCTACAGCTCAGGTCCAGCAGGAGAGAGCGCCTCCCCAGAAGCCCCAGCCTCATGGCGGTCCCAGAGCCAAGGCTGGGGCAGGGTGGGGATGACACGGCAGTCACATGCCTAACCCCCAGCCCTAGGGTTTAACCCGAAATGTGGGGACCAGGCCTGTGGAAGCAGCATCCCCAGTGGAGACTGGCTGTGATGAAATGAGGGAGCAGATGGTGAGAGGAACACGACTGCCTGCTCCCGGGTCAGGGAAGGCCCCCTGAAGGAGGGCCACACGGGGCAGGTTCTGCTGAAGGGTGGGGACTGCGGCCCGAGGCCCTCTGCTGGCACCTGGAAAGGGGCGCCAGGGGCTTGAGGCCTGACTGGAGGGTGCAGGGGCCTGAGCACCCCACCCCAGAGGCCACTGTCCCCACAGCGCTGGGACAGTCCCCGGTGGGAGGAGTGGGTGAAGGGAGAGCAGGGCCATGTCAGGGCCGTGAGGGCTTCTCCCAGCTGGACGGGGCCTTGAGCTTGAGCCCAGGGTTTTGGGAGCCTTGATGCGTTCTGAGCAGGAAGTGATGGGACAGAGAGCTGGGGAGGGGTCATCAGGCAGCCGCACAGGGGCCAAGGAGGGGGGCTGCGGTGCAGGGCGGCGGATAAGAGACGCTTCAAAGGGAACGGTGACAGGACATGGTGACAGATTGGGAACAAGGTCAGAGGGGAGGGAGGGGTCAGGGATGACAGGGAGTGGGGGTGCTGAGCCCTCCCCCCTATCCCCCAGCAGCTTACGGGCCTGAAGCTCTTCTGTCCTTATGGGCTTTTGCAGTAGGGATGTGACCCCAGCTTGGAATCGCTCCCCTTGAATGTACTCCTCTTGCAGAGAAGAGCCCCCTCCCATCCCCTCTCCCCTCCCCTCCTCCCCTCCCCTCCTCCCCTCCCCTCCTCCCCTCCCCTCCTCCCCTCCTCCCCTCCCCTCCTCCCCTCCCCTCCTCCCCTCCTCCCCTCCCCTCCTCCCCCCTCCTCCCCTCCCCTCCCCTCCCCTCCAGCCCAGGCCCAGCCCTCAGCTGCCCTGGAGCCTGTGCCCAGCTCTGCAGGCAGGTGAACTCATGGGATATTAGCATTCTGAGCTGGGTCCTTCTCCCACTCTGCCGCAGCCGAGTCTGCAGAGCTAGAGAGAATGACAAGGACCTCGCTGGCGCCTGGACTGCTCCTCACAGCCCCTCCCCGGCCTGTCCTCCTGCCTAGCAGACCTCCCACCCTCACCTGCCCCTCGTCACCTGGGAGATGCCAGGCCCAAAATAGCTACCCAGAGACGTCACCTGCTCCACATGACTTAGATGACGTGCAGAGGGGCTGCAGGAGGAGTGGAGTGGACTGCGTGAACGGTGGGTTTAGAGACGGCCCTTCCCAGCGGCCCCAGCCTGACCACTTGCCCTCTGCAGAGCTTTCCCTTGTCTTTTCTTCCTCCCCGCTCCAGCTCCCCTCCCCTCCCTTCCTCCTCACTTCCTCCTTCCTCTCCCCATCCTCCATGCTCCCCTCCTCCCTGCTGATTGGCACCTGGTGCCTCCCAGGGTTAGGAGGCCTCAATCAGCCGCCTGCATAATTAGCAGATCGTTCTTAATTACCCCAGCGAGTGGAGAAGATTCAGGGGAAAGCAAGAGCTGCTCAGAGGGCTGATGGGGGTGGGGGGGCACCAGGGAGGGGAGGGGAGGGGAGCAGCAATTAGGGCTGGGGGTCTTCCCCTGCCCCCCACCGGCAGCTGACTGGTGTGAGGCTGGGAGCAGCAGCAGACCCAAGGGGGCCCTGGGCCTGCCTGGCTTCATAGGTGATCTTCACAGAGGGTCGTGGGGATCAGCTTCAGCTTCGGAGGTGACGGGACAGGCAACCCAGGTGCTGTCCTGGCCCCCTGGGGGCCTCGTTGACCTTGACCGCCTCACGCCCCAGGCCCCAGCAGGGGAGCCCTCTGCCCTCCACAGTGCTTCCTTGCAGTGTGTCTTGTGTCCTTGTCTGGAGTCTGGAATGTTCTTCTCCAGTCTACTCAGCACTGCCTGGGGCCCGTCACCCCACCCAGTCTGTGGGTGGTCCAGGCAGGTGTTGACCGTGTTCTGGGGACTTGTTGGCTTCTCTGGGTCATGAGACACACATCACAGACTTTGACCTTTACAGTAGTTCTGCGATGTGGAAGTTACCAGCCTTGCTTCTCAGCTAAAGAAGGTGGGACGTGGACCAGGTTAAGTGACCTGCCCACGGCCACACTGCTGCTATCCCCCGGGCTTGGGGACATGGCAGTTGTCTGCCTCCTTGGGAGCAGGAGTGTGTTGCTGATTCCTCTCTGCCCCAGGCTCTGAGCAGACCCGCTGAGCCTGCCCCTCCCTGCTGGGGTCCTGGTGACACTGTGGGGACGCAGCTGCAGAGATGAGCCTGGAAGCTGAGCCATGGGGTCTAGATGAAGAACAAACAAGCCGCCCTCTTGGCACCGTCCTGTTCACAGTGGATGTTGCTGATCAGTCCTGGCTCTTGGTCCCCGCCCCACGTGGCCCCGCAGGCCTTCACAACACTGCCTTCCAGCCTGTCCCTGCCAGTCAGGAGAGGTGACCCGCCAGCTGAAACCTCTTCTCTCACCCTTGGTCTGAGATCGGGCTGCCTAGGGCCTTTGTCAACAAGCAGGACATTACTTAGATAAGAATAGAACCCTGGGAATTTCGTTTTCCGTCCTGTCCCTCACAGGAATCCACCCCGGAGCACCCTGACAGCGGGCATCCGGCTGGAGTCTGATGGCTTCCCCGGCCAGGCAGTGGTTTACAAGGACGTTCTCCTCTGCAGCACTGAGGTCGGCATCCATGTCACACACACTGCCCGCCCCCCCCCGCCACGGACTCTGATGCACCCCACTCTCTGCAGTGACGATTGCTTTCCCACCTGACAACACTTGAGGTCTTCTGGTAATGGAAGGGAGTTACATTCTCCAAGTCCTCTCATCTTTAGACCGAATGTCCTTCACTTACCTTGTATGACGTGAGCTTCTCACTCCTCACCTTGCTCCTCACCCTCCTCTGGACGTTCGTTACCTCCTCACTTACCCAGCCACTGTGTTGCGTTATGTGTCAGGCGCTGTCCCAGGTGCTAGCGATGCAACTGTGACTCAGGCAGAGCCTGTAGCCCGGAAGGGTATTCAGGGTCCTCTTAACGTGTGGACCTGGTTTGAAGGGGATACGGCTGTGGGTGAGTGGGGTGTCCAGGAGATGAGCTCATGAATCCAGGGCTCTGCTTCCTCTGCCATGCCTCCAAGAGAGTGGACGTCCCATTTGTTGAAAGAAGGTGGGAGAGGAACATGGTGCTGTGTGCTCCACGGACTCACTTCCTTCATCCAGGCTGCCATTAGCACCTAGGTGACCAAAGCCGTCACGTCCTCCTTCACCTGAACTCCTGCTCAACCTCTGTCCCCCGTGTTTGTGCACTTGGCTTTTTAAACCTGAGTGCTGAGCTTCACAGTCATTCTTTATCAGTTTCACCTTTCCTGGACTCTCAGCTCACGTGGGTCTTGATTCAGCCATGCAGACCATTTGGGGGCCTTCCCATTGGATACCCCAGCTTCCTAATCAAGCACTGGGTGAGCTGTGCGGGGCCCTGCTGGAGACCTTTGTGCACGACTGAAATCAGCCCACGGTGCCTTCCGGGTGCTGCTGTTCTCTGGCTCCCTCTGATACTTTCTAAGTGTGCTCTCCTCCAGCCCCCAGCTCCGTCTCTTCCAGAGGACTTTGTAAGAAGCCATCAGCAGCTGACTCAGGCTGTACTGCGTGTAAGATTTTTCCCTCCATACGCCAGGCTAATAACCCTGTCACAAAAGAAGACGCTGTGAATTTAGAACAGTGCTGGCCCCGGGGATCCACCTCTTCCATTTCAGAATGCTTAGGACCCTGTATTAATAATCCATCCTGGAAATTTGCCAGGGTTCACTATTAAGCTTGATGTCTGCAACTTTGAGAAATCAGAGAGCAGGCTCTGTCTGTGTCCAGTTCCGACATCCACCCACACAACCCTCCACGCTGCGTCATGTTAACTGTGAGGTTGCTTCATCTCCCGGCAGCATGGGACTGAGCTGGGAATGAGAGGAAGTGGCCTGTGTGCAAGTAGGGAACCCGTTCTCCCTGCCAGGAAGTGGGCGCAGACAGGTCGCTGGTTCCACATCTCCTAGAAGGAAGCTGGGCCTCTTGTTCTGGCCTGCGTTGCCGCCCCACTCAGACTAGCCTGTCGAGGAAAACTAAGCTGGTTTGGGTACCTGCTTGGAGCCCAGCCCCTGCATCCTCAAGCCCCCACACACGAGGGGCCACAGGAGTAATCAAGGAGACTTCATCAGGGGTGGAGACCCTGGGCTTGTGAAACTGGCTGATCAGGGCTGGTAAAAAAAATCCTTGAGGTCCCTCACTGTGTGGTCTCTGACCAGGGACCGCAGGCCCTTCTGCCATCCACCAGCTGTGGCCATGGTCGGGGCTGGTGTTCCTGGAGGTAGGGGGGCTCTTGGGCAGAGGACACCCTGGTGGGGTGGGCTGGGGCTCCTGGGAAGTGAGAAGAACCCTGTGCTGCTGAATAGTGAGAGTGAGGCGTGTGTGCATTTACCTTGGGGCGTGAGGTGATACCATTCAGTGACCGCAGAGGAGCCCTTCAGGCGCCCGGCACAGTGCCAGGTGTTGGGAACACAGCAAAGAACAGAGCCCCAAGCCCAGGAGCCCACAGGCAGGAGACACGTGGTGACAGGTGGTTCTTATTCAGTTGCTAAGTCATGTCCAACTCTTTGCGACCTCATGAACTGCAGTATGCCAGGCTTCCCTGTCCTTCATGATCTCCCTGAGTTCGCGCAAATTCACGTCCATGGAGTCACTGATGCCATCCAATCATCTCATCTTCTGTCACCCCCTTCTCTTGCCCTCAGTCTTTCCTAGCAACAGGGTCTTTGCCAATGTGTTGGGTCTTCATGTCAGTTCAGTGTTGACTTCTTTTAGGATTGACTAGTTTCATCTCCTTAGTCCAAGGGACTCTCAAAGGTCTTCTCCAGCAACCACAGTTCGAAAGCATTATTTCTTCAGCGCTCAGCCTTTATGGTCCAGCTCTCACATCCCTGCATGACTCCTGGGAAAACCATAGCTTTGACTCTGTAGACCTTTGTCGACCACATGACTTCTCTGTGATGGTGACAGGTGGCAGTGTGTAACAATAGAGCCGGCTGGGGTTTGGAAAGTGACCGTGAGTTTTAAACTCCGTCTCAGGCAGGCCTTGGCATGGGACTCAGTGAAATGAAGGACCAGCCGTGTGGGGAGACGGCTGGGCCATATGACAAGGCAGCAGTGGGCATATTCAGGAACTAACAGGGTACCCTGTTGCTGGAGCCCGCTAATCCTGGGGAGGGGTGGGGCAGCCCCTTGGCAGACCACCCACAACTGTGAGAACCTCAGCGGGGACTAGGGTTTACCCAGAGCCGCCTGCCCTGAGTCGGGCGGTTCCTTGTGGTCAGCTCTGGGACTGGAATCAGGACCAGTCTGGCCTGTTGCTCAGCCTCTCTAAGCTCTGGTTTCCTCCATGTAAGTCATGAACACTCTGTCTCTGCTCACCTGGGCCTGAGAAGGAAAGCCCTGGTGGGTGGGCCCTGCATCCTTTCAGGTGGCACGTACAGGTGCCAGCTGGGTGCCAGGGTGACTGCCCGTCCCTGCCCAGAGCTCCAGGGAAGGAACACAGTCCATTCCCAGACCCTTCAGGTTGGGTGGTCCTTACTGAGGTCACCTGGGCAGTTCCAGGATCGGCCCTGACAAGCAGGTTTTAAGAGCCCTTACCCGAGGGCTTCCCTGGCCGTCCAGGGGTTAAGACTCTGTGTTTGCACTGCAGGGGCACAGGTTCAATCCCTGGTCGGGGGCTAAGATCCCGCATGTTGTAGGGTGTGGCCAAAACAAAAAATTCAGGCACAAGCCCTTACCCGAGTCCCCGTTCACCTGTTTGCCATTAGAAACAAGCGGGACCAGAGGCTGCAGGGGCCTGGGGAGGAGCCTCCAGCCCTGGTGATTAGTTTCTGTTTTGTTTTTTTTTGGTGGCAGGATCTCCCAGCGAGTAGAGCTCAGCCGGAGTCAGCTGCAGGCCATCGGGGAGAGGGTATCCTTGGCCCAGGCCAAGATCGAGAAGATCAAGGGCAGCAAGAAAGCCATCAAGGTAGCAAGCGTGTGGCCCTGTCCTCTGGCTGGTCAGTGGTCCCAAAAGTCCTCTTCTTTCTCCTCTCCCCATGCCTCCGAAGCTGCTGGGTGCCTGCTCCAGCTACCCGTCAGGTTTCTCCCTGCCCATAGTCCCCCCACCCCAGCCCCAGGCTCTGGAGCGTCTCAGGCCCAGCAGGAGTGACCAGACGCCGTGTGTCCACAGGTGTTCTCCAGCGCCAAGTACCCTGCCCCCGAGCGTCTGCGGGAGTACGGCTCCATCTTCACGGGGGCCCAGGACCCCGGCCTGCAGAGGCGCCCCCGCCACAGGATCCAGAGCAAGCACCGCCCCCTGGATGAGCGGGCCCTGCAGGTCTGCGGGAGTGCCCTGCACCCTGGGGGAACTGAGGCCCCAGAGGATTCTGACTGCTGGAGGAGTCGGGGGATCGCTTTGGCCTGGAGCCAAAACCCGCCTCCCTCAGTCAATTCCCATCTCCCCACACCCCCAGGAGAAGCTGAAATTCTTTCCCGTGTGTGTGAACACCAAGCCGGAGCCTGAGGACGAGGCTGAGGAGGGGCTGGGCGGGCTCCCCAGCAACATCAGTTCCGTTAGCTCCCTGCTGCTCTTCAACACCACTGAGAACCTGTGAGTGGAAGGGGTGGGGGGCCAGGGGGCTCCCGGCTCGGGTGCAGCAGAAGTCTATGGCCTGGGAGCCAGGAGGCTCCTGATCAGTTGGTTTTGCCTCGCAAGGCCTGGGAGGCTGTAATCCTAACTTGAGCCGTGGCCCTAATGATGTGGGAAGGGTGGTCCAGCCTGAGGGCCGAGCACAGGTGCTGCATGCCCTGACCTCCACCTTCTCCAGGTACAAGAAGTATGTCTTCCTGGACCCCCTGGCTGGTGCTGTCACAAAGACCCACATGATGCTGGGGGCCGAGACAGAGGAGAAGCTGTTCGATGCCCCTTTGTCCATCAGCAGGAGGGAGCAGCTGGAGCAACAGGTGGATGGAGACAGTGCCTGGGGGCGGGGGGCGTGGCCCCCCCAGTGTTGTCTGGACCAGGGGTCTGATGAGCCCCCTACACGCCCAGCTGTGCTTGGGGGCCTGGGAAACTCCAAGGCCTGTTCCCTGGCCCCCCTCACCCTCCCGACCCACAGGTCCCGGAGAACTACTTCTACGTGCCTGACCTGGGCCAGGTGCCAGACATCGATGTGCCGTCCTACCTGCCTGACCTCCCCGGCGTGGCCGACGACCTCATGTACAGCGCGGACCTGGGCCCAGGCATCGCCCCCTCTGCGCCCGGCGCCATTCCCGAGCTGCCCGCCTTCCACACGGAGGTGGCCCAGCCTTTCAAGCCAGGTGGGCCGAGAGCTGGCGGCAGACTGGGGTGGGCGCTCCCCTGCTCGGCCTCTTGCCTCCTAAGGCACCTGACACCTCGCCTTTTGTCCCAGACCTCGAGGATGGGGTGCTGACGGCACGCCCACCGCCCCCACCACCCCCGCCACCTCCCCCAGCTCCGGCCGTGCTGGTCAGCGCCCCCCCACCTCCGCCCCCACCCATGGCCCCACCAGGACAGCCCGCCAGCAGGGACGACAGTGGGGGCACGTCCCCTTCAGGTAGGGGCAGTCCCAGGGCACGTGGGCGGGGGAGGGGTGCCTCCAACTTCTGGATCCCTGAAGGGTTTTCTGTAGCTTAGTTAAGTGGTCATCAATTCTAGATTTTCAGAATAGTTCTGATTTCAAAATTACATTCTCCTGAGTTCATAAAGTAGTGGTTTCAAACCGTATCTTTGGGGCCCTGAAATTCTAACCTTCAGGGTAGAGGGAGCCTGGATCCCCCATTCCCCTTGAACCAGTGACAGAGGGGGCTACTAGTAACCATGGAAAATATAGCTAGAGCCCCCACGTGGCCCTTCAGTGATGTGTTTCCCAGGCTACCTCGGTACCCACCCTGGGCGGTGCTGGCCCACAGCCCAGCTCTGCCCCCGCAGCCTTTCTTCCTTGCACCTTCCACCCTCCAGCCCCAGTCCAAGGAGCGCCCAAGGAAGTGGTTGACCCCTCCAGTGGCCGGGCCACTCTGCTGGAGTCCATCCGCCAGGCCGGGGGCATTGGCAAGGCCAAGCTCCGCAGTGTCAAGGAGCGCAAGCTGGAGAAAAAGAAGCAGAAAGAGCAGGAGCAAGGTGAGGCCGGACCCGCTGCGGGAGGGCGCTCTGCCCGCATCTCCAGGGGCTGTGCAGGCCCTCCTGCCCGGAGCTGGAGCCTGCTTAGCCTCGGCCAATGGTCCAAGGAAACAGTTGGGGGCTAGGGATATTTTTAGAGACGGGGACCTGGCTGCGTCCCACTTCTCGAGGCCCCTTGAGGCTCCGGGCTACGTCAGTAGTGCATCCAGTGCTGACAGATGCCACGTCTGGGACCAAAGCAGCCGTGCTCCCTGGGATCCCAGCCCTGAGTCATCCCAGCTGTGCTTCTGAGCAGCGCACGGGGACCCTGGGCAGGCTCCTTCTCTGCCCAGTCCAGCCGGGACGGAGGCGACTCCGCTCCCTGTGCCCGGCTCAGGATGTCAGTGACTCGGTTACTCAGAGGTCACCTGCTTTCCTAGTAACACTGACCAGTGCTCCAGGGGCTGTGGTGGCCTGGTGGCTGTGGAGGGGCCGGAGTGTTGACAGTGCAGAGGACCCCATGATTGAGCCCTGGGGTGTCACATGGGCTGGACTGAGCCCACCCCGGGTCCCTTCACCTTGTCCCCATGCTTTCCCACTGCAGTGAGAGCCACCAGCCAGGGCGGGGACTTGATGTCAGACCTTTTCAACAAGCTGGCCATGAGGCGCAAAGGTAGGAAGCAGGACCCTGGTGCCGCCTCCTTCCTCGCGGTTTTCAGGTCTGTAGGGCCTGGCTGGCCTGGTGGCCAGACCAGCTCCTCACTCTGGCATCTGCCCTCCCAGGTATCTCTGGGAAAGGACCTGGGTCCGGGGCCAGTGAGGGGCCAGGGGGAGCCTTCGCCCGGATGTCAGACTCCATCCCGCCCCTGCCTCCCCCACAACAGCCCCCGGGCGAAGAGGATGAGGATGACTGGGAGTCCTAGGGCTCAGCTCATCCTCCCCCAAGCACCACGCCCCCATGCAGAACAGCCAGACAGGCTCCTTGGGGGGACAGGGTCATGGAGGACTCTCCAGCTCTCTTGCCAGGATCTTCAAGGAGCAAGGAGGCTGCTTTCGGAGGCCAAATTGCAGGGGGGCGGGGGAGGTGTGGTGGTGAGGGTGCCCTCTGCCTGTGCTCCACCCCCCTTCACCAGCGTGTGCGTCTCTTCCTTAGACTGCGTAAAACAGTACATGAATCAATAAAGAAGTGATGCCAGATGCTAGCCTAAACCAACAGTGCGCTTTTAATTAAGGAACCCTAGCTGTGCAGACGGCCCTTGGAGCTGGGGCTTAGGTTGGGGGGGTGCAGGGAGGGAGGGCTGTTTCCACACGGGAAAGTGTCTCCGTGATAGACACGGGGTCTCTAAAAATAGCCGCGCTGAGAGCCTAATGGCCCTCGGCATAATCGCTGATGTCAGGGGAGGCGGTGTCTTGGCGTCAGCTCTGTGGCTGAGCAGGAGGCCCTGGAGCCAGGCCAGGAGGATGATCCTGCTGGCAGGGCCAGGGGCAGGTGAGGGCTAGCAGTGCAGGAGGAAGTGAGGCCGGGAGGTTGGGGAGCAGTTCTTAAAGACTTAGAGAAAAGGTGGCCGAGAGGACCCGAAGCTGGGGCAGAACAGCCCTGTGGATACCAGGGGGTGGGGATGGATGACATTCTGAGTTTCCTAGGGTGAAAGGTCTGGAACAGCTATTTCAGTAAGAAAGGGAGAGGCTGGAAGAGCCTGCTCCTTCTCTGAGAATGTGGATTCTGAGAAACAGGCCAGGGCAGAGTGGCTGCATCCTCCACAGCCGCTCACAGGCCAGCCAGGAATCAGCGGAGAGCTGGACATGGGGCTGGGCCGAGCAGAAGACAAGACTCCGTTCCAGTTGCCCGGGGGTCGGGCCAGGAATGGCGGGGTCACTGTTTCTTTGGGGTCAGCCTCATTGTCTCCTGCTGGCTGGTCCACCTCTTCCTGCATCCTGGCAGCCCACTGAGTCCTGAGGGGCTCCCACGGCACGCCCTTCTCAGGCAGGATCCCTGCAGGCCAAGCTCACGATGATGTTGCCCGTGGGCAGGTGAAGGGAGGGCCTGGTGACCCTGGTGCGACCACCAGTCAGGAAAGGCCAGCTTTCTCTCGATGGAACTGCAGAGAGGGAAAGACCATGACACCAGACTGGGGCAGGGGCGGGACAGTCTCAGGGAGCCAGAAGGGCAGGACTGACCTTCCGCAGAGCAGCAAAGGCAGGGCCAAAGGTGGCTTTGACCTCCACACGGTCCCGGATCCAGGCCGGCAGCTTGGCCTGGATGGCCGGGGAGGCGTACCGTTGGTCCAGGAGCACTATGCTGGCAAAGTCCTTCTGGTGCCTGATGGCCCTGCCTGGACAGAATGGGGACGGGTCTTGCTACTATGCCCCTCCCATAGCTCAGCGCTCAGGCTGGAGAGACGGCAGGTGAAACTGCTCCTTCCTGTCACCTCAGCCCGCAGCCACCCCTCCCGCCAGCAGCACCGCCCCAGGCCTACCTATGGACTGGTTGACAGCCTTCATGCACAGGTTCTCCACCAGCACCTTCCCGGGGCGGGCCTGGCCTGGGGCTCTGGACTGCAAAGGGCAGAGAGGACCCATCAGGGTTGATGCCTGCCTCCTGCGAGGGGTTCTCTGTGACAGCGACTGAGGCTCTGCGGCGAGACCAGTGGGCCTCGCGGGCACCAGCAGCCGATACAACAGGTGACGGTGCGAAAACACCCAGGAGTATGGAGGCACCGTCCATCCCTCTGGGGCAAACAGGCACACGTGTCGAGGGGTAGCCGCAGCTGTGGGAGGCACGGGGGTACTCACAAGCGTCTGGTCCAGGTAAGCCATCTTCTCCTGCAGCTCTGGAGACATGATGTTGGGGTAGGGCATGCCCACCATGACCACACACCTAGGACGGAGTCACACATGAGCCGGGGCACGTGGGCGGTTCCCAAGGCGCAGGACAAGGGGCCCGTCCTCACCCACCGTCACCAGCTTCCTTCAGCCTCTCCCTCCCCTCATCCCTGCCACCTGGAGCAAGTTATCTCATCAGCCCAGACGTCCAGTCTAGACCAAGGCACCAAGTCCTGATCCAGTGAGGGCAGCCTGGTTTTCCAGCTGGCCCCAGAGGGCCCAATCCAGAGTTGGTGAGTCCAGGCCCCTCAAGGGTGTGAACCTGAGCCATCAGCCCAGGTGCAAAGTCAGAGCCCGAGGGGTGAGCAGTCACTGCTTACCGCCCAAGGTCGTCAGAGAAGTTGATGCCTTCACTCATCTTTCCCCCGACCACGGAGAGCAGCAGGGCGCCCGTCTCCATGCCCCGGGCCTGGCCCTGGCCGCAGTGCTGCGGGAACACCAGCCCAGAGCTGCAGCGCCAGAGTGTGGGTGCCCCCTCCAGGGGCTCTGGGGACCCGCAGCCTCACCTTGATGCACCTGGAATACTCCAGCAGCACCTGCTCCACCTTATTTGCTCTCTTGGGCTCCTGAAATATCTGAAGGTGAACAGAGAACATCTCCCAGAAAAGGGTGTTGAGTCACTCTTGGCCCTAAAGTTTTTCAGAATGGGGACCGGAAAAGCCCACAGAGCCGGGGTCCTGAAGAGACCCCCACCGGCTGGTATCAGGACTGGAAGTAGGGATGAGACAGTAGGGGAAGCCCCCACATATGAGAAACCCCGGGAGGAACTCTGGGTGCCACCGTCCTCTCAGTGGGACGTCCAGCTGAGTGCCGATGACTCACCTTTTTCCTGACGGTCAGGCGGGCCAGCAGGCCACTCTTCTCCCAGTGGGCGCAGACCTGGTGTTGGTACTCGTAGGAGGGGAAGAAGCAGACCACCCCTCCCGGCACCACGTTGCACAGGTTACAGAGAATGCGGCCCGTCTCGTCCATCTAGCGAGGGGAGACGAAAGCCAATCCTGCAGCCCCTCCCGGAAGGCTCAAAGCCACGGACCAAGACCACAGGTGGCGGCAATCAGGGCTGTGGGGTGCGGCCAGGTGGCGCCACCTGAGCGGGTCATCCACCCTCCCTACCACAGGCCCAGCTGATGCTTCTGTGACGAATCGGGCACAGAAAACCGCAGACAGGCCCCTAGAGCTGTGCCCAGCACCCCCATGCCTGGCCAGGTGGCACCCACAGGGCCACACGGCAAGAGAAGCAAGGTCGTGAGCAGCCTGCTCGTACCTTGGGTGAGGGTGGGGCGGCTCAGACCCTCCCTGGTGGACGTCCACACAGACACTGCTCAGCCTGTGCCAGCTGAGATGGGAGACCCAGAGCCTAAACACCCGCGACTGGCCAGAGCGCCCCAGCCCTAAATCCATCTCCCACCCCCACGAAGGCCACAGGCGGGCAGGCTGGCTGAACTGACCATCTGAGGCAGCCCCCTCTTCTGATACGTGAAGTCCAGCGTCTGGTTGGAAGGCCCGCTGCAGATGACAAGGGGCAGGATGTGATCTGGAGGGATCACGTGACCTGGGCAAGACCCAGTGAGGCTGAGTCCATGGAGAACGTCCCCCCGGCCCCCTACCCAGCCCTGTCTCCCAGACCCGGACCAGCAACTTACAGCACCCACCCTCCACCTGACTCCCACAGAGAACCAACTTGGGACGCCCAGGCCTCTGCGTGCAGACGGAGGGACTCAGAGCCAGAAGCTCCTCCCTTACCCCCTCTCCGCCATGGCTTCAGCCCCTAGCTGATCACAGCACACAGCTGGACCGTGACAAGGGCCCCCGCCACCGGCCTGGGTCCTCACCACAGGAGAACTCCACCACGCGCTCCGCTTCCACCCCGGCACCGGCCAGCAGCTGCTCCCGGAAGTCGGACACCTGCAGACCAGAAGGCCAACACCGTCACCTCCCAGAGGGCTGGGCCGGGAGGGGGCAAGTGTGTGAGAACAGGAGGGAGAGGTCCAGGGAAAGCCTGGGAACAGATTCGCTGAAAGAAGACAAAACTAATGATACCCGGTGTTGGCAGCCTCATTCCAACCACCTGAGGGAACAGCAGGGGAAATCCAGCAACCTGGCACAGTGGGTCTCAGCCCTGGCTGTGCAACAGAATCACCATTTCGAAAAAATATATATACATGGTCAAGCCCAGCCCAAACTACTGAGTAAGAATCTGTAGTGAGAAGATGTACACATTTGTATTTTTTAAAGAGCTCCAGGTTTTTTCACCTATCAAACTGGCAAAAATCCCCGAATTTGAGTACTCTCTGGAGAAACAGGTATTCTTGTAGGCTGCTGGTGGGATACAGAGCAGAACAACTCCTGGTGAGGGGAATTTGATAGCACTTAACAAGTCAGACAATTTTTACTTTTTAACCCATAATCCCACATCCGGGCATCTCCTCTGAAGCACAGCTCCACAAACCAAACACATGCACGGGGATAGTTCCCATGAGGTTGTTTATAATAATCTGCACTTCGAGAGAGAGTCTGGCTGAAGGAGCGACCCTGCCTCCACCCAGCAGAGGACATGCAGCCCCAGGAGGGAGGCAGACCAGCCCGTGCATGAAGGCGGGCGTGCTGGGGTGGGCGGGGAAGTCAGGGCTGCATGTGCTACCTCTGAGGCAAGTAAGGATGGACAGAGGAAAATATTTGCTCATTTTTACAAAAAATAAAACATATATATTGTTTATATATTTTATATATATAGTTGTTGCAGTGTGCTAAGCTGCTCAGTTGTGCCCAACTCTTTATGACCCCATGGACTGTAGCCCGCCAGGCTCCTCTGTCCCTGGGATACTTCAGGTAAGAATACTGGAGTGGGTTGCCATGCCCTCCCCCAGGGGGTCTTCCCGAACCAGGGATCGAACCTGCGTCTCTTGCATCTCCTGCATTGGCAGGCAGGTTCTTTACCAGTGAGCCACCAGGGAAGGCCCCGTAATATAAATTCATCTTGGTCAAAAGGCTGAGGAGTGATAGCCACACACACAGTGAAACACTGGAGAGACAGACCAGGAGCTAATTAAAGGACTACTTATGGGAACAGGGAACGGAAGTTTGGAGAGGAACAGTAGGGAGACTGAACATGCGTTGTTACAGTTCTGACTTCTGAACCACGCAGATGTGGACATCTCTTAGAACATAAGAAAGGAAAAAGGCAAACTGTGAAACTGGACACAAACTGAAACCAAGAAAGCCTGGCTACCTATCAAACTCAGAACACAACCGCACGGAGAAGAGCTGGCTCTCAAGTGACTTTCCACGCCTAGTGACCACACCTCCTTGGTGGGGCACTTCAAGGGCAAAGAATAAACGCAGATAAACGACTTCAATCCACACTTTACTGTTCGAGGGTTGGTGTAATTTTACAACTGTTCTAAGTATATTGTGGGACAAAGCAAAGAATTATGTTAATGTGCTGTAAGAAACCAAACTGCAGCTTAAGAGGCACTGTGTAAAGTCAAGTAAAACGACTGGTTTTGATACAGAAACATCACTGTGGATTCACAACTTCAGAAAACTATGTCCTAAGTCTGTCCACTGAAGAGCAATCATATATAATAACACAGTCACATAAGAGAATGAAGGGCAGCCAGAGTTGGGCAGGATAAATGCCAATTTGCTGAGAAGAAAAAACGCTTAAGACGTTTTGCTGCTGAGTGAAAAAAGCAAATGACAATAGCAGCGTGTGGAGACACCATTTTTATTTTCAAAATGTGTCTGTATATCTGTAACAATTACATACGCAAATTCTGTAATATTGATGTACACCAAAATCAGTTTTTTCCTGGTGGAATTATGATCTATTTTTGATTTCCTATTAGACTCCCCTAAAATGTGTATATTAAAACTTAAGTCTATAAGAGAGAGAGAAAGACGGTTGTATCTAGGGTGGGTACAAGGGAAAGGCACTGTATTCTGGGTCTGAAACTGCAGGATGGCTTTCTCTGGAGAAGAGGCTGCAGAAATATCTGGGTCTGCCTGACCCCAGACACTGGCCCAGAGACAGAATAGCAATGCCACCTGGTGGACGCCGCTTGGCCAACTCAAGCTGCACCCCCACCCCACCCTCCTACCCTTCCAGCCCCGGCCCTATGGGCCAGGGATCCTTCCCCTCCCAATACCCAGGCGCGAGGCTGGGCCCCATCCTTACCGGCTGCATGGTGCCCCCCGCAATGACCACCGCTCGGCATTCCTTCACCACCTGGGCAAAGTGCACGGCTGGGTTCAGGAGCAGGAATTTGAGGCTGCTCTGGCTGAGGCTGCCTGCAGACAAAAAAAAAAAAAAGACAGCCACGTGGAGAAGGGCGGGCAGGTGCAAGCCAACCAAAACCTCCATCTGTCTGAGACAAAGACAGTGTCCAGTCGGGTCCACGCAGGAGTCACAGAGATGCTGCTTTCTCTTTAAATGAGACCCACTACATCCCCAGGACGACCCCAAGGGAGACGCACAATCGTCTCCCTTGCTACACGAGGGACTGAGCTTTGGGAAGAAACTGGTCCCAGTTACGCAGCTTGCAGGTGACGGGGCCACGACTCCAACGCAGCCCCCCTGACCTTCACACCGGGCCGCGCGGCTTCTCAGGTAACCTCGCCGAGGCCAGTCAGCAGCCCAGCACCTCTGCGTCCTCCTCCTCGCCCCCCCCTCGATCACTGGCATGGGTCACAGGCAGCCATTTCCATGTCCTAACCCAGTGAGGTATGAACACCAACTGGAGGTGAACCGGCTCCTCCCAGTTACCTTGGCGGCTCAGGATGACCCGGCCGTCCTGGTTGGCGGTGGTGAGAGCCTCGAGGAAGCCTTCGACGTGCATCAGTGCGGAAGTAGGCCGCGGCGACCGGTCCTCTCCGGCCTCCGCAGGGGCGGCAGGGGCTGCACAGAGCAGAGGAAGAGGGTCAGCGACTCCGGACAGAGACCACGTATGCGAGGAAGGCCGCAGCCCAGGCTCCCCGTCCCCACTCACCCGCCGTCGCCCCGGGCTGCAGGCTCTGCAGGAAGTCCTGGAAACCGGATAGTTTGGGCTGCTCCACGGAGGGCACCAGGACTGCCCCGTACCTCTCTGTGAAGCCAAGGAGCTGGGATAGGATGAGAGCAGCAGCTGTGAAGGGAGACGGACGGGCCTCCCTGCCCGCCCACGAGCTGCCCCCAGTGAACACGGGGGCAGGTGCCCTGGCGCTTCCGCAAGGCAGGAGCAAGGGGCACACGGGGCAGCCTCGGGCTGAGCAGAGGGTCGGGTACCTTTCTGCTGATCTTGCTCTTCTCACAGTAGCGCCGCACCTGCAAAAACACACCCGGCCAGAGGCGCCGTGAAAATGGCTACAGCTGGAGAAAGACCTTTTATACACCCGGGAGCGGGCCCACCACCATCCCCCGGTGCCTGAAGCCTCCCGTGGCCACATCAGCCTCTAGCCTGGGGCCTCTCCTCTGCCACTGCCCCCATCACTGCAGAGAGGAGAAAGGGGGGACCTGGAAGCACCAGCTTATCACACACAGAGAAAAGCACGGCTGTCATCATAGTGACCCTTCACCCCAAGCTGACGATCCCTCTCCTCTGACACGAGCTGTGTGCAAGGGTTAAGTTATCCCATAGACCCTCAGGCCTCTGAGCTGCTCAAGGACAAAAGGAACTCACTTTTGATTCCTTCCACGGTCTTCATGCAGAGTCCTGCCCACGGGTGGGGAGCAAAAAAGAAGCCTGGGGGTGCTCACCCCTGAAGGTGACAACCTACCTTGAACAGGTTGATGTTGTCGATCTCGCTCTGGAAGAGGAAGTCGTTGATGGTCTTCAGCTCTGTCCCTGAGAACAAACATGCGGGCCTGACATCCCCTCCGGGGACCACAGCCTGCATCCCGGAGGGAAGCTCACCAACAGCTGCCGCCTGCTCTTACCTGCCTGTGAGAGGCTCTGCGTGTTGGGATTTTGCTTAATGTTCCCTAAAAAAAGAGAATCAAACAGGTCAGGACAGTGGGCCCGGCCCCGTCTTCTCCCTCTACTCTGTAGTTATCGAACAAGAACATTCCTGTCTGAAGGGGTCTTCTGCCCTTTACAGCACCCAAAGGACCCACGGGAGGGGGGCAGGATGTCCCAGGGGCCCGGAAGTGTTGCATGTGCAGCCCACGCCTGGTGATGTCACCCTTTGCAAGGCAAGGACAGGTGTCCCCACACCCCATTCCTACAGGCGTGAGCAGGAGACTCCCAGGTTGGAGGGCAGAAACCAAGCGAAGATGCCGACCTGAGACATCCCCTGGAAACTCCCCCGCCCTTCTGCACTTCAGCTTCTATGGGTAAAGCGACTCAGTAAAGGGACGCTGGTACACAGAGTAAGACAAAGGCGTGTGGGGCCAGGAGCCAGGGGCTCCAGTCCCTCTCGCTGGGCTCCCGAACCAGCGGCCGGCCACGCTGGGCTTCAGTTACTGCCCTGAGGGTGAGCACGCCTATGCCGCCCTCGTCGCGGGAGCACCGAGCCCCGAGTCCCAGCACCGTCAGGGTCATGTACACGTTTGTAGCACAACATGTGATGGGTACTGCCACCCGAGGAGAGGGCCTGGCCAAGTAAAAAGGACTTAGGACAGAGGCATACACATCCAAGTTCTAAAAAAGATCTAAGCAGGGACAGATGAGGATTCCTAAATCAATGGCCCAGACAATGCCTGCGACCAGAACCCCGGGGGTGCTGACTGGCATCTGGGGACCAGGCTCCGGCAGGCTCGGGGGGGGGGGTGGGGGTGGGGAGGCTCCTCACCGCCCAGCACAGCCACGAACTTCTCCAGCAGGTACAGGAGCTGCTTGATGTACATCAGGTTCTTGGCCTTCAGGCGCTTCCTGGGAGGGGGGAAGCCCGAGCACGTCAGTGGGAGGGATCCTAACTCCCCTCCTGGTCTGAGCTGAGGCCTTCCCACCTACCACCTTCCCAAATGGGGCACGGGCTGCAGCCAGCTCTCCCAGAAGACAGGCTGGCCGGGGCCCAAGGCCTCCACGGCCTAGTGGGATGTAAGCCCAACGAACCAGGAGGTGAAGGGCATGCCAGCCCACCGCTCTGAGCCCGGGCCAGAGACACCCCACGATGCCTCCTCTCGCAGGTGGGCTTTGGGGCACCAAGGCTGAGCGGGGCCTTCCCAACCCCCCAGGAGGCAGCATCTCACCCGTATCGTTCCGTGTACTGAAGCAGCTGGTTGTGGGCCTGGCAGAGCTGGGGGAGAAAACAGCATGGGTGAGAGGGCAGAGCAGGCCTGGGCGAGCCCCCCTGCGTGATGCCAGTGACCCCTGGATGCCTGACTGTGCCAGCCCAGGACACTCGGGGGCAGTCAAAATGCAGGGGGAGCTGGGGCAGACCAAGGTGTGGGTTTTCAAGGCCCTTCGGCTGGTGTGGCCAAGAGACAGGGGGAGGCAGACTACTGCTGGGGTGTCCAGTGAGGGTCGGGGAAAAGGCCAGACAGCGATGCTCGCATGTAACAAACATCTCTGCTAGCGTCTCCTGGGACAGGAGGGACATACCATCTGCTGAGAGAGACGGTTCAAGGCGACCCTCACACCCTGGCCCAGGTCTGTCGAGGGGAGCGTCATGTGGGCTTAAGGATCAGGAGCCAGTGGTCAAATCCACTGACCTGAAAGTCGCTCAGTCGTGTCCGACTCTTTGTGACCCTATAGACTGTAGCCCACCACGCTCCTCTGTCCATACGGATTCTCCAGGCATGAATACTGGAGTGGGTACCTACATATTCCCTTCTCCAGGGGATCTTTCCAATCCACGGATCAAACCCAGGTCTCCCATGTTACAGGCGGATTCTTTACTGTCTGAGCCACCACAGAAGCCCTCAAGAGACAGCGCTTAACCTCCTTTAGACTCTGAGCTCTCAGCATCAATAGGATTAGCCTGATGTAGAGTCAGGTGTCCCCCCTGCAACGTGGTGCAGGGCACGTAACAAGCAATGAGCAAACAGCGGCTGTAAACCGTCTCCAGCATCCCTCACAGCAGTGTCAACTGTAACACCCGGCTGCACGATCACCCCTGCTTCTCACACCCTGCCACTCTGACCTGGAGGCCTCGGGTCACAGCCCAGGGAGGACCATGCAGAGTGCCCGCTGCCAGGCTGGGCCCAGTCCTAAATCCTGCTGTTTGGGGGGGGGATGTGGCGGGGGGGGGTCCCAGCCTCAGCTCAGCACACGCCCTGGCCCGGGAAGACAGAGGCCCACCCACCTGGGAACCTCTGACCTCCACGCTGTAGATGCTGGTGATGGTGTCGATGAGGTTGTGGGCCTCGTCGATGACCACCACCTGGCCCTGCAGCCGGATCCCCGCCGCCTGGCGGGTGGGCGCGTGCAGCAGCATCTGATAGGGGAGCACCACCAGCTGGAGGGGGAGAGAGGGCCTGAGGGGGCGGGACCCCCTCTCTCCCCCAGAGGGGTTGGCCCAGCCACCCTGCAGCCCAAGTGTGCACTGGTTCCACTTCCTGCCCAGAACACGTGCAGGGACACAGCAGAGAGACCGCCAGAGCAGCGCACTGTGCTCTGAGCACGAAGCCCTGCCCGGAAAGCCTGTGTGGACCAAACGGGAAACCGATAAAACTGGAGTCCACTGGACCGCTGGCAGACATGGGGAGGGAGCTGGGACCCTGGCTGCAGAGCCCCTTCTGTGCTCCCAAGACAGCCCTGGGTTCTGGTCCTGGAGCCATGCAACTCTGGGAAAGTCAACCTCTCAGCCTTGGTTTCCTTATCTGCAAAGTGGGCTCGATACACTCTCACATAAAACCACCACCGCCCGACCCCCGGTCTTCACCTGGGCTGCGGGAATGGCGAACCGGCCCCCGTAGTAGGGACAGGCCCGAGCCTCCTCGCCCAGGGCCACTAACTGCTCGACGTCCTTCACCCCCGCCAGGACCTCGTCCCGGAGGAGCTGCAGCCGCTCGTGGCTGTAGAAGGGGCAGGTGGCCCTCGGCTCCTGCCTCCGCCTCCTCCTCCTGGGCTCCTCTTCCTCGGTGATGCTCTTCTTCTCTGAGGGGCACGGGGGCAAAGGCAGAAAGCCACAGCTGCCCTGGGGCCAGGAGTGGTTCTATACCATCCAGACCCGTTCCCACAGGGCGGGACCTTCCAGAGCTGCTGCTTATGGTCTCATTGAAACATCCCAGCATCTTACTGTCTTTCTAGCAAAGGCCTACACAAAACCATCTCTCAGCCAGGGTTTTGGGCTAGATCTGGACCAAAAAGCAGACAGGCCCCTTTTCCCCATGTGAGGCTCTTTAGGAAGGAAGCCGGGTCCACCTTACCCTCATTCCCACCATTTCCCACGTCCTTAGAGCCACTCCCCCCCACCATTCCTAGCACCGCCCTGGGCCGCACGAGAGTCCCAGAGGCCTGGGCCACTGGCAGCTACCATGCTTGCTTCTCTGCATCTCCACACAGCGGTCATTGATCAGCTGCACCGAACCCAGCTTCCTCACGTCCCCATTAACACACAGGTTCTGTAAGACCGAGGAGAGGGCAAGAGAAACGGGGCTGCCTCAGCAACACAGAGAGAGCCCCCTGGCCTGCCCGCCCTCCTGCTTCCTTCCAGGGACCAGCACGGCCCGTCCTGCCCTGCGCCCCGCCTCAGCCCCACGGTGGTCCTGGCCTTCTGGGATGGAAACCAGCGGGATGGCACCAGGCTCTCACCTGCCGAGAGCCCAGGGAGACCAGCCGGGTGTCCTGGCCGAAGGGGCTCTTCTGCACCTCGTGCACGAACTGGGCCAGCTGGGAGTGCGTCCGGCTGCAGTAGTAAATCTGCCGGGGGAAGGGGGGGTCGGGGGAGACCATCACCCCAAACACTCTGCACAGGGAGGAGGGCCGGGGCCCAAGAGGCCAAGGGAATGGGGAGGGCGGCCAGGACTCAGACCTAAAGAAGGAGACCACCCCTCACCCCCCCACCCCCGGCAGACCCCAGGTGACCCCTGCCCCGGGTCACGCTCGGCTTCTGCTCCGGCCACACTGGGGGGCTCGGTCATGTCAGGAGAGGGAGTGTCCCCTCAGTGGTAACTCAGACACCAGAAGGACTCTGAGAGTCAGAGGTGTGGGGGTGGGAGTGAGGGTCCACACACACCTCCCAGGGCTCAGGGGCTGGGGGCTGGGTGGGGATAAAGCAGGAGGAGGCTGAGCTCAGTTCTCTCTGTGTGCCCCTCTGAGAACCAGGAGAGGGAAAGGAGAGGGGGGGATATCTAATGTCAACAGAGAAAACCAAAAGTCTTCAGTGCAGGAAGCCGGAGCAGTGTCAGAACCACACAGGCCTCCCAGCCCCCAGGCAAATGCACACTCAGACCAAGGACAGGGACCTGCCACCGCCCACTAACCCCTGGAGACCAGGGGCAGAGCATTCACCCCTCATCCACCTCCCACCACCCCCATGGAGACCTGGGCCCTTGGCCCAGAGGCTGCCCTTCAACGCCCTGGGGCGCAGGCATCTCCCAGGGGCCCTGCCTGGCAAGCACCCGGAAACTTGGGGGCTGGAGACATGGAGATGAAGCTCCTGCCTCACCTGCAGACCCAGGTGGCTCACCTGGGACCCAGGACCCTGTGTCTCACCTTCGTTACGTGTTCTTCATCCAGGTCATCCTCATCCACGTCCACTCTGAGAGGAAAAAACACACGCACGGAGAAAGTCTTCTCAGACTTTGGTTTTTGTTTTAATCCACCCAGAATTCAATTTTTTTAAAAGGCATTAGTGTGCATTGCCTGAGGCTCTCAGAGAGGAGTTATCAACAGGGCCGGCCTCCTGGTCTGTGGAGGGCTGTTCGGGCAGCTCTGGGATTTAAACCATAGGCCACCCAGGACAAAGTCAGCATGACCTCCATGAGGGGCTGGATGTGGGAGGAGGCAAAACACATCCTGTGGGTCAGAACCAGCGGGGCGTGTCCTCAGAGGCTGGCATCTCAGGACGCAGGGCATCGAAGCCACAGAAGTTAAGCTGCAGGATCAGGTGCCTGGCTGGACCCTGAGGTGCATTTTCTGCTTGAATACTGACAAACTGCACTCGAGTTCTTTATCGTGTCCCCCAGGGGCCCCCAGGCAAGGAGCAGGAGAGCAGGCCAGCAATCCGGGGATGGGGGGGCAGGGGGAAGGGCCGTGGGGCACTAGCTGCTCTTGTCTCCCCAGAGCAGGATGGGGTGTGGAGAGTAGCCTGGCACCTTAGCCCTGGGCAGGGTCACAAGTGTCAGTTCTTGTCCAGGTGCTGAAACCTGTGGCTCAGGGCAGGCCTCTGAGCACCAACACGGAAAAGCCCCAGGGCCAGGTGGCTTCACCGGTCAATTCCCCCAAATAAAGAAATAATGCCAATCATTCTCAAACGCTTCCAAAAAAACTGAAGAGGAGGGATCAGTCCGAAACTCATTTCATGAGGCCAGTGTCACTCTGATACCAAAGTCGATAATGACATAGAGGAGAAGAGAATTGCTGGCCAAGATCCCCACTGAATACAGACACAGAAATCCTCAACCAAAACACCAGCAAACCAGCATGTTAATGCATCATGCTTCATGATCAAGTAGGATTTATCCCTAGGATGCAAGGATGTGTCAATATAAGTAAATCAATAAATGTCATAAATCACTTAGTGGAATGAAAGAAAAAAAATTATATGATCATCTCAATAGGTGTAAGAAAAGCATTTGACAAAAGTCAACATCTGGGGCTTCCCTGGTGGCTCAGTGGTAAAGAATCCACCTGCCAATGCAGGAGACACAGGTTTGATTCCTGATCTGGGAAGACCCCACATGCCACGGAGCAACCAAGCCCGTGCACCACGACTGCAAAGCCTGTGCTCTAGAGCCCAGGAGCAGCAACTACGGAAGCCCACACACCCTAGAGCCCGTGCCCCGCAACCAGAGAAGCCACGGCAATGAGAAGCCCAAGCACTGCAACTACAGAAAAACCCACACAGCAATGAAGATCCAGCACTGCCAAAAATAAATAAATAAAATTTCTGTTTAAAAAAGAAAAAAGCTAACAGCTCTAAAAAAGTAATCAATGTCCTCTCGTGATAGAAATTCTCAACAAACTGAAGAGGAGCCTACCTTAACACAATGAAGGCCATTTGTGACAAGCCGGCAGGTCCCATCACACTCAGTGGTAAAGGCTTTTCCTCTAAGATCAGACACAAGGGGGCCCACGCTCACCACTCCTGCTCAGCACAGTACTGGAAATCCTAGCCAGAGCAATCAGGCAAGAAAAAGAAATGAAAGGCATCCAATTTGGAAAGGAAGAATTGCATTCTCTGTTTGCAGATGACATGATTTTACATGTAGAAAACCATGAAGACGTGACTCCAAAACTTGTTAGAACTAATACACAAGTTCAGTAAAGCAGAAGGTGGCAGAGGACGAGTTGGTTAGACAGCATCACCGACTCAATGGACATGAATCTGAGCAAACTCTGGGAGACAGTGGAGGACAGAGGAGCCCCGATGGCTACAGTCCATGAGGTCGCAAAGACTCGGACACTACTTAATGACTGAAAAACAACAACTGGCATAAAAGCAGATGCACAGACCGACAGAACAGAACTGAGAGCCCAGAAATCAACCCTTGTGTATACAGTCAACTAATCTGAAAAGGGGGCCAAGAATACCCAATGGAGAAGAGACAGTGTCTTCAACAAACGGTACTGGGAAAACTAGACATTCACAAGAACAAGAATGAAATTAGACACCTATCTCATACCACTCATAAATTAACTCAAACTTGATTAAAGACTTAAAATGTAACTCCTGAAACCACAAAACTCCTAGAAGAAAACACGGAACAAGCTCCTTAACGCTGGTGTTGACAATGACTTTTTGGAATATACGAGAAGTATAAGCAACAAAGCAAAGATAAACAAGAGGGACTACTTCAAACTAAAAAGTTTCCGGACAAAAGAAAAAAAAAAATCAACAAAATGAAAAGTCAACCTATGGAATGGGAGAAAATATTTGAAAACCATCCATCTGATAAGAGGTTAATTTCCAAAATATATTAGGAACTCCTACAACTCAATAGCAAAAAACCAAACAAAAAACCCATATAATCCAATTTAAAAATGGGCAGGGAAACTGAATGAACATTATTCCAAGTGAAGTAGCTCAGTCGTGTCCGACTCTTTGCAACCCCGTGGACTGTAGCCTACCAGGCTCCTCCCTCCATGGGATTCTCCAGGCAAGAATACTGGAGTGGGTTGCCATTTCCTTCTCCAGGGGATCTTCCCAACCCAGGGATAAAACCTGGGTCTCCCGCATTGCAGGCAGACACTTTAACCTCTGAGCCACCAGGGAAGCCCAATGCAACATACAAATAGCCAACACATACATGAAAAGGTCAAATCCCTTACCATTATACAGCAGAAGTGATAAAGAGATTCAAGGGATTAGATCTGATAGACAGAGTGCCTGAAAAACTATGGACGGAGGTTCACAGCATTATACAGGAGGCCGTGATCAAAACCATTCCCAAGAAAAAGAAATGCAAAAAGGCAAAATGGTTGTCTGAGGAGGCCTTACAAATAGCTGAGGAAAGAAGAGAAGTGAAAGGCACAGGAGAAAAGGAAAGACATACCCATCTGATGCAGAGTTCCAAAGAATATCAAGGAGAGATAAGAAAGCCTTCCTCAGTGATCAGTGCAAAGAAATAGAGGAAAACAATAGAATGGGAAAGACTAGAGATCTCTTCAAGAAAATTAGAGATACCAAGGGAACATTTCATGCAAAGATGGGCACAATAAAGGACAGAAATGGTATGGATCTAACAGAGGAAGAAGATATTAAGAGATGGCAAGAATACACAGAAGAACTATACAAAAAAGATCTTAATGACCCAGATAACCATGATGGTATGATCACTCACCTAGAGACAGACATCCTGGAATGGGAAAGTCAGGTGGGCCTTAAGAAGCATCACTGAAGAAAGCTAGTGAAAGGGCTGGAATTCCAGTTGAGCTATTTCAAATCCTGAAAGATGACCCTATGAAAGTGCTGCCAGCAAATTTGGAAAACTCAGCAGTGGCCACAGGACTGGAAAAAGTCAATTTTCATTCCAATCCCAAAGAAAGGCAATGCCAAAGAATGTTCAAACTACTGCACAATTGCACTCATCTCACACACTAGCAAAGTAATGCTCAAAATTCTCCAAGTCAGGCTTCAACAATATGTGAACCATGAACTTCCAGATGTTCAAGCTGGATTTAGAAAAGGCAGAGGAACCAGAGATCAAATTGCCAATATCCACTGGATCACAGAAAAAGCAAGAGAGTTCCAGAAAAACATCTACTTCTGCTTTATTGACTACGCTAAAGCCTTTGACTGTGGGGATTACAACAAACTGTGGAAAATTCTTTAAGAGATGGAAATACCAGACCACCTTCCCTGCCTCCTGAGAAATCTGTATGAAAGTCAAGAAGCAACAGTTAGAACCAGACATGGAACAAGGGACTGGTTCTAAACTGAGAAAGGAGTATGTCAAGGCTGTATATTGTCACCCTACTTATTTAACTTCTATGTAGAGTACATCATGCGACATGCTGGACTGGATGAAACACAGGCTGGAATCAAGACTGCAGGGAGAAATATCAATAACCTCAGATATGAAGATGACACCGCCCTTATGACAGAAAGCGAAGAAGAACTAAAAAGCCTTTTGATGAAAGTGAAAGAGGAGAGTGAAAAAGCTGGCTTAAAGCTCAACATTAAAAAAACTAAGATCATGGCATCCAGTCCCATCCATCCAGTCAGTTGCTCAGTCGTGTCATTGCAACCCCATGGACTTCAGCATGCCAGGCTTCCCTGTCCATCACCAACTCCCAGAGCTCACTCAAGCTCATGTTGATCAAGTCAGTGATGCCATCCAACCATCTCATCCTCTGTCGTTCCCTTCTCCTCCCACCTTCAATCTTTCCCAGCATCAGGGTCTTTTCCAATGAATCAGTTCTTCACATCAGGTGGCCAAAGTATTGGAACTTCAGCTTCAGCATCAGTCCTTCCAACGAATATTCAGCATCAGTCCTTTCCTTTAGGATGAACTGGTTGGATCTCCTTGCAGTCCAAGGGACGCTCAAGAGTCTTCTCTAATACCACAGTTCAAAAGCATCAATTCTTCGGCGCTCAGCTTTCTTTACAGTCCAACTCTCACATCCACACATGACTATGGAAAAACCACAGCTTTGACTAGACAGACCTTTGTCAGCAAAAGTCTCTGCTTTTTAAAATCCTGTCTATCTGGAGAAGGCAATGGCAACCCACTCCAGTACTCTTGCCTGGAAAATCCTATGGACGGAGGAGCCTGGTAGGCTACAATCGCAAAGGGTCGGACACGACGGAGCAACTTCACTTTCACTTATGTTGGGAGTGTTTTGTCTTGTCCCTCCCACCTCTCTCCCCTGCCT
Organism: Dama dama; assembly: GCF_033118175.1. Taxonomy (NCBI): domain Eukaryota; kingdom Metazoa; phylum Chordata; class Mammalia; order Artiodactyla; family Cervidae; genus Dama; species Dama dama. The sequence goes on from NC_083702.1 coordinate 13,163,889, forward strand.
GTTTGCACCGAGGCGAAAAAGAAAGCCTTTCAAACCAAAATGTTGGGTTCCCCTGTCTTCTCTAGAGCAAATGAGGCATGAGCCAGCAGGCGTGGCCGGGATCTTTGTGTCCCTCCTGGGGGCCAGTGCTTTCACGCCGCTTACAGCGAGGGAGGGTACTAAACATGTCTCAGTGCTTCCAGGCGTGGGTGGCAGTAGCCCGTCCCAGTAGCCACCCGGTGTCAGCAGACATTCAGCCCTCCCACCCAGCAGACTCTTCCCCTCACGCTGGGCTAAGAAGGCCAACGCCATGATGAGGGATCCTTGTCCCATGGAAGGTGACGCTTGCACTTCTTGCATCCTCTCCTGAAGCCTCTGCCTGACCCCCTGCTGTGCTCAAAGGCGCATGGTGGGGGAGGCCCCCAGCTGCCTTCTTGTCACCCCTCCTCCACTTCCCTCCTCTGTCCCCAGTGTGTCCTATAATAAAATTGAAGAGATTAGGGTGGGAAAAAATAAAATAAAATGCTGTCTAGGTTGGGCATAGCTTTTCTTCCAAGGAACAAGCGTCTTTTAATTTCATGACTGCAGTCACCATCTGCAGTGATTTTGGAGCCCCAAAAAATAAAGTTTCTCACTGTTTCCATTGTCTCCCCATCTATTTGCCATGAAGCGATGGAACCAGATGCCATGATCTGAGTTTTCTGAATGTTGAGTTTTAAGCCAACTTTTTCACTCTCCTCTTTCACTTTCATCAAGAAGCTCTTTAGTTCTTCTTCGCTTTCTGCCAGAAGGGTGGTGTCATCTGCGTATCCGAGGTTATTGATATTTCTCCTGGCAATCTGGATTCCAGCTTGTGCTTCATCCAGCCCAGCATGTCGCATGATGTACTCTGCATAGAAGTTAAATAAGTAGGGTGACAATATTAAGCCTTGACATACCCCTTTCCCAATTTGGAATCAGTCCATTGTTCCATGTCTGGTTCTAACTGTTGCTTCTTGACTTTCATACAGATTTCTCAGGAGGCAGAGAAGGTGGTCTGCTATTTCCATCTCTTAAAGAATTTTCCACAGTTTGTTGTGATCCACACAGTCAAAAGTTTTGGCATAGTCAATAAAGCAGATGTTTTTCTGGGACTCTCTTGCTTTTCTGATGATCCAATGGATATTGGCAGACATCTTTTCTAAATCCAGCTTGAACAACTGGAAGATTCTCAGTCCACTTACTGTTGAAGCCTGGCTTGGAGAATTTTGAGCATTACTTTGCTAGTGTGTGAGATGAGTGCAATTGTGCAGTAGTTTGAACATTCTTTGGCATTGCCTTTCTTTGGGATTGGAATGAAAATTGACTTTTTCCAGTCCTGTGGCCACTGCTGAGTTTTCCAAATTTGCTGGCAGCACTTTCATAGGGTCATCTTTCAGGATTTGAAATAGCTCAACTGGAATTCCAGCCCTTTCACTAGCTTTCTTCAGTGATGCTTCTTAAGGCCCACCTGACTTTCCCATTCCAGGATGTCTGTCTCTAGGTGAGTGATCATACCATCATGGTTATCTGGGTCATTAAGATCTTTTTTGTATAGTTCTTCTGTGTATTCTTGCCATCTCTTAATATCTTCTTCCTCTGTTAGATCCATACCATTTCTGTCCTTTATTGTGCCCATCTTTGCATGAAATGTTCCCTTGGTATCTCTAATTTTCTTGAAGAGATCTCTAGTCTTTCCCATTCTATTGTTTTCCTCTATTTCTTTGCACTGATCACTGAAGAAGGCTTTCTTATCTCTCCTTGATATTCTTTGGAACTCTGCATCAGATGGGTATGTCTTTCCTTTTCTCCTGTGCCTTTCACTTCTCTTCTTTCCTCAGCTATTTGTAAGGCCTCCTCAGACAACCATTTTGCCTTTTTGCATTTCTTTTTCTTGGGAATGGTTTTGATCACGGCCTCCTGTATAATGCTGTGAACCTCCATCCATAGTTTTTCAGGCACTCTGTCTATCAGATCTAATCCCTTGAATCTATTTGTCACTTCTATATAATCATAAGGGATTTGACTGAGGTCATACCTTAGTGGTCTAGTGGTCTTCCCTACTTTCTTCAATTTTAGTCTGAATTTTGCAATAAGGAGTTCATGATCGGAGCCGCAGTCCGCTCTCAGTCTTCTTTTTGCTGACTGTATAGAGCTTCTCCATCTTCAGCTGCAAAGAATATAATCAATCTGATTTCACTGTTGGCCATCTGGTGATGTCTATGTGTTGAGTCATCTCTTGTGTTGTTGCCTTTATATGTGTTTCAGTGTCATATCTTTTTGTCTTTTCATACTGTTCATGGGGTTCTCAAGGCAAGAATACTGAGTGATTTTCCATTCCCTTCTCCAGTGGACCATGTTTTGTCACAACTTTCCACCATAACCCATCCGTCTTGGGTAGCCCTACATGGCATGGCTTATAGTTTCATTGAGTTATACAAGGCTGTGGTCCACATGTCTGGTCCCATCACTTCATGGCAAATAGATGGGAAAACAATGGAAAAAGTGACAGACTTTATTTTCTTGGGCTCCAAAATCACTGCAGATGGTGACTGCAGCCATGAAATTAAAAGATGCTTGCTCCTTGGAAGAAAAGCAGTGACCAACCTAGATAGCATATTAAAAAGCAAAGACATTACTTTACTGACAAAGCTCCACCTGGTCAAAGCCATGGCTTTTCCAATAGTCATGTATGGGTGTGAGAGTTGGACTATAAAGAGAGCTGAACACCGAAGAATTGATGCTTTTGAGCTGTGGTGTTGGAGAAGACTCTTGAGAGTCCCTTGGACTGCAAGGAGATCAAACCAGTCAATCCTAAAGGAAATCAGTCCTGAATACTCACTGGAAGGACTGATGCTGAAGTTCCATTACTTTGGCCACCTGATATGAAGAACTGACTCATTTGAAAAGACCCTGATGCTGGGAAAGATTGAAGGCAGGAGGAGAAGGGGATGACAGAGGATGAGATGGTTGGATGGTGTCACCGACTCAATGGAGTTGAGTCTGAGCGAGTTCTGGGAGTTGGTGAAGGACAGGGAAGCCTGGCATGCTGCAGTCCATGGGGCTGCAAAGAGTCGGATGTGACTAAGCAGAGCTGAACGTGAAAAGGTGTTCAACATCGCTAATCAACACAGAAATGCAAATCAAAACCAGCCATTTCTAGTTCACTCAGGAATAATAGCTCACAAATTAGAAACCTATGAGTGTGGACCAACAGAAGCCTTAGGTTAAGTAAAACTCAGCCTGAGGACAACTCGAGGGCTTACCTCACAAGCCTTACACAGCTTGACTTGGTGCTAGAGCCTGAGACTTAAGAGTTAGACCAGCGGGGTTCAAGTCCCCAGCTGGTGGCCTTGGCCCAGGCCTGGCACCCTGCTGGACCATGGTGCCCTGAATGCAGAGCCAAGATACAAATACCGCCGAGAGGAGGGAGCTGCCTAAGCTGGCAGAGAAAGGGCTTGCTGCTGTGGGCATCCTCCATGCCATGAAGAGGGGCCTCACTGCAGAAGAGGGGGCCTGCCTCTCAGGGTGGAGGAAGGAGCTGCTCCCTGGAAACCTGCACAGACCCAGGCAGGGGGGTGGGTGGAGGTGACGCTCTTACCCACTGGGCACTCCTTTCTCCTCGTCACTCTCATACTCTGCGAGGACCAGCTCCTCCTCCCCAGAGGCCACCTGCTCGGGCTCTGTGCCTGTGGCCAGCATCTCACTGCTGAGCCGGAGCAGACGCTCTGTTTCCTCATCTTCCTGTCTCTGTGGGGCAAAGAGAAAGAAACCTTGATGCCGGTGCCCCACCCCAGACGAGGCAGCATTAGGCGGCCATGGCAGTGCGCCCACCACTGACATGGGCCTCGAGGGACTGGTGCCAACGCCCCAGGACCTGTCCTTCAGCTCAGGCTGCCCCACTCCCGGGGAAGGGGCCGAGGGCCCAGCTGCTCACCCCGACCAGCTGCGTGGGCGGACACAGCCTGGATGCGGTCCCGGGGACCACACTCACCACGCGCTTGGCCGCGAACCGGAGCTTTGCGTTGTGACGGACCTGCTGCAGGCGCTCTTCTCGCTTCTTCCTCCGGACCTGCTCCTCCTGGAGGGGGGACGCCAGAAGGGAGACTCCTGCAGGAAGCCCCGGAGCACGCCCCTTCTGGAGCCAGGGTGCCCCAGTCCAGGGCTTTTCGCCTATGGGCAGCCTGCCCTGCCCTGCTGGCCTCGTCGGCTGCAGCATGGCCAGCAGACCCTGAGCACTGTAGAAAGGACACACTCTTCATCCAGCATGGCCCTTAAGGAGTCCGATGCCAGGGAAGCCAGGCCCGTGCTGCCACTGGCAACGGTGTGGTTCCTCTCCCAGCAGTGAAAGGGAACTGCTGGTAAAGAACCCGCCTGCCGATGCAGGAGACCCGGGTTTGATCCCTGGGTCGGGAAGATCCCCTGGAAAAGGGAATGGCAACCCACTCCAGGATTCTTGTCTTGAGAACTCCATGGACAGAGGAGCTGGTGGGCTACAGTCCATGGGGTCGCACAGAGTCAGACACGACTGAATCGACTTAGCACGTACTCGTGAATGCCAACCTAGAGAAAGCCTGGTGACATCAGCTTAACACGGACAGTGAGGGCACAGCACCAGCCACCCAGGAGGTGGCCAGAGGACACACAGCAAGGACACACGCTGTCCAGCCTTGGGATTCACCTGAAGTCACCACGGATGCCCCGTTCCCAGATCGCCCTACCTCCCATAACCCAATCTCACCTTCAATCGGTCCACCAAGTCCCTTTCTTCCTTCTTCTGCACAAACTGAGTGATCCAGTCGGGCTCTCCGGTGGCCTCTGGGGTGCCTGGGTTCCCCTGGCAGGAGGATGGGAGACCCGGGGCTGGGGCTAGCCCATTGTTCGAGGCGGGGGCTCCAGCCTCCAGCAGACGCTCCTCCTCTTGGCGTTTCTTCTGTTCAAAGTCGCGGAGCCAGGAGAGGGCCCCGCAGATGAGACTTAGGGATTTTCCCTACAGGGAGAAAAACCCTCTCAGACATAGAGGCCAAGAGACCCAGCTTCCCGAATGACCTTTCCTGTTGTAATAAAGCATCTGATGTTAAGTATCAGAGGGCGCTCCAAGACCCGCTTCGGAAAGGAAGAAGAGGGAAGGGAACTGGCCTTTTCCTAGAGCACAGCTAAGAACAAAAGAAAAATAAAAGCGAAATTCTTTAATTATATGTCTTCACTGTGTTCTTCAAAGAATAAAAGAGGTTTATCAAGCTACCTTTAAGTACTGCAAGTCACCACAATGAGAAGAACGGCAGAAACTGAATAAATAGCCCAGAAAATGAATTAAGGCCCCCCCCCCCAAAAAAAGGGGCACATCATGAAATCCTGGATACAACCTGCTGAGGCAGGGATGCAGTCAACATATCTGCGCAGACAGAAGGTGATCGGCCCCAGGAGTCCCAATGCTATGAAATTTTGAAGCAAACCAATTGTTCTGGAGAATACATCTGTTGGTTTAAACATCAGACTTTTCCCTGGAGGTCCTTGACGTGGGTTGAATTGTGTCCCCCTGACCCCGGTATCTCAGAATGTGGCCCTGCTTGAAAACAGACATCCTGAGTTAAGACGGGGTGGGCCCTGATCCAGAGAGACAGTCGTGTCCGACCCTGTGCAACCCCACGGACTATAGCCCGGCAGGTTTCTCTGTCCATGAAATTTCCCAGGCAAGCATACTGGAGTGGGTTTCCACTCCCTTCTCCAGGGGATCTTCCCGACCCAGGGATCGAATCCATGTCTCTTGCATCTCCTGTATCGACAGGTTCTTTACCAGCTGAGCTACCAGGAAAGGCTGTGTATAAAACAGTACCCTTGCATAATAAAAAGGGGAAATGTGGACACAGAGGCAGCGAAGGCAGACAATGCAAAGAGACGGGAGGAAGCTTCCTGTCCACATGCCCAGGACAGGGGCGTGGACAGATCCTTCCCCCAGGCCCTCAGGAGGGACCTTGCCGACATCTGGATTCTGGACATCTAGTCTCCAGGCTATGAGACCATAAATTCCCACATTTATGCCACTGTCTGTGGTGTGTTCTCACGGCAGCCCAGGCAGGCAGGCAAAGAGGATGACTGTATGATGAGTTGCGATGCTGAGACACTACTGGATGGTGAAGAGAAGAACAGGTGTAAGCACACTGAAAGTGACACAAACCTTTAAAAGACAACTACTGACTTAAAAGTTATTCAAGAGAAGAAAAAGAGACCGAAAATATGTAACTGCAGCAGGAGGGTGGGCAGAGGGAGAGGAAAGAGACGGTCAGAAAGCTCCATCTTACCTATGGCAAGAGGCCCCAGCAACCACAGCCAATAAAGCAAAAAACAGCAGCATCGGCTTGTGATTTCAACATATGTAAACCAAGAGTATTTAAGAAATAGATAAGAGAGTTAAAAGCACCGGTCCAAGGAACCAAGTTTGATACATGTGACTTTTTAAACTACACACACTGTTCTTTGATTCAATGTTTCACGTGACTTTAAAGAGAGGAGGACAAGGGACTTCCCTGGTGGTCCAGTGGTTGAGACTCCGTGCTTCCAAACAGGGGGGTGCAGGTTTGATCCTTGGTCGGGGAGCTAAGATCCACATGCTGCAAGGTGTGGCCAAAAATAAACAGAGCTTCCCTGATGGCTCAGTGGTAAAGAATCCGCCTGCCAATGTAGGAGACACGGGTTCCATCCCTGATCTGGGAAGATCCCACATGATGCAGAGCAACTAAGCCCACGCACCACAGCTGCTGAGCCTGTGCTCCAGAGTCTGGGAGCTGCAACTACTGAAGCCCACATGCCCTAGAGCCCGTACTCTGCTACAAAAGAAGCCACTGCAGTGAGAAGCCTGCACAGTGCAACTAGAGAGTAGCTCCCACTCACCACCAGAAAAAAAGCGGAAGCAGCAAATGAAGACCCAGCAGAGCCAAAAATAAACACAAAAAATTATTTTAAAAATAAGGAAAGAAAAAAAGAGAGAGAGGAAAAGATGCTTCATGACATCAGGTGAGGCAGATGGTCAGACAAGGACCTGAACCTCCTCAGATCTATTTACAGGAAGTTGCTCCTGATCCCAATCAGTATATCAGTGGGTTGGGAGGGGAGAAGTCCCATGCACTGCATTTATTTATTTATTTTTGGCCACGCTGCATGGCACCTGGGATCTTAGTTCCCCAACCAGGAATCAAACCCATAACCCTGCAGTGGAAGCACAAGGGAATTCCCCACGTGCACTGGCTGTAAATGGAGGGCTGGAGACTGGCAGCAAGAAGCTGCTTTAACAACTCCTCAACCTGCACAGCATCCTCGTCCCACACAACATCCTCATCCCGCATAGCATCTTCGTGACCCACACTGTGTGAATCCGCAGGAGGGAGTCTCCCTCCCACTCACTGCGTCTGAAGGAACAAAACGGAACCAGAAGAGCAGCCCCGCCTGTGTCTCCCCAGGAGAGGATGACACACTCCCATCAGCGGATGAGACGACATGAGTCACTTTCCTCTGTTCATTCACTCAACACACACATTACCATCCCGGGCCAACTGGGCCAAGCTCCCCAGGTGGCAGGGACACAGAGGAGAGGCCCGAAAGGTCCTCCAGGAGGTCACAGCAACACCCACACGGGCAGCCCACTGTCACACGGCACTTGCTGCAACAATAAAGTGCGAGAGAGGAGCAGGACCCCAACAGTCCTCAGTGGTCAACCTCTAACAAACCCCTCCTTCCAGGCCAGGAAGGAAAACTGAGGGGCTCCGGACTGGGTTACTCTGGCCCTTGGTGACCCAATTTGTGGAGAATAAACCCGTGTGTGATCTGTGAGTAAGCCAGAGTAATTTCTGTTTCTCAGTTGTGTGCTCAGAGCAAGATGGACGGTTTCAGTGCTCCGAGTCGTGGTTTCTACACCATTCAAATTCTCATGTGCCTCCAGCCTAATTTTTCTGTGACCCCGGGGCTGTGTTTAACTGTTTAATAAATAGACAGGAGTGACTTACTCAGAATGATAAATAGAAAGAATGACCTTTCTAAGCTTCACACCATGACTCTCTGTGCAGGCAGACGGGCATGCTGGCGTCCTCTGACTTGTCAACAGCGTCTCCCCAGACCTTCTCAGGCCCCCACTGGTCATACTTACGGTGCCGGTTGGACTCTCAAATATCCCAATCTTGCCCGCCTCCAGCACCTGGTACAGCGCTGCCATGAAGTCTTTCTGGATGGCATATGGTGTGAAGGGAAACGGGAAGTGGACGCCACCAGCCTCCTGCGTCTTGTCGGCCATAATCCTGGAGGGAAAGAAAGCCAGCAGCTCTCTGATAGACAAGTACTGGCCTGAGATATCGAACAGTTCCTAAGAGCAGCCTCAGTACTAGTTACCCACTTTCTCCCCAGGGGGGACCATTTTTGGCAAGCAAAAGTCATGCTCTCTCCAACTGTGGGCCTCCCCATGAGGCCTGGCCAGAGTCGCAGTTCATCCAGAGACACTCATCAAAACTGGACACAGGGGAACTTGGCCCAGGCAGCCCTAACAGAAACCCCTGCCGCCCCACCTGCCTGCACACCTTTCTAAGGGCCTGGAGATTTCCCCTGACGGCCTGTCATTATTTCTGCAGCCATTTCGCTTTCTTCTCCGACGCCACGCCTTCCGGCCACACCTCCCGGCATCCCAGGACACTGCTTTTCTTCCTCTACCTTGAAGACCTAAGAGGTCGTGACCCACAGGCGGAGCATCACAAGCATAGCTTTTCCACATGTCACACACCCACCCCTATCAGACAGGCATCTTCAGTTTGTTTCTAATTCATCCCAGCCCCCACTTCCAGCACAAACTAGAGCCGCCCCCTAACCACGGTCCCACCTCCTTCCTGAAAGCTTTCTGCGTGGCCCTGGCCTGGGACCGACTGGAAGGGCGTCCCAGAACTGAGGTCGCAGCAGTGCTCTGCCTCTGCACGCCCAGGTCCAAGAAAAAGTTCTCTGTTCCGTGTTTATTCCATCTTTTCCTCTTCTTCTGACCCTGGCTTCTCTGAGACAGCTTTTACACACCCTTTCTTTCTTTAATCACCATCTTCCATCCTGGCCCCCGCTCTCTCTCTTTGGAAGTCACTGCTCTGAGCTAGGTAAACAGGACCAGCTCACCTCAGTACAAATATGAATAAATCTAAATCCCATGTACACCTCTGCTACACAAGTGGCCTCAGGAAGACCAGTGACCATATTGATTCATTTATGAGGAGAGGGAGTTGCACGGTGTTCTTCCAGTTAAAGAGTTTAGGGAAAGTTAAAACAAGAACTGAGGTGGAACGATAAAAATAAGGATGACAAAACCAGGACAGTTCAATAGCAGAGGTAGGCCTGTAATCAAAAACCCACTAAAACATGGAGGGAAAGGAGACAGGCCCTAACAAACCCCAAATACCTGCCCTGTGTAAATCACTCCACAGGCCCTTCCATTTTTGTCATCTTGTTTAATCTGTACAACATTGTAAGGATATAGTTGTTGGATCCTGACACTTACAGAAATTAAATAACTGTTCAAAGACTCAGCTCAGAAAGGAAACCCAGGGATCCAAGCCCAGGTTCACATGGCTGTTCTAGTCCAACTCATGTGTCGGCAAAAGAGAACTAGCATCAATAAAAGGGAGATTTACTGAAAAGATACATACTGAGAGATTAAGAATACAGCCAATCTGGGAAATCCAAGAGCAGAAGCCATGGACTGGGTACTACTTCTTGCAGACCAGAACTGCAGAGTGGTTCAGGTTTTAAGACGGTTCCAGGAAGTCCACCAGCAATAAATGCCTTCGGATTCCCAGTTCTTCTGCTCCAACACATGCCACGTGGAGCCTGCCCAGCCTCCTCTGCTCAATCGCGGCTTCAGCTTTACCCCAACGCTGGCCTGCATGCTGCCTCTGCAGCCCCCTTAACTTCTGGCTTCAGCTCCCACTGTCAAGCAAAGTCTTCTGTTTCCTAGTTCTAAATCCCAGGAGAGAAATCTGAGCTCCCCCCACCACCCGACCCTTTTATTTTTTAATTGGCATTTAACTGGTGACCCAGACGGTAAAGACTTCACCTGCAATGAGGGAGACCTGGGTTCAATCCCTGGGTCAGGAAGATCTCCTACAGAAAGGAACGGCAACCCACTCCAGTATTCTGGCCTGGAAAATCCCATGGACAGAGGAGCCTGGTGAGTACGGTCCATGGGGTTGCAAAGAGTTGGACATGACTAAGTGACTAACACTTAACTTGTAATGACGGGAATGAGCTACATGAATACATGTATATGGATACATCTCTCTTCTCTCTTGGATATCCCTCCCAGCCCTCCTCCATCCCACCCCTCTAGGTCATCACAGAACATCAAGTTGAGCTCCCTGTGTGAAGAGCAGCTTCCCACTATCAGTTTCACACATGGGAGTGCATATATGTTAATCCTCATCTCCCAATTCATCCCACTCTCCCTTCGTCCCTGCTCACCCCGTGTCCACGTGTCTGTTCTCTACATCTGCATCTCTATCCCTGCCCTGCAAATCTCCTGTCTTTAAAGATAGATCACTCGACAGCCTAGAGACCACTGGCTGAGCCATGATCTAATCAGCCTGGGCCTTCTGCCTGCCGTCCCTCTCTGCTTGGGGACCGGAGTCCTGGACATTTAGGACTCAGCTCCTCAGAGGCTTCTCACTCTATCTGCCACCCTCTAATGGTCAAACACCTCCCCTCCAAACACACACACTGCTCTTTGTCATTCTTTTATCTCATTATTTGAAACACTGTATTTTTGTTGTTCATAGCTCTCAGCACTATCTGAACTTATTTACTGTCCTCCCCCACTAGAATATAAATAGCATAAAAGGAGGAACCTTGTCTGCCTTGCTCTTCCCTGCCCCCTAGCATTCAGAACAGGTGCCCTGGCACTTAGCAGGCAATCAATAAACAGGTGATAAATGAATAGCCAGTCTGAGGTAGGGGCTGTGGGAGGGGGTTTCTGTTCTTCAGAGGGATGGGGAGAGGAGATCTATGACTTCAGTATCTAGTCCAAGGGCCAGTTCTTTGATGGTTTCAAACTGTTTTCATATAACCTCACAACCCTATGCAGTCAGGATTTTTATTAGTTCTATTTCACAGTTGAAGAAACAGGGGCTCAGAAAAGTTAAGTGATTTGCTCACAATCACTCAGCAAGGGCTTGAATCCAAGATTTTAACATATATCTGCCTCTGAGCCGGGGCTTCCCAGGCAGCTCAGTGGTTAAAGAATCCGCCTGCCAAGCAGGAGACCTGGGCTTGATCCCTGAGTCAGGAAGATCCCCCGGAGAAGGGAATGGCTACCCACTCTGGTATTCTTGCCTGGGCAGAGCAGCCTGGCAGGCTACAGCCTGTGGGGTCACAAGGGAGTCGGACACAACGAAGCGACTAAATAGCAGCAGCAGCCTCTGAGCTCCTGAGCTGTAGATTTCTAATCTTCCTCCCACCAGGGTAAGTAGGATGAAAAGACTTGGTTACCAAACTTTAGAATGACAACACGAAACAATAAAGAACAAAAGTAATTATTATTTCACTTCTCTGTGGGTGGTAATTAGGGATCTCATTATTCCAGGAGCAGCACAAGCTAAACCATAAGTGAAAAAAGGGTTTAGCTAAATCCAAGAATAAAGGATTCACTAAGTGCTGTTTAAAGATGTTTGGTATAACTTTTTCCAATCTCTTCAGGCTGGTTGCCTGGACATGAGGCCACACACACACAAGTTGTCCCTAGAATTCCCCACCAGTGTAAAGACACAAGGAACGGCAATCTCATGCAATCGCATGCTCACTCATGCTCATTGACACGTGAAGGCATCTCAGGTACACAGTTCAGTCGCTCAATCGTGTCCGACTCTTTGCGACCCCATGGACTGCAGCACGCCAGGCCTCCCTGTCCATCACCAACTCCTGGAGTTAACTCAAATTCATGTCCATTGAGTCGGTGATGCCATCCAGACATCTCATCCTCTGTCGTCCCCTTCCCCTCCTGCCCTCAATCTTTCCCAGCATCAGGGTGCACACAAGTCCTCAAAGCGCTCATTTACTTCAGTCTTCGATGATCACTTATTTACCTGGGTACAAACTTGCTACAGACTGATGGTGTTCCCCCTACCCCAAATTCATGTGTTAAAAGCCCTAACCCTCATCATGAGGCTGTATCAGGAGAAAGAGCTTTTAGGGAGTCATTAATATTAAATGTGGAGAAGGAAATGGCAGCCCATTCCAGTATTCTTGCCTGGGAGATCCCATGGATAGAGGAGCCTGGTGGAATTACAGGTCATGCGGTTGCAAAGAGTCGGACACCACTGAGCGACTAACATTTTAACATTAAGTGAAGGAGGTAATTAGGATCACATGGAGTCCTAATAGTGGGGTCCTGACCTCTATAGGACTGGGGGCCTTGGACTTCCCAGCCTCTAGACCTGGGAGAGAGAAGTTCTCTGTTCAGGCCTCCCAGCCTATGGCAGCCTGAGCAGGTGAGACGCCTGTGTTCCAGGTACCATCCTACTGTTCCCCCCCTAAAGTGCTTTAACTGCACACACCTGGGAGACAACCAGGCTCTAGCCCACCTGCTGTGAATCTGGGATGGCGGGGCTGAGAGGTGCCAGCTGGCCCCAACCCCACAGCCTTGTCTTGCTTCTCTCCCACCCAGCTACACCTTCGGAGCTGTCACAAAGTGTGACGATTTAGCTGCACTTTTCAAGGCACTGCCTCCCACAGTCTGGTCAATTCCATCCGTCCCAGGCCTCCTGGCTGGCCACTGCTCCACCCGGGTTCGCTGAGTGGCAGGATGGCTCTGGGGGTCAGACTGCCCAATCTGGGATCCCGCCTGTATCCCCGCTTAAGTCCACATCTCTGACTCCGTTTCCCCAGCTGCAGGGGGCAGTCAGTTCAGTCGCTCAGTCGTGTCAGACTCTGCGACCCCATGGACTGGAGCACGCCAGGCTTCCCTGCCCAACGTCAGCTCCCGGAGTTTACTCAAACTCATGTCCATCGAGTTGGCGATGACATCCAACCATCTCATCCTCTGTCGTCCCCTTCTCCTCCTGCCTTCAATCTTTCCCAGTATCAGGGTCTTTTCCAATGAGTCAGTTCTTCGCATCAGGTGGCCAAAGTATTGGAGCCAGCATCAGTCCTTCCAATGAATATTCAGACGGATTTCCTCTAGTATGGACTGGTTGGATCTCCCTGCAGTCCAAGGGACTCTGTCCCTTGCAGGGGACGGGGAACGGCGCATTCGGTGGCCCTGCAGGGACCAGCAGGTACTACCACTTGCAAAGCGCGCTCAGCACCGCCGGCGGAACCGCCTTGTAGCCGCCAGCTCACGGTCAGGTCCCGCCCCGCGGCCTCTCCCGCCCTCCCATTGGTGCCTGGCCTGTCGATCACACGGCGGCCCCGCCCCAGGACGCTTTCCCGCCACCGGCTAGTCCCGCTCCCCGGCTTATCCACCAGTCTGCCCTTTCTCATCTCGTTCCACGTCCTCGGCAACGCGCTCACCTTCCTCGTCGTCAGGGCTGCTCCGCCGAGGCCAGACCGGCGAGCAGTCCAGGCGGACGCCGCTGAACCTGAAACTCCGGCTCCTCGCCGGTGTCAGCGTCTCCCAGGGCAGCACGCCGCGGTGCACGCCCCCCGCAGCACTGCGCGTGCGCACCCCGGGCTCGGTGGGGCGGGTCCCCGTGTTGCGCCACTGCGCTTGCGCGGCCGGTTGGTCCGGGGCTCTGTCTCCATAGCCCAGTAGAGCGCCCCGCCGCTGCGCTCTGGGGTCACTGTGCGTGCGCGCTCCTTGGCTCTCCTGGTGATGGAGTTCGCGTTTGGTGTCTGCGCGTGCCCGGCGGGTTCAGCTGGGGCGGGAACCCCAGCGGAGGGATCGTGATTTGCGCTCTGTACACTTCCTTCTCTGCGCCCTCCGCCGCCATCCGTGGGGGCGTGTTTCTTTGCCAGCTGGCAGCCATAAATACTGAGCGCAGTCGGTTGACTTCAATTGACCATGTTTATCAAACAGGTGGCGCTAGTGGTAAAGAACCCGCCTGCCAGTGCAGAAGACTTAAGAGACACTGGTTCGATCCGTGGGTTGGGAAGATCCCCTGGAGGAGAGCATAGGCAACCCACTCCAGGATTCGTGCCTGGAGAATCCCATGTAGCTTGGTGGGCTACAGTCTATGGGGGTCGCAAACAGATGCGACTGAAGCGACCTAGCACATCAAACACTTAAGGACCAGGTGCGTAGCTGACTAAGGAAGCCTGTATTCTGGCCCTGGAACTGAGCCTGGTAAAACCAGCTTACTCTGCCCAGTTTTTCATTAACCTCTTTATCTAAAACTTTATTCCCTTCCTTATCCTGCACCTGTTGCCCTCAGGATTGAAAATTATCCAAGAAAAGGGGGGATTGGAACCCAGAAGCACCCTACAGGGGTCTCCCAGGTGAAAAAGCCTCTCCGTGTTCTCCTCCTTGTTTGTAGAAAAAGGCTTTGGTCTTTTGATACCCTTCCTGAGTTCCACAGGGAAGGCACAGGCAATTACGGATAAAGGAACACAGAACCAGGAAGAGCAGTTAAACAGAAGTTAGGACCATCGTTCATTGATAAAACAGCCCTAGAGCCTCCTCAAGACGTATACATAATAATCTAACACCCATCTTTGAGTAGTTCTGTGGGAACTGAGACCCTCACCCCGGGGAGGATGGTGGCTACAAGCTGAGCACAAGCGCGTGAAACCCAGACTGTCTGGAACCAGAAGGTTGAAGATTAAGAAACCTGAAACACTGCCCTGTTACCTCACCTCCAACCAATCAGATTACAGCCGCTGTGCTCCCGGCTCAGTCCGGCAGTCAGCCTTGTACTCTCCCTCACCACAACCCCCTGTCAGGAAATTGACTCTGCCTCGTGGAGGGTGGTTGTTCAGTCACTCAGTCGTGTCCAACTCTGCAATCCCATGGACCACCACGCAGTGTGGAGGGTGAGCAGCCCGGAAGTTCAATCTGGTCATAGACCCGGCTCCTATCTGACCTTAACGTGAGACCCAGTTATTTTACCTCTAGAATGGACCGCACCTCCCCAGCCCACCTCAGCAGGGTTGAGACAGACTAAGTGATTAAATAGTTAATCCCACAAAGGGATTCTAAGTAGAAAGATGGGAGACTCCTGTAAGTTAATGATTACTCAAGAAAGCAGGTGTGCTTAGCAACACAACCAAGCAACAGAAGCACGAGACATGCCCCCAAACAATAAGACAATGGTGGCATGAGCCCCACATCCGGCCCAGTGAGCTCAGTAAGTTAGTGACCCCTAGGACATGCTCTCTGCACAGATGAAAAATAATATTGTTTGTGGACCTAGATTAACCATGCAGGGACAAGAAAACTCCCCTGCTTAACCTGGAGGAGGAACTAATAATGAAAATGACGTCTACTCAAGAAAGACAAAAAAGGTCTTATCCCCCTCCCCACTTTTCCTTTGATTATCAAACTGTAGCCCAGTACGTCCTCAGCATATGGCATTTCTTGCCCGCCTGCTTAAAAGCCTCACACATGTCCTATTCTGGTAAATCACTTGTCTACCACTTTGCTCTTACTGAATTCTTCTCTGCACTGAGACAGAAAGGACTATGGTACCAAAGCTCTTCAGACACTTTCAGTTCTGGAAGCCAAGTTGAGGACTGTTGCTACTGGCCCCAGTCCTGCCTCGGGGGATTCACCTAGTCAGGAGGGTAGAGCACATCTCCTTCACCTCTTCAGACGTGGTTCTTCTTTGCCACTCAGGGATTAGACTGCATGACTCCTGTGAGCTTTTCTGAAGGCATGTCAAGTGTGTGTTTTCCAACACCACACAGTAACCCAGTTTTGACACTACCTGCAGGTAACTGGGATCCCACATGTTAGGGGCTCAGTCCCACAGGACTGCAACATTAGACAGCAACCCCAAGGCCAGGTCGTCATCTGTGCTGCTCACCTTGTTCAGTCACTCAGTCATGTCTTTGTGACTCTTTGTGATCCCATGGGCTGCATCACACCAGGCTTCCCTGTCTCCCAGAGTTTGCTCAAACTCATGTCCATTGAGTCAATGATGCCATCCAACCATCTCATGCTCCGTTGCCTTCTTCTCCTGCCCTCAGTGTTTCCCAGCATCGGGGTCTTTTCCAGTGAATCAGTTCTTCGAATCAGGTGACCGAAGTATTAGAGCTTCAGTATCAGTCTTTCCAATGAATATTCAGGGTTGATTTTCTTTAGGATTGATTGGTTTGCTCGCCTTGCTGTCCAAGGGACTCTTTCCCAGCACCACAGTTTGAAAGCTGCTACTGACTGTAAATCAGAGGTTTCCACAAGCTCCTCCTTGGGTTTGATTAATTTGCTAGAGAGACTGACAGAACTGAGGAAGACATTTTACTTACGAGAACATCAGTTTATGTAAAAAGAAATAACTCAGGAGCAGCAGGAGGAAGAGATGCACAGGGCAAGTGTATGGGGAGGGAACGGAGTTTCCACTTTCCCCACATCTCCATGAGTTCACCAACCCAGAAGCTCTCCAAACCTCATCTTTCCATGTATTTAATAGAGGCATCGTTACGTAGGCGCAAGTTGATGAAATCATTGGTCATTGGTGATTTCTTTTTTTTTTTTTAAATGGCCATATCTTGCCGCACATGGGACCTTCATTCCCCAAACAGGGACTGAACTAGCCTAGCGTCCACTGCACTGGAAGGCAGAGTTTTAACCACTGGACCACCAAGGAACCCACTGGTGACTGAACTCCATCTCCAGCCCCCTCCCCTCCCAGGAGGCTTGGGGATGGACCTGACCATTCCCACCTTCCAGTCACCCAGTTTGTTCCCCTGGCTCACAGCCTTAGGCTGGTTACCTAGGGGCTTCCCCAGAATCACAGTATTAATATAACAAGAGACACCTGCATCTCTTTCCTCACTAGGGAAATTTCAAGGGTTTTAGGAGCTCTGCTGGGAGCTGGGACAGAGGCCAAAAATATATTTATTATCACAATATCTCAGGATGGGCCTATGACATTACAACTGGGCGCATTTTATGCTAAGTGGTCCCTGGGAATGACCTTGGCAATTGGTGTGATTTCCTGGCAAGATAAGAAACTTTAGGGACAGTTTCTGAGGCTTGAAGGAAAGGTTTTCAAGAAGAAGAGCCGGTGTGACAAGCTGTGTAAAAACCTGGGGGTGGGAATTTACAAAAGGATGATTCCAGAGTCTGTTTTTTGTCAGTACTTCCAACTATCACTGATTGGTGTAGTTTGAAAAGGGCAAAGTACTGTCACCCTTTGGAATGCATTTAATTTTTAAATCGGACACAATTCAGTTCCTAACACAAACCATGGATTAATGTCTTCTATATATATATTTGTGTTCAGCTGTGTCCGACTCCTTGTGGTCCCGTAGACTACACCTCACCAGGCTTCTCTATCCATGGAATTTTCCAGGCAAGAATACTGGAGTGCATTGCCATTTCCTACTCCAGGGGATCTTCCCAACCCAGGGATCGAAACCACAACTCTTGCATTTCCTGCAAAGACAGGCTGATTCTTTACCACTAGTGCCATCCGGGAAGCCCCTGGAGAACGGGCCCTTTGGAATGAGGCCCATCAAAATCCTGAAAAGGTCTCTGATGCTTCAGTCTTAAGTTTATGTAAATGTTGCATTTACTATATAACCACTGCTTGTTTCCACATTTAAAAATTGTCTCAAAGTAATTGTCATCTGGTAAACTTGACACTTCAAGAAAATGTATTGCGTTTTGGTCTATTTCTTCAAAGTCCCCCCTCCCCATTCTACACACACACACACACACACACACACACACACACACACACACACTCTCCTAGGGTATGAATTCTCTAAGAAGCATCATGTGAGGAATAGAAGATGATAATACTTGGGGTCTGGTTGTAGAAGACTTTAAAGTGTGAAAGTGAGTCGCTCAGTCATGTCCAACTCTTTGTGACCCCATGGATTGTATATGTATAGTTCTCCAGACCAGAATACTGGAGTGGGTAGTCTTTCCCCTTCTCCAGGGGATCTTCCCATCCCAGGGATCAAACCTAGGTCTTTCATATAGAAGGTGGTTTCTTTACCAGCTGAGCCACCAGGGAAGCCCAGAAAACTTTAAACAGCAAGCTAACAAGTTTAGACTTTATCTTATAAGCCATTTGTACATCACTGAAATGTTTTTTTAACAGAGGAGTGAAATTGCAAAAGCAGTGTCTTGGAAATAATAAGCCAGCAGCAGGGTGAAGAATAGCTTGGAGGGGAAAGAGACCAGAAGCAAGCAAACAAGTCAGGTTATGCAATAAACCAGACAATGCAATAGGGACTTGGACCTCAAGAATGGCAATAAGAACGGAGGATAGGGACTTCCCTGGCAGCCCAGTGCTTTAAGACTTCACCTTCCAATGCATGGGGTGCAAGTTCAATCCCTGGTCAAGGAACCAAGATCCCACATGCCGCGGGGGCAAAAAACCAAAACATAAAACAGAAGCAATGTTGTAACACATTCAACATTCTCCTACTTAAACCCCTGTTTAAACCCCTAGTTTAACTCCTGTTAAACCCCTGGTGAAACCCTGTGGCTTCCTGTTTTCTCCACAGGTCTGGCGCAGGCTCTGCAGCACAGCAGTCAATGACCCCTCCGTGGCCCCCACTTCTGAGTCTTTCAGCCCCTCCCCATCACCCTTTGTTCAAGCTGAGCTGGCCATGGAGGATCAGGCTCACTTGGCGGGTTCTGAAACAGCAGGGAAGGGGGCTGTGAGGCTCTATTTGTGTTTTGTAAATAGGTTCATTTGTACCACTTTCTTACATTCCACATATAAGTGATGTCACATGATACGTGTCTTTCTCTGATTTGCCTCACTCAGTATGACAGTCTCTAGTCCATCCACGTCGCTGCTTGTTCTTCTTCAGTCACTCAGTCGTGTCTGACTCTTCGAGACCCCACGGACTGCGGCACGCCAGACTTCCCTGTCCATCACCAACTCCTGGAGCTTGCTCAAAGTCAAGTCCATCGAGTCGGTGATGCCATCCAAGCACCCCGTCCTCTGCCGTCCCCCTCTCCTGCCTTCAATGTTTCCCAACATCAGGGTCTTTTCCAATGAGTCGGCTCTTCCCATCAGGTGGCTCAAGTATTGGAGCATTTCAGCAGGCTGCTAGTGGGCATTATTTCATTCTTTTTATGCTGACTCACTCTTTTAGATCATGGACTCCTCCAGAGTGGGGAGTCAGCTTGGCACCCCCAGTGCCCAGAGCAGAGTTTGGCGCCTGGTGGGCACTCATTGACCCCTGGAAGAGTGGACGAGTCCTAGATGGCGCTGAGGTTGCGCCTGCAGGATAGGGAGCTGACTGCTGCCCTCTCCTGGCAACAAGAGGCATTGTCCAGACCACAGACTCCTTCCCTCCCATCCTTTGCCAAAAAAAAAAAGAAAGAAAAGGAGGAAAGGGAGGCAGTGCCTAAAGACAGAGAAAGCTCCAGTCACTCTTTCTCACTCTTAAATACCTGTGAATTAAGAATATGGGCAGAAAGTGGATTCATGGACTGGGCGCTGAGGATGGTTGGGAAGTGACAGCCAAAATGTATGAGATTTCTTTACAGGGTAATGAAGATGTTGTAAAATGAATTGTAGGGACCTCCCTGCTGGTCCAGTGGTTAAGACACCACACTTCTAATGCAGGGGACCCAGGGAGCTGGGTTTGATCCCTGGTTGGGGAATTAAGATCCCACAAACCTTGAGACCAAATAAATACATAAATAAAATGGATTAGAGTGGCGATTACACAACTCTGTGAATATATTAAAAGCCCCTGAATTGTACACATTTTTTCCATGAAGTGTAGCTTAAAGGATTTTAATTTCCTGAGCGAGTGAGTGAAGTTGCTCAGTCGTGTCCGACTCTTTGCAACCTCATGGACTGTAGCCTACCAGTCTGCTCAGTTCATGGGATTTTCCAGGCAAGAATACTGGAGTGGGCTGCCATTTCCTTCTCCTGACCAGGGATCAAACCCAGATCTTCCACAGCGAACATACAGAGTCCTGACTACTGGACCTGCAGGGAACTCTCTGAATTGTACACTTTAAATGGATGAGTTATATGGTGTCTGAATTCTGTCTCAGTAAGGCTGTTACCAAAAAGAAATCAACTGAATGTTTGTACAACAACTTAATGAACTTAATCCCCCTGAGCTATACACCAAAAAATGGTTAAAATGTCAATTATAGGTTATGTATATTTTATCACAAATAAAAAGAAAGTAAGTGCATTCTATATACTGTCAATAAACACATAGAAAATAAACTTTTGGAAAGAGCATTTATAACAGCACCCAAACCAAAAACTACCTAGGAATAAATATAATAAAAGATACATAAGACCTCTACACTGAAAAATATAAAATATAAAGCATTGCTGAAAAAAATGAAAGAATCCCAATAAAATGGAAGAATAGATTATGTTTATGGACAGAAAGGAGCGTCCCTGGTGGCTCAGAAGGTAAAGAATCCGCCCGCAATGCAAAAGACTTGGGTTTGATCCCTGGGTTGGCAAGATCCCCTGGAGAAAAGAATGGCTACCCACTCCAGTATCCTTGCCTGGAGAACCCCATGGACAGAGGAGCCTGGTGGGCCACAGTCCATAGAGTCACGAAGATTCAGACACTACTGAGAGACTAACATTTTCACTTTCTTTCATGGACTGAAAGCCTCCATATTTTGAGATGTCAAATCTCCCTAATTTGATGTGTAAATTCAATGGAGTCCTAATCAGAATCTTAGATTTTTTGAAAGACATTGACAAGGTGGTTCTAAAATATATATGTAAAATCAAAGAACCTAGAAAAGTAAAAGCAATCTTGACACGGAAGGGTAAAACTGGATGTCAAAACTCATTTTAAAGCTTTAGCAATCAAGATGCTAAGGCATTGGCACAAGAATTATTAACAGACTGATGGAATAAGAGTCCACAACAGACATAAATATATGGTCACCAGCAATAGATGACCAAAGAACCACCACAGTTCAGAGGGGAAGCGATAGTCTTTCAATAAATGGTGTGGGGTTAATTGTACATTCATAGGGAAAAAATAAACCTCATTTCTACCTCACTCCATTTGTAAAATTTAATCAGATATGGATCATAGACCTAAATGTGAATGATAAAGCAAAAAAAGCTTCCATTCTAAAAAAGCAAAAATGAAACAGAGACAAATCTTCATGACCAAGGAATAAACAAAGATTTTTTTAAACAAGACACACATGAAAAATCACTAGCCCAGGATTGACAAGGAAGAAATGGAACTCTTTATTCACAGACGACATGGTCATCTATGTAGAAAATCAAAAAAATTTTGAAAAATTAGTGGAACTAATTAGGGATTATAGCAAGGTTGCAAGATACAGGTTTATAGACAAAAGTCAGTTGCTCTTTTCTATACTGACAATGAACTATAGGAATTTGAAATTCAAAGCATGATACCACTCTGATTGTACCACTCTGATGAGGGGATGTTGATAATGGGGAGGAGGTCTGTGTATGTATGAGGGCCAGGAGTGTATGAGAAACCTCTTTGCTTTCTGCTCAGTTTTGCTTTGAACCTGACTGCTCCAAAAAAATAAAATCTACTAAGGAAAATCACTAACTGTAAAAAAAAAATAGGTTAATAAATTGAATTCCATTAAAATTAAAATGCTCATCAAAATACCATTATGTGAACAAAAAGAATATGAAAAAGAACATATATATGTATATAACTGAGTCACTCCGTTCTATAGCAGTATTTAACATTGTAAATCAACTATACTTCAATTTAAAAAGACATAAAATAAATACCATTATGTGAGTGAAAAGGCATGCCACAGACCAGAAGATTATTGCAATGTGTCTTGCCTATAATATATAAAGAAATCCCACATATTGATAACAAAAAACCAGACAACATAATTTTTTAAATATGCCCCCAAATTTAAAATGTACTTCACAAATAAGGCTACATCCAGACAGCCAATAAGTATATGAAAATGCGTTCCACTTCATTAACCATCAAGGAATACAAATTACACCACACTGCATCCCCCAGATGGACTAAAATAAAAAGCACTGACAGGACCTCCCCAGTGGTCCAGTGGTTAGGACTCTGTGCTTCCACTTCAGGGGGCCTGGGTTTGACCCCAGGGGAACCAAGATCCCACATGCCACAGTGCAGCCAAAAAAGAAAGTAGTGACAATACCATGTTTTGGTGAGAGTGTCCAGCAACTAGAACTCTTATACCCTCTTGGTGGAAGTGTAACTTGATACCCTGATTCTGGGAAATTGGCAGTATCTGCTCAAGCTAACTATAAGAGAAACCCCATGACCCAGCAGTTCCATTTCCTGGTTATATACCAAACTGAAATGAGCATTTATGTCCACCAAAAGTCATGTACAAGAATGTGCATAGAAGCTTTATTCACAATACCCAAAACCTGGGAAACAACCCCAGTATCATCAATAAGGAAACTGTGGTATATTCAATACAGTTGAGTATCACACAGCAGGCAAAGGTAACTGACTACTTCTACACGCAAGACTGTGGATGAATTTCACAGACATCATGTGCAATGAAAGGAACTGGTCAAAAAAGTACATACTGTTTGATTCCTTCTGAGTGATGTTCAAAAACAGACAAAACTAATCTATTGGGAGAGGTCAGAATAGCAGTTACTCTTAGGGATAGTTATTGTTGGGAGAGGCTATGCAAATGTCTGTTGGGGTGCCCAGGTGTTCTGTACCTTGATCTGGTTGTCAGGTGGGTACACACATATGTAAAATTTTATCCAGCTATATATTAATTTATTAATGTTATATCTTTCAATTTTTTTTTACTAAAGTATAATTGATTTACCATGTTGTGTTAGCTTCAGGTGTACAACAAAGTGATTCAATTAGACATGTGTGTATATATATATATATATATATATATCTACACATATATATATTCTTTTTCAGATTTTTTTCCTTTATAATGAGATACTGATTATAGTTCCTGTGCTATACAGTAGGTTCTTTTTGGTTATCTATTTTATAAACAGTAGTGTATCATGTTAATCCCAAACTCTTATTCTCCCCTCCTTCCCCTTTAGTAACCATTAAGTTTGTTTTCTACGTCTGTGAGTTTATTTTTATTTTGTAGATAAATTCATCTGTATCATTTTCTTATATTCCACATATAAGTGATATGATACCATATCTGTCTTTCTCTGTCTGATTTACTTCACTTAGTATGATAATCTCTAGGTCTATCCATGTTATTGTAAATGGCATTATTTCATTCATGATGTTCTATAACTTTAAAACATTAACAAATATATTACTGCCCATTTTTCCAAGCTCTTTCTCAAGCCCTGGGTGTTTGTGACACCTTCCCAGAGTACCGTGACCCTTCACAGACCGGGCCACCCTGCACTCTGGAAGCAGAGCCACGAGGGTCAGTCCTCCCTTTGCTCTCCCTTCTGGTATCTGTGCCTCGAGGGCCTTGGACAGCATCACAGGCAACGTGCCTGCATCACAGACAAAGCGCGTGCAGGCCCTATTGCTGATAAGCGCCCTCACAGGTGCTCAATAAATCGCTCTCATCTTAGAAATGAGTTCGCTATGTTGCATAAACCTGGGTCCTACCAAAATCTCGGTTAAAGCATCAGGTCACATGCCCACATGGGGCGGAGGAGGGCGGAAGTGAGGAGAGATACAAAGGGAGCGGTGAAAGCCAAGAGCAGCGTAGAAAAGAGCTGACCCTGATATTATCACAATGACACAGGTACAATCAAAAACAGAAGTACAAAGACTAGGGTGGAAAAGCAGGCCTGGGTGCTGAGAACCCGGCGCCGCACTCTCCCCGTGGGTCGGGAAGGGGTCCTACTTCGGGGAGGGTGACCGGGTCACTGGAGTCCTCCGAGCACCCGCCTAGCGGGAGCGGGTCTCGCTAGCCACCTCGCTGGGGCGGGGCCTTGGGTGGGCCACTGTCCTCCGGAAATTGTCCCCTTCCCCAGTCGTACTAAGCCCCGTCACGTGCTAGGCAGCCACGGCCACCAGAGGGCACGGAGGCCGGAGCGCACCCAAAGAGGGGACCCATCCCGACCCCTCTGAGACACGCCGGCGCAGGCTCCGCTGGAGCTGATGAGACCAAGCTCCCTCCCTCTTTCCCTGGGTTCCTCGGTCGGCCGTGTCCCTGCAATGGGAAATCCACAGCGGCTACCCGAATGGTCTGGGTCTGAGCCCAGTGATCCCAGGCGGCCTGCACACTCAGTTCAGCACCTGCCCTCGGAACAAATCGGGGGACAACTGGAAGGGCTGTCACCGAGGGAAAGTGCAACGCTGCCCTGAGTTCAGTGCCCAGCGCGCTATCGCCAGCTCTCAGCTCCAGGGCCCTAAGGTCGCCTGTGGTTCCAAGCCTATGGGCCCAGCCGCCCACCCTGTGCCTGGAGGCCTCCGGACCCACTCAATAAATAGCTTTGTACCAACTGGCCATGGATAGGTAATACAGACGGCGAGCCTTAAGTGGGTGCAAATTGAAAAAGAATAGTTGGGACTTCGCCACTGATCAGTGAAGCCCCTGAGGAACTCAGAGCCCCGTGCAGAAAGACACCCCTTCCCCCTCTGCCCTCTACCTGGGATCCCTGAGTACTCCCACCCCACCCCCACCCCACCCCACCCCCAGCTAGGGGCGCCCAGAAACCCAGGAGGAAAAAAGCTGAGAGCGTCAACCCAAGGACTTGCCCAACAATAGTGCCCCTGGAGGAGGCTGGCTTGGGGAGGAAAGCTGCTGAACAACACACCTGCAGGGCCTGTGGGAAGAGATGAACTCCGAGGTGCTTCTGAGTACAGAGTTTGGCTACATGCTGAAAGGATAAATAGTAAAGTCAATATTTGACTAGAGCTGACTGTGACCGATACAGATGGACTTTTGGGGTACAAGAGTAAATCTGAGCTTTCATACAAGTTTTTTTTGTTATTATTATTATAATTTAAACGTTTAAAAATATTAGCAGACCAGTCACAGAAGTTTGATGTAATAACAAAGGAACAATAATTTCTTAATTTCTCAGTAGTTAAGAGCTGCTGGCTTGCTCCTGTGGTCACTGCGGAGCACATTTATGATGGTAAACACATTCACTCTCCACTGAGGCCAGTGCAGGGCTGGGTTTCTTCCAAAAGGGAATCCTAGTTCCAGTCGTGCTAATTAGATCTGATGCCCTGGACCCACACGTGATCCTTGATCACAGGTTTGGGGAGGGTGGAAATGAGGCATTTGGTTACTGGACACTCCCATGAATGAGGCCAAAGCCAAATTTCAGTTCATCCACAAATGAGGAAGGATGAAGACAGGCTACTTTTTATTGCCCCAAGGAGCAAAACAAAACAAAATGTATTTATCTTAAGCACGAAATTAGATTTTATCTTTTAAAAGAAGGAAAATACTCCTTTCTTTCAGTAGGACAGGCACCAAATATCCCATCCACTTTCCCCGGAGGAGATCAGATGCCCAAGGAAATATTAAGATCAAGTCTTTACTTCACAGGGTGCCCAGACTCGTTGGAATGACAAAATATCAAAGCTAGTGTATTACATAATCATGTTCATCATTGATTGCAAAAGAGAAAAAAGTACAGATGTTATTTACAATAGCATCAGGAAGAAGCACTATTCTGGAAACCATGGATCAAACCCCAGTCTAGACCAATCAATGGCTCTCAATCGGAAGACTGGAGACTTTGGGGTTTCAGATCTATATGCCAGCATTCAACAGGCTGAACAAGTGAAACATGGCACACACACACTCATTACCACTCATCTGTTTGCTATGTGCCATGCACTGCGTTAAGTACGTCACACATGATAATTTATTATTTAATACTCAAAGAAAACCCCTGTGACATAGACAGTGTTATGATTCCCATCTATCTTAGAGATGAGGAAAACTTGCCCGGTGACCCGGCGTGTGTTCAGTGATGAAGCTTCAAGCGTCCACTGTGTGCAGACCCCACATGTGTATGCAGTGCTCAGTCGTGTCTGACTCTTTGTGACCCCACGAACTGTAGCCCGCCAGGCTCCTCTGTCCACGGGATTCTCCCGGCAAGAATACTGGAATGGGTTGCCAATTTCCTCCTTCAGCGGATCTTCCCAACCCAGAGATCCAAGCCACCTCTCTCACATCTCCTACATTGCAGGTGGATTCTTACCCATAAGCCACTGGGGAAGCCCGCATAGCAGTCTGCTATTATTCAAATGCATGAAAATGGAGCTGTAATCTCTAAAATAAGTAAATATTTTATGAAATTTCAGTAGCTGTTTTGGTTAGTAGTATAATTTGTGTTTTCTCAGTCGACAGACACCAGAAGTAGCAAGAAATTATGAACGTCCTTAACATTTTTGGTACTACAGTTTTTTTACACCAGTCATATCGGTGATGTTCTAATTCTTGGGTTGGGACTGTGGTATATTCCCAAGGTCCATTATGTTGGTATGTTACATAACATGTATATGTATACACATATGCTCATCTCACATTTTCTTGAACGATTCAAGTACTATTTTTTTTTTTTTTAATGTTTAAGAGCATTAACAGTCAAAAAAGTTCTTTTTTAAAGAACCTTTAAAAACAAAGGATTTAGGGAATTTCCTGCTGGTCCAGTGGTTCGGACTCCTTGCTTCCACTGCCACAGGTTCAACGCCTGGTCAGGAGGAACTAAGATCCCACACTCCATGGCAGAAATAATAATAACTAAATAAAAACTAAACATTTAAAAACAAGGGATCTTTATGTCTGAGGGATGGGCCTGGCATTTGGGAGGTGCACCATGTGAGTTCCCAGAGGGCTCATTCTGACAATAATGAGCCAGATAACAACAATAATAACAAAACTAACCAGAGCACCTAAGGAGTAAGGTGGCGAGTGGGGAAAAGGAAAAAGTGTGCTCTCTTCCTCTAGCAAAAGGGGGGAGTTTCGGAAGGATTTTGAATGACTGACTGGTACTACTGAAAATAATCATGTTGTTAAACACCTTTAAGGGAAATACTGACTTAAATGGGCTGAGGGTTAAAAAAAAAAAAAAAAGTGGGGGGTGGCTGGGAAACAGATGAGGGAGAGGGAAAGAAAATTTTGAGAATTTCTTGGTGATCTAGTAGTTAGGACTCTGCCCTTTCACTGACAAGGGTATGGGTTTGATCCCTAGCAAGAAAAGAAAGGAAAACAGATTGAAAAAGAAACAAACTGATCCGTGCACTTTCTACATTGAGTATGTGTAAGTTTTACAATCCGAGGACTATAATGTAAATAAAATGGTAAATAATTCTAGAAACAGAAAAAAAAAATTTGGGGGGATCCTAGAACCCTAGAACTCTCTCCTCACCCCTTCCACCTCCTGGCCCCCAACCATTCATTGACTGAAAGAGCGTAGCACTTCCTCCCTAGAAACCTTTCCCTCTGACCCTTCCCCGTCCACGAGGTTTTCCCCTCTCTTACAGACCTCTGTATCCTATCCCCGTCTCACTAGAGCACTCATCCCATCAGAATCATGAGCACGATTTACTAACCAACTGTGTGAAGGTGGGCACTGGGCTAGATACCCGACACACATTCCCTCTTTGTAACCATCACAACTACCCTCGGTGACAGGTGTTTCTATCCCTGTTAATCTGCCCCAAGTCGGTTAGTATGTTGGGGACCCAACTCCTTGCTTACTCTCTAGAAAGAGCACGTGCTCTTTCTACTGTAAGTATGTATGCAAAGGCGGTCATATCTTGGGTGCTCAAGTAAAACGTGCTGACAGACTAGAAGATACCTACAACTGTTTGCTTCCAGTAAAGAAATAAATGCTTTTAGAACAGTATTACTGGACCGGAACTTTTCTATACTAACCTGTTCAGCCAGATAACACCCAGTGGCCCCAGCTTCAAAAGAAACCAGTACACACACGAGAGTGACCGCACACAGGTGCAGGAGCCAACAAGAAGATAACTGCCAAGGCGGCAAGCCAGCACCCTACCCTCCGCCCGTCTCCAGCAACTTTGGAGGGCCACCGTTCCTTCTAACCCTCCTGAGGACAGTGGTAAAAAAGAAGCAGATTTAGTCTCTATTGAGTCAACCACCCCAAGTCCACTGAAGGCCAGTCACCGAATGAACAACGTCTTAATCGAGGCTAAATACATTTGCTGTAAATTGCTGGAAGAAACGATTTTTTCTCCTGCATCCCTTCCCAGCCAATCCCAACAGAAAAGACTACAATGAATTCCCTGGTTATAATACTGAAATTTCATCCGAAAACAGCCCTTCTAGTTTTCTACCTATACAGGACAGTCTTCATAGTACAGTGGCAAGCACTGAGCAAGGGCTCCAAAACAAACAAAAACCTTATTTCTACTGGCATACAAATTCCTGCAGCCAATAATCATTTGATAACACGCACCAGACATTAAACTGGGCTTAAGTGCTAAGGAAGAGCAGGACCCTCCATACGCAGATCTTTTTGTCAAAAGGCTATTGCTTCGGTAACTATGGCGCTTCCTAGTCGCCACGGGAAGTCCATGAGCACCCGGGAACCCAGTATTAAGAAAATATTCCTTCTCATGGGCCTTCAGTAAGATGCAGTGGCTCTCCTCGCCAGTTGAACCCATTCTATGTGTTCAGTTGTATTATTGTCTGGGAAGGCCCCTTTAATACGCGGGGCCGTTTCTTGCAAACGGGCAGCTTGCAGCGTTTCGCCGGGCCCTGGGCGCACGCTGGCCTCTCTCCAGGTAAACCCAGACGCCTCCCCGGCCCTGCGCGCCCAGGTAACGCTCCCCTCGCTCTGCGTTCAGGACGCTCGCCCAGGCAGGCGGGGAGGCCGGCAGCCCGCGGCTCGCGTCGGGGAGACGCACGCGCGGCGCCCACGTTCGGCAGCGCGGCGTCGGATGCTGCGGGGGTATCGAGAAGGATCTGGAAGAATCCAGCTAGACCGGGGGGACGGGAAAGGGAGGCCGGGAGAGCGAGCGGCAGAGGCGGGGGCTGGCTCTCGAGTCCGAGGGTCTCGGGGCCGGGGCGGGGCCAGGCGGCCGGCGGGAGGAACGAACCAGAAACCACCTTCCGCAGGAGCGCCCTGAGCGCCAGAGCCTGAACCCGCTCGGCCGCCGGCGCCTCTAGAAAGTTCTCCCCCCACGTCCCTCGCGGCCGCCCGGCTCCTCCCAGCCCCTCCCTCCGAGGCGGTGGGACCAATCGCTCCCCCGGCCGCCCACGACCCCACCTCCTCCTCCCGCCCGCGCCCGCGCCGGAGCAGAGAGGTGCGCGAGCCCCGACCCGCCGCCCGCACCGCCGCGCACATCCCGGCGCCCGCTGCCCGAGAAACGGCGTGATGACCGCCGAGGAGACGAAGGCGGCCGAGAGCGGAGCGCAGTCGGCGCCGCTGCCCCTCGAAGGGGTGGACATCAGCCCCAAGCAGGATGAGGGGGTGCTTAAGGTAAGGGGCAGGGGGCGCCCCGGGGCGGCGGCGGCGAAGGGGGGCGGGCACCGGGAGCCCCCCAGCGTCTGGCCGGGGCTTGGACGGCCGCCTTTGCAGCCTCCCGGCCGGCAGTTGAGCAGGCCGTGCAGCCGTGGCCGGGCGCATCGCCTTCCTGGCCGGGCCGCCGGTTCAGGGAGGGAGGGCGGCCACACGCTCGGAAGGGGAACATCTGGGCTGAGGCTCCCCAGGCCCGGGAAGGGTCCCGGAGCGCAGCGCCTGCTCTGGCTGCGGCATGCGCCGGGAGGGGCGCGGCGGGGGGCGGACGCGCTCGCGCGGGGTACCCGGCGGCGTGCACCGCCCCGCTGCGATCTGCGACCCGCGACCGGCTCCTTCCCAGCCGCTGCCGCCAGGGAGCAACCCCCCCAGCCAACCCCGGCCGCCTGCGCCTCCGGGGTGCGGAGCTCGCCGACCCTGGCAGTTAAACATTAGCCAGGACGCGAACAGGGTCCCGGGAGTTATTGCCTGACCCGCGCGGGCCTTTGTGCGACTTGGCGCGCGGTCCCGGCGCCCTCCGCCCTCTGGTCACCCCTTTCCTAAAGGCTGGGACCCGGCTAGGTCACCCGCTCGGCCATGCTGTCCCCTCCCCCCCCACCCCGGTGCATGCCGGGACCTGTAGTTCACCCCGCCTCCGCGCCCGCACCCCACCCCACCCCACCCCCGGACCGGGGCCTTCCTGAGCGCGGGGTGCGGGTCTGGGAGGAGGTGCTTTGGTTGGGCGCCCTAAACCGTGTTACGGCCGGAGGAGCCAGGGGAGGGGTCTGGGAGCCAGGCAGGCAGCAGGGCGTCTTGACCCGGGTCAGGACAACCGGCCACGGTTCGGAGCAGGTTCTGCGCTGTCCAGGATGGCGAAATCCTAGGCCGGCTTCGTTCGTATCCTCACCCAGCGTTTCTGCTCCTCCTGGCTTCCCGCAGCTCAGCCCACGTGTGCGTGTGGCCAGGGCGGGTTGGAGACCTCGGGGAGCTTCTTAGCTGTTTCAGAAACGCACCTGGCTGCTCTCCGAGTGTGCACGCGGGCTTCCAGGGAGACCCATTTCCCCTTTTCATTCTCCACGCCTTCCCTTTCACTTTTCTGTTTGTTCGAGTCCAGTCCATGTCCATTGCATCGTGGGAGCTTTCCCTCAGAGGGTAACTTGCACACTTAACCAGATAGCCCACCTTTTTATAAACGCGAAAGAAGAGAAGCAGGTTCTTCTAAACTCTGGGAAATATTCTAGCCCTGACTTCAAGGACTGCAGTCGCCTACCAGTCAGGAACGCTCAAGTCCCAAGTCAGAGCCTAGGGCCTGCTCAAGGGCCTTGGCTCACTTGTAAGCTGTTGATTGCTCTTACCTCTCCTGGACTTTCTGGTTTCCCTCTTTTCTTTCTAAACCAGACCTGATTGGATGACTGGCGTTAGGAAGAATGAGGAAATGTAGCGTAAATACTTTCCCCTTTGCTGCTGATAATTATTCAGTGTTTTACTGGTTTAGTTCTGTAACCACTCTGATAGGGTTTATCATCACTACTTTACGAATATGGTCAGTTTAGAGAGTTACTTTTATAAGATCATAACAGCAAAAATGATCTCAGGTGTTTTGTCTCCAGTGTTTCAAACCAAGTCATGTCATAGTCCAAGAAAGGGAGGTCAGTTTAATTCTAGCCAAACCTCACAGCAGAGTCATTTGATGATGGGTTTGTTGAGTTACTTACAAGGAGGCAGAAGAGACCGCTTACATTCTGGCCAGAGGCATGCGGACAGGTGCGGTTCCTCTCCATGTCCATCCCCAGGGACTCACCGTCTCCCCTTCCCTGCCTTCCAGGTCATCAAGCGAGAGGGCACAGGCACGGAGACGCCCATGATTGGGGACCGAGTCTTCGTCCACTACACAGGCTGGCTGCTCGATGGCACCAAGTTCGACTCTAGCCTGGACCGCAAGGACAGGTTCTCCTTCGACCTGGGGAAAGGTGGGCATGGTTAGCAGGCTCTTAGGACAGGGTGTGCGCGCTGTCACAAACAGAAACTGAATTCTCAGAAGCTTAAACAGGGAATGGTTTATTACAGTTCTTTTTTTATGTCCACTGTCCTGAAACTATTGATTTTTTAATCTCTCATTGCCTTGATCACCTCTGAAACCCTTGCTTCCTTTTCCGGGGTGGACTGCTTTGTTTTCTTGAACCTCTTTGTTTCAGAGTTGAGTGATTTTTCTTTTTTTTTTTGAGAGGTCTGAGACCTGATACCATTTATCGCAACCAGATTTTCTACCTTCCTGGTCCCATTTCTACAGAGTACCCAGCTTCCCTTTGGGCATGGGACAGTAAGTCTCTCAGGCCACTGTTTGAACCCAGAGGGAGAGTCCTGCCAAAGAGGACCTGTTTCTTTTCTGTACCTACAGGGGAGGTCATCAAGGCTTGGGATGTTGCTGTAGCAACCATGAAGGTGGGTGAAGTGTGCCACATCACCTGCAAGCCGGAGTACGCCTATGGCTCAGCTGGCAGCCCCCCGAAGATCCCTCCCAACGCCACGCTTGTGTTTGAGGTGAGTGTCCAGCCACAGAGGGCCAGGCAGAGAGCCAACCTTATCTCAGCCCAGGGTCTGGCTGCCCTCCAGCCCTTCCTGCTGCCTGGAGACAATGTAGCCAAGGCTGAGGGCCTGCCCTCAGGGGAGGGAAGACATGCAGTGCGCATCACCCACTGCTACTGCCAGGGAACCGTCAGTGGGCAGGTTTCAGGTGGGGGGAGGTGACCGCAAGCCCCCCTTTCAGCCGTGAAGCAGCGGGGTTAGGGCTTAAGTCCTGTTCATCTCAAGAGGGGTGCTCAGAGGGAGGTGGACCAAAACGAAGGAATCAGGAGGTCACAGGCTACATGCAGTCATGACTGACAGTGGCGAACATTGGTGCCCTAGAGATAAGATGCAGGCAGAGATGCTTCTCTTGTGGGTCGAGGCGAGGGGCAAGCATTTCTGAGAAGGTGGAACTTCACTGTGTTAAGACTCAAAAATGAAAAAAAAAAAACAAAGACTCAAAAATGGTTGAGCCCTTCACAGTGGAGGCTCAGAGAATGTTGGGAAGATTGGTGAGAGGTGTTGGGTCATTTCTAATACCTGTCAGAGCTTGTCTGGCAGCTGAATTAGGACCGTCTGGAACGTGTGCTTGTTCTATAGAGCAGTCATTAAGGAGACATACCAAGGTTGAGACCAGGGCCGCTCCTGAAAACTTTGCTACTTGGTCCACTCCTGGTGTGGCTGCCTGTGCAGTCAGACCTGCTCTGGCCCTTACTAGGGACTCTTGTGAGTGAGAGGGGAGCATGGATCCTTGGACCTTGTCCCACAGGTGGAGTTGTTCGAGTTCAAGGGTGAGGACCTGACAGAAGAGGAAGACGGCGGGATCATCAGGAGAATACGGACGCGGGGGGAGGGCTATGCCAAGCCCAACGACGGCGCCATTGTGGAGGGTGAGGCTGCACAATCCGGGATTCCCACTCGGGTTCCGCTGTGCAGGGCCTGGGTGGGTTTGGGCGGGTCCATACCTTTCTCTGATCCAGCTTTCTTATCTATAAAGTGAGGGATTGAACCACATTCTCTTAACATCCCTCTATCTGAGAATGCAGAAGGGCATCTGGGGAGTAGGAAGGGACAGGGCGATGGGGCGGGGGGTGGCTGAAGGTGGCTGGTGCGTCCCTCAGTCACCAGCCCACTGAAACCCAGTGCATTGTCTGTCTTTAATGCCAGTTGCACTGGAAGGGTACTTCAAGGACCAGATGTTTGACCGGCGGGAGCTCCGCTTTGAGGTCGGCGAGGGGGAGAGCATGGATCTGCCCTGTGGGCTAGAGAAGGCCATCCAGCGCATGGAAAAAGGAGAACATTCCATTGTGTATCTCAAGCCCAGGTGAGGCCAGCTCTGGCCCAGGTATGGGCAGTCTGTAGAGCAGGTGGGCGAACCGAGGTCAGATCTCCTAGTCCAGGTGACTTACAGAGCCGGCTTGTATTGTATAGCCAGCTGTATCCCTCCCCTGCCAGTGGTCACTATGCGCTGGGTACCCCGCACAGACACTGTCAGGACCTCTGTTGTAGTCAAGAGTGTGGCCACAATCACCCACGTCTTTTTTGAATCAAAACCTCATCTCTTCAGTTACGGCTGTGGCAGATTGCCTTTTCCAGCCCAAGGTTTTTGTCTCCTGTTAATTGACTCAGTCATTACTGATGTTTGTTGAAACATACCTACTATGTGCCAGACACAGTGTGGAAAATTCCTGGGTGTTCAGAGACATTGTTCCCACCTTCTAATGGCTCTGTGCTCAGGAAGATAATTGTACTAGTGTGTAATGTGAGTTACTAGAACGATGTATAAGATGCTAACTAAAGAGCCCAACTAACTGTGAAGAAGCAGTATCAGGGAAGATTTTGCCAAGCAAGGAAGTTTACACCAAGACCAAAGGGATGGAGGGCACTTTGCAGGAAGCAGGAAGCCGTTTAAGTGTGAAGCAAGTTAAGAAACGACCTGGTGTTTTCTTGCCCCCACAGCTATGCTTTTGGCAGCGCTGGGAAGGAGAAGTTCCAGATCCCACCAAACGCTGAGCTGAAGTATGAAATACATCTCAAGAGTTTTGAGAAGGTGAGTTTGTTCAGGGTCTTCCCTGCCCCACCTTGGACGTAACTCCTTGGGGCGGCTGACAGCTCGTTTTTCTCCTTTGGGGTATGGCAGGCCAAGGAGTCCTGGGAGATGAGTTCAGAGGAGAAGCTGGAGCAGAGCAGCATAGTGAAGGAGCGAGGCACTGTGTACTTCAAGGTGAGCCCACAGCGAGGTCCTCAGACACTCCCAGGGCGTGCTCTGCCACGACAGTGGGCTTTCTGCCAGGAAGTGGACAGGCTGGTACCTGCAGCTGTCACCAAGTGGATCTGAGCTGGCTGGTCGGGGTGGGGGGTGGTCATGACTCTCACGCCCCTGGGTCACTGGTGTCCATGGGCTGTGACAGCCTGGGGCCACCGAGCCTGCCCCCCTTGTAGGAAGGCAAGTACAAGCAAGCTGTGCTGCAGTACAAGAAGATTGTTTCCTGGCTGGAATACGAGTCCAGCTTCTCTGATGAGGACGCACAGAAGGCGCAGGCCCTTCGGCTGGCCTCCCACCTCAACCTGGCCATGTGTCATCTGAAGCTACAAGCTTTCTCCGCTGCCATTGAGAACTGTAACAAGGTGAGGCTCCTTAGGAGGGTGAGGGCGGTGTGCCCAGGCAGGGCTGGGTGAGCTACCAGTGTGCCTGAAACTTGGCCTTGGGACTAGGGCAGGGGTGGCAGGATAGAGCTGTGGGGCTCTGAAGTGGAGGCCCAGAGGCAGCAGTGTGGGAAGCAAGTGGTTTTTTGGCTTAGTTAAGGTCGGGGACGAGGGCACAGAGGCGAGTGGAGGCACTGGTTGGAGCAACCAGTTCAGCACTATCTCCTCCTGGCCCTCTGCCTCTCCCTCCTGTGTACCCACTTTATTCTGAAGGAGGATGGGCGTCCCTGGAGGTCCAGTGGTTAGGACTCAGTGTTTCTATCACAAGGGGCACGGGTTTGATCCCTGGTGGGGGAACTAAGCCATGAGCCGCATGGTTCTCCTGCCCCCAAAGAGAGAAGAGTGTGTTAACGTCCCAGGTGGTTTTCATCTGAAGACCCGTCTTCCTGTGTGCCTCCTGGACTAAATGAGGTGCCTTCTAGACTTGGGTCCTTTCCACGTGGTGCCCGAGACTTGTTCATTTGGGGGGTGGGGCCCCATCTCACCGGCAGTGACTTGGGAAGATCTGAGACTTTGCTGCTGCTTCCTCTGTGTGTCTTAGGCCCTGGAACTAGACAGCAACAACGAGAAAGGTCTCTTCCGCCGGGGAGAGGCCCACCTGGCAGTGAATGACTTTGATTTGGCACGGGCTGACTTCCAGAAGGTTCTGCAGCTCTACCCCAGCAACAAGGCGGCCAAGGCCCAGCTGGTCGTGTGCCAGCAGCGCATCCGCAAGCAGCTTGAGAAGGAGAAGAAGCTCTACGCCAACATGTTTGAGAGGCTGGCCGAGGAGGAGAGCAAGGTGAGGATGGGCAGGGTGGACGGGAGGCGGCGGCATCACCTGGCCCCATGCCAGTTTGTGTGTGCCCCTGTGTTTGTGTGTGTCCCTGTTCAGGCCCTGGGGGTGGGAGCTGGATGTTCTGGTGAGCTGCCTGGCCGGTATTCTCTGTGCCCATTAGTAAAACAGGTTTAAGAACCTGAGGTTTAAACAGGTGATGCAGTTACATGGTTCGATTCAAACTGCACAGAAGAGCATGTCGTAAAAAGCCTGCAGGACAGGCAGTGCTCCCGGGTGGCGCTGCCTCCTGCTTGTGCCTTGTGCTTTTTGGACGTCACACCTGAAGCTCATTTTACATCAATGTGCAAAAGAGCTTTCTCGTTCTCGGGCTCACATAGTATTTCACTGAGTGGGTTTATCGTATCTTATTTACCCTGTTTCCTGCTTCTTAGTCTCTCAGTGTTCTAAACCTGCACTGACAGAAATATAGTGCAAACCACATTTCTAATTTTAAATTCCTAGTAGCTATGTTTAAAAACAAGTAAAATAGGTGAAGTTAATTTTAATATTTAATCGACCCAAGATATCTAAACATTTTAACACATAGCACTTTTAAATTGCGTTCTTTTCCCCTGACTGAGGCTTCAAAATCCAATGTGCATTTTAAACCGGTTTGAACTAGCTATATTTGAAGTGTTGAGTGCCCTGCCATGGACACGTTCAGTTTTCCATAGTATTGCAGTAAACGATGTGAGTCCCTGAGTCTGTACGTGCATGCACAGGTGTGTCTTTGGTCTCTGTAATTCTGTTGGAACTTAGTATGTACTATTTTTTACATCGGGTGCGTGTTTTGGGTGTTTGTGTGTGTCAGTGTGTCAGTGTGCAGGGCGATCACTTGGGTGCAGGCAGGTGAGTGGGGACCTAGAATGACAGTCACCTTTCTCATCAGGAGCGAGGGACAAATGAGGACTGGTGTTGATGCCCTGCCCCTCTTCCCTTCTCACAGGCCAAGGCTGCAGGGGCTGAGGGAGACCAGCCGGCTGACGCAGAGATGAGGGATGAACCGAAGACCGAGGTGGCTGGGGGCCAGCCTCAGGTGGAGGCGGAAGCATAGCCTTGCCCCAGCCCTGTTCCCATGGCTGCCTGCCCGCCCCCCGACCCTACTCCACCCTGTTAGTTTTGTACAAACTGAAGAATTTTGAGTGAATTAGACCTTTATTTTTCTATCTGGTTGGATGGTGGCTTTGGGGGAAGGGAGAGAGGAGCAGGCTGGGGGATTGAGGTGGGTGGGCTCATTTTAGGTGGTGTCACCCCCTCCCACCTTCCCCCATTCCATGTGAATGAATGTCCCTCCACACGCACACTCATCAGAATGTTAATTTATTTTGTTTCCTGTTTGCTGTGTCCGTTTCTCAGACAGTAGAAGGGGCGAGTGGTAGGGATGTGAGGTCCGACAAGAAGGCAGGGTGGACAGGGAGACTCCTCCTGGGCAGCCACTTCCCCTCCTCCCTCCTCCCGGTCTGTTTCCAAACACGCGGCCTCCACGTGGGTGCTAGGGGCATGGGAAAACCACTGCTGTGCCCGTTACCTCCGCTCCCTTCCTGCTCAGCCCAGGTGTCGTGGCTGATGCTGTCTTCTGGTGTCATGTGACCACCCTCGTACCCCCTCCGTCAGTGTCCCTTCTCAGCCAGGTCGCGTCCCCACCCCCTCAGCCTCTTCTCTGCACGTTGCTGAAGGTCCAGGCTTGCCTCAAGTTTCGTGCTTGAGCAATAAAGTGGAAACACTAAAAACCTGGGTGTTGGGCAGCCCTTTCTCTGTTCGGCCTCAGGGTGGGTATGGGCGGCTGCACCGTGGGGGCAGAGCTAAGGGAGCCGCCCACGTACCCAGCCCCACCTGCAATGCAGCAGACTTGGTGC
The DNA here is from genome assembly GCF_033118175.1 of Dama dama. Taxonomy (NCBI): domain Eukaryota; kingdom Metazoa; phylum Chordata; class Mammalia; order Artiodactyla; family Cervidae; genus Dama; species Dama dama. Next base: position 13,201,331 of record NC_083702.1, read on the forward strand.
AGCGGTCCAATAGGGCCTGCTCCGCTCGGACTACAGCCGGGCCTGCGCTGAAGGCCTGGCCAGGGGTTCCCCACACCCCTCCCTGCAGCAGCCTGGCAGGTTTTAGTAGCTCTGGTTTTTCCTAACTGCTCCGGGAAATAGACAAGCATCTAAACTTCTGGGACCAAACTGCTGAGTTTGCTTTGAGGTTAGATGTATCGGCTTCTGCCTAAGTGATTCAGTAGAGAGTTCAAGCTTTCTTGGCTTCCTTACAGAGTGAAACCCCTGGTGTCAGCAAGACCTGTCACCTGTACACAAGGGAACAGGGAGGAACAGTCACGAAGCCTGGTAGCACCGACAGCCACTCGGGCCCACACTGCAGCTTGCTGCTTGGCCTCAACGGGGAAGGTTTGTGCTGCTTTCTGGCCGTGCTTTGACCCGTGGCTTCTGCAGCATTCCAGGGCCCTGGGAGAAGCCAAGGGGCACAAGCGAGGCATCACACATCTTGTCCAGATGCTCCCGACTGCAGGCCAGAGCTTGTGTGCCTTTCTGCCCCTGTGTGGGCTGTCCAGTCCTCCCTGCCCCGTGATACAGGTAACCTGCCCATCATGCCTGTGCAGTTCCTTCCAGGAGGACTTTCCTCCATCCTTTGTCACAGTGCAGGATCCACTTCTGTGTGGAAAGGTTAACCAAGCCATAGAGCGCTGCTGCTGCTGCAGCCAGAACAAAAATTCGCCTGTTCTCTCCCAGTGCCTCTGCTTGCTCTCTGCTGGGGTCACAGCAACACTCTGGGCTTAGGGTTTGTGTCCTGGTCTCACAGCCCATGATAGGGCTAACCCTCAGTAAGCACTTCTGATGTCAACCCAGCCCTAAACCAAGAGCCTCACACAGATTAACTTGGATCCTTGAAACCATCCCACAGAAAGAGGCATTGCCCCAGATTACAGGTGAGGAAACCAAGGTTCAGAACTTGAACGGGAAGGTCTGCCTGGAATGTGAAATGACCTCTTAACCAAATCCAGAGTGGCCTGAGGTTCATGAAACCTTGGGCAAGTTGAGCCTCTGCTCATCTGCAAAAATGGAGATGGAAAAAAGAAACGTGTGAGGGTCCTTCCACCTCTGGGTGCTTCCGCAGGATTCTAAGAATTTGAAACATAACTGGAAAAGAAAAACTGCACTCATGTAGAACCCTGGAACTGGACAAGTTCTGGTCAATGTAACATTAAAACTGTCTTCTGAGGATGTTTTACCAAAGCGTTCAGAAGCCTTTAAGGTTAAAGATAAATGCACCTCCTACTCCATTCTGCTCTGGGTCAGCTGTGAGTGTGTCTGCCAGGCAGCTGCACCCTCCTCACCAATGCCTAAATCTTTCCATGCACAGAGAATGTGGAGTAGACAGAACCAGCAGCAACCAGGCCTGAGCAGTTCCTGCAGAGTTAAAGTGGTCTCTGGAAAATTTTAAATGGGGTTTATCTTGTTCTAGTGCTGGTCTGAACATCACGTTCTATAGATTTTATCTCCTGAGTATCTGCAGTCCTGGTTCCAGCAACCTCCTTCCAGCATTGCCATGGGCCCCCCCACCCACCTCTGGTCCCATGAAAGGCACCCCAGTGTTCCCTTGAGCGCCAGAGACCCTGCGTGGCAGATCAGACCTCTACAGGCTTCAGCCCTGACTGCGCCTTCCCAGCCCATCTGGGCTGCAGGTCACCCCACGGGCTGGGGCCAACCTGCCCTCCCAGTGGTGGTACGCTCGACTCCCTCCACACCAGTCTGCGTGAGAGGCTCAACTGTGTCCACTGTTTCAGTTGGAGAAAGAACAGATGAGAGACATTTTCGGCAGGACTAGTAACAAGGAATCCCCTTTCAGGAAACTATTGCTTGAAAATCAAGAATGACACAGTGGAACCTCTGATACCTTACCCCTCCTGTCTCAAAGACCAGCCTCCCCCGTCCCTGACCACTTGTGCTTGCAAAGTTGCTTCAGTCGTGTCCGGCTCCGTGAGCCTATGGACTCTAGTCTGCCAGGCTCCATGGGATTCTCCAGGCAAGAATACTGGAGTGGATTGTCATGCCCGCCTCCATGGGATCTTCCTGACCCAGGGATTGAACCCATGTCTCTTACATCTCCTGCCTTGGCAGGCAGGTTCTTTACCACTAGCGCCACCAGGGAAGCCTGACCACCAAAGCCCTCCTCAAAGCCAGGTAAACCTCAGGTGGAAGTGGCAGTGGGTTCAGGGCAGTGCTGAGAAAAGCCAACGTGACAGTGAGAAGACACCCCTGTTCTCTTTCTGGAAGTCGTTACGCTGGCTTTACCGCCCGAGTTCCCCAGCTGCTTGCCAACCTCCAATAACGTAGATGCACCAACAATCCTTAATTCTGAAATGTAACAAAACCTTATTTAGCATGTAATGAACAACACTAAATACACCGCTTTGGGAGGCAAACTGAGAATGTGAAAGATTTACAAAGTGGTTCTAAGGAGGAATGACCAAGAAAAATCAAGGCCTTTATGAACTCCGAGAGTTCCCTGACTAGAGGTGAGGACCAGTCATACCTGTCCCCCCATCCAAGACACACATTCCTTGAGATCTCCAGTCTCCGGTTCCATGGTAAGAAGTGCCTCACACACAACGTGGTTCTGGTTTTTGTTTTTTTTTTTTTTAGGTGAAATTCACATAGTTTTACCCATTCAAAGGGAACAATTCCGTGGCACTTAGTCCAATTACAACGTTGCACGACCACCTGGATCCAGCTCTAAAACGTGTTCACCATCCTTTGCTTTAAGCCCATTTCCTTACGTTTGGCCTTCAGTGACAAGAACTACTCTTCATCCTTCAGTTAATGGGCAATAGAGTCTTGAACAGACAGCAGCCCAGACAGGTTCTGAGAGCAAAGCCTTCCTGAGCTGGGGGTCCTAATAGGGCCAGACCTGTGGTGGTGAGGGGACTGAGCAACCACCTCTCTCAGAGCAGGACTGCCTGCACTGTTCTGCCTAATCTCTAGGTCAAGTTAAGTCCGAGGGACAGGTTTCTGTGCTTCAGGGCCCCTAGAACCCTCCATGTGCTAAGGCGCATCACTAGTCAGACTGGTGGAGTCTCACACAGCCCACTGGAAGCTTGGCTGTGCCCTCGGGATGGTGCGCGGCTCTGGGTCTCACATACAGGAAGAGATTTCTTGAAAGGTCCTCTCTCTCACTAAGCATCCGAGGTCCACACCCTGAACAGGACAACCCATGTCTACTCGGGGAGAAAGAAGTGGACAGTCTCCCTGGAAGTGCTTCCCGCTTAACACACCTCCCCTTGCCCTGCTGTTAGCAGGTTTCTACTGAGGCTATTGTTTGGCTATTGTAGAGAATATGCCACCTACACAAACACCACGTACAAGTCATCTGACCAGGAAGGCGGCCTGGTTAGGCAGCACTGGGGAGGAAGCCAAAACCCATGCTGAGAGTGCTTGGCCTAAAGGAGCCAAGCTCTAGATGGTGCCAGTGGAGACCCACCAATCATCTCACCAGAAAGGGTCAAGAACAGGAGTCTCCTTGTGGAGCCAGGGCTCTGTCCACAAGGCTCTGCAATGCTGGGGCCCGTGTTCCACTCACTGACTGTAATGCTTGGTGCAATTAAAAGTAACTGACGCAGAAGGGAGAGGTGTGGCAGGGATGTAGGAGGGGGTCACTGATTCATGCCTTATTTCCTGGAGACCTATCTTTCCTTTCTTTCTAACTCTATTTGGCTCTCTTGACAAAAGCCAAGAGGCAATGAATCCAAGTTGCAATCACAGTAACATGACCTTCATGACATGACAAACAGAGCAAACAAAAACTGGCACCCTGGCAGAGAAAGGTCAAGAACAATAAGCCCAAGTGATGAGGAAGATAAACCAAGGCCTTGTGGGTGCTGGGTCAGGGTACCATTTCAGAGAGCTGAGTCAGGTCAGGGCACTGGGTGACTGAGGCGAGGTGATCCTCAACTATTTTGTCCCAGATTATTTATTATTTTACTATTTCACTCAAAAGAGCTGGGAAAAAGAGAAAACAATGGAGTCATACATACAGTGAAAAACACAATTCAAAACTAAGTTTACATTCAGATATAAACACTTAAAAACTGATTGTTTTTCCACCCCTTAAACCTGGTGGAAGCTTAGGATTGGGGCCAGGATGCGAGAACCGAGATGTGGTAGAGCCAGGTGAGGCAGCACACGTGCCCGCCACAAAGGATGTGGGCTTACAGCACCAGGTACACGTGACGCTCCTTGGAAGAAAAGTTATGACCAACCTAGACAGCATATTAAAAAGCAGAGACGTTACTTTGCCAACAAAGGTCCGTCTGGTCAGCGCTATGGTTTTTCCAGTAGTCATGTATGGATGTGGGGGTTGGACTATAAAGAAAGCTGAGTGCCAAACTGATGCTTTTGAACTGTGGTGTTGGAGAAGACTCTTGAGAGTCCCTTGGACTTCAAGGCGATCCAACCAGTCCATCCTAGGGGAAATCAGTCCTGAATATTCACTGGAAGGACTAACACTGAAGCTGAAATGCTGGTACTCTGGCCACCTGATGCGAAGAACTGACCCACTGGAAAAGACCCTGCTGCTAGAAAAGTCTGGGGGCGGGAGAACTGGACGACAGAGGATGAGATGGTTGGGTGGCATCACCGACTCAACGGACATGAGTTTGAGTAAACTCCAGGAGTTGGTGATGGACAGGGAGGCCTGGCGTGCTGCAGTCCATGGGGTCGCAGGGAGTTGGACACAACTGAGCAACTGGACTGACACACGTGTGACCCAGAGCCTTCTGCGTGGACCTGGCATGAAGCAGAAAGCTGCGGGCACTGCGCTCAGCGTCTGTCCAGACTGCCTCCTCTTTCCTCTTCTGACCAGTTGCTCCCTGTCCTCATCCCACAAGCCATGAGAGCCACAGTACCTCCAGGACAAAAGGTGCCACCCCCTCCCCAGCTCCCAGGGCTTTCTTCCACTGTGTCAGATGATTCCACATCTCCAGGTAAGTCCCTAAGTTGTGTCCGACTCTGTCACGCCTATGGACTGTAGCCTGCCATGCTTCTCTGTCCATGGAACTTCCCAGGCAAGAATACTGGAGTCGGTTGCCATTTCTTCCTCCAGGGGATCTTCCCAACCCAGGGATCAAACCTGCATCAGCTGCATTGGCAGGTGGATTCTATACCACTGAGCCACCAGGGTAAGGTAGATGTCCTTATTTTTACAATGTTGACTCCTGAAAAACCCATGTGTAAATTAGTCTGGGCCTGCAGGCCTAAACCTGAAAACCCACTGAGCACCTGCAGAATCTCACAAATAATACTTTTGATGCTCTGACTGATGAGGCCCAAAGAAAGGCTGCACTGGATTCAACATGGAAGGTTTCACTCCAAGTCTAGACTTGATGGGGACGTCCCATTTACACTATAGACAGAGACCCCTGAGGAGGGCAAGAGCTTTGTGCTGAAGGGCTAGACCAGACCCAGAATCCCAGCGACCCTGATTTCTAGCCTGAGGACTTTTCTGGGAACGCTGGCAGTCAATGACAGGATGTGGGTTTTGGCTCAAACAATTCTGGTTTGACCCACCTCCGTAACTTTCTGCCTTGCTATTTTATCTTGCTGAACCTGTTTTTTTCAATAAATAATCTGGAATAAGCAGACAAGCTCACGTGCACTACCTACATGAGATAATATATGTGTAATGTGCCTTACAAGTGACTATATATGCTTTACAAGTGATTTTCAAACTTTTACCAACAGAGTATACCCACCATGGAAAAAAAATTTCTTTACATAGTAAGTCTGTATTCACATATATGTGTGTTCAGTCGCATCCGACTCTTTTCCACCCCATGGAGTGTAGCGCACCAGGCTCCTCTGTCCACCGAATTTTCCAGGCAAGAAGACCACAGAGGGTTGCCATTTCCTTCTCCAGGGGATCTTCACAAACACATGGGTCCAACAGGCATCTCCTGCAACTCACGCATTGGCAGGCGGATTCTTTACCACTGCGCCACCTGGGAAGCCCTATATACATGTATAAATATATACAACTGAAACAAAGGTTTCAAAAAAAAAACTTACCTTACTACTTGAGATTACTTGGCTTTTTCTATTTCATTTTTTAAAAAGCTGGTCCGGTTCACTACCCTCATTTCAAGACTACTAAAGGGATGTTAGTTTTCTTTCTTTTAAAAACATTGGAAACAAACAAAAAAAATTGGAAACCACAGAGTCGTTGGTTATTACAGTTATGATTCTCAGGGATGGTCTGGGGGCTAGGAATCTTCACTGCCAGGGCAACAAAGGACGAGGTCAAGGTTATTAGGTCAAGCCCTCGAGAGCTCTGTTGTCAAGGAAACGACTCAGCCCTGCCAGCTTCGGCTGACCGGTACACGCCGCAACCTGCGGAGAGGAGGAGTGGCCCGAGGCCCTGTCACTCAATTCAGGCTCGGGAGCCCCGCCCACACGCCCGGCGCGCCCGGAAGGCCCACCCCCTCGCCGAGGTTTAGCGAGGTAGGCCGCGATTGGAGGTTCAGGCGTTGACGAAGCTTTCCGCTTTGGGTGGCCTCTCCGCTCGGGCGGCTGTTGAGAGGGGCTCGGCGAACACTTAGCGGAGCTCCACGGTCCTTGAGCGCTCGGAAGTGCGATGAGGTCGGTTAGCTACGTACAGCGCGTAGCCCTAGAGTTCAGCGGGAGCCTCTTCCCACACGCCATCTGCCTCGGAGACGTTGACAACGACACGGTCGGTGCATGCGCACTGGAGACGCAGTCCTCTGCGCACGCGGGCGCGGGGCCAGGGGCGGGGGAGGCTGCCGGCGCCTGCGTGCTGCGTGGGAGTGGACGGCGTGCCCTGCAGGCCGGGCGGCCCGCGCGCGTGCGCACGGGCGCTAGGGGAAATTGACTGGGAGGGGCCGTGTGGGCAACTCCGGTGCGCCGCGTCCTGGCTGCGTTGATCCGGAGCGGTGTCCATCTAGGGGCTTCCGAAACGGGCGCGCTGCGTGGTTCAATGACTTGTGTCCAGGAGGACCCAGTAAACTGCGTGGCCGGCTTCCCCGCCCTTTCGGGGCCGTCTTCCCTTTCAGAGCCTCGGAAATAAACACGGAGCGCGCGTGCGGCTCCGCAGGAGCACCTGCCGCCCGACCCGTCCTGGCCCGGCCCACCGGACGGTTTTAGGCGCCCTGCCGGCCGGCCTTGGCTTAAATTACAAGCTCAGTGTCCTTCTCCCTTCGTTAAAGTGTGTTAATACCAGTAGAGCAGGTCCGAACCGCGTCTGGTGCTCGGTGAAGGCTCCGGGACGCCTCAGCGTTGTCGTTAGTGTTGGATTGTGGTCCGAGGACTCTGCGAAATTCTGGGGGATTCAAAAGTGGACAGAACACTCCCAGTCCGCCCCTCGTGGGGCGGGGGATAGGAGGGGTGGAGAATGCGATAGTCAAAATAATAGGGAAATATCATGAGCCCATTGATTAAAATGTGCCAAGGGTTCTAGGGTGGAGGCATCGAAGGGGGCCGTGGCTGTTGAGGGTGCGGGACCCTTTTTCCCCATCATCTCTCATAGTCTAAATGCAAAGCACATTGTTGCCCTTCTGTGGCTACCTGCGTCTCATCCTCACTTCCTTGTTCTATGCTGTCTTTTCCCTGGCAATACACTAGGGCTAAAACATCCCACCACTCACTCCCACCCCACCCCGCCCTGACCCTAGCCTCCTTTGCCCTGTGATGGGAAAGGTATTTTGAGGCCTCTTTGCTCTTCCTTCTCTAGGGAGGAAAAAGTTATTCTCGTAAATTTGTATTATGTTTTCTGGGCTTTCACGTTTCTTCATATACTAAGCAGTATAATTTAATGAGAAAATCAAGGGAGGCATTTTAGAGCAGTAAATTACCGAAGTGACTCTAGAGATAAGTCATTTTCCATTTCATCCGATCATCTTCTTTGTTTAAAAGGGAAAATTATATGCCTTTTCTCATAGCTTAAGTGTCACTTTTTTTTTTAAATTAAATTGTACTTTAATAACTGCATTGCACACTCAATTCTGCAATATTACATATATTATACTATCCTTAAAAAACAAAAGTTGTAAGCTCCATAATGACAGGAATTTTTAATCTTTTTTTTCCGCTGCTGTATTCCCTTCCAACACCTAGAGTAGTGCCTGGTGTGTAATTAACACTTAGTAAATGTTTGTTGACTAAATGAGGGTTGTCAGGAAAGGCAGATGTTATTATGTATCTCAAAGCAATTTGAGGGCTTTACCTGTTATCAATAAATGTAATTTTAAAAAGGGCAAGTAGCAAGGTAGTTGGCTACTGATGGGATGTGGTCCACTCAGCCTGCATGAGTGTGGATAGACATTTTGTAACTGGTGCTCCAGGCCAGTCTTTGGAGATTCCGGGCCAGAAAAAAAGACTTTTATTTCATCCTAATAAACCATTCACCTAAAGTTTTTTGCAAGTGATTTATTTCCTGCTAAGAGGGAGAAGCCAGGGGTGGAATACACACCCACGCAGAGAGAACCCGCTTCCTTTCTGTCCGAATTTCTGAGCAGAGCTGTGATCTGCAGCTTGGTCCTGTGGTGTCACCGGGTAACCTCCGGAGGCCAGGGCCAGGATGGCCTGCAGAGGCGCGCTCACGCTGGGGCGTCTGTCTTTGGATCCCCACCAGGGATTTTTCCCTGAAAAAAAACTAAAGGGCTGACTGGGCATTCTCTTTCATTCTTACTTTTCTTTGTTTCTTAAAAAAAAAAAAAATTCTAATTTGTCTATTAACGGAATTACCTGGCAGTCCAGTGGTTAAAACTCGGCGTTTCCACTGCAAGGGGCACAGGTTTGATCTCCAGTCCAAAAACTAAAAGATTGCTCATGCTTCACCGCTTGGCGGAAAAAAAAAAAAAATCAAATCTCTTGAGAAATAGTATTATATGAGGACAGGAAGGGGTGTTAGATGTCCCCCTAAGGGGGAATCTTGAAACGACTTCTGGAAATAGGTTTATGGAGCCAGTTGGTTTTCATGTTTATCCCCTTGAAAGGGCAGCCAGCCTTTGGGGAACCTCTGGGAAACAGGGCCCAGATGTAAATGGTGAAGAGGCTCCAGACTCTCCTGGGAGCTTAGCCACCACTTGAGGGCACTAGAGGCCCAGAACTCAGACGCTGCTCCTCAGGCATGTCCACCTGCTTTGTGTTCTCTCTGAGGCACCAATATTAAAAGGTCTTGTTGCTAGAGGAGGGAGTGCCCCAGAGCCACCACTGTTTTTATTTGGCCTCTGATTAAATATGAACTCTGAAGGTAAATTCCTCAAGTATGTTAGTTGCTCAGTCATGTCTAACTCTTTGTGACCCTATGGACTGTAGCCCACCAGGCTCCTCTGTCCATGGGATTCTCCAGGCAAGAATACTGGAGTGGGTTGCCATTCACTTCTTCAGGGGATCTTCCTGAACCCAGATCTCCTGCAGGGCAGGCATATTCTTTATCATCTGAACCACCAGGGAAGCCCTAAATCCCCCAAAGTTGCATATGTGGGGTTGTTTTCAAAACGTGTCCTAGGCATCAGGGTGAATTACAAGAGCCAAAGGCAGGCAGGTAGGGCGTTGAGCTGTTCAGATGTCAGGCTCTTCTGAGATGGATCACAGATTCTGTATTGCCCCTCCTCTGAGCTGCCCTGCCCTCAAAGCCCACACACCCATGTGGAAATAAACTGGGAAACCATGGCTGTGTTGGTCTCAAAATATCTGTGATAAAGTCGATGAAGATACAGATTGAGGTCTTGTGGTTTCTGCAGGGTGGGCCGAGTCTAGAAGGCCTTGCGTGGCTCAGCAGGACCCAGCCTAACCCTCTCTTCTCTCTCCTTTTGAAGTTAAATGAACTGGTGGTGGGGGACACCAGCGGAAAGCTGTCAGTGTATAAGAATGACGACAGCCGGCCATGGCTCACCTGCTCCTGCCAGGGAATGGTCAGTATTCAACCCTGGGTCCCTCCTGTTGAGGCACTGTCGAAGCTGGGGGCCCCCATCGAGCTCCCCAGCGTGTGCTCGGCCACCAGCTCCTGGTTCGGGGCTCATTTGAGTCAGGGGGGGAGGTCCCCAGGCAGAGCTCTCCCAGCTGTCCCACATGGGCACGCACGCACACAGCTGGGCTGGTTTTCATTCTGTGTGATGGAATGACTCCCTTAGTAATTCACGGGTCTGCATAGGTTGCCTGATGGTATGAAGTACAGTAGAAAATGGTGGTGGTCATTTGATTATGTCTGGAAATGGTAGTCTGGCTCCCTTGATACATGTAGTTTTTGTTTTGTTTAAGCCCAGGTTGTCTTCACTGCTTTAGGTCCACGTACTGCTGTCCGGTACACGGGGCCCAGAGCACAGTAACAGGATTAGCACAGCCTCTTGGCGCGGGCCATGTGCACGTGCTTTCAGCAAATGACAGAGTTGCAAGGAGCTCAGGGAGCACTGGGGTCCCTTGGCGTGTCCCCCAAGCTCCTCTCTCTTCTCTTGCAGCTCACTTGCGTTGGGGTTGGGGACGTATGTAATAAAGGAAAGGTAAGAAGCCCAGGGGCCCCCAGGCTTCCCTTGGCCTACCCCCGATTCCCGTGCTCTGACCACCAGCCCCCTCCTCTGCCTCATCTCACCCAGAACCTGGTGGTGGCTGTGAGTGCTGAGGGCTGGTTTCACTTGTGTGACCTGACACCTGCCAAGTCCCTGGATGGTTCTGGGCACCACGAGACCCTTGGTGGGGAGGAGCAGCGCCCAGTCTTCAAGCAGCACATCCCTGCCAACACCAAGGTCATGCTGATCAGCGACATCGGTGAGCATGGCTGTGTTTGCAGGCAGCGGGGGAGTAGGAGTTGGGGCAGCAGAGCAGAGGTCAAGGGAGCCACGGGGTCGTCAGTATTCGTCTGGGTGGTGGTCATGCGTTTAACGCCGAGTTACTGCGCTCCTGTCATAAACCAGGCATCATCCTGGGAACTGGGGTTGCAGTAGTGAATAAAACAAAGATCATGGCCCTCTTGGACGTTTACACGGTAGGGACAAAAAATAAGCAATAGAAATGGGCTAAGAAAATTAAATAGTACACTCGAAGGTATAGAGGAAATACATCAGGAAAGGGGCTGGAGGGTGTTGAGGGAGAGGAGTTGTCGGGGAAGTCCCTGCTGGGAGGGGTCATCTGAGCAGCAGGTCAGGGTTGAGGGGAGTGAGCCCTCAAGGTCAAGGTCAAGGATGCGGGGCAGGTACTTGGGCCAGAGGCTGTCTGGAGGGTGCTGGTAGGGATACGGGTGCATCAAGGCACTGGAGACGTGTACCCGGGGAAGAGATGACAGGCTCCGCGAGGCAGTTGCCTGGTTCTGGACATGAGGGAGGGCAGAGGAGCGGGTCCCGGGCTCCAGGGGGTGGTGGCAGCTCAGCAGGTGGGCCCGAGGTTGAACCTGATAAAAAGCGCTGGTGCTGGAGGGGTGGGGAGGGCATGCTGGCAGGACTCAGCTGACGAAGGCAGACTTGGCTCCAAACCCGCCGTGTTTTCTGGATGTGCAGATGGCGATGGCCGTTGCGAGCTGGTGGTGGGCTACACAGACCGCGTGGTCCGGGCTTTCCGCTGGGAAGACCTGGGCGACGGCGCCGAGCACCCGGCGGGGCAGCTGGTGTCGCTCAAGAAGTGGATGCTGGAGGGTCAGGTGAGTATCTGAGGCCGGAACCGCAACCCAGGGCTGGGGAGGGGCTCCCTCCTCCAGGGGACTTGGGGCCGAGGCATGGGCGGAAGGAAGGGAAAATTGCCCTGTGACCGAGACCCAGAGGAGGTCACTTCCAGTGAGAGTCTTAGGGGAGACAGTGGGTAACGGGCAGACAGAAAGGGCCTCTGTGCTGAGGGCCGAGGGTGTGAGGTGGGTGTGGTGTGTCATGGCGGGTGGTCCCCAGGGACGCTGCCCTTCCCCTACCGCTGCCCTTGAAGGCTGAGGACATGTCCCAGGGCCCCTATCCGCCTGCCCCAGCCTCTGCAGGCTCCCCCTTCTCTCCCAGCCCCTTGTAAGCCCCCATCCTCTGGTGCAGGTGGACAGTCTCTCGGTGACGCCTGGGCCTCTGGGTGTTCCCGAACTGATGGTGTCTCAGCCAGGCTGTGCTTATGCGATTCTGCTGTGTACCTGGAACAAGGACCCAGGGGCGCCCCCCACCTCTGAGGGACCCATGGAGGGCACTCGGTAAGGGGTGTGTGGGTCTGTGGACAGTGGGGTCCCTGGCACTGAGGTAGGCGCCCAGGGCCGTGGACGGATCTGCAATTGGCAGAGCTGCGTTGGCCAGGTCCCCTCACCGGCAGCTGAACCCCATTAAGGAAGATTGTTCTGGGGCCAGGGAGTCCCTGCCATGAGTTGTAGCAACTGAGGAGGTTCTGGGGTTCCAGCCTGGCAGCTCCGCGCTCTCTCCCGCTCTCTCGACATGTCCCCTGGGCCAGGCTGACTGGCTTGTCAAGTCTCCAAGCTGCTTCACACCCTGGAAGCTCTTACAGAGATGAGCCCAAGGGGTTGGGAGAACCAGGCTTTCTTGGGCTCCCACTTAGCACCACCTTCCCCCCACCCCCTTCCCCACAGGGAGACCCCGGCCGCCCGGGACGTCGTGTTGCACCAGACTTCCGGCCGCATCCACAACAAGAACGTCTCCACTCACCTCATCGGCAACATCAAGCGAGGTGGGGGTGGTGGGGGCGGGGTGGGGCGGCAGGTGCAGGGGTGAGTGGGGGGGGAGGTGCAGGGCCCCCCTGCGTCTCTAGCCTGCCCCCCCACCCTCAGTGCCGGCTCTGATCTCACTTCTCCTTCTTCTGGTCCTTCCCCCCACCAACCCCCAAACCCCTCTCCACCCAGGCCACAGCCCCGACAGTGGTGCCTCTGGCCTCTTTGCCCTCTGCACCCTTGATGGTGAGTCCCCCGGGTCAGCTGCGGGCCATGCGGGGTGGGTGATCGTGTGCCCAGGCTTCTGCACAGAGATGGGGTCCCCAGCCTGGCCTGCCTCTCCCGGCAGGGACCCTGAAGCTCATGGAGGAGGCAGACAGGCTGCTGTGGTCGGTGCAGGTGGACCACCAGCTCTTCGCCCTCGAGAAACTGGACGTCACGGTGAGCGGGACCTGGGGGGGAGGGACAGCCTCCTCCTCCTCGGGCACTTTCAGGGGGGCCGCTCTCCCTCCACAGCCAAGTTTGCCCTCCTCCTAGGGCTCCCTGGAGAGGCCCAACCCCCCCCCCCCCCGCCGCCCCCGCCGAAGTGAGCAGCATCCCCGCAGGAGGCCTCTCTCAGAGGCTCCTTGCTCCTCCTACATCCGCCGTCTGGCCTTTTTCAGGGCAACGGGCATGAGGAGGTGGTCGCCTGCGCCTGGGATGGCCAGACGTACATCATCGATCACAACCGCACCGTCGTCCGCTTCCAGGTGGACGAGAACATCCGCGCCTTCTGTGCAGGTGGGACCCCTCCCTGTGCCCAGCACACCTGTCCCCTCGCTCCAGTGACCTGGGGAGAGGGGTCGTCACCCAAGAGAAGCTGCCCGTGTTCCCCAGGGCTGCCACTGAGACAGGAACTCGGCAAACGCCCCCTGGGATGCTGTCCTGCCTGGGTGTCACTTAGTGCCTGGAAAGGACCAGATATCTTACCGTTTTGCTTGCTTTGCTGAGTTCCCGACAGTAGAAACAGAAAGGGGCCTTCAGTGCTCTGCTCAGGGCCTGTGGGCGGCTGGAAACTGCTGACACAGACACCGTGGGGCCTGAGCCTCCCAACCTTGTCTCCCCACCCCTGACCTGCCAGGCCTGTATGCCTGCAAAGACAGCCGCAACAGCCCCTGCCTCGTGTACGTCACGTTCAACCAGAAGATCTACGTGTACTGGGAGGTGCAGTTGGAGCGGATGGAGTCCACCAACCTGCTCAAAGTGCTGGAGGCCCAGCCGGAGTTCCGGGAGCTGCTGGGAGAGCTGGGCGTGGGTGAGCCCTGGGATTGGGGGTGCTGCTGGGAGAGCTGGGTGTGGGTGAGCCCTGGGCCCATGGCTGCGGGCACCCGGTGGCACAGGTTCCAGCAGACCCACCAGCCTCCGTCTCGCCCTCAGATCCCGATGAGCTGCCCGCCGCCCGCGCCCTGCTTCACCAAACCCTCTACCATCCAGACCAGCCTCCACAGTGTGCCCCTGCGGGCCCCCAGGACCCCACCTAGCTGGACCGGCTTCCTGGCAGAACAAGGAGCCTTCTGAACCTGCCCGCCCCCACCCCCCCACTAGCTGTCTGGCATCTGGAAGACAGGAAGTGCATATTACAGGGGAAGGATGGCGCCCCCCTTTGGGTGCTGGGGACTGTAGACCTCCTGGTCGTCTTGGTGAAGGAGGAGACAAGCTGCCCCTCTGCCCATTTCCTTCAGCAGGCACTGCCTCTCCCCAGAGCCCCCCACTCCTGTTGTTTGTGAGGAGTGGCTACACACACAGGGCCCCCTACTCGGGGGGCCCCAACCTGTAAGGAGACCAGGCTTCGGGGCCAGAAGAGTGAAGGCAGTGAGGGCCCAGCCCCCCGCAAGTTCCGTCTCCTGCAGCTCCAGGTGACTAACCTCAGTGACTGTGACAGGAATGGCGAACCACAGATCTTTCGCCATGATGGGGTTACGCCCTCATTAACCCATTGTAGGTTGAAAATATCGTTAAGTGGAAAATGCATTTCCCACACCCCACCTGCTGAACATCACAGCTGAGCCTTGTCCGTGTTAACTGTGCTCCAAGCACTCATATCAGCCTGCAGTTGGACACGATCACCTGACACAAGCCTCTTTTATAATAAAGTGTCGTTATAAAAGTGTCAGAATAAAGTGGGTATCTCATGTGATTTACTAAATACCGTACTGAAAGTGAGAAACTGGTGACTGTGGGTACAGAATGGTTGTAAGTATGTTAATTGTTCACACTCATGATTTTAAAATCTGATGTGGGTTTTCGATCCCAACTACAATCAGAACGTTACCTGGTGCTCTTTATATCCCTTCAGCTGTGGATTCCTGTGCTCCGAGTCAGTGGTTTTCACATTGCAGGTTGCATGTCCATGCACACGTGTGTGCTGAGGGCAACATAGAATATCCCTACTGTGTGTGAGCTGTGTTCAGAGGAACTGGAAAACCTGTACTCAGTTACACTGACCCCAGCCAGAAGGTCACCCTGGGGGGAAGGTCCACGCTCATATTTTCTTCTGTGTGGGAGTAAGGGCAGGGCAATCATGCAGTGTCCTAGAAGCAGAGAAGGACACCAGCTTAGAGAAACAGGTGTTTATTCCAACAAAGTCGCTGCTGAGCTGAGGGCTTTCTTGGGCCTGGGGTCTGCAATGGCAGAAGCAACAGGTGGAAGGGAGAGGAACAGGGTGAGACCCAGGAGCGCAGGGGTCATGGAGGGTGACAGCAGGGGCCAGCACACTCCTGCACCTGTGCCAGGGAGCCCCTCCTCTGGGTGCCAGGGACATAGCTGAGGAAGGTATGCCCAGGGGGCACAGCCTTTCCTGGGCCTGCTCTCATCTAACTTAGTCCGGGCTCCAGGTTTTGTTTCCAACCCAAGGGGCATAGTCCCCTTGTCAGGTTACCTATACCACTGTTTTACTCTTCCCCCAAATTTGAGACTCAGACCAGCCAGGACACCAGGCGCCTGGACCTTAAGGTTTGGGATCCTCTGTTCACAGTGAAGGTAGCAGAGCCTCCTTGGGTCTTTACTGGACTCAGGGCTGGGGTGGGGTGGGGGTTGGGAAGAGCTACCAGTGCCAGAGAAGATGAGCTCAAGCTCAGGAGGCCAGAGGTGAGGGGCGGGAAGAAGGTTGAATGAGGTGGATAGTTCTGGAAGTAAGGAATACTGGCCAGGTAAAGTTGGTGCTGACAATCCCACCCTCCCGTCTGGCTTGCGGGGCAGTTCTCCACATGCCCCCCACCTGAAGTTCAGGGGCCTAGCAGGTGAGAAAGCAGGTGGAGGGCAAGTGTTTGGAGTAAGTCATAGAGGTATATCCAGGGTGTGCCCGGGACAATCAAAACAATAACCGGCTTCAGTTGTTTGTAGCCCCAGAAAAGGCAACTGATGAAAGAGCCCACCGCCTTGTGGACCGGGTGTTCCTCTCCCGACACGTCCCCGTCATGACGACGGTTTCTCTCTTGCTCAGCCGAGCACAGAGTCAGAAACGTGGGCCAGCAGGGCCAGGGCCCAGGGCCGGTGAGGGGGCAGGCTAGTTGTGAGGTGAGCAATGTGGAGTCAAGGCCTCGGGGGTGTTCAGGGTGGACAGGGCAGGCAGGGATAGGCAGCAGTTTGCAGCCCCAGACTTGGGGCACCCTGGCCGCGCCAGGGCCCAGCATGGAGCCCCGCTTTGCTGATGTCCTTTTCTGCAGTCCTGATGTGGCTCTGTTCTTGGGAGGGGATAAGGGAGGACAGGGAAACCAGAACCCTGAGGTCTCAGGCCCTTTCTAGGAAAAGCTTTTCTTGGGGGGCAGGGCAGGTGCTGAGAAGCAGAGGAGCATGGCCGCCAGCCAGGGAGACGGGACGGCGGGGTCAGGGTGGTGACAGGCGGGACAGTCCCCAGCTACCCAGCTCTAGTCATGCCCCATCCCCGAGGGCTTCGCCTCCTGAGGCAGGGAGTTTTCCCCTGGGGACCGTCCGGGGCTGCCATCGTCACTGGCCGGGCTCTTGGTACAAAGGCAGGAAGGGCAACTCCGAGAACGGGGCTTTCAGCCGCAGCACATGATGCTCCAGGTCGATGCAGCACTGTGGGTGGGGGCAGTGAGCTCATCTGGGCAGGTGACCCCCTTCCTTCCCACTGCACCCTACTCCTTGCGTCTCCCCATTTTCATGCACCCAGACTGCTGTCGAGAAGGGACCAAGTTCTCCATGTTCTTCAGTTGTAGGCAGGTAAGGAACCTTTAAGGAATTGAGGGTAAAATTCCACGTCCCCAACTCCCTTCTTATGTGATGAAGCCTGGCCCACGCGCCCACACCCATGCCTCCTACCTCTTTTCCCCGGGCCCCAGTTCAGGCCAGGGTGTGGTACCAGTGTGAGCATTGCCTTACCTGGAGAGAGAGCAGGGTCTGCAGGCCAAGGCAGAGTTCAGGACTCTCCACATCTGCGGGAACCATTTGAGGACATTGCTGTCCTCCTGTCAGCTCTTGCCCTTCTCTGCCCACCCCCGCCCAGGCCCGAGAACCTGGGGGATAATGGGAGCATCTTGGGGGCTGGGGTGCCTCATCTGTGTCGGCCAGAGCTGAGAAGCTCTGCCTTTGCCCCACCCAGGAGGGAGAGAGAGAATTGCTGAGACAGACGCCGGGCTCTGACGGAGCGAGGACTTACCTACCACCTGAGCCGAGCACTCCACGGTCTCCTGGCCCAGCTGCAGCTCCAGCTGCTCCACCAGGGCTGGGGGCCCCGGGTGCAGGTCCCCACCTGGGGCTTTTAGGACCCTCTTCCCTAACCTGCAGTTGGGAAGCAAGGGTTATGGCCACCACGGCCCCCCACCCCCACACCATTAATGTCCCTCCCACCACATTTTGGGTTTGCAGCCCATCCCTGGCCCCACTTAGAGTCTAAATCCAGTCTTATCAGCCAGAGCCCCCACCAACTCTTTAAAAAAAAAAAGAAGAAGAAGAAAACAGTTTTATTGGGACTTCCCTGGTAGTCCTGTGGTTAAGACTCCAAGCTTCCATGACAGGGAGCTCAGGTTCGATCAGGGTACTAAAATCCCACATGCTGCATAGAGTGGCCAGAAATAAAATAATAATAAAATTAGTAGAGGTTGATACACATTAAAAAAAATCAATAAAATAATAGCGTTATTGAGATATAGTTCATATATATAGTGAAAGTCACTTTTTTGTGTGACCAAGCCATGCAGCTTGTGGGATGTCAGTTCCTCAACTAGGGATTGAACCTGGGTCACAGTAGTGAAAGCCCAGGGTCCTAACCCCTAGACCACCAGGGAACTGCTGAAGGTCACCCTTTTAAAGTAGACAGCAGAGTTCTGCAACCATCACTACCTAATTTCAGAATATTTCTATCACCCCGAAAAGAAGCACACACACACACACACACACACACACACACACCTCGCCTTACCCGAGGCGGCTGAGGCATCCAGCAGATATCTGATTGTACTGGGTGCCCGTGTCCACCGCCACCTGAAGCTCCTGGTCCCGGCACTGAGAAAAGGGGAGGGGGTCTCCGTGAGTCCCTGGGGGCGGGGGATGGGGGGGGCGCAGGCGCAAGGGGGAATGGGCTGGGACTGACTGGGTCATCTTTCCCAGCCCCTGATAAGTCCCTTTCAGAAATGAGTGAAGGGAGTAAACTGAGTCTTTAAGAGTGATTCTTCTGGGAGTCATACAGCTGAGACAGAAGTGGATCAGATCAAGAGTTGTGAGTGGTGAGCGCATACATTTGGGGAGAATGCCGTCAGAAGTGGAGGAACCAGTAGAAGTCCTTTTGCTGAGAGGAGAGCCGAGCGCCTCCTGTTGGAGGGATCTGGGGTGTGAGTGAGGAGGGGTCGGGGTGGGGACCGCGGCACGAATTAGGAAACGAGATGCCGGAACCAGATTCGCCACTGCAGGTGAAGAAGGATGAGGTCGCTTTCTTTTGGATAAAAACAGAAGTTTGAGTTTGCACTTGATACCGCAAAACAAGTCATTTCCTCCTTGTACGTGTTTGCCGAGGTCTGCTGTGCGTGGCAGGTGGGAGCGGGGGCAGGGGAGGCTGCTCCCCCGGTGTCAGTGCGGGGTGGAAGGTCATCCGTTGGGGGAGAGAGTGTCAAGCTCTGTGGGTTGAGGGGCTAGAGCCTTAGATGTTGAGCCAGAGGAAAGGCCCTTCCATTGGGAAAGTTAGGGGAGCATTCCTGGAGGAGGTGACAGCTGGGGCTGGAAGGGCATGGGATGACACCAGCCAGTAGGCAGAGGAGGTCCCAGCAGAGACGGGCAGGAGGGAGCGGGCCTGTGTCAGGCAGGGCTCAGAGACGACCAGGCTGTGGCCTGGAGCGTGAGCTTTCCCAGGAGGGCTGCGTTACCCACTCATGTGCGCCATTCGTGTGCAGAGCACACTCAAGTTTAAAGAGGATGCTTGGCTCACGGGAAAGGAGTCCTGTGGACCTCAGAAGACGGGGAGGCAGGGACAAAGAAGGTGGAGGACCCCAGTTCTAGGCCTAGGCTCGGGGAGGAGTGCCTTGGCTCCCCACCCCTCCTCACCTCCGGGGCAGAAGGGAGGGTGGGTGAGGGCAGCTGGGCCCAGAAGAGGGTCTCACCTTGCAATTGACCAGAAGCGCTGGCCCCTTGGGCTTGCTGGTCATCGTCCTGCTCTCCTGGCTGTGAATCGGGGCCTGCGCCCGGGGAGGCTCCCCCTGAGGCCGGCCCGGGCTCCCCTCCACCACCAGGCGTCTCTGGATCACGCTGTGTGGCTGCTGCTCCATCACAAAATGTGGAGATGCTGAACCCCGGGGCCCGGTCTACTCGGTCCCCGAGCTCACAAGTCCCAGGCTCTCCTGCTCAGCCCCACGCCTGGCCCGAGTCTTCCGAGAGTAAGAAGGGGCAGAAGCTTCCCCAAGGGTCCCAGCGGTCAGATCATAATAGCAGAGCAAGCCCCAGCATCAAATCACGCTGGTTTCCAGGACCCCAATGGATAGCTCAGTGATGGAGAGATGTGGGGGAGGGGGGGGTCCATCCTGAGTTAGACGTGACCTTGCAGGCACTGGTGGGATGCTGGGAGGCAGGTGGCAATTCTCTCTCTTATCTACAACACATATTTGGGGACATCTTTTCTTTGTTCCTTCCTCTGATCTCATTCTTCCATGGGATGCAGATCCCAGGGTTGACAGTGTGATGAAAAGAAGTCAAAGAAACAAGAACAAAAAAGAAAGGAAAGTCCAAATGTTCTTCACTAGGAAGCTGGGAGCCATCCTCCCGTCCTTCACCCACAGCCACTCTGCCCTGTCCAGCCACTTCTTGGTTCCACCAGTTTCGCCTCCTGTGTTTACAGCCCACCTTGCCTTCTGTTACTGATTCATTCAGCACAGCTCTCCCAAATCCCTGGTGTGCCTCCGTTAGTCCGTAAGAACCTGCCTCTCAAATCCACCTGCTCAAAGCCAGGGAGTCTCTGAGACTGTGCTACTCCAAGTGCCGTCCTCAGATCAGCGGCTTTACTGTCACCAATTAGAAGCACAGAATCACGACCTACTGAATCAGAACCTTGTTTTAACAAGATGTGCAAATAAGCTATGTGAATCTTGTTTTAACAAGACGTGCAAATGACCCACAGGCACAGGAAAGTTTGAGTAGCGCAAAGCAACCCGTCAGACCAAACATGTCTCTCCCTTGCTTGAAATCCATCAGAGGGACCTCCCTGGTGGTCCAGTGGCTAAGACTCTGCACTCCCAGTGCAGGAGACCAGGGTTCGATCCTTAGTCAGGGAACTAGAGTCCACGTGCCATAGCTAATTGTCCATGTGCCACAATGAAGAGATGGCACAATCAAATAAATAAATACTTTCTAAAAATATTAAAAAAGAAAGCCATCAGAGCCTTCCTTTCCCCACTTTGCTTGCCTGGAGGTAACAGCCTGGTGAGCTGGCCACTGCCTCATCTCCCTCCGCTGCCATGCCTGGGCCAGGCTGTCCAGGCCTCTGCCCCTGCTCATCCCTCCTCCTGAAAGTCCTCACCCTTCTCTAGGCCAGCCTGGCTCAACTCACTTGTTCCGAAACTGCTGTCTGGGGGGAGGCTTTGATTTTCAGTCTGGGGTTCCGAGAGCATGCTGTCATCCAGGCAGGGTTCACCTCCTCCAGGAAGCCCTCTCTGACCTCTTTGCGTTCTTCCGTCCACACACCAGGCGGGGGCAGTGTTCCATCTCTCGTCCCCCGCCCCCTCCCTGGCATGCCTCTCACCGCTGTTTTCTGCCCTTGAGGTCAGATCTGTATCTCACTCCTCTTTATATCCCAGGGCTGGGCTCGGCATACAGTAGGCACTCAATAGATGCCCACCAAAGAATGACTGTGTCCCTCCAGGCTCCACACATGATTCCTCACCTGCCCTCATTTCATGGGAGCCTGGGACTGTTTTCCTACCCTGGTCTTAATGAGGCCCTTGAGGCTGCTCCTGCCGGCAGGCTGCCAGCAGAAGGCCTAGCTCTGGGAAAAGGGGCGGTGAGCACTGGGAGCGGCTGGGAAGGGCGGCCCGCCCACCTTTCCCACGAGGGGTGCAGGCTCTGGTCCGACTCCCATGCATCGTGCTCCAGAGTCACCCAGGGAGGGAGACAGGGTCCCCCTAACTGCTGTGTCTTCACTCCCCAGGCCACACAAGATAGCTGCTCCAGATCGATTTGAGAGGTCCTGAGGGCAGAAGGCCTGATCTGCTATGCTGGAACACCAGTGTTACTAGAGCCCCTTTGCCAGGGCCGAACAGATGAAGGTGGGCTGATGAGAGCCGAGAACCTGCTTCCCTGCTCCCTTGGGGTCTCAGCGGTGCCCGCTGCTAGCAAGGCCGTTCTCTGAACTGAAATATTAGTCTGCTCACTTTTCCCTTGAGTGGGGGTGCCGTTGGGCCGGCTTCCTGGAGGGGGAACAATTGGCTGGGAGGGAGTGGAGAGGGAGGGCTGGTTCAGGAAAAGAAGTGAGGGGCTGCATCTGGGTCCAGGTTTCTGGGGAGAGGGGACAGCTGGAGTGGCCCAAGGTCCCCCAGAAATGGCCTCACATGCCTCCCCTTGTAGGAGTCCCTCCTCTCCATCCCCCTGCCTACGAGGTGAGAGAGGCGACAGGGTGCCCCCAGCCTTTCTACAGAAGCTCTCCTCTCTTCTGAGCCAGAGGCCAGAGCCATCTCGTCTTCTCTGGACCCGGTGAACCTCACTTTCTCTCAGGCTAAATGGAGGAGAATAACTGGAGAAGGGACTTCCCTGGGAGTCCAGCACCTAAGACTCTGTGCTCCCAATGCAGGGGGGCCTTCAGTCCCTGGTTGGGGACCTAGATCCCACCTGCTGCAACTAAGAGTTTGCATGCCACAACTAAGACCTGGCACAACCAAAATAAACATTAAAAACAGAAGAGTAGCTGGAGGAATAACAGCCTTTAGATGATGCTCCCTATTTCCCAGGCACTGTGCTAAGCCCTTTACAGGTTTAGCTGATGTAATTCTGACATTCCCTATGAGCTACAACCTGTTATTTTTATCTTCCTGTAACAGATGAAGAAACCAAGGCTCAGAGACAGAAAGTAACTTGCCCAATTTGCTAAGTGCTGGAGCCAGGATCTGAACCCAAGATTCCAGGCTCTGCAGAAGTCCACACTTTTAGCCCCTCCCTCTGTCGGAGGCAGGTGGTGAGTGTATGAAGCTGTCCCCTGACTCACCCACCCCTTGGTGGGCACTCCCTGACCCGGTATCCTTGGGGGGTGGGGCACAGCTGCTGCAGGGGGATGGAAGGAAAGGAGCCTAGAAGGACCACATCACCTAGGAGGAGCTGGGGGGCCCTGAGGAGCTGAGTACCCAGGCCAGAGCCATGGGTGTTCTAGCAGGGGTGAGGGGGACGGGCAATGAATGTCCAGTCCCCGTGTGCCAGGACCTGTGGTTTCGGGAGAGGAGCAAATCACAGCACCCACTGGTCCTCCGGGCCCAGCAGTAAACTGCCCCCTGCAAGCCTCTGCTCTAACCAGCACTCTTCACCTCCCCAGAGGGAAGCCTGGAGCTCTCTGGGGAAGCCGAGCAATAGATAGGGTCCCCCACAGCCACCAAGCCATGGCAACAACCCGGTGAGGAGCCGGGAATGGTCAAGGTGAACCCACAAGTCAGGGCCACCTCCCCCTACCCTGGGGACAGGCAGGTGCCTGGAGGCTTGGGGTCTGCACCCTCCCAGCAGAGCCAGAGAAGCGGTGGGAGGGGGGGGGTCCCAGCCGCCCTGGGGAGGGGAGGGGAGAGGGTGGCCTCACCCAGTCCTTGGAGGTGCCGAGCCTCTTGAGGCCGTCCAGGGGCAGCAGGTCGGCCGAGTCCTTGTGCAGGAACTGGGTGGCCTGTCTGAGCCGGCGCTGCTGGCTCAGCCGGGCTCGGCCCCGAAGCTCTGCCTCCCGGCCCCTGTCCCCGGCGTCGCCCTCCGCCCGCGGGGCCTCCGGCCTGATGCTCATGGCCCCCTTGGGGCGGGCCGGGGGCTCCTGAGTGGTCCTGCCCTCCGTGCTCCCTGCCTCCGCAGCCCCTGCCACGTCCCGGCTGCGGCTCTCCTGACCGGAGGGTCGTCTCGGCGGGAAGAAGAGAGGAAATAAATAAATAACGTGCAGGAGCAGCCGCGTCAGACATCAATTTCCAGAGCTTGCAGTAGAGGGAGCGGGGCTCCGGCTGGAAAAACCCAGCCCTGGAGGAGGCGGGGGGGTGGGGGGGTGGGGGGGGGTGGGGGGGGCGGCGGTTGGCAGGGCTGCAGCTGGCAGGTTCTGCAGCATCTCCAGCTCTGGGGTCCTGGCCGGAGTGGGCGGTGGAGGAGTGTATGTGTGTGTGCATGTGTGGCTGAGGGGGTGTATCTGTGCTGTAAACTGTCAGGGTATCCGTGCCAGGTGGTTGGAAAGGCAGCATGTGCCAGTGTGCGGGGGCAGGCTTGAGATGCAGGACAAATATCCCTGGGCATGTGTCTCCTGGGTTTCCCGGCCGTGCCCTCTACCTGGGGTTCTCTGCAGCCCCAGGGTGGGGTGCAGGCCAACACCTGGGGTGCAGGTTTGGAACAAGGATGTCCAGCATCACATTTGTCTCAATAGGGAGCCTCTTGCCTTCTGGGTCTCAACCTTTTAGCATCCTTTGCTCCTTTACTTTGGGTCCTGGGTTTCAGGGTTGGCAAGAGCAACTCTGAATCTTCCTACTAGTAGGGCCCCAGCTTCCCCTTCCCCTTTGTGTGAGGCTCACTGAGTCTTGGCTCTTTTTTTTTTTTTTTTTTAATTTTGGCTGTGTTGGCTCTTAGTTGCAGCATGCATGAGCTTGGCTGTGTCGTGTGGGATCTTTCATTGCAGCACATGGACTCTCTAGTTGTGGAGTGAGGCCTTCAGTAGTTGCAGCCAGCAGGCTTAGTTGCTCTGTGGCATGTGGGATCTTAGTTCCCCTGCCAGGGATCGAATCTGAACCCCCCCACATTGCAAGAGAGAGAGAGCATTGGTGCTCCATGGTGTCTGGCTCTTTGCAACCCAATGGACTGTAACCCGCCCTCCCCAGGCTCCTCTGTCCATGGGATTCTCCAGGTAAGAATACTAGAGTGGGTTGCCATTTCCTCCTCCAAGGGATCTTCCCGACGCAGGGATCAAACTCGAGTCTTCTGTCCTGGAAGGTGGACTCTTTACCTATGTGCCACCTGGGAAGCCTTCTGCATTGCAAGGCAGAATCTTAACCACTGTACCACCAGGGAAGTCACCTAGCTCTTTTTTAAACAGTTATAATTCAAACATGCAGAAATTTATAAGGAATAAATAATACCCTTTACTCCCCATCTCATTAAAAAAAGAAAAAAAAAATGCCACAAACATACATGAAGCTCCCTGGGTGCCTTTCCTCCCCAGATAACATTTGGTCTGGCATCTGGGGCTTCTCCTTCCTCTCTTCAAGCACATACGTAAATGTGTATCCTAAGCAGTGTCATTTCATATTGCCTGACCCACTGTAGACATCCTTCTGCAATTTTTTTTTTTTTTTTAGGCATGTGGGATCTTCACTCCCCCATTAGGGATTGAACCCATACCCTTTGCATTGGTAGCTCGGAGTCTTAGCCACTGGATGGCTGGGGAAGTCCCAATTTGCTCTTTCTTGCTCATTATTTTATTGGTGAGATTCACCTGTGGGCCATGTGTAGCTCTAGTTAATTCACTTTAATTACTGTATAGTATTTCTCTAGTGAATACATCACATTTAGGAAATTTAGGTTATTTTTCATTTTTACAAACAAAGATGCTGTGAACATTTCTTGCACCTGTCTCTTGGGGTAAGCATTCCTGTAAGCACCTGTAAGCATTCCTAGGAGTGGGATTGCTGGGGCATCAGATATACATCTTGCCTCTTTTGCCATGATGCCAAATTACCCTCCAAAGTGTTTGTACCAGCCGGCACTCCATCAGTAGCAGACGGGGTTCCTTGGCTCCACTTCCTGGTCAGCACTTGGTATCAGACTTTTCCTTTTTAATTTATTTGGCTGCCCAGGTCTTAGTGGTGGCACTCGGGTCCTTTCGTTGTCATATGCGGGCTCTAGTTCCCTGACCAGGGATGGAACCTGCATCCCCTGCCCTGGGAGCACAGAGTCTTAGCCACTGGGCCCACAGGGAAGTCCACTTAGACTTTGTAGAGCCCTGATGCATCTGCCATCAAATTTTTCTCTCCAGCCTTTTGTCCTCACCATCATTGGCACGCCCTGGTCAAGGTTCTGCTGACTTGTGTTGGACACTCACAGGGTGAGTCTTGACCTGGGCCCTGCTCCCTGGGGCTTGATCCCATCCAGGCAACCCAGAGGCACATGCCCATTCCGACCAGGCAGACATTCCCCTGCCCCACTGCGGACCACGCCTCCTTGAGGCACTTTGCAACCACACCAACTACTTTATGATCCCCATTTACAGGCGAGATGTTAGGGGTTCAATCGTGTTCCCCCAAAATCCATATGTTAATGACCTAACCTCTAGGGAGTTTCTTAGGTGGTGCTAGTGGTAAAGAACTTGTCTGCCAATGCAGAAGATGTAAGAGACACAGGTTTGTTCCCTGGGTGGGGAAAATCCCTGGAGGAGGGCATGGCAATCCCTTCTAGTATTTTTGCCTGGAGAATCGCATGGACAGAGGAGCCTGGCAGTCTATGGTCCATAGGGTTGCAAAAAGTCAAACATGACTGAGCGATTTAACTCGCATGCACACACACAAACCCTAGGACCTCAGAATGTAACCTTATTTAGAGATAGGATCTTTACAGAGATAGTCAAGTTGAGATGAGGTCATCAGGGGGGCCCTAACCCAGTATGACTGTGTCCTTCTTTTTAAAAATTTATTTGTTTTTAATTGTAATACTTGCTTTACAATATTGTGTTGGTTTCTGCCATACATCAACATGAACCAGCCACAGGTATACATGAACCAGCCATAAGTATACATATGTCCCTTCCCTCTTGAGCCTCCCTCCCACCTTTCTAGCTTGTCATAAGGCACCTGACTTGAGCTTCCTGTATCATGCAGCAGATTCCCACTGGCTATCTATTTTACACACGGTAGTGTTTATGTTTCCATGCTACTCACTCATTTCATCCCACCCTCTCCTTCCCCCACTGTGTCCACAAGTCTGTTCTCCATGTCTGTCTCTATTCCTGCCCTGCAAATAGGTTTATCAGTACCATTTTTCTAAATTCCATAGATATGCATATATATGATACTTGTTTTTCTCTTTCTGACTCAGTTTACTCTGTATATCAGGTTCTAGGTTCATCCACATCGCTACAACGGACTCAAATCCATTCCTTTTCATGGCTGAGTAATATTCCACTGTATATATGGGCTGTGTCCTTCTTTAGTCAGTCAGTTCAGTCGCTCTGTCATGTCAGACTCTTTGTGAGCCCATGGACTGCAGCATGCCAGGCTTCCCTGTCCTGCACTGTCTCCTGGAGTTTGCTCAAACTCATGTCCATTGAGTTGGTTGCCATGCAACCATCTCATCCTCTGTCATCCCCTTCCCCTGCTGCCTTCAATCTTTCCCAGCATCAGGGTCTTTTCCAGTGAGTCAGTTCTTCGTATCAGGTGGCCAAAGTATTGGAGCTTCAGCTTCAGCATCAGTCCTTCCACTGAATATGCAGGACTAATTTTCTTTAGGATTGACTGGTTTGATTGCCTTGCAGTCCAAGGAACTCTCAAGAGTCTTCTCCAACACCACAGTTCAAAACATCAATTCTTCGGCGCTCAGCTCTTTATAGTCCAACTCTCACATCCATACATGACTACTGGAAAAACCATAGCTTTGACTAAACTGATCTTTGTTGGTAAAGTAATGTCTCTGCTTTTTAATATGCTGTCTAGTTTGGTCATAGCTTTTCTTCCAAGGAGTAAGCATCTTTTAATTTCACAGTTGCAGTCATCATCTGCAGTGATTTTGAAGCCCAAGAAAATAAAGTCTCTGTCACTGTTTCCACTGTTTCCCCATCTATTTGTCATGAAGTGATGGGACCAGATGCCATGATCTTAGTTTTCTGAATGTTGAGTTTTAAGCTAACTTTTTCACTCTTCTCTTTCACTTTTATCAAGAGGCTCTTTACTTCTTCTCCACTTTCTGCCATAAGGGTGGTGTCATCTGTGTATCCAAGGTTATTGATATTTCTCTTGGCAATCTTGATTCCAGCTTGTGCTTCATTCAGCCCAGCACTTCACTATGCATAGAAGTTTAATAAGCAGGGTGAAAATATACAAGTCTGTTGTTCCATGTCCAGTTCTAACTGTTGCTTCTTGACACGCATACAGGTTTCTCAGGAGGCAGGTCAGGTGGTCTGGTATTCCCATCTCTTTAAGAATTTCCCACAGTTTGCTGTGATCCACACAGTCAAAGGCTTTGGTGTAGTTAATAAAGCAGACGTAGATGTTTTTCTGGGACTCTCTTGCTTTTTTAATGATCCAGCAGATGTTGGCAATTTGATCTCTGGTTCCTCTGCCTTTTCTAAATCCAGCTTGAACATCTGGAAGTTCGTGGTTCACATACTGTTGAAGCCTGACTTGGAGAATTTTAAGCATTACTTTGCTAGCATGTGAGATGAGTGTAATTGTGCGGTAGTTTGATCATTCTTTGGCATTGCTTTCTTTGGGATTAGAATGAAAACTGACCTTTTCCAGTCCTGTGGCCACTGCTGAGTTTTCCAAATTTGCTGGTATATTGAGTGCAGCACTTTAACAGCATCGTCTTTTAGGATTTGAAAGAGCTCAAACAGTGTTCTTCTTCAAAGGGGGAATTTGGACCCTGAGAGATCTGGGCTTGGGAAGAACACCACGTGAGTATGAAGGCTGAGGGTGGGGTGGTGTGTCTCCAGACAAGAAAGGTCAGAGGTCACCAGCAAACCACCAGCAGCCGGGAGAGAGGTCTGGAGCAGACCCTGCCTCACTGCGCTCAGGAGGCAACAGTCCTGCCCACACCTTGACCTTGGGCTTCCAGTTTCCCCAGGACAGTGGGACAACACATCTGTGCTGTTGAAGCCACCCAGGTTGCAGGGCTTTGTTATGGCAGCCCCAGGAAGCTAGTATACCAAGACTCAGAAACCTTGTTCAAGGTTCAGGTACTGAGGTGGGGGGCACAGCCAGGACTCAAAGGCTCCTGCCTGTCTCCCGAGTCCTGCTTGCTCCCTGCTATGCCAAAGCCAAAGCACAAGGGAGACGGCGAGTGTGGACTGAAAACCAAACACTGGTGTGATTCCACTTACCTAGCTCAGCCCCCATATCCCGGCTTCCTGTGGCCTCAGTTTCAGCGGAATATTCCAGCTCCCTTCCACCCCCATGCCTGGACACCCATTACCCCCATATTAGCCGGGCATAGAGGTTGAAGAGGCTCCAGTGGCATGTACTGGGGTCCCTGGTTGTTTCAGCGGCATTAACCGTGCACGTGGACCCTGTATATTAAGGATGCCCAGCAGGCCCATGTTGACAGGTGTCTCCCCCAACCTCATTCTCAGCCATCCATTCCTTAGGTCTGAAGAGTCTCCAATGTGTTCGAGTCCTTTATTAATACATTCTTTGGAGGGGTGCCACTGTCAACCGTTAAGAATGAGGGGACCTTTGGGGGCTTAGCCATGTTGCCTAGGGCTGGGCTGACAGCCTGGATGGGTGTCCCAGCATGCGTCTGCATCCCACAAGACGGCATAAGCTCCTGTGGTATAGAAGGGGGACTTGGTGGGGGGCGGGGGGACTTCCCTGGTCATCCATAGCTAAGACTCTGAGCTCCCAAGGGTTGGGGCCCAGGCTTGATCCCTGATCAGGGAACTAGATCCCACACGCCACAAACTAAGAATTCTCATGCCTCAACTAAGACCTGGCACAGCCAAATAGACAAATTTTTTTTTTCATTTATTTTTATTAGTTGGAGGCTAATTACTTTATAATATTGTAGTGATTTTTGTCATACATTGACATGAATCAGCCATGGATTTACATGTATTCCCCATCCCGATCCCCCCTCCCACCTCCCTCTCCACCCAATTCCTCTGGGTCTTCCCAGTGCACCAGGCCCCAGCACTTGTCTCATGCATCCAGCCTGGGCTGGTGATCTGTTTCAACCTACAAATAGATAAATATTTTTAAAAAATAGAAAAGAAGATGGGGGACTCGGGCATTTGCAGTTTGGACGGGGAGAGGTTGGGGACAGCGTCACCTCTTTCCCAGTGGGTCTGACGAGGCCTGGGAACCAGTCGTGCTCAGGAAATACCATTCTCTGGAATGTGGCTGCAGAAGGGGTCCAGCTGGTCCCTGTGTCTGTGACTTAAATTAATATTGGCTCTCTCACTATCTCATGGTCCCACAGGCTCGGGGGTAAGACTTTTGCTTTTTGCGTCCCTTGGCTTCTTCTTTTGTAAATTTGTCCTTTGCCCCACGTTGCTGAAGCTGAAGGACTCTGCCACCTGATGCGAAGAACTGACTCATTGGAAAAGACTCTGATGCTGGGAAAGGTTGAGGGCAAGAGGACAAGAAGAGAAGGGGACGACAGAGGATGAGATGGTTGGATGGTATCACCGACTCAATGAACATGAGTTTGAACAAACTCCAGGAGACAGTGAAGGACAAGGGAGCCTGCAGTGCCACAGTCCATGGGGTCGCAAAGAACTGGACACGGCTGAGCGATGAGCAGCAACACTGTGTGGTAGACACTGAGGCAGGCCCTGGGAGCACAGTGGTGAGCCGGATGGAGCCCTGCTTCCACACAGCTCACATCCTGATGGGGAAGGCAGACTATAGACAACTTCACGGATGATGCCGGGTAGGGCTGGGTGCTGGAGGATACACCGGGGCAGAGGAGAGGGAGGGATGAGTGTAGGGGCAGGTGACATCGTGCGGAGATGAGAGCAGGGGAGGGAGAGGGCCATATGGTACCTGGCGGAGGTGCTGCAGCCGGGGGTAACATGGGCCAGACTGGCCTGGACTGATGCTCCCACACCATACCCCAGATGCGGTAGATCTCCAACCCCTCTGCCTGGCCTGGCGCCCCCATCCGGTGACCAGTCACTCACACCAGCAAGATGTGGAGAGAACACCCAGGAGGCCAGGACAGAAAATTCCCTCGCTCTCCCAGGCGGTTTTGTCTTTCTAACTAATTGGAGGATAATTACTTTATAATGTCGTGTTAGTTTCTGCTGTACATCAAAGTGGATCAGTCGTAAGCACACATCTAGCCCCTCTTTTTAGGATTTCCTTCCCCCGTAGGTCACTGTAGAACTCTGAGTAGCGTTCCCTGTGCTGCGCTGTAGGGTCTCAATAGTTATCTGCTTTATACATTATATACCAACAGTGCATATATGTCAATCCCAATCTCCCAATTCTCCCCGCAGCATTAACCCACAGGGGTTAACAAGTCACTGACCCTGGACCTGACAGACCCTCGGGATCAGGGTTCCCGCTACCAAAAGGGCACACAAAGCCCCGCCCAGTGGGTTCTCAGGACTGCAGATGGTGATCCATCTTGTGTTTCTGGCAACAACGAAGGCTTAGAGGCGCTAGGAGGTACCGCTTTCTGGGCCTTCACCCTCACAGATCCTCAGGACTTCTGGAGAGCTTTCTGCCTGCAGGTAAACCCAGACTACACCTTGTATCTCCATGGGGTGTCAGTCATTAGAGACTTTAGACTTGTGCTGGCTGATGCATGGCCACCAGCCACACACGGTTTCTGAGCAGCGGCGATGTGACCAGCCTGAACTGAGACACGCTGTAAGTGTAAAATACACGCTGGGTGGTGAAGACACTACCAAAAACAATGTGAACTATCTCATTAATAAAAACTATCTCATTATTAAACAAAGTGTTAATTACATTACTTTTTAAACAAATTTTTTTTATATGGACCATTTTAAAAGTCTCTACTGAATTTGTTACAACACTGCTTCTGTTATATATCTTGGTTTTTTGGCCACAAAGCAGGTGGGATTGTAGCTTCTTGACCAGGGATCAAACCCACTCCCTCTGCATTGGAAGGTGAAGTCTTAACTACGGGACTGCTGGGGAAGTCCCTGCATTACTTTCTATTGATGGTTTTCTGGATCTGTTGGGTTCAAAAAAATATGTTACAAAAATTAACATCACTTGTTTCTTTTTTCTTTTTAAATATGGCAGCTAAGAAATTTAAGTCTGAATTTGGCAGTGAGTTCATGATCTGAGCCACTGTCAGCTCCTGGTCTTGTTTTTGCTGACTATATAGAGCTTCTCCATCTTTGGCTGCAAAGAATATAATCAATCTGATTTCAGTGTTGACCATCTGGTGATATCCATGTGTAGAGTCTTCTCTTGTGTTGTTGGAAGAGGGTGTTTGCTATGACCAATGCATTCCAAAGGAGATCAGTCCTGGGTGTTCATTGGAAGGACTGATGCTAAAGCTGAAACTCCAATACTTTGGCCACCTCATGCAAAGAGTTGACTCACTGGAAAAGACCCTCATGCTGGGAGGGATTGGGGGCAGGAGGAGAAGGGGACAACAGGGGATGAGATGGCTGGATGGTATCACTGACTCGATGGACATGAGTTTGAGGAAACTCTGGGAGTTGCTGATGGGCAGGGAGGCCTGGCGTGGTGTGATTCATGGGGTTGTAAAGAGTCAGACACAACTAAGCAACTGAACTGAACTGAAGAAATTTAAAGTTGTATATGTGACTCCTTTATATTTCTGCAAAACAGCACAGGTCTAAAGAGATTCACAGTTTGTTTCTTGGAACCAGGTATAATCCACTCCAGCATTTCTCTACCTTATCAGAAAGTTCTCGTGTCTAATCTAAATCCCCTTGAAGTGAAAGTCACTCAGTCGTGTCCGATTCTTTGCGACCACGTGGACTGTGGCCCGCCAGGCTCCTCCGTTCATGGGATTTTCCAGGCAAGAATACTGGAGTGGGTTGCCATTTCCTTCTCCATGAGATCTGCTTGACCCAGGGATCGACCTCGAGTCTCTTTTGTCTCCTGCATTGGCATTGGTAGGCAGGTGCTTTGCTACTAGCATCATCTGTGCTGTGCTTAGCCCCTCAGTCATGTCCGTCTCTTCGAGACCCCACGGATTGTAGCCCGCCAGAGTCCTCCGTTTGTGGGATTCTCCAGGCAAGAATACTGGATGCGGTTGTCACTTCCTTCTCCAGGGGATTTTCCCAACCCAGGGATTGAACCCAGGTCTCCCACATCGCTGGCAGACTCTTTACCGTGTGAACCATCTGGGAATCCCTGTAGCTGTTTTCAAAATCCCCATTCTTTTGTCCAAGCCTCAGTAGACATGGAGATGAACTGGTTCCCACCTCCCTTGTGATAACCTTTGATGTCTTTAAATATCTTTACACAGTTTCTTTTTAAGAAGAATCTGAGTAGTGCTGTTTCTTATCACCAAGGTTAGAGATGGAGGTGGGGGAGAGTCCATCTGGCACTGTGAAGTCATCCAGTCAAACGCCCTGCCACATAAGGAAATTCTCAGGACATCCTCCTTAGAATGGTTATTCAGAGCTGGACAAATAGCTCCCTCGGGTCCGCAGAGGGTGAGGGCAGCCAGGTCTATTTCAGGCTTTCTCCTCTGGCCCTATCAGATCTGCTCAAGACAGGAATGACGCTTTTTCCAGAATTCTCCTGTCCAGCAAGGGTCCCAGGAGGCTGGGCCAGTTTTGAAATTTTTCTTCCTACCTCCTAGAGATCAAACCAGTTAGTCCTAAAGGAAATCAGCCCTGAATACTCATTGGAAGGATTGATGCTGAGGCTGAAGCTCTAATACTTTGGCCACCTAATGTGAAAAACCAACTCACTGGAAAAGATCCTGATGCTGGGAAAGACTGAGGGCAAGAGGAGAAGGGGGTGGCAGAGGATGAGATGGTTAGACAGCATCACCGACTCAATGGACATAAGTTTGAACAAATTCCGGGAGGTAGTGAAGGACAAAGAAGCCAGTGCATGGGGTAGCAAAGAATTGGACATGACTGAGTGACTGAACGCTAATAATTTTCACCCCAAAAAGGGAGATATTACAAAGGCCACCAGTCTAGGACCACTGTTTGCACTTCAGGCTAAGATGCTTTCCTCCTGTTTCCTAGGTGGCGAAAAACAAGGTATAAGGAGTTCCCTGGTGGCCCACTAGTTAGAATTCCAGGCTTTCACTGCTAAAGCCTGGGTTCAATCCCTGGTCAGGGAATGGAGATCTTGTTAGCCTTGCAGTGCAAACAAAAAACCAAAACATAACAACGACAACAAAAACAAGGCACAGAAAGGCAGAACGCTTGTCTCTACTGAGGAAACCAGACTGACAAACTTGGAGCTCAGACAAACTTGGTCACATTTCCCAGCTCATTCACTAGCTGGGTGACTTCCGGTGAAGTGCTTCATCTTTCGGAATCACGCCCTCATCTGTAAAACTGAGCGAACGTGTCATCTGCAGGACGGCTGTGAAGTTTGAACGAGAGGCACAATGGCAAACTCACCAAGAGGGCTTGGAGGCCTGGGTTCACTTGTCTCTAAAATGGGGACCTTGTGGGGCCTTCCTCATCGTGTTGGGAGGGTGACGTGGGCTGGTTCATGGAGAGCTTGCGACTCCCTGTCCAACACACAGAATCCTGGGTACCCACCTGCTTCTGTTTGGGAGGTGACGTTCACCTTCACGTGAGCGCTCCTGCACACACACACACACACGCACACACATGCACACACACACATACAGGCTCTGACCTAGAGGTTTCTCCCCTCTGCTGTCATAGCACAGCTGGGTCAAGCATCTCTTACCTTATTTCTCACACTATTGAAAATTGTTTGCTCGTCCATCTTCCCACCAGATATTAGCCTTTATAAGGGCAGTGTCTTTTTCTTTTTTGGTCTCTTCTCTCTCCCTATTGTCCTTGTTGCCCCACCCCACCCCCACCCAACCCCAAGTCTTTGCTTGCCTTTTATCTGCGGGAAATGTTAGTCAAAGAATAAGTTTAACCAGAGAAATGAGAAATGTGGAAACAGAGGAAAATAGTCAAAGGAGACTAACGAATAATAATGTAGTCATTAAGCATAGTCAAGGACCTCTCGTCCCTTCTCAAAGGCTGTGGACAATATTCTGAGCCATATCCTATGAGCTGCTTTATAGATACTGAAGCCCCAGGTGGAAGAAGTTAACTACATGATAACCAGACTGCACCCACGACTTGAGCTGCCACAATTCTGAGAACTGGCCTCAAAGAAATGGAAACAAACCAACTCAGGAACTGAAGTTTAACCGTACTGAAAACAATCAAGATGACGCCAGTCAGACCACTGACGACCAATTTCAAGATGACGGTCAAAGCTGACTGTGCTGTTTCTGCACCGAGCCCTCTCCCTCTGTCTGTAAAAGCTCTTGCCCCACTGATTGCCGGTGGTTGGGGTAGTCGGCCTTTGGACAGACTTCCGTTCTCCCAACTTTGCCCCTAGTTGCAGGCATCTGAAATAAAGCAAACTTTCCTTTCCACCAGCCTGGCCTGTTTACTGGCTTTTGAGTGGCAAGTAGCTGGACCCAACACACCTTCCGGTAACATTTTTACACACGGTCTGCTGACTGAATTGTCTGGCAAGACTCCAGGACCCAGGAGGAACCGTGCTACTGTCTCCGAGGATTCAGGTACTGGGACACCAGCTGGCTGAGCATCCCACCCTCTCTTTCCATTTGCAGAATCTGCTGATGGCCATCAGCTGTCTCTTCAGACCCCGTTTTCCTGGCACTGTGGGACTCATTTGCCAGACCCTCTAACCTCTCCCCTCCCTGGGCTCTGCACTCCAATCTTGATCCTGCAAGTGCCCTCAGGGAATCTGGCAAAGATGTTCACCTCCCCTTGAACATCCTGGATGTCGCATGTCTGGTGGGGGTGAAGAGAGAGCTTGGAATCCTTCTTTGCCTTCCCTCTGGCCTCAGTCCATTCCCCCCTAGCCCCACGTGCCCAAGTTGTGTTTAATGACTTTCTTTCCTGCTTCCATCTCCCTCCATCTCCTTTTTCTCCTCACCTAAGCTTTGGACCTGCCCTGGGCGGCAGGTATCACTCTAGTGATACTCCTGCTAAAGAAGCCACTGACTACTGCCCAGGGAGCCTGTCGTGTTGTCTCGTGCCAGGGCTCAGTGACCGTAAAGTGGGAGTCATGCTGGGCAAGGGGAAGCCACATGTCCTGACTCTGCCTTGGAATCTGTACTATATTGAGATGCAGCAACTTTCTCCCAAGGGGGCCTTTGGGAAGGTCTGTCCTGGGAAGTGCAGAGGCGTGTGTTGCCCAAGATTCACCTGAGATGGGCAAGTCTGTGAAGAGCCATGGAAACCACTAGACATAATGACAAGCAGGCGATAGCAATGAGTTATCCCAGGTAATAAGAAGAGAAAGTGGTATGGTTCAGGGAACAGCCTGAACCAGGAGAAGCTTGGAGGTGGACGAGACGCAGGACGGTGAAGGGCTTGAGCAAGCAGGTCATCGGAGGATGGAGACGGGAGGCCAGTGCATCTCGGGAGGCCAGGGATGGGGCCAGGCAGCCTGGGCCGAGGTCGGTGGTTCTGACTTGGCATCCCAGAGCAGTGGTGGGACATTCTGAGGCACTGCAATGACATGGGTCAGCTCTGCAGCCAGGCAGTTGAGACGAAGACTGCAGGTCACGGTTGGCTGTTCTGAGACTCCCCAAGGGGCCCCCAGCTCCCCAGCTTCCAGCCTCATGGGCCCCAGCCCTGCTTCATGCCCCAGCCGCCCACTTATGAGCCAGAACCCGGGCGAAGGACAGGGAGGCTGCGGAGGGGAGGGAGGACCCAGGAGTGGCTCTGAGCCTCTGTGCTGGGATCCACTCGTGTCCTGAAGCTGGTGGCACCCAGCAGAGCACAGTGTTTCCTGGAGAGGGGTGCAGGGTGCGGGTGGGCAGGCTCCAACCCTGCCTCTCTCTTGGATCTGAGAGAGGAGGTCCTTAAGGTGGGCCCAGGCACCAGGGTCATCACCCCCAGAGGCTCTGGAGGACTCCATATCTGTGAGTGGATGTGGGAGGGCTGGGGTAGGGGTGACGCCTGTGGATGTGGGCCGGCTGGGTTGAGGATGGCCTTGAAGAATCCTTAGAACCAGGAGGACCTGTGGAGCCCCATGGCTCAGTGGGATTCAGGAATTCCAGAAGCCTGGCCTCTGCATCTCTGACTTGTGACGGACCAGAAGGCCCGACAGTGCCACCGGCAGGAAGGAGGCTGCTGTCCAGAGAGCAGAGCAAGAGGGTGGAGGCAGGAGTGGAGGTCCCGAGGGAGGCCGGCAGCCTGCCTTCAGAGAAGGCGGCTGGGTCTGTAAGGCAGGCATCTGTGAAACGCTCCTTACTCTGC
This sequence comes from Dama dama, assembly GCF_033118175.1. Taxonomy (NCBI): domain Eukaryota; kingdom Metazoa; phylum Chordata; class Mammalia; order Artiodactyla; family Cervidae; genus Dama; species Dama dama. The sequence goes on from NC_083702.1 coordinate 13,237,759, forward strand.
TTCCTGGGCTTCAGCTTCTGGCCAGAGAGGATGAGGTTCCTCCTCTCTCCCATCCCCCTAAAAGTTCACATTAACCCTCTAAGTGTCCCCTGGGCTTCTCTTACTGGGGTGACAAAACCCAGGCATGATGGGGAAGTAGCCCGAGAAGCAGGATGACCTCAGGGCCCTGGAGCCTGGGGTGCACCAGGAGGGCAGGGACTGCCTGACTTGTGTCCCTGGGCCTCAGTTTACCACCCAAACCCTTGTTTCCCAGAACCCGACCTCCTCTGACATGTCAGGATCAAAGGCAAGGAAGGGGCCTCCTCTTCCGGCTCCCATTCCTAATCCAGAGCGAGGAGAACAGGCCCATCCCTGAGCCCCACACTGCCCTGGAACACTCTCCTTCACCCCCTGGCTCCGGGCCTCCCCACTGACCCCACACCATGGTGGGGAGGCAGCCAGAAGGACCGTGGTGTAGAATTGTTGATTTGGAACTGGAAGGAACTTTGGAAATGCTCTATATACATCCTCTTTATTATAATTCTTTTGAACTGAGATGACTTTCACATGACATGGACCATCTTAAAGTCTGTCATACAGAGGCATCTCGTTCATTTGTCTTGTTGTGCAGCCAGCATGTCTGTGTAGTTCCAAAACGTTCTCATCCCCCGAGAGAAAACTGCACCGGTGAAGCACTCAGCACACTCCCCAGTGCCTGGCCCCATCGATCACCTTTGTCTCTAAGGAACTGCCTACTCTGGACACTTTCTAGAAATTGAATTGGATGGTATGCTCCCTTTTGTGCCTGGCGTTTCCCATTCAGTGTTCATAGTTCATCCACATTGTTGCTTGTGTCAGTGCGTCTGACGCCTTAGGCTGATTCATCTTCCACTGTTTTGCTTCTTTGATTCTATAGGTAATGATTGACAGTTGCAGGTATGGAGGTCACTTTGCAGGTTGGTCACTTGTTTCTTTTATTTATTCCACTTATTTCTTTAATCTATTTTAAAAAGTTATTTATTCATATTTATTTTTGGCTGTGCTGGGTCTTCGTTGCTGTGTGGCTTCTCTCTAGTTGTGGCGAGTGGGGGTTACTCCCTAGTTGCAGTGTGCTGGCTTCTCATTACGGTGGCTTCTCTTATTGCAGAGCACAGGCTCTAGGGCCCATTGGCATCAGTTTGTGGCACGTGGGCTTCAGTAGTTGCAGTTCCCGGGCTCTGGAGCACAGGCTTAATGACGGTGGCACACGAGCTTGGTTGCTCCGAGGCATGTGGGATCTTCCTGGACCAGGGATCAAACCTGTGTCTCCTGCCTTGACAGGCAGATTCTTAACCACTGAGTCACCAAGGAAGCCCTATTCCACTTATTTTTGCCCTAGTGGTTCCCACCATGTGGAGGAGGAAGCTGAGAGCCTGGGGGAAACAAGGACTCTCTCAGAGGGCGCTCGTCTGGTGAGCGGCGAGACCAGGGCTCGAACCCTGGTGATATTTGATTCCCAGGTGCCTCCTGATTCCCACAGGCTTGAGACAAGTGGGCAAAGAGGGCAGGGGGCAGAGAAGCCAAGAGAAACCAGTTGGGGAAGGTCACTGACGTGGGGGTGTGACGTGGGCGAGGGGAGGGGAGGTGGGCCCCTGGTGCAGCTTCTCCCTCTCCAGCCCCTCCTGCCCACTCCCCACCCAGCCGGGCAGCACCCTTCTGACCCATGCACTTCGCCTGCCTCCCCCACCTCCAGTGCGAAACCTGAGGCCCTGGGGTGAGCACGGGCCCCAAGGTGTGGCTCTGGGGGAACTGCTCCCACTTTTACCTTAAACCTCCACTTTGTTCCTGTCCTTCCACTGAGGCCTGGTCAGCCTTCCTCAGACCCAACTCGCCCCACTCCAGCACAGCCTTGGCCCCACCTCTGCTCCCCCAGACCCTGTGTGGGACCCACAACCTAGCAGGGTGCCTTCCGGGCTCTGTCCAGACTTCAGATGGTCCAGGGAGGGCTGGAACAGAGGTTGTTTTTGCCTAAGAAGCTTCCTGGGTCCTGCCCAATCCCAGTCTTGCTCCACATGGGTTGTGAGAGGGGAGGTTACTCATCGTCCACATCCTCTCCCCCCACCACACACACATACACACACATACAGAGACACACAAGCACACATGGATACACACAGAGACACACACAACACACAGACACACAGAGATATACATACAGAGACACACAAGCACACATGGATACACACAGAGACACACACAACACACAAACACACACAGATATACATACAGAGACATAGACACACACAGGTGTACACACAGAGACACAGACACACAGAGACACACACACACATACACAGACACACACAGACCGACACACACACACACAGAGGTATACATACAGAGACACAGACACACACAGATATACACACACAGACACACACAAACACACAGAGATATACATACAGAGACACAGACACACACAGACACATACACACACAAGCACAGAAACACACACACAAACACACAGAGATATACACACAGAGACACACACAGAGACACACACACACAGAGATATACACACAGAGACACACACACAGAGACACACACACGCACAGACACATAGATATAGACACAGAGACACAGAGACACAGACACATAGACACACACATACACAGACATGAACAGACACAAACAGACACAAACACACACACATAGACACACATACACACAGACACACACACAGACACACACACACAGACACACAGACACAGACACACAGACATACACACAGACACACACAGACACATAGACACAGTCACACACAGAAACACAGATACACAGATACACACAGACATACAGAGACACACAGATATACACACAGACATACACACACAGACACACACACAGACATAGACACACAGACATAGACACACACACAGACACAGACACACAGACACACACACAGACACATAGACACAGTCACACACAGAAACACAGATACACAGATACACACAGACATACACAGATACACACACAGACACACACACACAGACACACACACACAGACACACACAGACACAGACATACACACACAGACACACACACACAGACACACAGACACACACAGACACATAGACACAGTCACACACAGAAACACAGATACACAGATACACACAGACATACACAGATACACACAGACATACACAGACACACAGATACACACACAGACACACAGACACAGACACACACACAGACACAGACACACAGACACACACACACAGACACACAGACACACACACAGACACACAGACACAGACACACACACAGACACAGACACACAGACACACAGACACACACAGACACATAGACACAGTCACACACAGAAACACAGATACACAGATACACACAGACATACACAGACACACAGATACATACACAGACATACACACACAGACACACACACACAGGCACACACAGACCACAGACACACACACACACACACACACACACACACACAGGCACACACCACTTCTCCCCAGGAACTGGATTCTCCTCTGCTCTCCCCAGTCCTCCCACCTGCCTTGAGTGGTCGCTCCAAGGAAGACAGAACAGATGAGAATTTCAGGTGAGTCTCCAGAAGCCAGGGTACAGATGAAGCTGGGGAGGGTGGTGGAGAGGCTTTGTCTGCAGAAGCCTGAGTCCTTTGGCACCCGAGACTTCCTGCTGAAGGTGCGTGGGTTGAGAACACCACAACTGGGGGCTCCGTGTGCTCACCATGGTGCCCACACGCCTGGAGCCGCTTCTACAGGTGTCCAGGTCTCCTTCTCACTGAGGTCCTGCCAGAACAGGCCCTGGAGTGATAGTGGAGGGGCAAGACCACCCGGCTCTCCAGCAGGGTTTGGTAGTTCCTCACCAGGCCCTGGCTCAGAGGCGCGCTGGGCAGCAAGGCCAGCCTGGCCGCCCGCTCCCGGTAGTGAGGCAGCGGGTTTGGGCAGGGCCAGCTCCTGGCCAGATGGTTGGGAAGCGGGTTGGGCATGAGCTGGAGGTCCCCAGGCTCACACCTTCCACCAGCTGAGAAGTGCCGGTACCTGTTGGGGGAAAGGTGCAGAGAGGACAGAGGTCAAAAGGGAGACTCAGGGGACAGGGTTGGGGAGGTGATGCTGTCAGCCATCAGTCCATGAGGACCCCTTCCAGCTCTCTGCCCACCTGGATGCAGACTGCACCCTACGTGTATGTTTCGATGTTAGGCTGGTGACATCATGCTACGTGGTTGGTCAGCCTTCCACCCTGTGGTCTGTGAGGGACTCATTCAGATTCTAGCTGTCCTTTAAGCCCTCCCACCTCCTCTACCAGTGTCGTACTCCTTGTCCTCAAGGTGAACCCCACAATTAGAGAAGACCTTCCCGCTCTGACCCGCCGCCCTCTGGCCCTGGTCTGCAGACCTGCAGTGTTCAGTTCTGCCTTGGGAAGTCCACTTTTCACACAACAGAGTAAAATACAGGGCTTGAATACAGAGTTGAATACAGGGCTTCCCTGGTGGCTCAGTGGTAAAGAATCCGCCTGCTAATGCAGGAGGCATAAGAGTTGTGGGTTTGATCCCTGGGTTGGGAAGATTCCTTGGAGAAGGGCATGGCAACCTACTCCAGTATTCTTGCCTGGAGAATCCCACAGACAGAGGAGCCTGGCATACTACGGTCCATGGGGTCACAAAGAGTTGGACATGACAGAACAACTAATCCTTTCACTCGGCCTCTGGCTCTATTGATGATTGACGTCCTCGTGACATCCACTGTCTGTCTCATGCTTTGGGTACTTGGAGGGTGTGGGCTGGCATTGAGAGCCGTCTTTGCACACGTGTGCAGCGGTACCTGCCTTTTGGAAGCTCCTGGAGGGCAGGGACTGAATGACATGTCTCTGTATCCCCAGGGCCTGGCAGGTGTAAAGCACACAGCTGGATCCCCTAAACTTCCCTTAAGTCATCAAGCCCCTCTCGTGCTGTGGTTCCCTGGCCTCCACCTGCCCCCTCCAGCTATGTTCAGACAGAGTGTGGTTTTCAGGACACAGGAGGAGGGAAGGGAAGGCATCAGAAAGAGGAATGGGAGAGGGAGGGGTCACCTGGACACAGGTGGGCTCCCTGACGAGGGAGCTCCTCTTACTTCTTGGATGCCTTGGGGGGAAGGATGTTGCCATGGGTGTCGAGAGGGGGTGCCCTCACTTCACTCCTCAGCTTGAGTTTCTCCACCTCTTGGAGTTCCTTCACCGTCCTGAAGATCACCTGTTTCTTCCTGTTCACGTCCAGGAAGATCGGAGTACAGGAGATGAAGGTCAGGAAGCTGTTCTGACCCAGCCAGGAGGGAGGGGGCACGGGGGGCTCTGCTGGGGGCTGGCGGTGGGCCCTGGAGTCTGTCAGCCAGCGCCAGACGTTGCTGTCGTAGGGCTTGTCGGGCCTAGAGGGGAAGGTGGCCGGCAGACGCCCGACATCCAGCCAGGTGTGGAAGCCCCAGGTGTGCTGGGCTGTGTCCTTCCAGGGGCAGGCCAGTCGTTGACGCACCTTGGCCTTCATCTCCGTGTAGGGTGGCGGCTTCAGGGCCAGCTGGTGGTAGGCTTGCTGGGTGAAACCGGGTAGCTCCTTGGGCTCCCTGGGGAGGAGGAACTCGCGTTGGGCCCATGTGCACGGGGTCGGGAGGGTCTCATGGGCGTGGACCATCTGGGGAGAGACAAGGGAGTCTGGGATGCTCTGCCTCTCCTCCCCAGAGAAGACCAGCTGCCAGCCCCCTCTGGACTCGGGTTCCCATCAGGACCTGATGGCTTGGTCAGGGAATGTTTCTGCCCTGCCCTCCAAGTGTGTGGCCACTCTGTGTGATTCACATGCAACTTCATCAGTCTTTCTCTTTCCATCTATCGGGTTTTGGCTTTGATTCCAGCCTCTTTCCTCAACCGACATGTTCCCATTCCTCACTCGGGCTTCACCCCTCCTCCCATACTGCATCCCCATTCCTGCCTGGGGTCTAGGGCTTCTCGTCAGAAAATGCTGCTTCCAAGCAGAGTCTGGAAGGGAAATGGTTCTCCAGGGGATGGGCCAGGGCTTTTCTGTCCCAGCTCCTCCCCTCCCCGGTTTCTCTATGACTGCTGCGTTCCCCTCACTCCTCACTGAGATACAGGCAAGTGCAGGAAGCATCAGATGGGGTTCCTCCCCTTTCTCCTCCTGCCCCCATGAAATAAACTAGCAAAGATGTACTTGACATGTTGCTAAACCCTTATCCACATCTCATGTAACCCTCACAGGCTTCCCTCGTGGCTCAGATGGTAAAGAATCTGCCTGCAATACAGGAGACCCAGGTTCAATCGCTGTGTTGGGAAGATCCCCTGGAGAAGGAAAATGGCAACCCACTCCAGTATTCTTGCCTGGCAAATTCCATGGACAGAGGAGCCTGGCCGGCTACAGTACATGGGGCCGAAGAGAGTTGGACACGATTGAGCGGCTTTCTTTCATGTAACCCTCACAGCCTTTGAGCAAGTGCTATTGTTCCATCTTAAAGATGCTAAAAGCAAGGCACAGGAGGGTGAAGAGCTCGCCCGCAGCACTGAGCAAGGATGGTGGAGTCAGGCCCCAGGCTGTGCTGCTTGGGACCCCCAGTGTTTCCCCAAAATGCCTCTCCTTCCCTCTGGCCCCCAAGAACTTTTCTATTTCCAAACACTTCTCCATTTCTTGGGCCCAGTCCACTGAGTCAAGTCCACACCAGCACCCTGGGGGGAGGGTCTGAGAGGTCATGATCAGACATCCCCTCTCTCCTCTGAGCCCCGTGTTCACAGGGTCACAGGATGACGGTTCATGTGCCAGGAGCTCTGCTGCCCAGGGGAGAGCAAGGCCCATCCCAGGGTGCAGACAGCCCCTCACCCAGCAGGATGAAGGCTGCTGCAGATATGTGTCCCGGCCTCCTACCTTCAGGAAAGTTTCTCTCATTTGGGATGGGTCATCCAGCCCTCTGGGTGGTCTTTGCAGATGGCTGGCCATTTTTCTGGGCTCCCCGGCAGCATGGGCAGCTTTGTAGGGAAGACTTTCTTGGCAGCATTGTTTGCTGCTGGGGTTGCTATGGCAATGCTTCCTGGGTGGCAACGCAGGGAGGAGGCCCTTACCTCTCCCTGGGAGGGCTCACCTGTCCTTTGGTACCTGGCTGCCTTTCAGGTGAGGGATAGAACTGGTAACAGGAGCTGCTTCAGGGGAGGGACTTCTTGCTAGGAAGGCAGGGGGAGAAAGGCAAGGGTCACTGGCTCCCACACCCCTCAACAGCCCATCCTTCCCTAACGTTGGGGGTGGGGGGTTGCTGGGTAGGCCTTTCTCTTAGGGAACTCTCTCTGAAAGGCCCAAATTCCTCCAGCAGGTTCAGAGATCCCAAAAAGAGGCTGGCTATGAAGAAGCACGGGAGAACTGCAGCTGACTGCTGAGTTAGAGGAGGTACCAGGGTGGGGGTGGGGGGTGGGCGGAGCGTGGTGACCAGGCTGAAGCCCTCTGCACTCTCCTTCCAGGGCTCCATGTCACCTTCAAGCCTTGCATCTTCCCCATCACCAGGTTTGCTGTCACCCACTTTCCTTCCCAGCCCCTCCTCACGCCACAGGGACCAGACACCAGCACGCACAGACCAGCATGTGCCCTTGGGCTTTATTGGGTAGGTAGTTACAGTAGTGTTCTGGAGCCGGGGCCTGTGTATACAGTCAGCAGGGACCCAGGGCCACTCTCTATGAAGCGGTGGTGCCAGTTAAGGTGGGCAGGCAGGCCAGGTACGGCGGGCAGGCAGGCTGGCCTCCACCTCCTGTCGGGTCTCTCTGGCATGATTAGGCTCCTTATCAGAGAAAAGTCTCTTGGGCACGTGGGGGCAGCCACTCTGGTTCAGGTACCTCCCACCCCCACCTCAACTCTTGACCCATAATAAGAGCCCCCTTTACCAGGATTTCTTCATGCAGGAAAGCTGACTTGGAAATGGGGGCTAGTGGGAGGGAAGGGCAGTGAGAGGCACCCTGGCAGGCAGACCTGCTCCTCTGGACACCTGCCGCGAGGAACTCTCGAGGGAAGGGCCCTGAAGCAACCGTGCATTGTAGCCCTCCCGCCTCCAGGAGCCAAAAGCAAGGCACAGAAGCAAACTGGAACCCCCACCCCATCATCCTACCCCTCTTCTGGCAGTCTCTGGATAATGATCTAAGAAGATAGGCTTATGTTTATAATTAGAGGATAATTTGGAGCGTATACACTATTTACAAGGGCCACCTTGCATTGAGCAGGGAAGGTGGGGGGGGTGTTGTTGGGCACAGATGCCAACAGTCTGGGGGCCCCTCCTCCCTTCTCACCCTTGTTCTCACTCTCAGTGCCTGATAGGGAGTTGGGGGCACAGATACCAGCCCCCAGGACCTTGCTGCTTGCAGAAGGCCCAGGGGTGGCTCAGACAGGGCGCCTGCTGTAGCATCACCAGTCCGGGGAGTGGGGCGCTGGGCGAGCGGACGGCCCCCGCCTACTGTCCTCGCAGAGGACTTGGAAGGCCGGCCCCCGAGCACCTGGAGGGCAAGCAGATGGCTTGAGGGACAGGCAGGAGCCCTGCCTCTACCGCAGGTCAGGAATGCACTGAGTCCAGCCGACGCTGCCGGGGCCCAGCAGGTCCTCCTCCAGACCGGGGAAGCTGATGTCCAGCAGGATTTTGCTGAGGCTGTCGTTCATCGTGTCCAGAATCAGGCCCTCGGTCAGAGAGCGGTTGGCCGAGAGGCTGGCCACCTGTGGCTCGGGGGAACCCGGCTTGGGGACCTCCATGTCAGAGGGTGGGCAGCTGCTGAAGGGGTCAGTGGCAAGGTCAAAGGGTTCGGAATTGAGGAGCTCTCGGGGGGAGTCAAAAAGGGGGACGCTTTTCAGAGGAGTGGCACTGAGATCCGCGAGCTCCAGGGAGTCCGGCAGGGGGCCAAAGGCACCCTGGGGGATTCGTACGGGGCTGAAGTCAAGCCCCCCCACTTTGGCTGGGGGTGTGAGCCTCCAGGACTCAGGGGTCATGGGGAGGGCAGATTTGCTGGGGGTGGAGGAGGTGGGCAGCATCTCCTTAATGGGTGTCTTAAAGGGGCCTCCGTCCTCTGGGGGAGAGCCGAGCTGGCAGGTAGGCTGCGGCGGCCCTGCCAGGGCTGGCTGGGGAGCCCCTGGGCCCTCAGAGAGGAGCAGCTCGGGCTCGTCCAGGCGGGGCGGCATGAGGTGCTGTTTCCTCCGAGACCGGCTCATCTCCCGCCCCTCCCTGCGTTTGATCACCAGCAGGTCGGAGACACGGCGGGCGGGGGACCTGGACCCAGCGCCGGAGGACTTCTTGGGCCTGGGGGTTGGGGAGCAGGACGAGTCTTCCCAGGAGTGGGATGACTCCTCCTTGACTGATGGGCAGGGTGAAGGCCACTCTTCCAGGGGTGGGCTCTCGACCTTGATGGGCCTCCCTAGATGCGGCGTCTCCTCCCCAGGCTGGACGTCTTCCTCCTTGATGGAAGGGACAGGAAGCAGAGGCGACAGTCCTTCTGCGAGGAGCAGCTTCTCTTCTGTCACTGGTTCTGCTGTGGGCAGAGGGGCCACCCCCTCGTCCGCTAGCAGCACCTGGAAGGGAAGCAGGACACGCTGAAAGGGAGCCCCGCAGAGTCCATCAGGCACCGGGGGTACACAAACTTATCACTGAGACGAATGTCGTGCTGGTTTGGTGCTGATCCTCTTGTCTTCAAAGTCTTGAAGGCTATTAAATATGAGACTGTGTGATGAAGGTGGTAGTTCAATTCTAGGGGTAAAAGAGCATTTTCTATGGGTGCTGGATGCACCCATTCAAGAGAAAATAAAAGTGGATGTCTGTTTCATACAAGGCCTTAAACAGGAAAACTAAAACCATTCAAATCCTGAAAGGCAATCTAGGAGAGTATGTCTACAATCTGAGGGTGAGCAGCAGGGCTAAACCAAGACTGGAACCCCAGAAGCTGTAAAAGAGAAGAGAGACATATTTGACTATATAAAAATAAAAATCTTACTGTGGCAAGAGAGATCATAAAATTAAGAAGCAAATAAGAGTAAAAAATATCTGAAAAGACAAGTTATGAACTTATTAACAAAACCCTGTAAGAAGGCAGGCCATGACTGTAAATAAGCATCTCCTGGTGAACGATTCCAAGTGACCAAACATGGTGAGCAGCTGCTGACGTACCCGTAAGCAGAAGAAGATGAAATGAAACAAGCAAGTATCCTTCACACACTGGACATGGGCAAGTATTGAAAAGAGTGATGATACCAATTGCCGGCAAACATAGGTCTTGTTGGTATGCATGTGAATTATCACAGATTTTTCTTAAAATCAATCTTGCAGTATTTAATAAACTTTAAAACACTTGCCCCCTCAGCAATCTCATGTCTTGTTCTCTACCCACAGAAATAAAAGCACCAGCAAGAAAGATACTTGCAAAGGTATTTATTACAATGGTAGTCATAGGGCAAAAAAAGCCAGAAAAAATGTGCCCATGAAAGCAGAATGGTTATGGCAAAGCCACACCATGGACTACTATGTGCCATTAAAAAATAGTGAATAAGGAGCTTCCCTGGTGATCTAGTGGTTAAGAATCCACCTTCCAATGCAGGGGACTCGGGTTCAATCCCTGGTTGGGGAGCCAAAATCCCACATCCCTTGAGGCCAAAAAACCAAAACATAAAATAGAAGCAATATTGTAACATTCAATAAAGGACTTAAAAAAAAATGATCTACATCCAAAAAAAAAAAAAATCTTAAAAAAAAAAAAAAGTGAATTAGAACAATGCCAAATGATTTGAAGAATTTCCATGGGGCAAAGTGTGTGTAATACGATCCCACTGTCAAGGCTCTGTGTGGTGTGTGTGTATGTGTAACACGGCTATGATGATCCGTGTACGCAGAGCATACTAAGAGCATGAACGAATCACAGGAGAAGGCACGCTAAAACGTCAACATAGATTATCACGGGGGGCAGCAGGGACATGGGGAAGGTGAGGAGAGGCAAAATGAAGGAGAAGAAAAACTGCAAGACTGCACTGTAACAAAAACACTATCCATGCTACAATCACATGAATGCATTTAAGGAAAGCTATCTATGCCAGTATGTATACTTTTATGTGTATTAAAGTGATATTTTTTAATTAAAAAACAAAAGTAAACCCAAGTCTCTTCATCTGAAGTTGCAGCTACTTCCATCTCTGAGAAAGGGGCAGAAGGGCCCTTCCTTAATCTGTTACAGTCCAGGTCCTGCTCACAGATTCTTTTCTATACCATGGTGGGGTTGTAACTTGCCCTCCCCAGCCTTCCAGCTCGACTGCTGAGGCTCAGCCAGGAGCAGCTCTCCCCAGGGGACTCTCAACAACACCAGAAGATGTCCTAACTGTCACACCAGGCGGTGCTCCTGGCCTCCAGCAAAGAGACCATGGATGTGGTTGCTAAGCATCCTTCAGGGCACAGGGTGGCACCCTGCCCCCACAAAGCACTGTGTGTGCTTGGCTGCCTCCGACTCTTTACCACCCCATGAACTATAGCCCACCAGGCTCCTCTATCCATGGGATTTTCCAGGCGAGAACACTGAAGTGGGTTGCCATTTCCTTCCTTAGGGGATCTTCCCACCCAGGGATTGAGCTCGAGGGTCTTACGTCTCCTGCGTTGGCAGGCCGGAACTTTACCACTAGCGCCACCTGGGAAGCCCTGAATGTCCACTCTTTGGAGGTGGAGAAACCCAGGGCGAGACTGTCCAGCCACTCTGCGGTTGTGCCGGGGTGCGCCCCAGGTGTGTCCTTTAGAAGGCCCTCTCCACAGTCTGCTGCCCTGACCTATTTCTTAAGCCTGCTTCCCTAGTGAACTCTTCCTGAACCGTCCCAGCCCATCTGCTATAACAATCACCCTCATCTCAATTCTCACAAACTCATCAGGCACATGTGGGCCTTCCAACAACCACTACATTGTAAAATTCCTGTTTTTTTTTTTTTTTGTGGGACACATGTGCCCTCTTCCAGGTGGATCATGCTGCTAATCGTACCCAGTTTGGGGAGAAAATTCACAACTTTGGGATGATCCAGGAGAAGCTGGCCCGGATGGCTATGCTGCAGTATGTGACTGAGGTGAGTGCCACCCCCTGGCCCCAGAGCCCTTCTTCCCAGATGGGTCAGACTACAACTCGTAAAATTCCTTTTTATTGGAAATTTTTTTAAGAATAGTTTATTAGGAGTTTTTTTTTTTTTTTTTTTTAGGCTATGCTGAGTGTCATGCAGGATCTTAGTTTTTTTTTTTTTGGATCTTAGTTTTTTGACCAGGGATCAAATCCATGCCCTCTGCACTGGGAGTGTGGAGTCTTAACCACTGGACCACCAGGGAAGTCCCTAACAAGTTCCTTTTTGGCTCTTATAACACTATTGCATTTTCCTGTGTATCGATGCCTGGTCTACACACTAAATTTACGAGCTTCTCAAGGGACACGAAGCAGAGCCCGTCTCGGACTGGAGTCTCTCCTCGGAGAAGACCTGAGGCACTGACCTTGGGGGCGATGCGGACTCGCTTGCTGTGGCGGGCAAGCTCTGAGCTCATGAGCGAGGCTGCCAGGGGCAAGGGCACCTTGACCGAGGGCTGCAGCACCAGCGACGGGTTCGCGGGGAACTGGATGGGCACCAGGTACGAGCTGACCCGCGGCAGTAGAGGCTTCATCTTCCGCCCTGGGGGGAACAGGATGGGTCAGGAGCAGGGTCCAGGGCCGGGTCCTCTCCCAGCCCTGGGTTCTTTGCTCTCCTTCCCTGGACTCCAACCCCCGCATCCGCCCTGCTACGTGTATGCCCCGGGACTATGCCTCCCCCTGTACTAACGTGCACCCAGGGGGAGTTCGGTTTTGATGGCCACGTTCCGGCGGAGATCAGGGTTTGGCCGTTTCTGCTGCTGTTTGGGACAGAGAGGGAGAGAGACAGACCTGGGTCAGGAGGGCAGGGGGACAGGGTAGGGGATCCCACCAGCTGCTCCAGGACCGGGCATGGAGCAGACCGACCGCCTGGTCCCAGGAAGGTGGCAGCAGAGGCACAGGGTGGCGGACGATCCTCCCACCTCATCCGGGTGTCCTCACCCCCAGGGTGCAAAGCGTGGAGCTCTAGGAGGGCAAAGAAAAGCCAGGTGGAGAAGAGAGAGCAACGGCCGCCCGCCGGGCCCGTGCCGTGCACCTCATCAGCATCTTGCGGTGAGCCTGTGGCGGGTCCCCCTGCCACACACTGCTCTGCTCGGGCCACCTTGATGAGTCCACGGGAGTGGGAAGCGGTGGCGGTCACCAGTGTCCTGATGCCCGGAAGCAGGGCTCTGCGTTCAGGGCTGGCAGGCGCACGGCCACAGGCTCCCGTCTCCGGCTAACACCTTGCCACTGTCACCGAAGCCATGCTGAGCGTGGAGGGGAAACAAGGCCAAGCCCCGAGCGGGAGGGAAAGAACCTTACTGATTCCGAGTGCTCGGGCGAGTGTGCAGACCCTGGGTCCAGTGGCTGGTGGTGGATGGGCATCGTGGGAGAGAAATGAGACCAAGTTACCACCAGTGCAGTCAAGCTGACCAGATGGATATACCTATTCCGGATGGACGCCCAGGGCCACCCTCAACTATGGGCTCTCCCGGGAGAGTGGAGGCAGCTAGCGACAGTCTTGTGGGCACTCTGAAGCCCTAAAGTGATCGCTTCTGACGAGAGATTCTGTAGGCTCCATTTCTACTCTCCACTGTAAAGATCGGCTTTTTAAAAACCCATATTTCCCAGACTTTCTAAGAATCACCTGAGATTCTTGCTAAAAATATACTCCTGGGCCCATCCCAGGCCTACTGAGTCAGAAGCCCCAAGAGGGGCTTGGGAGGCTGTATTTTAAGAAATATCCTAGGCAGTTCTTATCACAGGGCAGTAGGGGCCACCCTGCCCCAGGAGGTTCCCTTCCTGGAACAGAAAGTCCTCTCTGGGGCCTGGTCTAGCAGAGAAGGTGCTGTTCCTTATGGGCTGGTTGGCCCTTAACTCTGCCCTTAGCAGACAATCTCATCCCAAGGAGGACTTGCTTCTTTCTTATTTTTTGGTGGAGAGGAAAGTTTGCTTTATTTAGGATGCCGGCAACTGGGGGTGGGATCGGGTGGGGGGCGGGGTGGAAGGATGGATTCCTATCCAAAGGTTGGCTGCCTGTCCCCCCTTCCCTACCAAGGACTTGTTTTGTTTTGAGATGGACATCATGACCTCCAGCACTGGCTTTATTTGGACAAAACCGGTACGCTTACCTTAAACACCTGGTCCAGTGTCAGGTAGCGATTGGCACTGGGGTGAATGGTCCAGAAGGAGACCTTGCCGTTGGCAGACGTCTCGCGGACGAACATGTCATGTAGAGAGAGGTTGTGGCGGATGGAGTTCTAAAAACAGAGGACGCCGCTCGTCAGCTACTCTGGTTTTGGAAGCGCCACCTCCAATGGCCCTGAGGAGGTGGGCCCCTGGCTTCGTGTCTCATAACCTTGCCTGCTGGCCGCTCCTGGGACTGTCTGCACGGCCGCCCAGGCAACCTGAGCCACCAAGCCAGCTATCCAGTGGGGACAGAGACCGGGGCTGTTCCTGAAGTGGTGATAAAGCAGGGAACTGGACAACTGCTGGGGGCTGGGAAAGAGGAGTGAGGCTGCGGCAGTAACCGGGAGCCAGAGAGGTGGGGGGAGAAGTTACACGCGGGGGCGCCAGCAGTTAGGACGCGGTGCTCTCACGGGCAGGGCCCGGGTTCAAACCCTGGTCGGGGGACTGAGGTCCTGCAAGTCACAAGGTGCAACAAAAAAATAAAAAAGAAATCAGAAAGCTGGGGCATTTAGTTGAGGTGAGAGTGTGAGGCTAAAGAGTTCTGCTGTGACCTAGATGTCTGCTGATAGATGAATGGATAAAGAAGTTACAGTACATATATACAGCAGAATATTACTCAGCCATGAAAAGGAACACATTTGAGTCATTTGCAGAGACGTGGATGAACCTAGAGCCTATTATAGACTGAAGTAAGTCAGAAAGAGAAAAACAAATATCGTATATTAACGTGTATATACGGACTCTAGAAAAATGGTACAGATGAACCTAGTTGCAGGGCAGGAATAGAGACACAGACGTAGAGAACAGACTAGTGGACATGGTGGGGAAGGGGAGGGTGGGATGAGTTGGGAGGGTAGCACTGACATACATATACCACCATGTGTGAAACAGATAGCTGGAGGAAGCTGCTCAACAGCAGAGGGCGCTCAGCTGGGTGCTCTGCGATGACCGAGAGGGGTGGGCTGGGGTAGGGGTGGGAGGCCCAAGAGGGAGGAGGGGATATATGTATATAGCTGATTCATGTTGTTGAACAAGAGATACCAACACAATACTGTAAAGCAGTTACGTGCCAATTAAAAACAAGTAAATAAATAAAAACTATAAAAAGACTCCTGCTGTGGGGAAAACAATCCAAAAGCCCCTTGGCTTGGGACGGAGCATCCGTAGGGCACCTGAGCTGTGGCTATGAGACCTGCATGAGCTATGGCTCCAGGGCATCTGTTTTCCCATGAACATGAGGCAGAGAACATCCCCACCTACTGGAGAAGAGAAGTGACTTTACAGGAGGTGAATCTTGGATCGTGAGGCCCACAGATGATTGGTTTTTTCATTAATATCTTTTCACAAAGCTATCCAGACACTCTAGCCGCTGTTCAGTGTAGCTCAGAAGTGGGCTCTGAGCATCACTGAAGAGTGTGCATTACCCGGGGAGTGACAGATGAAGTGGCTGCAGGGCTCTTACTGATGGTTTTGCCTGGATTCAGCAGAGTCAAGTCTCAGTCCAAAAGATACGACTATTACTTATGGTTCTAGCATCGTCGGCACTTAACTCCTCCCCCCACACCAGACACAGACTACCACTCTTTTGTGTAGACAAAATGACTGGCCTGAGCGACCTAGACTGTGGTTGTTGCGGGACATGGTACCTTCCAGCCTGGCTTGGCGATGTGCTTGAAATAAGGGAAGTGGTCCTCGATCCAAGTGTAGATGTCTTTCAGGGTCATGCGCTTCCTTTCTGTGCTATTGATGGCGAATTGTATCATGGCCATGTAGGAGTATGGGGGTCGCTCAGACACGGAGTCTGGCCAGGGTGCCGATGCTCCAGGGGGCCTCTCCACCTGTGGGCTCTGAGAAGCCAAAGGGAAAGAAAAATAGGCCATGAAAGGAGGGGTCACAAGGCCTCCCCTGCCCCACCCCCACCCCAAGAACACCCTCTAGAGAAAGCTTTTTTCCCATAGACCCGAATAGAAACAAACCCATCTGAGACCACTATTCGATAGAAGAGAACTTTAGGATCAGGAAGGATTTTGGAGACAATCTCATCCAGTCTCTGAACACAGGACCACTTCTCTGTCATTGGTCATTTTGTTGAGAATATTGCCCGGTAATAAAGAGAAGTCCATCCAGTCTTTGCTGGTTGAAACCTCTCAGGAAAGTCTGGGCTATATTATGTCCTTAAAGCACCAATTGTATGTTAAAACTATACCTGTTTTTCAGACCTCAGGGTTGAGGGGCCTAGGTTTTAGTCTGATTCCTGCTCCTGATGTGATGAGAATAAACCCATCTCTTTTCAATGTTTGTACGACAGAAATATTCCCAAAAGTGTGGGCAGACAACGGTCAACAATGCACACATCTGGATAAGTCTGACGCAAAGATCTGATCATCCATATTTTAAAAGATTGAGCTATAACTTCAGGGAATTCCCTAGTGGTCTAGTGGTTAGGACTCTGCTTTTACTACAAGGAGTATGGGTTCACTCTCTGGTCCGGGAACCAAGATCCTATAAGTTGCGAGGTGCAGCCACAACAAAACCTGAAAAACAGACTCCCTGCTTTGGGAATTCCCTAGAGGTCCAGTGGTTAGGGCTTGGCAATTTCATTGTGTGGCCTGGGTTCGATCCCTGGTTGGGGAACTGTTATAAGATCCCACAAGCCATGAGGCCCGACCCCCTTTCCCCTCAAAAAAACTGAGCCATATCTTTATAAAGTACACAAGTTTTAAGTGAACAGCTCCATTTTTACTTATGAACACATCCATGTAAATTTTCCCCTTTAAAAATTAGTGATGGGGGAAAAAAAAAAAAATTAGTGATGGGACTTCCCTGGCAGTCTAGTGGTCAAGACCCCGCGTTTCCAAGGCAGGAGGCAAGAGTTTGATCCCTGGTGGGAGAACTAAAACCTCCACATGCTGCCGACAAGGCCAAAAAAACCCCAAACCTGTTGAATGAGGAATTAAGGGTATATATGAAGAGCAACCATGAAAAATAAACCCAGGCCACACAAATGGGTCAAATCAATTTTGGTTGGAGAGGTATTTAAAATTCACAACTCATTTTATTTGCTGTTAATTTGTCTTCTAATAAAGCGACCTTGTTAAAAATGCTGTACGCCTTTTCCACTGTCAGAATGCCTCTTTAAAGTTCAAGTGGCTTTCTGAACTCAGGCCTCTTCATTAGTCCCTGAATACTAAGTACCTGCTAAGGATAGAGCATTAAACCCAGGGCTGACAGGGTACAGGGTGAGCCAGAGGAACCTGTCCTCAAAGAAATTTCCCAGATGCTGGGGCGGGGGGAGGGGGGAAGATCCCAGGCAGAAAGGGAGCTCCAAATTATGCAGAATCACACTAAATAAAGTGCTAACATGAAAACCTGGCAATTCTGCTCCACAGCCTGCCGGACCTACTTCCCTTCTTAGAAATTCCCTGCACTGGCTCTGACTGCCCTGCTGGGGGACAGGACAGGACTGTTCGTTCACCTTGGCCTGACTCTGCTCCACGTGACGATTCTCCTTTTCGTCCACCTCTTGCTTGATGCTGCAGGTGCCCAGCCCGTCAGAAGTCATCTTTCCAAGCCACTGGATGTTGGTCAAGCTGTTGTCCAGGGGGCAGCTGGCTGCCTCACCGCCAGCTACAGGGGAGACAACCCAAGATGCCACTTAGCTGCCTGATCCCCTGCCTTGCAGATCCACCGAGACTGGCAGTTAGGTATCACCTCTCCAGGTGATGACTGCGATCAGGGATCACCTCTCCAGGACCTCTGCCTTAAGCAGAGGAAGCGCGCATGCTGAATCTATGGTGCCCTGTTAGGATTTCGGGAGAAATTCAGGAGCACGGCTCAAGTTGCATTTCAACCTGAGCCACCCTGAGCCTCAGAGACTGGTCAAGGCAACCTTACAAAAAGCATGATCGAACATCTCAACAAAGTAAGTCACTTTTCTTTCTCGTGTTTCTCCTTTATTAAGATGGAGAAAGATTCCTACTTCCTTATGTGGTTACTGCAAAGGAGAAACAGAAACAATAAACAAATCCTTTTCCAATATAAAGAAGGCAACAGATGCTGAATTACATTGCAACACTGTCGACAGGGCCCAAGGATCTGGGTCAAGGTTTCAGGATGAAGGAAGGCAAGACCTTCCCCCAGTTCAGGCAGACACCTGTGTGCCCTAGGTATCAGCATGGTCCTTGCATCAGAGAGCCAAGGCTGGCTCCTCCCCCCTTTGCCTTCCGGATCACATACCACAGTTCTTCCGTCTCTGCCCAGGAAGGGCTCCTGCTGGTCTTGGAAGATTCTCATCCCCAGCTGCAGACTTTGGTCCCAGGGTCTCGGTGATCACTTCCGTCCTCTTGGGGTCCTTGCTGGTTTGGGCTTGAGGCTGGGGTCCTGGAGGGGGAGTGGGGGCTCCCCCGCAGCTGATGAGGATGAATTTGTTGGGCCCGCTGCTGCCGCTCTCCTTCCCTTTGGCGGTCAGTGCTGTGATGATGCTCTGGATGTTGGCGTTGTTGGGGACGACCACCACTTGGGTGTTGGGCATAGTCGGGTGGTTCAGGATCTTGATCCCAGCTGGAAACTTGCATGGGTTGGGCTCTGCCACCTCCTTGGGGGCCTGCACTTGAGCAGGCTCCTGTTGGGCAGGGGGCCCCTTCGGTTCCTCCTCTGCTGTGTCACCTGGGGCATTTTGAACAGGAAGGGGCAGCCTCCGTCTTTTGAGAATCAATGGCCGACGGGGGCTGGTTTTCATCATGAATCTGTGCTTTCACTCTCCATTGAGCATCACAAGCGTGGACCCTGGAAGGGGCAAGGGGCAGCAGGAGGTCAAAGGTTTGTTAGGCTGAGAAGGAGGTTCTGTTAGGGAGTGGTCTTCCTCATCATGTGACCAGGGGTGTGAACCCACAGAGCCAGGTGAATGCTCCCTGGGCCTCTGCAAAGACCGTGGACTATAAGGAGATGATTTGTATAGACAAAACTGAAGCAAACAGAAGATTCAAAGGGGGAGAGTGGGATAAGGTTGGCTGTAGGTCCACACAGTCAAGGCTCTGGAAACTTAAGAATGTTTTTGGAATTCCCTGGTGGTTCAGCTGTTAGGACTCTGCGCTTTCACTGCCAAGGGTGTGGGTTCAATCACTGGCTGGGGAACTGAGATCTGCAAGCCCTGAGGCGTGGCCAAAAAGAAAGTCCAGCTACAGAGACAAGCGGAGAAGCTACAAAAATGTGGAAATGTCTCTTCTTGCCTAGTCTAAGGTCACTTGCGGTAACTGTCAGGATGAGGACCCTGGACATCTTGACAGACCTCTGATCCCAGATCCATTCTAGCATAGACCACTTGGTCTGAGCCCACCGAATCAGAGGACAAAGGTGGACTGTACCATTACACTACTGTCACACCACTGAAAAAAATCATCTCCCAGTGCACAAGACTTCAGACAGAAGGGAAACTGCTCTACTCAACACCCAGAGTAATGCTGAGGGGTGACATCATTTCATGGGCTATTATGCTAGTATTGATCTTAAAAAAAAGTATATACATTTTTTTCTTTCACAATTTGCAAACTGTTTATACAGCGACATTTTAGTACCTGCACATGTTTATTCATATTTCAACTTTCTAAGCATGTTACCGTCTTAACTTCTCTTCCAGGACCAAGACTGTAATCCTTGTCTCCTGACTAGTGCTGTGCATTAAGGAAGAGTTTTATCTTTTAAAAATTGTGTTTTGTTGATTTTGACAGATCCATGGCATACTCTACTACTGTGCAAAGTTGTGAAATTCTGCTGAGAGGTACTTTGAGAGACAGAGTAACGGTCTGCCTCTTCTTTAGAATATCTGCAATCTCCCTAAAAATGACTGTCATGCTCGTCTGACATTTGCCATCTGCTTAAGAGGTCCCAGACCCTCTCCATTCTGCCACCTCCCTTTCCTTTATATCTAGGTTTCCTCTACCTTCAAATCTCAGTTTTACTTCCACCTCCTATCTCTTCCGCCCTCCCTTCCTCCCTCCACCCATCAATCAGTAGATGCTCGTATTTCTTCCTCGCCCCCCAAAAGATATTTTCCTGGTCTAAAGCGTCTTAATTTTTCCTTCTACTCTGACCAGCTTACTTGCTACCATTGTCAACACTTTCTAGCTCGGAGACTTCCAGAGGGGCTCCGGGGGACTCACCCCCATCCAGACCAGGGCAAGGCTGCGGGGGTCTCCGGAATCCGGAGGATGGTCCTGAGACAGGGCGGAGTGGAGACTGGGCTACCTAGAAGGGAGAGCACCTGGGCTCAGGGGAGTGTGCGAGCCGCGGCAACCAGCGCAGTAAGCTTAGAGGGACCCCAGCCCCCGGGGAAAGGCTGGGGGGCTCAGTGGGAGAGGTAGCGGGGTGGGGGACCGGGAGGCTGGATGCAGCAGCGCGGCGCACCGTCGCCAGTCCCCCCAACCACCCAGCCGGAGCCAGCCCTCCGCGCCCGCCGGCCCCGGGCCTCCAGCCCGCCGCCCACTCACCTCGCTGCACCGCCGGCTCCGGGCGGCTCGGCGTTGCTCCGACCTGCGGGCCGGGCCGCGACCCTGGCTGCGGGGCGGGGAATCCCGGGGTCCCGGCGGGGGAGGGGAGGGGGGGAGGGTGTCCCGGGCCCGGGCCGGGGGTGGGGTCCCGCTCTGGGGCTTTCAGTTTGTTCCGCTGTTTGAAATTGGCGCCGGCGGAGCGTTGCGGTCACGTGACGAGCGTGGCCAATCAGCGCCGGCTTTGTGTCCGCGTTCGGCCGGGACGCCGGCGGCAGGCGGGGCTCCGGGCCCGGAGGGCGGGAGAGGCGGGCGCATCGGCGGCGGCGGCGGCGGCGGCGGGACCGGCAGGTGAGGCGGCACCGCCGGGCCGGCGAGGTGGGCGGGTCGTCTGCCTCGGCGGGCAGGCAGGGCGGACCGATCGGCGGCGGGTGAGGCCGGTGAGGCGGGCCGAGCGGCGTGCGGACCGGGTGGCCGGGCCGAGAGGCGGCGGGTGGGGCCGCAGGCTCGTTGGGGGGAGGGCGCAGAAGGGCTCCGCGGCGAGGGGCCCCGGGGGACAGTGGGGACCCCCGGCCGCCCCGCGCTCTTCCCCGCCCCCCTCCCTGGTTCCTCGCTGGAGGCGGGGGGACTGTCCGCCGTCGACCTCCCGGGCAGCGAGCGTCCTGGGCCCCCGGAGCAGCCCGAAAAGGGCTACGACCGCCTCGCTCTGGTTCCCTCCTTAAAAATGACCGCGCACGCCGCGGACCTTCGCCCCCGCCCGGAATCTTGGAGCTCTGATCTCCTCCCGCCCAGTCCCTCGCAGTCTTTTCTTTGAAGTAATGGACTTTGTTTTCTTACTTAGCACGTTTTTAGTTGAGCGCCTACCATGTGCGGGGCGGCTCTGGGATGCAGTGGCGGGGCGAGATACGGGGGTCTTTCTCTAGAGCTTACAGTCTGTAGCGAGGTAAGAGGGGCTCACCCGAGCTCCCGTCGAATTGCGTATTTAAGCAAATGAAGAATTAGAGTTGTGAAGTGATAACAGCTCAGGGATAACTGAGTATGCTGAGCAACTGAACTGAACTGAAGTAAGGCGATCTTGCCTTAGGTGAAAAAGGCATTTCTTTTCTTTCTTTCTTTCTTTTTCTTTTTTTTTTTTTAATATTTGTTTATTTGGCTGCACCAGGTTTTAGTTGTAGCCTGGGGCATCTAGTTCCTGATCTAGATCTGACTCCGGCCCCCAGCATTGGGAGCGTAGAGCCTCAGCCGCTGGACCCCTCCACCCCCACCCACCCAGCAAAGTACCCAGAAAGGCATTTCTGATGAACTAAAGCTTGGTCTGAGATCTGATGCCTTTATGCAAACAAGGGACGGAGACCCTCCTGGACAAGGGAATTGAGGGGGGTGCAAGGACCACATGACAGGAGGAAGCAGGGGCAGCACAAAGGCTGAAGAATATATCTGAGGGGTTTGAGCTAAGGGACAAGGGTGGACTGTGGGCGATGACACTGGAACCAGAGCAACAGGGCCTTAGCCACCACGGAGCAGTTTGGTTCTTGCCCCAAACAAAGGTTTCAAACAGGAGGGAGTGGCGATCAGCTTTGCATTTCCCAAACGTTCCCCGGCAGGGGGTGCCAGAGGTTAGGGTAGACCAGTTAGACTACTGCATTACCGGGCCCTAGGCCATTAATTATTGGAATTTGAAGGGTGGTGGAGAGAGGGAGAGAAGGGTAGGGTAATAGTACTATTTTTCACACAGGAGGAATGCTTTTATCAAATTTTGAGTTGCATCAAACATGTCTCAAAAGTAGATTGCCATTGATTGTGATCCCACATTTAATCCTGAACTATATTACTGAATCCCACACATCTAAACTCCACCCCCCCAAATATAATTG
Source organism: Dama dama (assembly GCF_033118175.1). NCBI lineage: Eukaryota > Metazoa > Chordata > Mammalia > Artiodactyla > Cervidae > Dama > Dama dama. The sequence continues at coordinate 13,260,410 of NC_083702.1, forward strand.
ACATAGCACATTATGTTAGTTTTAGGTGTACAACATAATGATTTGGTATTTTATTATACATTGCAAAATGATTACAGTAAGTCTAGTTACCGCCTGCCACCATAGTGACAAAAACTTTTTGCCTTGTCATGAGAACTTTTTCTTATGAGAACTTAAAAAAAATTTTTTTTTTAATTTATGTATTTGGCTACACTGGGTCTTAGTCGCATCATATGGGATCTAGTTTCTTGACCAGGGATTGAACCTGGGCCCCTGCATTGAGAGTGTGGAGTCTTAGTCACTAGACCACCAGGGAAGTCCTGTGATGAAAACTTTTAAGTTTATTTTCTTGGCAACTTTCACATTTGAAATACAATACTGACTATAGTTGGAGAAGGAAATGGCAACCCACTCTGGTACTCTTGCCTGGAAAACCCCATGGACGGAGGAGCGTGGAAGGCCCATGGGGTTGCAAAGAGGCAGACACAACTGAGCAACTTCACTTCACTTCACTGACTATAGTGACCACAATGTATATTACATTCTGTGCGTGTGTGCTAAGTCACTTCAGTCATGTCTGATTCTTATGCGACTGTAGCCCATAGACTGTACATGAACTGTAGCTCCATGGACTGTAGCCCACTTGTCTCCTCTGTTCATAGGGATTCTCCAGGCAAGAATACTGGAGTGGGTTGCCATGCCCTCCTCCAGGGGATCTTCCTGACCCAGAGATTGAACCCACATCTCTCTCTTACATTTCCTGCATTGGCAAAGTGGGCTCTTTACCACTGGTGCCACCTGGGAAGCCCCATATTACATCCCACTGTGTATTTATTTTATAACTGGAAGTTTGTACCTCTTGACCTCTGTCATCCATTTTGCCTACCCCTCAACTGCCCTTCTCAAGAGAAGAGTATTACTTTATTTTAGAAATTTGCCTCTGTTAGTATTTTTTAAAAGAACTGTTTATTTATTTGGCTGCCCCAGGTCTTAACTGTAGCACATGGGATCCAGTTCCTCAACCAAGCATGGAACCTGGGCCCCCTGCATTGAGTCGTAGCTGTTGGACCCCCAGGGAAGCCCGGAGAGGGGTATTATTCAAGGCATGCTTAAGAGGTAGAATTGAGACAGCTTGATGTTGGGTTGGATGGTCGAGGGGAATGGTAAATGTCAAGGTTTTTGGCCACATAGCTGGATGAGTGATGAAACTGTTCCTTAAGCAAAGGCTCTGGAAGATGATCACTTTTGTGGAGGGAGTGCAGGGGAAATGAGCATGGATTCAGTTGTAAATGCGTCAAGTTGAGCTGCATTTGAGACATCTAATTGTTGTCACGTAGGCAACAATTTGGGTCCTGGAATATTTGGGTCCTGAGTGTGAGGATTCTAAGCTGAATGTAGAAATGCTGGACTCGCCTACTTCTGGGTGGTTATGGACATGTCAGCAGGTGATTGCCTGAGAAAGGTGTACAGGGTGAGGCAGGCTCCAAAACCCAGCCAGAGGGAGAGGCCCCTGTAGCAAAAGGGACTGACCTCTAGTTAGAGCAGAAAAAGGAGGGTGGGTGCAGATATGCTTCTGTTTGTGCGTCTGCTTCATGGAAGGTGAGGGTATTTCCTTTGCTGTCTCCTGTGTTATTTGTGTAGGAGGAAGTAAGGCGCTTGGTTGGGAGAGGAGTTCTAACGTTTTAAGATGATCTTTGTGGGGAAAATGAGTTGATCAGGACACAGTGGGACTACTGAACAGTGTGGTGTCCCGGTGAGGCTGGGACTCCGAGCATACTGTTGACTTGAGCGCTTCTCACTGGGGCCGTTGCCACCACTGTCATCGCTCCCCTGGGCTCCCATGGGAGTCGTCTACCTTGCTTCTCTGCTCCCTCTGTCTATTCCCCCTCTTCCCAATGGCTCAGACGGTAAAGTGTCTGCCTACAATGTGGGAGACCCGGCTTCAATCCCTGGGTCAGGAAGATCTGGAGAGGGAAATTGCAACCCACTCCAGTATTCTTGCATGGAAAATCCCATGAACGGAGGAGCCTGGTAGGCTACAGTCCATGGGGTTGCAAAGAGTCAGACATGACTGAGCGACTTCACTTTCACTTTCCTCTTCCCAACCCACCTTTCCTTACAAAGCACTAAGAACTATTTTGTAAGAGTATAAATCTGATTATGTTCCTTCCCTGTCCTGATCTCCGCAGCAACTTCCTAGCACACTGAGAATAATGCAGCCCAGGCCTTGGCCTTGCCTGAACATGGTTTCATGTGAACTGGCTTCACTTCCTTCCACTCTCCAGTCTAGCCACGCTGACCCTTACTGCTTCCTGAGTGAGTCAGGCACGGTCCCATCTGGCAGTCTTTGCACTTACTGTTCTTTCAGTCTGGAATATTCTTTCTCACATCTTTCTTGTGCCCGCTCGTTCTCAATATCTGCCTTCAGGTCTTTGCTCAAATATCACTTTTGAGATAGGCCTTGCCGGATGACCCTGTCTCAAATAGGCCCAGGTCAGCTCAGCCCCATATGCCAATTTACTTTTCTCTGTACCTCTAATCACTTCCCAACTAGATGTAAGCACCACAAGGGCAGGGATTTAATTTTGTAACCTGGTATATATTTCCAGCACCCATAACAGTGCCCAGAACACAGTAGGTACTCAGTAAATATGTCTTGAGTGAATGAATAAACAGATGGATGTATTTCCTACCTGCGCTCTCCCTAAAATGTTGGATTCCTGAGGGTAGAGACTTTGTCCTCATTTTTCTTCACCTGATTCTGCACTGCCTAGTGACACAGATCAGAGCGTGTGGCTTTGTTGTTCACTGAATGAAGGATCACGGCTGTCTGATGGAACCTGCCTGCCCTGCTGTGTGGCTGTCCCTCCTGGATGCCCCGTGGCCCCTCCCATTGCTAGATTCCCTGGACACCGTCTCAGACTTTTCATCACCCGGTGGGGCTTGTTGACCCTGCCACTGCCTCCAGCATCTCTACTGACATAGCCTGGGTACGGGCCTTAGCAGTTCTCGGACAACACAACCTTCTAACTGGTCCCCCTGCTTCCAGGACACTTGCTCTTGCCTCTGTTGCCTGGAAGATCTGTTTCAAGACAAAAGCACACAGAAAAAATTATGGTACCTATGAGACAACTGAAAATGTGAACACTGGATATTTACTATTTAAGGAATTTGCACATACAAACATATGGATGTTGCCATTTCCTTCTCCAATGAATACTATATTTTATGTAAATACATCTAGTATATAAATAAGTATATTTAACACATATAGTATATAAATATGTATAATTACTTATAAGTGAAGTGAAAGTCGCTCAGTCGTGTCTGACTCTTGGCGACCCCATGGACTATACAGTCCATGGAATTCTACAGGGCAGAATACTGGAGTGGGTAGCCTTTCCCTTCTCCAGGGGATCTTCCCAACCCAGGAATCGAACCCAGGTCTCCTGCACTGCAGTCGGATTCTTTACCAACTGAGCCATAAGGGAAGCCGGTATAATACCTATAGGTTTCAAATATTTATATGTGTTGTGTTACTAGGAATGATATCATGACTGGGAACGTCGTGTTTTGAAAATGATACACTGGTAGGGAAATGGATGGGGTGTGGATGGGCTGTGACTGGTCGTAGATTTATGGCTTTTGGAGCTGGGTGACGGGCACATAGCAGCTCGTATTATTAACTTTTTTTTTCTTTTCCTGTGTTCAAAATCAGCTGGGGTAAAAGCTGAAAAAAGAAATCCAAGTGTGATGATATTCGTCCACTTGAGAATCTGCCCTGACTACTTAGGCCAGAGTCCAAACGCAGGTGGTCCCCCGGGTTTTCTGACCTGGTTGTGATGCCTCCTCGAGCCTGTGTTCTTGCCTGTTGTCTTCTGCCCTGTGTCCAGCTCCATGCAGCCCCTGGGTTTGCCGAGCTCCTTCCCATCTCTGTCTTGTGTGTGCTGCTCCTCAGCCTGGAGCTGCCCCCCCCATCCCCCCCCCCCCCTCGTTCTTTGGCTTTTCTATACCTAGGTCAGGTGTGACCATCCTCAGAGAGCCTCCCTGGGGGGAGTGGAGGGAAGCACGGCTCCCATTATTGTAGATGCCTTTCTCCCTCTGCTAGACTCTCAGGTCTTTGAAGACAGGCACGGGCCGTGTCTGTACAAGTGATTGGCACCCTATAAATGATGATGCAATAAGTAGTTATTCATCTTTGAACTCCCAGCATCTGGCATGGTGCTTAGGCTGCGCTTGATAAGTTTTCACTGGGCGATGTTTGTTGAGTGGGAAGTGATGTGTGATACAGCTGTAGGAAGCTGGGGTAGGTATACCAGCACACCCCTTGGGGTAGGGCTGCGAGCTGCTAGCAGAACTGGCTGGCAGAATGTGAGGAGGAGCTGGGGAATCACCAGGTTGTTGGCATTTGTTTCTTCTCTGCAGGCATGGGTTGGAAGTGGAGCCTCTCCCCGGACCTGCGGACAGCCAGCATCATGCAGTTGCTAACTGCTCTTCTCTCACCCGTTGATGCCTCCCAGGAAAAAGCGCCGCCAAGCTGCCCAGAAACCCCAGCTGCTATTCCACCAACAACCACTGGAGGGCCCCAAATACCGCTGTCGATCTCCCCAGCTTCCCGTGGTCACCCACACTAGACAGGTGCCCAGCAAGCCTGTGGACCACAACACCATCACTTCCTGGGTAGGGTTCCTGCCTTGACTTCTGCTCTGCCAGGCTTCTCAGGGTGCGGACTCTGCCTCGTGACCAGGGCTGCCAAAGAATTAGGAGCCTCAGGGGCTTAGGGACAAGGAGGCAGTGTTCACTTTCTCTCCATCCTCAGCCATCTTCTCTGCTGTATCTTTTTGCCTAAGTTCGGGAGGAGGCGTGGGTGGACTAGAATTGGAGTCTTTTCCCCACCACGTTCCCCTAAAAGAGTTCAGTATAAAAGTATCCAGTAGCCGGGTGAGAAAGCCAGATAAATGGAAGAAGGAGTGAAAAATGAGATTGTTCCCTGAGCTTCCTGTGAGAGGTGGAATTTTTAGCTAAGTACTCTATTTACTGTTTTTTTGTTTTTTAAATGTGGACCGTTTTTAAAGTCTTTATTGAATTTGTTACAACATTTTTTCTGTTTTATGCTTCGGTTTGTTTGGCCACAAGGCCTGTGGGATCTTAACTCCCCGGCCAGGGATGGAATGCACACCTCCTGCATTGGAATTGAAGAGTCCCAACCGATGGACTGCCGGGGAAGTCCCTCTGTTTACTGTTTAGTGGACCAAACAGTGAAGAAAAACCCTCAGAGATGGCATGTGTTCTGTCTTGACAGTTTAAAAGCCCTGGGAAGAGAACACAACAATGGGATATCAGAAAGTGGTGTAGCAGAAGAGCCAGACAAAAGCTTGAGCTCTGCCCCAGAGCACCTAACAGATGTGTGTGGTCCAGGAGTGCTGGGGAGAACTGGACCGCTGGCTCCAGGAGTGGGGAGGAAGTGTAGATGTTAGAGCGCTGTTGGTGGGAGGAGGCATGAACACATGGACGTGTTACGAAGTCCTCACCATGTGCCAGGCCCTGCTCATTGCTCTCCATGCCTGATCTCACTCACTGGTCTGCCTTCAGCCCTTTCGTCCTACACTGGGGTCCTCTAGGTGCCAGGTGCTCTGCTAGGTGCTGGGCATCAGTGGTGAAGACAGCTGGGCCCGCCCTCAGAGCTGAAAGGGAGACATTAAATGTGTTGCAGCCGTAGGGTGTGATGAAGCCAGGGAGGCTGAGTAACTTGCCCAAAGCCCGCATCCCTTCCTATGGTTATCCAGTAAGACAGACGGCTGTTGTTTTTTTGGCCATGCTGGGTATTTGCCGCTACACTTGGGCTTTCTCTAGTTGCAGCAAGCAGGGCCGCTCTTTGTTGTAGCGTACGGACTTCTCACTGCGGTGGCTTCTCTTGTTGCGGAGCACGGGCTCTAGGCGCTCAGGCTTCAGTAGTTGTGGCTCCTGGGTTCTAGAGCTGGACTCGGTAGTTATGGTGCATGGATTTAGTTGCCCTGCAGCATGTGGGGTCTTCCCAGACTAGGGACTGAACCTGTGTCCACTGCATTGGCAGGAAGATTCTTATTCACTTAGACACCAGGGAAGTCCCTAGGCAGCTGTTTTAAGTCCATTGCTGTTGTGGGCCCCCATTTAGGATTCTGGTCATCTGATGCAGTTTCCTTAGGTTTGTATCTGGGAGTTGGCACATTTCACTTGTATTTCTTTCTTTTGGAATCCTTAGGTATCACCTCAGTTTGATACAACAGCAGAAAGCTGGTTCCCAGGCAACCGGAAGCATCATCATCGAGACCAGAAAAGGCGTTCAAGTCGAAAATCTACCAGCTCCAGGTTTCCATGTCTAACGTTTGAGACTCCACAGTCTTCTGCCAGTTCAGCCACACCTGGGATCCCGGCAATCAAGGATGGCCCCAGTCAACCAGAAAAGGACATTTCTGGAAGGCCCCTGGTGCCCATGCTCAGCCCCCAGAGCTGCAGGGAGCTGTCGGCACATGCACTTCCAGACTTCCCGTGTGCATTCATTCCCCGGGACATCCAGACCCCAGGATCCCCGGGGCAGGGAGAGCCCATTCCCTCTGAAGTGAGGGAAAACAGCCTTCCCAGCTGTTCCCTTCACACGAGCACGCCCAAGAGCCCAGAGCCCGGGCCTATTCTGGTTAAAGACACCCCAGAGGAGAAGTACGGGATAAAAGTCACATGGAGGAGGCGACGACACCTGTTTGCGTACCTCAGGGAGAGGGGAAAGCTGAGCAGAAGCCAGTTCCTTGTGAAAGACTGACCGGTTTCCCAGACATCCGTGGTCTCAAGAAATTGATCGCTGGAGTCAAAAGGGAATTGAGTTCCCAGATTTGCTTTTTAAAATATCTTGTGTCATAAACAGTTTTTAGTATCGTAAACAGTCCACTTTATATTTTTAGTGTATTAACTGTTTAACAAATTTTAAATGTAACTGTTTAGACTGTCTGTAAATAAATGGCTGCAGACTTTTTAGAGAACCCTGCTTCTGACCTACACTAACACAGCAACACTGCTTCCTCCTTCCCCCATAAATGGTCTTTCTTAATTGTTCCCTTTAACCACTATCTATTCATTCTTTTAATCACCTCATTCGAAGTAATTCAGTCCATGTGTTTGAGGACCAACTCAGTGCCTGCTTCCTTTTTGACCCAGTACATGGAAAAACTTGAAGCAGACTGTGACTTTTCCTAGTTGGGCTGCTGGCTGGTAGCAGCAAGCCTGTTGTAATACATATGGTAAAGGGGGGTTGCCAGGGAGATAAAGGGGACATGATTACTTTACTTAGAGTTGCTATGTTTTGATTTTTTTTATTTCCAATTGAAATAACCTGTAAATATTAACTAGGGTGGGGAAATTATTTCTTGTCCTGTTTAAAATGTATGTAAATAAATCTGTAATCTTATCAAATACTACTACTTACTGTAATTAATGCAGAGAGACTGTCCAGTCAACAAAATATCTTACTTTTCCTCCCACCCATACAAGTAGCTTCTCATTCAACTCCATTCTCTCAGCCTTCAGAATGTAATCTGTGACAGGTCCAGCCAGAGCAAGACAAGCAGGGATTATTTTCCATGTGGGGATTTGAAGCACAGATAATGAACCGGGTTCAGGGTCACACAGTGAGTGGAGGCTGGCCAGCGAGCACGAGCTCGGTTCTCCTAACTTGTGCCAAGTTTTCTGCGTTTTAAAAACTTAAAACGTGAAAAAAAAAAAAAACCCACAAAACTTAAAACGTGGACCCCACACTAGCTTCGGAATCGAACTCCGTAAAGTCAACATGCGATGAGTTTTTACAAGATGTTCTGTAGGCACCGTAAAACTGCGAATAAGTTGGGGACAAGATTTACTGGATGCGACAGCGGATCTCATTCCGGGATATGAGGTTAGAAGTCGGCCGGCAGGCAGTCAAGGGCGGGAGATGGAAAAGACCGTTAGGCAAGCGTGCAGGGCAAGTTCGTGGACGCCCTAAAAGTCTGGGCAGGCAGAAGGCGTCCTGCGGATAGGGGGCGCGGCCGCTCATGGTTGGGAAGGACTGCTGGGGTTGGCTAGTGTGGTTCCGGGGAATGCCTCGGGGTCGGAAGGGCGGCCCCCAGGAAGCGCCCTGGGTGGTCTCTGAGTACTGACCGCCGCGGGGCTGGCGGCAGGGGAGCGAGGGCAGCCAGGGCGCCTGGCCGCAATTGGGGTGTGGACTGCGGCTCCAACCCAGCGGCGCTTAGCAACCCGCCCTTAGCAACCCTCCAGCGGCGCCGCCGCCCCTAGAAACCCGTGGTGGGAGCGGCGGGCGCGCGGACCAATGGGCGCGGAGCGGTGGGCACGCGGTGGCCAATGGGCGCGGAGCGGCGGGCGCGGGGACCAATGGGCGGTGGCGACAGTGCGGGGTTCGGTTGCGGGGCGGGGCGGCTGCGCCAGGCTGGCCAGGAGCTGCCGCGGGTGGGGACGCGGTCAGCGCTCGCGGGGCGGCAGGATGGAGTCGTCGCTCCGCCGCCCTGGCCCCTGCGGGGACAGGTCAGGAGCGATGGCGGCGGGCGGAGACCCGAGAGGGCTGTGGCGGTCTGGGCCGGGCGCCGAGGGGAGTGCGGGGCGGGTGGGCCGGGGGGCGCGGGTTCCCCACGCCGAGGGCCAGCTCGTGTCCAGTCGCGCCGGGACCCGCGGGGCCGGTCCGGCCTCGTCAGAACGCGTCAGTCAGGGAGTGCTCGACCTGGGCCGGGGGTGCGGGGTGGCTCCGGGGGCCAGCAGCTGTCGGGGCGGCGGCATCCCTGCCCAGGGAGGGCTCTCGAGGCAGTCAGCGCGGGCCGGGCAAGGCGGTTCGGTCGGGGCCCGAAGCGTAGATGCGGGCGGGCGAGCGGGGTGGAATCACGGCTTCGTCTGGGCCCGCTCCCGCCTGGTGCCCGGTACCGCCCGGCGTGCGTCCGGAGCCGAGCCGACCCTGCCCTGGGTCAGCAGCTGAAACCACTGAAAAGCTGGTCGCCCGAGAGGCGTTGGCGCCGACAAGACCCGTTTTTTTCTGTTTCATCGGATTTTATTTACGTGAGAGCAGCGCTCTGTGAAGTTGGTTCACTGTCTTTTGGTTTCTTAAGTCGAGGGAAGAAGAACCGACATTTACAAGTATAAATATGGACGCTCATGGGGGAGATCAGGTTTAAAATTCAGCATCATCCGTTGAATTCGGGTGGTGCTCGCTCTGCCGTGGCCATCCAGTTAATCTTAAAGTGAATAGATTTAAAGCAGTAAATTTCCCGGCTATTAGATGTTTGGTGTGTGTGACTCATGATTTTGGGGAAAAAGAAATGGAATTGACTTTGAGAGACCAAGAGGCAAAATGGTTTTTAATTCTTTGGACCTGAAGTTTCAAGGGATAATTGTCAAGTTTGTCCCTCTTTGTCTTCCCAGAGAAACCAGCTCTTTAATCTGAAAACTGACTTCAAAGAGGAATGTGTGAGTCACCAAATGTTTCTCCTGCCGCATGTTCTGTCATTGGTTCACTGAGTTGTTGCTGAGAGGGAGTGGAATGAAAGTCTCTTGCTTTTTTTGGCTTCACGTTGTATGTTTTGGATGTTTTTGATGAGATACATGGATAGAATTTTGGGTAGGAGTACTTTTCAGTGTGAAGGATAACATCTGACTTTTTAAAGTTTCCTGTGACTTTTTTTTTTTTCTTCTTTTGAGTGATGAGACCGTTTCCCCAGAGTTATTTTCAACAAAGTAGAAAAATTATGAGCAAATACACTGAACATTTTTCCTGTATGTGAAGTATTTAGTGGAAACTGGAGATGGAATTTGAAACAGCACACTCTCAGCTCCTTGGCTGAGCTAGGCGTTTGTCTTGTAGATTCCCCTGGAGATGACAGCCCTGGTTGGCCAGTGCTGGAACCTGAGCCTCTCTGCCTTTGTGTTCCTGATACAGGATTGAAGATGTGGTGGGAGAGGCTGCTCCGTGTGATGTGACCTGGTGACCCAGAGCTGACCAAGGAAGTCCTAGTCTATGGTTTGTCCATAGGCCATAATTTTTCTTCAGAAATACCACCAGTAGTGGTGGCTGGAGGTTATGTCTTGGCCAGGCTTGTTATCCTCTTTTCACATTCTCTCTTTTTCAGATGTTTCATCATATGAGCTAATTGTTGGTAAATAGACTTACCCAGTGCTTGAATATGCTTAGATTAACTAATACAAGACTACAGTATATCTGGACATTATCAAGAGCTATAGTAAAAGCCTACTGACATCCATCATGCATGTATTTCTCCAAATATGAAGACTTCATAGAGACCTTACGAAAGCAAGAATAACCCCTGTAACACATTTCCTTTCCAAGCAGAGAGACTCAGACATTCTTTGGAATAGTTTTCATTTCCAGCTTCTCTTATTCTTTCCTGTGGAAACTGCTGTTTCCCCTGCCTTTGTGCTCATTGAAAGAAAAAGTTAACATCTCTTCTCACCAAGAGGGGAAGCGTGCTTGAGTTGCTCAGAGGAAGAGTGGAAGCTGCCTTCCTTCTCCATGTTAGAGGATTTGAGGACTGGGGTGGGGGTGGGGGGAGTGTGTGTGTGTGTGTGTGTCTGTGTGTGTGTGTGTGTGTGTGTTTCTCAGTGACGTCCAACTCTCTCCGACCCCATGGACTGTAGCCCACCAGGCTTCTCTGTCCACGGGATTTCCCAGGCAAGAATACTGGAGTGGGTTGCCATTCCCTTCTCCAGGGGATCTCCCTCACCCAGGGATTGAACCTGGGTCTGAGGCCTGGAACGGGCCTTGATATTTCCCTTAGGTATGTTGAGTACAGTTAACAGTGAAATTGCTAAGGCTTCTTTCAAACTGAGACTTCCTGTGGTCTGCTTTCCTTTATTTCCTCTGAGCCAGTTCCTTAGGAAGATGCTCTTTGTATTAAGTCTGTGCTGCCTCGCCAGACGTTCTTGTGGTTAGTAAGGCCTACAGCATTGTCCTGGCCTGGTTAGAGCTTGACTCCATTGATGCTTGAGAAGAGACGCCTTGTCCACGTGCTGGTGGATGTGCTGTCTTTATTAACTCCTGGCACTTGTCATGAGTCTTGATAATGAGAATTGTCATCGCTGACCCTTTGCCTTATAACTGCTGTGACAGCACTCCTGGTTAGCAGGAATGATCTCTGGTATAAAGGGATTGTATCATAGGGGTCACTGGGGCCTCTGGGAGACCCCTGTTCTGAAGGTGATGAGAGTAGCGCCCTGGTGTTTATCAGGTGGTCCTTTCTGCTTTCCCAGCAGGCACGGAGGTGGGGCAGGTGCTGGAGGCGCCCGCTGGCTTCCTGAGCTCTAGTCCCAGCTTCCTTACTGCCCCTCAGCTACTTCTCTGGCTTCAGTTTTCTCCTCTGGAATCACAGGGTTTCTTCGGATTCCCTTAATGATTTATACGGAATTAATAAAAGAACATATTTCAATAACAAATTTCTATCGCTGAAAAGTATGTCTTCTCGTTGTCTCTGATGTCACTCAGTTTGCTCATTGGTAGGTTTCTTAGGGGGATCCTCTAAAGATTTTCTGTATATTAAATAATCTCATTTTTTCCATTCCTATTCTTTATTTATGTATTTATTTTTGTAAACAAGTGAGTATGTCAGAATTTTCAGGTTGCTTGTCACAGTGCTGATTTCTGTGATTCTGATTTGACAGAACTCGGCTGAGGCACAGGAATGTTAGCTCTTAACAAATATCCAGGGATCATTCTGTGACCCATACATTGAAAAATACCATCTTGAATTTATGGCATGTTGGATTTTGTTGTTTGTGTTACTTTTAAAAAGCTTGAATTTTTTTTTTCTGCTACTTAAATTTTCTTTTTTTTTTTAATTTTTGGTTGAACCATGCAGAATATGGGATCCTAGTTCCCTGAGCAGTGATTGAACCCATGCCCCCTTCATTGGAAGCACAGTCTTAACCACTGGACCACCAAGGAAGTCCCTCATTTACTGTTCTTAAAATGTGATGATTTTAGTTTTAGGGTGGAATACGATAGTCTAAACACTGATACCTACTTTCATCATGGGCAAGATATATTTTTAGAATATGAGCTATAGTTAGTTGCTTCAAGCTTTTTTTCCCTGTGATAATTAATGTATAGAAAATAAGGCTTGTAGGAAGAAAATTACTTTTCAGACAAGCTTCTTGAAAAATAAATCATTGCTTCTTAGATTTGCTGGAAGAAAAGTCAAAAAATTTGTAGTTTGCCTCTGATTTTCGGTTTTGGAATGAAGCAGGTTTATAGAGGATTGATTTGTTTTCCTATTGAAATTCAGCGTATTTTTGTTATGACAATTTGATACATCACATAAGCCAGAGGCAGACGTTTTGATTGAGGAAGGCTGGTAAGATGTGCTTTCAGAGAGGGAAGATCTGTGGAGATAAAGGGATCCATGATGATGGCTTACATTTGCGTTTCTTTGCAGAGTTCAGAGAGCTTTCACAAAAGTGATGTCTTCTGAGCTTCACAGCTCTGCAGAAATCAGGGCTTCTGACACTGTCTTCATTTTATAGGTGGGGAAATTAAGGCTCAGAAAAGGTGTGATACAGCCAAGATGTGTGACAGGTAAATGAGCTAGTCAGAACTGAAATGTAGAGGTAAAACTGGGCTTTTGACTTCGAATCTCCTCTCTTCTTTTTCTCACTTACTATTAAGATATCCATTCCAGATATTTCTGGATGCCATTTTTGCATATAACCGTAACAGCTGCTACTGATTACATTCTAATTATTTTTAGAGCAAGCAGTTGAAGAAATCAGACATCTTAGCAAAGTACTAATGAGTACTAATTTCATCCATTGGAATGGGAGTGGAAATATTTACTTGGTGTCTTAAGGCAAAAGAATGTACTTTCTCTTTGCCATTTTTATTTTTGGCTGTGCTGCCTCTTCCTGGCTGCTTAGGGGCTTTCTCTAGTTGCGGCGAGCGGGGGCTTCTCTCCAGCTGCGGTGCGTGTTTGCCATTGCCATGGCTTCTCATTGTGGAGCCTGGGCTCCAGAGTGCAGGCTCAGTAGTTGCCCCGCGTGGACTCTTCCCAGGCCGGGGATTGAATCTTTGTCCCCCGCATTGACAGGTAGATTCTTATCCTCTGGACCACCAGGGGCGTCTGGAAGAATGTACTTTGATCTTACCGGAGAGAGAAGGGAAATGACATTACCAGAGAGAAACTGAAACTCCCAGGAAAGGATGACCCAGCAGGAGGTGGAGTGAATTTGGATTCTCAGTTGTGTCCTTTTTAAAATCTGTGAGGAATAAATGGATAGTTTAACTTCTGCACCAAGTCATGCATTTTAAATAACCTTTCTGTTGGGCTCACAAAAAAGAATGCTTTTTAAAGCCTTTGTTGTGTGGGACATGCAGAATGAGAGAGAGGGCTTCTTCGTCTGAAGCAGTTTTCCTCACTGTGTTCTCTGGGGCCAAATGAATCATCTCATCAGCTGCCAAGTTTCCCTTCTCACTGCCTCTCTCTCCCCGGGCAGTTCTCCCTTCTCTCTGATTGTCTCTTCTAAATGGGCCTCTTAGGAAATGGGTTTTCGTTCCCTCGCTTCAATTAAGTTAGTCCCAGATTGTGGCAGTCACTCAAGTAACAGACCGCTGAGCCCGGAATATTAACAGTTCTCCTGCATAAGGAAGGGTAGGTTTCTGTGGAGTCTTTTCTGGCCGTTCTAATTTAATCTTTATGTGCCTTCTCCCAGAAGCAGTGTTTTGTTCCAGCCAGATGTACTCTTGGGTCTCACTGCGTGTGAAAATACAGCCTCCAGTATTGACATTTGGGATTTGGACAAGGTGACTCTCTTTGTCAGTTGACTTAGAGAAAAATACTTTATTAATAGCTGTTGACCCAAGTACTTGACACCGTGATCAGTTCAGACACAATGAAATCTGATGACCCTTTTCCAATAGTATTTATAACGGGTGATCAACTGCTCCCATGGGCATCTTCAAAATCCATTCACTGGCTTGGAAATTCTGCTGCCTAAAAATACCCATGAACTGACATTTTGACTGAAAAGATTCTTGGCAGACTTGTTGAAATGCCATAATAATGAAATCCCAGATTCTTTGCTGACCATTTGAATATTTGTGGGGAAGGTGCTGTCTGCACGCTGAGGCAGGTGCTGTGGGGCTGAGGCTGAACTCTAGCTCGTCCACTCATCCACTCTCTGGCCTTGAGCAGTTAGCTCCCTCTGCGTTAACAGTTCTCTGGCGTTAACTTTCCTTCTGAGTTAATGATTCTCCCTCTGTTCTGTAGAACTTCGTTTTGTTTTGTGTAGATTTGCTAACCAGGCTTGTTTAGGCTTGCTATTCAACAACTTGGTTTGAAATGAAGAAAAGAGAACATTAAAGAAAAGAATGCAAGTTTAGTAAGATCATAATACAGTTTGACCCCAAATCCTAGCTCAGATTTGTTATAAGTGTATAAAAATCTTGATTATTTCTGCCAAATTATAATTTAAAACTAGAACTCAGAGGAAGTGTAACTTTTGAAGTACAGAAGGGATCTAAATGTTACAATTATATGGCATCTTTTTAAGTGCCTCTTCTGTTCAGGTCAGAATGCTTTGAATATACCACACTGTTTATTTAAATTGGCCTTCTTGCCCAGGCTTGATGAAAGGATTTAGTGGTGTCGAGATAAGGCGTTAAAGACACACCTGTTTTCTTCACTGTTAGAGGCTGTAAGAGAAATGTTGGAGGATTTTAGTTGTTTCAGAATTTAACATTATTGGAAAGGTTTTAGTATTTTATAGGGAATAAAATGATTTTTAGAGCATTTAAAAAATACTTGTTTGTTTATTTGGCTGTGTCTGGTCTTGGTTGTGGCACACGGGATATTTTGTTGCAGTTCAAGGACTCTCTAGTTGTGGTGCATGGGCTCAATAGCTCTGAAGCATGTGGGGTCTTAGTTCCCCATCAGGGATCAAACCTGTGTCCCCTGCATTGCAAGGCAGATTCTTAACCACTGGACAACCAGAGAAGTTCCGAGATAGAATGAGTTTTTCCCCCATGCTCACAATTCTGGTTTAGTGAAAAGGGACCAGTGAGGTGGAGGAAAAATAGTTTCATAGCAGGAAATGTTGAAAATACTAGTCTGTAAAAGAGAGTTTATTTTTTGTCTTATTTGTTTTATGTAGGACTTTTTCAAGTGAATACTAATTTTCACTGAATACTAATAATATTCTTGCACTGTATACATAAAGCTTGATTTAAAAATATGTGAATGAGGATTAAAGACAGGAAATCAGGAGCATACCTAGATAGGGGCCCACAAAGTCAAGGTGAAGAGTGTATCATATTTTTGTCTATTTGTGTCTCTTTTAAGCTAGGGAAAAAATGAGATGATTTAACACTTAATGGTGTTGTTATTCTTAAATGTAAAGGTGGTGGTTGTTGTTCGGTCTCCTGTAGTGTCTGATTCTTTGCAGCCTCTTGGACTGCAGCACACCAGGCCTCTCTCAGGTCCCTCACCATCTCCTGAAATTTGCCCAAGTTCATGTTCATTGCATCCATGATGCCATCCAGCCATCGTGTCCTCTGATGTCCTCCTCTTCGGCCCGAAATCTTTCCCAGCATCAGGGACTTTTCCAGTTAGTTGGCTGCTCACATCAGATGGAAAGGTTAAGAAGAAAGAGATAAGTTGCTCAGTCATGTCCGACTCTTTGTGACCCCATGGACCGTAGCCTACCAGGCTCCTCCATCCATGGGATTTTCCAGGCAAGAGTGCTGGAGTGGGCTGCCATTTCCTTCTCCAAGATATAAAGGTTACATAGGAATTAATAGAGGGGACTGCCAGAGAATCAGCACACCTCTGTGTGCTGATTCCTATCTCAGGAGTTATTAAATCTGCTTACAGTTAGTGGGCAGGAGGAGTCTTGAAGATGGTGCACAAATTCCAGGTTGCTGTGCATTATTAAAATTTATAAACCCTTCCACAGTGTGGGAATGTCCTAGTTAGCCGTTCAACCATAGAGAGATGCTTTTGTGTATTTACCGAAAGTGCAGGAAAAGCCCTGCTTCCCTTTGTAGCTGTGGAACATGTCTTCTTAAATAAAGACCTCGTATTTATAGTTTTTTTTTTTCCCTTTGGCAAGAAGCTCCTAGTAAAAACTTAACAATAGAAATAATTGAGAACCATTTCTTCCTTGTTTTATACTTTGTTTCTGAGAATGCTGAGTCACAAAATCTTAAGTTAGGAAATTGTCAGAAATAGAAAAGATTTTCAGAAAGAGTTTAAAGACAGACAGAAGGGTTTGGTTTTTTAATTGAGACAGTAATTTGATTCCACTTTGTTGACTTCCTTCAGTGAAACAAATTTGTCTCCTAATAGTATTATATGTTGTCCATCCATATTTGTAGTCTCTTGTAATGACTGAATAGTGTTTTACTCTTTTATTGAAAAGGAAGTTACATGACTTGCTAGATCTTGAAGTCAGTGATTTTAGTAAGATGCTTTATACCACCTAACTATCTCTTAGATCTATGTCCAAAAAAGAAGTAGATCTATATGGGAAAAGAATTTTTAAAAAAAATGGATGTGTGAATTAACTGATCAATTTGCTATATACCTGAAACTAGCACAACATTATAAATCAATTATATTCCAATAAAAATTAAAAGCAAAAAAAAAAAAGAAAAACAGAAGTAGAATATATTTGATTTTTAGATGTAATTTAGACTCTGGAAAGAGACCAGGACTAGTGTCTGTTTCTGTTATTTAAGCCTAGGCGCGGCTTTCCAGGTCTGTTCCCTTTATTTTCAAAGTGTGAAAAATGACAGTACTTAATTCATAGGACTGTTTTGAGGAATAAATAAAAGAATAAATTTATAGCACTTGTGTTTGTTTTTGTTTAATTTGTGGACAAAGACTTACAGACAAGTGCAAAAGTAAGTCCTCTTTTGCAACCCGCAACTCATTGTTCAGTATGAGTTTTGATACAGATAAGAAGGAACATGATCCATAAAATGGGTGTGTATTGATGAGCATGAAGATTGCTTCCAGGGCTATAAAGTTAAATAAGCTTTTAAATTACCAGCTGTCTTGATCCTAGTACTCAGTTTTAATGTTGACATAAAACAAACAAAGATGGGCCCCTCTTTTTAGGCTTTTATCTTCGGAATACAGTGTCTGGATTTTCCAAAGGTGTTGGCATATCCCAATGATCTCTGTCAAGTTCTAGGGTGTGATAACTTAGGAATTAATATCATTTGAACTTGATAAGCTTTTAGAGAACTAGACATCCCATCTCCTGACCCTAAACAGGAACCTATAGTGAACTGCTTGAGGAAACTGGATCTTAAAGATTACAGCTGGCAAACTTTGAAGTGCACTCCACTGAAGATCAGAGAGGCCCAACTAAAACAGCTGTGGCATCACAGCTGTGGATTGAGCAGAACTTTTTGTAGGGCTGCCTTGAAGATGACGACTTTGGAGGAACTATGGTGACTGGCAGTGGAAAGAATCAGGACGTGTGAAAATCCTTAAAAATGTATTGACTTAAATAACTTTGCCTATGTTATGAATAAAAAGAAACCTTTGTGCAGGAAAAAAAAAAAGAATAAATTTAAAGTACTTAACACTGTCTGGAATATAATGAATACTCAGCACATGATTTTAAAGAGAAAAACAGTCCTAGCATGCACGGGGGTCTGTGTTCTGCCCTTTCTCATCCTGTGGGTATCCAGTCTCGTCAGGTCCCCTGGACTGTGTGGCATGAAGGGTGGCCGGTCCTCCTGCAGTCAGTGTGGGCAGCCTGTGGGGACCGGTGCTTCCCCGAGGTAGACTTAACTGGCTCCAAATGGCCCAAAGGAGTAGTTAGCTATATGGAAATGACGAGACTGATGTGGTTTTAAGAGGATTTTCTCTTTAAGTGCTTTCATGTTTTTTTTTAACAGAGCCTTTGAAGATGAGACCATGAAGCTCAGGCAGCTGAAACTGGATAACCAGGTGAGCAGAGTCTCCTCTTCTGAAAGATGTGGACAGCTTATCCTGACCAGGAAGCCGGTGGGCCTGACTGTGGCCACAGCAAGGCCAAAGCGCTTTGAGGACATCAGCATTAAAACTGGCCTTGGATTTATAGTCACTGAAGATTCCTTGGCATCTGTCGTAAGAATTAGAAAAATGTTAATGCTGTACTTCTGTGTAGTGATACGAAACTGCTGCCCAAATACCTCTCTGCACTGTAATTTCATGTAACTGCAAGATTTTTTCTTTATCTTAAAATGCAAATCTGAAAATGGTACTGTGCTACTTAAAAGCCTCTATTTTCTACAGAATACTTTTTCTCACAGTACTGGTCCCACTTTTCAGTTACGCGTTATTATTTGCAGTGATTTGGCTTATGTTCATTTCCTCCTTTAGACTAAGCTCCATGAGAAAAGGAGCCAAGAAGTCTGTTAATGATGACCTTTCCATCAGAAGGTCCTGGCCTAGGGCTGGGCCCATTGTAGTCCTTCATTAGATATTGGAATGATGGAAGAGATAAATGCAGTTCTGTGTTGTCACACACTGTGAGAGTCCTGATTAGTCAGCCTAGAATCTTATACCCAACATGTGTTACTTTCATAGGAGTGTTTTCTAATTCAGGAAATTCTTTAGGTCCATCCAGTCTGCCAAAGTAGGATCATTAGCCATCAGAGTCTGGAGTGACAGGTGACTAAAAATACCTTCAACTTCTGTCTTGCTCCTTTATGTTGCTGTTGGACTTCGTAACGGGACTTTTTGTTATTAAGTCGCTGAGGCGTGTCTGACTCTTTGCCACCCCATGGACTGCAGCATGCCAGGCTTCCCTGTCCTTCACCATCTCCCAGAGGTTGCTCAAACTCATGTCCATCGAGGCGGTGATGCTACCCAACCATCTCATCCTCTGTCGTCCCCTTCCCCTCCCGCCTTCAATCTTCCCCAGCTTCAGGGTTTTTTCCAGTGAGTGAGTTCTTCACATCAGGTGGCCAAAGTATTGGAGTTTCAGCTTCAGCATTAGTCCTTCCAGTGACTATTCAGGTCTGATTTCCTTTAGGATGAACTGGTTTGATCTCCTTGCAGTCCAAGGGACTCCTGAGAGTCTTCCCCAACACCACAGTTCAAAAGCATCAGTTCTTCAGCCTTCCTTATGAACTGTCACATCCATGCATGACTACTGGAAAAACTGTAGCTTTGACTATATGGACCTTTGTTGGCAAAGTAATGTCTCTGCTTTTCAATATGCTGTCTAGGTTTGTCATAACTGTTCTTCCAAGAAGCAAGCGTCTTTTAATTTCATGGCTGCAGTCACTGCAGTGATTTTGGAGCTCAAGAAAGTAAAGTCTGTTGCTGTTTCTGTTGTTTCCCCTTCTATTTGCCATGAAGTGATGGAACCGGATGCCGTGATCCTGGTTTGCTGAATGTTGAACTTTAAGCCAACTTTTTCACTCTCCTCTTTCACTTTCATCAAGAGGCTCTTTAGTTCTTCACTTTCTGCCATAAGGGTGGTGTCATCTGCGTATCTGAGGTTATTGGTATTTCTCCCAACAGTCTTGATTCCAGCTTGTGCTTCATCCAGTCCAGTGTTTCTCAGGATGTACTCTGCATATAAGTTAAATAAGCAGGGTGACAGTATGCAGCCTTGACATACTCCTTTTCATATTTGGAACCAATCTGTTGTTCCATGTCCGGTTCTAACTGTTGCTTCCTGACTTGCATACAGATTTCTCAGGAGGCAGGTCAGGTGGTCTGGTATTCCCATCTCTTGCAGAATATTCCACAGTCTGTTGTGATGCACACAGTCGCAGGCCTTGGCACAGTCAGTAAAGCAGAAGCAGGTGCTTTAGGGAGCCCTCCCACGTTTCCGGTGATCAGCGGGCGCCGGCGAGTCCACCTCCGGCGCCTCTGCCTGTGGAGCTTCTCCTGGCAGTTCCCGGTGCACGTGCTGCTGGAGCCCGGCTTGGAGGATTGTGAGCATCACTTTGCTAGCGTGTGAGATGAGTGCAGTTGTGCACTAGTTTGAACATTCTTTGGCACTGCCTCTCTTTTGGATTGGAGTGAAAACTGACCTTTTCCAGTCCTGTGGCCACTGCTGAGTTTTCCAAATTTGCTGGCATATTGAGTGCAGCCTTTCACAGCATCATCTTTTAGGATTTGAAGTAGCTCAGCTGGAATTCCATCACCTCCACTAGCTTTGCTTGTAGTGATGCTTCCTAAGGCCCACTTGACTTCCTACTCTAGGATGTCTGGCTCTACATGAGTGATCACACCATCATGGTTATCTGGGTTATTAAGATCTCTTTTGTATAGTTCTGTGTAAGGGGACTTGGAGGGCAGTAAATTACTTCAAAGGTGGAACCTAGTTCACCTGTCCCCAGGGTGACGTTCCTGGGGCTGTCTGGCTGCCAGGGCCCCTCCCAGGCCCTTGGTGTCCGTGGTGCCTCTGTGGGGCCTGTCACCACGTCCACTGCCTCTCGGGCCAACACATGGGAGGGATCCAGCCTTCTCCTGTGCCCCCGGAATGGAGCATGACCCAGTGGTCTTCAGGCACCCTGTGCTTCAAGGTGGTGGCAGTCACCTCAGTGGTGTATACATGTGTCTGTTCTTTTTCAAATTCTTTTCCCATTTAGATTATACAGAATATTGAGCAGATTTCCTTGTGTGGTACAGTAGGTCCTTGTTGGTTATCTATTTTAAATATAGCAGTGTGTACATGTCCATGCCAAACTACCTAACTGTCCCTTCACCCTGGCAACCATAAGTTCGTTCTCTAAATCTGTGAGTCTTTCTGTTTTGTAAATAAGTTCATTTGTATCATTTTTTTTTTTTTTTTAGATTCTGCATATAAGCAGTATCACAAGTTATTTGTCTTTCTCTGTCTGACTTACTTCATTCAGTATGATAATCTCCAGGTCCATCCATGTTGCTTCAAAAGACATTATTTCTTTCTTTTCAATGGCTGAGTAATAATATTCCATTATATATATATGTACCACATCTTCTTTATCCATTCCTCTGTCAATGGACATTTAGGTTGCTTCCATGTCATAGCTATTGTAAAGAATGCTGCAGTGAACACTGGGGTACATGTATCCTTTCAAGGGCATGTACTCTCTGGATGTATGCCCAGGAGTGGGATTGCTGGATCATATGGTAGTTCTGTTTTTAGTTTTTTAAGGACCTTCCATAGTGTTCTCCATAGCAGCTGTAACAGTTTACATTCCCACCAACAGTGTTGTTGGAGCCCCGTTTCTCCACACCTAAAGGATAATAAGTTTTCTTTTTCCTTCCAGTTAAAAAAGTAGGAAAGTTTAGAAAACTAGGAAAAGGAAAAATAATTATCCATTTTCTACCTGCTAGAGAAATCACTGTTACCACGTTCCTTCATCTTTTCTCCCACTCACATGTGTTTAAATAAACTTGTGATTGTGATTTGATAATAATGTTAATTACTATATCTTTTTAATATACTTGGATTATGGTCTTTGCTTGGCTAGAAATGCATCTGGATCACTTTAGATGGCTTTTCATAGGTGTTTAGTAAATATTTATTAAATGAAGTGAATGGATCCTTACCCCTCTCTGTGCCTCAGTTTTTCCCACTTCTTGAGTGGGAAAATGTAATTTACCAGAGGTTCTGGAAGGATCTGTGAAACACTGTATATGTTGAAGTAGCCAGACCTGGTGGTTGATCTGGCTGTCCTCTCGTGATTCTCCTTAGAGAGCGCTGCTGGAGAAGAAGCAGAGGAAAAAGCGCCTGGAGCCGCTCATGGTGCAGCCGAACCTGGAGGCCCGGCCACGGCGGGCGAAGCCGAGGGGCTGCGAGGAGCTCGCTCTGCTGGTGGAACCTCAGGCCCCACATGGCTGTGTCGTCCTGCAGGGTGTGTACTCAGGCAGCGTCCCCTCCTGCTGCTGCACGGCTTTCACAGACCTGGAGGGAGGCAGAGCCTTCTCAGGAGGGCCAAAGGGACGATGTTGGCATCATTACCAGGTCCCTTCATAATCTTTATAATCACGTTTAGGCTTTTGAGTTGAAATAAACACAGTGGTCCAATCAGTGGAGGATACCTGAAAGTTCACAGCCATCCTGGAACAGTTGTTTTAGCTGCAGAATGAATGAGTGTGGGATCTTAGTTCCCTGTTGAAGTGATGAGTCTTAACCACTGGACCACCAGGGAAGCCCCCAGCACAGCCTATTTGAGGAGTTTGCAGGCTTGGTGGTTATCCCGCAGAGTGAACCGTAAAGCCAGGAGCAGGTAGAGGCAGCCATTCCTCCAGTCCCTGGACTCAGGGAACAGCAGCGACAGTGGCAGGGAGGAGGAAGAGCAGGGTTAAACACGACTAAAGCCAGCCCCTGGCCACCTGCCTGGGCCAGGTCTTAAGTCCGGAAGACCTGCTTTGCTTTCTCTCTCTTTCTTAAGTTTCTGAAGCACAGCATCAGGTGCATTTTATTAATACTTTATAGCTTCTAGTCGGGACAGCTTGATAAAATGAACACAGATAATGGAGTGGCTTCCTCTGTTAACAGGTGTTCTCCTGGAGGTTAAGGCTGGAGAAGTGAACCAGTTTGGTGGGTGTTCATTCGGATCACACGCACCAAAACCCCCTGTCCACAGAGCGGATAATACTGGCTTCTGTTTTCTTTTCGTTGGGCTCCTAGGCATCGATGGTCCTGCTGCCTTCCTGAAGCCGGATGCTCAGGATGTGGACACCAGACTTCCTGTTCTCACGGCAGGCTCTTCTGCCGCAGAGGACACTGAAGGGAGCCCAGACGGGGAGAGCACGCGGGACCCCGCCCCCAAGCCAGATCTGCAGGAGGTGCTCCGACAGCACGGTGAGGGGGTCCCCGCTTTGAGGCCGTGAGCTGGTTGAGCCGGAGTGACGTCAGGTGTGGGCTGGACAAGAGTTACTCGGTGCTGTGAGGAATGGAGGGGACGGGTGCTCTCTAGACCAAGATTCAGGAAGTGTCATTTTGAAAGATAAGGTTCCTCAAGTGGAGGTTCGTTTACTTGTCTTACAAGTTTGGGAGAAATCCTTGATCTCTGTCTTAAGGTACATGTTCACATAAACTGAGTTCTTAGTATAAAAATGGTGTTTGGAAACATAGTACTAACGTTGTAAGTCAACTGTACTTCTAATAGAAGAAAGCATAGTAGAAGTGAAGATACCCATGTGAGAGTGAGGTCCCAAGAGTTTTATGCCTTTTTGCTACCTGCCCCCAAAAGTTAACATTTTAGGGAAGAAAAAAAAAGAAACAAATGTCCGTCACAAACCAACGAATCTTTTAAATGATAGTTTTATTGAGATGTCATTCACATAACACACGGTTCACCCGCTTAAAGCCGGCAGTTGATTGGCCCTTTAGTGTGTCGCCCAGAAGCCTGCAGCCGTCAGCACTCTCAGTTTTAGAATGTTGTCTGACCCCACAGGGCTTCGTGCCTGTTAGCTGTCCCCCCTCATTTCCTGCATTCTCAGTGCCCCATCCGTAGGCGGCCACCGGTCTCCCTTCTCTCTGCGGACCTGCTGATTCTGGGCTCTCATGTCAGGAGCCACACGCTGTGTGGGCCCTCTGTGCCTGGCTGTCGCTTAACATCATTTTTTCAGAGTTCTTCCACGTTGCGGCCTGTCAGTGCCTCATTCCTCTCTATAGTTGAGTGACGTTCCATTGTACACATAAGCCATCTTTTGTTCTTCTTGTTGTCAGCTGATGGGCAGTTGGTGTGGTTCCACTCTGGCTGTTAGGAATAGCGCTGCTGTAAAGAGTTACGCATATATTTTCATATGGACATATTTTTCCTGGCCTTAGTGTTATCCTTGGGTGTCCTTGAGAAAAACTTGATACCATTTATTTGTGAACTATGTGAAAAGAGCTCATGGTGGTCCGTCCTCCGAGATGGGTAGGACTGCCTGTTGCTCAGTCTCCTTGTCAGTTATGATTTGGGGGCTGTGCCAGCTATTGTATGAGGGGCAGCCTCACCCCAGAGACTAAAGAGAAAGAGGGTTGGGTTTCAGGCGTAGCTCTGCTTCTTTGTCTTGGGCAGAAATGCTGCTCCCGGGCCTCCGCACTGTCATCTCCAGGCCTTTGTTACCTTCGCAGACTGAGCTACTGCCTCCCCAGCTCCTCCTCTCCCCTCACAGCTCACATATATAGAATCGCAGGGGCTTTGGCCTTTTGTATCTGACTTATTTTCACTTAGCATAATGTCTTTAGGATTCATTCATGTTGTAGCATGTGTCAGGATTTCATTCCTTCTTAAGGCTGAATGACATCCCATTTATGTATATACCGAGGTTTGTTTATTCATCAGTTGGTGGATGTTTGGGTTGTTCTCACCATTTGAAAATTGAGAAGAACACTGCTCTGCATGTTGGTTGCTCAAGTGTCTGTCTGTGTCTCTGTTTCTTGTCTTTTTGGGAATATACCCAGAGGTGGAATTGTTGGATTCTCGGGTAGTTCTATATGTCTATTTTAGGAACCACTATATTGTTTTCTTCTGTGGCTGCATAATTTTGCATCACCACCAGCAGTGCACGAGGGTTCCAGTTTCTCCACATCCTCACCAACACTTATTTTCTGTTTTTGGGTTTTTGTTCTTGTGTTTTTAAATTTATTATTTTTTAACTTATTTTTGGCTCCATTGGGTCTTTGCTGCTGCCCGGGCTTTTCTCTAGTTGCAGCAAGTGGGGGCTACTCTTTAGTTGCGGTTCTTGGGCTTCTCATTGCAGCGACTTCTCTTGCTGCAGGGCACAGGCTTTAGGTGTGCGGGCTTCAGTAGTTGCAGCTCCCGGGCTGTAGGATATGGGCTCAGTAGTTGTGGCACATGGGTTTAGCTGCCCTACAGCATGTGGGATCTTCCTGGATCAGGGATAGAACCCGTGTCTCCTGCATTGGCAGGCGAATTCTTTACCACTAAGCCACCAGGGAAGCCTGGTATTTTTTTTTATAGTAGTCATCCCAGTGCTTGTCAAGTGGTATCTCATTGTGATTTTAATTTGCATTTCCCTAATGACTAGTGATGTTGAGGATCTTCTCATGCTTATTGGCCACTTACATATCTTCTTTGGAGAAATGTCTGTTCAAGTCCTTGACCCATTTTTGAATTGGGTTTGTTTTGTTGCTGTTGAGTTAAATATACTGGATATTAATCCTTATTAGATATATGATTTGCAGATATTTTCTCTCATAGAATATTTTAAAGAGGCTCAAATTAGGGTGGCAGCAGTGGGCAGGGAAAACAAAGGGTGGAGTAGGTGAGAATATGAAGAAAGAGTTGTCAGAATGTGCATAAAAGAGCTGTGTGTTAAGTCAGAACAGCTGGAATGTTTTAAGCAAGGGAGTTAAAATTGTATTTGGCTCAAAGATTTTCTGGCCTTTTTTTAAAACAGTTTCTCCCTTTCTGCCAGGGATCTCAGGGAGTTTGAACTTTGACGAGGAGGAGACTGATGGGGAGGAAGGAGAAGGGAACCAACTAAGGTCTCAGTCGCCGTGTTCAGAGGCAGAGAGGCCCGGTTCTGCATCCAGCCAGAAGCCAGCCCCGGTATGTAGTCCTGAACCTTCTTCCTCTGGGGCTGATTTCACTGCTTCCTGGACACGTCTTCCTGTTTAAGTGCCATCACTGGATGAGGGCTGCTTCCAGGATTTAAGCTGGAATTACACTTAGAACCCATGACTCTGTATTTCCTGTGTCTTCAGCCAGCTTTTGTAAAGCTGTATCCCATTTTCATACTTCACTTCTTCATTACTCCCAGTGATCATGTGGGTAAATCAGTAAGTTAATTTGTCCTTTAAGTGTTTCTCAAAGAGAACATGAGGTTTCCTGACCCAGCTCTGGCTGCTCTCTCAGGGCACAGGGGCCTCCGGGAACGCAGCCCCACACTCTGACATTCAACCGGGAGAAATAGAGGACTTGGAAGGCTTCGCATACAGTCCCGCCCCGCGAGGTGTCACAGTGAAGTGTCGGATAACCCGGGACAAGAAAGGGATGGACCGGGGGCTCTTCCCCACCTACTACATGCACTTGGAAAAGGATGAGAATCGCAAGGTAGGCGAAGTGGTTCTTATCTTGAGATGGAAGGAAGCGTGCTGTAGAGGTGGGGGCGGTAATGGTCTTAAGAACAGGGGTGGTGGGGGCACCAGCCTTAGACCTAGTCAGCAGGAACGAGGTTGTACTTACGAGTTTCCAGTGCTGTGTTCTCACTGTCTTCAGAGAGGTCCTAGTCTAATAGTCAAAATCCATCCCCACCCCAGAAAAAAAGAGAGTTTTATCCAGGAGTCATAAAATGGAGGAGGATATTTAGATGTAATTGTTTTTACCTCCATCCCTCTTTTGGCATGCAGGAGTTTCCAGCATGCTCTTAGACTTTTATTCTTATTACATGGTAGAACATGCCAGTGTGGAAGAAAGTACATTTAGGGAATAGGAGGAATTGGAAAAACAAAAACATGTTAGTGAAATGTCTTGTTTCTCATCCTAGAAATTCTGATTTACCCTTAAATTTGAGGCAGTTAGTATTTGCTAGTGACTAGCCTATTTTGTGTTGATACCAGGTCTAAGTGGATGATTTTAAGAGCCTAGGAATAAGATGGTGGTAGTCGGTGTCAGTGCTGTTGACGCCCACTGTTTGCTGCGTGTGTACTGCGTGCCAGGTGTGTGCTCCGGCTTGGTGTGTGTCGTCACCTGGAGCCCTTAAGACAGCGTGTAAAACAGGAGTCCTTGTCCCCCCTGTGCGGGTGAGGTAGCTGGGGCTTGGGGAGCCCCCATATCACACCAACAAGTGGCAGAGCCAGTCTGAACCGGTTTGACTCTATAGTGCCCCCCCACCCCTGGGTACTGCCCTCGCCCACCTCCCTGTTACTCTCCAGGTCCAGCAGCGTTTGGGAAGGACGCCCACACCACGGTACCCGCATCCCTGAAGCCACAGGAGCTCAGGACAGCCACGCACACAGTGGGCTGGAAGGCGGCATGGTGGGGAGTCGGGGGCCAGTGTCCAAGGTCCTGCCTCTCCAGGGCGGAGGCAGTCTTCTCGTGAAACTGCATGAAGCTTGTTTAAAATGTCAGTGGAGTGGGGCTTCCCTGGTGGTCCAGTGGCTAAGATTCCACTCTCCTAATGCAGGGGGCCTGGGCTTGATCCCTGGGTGGGGAACTAGATCCCACATGATGCAACTAAGACCTGGTGTGGGCAAATAAATAAAAATAAATAAAATGTCAGCGGAGGTTTCGGGGATGAAGTTACAAATAATGATGTGGAGAATGAAGCTAGTGAATTTAGAAAATTCACTGGGCAGTTGGGAGACCCTGGTAGCGAATTCTGAAAGGCATAAAGCCCAAACAGGGTGTGCTAGTGCTGCGAAAGGCCTGGAGGCCCCAGGGGCCCTGGGAGAGGAGGCCGCAGTGGCTTCCACGGTGCACCTGGGGGGCCCAAGGCCACTGAGCACAGGGCGGCAAGGTCGGGGACAGGGAGTGGGTGCCCCTCACCCAGCTGGGCACCTCGTCCAGGCTCTGCAGGAGACCTGTCTCTCGTGCCTGTCCATCTGGGAACGTGAGATGACTGACTTCTGCCTGGGAGTATCCCTCCAGGACTAGGTTTTGAACATGATGCGTGAGTTTTACACGTGCTGGCCTGCGGACCAGGGGCCAGGCATCGTCACCACTGGGGTTCCAGCGCACAGAGGCTGGTCTGGGTGTTCGGGGCTTCAGGGAGGTCACTGCTGCCATCCGTGAGGCCATGGTTCTGGCCAGGTTCTCCACAGTCCTTGTGTGGTGAGGCTGCTGGGAGCGGGGTCAGCAGGCCCCACCCCATCCTGCAGGCTGACTGGCTGCTCGGCTCCGGGCTGGTGCCTCTCACCCCTGCCCTGGGACCCTAGCAGAGCCTCTGCTCCTGTGCTTGAGAAGCTGCCAGCCGGCCAGCATGGACAGCACTGTGCTGTGGCTGGGCTGCACGCCACCCCGGGCGCTGTGCCGAAATCGTTTCTGATGCCGTCGCCAAGACTTGGGCTGCCTCACCCCAGGCTCTGAAGGGAGATCCTCTCTGAGAATGCCCTGAGCGTCCTGTAATGACCCACACCGGAGTCTCTGTGCAGAGGACCCACACTCCAGCTGTGGCCACCACGTGGCTTTTCTATAAGAAAAGTTAAAGTGAATTAAACCTGTTTAAAAGTAGAAAAGACCCAGAGGTGGAGTACTTGGTATTGGACAGGCAGCTGCTGGATATTTGCTCACTGAATGGGTAGGACACACATGGCAGCTCTTGAGTTCATTTTTTACTGAAATGTTTTTTCCTTTTCTAGATATTTCTTCTTGCAGGTAGGAAGCGGAAAAAGAGCAAGACATCCAACTACCTCATCTCCACGGACCCCACAGACCTGTCCCGAGACGGAGAGAGCTACATTGGCAAGCTCAGGTGGGGGCAACCTCATGTCACGTCTTCTTGGGAGAGCTTGATTCCTGTAGTCTCAAAGCAAGTTCACACTGGTTTTACAGTGAGCTGGGTTGATGTCATCTAAAGACAAATAAGTTAATAGAAAGCCCAAGGCCTCGCCTTGTTTCAAGGATGGAAAATGAGAAAATTATAGAGCTCTGTGGTGATTTTTCCTGTTGATTCTAGGTCCAACCTCATGGGGACTAAGTTCACCGTGTATGACCACGGCGTGAGCCCAGCCAAGGCCCAGGGCCTGGTGGAAAAGGCCTACATGCGGCAGGAGCTGGCTGCCGTGTGCTACGTGAGTGCTATCTCTCCGGCCTCCTGAGCAGCCCTGAGCTCTCAGTCTGCACCCCTCCTGCCCCCCACGTTTGTTTCCCAGTACGCTCAGGTTTGCTTGTGATCTGCCAAGTTTAGTGTGTTTACTGTTCCGGCAGGCCCTGCCTCCTCTGCTCTTGTCCCTTCCCCATGCTGTGGTGGTGTGAACACTCACTGTGTTACCGCTGACACGCCGGCTAGAGGGGACAGTGACTGGGAAGCCGGTCCCTGCTTCCGTCTTCTCCAGGCTGCTGCCCCGCTGCCCCGCTCCAGTGGACGGCGTCCTTCTGCTCCACAGCCTGTCAGGCTGCCCCCTGAGTCCAGAGTCCAGCCGGACCTCCCACCTCACCCTCCGACTCCCCCAGCAGCATGCTCCCTGCCCCTCTAGCTGCAACAGCCCTCCTGTTGTCTCTGACCTCCCCCCACCACCGCCCGAAACCTGCCCGCCCCCTCCTGCCTGCCCACCAGGGTCTGCAGAGGGGCCTCTCCCCACATGGGACGTGCTTGACGCTCCCCTCGGCTCCCCTCGATTCCTCTTGCACCCCGTGAGCTCCCCTTGTCATGCTTCTGATCCTTCTCTGACCACTTTGTAAACTCCTGCTCACTGCTGTTTCCACACAAACCTGGACCCGCCGTGTAGAGAGCACGCAGAGTCAGAGAAGCGAGAAGGAATTAACCTGACTCAGTTGTTGCTTTGATCCTAGAGCCTCAGCCTTTCTTCAGTTGGAATTAATCTCATCACTTGATTCCCATGAGATTTTAACTGTGTGACTGAGAATCATTTGACTTAACCCTTTATAACCTATGGTATGTTTTCTCTTAGCTTCAGAATCAATGAAATATTTTAACTATGCATAACTTTAATATGCACATGTATATGTATGTAAATATACACACATCCACATATTTAATGTACTTATTCAAGTATAATCTGCCTGGCTTGACAGGCATTTTAATTTTTTATTTCCAAGCACAGGCTTTAGTTAAACTGTAATTCTCCCTATATATCATATAGTGCCATGTCCTTAGTTGGGAAGTAGATATTTATTGATGATGATTAAACTGGGCAGTTTGCTCAGAATTGTCTTAAATTTCACTTCAGGCTAAAGAGGAAGAGTAAGGTTTCTAGATAATAGAATCTGCTTTAGATTCAAATGTTCAAAGTAGGTTAAAAAGAGGAAATACTATTATTTTCCTGGTCTTGATTCCCCGTCTCTCTTGGTTTAACTACAGTGAAGTAATTGAATGGTTTTTAGTGCTCTCCACATTGTGGACATTTCGCATGCCCAGCAGAGTCTTGTGTTAAGAATGTCATCGCTTTTCTTTTCTGTTTCAAGTTCCTGTTTATTTCCCTCTCTTCTAGGAGACAAACGTACTTGGATTTAAAGGCCCGAGGAAAATGTCTGTGATCATCCCTGGGATGAATATGAATCATGAACGGATCCCTTTTCAGCCACGAAATGTAAGTTAGAGTGTATTCATTTTTAATAAAAAAAAGTCTTTATTTTTAATTGAAGGATGATCACTGTACAATATTGTGTTGGTTTCTGCTATGTATCAGCTTGAATCAGCCATAGGTATTCATATGTAATCAGCAAAGGACCCTAAAAATAAGACCGTGATGCAGATAAGATCAGTAGAAGAGACTCCTGCTTCCACCAGAGCCCAGTGTGGTGACCAGCCCTCTCCTTCAGAGCCGTGCCGTCGCTTCAGACCCCCGGGCACCTGCACTTGCTCATGCAGTTGATTGTAGCCACTTACTTTGCAACTGCTAGTGATTCTCTAAGAATCCAGAAAATCTGGCTTAATCTTTGACGTTCTGTTTTATTTTCTGAAATGGAGAAAATGGGCCGCTCCTCTGCCCGCCCCTGCACAGGGTGGAGGAGGGGTGATCTCCCCTGGCTCTCAGCACCGACCCTTTGCCTGCAGGACCACGAGAGCTTGCTTTCAAAATGGCAGAACAAAGCCATGGAGAACTTGATCGAGCTGCACAACAAGTCCCCGGTCTGGAACGATGACACTCAGTCCTACGTCCTGAACTTCCACGGCCGGGTCACTCAGGCGTCTGTGAAGAACTTCCAGATCGTCCACGACAACGACCGTAAGCCCCCAGGGAGAAGGGTGTTCTGGCGAGATTCGGAAATGAGCATTTCCCTTGTTTGGTAGGAAGTTACACTCAGGAGAGAGTGGTTTAAGAAAGAGAAATGGTTCCTTTGGAAGCACAGAGCTGCATTGTACAGTCGGACCTCTGAGTCGCTGTGTGGAGGGCAGACGTGAGACAGAGACGTTCCGGGGGAGACAGCGTCCGAAGCAGGGGCACAGACCCTCCCTTCCTCAGTGACGGTTCTGGGCGAGTCCAGTCAGGCCCACAGAGCTTGTGCTGTGCCAGGCAGGCTCCTTTTGGCCGTCCCCTCCTCTAGCCCTGCCCTGGGCAGCCTCCTTCCCCGGAGCAGAGTGGATCATAGTAGAGCCTGGGGTGGCGGGGAGTGGGTACTCTTGGTCACGCCTCTTTCCATCCTTCTGAGGGATTCCCATTTTAGAGAGCTGGGATCACTGGCCTGTGTGGAGGGTTTGTCTCTGTATCTAAAGTGGGCCCTTCCAGGTAGAAGCACCTCCCCCACTGACATGCCTGCCCTCTGCTTCCAGCTGACTACATAGTCATGCAGTTTGGACGCGTGGCTGACGACGTGTTCACGCTGGACTACAACTACCCGCTCTGTGCACTCCAGGCCTTTGCCATCGGGCTCTCCAGCTTCGACAGCAAGCTGGCCTGTGAGTGAGACCGAGCGGCCGGAGCAGAGTGCTGCCACCCTGCTCCCGCCCCAGGACACCCGGAGCGACAGACTGCCCCTGTGGAGCGGTCCCTGGAAGTGTGTGTGCAGATGTGTGTGGATTCACATACGTGTGCGCCCACATGTATGTTTGTACACCCCACCCCCTGGTAGCACAGCCCTGTTCAGGGATCACGGCTTAACTCGGGTGAGAGGTTTTGCAGAGCACAGAGGTGATCTGACATTATTGCCCAGCCATCAGAGTCTCGTTCTTGGAAATTCGCATCCAGAATCAGCTTAACTCTCCTCTCCTGCAGACCTTCTCAGAGATGGATAGTTCCCTCAGTGACCTTCAGTCTCCAGGTCTGCAGACTTTTTCTGAAAATGGCCGGTTCATCCATGGAGATGTGACCATCCCCCCTTCCAGGGTCTCTGTACCGCCCTGGGCCTGGCGGTCTTCCATAATGAGCCTGTGGTCATGGGAGCACCTGGGGGGGACGACTGCCTCCAGGAGTGCAGGTTGGAGCTGAGGCCTTGTCCGTTGGCCTTGTCCACTGTGACGTAGCCTTTCCCATGTCCTGCCCACAGTGGTTCCCAGAGTATCGTTTACCATCATGGTCATTCCAAGTCCACCCAACACCTGCCTCACCCATGGAGGAGGGGCCCCGGGAGAAGTGCTCGCCCCCTCCTGTCTTTGTCAGGGGGCAGGGGTGGGCCGGGGGAGTGTGGTGCCCATTCCCCAAAGCAGCCGCTCCACTCGGGGGCTCAGGAGTCACCTGATCACAGTCCCCTCTTCCCTCAAGGCTGGCTGACTGGCCCCTGTCTCAGTCAGGGTGGCTGTGGCCCGATTTGTGATCAGTGATGTGAGAAATTTACAAATTGTCTTAATCGTGGTTTAGGCTGGAAGCGTGGACTTTAGAGGGGACCTGACCTGGTCAGGTCATGACTGAGACGCTTTGACGTGGCCTTCACCATTCTCAGCCCGAGCACCTCCCTCGATGGGTTACCGTGGAGCCGTTAGTGCAGACACACCTGCCGCCCCGTGGGAGGGAGAGAACTGTGTGTGTGTGGAAACCTGCCACTATCACGGTCCAGGGCGAGGACGCTCGGGCCTCTCTTCTCAACGCAAGTGTCGGCAGCCCCAAGGCCTGGCTCCCCCAGCCAGGTCACGTCCGTCGCTTCTGCTCGCAGATTGTAAGAGTTCTGCTACGTTGTTCAGAGTATTAGCCTCTCCCAACAAATTGCATGGCTCTGCTGCCGGTTTACAGCCTGCTCGGGCACCCGCCTCCTGCATCTCAGGAGCCCGTGAGCTCCGCGCTGGCGTCGGTCACCCCCAGGCCTGTCCGCCAGCCTGGGGCTGGGCGGCGGCGGCTGTTGCTCCTTCTCATTCCTTCCGTGGACGTCCTTTCTGTCCCTGCTTCCTGTCCCTGCTCCACACCGAACAGCAGTGGAAGGAAAGAGACTGGGGGTGAGCCGACCCATGGCTCACCCCACCTGCACGTCCACTGCCCTGTCCTCACCTGGCGGTCATCTCAGGCTGCGTCCCTCAAGTGCCTCGGTCCTCAGGTGCCCTCTCCCCGCGGCCTCTCCTGAGGCTGCTCGCTTGCCTCCAGTGGGGGATATGAAGTGTCTAGGGAGGGGCCTGGGGGCGGCTGCTCTGACCTGCTTCCTACCCTCACTCTGGCACAGACACACCCCAGCCTCCTGTCCTTCCTGCTCAAGTGTGCAGGTGATCAGTTTTACATATTTATACTTTTTGTACGCTACAGAAATAAAAAGTGATTTCTATAAAAATGTGAGTGTTGCCATTCTTCTTTCAGACCCTCCATCCCTCGCATGGCTCCTTCCATCACATCTGTCGTGATAGTTTCATCTTTAGGCAGCTGTGAACTAGTCAGTTCTTTGAAGCCAAGTGACTCTGACTGTGAGTTTCCATCACAGAAGAGCAGGGGTCTGAGGACTCATCACATGCACGACACTGGGCGTTTCCTGGACGCGCGATGGAGCAGAGACTGAGACGGGGGGCCCAGAGGACAGACGATGGGGCTGAGGCTGAGGGGGCCCAGAGGACAGATGATGGGGCTGAGACTGGGGGGCCCAGAGGACAGATGATGGGGCTGAGACTGGGGGGCCCAGAGGACAGATGATGGGGCTGAGACTGAGACAGGGGCCCCAGGGGACAGATGATGGGGCTGAGACTGAGGGGGCCCAGAGGACAGACGATGGGGCTGAGACTGAGACAGGGGCCCCAGGGGACAGGTGATGGGGCTGAGACTGAGACAGGGGCCCCAGGGGACAGATGATGGGGCTGAGACTGAGGGGGCCCAGAGGACAGACGATGGGGCTGAGGCTGAGGGGGCCCAGAGGACAGATGATGGGGCTGAGACTGAGGGGGCCCAGAGGACAGATGATGGGGCTGAGGCTGAGGGGGCCCAGAGGACAGATGATGGGGCTGAGACTGGGGGGCCCAGAGGACAGACGATGGGGCTGAGACTGAGACAGGGGCCCCAGGGGACAGATGATGGGGCTGAGACTGGGGGGCCCAGAGGACAGATGATGGGGCTGAGACTGAGACAGGGGCCCCAGGGGACAGATGATGGGGCTGAGACTGAGGGGGCCCAGAGGACAGACGATGGGGCTGAGGCTGAGGGGGCCCAGAGGACAGATGATGGGGCTGAGACTGGGGGGCCCAGAGGACAGATGATGGGGCTGAGACTGAGGGGGCCCAGAAGACAGATGATGGTGCTGAGACTGAGAAAGGGGCCCCAGGGGACAGATGATGGGGCTGAGGGGGCCCAGAGGACAGATGATGGGGCTAGGACTGGGGGGCCCAGAGGACAGATGATGGGGCTGAGGCTGAGGGGGCCCAGAGGACAGATGATGGGGCTGAGGCTGAGACAGGGGCCCCAGGGGACAGGTGATGGGGCTGAGACTGAGGGGGCCCAGAGGACAGATGATGGGGCTGAGGCTGAGGGGGCCCAGAGGACAGATGATGGGGCTGAGACTGAGACAGGGGCCCCAGGGGACAGGTGATGGGGCTGAGACTGGGGGGCCCAGAGGACAGATGATGGGGCTGAGACTGGGGGGCCCAGAGGACAGATGATGGGGCTGAGACTGAGACAGGGGCCCCAGGGGACAGATGATGGGGCTGAGACTGAGACAGGGGCCCCAGGGGACAGATGATGGGGCTGAGGCTGAGGGGGCCCAGAGGACAAGATGATGGGGCTAAGACTGGGGGGCCCAGAGGACAGATGATGGGGCTGAGGCTGAGGGGGCCCAGAGGACAGATGATGGGGCTGAGACTGAGACAGGGGCCCCAGGGGACAGGTGATGGGGCTGAGACTGGGGGGCCCAGAGGACAGATGATGGGGCTGAGACTGGGGGGCCCAGAGGACAGATGATGGGGCTGAGACTGAGGGGGCCCAGAGGACAGATGATGGAGCTGAGACTGAGAAAGGGGCCCCAGGGGACAGATGATGGTGCTGAGACTGAGAAAGGGGCCCCAGGGGACAGATGATGGGGCTGAGGGGGCCCAGAGGACAGATGATGGGGCTAGGACTGGGGGGCCCAGAGGACAGATGATGGGGCTGAGGCTGAGGGGGCCCAGAGGACAGATGATGGGGCTGAGACTGAGACAGGGGCCCCAGGGGACAGGTGATGGGGCTGAGGCTGAGGGGGCCCAGGGGACAGATGATGGGGCTGAGGCTGAGGGGGCCAAGAGGACAGACGATGTGGCTGAGACTGAGGGGGCCCAGAGGACAGATGATGGGACTGAGACTGGGAGGCCCAGAGGACAGATGATGGGGCTGAGACTGAGGGGGCCCAGAAGACAGATGATGGTGCTGAGACTGAGAAAGGGGCCCCAGGGGACAGATGATGCGGCTGAGACTGAGGGGGCCCAGAGGACAGATGATGGAGCTGAGACTGAGAAAGGGGCCCCAGGGGACAGATGATGGGGCTGAGACTGAGGGGGCCCAGAGGATAGATGATGGAGCTGAGACTGAGAACGGGGCCCCAGGGGACAGATGATGGGGCTGAGACTGAGGAGGCCCAGAGGACATGATGGAGCTGAGACTGCGGGGGCCCAGAGGGTGGTGCTTGCACCTGTCAGCCTTCTGGGTCACCTTCCTGATTTGCCAGCAGAAAAAAACAGGATGAAGGGACCCTCTCTCTCAGCTCTCAGTGGTCACATTTAAGGCTTCCTTCTACAGACAAGTTAAAAGGAATATGTTCGCAAGTTCTGGTGAGGCCTTCCTGCTCTTAGGGTCACGGGATGAGTCCTGTGGAAGAACGGGAAGAGTCACATCATGGTGAGGGCTGGGGTCAGTGTGATGGGTACAGCTTGGGTTTTCTTTTTCACTTGATTTTTCTTTTTTTTGCCAAACAGGTTATTTGTGACCCAGTTATATACACTTTTCAGTGACCAAGAATAATATCAATGGTCATTGATATGAAAGATACCAGGAAGTGATTTTCAAACATCTGTACAAGCCTGCAAAAGGCTCTCTTTAAAGTTTATTTTTAATTGAGGGATAATTTCTTTACAGTATCATGTTGGTTTCCGTCATATTCATCGGCATGAATCAGCCATAGGTATACATATGTCCACTTGAACTTGAACCTCCCTCCCGGCTCCCAGCCCATCCCATCCCTCTACAAAAGGCTCTTTTTGGGTGGAAGGTTAGTAGGTGAGAAAAATGAACGAGCATCAGTTCACTGCCTTTAGACGGCATCATGGGTGCGGAAATAAAGCAACGGTCAAATCGGGCAGAGTCCCTGGGTTCTGGCTCTTTTCCTGCCAGGGATTTGCCTCTCCTGTAGATTGAGGGGTTTGAGTTATTCACACATGGTCTCCTGTCCTTAAGTGAACCCACCCTGAGTCTGAGGGGTTGCCTCAGGGTCCCTCCGTCTCCCTGCCCACACCCACAGTCGCCCGGGACCCCACAGCGTGTTTGCAGCCGTGTGCTCTGATTCCCTCCTTCCTGCACAGCCGCTGTTGGCTGTTCCACTGCTTGTAGTGGGAGAAACCTGGGGAGGGGAGACTGGACTGGGGCGAGCGCACCTGGGAAACGGCGTGACCCTGCAGCTGAGGAGGCCACTTCCCAACCACTGGCCACACCTGCTCCCGGAGAAGACCCACAGGTGTTGAGAGCTGCCCCCCTCAGCCTCCAGCTCCCCTCTGCACGGGGTGATTGCTGCCACGTGTGTCAAGGCTGCCCTTCCCAGCCTCCATCTTCCTGAACATCCCCATGTGGACCCCGCCTGCACGGCTCGCCCAGGACTGGCTGGATCTTGCCCCAACCTCACAGATGGCTTGGCCAAGGGCACCTGGGCTAGTTGCTCTCCTGGTCAGTGTGTGCTCTAGAGGTCCCACAGCTCTTCCGCTCTGCAGAAACCCAGCGTGGGTGGGGGTGGGGGGCACTGTCTGTGACGTTTTCAGGCAAGCCCTCCTAAGCCACTGGGCTTCCCAGGTGGTACTAGTGGTAGAGAATCCACCCGCCAGTTCAGGAGACAAGAGACATGGGTTCCAACCCTCCATCCCTGGGTCAGGAAGATGCCCTGGATTAGGAAATGGCAACCATGGACAAAGTAGCCTGGTGGGTTAACAGTCCAGAGGGCTGCCAAGAGTCTGAGCAACAGCACCTCCCTAAACCGTGGGCGGCTCCCTAGCACCACCTGCTGACCCAGGGGGCATGTTACAAGTGCCCAAACGTGAGGAGCACAGATTCCACGGTCTATTGTCCTGTGCTCACTAGGCTCACTCACTGGGCTCACTGGGCTCACTCTGTGCTCCGGCATCAACACGACTCTAGAAGCTCTGGGGACAGTAGCATTTCTGGAGGGTAGACAGTGGAGGGACTCCAGGCAGAACGCCTGGGCTCCGGCACCAAATGCCTAGGCAGATAGCAATGTTATCATTTTTACTAGTGTCTTTTTACAAATGGAATAATGCATCTCAGTTGACGTTTTTTTTTAACCATGCAGTTACACAAAATGGTTTATAAGTGTTCATAAAATTTTCCAGGGACTATGGTCCAAGGAAAGGAAAACAGCATGACTTAACTAGGGAGCTATTGTGGTCTCAGGCCTGAGCTTACCTTGCCTTCCTGACTTTGTACCCCTCTCTCAGTATTCTTACCTGGAAAATTCCATGGACAGAGGAGCCTGGCAGGCTACAGTCCATGGGGTCGGAAAGAGTTGGACACGACTGAGCAACTAACACTTTCACTTTCTCCTGCTTGAAGGAACAGCCCATGCCAAAAAAAAAAAAAAAAGCCCTGAGATTAATGAAAGTTTCTGCAATATTTCAAATACGAAGCAGGCCTCCATGGTCTTCTGCTGAGTCCTTCTGTCTATCAGGCCCACTCTCTCATGCATGGGGCCAAGCTGAGACCCAGGAGCCCAGGTGCAAGAAGAGTGAGCCACGCAGAGGACAGAGCTGGTGGGGGCCAGGGTGGAAGTGGGACTTTCCTGGTCTGTTCCAACTTTTTATTACACATGGTGGTGTAATCTAGTGGTTCTCAAACCTCGGGGTTTTAACATCTGGTTAAGTACTATCCACCTAGATTCTGTCCCTTGTGATTTTCAGGGACTCCAAGAATAATCAGTAGTTCCCTTTCTTCCGTAGTCTGGGGGCAGGGAAGTCAGGAAGGAAGGATGGTCTGAGAGGAAAGAAGGGTGACAGGCAGAGGGGTCTGGGACTTAGATCAAGCTTTGAAGAGTGGGTCTAGATGGAATTTCTAGGGTGCTGATGCATGCCCAGTGTGGACTCAATCAGGGTAAGATCGAAGGATGCCCTTAGAAATACGTCCTGATTTTGCCTTTGGTCAGTCTAATGTTACCCTGTGTCACATATGGATACAAATTTTAAATAGTAGTGATTTCATGTGGTTCAAAAAGTGTTTATACAATTAAAGCCTCCTCTTGTACCTGTCCCCTTCTTCTGTTTCTCTTGCTCGGTTGTACTCTCACAGTTGACCAATTTTAGTTTCCAGTGTATCTTCATGCAAAAATAAAAATGTATTTGTAATCTCCCAATCTTTGTGCATAAAAGGTAGCACGTTACATACTTGGTTCAGTTTAGTAGCTCAGTCATGTCTGATTCTTAGCGACCCCATGGACTACAGCATGTCAGGCTTCCCTGTCCGTCACCAACTCCTGGAGCTTGCTCAAACTCATTCATCAAGCCAGTGATGCCATCCAACCATCTCATCCTCTGTCCCCTTCTCCTCCTGCCTTCAATCTTTCCCATCATCAGGGCTTGGTTCAGTAGCTTGTTTTTTTTTCATTTAATATATCCTAGAGATGTTTCCATATCAATAAATACAGTCCTTCCTTATAGAGGCATAACTCATTTTACTGCTTTATTATGCTTTGTTGACACTTTTGTTTTTTTTGACACTGTTTTTGTGTTTTTGTTTTTTCACACAAATTGAAGGTTTGTGGCAACCTTGTGTTGTCAGATGCCAATTATCATTTAACAATAAAATATTTAAAATCAAAGTATGAGCATTGTTTTTTAGACATCATGCTGTTGCACAGCGTAGTTACCAGGCTACTGTATAGCATAAACATAACTTTTACCGTATGTACTGAGAAAGCTCCATATTTGTGTGGCTCACTTTATTTTGATATCTGTCTCATTGCAGTGGTCTGGGACTAAGCCTGCAGTGTCTCTGATATGTGCATGTACCTGTTTATACGCTACAGTATTTCATTCACCCAGGGAAGTACCATAATGTTTTTAACTATTCCCCCATGCGTGTACAATTTGAACATTGAGAAGTTGTATCAGCGTGTTTTGAGCATATACAGTATTGCAGGGACCTGTTATTTACTGTAATAAGTAACTCACTAACTCCCCTGGCATTACTACGCTTGGCATCTCCCACAGTCCTGAGTTCTCGCCTTGGCTCTGCAGGTGTCATCTACCTGCCGGTTGAGCATCTCCTTTTGGATGGTCCCCGACTGTGCTTTCTGTCACTGCTAGTCCCATGGCACTATTCAAATTAAAATTTAGTCAACTAGTTACATTTCAAGGGCTCAGTAGCCAAACGTGGCTCGTGCCTACGATACTGGACAGTGTGGATAAAGAACACTTCATCATTCTCCAATGTTCTGTCGGAGAATGTGGGTTCACAGAAATTTCAACCTCGGGTTCTGAAAATGTAACCTCTTCTCACCACGTGTCCTCCCAGTGGAAGTGGTGCTTGTCCAGCTCCCCAGGAGGATGTCAGCAGCTTGCAGGGCAGGGCTGTGGCATCTGTTCATCACTAGTGCCCACCTGGTGCAGTGCCAAGGACCTCATCCACGCTCAGTCATTGTGGGATGGAAACCCGAGTGACCGGAGACTGAGGCTCAGACTCCTAATTGTCCCCAGGGTCATAATTAGTCTCGGCGGAACTGTTATTGTTCAAACTCCCCAGTAACCACATAATATGTGACTTCTGTTGCCTTTCATTTTCAAAATATCAGAGTCACTGAAAATGAAACTCTTAACAGTAAGGCTGGAGGAAGCCTTTCCTTCCTTTTGAGTTTTTTTCTAGGAAGCTCCTGAATATTGAATCCTAACGATGCTCTGGGACCCTCAGAGAAACTTCTGAAGAACTGTGTGGAGAAAGCTTCACCTCTGGGCTCCAGAAACCAAGCATCTT
The DNA here is from genome assembly GCF_033118175.1 of Dama dama. NCBI lineage: Eukaryota > Metazoa > Chordata > Mammalia > Artiodactyla > Cervidae > Dama > Dama dama. The sequence continues at coordinate 13,300,535 of NC_083702.1, forward strand.
GTTTCAGTCTGGATACCGAATTCGTTTGCATGGGCTGCCATAACAAAGTACCACAGATGGGGTGGCTTACACAGAAATTTATCCCTCACGGTTGTGGAGGATGCAAGTTCAAGGTCAAGGTGTAGGCAGGCTTGGTTTCTCCCGAGGTCCCTCTCCTTGGTTTAGAGATGGATCTTCTCTCCGTGTCCTCACGTGGTCCTCCCTCTGTGAGAAGTCTTCATCCTAATCTCTTCTTACAAGGAAGATTAGGAAGGGCCCTGATCCAGGCAAGTTGGATTAGGCCAACCTAAAGACCTAATCACCTCTTTAAAGATGTCTTCATATCCAATCCCATTCTGATGTACTGAGGATTAAGACTTCAACAGATGGATTGGGGGTTGGGGCGGGGGTGGGGGGAGGGAAGCACAAGTCAGCCCCTGGCACATACTGTCTCCTCCATGGTAGATCTGGAGTCTAGCTTGTCCACATTTCTCTTTGATGAAGAGATAACAGGACTAATACTATGCTTTTCAAATTACAGACTGCTTTTATTCTGTAGAGGAAAAGAAAGCCTCCAGCTTTGATAAAAGTCGGACTGTTTTGTCCTTCAACACACAATGCAGTTGAGGTGGTATGGAGTGAAGAGTCTTCTTAAGGAAAAAAAGCAAAAGGAAATACAGGATAGTGGGTTCGGACTGCCCTGGGGGTCCTAAGACTCTCTGCTCCCAATGCAGGGGGCCCGGGTTCGAACCCTGGTCAGAGAACTAGATCCTATACACCACAACTAAAGATCCATGTGCTGCACCTAAGACTGGGTGCAGACAAATAACTAAACACTTTTAAAAAAGCAAAGGACCCAGAGTCACAGTGCTCACACCCCAGCACCAAGTCAGCAGCATCCTACTTTTAAGCCGAGGGTGAGGGGGCATGCTTTAGGGGCATCTCTCAAGTAGTGCATTGTTCTCTGACCTAAAGACTGGGCAGTAATCTTCTCTTGATTCTGCCCTAGTCAGCTTCATATTAGGCTATTAATCCAGTCATTCCAGTCACATCTCACCCAATACCCCTCCATTATAAAAGAAGTATGTTTGCTATAAATAATAACAAAAATGACAAAGAAAGCCCCTTAATACTCAACCTGTCAGAGATAATCACTTGAAAATACCGTTCAATTTATTTTTCAAAAACAGGACATAACACTGTAAATCATCTATACTCCAACATAAAGTAAAAAATTAAAAAAACCCAGGATCATCCTATATACACTATTTTTTTAAAATCCACTTTTCCACTTATTATATCAAGAATGTTTGTCTGGTTTATTTTAAAATGTCTTATTTAAAGAATACTATCACATGGGCGTGGCTGAGTTTGTTTAACACAGTATCTTATGGATAATTTAACTATGACCATAATATGGGTTGGAAAAAATTTATTAACACAGTGGTTCAGCTGTAAAGAATCTGCCTGCAATGCGGGAAACCCAGGAGTTTCGATCCCTGGGTTGGGAAGATGCCCTGGAGGGGCATCTCCAGTATTCTTGCCTAGAGAATCCCTTGGACGGAGGAGCCTGATGGGCATCAGTCCATAGGATCGCAAAGAGTCAGACACAACCAAAGCAACTGAGCGCGCATAATATGGGTTAAAAAGCTTTAAAAATTTTAAAAATATTTTTAAAATTTAAATTAAAAAAAATTAAAGGAATGGAAACAATACCAAACAACACAGCTGGCACTGCTGTTGCAATCCATCCTCTCTGCCTTCTGTTCTGCAGCCACTCCTGTTTACCAGACTTTTCCTAACCTCTTCCCTCCTCCCCGCACCGTCCCCCCGCACCCTCCCACCCCCACACCCAAGTACAGACCACCAGCCTCCCTGAGTCTTCTAGACTCAATTCAGCAAGCTCTCATTTATCCTTCAAGATCTAGGTCACAAGTCACCTCTATAGCTTGGATTTTCTGAGCCTTCCCCTGGGTTCCTCTATGGGGCTCAAAGCTCACAGCTCAAATGTTATTATATTTGTAATAACAAATAGTTATTACACTAAGTAGCCAGTGCTTACTGTTTATGCCTCACTGAGTGCCTGCCTGTTGTCCTGAGCTGTAGACATGTCCCATGTGGACAAGCTGTGACCAAGCCCTGACGTGTTGCATTAGTTAACAAACAGACTAGAATTTATACGCAAATGAGACCGGCTTCCTTCAAAGTCTCCACCTCAAGATACTTTGTCAGTGATGCTGTGATGCTCAAAACACCATTGGGGCCTTCCCTGTGGTTCAGTGGTAAAGAATTTGCCTATCAATTCAGGAGACAGGGGTTCCATCCCCGATCTAGGAAAATCTCACATGCCGCGGGGCAACTAAGGCCCATGTGCCACAACTACTGAGCCTGTGCTCTAGAGCCCACACCCCACAACTACTGAGCCCCAGAGCCCTTGCTCCGCAACAAGGGAAGCCACTGCAATGAGAAGCCTGCACACTGCAACCAGAGAGGAGCCCCCGCTCACAGTTAGTAGAGAAAAGCCCGGGCAGTGGACCCAACACAGCCAAAATTAAAGAAATAAAATCATTAAAAAACACACCACTGGAACACCTCTCTTGGCAGTAACTTCAGCATTTGTAGCACTTTCTTTTCAAGGTCCTCTGTGGCAATAGGTTTCTGTTTTTTCATTTTAAACTTAATATTTATTATGCACTTATCTATCCCAGGCACCAAGCTGGAGCTGAGTGAAAGATAAGATAAATCAGACATTTAGTCTGTCTCTAAAGAAGTTTCTGTTTGGTAAGGGAGGTGAGATGTGGACACCCACTACAGCTCAGGGTTAAGCGATAGGGCTCCAGGGAGGTTGGACCTGAGTTTTGGAAAAAGACAAAAATCCTCTGGTTTCAACCTCCCAGCAAGAAGGGTGACTGAGGTCTGTGATTGCACCCTGTGTCAAGCCAGTGTCTTCTGAAGACTTAAAACAAAACAAAATACCAAAACACCAAAACAAACAAACAAACAAAAAACCCCAGTCGCTAAACCCACCCTGGCGTATTTAAGACGCAGACTCCCCACTTTCTGGCGATGCTCCACCATAGACCGAGTCTTCCAGCTCAATGATAAGCTCTGAGAGGGCATGTGCTGAGGTCTTATCCTTCGCTGTTCCACAGTGTCCGGTGGGCTAGTGACAGACGTGGGGTCAGGGTCAGACGCGTCTCCGGCCACGCCACACGCCGTCGTACCTGCAACCCTTCCCCGCGATGCAGGCTGGTGCGGGGCGGAGGGGAGCGGCCGAAAGACCCTGCGGGCAGGGCACCTGTGGGCGCGCGGAGCTCCTGCGTCCTGCGGCCCGGACCGGGGCCCCAGGTGGATGGGCGCCGCAGGGAAGAAGGGCGCAGCTGCCCGCGCGCTGGACGCCCGCCCTTGCCCGGACTTTCGGGGCCGGCGCGGAGGGAGGGGCGAGCAGGAGGCCGGGCGCCAGGCCAGAGCCCGGCCCGCAGGGTCGGGAGGAAGGGTTCCGGCCTCGGCTGAGAGCTGGGGACTGGCCGGGAAGGGCAGGAACCCGGGCCCGGGGAGGAGGAGGAGAGTCGGGGCCGAGATCAAAGGGGAAGCACGTGTGCCAGGCGATGGCCCCGACCGGAGCCGGATGCCGAGGTCACAGCCGAGGGTCCCCGCGGCCGCCCCCGGCCCGCCCAGCCCGCGGCCCCTCCCCGTGTCCCAGTCTCCTCCCCGAGGGCCCGGGGCCGGGTCGCCACTCCCTCCAGCTCCCGCCCTCGAACGCGCGCATCTCATTCCAGCCCTCATTCCACGCATTCCAGGCTTCCTCCTTTCAAACCCCAGGCCGGGGGCGGGGAGAGCCCGCAGCTCCCGGCTCTGCCGCGCGGCCGCGTCCCCCAGGTGAGTGGCCCGGCCGCCGCGCCCCTCGGCCGCGCCGCGGGCGCTCTTTCCCTCCCGCCTGGGACCTGCGCGCCGGGCCCGCCGTCCTCCTCTCCCGTCTCCGCTCTCCTGCTTCCCTCCCTTCCGCCCTCCCGCGCGCGCTCTGTTCCCCCAGCTCCCTTCCTCTCCCGTTGACTCACCCCGCCAGGAATAGGGATCGCCCGTGCTTTCCCGTCAGTCCCCTTCTGGGAAAACTCCTCCCTCTGCTCCGCCCAGCTCCGCGCACCGGCCACCGCGCGCTGGACACCGCGCACCGGACACCGCGCACCGAGTACAGCGCGCCGGGCGGGGCGAGCTGGGTTTGGGCCCACGCGGAGTCGGCTCCGTCCCGCGATCCGCCTTCATCCCCGCCCAGCCGGTCGGCCCGGGGCTGGAGCCCGGGTCTCCGCTCGCTGACCCCGCGTTGTCTCTGCAGCGCCCTCGCCCGCCTCGCCGGACCTCAGCGGAGCCGCGGCTGGAAGAGCGGTGCCGCGGCGGACTCCGCGGGGCTGGCTCCGCGTACCCGCCCACCTCCCCGCACCCTGGGACCGGTAAGACGGCGCCGCGGGAGGAGCTCTCACCCGGGATCTGACTTGGGAGCGAGCCGGGCACGTGGAGGCGCGCGAACCGGGAGGCTGGGGTGGGCGCCAGGGCCAGCGGTAAGGGGAGCGCGCGGAGCCGAAAAGGCTGGAGGCCAAGCCCAGGTCGCCGGCGGCCGAAAAGAGACCCAGCGCCCGCGCCTCTCTTCTGCTGGGCGCCTCTCGGGCTTGGAAAGGGTGTCCTGGCGATTTCAAGTGCCGAGGCTTTGCGAAACCGGAGAGGACCTCCGCCAAAGGTCCCCATTTCCCAGGGCTTGAGAAGCGTGGTGCGTTCCATGCTGGGGGCCAGTGAGTCTGGGAAGCAGAGCTCCACAGCCCCAAGCGAACGTTTCCCCGAAAGGCGAGGAGACCCGGGACTCGCGCCTCCGTGCACTTGTGGGTCGAGGGGCGAGGAGGTTCGGGGCCAGACCTGGCAGGTCAGTGATGAGTTCACGTGGCGTGTGACTGTGTCGCCTCCTTAGCTCCGGGTGTCTGAGGGTGATACCTGCTCACCGATGACTCACCTACCTTCCACGAGGCATGTTTGTTTGTGTTGAACGGGAGCGCCTTTACACCCCAGAAAAGTGCTGTTTGTCTGTACTGAGTGTCTTGGAGGACTAGCGAGATGCCACGTCTCTCAGTGTGTGTTTCCCCCTGAGGATGTTGTTCCTGGGCCGGACGGTCCTCCCCGCCTGCAGGAGCGGGGGCAGGACACCGAGTCTCCGGTGGTGGCTGTGGGGCTGTGTGGCCCCCAAGTCTTCATTCGCCCTGGACCCCGCGGAGCTGGAGGGAAGCTGTGCACACCTGCCTCTCGCAGGCAGCTGTCTTTTGGGGAGGTCGGTTTTGTTCTTGCCTGGAAGAGGTTAGGGAACACATTGGTAGAAAGTTTAGTGAAGCTGAGATTCTTGCCTTTTGGTGATGGGGTGGGCTGTTGATAGTGAGACTTGGGCATGTTTGTGGGAGGGGTTGGACACCCTCCCCCCAGAAAGAGCTCATTTTGCATCTTGAGATTTGTGTAGGTAGTGCTTTTATTTTTTTAATTAAAAATTAAAAAAAAAAACAATTTGTAAACGTTACTTTCCATTTGCAGTTACAACAAAATACTGGCTATACTCCCCGTGTTCTACAGTTCATCCTTGAGTTTGTACCTGTCTGACACTCAGTAGTTTGTACCTGCCCTTCCCCCACCCCTAGCTTACTCCTTCCACCCACCATTCCCCCACCGGTAACCACTAGTCGGCTCTCTATATGTGTGAGTCCTATGTTATATTCACTAGTTTGTTGTATTTTTTAGGTTCCACATGTGAGTGATATCATATAGTATTTGTCTAGACAGTGCTTTTAAAGTTGGCCCCAAGGACAGGGGAAAATTGAACTACTGGTCCAGCTCTCCTTGGAGCCGCCTGGTAGTCAAATGAAAAGACCCCCATTCTTGATGACTGACTGGACCACCAGGTGCTTGGATGTCGTGAGGATGTTTTCCTGCCAGCTTAGGAGGGAAGGCTGCCTCTGATTCACCAGGTTGACCTGTGGGGAGACCCTTCTGGATAGCTCTCTTTCCCCATCTCTTCCTTTCTGCTTTGCTTTCTGTTTTCTCTCCCTTTGGAGTTTTACCACTGGAAACATTTCAGAGGGGGGAACTGGGTGGGCGAGTGCCCCACTGCCCAGGAGATGGGCAGAAGTTTGAGACTGACAGCATGTGAGGAGGGTGGGGGCATAGACTGATCCTTGAGTTATCTCTTCATCCCATGACAAGATGCTGTGGATATAACGTTCAGGTCTTCTTGCAAGGAAGGGCCGAGATGTCCTCAGGGGTGGGGACTCCCACTGGTCCTCCATCCACCCTGAGGATGTAGATGTTCTGCTGGGAGCCACCTCCTCCTTCATCTGCTCAGGCCAGGTGTGTGGGTGGGGCTTCGAGGGTGTCTGGTCTATAGGTGCAGTAGAAAGGGCTCAGATTTGGGGTCAGACATAGCAGGGTATAAATGCTGACAGTTACTACCTTTAAGGCTTCTGGCTCAGTTTCCTGATGAGTAATGTGGGAGGGGTAATTAACATCTATCCAAGAAGTTTTTTGTGGTGAAAATTCAGTGTTTGCAAAGCAAGTTGCACAGTGCAGGAGCAGCCAGTGTTTCCTAAGCCTGTTTCAGCATAGAACCCCTTTATCCAGGAAACTTCCTGAACACCTTTGCTAAACCGTGCCCTGTCATTCATGTTTATTTAGCAAATGGATCTAGTGTTAACATACACTGAACCCTACAGGTTTCCTATCTTGAGCTTGGGAACCTGGATAGCTAGCGGCCCAGGTGGAGACGGGGTTTGGGCTTTGTCACAGAAGAGCACCGGGTCTCCAGCTCCTAAGTTCAGATTCCAGTTTTGCCTTGACCCAGGGTGAACTTGCTAAACATGAAAGAATTCTAATGTCAGCACCGAACCCCCTCATTTTAAAAATGGGAAGCACTCACTATGGAGAAGAATACAGAGATTCCTTAAAAAAACTAAAACTAGAGCTAGTATATGATCCAGCTATCTCACTCCTGGGCATATGTTCGGAGAAAACTATAATCAGAAAAGATACATGTACCCCTATGTTCATAGCAGCACTAATTACAATAGCCAAGACATGGAAGCAACTTAAATGTACATCGATGGATCAATGGATAAGGAAGATGTGGTATATATACACAATGGAATATTACTTGGCCATAAAAAGTATAAAGTATGAAATAATGCCATTTGCAGCAACGTGGATGAACTTAGACATTTTATACTGAGTGAAGTAGGTCAGACAAAGACAAATACTGTATGATACCACTTACACATGGAATCTAAAAAAATGGTAGAAAAGAACTCATTTACAAAACAGAAATAGAGTCACAGACATAGAAAGCAAAGTTACGGTCACCAAAGGGGAAAAGAGTGGGGGAGGGATAAATTAGGAGTTTGAGATTAGCAGATACACACTACTGTGTATAAAATAGATAAGCAAGTACCTACTGTAGCAAAGGGAATGTTACTCAATATCTTGTAATAAATTATAATGGAAAAGAATCTAAAACATATATATATATATTTGATAAATATATTTGAATCATTTTGTTATACACCTGAAACTAACACAGCATTGCAAATCATGTTGTAAATCAACTATACTTAAATAAAAGTTTAAAAAATAATAAATATAAAGATGAGAAACTAAGGCCCTGGTGGGACCATAACTTGTTTAAGGTCACACAGCTGGTGAGTGGCAGAGCTGGGACTAGAGCTCCACTCTGGACCATTCTGATGCCTTCTTTCTCCTGCTCTTTGGGTGCCAATGCCCAGACTACCGGCCACCTTGGTCTAACAGGTGTGGAGTCTGGAGCAGTCCACCTGGGGATGTCTCCCATCTTGTGGCTCAGATAAGCTTGTTTGGGCAGAAACACTCCCTTAGGAACCGTGGAACCTGAGAATGACCTCTGGAAGGGGGCAGGGCCTTCAAGCGGTCTTTTTTTTTTTTTTTTTTCCTATTTTGCCGCAATGGTGGCCTGTGGGATCTTAGTTGCTTGACCAGGGATCAAACCCGTGTTCCCTGCGGTGGCAGCTCAGGATTTTAACCACTGGGCTGCCAGGGAGTTCCTCAAGAGGTCTTTAAAATGCACCCTCCTTTCTCCTCCTGGGTCTGCAGGTCACTTAGCCAGGTGAGAAGTGTCCCTGTCTTTCCAGGTCTCTTGGGATGCAGAGCACAGCCGGCTTGGACTTGCATCCCGATCTTGTGCGGGTGACTGTCACAGAGCGTGGCAGCGGGGGACGTGCTAGCCTTCCTGCCGCCGAGGTTGGGCCCGGTGGCCGGCCTGTCTTTGCCCCCCGTGACCTGTTGCTGGCAGGGGTTGGGACCACAGCTCCCTCTCAGGCTCTGAAATTGTAGCTGAACAGCTGCTGTCGGCCCCCCTCCCGGCGGGGTGACCAGCTCGGGGCCCAGGTGGACGTGGGGGCAGCTCTGTGTCACTGGCACAGCCTCCAGCTTGAGGATCTCATTCCAGCTTTGCCTTGACCTCTCCTGAAATGACAGTTCTTGCTACGTTTCTGGTTTTGCCATGCAGACAGTAAGGAGATTCTAGCCACCTCCTTTCATACTTTTCATGTTCATGGGGTTCTCGGGGCAAGAATACTGGAGTGGTTTGCCATTCCCTCCTCCAGTGGACCACGACTTGTCAAAACTCTCTACTATGACCCGTCTGTCTCAGGTGGCCCTGCATGGCATGGCCTGTAGCTTCATTGAGTTATGCAAACCCCTTCGCCATGACAAGGCTGTATTCCATGAAGGGGCTTAGTTAGCATCACCAACTCCACGGACATGAGTTTGAGCAAACTCCCGGAGCGGGTGAAGGGCAGGGAAACCTGGAGTGCTGCAGTCCCTGGGGTCACAAAGAGTCGGACTCGAATTGGTGACTGAACAACAGCCGCCTCCTGCCAGATGTGGTCCCAGAGTGTTGTGACTGGCCCTTTGGGAACATTTCCACTGGAACTGCAGCCCCTTTCTCCCCAGGGTGCCCACAGCCTCCGGCCTTTCACCCATCAGGGGGATGGGCCTGGCTCTCTGCTGTGCGTCCTGCTGAGGGTGGGCGGCCCCCATGGTGGGCGGGCCCCCATGGGTGGGACACGGCTTCCTTTGACCCAAACTTCATGGGAACAATGGACTTCAGAAGAGTCACCAGGGGCAGGAAATGGAGCTGTGCTGAGGCTGGGTGACTGTCGTGGGGGAAGGGATACACATCCGGCCTGGAGGAAAGGCAGGGTGTTGGGGGCAGGGCAGAGGGCACTGGGGCGGGGCCGCTGACACCCAGGGTGGGCCTCTCCTCTGCAGGGGCTGTTGACTCAGAGATCTGGGCCGCTGAAGCCCACTCTGGCTGAACCTTCTGCTCAGTAGAGGTCTCCTTTTCAGCAGAGGTGTCCCTGGGGTCTGCCAGCCTGGCTCACTCCCACCAGAACCACGGTCCTCCCTTCCTGCCAGCTCCCTGGATGGGATGTCTGCGTGAATGGGCCTGGCTGGGATAAAAGGCCAGTCTTGTTTCTTCCTGGCTGACAGCCATCTTGGCGTTGAGCCTTGAGTAATCGTTGACTGGGCAGTGGGCAGAGGTCTGGGTCGGGAGGCAACCGGTCTGGGTCAGCTGGATGACAGAGAGGGATTATTCTGACCAGGACAGGCGGAGGGAGAGCCTACCCAGAGCAGGTGGCGAAATGTTCTGGGAGATGAAGCACCCTTATCTTGCCTTCATCTTTGTAAGAGCAGAGCCGACCTGGGAGAGAGCAAAGGCGGCTTTGGGAGAAGTGAGTCAGACCACTTGGTTTTCCTTAGTTCATGTAGCCAGTACTCACAGATCGGGTTCTAGGGACCTGAAAGAAGCCTCTGGACTCTGGGAGGAGCCCCAACCAGTGGGAGGAGGTGAGCATGGCAGAGCAACCCACGTTGTTCTGGTTCAACCCTTCAAGGGGGCAAGGCTTCACAGGTAGCTCAGAAGGGAAAGAATCTGCCTGCCAATGCAGGAGACACAGGTTCTATCCTTGGGTTGGAAAGATTCCCAGAGGGGGAAGTGGCAACCCACTCCAGTATTATTGCCTGGAGAATCCCATGGACAGAGGAGCCTGGTGGGCTACAGTCCATGGATGGCAAAGAATTGGACACGACTGAGCGCCTAACACACACACAGAGGGCAAGACTAGTTGATGAGCTTCTTATGGCTCCTTTGCCAAATTCCAGGTCAGATGTTTGAACATTCGGTCTAAGGGGGTTTCAGAAATGAATCTAAGGGAGCTAGCAGCCAGCGTGTGTTCACTCACCAAGTCATGGGAAAAGAATCTAATTTGGGTCTAGGATTTTCTTGGGTTCAAGAGAATTGTGTGTGTTCTGGCTGATAAGAGCCGTAAGAGGGATTTGGAGCTGACCGAAAGATGCCCTGGGTCCTGGTACGACCTCTTGTCACCCTGGGGCGAGGTCTCTAGTGATGTGTCACAGGACTCTTTTTTTTCTTGTCTTTGTCCTCTTATCAGTTCTGTGGGTGTTCAGGATAACAAACACATAGGATGACGGAACCAGGATTCAGAATCATCTCAATTGACTAGGAGGCTGAGGTTATGCAGACCTCTGAAATAAAAAAAAATTTTTTTCGGTTAAAATAAATACATACTCATTATAGAACACCAGGAAAATAAATACATAGAGGGGAAAATAAAATAGTACCTAGGACCACAACTTAGGGATGAGTACCGTTGGTATTTTGGTATATGTCCAAATTTGTGTTCATGCAAATCTGCATATTTTAGCATAATTGCAGTTATACTCTATTCTTTTTTTTTTTTTTTTTTTTAAGCTACTGAATACCATGTGCTCAGACGCTAAGTTGTATCCGACTCTTTGTGACCCTTTGAACTGTAGCCCACCAGGCTCCTCTGTCCCTGGGATTCTCCAGGCAAGAATCCTGGAATGGGTAGCCATTCCCTTCTTCAGGGGATCTTCCTGACCCAGGGATTGAACCTGAGTCTCCCGTGTTGGCAGGTGGGTTCTTTACCACTAGGGCCAGCTAGGAAGCCCCAAACAATATTGTGCCATATGACAAGTTATTTAACTGTGCCCTACTGGACTTTTAAAAACTGTCTTCAATGTTTAACTGATTCAAAATTGCTTGACATCTAGCGTGTTTTCCTATCTGAAGATGAAATCTAAAAAGTTTACTTGTAAAATCGGTGTTTAAGTTCAGAATATCAATTATATAGAATAGGAACTCACTGTCAATTCTTGTGAGGAGAAAAATCTTGAGGTTTTTGGTTGATGAAGGAAGGGGAAGGGAAATGAGCCTTTATTAAGTGCCTACTGGATGCCAGGCAGTATTCTAAGCATCTCCCTCGGAATCTCTCATTTAAGCTTTGTAGCGGCTCTGTGACATAGGTTTTGTGTTGTTTTTTTAGCCTCTACTTTACAGAGGAGACTTCCCAGGTGGCTCAGTAGTAAAGAATCCGCCTGCTAATGCAGGAGATGTGGGTTTGATCCCTGGGTCAGGAAGATCCCCTGGAGAAAAGAATGGCAACCCACTCCAGTGTTCTTGCCTGGAGAATCCCATGGACAGAGGGGCCTGGCAGGCTAGAGCCCATGAGGTTGCAAAGAGTCGGACACTACCGAAGTGACTTAGATAACTTAGGGTACAGAGGAGGAAGAAGTTACATGGAGATTAATGTGGGGCTGGAGTATGTACCCAGGTCCATCTGGCTCTCCGCTGCAGAGCCGGTGGTGTGGAAGGGGGCTGCGTCAGGAGGGCTGAGTCCATGGCAGTGCTCTGGCCACACTGGGAACCTCTTCTGGTTTTGGAGGGTGGATACACCAGACCTAGGGAGCACTGAGTTGTGGTTGTCTCGGCCGAGGATGGAGCAAGGGTGGCTGCTGGCATTTCTCTCCCAGGAGGCAGCCCTCTTTTCGGGAACAGCAGACCCCTCCGTCTGATCTATGGTCCATTTGAGGAGGGAGGACCGGGTGGAACCGCATCCAGTTTCTATTTCTATGAAGAATGTGTTCGGGATGCTTCACAGGAGGTCTCTGCTCTGGCTGGGAGATAGCATCAATGACCTCTGGGATCGCACCTCCACCATGTGATCCTGGCTTCAGTTTCTCCACCAGTAGGGTGGGGAGTATTTCCCACTTGAACTTTCTGAAAAATCCATCCTGCTAGAAGGAGGTAATGCTAGAGGAGAAACTGAGAGATGGGGGGAAGGGCAGTGTCCGAGGGGGGAGATGTGTTGGCGCCGCCTGGCCCTCCGTCACCCTATGCAAGCTGAGTGGACAGGTGTCAGGGACAGGCTGCCCCCGAGGCTGGGGCTGGGGAAGATGCCTGGTCGTGGGGTAGCAGCCACAAGCAGACTGCAGAGCCGTGCCGTCTGATGGGAATGTGAAATTGTACGTTATCTGGGAGGCACATTGAAGAAGCGAAAAGAAACTGACCAAATGAGTGTTAATAATATATTATTAGGCTACTGTGTCTGAAATATTACCACTTACCGTGTAATCAATAGTGAAACAATATAATGAGATTGTTTACGTTGCTTCTTATACAAAGAGTTGGAGATCCAGCCTGTGTTTTATACTTATCAGCATCAGCATCTGTCGCACCAGCCACTTTTCAAGTGCCCGGCAGCCACACGTGACCGTGGCCAGTGTTTTGGACTGTACAGGTTCACAGCTGGCCTGCTCTTTCTGCTTCTCATCAGCTATGTGGCCTGGGGCGAGTTCCAGACTTCAGTGTGTCTTGTTTTCCACCCTTTTTTTTTTTTGGCCTTGCCTAGCAGCGTGCAGGATCTTTGCTCCCTGACCAGTGATTGAACCTGTGTCCCCTGCAGTAAGAAGCACAGAGTTGTAACCACTGGACCACCAGGGAAGTCTCTTATTTCTCCCTCTCATGAATGGGGGCAATAATAGTAATAGTGCCAAGCCCATATGGTTGATGTGAAGATTAAATAAGGCAATGTTTGTAAAGTGGTTGGTTTTTTGGCCTGGCACGTATTAAACTTTGTATAAAAGTGAAAGTGAAAGTGTTAGTCATGTCCGACTGTTTGCAACCCCATGGACTCTGTAGCCCGCCAGGCTCCTCTGTCCGTGGAATTCTCCAGGCAAGAATACTGCAGCCCTTTCCTTCTCCAAAAACTTTGTATAAACTGTTTATCAAATAAATGACCTGTAACTGGTCCTTAACCCCTGAACAGGCTAGTGGGGCAGGTGGTGATGAACTTGAGAAAGCCCTGTTGTAGAGGGGCCCTGTGCTCCCTGGGCGGCCCCCTAGCTCTACAGAGTGAAATGGGTTCCGATCAGATGGGCTGATCCACAGTTGCTGCAAAGAGGGCCGCCTCATAGGACGGAAATGTGAGCACCCCGACGACAGGGCAGGACAGGGCAGGGTCCAGACCTCAAGAGGTGTGTCCTGGGTGTCTGTCTGCTTGGGGCTCGGAGCTCTGCTGCGTGGCGAGGATGCTCCAACTGTAAATGGCAGGACCGCGAGTTGGGATGGGAGGCGGGGTTGCTTCCAGCTCTTGGTAGTCATGCTGCCTGTGCGGGAGAAGAAGGGAGACAGGATCAGTGGCTTCCGATACCCGCCTTGGAGCTCCGCCAGCCCCAGCAGTGCCAGCTCTCTGTCTTGGCATCAACCCCCAACCCCCTGGTTGCACCTGCCCTTGGCCAAGCCACAGTGGTCACAGAGCACCTACTGTGTGCTGGGCGCTGGGCCAGGTACGGTGGGGGGAACCTGGAAGGGCGGGCCTGGTCTCTGTCCTCGAGGGGTGTCCCATCAGGCAGGGGAGACACCCTGAGTGGCAAACACTGAGAGCCTGTGAGGCTGTGCCACGGAGGGCAACGGAGAAGCCCAGTGCTAAGGGGATGCGCAGAGAAGAGGATTCATTCCCACTCGGAGGGGAGCAGCCAGGGAAGGCTTCCTGGAGGAGGAGGTACTCGAGCTGGCTTTGAAGGATGGGTATTTGACAACTGTGTGTACGGGTGTGTGTAAGAGGGACAGAGAGAAGGAGAGACGGAGGGAGGAAGCGAGTGGGAGAAGCGTCTGTGAGAAGACAGAAGTAGTAGCGATTGCGGGGCTGTAGTCATGAGACAGTGGGGAGGGGAGGTAGGGGGAGATCACTGGGCTTTATGATGAGGTCGATCTGGGGGCCTCTGGGCAGAATAAGGAGGACTTGTTAAAAGTTTACTTGTCAACTTGCAGTAGAGTTTACTCCTTGTGATGTGTCAGTCCTGTGGGCTTTTTTTCTTTCTTTTTGAATTTATTTGGCTCTACTGGGCCTTAGCTGTGCCGTATGGGATCTTCAATCTCCCATCCGGCCTGCAGAACATGGGATCCAGTTCCCTGACCAGGGATTGAATGGGGGTCCCCTGCATTGGGAGTGCTGAGTCTTAGCCATTGGACCACCGGGGAAGTCTCAGTCCTATGGACTTTGACGGATGCACAGAGTTGGGTGGTGGCACCATAATCAGGGTCCACGACTGTCCATCTCCCCAGACAACTCCCCGATGCTGCAGCCCTATCGCCCTTCACCGACTCCGCCCTCCCTGATCTCCTCTCACTCCTGCGGTCCTGTCCTCCTGTGGAATCACACAGCGTGGAGCTTTGGGCTCTGTGGCCTTCACTCAGCAGGGCCCTCCCTTCGACCAGGTGGCGTGTGGGTCAGAAGTTGCTGAGTCGTAAGGACCTCATTATACAACATCCCACAGTGCGCTTGGCCACTGGCTGGTTGAAGGACTTGGGGTGTTTCCAGCCTTTGTTGATTGTGTAAGCTGCTATCATCACTGACGTGTTGGGTTTTTTAATGAACACAGGCCTCCGTTTCTCTTGGATAAATACCTAGAGGAGTGGGACTGCTGGGTCACACTGTGCATGTATGTGTAATGGTGTAAGAAACTACCAAGGGGCCTCCCTGGTGGCCCAGTGGTTAAGACTTTATGCTTCCACTGTAAGGAGGGTGGTTTCAATCCCTGGTCGAGGAGCCAAGATCCTACATGCCTCGTGGCCAAAAACAACATAAAACAGAAGCAATATTGTTAACGAATTCAATAAAGACTTAAAAAAAAAAAAAAGAGAGAGAGAGATCCACATGAAAAAAACATCTTAAAAAAGAGGCTGCCGAACTGTTTTCCCACATGTCGCGTCTTGCATTCCTCCCAGCGGAGTGGCGGCGCTCCATCGCAGTATCTGTAGCAGCTTGTGGTGTGGTCAGGTTTCCCTCTGGCTTATTTGCGCCATCCCCCGAGGTATGTAGTAGAATCTCATCGCGGTCCTGGTTTTAATTTGCATTTCCTTGTTGACTACCCTGTGGAGCATCCTTTCAGGTAGTTACTTGCCGTTCATACAATTTCCTTGGGGAGATGTCTGTCCAAATCTTTTGCCTGTTTTTTCTTTCTTTTGATTGTTTTGTCTTTAATATTCTGGTTACAAGTCCCGTCTCAGATGTCTGATTTATAGATTTTTGGAAAATTTGCCTAAGGAGAAAATTTCCAAGAGAAGATGGTGGGTTGATTCTCTTTGCTACAAAGAGATTTTCTACAGCAGAAACTAATGCTGCATTGTAAAGCAACTATGTGTGCTCAGTCACCCAGTCGTGTCCGACTCTTTCCGATCCCGCAGACTGTAGCCCACTCAGGCTCCTCTGTCCCTGGGATTTTCCAGGCAAGAATACTGGAGTGGGTTGCCATTTCCTTCTCCAAGGGATCTTTCTGACCCAGGGATTGAACCTGGATCTCCTGTGTCTCCTGCATTAGCAGACAGATTCTTTACTACTGAACCACTTATACTCCCGTAAAAAAAGAGATATGTGTAAGAAAGCAAAAAAAAAAAACAAAAAAAAAAACCAAAACCCTGTTATTTGAGAACATGGTGATTAACTTTATCAGGAATAATACTGCTTTATCATCTCATTCTTTTTTCTTTTATAAGTTTATTATTTATATGTATTTTGTATTTATTTATAAGTTTATTATTTTCAATCTTTTAAAAATCTTTATGGATTTATTTATTTTTGGCCACTCTGGGTCTTCCTTCCTGCACAGGCCTTCTCTAGTTTCGACAAGCAGGGGCTACTCTGCACTTGCGATGTGTGAGCTTCTCATTGCAGTGGCTTCTCTTGTCACTGAACATGGACTCTAAGCACAGGCTTAATAGTTGTGGCTCATGGGCTTCGTTGTTCCACAGCACATGGGATCTTTAGTTAGGGTATGTGGGATCTAGCTCCCTGAGCTGGGGTTGAACCGAGGCCCCCTGCATTGGTCTCACAGAGTCTTAGCCACTGGACCACCAGGGAAGCCCCTGCCATCTCATTCTCATCCATGGAGTTTCCAGTGCTATTTCTGTCCCTAGTCTCTAGTACTCACTACATGTCATCTTGTTAAGATAATTATTACGTGAGATATTGCATCCCAGTGTGTTTTTAACAACCTGACGTCTTATTGTAAACAGTGTTCTTGTGTGCTTAGTCGATCAGTCGTGTCTGACTCTTTGCGACCCCGTGGACTGTAGCCCACAAGGCTCCTCTGTCCATGGGGATTCTCCAGGCAAGAATACTGGAGTGGATTGCCATGCCCTTCTCCAAGGGATCTTCCAACCCAGGGATCGAACCCAGGTCTCCCACACTGCAGGCTGATTCTTTACCAGCTGAGCCATCAGGGAAGCTCCTAAACAATGTTCTTAAATAATGAGAAAAGTAAAATATCACAATTGGGTGTAACTAGAACAGGACTAAATGATCTTCCAGCATAAATAAAGATCTTCCAGGCTAAAATTAAGTGAATATTTTATTTCCTCTATCAGTTTATTACACATTCACACATATGTTCATGTATGCTGTGCTGCGTGCTGTGCTTAGTCGATCAGTCGTGTCCGACTCTTTGCGACCCCATGGTCTGTAGCCCACCAGGCTCCTCTGTCCGTGGGATTCTCCAGGCAAGAAGACTGGAGTGGGTTGCCATGCTCTCCTCCAGGGGATCTTCCCAACCCAGGGGTCGAACCCTCGTCTCCTGCATTGGCAGGCAGACTCTTTCTCATCTGAGCCACCAGGGAAGCCCATATACATGTATAATAATACATCTATATGTTGTTATAAACTCAAGAGAAGACGCTTGAGAGTCCCTTGGACTGCAAGGAGATCAAACCAGTCAATCCTAAAGAAAATCAACAGACTATTCATTGGAAGGACTGATGATGAAACTGAAGCTCCAATACTTTGGCCACCTGATGTGAAGAGCCAGCTCATCGGAAAAGACCCTGATGCTGGGAAAGACTGGGAGCAGGAGGAGAAGGGAGCAGAGGATGAGATGGTTGGATGCCATCACTGACTCAATGGACATGAGTTTGAGCAAACTCTGGGAGATAGTGAAGGACATGGAAGCCTGTCGTGCTGCAGTCCATGGGATCGCAAAGAATCAGACACGACTTAGCGACTGTACAACAAACAACGTAAACTCTTCTAAGATATTATAAAATAAAAATGGAAAAATAAAGTGTGAAAAAAAAAAGATGGTGGATGTGGTGCATGAATTTGGTGTCCGGAACCTTGACCTTTCTTTAGGGGCAAAGGTGGACCGGGTGAGGTGGGGGTTGGGAGTCCCCTAGAGAAAGACCTCCTGATAAGATGAGAAGTGAATCTGGTCTTCTGTGAGGTCCTGCCCCACACAACATCTGTCTCAGATCAGGAGACCCCGGTGGCATCTCTCTAGGTGCCCACACTGGCTGGCCCTGTTAGACTTCCCTGTGGCCACTGGGCCAGGCTGGGGCAGACCATCAAGAACAGCAAGTGCTTGTGTGAAGCCCGGGTATCAGCCACGTACGTGGCCTCGTTTCTGAACGAGATGACCATGCATCCTGGAATGGAGGTGGGGCCTTTGCTGGGCCTGCAGGAGCGAGGGCTGGGTAGGTATGTGGCTGGCGCAGGAGGGAATCACAGGGTGAGTTTCTGGGTTAGGGTGGGTCCTGGGTTGTGCGCCTCGGCCTGGAGTCCGAAGGCTCTGGCCACTGGAATTTCTACCCTGGTCCGGGGAGGGTGGCTCTGAGACATCCGGACATTCCTATGAAAATGACCTGGGGTGGGGTGGGTGCTGCCTCCTGCCTCTCTCCAAGCTCCGTCCAGCCCATCCTATTCTTGTGTGCTGGGGGCTGGGGTGCTGCCCACAAGCAGGATCCTCACTCTTCCCCGGGGCAGGCCTTGCCCAGGGATGACCAGACAGTGGTCAGAGCTGAGGATGGGGCTCGCGTGCTGCTGCCCCGGGACTGCTGGTGCGGGCTCCCTCTGCCCCCAGCCTTGGCTCCCTGATGTCGTAGGTCCTGGGGCGCTCTCACAGCAATGCCAAGGGCTCCTACCTGCTCCTCCCTGGGTGGGGCCTTGTGCTGCAGGGGTGCCCAGCCTGGGCACTGCCCGGGTCCTCACTGCTGGGCACCATCCTGCACTCTGCAGGGGAAGCGGGGGAGCATTGGAGTGTGGCAGTACCCCCCGCCCCCTGCCCCCAGACTGGGGACTGAGTGTTCGG
Organism: Dama dama; assembly: GCF_033118175.1. Lineage (NCBI taxonomy): Eukaryota > Metazoa > Chordata > Mammalia > Artiodactyla > Cervidae > Dama > Dama dama. The sequence goes on from NC_083702.1 coordinate 13,319,027, forward strand.
GGAGTTCTCTCCAGCCCAGCCTGGGGAATCGCTACTCGAGGAGTTTCAGAGACTCTGGGCTCTTGATCCCCTGAGAGATCTGGATTCTGGGACGGGCACCTGGAGGGACACCCGTGGGTTGGTTCAGTCCCTTGGCCTCCAGTACTTTCGGGACTTTTGCTTTATGTTAGAGTCCTGAGAGGGGCCCAGAGGAGAAATAAATGCAAGGCTGCAAGGCTTAACCCTCCCATCCTCCCACCCCCACCAGCCCAGTTTCCCAAAATGTGTGTGTGTCTATATATACATATATATACAAAATGTGTGTGTGTCTATATATACATTTATATATATACAAAAGTTTGGTTTTGGCTGTACCTCGAGGCTGGTGGGGTCTTAGGTCCCAGATCAGGGACTGAACTTGTGCCTTCAGCAGTGAGAGCGTGGAGTCCTAACCACTGGACAGCCAGGGAAGTCGCTACCTTTTTAAAAATGATTTTTTTATTGAAGTTTAGTTGAGTTACAATGCTTTGTTAATTTCTGCTGTATAGCAAAGTGATTCAGTTCCACATACATGCATTCTTTTTTACTTTTTTTTAAATTAATAGCTTTTGTTATTTTGAGCAGTTTTGGGTTTACGTACAAATTAGGCAGAAATTATGCAAAATACCCTTCATCCTCCCCTACTTTCTCCTTTATTAACTCTTGCTTCTGTGGCATTTTTTGTTACCTTGATGGGCCATATTGATGGCTATGTTATTAACTGCAGTCCACAGTTTACATTAGGGTCTGATCTATGTGTTCTGTGCTCTGTGGGTTTGGACAAATACCTAATTGCAGGTGACTGACGCTAGTGGTAAAGAACCCGCCTGCCATTGCAGGAGACATGAGACCTGGGTCTGATCCTTGAGTAGGGAAGATCCACTGGTGGAAGGCATGGCAACCCACTCCAGTGTTCTTGCCTGGAGAATCCCATGAACAGAGGAGCGTGGCGGGCTACAGTCAGTAGGGTTGCAAAGAGTCAGACATGACTGAAGCGACTTGCACGTACATACCATTAAAGCATCGGATGGGCTAGCTCAGTGCCCAAGAACATCCGTGTACCCCTTGCTCATCCCTCCATGGAGCTTTGCTTGTCCCCACAGTGTCGCCCTCTCCAGATGTCCTGCAGTCGTGGTCCTGTATCAGTAGCCTTTCTCAATGGCTTCAGGTGGACCTCCTGTGGGAATATGCCTTTAGGCTTCCTCCATGTTCTGCCTGACTTGACAGCTTATTTCTTTTTCATCATGAACAATATTCTGCTTTCCCCAGCTTTTCTCTTTGTCTGTGGGGACTTTCTGAGGTCCAGGGAGGGGACGTGGCCCCAGGTCTGAATGTGGAACTAGTTTGTTTTTCTTCTGAGATCAGAGGGGCTTGGGAACTGCTTCATCAAGGCCCCTTGGGGGGCCCCAACACAGGCCCCCAGGGTGGGGTGGGGGTGGAGGGCCTTGGGCACCCATTTGCTGGATGCCTTAGGGCTTGGTCCACATAGACCCACGGCCTGGCCATTTGGGAGGAGGGCTGGGGTCAGAACTGAGGGGGTGGCATGCTGGTGCCTCGCCCTCATTGACATTGCTACCCCTAGGGAGGGGGGTGGGGTGGGGCATCTGGGGATGGGCCTCTAGCCTGTATCTGCTCAGGGATCTTATCTCTCATCTTTCTTTTCTTCTTTGAGCCTCTCTGTCGCTCCCTGCTGACTCCTCCCTCTGACCTGCTTCCCTCTCCTCCAGTTACCTCTCTCCGTGCCCCTCACCCCTCCTGCTCCTCACCTACCACTGTCCAGGGGCGATGCTACTCACTGTCCTTGCCCCATCTCCGTCATCCATCCATCATTCCTCTGGGAGCCAGCCAGGTGCCGGGTCTGTGGATACGAGTCATCCTGGTCCTCACGATCATTACCTCCTCTGCTGTGTATCTGCAAGAACGTAGCCCCAGACAGTCGTGGCTTGCCAGGTCAGTATCCCCTGGCCAGTGTGAGGCCCAGTCAGGCCTCCGACCCTGGGCTCCACGGTGCCGCCCTCCTGGCCAAGCCTGGCTCTCCGTGACTTTGGTTCCAGCACACATTCACACTGGAAGGTCTGTGCCTGCTCCTCTTTTGCCTTCTTCCCTTCCACCCTCTCCCCATCCTGTCCTGTCAGGAAATGGGATGCAGTCAACATCCCCATTGAAAGGAGAGGGAGGGGCGCCCTGCCACCCTCCAGGGCTTTGCCTTTCGGCCCACGCGGTCCCTCTCACCACTCTGCCAGAGGTGGGTGTTTGGTCTGGTTTCCGAGGTGAGGATGCAGGAACTTCAGGAGGTGAATGCAGAGCTGCTCAGAGGCAGACGATAACCCAGGTCCTGCAACTCTGAACTTCACGATGAACCGCACGGCCTCACGCTCAGCTTCTTCAGAGCTGCATGCGTCCAGGGAGGAAGGGGTACTGCCCAGTGCAAAGGGGCCGTGGGGGTGTCTGGGCATCACGGCCCCGGTTCTGTGTGGTTTTCTGCATGAGGCCCTTTGCTGGCCTCCTGCGAGCCCTGGCTAGCCTTCTTAGTCACACAGTCGTCCCTTCTGTCCAACGGGGTGCTCTGCCCAACTCAGCCCGGCCCTGCTCCTTCCTTCCATACTTGGGGAGTGCCTGCCTTTTCTCTTCGTTTTTGGTTATGAGCAGGCAGCTTCCTTTCTCTTCTGTACGGCGGGCCCTGGACTTCTGGAGTGACCCTTTCTCTCCCTTCTCCATCTGCATCTTTTTTCCCTTCTATCTCCTGGTGGTGTTATTGTTTAGTCACTAAGTCGTGTTTGACTCTATGCAACCCCATGGACTGTAGCCTGCCAGGCTCCTCTGTCCATAGGATTCTCCAGGCAAGAACACTGGAATGGGTTGCCATTTGCTTATTTTTAAAAAGTGTGGTAGAATATGCACAACTTGAGATGTACCATTTTAACCATTGTTAAGTGTACAGTTAGTTCAGTAGCATTATGTTGTGTTACCATCAGCCTCCATCTTCAGAACTTTTTCAGTATTCCAAACAGAAACTCTGTCCCCTTTAAATCACAACTTCCCCCCCCCCCCCACCTCAGCCCCCTCATAACCTGTCTTCTACTTTCTGTCTGCGTGGATTTGCCTGTTTTAGGTGTTTCATATAAGTGGAATCACAGAATATTAGTGCTTTTGTGTCTGACATTTCACTTAGCTTCATGTTCTCAAGTTCATTCATGTTGTAGCATGTGTCAGAATTGCATTCCTTTTTATTTTTTATTAAAATTTTTTTTTGGCCATGCCGTGTGGCTTGTGGGCTCTTAGTTTCCTGATCAGGGATTGAAACTGGGCCCCAACAGTCAAAGTGCCAAGTCCTATCAACTGGAACACCATCTCCCCTCCTCCTGCCCCCCATCTTTTTTTAAAAATTCCTTTTTAAAGCTGAATAATATAATTCACTGTATGAATAGATGACCTTTTGTTTATCCCTTCATCTCATGATGGACATTTGGGTTGTCTCCACCTTTTGGCTGTCTTGGGACCTTTGGGCGCATTTTTCTCCACCAACTTTGGTTTTCCCAGGGCCTTGATCTTGGCGCCTGTTAGAATCCTCCCCTTTGCCTGAGATGTTTACCTGTAATGGCTTACCTTGTTACTCTCCCAGGTACACTGGATTCTTGTCATTCCTGACTTCCATAGAGTCACTGGGAACATGAATTAACAGGTACAGAGCCAGAGTTCCAAAGGCAGACACGGGTTAGGGTCCTGTGAGTCCCTGGTTGCAACATTTTTGTCATCTGTTTAATTCGTAACCTTGTTTTGTCTGTGTTTCTGTCCATAGACACATAATTTATTATAGACTGTTGATTCATTAACATTGAACTCACAGCCAACTGTGCCATCACTCATGCCTGGACAGGGTTTATCTAATGCATGGATTTTCTCTGTAAGGCATGTCACGACCTTCTTGCACTTGGAGTCACCAGTCAGCCCCCTAGCGCTTCACTTGGGTGCTGTTTTAAACAGTGAAATCAACAACAAAAAAGACAGAAATGTCAAAGTTGTGGCACTAAATAGATGGAGGAAAGGATGCTTGTTTAGGGTCTGAGCTGAAACTGGAAGGCAGGGCAGCCTCACTGGACCTCAGCTAGATCAAGGATGATGGTCTCACAGCTCAGGGATGTATCCAAGTGACCCGGAAGCACCGCCAGTGTTGACCTGGGTTACAGATTCTAGTGAATGGGCGAGTCTGCAAATATGGAATCTATGAATAATAAAGGATGACTGTACTTGCACCATCACGGGGACCCCTGGACCCATAGATTGAAGGAAGTAGAGGGCAGGACCATGACCTAGTAAGCTTGGACCTCAAGCCTGGCATCCAGTAGGTAATTTCAGTTTTGCATGGGTCCTTAGTTGCTCAGCTGTGTCCAACTCTTTTTGACCCCATGGACTGTAACCCGCCAGGCTCCTCTGTCCATGGGATTCTCCAGGCAAGAGTACTGGAGTGAGTAGCCATTCCCTTCTCCAGGGGATCTTCCCAACCCTGGGGATCGAACCCACACCACCTGCATTGCAAGTGGGTTCATTACTATCTGAATCACCAGGGAAGCCCCAGTTTCAACTTTTTTGAGATACAATTGACATCTGGAAATGTAAGAGACTTCAAGTGCACATCTGGTGATTTAATGTATGTGTTATGAAAGGGTCCCCTCCATCTGGTTAGTTAACACATCTCTCAGCTCACATAGTTTTCTCTTGTGTGTGAGAAGATTTCAGTGCTACTCTTTTAGCAGATTTCAGTTGTATAATCCAGGGCTAACAGCTGCAGGCACCGTGTGAGACATTAGACCTCAGACCTTATTCTTAGAGGTTAACTGTTCTGTGCCCTTTTACTGACCTCTCCCATTCGCTTCACCCTCAGTAGATATTTGTAGGTGGACTGGTGTCCGGAATTAAGTACAGAGGCCTGGCCTCTGGGAAGTAATATGTGTGAATTTGGAGACGGTGAGGATACCAGGAGCTGGAGGAAAGAGTGGGCAGGGCTGGAGGAAGGCCGGAGCGCAATGGTCCTGAGTTCCCCTCCAGATCTAGTTTCAGGAGTGAGGTCAGAGCAGCAAAGCCTCCAAGTTGACCACCCCTCACCCCAGCCTGGCCTACCGGACGTCTCTACCTGCATCAGTGTGTGCAGGACTTTGTGGTCTTCATACCCTTGGGTCCAATCTCCAGAGCCTAGTCTGGTGGCAGTAGCCAGGGTAACGATGAGAGAGCCATTTTTGTCCCAGCCCTGATGTCTATTGGATGGAAAACATCCACGTTCCATCCAACGTGATGTTCTGTGGGTTCTGTAACAACTGAGTCAGGTCGGGCAAAGCACCTGGGGTTCAGAGACTTGACCCCACCTGCCCTGATAACCGGAATTCCCAGGTGGCGCTAGTGGTAAAGAACCTGCTTGCCAATGCAGGAGACATAAGAGATGCAGGTTCAATCCCTGGTTCAGGAAGTTCCCTTAGAGAAGGGCATAGCAGCCCACTCCAGTATTCTTGCCTGGGGAATCCCATGGATAGAGGAGCCTGGTGGGCTAGAATCCATGGGGTCACAAAGAGCGGGACACTACTGAAGTACATATGAATGTTCTGTTAACCGGGCCTCACAGACAAGTCCTTCAGCCTGAAGAATGATCCCTGTTTGGGGCTGAGGTGGAGAGGACCTGCTCCCCCACCCCAGATTACTTTAGTAAGCCTCAATCAATCCTAAAGGAAATCAACCCTGAATAGTCATTGGAAGGACTGATGCTGAAACTGAAGCTCCAATACTTTGGCCACCTGATGCGAAGAACCTACTCATTGGAAAAGACCCTGATGCTGGGAAAGATTGAGGGCAGGAGGAGAAGAGGGTGGCAGAGGATGAGACGGTTGGATGGCAGCAGTGACTCAATGGACATGAATTTGAGCAAGCTCTGGGAGTTGGTGATGGACAGGGAAGCCTGGCGTGCTGCAGTCCATGGAGTCGCAAAGAGCTGGACACGACTGAGCGACTATACAGCAATAGGAACAACTCCCCTATCTCCTGTATCTTTACACCTGGGCCTCCTGTATCTGGAAGATTGGGAGTGGTTTCTGGAAGGAAACCCCATGTTTTCTTCTCCTCCCAGCTTCTCAGTTAGGAGTCACTGGGATGCAGGAGGTGGTTCATCCAGAGGCCCCCAGGAGAGGAGCAGCAGCGTGAGAGCTGAGGCATCGGTGGGCAGGATGTCAGACCCCCTGCTGAGAGTCCTGTGTGGCTGCAACCTTTAGCCTGGATCCCAGAGCTCCTGTCCTCGTGACTGGGAAGGAGCCCCAGACCCTGTCTCTCCTTAACTTTCTGGGTGATGCCAGGCAAGTCCTATGAACTTCCTGAGTTTCCGTCTCCATCACTTTCAGTCTGGGGGCAGGACAGCTGCTGTTGTTCTTCAGTTGCTCAGTCGTGTCTGACTCTCTCTGCAACCCCATGGACTGCAGCCCGCCAGGCTCCTCTGTCCATGGGATTCTCCAGGCAGGAACACTAGAGTGGGTTACCATGCCCTTCTCCAGGGGATCTTCATGACCCAGGAATCCAACCTGCGTCTCCTGCTTGTCAGGCAGATTCTGTACCACTGAGCCACCAGGGAAGCCCCAATAATAATTAAACTGGCTAGTTAGTAATGCGAATATCTGAGGAGTGGTGTCTCCTGGCTATGCCTGGGTTTTCTCCTGGGGTTGAACACTAAACACAGCAAGTGCCCTGGAGGCCAGAAAGTTAGGAGATGACAGGAGGGTGCCCCATCTTTCTTGATGTCATGTGGGCCCCTGGGAGAGCAGGGACTGTGGTCCCCAGGCCCTTCCTTCCCCGAGCTGGGAGGTGGCCCCAGACGCTGCCCTACGAGGCAGGTCTGCAGAGGCCTTGCACTGGGTCCGCCCTGGGGAGCGCAGGGCAGCGGGTCACCCGAGGTCCCGGGCCTGGGATCCGTTACCAAAATGGAGCTGCTTCCAGCCCTGTGTGGCCTGCTGTTCCTTGCCCACGAGGCCGGCTTCCTGGCTTCTCCCCCTATCACAGCCCACGGCCATGACAGAGCTCCCACACGGCCTCTGCCCGTGGCTCAGAGACTGTGGAGTGGGGTGAGCCAGCAGCATCTGGGAGAAGGGTCCCCCTGCTCCTCCCCCAGCGCTCCCCAGAGACCCTCGGGGGCCTGCCAGGAGTAGCTGGAGGAGACAGATGGCCTCGTTAAGCCTGGGCCAGGTGCCACCAGCAGAGGAACAAAAATAATCCCTGACTTGGCCCCAGGTCCTGCCCCGGAGGCCTCCGGTTCTGCTCCCACGCCACCCAAGGCAAACTCTGGCTCCCTCCTAGGGACCACTGATGCCGGTTACTCAGAACTTTTCCGAAGAATTGGGAACTTACAGCTTTTATTGAGATCTTTCTAATAATGAGACTGGGCTTCCCTGGTGGTTCAGTTGGTAAAAGAATCTGCCTGCCATGCAAGAGACCCAGGTTTGATCCCTGGTTTGGGAAGATCCCCTGAAGAAGGAAATGGCAACCCACTCCAGTATTCTCGCCTGGAAAATCCCACCAACAGAGGAGCCTGGTGGGCAACAGTCCATGGGGTCGCAAAGAGTCGGACATGACTGAGTGACTGACACTTTCTCTTTCCTTTGGAGACTGGGGGTCAAGCCGAGAGCCACAGGCTCTGCTGGGGCAGGGAGGAGCTGCCCGCACAGTTCACAGGTGAGCTGGCTCAGGTCCAGGGAAACACAGGGACTTGTCCATGGTCATAGCGGCTTGTAGAATAGGAGCCAGATCCTGGGACTCTCTTGATTCCCAGGCATCATCCTTTCATTTTTCAGCCTCCAAGATAAACCCCAAAGGGATCTGCATACATACTCAAGCCCTCCCTTGGGCGCGCCCAGGCCCAGAGATTGCTGAGATTTTCTTGTTTCATGACACTAAACAGAACCCTGTGTCCTTCCTACAGAGAAATCATTAATCCACAAACACGCACCAAATAGCCATTCATGTGGTCGTCCTTCTGTGCCCCAGTGTGTGCAGCATGCAGAAGATTTAGTAGAGAAAGACAACAAGCCCTGCTCTCTGGGGGGCTGCGATGTGTTGAGGGGGAGCAGTTGCCCCTGGGAGCCGGGGCTGAGGGTGCCCAGAGCACAGAGACTGAGTTGGGACCATCCTCCCAGAAGAAGTGAGACTTTGGCTGCAACAGCCGTACCCCTGACACTGATTAAGGATACTTCAGTAACAAAAATGAAAAATGAAGGAAGATTTTGGCTGGACCTTAAGGATGGGTGAGAATTGGCCGGATGAAAAGAGGGGGGTGGGGAGGAAGGTCACAGGCAGCTCGGCCCCTGTGCAGGGGGAGAGCTTAGCATGTTGGGGTGTCATTTGGGGCTTGGGGTGGGTGCAAAGAAGAGGGAGGACGGAGGATGGTGTGGACGGACGGAAGGTATGGCTGGAGAGCCAGAATCAGCGGATGAAGGGCCGTGCACAATCCCGTCATCTAAGAGCCTGGGAAGGATTTTAAGTGGAGGAGCCACGTGATCAGACGTGTTCTGTAGAAGCTGCAATGGAAAGATGATGGAGTCCGGATTGGACTGGCCCGGTCGTCCAGGTGAGCACTGGTGTAGGTGAAGCTTCGGGGTAGGGCTCCAGGAGAGAAAGCCAGGATGTGGTTATTAATTGCTGATGGGAGAAGAGACGGGGAGTCAAAGTGCACTCCTTGGCTGCTGGCCTCTGGGCAGATGGTGGTGTCATCTCCCGAGAGACAGAAGAGGAGCTGGATTCAGTCTCAAGCCTTGTGACTTTGGACGCATTGAGAGGGAAGAGCTTCAGAGATGTCTGATGATCAGTGGGTGGCTGCTCTGCAGCCAGAACCCAGGGAAGACTCGGGTTTGGATGGGAAGGTCTAATCCAAGGTGAAGGCAGTAGGTTAGATGACTCGAGAACTGTCTTGGGCTTCCATGTGTCTTGAAAATCAACTCAAGTTTGTGGAAAACCTTGTGGGATTTTAGTCATTCTTTCATTGAATTTACGATTTATCCAGAGAGTTTCAACCTCTTGGCGATACTGTTTTCCATGAACACATGAACACACAGGTTCTTCTCCATTTATTTAGAAATGATGTCTTTTTAAAAAAATTATTTTAATTGGAAGCTAATTACTTTACAGTATTGTGGTGGTTTTTTGCCATACATTGACATGAGTCAGCCATGGGCGTACATGTGTTCCCCATCCTGAACCCCCCTCCCACCTCCCTCCCCATCCCGTCCCTCAGGGTCACCCCAGTGCACCAGCCCTGAGCACTTGTCTCATGCAGAAGTGATATCTTTAAAGCAGTTACCATTTTCTCTGTAAAGATCTCATCCTTTGTTGGATTTATCACTACTTGATAAATTATGACTTTGTATCTAAACAGGATATTTTAAAAAATTGCATTGTTAAATTTCTTATTTCTGGCATAAAAATGGAATTGATTTTGTTATGTTGGTCTTGTTGAACTCAGAAACTTTTTTTAATGATTTGTTTCTTTTCAATCTTCTATCATAATTCCTAAGCATAGTGACAATTTTACTTCTTTCTTTCCAATCTGCGGAGCTCTTTTGTTCTACTGTGTTGGCTAGGACTTCTGTTACAGTGTTGAGTGTTCAGTGTTGAAAGTAAGCATTCTTTATCTTATTTCTGACTTTACATGTAATACTTCTAGTGTTTAATCATTAAAAGTTCTGGTCACCAAGTCCAATCTGTGACTAGGTGTTTTTCCCCTCACCAGCCAGCAAGTATTTGACACCAGCTGAGTACCCTACAATTCAACTCAGTTCTAACATTATCTATCTGGAAATAGCATGGGATCCTACAGGCTAAAGCCTCAGTCCAACAAGACGGCCCTCACCCTGTAAGTTCAGGTTATCATCAACTATAGACAGACTGGGGAGCATCCCTGCTGGCTCAGTGGTAAAGAATCCACCTGCAATGCAGGAGATGCAGGAAACACGGGTTCGATCCCTGGGTTGGGAAGATCCCCCAGAGGAGGGCATGGCAACCCACTCCAATATTCTTGCCTGGAGAATTCCACGGACAGAGGAGCCTAGTGTGCTACAGTCCATGGGGTCACAAAGAGTCGGACACGACTGAAACAATTGAGCATGCATGCATAGGTAGATTGGAGGTTCCAGGGACCGCCCCCCCCCCCCCCAACCTCCTTGGGTTCAATTCACTTGCTTGTGTGGTTCTCAGAACTCAGAGAAACATTTCACTTACCAGCCTACCAGTTTGCTATAAAAGGATGTAACTCAGGAACAGCAGATGCAAGGGATGCACATGACGTGGCTTGGGGAAGGAAGCAAGCTTCCAGGCCCTTTCTGTGGGCAGCCCCTCTCCCCACCTCTTCACACAGTCACCATACTCAGAAGCTCTGAGATCATTTCTTCTTATATTCGTCATTTTGGATTTTGAGATTCTTTAGCAAGGCTTTGGGTCTCAGCAGTCTGAGTTAAGATTGTCTACTCAGAGATTATTAGCCTGGGGTCACTGTTTATTTTTGTGAATTGACTGGGGCTTCCTGTAATATAAAGTTCAGATCTCAAATCCACTTAAGGGCAGAACTTTGGCTGCACATTCTGAGGAAAGAGGATTCTTTTTTATATCTAGGGCTTAGGTCAAGACAGACCATCTTCCACGTCGTATTTTATGAATAGTCTACCTTTTCTCCGAGGATTGAGTTACAACCACCCTGCTTGTCTCTGGTGTAAGGTCTCATAGGTGTGGCCACTAAAACTCAGGGGCTTCTTTACTGGGCTTCCCTGATGGCTCAGGAGTAAAAAATCCGCCTGCCAACGCAGGAGACGTGGGAGATGTGAGTTTGATCCCTGGGTCGGGAGGATCCCCTGGAGGAGGAAATGGCAACCCATTCCAGTATTATTGTGACACCTTCAGACACACTTTGAGGAAAACTTTTTTTTTTTTTTTAATTTGGAGTATAGTTGTTTTATAACGCTGTGCCAGGTTCTGCTCTACCGCAGAGTGAGTCAGCCAGGCATATATGTATATTCCCTCTATTTTGGATTTCCTTCTTATTTAAGTCACCACCGGGCACCGAGCAGAGTTTCCTGTTCTATACAGTACCTTCTCGTTAGTTATCTATTTTATATGTATTATCAATATATGTCAGTCCCAATCTCCCAATTCATCCCACACACCCCCTTTTCCCTTTGGCATCCCAAATGTTTGTTCTCTATGTCTGTGTCCCTACTTCTGCTTTGCAAAGCAGATCATCTATACCATTTCTTGAGATTCCACATATATGCATTAATGTATGATATTTGTTTTTCTCTTTCTGACTGACTTCATTCTATATGAGAGTTTGTAGGTTCAACCATGTCTCTGCAAATGACACAATTTCATTCCTTTTTATGGCTGAGGAGTGCTCTGTTGCATATATGTACCACATCTTCTTTATCCATTCCTCTGCTGATGGACACTTAGGTTGCTTGCCTGTCCTGACTGTTGTGAATAGTGCTGCAGTGAACACTGGGATGCGTGTATCTTTTTGAATTATGGTTTTCTCTGGGTAGATGTCCAGGAGTGGGATCACTGGGTCATATGGTAGGTCTGGTTTTTGTTTTTTAAGGACCCTCCATACTGCTCTCCATAGTGGCTGTAGGAAAACTTATTTTAACAGCCACAGAGTGGAGGTCAATGTAAGTTTGTTATGCTGAAAGACCTGGGACCCTGGGGGGTGGAGATTGAGAGTCAGCTGCACTAGGGATTCGCTCCATGACCTCTGGCGTGTCCCTAGGCCTCCCTGGTCTCAGGGTCCTTATCCTCAAGCTGAGGGGATTGGGTTAGGTTTCCGCTAGGGTTCCTGCCTTGAATTTCAGTGGTTCTACCCTCCTTCCGACTGCATGTCCATGCCAGCAGCCAGGCCAAGCTCCTTAGACCCTCCACCCCTCCCGGGAGGTGCTACACCCACTCAGCTCCTCCTTTTCCTCCGCTGTGACCTTGACCGTGCTCACCCCCATGCCCACCTCTCTGTGAAGAGTGGTGCCTCTAACAAGCCTGGGGAAGAGGGAGAAAGGGAGGAGGGATGCTTGGGGAGGTCTTATCTCAGAGAGTCTGGGATGGTAGTGGGCGGGAACTCAGGTGTTCTGACTCCTGGCCCTGGGTTTGGGCTGCTGGATCACACTGCTCCTGATGGCTAATGAGGGAGAAGGGAGGGGCTGACATGTGTGATGGGGAGGGGGTCCCCCTTTGCAGAGGTGCTTGGTGGCTGAGAGAGAGGGGATGCTGGGGCCTCCAGAGGGCTTTGGGAGGTAAATGGTGCCCACCTGGTTTTTATGATCCAAAAACTGCCTTAAGATTATTAGTATATGCTGCTGTTGTTTAGTCATGTTTGACTCTTTTCGACCCCATGGACTGTAACCCTCCAGGGTCCTCTGTCTATGGGATTTCCCAGACAAGAATACTGGAGAGGGTTGCCATTTCCTTCTCCAGGGGATCTTCCTGGCCCAGGGATCGAACCCGGGTCTCCTGCAGTGCAGGTGGATTCTTTACCGACTGTTACCAGGGAAGCCCTAACACCTGAGAATCTGCCAGGGTTAGACTCTTCCTCTAAAAGAGCCTGAGCTGGGAGGAAGTAGGAGAATGGTGACCTGCGTTTTATTTTGCATGCTTCTTTTAATTTCATATTTTAATTATGGTTAAAAAGACACATACAATTAATCATCTTAACCATTTTGAAGGATACAGTTGCGTCATGTCCAAGTATATTCATAAGTGGATATATGCATAACTGAATCGCTTTGCCGTACACCTGAAACTAACACAGCATTGTAAACCAACTGTACTGCCATAAAACATTTTTAAAAATAAAAGGTAAACTTAAAACCAGGGGAAAGAATGTATATTCATATTGTTGTGCAGCAGCGGACCTCTGGAACTTTTTCATCTTGCAAAACAGAAACTCTGTACCGAGCAACTCCCCGCCTCCTCCCCGCTCCAGCCCCGGGTGGCCACCATTCTACCGTCTGTCTCTGTGACTTCAGTTGCTCTCAGATGTCATAAAAGCGGAATCACAGCGTATTTGTCTTTAGTGACTGGCTTGCGTCATTAGGATACTGTGTCAAGGTTCATCTCTACTGTATAATATACAGACACCATGTTCTGCTTATCCATTCATCCATCCGTGGACACTTGGGTTGCTTCTGTCTCTCGGCTCTTGTGATTAATGCTGCTATGAACATGGGTGTACACACATGTCTTCGAGATACCGCTTTCAGTTCTCTTGGATGTATATGCAGAAGTGGAATTGCTGGACCATAGGTAGTCTGAATTTTTTAGGGACATCCGTACTGTTTTCCCTAGCTGTTGTACCACTTTACTTTCCCACCAACAGTGCATGATATTTTGCATTCTTTTGCCCCTTTGTGGTTTAACGTAGAACAACCCTGGTACTTGGTCCTCACTTTTGACTTCTCAGTGCCATCTTGGGTCTTAGAGCCACAATCAGGGCCCGGTCATTGAGCTCTCACAGGGTGGGAAGCTGAGGTTGATGGACTGAAGATGACCTGCTCTTGACCCCCCCAGACCTTCTGCCTCACTCTGTTCCCTGGGGTCCCTGGCCTTTTTCTTCGAGTTCCTGAGCTGCGATGGGCAAGAAAGGAGGAGCACCTGGTTCGGGGGTGGTGCTCCCTGGGTGCCCCGCTCCACATCCACACATTCGTCCACTGATGCCCTGGTGGTTTCTGCCCAAACAGGTCCAACGGGCGCTCCTCCAAGCGGAGCCTTGGAGGGCAAGGCCGGCACCATTACCTCCAACGAGTGGGGCTCTCCCAACTCCCCCGAGGGGAGCAACGTCTCTGGGGGCAGCCAGGCCTTGGACAAGCCCATCGACAATGACGCGGAGGGTGTGTGGAGCCCTGACATTGAGCAGAGCTTCCAGGAGGCCCTGGCCATCTACCCGCCCTGCGGTCGGCGCAAGATCATCCTGTCGGACGAAGGCAAGATGTACGGTAAGGAGGCTGTTGGGTCTGGGCCACCGTACCCCTGTTCAGGGTCCAGTCCCGGAAATAGTTTCAGCGCAACAACCAGGTTCCCGCCAAGTGATGGAGGTGTGTGACTTCCTGGAACTCCTCCCAGGTGGACGCTGCTTTATTCTGTCCTGGACTCTTAAGGGATAGGGAGACCTTGGAGAAGATGCTCTTGGATGGATGTGGAGGGTGGGAAGAAGGTGGTAGGGGAAGACTTGGAAAAGTGGCAGAACATCCCCCCAGGGCAGGCTGGGAAAATCCCTCTAGCTGTCCCCCAGGCAAATGCCTGATCTTCTCCCAGCTTCCCAGTTGACTGTGAAGGGTGTTAGGAAGATGTCCTTACTCATCCTTTCCCTCCCTCCCCCAGGCAGCAGTCTGTTGTATACCAGGTAGGGTGGGGCAGATCTGTTTCCTGGTCAGTGGGGGGCAGAGGAGGGAACATACACGTCACTGTACACGGGGAGGAAGGAGTGTCCCCAGAGAGGACAGTGATCAGAGAAGGCTAGGTCTTCCTGAGCTGTTAAGGTTGGGAACATGTTCAGTGTCCAGCAGCCGGTGGACTGAGCCATTCGCCTGGGGCTATGTTGACTTCTGTGACTGTTTTGTTTTTCAAACTTTTCATGTTAGATTGTGTATAGCTGATTAACACTTGTGATGGTTTCAGTGCGTGGCAGAGTGACTCAGCCTTACATATACATGTAGCCATTCTCCCCAAACTCCACTCCCATCCAGGCTCCGTGTTGGTTTTTGGGTGGAAGATACAGTATCTGGGGAAGCAAGTTCAGTTCAGTTCAGTCGCTCAGTTGTGTCCAACTCTTTGTGACGCCATGGACTGCAGCATGCCAGGCCTCCCTGTCTGTCACCAACTCCAACTCATGTCCATCGAGTCAGTGATGCCATCCAACCATCTTGTCTTTCTGTCACCCCCTTCTCCTCCCGCCTTTAATCTTTGCCAGCATCAGGGTCTTTTCAAATGAGTCAGTTCTTCCCATCAGGTGGCCAAAGTATTGGAGTTTCAGCTTCAGCATCAGTCCTACCAATGATTATTCAGGACGGATTTCCTTTAGATTGGCTCTCCTTGCAGTCCAAGGGACTCTCAAGAGTCTTTTCCAACACCACAGTTCAAAAGCATCAATTCTTCAGCGCTCAGCTTTCTTTATGGTCCAACTCTCACATCCATGCATGACTACTGGAAAAACCATAGCCTTGAAGGAAGGCTTTGAGGAAGTAAAGTGAACAGTAACAGCTGTTGGGAGGCTCAGCTCAGCCATTGGAAAGTCCCCCAGGACACCCAGTTTGAGACATGGGTCTTGGGCAGGCGAGGGGAGTCTCTGTGACTGACAGAAGCCTTCCAGCTCCCGTGCTATGATTCCTAGGAAAGGAGGTGCTTCAGGGGGCTGCTCCCTGGGTCGCCCTCTGCTCTCAAAGAGATGGCTCCAAGCCAGATGCTTCTACCCCAGGGTAGATGCTTTGTCAGTTGTGAGGGGCCCTTGGGGGCTGACCCAACTCATCTCCTAGGCCTGCTGTAAGAAATTGCCACAAATTTAAGGGGTGCCTTAGACAAAGAAATGTATCCTCTGCAGAGTCAGGAGGCCAAAAGTCTGAACTCAAGGGGTCCATGGGGTTGGATGTGTTCCATGCCTCCCTCCTGGCTTCTGGTGGCAGCTGGCAGCCCTGGTGTACTTGGCTTGTGGCCACATCACTACCGTCTCTGACCCTGTTGTCACATGGCTGTCCTCTCTGAGTCTCTGTGTGTCCTCCTCTTATCAGGACACCAGTCTCTGGGGGCCCACCTTAATCCAATATGTGCCCAGTCGTGTCTGACTCTATATGACCCCATGGACTGTAGCCCGCCAGACTCCTCTGTCCGGGATTTCCCAGGCAAGAACACTGGAGTGGGTTGCCATCTCCTCCTCCAGGGGATCTTCCTGACCCAGGGATCAAACCTGCATCTTCCGTGTCTCCTGCATTGGCAAATGGATTCTTTACCACTGAGCCCCCAGGGAAGCCCTATATTCAATATGCCCTCATCTTAACTAATTATGTCTGTCAAGACCCTGCTTCTTGATGAGGTCAGGTGCTGAGGTGCTGGGTGGACATGAATGCTGGGGAGAGACTGTTCAACTCAATTCAACCGACCAAGCCCAAAGCCTCTTACTCACTGGCCCGGGGTGTCATGGACCCACATAGCCCCGCCTCCTTTATCCTTTTCCTTCACCTCCCCTGTGAGGGCAAAGGACTCCTTCTCCCCTGCTTGCTGGGGAAGCAAGGTCCTTTCTGGACCCTGGGTCTGTTCCTCGGTCATCAGTTAAAGCTGCTCATCCCTCCTTACCAGCCCCTCTGCAGTGGCTCTATTCAGGTCCTGGGTCAGCCCCCAGGCTGCGCTGCCTGACCCCTGCTCTAGTAGCTGCTTCTTACTTCTGGTCCCTGCGGAAGCTTCAGGGAGGAGGCAGCACTGTGCATGGAGCATCCGTGGATCTGGGTGGGGCTGCTTCTTGGAGGCTTTGCCCGTGGAGCTGGGGAGGAAGGGTCTCTGGTATCCGGGGTGCTTCCCACTGCTCAGGTGGTCACGAGCTGAGGGGTGAGGGTGAGAAGAGGGCAGGGCATGCAGGGAGGGGCAGGTGGGTGGCTGGAGAGCTGGCAGGTCCCTGGTGGGACTGTGATGGCTTCCTGGGGACCTGGCAGGATTCATCTTCCTGCTTTCAAGGGACAGAGGACCTGGCAAACACAGGTGGGCAGAGGTGCTCAGCGTGGGGAGGAAGCTGAGGTCACTGCTGTGTGGGGAAGACCCCAAGGGGTTGCAAACCGTGGAGAGCCAGTGGACAGTGTTTGAGGGCCGTTGTGGACCAGCTATGCCTTTGCGTGGGGTGGTAAATAAAACGGAACATCAACTTGACCGTTTTAACCATTTTTCAGTGCGCAGATCAGTGGCATTTAGTACATTCACATGGTTGTGTGACCATCCCCACCATCTGTCTCTAGAATTTTCTCATCCTCCCAAACTGAAACTCTGCCCTCCTTAAACACTACCTGCCCACCCCCCCGCCCCGCCCCAACCCCGGCCCCTGTTCCCCGCCATCCACTTTCTATCTCGATGGCTGTGACTCCTCTAGGGACCTCACCTAAGTGGGATCACACAGTGCTTGTCTTCCTCTGCCTGGCTTGTTGCAGTGACCATCGTGTCCTTGAGGTTCCTCCATGTTGTACGTAGCGGGTGTCAGAACCTCCTTCCTTTTGAAGACTGAGCCACGTTCCGTCATATGGATGGACCCTGTGGTGCATAGCTGTTGACTCAGTTGATGGATGTTTGGGTGAACGCTTCAGTTTTCTCAGTTGTTCAGTTCAGTTCAGTCACTCCATTGAGTCTGACTCTTTGTGACCCTATGAACTGCAGCACGCCAGGCCTCCCTGTCGATCACCGACTCCCGGAGTCCACCCAATCCCATGCCCATTGAGTTGGTGATGCCATCCAACCATCTCATCCTCTGTCGTCCCCTTCTTCTCCTGCCCTCAATCTTTCCCAGCATCAGAGTCTTTTCAAATAAGTCAGTTCTTCACATTAGGTGGCCAAAAGTGGAGTTTCAGCTTTAGCATCAGTCCTTCATTGGAAGGGCCAGATGGACTGGTTGGATCTCCTTGCAGGATGGACTGGTTGGATCTCCTTGCAGTCCAAGGGACTGTCAAGAGTCTTCTCCAACACTACAGTTCAAAAGCATCAATTTTTCGGCGCTCAACTTTCTTTATGGTCCAACTCTCACATCCATACATGACTACTGGGAAAACCATAGCCTTGACCAGACGGACAGTCGTTATGGGTGGCTATTTCTATCTGTATTCACGTAAAGAGATATTGGGGTTGGGAGACTTGAGCTTAGTCCCCTGGCGATACGACTGAGGCAGGATTTGGGAAAGGCAGGTGCACTTTCAGCAGGCCCGGGGGTGGAATTCTCCTTGGCAGGAGGGGAGCCGACGGGCGGGGGAAGCGAGATGAAGACAGCATCTGGCCCATGGTGCTGGCCTTGCTGGTGTCCTTTGTGGCCCTCCTTCCTGTGTGCCCAGAGATAGAGGGGGGCTGAGGGTGGGGGGATCACCCAGGAGGAGGAAGGGAGGAGAGGGGCCTAGGAGGCCAGCGCTTCACAGTGACTGTCTTTGCGGGGGAGGGGTGAGTAGGGAGGGGTTACAGCTTCTGTAGACGCAGAGAGAGAAGCTCAGAGAGGCTGAGTCCCACAGTCGCTCAGGTAGTAAGTGGGGGCTGGGGTGGGGGGTTGCTCAGCACTCCCTATCACCCCAAGTGGCCCTGGTGAGCTCTTTGAAGCCAGTTCAGCGCCCGCTTGGCCCCAGCTCAGGTGGATCAGGCTCTGGGCTGGGGGACCGGACGGGGGCGGGCCTCCCCCCTTCCCCGCAGAGTCTGGTGACTGACCCAGCCCCCACAGCACCTGTCCTCCTCGGGTACACATCCTGCCCGGGGCCCAGACGCTGGCTTCTCCCAACTCCCCTTCTCCTCTTACAGGCGCGGGGGCTGAGCCAAGGCGGGGCCTCACCAGCGAGTGGACGGGGCTCTCTGCCCAAGTGAGTGGCCCAGCTGGGGGGTATATATAACTCTGAGCTCAGGCCTGGGCGTGGGATGGGCCCCAGGGCCAGGGGGAGGGGGAGAGGGACCTGCCGCCAAGCTGACTCAGACCTCAGGCTGCTCACCACCTTCTTTGGCTCCCGGACCCCCACTTGCCACCCTCTGCGCCCCCGCCCAACCTGAGCCCTGGGCACCCTGGAGGGCTCCTCCCCTCCCCGCGTAACCCCCGACCCTGCATCCAGAGGTCTCAACCTGGCTTCCAGGTGGGCAGCTGGCTTCTCAGGCAGGAAGAGCAAACTGCCCAGAGGAGTATCCGAGACCTGGAATCTCTGAGGATGGGGTTCAGGCCTGTCCCCAGCCCAGCCCACGCACACCCAGAGCAGGGCCACCGATCAGGGTCAGACAGACATGCAGGTGACACTCGGATGCAGGGACCTGTCTACGCCGAGCCTCCCCTGGGCTGGGGCTCCCCTTCCCCGGCTCACAGCAGCCTTTGCTTTTGCCCCATCATGGTGTGACCCTCACACTGGCGCTGCTGGTCACTCTGACCTCCTTGCCCAGCCTGGCTCTGGCCCCATGGGCAGGTGGCGGGAGGTGAGTCTGGCCCCAGTGACCTCACTTTCCCTCCGGCTGCTGTCTTGCTCCTATCCTTCCTCCTCTCTGCCCGCCAGGCCCCTCGCCTTCTTGGACGCTGCTCTGAATCTCCCAAGTGTCCGCCCTCCCCCCGTCCCCTTTCTCCCGGGTCTCCCTGGGTGCCTCGTGGCCTGTTAGCCGTTGGGTGGTTCTTATCCAGCACCTGCCTCTTATCCAGGACCAGGCCGGGCTGGGGCCATGGTCTCTGTTCTCTCCAGCTTCATGGTTGAGGGAGATGCAGGAGGAACATCTTTTTAAAGAAAATGGATGGCACTCATGTTGGGTACAGGAGTCAGCCAGGGGCTGGCTTACCTTGGGAGCTTTCTGGGAGGAAGTGGAGCTTGGCTGGGTGGAGGAGAGCGGAAGGGAGTGATCCTTGGCCCAGAGGTGGAGATTAGCTGTGTGGGTTTGGGAGTTCCCCTGGGGATCTGGGCAAAGCACTGTGATCAGGGCCCATCTGAGATGCATGCATGCTAAGTTGCTTTAGTTGTGTCCGATTCTTTGAGACTCTATGGACCGTAGCCCACCAGGCTCCTCTGTCCATGGGATTCTCCAGGCAAGAATACTGGAGTGGGTGGCCATGCCCTCCTCCAGGGCACCTTACCCACTCAGGGATGAAACTGCATCACGTACGTCTCGTGCATTGGCAGGCGGGTTCTTTACTACTAGTGCCACCTGGAGAGCCCTCATCAGAGGTGAATCACTAGCTAGCAAGAGGCAGAGCATAGGCTGGACCTGGGTGGGGCTCTGGTCACTGCAGGGACGGCACGGGTCAGGAAGCCTCGGTTGACTTCTGCCCGCTTCCTTGTGGTCCTTGAACCCTCCACCGCCCTGTGCTGTGTGTCTCCCTCATCCAGCCTGGGTCTTTGGCCTCCTGTTTCTGGAGGCTTGATGATGGGCGCCTCTGCCCACACCCACTCTGTCCAGGGGCCAGTGTGGCCTCGGGCACGTTGTTTACCTCTTCTCAGCTTCAGTTTCCCCATTTGAGAAATGGGGAGAGTAATAATACTGCCTTTGCAGGGGCTGGTTTTATTTATTACTCATATATTTTCATTTTATTGCTCAAATATGACACATATACTCACATTACTCATGTGAACATCCAACTCATCATATATTTTATTGTGGGAAAATACACAGAACTTAAAATGTACCATTCTGACCCTTTTCATGTGCAGAAGCTCAGTGGCATTAAGTACATTCACAGTGTCAGGCAACCGTCCCCATGGACATCTCCAGAACTTCTTCCTTCTTCCCAATAGAAACTGTACCCATTAAAAAGTAACTCCCATTCCTCCCTCCCCCCAGACCCTGATGGCCTCTAATCTATTTTCTGTCTTTATGAATTTGCCTATTCTGGGTACAGCTATGACAAACCTAAGCAGTATATTAAAAAGCAGAGCTATCACTTTGCCAACCAAGATCTGCATAGTCAAAGCTATGGTTTTTCCAGTAGTCAGGTATGGATGTGAGTGTTGGACCATAAAGAAAGTTGAGTGTTGAAGAATTGATGCTTTCAAACTGTGGTGCTGGAGAAGACTCTTGAGAGCCCCTTGAACAGCAAAGACATCAAACTAGTCAATCCTAAAGGAAACCAACCCTGAATATTCATTGGAAGGACTGATGCTGAAGCTGAGGCTCCAATACTTTCACTGCCTGATGCAAAGAGCCGACTCTTTAAAAAAGACCCTGATGCTGGGAAAGGTTGAGGGCAGGAGGAGAAGGGGGTGACAGAGAGAGAAGATGGTTGGAAGGCATCACTGACTCAATGGACATGAGTTTGAGCAAACTCCGAGAGATAATGAAGGACAGGGAAGCCTGTCTGTGGAGTTGCAAAGAGTTGGACAGGACCTAGTGATTAAACAATAGCAACAACATTTTGGGTACATCACAGTAGTGGAATCAGACAGTCCTTGCCCTTCTGGGTCTCAATTATTTCTCTCAGGACAGTACCTTCAAGGTTCATCTACATTGCAGCCTGGGTCAGAACTGTGTTTTTTTTTTTTTTTTAGTTGCTGAATAATTCCATTGAATTCCATTGTATGGCTGGACCACATCTTATAGATCCATTTAAGCTATTAATTTATATGTGGGTATTTCTACCTTCCGGATATTGTGAATACTGCTGCTGTGAACATGGTTGTACAGATAGCTCTTTAAGACCCCGCTTTCAGTTATTTGGGTGTGCACCTAGAGATGGAATTGCTGGATCGTATGTGGATTCTGTTTAACTTTCTGAGGAGCTACCAGACTATCTCCCACAGTGGCTGCATCAGTTTATGTTCTACCAGTAACGCACAAGTGTTTTAATTTCTTCACATCCTTGGCAATACTTATTTTCCGTTTTTCCCCAATAGCCATTCTAGTGGGTGTGAGGTGGTATCTCATGGTTTCGTTTGCATTTCCCTAAGGTTAGGCGATGTTGAGCACCTTTTCACGCCCTTGTTGAAAGAAGGCATGGTCTTTGGTGTCACTGCTGGGCTGAGAGGTGCCCAGTGAGCAGCGTGGGCTGCAGCGCTCGGGGGGGACCTCTTCCCTGCGCTCGAGGAGCTCAAATGACTTGAGCCCAGGGAGCCACATACATAGCCTGTGCCCCAAGCCTAGAGGCGGGAGTGGGCATGCCCACCTGGGCGGTGGCCTTGAAGATGGGGTTGGATTTCACCAGAAGTCCCAGAGCCCTCCAGGGACAATGGTGGTGACAGCTCAGATGTCAGGCCTGAAAAGTGTCTTCTCCACAAATAGCCTTCTCCTCCAGCTGCAGGTGTTTATGGCTTCAGTTGAACCCTGGCCAGAGAGGCCCCCAGGCCAGGCCATGTGCTTGGCCGGGGGGAGGGGCTGGCCTCCTCCGCAGCCGCCCCCTGCAAGGGTGAAATGTCAGCTCCTCTAAAGAGCTCCCTCCCTGTGAGGACTCTGCTGAATATCTCCCTTTGCTTCAAATGAAAAGCTCACGCCCTTTTCAACTTTGAAAACTAGCTCTCAGTTCAGTTCTGTCGCTCAGTCGTGTCCGACTCTTTGCCACCCCATGGACTACAGCATGCCAGGCTTCCCTGTCCATCACTCACTCCCAGAGCTTGCTCAAATTCATGTCCATCGAGTCAGCGATGCCATCCAACCATCTCATTCTCTGTCATCCCCTTCTCCCACCCTCAGTCTTTCCCGGCATGAGGGTCTTTTCCAGTGAGCCAGTTCTTCGCATCAGGTGGCCTAAGTATTGGAGTTTCAGCTTCAGCATCAGTCCTTCCAGTGCATGCTCAGGACTGATTTCCTTTATGACTGACTGGTTTGATCTCCTCGCTGTTCAAGGGACTCTCAAGAGTCTTCTCCAGCACCACAGTTCAAAAGTATCAATTCTTCGGCACTCAGCCTTCTTTATGATTCAACTCTCACATCCACGCATGACTACTGGAAAAACCATAGCTTTGACTAGAAAACTGGTTCTAACAGGACTGTATTACCAATATTAGCAAAAACAGTTGTCTTTTCAACCCTCCTTAATAGGCATAAACTTTGAACATGTTTATGGCCCAGGGGCAGGGCTGGTACAGGGAGGGGATGAGACGCACAAGAGGCCTGTCCCAGATAGGATTTGCAGATGGGATAAAGGTTCATGTGTGGCTCATGTGTGACAGGGGGAGCCTGGGATGACTGGCAGAACTCGTGTGACTCCGGTGTGGCCTTCAGAGTAGGTGGTGGTCACTTGGTGTGGCCCCTGCATTGGGAGCGCCCCACCTTCAGCCCAAGGGTCAATCCCTAAGGCCTTCCTCATCCATGGAGGGTAGGGTCATGGGTGTGAGCTGGGTGGGGGCTTTGGACATATGTTCTCTGACACATGGGCCACCTTCTGGTGGGGTGTCCTTTCCAGCCCCACCCAGACTCTCTCTGGGGTTGGCCAAGGCCACCTGCCAGACTGCAATGCCCAGCTGCCCAGCTGGCCTCCACTTGGTCCAAACTGGCCTCCTGCTGCCCTAGTCTGTGATCTCAGCCCCCGGAGGGGGTTTGCAGCTGGTGGCAGAGCTGGGAGAGGGTGCAAGTCTCTTGTCTTCCCACCGGCTCATCTGGATTTCCTACTAGCTTCCCTCTGCCTTGCTTTTCTCCCCTGCCTTCATTGTGGCTTCGTGGCTCTGCACACTCCCTATTTCTCTCTACTGCCGCCCAGGCTCCGGGGTCCTCCGGGCATCCTCATAACCTCAGGCACGTTGGCTCCCACGCCTCTGGGGGCCACTGTCCAGGAGTGAAAGCCGGGGGGCGGGCTCTTGGTCCAAATAGTTGGCTGTCCCTGCAGGACCAGGGCAGGGTCCGGGCAAGGGACAGTAAGACATCACTAAGGACTTCACGCAGAGGCCTAGGGTGGTGGGAGCTGGTCCAGAGAGGTGGAGCAGAATGGTTTCGGGGCAACTCCCAGACCATCTGTGGGGAAGAGGAGCCATTGTGAAGCCCTGGGTGTGGCCTTAGAAAACGGATGTTTCATGGTCCTGGGTCAGTAGTAAACCACATGACTGAATAAATCACGTCCCCTCTCTGCCGCCTTAGTTTCTTCTCCCTTAGGCTACATAGCACCCCTGGGGCCACCTGGTCAGTCCTCTCACTCTTATGTTAAAGAGATGTTAAGAGATAGGCTCTAGGGACTAAGCTGTGTGGTCCAGTGAATATGACTCCCTGCTCCTAATGTAATGGAAGCAGGTTCAATCCCTGGTCAGGGAACTAAGATCTCACATGCATGGTGTGGCCAAAAGAAAAAAAAAGAAAGAGAGACAAGAGAGAACCAGACTGCCTGGATTTGAATCTTTATCACTTGCTGGCCTCTGATGTGAACAAGCTTATAAACCTCTGCCCGTCGATCTCCTTGTGGATGGAATGGAAATGATAGAACAGCTGCCACAGGAGGGCAAAAGTGTGAACACACATAGAGCAGTTACTGTCTTCACTCTGTGTTTGTACCGTTGCCTATTTGTTCCACAAATGTTCATTATTGTTACTATTATCATAAGAGTGAAGGAAACTACAGCAGTTACCTCTGTCTGTATAAAGTCTGGATCAGATGCCAGCCGGTCTGGAGGCAGTAGAATGGCCGGGTTGACCTCAGGAGGACCTCCGGTTGCAGGAAGGAAGCTGCTTGTTCCCCTCGGCTCCAGACACCCAGAGACACCCGGGGCTCCTCTGCCACCCCGGGATCCTCCACTGCTGACCAGCACAAGGGGCCTGGCTGGGGTATGGTCTGAGAGGGGCCGGCCAGGGAGAGGAGGGCGAATCTCCCCAGAAGAAGAGAAGCACAACTTGAAAAGCGCAAAGACAGCCGAGCCAGCCTTGGACCCCTGGGTCTGGCTCCTCTGGCCCTACTGCTGGCCTTGTGCCCAGGGCCAGGAGGCCTGTCTGGAGGCAGAGCTCCTGGACCCTGTAGCAGAGACACAGGTGGTTCTAGAGCTGGGTAGGGCTCTGTCTTCAGGACCTGGGGGGGTCTCTGTGATGTGGGGAGAAACAGTCTCAGCCAGGGGTGGGCAGGGGCCTCCTGGCTGCTGTTTAACAGGGCTTCCCAAATGATGCAGTGGGAGAGGATCCGCCTGCCAATGCAGGAGACGCAAGTTCTATCTCTGGGTTGGGAAGATTTCCCTGGAGGAGGACATGGCAACCCACTCCAGTATTCTTGCTTGGGAAATCCCATGGACAGAGGAGCCTGGTGGGCTGCAGTCCTTGGGGTCGCAAAGAGTCGGACACGACTGAGCACACACAACAGTGACGGATGTGCCACCATGTCCAGGCCAGGAGGCCCTCTCCGGCTGGGAGTGGACCTCCCGCAGTCGGAGCACCTTCTCTGCCAGGCCCTGAGCCGCTTTGAAGTGGCTGAGCCAGGACTCAAACCCAGGCGTTAATGCTGCATCCTCTGGTGCCCACCCGGGTGAGATGCTCCATCTGCCTGCGCTTCTGTGGGGCAGATGCCTTTCCGGTGAAGTCAGTGAGGTTCACGCTTCAGGGCCCCTTCCAAGTTCCTAAACTTTTAATTTGTCTGTTTATGTTTAAAATTCCTTGTATTTATTTGGCCGCACTGTGTGGCTTGCAAGATCTTAATTCCCTGACCAGGGGTTGAACCTGGGCCCTAACAGTGAAGAGTCAACTCATTGGAAAAGTCCCTGATGCTGGGAGAGATTGAAGGTGAGAGGCGGCAGAGGTTGAGGTGGTTGGATGACATCACCGGCTCAATGGACCTGAGTTTGAGCAAACTCAGGGAGACAGAGAAGGACATGGAAGCCTGGCGTGCTGCAGTCCATGGGATCGCAAAGAGTCGAACACCACTGAGCGACTGAACAACGACAGCTAGCAGTGAAAGCACGGAGTCCTAACCATGGGAATTTCCGAAACTTTTTAGTTTTAATTAAAATTTTAAAATAACTTTGTTGAAACCTGATTGATGTGCAGTAAACGACACATATTTGAAGTGGGCAGTTTGGTAGGTTTGACCATGTGTCCACCTATGGAGCCGTGACCACCATCAAGAGAATGAGCCCACCCTTACCTCCAGAAGATCTGAACCTAATTCTGTGTTTGTGTTTCTAATTTCCTTTTCTCAAAGAGAGCCTCACAGTTTTCAGATGCTTTAGGCCCACCCAAATCTGGATTTGCATCTGTCCTGAGAAGCTCAAATGAGACCAGGCTAGGAGACCGCTTTGAGAACAATGCCAGACTCATCGAAAGTGGAAGATTATCTGCATATTTTTTTTCTTCTTTAATTATTTTTTCTATTTATTTATTTTATTTTTAATTGGAGGATAATTGCTTTATGGTGTTGTGTTGGTTTCTACCTTCCAACAAGGTGTATCAGCCATAAAAAAGATTTTTTTTTGGATGTGGATCTGTTTTTTAAAGTCTTATTGAATTTGTTACAATGTTGCTTCTCCTTTAGATGTGTTTTTTTGCCTGTGAGGCATGTGGGATCTTAGCTCCCCTGACCAGGGATCAAACCCACACCCTCCTGCATTGGAGGGAGAAGTCTAAAGCACCGGACTACCGGGAAAGTCCCCTATTTGCACTTAAAATATAATTCACACACTTTTCCCACAGAAGATGTGACCAACATCGGATCATTCATTTAGCAAGCATTTACTGAGCGCCTTCTCTGTGCAGCACTTTTCTTAGTTTTAGGTATAAACAGGAGATTTCCTCCTGTTGGGAGTCAGGGGTAGATGGGCAGTTGGGGGGCTTGGGGGGTGACCTCAGCTCTCAGTAGGGTGTTTAGGGAACATGTACCCCCATAGTGGCAGCTGAGCCACAGGTGCCCTTGGGATGTGAAGGTGAGGGAGTGGGCCTCGAGGGTCTCTGAGCAGAGGACAGGACATACAAAGACCCTGAGGTGGGAAGGCTTGGCACGTCCAGCAAAAGCTCAGAGCCTCAAAGGCTGGTTGTGTGGGGTGGGGAGGTGCTGAGCTGGGGGCAGGTGGACAGATCCTGTGGGAGCCTCTGGGCTGTTGTAGGGGTTTGGACACTTTCAAGGCAGGCAGGTGGGAGCCCTTGGAGGGGGTTTGGGTTTTAATAGCATCACAGTGGCTGCTGTGTAGAGAATGGACTCAGAGTAGGGAATCCAGCCAGGGACGGTAGTAGCTTGAAGTGTGGTGGTGGTGGTAGGGGGGAGAAGGGGCTGGATTCCAACCTAGTCTGAAAACAGAGTCATCAGATTTTGCTGGCAGACTCGTTCTTTCATTCGACAGAGAGATGCCAGGTCTGGGTATGCAGACCTGAAGGGAGGTGTGGTCCCCTCCTCTGTGATGCTAAGAATCTAGTGGGAAAAGACAGACACAGAGGTGATGGGCTGCTGCCCTTACGAGGGCTGGGCTGGAGCAGCAGGAGAACTGGATCTTGGATGGTGACCAAAAGGGTCCCCATCAGCTCCCCCACTGCTGACACATTGCCCACTGGCAGTGTGCTCAGCCTCGGGGCTCCAGGAACCTCCACCCCGTCCACCCTCTGTCCCTGAACTGTTGACAGTGGACTCCTCTCGTGGGCCTGGAGCTTGTTTGATTAACAGGAAGGGAGACTGAGTCCCAGAGAGCTGTGGTCGAGCCAGAGTTCAGGTCTATTCCTGTCTGTACAATCTGGACATGTTTGAATAAGTCTATGGCCGTCAGGGCCCAGGTTTTAGAAAAGGAGGCCGTGTGAGGGTCCAGAGGGAAGTGAGTGATGAGCCCCCCAGAGCTCATCTGTGGAGCTGCTGGGTTGCAGGCTGTCTCCTCAGCTCCCAGCCCATGACCACTTCCCTGCTGTTCACAGCTACAGCATGACTGCCTCTGGTTAGACGTGGAGTAGGACTGTCATGTGTCTATTGGACCGCCTGCGGAATACCTTTCCCTGGGAAGCTTTGAGAAGGGCCATGGTGCTGCACTGTGGGCTTAGAGAGACCAGCCCACAGGCAGTGTCCCCAAGGTCCGGGCCTCCCGCTCCTTCCTTGACACAGACAGTCTTGTGCTCCCAGGCCAGCGCGTCTTCCTGGCAGATGAGACCTCCTGAGGGCGGCTCTTGATTCAGCATTGGCAGTAGGGAGAGGTCAGCTGGGGGGCCCGCGTGGCCTTGGCCGGGCGCCCTCGTTACCACCCAGGTGGCGGGCAGCCCGCTTGTTTCGCTGCCCCCCCTGCATCAGCAGCTTCTCACCCCCCGCAGGCCTCCTGGCTCAGCCAGGCCCCGAGGACCGGGCTGGCTGGCGACTGTGCCCACAGGTGGAGAAAGGAGGTCATCACTCCCGAGCAAACCCTCTCACCCTCCGACTCCCCCAGTGCCCTTCTTTATGGTCTAATCCTCCCAGTGGTCAGTGCAGCTCAAGGCTCACCTGGCCACCCAGCCTTATCTGGTGCCTTGTCCTCTGAGCATGCAGCGTGACCCCTGTTGGATGCAGGCACTGGGCTGTCATGTGGCCACACAAGTGTTGAGCTCCTGGAAGGCAGGGAGCCCTCGTCCTGATCTCATTTATGACCAGGGAGGATGTGGGGTCTTGCAGCATCTCCTCTAGGAGCCTGGGCCGGCAGTGAGCACTCGTGTGACCTGGTGACGGTCTAGCGGGAGCCGTGGTGCTGTGTTTGGATCAGGGCCGCAGGTTCCCCTCCAGAGACACTCCTTGTTTCCCACGTGCCCTCTGCTGCTCACAGACAGGACAGACACCCTGTCCGGTCCTGCTCTTATGTGGAGGTGGTGGGGACCGAGGGAGCTGTCCGGAGCCAGGGCCAAGGCAGGGAGGCCCCGGGGGAGGCGTGAGCAGAGGTGGCTGCCAGGCTGCAGTGGGGGTAGGCTCCGGCAGAGGGGTTCCAAGCTGTGTGCCCGCCAGCCAGAGCCCCATGGCCCTGTCAGCTTGTCCTCAGGTTACCAGCCCCCATCGAGGCCTTGACTCCCTCCTGCTGCTGGGAGACCCCTGGGATCTAAGGAGGGGGGGGGCAGGGGTCTGCAGAATCATCACCCCGAGTGCTGGGCAGGTGTGCAGAGCTGAGGGCTGGGGTCCCTCGGGCCCTCCCACTGAGGGGCTGCTGTGTCTCTGCAGGTCGGAATGAGCTGATCGCCCGCTACATCAAGCTCCGGACAGGAAAGACCCGCACCAGGAAGCAGGTGGGCCCTGGGGCGGGTGCTCTGGCACCAACGGAGGCTCCCAGGGTGGGTCTGGCCCTCTGCGGGACCAGGTGTGGGCTCTGGGGGCCAGCTCGGGAGGGGTCCTCTACTGGGTATGTCCACTGCGGTCGGTTTCCTGGGGTCCCTGCCACCGTCTCTGGGAGGAGAGAGACCCCTTTCCTGCTTCTCCTGGCCAGCAGGAGGACCCCACTTCTGTTTAGCTGGGAGGGCAGAACCGAGGGCCTGTCGGTGACGGATCTTTTGTTCATTCATTCATTCATTCATTCAGTCTGTGATGTGGATGGGGGGCTGTGGTGGGTGGAGGGCCAGGGGGAGCCCCATGGGGAGCAGCCTTTGGGGAGAAGGCAGGAACAGGAGTCCCTTTTCCTGCCTCAGGTATCCAGCCATATCCAGGTGCTGGCTCGGCGAAAAGCCCGTGAGATCCAGGCCAAGCTAAAGGTAAGACAGGGATGGTGGTGGGAGCAAGGGCCCAGGACTTGGGAAGGCTGGCCTCTGGGACTTTGGGCTCTTTTCCTAGGAGGAAAAGTCTTCCTGTGGGTTTCGGGGCTGCCTGCGGAGCCAGTGGGCTTCAAGGTGCTGAGGAAAGTGGGGTTCAGCCTGTAACCTGTCTCCCCCATCCAGCAGAGGACACTGACCACTGACTGGCAGCCATGTGTGTGTGTGTGTGTGTGCGCGCGCACGTGTGTGTGTGTGTGTGTGTGTGTGTGTGTGTGTGTGTGAACAGCCAGGTTCAGCATCCTGGGAGGCACAGTCCAGACTCCTGCTGTGCATTCTGCACCCTGCCGCCCCCCTACCCCCCGCCCCAGCTCAGAGGGACAGTGCACACCCCGAATCCATGGTTAGGGCAACAGGATTGACCTCCAGACCCCTTTCCTTGAGGACCCTTCAGCCCCTTACTGTCTGAGGGTGGCCTGGCCTGGGAGGTACTGCTGGGGGTGTGGGTGGGGTTCCATGCTGGAGGAGGGGCTGGTGGAATTCTTTCTACCCTGCTCTCTGGGACTGGAGGTTCCTGCCCCTTCCTGGATCAGCCCCACCTTGCAGGCCTGGACAGGTGACTGTGCTTGAGGGGACCAGCCCTGGTGAGACCCCCTTCCCCATGGGACTCAGCCCTTCTGGATCCCATGGAGGAGCCAGCATTTGGGCCTTAGACCAGACCAGTAAATCCATGGACATTAAAAAAATTTTTTTTTAATTTTAATTTTTTGACGATACTGTGCGGCTTGTAGGATCTTAACTCCCTGACCAGCAATTGGAACCTGGGCCCTCCAGAGTGAAAGCGCAGAGTCTCAACCACTGGACGACCAGGGAACTCCCCACGTACATTTTTTAAAGTAGTGGAAACCTTTTTGTTTTTCTTCCTAACTGAATTATCACCGATATGATGTCAGAGGAGCTGCTGTGGTCAAAGTTAAGTTGGCGAGGAGCGGTCTAGGGACCCCTCCTCTGTGTCCCTCTCAGGCCCCACGACTCTCGAGCCCGAAAGCATCCGAGAACCCAGTTTCAAAGCCCCTGGGCTAGAGGACCACAGAGGACCCCTCTGGGCCTGTGGCCCATGACCCTGACCCTGGAGCCTGGAAGGCGTGGGTGGGAGGCCGCAGGAGGCTGCCCCCACTGCCCACCCAGCTCCATTTCTCCTGCATCAGCCCAGCTGTCCCTGCCCCCCACAGCTGCGGCCCAGCCCTCGCCCCTTTGCCCCCAGGACAGCTGGCTGGCCGCAGCTGCTGGTCCCTCCCTCTCAGGCTGGTACATGTACCCGGACACCCTCAGCCCCGGCGCCCACTTGCTCCCCACTCTGCTCTCTGGCCGGCTTGTGACTCCCTGGGGCCCAGCAGGGGACCTGGTGGAGAGTGGAGTGTCCAGGCTTCTGTTTAGAGCCGTTGAGGGGGGCTGTTGATTCCCGAGGGGCCCAGCTGTACGGCCCGCGTGTGCTGGAGGGACTGAACCTGTCCCTGTCCGTAGGCTCTGATGAGGGGCCAGGAACAGCCTCAGTGGACTGCCAGACAGACTTCAAGGGAGCCACGGGTCCTTTAAGTAAATATGCACATTTTCCTGCATATGCACTTAGGGGAGAATTGGGTCTGAGGATTTTACCAAATTCTCCAAGGGGTCTGGGGCCCAGAGCAGTTAAACTCCCCCGTGGCAGCAAGGTCAGGTGGAGATCTTTGGGTCACTGGCCTGGCTCTGCCCGTGGGCACTTGGCTGGGTCATCCACCTCAAGCTCCAGTCAGCTTCCTTACCTATAAATGACAGGGTTAGTCAAGGTGCTGTCTGAGGTCCCCTCCGACCTCAAAATTCAGTACCAGGTCACTGATGTCACCCCGCCACTCCCTCCGATTCCTGTCCCACTTGCTGGTCCCTGGCTGTTCAGTTAGGCCAGCTATCAGAAAGGAGTACAGGTCATTGACACAGGGTTGGAGCCATCCAGCCTCCCATTGCCATTGTTAACAGGGGTCTGTGGGCTTTCTGGGGTGCCGCCCCATCTGTGTCCTGGAGGGAGCAAGTCTAGGTGACGCTCCTGAGATCCTCAGAGTCCTTGCAGAGAGGCAGCCTAATGCTTTGTTTAGCAGAGACTGCATCACAGCAGGGCCCAAGTGTGGCCCCCAAAGGACAGTGGGCTGGGGTGCCCACCGCTCAGTGTGGCCCCTTGCACCCTCTGTGCTGAAGATGGGGTGCCCTCAGGTCCTGACCTTCCCCCTCCTTGGTCTGCTCAGCCCCTGGGCCTGCAGAGGTCAGAGGTCACGGATGTCCTGTCCTGGACCCACTTCACAGGGCAGACCATCCTATGACCCCTGTCAACACCCAGGTCCCCTAAATTCTCTGAGCCTCAATTTATCTTAGAATGTGGGTGTGACAAGTCCTGCCAGCCTCACAGGGGTCCTGTGACATTCAGAGCCAAAGTGAGACAGCGTTCTTTACTTTCCGGGGGCTGTCTGGTGCCCCGTGACTGTAAGGGTCCCTGAGAGGCCACCTGGCCCCACACCGTGTCCCACAGGAGGCCGGGCTCACCACTCGGACCTTTGCTGTAATGCCGCCCACCAGGCGACTGAAGTCACAGCAAACCCAGCTGTGAGCTGCGAGGCCCTCCCTTAGCAATCCACTTGCTTATCGCTCGGGACAGATTTGGGTCACCAAGTTGGTGATTAAATAAAGGGCCCACGTATTTTTCCCATTTAAAAATAATCCATCATAAAGATATAGGATTTCTAATCACAGCTCCCAAGTTGACATAACCCAACGTTTTGGCCTGTAATGCTGTCTGCACCAGCCCACTGTCTGTATGTATGGTCTTATTTCTGATCCATATGGACTTTTTGAAATACAAGATGTTGTCTTATTGCTTTAGAGGCCCTTCAGGGTTGGGGAGCTCAGGATGGGACCATTGGCTTAGACAAGTATTAACAAGGATTTTTTATAAGCAGGTGATACTGCAGATTCATTCAGAGCCTGTGCTGGGTGAGCCCATTTTTTGGGGGGGGTCTTTGGACTGGAGAGGACAGACAGCCACATTCTGAGACATTAAAGATGCAGGAGCCATGGGTGCCCGTGGTATAGTTGACACCCATAGGCCAGGTCTGAGACGGGGACCACAGGAGACTGGCCCTTATCACTGTCCATGTGACCAGAGATGACCTCTTCTGGGCATATTCCTGCATCCTCTCCCGTGAGCCAGGTGGGGGCCCAGACACCCTTGGTGTGGAGGTGAGTGAGGCCTGGGTGGTCTCTGTTCGCAGGTGTCCCTTAGGAGACAGGAGAGCTGTGGTCTGGCAGGTGACCTTCCAAGTCTCTTTATTTTTTTTCGAACTTTAAACTTTTTATTTTGCCTTGGGGTATAACTGATTAACAATGTTCTAGTAGTTTTAGGTGGACAGGGGAGGGACTCAGCCTTACATATGTGTGTATGCATTCTCTCCCAAATCCCCCTCCCATCCAGGCTGGCACATAACAGTGAGCAGAGTTCCCTGGTTATACAGTAGGTCCTTGTTGGTTATCCATTTTGAATACAGCAGTGTGTACCTGTCCATCCCAAACTCCCTCACTATCTCTTCCCCCTGGCAACCGTAAACTTGTTTTCTGTGAGTCTGTTTCTGTTTTGTAAGTAGGTTCACTTGTATCATTTCTTTTTAGATTCCACACATAAGGAATGTCATACAATATTTCTCCTCTGTCTGCCTTCACTCAGTATGATACTCTCTAGGTCCATCCAGTGTTGTTACAAATGGCATTATTTCATTCTTTTTAATGGCTGAGTAGTATTCCATTGCATATATGTACCACATCCTCTTTATCCATTCCTCTGTTGATGGACATTTAGGTTGCTTTCACATCTTGGCTATTGTAAACAGTGCTGCAATGAACACTGGGGTGCATGGATCCTTTCGGATCGTGTTTTTCTCCGGCTATGTGCCTGGGAGTGGGTCAAAGTCTCTTTAAACGCTAGTGCGACAGGCAGGACAAGTGTCCCCTTTGACAGATGAGGAAAGGGATCAGAGCCACCCAGTGACTTACTCAGAGTCACAGGGAAGGTTCACAGCCCTGCAGGAGCGGGAGCTTGGTCCCGGGTCCTCTGCTGGCCTGGACGGTGCTCGCGCTGAGGCCTCCCCCCCAATGTCTCCCCAGGATCAGGCAGCTAAGGACAAGGCCCTGCAGAGCATGGCTGCCATGTCGTCCGCCCAGATCATCTCCGCCGCAGCCTTCCACAGTAAAATGACCCTCACCCGGGGCCCAGGCTACCCAGCGGTCTCAGGGGTAAGTGGGGCTGCCTGCAGCCAGAGGCCGGACCGCCCTGTCCTTCTCCCTCCTCCCCCTTCTGAGGAGACACAGCGCTGGCCACACCAGAGTCCTCACCTGAGTCTTCTCAGGGAAGGAGGGACCAAGGACCGAGGGCCGTGCAGGTGTTGGAACCGCCCTCTGAGGGCCTTGGCAGGGACACAGGGTGAAGCCACGCCATCAAATGGGTGGCCTGGGGGCTCTGCAGAGTTGGCCTGGTTTCCTGATGGTGCTAGTGGTGAAGAACCCACCTGCCAAAGCAGGAGACATGAGAGACCTGGGTTCGATCCCTGGTGGGGGAAGATCCCCTGGAGGAGGGCATGGCAGCCCACTCCAGTATTCTTGCCTGGAGAATCCCATGGACCGAAGAGCCTGGCAGGCTACAGTTCATAGTAAAGAGTGGGACGCAACTGAAGCAGCTTGACACGCGCACATGCAGAAGAGGCAGCTGAGGCCCCAGGCTTTGGGGCAGCACTGGCCGGTCCCCAGTAACCCTGCCCCCACTTGGCCTCACCCCCCCTCCCCCTCAGGTGTTCCTCCCAGGTGGAGGCTGACGTCCAAGAACAAACTCTTGAATGTGAACTTCTTGGCCTGAGAACGGGTCTCTTGGCCACTCTAAGAACAGTCTAGAGAGGCCCCTCCTTCCCAGGGTGTGTCCGTATAGGGTTTTTCCTGGCTGTTGGGACTAATGCACCACCCCAGGCCCGAGAACAAGGGGCAGTCCGGGGAGCCTCTTGTCTAGCCGTTTTTCAGTGTCCAGAGGCCTCTAGTCCAGCATGGCATTGAGTAGATAGGACGACGGGACTTGAGGTGTGCCCACGTGACTTTGGGGGTGCTCAGACCTAAGCAGGATGCCTGGCTCCAGGACTGTTGGGGGCCATGCTTGGCACCGTCACAGAGGACTTATCTCTGAGGAAGGAGATGGGAGGAGCCGTGTCTGCAAGTTTGGGGGCTGCTCCTGGGAGACCCTCACTTGAAGATGTTCCAGGGGCTGGGCTTCCTGGATGCATTCTCTGGGAGGCCATACTGCCTGGATGGAGGCAGGGGTGTTAACACCCTTCCCAGCCCCCAGGCCCAGGCTCCAGCCTCCCTTCCAGCTCTGAGGCCCCTGCCATGTCTGACTCCACAATGCTGGCCATGCCCACGGGGCTCTGCTGACCCTGTGCTTTTACCTCCTCAGTTTTGGCAAGGAGCTCTGCCGGGCCAAGCCGGAACGTCCCACGAGTGAGTATGGCTTCCGATTACACCCTGGGCTGCACTTGAGCCAATGAACCATTCTGTTGACCCCGGCCGCAGGGTGGGTGGGTCACAGGGTGGAGTCAGCCTTTCCGGGTGGCCCTGTGCTTATGGATGGGGCACCTGGGTGGCATTTGCTGAAGCTCCAGTCTGTCCTGGGTGGGGCAGGGCCTGAGCTCGGGACCCTGAGGGGAGGAGGCTGGCCTGGGTGGGAGGGAGGGAGTGATGGGTTTGCCCAACAGACATGCTGCTTCCATGGGCCAGTCAGAATCCTGAGGGAGCAGGAGGCCAGAGTTCCCGACCCCCCAGGCTGCATCACAGACAACCCAGGGGCCTGACCGAGGCTCCATGGCTGCCCTGGGCTCACGCGTCCTCTCTCATCTCCCGCAGTGTGAAACCTTTCTCCCAGCAAACCTACACTGTCCAGCCGTCACTGCCTCTGCCAGGTGGGTGGGCAGGGTCTGACTCCCTCCTGTGTCACACCCTGCGGCTCCTGTCCCGGTCCCAGGTCCCGACAGCTGGGCGCTCACGCCCCCTTAGACGCCATCCTGGTGCGTGCTCAGACTGTGCACCCCGTCTCCTGGCTGCACCCCGATCCTTTCCAGAGCCAAGACCCCTGTGTGCCCATCCTCCCAAGAGAGACTCAGGGCTGGCAGCGTGCACACGGTTCCAGGGGCATGGTGGGTGCCCCGGGCAGCTGCTCCACCTGCACATGTGTCCCGTCCAGTCTGGCTCTTGGGCTGGCCTCCCTCTGGGACACTGTAACCCTCTCCTTCAGGACAGGGTTCCCGCAGAGCCTGGTGTTCCAGCCTGGAGCCCCCGGTCAGCAGAGGGAAGACTCCTGAGACGGGGCAGACTGGGCGGCACTCTGGCTTCTCACTTGACCAGCTTTGTCCTTGCCTCTTTCTCAGGAGGGTCCCTCCACCTGCCCCTCTGCGGGGCAAGACGGGATCCTCGCCCATGGCCACCTTTCCTGGTTTGGGATTGGCTCCTGCCTGCATGCTGGCCTGGCTTTTCCTGCTCTGAGAGGAGCCCTGCCACCCTCCTAGGTTCTTGACGGCCACTTGGGGCCACCCCCACCTTCCTAATCTGTGTTTTCCCCTTTCTGCCAGTCAGCTTCTCTTGGGCCCTCCTTGTTCCTGCCTGGGTCACTGCTGTAGCCTCTTAACCAGCTTCCCCATCTGCAGCCACATCCTTGCTCTTCCGCCCCATAACTCACCCATCATCTTTTTAAAGCGTCTTTCTCACCGCACTGCTTCCAGCTTAGACTCCATTAGAGGCTCCCTGGTGATTGTCACTCTCTGTGCACCTGGGCACCATCCCGGGCTGGTGTTTGTGTCTGTCCTCCGTGTGTTGGGCCACGTCTAGTGTGCCCTCACCAGGCAGGACTCGGGAAGCTGCCCTGGGACAAGTGAACGAGGGATTCAGCTCAGGTGTCCAGTGTGTGAGCTGGTGTGTCCGGCGTGGTCCTCTGCCCGCTCCTCTGCCACCCCATCTCTGTCTCCTCCCTGGGCTCCTGACCCACCTGCCTCGGCTGCCCTCTCGTCCTCTCTGTCACCAAGTCCTGCAGTCTTGCTCCCTCCATGTCCCTCCTGTGTCCCCTCCTCTTCACTGCCCTCTTCTTGTCCCCCCTCGAGAAGAGCCCACGTGGCCCGCGTCCCTGGCCAGCCACGTCCCTGGCCAGCCTCGCCCCTGCCCAGTCCTTCCTCCACAAGGAACAAGATGTGCAGAAATGCTCAGCCAATCGCTCCTTAGCCTTGCCTAGAATCCTCTGTCACCCTCCTGAGCTCAGGCTGATAACTGAACTCCTCACCCAGCAGCCTGGCCCCAACTCTCCAGCCTTGTTTCCGGCCCCCACACAAACCTGCTGGACGGAGCCTCCCAGCCCAATGAGCGTCCAACAGCCCCGTGCCCTCTGCCTGGAGCCCATTCCCCTGTCTCCGCTGCTGCCTCCTGCTCCTGCTGCATCACTTCTTTTTATTTTTTTATTAAGTTTATTTTTAATTGGAGGATAATTGCTTTACGATAGTTTCTGCTTTACAACAGCGTGAATCAACCATAAGTATACATATATCCCCTGCCACCTGAGCCTCCCTCCCACCCCCGCTGCATAACCTCTTTAAGCATCACCTGCGGAAAGCCTTTCTGACCACCTCCAAGGTGGACCAGGAGCCCCCCTGCAGCGCTCAGTCTGTTTTCATCATGTTCATTGCTTCACTTAATCGCAAACCTGCATTCACTTCTGGGCCAGATGCTGTCCCAGGGGCTGGGCAGAGACTCGTGTCATTGTAGTCATTTGTCCAGTTATCTCCCTGGCTGGACCTGAAGCCCCTCTGGAGCAAGAACCAAGCAGTGCCTGCCCTGGAAGCCCTGGGTCCAGCAGGCATTCCCCTTGACCCCTGCTCCCAACCACTCCCATCCCCTTGCTTCGCCACCCCACAACCTGTCCCTGCCCAACATCGTCTCCCCCGAGAGCTGTCCTGTGCCCAGAGGGGACTGAGCTGCCAGGGCTGAGCTCCCTGCCAGGGCTGCCCCTGGACCGCTGGCCAGTGCTTTGCCCCCACCCCCATGCCTGCTGGGAGGCACACAGCAGGTCCCCCAGCCAGGTTCCGATGGGTCTGGGGGTCTGGGGGAGGCTGGTGTGGGGAGGCCGTGTGGGCCGGCTCCCATGTGCCGTCCACCGTGTGCAGGGTTTGAATCTCCGGCAGGACCTGCCCCGTCGCCCTCTGCGCCCCCCGCGCCCCCATGGCAGGGCCGCAGTGTGGCCAGCTCCAAGCTCTGGATGTTGGAGTTCTCTGCCTTCTTGGAGCGGCAGCAGGACCCCGATACGGTAGGTTCTGGCCTTTTGCCAGCTGGATTTTCTCCTGCCCCGTCCTCCTTCCTGGAGGGTGCTGCTCCCCAGCCTCCTCCAGCTCCTATTTTACCTGCTTTGGCTTTCTCTCCCTGCCCTCTGCCCCCCTCCACCTTGGGACTAAATTTATGCTCCCTGTTCCTTCTCATCCTCTCCTGGTTCACCCGTCCTCCCCCTGGCTTCTTTCTCACTGGACCTTGTGTCTCTCCCTCCCCTAAGCCCTACCCTGGTCTCTGTGCCCCATCCTAGCCCCCAGTCCCTTCACGTCCTCCTTCCTCCCGCCTAGTCACCTCTCCCTCTGAAGACACTGGTCCCAGCCCCACCCCAGGCTGCACTGCGCTGTTCCCTATGGCTCCAAGGAGCCACCTGTCTGCCCCACATCCTCGGGGTCACCAGCAGGAGCATCAGCCCACCTCCACCTTGTCCCCTTCTGTGTCTCCATCCTGGGTGACCAGCGTCACCTGTGGAGTTCAGAGTAGCACCTGGCCAGGTGGACAGGAGACCAGAGCCGGGGAAACGTCACTGATCATTTCAGTTTAACACTTTTTTTCTTAAATGCTAAGATTTCCCAAGGTCTTTATTTTTTTATTTATTTTAAGTTGGAGGATAATTGCTTTACCCTGTTGTGTTGGTTTCTGCCATACAACCATGTGGATCAGCCCATACGTATACATATATCCTCTCCCCTCCTGAGCCTCCCTCCTACACCCTCCCACTCCCAGTTTGACATTTAGAAGCTTATTTTTCAGGTGAGGAACTCGTTAGTCAGACAAACCCTTCCTTGGAAGCCCAGCACGTATTGTGAAAGAAGTGGATTTTCTTGGGTTGCAGCAAGGGATTCCCATGCCCCTACCATCAGTCCAAGCGGAGGAAGCACCCCTTTTCTGCTTCAATGGTCTTCCATTACACGTGAGATTGAGGGGGTCCAAAGACAGAAATGACCCGCCTAAGGATGTTCAGTGACCGAGTCACGACTCAGAATAGTGCAAATAGCGACCAACACGTGCCGAGCTCCTCTGGGGAGCCGCCCGCCCCAGGCGTGGGATGCCTGTTTGCTCTGTGCTCAGCCCTTCTTCCTGCTCCGTGTTCCCAGAGGGGAAACTGAGGCCCTGCCGTGGCATCCCTGCTCTGGGCCCCTGGCTGGGCGCAGCGCCCCAGGGCTGATCCGTCCGCCCCGCAGTCCCTCAGACCAGCACTCCTGTGCCCACAGTACAACAAGCACCTATTTGTGCACATTGGCCAGTCGAGCCCCAGCTACAGCGACCCCTACCTCGAAGCCGTGGACATCCACCAGATCTACGACAAGTTCCCTGAGAAGAAGGGCGGCCTCAAGGAGCTCTTTGAACGCGGACCCTCCAACGCCTTTTTCCTCGTGAAGTTCTGGGTAAGTCCCTCGTGGCCTCGTCCTTCCTGCCCCAGCTTGTCAATGACCATCACCTGGCCCTTGGCTCAATTGCCCCGAGGGTGAAGCCTGATCAGGGAGGCCTGGCTGGCAGGAGGCACTGATGGGAACCCTGCCCTGGTCGGGGGAGATAGCAGCGTGGGGACCCTTCTCACCAGCACCTGCCTTCTTCCAGTTGGAGATAATATTCTGTGTTCTTCTAGCCACCCTCCAGATGAGAACCACCCTAGATCCCCATTTCATAGATGGGGAAACTGAGGCATGGAGTCAGCAAGGGCCTGGCTCTGAGATGCCCAGCCCCAGCGAGCCTGACTCCTGCAATCCTTCTTGTGATGGGCATGCTGGGGAAGGTCAGGGCCGTCGGGAGAAGATCACCCTCATTGTGTTACTTTTATTAGCATGTTTCTTCTTCACCGGGCTTCCCAGGTAACACTAGTGGTAATGAACCCGCCTGCCAATGCAGGAGATGTAAGAGATGAGGGTTCAGTCCCTGGGTCAGGAAGATCCCCTGGAGGAGGAAATGGCAACCCACTCCAGTATCCTTGCCTAGAGAATCCCATGGACGGAGGAGCCTGGCCGGCTACAGTCCATGGAGTCACAAAGAGTCGGACACAACTGAGCGACTGAGCATGCATCCTTGCCGCCGTACTGAAGGGAGGTACAGTTGACAGCCTTGGTCCCTAGAGGGGAAACGGGCACAGAGAGCTGAAATGACCTGCCAGGGCCACCCAGTTCGTAGTGGCAGCCCAGAGCTCAGACCCAGCTCTGGGAGTGTGCTTGTAACTACCGCCCTACATTTCCTGCTTTGCCGGGTGCCTGCTGCCTCCCGCAGGGCCCTGGTGCTCCCCCTGTCCTGGTGGAGAAGGCTCTGGATTGCCTAAACAGGGACCCCAGCCCCTAAGCGGGGGCAGGAAGAGAACAAACTTTGATGCGCATTCAGAGTCATTTTCTAGAGCCCAGACTTCGCTTCCAGGAGATGGTCGGGATGATCTCCTTCCTGCCTGGAGATCAGAGCTGGCAGGAGGTGGGGAGGAGCCAGAGTATCCTTCCCCAGTCTGGCCCATGGCCCTGGTCCTCTCCTTTCTTCTGACCCTAGAGGGGCTGGGGGCAGGGATGATGAAAGAAGAGGGGGTGGGGGCGGAGGTGCCAGGAAGCGTGAACGGGCAAGTTCCACTCTGGCCTCAGTGCCCCGTCTGTGGGCTGCATACACAGCCTGTGCTCTATGGACCCAACAGGAGCTCGCGTTCTCAGCGTCCTGGGGCGGTTACCACACAGGACTGGGGGCGGACTACCAGCGAGCCCTCCAGTGTGTAAGGAGAGCCAGGTGGGCAGTGGACAGCCTGGCTGGAGAGTTGCCTTCCCGGGAGTCTTGGCTGCTCTGGGCCCTGTTTCTCCACCTGCAGAGTCAGCTCTTGGTTCTTGAGGGCGTGTGAGAGGCTGTGTGTCTGAGGACTCCACCATGTGCGGTCAGCTGACGGTGAAGGGGGCCGTGTGCCTGCCTCCTGTCCCCAGCCTGAGCCCTGATGGCCAGAGGCTTGGGCAGGGTGAGGGTGGGTGAAATCAGAGCTGGGGACGGGGCAGCGGGCCGGGGAGGCGGGGGGCGGGGGGGCTTGTCGGTGGCCGGGACACCTCAGCCGCCATCTGGTCCTTCTCCTCCTGTGTGGGGAAGGCAGAGGCGCCAGGGAAGGTCAGACCTGTGATGTGGGGAAGGCAGTTCTCCTGCTTGCTAACCATGGGACTCGGGGTCCTCCTGGGCAGCCCCAGACCACAGCCATCCGGAACCCTCTACTGCGCCCTGGCCTGGAGCTGGCGGGGGATGGGCCACACATTTAGGCAGGGACACGGCTGGCCAAGGACTTGGTGAGCCCCCTCCCCGCCCCCAGCCTCCTTTTTCCTGCCTGGTGGTTTTCTCATCCGGCCCCAGGCCCTGGGCACGCAGGCAGTGGGGTGGGTCAGAGGGCACTTGGAGTGGGAGGAGGGGGGACTCTGATGTCCCCAGCTTGGCCTCCCGGCCCCTCCTGCCGAGTTGCTGCCCTCACTGGTGGAGGGTAGGGAATGAGTGGTCGGCTCGCGTCCGCCAGGGCTCGTCGGTTGCAGCTGGCAGGGGCATCGGCACAGGAGGGGTTCGGGGGGTCAGGCTGGGCCCCGTGCATGTGAGATGTGGGGGCTGAGAGGCCAGCGCCCCGCCCTCCTCCCCCAGGACCTGTGAGATCAGCAGAGTCCTCCTCTGTCCGTCGGCGGAGGGAGAGGGGCCTCCTGGACACCAATGGCTGTTAACTCTGGATTGAAAAGGCCGGGCCGAGCTGGCTGGGAGGACAGGGCCCCAGCTCCTCCTCCGTGGCAGGGCCCTGTCTCCCGGGCACATACCAGCGCGTGACAATGAATCTGAGCCCCCAGCCCCCTCGCCCGGCTGTCTCGGCTCATCTGTCAGCCACCCGATCCCCCACACCTGTTCCGGGCACAGCCTGTGAGCTGCCCACCGCGCCGCGGCTATGAATAGGGTGAGGGAGGGGAGCGAGGGGGCGCTGGGGTGGGGGGTGGGGTGCCTCTGAGGGTAACAGGGGGGCAGCTCTGCTCTCAGGCTGGGAGGGTGGAGACGCCAAGCTTGTGTGGGTGCAGGGCTCAGAGTGGGGGTACACGGTGGACAGGAAACCCTGCAGTGGGGCTGTCGAGGGGGTGGGATCGTAGTTAGGACGTCACAGAGGATGCTGTGTGGCTGTCACCGGCTGGGGTCCCCGGGGGTAGATTCTGGGGCAGACTCTGGACCTTCGCTTGTGGGACTTCCCTTTTTGCATGCCGGATCTTAGTTCCCAGACCAGGGGTCGAACCCCGGCCCTCTGCATTGGAAGCACAGAGTCCTAACCCCTGGACCGCCAGGGAAGTCCTTATGGAATTATATCTCTGCTCCATCTCCTCTCTCTCTCAACTGTCAGCTCACCTGTTCTCGCTGCTCCCCCCAATCCCCCAAGTCACACACACACACACTCCTTGAGGGCAGAGACTATGTCGCAGCCTCTTCCCTTCCATCTCGGCTGTTCTGGGCCAGGCAGGATGCATGGGTGACTGAAAGGCCAGGCGAGTGGGAGGTGATGCCAGAAGACCCGGGAGGGTCTTTGGGCTGGGGTGGGGCTGCGGTTCTGAGGACTGGCAGGTGCAGGAAGCGTAGGTGCCCTCCTTGTGACTACAGGACCGCTCCTCGCCCAGAGCCACCGTGCGGGGGCAGGCTCAGACAGCCACGTGCCACATTCTGTTAGGCACACACCCTGCGCCTGGCTGGGCCCTAGGAGAGCTTGTTTCCTGCTTCCGGGGTCTTCACTGTCCAGAAGGGGCAAGGCCAGGCCCTGCCAACCCGGTGGTGGTCGCGTTTTAAAGGGGTTCTGCATGAGGGTGCCAAGACCTCTCAGAGCAGTTTAGAGGAGGGGCCAAGCAGAAGGGGGCTGGTGTTGGGGAGACTGGTCTGGAGGCAGACTGAGATGCATAAGTCTAGGGTAGCTGGGCTCACGGGGCCACAGAGATGGCGAGGGGCCGGCCCCCCAGAGCCATTGCTGAAAGGCACCGGCAGGGTCTTGTTGCGCTGCAGGCCAGTGTGAAGTCTCGTCTGCTGAGCGGTGGGTACCTGGTGGGCAGCGGGGACCAGGCTCTTGCCACTGTTTCTGTCGCACAGCCTGACTTTACCCCAGGCTTGCGTGTGAACAGACAGGGACGCTTTCTGAGGTCCTACATCCATGTTCTCTCTGAGTGTCCCCCACCTCGATGGTGTCCTGGCCCTGGGACCTGGGCCGTGATCCCCAACAGGGCCCCTCTGAGTCACCACCCCGCCCTCGCCCTTGTCTCCCTCCAGGCAGACCTCAACACCAACATGGAGGACGAGGGCAGCTCCTTCTACGGGGTGTCCAGCCAGTACGAGAGCCCTGAGAACATGATCATCACCTGCTCCACCAAGGTGTGCTCCTTCGGCAAGCAGGTGGTGGAGAAAGTGGAGGTAGGCCACGCTGCCCACCTGGGCTCCGGCCCCTCACGCACACACACACACACCCTCCGCCCCCAGCTGGGCTTCTCACCTCTTTCCCCAGATTTGCCTGAATTAAGGCAGTCTCACCCTCACCTCGTCCTTATCACTGACAACCTACCTCACGCCCAACACGAGCCGGGGGGGTGAGAGGCCAGCTACCCCCCCATTCCTGGTG
Organism: Dama dama; assembly: GCF_033118175.1. Lineage (NCBI taxonomy): Eukaryota > Metazoa > Chordata > Mammalia > Artiodactyla > Cervidae > Dama > Dama dama. The sequence continues at coordinate 13,362,294 of NC_083702.1, forward strand.
GTTCTCACCTGCTGTACATCAGGACTTGGGGGGCCAACACCCTGGCCCTGAGTCCCCCACAGTGCTTAACCCCAGACCTCTCCCACCTGCGGTGCTGTCTGGGCAAGTCGCAGTCTCTGAAAAGCTCTTCAAGTTATTTCCAGTGAAGTTTTAGTTTGAGATAATTGTGATCCACGTGCAACTGTAATCCCTTTGCTAGCCCCCTCTTGCCTACTAGAGTGGATGAAGCATTAGCCCCCTGAAGCTGACTCTGATGCAGCCCACATGCTCAGCTGTGTGCCTGAGTGTGCACAGATGTGTAGATGCACATACATGACGGATCCATGGCCACAAGGTCCCTGTGACCCTGCCCCTGTGTGCGGCCAGAACTGAGCTGTCACTGTGTCCCCGCCTCCACATCTTTAAGCTCCTCCCTCAGATACCCGGTGGGTGTCCGGGTCCCCAGGGGAGGTGGGGGTCTGTCTCCAGGGACCCCGGGGCTCAGCCCCACCTTCCCACTTAAGCCCTAGTGGGTCGTGGGCCTTCCTCAGGGAGCTGTCGGGCTGGAGGTGGGCAGCAGCCTTCTAAGTCGCGCTGTCCCCGGCCCCGCAGACCGAGTACGCACGCTACGAGAACGGCCACTACTGCTACCGCATCCACCGCTCCCCGCTCTGTGAGTACATGATCAACTTCATCCACAAGCTGAAGCACCTGCCTGAGAAGTACATGATGAACAGTGTGCTGGAGAACTTCACCATCCTGCAGGTGTGTGTGTGCGGGTGTGTGTGCAGGTGTGGGGGAAGGGGGGAAGGCAGGTGTGGGGAGACAGGTGTGTGATGTGTGTAGGTGTGGGGGGACAGGTGTGTGGTGTGTGCAGGTGTGGGGGGACAGGTGTGTGGTGTGTGCAGATGTGTGTGCAGATGTGGGGGGACAGGTGTGTGATATGGGTAGGTGTGGGGGGACAGGTGTGTGTGTGCAGGTGTGGGGGGACAGGTGTGTGATGTGTGTAGGTGTGGGGGACAGGTGTGTGGTGTGTGCAGGTGTGAGGCAGGTGTGGGGGGACAGGCAGGTGTGTGTGTGTGGGGAAGGTGTGTGGTGTGTGCAGGTGTGTGTGCAGATGTGGGGGGACAGGTGTGTGATATGGGTAAGTGGGGGGGAAGGTGTGTGGTGTGTGCAGGTGTGAAGGCTGGTGTGGGGGGAAGGTGTGTGGTGTGTGCAGGTGTGTGTGCAGATGTCGGGGGACAGGTGTGTGATGTGGGTAGGTGTGGGGGGAAGGTGTGTGGTGTGTGCAGGTGTGAAGGCAGGTGTGGGGGGAAGGTGTGTGGTGTGTGCAGATGTGGGGGGAAGGTGTGTGGTGTGTGCAGGTGTAGGGGAAGGTGTGTGGTGTGTGCAGGTGTGGGGGGAAGGTATGTGGTGTGTGCAGATGTGGGGGGACAGGTGTGTGACGTGGGTAGGTGTGTGGGAAGGTGTGTGGTGTGTGCAGGTGTGAAGGCAGGTGTGGGGGGAAGGTGTGTGGTGTGTGCAGATGTGGGGGGAAGGTGTGTGGTGTGTGCAGGTGTAGGGGAAGGTGTGTGGTGTGTGCAGGTGTGGGGGGAAGGTGTGTGGTGTGTGCAGATGTGGGGGGACAGGTGTGTGACGTGGGTAGGTGTGTGGGAAGGTGTGTGGTGTGTGCAGGTGTGAAGGCAGGTGTGGGGGGAAGGTGTGTGGTGTGTGCAGATGTGGGGGGACAGGTGTGTGATGTGGGTAGGTGTGTGGGAAGGTGTGTGGTGTGTGCAGGTGTGAAGGCAGGTGTGGGGGAAAGTGTGTGGTGTGTGCAGATGTGGGGGGACAGGTGTGTGATGTGGGTAGGTGTGTGGGAAGGTGTGTGGTGTGTGCAGGTGTGAAGGCAGGTGTGGGGGGAAGGTGTGTGGTGTGTGCAGATGGGGGGGGACAGGTGTGTGATGTGGGTAGGTGTGTGGGAAGGTGTGTGGTGTGTGCAGGTGTGAAGGCAAGTGTGGGGGGAAGGTGTGTGGTGTGTGCAGGTGTGTGTGCAGATGTGGGGGGACAGGTGTGTGATGTGGGTAGGTGTGGGGGGAAGGTGTGTGGTGTGTGCAGGTGTGGGGGGAAGGTGTGTGGTGTGTGCAGGTGTGTGTGCAGGTGTGGGGGGACAGGCAGGTGTGTGTGTGGGGGGACGGTGTGTGCGCAGATGTGGGGGGACAGATGTGTGATGTGGGTAGGTGTGAGGAGACAGGTGTGCGGTGTGTGCAGGTGTAGGGGCAGGGGTGGGCGGTGGGCGGGGCGGACGGCACACTGTGTCCTGAGGCCCATCCCCTCCCCGCCCCCCGCAGGTGGTCACCAACAGAGACACCCAGGAGACCCTGCTGTGCGTGGCGTACGTCTTCGAGGTGTCGGCCAGCGAGCACGGGGCTCAGCACCACATCTACCGGCTGGTGAAGGAGTAGAGACCAGGGACTGGGAGGGGGTGACATCACGTGTGCAGGGACGAGGGGAGGGGCCCCACAGGGGCAGCCCCCCGCAGCACCGAGAGTTGAGGTGGTGACTTTTCTGCCCAGGAGCAAACTCTGCCTGAACCCGCAATTGCCCAAGCCCAATAAACCCCAGCTCTTGCGTCTTCAGAGGCCCCGTCTGGCTGCGCGAGCCCCGGGAGGGCCGAGGGAGAAGGGGCCGGACGCCGCCGCGGGCGCGGCTGTGAAGCCAGGGCTCCGTGGACTCGGCCAGGACGGTCGCCAGCTGCCGACGCTCAAGATGGCATGTCCCCGAGCTGCCCTGGAGCCCTGCCCCCGGCTCGGGCCACACTGGGAGGCCTGGGGACAGGCGCGGGTCCCAGCCTGTGCGTCCTGTGCGGGCACCTCGGCCACGGGGCGCGATGCGTCTGCCCCCTTCCCCCACCGCCTCTGCGGCCCCTCCCCGTGAACAGCCGACGCGGAGGCCGGCGCAGCTCGGGGGAGGGTTTCAGATGTGGAGGTTAGACAGGGGCAAGCAGAGCTCTTTAGCTCCAGTGGACGTGAAGTCTCTGGCCATGCCAGCTGCCCGGGGGGTGAGTTCCAAGGGGCCTCAGGTCACGGGAGCCCAAGACAGCGAGGGTGGGAGTGCTGGGGCCCCTTCTGAGTGTGGGTGGGGGCCCTGGGGGCCCTTGGCGTCCTCTTCGGGGGTGAAGGCCAAGAACGTTGGTCCGAGGCCCGCGGTGCGCTGATGGTCTCTGAGACCATGCCGTCGGTATGCCTTGCCATCTCACAGCAAGCGCCTCCCAGCCAGGAAGCCTGCTGGGTGGTGACCACCTTGGAGCAGCCGGGCGACCACCCCCTCCCTGGGCGGAAGGTTCTGTGCCCCCTGGGGATGGAGGTGGGGTGGGAGTGGAGCCCACCCTGGGCCTGGAGGGGACCCCTCAGCTGAGGGAAGTTCCCTGGTCTTTTCCTCCCGGCAACTGGCCTCAGTCCTAGGGCTCCCCGCTGCCCGCCCTGTCTCAGCGTGTGTGTTCTTTCCTGCCTGTAAAGGGGGGCGGCCTTAGTGAGGAGGACGTGTCTGTATAGTGCCTGATGCAAGGCGTACTAAATAAATAGATAAAAAGTTGTTACCATCCTCTTACCCTTCCTGGCCCTTGGGATGCCGGGAACTGGCTCTTTGCTGCCATCTAGTGGCTATTTGCTATCATCTTCCCTAATAGAGAACCTCACTTCCAGGAGCCTGGAGCCCAAGGGGAACAAGAGTTAACTGCAGGAGTTTTGTGTGCTGATCTCTCAGGGACGTGTGTGGGGATATGAAGTGAATAAGATGGTGTTGAGGAGGTGTTGTGTGGTTAGGAGCCAGGGCTCTGGAGTCAGCGGCTAGGGTTGGAATCCTGGTGCTCAGCTTCGGACTAGTGTGGCCTTGGGGAGGTGACCTAATTTCACTGTGCCTCAGTTTCCCCATCTGTACAATGGGTATAACAATAGTACCTACCTCGTATATGTAGAGTGCCTAGCGTGGTGCCAAGCACACGAGTGTGTGCCGTGAGTATGCATTATTATTAATAGCACTGACTCCTTGCAGTCTGAGGAGTCAGCTTGGGAAACTCTTAAGTGGGGGTGGGCTGGTCCTCAGAGCAACTGGAATTCAGAGGTGGGAGGGGGTGGGGCATGGAAGGTTCAGGGAAGAGGCGGAAATTGAGAGGGGCTGCTTCTTGAAAGAGAGGCACTGCCTAGATAAACAGCTTGAAGAGTCAGTCTGCTGGCAGCTCTGGACAGGGCAGGCGGACCAGCCCTCCAGCTTCCTTCTGGAGACCTGCTAGACCCCGGGCCAAGTTGTGTCTCCCTCCTGTGTGTCGGGGCCCGGCTCTCATCTATAGACGATGTGATGTGGAGGGAGGCAAGGGTCCCTGGGTCCCTGAGAATCGTCTACTGTCCTTGTGTGGTTTGGGTCTGGGGAGGCTCTCCTGCCCACCCCTGGTCACTGTCACAGCCTTTGCCCTCCCACCACCCCACCCTTGTTCCCAGAGCTGTCAGGATAAAGGGAGCCCATGACCTCTGCACTCCCAGCAGGACTGAACCTTCGGACTAATGCTTGTGTGTGAGCAGCCTTGGGCCCTGGGACGGACGCACAAACTAGGTCTGTTGTTTTGTGTCCTGGGCCCAGGGAGTCCATGTAGATGTTGGGGCCAGGGGCTGGCTGCAAGTGTTCCCTTCTCTTTAGGACCTGGTCTCAGCAGCCTAATGGACAGTCACCTACTTAGAGCTGGAAAGTCCAGACCGTTCTGCCACCGAGAACACAGATCGAGGCACCACTCCCTGAGGCGCAGCGCAGACCACGACCCGTGGGGCCAACAATCGGGAGATCCCACCCGGCCCGCTTCTCCTGTGCCGTCATCTCACATACATCCCCTCCTAGCCACTCTCTGCCTTTAGCCTTGGCACCTCATGTCCCCTGGCCAGCAGGCCCCTGGAGAACTGTCACTCATCTTGCAGAGCCAGCATGGAGCCACTTCTCCTGCAGAAGGGCTCCTGGCTCCTGACTGGCAGGGCAGAGGCATTCCACTCACAACCCGTCAGGGCACCTGTCTCCCGTCCTGGGCATCGGGGCTGAGAGATGTCTTCCATTCTCACCCGGGGGTGCTATGCTCTCCCCATTTTAAAGATGGGGGAGGGGCATCCAGAGAGGCTGGCTAACTCGCTTGGAGTGTTCTGGAATCTGAATGCATGTATTCACCAGCTTGACACGTGTTTATTTAACTTCCGGTTCATGCCAGGCACAGGGATGCACAGATGGCTGAGACCGGCGGGGTCTCTGGGGAGCGTACGTCTTACTGAGGAGGGAAGACAAGCCGAGCGGGTAAAGGACGGGCAGACTGATGGGGGACCGCCAGGAGACGAGAGGGCGCCCGGGGCCTGGGGAGGGTGACGTGTGCGTGAGGACGGTGGGGAGGCCGAGTCAGGAACCCAGAGACGGAGCTGCAGGTCCGGATGTGGTCCAGGCCCCGGCCCCCAAGCTTGGTAAAGGATTGGATTTTCCTCTATGTGATGGGAGGTCCTGGGAGGATTTGAAGTGAGGGAGTAAGACTCGAGTCTGGTTTCTGGGAAACAATACAAGGTGGCTGGGGCCCGTAGAACAGTGTCATTGTTTCGGAGTCTGTCTTACCCTTGGACTCAGCATCAGGGGGCAAGGGAGCCATGGCAGGACAGAGGTGTCCTCCTCTGTTACCTTCTACAATCCAAACCCCACCTCTGGGGCACGGCAGGTGCCTGGTGAACATGCGGAGGTGTGTGATCTGTGCTTTGGGGCTCTGAGTGAGGGTCCTGGAGTCTGTGGGACCCTTCGGGACAGGACCCTCCTGATGGCACTGGGAGTCAGGAGGTGGGGACATGGAAACTGGACGGTGCCTGACCCATGGGGCCTGGTGATTAGGCAGGGCCCCAACGGTCATCAGGGACTTTCCATTGAGTGGGGTGCTCTTCCTAGTGGGGGGAGCCCCACGCAGCAGGAGTTGAGGGGCATGTGGACTGGAGTCGGTGGGTGAGGAGCGTGGGGCCAGGGTACCTGCTCCCCTCCCACCCATGGGACTCAAGGGTCGTGAACCCAGGGGCAGGGCGGCCCTTATTGGCAGGGCTGGTGACCACAGGGAGCTCCCGACCCTGCAGGGACAGGGCCACCTGTGCACACCTGGGCCACACCTGCCTGGAGGAGGGGCAGAGCTGGAGCTGGGTGGGGCCCATCTTACCTGGTTATCCCAGGGGTCACCGTGTTTGGCCCCTTCTGACATTACTGTTGTGTCAACCAAGAAAGGAAGCAAGAAGGTGAATCTGGAGCAGTTCTGAGGATGGAAACCCCAGCCAGGTTGCTGGGGGCTGAGTCAGTTTCTCACCAGTTGTGTGGTCTCGGGCAAGTTACTGAGCTCCGGGAACCTTTGTGACCTCGTCCGCGAAATGGGAATGAAGTGGGCTGACTGTGGGCTGCTGTGGGGAGGAGGGTGAGCACACGTGTGAGGGGGCAGCCCCACACCCGGCTCACAGGGCACATGGCGGGCATGATGCATGAAGAGGTCGGTCCTGGCTCTGCCCCTGCCACGTCGGCCACACACACTTACACGTTCACACTCACAGCACACATATAGGTGCACACATTGTATACACACTCATGCACACAATGCAGCACACACAACTACACACACTATATACACACACAGACACACACACCTACACACTCGTTCATGTAGTTATCACATACATGCATGTACCACACACCTACACACACACTCACACTGTATACACACTCATACACACATACAGCATACACCTACACACATTATATGCACACATTTACACATAGACATACACACTATCACAAACATACTGCATGTACCACACACCTACACACACTCACACTATATACCTATACATACACATACAGTACATGCCTACACACACTGTATACACACTTACACATAGACACACACACCTACACACATTCATATACTCACCATACACACACACATATATGTACCTCATACCCCCCCACACACTGTATACATGTTCATAAATACACATACAGCACACGCTCACACATTATATGCACACACTTACACAGACGTACACACCTATACACTCACACATTCATACACTCATCACAAACATACCACATGTACCACACACCTACACACACACACACTGTATATACCTACTTACACACACATAGTATACACCTACACACACTGTATGCACACTTACACATGGACACACACACCTACACACATTCACATACTCATCACACACACACACATGTACCATATACCTACACACGTACACTCAACATTCATCATATAGACACACATACTTACACCACACACACACACATATGGACATGTAGGTGCCAGCATGGGTGCACACACACACACACACACACACACACACACACACATTTTTAGAGAAAAGCTCTGCTCTGATGTCCTTTAAAAGGCAGAGAGAAGGGACTTCCCTGGTGGTCCAGTGGTTAAGACCCTGGGTTTCCAATGTAGGAGGCATGGATTCGAATGCTGGTTGATCCCACATGATGCGCTATGGCCAAAAAAAAAACAAAAACAAAGGCAGAGAGGAGGCCTCGGGCAGCTTGGTTCTCTTCCCCCCTCTGGGGGCAGGGGTGGGTGGCGAGGTGGGGAGTCGGAAACAGGGAGCAGGTGTTCTTCATTGAGAAAGTAACTCTGGAAAGGGAGCGCTGAGCCACTCTGATTAAGAAGCTGTCCGGAAGTGGGTTTTTGTTTCGCTTCCCGCAACAGGACGGGTGAGGTGGGCCTGGACCTCCGAGGAAGGTGGGAGGCCGGCGGGAGGAAACGGTGTCTGGGTTCGTGGGTGTCCGATATTCAACTTCAAGTGTTTTGTATTTTGCTATGTATACCCCATTTGTCTCCAAACCTCAGTAAAGTCTGCTCCACACACCAAGGCGTCTGTGCGGTGATTTCTTTGTATGGAAACGAAGGAGCCCCTGTTGACGGAGGACAGGGCAGCAGGTCCAGCTGGTCTGGCCGTCCGGGAGGACGAGCCTCGGCCGCCACCTGGGCCAGTCCACCCCTTCCCTTCCCCATCGAGACCCCGGGCTCTGTGCGCACAGAGTTCTAGACACATAGCGCTAGGAACTCAATAAACAGCAGATGGACTTAACACCCCCTGGATTCGAAGAGTGGTCAGAGCCAGAGGTTCAGACCGGGCCTGGCGGGATGCCGTCCCTAAGTTGGCCTTCTGGGAACGTGATGTTAGCCTTGACCCGGGAGTGAGCAGGCCCATGGGGCTGGCTGGCTCCCCAAAATCAGAACTGCAGGCTATAGCTGCACCGCTCCCGGGACCCGGGACCCAGGTGTCACCCCCACCCCTCCCAGGGGCCTTTTCTCCTGGGGAGCCAGGTCACTGGTGGCGCGTGTGTCAGGGGGATGTCCCAGAACACGGTTTGGCCATTTCTGGTCCACCGCCTGCCTTTGTAGAGCCTGGCAGCTAAGAAAGGTTTTTATTTTTTATTATTAAAACTTTTTTTTTATTGTAGTAAAAGTCACATAATATAAAACACACTGTTTTAACCATACTTAACTGTAGAGTTTGGTGACACTAAGTGCAGTTTTTATGTTTTTAAGTGGCTAAAAAGAAATCCAAAGGACACCAGCACATGGCCTGTGACAATGGTCTGCAGTTCAAGTCCCAGGGTCGGTAAATTGGGGGTCATTGGACTGGGCTGTGGTGGCTTGGCTCACAGTGGCCCTTTCCAGGAACTGCTCCCAACTCCTGAGTCAGAGTGACCAAGGGCCTCCCTCAGAGCAGGAGCCAACGAGGGCCTGTCCACGGTGACAGCAAGAGTGGCCACATGACGATCCGGGAAGTGAGATCCACTGGGAGGGCGCTGAGGTGGGAAGAGGGGCAAGGGGCATGGGTGCAGCTGGGGTGACATCCTGCCCCTCTCTCAGGGGGCCACATCATCACTGGTTGACCTGAGTGAGGGTAGCGATGGTTTCAAGGGTGTGGGTCCCATCCCAACCTGACCTGTTTCCTCCAGATCTGTTTTAGACTTTGCTGTTTGCACTGGAGCCTTTGCTGAGACTCCCAGTCATCCTTGATCATCCACCCAGTCATCTGCTAGTCGCCCACCTCTGCTTAAGAGGGTCCCGGGTGTCTGTGGGAGACTCTGAGCAGGTGGGCAGCTGTGAGCGGGGGATTGGCTCATCTGTGACCATCTGGTGGGGTTCTTGTCCTAGGGTGCAGATTGCTTTAGGGCATTGCTTCCTGGCCTCGTCTGGTTCCGTGGAAAGGGCTCCCCCAGTTTCCTGCCATGGAGAACCGTCCGGCCGCCAGCATCTTGTGAACCAAGTGGGAGAAAAGCACCCCGGTGTTGTGCACGGACCCCTTGTTCTGCACGAACCTCTCGTGCTCGCTTGGACCTGGCATCCCCCAGCCCGCGGGGAAGAGCTCAGACTTCTGCCGGAACTGGGAGGGGGAGCTGCAAGGAGTCAGGTGGGGCTCTGGGGCATTGATCTCTACCTGAACTGACTTGGAGCAGCCTCCCACCCCCCGCCTCCACCTCCACCTCCGCTTGCAGAGACCCCCGGAGCCGTCGGCTCTTGGCTCTTGGCGAGTTGGGTCGGAGGTAGAAACCATGCTCCTTTCTGGCTTCCTCTGGTTTAGGGTTCTGCTCTCTTGGTCTGCTACGTCAGTCAGCACCCATTCTTCGGTTTTCCAGCTCCTGAACTTTTCCCCCAATTTCCTGATCTCATTGAGATTTATAATCTTAAAAACAAAAAAAGATTTGTATCCTTGAGGATTTATATCTTAAAAAAAAAAAAATCCCTATGCAGTCATCTTAGAAGGGTTTCAAGAGAAAACAAAGATGGATGTGTGGAATCTACCACCTTTGTGCCAAGTCACTTATTTGAAATGTCAATCTGGCTGTCAGGTGAGGATAGATAAGTGGAGGGCAGGGGTGAGGGGCAACAGGGAGACCCCGTTAGGAGGTGGCTGCAGAGTTGAGGGGAGAGACAACAGTGCTCTGGATGCGAGTTAGTGGCAGAGAGGAAAGAAAGCAAATGATCTTGAGATGTGTTTGAAGACCATCACTTTGATTTCCTGAGGCTTGGGTTCAGGGCGGGCAGGAAAGTGAGGAAGCAAGGTTAACTCCAAGGTTCCTGGCTCAAGTCACAAACTTATAGAGATGGGAGAGACTCGAGGAGGAGCAAATATGTGGGTGGAGATAGGAGCTGAGTTGAGATCCCTATTAGACTTCCCAGTGGAGGCGTCCATAGCAGCTGCCCTTGTGATTCTGGAATGAAGGGGAGCGGTCAGGGCTCGGTCTAGGTTTCACTGGCTCCTGGGTTAGTATTTAAGCCCTTGAGACTAGATGAGATTACTTAGGAGGAGAAGATGGCTGGAGAAGAGGAGGTGTTGCCAGGACTGCCCTGAGTTATTCCAATATTGAAGGGCAGAGGAGCAGGGGAATAAAGCAGGAAACAGTGGTTTTCTTCTCAGTTGCAAAGAGAAGAAAGCATTTCCAAGGGAGCTATGCACTGGCATGTAGATTAAAGTGAGGAGAGAGAAACAATCATTTGGGGCAGAGATGCCCTGGTTTCCCTTCCTCCTGAATAATAGAATCCCTCATTTTTAGCTGGGCACATGGCCCTCAGGATAAAAACCATATTTCCTAGTCTCCCTTGCCACTAGATGAGGCTGTATAAATTTGACCAATGGAGGCAAATAGAGCTGCAGTTTTCAGAAGTGTCCTAATAGAAAGAGGGAGACTTCCCTGATGATCCAGTGGCTAACAATCCACACTCCTAATGCAGGGGGCCTGAGTTAGATCCCCGGTCAGGGAACTAGACCCCACATGCTGCAACTAAGAAATGGGGAAGTCAAATAAATAAATAAAAAGAAAGAGGGCATGCTCTTCTTTATCTCTCCTTCTTTTCAGTTGACTGGATTGTGATGTAATGGCTGGATTTCCTGCAGCCATTTTGTACTAGGAAATAACCTTAGGAATAGAAGTTACCAGTGGTAAATCAATAAAGTAAAAGAATCTTGGGTCTTTGGTTCCATGAAACACAATTACAACTCTGGACTGATTTTATATGAGAGAGAAATAAACTATCTTCTTTAAGTCACTTTTATTTTGTGTTTCTTGTAATTTGCAACCAAACATATTTCTAACTAATGCATCATGGCATAGTGTTTGAAGCATGAATGGCTATAACAATAATAGCAATAACCCCACTCCTGACTCTGTAGCACTTTTCAGTTTACAGAGCACTTTTTCTTAAGGTTTATTTATTTATTTTTGGCTGTGGTGGGTCTTTGTTACTGCTTGAGGGCTTTCTCTAGTTGTGGTGAGTGGGGGCTACTCTTTGTTGTCATGCGTGGGCTTCTCTTGTGGAGCACAGGCGGTAGGCACGTGGGCTCAGTTGTTGTGGCGAGTTGCTCCTTGGCATGTGGAATCTTCTGGGATCAAACCTGAGTCCCCTGCATTGGCAGGTGGATTCTTAACCACCAGACCACCAGGGAAAAGTGCCTACAGAGCACTTTTAAACACACTGTCTTGCTTGGTTTTGTAGCTGCTCTGTGATGCTGTAGACACTTTCTTCATAGATGAAGGAACCGAGGCTCAGAGGAATTGCTCACTCATGTCACCTGCTTACTACGTCGCAGATCTTGTGCTTCCACCTGGATCCTCAGTCTCCTCGCCTGGTGACTGTAGTGGACAGCAGGTTAGGAATGTGTAGGAGGTTTTGTTCCAGATGCTGGTGCTGGGTGGAGAGCTGGGAGCTGGCCCCGGAGACCCTGAGAGTCACTGGCAGTCATTGACAATGGAAGCGTTCTCATCTCTCTGGAAAATGCTTCTATTTGCACAGGGGTGGAGATTGTGGAGGATAATTAGAGAAGTAAAGATCAGACAACCACAAACACTGGAGGGAAATGTGCATGCCAGCTGGCGGGCGAGCAGTCCCATTTTGGAAGTAATTGGGTAGCAATGAGATGTTCAGAGCAAGAGCCTGCTGAGCATCCTGTGATGGGGGGGGGGGGGGCTGTTTTCTTGGTATCAAAGGGGATCCGCCTCTCTCTGCAGACTCCCTCCCAAAGGCAAGCCCACCACTTCTGAAGCTTGGCAAGATTCTCTTCTTCTGCTTTTCCTCTCCAGTCACTACTTGGCCGACTTCTTTGCAGTTTCTTTCTCTGAATCCCCCACTGATCCTGATGTAGACACTTTGTGGAGGCTGTATATGCCTATTATCACTTGGAGATTGTGGAGGAGAAACAGACTTCAAACTGATTATGAGTTTGCACCTTCCTAACAGCAAAGGGCGGCAGAGGATGAGATGGTTGGATGGCATCACCGATTCAACGGACATGAGTTTGAGCAAACTCCGGGAGATAGTGAAGGACAGGGAAGCCTGGCATGCTGCAGTCCATAGATGTCATGGAGAGTCAGACAGAGCTTGGCCCCTCAACAAAAACAAACAGCAAGTGAAGGTGAGATGACTTTTCGGTGACTGCTAGAGGTTACGAAGTCGGAAAGTGCAAGCTGGAATTCAAAGCAGTCTTGGGACTCAGAGAAACCACACGCCGCCCACTCCGCCACCTCCCAGCCTTAGCCCTAGAAACCAGAAGCCCCCCGGGAATGCCGTTCTGTCTATCCCACCCAGGCCCCCTTTAATCTTGACAGACCGCCCTGGCCCCGCTCCTGGAGGCACATTAAAGCAAGCCTCACATGCCTGCTCTGGGGAATGGCCTGGCCCCTCCCCACTTACTGCAGGCCCACTTGCTCTTCCCCTTCATCTCCCGGGGTCTTGGATTCCTGGCCATGGTCCCTGGCTTTGATATTTGCTTCTGCTCCCTTGGGTTTGGCAACTCATCACATTCCCCTTGCAGCTTTTCAGGCCTCGGTTTTCTTGATTGCCCTCCGCTGTGTTTCTGCCTCTGGTCTGTGTCTGCCCTCGGCCTTGAGCGAGGACCACCCTCCCTCCGGCCTGGGCTCTGAGAACCCCGTGGCTGGGCCAGAGATGGAAGGGGTCTTCAGCTGTCGTTGTAGCTGGAGGCCTAAGAAGACCCAGATCTGCTCTTGGTCATAGTTCTTCTCCCTCGAGAGAGAGAGATGCACAAAAGATGGTCAGCAAGGCACTGACCACTGTCTTTATCAGTGGAGACTTGGACCCCAATGTCAAATTCTAGGAGGGTTGGCTTGAAAGCCTACAGGCCAAATAGGCCAAGTTTATCCCATTAAACAATTGCTGAGCACCTGGGATGTGTCTGGCACAGTTCCCGTGTCTGCTCCTGGGATGAAGCAGTGAACAGAATCAAAGTCCAGGTCCTGGGAGAGCTTATATGCTAGCAGGGGATCACACAACAAATAAGCAAAACTGGGCCGCCTTCCTGTTCTGTTTATCCTTCCCATGGCCGTACCCAGAGAATCTTGCATCTGGTCTCTGTGATGGAGGAAGTGAATCAAGGGCAACAGAGAGCATTTGCTTCAATGCCTTCTTAGAGGAGACAGTGACTCCCTGGTCCCACTGTAGTGTGATAGCAAGACAGCTTGTTTCCGCCACAGAGACACAGACGTGGCCGATCTGGCTGGGGGAGCAGCTCTGGCCCTTGGTAAATGGGACCCCCAGGAAGAGCCACATTCGTGTGTGCTCACGTAGGCAGAGCACGCACTTAGGGCTCAGAACCCATATACTCTCACCCCACCCTCCCGGGATCAAAATCTGCAGGTGATTCCTACACACAGTGCAATCTGAGAAGCAACAGGCTAGGCTTTCTAACCAGGTGCAGAGAAAAGCCCTGCCCACCACCCGTGACTCTTCTTGGAGGTGGAGCAGGCGATGGACTTCCTCCCCTGGGAAAGGTGTGCATTTATCAACATACTCATCACTGGTTTTTCTGTTTGTATGTTTTGCTTTTGAAGAATTAGTGGCCATCTTTAATATGCAGCAGAGAAGGGTCTGGATTTTTAATCAGATCAGTTAAGGCATTGACATTATTTATTTATTTTTAATTTTTTGACCGCACCGCGTGGCATGTGGGGTCTTAGTTCCCCACCAGATTGAACCCAAGCCCCCTGCATTGGAAGCACAGCGTTTTAATCACTGCACTACCAGGGAAGTCCCCCTCATCATTATTTGATTTAGTTACTATAAATAAAATAGTATAAAAAAATAGAACTTAAAAGTTTAACAAATTCAAAAAAGGATGCTTCCTTTTCATTTGACTTGTAATATTTTCAGCGGTCAGAAGTTTCAACAATATCATTCTACACCATTGTATTAGTTTATAAACTACTAAATCACTATTAATTGAGTTTTTAATGTCTGAGGGGAAACTTTCATGCATGGGAAAGAATACTTCAAGATATTTGTGTATTTTAATTTTTCTTCAGTTGATTAAAGTTGTAAATTTTAAAGCCTGATTTTATTAAGTTCAACTTGCAAATCCTGCTATTTTGTTCAGAAAGCTAGTATTTTATGTTAAATCTCTTTTTCCTTTTGATTAATGTTTAATTTGCTTACAAATTCTCTAAACATTTACTGTCACTAACAAACTTGGTTAAATTAGCTAGACAAAGCTATAATTAAGCACTTCAAATATCTAACAAGGCACACTTACAAATCTAACAAAATCTTAGACACTTAGAATGTAATACTAGGAATACACACTATTCATGAAACATAGTAAGTTTCAACTTACAGATCTAAGCAGACTTATTTAAACATTTAACCTTCACACTTAATCCACCTTAGTATTAAATTAACATCATAAGTCTAATATATCACATACTTTTATACTTTTCCAACAACTTAAAAAAGCAGATAAAAATTTTTCATTTAAAAATGGTTGATTTCATGTTATGTGAATTTTTAAAGAGGATGTAAAATTTAAGTTTTATTTTTAGGGAATTCCCTGGTGGTCCAGTAGTTAAGATCCTGAGCTTTCACTGCTGAGGGTGAAAGTTCAATCCCTGGTTGGGGAACTAAGATCCTGCAAGCCACTTGGCTTGACCAACAACAACGACAACAAAGATTGTGTTTTTAAAATTACCCCCAAACCAAGATAAAATACAAATTACCCTAATGATTATAACATTTGAAGTGAAGAAGTGAAGTCGCTCAGTCATGTCCAACTCTTTGTGATCACATGGACTGTAGCCCACCATGCACCTCCACCCATGGGATTTTCCAGGCAAGAGTACTGGAGTGGGTTGCCATTTCCTTCTCCAGTTATAACATTTACTGCTACACATATCCTTAAACCTATCACAAAATTTCCAATATCAATACATGTTTGTGTCATTCATCATATTTACATTTATTTTCAAGCCTCTGTCCAAACAAAGCAAGCAGAATCAGCCTCACGGGTGGGCTGAGATGACTATAGTGAAGATTTAGGACTTGAGTATCCTCACACTTTGGGGTTATAAGCTTTGTATTTGAAGCTACCATACTGTTACAGATTCAGAGATTACAGGAGGCTGGGGATGGAGTCTAGATATCATCCAGCTTGGCAATTATCTATGGGAGTGACTTCTTTTTTCTTTTTTGTTTTTTTTGGGAGTGATTTCTTGGGGTCAAGTTTTGCGTGCCACAATAACAAAATTCCTAAAACCCTCACCTTAAAAAAAAAAGAAAAAGACACCTCAGGGCCTCTTTCATCCCTAGCTGTCTCACTGCCTGGATAAAAGCACCAGAAATTCACAGCTTAATTATTAACCTGCACTTGGCTGTGGCATGCACATTGCTGGAATAGCTGACATTTTTGAGAGCTCCCATGCACCTTTTTTAAGTCTAACCGGCAGTTAGCGTTATTAGGGACTCAGGCTTTTTACAAGTTTTGATTCCTTTCTGATAACTCAGATTGCCAGCTTTGGTTTGTCTTGCTGTGTCCCTTCTCCTTTCAATACCACCTTTTGAGTCCTCTGGATTACCAACCTCTGGCCTCAGCTAGCAGACTTAGGTCTGCTGCGATGTCTCTGCACCGAGTTGTGGACTCAGCCGTTCTCCAGGGAGCCCTGTTTTTTTAAGTGGCGAATGTTATTAGTGACAAATAACTGGGCCCTCGTGGTGCAAATCACATCATCCACATGGGCACTGAGGGCAGGAAGGAATGTCCACTCCAGTGAGAGAGCTGGAACATGAGCTCACCTGGACATGTCCAGTTAACTCCAATCCTGCTCCATCCTTTAGAAAATATACTCTACTGGGGACATCCCTGGTGGTCCAGTGGCTAAGACTCTGTGCTCCCAATGCAGGGCACCCGGGTTCAATCCCTGGTCAGGGAACTAGATCCCACATGCAGTGACTAAGACCCAGCTCAGCCAAATAAATAAAAATAAATTAAAAAAATAGAAAATACATTATAAGAGCTTCTCATTGCCCCCTCTAAACGACTAGCTTTTAGCTACCAGCTGCTGCTTCTTTTTATTGTCATGCTGTACATATTTTGAGCTTCCCTTGTGGCTCAGGCAGTAAAGAATCTGCCTGCAGTGCAGGAGACCCAGGTTCGATCCCTAGGTCAGGAAGATCCCTGGAGAATGGAATGGCTACCTACTTCAGTACTCTTGCCTGGAGAATTCCTTGGACATACTGAAGTGGGTTGCCATGCCCTCCTCTAGGGGATCTCTCCAACCCAGGGATCGTACCCAGGTCTCCCTTATTGCAGGGGTGTTCTTTACCATCTGAGCCACCAGGGAAGCCTAAGCAGCAGCAGTTACCTACTCTAGTATTCTTGCGTGGGTGGGGAAGGAAATGGCAACCCACTCCAGTATTCTTGCCTAGAGAATCCTGTGGACGGCGGAGCCTGGTGGGCTGCTGTCCATAGGGTCGCACAGAGTTGGACACGACTGAAGTGACT
This sequence comes from Dama dama, assembly GCF_033118175.1. NCBI lineage: Eukaryota > Metazoa > Chordata > Mammalia > Artiodactyla > Cervidae > Dama > Dama dama. The sequence continues at coordinate 13,379,102 of NC_083702.1, forward strand.
TAGCATGCATACATGCATTGAAGAAGGAAATGGCAACCCACTCCAGTGTTCTTGCCTGGAGAATCCCAGGGACAGAGGAGCCTGGTGGGCTGCCATCTATGGGGTTGCACACAGTCGGACACGACTGAAGCGACAGTTCCATGAACAGAGAAGTCTGGTGGGCTACAGTCCATGGGGTTGCAGAGTTAGACATGACTGAGTGACTAACACTTTCTTTCAATGCATATTTTAATTATAATGAATTTTTTTTAATGTTACACATGGATGTATATCAACTTGGATCGTGGCTGTCCTGGCCAGGGCTTCAGGTGTGCCCTCGTCACTTTTATGATCCTTGGGTCTTATTAGCCATCGTCCTCTGATCATTTTATTGACAGTCACACAATTTCATCTCTCAACCTTGTTGAGCTGAGTTCTAATTTCAAAGCATCAGCTTGGACTCTCCCCTTCGCCTCCCAGCTCTCCTTTGCCTCCTCTGCTGGGAACGGGCTGTCATTTTCTTTCTCCCTATTCCTTCCCGGGCTTCTCTCAGGCTGTCTTGGCGTCTGTGCTCAACCATCTGCTCTTTAAAGAGGCCAGCCTTTGGGAGGAAATAAAATCAATACATACTTAACGAAGTTAACCTATTTGACACAGCATATTATCATAGGTAAGCAGACTGCTTTTTCATAGTCTGTGTGACACAGAAAGGCAGAAAACTCAGTCTCCATCAATGTCTAAGACCCTCTCCCCAAGCCCAGCCATCCCCCGCCAGGCCCTTGCCTTGACCCAGCTCCCACCTCCTCCCAGCACGCCGCCCTGCAGTGACCAGCAAGTCCCCATATCCCCTTCCTTTCTGTGGAGGACACACCCCAAGGCGCACCCCCCACCCCAGATCCCTGTCTCCTGGTGTTCACACCTCTCTGAGATGCTGTCCTCTTGAGCATGTGCACCTGTGACATGTTTCTAACGAAGAGACCATGGAAAAGACGATGGGATGTCAAACTGCGATTATCTTACACAGACTCCATCTTGCTAACAGATGTAGTCCAGAGACTCTGCTGGTGCCACGAAGCAGGTGGCCGTGCTGGGCCAGCCCACCTGGCCAGGCGCCGGGGCAGCCTCCAGCAGGAGCCAGCCGTCAGCCAGAGCCCGTGAGCGAGTGAATTCTGAGCACGGCCCGAGTGAACACAACCTGGCCAGCACCCTAGTCACTGCCTGTGATGTCCTGAGCAGGGGACCCTGCTGAGCCCTGCTGGTTCTGGCATAACAGGACACTATTCTGCTCCGAACCCCAAAGTCAGCCTCCCTCCTGTCCTTTCTGCTGTCTGCTCAGTGACTCCCCCTGGACCATCCCCCCTCATTGGCTCCCCAGCTCTTATCCTCACACTACCAGCCCTCTAGTCCTCTCATTTCCTGTCTGCCGTCCTTATCAAGCCGCAGGTCCATGTTTCTAACAGTCCCGGGGACAGCCTGACCTCGACCCTCGGTCATTTTGTCACCATCATCTGGTGATGTCCCAACTGTAGCATCCCCATGAAGAACAGAAATCCACCTCTCCTTGCCCCTGTCCATCCTCTCCCCATCCTGTTCCCAGTACACCGACTGTCATCTTTCCTGCATTAGCCAAATCTCTACACTTTAATTCTGTAATCCCTTTCTTCCTTCTATGAAAACTTCTACAATTTGTGGTTGCTTATCTTTCCCATGTATTCAACTTTTTTTTCGTTCAACGGGATCCTCCCATGAGCTTTTGTGTTTCTTTCATTTTTTAGTTATTTGGTTGCGTCAGGTCTTAGATCTTTGTTGCAGCACACAGGCTTAGTTGCACGTGGGGCCTTAGTTCCCCAGCAAGGGGGTTGAACCCACATCTCCTCTGTTGGAAGGTGAAAGTCGCTCAGTCGTGTCTGACTCTTTGTGACCCCATGGACTATACAGTCCATGGGATTCTCCAGGTCAGAGTACTGGAGTGGGTAGCCTTTCCCTTCTCCAGGGATCTTCCCAACCCAGGGATTGAACCCAGGTCTCCCCCATTGCAGGTGGATTCTTTACCAGCTGAGCCACAAGAGAAGCCCAAGAATACTGTAATGGGTAGCCTAACCCTTCTTCCAGTGGACCTTCCCGACCTAGGAATCAAACTGGGGTCTCCTGCATTGCAGGCGGATTCTTTACCAAGGTCTGTTGGAAGGCGGATTTTATTTTGTTTTTGGTTGCACTGGGTCTTCACTGCTGGGCATGGGCTTTCTCTGGTTACAGCAAATGGGGGCTACTCTTCACTGCAGTGCCTGGGTTTCTCACTGTGGTGCCTTCTCGTGTGGAGGAGCACAGGTTCCAGGTAGGCGGGCTCAGTAGTTGTGGCACGCAAACTTTGTTGCCCCAAGGCATGTGGAATCTTCTTGGACCAGGAATCAAACCCATGTCCCCTGCATTGGCAGGTGGATTCTTATCCACTGCACCACCGGGAAGTCTGGAAGGTGGGTTCTTAACCACTGACCAACCAGGAAAATCTCTTCCCACAAGCTTTTAAATACATATGTATATATATTTTCTGTTCCATTTCCCCTTTCTTCTTCTGGGACTCTAATTACCCATATATTAGACATTTTGATATTATTCCACAGGTCCCCAACACTCTATCATCTTTTTCCTTTCTGATCTGTTTTCCTTCTTTCCCATTCATTACTTTCTATTGATCCGTCTTCAAGTTCATGTTCTCTTCCCCTGGATCTTCATTTGACCATTAAGCCCACACCCTGAATTATTTTTATTCCAGATATTTAGTTCTAAAATTTCCATTTGGTTCTCTTTTCTCTTTTTTTCCTGCTGTGGTTTCCTATCTGTTCTTTTATTATAAATGTATTTTTTCTTTATATCCTTGAATACAGTTCTAAGAGTTGCTTTAAATGTCCTTGTCTGATAATTCCAGCATCTGAGTCATCTTGAGATTAGCTTCTGTTTTGTTTTCCCCTTGAGAATGGGTCATGTTTTCCTGGTTCTTTGTACACTGAGAATTTTAGGTTATACCCTGAATATTTTGAAGGTTGTATTGAAGAGACCCTGAGTTCTATTTTATTCCTCAGGAAATTGCTGATATTTTCCTTGAGTAGGTAATTAACTTGGTTAGCGTTAAACTACATACACTGTCTTCCTTGGCAGCTGGCAACTGCTCAAGGCTCAGTTTGGTTCTTTTATCTTTGCAGGGATAGCTGCTGTTTCCTCTGCTTAGATGTGGTTCAGGCGTCTCAACTGGAGACTTGGGCAGAGTTTGCTATACAGGGAATTCAGGATTCCTCTTCTCTGGCTCTCTCCTTTCCAAGATTCACGCCCCCCACCTCTTCAGCAAGCTTAATTGCTCTGGGCTCCAGCCTCTGGTTCCTCCTGCCAGAAAGACAGCGGGCTTTCTATTGCATTTCACCCATCTCATGCTGCACTGTGACTGTGGCCAATGTTGGGAACATTTTCTAAAAAATGGGAAATCATCCAATGCCAGTTGCTTTGCCCACATTTTGAATCCTCTCCAAAGTCTCTGTGCTTGGGTTCAGGTTTTAAGAGCCCTTAGGTAGTTAGATTTGGGGAAGTTTTTGTTTGTTTTGGTTTTGTTGTGTTTTGTTTGTTTGTGTTTTCTGGTTTTGTATTTTTGTATGTTGTCTAGCATGTATAGATATTATCTGTGGGCCTATCAGTCATGTCTGACTCTTTTGTGACCCCATGGACTGCAGCCCGCCAGGCTCCTCTGTCCATGGAATTCTCCAGGCAAGAATAGTGGAGTGGGTTGCCATTCCCTTCTCCAAGGGATCTTCCCAACTCAGGGATTGCCAACCTGGGTCTCCTGCATTGCAGGCAGATTCCTTACTGTCTGAGCGACCAGGGAAGTCTCTTTTATCTGTGGGAGAGTTGGTTAATTAAAACCTGATTCCCTTAAAAAAAATTGTGTGTCTGTGTCTTTTATTGAATTTGTTACAATATTGCTTCTGTTATTATGTTTTGTTTTTTTGGCCAAGAGGCATGGGGGATCTTAGTTCCCTGACCAGGGATCGAACCCACACCCCCTGCACTGGAAGGTAAAGTCTTAACCACTGGACCGCTTAGGGTGTCCCAGGGCTGTGGTTTATTTTTCCCTTAAACTTAAAGCTTTTTATTTTGTATTGGGTTATAGCCGATTAACAATGATGTGATAGTTTCAAGTGAGCAGCAAAGGGGCTCAGCCACACCTGACTCTTTTTTGTTTAATATTTATTTATTTGGCTGTGCCGGTTTCATTTGTGGCACGCAGGATTGTTGATCTTCATTGCGGCATGCAGGCTCAGGTGGACAAGTGCCAACAGCTTTAGCTCACCTGAAGGCCTGGGTTGACCTGCTTTACTTGGCGTCTGTGCCTTCTGTCTCATTTCACGATGTTGCGGGTGCGTTTCTGTCTTTACAGAGCACACGCCGACTGTCAGGAATTCCAGCAGAGAACCTGCACTTCTTCACACAGGGGCTGGCAGAGACTTTGTAAAACCTCAGCAGCTCCAGACCACCCCTGTTCTAGAAGTGCCTGCTTTCCGAAGGGCCGCGTGTGCCCGTGTGCACACCCACCCCGAATTACGCGTATGCATTATGCTCACTGATTTTTGATCACTCCCTTTCACTTTTTCCACACTTGAGAACTCAGATACAAGCCACTCTTGCCCCTACCACACCTGTGAAGATAGCTCGGAGTCTGAAGGATCTAACGGTCCAAAAATTGGCAAACTATGGCCTGATGTCTATTTTTGTGAATAAAGCTTTACTGGGACGCAGTCATGCTCACTCAAGCTTTGTCGTTTGTGGCTGAGTTATGTCTTACAATGGCTGCTGCTGCTGCTGCTAAGTCACTTCAGTCGTGTCCGACTCTGTGCGACCCCATAGACGGCAGCCCACCAGGCTCCTCTGTCCCTGGGATTCTCCAGGCAAGAATACTGGAGTGGGTCACCACAGAGGTGAGTAATTGTGATGGAGACTGTAAGGTCTTCAAAGCCTAAAATACTTAGTATCTGGCCCTTTACAGAAGATGTTTGCAGAACTCTGTCTATGTTTTCCAGCTGTTTCAGTGATAATTGCAAAGTAAAGTTGCCAGATTTAGCAGTTAAAAATACAGGACACTTAGATAAGCAGCAAATTTCAGATAAGCAATGAATGCTTTCTTTAAAATAGGCATGTCCCAAATATCGCCTGGCAACCTTCTAACAAAGACTTCTAACAAGACTGCCCACGGTCTATGGTCCCTTGGCCCTGCTTCACCTGCCTCACTTTTTAGCTTTGGAAGAGAAAGAAGTCAAAGGAGAGAGAGGTCCTGGGGATGATCTGCCTTCTTTAGAAGGGAGAGTGTGTAAAGGAAGCAGAAGAAAGTCTTTGGTCACTTCGGCCTTCCTTGCAGAGAGAATGGTGGGCCATCTGGGTCTGGGTCCCCCGGGGGCAGCTGGCAGGCTGCAGTGACCACTCGTCAAATTCCACGAGCAAATGTTGTTGAAGGGGATGGGGAGGGGAGGAGCTATTTCATTTTTCATGCTGGAAAGTGTTTATTTAAATGAGCAGCTCCACTGTGCCTTGAACAGATGGTTTATAGATTTTCTCATTGTCTGGTTTAATGCCCCAAATTTAGTCCCTGATTGGTACAGAAACAACTACTCTTTTCTATCAGATGTGGAAACAGACCTCCTGGTACACACTCTGCCTCTCACCGTTCCCTTACATCATCTCCATGTCAGAGGGTTGGTTGAAGTCATCTTAGATGGGAGATACCTCTGAAGGAGCTTCATCCTCTAGCTGATGGAGACTGGACCAGGAGGTAGTGATGTGCCCATTCACTAGCTAAATGACCTGGAGGATGTTAACTAACTTTTCTGAGCCTTGCTTTCCTTCTCTGTAAAGTGGAAGGATGATGGTAGCCCTTATGTCATGACGTTGTTACAAGGATTCAACTAATTAAAGCAGGTGAACCATGCCTGGCACATTGTTGTTCAGTTGCTAAGTAGTCAGACTCTTTGCGGCCCCAAGGACTGCAGCATGCCAGGATTCCCTGTCCTTCACTACCTCCCAGAGTTTGCTGAAATTCATGTCCACTGAGTTGGTGATGCCATCCAACCGTCGCATCCTCTGTCGCCCCCTTCTCCTACTCCCTTAACCTTTCTGAGCATCAGGGTCTTTCCCAAGGAGTCAGCTCTTGCATCAGGTGGCCAAAGTATTGGAGTTTCAGCTTCAGCCTCAGTCCTTCCAATGAATATTCAGGGTGCTTTTCCTTTAGGGTTGACTGGTTTGATCTCCTTTCTGTCCAACAGACTCTCAAGAGTCTTCCCCAGCACCACAGAACAAAAGCATCAGTTCTTCAGCACTCAGCCTTCTTTATGGTCCAGCTCTCACATCCGTACATGACTATTGGAAAATATAGTGCTTGGTGAATGTTAGCTGTTGTTCTTGCTTTACCGGCTGACTTGAAGCAACCAATGGCCAGTCGCGGGGTGTCCCTTTAACCTAGCCTCCAGCACTGTGAACTCTCCCCACTAGGTGTCGCGATTCAGCAGGCCCTGCCTGTCCCTTAGCTTGACTTTTTGCTTATTATCATTTTCGATTTGATTTGGTGATTTCAAGGGGATAAACTAGCACACTATCTCTTGAAGTCTCTGGGGATCCAGAAATTCCAGGAGAATTGCTGGCATCCAGACCTGGAAGAGGCTCTTTGGACTCCTGCCTTTGTCCAGAGTTAACGTGATGTGCTTTATTGCCCAAATGAAGATATTTTAAGAGTGAGAAGGGTACCGTTAGTAACGGTGCCGGGACATAAGAAGTACACGGGGTATGTCCCAAGAATCTGAACATGAGCACCCCATCCATGGAGGTTTTTCCTCAGTATTTTCAGAATCCCCAGGACCGAAACTCCCTGACACACCTTAAGATCCCAGAACAGTAAACTGTAGCCTTGTGCTTCAGGGGGTGTCTTAACTCCAGCAGGTGTTGTCTTCCTGCCTTAAGAGTGTTCTGCCTGCTTGTCAAGTCATGTGCTTGAGTTTTGTCCTCGGTGGACGTGGTGGGCATGTGTCTGCCCCACAGACCTCAAGGCATCAAGGCCTCCTCTCTGCTGTATCCTCTACGGCTCCTCTTCCAGCTGGAAACCCCTTCAGAGGCACGAGTCCTCCATCTCTGGATGTGTTGAAAGAGAGGAAGTATGTGGCCACTTTCTATGTTATTTTAAAATTTTTAATTGAATTATAGTTGATTTATGATGTTTTAATTTCAGGTGTACAACAAAGTGGCTCAGTTATACATATACTTATATCCACTCTCTTTTAGACTCTATTCCCATATAGGTCATTACAGAGTACTGAGTCGAGTACCCTGTGCTATATCGTGCTGTGTTGTGTTTAGCTGCTCTGTCATGTCCGAGTCTTTGCAACCCCATGGACTGTAGCCTGCCAGGCACCTCTGTCCATGGGGATTCTCCAGGCAAGAATATTGGAGCGTGTTGCCATGCCCTCCTTCAGGGGATCTTCCCAACCCAGGGATTGAACCCAGGTCTCCCGCATTGCAGGCGAATTCTTAACCATCTGAGCCACCAGGGAAGCCCAAGAATACTGGAGTGGGTAGTCTATTCCGTCTCCAGGGGAGAGATTCCCCACTCGGGAATTGAACTGGGGTCTCCTGCATTGCAGGCGGATTCTTTACCAGCTGAGCTACCAGGGAAGCCCCCTGTGCTATACAGTAGGTCCTTATTAGTTATCTATTTTGTATATAGTAGTATGTATATGTCAATCCCAGTCTCCCAATCTATCTCCTCTGTTTTTCCTTTGGTAACCATAAAATCAATTTCTACATCTGTGACTCTATTGAGGGGATTCTTCTAAGGTTTCTTCCGATCCCTAGTCTCCATCATCCTATTTCAGATTTGCTTATCTTCCATTAAATGGCAGGGGGAAGCTAATGTTTGCACCCATCATGAATCGAATATTGTACTTTTGCTTCAACCATCTTGGTCATCCCATCAACCCCATGGGATTGGTATTTCAGTCCAGTCACTCAGTCATGTCTGACTCTTTGAGAACCCAAGGACTGCAGCACGCCAGGCCTCCCTGTCCATCACCAACTCCCGGAGTTTACTCAAACTCATGCCCATTGAGTTGGTGATGCCATCCAACCATCTCATCCTCTGTTGTCCCCTTCTCCTCCTGCCTTCAATCTTTCTCAGCATCAGGGTCTTTTCAAATGAATCATCTCTTCACATCAGGTGGCCAAAGTATTGGAGTTTCAGCTCAACAACAGTCCTTCCAATGAATATTCAGGACTGATTTTCTTTAGGATTGACTGGTTGGATCTCCTTGCAGTCCAAAGGACTCTCAAGAGTCTTCTCCAACACCACAGTTCAAAAGCATCAATTCTTTGGCGCTCAGCTTTCTTTAGAGTCCAGCTCTCACATCCATACATGACTACTGGAAAAATCATAGCCTTGACTAGATGGACCTTTGTTAGCAAAGTTGTCTCTGTTTTTTAATATGCTGTCTAGATTGGTCATAACTTTTCATCCAAGGAGTAAGCATCTTTTAATTTCATGGCTGCAGTCACCATCTGCAGTGATTTTGGAGCCCCCCCAAAATAAAATCTGTCACTCTTTCCACTGTTTCCCCATCTATTTGCCATGAAGTGATGGGACCGGATGCCATGATCTTTGTTTCCTGAATGTTGAGCTTTAAGCCAACTTTTTCACTCTCCTCTTTAACTTTCATCAAGAGGCTCTTTAGTTCTTCTTCATTTTCTGCCATAATGGTGGTGTCATTTGCATATCTGAGGTTATTGATATTTCTCCCGGCAATCTTGGATCCAGTTTGTGCTGCATCCAGCTCAACGTTTCTCATGATGTACTCTGCATATAAGTTAAATAAGCAGGGTGACAGTATACAGCTTTGATGTACTCCTTTTCTTATTTGGAACCAGTCTGCTGTTCCATGTCCAGTTCTCACTGTTGCTTCCTGACCTGCATACAGGTTTCTCAAGAGGCAGATCAGGTGGTCTGGTATTCCCATCTCTTTCAGAATTTTCCACAGTTTGTTGTGATCCACACAGTCAAAGGCTTTGGCATAGTCAATAAAGCAGAAATAGATGTTTTTCTGGAACTCTCTTACTTTTTTGATGATCCAGCAGATGTTGGCAATTTGATCTCTGGTTCCTCTGCTTTTTCTAAAACCAGCTTGAACATCTGGAATTTCACGGTTTATGTATTGCTGAAGCCTGACTTGGAGAATTTTAAGCATTACTTTACTAGTGTGCGAAGAAAGAAAGTGAAGTCGCTCAGTCGTGTCCGACTCTTTGCTACCCCATGGACTGTAGCCTACCAGACTCCTCCATCCATGGGATTTTTCAGGAGTGGGTTGCTGTTTCCTGTGTGAGATGAGTGCAATTGTGTGGTAGTTTGAGCATTCTTTAGCATTACCTTTCTTAGGGATTGGAATGAAAACTGACCTTTTCCAGTCCTGCGGCCACTGCTGAGTTTTCCAAATTTGCTGGCATATTGAGTGCAGCACTTTCACAGCATCATCTTTTAGGATTTGAACTAGCTCAACTGGAATTCTATCACCTCTACTAGCTTTGTTCATAGTGATGCTTCCTAAGGCCCACTTGACTTCACACTCCAGGATGTCTGGCTCTAGGTCAATGATCACACCATCGTGATTATCTGGGTCGTGAAGATCTTTTTTGTACAGTTCTTCTGTGTATTCTTACCACCTCTTCTTAATATCTTCTGCTTCTGTTAGGTCCATAGCATTTATGTCCTTTATTGAGCCCATCTTTGCATGAAATGTTCCCTTGGTATCTCTAATTTTCTTGAAGAGATCTCTAGTCTTTCCCATTCTATCGTTTTCCTCTATTTCTTTGCACTGATGACTGAGGAAGGCTTTCTTATCTCTCCTTACTATTCTTTGGAACTCTGCATTCAAATGGGTATATCTTTCCTTTTCTCCTTTGCTTTTTGCTTCTCTTCTTTTCACAGGTATCTGTAAGACCTCCTCAGACAGCCATTTTGCTTTTTTGCATTTCTTTTCCATGGGGATGGTCTTGCTCCCTGTCCCCTGTACAATGTCATGAACCTCCATCCATAGTTCATCAGGCTCTCTGTCTATCAGATCTAGTCCCTTAAATCTATTTCTCACTTCCACTGTATGATTATAAGGGATTTGATTTAGATCATACCTGAATGGTCTAGTGATTTTCCCTATTTTCTTCAATTTAAGTCTGAATTTGGCAATAAGGAGTTCATGATCTGAGCCACAGTCAACTCCCCATCTTGCTTTTGCTGACTGTATAGAGTGTCTCCATCTTTGGATGCAAACTATATAATCAATCTGATTTCGGTGTTGACCACCTGGTGATGTCCATGTGTAGAGTCTTCTCTTGTGTTGTTGGAAGAAGGTGTTTGCTATGAACAATGTGTTCTCTTGGCAAAACTCTATTAGCCTTTGCCCTGCTTTATTCTGTACTCCAAGTCCAAATTTGCCTGTTACTCCAGGTGTTTCTTGACTTCCTACTTTTGGATTCCAGTCCCCTATAATGAAAAGGACATCTTTTTTGGGTGTTAGCTCTAAAAGGTCTTGTAGGTCTTCATAGAACCACTCAACTTCAGCTTCTTCAGCATTACTGTTTGGGGATTGGTATTACTGGATTGGTATTATTAAACCCCATCTCACAGGTGAGGCAACTGAGGCCTAGAGTGGTCACAGCCCACGAAAGGCAGGGCTGGGGTTCAATCCCAGCACTGTCTGGCTCCAAAGCCCCATTTTACCACCCAAGGCTGCTCCCAGTGTTTTTACGGTAAGATCACTTACCTAGCGGACATGACAGCAAGTCCTTTTCCCTTTCTGGTCTCACCTTCCTCTTCTGGAAGCTTGGAGGAGTTGGTACATGTGCTAAAGGCTGTCCTAGTGACTGGAGAGATTGTGGGGTGGGGCAGGGGGGTCAGCCTGCTAAGACTTTAGGGGGGTATTGAACAAAGGTTTGAAGGGAGAGAAGAGTCAGAGGCAATGGATTATTGGGTTCAATCTAACAGACAAAAATAAGATTGTGTGTATGATTTTCTGGCTGCCAGTCCAACTAGGAAAGGCCAAGGAGACTCTGGTGATGCGTCAGTTGAAAAAACTTTGTCTCAAATCATACTTAGCAGGGGATGGTGCATGTGAGAAGCACAGAATGCATTTCTATGACAGTAATGGAGCTGTTTAGGGGTCACTTTGAGAGAGTCCTGGCCCAGGAAGGAAGGCCTATAGGAAGCCCTGGGGCGGAGATGTGTAACCTGAGTTTGCCCAGCTGCTGGTCAGGTTCTCAGGGCGCGTGGTGCCCTCTACCAACACTTAGAGGCCATGACTCTTGGGGAGACAGACAGCAACTCCTCCAGCGCATGGTCTGCCTAGGTGTGGCGGCAGGGGTACAGGGCCTGGCTCCAGCGGCAAGGCTGCGACCCCAGTTGGGACCAGACTGGGCACAGGGGCGCGAACCTCCAGGCCCACATCTCCCCCTACACCCTGGCCCATGTATGGGGCAGCGGCAAGGGTCGTACCAGTGCCCCGGAGGAGAGGCCGATCCAAGAATCCCGGCGGCGGGGAGGGAGGAAGTCTCCGGGAGGGCAGCCACGCCTGGGCCAGGCCCGGGATGCCTGGCCCGGGGAGTCCGAGTCCGGCACTGTCCCGCTGAGTCCCTCCAGCTCCAACGCTGGGGATCTGACCGGGGGTGCTGGAGGTTCCCGGCCCCAGACCCCGCCCTCAGCCTCGCGCACCCCTTCCCCAGCCGCCGCCCCACCCACAGTGTCCGCTCGAGGTCCCCGCTTCCGTCCCTTCCCCCACCCTTCGCGCCGGGCTCGGGCCCCCTCGGCCTTGCAGTTCCCCGGGCGGCCCCGCCCCGCTCCGCCCCCTTTCCCAGCCCCGCCCCTAGGCCAGCCCTGCCCCGCCCCGCGACTTCACCATTCCCGGGCAGGCCCCGCCCCATCCCCGGCCTCGCCCCGCCCCGCGCCCTCGCCGTCCCAGGGCAGGCCCCGCCTCTCCCCTTCGGCAGGCCCCGCCCCGCGCCCGCGCCCTCCCCGCGCCCTCGCCGTTCCAGGACAGGCCCCGCCCCATCCCTCGGCAGGCCCCGCCCCGCGGCCTCGCAGTCCAGGGCAGGCCCCGCCCCCTGTTTCCGCTGGCGGAGGCAGTGGCGGCGGCGCGCGAGCGCGATCGAGCCGGACCCCACATTCCTGGGAGCTCGGTGAGTGCGGCCCGGGGCAGGCGGGGCGGCGGGCCGCTGGCCGGGGGCTCGGGAACAAGCAGAGTTACAGGCCCGGACCGGCTGGGGGCGGGCCGGCAAGCCCCCGACCCGGTCCGCGGAGGGGCGAGCGGCCCAGGGCGCCCCTGGAAAGGGTGTGGGGGCGGCAGTGGGCCAGCTGAGGGAGGGGTGGGGTCGGCGGCTTGTGAGGGGGCGGCAAGCCGCCCGAAGGGGACGACGTGTGCTGGGCCCGGGAGCGGGGCGAGGAGGGGTCTGCACGGAGAAAGGCTCGGAGGAGGACCTTCCGGGAACGGGGTGCTGGAGTGGCCGGCGGAACCCTGGGCGGAGGGATGGGGGTCTGTAGGATGCAGCAGGAAGGCGGAGCCCCGGAGCTGTCAAGGGGTTCTGATTGTGGGACCCAGCGGGCCGGCCGGGGGAGGTCCCTTCAGCGCCACCAGGGAGGGCCGGGGGCTCGCGCAGGGCTGGAGTACCGCGTGCAGCCCCGGAGCTCCCCGACCACCCCTTGGGCCACCCCTGGCAGGTCGGCACTCAGTGACAGGGCTTTGGCAGGCCCCGAGGTCTGGGATGTAGCCCATCTGTGCATCCAAGTTTGGGACTTTAAAAAACTTTCTGTGGTTATAAAAAAATTAAAAAGTCCAAACAAGAATCTGGCTCCTTACCAAGAGCAGTGTTTGTAGTCGTGTATTTCAGAGCTGGAGTCTTGGATCTCCTGTCTTTGGAAAAGATACTGTCGCTTCTCTGCCTCTTTCCCCAAAGCCGCTAGTGTCTGGGGAGGTTTGAAGCATTAGGGTAGTATGCGGTCCCCTGGAGAAGGAAATGGCAACCCACTCCAGTATCCGTGCCTGGAGAATCCCAGGGATGGAGGAGCTTGGCGGGCTGCCGTCTATGGGGTCGCAGAGTTGGACACGACTGAAGCGACTTAGCAGCAGCAGCAGCAGCAGCAGGGGTCCCCTGGGCTGGGTAGATCTTTCCTCCCCATACCCCAAACATGGATAAGACTGCAGAGAACCAAACTCGTTATGTGAGGGTGCCCTTCTGACAGGCAGCTGTCCCCTGGGATGACTCAGGTATTTCCTCCTCCAGGAAGCTTTCCTGGACTAGTGGAGAAAACTGAGGACTCACACTCTGATCCCTGCATATCAGCCAGCTTCCCTCTCTTTACTAAAAATAACCACAGAGAATGTTTTGTATGTATGTTCCGCTATAAAGATGTGCAGTCAACTTGTCATTGTAAGTAATGGGAAGGGGAGGAGACATATTATGGACAATTTCAAACAATGGCCTGGACAAATCATTTATATTTAGCTAAGGAATGCAGCCAGGGAGGCAGACCGTTCACACTGGCTTCCTACCCTCTGCCGGGTCCTGGCAGGGCCATGCAACTGAGCTGTGGGTTGGGGGGGTGAGTGAGGGAGGAGGGTTGGGGTGGATAAAACTTGAAAGGTGATTCAGTTCTACACTCGCTCGTTGAAGACCTGCTGTGTGCAAGGCCAGGAACAGCTGAGAGTGAACCAGAATGGAGAGGGGATTTTTTTTTTATCTGATTAAATCATATTATATGGGCTTCCCTGGTGGCTCAGTGGTAAAGAATCTGCCTGCAATGCAGGAGACGTGGGTTCAATCCCTAGGTTGGGAACATCTCCTGGATAAGGAAATGGCAACCCACTCCAGTATTCCTGCCTGGGAAATCCCATGGACAGAGGGGTCCATGGGGTTGCAAAGCATAAGACATGATTTAGTGACTAAACAACAGCAGCAAATCATATTTTAATCTTTAAATTGATGAACACATTTTAATTTTTTTACATAATTTAAAAAATTTTTGAAATAAAATTTTTTATTTCTTTGGCTGCTTTGGATCTTTGTTGCAACACTCAGAATCTTCTATCTTCGATGGGCCATGCAGGATCTTTAGTTGCATCATGTGGATCTAGCTCCCTGACCAGGGATCGAACCTAGGCCTCCTGGAGTATGGAGTCCTAGCCATTGGAGCACCAGGGAAGTCCCCAAGCACTTGTCATTTTAAATTGCCCCCTTATAGTTTAGGAAAATGAGGCTCAGAGAGAATAAATGACCTTTCTGGGGTCACAGAACTCATAAGTGGGAGAAGCAGAACTTGAACCCGTGGTTTCTGACCCCTTAGGCTGTGTTTTCTGCTATGCCAGCTGCCTCTGTCATTCTTCACTGTTGAACCTGGAAGACCTGGGCTCTGACCTTCATCCTAGCATCGCCTAATTGTGCAACCCTGGGCAAATTACCGCCCCTCTTCAGGCCTCTGTTTGTTTTTTGAATTTGGTCATGCCCTAGGGCTTCTGGCAGTTCCCTGACCAGGAATCGAACCTGTGCCCCTTGCATTGAATGCTCAGAGTCCTAACCACTGGATCTCCAGGGAAGTCTCCAGTCCTCTGTTTTGGATGATTATGGGTTAAAATGTGTTTAGGGTCTCTTCCATCCTTGGATATCTAACAGTGTAAGATGCTGTCAGCAGCCAATCAATGAGTTAATGTGTTCTTTGTTTATTTTCTATTTTTAATTGTGGTAAAAGAAATGCATAAAAATGACCATCATAACCATTTTAAAATGTACAGTTCAGTTGCAGGAAGTATATTCACATAGTCCTACAACAAATCTCCAGAATTTTTTTATCTGCAAAACTGAAACTGTACATCCATTAAACTGTAGCCCATCCCCTCAGCCCGCAGCTATCTCCACTCTACTCAGGGTGGTTTATTAGGCTCCTACTATGTCGCAAAGAGTCAGACACGACTGAGCGACTGAACTGACTGACTGATGTCCTTAATAAATGTTGCCCTTGAGGAATGAGTAAGGCAAGTAGGTAGCTGGCCGGAGTGCCAGTCCTCATTCCTGTGAATGTAACTTCAGCACCAGCCATGTGCCTGCTCAGTCGCTCAGTTGTGTTCCACTCTTTGTGACCCCATGGAGCGTAGCCTGCCAGGCTCCTCTGTCCATGGGATTTTCCAGGCAAGAATGCTGGAGTGGATTGCAATGTCCTCCTCCAGGGCATCTTCCCCACCCAGTTATTGAACCTGTATCTCCTGAGTCTCCTGCATTGGCAGGCAGATTCTTTACCATTGAGCCACCTGGGAAGCCCCAGCACCAGCGGATCTGTTCAGTAAATGAGTGAGCAGGTGAGGCCTGGGGCAAGTGCCTTCACCTCTTTGAGCTTTCCCTTGCTGCTTACAAAAGGAGGAGAACAATACTAGCTCTCAGGGCTGTTGGAAGGAGCAGTGAGAGCATGTGTGTGAAGCATGTAGCTTAGGGCCTCAGACACAGCAGGTGTGCAGTTAAGTGGTGCCTGTTATTTATAACCTAGCTGAGGAGCTAGGCTCACAGAGGAGGACAGGACTTCTTCTACTGTCAAGACTCAGGCCTGCTGTGGTGGGCACCCCACGGACTCAGAGTGTGTGGATCTAATCCAGGTGCCTTAGCTGGCACTGCACATCCTTACTGGGCTTCCCAGATGGCTAAGTGGGTAAAGAACCCGCTTGCTAATGCAGGAGACACAGGAGACACGGGTTCGATCCCTGGGTTGGGGAGATCATGGAGGAGGGCATGGCTTCAGTATCCTTGCCTGGAAAATCCCATGGACAGAGGAGATTGGTGGGTTACAGTCCATACGATTGCAAAGACTTGGACATGACCGAAGCGCTGGAGCACGCACACACACACATCCTTCCTACCCAACCTGCCCTGCCTGTCCAGCTTCATCTTCCACTCTCTTCCCCAGGGATCCCCGGTGCCAGCCAGACTCATCTCCCAGCATGCCTGGCTCATTTCTTCTTTGTCCCTTAGTAAGACTGTTCCACCTTCCTGAACTGCGCCTCCCCATTCCTTCCTTCCACTCTTTAGGATCCTACTCATGTCTGAGCTCCTTCACAGAGCCATCCCCAAAGAACCTTTTGGCATTTTATGTTTTCATCTCTCCTGGCTTTGCCACACTGCTTGGGGGTGATTCTTTAATGTGTGTCTTAGTACAAGAGTCTGTGCTGGGACTTCCTTGGTGGTCCAGTGGATAAGACTCTGCACTCCCAATGCGGGGGCCTGGGTTTGATCCCTGGTCGGGGAACTAAGATCCCACATACTGCAAGAGTTTGTATACAGCGACTAAGTCCACACACCGCAACTGGAGAACCTGCATTGCAACAAAGACCCAGTGCAGCCAAAATAAATAATAAAGCTTTCTTAATGTTAAAAAAGAGTTTGTGCTGATCTCCATCTGATGATACAAAACAATAGAATGGGAAAGACTAGAGATCTCTTCAAAAAATTACAGATACCAAGGGAACATTTCATGCAAAGATGGACACTGCATATAAGGACAGAGAAAATAAAGGACAGAAATGGTGTGGACCTAACAGAAGCAGAAGAGATTAAGAAGAGATGGTGAGAATACACAGAAGAACTATACAAAAAGATCTTAATGACTCAGATAACCATGATGGTGTGGTCACTCACCTAGAGCCAGACATCCTGGAGTGTGAAGTCAAGTGGGTCTTAGGAAGCATCACTATGAATAAAGCTAGTGGAAGTGATGGAATTCCAGCTGAGCTATTTCAAATCCTAAAAGATGATGCTGTTAAAGTGCTGCACCCAATATGCCAGCAAATTTGGAAAACTCAGCAGAGGCCACAGGACTGGAAAAGGTCAGTTTTCATTCCAGCTTTCATTCCAGTCCCTTAGACAGGTAATGCCAAAGAATGCTCAAACTACTGCACAATTGCACTCATGTCACATGCTAGCAAAGTAATGCTCACAATTCTCCAAGGTAGGCTTCAATAGTATGTGAACCGAGAACTTCCATATGTTCAAGCTGGATTTAGAAAAGGCAGAGGAACCAGAGATCAAATTGCCGACATCACTTGGTTCATAGAAAAAGCAAGGGAATCCCAGAAAAATGTCTATTTCTTTTTCATTGACTATGCGAAAGCCTTTGACTGTGTGGATCACAACAAACTGTGGAAAATTCTTAGATGGGAATACCAGACCACCTTTACCCGCCTTCTGAAAAATCTGTGTGCATGTCAAGAAGCAACAGTTAGAACCGGTCATGAAACAACAGACTGTTTGCAAATTGAGAAAGGATTATGTCAAGGCTGTATATTGTCACCCTGTTTATATATAACTTATATGCAGAGTACATCATGTGAAATGCTGGGCTGGATGAAGCACAAGCTATAATCAAGATTGCTGGGAGAAATATCAATAACCTCAGATACGCAGATGACACCACCATTATGGCAGAAAGTGAAGAGGAACTAAAGAGCCTTTTGATGAAAGTGAAAGAAGAGAGTGAAAAGGCTGGCTTAAAACTCAACATTCCAAAAACGAAGATCATGGCATCTGGTCCCATCACTTCATGGCAAATAGATGGGGAAACAACAGAAACAGTGACAGACGTGACAGACTTTATTTTCTTGGGCTCCAAAATCACTTGTAATGGTGACTGCAGCCATGAAATTAAAAGATGCTTGCTCCTTGGAAGAACAGCTTGGACAGACTTAGACAGCATATTAAAAAGCAGAGACATTACTTTGCCAACAAAGGTCCCTATGGTCAAAGCTATAGTTTTTCCAGTAGTCATGCATGGATGTGAGAGTTGAACCATAAAGAAGGCTGAGCGCCGAAGAATTGATGCTTTTGAACTGTGGTGTTGGAGAAGACTCTTGAGAGTCCCCTGGACTGCATGGAGACCCAACTAGTCAATCCTAAAGGAAATCAGTGCTGAATATTCATTGGAAGGACTGATGCTGAAGCTGAAGCTCCAATACTTTGGCCGCCTGATGCGAAGAACTGGCTCATTAGAAAAGATCCTGATGCTGGGAAAGACTGAAGGCAGGAGAGGGGGCTGACAGAGGATGAGATGGTTGGATGGTGTCACTGACTTGATGGACATGAATTTGAGCAAGCTCTGTGAATTGGTGATGGACAGGGAAGCCTGGTGTCCTGCAGTCCACGGGGTTGCAAAGAATCTGACATGACTGAGCGACTGGACTGAACTGATACAAAAATAAAAACGGTAAAGATCCTTGTCTTCATGGGGCACATAATGCAGTAAAGGGTTAAGAAAGATCTTCCGAAAAATGACAATTCAAAATATAAGGTGAGCAGCCTATGAGAGTAGAATATGGATTCAAACATGGGTGGAGTTGATCACCCTGATTCTAGAGGAACACGTCATGTACCAGGTGGTGTTTGACGTGAACGCTGAAGGGCCGCTTTCGTTTTGACAGAAATAAGGAAAAGTGAGCCTGAGGAACAGCACTGAGAAAGTGCTGGGGCTTTGAACAGCTCAGTTGGGCCAATGAGAAGATTGTGTTGGGGGAACCTTGTACCTTCTAGAATCCCAAGTTTGCATCTGCAGCACTATTTGTGCACGAGCCTGACTTTCTCCAGAGTCATGTTTCCACGAAGGGCCAAATGTTTCCTGTATATATCTTCACATCCCAAATTAACCATGCTTTCAACTTCTGCAACAGTTTAATCTCTCACTTGATGGCCATTTTCTACCAAGTTTTTATTGCTCCTTGAAAGTAACTTTGGGGCTTTCACTGGTGGCTAAGTGGTGTAGAAGTCATCTGCCAGTGCCAGAGATGTGCGTTCATGTGGTCTGGAAAGATCCCACGTGCCTCGAAGCAAGGAAGCCCATGCACCACAACTTTTGTATTCTAGTACTTTAGTGCCTGAGAACCACAACTATTGAAACCTGTGTGCCCTAGAGCCTGTGCTCCACAAGAGAAGCTACAGCAATGAGAAGCCCATTCAGCACAGTGAGAGTAGCCCCCGCTCCCTGCAACTAGAGAAAAGCCCACACAGCAACAAAGACCCAGCACAGCCAAAAATAAATAAATAAATAAAATTATATAAAAAAAGTAACTTTGAATGTGTAAGAGATGGATGCAACAAAGTGGCCTCAGAGGGTCTCTCTCCTGTCTCAGTCAAGTTACACACTTTCAGATATATGAAACTGTCTCACTGTGAGTGGTCAGAATTCCAAATATTAAATCCTTGGATGCCAAGGGTCTACCCCAGGGATGGCAAATACCTGGCACAGATACTCTTACTGTTAGAAGGGCCCCTAGCAGACATCACTAGTCCATCTCGGATGTCTTTCCTGCTGGGTCTTTAGCACCCACCATCTGCTGAGTGCTTCCCGGGTGGCGCTAGTGGTAAAAAATCTGCCTGCCAGTTCAGGTTCGATCCCTGGGGCGGAAAGATCCCCTGGAGGCGGGCATGGTAATCCACTCCAGTATTTCTGCCTGGAAAATTCCATGGACAGAGGAGCCTGGCAGGCTACAATCCATGGGGTCACAAAGAGTCGAACACGACTGAAGTGACTTAGCACGCACCAGCTGAGTGAACTGACGCAGCAGCCAAAACCCAGTTGCCCTTCTGGCCTTCTCCAGCTGTTGAATGAATGAGGTGTTTTTTTTTGTTTTTTTAATATTTTATTTGGTTGCGCCTGGGAGGGTCTTAGTTGCAGCTTGTGGAATCTAGTTCCCTGACCAGGGATTGAACCTGTGTCCCCTGCATTGGGAGCGCAGTCTTAGCCACTGGACTACCAGGGAAGTCCTAATGAATGGGTTCTTGATGGGAGAGACTGCAGACCAAAGAATGGCCGTTGCTGGACAGATTTCGCCCTGGAAGGGCTTCACAGCAGGTAATGACCTAGTGTTTTGTGTATTTTCCTGCAGAAATATCCTGGGATCGTCTCTGATCTGTCAGCCGTCAAGGTGTTCGCAGGAAATTCAAGGAAAAAACAGGTCAGTGCCAGTCTGGGTCCATCGTGTGGTGGGGCCTCTGAAAGTCTAACTGTCTAAAGCCAGAGTCTTTCTTGCCCTTTCACTGTGGGTTGGGGAGGGAGGATGGACTGGGATGTTGACATTTTCTAGCTGTCTCTCTGCTCCCCAGCTCTTGACTTTGAATTGATAAGCTCCTTAAATTGGGCTTTGGGGGCCAGGGGAGATATTCCTTCCTCCTCGCTGTTTCTGAATGGTGGCTGGCAGTATTCTTAATTTCTTTCTTGACCACCTGATGGTAGGGAGGAAGCCTGGGGAGTGCAGGAGAGGTCTGTAACTTCCTGCTTCCTGTCTCCTCCCAGCAGTGGGCTTGGGAGCCAGGGTGGAGGACCTCCAACCAGCCGGCCAGAAAAGAATCCCTGGGAATCTGGCCAGTCCCACCTGTGTCTGTTCTTCTATACTGGGCCCTGCAGGAAAGCCTCCGGCTCTCTGGGTGGACACCCTCTGCCAGGATGCTCGCCGGGAGTCCTCATCTCTGCGCCTGCAGGCTCCGGGGGGATATTGCTGGTAGCGTCTTTCTTCGCAGCACCCGTGTTTCGAGGCCCCTGTGGAGCTGGAGGTGGGCAGCAGCCTACCCAGGCTTCCGGTGTGGATGGTGCTGATTCAGTTTCCAGCGCTGCTGCCTACAGACCTGGGTCTTTTAATGTTTTAACTGATGTTGTTTTATCCTGTGGTTTCCTCCTGCTGGGTGGTTTGTGAATCGCTTACCTTTCAGAACCTGGCTGCATGGTGGAGGGGGTAGTGTGGTGATAAGGATGGTGCTGGGAAATTTTCTTGTCAAGAGTCCCTTCTAAAAAAAAAAAAAAAGAGAGTCCCTTCTTTGTGAGTCCCGGCACAGCTCTTTGGAGTTCCAGGAGCAGCCTTGGGCCTCTTACTGGCCTGTTGTGTTTTTCACATGATACTCAGGTGCCAGTGTTCATATTTATCATCGTCATTATCTGCCACAGTGTCAGTATGTCCACAAGTAATTTAGGTTTCCTTGGTGGCTTAGACGGTAGAGAATCTGCATCTGATGTAGAAGATCTAGGTTCAATCCCAGGGTCAGAAAGATCCTCTGGAGAAGGAAATGGCAAACCACTCCAGTGTTCTTGCCTGGAAAATCCCATGGACAGAGAAGCCTGGCGGGCTGCAGTCCATGGGGTCGCAAAGAGTCAGACACGGCTGAGTGACTAACACACACACAGACACACCTAATTTAATATGACTTCGGTATTGAATCTTAATTTTACTCTCATTTAATTTTCACGAGGGTCCTGTGGGGTAGCTATCATTTCCCGTTTCGCAATGGCAGCAATTGAAGTGGAGCGCAGGCCAGAGACTTGCCTAAGACCACATCTTTAGTGCTGGGGGTGGGGTCAGCGGCTCAAGACGCCCGCCACCCCTGCCTTCCCAGCTGACCTTCGGCCCCTCCTATCAGGCCAGGGAATCTGCTCCCGTCCCTCCTTGAGTCTGCAGTCTGCTGCAGCCAGGATGTAGGCTCTCATTCTAAGTCATCCCCCCTCCCTGGGGGCCTAGGGGTGGGTGGTGTGGGCTTTCAGTCTGCTGCCCTGGGATTTGGGGCACCGCCTACAGGATGACTGGCCGGCAGCCGGCACGATGCCAGGCCGAGGGAAGCCGGTCTGCTGAAAATCCGGTGGCGGGGATGGAGGGACTTGTGGACAAGTGGGTGAGGGTCATCGCGAGTCCTGCCTTGTCCTGCCCCATCACAGAGATCCCTTGGGGCTTGCCCAGAGGGGCCCTGCGAGGCCCAGCATGCTGGGAGGAGCCTCGAGGGAGGAGCCGGACAGCTGAGCATTACTTGCCGTCTAGGCAGACGGTTGTCCCTCTGTGAGTCTGTGCTGAGGGCAGAATGTGGGGGTCTGACATTCTGGACAGGAAGTTTATCCCCTCCTGAAGCTTTCTCAGGCTTTGATTGGGCCAGGTCTTGTCCTGTGGTTGAGTCTCTGGAGTGGTGGCCAGCTCCGTATGGATGGTCGTCTATCTCTGCCTGGTTAGGTGACTTGGGGCAGGCCTGTCTCCTCCCCTCCATCGCTCAGATGCCTTCTGTCTCTGGCCTTGAGGTGGACGGAGGACGGAAAGATGGGGTTAATGAGTGAACCAGAGCTCTGAGTCCTGATGGAAGCCGGGCTGGGGGCCGAGCATGTCCACAGAGACGGCTGCCCGGCTGGCTGGTTAGCTAGCGGCCTGACTTCCGTCCTGTGCTGACGCCTCTGCGGCCACTCTCATTTCACCAGCTTCCTGCCCCAGCCTGATGAGTTTAGGAGTGAGAGGCCCCATCTCTGGGCCCCAGCCCAACATATTCATAGTCTGAGCGTCAGTTAGAGCCGCTGGCTTCCCAGGTGGCTCAGATGATAAAGAATCTACCTGCAACACAAGAGACATGGGTTCGATCCCTGGGTCGGGAAGATCCCCTGGAGGAGGAAATGGCAACTCGCTAAAGCATTCTTGCCTGGAAAATCCCATGGACAGAGGAACCTGGTGGGCTACAGTCTGTGGAGTCGCAAAGAGTTGGACCCGACTGAGCGACTAGCATCTTCTTAGAGCCCCAGTCTGGTGGAATGAAAACTTCTGCCTGGTGGAGGCCGGCTTCCCCCTGCCCTCCTCTCAAACCAGATCCGCAGCCCAAACTCAGCGGCTCTGGCGGGGCTCTGGAAGAGGCAGCCAGGAGCTGCGAGTCTGTGGGCTCACCTATCACCACATGTGCTTTGGTCCCCGATCAGCAGCCATGTGTAGATGAGGGTTTTTTTTTTTAAATAATTTTTACTTATTGGCTGTGCTGGGTCTTCGTTGCTGTGTGAGGGCTTTTCTGTAATTGCGGAAAGTGGGGGCTACTCTCTAGTTGCGATGCATAGGCTTTTCATTGTGGTGGTTTCTCTTGTTGCAGAGCATGGGCTCTAGGCACGTGGGCTTCAGCAGTTGTGGATCCCAGGTTTCTAGAGCACAGGCTCAATCATTGTGGTGCATGGACTTAGTTGGGCTTCCCAGTGGTAAAGAACCTGCCTGCCAATGCAGGAGACATGAGAGACTCAGGTTCCATCCCTGAGTGGGGAAGATACCCTGGAGGAGGGCATGCCAGCCCACTCTAGTATTCTTGCCCGGGGAATCCCTGGACAGAGGAGCCTGGGGGGTGCCAGTCCATGGGATCGCAGAGTCAGACATGACTGAAGCAACTTAGCACACACGCATGAACTTAGCTGCTCCAAGGCATGTGGGATCTTCCCAGACCAGGGATTGAACCAGTGTCTCCTGCATTGGCAGGAGGATTCTTTGCTGCTTAGTTACTAGGGAAGTCCTGGAGATGAGTTTTGAGTGTCTGGCTTAATACTATCTGTGTTTAAGTTTCCCACCCCCTCCCCACTCCCCTTCCAGGACCTGGAAATTTATTGCACTTTGAATACTTGCTTGCTTTCTGAGAGTCTTGTGATCATCTCTACACCCAGTGTCAGCATTTGTAAAAATATCTGACCTTGTCCTGGAAACAGGAAAGGTTGGGGGTGGAGAGCTGCCCAGGGGGTCTGAAGAGTTAGGCCGCTCAGCCGGTCCCTGGAAGCCCCCACTTGTTGGGGAGGCTTGGCTGTCACTGCAGGAAGACTGAGGGTCCCTCAACCCTCCATGTAGGATCTTGATGTGTTTCTAGCCTTGGCCTTGGCAGCGCAGGGCCACTGCTAACCCTCACAGCATCTTTGTGCAGATCCAAAAAATGCACTGACTCAATGGACATGAGTTTGAGCAAACTCCAGAAGGCAGTGAAGGACAGGGAAGGCTGGTGTGCTGCAGTCCGTGGGGTCGCGAAGAGTCAGACATGACTTAGCGACTGGAAAACAACAGGTGAAAAAGAAAATAAATTAGAGTGAGTAAATCGTTGTAAACCTGAACAATGTCCCAGTCCACCTGGGCCAGCCTCCTGGAGCCCTGGTGGGTAGTGGCCCTGTGCTTGGGCATCCGTCCCAGCATAGCTTGTGCTCCCTGCAACCCTGGGAGGAGAGGATGTTGGGTTCAGAGCTGGGGAGAGGGCCTGGGGTGGGAACAGGCCTCTGAGAGCAGTGGACAGGGGAGGGGTGTGATCTCAGGGGTGCTCAGAGCACGGGTGTAACCGGGTGTGGCTTTGCGTGTGTGTCAGTGAGTGTGTGTGTGAGTATATGTCTGCATATATGTGTGAGTATGTGTGCGTGTCTGAGTATGTGTGTGTGTATGTGTGTCCATATGTGTGTGTATGTGTGTGCGAGTATATGTGTGTGTCAGTGAGTATGTGTGTGTATGTGAATGTGCGAATATGTGTTTATGTGTGAGTATATGTGTGCATGCGAGTGTGTGTATGTCTATGTGTGTCTGTGTGTCTGTGAGTATGCGTGTGTGTATGTGTGTGTGAGTATGTCTGTGTGTATGTGTATGTGTGTGTGTGAGTATATGTGTGTGTCAGTATGTTTGTGTATGTGTATGTGTGTGAGTGTGTGTATATCTGTGTGTGTGTGCAAGTATCTGTGTGCACAAGTGTGTGAGTATGTCTATGTGTATATGTGTGTCTGTGAGTATACGTGTGTATACATATGTGTGTATGTCTGTGTGTGTATATGTGTGTGTCTGTATGAGTGTGTGTGTGAGTATATGTGTGTGTATATGTGTACCTGTGAGTATGCATATGTGTATATGTGTGTGTCTGTGAGTATGTGTGTGTGCAAGTGTGTGTGTATCTATGTCTATGTTTGTGTGTATGCGTGTGTGTGTCTGTGAGTATGCATGTGTGTGTGTGTGTATGTGTATATCTGTGTGTGTATGTGTGTGTGTCTATGAGTATGAGTGTGTATATGTGTGTGTCAGTATGTTTGTGCTTGTCTCAGCATGTTTGCACACATGGGTTTGTCTAGGAGGATGTTCTCCTGCATTGTTCTCTTAGCTGGGAGGCCTACCTGAGCCCTTTCACCAGGTCAGCACATACCTCTGATGTGAATGCCCCCCTCCCTTTAGAGTACCTGGCTGCTGGCCCCAGTGTGGAGGCTGAGGTTGTGGGTCCGTGCTCTCCATCAAGCCCCGGGGGTGTGGGTCCTGCCCTGGCAAGTTACACCCCTGCATTGGAAGGGCTCAGAGGAGCAGGGTGCTGATCAGAGTAGGGGGTGTGAACACGTAGAATGATGTGTTTTGTTTCAGGGAAAGTGAGGTGGAGCTCGGAGCTTGCCATTTTCTGCTCGTCTCATCCTGGGAGATTCTAAACAGCTTTGTTTAAACACTGGACATGCTGACTGCAGAGTCCTGAATCAGGAAGAGCCCTTGGGTCCCCTAGGAAGGCGATCATGTTTGAAGCCAGAGTTGGGCTCTGGATGTAGCATGTGGGACCCGAGGGTGGGGGGAGCTCTCGGAGCACCCCCGGGGTGAGAGTCACTCCACACTAGCAGCTGTCACAGAGGGGCTCCTGCTAGCTTGGTGCTGGGCTGGGGCACCAGTTCGGGGTCGCCACCCACCATCCAGGCTGGGACAGCAGAGGGGGAAGCGGGGTGGATTCTGCTCTGGGCTCTGCCTGCCTCTGCTGTAGACTGAGAAGCTGGTAATGGTGGTGGCCAGCTGGCCTGGGTCCATGGATGTCTCCTAGAGGGGCAGTCAGTCCCTGCAGTGCAGGGAGAATAATGCAGGACACTGTCTCATCGAGGGCAGGGTTGGGTGGGCTGTTCTCTGAGGACCCCCAGAGGAGCTCAGGGGAGATGTGGCTTGGCCTTAAGAGACCAGGATGGCAAGCTGGGAGGTTGGGTCAAGACAGGTGTGGCCCGGTGACTGGGCTGGAAGTGGGAAGAACAAGCTGGCCATGGGGGCGGGCCTTTACTCAGGGGCACCTGGAGTGCCCCCCAGAGGAGACTGATCTTGGCAGACTAGCAGTGGACAGCTGGTGTTGGCCCCCAAACAGTGGATTGCCAGAATGAAAACAGAATTTTAGGAAAATAGGCTTGTTGCAGAATTCAAGGTAAATTTTTTAAAAGTACCTTTTTGTTATTGTTGTTGCAAAGAAAATAATACAAACTCCTTATAACCTTCAAACGATACAGATGTTGTTGAAAAGGAAAATCTTCTATAATCCTAGCCTTCTGAGGCAATCACTATTAATGCTTGGGCTTATGTTCTTTCCAGGTATTTTAATGATAGACTAGCATCCAGCTGTCTACCTATTATCTTCATTTCCATAAATAGCATCACTTTATACTAACTGGGAAGGGCTTCCCTGATGGCTCAGATGGTGAAGAATCTGCCTGCAATGTGGGAGACCAGGTTTGATCCCTGGGTTGGGAGGATCCGCTGGAGAAGGGCATGGCAACCCACTCTAGTATTCTTGCCTGGATAATTCCATGGACAGAGGAGTCTGGTGGGCTACAGTCCATGGGGTCCCAAAAAGTCAGACACGACTAAGGGACAAGCATAATATACTAACTGAAAACTTTAGTTGTCTTTCTGCATTGGTCCACACAGCACCGGGCGTGGCTCAGCGGGGCTCGGCACCTGAGCTTGTGGATGTGGTGGCGGTCAGCTGGGGTCTCTGCAGGGCCTGCGTGGTCCCGGAGCCCCTCTGGCACATGTCGGGCTGGTGCTGGCTCGTGGCTCGGCCTCTCTTCCCTGACGTGATTTCTCATTCTCAAGGGAACTGGCCTTTTAACGGAATCTTCAAGACCTCTTGAGATGGAGGTTCTGAGGTTTCACGATATAATATGCACCCTCCGCTTGGTCAGGGCAAGTCACCAGACCCACTGGAACCTCAGGGCTGGGCAGAGATGCCCCTCTTGATGGCGGGGGGCTGGCAGAGTCACGTCAAGAGCAAGTGTGTTGAGCAGTGGGAGGGCGGGGGTGTGCAGTCCCTGTATGGGCCCAGGAGAAAAAACTAGGATGCTGGGGGCTCAACCTCACAGACCCCTAGAGGACAGTCCAGGCTCTGCCTGGACTTCTCAGCCCCCTCTGCCCACGTGGGTAACCCAGGGAGACTGGCAAGTCAGGAGGCGTGACCCTCCTGCTGGTTTAGTACATTCAGTATGCTTGTGTGTGTGTGAGGGGCTTATCTGGCAGGAGGCGAGAGTGAGCTAGAGTGAGGGCTTTGTAACAGACTGCTCTCTGGCTGAGAAGTAGGGCGGGAGTCTGCCTGCCCTCCGGAAGCTGCTGGCCCCTCGGCTGCTCAGTACCAGCTGCTGATTCTCATGGCATCTCCGGAGAATGTGTGTCAGTGAGTGGAACAAGGGTCCTGATGAAAGCCAGCTGGTCACTCCAGACTCAGGCCTCTGCTGGCTACTCATTCATTCCTTCGCCCAGCAAACGGGACACCCCTGTTGCTCCAGACTTTCTCTCCCCGTCCCCTCCCGCCTTCAGAGGCAGAACGAGAAGACTTTCTGCTCGATCCGACTCTGCTTCCCAGACAACTCACAGTGGACTTCATATTCTGACTTCCCCTGATGTTTCTGTTTGTATAGCTGTCTTATCACCTGCCATGCGGGGTATCTCTTCTTTCGTGTGAAATGTCTGAAATGGCAGGGAGGCAGGAGGAAATGGGGTGGGTGGGGGAGAACCAGCTCTGGGGTTGTTAAGGGATGCCACTCCCAGGTTTGAGGATGCTGCTGTGGAGCCGCTGGAGGAGAAGTCCTCCCAGGGCTCACATTCATCACACTTCCCTCTCCCTGGAGCCCCCGGGCTGGCCTTAATGAAGTGCACTTTCCTGCACACCATATTCTTTTCTCCTGTCATCTGCCTGGTGCTTCGTGCATTCATCACCTGAGAACAAAGGCCGAGAGGGCTTTCACGTTTGAAAACCCCTTGGTGTTTTCTCTTCTCCCTGCTCCCTCTCAGCATCTCTCGGAAAAGAAACGTCTTGTGGCTGAAAGGTTCACTGTTTGTGAAGCCGTCCACGCCACATGGCTCGGCCTCGTGGCCCTTCTCTCCCCCTCCTAGGCTGTGCCGGGGGAGAAGGGACCCGGCTCAGAGACAGGACAGGGCTCGGTGGGGACTTGGGGGCGGGAGGGAGCAGGCCACTGCAGCTGCCCTGATGCTTTCCTGGGTGCCGGACTGCCAGCGTCCTGCTCCTGTTGCCGGGTTCATGATATCTGATCAGCTCTTGGGCTTAATGTGTCCCAATGCTTAGAGTTGAGAACGTGCAGAGCTGACGCTGCAGACCTTGGAGAAATCTGGCCTCACAAGCGAGACAAGGAACCTCAGCCGCTCCTTTTGGCCCAGGAGCTGGAAAAACTAAATGGAGGTCCTCGGCCTGCGCCAGCCGAGAGTCCGCCACTTCCAGGCGGATGGTAGGTAAACTCTCCCTCCGGGGAGACCCAGGAGGCCTGTCTCTGATCCCTAACTTCTCTGCCCCTGCCTCCACCCAGAGTGCTGGTTCTCTGTGGCTGGGAGGATGGACTCACACGTCAGCAGGGTCAGGTGTCACTGGTGAGCCCTGGCCAACTTTGAGCCTGTGAGGGTCCCAGTCGTCCTGGTGCTCTGCGTGATCAGAGAATGTCAGGCGATGTGAGGTTAGCTGAGTCTCTGACCTGTTCTGGGCTACCAGAAGCCTTCCCTGTTTCATCCAACTCTCCCATTCCCCTGGAGGCTTGGCCCTGCAGCGTCCACGGCACCAGGTCTGGGCTCTGAAGGCCGAGTGAGAAGGGATGGGATTGCTTGTAGAGGGGGCCAGAGCTCTCTCTATAGGCTTGGAGGAGGAGCCCACCTGACCGGCTGAAGCCTCAGGCGTGGTAGTTGCACCTAGTTCGGAATAAAACTGATGCTACGTCTGTTTCATCATTTGCTTTCATCCCTGCTCATCCAAATGATGCTCGGTTGATGGCGCCATGCCTGTGATGGAGGTGGGGGGACCTGACCCTCTGTTTGTGGGGCAGGGTGAGGGAAGGTGCTAGGCTGGGAGGGGGGGTGAGCCCCACCCTGACTGTGGGGCATAGGGAGGGGTAGACCGCGATTCCTTAGACTGTGGGGCTTTTCTCTTTGGACCCCCACCAAAAATGGCTACATTTCCAATTTGCGAAAAACTAAATTTTCTTTGCCTCAAAATGAATTTTCGTTGCCCAAAAATCCTCACCGGCATTCACTGGAGGGATGGTGCAGCTTTAAACAAACACCTAAGAGAGAGTATCTGTCTTAGGACAGTGGTTAAGTCAAGTATCTTTGACATTCCTGACTTGTGGGGTGCCATTTGGGGGTGCCACATCTTAAACCCTGTGGTGCAGCCCCCACCCACGCTGGTGTTTCTGAGACCCTGCATCCCCTCGCCCACCTCCGGACTCTGAGCAGCATTTGTGCAGCCAGAGGACTCAGCCTGAAGACTTGTGCCGCCTCTGATCTCTGCCCGGCCGGGGCGTTTCCGTCAACTCACCGCAACCTCTGCCTCTTCATTTCTGCCGAAGGGCAGAGGCCTGGACTTTCCCCTTCACTGATGCTCTGCCTGTTTTCTCATCACTCAGCACTTGGTGGGCATGCAAATCTCTTTTGAGGGAATGAATACTGCATTCGAGATATGAAAAGAAACATGTCCCTCGTCCAGTCCATGTCCGCAGACACTTGGAGCGCTCGCTTGATCTAAAACCATCCACCTCCATGCTGGGCTTCTCTGGTGGCTCAGAGAGTAGAGAGTCTGCCTGCAATGCTGGAGACCCTGGGTTCGATCCCTGAGTCCGGAAGATCCCCTGGAGAAGGAGATGGCAACCCACTCCAGTATTCTTGCCTGGAGAATCTCGTGGGCAGAGGAGCCTGGAGGGCTACAGTCCGTGGGGTCTCTGAGCAGTTCACACATCTTCACAGTCTTGAGGCTGGGAGCTGTCTCTGGGGAGGGTGAAGGACTCTCAACCCGGGAGCTTCTTATTAACATGTCCGCATCTGGGAGGGAGACTGATGGTGGCCTCTCCTGAGGAGGCAGACAGGAAGTTGTGGGAAAGAGGAGGACACTGCCCGGAAGTTTCCCGAGGAGGAGCCCGAGGCTGACTCCCCCAGGAGCTCCCCGCTAGCGGAGCGGAGAAGGCTGGAGCCAGCCTGGCCAGACCCCGACCCCTGACTCTGTCTCCCTTACCACCCCCCTCACCTGCTCCCACCTTCCTCAGCTCCCCCGGGAGCGCCTCAGAGTTCCTAGCACGTGTGTGCAGTGACCCCGTCGGGCCTGGGGGCAGCGTTGTAGGAAAATATGCACCCAAAATGGCCAAATCCTGGAGGGCTTGGGAGAGGCACGTGCAGGGTTATTTTGGGTGTGGTGGGCCGGGCTCGGATCTCTCTGGCATTCCCGGCTGCTGGCCTCTCTCAGAATTGACCAGATTGGAAGGATGGTGGAAATTGAGGCTCCAGGAATAGCGCAGGAATTTGCTCATTCTTAACCCCTTAACGAGGTGCCACCCTGCCTGGAGCCCGCAGAGTGCTGGAATGGGGAGCGGGGAGGGGGCAGGTCTCAGGCAGTTTCCTCTTTTTCATCCGGGGAGGAGTGGGAGGCAGCCCAGAGCCAATCTGATAAGGAGCAGCATTTAGAGGCCTGAGGAGTGTCCCTCCCCACGCTGGCCCATCCCTGCTTCTTGAGGGGGTTGCCTGGTAAACTCCCAGCAGCTGGGTCGGTACCTCCCTCTCTCCAGATCTCTTCTCTTTCTGTTTCTGGATCTCTCCAGCCTCGGCAGGCTGGGGGCAGCTCTGGCCTTGGGTCTTGGGGAGCCTCATCTCTCCCTCCCTCCCCCAGAGTCAGGCTCAGGGACCCTTTTGTTCAGTGTGCGTGAAGGGGGCAGGTACTGAGCACCCACTCTGTGGCAGGTCAGGAGCCCAGGGGCGCCAGGCATCTGCCTTTGCCCTGGAGGAGCCGGGCTGGGTGTGCAGAGACCGTGTAGAGTGGCACAGACTCAGCACCTTCTCTGGTTCTGGAGGGGCAGTGGGGATCGTAGCAGCCCTGGAGGACCCCTCCCTGGTCCTGGATCAGCCACGGCGCTTCTCTGGACCCTCCTGTTTTTCACTGTAAAGTGAGGGGTCTGTGATCCCCAAGCCCTCTATGGGCTTGAGAGTTTCCCTGATTCTGGGGGTCTCGGGGAAGAAGACCCTCCTCAGACGGGTGGGATGTTTTTGTTGCCTCCACTCTGTGTTCCAAATGGGCTCCCCGGGTGGACATCTCAGCTGGGTCATCCCCATGGGGGCAGGCTGAGGGCTTGGATGTCACGGCTGGGTCTCCAGCCTCTCTCCTGTCTTCCTGCATGGGAAACTGGGAAGTCTGACTTGAGGTTCAGGAGCTTGGTTGTCCTCGTCCAGGAGGAGGTGGTCACCCCTTGGACTACACGATGAGGTCCGAGCCGCTGAGTGAGGCTTAGAGTCTGCAGGGACCTGGAGCGGTGTCCAGCCTCCCTGCTGCCCACCTGAGGCCACTCTGTCCGGTTTGTCCTGTGACGCCCTCCACGCAGACTCTCACTTCCCAGCGTCCTTGGTGTGGTCTGCCTGGCGCAGAACGCCCCTCCCATCCTGCATGGTTTCTTTCTCTTATGAGCATTGTTTTAGCACATTTGAAAGCTTGGTCAGCCATTATATCTTCAAGTATTTTTCTCTCTTTTTGACCATACCACGTGGCTTGCGGGATGTTAATTCCCTGAGTAGGGACTGCACCCAGGACCCCAGATGGAAACATGGAAGCCTAACCACTAGACCACCAGGGAATTCCCTCCTCAAGTATTTTTCTGTTCCCTCTTCTCTCTCTTCTGTTTCTGGAACTTTAATTACATGTATATTTAGACTGATGTTGTCCTGTAGGTCGCTAATGCGCCATTAATTTTTTTCTGTCTTTTTCTCTTTCTGTGCTTCATCTTGTTATGTCTTCAAGACTTTTTCTTCGGCAGTGTCTAATCTGATATTAATAAGTCCCCTTCAGTGTATCTTTCATTTCAGATACTGGGTTTTTCATCTCTAGAAGTTTCATTTGAGTCTTTTTTTATATCTTTCATTTCTCTTCTTGCTATGCTTATGTTTTCCTCTACTTTCTTGTGCTCACGGAACATACGATAGCTGTTTTTCCATCCTGGTCTACTGGTTTCATAATTTATGTCTTTTTTGGGTCTGTACTCTTGACTGCTTTTTCTCCTGGTGGTGGGTCATGTTTTTCTGCTTCTTTGAGTGCCTGGTAACTTTTGATTGAATGTTAGACATTGTGAATTGAACCTTGCTGGATTTTGTTCTATTTCTTCGAATAGTATTGGAGTTTGCTCTGGCATGCCTTTAAACGGCTCTGTGGTTGTTGTTGAGTTGCTCAGTCGTGTCCGACTGTTTGCCACCCCATGGACTGTATCCCTCCAGGCTCCTCTGTCCATGGAATTCTCCAGGCGAGAATACTGGAGTGGGTAGCTATTTCCTTCTCCAGGGGATCTTCCCAGCCCAGGGTTCAAACCAGGGGATCTTCCCAACCCAGGGTTCAAACCTGGGTCTCTTGCATTGCAGGCAGATTCTTTACCCTCCGAGCTACCAGGGAAGCCCTTCTCTCCAGTGTTCTGCCCTAAGAATTCTGTCTCCAATTTCTGTCTCCTCAACTTGAAGGGATCACTGGACGCCATTGGATTCCTCGCCCTGAGCTGCTGTGTGGACGCTGCCTCCAGGCAGTAAGTGGGCATCACGGAGCTCTTTCTTTTGTTTCCCTCTTTCAGAGATCACCGTCCAGGGTTGCCTGTTGTCCGGCGTCTGAAGCCCATGTTTCATGCCTTCTGTCCAGCACTCTAGTTGTTCAAGGGGCAAGGGTGAAGCCAGCCTTCACTGTGTCTACAACCTGAGTCTGGCATCATGGGAAACTCCCCTCGGGCATTGCTGCCCTCTGGGGCAGGGGTCTCTAGTCATCCCTCCTACAGGAAAGACCCCATAAGCACCGTGTTATTTTTCAATGTTGTATGTGGTTTTGTTTCTTATTTCTCTACATAGGCCGTCTCCCTGAGCATAAGATGTTATGATATTTTTCTTAGTATTCCTTTTACCTAGTCCAGTGCCAGGCATATAGGAGGCAGCTCATGTTTTTGGCTTTTTCTAATGTTTATTTTTATTTATTTATTTGGCTGCTCTGGGTCTTAGTTGTGGTGTGTGGGATCTATTCCCTGACCAGAGATGGAACTCCAGGCCCCCTGCATTGGGAGTACAGAAATCTTAGCTGCTGGACCACCAGGGAAGTCCCTCATGTTTGTTGATCCAGTGAATAAAAGAGATGAGTGGAAGGAACTATCAGCTAATCGTGCTGTTATAGGTTGCTAAGAAGAATGATGCTGCCCTGGGCGTGAAGTTTTAGATTCTCTCCTTGCTCTGCGGCACTTACACCATGTCTGCATCTGGGTTTTGTTATTTCTGGTTGGGATCCTGGCAAATCTGAATTCATCCAGAGGAGGATGACTAAGATGGTGGGAACTACCCACCGTGGGAATTGGATGAGGATTTGGGAATGCTTGTTTGTCTGGGGATTATCTTTATGGAGTGTTATGGCGGGGGAGGGAATACACAGTAGTGGTCTCCCCTCATGTGTGGGATTGATGTGGAATAGGAGGGTTTAAACTTGTCCTGTGGCTTCAAAGCTGAGATCCCCAGGTGCCTAGGACCCATGGGGATTCCAGGAGGTCAGGGGTAGACCCCGTTCCAGAAAGAACTCTCTCATAGTGGGAGCCGTCCAGCAGAGGTGGGGTGGGCTGCCTTGGGGGGTCCTGAGCTCCCCACCACTGCTGGGGTTTAAGCAAAGACTGATACTGATTGGGAGTTTTGTTTGGCATTGTAAGAGTAGATACAGTGTTACACAAGATACTCTCCAAGATGGTTTTCTACTCAATGATGTTAAATATTTTTTTTAAATTTATTTCTAATCGGAGGATAACTGCTTTGCAATATCATGTTGGCTTCTGCCATACAAAACCTGAATCAGCCTTAAGTATACGTCCCTTCCCTCTTGAACCTCCCTCCCACTTCCCCGTCTTACTCCTGCCTTTGAGTCCATGATTCATCCCCCCTCCCAACTCTGCAGTGAACACACACACACACACACAAACACGCACACACTTGTGCACAACCAAGTTCAGGAAACATACTTGCAACATGCTCCCTGCTACTCTTGTGACTCTCCTCCTAGCCTCCGATATTGGGCCTCGTCTGGGGCCCTTGATGACTGGCCACCTGCTGCCCGTGCTGGGCCCCGTCGTTCCTCTGGCACCCCGTGGATCAGACTGGTCCCGCGTCAGCGCCTCATCGCATTGTCTTCTGTGTCTGGATACACAGAGCCTTTGAGACGCGATGACTCGGAGCCTCCTGCCTCCCGCACGACAAGCCCTGGCGGCCCTTCCCGCACTGGTGAACATCCCTCTGCCGGGGCACCGCTGCCCTTCACCTGCTTGTTGCCTTGTTTCCCTGGGTCTCGGGTCTCTGCCTCTGGGGGAGCCCTCTCCTCCCTGGACTGCTCGCGCTTAGGACATGTCACTCCTAGTTCAGGGGTGCTGGGGAAAGTGAAAGACAAAGTGTTAGTTGTTCAGTTGTGTCTGACTCTTTGCGACCCCATGGACTATAGCCCACCAGGCTCCTCTGTCCATGGGATTCTCCAGGCAAGAATACTGGAGTAGGTAGCCATTCCCTTCTCCAGGGATCTTCCCGACCCAGGGGTTGAACCTGGATCTCCTGCATTGCAGGCAGATTCTTTACCTTCTGAGCCACCAGGGTGGTCCTGGCAGATTCTCAAAAGACCTGCCTCAATCCCCTGCCTTTCCCCCTTTCTAAGTGGCCTCCAGGGAGCTCCAAATAAAGCTCCAGGCCGGGAAGGATGGGCGGGACTGCAGCTCCATGGGTGTTGGGGAGGGGAAGGGGTCAGTGTCTCCAGGAATAAGCCAAGGGTCCCGTCTCCCCGAAGCTCTGTTGCCCCACCTCTGTGTGGAAGGAGCCTGGCAAGGTCACTTGTAAGTGGTCTACTGGGGAAGTCCATGCTGCCTCCCTGGCCCCCCTCATAGCCCCTGCAGTCGTCAGGGGCGCTGAGGGAAGTCACAGCTAGGCGGGCTCTGGGGTAAGGGCTCTGCAGAAAGTGCTGGACAAGAGAGATCTTCCTGACAGCCAAGTACCCATCTATACCCTGAACAAGTGACCTGAGCTCCGGGAACCTCTCTCCCAGTGTGGGGCTCGCTTCCCCCAGTTCACCAGCCCGGCACCATCACGGGTATGAGACTCACTCTTGAACCGGGAATTCTCTGGCTCTCTTAGCCTTGGCTGCCAGACCAGTGTGGCCTGCAGAAGGCCCAGTTTCTTCCTCTGCAGAATGAGAGGTACAGGGGCTTCCCTGGTGGCTCAGTGGTAAAGAAGCCGCCTGCCAGTGCAGGAGACGTGGGTTCGATCCCTAGAGCCTCTGCTCCGCAACAAAAGAAGCTGCCGCAAGGAGAAGTCCAGGCACTGTAACTAGAGTGTAGCCCATGCTCACTGCAACTAGAGAAAGCTCACTGCAACTAGAAAGGTGCAGCAATGAAGATCCAGCAGAACCAAAAATAGATAAATAAAATTATAACTATAAAAAGGGAGGACTGTGAGGGGCTGGAGGATGGGAACTGAAAATCCAGCTGCAGGGCTTTGGTGTCTGAGGCTGCCGCCTGCCCAGAGCAGCTTTCACTGTCCGGAGCAGCGTAGACCTGGCCTCTTCCCCAGCAGGTGATCAGAACCCTTGGGAATGAGAGTCTTTTCTCCTGGAGGCCGAGAGGGAATGTCCTTTGGAGACTGATGCATCTGGAGGGCTGGCTCCTGCCTGCACTCAGGCTCACAAAGCCAGAGCCCCCTAAGGGAGCCGTGGGGAGAGGAGGCCCATCGCTCTGGGCTTGCTCTGTCCCTCCAGCATCCACATGACGTCTGGCACAATGCAGGCACTCTGGAGCCCTTGATGACCGAGTGAAGGTGGCCCAGCATCCCGTGGTCAGGGTCGCGCCCCAGTCCAATGGCATTTCAGCAGGAAGCAGTGCGCCCGGGCTGCTCACTGTTCGATGGAAACCTGAGTGTTCTGTCTCCTCGTTTCCTGCTTGTTCCACTGGAGGGGCGCCAAGACCATAATAAAAACAATGATATAATCACAGCTAATATCGATGGAGCGCATTCTGTCATGATCTGCAGGATTTTGGCCTAATTCTTTTTTTTTTTTTTTTGGCCTAATTCTTGAAATGCACTCACTGGGAAGCAGTTTCCTGGGCTTGTTCTCCATCCCCCGGGGCTTTCTGCACCAATTCCTGGCATCCGTGTAGAAACACATTTTCTCCTGTCGTGAAGATAATAAAAATATATTCACTCTTTCTGTTGGTCTCATCTGCAGTAACTGTTGTCTGCATGCTGCTGTAGGTCAACTGGTATTTTATTGAGGGTTTTGTGGGTGATCTTTCTGGTCTCTGTGTGGCTGTCTGTATGGGACTTGTTCATGTGTGCTTTTGCCAGACATTTACTGGGCACCTGCTGTGTGCTGGTGATTCCGTGAAGAACAGCACAGTCTGTGCCTGCCTGTCCCAGGGCCTCAGGCAGTCCCTGGAGGCAGGAACCGTCTCTCAAAAGTCCCTCTCTGCAGTGTCCTGTTAGCACTCAGAGCCTCCACCCTGGGACTGAAAGCTGGCCTGACAGGTGCTGCCAAAGAAATAGTTCTGAGGTCTTCCAATTCTCTATGGCACCCCACTGTGAAAGCACCCAAGCATATTCCCAGAAGTCATCTTACTGTCATTCCCTCCTGACAGTGACCTTGAGAAGTGGCTAGACATTTAAAAAAAAAAATTTTTATTTATATATGTATATTTTTGACTGTGCTGGGCTTTCTTCAGTTGCGGTGAGTGGGGGCTACTCTCTAATTGTGCTGCACAGGCTTCTCATTGCAGTGGCCTCTCTTATTGTGGAGCACAGGCTCTAGGTTGCTTGGGCTTCAGTAATTGAGTTCCTGGGCTCTAGAGCACAGACTCAGTAGTTGTAGCATACAGGCTGAGTTGCTCTGTGGCAGGTAGGACCTTCCTGGACTGGGGATCGAACCCGTGTCTCCTGCATTGGCAGGTGGATTCTTTACCCTGAGCCACCAGGGAAGCCCTAGATTGGTTTTTTCTAGAGGAGGCCACTAAGCCTCAGAGGGCTGGTGACCCCCAGTGGGGCTGTCCTAAGTGTCCTGAGACTCATTTATCCCTCACATGTTAGAGGCATCTCCGGGCCAATCTGCTCAGGCTCTGTGAATGCAGGAATGAAGAAAAATCGAAGAGCTTATAATTTTGGTGGTGGTGGGGGAACAGACAATAAACAATTAAAACCTGTAGTGACAAATGTTATAGAGAAGAGCGAGATAGGGAAGGGGGTGAGAGAATGGGGTGGGAGCAGGTATTATGGGTTAAACAGGTTGCTTGGGGAAGGTCTTATTAAGGAGGTGACAGTCTAGCAGAGAGGGGAGAAGAGATGCGCGAGTCCTGGGGAGATGTGGGGGAAGTGGGGCCCAGGGCCCAGGGAGCAGGCTGTGCAAAGGCCCTGAGGTAGGAGTGTGAGAGGCGTGTTGCAGCCCGGTAGGACTGGAGTGAAGCAAGCGAGGGAAAGGTCAGGGGACTCAGACCCCACAGGCCTTTTAATTTTTATTGGCATTTACTTGCTTTACAGTGTTGTGTTGGTACCCCATCTTCTGAGCAATGCTTATTTTACTCATCTATCTGTCTGTGCCAGATCTTAGTTGCGGCACGTGGGATCTAGTTCCCGGACAAGGGATCGAACGCCAGCCGCCTGCATTAGGAGCGCAGAGTCTTAGCCACTGGACCAACCAAGGAAGTCCCCCCACAGGGTCTTGAAGTCCATTCTGAGGGCCGTAGCTTTTTTGACGGGCGAGGCAGGTGCCATTGGAGGAGTTAGACCAAGCAGACAGACTTGCCTTTCATTCCAGAAGGACCGCATGGCTGCTGTGTGGTCAGCTGAGTGGGCAGCGGCAGGCACAGTAGTGACTGCCGTCTACCAAGCATGCGTTGTGTGCCTGGCCTGGGCAGACCCCTTGCACGTGCGTCTTGTTTGATCCTCTTGACGACAGTTACCCACATCTTCCCGAGGAGGACACCGAGGCTCAGCTGCTGGAGCGGCTGCCTGCTCTGGTCAGTTTGAGTCCAAAGCTCACGCTCTTGACTGTGGTCCAGTTTTCAGGGGCGAAGGGACAGACTGTTTGGGATGATGGGTGCAAACATCTGATGTGCGGGTCAGGCTGCCCTGTGTCCGATCTCAGGCCACTCTTAGGTGTTGAGCTGGCCACGCAGGAGGGGGTGAGAGGCTGTTTGCTGTGGCCGGCAGATTGCTTCCAGGTGAGGGACTAGAGAGTGGAGTCTGTGCCCCGACTCCAGACAGCAGCCTCTCCGGCCCTTGAGGGCCCTGTGTCTTGTGTTTGGCGTGTTAGACAAGCCCGATGACTTAGAGGCCTGGGCTTTCTGCTACCGAGCGGGGCTCAACCTGAGGCCTCTGCAGATGGTGCCCCCTCCCTGGAGGCAGAACCTCCTTCTCTTTCTGAGTGAGTCTCGGCCAAAGTGCCCTCTATTTTATCCATCCCTGTCTTCTGAGTAGTTCGGATCACTTTCAGAATGTCACTTCCGTAATCCTCCTATTTATTGCTCCCAAAGGAAGTGAGGGGAATTTTTCCTTGTCTTTAAAGAGAATGTCAGAGAATGAGGCGCGGGGGGTTGGGGGGCAGGGGAGGAGAGTGGGGGAGGGAACCCAGAGGCCCAGGATGGGTGCAGCTGACCTCGAGGTGGGCAGGAAGGGCTCACCTCAAGGTGAGCTGGGTGGGAAATGGCGGGGGCTGCTCCTTTTGCATTTACTGTGCGCTTTGGTGTCTGCACCTGGAGGAGGGCCCCGTGCTTCCCTACCGGCGTCTTGGGGACCCAGCTTCTGGTCTTTGCACAAGATCCCTTGCACACACATCTCCTGTTCTCACACATTCCCTCCACTCTCCTCCCTTGCACACTAATATGTAGTATGCATACAGATGCTTGCACATGTGCTTTCCTCTGTGCTGGTTCACACTTACGCTAACTCATGCAGACTCATGTGGTCTGCACATGCCCACGTGTTTCCTCGCATGCACACGTAGCTTCCCATGCACGCACCGCCCACAGTGCCCGTCAGAGGCAGGACCCCGGCTGCAGGTGGCCTGGCGGCCGGGCTTGTGGCAGCAGTGGGGGGGACCCCACAGCACCAGGCCCTCACCCTCCCCACCCTGTGCCTCGGTTCACCTCGCGGAGACGAGGGGACCCCTCAGCTGGGAGGGCTGTGCCTGTGACGAGCAACATGTCCTATAGAATCAGATGTGGGGGGAGAGGACTGGCCGTGGGAAGCGGGGGGACTCTGAAAGGGGAGGAGGCGGTCCCTCTGCTGGGCTCCCCTGTGTGCGCCACCCCCCCCTCCCCACCTTGAACTTACACCATCGGCAGAGCCAGGCCTTGGGGGGCTGGGGAGGAGGGCGCGCTGCTCAGTGCTGTTTTGGGACCATTTGGGGGAAGGAAAGGCTCCTTGTTGGCTGCTCAGGTTCCAGCGGATTCCCAGCCTTGGAAGCTAAGCAGGCGGCTCCCTGACTAGTTTCTATTTCAGAACCGACACCACTGCCGAGCCCGGCATCGTCACGGGCCATGGCAATCCAATTAGACTTGGCGCCTCCTTGGGGCGGGCGTGGAGGAGGGAGGCCCCCTCCCTGTGCTGGGGGGCCCAGGCTGTGCTCCTCCCGGGCTGCTTCTTCCCACCTGGAAATCCAGCAGGCGAACATCCTCACGAGAACGTGCGGTCGGAGGCCTGGAGACCGGCTTGGATTCCTGGCTGGCTTTGCTAACCAGCCAGGTGACTGGTCTTGGCGCCTGGATCTTTCTGAGTCTCGAAGCTCTGGTTCTCACAGGTGGGGGTGAGGAGAGAGGGCCTCCCTGGCCCAGCCCAGCCCCAGGCCCAGGACCCCTCCCTCCAGGGCCTCTATGTGCTGGTTGTAAGGTCCGGCTGCCCCTTTTTGGCGTCCTGGTGGCCTGTGCCCCGTGGGGCTGCCAGACTGCTCCGGGGACCCTTGGGTCACACCCAGAGCCAGTCTACGGCCTCAGTGTTCCTGTTCTTCCTGCTCAGATTGGTTGTAGCTATCGACATGTATCACCTTGTCCCAGAAATGATGATTAAAAAACCCCACATACCTGGTTAAGATCATCAGTCCTACTTGGGCATGAGTTCGTTCATTCCTGCTTGGGTTTCACCGCCGGCTAGAACTCTTGTCTGTGCTCAGCAGGTTGATGAGTTGTGGAGGGGCCCTAGCCCCAGTTCGTGTCTTTGTTGTCTGGATGGTGCAGGCCCCCAGGAGTCCATTTGGGTTTCCTTTTCTTCACTAAGCAACCCTTGCCTCCCTCTTCTTGGGTCCCCGGCTGCAGGTGACCTGTAGGAGAGTGTGTGACAGTCATTCCCCCCAGCTCGATCCCTGTAGTTCTGCCCAGAGCACCTCATGCAGAGACACATCCTCAGCGCTGGAGTCTAGGGTGTGGGCCATGGTAATCTGGCACTGACGTCGTGCAGAAAACACACTGCAGGCAACACACCGACTGCATCGGAGGTGCTGTAAACCTTCACTGGCCACACGGATCTGAAAAAAGCATTTCTTCCACGCTCACGTGTTACTGATGCTGTGGCTTGCTTTAGGCTTTTTTTTTGTGCAAAGCACTGCTTAATTTTGGGCTTCCCAGGTGGCGCTAGTGGTAAAGAATCTGCCTGTAATGTAGGAATCTTGGGTTCGATCCCTGGTCGGGGAAGACCCCCTGGAGAAGGGAATGGCAACCCATTCCAGTGTTCTTGCCTGGGAAATCCCATAGACAGAGGAGCCTGGCAGGCTATAGTCCATGAGGTCGAAAAGAGTCGGACATGGCTGAGCACACATGTACTTCCTTTTGCCTAAGTTCCAGGATCTATGTCTAGAAGGCTATTGTCACTCCAGTTTTAATCTGTGGTAGGTAACACAGTTTTTCTTCCTGAAATCTTTAGTGCTGTGCGTGTTAACGTCTCCTATCTGGCTGCTGTTTTGAACTTTCACAAATGACTCGCCTCAGTGTGGATGGGTGTCTATCCAGGCACCCGGGAACCTTTCGATCTTGAAACACTGGTTATTTTAGTTCTGAGAAATTATCTTGAATAATTTCATTGATTTCCTCCTGTCATTTTCTTTCGTCTTTCCTCTGGAGCTCCTAGAAGTTGGATATTGAATTTCCTGGATTTAGTCCTATAATTTTACTGTCTTTCTCTTTATCAGCCCCCTGCCCCGCGAGATTTCTTCAGCTATATCTTGTAGACTTCCATTGAGGATTTCACGTTCATCAGCATATTTTTAATATCTAGAAGGTCTCCTGTTTTCTAAATAGACCTTTTCTGTTTTTATAGCATCTTGTCTTGTTTTCTTGGATGCAGCCTTTCCTCTTTTACTCTGAAGCTGTTAATGATAGTTGTATTCTGGGACAGAGGATTCTTCCTCATCATTTTTTTTTAAATTTTATTTTTATTCAGAAATGTTTTATTGGAGTACAGTTGATTTTCAATGCTGTGTTAGTTTCAGATATACAGCAAAGTGAATCAGTTGTATACGCGTCTACCCTTGAGGACATTTATACCTTATTGTCGTTTAGTCACCGAGTCGTGTCCAATTCTTTGCCACCCCATGGACTGTAGCCTGCCAGGCTCCTCTGTCCATGAGATTCTCCAGGTAAGAATACTGGAATGCATTGCCATTTCCTCCTCCAGGGGATCTTCTCAACCCAGGGATCGAACTTGGGTCTCCTGCGTTGGCAGGAAGATTCTTTACCATCTGAGCCACCTGGGAAGCCTGTTTATTCCTTAACACGTCTTTTTATTCTTATTTTCACGGGGTGTCAGGGCCTTGGAGGGGACGCACTGTTCTCTGAGAGCTTAGCCAAAGCAGTGTGGCTGTGTTTCATTGCTCCCATTTGTCATTTTTCACAAACCAGTGTGCTCAGCCCTTGTGAGGAAGGAATGAAAGATCATTTCATCAGGCGTGTCCGTTGCAAGACCCCAGTACCTGGAACTGGGCCAGGTTTATTTGAGATTCTCATAATCACTGGCTGAGTGAACGAGTGAGCAAATGTGGAAACTGCAGACAGACTTGGTGACAGAAGTGGGAACCGGGGACTTCCTGGCGGTCCAGTGGGTAGGACTCTGCGCTTCCACTGCAGGGGGGCACCAGTTTCAGCCCTGGCCTGGGCGCTAAGATCTTGCATGTCACGTGGTAATGCCAAAAACCAACAAAACCCGCGCAAACCACCCCCCGCCAAACAAAAACGAACCAACCAAACAAGGAAACAGGAGCACAGTTCCGGCAGGTTCCAGTCTGCTCTGAGATGCCAGCCGCTCACTGTGGCTCCAGGCCTAGTACTGTAGAACTAACTCGTCGTGGCTGGTGAGGGGGACTCAGTGATCGCTTTCTGCCTTTGGAGTGTTTCTCCGGCTGCAGTGAGCGTGTGTAACCCTGTGATTTTGGAAGGTGAATGAGACGAGTAGGAATAAGCATGAAGCGTCAACGTGGGCACAGTGTCCCCAGCTCACCTCACCTCTGTTTCTCATTTTAAAACAAGTAGTTGGACCAGGTGTAGCTAAGGTTTCATCCAAGCGCTGGCTCTGCGAGTCCACCTTTGTCCTCTCTTGTTTGTATTATGACAGTGTAACTGCTTGTGGAAAAGACCTGCCCCCACCTCCTCTTCTGCTTTTTGACCTAGAATGCCTTTCACCCTCTCTTCTGCATCCTTTCAGTCCTTCAGATCTGCATGCTCCCGTCACGAGGGCTCCCCAGCTGCTCCAGGACACCCTGGCCCCGTTCCCCCAGCCTACTTGGGCATTTTCACTCTAGAGCACGGTGTGGAGGAGGGGGCAGAGCCCTGGGAGTCTGATAATGCTGGTTTGAATTTTAATTCTCTGGCTCACTGTGTGACCTTGGATTGCTTACCTAGCCTCTCTGACCTTCTGTTTCCTCATCTGTCCAGGTGGAATTTGTAATAAAAGTTATCACTATCTCATGAGGCTTATATGAGAATTAAACGAGATAGGTTTAAAAATTCCCCCTTTAACTTGTGACTCGAAATGGATCGGTGACTCAAGAGGATAAAAATAAGAATAATCACCAACATGTATATGCATTTCCTTATTTGCCATGATGGAGTTACGTTTGTTATTTTTGTTTTACAAAGCAGGAGACCAAACCGCAAAGAAAGAGCTTGCTCAAGTTTGCAAATCA
The DNA here is from genome assembly GCF_033118175.1 of Dama dama. Classification (NCBI taxonomy): domain Eukaryota; kingdom Metazoa; phylum Chordata; class Mammalia; order Artiodactyla; family Cervidae; genus Dama; species Dama dama. Next base: position 13,422,341 of record NC_083702.1, read on the forward strand.
AGGACATTTCACCCTTAAGTTTTCTTTTAAGGGTTTGGTGTTTGTATTTATTCCAAAGATTTTTTTTTTTTTTTTTTTAATGAGAGCCAACTCTATGTCAGGTAATGACTGGGAGTACAGCAGTGAAAAAACTAAAGTTCCTGTCCTCAGATTCTAGTGTAAGAGCTGGTGGGTGAGCAAGCAAATGTTTGTATAACAGGTAGAGTTAATTGCTGGGGAGAAAACTGAGCAAGATAAGTGCTTCAGGAATGTCTGGATGTTAGAGGGATGAGGAAGGGGGCAAGGGGAGGGAAGAGGGGGAGAGAAGGGAAGGAGGAGGGGAGAGGGAGCGGGGAGGGAGGAGAATGAGTCTGTGGAGCCCAGACCCTCGAGCCGCCCTGCCCTCCCTGCCCTCTGCTGGGCGCTCCTCCTCGGTGATCTTCTTCTGGACCCTCAGGACCTTCCCAAGGCCTTGCACCTCCTGCTCCTCTTGGTCTCATGGCCAGCTCTTCCCAGGGAAGTCTGTCCACAGCCTGGCCAGGTCACCCCCTTGCTCTGGGCTCACTGCACACACTCAGCTTGTGGTCCTCAGTGCCCAGCTGTCTGGCTGTCGGGGCCGTGGACAGTCAAGGACAGCGGCCCTGACTGTGATGCTCATCTCTTCTCTCCCCTACATCTCCAGCATCTAGCACAGAGGCTGGTATATTTTATCTGTAAAGGACCTGATTGTAAACATTTTAGGCTCTGCAGACCATCCAGTCTTTGCTGTAGCTACTCACCTCTGCCCTGTAGCTCAAAGACAAAACATACACCAATGAGTGTGGCTGTGTTCCAATAAAATTTATGTATGGATGTTGAAATCTGAATTTCATATGATTTCTGCATGTCGGGAAATATTATCCTGCTTTGGATTTTTTTTTGCAACTTCATAAAAATGCAAAAACCATTCTTTGTTTGCAAGCTGTACAAAAACAGGCGATGGCTGGATTCAGCCTGCGGGCTGCGATTTATTGACCTCAGACGTAGCCCGATGTATGGTGTAGCGTAGGGTCTTAATAGATGTTTGTTGAGTGACTGAATGATAGATGTTTGTTGAATGCCTGGTGTAGTATGGATTCTCGATAGATGTTTGTTGAGTGACTGAATGAGATGTTTGGTGAATGCCTGAATGACATCCTGGCCATGGGCAGTAGGTAGTGAGCTTGTGAGCTGCTGCTTTCCCTCTATTAACATCATGATTTTGACCCCTTCGCAGGTTCCTTGTAATCCCTTAAAATTAAGGAAGATAGGCAACTGATTCTTTTTTTAAAAAAGCAGCTTTACTGTGATATAATTTGGTACCATCTATTTAAAATTCACCCATTTAAAGTATACAATTCAGTAGTTTTCAGCACATTCTCCATTGTGTGACCTTCATCACTATCAATTCTAAAACATTTTGTCACCTCTCCCCCCAGAATAAATGCTGTCCCCATCAGCTTCTCTCCTCTCCCTCCAATTTCCATCCCCTCCCCAGCCCTAGACAATCATTAATGTACTTTCTGTCTCTATAGTGTTGCCTATTCTGGATGTTTCATGTGAATGGAATCAGACCCCATGTGTTCTTTTGTAACTGACTTCTTTCACTTTAGCATGGTATTTCAAGGTTCATCCGTGTGGTAGCATATATCAGAACCTCATTCCTTTCTGAGGCTCAAGCATACTCTGCTGCAGGGACACTCCACATTTTGTCCTTATCCATTCATCAGTTGACAGACATTTGGGTTGCTGCCACTTTTAATAGTTATGAATAACGAGGCTGTAAACATGCATATCCGTTTGTGTGTGTGTGTGTGTGTGTGTGGACATGTGCTTTCATGTCTCTTGGGAAGATACCTAGGAGTAGAATTGCTGCATCATATAGTGACTGAATGCTGAATGCCTTCAGGAACTGCCAGACTCTTTTCCAAAGCAGCTGCACCATTTTACATTTCCACCAGCCATGTGGGAGCATTCCAGTTTCCCCACATCCTTGCAGACAACTCTACTCTTTTGAATGATTCGTTTATTTTCTGTCTTTTTGATTGGCTGACTAGTTGTTAAATGGACACACCATCCTTGGTTGTGAGATCGTGGGCTGAACGGGAATATTTTGAGAAGTTTGTTATTTTCATTTGTAAGAGCAATGCATGCTTATTATTATTTTTTTTAAAAGCTCTGTTTTGTATTGGAGTGTAGCCAATTAACAATGTTGTGATAGTTTCAGGTGGACTGCAAAGGAACTCAGCCGTCCAGCCACATGTGTCCATTCTCCCCCAAACCCCCCTCCCATCCAGGCTGCCAAATAACTTTGAGCAGAGTTCCCTGTCCTGTACAGTAGGTCCTTGTTGGTGACCCATTTTAAATAGAGCAGTGTGTACATGTCCATCCCCAAACTCCCTAGCTATTTCTTCCCCCCAACCTTCCCCACTGGCAGTCATAAGTTCGTTCTCTAAGTCTGTGTGTCTGTTTTGTGAATAAGTTCATTTATATCATTTCTTTTTAGATTCTGCATATAAAGGATGTCATAAAGATATTTCTCCTCCTCTGACTTACTTTACTCAGTATGACCACCTCTAAATGCAGGCTTGTTAGAGCGGATTTGGAAAACAAAACCTGGTAGCTCTTTGCGATGCGCTAGTCGTGTTTGTTCACAGCCGCCAGCTCTTTGAGGGTCTCTGAAGACCGAGGAGGTGGCCACAGTGGGCAGTGCAGTCAGTGGCTCAGGACGCAGGCCCTGGGGGCTCAGCCGGCTTTACTGACAGCCCTGCTGCCGCGGCTGCCAGACTTTAAGACGCTCTTCCTCTCTAGGCCCCTGTTTTCTCGTTGGTGGAAAGGATCCACTCACTTATCATTCATTCTGTAGATGTGTACTGGGCACCTACTGTGTGGTGGGCACAGCGCCTGTCTTCTGGCTTACAGTGGAGATTCAACAAGGTGATACATGTGCAGAGCAGATGTCTTGGGCACTTTATGAAAAGTGAACATGTTAGTTGCTCAGTTGTGTCTGACTCTTTGCAACCCCATGGACTGTAGCCCGCTAGGCTCCTCTGTCCATGGGATTCTCCAGGCAAGAATACTGGAGTGGGTTGCCATTTCCTCCTCCAGGGGATCTTCCTGACCTAGGGATCGAACCCAGGTCTCCTGCATTGCAGGCGGATTCTTTACTGTCTCAGCAACCAGGAAGCCCTTGTAGGCACTTTATACATGGTAAGAATGAAAATCCAGGGAACAGGACCTGCCCTTCCTGAGGCCACACAGCTCCTCAGGGCTCAAGGTTGTGGTCAGGTAACCACAGGGCCTCTCAGAGGATGGAAAATGCTCACAGCTCGTTCTCCCCTTTCACACCTGGCCCTGGGCTCCAGTCTGGTGGATTCTAACAAGCCTCTGCTTGGACAGTTCAGGGATGAACACCCCTTCCCCCCATGGCTGGATGGTCTGATCTCCAACCTGCCTTTTTTTTTTTCCTGCTGTTATTTACTTATTTAATTTGTTATTGCAAGATATTTGCTTTGCACTACTGTCTTGGTTTCTTCCATACATCAACGTGAATCAGCCACAGGTAGACATATATCCCCTCCCTCTTGAGTCTCCCTCCCACCTCCCACCCCATCCCATCCCTTTGTGTAGTCACAGAGCACTGGGTGGAGCTCCCCGCATCACACAGCAAATTCCCACTGGCTGTCTGTTTCACACGTGGTAATGTGTATGTTTCCACGCCACTCTCTCAATTGGTCCTACCCTCTCCCTCCCGCACTGTGTCCACAAGTCTGTTCTCTCTGTCTGTCTGCATCTCCATCGCTGCCCTGCAGATAAGTTCATCAGTAGCATCTTTCTAGATTCCCTACCACTCCTGCCTTTTTGGAGCTGTCCTATGGCCATGACTCTGAGGACACAGCCGAGGTTGAGCTAGCCGCCTTGTTCTCTCGGCCACGCAGGACCCTTGGTCAATAGCTAACCCCGTCTCCTCTCCAGTCCCACCTGCTGTCTTGCTGCTACCTCCATCCCCAGACCCACAGCCCGGGGGCTGCCTCTGGACCCCTCCCAGCTGGTTTGCTGGTTTCCTGGCCTGGCCGAGCCTTTTCCTGTCGGAGCTCCACGCTCTCGGTGCCAGAATGAGTTGCAAGCCTGGAAGATGACAAATCTTCACCTTTCCCAGCAGGATGGTTTTATGGGAGAAAGTGCTCGAGCAGGAAAGATAACTTCATTCTAAATTATGGAAAAAATAAACTTCCAGCCAAAGCCTGCCCGGTCTCCCCCTCCTGCTTCCCACGTTCGGTGCAGGCAGGCAGCCCAGGCTGCCCGCAGCATCTGGCTTGCTGATGAGTGCAACAAGGTCTGCCCACAGGGGTGGCGACTGGAGAATTTCTCCCCCGCTGTCACCCACCTCCTGCCCTGAAAAGGGCAGAGCCGTTGATATGTTTCTTGGGGTCTGTTGTATAAGCTGCTGGAGGGAGCTGGTGATAAAAGCCCATTGATAAAAGCAATTTAGCAGAAACAACACGGGGAAGGAGAGGCCTCGGAGACAGCACCATTTGTTGGTCTGATTTTTGTGTTCTAAGACGTCTTGTCTTCTCTCGGTGGGAGGGAGCCATGTGTGTTTAGCATTCCCTCTGCTGCTGCCCTGGGGCTCTGTTGACCTTGTAGTTCTGTAATCAGGAGCGTCTGGAAGCCCACAACCAGCCCAGCTCTGCCCATAGGTGGCATTGGTGAGGGAGCCACATTTGTGGGGCGTTCCCCGCTCCCAGGCCTGCTTGTTTGAAAGCCCATCCCTCTCTGGGGTCCCGGCCGACTTACATAACTGTGTTCCACTGTGTTGACTCATTCAGAAATCCCCCCGTCTCTCTGTTCTCCCGGGGTTCTGAGTCTGTGGGAATGGAGCCTTGGGGTAGTATTCCGGTCCCTGCTTCCTCCTGGGTCTCATCCCTGCAGGAAGGGGAGCCCATCTATAGCAGACCTGAGTCCCAACTCCGCGGCTGGGGGGAGCACCCTGGGGGCCGCTGCTGCAGGTGCGGGGACCCTGGGGCCTGAGGGCAGCACAGGGCTTAGGTGGCGAAGGGGTGGTGAGGGGGGTACACTCGGCAGATAAGAGCGCGTGCATCCTGATTCATGCCCTGACTGCCACTCGCCAGGCATGTGGCCTTGGACAAGGTCTTGGAGACCTTTTCTCTTCTGTGAAATGGCATAATAAAGGACCTGCTTCACACGGTGGTTCTGAATATGATGCGAGTTAACACAGTCAAGCGTCTAGAACCTGCCTGGCATATAGGAGGCACTGCGGCCGTTAGTGGTGATGGTCAGGATGCTTACCTAGCTTTCCTATGGGGTTCCCCAATCCCTACTTCTTTTTTAAAAAATGTTTTTTTATTTTTGACTGTGCTGGGTCTTCATTGCTGCACGCAGGCTTTCTCTAGTTGCAGTGAGTGGGGGCTACCCTCCGTTGCAGTCACGGCCTTCTCATTACAGTGGCTTCTCTTGTTGTGGAACGTGGGCTCTGGAGCACAGGCTCGGGAGTAGTGGCACACGGGCTTAGTTGCTTGGCGGCACATGGGATCTTCTTGGACCAGGGATCGAACCCGCGTCCTCTGCATTGGCAGGCGGGTTCCTATCCACTGTACTATCAGGGAAGTCCCCCTACTTCTTTCACCAGTAAGACAAGATGCTTTGTCTATATTATTGACAAATATGGAAACCTTTGGCCTCAGCTCAATCCCACTGCGATTGCCCTTAGGCTCCTTAGCGCCCACTCACTCTCCCTTCTGGACCACAGTGAGAGCAGCCTTGGGCTGATGGCCAGGGGCAGCAGGCGGTCTGCTGTGCTCATCTGTGACCTGCAGGAAAAATGCTCACCCCTCCCTTTCCCGTGTCAGCGCCTCCAGGGATGTGAATGATGTCCAGTGGCCTCTATTCACCGAGGCCAACTGGTAGGAGGACAGAACTTCGGTGGACGGTGTGGGAGGGCTGGGGGCCCAGGGCCGACCCTCGGGGGTCCTCATGGACTGGAAGTGGAGCTGAGTGCCCCCAGTGCGGTGCTGTGAGCAGGCACATGCCCCTCGGGCAGCCCTGCTCACACTGGAGCAGGTGGGATGTAGCTAAGAGAGTTGGTCACAAACCAGTGGTCTCAGTGAGCTCAGGTGCACTCATTCTCTGACCCCAGACTGGACTTTTTTTTTTTTTTTAATATTTATTTATTTGGCCGTGCTGGATCTTAGTTGTGGCAAGTAGGATCTAGTTCCCCCACCAGGGATAGAACCTGGGGCCCCCTGCATTGGGAGCAGGGAGTCGTCGCCACTGGACCACCAGGGAAGTCCCTGGACTATGCTTTTTGCCCTCAGGATGCTTACAAAGGGGCAGAGAATGGTTTAGTATCAGGAGGGGAGTCTTAGAGCCCTGAATAACCTGGGGTCATCGCTTTCTCTTCTTGCACCAGGCACTGTGCCGGGCCACTGCTTTGTGAAATGAAGAAAGCAAGGCTCAGAGGGGCTCATGAGCGTCTTCCCCTCCCCGAGGTCACACCGTGCAATATGCCGGAGAAGGAATGTGAACGCATGTCTGGGGCATTCCAGAGCCTGTGTTCTTTCCACATGGGGAAGGCCGGCTCTGGGGTGGACTTCCCAAGTCTCTCTGACTTTCTGGAGCGTCATCGTTGTGAAATCCCTCATCGCGTGTTCTCTCTTCTGCCTCCCCTCCTGCCCCTCACCTCCCCTGCCTGTCGTCCCATCCCCCCTGCCCGCTGAGACCTGGGGAGGAGGGAGCCGCAACGGGTGACGGAGACTGAGCTGGAAGGTGTGGGTGACCTTGGGCTTCCTTAGGGTTCTCTGGGCCCCCAGGGGAGGTGAGACGTCGTGTGGCTCTGGTGGCTTCCCCGGGAAGGAGTGGGGAGCTGCAAGGACCTGCCTCCCAAGGGCCGCCTGGTGCCGGTGGCCTGGCTGTAACGTGAGGGTGGGAGGTGTGTACCCAGTGGTCCCACAGCTCCCACAGCCCTCCAGGTTCCCCACGTCTGAGCCTCTGGGCTCCTCCTATCTCCCTTCCCGTGGCCTCTGTAAGGCTGAGGTGTGCTTCTCCACTGCTGGTAGTTGGAAGCTTCCATGTGTGCTGTGGGATTGGCCTGGAGATGTCCAGGGCCTGACTGCTCCGGACATGGGGGTGAAAAGTTTTCAAGTTCAGACAGGATACCCCCAGGGCCTGGGGACAGGCTGCAACCCTGGTCCACCTCAGGGGACACAGCGAACCCTTTGGGATCCAGCCGGTTACACCCGGCTGGTGACACGTGGCTGGTTGCACACTGCCCAGTTAGTGCCCTGGTGTGGGAGAAACCCAGCAGGCCAGCTGGTCCAGAGCCACCTGGCCTGGGGGCCCTGGCCTTCCTTCCAGGCCCCCTCCTGCCCCCACCCCATCGCTCATCCTCCTGCGCCGCCCCAGCCCCCTCTCCGGCCCAGCCCTGCTCCCTGGCCTCTGCCTGCCTTCCCTGAGCCCCAGCCTCTTTACCTTTGAGGGCACCCCCTCCCTTTCACGCCCTCTGCCCTCTTCCCTTACCCGACAGCTAGGGCTGGGGGAGGTTGGGGGCTGAGCTCGGCACAGGGCCAGCCCACGGGGCCCACTCACTGTGAGCGGGCTTGCAGGGGGCGGGGAGCAACCTTGCCTCCAGTCACCTGGTCGGGTCACCTTGATGAGGCTGAGCTCCGAGGGTGAAACAGAGCCAGGCACAGGGCCCTTGCCTGGGGGCAGCCGCCCGTCACAGTCACGAGGCCGAACTCGTGCGGGACGGTCACAGAGCCAGCAGGGACAAACCACACGAAATGGCAGAGGCTCCTGGGGTCTCTGTGGACATAGTGAGGGCCCGAGGGTCTGGGGCCAGCCCTACTCTGGCCACTGGCTCGTTTGTGGGTCTTGGCTCGGTGCCAGGGCCTCTGCCTCTGGAGGTTTCCTTTTTAGAGACTGAGCGGGTTGGGGGGGCTCCTCCTGAAGGCCCTTCCAACTCTGCCTGCTTTACCCCCACCATTCTCTAGGTGCTTTCTGTGGGTCAGGGGTCAGCTCTGACCCCAACTCATCCTCCTACCCCCCGAACCCCACCCCATGCCAGGCTCTCTGATTTACCCCCACTTATGAGGATACAGATACAGATCCTTGATAGCTCAGTTGGTAAAGAATCTGCCTGCAAGGCAGGAGACCTCGGTTCAATTCCTGGGTCAGGAATATACCCTGGAGAAGGGAAAGGCTGCCCACTCCAGTATTCTGGCCTGGAGAATTCCATGGACTGTATAAGTCCATGGGGGGGCAAAGAGTCGGACACGACTGAGCGACTTTCACTTTCACTTTCACTACAGATGAGGAAGCCAATCTTGGGAGCCCAGGTTATAATCTGGTCCCTAAGTCAGATCCGGGCCCAGTGATGTTACTCTTTTTCAGAGCCAACATTGAAGCCCTGAAGAGATCTCACAAACTTAAGAGAGTTCTGGCTTGGAAGAGATGAAAGGAGGTCCATTGCCTGAAGCCCACATGGCCCAGAGATGACTGTTGGCTCCATTTGAGCCTCAGGTATCACAGCTGGGTGGGGCCTGTGCTTTCTTGACCCCCACCACCCCCACCTAGGTCTTGATGCTGTCGGGGACGTGCCTGGGTGTCTGGCTGGACTTGCTCATTCCCATGGTCTGCCTGTGTCTGCAGGTTTGAGTTGCAGACCCTGATTTAAGGTGTGCTGTACCTCACGCCTTAGGCCAACAGCTACGCAGCATGAGGCAGGAGGCAGGCCTGGCCCTCTGTCAACTGCGAACCACTCAGCTGCTCTTCCCAAACTCGGCAGGAACTCTGGGCTCCTCCGTTGGCGCCTCAGAGCCCCTGGTCCAGCCTCTAGATGAGGAGATTGGCAAGGATTCCCCTTCTCCAGGAGGTTGGTCCCCAGACCTCAGGCTGGGCTGTGGCGGTGAGCTGGTGTCTGCTTGCTGCTCACCTTTCAGTCCAGAAAAACAGTCCCCTCCCTGCCACCAGGCGGGTCCTTTTCAGATTAAGGTGGTTGTTGTTTCCCCGCCCCTGTTTGTTTCTCTGCCCCTTGTTTTCCGTTTACTAGCAGGTTGAACCCGGAAGACCCACCTCCCCACCCCAACGAGTGTTGCCAAAATGCCACGCAAAGAGCTTGTATCAATATTTTGGCCCCCAAGCAAAGGGGAGCAGAATGTAAGGATGTCAGCTCAGGCGGTGGGTGCGGCTGGATTGGCCAGGGCTCCCCAGGGAGGGCGGGGTGGACAGGCAGGCAGCATGCTAACGCTGGGCCTCCCACACAGGGCGGGATCCAAGGGGAGCCTTGGTGGAGGTGGAGGTTTCCTGCACTTGGCTGTCCTGTCCAGCTGCTTCCTCTCGATAGAGCGGTCGGACAATGCCTTGTTGACTCAACGCCCAGGGCTGTTGGTGGACAATAGCACAAGTGTCAGGGTCAGTTCTGGAGCAGTGCCGTGCCGGTCACCTGCTTCCAGGCTCGCGGTCGGGAGGAGCCGGTGGCAGTGCTGGCTCGTGGTGTCCCAGGGCCCGTCCTGGCTGGGCTGGCTGCTGCCCTTTGGTTTCCCAGTAGCTTGTCTTCCTTCTTCTCTGTGCCCAGCTGATGCAGAGCCGCCGAGGCTCCGTGCTGACCAGCTGCCTGCCTGCCTTTCCAAGTCCAGCTTTGGCAGACCTCCTTCACCCCCGGTTTGAGGTTCTGTGGGTTTGGCGCAGTCCCTGGGGCCCTGGGTCTCTACCCAAGCATCCAAGACCTGGATGAGCTTCCGACGAGAGAGACAGCTGTGGGACTCTTTAATCTCCTCCAGTGGGTTGAGGATTAAGCAATTTTTTGGTGGGTTTGTTATTGTGTATTATGATTTTTTTTTTTTTAAAACAAAGGCTATTGTTTTTTGAGTGTTTTATAGGTTCCTGTCATGCTTGCTAAGTGGTAGTTTTCATGATTTATACAAATTAATTCTTCCAATGACTCTTTCTCTCTTTAGGAGTATTTGTTTTAATTCCTTAAAAAAAAATCATTTACTTATTTCTTTTGGCTGCTCTGGGTCTTTGTTGCTTTGCAGTGGCTTCTCTTGTTGCGGAGCACAGACTTTAGGGCCCTTGGGCTTCGGTAGTTGTGACTCTTGGGCTCTAGAGCACAGGCTTAGTATTTGTGATGCATGGGCTTAATTATTCCACTACATGTAGGACCTTCCTGGACCAGGGATTGAACCCATGTCACCTGCATTGGCAGGTGGAGTTTTATCCCCTGTGTCACCAGGGAAATCCCATAAATGCTGTTTATGTCTAGAGTTGCAAAAATGCAACGTCACTTAGAATTGATTTTAGTAGTTCATTGGAAATTGATATCAGTAGCCTGAGATGTATTCTTTCTCTCTGACTTAGTAATTCTGTTCCTTAGAATTTATACTAAGGAACTAATCATATATAGGTGTATATGTATAGAGGTAGATACATATGTGTACATACATATATATCTTCTTTGTAATGTTACTTAAAATAGTTAAAAATTGGAAACATACCAAATTATCAGCAATAGATGTTTAGTTTGTAAATTTTGATATAATACAGCCTTTTAAAAAAAAAAAAAACATGCCTTTGGGACTTCCCTGGTAGTCTAGTGGATAAGACTCTGTGCTTCCAATGCAGGAGGGGGTGCGTGTTTGACTCCTGGTCAGAGAACTAATGGCTTCCCTGCTGTCTCAGTCAGTAAAGAATCTGCCTGCAATCCTGGAGACCACCTGCAGCACAGGAGACGCAGGTTCGATCCCTGGGTCAGGAACATCCCCTGGAGGAGGAAATGGCAACCCACTCCAGTATTCTTACCTGGAAAATGCCATGGACAGAAGAGCCTGGTGGACTATAGCCCATGATCACAAGAGTTGGGCACGACTTAGCGACTAAACCACCACCAGAGAGCTAAGATCCTGTTTGCTGCATGGTGCAGCCAAAAAAAAAGAAAAGAAAAAGAAACATCAAGTCTTCAAAAATTATATATAATGATTCTAGATAATGTTTATGAAAAACTATTAAGCAAATACTATAAGATGTAAAACTGCTTATACTATAAATTCCAGTTCTTTTGCAAGATGAAGAAAAAGGAGTAGAGGAAATACACCAAAAATGTTAATGATGGTAGTGATTGTTAGTGATTTTTGTTTTCTGTTTTATGTTCTTCCGTGATTTCTAAAATTTCTTCAGGGATTTCCCTGGTGGTCTAGTGGTTAAGACCTTGCTTTCCAGTGCAGGGGGTGCAGGTTTGACCCCTGGTTGGGGAGCTAGGATCCCACATGCCTGGGGCCCAAAAAACATAAAACAGAAGCAGTATTGTAACAAAGTCAATAGAGACTTGAAAACTTTTTCTTTAGTGACCTACAGTAACAACAAAAAGGTCTTGGGTGTCCGGGGACTTCGGGGTGCTTATGAAACAGATAGGACCCTCCTGCCTGTGGCCCCAGGTCTCCAGCACTTTCCCTGAGCAGAGCATGGGGTGAGCTCTGGGGGGGCAGAGCCTCTGCCCGGAGTCCCCCTTCCTTCTTTTTTTTCCCCCATTCCTTCTTTCCTTCTCCATCACTCTCTGCCCTTCCAGTGTTCTCCCTGAATTGGCTGTAAATTTACAACTGAAGGATGATTTTAAAAACATGTATTCTTTTTCTCTGTCGTGTTTTCTGCGCCTTCTGACAAGGAGGCATTTTCTGCGTCTCCCTCTGAAAGAAAAGCTTAATTGAAGTTCCTTTCATGCGATCCCGGTTGATTTTTCTTCTCTGCAGTTCAGATGGTCTTTGTCAGATAGAAGAATTTTCTGCTCCGGGCTTCCAAATGGCCTCTGAAAGCTCAATTTAAAATGAGGCAGTGCTGCCACGGCCTGTTAGGTAATACCGGTTGGGCCAGGTTTCACAACAGGCATGAAGAAGGGAAGCTTGCAGTTCTGCCGGCATTTCTGTGGCCGATGATGATACGATTGAACTTGACCCCCACACGAGCCCAGAGAACACCCACGGTCCTGGCTTAGAACAGCCTTTGTGCTTGTGTTTTGTGGATATTGATCAGGACGTGGTGTATCACGTGGCACTGAAGACCCGACATGTGTTGTTTGGATAAATGCTGGCCTTTGTGGCAACCTTCGCTCCCAGCAGTGAGACGTCCTGTGAGCTTGTTATGTTCAGGTGGACAGAGAGAACAGTCTCTTGTTGCAGTTAAGAAGACAGATTTTGGATCAGAGAGCTTTAGATCCTGGCCCACTAGCATGGTGATTTTATATGTGAAACTGAACATGTTAGTCGCTCAGTTGTATTCAACTGTTTGCCACCCCATGGACTGCATCCTACCAGGCTCCTCTGTCCATGGAATTTTCCAGGCAACAACACTGGAGTGGGTTGTCATTCCTTTCTCTAGGGGATCTTCCTGACCCAGGGATTGAACCTGGGTCTCCTATATTGCAGGTGATTCTTTACCATCTGAGCCACCAGGGAAGCAAATTTATATGTGACATATATTTATGGACTTCCCTGGTAGCTCAGGTGGTTAAGAATCTGCCTGCAATGTGGGAGACATGGGTTTAATCCCTGGGTCAGGAACATCCCCTGGAGAAGGGAATGGCAACCCACTCCAGTATTCTGGCCTGGAGAATTCCATAGACTACAGTCCATGGGGGTCGCAAAAAGTCTGACACGACTGAGCAGCTTTCACTATATGTTTATTTTGAGGAATTGGTCCACATGATTATGGCAGCTGAGAGGGCCTGCCATCTGCCATCTGCCAGGCGGAGACCCAGGTGGTGAAATTCTGAGTCCAAAGGCCTGAGAACCAGGGGAGCCAATGGTATAGTTCTTCGTCCAAGGACAGGAAATGAAGTGGGATGGCCCAGCTCAAATACTGAGGCAAGAGAAGAGGGGCGAGTCCCTCCTTCCTCTTCCTTTTGTCCTATTCAGGCCCTCAGTGGGTGGGATGATGTCCACGCATGTTGGGGAGGGCCCCCTACTTTACCCGGTCCACCAGTGCAGGTGCTGACCTCACCCAAAACTCCCTCATCCAGAAATAGAGTTTAATCTAGGCACCCCTCGGCTGGTCAGGTTGACCCATAAAATTCACCTTCACAAGTGGCATTAAGCACCTCCACATTGTCGTGCAGCCGTCACCACTGTCCACTTCTAGAACTTATTCATCATTCAGAACTAGAACTCTGTAGCATGGACATAGATACATTACCATGTGTAAGACAGACAGCTCCTGGGAAGCTGCTGGACAGAGCTCAGCTCTGTGCTCTGTGCTGACCAAGAGAGGTGGGAAGGGAGAGTGGGGATGGGAGGTCAAGAGGAGGGGACAGATGTATATTTATAGCTGATTCGTGTTGTTGTACAGGAGAAACTAACACAACATTGTAAAGCAATTATCCTTCAATTAAAAATAAAAAAATATGCTATGCAAAAAAAAAAGAAGCTGGATCTCTTTATCCCTTAAATACTAACTCCCCCTCAGTCCCGATGTGTACTGGAGTCCCAAGGGTCAGAGTCGGGAGCTACGCAGAACCAGAAAGAGTGAGAACCCACTTTCCACTGGTCCCTACCTGTCCCCCTCATGCCCTCCATTCCCACTCAGGTGGTCACTGGTCATCTTGGATACCTCCTTGGCATCCTCTTGCCTGCGGGGTCACTGGTCCTCCGGGTGGATTTGGACATCACACGGACTCCTGGGCTCCTGAAGGGCATTCTCCTGGGATGGCTGGGATGGTCACCTCCCCAGGCCACCACAGGCAGGTCAGCTGTGTCCCTGTGGCCGGCCTGCCCGCCAGCTCAGGAAAGCTGAGCCCCCCTGGCCCGGCGGAGCCCACACACCAGCGCTTGCAACCTCAAAGCGGCCTGTGTTCTCCTGCAGCTGATGGAGCTGGTGAAAACAGTTCTTTCTTTTTTTTGCTTCTTAAAATTTTCCTAAATATTTACTGGATCTTCTCACAATTTCTTCTTATGTTGGCTTCTGGCTTCAGCTTTCTCACGTGGGGACGTGGGGAGAAGGCTCTGGACTCTGTGCTGATTTTCTGCTTGGGGTGGGGAGGCTCCTGCTTGAAAGCAGAGGGCAGGAATTGGCACTCGATATCTGAAGGGGGTCACCCTCTGGTGATGGGCTTCTCTGGGCCAGCTCTCAGGACTGGCCCATGACTTGGTGGCACCTGTGTGACCTTGAGCATGCTTCTTGACCTCAGCTTCAGCTTCCTCACCAGTGAGATGAGATAATAATAGCATGTGCCTGTAGAGATGTGAGGCCTCCGTGAGATAATCTGTGTGAAATGCCTAGCGTGGCGTCTGGCACACATGGGATGCTCTAAAAACGTAAGCTACTGCTATTTTTATTGGCAAACTTTATTTTTGTTGTTCCCAGCCATTCGTTTCTCTCCACCTTTTCTTTTTGTGGCAGCCCTGATGCATACCCGCCTCTGCCAGCCCCTGATGGGTCCCTGCGTCCTTTCACTGCCCGCTCTCTCCTCTGGTGGGGGTGTCCCAGGTGGCTCAGTGGTAAAGAATCTGCCTGCAATGCAGGAGATGCAGGAGACATGGGTTCAATCCCTGGGTTGGGAAGATCCCCTGGAGAAGGAATGGCAACCCACTCCAGTATTCTTACCTGGGAAATCCCATGGACAGGGGAACCTGGGTGGCTACAAGTCCTTGGGGTCGCAAAGAGTCAGATACGACTGAGCACGCATGTGCATTCCTCTGATGGAGCCCACTCTGGGGAGAGTCTCACACTGTGGCCCTTCCAGGTTCAAGGGTGGAAGCTTAAGGGCGGAAGGTCAAATCTGGCCCTTCCCCACCTGATACAAGTCCTGGCCGAGTGATGCCTTTGCTTTTCCGTACGTCCTCTGACCTGGAGCTCTCTTCCTGCTGAGATAGTTTGTTCTATCTTTGTAATTTTCTCCACTTTGGGGTAAAAAAAAGGAGCTGAATTGTATGGAGCCCCTCTGTGCCTGGAGCTGCCGGGCGCATTCCCAGTCTCGCCAACTTGTCCCAGCAATCTTGGAGCCTAGTGATGGTGTCATGCCTGTTTTCACAGGGCAGGAAACTGAGGCAGAGGGAGGCTGAGGAGATGGCCAGAGGTCAGGGGGACAGTGGAGGGGACTTCTCTGGTGGTCCAGCAGCTAAGACCCCAAACTCCCACTGCCAGGGTCTTGGGTCAGGAACTCCCTGGTCAGGGAATTGGAGCCCACATGCTGCACCTAAAAAAGACCTGGCGCAGACAGATAAATATTAAAGAAAAAAAAAAAAAAGAAGTGGACAGTGGGCCTCGATTAAGCCTGGATGCTGTGAAGCTACGGCGTGCTCTCTGCGTTGATGGCTGACCACACGGTTGCCCTGCCCCCCCATCACTGCGTGGGTGGGGGTCCTCAGGTTGTCCACCTGGAAATGGGGGTGACTGTAGCATGAGATGCTGGTGACACTGTGGGCCTGGCATGGGGAATGTGAGCCCCTTCCTGATGTCCTGAGGGTCCTGACTGTGGGAACCCACTGAACAAACTTCCTGCCCTCTTCTGGACACACCCTCGGGGGTTTGACGTCAGGTGTCATGTCCTTCCCAAAGTCCTCTCCATTTCTTTTTAAAAGACTGCCGTATAATACACATAATATAAAATTTGCCATTTTAACCATTTTGAAGTGTCCAGTTCATTGGCATTAAGGACATTCACATCATCTTGCAGCCATCACCCATACCTAGTTCCTCAACTTTTCATCACCCACAAAAAGAAACCTTGCACCCTTTAGCCATCACCCCTAGCCCCCCCAAAACCCAGCCCCTGGCAACCACTGATCTAATTCCTGTCTATGGATTTGCCTATTCTGGGCATTTTCTATAAATAAAATCATACAATATACAGCCTTTTGTGTCTGGCTTATTTCAACCATTAGCACAATGTTGTCAAGATTCATTGACGTGGTAGCATGTATCAGTATTTCATTCCTTTTTATGGCTTGAATAATATTCCGTGGCATGTATATACCATATTTTGTTTATCTGTTCATCTGTTGATGGACGTTTGGGTTGTTTCCATCTTTTGACTATTGTGAATAGAGACGCTGTGAACATACATGCCGAGATTTTGTTTGGACACCTGTTTTTAACTCCTTTGGGTATAGGCCTTGGAGTGGAATTGCTGGATCATGTGGTAATTCTGTTTCACATTTTGAGGCTCTGCCAAGCTATATTCCACAGTGGCCACACCATTTTATATTCCCACCAGCACTGTAAGAGGGCTTCAGTTTCTCTACATCCTTGCCAACACTTGTTATTTTCCATCCAAAAAAAAAAAAAAAAAGATTATGACCGTCCCCATGGGTGTGAAGTGGTAGCTGGCGGTGGTTTCAATTTGCGTTTCCCTGATGGCCAATGACATCGAGCATTCTCCTTCAGTTTTAATATTGCCACTTTCTCTTGACCCAGTTCCTAGGTCTTCCTGAGACCATTCTGTTCATGGTTTTCCAAGTGTGGCCTCATTAGTCTCATCCCTGTTCACGACCCTCGGATCCCAGGGCGGACCTCTGTGGGGATGGAGGTCCCACTTCACTCTTTCCAGAAGCACTGCTTTCTCTCCCCGGTCCCCTCTGAATGGCGCCATCCTTTGCTCCAGCTCCTGGGGCCCCTCAGATTCTGACTCTTTCCTCCCAGCTGGTCCCAGCTGTTTCCGCCTCATCCTTCTCACTTTTGGGGCCCTGGCTCTCTCTTCCAGCTTGGTCGGGGTGAGGACAGCCTGGCACACAACTCCCCCACCCCCTCGTCTGTGGGCAGTAACTAATCCGTCAGGCCATGACAGCCCCCAGCCTGAGCATCCCCCTCTTGTCCGTGGGATTATTCTGAGAGTCTCCTAAGAGCCTGGCTTCCTCAAGTCCAGGAACCTCGTTCCCTCCAAGTGTGACTTGAAGGCGCCGTTTTGCATCTCCGGGGTGGGTTTACAGTTTCAGGCCTATTTCTGACTGAGGAATCAAAGACTGCCCCTCGGTGATGGAATTTCAGGCATGGCTGAGCAGATGGAGGAGGTATTTTGGGGGGCAGAGAGTTTGTGCCTGTGTTCCAGAAACCACTCCCGCATCTGCCTCTGAATTAGAGACCCGGCCCATCCTGGAAAGACTAGGATCACTTCCTGCTCCAGGGCCTGTCTGGTGAGACCTGGCCTGCCTGCCTCATTGCCTCAGGCCCTTTTCTCGAAAGTGCAGGGTGTGGTCGTCTGCCATTGATCTGTGTGCACAGAGCATTTCCTTTAAATGATGACTTGGTTAGTATATGAAAATTTGGTTTGCTGCAAAAATAAAAGAACAGAGTAATCGAGTAAAATGTGACAGACTCCATCTCCAAGCCCACCCCCCAACCCCAGTGCCCTTCCCGGGGGGAACTGCAGGTCAAACTTGGTGTGGACTGTGGATCCTCTCAGGCCTTTCCTTCTGTTGCATTCATTTTTTCACATCTAAGGGCAGCTCCAGAATAAACAGGGCTTTCCAGATGGTGCTAGTAGTTAAAGAACCTGCCTGACAGTGCAGGAAATGTAAGAGACTCGGGTTCGACCCCTGGGTTGGAAAGATCCCCTGGAGAAGGGCATGGCAACCCACTCCAGTATTCTTGCCTGGAGAATCCCATGCAGAGAGGAGCCTGGTGTTCTACAATCCGTGGGGTTGCAGAAGAGTTGGACCCAACTGACTGACTGAACATTCAGCACACATGCAGGATAAATAACACCATTAGGCTGAGTGTATCAAAGAGAAAAGGTTCAGGTGTGCACCGGAGTGATGCTTCTTAAAAGCCAGACAGCAGTTGGAATTTTCCTCCCCAGGTGGGGCTTGAATGAGGGGGACTGGGCGGGAAAACCTTGAGTGAGGAGGGTGAAGGCTCTCAGGAGGCAGACACCAGGAAAATGGATGGACCGAGAGCCAGACAAGGCCCTGCCATTTATGTTGGTCTCCGTCACAGAGTCAGAGCCGCAGCTGCCCCACGTCAGTCCCCGCTCCGCACTCACTGCCTGTGTCCCTTTGGGTGAATGTAGGTGACACCCTGGGCCCCAGTCTCATCAATTATAACACAGTCAAGGCCTAGCTTGTTGTGAGGGGTTAGCACTGAAACGGGGCCGCGAAGGTGCGGTGTGAAGCTTGGCTCGCGGTCCCTGCTGAGTGCCAGGCCCCGGGGACCGCGTTCCTTCCCCCGCTTTGCCTGCGTCAGCTCAGCATCGGTCCTTGACCTTCCTTCTTGGCCTTTCTCCCTGTGGCCAGAGCAGAGCTAAGCAGGTCACAGCGCTAAAAATAGTGATCCCCGCGCCAGCGCCTGGGCACTCTGTGTTTGTATTGTAAGAATGAATGGGTGGTGGGTTGAGGCGCCCCCTCCACGCAGGCTGAGGGTCTCATGGGCTCTTGGGAATAGTCACACAGCTAAATTACTGGTCCTTGACACATGAGTATGAATTAGTGTCACGGAGTTTTTTGACCCAAAAGAGACCCGAGAAATGATCCTTCATGCTACAAATAAGGAAATCGTAAGGCTGTAATAAGCAGCTCTCCGGGTATGTCACGCAGTCACAGGAGCCCAGTCTCCTGATTCTGGCTGGTGCTCTGTCCGTCCGACGCCTAGCTTGGTATCTGGGTGCCCGCTTCTGCTCGGGGCTGCAGCTTCCGGGTGCGGGGTCCCCGAGATAGGAGGCTCACAGACAGGCTGGCAGACAGATGGGCCTTTTAGAGGAACGGAGGGAGGTCTGGGGACAGGATCCTGGTCTTGGCCTGGCAGGTTTGGGGCCGGCCCTGTATCTTGCGAGAGGGAGGGAGAGAAGTGTTTGGGGCTGAGATGCAATTTGGCTGTGCCACTCCGTAGATGTGACCGCTAGCTGAGAGCTGGGGCGGGGGCTGGATCCAGTGGGAGAGGTGGACATACAGTCCTGTGGCCACTATCCAGTGTGGGAGCGCAAACCGGGGGTGACGTGTGCGGTGGGAGAACCTTTGCACGCAGACTGTCCGGGTGTAGCAGAGAGGGGAGGGAGCCGCGTGACAAGGAGCCCGGCAGAGCCGGAGCTGCAGAGACGTGTGTGACCAGAGGGGGCTGCCCGGACCCTGGGGGAGGGAGGACAGGCACACAGGAAGGTCCTGGGCGCAGGTCCAGCATCTTATTTGCCTGTTCGTTCTCGGGGCCTGGGCAGTGCCTTGGCCCGAGTTGGCACACCATTTTTATTTCTTATGTGGAGAGTGAACCATACTCCTTCCCCAGCCCTTTCTGCTGGGTCTGCCTCCCAGAGCTGGTCCTTCCCTCTCGTCCGGGCGTGCAGGGCTGACCACTGGTCATCAAGACCTGCCGATGGCCTTCGGCACGTTGCCTGTTCTTGTGTACTTTGGCCACTAGATGGCAGCAGGAAACTTGTCAATTTGTCTTCCACGTGGCTTGTGGGTCAAGCCCTTTGCTCAGGGTGGATCGGCATCGCTTCTCGGCTGGCACAGGGACTCTCCGATTCCCTCGTCTCACTGGTTCCATGAGGGTGAAGCCGAGGCAGCCAGCTGTCCCGCACACGTTCCTGAGAAGTGACTGTTTCAGCTCAGACAGCCCAGTGACCGGGGGTGGCTTCTTAGTGCTCCCGCTTGGGAAAGAATTGTCCCTAGGGATTTATCCACTCGGGCTTTTCTCATAGTGCCTCGGATGGTAAAATATCAGCCTGCAATGCAGGAGCCTTGGGTTTGATCTCTGGATCGGGAAGTTCCCCCGGAGAAGGGAATGACAACCCACTCCACTTTGCCTGGGGTATCCCATGGACAGAGGAGCCTGGCAGGCTGTGGTCCATGGGGTCACAAAGAGTTGGAGACAACTCTGCAACTTAACACTTTCACTTTGTCCTACGTCCCAGGCTGGGGGTTAGTGCCTCAGAGGGACTGGGAGCTGAGACCCAGGGTCACTGAGGAAGTCTGGCTGCTCCTGGCGGAGTCCCCCAGGTGGAATCTGTGCTCGTGTGGCCGGACACTGTGGTGGTGTGTGTGGCGGACACAGCGCAGGCCAGGACATGTGCCATACGGACACTGGTCCATGTAGCACTCCGGCGGGGGGGTGGGGTGGGGTCTGCTCCACTCCTCCTAGCTCACACCCTCCCCTCACCCGCGGCTGGCTCTGGGACAGGCCGCGGCTCTGAGGCTGGTTCCAGTGTGAGTCACGGGCTGCTGATGGTAGCTGTGCCCCTAGCACTTCACTCGACAGCGTGTGTTCCCTCAGTCTTCCCAGCAGCCCCCTGTTGGGCATGGGCTGTCCCCTGTTACAGGTGAGAGGCCCAGAGAAGGGAAGGGGCTTTCAGAGACAGACTGCCAGGGATTTCCTTGGCAGTCCAGTGCTTAGGACCCCATGATTTCACTGCTATGGACCTGGGTTCGATTCCTGGTTGAAGAACTAAGATCCTGCAAGCTGAAAAAAAAAAAAAAAAAAAAAAAAGGCAGGATGCTGGCCCCATGCACCAGATTCTTTTGTTTTTGCACACGCTGTGTTGCAGAAACTATTGTTTCTTTTTGTAGTGAAGTACCTTGTATGCTGGGCGGCAGGGAGGATGTGGGATTGGGAAGATTCACTGGATCAGGCTGACTGTCAGTACACCTGTCCTATTACCTTTTAGCCCCAGCCAGCGCCTCTCTTAGAGGGAGCCCAGCCTGTCGGGAACAGGGACTGGGGTGAGGGGGCAGATGAGGTGTGTGTGTTGTGGGGGTGGTTGCCTGGCCACTGCGCCCTGCGCCCTCCTCCGAGCATCCCACCCATCGTGTGGGGTGGAGGGCAGGTTGATCGGGATGTGGTCCTGACTCACACTTTGGACTGTGGAGCTGCCAGAACTTTCCGCTGGCATCCTGCCATGAGGGCCTGGGCCAGGAGGGTTGTTCTTATGCTGGAGTCAACTTCCTGTTGGCTTTTTGCGCTCTCAGCCTTGCTCTGGACTCATCTGAAGCCAGGGGGCCTTGCTGGGACCCCTTTCCGGTTGGGCTCTGCTTGGTGCAGCCCCTGCCAACCTCAGGGCAGCAGTGGGGGCGGCTCTGGCTCCCTCTTGTCTTTTCCCGGCTCTAGGTTGGGTCTTCTCGCGATCCTGGCCCTCCTCCTCCACCCTGATCTCTCTGGGTGCAGGTGCGGGGTCGTTATGTCTGGGTCAGCTTTATCAGAACTATAGCAACTGAGTGACGGGCGCTGATGGGGAGATGGGGTCCACCCCAGGCCCCCTGGGCCCCCACTGCTCCTCGAGGGAGGACCTAGTCGCTCTCTTGACCCCAGCTCTCCAGAGCGCTGCCTCCTGCCTCCCACCTCCTGTCTGATCTCCCACTCTGTGAGTTCTGCCAGGAGACGCCACCCCCTTGATGCCCTGACATGCCCAGGGTTGGGTCCGACGTGATCGCCAGCCCCCGGGCTGCCGGTCCAGAGGCTTCTGCTGCCGGGGATCAGGACCCCAGCACCCTGCTTGGTGGGCGTGGCCTCTCCTGCGCTCCAGCTGCAGCCTCCCCTTGTCTCTTGGCAGGACTTGCTTGGGGTGGGGAGGGCCTCTCCTCTCCATATTACGTCAGCTTCCAGCCCAGGACCCCTGGGGTCTGCTATGGGAGGGCCTTTTATTAATTTTTTTCCAGGGGAAATAATTCCACCCTTGTCACACGGATTTCTGCATTCAGCTCTCTAGAGGCCTGGCTTCCTCCCTCTTCCCCCCACTCCCTCCTTCCTCCCCACCCCCCGATGCTCTGAAAAAGGGGACAGATTTGTTTCCTTGAACTGGGGCCCAGAGGAAGGCAGCGAGCGGGGAGAGTGTGGAGCTAGGAGTCAGGGGTCTAGGGCTTGCTTCCCCACCACTGCTGTGTGACCTGGGTTGGGCCCTTGCCCTCTCTGGGCCTTGGCTTCCTGCTCGTGTCCTGGAGTCCACCTGCCATTTGCAGGTGGGCAGTGCCTGGCACATCCCACTCTGGAGAGCAGACTCTGTCCCCCTGACGCTTATGGAGTGCATTTCCATCCTGTGCCCACCCTGGGCCGGCCCCTCCACCTTTTGGGGGGGTGAGTGGGTGTGGCAGGGTCCTGGTGGGCCTGGCGCATCGGCCAGGCCAGGGTGGAGGAAGACCCGGCTCTGTCTGGGGTTGGAGAAGCAAAGGCAGCCTTGACTCCGGCTGGTTCCCCCACAGCGCCTCCTGTAGTCGGGATTTAGCGGCGGGAGCCGTCCAGGGGCCGACTGGCCAGAGGGCAGAGGCCTCAGCGTCCAGCTTGCCGTGTGCTCCCTGGGCCCTCCGCTCCTGGCTGCTGCTTCTGCTTTGCTCCATCTGCCTTCTTCTCTTTGCTTTTCGTCCCTCCATGCCTCTCACCATGCCCGCCCGCCCCTACTTCCCCCCCCACCCCCCGACCCCGGTGCTGACCCTGATCCAGTCCTCCAGCCCTGCAGGCCCTCAGCCCCCTCCCCCGCTCTCTGGGCAGACAGAGCAGGACCCCCGCCTCACCAGAGTCCGGCGCCCCAGGCCTTTGCACACCCTTCCATACACACGTGCGTTTGAGCCCCTCCCGCCCTCCCCGAGGCCCACATCTGGCCAGAGTGCTCGGTTTCCCGGCTGTAAATCGCCTCCCACTGCCCCTTGGCATCTGCTCGGGTTTCAGCTCCAGGAGTCTCTTTCTTGGTGAGGGGGGGTGCGCTCAGGGTGGAGGAGGCTCAGCTGGCCCCTCCCTTTGTCCGGCGGCTTTGGGGAGAGGCACTTGGGCCATGTCGTCAGAGATCCTTCTGTCCAAGTCCTGGGCGAGCTGTGGTTTCTAGCAGGTGGCGGGGCAGGAACTGCTTGTAATTAGATTTCCCTTCTCTGTTCGCACCTTCCCTCCTCCGCTCGGCAGTGAGGCCAGCCTGCCCCCCGGTGTCCCCTGCCCTGCAGTGGGAGGAGCTTCTTCCTGGGGGCCCCGGCTTGTGTCATGGGACAACCTTCGGGTAGTGGACTCTCTCTAGCCTGCCTCCCTTGATACCCCTGGACAGGGTCTGCAGCCTCAGGGCCTGCCATAGCCCTGGGTAGATTTATTCTCTCCCTGTGGTGGGTGACCCTCCAATCTCCAGGCCGACTCACTAGGCTCAGACTGTTGTGCCCGCATCTCCCCAGAAGCAAGGGGACAGTGGATTCTAGCTGGTCCCGTGGACACCTGCCCTGGACCACCAGCTTTTTGGCTAGCCACACCTGGGGAAGTGGCTTGTTTGAGCTGTGGAAGGGCCTCTCGGGGCCTCCACCAGGTCAGTCTAACAGGGAATGATCGCCTAGGCTAGTGCTACTTAAAGTGGGGCCTGTGGGCCACTGCTGACGATGGTGACATAGGTCCAGAGTAGATAGTACACATTCAGAGATGTTTGCAGTGGGGCTTCCCTGGGGGTCCTCAGATGGTAAAGAATATGCCTGCAGTGCAGGATTCCCAGGCCCAATCCTTGGGTCGGAAAGATCCTCTGGAGAAGAAAATGGCAACCCATTCCAGTATTCTTGCCTGGGAAATCCCTGTGGACAGAGGAGCCTGGTGGGCTACAGTCCACAGGGTCGCGAAGAGTCGGACATGACTGAGCTCCTAACGTGCTACCAGTGGTTGGAACTCTGCGCTCTCGCTGCCAAGGGTCTGGGTTCCATCCCTGGTCATGGAATTAAGATCCCACAAGCTGTGCGGCATGGCCAGATAAATACATAAAATTTTAAAAAATGTAAAAGTAGAGGGAGCTATTTGCAATGGTTGACGTGGCTCTCTTAGGGTAGTGTGGTGTTTCCTGGGGAAAGTGTGAAGAGGGTCATGGATCCTGGTGGCTGGAACCAGTTTCTTTGGGACTTTTCCTTGAAGCTGAAGGACTTGTCTTGTGGAACAGGGCATCAGCCAGTTTGGATGTTGCTGGAATCTCCAGGCGGTTCTCCAGGGGTGAAAGCTGGGATTGTCCCTCCCGAGCATGACCACCTAAGGGCCCAGGATGGACTGGAAATGAAAGGCCTGGCACTTGCCACAGATTGGTTGGGAAGCGCTGCCCTCAGCATCCCAACCTGACCGTATCCCGGGAAGAAATTTCATGGGTTTCTTGGGAGAAGCTGCAGGCTCAGACTTGATGTGGGAAGTTAAGAACAGGCTCAACTTTGAGGATGCAGGCTCAAGGAAAGTTCAAGAATTCTGAGGGGACTTGGAATGAAGAAGGTTTGCAGGCATGGGAAGTTAGCAGGGAGCTTGGGGTCTGCCCTGGGAGGATGTGGGGATGGTTTGGGGTTAGGCTGGGAGAGCAGATGTCTCCTTGAGGTCCCCTGGGTGACGACACAAGGAAATACTAGGTTCCTGGGAAGGACAGAGGGGAGAGTGGGCTTACTCGTGTGAGCCTGAGCCATTGGAGGTTTGGAGATGCATGATGGGGGGCTGAGGAGAAATTTAGGGTTTTCTTTGGAAGACGAGAAGGACGTTTGGATGGGTGTCTGGTAAGGACTCAGAGAGTTTCAGGGTTTGCTGGAGGAAGCCACAGGGAAGCCCAGGGGAGAGGGGGTGTCTGGGTTCACAGGAGGCTGAGGGGGGCCATGGGATTCAGTTGATGGGGATCCATGGACCCTGGGGTCCTTGCCAAAGGGGGTGTCCCAGTTTTATATCACCAAAAAGTGGCCCAGGCTCCAATCAGCTCATAAGCATTCTGTGTCACGAGGAAGTTTTTTTTAATTTTTATTTTTTTCCGAACTTAAACTTTTTATTTTGTATTGGGGTATAGCTGATGAACCATGGTGTTAATCGAAGGGACTCAGTCACGCATATACAAGTATCCATTCTCCCCTAAACTCCCCTCCCATCCAGGCTGCAACATAACATGAGCAGAGTTCTCTGAGCTATACAGTAGATCCTTGCTGGTGACCCATTTTAAATACAGCAGCGTGTACATGACCTTCCTGAAGTCCGTATCTGTCCCTTCCTCCCCATCCTTTCCCCGCTCTAGCAACCATAACTTCATTCTTGAAGTCCGTGAGTCTTTCTGTTTTGTAAGTAAGGTTTTGTGAGTAAGTTCATTTATGTCATTACTCAGCCATTAAAAAGAATGAAATCATGCCATTTGCAGCTTGGCTTCCCAGGTGGCTCAGTGGGTGAAGAATCTGCCTGCCAATGCAGGAGGTAAAAAAGAGATGTTGGTTCGATCTCTGGGTCAGGACGATCCCCTGGAGGAGCGCATGGCAACCTGCTCCAGGATTCTTGCCTGGGAAATCCCATGGACAGAGGAGCCTGGCGGGCTACAGTCCATGGAGTCACAAAGAGTGAGACATAGCTGAAGCTGAGCACGCACGCTGCCACATGGATGGACCTCAGGAGTGTCATATGGAGAGAAGTAAGTCAGACAGAGAAGGAGAAGTATCATATGACATCTCCTACATGTGGAATGTAAAAGGGAAGGAGAACGTTTGCAAAAATCTCTCGACCTGTCCCCTGAAGGCTTGCTTCTTGGTGCCAAGACCTTCCCTGGCTCAGCTTCTCCGGCTCTGTCAGTGCCAAGGCAGCATGCCCGCTCTGAGGGGCTCGTGGGGGGTCTGAGCTCAGAGCCCCTGCCCCAGCTCTTGTCAGCCTCACTCCAGATGGTTTCTAGCCCACCCGGCCCCCACCACAGCAGTGATGGATGCCCAGCCTGCCCGGAGAGCGTGCCGGAGTCTCTGCCAGCTCCCCTCCCTTCCCCTTTGCCCTGACTCTACTCCTCAGGGTCCCACACGTCTTTTGGGGTTCAGCTGGAGCCCTGCTTGCTCGAGGAAGCTTTGTGTGACCTTGTCCTCCCCAGGTGATCATGGCGTTTCTCCTGTTCCCTCGCCTGCCCCTGGCCTGCCTGGCGCGGTTCTGACCTGACCTTCCTGTGTGCACATGCCTGCCCAGCGGGGTCTGCACAGATCAAACACCCTGTCTTAGGTGCTTGGGTGTCTGAAGGCGTCTCTCTGAGTTGGGGGCCCACCCTTCACACACACCACCCACCCCGCCATGGTCCCCTGGTCCGGCCCAGGCTCACTCCGTAGACCTTGCAGGGCAGTTCTCAGAAGAACAGCCCTGCACACGAACAAGTCACTGCCTTGGGTGGGCAACTGGGGCACAGGGGCCCTCCCCACACTGCTCAGCAGGGGCTGGTGGCATTCATCCACGTGGGAGCTAATGGCTCCTCTCCTTGGGACCAGCCGTTTCCCTGTATTTCCCACCACGCCTGACGCCCACTTTCTCTATCTGGCCCTTGTCTGGCCTGTCCCACGTGGCCGGCAGGTGAATAGCAAGATGTGGTGTCAGGGGACTTCCCTGGGAGTCCAGTGGCTAAGACTCTGCTCTCCCAATACAGGGGCCCCGGGTTCGATCCCTGGTCAGGGAACTAGATCCCCCATGCTAGAATTGAAGATTCCGCGTGCTGCAACTAAAGATTCTGCATGGTGCAGCTGAAGTTTCCACAGGCCACAACTAAGATCTGGAGTAGCTGAATAAATAAATAAATATTTTTTAAAAAAGCTGTGGTTTCAGACAACATGCCAAAGCTGAAATGGGGGTCGATGCTCCCAGGATCCCGTGAGAGGTGCCCTTCATGGATGGGGAAGGGGCTGACCCACACTTTCTGGAGGCTGAGAGCTGCTGACCGCTGATCACTGCTCCTGGGTTGACACTACTTGGCGCATGCCCTTCTGGGGGGCTTGCCGCCTGCCACTCTGTCCCTTGCCCAGCCTTTTCTGGAGCACCCTCCCCCCCCCTCCCCGACACACACATAACCACATACCCACACCATTCTCCCCTCTTAGTAGCTGAGTTTCCCTTCTTTGATGGGAGTCCCAGTGCTCCTTCCTTGGGAGCCACGTGGGGTACAGGGTGGCTCCCACCTCCCGCCTTCCCCAGGCAGGGCTGAGTGGGTTCCCAGGCTGGTCCTCGCCACCGTAGGAAAAGGCTGCAGGATGAAAGGTGATCTATACATGTAAGGCGATGATTATTTATTTGACAGGGACAGCTGCCGGCAGCAGAGAATGTAATCTAGTAATCCTTTTGTGCGAATCGGATTGGAGGCTCAGCACGCAGCCTCCAACAGCCAGAGGCCCTGCCCCCCGCCCCCCGCCCCGCCCCCCCCCCCCCCCCCAGCTCTCCTGCATGGTTGTGGGCACTCCTGCACCCGTGTTCCCCGGAGTGCGCACGCGTGCGGCCAGCACACACACCAACACCCTCTTTCTTTTGTTTTTTGGGTCATTGTAAACATCTTACATAACCACAGTAGGAGTCCAGATTGGTGTGCTGTCATTAACTCAACTAAAGAGTGTCTTTGAATTTTCCCACCAGCATCCTTTTTCTGTTCCCAGACCCTGCCTTGCATTTGATTGTCATGTCTCTTTTGAGGCCCCTCCAACCTGGGACCATGCCCTGGTGTTTCTTTGCCTTTTGTGGCCTTGATGGTCACTTTGTAGGAGGCTGGCATTTTCTTGTGACTGGGGTGAGGTTGTGCATTTTGGGCAAGGATACTGTAGGTGGGGTGCTGGGTTCCCAGTGCATTGAGCCGTGGGGTACACATATTAGTGTGTTTTTTTGGCTGCACTGGGTCTTTGTAGTGATTCATGGGCTTAGTTGCCCCTTGTCACGTGGGATCCTAGTTCCCTGACCAGGGATCGGACCTGAGTCCCCTGCATTGGAAGGCTAATTCTTAACCACTGAACTGCCAGGGAAATCCCAGTCTTATTGCTGCTGATGTTAACCTTGGTGCTTAGAGAAGATGATGCTGGCCAGGTAGCTCTTCTGTGAAGTTACTCTTTTTCTCTTGGTAATGAATAGACGTCTTGTGGGGAGGTGCGTTGAGACTATACAAATATCCTGTTTATCCTCCAGCTTTTACTCACTAATTTTAGCATCCATCAGTGGTTCTTTCCTGCAGTTGTTATTATTGTGGTGTCTGCCTAATGTTCATTTCCTATTTCCCTTATTTCCACTACACTGGTTAATTGGAATTCTCTTGGAAAGAGCTGGGCCTTCTCTTTCCTTTCTTCCTTCCTTTATTTATTTGCTAACTTATTAAGTGGTCTTTTATTATTGGAGTCACAGTATTTATTTTTAACTTATACAATATGTAACAAATGCATGGATATATGTTGTGTAATAAGGGTCACGGATATGTATTCTATCCTACAGGTTGTTGTTCTGTCGCTCAGTCATGTCTGACTTTGTGATCTCATGGACTGCAGCACTCCAGGCTTCCCTGTCCTTCATGATCTCCTAGAGTTCACTCAAACCCATGTCCATCAAGTCAGTGATGCCATCCAACCATCTCATCCTCTGTCAGCCCCTTCTCCTCCTGCCCTCAATCTTTCCCAGCATCAGGGTCTTTTCCAATGAGTCAGTTCTTCGAATCAGGTGGCCAAAGTATTGGAGCTTCAGCCTCAGCATCAGTCTTTCCAATGAATATTCAGGGTTGCTTTCCTTCAGGATTGACTGGTTTGATCCCTTGCAGTCCAAGGGGCCATGGGATTGCCTTCTTTATATCCAGGGGTAAAGGCACCCCCATCTCAACACATCTCACTGAGTTGGGGGCTGGAGATTCCCACTGCTTATGGGGAAACTGAGTCCTGGGAAGACAGAAGCATGCCAAACCCCGTTTGCTGATGGCATATGTGCATAGCGAGGTCGGGAAGGGCTGGGACCAGGTGTCCTTGGCATCCCAGCCATCCTCTCAGCCAGGATCATCCTGTCCTGCTCTCTCTGCATGTTTGTGTCCAGATGGCTGGGGGGGGAGGCATGGCTGGCACCAGCCAAGGTGATGTATGACCACACGGGGCTCAGAGCAGAGAGGCCTCTGACATTAGGGGTGTCAGGCTGGGAGATTGGAAATTCAAGGCCTGGAGCCGGGGCCAGCATCACCTCCCCATGGTGCAGTGTTCTGAAGTCACCCGCGGTGGGCTTCATCCACACGGGTGCACAGGAGGGGAGGCTTCTTGGCAGGCTGGAGAGACAGATGGGCTGTGGGCACCGGGCCTGGCCCCCTGGGCAAGCTGCAGGCCCTCGGGGCTTGGTGTGAGCTTCTGTGATCAAGCTCCTGCTGGTGCGGTGGAGGACCTTTCTCCACTTAGAAGCTGTGTGCCAGGCAGGACAGTTCCCTTGCTGGCCTCAGTCTCCTCGTTCATAACTTGGGAACAGTGGACCAGATGACCCTTCTGGTCTTTGGGCCCTGACATTGCCCAGATTTATGATCTGCGGTCACTGGGAGAGTGGTGACTGGGTTGTGGCTGATGGCAAAGGGGCAGACGTGGCCCGGGATGGCAGAGCGTGGCTCTCCCCACCTGAGGTCTCAGAGCTGAGCTGACCCTGCAGTCAGGAAGACTTCTTGGAGGAGGTGGCCTCTGAAAAGGCAGAAAAGAGAACTTTTCTGCAAATATACTCTCTGGACATTCTGTTTGTCATGTTGTCCACCTCTCTGTCTTTCCTACAGGTGTTTTTTGAGAACTTGCTTCCCAGGTGGCACAGTGGTAAAGTATCCACCTGCCAAGGCAGGCAGTAAAAGAGACGCAGGTTTGATCCCTGGGTCAGGAAGATCCCCTGGAGGAGGAAATGGCAACCCACTCCAGTATTGCCTGGAAAATGCAATGGACAGAGAGCCTGGCGGGCTACAGTCCATAGGGTCGTAAAGAGTCAGACACAGCTAAGTGACTAAGCACGCATGCACACACACACACACACACACACACACACACACACACATCTGCAGTGCCCCAGGCTCTGTGCTGTGAACAAGGTGAGTAAATTTCACTCAGGACCTGATGTCTAACAGAGAGGAAGGTAGACCTTAGACAAACTGTCACAGGATTAATTTATGATACTTGGAATAATCTCGGATGCCTGCTTCTCTTCATGACTTTACTTCCCTGCCCCCTCCACTGTCTCCTTGCCCCTTCCTTATCCCGCTGTTTGGCTCTCTTCATCTCTTGAAAGCCAGGGCCTTCCCGGGGATCTGGGCTCTCTTGGGCAAGAAACTCAAGAAGCCCTGGGTCTTGACCTTCCTGCTTGTGTGTTTGCGGCTTTCCTGGGAGAGGAGAGTGACAGGGTCCCTCTTCCTGCACTGTGGTCTAGACTCTGTAGCCTCTGAGGGGTAATAGGCCCTAAGCTTTGGAGTCAGACATTCTGGGTTTGTGTTCAGACTGTGGCCCTTAACAAACCCGCATGAGTCACTCACCTTCTCTGGGTTGTGGCAAAGGGGCAACCTTACCACCCCTGGGGAGGGGGTCCCCTTTAGTGTGAGATGTGCTGAGTGGGTGATGTGCCATTGGTGAGGTGTTGCTGAGCTGTGTGGAGGGCTTATGTAGGTGTGGGGAGCATAGCTTGGCAGGGAAAGGGTGGCCCTTGGGGGTCTGATCTGGGCACATTTGGAGATTGAGTTAGGGTCTGCAGAGGGGGTGGGAAGGGAGAAGTCTGAAGGACTGCGTTTATCTGGGAGATGCAGCAGAACTAGGGGTGGTGTTCTGAGCGGGTCTCTTAGAGCGGGTCTCTGAGCCTGAGCGTCCTCATCTGGAAGATGGGTTTACCTGTGCTTACCTTGCAGCAGTTTTGGGGGATCAAGTGGGAAAATGCAAGTGAAAGTAACTACCTTGGTGGTACCTTGAATATTGTCGTTGTTCAGTTGCTAAGTTGTGCCTGACTCTTCGCAACCCCATGAACTACAGCATGCCAGGCTTTCCTGTCCTTCACCATCTCCTGGAGTTTGCTCAAACTTATGTCTAGTAAGTCAGTGATGCCATCCCACCATCTCACCCTCTGTTGTCCCCTTCTCCTCCTGCCCTCAATCTTTCCCAGCATCAGGGTCTTTTCAAATGAGTTGGCTCTTGGCATCCGGTGGCCAAAGTATTGGGACTTCAGCTTCAGCATCAGTCCTTTCAATGAATATTCAGGACTGATTCCTTTAGGATTCACTGGTTTGATCTCCTCACAGTCCAGGGAACTCTCAAGAGTCTTTTCTAACACCACAGTTCAAAAGCATCAGTTCTTTGGCACTCAGCCTTCTTTATGGTCCAACTCTCGTGTCCATTCATGACTACTGGAAAAACAATAGCTTTGAGTAGATGGACCTTTGTCGGTAAAGTGATGTCCCTGCCTTTTGATACACTGTCTAGATTTGTCATAGCTTTTCTTTCCAAGGCTGTAGTCAATATCCGCAGTGATTTTAGAGCCGCCCCCCCAAATATAGTAGGAGCTTGATTGCAAGTAGCTTTTGCCCCTTCCTTCCCCTCCATCTGGGTTTGCAGCCAGGTATTTTTGAGTCTGGGATGGAAGCGGAGGAGCCTGGCTCTCTGCAGGACATCCTTCAGCAGAAGCTGGGCAGCAGGAGGATGGTGCTCTGGGGCAAAGTGCAGACCTCGCGTGAGGCAGGCCAGGAGTCCTCCATGGGCCGGAGAGAATGGCAAGCACCCCAGGCATCCTAAAAATGAAGTGTGTGTGACAGCTGTCTGCTGCTCACTGCCAGGTGCTGGGGCCAGGGAGACCCTTGCCGAGCTGGTGGGTCTGCTGCAGCCCCTCATCCTGGCGGTGTCTCCCCTGAAGCAGTGGGAAGCAGCCCCTCCCCATCTAGGTTTGCCCTCCCTCTCGCTCCCCGCTTCCTCCGGATTCCTTCTGAGCAGCCTGGTCCCATCCCGCCCAGGAGGACAGAGCATCTACTCGATCAGTGCTTCAGAGTCAGAGACATTCTCACTCGCCCCGCCCAGGGCACAGTCAGTGGTTCCGCATGGCCTCTGAGCATTTGAGGTGTGTCTGGTGAACCCAAGGGACTGAGTTTTCTCTTTTTTTCAGCCTTAACTAGTCGAAATTTAAATTCAAGTGGCTGTGTGTTGCTCGTGGCCGCCACATTGGACAGGACGGTTCTACATCAACAGTTTCCTCTTGCAGTGTTACCACCCCTGGGGAGGGGGTCCCCTTTAGTGTGAGATGTGCTGAGTGGGTGATGTGCCATTGGTGAGGTGTTGCTGAGCTGTGTGGAGGGCTTATGTAGGTGTGGGGAGCATAGCTTGGCAGGGAAAGGGTGGCCCTTGGGGGTCTGATCTGGGCACATTTGGAGATTGAGTTAGGGTCTGCAGAGGGGGTGGGAAGGGAGAAGTCTGAAGGACTGTGTTTATCTGGGAGATGCAGCAGAACTAGGGGTGGTGTTCTGAGCGGGTCTCTTAGAGGAAAGGGGTGAAGGGGCTATATCCCAGGGTTATTGGCCAAAGGGCTGAGTGGGTTTCATAGGAGCTGGAGGAGGCCCACAGACCATCGAGTCTAGCTCACTCCTCTTACTGATGAGGAAGCTGAGGCCCAGCACATATTGGGTGCCTGTTACAGACCACAGTGGGTTCCTCTCCATCCAGAGTGGAAGTGTCAGTTGCTCTGTCATGTCCCTCCCTTTGTGAGCCCATGGACTGGAGCCCGCCAGGCTCCTCTGTCCATGGGGATTCTCCAGGCAAGAATACTGGAGTGGGTTGCCATCCCCTTCTCTAGGGGATCTTCCCGACCCAGGAATTGAACCCAGGTCTTCTGCATTGCAGGCAGATTCTTTACCATCTGAGCCACCAGGGAAGCCGTCTAAGTAAGGGCCACCCTACAAAGTAGAGAGTGTCATCCTCATTGTGCAGACAAGGCGACGAGAAATCAAAGTCACAAAGGTTTTTAGTGGAACCAAGAGTGACCCCAAGTTTGTCAAGACTCTCAAGCTTAATTTATGACAGAACCACTGTCCGCTGACCATCAGGCCAGCCCTCCACAGCACAGGTCATTGTGTGGCCCTTCCTCGTGCTGGGTGGGGTCAGGACCCGGGCATTTACCTGCAGTGCCAGGTATAACCAGTCCGGTCCCACGCGGGTGGAGGGTGTGGTCCGTTTGCAGGGAACACGGCTGGGCAGTGTGGGGCTGCCTGCTCCAGGGCCGGGATGTGCGACTGCTGCTGAGTAGCCCTGCTCTGGGGGAATCTGGGGACACTCGCCCACCTGGATGACCAGGAGGGCAGGGGGAAAGGTGGGAGGGGGCTCCTGGAGAGGCTCCTTGTCTCTCCTTTCTCTCCAGCTCTGGCTGGACTCTGCCCAGGCAGGGGGCGGGCCCTCCCTCTGTCCAGCTGTTGTCCCCCGCTCCTCACTGCTGCAGCTGTCTCAGCTCCATCAATCTCATCCAGGGCTGGGAGGAAGGAGGGGACCCGGGGAAGAGGGGGCCTCTTGGGTGTGTCCGGGCGAGGCTACTCTGGCCCCTGCCTCTGAGCGGAGTCTCCAGCTGCCGAGGGAGGGGGCTGGGGTGCTGTGAGCCACCCCGCCGCCGCCCCGGGCTCCTGGGTAAATTGTGGGCTGTGGGCGGCTCAAGCTTTCATCCCCCCAAGCAGGGCCACTCTTTTACTGAAAAGAATAGGGATGAATTCTTTCTTCACCTCCACCGGGAATATCCTGCTGCATGCGGTACTTCTTACTTTACTGTCATTTTCATGAATAAATCAGGGAATGACCCCACCACCTTTAGGATGGGGAGGTGGGCTCAGGCTGGAGATGAAGGGGACAGGTCTTCCTTCTGGCCTGATGGTTTGATGTGGTGGGACTCTGGGGGGATGTGAGCTGTCAGGAAGCAGGTGAGCTTCGTCCCCCAGTCTGGGCAGGAGGGGGACAGGTATCATTCCTGGCGTCAGCCTCTCCTGCAGTCAAACGTGTGCCTGGCCTCGTTCTCTCTTTCTCAGGAAGTTTAGCTGAGTCTCCAATACCTTAATACAGGCTCTAGTAGCCTGCATTCTTCAGGCGCTAAAGGCAGGGGGTGAAAAGCGGAGTTAGCCCTCTTTATCGGGCAGACCTCCATTTGCCAACCTACAAAATGGGGAGAGGCACTGCTACCCCGTTTCATTCCGACAGGTAGCAAACAGCATCTTGGCATAGAAAGTTGACTTGAGCTCTTTGGAAAATAGCTCTAGGAGAGAGTCACTTATTTTTGTTTTGATTTCTTAGCCTCATCCGGTCCTAGCTCAGGACCAAATGGGCGTCAGCCAAGTAACGTACATCTGTGATTCCAGACCTGGCGTTGAGCTGGAGGCATCTGGGAGCCCTTGAATAATTCAGACTCCTGGGCCCCTCCACCCCGCCCAGAGCATCTGAGTCTCACACTGTGTCAGTGGGGCCGGAATCTGTATTTTGACAAGCTTTCCAGATGATTTCAGTGCAAAGTGAGGTTTGGGACGGTCCAGGTCTTCCGCCTTTGGGGGGACGTCTGGCAAGCAGATATCCCCAGTGCTTCTTTCCGAAGTGGGCGGGCCCGACTCCCAGGAGACTTCTTCACGTGTCAGTTCACAGATTCGTCCACTTGGCCCGCTGACACTGACCCAGTGTCTGCAGCGTGCTGGAGGTGGCTCCGGGCAGAGGGGTGCGGGCAGAATGGAGCCCCTTCTGTCTGATCGGGTTCTTGGCCAGAATTAGGGGCTTACCCACTCTTCCTACACCTGTCGAACAAGAAGGAACCTCAGTTGCCCCTGCTCTGAGGCTCTCAGAGACCAAGGGGCTTGACTGAGGCCGCCTGGGCGAGCTGGCTTACGTGGTGGTTGTTGAGAGTGGGGTCTGGAGGGGGCTGGGCTTCCTTTAGGAAAAACTGCACCTTGTAGCCCCTGGCGGGGTGTGGTCTCTCTGCACCCCCGAGGTGTGTGCAGATGATGCATTGGGCCTGGTTCCAGCCACGTGCCGTGGGTCCATGTCCAGGACTCCAGGTTCTTGCCTGCAGTGCGGGAATGATGTGCCCGCTTACTACAGGCTCTTAGAGGGGACTGTGTGCATGGTCCACACAAGGGGCTCGGGAGATGCTCGAATTTCTTCTCCACCATTTTATTTGGTCTCTGGAGCGAGGAAAGCATTGTTTTTTGGCCTTAGTTTTCTGAACCCTGCTTCCAGCGGCGGAGGGGCGGGGAGGGAGTGGGGTGGGGTAGTGGGGGGTGGTCTGGAGCGAATTCCCACCGCAGGGCTGGGTTCAGGGTGCCAAGTTCAGGCACTGCAGGGGGGCGCCTGCCGCCCCTTCCTCACCCTGGGCCTGGCCTTGCCTGGGGGAGTCTAGCCCCTCGTCCAGGCCTTTGAACCCAATCCTCCCCACACAGCCCCATGCAAATTGCTGGAGTGCCCCGTGCCTTGATTCTCAGGAAGCCCCCCCCCGGCCCCCCCACCGTCCAAGCCTTTGTCCTTCCGCTCACATTAAACTCTGTCAACATTTTTTCCCAATGAAGTCCTTCCTCTCGGAGCACGGCTCCAGTCTACAGCCGGCTTCTCTGGCCAGGGACACAGTTGGATCGCAGTTGCTAGTGCTTCCTGGAGCTTAGATCCCTGAGGAGCTATAAACATTCAGGAGTGTTCCTGGCCCCTCTTTCCTCCGGGAGGCCCAGGGCTGGCGTTACCTGTGTCCCTGGGGTCCGCTGCCAGTTGGAGTTTCTGAAACAGATTTGCCGATTCCCGGTGCTGGGCACCAGCACCGCCCCCCCCCCCCCCAGCCCCCCACAACTGCACATCACGGAGCCGGAGGACCGGGGAGGGGGGATTTGGGTAACGGCTGGGCTGCATTCCTCCCATTCTTTTCTCACAGGAAAAAGTGCCTGGAAATAACCCCATGGGGATTGCTTTCAGGAGGGGCCCGCCTGCCACCCGCCTCTCCAGCCTGTCCCCACCTCCTCCCCTCCTGGCAGATGCCCCCAGCTGGGCAAGCTCCAGGGGCTGCCAGTGCCCCTCTGTGGGCCTGATGGCCAGACTGTGTGGCCACCCTCTTCCCACCCTCACTGGTAGGGAGTGTGGCCCCATCCCTGGGCACTTGCTCTGCCAACCCCAGGGGCTGGACCCAAAGGGGCGGCAGTGACTGAAATCTCCCTCCTCCCTCCCTCCCTTCCTTCTTTTTCCTTTCTTTCTTGTTTTTTTTAAATAAAAAAGCCAGAGTCAGGAACTGAGAAATGAAAGCCCGACAACTGAGTTTCAGTGCCTTTCCCAGCAAATGGGATGCCCTGTGGATGCCGGCTTCGTTGAGGAGTCTTTTCCTCCTCCAGCTCTTGGTCCCACAGGGAATTCAGAGCAGGAAATCGCTCCCCGGGGAGTCTGAGCCTTTGGCCGGTGCGGGTAAGGGAGTTTCTCTCTCTTCTGAGGCCCCGGCTCTCAGTCATGGTTAACCATCAGCAGTGGAGGGGGCACCCCACCTGTCCCCCCATCTCTGGCCACTGCGGGGTCAGGTCTTCTGGTGTCCACAGGACCGGAGCCTCAGACCCACCCTCACCTGGAGGCTCTCCATGGCCTCTGGGTTGATGCTATACTGGGCCTGCCTTCTAGGCGGTGCTTTTGTGCTTCCTCTGCTCTGAATTACCAGCCCCCTCCCTAGACCTGGCTCCTGAGTCTACAGTGATGGGCATGGTGAAAAGTGTATTGGAAAGAAAAGAATGAGTGAGGGACAGGCCTGTCTGGAGGCCCCAGAACCTCTCTTTCCTGACATGGCATCAGAAGACAGGCTCTGAACCCACCAATGGCAGAGCAGCAGAGGGTGGCCTCAAGGTGTCAGTGGGGCCAGAGGAGCTGAACTCCCCTTTACCTTGTAGAGTGGGGGCTGTGGGTACAGGGGGGCCTCCTTTGAAGCCCCCAGCTTTTCGCTCCTGGACCTGTATGTGACCCCCAGGGACCCCCAGGGAAAGGACCCATGCCTGATCTCATCACTTTGTGGTTGGGCTGTACTCAACTCAATTTGGGATCAGGAGAGGGATGGGTATTAAAAAAATTACTTATTGCATAAATAATGCAGTGCAAAAAGAATACAAATCAAAGGAAGTGAGAGGAAAAAAAGGAGCCTCACAGACCTGCCACCTTGACAAATCAACTTTCCATTTTCCACCATGCCTTTAGTCTGTACTTAGTTGCAGATGTAATTTTTACATGGTTATAGTCACAATGTGGGTAGATTTTTGCATTCTGTTTGCTTTATTTAATAGTCTCCCATAATCATCACAATTAGACTTTTAAGTGGCTGAGTTTGAGTTTTTATCAATTTTCCCATTGTTGGACATTAAGTTTATTCAGGTTTTAATATACCTAAATAATTATGCATTAATAGTACTTCCAAATAAAACTGCATTAATATGCATTGATATATTAATATTATATGTGTTTGTCTGTGTCTGTCTCTTCTTCTCTTTCTCTCCTTTTCTTCTCCTTTCCTCCCTTTAAAATTTTTTTTTAATTGGAGGATGCTTGCTTTATAATGTTGTGTACGTTTCTGTCATACATCAACATGAATCAGCCATATGTAAACACACATCCCCTCCCTCTTAAACCTCCCTCATCGTTTCTCCCCGTCTTGTATGAGTCAAACAGCGGGCACTATTTCCCAGCGTAATGGGAGATCTTGTTTTGGGTTGTGAAATGCCAGCCTGCAGTCAGGTGCCTGAGGGCAGACGTAGGACTAAGATCTTCGTCTAAGTCTGACCTTGAAACCACCCAAGGCAGTGAGTTAGAAGGCAGAGTCCCTGTTTTAGAGGCTTGTTGTTGAGGCCACTGTCCAGGGGTATGGATTTCTACTGTGTATGTTCCACTCTGGGAGTGATTCCTAAGAGGTCCCCCTTCCGCAGCAAGAGAAGTAGATCCAGTGCTCACCCTCGGGGGCTCATGGTCGGAAGTGAACACAGCACACCTTCGGTTCCATCAGCCAAACTGGACGCAGTGCTGCAGACTCAGGTGCGTGACATAGGCCTCGCCCCCCCCCCGCCATGTGAGGATGCACCTGCTGTTCAGGGCCTGCTGCCACGTCAGAAACAGCCTGGTGCTGCCCGAGCCTCCGTTTCTCAAGGGAAGCCCACACCCCTGACTTGAGGGGTAAAATCTGATTTTTAACTGTTGGCAACTAATTAAAATTTAAAACGCGATGCAGCCGGAACGAAATACATGTGCCGTTAGGGTGCCAGTTCGTGCCCCTGCTTTCTGTGTGTGTCTGGGTCCCTGGTTATGTTGGGCCCTGTGTGCTGTGCGCTATGCTTGGTGGCTTAGTCGTGTCTGATCCCATGGACTGTAGCCCGCTAGGCTCCTCTGTCCATGGAATTTCCCAGGCAAGAATACTGGAGTGGGATTGCCATTTCCTTCTCCAGGGGATCTTCCTAACCCAGGGATCGAACCTGAGTTTCTGATGTCTCCTGCATTGGCAGGCGGGTTCTTCACCACTCCTGCCACCTGGGATGACCACGAATCATGTGGAGGGGAATGACCCGCACCAGGAGCATGATGTAGGAAGCATCCTGTGATTGCTGACACTCTTGAGACACAGACGCACCGTGCTGAAAGTGTCTGGTGGGGCTGTTGATCGTGTCCTGAGCGGGTAGGCGGTCCTTCCTCGGTCCTCCTCAGGAGGCTGCTCCGGGGTTAGAACTAACCGAGCCGTCTTGAGGGATGTGTTCTCTGTGCACCGTCCAGTGTGTGCTGAGACGGGAATGTCTGTCTGTCTATCAGTCTCGAGCAAGAGACCACATCTTCATTTCCAAGGGCCCTGCCCAATGCAGAATGGGCACTGGAGGTGGGACCAGGTGGGAACTGGCTGAGCCGGGGAGGGAGGACTTGGCCCCTGAGGCGGTCAGCGGGTGCTCACCGCAGGTGGGTTGCCGATCCCCTGCCCCGCTGAGAGCCGGAGGGACGACAGAGGGGGTCTGCGTGAGGTGCTTTGATCTCCTCTGGAAAGAGAAGGTCTTGAAGCCACCGTTTCGTTTTCTCCTTCCCCGGCTGACAGCCCTGACGTAC
The DNA here is from genome assembly GCF_033118175.1 of Dama dama. Taxonomy (NCBI): domain Eukaryota; kingdom Metazoa; phylum Chordata; class Mammalia; order Artiodactyla; family Cervidae; genus Dama; species Dama dama. Next base: position 13,460,995 of record NC_083702.1, read on the forward strand.
GAGCCTAGTGATACTTAAGAAATACGACTTGCTGGAGAAATAAACACCCTGTGTTATTTATTATTTATTGAAAAAACAAAGCTTCCCTCGGCTGGGAGGTTTCAGATCACTGACAGTGTCAGGTCCCATTTTCCTCTGTTAATAACAGGTTGGTGTCCTTCCTGTGGTATCGGGAGCTCCAGATGCGTCTGGATGCTCCTCTGGCAGGAGTGACTGCTGAGGGGATGGGCGTCCAGGGTGTGGGGGTGCCTGGGTCCAGAGCCTGTCATGGGGCCCTGAGCTGGGCACTCTGCACCCTCTCTCGTGTCCCCCTCCAGGACGGGGGGGGGGGGCAGTGGTTAGGAGGGGGTGCTGACCCCGCCCACCATCTCTGGAGAGGACAGTCTCCCAGAATCTGGAATCAGGGCGAGATGGACTTTGCTTCTAAGAGTCGAGTAGAGTCCAGGGACCAAGAGCATCATGAGGATGTGACCGTAGGTGAGCGGTGGAGCAGGGCTGGACCCGCTGGGAGCACTTCCTGGAGGAGAAGGCCCTAGCTGAGGGGAGGCCTAGCTGATTGAGAGCTGGAGTAAGTACAGTACAGCTACCCTTGGGTATCCAGGGATGGGGTTCCAGGAATATCCCAGATGCCAAAATCTGCAGATGCTTGAGTCTCTTTGATAAAATGGCATAGAATTTGCAAATAACCTGCGCACATTCTGCCGTATACTATAAATCATAAATCATCTCTGCGTGCGGGCATGCTCAGCCGCTTCGGTCATGTCTGACTCTGTGACCCCACGGACTGTAGCCCGCCAGGCTCCTCTGTCCATGGGATTCTCAATAGGCAAGGATACTGGAGTGGGTTGCCATTTCCTTCTCCAGGGGATCTTCCCCACCCAGGGACTGAACCTTTGTCTCTTAGGTCTCCTGCTTTGACAAGTGGGTTCTTTACCACTAGCGCCACCTGGAAAGCCCATACACAATGTAAATTCTATATCAGTAGTTGCCAGTGTGCAACAAATTCAACTTTTTGGAATTAAAAAAATTTTTTTTTCAATCCATGGTTGCTTGAATCCTGCAGCTTCTGAAGGCCAATGGTATCGATACAGGTGATACCTTTGCAGTATTGGGCACGAGTTCTCCCCACTGAGCCTCAGGCAGGCGGGTGAGAGAATGGAGAGCAGGGTTATTTCCGCCTAACTCACACTGGTGTGTATAGTTTGAGAATGGGAGTTTCCATGTGATATCACTCATGTGAAGTCTCAAATATGACACAAATGAACTTGTCTTTGAAACAGAAACAGGCTCACAGACACAGAGAACAGACTTGTGGTTGCCGCGAGGGAGGGAGCTGGGGAGAGAAGAAATGAGAGTTTGGGGTTAGCAGATGCAAACTATTATGCGTAGGATGGATAAACAATGAGGCCCTGCAGTATAGCACAGGGAGATGTATTCAATATCCTGTGATAAACCATAGTGGAGAATAAAATGAAAAAGAACGTGTGTATATATATATATGTGTGTGTGTGTGTGTGTGTGTGTGCATAACTGAACCACTTTACTGTAGCAAACACTGTGCATCAACTATACTTCAATTAAAAAATAAAATAATTTTTTAAAAAAAGAATGGGGGTTTCGAAACTAGACAGAGTTTTCTGACTTTGATTAACTTGTTTAACGTCTGAACCCCGGTTTCTCCATCTGTGGAACGGGGGAGACTAATGCTCCTCTCCCAGGAGGTTTTGTGAGGGCAAAGCCACTAAAATAGTTGCTGGCACAGAGTAGACGCGGAATAACTACTAGTCGCCGTCACTGTAGACTGAACAGCGGAAGCCGGGGCAGGCCTTGTCTTGCTCAAGGTCACAGACCTGGGGCGGGAACAGCAAGGGCTTGAACCGAGGCCTCTCGACCTCTTGTGCCGAGTCCTCCCCTCCTCCGTGTTGGTAAAGAATCTGCTTGCAATGCAGGAGACCCCAGTTCGATACCCGGGTCGGGAAGGTCCCCTGGAGAAGCAATAGACTACCCACTCCCGTATTCTTGGACTTCCCTTGTGGCTCTGCTGGTAAAGAATCTGCCTGCAATGCGGGTTTGATCCCTGGGTTGGGGAGATCCCCTGGAGAAGGGAAAGGCTACCCACTCTAGTATCCTGGCTTGGAGAATTCCATGGACTTCCATGGACCTTATGTACTCTATTCCATGGACTCTATGGAATTCCTTAGAGTCTGTGGGGTTGCAAAGAGTTGGACATGACTGAGTGACTTTCTCTTCACTTCATTTCCCCTCCTCTGAGTCCCTGGCCCTTCCTTCCCCACCCCTGAAGAGACAGAGGCTTGGCGGGACTTGGGCAGGCAGGCCCAGCGCCGTCCAGGTGCCTCGATGCCTGAATTGCACATTACGGGCTGCGCCCCTGCTTACCTCTGATTATAGGGTGCCGATGGAGCGGCACGCCCTGATGAAAATGACGAACAGAAACGTACTGGGGCTTTTGTTCACCAAGCAACTCCATTGTGTCTCTCTCCCCTCCCCCTCCCTCCCTTTACCGCCTGAAAAAACACAAGAAATGGAAAAGATGAAGGGCTGTCAGCACCGGATCACAACACGGGCTCCAGGAGTTGGCGGCTTTTCAGGGCCTGCAGAGAGTCCCCTCAACTTCTTGCTTCCTAAATTAAATTACGGTGAATTCGAGAGTGCCCCTCTTGGAAGCAGGGAGTTTCAGGGGTCCAGCTCCCATTGAGTCTTTTGTTCTGCTCTCTTTGTCCCCATCCTCCCCTGTCCTGTGAATGCCTCGTGCAAGAGCCAGTGAAGTGGCCACCAGCCGTCTGCTGGCTGTGCTCAAATCCCCTTCCCCTAGCCCGGCTCAGGTGACATCCCACCCTTGCCCAGAACCTTCGGCAGCTCGGTCACGAGCTCAGGTCTGTGCTTCTGGGCATAGCGGGCAGGCTGTTGGGAACCTGACCTCAGTGTCCCTTTGCTGGGTATCCCCTGCCGCTCCTGGAACAAAGCTTTTGCTTCCGTTGCTCTGGCCAGCTTGCTGTTTGCTGAACGGGTCTGGAAATGACCTGCCTGGGGTCACGCATTTCCTTTGGCTTGGAAAGCCCTCAGCCCAGTGGACTCAGGCCTGTGCTTCAGGATTAGCTGAAGTGCCAACTCTTCTGGAAACCACATCTTTCCCAGGAACGTGCTCCTGTTTCGCCTGGCAGATGACAGACATGAAATGAGTGTGGAACTCTCTCCCGGACTGTGCGTGTCACGGCGTGACTCTTTCAGGGCCTCCTTGGAGCTGTGCTGTCTGCGCCCTGTCCCCACAAATCATGGAGTGTGTTTGCTTCTTAATTGCACATGATCTAGCTTCTTAGGCATTTTTCTTCTTAACGGTAATGTTCTTGTACTTTCCCCATGGTTTAGTTTGGGGTTAGGAGGCAAAGATGGCAGGAGGGTGTGGTAGGTGGAGCCCCACACTTGGAGTAGGAGCCTCTCGCTTGGTCTCTGACATGCTGGGGTTCAGGGCAAGCAACTCCCCTTCTCTGGGCCCCAGTTCCCCAGTTGTAAAGTGTATGGTTGAATTACCTGGCTCTAGGCTTTGTGGTTGGATGGCATCACAGACGCAATGGACATGAGTTTGAGTAGGCTCCAGGAGTTGGTGATGTACAGGGAAGCCTGGCGTGCTGCAGTCCGTGGGGTCGCAAAGAGTCGGACATGACTGAGAGTCTGGACTGAACTGAGGCTTTGTGGGGGGTTTCTAAATATAGTTATACGTGTGTGCTTGCTAAGTCGCTTCAGTCGTGTCTGACTCTTTGTGACCTTATATACTGTAGCCTGCCAGGCTCCTCTGTCCATGGGATTCTCCAGGCAAGAATACTGAAGAGGGTTGCCATGCCCTCCTCCAGGGGATCTTCCTGACCCAGGGATCAAACCCACATTTCTTATGTCTCCGGCATTGGCAGGGGGGTTCTTTACCACTAGTGCCACCTGGGGAGCCCAAATATAGTTGTATTGAGATATAATTCACATACCATAGAATCCTCCCATCGTTACAGACTGCGCTGTGGCCCTTCTAAGTTCATATGTCAAAGTTGTAACCCCTTGGACCTCCAAATGTGACCATATTTGGAAATAGGGTGTTTAAAGAGGTGATTAGGGCTTCCCTCATAGCTCGGTTGGTAAATCATCTGCCTACAGTGCAGGAGACCTGGGTTCGATTCCTGGGTTGGGAAGATCCCTGGAGAGGAAATGGCAACCCACCCCAGTACTCTTGCCTGGAGAGTCCCATGGACAGAGGAGACTGGCAGGAACAGTCCAGGGATCACAAGAGTCGGACACGACTTAGCCACTAAACCACCACCAAAGAGGTGATTAAGGTTAATGAAGTCATGAGGGTGCATCCCAATCCAATGTGGTTAATGTCCTTGGAGAGATAATCAGGACACAGACACACTCAGAGGAGGGACCGTGTGAAGACATGGGAAGAAAAGAGCCGTCTGAAAGCCGAGGAGAGGCGTCTCAGAATGAAATCAAACCTGCCACCTTGGTGGCACCTTGGTCTTAGATTTCTAGGCTCCAGGATCAGGAGAAAATAGATGTATGATGTGTAAGCCACCCAACCTGTGGTCCTCTATTGTTGCTGCACGAGTGAACCAATCCAGCCGTTTCACGTACAACTCAGTGGTTTATATGTTTCCAAGGTTGTCTAATCATCACCACTGTCTATTTTTGAGTGTTTTATCATCCCCTAAACCCCCCACGCCCCATTAGTAGTCACCCTTCATTTCTCCCCAACCCCTATGCCACCTCCAGCCCTGGGCGACCACTGATTGATGTCTCTACAGACTTGTCTATTCTGGACATTTCTTGAAAGTGGGGTCTTTCGTGACTGGCTTCTTTTACTTAGCATGACGTCGTCCATGTTGTAGCAAGTACCACACTCCGTTCCTTTTTATTGCTCGACGGTGATTCACTGGATGGGTATGCCACCTTTTGTTTATCCATTCATCACTTGATGGACATTTGGGTTACTCCAATTTTTTGGCTATTATGAATAATGCTGTAGTGAACATTTGTGTATGAGCTCATATGTGGACATGTCATCATCTCTCTTGGTTATATACCTTGGAGAGGAATTGCTGGGTCATATGGCAATGCAGGAAACCCTGTTTCGATTCCTGGGTCGGGAAGATCCTCTGGAGAAGGGATAGGCTACCCACTCCAGTATTCTTAGGCCTCCCTTGTGGCCCAGTTGGTAAAGAATCCACCTGCAATGTGGGAGACCTGGGTTCGATCCCTGGGTTGGGAAGATCCCCTGGAAAAGGGAAAGGCTACCCACTCCAGTATCCTGGGGTCACAAAGTCCATGGGGTCACAAAGAGTCGGACACTACTGAGTGAGTTTCACTTTCACTTTTCGTGGTAACTCTGGGCTTCACTCTTTTGAGGAACCGCCCAACTATTTTCCAAAGCAGTTGCACCATTATTCCCACCAGCAATGTGTATAGGATTTTGGTTTCTCCATTGTCAACACTTGTTATTGTCTGTCTTTTTGTAGCCATCCTAGTGGGTGTGAAAAGGTATCTCATTATGGTTTTGATTTGCATTTCTCTGGTGATGAATAATGTTGAGCTTCTGTTCCTGTACTTATTTGCCATTTGTATAGGAATATCTATTAATATGCACTATTTTTAAATGGAGTTGTCTTTTAATTATTGAGCTGTAAGAGTCCTTTATATATCTCCCCTTATCAGATCTGCAAATCAGTTCTCACATTCTATGCATTGTCTTTTCATTTTCATTTTCTCGGTGCTCTCATTTGCAGCGTAAAAGTTTTTAATTTTGATGAAGCCCAAGTTATCTAATTTTTCTTGTAATACTTTTGTTTCTGGTGTATCTAAGAAACCGTTGCCTAGTGCAAGGTCACAAAGATTTACTCCTGTGTTTTCCTCTAAGAGTTTTGTGGTTTTAGTTCTTACATATATATCCCTGATCCCTTTTGAGCTAGGCTTTGTCTATGGTATGAGGTAGGGATCTAGCTTCATTGTTGTGTGGGTGGGTAAGTGGAGGTCCAGCACCATTTGTTTAGATGGATGGAACCTCAGGGGTCCCTTAGAGCAGCCTACCGTCTGAGGAGGAAGTGTGGGTGTGGTGAGAGCAGAGCCTGGCCCAGGGAAAGTGCTCAGGGCACCGGCACCCACACACAGCCTCCAGCCTCTGCTGGACAATCTTTTGTGTTGAGATTTTATCAACCTGTGTTTGTTTAACTTGCTCTCCACCACTTCTGGAATGGTGTCGTATGCAGCTGGGTGCTAAATCAGTGATCCTGTGGTGGTGGAGGCTGGGGGCTTCCATCGTAACAAGGTCGTTCCTGGCTCACAAGACCTCCAGAACCGACGGCAGAGAAGGCATCAGCTTCATTCCACCAGAGTCCTGGTGATGGGCCCTGGCAGGCCCATCCTCCAGCTGGGGAGGGGATGAGTGACAGTGGGGACCTCAGGTGATGGATGTTCGGGGAGAAAGAGAAAGAGGGCATTTTCAACTCTTTGGCTTCTTTAATCCAACTCTGCTTTCGGGCCAGGCAAGGACCATTTTCCTTCCCCTCAGCACTTTTTCAGCTGCGCTAATAGGTCTCCTGGGTGGATTTAAGGGGAGTTAGTAAGACAACTTATGGTTATACCAGACTCTGGGCTATGTGTCCCCCTTTTCTTTCCAGGTGTCCTGGGCCACGGCTCAAAGCTCCATCTCGCCCATCCTGAGAGCTGGGCCAGACGGCGGGGCCCCGGGCAGCCTGCTGGGCCGAGGGCAGTGGGGCTCTCGGAGGACACGGGCCTCCTCCTTCCTCCTGTCACTGACAGACTGGCAAGAGGAGCGAATCTCTCCAGCAGGCCCCTAATGCTCTCTTCCAGGCTTCTCTGCGTCCTCTTCCATGGTCCCTGCTGCGGTCAGGCAGACCCTCCCAGGCAAGTTTGTCCTGCCCACCTCTGCATCTGCCACAGGTGAGCTGCCTGGTGCCGCAGGCAGTGGCTGGGTGAGCTGGTGGGTGAACCCGGGCCTTCCCCACCTGGATCACAATCTGTCCTCTCTCTCCTTCTCCGTCGTCCTGTGGCATCTCTGTTTAGTATGTATGTGTGTGCTTAGTCGCTCAGTCGTGTCCGACTCTTTGCAACCCCATGGACTGAAGCCCGCCAGGCTCCTCTGTCCATGGAGTTCTCCAGGCAAAAATACTGGAGTGTGTTGCCATTTCCTACTCCAGGGGATCCTCCCAACCCAGGGACTGAACCCAGGTCTCCTGCATTGCAGGCGGATTCTTTGCCATCTGAGCCACCAGGGAAGCCTGTTCAGGGTCTGGTGTAAAGATCTTGTCCTTAAAGCCCTAAAGCCCTGTCACCCCTACCTGTCTCCTAGTTGAATATGATGATCTCACCCCCTCTTTTTTTAAAAAAGTATTTATTTAGTTTTATTTTTTGGGCTCATGTGAAATCTTAGTTCCCTGACCAAGGCTCAAACCCATGTTCCCTGCAGTGGAAGCATGGAGTCTTAACCACTGGACCACCAGGGAAGTCCTGATCGCTTCTCTTTCGAATTTTCTCTTTATGTTTCTACCTCTGTCTTGTCACTTGCCAAACTCTATTCAGGCTTCCCAGATGGTGCTAGTGGTAAACAACCCACTTGCCAATGCAGAAGACTTAGGAGACTCAGGTTTGATCCCTGGGGTCGGTAAGATTTCCTGGAGAAAGAAATGGCAACCCACACCAGTATTATTATTTGAAGAATCTCATGGACAGAGGAGCCTGGTGGGCTATGGTTCATAAGGTCACAAAGAGTCGGACACGACTGAAGCGACTTAGCGCACATGCTCTGCCCCTGGTAAAATATTTGCGTGCATGTCTTAACCCCAGAATTGGAGCCCAGGACGCGGCGCAGGGACTGTGCTTTCTCCTTTTGCATTTTCCCCCTCTGTGTCCACTTGCTCCCTCTCTGCCACACCTGGTGCCGGGTGTTGCAGACTCTGCAATTCAACGATCTGATCAGTCATGGTGCCTGGGCCTTGGATCACTGGGGCTGGCCCCCTGTGCCCCCTGTGCCCCCTGACCCCAGGCTCGCGTCCTGCCTGCAGCTTCATGCTGCCGTGAGGAGGATGTCCCTGGCCTCACATCCTGGAGTGGGAAGTCTTTGTGGGAGACAGATGTCAGCGTGCGGTGCCTGATCCAGCGTGTGTAAGTTGCATATCTCTGCGGGGAGTGTCAGCCGGCCGTATTACTGAGGTATCATACCCGACTCCTGGCAGGAAGAGTTGGAGCAGATAACACATCAATGTAATCCTTGCTCTGCCCTGGAGGATACAGACTATCTCCCGAGTGAGCTGCCACCCCCCGGATGCTGGGGATTCACCTGCTGCTGCCAGCCGCCTCCCTCCTGTCGATGGGACAGCCTTCTCAGTTCTTTCCTCTCCGTGGGACCCCTGCCTACCCCCTGCAGTCCTGACCTGGAAGGTGGGGTGACTGGGGTGAGAAGTTGCCCAGAGGGAGGGAGAGCCTCTTTGGGTGCTGAGCTGCAGAGGGCCTTGCAGACACCCGAGCTGGGAAGGCACCTCCCTAGGAGAGAAAAGGGAGGGGAGGGACGGTCTGACCACCAGTGCTGATAAAGCCTTTTGTTTCCGAAGAGGATGAGATGGTTGGATGGCATCACCGATTCAATGGACATTGAAGTGAAGTTGTTCAGTCGTATCTCTTTGCGACCCCATGGACTGTAGCCTACCAGGATCCTCCGTCCATGGGATTTTCCAGGCAAGAGTACTGGAATGGGTTGTCATTTCCTTCTCCAGGGGATCCTCCCGACCCAGGAATCGAACCCGGGTTCCTGCATTGTAGGCAGACCCTCTACCTTCTGAGCCACCAGGGAAGTCAATGGACATGAATCTGAACAAACTCCAGGAGATGGTAAAGAGCAGGGAACCCTGGTGGGTTACAGTCCTGGGGTCACAGAGTCGGACACAACTTAGTGACTGAACAACAACAATGAACATCCTTTCATGTAGATTTCCATTTTGCATCTCACAACAATCCTGGGAGCTGTTTTCACTTCTGTTTTCAGGTCCAGGTCTGCAGAGTGGAGTGGCAGGCGGCTGGCTCCTGAAGAGTGGCGGCAGGGCCAGGCAGGGTCCCGCTCCTGGGATGTAGGGTGGGTAGGAAGGCACCCCGTTCCTTGCACACAGTGGCGGGCACTCAGTAGTGAATAGTCAGTGAGACCCACAAGCAGTTTTCTGCATTTGGTGCTCAGCCCTGTCTCAGGCCCCTGAAATGCTAGGATTTCGTGGTTTCCTCGCTTGGAGGGGGGGACCCTCATCACCGTGAGGCCTGGCTCTGGAGGGGTTGGATTAACCTCCGGGGTCAGCAGGCTGGCAGAGCTCAGGAAATGCCTCTCTGTGATCCGAATTTGGTCCAGAGACAGGTGGTGGAGCCCTGAGGAGGGGGGGAGTTCTCATGGGAGGCCCAGCCCAGCTGGCCTTCCTTCTGATGGACTGACGATCTGCAGCCAGGTCCTCAGTGCATCTAGATCTCAGCAGAGGAGCTGGACCCTGTGAGCCAAGTACTTGGGCCCCCCATCCCTGGGCCAGTGGGGAAGCAGAGCTGACCGAGGGGCCCAGGTCCACTGGCTCTCTTGTTAGGGAACGTCCTGGAGGAGCCGGTGCTCTGATCAGGTCTGCCCTTTCAAGTGGCTTCGTGGCCCCAGGCAGTGACTTCCTTTGAGCCTTGCTCCCCTGCGTGCCAAGGGAGCCCAGAAATAGTCCAAATTCATCGGTCCCTGTGTCTGCCAGGCAAGGCAAGGGGGGTCGTGGAGCGGGTGTGCCCATTGTACGGAGGGAGACGCTGAGGCCCGGGGGCGGGGCCGGCAGCGCTGCTGTTGTGCAGGAGGCAGGAGGCGGGGGGCCTCGGGCAGAAGCTCACAGACTGCGGGCCTGCATCGTGGATCTGTTTGTGTGCTTATGAGGCGCCCGGGAGATTAGCCACTGAGCAGGGGTTTTATTTATGATGATGCCTCGAATCCCGCCCTGCTGCCTGCATGACTTGGCGGCTGGCGCTGGTGCTGACCTGCTCCCGGGGGTGTCTTAAGTCTCCTAAGTAATCCGTGTTCCAAGGCAGCCTGGTGCAGAGACGGTCCTCTAGGAGGGGGTCAGCTCGGGGCTCAGCCTGGGCTCGCCTTGTCCCCGGTGTGAGACGGGAAGGGCCAGGCTCGGGAGTGAGGGCTCTCTGTGCCCGTGTTACCCTCAGTCACACGGCAGATGTAGTCATTTGGCATTCTTGACTCCTCTTGATTAAAATGGTTGAAATAAGGATCTCAGATGAGCGACACGCAGAATTCTAATAACATTCGAACATTGTTAAATAGTGTAAGCCTAATGTATATTGCTATTTTTTTCATTAACTTCGATTTAGTGGACATTTACATTTTAATTTGTGATACGCTTATTCTTAAAAGCAGTCACCCTGTCATCTTTAAACAAATGTTCTGTATTTTTTTTTTTTACTTTTCACTAATTTGAGGAGGATTTCTGATTACCAATTAATGAGGTTTTACTAAGAATAGGATCAAAGCATCAGACTGTCTAGAGCTGGAAGGTTCCTTAGAGATCATCTCACTGTCTTCATTTTGGAGATGAAAAAATACTACATTATTACATGCGCTCGCAGATGATCAGCGATTTCTTTTACACGAACAGCTTTGTCCCTTAATATGAAAGAGTTGCAGGGGGGGGGGAGCCTTCTTTTTATTCTTTTAAATTTATTTGACTGTGTTGGGTCTTAGTTGCGGCACGCGAGATCTAGTTCCCTGACCAGGGATTGAACCTGGGGTCCCTGCATTGAGAGCCTGGAGGCTTAGCCTCCGGAACACCAGGGCAGTCCTGAAGCCTTCTCTTCTGAATGGAGAGAAATGGGAATTTTCCAAACCGTTTATTGATGTATAAGTTGCGCACACAAAGATGCAGCACTCAGCGGACCTTTATAAAGTGGCTGGAGCCCAGATCAAGAAACCAAGTGTCACTAGCACTCCCGACCCCCCTGCCTGTCCCTCCAGCCACTATCCTGGTCAGCAGAACCACTCCCCAGATGTCTGACTACACAGATGAGTTTTGAACTTGCTGTTGAGAGGATCGTACAGTATGTGCTCTGCTGTGTCTGACTTTTCCTCCACATTCCCTGCCCGCCCCGAAGATTCATCCATGTTGCTGCAAGTGGTGTAGTTCATTATTTTTTTATCATTGTGTGGTCTAGTCACACATGGGACTCTGCCTAATTGATCCGATTGATTTGTACCATTGATAGGCATTTTGGTTGTTTCCAGATTTGGGCTATTTTTAAGTAGTATATATCTGCATATTCTTTTCATCAAAACCCATTTCTATTGGTTTATAGCCAAGAGTGGAATTGCCGGGATGTGGAACATGGGTAGATTGCACTTGCGTAGACGTGACCGGCTTTCTAAAATGGTTGTTTTAGTCTCTGCTCCCAGCAGTGGTGGTGTGTGAGGGTCCTGGATGGGTCGTGTTTGTACAAGCACGTGGTGTTTTCTGTTTCTGTTTTCACCTCCTGGTAGGTGGGCATTGGTATCTCTTTGTGGCTTTGATTTGATTTCGCTGATGACCAGTGACATTGAACCCTGGAAACAGGGCTCTGAGCGGAGGCTGGGGTTTTCTAGCTCTTCTATCTAGGAAGTTACTCTGTGTCAGACATGGTGGAAGCAGAGAGATGAAGACATATTTCTGGGACAGGGTGTGCATGCTAAGTCGCTTCAGTCGTGTCTGACTCTTTTCACCACTGTGGACCATAGCCTACCAGGCTTCCTTGTCCATGGGATTCCCCATGGCAACACGAGTCGATTGCCATGCCCAATATATACCTTTGAGCTTAGACTAAAAATGGTTGCAAGTGCCCTGGGGCTGGGACTGTGACTTGTGCCTTTTACACCAACCTTTCCTTTGGTGGTGAGGGTAATGCTCGGACACCCCAGTGCCCGGTGAGGATGGGGGATGGTGTGGACCCAAGGTTCAGCGGGAGAGACGTGATGTGGGGTCTGGAGTGGGCGTGGGGCATGGAGCCCAGGGTGGGCTGGGTTTTGGGTGTGCATAGGCCTCGCAAATGTGGCCGGCTCTGTTAGCCGCTGGCTCAGCGCTGTGAGCGTGCCTCCCATGGACCCTCTGCAGGCTTGGGAAGGCAGGAACTAGAAGCCGCCGGGCACAGAGGTGACCCTGACCTGGAATGCAGGGGCCAAGGCTGGGGTCTCCCAGGGTCCTTGGCTGGCATCACCCGGGTGGGGGCTGGAGAGCCTTATGCTGGACCTGCAGGGTCCCTGTCTGGGGCAGCGTGCTGCTGGTCACCTCCTCTGGCTCCTGTGGGAGCTCTGGGCGTGACTCTGCAGGGTCAGGGTGTGGACAGATGCCCCGGGAGGGAGTAAAGTCCTCAGCAGCTGTGGCCTCTGTGGATGAAGGCGGGTCCCGGGTGACTCCGCTGCGGGGCCCTGGGCAGCCATCTGTCACAAATAATGCACTAAACTCACTGCAGGAGCTCAAAGACTCCACACACCTTTCAGCTCAGCTCCCTGCGAGGGGCCCTGCACAGTCCACAGCGAAGACCACTCCCTTTCTTCTTTATCATCAAAAAACCCCGCATCTCTCTCTGCCATCCCAGCTCCTTCCACACGCTTCAAACCTCCCAGCTGATAAGCTCTTTGTGAAATTGCCTTTCAGGCCCGCCTTCACCTCAGAACCAAAAGAGGGGGGATGTACGTGCCAGGTGTCCTGGGGGCGCTGGGTGGGCAGGCCCCCAGCCCTGCCTGAAGCTGCCCAGCGTGTGGCACCAAGGACAGGATTCACAGACTCTAGGAATGCTTGCGGGACCAGGCGTCAGAGAAACAGGGGCTGAGAGCGGGGGCCAGTGCTGGTGGGGTGGTCTCTTTCCCACCCCCGTCATCCCCCTGCCTCCCCCACCCCCCCCACCCCCCCCCCACCCCCCCCCGATCTGGGAAGCGTCATTACTCACTCAGGCTGTGAGCATCCCATCTCTCTTCTGATGGATGTCTCTAGGGAGGCTGCTGGGACTAGGGAGGAACAGGATGTGGGCGGGGAGGATTTGGTGACAGTCAGCTCCCCTCCCAGCCCTCCCCGGTCCATCGGGAAGCCAAGGTGGCCCCCCTTCTCTATTAGCCAAGCACCTGAGGAGCATGTGACTGAATGAGACATGGCGCGTGGCCGCCCACCCGCCTCCGCTCTGGCTGGCACGGGGCTGGTGTGCGGATGGATGAGCTCAGGTTTGGACCTGACTCAGGAGGAAGGAAGGAGAAATTCAAGGGGGTGATCTCGTGTGGCAGGTACACGAGACAAGGGGTAGGTACCCGCATCCTCGCATCTTTCTCTCCTTGTCCCAGAACCCCCGCCTCCCACGGGGCTCTCCACGGAGGGTGGTCAGACAGAGGTCAGACAGAGGACACTGGCTGCCCCGTCACCTTCTCACAGCTCTCAGTGCCCATGGGAGCTTCGGAAAGGCTGCCGGCCCTCCACGCGTGCTGCCTTCTCTCTGTAAAGCGGTCTGCCCTCCCCGTAGGGAGCAGAAGGCACTCCCTGTGTTCCAGGGCTTCAGGATGGGCTGTGGGGAAAGCTGATCGGCTCTGGCTCTCTCTGAGGACTTGTAGGGGAGGACTCAGGGCGTCGGGGCAGAGACAGGGAGCATCTATGGTCTGGCAGAAAGGTCTCTGGCCTCGAAGCGAGCAGCTCTGATTTCTGGTTCTGGTTCAGAGATTCATGAGTTTGGTGTCCTTGGGAGGGTCCCTCGGCCCCCACATCTTAGTTCCTGCACGTGTCAAGTGATGCGTGCCTGCCTTCCAGCCACCCAGAGTGGGCCATGTGGGTTTACCACGTGACTGCCCGGGGCAAATGTAGCCCAGAACTCATGCGGCATCACTGTTGGTAACGAGTACTGTCGTCCTTACGCTCAGGCCGTGGGTATCTGGGTACCGATGGGGTTGTGAGCAGTCGCAGCTGGAAAAGCTGTGAATCTGAGGGCTGAGGTCAGGCAGGGCAAAGCCCGGCATCTGTGAGGTTCTCCCAGGCCCTCCAACTCATTGGAGGGTGTGGAGCACAGTGGTGAGCGTGGAGCCCTGGATAAAGGGGGCAGCTTTGACTGTATTTAGAGAAGGGAAGAAGACTATGTCAACATCACGTCCTGGAGGGTGCTGGTCCTGGGGGGAGGAGAGGGGAGCCTGGAGGTGGCGGTTCCCCGGGCTTAGGATGAGCCATCGCCTGGGGCCCGCGGGTGGGGCCCTTCTGCCCCCTGTTTGGGAGGCCGAGTGGCAGTGGGAGGGCTGTGATTTAGGAGAATGTCTTGGGCGAGGTGTCCCGAATCCCGTGTCTTGTCATTTTCCAGCTGCTGTTACCTTGAACATGTTCTGCCTCCCCTACGTTCTACTTCCTTCATCTGGGGATCACAGTACCTGTCGCACAGGGTCGCCGTGAGGATTGAGTGAAGTCATAGAACAGCTTGGAAATAGAAGGTGCTCAATAAATGTCACTTAAATCTGAATTTCTCTCCCATCCATCTCATTTATGGCGTTTGCCGGGAATATTCCAGAGCCTCTTGACACATCCACGTGGGTCCACGCCGGGGCTCTGCATTCCCCTTCCTTTCTGTGGAGACAGGCTTTGCGACCATGCCCTTTCACATCAATAACCTATATTCTCGGCCCAGACCTGCCTTTCTGTGTCCAGTTTGCCTCTGATATCAGGTAGCATGGGTTTTGCATGGAACGTAGGTTCTTAGGAAAGAACTCAGAATTCAAAAGCGACTTTATGGGGAAGCTTCTAGAAGCAGAGATCTTTTCATGATCGTCAAAATCCCATTCCTGGAAACGGAATCTAGTGTGTGAATCTGGGTGGCATAGGAAGAGGCTCACCCCCAGCTGCCCTCTGCTGCCAGGGGAGGGCGCATCGGCCCCGTCACGTGGCTGGCCTTAGAGGAGCTCACCTGTAGGATGAGACAGGTGCAGAGAGCAGGCCTCTCCAGTGAGCCAAGCAGGGTGCAGGGGAATGCTGACATGGATGGGGCAGAAGGCCCTGGTGGGTGGGATGCAGGGGTGGCCTTACGGGCCACCAGCACATCCCCGTTGGGTGGGGACTCTCAGATGGTCCTCCGTACAGTCTCTCCTGTTTCTAAAGTTCTTTGGCTGGCAAAGGGTTCGCGCCTCCACTTTAAGGCCGACAGACGCCTTCAGGTGTTGACAGCCCCCTGGGCTTTCCCACCCTACTTCCTCCTACTGCGCCAGGATCCAGCCCTCCTTAGTGCTTCCACTTCTACAACATCCATCATCTCTTGCCTGGAATATGATAAAAACTTCTCAAGGTGTCTCCCTGCCGCTGCCCTTGCTCAAAGGTACCAGGCGGCCCTTTCCTGACTACTGATTAAAAGAGCTGCCTGCCAACCCCACCCCTCATATATTCCTGGTCTCCCCCATCCTTTTTATCTTCTGCTTAGCACATCAGACTATATTTTTCAGTTCTTTTTTTTTTTGGAGCACAATTGCTTTACGATGTACTGTTGGTTTCTGCGGTGCAATGAAGTGAATCAGCTATATGTATACACATATCGCCTCCCTCTTGAGCCTCCCACCATCACCCCAACCCACCCTTCTAGGCCAGCACAGAGCACGGAGCTGAGCTCCCTGTGATGTACAGCAGCTTCCCTCTAGCTATCTGTTTTACATGTGGTCGTGTGTCTATGTCAGCGACTCTCTCAGTTCATGCCTCCCTCCCCCTCCTCCACTGTGTTCACAAGTCCGTTCTCTACGTCTGTGTCTCTATTGCTGCCCTGCTCATGGGTTCATCAGAACCATCTTTCTAGATGCCATGCATTTATGTTAATATGTGACATCTGTTTTTCTCTTTCTGACTTCACTGTGCATGACAGACTTCTGTCTTTCTTCGTGGACATCTCCTTGTCCTCAAGTCAGAATGTAAGCCATCTGAGGGCAGGGGGTTTTTGATCTTTTTTTTCCCCTTTCAGGTTTGTGCAAGGCTGTAAGCCCAGTAACTTAGATCACATAACTAATCTGTGATCTTTAGAAACTGTCGTCTGTCTCGGAATTACTGTCCACCCTATCATCAAATTTTCCTTGATGCCGATGCCAACCCCGAGGATCCCTTGTCCTAGACATTCTGGCCACCCTGCTGTCCTGTCCCCTCCCACAGTGGATGCCTGTCCTTCCTGAGTGGTTAGCTATCCATCCCTGCACTTTGTTTGGGTCGATCTGGTAGGTCCAGTGACTGGGGACCTGGTCGTATACCCCAAACCTCTTTGCCCAGCACGGATCTAGTACATAATAGAAGGTGCTCAATAATTTTGTTATCCATTCCTCTACAGGCAAATGTTTTAATCAGTTGCTGTTGACAAATGAGTAAAATTCAACCCTGGGGAACTTCCGTGGTGGTCCAGTGGCTAAGAATCTACAGGGGGTGCCAGTTCAATCCCTGGTTGGAGAACTAAGGTCCCAAATGCTGAGAGACAACTAAGCCAGTTTGCTGCTGCTGAGAGAAAAAAATGCTTGCACCCTGCAATGAAGACCCAGTGCAGCCATATATATATATATATACATACATATATTCAACTCTGAAAATGACCTGGTGCAACCATGTGTATATATATATATATATATATATATGTGTGTGTGTGTGTATATATACATGTATATATATATATATACATATATATACATATACATACATACATTCAACTCAATGGACATGGGTTTGGGTGGACTCTGGGAGTTGGTGATGGACAGGGAGGCCTGGTGTGCTGCGGTTCATGGGGTTGCAAAGAGTCGGACACGACTGAGCGACTGAACTGACTGACATATATTCAACCCTGAAAATGACCTGGCCCCTTTGGAAGGTGTGCCTTAGGGACTGGACAAGAGGCAGTGGCAGAGGATGGTTGGAGGGATTCTGGCTGGAGGGACGTGGAGGGGTGTGGACAGTGCCGGCTCCAGGCTGCAGCTCCAGGAGTGGTGGCCAAGTGACTGGGCTCCTGCATCTCCTTCCAGAATGGCCATTGTCCCCAGAGGGTGAGGAGTGCACCTATTCCTTTAAATTTCCTTAGAGGGTGGAAACTGCGCCTTGAGATGTTAAAATACGCTGCATGGTCCCGATGGTGTCAGGTAGCTAGTTTATGGGTCCCGTCCTGGTTGTGATAACTCAGGCTAAGCTGGATAATAAACGAAAGTGGGACAGAGCCGCAGGATAAATATTGCTCCAGGGCATCTCGGCCGGCACAAATCACAGGGAAAATATCTCCGGGCTGCTTTTCATTTCTCCTCTTCCTCCCTGGCCCTCTGGCAGTAGCCAGCGGAGCAGGACCCATCCATCATGGCAGCACCACCCCCACCTGCTCTCCACGAACTGCCTTGGAGGGAGGGACGCACGCTGGTCCCGGCAGGCAGGTGCTGCTCTGCCTTCCTGCCCAGCTCTGCCCGTGGCCCTGGGGAGAAGGCCCGGACCTGACCGTGGCTGTTCTCTATTCAAAGCTGTACACCACTGCTTAGCTGTGTGTTCCTGCTAAGTCACTTCAGTCATGTCCGACTCTTTGCAGCCCTCTGAACTATAGCCCACCAGGCTTCTCTGTCCATGGGATTTCCAGTCAAGAGTATTGGAATGGGTAATCATTCCCTTCCCCAGGGGATCTTCCTGACCCAGGGATCGAATCCACATCTCTTATGTCTCCTGCACTGGCAGGCGGATTCTTTACCACTAGGGCCACCTGGGAAGCCCTTTGCAGGCCTGCTTATCTCTAAAACGAGGGGGTTAATGGTTGGTGGTTTTTAGTCTGGATCAAGCATCTGAGTCACCTGGGAATTTAAGAGCAGCTTGTAAGCCCCACCCCAGAGCACAGTTGGTATCTCGGGGGGCTCTTCTTGGGTGTTTCCACTTAGCTTCCTTGGCCCCTGCCTGGTTGCTCCTATGCCCGCTCCTGGCCAGGAGCCACGGACGGTACTGATGAAGAGTGAGTCGGGTGGTGGGTTAGGTGGTGGGATGGTCCGTTCGTGTGACCTGCTCTGGCTCTAGATCCGTCAGTGCTGTTGCCTAGCCTGGCTTTCTTCAGCTTCGGAGTCACGCTTGCCTTGTAATCAGCGTCCGCCTGCAGGTATTGATTGAGCTCCTGGGGGGCACAGAGCTGCTGTAGGCATGTAGGCACCAGAGGTGACTAACCGAAGGCAGGGACGTCTCTTCCAGGCAGTGGGTGGTCTCCTGCGGGGCACCCCGTCTCCTCCCCCAGACGTAGGGAGTCTTTTCCGTTTTTCTCCCGGACGCCTGCCTCCAGCCTCTGTGGTCTCCTCCCTCGCTCTGTCTCTCCATCCCCCTGTCCCAGTGTAGATGCTCCCAGACCCGGGCCTGAACCTTGGAACAGCTTCCTCCCCAGCCCCCTCCGAGCCGTAGTCCCCGCTCTTTGGAATGGCCGTGCCCGGGGGCCTGGTAACCTGTGCTGCTGCTGGGCCGGGGGCGGGGTTGCGTGTCGGGTCTGGATGGATTGACTGCAGTGGTCACCGGCTGTCCAGGGAGCAGGCCCAGGCTCTGTGTGGCCTTCCGGGCTCTGCAGCCCTGCTGCCAAGGCTCTCACCGGCTGTGGGCTCTCCCTCCTCTTCCAGCAATGTGAGGTTCTGACGTGGCCCCGCCACAACGTCCAGTCTCTGGGTCTCAACCCGTGCCGTCAGCTCCCCCTGAGACCCAGGTGCCTTTCCTCCTCTCTGCCAGGCAGGTCCGTCTCAGCCGTGGGGTCGAGGGGTCGGGGCTGGGGCACGTGTGCTCCTGGAGGAAGCGTCACCCACACACTGAACTCTGCCTGGTTTTGTGCCCCTGGGCGCATCTCCTGCTGTCAGAAGTGTTTGCTCTGTTCTGAAGTTTCTGTTTGTTTGATACATCTCTCCCCCTGTTTTCTTCTCTCTCTTTCTTCTTAAATTTTAAGCTTCTTTTTTTTTTTTAAACTTTGAGATCTTTTATCATTATCTTTTAAAAAATCTTTTCTAAGCTTTAAAATTCGTATTACTTTAAAATTTATTTTTTTGCATTTCAAATTTTTTTGTTTAAAGTTTTTTGCTTTGTTTTTTAATTTTTTATTTATTATTATGATTTAATTTTTTAAATTGGAGCAGAGTTGCTTTATAATGATGGGTTAGTCTCTGCTGTACAGCAGTGTGAATCAGCTGTAAGTACACGTGTCCCCTCCCCAGGGAAATCTTTGAGTGTGTCTAGAGATGACACAGTAGCCTCCAGGAGGAGCTGAGATGCAGAGCTGAGACAGTCCAGCCGTTGCCGTCTTCCTTAATTAAATTTTAAGCTTTTGGAGGCGGGGACCAACTACATCCTGAACCCAGGTGCCCGTGCTGTGTCTGCAGACCTCCGCCCAGTGAGCGTTTGTCGATGGGCCGAGTGAGGGGAGCAGCCTGGGCGTGCAGCCCGGAGCCGTGGGGCTCCTGTTGACTGTCTTACTGCCTTGCTGGGTGACCCCGGATTTGCCCATTCTTTGCTCCGGAAGCCCGTTGTGCTCTCTTGTGAAGCAGGCACCCACCTGAGTGATTTCTAGGTCGCCGTCCAAGTCTGACCTCCTGGTTCAGTGTGAGAGGTACAGAGCCTGTGTCCCCGCGTGCCCGGCCCAGGGCCTTGGCACGTGCCTGTGCAGTGCTTCTTGGCCGCGTGGTTAACCAGGGCGGGACCTCAGGAGCCCCCGATTTGGGGGTGCCTGAGCTGCAAGGTCCTGAGTGTCCCCCTCCCGGCCCCTTCCTTTCCTCCCCTATTTTCTGAGCAGGTGGCTGGGAGCCGCCCCCAAGGACCCCTCAGGGGCTTTGTGCCCAGTGTGGTGTGCGGTGTGGGGCTGGCCTCTGACGTCTCGAGGGCTCTGTGGGTCACCCTGCTAAGTGGGGGTGTCGCCTGTGATGTGCTGGTCCCGAGGGACCTAGGACGGGCGGGGGGGGGGGGGGGGGGGCTAGGGAGCAGGACAGTCCTCAGCCTGAAGCCCGAGTGGGCGGGAGACGCCCCGAGGGCAGCGTGGGAGGAGTCAGCCTTCTCCTCGGCCTTGAGCACGAAGGCATCCAGGCTCCTGGAGGTGTCCAGGGAGTCGCAGATAGAGACAAGACACTGGGAGGTCAGCCCCCGGGCAAGGGGCCTGCCAAGCAGAGGCCATGCTGGGAGAAGATTTGAGGTGGGGGCGTGGGAGGCCAAGTTCCCATGCTTATATCCCCCACCCCCCACCCCAGCTCTGTCCCAGGTGCTCCGTGGACTCACTCTGGAAGGCCCGGCCTACCTGGCGGTGGTCCTGGGACCGAGGGGAAGGGCAGCATCTTCCAGTTGGCGAGTGGCCCAGACCTGGGGAGCCTCTCCCCGGCTGCAACCCCCTTGCATTCCTGACGTCTGGTTTCCAGGCCTCAGTTTCTCCTCTGGCCCCCATTGCCCCGCCGCATGGCCAGTGTGGGGCCGGAGTTGCACCGCCGCTGGGAGGGTCACTTTATAAATAGAAAGATACTTAACACCGACGCCGAGCCTGGAATCAGGCAGGGAGGTGGCTCCGGACAGCCGTGTTTTAAAATGAGCATTGATTTCTGGGACTCTGCATGCTGCATCTTAACTAGACCCTGCTGGCTCCCAGGGCTTTGCTCACCCTGAACCTTCTCCTTCCCCGCTTGGAATGCCTGCTGCCCAGCCCAGGCCAGCCCAGGCCTCCCAGGGCTTTGGGTCTGTCTCCCCCAGCCCTCTGGATGTTCTCTGCGGCCGTGCGTCTATTCCCTGGGTCATTCGTTCATTCATTCATTCGTTGATTTCCCCCTGTTAGAGGCCAGACCTGTGCTAGGTTCTGGGACTCCAGGATGGACAGGAATCCCTCCTCCCTCACTGTCTCCTTGTCTGGGCATCGAGACTTGCAGAGAGGCGTACAGGATGAGTCTTGGTCCTGGCTCCAAGTGCAGAAGGGAAGGTCCAGTTTTGTCCTGGGCTGGGGGAGGAAGGCAGCATGGTCGGGGAGGCGGTGCGTGTAAACGTGGCCAGTGGATGGCACTGTCCAGGTAACGTTCCCCTATGCCCCCCGCTAGCCTCCCTGGGGTCAGAGGATGCTCAGTGTCTGCTGATTTACTGAAGCATTCTGTCCCTTGGCCTGGTTACAATGGAAAAGTTAGCTAAAAGGAGACTGAGGTGTTGACTAAATAATTTTCACCATCCCTGGGGCTTCCTTCCTTTTCATCAGGTGACCTGGAGCCCTTTCTGGGGCCTGGTCACAGGGGTGAGGGTGTCAGGTCAGTGCTAGGGAAAAATCCCAAGGCAAAGATACCCCAGGTGCCATCTTTACACTGTACCCTGTCCTGGCCCCTTCCCCAACCTGGCCATGAATCGTGCATGTTTTTGGCCCTATTGGGTCCTGCTCAATCTGCCCCCAGTGTACCTTTCCTTTAGACCCTCCTTAAAACTGACGTGTTTCAGCAGGTAAGTGAGATGAGCAGGTCTGAGTGTCAGGAGGGTGCCTGCTGTCTCCTGGGGAAGCCCTGGGAAGGAGGGCAGATGAGGCTGTGGGGCAGGTGTGGGGGTGTGGGGCCAAGGAGGTGCACCCCACTCCTTCCAGCACTGGGTGGCCTGGCTTCACCATATGCCGGCGTTGTACTAGCCCCATAGATGATCAGTGACGATTTGCTGTTTTAATTTGTAATATTTCCATGACTTGTCATGTCCCCCAGTTTTTTATAGCCGAGAAACAAAGGAGGGAAATTCCTCGTGGCAGGAGGTATCCACAGAGAGCCCCGGTCACCGACTGGTGGTGTGTCGGTGGGAAGGATGGGGTGGCTAGCACCTGGAGTGTGGGATCCTGTGAGCTCTGCCCCGGGGCGGGTCTGGCCCTCTGATTGACTTGATGGACAGTGGGCTCCTTGTGGGCACGTCACACCCGACCTCTGCGAGCAAGACAGAGAGGGTGGTGTCTTCACTTCATGGACAGATTGGGGACGGTGTCAGCCTCTCCCCACGGCAGCTTCCATCCTTCTGTTTCTGCCGGTTCCCCTCCCCTCCTGCTGTGTTCAAGACTTGTGGTCTTTCCCCACCCCCCCTCCAGTTGCAGGTCAGCCTCCCGCCGTGGCTGGTGACCCACAGGGAGCGAGAGGGTTCTCGCCCCGAGTGCTAGAGCCAGTGCCTGAGACAGGCTCTTGGTGACAATCAGTGCTCTTTTTCCCTTCCCCAAGGCTTTCACTGCAGTTTTCACAAAGAACCAGGGAGACAGATGATATAGAAACACAGACACTTCAAGGGCAGCATATTGGGGCCGAGGGCACAGGTGGGGCACAGGCCAGGTGTACTTGGCTGCTGTGGCTGGGGTGGGCAGAGGCTCCGTGGGCGGGGGATTCGAGGGCTGTGGCTGGGGATGGACTAGGCCTGTTAGCAGGGGCTCCGTGGTCAGGGGTGGGCGAGCCTTCTGGGCAGGTCTGAGCACCCCCTGCCAGGGAGCTGGTGGGCAGGGGCTCTGTGGGAAGGGGCTCCGAGGACAGGGGCTCCTGTGGGCAGGGGTTTCCAGGTCAGGGGTGGGCGAACCCTCTGGGCAGGTCTGAGCACCCCCTGCCAGGGAGTTGGTGGGCAGGGGCACCCTGTGGCTGTCCCCCTTTTGTTCCCATCACATGGGGGATCTGGTGGCCTGTCCTCTGCTATGGTTTCTCCTGGGAGATGGAGGAATGAGAGCTATCCAGGAGCTTTTCAAGAAGAGGAATGCGTGATGTGAACAATGCTGGGCCTGGGATGCCCCGAATTCCTCAGGCGACGTTGGCCTTAGACAGGAACTCTCAGGGGCTGGAAATAGGCCGGGGGGCCCCGGGGGGAGGGCTCATTGTTGGTGGCAACGCCACGGTCACCATCACTTCTCATCCTGGAACCAGAGATGCCTCAGACAGGAAGGCACCTCCCAAAGTCATCTAGGAAGGAAGGGACCAGGCTGCTGCCATGCCGGGTCATTGCATTACACACCCGGCACTGTGCGGCCCCGCCGGGCTCCAGGTGGGGCGGGGTTCGGCCAGACCGGCCTGGTGGCAAGCACGTGCTCTGCTCACCTGCCCCTGTCCTTAACCGCTGTCTTCTGGATGCTTCCCCCTGTGGTTCAGGACCCTTCCTCTCACCTCACTGTAAGCGAAACAAGACCCCCAGCCCACCGTCCTGGGCCCAGGGCCTTCGGACACACGAGGGCCAATGTCTTTCTGTTTGGGGGAGAACCAGAAGGAGGTGGTGTCTCCTTCAGCCGCATGAGGTGGACAGCTGAGTGGAATTTGTAACGGATAAAATATTGGCTCAATTCAGAATTGGTTTTTCTCTGGTTTAATGGGTTAGGAAGGTAGAGTTCTGTGCTAAGGGAACTTCATGCATTTTTTAAACCAACTTTGATTTGTTTCAGCAATCAAGAGGGGAATACATGAATAAAGAGCCCACGTTATTCACGGTCCATTTGAGGTTTTGCTTCACTGTGAGGTGGGCACTGATCTCCCGTCTTGTAGCCCAGCACCCTGCGTCCACTTTCCCAGCCAGAGTTCTGCCGGACGGATGCTGTTGCTGGATCTGGGGACTCAGACACATTTTCCTGCCCTGTCTCTTCATGGGACATATAACTCGTTGGCATCTTGTAGCCACATTTCCATCTTGGAGGGTGAATCCAAGTGTATTTCCTGCAGTTGGGTGAACCATCGCGTCCAAGTGTGGCCTGCCTGCAGAAAACAACTCATTATGATCTTGTGTCTGGAAAGCACACATTCTCATGGGCGGCCAGCCCATATTCTGAGACTGTTGTGGGCCACGCATGTCACCTTGAGAGACCCAGGGCTTGTTTCTCAAACTTTGTGACTCAGTATGTGCTTGTGTGTGTGTGTGTGTTTGCGCAGGCGTGCTCATTCGATCAGTCGTGTCTGACTCTTTGCGACCCCATGGACTGTAATCCGTCAGGCTCCTCTGTCCATGGGATTCTCCAGGCAGGAATACTGGAGTGGGTTGCCATGATCTTCTCTAGGGCATCTTCCCGACCCAGAGATCGAACCAGCATCTCCTGCATCTCCTGCATTAGCAGTCGGATTCTTTACCACTGAGCCACCAGGGAAGCGTGTACGTGTGTGCTACCCCTGAAAAAGTGTTTCACGAAACTGCTGTGTGAGATACATTCTGGGAATTTGTGTTTTGTTTTAATTTTTAAAAAATCCTCTTCCTGACCCACTAAACTGATTTTATGACCCACTAATGAGAAATGACCGTCTGTCTGAAAAAATACTAATCTGGGAGTTGCTCCAGATGAGAGCAAATGGAAACGATTAGCAAATTAATTCATCTGGGTCACAGTCACACATCTATTATATCCATGATAGCTCAGAGTCTTCATTTCTTGAAATTGAATTTTTCTCCTCTTTATTGTCATTGATGCCTCCAAAGTGAGTGTCTGACAACCACGAAGCTTGAGTTTCATGCTTTTTTTTTCTTTAACAAGGACCTTAGTCAGTGTTTTAACATTGTGTTTCTAAAATAAATTTGATCTTAACTCATGACGCAGGTCTTTGCTTAAGTTAACGGAAGATTATTTTTTATAATACAATTAGAAACAGAGCCCCGCTTTAATGAAAGTCACTCAGTCATGTCTGACTCTTTGTGACCCATGGACTATACAGTTCATGGAACTCTCCAGACCAGAATACTGGAGTGAGTAGCTGTTCCCTTCTCCAGGGGATCTTCCCAACCCCACGATGGAACCCAGATCTCCCGCATTGCAGGCGGATTCTTTACCAGCTGAGCCACCAGGGGAGACCAGGAATACTAGAGTGGGTAGTGGAGCCTTGCTTTATGAATTTGCTAATTTACTCATTCTGTTGAGTGTTTTCAAGGTGGAGTAAATTAGCAAATGAATAAATGAGCAGATCCATGAGTTGGAGCTGGGGATTCAGCAGTCACCTTCCTGCCATCAAGGAGCTCACCTCAAAAAGAGAGGGGAGAGACCTGCCCACGACACGCAGGGTGGAGCAGAGGCACTCCCAGAGGCTGAGTCAGAACCACCGACTTCGAGAGGTCAGGAGGGCAGGAGCAGAGGGGTTTTGAGGTGGGTCTCGCAGGATGCATAGGAGTTTGAGATAAAAGGCCTGCCGGGTTGTGATGAAGGAGCTGCTTTTCTTCTCTTCAGAGAAATCTGAGATACAGTAAGTCCTCTACATATGAATGAGTTCCATTCCAAAAGTGTGTTTATAAGTCCAATCTGTTTGTAAGTTCAACAAAGTGAGCCTAGGTACCCAGCTAACACAATCAGCTATATAGCACTGTGCTATGATAGGTTTATAATACTTTTGCACAAATAATACCTAAAACACAAACACAAAAAATAAATAAAACACTTCTAAGCTTACAGTACAGTGCCTTGAAAAGTACAATCGTACAGTACGACAGCTGACACCCAGGGGCTGGCGTCGAGTGGCCAGGAGAGAAGGGTTACTGACTGGAGGGGGGAGAAGGTGGAGCTGAAGGTCGCTCAGCAACAGGAGATGGAGGGCAAGGTGCTGTCTCACTCGTGATGCTGATGGAAGGCACGTTTGCATCTTTGAAAGTTTACAACTTGGAAATTCGTATGTAGGGGACTTACTGTAGAACTAACCAAGTTTTCAAGTTGGAGCAATGTAAGATCGATTTATTTTAGAAGGGTGATTGTGAGGAAGAAGGTGAAAGGTGCTCAGGGGCTGGAGCTGGGAGAGAAACCAGGCAGAGGTGTGGGTAACAGTTTCGTGTTGGTTTCGGAGGGAGAAGCTAGGATGAGGAGTCTTGCCAGGGGGAGTGAAGGAGAGAAAGAGGGGTGAGCTGCAGGTCCTGGGGGCTGGCTTGAATCTGCGGGGTAAAGAGGTAAAGTCATAGAGTCTGAGGACTCTCTCGGTTTCTAGTTTGAGGGACCACGTTGGTGGTGATGCTGTTAACAGTAGAAAATGCCACGGGAAGAACAGCTAGGTGTTGGAGAGAGAAGAGAACGAATTCAGATTTTTGACCTATCAGATTACGTTTATGTCGGACGTCTGGTTGGAGATGTTCCAGTGCTCAGTGGCCTCAAGTGGTGCGGCAGGGAGGAGTCTGGGGTAAGATGGAGCAGACTGCCTGCTTGCTTTGACCATGGCTCCTGGTCTGCATGGTCCAGGACCAGTTACCTACCCTAAGCTCTCTCATCTGTCAAATGAGGAAGCACTTATTTGTCTTACAGGATTGTATGAGGATTGGAGAAAATACATGTGAACATCCTGGCACAGGGCAAGTTCTCTGAAGTTTTATAGCATCACTATTCATTATCTGGGCTTAGAGGAACGGCCCAGGGCTCAAATCTCAGTTTTGCCACAAAAGTACAGGTGTCCTCCGGCAAGTTACATCACTGCTCTGGGCCTTGGTTTGCTCATTTGAATATGGAAGGCCTCGAATTTGACCATCTCTAAAATGCAGGCTGGGGCAAAAATTCTGTGATCTCCTTTGTTTTAAATTTTAAATTATTTAATTATTTGTTTGCACGACTCTCTGTTGAGGCAAGTGGCATCTAGTTCCCCGACCAGGGATCGAACTGGGGCCCCGGCTCTGGGAGCACAGAGTCTTAGCCACTGGACTACCAGGGCTAAATACCTGAAAATTCTGTGGTCTTCTGAACACTGAGAGAAGTAATTTACCAATATATTGGACGTTAGAACTGGGGCTTTAAGTCCCCATTGTCTATAACGATGGAGCAAAACTAACAAGATGAAGACAGTAGGCAGGTGTTCACACTCGCCCCTGTAACCCAAATCCTGTACTTAGATGTGGCAGTGGCAGGACAGGAATTTTGAGCGAGGAGCTCTGGCTTAAAGTGCTGGAGGGGAGATGGGGCTGGCCCGGCGCTGTTCAAGACTCTGTCTGTAATAGTTACAGCATGGTCGTGTCACCAGGTCGCAATGCTGGGGAGGGAGCGTCCCCAGGCAGCCGGTCTGTCGTCACTTGCGAAGTTCAGATCCCACTGAGCATCCTGCTCATTCATTAAATACTTACCACTGAACGTTTCTGTGCACCTACTATGTGCCAGGGGCTCAGATGTAGCAGTTTTGGGCACTGCATTTTAGGGAGGGCAGGAAGGAGAGCTGGGAGTGAGGTGTCAAGGATCTGCTAAGAAGGGGGTGTGAGGCTCGGAGAGAGAAGCTTGGGCCATGTGATACTGTCTCTCTATGTGTGATAGCCTGGTACCAGGGAGAGGAATTGGGCCCCCCACTTTACCGCTCCAGAGGGAAGAATTCATTCTTTTAGCCAGAGTAGTGATGATGGAAATGGCAACCCACTCCAGTGTTCTTGCCTGGGAAATGCCATGGACAGAGGAGCCTGGCAGGCTACAGTCCATGGGGTCACAAAGAGTCAGACTGAAGAGACTTAGCAGCTAAACAGCAATAGTGACGATGACACTTACAAAGAGAAATATTACCTACTCTTCATCAAGCGTAGCACGTGCCAGGCACTGATCAAGGTGCTGTGTGTAGATCCTGGGTTCTGGCGTTGATTGTGTTCGTGATTCACGTGGGAAAGCTGAGGCACAGAGCAGCGGGTGATGTGGGAAGGGGCAGAACTTGGCTGATTCCAGGGCCGAGTCTTTTGGGTAGGAGGTAGAGGTGGGCAGGTGGGGCTCATGTTAGGGGACAGCTGCCTGGCGACTGTGTTCAAACAGAGGGTGAAGGCTGTTTGTGTGTGTTGCGGGGTGTCTCCTCAGGGGATTTCTTTGGAGGGGAGGAGAGTGGACATAAGCAAGTAACTCTTCTTGGGCTCTCTGGATCTTCCGAAAATCCTCAGGGAAGGTGGACTCTATCCCCTTTTAGCAGACAGGAAGACTGCTTGCAGCTCTAGGGGCTACGTATCTTTCTTAGAGTCGCAGAGTCACTCAGAGATGGGAGTCAGGCAGTCTGGGTCTTCTGACTCCTCCGCCCTTCCCAGTGTGCCCTTCCTAGTATCCCCCTCTGCCTCCCACCCCCCCAGCAGACCTGTCTTCTGTGCTTCCTTCCACCTGCTCTTCCCTGCTCCTTTCTGGACTGGACAGTCTCCCGAGCTCCAGACAGGGGCCGGCATCCCGGCTGGTGGAGAGGTGTTACCACAGCCAGTGTGCATGTGTGTGAGCGTGTGTATGTATGCTTGTGTGCACATGTGTGCACATCTGTGCATGTGTGTGAGTGCATATGTGTGTTGTGGAGGCCCTGAGGGTGGTGTGAAGGCTTCGGGGCTGTGTGTGATGTGGGGTGAGCAGGCTGGAGTTCCCGGCACTGTGGGGCTGGTGGAGAAGGCGGTGAGATCATGAAAGGCAGGTGTCTCTGCCCTGTTCCCCACTCCTTCCCCCACCCTAGCCCCCTCCCCCTGGGTCTCCCATCCTTTCTGAGAGGTGGGCCAGGGCAGCAGTTTAGAGAAATTAATTACTCAGTTAATTCACTCAGATCAGACAGGCTTTCAGCTGGGGGTGGGGGTGTGCCCGACTGATGGAAGGAGGAAACTGCTAGTTGACCACTTCTGGTTCCTGATGGGGGAGGGGGGTTGGGAGCACCCAGGTGCTCAGGCTCCCTGGGCCCATGGCCTTGGTCTTGCCTTGTGGGCCAGCCCTCCTCTTTTCCCTTTTTTCTCTCCCTGGGCTTTTCTTCCCTCTCCTTTCTCCCCCACCCTGCCCCCGCCTTTTTTTTGTTGTTGTTGGCACGAGATGCCACCAGGAGAGCCGGCTGGGCCAAATTTCCAGACTCCGTTCATTCATTCGACAAGCGCTCGTGGGGGTCCCTGGCTCAGGACTGGCCGTGGTGGAAGCTGAGGGGCGCCGGCAAGAATCTGTGTGCCCTGCTCTCCCGAGGCCGACAGTCCACCGGCCGCGGCACGACCTGCCCACGCGGCTGGCCGGGCTGAGTCAGCGAGGCCACGTGACGGGGGACCATGAGGAGGGGGATGGTAACTGGGCCACCGGCCTGAGGAGCCCCTAGGCTCCCAGAACTGGGGCAGGCTGCTGAGAGCCGAGCCAGGCGCGCACCACCCCGCCCCCCTCACCCCCCGCCCGCCTCGAGACGGGGATCGCGGTGGATTCAGGGTCAGGGCTCGTGGGGGACAGATTGAAAGCCGTCTCTGTGGGGGGTGTGCAGGGAGCCCCGGGCCTCTGTGCTGGGTGGCTGGGTCGCCAAGGGCCTTATCCGAGGGCTGATGATATGACGCGAGGGGGAGGGGCGGCCGGCAGTGACTTCATTCTGTCATTCTGCACCCCCCATCCCCCTTCTTCAGGCGCGTCTGTGAAGATGGGCTCAGCTGACAGAGTGGTTTTGGCAGCTCTGTCCTGCCGGAGGGGGAGAGTTTGGCCCGCGTGCCTCCCCCAGCTGGGGTGACTTCAGATTACTGACTGAAATGTCTCAGCCACTTCGGTGATCGTGTGCAGATGTCTCTTCAGGGGACGCACCGAACCGGGCCGTGGGGGGCCTCGTTACCCCCCAGAGCCTCCAGTTCTGGAAGATTTCCTAGAGGTTGGGGGGGGGGAACCTGAGTTGTTGCTTGGCTAGTGAGTCCAGTTAACCACCTTCTCAAGGGGAGGGCCCGGTCACAGGGGAGGTTATCATAGTAACTACCTCCAGAAATTCCGACTTTGGTACCAGACATCCGAGGACTCTGACTTGAGGGCCTGGATGGCTCGCTGAGGGGACGTGGGTTCGGATGGGTGGTATGGGGCCCTTAGTACACATCCCTTTGCCTTCTACACGACGCTGTCTCTGCCCCGACTTTGGGGAGAGTCACTTGTGT
This sequence comes from Dama dama, assembly GCF_033118175.1. Classification (NCBI taxonomy): domain Eukaryota; kingdom Metazoa; phylum Chordata; class Mammalia; order Artiodactyla; family Cervidae; genus Dama; species Dama dama. The sequence goes on from NC_083702.1 coordinate 13,490,772, forward strand.
GAAGTCCCTTTCAACAAGGAACGTTTTAATCTTCTGTCAATGCAGGCTGCTGCCATTGCTTTTATAGTTATAATAGAAATATTCAGGAAGAGTCTGGAAGGACGGAGGCCAGGGGAAGGGGCTGCCAGGGGAGGGGAGGAGGAGTGGACCCAGTGGTCTCTGAAGACCCACAGCTTCTGGAAATCTTCCTCCAACAAGGAAATTCAAGGAATTTCCCGCTTCCTCCCCCAGTGCAGGTGGTGAGTCTGTTTCTTTAAGGTGTGGGTGGCTGGATCCATCTCGAGGTGGACGGGAGCAAGGAGCTAGGTCACAGAGCTCCCTAATTACAGCACCTTCTGGGTCTCCTTCCCTCCTCTCTTGCTCTGATGTTGCTTCAACGGAGCAATTAGAGCTGGAGGATGTGGCCAGAGCCCCAGGTGTGTGACCTGTCCTGCCCTGGGCTTGCCGATGTCCTGCGGCAGGAGGCTGGGGGTGGGAAGAGCTCGCCCCGGGGTTTCTGTTCTGTACGCTGCTTCTCAAGGAAGGCAGCTCCTGGTTGCTGGACGTCCTATGGAGGTGGGTGGGTTGGAGCAGGGCCTCGTGTTGCACAACTTCAGGGGACCCTTTTCCCAGAGAACACGGGTGTAAACGTCCCCGTGGAGTTGGGTGGTGGCCGCCCTCCTTGGAAAGGCTGCAGCTTGGGGCGCTCTGGTCTCGTCACTGAACTCTCTTGATTCCTTGGTTCCATGTTTTTTTTTTTTTTTTTTAATTTATTTTTAAGTTTTCTTTGCGGCACGGTGTCTTTGTTGCTGCATGGGCTTTTTTCTAGATGTGGTGAGCGGGGGCTGCTCTTCTTTGCTGTGCTTGGACGTCTCACTGTGATGGTTTCTCTTGCTGCAAAGCGCAGGCTCGAGGGCACATGGGCTTCAGTAGTTGCTTCTCCCGGACTCTAGAGCACAGGCTCAATAGTTGTGGGGCACGGGTGTAGTTGCTTCTCGGCTTGTGGGATCTTCTGGGAGCAGGGCTCGAACCCACATCTCCTGCATTGGCAGGCGGATTCTTTACCACTGAGCCACCAGTTGAAGCCCGGTCCCGTGGTCTTTATCGTCAGGCTTGGTGCCACATGGGGCTGGCAGAATTGTACTCAGTAGCGTTGATACTGATACCAGCTGTTAAGACTGGGCTGTGTCTCTCGCGCTTCCATCCCATGTGGTTGAGAACACATTTAGAAGCAGCCATTTGGTCAACAAGGGTTTGTTGAGTGCGGTCATGAGCCAACACTGAGTGGCCGCTGAGGAAACCAAGGTGGAGAAGGGGCTGGGGGCTCCGGCGTGGGTCCTCCCCGGGTCTTCCATCTGCCGCGTGGTCTGTCTCACGTCGTCGGGCCCCAGAGAGCGGGTGCAGCGGGAGCTCCAGTGTGTTGGCATTTCTGGGGGCAGGCAGGGTGGGGCTAGCACTCATTCTGATGTGGAGACTCAGGGGTCACATTCAGCCGTGGAATCTGGGTGTGCCCGGGCAGCCCTGGACTCACTTTCTCACGGCTGGTGCTTTCGAGGGTGTGGACGGGAGTTTCCAGTCCCTCCTGGAGGGCTGTGGTCGCAGAAGATGCCCAGCCCTCTCGGGAGCTCCCCAGGTCAGCGCTCCTCCATGAGTTAGCAGCCCCTGCCTCCGCCCCGGGCCACCAGCCTGCCCGGGCAGTGTGCTGCATCTGGGCCGCGGAGCTTAAAATAGCCGGTGAGCTGGCCGCTGTGCGTGTGGGGCACCCGCCGAGGCGGGATGGGGCAGCTGCCTGGATTTGGGGCATCAGTGGCTCTAACCCGTGCGTGGACAGTGCTCTTTGGGGGCGTCTCCTGATTGCAAGGCTGGGGGTTCAGGTGTAGCAGGTACAGAGGGGGAAGCAGGGAGTTCGTCTTTCCTGAGACCTTTTAGGGAAGGCCTCGGACCTGACTGCAGGGCCTCCCGCTGAAGTGTCAGACTGTCAGACCCGGCGTCCTATTTGGCCCTGGCCCTTGGTACTGCTCAGAGTTAGCCACATGGGGGTCCTGTGCAGTCTAAATGAGAAAAGGAGATCCTGGGTAGGGCGCCAGGTCAAGGGCACCTTGAGTCCCAGCCAGGTGGACACTGACCACTGGGCCCCTTGCTCCCCAACTTCCTCCTCTTGGGTTTGGCAGACGCCTCCTCTGGCCTTGCCTTCACTCACCAAATGTGTACTGGATACCTGCCAAGTGTGAGGGGCTTCCTTTGTGGCTCAGTGGTAAAAGAATCTGCCTGCAAATGCAGGAGACACAGGAGATTGTGGGTTCGATCCCTGGGTTCCGAAGATCCCTTGGAAGAGGAAATGGCAGCCCACTCCAGTATTCTTGCCTGGAGAATCCCATGGACAGAGGAGCCTTGTGGGCTACAGTCCATGGGGTCGCAAAGAGTCGGATGGCTGAGCATGCGTGTACTTGCATCTGCCATGTGTAAAGCTGCTCTTGGCCGTGGAAAAACAGCAATTCATGAAACACAGCAAATCCCTGCCCTCATGAAGCTTAGTTCTGATGGGGGAGAGAGATCGTAAACCATCAATTAATAAAGCAAACAGCGCTGAATAATGGGTTTGAGTGCTGTGGAAAGAGCAGGGCCCGGTGATGCTGGGCGTGCTGGGGAGGTATGGGGTTCAGCAGGCAGCCCTTGGGGAGGTGGCAGCTGTGACGGAGGTGGGAGCTGGTCGAGGAGACCCCTGGGAGAGGAGTGTCCAGAGGAGGGAACAACCAGGGTACAGGCTCTCCCATGAAACGCAGCCGGGAGGACTGAGGGGCTGAAGTGGAGGGAGGAGGGGGATGGACGTGTGTGTGTCGACTGAAAATACTGTAAGATCATTGTCTTTTACTGTGGGAGAGATGGGCGCCGTTAGAGGGCTTGGAGCAGAGCTGCGATCTGGCCTGACTTAACCTCAGCAGTAGTCGTGAAAGTCGCTCAGTTGTGTCTGACTCTGGGCGACCCCATGGACTGTAGCCCTCCAGGCTCTTCTGTCCGTCGGATTCTCCAGGCAAGAATACTGGTGTGGGTAGCCATCCCCTTCTCCAGGGATCTTCCCAACCCAGGGATCGAGCCTGGGTCTCCTGCATTGCAGGTGGATTCTTTACTGTCTGAGCTCCCAGGGAATCCACAAGCCTGCCTTACCTGAGAGGGTCACGGTAATCCAGGAGCCGACGTCTGTGGTCTTTCTGGGTCATTAGGCCACCTGTGGGGGATCCCAGGACCCTCCCCATGACGTGTCTACTCCTGTCCCCACCCTGACATGTGACTTCTCCTGGGAGGATGAGCAGGGTGCTGGCTTCTTCTCCTTGCCTTGGAGTTTCCCCTGGATGGAGGGAGCTGGGCTGTTGCAGGGCTTGGCCAAAGCCTGCTGTCCCAGTGGTCAAGAGCCTGGTAGTAAATAAGCAGGAACATTGCCAGCTATTTGTCACACTATCGGTAGCTTGAAAATGGCCACGGGGGAATATTTACACCATGGAAAGTGGTGAGCACCACAGATCTGGGCTTTGCCCCAGAGAGCTGGCTGTTAGACGTGGACAGCCCACCCTGGTCATCATCCCTCCTCTACCATGGCCGGGGTCTTGGGGGGCGTGGCCTCGGCCTCTGTCATTGGCACCTGCACCTGGTTCCTGCTCTGTGAGGTCAGAGCATGGGGATGCGTTGACTGTGGCTGACACAGAGTGTGCTGGGGGTGTTGGCGTGGTCCCTGGGATTTCCAGAACGTGTCCTATGTCGGCCGGTGTGGGGGAAGGGGGACTGGCTGTTGTTCTGGCTGGGTGGTCCTAGAGCCTGAGGGCCACCCCGCCCCGACTTCTTTCCTCCCCCTGTGCATGAGGGATGGCTCCATGTCTAGGAGCTCCACACATAGGAGCAGGGTCCAGTCCTGGGCCCGGGCAAACCACTTGGCATAAGGAGAGATCTCTGTTAGGAGTGAGGAGCCCTCTGCCCGAGGCCACGGGCTGGCATTTCCTCCGGCAGCAGGTGGGGGAGGGGACAAGCAGGTGTGTCCTGGCGCCTGGCCCGACGGGGACATGGATGCGCCCCTCGGGGCCGGAGCTTGGGGGTGAGTGACACGCAGTCACCCAGACGCTTCAGGCCTCACGGAGCCCAGCCACATTCTCTGAGCTCCAGCCTGGACATCTGAGCTCCCCAGGGTTCAGGAGGTGACCAGAGCTGGCCGGTGACCCCAGAGAGGGCCTCTGGGGAGAGGACACATGGTGGTGAGCTAGCAAGATGAGCACCCACAGGAGAGGATGAGGGCGGAGGTCGGGGGGTGTCCGATGCACGTGTTGAGGTGAGTAGACGTCGGGAAGGCGGGCAGGTGGGCTGGGGAGGCTGCGTGCATTGTGTGAGGGTTGAGCGAGTCTGGGTCTGCATCGCATGCAGCTAGGTTACGACAGCGAGTGACCGTCTGCCGGAGCAACCCTAGACATTGCCGAAAGGACTCTCCTGAGGGTTTCGGTAGCCTGAACAGTAGACTAGAGCATGTGGTCTGTGACCGTCTTGACCTCAAGCACTCTGAGATGAGAGAGATGCCGCCAGGTCTGGGGAGTACCAGACGCTTCTCTGAGGCCCCCTGGGCAGGCAGCACCCTGAACGGTGGCTGCCTGGACTTGGGCAGCTTGCGTGGGCATGGAGGGGGAGAGCCTCACCATACAGAGTGGCCAGTGGTCCAGAGACCACTTGGCTTCAGGCCCTGAGACCTGAGTCTTCAGACAGCCCAGTTCTCTGCTTCTCCCCAACAGCAATGCCTAGTAGGGCTTCCCCACCACTATCCACCCCCACCCTGGGCTTCTTGTTCTCTTGTTCCCTTTGGCTGTGTGTGTGTGTGTGTGTGTGTGTGTGTGTGTGTGTGTGTGTGTGTGTGTGTGTGTGCAGGCTCCCCTCCACCATGGCTTTAGAGCAGGCAGTGGGGGGCTGCCCGGCCTGTGTTCTTTCTCCATCTTGAGAGCATCTCTGTGCTGTCTGCTCTTCCTGCAGTGGTTCAGTGGCGGGGGAGCCAGGCAGCAGCTCCCGAACTGGGGGAGAGTCCCAGCTGCATGAGCGCCCCCTGCCCAGGCCAGCCACTGGGTCAGAGAGCGCACCATTCCGGCTGGCCAGTCCGTGCCCTCCACGGAGCGGTTTAGGAATATTGGATTTGCTGGGTCAGGAAAATCCACTGGTGCATGGCGGTAACCTCAGGGCTTTACCACGCTGCCCGGTGCCTGCGGGCCCCCTCTTATCTCACCTCCGGGAGCCGCCTGCCCTCCGTGAAAGTGCTCATTGCTGGTGCTCCTGGCTCCGGGCATCCGGGAGGGGCTGGCGTGGTGAGTGCCCGCCGTGCAGCAGGCCCTCCCGGGGGGGACCTGACTGGGACACTTGGTTGGACTTGGGGCGCTCGTTTGGGACTCACCTGGAGAAGAGGGCCTGAGAGCCCAGGGTGGGCAGCTCCCCGGTGGGCTCCAGCCTGCGCCCCCGCCCTGTAAGCCTGCTCAAAGAGGAGGCATGACAGCGCTCACCACCGCTCCCGCCCCCCGCCCGCCCTCAGGCAAGGCCCATCCTTCTGTCATCTTGCTCCAGGCCCCCAGGAGGCCCGCCCTCTCCCTGAGTGTGTTGAGTGGTGATTTCACGGCTCCTGAGTGCTGGGCCCTGGCTCTGGGGTACAAAGATGATGGACGAGACTTGCCCTTGAGGGCTCCAGGTCTGGGGCCAGATGGCACTGAGCGGGCAGCTCGGTGGTGGGTGGGGGATGGACCCGGGTGCCTTGGGGCTCTGAGCACAGGCCCCAGCCCAGCTGTGGGCAGGCAGGGTGGGGGAGGGAGGTGCCAAGACTGGGTGTGGGGAAGACCAGGGAGGTTTGTCCTGGTGGGAGATTCCTAAGTGAGATTCGGAGGATGGCGGGGGGTGGGGAGTGGGCAGGGGTGGGGAGCACCTGGCATCCGGGGTTGTTTCTGCTGAACCCGCTCTGTTCTTTGCAGTTCACGTCCCATGAAGCCTCATTTCTGCTGGGACGTCCTGGTGGCCTTCTCCCTCTGGCTTCTCCAGCCTTTGCCCACCAAGATGCTTTCCCTCCTGCCCTAACCCATCCTGCCTGAGAAGCAGGGTGGGTCCCATGTCTTTGGGTTGGGGGGTGGGAGGTGGTTCAGGGCTGGCAAGAGCCTTAGAAAAGCAACCAGTGCAGACTTCCTGCCCTGCAGTTGAGGAACCAGGTAACTGGCGGCTTGAAGCTGTGCTCCTCAGGTGGGGACCCGGGAAGCCCTTCCAGGGGATGCTGGTCACCCAGCCCCACGCACCCCTCCTTTGAGTGCCTCCTTGTTCATCATCACTCAGTGGTCCTGCTGCTGGTCAGTGGTTGTCCTGGACACAGCCCCCGCTGCCCTGGGCCTTCTGGTCAGGTCAGAGACCCGGACAGCAGACTGTCACCCAGGTAAACGTGCTTCCGAGCAGACAAAGTGCTGCAAGGGAGGGGAGGGGGGCTCTGAGGCTTCAGGCGTTAATTCAGACGGCAGGGGCGGGGAGGAGGCAGACAACCGGAAGGGACTGTTGTGAAGAACTCACAAGAGCTCAGGGATGGGAAGAAAGGTGTGTCCTCAGGCGGCGAGTTGAGGAAGAGCATTCCAGGCAGAGGGGACAGCAGTGGCCAAGTCTCTGAGGAGGGTGAGCTCCGAGGGTTCGCTGGTTGGAGCACAGTGGGCTGGAGAGAGGGGCAAGGGCCAGTCCAGCCCGACCTCTGAGGTCGCTTTAGGACTTTGGATTGTAGTCGAAGAGTAGAATAGCAAATACAACGTGTGCGCGCGTGCATGCATACACACACACACACACACACACACACACACACACACACAATATCAGCAAAACAGAAGACACGAGGGCCTTAAGAGAGCAGGGTGAATGAGAAGATGGGGTGACCGCTCCCTGGAGAAGGGGTGGGAAGGAGAATCCTCCCCGAACTGTGAGGGAGCTGGCCCAGGGCGGTGCCCTTGGAGCCAGCGAGAAGAAGGTGGCTCATCGAATGGACTCCTGTTTGATTGGAGGTGGAGCACCGACAGTGGGGAGTTGGGATGGATCCTGGGCTCCGGCGTGAGTGCTGGGATGGGTGTTTAGGCCGTTTATTGAGAAGTGCTCCCAGTGGCGCAGGGCAGGGGCGAGGTCAGTCCATGGGGCTTGAGAGATTGGAGCTGCCCTCGTGACGCTGCATGGGGATGCAAGCACAGGGGTTGGGTATGCATGCTCGGGGCTCAGAAGACAGGTGAGGCCCAGGTAAACCCTTAGGAGGGCCCACCAGCATCCGCCCTTAGAATCTGAGCCAAAGAACACTTTATATTGATTATGTGTTGTCTCGTATCTTTCTCTGTTCAGTCACCTCTTGATCAGATGGGGACTGGGACCATAGCTACTGTAATAATTATACTCGTTGATCCAAATGACAGTACCTCGTTGACCTTTAGTTCCTTTCTACCCCGACCCTTTACCATCACTATCGTCCTTCGTGAATCCTAGCCAGGTCTGGTGACTCTTGACCCTGGAGCTGTTTAATTTCCACAGCAAATAGGAGGCCTCTTCCCCTTGCCTCTCTGCCTCTGCCCCACCCTGGACCCCCCTCACCTCCCCCTGCTGGGTGAACCTTCTTGCGAACATCCGGGGATGTGGCCTATGCCAGGGGCCTCTCCATCCTTCCCTCGACCTCTTTCTTTTGAACCTTCGTGGAGGTAATGTTGGTTTATAACATGTAAGTTTCACTGGTGCCACGTGGTACTTTGACTTCTGTGTGCCCTGCTGCTGCTTGCCCCCAAGAGTGTGGTTTCCATGCGTCACCACGCAGCTGACCCCCTCCCACACCCCATGGCTTTGTTCTGTCCTCTGTGTCTCTGTGCTTGTTTTGTTCTATTTATTTGTTTGATATCCCACACTTGAGTGAGATCACATGGGATTTGTCTTTCTCCTTTTGACTTGTCTCACTTAACCCTTCTGTGTTGTTGTTAATGGCAGGGTCTGTTTTGTGGCTGAGTTGTGTTCCATTGGATATACATCTGTATATACATCTTTTTTTTTTTAAACTTTTTATTTTATATTGGGGTATAGCCGATTGACAATGTTGTGATAGCTTTAGGCGAACAGCGAAGGGACTCAGCCATACATACCCCTGTATCCATTCTCCCCCAAACTCCCCTCCCATCCAGGCTGCCACAAAACACTGAACGGAGTTCAATGTGTTATACAGTAAGTCCTTGTTGGTTATCCATTTTAAATTTAGCCGTGTGTTCATGTCCACCTCAAACTCCCTAACCATCTCTTCCCCTCATCCTTTGCCCGGCAACCCTAAGTTTGTTCTTCAAGTCTGTGAATCTTTTTCTGTTTTGTAAGTTCATTTTTAGTTCATCATGCCTTTTTAGATTCCACGTACCCCACATCTTCTTTATCTGTTCATCTGTCCATCCTTCTTTCCTTCTGATACCATCTATCCACAAACAGTTTGCTTAGCAATATATTGCTGAAGACGATCTCAATTCTGGAGTTTAAAACATTGAGGTGAGGAGAGTAAGTTCCCCTTCTTCTCTGAGGTCAGGCCCTCTGGATGCCAAGTGCTCCCCGCCTCACCTAAATTCCGGTGGGGCCCCCTTGTCTGAGCCTCAGAGGTCCAGGATGCCTCACAAGCCACACACGTTGTCAGATACAGAGACCTCAGTGCAGGACCAGAGGGAGTCTGTGTGGCCCGTCAGCTCCGATGTGTGCAGGTGGGCAAGAGCCCAGAGGCCCGAGGAGTGCAGGGAGAGGCGGAGAGCTTGGTGTTCACTCTGAAACCCTCACCTCCCCAGCTGCTGGGCAGCAGAGATTTCATGTATTCACATCCCTTCATTCCTCTGGGAATTCTGTACCTGCTTCACTTTTTGTCGTTGTTGTTTAATTAAAAAAAAAGTCATCTCTGCCTTGTTCACATGCTCTGAGATCCTCAAGGGCGGTCTGTACCTTCCGGCTCTCCTGAGCCTGGCAAGTCGATGAGGACCTGGAAGGGGGGATGCTCTCTCCCATCACTTTCTCTCTCTGGTGTTCCCTCTGTGCCTGAAGTCCAAGAAACCGAGTCAGCACAGCTCCCGACCTTGCCTCTCCACCCTGCTGCCAGGCTCAGTTCCTAAGGCCCCGAGTCTATGCCATGCCCTGCTGTTTGGGAAGCCCCGAGATGAAGCCCAAACTCCTCGTGTTTCATGTGAGGCCTCACAGGTAGCTCACTGTGACGCACCCCAAGGCCCCATCTCCTCGCTGCCCCTGAAGGTCCCCTAACTGTTCCCTCGCTGGTTCCTGCCTCGCCTGTCCTGGCTGGCCCTTCTCCAAGGGGGGCCGCGCTCCAGCTTTGCGCTGTCCTCACTCTGCACACTGTGGCTCGTGCATGCTCTGTCATTCTGCTGTGTGTGAGCTTCTCCAGGGACGGTCTGGAGTGGGGTGGAAGGCTGGTCTGGTCCCTGCATCGTGAACTCCTTGGGGCCTATGGCCACGTCTCCCTCATGTTTGTCTCTCCCAGTGTCCCTGGGCGTCCTGCCGGCGATGAGCTGTCTATTACTGATGCATGGTCTTTTCGTGGTAGACGGAGGACAAAGCTGCTAGCTGAAACTGCCTTCCCGTGGCTCCTCTCCGGCTTTTCCAGAGCTGCTTCCTTTCAGGGACTCGCTTCCTGTCTTGCAGACTGCCTTCTCCCTGAACCCCTTCCTCTTCCAGCCCTCTATAAGATCACGCAGGGCTGATCTAACAGGTTTCTCCAGCTGGTATGATCTCTCCCGCATCAAAGAAGTGATGTGGTGAGAATGAAGTGCAGCTGAGAGCCCTCCAGAGCTGGTCCAGGCTGAAGTGGACAAGAGGCCTTAGCCAGTCCAGTCGGGTGGCCGTGGGGTCCATCAGAGTTAACTGGGCATCTGCCCCCCATGTGTGCACAGCACCCATGGGACTGGTTGCCCAACTAGGGGACAGCAGCCAGGGGCTCCCCTTTGCTGACCATTGGCCCAGCAGCACTGCCCTGACCAGCCCCCTCCCCTTTGCCCCTTACTCGGCTCCTTCTGCTAATGACCTTTCACCAGGCTCCCTGTTACACTTTTATTCTTCTTTTAAGTTTTCTTTATTTGGCTGCACCGGGTCTTACCTGTGGCATGCAGGCTCTTTAGCTGTGGCATGGAACTCTTATTAATAGTTGCAGCATGTGGGACCTAATTCCAAGACCAAGGATCAAACCTGGGTCCTCTGCATTGGAAACTCGGACTCTTGGCCACGGGACCACCAGGGAAGTCCCATCCCTGTTATGTTTTGGATTCTGTCTGTTAGACTGGCAGATTCCTAAGGGCAGGAACTGGGTTTGGAGCTCAAGGGAGTAAAGAGCATGGGCTTTGAAAGCACCGTTTCCTTAACTGTAAAATGGGGGTGATAACAATCTCGATCCTGCAGGCCTGTCTGAGGATTCTGTGGGTGATTGTGGCTGATGCTTGGTGCCTGGGATACACTGGGGACTTGTATATCGGAGTTGCTGTTATTCTTCTGATCATGACTAAGTTGCATGCCCTCGTGGAAGCTCACTGAGGCTTTGTGGGTCAGCCGATGACTGGGACTTCAGTGCCCTTTTGACGAGCAAGGCCAGGAGGAGCAGAGCGGAGGTCTGGTTACACTGGACAGCGCCTCCTCCTCTCCTGCCTGCTTGTGGTCCTGCCCACCCCCCTGGCCCCCCTGCTTCCCCCATGCCGTCAGTTGCTGAGGAAATAGTTACTGGCAGGGATCCACGTATAATCGGAAATGAGTGTGGAACAGTCCAGGACAGTGTGAGTTGGGGAGAAGAGAAAGTTGAAAGGAAATTAGAAGGCAGAGAGGGCCAGCCTGGGGGGCCCTGACTTACTCCAAGTGCCCATCCCGAGACTAGCGATGACAGCCCCTGGACAGCACTCAGCATCCTCAGATGATTCTCACACTGGCCCGCTCCTCTAGGGGGTGGGCTCTACAAACCCCGGTTTAAAGAGGAGGAGATGGTACCTCAGAAAGGTGAACTACCTCGCCCTGATCACACACTAAAATCTCAGCTCAGAGTGAAAAACAGGTTTCTCCAGCTGGTATGATCTCTCCCGCATCAAAGAAGTGATGTGGTGAGAATGAAGTGCTGCTGAGAGCCTTCCAGAGCTGGTCCAGGATGAAGTGGACAAGAGGCCTTAGCCGGTCCAGTCGGGTGGCCATGGCGTCCATCAGAGTTAACTGGACGTCTGCCGTGCACGTGTGCACGGCACCCATGGGACCGCAGCGCCCAACCAGGGGATGGCAAGTTGCCATGGTTGTGATGCACACTGCGTTCCGTTTCTGGGCTGCCGTGTGAGTGGGGAAGGGGCTTGGGATAGTAGCACCGCTGCTGGTCTCTTTAAAGAAGCTGAGGTGTCCTCAGAATAAGTGGCCACACCCCGGAATGCCGGCCTGCCTCCAGCCCCAAGATGCAGATTCAGCAGCCTGGGGCCCTGCGGAACATCGTGATGAGGGTCTGGTCAGAATGAACGTCCCCCTTGGCCACAGCCGCCTGGTAGCTCTGTTCCTGCTGGTGGTCTTGGTGATTAAGGCCCTTCTGTCTTCCTGGCTGGAAGGGCAGGAGCGGCACACCTCATACGTTTTCCCCGGGGACCTGGGCACTCAGCACAGAGCAGGTGTGGAGTAAATGTCTGACGGGATCCGGGGAGGACATGGCACCCTCACACCCCAGCCAGCTGCCCTAGGCAGCGCCTCCGGACGGCCAGGCGCGGTGTTGGGCGTGGGATACAGGGCCGGGGGTGCTCTGGGGCTCTCTCACCCTCTGGCTGGTGGCGAAGAGAGGTGCCTCTCCCCGCGTCTTCTGGTCTTCTCTATTTGCCAACTGGGCAGTGCAGACCTCCGCGCGAGCCCGGGGCGCAGCTGGTGTCTCGCGGTAGGATGCAGGGCTCCTGGATGCTCCCAAGCCCTCGGCCCGAGCGTTCTTGGTGCTGCGCCCTGAGCAGCCGGTAGCCCCCGCGCACCCCGGTGTCACCCTAGGCGAGGAAGGATTCAGAGGGGCAAGGCAGGACCCTACCTGGGCCGTCTACTCTTCTCAGCCGCATGGGGGTCCTGCCCGGAGCGCGGGGCAGGGGTGGGTGTGCGGGCGGGTGGGGGGAGCTCGCGCAGCTGTAAGAGCCTCCGGAGCCGCGGGTGCGCGCGCGCGTGCGCGGAGGGGGGCGGGGCGGGCGGCGCGGGTCGCCGGCGCCTTTCCGACACCTCGCGCCTCCCCTGCGGTCCCCCTCTCCCAGCTCGCCCCAGCCAGACCCACGTGTGCAGACGCGCCAGCCTCTGGGTGTGTGTGCAGCCGGCAGACCGTGCGCCCGGCTCGGAAAGGCCCCGTGGACACAGGGGGCGGCAGACAGCTCGTCTGTGGCCGCGCTTCTGTCCCCTCCAGTCCTCCCCAGCCCTTTCCTCTGGTTTTCTTGGATCGTGGTTCCTCCAGCCGTTCTCTTCCCCTCCCGCCCCCTTCTCTCCCCTGGAAGAGGCCAGCGCCTTGCGATGAAGGTTCTGGTTCACCCTGGCTCCGGAGCCCTTGACATTTAGATGGGCTCGCGGCGCACTGGTGTAGGCACCGGCAGAACGCTAATCCCATTAAAGCCGTGGTGTCATCGGGGAGGGGGGGGCTGCCCCCTTGCAGGCCTGGCGCTCATTGGCCGAATGCAAGCCAGGGGGCGGGGCCGAGGGCCGGGGAGGGGGCTCCGGCGATTTCGGAGTCGGGAGTCGGGAGTCGGGCCGGGATTTCGCAGGGGGAGCCCAGCGGTGGTTGCAGCTGCGGCGGATCCCTCGTCACTAGCCGCCGCGCGCGCGCCCGGCAGCCCAGGGCCCCGGGGCAGCTCCGCAAAGTCGCGGGGCGAGAGGAGGCGGGCGCTCGCAAAGTGGCCGGGCCGGGCTGACTGAGAGAGGTGTGCCCGGGAGCCCGAGCCCGGCGCCCCGGTGCCTCGCGTGGAGCGGCGGTGTAGCGCCTGGGAGGCGAGCTGACGTTTGGGATCGAGAAATACAATCGCAGCCTCTCCAGAGGCGCTAAGTTACGCCGGCCAGCCGGCGCCCGGGGAGCGTGCGTGCAGCCAAGCCGCGCCGCAGAGCCCTCCCGGGCCGGCCGGTGGGGAGCGGGGCCCTGACTCCCCCACCCCCCACAACCCCCATCCCGGCCCCAGCGCGGAGTCCGGCCGGCGGCGCGCCCGGGGACTGAGCCAGGGCGTGCGAGGCTCCTCCGACCCGTTTGCAGCCCCGCGCCCTTCTCGGGCGCCCCCTCCGTGCCACTCCGGGAGCGATGCCCCCCGCCCCCCGCGCCCCCCGGGAGCGACGCGAGCATGGAGAAGTCGAGTAGCGAGGATTCTTCTATCCACCGGAGTCCATCTTTGGACAGCAAGGACTCGGACTTTGCCAAGCCGTCCACCTCGGGCCGCCCGTTCGGCCGCGGCTTCACGGCCGGCGCCTTCTACGGCACCGCTGGCTCCCGCGGCCAGAGCCACGCCGAAGCCGGCGTGAAGACCGACAAGTACAATGCGCCCAAAGGCAGCAAGTACGTGGTGTTTTACCTGGACCTGTCCTTTGTTTTCCTCCTAGAATTTAAGAAGTGCAACATGGCCAGGGGCTGCCTGTGCTGCCTCAAGTACATGATGTTCCTCTTCAATTTGATATTCTGGGTAAGTCCTTCCGAGTGTCTCGCCTGCCTTGGCCTCTCCTCTTTGCTTAAGCACATACCCTCTCCCCCTACCGAGCAGCACGGCCCAGCTCTCTGCACAGCGGTAAGTGGGTCTTAAAACACAGTTCCCCTCCCTCTCTCATACATCTTTCTCTCTCCTTGGTGGCTGAATGAAGACTGCAACTCTTCCAGGAGAGACTTGTTCTACTCCTAGGAGGCTGCTGAAGTTTGCCGCCACCTCCTCCACCCCACCCCCGTCCCCAAGAAACTGGTGCCTCCAACTGGGTCCTGTGCAGAAATAGGTGTGGGGTCGGAATTTTTAACAGCTGTGACCTTGAGTTGAATTCAGGCAGAAGTGCAGATGGTTTTCCGAGTTTCTTCTTGTATTTCTCCTGCATGTAGGAGAACACAGTCTGCAGCATTTTATGGGCATGAGGTGGGTGAGTGGTGGAGGTCACGTCCCTCCCCACTCCTTCCAGTGAATCCCAGGAAAAGCTGGGCGGGGGCCCTGTCCCAGGCCAAGGGGGCCCGCTGGCCTGCAGCTCTGCCCGCTGCCCCCCTCCCCCCAGTTGGGGCTTGCGGGGAGAGGGAGGACGTGGGAGGGTTGCTGCCATCGGGTGGCGGCAGCTGCTTTTGAGGGATTGCAGTGGACTGGGCAGGGAATGGGCCAGCCATGTGCTCTGGCCGTGGAACCCAGAGACTGGAAGGGACAAAGGGCGTGCCCCATCCTTGGTAAGAGATGATGTTCCAGGGGAGGTGTCAGTGGGTGGGGCAGCTCAGAATTGTTCTTCATCTGCTGTTCTCCTCCCTCCCCTGTGTGCATGAGAAATATCTATAATAGTTTGGTGAATCTGAAAACTTCTTACATTCATATCTGGTTCTTCCTTCAGCCCAACTTCTGCCTTCGCCTTTCTCCTCCAGAGCCCAGATGTATGTAGTCAGCACAGATGTTTGGCTCTGCCCCAGGGCTGTCCTTCTGCCTCCTGGAGGCTGTCAGCTGCCCACGGTCCAGGAGGAGTCCCCAGGGGTGGCGGGGTGGGCGGGGGAGTCACTCAGTGCAGTGGGCTGGGCGCAGTGTGCTTCGGCGTTCAAGCGTTTGTGTGAACTGACCCACTTGAACTGAAAAACTCTTGTGGGTGTGTAGGGTTGGGCAGGGTGAGTTTTCTCATAGATGCGGAGCCCTCAGGCCAGGGCAGGAAGAAGCCTGGCCTCCGGCCTTGGTTCTGCATTAGCTCTTCATGTGACCTTGGGCAAATCATTTCATCCCCAAGGACTGGTTTCCTTTGCAGTCTAGTGAGGGTGAGCAGTCGTGATGGTCTCCCTCACAGCCTCACCTCCTTAGTTACGGGATGTCCTGCCTGCTTGCCTTCACTCTGGGGAGGGAGCCCCCGTCCCTTCTCTTCCCAGGAACCTGGTCTGAGATGGTCTGAGTGGGATTTCCCCAGATGCCTCCATGGCCTGGGGTCCTCCAGCCACGGCTGTAAGGTGTTACCTGTCCCGTGGTGAGGGGAGACTGGGGCAGATCCATGGGAATGTCAGGAATGATTCTGGGGCCGCCTTTGGGCAGCTGCTGCTGGTCCTCTGCTGGTCTGCCAGCATCAGTGTCAGTCAAGCACCCGTGTGTGTTTCTCTGGTGCCTACGGATTTGCAGGAATGTGGCCCGTTCACTGGGCATGGCTTCCCTCTCTGCCCTTGTTCATGGTCTCAACCACCCTTTCTGCCCACGCCCCTCTCTTACTAGAAAGACCCTCATGGGATGCTCCCTGCCCTGGCCAGTACCTCCCACTCAGCTGCGCTCCTCCCCACCCCCACCCCGCCACCTTCTGGCCGGAGGAGGTATGACTGCCTCTTCATTTCTCCAGGAATTTAGAGACCTTCGCCCTGCACATAGAAGGCACTATTAATAGTTATGTGTTTGTGGGTGAATGGACGAAGGATCAGCGCACAAAATTCAAACGTGGGGTAGGGGTTCCCACATCCCACTTGATGGAGAGGAGAAGTCAGTTCTCAAACTTATCAGTGGTGCAGGCTCTCCTAGCTGCTTAGCTGTAGGGTGACAAGTGACTTTCAATCCCGAGGAGAACAAGCCAGTCGGTGGAATGGCCTTCCCTTTTGGTTACAGTGAAAAAATTTACTTCTCCTATTAAGAAAGCGCCTCCCACCTATCTTTTACCAGGCAAGAAGTCACTCTCTCCTAGTCTCTGACTTTTCTGGTTACCTAGTATTTTCAGATTTCTCATGACATGCTATGAGCTGGGAAAAATTTGGAGTCTCAGAGACCCAGTTCTTTCATGCTAGTAGCATATGAGATGATGACATAAGGCCCAGACTTTAGGAGAGACGGGAAATCAGCACAAGAGAAACGGATGCTTGTGTGTGTGTGACAGTGGTGGGCACTGTGTTTCTTGGGAGGGGAAGGAGCAGGTTCGGCCAGGATTTGGGCTGGTGGTCCCTGCACTCCAGTGTGGCAGGGGCTTCCTGCAGGAGGTGCTTGGGGGTCCAAGATGGGGGGAGCCGTGGAGGGAAGAGCCAAGTCAGGAGAGAAAGAGCCAAGGCGGGTGGGGTTGTTGATGAGGCAGGACCCCTGGAGAGCCCTCCTGGAAAGCACAGCCGGGAGTGAGAGGCTGGGGGCCAGGAGGCGAGCAGTCTGGTCAGAGCTGAGCCCTCGGGGACCCAGAGCGATTGTCAGGAATTGTGTAGCATCCGTTCTCTAGTCTCCTGGCTCATGTCCCCAGAGGAGGCTTTTCTTTCTAAGGAGGCGTTAGAGTTGAACCTGAGGCCTGCAGTCCATACCTAGAGATCTTCCCATAGATCCTGAAGCTTACCTGGTTCTTCTCCAGACCTGCCTCTTGTTGCTACACCCGCTGTCTCAGGGAGCCTGCCGGGGAGGAGTCCCGCTGCCAGGAGGGGTGCAGCCTTCTTGCACCGCAGCCCCCCTCGCAGGCCTGAGTGGGCTCAGTTCCTGGCCGCTGGGTGGAGCTTCTGGGGTGCTGGTATTGGTGAGGGCCGGGGTGACATCAGCGGGGGCAGGATAGAGGCGGAGCCCTGGGGCTGGCACCACCTCCTTCTCTTCCCCAGGAAAGGGCAGGTGCCTTGCAGGCTGCTGGGCGCCTGCCTGGGTGGAGGAGGGGGTGGTGTTCAGGTCTGCCCCTGGCACTGCAGACTAGAGCCAGCTGGTGCTAGCCAGGTTGGCGCCCGGGGCCGCATTTCTGAGGGCCTGATATAGATGGTGGGGTAGAGGTCAACCTGCCTGAATGAAGCTCATCTCCTCTGGGCCTGCATGCACCCTGCCCAGATCCTCTGGGCCTGCATGCACCCTGCCCAGATCCTCGGGGCCAAAGAGAAGGCTGGCTTCGAGGTGGACAGGAAGTGAGCTGGGCAGACGTTTCCCCGACCCGAGGGGCCCTTCCACCAGTCCTCCGGCCATGACAGTCAGCCCCATCTCACTGGCCTCCCGGGACCATCTGGTGGAGTTCTCCAGGCAGAGATCAGGCGCATCTAAGCCCCTCCAGGAGGGCACAAAAGACTCAGGGCTTTTAACTCTGAGTACGGGGGAGCTCCGAGTGCTGGGGGCCTCTGTCTCCTTCTCGGGATGGCACGTTGTGACCCCCGCCCAGTTCCCCCCAACCTGCACTGAGTTCCTGTCTTGTATGGAAGGGGGGCTGCTGGTGGTAGAGCTGGGGGTGCTATCATAATTGCTTCTCAGGATCATGGTCACTTTTCACATGGCTGGCAGAGCTGTCCCATCGCTTTAAATCATGCCTGGCAGAGCGGTGACATTCTGGCCCCTTTGGAAAGTCTTCCTTGTGGATTGCTTCCTTAATAAAGGCCAATTAGCCAAGGGTGCCTGCTGGAGCAGGAGGAAGGCTGGCGCAGGGCTGGGTCGGGGGGGGGGGGGGGGGGCGGGCTCCTTGTTTAACCTCTCTATGTGGGGGCAGGGCTTTAGTTTGCCGCGCCCCCCCCCTCCCCCCGCCCCGCAGGCTGTTCACTTGTCCTCTGGGTGCGGGCAGCTTGATCTCAGCTCTCCAGTCACCTCGGGGGCACGTATTCGGTACTGGCTTGGTTGCCAGTGGACGCCGTGGCTGCCCCGTGGTCCATGACGTCTGGGACAGGGTCTGTGCACAGTGTGGGTGGGGTGGCCTGCGTGTCCTGAGTCTGTGGGCTGCCTTCTCTCAGGGAAGGCGGGGGTGGGCTCTGAGGGGTCAGCACAGAGTCCGAGCAGGACATACAGGCCAAGCTGGGCAGCAGGAGGCATGGAGAGGCTCCCCTCAAACCCCGGGGCTCCCAGCCTGCTCCCCACAGGGCAGCTCCACGCGGATGCTCAGGGTGGGTCAGGCGGGGGAGGAGGGCAGAGGCCCGGAGTCCCGGGCACGTGGCCGCGAGGGGATGCCGGCTGTGTTCGCTTCCTTTCCAAAGCATTAAAAATTAAACTTCCTTGTCTTGATATCTATTTTTAAATCATGTCAGAGCCAGCGTTGGTGTCAGTCAAGAGGGGGCGGGGAGGAGGACGGTGGAGAGAGAGAGTCCTGCTGAAACAGGGGAAAGTGCTGTCACCGCGGTGGGGAAGGGCCCCAGGCCTGTCCCCCCTCCCGTCCGCCGCGGCCCCGGAGGAGCACAGAAAAGGCCACCGGCGCCTCCACAGCCCTCCCCGGAGGACGGGGCCGGCCCTGCCCTGCCTCCGTGCGCCCGGCTGCCCTTGGCTGAACTTGACGGCGGGCTCACTGGGCTGTGGGGTCTCAATCGAGCCCATGCACTCATGCCGCAACTATTTCCTGAATGCCCGCTGCGTGCGCAGGGGCCTCCAGCGCTGGGGACCGGCTGACTGGGCTTGCACAGGGCGGATCAGCTTTCCCGGCCAGGAAGTCGCGGCTGGAGAGGTCACCTGGCCTGTCCTCCCCCCGGGGCGCTGGGACACTGAGCGCCCCTCACCCTCCCCAGCATTCTGGGCTGGGGCAGCGGTGGCCCTGACCCTGCATGCATCCCGGGAGCCTGACTTGACCTGTCTCTCCCTTCTCCCGTGCAGGGTGGTGGCTGTCTGACCTGCTCTCCAAAATGTCTGTGTCCATCAGAGATGAAGGGGAGGGAAAAATTGCCTGTTTCTTTTAAAGAGTGTCCAAGTTTAGAAAAAAGCATTAGAGAATTATGTCTTTGCTGTTTCTTCCGTGGGAAGGGCTGATCGGGTGCTCTGTGGCTAGTGTGCCCTGCGTGCATTTATTGAGCACCTGCTATAAGCCTGACAGAGAGTCAGACATGTAGAATAGGCAATTACAGTTCTGGGCAGTGAGTCTCCGTAGAGCTTCTTGAAAAAGGAAAAAGTGAAAGTTGTTCAGTTGTATTCGACTCTTTGTGACCCTATGGACTGTAACCCGCCAGGCTCCTCTGTCCATGGAATTCTCCAAGCAGGAATACTGGAGTGGGTTGCCATTTCCTTCTCCAGGGGATCTTCCTGACCCAGGGATTGAACTGGGGTCTCCTGCACTGTAGGTGGACTCTTTACCATCTGAGCTACAATGACCCAGTAATTAATACTGCTTAATAGCAACAAGATACAGAGAGGACAGTGACAGCTGGGTTTTGAAGGATGAATAGGAGTTTGCTGGATAGATGAGGATGAGGCCAGGGAGAAGGGTGATCCAGACAGAGTCTCCAGCACTTATGCAATGGGCTGAACACAGGAGACAATGGGTAATAACAGCCTGGACGGGGCCAGCAGAGCGTAGCTTCCTGGGCTGGTAAGTGGCTGGGGTTCGGAGGACGAGGATGTTCTTTGGTTTGGCGCCAGGGCTCTGTGGAAAGCGATGTTTTGCTTTCTGGGCAGTGACCACCATGACAGGTCTTGCTGTGCCACTCAGGCTGCAAGCTGTTGCCGTTGGTAATCCAGCTTAGGAGCCGCCTGCCGCTCCCCTCCGGCTGCGATGTGCCTGCTTACTTGGTCCCAGTTAGGAAGCTTTGAGGTGGAGGTAAACCCGTCAGGCAGAGTTAAGTCTTCTGAGCTATTGTCCCTGTTCACATTTGAAAGCTAATCTTCCGGCAGGAGCGGTGGGGGGTTGGGACTGGGACGTTAAAAATGGCACGTGGTGGGGAGGGTGAGGGCTGTCACCCCCAGCTTGTCCTCCAGCCCTGGGACCTCAGGGGACCTGAAATCTCTTTTAACAGCGTCAGACCGTGCTTCCATTCGGATGGGCTCTGCCGTCTTCTCCTTCGGGTCCTGGCAGGCCTCCTGAGAGCCTGGAGGAGGCCTTGGAAATGACTCCATGGACTGTAGCCCACCAGGCTCCTCTGCCCGTGGGATTCTCCAGGCAAGAATACTGGAGTGGGTAGCCATTCCTTTCTCCAGGGGATCTTCCCGACTCAGGGATCAAACCTGACCCAAGGATCACACCTGGGTCTCCTGCACTCTTTACTGTCTGAGCCACGAGGGAAGCTCCTGGAAAGGAAGGCTGTGGAGTTCAAATCCTCTCTGTTGGGTCAGGCAGCTCAGTACCATGCAGGAGGCCATGCTAGGGTGATTGCCTTCAGGGGGCTTCCTGTCTACTCCAGGGCTCTTCCCGAGGGTTATAGGTTCAAGTCACCCAGGCAGCTTTGTACAGACAGACACCCTGCCCTTCGACCTGTGGCCTACTGACTCAGAGTCCCCAGGAATGAGGCCTGTGTCATCGGGGTCTCCTGCCCCTCCTGCTGCCTGGGTTTCCCCACAGGTGACAGCATCACCTGTCCCGTGGGGCTGTCCCGGGGCCCAGGTGAGGCCGGGGGTGCCGGTCCAGGCCCGCTTCGGAGAGAGATGCTGGAATGCTGGACTCGGTGACCAGTGGGTGCAGGTGTTGTCACCACCCTCCTGCGGTCAGGTGCCCAGGGCTGGCATGACAGTGCTGGGCAGGGCTCTGGGGCCTGGACAGAGCCCCAGATGTCTCGTTAGGCTGGGGCGAGTTCTGGATGTCCTCTGCTCTCGGGCATACGGGGTAGCAATGGGAATGCAGGATGGGGTGGAAGGCAGCGGTAGAGGGCCGGGGTTCAGAGCTCAGGCCTGCAGCTGCCCTGCCTCACTGCACCCTTCCCTCTGACTCCAGTCGGACCACACCTTCCCCTGCCTCCCTTTGTCCCTGGTGCTGTGAATCGGGCCGACTGGGCCTGCAGTCACATAGCGGGGTCTCATGGCCCTCTGCCCTGGATGCTCCGAGGGCAGGTCATGGCCGCTGGTGCACTCAGGATTGGACTGTGCTGGGCAGCTTGGCCGTGACCTGAGCTGACAAGAGATGCCAGGCGTTCGGGCTTCCTCCAGGTCACTTTACTAACCAAAAACAATGGTCGCTTAAAAGTTTCAAAATGTGTAATGTAGCATATCTCAATTCATATAGTTTGAAAATGTATATGATGAACATGTGCCCACCATGTAGTTCAAGGATCATCATCTACACCCGTGAATCCTCTGTGGTCCTCCCTGGGCCACAGACCCAGCACCCTCCCTGGAGAGAACCATTCTCCTTACAGTTTGTGTTAAGTGTATCTCTTTATAGTTTTTCTGCATGTGTAGGCATCCTTAAACACCGTATCGTTTGGCTGGGCTTGTTTTTAGACTTGTGAGGGGTGGAAGCCTTCTGAACTTTGAAGAAGTTCCGTGTTAACACTTATCGATTCATCCATGTTGATATGTGTTATAAGAGCGTCTATGTTTTTGCTGCTCCAGAGAGTTCTGTTGTGTGAGTGTGCGGCGGTGTGTTCTTCTGGGGATGACATTTGGGTTATTTCCTTCTTTGCAAACATGCTTCTGGGAGCGTTCTTAAACAAGCCTCGTGGTGCACATATGCAGGAGTGTCTCTAGGGCAGCACTTCCAAAAATATCTCTGAAGGAGCAGCTCTTTTCTTCCAGTGCTCGGATGGGGGTGTGCTATGTGACTGGTAGCCAGATGCAGCCACAGGTGACCCCCCTGCATTCCCGAGCTCATCGATTGTGCGCAGGAATGTTCCGGCTGTGTCAAATGGCTGTAAAGTTCCTCAGTGTCGAGCCCGTCCAAGGACCCCACTTGGAGAACTGCTTCAGGGAACACGGCAAGGATTGGCCTTGCTCAAATTTAGGATACTTGCATTTCTGCTGTATCGGAGAGTGCCAGATTGTTTTCCAAAGTGGAAGCATTGATTGACATTTCCCCCAGTGGAGTGGCAATTGAAAATGGAAAATTTGGGGCAGTCTCCCATACAGTGGGCGTGAAATGCTGTGTTGTGTTTGAAATTTGCATTTCTCTGAACATTAGTGAACCTCTCTTCCTAGGTATACCAGTCATTCTTTGCTGCGAATGCCTGTTGACGTTTTTGTCCATTTTCCTACTGAGTTGTTTGCTACTTCCTACTAATATTTAAGTATTTTATTTATGTTCTGGATAATCATCTGTTGTCTTCTGAGTGTAGAACAAACACAGTTTACAGCTTGTCTTTTCACTTTCTTCACAGGTCTTTTGATAAACAAATTATTTACATTAATGTAGTCAAACTTCTCAGTCTCTTTTCTTTGTGAGATTGTACGTTTTATGTATTATTTAGGAAATATATAACATCTCGGGGACATCTTTATGTCCCTGGTAATAGGACAGTGCTTGTCACAAGATAATACGCACTCATAAATTTTTGAATGAATGAATGATCAAAGGCGAGTCCCTGTGTTTATTTCTGAAAGCTTTACTTTTCATACTTGAGTGCTTTGTAGATCTGGAATGTATTTGTGTGTGATGTGAGCAGGGCTTCTGTTCCTCTCCTCTTGTAACATCAGCTGTCTGAGTGCCCCCCTGCCCACTCGCCAGGCCTCCCTTCCCCACCGATGGGTATTGCGCCTCTCTCCCTGTGTTATACCGTCTCAACTCCCAACACCGTCTCAATTCCCAACACTTTATGACAAGTCTCCATAAGTGGTAGGAGACTTATGCTTTTCAAGAATGTTTCTGCTGCTCTATTTATTTAATATTTATTTTTATTTACTTCTTTGGCTGTGCTGGGTCTTAGTTGGCAGCACTCGAGATCTTAGATCTTCTTTGAGGCATGTGGGATCTTTAAATACGGCATGTGGGATCTAATTCCCTGACCAGGGATCGAACCCGGTCCCCCTGTGTTGGGAGTGCAGAGTCTTAGCTCCGGACCACCAGGGAAGTCCTCAGTGATGACTTTTTTTCTTTTAACCTTTCTTGGTATATCTCAGTAACAGTACAGACGGTACAAGCAGAAGGAGGGGGTGAGGGACAGCCAGTGTGAGTCTCTCTCTGTGTGAAGTTACTGTGATAGCACAGAGGAAAGGACAAATTCCTGAGGGTCTTGACAATTATTTTTGGCTGCACCATACAGCATGTGGTTCTCCAATCAGGGATCGAACTCATGCCTCCTGCAGTGGAAGCATGCAGTCTTAACCACTGGACCATCAGGGAAGCCCCAGTGGCCGAGGGTTTGTAAAATATCCTTAGCTTCCACTGGTTTGGTTCTACACTTGCATCTTCCCGGAGGTACACAAACTGTACATTCTCAGAGCTTCCTCCCCGCTGCACACACAGATAGGTATGTGTATACGTGTGCACATGTGTATATGACTAATGTTGTATGTATGTACACAAACATG
This sequence comes from Dama dama, assembly GCF_033118175.1. NCBI lineage: Eukaryota > Metazoa > Chordata > Mammalia > Artiodactyla > Cervidae > Dama > Dama dama. Next base: position 13,514,012 of record NC_083702.1, read on the forward strand.
TATGCATGTGTGAATAGCTTCCCTGGTGGCTCAGAGGTAAAAAATCTGCTCTGTGATGCAGGAGACCCAGGTTCGATCCCTGGGTCAGGAAGATCCCTTGGAGAAGGGAATGGCAACCTACTCCAGTATTCTTGCCTGGAGAATCCTATGGACAGAGGAGCCTGGTGGGCTACAGTTCATGGGGTCGCAAAGAGTTGTACACGACTGAGTGACTGTCACTTTCCTAGTGTAATATGTGTGTGCGCATTTATATGTGCGTGCGTGCTAAGTTGCTTCAGTCGTGACCACACACAGCGTAGCAGTGGAGGGTGACAGATGGCAGGGAGCCTGGCCCCGTTGGCTCTGCGGGATGCCACAGCTCCTGCTGTTTGTGGCCCTTGGGGCTCACTGCTCAGGAGTTGGCGTCCCCGGGAGAGAGAGTCTGGCTGGTCACCAGCCCACCCTTGGGCAGGGGTGGGCAGAGGTGTCCTGTCCCTGATTGACAGGAAAAGGCCACCTGTACTGGGGAGGAGGAGAATTCCCTGGAGAAAAAACGGGTGCTGAAGCCAAAAGAAGGGGAGGGTAGAATGTAGATGAAGTGTTTACCCCCCTGCCAGCCCCCCAGGGCCAGATGCTGCTCCTGGGGTCTGCTCCTCCCCTGAGACGTACCTTCCACACCTCCTGGAGAGAGAGGGCAGGAGCAGGTGGGGACGTGAGACCCAGGGCCCCGTCCATCGTCTCCGCTTCTGTTTTGCACGGCCGCCCTGACTCCCGAAGGTGAGGCGGGCAGCTTGGGTGCTCCTCTGTGTGCCCGGCGCCTGGCTGTGCCAGCCGGGTGTGTCTGAGTCTCTTGGGGGTGGGTGTTCTGGCTTCCCCAGAGGCAGGACACCCTCCGGGGCGTCCCCTGTGGATCCTAGCCTGTCAGCCTCTTTCCACATGCCTCCCCGGTGACCACGCTGGGCCAGAGGCTGGGCCAGCCGATGCCCTGGGGTGTGGCTGCGGGCATGTTGCACTTTTCAACCCTGCCTTTCCTCAGTGCTGAGTCCCTTGATTTCCCAAATGTGTCCTCAGTGATGAGCCCTGGTTCACTAACCCCCAGGCTGGCCTGGACAAGGGGCAGGCACGTGAGAAGGGGAATCTGAGCCCAGCAGGGTGTGAACCTGGGGATGGACCCCAGGAAGGAGGTGAGCTTGGAGGAGGAGGCGGGGATGGGGGGGCCTGTGGCTGCCCCTCGGGAGTGGAGGGGACCCCATAGGTGGAGTGGCTGCCGTGTCCGGAGGCGGTGTTGGGGGCACTCCTGACCCTGGCAGGCGATGTCTGCATCTCTGTGTCCACTGCCTGCCATCTGACTTCTGAGCAGAGCAGGCTTGATGGAGGAGGCAGGTCTCATGGAGTATCTGATGGCCAGCAAGGATGGGGCTCCAGGACCTGGAGGATGGGAAATGGACAGCCGGGGAGAAGGCAGGGCAGTAGGACAGTCGTGGAAGTTTCCGCATGAGAGGGGGCAGGGCAGCGTGGAGGATATGGGGGCAGGAAAAATAAGGTGATACTGGAAGCCTGGAAAAGGTATGATGCATCCAGTGTGGTGGACAGGGACTTTCTCCCCTGCGGTCGGTGGAGACGGCAGGTGGTGAGTTTGGAGAACGGGTGAATAGGTGGATTTGGAGAACAGGTGACCTGGCCCACAGACCCCCACGGCCCTTTGCCATGGGCTGTAAGGAAAGACAGAGGATGAGGTGGTTGGATGGCATCACTGATTCAATGGACACGAGTATGAGCAAACTCTGGGAGATAGCGAAGGACAGGGAAGCTTGGCGTGCTGCAGTCCATGGGGTCGCAAAGAGTCAGACACGACTGAGTGACTGAACAACTAAGGAAAGTGCGGCTGCTGGCAGGACCTTCCTGAGCCTTCCATGCTCCTGCGGTGAGCAGCAGCAGCCCTAGGGTTCTCTATAGCGAGGCAAGGGCCAGGGTTGGGGGGATGTGGTCAGGTGTGTTCCAAGTCACTGTGCCCCCACCTGCTGAAGGGAGGCTTCCCGCCTGCAGGCGACAACTCGCTGGATCCAAATCAGAGTGACAGCCTGTCAGGCCGATGAGCCTGGGTCCTGGGCACGAGCCCTGGGATGTCTGAGCCATTTAGGACACGGTCCTGACTGGGCCCTGAGGCCTGGGGGGGCGCCTCTGGGAAGGGGATGGGGACCCTGGGGGGTGGGGGAAGGAACGTGTATGCAGGCAGAAGAGCTCATCGCAAGGTGCCTGATTCCTTACCATTTATGGCAGCCAAAGTGAGCGGTCCCCTCCTGTCTCCCCTCTGCCTGGAGCCCCCTCCGCCTGCCCTGAGCTCCACCGCCTGCCTGCCGGGGGATGGGGCGCCTGTGTGGGTGTGAGTCAGGAGCGGTGGGAAGAGGAGTGACAGGATTCTCAGCATCCTGTTTTGCTTCCTCTCCTCCCTCCTGGATGGAGGCGTGGATGGAGGTGCCTCGCGTCTCATCAGGGTGGGGTGGGTGGGGCGGGCTGGGCAGCACCCCCAACCCCCCAGTGGGCCCAACTATGTAGACTGCCTCCCTCCCTGCTTCTAGAAGTGCAGGAGTCCTGCTTTTCAGGAAGATGTGCACCAGTTAACTCTTCAGTCACTCCTGGGATCCAGGTGGGAGGGTGGGAAAGAGCAGCAGAGGGGCATGGAGCCCCGGGTTCCAGCCCAGCTATTGCTGGCTGACTGTGTGACCCCAGAAAAGTTACTTCCCCTCTCTGAGCCGAAGTTACCACATCTGCTCAGTGGTGGACTTGGACCAGCTCGTCTCTAAGATCCCTCCCGGCTCGGCTCCGACATCTTGTGATCTTATGCATTTCTTATGCTCCCCTTTGTGTTTTCTCAAGATGCTTTATCTTTCTCTTCCTCTTCCTGGGTAGAGTGAGGGACCAGAGAGGGAGCTGCAGACCAGAGATGGAGCTAGGGACTTGGGATGGAGTTATTTACATCTCACAAGTGGGGAAACTGAGGACAGGGCGAGGGTGGAGCCACTGGGCGGGACCTGGTGTGTCCTCCATGTGCTGGAACTCACTCTCCAGGCCTCACCAAACTGCCCCAGATTCTGCTCCATCTCAGGGCCCCCGAACCTGCGGCTGCTGTGCTGTGCGGCTGGGCCCAGGTGCCTGGTCTCTGGGCCCCATGGCCCACCCGAGGTCAGGAGGAGAGGGGAGTCTGGCCGAGGATCCAGCCGCAGCAGCGCCCCCCCACCCAGCCTTCCCTGCCTGGGAGGGCTGTCACCACCGAGCCAAGCAGTAATGAGGGGCGGGCTGCTTCATTAGGCACCCCCACTACGGAGAGGAGAGGGGCGTGCTGTGTTTGACACCCAGCGCCTCCCGGCTCCCTTCCTATTGTTAGAAAGAAGCCTTAATTACGATTGTTCCAATTCCACCCTGCAGCACTGGGAAGAGCTTTCTCTTCCTGCTTCCCCAGCCCCCCTGCTCTTGCCTCCCTCCACCTCCCACCTCTGTCTCTCCCAGCACCCACTCCCATCCGGGCGCTCCCCATCCTGCTGTACTGGCAGCCGATGCCCTTTGAGAAAACAAACGACCCCCACCCCCATCCCCCCACCAAATCACGGCTGCAGGCTGTGATGCTGTCCCTTCACTGTGAATGCGGGACTATCCCGCCCCCACTGGAAAGGACACACAATTTTTACTTCCTGGCTCTCCACCACCACTGGCTGCATCTCCTCTTCCTTTCGACCCTCTGTCTTTCCGACTTTGTCTCAAGGGCCATGGGCACATGTGGAAAGAGCCTCAACAGGTGTGCGGGTTCCCCTTGCCACCCTGCTGTGGCCTCCCTGTGGGGACTTGAGCTTCTCATCTGCAGAATGGGAATAAACCTTAATACTAGGCTGGCCGGCCTGGGAGAATTGTCCGGAGGACACACCGCGGTGTTTGGGGAAGTCCTTGAAATCTGTAGAGGGTGGTGTTGGTGTAAATTAGGATGCCTGTCTTGTTCTTTCTGTAACTTCCTATGGTTCTATGTCCGTGTTTCTGTTTCTGGGTGGCCCCAAAGCTGGCAGTGGTTGTTCCCTGAGGCATTTCTCTTTCCAGGCAGTCTCGTGTATGGGTCTGGTTCTTGCAGGCCGGCTACCCAGGTGCCCATGGAGGCTGACACCTCGGCAGAGCCTGCTCAAGACTGCTGGAAAGTGGAGTGTTGAGTGGGGGCCCACTTGAGGCTCTGTGCTGGGCCGGGGGGAAGTGGGCTGGCCTGGGAGCATCTACTGAGGCTGGAGAGAGTGGCTCTGTCGGGCTGGTTCGGGTTTCTGGCTGCTCCGGGGCTCTGGGGTCCTAGGATGACCGTGGGAAGCTCTGGGTGTCTTGGGATCACGCAGCGTGGACCCTGTGACCTGGGGCTGACGGGGCACCCTGCCCTCACTCCCTGCCTAGGTCTGTGCTGGGGGAGCATGTTCATTTTGGCTGTAACTGCCCTGTGGGGCTGCTCAGATCAGGTGCCCATCCTCTACTGGACAGAGCCCGTGGCTTGTGCTTCAACCATGGAGGTGGAGGTAGGTTTCTGGGGAAGGATGCTCGCCAGCATCACCGTGGACCACTCCTCTCTCCACTCGAGGAGACCAGGAGGCTCCTTCCTTCCCCAGACACGTGCAGACACCCTTGCTTAGACCAGTGCAGCTGAGTCTGTGGGCAGGGCGGGGCCCTCCGAGAGCCTTCAGGCAGCTTCTCCAGCCGGGTCCTCCCCATTCTGCACCATCTCCGAGAGGTGCCCAAAGCACGTCTTCCCTGGAGAGCGTCAAGACCGTATTTTGCTTTTATCGAGGCTGGGTGGTCGGGGGTCCAGCCACATGGGGACTAGATCAAGGCCACCTGCCTTCAGTGGAACCATAGGTGCCCAAGTGTGTTAGATGGGGCAGGAGGTGGCCTGGCCTCCAGGCTGGGTGGGTCCCCAAGGGGTTCGCTGCAGCCCCTTGCCTGCTCCCCACTGTTGGCCGATGTCTCCAGGAATCTGTGGGCATCCTGGAGAAACATGGGAACGTGGCCCTCCTTTGCTAAGGCCCTGACCTCCAGCCTTTAGACACGACAGGCATGGCCCCTTATTTCACAGGGCCCTCGTGGAATTCCAGGCTAGGCCACTACCCCAAGGGCCCACTGTCCTGGGGGAGACTGGGCTGCCAGAATGGGCCTCTGACCAGGGTTGGAGGAAGGGTGGGGTGGGGGGGGGGGTGGGCAGAGTGCTGCCCTGATGCTTAATTTACTAGAGTTACGTTTCTGTTTTGTTTTTTGTTTCTTTTATTCTTGTTTGATGTTTCCAAACTTCTGTTCATGCCTCTCTCCCTCTGGGTTCCCGCCACCTGGATGTTAGGAGATTTTAGGAGGTATTGGGAGGTGAGCCTCCATGCTCCCCCGTGCTGCCCCCTGACTTGGAATTCGGGGGCCCTTGTGGAAGGCATCTTGGGTCCCTTGCTGGCGATAACCCCGTCAAGCAAGAGGTTGACCTAGGTCTTGCGTTCCCGGTGATACAGAAGGAAGCAGCCCCAGCCCAGCCAGCGACCACTGCTCTGGCGTCTCCCGCATCACCGAGGCATCAGGCAGAGGGGTGGCCAGCCTTTCGGGGTGCGGGAAGGGGGTTGAGGTGAACGCTGCTCCAGACCTCCTGCGGTGGTGCAGACACAATTCTCCCCCAGGAAACTGGGGATGGGGAGAAGAAAGAGCACATGGAGACAGGGATGCTCTGGCCACGCACTGTCCTGCCGGCATCCCTGTGCCCCTCCCCCTTCCCTTCCTCTTCCCCTCCCCCTTCCCCTCTCCCTCCCCCTCTCCCTCTCCCCCTCCCCAGCATTCTCTCATCCTCCTTCCCTCCTTCCAGGCTTCCCCAGCCCTGGTGGGAGGTGACGGTAATAAGGTAGGAAGGGCACTGGCTTTGGAGACACACAGGCGGGTCTGATTCCTGGCATCACCACTTCCTGTTTGTACAAACCTGACCTCCTCCTCTGTAGAATGGGACAGTTTCTGGCTCAGGCAGTAACTGAAACGCTGAAGAGGGTTTAGCCCGTCGTCCAGCGAACGACGGGCGTGTGGGGCCGGGTGAGGTGTGTGTGTGATGCTGGCTGGAGTGGTGTAGCTGTGCTCCCCAGCCAGGAGCCGTGGCAGCCTGTGTTCAGAACTAGGCTGGAGGGCCTGTTCTGCGTTCGGCTGCCCCGCCCCGCCGGCCCTCTAGGCTGTGTGTTGGCTTTTTCTCCAGCTGAAGGAGGCGGGCAGGCGAGTCATTCTCCTCCTCCCGCCCCTCCCCTAGCTCCGTCAGGGCGGGAGGAGGCGGCCAGAAGTGGAGTGAGTCCCGCCCCCCAGGGCTTTAAGAGGCTGAGGAAATGGAAGGTGGGGTTCTGTGCTTTTAGGATGCTCTCCAGGGACTCAGCGCTTAAACCAGAGTGAAAACCTCTCTGAGCTCTTGAGAAGTGGGCCTGGAGGAGGCCCCGGGGCCTGCATGAGCCAGGCTAGCGGGACGTGGCTAGGCAAGTGGAAGGGCTGGCACGGGCTGTGACCTGCCCACCTGGCCTTGCTGGCGGGGCTGAGGCCTGTCCGTGGGGGAGACTGGGCGCCCCACCGAGGGTCTCGGCAGAGCCCGAGTGAAAGAGGAGAGCAAGGCCTGAGAAGGGACGAGGAGGAGAGGAGAGGGAAGAAGGGCAGGAAGGAGTGGGGTGGGGTGGGGTGGGACAGAGGGGCGCCCAGGTAGCATCGCAGGGATACCTGCTGCCTCTTTCTCTCCGAGGTGATGAACGCACATCTGCGTCACCAGCTGCCTGGCCAGTAATAAATGCATCTAGCTGGATCTAGGTCATCAGAAAAAACAAGCTGGTGTTTCTCGTCTTCCTTTACCTCGGGCAGCAGTGCCCTGGACTACAGCTGGGACCCCAGGAGGGGCCGGAGGAACGGGGCGCCAGGGTGGACTTGCCAGCTGTCAGGCCCACTCAGCCAGCCAGGCAGCCGCCGTGGTGACTCTTTGCCTTGTGTGGCTGTGAAGTGAAGGCCCCAAACCCAGAGGGATGAGGGTTTTCTCTCCCATCGGCAGCTGTGAGCGTGGGCTCAGAGTCAGACTTCGTGGTCCAGCGAGGCAGCCCGCCCTGTCCAGGCTGACATCTTCCTCTGTGGACGATGACAGTGACCACAGCTGACCTGGCGCTGTTGTGGGGGTCTGCAGGGCGTGTCCCGCTCGCAGGAGGAAGGGAGCTGCTGCTTGCTTGTCTTAAGTCGCTTCAGTCGTGTCTGACTCTTTGCGACCCCATGGACTGTATCCCGCCAGGCTCCTCTGTCCATAGCATTCTCCAGGCAAGAATACTGGAGTGGGTTGCCATGCCCTCCTCCGGGGGATCTTTCCCACCTAGGAATCAAACCAGCGTCTCTTAAGTCTCCTGCACTAGCAGGCGGGTTCTTCACCACTAGTGCCACCTGGGAAAGGAAAGTGCTGCCTCGTTTAACTCAGTCCTGGGGCCAGTGTCAGGCCCTGAGCAGGACTTAGCTTCTGGAGGGGAGACATCCGGACCTCCCTAGCCAGGAGTGAAGGAGCGGCCCGGTTGGCAATTTTCTTAAACTGAGACCCCTTTTAAGATTCTAGAGGTTTGTACTCCTCACTCTGGAATCCAGGATTAGAGCAGAGAAGGGAGAAGTTGAGGATGAGTTCAAGGTACCCACAGCAGCTGCCCGTTCTGGGAGCGCACACCACCCAGGACCCTGGTCTGAGCACCCACCTGTGTTAATCTCATCTGGCTGGTTCTGGAGCCTTCTGTGCTCCTGACCACTATGTTCCCTTTGCTCCCACAGGCCGATGACAGACGGGGGAACGTGACTTGTTGTGAAGCTCTCAGAGCTGGCCAGGCCCCGGGCCTCATTTCGGATGCCCTCCAGGGGGGTCTGGGAGGGCAGGCAGCACCTGGCTGGCAGGTCGTAAGCCCTATGTCCAGTTACCCTTGTGGTGGAAACTCAGGGGCCAGGCCTGGTGGCCTGTGCCTAGCACAGAGCAGGCAGCATGGGTGGGCAGAGTGGACAGGGTGATCAGGCTGAAGCTGGCTGTTTGCTGGGAGAGGGGGGTGTGGCGGGGATCTGTGGAGGAATCTGATACTAGTTTTCACTGGGACTGACATAACCCTGCCGTCCTGGCCGTGACGGCTGCCTCCCTGTGATGGGACACCCTCATCCCATCCCCTGGGGACCAGCGTGCCAGGCTGCCAGTGGAGGGGCCCAGGTGGGATGGATTCTGTCCTTCAGAGGGCAGACCCTGCTCACCATAGATCCTGGATAAGCAGCATGCCGGCCTTGGTCCGTGGCTCCCAACTCTGGAGCCACCTTTCACCCGTTGCTCTTTTCCGAAGATGCAGAGAGATAGTTCAAGTTGCCTTGTGTGGCTCTGGGGCAGGAGAGCCCTGGGCTGGGCATTGGGCTGACCTTTTGCAGGTTTGCTGGGTTTTGGTGGGAGGAGGGAGGGGAGAGCAGCCAGGGTCGTGGGGCTACGTCACCCCGAGCACAGGCGGGGCTTCCCTGAGCTCCCTGGCTGCAGGCCGAGGGGGAGGGGGCAGACCCTCATCAGGACCACTTGCTTGGTCTCTCACCCCATCCATTACTTGCTCCTTCCCCGGTTCGTTCATTCATTCATTCATTCAGGCACCTGCTTCTGCAGGGGTGGGACACAGACCTTGCTTTGTCATGACTGGACTGCCTTGACACACAGAGATATTATTTTGTATTAAAAGGAAATAGTAGGGACTTCCTTGGTGGTCCAGTGGCTAAGGCTATGTGCTCCTCATACAGGGTTTCCAGGTTCCATCCCTGGTCAGGGAACTAGATCCCACATGCCGCCACTGTAAGATCCCACACACTGAAACAAAGGTTGAAAATCCTGCTTGCTGCAGCTGAGACCTGGTTCTGCCAAATAAATAAATAAACATAAAATAGAATAAATAAAAACCACGGAAAATACTGAAGAAGGCTGAGCACCTGATCGAAGTTTTTTTTTTTAGTTTTGATAAAATTTTATTTCATAACACTATCACTAGGCCATTCAATGCCTTGTTCAGAGCAATTTCAAGTTCATGGCAAAACTGAGCAGAAGGTTAAAGAGAGTTCTCAGGTACCTTCTGCCCCCAACCCCAGACAGTCTCCCCTTAGGAGTCAGCACCCCTCAACAGAGCGTACACTTGTTACAACCAGTGAACCGGTATTGACACACCTTTATCACCCAAGTCCACCCTTTACATTGGAGTTCACCCTTGTTGTACGTTCTGTGGGTTTGGCAGGTGTATTGTGAAAGGTGTCCACCATGGAAGTATGATACAGATTCGCTTCACTGCCTGAGAAATCCTCTGTGTTCTCCCTCTGCAGGCGAACTTACCATCGGATATGGACATAAAACACGTTATTTAAGGGACCCCGATGGGGGTGTGTTGGAGAGGAAGTGGGCAGCGGCTTGGTGTTCTGTTTCCTTAGATCTGCCCAAGCTTCTGCCATCTGCTCCTGGCAGTTCTTCTGATCAACTGTATTGAACTTCTTGGCTGCCCCTGACACAGCGCTGGGCTTGGCCTTGCTGGGGTGCAGGGGGTGGACCATGGCCCCAAGGAAGAGGCAGTGTGAACGGGATCCCCGCTTCCTGCACATGGGGTGCTGGCTGTGGCCCCGGCGAGGCCTGTTTGGCCTTGGGCTGAACTGGGACTTCCAGAGTCAGGGGTTGGGGGGGCTGCAGCTGGTGGGCGTGGAGGCCCTGCCGGGGTGGCCTTCGGTGATTGTGGCCGAAGGAAGTGGGGGAGGGGGAAGGGAGGCAGGTTCAGCACTCGCTGCCTGGCTGGACCTCCCCTTGCCAGGCTGGCAGGCCTCCCAGCACCCATGAGGGCATGTCTGGGTGAGCCACAGGGGTCTTGGCTCCTGACAGCCGCTCCCCAGCCCAATGCCGCCCAGAGATGCTCCCGATGCTCGTGTGTGGGGCCTGTGCGATGGTGGCTCATTTGGTGCTCTGGCTCCGTCACCTGCGTTCTTGCCGAGAGCATGCCAAGTCCAGGGCCTTTCTCCGGTGGGTCCCCAGGAAATACTGTCAGCGAGAACCAGAGACTCAGGCTCCCCGCTGCTGGCCTCTGGGTCCCTGTTCTCCCATGGTTTATATCTGTCTCCTTAAATCACTCTCCAGGCCACGTGCTGGGACCTCTCCTCCTCTCTTCACTGTGGGTTTTGTCCCACACTGTGGGTGTAGTCCCAGCTCATCCATCCAGATTTGGGGAGCTGCTGCCAGAAACACACGAGGAGGTTGGGGTGGCCAGACGGGCGGAGCGTGGGCAGGGAGGCCGGGCCGCAGGCAGAGTGGACCTGCAGGGCCCACCGCCCAGGCTGCCCACTGCTGTCTATTAACTCTCCATTAGCATGCTCCGTGGCGTTCCCTCTAACAGTTTGATTTATGCCGCCGCGGTTTTGCTTACAAATTAGAAGCTGCTATTGTGCTAAGTCGGCTTTAAAATCGATGCAGAATAATTGCAGTACACGGTAGCTGGACGACATTAACATCAGAAATGCACCGTGGTCGTCATCCTTGGAACAACCACGACCCATTACAGGGAGATTCCAAGCCCTTTCCCCACCTAATTTGAACACAGCTCAACCCCAAGGGCTCCCCCAGCACGGCCAGCCCCTGACAGAGAGGTGTCTCGAAATGGATTTGCTCGGAGTCGGGCTGGTAACCATCGTGTTGAAGTGCCTCGGAGGCGTCTGGCCGGACCGAGTTTGTCTCACTGCCTGCTCCAGACCCCCGGCTTCCGCAGTGTGTTTTGCTGTCTTGATGCTCAGCATGGCGCTCTGTGTGAGTGCCTGCGTGTGCCTGTGTGCACACGCACGCGTGTGCGTCTGTCTTGCCTTGGAGTGAAGAACAGTACCCCTGAGGCCAGGCTGTCATCTTGTATCCTGCCTCCCCAGCACTTCCCATCATCAGCTCCTCCGTTTCCTCACTGCCGGCCCTCTGGGATGGGCTCCGGGGGAGAGCAGGGCAGGCCAGGTGTCTGGACGTGGAGCCCTGAATTGGCGGCAGCAATGGCAGCAGGTACTTGTTAGCAGAGCCGTCAGCCTGGGGGCCGAAGGGCGGCCAGACGGCAGGACGGCTGTCACTCTTCTCTACCCAGTGGAGTCACAAGTAGCTTTAAGAGAAACTCCTGATGCTGGGCTGCATCCTCAGAAATCCTGCTCTGATTGGTCTGGGGTGTCTCCTGGGGACCCCTACCCCAGAGATTCACATACACCTGTTACCAAGGCTGAGAACTGCCGTCTAGTCCATTTCTCTGACTTCAGATGGGTCTGTGCTTCTCTAGATGGGAGCCATACTGTGCTGCTGAGCTGTGCTTAGTCGATCAGTTGTGTCTTGTATCTGACTCTTTGTGAACCCATAACTATAGCCTGCCAGGCTCCTCTGTCCATGGGGATTCTCCAGGCAAGATACTGGAGTGGGTTGCCATGCCCTCCTCCAGGGGATCTTCCCAACCCAGGGATCGGATACAGGTCTTCTGCATTGCAGGCGGATTCTTTACCGTCTGAGTCACCTATATGGCACCTATGGAGAGTATGGCTCTCCACCAGTTAGGGAGCAATACTAACTGGTGTCAAAGATCTCTGAAAAAAAAAAAAAAAAGGAAAAAGGGGAACTGATAGGTGGGAAGTTCTTCCTTCCGTCTAACCAGAATTCCTGCTGCTTCGGATCCTCCCATTGCTGGATGTGAGTGCCTGGCTCCATCTCTCTGCATGGATGGTGTCAGGTGGAAGGTCATCCCTGGGAACGTGGGGACCCTGCTGTCTCATAAACTGGACGCTGAGGCTTTTGTTGGGGAAGCTGTGACAAACCTAGATGGCGTAATAAAAAGCAGAGACATTTCTTTGCTGACAAAGGTCTGAGTAGTCAAGGCTACGGTTTTTTCAGTAGTCAGGTTTGGATGTGAGAGTTGAACCATAAAAGGGCTGAGCGCCGAAGAATTGATGCTTTCGAACTGTGGTGTTGGAGAAGACTCTTGAGAGTCCCTTGAACTGCAAGGAGATCAAACCAGTGAATCCTAAAGGAAATCAGTCCTGAATATTCATTAGAAGGACTGATGTTGAAGCTGAGGCTTCAATACTTTGGCCACCTGATGCGAAGAGCTGACTCATTGGAAAAGACCCTGATACTGGGAAAGATTGAGGGCGGGAGAAAGGGACAACAGAGGATGAGATGGTTAGATGACATTACCAACTCGATGGACATGAGTTTGAGCAAACTCAGGGAGATGGTAAAGGACAGGAAAGCCTGGCATGCTGAAGTCCACGGGGTCGCCGAGTCAGACATGACTGAGTGACCGAACAACGACAGCATGGCTTTCCTGAGGACCGTGCTGTGTGCTCCAGGCCGCTGGGGTGGAGCTGGGAGCCCTCGGGGACCTGCAGTGTCAGAGGGAGGGGTGCAAGCAGTCAGACCCCTTATTCACACAGGACCCAGAGAAGGAGAGGACTTGGCCAGCAGGTCGCAGTGAGCCTCCAGTTCAGGCCGGCCTGGACGCCCCAGGCCTGGCTCCCATCAGAGCCACTTCCCACCCCTGGAGAGAAGCGGGCCTGGACCCTGTCTCTGGGGAGGCTGAGCCTGGAGGTAGGATCCCCGCATCTCAAGCAAGGCTGAGCGCCTGCCGGCTCCCAGACACACGCGCTGTGCCAGGAGGACCGCGTGACGGGCTGGGGGAATGACAGTTGTCGGGTCTGGTTTGACGCCAGTGCGGGCCCCTGACACATCCCCTGGTTCTGTCAGCTCGACTGCTGCCGCCACGTGCTTTGTGTGACGGTGGTAGGAGGGAAGCAGGTCTGCCCTGGATGGGCCAGCGCCCCCATGAAGGGGAGCAGAGCGAAGGTGTGGGGGACAAGGGGCCCCAGATGGGGGTCAGGCCGTCACTCGTCACTGCAGGGTGAGCATCCCCTGTGACCTGGCTCCGTGTGGGGCGCAGAGGTGCTCTCAATGGGCTTGGCCCCAGCCTGGAGAGCTCCATTCTGGCGGAGAGACAGGCTCCATGTCAGCTTGGCATGCTAGGAGCTGTGAGTGGGTAAACACAGGAAGCTGTGTGGACGCCGGGACGGGCACCTGGCCTGAAGTCAGGGCCTGGGGCCTGCTCTTGTCTGCATTCGGGGTGAGCGGAGGCGAGCCACTTCAGGCCAGACTGGGCTTTGCCTCCTGGTGTTTCTCCCTGCGCCCCACCCGGGAGGCCACCCCTCCCCCCACCTCCCCCCCTGCCAGGAGTCCAGCAGCGGGACCAGCCTCGGTTTCTGCACCTTCTGCAGGAGAGGGCAGGGTCGTAGGGAGGCTGTCACGCCCAGGGTCTGGAGGTCTGAGTACAGGAGTCTCGTGCTTGCCCACACTGCTCGGGGGCAGTCTGCAGGCAGCTGCAAGCGGGCAGTTCCTCGTGGGCTGATGGCCGGTTGTTGCGTCCTCATGGGGAGATGAGCAATGCATCTTAGCACGCTGCCTGACTCAGCTTGGTTCCGGAGCCTGGAAGCGGGGAAACAGCCCTCTCCCCTCCGCAATAACAGGAAGAGGGGGCAGAGGAATTGGCTTGTCTGGGGGAACAGAAGGGATTATTGTCCAAATAGGTCATGCTCATCAGAGGGGCGTGACTACAGCCGCCCCAGAGCCTCCAGGCTGGTCCCCAGGAAAGGTGGGTGGGGTCTTTCTTAGCTGGAAGAGGGGGCCTGTGCCAAGAGGACCCGGAGGGTCATGCTTTTGTGCTCAGTCTACCTGCTGGGCCAGGCTGGAGCCACTTCCTTCCGACCACAGTCAAGGTCCCAGGGCCCATCTACATCCCAGGCCTGGAACTTCCCTGGTGTTCCAGTGGTTAAGAATCCACCTCCCAATGCAGGGAATGTGAGTTTGATCCCTGGTCAAGGAACTAAGATCCCACCTGCTGGGGGCAACCAAGCCCACGTGCCACACCTAGAGAGCCGGCGTGATGCGCCGAAAACCCAGCACGGCCAGAAAGAAGAAAAGCCCAAGAAACAAAACCAAAAAGCCGTCATCCCGGCCTGACGTGAGGCAGAAGAGAGGGGTCAGGGCTGCTGTTCTGCCGTCTCTCCTGGTCAGTTTTGGGGGTTGCAGAGTGGAGCAACTGTCCTCCCCCAGGGAGGACGGAGGTCCTGGAGATTGCCCTGGCTCAGCCGTGGGGGAGGACAAAGGAAGGTGGTTTTTTATTCTCAGAATTGCACATAACGGCAGGCGCTTCTTTCAAGTCCAGAGACGAGAACCTTCCCTTCTTGGTTTTGGGGCTTTGGTAAGGAGACTCATTTTCCTGCTTTACCCACACGTTCAAGGAGACTGGCCGGGATGTTTCTGGGGGATGCTCAGCTCCAGAAAGACTGGCTCACATCTCGGCAGCCTCGGGAGAGCCCACCCCGAGTCCTTGGGCCGGGATGTCCTTCGGGGCCGCCTGGACTCTTCCCCTTCCTCTGGGGGGAATGCTGACTCTCCCTGGGGATGGAGCATCCAGGCCTCCCTGGGGTTCAGATTTGAGGGCTGTCTCCTTACATCCGACCCAACAGCAGAGAGGGCCCAAGCCCGCTGCTTAGTGAGATTCTTAGGTTCAGCCAGGAGATCCTTGCGCTTACCCAGCATGTCTGGGTGGGGTGCGGAGGCTGGGACGGAGCCCTCATCCCCAGGCCTCTGTCTGTGGACACGGCGAGCCCTGTAGCATCTTGTCTGTGCATCAGCGACAAGCACCTCGGTGGGCAAATCTGGATCAGAGCGTGCGTGCTAAGTCACTTCAGTGGTGTCCGACTCTGAGACCCCACCTGGGCTCCTCTGTCCATGGGATTCTCCAGGCAAGAATACTGGAGTGGGTTGCCATGCCCTCCTCCAGGGGATCTGCCTGAAACAGGGATCAAACCCTCGTTTCTTGCATCTCCGGCATTGGCAGGCAGGTTCTTTACCACTAGCGCCGCTTGGGAAGCCCCGTGAGTGCTTACTGGTGAAGAATTAAATGCAGGAGCCAAAGCCAGCAGTCATTTCAAGCAGCACCGGAGACCGAGAGCCCCAGGGCAGCGGTAGGCACTGTCTGCCCTGCCTGTGCCAGGTTTTTTGGGGCCTGAATGTGTCCCCCAAGGCTGTGCAGTCTGGCTTGTTGGCGCTGCTGGCAGAGGCTTTAGAGAGCTGCTGCAGCCTCCTGATGAGGGCTGGCCTCGGGGAGGCTCTGGGAGGCCCACCGTATGTATGGTTCTGTGGCTGGTACACCCTTGGGCTCCATGGGCCACCATGGTCAGATGCCTGAAGGGGCAGAGCTATTTCTGGTGGGCACAGAGGAGGAGTGTGGATGAGAGATGGTGCAAGGCTGCCTCGTGGGCGGACCACCCCTGCTTCTATCCCCTCGCCCCCTCGCATGACTTGTCCTTTTCTTCACCGGTCTTGGTCCTCCCTGCCCAAGCCTGTGTGAGGCTAGGGGCCTGGAGTCCAGCGGGCCTTGTAGATAACAGGAGGTGGGATGCTTCATAAACACGGGTGATCAGTCTCACCCAGGTGGGCTGGGATGGTACAGAGCTTGACTCCTGACAAAATTATAGTGACCAAGGATGACGGACACCTGTGTGAAGCTCACCTGTTCAACAAACACTGTCAAACACATTTCTCATCTTCTTCTCCTGGCTCCTCTCAAGGATGTAACAACAGCTAATATTTGTTGAGCAATTGCTATGTGCCAGGCACTGCAATAAATGTTTTACATGCATTTGAAAAAAATTTTCTCCTAAAGGAAACCCTCCTACATTGTTGGTGGGAATGTAGATTTCTACAGCCACTTTGGAGAATAGTATGGAGGTTCCTTAAAAAACTAAAAATAGAGCTATCAGGTGATTTTCAGCAATCCCACTCCTGGGCGTATATCTGGAGAAAACCATACTTTGAAAATGTACACGCACATCTCAATGTTCATAGCAATACTTTTACAATAGCCAAGACATGGAAGCAACCTAAATGTCCATTGACAGATGAATGGATAAAGAAGATGTGGTACATATATACACAATGGAATATTACTCAGCCATAAAAAGGAATGAAATAAAACCATTGCAACAACATGGAAGGACTTAGAGATGATCTTACTAAGTCAAGTAAGTCAGGCAGAGGAAGACAAATACCATATAACACTTATATGGTTAACACTTGTATGTGGAATCTAAAATATGACACAAATTAACCCATTTATGAAATAGAAACAGACTCACAGGCTTAGAAAACAAACTTTTGTTTACCAAAGGGAAAAGGTTGGGGGGGCAGAGATAAATTAGGAGGTTGGCATTAACAAATGCACACTGTTATATATAAAATAGGTGATCAACAAGAACCTACTGTATAGTACAGGGAACTCTACTCATTATTCTGTAATGACCTATATGGGACAAAATTCTGAAGAAGAATAGATACATGTTTGTATATAATGAAATCTCTTCGCTGTGTATTTGAAACTAACACAACATTGTAAGTCAACTACAGGGGTAGTTTCGTCTCTAAGTCGTGTCTGACTCTTGTGACCCCCATGCGTGTAGCCCTCCAGGCTCCTCTGTCCATGGGATTTCCCAGGCAAGAATACTGGAGTGGGTTGCCGTTTCCTTCACCACGGGATGTTCTCGACCTAGGGATGGAACCCAGGTCTCCCCCCTTGCAGGCAGATTCTTTCCCACCTGAGTCCCCAGGGAAGCCCCTATTTTCCCTCTGCATCTCTCTTGTAAGGACGCTCGCCATGGCACTTAGGGGTGGTCCAGGATGATTCCCCATCTCAGGAGCCTTAACTCAGTCACACACACGGAGACCCTTTGCCCAAATCAGGTCACTCACGGGTTCTGGATTAGGGTGTGGATGGACACGTGAGGGCATCTGCGGGTGCTATGGACCCAGGTGGCAGGGGCTGGTCCCGGTTCAGACCCAGGGGGCGGTGGGGGCCCAGGTGTACGAGCCCTCCCCGTGAGGGCTGGTGTGCAGAGCTGGAGCGGTGGCCCCCACCTGGGGCCTCATGGTTGCGGGGGGCGTCAGGGCCGCGGCCGAGCCGCTCTCACGCTTCCCTCCCCCTCTGTCTTCCAGCCCTCAGCCGCTGGACCCGGGGGCCCCTTGACTTTCTGGTTCCTCTCTTGGCCTCCGGACTCGCCTTCTCCAGACTCAGCTGGCTGCCCGGCTGCCCTCTGCTTTCTCACTGTTGATGAGACCCTCTCTCCTGGCTTCTGACCACACTTGCCCTCTGCAGCGTTCCTGCCTGGGGCTGGCTGGCAAGGGCCTCTCACCAGGACCTGTCTATGCCGTGAGCCCATGCCCAGGCTGAGAGCCCTGTGCGCAGGGCTGGATGGGGAGGTGGGCTGTTGGTGGGACTGCCCAGAGGTGGAGCAGTGGGCTGCTTCCCCGCTGCCTTTTGCCGAACTGGAGAGAGTGAGGACACGGGCTTGTGGCTGCATTGCTCCTCTGCCAGGTACTACCCGGGCTGAATGCAGACGGAGCCCCTTGCCGCCTCACAGGCCCGGCCGGCAGCCTTCGATCTGGCAGGCGCTGCTGCCTCAGCCTCTATCGCAGAGACGTTTCAGGAACCGCTGCTGTGTGGGCCTCTTGTGGCCCTGAGCAGCAGACCAGGGCCTCCTGCCTTCCCAGCTCATTCCCCAGCCTTCCCGCCCCTCCTGCTCATCTGAGCACTGCCCTGGCCGACCCCCTGCACACCTCCTGCCCCCAGATTGCCCGAGCCTGTCTGAGTGGCTGGGAACCCTGGCCGGAGTGGGGGGCGTCTCTGATCACCCGAGGGGATGAAGGGTCTTGGAGGTCAGGAGGCAGGCTCAGTCCCGGCTCCTCCGGGGACTCAGCTGGGGAAGCGGATGTCTTCCCTGGTGCTTTGTCCCGGGTCCCGGCTTTTCTCTCCCTGACCTTGTCTCCCCATCTCCCCCCACCCCCAGCCCCAGTCTTGTCCCTCCGCTGGCACCTCTGTTGCCAAGCAGTGCCCACCAGGGCCTTGCCCATCCCGCCCTGGGGCCAAACGTTTCCTTTGCACCTGCCTTTGCAAACAGTCGATGCCTACTGAAAGCTCTTCAACCCTTGGGGCCACAGTCTCCTAAAATAAGGGTGGAACAGTGGTTTCTCAGTCCCTGAAGACCGTCTCAGGCCCCAGGGGTGTTCCTGGCTACTCTGGGACCAGCGGGGATGAGGGCCTCTCCCAGCCTGTCCTACTGGCTGCTCTCGCAGCTCTCCCAGCTCTCCCAGCTCTGCCCCTACCCGTGTCCCTCACTCCCCACTCTCCTCCCCCGTCAGCTGCTGCTCTGGTCCTCCGCTCCCTGAGGAAGTACTGATTTATTGGAAGCTTGCCTGTCCCGAGGTCACCCAGGAGACCCCCCCCCCAAGGATGCCACAGGGCTTCCCTGACCCCCATCTGGAGACCCCTGGCTAGTAGGATCTCTTGCGCCCCTCCCTGCCTGGAGTGATGGGGCAGGGCTGGGGTGGGGAGATTGTTTATCAGGGCCCGGTGTGTCCTGCCATCAGCCTGCTGTCCAGGGGGTGAAGGACGCCTCAGACTGGGGACACTGCTTAGTCAAGAGCGTGTGCCTGGGTGTGTAAGGATTGTGGGCTTTTAAAAGTAATTTTAACTTCTTGCCAAGAATGCCGCACATTTTTTCTCTCTCTGCCCAGTGGAGCCTGTGATCCCTGCAGGAGGCAGCAGGTGCAGATATGAGCGAGGCGGGGGTGAGGTGAGGGGGGGTGGGGGAGGGTGGGGTGGAGGGGGCAGGGATGTCCCAGGTCCCCCCGCCCCCTCGGGCTCCCTGACCAGGCCTGGGATCTGGGGCCTCTGGATTCCTGTTGGTGGTACCCTGACCCTCCAGGTCAGGAAGGAAGATACTAGTTCTGCTGCCCCCACGGCAGACGCCAGCGTGCTCTGGGGTGGGGAGTCAGTGAGAATGATGCTCCCAGGTCAGGCCCTCGCGCTGGCCTTGGCAGGGACCAGGTCCCTGGCCTCACCCCCGCTTCCCGAGAGAGAGGTGCCATGGGACGAGAGCTTGGAGGGAGCACGCCAGATCCATACATGATCACCGGCTCCGTCTGTGCCCATGCCGGGCCCACCCTGAAGAGGTCAGCAAAGCGTGGGGCTGGCAGGGCGGGGCGGGTGGAAATTCACGTGGAATTGGCTCGCCTGGGTGCCAGGGCAGCAGATGTTGGCGTCGGAGCCTGCATGGGGTTCGCTCCAGGCCGTGGGCGGGCGGCACCTTCAGATGATCTCCTGGGTCGGGTTTCTCATTGGCTCCGGGCAGGGCCTTTCACTTTCCTCCACCTTTTCACCCACTGTGGCATGTGGGTCCGGCCAGCAGAGTCCGTCGTTCCTCTCTGCCCCGTGCTGTGAGCTCCCTGAGGCCGGGCCAGCTCTCCAAAGGCTGGGCCAGGCCAGCGTAGGGTCTCTCTGCTCCCTGCAAGCATTGTGCGGCCTCTCCGGTGCAGACAGGCAGTCCCCTGAGCCCCGCAGGGGACCAGAGCCTGCTGACTCAGCTCCTGCTTCTCCCAAGGTCCCTGCTGTTTGGTCTTGGTGTGCACCCCTGGATCTTTCTTTTCGATAGGATTCTAACAGCCAGAGGATGGCGAGTGAGGCAGGCACAGGCCTCCCAGCTCCCAGAGTGTCGTGTGTCCCCAGGTACCCGCTCCCAACACACACACGCAAATCCTGGATCATCCGTGTAATCTCCTCCCCAGATACTTTCTGTCCCAAGCTCCAGCTTCCTTGATAAGCTCCTTTCTCTTTTTACTGTGAGCTTTACTTATTTATTTACATTTAAATTCCTTCTGATAAGCAGTGGATATGAAACCTGTTTAAGTTTTGCTTAACAACAGAGAAGGAGAACTCTGCGGTTTGGACTGGGTCTTCAGGGCCGTGGGAACTGGAAACTCTCCACTCCCCCCCACCGTCACCCGGATGTGATGTGTTCCCTTCCCCACCTCCTCTCCACCCCCTTGTTGCCCCCCCGAAATCTTGAACTAGAGAACACCCAGAGGACATTCAGTCTGGTGGTTTGAGCCTAGCTGTGCGTCAAGAGTCACTGGGAAGTTTGCAACTTGCACCCTTGGGCAGGAGTGGGGATTGGGGTTTGGTTTGGTTAACAGGGTGGCTTAGTTGGTAAAGAATCTCCCTGCAATGCAGGAGAGCCAGGGGCATGGCAACCTCCTCCAGTATTCTTGCCTGGAGACTTCCAGGGACAGAGGAGCCTGGCGGACTTCAGTCCCTGGGGTCACAAAGAGTGGACGTGACTGAGCAACTAACACACACTTGGTTAACAAGCGCCCGGGTGATCCTGACACGTGTACCCCCGGCTTCCAGGTCCTGGGGGCGGTGTTTGGTCCACGGGCTCTAGTGCAGTGCTGGCTCTCTCCTTTCTCCCCTGAGGCCACCGAACTCCCATTTCTCCGGGGGGGCCATCTACCGTCTGGGGGTGTTTTACTCTGGAAAGTTCCTTCTCATCGGTTCTGGTCTGTCCCCCAGAGCGGCAGGGATGGATTGCCGGCCCTCTTCTCCGGGGTGGTCTTCTCATGTAAGGACAGCTGCCCTGTGCAGCCAGTCCGGTCCTCCCCAGTCCATGCACCCCGGCCCCTTTTCAGACTTGTCAGCCACCTTCCCCTGGCTGCAGGAGCATGGGGCAGGTGACAGAGGGGAGGGGTGAGGGTGAACCCTAAGCTTGCTGGCTGGGCCGGGGGCCCTCTCTGCCCCTGACTGCACCGTTGCCTCATCCCTTTCTGTTTCTCTCAGGCACCATCAGCAGATCATCTTCATGGAGCTCTCCAGCCATCCCCCGCCCCAGCCTCACTATTGATTATTAATAATTAACTTAGCAAGAACATTAAATAATTTCATTTGGTAGTATTTTAAAGGTATAGAAGGTACATGTAAGTTATAAAGGTAATAGAAGGGACCGTCCCCCACCCCAAACCCACCACACCCACTAAGGCCAGAGCTTCACCAGCACATCTCCTGAGGTCATCACTGGCCTCTCCTCTCGGCGGGGACCCGCATCCTGGCTGTGTTTTCTTCCTCTTTCTCCTTGGTTTTGCAATGTTGGCGCTCACACACGGCCCTCAGCTACGCGTTCTAGAGCCGTGCTTGCACCTGCTTCTGAATTTCTCGGTGGTGCTTAGGGTCTGTGTCCTGCTCAGACAGTTCCCTTTCCAGACACGTCCCCTCCAACCAGACCATCAGCGCCTTGAGGGCAGGACCTCTGTTCATCCTTCACAGTACCCGTCTTCCCTTGCCCCAGGTCCAGTTGTGGGCACTCAGTCAATCCTGCTGTTTATTGACTAATTGGCCGGGTCCTCGCTGGCCACGGGCCCCTGCCTGTGAGCTGGGTGACCGGCTGCTCGGTCCCTCCTGTTCCTTACTGTGTGTCTCCGAAAATATCCCCGGAGCCGTATTCCTGGGCGGTTTGAATGTGTTCTCTGCGAGGCTCTTAGCTTCATTGTGCAGTGGAGGGGCAATTCTAGGCCAGGACTGCATGCTGGGTGGGGGCGGGGCATGGGCTGTGCTGGTCTTGGCCTCCCGCCCCAGTCGCTCTGCTGGGGGGTCCAGGAGAGGTGCTGTTCTGGCAGGTCTGCGGGAAACAAAGACGCCATCCTGGTCTCCCAGGCTTTCTCGGGCAGCTGGGGATATCCACCCAGAGGGCAGTGAATTAGAGCTGTTTAGGGAAGAAATTTAGTGAATGAATGAAGGGCTGAGTGGAGAGCGAATGAATGAGTGGCTGAAGAAGAGGGCAGACAGCCAGGAACGGCACGGGAAGAAGGCTGGCTGGGAGCATTTTCCTCACTATTTTGCGTGATGCTGGAAGTTGCCTAATGTCCTCTCAGTTCCCTCTTCTGTGAAGCGGGGCAGAAGTGTGTCCTTCCCCAGGGTGGCCCAGGAGACCACCAGGGGTCACGTTTGTGAAGGTGCCCGCTCCCCTTGAGGTCACGTCTGCGTAACCGGGATCTCGGCGGATGGAGACTGGCTGTGATGGGCACGGGTATGTTTCCCTCTCCAGTGGGTTGCTTATGACTCGAGAGGTGCCCCCTGACCCTCTCTGCCAGCTCTGGTGATTGCTGGCCATTTGCTGGTGGAGAAGCTGGTTCCCCCTGCAAGCTGGGTTGGTACTGTAGCCAGGGCACCACAAACGCTTGCTTTCCCATCACGCTGGAACCTGTGAGACCTGATGGCCGGACCCAGCCAGCAGCACCTTCCTGCTTTGCTGTGGGGAGAGCAGGTGTCAATCTGATTAGCTTGGGGTGGGGGTGGGGCATTGGCCTCGCTGCTGCAACAGCATTTAATCTGGGGAGACTAGCCAGTCCTCTCAAATAGAGACTTGCTGAGGTCATGCCTTATCTTCCAGAATTCCCAGGGAGCTGCCAAAGTCAGGGAGGGGGCAGTCTAGTGAGCCAGGGCCCGACAGCTCCTTGGTTCTTGTGACTTGAGGCTTCCCCAGGGTTGAGGGTACATCTGCTGCTTCAGTCCCTCTGTGCCCTTTGCACGCCCATGGTGTTGCGAGAAGAGTGGCCCCGAGACCCGAAGAGCTGGGCTCCAGCCCCCATCTCTGTCTCCTTAGCAGCCCACATCTCTGTCTCCTGTATCTTGGGACCAGTTGTCTTGTGTCTCCGAGGGTCACCTCCTCCTTGGCAGAGAGAAGACAGTGATACCCTGAGGGGGTCATGCAATCGTGTGATACTAACGACTGTTGATTGAGTGCTTGCCAAGAGGGTACACACATTACAGGCATCATTTCAGCAACACCCCTGAGAGAGGGGTGGTACGGTGTTCCATGTTGCTGCTGCAGCTCAGAGAGGCTAGGTGACTTGCCCAGGTCGCATAGCTGGTGGTTGCAGGGTGGGTTGGCACCAGTGGGCACCTGTGCTGTCCATCTGCACTGTGCTGCTTCTCTCGGTAAACGAGATGACACGTGAAGAGTGTCTGGCGTGCGGCGGCTGGATCTGAGTCTCACCCGGCCTCTGTGGTATTACTGAGAGCTTAGCCAGGCCTTTCTGGGGACTGGAAGGAATGGGGGTGGAGGTAGAGAAGAGACTGGCAAGCCAGGTGTGTGCACCCCACCTCTGTCATGCAGGCCTGGACGTATTTTCAGTGGCAGGCTGATGACTCTCCTCCGAGCTCAGCAGGAGGGAGAGGGGTGGGTAATGATGCTCGGCACTCAGCTCGTCCTGCAGGTTTGTGAGAGCTCGTCCTCGACCTGGTCTTGGAGCACTGTCTGGGTCCCTGGAGCTGTGGGGTCACCTGAGAATTGCCTCGCAGGTGGGCCTGCCCAGAGGGAGCATGTGGCCGGCCCACAGCCTCCGGGCACACACACACACGGGAGGGGGAATGGTGACTGGGGAGTGGTAGCCCAGCCACGTGAGCGGCACCACGGGAAGGGCGGCTCCCTCAGATGTGATGTGCCGGGGGTGACTCAGCAGTGGGGGGCTTCCTGGAGCAGGGGGCTGCTAAAGTGGGGGTGGAGTGTGGCTAGGAGGAGGAAGGGGCATCTTGAACTGGGGCTGAGGCCTCCTTGTATCTTCCTGATCAGCTCTGTCCCCTTCATCACGTTTTTTAAGAGCCTTGTATGTGTGCTGCCCTCCTGGGAGCTGAGGTCACCAAGTCCTGGACCTGCCTCCTGGGGGCTCGCTGTCGAAGGCAGGAGAGCTGATGCCACTGGGGTGATCCTGACCTCAGGCCATGTGGCGGGGCCCCGAGCAGGAGAGAAGGCTCTGGTCCCTGCATTTGCCACCCCATCTCCTCACACCAGGGAGGACCTCAGGTCTGCTGACCCCTTCCTCCACCCTCACCAAGGCAGACTCAGCCGACTCCTCTCTCTGGGTCTGGTCGGCCCTCCTGGTGGGGCTGAAATTGAAAACCCGATTGATTGATCTCTCTAGAACGAATGGCAGTTTCCTGGCTCAGGGTCTCCCCGACCCCATCACAGGGAGGGCGGGTCGGCACCTCCTCCCCTTGCAAAGCCGCAAGTGGGCCAAGCGGGGCCCTGCGGTCCACACGGCCAGCTGTTCTCGCTGCGGAGGGCAGCGCCGCCACCATCTGCAGCTCATTCCACTGCATGAATTTTGCAAACAGCCTCCTTCGTCATGTTTATGAACTTGGCGGACGCCGGCTGCAGGCCGGCCTTCCTGTGATGATGGAGGGCTTGCCTGGCAAGCCCGCAGGTTGCTTTTAGGAGTCTCGGGCTTGCTGAGGATGCTGCCTACAGTCTCCTGTGTCTTCCTGCGTCCTGTCCCCTCCCCCCGCCCTCCAGCCTCCAGAGGAAGACTAGAATATTCTCTGCTTTCTGTTTGCAGTGAGCACAGCACTTCTAGCTGCCCTCTGGAGAAGAGGTGCTCTTCGCACCTCGCAGGTGAGGGTCAGAGAGACCCAGGTCTGAGGCTGAAGGTTCAAGGCTGCTGAGCTAAGCGGCTAAGGTCCCGACTGCGTCCTTTGCTCCCTCGTCGGGCCGGCGCGACACTCGCCTTCCCTGGGGCCCCGTGCAGAGTCCTCACCGGCCTCACCAGGGACTGCCGCTGCCAGGGGCCAGCCTGCTTTGTGCCGGACGTGGTTTGTGGCTTTTGTTTGTTCCCACGGTACCCTTTGCGAATGTCATTGAGTTACGATGGGGCTGACTCCTCTCCTGGTTGGCAGCAAAGCCGGCTCGCCGTAGTCCTCTTCCCCAGACAGCCGTGTCAGTGCTGCCGTGGCTCACAGGAGCACCCTGGCTGGGAGGGGACTCCTGGGTTTAGACCCACAGCCAGCTGTCCCTTCGCCCTGCTCTGAGCCAAGTCGAATGCCCTCATGTGCCCACTCAGAAGATGGGGTGAAGGGTGTTACCGTTTCAGACCCCCATCCCTGGTGGGGCAGCGTGCAGACCAGTTAGTGTTCAACTGCTTGAACTTGGGGTGCTGGGCGTGTGGGCTACGGGCGGCCCTGTACCGGTGGCACTTTCATCCCCAGGGAGTTCCCTGATGGGTTTTCTCCTTGGGGACCAGAAGCCTGGTCCTTGCCAGGAAGGGTCAGGTGGCTGCTCTCCCCTGAGAGGGGCTCTCCATAGTTGCCGCAGGGCAGAGCAGGACTAGATTCAGACGGGGCTCGAGATTCATCCCTGGATCGTAGTAGCCTCTTGTTATCCAGGCCTGAGCCTGCCCACCCCCCGCCCCCAACCCCATCCTGCCGGGCTGGAGAAGAGGGAAAAGGCCAGCCTGGGGCAGCTGGGATGGGCAGTGAGAGGCAGGCATCCTTCCTGGGAAGTTGCCCCCTGCCTTGGACTCTTCTGAAAGGCACCCAGGGCTCCCTGGGCAGAGGAGAGCCCCCGCCCTCTTGGTTTTTATTTTGTGGCCTTGTTAACACAGGGACCATGATGGCCCGTGTTCCCACTTCCCCAGATGGGAGCGGGGAGGAGTTTCTGTCCTGGGACTCTCCTCATCCCAGCTCCGCTGCCCGAGGGAGTCCGATGGCTGTGCTCGGACTCAGAGACGGGGTGGGGGCTCTCGTTCCCCTTTAGAAGCAGCAGGGGCTGTGGGCTCCGTCAAGTCTCCGTGACTCCAGCCCTCTCTCCAAGCCTCCGTACCTCTGCTTGCTGAGATCCGTCGCCTAGGTCGGCTCCCACAGGCGCGACGGGAGCACAGATGTCCTGGTTCCTGGCCTGCTGCCTGGACTTGGCCTTCACGGAGGGTCGTCAGGAGCTGCTGGCCTCTGAGGTGGAGGAGATTGGGGAAGGAGAGGGGGAGAGCTGAGTGGGGTCAGGAAACAGGGTTGAGTGCATTTGGACATTTTGAGGTGGACTAAAAGTGAAAGAACCTAAATGTAAGGTGGGGGGCAGGCTGTTGTGTCCGACTCCTTGCGACCCCATGGACTGTAACCCACCAGGCTCTTCTGTCTGTGGGATTTTCTAGGCCAGAATGCTGCAGTGGGTTGCCATTCCCTTCTCCAGGGGATCTTCCTGACCCAAGGACTGAACCCTGGTCTCCTGCATTACAGGTGGATTCTTTACCATCTTAGCCACCTTACCTAAATTAAAAAAAAAAAAAAAAAAGTTTATGTATATGACTGTATGTGATAGGAAGGATTTCCCAAAAAGGTGACCCCAGGAAGTGGTCCCAGAGAAATGGGCTGTGAGAGTTTTGAACAAGCATTTTCCTTCTGAGCCTGGGTTTCTTCCCCATAGGTGAGAGACTGGATGCAGGGACCCTGACTTTACCCCGGTGCTCTCACCCCGGTCCTGCTCCGCGTGGTGGGTGTGGGCCCTGGCCTGGACTGGTCCTGACCTTGGGTGGAGAGGCTGGCCTGGCCAGCACGCTGCTCAGCGGGGCTGGAGGCGGCCGGCATGGCCAGCCTGCGGCTCTGCTGTGTCACTCGCTCAGTATAGAACGGAATGCTGCTGGCCAGGCCATGTCCCGATGGAGCGTGGAGGGCAGAGTTCCCTGCCCTGTTTTCACCGTGGCCGCCAGGCAGCTGCTCAGAGTTGGGGGCTGCAGCGGGCGGTGGGCTGTGCCTCGGGCCAGAGGGGCACTCCATTCTGGACCCGGGAAAGCTCTCTCTTCTTCTGGGCAGGGGGTAGCTGGGCTGTGGGTGGACTGATGTTCTGGGGGGTGCGGGGAGAGGACGGTAGGGATGAAGGCTGAGGATGGGCCTTAAAACCCAAAATAGAGAGGATCGCTTGATACAGTCATTCCTCAACCTGTCTGGGAGATGCTCTAGTTGTCCTCAAGCTCTTCCACCTTTTTCCTGCCAAGGCCACTGCACAGAGCCTGATCTCTGTACCTCGTTTTCTGCTGCTCTGACCCACGGTGCCCCCACGCCACTGTTGCGGGTCCCTGTGTGGAGGTCTCCTCTGTGCCAGGCTCAGAGTTGTGCTCACTCCCGTGACCCCACTGAATCCCCACCAGCCCCAGAGCGGGGAGGCTGCACTTGTCCTTCTTTTGCACTTAAGAGGCTCAGAGGACCTGAGGGATCAGCTTGGTTTTTCCTAGTGGTCACACCAGCTCCCTGCATCCCCTGACACCAGCCCTGAGCCGAGGAGATAGGGCCCTCGGCTAAGCCGCTTAGCGCAGCACTGGGTCACAGCCAGCCGGGGAGGGGTTGGTGGGAAGCAGGGCAGCTCAGGCTTCAGTCTCTGCCTCTGCCACCCTACCCCCCACCCACGCCCTCCCCGTGGCCGCCTTGCCCTGGCCTGGCTGAGGAGGGACACGGAGGCCCCACTGACTTCCTGTCTCCTCTGATACAGGCTCTCAGGCCCCCTGGCCTCTGATGGCTGCTGCCTCCAGGAAGCCCTCTCTGATTGAACTACTCTTGCCATTCTCCGTCCAGGGGTCCCGCTTCTCCCACATGGCCTTCTGGGTCTGCGTTCCTGGGAACCTCACTAGCCAGGCCTGGCTGGTCAGTCATAAGAGCCTGGCAGTGTCCACTTTGGGAGACCGAGCTCTCATGGCTCCCCCAGCGCTGCTGGCCTCGAGAGAGACAGGCTCACAGCATCGGTCTCGCCAGATGGTGAGCCCCTGGCTGCTCCCCGAAGGGGACCATCTGGCTGCTGGTCTCCTTAGTCACGGGTGTGAGAGCTCGGGTAATGGTGGGGAACGCAGGGGCGGGGGGCAGTCAAATCGTGCTGGAGTGGGACAGCGGAGAAGGGGGTGTGCAGCGCCCCAGCCAGACTCTGGAATCTCCCCGTGAGCACGGCTGGACTCTTCCTTCTCTCCCCGTCCTGAGGTCAGTCGACCCAGCTCCGGTCTCTTGGCATCTGGTGCCGTGCTCCTGGAGCTCCACGAACCCACTTGTGCCAACCCCCTGCCCCGGCCTTAGAGTCCCAGCCGCACAGGCATCCGGTCTGTCCTGGCTCCTGGGGAGGACGGGTCTGAGCCAGGCAGCTCACCTGGGTGCCGCGCTCCTGGTGTGGAGGGGGAACAGACCTCCACGCGTCCAGGGCACCGTCTGAGTCTTCCCCCCGCCTCCGGCCCCTGGCAAGGCTCTGCTCTGCCTCTCGCTGGCAGCGCCTGGTTCTGGAACTCGGCACCGCTGTGACCGGACCGTCCCGGGGTGGCCAAGCCAGCGAGCAGGTGCCTGGACCGAGGCACGTTTCTCGCACCTGCCAGCCAGCGGGGCAGCCCTGGAAGGTGCCAGGCCCGTTTCTGGTTCTCTGGCCAAAGGGAGGGCCCGGAGGTGTGGGGAGGCACAGGGCGATGTCCTTGAAGCCACTCCCCCTGCAGACAGGAAGGGCAGGTTGACTCTTGCCAAGAGAGAGGCATGCCTTGCAGCCTTCTTTCTCTCGACCCCCTTTTGAATGTCCCTAAGGAGGAAGCCCATTGAATTGGAGCCCAGCCATGTGCGGGGGAAGGGGGTGAGACTGGGTGGGTGAGGTGGGGCCCGGTGACCTTGGGCCCCCTGTAACCGGGAACGACTGCCTGCCCCTGTCCTGTCCGCGTGGCTTCTTTGCTCTGTTAGTGGAGCCCACGCTCCTGAAACAGGCAAGAGGGGACATGGAGGCAGGCCTAGGCTGCTTCCTCCAACCCCCAGTCATCCTTGTGGGGTGGGGGGTGTGGGCATGGGGCTGTGGCCCGCAGCCTGCACGGGTGGGTTCTGTGTCTGGGCTCGTCTGTCACGGAGGAGGTCGTCAGTGTCACGAGCTGTGGTCCCCGTGGGCAGACCTGGGCAGGTTCCTCAAAGTCCAGGGAGGATGGGGGCTGCCTACCTGCACCCCCGCCGCAACACACCATCCTTCTTCCAGCTTCAGTGCCCTTCTCCCAGGTTCCTTGGGGCAAGGGGGACTGCAGCTGCTTCTCACAGAAGGGCATGAACCCCGGTCACCCTGAGGCTGGCCCTGCGGGGAGACAGAAGGAGACAGATGGACAGCTGGCAACCTCTCCCACTTGAAAAGTTTGGGATTCCAAGTCTGCGTCCCTCTTGGCGCCAAGGGAACAGTAGCTCAGTTGTTCCAAACCCATCGTCAGGACACCTGCGCCCTTCTGGACCGTGACCCTCTGATTTCTGGGCCTAATGATGGCCTCATTCCGGGCAGGGCAGGGTAAAGCCCTGCCTGGGGGCTGTTCAGAGCAGCCCTGGTGTGTCCTCCAGCCCCCTTCGCTGTGTACTGCCTGGCCATCCTAGTTGGCCGGGCCTCAGGGAGGCTCAGCCTCAGGGGCTGGCGGTGAGCATGGCTCTGAGGATACAGGGAGGAGGCCATGCCCACTCTGGGGGCAGTGGGAGCAGCCCCTAGCCTGCAGCGCATCTGTGGCTCCTGGGGGGTGAGGGATAGAGCATGGTCCGATGTAGATGGAAGGAAGCAGTGGGTGGAGGGGGTGTGGGTTTGTTCAGGGCGGCGAGGAGGCGTGTCTTGTGTGCTGGACTCGTGGACTGTGCTCGTAAACATACTGTGTTGAAGCTGTGAGGCTGCTGGGGAGGTGTCTTGGGGGTGCCTGTGAGCCTGTCCGAGGCCTGGCAGGAGCCATCAGGGTCACAGCAGAAGCGACTTGACAGAGGCCTGTGAAATATATTGAGGCACAGCTGAGAGGAGTTCACTGACTCTGGCCGCGGCTGATGGAATTTGCTGGCTTGGAAAATACAGAGTGGTGGACGCCAGGCGTCTCTGATGCTGGAGGGTGGCTAGCATGGAGGCTGGGGATGGCACAGACACCCTTGGGGGGTCGGGGGGACCTTCCTGCAGAGCAGGAGAAAGTGCAGGGAGGCCTGAGAGGTGTCAGGCTAGAATGACCCTTCCCGGGTCTCAGATCGCGCCCTCCCACCACCAGGGCAGGCAGGAAGGGGTAGAGCCCTTGACAGGAATCTGCAGAGAGACACCCCAGGAGGGCACACGCTTAGCCCCGCTCTGCTGGCCGTCTGGCTTAGAGGACAGGCTGGCCCGGAAGGCTTGCGTCTGCATGACCTGCTCTCTGCCCAGCCCCCTCTTCTGCTCTCCCTCTGGTCTGTTCCTGTTGCCAGGACCTTCCTTGTCTTGGACCCTGTCCCCCTCTTCAGGGAGATGGGGCGGAGTCGGCCCCATGGGTCGGGACGCCGGGCACTGGTGGCCAGGCTGGCAGGCGGGGGGCCAGTGGTGGTAGAGGGGTGGTAGAGGAGCCCATGCAGCCCCCTCTTTGGAGGCACGGCTCTCTGGCTTTCGCTTTGGAGACGGATGCTCTCCGGCTCTTCCTTCTGCTTCCATGCTTCCTCCACGGACCTAATGTCCCTGAAAACGCCACCTCTGGCTGTCATTCTCTCTCTCTCTCCCTTGACCAACCGGTCCTGCCTCTTGGTTTCAGCTGTGAGCTCTGGTCAGAGCATCCCAGGTGTATCCGGCGCTTTTGTCGTTTGCAGTGCATGCTACGAGCACTCGGCCAGCCAAGTGGGAGAGTTGGTCCACGTGCTGTATGCTAAGACTCAGGCACAGAGGGGCTGAGAGCCACAGCTGGGCTACCCCTGTCTCTCCCCAGATGTACATCCGACATTCCTGTGGACAGGTCCACGTCTGAGTCACCTCCATGGTAGATGTGGACCCTCCTGAGGGGACCCTGATGCCCCTGCCTCACACACGGCACCGTCCTCGGGGTTCACATGTGTGACATCCCACATGGAAGGCCTCCTAATCCGTGTTTGGCAAGCGAGGGAACGGCCCAGCACGGTGTGTTATTGACTCGCAGCTTCCCTCTGATCAAGTGATGGGGCAGGGATGTGACTGCAGACCCATTGTGCTTTCTGCTTGCCCACACCTGTTAAAGAGCCACGTGACTGCACGTGGGCAGGGCCCCCGCGCTGGGAGGGCAGCCCAGCCACCCGTGTTGGCCAGGGGGCTGGCCGTCGGGGAGGGCTGCCGTCCCCAGCGTCCCTGCTTCCTGAGCGGCCCCCTGTGGCTCTGTTGCCGTGAGGTTTTCTGCTTGACTCTATCATCATCCTTCAAGATTCTGTAACCTTTGGTCTCATGAATCGCGCCCCCCCATCTTGTGTTTCCAGAATGGGGAGGTTGCAGCTTTTCGGGGGTCCCCCGTCACGTCTCACTCGCTTCCTGTGTGACTGGTGTGTGTTTGACATGAGAGCGGGTCTCCCCCTTAGAGTCAGGGCACCCCTCCCCGATCTGCCCACGGCCGCACACACAGGACGCTTCCCGCTGCCCGGATGCACTCTGAGAAGCCCTGTCTCTGCTCCCACTCCGGGCCCAGCCGCCCATGCTGAGGTCAGCTCCCTGGTGGCCGCGGACACGGCCCGCCCCAGGCCTGCTGGCTCACTGCTGCGTGCCTATGACATGAGAGCCTTTCCTGGTGCTATGATGGAACCCCGGAGGCACGCGGAGCACGGCTCTTGGCTTCCTGTGCCCATCGCGGGTGCCAGGCCCGGGGACGGCCAGGTTAACGGCTGCAATGGGCACGGCCTGCTAAGTGGAAGGGGCTCGGGGCTGGGAGGGGTTGCAGGTGGGCTGAGGTGGGCGGGGTGGTGCTGGGCTCTGGTCCAGGCTCCCTCTCAGCTCCCCTCACCCTCTCCTTCCTCGCAGGCTCCCTTTTCTTCCTTACCTTTCTCTTTTTTCCTTTCCCTCCTATGTTTTGGGAGTCCCCCCGAGGCTGGCCATGGGCTGGTACTGTCCTAGCCAGAGATTGGAGTTCGGAAGCTCTTCTGCTCTGGGGCTTCCCTCCAGCCTGGGTTTCTTAAAGAAATTTACAGGCGTGTTAAAGATCCAAGGCCCTCTCTGGAGGTGGTGAGGGAGCCTTGGCAACAGCAGAGACCACTTCCAGGATGACAGGAAGGAAAACGGCAGTCCATGTGCACCTGCTGCCACGCGGGCATCCAGCACCTGAAGACAGGGAAGTCCAGTCCTGTTACCTTCCCAGCAATGAGCGGCCCTAGAAACAGAATCCGCTTGCCTGTGACACTCTCCCCTGGTGGGTGTGAATGTGTCAGACGGGATGGCAAGGGGAGGGTAGAGGTCTCCAGGTGGCTGATCTTCATCACTGATGGGGGTGTCTGAGCGGCAAGAGGGAAGTTTGTTCGTCCTTTTATTTCTGATGATAAAATTTGTATGTGGTCATTGGAGAGCATTGGGAAGAGCAGAGGGGTAGAAACACAGCGTAAATGAAGATGACGCATCATGCTGCCCTGCAGAGCTAACCTCCCTTCACCTTTGATAGTTTCTGGGTGTGGATGTGGATGGGGGAGGAGATTGTTTTGTTGCCAAGGACAACTTAAGTTTAAAGGAATAGGAGATGCAGGGGACAGTGGGTTCCCAGCATCCACCCTGGGCTGTCAGGGGAGCCTCCCACTTGGACCGTCAGCCCCAGTGGGCTGCTCGAGCATCCACTGGAAGGCAGACTCTGTTCCTGGGAGTTTCCTTTGTGATATGGAAGCACAGGGCCAAGTGGCTGGGACCCCACTAGCTCCCGGGACAGCCCCTGCCCCAAAGCATAGATAGGCTCCTGGCAGGTGGCCGTGGGTCTGTCTCCAGACTTCTAGTGGCAGCTGCCCTGTTGGTCAGCTGCGGGTCTCTGGGTAAGTGAGGCTGACGGATCGTTTTTCACCTGTAGGTTCTGACTCTGGTCCCCCGGCTCTGCCCTCCAGAGCCGCGTGGGATAAGCCCGGACACCACAAGCCACGGCCGGGCTTCTTATGCTTAAAAACCTGTGGCTGTGTCCCTGCCACTCCCCCGAGTCCTCTCGCGGTCCCACTCGTTGCTTGTGGAAAGCCTGGCTGCACGGTGTGGGGGGCTGGAGTGGCAGGAGGGAGGTGGAACCTCTGGCTGGGCTTCCAGGAGCAGGTGAGAGGGTGCGGTGATGCCGCTGGGATGGGGAAGCCCGATCCGGGCCAGGGAATGGTGTGCAGGAATGTTCATCCGCGGCAGGTGTGTACGCAGGCTCGTGTGAGGGTGAGCTCCCGCCAGGACCAGAGGAATCCCGGCCCCCCAGGCTGCCCCCGCTCGCGTGCCCTTATATAGCCGTTGCCCTGCTCCCGGAGTCCGGGTGGAGACGCGCCCCCCCGCCGCCGCCCCCTACCCCACCGGACACACGCAGGGAGCCTGCCGCTCGCTCGGCCCTGGGCCGACTCTCAGGATAGTCTTGTCATCACAGCCGGGAGTCAGCTGTTGGTTCGGGAAGCTGTCCCTGGGTTTCACGGTGCAGGGCCAGAAATATAACCCTTCTGTTTGGCAGGAGCCCTAGGCCTTTGGCAGGTGTCCTCATGGCCTATTTTAAACTGAAGGGAGCAGACAGAGGTACCTCCAGGGCTAAGCCGGGACCCCTCCCTGGAGGGGCTGGTTGCTCGGGGCTGGTCGCTTTCTCCCTCCACGGGCCTGGGACCCCTGTCTTGGGGGAGGGCAGAGGGTGGAGGCCGGGCTCTTGCAGGGCTTTCTGGAGGAGGGTTTTCAGGATCACATGGCAGGCCGGGCTGGGGCGGGAGGTAGGTTTGTCTGTTTTGCCTCTGGGGTAGTGTGGCCTTGCTTCAGCAGGCGGCCTGGCCTCCCTGTTTACCTTACCATCTGGGAAACCGGGGCCTGTGAGGCTCTGCCTTGGCTCTCAGAGCGCCCCTGTGACCTCCAAGAAAGGTCGTTAGCTTGTCTGAGATGTACCGACCCCAGTCATCCTGCTTCATTGGCCAGGGTCACCCTCCCCAGCAGGCCAAGCCCGCTCTAAGTAGGCCCAGGTTCCTGAGAAAGCCTGATAAGCTTTAGAGGCCGTCCTGTCACTCAAAAGGCTGCTGCCGGCTCGGTGAAGGGAAGAATGACCGTCACTCGTGAAGAACCAGTGTGGCCTGTGCTTCAGAGCTGGAGTTCTGGGTCTGGCTGGCCGAGCCTCTTGCTGGATAAGATCCCCAACTTCTCTGAGCCTCGGTTTCTCATCAGTAAAGGGGATGATGAGGATGCCTGGGCATGAGATGAGATGATGGTCTGCAGGCGGGCCCTTGCCGCCAGTCACTGCTGAGTGATTTAGTGTCTGCCGTGACTTTCCCAGATCCTCGTTGTAGATAGAGGGTGCCCGCCCTGATGCTGACGCCCGGAGAGGATGGACACCCATCAGCCCAGGACCAGCTTCGGTGGAAACTTAGTCCCTCCCCATCCAGGTGCAGGAGCTCCCAGTGGGGATTGGATGGAGCCCTGTCTTACGGGGGGCGGGATACCCGGGGCGGTGGTGAGAGGTGTTCATTCTCGAGGGGAAGTAGGGAAGGGGCCATGGCACAGCAGGTCTCAAGGGGCAGCGTGCCCCTGGGGATGTTTCTGTCCGCTGTGCCTCAGCCCAGGGGAGCCCACTCTGGGCTGGGAGGGTGGCTGGTTACAGCTCTGGAGACTGACACACAGCAGGCCAGGGGATAAGGACTGTGTGGACAGACAGGACTGGGGACTCAGCCTGGCTCCGCTCGTTAGCCTCGGATAGCAGTGCCCACCTCCTCGGATGGGTGTGAGATGACATGAGATAGTGGGTCTGAAACAGCTGGTCCAGAGTCCAGCACGCAGCCCTGCTCCATGCACAGTGGCCATGATGGTGAACTTGGCAACCCCGGCTGGGTGGGGGCCCCTCCTGTATCAGGCCAGGTACTAGCTGCCTTCAGGGCTCAAACTTCTTCTCTAGACCTTTTCTGGGCTTGGCAGGAGGTGAGGGTCTCTTCCTTGCTCTGGCCCTTCCTCTCCTCTCCCCACATCCCCATATTGGAGGCCTAAATACAGTGGTGATGTTGGAGTTCTCGTTTTAGAGGCAGGGGAGAACCATCCACAGGTCCGTGAAGAACTGGACCCTGGTGCTCGACTTGGGCTGCCCCTGGGTCAGGTTTGCAGGCTCTTCCTAACCCAGCCTGGGCCTGAGTTCCTGGTTCCAGACCCGTGCTCAGCTCATTTGTCCACCAGAGAGAGGACTCTGGTGAAGGCCCTGGATTCTGTCTTGTCCATCCCGACGGTGATGATGACGCAGCATCCAGTGCCTGGTGGTTCTGAAACCAAGCACTGTTTCAGGTGCTTTTTGTACTCAAAACTTATTTTAGCTTCAAACCCATTTAACAGATTTGGAAGATGAGTCACAGTTGAGCTGTGCATTGCTAAGGGCTGTGTTTTCAAGCATGCTGTTCGTTCCCTAGTCCTGCCCTTTTAACATTGATGCCAAGTCAGTTTCCGTTTACAGCCTATCAGCGGTGACAAGCGTGCAGCAGTGTGACAGGGTCCCCTCCCTCTCTGGTCCTCTGCTCCCGTGCAGAGTGAACACGTGTGCTGACTGTGGGGTGAATTTATTTGTTGGTTTCCAGGGGATGGAGAGGCCAGACAGAGGGCAGCAGCTGCCTCATTGCTGGGAGGGCAGCTCTGACGCTAGCCTGCCCCCCATGCGGGCCTCCTGCTGCGCTCACCAGCTCCCCTCCCCCCCATCCAGAGCCCAGGATAGCGGTCCATGGTCAAGAGGACCAGTGAGGAGCAAGGCAGGTGGCAGAGCCGCAGGCCTGGTGGGTGCAGGACGGTCAGCCCCGAGGCCTGGGCCCACCTGTCCGTCCAGCTCCGGACTTTATTTATAGAGAAGCCACATTGGGTGAGCCCAGCGTGTTTGTGCATGGCCCTCATCTGACCACGGCATGTGGACCCTGGGGTGGCCTGAGGAGACGTGGCCGTCGCGCTGACCTGGGTTTGAGTCCTGGTAGCAGCTGCCCGGCCCTGCCCGTGGCCTCATCGCGTAATGGGAGCAGTCCGCCAGGGAGCTGAAAAAGGAAACGGGCTGTGCCCGACCCAGCTATTATTAAACTTTTCTCTAGCACTTTCTCCCCACTCAGCCCTTTGCCACCATGCTTACGGGGTCTTCCCTGTGCCATCCCAAGGGGCTGTGGCCGCCGTGAGCCCATACGGGGAGGAGGGGCGGGGGCCTGTGTTAGTTGCTGGTGGGACGCCCCTCCTTCGGTGGCAGAGGAGCAGCTGGCTTCCAAAAAGAACTTCTTGGGGCATCTCGCTCACACCCCAGAAGCCAGAGAGCCTTTCTCTTTGGGGGACCCTTAGAATGAGGCGCCCCTGGTGGACCACACAGTAAAGAATCTGCCCACAGTGCGGAAGACCCAGGCTGGATCCCTGGGTCGGGAAGATCCCCCTGGAGAAGGGAATGGCAACCCACTCCAGTGTTCTTGTCTGGAGAATCCCATGGACAAAGGAACCTGGTGGGATACAGTCCGTGGGGTCGCAAAGAGTTGGACACACATGAGCAACTAACACTTTTCACTTAGAATGAGGTACCATCTTTTAGGTGAAGTCCTTGTGGGGGCAAGTGAATGGGCCCTTGGCGGCAGGGCAGTGCTGAGAAGGGCTGGCCTCTCTCGGGTTCAGGAGATGGTCTGGCCTCCCTTTGGTGGGAACAAAGCTGGACCCTCTTGGTGTCTCTGAGGGATGGGTACCTGCTTCTGTTTGTGTCCTTGAGTGCAAGAGCTGTCCTTTTTTGCTAGTGATATCCCTTATAGAGCTGGTTGCTGTCACCCACCTCTCTTTTTTTCTTTAAAAGAGTTTTTTCTTTTTAAGAGCACTTTTAGGTTTATTAAAAAATTGAGAGGATGGTACAGAGATAACCCATATACCCCCTGCCCCCTACTAGCTCAGCCTCCTCCCCCATCACCGAGACCCCCCACCAGATGTAACATTCGTCACCGAGGATGACCGTACATGGACACGTTGTGGTCACCCGAAGTCTGTAGTTTACATGAAGGTTCGTGCTTGGTGTTGTGTGTGCTGTGGATTTGACATGTACCCCTAAGTATAGTATCGTGCAGAGTATTTTCTCTAAAAGTCCTCTGTGTTCCACCTCTTCACCCTCACCCCACCCCCAAACCCTGGCAACCATTGATTCATTCTCCGTCTCCATAGCTTTGCCTTTTTTGGAATGTATACTTGGAATCATACACTGTGTAGCCTTTTCAGATGGGTTTCTTTCACTTGGTCATATGCATTTAATGTCCACCCACGTAGAGATGGGGCTTCCCTGGTGGCTCAGTCGGTGAAGAATCCACCTGCAATGCGGGCGACCTGGATTCCATCCCTGGGTTGGGAAGATCCCCTGGAGAAGGGACCGGCTACCCACTCCAGCATTCTGGCCTGGAGAATTCCACAGACTGTATAGTCCATGGGGTCGCAAAGAGTCGGACACGACTGAGCTACTTTCACTTCACATGTAGAGATAAAGAATCCATCTGCCAATGCAGGAAATGCAGCTTTGATTCCTGGGTCGGGAAGATCCCTTGGAGGAGGAAGTGGCAGCCCATTTCAGTATTCTTGCCTGGAGAATCCCACGGACAGAGGAACGTGGTGGGCTACAATCCATGACCACCACTTAGTAACTGAGCACACATGTACATGTCTTTTCATGGTGTGAGGGCTCATTTGTGTTCAGCATTGAATATCATTCCATTGTCTGTATGGACTATGCAGAATGATGGAGGAATGAAGAAAACAGAGGAGGCTGTGGGAGAGCCAGCAGCCGGAGGGGCCTGGGGACCTCCAGGTGGTTGGCCTAGAATCTGCACAAGGAAACTCTGGGCCCTGGCAGAGATGCCCAGGGTCTGGGCTGCAGAGAACAGAGAGCTGGGCTGCTCTGAACCCAGGGGAGGCGCCTCTGGCGGGGTCCTGAGCAGGGGCGGCCCAGTGGCCGAGTCCCCTCGGCCAAGGCCGCAGGCCTGGCGCTGGGTGCCTCGCTGTGCCGAGCGGTGTCTGGTTCTTCCCAGAAGGCGAGTGTTTATAAATAGCGGATGACGGTTTTCACCGAGAGCTGCCTCTAGCGTAATCGCCGATTTTGAGAGTGCCCTGGCGAGGGCCGAGAGGACGGCCGGGTTAAATTTGGCCCCGATGGCTGGTTGGCATTTCTTGAGCCGGGTGCTAATCCCTTCAGGAGGTCAGATAACCTCCCTAGCAGCGCCCCCGATCTTGACTTTGAGGCCAGGTTAACTCTTTTGAGGGGACTGCAAAAAGACCCCCAAAGTCGTGACGACGCCTCGTTGTCCAAACCAGAGCAGGAGCCATCGGGGGCTGGACTTCAGGAGGGTCCGTCCAGGGGAGGGCCGGGGCCTGCAGTCCAGAGTGGACTGGCTGAGTGACCATCTCTCCCACAAGGCCGTCCCGGGAAGACGCTGTAGGGCAGCCCTGTGGTCATCGTGTAGGGCAGAGACCGCATGCTTCTCCCTGGGTAGTAGCTCAGGTCTAGGCCTGTCTTGCCAAGGGTCAGGTGCTGGGGTGGCACTGTTGAAGGTCAGGGTCCTGTCCCCTCCCCCTCAGTCTGATTCATTGAGACCGACCCCCCATGAATAGCAGCAGGGAGCACCCCCACCATGGTTCTAGGCTTCCAAGTTTCCTGCTCCCATCTCGTCTGCTGAAGCCATAACACCGCCCCCCTTCTGCAGACCGAGGGTAGGTTTGCAGCCTGCCTGCTCCTCGGGGTCCCCCAGGGGCGGCGAGTGGTCGATTTTTGGCCACCAGCCTCATGGGAGGTGCTCGCTGCTTCCTGGGCAAAGGCGGGGTCCGGCCTGGCTGTCTCCTCCAGCCTCACCTTTTCCTTCTGGATCTGGGGTCCCGCTCCATCTCCTGCTGCTGTGAACAGGCCACACTCCAGGGCTTCTCGGAACCTCCTCTTTGCAGGCCCATGAAGCTGGTCCTCATGGAGTGTCGTGCCCCCAAGGGGCCATCCCCTGCTTAATGGCTGCTGTCACTCTGCGCTCACTCCCATCACGCCCGCGGCGTCCAACATCGGTGGCACTGCTTGTTCTGTTATCAACTCAACCAGCCAAAGCCCTTCAAGATGCTGCGGGAATAAATTATTTCCAACAAGCTCTCCAGGCTCCTATGCTGAGCGCCCTGCCCCGCTCTCGCCAGCATCTCAGCCGGGGTTC
Source organism: Dama dama (assembly GCF_033118175.1). Taxonomy (NCBI): domain Eukaryota; kingdom Metazoa; phylum Chordata; class Mammalia; order Artiodactyla; family Cervidae; genus Dama; species Dama dama. The sequence continues at coordinate 13,552,774 of NC_083702.1, forward strand.
TGGAGCCTCCTGCCGTCCGTCCCCCTTGGCCTTCTGTTCCCATCCACGTGTCCCTTGCACCTTCTGGGACGTCATCTCTCTAATCAGTCACCGTGCACTGAGTCGAGAGCTTCACTGATGCTGCGGGGGCCCAGACACGGACAGGACAGGGCTTTTTTTTTTTTTTTTCCCAATATTTAAGTATTTATGTATTTTGGCTGTGCCGGATCTCGCAGCACGCGAGATCTTTAGCTGTGGCATGCAAACCTTCGTTGCGGCCTGTGGGATCTAGTTACCCGACGACGGATCAAACCCAGGACCCCTGCATTGGTAGCTCAGTCTTAGACCTTGGACCACCAGGGAAATCCCGAGGATTGGGCTTTATCCTTCAATTTCTTCATGTTCTTTGCCACAGACCGATGGCCCTGCAGAAGGACCCTTAGCCTGCTTTGTGGGGTGAGCTAGGAGAAGGAGGGTCCTCCTTCTATGAACAGGGGGACAGTTTGGTGACAACAAAGCTGACTTCTCCATTTGGCAGGAGTGAGATGGTTCCCAGCAGGCGAGCTGGGCAGGGAGCATGGCTGCTTGCTTCTCCAGGGCCTTAACTGTCAGGCCAGAGGGCACGGGCTCTTCACAGGGCATGCAGAGCCTGTGAAGCTCTGGGTGTGGGAGTGGCATGGCAGAAGCAATTTTAGGAAGAATAATTAAGAGGGGCAGAGAGGTGGGGGCACTGCAGTAGTGTTGGGCCCCTGAGGGTCCAGGTCCTGTGGGCACGGCTTGCCTTCATCCTGGGCTGCATCTGCACCCCAGTGGTCCAGCCCAGGATCAGCTCAGAGGCTGGGGGGGGCTCAGGAAAGGAGAGCCTGGGCAAGATTCACTTGGGGTCTGAGTGGGTCCAATATGTGTCCTCCCACCCAAGGATATCTCAAAATCTCCCAGGTGCCTGTCCACTGGGATGGGGAAGGAGAATGCAGGCCCCCGACTCCTGAGGAGCGAGGACTCTGAGCATCCCTGGTCTAGGCCATGAGGCTCGTTCCCTTCAGGAAGCGGCTAAGAGCAGAGGGAGCCTTGACCCCTCCCTGGGTTTGGAGCTGCTGTTTGGCATTTGAGACCAAGATGTCAGGTGAGTTGGTTCTTATCCTTGTCCTGCTCCCGTCAAGGCTGTGAGGAGCTCGGGGTGGCCCTAGAACCAAGAGGTATTGAATGACATTGCACCGTGTCCCTCCCCCCCCCTCACTGAACCTGCTCCCAGGGCCTTGTCCCCAAGAACATTCTGGATCAGGGACACAATGAATGCAGGTAGCGTAGGGTGTGGGAGCTGGCAGAGGCCAGTGAACGGGCCCAGCGTGGAGGAGGCTGAAAAGGCAGAGGCCAGACTGTGGAGGGTCTTGGAGACCATGGGAGGTGACCTGGGATTTGTTCCACACACCAGGGGAGCCTATGGAAATTTGAACAAGGACCATCACACTGCTCTGCGGAGTGGGAAATGGAAGGGCAAGAGTGGCAGCTGAGAAAACAGGAAAGGACTGCAGAGGTTCAAGGAAGTCAGCGGGATGGCAGAGGAGACGGGAGGGTTCTGTCTGCTGGGGACAGAACTCGGAGGTAGAGTCATGAGGACCTGCTGCTGGGTGATGGGTGGGAGAGCAGAGAGTCACGGGTGACTTGGGCTCCCCTTGCCTTGAGCATCAGGCTCACTAGCTGGCCCCGTTAAGGGTGACGTGTCTGTAAGGCATCTGTGTGGAAGTCACTGCGGGCAAGTGGGTACAGGCGTCTGAGCCCAGGGAGGGGCGCCCCTCTTCTGCCCAGTGGCAGTGAGATGGAGCGGTCCCTTGGGACACTCGGAGGGCCTGTGAGGTGGCCAGCTCTGCTGAACATGGTTCCTGGCGTTGTTTCTGCTTAATAATGGCCTTTGGAAGGGAAGAAGGATGACAGTATGACTGAGTCACACAGCGGATGCAAGTTGGTGATCCCTGTGGTCACAAGCCTCGGGTGGGGTGGGGTGGGGTGGGGTGGGATGAGGGTGGGGACGCAGCTGCATTTGATATGACAGCATTCTGTGCCGCTAAAGAGTTGGCGTAGACTTGGTATTCATGCAAAGGCTTGACCCTTACAGGCCGTGACAGTGTAAGGGGAGGTACCCTTTTGCCCAGGGGACCAGCTGGGGGCTGCATAGAACAAGCTGTACCATCTCAGTCCCATATTGCCATGGGAGTTTGCCTTCGTGAAAGCAAACAAACAAACAAAACACCCCTTGGGAGCCTACTCTGTGTGAGGTGCTGTCGGAGATGCAAAAAAGAGTCAGCTTAGGCAAAACCAGCAAGGAATGACTCGTGTGGGGCGGCACATGTTAGGTGGTATGAGATGCTTCGAGTGACAGAGCTCAGAGCTCATGAGCCCTTTGCAGGAAGAATGGGCACTTCCAAGTGGTGGGTGGCAGGGGGGTGTGGCTGGGGGAAGAGCTGGTGGAGAGATGCACAGGAAAGGACTTGGAGTACCTCACAGAGGGACCTGTGCCCTGGACTGTGGGGATAGAGCACCGTGATAATGAAAAGATGAGCCTGCAGGAGGTCTGGAGCGGACGCTGTGCTCCGGAGTTCCAGGCACATCTGTGGGATGTACCACAGGTGGGGTGTGCAGAGGGCAGGGGTGATGGGGGGAGGTGGGCTGACCAACAAGGGTGCTTCCCACTGTTCTGGCCAAAAGGATGAGACCAAAAGGGTGGGCCATGGGAGTGGATGCAGGGGAGTTGCAGGGAGGTGGCTGGAAGATTTGAGATGGTGAGATACAGGAGGGTAATTAATGATGGTGATGACAGTCTTGTATGATGTTAGGCCGTGCTCTTGTTCTGAGGGCTTTAGAAGTTTTCTCCTATTTAAAAGTCACAACAAACCTTGCAGGTACCACATGCAATTTTTGGGGAGTTAGCATTATTATCCCCATTTTCCAAGATGAGGAATCAGTCACAGGCTTCCCTGGTGGCTCAGTGGTAAATCATCCGCCTGCTAATGCAAGAGACCCAGGTTCGATCCGTGGGTCGGGAAGATCCCCTGGAGAAGGGGATGGATGGCAACCCACTCCAGTATTCTTGCCTAGAGAATCCCATGGACAGAGGAAGCTTGGTGGGCTACAGTCCAGGGAGTCGCAAAGAGTCAGACATGACTGAGTGGCTAAGCCAACCAAAACCAGTCAAGAGTCACAGAGGTCGACTGGCATGAGGCTCATTGTGGGAGGGACAGAACTGGGGTTCAGAAGCCAGGCTGAACCGCTGGCTGCAGACCCCAGTTTTGATTCCTGGATGGAGGACTAGTTGGAGGAGGAACGTGTCCCGAAATAGGGGACGTGGGGGGAGAGGCACATTTTCAGGAGACTGAGACAGATACCCTGACTCAGAGGACATCATTCAGAGAGCAGTTGACACCGTGGAGAGGAGGTACTAACGTTCAGTGAGACCAAAGGGTCCTGGACCTTTGGCTGCGCGAGAGGCAGGGTAGCGCCTGTGTGGTCAGCATGACCCCCGTCCTGGTGCAGGCGTAGGGCCCTTCACCGAGGACGAAGCATCCATGGCGTCAAGCCCCCTGGCACAGGACACGCTGCTCTGCAGGACTGTCACGCTCCCCCCACTCCTCCCTAGCACTAGTCTCCACCTTTCTGGCCCTTGGTGACCCGCTTTGCAGAGAAGGGGCAGAATCTGTAGGACTCCCTTAGAGGTTCACTTGTGCAGAAGAGGTCAGAGTTTTCCTGAGATGAACCCAGACTCTGGATCCCCCAGATCAGCTGGTACCATGAACCTAAAATCTTTTCTTTTTTTCCCCAATAACTTGTACTTCCCGAGATGCAAAGCTCTGCCAAGTGGATGGGAGCGGCCCCTCTCCCTGTTAATTTGACGGTGTCTACGTTGTGGGTGCCCTGGAGGCAGCACCCTGAAACCTCTCCACTTAAAATGTTTTTTCTATTTCCTCCTGGCTGCCGTGTCAGCCTGTATCTCCAAAAAACACTCTTTAGAGAGCTTCGGGGAAACGTGGAGCCGCAAAGTGCCTGAGTCTGCATTCTGCCGGTCCTCATCCCTCTCTGACTCCTGCTTCGTGTTTTTCTGTCGAATAAGCAAAAGCCAGAGCAAATTTATTCCTGGGGATGGGATCTCATATGAAAATGCGTGGTAATTGTTTCTTTTTGCTATTGTCAATATGTTTCTGTTCTGTTCATTGAACTCTGTGCCCAGCTCCTGCCAACCCACGGGTCACATCGAGGTTATTTTTCTGTTTGCCCTTTTTGAAATGGCCTCCTTTCCCCACCAGGTCTCCGTGTGGGGAGCACTTGTCTGTGTGTGTGTGTGTGTGTGTGTGTGTGTGCGCGCGCACGCTCCTGTGCACACTGCAGAAGAGGGGGCCTGGAGGAGAGGGGGAGAGCCATTTCAGATCTGCTTGGAGGTCGGCCTCCCCTAGTCCTGGAGTTGATCAAAGAACTCACACCCCTCTGCTCCTTCCTCTTTAGCGAAGCGCCTGAACTCAGACGTGATCGATTCTGACTTTATATCCTGGTTGGGGTGTAATTAGCAGTCTTGATTTCATGTCATCATGGCCTGAAGCCCTGCTGTCCCCTCCGGCTCTGTGTGTGTGTATTTCAGTGGTCTGTTCCTGCCTTGGCCTCAGCCTGCGCCCTTGACCGTGGGACCCTGTCTCTTCTCAGGGCACCCGTTTCCTTAACTGGGGGATTCGGGCCATGATGGGGGGGCAGCTCTGCTACTCTCCCCCCCTACTGCCTTCCCCAAGGGAAGTGGGGTCTCTCTGACTGTCGGACCACTTGTTGGCCGTGGACCCTTCTCCCAGCCGCGGCGTTGACCTGGCCAGCTCACTCTGGGGAAGCAGGGGAGTGGGCTTCAAGCCTCAGAGACCTCGCCTCCACATCTCCAAAGTGGACACAGCTATTTTCCTTGCCTCTAGACCAGGGTGGGCGGGGAGCTGAGTGGAACACCTAGGCTCTCAGGGCTGGGGTGGAGGGTGGGGATATTGTGAGGTTGGACCTTCTGTTGGAAAGGTGGTGGCCGGGGCTTAAGGAAGGAGGGAGCTGCCCGGGGTTCCGGCTGCTGGCAGCGCGTGGCCGGTGAGCTGTGCCTTTCAGGGTTCACCCCCTGCCCCTCCCCACTCCGCCCAAAGGTTCACCTGTCTGTTAACTCAGAACATATGCGGGGCCGCGTCTCCCTGCGTGTGGCGCTGGACAGACAGATGGCCCTTCTCCTGCCATATGCTCCAGACTGTTTAAGTGTCAGGACCGGAAGGAGGCTCTGCACCCTCTGGCTAGGGCTGGGGAGGCGCTCCTGTTGCCGAGCTGGACACTGGGCTGGCTTTCCCCATCCCCACACACCTCCGTCCCCCTGTGGCTCTGTCCACACCTGGCCCAGAGCTCGGCTGGGTGCCAGGGACGCACGCAGAGAGAGGTGAGGGCAGTGGGGCGGCCACTGCGCTGGGGCATTACTGGCTAGGTCAGCGCTGGGGGGCAGGAGAAGGGTCCACGGCCGACGAATTGTCAGATGGTTGGAGCCGCTGCAGGGTGTTAGGTGGGTGTCAGAGCCACCTCGAGGTGGCTTGAGGGCCCTGGGTGGGACTGAGAGGGGTGCAGAGGGGAGGAGGAAGGCTTGCGGGTGAGTGGGGTGCCATGAGCCAGGCAGGGATGTGGAAGGGATCTGAGAGTTCACGCCGAGGAGTGGGGAGGCTCTGGCACAACACGCCTTATTTTTAGAGGCAGGTCTGGTGTCAGCGGTGGGGCGGGCACGTGTCTGATTAGATTTAGCTCGTGTCTGACGCAGTGATCATGATCGTTATTTTGGCTCGGGGTGTTGCTGGGAACCTGAATCTCTACCTGTCACTGCCGCTTGCTCACTCGCCGGGGGGATGGAACGGACTCGAGGGAGGCCAGGGATTTCCCTAGTGAGCCTCCCATCTTGAGAACCCCCCGGGGACAGGGGCCCCTGGGATCCAGGGAGAGGAAGCGGGGAGCCCCCAGTCCTGCTCTAGATCCACTCCGACCCCTTCTGGGTCACAGAGCCACTTCCCGCCTGCCGCCCATCCGCCTCAGCCCGCCTTCTCTGGCGCTGGCTTTCCGCTTATCTTAATTTATTGATGAAAACTTGTTTTACGGTCCAGAGCACAGACGGCAGCAGCTCCCTGCCAAAAGAAAGCAGGTTCGCAGAGCGGGAAAGCCAGCTGCCTCCCTGAGATGGGTGACTGGAGACTGGGTGGGCGGCAGAGTGGGGGACGGCGTGTGGGCTGACGGGTGTGTGGCCTGGATGGGACCCGGTGGGTACCCCTGGGGGCTGGGGGCTGAGGACCCCTGCCCACCACTGGCCCCTGGCTTACAGCTGCTCTGCCGGGTCTCAGCAGTCTGGATGAATGAAGACCATGGGCCATAAATACTCATAACGACCCTCGTTGATAGCTCTGTGAAGGCGCCACGCTGGGAAGTTTATTTTTTCATGAATCTCATTCAATTCCGACTACAACTCTGTGTGGTAGGACCCGTGAATTACCCCATTTAAAATAACAAGCCCTGCAAAGTTGTTTTCTGAGCTCCCCCGGCCCGTACCTGAGGGCACGGTGAACTTGGAACCGAGGCCAGAGCCATCTCCGCCCCGACCCGGACCTCAGCCTGGTCCTGTGCCCTTCTGCGCCTCATGCCTGCCTTTCTGGCTGGGTCTTGCTGGTCCAGCCAGGTCTCCTGCTCCTGTGTGGCCGTGGCCAGCTCCGTGCCTGGCACAGGGGAGGTACTGGGGGCCCCTGCAGAGCGACTGGGCTGAAGGGCATCGGAGCAGTGGTCAGGCCTCCCTGATGCCCCTTCCTAAAGAAAGGAAAGTCTCGTGTCCCCCTTCTGGGAGTTCCTCTGAACTCAGTCTTCTGGTGGGTCAGCAGCGGTGTACCTGGGACCCTGTGGGCCGTGCGGGGGTGGGTGGGTAGGGTGACAGGCCTTCAGGAGATGAGGCTATGGCTCTCGAAAGCTGCAGAGGCCTCGTCCTTGACGCGGGTAGCAGCGAACCCGGGAGACTATGGGAAGCATGTGGAAGCTCTACTTCCCCAGAATACTGGGGAGGGGGGTGGAGGGGATCAGTTCCACAAGCTCCTCTGGTTGTAGCAATAGAGGAACAGAAAGAAGGTCTACTGAGCTCCAGACTTGTTTATTTCATTCCCTCTTGCTTCCTCGTGCAGAGGGATAGCCAACAGTTTTCACAACTCTGGTGAAATCAGCAAAGTGGGCAGCCCTGGTTGGCTTGACTTCTGCCCCCCCACATGTGCACCCCCTCCCTATGGGGGCACCCCTAGTGATGGATCTTCTCCTGCACCCACCCAGCCTGCACCCAGGGTGACTGCCTGCCGCTCCTTCCCTCTGTGCTCCCTCTCCTGGACTGTGTCCGGGTCCTTCCCTCCCCCACACTCCTCCCTGCCTCCCTCAACTCAGACTGGGCCGCAAAGTTGTTGAGAATGTTTAATAAAATGAAAAATTTAAAAGTTGCTTGTTTTTTTGTCTGAGGCACAGAGATTCTTTTTTTTTTTTTTTTAAAGAAAAAAGAAAAAACCTTTCTCTTTTATATTGGAGTATAGCCGATTAATGATGTTGTGATATTTTCGGTTGCGTGGCGAAGGGACTCGGCCATTCATATACATGGATCCATTTTCTGCCAAACTCCGCTCCCATCCAGGCTGCCACAAAATGTTGAGCAGCATTCCCCGTGATGTTCAGTAGGTCCTCGTTGGTTATCTATTTCACGTATAGCAGTGGAAGCCCAGAGATTCATCAGTCATAGCATTTGGAGTCACTTCGAACTGGATTAAAATCCAGCTCAGACAAGATCGTAAACCCCTGATTCTTGGTTTTCTCCTTAGGAAAGTGGATGGGTGGGAAACCATAGGAAGCCCCTTGTCTGGTTTTTGTGGTAAGGCGGGGTTGACACAGTTCTTGGCGTGGATTCGGGTCAGTAGCTGCCAGTTTCCCCATCAGCGTTCTCAGCGTCACCATTGTCATCGTCACCACCATCATGGTCACCCTCCCTGCCCTCCCCACCCTCCTTGTCTGCAGATGGGTCCCAGGCGTGCCCTCTACGTCGTGGCTAGCCTTCCTCCCTCCCAGCGTGGACATGTCCGGGGGCTTCTGATGCCTTTGGGACGCCCTAGGTCTAAGCCATGGGGCCTAGTAGGTCAGGACATGGTTTCTGGAGGCAGATTTCCTGCGTTGTTTCACCACCTAACCTCCCAGTGTCTTTGTCCTCCCAGGCTGTGGAACTGGAAGGACGAAAATGACCATCCCGGGGCCCTGCCATTGGGTCGGGAGGATTAAGTGAGGCATGTGGGGCACGTGGTCAGTGTCCCTGGCAGCATAACTTTGCGGGGAGAGTGAAGTCGGGGATAGGGTGGGACGAGGCATGGTCCTCCCTGAACCAGCTCTGTGACCTTGGGCGCCAGACCCTGGCCTGGCTGCTTTCAGCGAGTGACCTGATCACAGTGAGCACCTTGAGGAATAGAGTGGGCCAGGGTCTCCAGTTCTACTAAGTGGACAAAGAGATGGCAGAGTCGGCTCAGGGGTGGGTGAGAGGGGGTCTCAGACTGTCACGTAACTTGGTGCCGAGACCATCACTGTCAGGGGGGCTTGAACTTAATTAACCAGCCCATGCACCCCCCCAACAAAGCATGTCAGAAATGCCAAGTCCTGGCGTGGGTGGACACGGCTCCCGGTTGGCAGTATAAATAATCCGGCTGTGGGCACAGCATCCCTGGAGAGAGGACCAATCATGTTGGCCACGTCCAGGGCTTAGAGCAGACGTGGGTGTGGGCGGGCTGTCCTGGGACCAGAGATGGACCTGGTTGTCAGTCTGATCCTTCCCGATATCTATACGTGTAATTAGAGAGTGTTACTTGCTGAACTGGAGCCAGGGAAGACCATCCTTGTTACATTATTAAAGGGCCTTCGTTCCGTGAGATACTGAATGGAAGAGGCAGCCTTGCTGAATGAGAGGCACCCAGAAATGGATGGTACTTTCACGCTGTGGCTTTTCTTCCTCTCTGGGGGTGGGGGACAGAGCTGGGGGCAGCTTTCCTCAAACAGGGAGAATGGCCCCCACTCCTCCTCATCCTGTAGGGTGAACTAGAGTCTCCCAGACCATTTGCTCTCTGCCAGAAAGATATGATGTGAATTCAAGGTATCCCTGCATCTTCCAGGGAGTGTGAATAATAGCACGGTACCTTGTATCATTTATATTCCCAGGAACACAGAGTGCTCAGTGGTCATAATCCCGTTTATCCTCCAGGGTCCCCGAGTGCTGGGGAGGTGTTTTTTTCCCTCCTCCCTCAGTCTTTAGTGGAGTGACATCCCAGAAAGGCCAAGCGGCCGGAGATGCTGGACCATTGCCTTCCTTTGGGGCTTCATATCCGTAGATGCGCGGCGCAGATGGTTGTACTTTCTCAGGAAGCCCGCGTGGCCCCGGCTTCAATGTGCACCTTGAAAGCCATCCCTGCCTCCCGCGGTGGCCCCGGTTCCACCTTCCATTCCGTGCTTTGATGCTGTCAGCGGTGCCTTTCTCCCCAGATGCATCAAATAAAACAGATGCAGGAGGGAAGGAATATGCTGGTGATGAGAAATCCTCTCTCTAGACTCCTCTGACAAGTATCCAGGTCCTTGGCACTCTTTCCTCCAACTTCCGGTGACCTTGGGAGCTCAGACAGTGCCTCACTGTCTGACAGGTCCAGGCTGTCTCCCCATAGCTCCTTCCCGGGTCCAGAACTCAGGCAGCCATGGTGCTTGGGGCTCCGTGCCCACCCACCCTGCCCTAGCTCTAGGCACCCCGCGTGCACTCACACTCTCCCGAGAGTGCTCCTGGGCGTGGTGGCCTGAGGCTGCCAGTTGTGTCCTGTTGGGTGCTGACAATTCTTGGAGTTGGGGTCACCCTCCCTCCACGCTCCCAGCGGTGCGGGGGCAGCCCTCTCACTGACTTGGGGAGCAGAAACCTCCCCCGGAGCCAGGACAGCTGTCTGTCTTCTCCTCCTGAGCCTGCTCTCTGCCATTTCAGCCCACTTCCTTGGCGTGTTCTGAGCAGGATGGAGAATAACTGTGTGCTCTCCCAAGGGGAGGGGGACCCCACGTCTGGGGCTCCATCCTTGGGGAGCGGGCTTGGGAACACTGGGTTGCAGTGCTCCCCGTGTGACCCTTCTCCCCTGCACCCATTCCCCCCCCACCCCACCCCTGCTTGAGTGGGAAGAAAGTGCGGATCTGCCGGTCTGGTGGCCTGGGTCAGTGTGGACGGACCGGTGGATGATCACACCCCCTTTGCAAGGCTGGTGGGGCTTTGTGTCACCCTCTGCTCTTTGGCATCTCGACCACACACCATTCTGTGGTCCTTCTGAACCTGATCCTCGGGCTCCATTCCCTCGGGCCCCCTTGGGGGCTCTGAGCTGGTCCCTACCTCCTTTTGTGTCTCCCCATTGACTGAGCAGGCCTGTGGTCAGTCTGAGAAGATGGAAAGATGCTGGCACCTGAGAAGGTTGATTTGGGCCCTGCTGTCAGATTTGAGGAGCCCAGATGGCCTGGGAATGGGGGTGGAGGTGGAGGTGGGGGAGGGAGCCCTGGTGCCCTTCAGGCCTTTCTCCCAAATGGAGGGACAGTTTGGAAGAACCGAGTTGTAAGGGGGCTGTGTTGAAAGAGTGCATGGCAGACACCCTCCACCTCCCAGGTTTAGTCCTTGCCTCTCGCTCCCTGGGCATCAGCTATCCTGGGATCTGGGCCTGTTCTCAGCACCCCTGCCCTGGCCTTTGAAGCCCGGAGACAGCCACAGGACTGGTCATCACCCTGGGGTCCCACAGATTCCTGGTTGGAGTGAGCCCAGTACACTGAGGTCAGGCCAGGAAGTCCAGACAGGTGGGCAGCACTTCAGCAAACAGCCCCTCCTTGTCCCCGTCAGGATCAGAGGACACCAGCCGGGGGCCAGGGCTCTGGTGCCGGGGCGTTTACCCACATCCGGAGCCCTAACCCCCTGGACGGAGGAAGTGCTGTCTTCACGTCTCCCCCAGCTCAGCTCTTTCATCCCCAGCATTTTTTGGGGGGTGGGCTGTGGTGGGTCTTCAGTGTTGCATGTGGGCTTTCTCTAGTTGTAGTGAGAAGGACTACTCTTCGTTGCAGTGTGCAGGCTTCTCATTGCAGTGGCTTCTCATTACAGATCATGGGCTCTAGAGTGCTGGCTCAGAGGTTGTGGAGCACAGGCTTAGTTACCCCACTGCATGTGGAATCTTCCCAGACCAGGGATTGAACCTGTGTCTCCTGCATTAGGAGGTGGATTCTTAACCACTGGACCACCAGGGAAGCCCCCCTGCCCCCAGCGCTTTTCAGAGCCTTACAGGGCAAGGGGTATTGTAGCAGGACCGACAAGGTGTGCCAGGGGATTGGATTGGGGGCTCCCACATTCCAAACGTCCTTGCAAAGTTCTCTGGAGAGAAGGGGGCTCAGGAAACTTTTAATTTAAGAACTTTATTAACCTCAGAGATGCACAGCTCCCAAATACAACAACCCCGAAATTTGGCTGTGTCTAAATGCCCCTAGAACCATCTTAGATAGAAAATAACCTCATTTTCCAATAATCAGCATGTAACTGGGTTTGAGATATGCAAATGCCTTATGTCCTGTTTATTTGGAGGAAAATTTGGCTTAGAAATATGGGTGTGATCTCCCTGTCACCTCTGCCAGCTGGTGCCACTGGGGGTTGTGAAGTTGTGAAGAAATCGGGGGCTTTGAGACAAAGTGTGCGGTCCAAAAAAGAACGGCCATGGAATCACACTGATTGAATCATGCACAAGCTCAGTGTGAACCACACCTGTGCTGCGGTGGCCAGCTCAGCCAGAGCCAGTGCAGGCTGGATCACTAGAGGTACGGAGCTCAGAGTGCAGGAGGGGAGGGTGGGGTCTTGCTCTCTGTGCCGACCCCTCCAGCGCTGGAACCTAACTTTCTGTAATGGATGGTGACTCAGAGGTGAGGGCCCTAAGAGCCTTTTTATGGGCCGAGAGAAGGCTGGGAAAGGATGTTGTTAGATACGGGACTTAGACAACTTCAAGTCCTGCCGCACTTGAGCTTGGTGGACTCCCTGGGCAAAACTAGGACTGAAACATGTTAGTCGTGGGGAAGCGGATTCCTGAGTTAATAAGCAAGAATTCTTGACCAATTAGAGTTGTGCTAAAAAGAATGGAGTGTGTTATTAGCTGGTGACCCTGCGGCACTCAGACGGAAGCTTGACCCCTAGGGCTGCGGACAGGCACGGAGGAGCCCTCTCGGTGGGGGGGCCACCCCATCCGTGCCCTCATCCTCTTGTCTACTGGGTGACTTGGGGGCTTTGTCCCTTCCTTACGGAATTGGAAGCACTATCCATTGGCCCTGCCTCCCTTTGTGGCCGTGACAGTGAATGAGCTGCAGAGCCCCCAGAGGCAAGGATGGCTGCAGCCCCAAGCAGCCCCCCTTCCCGGTCCCGATGCTGCCTCTTCTCTTCATGGTGAAGTTCCTGTCAGTCGGCTTCTCCCAGGGTTGGGCAGGATTGTTACCAGCCAGCACGTTGGCTGTGAAATTAAAATCGTTTCTGTTTGCTCTCTTAGTCTCCACATCCACTAATTTATTAAATGTCGTTAAACGTCCCACTGGGCCCTGGCTTGTAAAGAGCATGGGGACATGCTGAGGCTAAGGGTTTGAGGGCTTCCTTCAAAGCAAAGAGGGTGTGGGGGCCCCTGCAGAGCCACAGAGGCCACGGGGATGAAGGTAGTCAGAGGGTGTGTGGATCTCTGAGAGCCAGGCAGGAAGAGTAGGCGACTTACACAGGCAAAGGGTGGGCTTCAGGTGAGCTGGGGGGAACCTGGTGCCAGGTGGGGAAGGAAGTGCATGGTGGGGGCTTCTTTTTTAGGTGGGTTTGTGTGTCTGTGTCAGGCCTTGTTCCCAAGCCCTCCCAACCCTCCATCCATCCATCCACCCACCCACCCATCTGTCCATCCGCCCATCCGTCATCCATCCATCCACCCACCCATCTGTCCATCCATCCATCCATCCATCCATCTATCCATCCAACCATACTTACATACATCCACACATGTATCTATTTATCCATCCATCTATATATATATACACATGCATACATCTATTCATACGTCCATCCATCCACCCATCGACCCATCCATTCATCTATTCATCCATCCATCTATCCATCCACACATGTATCTATTCATCCATCCATCCGTCCATCTATACATACATACATACATGCATATGTCTATTCATCCATCCATCCATCCATCTATTCATTCATCCATCCATCTATCCATCCATACATACATCTATTCATCCATCCATCCACCTATTCATCCATCCCTCCCTCCATCCATCCATCTATCCACCCATCCACTCATTCATGGAATGAATGTTTCTGTAGTATCCAGGCATGTTCTGGGCCCCATGATGGGAGTGAAATGGCTGAGCTGTGAACCTGGCCTGGAGGTGCTGGTGTTTTCCTGGGGGTGGGCAGCACATCTACACAGAGGGCTGGGCAGGGGTGTTCAGCCCTGGTGCAAAAGGCCACCCCAGGGAAGGCTGTCCCGCATGCAGGGGAAATGGTGGCCACTGTAGGGGACACAGGCAGTGGCTGTCCCTGGGCTCTAAGCAAGTTGCGGGCATGGCGCTCAGGGAGGTTGGTTCAGGGGAGGTTATGGCTTCACTCCCAGAGAACTGGGTTGCTACGTGAAAAATACATTAGGACATGTGGCGGAAACATATATTAAAACTACAAATCAATGTGGTTTCAACTGAAGACGGGAAAATGCCATGGGGGTATTGGCTAATTACAGTAGACTTGATCAATGAGGCCGTAGCCTGCTGGTCTCAGTCTGCCTGCTGTGCATCTGTCTGATGGGCCCAGGGTGATGAGGAAGATGCTGGCTCTGATGGGTGGCCTGGAGGAGGCAGATCCGTGGGCCCTGCCAAGGGGAGGCACTGCTCTATGCTGAAGTCACCAGCAAATACAAGGGTTTGCCCACAGCTGGAAGTGGGTTCATTTGGAGCTCCAGTGGAAAATACTTGGAAGTGCCCTTGGTTGGGGGTGGGGCAAGAGGCAGGGAGGCTTGGTGGTCAGGGTGGCCCCTAGATGCCTGCCAGGCTCGGCTGGTATAGTGAGGTGCCTGGTGTCTTTGGGTTGGGAGGTTGGCTGGGTCCTGGTTTCCGAGTCACCCTGCCTTCTCCCAGAGGTTCTTCCAGCTGTGGGCTTGACTCTAGCTGGTGGGGGTCTGAGACAACACGTTGCTTTGGGGAGGAAATGTCCCCGAATGCCATCAGCAGTGGCTTTTAGGGGGCAGGGATGCGGGTGTGGGTTTGAGGGGAAGATGCAGGACTTGGGTCCCAGCTACTGGCAGCTTGGGGTGGGGGCTGCCCTGCTGTTGGCAGCAGGCCTACCTGAGTCTTACCTGGGGCAAGGTGATCTAGGGAAGGAAGTGAAAAGGAAGCAGAGGTGGGAGTCGGGGAGCAGCTCCCCCTCCCAGGCAGGCTCTGGGGAGCTGGCACGGCATGTCAGAGGCTGGAAGCGTGAAGTCAGAGATGATGACCAGCGCCTAGAGGTTTTGAGCTTTTGAGGTTTCTTTCCCACATGGGGGCCCTTCCCTTAGGAGGGACTTGGGGATCCCCCTGGGGCCCACTCAGTATCAGTGGGGTGGGGGGAGCTGGAGTGTCATCCCTTGGTACCTTGGATGCTGGCGTTTCTTACATCAAATGTACTGCCTAGTACCCTGAGGACCTTCCCAGGCCTGGGGCTGGTGGGGGCGGTTGGGGGCGGGGGGCATCTCCAGCACAGAGTGTCTGGTAGCTCTGGGGGTCCCAAAGCCTACCTCCTTACCAGTAGTGAGCTGCCAGCTGTGAGGTCTCCTGTTATTCATTCCAGGGTCTGGCTTGTAGAGCCTTAAATCTTGAGCGTGGAGAGCATGAATTTCCATGGGGTGATTAATGAAAGAAAAATTGAGTCGGCAGCACAGAAAGTGACCGGGTTGAAGAGAGTCAGTGACAAGTTGGATGGTCTCCGTGCCTCCCTGCCAATCCGGAGCTCTGACCCGGCTGGGGGGCGCCACCTGCTGGTTGCGGGGGTGGTGGCACCCAGCCCCCGGCTGAGCCGAGTGGACGCGCCCTGTAAAGTGGGGGTTCTGGGCCCGGTGTGCCCACGCCTTGGAGCCTCGGAGCCTTGGCCGTGTCCCTCTGGGCTGCTGCGGGGCATGGGGCCAGGGTGGCTCTCCACGGCGCGGGGACCCAGCAGCTGCTCTGGTCACCCAGCTCCATCACTGAGGGGGGGCTGTCTCTGGTTTAGGGGTGCTTCCCAAGTGGCTCAGCGGGTAAAGAATCCATCTGCAGTGCAGGAGACACAGGAAAAGCAGGTTCAACCCCTGGGTCGGGAAAATCCCCTGGAGGAGGGCAGGGCAACCCACTCCAGTATTCTTGCCTGGAGAATCCTCATGGACAGAGGAGCCTGGAGGGCTACAGTCCGTGGGGTCGCAACGAGTCGGACACGACTGAGCAGAAGCACATGGGTTTAGTGATGGTGGGAAAAGCCCCACTTCCTTTGTTGTGCCCCGTCTGGACCACCTTCCTGTCTCCCCATTTATCAAAATCCTGCTCATTCGTCAAAGCCCAGCAAGCCCTTCCGGCTGCTTCTTGACTTGGAGCATCTCTCCGCACTCCTGCCCAGCGCCCTGCCCCGTCACCTGGTCACTGCAGTGGCCTGACTGCTCGCCTGCCCCCTTTGCCCTCCGATGGCCTGTTCTCCGCACAACAGCCAGAGTGACATACTGAAATCCCAGATCACGTCCCTGACCTGCTCCCGGCTCGCCATCTCACCAAGAACAGACGCTGTGAGGTCCCGCCCACTGGTCCCCACCATTGTCACCTCGCTCCCCCGTCCCCTGCACGCAGCTGGCCAGGCTCACCCCCAGCCAGGGCTTTTCACCTGCTGTCTCCTCTGGAACTTCCTTCCCCATTATTCATGTGGTTCACTTCTCCTCTTCTGGTGCCTAGCCGCTCAGTCGTGTCTGACTCCTTTGAGACCCTACAGACTGTAGCTGGCCAGGCTCTGCTGTCCATGGGATTCTCCAGGCAAGAATGCTGGAGTGGGTTGCCATGCCCTCCTCCAGGGGATCTTCCCAACCCAGGGATCGGTCTCCCGTCTCCTGCGTCTCCTACACTGGCAGATGATTTCTTTATCATTGGGAAGCCCCTCCTCTTGTGGGCCCCTCCTCAAATGACACTCTTCGAGAGACCTTCCCTGACCCCCCCACCCCCCACCCCTGTTACTTTCTGACTCTTTCTCATCCTGACTTCTTTTTCTTCACCGCATCTGGACTTTTGTCTTCTGTTTGCTTCTGTGACGTCTGCGTCCCCCACTTCCCCAGGGTGTCTCCCTGGGCTCAGGGCAGGGCCTGGCTCTCCTGAGCGGCGGCGCCATTCCGGTTTGTGGAACAGATGAGAGAGGAAGTGTGTCTCCTCCAGGAGCCTCTGGCCCTGCCCGGCTTCCCGCTCTCTGCCTGCACGTGGCTGCCCAGCCTTTGCTCCACATGTTTGCTCCCTGGAGGCTTGGGTTCTGAGCGTCGCAGCCTGGCACCCGGCTCATGAAATGTCACCCAGAGGCCAGCGCCTGGCCCTGTCACCCTCTCCACAGGGCTTCTTTCTTTTAAATTCTCACAGTGGTCCCGAAGAGGCGGTCAGCGTCTCATTCTCTACCTGCCCCGTCCACATGTCTGCGGGGCTGCCCCTCCACCTGGCATCTGAGCTCTGGGCCCCTCACCTGTTCCCCGAGCATACAGTCTGGGAAGCTGTGCTTCCCTGGCTCCCATCTAGTCCCAGGGAAGGCAGCTCCCTAACACCAGCACCACTGTGCTAACAACTCTGCTCTTGTTTAATCGCTCAGTCGTGTCCGACTCTGCAACCCTTGTAGAAGCCTCTGTAGCCCTCCAGGCTCCTCTGTCCATGGGTTTCTCCAGCTAAGAATACTGGAGAGGGTTGCCATGCCCTCCTGCAGGGGATCTTTCCAACCCAGGGATAGAACCCGCATCTCCTGTGTCTCCTGCTTTGGCAGGTGGGTTCTTTATGCCAGAGCCACCAGGGAAGCCTGTGGCTGTAGGTCCTCAGTAAATACCTGTTGACTGATTAACTCAGGCTCCGCGGGGGTGGAGGAGGGAGGGTCAGTTTATGGAGCGGAAGACAGGCCGCTGTGGAAACTGCATCTTTGTGGGCATCATAGCCCCAGGGGAGCCGTGCAGCAGAGTGGGCTCCGGTTGGGTGCGGCTGCCAGCTCCCTGGGGGTGTGTGGGGAGTGGTGGGCCCTGCCCCGCACGCCAGCCAGCCCCTCAGCCAGGCCAGGGAGCTCCTTCCTATTTCCATCTCTGTGGAATTTGTTCTTCCCGCTCCTGAGGACCATGGGCAAGTGCCCCTTCCCGTCAGGGCAGCCGGACACAGTCGCGGCAGAGTCTGGCTCTGAGGAACTGGGTTCTGAGGCTCTCTCCCAAAGCCTGCACTTGCTTCCGTGGCCACCGTGGCCCCACGCCATCCCCTCTCCTTCCTGAGCTCCAGGCCCTCCTCTGCCCAGTGGGACACCCGCAGCGCTGCGTGTGCAGCTGGGACCTTCGTGTTTGTCACGTGATCTCCCTGCCCTGTTTAATCTGTCTGCATTGAAGTGACCCTACAGGGGTCATGAAGCTGGTCTCATACCATTTGCCAGATGAGGAGACTGAGACATGGAGAGACTGGGGGCTTTGTGCAGGTCACACCCCCCAGTGTCGTTCGGGCCCATGGTACCCACTCTGAGTCCCACGGTTGGGGCCGAGGATGGGGTGGGAGGGGGTGGGGGGGCAGGGATGGTGGGGGCGGGACAGGCGGTCTTCCGAGCCCCATGGAGATGGATTCGGGCTAACAGGCTTTCCTTTCTCTGCAGCTGTGTGGCTGTGGGCTGCTTGGAGTGGGCATTTGGCTGTCCGTGTCGCAAGGCAACTTTGCCACCTTCTCCCCCAGCTTCCCCTCTCTGTCAGCAGCCAACCTGGTCATCGCCATAGGCACCATTGTCATGGTGACGGGGTTCCTCGGCTGCCTGGGGGCCATCAAGGAGAACAGGTGCCTCCTGCTCAGTGTAAGTTGGACCCCTGCCCCCCCCCAGCCCCCCCAGTCCCCCCACCCCCTTAGTGCCCCAGCCCCCCAGCCCTCTGAACACTGGGGCCACTGGGTGTCCAGCCTGAGTGCCTAGAATGACCACGCCCCTCTTCCTCCTGATTGGCTACCCCTGGCCTGGGTGCCCCTCCCACTCCTTGATTGGCTGTCAGGCTTCATATCCCTCCCCTGCCAACATGGGATCCCTACCTGGGAAGCCTGCCCCCTGCCAGCCTATTTGCACCTTGTCCCCCGCTCACGACCACGTGCCCATGCCTGCACCTTCTCGTTCCAGTTCTTCATCGTCCTGTTGATCATCCTCCTGGCAGAGCTGATCTTAATTATCCTCTTCTTTGTCTACATGGACAAGGTAAGACTTCCAGGAGGGGAGGGAGTGTGTGGAGTATCATTGCCCGAGGGGTTGGGTCAGGGAATCTGGAGTAAAAAAAAGCACTGACAGGTTGTATGTCTGAGGAGAGGAGGGCTTTTGGTGGGGGCAGCAGGGGGCTCATCCGCTTGTGTTGTCTGAGGAAGTGTGTGCGGGGTGTGTTGCTCAGTCGTGTCTGACGCTTTGAGACCCCATGGACTGTAACGTGCCGGGCTCCTCTGTCCATGGGATTTCCCAGGCAAGACCACTGGAGTGGGTTGCTATTTGCTACTCCAGGGGATCTTCCTGACTCAGGGATTAACTTGCATGTCTTAGGATGTAGACCCTCTAGTCACCCAGGGATGCCCTAACCCTAGCCCTAACTGGGGAGCATCACTGAGCTCCCTGTCACTGGGAGCATTCAAGCATAGCTGTGCTGACCACTTGGAGAAGGGTCAAGTTCTCCAAGAACTTGAGAAGCCCCAAATTCTTGAAGTTCTCCAATTTATTGAAGTTCCTCTCCAAGAAAAACTTTTCTACGAACTTGAAGTTCTTCTCCAAGAACTTGAAAAGTTCATATTTTAGGCCGGAAACCCTGTGCCCCAAGTTCCTGGGCTGAAATATGGAAAAGTTCGTATCCTTTTCCGGAGGCCTTTGGGGACAGGGAGCTGATCTCATGGGCTTCCCTGATAGCTCAGTTGGTAAAGAATCCGCCTGCAATGCAGGAGACCCCAGTTCGATTCCTGGGTCAGGAAGATCCGTTGGAGAAGGGATAGGCTACGCACTCCAGTATTCTTGTCCTTTCCTTGTGGCTCAGCTGGTAAAGAATCCGCCTGCAAAGTGGGAGACCTGGGCTCGATCCCTGGGTTGGGAAGATCCCCTGGAGAAAGAAAGGCTACCCACTCCAGTATTCTGGCCTAGAGAATGGACTATACAGTCCATACAGTCTATGGACTGTATAGTCCACGGGATCACTAAGAGTTGGACACGACTGAGTGAAAATGACTTTCACTCACTCACTTCAGCTGATCGCAGGCTGCACTGAGGATTCAGGAGCTTAAGAGGGACTAACCTCTGTCCAGGCTGGAGAGTTCCCCACCCAACTGGGGAACTTCCTCTGGGACCACCAAGAATGACTGGCCAAGTGTGCAGACTTAGCACTCAGGGGCTCTTCTGGTTCATGGTATCCAGAACCATATAACCATCTGCCCCTTGGGTCCTGAAGGAGTCTCCCAGGCCACACCGAGAGGGAGAGTCACTATTAGGGTTAGAAGCAGTGATTCCTTTGCATCTGTAAAAAAGGAGCCACTGATAATATTGAGAGATGGCTGCGGGCTGGCCCTGTTCTTGGTCTTCATGGGAATGATTCCTTTAATTCTCACAACCGTCTCCGAGGTGGATGTTATGTGCCAGTGTTACAGAGAAGGCAGAGGTGGGAGAGGGTAAGCGACTTGCTAGCGAGGGGTGGCCCCACACCCCGGACGGTGGCTCTGCGCCCTGCAGTTCCCAGGTTGTGTTCCTGCAGGGCCAGCGTGGGGCGTGGGCCAGGGGGCAGCGTGGCCTGTGAGGGAGCGTGTCCTGGGAGCACGGGAGCTGTGGGGACGCTTGTGCTGTCTCCGCCTCTGAGGGTCCCTGCTCCCTCCTGAAACACTCGGCTCTCACGGGGGTCACCTCTGGCCCCCAGCAGGCCTCCCCCATGAGTTGGCGGGGCCAGCACTCGTGGCTGACCTGGGTGACCTGGGGAGAGGGGCGGCCTCCTGGTCACCCACACCCCGACCCCAGCCTGAGTCTGCCCTTGCCCGACAGGTGAACGAGAATGCCAAGAAGGACTTGAAGGAGGGCCTGCTACTCTACAACTCGGAGAACAACGTGGGGCTGAAGAACGCCTGGAACATCATCCAGGCAGAGGTGAGGGCTGGGGGCAGGGGCAGGTGTGGGTGGAAGGCGGGGCCTGGGCCTCGAACGCCACCCCCCAGCCCTGGCTGGGTCACTGGCTCTCTGGGTCAGACATGGCGCTCTGGCCGGCAGCTGCAGCGGGGCGGCTGGGTGGGCAGTGGGCTGTGCGGGGGCCTGGATGTGGCCAGCAGCCATCCGAGGGGCTGGGAGCTGGGAATCAAGACCGGCAGTCAGGGGGGCTGCTTTTCCATCCCATCCTTTCTGAAGCCTCAGCACGAATGACAGTATTTTAGCAACAAGTCTACCTCCCTGCTTGTGACTCAGGAAACCCTGTTCTAAGAGGAAACGTGTCCGTGTAGCTCCATGTGGAGCCTGGGGAGGGGCTGCCATCACGAAGCCAAGAGCTGGGGACAGACAAGCAGAGGGCTGAGTGCTCTGCCCAGCGCCCAGCACCCCACTCAGAGAGCAGGTGGCCGTCCTCCAGGAAGGAGATATCATTCTGTCCCCTGGGCCTGGCTGGGGCCCAGAGAAGGGACAAGCAAGCTGGCCTCTGGGTGCTAGCTCCCATGGGGCCGGGGGGGCAGGGAAAGGACCGAGCTGGACCCGTCTAATGCACCCCCACCCCTCCCCACAGATGCACTGCTGTGGTGTCACCGACTACAGGGACTGGTTCTCGGTGCTGGGGGAGAACACCGTCCCCGACCGCTGCTGCATGGAGAACTCCCAGGGCTGCGGACAAAACAACACCACCCCCGTGTGGAAGACGGTGAGGCTGGGCACCCCAGGGGCCCCTGGGTGGACAGTCTGGGCGGGGGCGGGGGTGGCCCAGGACACCAAGGAGGTGGCTTAACGTGGGATGGGTGAGGGCACGCAGGCCTGAAGCCGAAAGGCAGTGGCAAGTGAGCGTCTGGGCCCACGTCTCAGAGGGTCAGATTTGGGTAGGAGTGGGCTCTGGGGCTGTGCAGTGGGGCCTTGTGGATGGAACCGGGGTGGGGGCGGGGTCCAAAGGGAAGTGAGGTGGGGGCTTGGCAGGAGGGCCCGCGGTTCACCCCAGCACCTGAAGCTGTGGTCCTCACTCCCCAGGGCTGCTACGAGAAGGTCAAACAGTGGTTTGCTGACAATAAGCACGTGCTCGGCACGGTGGGGATGTGCCTTCTAATCACACAGGTAAGGGGGCCGTCCTGCCAGCGGGGTGGAGGGGACAGCCTGAGGGAGACCCCTCCCCGCAGGGCCTGCGCCCCCCACCCAGGGCCTGCCCGAGCCTCCTCACGTCCCCCTGAGCCGTGGACCTGTGCTGGCCTTGCAGGAAGGGCTGGCTGGGACAGGCCTGTCCCCCCCAGGCACGGGGACCTTTATTACCTTGTGAGTCAACCGCATGGCATCAGTGTGAGCAAGGCCCAGGGGCGGCCTCCTCGGGGTCCGTCCCGCCCCAGCACCTGTGTGAGTGCGTCACGTTGCCCACGGCTTCATTCCTGTGCCTTTGTTTCCACATCTGTGTAGTGGGCTCGATCACGGGTCACTTCTTAGCACTATGTGGGTTTGATACCTGGCATGTTGGGCTGGGAGGGCACTCAGGAAGGGCCAGCAGCCCTTGGTCTGCGTTTTGTGGGTGGTTGTGCTGCACGGCCCAGCATGGGCGACAGAGAAGGATGCCAAGGAGACCCTCAGCTCCTTCTTGGACGAGGAGGCTGACGTGGTGGGAACAGGAGACCCCCCCATCTTTCTGGGCCCAGGAGCACTGGGGGCTCCCTCCTCGCCCAGTTGTGTGTAACTCCTACCCCTGGGGAGCCCCAGTCCCTGACCGGTGGGTCCACAGAGAGATGGACGTCCTGCTCGACGTCTCTTTTCTTCCCTAAGTCCTGGGGCCTGTGGTTTGGACTGAGTCTGCTGGTCAAAGAGCCTTCGAGCTTGGCGGATGAGCCACTGTGCCCACTCGGGGCTCTGACGGGAGACAGGCCGGTGGGAGAAGGTTGTGTGGTTCCGACTGGGGCTCGGGTCAGGGTGGCCTGCAGCAAGGCCCGGAGCAGGACGCTGGGGCTGGGCTGGGTTCAGCCCCCGGTCTCCAGGGTCACTGCAGACCTCGAGTGTGAGAGCCACGGAGGCAGTGAGTGTCCCCGGACGGTGGGTCCGTGGTGTGTGCTGCTGCCCGAGGGGCGGGCAGGCTGCCCTCCTGCTCCTCCAGTGCGTCAGGACCCAGGGGGTGCGGGGACACAGATGGCCATCAACATCCTCCCAAGGCAGCAGCCGTGAGCCCCGGGACTCTGCGGGAGCCATCGGCGGGCTCCCAGAGTTCCTGCCACCTCCCCATCGACTCCCCAGCTCCTCAGCCCCCTGCCGTTTAGGTTCAGGCCCCTGTCCTCACCATGATCTGAAACAGCAGGTTTCTTGGCCTCGCAGCTGGGTGACATCCAGCCTGGACAGTCCGAGGGGCCGAGCTCCCCACGTGTGGCCCGCCTCAGCTCTGCTTCGCCCTCACGTGCCCGCCCCATGGTGTCTGCCTAATGGGAGGGGTTCCCCTGCGGGTGCTGGGTGCCCCCTGGTCCCCCGTCTAAGGCCCCTTGGCCCCATGTCTTTCAGATTCTGGGCATGGCCTTCTCCATGACCCTCTTCCAGCACATCCACCGGACTGGGAAAAAGTACGACGCCTGAGCGGCTGGCGGAGCGCCCCGGCCCCGCGGACACTGTGTGAGGGAAGAGGCCTTCAGCTTTATGTCGCCTGCACCTCCAGACTGCTGACCCCTGCATCCCTGCCCTGGCCTGCCTTCCCGGCCACCTGCCGAAGCCTTGTCGGTGGGCAGAGGCCGGGGGTGGGGGAGGAAACGCAGAGACCTTGGGGGTGCTGGGGCGCCCAGATTCCTGTGTATTTGCCAAAGAAGACAGGGCGGGCGGGTGGGGGCATGCTCCAGGAGCCCCCAGCACTGACGCGTTTCTGCCCTGTCTTTTTCCTCAGCTGACACTTTGTTCCCCGCATGGCATGGGGTGGGGGTGGGGGCGCTCAGGGCTGCCTTCTGGTGGAGAGACTGCCCAGGAGCGGCCCTGGTGGCCCCCAGCCACCCAGAGAGGGGGGGCGCACTGGCAGGGGCCGGCTGACCGTCTCCATGCCGGGCTGTGGGAGCGTCTCACCCAGGCATTTTATACCTTACAGTGTAACTTTTTTTTATTTTATTTTACTCTGATTATGATTATTCAGGAATACTATCTCTCAGATAAGTTTAGGGTTAGCTTTCTGATTTATAACTTTGTACTGCGTTGATTTCTGTAATGGTTTGGTTTTCTTTCTGCGGGTGGGGGACGGGAAGGGACAGGGCACGTCCGTTTGTCTGGTTTCTATCAGGACAGACCACTGGGCACACTCAGGAGGCTGCGGCCAGGATGCACTGAGGGAGGGGGAAGCCTGGGGGAAGGCGGCAGGGGAGACGGGGGTGGGGGCAGGAGGCATAGGATGGAAGCGAGACAGAGGGCAGGGGGTCTTCTGGGAACTGGGGGTGCTTTGCCAGGAATGAGGTAGAGCAGGCATGGGTCCTTATGCGTCTCTGATGAGCAGTTCTTTTTCCTTCTTCCTCCCGCCCACCCTCTGCGGGCTGGGAGGCTCCCTTTCCACCCCTTGCGGGGGATTCCCGCGACAGGTTCTGCAAACCCGTTATTTCACAGACATTCCTGCTAGAAACTCTCGGACAAATACCTCTCTAGTTCAGATGCTGCTCACTCTCTCACATTGCTTCTGGAAGGGGAAGCAGTCCTTCCATGGAGCTGCTCAGACGTGACAGAGGACCTGTGACCTCCAGAGGGGAGGGAGGGGGGAGCCGTGATGGTCCGGCTGGAGTCACTGCCAGGAGGGAGGGAGGGAGAGGTGGATATCCACCCGGCTCCCAGGACCCTCAGCTCCTTGCTTGGGGTTCACTGATGCGGCAGTGGCTGGCGATCATGTCCTCTGCGACCCCAAGGGAAAGCACAGAAAACTCGAGGAAACCCAGAGGGATCTTGTTACAGTGGCCCCAGGACAAAGCAACCTGAGTCAGGGCCTGGAGATGAACAGCTGGGGGGCGTCCGACCACAGCCAGGTGCCCCCACCAGGGCTCACGCTGGTCTAAGCAAGTTGTACAGTTGAAACATAAGTTAAGAATCTATAGGGCTGAGCTTGGAAAGGTTCCTCACCAGCTAACACTTACCCAGATGGGGCCTCACCTGGGCGCTGCCTTTGTCCTGCACCGTTTGGCTGGGTGCCCCGGCCGCCCCATCTTCTCCCCAGCCTGTGTGTCCAAGAGCTGACACCCAGCCAGCACCCCCTTCTCCCCTTAAGCACAAGACGGTTGGGACCAGCAGTGTGGAACTTCTGTGTGCTCAGGGGTCGTGCTTCTGGGTGTGGGGAGCGGAGAAAAGGGTGGTCTCAGTGAGCTGGGTGGAGTAGAGACCATCTCCCGAGATAGGAGTGGGGGTGCCTGTGGGCAAGCTTGTGGGCAGGGTTTGGGTTGAGGACAGGCCAGTGCAACATGCGACTGGCCCTCCCCATGCTCTGGGCCCGAATTCTTGGAAAGGAGCTTCAGTGGGTCCCCTGGGAACCCAGGTCTGCAGAGCCCGGAATAGATGTGCACCCTGCCCCCTCGAGGCACCCTCAGCAAACAAGCATTTGAGTGGCGCATTGGGACTGCTGCATAATGAGTTTGTGTTGAGGGGGGGTTGTTTATGCCTATCAATGCAATTTTAAAGTTTTGTTAAAATCAACAGCAAAAGCCTAGTTCCTTGGGGGTGTATGGGTCTCCCTGGAATCTCATGTTTCTGGAGCTTTGGGGGTGCCCTCCGGCCCTGGGGCCCTTGCCTATCTCCCTCCTCCTGCCAGCCACCCCACCTCGTCCATCTGTCTGCAGAGCCTCGTCCACAGTTCCCCAAACCGCCTTCTTGCCTGACCCTGTGCTTGGCTGATCGGTCATTTGGCTGCGTCCGCACAGGGCGGCAGACTCCATGTACCGGGGGAGAGCCCTTCTGCGACCCTTCTTCCGTCGTGCAGAGCAGTTCCCCTGTGGCACAGAGGCAGGCACGCTGCCTGCTGTCAGTGATGGGGCTCAGCATCCTCTCGGTGTCTCCCGACTCCGGGCTCACGCCAAGCTACCTGAGTCAGTCCCCTCCCTGGCAGCTCCCTCCCCAGGCCAGAGTCAGTTCCAGGGGGTCTGATGCAGGCAGGTTAGAGTGGACTCCGAAGGCCAAGGTTCTGCAGCCTTTAGGGGCATGCCTGCCTCCACCCGGCCTTTCTCTGCAGCCAGGTGGGTGCAGGGCAGGTGGGCGAGCAGGGCTGAGCACCGCCCCTAGGGGCAGCAGCTGGTGCGACCCCCCCCACCCCCCAGCTCCCCCCGGCCAGTTTGGGCCTCTCACTCTGGCAAGGCTGCTGACCACCCCCCGCCCCCCGTGAGACCCTCAAGCAGGTGTTCTGGTTTGACTTGGACCAGCTGGCCATCCCTCCTTGCTCTGGTGGCCAAAGCGTGGTCCAGGTGGATGGAAAGGAGGTCGCCGCCTTTCCGGCCCCTGCCCACCGCTGGGTGGAGGTGCTAACAGCAGGGACCTGGCCGGACAGAGCGGGGAGGTGCCCTGCAGGGCCGGCCTCTGGTGTTCCCGTCCTCCCATCCTCCCCTTCGCCGCCATGAGGCCGGGTCCAGGGTGCATCCCCGCATCCCTCCTGACCGGGGCCCCCGTCGAGGGCGAGGCCGGGGCTCCTGTCCGCACCCCATCCCCCGGGGCGACACGGCCGGGCGGTGTCCCACAGGCTGGTTTCAGTGCACTTTCCTGCTTGCGATGCCGCATCTGTACGCTTCCTTCATCCTGGTCCTGGCTGTGGAACGCCATGTTTTTAGCATGTTTTTAAATAAAAACTGGTAACGTGTCAAAAGCACACGCAGGCTGTCTCTGTGGTGTTCTTGAGTCCCCGCAGCCGTGACGGTGGCCTCTCCCACGAGGCGATTGGTGTGCCCTCTGGCCTTGTCCACACTGAGCCCAGGGCAGGGGGCTCTCCTACCCTCCTTGGGCCCCGGCTACAGATCTGCAGGTGGGTGGCCTGCCTCTCTGGGGACCAAGCAGTCCTCATGCCGGCCCCCCGCCCTGGCCTGGTCAGCGGATGCAGGCTCCGTCGGGGCCCAGTTTAAGTGGTCTGAGCTGGCCGCGTGAGAGGCCAGCTCCCAGCCGTGTCCGTCCCCTGCCACAGAGGGCTCGTCCTGTGGGCTGGCTTCGTACGTGTGTGTAGGAGGGGTCCGGGAACAAGTCATCCATGGCCCCTGTGGGGTGGGGCTGTCAGTGTTAGGTACCTGTGATGTTCCTAGGGTTCTTGTGGGCCTGATGTCTTGTCCCAGGACTGAGGGAACCTCACAGTGTGACCTGGCCTGGGACACACCCATCAGCGTGAGATGCTTGTCGGTGGTGGGGAGGGGGGCCTTGGAACCTCGAGAGCCCTGATCCGCTGGCTGCAGTGGGATGCTCCCCGGCTCCCCGGCTGGGGCTCTGGTTTGTGGTTTTCCTCTGCCGTCATCGTCCTGGTGACAAGGCGCAGAAGGCAGGTTGATGGGCTGGGCAGGAAGGAAGGGTGGGTGCAGCTCAGGGTCTCCTCGAATCCCTCCTCGGGGGGAGGCCAGGCTGGCACGACTTGTCCTGATCACCCACCTTGGGGCCCCTTCCCATGACTGCCATGTTCCAAAGCCCCTGAAGCTTTGCCAAGGATTGGGGGGTCTGAGGTGACCCCCTCAAAGGTCCAGATGGAGTGGGGGCCCCTGAGAGCCTCCCCAAGGATGGTTACCAGAAGGCCTTAGGGCTGAGGGGCCTGTGACCCCGAGTCATCCACTAAGGACCAACCAAGTCATAGGAGCGTGGTGGGGCTGATCCCCCTTCCCATCCCGCTCTCACTCCTGCCCCCAGCCTGTGGACGCCCCAAGAGGATGCCCACCCAGCCCCTGTGCTATCTGCTCCTGGGAACAGAGTGTAGCCAGCCGGCTCCGTGGGCCCCGGAGCATCCTGGCTGCACCATAAGTGCTGGGCACCTGTCAACTGAGCTAAGTAACGTGAGTGGATTGTGCCCTCGTCGGGCAGGGACCACAGCCTGTGAGCTGGTGGGAGAGCTTGAACCCTGCTCTTGAAGAGGAGAGGGAGCCCCTGAGAGGTTTGAAGCCTGGTGTGATAAGCGCCAGCCCGCTGGCTGCAGCGTGACAACCAAGGGAGCTATACCAGCGGGATGCAGGGAAAGTGAGAGGGACCCACGGCAGGACTGACAGGCCGTGGTGATGGACCAGATTCTGACCTTCCTGCTGTCCCTCCCGGCCATTGTGAGTGCCTCTCCCAACAGGAGAGGGCTCCTGGAACCCAACGGAGGCTTCATGGGTCTCATGTGCAGGGGATGGGGCAGGCGGGGAGGAGAGGGCTGCAGGCTGTAACTGAATCTCTCGTTTGGTTGATGCTGATTCACAGCTCCTGAAATGCTTTTGTGTGCTCTACAGATCCCACCTGACCACAACTGTTTTATCGGCTGTCACTGAGCCTGAGCTTTCAGCCTTAGGGAGGCACCACCTCTGGGTGGTCTGGTTGGAAAGAGCTCTAGTTGTGTGGCCAGAGCTTGGGTTTGGCTCCCACTCTGCACGTGGCTGGTGTCCATGTGAGCACTGGGTTCTCACTGAACATGTCTTGGTTTCGTCATCTGCAAAATGAAGATACTACTATTTTGCAGAATTAAATCCTCAGGATTTAACTCATGAGGATTAAATAAGAGTGTGCATGTACTGTTTATAATAGCCAGGACATGGAAGCAACCTAGATGCCCATCAGCAGATGAATGGATAAGGAAGCTGTGGTACATATACACCATGGAATATTACTCAGCCATTAAAAAGAATTCATTTGAACCAGTCCTAATGAGATGGATGAAGCTGGAGCCCATTATACAGAGTGAAGTAAGCCAGAAAGATAAAGAACATTACAGCATACTAACACATATATATGGAATTTAGAAAGGTGATAACGATAACCCTATATGCAAAACAGAAAAAGAGACACAGAAATACAGAACAGACTTTTGAACTTTGTGGGAGAATGTGAGGGTGGGATATTTCAAAAGAACAGCATGTATACTATCTATGGTGAAACAGATCACCAGCCCAGGTGGGATGCGTGAGACAAGTGCTCCGGCCTGGTGCACTGGGAAGACCCAGAGGAATCGGGTGGAGAGGGAGGTGGGAGGGGGGATCGGGATTGGGAATACATGTAAATCCATGGCTGATTCATATCAATGTATGACAAAACCCACTGGAAAAAAAAATAATAATAATAAAAATAAAAAAAAATAAAAAAAAAAAAAAAAAAAAAGATTTCGTATATAAGCAAAAAAAAAAAAAAAAAGAGTGTGCATGTAAAGACATCTAGCTTGTTCCCGGACCAGAGTAGGCACTTGGGCAAGAAACTGGCCAAGTCTGGGACCTCAGGAGTTCCCAGACAAGAGGTGGAACTCCAAGGAAGAGCATCCCCCGGCTGAAAACTGGGGGCGCAAGAGCGTGATCTGGAGGGGGAGCTGGGGTGTGGAGGGGGGAGAGAGCTCCGGAGGAGACCCGTGGACATGGACATGAGTGGTCCCTCTCCCTCCCCGAGCCTGCACTGCTCTGCAGGCCCAGTAGCAGCATTCAATAATCCACGGAAGTCAGACGGAAGTCAGATTAAGGGGATGTCATTTTGGACACCAGAATATCGGCTTTGCACGTGGTCCGTCTTACAGCGTCCGGCAAAGACCAGGAGGCTATTGATTTAGCCGTCTTGTTTCTGCTGATGTAATGACAAGCTGTGGTGGGCTAATGCGTCTCCTCAAACTAACAAAAAGAACGAGTCCACGGGCGTGCCTGGGCCAGGCTGTCTGGCTGCCTCCAGGCAATAATACTGGAGTGGGTTGCCATTTCCTGCTCCAGGGCATCTTCCGAACCCAGGGATCGAACCTGTGTCTCCTGCATCGCAGGCAGGTTCTTACTGTCTGAGCCAGCAGGGGAGTGCCCCTGGATGCCGAGCAGAGTGGGGACAGTATGGCCAAGCCACGCTGTGCTCTGCGGGTCTGCTGGTGGAGTCTTCTGCTGCCAGAGACGTTTCTTCCAGTGGCTGGTGAGTTCAGGGTCCAGCCTTGCCCAGCGTCCAGAGCAGGGCTGATCCGACACGTGGAAAGGCGGAGCCATCCCATAGGTCAGCGATGTCAAGAAGCTCCTTGCCTTTTGCCTCCCTC
This sequence comes from Dama dama, assembly GCF_033118175.1. Lineage (NCBI taxonomy): Eukaryota > Metazoa > Chordata > Mammalia > Artiodactyla > Cervidae > Dama > Dama dama. The sequence goes on from NC_083702.1 coordinate 13,582,413, forward strand.
CCCCCACCCCACTGGATTCCTGCAGCCCCAGTGTTGTCTCAGTAGATGCCCACTCTCTGTCAGAGACCCCGGATCCTCAGAGGACTCAGCTTTCTTGCTTACTGGTTGGCAGTTCAGGAGCAGCATGTGAAATTAGACCCCTGATCGCTGACCTGTAATCCCTAACCTCCAATTAGGGGTTTGGAGATACTTACCATGACATTTACAAAGTCTGCTGGAAACTGTCCCCTTCTCTAGAAGCAGTGCCCAGCCAGTGGGAACAGGAGCCCTCTTGTCTCTGGCTGGCCTGGCTGTCGACAAAGTGCAGAGACATGGACGGTGTGGACTTTGCTGATGGACAGGGCCGGGCTCACACTTTACTGACCATCCTCTTCAACCCTGGACTCCCTCCCCTCCTCACTGTGGCCTCACCTTTCTGCTCAGTCATCGCTGGACGCAGGAGGAAAGGGGAGGCAGGGCTTCCTGTACCACCACCCACAGCCTGTCCATCCTCAAGCCAGGGGAGGGAGGGAACAGGGTCCAGCCCGAGGCAGCCCTCTGCTGCCACCTTTACCCAGAGCTAAGGACACTGGTGGGCGGGCGGAGGTGAGCAGGGCCCTGACCAGTGTGGTGGGTGGGTTTCCTATCGGGACCTCTCCCCCCATCACTTCAGTACGCAGTGGGGCTTCTAACAAGCCAACAGCCGAGAAGGGACAGTGAAGACTGCCGCCCTGGATACCATTCCTTTATTGGCGTGCCCCCAGGACAGAGGCGGAGGCTAAGGAGGGGCGTGTTTACGCTGAGGCAATTCCTCTATGTGCAGACGTTTATGGCAACTTTTCTGTTTCCAGAACATCGTGATGACCCATATCCAAGGGCAGCTGGATCCAGGAGCCCTCCTGACACTGGGCTGCTGGGACTCTGAGCGGCACCTGCAGGGCTGTGTCTGGTGCAGGAGCAGGGCGGGGAGGACGCCCACAGGGGAGACTGTGAACAGAGCACAGGGCTGGGCGTGTGGAAACAGAAGATGGGGGGCGAGGATGGAGTGGGCCCTCCCAAGGCACACAGAGGTGGTGGGAAAACGGGGCTGGGACATCACTTGTCCCTTCCAGGGAGAGGACCCAGGCCCCTGGTCTTCCTGCCAAGGTCACGGACGGGCAGGTACACAGCGGGTCAGATGCTTTATCCCATGCTCCGGTGAATCCAGTGGGGTTTGGCCTGGCACCCGGGGGGCTTCTGAACCCCGGGGGCTCTGACACACACGGGAGGTGGCAGAGGCCTGTCTCGTGGCGTGTTCTAGGGCAGTTGCTGTCAAGGTGTGGCCCGGGGCCAGTAGCATCACTTGTTACCCGGTAGCTTGTTAGGATGCAGACGCTACTGAGGAGAAGCCCAGGGAGACCCAGCAATGGTTCAGAAGCTCTCAGGCTGATCCTGACCAATCCTGAGAACCCGGCTTAGACAACTCCATCACCGGCGTCCCCCGGGGGCACGGGCACCACCCAGGGGTGATACAAAGACAGGTGTCCTCCTTAGCCCGTGGAAACCCCCGTCCCCTTCTGTCCAGGCTTCAAGTGGCAAACCAGGCGGAGAACCTTTTCAAGGCTGACAGGGGGATGGGCGGTGATGGTAGTAATGGGTTCAGTTCACTTCCTCTACCCCAACCCCCCAAGATGAACCAGGAGGCAGAGTCCAAGCCGGAAACTGGCTGTGGGCGTGAAGGTCCCCGGGGTGTAGCATTCCGCCCCTCCTGGGTGCAGCGCTGGGAGCCCAGGGAGGTGGGGCAGCCTGGTCCAGGGTGAGGACCAGGGCTGCGTGGACTCCCGTGCCTGCTGTGTCCAGACCTCTGCACAAGCCTGGCTTTCTGGCCAGCCCCTGGTCACTGACGGATGACCTTTAAACATCATGTCCTACTCCCTCTCCAAGGAGCTCGGGATTGGGACACCTCCCAGCAGGGACCTGGGAGCGGCTGTCCTGGGCACAGACCGGCGTCCTTGCAGGAAGGGTGGGCCAGCCTCCCCATCCTAACCCTTTGCATGCTCCATGAGAAACTGCTGTTTCCTGGGCCTCGTTTCCTCTCACATTGTCTCATCTCCTGGGCTGCTGGCACCAGCAGGGAGGTCACAGTTTCAGAAAGCATGGGGCCGTTTTCTCCCTCTCTCTCTGCAACGTGGACCTCCACCCTCTGGGTGGGACCGTGCCCAGGGCAGAATCACAGTTCTCCTGCCCCAGCCAGGCCACCTCCGCCCATGGGGGTAGGGGCAGAAGAGTCAGGCTCTTCTGGGCTTCCGTCAGGACAAGATTGTGCAGGTGACACCTGCCCGTCACCCCTCCGCGAGCCCTGCTGACCTTGATAAAGCCAGCAGGGACCCCAGCAGGTGCATATGTGCAGCTGGCCAGCACTGCCCAGCCCACTGCCGCCTCCCTCGGGCCCCTCAGAGGGAAGAACGTGATCTCCCTTTCAGCCCTCACTTTGTAAGACATCAGCTGACATCTAGCCCTGCAGATAACTTGGGACTTAATGGTCATTTTTGGTTATCTGCACAAATCCAGGAAGTTGGATGCAGCAAAGATAATCACAGCACCAATTTTTGGGGGGCCTTGGGAATCTGGGGTTGCTAGAAAGCTGGTCTCCCTTTGAGTGAACCAGCATCAGTGACCCCAGGGCCCTTCCCGACAACCCAGAGAATCCCAGGGCAGGAGGCAACCGGTTGCAGGAGGCTGGTCTGCCCTCTGTGTGTGTGGGTCGCCCCTCTCTGGGAGTGTGCGGTTTGGGTACGGTGGGGGCTGTGATGGGGACAGCGCTGACCCACGAAGGGGAAAGAAAACACCTTCGCCTGGGATGGGCCCAGGTCAGCAAGAGACAGCAGAGGCCAGGTGTGCCCCTTCTGAACTTGACCTCGGCATCATGAGGGTGGGAAGTAGGAAGTGCGGGATCCAGGACCTGCGACCCGGGAGCTGGCGTGGGGGTCTCTGCCCACGTGGGACCCTCTGGGGGATCTTATGAGTTGATTCGTGTTCTCTGGAAAACTGCCAGCATCTGTGCTCTGTTTCCTGGGATTTCCTTTCTGTTCTCCGTCCACATTTTGGAAAGTCTTTTCTGAAAACTCCCTGCTTCAGAGATGCAAGAGAAAACCTAATGAAAGGACCATGTCCATTCTGGGAAGCAGAGCAGGGCCCCTGCAGGCCAAGTGCTGGGGGCCGGGGGGGCCAGGAGCACCAGCTCAGGAAAAGGAGTTTTGGGGCAGAGCACCCCTCGGCTCAGAGCTGCACCTTCTCGGTGGTTCCAGCTTCACAGGGTCTCTGGTTTGGTTTCATCAGGAAGGAGTTTACTCCCACCAACATGAAGGGCAGATGATAGCTTTAAAAACCTGGCTTTCTTTGAGCATCAGGCCAGAGAGGAAACCCCCTCAGGGCATATGGCTGGAGATGGGGGCTTGGGGTCATGGGCTCCCAGGGGACCCTCCTGGGGAGGGCCTGGAGGCAGGCACCTGCTCCCCACCCTGGTGGCTTCACCCCCTGCCCCCCACCCCGCCACTGCCCAACCCTGCCCTGCAGGAAGGAACCAGGCCATGGGAGACTTCTCTCCAGGTGAGATGGTGCAGGTGGGAAGGGAGTGGAAGAGGGGAGGGCAAAGGCTGGGGTCTTCTTGGGGCAGAGCCAACTGTAACTGCCTATTCGATGCATTTCTCAGCGAGCATATCCAGCAGGGCCGGGAGAGGGGTGCTCAGCACCCATTGGGGGATCACAGGCTCATGTGCAGGTGTCCCAATGGGGGCAAAGTCGCCAGCCCCCATTCAGGGTTCAGGAGTGGGGAGGAAAGCAGATTTCACCACAGCCCCCCGGGGTCCATAGGAGCCTAGGCCTGGTGAGGCTTGGGCTGTGCTCTCTTGCCCCGGGATTCCGGTGGTGAGCAGGCAGAAGTGGAGGGCGGGGGCCTAGGGTCCCTGGCCAGGTGGGGGCCGCAGGGGCCATGGTCGCAGGCACTGGGTGGGTCCGGAGGGGCTGGGCGCAGAGAAGGGGGAGTTGCTGGGAGCTTCCAGGCCAGCTGGTGCTGACCCCGCAGGCCTGGCCCGTGGGCTTTGGGCCCCTGAACTTGTGAGGGGCAGTCGGAGCAGGATGCAGTCGGCCATTAGTAAAAATGCAGTTGGAGCCTCCGGTGCAAGCTGCAGGTGAGTATCATGCCACAGATCTGCCGGGAGAGAGTGCAGGGACACACAGGAGTCAGAGCCCGCCAGCCTGCCGGCGGAGCTGGGTTTCCTACCCTGGGGAGCCCCCTGCGGACTCAATCAAGGGCAGATTCAGACCCAGGGGGCCTAGGGTGCGGCCTGCAAGCCTGCATTTCTAATAAGCTCCTAGGTGATGTGGGCAGGGGACCACTTTGAGAACCACTAGCCAAGAGAGGTATTTCTCAAGCTTGAATGTGCACGGGTTGCCCAGGGATGCTGTGGATTGCAGCCCTGTGGTCTGGGTGAGGGCCTGCACCTCTAAACAAGCCTCCCGTCCATGTTGCAGCTCCGCGGTCCCGGTTCTTCTCCAGAGAGGGCCTGATTCAATTAGACCCCGGGTAGTGACATCGTCACCCCTCATCACTGCTGAAGCAGCCTTTCTCCAGGAAGATCTGTCTACGTCTTGCTGCTCTCAGATTCTGGAGCAAGACCAGGGTGTGGAGTTGATTCTCCAGCTGACATGCAGGAAAAGAAACTGAGGCTCTGAGTGGAGGGCCCAGGACAGTCACCAGCTCATCCTATAAGCCGGCTCAGGACGAACCCTGGGCCAGGGGAGCCTGCCTGTTGGCCCCTCTGTCCTACCGACTAGCTGGCAGTGCTGGGCAGTCACCTTCCACGTCTCATTTACCGACCTCTAAATGCAGAGGACGAGGATCACTGTTCCCCGCCTCTCTCTTCATTGCCTCCTCTGCCCTCCCTCCCACTCAAGGATGCACTGAGGATGAGGAGGTGGAGATATGAAGACAGAGGAGGCCCAGGGCTGTGACGGTGACCCTGATAAAGATGATGCCACTGGCTCCTGGCTCCCTGCCCACAGGAGGGGGCGGTGGGAGGGCAGCCCGTGACCGTGCCGCGGACAGGGGTCCAGAGGGGTTCCCAAATAGGGGAAGCAGCGCCCCGTCTTCCCCAGACCTTCCCAGTGGCAGTGCTGACCTGATCTTTCTGGGATACTTCTGGACACACCTGAGGACAGGTGGACGAGGACGCCCCAGGACTGGCAGACACTAGTTTCTCTTCGAGAGGCTCAAGGAAGGCACAGAGGGTGAGCCCTTCGGTGTCCCCTTCCTCCTCCCAACTCTGTCCCCATGTGGGAGGTTCACCCCCTGGGAACACCACTTTCAGCTGTCAGACTTGGTGCTAAGAGCAGTGCTAATCCACCTGGGGGACTCAGTCTTGGGCTGAAAGGTGGCTTAGAGCTCATCTCATCTTTTGCTCTAAGCCGGTGGCTGTCACAGCCATTCTGCCCAAGTGTCATGCTCTCTGCCCTGTCCCCACCTCAGAGCTTGATGACTCATCCTGCAGGGTCACCTGGACCTTTCTGACCCTTGTTGAAGGGGAGGCCAGATGGGAGCAGCCAGCCCAGCACAGACTCACGGCTGCATCTTCTAAGGTGCATGCCTCACGCTGGGGAGGACCCAGAGGACCGAGCGCCCAGCGCTCTGTACATGACATGTGGCCCCAGGGCGCCCCGGGGAAGGCACAGTGAGGTGGACATCAATGAGTGTCCACACACACACACACACACACACACACACGTGTACACACACACATGTGCATGCACACACACAGACACACCATCCCGATACATGCAGATGAGGCATGGCTACTAACTACCTGGTCTCTGAAAGAGCCCCAGCGTCCGCTTCCCGACAGAGGACACAGAGGAATCTGCACCACCGGCTGTGAGCAGAAAACACCCAGGAAACACTGCGGGAGCAGGAGGAGGCGGAGGGCGGGCAGGACAGGCTGCTGGGCCAGCCTCCGTGGGGCCCAGGCGCTTGACCCTGGCACTGTGGCCAGGGTGCTGGCCGCAAATGGTGTTGTCTCATTGTGCTGGGATGCAGCCTGGCCTTGGACCTTTCAAAGCTCACCAGATGACCCCAACGTGCAGCCCGGGCTGAGGATCAGAGCCTGGAGGCTCCGGGAGGCCTGTCCCTTCTTGCATCCTGGCCATTTAGCCTGCCAGCTTCTCTGCAGGCAGACCAGTGCCTGGTCCGCGAGTTCGGGAGGCAGCACGTGATGTCTGGCTGGAAGCAGGTTTGCTCCGTTCACCATTGTTTCCTGCTTGGTCTTCAGAGAATTCATGAGACATCCAGGAGCCGCAGCACCTCAGTCTCATTGAGGCATGATCCTTCCTGGAAAACCACGGGAGGCTATTCCGGACGGCTGTCATGACAGCCTCCTGACTCCTGCTTCCTTCCATCAGGTCAGCTCTGGCCTCACGTTGAATAAACCGGGCTCCTGGGGGAGATTCCCACCAATGAGAGAACGTGCTGCGTGCTAAGTCACTTCAGTTGTGTCCTTGCAACCCTATGGACTGTAGCCCTCCAGGCTCCTTGGTCCATGGGGATTCTCCAGGCAAGGATACTGGAGTGGATGGTCATTTCCTCCTCCAGGGGATCTTCCCAATCCAGAGATCGAACCCACCTCTCTTACATCTCTTGCATTGGCAGGCAGGTTCTTTACCACTAGCACCACTGGGGAAGCCCCGATGAGAGAACGCTGCTGCTTAAAAAGGCTTGCAGACATCTCATTCCTCCACATTACAAGTAAGGGAACTGAGGCTCTGGAGGAAGAAGGGTGGCCCCCCCCAGATCACATGGAAGAGGAAGCTCCGTCTATGACGGGGGCCTCCAACTCCCAGGCATGACCTTCCCACCCCGTTCCTGGAGGCAGGGGGAGAGGACATCTTGGCCTCGTATCTCCTGGGGATCTCCAAAGTGCCAGGTCCGTGTGTGAGCGGGGAAGGTTTCTGGGTGCCGGGTGGAGAATGACAGCCTGGGGGCCCGGCTGGCCTGAGCCCCTCAAGGCCGGGCGGTAGTTCCAGCACTGGACGGCAGGGGGCGATGGAGCCCGAGGCTTGGTTGCTGCAGCAGAATGGATGGAATGGACAGAGAAAATGGCCAGGGATGGGTCCCTGGTGGTGGCCCGGTGATACTCTCTCGGGGACAGGAGCACATTTCTGCAGGGCACTGTGAAGGATGAGCTGCCCATGGTGGAGTCAATGTGAGGCTGTGAGCCCTGCCTGGTGACCCGACTTCCTCGCTCCTATGGCTGGACTTGCCTGACCTCAGGCTCGGTGGTCATCCCATTCCCTGCCCTTGGCATCACTGCCCTTGTCTTCAGCTTCAGGCTTTTGAGGGCAGAGGTCAGGAGGAAATGGATAGAAAGTGAAGCCAAGATCCAGTCAGTGTCCGCAGAACAGGCCCCCAACACCTGAAGTCGGCAGGAGGTGTCTGGAAAGTTGGGGTGAGGGAGGCACACCCCCTCCCCAGTCAGGCTGGCAGCTCCCGGGGGTAAGTGCTTTGCACAGGAGGCCTGCCTGTGTAGGTACGACGGGGCCGTGTGAGTGCCTCCCAGACATGCTGTGCCTGCAGTTGAGTGGGGGGTGAAGGGGATGGGCTGGTCTGGCCAGGAAACCACCGACTCTCTTGAGAGATGCCATGCCCACGTGCAAATGATAACATGGTGGTGGGTACCATTTCCTGAGCAGCTGCAGTCCGTTTGCGATGAGCCGAGTGATTGACGTGCACACTTGTCACTACTGCACGTGCACCGTGCCCTCTGGTCACTGATCTGGTATGACCAGCCCCGTTTACAAATGAGGAACTGAGGCTCAGAGACGGAATAGCCAGCCCTAGGTTGGCTGGCCTCCACCAGAGGGTGGGCCATCTCCCACCCACCCTGGGCGGCAGCCAGGTCCCCTGGGTGCACAGGTGGAGATGGTGATCAGAAGGAACCCTACCCGGGGAGGCTCCCAAGCTAACGGCCACCACCACCCCAATTCTCTCCACGGACCCTGAATCAAGGACAGAGCCTGGGAAAACAAAGGAACAGGAGCCAGGGGCCTGGTGCCAGCTCAGGGAGTGAGACCCTTGGGCCATTGGCCCTCTGATCTGCTGGCTTGGACAGGCTCTGGCTGTGGCAGGGCTGGAGGAGAGCACTCAGGGAGGCCTTCCATGAACCAGGTACCCCCTTTCCCACTGACACCTCTAGTGGCTGGGAATGAGCTGCTCGCTGCGGATAAAGGCCCTGAGGGGCGGGGAAGTGAGCTCTCAAGTCGCACCAGAGCAGGGGCTGGACAGGGCGGGTCCTGTGATGCTGGCCTCTGCTCTGACCTCCTGGGATGGGGATTTGGGGGTGACACTTTGTGGGGAATCAACTACTCTAGCTGTGCCAGGCGAGGTGGGCCTGCAGAACCCTTACTCACTGCATCTGCCCCTCCTGAGTCCACTCCCTCCACCTTCCACAGGACCCCTGGGTGGTGGCTGGGGGAGGGGTGTGAGCGATCAAATGGAGCCAAAGCATCACTCATCCTCGGAGCACACAGCTGGGTGTACATAGGGGTGCACACCTCCCCAGGAGTAAACACACACACACATCACACACACAGAGGAATGAGTGCGTGTCCATGCACGGACATATACACACATGCACAGCACGCCTAAACACATACGTGCATCCAGCCCCCACCACGTACACCTGGGTACATGCAGACACACCCACGGACCCCACGCACACCACAGCAGGCCGGCGTGCACACACAGAGTGCATGCACATACCTGCACCCACACTCCCACTCCTCCCAGGTCTTTGCTCCTGACAAGTTCAAGGTGGCCCCCAGGGCCTTTTCCTTCATGTTTTCTGGGGGAAGAGAGTGACCTTGGCTGCAGAGGGGAAAGATGGGAGAGGAGAGGGCAGGTTGGGCAGGGGCAGGCAGAGGGCCAGGATCTGAGATCTCAGCCAGCGAGAGAGGCGTTCGGGGCTCCAGACACCACCCCCCCTAGAATCCTCGCTCCAACTCACCTGCAGGCAGGCCACCCCGATGCCCACGGCCCCCATGAGCAGCAGGTGGTCAGCCAGGAACTGCTCCAGCTTGCTGATGCACCCTCCCTGGAAGGCAGGTAGGAAGGTCACACACACATCTTGGCCAGGAAGTGGGTGAGGATGGGGAGGAAGGGCTGGTGGGGGCTGCTCCCCACTGAGGGAGGCCAGACACTTAAAGGGCCAGGTCTAGCCTCTCAAGTGCCCATGGGCTTCTTAGATGACCCAGGGGCATGCCATGATGTCCCCAAATATTCCTGGAGCAGCTGCAGCCCCCAGACTTTGTGTGGACCTTTGAAGGCCCACCGCCGTCTTGTGGTCAGAGTAAGTGTGATCTCCACCACCCCGCCCACCTGCCCGGCCTTTCCAGGCTCTGCGGGACCGGCACTCACCTCCACCTTATAGATGTTGGAGGGGTGTGCCCGCTGGCCGCAGCGTGCCACCACCGTCTTGCAGCAGCTGTCTGGCACCCGGCGGCCCTCGGCCTCCGGAGACAGGATGTAGCTGCTCTGAAGCCAGTCGGCTGAGCTGTTGCTCCCGCAGCATTTGAACTGGGGGGGAGAGGCAGAGGCTGGAGGTGAGGAGGGAGCCGGGGCTGCCGCAGGACAGTATTCAGACCCTAACCTCATCCCTATTTGCTGGAGACTTTTTGCTTTCCCTGTTTTGAGCAGGGAGCTGGCTCTGGGCGGTGGGGGGCTTCTCTCCAGGCAAGTGGGGAACTGGCTGCAGGAACACTGATGGCTACCTCTTTGGGCCACCCATGTCCTTTAAGGAGATTGTGCTGGGTGTCTTGGGGGCAGGGAGGATCTGGGAGAAGATGGGTGGGCGGGGGTGGATGCTGGCAGGTCCTCGAGGGAGGAGGGTTGTGTACCCCTGTGTGGCAGGCCCAGGGCAGCGCCAAACCACCAGGGCGTGGGTTCCTGGTCATCCAGGGAGATTGGACCCCCAGGACAGTGATTCAGTCTTGCCAGAAGCTCAGGTGTCCCCCATCCAGGCCTCGAAGCTTCAGCGCCCCCAGACCTGCAGGACACAGAGGTGTCCCAGAGGCCTCTGCACGGGCAGATCAGTGCTGACCAGAAGGGCCGGTGTGAGTGCTGAATAAGGCCGAGGTCTTACCTTTGGATGTAAAGAGCCACGTGTGGCCAGTGGCTACTGTGTTGGCCTGAGGTCCACGTGCCCCTCCCTGGCCTCTGCAGGACTGTGGGCCTCACTAGGGGATCGCGAGTCCCTTTTTGGCAAGGAGAGACCCTCCCCCCCATCCCCCAAGTTCTGCATGATAGCTCATAACTGGGAAATTCTTACAGCTGCTTTTCTAAAACACTCTGCCTGTTTCAGTTCACTCTCCCGGACCCGTGGCCGTCAGTTCCCCAGGGTGGAAGGAGGAGGCCCTGCTGATGGGAAGAGCCTGGATCCTGGCATGGCCAGCTTGCTGCCCACCAGGTACCCAGAGGGGAGTGCAGAGGAAGGGGAGGAAGGAGCGAACCAGGATCCAGGAAGCACTGTCACGGGGGAGGGCCTTCTACCCAGGGGACTGCAGTTAATGCTCCCACACCCTGTGAGGCTTCATTTCAGAGACATGGCAAGTTAGGCTCAGAGAAGGTGAGTAACTCGCCCAGGGTCACACAGACGGGCAGGGACAGAGACAGAAGGGGAACCATGTCTGTGTGGCCTTCAGGCCCCAGGGCGATGCTTACATCCTGCTGTAGACGGTCCACAGATGCTGTGATTTCCGCAGCGCCAGGCTGCCTGTAGTTCTCGGCCAGGGTCTGGGTTAAGTGTTGCTTCAGCTCGTCGCTCAGCTGAGGATCATGGAGAGGGTAGGTGCATTAGCAGAACCACCCACCAACTGCCCCCAGGCCCCTCTAAGGCCATGCCTCCTTCACCTGGCATCTCATCCTTAGAGATGCCACTCAGGTGTCACCTCCTCCAGGAAGCCCTCTCTGACTGCCCAGGACCAAAGGACCACGGGAAGGAGGTGGCACAGAAGGCAGGATCTGTGAAGATGGTGTTGCAAAGGCTGTTATCCTGTGTCAGGGCAGAGTGTGATAGATGGAAATGGGAGACAGGTGGGGGACTGCAGTTCCAGGCTGGTGGGATGGCAAAGGGGAGGCCGGGCACCAGGTGACTTTAGATCATCCTTTGGTACCCAGGGATTGGTTCCAGGGCCAGCATGGATCCTCCATGGATGCTCAAGTCCCTTAAATAAGATGGCGCAGTGTTTGCATATCACTTATGCGCACCCTCCTGTATACTTGAGTCATCTCTAGATTACTGATAATACCTAATGTCATGTAAACACTGTAGCAACAGCTGTAAATTCAATGTAAATGCGACATAAACATTTGTGCATGGCAAATTCACATTCTGCTCTAGGGAGATTTCTGGAATTATTTTCTGAATAGTTTTGATCCAAGGTTGGTTGAATCTGTGAATCTGGAACCCATGAATATGGAAGGCTGTCTGTATGTGTTGATTTTCATTTTGATTACAAGGTGATATTCAAAATAGGGCTTCCCTGGTGGCTCAGTGGTAAAGAACCTGCCTGCAATGCAAACCACAGGTTCAATCCGCAGGTTGGGAAGATTCCCTGGAGAATGGCAACCCATTCCAGTATTCCTGCCTGAAAAATTTCATGGACAGAGGAGCCTGGCAGGCTACAGTCCATGGGGGTCGCAAAGAGTCGGACACGACTGAGCACGCACGCATGCATTCAAAATATTTACATAGTTATCTGAGGATATCTGTCAGTCACATGGGCACTGGTGTGAAAGGACAATGTGGTCATCTGTCTGTAAGAACTGAGTATCACCCCTGAGTCACAGACCGCCCAGTGGGAGGGGTCTGACCCCTTCTTCCTTGTCCAGAGCAGGCAGGGGAGGCCTGGGACCACCCATGTGTCGCTGCCTCCCTGCCCCTGTGCACCCCTCCCACTGTGGTCCCCTCCTGGGGGTGCCGATGGGGAAAGTAAACACAAGGAGGGCGTTCCACTCACCCTCTGGTAGTACACGTGGGCCAGGACGCCCGCTACCAGCTCAACGAGGAAGATCACCAGCAACAGGCAGAAATACTAGAAGCAAGGAGAGAAGGCAGTCATGGGGGGAGGGTCAGGCGTGGGCGGCCATCTGGCCCCTCAGGACCCCTGACAAACACTTCCCCAGAACAATGGGGACCCCCATCCCTCACAGCATCTTCTGGACACACCCACCTCTCCTGGCTGGAGTTTCCCTCTCAACCTTTCACACACTGATCTGCTATCAGTTCATTAATCTGAGCACACAGCCAGTGTTTGTTAAATACCTACCATATGCCAGGTATGGTAGAGTAAGGCAATTATTGCCCTCAATTATTGGTGGAGGGGACAGATAAGTATGTGATCACGACGTAGTGTTATAAACACTACTATGGTGCAAGTTCTAGAAACTATGGGAGGCCCCAGGTTGGGGGAAGCAGTCAGAGTGGGCTTCCTGGAGGAGGTGACACCCGAGTAGCATCTCTGAGAATGAGATGCCAGGTGAAGGAGAAAGGATGCACATTCTAGATGGAGGGGAGAGCATGGGGAAGCCTGGAGGGAGTACAGCGCTCAGGGGAGGTGGGGCTGGAGTTCAGGGAGTAGAGAGAGAGGCAAGGCTGAGTATATTGAGACCAGCTAGGCAGCAACAGCTGAGGCTGGGAAACAGCAAAGCGAGATCCCGGGACAGGCACTGTCCTGTCCTCTTCCAGCTCTGCAGGGCCCTGCCGGGGCTCTAAACGCTCCTCAGCACCGCTCTGCCCGTCACAGCCCTGCCGGCTGGGTTCCAGGCTGTGCACGCACGGTGACCGCGGGGGGACGGGTCCGCACCCCTCTCCCACCCCCGCCTGGAGTCACTGCCTGTCCTGCGGTGTTCTTGCAGGAGCCAAGGGGTTGGGAATGCCTGCCAGACCAGACCCATGTGGCCGGGAGGGACAGGGAGGGGGCTGAGGGAGGATGGGGAGGAGGGAGGGGGAGAGAGGAGGATGGGGAGGAAGAGGCCCCTCCCCCATCACTGACTGGTGCCGCCTCCTTCTCCCCTGGGGGAACCGCCCACCCACCGGCCACTGGGTCACTGGACTCCAGGGAAGGCTCGGCCTGGGGGTGAATGTGGCAACCAGGGCTCATCAGGCAGGGGACGGGAGGAGGGCAGGAAGTACAAGTGGGAAGCCAGTTCCAGGGTGATGCCAGTCCATGGGGCTGCAGGGCTAGCTTGACCACCTCCTAGCCCCTGAGGCAGCTGGCACAGAGGAAGAACTTTCCACTGAGAGCCAGTCCTTTCAGGCTGAGTAAATCAGCCCCCCACCCACAGGCATCTTCCTGGGCTCTGCCCTCCCAGCATGAGAGCTGCCAGCTGGGCCCCAAGTATGGGTGGGGTGGGGCCTGAGGCAAGAGCGCAGAAGGGGTCCCTGGCCCCCTTCTCCACCCTGCCTCAGGGTCAGCGCTGCTCCGGGAAAGCCTGCATGTCTGAGCTCTGTCCGTCCCCCAGCAGGGCCAGGAGCCCCGGCCTTCCCTCGGCGAGGATGTGAAGCAAGGCCAGGTTCACGGGACCCTCATGCCCGTGCGGGTTCTGGGTGGAAGCACGGGGCTCCCCAGGCTCCTAGACGCCTGGATGAGAGGTGGGGATGGGAGCAGCAGGTTCCACGAGGGTCCCATGGACCTTTCCTGCTACGGGGAGGAGTCTGGATGAAGGGGTCCCCCCGTAAGTGGAACGGTGTCCAGATAAGCCAAGGTTGGAGGCCTCTCACAGGTCTGTGGATGCGCCCTTGCTGCTGAAGGAACCTCTGGGATACGGGGCCTGGATATAGGGCGTGGAAACCCAAAGAGCAGTGATGGGATGTCGGCTGACGTCCAGGCTCGAGTCCAGGCTCAGCCACCGGCTGGCTCCACGTGGGGGGCCCTGGTGCCTTGTGTGAAGCAGATGATGTAGCTCAGTGAGTGGGGGGCTGAAACCAGCCTTCCCACCCCCATAAGCCCCCGCAGCCAGGCCTGTGCGGCTGAACCAGTGGTTGGGATGACGGCACTAGCCTGCCGCCCCCTCCACCCTCCTCTAGCGGGTGACAGCCCCTGTTCCCCTGCCCGCCGGTTACTGAGACCACCCTCCTGCCACCTGGACTCCACTCGCAGTGACTGCTCCCAGGCTTCCTGAGTGCACACCGGGGCCCTCGGTGCTGGGAGGCCCAGCGCCCCTCTAGCCACGGATCACGTGGGAGGGTGGCCCGTGCTGCCCCCGGGACATCGCTGCCACAGTTGCTCCCGAAGCTGGGCTGGGGCGGAGGGCTGATGGGAAGGGAGGGGACCCAGCCACATCCTGACGCGATGGCAGGCTAAATGAGTACCTGCCAGCCACTCAAAACCGCCCTGAGGCATCAAGCGGGTGTCAAACGTGCTACCCAACCTGTGACCTGCAAGAGCTGTCAGGAGGGACGGGGGTGTTCCCGAGACGCTTCCAGGCTCCCTCCCACCGGTGCTCCAGATGTGAAGATGCCTCTGCAAGGGGAGTGAGGGCCAGGCCGGGGCTCTGCTGGATGGACAGCGGGTGCCAGTGGTGGGGTGATCAGTGGGCAGGGCGCCGGCTCCAGGCAGCAGCTTCGGTGGTTGCAGGCATGTCACTCACCTGTGCGGGGGAGGCCCTGAGTCACAGCTCAGGGTGACAGACCCTGGGGGTGGGGAAGGGTCGTGCTCATTGGGACCCTCCTGCACGGAGATCCTCCCACACAGGGAACCTGGCAGTCTGGCTTCTAGAGCGGGGCTGGCTGCAGCCTGGGCATGGGGAGTCAGGGCTGGGGCGGGGGGGGGGGGCTCTGCCACTGGGGGCCATGAGCTGTAACACGCCTCATCTTTGCACCCCACCTTGCACTCCAGCAAGCCTGCCCTGACTCCCCTGGTCCAGCCACATCATCTTAGCACTCCCATGGCACAGAAGTCTGTGTAGACGGTCCCTTAATCCAGGCCCAGCCTCCCAGCCTTTCTTTGCCCTGTTCCCTACCTGGAGTCCCAGGCAGGCCTACCTGGCCTTCCATGTGCAACTCATCACAGCCCCCCACAAGCCCACCCTGGGTCCCAGCCCCAGTGCCTCAGAGCTTTACCTGCTTCGTCTCCCGACAATAACGCCTGTTTGGGCCCTTCTCCCCTTGACCAGGCACTGGTCCTCCACTGTGGCTTCCCCCTGCCCACCTCTGGGTCCTCACGCAGCAGTCCCCAGGTGTGCAAGTGGCCTCCACTGGGTGAGGGACGTGACTTCACCCACCGCTCCCTGGAGGCTGCGTCAGTGCTACTGCACTCTCTCCCCAGGTGGCCGTGAGCCCCTGGGGAGCGGGCCCCTCTCTTAGGCTCCTCTGGCTCTTCCTCAGGGCCTGGAGCAGAGCTGGGTCGCCAGGCTCGGAAAACAGCCCTGAAAAGAGACCTGCAAGTGTGCTTCTCATGGAGCATGCCTGTGAGATGGGGAACTGGCCACAGCTTGCAGCCCACACGTGGGGGCAGCAGCTTAATCCTTTTCGGATCTGTGGATGTCGTGGAACTGTGGCTTTAGTTTAATTTGTGCCAAAACTTCTCCACCTGGCACGATTCTGCCCCCAGGGACAACGGGCGATGTCCGGAGGCATTTTTTTTGTTGTTGTTGTTGTTACAACTTGGAGAAGGAGTGCTGTTGGCTTCGAGTGGGCAGAGGCCCCGGGGACACGGTCATGGGGCAGGTCCCATGGCAAAGATGATCTGGCCTAAATGTCACCGGTGCCAAGGCCGCTGAGAAACTCTGACTCACACATTTACCTTCTGGCTCTGAGGCTGATGCTGGGACTTGATTTGCGTGTGTCCCTCTAAGTACTATGGAAGACACGGCAAAAACGTGTCTGAGGAAGGTTGTCTGGGCCCTGAGAAGCCTGAGGCAACACAGAGAAGCAGGTGAGGGGTTTTACCCTGCACCTGCCTGGGAGGGCACCTTCACGGCAGGAGGTTGCTGACCACGATTCAGGGAAGGATGAGGGGCGTCTATATGGCTTCAGCTGAGGGCACCGTGGGACCTGGAGTGCAGAGAAGATGCTGCTGTCTGGGGGGCATTCTGGGGTCCCCAGGTGGGTCCTTGGGAAAGGGCTGGCCCTGAAGGTCTGTGTGTAGTACTTGTTTCTGGGAAGCATGAAGATTCTCAAGCTACAGTGTGTCCCCTTTAAATCTGGTTTGGTGTTAGTTTGGAATTATTAACAAAAGGCAGTGAAAAGTTCTCAGATCCCCTGTGAGTCATTTGCAGAAGTCGTATTTCAACATGAGTCAGGACGTAATGGACCCCAAGCCTACCATCCCCATGAGGCCACCAGAATTCCCAGCCTGTGGCTGAGTGGGTGATAACTGTTCACGTGTGCCGCCTTCTCAGGAACAGGGGAAAGGCAGGTTTTCTATAGGGGAGCAGTGGGCAGGATCCCCTATACCAAAACAACCCCCCAGCCCCAAATTAGCCCTCCCTGGGCAGAATCGGTGCCTGATCCACCAGGTGCTCCCCAAGCACACCCAGCAGGTGCTCCGTGCACGTGCACGTGCTCCCTGTTTGTCACACGGCTCTGTGGCCCCAGCGTCACACGTGTGCATGGAGGGGTTACAGTTTGGCCGAGGTCATGCCAAGTCTGGAATTGAGTCCAGGGATCCTGGCTGCAGAGCTCAGTGCTGACCCCACTGGGTGTCCTTGAAGGCTGACAGCATGGGGGGCGGCGGGCAGATGGGTTGGCTGAGCTCATGGTGGGGGGCCAGGGTTGGGGGGACGCCGGGCGTCAGGAGAGGGTGGTGACAAGAGGCAGAGGGGCAACTAGGCACAGGAGGTCTCTCTCCAACCACCAGTCAGCCCCCAGCCTGAGCGCCCTCCGGGCAGGCCAGGCACGCCCCGCCCTGGGCAGCCCACCTCCTCCCGAAGGGCCCTGAGCCTTCACGCCTGTGCTGGAGTCACAGCCCCAGCTTGAATGTCTACGTCCGTCCTGTTCACTCTACTCAGCCCAGCCTGACCCTCCGAGTCCAGTGACTGCCCAGCTGAGCTACACCCCTCGTGTGCACACCAGGCATGCCTCGGTCTCTGCCGGTCCTGCCTGGGTTTGCCACCCTGACCACATCTGTGTGTGCAGCTGAGCGCTGTCTAGTCTGGGCTCGGACAAGGCCTCCGCAAAGCCCTCCCCGAGCCAGAAGGTCCTGGCCGTGACCTCGTGGCCACACCCTTCTTCCTGACCCCCAGGAATGTTCACCCTCTGGCTCTGACCTGCATCTCATCCTATCCCCCTGCTCTTCAGGGTGAAAGGAGCTCACCCAAACCCACTCCTCCCAGACCCCTGCCCCTTGCTGAGTTTTGTGACCACCTCCCAATCCTGTACTCAGCCCTGCCCCCCATCCTTCCAGAACTGACCCCCCAAATCTTGATCTGATAGAAACCAGTAATGAGATTTCCAAGGACAGCTCTCAGAACCTCTGCCCCAGAGCCCTCCATCAGGACAGGCCCCTTCCAAACATGCCAGACTGGAGCCCAGTCACAGACGGACCAGCCTGCTAAGACAGAACAGGACTCAAACATTCACCTCCACCCTGTACCATCTACTAACATATTTTTTTCTTTAATTCTCTAATGGAGTAGTTTGCACTGGAAGAAAAGGTGGATGGTTTCTAAAGCTATGGATTCCAAGTGAAGTTGAAACAGCACAACCCTTTCTGAACCAAACTGATACCTTATTTAATGAGAGACTCCGCAGGAACCATGCAAAAATATTCCTCCTTGTGACATTAAGGTGATTAATTGGGTTTTCAGATGGACTAACCCTGCCTATATCTGGGGCAAGCTGAGCCCCAGATATAGTTTCTGGGGTGGATTCACTTGGTGCCCACGAGACTGGGCAGCTTACCCTAGCTGGTGCTGTCCTTGAGGTCAGTTTTAAGAACTTTGTACCACTGGACTTTGGGAATTTCTCCACAGAACTGCTTCTGCCACAAAAAAGGGGGCTTGGCCAAAGGTTTTCTCCTCTGTCTCCTCCACACTCAGCACTGTCAAGGATCCAAGGATGTCTCCAAGGATGGAGACCAAGCCACAGCTGGCTCGGTGTCCAGGCAGGTGGGGGTGAGGCAGAGACACCGGCTGGCTTGACTCAGGGCGGTGGGGAGACAGCAGAGTCAGGTGCAGCCAAGCTTAAGTCTCAGGAAGAAGAAGAGCCAGCCTGCAGCCCCCAGCTTGGCTGTGCGCTCTGATCACGGCCGTGGGAGGGTCAGGGAGCTTGGAGCAGCCAAAGAGGCTGGACTGGAAAAGACAGAGCCAGCTGTTTGAGCAGCAGTGACCTCAGGCCACGTTATTTGCTGGCAATTAACTGCCGGCTGGAGGCAGTCAGGGCTCAGGGGCGCAGCTGCCTACTTGTTCGTGCAGAAAAGTGAGGATGTGGATTTTGGAGCCTGGAGCCATTCCAGTAACAAAATGTCACTGTTGGAAGGATGAAGGTGACCTCTACCCTCCTGGCCCCAACCTGGGGCTCACAGCCCAGCCACGGTGACTCCACCCGGCCGGGGGCTGCTCGGCAGGACGCCGGGCTGTGCTCTAGTTCCTGTCTGATGCTGATACCTGAGGGGTATACCTGAGGGGCTGGGAGCAGGGGTATACTTGAGGGGCTGGGAGCAGAGAGAGGGCCAGGCTGGGAGGGGAGTTTTTCCTCCCTACATCAGCTCTGCTCCACGGCCAGCCCTCACTGGGCCATCCTTGCTGGGCGCTTGCTTGTGGAATAAGGTTCGTGTGGAGCCCTAGACCAAGGCCACAGATGCAGAGTGCCACACCAAGGTCATCTCCAGAACTGACAAAGGCCCATAGCAACTGTTGCCATGAGCCCCCTGACCTGCTACCCAGGGATTGAATCCGCATCTCTTGCATCTTGTGCATTGGCAGGTGGGTTCTTCACCTCTAGCGCCACCTGGGAAGCTCCAGCTGCGTTAGACTCATCTCCAACTCAGCCGAAGTGCTTCTCTGGTGCACTCACAGCTGACCCCTGTACCCCAGCGCCCTGCAGCCTGACCCCCACTTCCCAGGGGCCAGGTGGCAGGCAGCCAGGTAACTGGCCTCCAGTCCTCACCCCTGTTTCCCTTTGCACCTGGGACGCCAACCATGGGCCCTAAGTTATGACAAGCTGAGTGCCCACTCCTGTGTGGGAGTCTCCAGGAGGCGGGGACAGCGGCAGCCGGGACAGGGGAAGGGCCTGGACCAAGCTGGGGTGGTGGCCGTGTGACCTCGGGCAAGTCTGTTTTTCCTGAGCTGCGGTGAGGGTGGGGCAGTTCACCCCTTGGCCTCCAGGGAGCCCCTTCCTGCGCAGCCTCTAAACTAAGCAAGGCTGGTGGGGAGGAGGCTGACGGAAGGATCTGAGAAGAAGGGACTGAGTCTAGAAGGTGACTGTATGCCATCCTGGTGGGGTGGAGAGCAGGGTTCAGCCCAGGCCCCAGCTGGGAGAGTGGGGTCCCGGGTGACTGTGGGGGCTCTCGTGGAGCACCTTCTGGATGGCTCCCGGGGCTACTCATACCTGCCTCCCCAAGAGCCTGGTAAGGGTCCTCTTGCCCACTCCCCGCCTCCACTGCTCCAAACGAAGTGGATAAGCAGAGGCCCTCTCTGACGGGGCAGAGTCGGGGTTCCCCAAGCCTCGGCTGCAGGACCCATTCCTTCGACACATGCAGGCAGTGACACCAAGATCAGAGTGCCCAACAGACAAGGCTGTGACCACTGGCTGGGTGACGGGTGGGGCCCTGACAACGTAAGGAGGGGGTGAAAAACCAGCCTGGGGAGGCGCTTCCCTGGAGGCCCAGTGGTTAAGACTCCTTGCTTCCAATGCAAGGGGCACAGGTTTGATCCCCACTCGGGGAACTAAGATCCCACATACTGAATGGGGTGCCCCTCCTCAGAAAAAGAAAGAAAGAAAGAAACCAGCCTGGGGAGGACATGGTCAAAACCGTGGACATGGAGACCCAGGCACCCTGTGCATGCTTCTATGGAGAGAGTGGCCCAGCCAAGATGCGGGGACCCTGGGAGTCACGGCCCTAAGAATAACTCCATTTATTTAGGCTCCTTCTCAAAGGAGCTGGTACTGGTGATGCAAATGATAATTATAGCCACACTTGATGATCTTTATATAATACGGTGACTCGTTTCCTAAGACCTAAAATATTGCCTTGTTCTCTTCATGCTTCCCCCAGCCCCCCGTATGGGGATGGGGACATCAAGGTGGCCAGGAGGGGCCAGGTGACTTCCAAGGGGTTCCCGAGTAGGCTGCACCAGACACAGTTTCTACTCCAGCCCTGACTACCCAGGTTAACGAAGCCCGATGGAGGTGCTGCAACTTGGGGTCCCCTCATTTTCAGAAACCGGTTCTAGAACTTCTTCTTTCAACTCCCTCCCCTAAATATAAAAGAATCCCTGATGAAGACCCAGCCGAGCCTGAACCACCCATTCTCATCTTCATCTGACCGAAGATGTGAGTGTTCAGAGCCCGTATTCAAAACTCTAAAAACATCCCTTGCGTTCGATCAGGGCAGCATCTGTCTTGGTCATCGTCTTGGACTGGGCTGGCCTGAATGACCCGGCTCATTCACGCAGCCTGCGCTAAAAAAGAAGAGCTGGTGTGAATAATTTAAACCCCGCTCCCTTTTCCCTTTTGCAGATTTCCGACTCCTCACTGATCATGATTTCGGCACCAGCGAAGACGTGCTATTCCTGTCCCCGATGAACGTTTCCTTCTGGGGAAAGTGACTCTGAGGGGCTGCAGATGTGTTGGAGGAAGGGCTCGGGCTGGGACAGATGCCGTGCCCATGGGAGCCGGCCAGCCCTCGCCCGGCAGCTCAAGGGGAGCTTTTGATGTCAGGCCCCTTCCTCGGCCTGAGCTAAGCTGGACATACATTCCTCGGATGCCTGGTCTTGCATCTCCCCCTCTCCTCTTCAGGGACAACTTTGTATAGAGTTCCACTCACTGCACTTCTCCTTTTAGCTGACTCAAGGTTTCAAAAGGAAGTCAGACATGGAGGGGGAGAAAAGAAATGAAACCAGGAAGGAAACTCCAGAAACCACAGAACACTTTTAAACTGCCTTAAGCATCCCTACTTGCCTTCAAATGGGAGCCTGGATTTTAAAATGTCTATTTGGGCTAACCAGAGGAAAAATGTCTGACAGCCGTCTTCTTGGTTAAAACATTCCAATGCTCAGTAATTCAGGGGCTATAGGCCAGCAGCTGGATGACTCAGGGTCTGCCCCCTCACCTATTGTTGAGTCCCCAGACTGGGTCTGTCTCTGATTCTTTCAAGGGTCGGGCACGGAAAAGCAAAGGAAGAAAACACCAGGTTTTGAGGTTTGCTGTCTGTAAGCCCTGGGCTCCACACTCCTAGATAGGTGTGTGTGTGTGTGTGTGTGTGTGTGTGTGTGCACGCGCGCACACACACGGGCACTTTCTCCTGACCTCACTTTCAAGTGGACGCCTCTTTGAAGTGTCTGGTTAGTGATGCTGGGGCAAAGAGACCATCGGTTCTGTGTGGATGGAAGTGAACACAGGCAGGAGGGTCAAGGTGGGGTTTAGAAGGAGGAAGACCAGCCTGTCCAGCAGTCCCTGTGGCTTCCTGTCCTGCCTCCAGGCCCAGGGAGATGAGAGGTCTGTTTGCTGACCTTCCAAAGCTCAGAAGGGTGAAAGGTGTGCGCCAAGGCCACAGGCCCAAGCTTCTGGCCTTCCTGGGTCTCTGCATCTTCCCTGCTTGGTTGCCCCCCCCCCACCTACCTCCCCAGTGCAGGTCTCAGACCACGTGATAGTCTGGCTGTGATTGGGGAGGCCGGATGGCGGGACAGGTCTCACAGATGGACGGTGTAGGAAGGGGAGGCTGCGGTCGGCACTGGGCAGGTCGGTTATGGACCCCTTGGCTCTCCTCTGGTCCCCAAGGATGCCAAGGGGAAGAGCCCAGTGGCCCCAGCCCCTGTAAACCTCTGTCCCATCACAGCTGGACCTCCCCGTCCCCATCACACTGCATCCCTGGTCACTCAGTCAGGCCCTGTGTTCTCCCTTATCCAGCTCACAGTGGTCCAATCAGGGGCATCAGCAGGCTCGCTGGGACTCAGGCATGGGGGATATTGTTGGGGACAGGCTGGCTCAGGGCACCCCCGTCCCATGGCTGGAAGGACAGGTCAGGTCAAAGCCATGCTCTGGAGGCTGGTCCCTGTGGCCCTTCACGCTCCCTCCTTCCCCGGGCACCATATGCCACGGCCCGCACCTTGCTCTGGCGATCCTCAGAGCAGAACTAAGAACTTCTTCCAGGCAGCGGAGAGCCATCCCGCTGAGCCTGGACACGCACACTGCTGCATCCAGAGCTAAAACTAGGTCACAGCTGGTGAGAGAGGCCCGGGGCTCAGCCCCTCTGGACGGAGCTTCCTCTCCCTGGTTGGATGTGCGGGTCCCAGGCTGCTGGGTCAGCAGTGGACACGTAAAGAGGGGCGGGGGGTGGGTACTGACCTCAAGGCTTCTTCCCGTCACCTGATCCCTGTAGCTCAACCTGGTTCCTCACTGAGACTCAGACTGGATCTGCCTTGGCCCTTCCTGTCTACGTCTGAATGTTTTGCAGCCTCTCTCCCCTGCCCTCGTGGCTCAGATGGTAAAGAATCCACCTGCAATGCAGAAGACCTGGGTTCGATCTCTGGGTAGAGAAGATCCTCTGGAGGAGGGCATGGCAATCCACTCCAGTATTCTTGCCTGGAGAACCCCATGGACAGAAGATCCTGGTGGGCTACAGTCCATGGGGTTTCAAAGAGTTGGATGCGACTGAGTGACTAACACTTTTTAATTACTGCCCACACAGAGCTTGTGGTTGGGGACATGAAGGGGGAGACACCAGCCGTGCCCCAGGGAGCCTGATCTGTTGACAGGTGCCCAGGAGGGAGGGAGGGAGGGAGGGTCAGGCCTGGGAGTCCAGAGTGGGACTCCAGCTTCTGCCCCCTAGGGTATAGCCCTGATTTCCTTCCCTGGTGCTCAGGGCCAGCAGTGGTGGTGGTAGGGGGCGGTCTTCCCAGCTTCCCATGGGGTGTTTGTCAAGGAGCCTGTGCCCACCTCACCCATGAAACAAACACCTGCCTGAACGATCCCACCTGAGTCTGACCAAGCTTCTACATCCAGCTCCCAAAGCAGCATCAGGATGGCATGGGAAAGTCCAGATGGGGAGGGAGCAGAGCCATCAATGACCTGGTTCCTCCAGCAGATACACTGCGAGGAAGAGTCGGAGATTGATGGGGAGCAGAGAGACCGAGAGAGACCTGAGGGACAACTCGACCGACTTTCACACACAGACCTCACTTCCATCCTGATTCAAATAAACTGAAAAAACAAAAAAAGAATAGCTTATGGCCCAATGGGGGAAATCTGAAATTGCCTGGTTATTTCATGATATTAAAGAACAACTCTAAAAAAAATAAAATAAAGAACAACTCTTAATGGTTTCTAGGTATGATAACGGTCTTGTCGTTACCCTTTCTAAAAAGAGAATCCTGATTTCCAGGGTATACCCTGAGGCACTGACAGGGTCTAGGGTGGGGGCGGGGCAGGGGTGGGGGATGGTGCAGGCAGAGAGGATTGGCTCTGAGATGGTGGAGGTGAGTCTGGGTGATGACACGAGCTTCATGAAAATGTTCTTTTCATTTTAGCCTAGGTTTGGAAATCGCCATGATAAAACCTGGACAGAGGAAGAAGAGGAGGAGACGGGAAGGAGGTGAGGGGGCAGTTTTTCCACCACCACGGAGGTGTCCTCCTGGCTTCCGTCCTAATAAGAACCTGGAGACGGTGGCAACAGCAGGCCCGTGGCCACCCGCCCCTCCCCAGCCTTCCGCAGGCCTCAGAGCCGGGGCCGGTGTCACCGAGTGGGGCTCTCAGCACGCAGCCTGGTCTGGGGGTGGGGGGGGAACAGGTGGTCGGAGGCCCCGGGCGGGTGGCCCCCTCTGCCCTGGCACCGGGCAGGGCCGGGTAGGCACTCACCACAGAGAGGCAGCCCCTGTCCTCGCGGATGATGGCGCCGAAGCCCAGGAAGCCGGTCACCATGACGAGGGTGCCCGCGAAAATGAGGATGTAGGCGGAGGCGGCGAAGGTGCTGGAGGCCAGGACACTGAGGTAGCCGCTCTTCTCCACCAGGGTCCAGACGCCCACGGCCATGACCGCGGCGCCCCCCACCTGCGGGACATGGGGTCTGAGCGCCCACTCCACACGGGGCCCTTCTCGCCTATCCACTCGCTTGGTCCTTGGAGGAGCCCAGGGGAAGGGTCTGGCTGCCCGTTTAGCAGATGGGGAAACGGAGGCTTGTCCACGGTCGAGGGGAGAAGCAGGGACAGAGCGAGAATCCGGGTCTGACCCCCCAGCCCCCTGCTTCCCACCACAATGCCCGTGCGTCCCTGCCGCGAGTGAGGGACACTTTCACCAGCCCTCTTCTCATAGCCCTGGGGGGGCCACACGATTGGGCTTCTTACCTGAGTGTGCTCTACCAATGGAGGACAAGCCCCCAGAAGAAGAGGAGCTACCCGATGGCCACCAATAAGGGGAGACACGGGGCAGAGCTGGCTCCAGTTCTGGGCCCTGGCCTGTGGCTCAGCCGTGCTGCCCCCTCGGCAGGAGGGACACACCCCCCCACAGGCTGGAGTCACTCTGGGACAGCAGGACATTGAGCAGGAGGGGAGAAGTCCTGTTTGCTGACTGATCCTTTCTAGCCCTGATCCCCGGAAGGGGCCCTGGGAACACACCTGCCCTGTTCCTCCTGCAGTGAGGCTCAATGACCCTTCCTGTGGCTGCGATGCCCGGGCAGAGTGTATGTGCGTGTCCTCCAGGGGCCGGACGGGGACCTCTGCGGGCAGGTGGGGGCTCCTTAACCATGAGTCTGCACCAGGCGCCTCTAGGACTCAACTTCCTATGTCCTCTTCCGAGCTTTACAAGAGTCCAGAGGCTCAGGGCAGGCAGGCGGGAGCACACATTTCCCCTCTTTTGCACATGAAGAAACAGAAGCCGGAAGGACTAGAATGTGCTCATGAGCACAGCCCTCAAGTTTCAAGACTGAGACGTAGATCCAAGTCTGCTGAGGACCAATCTGAGTATTCCAACCTGGGATTGCACACACTGGGCTGGGAGGCTCTCGACTCACTCCTGCTTTTCAGATACATGTGTTTCCTTCTAAGGACCATTTTATTCCCCCTTAGCACCTCCAGCAGGTAAGAGAACCAGCTCTGAGTGGAATCCACCTGCTCTGATTCCATGACACTTTTTTTCTCACATTGTAACATCTCTTAAGATCGAAATTTTTTGCAGTCCCTTGAACTGCAAGGAGATCATACCAGTCAATTTTAAAGGAAATCAACCCTGAATATTCATTGGAAGGACTGATGCTGAAGCCAAAGCTCCAATACTTTGGCCACCTGATTCGAAGAGCCAACTCATTGGAAAAGACCCTGATGCTGGGAAAGACTGAAGGACGGAGGAGAAGGGGATGACAGAGGACGAGATGGTTGGATGGCATCACGGACTCAATGGACATGAATTTGAGCAAACTCCAGGAGATAATGAAGGACAGGGAAGCCTGGTGTGCTGCCATCCTTGAGGTCCCAAAGAGTCAGAAACAACTGAGTGACTGAACACCAACAACAAAGATCAAGGTACATCTTATGGTCAATGGCATCTGGCAACCACACTTGGCAACACTCCTGCCTCGTGGTACAGAAAACAAGGGTGTATCTTACAACTGATGGTATCTTAGATCTGATGAAATCCTGGACTGTGATGGGCTTTCCAGTCCTCTGAGCGCATGGGCTATCTCTGGTCACACAACCTCCATGACCAGTAAGGGATTTCCTACAACTGGGTTCGTGGGATTGTGTCAAAAGAGAGTTTCCAGCAAACTATTCTGCACATATTCTTTCTGCCCCTACAGTCCACCTGAGAAGCTTGGGGTTGAGGGTCTCAACTGTGCATAACTAGCTGTGTGACCTAAAGATGGTTCCTGAACCTCTCTGGGTCTCATGTCTCCATCTCTCAAACAATGTGGGTGTATTAGGCCAGCGGGTCCCAACCTCTAGTCACCAAGGGCCCCTTTGATGACTTTCTCCCGCAGATCTTAGGTTTTGAAGGGCTTCTGTCTACCAAACGCAGTGTATTAAGTGATAATTCATTTCTCATTTCTTATTAATCAAAGGAACATGCTACTACCAAGAAGAGATTCTGAGCAGCATGAAACAGCCAACGTGACCACATTGAGGGGCTCTAACTTTTAGCGCATGTAGGGTCTTTAGAGAAACCTGCACATCATCCACGAGGCTTGTCAACCCCAGAGGCTTACACTGGATCTAGAACCACCCAAAGGGATGGGCATGGACTGCTCTGGGGACACCTAATTTGCTGGGGGACAAGGAACCCACTGAGAATCTGATAAAAAGCTCTGCACACAGTGCCTAGGGAAATGCCATCCACATGAACTAATGTGCCCTGCTTCAGGGGTCGTGGCCCCAGCTTGCAAAGACAACAACCCCAGCATAGATGCCTCTGGGGCCCCCGCCATCTCTCATCCTCTAAGACAGAACTTCTTAGTCGGGCTGCACTGCCTGGGGACCCCGGAGCATCACTCAGGTGACTGGGGGTGGGACCTGGTATGGTTCCTTTACTAAGTTCCAGTAGCTTCCAGTTGAGAACCACTAAATAGTTTCCTAGTTAACAGAGGTCAGAGTCCTGTCCCCCCTCCCCAAGCAGGACCCCAAGAACACCTTCCCTTTGGGCCACCATCTGGAGGCGCCTGGCTGGGCTCTGGACTGCCCACCCCCTTCCCTGTCTGCATCAGGGTGCTCGCTGTGATGGGAACTTTAGAAGGTGGGGTAGCGAGGAGCAGGATTTTTGGTTCAAAGGGATGAAAAGCAGATCATGCAAGAAAGGAAAAGACTACGTGCTCCCAGGGGAGGAAGTAGGGAGGCGCACACTGACCCCTAAAGGAAGAGGGTGCCCTGCGGTCACAGATGGGCTGGGGTCTTACAAGGGAGTGGGGCCGCAGCTCAGACATGGGGGCAGCAGGGCCCCTGCCCACACAGGAGGGTCTGGGTGGACACAGTGCTCTGATTTGGGTCTGGAGAGCAATAAACCCAGGCTTGTTCTGACCTTCAGAAGAAGTCCGAGTCAATGGGGCCCCCAACCCTCCCCTGGGGTATCCCGTGTGTCTCCTGGGGACACAGAGTGGGTTTTAAGTCCTCCAGGGGGTGTCCTCGTTGGAATCTGGTTGGCTGTTTAGAAAATCATCTTTAGGGACTTCCCTGGTTAGTCCAGTGGTTAAGACTTTGCCTTCTAATGTAGGGGGAGTGGGTTTGATCCCTGGTAGGGGAGATAAAATCCCATATGCCTGTGGGCCAAAACCCAAAACACACACACAAAAAAACCCAGAGCACTCATAGCTTTCAACAAGCAGTTCTGAGATGCCGGGTCAGCAGAAAGAGCAGTGGAAGAGGCCCCAGGGGAGGACGATTCGGGCTGGAGCCAAATGACCCCGCTGAGCTGGGCAGACGGCTATTTGCATAGAGTTGATCCAACAGCATTTGGCTCTTTGCAGAAACTGGGTTGGTTTCCTGTGGAATATTAGGTACATCTTTCAAAACCAGAGCCTGCAGCCAATCAGCCAGAAAAACCCTGCAGAGGGTGAAGCTGGCCTTCTTACCCAAGAGGACACACGCAGGCCTGGAGGGGCGGCAGGGCACCCAGGCTGTGTAATTTTAGGAACGGCCCATTTATAGAAGAGAAACATGGCCAAAAGTCACTTGTCATCACAGGGAGGATTAGCCTGAGTGGCTGCACACGCTGGTCCAGAGAGACCTCAGGCTGCAGGCAGAAAACGAAAGCAGGCAGAGTGGAAAAGCCACTGCAGGTTCTCCTTATCTTGTGTGGCCGCTGAAAGGCTTTCTGTGCTGGGGTCGGCGAAGGACCGGCCGATGGAGCAGGCCCAGGATGGTGGGGGTCCCAGTGCTGGAGGTCCCTGGACTGGAGTGGGATCACACAGGTGACAGTGTTTTCCTCTCCCTCAAGTGCTTGCTACAGGCTTCCAGGGGCCAAGCACCACCTGAACTTGAAGGACTAGGAGCTGGATGTGAGTTCACCCAGTTAGAGCCACTTCAGTCCTCCACACTCCCCACCCCCAGCAGCCTCATCAAGGGGACCACCACTGCCCAAACCAAGCCTCCCTGGGTCACTCTGGACACTTCACTCTCCTGCAGGGACAGTAAGGACCTGTCCCCCTCTGACCTCATAGCCCACCACTTGGCCACCCCAAGTGCTGCCACGGTTTTTCATGCCCCCACCCCACCCTGGAGAAGGCTCTTGAGAGTCCCTTGGACAGCATGGAGATCAAGATCAAACCAGTCCATCCTTAAGGAAATCAACCCTGAATATGCACTGGAAGGACTGATTCTGAAGCTGAAGCTCCAATACTTTGACCATCTGATGCAAAGAGTGCACTCATTGGAAAAGATCCTGATGCCTGAAAAGATTGAGGGCAAGAGGAGAAGGGGATGACAGAGGATAAGATGGTTGGATGGCATCACTGACTCAATGGACATGAGTTTGAGCAAGCTCCAGGAGATAGTGAAGGCCAGAGGAGCCTGGTGTGCTGCAGTCCATGGGGTTGCAAACAGTTGGACACGACTTAGCCACTCAACAACAACAATAACAGCCCACCCTGTATGGCCTCCTGGTCCCCGCTCACTCCAGAGGCAGTGTGTGTGCTTCCGGGGCTGACCACCTGGGGTCCCCACTGAAAAATCACCCCCAGCACCCAGCACCCAAGGCCCCCAGCCAAGACTCAGGAGGGGATTCCTCCAAGCAAACTGTCTCAGAGCAGCCACCCCAGGCTTTCTCCTGGACTGGCCTCCCCACCATGGCCCTGGGCAGACCAGATGAGCAGCCCCGCCCCAAGCAGGGCCTGTCCTCCAGCAGATGCTGCAGCTCAAAGAGGCAGGATGCCCGGGCACCATGGGGTCCTGCGACTTTGGCATCTTAAGATGGGATGTGGCAGAAACGCCAGCCACAGGGCCCCTCAGCTGTTCTTCCTCGGATGGCCTGCTCTGGGAGGCAGGCACAGGTCACGTTCTGTGGGGGTGATGGTGAACAGTGAAGGCTTCTCCCCTCAGCAGGGAGGTGAGCAGAGCCTCTTCCTTCCCTGGGGACCCTGGAGGGGTGCTCTCGAGCCACCTCTCTCCCCCTGGCTGGGCGAGTCCTCCATCACAGCTCCCTCCCGTCTTGGCCCGTGTCCTCCCAGGGGATCCCAGGGATTTCCCGGAGGCTGAGCCCCATGGGCCCCTGAGGGAGATGCCCACTCAGCAGCCAGCATCCCAGACAGCACAGAGCTTCCGGAGCAGAGACGCCTCTCCAGGGAAGGGAGCTGCTGCTCCCCGGTTCTCCCAGCCCGCACAGCTCCTGGGAGGCTGGGAAAACCTTCATTATTAACACAGCCAAGCAGCTAATTAAAACAATAAGTTAGAGAGCAAAATTGCAAGAGGGATGGAAACTGTAGGGACCCATGCAGGACATGGGAGGGTGAGTAAAGCATTTCCTAGCAAGCCTGGGTCACGCTCATTTTAGGGTCATGAAAACACTGGCATTTTGGTTCCTGACCCAGAGCTGTATCTTGCTGGTGAGATGGGCATGATCAACTCTGCGTTAACGGAACTGCATGGTGGGAGTGGGGGAATCATGGGCAGGTGATGGTGAAGGATGGGGGGCAGGCATGGGATGAGTAGGGGGTAGGGGTCCGGAGGTGGGTGGAGCTCAGATGTAGAACGTGGGTGTGTATTGCCATGCTACTTCAGTTTTGCTTATATTCTTCACACTCTGCATGTCTAAACTGCCCATGCCGTCAAAACACATCTTAATCTGGGTTCAACCCTGACCCCTGGGGACATTTGGGAGTTCACACGGGCATCAGCGAGGTGGGTCTAAGGCTGTGGTTACGTGTCCGTGGTCTATGGAGAAGGAAGAGCAGCGGACTCAGAGTCAGAAAGCCCAGAACTGACCTCTGGGAACCAGCTCAGCTGACATTTTATCATCTACGGAACGGGAGTGAGGATAATTACAGAGTGCTTGTAGGATCTTTTTGGAGAGTGAAATGATTTATAACCCTCAAACTGTGCTGCACTGGCAGCTGGTGGAGGCTTGGTTTAAAATCTCATCAAGACCTTGCTCTGCATAACTGGCACCTGAATCACCGCCCCCCCCCCCAACCCCTATCCCATTGCTCTGGGTGTTTCAAACTTTGGGATGCAACCATTTAGGGCTGTGAGATAAACTTGGTGGGAGGGATGCAACCTGAACTAAAGGGCTTCCCAGGTGGCTCAGTGGTAAAGAACCCGCCTGCTAATGCAGGAAACAGGGGAGACATGGGTTTGATCCCTGGGTCGGGAAGATCCCCTGGAGGAGGAAATGGCAACCCACTCCAGTATTCTTGCCCGGAGAATCCCATGGACAGAGGAGCCTGGTGGGTTGAGGTCCACGGGGTCACAAAAAGCTGGACAGGACTTAGCAACTAAACAAGAGGAGAAACAGCAACCGCCACTAAAACACAGAACAGAACACCCCCCATGACGTGGGAGAGAAAACATGAGTGCACAGCACACAGGAAAGGTAAGTTTAGCTTCGTGGAAGCATTTCTTATGCGCTCATGAACTGCTTACATGGGTCATGATCCCCAAAGCCATCGAGTCAGAGCTCTGGACACAGAAAAAGCTGTTGGAGGTGAGGCACAACCCCTTAGTCTAATCACTGTAGCGATGCAGAGCAGCTAAGTGCCCAGTATGTGCCAGAAATAGCGCGAAATGTTTTCCTCGATACTAATCTTTAATTCTTACAGGTACTGGGAGTCCCATACGACGTACGAAAACAGTGAGGCTCGGTGGGATGAAGTGATTTGCCTAATGTCTTAGCCTGCTCAAGGTTGCCGTGATAAAACACCATAGCTGGGTGACTTAAACAGAAATTTATTTCCATTTCTCACAGTTTTGGAGGTGGGAAGTCCTCAAAATAAGGTGCTGGCTGATTCAGTTTTGGTGAGGATCTTCTTTGCCTACGGACAGCTGTCTTCTCACTGTGTCCTCAAGTGTCCTCTGGAGAGGGCGCTCCTCCTCCACTTGTAAGGCCACCAACCCTATGGGATGAGGACCCCACCTTTATGACCTCCTGTGAGTGCGTGCGTGTTAAGTCACTTCAGTCGTGTCTGACTCTTTGTGACCCTATGGGCTGTAGCCCGGCAGGCTCTGCTGTCTGTGGGATTCTCCAGGCAAGAATACTCCTTCTCCAGGGGATCTTCTCAACCCAGGGATTGAACCCAAGTCTCCTGCATTGGCAGGCAGATTCTTTACCACTAGCACCACCTGGGAAGCCTCTTATGACCTTCAGTTCAGTTCAGTTCAGTCACTCAGTCATGTCCAACTTTTTGTGACCCCATGGACTGCAGCACGCCAGGCCTCCCTGTCCATCACCAACTTCCGAAGCTAACTCATGTCCACTGAGTTGGTGATGCCATCCAACCATCTCATCCTCTGT
The DNA here is from genome assembly GCF_033118175.1 of Dama dama. NCBI lineage: Eukaryota > Metazoa > Chordata > Mammalia > Artiodactyla > Cervidae > Dama > Dama dama. The sequence continues at coordinate 13,613,999 of NC_083702.1, forward strand.
TGTCCCCTTCTCCTCCTGCCTTCAATCTTTCCCAGCATCAGGGTCTTTTCCAATGAGTCAGTTCTTCACATCAGGTGGCCAAAGGATTGGAGTTTCAGTTCAACATAAGTCCTTCCAATGAATATTCAGGACTGATTTCCTTTAGGATGGACTGGTTGGCTCTCCTCGCAGTCCAAGGGACTCTCAAGAGTCTTCTCCAACACCACAGTTCAAAAGCATCAATTCTTCCGTGCTCAGCTTTCTTTATAGTCCAATTCTCACATCGATATATGACTACTGGAAAAACCATAGCCTTGACTAGATGGACCTTTGTTGGCAAAGCAATGTCTCTGCTCTTTAATATGCTGTTTAGATTGGTCATAACTTTTCTTCCAAGGAGTAAACGTTTTTTAATTTCAAGGCTGCAGTCACCATCTGCAGTGATTTTGCAGTCCCCCCAAATAAAGTCTGTCACTGTTTCCACTGTTTCCCCATCTATTTGCCATGAAATGATGGGACCAGATGCCATGATCTTAAGTTTTCTGAATGTTGAGCTTCAAGTCAACTTTTTCACTCTCCTCTTTCACTTTCATCAAGAGGCTCTTTAGTTCTTCTTCACTTTCTGCCATAAGGATGGTGTCATCTGCATATCTGAGGTTATTGATATTTCTCCTGGCAATCGTGATTCCAGCTTGTGCTTCTTCCAGTCCAGCATTTCTCATGAGGTACTCTGCATATAAGTTAAATAAGCAGGGTGACAATATACAGCCTTGATGTACTTCTTTCCCAATTTGGAACCAGTCTGTTGTTCCACGTCCAGTTCTAACTGTTGCTGCCTGACCTGCATACAGATTTCTCAAGAGGCAGGTCTTATGACCTTACTTAACCTCAGTTACCTCCTAAATGTCCTGTCTTCGAATAGAGCCTCCCTGACGATTCAGGCTTCAACACATGAATCCCAATGGGTCCCAATGGACTCAGTCCACAGCACCATGACAGTAGACAATAGTCTGAATTTGAGCTAGAACTTGAGCCTGAGTCTTCCTGGCATGCCCTACTGTGTCACTAACTCATGGGCTTCCCAGATGGCACTAGTGGTAAAGAACCTGCCTGCCACTGCAGGAGACATAAGAGATGCAGGTTGGATCCCTGTGTCAGGAAGATCCCCTGGAGGAGGGCACAGCAACCCACTCCAGTATTCTTGCCTGCAGAATCCCATAGACAGAGGAGCCTGGAGGGCTACAGTTCAGAGGGTTGCAAAGAGTTGGACACGACTGAAGCGGCTTAGCATGTACCCCCAGGACACTGGGAACGTGTAGGACTCAGAGCTGGAGGCAGTGCATGACATCAGAGCCGATGGTCAAGCACACAGCTCAGGGGCTTTGGGCAGATGGCTTCCCCCTAGGTAAACCGGGGCTCTCACAAAGCTGTTCACAGCCTCGGGATGCTAGGAGGTTATCTAGGATGATGCAGGTGGAAGCACAGCCCAGGGAAGCCCTCAGCTATGAGCTTCATGGACATGGGAAGCTTTGTCCATAGACATACTCCAAGGGCCAACAGCAGGGCTTGGCACTCAGCATGTGCTTAATAAATGCCACGAACTGGATTTTCAATTATCGTTGACCAGAAATACCTGGATGTCAGCTCCAGCTTGCTTATCACAAGACAGCAAGAAGGCATCTGAACTGACTGTGCCTGCTCCCTGTCGGTGACGAGGATAACAGAGGTACGGCCACCACGGTTGATATGAGCATCGCAAGGGATGATCCACGTAAGGTCTTTATCCAGGGGAGTCCCCATGAATCCTCCCATGGAGAGGACCTGGGCTTTCTTACTGTCTCCTGGCCGGATCTGAACGGTGCAGCAAGGAGATGCACAGGGCGGGACCACTGTTCTGACGAGGAAGTGTTTGGAGTGTTCACCCCAATCAATCTGCCTCTGCCATCCAGGGCACCTTCTGAGGCTGCGCTCGGGGTAGAAGAGGGGCAGTGGGGTGTCTGGGGACCCTCCCTGGTGCTCTACACAGATTCCATGGGGAAGGGAGAAGAGGTGGGGACATCTAGGGGGTGGAGAGCACCCGCAGTGCAGACACTGGCTCTGATATCATCTTATAAGAGGGGCTGCTCCGAGGGAAGGACCAGCCACTAGATTCTGGGGTGTGTGGGAGGGGTCCTCATGGACAAGACCCCTCCCTGGAGAATTCTTGAAAATTCCCAGGGACTCTGTGTGCTGCCGAACGCATGAGGTTGGGCTCTGCTGCGGGAGAAGGAAGACTGTCCAGGGTTCTGTCCCATGTCTACTGAGATTGCAGGGGGTCCGGGGGGCAGAACCTCGAAGCTTGAACCTTTGAAACTGACCATCCCCTACATGGGGAGGAGACTCTGCTGACTGGGTCTCTGGAGGCCGGGAGTGTTTAGCCAGGCCCCCCAGGAAGGGGTATTTTTAACTCAGAGCAGGAGGTCTGTGTGGGGAGCTGACTTTGGACTTTTGACCTCCAGAGCTATGAGACAACAAATATCTGATGTCTGAAGCCACCCAATTTATGCTCCTTTGTTAAGGCTCCTCAGCAACCCAAGACAGTGAGATACTGGGCCAATTTTTCCTTATTTATATTTTTCAGCATTTTAAGATTATTAGTAGATACATCAGACTTTCATGATCAGGAAAAGCATACTTCTTCTTTAAAAAAAAAACCCTCACTCAGCGAGTATCCTAAACACCCCACTGGATTTATCTCTGGGAATCGGAAGTATCTACACCCACAGAGCATACTGATCACAGCCATGTGACTTTATTATTCTACTGTCTTCATCTGTACAACTTCACTCTTCCAGGAAACACTTGCCCAGGAAGATAAAAGGTGCAAATAAAATGACTTTATGGTTTGTTTCAGGAACTTTGCATTTAAACAAGTATCAGATCATTCAACTACTGAATAGATAGCATCACGTGTCTCCTCTCTAAGACTCCTTGAAACCCTTCCCTCGGTGTGTGCACCAAGCCTTAACTACCGTGCCAGGACCCTTCCCCATATTAGGCAATTTCATTCATCTTAGTGAAAGACCGAAAAGGCAGACACAGGCCATCTCTGCCTCTGCCTTTCCGAGATGCTTCCGAGACTGCATCTTTTGCCATGGCAACAAGGAAACCTAGCCCAGCCTCACCAGCAGGTTGATCTGGTGGCATTTGGGGGCCTTCTACATCTCATGTATCCGAAGTACTGCATTTATTGAGTGCCTTCTGTGTGCAGAGACAGAATCAAGCACTTTACATACACCATTTCAGGGCATCTGTGAAACACACCAATCAAAGATAAACTGAGGCACATTCAAAATCTGAAGTTGATTTGAACAAAACTCCATTTGAATCTAGGTGGCATCCCATCGAGCAGATGAAAAGGAGCTCTTAGAGCCGTATAACATGAAAGATTTTTCCAGGCAGGAGGGAGGGGGAATGAGCACATTATTCAGGCAAAAATGCAGGTTTGTCACTGCAGAGCTAACTTTTGTTTAGCTGGAAATTCACTGGAAGGACTGATGCTGAAGCTGAAGCTCCAATACTTTGCCCACCTGATGGGAAGAGCCGACTCATTGAAAAGACCCTGATGCTGGGAAAGACTGAAGGCAGGAGGAGAAGGGGGCGACAGGGGATGAGATGGTTGGATAGCATCACTGACTCAATGGACAGGAGTTTGAGCAAATTTCGGGAGACAATAAAGGAGAGGGAAGCCTGGCACGCTGCAGTCCATGGGGTCGCAAAAGAGTCGATTATAACTTACTGATGAACAACAACAACAGCCTTAGCCAGCACAGATGAGCTGCTCACAGCAGGGCTGCCCACGCTGCCCACACCCTAGCCCTCCAGGTCCAGTGAGACCATCTCACAAAGTGATAAACACACTCCAGTACCTGGCTACTTTGGGCACCTGATGGTATTCTGCTCCTGGTTACCTGGAGAGTTGTCTCAAGTGGACAGACCCCTCTGCTCCTAGAAGACCTAGTCTGGACAGTTTCCTGGGGCGGGGTCACTATGGAGACCATTCCCCAAGCACAGAGGCATCCCGCCACCCCCTACCGCCGTCCCCCAACCCACCCCAGGACTTGCGTCTCTCTGCCTCGGGCCTGGAGAATATGAGTCACAAGAGGCAAATGGGCTTCAAACACAAAGAAGCAGTTATTAGAGGCCGTCGCATTTCCTGCCAGGATCTGGGGCCTCGAGTTATGGCTGGGAAGGCAGAGTGGACCCCGCGGGCTGAGGAGGCTGGGACACAAGCTAGGCTGAGCATCCTTCTCTCAGAGGCCGTGACGCTGCCCACGCCAACCTGTGGATTGAACCTTTCATTTCCCCTCAGTGACAAATGCACACATTTGCTCTCAAGCAGGCAGAATCTGCCCCTGAGTGGTCTTTGGAAAAGAAAAAACTCAACGCCAGAGTGATGACTCACTAAACAGCAAAGATGACTTGACTCGCTCAGTGCTGGGGGCGGGGGGAGCGTGTGGGGTGCACTTACCCAGAAGAAGAAGTTAAAGACGAAGAGCAAATACTTCAGGTAGACGGTCAGCCAGTCGTCCTGCTCCACCTTGTAATGGGCCATGGCTGCCGGCCCTGCAAAGAAGACACATGCATGGCCAGGGCGTCCACTGAGGCGGCCTCGCCAGCCCAGAGCCAGGCTCCCCAGTGAGGTTCCCTTCAAGGGGCTCCCAAGCCTGTCTGACCGGGGGCTCTGAGGTTGGGGGTGTGCAACCCTGAGCAAAGAACAGAAAAACCCAGAGGCCATTAGACATACAATGGAGGTAACCCAGACAGAATTTTCTAGGCCTGTGGATCTTGGTTTGGTTCCTCTGACGTAGGTCTAACCTGCAAGTCTTCCTACCAACTTTGCAGCGTCCTTTTGTATTCTTCTTAAACAGACTTTTGTGGTGGCTCAGATGGTAAAGAATCTGCCTGCAATGCAGGAGACCTGGGTTTGATCCCTGAGTCGGGAAGACCTCCTGGAGAAGGGAACGGCTACCCGCTCCAGTATTCTAGCCTGGAGAATTCCATGGTTGTGCTGGGTCTTAGTGGCGACATGTGGGATCTTTAGCTGTGGCATGTGAAGTCTTGGTTGTGGTATGTAGGATCTAGTTCCCTGAGCAGGGATCGAACCTGGGGCCCCGCATCAGGAGTGCAGAGTCTAAGCCACTGGACCACCAGGGAAGTCTCCAGTCTTGTTCTGCTCTTACTCTCTGCCCTGTCTCTGCAGGGCTGCCAGACACAAGTGCGTGAATGCACACACACACACACACACACGCACACACTATTTGCACCTGCTTTGCAGTGGAATCCTGCAATCATTTGAACAAGACCTTTGCACACGGAGGTGAGGCACGAACCTCAAATCAGAGCATCCGTGCTCAGAAAGGGCCTCAGTGATCCCCAGGCCACCTCGCCTGCCCCCGGCACATCGACTTTCCAAAGAAGGAAGTGGCTGAGGGGCTTGGCAGGAGGAAGACAAGAGCTCTGGAGCCCAGCTGCCTGGGTTCCAGCCCTTATCTGTCACAGGCACGTGAGAATCTGGGTAGTTAGGGAACCTCTCGTCTTCTGTATCCTCATCTGGACGGGAGGAAATGATGACGATGCCTGCTTGGCGGGATGTGTCGCAGACTCGATGGGATGGTCTCTGTGAGGGGCTGACCTCAGTCCCCAGCACAAGGTAAATCTCGGTTGGCTAATTTTGATTGCCTGGGGCAGGGATTAAAACCAGGAGGCTGGCCGTAGAACTCCTAGTCTTTGCCCCAGAGCTCCCTCCCCTAGTCCTGATGCCCACCGGTGGGCTCCTTGGGCTCTGGCGTCAGTGGGATGAGAAGGTGAAAGGTCACTGTGCCCAGTGGTCTCATTCGCATCTAAGTCCCAACAGCAGCCTCTGTGGTCCTTCCTCAGGCTTCTCATCCCCTGGGCACACACGCTGACACTCAGCGTAGCTGCTCCTTAAGGAATAGCCCCTTTAGGGGGAACTCTTTTATTCCAGACCCAGAGCAGCAAGGCCATGGTTCTGCCCACCTCTGTCTCCTTCTCCCCAGTTCCCACCCCTGTCCAATCGGGCAGCCTTGCCCACTCTTGGTGACTGGTACCAATCCGACCCACATTACTTCCTCCAGAGCCATTGCTCTGCACTTTATTTCAAGCTCAGGGGCTCCTGAGACAAGGCAAGAGGAAGAGAGAAAAGAAGAGGTGGCTGTCTTATTTGGGATTTCTATTTGCAGACCTCAAATAAGGTAATTTAAGATTTTGTCTTCTTGTTAAAAAAAGGCAAAACCCATTTTTCTCCAATTTAGTCTGAGAGGTAGGGTGGCAGAAAAAATACAGAAGGAGAAAAAAGGAAGCCCTATAAAAAAAGTGGCTGGAGTTGGCTAGGCGACTGGCCCAGGAGCTATTACACAGTCATCACGCAGGTCACTATGCAGGTGCCTATGAAGGGACCCTCTGGCCAGTGGGCTCGGCCTCTCCCGTCTGCATTCTCCTCTCCCTGGGTCTGGTCCTCCCCTCCCAGCCGGGGCCCACTGGACCCATGCACCAGAGCCTTTTCCAGACCTGCAAACCAAGGCATCAGGATGCTCCGAAGGAAACTGTATTTTTAAGAGGAGTTCAGGCAGATGACAGGATTTAATTAAAATCATACATTTCTAATGGCAAAGTTTCAGCCACTAGGGATAGAGAAGACAGAACCGCATGGGTCTGTGGAATGTCAGGGTCAGCAGAAACCTCTGGGCTCACTTAATCCAACCTTCTGCAGAAGAAATGAGGAAATTAACACACATCTGAGTTAAGTCACACACTTTAACATAACTCTAAGTTGCATGGCTAATGGTTTCCTATCCTCCCTGTTTTGTGCTCCTTCCATGGGGCCCTACCATCTGTGGGGCCCTCTGCTGGGAGTGGCAGAGGTACCCAAAGAAGTATCAGAACTAGCCTGGAGCCAGATGCCTGGATGTGAAATCTACCCTTGTCATTTCCTGGCTGTGTGACATGGGGCAAGTTACTTAACCTCTCTGTGCAGGTAACACTTACTGAGCACTTATCATGTGCCAAGCCCAGGACGAAGTGCTTTACACACTTGATCTTGTTCCAGCTACCCAATAGCCCTACGAAGTAGTAGTTGTTCAGTCGCTCAGTCGTGTCTGACCCTTTGCAGCCCCATGGACTGCAGCACACCAGACTTCCCTGTCCTTCACCATCTCCCGGAGTTTGCTCAAATTCATGTCCATTGAGTCGATGATGCCAGATGAATGAGATGGTATGAAGTAGAGTTATTCTCGTTTTGCTAGATAAACAAACTGAGGCTCCGAGAGGTTAAATAACTTGTCCAAGTCACAGAGCAAGTAAGTGGTAAAACCAGAACAGAACGAGGAGCTTCTGACTCAGCCTTATCCACCACGCACTGCTGCTGGGACCAGAGCTGCCAGGGGAAGGGAGCAAGGAGGACCGAGGTTGCTGGCTTCCCTAACACCTGTTCCCCCTCAGCCTTAGGACCAGAAACCCCCATTTCAGGTGGGCACCTGGCCACCTGGAGCAGATGACACTTTCCAGCCCCGCTCCCTGCTGGGTTCTGCCGGGATTAACTGATGGCAGAGGGCATGGAAGCAGAAGCAGTGTATGCACCTACTTAAAGTAACATTTTTGGGCGAGCGTTTCCCGTGTGTTTGAGAAGGTAAATCCTGTCACTGTGAGCTGCCATAGTTCCACAGCCATCAATTAGGTCAAACTTGCTAGTTGTACTTTTTACAGCTTCATCCTTACTGATTTTGTGTATGCTTGCTCTACTGGCTCTTAAAAAAGGTATATCAGACTCTCACTAGGACCGTGAACTTGTATGTCTGTCTTCAACTCTATTTATTGTTTTCTTTAAAACATTTTTTATTAAAATATAATTGATTTACAATGTTGTGTTAGTTTCAGGTGTATAGCAAACTATATATATACATAACATATATATATTATATAATAATATATGTATTTATCTGAAAAAGAATATATATACATATATGTATATATACATATGTTATTTTTCTATACATATATATTCTTTTTCAGATTATTTTCCGTTATAGGTTATTGCAAGATATTGAGATAGTATATATATATATATATTTTTTTTTTTCTTTTTCAGGTTATTTTCCATTAGAGTTTATTACAAGAAATTGAGCATAGTTTCCTTGCAATACAGTATGTCCTTGTTGGCTAATTCTGTTCATTTTTGCTTCATATATCTTGGAGTATATATAGATTTGGTATTGTGATATCATCCTGATGGATCAACCCCTTTATAATTAGTAAATGCCATTCTTTATCTCTAGTAATCAGAAATATCCTAAAAGTAAGGCAAGGCATGTCTCTCTTCACCCCTTCCTTCTAGTAAGTTGGAAGGCTGATGGAATGGCTGGAGCTCAAGCAGCCATTTTGAACCATGAGCTGGAAACCATGAGTTGAAAACCATGAGCAATCAGTTCAAAGAGCCTGGATCTCAGATGATTTTGGAGCTGCTACACCATCTGTGGGCTGTTCACCTCCAGACTTAGCTTATATGAGAGAACAAAAGAACTGATGGCTTCTTTAAGGTATGTGTTTGAACATTCTATCACCCGCAGCTAACTTCAGCCTGGTGTGGTGGATGGAGTGCTAAGTACAAACGTCTGCCAGAGAATGCGAACAGGGTCACTGAGGATGGGCAGGGAGATGGGCTGTGATGCTGGGCACTGGTCACCAAGCTCTTCTAACTGTATACTTCATCACTAAAATGTTTTCAGCATATCCCATAAATATGTATATTTATTTATAAATTTTATTCATGGACTATTGTCAATCTATACAGTAAATATCATCAAAGCTTAATTTTGCTTTTTTTTTTTTTAAAGATGAGAGTAATTAGGAACAGGAATCCTAAGTAGATCGGCTGTCTGCACTTTGGGGTTCACTGGTGCAGGCTATAAGTGGAGGAGTGAGAGGTGTACAGGCAGGTCGGGGTCAGACCATGGGCAGCCAAGCCTCGGAGCTTAGACTCACATCCTGAAGTGATGAGAACCACGGTTAAGTGCTCAGCGAGGCAGTCCCTTGACGAGACCCACATTTCAGAGAGAGTCCCAGACAGGGGCAGCATGGGGTTGGGGCCGACTGGGTGCTTGGGAGACCAGTTAAGCAGTTGGCACAGTTGAGGCTGGTGTCCAAGAGAAAGACAGCAGGGTCTGAACCGGGCTAGGGGCAGCGGGCTGGAGAGCAGGGGTCAGACACTGAAGGCAGGCGCACATACAGCTAGGAGGCAGCCGGGGAAAGATCCTGGGAGGAGGAAGCAGCCTCGGGGAGACTGATTCACAAGGGACTGGGCCGAAGGAGAACAGGGGAGCCAGGAGTGGGCCGTAGGGCCACGTGCTGCTGAGTCCCAAGAGCCTGGCAGGTCTCACCTTTGCCAGAGCAGCATCAGCGGAGGATGCTGAGGGCTAGGGATCCAACAGTGAGGGCGGAGAGGGAATGGAGACCCAAGGTAGATATTTTCAAATGAGAAGGCGGGGGAAGCAGCTAGAAGGCCTAGTTAGGGTGGGGAAGTGTTTCTGACTTTGTAAGGAAGGGTGATTTGCATGTCCATCTCAAGGGGAAAGATGCCACAGACATTACTAAACCCTCCTGGCTAGTGACCAGGGATGGGGGGATGGGCTAAAGGCGGGTGGGTGGGCCCGAGTGCTTCCAGATGGGCCCGGCAGGCTTACAGCACTCTCCTCCCCACCCTCCTTTCTCCCCGCTCTCCTCAGCCCTCCCCTGTGATTAAGACCATCTCCTGGGGAGGCCTGTAGTAGGGGTGGGGGTGGGAATGGCAGCAGCAGCCCCAGGAAAGGAAAGCAAACCCCAGCTGCCTGATAGGCTTTCTCCTGACCCCTTGCGCCCCTGTCCTCCACCCCCAGTGAGTGGAGGAGCCAGGCTTCGGATCATCTTCCAGAACCATTTTCCCAAGGAGTGTCTCGTGATTTCTCAGAAACAGACTCATCTTCTTAAGTGGGTTTCATTGGGTGGGCAGGAATCAATGGGAGGACGCTCCTCTAAGGAGTATGAGATAGACAGTGGTGGGGGAGGCAGGCAGGGCAGAGACCCCCCCTCCCCTCAGGGGATGATAGTCAACTGTGTCACAGGATCCCAGAAAATCCTGTGGGTATGAAGAGGTGACCCTGCCTCCTTGACCCTCACTCCTGGTGGCTCAGATGGTAAAGAATCCACCTGTCAGTACAGGAGACCCAGGTTCGATCCCTGGGTCGGGAAGATCCCCTGGAGAAGGGAAAGGCAACCCACTCCAGTATTCTCGCCTGGAGAATTCCATGGACAGAAGAGCCTGGCGGGCCCCAGTTCATGGGGTCACAAAGAGCCGGACATGAATTAGTGACTGAACAACAACAACACCACCACAATAATACACTGTCTGTAATACACCCTCTACTCCCGGGGTCTCACCAACCCCTTATTCTCTGATGCTCCTGCGAGCCCTAGCTCAGGCTGGAGGTGCCCTGAGCCTCCATCTCTCAAGTGGAGAGATCCCATACTTGGGGTGTGGGGGAAGCTTGGTGATTCTAAAATAAAAACAAAGCCAGTATATTTGCTGTGGAAAAACCAGCTCCACCCTCTCCATCAGTTAGATAAGTGCCACTTTCCTGCTCTGGGTTCCTGGTCAACAAAAGGCAGGCCTGCGTGATGGTCAAACAGTTGGAAAGGAAAAAACAGTCTAAGTGGTTTAACGTGTAACTGAACATAGGCTTGGAATGAACCTTGGCTGCAGCTGCTGTGTGTGTGGTCCTTCTTCACCCTCTTCCCTCTCTGTTTCATTTCCACATGCCTGACCTAGTCCTGGTGGGTGGGCCGTCCCTCTGAAGGGGTCCGAGAAGTGGGGCTCCCTCAGGCCTGCAAAAGAGACAGCTGGTCATAACCCAGCATTTCTGACTCGGCCCCTTTGAGAACTGAGAAAGCTGAGCCCCGGGATGGGCGGGGGGCGGTGGGGGGGGGCGGTCACACTGTGGCCAAGGTCACACTGCAGATTAATGGCAGGACAGAGAGCTGGCCTTCTGGCTTCATGGCCACCAAGAGGATTCTGATTGGCTGATATACGTATCATCATCATTAACTTTTGCTAAAATGCTAATAGGTGCTTAGGGGCTTCCCAGGTGGCCCAGTGGTAAAGAATCTACCTGCCAATGCAGGAGATGTGGGTTGGACCCTGGGTTGTGAAGATCCCCTGGAGAAGGGAATGGCTACCCACTCTAGTATTCTTGCCTGGAGAATCCCATAGACAGAAGAGCCTGGGTCCATGTGGTTGCAAAGAGTCGGACACGACCTAGTGACTAACAGCAGCAACATAACGTGGTAAGCACTGCACTCAGGGCTGTCTGTGCACTAGCTGATTTAACACCGAAAACAACCACGGGAGGGTTATCAGCCCTTTTACTGGGGGGGAAACCGAGGCACAGCATGAGAAAGTGGAGGGGGGCATGAGAGTGGGAGCAGATGTTTACTGGTCTTTGGAAAGTTCTAGTTTTGGCCTCTTGTAACTGCTTCCAGCTCGGCAGCCTCTGGCTGAAGTTGAATGAAGGGGTCTTTGCCTGGCATAGACCCCAGATGGGGACTGCATGAGGGGGCGGGGCCAGTGTTCTCTGATCCTGGCAGGATCCTGGGTCAGGAGTGCCACCAAGACCCCAAATGCCTGGGGACCCTGTAGGGGACCATGCCCTCCTCCCTGCTCTTCCATCTCCTTGACCTCAAGGCTGAGAATCGGCAGCTGTGAGTGCTATAGCAAGACTGCGGCTGGCCTGGGGGCTCTGGGTGACCACCGGCTTGTTCCATTACATTATCGTGTTTACTGTGGGCAGGTAGGGATGCAGGTGACTCTTCTGGACCACACATAGGTTCAAATGCTACTTAGAGCATCATGTGGATGGTGCCAGAGGTGAAACAAATTAAAATCCCAACACCAAAAACTCTTAATCTAAATCCCCAGAGACACATATTTTCCTAAGTACGGGGCTATTTTTTCGTACTTCATGTGCAAGTGCCAATGTGTATTCAATGGATTAGTCGTGGCTGCGCTCAGAACCTAAAGCAGGTGGTTTGTCTGCCTTCTGCGTCTCTGCAGCAATACATACACAGTCTTGGAGGTTCTGCCTGTTAGGCAAGTATCACTCTCTGTTGTTTTTACTGGGTCCTTCTTAAAAATAAATCGCTGTCTGACCTAGGAAATGAGGACTTCCCTAGCGCTTATGATAGGAATCAGTGAACAGGGAGGGCTTCCCTGGTGACTCAGTGGTAAAGAATCTGCCTGCCAATGCAGGAGACACGGGTTTGATCCCTGATCGAGGAAGATCCCACATGCCTCGGAGCAACTAAGCCAGTGCGCCACAACTACTGAGGCTGTGCTCCAGAGCCCAAAGCCCCAACTACTGAGCCCACATGCCACAGTTACTGAGGTCTGAGCACCTTAGAGCCCGGACTCTGCAACAAAAGAAGCCACTGCAATGAGAAGCCCAAGCACCACAACCCATAACCAGAGGAAAGCACTTGAAGGAACAAAGATGCAGCACAGTGAAAAAAAAAAAAAAGAATCATCAAACAAACAAAAACAGTATTAGTCGGCGGGTTAGAAGATCCTGGTGTGAATATCAGCTGTCAACTATGGCTGTGAGACCCTGGGCAGGTCATAGGCCCTCTTGGGCCTCAGCTTTCTCATCTGTGAAATGGGGCTGGTGCTGGTCCGGCTTTGTCTTCCTTGCAGGGTGGTCATGGGGATCACATGAGCGGAAGAATTTACAAGAACTGTGTGTGCTATGATGACAACCTCAGTGCCATGGCAGGGTGAAGGGATTATTACAACCAACACCCTAAGAGGTCTTTGATGAGGAACAAGGCATGGGTAACCCGATAGAAAACATCGACCAGAGGCCGTGTATCTGATAGTGGGGGACACAGGCTCACAGCCTCTACTTAAGCCCGCTGCCCACTAGTGGGTACCACTTCGATGGTCATGACAGGAGACCTTCTCCTCAGCTGACCAGGAAGGATGCACCTGCAGAAAATCAGTACCTTACTTTGACAAAGTAGATTGGTCCAGACATGACAGTCATTTAAAAGAAGGGAGGAGGAAAATATTAATAATATTTAACTAAGGCTACATTAAGATGAGCCTCTAAATCATGACACTCTATCAACTAACCTGTGGTGAAAGCAGGCAGGGTAAGAATGATAAAGAATTATACTCTCTATAGAATTACAGGGAAATCAATTTGAGCTTATACATCGGAAGGCAACTGAAGGTTGAAGAGGATCTTTACTGAAGATTATACTAGAAATAGTATGGCTGATTCCAGTAAAGAGCTCCTTAGGTCTCTATCAACCATGTTTAATATGAACCTATAAAATATGTATTTGGATATTATTTTTCCTAGACTTCCCTTTCTTATCATTCATCAGCATCTCTCTTTCTAAGCTCTCTTTCACCCAAATATGTTTCTAAAATGCAATTTTTGTACAACTTCCTGCTGGATGGGTTGGTCTGTTTCATTTGAAAGGCTTCCAAACTCTCTGACATGGGTCATCTGAAATTTTCCAGTCTGTAAGGACATTTTGCTTGAAAGTGTGGCAAAAAATCATTTTTTCCTATACCTTTTAATACCCTTCTCTTAAAAGGTAGATATAGTTGAATGTTCTCACTCATTTGTATTTTATTTTATTTATTTATTTATTTTTTTGAAGTTAAAATAGTCTTGTTTTTAAAAGTTTCAAGGTAAGGAAACATACATACACAGGATTTTTCCGATTTACTGGAAGAAATTGAGAATTCTGCTTCAAATTAAATGTACCAAAAATATGTCATTGAAAAGTGGGTTTGTGTTTCAGGAATTTATGCGTATGATTGGCAATGACAAACAAGGACAGATGATTGTGTTTCACTTGATAGAGCTCCTGAAGAATAATGGAAGATTACCAAGACCAGATGGATGCCCAGATGAGGTAACAAAATTTTTTTTATCCACAGTAATCATGCATTTTCTTTCTCTTTTTACCCAAGGACTTAAGGTCAGTTTATGCAGTTCACTGGACTTTTAGATAAATAGCATAAACATGACTGTGGATGTAGATATAGCCATGACATATGCCCCTATAAAAAAATTAAGTGGGAGTTCCGAATTCATGTCTTCACCAATTAAAAAATGGCGCTTTGTGTTCATTGTAATTTTGGTTTATTTTCCCTTTTACAGATTTATGTGATTATGACAGAATGCTGGAACAATAACGTAGGCCAGTGCCCCTCTTCCAGAGACCTAGCTGTTCGAGTTGATCAAATAAGGGACAACATGACTGGATGAAAGAAATGAACTTCACTCTGAGACCAGAACAGACTTACAGAACAAAGTTTTGTATTTCATATTGCTGTGGACTATTGTTATGTATATCATTATTATGTATATCACAATATTAGCCAGCAAAAGTGTGGAAATACCTGCTTAAAACTTTCAAAGTTTAGTGAGTTTTTCTTCATGAGGATACCAGCCAAAAACATTGATGAAAAGTCCTTAGCAAAGAGTTTTGTAAAATATTTCGGGAACCTGATCAGTCAGTTAACATTACTTTTCTTTGGCAAAAAAAAGAAAATTAGACATTTTTCAACTAAGAATTAACTCATTTGTATTTAGTGTGAATTTGCTAAACTGGATGATTTCCTGTTTTACTAAATTTTAAAGTTGAAGTTCAATAAGTATATAGTAAAGTGTAGAGATCTTAAGTGTATAGCTTGATGATCTTTTTCACAGTGAATAGATTCATCTGAAGGCTATGTATTTCCCTCTGAGTACTGTGTTAGCTGCTTCCTGCACATTTTAATTTGTCATATTTTCACTATTCATTTCAAAGTATTTTCTAATCCCCACTGCCATTTCTTTTTTGATCCAGGATTATATGTGTGTTGCTTGATTTTTCAAACATTTGGAGAATGTTTTAGTTGTGATTTTCTTGCCAATTTCTGGCTTGAGTCTACTGTGGCTTGAGAATATGCTCTGTATCATTTTAGTCCTTTGAAATTTGTTGAGACTTGCTTTATGGCCCAGAAAAATCATTTCCTTTAGTGAATGTTCCATGTGTGTTGAAAAGAGTGTGTACTCAGTTTTGTTTAATTACGTTTTTAAAACATATATTTCTACTGAAAAAGAAGGGGGAAAACGGCAAGGGTTTTGGTGAACTTTAAGCACCTCATCTCCATTCTCAACACAGGAAGATGCTGCGAAAGGAACACCCTCTGTGAGGTGGGAGAAGGGGCTCCAAGGCAGGGCTGCAGCCTGGGGGGCCCATGGGTGGGGCTCCATGGGACATCGTGGCAAGGCCTCTGTCATCAAAGTAGGGCTAATGAGGTCATTAAGCCCAGAGGAGGATGGCTATCACCCCTACCGATTCCCTCCATAACCCTTCTGTCCCTCTGCAGGACGCAGGGAGGACTAGCCTTGGCATCTAGAGACCTGAGTTCTGGTCCCATTTCTGTTTCTACCTTGCTCTGTGTCTGCGGGCCTCGAGGAAATGGCAACCCACTCCAGTATTCTTGCCTGGAAAATTCCATGGACAGAGGAGCCTGGTGGGCTACAGTCCATGGGATCGCAGCGAGTCGGACATGACTGAGCGACTTCACTATCACTAGTGGTAAAGAACCCGCCTGCCAATGCAGGAGACATAAGAGATGCAGGTTCAACCCTTGGGTCAGGAAGACACCATAGAGAAGGAAAAGACAACCCACTCCAGTATCCTTGCCTGGAAAACCCCATGGGCAGAAAAGCCTGTCAGGCTACAGTCCATGGGGTTGCAGAGTCAGACACTACTGAAGCAACTTAGCACATAAAACTGCAATGACTATCCGTTACTGAGGTGGGTAAGGCTGCGTCTCTATTCTAGGACTTACTGCTGGCACGTAATTTCTGCCTCACCTGAGGCTCCATGTGTATGATCATGTGCTTACACATAACAAGGGCCAATACTTACTGATCACGTACCATATGTCAGGTATGGTCCTAAGCCCTTTGGAAATGCCCCCTCTTTTAATTCTCACAGTAACCCCATGAGTGGGCATAGGCATTACTCCACGTGACAGAAGAAGAAAGGGAGAGAGAGGGGACAGATTCTGCCTGGGCCAGCCTGTCAGTAAGCAGGGGGTGGAATTCAGTCATGCCGTCTGGCTTCAAAGTGGACTCTTCTCAGGGGCCCATATATTCCATTGTGCCCACCCAAGGCCAGTTTCTCTAGACAGTTCTGGTTCACATCTATTGCCTTGACATGAAGATTGGCAGTACTCTTTTTCACTTAAAAAAATATCCTGACATGGATGTTCAGTCCCGGCTCTTCACCCCTAGCTTACATTGTGCGTCAACAACGTTCAACATTCCTCAAGCCCCCGACTCTTTCTGGCCCAACCCTTCCACCTGCTGTAGATTTCTCCAGCCCACAAGCTCTGACATCCAGACTCACCAACGCCATGGAGAAGCGTAAGGCACTTCCCAAAACCACAGCGCTGGCTAAGATTGGAGCTAAGTCTGTATCCTGAACATGCTCCTGGCACCCAGTGCATCACTGGATGGGGAATGAATGGATGGATGAACATAAGCACCAAAGAGCCATGTGAAAGTCTGTAACTATAACAGTTACAGAACTATGTCTCATTAGTTCCCCAGGATACCTGGGTCAAAGATGATGAAAAGAGAGAAGCAAAACTTACATCATCCTTTGTGTGCCCTGACGCACACGAGTGTGGAAGACATTTCGCATGGACGGTTCAGCACCAGCTCAGCACCTCCCACCAGACCTCCCGGGATGTCCCACCCGAGCCACTGGGTGCTTCCTCCCTCCTCTCTAGGCCACCCGCTCCTTTCCCTCATCTTTCAACGCCAGCCCCAGCTGAGAAACACAGTCCCAGATCCACAGTACATCAAAGTAGAAAACCCTTCTGAAAATAATCGAAATGCGGCACAAAAGGGACCAGGAACCAGGACATACCCTCAGGGGGAGATACCTGGACATACAGGTGCTCCCTAGAGGAGGCTGACTTCAGATGAAACCACAGGTGTTGCGAATGGACATGTATCAGCTCCTCTCTGACCCCCATGTGCTCTCTTTTCCCTGTGTTGGCTCCAGCCCTTGGGGATAGCTCTCTGGCCGAGGCTGGGAAAGCCCACAGCCCTGAGGGCCACCCCAGGGGGATCTCAGGCCTATAAACCCTCTGGCTTCCTCCGCCTCCTACTGCAGGAGGCTCAGCATCACAGTAGTGGTGGCTGAGCTGTTAGAGGTGCGCTGAGCTGGGAAGTAGCTCATTAAATAAACAAATACCAGCTCCGAGGGAGGCAGGTCATCCTGCTCTGTTCCAGAAATGGAAGCTCTCCTAGTCACGGAGACGAGATGTTTTAGGGCCTGGAGAAGCCATCTCCAGCCCCAGCGCCTCTCCCAGAGTCTGGCCAGCAGTCCGAACCCCAGCCCCCTGGAGCTTTGGCTCTCATCGGGGCCAGGCCTTCAAGGGTCTCAACAGTTCAGCGAAGCAGGTGCAATCATGTGTATTTCATAAACGAGGAGGCTGAGGCTTCCCCCAGGCACACCCGGGAACCAGGTCCTGGGGTCAGGGACATCAAAGTCCAGGCCCCTTGGGTCTGGGTTTTCCGCAGGCTTTGAGGGGAGGGGAGGAGTCGCCTCCATGCAGAGTTCACTGCCCTGTCCAGGCTTGGCCCCCAGAGCCTGGACACACCTCCTGAGAAGCCTCGCACAGTGAGGATGGAGGCTCAGAGGGGGCCTTTCTGGGTGGGCTCAGGGTCTGTAGGGCAAGCAGCAGCGTAAGCAGAAGTCCCCAGAGCCCAGGCTGTGAGGCTCTGCAAAGGGGAGACGTGGTTGGGGGATACAGCCAGGCGTCTGGCCCCCTACCCCCTCCACTCACCTCAAAGTCACTTCTAGTTGCCGAAGCCAGAGGCAGCGTCTCAACCCATCCTTCTTCAGCTCTGCTGCCTTTGAAACCACCCATCTCACCTTCCCCTGGAAGCTCGCTCTCAGCAGCTGGGTTCAGGGCTCCTCTGTCTCCCAACCCCTCTCCTGGCTCTCCTTAACCAACCTGCCACGAAAACCCACTCCTTCTGCACATCTCGCTCGCTGCCCACATCCTGCCACAGACCCATCCACATCTCTGGCTGCAGTGGGTTTCTCACTGCTCCTGTATCTGTTTTCCCATCTGAGAAAGTGAAAGTGAAGTTGCTCAGTTGTGTCCGACTCTTTGCGACCCCGTGGACTGTAGCCTACCAGGCTCCTCCATCCATGGGATTCTCCAGGCAAGAATACTGGAGTGGGTTGCCATTTCCTTCTCCAGGGGATCTTCCTGACCCAGGGATCGAGCCCGGGTCTCCCGCATTGCAGGCAGACACTTTAACCTCCCGTCTGAGAGGAACTCATTAATCTGTGAATTCATGGAACCTCACTGGGTGATGCTCCAGGTTCTGGGATGAGATGACTGAGACAGCCCTGATCTCGCAGAGCCCACAGCTGGGGAGTCAGACACATGGGCATCACTTCCACACCATGCACAAGGCTGAAACAAACGTGTGCAGCAGGTGCTGAGGGGGGAGCCCCGGGAGAGTGCTCAGGATGAGCAGGAATTTAGCAAAGAAGGTGCAAAGCAGGTCCACGCCAGGCTCAAGATTGGCCTTTATTCTGGAAGCATGGGGACACCCCAGGACCTTCTGACTCGTGGTGACAGGATTAGAGCCACTACTTAGGAGGTTAAATTAAGTAAACCCAAATGGTTAAGTAAGTTATAAAGCAGAGCCTGGGGTTGCGGATGAGCATGCACTTAAGCAAATTCTCAAAATCACCCACGGGCCTGGGTATGTGTTTTGTTGACTTCTGGTGGCTCTGTAAGGTCACAATAGAGACTGTGGTATTAGGAAGGTCACTTCAGTTTAGTCGCGTGTCCAATTCTTTGAAACCCCATGAACTGAAGCACTCCAGGCTTCCCTGTCTATCACCAGCTCCTGGAGCTTACTCAAACTCATGTCCATTGAGTTGGTGATGCCATCCAACCATCTCATCTTCTGTCGTCCCCTTCTCCTCCCACCTTCAATCTTTCCCAGCATCAAGGTCTTTTCAAATGAGTCCGTTCTTCGCATCAGGTGGCCAAAGGATTGGAGTTTCAGCTTCAGCATCAGTCCTTCTAATGAATACTCAGGACTGATTTCCTTTAGGATGGACTGGTTGGCTCTCCTTGCAGTCCAAGGGACTCTCAAGAGTCTTCTCCAAGACCACAGTTCAAAAGCATCAATTCTTCGGCACTCAGCTTTCTTTATAGTCCAACTCTCACATCCAAGGGCTGGTCATCTAGGCCACCATCAGTCCCAGGCAGCAGCCCAGGCTGCCTACCTGCATGGGTGGACCAAGCCAGGGGAGCAGAGGAGGCTGGTGGTGAGACGTGGGACCCTGAACCCACCAGGGAAAATCATCGCTGCTCCAAACTAACACCACAGGGTTTTAATTCTGATGCACTGGGTCTCAAATGCACCTTTAAAGAACAAAGCATTGCCATCAAATGTACTTACTGCTCCCACTAAAACCAGCTTAATTATAGTGAAGAATACAGTCTATAATTTTTACCACACTCACAGATGGATCTATATTATAATTTTCCTGATCTTCTTGAATGAACGGATTGCGCTTTCCACCTAGAAAGAGCTGCTCTTTTCGTCATCCACATGGAGGCATGTGTGTGAGACCTTCTTGGGGGCAGGGAGCTGCTTGGTCATCATCCCCAGGGAAGGGGGGCGCTCAGCATGAGGGGATTTGGGTGGGAGAGTGTGTGCCCTGGACCCCGGGCGAGGGACAGGCACCAAGGGTGGTCCTCCCTTCCCATGATTCCCAAAGACAATGATGCTCGGAATGACTAATGGACATGGCGTGGTATTACAGAGGCACCGGCAGATGGAGCAAGGGCCAGGTGTCCGGGTGTCTAATTTGGGGCATCCCTCCCTACCTGCCAGCACCTTGGGCAGGTCACTGCCCTCTGTGTATCTCAGTCTCTTGATCTGCATAGGAGGATGTTGGCTGTTCTAGCAGGACATTCTTTTAGGTAAATTTTCCTGTAGAACATCAACATATGAAACAGATAAAGTGCAGCTTCTCTGGCAGAGGGGTGTGTTAAGTCCCTTCCCTGCATTCAAGTTCACTTGATCCCTGTCTCCCCTCCCCTAGGCATCCTCAAGTGGGAACCACAGAGAAACCTGCTCCAGCTCTGTCTGAGGCCAAGATGCAGGCATGAGATTCCTTATTCTTTAATGGTGCCATCACCTGGCATTAGGGATTGTGGGTTCCTGTCCCATCTGGGTTGCACTGAGATTCATTTTGGAGAAGGAAATGGCAACCCACTCCAGCATTGTTTTTTTTTTTTTTTTTTCTGTTTTATTTATTTATTTATTTTTGTAAGTCTTAACACGAGGTTGAGATACAATGAGTATTTTCAGCATAGTTAAGCAAGTAGTGTGTGATAAAATAATTAAGATTTGAAGAATATAACTCAGGCTAATGCATATTTAAGGGCTTCCTTAAATATGAGTGAGTAAAGAATCTGCCTGCAATCTAGGAGACACAGGAGACCCAGGCTCAACCCACGGGTTGGGAAGCCACTCCAGCATTCTTGCCTGGAGAGTCCCATGGACAGAGGAGCCTGGTGGGTAACAGTCCATTGGGTAGCAAAGAGTCGGACACGACTGAACGACTGGAGAAGAGCAACAGCAACTACACTCGGCGCTGTCCACAGTCAGATAAGCCAGGGGACAGCCGGGGGTCTACGTTCCAGGAGTCTGTATCATAGACCCAGGAGATATTTTCTGAACTGAAAGGGACCTCCATGATGATCTGAGAAGCCCGTCATCTCATAGATGGTTTGGCTTGTGCTGAGATTCCCCGGTGGCTCAGACAGGAAAGAATCTGCCTGCAATGCAGGAGACCTGGGTTCGACCTCTGGGTTGGCAGGATCCCCTGGAGAAGGGCATGGCAGCCCACTCCAGTATTCTTGCCTGGAGAATCCCTTGGATTGAGGACCCTTGGGGCTACAGTCCATGGGGTCGCAAAGGGTCGGACACGACTGAGCAACTATAATTTCACTTTCAACTTGTGTGGTCCTCCTTGGCCTCATCCCCATCCTACTTTTTCTTTGATTTTTTATTGTGGCGAAATACACACAACATAAAATGTACTGCTGTCACCATCTCAGATCACCTGCACAGACCATGGGAATAATAAAGCCAAGGGGTGAGCGATTCTCACGATAACTACGAGGTCGGCATTCTCAGGTCTCCCAATCCCACAGACAAGCAAACTCACTCAAGGGCATACAGCTCAGTCTAAATTCAAATCCACCCCCTCGCCCACTCCCCGCATGCTCCTCCACCTCCCAGAGCCCTGGCAGGTCATCCTGCCAGCTCCTGGTGCCTGCCTCCCTGGAGCACGTCCTAGTTTGGGTCTGGCCAGGCCGGTTCATGAGTCCAGCTATTCTCCGGTTTCAGCATCAGGCTTCTCTGATATCTGCTCAGCTCCTAGCTGCTGATGACAGCACCTCTGCCCAGGAGGCCTCTGGCCAGTGGAGCCTTGCTCTGTGCTCTCGGTGGGGGCCCAGGGACCCCAGGTCAGGAGGACTGGCCTCTTCTCTCTCCTCACAGCAGCTCCCAGCACTTCTGACTCGCACTGTCCCGACCCTGGACTCAGCCAGGGAGACGGCGCCTAGGCTGGCTCTTAGGAAGCTGCACTGGGACCTCAGGAGTCCGGGGCCACGGTGACTGCGGCCAGGCAAAAAGGCTGACTGCCACACACAGGCCCAGAGGAGGTGGTGGCCAGAGACGCCAGCCCGTCAGCTCTGCTCCAGCCCCTCTGGCACAGGGTGGGCTGGGAGCCACTGACGCAGGTCTTCCCATCAGTCTGCCCCCAGCCCGTCCACCTATCAGTGGTCCAGCCGACATCTGGGTGCTCGTGCCTTGGAGAACTCACAGATGGTCAGAAGGGCTGGGTGAATATGACCCCGAGAGCAGAGGGAAAACCCCACACCCGCAGTCTCCCAGTGATCCAGGCAGAAGTGGGGGACACAGGGCCCGCGGGCCTCCCAAGCTCGGATTCAAGGCTCAGACTGGAGCTGGAGGAACTCGGGGTGGCGCTGTTCTTGGAGGCCGGGATAGGGGGAGGTGTTTCTTCCGTTGTGGGCATTGAGCAGGGAAGGGGCGTAAGATACACTCATAGTCTGGAGGGTGCAGGAGGCACTCAGGTCCCCCGGCAACAATGGTCCTAGCTCTCAGACTCAACGAAGACTTGCTACTGAGCTTGACTCGGGGACCCAAATCTTCATAGATGCCCCCACAACACTGCTCCCGCCCCACCTTGTCCCAGTGTGGTTCTCTGATGTTTGGCTTGGCCTGTCTCATACATGTCATCCTGACCAGCGGTGTGACCATGCATAGGTCATCTAAGTATCTGAGACAGTTTCCCCCTCCATCCTGTGAGGGCGAGAGGGTGAGGACCCCTGAGAGAGTGACCATGAAGACCAGGAAGTGTGGCTAACATGCAGCCTGCCCCCACCCCACCCCCATCACACCAGCAGCAGCAGCACCTCCATCGAGGGGACCATGGTGGTTTGGATGCTCTGTGGCTCTAAGGGACCAGTCAGACTGCAGGAGGGATGCTGGGGGTGGGGGGGGGGGGGTGACTCAGAGGCCTTCAGTATGACGCACAGGACATCACACTGACGGACATTCACAACCCCGCCGCCCCCTACCCCGCCCCCACCACCGGGATTCAGAAAGGCACAGACACTTCTTTCCAGGCACCAGGAAATTTTAAAAAAAAGGCCCTGAATGACACAATAATTCATCTCCATTCCCAGAGAGGAGGGTTGGTGCAGTTCCTCATTTGGTTTCAAAATAGGGCCTGTACTATGTCTGGTACAGGATACTGTGGCCTAAGAGTAGGCTTTGGAAGACCATTGCTTCCAAGGACTTAGATATATAGCTTGGAGGCCCCTGAATTTGTGTTGAAAATGTTGTCATTGACCTGTGGGGGTCCCATAAGTTTCAGCACATCCCCAAAGGGGTTTATGATTTTCCTCCACAACAGGTTAAGGTGCCTGTTTTGGGTGGGTACAGACAAGACCTGGACTGTGAACTCGTGCAGGAAGGGCCGTGTCTTAGACACAGGCTCAGAGACCCCAGGGAAGCAGCAGAGGCCGAGCTGGGGAGGAGGCCAGGCGTCCTGGGTCTCCAGACCTCCCCCCGCTTCAGTTTGCTGTCTGCCACAGCACACGGACTGGTGGATCCGTGCACGTGTGCGTGCAAGGCAGCGAGAGAGGACACTCATGCATCCGATTCTACACTCCAATTTTCACTTTGGAACTTGGATGTAAATCTGCTAGGTATTAAGTCCAGGAGATGATGTAATTTATTGAAGAGCGTTTGGAAGCTGCTAAGCTCCCTGATAAATAAATCATGTTTCTTCATCCCCAGGTCTGTGAAAATGCATTTTCTAGGGACTTCCATCATCCACCCCTGCCCCCCCTCCCACCCCAAAGTATTAGAATCTCCCCTGCAGGAGAGCCAAGCATACAGAAACCTGTCTCTTTAGAGATGCTTGACCTTTCTGGGCCAAGAAATAGCACACTCATATGGCAACTAACCAGCAACCCCTGTACTGTCACCCTAATTCTTTTCAAAATAGCTTTAGTTTCATGAGTTACAGAGGGAGGATGTTATAGAAATGGACTTGGCATCAGAGCACCCTAGCTATTGCCCACATTGGCTCCCTAATCGGGTACCGATTACATCATCACCAGGAGCATCATTATCCATTGTTCCCAAGGTTTGGAAAGCTGCCTGCAGATTCCAGGTCCAGAAGATGGAGAAATCACTTAGAGATCACTTCACCCCCATATGTTTGCCAGGGAAACCATTTCTCTCTTCTCACCAGGTAAGACTGGGAGGAGCTGGGACACAAACCTGTATTTCTGGTCTTCAGTCCTGGTTTGGGAGTCGGGGAGCAGGGGGCAGTGGTGTACTCACAGGGCGGCCCTCATGGTCAAGATCCCTGAGCTCTCACTGCCTCTGGTCATAACCAAGCCTGCTAACACCAGGACATCAGAAGCTAGGGAGGGTCTAGTACTTTGGAGATGTGAACACTCTAAAATGATGCCTCATTACTAGTGATGCTGATGATACATAAAATCTGCCTACCAGTCTGGCTACTAATTTTCTAAATGAGGAAGGAAGAATGGAAGGACCCAGCCAGCTCCGCAGGGAGCAACTGCATTTCTGACAACCCAGATGGAGTCTTTCTTTCTGGTCGCCCATGTGCCTCTGATCCTTGAATTCTTTCTAAGATGGCAAATCAGCGATGCAAGACTTTGGAGGGCACAGGCTCACCCTTCCAAGGACACCCAGGACACTGGGCAAGGCTTGGGAGAACTGGGAAGGAAATAACTGGTTTCCATGTCCACAGGCTCACCAGCTTAGATTTACCGAAATGTCCCATACCGCCTGATCATGGGCAAGCATTCCCTCCACCCCCACCAATGCTGAGGCCAGACATCCTGGGACTGGGGGAAGCCTTGAACCTCTCTGTGCCTCAGAATCCACAGCTGTAAAATGGGGATAACTACACCATGATGATGGTAGGAGATGACATAGGCTACCACACATGGGCTTCCCAGGGGGCTCAGTGGTAAAGACCCCACCTGTCAATGCAGAAGAGACAGGTTCCATCCCTGCATCAGGAAGATTCCCTGGAGGAGGAAATGGCAACCCACTCCAGTATTCTTGCCCAGAGAATTCCATGGACAGAGGAGCCTGGCGGGCTACGATCCACAGGAGTCAGACATGGTGACTGAGCGTGCATGCACACCTCACACGGTGCTTGGCACACGGCAGGACATCAATTCAAGTCCCTACGACGTTCTGATGAGTGTGCCACGTGCTACATCACTGGAGGGCCAGCAACTGGTTGAGGCAGCCTGGGTGGGGGTGGTCTGTCTACCCTTGAGGGATGCTGAGAGAACAGAACTCACAGTCATGATGTCAAGGTCAGCAATACAGCTTTCCGACTTCCCAGGCATGTACAATATTTATTTCAATGATTTCAAGGTGGTTTAGAAGTGTGCTTAAATCTTTGCATTTACCAAATGCGCACCTTCTATAAATCAGTGTACTAAAAGACGAACATACACATAGTCATGAAAAATAGAGCCCAAAGCTGCTATTGATACTCATGGTAACATTGATTAAGGATAACATTATTGTTGGGACTTCCCTGGTGGTACAGACTCAGCTCTTCCAATGCAGGGGACGACCGTTAGAGCCGTGGTCAGGAATCTAAGATCCTACATGCCATGTGCTACAACCAAAAAATTAAAAAAAAAAAAAAATTTTAAAGGATAACATTATTGCTGTCGATGGTGGTGTTGGTCTAGTACCAAGATCTGCTTCCTGCAACTCATTTCACTTCCTAGGGCCCTGTGCTTAGTTGCCAATTGTGTCTGACTCTTTGCAACCCCACAGGTTGTAGCCCGCCAGCCTCTTCTGTCTGTGGAATTTCTCAGGCAAGAATAGTGGAGTGGCATGCCATTTCCTTCTCCAGGGGATCTTCCTGACCCAGGGATCGAACTGGTGTCTCCGAACTAGTGTCTCCTAGGGCCTTGGTTGTGTATAAAGCAACGATTACAGTTATGCGCAGCCTTGAAAGAGTCTTCCAGGCCTCGCAGCTCCACCCCTCTACACCTTGCCCTCTCCACCTAACCATCTATGACGTTTGCCTGCAAACAAGAAGGTTTAGGTTTGAAAGGCCAAGGCTAAGAGAGACAGTGGTCTTTGACTTGAGGTGTATCAGAGTCCCTTGGAGGGCTTGTTAAAATGCGGTTTACCAGCCCCGCCCAAGAGTTCTTGAGCTGGCAGTTCAGGCGGTCGGAATGCTGCATCTCTAACCAGCTGGAGGAGGCCGAGATCTCCCTTTGAGAACTGCTGCCTCAGGGCAGTGCTTTTCAACCTGAGTTGCACTGAATGTTGGGATCTCAGAGGGGGGACGCCCTGGGTGCGCTGAGCTGTCCATGATCTCAGCCTGGGGCTCACTGTTACCGCCCAGCGCTCTCTGTCTTTGCACAGGACCAGTTGCAACATTTCAGGCTTTGTGGGCCTCTGGCCTCGGCTGTATATTCTTTATGTTTTGTTTATTTCGGCCCTTTAAACAGGTAAAAAGCACCCTCAGCTTGCTGGTCATCCAAAAACGGTGTGCAGAGCCCTGGAGGACAGCCAGTTATGCAACTATTAAATCTAATGATGGAAACAGCGACTCATAATCAGCATTAATCACACCGTAAATGAGAACCAAGGTAGAAGGCAGATTGAGTCAAAGGAACGGAAGGTACCCTGTAAACGCGGCTTCTCCCGCTCACCTTTTACTTCTCATCCTCACTGTTTCCGCTAACACAGTGTTCCTTCTACATTAAAGAGGGGGCAGGCTTCCTTTCACCCTCCTCCTCCGGCTCAAGGTACCAAGACCTGCTTCCTACAACGTGCTTGTAACTTTCCGTTTCCAGTGACTTAAAAGCCCTCAGTGATCTGCTCAGGGTTGCCAGAAAGTGCTAATTGCTTTCTGAGCATTTATTTCTCTCCCTGTGCTTCTAGTCCGAGCTTCCTGTTTCACCCTCCCTCCCCACAGGGAGAGAGTTTTTCTTCTGGAATGAAACTCCTGGCTTCCTAAAGCCTCTGAGTGTGCCAAACACACCCCAAATGTGGAGCCACGTGGCACCTCCACACAGCCCCTCCTCTCCTCCCTTCTCTCCAGCCAGGGCACTGGGTCCCTGGTCACCAGGCCACTCCCGCCCCTGTCTCGACTTCTCTGCTCAGCTTTGGCAAGAAAATAACCGTGCCCGGAGCAGCTGGCGAGCTTCTCTGAATGGGACTCAGAACTCCTAGCGGAGAAGGCAATGGCACTCCACTCCAGTACTCTTGCCTGGAAAATCCCATGGACAGAGGAGCCTGGTAGGTTGCAGTCCATGGGGTCACTAAGAGTCGGACAAGACTTCACTTTCACTTTTCACTTTCATGCATTGGAGAAGGAAATGGCAACCCACTCCAGTGTTCTTGTCTGGAGAATCCCAGGGACGGGGGAGCCTGGTGGGCTGCCGTTTATGGGGTTGCACAGAGTCAGACACGACTGAAGTGACTTAGCAGCAGCAGCAGCAGCAGAATTCCTAGAGGCTTTTTGCTTTCTGATCCGTTCCAGATCCCGAATGGGCAACACCCACCTCTGCTCCTTTCCTGTTCTTTTCTTCCTAGCCTTTAAAACTCACTAGAACCTGTGAGTGAATGACCTAAGCTGACTTTTAAAAAATGTAAATGATTTCAAGTAGAAGGGTGGAGGCCTAGAAAGGAAACAGCAGCCTCCAGAATTTTCCAAAGATATAAACCTTGAATGGGGATCTGAGGACACTTGACCAGCCCACTCTTTTAAGGGATTTGTTGTTGTTGTTCAGTTGCTAAGTTGGGTCTGACTCTCTGTGACCCCATGGGCTGCAGCACGCCAGGCTTCTCTGTCCTCCACTATCTCCTGAAGTTTGTTCAAATTCATGTCCATTGAGTTGGTGATGCTATCTAACCATCTCATCCTCTGCCGCCCTCTTCTCCTTTTGCCTTAAAGGATTAATTCTGCCCTAACTGGGCCACTATCCAAAAATGTGACCACATGAGGGTCCTCCTGGGCTTCCTGCGTCAGAAACATGAACAGCCTCACAGGACTCCACCCCTGGTTTAACGCTCAGCCATTTCATCTTGGAATTCTTAATCATTTACCTTTGAACTTGTGTTTTGTACATGGAGTCCCACCAGACGGTGGGCACGTTGGGGAGATACACGCAGTATACGTGCCCACTGCGCCTTGCCGCCACGTCTGACCTGGTGTTTCTGGTGTCCCGTGAGCACAGAATCCCAGGGCATTCTTGCTGCGTGGGGTTCAGAGAGCCTCAGAACAAGTACAATAAGCCCTCTGCACACAAAGGAGTTTGGTCGTTGTGAGTGCGTTCGTTAAGTCCAACTTGCTGCTAAGTCTAATAATGTTAGCCTAGGTATCCAACCAACAGAAAAGGTTATACAGTACTGTACTGTAATAGGTTTTATAATAGTTTTCATACAAATAATGCATTAAAAAACACAAAAATAAAGAAACATTTTTAATCTTACAGTACAGTACCTTGAAAATTACAGCAGTACTAGCTATATCGCCGCTGGTTTTACACTTGCTTCCAGACATCCTGGGCTTGAAATAAAGACACTGTACTACTGTCCTCTACACACCACTGCACCAAGAACACAAACACACAAGCACTTGCAGAGGATGCGTGCATGTGACAGTGTGCCCCAGACACAGGAACCAACTCATGTGATTGGACATGTGAACGCACGTTCGCATCTTTGAAAGTTCATAATGTGAAGGTTCGTAGGTAGGGGGCTTATTGCACAGGTAAGGGGTTATACCGACGACATAGCAGCCCCTGAGGCCAGGCTCCCTGCTGGCCAGGAACCAGAGCTTGGTTCAAAGCTGACAGAAAGCCGTGCATTCTGAGAAATACCAACAACCAAAGGACCCTGAGGCGGCCTGTCCTTTCCGATTTCTTCTACCTCCTGCGTTAGACACCCACTTATACCGCAAATGGAGACACGGGAGGAAAGCAAGGACGGCCAGGCATAGTTTCTTTTCCTTTTCAGCCTTCCCTTATCATTACCAAGCCAAAAGTGGAGTGTGTTGATAGAATGTGTGTGTCAAGAAGTGAAATAGAAACAGTTTGAATCAGTTCCGTGCCCTCTTTCTACTGCCCTGATGAGAATACAATACCTGTGCACACACAGGGTTTGCGATAAGAATCGTTGTCACTTTGATGACGCAACATATGAGTTAAAGGCCTGTCTATTTACATTGAAAACTGGCACTGCCCTATGTAAAGGCATCACCGACTCAGCGGACACGAGTTTGAGCAGACTCCAGGAGATGGTGAAGGACAGGGAAGCCTGGCGTGCTGCAGTCTACGGGATCGCAGGGAGTCGGACACGACTGAGTGACTGAACAGCAATGTAAAATGAATGCTACAATTCATGCAAATCATTCAAAATTTTGACTTTACTTACAATGTCATTAAAAAATAAGTTAAAAAATAACCTGTCATGACAAGTCAAGAAAGAGGGCACAGAAGAAAGGAAAAGGCTTTATACTTTAGTGCCTTTAATGGTCCTTTTTTCCCGATTTTTGAACTAAGGTCCTGGATGAGAGTTTGAGACACGGTCTCATGCTGATGAGTCCTTCCTAAAATATTAACCCAGTGAACATTTACTGAACTCCCACTGTCTGCCCAGCTGTGTGCTGGTTGCCAGGAGCAGAAAGTCAATACTGTGAATGTAATTTCCATCCTCCAGTAGTGGGGTGCAATAGCATTCTGCAACCAGGTTTTGGGACATCGCTTTTTGAATATGAGAACTCTCATGTATGTCTATGAAAGGGGCTTCTGAGAGAGAAGTCTCTTTACAATATTACAAGAAACTTGGGCTTTCACCTATCAAATATACTTCAGAGATCAGCTACCACCCTCCTCGATCAACCAGAAGAGGTGATACTTTCTATTAAACTTTTGGAATCAGTTCCAGGCCTCAAACAAACTGACACACACAGCTCACTTCTGTCCTTTGTTCTTTCCTCTTCTGTGTCTTTTATTTTTATTTATTAATTATTAAAAAAGATTTTTTTAAATGTGGATCAGTTTTAAAGTCTTTTTAAAATCTGTTATAATATTGCTTCTGTTTTATGTTTTGGATTTTTGGTCCCGAGACATGTGGGGTCTTAGCTCCCCGACTAGGGATTGAATCTGCACCCCCTACACTGAACAGCAAAGTCTTAACCACTGGACCACCCGGATGTCCCCATTCTGAGCCTTTTAAACACAATAGAATTTGTCAGTACATGACATAAGCTGATATTTAAAAAAAACATAATGAAACAAAGCTGAAAGGCAGGCACTGTTTTATGGTCTTTGGTTACTTTTGTCAGATGGAAAAACACATTTTTCACTTATGTTGAAGTTAGGCTGATAAAACATCTTTCAAAGGCCCATGTTTAAAAAGAAGAGGAGGAATCTGTACGTCAGGACGAGGGTGAGAACCACTGCGGGTTACCTACCCCCACTACCTTCAGGGAGGGTTTGAGAACACTACTCTGGATCTAAGCAGATCAGGGACCTGGTCGAGCAACTTCCCATAACATTTCCTGAGCCTCTGTAATCTCTTCAGGTCTTGAATTCTTGGTATTTGCCAGCAAAGCTCCTTAAGCCTTTAAGAAGGGCCATCTGCGCACCCACCCCTCCCCCAGGGAGTGGGGCAGAAGTTCTGGAATATAACTGGCTCCTCTTCGCAGACCTTTGGGGAGGGGAATCGCCCAGCTGGAGGGGCATCCAGAGGTGGGGCTGGCCTGCTGGGTAACCTCAACGACCTGAACCCAGGTTAGGACCCAGAGACCATCTCCTCTGTTTACATGGCAGGAGACTGAGGCTTAGTGAGGTCACAGAAGGGAAGCGGCTCAGGAGAAAGCAGAGCCCAGATTCCAGGCTGCACTTTCCCGATCCTTCTCTGAGCTCCAGCTGTGGCCTGGGGGAGCCCCGCTTCCTGCCTCCTCGGCAGTCTGCACTCAGCTCTTCTCTGCTCTCCTCCTGGGAGTAAGCATCGTCTCCTCCACAACTGGATGCCCGGAGGTCAGGGCTGGGTCTTTATTATTTCTCAGGACCAAGGCTCACCCCCCGAACCCCTGGCTCCCCACCTCCCCATCAGCTCTGCCCTCTGCCTGTGCCATCTTGGAAGTATAAACCTTATGGACCCAAGAACCACAAGCCATCCCAGGGGGGAAACATATGAGAAGCAAGGTCAATGGCCAAAGGAATTAACAGAGAGAGGGCTCAGTCCTGCACTCAGGTCCCTTCTGTCCACTTCTCCCCAGTCTCCCTCCTTGACTAGTGACCTAAAACAACCCTACAAACAGCTAGACCTCCTTCCCCATCCCTGGGTGAACCACTGATGCCTGGCCCTCGGGGTTCAGCAAAGGTGGTGAGGAACTATATTCCAAACCCAGGTACAGCACTGGACACGGGGTCACCCTGCCACTCACAAGTGAATTTACAAGAAGCCACAAAGGAGGGACATTTCCCGTGGCTGCTTAAACATAGGGCAGGGCCTGCCATCCGCCTCGGCCACCAGGCTCAAGAGTCACTCAAAGAGAAGGGCGTCCTCCACTGCCAACTACTCAGGAGAACCAGGTTGAGCAATCTCCTAGAGAGAGACATATCTGGGCAGCTGGCCTGGGACACACCCAGGGGAAGACAGTGACAGAAGGATCCCCTGCACGTGTAGCTCTCCAATATCAGCGTGTATCACGTTCACTCTGCGATGCCTGCTGTAGCCGCCTGATTTAGCGGCCCGTGTACCCCTCGCTGCCATACCACATGCAGAATCAATTTCCCACTAGCCTTGACCCAAAGCTCAGGAAATTAAACCAGTTGCAAAAAATCAACCATATGATGGATTCCATGGCCAAGCAGAGACACCTGGTGGGATGGTAGCTCTGAGCATCTGAACCTCCGCCTCTGGTCCTCCCCAAGTATGGGATATTCCCGGTCCCAGTACTGGTATTGAGAGGGCCCTGTCGTCTTTGGATGCAATGATTTTCTAGCTTTATTATAGTGGGAAGGCCCTTTCTTCAAAGGAAGTCCTACCCGGAAGCCCGCCTGTAATCAGATCAGCCCGGGGCTGGGGTGCGTGACCCCAGGGCCTGCCTATGGGGCTGCAGCTCCTGCACAAGCTCCCAGGAGCACAAGGTGAAAGAGACACGTCCAATCCTCACTGAGTCACTCACTCACTCCCTGACACAGCCTCTCGGAGCACCTACCAAGTTCCAGGTGAGATGAGCCGGCAGGTAACAGAACCCAGGCGGGGCCACTCCTCAGCAAAGCTCTCCGTGTGGTCGGATGCTGGCAAGAGAGGGTCAGACGGTACGAAGTGCTAGGAAGGAAACAGACCAGGGCGATGTGACTGAGGCCAGGAGGTGGCTGCTTTAGATAAAGGGTCACTTCCTCTCTGAGGATGTGAAATGTGAGTCGAGATCAGAATTGTAACCTGGAAAGATGCCGATCTCGACCAAAGACGAGGGAACAGCCCAGAGAGGTGAAGGGACTTTCCCCGGTCACACAGCAGGTAGGAAGCCGAGCTGGGCTGAACCCGGTTCTCCTCTCAATGCTTCCTAAGCAGCTACTATGAGCCAAGAAGCCTCGGTGACAGGTGACACCCAGGGCCACACCCCACTGTCTGGGGCTGTCAGGACTCTAGACACCCTCCCGGGGTTCCTTGGCAGGTCCAGCGTGGGGCAGGAGCCCCCGTGACCAGAGGAGAGAAACTTGAAGCTGGTGAACTGACTCACTGGAAAAGACCCTGATGCTGGGAAAGATTGAAGGCAGGAGGAGACGGGGACGGCAGAGGATGAGACAGTTGGATGGCATCACCGACTCAATGGACATGAGTTTGAGTAAACTCCAGGAGTTGGCGATGGACAGGGAGGCCTGGCGTGCTGCAGTCCATGAGGTCACAAAGAGTCAGACACGACTGAGCAACTGAACTCAGCTGGACTGAAATGAGGCTGGTGACTTAGGACAGAGAGCTCCCTCCTCTGCCACCTCCCTGGCCTGAGCTGTGGAAGGTGCCCTGGCCGCGCCCAGGAGTCACACGAGAAAAGCCAGCCGGTGGGTATGAAGGTCCCGGCCTGCCTGGAGAAGGCTCTCTGCACAGCGCAGCTGTTCCAGGGCTGCGAGGTGAGGACCCATCGAGCCAGCTGTCCTTGGTTACTGCTGAAGTGTCCACACCTAAGGGCCTGCCCTACAAACCTCACACTCCAGGGGATCAAGGCCGGCGCCAGGCACACACTCTCACCTCTGGGACACACAGGGAAGCAATGAGAAGATAGCTCCTTCCACTGCCCGCAGAGCGGGCCCCTGACGGTCGCTCCGTCGTGTCCGACCCTTTGAGACCCCACGAACTGTAGCCCTCCAGTCTCCTCCGTTCATGGGATTCTCCAGGCAAGAATACTAGAGTGGGTTGCCATTCCCTTCTCCAGGGGGATCTTCCTGACCCGGATCAAACCTGGGTCTCCTACAGGTACTCCCCAAATCCTCGACTGGAACTGTGGCCCCGGCCCTCGGCCTGTGCCGTCAGAGCCTGCCTGCTGCCAAAGCACTCTCGCAGGACTCAGCCCACTTAAGCAGCCAGCCGCCTCGAGAGGTGGGCAGGACAGCAGTCATCAGACCCAAAGCAGTGAAGCCCCAGGATGACAGGAGCGGGGGAGATGCCACTGGTTCAAACTCAGGTCTCCAAGGTCACCTCTAATGCAGCTGCCCACAAACCCGGTCTCTCCCCACATGTCCACCTACCCGAGACGTGTCCCCAAGAGTCCAGGAGCTAGAGGGCTCTTGCGGTTTTTCCAGAAGCTCTTCCCTCTCCAACTCTTTGCAACCCCATGAACTGTAGCCTGCCTCTGTTCATGGGATCCTCCAGGCAAGAATACTGGAGTGGGTAGCCAATCCCTTCTCCAGGGGATCTTCCCGACCTGGGAATTGAACCTGTGTCTCCTGCACTGGCAGGCGGATTCTTTACCACTGAGCCACCAGGGAAGCCTTACCCCTCCACCCTGCCCCACAGCGCATGCCCACACGCAGAGACCAACAGCGCTCACCCCTCGCCCTCGGCACCTGAGACCCAGTTTGAGATGCCTTCCTGAGCCCCTTTCGTACTCTGCAGCCAAGTTACGTGTGTGGACACAGAGTTGGTGAAAACAACGCACCCAGAACCTTCCGCACCTCCTGCCCTTCCACACCAGCCAGCCAGCTGCACGCACAGGAAGGGGCAGGCCACGCGGGTGACAGGCCCCGCAGGGCTGGGTACCCCCAATACACAGATGTGCCCGCGGACTTGGGGACCACCCTGCCCAGCAGACAGACGACTCCTGCGCGGAGAACAGTCCAACGCCTGGAGGAGACACGCCAGCGGCCCGCATTGAGTGAATTTTGCCTGGCGTACAGAGCCAAGGACCCTTCCGTGCTAGCTGGGATGGCCCGGGACCTGTCACCTCGGGTCGCGCATAAGAGCTGCCAGGAGTCAGGGTGGACAAAGGGAGTGACGTCTGGAGCAGGGACAGGGTGCACTGAGCTTCCTTCCAAGACACAAAGTGCATACGGGCAATCTCGGGAGGACAGCTGGGGACACCAGCTGGGGACAGGGCAGCCTGCACTGCGTGCCCGCCCCATCCTGCCCCTTCTCTCCAGAATGGGCCGCGGCGCTGGGCCCCGGGCACCCCCCACTCCAGCCCCCTCCCTTGGAGTCCCTAGCGGCCGCCGGGCCCCCTTCCGCGCCCCCGCCGCACTCACCGGCTGCGGGCTCCGCAGCGAGGACCGCCAGGGCCGGGCCGGCTGGGGGCTGCAGGGCTGGCGGGTCAGCACCGCAGCCGCGCTCAGCCCCGAGATCGAGATCGGCACTTCCTGCGGCCGCGCCCCGCCTCCCGAGCGCCTACCCCCGGCCCCTCCAATGCCAGGGCTCCTTCTCCCGCCGCCGCCGGCTGCCGGTCTTTGTTTGGGGTTGGTCTTTCTCTCATTCGGAGAGCGGGGGCGAATCCAGTGGGAATCAGGGCCGCTGGGCGGTGGCCCCGGGGTCCCTGCGAGGAG
Source organism: Dama dama (assembly GCF_033118175.1). NCBI lineage: Eukaryota > Metazoa > Chordata > Mammalia > Artiodactyla > Cervidae > Dama > Dama dama. The sequence continues at coordinate 13,648,797 of NC_083702.1, forward strand.
CGGGTATGGACGGATGGACGGATGGATGGATAGATGTCGGGCGGCCTGCAAGTACCCACTTGGGCGTCCACCAGGGCTCGTTGGCCCCACCTACCCCGGGTCGGCCCCTAGCGGGGCGGGAAACCGGCAGGGTCCTGGGAGAAGTTGGCCGTGGGGGTGGGGGGTTGCCCAAGGACTCCAAGAACCAGCCCTTCTTGTCACAAAGATCCTCCCTTCCCTCCTGTCCACCCCCCAGAGCCCCCCCCAACAAGGACGACCCCATCACTGCCCTAGTCGTCTGGGAGTCTTGTGTGCTGTCAGTTTCCCATTTTCTGGGCCCTGGGAGAGCCAAGATCTCCTCCTGGATTGGAGGAAAAGGAAGAGAAGCAGTAGAGACCGACCCCACCCCCACCCCACCCCCACCCCTTGTCCCGTCCTGGCCTCCCGAAGGGGCAGAGCTGCCTAAACTGGATCTAACCTGCAGGGCGAGACAGCTACTGCCATTTCCCCAAGCAGCAAAGGCCAGAACTTATCCAACCCGTGGTCTCTTAAGACTTGACCACAGAGAGCCAGGTTACCCATTTGCCAGACTGCTGGGTCAGGGAATACAGTCAGGGGAGAGCTGACAGGCCTCCCAGAACTGTGAGAGGTGGACAGAGGGGAGGTGGGGTGGGGGGTCTCAGAAGGAGATGATGGCCGTAGTCCCCATAGAGGAAGACCTGAAATGGTGGGGGAGTGACTGGGGAAGATGCAACGGACAGCTCTCTAGAGCTGTTGGGGGGTGGGGGCGGGAAGGGGGTGTGCAGCTGAAGGTGGAGGGGGCGGGTCTCAGAAAAGAGGCCACGGTAGTGCTGGCGGTGAGGGAGCCAGCCCAAGGTCTGGAGGGTGTGAAGCTGAGTTGCAGGATGAGTGTAGACGGGGCAGAGCGGGCCTGGCTGAAGACAGACCCCAGTCTAAGCAGGAAAGGAGTGGGTGAAAGAAACTGTCCTGGTTGGCAGGGGTCTGCACGGTGCCAGGGGTCACATCACTGGAATAGGAGGTGGGGGGGGGCAGGTCCTGCAGGGACCCGGCTCCAGGGATGCTGAAGAGGAGGCGGCATTAGACTTGGTGATGAGTACATCTTTGGGGGCTTCTGAGAGAGTCTTTTTGCTGGAGGTGGGGGGGAAGATGAACCACGATCCCTCACCTTTCAGTTCAGTTCAGTTCAGTCGCTCAGTCGTGTCTGACTCTTCGCGACCCCAAGGACCACAGTATGCCAGGCCTCCCTGTCCATCACCAACTCCGAGAGTTTACTCAAACTCATGTCCATTGAGTCAGTGATGCTATCTAACCATCTCATCCTCTGTTGTCCCCTTCTCCTGCCTTCAAGCCCTTTAGGGGCATCTAGACCCACTCGGGTGACCTGCTGCTGCTCTGGAGGCCTCTGAGGCCATCTGGGCTCCAGGGCTTCCTGAGGGCTCAGCTGCTGGGGAAATGGCATCCAGTTCAAGTTCACTGTCTGCCCGGTCTTGTTCTCTGGCTTTCTCACAGTCGTGTCCCCAAGAGTCCCTCCCATTGATGCTGGGCTGTCCATCTCTGTGCACAGCCTGTTTCCCAGAAATCCACCCTGAGACAGAGGGTCAGTGAGAAAGAAAAGGTGGTGGGCTGGGCAAGGGAGAGGCTGTGGACCCCTGGCACTGCACTTGGGGTGAAGGCTGAGCCTGTGGTGGGAGAGATGACAGGGCAGATAGAATATGAGGGCCTCTCCCTGACCTTCCACGGCCTCTGGGGAGGACCTTGACCTCTGGGGAGCACCTTAACTTCTAGTGAAGTGACACAGATGTGCCAGAGAAGGTAACTGTAAAGAAAAAGCCCTGAGAAATTGGTGGGAGGAGATATAGAAGGTAGTTTCAAAACGGTGGAGGAGAAAAGAAGGAGGAGGCTTGAGCGGAGAAGAGGCTGTGGGGATAAGGAGCAGGAGACGTGCGTGCTCATGGAAATTAGTGTTGTTGAAACAGTAATTAGAAAAGAGAGGGCTGGAAAATGTTCCAGAGGGACCCTTTAACAATATGAGAGGACCAGTGACAAATGAACCTCTGGGCCAGGCTGTCCGCTTTCAAGCACTGTCCCTGGCAACATTAACATCGAGAGTAGTGAACCCATGGAAATGTGATACGTAATTTTAAATTTCCCAGTAGCCGCATTAAAAAAAAATGTTAAAAAAGAAACAGGTGAAATGATGTTTCATAATACATCTTATTTAACACAGTATATCTAGAATGTGATGACTTCAGGACGCATCAATATAAAAAGTTATTAAAGAGATATTTTAGATTTTCTTCCTACTGAGTTTCCAACCCTGGTGTGCAGTGTACACTCATAGCACCTCTGAGTTCAGATGCTCCCTTTTCACTGGAGATGTCTGCTCTGCATTTAGATTTCATAAAATTTAAGATCGAGAAATTAGATTTATAAACTTAAGTTGCTCGACACATACTTATGCTTTCCAAAAACCAGATCGAATGACCAATGTCTCATTTTTACTGATTTATTTTTTGGTCACACTGTGTGGCATGCGGGATGTTAGTTCCCATACCAGGGATTGAACCTGCATCCCTACAGAGGAATTGCAGTCTTAACCACTGGACTGCCAGGGAAGTCCCTCAAATGGTCAGTTTTTACATTCATTTAGGTTAATTAAATTAATTGAAATAAAACATTTAGTGCTTTAGTTGCACTTAACACATTTCAAGTGTTCAGTAACCACACGTGGCCCGTGTTCCCACACCAGGCTCATGGTTATGAAATCCTAGACTTTGGTCTTTGCTTTGTCCTCACCTTCTTTGAAAGAATGGGCCCCTGGTCCCCTCCAGGTGCTGCTCCACCAACAAGCGCCTGATCCGTTCCATTCTGTTTCACACACTCGGAGAAGATGGCAGAGTGGCTGAGGATCCAGCCCCTGTGGGGAAGGGAACTGGGCGTTGGCTTGGACCACTTTGGTGAGGAGAGGTAAGTGAGATGTGAGCTGGACATATTTCATTCCCATCCTCCTCCCGTGTTCATGTGAAGAAGGCCATGGTTTCCTGGTCAAGCCGGCTCCTCCGAAGGCTCTCCTTATGCCGGCCAGGACCCCCCTGTCTTAGCTCCCCACACCGGCCCCCCGAGCTCTGAGCACTGAGTCACAGGCGCTTGGGCTTGGCTGCTGGGTCCTGGCCTTGGCTCCTGCATCTGAAAAATGGGAAGAATAGTCCTTCATTTGGGCTTCCCTGGTGGCTCAGTGGTAAAGAGTCTGCCTGCAATGCAGGAGACACAGGTTCAATCCCTGGGTTTGGAAGATCCCCTGGAGAAGGGAATGGCTACCCACTCCAGTATTTTTGCCTGGGAAATCCCATGGACAGAAGAGCTTGGTGGGCTACAGTCCACAAGGTTGCAAAGAGTCAGAAACGACTGAGCGACTGACTAGACAATCACAACAAAGTCCTTCATTTGGGGAGAAAAACCAGTAGGGGCTGGTGAAACCCCCAACAGGAAGCTACAGTGAAGGAGGAGTTTTACTCCCAGATTGGAGTCCTGTGTTCCTCATCCTGGGCTTTCCCAATGGTGCTAGTGGTAAAGAGTCTGCCTGCCAATGGAGGAGACATAAGAGACGTGGGTTTGATCCCTGGGTTGGGAAGATCCCCTGGAGGAGGGCATGGCAACCCACTCCAGTATTCTTGCCTGGCGAATCCCATGGACAGAGGAGCCTGGTGGGCTACAGTCCATAGGATTGCAAAGATTTGGACACAACTGAAGTGCCTTAGCACGCGCACACCTCGTCCAGGCCTGCCCTGCTTTCTCTGCCCCTGGCTGGAGACTGGCAGCTTCTGCTTCCAGTTGGCACTTGGCACTGTTTGCTGCCTTGTGTCTGAACGAGACCGATCACGGGGTGCTGGAGGGTGGGAGTTGTTGAAACTCCTTTAGAGATGTAAAAAAATAATGCCATTTAGACGTCTTTCCTTAGATCTAAAATGACTGTCACCTATTGCTTGGAGGTGCAGGGTAGATCTTGTGGGGTCCCCTTCATGCCAGCATGGGGCTTGATATCCTTGTTTCCTGGCAATGGTATCTATGTCCACTCCTAGAGATGGAGTCACAGAAAATACCTTATTATTTGGGTGGATGCTTACACACACACACTAAAGAGCATGATCTGATGTTATTGGCATCCCCACCCCCAGGACATTTGGTGTATCAGCCCAGCGTTCAGGTTGGACCCTGTACCGTCACAGGTCAGGAAATGTAAAACCTGGCTTTCTCCATCCTCCAGGACAAGCCTGTCTTCCCAAACAATTTGCAGTCAGCACCCAGGAGGGTTGCAAGGAAATGAAGTTTCCCTTGACAACCTCTCCTCCTGCTCCCTGACATGCCTGCTTGTTAAACCGCAGTCCTGATGTGGTCCCGATAAGAACTCTTTGTAGACTCTGCGAGCCCTTTTCAGGAAAAATGGCCATGTTCCTGCAGGTGGACTCAACCAGGTGGAAAGCACTCCCCTCTTGTGTACAGCCTTTAGCTTGTGTGACAGCCTGGCCCCTCATCTTTATTTAAAATCAGGAGAAACTCTTCTTAAGACTCTTTCTACCCCCAGGGTGAGGGAACTGGTCTTGGTTTCTTCACGTGACAAATAGCATTAAGTAGCCTCTGGTGAGCCTCTTCCAAAGGGACAGGAGAATGACAAGATATTAAATATTGATCAGCTTGGCTTCAGCCTGCGTTTAACTGTGAGCTTAATGACCAAGCTAGTCTTTTTTGCAACAACTCCTGGGGCTTAATAGAAGGTGGTAACAAAATGATTGTGGCACCAAACCTCACGATCTCAAGGATGATTCCCAGGACAGAAATGTTCCACCAGGAGTAGGAGTTTTTCAGCGGTTGCGAGGCACACTTCCAATGACGCCAAGAACATTAATTGCACTAATGAGTACTTGAAATAACTATTGATTTTCATTAACAGTGTCAGAAGCATTGCTTAGACTGCTTGCCATGCTCTTGGCATTCTTCACGAAGGGCTTTACTGCCTGCTTCTTTTCCAGAAGAATATTATTTAAGGCAAAACACAGAAAAACGTGTCTAGGGTTCAGAAAACATAAGGACTGACAGCTGAGCAAATAATACCAGTGACATGCGAAGTGACATGGACTATTTGCAGCTGGATGTTTTTAGTATGCATAGCACATGATGCTAACCCTCTTTCCTCCTTATTTAGAAGTTCTCCAGAGCTTGCTTTTATAATGGGGACATAGGATCTCCCGGCGTCAAAGGCCATATGCCAGGGAGGAGGAGAAACCTTTGAATAAACATGACAAATATTCCTGGAGCATTTATGTCATTTAAGATTAATCTTTTTGGAAAAGATTTTTAAATATTTTTAAAATTATAACATCTATGTATGCTGATTGTAAAAATTCAATTAATATAAGATAATAAAGAAAGCAAAATCACTTGAAATCTTAGCCATCAGAGGGAATCACTGGATTATTATGTCAGTACCCTTTCCATAGTGTGTGTGTGTATGTTTGTGTGCGTGTGCATGTGTGCACACTTGTGTGTGTGTGATTGTAACCTGATTTATTTCTCTTTCTTCTTCTTTTTAAAAAAATATTTATTATGTATGTGGCTCTGCCAGGTCTTAGTTGCAGCCCTTGGGATCTAGTTCCCTGACCAGGAACCAAACCTGGGCTCCCTGCACTGGAGCATAGAGGCTTAGCCACTGGGCCACCAGGGAAATCCTTGTTTCTTTTAAAAATATGTTCTAGTCACTGTTTTATGTCAATGAAATTAAGAATATATTACATCACCTTTGATGTAATATATGAATATACCACAATTTACTTAACCAGTCTTCTATTGATGAATATTTAGAGTGTTTTTAATTAAAAATTTCACAGTGTGGTTATGAAACATTTTTTTCATATATATTTTGGCCTGCTTCTGCCAAGTCACTTCAGTCGTGTCCGACTCTGTGCGACCCCACAGACGGCAGCCCACCAGGCTCCTCTGTCCCTGGGATTCTCCAGGCAAGAACACTGGAGTGGGTTGCCATTTCCTTCTCCAATGCATGCATGCATGCTAAGTCACTTCAGTTGTGTCTGACTCTGTGTGACCCTATGGACAGCAGCCCACCAGGCTCCTCCGTCCACAGGATTCTCTAGGCAAGAATACTGGAGTGGGTTGCCATTTCCTTCCCCAATATTTTGGCCTACTTATTCAATTATTTCTTCATAACAGATTTCTAGAAATGGAATTGAAGAAAATACCAGTTTTTGCGAATATATGTGTATTGAATGTGAGGCTTCCCAGGTATCGCTAGTGGTAAAGAATTAGCTGGTCAATGCAGGAGATGCAAGAGATGTGGGCTCAATCCCTGGGTTGGGGAGATCCCCTGGAGTAGGAAGTGGCAACCCACTCCAGTATTCTTGCCTGGGAAGTCCCATGGACAGAGGAACCTGGCAGGCTACAGTTCATGGGGTCACAAAGAGTTGGACATGACTGAGTGACCAAGCACACATGTACTGAATATATATATATAATATACCCATGGAAAATGTTAGAAGAATATCTTTAAACTTAATATAGTCACTACTTTTTGAGAGGAGATTGGCATTGGGGATGTAATCAAAGAGGAATTGACCAAATCCATAATGTTTTTGTTTTTCACAAGAAGAAAACGTCTGTGTAACTTTACATTGCTAAAAATTAAAAACAACAGCAACAAACAGGGCAAGATAAAGTAGTTATCAGCTGAAAATCACACATCATTGGAAATAAAACTGTTCATTTTCTTCTATTGAAAAAAAATTCTTCTACTGAAGAAAAAATAAAGGTTTAAAAAAAGAAGAGCAGAAATGGGATATATAAATTATAAACTGTTAAAAGAGAGAAGGGAAACACAGCAACTAAAACGTGACTAATACAACAAAAGCAAGAAATGAAAAAAAAAAAGAAAAGAAACAATAGGAAAGCCCTGTGAATAGAAAATACAAGTTTATGGGCCAAATACATCCTTGTATTCCAGTGCTCACAATTTGTGTGCTTTGATTAAAGTGTCTGTTAAAAGGTTGTGCCTCTCATATTGGGTAACAAAACAAAATCCAGCTATATGTTGTTTAAATGGGGATACAAAAGTATAAGACAGAAAGTTGCAAAGTGGAGAAGTGGAAACGCTCACCATGGGAAATAGGTGTGCCATTATTAACGTAAGATAGAACGGAATTTGAAGCCAAAAGAATTAATGGTCCGAGAAGAGGGTTTTGTTCTGCTTTGGTCTTCTGTACTCATCAATCCTGTGCACAGTTTCAAAAGGTATAAGGTAAAAGTGACATAAAGGGAGCATTTTGGCTTAGAGATTTTACTTTCTTTTCTTAATTAAAAAATTTAAATTGAAGTGTAGTTGATGCATATTATATAAGTTACAGGTATAATACAGTGATTCACAGTGTTTAAAGGTTATACTCCATTTATACTTATTATAAAATATTGGCTATATTCCCCATGTTATGCAGTATTTCCTCGTGACTTATTTTCTACATAATAGTTTGTGCCTCTTAATCCCCTACCCCTCTGTTGCCCCTCCCCTTCCCCCTCCCCACTGGTAACCACTAGTTTGTTCTCTATATCTGTGAGTCTGCCTTTTTTGTGTTATATTCACTAGTTTGTTGTAGTTTTTAAATTCCACATATCAATAACATTGTACAGTATTTGTCTTTTTCCTTCTGATTTATTTCACTTAGCATAATGCCCTACAAGTCCATCCATGATGCTGACTTGGAGACAAAATTTCATTCTTTTTTTATGTCTGAATAGTAGAGACAAAATTTCATTCTTTTTTTATGTCTGAATAGTATTCCATTATATATAAGATTTGACCCTAGGTGCCAAAATGGGGTTGGGGACCGCTGACTTAGTATAATCATCTCTAGGACCATACAATTTTTGAAAATGGCATTAATCTTGCACTTTTAATTACTTCATGCCCATTGGAAAATACATTAATCCCTTGATTATCTGGCCCAGCACTTAGAAAAAGAATCATGGATGACACAAAGAGGCTTGTCCTTCATTTAATGCTTTGCTGGTGCTGTCTTGAAATTCTCTGTAATTTTCTAACAAGAGGCCCCCATTTTCATTTTGCATCACTGATCCTGAACATGGGCTTCTGTTCGGCAGAGCTGGGCCCTGGATATTTCTGCAAACTACTCATTTCCCACTCAAGTTAAAGATGCAGGTTTGTGGAATCGCACTGATCCCAAAGAAAGTGCCATCGTATGTCTTCAGACTAATCTTCTCTTTTCTGCAGGGTTTGGGGGGGGCATTGAATTGAGGGGAAATAAAAGGAACAGAGTCAAGTTGTTGATTTTCTTTCATGAGCTGCTTCCCCTCCCCCTCCTACCCCCTCCTTTGCTCATCCCCTCCCCACATCCAGCCACATCACAGCCTACAGTCAGGATGTACACAAAGCTTGCTCTTTCCTCTCACATCTGCACAAGGCTCTCGCCATCCTGTCTGCTCAGGAAGCTCCTACTCGGTCTTCAAGGTTGTTTGCATTCTCACCTCCTTCAGGAAGCCCTCCTTGACCTCTCCAGGTAGAACTACATGTCCTGTCTTCTTGATCTGAGGTCTCCAGTAAGAACTGAGTCAGGGAGCTAGAATTCTTTTCTTTACACCTCTTTCCTGGTAGACTAAAGGTTTCCAACCTTTGTGTATGTGTGTGTTTCCTCATTGGTGTGTGTGTGGCACCCTGTGGCATTAAAATACTAAAAACACATTAAACAGGTCGAGAATAATTATAGCACAGTCACTGCTGCAGTGTAACTGGGTCCCACAGCGACTATAAAAGCTCCCACTCTATCTATCACTTGGTCCCCGTTAATACCGGTTTGCTGCTCTGAATATGAGCTCTTGTATATTTGAAACATTATGGTTTCTTATGTTCCAATAAACACCATGCTGGCTAGAGTTTACGGCTCTCACCTTCTCAGAGTTGGCTTGCTCCTCCCTCCACTGTCCTGGGACTTTTTGGGTCTGTGTTCCATTTGAAAGACATCATTAACATGCGAATCCCATGGGAGCAGAAACATCTGCTAGACACTGACTGTTAAGTTGTCAGCCCATCATGACCTTCCAGTTCAGAGGCAAGATTGCTTACTGCATCAGGGTGCTCAGATGAAGAGACAGAAGGGGACCAGTGGCCGGCCCCATCTGTCCACCAGGCTACATTGGCCCAGAGGGGGCCCCTTTTCCTAGTTTGTGTAAAAGGTGCCATTTGGACTAATGGGTGCTCTAGCTCAGGACACCCCAGGGTGCTACAGTCAATCAGCTGGAAATTGCTGGAGAGTGAGGACTGGGTTCCATTCATCTTTATTTCTCTAGCTCGGAGCACAGCCGGATAGTAATAGACCTCGATACCTGTGGGATAAATTATGAAACCAGCCAGAGGCTCTGCTGACAGCATAGATCATGATTTGGGCCCAATCTAAAATGTGGTTAATGTAAATTTCCCAGATCCGGTCTGCTGGGGGCAGTGGCTCTTAAGCCTGTTGGATACACTCAGGTGATGCGGTAAGCTTCAGCAGCACAGCCCTGGGCAGACTTTGCAAATACATCTTTGGGGAGTCTGTGCCTGGGGTCTGGCCCTGGTCCCCTGCTGGGGGACCCGGCAGGGGTTAGGGCTCTTTTGTGATGCTCTCTGCTGCTCTGCTCCCTGGCTGGCCTGGGAGTCTGTCTGCCAGTCTGCTGTGGGGCCGCTGAGGCCGTTTGTGCGGCTGAGTCAATTCTGGGGGTTCATGTGGAGACTCCAGGGGCTGTGTGCTTGCTCCTGCACACCTGGTGGACTCGTGGCCGGGATTCTTGGTTTTCATCCAGGCTACCCAGGTCCAATTCCTGGATAAGAAACTAAGCTCTCTCTTCAAGACTGCTCACTGCTGTCCTTCCGAGAACACTTTGATATGCGGTGCTGGTTCTGAGGATTATCTGCGTGCTTCAGGGTCCCAGAGCTTGGAGTGCCTGGGGTAGGCAGGGAGGATAATGGGGGTAAGAGAGTGGATTATTGAGCAAATATAAGCTTGAAGAGAGAGTGAGGAGAATGAGGCGGGAGAGCCATGGAAAGGTGTCATAGCCATGGTGGTCCTTGATCATCATAAAGGCACCAGGGATTTGTTCAACCTAAAGGAGTCCCCTCCCCCACCCCAATCTCTTCTCTGTCCTTTTCTTTTCTAGCCCTTATTATAAGTTATAACGGTCTATGCATTTGTGTGTTTTTCCTTGTTTAGTGTCTGTGCAGACCATTAGATGCCAAGGTCCATGAAAGCAGGGGACATACAGGTTGTTTGCTCCAAGACCCAGCAATGTTTGGCTACGTACAGCAGACTCTCAACACATGTTTGATGAGAGAATGAGCGAGGATTTATGTTTGTTTTAAATATTCATGAGTCAGGTTTGGACAGTAATATGAACTGAAATGCCATTGCCCGTGGAAGAGCTGCAGCTTGTCTCTGTGAGTACCCATCGTCCCGTGCATGCTGATTTTATTAAGATTTTTTTTTAATGTGGGTCAGTTTTAAAGTCTTTATTGAATTTGTTACAACATTGCTTCCAGCAAAACATGCTTCCTTTTTTATGTTTTGAATTTTTGGCCTGGAGGCCAAATGTGAAATCTTAGCTCCCCAACCAGGGATGGAGCCCGCACCCTCTGCATTGGAAGGCAGAGTTTCGACCACTGGACTGCCAGGGAAGTCCCTGGCGCATGTTTAAATCAATTACAATTATAAGCCCATTTTTGGGGGATCATCAATGACTCTTTTATAAGTGCTGAGCCAGATAACCGAGAGATTAATGTATTTTCCAGTGGATGTGAATTCATTAAAGGTACAAGATTATTTTAGATTTTATGGTTCCTCCTATTTACATCATTGTATAATTAAGGATCCCATCCTAGACACAGTGATTTGTAGTGTATCTCACTTTCATGTAGAAAAATGGTGCTAAAGGGGTTTTCATTTTGCTCCTTTGACATGACTGTGTCAGGCTGGTCTTTCAGAGTCACAAAGGACTGAAGCAATCAGGATGCTGTCCATACGTACATTAAGTGATGGGCATCCCAGAGTTGCGCAGTGCACAACCTGGACAGCTGTGCCGTGCGGCCTTGTGAAAACTCCAGGTTCACAGTTTAATGAGGACATGACCTGAGGACTGCTGGCCCTGCTTGAGGACTCAGCTGCCTCTTTGTATTCTTACCCCTTCTCTGCTCTTTCCCCAGCATCCAGAACAATCTTTCTAAAGCTGAAATGAGAGCACAGGCTCAGGTGCAAACCTTGCAGTGACTCCTCACTGTATGGAGAACAAAAGCCAAGCCGCTCTCCCTGCCCCTGGGCTGCACGGGACCTGCCCTTGGCCTCCTCTCCCTCCTATCACTTTCTTCTCTTCCAGAATCAAGCCCCAGTGGCCTCCCTTCTTTGCTAGGGTAGCCAAACCCTATCCCCGTCAAGACCTTCTGTCCTCTGCCTGGACCATTCTTCCTCCAGACCTTCACCCGCTGCTTCTTTCTCATCCTTCCCCGTGTAAGTGTCACCTCCTTCGAGAGTGCTTCCCTGACCCCCGTTCTCAAGTGCAGCTCCGGGTCCTTTCTACAACCTTCCTGTCTGCCACACAAGGATATAAGCTGCATGAGAACCTAGTCATAACCTCTTGTTGGTCGCCCCGTTTCCAGAACAATGCTGGGCCTGTGGTCCTCCCTCTGGAAATATTTTTGTGCAGTTGACGAACGGAAATCCACAAGGTAGCTGTGGTGGGGGCAGCTTCTTGGCCTGGCCCTGTGAGTGACTGTCGTCGGAGAGCTTGAAGATCATGCTGGAAACCGCAAGTGGCCTAGACGCTGTGGTCTGAGTCCTGGCTCCATTTCTTCTTGTTGCCATTCAGGGCCTCCATGTCCTCACCTGTCTCGGGAGGGAACTGGATTGACTGGTCTTGTGCTGGCCATGTGCCAGCCATCTCCGTGATTCCAGAGCACTGCCCGCCCAGCATGGGCAGAAGAGAGAAGGTCTTGGGGTCCTAGGGCCCCCGCAGTTGCAATACCTCCTCTTTCCATGGCCTCCTGATGTGCTGTTTTCTGGCCTAAACAGAGAGGTACACAGCGGCAACACGGGGGAGGCACTGAGTCATGCTGCAGAGGGGATGGGGTGCAGGCGGCCTGGGTTTGTGTCTCAGCTCCTTGCTTCCCAGCCAGTGACCCCAAACATGTCCCTAACTTCTCCGAGCCGTAGTTTTGGTAAACAGGAACGCTTAGACCCTGCGTGCAGATTCTCAGGAAGATTATGTGAGTTAATTTATGAGAAGCTGAAAGTAAGTGAAAGTGTTAGTCGATCAGTTGTATCCAACTCTTTGAGACCCCATGGACTATGCCCACCAGGCTCCTCTGTCCATGGAATTCTCCAGGAAGCATACTGGAGTGGATTGCCATTCCCTTCTCCAGGGGATCTCCCGAGCCAGGGACTGAACTCATATCACCGGCGTCGCAGGCAGATTCTTTGCCATCTAAGCCACCAGGGAAGCCCTATGAAGGGCTGAAGAGAGAGCAGCTCCTTTCCAGTTGCCTGAGAAAGCTGGGCACATCCATGGGATGGCCGGATGCCCAGGATGCCTGGCTCATTCCTGCTTAGGCTGGAAGGGGCTGCAGGGCTGAGAGTGCCCAAGAGTGGAAGCAGGAGATGGGCTGAGCTTGGTGGGGGAAAAACCAAAGAAACCATTTGTGAGCAAAGTACAACAGTGTGTTTATTTATTTTGCACCAGAAAATAAATAGGTGTATAAGCTTGTGGAGATAGTTCTGCAGAATCTTGTATGTCTCGCTCTTTCCTGGGCAAAGCTCATTTGCATTCCTAGAGAGTGTTGGTTGCCACGTTCCAAGAAGTGAGGCTGTTTAGTGTGCTGGCTTCCTCACCCCAGCACAGAAGTCATGCCTTTTTGTTTGTGTGTAGAGGAAAAGAGCTGCTGCTTGGGCAGCTTCTACTATTATACATGGCAGAGGCTGGGCTTGTTATTATACTATGTTTTCAAATTAATTTTTATTAGAGAATAGTTACTGGATGGAGCACGAGCTGGAATCAAGATTGCCGGGACAAATATCAATAACCTCAGGTATGCAGATGACACCACCCTTATGGTAGAAAGCGAAGAGGAACTAAAGAGCCTCTTGATGAAAGTGAAAGAGGACAGTGAAAACTCTGGCTTAAAACTCAACAGTCAAAAACTAAGATCTTGGCATCTGGTCTACCTTCCCAACCCAGAAATTGAACCCGAGTCTCCTACATTGCAGGCAGATAAGATTATCTATACCATTTTCTAGATTCCGTATGTACACATTAATATATGAGATTTGTTTTTCTCTTTCTTAGTTCTCTCTGTATGACAGTCTCTAGGTCCATCCACGTTGCTGCAAATGATACTATTTCATTCCTTTCTATGGCCGAGTAATATTCCATTGTATGTATGTATCACATCTTTATCCATTCTTTTGTTGATGGACATTTAGGTCGCTTCCATGTCCTGGCTGTAGTGCAGCTCTATTTACAATAGCCAGGACATGGGATAGTTATTTTACCTCCTGGAGCAGACACGACACGTTGGCTCACTCAGAACCTAGGAACCTAAAGCTTACCTTCCCAGCACCCAACAGATGGCCATGCAACCCAGTCCTGGTCAATAATATAAAAGTGGACATTTATTTGGAAGGAACATCTCTTCCTAGCTAAAAAGACAAAGTTTCCAGAAGAAAAAACCTTGGATTTCCTTCCCATGTCTCTTTTCCTGCCATCTGCGATCTGGATGTGATGGTCAAAGGTGCAGCAGCCACCCTGCAACCATGAGGCAAGGCAGGAGGACGAATGCCCCCAAGGTAAGAGTGTAACTCCTGAGAACACGTTGTCTTTCACTGAAACACAGTCTGTATTTTAAGACACACCTTTACTGAAGTCTCAGTAGGAAAGAGATGTGCTCGCTGCTAATGAAACCCTGGTTTGTTGGTAAAGCACAGTCGGATTCCCAAGATGTTAAAATGTGAAAAGAGAAAAGTGGGTCTTTGGGTCAATGAATATGGAATAAGTATCTGAGCCCTGGAGTATCTACCTCTAGATTCATGTGAGAACAAAGAACCCCTATTTCTCTGGGGCCTGGTTGTCAGGCTTTCTGTTATGTATGGCATCTCTTGTTGCTCAGTTGCTCAGTCGTGTCTGACTCTGCAACCACGTGGACTGCTGCCTGCCATGCTCCCCTGTCTTCCACTGTCTCATGTAGTATGCTCACGTTCATGTCCATTGAGTCGGTGATGTTCTCTAACCATCTCATCCTCTGCCACCCTCTCCTTTTGCCTTCAGTCTTTTCCAGCATCAGGGTCATTTCCAGTGAGTCAGATCCTCTCATCAGGTGGCCAAAGTATTGGAACTTCAGCTTCAGCATCAGTCCTTCCAGTGAATATTCAGTGTTGATTTCCTTTAGGATTGATTGGTTTGATTTCCTTGCTGTCCAAGGTGAGATGGGTGTTAATATCTGTGTCTGACTAATGAGGACAGAGAACTGCAGAGCATGCAATTCACACACTGGAAGTCCACTGCACTTGCCGCCCTACCTGCCCTCCTCTGTTGCGTTTTTGGCCCAGTAAGTAGCCTTCACGGTACAGCTGAGACAGAGGATCAGCAGCCCTGCAGATGCACCCCGGGCCCCTTCCCCCTGTTTCTGAGGACCTTCCCCTGTGACCCATGAGGACATGATGTTTGACCCTGGGAATGGGGAGCCAGGACGTCAGAGTCTAGGAACTTCTGTCACCAGATTTCTTAGTCATTTGGGCAGTTTTCCTTGTCCTTTCTCTCACTTTTCTCCTCTGTGCCCACCTCACCCCCTACTAAACAAAAGCACAGGCCTTGAGAAAGTTCCATGTTCGGATAGAGAACATTCGTGGTCCCCCTGGCTGGCTGACATTTCTTTCCAGTATGTGGGCCCTGAGGCTGCATATGATAAAGGACATTTGCAGAAGAGCCTCTGGAAAAATTCATCAGCTGCTTTCCTTTGCCTTTGAGGATAGTCCTGGAGACCCTGGATGGAGGGAGGGGGCTCAGGACTCTGACCAGATGGAGAATCAGTGTGTGCTGAAAGCTTAAAGAAGTGTCCTCACCTATTTATTTTTGAATTTTATTTATTTATTTTTGACTGTGCTGGGTCTTCATTGCTATGTGAGGGCTTTCTGTAGTTGTAGCAAGTGGGGACTGTTCTCTAGTTGTGGTGCACAGGCTTCTCGTTGCTGTGGCTTCTCTTGTTGCAGAGCGCAGGCTCTAGGGCCCACGGGCTTCAGTAGTTACAGCGCCTGGGCACAGTCATAATGGTGCGCGTGCTTAGTTGCCCAGCAGCCTGTGGGATCTTCCCAGCCCAGGGATCGAACGCGTGTCCCCTCTGTTGGCAGGATTCCTAACAACTGGACCACCAGGGAAGTCCTCACCTATTTATGTATCATTTTTGACCAGCTACTTGGCTATGGAATCTCAGTTCCCTGACCAGGGATCGAATCCAAGCCTGCAGTAGTGAGAACTCAAGAGTCCCAACCCCTGGACTGCCAGGGAATTCCCGAAAGTTTCCTCATCAAACTCTTGATTTCTGTTTCCTGAAGCAGACGGCGGGGGGAGGAGAAACTGTTGAAAGGATGTCAGCATTAAGTAAGAAAGAATGAGCTTTTCCAGATCTCTGTTATCCCATCCGGAAAAGAAGTTGAGAACAGTAGGGGCAGATTAAATGAGAAATCGGTCACGCTAATACCTTAGAACATGATTTTTGAGAGTGTGGTTCATGGAATCCCTTGAAATGCCCAAGAAGCACATTAGGAAGAGAATGGCTCCTCTGGGAGTGACTCCAGCAGAACAGGCCTTGCATGAGCCACGGTGTGTGGGGGCACCCAGGCGGCAGCCAGGCTGGGGGCAGGCAGTGGTTTGCTTGACGTGTGTGGCCAGCCTGCCAGCTTTCCCTCTGGGCTGCAGGGAGGGTGGGGGTGGGCAGGGCAGGGGGCTCTGTGCCACCTCCCTGGCTCCCAGGAGAGGCCGGAATGGAGCAGTGGGTCAGTCCTGGAGGGATTTTCTTCTCTGACATGAGGGGAGAAAAGATAAATGATCTTCTGAGAAAATGCATGAGAGCAGGCCCCATCTGCACCCCGAGGCCCACAGTCCAGCCTGCTGGCTGGAGAACTGCCCCTTAGACCCCTTGTTTGTGCTCAGCCAGAAATTTAGTCCAACGACCGGCTGGCCAGGCCTCCCAAACCACAGAGAAGCCGGAAGACATGTGATGAAGGCCCGCGAACCTCACAGGAAGCCTCCAATTGCAAACACATGCTCCAGACTGCTGACTCTGTGCGAACGGATGGGATCTCCAAGTCTGTGTCGGAGGCGGGGTGGGGCCTTGCTGTCTGAACGTGTGCCAGGCTGAATGGAGCCTCTGGCTTCAGAGGAGTTTGGTCTGAAAGAGGTTTCTTTGGTAAACCGGCCTGCATGGTAATTCTTTTCCTTTCTTCTTCCTGCGAGGGGAATATCACTGTGTGTGTGTGTCTTGACCCCTTGTGGGGTTGCTGGCTTTTTCCCTCTTGTTCACCTGCAGGGCCTGTTGTCATCTTTCTCCAACACCCACCACAGGAATCTGGGCTTCCTGGTGCTTCCTTAAACTTTTTATTTATGAGCTCATTTTCGTTCCACAGGCAGTTGTAAGAAAAATGCAGAGAGAGTCCAGGCCCTGTTTACTGGTTTCCCCCATGGTGGCATCTCGCAGAACTATAGCCAGTATCACAAGGAGGATGTGGAGGAGAAATATGCTAGTACTTTCAAGATGCAGAGGATCTTATCGCAAGGGTCTCTGCCGTTATCCTTTTATGGCCACGCCTTCCCTCATCCCTCCCCTCCTACTGTAGCCCTCAGTTACCCATGGCAACCGCTAATCTGGTCTTCACTTCTATAATTTTGTCATTTCAAGAAAGCTATATAAATGGAATCATATGTTCTGTAACCTTCTGGGATTGGCTTCGTTTGTATCCTAGGCATAATTCTCTGGACATTCATCCAAGCTGTTGCATATATCAATAGATCCTCCTTATTGCTAAGCAGTATTCCTGGTATAAATTTGTCCCCGTTCATTCATTGAAGGACACCTGTGTTGCTTGCAGTTTGGGGCTGTTTTGACGAAAGCTGCCAGAAACAGTTGTATATGGGTTTCTTGTGTGAATACAAGTTTTCATCTCTCCAGGATAAATACCCAGGAGTGCAATTGCTGGGTCATGTGATTGTTGCATAATTAGTTCTTTTGAACAAAACTTCAAACTGTTCTCCAGAGTGGCTGTTCCGTTGCACATGCCCCCCGGCCATGTGTGAGTCATCGTTTCCTTACATCTTCACCGGTGTTTAATGTGGCCTCTACTTTTTGACCGTGGTCGTTCCAACCGGGCTGTATGACGTCTTGCTGTGACTTATGTTTGCATGTCCCTAGTCACCGGTGCTCTTCACTGTCTTCTCATAGGCTTAACTGCCATCTGTGTAGCCTCCCTGTTGAAATGTTTCTTTGTATTTCTTTCCTATTTTTCTAATAGGATTGTTTGTTTTTTACTATTGAGTTTTAAGAGTTCTGACCTCTTCTGGACACCAGCGCTTTGTCAAATACGTGGTTGGCAAACATCTTCTCCCTGTTTGTGGACTGCTTTTTCGTCCTCTTGACGGGGTCTTCTGCAGAGCAAAAGGAAGGAAGTTGCTTAAGATCTGATTCCCGAAATCAGCAGGATTTGCTGGTCTACTGTACTTCTTCCCCAGTAAAATAAGCCTTTTTTGGTCTCTTGCTTTCATTTATTCTGAGTGAATTAGCAAGACATTCTCCAAAAGTCTGGCAATTCTTCCTAGATTATGCCCACAGTGACCGTGTCTCCCTACCAGCTGGAGGGAATGTAGGGGAAAATGAATAAATTTACTCTAGTTTTGTATGACTGAGAAATGGATAAGAGATGAAGAGCGTGATTCAGCCATATTATTTTGCTATTTCTAAAAGAAAAACTCCTCATTAAAGCAACAGTTTAACTATTAGGGTATGCCTTAATTACAACCCAGAGTTTACAGTTCTTAAGAAAAGATATGATTAGGACAAAATTAAAATATGGCAGTGAGTATAAGTTGTCTTCCTCAAGTATTGTTTTTAATTACTCCATATCTAAGCTCTGACTTTCTTCATGCTTTTTTATTTTCTCAATGATTCTAGGCATTGTAAAGCTATTTTGCATGTGCAAGGCTTCCAGGAGGCAAAACCAGCCACTGGGAGCTTTGGTGTAGACACACCCTTAAGGAAGCAATTCCTGGGGGCATTTCTACTTTGCCTGTATTGAGTTATTCATGATTTACCTCTCCATCCCTTTGCCTGTTCATCCATCCACCTATCCGTCTCTTCCTCTATCCCTCCATCATCCCTTCATCCCTCCATCCTTCCATTATCCATCCATCCACTCAGCTATTCTTTAATTCAACAATGATTTGGTAAACACCTACTTACAATGACCCTACTATATTTTACATGCCTTAACATTTAAGAAAGAATTCATGTGGTTTGTCAGTTTTTTGATTATGAGAGTTTTTCCTTTGATAGGTTATAGATCCTTTAAGCAGGGACAAGAGAGGCTCTTGTTACTCTTTCTGTACCAAGTGCCTGACACAGAGGCAGGTACTCAATCAGCGTTTGTAGAATTGGATTATCCCTCTGACAGCGCCTGCCTTCTCGTCAAGCCTCCTGAGACAGGCAGTCCTTTTCCCTTTTAAGTTTCCTGGGATGTTAAAAAAGCACAGAGAGACACTAATTTCATCAGAGTCTGAAAGAGGATGCAAAAAAAGAGGAAAATAAACCAGGACGGAGTTCATACAAATAATCAGAGAGTGTCACTGTCATGATTGCAGAAATGTGGACTGACTTATCCCAGCCCCTGAGAAGAATTTGATTGCTTCATTATGTCTAATTACCATCCTCTCAGCATCCCATTTCTTATTGCTATTCCACATATGGATCTGATAACTGTCCTGGGTTATGGGTAGAAAAACCAAACCTCAGCCCAATGGCCTAGGGGCTGAGCCACCTCATAGGGAAAGTCAGGAACTGAGATATAGCGATAGAATAGGCATTGTTAGGTTTTAATAGTTTCCATCAAGCTGAGATATAATCATCACCAGCATATCATATTTACTATTTATGGAGCTCTTATTAAGTGCCAAGAACTTGATAGGCATTATCTTTTCTCCTAAAGCTTTATTTTGAAAAAATTCCAAACCTACATTTAGTAGTAATATAAAATGAAACATTGAATTTTACTAATTGCTTTATTTCTTACACCTAGTTTCACGTTTTTGCTTTATTTCTCTCTTTCTCTCTCTCTCTATATACATATATATTTGAACCATTTCAGAGTTACATGCAGACATCACGACACTTCCGTCCTAAATATATCAGCATATAATTCCTCAGAACAAGGGCATTCTTCTATGTAAATAAAATAGAACCCCCATCCAGGAAGTTTAACATTAAACCAATTCCATTATGCATTTTGTGGTGATTATTAAAAATTTCCCAATTTTCATAACAACAATCCTTCCTTCCTGGATCTAATCAAGGCTTGTCAATTGCACTTATTTTTCATGCTTTGTTAGTTTCCTTTAATGTAGAACAGTTTCTCAGCCCCCTTTTCTCCTTCCATTGTCAGGAGTCCAAGCTAGTTATTTTGCAAAATGTCCTTCAGTTTTAGATGTGTTTGATCTTCCCTTGTGGAAAGATTTCAGGGTAAATATTGTTCGGCAAGAATAATTGCACAAATGACGCTGTGTGCTTCTCAGTTCATCCCATTGGGGGGCGATGTAAAATGTCAGTTTGTCCCATCACTGATGATGTTAGGATCACTTGGCCGAGGCGGCTGTAGCCTGACTTCTATGTCTCAGAGATGCCATTTTCCCTTGTAATTAGTTCAAAAGCTGCAGGGCGCTTCTGGGTGGTTGTGTGACTTTCCCTGGCGATTTTCGCAATCATTGGCCATGATCATACGTTATCTTTTTAAACTCACATAATAACCCTGTGAGGAAGATACCGTTTCCCCTATTTTTACAGTGAAGAGGCTGAGTCTTAGAGAGATAAAGAGGCGTGCTCAAAGCTGGTAAGGGATGGAGCTGGGCTTTCAATCCAAGTCTGGCTGCCTCTCACGCTTCTTCTATTACTGCTCCCCACGTCGTTCTGTCTGGAGGTAAACATCACATCCCTTTTGCTCCAGGCAAGACAAGAAAAAGTGGTTTTTAAGACACAGTTCATTTCAACCCTGGAGTCTTTTTCTTCTTATTCCCTAAGCACTTTTTCCCCCTGTTGAAGCCTCGTCCATCCCTCTTGCTTCACCTTTCACTATTATCTGACACATGGTGAATAAATTATGCTTTTGTCCAGTGGCCCCTGGACTGTGTTGTTCTCCTTTGATTTGCTGTCCTGGGTCCAGGACTGACCGCTGGCCAGCACTGGACTGTGGTTGACGCCCTCACACGTGGTATCGGTCCATCCAGGTGTGAGGAAGACCACTGCCTCAATCCCCAGCGTTGACTTCATGAGGCTTCTCTCTGGGTCACAGCGTAGGTGGGGGAGATCAATCCAACCACCATAATATTCTGTGCTAAGTCCCCGAGTGATACTGTTCATCTGGGGTACTCTTGGGACCCAGAAAGGTGGATTTGAGGGATCCTGGGGATAGGGGTAGGGATATTCTTTTCTACTGGTGCCAAACTTGCCAGTCAAGAATTGAGTTCAAGGGACTTCCCTGGAAGTCCAGGGATTAGGACTCTGTACTTTCAAGGGTAGGGGGCACGAATTTGGTCTCTGGTCGGGAAACTAAGATCTCATGTGCCACGGGGCAAGGCCAAAAAGAAAGAAGAACTGAATTAAAACATGGGAATGTATTAAAATTACAAGAGTGAAGAGATACCCGGTCCAACTCCTTTCTTTTGTAGATGAGGAAGCTGAGCCCTAGAGTGGTAAGAGGACTGCCCAAGGTCACAACTGGTGACCCGCAGATCTGGAGCCAGACTAGGGATTCCTTGCATGTGTGCATGCTCCGTCACTCAGTCGTGTCCGACTCTTTGCAACCCCCTGGACCTGTAGCCCACCAGGCTTCTCTGTCCATGAAATTCTCTAGGCAAGAATACTGGAGTGGGTGTCCATTGCCTCCTCCAGGGGACCTTCCTGACCCAAGGATCGAACCCATGTCTCTTGCATCTCCTGCATTGGCAGGTGGATTCTTTACCACTAGCGCCACAAAACCGCTAAGGTTATCTCGGTGGCACCCTTGCCCAGGGTCAGCCTCACTGACCAGCCTGCCTGACCCCCGGTCTCTCCGCTGCCCTCTCCCAGCCTTTCTCTTCTCAGATTTGTTTTTTTGGAAGGTGCTGGGTCATGATTCCCCCCTTCCTTCATTGGTTCATTCATTGCTAACCTACATTTATCATCCTCCTGCTGTGTGCCAGGTGCAGGGGTACAGAGAGAAAAGAGACACAGTGTTAGCCTCGAAGCAGGTCCTGTTTAGCTGGAGGAGGGAATCCATCCGACAACCACCATACTAAGTGTTCAGTGCCAGGGTAACACTGCGTCTAGAGCCCCTGGGGTGCAGAAAAGGAAGGCTGCCTTGATGTTCTGTGGGCATGTGGGAGTTTGCTGAGATAGATATGACCCCCCCCCCCCACACACACACACACACACATGGAAGGGGAAGAGAGGACGGGAAGGAAAAGCAGAGTAGAGCTGGTAAATGTGCGATGAGAGGAGTTCAGAAGGGACCCAGAAACACAGCCTATCAGGGCCTCGGGAGTAATTGGTGTGGCTGGTGTGGATGTAAGCACCACAGGCCATTAACAGCCTGGAGCTGGTTATCGGCTCGGTTCAAAGGTTTAAACGATAGCTCGGCGTCCTCTGTGGCCGCCCAGCTCCAGAGCTGTTTGTGCTTGTGGGTGTGGGGGCGGGAGCCGGGGTCGAAGAGGGGAGGACGCCGAGAAGCAGGGACACGACGGCCCGCAGGTCACTAATTGCCACGCCAGCTGCCGGAGGCCCTGTGATCCCCCGGCTCAGTGCATGACGGACAGTTATCACTCCAATCTAAGCCTGAATCTGATTCTGCACAGGAGAACAATCACATCACAAGCTGGAAGGGAGGAATTTGGTGCTGGTTAGACCAAGGCGTAGGCAGGCAGTGAAAAGTTTGGGGAGCACTGTTCTGTTCCTGCCACTGACCAGTGGCATGGTCAGGCCAGTTAGGAAACATCAGCTCTTAGAGCTGATGAAATGACTTTACGCAGTTTGGCCATGGATCCTTGCCCTTGACAATAGTTGGCAACAGCCATGACAGATTCGTGATATTTTATGATGCCAGATTGTTTTGTGGTATTTACATGGATGACCTATTTCATCCTTGCAGTAACCCAGATAAGATGAAGATATTACTAAGATTCCTGTTTTGCATAGGAGGGAACTGAAGCTCGGGCTTCTCAGGTGGCGCTAGCAGTAAAGAACCTACCTGCCAATGCAGAAGAAATAAGAGATGTATGTTCGATCCCTGGGTCAGGAAGATCCCCAGAGGAGAGCATGGTAACCCATTTCAGCATTCTTGCCTGGAGAATCCCATGGACAGAGGAGCCTGGTGGGCTACGGTCCGTAGGGTCGTAAAGAGTCAAACATGACTGAAGCAACTTAGTGTGCATGCGTGCATGAACTGAAGCTCAGAGAGGGTAAGTAAATTGCCCGAGGTCACACAGCTAATAGTGTGGCCAGGACTGAATCAGGTGGTGTGCTTTCTGAGCTCACACTGCTGTCCACTAGGCCACACTGCCTCATCTCAGAAGGATGTGACTTGGGAAGGAGTTCTAGCACGTCTTATGATGGATAATTCTGCTGTTCATTTGCTTTGATGTTGTTCATTGGATGATAATGTCCAGGAGGTCAGAGAACTGGTCATTTTGTTCACCACTGGCCCGCCACTGCCCAGTGCCATCCTTGGCACATAGTAGGTGCTTAATTTGATCCCTGGTTTGGGAAGATTCCCTGGAGAAGGAAATAACTACCTACTCCAGCATCCTTACCTGGGAAATCCTGCCTGGGACAGAGGACCCTGGTGGACTACAGTCCGTGGGGTCACAACAGTCAGACATGACTGAGCGACGGGGCACACACGTACACGCACACACAGACACAGATGTTTAATGCATCTTTTGGGCTGAATGAATAGCTGTGGGTCAGGCCAGTAGGCTGCTTTATTTAGCTGATTACTCTAGCCTGAGAAGTCAATGAAGACAGGCTGTGTGTGTTTTTCTCAGTGATGGGGGCTCTGTGCTCTGGAAGGTGGCCTCTGGGGAGAAGGACCAGGGCTCCTCCTCTCTTTGGCATTGCTCTCATCTCCTGTAGTGTGCACTCATCCTCTGATTAATTTATCCAGCCGATAGCTAATACCTATCTCATAGGTATAATAGTACAAGCATCGCTTGCATGCCAGATACCTTTCCAGGCAGAGGTGAACAAAGATAAAAACTCCCCGTGTCTTCCCTGGCCCGTGCGCCACCCTCTCAACCCCACCACCCTCGTCTGGTCCTCCCACGCAGGGCAGCAGACTCACTGTCCCCAGGGTGCTAGTGGCTTTGTTCCCCGGATCCCCTATCAGGACCCCCTCTCCTGTTCCCTCCACCAGCCACTCTGGGGTTTGTCCTCCCCTTCTTTGGTGGGTAGAGGCTGTGCCTCTCATCTGGGAAGACCCCCCTAGGCTTGGCGATCTCCTTGGTGAGACTCTAAGGTAGGGATGGCTTCGTCTGCACGCTGGCATCCTCCTGGCCCACCAGTCAGTGTCTGGTGTGAGTGCTATGAACACTTGTGGAGCAGGTGTGAGCTGTTGGAAGGAGCATGCTTGTGAGAGGCCGGGGCAGGTCTGGAAGGAACAGACTGGAAATTTGGAAGAGCAGCTGGGAGAGGGACAGGCAGTGCAGAGCTCGTTAGCAGAGCCCTTCAAAGACTTTCTGCCGGCTTCTCTTTTCTCCCAGATGCTGGTGTCAGTTTCAGAAAGACGTTAAGAGGGCCCTGAGTCAGGAAGGGACAATATTGAAAGGAGAAGAACGATTTGTGCTGTTTGAGGTGAAGATAATTGAAAGAGGAAGCAATGGGATGGGGACTCGGGTCTGGAGAGATGGGGGACTGCCTGGAGGAGGTGGGGTCCCTGCACTGGCACACTTTCTTGGGTATGGAGTGGGCTGGTCTTACCACCTGCACTAGTGGTAAAGATTCCTTCTGCGAATGCAGGAGACATGAAGAGACGTGGGTTTGACCCCTGGGTCGGGAAGATCCCCTGGAGTAGGAAATGGCAACCCAGTCCAGTATTCTTGCCTGCAGAATTCCATGGGCAGAGGAGCCTGGTGGGCTATAGCTCATGTGGTTGCAAAGAGTCAGACACACCTGAGCACTGAGCACGCACTTGAAGTAGCATTTAGATCTCAAGGGCTGATGCTCTGATCCCAGCTCAAAATCCCACCTGTGCTCAGAAGCCCGGAGGCTGGAAACTTCTCCACCAGGCATTCATCCCACCTTGTCACCCCTTCCTTATTCAAGTGGGGCTTAGGGCGGTCCTCTTCCCATTTCTAAGGGACTTCGAATGGCGCCCGGGGAGAAGAGGTGGGACAAGGAGACAGAAGTCCCACCTTAGTGGCTTCTCTGGCCATGGACGTAGACCAGGTGTGTTCATTTTCAGAGGCGCCCTGGTGGAAGCCACCTGCCTGGCTTCGGAACCGGGCTCTGCAGCTTCCACGTGGGGGGCTTGGGGCTGGTGGTCTACCCGCTTTGTGCTTTGCTTTCCCATCTGTAAAATGAAGATGCTAAGAGTATTCACTTCACGGGGCTCTTATATTGCATATAAGATACTCAGTGTGGCTCCTGACACCTATGAAGTGCTCAGTACTGATTCTGTCCAGACTCGTCCTAGCTTTCCGGAGGCTGGCGGCTGCTGTTTGAGGGATGGAGACTGGGTGCGGCTGCAAGTTCTCTCCGCTTCTCAACTGCAGACACTCGGAATGCCCTTCAGCCCTTGTGATAGGAAGAATGAAACTGGGATGTGGGGTGAGCACTCAGAGGAAGGAAGGAAAAATCAGACAAACAGGTCACAGGAGAAGCGACACCCGGGCTAAGTGTTTCAAGAGAAGCTTCCTTGGAGCAGAATCTCACACATTGAATCTGGTCACCCATTAACGAGGGGATTGGGCTTCCCCGGTGACTCAGTGGTAAACATCCTGCCTGCAGTGCTGGAGACCTGAGTTGGATCCCTGGGTCGGGAAGATTCGCTGGAGAAGGAAATGGCAACACACTCCAGTGTTCTTGTCTGGAGAATTCCATGGACAGAGGAGCCTGGAGGGCTATAGTCCATGGGGTCGCAAAAGAGTTAAACATGACCTACTGACTAAACAACAACAATGAATGAAGGAATTATTGAATCTCTGCTCTTCAGCTCCCTACATGCTGATCCAACAATCGAGCAAACACGGCAGCCTTGCTAGTCATTTTAGGGGCAATTTTTTAAAAAATATGTATTTTTTTTTATGTGGACCATTTTTAAAGTCTTTATTGAATTTGTTACAATACTGGTTCTGATTTATGTTTTGGTTTTTTGGCTATGAAAATCTTAGCTCTCCAACCAGAGACTGAACCTGCACCCTGGCATTGGAAACATGGGCTCTTAACCGCCAGAGAAGTCCCTAGAAGCAATTTCTACTTAAATAAAAAAGCAAGTAGTGGGAAGGATGGGAGGATGAGGCAAATGCTTCTGACAGTAGTGCAAACCTTGGCTTTGGTCCAAATGACCAAAAGGGTGGGCTGGGACACCAGGTTGGTTCAGCCCCACTGCTGATGACACTGGTGATCTAGCCAGTGACCAGAGGGCTGAAACTGACATGCTGCAGAGACCTTCCCTGATCCCACAGCTTCCAGGGGATTCACGTGTGTGTGTGTGTGTGTGTGTGTGTGTGTGTGTGTGTGTGTTGGTCAGGTTTGAATCTAACCACGCTGTCCCTCCCTTCAATTGGGTCCTGACTCCTTGCCTCCCCTCCCTTTTGTGTGCTAAGTTGCTTCAGTTGTGTCTGACTCTGTGACCCTGTGATGCCCATATGGTCTTTTTCTTTTAGATCTCTGCTGATTTCTCTTTCGGGAGGGGGTTGGGCAGACCCAGCGAGGCAGTGTGTCTGGTGGCTTTTGTCTTCTCCGGGGGGAGGGTGGGTGCGCTGGGCTCCTGACTCGGAGAGGAAAAGGATGAGGATGTGCTGGGGGAACAGGTGACGCCGAAATGGAGCCATGGTGTGGAAGACGGAGGACTGAAATGTTAAGGGGTGGGTAGAAAATGTACCAAGATATTTTGAGGGCTAAATGTGTTCTAGAAGTTAAATGCATAGGATGTGATGAATCAGAAGAACAAGAGCCACTTAAGATTTTTAAAGCCGTTGGGTTGCCCAGGCAATACACAGACGTTTTGTGGACGGTTTGGCATTAGCGGAAAACATTTACAAGGCATTTGCCTCCTCCAGTATTCATCCATGAGTCCCTGGAGTGTTAGTGATGGCCAGGAGACCAAGACCCCAGAAGGCAAGCAGTTTGCTCAAGGTCACAAATTGGGTTTGTTGCAGAGCTGATAGGAGACCCCAGGTCCCCCTGCACCTTGGGGCTACCTTGCAGGGGCTGTTGCTTGTCAGCTTGCCTTTCGATGCCCTATGCAGGGTACTGATGCCACTGCAGCCTTCAGATACCGGGGCGCCACCCACAGTGACCATCCAAGAGGCTGTATTTGACCTTTAAGCTTCCAGCTTCCTGCCTGGGTTCTCAGCTCCAAGCCTCCCGGCCCATTTTCACCTGCAGTCCTAGAGAGCACCACGGACCACCCACTTGCCTGAGCCACTGGCTTTTCCTTTTTGTGTGCCCTCCCCCCCCATCCCACCCCAACCCCCGACGTGTGTTTAATCCATCACTGAGAACTTTCAATCCCATGTTTAAAACATTCCTGAATCCCTCCGTTTCTCTCCGTCTGGCTCCAAACACTTGTAGCCACATCAGCCTCCTGCATGGCCTCCTCACACCCACTCATCTGTTTTAGTTTTTATTTTCAGTACTTTAAATTTTCTCATAAAAACAGGTAGGTGCGGTGGAAAATGAGAAGTGGCCGTGACAGTGTCACTGGAGGCTGTCACTCGTCAGGGTGTCCAGGCCAGACTCCCCTGCAGCCAGAGCTTGGATCCTGTCTCCCCTGCCTTCTAGAATTGTCTGGGAGCGGCACTGTCCCCTCCCAGTAAATTCCATTCATGCTCTTCAGTTGGCCAATCTCTTTCTGGGGACGGAACCTAGGGTCTTTGGCTTATAACTCCACCCCCTGCATAGATGGTTGGGGTCAAGTAGGACATGTCAATGGAGCTGCTTCCATGAGACTGGAGTGTGGCTTGGTGGGAGGGGGTGGGGCCTGGGACACACACGCTTTAGAGAAAGCTGAAATCTTAATGATCGGAATTATATCAAATGTCAGGTGTCCTTTGGGAGGCAGAGATATTGTGAAAATGCTCTGTGAGGCCAAGGAGAGTGTAAGACCTTCTCCTTGTCTCACCAATTGAGGGGCCTCTTGTTTGTCGCTCAGTCATGTCTGACTCTTTGCAACCCCATGGACTGCAGCACATCAGGCTTCCCTGTCCTTCACCATCTCCTGGAGTTTGCTCAGACTCATGTCCATTGAGTTGATGATGCCATCCAACCATTTCACCTCCCACTCTTCCGCTATGCCTTCAGTTTAGCTTAAAAACGTAATTCAGGGGAAAAAAAAAGTGGGGAGTGGTGCAGACCCACCTCCATAGACTGTGAGCACCCAGAAGGCAGGGATTTATTTCTGCTCTGAATCAAGCGGGTTTGGGTTCAGTGCAGCAGCCTCTGGGGTCACTTTTCCGTAGCTGAGGGCAGGCCGGAAAGACAGCCCTATAGGCCGTGGACCTGGTCTCCCCCAGCATGGAGCCTGAGAAGCTGCCCACCAAGGATCAGGCTTCACCTGGGGGTTCAGCCCCTGTGAAGTTGATGTCAGCTCTCCCCACGCCGGGGAACATCATAAGCTCCCTCTGTTCAGCCTTTTGGTCGCTGAAAGCCGGGCTGCTGTCTCCTCCACCTTGGACAGCATTCTCATAAGAGCCTGACTCCTGCCGCCTGGGGAACAGAAAGGACACACCTTCGAGCCCCACCCCTGGAACTCATAACTGCCACCTGGGGGAAAGAGGCCCTTTGAAGGCACAGAACTTAATCACCATGTTTCTAATTTCTTTTCCATTTTGAAAGAGCAAGTAGCCAGGCAGACAAATGTGAAGGCAGAGCCATTAGCCTCTTGGAGGAGGAAGGGCCATAACCCAGGGGCCTGGGCTGAGGCTGCTGCTGGGGGGAGCTGGCCTGGGTCTCTGCATCTGCTGGGGCCATGGGCACTGCCGGCCTCTCCCCGGGGTGGTGCTCGCCCGGGGTGACAGAGCTGCGTCCTCAGCGCTTCCTCAAAGTCTACATGGAGCCTGTGGGTCCTCTGGGGGCAGAGGGTTGGGGAGGCTGTGGGGATGTGGGGTCTGAGCTGGGGTGCTGGAGGTGGGCCTGGAAGCTCAAAACCAGCTCTCCCTTTAGCTCTGTAGGCCTCAGTTTCCTCATCTGTAAAATGGGGCATGGGGTAAGATGCAAAGATGGCCAAGCTTTTCTTTGACCAGTCTGTATTTCCCATGAGCCTCTGAGGTGTCAGGCTGCCGGGCTGTGGTTCTGGGGTTTGGACAGTCTCTCCATCATCAGCAATTAGAAAGGAGCAAAGCTGCTTTCTGCACCCCCTTACACTGGACAGAGGCCCCTCTCCTTGCAATTGCCTGGACTTATCTTGGTGATAAGCACACTTGGGGCTTCCCAGGTGGCGCTAGTGGTAAAGAAACCTCCTGCCAATGCAAGAGATATAAGAGAAGCGGGTTCGATCCCTGGGTCAGGAAGATCCCCTGGAGCAGGACATGGCAACCCACTCCAGTATTCTTGCCTGGAGAATCCCATGGACAGAGGAGCCTGGCGGGCTACAGTCCATGGGGTCATAAAGAGTCGGATATGACTGAAGCGACTTAACACACAATACGCACAACTTGGTGATAAACAAAGGAAGCTGGGGAAGCACGTCCTTGTGTCCTACCTGGAAATGAACTTCACCTGCTGTGAGCTCAGATCAGATGGATGAGAGGGGCTGGCGGAGTCGGGCTGTCTATGTATCCCAGACATCAGACTGTCGGAGGGTGAGACAGCCAATGAGGCCAGTTGCGTGGCTTAAAAAACAAGAAGCCAGTGAGAGCAGAAACAGAACCCCTAGGAGTTATTCCAAAAATGTTCCATTTTAACCAAGTAAGTTTATTTTATTACATGCAGAGTACCATTGAATTTAAAGGAAGTTAATATGAAAGTTTGTATGTCTTCTTTTAAGCAAAAAGCCAGACAATATAGAATGCATCATTAGAGCCGGATGGTGAGGCAGGAGGATGTCATGGCCATATTTGCCTGTGAGCTGGTGGTTCAGCTTTTAGGTCCTTCCTCTTGACCTGCATTAAACCCCATCCTTATTGCCTCTGTGAAGTGTAGGAGAAGCTAAGCAGACGGCTTTGTTCTGCAATCCCCTTCAACACCTGTGGAGTGGATCAGAGCCACTGGCTGGTCCATCAGGGCATTCCCTTTAGTCCTCACCTCAATGCTCCTGGTGCCCATGGTCACCCATCCCTGCCGAGGGGCTCTGAGCTGGTGTCCGTCGCCCTCCACTTCTGTCCCCTTTCATTCTGGCCAGAGGGCATGTCCGTGTACAGAGCAGGAATCCAACTCCTGTCACATCCCTCTACAGGTCACAGAAAACTAACCTCTCTTTGCAGGGACACCCCCGTCCATCCAGTTGCCCCAGAAGCCACGCCCACTCTCCCCCTCCTCGGGCTGTCCAGCTGGACATCACGTTGTGTGATGCTCCCTCGTAGGAGCCTGAAATCCACATCTGGCTCCGCATTCCCACGGTTCCTGTCTTGGTTCACGTTGTTGGCGTCTGTCACCAGGACCCTCACAACAGTCTTGTCCCTCATCTCCACCTCCTCCCTCCCCATTCCAACCTTCGCTGTCGTCTGGACGGATCTTGGGCAGAACGCGGTGGAGAGAACATGAGATGAGACACAGACCTGTGTTTAAATCTGGTGTTCCCACTTAGACGTGTAGCCTCAGTGCAGCTGGTGTTTCTGTGCCTCCGTTCTGGATCTGTAAAATGAATGTAACATTGATTTCAGGTTATTCTTATGGAGACTGAATGAGATCTCCTTTTTAAGAAATGCTGACTAAGAAGCCATCAGCAGCTGCCCTTTCTGTTACCCTACTCCCCATCCTGTTTAAAATCTTCCAGTGACATAGTTTCAGGTCCCTTCATTGCACTGGTTGACTTTATCTAAGCCTGTCCAGCTTGGCACCAAGAACTAACCATATTATAATATATTTAAGGCAGGGTTTGCCCCACAGAGAGTAGAACATTCTGGCATATCCATCTATCTCACCAATGGAGCAACTGCTGGGGTCCAGGATGCTGTTTCCTTCTTGTGATAATGTCATGTATCTTCATCTGAACCATCTCGGGACCTCACAGACTCACAGGTCCTTTCTGTGTCCTGCTGGGGGGGATTCACCTGTTACATGTCACCTGTAGGGAACCAGGGTTTGGTCCCAGACATCACTCCATGTCAGAATGGAAACTGAGCCCAGATCCCATTTAATACTTTATTTGTATGTTTTGGCCACACTTCACGGTATTTGGGATCTGAGTTCTCCAACCAGGGATGGACCCCATGCCCCCTGCAGTGGAAGCACTGGGTCTTGACCACTGGAGTCTTAACCAGTGGGAAGTCCCACCACTGATTCTTCCTTAGGAAGGAGTGATGGAGGTTGGGAGAAGAGTTGGGGATGGGACAGGTCCAGGATCAGAGTCCACGCTGTGCTGAGGTTGGTCCGAGGTGAGGCAGTCGATGCCCTGTGACTTGGAGTCAAGGTTACTGGGCTCCTTGGGTCCCCTTATATCACCTGAATAAAAATCATGGCCTGGTGAGGGTCAGCAGGATCCAGTCATGCACTGAGTTCACCCAAAGTGCTGAGAGATCCTTGGCTTTTCCCGTCTCATGGCTCCATCACACTTTGACCCTCAACTTGCCTTTAAAACACCTTAGTACGGTTTCCACAGGAACGCCAGGTAACTTTCAAGCTCACGCCTTTGAAAGGCAAAAAGCTCTCCATCTTTTCAATGATGGCAGCCCCAGGTAAGCCGGAGGCTGAGCCACAGTGAGAAAATTCTGGTCTCATCCCTCAGAACCCGGGCATCAGCGTTCTCTTTTCATGTGCTGCTATTGTCAGAGTGCAGGAGATCTCTATTAATAGACTAAAGAGTTCATGCTTCTGGTGGTTTTTCTAAGAGGAGGCATGATGCAGCTGGCCAAGCTTGGCTGTCCACTTTTGCATGAGGTTTCAGCTGGGTGCGTGGCCGTAATTGGGTTGTGGGGCTACTAATGTGGTCATGCTGCCTGGAAATGCAAAAGCCATGAGTCAGTTAAACATCAAGTTGAAGTTATTTCCAGCTGATCACTGGCAGCATTGAGGCCCGGGTGATGGAGAGTGGACTTGGCAGGCGAGGCTGCCCATGCCATCCCCCGGCTCCCTGACTTCTGTCTCTGGGAGCACAGACTCCTCGTTCCTGCTCTGGGCCAGCCTGCCTCACTGGTGGGGGATCCAGTGGACTGGAGGGTTCAATTGGTTCAATTTGATTCTTTTAGCAAACATTTGCTCAGCTCCCACTGTGTGTCCAGAGTACATAAAAGCAAGTCTTCTTTGTGATGTTAAATTAGGGATTTGAAATAATCTTGTCATAATAATTCTAATGACAAGTTCGATGATCATCCTCTTCCCCTTCAACTCCCAGCTCCATGAGGTGTCCAAGGTGCCTCCACACCATAGGCTTCCATAGGTTTTCTATGCCATTGCGAACATGTTCACAAGTATAGGAATTTACAGGTATATGCATGATACAATTTGTATTTTCTGCAACTTTCTTTGCCCCCCCCCACCCCCGCTCCTAACCATATAACAGAGTTTCTAGGTTTCTACATATAAATCCAGCTTATTTCTGTTCAATAGCTGCATACGATCCCATGCTATTGTTACAGAACCAAACTTGGGTCTGCTCACAGTGTTTATTGCAGGTGCCAAGCAGGGAGTCCAGACAGCTACTGCTTAAAAGACTAAAACTCTCCAAACACTGTCAGGGAAAGGTTGTTAAAGACAGGGTGAAGGAGGTGGTTTGTGGGGTGTGTCATCAGCTCACGGGCCTTCTTCTGATTGGTTGGTGGTGAGGTCATTGGGAGCAGGCCTTCTTCTGATTGGTTGGTGGTGAGGTCATTGGGCGTTTACCTTGTGGTTCCATCTTGTGCTTCCAATTGGTCTGGGGTCTACGGGCTTATGGACAGCGGGCGGTTAACTTCTACCTGGTGGAGATTTCAGTATCTGTAAAATAGCTCAAAGGACCCAGCTCAGAATATTATCTATAGCCCTTGAAGAGGAATTAAAGGCCCTAGACTTTGTTTAATGACTAAACTATTATTTTGTCTTGCTTGACTGTTTTCCTTTCTGCATTTTCTCACTTCCTTAATTTACTCTTTGGAACTTGGGGAAGACCTAGGAGACTAAAGGTTTTCTACAGACAAGAAGTGGACAGAGGACTCGAGAGTGGGGTAGGTGGTAATCTGTTCAGAGAAAGCCTCATAGGGTCCTGCTTGGTCACGTTATGGGAGCTGAGTGGTTTCTTTAATCATTCTCCTTCCCATGTGTTTTCAGGTTGTTTCTAGCTTTTGCTCCCAGAAGCTTCCTTCTGGAAGTATTTGTGCCTAAAACAGGGGCTTTGGGAGTCGAGAGACCTGGGTGTGAATCTCAGCTTTGCCATTTATTATGTGAGCTTTCATGTAGTCTCTGAGCTCTTCTAACTTCAGCGTCATCAGCTGCAAAATGGGGACTGAAGTGACGCGGTGAGGCTGGCAGGGGATGGTCCAGATCAAGTGTCTGGGAGAAGGGCCTGACATGTGTGGGTGCTCAAAAAACATCAGGGGCACCTGCAGGTTTGGAAGGCTCTGCTTGTCTTGGCAGGTTTCTTGCTGTTTGTGACTGGAGGCTAGGACTCTCCAGGGTCTGGGGAATGCAGATCCCGCCATGCCAACCCTTCCATACCTGCAGTCATGTGAGAGTTGAACCATAAAGAAGGCTGAATGCCAAAGAATTCATGCTTTGGAACTGTGTTGCTGGAGAAGACTCTTGAGAGTCTCTTGGACAGCAAGGAGAGCAAACTGGTCAATTTTAAAGGACATCAACCCTGAATATTCATTGGAAAGACTGATGCTGAAACTGAAGCACCAGTGATTTGGCCACCTGATGCAAAGAGCCGACTCACTGGAAAAGACCCTGATGCTGGGAAAGACTGAAGGCAGGAGGAGAAGAGGGATGACAAAGGATGAGATGGTTGGATGGCATCACCGACTTAAGGGACATGAGTGTGAGCCAGCTCCAGGAGATGGTGTAAAGGAAGCCTGGCATGCTGCAGTCCTTGGGGTTGCAAAGAGTTGAACACAACAGAGAGACTGAACAGCAGCAAAGATGCAGCCTCCTCTGGCGGGGGTTGAGGCGGGCAGGGCCCCGGGAAGCCCCAGGGAGGAACTAGGCCTCTTGCTTCTGCTCTGTGAGTAGAACCCCTCTGAGGCTCCCCATCCCCCGGTTCAGTCCCTGTGCCAGGCACCCATGCGGCAGATAAGTTTCTTCAGCTGCGGTAGCAGCTGCCACCTCCTGCGTCAATGTCACTGGCACTTCTCCTTAAGGGCTGTCGTCGTTTATCTAGATTTATCTCAGTTCTCAGTGGCTGCAGCTGGCAAGTGCCGTGGAGCTGGTCTTGAACGGTCAGCCTCCTGTGATGAAAAGCTGACAACACATGGGGTCTGGGTGTCAGCCCCGTGCATTCTGCAAACAGGCAGAATGTTCACCGGATCACATCTGCCTCCGTGGGGCTGGCCCCCCACCCGCACGCCAACCAAGAGGCTGACATGGTTTGCTTTGCAGATCCTCTCCATTCTAGGGTCCAGGGGCCACTGGGGTCATCCCTGAGTCATTCTACTGCTTCTCTCTGGAGACTCCAAGGCCATCAGACACGTGTACCCCTGTGGCCTCCTTAATAGCCCAGAAACCCTTGGGTGTCCATGTGGTTTGGGGCTTGTCCATGTACTCAGAATTTTCTAGGTCAGAGATGTCAATAGTGGCCCCCACACTGGTTTCCATCACTGGTTCATGGTGAAATGAGAAAAATAAGAACAGAGTGGTGAGTTTTCTTAATGCTGAGTATGGTCAATTTTGAGGACTGTTCTTAATACTCTGTGGTGGAGAGATCACCTTTTTGGCAGTAAAATGTCATTTTGAAAATGGTGGTCATTTATTTTTTGACAATTGGAAGCATTTCCAATGATATTTTCATTTCTGTGATTTTTCTGTTCAAGGACTTGGCCCATATGTCCATTGGGTGTTATGCTTTTCATGTTGATTTGTAAAATAGCCTAGATTTTACAAACATCAACCTCTCTAAGGAAAATATTTGCAAAGGCTTCCCAACTTGTCGTATGTCACTTGATTTTATGGATCACACTTTTTGGTGTGTAGTTTGCATTTTTATGTATTCATATTCAATTCTTTTTGCAATTTAGATAAAGCTGTGAGAAATCTATTTTATATTTCAAATTTGTATGATTTTTCTCCCTTAAACTTCAATATTTTATTAGTTTCTCCCCTGTTTTTACGTCCATATTTGGACAGATTAGAAAATAGGCAATCCTTTGTGGAGTCCCAAACTTTAGAATTGTCCTTATCTGTTACATCCTGAATATATACAGTCCTGAATATTCATTGGAAGGACTGATGCTGACGCTCCAATACTTTGGCCACCTAATGCGAAGAACTGACTCATTGGAAAAGACCCTGATGCTGGGAAAGATTGAAGGCAGGAAGAGAAGAAGACAGAGGATGAGATGGTTGGATAGCATCACCGACTCAATGGACTTGAGTTTGAGTCAGCTCCGAGAGTAGGTGATGGAAGGGAAGCCTGGCATGCTGCAGTCCGTGGGGTCGCAAAGAGTCAAGAGTCAGACACGACTGAGTGACTGAACTGAACTGTTGCATCCTGAGGCCTGGCGACACTGTTCCAGGTGGCCTCTCCCACTCCCTTGCCCACTCCTGGGTACTTCTGGTTTCAATGTAACAGGCTCTTTAGCCCAGCATCACACCTCATTCACGCTTGATATCACCAACACAGCTGGAGGTGTTGTCATCTGAGATCGATTAAAAAAAAACAATAACAAAATCTGATACATTTTCTGATCATTTCCTGATTTCTCTAAAATGTTGGATTCGCCTTTTCTCACCTTCCATCCCAGCGTCTTTCCTGGTTGACTTGTTGGCACAAAACTCCGTCAGCTCGCAGTTTCAGCCTCATCCTCTGAAGCTGCTACTGCAGCTCACACCTCTCAGTAGGCACCAGTTCAGTGTTTTCTGATTTCTCACTGACAATGGCTACTGCTACATCTCACTCAGAGCAATCCACGTGGGAAATAAAGATGGGGGTGACCCTGTTCCCTTGCATTTATAGTCATAACAAGCAGTGTCTCCTGTGTTACCCACTGTCACCTCGCTATGACACACCCATTTGCACTCGTGCGTAAAATTGCTGACTTAATTTTGGAGCATTCATTGTTTTCTGAGGGAATTAGGGGTCTCAGACTGGGTCAGGAACTGGAGAGGGTGGCTGTGGCAGAAGCTTCAAGTACCCTGTGTTGCGGAGCTAGCCCTGGGCATTTGGCGCAGCCTGCTCTTCCTCTGGCTGTGATGTGAGACCTGGGGGAAGTTGCCACTTGCACGTGCCGAGTCTTCCTGAATCTGGAAAGCGGATAGGTGGCCTCTACTGGGATGCCCGTGCAAGCCATCGAGGCACAGGATGAAGATATTAGAGCTTGTATTCTTACTTTATCTCTAAAAATAATCCATCTGGATAGAGATTAACGTCTTGTGCCAGGAACTCATGCTCCACCTATGGTTCATGAGTCTGAAGCCCTGTACCAGTCCCCCTGGATGGTGTGTCCTGTATGGTACTGAGGGAAGGAGGAGCTTCATTATGCAAAAGCGTTGGCTTTCAGCCCAGTGCGGCGTTTTTCCCTTTCCCCAGGCCCCACTAAAGTGTATTATCTAGTTTGAACCAAACTAACCCTTAACAAGAATGAGTGACTAAGATTTCTTGAAGAAATGCATGGATGAATGAGAAGTGATTTTGCAAAGACAGAAAAACAGCAAGAAAAACAATATAATCAGCCTTTCTTCTGTGCCTAGAACAATCTCTCCGTCACTCTCATTATGAACGAAAGACAATGAAAGACCTAATTGGATCACATAAGAACTTGACTTAAACTGCCCAGTTCTCTAGGCTTTAAAAATATAGACTTGCTTCCTCTTGTTAACAATGTGCTTTGTGTGGTGTGTCTCCATCCAAGCATTCACCAGCCCCAACCCTGCTTGGCTTCTGAGATGAGACAGGGGATGTTCAGAGTGGCATAGCCAAAAACCAAGTGGTGTGTCCATTGTGCCATTGGGAGCACGACTCAGATGACCATTAAACTCTGATGACCACTAAAAACAAGTATGAACTGGCACTTCAAACGTTTGGTATTTGAGATATTCACATGGATGTATGTCAAAGCATACCACCAAACCTGTTTTCAAAATGACGTGACTTCTACCACATTGCTCTCACTAAAAATATGGATAGCATTTTAAGGAGAGCAGACATTTTGCATAATTAATGAGTAAATTTAAATACATTGGGAACATTTAAAATTTTTCATGGCATCCTTTCAAAAAGCATTTAGCATTTGCTTTACAAGAAATATATTTATACAGAGACACATACGTTATAATTTATATACAAAGAAATACCTGTTTGGGGGGTGTGACCCAGGATTTTTATTGATAAGAGATATCCCATCAAAGAAGGGTAAAGATGTGAATCTGACAATTATGGACGAATCTTCTGGCTATGATGTTTCCCTTGGGGTCTCTTTCAGAAGCCAGGTCACAATTACAGGAAGAAACATTTGTAGAGGGTGTATCAGGATCTGACATCTAACTTAAATTTTTAAAAGATCGATCAAAAATTTGTTGAGACCTATAAGTGGCTTCTACCTTTTTATCACTGTGGAACATTAACAGAAGGATACAGTCTTTGCTATTTCAAATGTCCTTTATTGCTGCACTGCTTAGAGATGATATATACTTTTGGGGAGCAGACAAGTGAATTATTAAATGAAAATTTACTGCTTACATTTTCTAGAAGAGATAATACAATGCATAATACATATTACATATTATTACATAAAACATATTACACCCACCCTGTAGATATCTGTATAATACAATGCATCTTCAATGACCTCTATTTTTTAAAAGTCTTGAAATTCATAATACTATCAAATCAAGTTGAGTAAAAGTACAATTGCCATTTAGAAGTTTTCTAAACTAAAAATAAATGCGGGAAATTAAAAAATATCTAGAGCAGCACAGTGCCCTGAGGCCTTCTTGGTCTTTTGCCATTTTGACGAGTGTGGTCATGAGAGTGTCAGGGACCCTAGGAGGGAACTCGCTCTGTTTTGAGGGAGGGGATCCAGGGACAATCTGGCCCTGAGGGAGGGAGGATGGGGTGAACCGCAGAGCCTGGCCAGCTCCTGGGGGTGGAACAAACTCTTGTCCTGAGCTCCCTGTTTGTTTCCATGGAAATGCAGGATTTGGGGATAAATGGAGGGAAGGAGGAGCAGAGGAGGGGACGAGGAGGAAAGGGTAGCACCCACGAGGGGCTTCTTGGAGGGAAGGAGCCAAGCCTTCTAAACCTGTGCCCAGGGACCGGGAGCAGTGTTCTCTGGGAGATGCTCCACCTGGGTTATCAGAGGCACGAGGGTCCACTTCCAGGAGCTTGACTTTAATCTGTTTCAGTGACGACTCTTCTCTGATCTGCAACCTCCTTGTGGCGATGAGGAGGCATCTATCAGTCTCCCGAGCTCCCAGAGGACCTTTGAGAGCTCTCAGCTCACTGGACAGCATCAGGCTTTGGAGAAGAAGAAATACTTCTCTGCTTTTCTTCAAGGTCTTGTAGTTACCCCTGCACCCCCCCGCCCCCCCTCCCCACCGCCTCCTGCCCCGTAGATATCTGGAGCTTCATCTGCATGGCTTACCTCGTCTCTTGCTTCAGGACAGTTCCCCCTTTGCTCCAAATCATCTGCTTTGACAGAATATTCCTAGAAGCTCCACTTCTTGACAAAGTTCAGTCACTTCAGGGACTTGCCTGAAAAATTTGGATCTGTACTGTCCACTGGGGCTTGCTCTCAGATCTCCTCCTCTTCTTCTGCTCTGATATGGACTTTTCTTTCCATCTTGGGCACTCAGATGCTCCCTTCCTCATATCAGTCCTTCTCTCCAGGCCCAAGAGCAGGAGCCCGGTGGTCCAGCCAGTTTCCACCTCCTGACCCCACATTATCACCTGTGTGTCTTCTCTCATGGAAGCTGCCACTTCTTCCTCCATCAAAGGACATTCCTGCAGGGACTGGTCAGCCTTCCACGGGTCCTAGAGGTCAGTATACAGGTCCCGAGTATTCCTTCAGTTGCCTGCAATAATTTTAAAGTGTTTTAACTTCTTCCTCT
Organism: Dama dama; assembly: GCF_033118175.1. Classification (NCBI taxonomy): domain Eukaryota; kingdom Metazoa; phylum Chordata; class Mammalia; order Artiodactyla; family Cervidae; genus Dama; species Dama dama. The sequence goes on from NC_083702.1 coordinate 13,687,669, forward strand.
TGTGTTCCGATGGGTTTGGCTTCTTCGTTCAGAACGTGGATCTTTGTTGAAGTGACAGACATCTGGTCCTCCTCTTGATCTGACCATCCAGGTGTTGCTAAAAAGCCTGCAATGGGCGGAACCTCAAGGTTGGTGTGTCTAGACCTCCAGGGACCCCAGGCATAGGTCTTTCTCCATCACAGGGTGAAACTCCCACCATCCCCTATACCGGGAAGGTCTTTGAACTCAGGACAGTGTGGTGAGCACTTGTCTATCCATAACCATCAGGCCTCATGCTGGTGTCCCTGGGCCCTGTAGGGGGCCTGGCACGCAGTGGGCATGCAGTGCTCCCCATGTTTGTGGAATAAAAGCCCAAATAAGTGAAAGAGCCATCGTTGGCAGTCTCTGAGGACTCACACACAAAGTTCTACTATTTCAGGGGATGGTTCTGTTCCATGGGTTTTGAACTCCCCTGGGCCTAAAGCGTCTGTGTAAAATAATTAAAAACACTTAACAAATGTTTGACATTGGGTGACCACAAACCATTCATCAGAATTCACCCTTTGAATTACAAAGAAGAACTCAACGTTATTTGAAAAATAATCACATTAAGGTAAATTTAGCAAACAAGTCACAAAAATCAAAAAGCAACTCTGGAAATCTCAAAATTCTTCTAAATAAACTTTGAATCAGGAAAAAAAAAAATAACCCACAAGAGCCCAAACTGCACCGTTATTTAGGATACTGACAGTGAAAGCACTGTATAGACACCTGTGAAAGAGAGCCAGTGTTATACAAAGAGGAAAATGTATGCATTTCATACTTAACTAAAGATGAGAGTGTGGTGATGAATTGGACAACTGAGCATCTGGCTAGAAAAGTTAGAAGTGGGGAGAAAAAGAAACACAAGGAAAGGAGAGCAGTGGAAATAATGTTGCAACAAAGTCTTTGGGAACTCAGAAAATCTGAAGACTCAATAAAGTAACTGAAGAGTGGATTGTAGGGTGGCTATTATTTCTTCTTTTAAACAGAGAAGGCAGAGATACAACAGTGTAAATGAAAAAGAATGGAAAACCAAAGGCAAAGAGGAAAGTGACTTTTCGGAGCCTACCTTCCAGAAGGCTGTGCTGGTGGGGGAAGAGATGGGGAGCTGGTGGTGATGTTGTTTGAGGCTCCTGGGCAACTGCCCACCCCACGAGAGCAGCACAGTCCCTCCTGGGGTGGGTGGGAGGTAAGACATTCCCATCTGGACCACCCTGTGGCTGGGATCCCCGGGTAGGCTGGGAGCGGCTGCGAGTCCCCTCGGATGCACCCTGTCCTGGGGGCTGGTGGCCATGGTTGGGCCTTTTTGTACTTTCCCTTGCCTCCATCTGCTACAAAAGATCATCTTTAAAAAGTGAGACGACAGATTCTGGATCCAAAGTCTTTTACAGTTTGGATTCTTGTGAAGATCGCGGGAAGAGCAGATGCCCTCCCTGGAACCCATGTGTGTACTTGTGGGACAAATGAACGAATGAGTGGCCCAAGGACAAAGCCATCATTTGATGACCTTGAGGATGACCTGTAACCCTGTGGGCTCTGTAGATGGTCTTCACCGTAGAGCTTAAAATCTCAGGGAAGAAGCCATAGCTCTGGGGAGGGTTCTGTGTCCTACAACGGCGTCACATTTTACAAGCCATTAATTCTCAAATTCGACATGTCCAAAACCAGCCTTCTTTTTCATTTATTTATTTTTTTAATTTGAAACCAAATTTTATTTCAGAATATATTCAAGGTGAAGATTTTTTGAGTGATAGGATTTTATAATTTGGAGAACACACACACACACACAAATGCTCAGGCTCCCTTTGGGATGTTCTGGATTTTAATCTGGCAAATAAAACTCCATTCTGATAGGCAAAGTTGTTCACTATTTTGATCAACTCTGTTATAAAAACAAGAGTTCTTAACGACTCCCAAACCTGCTCCCTGCTCCCCCCAACTTCATCTAACTAAGTGGCCCAGCCATCCAGCTAGAGTTGCTCAAGGGAAACCCTTGGGATCTGTCTTCGGTTTCCTTCTCCCCCGACTCACATGCAATCTACCATAAAGTCTCCTCGAGACTGCCTCTAAGACATTTCCCAAACTGGCACTGTGTCTGTCTCCCACCCCGATTTCCCGCCCCGAGAGCCATGGCCCACAGCCTCTTTCTTACGTGGTGTTCATGTGTCTGCTCCTTTTCTCTCTGGGTTTCTCCGTGGACCACGCGAAGTTATCTTTAACTGTGAATAGACCACATCACCCACCACCTTCTAAGCGACATTCGTCTGGTTTGTGATAAAATCCAGACCCCTTTCCCTGGCCTTCAGTCTCCTGACTTATACACAGCCTGGCCCCCTCCAGCCCCGTCAGCGTCAGCCTTGACTTTCTCCCCTACACCCAGCCCGCCCTGGCCACAGTAGCCTTTGTCTCTTTTCTCCAAGTTTGTTCCTATCTTAGAGACTGGCCCTGGCTCCTTTTCCCCAAAATGCATGCCCCCAAATCTTCTTGTAACTGAATCATTTAAATTTGCCTGGTTTCAGCTTAAACGTCTTCTCTCTGAACCCAACTCAAGGAGCCCCCCATTCCCTCTCTCACGCCTCCCTGTGATATTTTCAGTGTTAGCTACAGAGTGATCGCAAAGTCCTTGTACTTTGCCACACATCTGTGGCAGTGGCCAGGAATGGCCAGTGGCCAGTCCTATTCCTCCTGAGTCTGGAACTCAGTCACCAAGGATTTGGGTTAATTTCCTTTCTTATCAGGTGCACTATGAAGCTTTTCCCCTGTCACTCTAGGAGCATGCTGTTCCCAGATGCTGGGAATGCTTTTCTCCTGTCTGAGGTGCCTTCCTGGCCTTCCTGGTGATCACAGCAACACCCCTGCCCGCCCATCGGCATTTCTCCTTCTGGTGCTAACACCTTGCTTCCTGGTGATCACCTCCCCACTGGCATCTCTCCCCCTGGGGCTGGCCCCCTTGCTTCTCATGCTGCTTTAGCCCGCTGATCCCTAAGGGGATTGGGGCCAGGAGGAGGACGCCTGCTCCAGACAAGAGCATTGGGGCTGTGGTCTCTTGCAGTCCCCTCCGCCGCAGGGCAAAGTCCCAGGGAGATGGGCCCCTTTCCTCCAAAGTCGTCCGCTTTTAGTCTGTCTGAAAAATCTGGTCTCAGTTCCCTCCAGATATTTCTTGTGATCAGTAGGTGTTGAGTGGAAGTCGTGGTCAGAGGGGAAATTCAGAGATCAGTTCTCCCTCGATGGGAAGGGACCGGCATGCAGGTCAGGCCAATAGCACCATGTTGATGGAAGGAGCTAGGCTGCTATGATCGGGGAAGACTGTGGACGCTGCTGGAATTCCTGGGGCAAGAGTGAAGTGGGGAGACACAGGAGGCGCAGCGGTGGGCTGGCCTGCTTCAAAGGTGAGGGTGAGGGGGCTCCACAGGGTGGCCGAAAAGTGTGCAGTGCAGAAGCTGCCCACATATGCTCCCTGAGGTGGTCCTGGCTATGGCCCTGCCTCTGGCTGTGACCATGGGGGAAAAAAGACTGGGGAAAACATGGTCCTCAAGGGCACGGTCCTGGGGCTCCCCTGGCTCCCTTGGGGGGAGGTCAGGAGGTGAGGGAGGGGGCTTTTGTACCATATAAGTTAATGATGACTGAATGAAGGACTTGGAGTAGAGCAGGGCACGGATTTGGGGGGCTGTGGGCTGGAGGGAACCTCTGGGCTGGAGTAGACCTCCCAGTTCTGCCTTTATAACCTGACAGGGAGTGGACTTGATAAATCAGAGTTATGTGCATCCACGTGTGTCCTCACTGTCACCGTTGCTGAATCAAAGCCGGACAAGCACAGACAGAAGGAAACCCTCTGCCTCTGGTGCCTGGGGCCGTCCAGGCAGCATCAGACCCAGGGAGCGGGGGAGCCATACCGAGGCCCTGCCACAGCCTGCTGGCTTTCTTGTTAGTCACCAGAGGCAGGTACCTTTACTTTGCTGATTTAAGTTGCAGACACAACACTCTATCGACTCATGCCAATCAGCTGAGTTAATGTTTGTGAAGTGCTTTAGAACAGTGCTTGGCACTGTTAGCTGTTCCAGCTATTGTTATCATTATAGCAGCTGCAGTGTTTCAGCCACTAATTTCTGATAACCCGAGTAAACCAGGGTTACTCGAGGGTAACAGGGAAGCACCCATGGGTTCCATTGGCTCATTGGATGAGCTTCACAGACAGGGAGGAGGAAGTCACCCAAGCAGCTGGTCCACATGGCTGTTTGTTTGGACCTAACACTCTGGCTTTGGTTTTTCCAGTGGTCATCTATGGACATGAGAGTTGGACTATAAAGAAAGCTGAGCACCAAAGAATTGATGCTTTTGAACTGTATTGCAGGAGAAGACTCTTGAGAGTCTCTTGCACTGCGAGGAGATCCAACCAGTCCATCCTAAAGGAAATCAGTCCTGAATATTCATTGGAAGGACTGATGCTGATGCTGAAACTCCAATACTTTGGCCACCTGTTGTGAAGGACCGAATTGTTGGAAAAGACCCTGATGTTGGGAAAGATTGAAGACAGGAGAAGGGTAGACAGAAGATGAGATTGTTGGATGGCATCACCGACTCAGTGGACATGTGTTTGAGTAAGCTCCGGGAGTTGGTGATAAGACAGGGAAACCTGGTGTGCTGCAGTCTATGGGGTCACAAAGAGTTGGACACGACTGAGCGACTGAATTGAACTGAATCTCTGGCACTGGCGCCTCATGTGGGTGAAGTGCTTGGCCAGCCCAGAGGCCCCCTTTAGCAACGGGCATGTGCTATAGGGTGTGTGCAGGCCACCCATCCGCTGGTGGGACTTGTGATGTGGGTGTTCCCTACCACCAAAGGGGGTGCCCGTATGATTCCACCTGAATTTAGAGACTTGGCTAATAAGCCTTCACTCTGGGCCTATGTCCTGGCCTGGGACGCTGGGCGGGGCCGGGCCATCCTGGGATTCAGGGCACCCTCTTCCCTGCCCAGCTCACTGACTCAGGCACAGACACACAGCCCACTGGGCTCATAGATGTTCACAAAGTCCAGGAGAGATTGTCTACCCCTGGACTACTGGCCAGAGGAGTGTGTGAGCAAGGCCTCTGGGGGTGAGACCCTCGTGGTTAAGCTGTTTGCTCCTGAGTAAGGATTCGCTCGTCACGCACCACTGCACCCTCGAGCCTTTGCTGTCTGCCCCCAGGCTGCCCTAAATTGTCCCACCTTGGCTGCTCTGGGGCCTCTGCCCTTCCTGATCGTTTCCTTCTCCTCTTCCTAGAACCATCCACCAGTCCTCCTCCCCAGCACCTCATTCCCCATCCTGAGCCCCTCATCCCCCGCACAACCTCACTCTAGCCGCGCGGTCTTGGCTGTCCACTGTTCTGGGAAAACATCTTGGTTGAACTCTCGTGGGTCACCCATACCAGCCTGTGCAGGCAGCCCTCTGAGGGGTCCTGGGGGGCTGAGACCCCAGGCTGGAGACCAGCTAGGCCTCTTAAATTCAAGGGAGACCCGTCAGACTTGTATTGGAAACAGAGTCACGGATGCATGTCAGACCGACTTCTTGTGCAGCCAGCAGTGACTATTGGGAACGGCAGGCTCTCCCCTGGGCCTGGGGCAAGCACAGCGTGTGCTGCGCACCAGCTCAAGCCTCTGTTGGGGGCTGTTGGTGAGCAGAGATGGGCTCTTCTCCCCTCTTTTATTTGGTCCAGTTTGCTGGATGCTGTTGACTTACTGCTTCGGAAATCAACCCACAACCATCTCGATCATCTTCTTTGGTGGGAGAAGCAAGTGTGACTGCCTTTGATGGAATGAGCCATGGGGACCCTTTTCTGAACGATGGGGAGTCAGGTCCGGGGCATCTATGCTAATGAGCTTCCCTCGCCCTTTCTTGGCAGGATCTGCTGACCCACAGCGAATGTTCTGGAAAGCCCTAGTGGACCCGAGATGGAAGGAGGGTAAAGACAGAGATGGGCATGTGGGGCTTGGGGGTGGGGGGTGGTGGTGAAGGAATCACGGAGCATCTTACCCTGTGTCTGGACAAGAGAGCAAGGTCTCACTTGTGTTTTCCCAAATAGGTAGCTGGTATCAGAACACTGGAATGTTCTCTTCTAAAAACAGATACTGCATGTTATCAGAGCTGTTCTTTCCTTTATCATTTTTCTCGTTCTTTCTTGATTTGAAAATCCATTAGTTTTATTGGTGGCATTGCATTTTGTTTGGAGGGGGCATATCTAGCATAGTGTTTGTTTTCTCTACACCCTTTCATACCTTCTCCAAATCCCCCGGGCCGTTTGGTATTTCTGAACCTTCACTTAAATGCTGTTCCCTGTGCCTGGGACCCCCATCTTCTCCGTAGGGCTCCTCCCAAGCCCTGAGACCAAACTCCTACTCATCCTTCAAGACTCAACTGAGACAGCACTTTCTCTGGGGAGCCGTCCCTGTCTCCTTTATCTCCACCCCTCAACCCCCACCCCCTGCCAACCCCTAACCTTGGACTCTCGCCCACTGATCTCATGACACCTGTGCATGTATTTTCCATGCTTCCCATCCATATGTTAATTACAGTCGAAGCTATTGTGTCTCTCTTCCCTTCTAGACAGTAAGCTTTTTGGGAACAGCGCATGTCAGTCCTGGTCGTGTCCGCCTTGGTGACCACAAGCCCAGACACGTTCTTCTGCAGATACTCTCACCCCACTCTGGCGCTCGCCCCCTCAACTGGCCTCGAGAAGAAATGACATATGCTTGGGGGCACATCTACCACAAAGAAGGGCTCTTCTTTTTATGCTGGCCAGTGGGTAGACCCACTCAGCAACTTTCCTTTTGTCACCTATACCCTTCTCCTGCCTGTCTGGGGAGTCCTCAGACGTTTTGGTCTCAGGACCCCTTTGTAATCTTGAAAGTCACTAAGGACACCAAAGAGCTTTTGTTTATGTGGATTATGTCTACTGATGGTTCCAGTGTTATGAAGGGAAGCTGAACTTAAAAAATATTTATATATACACTACCTTAAACATAACAATAATAAATCCGTTACACACTCACATGAGTATTTTTGAAACAAACAAACAAAAGAGGAGGTAGTGTTATTTTATATCAGGGTTTCTAAACCGTGGCCATATTTAAATCTTGGGCCAGGTTATTCTTGGTGATGTGCAGGGAGTGGGGCAGAGGGAGCTTTCCTGTGCCTACTTGTAGAACTTTGAGCAAAATCCCTGGTGTTCATGCCCACTAGGTGTTAGGGGCACCTAGGGCCACCCACCACCACCTCTCAGCTATGACAACTAATGTCCCCTGGAGTGGGGCAGGGGACAGTCTCATCCTGATTGAGAACCACTGTTTTACATCTGCAGATCTTTTAAATGTCTTCATTTACAGAAGACAACTGAATCCTTCCACCTGCTTCTGCATTCAGTCTGCAGTGATTATGTTGTTTGGGTTGAAGTGCGTCTTGAACTTACAGCTGTCCACAGACACGTGGTTGGAGAAGGGAGATGCATTTTAATAGCTTTCAAAATAACTGTGTGTAGTCTTCTTTGGTGCTATCCCAAAACCCAACATGTGGTGGTTTCTTCAAGCTTAGTTGTAACGTGGAGTCTGCTGTGTTCATGAACTTTTTCTACTCTGTTACATCCAAATACATCCATTTATCTTAACCTTTGGATGGTTCCTTTCACGCATGTGAGATTTTCGAAACATCACACATAACTTCTTTGGAAAAGTTTTGCACGGGTCTTGTCAAGTTTGACGCATCTCACCGTAAAAGAAATTACATGTGTTCATATTCATCTTATTACAAAAGTTTTAAAATTCTGGGCAACTGTCAAGATCACAACAACAGATTCAAGTTATCCAAAAATCTGTTTCTACCTGGAAAGATCCGATTTTGGGAAAGATCTGATTTTTTAAAAAATCCGATTTTGGCCAAAAAACACTAAGAATTGTTCTCTTAGAAGTGACTGGCTCGCTGGTGATTGAAAAAATGGCTACTGAATACCAGCGTTTACACAACTGGAGTACAGATGGCTCTTCCAAATGAAGATGCTATTTAAAGCGGTTGCTGCAGCCCCCAACTCAACCCCCTCCCCCATGGGCTCCTTCCCGACACCCCACCTTGCCCCGATGGACAGCCCGAGTGCTTTCTGGGTGCCTCCCTCAGCAGCCCAAAGAATATCATAAAAGTGTATCAGGAGTGAGTGAAATTCACGTTTACTGCTTCATCAAGGGCATTCCTAAGGGAAACTGGCTTTTTTCCCCCTCCACTCCCCATCCCCCTTCCCAGTGGCCTGTAAGAAATGAGACAACCAGACTGCTCCGTTCAACTGGCCCTGAGACCCGTCTGAAGCATCTGCCGCACACTCAACACCATCAGTGCAAGTATCGACACAGCGGCAAAGGCACATGGCACCTTCGATTAACGACGAAGCTAGTTCTGACCTTGCTGAGCCAGAAGGGGTCTGGGGACCCCAGTGGATGCCTTCTGGTCTCCACCAGCCTCGTCTCCCTCTGATGGTGAGGTAAGACTACTGCAGGTGTCTGTCTTGAGCAAACAGGAGCTGTTTACATGATGAGCTAGGGAAGGGCCCCAGGAGGTGGTCTGATCCAGCCCCTTTGGACTGCAGACTGGCAGACTGAGACCCAGCCAGGGGATAGACCCAAGGTCTCACAGCTGCTCGGGGAGGAACTAGACCTAGAACCCAGGTCTTCTGATTCCCAGTCCAGTGCTCTTCCTTCTAGCTCTCACCCCTTAGTCCTCAAGCCCTCTTGGGGCCTCAACAGGCGTCCACCTGCAAGATGATGCTTGAAGGCACGTGGGGTGACTGTACATCATTATACTCACACACAGAGCACGTGTCGGCAAGCTTCTCTTGGCCCAGCAGCACTGAGGGGGTTGGGGGAGGGGGCTGGCTGCTACTGTCTCCAGGTGCTGGGACCACCAGGTGGGCAGAGGTGCCAGGTGGCCCCTGTGTGTTCTGACAGTCAGGCACCCCTTCGAGCTGATTAGCCAGGGAACTCTGTGATTCTTTGGCTTCATTGGGTCACATCACAGTGTGATTACTTTATAAGGACTCCCCACCTTGCACAGAGTTCGAGCCTCGCAGAGGCAGCAGCAGAAACAACAACAAAGTAGCAGTAGCTGATGTGCAATTTGGCCCCATGAGATTTCATCCAGATCAACTGCAGGTACTCTTAGTATTTATCAAAGAAGATAACCAGTGTAATGGATTCTTCAGGGCGTGTGAAAAAGCAGGGTTTATGTGTACAGTTACCAAGGAGGCTCAGACTGCCCTCGCCTGTTTCCTGGACAAACACCATGACATCATCATCATAGACCACAGAAATTCCTGACATCTGGATACTGAGGCACTGTGCAGGTCTATCAGATCATCAAAACTCTCAGAAAACCAGTTATTATTGGTGTAGTACGCAGGGTAGATAGAGAAGAGCCTATCTCTTGGATCCAGCCGTTGTGGGCGGCTGAGACGGCGCACAAGCGTGGCTGGGAGGAGCTACTCCATGTCCGACCGAGGTCAGGCGCGGCGGCCGGGAGGAGCTACCCCACACCCCAACAAAGCTAGTGGAGGTGATGGAATTCCAGTTGAACTCTTTCAAATCCTGAAAGATGATGCTGTGAAAGTGCTGCACTCAATATGCCAGCAAATATGGAAAACTCAGCAGTGGTCACAGGACTGGAAAAGGTCAGTTTTCATTCCAATCCCAAAGAAAGGCAATGCCAAAAAATGCTCAAACTACCACACAGTTTCACTCATCTCACATGCTAGAAAAATATGTTCAAAATGCTCCCAGCCAGGCTTCAACAGTATGTGAACCGTGAACTGGCTAGGTCCTTCTGCCTCCCTCCCACAATCATTGGAAGGACTGATGCTGAAGCTGAAACTCCATTACTTTGGCCTCCTGATTCAAAGAGTGGACTCATTTGAAAAGACCCTGATGCTGGGAAAGATTGAGGGCAGGAGGAGAAGGGGACAACAGAGGATGAGATGGTTGGATGGCATCACCGACTCAATGGACATGGGTTTGGGTGGCCTCTGGAAGTTGGTGATGGACAGGGAGGCCTGGCGTGCTGCGGTTCATGGGGTCGCAAAGAGTCGGACACGACTGAGCGACTGAACAGAACTGAACTGACCTTGCACTTTGACAAACTTAAAAGAAGCTTCTGGAAGGTTTTCCAGGGAGCTTCCATGTCCTCAGCCATCACTATGACCTCCTGTGCCTCGCAACAGTATTCCACAGGAAAACTGCAGCTGTTTTTCTCTGTCCCAGGGGGCAGGGTGGGGAGTGCGGGACATGGAAAACAGATGCGGCTTCTCCCCGTAAACAGGCTTCTGGCATGGAGTCACAGTTATTCATGACGGTGAGGGCAAGGACCTCTTCCTGGTGACCTGCAGTGTTCTTTAGAAAGGAAGTGCAGGGCCTGCCTTTGGTGGGGGCTGAGCTGAGAAAAAGGGCCCCTCTTCCCCCTTGGTTTCACTTAAGCACTGCAGAAAGATAATTTACTGGCCACCTGCAGAGCACGGAAAAGTTTAGAAGTCTGACATGGAACTTGAAAATTATTTCTAGCCCTGTCTTCTGTGCCTTTTCCCCACCAGGGAGCTCTAAGAGCTAGTACCCTAAGTGATCTCCTTGGAAGCTGCCCCGGGTTGGAGTCCCCCTGTCCAGAGCCGGAGGCTGGGCTAGGTGGCCTCTCTGGTTCCTTCCTGTGGTTCTCGTTGGCAGTGACCAAGGACCACATCTGAGGATGTACCAGCAAGGGTGACTGTGTGGCCCAGAAGCCCCTTGTTTCACAGACTGCCCTGCCCCACCAGCCTCCCCTCCCATGGTGCCCAGTTCCTGACTGCTCCAGGCCTCCTGGCGCCTGGTGGCTAACATCAGGCCCCTGCCATCAGGTCCCTAGGTGGCCTGGCACGTGGTACCCTGATGCTCTTATTCACAGAAGCTCCCTCCCTCAACCTGGCCTCCCAGCGGCAAGAGGGCCTTTTGGCTTCTGGTAGAGCATGGGCCTCAGGGCTGGGACTACACAGTCGCCTGGGTTTCTCGTGGAAAGTCTACGATGGGCTCTGTCAAGTATGAGTAGCAGTGATAGGCTCAGGTCACCTCGGGTAATGGGGGTGTATTGTAAGGATATACGGGGGAACAGCCAGGCCAGGCCACGTCTGGCTCTCAGCTGAGGGCAGCACCAGACAGTCACAGCAGGTCCAGCCCCCGCCCTCGTCCCTGCCTTGCTCCAAAGCGAGCTACCTGCTTCCAGCATCTCACTTGCCATCTGTCTCATGTCCCGTGGCCCCTGCCTGACCCCGGGGAGGCCCTGGCTTCTCTCTCCTTCTATCAGCATCTCTTTAAGTTCTCTCCCAGTCCTTACGAGGTGGGGGTGTGGGGACACACTGGGCTCGGGGGGGCCAGGGCCCCAGTGAGCGTACCTCCTGGGCTGCTGGTTGGCCCTGAGGGGGCCGCCATGGGCTCAGGCACTAACCCCACATCCAGCATCTGTGGCCAGGGTGGTTGGTAGTGTCACAGGGTACAAAGCATGCTGACCTGCAGGCGCGGGGTGGCCGGTGGTTGCCCTCTTGAGATCTGGGCATGTGCTTGAGGGGAGCCTGGGGGTGGGGGTGATCAGAGAGCTGGGGAAGAGCCTCAGGGACACCTCCCCATGTTATTTGAGGTTCTCATATGTGCCTACAAAGGCCCTTCACAGACCATTCAAGGGTGGGGCTGCAAAGGACTATGGGGGTGGCTAGAGCCTCAGGCTCCCATCTCTAGTCCACGTGCTGAGTCCCCTGGACCCCCACCCACATCAGTCCCTCCCCTACCTGGGCTGGGTGCCCAGTCACCCACCAAGGCCTCCCCCACCCACCACCTCTCAGGGCCTTATACGGGGAAGCCAGGAGCGGCAGGAACCAGAGAACCTTGTGGCGGATGGCAAGGCTCCCTTTGGAGTCAGGATTACTCATTGCAGAGGGGGGCAGTATTTAAAGTTGGATGGGAAGTGAATCACCCATCCTGATGACAAGACCACATTATGTGAGTGCTCTTTAGAGGAGGGGGTGATGGGGGCTGGAGTGGAAGGGAAGGACCACAGAGGAAGTGGTTCCTGGTGGAGCATCCGGGGGTGGGGGGGTTGGGATGGGAGGATGGGGCCGGGAACGGTGGCTCTCAGTCCCTCCCCAAACCCAGCCGTGATGATGCACCAGCTCGTCTTTGTGGGTTTTTTTTGGGGGGGGAGGAAGGCTGCAGGTGGGGCAGAGGCCTCTGAGCCTGGGGGAGGGGGACAGCACAAGGACTAGGACCCTCAGACAGGGCGAGGGTCATTGGGGGAGCTGGGGGAGAGTGAGGTGCTGCCCTTACTTCTGCTTCTGAACCCCTTGCTAAATTGAAATTGACCCCTCCCCAGTGAACAATGTGCCATACACTTAGGGTACTTCTGAGCATGCCAGGTGGGAACTGCCCATTGTGGGCTTTAGGGCAGCAGCTCCCACCTGGCAAGCAGGGATTCTTGCCTCACTCCTATCTGAACCACCACCCCAGGTGACGGAGAGGAGGCAGTGAGGGGGGCCCGGGTCTTGGGCTCTGCCCTGGCTGAGGGCACCCCCGGCTGGTGGTCTCGACCTCCTACCCAGCTCCTGGTTGGCGGAGGCTGGGGGAGGAGAGGCGGTGGAGCTGAACCCGCTAAACTGAAGATGGCTGGCTAGGTCCTTCTGCCTCCCTCCCGCAAACAGCCAGGCGCGGAGGGATGGAAGGCCATTCTGCAGATTCGGGGACCAGGATGCCCAAGAGGTCAGGTGATGTGTCTCTGGCCTTCCCCCACCCCAGCAGGGACCTCAGAGGCGGGGACCCGGCTGCAGAAGGCCGTGAAACCGGCACGGATCTTGAGCCCTCAACACAGTCCCCGTTTTAGGTCCAGTTCTGTCTCTCTCTAGCTTTGTGACATAGGGGAAGTTCCTTAACTTCTCTGAGCCTTTTCCTCATCTGTAAAATGAGGATAATAATTCCCACGTGGCTGAGGAAAAGTGGGGCTTGAGCAAGGACTGAACCCCAGAGCTGTGGAGCTGGGCTCCTGGCCATGAACCACAAACACCCCATAAAGGGCACCTGCCTCCTTTCTTGGAACCACAAGTCTCTGTAGCCACATCAGAATCTATTATGGCAGTCTTGTGCAGCCCACCCCCTAGGAGGTGGCCACCTCACACCCACCACAACCCAAGACTGCTGGGGTAATGGCTCTGTCTAAGTTGGTGGGCGGAGTCATTAGGTGAAACATTCTCCATGTTCTTCTGGTTGACACACTTCTTTCAGAAACTAACAAAAACCATGGATCCCTCTCCCAAGTTAAAAAAAAAAAAGCCCAATGCCAACACATCCATCCTATACCATTTTCAATAGCATTTCAGGGGAACTCCCAGAGTCTCCAGAGCCACTTGCAAAACTCTTTCGCCAGATGGAAAACCAGGACGCATGAGTGTAAATGTTGACACAGTGAGTGACTTGCTCTGTTGGCCAGGTGTTCTCCGGTCTTTCCCTTGTGAGAGGGCCAGGGCGGTGCTTCCGAATCCACCCAATGTGGAAGGAACACACACATCGAGGACTAGAGGTGGGTGGTGGGGAAGGTCCCCACCCCAGTCCCGGGGTTGAGTTGTCTGGGCCTGGAGGACACACTGCAGTGAAGATCAGTGAAGATCAGAGGGACTGAGACACTGGCGGTGTCCACCCTCTCCTCCCTGTTGACTAAGGATCGAACAAGAGAGGAAAGAAGGCCAGGGGTGGGTGGGTGTGGGGAAGGGAGTTTTACCAGACAGAATTGAAACCCTCCTGCAGGGAAATAGTAGGTGAACAACAGAACAGAAGTTGTGGGCTCTCTCAACTCAGAGGCTTTCTCTTGGGTGGGTGGCTGGGACTGGGGGCCTGGCCTGCTGACCATCCCAGTCGTGGAAACACTTAGGCCGGAGAAGTAGCATCCTGGGGACCCAGGGACCTGGGGAGAGCACCAGGCGCCTTCCCCACCCCGTCCTCTGGTGGCACTGGGCCTCTCTGTCCATCTTGCAGAGGAGGTGTCTCCTAAGGGCCAGATGCTCATTGAAGTTTCTGCTCCACCTGGATTCCGAGTGAGCTTTACAAGAGCTGGTGTCTGGAGCCTGGACCCACATGGCCACCCTTTCTGTGAGGGGAGCACAGACAGGCCCCTCTGGCTTAGATGGACCCCAGGGGGCTCTGGTCGGCATGGGGTGGGGGGTGCCAGACTCAGCAGAAGGCTCTGAATTCTCAACTCCTGGGTGGAGTCAGGGGTGAAGGCGGGGGCAGGACCCCCCCACCCTCAGCTCCACAGCCACCCTGACCTTGAGTTCATCCTTGCTGCATCAACATTTTTTTTCAAAAATATGATTTCAAAACCACACCTAGTGGAAAAATTCGGAGAATATAGAACCCCAGCATGGGAAAGAATAATATAGAAAACCGATCCAGAAAAGAAGAAAATAAAAATCACCTGTAATCCCACCGCCCATATTTGAGTGCTTGTTGACCTCTGGTGAGATCATTCCAGCTGGCCTCACCCCACCCCAATTCAGCGGTATTGAAATCATGTATTATTTCCCCCAGCTCCCAGGGCTGGGGCTCTGGACCTCAGTTTTCCTGTTTGGAAAACGTAGCCACCCGCTAACAAATTTATCCAGCTACTTTCCCATGATTATCGCATCTGTTTGGCCAGGAGAGAGGCCTGCCTGTCCATTGTCGGCAGCGAGGAAAAGACAGCTGGAGTGATAGCAGGAATATCACTGATATAAAAGACAGCTACTTTTAAAGCTATGTAGGAGCCAAGAAGCTTGGGGATCCTAACTCTTCACAAAAGTGTATGTCAAAGAAAAACTTCGCCGACCTGACAGCAGGCGCACCCCCCAGCTGGGACCAGGCACCACAAGTCCATCCCTCCGGGATCTGTTCCGAGCTGTGCCCAGGCCTCTGTGCTACAAAGTCTGAACAGCGAGGTATCCCAAGACAGAGTTTATAATTTGCTTTTTGAACCACTCCAAAGTTGGGACCAAACTTTCTCTGGTGCACACTCTCTCTGTCCCATGGCCCTTCCATTTGGACCACCTCCCTGACCTTTCTTACTGCAGTGGGACCCTCCCCTTGTTTGGCGAGTAATGACTTCCTTGTCTGCATTTGATGGCTTTGGTGGCCCCCGCGACTTTTCCCATTCTCTGGGTCTCACCCCACTTGCCTCTGCAGTCAGTGGCCAGTTACTCCCTCTCGGGGTGATCATCCGAACCCCTCTCCTGTGTGGGCAATCAACAGGAGACTTTGCCGAGTCTCCTGGGAAAAGGTCAAGGCCTGGTTTATTTGCCAACTTGCTCGGAGGGTGTCCAATTGAAAATGATTGGCCCCACGGAGTTGGGGATTTTTTTCTTGCTTTTCTAGTTGGGGATTTTTTTCTTTCCCTAGGTTAGGTGTGTGCAAAGATTGAAGGTGTGACATAGTAGATGTTTGTCAGGGTGGCCCAAGGACCTGACGGCCGGGGCCACTCTTCCTATGTTCACCTTTCAGTCAGAAACCTTTTACTCCCTCAGCTCTTCTGGGGACACCTGCTTTGGAAACCAGGGCCAGGTTTGACTGTCTAGAAATCTAAGAACCTTGGGCAGCGTTACCAAATGTTCAGTGCTTGGTGACCAGCTCTAGACTGGGGGGACTCTTGGCTGCCCTCCGTCCCCCCTCCTCATCTGCCCACATGTCTGGGCAAAACTTTTGTTTCTTCCCTAGTGGGCGTGACTTCAAGCCAACGTTCAAAGAGAGTACCCCTTTCCTGGGCCTGGTGTGGGGAGGGCAGGCGTGGGGAATCATGTGTGGGCATCCTAGCCTAACACGGGGGCAGGCACACCTCACACCTCATGGAAAACCAGCTGTGCTCTCCTGAAAGCCTTCTTTGACTTCAGACGTGGTCACTGGGTGTTCTCTTGTATAAGTGGACTGACTCGCGGTCTCCTGAACCCTACCTGCAAATGTGTGCAAGCAACATTGCACATGTTTGTGACAAACATGGAAGAAGGAAGCGCTTTGGCGTGTGGAGTGCAGCTACACCTAATACCTAACAGGGTTCTGTTGGGAGATAGGGGCACAGGATTGGGCGGGGGGCTTGGCTGGTGGCCGCAGCAGCGATGAGAGACCTTGGGGTCTCCTCCTCTGCCTTGCAACTCGGGAAAAAAGATGGCTAGTGATGGGGTGAACAGAGCTGGGGCCCCTGGTCACTTTCTCACTAATGGGGGCATCTTTAGAGCAGAGGTGAAGACAGAATCTATAGGTGTTTCCTGGGAAGTTCCAGGTGCCACGTCTGGTGCTGAGAAAGAGTTTGAGGGCCCAAGTCCTCTGACCTCCAGCTTTGGTTAATTCCTATCCATCTCTAACTTCCCTGGTGGCTCAGATGGTAAAGCGTCTACCTGCAGTACAGGAGACCCGGGTTCAATCCCTGGGTCAGGAAGATCCCCTGGAGAAGGAAATAGCCACCCACTCCAGTGCTCTTGCCTGGAAAATCCCATGGACAGAGGAGTCTGGTAGGCTATAGTCACTTTCTTTCATCCATCCATCTCATCACTTTCTAGTTAACGTCCAATGAAAACATTTCTACTGCTCCCCGGGTGACTTCAATGATTGAATAGCAGGCTCTTGGCAACCCAGGTGCCATTTGAGATATCCTGGGAGCAAAAAATATTAGTCTTCTTTCTAAGGGTCCAGTTACTTTATGAACAAAGACATACCTGTTTCTGTTATTCTTAGCAATCTACATGGGCTGTGGGCATCACCAGTTTCTCATTATGCCTTTCTTCCAAAGACCAAGCAGTTGGTCCAGCTGCCATGCTCTCTCTCAGACTTGCCAGTCATTTCCCAGCTTTTCCCAAATGACCCACATTTCCCTAACCACTCTGCTCTCTGGCTGAGCCTAGGCAGTAATGTGGTTAGAAGTGATAGGAAGAGAAAGAAGGGAATGGCAGAATAAGGTGCAGAAGGCATGAGAAACATTTATTGAGCACCCACTATATTCCTGGCATTCTGCTTAAGTTAGTGCTTTACCCAATATTATCCCCATTTTACAGACTGAGGAAATTGAGGTTTAGAGAGGTTAAGTAATTTGCCCAAAGTCTCACATCAAGTAATAAGAGCACCTGTGACTCAGACTCAGGGCACCCTGATTTCAGAGCCGAAGCTTGTCATAACCATGTTCATGGGGCCACGCTGGAGGGAGAAAGTCAGGTGTCTAGGAAACTCCCAAGAGGCCGCAGCAAAGAATGTTTCTTTTTTAACTTCCTGTTGCTGCTGTCTTGATGGGATTTCTAGGACCGCAGTGAAAGTGAGGGCAAGAAGAGAAGAACAGACATTCCCTGGATTACCCATGCTCAGGACTCATTTCATCTCTCCCACGTTTTTCTGGGGCCAACAGACAGGAATTTTTCTAGTAAGTACGGGCCTGAGGATGCTGGGGCTTTATGTTTGTGCCTATAAAAGCAATTTTCAGGCTCAGGTAAACACTCATGTAGCTGTTTATCCATCCAACGAGCATTTATTAAACACCTCCTGTCCTGTCAGTTTTTGAGCCAATAAATTGGCGAAGTCACTGACCCAACAAACCTAGCTCAGATTCAGAAATTCATAACCTAATTCCAGCAGGGCTTTCTGTAGATTCTCCAGAGCAGTTGTTTTTTTTTTTTTTTTTTTTTTTTAATAAGCCTTTATCTTTCCCACTTCTCAGCTATTGCTTTACAGCCAGACCCTCTACATGAAGGAAGGCGGAAGTGATGGAGAAGCTGGCCTGTTTAGCACTTGAGCTCCAGTTTTGGGGAAGGATATGGAAGCCAAAGACTAACAAGAGGTTTTGGCATTATTTGTGAATATCCCTTTACTCTGCTATTCCATTTCCTTGGACACTTAAGCTAGGCTCATGATATATAAGGGCCAACTAACTGTTTACTTAAAACTCCACCCCAGCATCCTCAGCGCAACCTCTGAACTAACTGCCAGCTGCCACTCACTTGCCCCAACGGAATTAACGGAAGCTGCCAACAGCTCTGCCCTAACCTCATTGGACAGAATTGTGTCCTCAGCAGACACAAGTTCCTCTTTCTTCTGAGATTGCCTCCCTCCTGTCTTGGAGCAGGAAGTGTTCTCCTGTGCAGCCCAAGTTTCAGACAGAGGAAACATGGGTATTTATTCTTACCCATCAATGTGCTCCCATATGGATGTCAGGACTAGTCCTACAAACAACCTCTGGCAGGGCCAGAGGTAAGCCAAGGAGAGGGGTGCCAAGAAATTTAAGTGCTTGGGGAGGGTCAGCGATCCCCTGATTACCACCGACATTCAAAAGCATGGTCCCTTTGGACTGAACTGGTCAAAGCCAGTGAAGTCACAGAAATGCATCTGTTAGGAAGAGTGGGCTGGTCCTTTCTCCTGAGATCTTGTAGCATAGATGCAGGTGGATGGAAAAGACATGGAGAGCCTTCATAACTGCACAAGTGTGGGTGGGGATCAGTACCTACTGGGGAATGGTGGAGATCACAGGAATGTGCATACAAGAAGTGAAATTAGCAGAAGAAAGGCTCGATCTAGGGTTCAGGATTTGGTTATGGTAAAATCAGAGACATCTGGAAGGATGGAGACAGAAACCTGAATCTACTGGCTTTGAAAGTGAGATGCATGACTGAGACAATGTTGCCCTGAGAATTTCTAGTTTTTGGCTTGAGACTTAAGGTTGTGGTCAGCAGGTGGAAGTACACATCTGCAGGGACACAGAACTACCTATGTATCTTGGACTTCTGGAAGATTGTCTCCAGGCCAAAGATTGTTAGCTAGGTTACAATATCAAGGAAGGTTATAGTTGCTTCTTCTCCATGTTGCCAAGCAGTTGGACTTTCATAAACACTAGTGGAGGTTTGCAGCAGCATAAAGGAGACGGCATTGGATTTAAATTTGAAGCTTATGTGCTCTAGGACAAGCCATTTAACGTTTTTGACTGTGCTCTAGAGAGTAACACCTATTTTACAGGGGACACCTTTAATGATCAAGGGGGAACATAACCAGGAAAAAGATATGTTTACTGTAAAGAGCTGTCATCACCCTGCACTGGTGACGGTGAGGAGCTTTATACTAAACCCTGGGATGCTGGTGCACGGTCTTGTCTAGAGCAAATGTATGTACAAGATAATCCTTCTAACTTGAGGATTCTCCAGTCAGGTTGAAGGATGCTGCTGTTGCCTGGAGTTTCACACACCTAGACCCACCACCTACTGCTTTATCCTAGAGGATGTGGGACTGGGGGAGAGCCTCTGTTAGCAAAACTGGAGACCCTGGTTACAAATGAGTGGAATGCAGAGGGAGACAGGATAATTATCAACCTTTGAGAGCCATATGAAATGGGTGAGTTATTTTTGTTCAGGAATACAAAGCAAACATTAGCGGTGAAAAGAATGCAAACCACATCTTGCCTATTTAAAGCAATGAAGGAAGAGAGCACGATTACACAAGCAAAGAGGCTCTTTTGTTTCCCCAGCCAGGAGTGCTGGTTAAAAAGTGCACACAAACCACAAAGATCTATACCATCTCTTGCACTCCTAATGCAATGTATTTTCTTGAGTGTGCCTCTTTAAGAAAGAAAAAATTTTCCTAAAAATAAAGCAGCGTCACACTTTCTCCAACTTGCTATCTCGTTTGAGCTTTATGTTTATATTCTGTTGAGAAAATCTCAAGACATTATCTGTTTTTCTCTACAGTAGTAGCTGATTCTTCCCAGGGGTGCCAGGGGGAGGATAAATGTAATTTTCCCTAAGCACACACTCATTCATTTACTCACTCTTTATTAAGACCTATCACCTCTTGAGCTGTCTCCTAGGTGGGGATTAATAAAAGGAAACTGAAAAGACCCTGTCCTTTGGGAAGAAAAGATATACACCCCAGCATCTCTGACTTGTGGGGAAAGGTAACAGGTTTGGAATCAAAAAGAAGAGTGTTTATTTTTTATATATCTGAGCTGTTAGAAGTTAGATTGAGTGGCTGATGGGAAGAGAGAGTGGGAGTTAACCCTAGAGGTAGGGTTAAACCGGGTCACAGGTGGCCTTGGATAACAGGTTAATGATTTATAAGTTTAAAGATGTGGGGAGTAATAGAGAAGTTTTTGAGCAGGGGAGTAGCATAATGGTCTGGCTATATAGACCTAAAATTTGGAATCTTAATTCTGAGAATGAAAGCAGACAATAATTGCACAGGTGGATGAAAAGTGACTTGAGGATGTTTGAAAGAGAGCAGCAACATGGAGCTGCCCCTCTGCTAATGTCACTTTTGCTGCTTCTCTTTATTTGGCAGGGAGAACGATGCACGTGTACAAAGAATTAGATTCTTTAGGAATTCCCTTTTTGACTGAGATGGCCTCAGACAACTGAGAGACCTAGAGGATGTGTCTAAAAATACTAGATAGGAAGAAGTGGCTTCCCCAGCCTGAAGATGTCTCTTCCTAAGGCGGGTGGGAGGGGCGTGGAAGCAGGGCATGGTAACAGGCTCTATGACCAAGATGAATGCATGTTGATGGGGTAGGGGGCAGGACACTGAGGGCACCAAGGTCTAGTGATGCCAGCTCAAGTCTGAACGTTGTCACTAATCCACTGTGTGACCTTGAACAAGTCATTTCTCTGGGCCTGAAATGTCCTCCTCTATAGACTGAGGGGTGAAACTGGGTGGTCTCTATTGTTGCTCTGAGCTCTGACATCCTATGGGTCATGGGACCAAGCGAGGCTGTGGTCCCTCCTGCATGACACATGGTCCCCAAGTGCCTTCTCCTCCCTCTCATTGGTGCCAAGGAAGACAGCTCAATAGGGAGGGGGTGTTCTCCCCTAGGTCTCCAGCCAGGTCTTACAACCCCAGTTCAAGTTCTGGCCTAGCTATAGGTTAGTAGTGTGAACTTGGGCAAATCACTTCACCTCTATGAGTCTCTGTTTCCCTTTCTTAAAAAAATGGATAACTTTATTGGCCATGACCTCCAGCCAAACATTCTTCCTTTGACCAAGAGAGAGTCAAGCTGTAGGACATTCATCTCTGACACCCAGATCTTGCCCGTTGCTGAATTTTTGCTGTCTAGATCAGGAAAGTGGTCCAGAGAATGTAGTGTGTTAGTTGGTCTAGGGGATCAGTCTTCTTCTGGTTCCTTTGCTACAAGGTGAGCTGTTGGCCCCTGTGACTTGCTAATGGATAGGGCAGCGTCACAGACCCTGGGCAGAATATATGGACCAACCGCAACACAGGCAGCCTCTCAAAACAAAAGGCTGGTTAGTTCTTATGACTGGTCTCGAAGGGGGCCAGTGGGCCTCGATTATGAAACTCAGATGATGAAAACAGGTCCCAGGATCCATCTGGGCCTGCTTTAGAGCCTGGGGGCTTTCTCTTGTGCCCAGTCACATGCTGTCCTAGTTGTCCTATAGCGTGGACAATACAGGGATAGCAAGACATGTTGGCTGTGATGTCAGTTTCCCTTTCCCTACCTACAAAGAGATTAAGCGGTCTGTGACTATTCACAATGAGCCAATTCTGGCTAGTGACGTTTGAACTGACCTGCTGGACTTCTGTGTTTGAGGGTGCTGTCATTTATGATGCCATTAGGGTCAGAGATAAGTTTGGACCACCTTTCTCAGTCATGTTAATCCCTACCATGGCAACTGGGGCTCTCAGAGGGCATGATGTGCTCCATGCTTGCCTCTTTTGGAGGTTTCTGAGTATATTCCTCAGGGAAGCTTGGAGGGGTGGTCCTTGGATGCAACTGAAAGTCTCCCAACAGCTCCCCTGAAGAGAGAAAGTCAGTGTATTGGCAGGTGGGTGAAAGCCTAATGTCTACAGAAGCAGTGGGGCACACACTGGATTAGGAGAACATTATTTAGCACAATAAATGCTTTGGTCCCTCACATCAGATCCCGTGAGTGGATTCAATTCATTCCCGCAGAGCAAGAACAGTCTGGTTCTTATAGCTCCAAGAGCCCCAATATTAGTTTCCATTCCTGGTGGACTAGGTTCTGCTGATAGGATTGTAATATCCACAGCAGAAACATCTTGCTGGAGTGGAAAAGCAAGTTTCCCATTTTCAGAGACTCAAGTTTGGAATCAGTCATGGGAGAGAAACTTAAGAACCAGAAGGGGGCCCACAGAAGGAAATCCACCTTCTTGGATGTGTAAAGAAGTGTTATTAAATTTTGTCAAAAATCAGTTAAATTCAGGGCAGTGGCTAAGGCTGAAAAAAAAATAAGAGTTTTGATTTTTCCTAAGAGGATCATACGGAGTAAAATAGTGGGAGGAGGAATGGATGGGAGCTCATGTTGAGAAAAGAGAGCAAAGCACAGTGATAAGCAGAAAGCAGAAGATGACACACACATGAATGAGAACCTCCAGGGCTTTGCACACCCTCTACATGAGCCGTTATCATCATTCTACTTAGTTGAATATTATGTGTGCAAATACATATAATTCTTCTTTTTAAACAAGTTATGAAAACAGCAGAACTTACTTAAATCATGAAACCAATATAGAAAACCTAGGAAGGTTGAATCATGAGAATTGGAACCAGGGCCTCGTTCAAAGCAAAATATTGTGCTGACATTATTTGTATAGGGTAAATTAATTTTTTTACAGATGCTGAATCAAACCCAAGGCCCTTTATCTCAGAGCTTAAGCCTTTTATAATTGTCTCAACAATGTAGTAAAAATGAGAAGACTGTTATGTAGATAAGTGTCTTTTCAGTGTCTCCTGAAAGAAACACAATTGAATCACTCCCCTTTTCAGACTTTTTTGACAGTTTATCTGCACTCTAGCTATTCCTGGAAGGCACACACAACTAGAGATTGATATTTTGATTGGTTACCTTTAGTTTTCTAAGAGAGGGAAAGATAGAAATTTTTAAAAATGGAGGAAACTGGCTTCCAATAATATGAAACTATCATGACCAGGCTTAATGGAGTCTTTTCTGCACAGAGAGCTAAGAAAGGTTAGACATAGAAAAATAGAATTTGACATATGCACTCAAAAGCGAATGGCCTTACACCATTTTAGACAATAGCATGGGCCCTTGACAGTCGTATCAAGCTGCATGGCAAAAAGCCAGCACTTATTTATCCCCAAAGTATGGAAACCAAGGTGGGGGTGGGGGTTGTGTCTCCTATATTGAATAGTCTTGCTTTAGACAAGACAATCTTCACGCAGTTTCCTCTCAAATCATCTTGCTTGTGTCAAACTTCCCTCAAGGGGCCATTGCAATTCCAAACTGTCTCTCACGGCTGCATTAGAGAAATAAGGTGCGTTAGACAAGGTGACAGAGAAAATGAAATTAGCAGGTGTCATGCCCCAAAAGTGTCATTTGGGTTTAAGAAGAAAGACCTCGAGCAAACCAGAAGAATCTGGAAGGAGGCTCTGTGTCTCAGGACCATGGTCAGAGGCCAATGGCTGGACATCAGTGGTCAGGGGCTGACCCCAAATCCTCCAGAATCCAGGCAGGCGGAACTTTTTAAGGAAGGCAGTTCCCCAGAACAACAGAAAGACGGGACTGGGGAAGGGGTCTTGGCTTTAAAACGGTGACCTGAGGGTCAAGTGGGTTCCAAAGGGACACTGATCTGAAGAGGTCTCCTGAACTGCGTCCTGGTGGCCAGCACCAGGACAGACTTTTTGATCTCCATGTCTGTGCTCTTCCTGTTGGCTTTCCCACAAACAGCACTTAAGACATTAGACAGACAGACAGAGAGAGACAGACAGACACAGGAGCAGCCGCTAGAAGGCTGGAAACACTTTCTCCAGGGAGCAGTCCAAGTCTGACCAGACAACCGACAAGTCCCACAGCATCTCACTCCTAGGAGAAAAGAAGGGGCTCAGGGCCAAGGGCCCTCCAGGAGATCTAGGAACTCATTTTGGGTCAAGCTTCATCCCCAGCCACGGGCCACCCGGTGGGAGGCCTGGGGGCTTGACGTGAGGTCCACAGCTGGGTGGTGCCTTCAGGTTCTGGGAAGTGAGGCTGTGGTGGTGGTTCACCTCACCCCGCAGGGGAACCCCTGTTTCTGCCAGGTGCCTCCTGCCAAAACCCATCCAGAACACGCCTGAAGTTGAGCAAAAATAGGTTTTCCTTGACTTGTTTCCAAAAGGAAGAACGCTCACCTGTAGAAGTGTTTGAAGGAACTCTCGGGGCTTGGGCTTGTGTTGGACGATTCTGGGGAGGGTGTAGCTTAGGGCGGCAGGGTCTCTCTCTGAATAACACTGATAAGCAGGTGTGAGGCTCTGACTGTGGATCTCAATTAATCACCTAGAAGGTGAGATGCTTGGTGGACAGTCTGAGTGCGGTGGGTGCGTCACTAAGATGGGGAGACATCTGACGTTTGTGTGTCTGCTTAGACCAGATTGTGAAGGAGTAATTTTTTTTTTTTTTTTTTTTGGTCTCCCCTGTGGTCAGTGGTTACGTCTGACATTGGTGTCCTGGGAAATGGATGTCCACCAGGATGCCCTGGTCCAGGGCCCTATGCCCGCTCCTGGCAGATGGAGGTCAAGCTGTGTGGGTAAATGTTGCTGTTCCTGAGGGTCTGGGGCTGCATTTCTCTGTCTCACACAGACCAATTCTTCAGTGTGACTGGGAGACTCCAAGCAGGAGAACCGTGGAAGGCAGTGTGAAAATGAAGAGCACAAGAGAAATCAATAATTCTTACCCTGATACTTTCCTTGTCTGGGAGTCACCTTCCCACAAGCCTTGGCTATTGAGAAAATAGCCAAAGACTGGAAGCAAGCAGGCCACACTTCTGAGCACCTGAAATAAAAGCCACGCCCCCCCCCCCCCCCCATCCAATGCCCCACGTGTTTACAAGACCTCCTCAGGGTTTTACACAAGTCTTTCTGCTCTAACTGGTTTTGTCCTGCTGTTCACAGAAGGTTAGAAACGCAAGGGGAAGTGACAGGACCAGTCAGACGTGGGTGGGCCCTGAGGACACTATGCTGATGAAAGAAGCCAGATACCAAGACCGTATTTCTAAGGAAATGTCCAGAAGAAGCAAGTCCAGGACAGAGGAGGGGGGACTGTAAGGGTTTCCAGGGCTGGGGGAAGGGATGGGGAGTGACAGTTGATGCACATTTCTTCTGTGGAGTGGAAGAAAATATTTGGAATTAGTGGTGATGGTTGTGCCGCTTTGAGAATATACTAAAAACCACCCTTTAAAAGGGTCCATTTAGTGATAGGTGATCTATGTTTTGATTTAAAAAAAAAAAGTTAGAATGAAGGAGAGCCTGACTGTCTGGCAACCTGGTAATCTGATGGCAAGAGAGGGTCCAAGCACAGTAGACGTCTTTACTCAGGGAATCAGACCCATCTAGAGCTTCAAGCTCTGCCTGGAGCCTCCTCCAGCTTCGTCACCATAACCCCACAAATGCACATGGCGTCCCTGCTGGCCACGTGCAGACCTGGGTGCCAAGGGGGTAGAAAGACGACTTAGGACACGGCCCCTGCTGCCTGGAGTGGGGGAGGTGACCCCCACACAGCAGTGTGGGCATACGCACTGGTGACCCCATCATGAGGCAGCTGACTGTAGTTTAACATTATTTAGTTTAAGAAGGCAGAGGAGTGGGCCATGAGTGATAAATTTGTTTTTTAAAAAAGTTTCTTTTGAAACCACCAACCTTTTAAAGAAATGTGGAAGCTGCCGGTGACTAGTGTCAGGGAGCTAGAAGGATAATGCATGTGGAATGACTCATTTCCCAGAGAAGCGGGGTCCTCGCTGCATTCACGGAAAGGTGAATGTCCCCACGCAGTTCACTGACCCCAGAAGGCCGGCGATTCCTTCAGCCCCCCGGGGCATCTGGGTTCTCAGGGCCGCTGCCCCAGTGGTACTAACCTGTGTTGTTTTCCTGAGAGGCTCCACGTGTGTCTCCCTGAGAGGGCAGAGGACACAGAAAGCCTGAAATGGAGGGAAAGTCTCCGGGAGATGGGGCTGAGGTTGGGGGTTGCTGGAGGCGGGACCTGATTAAACCTGCCTCCCCTTCCCTGGGCTCTCCACCCTCGGTGCTCCTCAGAGAGCGGAGAACTCTGTGTGCCTTCATGTGCAGGACATCCTGTAGGGAGCAGGTGGGAGCAGGGGCCACGTGAGCCCCTGCTCCCCACCCCGGGACTGGTGTCTCTCTAAAGGAAGAACTGTGCACTGCTCTAAATCACAGCCTTGGTGGACAGCTGTCTGTGGCGGCTTAAGAATGGGCCTTGGGCGCATGCGAGAGGAGAGCTGAGGCCTCTTTTGAGCCCTGGGCACATGGGTCCTTAGCTCAGAATGTCCATTCTGGTACTCAGGCCGCTGCCAGCAACCCTAGGTTCTGACTTTGCCACAGGCTTTGGGACACAGGGCTTTTCAAAGAAACATTTGGGAGATTTGAAAGGCACAGGTTCAGACCCACTACTGGAAATGATACATATAAAAAGAAGACCCTGCTCCCCGCCCCTTACCCTGCCACTTTCTACCGGGGCCACGCTCGGTGGGATCCAGAGGTTGAACACCAGGAGATGGGGACCCATGTCTTGGGAAGACTAGAGCCAAGCTGAGTAGGAGCGGGGTGGCAGGGGGTTGGGGGAGGCGGGCAGAAGGCATGACGACTTCCTCACGGATAAGCAAGTGGTGGCGACGGAGACGCCTGAGTGGGAGTGGGGGGTTGGTGTCAGTGATGGCCCATCAGAGATTGCATGGAGGCCCAGGGCTTCTCCTGGGCCCTGTCACCTGCTGGGCTCTGGGCAGGAGTCGGGGGGCAGGATGCAGTGAAAGGCAGCCAGTGTGGAGACCCACCCTTGTCCCCAGCCCTCCTTCTCCATCCCCTCCCACGACCCCCTCAGGTTTGAGGAGCCAAGGGTGTCTGTTGGTCAGACCCTCTCAGGGGCACAGAGGGAGAGTTCCCTTCAGTAACGGGGATGTATTGTAAGGATATCTCTGGAAACTGGATGGTTTCCCTTAAACACTGAGGACAGATTGGTTTCCAGGGCTTTGGAACAGGATTCTGGATCCCTAGCAGCTCCTGGCACGAACTTCTCTCGGATCCTCTGTTGGGATGGAACTCCTGGACTGTACCGCCCCCAACTTTATACCCTCCCAGCCCTGCTGCTTGCAATCTTGGCCACAAGAGCACCTGGCCCCGGCTCACTGGCATGCCTTTCTCTGTGTCTTTTAGCTTGTAGTCACACTCCCAGCGCCTTTTCTCTCACCTTCAAACTTCTGGAAGGAGTTCGATTAGACCATTGTCACCATGGACACTGTCACACAAAGCCAGCTCCTGTCATGGTACTTGGCTGTCCTGAAGTCAGACGCTCACCGTCACCCTCAGCTGTGGCTTGGACGACGGAATGGTGGCAGCTGACAGTTGGGTGTTCCTAGGTGGATGGAGACTGTTTGTGTTGGTGGTGGGGCCAGTGTGCGCGGGTTGTGTTGAATAAGCGAATAGCAGGTCTCCTAAGACTTGGTTTGAACTTTTGCCCCAGCAAAAAGGAAAAAAAAAAAAATTGTGTACATGTATGAAGCCAAATCAATGGGACAAAGCCCTGCCTGGGTGCTGTTTCTTGAGTCTGGTCTCCCCAAGTGAGGCTGGGAAGGGCTCCCTCATTTCCCCCAACTTTCCTTTTTTGGGTCCTGTGAGTGAGAACAAGAAGAGGTGACCCTAAGTGTTTGTAGGGCTTTCTCTGGTTGCAGGAACTAACTCTCAGATTTTAAGTCCTAAGGAACGGGCTGCACTCTGGCCCTGTCCACCTGACCCTCTGGCCCATCAGAACCTATTCCCTTGGATGCCAGACTTAACATTCATTAGTTTCAAAGTAGTATTCGGAGCCCAGTGAGTGAGTCAGTGTTTGGCAAATGAATGAATGGATGAATGAGTGAAAGCAGGGGCCGACGGGGAGAGGCTGAGGTGCCTGGGCTCTGGTTGGAGCAAGGCCTTGCTTTGAGTCCTGCCTCTGCCCCCTGCAAGCTGTGTGACATCAGAACAACTTACTTAACGTTTCAGAGCCTCCCTCTCTTCAACTGTAAGGTGAGGTTAATGTCCAGTGCTAAGTGGCTGTGGGGTTTCCCGTGAGCCGGAGGTTCTCAGGACGGGACCTGACACCGGGCGCTGGGGTTCTGAGAGCTGTAATGACCCAGGCTGGCTCCAGGGGGCTGGCGGGCGGGGACTGCACACCCACCACGTGTGGGCACAGGGGCATGAGCCCACTGCGGGAAGAGTCACTCGCCTGTGTGTGTGTGTGTGTGTGTGTGTGTGTGTGTGTGTGTGTCAGGAGGAGTGCGAAGGCCAGGGCCAGCCCCGAGTTGCTTGAATCCTCTTTATGCCCAGGAGTGAGCGAGGGGCCCACTGGGCTCAGGGCGTGCGGTCCAGTTCCAACCAGGCCTGGGTTAAACGTGTGGCAGATGCGGGGGCAGGGGAGGCACATCCCAGCCGGGCTGTGGGGAAGGGCAGGACCCCACAGAGGGGGGACAGCCCTGGCGGGGCCAAAAATCCACGTGGGGTCCACGGAGGCTTAGAGTCAGAGACCAAGTCTGCGGTCAGTGGCGAAGGGGAGGGCAGAGCCATAAGTGAAGAGCCAGCAGGATCAGAGAAGAGGGAAAAGGCCGGGGCTGCGGTGGGGAGGCCCTGGCTGCCTGGGGTGTCACCTAAGGGGCTGGAGAGCACCTCCTCCTTGTCCATCCCCGGAGTCCTCCGTCCACCCCGCTTGATGCCAAGCAGGCTCTTGAAGTCTGAGTCTCTGAGGTGGTGCAGATGGCAGGTGGGGAGGGAAGGGTCTGGGTGGGGAAGGGGCACCAGGTGCTCGGAGAAGCTCCAGCAGGGACCCCTTGCTGACCGTGGCTGCTGCAGTGAGCTCGTGTGCTGGTGGAGACAACTGTCCTCATAACGGTCCTTCTCCTCCTTCCTCCCCCCGATCCCCAGCAAGCCTCCTCCATCATGGCCCACCTGCCCGGAGCCTCTCCCAGCCCACCTTCTCTTGCTTCAGTTTCTGGCCTCGGGAGCTTGAGGGCCACCCCGCTCCAGGCCTCAAGGACTTCCCAGCTGTGCTCAGTCCTCAATGTGGCCCCGAGTGCCCCCCACAACCTCCCATGCTGGCCCCCCAACCCCAGTCACTGTCCCTAACCCTCACGTGTCTCCCTAACCTCTTGTTTCCTGCTGACTTGCCCCTCTCCCACCCAGACCCCTGCCACCTCGCCTTGTACGTGAAGGTAAAGGTTGTGAAGCTCAGTAGCGGGAGGACCCTCTGGTCTAGCGCCCTCCTTGTGGCTTGGGGGTCTTATTCTGGGTTTGGTGGTCTTCTCCCCACCTGAACCTTTTCCTCACCAGCCAGCCCTTTCTCCCTGTTAGCATTTTAACAC
This sequence comes from Dama dama, assembly GCF_033118175.1. Classification (NCBI taxonomy): domain Eukaryota; kingdom Metazoa; phylum Chordata; class Mammalia; order Artiodactyla; family Cervidae; genus Dama; species Dama dama. Next base: position 13,717,048 of record NC_083702.1, read on the forward strand.
ACTCCTGGCTCATTCAATGCAATTTACTGGCAAAACTCTCTTTCAACCCCAGGTCTCCCTGACTCCAGGGCCCTGTCACTGCCACTCCTGACAGTTCGATGTTCTGGAAAGTACCTGTTCCTCCTGGCATTTCCCTCCCGCCCACCCATTCATGTCACGAACCAGCTTTCGGCCGTTCAGCTAGGCACCCCCCCTCCCCGCCCCCCCAACCCAGCCTGTTCTCGAAGATTCTGTGCGACCACTCGTCTGATACCACTGCCGGTCTCTGACTGCAAAGCCCAGCAGACGCAACTCCGAGGCTCCCCTGAGACCTCCTCCAGCCCTGACTGGCCTGTCTCCTGGTTTTACTTCTGTCTCTTGAGCCGGTCTATCTCAATCTTCTCCTCCACGCTCCTTTTTCTCTGTTGATCCTGCTCAAAGACTGGGGTCTCCCAGAATTCTCCGCCTGCCATTCCCAATTGTCCACTTCTCCTTGGGTTTAAATGCCATCACGATGCTGATGACTTCCCCCACTCCCACCAACACGGGCATGGGCACCCCACCAGGGGTCTTTCCTGAGTGCCCCCTGTCAACAGGGCATCTCCTGTGAACAGGAGGGAATGCCAGGAGGAACAGGTACTTTGCAGAACAGGGCATCTCCTCCTGGCAATCCCTTCAAACTGGACTCTTCCCTCACTCCCCTGGCTTGCTCCTACTCCTCTTAGTTCATTTTCTGGGTAGATGTTGTCTCTGGTCACCCAGCTGGCCAGCTCAACCATGACCTGGGACCCAAGCCTGGCTTGTCCCGCCAGGGTATCCGATCGGTGCCTCCTGCTCGTCTCCGATGGTTCCTTCTGCGCGTCACCAGGCTCGGCCAACGCTACCTTCTTCCTGTCGGTGGAGTTCATCCTTCACTCTGCAGCCACTGTGTCCTCCAGACCCCCTCTGGCATCTCTCGTGGGGGTTCAGGGGGCCCCTGCCTCCCCACCCGTGCATGCCATCTCTGCCTCGTGTATGGTCCCTTCCCACTCATTCTCCATGCAGCTGCCAGGATGAACATCTACAGGTGCAGCTCTGCTCGTGGCAAACTGCCACTTAAAATTCTTCACGGCTTCCCCAATGCCTTCAGGATAAAGTCCAAACTCCTTAGCGGGGTGTTCAAGGCCCACCCCACCCTCCCGCCCCCACCATGTTCCGGGGGCTGGCAGTGCCTGGGACCAGGAGACTTGTGCTCAAATCTCAGCCGCACCTCTGCCGTGTGATTTTGAGTAAGCTACTTAACCTCTGTGAGCCTCTGTGTTCTTGTGTGTCCAGGGCACTCGGGTGCCGAGTCTGTCTATCTCAAAGCAGGCATGCAGCCACTGGTCCCCGCCCCAGGGCCTGCACCCTGCACTCTGCCTCTCGCCCACAGCAGCTTTTGCCCCCCGGACAGCAGACGGCCTCGGCCCTAATGCTGCCGCCCTGCATCCTCCCCAGAATGTCCACAGTGCTCTCAGGAAAGCCCCGGATCCGTCCCCATCCTTTGTTTCCACTCAGCGGCCACTCTCTGCAGCCCCGGTCCCAGGCCAGCACCTTCCTGAGGTGCTTGCCCGACTCCTCTCCACTCCTGAGGGGTCTTCTCAGAGATCCCCTGTGGGAAGCATCTCCTGTGTGCACACACCTAAACTAGGGACTCTTCCCAAATGCCCCAGGGGAGCATCCAGGCCTTCCCCTCTTCCCTCCCTGGAGGGCTCTTGGCTGAGCCTCGTGGCAGCCCCCCAGAGGGTAGGGATCATGTCTTACTTATCTTTATATCCCTAGTATGGAGTAAGGCACCCTGGGCTGTCTGTAAACCTCTGTTGCAGTTTCGACTTGGAATTGTCTCAGGGTGATACTGGGATCCTGACTGTATTTATCGGTGTATAATGCTCTCATTCTTGTTTGTTTCTGCTCCTCTGGGGAGTAGGGGCCTGGGCGGCCCATCAGATTGTAACCTCCCTGAGGGCCGGGTCTCCAGTTGAGGGGTGCCCTGTGCAATGAGTACACGGCGTGGAGCCTCATCAGTATTGCCGACCGCCCAGTTTCTGAGAGGAGGGAACTGTCACGTGGGGTGGCTGGGTCCTAGTCACACTGTGTGCAGAGCAAACGCGGCGGCCGTGGTGGGTCCTGGGCTGTCCCCGAGGTACTGGTTCATGAGAGGTAGCAGTGGTGGTGGGGGCAGGGCACATTTGGGAGCAGGATGGCAGAGCCGAGGCCTGGAGGAAACACATGGTTTCCTGGGAGAGTGGTGGACATTCGCACCGGGGAATGTCAGGCAGGGACTGACTTTTCTTACCCAACTGATTTGAGCTTTTGTTGTAAAATGAGTTTTCAGGCCAGGTCAGAGCATCACTGAATGTCACTTCCCCATCAGTTGAATAGTTGAGCTTACCTTCTTCTAATGTGGTGGATCCCTGGGGGCTTTCTTCTGCCTGAGGACCCGGGCCGAGCTGCCAACCCTCTGCCTCAGAGCCGCCCTGGGCTCTGCAGCCTGCCACCAACTCCCCCCACACCCCTCCCACCCCTGAGTTGTTGCAATCCTGGGGTATTTTGCTTTGAGGAGGAGGTGGACTGCAAGAAAGATGCACAAGCCCCCCTAAATGTGGCCCTGCAGGAGCCTGCGGGCTGTCCCCTCTGGTCACTCTGGGAAGGTAGGAACCCTCCGCCTCCCCACCCCAGGCACCCAGCACTGTGGTCTGGGAGGCTGATCCCAGGGGAGGGAGGTGAAGCCCACTGCTGTGCTGGTGTCCATCTGGTGGACCCTGGCACCTCAGGGATAACTCTTGTTTGCATGCTCACTCTCATCCCCGTCCTGTGGGTGTGTGATGAACGTGGAGGGCCAGGAGCTGGAGGGCCATGAAATTTGTGCCCCTAGCTCTGAACGCCTTTTTCCATATCAGAGCTTTCATAAAGTTGGTCCTCTGATAATCTGCTGAGAAATGGGGTTGGGCCAGGTACTCAGCCGAGCTTCAGGAGTCATGTTCAGTCTAATGAACATCTGTGCCTCTTGGTAGAGGGAAGACCTCATTTGGGTCACTGGTCCTAAGACCGATGTGAATAAAAATTCCTTTATCTGCCCTCCAGGGCGACCCTTCAGCTGGCAGTGGGGATGAGTGAGGGCAGGCGCTCCCAGCCCTCCTTGCTTAGGAGCTGGGTGTCTGGGCATGAGGGATGCCGTGGATTTGGTGACAAGCCCTCCTCCACATGCAGTGATAGAAACATGAGCCTGTTGGGGAGTGGGGAGAGGGAAACTGAGGCAGCCGGTCCCAGGCAGACGTCTTCTTGCAAGTCCGGCTCTCGGCGTGAAGGTTCTGCTGTTGGCAGGTAACTAAACAATGGAGTATCTAAACAGAGGAGTGCCCACATCAGATGTCTGTATTTACAGGCGTGGAGTCACTCCAAGAAGCCCCCCGTTGGTGGCTCCCCCATACGCAGGCACACAGGAGATCTCTGTCCCTCTCCCCTCCCTTGGGCCAGGCGTCTGGCTCGTGCTGTGCAGGCAGGTCAGGAAAAGAGTCCCTGCAAGACAAAAAAAAAAAAAGCCCTCTCTGGAGGAGCTCTCCCGGCTGGGTTCACCAGGATGCTCGCCCTAGAGTTCTGACGGCGACCTCTTGGCCCCATTCTCTTCTCTGCCTGACAGAAGGCCTGAAGCTGTTCACAGATTCTGGACACAAGCAAATGAGCATGCAGCAGGGCTGTGAACCAAACAGGGATGGGGCATTGAGTCTGCCCATTGATGGACAGTGGAGGGGGGGATGGCCCCTCAGGAGCTGGGCTGGCCAGGCCCGGGGACTCAGGAAAACCAGGCAGCATTTTTAAGTATATTGGCATCCCGTGTGCATATGTGTATTGGCAGGAACTCACAGCTGTAGGGTCTGCCTGGCGTGTGACTGGCCGTAGTTGGGAAGGCGTTTTCCTCTGGTGGTGCTGGACAGGAGGAGGAAGTAGAAGGGTATCCTGGGGCGCTGTAGCACTGCTGGGGTCCATTTACAAGGCTTCCTGGTTGTACAAAAGTTATTTAGAAAAATAAAATCCACTTTCTAATCTTGCTCCCAAATAATGAAAGGCAATGAGCCTGGAAATAGTTAGAGGAAGGCGTCATAACTGGGCTGTGTCCATTCATTCATTCATTCACTCATTCATTCATTCAACTAGTACCTATGAGTACCTTTTGTGTGCCTGGCACTGGTCCAGGAATGGAGGCGGGGGGACACACAGAAGGTCAGGCTTTGCTCTCTCGGGGCTCACCTCACCGTGAGGAAACTGAAAGGCATGGCCAGGATGTGGTAGAGCCCCTCTAGCACAGGCAGGGAGGTGGCTGCACTTGTTCCCCTTGGTTTGGACGTGGGGTGCTGAGTTCCCAGATTTCCCTGTGTTGGATATTCTTCCGGCCTCTTAAGTTTGGAAACATGTCATCTGAGCACTTTTGATGGAGATCTTAACAAGGACATCCCCTCTGCCTTAGGAAATGTAATCCCCAGAACACAACCTCATCTCTTTTCAATGCTTTGGTCCTAATCTCCTCTTCCCTTGATTGTCCCCCAATCTATTATTGCTCCCCTGCTGCCATACCCCAGTTGGCCATTACCCTTATGAATTTAAGACTGACTGGAGGAAGGACAGAACTGATTCTGTTCAATGAGCGAGTTGAACCTTCCATTCAACCCGAGGGTAATGAGTTCTGGCTTGGTGGCTAGGGTGCTGCAGAGACAGGGTGATGACTGTTCTCTTACTTTTCTGAGCATTTTGCTTGCCTTAAGCTGTGTTCTGCAGACTCACAGTGGCTGGATGTAACTTCTGGCTAAAGTAGGACAAAACTCTGTAAGATGCAGTGTCAAAGTGAGTGACATGGTGTGTAATACTTTGAGAGTTTAAAGAAAAAAAAAGAAGAAATTCCTCAGGGGCTGGCAAGTCCCAGGAAAGGTTTTATGGAACAAAAAGTTAGCTAGGCCTTGAGGACGGGGACGATGGGCTTGGTGAGTTGAGAGGAGGTAGCCCCTTTATCAAGAAGAAGGAGTAGGCTGAACACTGTGATGGAATCAGAGGGTCTTTGTGATCTGTACACATAACTCTTCATGAGGTTCTATGTGGTGTCATGTCTTCCACCCACAGCCCAGGCAGGGATTTATTATGCAGATTCTGGGCCCCTCTGTGTTCCATAGGCACACATGGGTGCCTTTGCTGGCTGTGGGTGCTGCCCAGATTGTGGGCCTGAATCACAGGACAGAGACTTGTGCCCCAGCTATGACTCTGATGACTCAAAATGGGACAGCATCATGGAACTTGCATGTGTCTGTCAAAGGCAGAGGAGGAAGAGGGCTGGTTTCATCCCCTCTTTGCTCTGTCAAAGGCCCATCCCCTTCTCTGGAACCCAACTTGCCCTAATATTTCAGAAGGATGGCAAAGTTGCACTTGAAATCAGGAGCCACCAATGGGTATGAGCTTATGTGGGTATATGTTATTAGCAAAAAAGCATGAGGGTCTTTTTTCAATTTATAAAATCCCTGGGAAATCTAGAACAATAGGGAAAAGGGCGGGGGGGAAGCCATGCAACTGGGCTTAAGACCCTTCCGTGTGATGCCCAGTTGTGTATTCACTTAGAGTAAGGTGAAAAGTGTCTTGAAATCAGTCACTATTAATGAGTCAACTATTTTTCAAATGGAGAAAGATATTAAACCTAGAGGCATTAGGATCCATTCATTCATTCAACCACTCTTTACTGAGAGCATAGCATGTTTGGTTCAAGGTGAGGGATTCAGCAACAGTGGCCACCTCACCCTTCCAACCCAAGGTCCCAGAGATGACAGAATAGAATGAATACTTATATAAAATTACATGAAAGAACAAAAAACAGTGCTAGAAATTTAAAAAAGGGAGTGTCCTTGGTACAGAAGAAACTGAGTACTCCCCCAAGGATGGAGAGCAGTCAAGATCAGACTGATGAGGGAAGCCACAACTCCAATGTCCCTGCAGAAGGATCACTCAAAGATGCGCCCTGGGTCCAGAAGTGGAGGATAATGGGGTGGAGGGAAGTGGGAGTACATGACAGGGTGAGGAGCTGAGGTCACCAGGAGGCTCGGGTAGGCAACTGAATCCCTCCACACCTCCACATCCGGCCTCTTCAGGGCAGGCAGTGGGCAGTGGAAACTTCTTGGATACTTGGGTGAGAGAGCAGTGCTCCAGGGTGGCTGACACAAGCCCAGGAGGAAGATTCCACTTCTCCCCTCCCTGCTCACTCACTCCCCCAACAGCAGGCACTTCCCCTTCACTTAGGTTGGAAAGGCTGGAGCCAAACCTACCCTGTAGCACATCCCACTTCCCACTGCCGACCTGATTTTCCAGTACAGACAGGGGCATGCCTCCAGGACTCACCAAAAAGTTGTAGAAAACCAACTGTGAGAAAGATGTACTGATGGTAGGAAGCCAAAGTTCACACTGAAGCAGGTGTTAAAAGTACAAGCAGAATGGGACTTTTCTGGAGCCTTTGGAATAATAAGTGCCACTATCAGATCTGTAAAATGAACAGCAGGAGACCTTGGAAACAGAAACGGTGCACAAGGACACATAAGAATCAACAGATTGGCTGGAATGGCAGTGTGGATGAGAGTGAAGAGTAACGGGTGAGCTGGAGGGGTTCTCTGCAGCATGTGGTCTAGAGGACCATGAGATGGAGATACGGACGGAGGCACTTGAGAGAGAGGTGGATAACACAGTCTGTCCAGAAGAAGTTTCTGAGGGATGCAAAGGATGAAACACAATAAGGAAGCTTACCAGGAGACAGAAAAGAAACCATTGAAGACAAAATTGCAAGATGAAACAGAATGACCAAGTGCCAAGAAGGGGGAGTGACAAACACCTGCAGCGAGATATAGCACAACAGAAAAGTTAGAGGAAAACTACTTAAAAACAAAACAAAACAAACAAACAAACCCAGAAACAAAAACTTCCAGGGAGAGAGGGAAAAGATGATCTAAAGTGGAAGAAGGATGAGAGGGACAACAGACTTCTCATTGACTACACTAGATGCAGAAAGGCAGTGGAACCATATACAGGAACCCTTCTGGGGTAGGGAAGACTGCGAGCCAGGAAACTGTCCCCAGTAACACTCTCCTTCGTGTGTGCAGGGGAAAGAGTGACTCTGGATGTTAGGTCTCAAAGAGTTCACCATCCTCCCTCTAAAAAAAAAAAAAAAAAAGGTCAGAAAAAGGCAGAAGAAAAGTGGGAATGAAGAACCTCCTTTTTTTGCTGACTACCCACACTTCTGTCTCAGAGACAGTCACTTTGCTCCTGGTTGGAGAAGATTGGACTGAGCATCTCCCCAGGCCAGCTGGCTGGACAGAAGCAACTGTCAACAGCTCTAGAAGGTCTCAGCCTCCCCTTGTGTGGTCACCATGGTAAAGTGTGCGACGGGGCGTGACGCTGGCCATCTCCTCTCAGCCCTCATCCTAGGATTTGCTTTTTTCTCTGAAGCCTAAAGAGGTCTGGCTACCTACCTAGCTGGGGTGGCCACCATCCTGTGGAGTGTTTGCTTCTGTTTATTCTCAAATTCATCCCATATGCGTTAAAGAGGGGATGAGGCTGGGAGAGGCTCTTTCTCCCAGACTGATGCTCAGGGCAGTAGTAGACACACTTGTGCAACCTTTGCATATTGGAAGTTGTGCCATGACAGCCTTAGATTGCTCAGAACATCAGGTGTATGCCTGGCTGAGCAGAGGGTCATGGCCTGGACCTCTCTGGGAACTCTGCCTAGTGGCCTGGCAATTTGAGAGTCTGCCAGCTCTGCCGGAGGGAGGAGAACAATCCGTTGGGAAGAAGTCCTGATGGCCTTGGAAAGGAATGAAGGAAGGAAATGAAAATTGCTGTCACAGGCTACAGGTACCTGAAGTCCAGGCAAAGACCCAAGGTGCTGCTCTAGGACACTGGGCGGGTGAGAGAGGAGGCTTACAGGGCTGCCCTGGCGTCCCAGCAGTCCGAGCTGGCAGAGCCAGTCCTGGCTGGGAGTGGTCTGGATCCCCTGGCAGGCCTCTCCACCCACTGAGGAGGGTTTGGAAGCTCTTTAAAATTTCATATGCTATTAAAGTCATCTCCCCCACTCCAGTGTCTCTCCTCCGTGGAATCGTGTCTGAGAAAACCATGCCAGGCTCATGTTCCCTGCAGGAGTCTGCGCCTCCTTGGTGGCTGCTGTCCATGGCCCTGACTGGTCCCCTGGGGGCCAGAGCTGGCCCCGAGCCTCCTTTACCCTCGTGGGCCTTGGCCTGGGTTCTGCCTGGTTCTCCAGGTGGGGCTGAATTTGGGAACCAGCTGTGCCCAATCGGCTGTCTTCAGAAGGGCACCAGAGACTCGGCCCATGCTCTTATTATAATCCTAGAACGTGGGATCTAGTGGGGGACCTTGAGACCCTTTATCCAGCCCCCTTGGCTCTAGTATGTTTTTTTTAGATAACTGCCTTCTTTGCTTAAAATAAAAAAAACAACAACAACTGAAGATGCAGTCCTTTTGCATCTCTTGAAAAGGCTTTCCTGCACTTTGCTTGCTGTTGGCCAATAGAGGTTACACTGCTGTGTGCAGCCCCACTGGGCTCAGAGGAAGGGCCGGCCTGAGGACTCTCCCCACTCCTGAGGAGCACTGGGCACCGATGGTCGTGTTCCATCTTGGCCCTGGAACGAGGAGGCCCCTTGGTTCTTGACGCTGCTGGGTACATTACATGTTTTTACACGTCACCTGTTAGTGGCTGATTTGACTCTCCTGATTTCGTTATTCACGCTTTAGGCTCTATCCACTCATTTAAAGGCATCTGAGCACAAGTGGATGATGCAGTGGAAGAGGGAGCAGACAGTAAGCAGGGGGAGATGGGAGAGAAACAGGAAGTCATTTGTGGCTGCCTTGCGAATAGATGCCTGGGAGTTTGAGTCCATGGGTGCCTAGGGCTGGCACGCCCCTCGAGTGGGTGCAGAGAAAGCGGAACATTGGCTGGCATGAAAGTGAAAGTTGCTCAGTTGTGTCCGACTCTTTGCGACCCCATGGACTATACATACAGTCCGTGGAATTCTCCAGGCCAGAATACTGGAGTGGGTAGCCTTTCCCTTCTCCAGGGGATCTTCCCAACCCAGGGATCGAACCCAGGTCACCCGCATTGCAGGCGGATTCTTTACCAACTGAGCTATGAGGTATATTTCTCCATAAATTCCCAGCTAGAGGGACACCCCCTCCCCCAACTCTGCAAGCTGCACTTGGATGGAGTATTTGAGAGTAGATAATTCCTCCTAGGAGACCATGAGTATTTGAGATCCTTGGAGGCAGGAGGTGGCATCTACAGCTTTCTCTTTTTTTTTTTTTCCTGTGTTTTTTTTTTTTTTTTTTTTAATAGAAAAGCCACTTTGAAGATGAGTAGGGCTGGGTGTTGGTGTAGCCCATGTGCCTAAGCCTTTGGATGAAGCCAAGGCTCCCCAGCACTTTTTGTTCTTTTCCTCATTTGCCATGCTGGGGGACAGCATCTCGCCTCTGGACACCACTGTGGGCTTTCCAATGACAGAATGGAGAGTTGACAGTGACCTTCTGGCTCAGCTGGTCCCAACTCAACAGAGGAAGAGTGATGACAGGGAGCATCACGGACTCTAAGGGCAGGGACAGACCCTAGCCATCCACTCTCCACAATTTCCCTCTATCTGATACCTCCCTCTCCAGGGTCCTGAGCAGTCTGTGACCCAGCTGGAGTTAGAATTTGAGCCTCTTGATTCTAGCTGAGTGCTCTTCTCCACTCCCCCACCCTCCCAGTGCTCTGTGCTTTCTCTGCGGCCTGTAAGCCAGGGCACAACCCACCCACAGGCAGGAGAATGAAACAGGATCTTAAAGAGTGCAGGGCGAGCTTCCACCCCAGAAAGACGCTCCCCCTAGCAGGTAGCTGATGCTTGACCTTCCACCATTAGAGATTCATTCTTTTGTCACTTGGAAGTGAGGCTGGCCCACAACTCTGAAAAGGCCACCCATGGCTGATAGCTAGCAACCTGCTTGGGCTATTCCTGCAGGAGAGTTGGTATCTGATGGTGGCGGGGGTGGAGGAGAAGCCGGGACAGAGAGATCTGAAACTCGCTGAAGCAGGAGGACAGCTTCCCAGGTGGTGCTAGCGGTAAAGAACCTGCCTGCCAATGCGGGAGACAGAAGAGGCTCAGGTTCGATCTCTGGGTAGGGAAGATCCCCTGGAGGAGGACATGGCAACCCACTCCAGTATTCTGGCCTGGGAAATCCCGCGGACAGAGGAGCGTGGCCAGCCTACAATGCATGGGGTCGCACAGAGTCGGACGCAACTGAACGTGCACGAAGACGCAGAAGGACCAGGAGCTGGGGCTGTCGTGAGGACAGGTCCTCCTTGTTGCAGACGTTCCTTACAGGCTACCATCCATCTGCCCAGCACACACAGGACAGACACGACCAGAGCTTCGTCTGCATGGACTGAGCCGCGTGGTGTGTTGGTCCCCGGCTGAGGGAACAGAAGTGCTTGAACTGTTGTTTTGTGACCGGAGGCAGTGGAGGGGCCTCAGAGGCCGAGGGGATGGCGTGCTTGCCACCCTGACTCCGGGCTTTGTGTTCCTGCAGACACAGAGTGGGAGGGTTCTGGCCAGAAACACAAAGGGCTGGTTCCCCAGGAGGCTCAGAGGGACTCCGAGCACGAGGAGGGGGCTGGAGCCTTGTCAGGTTTTGCCCCCAGCTTCTGCACAGCATCCAGAACTGCGAGGTAGATGGGGAGACGACAGCCCTGCACAGCCATCAGCCTCCTTCCAAGGGACACGGTCGACGTGGGCACGGGCGAGGCTCCCGGAAGCAAGTTCAAGGTTACCGGATGCTGACGAAGGGGAGCAGAGACGAAGAAGGAGACTCCATGTGAGTGCCTACGGGGTGGTCCTGCAGGGTCTCCTGGAAACTCATAGGAGGGGCTTTGGTGGGGGAGGGGGTAGTGAGGGATCCTCTGTCACGTGATGTTTTAAAAAGCAGAGCTCTGGGCTGTCGTTACTTGGTTGTCGTTACACAGGGTGGAGTTGGCCTGGTTATAACTGGAGTTTCTCTATACCGTCTGAACCCTGCCTGAGATGTTGCTTGAAAAACAGCCTCTGATTCTGGGACCTGGCATAGAGCCCGCGGCCCTGCTTGGAGAAAGTGCCGGAGCTCATGGGTACAGCCTCCTCTTCCCCTCCCATGTCCAGGCCATGATTCTACAGGACTGGAATTTGTCCCAAACTCAGTCTGGGAAAGGGCGGAGTTTTCAGGGACCTCATTATTCAACCTGGAGGAGGAAGGGGGAAACCTAACCCACCTTGTCTTATGAACTTGAGGGTAAAATGAGGCTGAAGGAGGAAGATGTGTGCTCAGAGGCTCTGGGCTGGAAACCATGACCTGAATGAACCTCCTTGGGCCTAGATTATGGGCCAGCGGGGAAAGGTACAGACAGAGATTTGTTTTAAAAAGCAAAGGCCGTCTCTGCAGGCTGGAGAAAAGTCAGAGCAGATAAGCAGAGTTGTTCTGCTGTCGTTGTCCCCCGCGCCCCACCTCCTCCTCCGTAGGCCTGCCAGCCTGCCGGCTCTCTCCTTCCTGCCTGTGATTAATCCCATGCTGGTGCAGGACACATCCACTAAGTCCCCAGGCCGTGGAGTGGCAGATCTGGCCCCTTGCATAAGCTGAGTATTCCAGAAGTTAAAAGGGCAAGGTCCTCCACACCTGCAAATATGGCATGCGACCCAGGGTGACACCACTCAGAGCAGGTACTAAGCAGATGTGACAGGAGCTGCAGCAGGAATACGGCTTGACAGGTGCCGTTTAGACGGAGTGGCCCTGTCACGAGCCGTTTGCCTGGTTGATGGATGCTGCGACCTCAGGGGGAAGGGTTGTGCTCTTCACCTGGAGAGTTGAACAGAACCGGAGATGCAGTTTTGGCAGAGTGAAGTCAGCCACTTCCAGCTGCACACACACCGTTGCGCCCATTTACTGAGCTCTGCAGGGAGCCTGGCTCTGGGTCAGGCATGTTGCAACAACCCGGCCTGCTCTTTTGTTTTTTTAGTTGAAGTATAGTTGATTTGCAATGTTGTGTTAATTTCAGCTGTGCAGCACAGTGACTTATATATATATTTTTCTATTCTTTACATTGTGTTTTATTCTTTTTTTTTTCTTTTTTTTTAAAAAATATGGAACGCTTCATGAATTTGCGTGTCATCCTTGTGCAGGGGCCATGCTAATCTTCTCTGTATCGTTCCAACTTTAGTATATGTGCTGCCGAAGCGAGCACGTGTTTTATTCTTTTATATTTTTGTTCTTTTCCGTTACGGTTTACCATACTGAATACAGTTCCCTGTGCTATACACAGTAGGACCTTGTTGCTTATCCACCCTCTGTATAATAGCTTGCATCTGCTAACCCCAACCTCCAGCTCCATCCCTCCCCTACTTCTCCCTGTTGACAAACACAGGTCTGTTTTCTCTCTGTCTATGATTCTGTTTCGGTTTCATAGATATGTTCATTGTGTCATATTTTAGATTCCACATATAAGTGATATCATGCTGTATTTGTCTTTCTCTTTCTGACTTAACTTCACATAGTATGATAATCTCTAGGTCCATCCACGTTGTTGCAAGTGCCATTATTTCATTCTTTTTTATGGCTGAGTAGTATCCCACTGTATCTATGTTCCACATCATCTTTACCCATACCTCTGTCAATGGACACTTAAGTTACTTCCATGTCTTGGGTATTGTGAACAGTGTCATGAACATAGGGGTGCATGTATCTTTTTGAGTTACAGTTTTGCCTGGGTATATGCCCAGGAGGAGTGGGATTGCCGGATCATATGGAAACTCTTATAGCTTTTTGAGGAACCTCCATCTGTTCTCCATAGTGGCTGCACCAACTTATATTCCTACCAACAGTGTAGGAGGGTTCCCTTTTCCCCACACCTTCTCCAGCATTTGTTA